>NC_091798.1:57212500-67212500 GCF_041296235.1 Equus asinus | reverse complement strand
TAAAGATATGTTTTCAATTAAAATATTATTTGATATGAACAGAAGAATGTATGCATTACACAGCCTAAAACTATAAAAAATATGCCTTAACCACCACAGAACCCGAGAACCAGTGAATTCACTAATAGCTGGCATCTGCCACGTGTCCCTCCCCTAACCTGTCCTTCTGGCTTTTCCTCAACATCCCCCAACACACACACACAACGCTCCAAAGAAAACACTGACCTGAATTTTATATTTGTCCTTTTCTTATTTTTTTTAATAGTTTTATCATTTATGTATGTATACCTACAAAAAGTTAGTAAGTCCCAACAAGAAGAAATACGAATAAAAATGAATATGTGGATAGAAGTGGGACTCAGAGGTGCCTCAGAGGGTGAGTAGGAAGAAAGTGACAAATAAAAATGGCAAGCAATAGGCTATATTGGAGAATATGTGGAAGCCATTTGGTATAAACCTAATTCGGCCTGACCTTATCTTTCCAAAAGGGCCTGACTGTGGCCGTTGAGCATGCATTGTACATCTGCTTTAGATATTCCCTATGGCAAGAACAAAGGCCCTTGAGATAAAGGTGCAACTTCCCTCCCCCTCCCAACGTTGGCATCTCCTTAAGGATTAAGCGTCTTTCCTTAGGCTAGAAACTGATTGCTGCGCTCACCTGTGACCACCCAGCTCAAGACAAGAGACTTGCCTCCTGCTACGCCCTCCGAGAGCAGACCCACTACCTGCTGTGTCCATCAAGTGCTGTGTCGGACAGGGCAATCTTGTGACTATTGTGGGAGGGACATTTCAATCATATGTGAAATGTCCTGTATGGGGCTATATAACCACTCTGTATACCTCACTTCCTTGGTGCCCCTTCTTCCTTTGGGAAGAAAGGCCCTGGGCCATGGTCCTCAGATTTCAGCTCAGAATAAACTCTCCCAAATTTTCATTTATAGATTGATTATGGATTATTTTCATCGACAAAAGCAACACCAGAAAATGTTACCAAGAGCCAAGATTGGTATTTGCTGAGGACAACGCCCTATGGGAAAGTTGAAACCAGAGCTATCCTATAGTAGTGCCCACATATAAAGTTTAATTTCTATATCTATATAAACTGTACATAGTACATTTCACATTGTAGGACAGTTTTTCCTAAGTAATCAGTTGCTTTGATACAGTTCTAAGTTCAATGAACCCTTTCATGTATTATTATGGTAATGTACCTGACTCCTATAGAACCAATTATTTAGAGCCACCAACCTAGTATTGACGATGAGGCCTTTGGGAGACAATTAGATCAGGAGGGTGGAGCCTCCGTGATGAGGTTAAAAGAGGAAGAGAGCTAGCCCTTTCTGTCTCTGCACCATGTGAGGACACAATGAGAAGAGGGCAATCTTTAGATTGGGAAGAGGATCTTTACCAAGAATCTCACCCTGCTGGCTCCCTGATCTTGAACTTTCAGCTTCCAGAACTGTAAGAAATCAATGCTTGCTGTTAAAGTCACCCATTGGATGGTATCGTGTTATAGCTGCCCAAACTAAGACACTTTATCTATCCAAAAACCCTGCCTAGCCTTCTACTTCCACCTATATCATATAGAAATATCAGATTATTCCAGAAATTGTGAATTCCTATAAATTCATATTCAAAAATACATATTGTGACTTCATTGACCTCTACTTTGCTCAAAAATATTGGTGCCATCTCCATTCTTCCACTTAACAAATATTCTTGACTGACTATCATTTGTTGTGTACTGTTTTAAGGAATTTCGGGTATATCAGTGAAAAAGAGACACTCCTAATGTTCAAGAGGGGAGTAAGACAACCAATAATAAATTATGTAATATGTTAGGAGGCATTAAGTGTTTCGGAGAAAAGAAAATTAGTCAGGGTGGAAGGGACCAGAATTGCCAGAGTTAGGGTCCAGTAAGTTGCACTATAAATAGGGTGCAAAGTAGGCCATTGAGAAGTTGAGATTGGGGAAGAAAATGGAAGATATGCAGGAGCTAGCCATGCAGATATCTGGGGCAAAAGCATTCCAGGCAGGGGGTATATTTGAAGTTGAAGAGCAGCCCTGGTATATTCAAGGAAAACCTACATGACAAATTGGTTAAAGTAGAGAGCACAAAAGCAAGAGTGGTAGGAGATGAAGTCGGGGAGAGAATAGGAAGCCAGATTATACAGGACCTTGAAGCTCACATTGAGGACATAATCTTCCACTTGAGTGAAAAGGGGAGCCATCCTAGGGTTTGATCTAACTTAGATTTTAAAAGTGAACCCTGTGCAAGGATCATACACAAATATCTCTTGTATACCCAAAGGTCTAGTGCAGTATTGTGCTTCCATGTCGATTGACCAAATGATATATGAACACTTTCATGCATCACTGTTGCCTTTGCAGAAATCTCCAAAAAGACAGCTCTGAGACCAGCCTGCCACTCTCTTAAGTAAAGCATTATCCAAAAAGAAAGGCACTATTATACACTGACTGAGACCACAGGCTCTGAATTCAAGCTGAATGGGTTTGATTCCCTGTTTACCATATACTAGTTTCAAAGCTTCAGTTTCCTCATTTTTAAAATCTGTACTTCCTAGGGGAGGAGGAGGTGATGTAAATATTAAATGTAAAATTGTATGAAAAACACATGGTATCATCCTGGAACAGGATAAGATGTCACTTATATCCATGTGATATCATACAGTAAGTGTAAAGATTTACTGAGATGATCTAAGTCAGCACACACAGTAAGCGCTCCACAACATATATATTTGCATATCACTATCATTGCTGTCGGCAAAACCAACCTTCAAAATACATTATTCAACATTATGCATTTTCAGGCAATAATTTAATAGACTGTTGTATTTAGCATACAGAATGAAAATGACAATTACAACAATTACAATTACCATTTTAATCCAATGCAGTTCAACAAAAGATTAGATACTTGTATGAACACTAATAATGTTTGCAGAAAATTCACAGCGAAAGAAATTGCAGTCATCTGGAAACAAAAGGGTCAGAGAAAGAGCATAAATCAGAACATTTGAGTTGATATCATTCTTTTTAAAATATACACCAAATGTTTCTTTTGGTTCACTGGACATTTTTCTGAAATACACTGTTTATATAATATTTACTGATGAAGATATTTCACTAAGGCCATATCTAAGGAGATAAAATTGTCCTTTTGCGTGGCTGACTCTGTGGCCAAGTGGTTAAGCTCATGTGCTCCACTTCAGTGACCCAGGGTTCACCAGTTCGGATCCTGGGTGTGAACCTACACACTGCTCATCAAGCCATGCTGCGATGGTCTCTCACACAGAAGAACTAGAATGACTTACAGCTGGGATACACAACTCTGTACTGAGGCTTTGGGGAGAAAAAAAAGATCACCCTTTTGAAACCCCCACATACCACCCCAATTATACTCCATTCTCAGGAATCATGGAAACACTAATAGAGTATTACTTGTAGTCATTTTTCAAGTCAACTAACAAATGTTTAATCAATTTCTTGAAAAGATATATTCTAGGCATTATTTGAGTTTTATCACATTATTTCAAATTTTGAAATAGATTGGCATCAGGTAAATTGCAATTTCAATATAGATAATATCATTTTTTCCTTTATAATTGCTTTGCAATGAGCAGGCTACCATTTTATCTTTACCTAGATGTTCTAGAAATTTGGCCCTCTAATTTAACATCTAAATTGATTCTATTCTCTTTCTACAACTAATGGTTGTATTTGGTTCATTTTCAATAAAACTTAATGACTAAATTAAAAGGTTAATCAGGTTTAAATAAAGATGAGGGTGACATTTCTTCCATATTTGTCTGGCTCCTAACCTGCTTTCTCCTAACTTCGAATTCTGCCTTCTGCGAAAATTATGCCCTCTGAAAACAAGTGTTGTGAAGAGGTCCAGATGGGGCAAAATTGAGTTTTGGCATCCAAAATGTAAGAATATTTTTAAATAAAAACTTTATAACAAGTGAGGTAGCCATTTAATTAACATTTTAGGTAGGGGTAATTGCTTTTCATTTGGATGAAGTGAAGCTAAAAAGAAGACCCCAGGAGAAAATATAACATCAGAACACTTTGCTAAACACAAAAAAAATGGGCATGAGACAGTAACACGAGGTCTACACTGAATCCCATTGAAGGCTGTAATTAGCCCATGCTTCAGTATTCTGTACAATACAATGAAGCACTATTTTACCCAATATATCTTAATTAAAAGCAAAAACACAATACAACACAAAGCTACCATCAAAGAGGCGTTATTGGCACTCACATAATGCAGAAGATGGGGAAGGATTTTGTTTTCTTTGTTTGGTAAGAAAATTGGAACTAGGCATTCTATTTTCCACACAGCTCTCAATATAGAAGCATTTGTGTACCAAAAATTGCATTTGCACTGTAAATTATATGGATGAAAGCCACAGAGAAAGAGATCGTTGTTGTTTTATAATTCAATAGTAGTAACGCTTGGATTTCTTTTCTTTCTCTTTCACAACAAAAATAATTATTGAAAGCTTGGTTTTTACCATAATGAGAGAGTTAGTTGAATATTCTAATGTACATGTTTTATATTCCTTCTTCACTAGAATGCATTAATTATGCAGTAACATTAAAATATACACACAAAATAATTTTCTCATCATCTCTGAATTTTGAATTTTGAATATCAAAGAAACCAGAGCTGTGCACTGTGGTCTGTCCTTTGTAATTTCCTAATAAGAGGGGGAAAAAAATGAAGTAAATTCTAGCCTATAAAAATTGTTAACAAATTCTCTTCCCATAATCCCGTTATCTCTATACTGAACATAAGCAAGGAAAAAACCAAAGGTGAAATCAAGGTGATTCAAATAGCACCAAAGGTTCTCGATGACACCATTCATACAGAGATTTTAGTCAACCTGAATGAGACAGTTGAAGAGTAAAAATGAAAACTGAGTTGCAAATAATTCATATGGACAAAGACAACCCAGTACTTCCACTAGAGTCAAGCATAAGACAGACCATAGGGAATGTCTAAAGTTCTAGCATCTTTATTTTACATCTAGTATCTAAGATGTTATTTCTGGCAAATTCCTCAAAGGTTTGTATAACAGCAATGCCTTCCCAACTGGGGAGCAAAATGAATGATGGCATACCATACAATCTGACTAGTTCCACACAGAGTCCTGAATGAATTTCTCTAAATTGCTATAAACCTTAAACTGAACTATGAGGCTTGGCTCATTCTAACTGTTCTTGAAAAATTGGAAGAAGAGTCAAGAAAGTACAGTTTATCATTACTGTAGTCTATAAGTACTAATTAGAGATGAGAAAGCAGAGAGATGAACTAAGTTTTCCCAAACCATATAGATAGCACCAAAGGGAAGACAAGAACCCAGTACACCTATTTCCCAAGGCCTTTTCTTCCATAGCAACTTTACACAGATGAAATTCTTTTAATATCTAACTATACAAAATATAAGCCAAGTGATCAAAACAATCAGGAACTTGTGAAGTAGGATTCAGCGCCTATCCTGCACCTTACATCACCCTTCTAAAGATTTCCCCATAGTATTGCCCCATCACAAAGTGGATGAGCAGGTCCTAAAAATGTGTCAAAGAGAACAGAAAAATCACGCTCTTGGGTGAACAGTTCATAATTTATTTTTTCTGTGTCTATTGGAAGAATCATAGCAACTAAGCTAAAACTGAGGGAGCTGATAATAAGATGGGGTAAGAAGTTTAGATGGACAATGAAGAACTGTGAAACTCAAGTTTAATGGGACGGCCTGACTCTGGGTGAGATGTAGTCTTGATTTTGGCAAAAATAGATTAAATTATCAAAGTGTTGGATCTGAAAAATGAGGCTGAAATAGCAGGGTAGATATTCACATAAAAATCAATTAGGACCGTTAGACATGTCACAAATACGTAATCAAGTGAGTATTAGCCATTGTTGATGATTTTATCATAACGTAGCAGAATGTATTTGTAAAGATATGTACTTCATTAGATTAAAATGTTGATGATAAAAACTGTATTCAAGCCAGGGCAGTACTTACTAAAGGGCAGTATAAGAAATGAGTTGGGTAGAGAAGCAAAAGGAGAAGCAAAAAGGAGGAGAGAAGTCAAAGGCTGAAGTCTAAACAGATGGTACATCTAAACTACATGAAACCAAGAAGTAGTCTCCAGTGCTATTGACTGAACACATCTTCCCTCAATCTACAAGAGGGAGAAAAAAGAGAGGACGCCGTGAAAAGGAGAACAAGAGCCTTGCTTCTCCATTCCTTCTAGCTCCACTCTGTGTGTAACACCCATTAGTGAATCCACTGGGAAGCCATCACCTCTAGAAGCAGAAAAGCATAATCACTTTGGAAAAGTCCTGCTCTGGTGACTCTTATTGTACAGTTCCTTTACTGTTGTTTTTAACAGGCAAAGTCTCCATGAGACAGTCTTGAGTCTCTTTGAGTTTGAAGCCAATAATAACCTGTTTCAGTAAATGAAGTATCTGTATTCTGATTTTCATAATAGGCAATATATTTAAAGAACTCAGTTGTGCAAACTGCAACTGATGAATTTTGTAGCAATACTTCATGGATCTTCTGAGTCTAAATTTTCAGTTTACCAAATTTCAGAGCTATTGGACTTTTTTTTTGTACAGAAAATCTTAAAGGCAGGGATGTCATCTTCGCAAACTTTTTATACTCAAAGCCTGACAAGGTAAATGGTACACAGTAAGTACTTAAAATATATAATGAATGAATATATGTGTAAATATGGGAAATAAATTTTAATGTGATGAAACTTAAAAGGGTTTGATTTTATTTAAAAATTATTTTCTTTTATGTCATGAGTTAAACAGCTACAGTTTCTTTCTTTTTTTTAGGGTATATCATTTTATTTTTAAGATAGGATATGTTTGACTATGTTTCTGTATTGATGAGAAAGATCTAGACCAAGGATTACTTACAATTACTTCCTTGTGACAGCAGTACATAAGACATATATATCATAGTGTCTTCTCTCAATCTGGATATTCACATGAAGAAAATAACATTTAATATGTGAAAAGGAATATGCTAACAAAGTTTACTTTGCAATTATTTCCTTACATTTGAGTCTGAATATGCATGTGGGTTAGCAAGCCGTTTATTTTCTCTATCACGAATTGTCTCTGCGAGTCCTTTGCTTTTGTACGATGCTGTCAGGTGTTGTTATTCCCGTTTTTGATCGCAGTCTTTCAAACAAAGTGTTGAAACTTTTTTCACAAACTGGTTGTTTGCCATTTAGTTCTTTTCTGTACGTATAGAAATATTTGTGGGAAATATATGAGCATTTATAAGTGTTGTGTGGTCATATCTATCAGTCTTTTTGTGTTTCCTCCATTGCTGTTTTATTTTTTATTTTTTATTATTGAAGGAATTGAGTGGTCACTTTAATACTCTTTGCTTGTGAATCCTTACTTTAAACAAAAATGATAGTGAGTGTTCTCCTACATGAAAAAGCATACAATTTCTTTTTTGATCACATACTTTTTATACTTTTTCTCATCCATTTTCTGTGATATCCAGGATTGCTTAAAAATAGTAAGAATTGGCTTTATTATGAATGTTATAATACCTCCAGAATTCAATGTGGAGATTAAAAATCGGGTCCTAATTATGCCTGTCCTGGGTGATCTACTCACCTTTATACACATTTGGATAAATTTGGTAAATTATAACTTCCTCTTCTCAAATTCAAATTCAACGAAATCCCTGTCTTTCTCCTTAGAAATACAGATATGCATTTGGGTCCCTTCCAGATCCCAGCCATAGTAAAACAGATATTCTGAGACTTGAGTTATAATCTGAATAACTGAGGATTTAAATTCTGTAGAATAAAATTCAAAGATTTCTTGCATCTATGTATTTTGTGCCGAGTTATTTCCTTAAATAACTTGATTTGGTTCTAATTGAGACTGTTGAGATTTCCAACATGGCTTTTATGCTTGCTTGTTTGTTTTTGAACACAGAATCCCTCTGTATTCTAAGAAATTGGACGAATGAGTGCAGGATAGTGGGCAAATGCAGACTGAAACCTGTCTTCAGAAAACCTCCGTGTGGATCTGTCACCACCAGGGCTGCTAAAACATTCAGTGATTTTAGAAACAGTGAGGAAACCAAATGAAAAGGTAAATAATTGTCCCGTCATCTGAGCATGAGTTTGTGTTTGGAATGAATATGCTTTCTGTCCTAGTCTGATGAGACTGCCATAACAAAATATCATAGACTGGGTGGTTTAAATACCATAAATTTATTTTCTTACAGTCCTGGAGTCTGGAAAGTCCAAGCTCAGGGTGCCATACGATCATTTTATCATGAGGGCCTTCGTCTTGGCTTGCAGACAGCTGTCTTCTTACTGTGTTCTCACACCGTGGAGAAAGAGAGAGATCTCTCTCTTCTTCTTATAAGGCTACCTATCCCATCTGATTGGGATCCTACCCTTACTTACCCAAAAACTCTAATTATAGTCACATGGAGGGGGGTTAGGGCTTCAGCATATGAATTTCAAGGAACACAGTTCAGTCCATTGCGCTTTCCTTTTAACTAATTTCACTAGCAAAAGCCATGTGGGATAAATGAATGAATACAGACTAAGAAAAAGGCAAAGTCAGAATCCATTTTAGAATAAGTAAAGTCTCAAGTTGAAATTTTGTTGTACCTTGAGCCATTGTTTTTTCGGTAATACAGATCTAACAATGGCAGATACTGGGAAAATCTGACCTAGTAGATACATTTTGTTCTATACAAAATTATTAAAATAAATCAACTGGTATTTTCCCCAGTTTTAAGTTAGTTTTAATTTAGTCTTCAGGTTATCCGTTCTGAGAGATTTTGAGCATCTGAAAATAGCCATCATATTTTTCCCATTTTAATTTTCTCGTCCTACATCTCAGTGCACTCCAATCCCTTCCTTCAACCTGCTGATTGCTACCCCTAATGCTGCTGCACTATAGTGCTAATATGATGCTCACTTCGCTGAGAAGCTTTCTGCATATCTTGCTTTCATTTCCTGTTCTATTTGCTATAAACATAGTTATTTCCATTCTGTTGCTTTCAGTCACATATGGCATTTTGAAACAGTTAAATAAAGAGATTATCAATATTAGATCTATCTCAGCTGTAAAACTTACATTTATGGAGAAATATGATCTATTCAATTTCATTTCTGAAAGCCCAGCATCCAAGTGATGGTCATAAATTCACATGATTACCCTAAGCATTAGATTTTGCATTTGGATCACTATTTAACTAGGAGAAGAAATCAGACATTCATGCAAGCAAGGAAGCAGCTCCCTATTAATGACATGTGCAAGGAAATTGCAAATTATAAATGATTCTGACAAAGATCATCAATAAAACTTGACACCCAAACAAAATGACTCTATAGAATCTCCTTTTGGGACATGGAGCATGAGAAGAATATTAATATTTTGCCTAATCCAACATTTTTCAAAAGAAATCATTTTCTCTTTTATGAATTTGTTAGGAAAACTGCAAAATAATAGTAAAAATGATATATCCTATTGTCTGTAAAAATGCTTATCGACCAACATTTAATTGAAAACTTCCTGAAACAACTTCAATAGCATCAATTACTTTAAACATAATATTATTACATAATAATCAAGTCTGTAAGATCCTAAGGAATTATGTACCTAAAACAGTCACTTAACAAATAAAACTTTGAAAAACTCATAAATTTAATGACTTCAGAAAATAAACAAGTCTATTTAGAACATTCCTTCAGTGAAAAAGAATGATGTTTGCATATTGGAAAAGTGTGTAAAAGAAATTAGTATGGCATTTATTTTTTGTTATCTGGGAGACACACTGAAACTTATTATTTAACTGAAAAGCTAATGTGTTTGATTCATCTTTGTTCCTTCAGCCCTTCTCCTAACAACAATACTCCAACTTACCATGAAGAGAAAAGGAAGCCATCAAAGGGAGTCACTTTCCTGGCGCTTTGACTAACTTCTCCATGGTTATTTTGGTAGTATATCCCTTAGGAATGTTGGGGACTAAGACATATAGAGGTCATAATTGAAACCAAACAGGGGCTAATGTCCACCACAGGGGAGATAATTAGAAAAATCGTGTATTGGGCTACTGTTGTGAATGATAATCAAGTAGAAATCTATCCTTTGATTATAAGTCTCATTCTGTACAGCCCACATGTTCTTGGGCATGAGGTGATTAAGCAATAAACATGCTGAGCTGCTTCTGGGGGGCAGGAGGATAGCAGATATAGGAGGGGTGGTAGGGAGTTGTTTGTTAGCATAGCAAGGGAGTGTCGTGGTGCTGAACAGAAGAAAACAGAACCAGATTGAAGAATAGGACTCAGAGAAACTCAGAGAGGACACCAGGATGTCACAGTCATTCCTGATATTAAGCAATAAAACAGGCAGCCCATATTTTACTGATTATTTTCTAGCCATTGGAAATATTTATAAGAAATATTTCAAAATAGAGTTCTAGTATATGACATCACTATGCATCTATCACATTTAATGTCATTATTTTCAAACTATATCTCTCTGATACTTTCTTAGTTACAAATGCATATTGTAGTTGAAGAATGCCTTACAAAAGAATAAGTAGGTTCATGGGTAAGAAAGAGATTTAGAATGTTCCTGTCTCCACTCAAAGACGACATGGAGTCCATCTTCAGGCTGTGACCTACCGACCCAGTAATTGATGCCTAACAGACATAGTCTTCCCAAATGATAACCCCTTAAAACTTTGGCTTCTTGACCCCTCTGCTTAAAACCACACTTTCCAAACATTGCAGTAACAGTGAAAATAAAATACAGAATTACACACCGTGTTAAATTATTATTCCCAAAAATGTCCTCTGGAATTATATGTGTGATAATAAATATACCTTTGAAGACCTTAAACTTTTGTAAATATTGAATAAATAGAAAACATTATTAAAGTCTTTCTACAAAATTTTCCCAATATTTGCATCAGATTAGCTATTGAATTTTCATTACAAATATGGCTACCTATATTAGTGAGCATTCTCCAGAGAAATAGAATGAATAGGATGTATATACATATAGAGAGCGAGATTGATTTTAAGGAATTGGCTGACACAATTGTAAGGGCTGGCAAGTTCAAAATTCCAAGGGAATTCCAGAAGGCTACAAATTCCAGCAGGAGTTGGTGTTGCCACCTTGAGTCTGAAGGCAGTCTAAGTGTTGAATTTCTTCCTCTTTGGAAGACCTCAGTCTTTCTTCTTAAGGCTCTCAACTGGTTAGATGAGGCCCACCCACACTGTAGAGGGTAATCTGCTTCATTCAAAGTCTACCGATTTAAATGTCAATCAAATCTGAAAAATATCTTCACAACAACATCTATAGACTCTTATTTAACCAAACAATGGACATCATAGACTAGCCAAGTTGACCCATAAAATTAACCATCACACTACCTAAGTCAGGATCTTTCCTCTTGTCTTTCTGAAAACCACACCAAAGCAAAAGAGAAAGGGACACCATCCTCTAACCTCAATTTTCAGAGAAATTAGGAGGTAGCTATAATAAGCTGCCTTCATTATCCATGTGAGGGCTGCCAAAAGGAACTTAGATGCACAGAACCCATGAAGGAAGAAATCAAGATAATAAGACAGAGTTCAAGAGGCCCAACAGGGCAATTCTCTGACAGCATCAACAAAGGTGAGGGGGTCACTCAGAAGTGCAAAAGCTACATTTTTTGAACAGGAGGGAACATGATCTCTGGACCAAGCTCATTGAAGAGAAACAGAAGATGTGGGATGTTGTGGGAATATACAAAGGAGCCACATTTGTAGGAAGCAGCCTGTCTCTGTGGCAGCAAGAGGAAAGCTTGTAAGTTGCAAAGTCTGGAATGTTGCCTAGGATCCTCTCACACCTCACTTCCATAGCTAGTTTAGGAAAATCCAACTTATTTAGTGATATATACTAAAAAAGGATATGGCGCAGCATCAATATATAAATACTATAAAAATGTAGTAAAGATCACCAAATTAACCAAAAGATTAAAAATGCTCAGATTTTGTCATCTTCCTCTCCACATAGTCCTGGGCTCTCTCTCATCTTGCTCAAGGAAAATCTCAACTATTAAAAAGTCTACGAGGCCCTATGTGACCTTGCTTCCCATTACCTCTGACTTCTAAACTTCTCTGTTCCCTGGTCTTCTTTCTTTTCCAAGGACATTCCAGGCATAGTATCAAATCTATCCTCATAGAATCAAAGCCTTTTTTCCTAGCTCTTACCTCTGCCTCACATATTCTTCCTCAGATATCAATGTGGCTCACTCTCTTAGCTCCTTCAAGTTTTAATCAACTGTCACCTCCCAAGAGTGATTGTCATGGGTTACATTATTTAAAATTGTGAACAACACACCAACATTCCTTTATACTCTTCTCTGAGTTGTATTTCCCTGCATAACACAACTCATAAAAGGACATCTTATGTATTTTTACAAGTTTTTAACTTTACCCTTTATTTTTATTTTATTCATGCTATATCCTCAGTGCCTGCTACAATATAGGAATTCAAAATAATATTTGTTAAATGAATAAGTGATTAAAGAAATGAATGTACACTCTTCAGAAAATGTTTCCAAAAAACAGATAAAGAACATGGCCAAGTGTATCACTAAAAATTACAAAAATGAATTAAACCATTGCCTTTATGAAGAAAATTGAAAAAGGACAACTTTAAGAACTTAGGGCAGAAACAGAGGGACAATAGGGAATGATGCAATAACAACTAATGGAAGACAGGAACAAGTAGGAAACAAAGAAACATCACATATAGAAAGACGAAATTTGAAGAAACTCAAAAGGAAAGAGACAACTCAGAAAACCCAATAAGGAACATATGAAATAGAAATAAGTAAAGCAAGCAAATGATATCCATTTATAATAAAAACTCAGAAAAAATTGGTATAGAAGGAAAGTACCTCAACATAATAAAAGCCATACATAACAAACCCACAGCTAATATTGTACTCAATGGAGAAAAACTGAAAGCTATCCCATTAAAAACAGGAACCAGACAAGGATGCTCACTGTCACCACTCTTATTTAACATAGTATTGGAAGTCTTAGCCAGAGCATTCAGGCAAGAAAAAGAAATAAAAGGGATCCAAATTGGAAAGGAAGAAGTAAAAACGTCACTATTTGCAGATGACGTGATTTTATATGTAGGAAACCCTAAAGAATTCACCAAAAAAAACTATTATAAATAATAAATGAATACAACAAAGTTACAGGATACAAAATCAACATACAAAAATCAGTTGCATTTCTACACATTAACAATGAACTAGCAGAAAAAAATTTAAGAATACAATCCCATTTACAATAGCAGCAAAAAGAATAAAATACCTAGGAATAAATGCAACCAAAGAGATGAAAGACCTGTACATTGAAAACTATAAAACACTGGTGAAAGAAATTGAAGACACAAAGAAATGAAAAGATGTTCCATGTTCTTGGATTGGAAGCATTAACAGAGTTAAAATGTTCATACTTCCTAGAGCAAAATACAGATTCAATGCAATGCCAGTCAGAATTCAAAGGGCATTCTTCACAGAAATAGAACAAAGAATCATAAAATATATGGAACAACAAAAGACCCCAAATAGCCAAAGTACTCCTGAGAAAAAAGGACAGAGGTATCACACTCCCTGATTTTGAAATATAAAACAAAGCCATAATAATCAAAACAGCATGGTACTGGCACAAAAACAGACACACAGATCAATGGAACAGAATTGAAAGCCCAGAAACAAAACCACGTATCTATGGATAGTTAATCTTTGACAAAGGAGCAAAGAACATACAATGGAGAAAGGACAATCTCTTCAATAAGTGGTGTTGGGAAAACTGGACAGCCACATGCAAAAGAATGAAAGTAGATCATTATCTTACACCATACACAAAAAATAACTCAAAATAGATTAAATATTTGAATATAAGACCTGAAACCTATAAAACTTCTAGAAGAAAATATAGGCAGTATGCTCTTTGACGTTGGTCTTAGCAGTGTATTTTCAAATACCATGTCTGACCAGGCAAGAGAAAGAAAAGAAAAAAATAGACAAATGTGACTACATCAAACTAAAAAACTTCCACACAGCAAAGGAACCCTCAACAAAATGAAAAGAGAATCTAACAATTGGGAGAAGATATTTGCAAACCATATATCTGATAAGGGGTTAATATCCAAAATATATAAACAACTCATACATCTGAACAACAACAAAAAAAACAACCCAACTAAAAAATGGGCAAAAGATCTGAACAGACATTTTTCTGAAGAAGATATACAGATGACCAATAGGCACATAAAAAGATATTCAACATCACAAATTATTAAGGAAATGCAAATCAAAACTGCAATGAGATATCACCTCATGCCTATCAGAATGGGCATAATTAACAAGATAAGAAATAAGTGCTGGAGAGGATGTGGAGAAAAGGGAACACGCATACCCAGGTGGTGGAAATGTAAACTTGTGCAGCCACTATGGAAAATAGGATGGAGATTCTTCAAAAAATTAAGAATAGATCCAGCACATGATCCAGCTATTCCACTGCTGGGTATTTATCCAAAGAACATGAAAACACGAATGCATAAAGATATATAGACCCCTATGTTCATTGCAGCATTATTCACAATAACCAAGACTTGGAAATAAATCAAGTGCCCACCAAGCGATGAATGGATAAAGAAGAAGTGGTATACATGCACAATGGAATACTACTCAGCTACAAAAAAAGATGAAATCTTGCCATTTGCTGCAACAACATGGATGGATCTTGAGGACATTATGCTAGGCGAACTAAGTCAGATGGAGAAAGTCAAATACCATATGATCTCACTCATAAACAGAAGATAAAAACAACAACAACAAACAAACACATAGACACAGAGATTAGATTGGTTGTTACCAAAGGGAAGAGGGTGAAACGATGACTGAGCACCCCTTTGTGTGTGGTGTATGGTGATGGACGGTAGTTGGTCTTTGGATGGTGAACATCAGGTCTACACAGAAATCGATATATAATGATATACATCTGGAATTTATATAATGTTATAAACCAATGTTACCTCAATAAAATAAATAAATAAATAATAAAAAATAGGTAAATAAAATGAAATAAAAAATAAAAAGAAAGAAAACTCAATAAGGAACATATGAAATAGAAATAAGAAAAGCAAACAAACAGTAGTAGCAATTAAAAGTGTGCAGAAATTAGATAAACAAAATGTGGTGTGTCCATACAGCGGAATACCACTAAGTAATAAAAGGGAAAAGACTATACACACAATACAGTTGAAAGAAGCCAGTTATAAAGCCTGCATACTATATGATTTCCTTTATGTGAAATTCTAGAAAAGGTAAAAGTTCAGTAACAAAGACATGGATCAGAGATTGCCTGGGGCCAGGGATGGGGCAGGGCTTCACCACAAGCAACATAAGAGAAGTGTTGGGGGTCGGGGAAGGGTTTTAAAATTTGACTGTAATGGCTATGGTACAACAGTATACATTTACCAAAACTCATAAAATTCTTCATTTCCACTGAAAAATACACCTCAATAATTTTGTCTTTTTGTTTTTTTTGTTTGTTTGTTTAAGGATTAGTGAGAAAACAATAGATTTAGAAGACTGGCAAAGGACATTCAATACACACACAATTGAAATTCTCTATGAAGAAAATTGAAATAACATTTAAATACATAAAATAAAGAAAACTTTACTGAAAGAAATTTATTTTTGTTTATTTATTAATTTATTGAATAAACAATGCCATTTAGTATATGTCAAGCACAGTATTAAGCATTTTTAAAATATTAACTCAATCTCATAACAACCCTCTAAGGCAAATCCAATTATTTTCCCTTTTATGCAGATGAGGAGACTGAAATTCAGAGAAGTCATTTTACAGAGTCTCAACTTGTAAGTGGCAATGCCCTTTGTATTTCCATATTAAAAGGATATATTATAGTCCAAAGCAAACTGAATGCCACGCTCAACAGCCAGACTTAAGTTAGCAAAGTTACTAGAGTTTAACCGTAAAGCAACCAGGGGAAAATAACCGTATATTTATAAGGGGAAAAAATAAGACTGGCTTCAGATTTCTACCCAACAATACTCAATGCCAGAAGACAATGGAAAACCTATAAGATAATAAAAAGATAAAAAATGAAAAAGAAAGGCCATTTACAAATTTTATAGTAAATGAAGATGTCATGAAGATAGAAAACTTTAAAAATGAACAAATTCAGGAAACATTGTTTGCATGAGCTCCTCTTAACACTACAAAATTCAGCAAAAATAAAAATAATAGGGGAATATAAACGAAAGTGTTGGGTGGTGTATTAGGGTTCCCCAGAGATACAGAAGCAATAGGATATTTATTTATTCATTTATCATAAGGGATCGACTTACATGATTTTGGAGGCTGGAGGCTGGCAAGTCCAAAATCTGCAGGCTGCGCTAACAGACTGGAGACCCAGGAGAGCCAATATTCCATTTCAAGTCCTAAGACAGTTTACTTTAGAACCAGGAGCGGCTGATGTTGTTGAGGAAGTCTGAAGGCAGTCAGCTGGAGAATTCTGTCTTGCTTGGGGGAGGCCAGTGTTTTTGTTCTATCCAGGCCTTCAACTGATTCAATGATTGGACAAGACTCACCCACGTTGTGGAAGGCGATCTACTTTACTCAAAGTCTACTGATTTGAATGTCAATCTCATCCAAAACACTGTCACGGAAACATCCAGAATAATATTTGACCACATATCTGGGCAGGCCGTGGTGCAGCCATGTTGATGTACAAAATTAACTATCACAGGTTGTAGAGACAATATTCTCTGATAAAAATGCAATAAAATTAGAAATTAACAAAACAAGTAAAGGTGGATCCAGCAAATGTGGATATAGAAAAAAATTCTCTCTTAACTTGAATTAAACACTAAAGAAAATTGTAAGACTTCTAAAAAACAAAGGTAATAAAAATACTCCATATTTGAGCATATGGAATATAGACAAAAAGTGTTTTGAGAAAAATGCACAGCCTTAAATACTTTTATTAGTTCAAAAGAAAGAATGAATTAAGTAACTGATTCAAACTGTTAGCAGTAGAGACATAAACTGAAAGCAAGCATAAGGAAAGAATTAATAAAAACAAAAGTAGAATTTAATGACGTAAAAATATGTAAACAGCAAAAATAATAAATCCATAAACTGCTTCTCTGAGGAAAAAAGTACACAATAAAACATACAAATCACTACTTAACCAAGATCAACTGGAAGAAAGTATTTAATAGGAGGATACAACGAAGAAAAAGTCACTAAAATAGAAGAAGTTGAACAACCAGTAAGTGCTATGTTAATAATATGATAGTAAATTTGAAACTTAAATAACATAGATATTTTTCCTATGAAAAATAATTTCTCAAAACTGAGTTGAAAGCAGAAAATCAGGAAAGGTTAACTTCCATAAAACAATTGAGAGAAAAATAGTCAAAGATTAATCCCCCTAGAGAGCAGTAGGATCAAAGGGCTTCACAGGAGAATTCCAACAAATATTTAACAATCAGACTATTGAAACGCTGTTCTGCTCCAGGCATGAAAAAGAAAGCAAGCTTATAAAGTGAATACGACATTGATACTAAAGTCTTGTTAGGATTGTACTTTAAAAACAAACTATAGAATAATGTTACTTATAAATATTGATGCAAAAATCCTAAATAAAATACTTAAAAAGAAAATACAACAAAATTAAAAGATAATTTTTTCATGACTGACTAAATTTTATTACATAAACATAATGATAATTCAACATTAGGAAATCTATTAATGTAAGTAATATAAATCACACCACAGATAAAAAACATTTGAAAAAGTTTAGCAACCACCTTGATAAACATTTAGTTGAGTTATGTGGAACGTCACTTTTGTAGGTGAAAAAAATAGTCATATTGTTCGACCTAACAACACTAAATGAAGTAGAAGTCAATAGATTCATAGTAAAAATATATCTATCTTAGCTCACAAGCCTATAAACTTAAATAGAGTAAAAAAATAAAAGAAAAGAATACACATAGTTTTACAACATTGATGCTAAAATCATACACACACAATAAATATATTTCTATATGTTAATTTGTATGAAAAGTTGGGAAAATTATATACATTGAGCTGATAAAATAGTTGGTTTCTGGAGAGGAGAATGGAACTGTATATGGTAGTTAAGAGGTACTTTAAATTTATTTGTTATGTTTTAGTTTTTTTAAATGATAATATGTTCATCTATTACCTATGTAATTAAAATTTATGTTAAATTAAAAAAGATATTGGAGGTAAAATATTTTGGAAGGAAGATATAAAATTATCCCTATTTGCTGACATGATTGTTTACCTGTAGAATTCAAGAGAATCAACTAGAAAATTCTTACAAAAATTCAGTAAGGTAAAAGGACATTAAATCAATATTCAGAAACCAACAGCTTTCATAAATGCAAATAACAACCATTTAGAAAATACAATTCAAGGAAAAAAACCCTATTTACAATACCAAGGTTAAATAGGAAAGAATAACAATAACAAAGATGCAAAAGATCTTTTTGAAGAAAACTTTAACGCAGCATTGAAGGACGAGACACAGACATAAACAAATGTAATAACATACTATGTCACTAGATAGGAATGCTCAATATCATAAAGATTTTAATTCTCTGTGTTACTCTATAAATTTGATACAACCTAAATATAAATAATAACAGTGTTAATTAGACAAACTAATAGTAATTAATCATAATCATAACTAATCATCAAAAATAAACAAAAAAATTTTCCAGCAGAACTCTGAAAAAAAATAAGGAAGACAATAAGGAGGACTAGCCTTGCAAGATAACTCATTTATGATATACTTAAAACAAATATAGGAGAGCTTGAACGTTAAAACAGTGAGATATCAGCTCATAAATAAAGTCAGATCAATGGCCCAGAATAGAGCACCCAGAATTCTACATAAATATATATAAAAATTTGAAATATGATAAAGTTAACGTATCACATTAGTGGGGAAAAGATGAACTATTCGACAAATGGCATTGGAATAACTAGAGAAAAGTACGCTGTATCCATACCTCATACCAGGCACTAAGGTAAGTTCCCACCAAAGCAGGTGTTTAAATTGTACCCGAAGAAAACTGGGAGAATTACTTTATAAAACTGGAGAGACAAATCCTTTCTAACTGTAACTCAAAATCCAGAAGTCGTTAAAGAAAAGATGGATAGATTTAGCCACATAAAGGTAAAAAACTTCTGCAAGGCCAAATAAAATTATAAATGTAGTCAAAGTGCAAGAGAAAATGAACAATATTTGCTGAGACAGGTCAATAATGTCTCAACTCTAATATATAAAGTTCTCTAAATATTAATATTAAGGAATACTAGTAAGGAATGTTAATAAGAAAAAGACCAATAACCCAATAGATCTTTGGTGAAAGGATATGCTCATATAGTTTACAGGAAAGAAAATGCTTTAAAATATGAAAAGCAAAGCATAAACTCAATGAGAATAAAAGAAATGTGCATTAATGATACAGAAATGCCACTTTTTTTTCCTGAGGAAGATTTGCCCCGAGCTAACATCTGTGCCAGTCTTCCTCTATTTTGTATGTGGGTCGCCATCACATTATGACTTGATGAGTGGTGTAGGTCTGAGCCCAGAACACCAACCCACAAACCTGGGCCGCCAAAGCAGAGCACACAGAACTTTAACCACTCAGCCACAGGGCTGGCCTCCAGAAATGACACTTTTTTAACCTGTTGATTTGGAAAAAAGAATAAAATTTCATTACACACTGTTGGTAATGTTGTATGAAGCCAGTCTCATATATTTCTAGTGAGTATACATTCACAGCTTTTCTGATGATCAATTTGATAATATCCATGAAAATGACAAATGTATCTATATTTTGACCCAGCAATTTCACTTCTGGGAAATTTTCCTTGGATATGCTTATGTTTTAAATCATGTAAACACTAGGTTATTGATTACATCAAAAAGTTTTTTAAAAAAACAAATGTTCATCAATAGAGAGCTGTTTAAATTATGGTGCATCTATATACTGCCATATATACAACTGTAAAAAATGAGAAAGAGCTTCATGTCTGGATATGGACAGATTTATTGTTAAGTGAAAAAATCAGGATCTAGATAGCACGTATAGAATGCTACATTTTTGTGAAAATAGGAAAATGATAATACATATTCATATTTGCTTGTTCGTGCATAAAGAAACTGCTTACATTGTCTCTCTTTGGGGTAGAGATGAGAGCTGGATGGATGAGGAATACAGGTAAGGAAAGACTTTTTTCTCTATAACTTATATTTAGTATATTTAATTGGCCATGTAAAAATTTTATCCAGTAAAATAATTACATTTTTAAAAAGATGTTATAAATTTTAATGCTCATATTGTATGAATATCTCTGAAACGACTTCTAAATGTATGTAACAGATTTGGAGTTGTCTATTCTGTTTTTAAGTATTCAGACAACACTTCCAATTCTGTGTTTATTTCTGCATTGTTCTCATCTGGTTTAAATTGTAGATATCTCATATTATACAACTGCCCAAATGTTTTATATTTAGCATGAAGCATGCAATTTCAGTTCATATTGATTGAGATTTTTTTCTAAATGTTTTAAAACAGTAAAAAACAAAAAAAACTTTATAGAAGCATATCTATTTTTTAATCTCAAAAATACAAGAGTATTCAAGTCACTGAATTTACAACCCTCCCATCCTCTTCCCCTCCTTTCAAAACAACAAGCAAATGGGGGCCAGCACAGTGGCACAGTGGTTAAGTTCGCACATTCTGCTTCTCGGCAGCCCAGGGTTCACCAGTTCGGATCCTGGGTGAGGACATGGCACCGCTTGGCATGCCATGCTGTGGTAGGCATCCCACATATAAAGTAGAGGAAGATGGGCATGGATGTTAGCTCAGGGCCAGTCTTCCTTAGCAAAAAGAGGAGGATTGGCAGTAGTTAGCTCAGGGCTAATCTTCCTCAAAAAAAAAACAACAACAAGCAAATGAAAACATAATATTGGGAATTGATTGAAAAATCTGCTCCAACCAAGCCCCTTCTCTACTACCCACCACCAGCACCACCATACACACCCACTTGGAAGTGGAACCATAGGGTAGAGCAATTCGAGTAACTCATAGTTAGATTTGATACCTTCCCAGACAGTGGAACAAAATTGAAATATCACCAAGTCGTCCAAAAACATTTGTTGAAACATATGCTTCATGTGTGAAGAATATTTATAGTTTTAACACCCTGTTGAAATAAGGACAAGATGTATCTCGAAATCAGCAATCACTGAATCGGTAGCATACTTCAACTCCAGTGGTGGTTAATCAGGACACGCTGGCTGGGCATCAATGGCAGGACCAAATATGGCCCCATGGAGAGGCCCTGAGATTTCATAGAGAAAGAAAAAGGCACGACCATGCTGTGGTAGGCGTCCCACATATAAAGTCAAGGAACATGGGCATGGATGTTAGCTCAGGGCCAGTCTTCCTCAGCAAAAAGAGGAAGATTGGCAGTAGTTAGCTCAGGGCTAGTCTTCCTCAAAAAAAAAAAAAAAAGAAAAAGGCACAACCGGACCCAGACTTTCACTTGTCCCCACCAAGGCACCAGCTGTCTTGGACTGTCTAGACCAGACTAGTCATCAGCTAAATACCACCAATTGACCCGGGATGACACAATGTCGGGCAGAAGAATTACCTAGCTAAACCCTACCCAAATTATTGACCCCCAAAATAATGAGGTATACTAAGGTGTTTGCTATTTTAAGACACTAAGTTTGGGGGCAGTGTGTTACATAGCAATGTATAACTGGAGCAATAAATATAGGAAAAATTATTATCTAAATTCAAGACATATTTCACATATTTTTTAAATGAAAAGTGTTTAAATTATTTTGACTTTCCATTCTCAAACAACCAAAAAACCATTTCTTAACAAAGTGCTATTTAACTAAGGTCAATTTTCATCTCCCCATGACTGTTTTGTCACTATTCAACCTACACTCAATTAGGCTACTATGTCTCATATTAATTAAATATTGTATTTTCATAATGCAAAAAAAGAAATTTTAAAAATTAAGAAATTATTTCCCCAATGTTTGAATAGTTATTCATATCATGACAATATCAAAGATTCACAATGAACATATTTTATTAGATATCAACCACCTCAATAATAATGTTAATAATTCTTCAATTATTCCAGTCCTTTTTCATTTTTCGGGCTATAAATTCAGTATTCCTAAGACTGAAGATTTGGCAGGCCTCTGGCCGTCTGACTAGGCCCCTTTAATAACTTCTGCTTGCTAAGAACAGCAATGCTGACATGGATCTGCCTAGAGAAGGCCTGTTTAATATTAGCTTTCCATCTCAGTCCAGTGGTGTGACCGAGACTCTGAGCTACACATTGCTTTAGGCCTGCTGGCAAGAGAAAACCTGTTTAATTACCTGCCCCAGCTGTACTTACTAAGTAGAACGATTATTAAATCTGTCTTTCTATTTCACAGTTTCAGTATGCAATTCAAATCTATGCCAAGAGAAATGGAGGACATACATTCTGTAGGAGTAGGCAGAACTAAAATCCCCATCGTGACAGGTGTCATAGAGTGTTGTTGCCTAGGGCTCAGCCAACCCTCTGTCCTCTAATATAAAAATGGAAGGTTCTTAGATGCTCTGCCAACTTTGAAACTGAATGTTACCTCTCATCATTTATCCACATTATCATCTAGTTCATGTTCAAAGGAAGATAGTAATGCTTGGCCTTTTCCTGCTTTTTTACCTGGTGAAAGATAATTTGGATCCTTTAATCTGAAGTCCAAAGACATGATAAAACCACAAACTTGCGTTGTTCCAATTTGCAAATTGCCTCCTGTTTCTCAGAGTTCATTGGTCTCCTACCATTAATGGCAGAGGGACTCACGTACTGTATTTTCAGAGAAGACTACGTGCTCCACTTCCGTTATCATTCTTGCGATATCATAAAAAGTCATGCAAGCTTCGATTCTACTCAATATATGCATGTTTATAATAATGTAAAAATAATGGTTAAATCATTACAATTTTTATTAAAATAGAGGCTCCAAGAAGATGAAATGTATCTATTTTGTAGTTTACCCTGTACCTTTAAATAGCTTCTGCACTATCCTCAGACGTAAGCCCCAAAGTCTGGGAATTTCTGCCTAACTTTCACTAATTCTTTTTTAAAAACATTTCTTCAGGGGCTGGCCCCGTGGCAGAGTGGTTAAGTTCGCGCGCTCCGCTGCAGGCGGCCCAGTGTTTCGTTGGTTCGAAACCTGGGCGAGGACATGGCACTGCTCATCAAATCACGCTGAGGCAGCGTCCCACATGCCACAACTAGAAGGACCCACAACGAAGAATATACAGCTATGTACCGGGGGGCTTTGGGGAGAAAAAGGAAAAAAATAAAATCTTAAAAAAAAAAAAAATTTCTTCATTCATAAAAGCCCCTTGTTGTCTAATTTCATAACTTACATCTTTTTCTTTGATAACTGTTATCTATTTTATAAATCACTGGTCAATTAAATCTCATTCTTGCCTGTAGACTTCATATAATATTTGTTCAACTCTGCAGCCAGAAACTAGCTTTTGCATTAACTCCGCTTTGTCCGTGGTTACGTATCTCAACCGAAGCGCCAGTTTAAATGACAGTTAATTTCTTTTAATATTTAGTAATTCGAATTCATTTCTGTTGTGCAATTTTCTTTGGAATTTTAAAGCAGGAAGTTAGTGCCGTGATGTGGCATTTCTTAGGTTAAATACGGTAGGCCGTGAGACTTGGCCAGAGGAGGGCTGCCGTACTTCCCTCTTGTCAAGGAGACCAGGCAGAATTTGGTGTGACAAATAGTGTTAAATATAACTCCAAATCATAAAGACGGAGAGTTCATTTGACAAGCATTTATGGAGTTAAGGGGAAAAACTGCACCCCACCAAACCACAAGGTTTTCAGTACAATAATGCAGTGTCATTTGGGGTATCTATAAAACCAGCACAACCAGCCATGTCTTCTTGAGTAAGCCGCAGAGATTATATCAATATTGAATAAAAATATAATAATTTAAACATGTCTTTATACTCACTCTTTACTGAGAGGTTTATTCCAGTAATTTTGCGCAGCTGTACGCAATGCCACAGAGCCCTCGTGTAAGCTTTGGGATCCAAGTGATGGAACATGACGAATAGTGTGATGGAGGAAAAACACTCTGGACTTAGAGTCCATTCTGAGTTTGATTCTTAACTCTGTGACTCATTTTCTATGTTATCAGAGACTCATCCGTACATTTTTTTTCTTATTAGTTTACTTATTTTGTACTTTTTTGTATGAGTCTCTGTGAAAGATAAAAATGCTTGGGTCTCCTGCTCATGGGATGGTAACTTTTGTCTGTCAGCCTGTCAGCATCTTTGCTGTTTGGGGTATGGTGGGTCTTTTTGAGGTATAATTGACATATAACATTATAGTGGTTTCAGGTGTACAACATAATGATTTGATATTTGTATATACTGCAAAACGATCACCACAGTAAGTCTAATTAACACCTGTCATCATACATGGTTACAAATATTTTTTTCCTTGTGTTGAGAACTTTTAAGATGTACTCTCTTAGCAACTTCCAAATATGCAGTGGAGTAGTAACTACAGTCATCATGCTGTACATTACATCCCCAGGACTTGCTTATTTTATAACTGGAAGTCTGTACCTTTTCATTTCACTCTTCTTGGTATCATTTCTTCATCTGCAAAATAGCAGGTTTGTTCTAGAATCATCATTTGAAAGTTGTCTTCCAAGTTCAAAATTCAAAAAGACACTAAGGGTTTATTTTATTATTGAATGGTTGTGAAGATTAAATTACTGAATTCTTTTAATATATGAAGGTTTAGCAAAGGGCCTGGCACAGAGCGAGATATTACAAAGTGAGTGCTCTGAATATTTTCCTGTGGCCAAGCTTAGCCTGGCTTATGCTACATAACTTCACACCAGAACAGGTTAGCATTACCTTAGATTTCACTATAATTCACTAGTTGTCATCAATATTTGATTCTCCTTTCCCTCTGGGCATTATGAAGATTATGTTGTAGGGGAGTAGAATTTGCTTACTTCAAAATATATCTCTTTGGCTTGATTTTATTTTTTTTTTAAAGATTGGTACCAGGGCTAACAGCGGTTGCCAATCTTTTTTTTTTTTTTCCTCTGCTTTTATCTCCCCAACCCACCCTGTACATAGTTGTCTATCTTAGTTGAAGGTCCTTCTAGTTTTGGGATGTGGGACGCCGCCTCAACGTGGCCTGGCGAGCGGTGCCATGTCCATGCCCAGGATCCGAACCCTGGGCCACCGCAGTGGAGCACGCGAACTTAACCACTCGGCCACGGAGCCGGCCCCTGGCTTGATTATTTTTAAGAACAAAAGACTCAGGTGGAAACTTCGACTTTCCCCCTAACTGCCTAAAAGAATTTAAGATAGAAGGCTTATTTCAAGAAGGAGCCATGACCATAGAGAACTGCAGTATAATATGAACTAGGTGTGGGGCCAGGAGGAATCTAGCAAGACTTGTTTGATCAAAGTCATCTCCACATCCCGTCGTCTTTGCAAGGCATGGCAAACATTTATTTTTCCATCTCTTTTACATCCACCAAACATCTGCTTTTCCATCTCTATGTGAATTTTCTTCTTCTCCTTTGAAGTCTCAAACCACTACCCCCAATATCCTCTTTTGTCTTTAGTTGAAGACAATATTTAAGGTGGTGACTTCAGCCATGCTAGTAAGTTACTCAGTTTTCCTGGGTTTCTCCCATGTATACATGATATTAAACTTGTTTGGTTTTCTCCTGTTGTTCTGTCTCATATCAATTTAATTCTTAGACCAGCCAGAAGAACCTAGAAGAGTAGAGGAAAATTTCTTCCTCCCCTACAACATTTATCAGACTTCTGTGTAAATTGTAAGCTGGATAAGGATACGTCACTATTTCTGACCAAAGAAATGTGAGCAGAAGAAAGGGGTGTCACTTCTTGGCTGAGGTGAGATAGGTCTATGCACACTTCTCCAAGCTTCCTCCCTCTGCTGCTGGGACCTGACTTGGTTGCTGCAGGTACAAAATGATGACACCTCAGTAGTCTTGATCCCTGCATGCTTGTATGGAACAGAGATCCCTTACAATCTATGCAGGATGTGTAGCATGAGCAAGAAATAAACTGGATGCTTAGCCACTGAAGTTTTGGTTGTTTTTACAGCAGCATAACAGCCTACACTAAGGAACATGCTGCATGCCACTAAAATGAACTTACACACTTCCTGAGGGGTATATTTGGCCCTGTCTTTGTCAATACCACTCGGAAACAGTTATTTATTTCTTTGCCCTCAAGCTTATCATTAAATCACAAGCCATTCTGGTTCATAATTAATATCTTCACTTCCTAAATCTCTCCTGCTTATGCCCCTTCCTCTCCAGTCCTATCAGTACTCCCCTAGTCCAGGCCTTCAGCTGTTCTCCCCAGGTTATTTCTTCAGCCTCCTGACTAGGCTCACTGCCCCCACATTACCCCACTCAGATCTCTTTACTTTTGATTAAATGTAAAATGTAACATTGCCTTATCAGTCTCTTTTTAAAAATATTTCAAATGTCAGGAGTCAAAGTCTAGCAGTGTAATAGAGAAATTCTTCCATGATTTGGCCTGTTAATCCCTCCATTTCCTACGTTTCTTTGCCTGGAAAGCTAATGTCTAGTAAATACAGAGTTGGTTGTAGTTCTAGGACACGTCACGCTGATTCACACTCTCTGACACCATGTTCGTGCTATTCTATTGACCTAGAATGACCTCCCACTCATTCTTCATCTGACTCATTTCTACTCATTCTTCAAATTCGGTCATAATCATCTTCCTTGAAATCCCAGGCTGTCTTGTACCCCTCCGTGTTGCTACACCTGCTCTGTGGATACTTCTAAGCCTGTTGTTTTTCTCTCATAATGAAACTGTTTGTGTCTTTTTTGCCGACTAGATCCAGAGCACCTAAAGGCAGGGATATGCGTGTATTTCTCACCTGCCTCCACGATGCCTGCCAATGCTCTATAAATGTTGGTGGCCTGAGGCTCGCTCTTCTTAATGCCTGAAGCTCTCATGCTGTTCTCTCTGATTCGGCCTTTACTTACCCCACTTTTGCCATCATGTTCCCTCCTCACACAATCATCCTTCTGATTGGGCTTCTGTTTCAGTTTTCCTGCTGAGACTGAAGCCATGTCATAGACCAAGCCCTTTCCACATGGGTTAGCCCTGCTTTGTTCTTGTCATTTCCTTTTTTCAGAATAAACTGTTGCACATGCACCCTGAAAAGAAGAAGGGTCTCTCCAGGAATAAACTGATCACCTATGATTCATGATGTAGCCCTCTTTCTGATGTCAAATATCACCCCTTTTCTTAGAACCTTCCTGCCCTACTTTACCTATTGCATTGAGCTTTTCATATCTAGCTGTAACCCAAGTCAGGCCCAAAGGACTATAGTTCTATCTTCTGCTTTTCAAAGATACTCACTCTCCTGCAACCGAAACAATCATTTCTGAGCATCTATCTTTGCCTCTGTACTTTGTAAAATACTTGAACAGGTTAGAGTTGTAGGAGAGGAAGACATTTCCTCTACCCACTCTGGGTTCTTCTGGCAGGAGAACGAATTAAATTCACATGAGACAGAATAACAGGAGAAAATTAAACAAAGCTTTATAACATGTATACATGGGAGAGGCTCAGGCAACCTGAGCAACTTGCCAAAATGGCTGAAGCCACCACCTTAAATACCATCTTCAGCTAAAGACAGAGGATGTTGGGGGTGGAGGGAGTCAGTTACGGGAGATTACCAGACAAGTACAGTAAACAAAGATCAGGTTATTATGCAGATTTAAGTCCTTGCCTTCCACATTGATAAGAATTTCTAGAGATAAGGTCATCCCTCCTTCCAGAGAGGTACAGAGAGGGAAACACCTTTACAGATGGAGATTTCCTTTACAAGGTAAATGTCTCTTAACAAAGGGTAAGTAAATTCTACTTTTTAGGGTTTTTTTCCTGTCTGCAGTTTTTAAAAGTAACCAGCCCCAAATAATCCTCATGCCAAAGAGACATATCTTGGGGTGGCCAATTCCAGTCCCCCACAATAACATGTATACATGGGAGAGGCTCAGGCAACCTATGCAACTTGCCAAAATGGCTGAAGCCACCACCTTAAATATCATCTTCAGCTAAAGGCAAAAGAGGATGTTTGAGAGGAAGGGTCAATCATGGGTGATTACCACACAAGTACAGCAAACAAGAGTCAGGCTATCATGCAGACTTGAGTCCTTGCCTTCCACATTGATAAGAGTTTCTAGAGATAAGGTCATCCCTCCTTCCTGGTACAGAGAGGGAGACACCTTTACAGATAGAAATTTCTTTTACAATGTAAATGTCTCTTAACAAAGGGTAAGTAAATTCTACTTTTCAGAGTTTCTTTTCTGTCTGCAGTTTTTAAAAGTAACCAGCTCGAAATACTCCTCATGCCAAAGATACATGTCTTGGGGTGGCCAATTCTAGTCCCCCACAGAGTAGATCCCAGTTCTAAAACTACTTTTTTGCATGTGGAGGGAGGAGAAGTTTATTAAAAAAAAAATGACAGCTCATACTGAAGGGGTAGGTGATATGGTGATATGGTTCAGAGCAAAAGGAAAGTAGTGTGGAGCAGTAATACACCAGTGCATACACACGCTGAGATCAACTGCAACAGCACCTGCATTGTACCTTTTCTAATTAGTCTTTTAATCTGGACAATGTCACAATTTTCAGTTATTTCACACTAAAAATTGGAGATGAAGGGGAGAACCAGTTATAGGAGGTTACCAAGCAAAGCACAGTAAACAAGGGTATGATTGTCATACAGATTTAAGTTCAAGGCTTCTCCACTGATAAGAGTTTCTAGAGTTTTAGTCATCCTCCTCTTACTGGTACACATGAAACCGGCAGAGAGTTAGCCACTGATGATTAAGTAGCTAGGAGCTAAATTTTTTTTCCTTTTTGCAATTACTGATTATAGCTTTTAGCTGTTTAACCCACCCATTGTTAACTGTGCTGTTTAGGCAATATGCTATCTGACTCCCACTAGGCTCCTATAGAGAACATCTCCCTGGAGCCTGGGTCACCATGGTAATGGGTGTGTGAGCTGTTTTTCAGGAATTACTATTCCTTGTCCACTTCAGGCTGGTTGTGACCACCAACTCATCAACTGGGCCCATGGAGATGTCCAATAGGCGACCTTTTCATGCCAAGAGGCTACAAACTCCACCCTCAGACCATGCTAAAGCTGCCATTTTGTGAACATGGGTCCTATGAAGAGGCACGAAGTCTGACTATGCTTGCACAGATCATCAATTACGTCACCTCTCCTCACCTCCAATCACCTATCTCCACGTTTCAGACTACCTTGCCCCCTATCCCATAAATATCCCTGGGTCCCTATTTTTGGGGAGCGAGTTTGAGGCTCATGCTCTTGCTTCCTCACGTGGCTGCCTTGTGAGTAAACTCTCTGCTTCAATCTCATTGTCTCGGTGTCTGGTTTTCTGGGTGGCAGGCAAAAATGAACCTGGTTCAGTAATACAGAAGGGGAGACAGACTTACAAATGGAGATCTTTCTTATGAATGTCAACATCTCTTACAAAAGGGTAACTTCTACTAGGTTTTCAGAGCTTTACCTATGTCTACTGTTTCTTAAAAATAATCAACCTAAGATAATTCCTATGCCAAAGAAACGTATTTCAGGGGCAAATTCTGCTCCCCTTCATATGCTATTATTAACAGAAGATTTGGTTAGAATAAAGATCATTTCTAGGCTTACAGTCTCCTCCTGCTTGGAAAACCTATAGTCGAAAAAGAAAACAATTATCTCGACAACAGTTAATGTGTTCCTCTTCCTTTGTAATCCAGATTGGAAAAAGTGTTGTTAAACTCTTAGCTATTGTATCAGCATAAAATTAAATTTAAACTATTTTCTTTATAGTTCATCAAACTGCATCTCAGTTACAAGAATTGTAGCATTGTAAAGAGCTGTACTTTGTTTACAATTAATTCATTGAGCCCTCCTTTTAGTAGTCTTGATCAGAACAATTTCATTTGTTATTCATGCTGATTTACATAAATACTCTGCAGCATTTTACTATTAAAGGACTCTTAAAATGAAGGGCAACAGTTACTTCTCTCCTCTTCTGTGCAATTCTTTTTTTCATGTTTTATGTGAAGAGGGTTGTTATGATCAGCAGACGGGAGCTAGTGAAAACATAATTTTAAGCCTTGAATGGTGATCATTTTCAGTCTTTTAAAGACTTCTAGCCTTAATTGATTTGTCTCCAGTGTGAACTGAACTGTTATGTCTGAAGAGAAGCTTCCTTTAATCTCTCTTATACTCTGAGGATCTAAACGTAATTAATAACTTGCTTTAAAAAAATGATAGTACTAACCCATTCATTCATATAGTCACTTACTAAAAAAGGACTAGTTAGATATCTGCTTTGTGCAGAGCATTTTCCTTAGGCACAAGAGATATAAAGATGGGGGAAAACAAACATGATCTGTAACCTGGAACATAAACTCTAGTGAAGTCGATAGCATTTAATGAAGTACTCACAAAAACAAAGGAAATAGCATCGGTGGCAACGCTATGTAGGAGAGGTACCCAGAGCCAGGAAATACATGGAGGAAGTCAGATAGGTTCTAAAGTAACGTGTGTGACTGAAGACCTGAAAAATACATAGTGTACAAAGAGCAATTACATCATAAACAAATATTTAGAAAATTCACTTTAAAAGAAGATATCTCCAGTTATAGTCAAAACTATCAGATACGTAGGAAAATTTCTTTAAAAAACATGTAAAAAAAGTCTATGGAGGAAATTAAAAAGTGGATTTGAAGACCTAAAACCATACTTTAAAAATATAAAAAAACCTAAACAACACTAAAAACTCAACATCAAAATTATGTCAATTTTCTACACATTTCTAAATTCAATGCAATTTTCATCAAAATCCAATAGAAGCTTTCATTGAATGTGATAACCTAACTCAAAAATGTGTATGAAAGAATTGATAAATAAATGAAAAATGATAGGATATATGGGAGTATATGAGGAAGCGATTTGGTTTAAAACTAATTTGGCCTGATCTTGTTTTTCCAGGAAGGCCAGATGTGGCCTGTTGAGCATGCATTGTACATCTACTTTAAACATTTACAATGTCCCAAAGACAAAAATGATGCCCTTAAATATAGGAATATAGCTTCCTCCCCATATCAGCATTTCCTTAAGGACAAGGATCTCTTTTCAGAAACTAAGGATTAATTACTGATCTGCTGTGCTCACTTTGTGACCACTGACCTGCTGTGCTAGCAAAGCAGTAGTGTGACTGTTGTAAAAGGGACATTTCTGCCGTATGTGATGTATACTCTTTGTTCCAAGACCATATATAAGCACTCTGTACACCCCACTTCTTGGGTGTGCTTCCTTCCTCGGGAGAAGGAAGTGCCCCCCCCCCACCCCGAGGCAATAGTCCTCAGACCTGGCTCATAATAAACTTATCCCAAATTTTGATTTATAGATTTTTCAATGAAAACATGAAAAATACTCAACTTCACTAGTTATCAGGGGAATGGAAATGAAAACATACAGTATATGTTGACATGACCACTTTTGAGAAACAAGTAAAGAAATAGGAGCTCCCATATTCTATGGGTGGAAGGTAAATTGGTAAATCTATATTAGAGAGCAATTTGACAATATCTTGTAAAATTGACAATACTGTGGGAGATCAGAATTTGTCAACCCAAAATGGGTCTCCTTGGCTTGATTACTTTTAAAAAACGAAAGATTCTGAAAGAAACTGACTTTCCCCTCAATTACCTAAAAAAATTGAAGACAGAGGGCCTGTCCCAGGAAAGGCCATCACCATAGATAACTCTGGGTGTGGTAGACTGAGAGGATCCTTGCTAAGACCACTTTTATAAAAGTTCTCTCTCTGGGTTCACACTGTCTATACACGGCCCCGCAAACAGTTGTTTACTAAACATTTGCTTTTCTATCTCCATGTTCATTGCCTTCCTTCCCTTTGAAGTCCCAAATCACTACCCCCAACATCCTCCTTTGTCTTTAGCTGAAGATGGTATTTAAAGTGGTGGCTTCAGCCATTTTGACAAGTACTCAGATTTCCTGGGTTCCTCCCATGTATACATGTTATTAAATTTGTTTGGTTTTCTCCTGTATTTCCATCTCATGTCAATGTAATTCTTAGATCAGCCAGAAGGAACTAGAGGGTAGAGGAATAGTTTTCCCTCCCCTACTATATTCAAGTCCTCAACTCAGTAATCGTACTCATAAGTTTATATCCTAGGAAAACTCTTACACTTTAGGCATAAGTAAAATAGGGAAAGATGTTCATTGAGCCATTACTTATAATACAAAAAAGGAGATAATTAGAGGATGCATAATTAAATTATGGCATAATTATATGATATTATATAGCCATTAAAGTGAATAAACTAGGTCAAAATGGATACGTCTACACAAAACATAATGTTGCTAAAGTAGCAGAAATTATGTAAACCATATGAATCCATTTGTACAAATTTCAAAAAATCGCACCCACATTCAGAGATCCATAACAGGCGAAACTCTTGCTGTTCACACATGGGAACTGATGGATACAGGTAAATTTTTGTATAAATCTGTCTGTCTAAATTCTCAGTACTTACTATTTGAAATTCCAGAACCAAATATCTTCAGATAATTTGTTATTCTTTGTGCCTTAACCTTCTATCCAAGGTCTTATCATCCAAATTCACATGGAGATTATAATTGTAAAAAGATGGGAACTTTTATACAAAATCATTAATGGGAATGCACTAGATTTAAAATAGTAGTTGATTTGAGGTTAGGAAGGAAGACCATGAAATAATAGTTACACAAGTTATTTTAATACTTCCGTAATACATTCAATGTTTTAAAAAACTCTGAAACAAATTTGACAACATATTTAATTCAAGAAATAATGTTTAAACAATAATGTTTGCTTTGTTATTCTATACATGTTTTCTAATGTTTAAAATAATTCAGAATTTGAAAACTATAAAGAAATCATTAGGATATGAGGTGAGTTAAGAACATTCCAGATGGAGTAGCATAGGAAAAGACTTGTGGCAAGATGGAACATGAAACATGCAAGAAAGTTAACCATTTCCTGTGTTCTGGAGCAGAGGGACCAAGGGAGGGAGGAATGTAAAGGGATTAGGTAGGGCCTCTAGGGCCTATTGAGATCTGGTAGCTTCATTCTAAAAGCAAAGAGAAGCTAATAGAGAATCTCGAATATGTGTGTATGGGGGTTATCGGTGGTAATAAGATTGATATTTTAAAAGAATTTAGTTGCAGTTAGAGAAATGAATTGGAATGGAGCTAATGGGTGTGGGTGGGTATTTGGAAGGCATTGCGGTACTCCAGGTGATTAAGAAAAATGATGAGTAAGAAATATGACAACTTTAGCAGAAAAAAACTGACTAAAGATATAGATGTCAAGCTTGACACTTGCAATGATATACTCATTGGAAGATGGAGAGGACTATGCAAAGATAAATGGATCTGATCCACAGACTTAATAATTCCTATATCTAAAAGCAGACATTATTAAAAGAACAGCTAGATTTTCAGTCCCTTAATCCCAAAGGAAAAGAAAATGGTATAGAGTAGTGCCTCCACATAGAGGATTTAAACCAGAAAATGCCATTTGATAGTTATTACACTGCTTAATTTAGATCTACATAGACTCCAAGGTAAATTTTTTTAAAATCTGATTTTTACAGGAATTGGATCTCATCATTCAGTTCTCAGTTCAAACATCACCTCCCCATCCAACCATCATGCTGTATATCTTAAACTTATATAGTGGTGTGTATGAATTATTCTGAGATAAAAGTGAGAAAAAAGCTGAAAAACAATTATCTCCTCTAAGAGATCTTTTTCGATCTCTCTTCATATCACATCAACTTCATAGAAGTTATTACTCTGTGAAACCACCACACGTAATTATCTTGTTGATTGTCTGTAGTAGAGTATAAGTTCCATGAGAACAGGAAAATTATCTGTTTTTTAAATGTTCTGCCTCATCACTTAGAGCAGTATCTGGCACAGAGTAGGTACTCAATAAACAGTTGTTTAAGTGTATGAGCGAATAATTTCATAGGCCCAAAGAAAGAGACCACAATGGAGAGCTCTTTATTTCTCTCCGCCTCCAAATTTTGAGAAAAAAGAAAACAAAACAGAGGAAAAAATGGCTAAGTAATATCTTTGAGTATATTTATAGATCCTTTCCTCAAAAGAGCTTGCAGTCATTTTCAGACATGTCAGCCTTATTATCCATTACACATCAATGTGTACATTGGCATTCAGTATGGAAATTCTATATGCGTGTAGTCCATCTCATAAATTTTGGTGTCATGCTTTACAATTAATAAATATTTACTACCACCATTGTCTACTTCAAACGCTGAGGAGCATATTTAAGGCTCCTCGGGAGACATAAATATTTCATGTTAAGCATTCTATGTGACAAGTACAAAATATAACAACAAAATTCAACGGGTGGAGCACATTTCACATAATCAATCATGTCCAAACACAAGTGTTACAAATAAAATGGATGAGTTCAACATTTCTGGGTCAAAAATAATTGCCACCATGCACTTACATATTTGATAACAGTGAAGTGAATAGAAACATTAGGTATAAAGCATATCTTAAATAAATACAATAAAATATATGAAGATTGGTGGTCTAGTGGTTAAGATTTGGCGATCTCACCACTGTGGCCTGGGTTTGTTTCCCGGTCAGAGAACCACACCACCCATCTGTCGGTTGTACTACTGTAGCAGCTGTGCATTGCTGTGATGCTGAAATCTATGCTACTGATAATTCAAATAGTATTAGTGCAGGATCACCCATAGTGGACAGGTTTCAGTGGAGCTTCCAGACTAAGATAGACTAGGAAGAAGGACCTGGCCACTCACTTTTGGAAAAATTGACCAGGAAAACCTTATGACTAGCAAGGGAGCATTGTCTAATATAGTGCTAGAAGATGAGAGGATGACACAAGAAGATCAGGCAGGGTTCTGCTCTGCTGTACACAAGGTCACTAGAAGTCGCAACAACTGCACAGCACTAACAGAAGATATGAAGCACTAATGAAGATAAAATCATTAAATTATCATAGTGTGTATATTGAGAATACTTTTTAAAGAGCAGCCTCGATCAAAACAGTATCTGAACAGCTATAAGGATAAGCATCCATTCATAAACTCTCTACTGGTAAATAAAAGCCCCAAATTGGAAAATTTCTTGATGTATTTGCCAGAAGGGGCTACGCTGCAATAACAAATAACACAAAAATCTCAGTAGTTTAAAACAACAAAAGCTTATTCCTCATCCATGTGCAGTCCATTTGAGTCCAGGCCACTTCCCAGGATGTTTGTCCACCATGTTTTAACTCAGGTATCCAGGATGCTTTAATCCTGTGATTCTGACATCTCAGCTCATGATGTCCACAACCACCATGGGCAAGGAAAGGAAGATACTAGCTAATCACTAAAAGGCTTTTAATTTCATCACCCTGGTAGTGGTACACACAATATACGTTTTATTGGCCAGAGTTAATTACATGGTCCCACCTAACTGCAAGGTGTTGGAAAGTGTAATTGTTTTGTGTGCCCAGGGAGAAGTGACAACCACACTTGATTTTTTAAAATGCTAAAACTCTTCACAATTAGCATGATAACATATTACAAGTCCATCACAGATTAAGCAAAATAGATTCCCTATCTAAAAACATATTCTGTATAATCATGGTGAATTATCGTTCAAGAGTTTACTGAATACAGATGGCAAGAAATAGTCCTAACATCTAATTTGATGTATGATAGAATTAGTTGGCAGATGTGAGAATTACTTTTCAAAAGAACATTTGGTCAGCATCAAATTGTAACCAAATAGGCAGGCTTTTACTTTGTGGCACAATTAAATCAATCTTCCAACAAAAATTTTTAACGTCACTCACTGAGACTAAGGAGATTACCAGTAAGATGTAGAAAGATGATCAAGAAAAAATCTTTTAGCCCCGAGGTAAAGCTCAAACTGCCATCTCATTACTCTAAGATGCTAAAGATTAGGCAAATCTCTATTTTCAACATTATTCTCTCTCTCTTTTTTTTTTAACATTCAGGTAGGTTGTTTTGGAATGCCAGAGAATTGGAGTGAGGAAAGGTGTGAAAACAGGTAGGGATGGTTATGACTATGGCTACAGCTAACGGTGACTCAGCACTCGGTGTCACCAAAACTTTCGGAGGAGCCGTTATAAAAGGTACCTCAGAACTATCCACCCCAGGGACAAATGAAGGAAGCATTTATCTATCTGTTGGTTCCTATCCCCCTTTGATAAAGTGCCCTCTGAGTGTTAACTCTCCCACATTTCCAAGCAGTGCATTCAGGAGGATCAAGCAATTCCTACAGGCTCCCCTGCTGGCTTCCTATGCTGTGTCTTCAGAGAAGCCCTAGGGCAGGAACTGAACGGTGCAGGGGATGCAAATAAGACAAGGTGCAATCAGGTTAACCTGGACAAAGCTTGTCCAAGACTGCACAGAACCAATGTGGCGTGGCTGAAATACCGGGTAAGGACAAGAGGCTATGAAGTTGGCACCAGAGCTCTTCAGAGGGTCAGTACTCTCCAGTGGTTAAGGTGGATGTAGTAAAAGTGAATTCTCATTATATAGTTACTCTATCAATTTTTCTTTTTCTTCCTCCGAGGTGGATCAAGTTGAGCCTTCAATATATCCGATATATATCCAGAATTGTGTAACTATAATCTAACAAGGCATTAACTAAAATACTACTTTAAGAAAATAAATGGCAATTGCAAAAGATGTCTATAATACACAGTGATTTTGAATTATTTTCTTAGCCAATGGGAGCATCTGTTCCACTAAGTTAGTAGATAAACTTCCTTTCTCTAAAAATAATATTAACTAAGCCATGAAAATTGGTTTATTCTCCCACATAAATACTTTAAGGAGAGTCTTAAAGAGTAGGCTTGTGGCAATTCATCCAAGGGAAATTCTTGTTTTTCTTTTTCTTTTTAATTTTTAATTTTTTTACCTTTTGACCTCCTCCACCCATTTCTCCCACCACCCAGCTCCTGCCTCTGGCACCAACCAATTTATTCTCTGTGTGTCTGAGCTTGGGGTTTTGTTTGTTTGTCTTTTAGATTCCACATGTAAGAGAGGTTATGTGGTATTTGTCTTTCTGTATCTGACTTATTTCACATAATGCCCTTGAGGTCCATCTACGTTGTTGCAAATGGCAAAATTTCCTTCTTTTCTATGTCTGAATAACATCCCATTGTTTATATATATATATCTATACCACATCTTTTTTATCCATTCATCCATCGACGAACATTTAGGTTGTTTCCATACCTTGGCTAGTGTAAATAATGCTGCAGTGGAGGTGTATCTATCTTTTCAAGTTAGTGCTTTCATTTCCTTTGGGTAAATACCCAAAAGTGAAATTGCTGGGTGATATGGTAGTTCTATTTATAATTTTTTGAGGAAATTCCACACTGTTTTCCATAGTGGCCACACGAATTTACATTCCCATCAACAGTGCACAGGAGTTCCCTTTTCTCCACATCTTTGCCAATGCTTGTTATTTCTTGTCTTTTTGATGATATCCATTCTAACGGTGGTGAAGTGATATCTAATTGTGGTTTGATTAGCATTTCCCTGATGATTAATGATGTTGAGTATCTTTTCATGTGGGCGATCTGTATGTCTTCTTCGGAAAAATGTCTATTCAGCCCATTTTTTAAATTAGATTATTTGGTTTTTGCTATTGAGTTGAATGAGTTCTTTATATACTTTGGATATTAACCCCTTATCAGATATATGATTTGTAAATATTTTCTCCCATTCAGTAGGTTGCTTTTTTATTTGTCGATGGTTTCCTTTGCTGTGCAGAAACATTTAAATTTGATCTAGTGGCACTTGTTTATTTTTGTTTTTGTTGCTTTTACTTTTGGTGTCAGATTCAAAAAATCGTTGCTAAGACCTATGTCAAGGAGCTTGCCACCTCTGTTTTCTTTTAGGAGTTTGATGGCTTCAGGTCTTATCTTCAAGTCTTTAATCCATTTTGAGTTCATTTTTGTGTCTGGTTGTAAGACAGTGGTCCAATTTTAGTCTTTTGCATGTGGCTGTCCAGTTTTCCCAACACCACCTCATTGCTCTTAGACACTAAGGATCGGGCTATCTCTATTTTCAACATTATTCTCTTTTAAAATGTTATTCTCTCTTCAAATATGTTCTGAAATTTTGAAAACTGGTAATAACGTCATTCTTTATCAGGAAAAAAAGAATCCTAAGCAAATATTTAACATAAATTTTGAAAAGAATATTTATATTGTGGAAATATATGTAGAAAATATTTCAAATATTTATTTGGCTTTTACATTTTAATTGGATTATTGATTTTAATGAATTCCAAAATGTACATACCATTTTAATTATTTCCACTTAGGAGCTAATTGTTTTTAGGGCAGAGTAAAATGTTATTAAATTTGCAATTTTAAATGCTTTATTATCTTTATAATTTTTTCAAAATACTGTCTTCTCTGGATGTTTATACCAATTGAATTTATTTCATTCATGTTTTAAGGTTGATGGTATTACTTATGACATTATGGCTTTCCTACCTTTTTTAACAATTGTTGTCTGACCTTTCCTTTATATTGCATTCCCAGTAGACATACGAGAATAAACTATGGTCTCTTAGAAGTAGGTGGTTTGAATAACATTTCTTAAAAGGAGATATTTACATTTATCATGTAAGAAAAAAATTAAGACAAAAACAATTATAGTGGTTTTTAAACCCACATAATCAGTCAAATAAAGAAGACAAAATATATAGAAAAACATACAAAAAAACAATGAAATGCTATAGATAATAAAGTTTAATTGATAATACGTGTACATATGCATTCTATAGAGAACATACAACTTTTCGGTTGTACAAACCAATTTTTAAAACTTATGACTTACTGATTACAAAGAAAAAACTCTGAATACAAAGAATACAAGACATGTGACCACATTTTTATACCACAATTCAGTAAGTCCAGAAGTTAGTAACACAAATATAAATGAACAACAACAAAATAAATCTATAAAATGATTTAAGCAACATAATTCATTTAGGCAACTAATAAGTAAGATAATGAAGGTAATATATTCATATGCTATTTATAAATATAACAATGTTAACATCTATCAAAGAGCATATTAAAATAAGAAATATGAAAACAACAATTAGGGAAGATTTTTAAAGTTATGAAATGTTAGCGTTCATGAACTTATGTTAATATATCTTATATTCTAATCTAATGGATTTTCTAATGAAATTAGAATTCCATAATTGTTTCAAGAATTAGAAAATCAAATGAGACCAGTGACAATAGAAGAACTAGAAAATCTAAGAAATAATTATCTCTAAAGTAATATCTTGGTCCCTACAACTTTACTAGTGAATTCACACAAATACTAAATGCTGAAAATTTATCACTCCTTAATAATCTCTTTAAGAACATATAGTTGAATTAAATGTTATATATTCCCTCTGATATTAAAAAAATAGACAAAGGTAGCACAAAGAAAAAATTATAGAATGAAACATAAATCATATGTAAAAATGCCAAATAAGGCACCACAAATGGAATTCAGTAATTTATTAAAAATTAATCTACCAAAGCCAAATAGGGTTTTTCCCAGAAAGGAGCAAGAAATTTCGTATAGATCATAATGCAAATAGCCCCTAGATGAAAAACTATATTATCATCTCAAAAGATGCCCAAATAGTATTTGAGGAAACTTGACCACTATCCCAAGAAAGATTCTCAGAAAAACAGCAATAGATGAATGCTCACTTAAAAATGCTAAACAATATGTTCCTTAAATCAGCAAACAACTACATATTATTGGACTAGCAATAGAGTTTTTTCCAATAATCTTTTTTAAGTTTCATAATAAGGATACCAGCTGTGCTAATTACTATTTAACCTCATCCTATCCAATGCAATAAGACAAGAAACAGAAATAATAGATGCAAATTTTGTAAAGTCAAAATTACTATTATTATATTCAGAAAACCTAAGAAAATATACTAAAATGTAATTAGATTTTTTTAAAAAGCAAATTTATTAAGGTAATAGACAGAAAAGCTAATATGAAAAATCCAAAATATATCTAATAAAGTAGCATAATCAATCACAAAATACAATTAAGAAGATAAAGTAAAACAAATTAAATAAACAAAAATACGTGAATAATGTAGAGAAGAGTATCAAATTTTGCCAAGAAGTATAAAATCAGGTTTGACTATATAAGAGATACAGAAATTCTCGATGGGAATAATGAGTGTAATGAATATGGTAATGTCCTCCAATTTAACATAATTCTAATTAACATCCTCATTAAATCAATTTTCATTTGAAAAAATTACATTTTTTAAATGATTATGTAAAACATAAGAATTTTGAAAAAGAGAATCATAAAGAGAAATAAAAATCAAATTAGATTCCCATGAATTCATGCACATATCTCATGAAAAGAAAGTAGTTAGGGCTTTTAATTAAAATGGGCCTGGCAAGAAGACTGAAAAATGTTCTAGGTCTTCTCTCAATTCATCCGTCTTGTAGCAACTTGGTTTACTTCTGGGAAATGTTAGTTGCTTATAAAGAAGCATTGACAAAATAGCATGCAGTGAGGACAAACACGTTCAGAATTTCATTAATGCCTGCAGAGATTTTAAGAACCTGTCTACAGAAACGAAAATTTAAACCAAGCATAAAAGACGATTTTAAAATAAAAGAAATTGTATATTCCTTTACCAAGAAAAGAAAATATTTTTTTATCTCAAAATGAGTTTCTTTTTAAAGACAATTGCTTAATGGTTTGTGATAAATTTAGTATGATTTTTACCTTGATCTGAAATAAACTTAGAAACTTTTATGAAATGTCCATAATTTTAATTATTTTATTTTGTAAAGTCTATATATTTATTTGTACTTAAGCATGAATGAGGAACAAGTTAATCCTCTCAGAAGGAAAGAGAGGGTGGCATGGATTTTGGTACTCACCCTCCAGAGAATATACAGCATTCTCATAAGCAATAACCTCCTCTATTTCTCCCTTTGTTCTGAGAAATGATTATTTCACAGACATGGATTCAAATTTATATTTAGGTTTATCAAATAAAGGATCGTATTTTGCACAAATAAAATAGTACTTAAAGGCTTGTACCTACGTAACTGAGATTCCTGCTGTCCTCTCACAAATCCCTTTCTAGGTGAGCAGTCCTTTCTAGGAGAGCAACCGCTTTCCAATCTTACCTGATGCTTCTGTGTAAGGCTGAGATGAAGCTAATCAAATCTGCAATGACTTTGTGGCTTTTTTGCATTTTGTGTATTTCTTACTCTTAGAATCTAAAACTTTTTGTTTTATCTTTAGCCGTTACACTTTGTTTCATACATATTTACATCTATTATATCTTCTTACTCATTTGTATTTTTTTAATCTGTGTATTGTCTCTCTTAATCCTCTTTAGTGCTTTTCATTGTAAATCCCACCTTGCAGGACAATAACTTTACCGCTTTTATTTCCTTTTGGTTTCTGATACCTGTTATCTCGTTGTCTATCCCTTTGTTTTCCCCTTTTTCTCCTTCTTCTCCTTCTCTATTGTTATCATTTTTTTAAGTGTATTCCTTAAAAACAGCATATATCTGAGTTTGGTTTCTATTCTAATCTGCATCTGCCTTTTAATGGATAGTTTCAGTCCTTTCACATTTAATGTAATTAATGATATCTTTGATTTTATTCGTTCTACCTTACCCTGGTTATTGTTTTATATTTTACTTAGCCTATTTTTTGCCAGTTGTTTCATTGATTTCCATTCTAGTTTCTCTCAGTTGGAGATTTTGTATTTTTCTCTCTATGTTCCCTCTCATTACTTTCTTAAACACACATATGCAAATCTATTATTATTTATTCTATTATTATTACCAACTATTCGCTGACTAAAACCCACTGCCGCTCTCACTGTGATGTTCTCATTCCAATCTTCTTTTGCTTTACTCCTTCCTCCCATAGAATCAAAACCTTCCAAATAGGGTTCCTTCTCTTTTTTTCCCATTTTTTTTCTCCCCAAGATGAATGAGACTTTTGGAACCTTTTTATTTCCTTCCTCCGCAACCTCCTACTTGTAGGGTTTGCAAGGCAGTTTGTAGTTAGAATGTCTCTCACAGAATGTCTCTTCTGTTTTAAGTGATTTAATTTAACACTTGTTTTACATATTCCCGGGCAGTCTATCCTTAATCATTATATTTCTCTTTGTATTGATATCTGTATCTTTATCTCACTATCCATTGCTCAGTAATATTTCCTTTGGGGTGTTTCTGTTTATTTGCATTTTAGCTGGTGACTTTTCTCTGACCTCAGATGGTGATGGCAACTTTTATTGTTCACTCATGGGAACTTCTCCCTTCTATTCCGGCATATGACAGGATCCACGCTTCCACTTGTCTGCAGTTCAGTGGGACAGTGACACTGCTCTAGTCAATGAGCTATAAGCAGAAGTGGTGTGTGTCACTTGTTTCTGCTGCAAGAAACAACAGAGCTTTCTTGTGAAGGACATTAATTTGAGTCTCAGAAGTGATCACATACACTGATTTGACTCATACCATTTTTTTTAAATCACAAATCATGTTTATAAGTTCCAGAGAGTATTGTTTGTAGGGCATTAGGGTTTTCCCAAATGGCTACGTTAATTCCAGTCTCCAGATATCTCTTTAGGCATTCTATTTTATTGGGCTTGTATCTAGGTGTTTAATCTAACTGTTCTCTCTCTGCTAGGCCTCTCAGATGAGGGGCTGATTTTCCATGTCAACTCAGCTGGGTTTAGATCTCATTGTTAGAATACCCTAAATGATAGGAGTCCTTTAGGTATTGAAAGGTAAAATGTCATCCATGGACCCTCCCTCATCTGTTCTCTAGTCTCCCCATACTCTCATAGCTTCATGGGTAGGGGAGGCTCAGCCCACTGACTCAACTCTCTCCCAGTTCTCTGGGAATTTGCCACACCTGGTACACTAACAGGGCTCAACATTCAGCTGCCCCTTGGGTCCACAACTGGCTTGAGTAAAGTTTTTCCTATAATCTGTTGCCCTCTGGGCCTCATCCCTGGTCTCCAGCCCCACTATCCACATCACTATTTGGCTTAAAGAGAAGAGAATCCAGTATGAGGACACGGCGAGACTTGAACAAAGCCAGAGACCACATGCACAGAGGCTTCATGCATATGGAGCTGCCAAATGGTCTCAGGAAGGCAAGTAGCTTGGAACAGGGGAGTAGGAAGAAAAGAGGGAGGCAAGGAGGAAGCCAATTCCAGACCATCAATTTCAGAACTCTCTCCCCAAGTGGCTTTCAACTCGATTAGCTGTTTTGGTGCTCATCACCAGTTTCCTAAGTAAAATACTTAAAATTTGTAGATCTTTATGTATTTTTGGCAGAAACTACTGACTTCCTATTTTAGTTGTTGAGGCTTAAATTCTCTTATTCCACCTCACCACTCCCGAAATCCCCTTCCACAGCATTCCAATATTGTAATATTATAATGTTTGGTTAAATCATTAGTAAAATTTTTTATAATTAGACTCTTACAAAGATTGTTTATTTACTGTGATGCCAAGCAGTTTATGTTTCCTTCTCAATACAACTTTTTTCCTTAAATTTCTGCTTTTTAAAATTTTCTTTGTGTTCTATGTATCTATTATTGATATTTGTCCAAATCTTCTATCAAAGCTGTCAGATGCCTAGTAATAATTTTCCAAAATACCCAAATACTTAAAAAAACTTGAAGTTCTTCCACACAGCCTTCTAACCACCTGCTCTAATATGAAGGATTGTTTCTTTCCAGGCCTGAAACACGGCTATCGCTCTGGAATTTGAATTCCTCATTCTCCTATGTTGGGTAGACTTCTTCCTGAATAGCATACTTTTTTGTGCATGTGTTGGTTTATCATTTATTTTTCTTAGGTGCCTTCTCTAGAACCTTCTTAAGGCAGATTACGTGAAAGCTAAATTATTGAGTCCTTACATTTTTGAGATTATGTTTATTCTCCTCTCAGAACTGATTGACAGTTAGCCTGACTGTATTACAAGATGAAAATCATCTTTTCTTAGAATTTACAGGCATTGTTTCAAGGACTTCTAGGATATGGGTTAGCGTTTAAAGATGAATGACATTTTGATTTCCTATCATTTATATCATATCAGTTTCCCCCTCACACAACCTTTTGAATCTTTCAGAAATGTCTCTTTAGTCCTAGTGTGCTGAAATTGCAGTGATATGCCTTGATGTGAGTTTGTTTTTTGTTGTCTTCATTGTACTGGATATGTAGTAGAAACTTGATCTGAGGACTGGTGTCTTTCAGATGTAAGGAATGTCTTGTATTATTTATTTGATACCATTCCCTTATTTTTATTGTTCTCTTTTCACTATAACTCCTATTATTTGCAGGTATATAAACTTTTTTTCCACTTCCCAGAATGTTAAGTGGCCAATTCAGTGAATGTTAAGGGAGACTTAAGCTATAGAATCAATAACTTTGGTTATGGGAAACGATTCGTGTTAGAAAGTCTGAGAAAATAAAGCATAAAATTATTAAGCTATGGCTAAAACATAAGATAATTATACCAATGTTAATTAATTAAGTTTAGACTTTAGAGCTTGAATCACATAAATCAAAATAAATATATTATGTATACGTTATCATAATTAGGCCTTAGGGACACATGAAATGAGACGAATGATTAATAATACCAGGTAGCTGTGACATATTAAGAAATACGTTTGGTCCACTGCCCCGATTCCTGAAATAGTGCTCCTAAAACCCTTGCAATTTCCTGAGGGAGGTGACAGTAGTGTCTTACGCAGAGCTCCCAAATCCCTTGGGGATTCTTGGGTGATAGGAACATCTTTTTTTCTAATGAGACAACTCTTACTGGGCTCCTGGATGGGGGCTGGTAACCAGAAAGACCAAACATGATTAGAAGCTTGCATCTTTCAGCTGCACTCCCACCAGAGAGGAATTAGAGATTGGAGATTGATTATGCCTATGTGACGAAGCCTCCATAAAAAAAAAAATCCCTAAACTGTGGGGTGAAGAGAGCTTCCAAGCTGGTGAACACTACATATACTGGGAGGGTGGGACACCCTGAATCCACGGGGACAGAAGGTCCTGCACTCGGGACCCTTCTGGACCTCGCCCTATGTACATCTTCATCTGACTGTTCATCTGTATCCTTCATTATGTATTTTATAGCAAACCAGTAAACATAAATAAGTGTTTCTCTGAGTTCTTTGAGCATTATAGCAAGTTATCAAAGCTGAAAAGGGGATTATGGGAACTCTTAATTTATAGCCAATTGAGCAGAAGTATAGGTGGCAACCTTGGATTTACAACTGGTGTCTGAATTTGGGGACAGTCATTTGGGAGTAAGCCCTTAACTGGTCAAGTCTGTGCTAACTCTGGGTAGTCAGTGTCATAATTGAATCAGGACACCCAGTTGGTATTGAGAGAACTGGAGAATTAGTTGTTGAGGGGGGAAACCCCACACATTTAGCATCAGAATTGTTGTGAGTAGTGAAAAGCAAGTGTCCTATTAGTAGTATTTAGGACATTTGTCATGTTCAGGTACTACACTAAGTTCCTTACATATATTATTTATTTGAATCCCTATAGCCATTTTAAAGATGAGAACACTAGAGAAGAAACAGTTTGGAGAACAGTTGCATCTGCACACTGAGTAAGCAACGGAGCTGGGACTGTCACCTAGATCTGATGGCATAAAATGTCGGTACCTCACACACTCCTGCCTCTCAGATTTCTGTGTTTGCTGTCATTCAGTAGTTTCTGTTGTCTGGGGTTAGCCTTATGAATAAAGTAATATTTCACATGTCACTACATGGCAGGAAGACAGCAGCCTGGTGATATTTTTAAGCTTGCTCTAGTCATGAAATATAGTGTAAAAAGGAGTACACTTTCAAAATGAGATGATTAAAGGGATTAATTTGAATAGCTTGGTGACTCCCCATCAGCCTGAACCTTCAGACAGGAAAGGTGAAGAACTATTTTTTGCTCACACAGTTGATATTTCTTCTTTCCTTTCTTCTAATACATTTTCTTGGAATGCATATCCTATGCATTATGGGGGATGTAAAATGAATCGGATAATGAATTCTGCCCTCAGAGAACTTAAAAGGCTATAAAGTATCAACTCTCATTATGAGGGTTCAGAGAAGGTGAAATGACTCCTGGCTGAGATTAGTTTGAGAAAGTGTGTAGAGCTGGGCGTGGAGAAGAGTGAGCCGCTCCTTCAGTGTAGCCGAAGTACACAGAGCATGAAGGAAGAGTAAAGGAAAATTATGATTGAAAAGTAGGTTGGACTCATAAACCAGAAATCCTAGTCTGAAAAGCAAGGAATTTTTACCTCATTCTATGAGTCAAGAGCCTGTATACTTTTTGACTAAATACCCTCTATCAGTTAAAAAAAATAAATTAGAATAAAATTGATAAAATAAAATTTTAAAAATTGTTAAAAAATAAAACAGTACTGTGTGTGTATAGTATGCATAATAATAGACCATTACAGATACAGCTGTAATTGTCATTAGCTGATATCTACAAGTAAATATCTACTTAGAGGGAGGGTCATCACTAAAGATAGTGGATGTAAATCCACATTCCAAATAATTTTCTTGATTGTTTAAAAAAATACTTAGCAAGTTTTCATTGTGTCATATTAGAACATACTTGTTTTTATCTTGTAACACAGCTGAAAAAATTCCCATGAACAAAATGGAAAGCACCAAAACCACTATTGTCACCTGTATTTGCATTATTTATGATTTCTTCAACTGCCATTTCTTTTTAGGAGTATCTTAATGCCCTTAATTTGTGAAAGTTCATGTAGTTAAAACTAGAGAATATAGTCCATATCTCCACTAAGTCTGGCAAAAACAAACTACATTAACAACAACATGCTGACATCAAACGAAACAAAACAAAAACAAAAAACAAAAAACAAAAGCAGGAGCCTCTATTGTCACCCTCTATCTGGTGTGTCACTTTCATTCTTTCTTCAAGATAGTTCTCAAATTATACATGATTTATGGCATGCTGGAAAATGGACCACATTTGTACACGAGTGTAAATCCATACATTACATTATTAGTGAAAATTTGTTTCCTGTTTGTAGATAAAAAAAATTTAGAAAACATTTAATGAGAAGTTTTAATATTTCTCCCTGGGCCTCAATTCATCATCTTGAAAATGTCTGTAGTGCATGTTTCCCCTTTGAAGAAGACTTCTACAGGCAGCCAGGAACCCATGAGGAGTCTTGTACAGAACACACAGATTGAGCCAAGGTTGAACCAGAGTAAGCTGACAGCAGAGCATGCAAAGATCCTGAGCAAGAACACAGGAGTGATTCTGGGAAGTAACAGACTACTGTTAGAGTCTAATTCAGGAATGTTGCATGCAAATCCAATGATGGTTTTCTTGATGTACAAAGAGATTGCTCATAAATCTGTACAGAGGTATCACTCTCCCTTATTTCAAAATATACTCCAAACCTATAGTAACCAAAACAGCATATCACTGGCACAAAACACACACAGAGAATAGTGGAACAGAATGGAGAGCCCAGAAGTAAATCCACACAGCTCTGGACAGCTAATTTTTGACGAAGTATTCAAGAACATGCAATGGAGAAAGGAAAGTCTCTTCAATAAATGGTGTTGGAAAAACTGGACAGCCACATGTGAAAGAATGAAAGTAGACCTTTATCTTACACCACACACAAAAATTAACTGGAAATGCATTAAAGATTTGAATGTAAGACCTAAACCACAAAACTCCTAGAAGAAAATATAGGCAGTACACTATTTGACCTCAGTCTTAGCAGCATCTTTTTGAATACCATGTCCACTAGGGCAAGGGAAACAAAGGAAAAAATAAACAAATGGGACTACATCAGACTAAAAAGCTTCTGCAAGGCAAAGGAAACCATGAACAAAATGAAAAGACAACCCACCAACTTGGAGAAAATATTTGCAAATCATATATTTGACAAGAGATTAATTTCCAAAATATATAAAGAACTCATACAACTCCACAACAGAAAAACAAACAACCCATTCAAAAAATGGGCAGAGGATATGAGCAGACATTTTTCCAAAGAAGACATACAGATGGTAAATAGGCAGTTGAAAAGATGTTCAAGATCATTAATTAATAGGGAAATGCAAATCAAAACTACAATAAGATGTCACCTTACACTGGTCAGAATGTCTATAATTACCAAGACAAAAATAACAAATGTTGGAGAGGATGGAGAAAATGGAGCCCTCATGCACTGCTGGTGGGAATGCAAACTGGTGCAGCCACTATGGGAAACAGTATGGAGATTTATCAAAATATTAAAAGTAGAAATACCATATGATCCAGCTATCCCACTACTGAGTATTTATCCAAAGAACTTGAAGTCAACAATCCAAAGAGATTTATGGACCCCTATATTGACTGCAGCAGTATTCACACCAGCCAAGATGTGGAAGCAACCCAAGTGACCTTCTATGGATGAATGGATAAAGAAAACACACACACACACACAATGAAATACTAGTCAGCCATAAAAAAGACAAAATCATCCCATTTGCAACAACATGGATGGTCCTTGAGGGTATGATGTTAAGCTAATTAAGCCAGACAGAGAAAGACAAATACTAAATGGTTTCACTCTTAGGTGGAAGATAAACAAATACATGGATAAAAAGAACAGATGAGTGATTACCAGAGGAGAAAGGGGGCGGTAGGTGGAAGAAATGGGTAAAGGGGCACATATGTTCAGTGATGGGCAAAAATTAGACTACTGGTGGTGAGCACAATGAAGTCTATACAGAAATTGATAGATAATAATGTATACTCAAAATTACACAGTGTTATAAACCATAATGATCTCAATAAAATAATTGAAAATATATATATAACATTAAAAGAAAGTACAATCTTTTAAGAATCATAATTTTAAAGTATCTCCATCTCTTATAATCAAATTGAAATCATTTGAATTACAATAAACAGAATAATTGACAAAATGTAATTTAAGGCAGTAGATCTTAATCTTTTGTACACAGCAGAATTACCAAAAGCAGTCTCACCCCAAGTGTTCCTGACTCAATAATCTCTGGTGGGGCCCAAGAATCCCTTTTTCTAACAAATTTCTCAGTAATGCTGATGTTGCTGGTCCGGGGACCACACTTTGAGAACCAATGGCTTAAGTTTACAAGAATTCTTGAGGTAGATATTTACAGTGTTGTTTAAGTCACCAACAAAACGGCCTCACCCATGTCCCATATGCTTTCCATCTTTCCTCTTCCCCATTTTCATGGCTTTTCTTTCATTGCCACAAGATATCTGCTGTAGCTTCATGCATCACCTGTTCACACAACCAGATCCAAAAGCAAGCAATGTGGATTAGTTTCTCCACTTTTTATCATCAAAGAAAATCTTTCCTCAAAGCCTCCAAGAGGTCTTTCTCCTCAGCTGCCATTAACCCAGATTTGACAAATGCTATTGCCTAGGTTTAAGGGAAGCTGGCGAAGGGAGTTTCTAGCATTCGGGACCTTATATCTAAAGTCTGACCTTCTCAGCCTTAAAGGCAGAGAGGTGGGTAGGAATAGCTAGCTTCCACAGAGTTCCTACAGCCTTGCCTACCCAATTCTCCTTCGTATTCACCCCGAGGGAATAACTTAAAAAAAATAAGACTGAGGTTTAAGGTAGTCTGTGTAAAGTTAGCCTATGCCCTAAGAATTCTCATTAGGAAAATCATTTCCTAGGAAAACCATAGGATACACTCATAAAAAGAAAAAAAATGGAAGTCTCAGTCTAATTAAATAAATGCTAATTCTGTAAATTAATCTCAAGCCTATGGATTAAAGCATGCCTAGTGTCTGAAAACATAGGGCTGTAGGATTTGAGAGTCATTACTACTATTAAGTGGCTTTACACAATGTTTGGTACATTGGTTTATACCTGGAAATAGGCCTAAGACATTTGATTGGCCACACTTCACTATATTTAACTCAAGATTTGGGCTAAATTAAAGCAAATGAAGTGTTGCTACTGGCTACGTAATTTGCAGACCCCAGTGCATTATAACAATGCAGGTTTCTTGTTCAAAAATTATTAAGGATTTCAAGATGGTGAGCAGAACATTAAACCAAGCATGGAGGCTTCTGAATGCAGGGTCCTGTGCCACTGCGCAAGTCACTCATCGGTGAAGTGGCCTTGCTGCTACCCCTTCCTTCATTCCTGAAGTTCCTTTGAGAATTCCGGATTCTTCTTATTTTCTTACGCATTTTCTTCTTAATTGCCCCACTCAAGTAAGGGAAGAAAGGACTATGGTATTTTTCTAAACTCAGAATCTTCTCTCCTTTATAAATCATCCTATTCTCTGCTAAATAGAAACAATGGTTTAATAGCAGTATTTTTCCATCCCGCTGCATAGGGATAGATAGGTGAATAAATAGCTGGATGGGCTGAGTGACTCAGCAGGTAGAAAGATTTTGTCAGTTTGAGATAACAGCGTGTGTGTGTAGAAGGTGAAAATTTTGGACCTAGAATCAAAGGGAAAAAAAACAGAGATTTATCTGCATTTGAAACGTGAATATCAACAAGGGTCATCAGTTATTCTGAAAGTTACAGAATAGACTTTTAAAAGTTAAAGCACTCCACATCCACATCCAGTTCAATGCAGGAGCAAATTTTATCAATCTGGTGTCCTTGTAGCATCAAAGGAATATTCTTCTGTTCCCCCTTGTAGCATTCAGGAACAGGGCACGTTTTGCCTTTGTAGGGAAGATGAAATGCTGGCCTGATAAATCACCTGCCAATTGAATCGATGTAGACCGCTAATGTAGCTAAGTTGAGCGGGGAGGGGGGCCTGAAAGGGAAGGTGATAGAAGAGGGATTTGGCATCTGCACAAGTAATGCTAGCCTAGTAACTTACTTTTTGCTTTAGGAAAAGGATACAACAATGAGCTCTCTGAAGTGCATTTTCTCTTCCTCCCACCTCTTCCTTGAACTACATCCCTTGAGGTATCTTTTGTATAAAGTATAATTTGAATATGTAATAGGCTTACTTGAAATAAGGAGCTCCTATACTCAACACCAGCTTTCTACTGTCTGTTTTTTTAGAATGAATGAGACCACCTTATTCTGGTGCATCTGTTACCTCGCAGTACCAAACAAAGCATTTACTATGCCATCTGAATAGTTATGATGTTCCTGAAGTGAATTATGATGAAATTAATTGAATAACTTGCTAGTCTAACTCCACTGTAAAAAATAAATTTCCAATCATCTTGACTGAGTGAATGTTCTTTTAATTCAAATATGGCTAATTATATCTGTTAAAGTTTCTCTGGAGGAGTTGAGTTGTTGTGTGTGGCTTCAAATTGGCAGCGGATGAATTAAAACAGAACTTATTGTATCTGCTATCTAGGACAGTCAACACTCCTTAGACAACCAGTGAAATTGGAAAGGCTGTCAGCTGATCAATCTGACCAGGATTAACATCCACAAACAATTGTTTGGATTTGCTGTTTCTGTCTCTGGTGACAAGAAAACATGAAGTAAAAAAGTGATTGTCTTTTCCTGTACAGGTTTGCGACAATATTCTATAATCATAGATATATACCAACAACACCATTTCTAACACTCATTTTAATGTTTAACATTATTGTTTGAAGGAATCCTAAAATATTCAAGAGGGGAAATCCAGGGTATCATAAGAATGGCTGCAATTTTACAAATGTAAAATTGGAAAAAGTTTTAAGGGAGATGATGATTTAAAATATTTTCTTAAGGAAAGAGTTCAATACCAATACATAGAGTGTTCCTTGGGATTAATGCTACACCATATTATGTGAGGAATACCCGTGCCGTTCTGCATCACAGAAACCCATTCTTCCCCATGTTTCCCTAGAAAATTCCTTCAAGACTGAGATCAATCATTGCCCCCCCTTGGAGGCCTTCCCAATTCCTAGAAGCCAGTAGGCAATCCTTTGTTACGCAACTGTAACATCACTACAACTTCTAAGAGGTAATGGTTTCTGAATTTTTTAGATAACATTGGAAATTAGGTCTGGAAAACTAGATTGATCAGATTGTTGAGTTTAGTTTTTATCCTGTAACCAATAGCATGAGAGGAAAGAGAGTTAGGGGTTTTTTTTGTTGATGAAAGTGGAGATTTTGGAAGTCTTGTCATTCAGTAGTTTGAATGATTTTTTTTGAGGACATATCATTTAAGAAACACTCATTGAATGTCTACTACATGCAATAAAATCACATTGTGTAGAAATGAAAAAGTTAGTTCTTGTTCTTAAAAAACTTATGATGTAGCTGAGAATAGAAAACATGGAAAAAAGTAACCATAGTGCAAGAAAAAGACTGGGAAGTCCATCAACTTTGAAGTTAACTAAATTATACAAGCTGAGAGATGGCTCTTGACTAGAACTAAACAGCAGAAACGATGAAGAATGTGCCAAAATCCTCTTTAGCTCCAGAACACATATCAAAACTAGAGAAAAAAGAAAAAATGCTCCTGAGAAAAATAAAATACCAAAAATGATTTAGAGAACTGTAAACTATAGATTAAGGAAAGCTTTATTGTGGTTAAAATTTGATTCCATAGGTTTAAGCTATTAACGGAAAGTCAAGTAAAGAAACATTAGTTAACCAATTTATAGAATAGTTTCAAAATTTCCAAATCAGAGGAAAACAATAAACATATATACATGTTATGGACCTTTAAGTCATAAAATAATTTCCAGCCAAATTAAAAAATCTTTTTAAAAACTTATTTACACAAGCACATACAAGCATTTGTAGTTTATAACATAAAAGCATGATCTTAAGGAAGTTACACCATCTAGAATCTTATAGGCTTTTCTATGTACTAACCCCCCTGACTTCTATAAACTTTATGAAAGGGCTGATGTGTCTGTTGAGAGAATTGCTTGTTTCTTATTCTGTAGACTTAAATTGGATTTAATCATCACTTCATATATAACACGTCCCTTTTCCCTTTATCCCCCCACCACTCACACTCTCTAAATTTAATTAAAATAACTGAAATGAAACTAGAGATAATTTGTTTTTTAAATAGACTGCCACATGCTCCATTTACATAAAACCCATTAGTTTGCATTAAATACAAATTAGCTGCTGATATGAATTAAATCACGTATAAATAGTTCAGAATAGCCGTAGAACCAGGCATTTTAATTAATATAACTGTTAACCAGATTTATTTGTAAGGTAATCAAGGCTCTTACTCATTTATTCTTCAGTACAACAGGCCAGGCGACACTGGCTGTCCTAGAACAGGCCACCATTTCTGTAGGAATGCAAATCCAATAGGAAGATTGATTAGATTCTCTGGTTTCAAAGTGTGTAAATGATCAAATCATGCGAGGTTAGAAATTATGGCATCCTGAAGGATAAGCGCAGAACCCCCGCAAATAATTAACTCATGCTTACGCAATTTGTTGATCACCTGCAACACCCAGCCTTTTTCCCTCCTTCCATACTTAGTCATCATCTAATTTAAAGCAAGGTTTTTTGAAAAGTATGAAATGATTTTCCTTTGTTGCTATTCTTATTTTGACTAATTCATGCATCACTAATAGGTATTTCATAGTTAATAATAACTTTACAGACTAATTAGAATTTAGAGTTTAGCAAAAGGGTCTGTGTTCGTCCAGACTCTTTTTGTTCCAAGTAACTGAACCTCGAAGTGAGTTAATACAGATAGATTCACCTAGATAGGTGCACAGAAATGAAATCCCACCTGTTGACTTCAGGCACAGCTAGATCCAAGACTCTAATTAGGTCACCAGAATGACTGTGGCTCTTAACCCTGCCTGAGGAATGTTTTTTTCTATACCTTCCATTCTCTATCAGGCTCTGCTGCCATAGGACAAAGATGGCTGCCAGCAGCTCCAGGCTTATTACAAGCTCTCAACAACCACAATTTTTTCCCAATAGTTCCAATGAATGTCCTTCAAAATGAATCTTATTTGCCTCGGTTATTTATGCCTCTGCCTGTAACAATCACTACCAAAAAAACCCAGAATGTTCTGATTGGCCTTAGTTACATGCTCACTCCTGAAGCTGGGAAAAGGGTTAAACTCAACTGAGTCATTAAGAGTGGGGGGAAGGTTTTGATAAAATAAAAGGTAGATTTCTTTCCTAGAACAATGATGGGGGAGGGCTATTGACATGGCTAAGGCAAAAAGAAACTGATATCCATTAGAGTATTGTAATCCTCGCTTTGCTGCTAGACTGTCAGCCTTCTTCAGTCACCTCCTTCAGGCACTGATTTATCAATCAGTAAAAAATCAAAAGTACGCAATCAATATTTACCTGCAAAAATCCCTGATGCAAGCAACCACAGGACTTGTAAATGGAAGCCACAGATATTCAGCAAATAAAGTATCTGTACAGAAAAGCCTTCGCCAGCCCTAAATTATACTGTTGGACATACAATGTTAAAATATGAATGCTGTATTATGTGTGCATTCTGACTGAAGGTTAGAGAGGATTAATGAGACAGGTTTAACTGACTGTAAAAAAAGTCCTGGGCATTTGCAAAAGAAAAATACCATTTAAGTCATAATATTAAAATCTGGACATAAGAAAACAGCATCTCGCAGTAGCTGATGAAACTAGGTAATTGCTTATATTTTCTGCGTGTTTCAATAAAAATATTTCATTCCATTGTATCCTATTTCTCTCAGTCTTAAGTGTTATGTAATGTGTGACAAACATTGAGACACAGAAAAACAGGCATTTTTAACTTTTTACATGCCATGAATTCCTTTGGCAACTTCATGAAGCCTGTGAACACCATAGAACACTTCTAAAAGTATTTTCAATAAAATATATATAAAGAGAGAATACCAAAAAAACCAATTACATTGAAATACAATTATCAAAAAAATTGAAATTGTAACATATGTTCTTCTGTAATAAAACATTAAATAGAAAACAATGTCATTGGAGTATGATAGATGATATTTTGAGATACTATAACTAATATGATATGAAAACATCTAATGTTTCAATTGGGTAAAATGTCACAAGAACTACTAATACTGATATGGTTTGTGGCCTATATTCACAATTGAAGGAAATGTAAATTTCAGTTCAAGGTTACTGAAAGTAAAGATGTAAATTTTCTCATCCTCAAAGATGGACTTCTGCCAAAGGACATTTGGTCATGACTTGAGTAAAACACGGTGCAAATCACTGTAATAAGGTATGCTATCCATCAGCTCTTGGACCCTTATTGCAATTTTCTTATTCATCTGTGCTTGATTCCTGCCATATTTTCACAGTAGCAATTCCAAACTTTATTGCCCATTTCTATCCCAACCTTTTCTCTGTGTGGTTAACTTTGCCTCCTATATTACTTATAGAATGAAAGCAAGCTGTCATTAGTTTCTTTCCTCTAGACCCTAAAATGTTTTGAATCTTCCTTTTCACCCTTTTTCTTGAGGATCGTGCAGATTGCAGAAAACCTATGCCTGCGAGAAACCAAAGAATATAAAGAAAAGAAGAAACCATTCTAGCAGTCCTGTAGCTAGGACTCATAAAGATAGAAGGATGCTATTAAGGATAAAACAGGAGCTCTAATGCTTTATTTCTTGATTGAAAACCTGGTCCTGAGTATGCAGGGCCTCACTTTCTCCCATTAAAGATAACGAGTGTTGGACCTCTGTGTGAAACTGTGACAATTCATTTATTAAAAGATAGAAGATGAGAAATGTGGCATAGCCCAACTCTGTTAGACACCATAAATGATGAAAAGGAGAAAAGCATTTGGATGGTGTACAGTGGATCCCACGAAGCAGATGGGCCTCTCCTCCTAAACTCCTGCTTCTCTCAGGGTGTACACACCATAAGACACAGTATAACCCAGGTATAACCTGCCTGATGTTGTCTTTGAGGAATGTTGTTCCCCAGTCAGGAAGTTTCTTTTACTTCCTTTTTTTATTTTTTTTTAACAGAATATTGATTTTATCATGAAAGAGAGTGGACTTGCTTTATAGCCATTTTCACTGAGATATATGTACTCACCAAGCAAAATGCTTAGGGACCTTTGGGGTTTTTCTTTCCCCTGTAAGGAAAAGGAATTGAATGAGATGATTTCACATTCAGAATTATGATTACCACAAGACCACGTGGGTCCTTTGTTACCTAATTTCTTTGATTCTAAAGCCAAGGACACAAGAAATCCTGATAATTTGTCAAATTTCTTGCCAAAGCTTACTTTTACAGATACAAGTTTTGCCGATGTAATTAATCGTAGAGAAAAAATTAACCTTTTTAGGAGACTCATTTTCCCTTGTGATTTAACTTTTATTCAAAGATCTGTTTCTCTTAGTGTTTGGGCCTACGATGGGAGAAAGACTATATGAGGTATTTATTTCTGTCCAGACACTGAGTATGATCATCACAGCTCATGCTTCCTTCTTAAATAAAGTTGGTGCCACCTGATTAACCAATGGATGCTTGAGGGTTAGCCTTCAGAAGCAGACATTCATTGCTCACTACTCCAGATCCCACAGTTAAAACCGCTCAGCTAGTCTCTGTCTCTGCCGCTACTGTTCCTGCCTCTACCCAGTAACATTATCTAACCTCCTTTCCTCTCTTTCAGGCCTTTTGCTTGTTCATCGCTCTACGACCTCTCAGATTTTACTGCCTTCTGTCCTCTAATCACATGGATTCCACTATTTGGTGGCTTCTGCATACTGCCTTCTTTCAATAGAACTCTTAACTTCCGTATCACTCCACTGTTGCCAGCTGCTGCCTCTATCTTTATCCCTCCCATTTCAACCCTCCAGGGGAAATGGTGTATTGGGTCAATTACACTCAGTTAGGGAGCACTTGCTTGTTAGAGCTCAAGGGTGGAGCCACCTCACAATCTTCTAAGATCGTGAGAGTCAAATTGCTGATCCAGTCATCAGTTGCCAGAGTGGTGGGGTCGTGTGGCACAAAGCATAACAACCAGAGCACAAGAAGCTGCCAGGAATGGGTAAGGGGTGAGACAGGCACTGGATATGTGTTCTTTCCTATGATTTCAGGGACAATGTATGCTCTGTCCTTCAAGGTTCACAGTTTTCCATGCCCACAGTTGAGGAGTTTATATCGTTCCAAGCATTTGTTTCTATTGAAATTGGGAAGACTCACTTTCCAGATGTGTTCCTTACGTGGCCCCTTCTAGGGACTCACATCATTTGTTCTGCTCTTTTCACCTCAGTTCTTTCAATACTGATATTGAGCTACCTGATAAGAAAATACAGGAACTTTGGAAACTAATCAGATTAAGTATTAATCTGGCAGTTTGTTCGATTATTTCTGTTTGTGTTTGGTTTTATTCTCAGAACAGTTACTCTTATCTCCCATTTCAATTCCCTAAACATTTCACCCTGGTGCTGTGCCACTCTGGGTTGGGACTATGTGAAAAGACTGAAACCCATTAGAACAAGAGACTATCTCTTATCCATCATTTTTCTCTCCAGTCTCTAGTATTGTGTCTGATACAGGGAACATTCACAATAAATATTCCATCAATGAAAATAAGCCTAAGCAAAATGAATTAGGGTGGAAGTCCATTGGCAGAAAAACACAAAGCCAAATACAAATAACTTGATTGCCTGCAGTTGGGGGTTACCCAAGTAGGATACATCCACTTAGTTGTATGTTGTCTGTCTTGCCAGAGATAGAACTGCCAATTCACCTGTGCAGACATATGTATGGCTGCATATATTTTGGTGCCTATGTCATCAGTTCTTGAACATATACTTTTTCCATATCACCTTTCCATACAAAGTACATTGGAAATATATTTGATGTAAAACAGAAGCATTCTTTCTTAACTGGCTGAAATAAATCCTACCTGTGGGTAAGGTCATTGTGTTTTTTAGATACAAAGAAGGAACATTTAATTACATATGTGTGTGTGCATATATACATATGCATGCATATCTCACAAAGGAAAAGATTGGAAATACTAAAAAAAAAAATGAATATAAGATTGGTCTAGAAAAATAAATTGGTTTATTCTCTTTGATGATTACACAATATACTATATAGTACTAAAATAACGCATTTTACACCATATGTGCACATTAGGTACTGGTACTCTATCACTAAGGAGATAGATGCAGGAGACGGTACCTAGAAAAACTCAATCCCTTCACAGCCAGCTGACCTTATGAGTCAGAAGGAAATCAGTCCAGTCACATAAAACATTGGCAGAGCATGTAATAACTGAAGTGGCACTAATAGTGAAATACAGTAAATGCTCCAAGTTCTTTTAATATCAAAAGGAGGTCAAGCTTCCAGATGTTTCCACTGATTCATAAATAATTGACTACTGTTACAGTTACATTGCATTGTAATGAAGTTAGAGTATGTGGCTAATACTAGTTGAGTAGAATAAAATAGTTTAACAAATACTTAAGAAAAACTTAAAATCAGCTTAAAAGTCATTTATTAAAAATGTCCATGACACCCTTTTGATAACAATTTATCTTTCTAGCCAATGTAGTACTTAGGTAACAAAGCCTTTCAAGAAATACAGTTATTAAATAAGTGCCAGACTAAAAATCCTTCTTTATCCCAAAGGTTGTCTCTGAATATTACAATTCATGTTGAAAATGTTTATTCTGTTAGCAATACTGAGAAAATCCACAAATATCTGCCTCCTTCCCTGAGATTCACATTCATTTACTGTATGTATTCCCTCTTTTAGCCTAGTTCGTGTCCAAAGCCTCTGGATACAACAAATTTTTGTTTTTTCAATAAACTGCTGTTGACTTTTTTAAATCTGTGCTCCACTTAGCAGTCCTGCCCTAGCGTTTATCTGTCACACCTCTGACCACATCATTCTCCAGTCAAGTCTTAATTAGCATTTTGATACTTCTCCATAAAGATTCCGTGAAGATTGATAGCAGGTGCCTGGATAGCTATTTTATATTGAGTGGTCAAGAAAACCTGCACTGAGGTGGAGACACTGAAGTTGATTTCTGCATGATTTGAAGTCATGCAAGAGTGAGGAGGAAGCGAGTAGAAGGCCTTAAGGTAAGGGTAAGTTCGGCATCGTCAAGGAACAGATAGGCAACCAGTGTGGCTGAAGAGTACTGAGCAAGTGTCATAGTGGAGGGAAACTGGGACAGGGCATGGGCTAGCCAACCATGAAGAGTTTGGAAAGCTAGGGCAAAGCATTAGAAATGCACTTCACATGTCATGGGAAAGCCTTATAAGTTTTACACAGAAGAATGACATGAAATAATTTATGTTTTCAAAAGAATATTTGACTGCTGAGTAGAGAATGGATTAGCTGTATAAGAATAGAAGTTGGGGCAACTAGGTAGCAGGCTTCTGTGGAAATTCAGGTCAGAGATGAAGGTAGCTTGAACTTAAAAAGATATGAAAATAGAAATAGATTAACTCAGGATATATATAGGAGATAGAGTCAACCAGGCTTCTTGGTGAACTTTCTGGATATTAAGCAAGGGAAAGAGAGGAACCAAGGATGGCAATATGCAATATTTGACTTGAGCAAATGAGAGGAAGATGATGCTTCAGTTGATGTTTCAGTTTGAGTGCAAAGACAGGAAAAAAAACAATGTCCCAGATCAAAGTAATTAAGCAGGAAGAAATTCCCTCTTACTCAAGGAAGGGTCAACCTCTTTGTTCTATTCAGGGCTTCAACTGATTGGATGGGGCCCACTTATGTTATGGAGAGCAATCTAATTTATTCAATTTACTAATTCAAATGTTAGTTTCATCCAGAAATACTGTCACAGACACACCCAAAATGTTGGATCAAACATCTGGGCACCCTGTGGCCCAGTCAAGTTGACACATAAAATCACATAAATAAAATGATCATCACAACTGCTCTGTATTCATTTTTCCCTTTCATCCTGTTACTGTGGATTCAGTACAGATGCTTCTTTCTGAGGGCGCACATTCCACAGACTCACTGGGTACAATCTCACTTTCCTACTCAAGGACAGCTCTTCTGTAAATAAACAGCAAAGATTTCACCAATCTTTCCCCTCACTCTGATTATTTTTGCAGTAGCTATATGCACAAGGGAGATTAGAATAGACAGAACTTTGAGGACAATGGGATACAGAGCCTGAGATGACACCAATACTAGGGGATCTAAAATTCCACTAAATTCTTCTAATTAGATGAGACATTTATGGAAATCAGGTCATAAGTGTAGTTTGGGCCAAAATCCATTTAAAGTGGTTCCATTCTGTGTATATTTATAGTGGTTCCAATCTGTGATTATTTATAGTGGCTCTACTCTGTTGCTCTTTACCTGGTCCCTTGCATAAACAATCAGAATAAATATGTATTATAGCTGGTAGAATTCTCACATTGCCTCGCTAATGGATGAAAAATCATTATGGAGGAAAGGCCAAGTGAGAGCTTCCAAGTCGTACTGCACGACTTTGCCTTGGCCAAAATAGTAAATTGAAAGCAATAAAGCATCTCAGGAGAAATGGTGCTTCAGAGGTTAATGCCATTATCAAACCATTATTGGATTTTGGGATGATATTCCCCATCATCTTGTTCAGTTCACTTCTCTGGCTCTTAAAAAACAGATGGAAGTTTTGGAGTCTAGGACAAGGGGTTAATTTCCAAAATACATAAAGAACTCATACAACTCAAAAAGAAAAAAAAAAACCTCATGAAAAGATGGGTACAGGATATGAACAGACATTTTTCCAAAAAAGATATACAGATGGCCAACAGGCACATGAAAAGATGTTCAACATCGCTAATCATTAGGGAAATGGAATCAAAACTACAATGAGGTATCACCTTACACCTGTTAGAGTGGCCATAATCACCAAGACAAATAAACAACAAACGTTGAAGAGGATGTGGAGAAAAGGGAACCCTCTTACAATGCTGGTAAGAATGCAAACTGGTGCAGCCACTATGGGAAACAGTATGGAGATTTCTCAAAGTTGAAAATAGAAATACCATTCGACACAGCTATTCCACTACTGAGTTTTTATCCAAAGAACCTGAAATCCATAATTCAAAGAGACTTATGCACCCCTATGCCCATTGCAGCTTTATTCACAATAGCCAAGAGGTGTAACAACCTAAATGCCCATCGACAGATAATTGGATAAAGAAAATGTGGTGTATATATACAATGGAATGCTACTCAGCCATAAAAAAGACTAAATCATCCCATTTGCAGCTATGTGGATGGACCTTGAGAGTGTGATGTTAAGCGAAATAAGCCAAACAGAGAAAGACAAAGACCATATGATTTCACTCATATGTAGAAGATGAACAAACACGTGGACAAAGAGAACAGATTAGTGGTTACCAGAGGAGAAGAGGATTGGGGGTAAATATAAGAGGTAAAGGGGCACATATATATGGCAACTGACAAATAACAATGTACTACTGAAATTTCACAATGTTATAAACTATTATGACCTCAATAAAATAAAAATAAATTAAAAAAACAGATGAAATGCAGCAAATGACTGTAGACTAATGTAAACTTCAACAGATAGCACTCCCAATAACAAGTGCCATGTTAAATGTGTACTGTTAGAGCAGATCCACATCCTCTGTCTTTTGGTATGTGGCTATTGATCTGATGGCAAATGCTTTCTTCTTTATTCCAAACCACAGGGAAGAAAAAAAGCAATTTGCATTCACATAGTGGTCGCAGCAGTTCAGATTCAATGTACGGCCCCAGAGCTATTTTCTCTCTCCTGTTTTTTATAGAAATATAGCCATAGGGACAAGATCATCTTGACAGTCTACAGAATGTCAGCTAGCCTACTATATTTATGACATCAAACAAATTGGATCTGGCAAGAAGGAAGTGGAAAATACTCTAGATACTCTATTAAAACACTTCTGTGTCAGTGTGAGGGAGATAAACCCCCAAAAGGTCCAGTGGCCTGCCACATGAAAGAAGATTGTAGGGTGTAGTGTCTGGTAGTGTGCTGAGATAGCCCCTCTAAGGCAAAAGAGAATTGTTCCACTTTGCACCTACTCCTACTAAGAAAGGGGCAGAGTTATTGGTGGGCCACTTTGAATTTTGAAAGCAAAACATACCATATTGTAGGGCGTGATCATGTCCTAGATTTAAGGAGTCATATCAGCAGATTATTATGACTAGATCCTGGAGTCCTTGTCAGAATCTTATGGATTAATGCTCTAGTGTCAATAAATTCTCCACCATCCAGCTTTATATTCTGTGTCCTTCTGGTGAACACTCTTATTTCCATTTCTACACGTGTTCCCCTAGTCCCTGCCGGTACATATTAACCAGATGCTAAGCTTCCTGAAGAAAATATGCCTAATACAGCACTGGCTGTACTTCTCAGTGTGGCTGTGCTGAGAGGTCTGACCCTAGTTATTGGCCTGAAGACAATGAGGAGAGGTGTGGGCAAATCCTGAGGAGATCAAGCATCATCTTGCAAGGCACCTGACTCAGGTGAGACTATTGCATGGTTTCTAGGAGAAAGGAATCTGCTTCTGAACAGAAGCAAGAGGAAAGGGGTCATTTCTACCAGCCCAGAGAGTTCATGGGAATCTAGGGATTCAAGAATCTCAGTCTTGCACAGTCAAATGGCCTCATGTTAAGTCTTAGAGTTCCTGTCTTTTCCTATTAGCGACCTGATTTTGACGCAGGTGACTTGTTTAGGCTGTGTATTCAGTGCAATCTGCATTCTGGTTACAGGACAAGAGGGTTTGTTAAAAGCTGAAATAGAGGTCCCTGGGCTCCTGTAGGCATTTGGTTTTCTTTAGTCTATCATTTTCTTCTATCACAGGTTCCAATGCTGTTAACAAAAGCCAACCCGCTCTGCAATTCTTATAATTATCTTTGCCCCATACCGTTAAAGAACAACTGCCATTGTTAAATGCAGCACCTTACCTTCTATCTGAACCTTTTCCTATCTAACTGCAGATTAAATCCTTAGTCATTGTGAAGCTACTATGTGGGATGACACATCATCACCGAATGAACCATCAGTACCCATGAGTTTTGACTTTAAGGGCTATTCCTGATACAAGTTTTAATCTTAGTTCCCCAGAAAGCAAAACATGAAACTTCAAACTTTTACTGGAGTTCAATCCCAGGGAGAGGAAGTGAGGGAAATAAGAAGTGAGGCAGGAAGAAAGAAGTACCAATAAAAGGATGTATTATTTATCCAGCCTCTGCACTGTATCAAGTGAAACCAACTTATTTCACTGAGACCCTCTTCCAAGAGGCCACATAAACAACTGCTTCTTAGTATGCTCTATGCTCAGAAGGAGGGAGAAAATGTAATCTGCTCCTGCATCCCATAGATCAATCCATAGGCCTCTTATCTCTCACTGGTTCAACCCACAGGGTTTTAACTCACACACATGTAGCTTGTGCATGGGTGGACGCTGAGTGGCCCTGAGAAATCCCATGCTTTAGTGTGAACCCAGAGGCTACAGGCATAAGGCTAGAGGAATACAGCACAGACACGCAGTGAGGCAATCTTAGGTTGTACAGTTGTGAACTTAGCTGAAGCCCATGAAGAGCTAGGTTGTCTCAGCAGCAACTAAAACAAGAGAAGGGAGAAGTTAGGAGAATATGAAAGAATATACTGTATAAGAAGAATCTGGTAGAGAAACCAAAATTATGGGCTGGAGAACCTATTGAGGGCTAAGACAGACTACCCAGCACTGTTCAGACTTTCATTTTTGTGTAGATATAGCTTATATATATCTACTCTGCTGTTTTCATTTGGATTTTGAATTTGCATATTAGGACTATAATATAAATAAAAACAAGGATTTCTCTCCATATATATGAATACCTTAACTGTGGTGCAAACTTTCTCCTTTAAAATAAATATAAATCTGCTTGTCAGTAAGAAAACTAAAGAAAAATAAAGCTGATATTATGCTGTCTATGGTTATCCACATGCATACACACAAACACACAACCGTACACACATACATACTCACAGTACATTCACACAAAGGCAGATAACTGCTATCTTCACTAATAAACAGAAAAGTGTGAGTATTTAAAAAAGAAATAAGGCATGAGCCATTTATATTTTTCTATAGACCTCATCCTGGATACCATGGGTGTATAGACTAGGGGAAAATAAAGTACTTTATTTAAGAAATTTTTAATTGAAGAAACATCCATAAATATACAGACACAGAGGTATTCAGCTAGATATGCTCAAAGGTGTGTACGTGAGTGTGTGTGTGTGTGCACATCATATGTGTGTATGGGAAATTTATTTCATTGACAGACCTTAGTTATTCCTCCACCTCCATGTTTCAAACAACTCTAGCAATTCAGATGCAGGTAGGATCTATTCTAATGATCTACAGTAATTGTCAATGGTATCTATAAGTAAAGATAATTATTGATTCTTGCATAAATAAAAATTGATGCCATAAATACTGTGCATGAACGTAGAATAGAATTTTCAAAGTATAATACATATTAAAAAGTATATTGTGTATGTTTGTTGGATTAGTATTGTACTGGATAGTAAAATATTGCCTACATTTTTACAAATAAACAAATATGTACATCAAGACATGAATAGACAATGTATATGTGGAAAAAGCAGTTGAAACAGTAAAGTACCAGTTACAAACCAGGTAAGGATCTAAGAGACTTTTTCAACTCTTTTTAGATAATATTTTTTTAATATTTAATGTTTAGATTATCTTTTAGACTTTTGAAATCAAATATGCTAGACACACGGGAGTGCATTGAGAGTTAAAGAAATGCTTTGTTATAAACTCCCAGTAAAATAGAATTCTGCCACAAAGCTACAAAGAAGATGTGATGAAGATGGAAAAGTAAGAGTGAGCAAGTATCAGGATGAGCAGAATTTGTTTGGAGTCCTGACTTCAATCTGGAGAATTAGCAGAGTCGACACCATTACATACAATACATGTAGGATATACATGGATTTTATAATAAAATTTTAAATGATTAGCTTTAGGGATCTCTTGTTACTGGTAATAGGAAAATTTAAAGCAAATAAAATCATATCAGGTTGTAAATAGTATTATTCAACACAGATTATTTAAGCCAAAATGCAAATTTCAAGGTCAATCTAAAATAAAACATGTTTATGACTCTGGAAAAGGTTATTAAGCTCTGACATTCTCAAGTTGATATAAAACAGGCCCTCTTTGCACTCGCTCCTTGGTCCAGCCATAAGATGACGATACTGGTTGAGGCAAATAATTGACCATATAGAAGTTGCAGTCTTGTAACTGTGGGAGAAATTTGCCACTTACCTTCCATGTGGTTACCACGGACATGAAACAACGCTTTTGGTCTTGTTTTTTTCCAGAGAGTTGGAGAACAACGAACAATTCTTTACTTTCAGAAATTTTTAATAACTTGTGTTTACAGGTGCCCAAGATAATATTTATTGCGGCATGTTATCAGATGTACCAAAATCTGTAACTGGTAGATCATACACTGTGTTTCACAAAATCTGAATGCATTTATCAACAAGCAAATCTTTACACAAGGAAAAGTTTGAGTTTTCAATGTTAAATGACCTTATATAGTTTTTCTATATCAAAAAAGTAAATTTTACATAGAATCCTTGCTAACCATAATTATTTATTTTTCTTTTGAAATTTTAAAGAATCTTTTCTTTTAGGCTGATTATAACTGGTGGACAAAGTAACCATCTTATAATTAATTTATGTGATACTCTGAATTGATAAGCCTCTATCTTTTGTGCTCTGTTCTGTTCCATTCAATATCTCATATTAGATTTGCTGCCAACTCACTTTCAATACAAACTCTTCAAGCATCAGTTTTCCCAACAGCTACAATTCATATTTTTATGATGAACAAAATATTTAAATAGATTTACATAAACCTATTTTTTAAAATTAGTTAACATAAGTAAAGAAGTTCATTATTTTTAACTTTTCTTTACAATTAATGAATTATTTGAAAAGAAGTATCAAAAACTGAAAAGGTGACATTTATATCTTTAGACCACATAACTCTGTGAATTAATATAGCCCTATATAACTGGGAATATTAAATTCATTATTTTTAAACAGTCACAATTCTGTACGGTATCATATTTTAATATATTTACAGACAACGAAAAACAGAATGTTGATTAAATGTTCCATGGGAAAGATTGGCGATTCAGGTCCTCCTTTGGCTGGAGATGGTGTTGAGTCCTCCTTCTCCCAGGTGTTGGGGCATATTGCCTCCTGGTTTATGCTGTGGTTCCATTCATTGCTGGTGTGACTCTTTCCCATTAAGTATCAGCGTTATGGGAGCCTATAATTTCCTCACAGTTTTATATTTTTAGATAAATGGAAGTCCACAAAATTCTTCTTTGAAGGGAAATATGAAAACAACTTTAACAAGTTTAAGCATACGTTGAGAGTTTATTACAATCCAGAATATCAGAGCCAAATGTGTAATTACTGATGCTCATCCAGCTATTAATCAGGCATGCTGGCATTCAGAAAGAGCCCATCCCTGAAAAGAAGTTCACCACCCTTTAAGATTTTTCATTACACCCCAGTCTCCTTGCCTTTTGGCATTATCTCAATAGATCCTACTTTTTTCAACTAGTGTGTCATAAAGCCTTGTTGCTAAATTATTGCATGATTTAGTTGGGCACTCATGTCATTAGAAACGGAGATGAAAGGGCACATAGTTTAAAAGAGGAATATTATTTGAGATTCCCTCTCTTTCTTCTTTACTTTCTTTCTTTTTTTCATTTCAATAACCCAGAACTGCAGAGGCACAATTATATCTAAATGATTTCTCTGCATTTTTCCTGTACAACACCCTTCACACTAAGCCCCAGAATATATGTTTGAGCTAATTCTTCTAAGGTGATTTTTGAGTAAATGAGAAATTAAAAAAGTAGAAGTGGTCAAATGAAGGAAATAATGGGAAGACATATCAGAATATAAAGATATTTTGATCTTACCTTGATTATCTGAGATTCTCTCCAGCAAATATTTGTGATTCCTTGCAAGAAGTCTAATTCAGTTGGCCTGTCACCACTCAGTATTAAATATATTATCTACAAACCATACTGCAATAGACGCTGGAACACTGCCCGTTCCTTGTGGTTCCTCTAAAAAATAGAAACCCTATCTCCCACTCTGCGAAGTGCCATAATTTATTCTACACAGGTTCTAATCCTTTTTCTTCAGCAACGTTTTTGGGGCACACACAAAAAAATCTAGTGATTAGCAAAGGAACAAGAAGGAGTTTAGAAAAACCCTACCACTCTTAAGTAATAGATATTCTGTCTCTTGTGCAATTTTCCCACTCTAGTTACTTCATTATTTCTAGTATTTATTCCTCCCTGACACCTGGCTGAAATTTTTGCCCCCAGAATCCTCCTTCTATGCAATATCCCACTTTGTGAATCAAGCTAGATCCTCCCCCACTTCCTGTAGTTTCACCAGCTTCTGAATACAATGGTGATTAATTTATGTCCCTTCCTGTTAGAGTCAAACTCTTTTCTTCTCTACTTATGCACATATTTGTAAAGCATTCGTATTTATTTCATCTTAATTCAAGATGGAAATCTTAAATGTCATATCTTACTGAGAGGACAAGAGTCTATTCCCTACTATTGAACGATGGAAAGAACGAGGAGGGCACCCCTTTATGAATGATTGGCAAAGGCTTTCCCACAGACGAGGCACTAAGTGAGGCATCTTCACAGACAGCATCTCATTTAATCCTAACGTCACAAATAAAGGGCAGGCATCATTATACATATGTGGTGATTTCAGAGAGGTTAAGTACTTTGCCCAGGGTCAAAGTAATAAACGGGTAGACTGAAGATCTGAGCCAGTCTTCTGATTAAATCCTATGCCCTTATATTCAGTAACTGTGCTTCTTAGTCGCCAAAGTCGTTCCCAGTGGATAATGCTTCCACATTACATTCCACAGACTTTCACTGAGTCCATATCAAAAGCTTCTCCTACCAGTAAGAACCTCAGAATGCCATGGTTTCATGTCCATAGGATTTAAAGTAATAGTAACTTTGGCACCACACTTTCCGTTGCTCCACTCCTGCATTATCATTATCAAAGTACCCTTCTGAGCAAATCTGGCTCCATAAAAATGACATTGTAGTTACACTTGCTTGGTTGTTGAACAGCAGTTACAGTATAATTAGTGCTACTTAATGGAAAACGTTACTGAAGTGCATATCGTTATTAATCAAACTCCAATATAAAGCTGGCCACAGTAATAATGAGTGCAATTATGGGCTGATGAACTGTTAAACCTGAAAACTGACCCTAACCAAATTTTCTTTCTTCAGAAAGTAATAAAACGCAAAGAGCTGAAAATCACTTTATTTCTCTGGGCACTCTTGCCACAAAAACAACCCGGGAGATATTTTCTCATGCTCCATGTTTTATAATTTCATGCACACTGAAGCTTGTAAAGTGGTGTGAGGATTGGAAAATGTGACCCTTAAGATAGGGTCAACTCTAATCTGAACCTGACAAGATATGATCCAGTCCAGACTCGCTACCTACCAGACAATGTGGAATTTTATCCAGCTACTTTGCAGAGTTTCACACACAACAAAATCAAACATAAAAAATGTCCGCTGAGCCTGATTAGCCAGCAAGCAAATTCAAGTTCAGGATAAAATACTTGCTTTCTTAAAAGCGTTTGACAAAATCCCTACAGACTTTTGTAAGATGGGAGTCCCAAGTTGGTTTTCTTTAAATCTTGCAGTGGCTACTTGACAAATCTTTAATGGTATCTTCATTTCTTAGTATTAGAAAGCGTGTTTAGAGTTTATATAATACTTGACATGTTTAAAGCATGGTTTATTACCTTGCCTTATTTTAGCTCCACAAATCTTTCTACTTAAGCTCCTTTATAAATGAAATAGCTTTGCTTTTCCCTAGTAATGATTAGAATGTCTTCTCACTCTTAAGGCTTCCTAAACATTTTTTTGCAGATGCACGAGCTAGCTGTCTCATATCATCTGATCAGTGAAGAGGAAAGTTCCTGCTCTGAACCATGGGCTTGCATTTTATATATACTGTCAGGATTGGGAATTTTATTAAGTTAATAAATACCAATAAATAGAATTGGGACAAATTTGCTAAATCAGGCATTCCAATGCTGTGTCCAGTAATTGACAGATGTGAACTGGGTTTCAAACACATGAAAAATACAGAAGGGGAAGGAACAAAGAAAAAAGAGAATTAAAGCTTAAAAACAATTGCACAATCTACTGAAGATGGAAATGAAAAAAAAAAATCCTCTGAAATAGAAGTAGAAGTGTAGAAAAGCCTTGAGAGTTCTATTATTGTTACTCTCACTGTTAGCTAAAGAATTAAGCCAACGTCTTTAGCATGCACTCAAATAGCCTTCTGTGATTTGGCACCAACCTCCATTTTCAGTCCTTTCTCCTATATCAATGCAAATGTGTATTATTGGACTGATAAATATGTCTTATGTTATGCTTTCTTTGCCTTATTATCATACATTATTATAAATGTCTTTTCAGCAACATTCTTGAATTTGATGCATATCTGTGAACTTGAAGATTCTGCAAGGGAAGGGGGGATGATTAGGGAAGAAAAGTACAGAACCACTGGGGAGAGAATTCAGCTCAATTCCCCTGATTCAGTCTCCTTTTAACAACTATGCCTAAGCATAATCAATAATTCCGGATGCATTCACCAATAATTTTCTCTATCCAATCAGCCCAAATGGATACCATTTCCTTACTGGATAAAAAAAAAAACAGATGAAAAGCCTTTTAAAGACAAAAATGTTAGCTAAATTACCGCTATCACAAAGTAGTTATTTTTCTGTCATGTTTCAAAATATGATGCTTTTCACTTTATATATTGAGTTAGTCTGATTCTGAAGTTATTCCTGGACAAAACACCTTCCATTCATTTAAGACATTCATTTCATATACTCAATAATCATATATAAGTGATGCACTTAGGAGAACATACTTTAAAAACAAGAAGAGCTATTACAATTTTATATCTGCCCTTTCAGCCATCAAAAGGCTCTGAAAACTATCTATACATCCTATATTATCAAACCTAAAACAACTAAAATACTGTCATCACTGTCCAGTTGTCCATCTACTATTTTTATATATTTTTAAACAATTTTAATAAATTTTTAAAAATTGAAGTGTAGTTTATTTATACTAAAAGTTTTATGGTAATTTCTCCATTCAAAAGGATCAAGTTATCTGTGAAAGCCATCAGAAATCCCCCCTTTTTGGCATACCTCAATAAGTCTTTATGTATTTCAACATTAGAATGCCCTCAAAGCACTCAATAAAAGATCCGTGTAGCTAAGGTTTTCTTTATCTGAAGTGACACATTGTCCCAAAGAAATACATTTTGCTAATGGAGATATAACTTCAAATATATAGTTAACATTTTTTACCATCCCCTGAGCAATACAGACTTATGCTTAATTTTCCAAAAGCTTCGTTGACTGGATGAAGGAATCTGTCTCTTCATTACATTAGAGATGCAACAAAATGAAACTGCTATAGATTACACAGAAAACTCCTATTGCCTGTAATGAAAAATAAAGCCAAAAATAGCAGTTCAGTTGATGTGGTCGTATTTGAGGATTTCAGTCAGTGGTGATTATTATATCTCTTACAGGAACCTCACCTTTACCTAGTTAACCTATTATTTTCCCAATATTTCCTGGTAGTTTTAATTAATTGTTCTAGCCTCCCAAGTTTGAGGCTTATCAAGTGAACACAAGATGCACAACTTGTACAGCACTCTCTTAAAAGTATATTCCTAGGGGGCTGGCCCCGTGGCCGGGTGGTTAAGTTCGCGCAGTCGGCTGCAGGCGGCCCAGTGTTTCGTTGGTTCGAATCCTGGGCGCGGACATGGCACTGCTCGTCAAGCCACGCTGAGGCAGCATCCCACATGCCACAACTAGAAGGACCCACAACGAAGAATATACAACTATGTACTGGGGGGCTTTGGGGAGAAAAAGGAAAAAATAAAAATCTTAAAAAAAAAAAAGTATATTCCTAATTATAAAATTCGAAGGAAAGTGGTGGAAATGTATCAAAGAGAAAGTGACAGTATAACATTCACCAAACATTAAGCATCCCAAAAAACAACTCTATGTAGTAAAAGAAAATAAACAGATCATTATACTTCATTGCATGAAGTAAATGCAGGACAGCTCATTCATTTTCCTCCCCACAAAGGGCCCTCTCCCTTACTGAGACTGATAAGAAAGGAAGATGTGAACTGAGCTCACTCCTTCTCTAGCTGCATTAAGAACTCAGCACATGTTATTCAGATAAAATATGAAGTACACTAAAAGATTTGAATGTACACTAAAAGAATTAACCACTTCACAGACTCCTGAAACTGAAAAAAGGTCTGACTGCGCATGGGTGTGACTGTGTGCATGCATGTGTGTTATATTCCGTTTCCATCTATAAATATTTATCACATTTAACTATCGCAATAAATTACATCATATTCTGCTGTAGGGCTAAGATGTGATTCTATTTCAGGAGTTTGAGAAGGTACATCTCAGAAACACTTTCAAATGCGGGTCTTGCAAAAAATAATAACTCAGGACAGAGCCATTACAATGATCCCTATTAAGGATTCCAATTCGATAAACACTCTTTCCTTTTTCTTTCCCTTTCTTAATGTAGAAGGAGATGGCACTTGCAAATCAAATTAAGCCCATCAAGCCAGGGCCCAAACAATTGTTACAGTTTATTGAAATTCCTAGTATAACCTTAACTGAACCGTTAAAACTAGCAAGTACCTCAAAAATCATGTGATCCAATTCTTTATTTGTACAGAAGAAAATACGGAGAAAGAGAGAGAGGAAAGTTATAGGTGACATCACAAGTCTGCTCCTCGTTATTGCCAGAGTAGGGGCTGGAAACTGTGTTTTGCAGAGGCTGCTTCAGAGTATTTTCTACCATTTTGGAAAATTATTATTTATATTACACATATGCTCTTTGCCTTTGAAGGGCTCTTTGTGGGGTCCTTTAAGCAACAAATTTCTTTACTACATTTAAAACCCGGTTTAATATATACGGATTCTACTCTCACAAGAGCAACATGATCTGGGCCGTGCGGTCAAGGGCAGTGGTTTGGGAATTGGAAGAATCAAGATTTCACCTTGGCTCTGCCAATAAATAACTTAGACTTGATTTTCAATGTGCCTTGGCCTCAGTTTCCTTGTATACAAAATTAGGGATCTTTGTTAGATTGCATTCATATCCATTCCAATATGATTTATGTCTGTTTAAACTTTTCAAAGTCACTATTTATTAAAGATAAAACTCTAACTAAAACTAAAAGTGGCTCAGTCAAAATGCGAAAGTATACTTGTGAAACTCACATTGAGAATTTTTACATAAAGACTACAATTACTCTAATCATTATGATATTTATGTATTTTTAGTCAAACATGGCAATTTTTAGAAGAGGAAAATTCATCTTTTTCAAAAATTTTGATGACATTTTTATAAATCAAGAGGACATTTTCCTCTAATGTCCACAGTCATTCAGGAAAAAAAAAATTACCCTTAAATTTTCAGTCTTTACACCTTAGAAAGAATGCAAACACTGACCTATTGCAAAAATATTCTCTTAAACACAAAGTTGCAATGGAACAATCTCAATTTCTAAAACTGCCTTACCTATCTGTAAAATATTTTATATTGTTCGTAGTTTAAGCTCTAGCTCACTAAGCTTATAATACCAGATAGATTTTCCATTTCCACAAATATTGTATGAAGTAATTCTTTTCCAATGTCCTAGTAGGGAATACTTTGTAAAATGACTTGAGGTTTTTTCTTTGTTTTGTTTTCTCATATTTGTTTGGTTGGGGTTTTTTGATGGTTTATTTTTTGTTGTTGTTATTAGTGTAGGTATTTTATGTAAGATTTATACTTCACATTTCTGTATCACTTAGTTTGTATATAAAATGATCTTGACTTTTCTACTTATCTTATGAGAAACAAGCCACAAACATTGCTTCATCTTTTGAGTTTCAAAATAATTGCTAGAGATAGTTATGAAAAACGTTCCTGATAGCTAATGTTGCAGGTTGTCTTTGATCAATGCAAGCCCTGTTGAGTTGTAAATATACCAGGCAGTGAGAATCAGATTAAGTCATTTGTTCTTCAGATATGTTTCAAAATTTCATTGTTCCAATCAATTCAGGAAGTCGTTGCCATTTGATGTAACCCAAATTCTCTTAACTATGCGTTTAAAACTTTTTTAACTATTACACCATCAGCTAAGAATACCGTGTTCATTTTTACTTCTGCAGGTTTGAATCGTGGAAATTTTACTTCAATTTTCATATGCAAACAATGGAATTTCATTTTGGAATATACTTTTTCAAGTTAAGCATGTGCTCCACGTTCACAGCAATTCTAATGCAGGCATGCAGTAAAATTGCTTCTCTGTCATTTACTTTTCCTAAAGTATAAAGAAATATAAACTTTTTTACATTTTCTTCTGTCGTGTGAATGTCAATTTGCTGCCAAGCCCCATGACAGGGTTGTATATCCTAGTTACAAGGATATACTGCAATTCCTTCTAGTTCTTCTACATGGGATGCCGCCACAGCATGGCTTGATGAGTGGAGTGTAGGTCCGCACCCAGGATCCAAACTGGTGACCCCTGGGCTGCCAAAGCAGAGCGTGTGAACGTAACTGCTACACTACCTGGCCAGCCCCAAAGGTCCTTTCTATTTTTAACCAGACAGTGGCTCTGTGCTTTAATTGTGTCGCATTATAGAATTTAGTACTCAGACAGAAAGACTCCGATCTCACTAATTTGAGTCACACGAGTAGATGTGATTCAGTTCCTTTTATGCCAGTGCATGTTAAAATGCAACACCTCTGCTATTATAATTCTTTCAACCAAAGTCTACCAGTCATACTCGTATGTATCAAACATGGTGAGTTTTGGGGAATGGCCCCTTGGCCAAGTGGTTAAAGTTGCACATGCTCCACTTAGGTGGCCCAAGTTAGTGAATTCAGATCCTGGGCACAGACCTACACCACTCATCAAGCCATGCTGCGGCAGCAACCCACATCCAAAATAGAGGAAGATTGGCACTGATGTTAGTTAAGGGCTAACCTTCCTCAAGCAAAAACGAGGAATATTGATAACCAATGTTAGCTCAGAGGAGAATCCTCCTCAGCACAATTAAAAAGGTGAGATTTTGGATTTAAAAATAAATGTTTATTTTTTACCAAAAAATTATTACTATGTCATTGTTTGTAATTCTTTACATTTACTTACAAAAAATTTTCAGAAGAAAAATGTAAAATATATATAATATAAAAATATATATATAAGCAAATGTGCCTAAAAATTTGATTATTTACTGTTTCCTATATAATTATGTCAACACAGGCAAAATATCAAAGCAATTTTCTGCTTGGCATTTTTATCAATTCCCAATCACTAGTATTTAGTAAGTTCATATTATGCTTCTAGCATGGTAATTAGGGCTGATAATTAATGGCCAATTAAAAGACTAATCTTTGTATTTATAGGATTAGGGAAACTACATTAGTCTTACAAACTAGAGGTTATAATCACTTTTACTTACTCCAAATTAGATTATCTTAGACTGGTTAAACACTAGAAAAAGACTTTTCCCATAAAGCAACAAGAAATAAGATGGTAGGAGGAGGGAAACTTAGTAATCAACAGAGAGAAGTTTATTATTAACTTCATAGCAAATAAATGTTACATTGATTTATCAGAGAAAATAATTCTCTAATGGGAAGAAAACACTGAGCTTAGAAAAGACCAAAAGTAAATAAATCCCAATGAGGTGTTTCTTTGCTACCTAGTAAAGTTTCTAATGAACCATTCACACCCCAAGAATAGCAATGCCCTGGCAAGCTCTACTTCTGTCATATTGTACCATCCATAAGTCCAATATATCTTAGGCGTTGTGAAGTAAGCAAAGAACACGAATGTGTTCCATTTCACTTTTTGAGGTTTTTCGCACCAAGAATTATCATTTTCATTTTGGCTGTTTTCTCAACCGACCTCTGTGTTAAATTCACTTATTTTTAAAAAATCATATTAATAACAGCATGACCCAAGAAACCAATTTGCATCTGCAGAACAAAGTGAGATAGTGTAAACATAATCAGTTGAAGAAGAAAGAAACGTATTGTGAAATGAAGTTTCAGATTCCTGTTTCTGAGATTTATTCTGTTTGCAACATAAAAACCATCAGTCGAGAAGATATCACTAAGCTAAATTTCCAGGCCTATTTGAAGGCTGCCAAAAATGCGAAAACGTTGACATCTAAAATTATAATATGTTTCATATCACGTCACACTTGGATAAATTTGGGGAGGCAGCCTTCTCATGCTACCCACTCTCCTCTTCATTGTCTCATCCTACTTGAACTTTCCAGTTTGGCATTTATTAAGTCATTGGTAACTTATGTACCAAGATAATAGAGATGGCCTTGAAATGCTTTTATGGGAATTGACTAATGGAAAAAAGGATAAATGAATTTTATATTGGACTGGAGACTCCAATATATACATATATTGTTTTATTTCTTCTTTGTTGATTATTGCTGCTGCTCAAGTTGAATATTGTGATTCTGGAAAAGAGAAAACTGCTAACTAACTCCTTACTTATTCTGCCAATTACTTTTTTGTGTATACTTGTAATTAAACCCATTCTGAGCTTCATGTCAACCTTCCTGCACAGCAATCAATACTAAATTGTAAAAAAGGGAAAGAGACGATCTCTGTTGTTAGTAGATTCTTGCCTGTACTTGTACAAATAAGATTAGAAGCAGCATGTAGAGTGAACTGTGATTAGATGACATTTTCCCAATAACTGTTTTTCATGATTTTGAAGTGTGCATGAAACTCCTGCCACTGTAGTTTTCGGTGTCTCCCACATGTCCCTGAGGATACAGCTTTGGTTCATCTTCAGCTCGGTGACACAAAGCAAGGACTCCTCAGCACCCGCTGGCCTCCGCACCAAAAGGTCACTGTATTCCAAAAGAATACAACTTTCCGGGTACAAAATAATCTCTTTTCAATGTGACTATTTTAGATTAGCCTGAATTTACAGACATAATTCTAATTTGTTTAATCATAAAAAAAGACACACTACCAATTTGCTTAAAACATGAATTCGGAAATCAATAAAGATAGATAGATGTTCATAAAATAAACCTTTTTCACGTAATGCACTGAAAAATATCTTTTTCCTCTATATTGTATTTTTGTGTTATGAGGACATTTCTCGTCACCAAGTGTTTATGTTATTTGGGAAAAAATACTGTTCACTGAAGGTATTCAAATGTCACGAATTTTCAGAAGATAAAATGGCTGGTGGCATACTCAGGATAGATTTATTCACGTTAATATTTCAAAAAAAAGTATAATAAAGTAGCTTCAGTTTTCAAATAACAGCTGTGTTAAAATACCGACTGTGGTTATAGCAGGAGGTCACTACTCACATTATAATTATTATCAGAATGCATAGCTTACAATTCAAAAACCTTTTACTATCTATATTACATTATCTTGGGTTAAGAGCATAATGTCAGCTCCCTGAACTTTTCATTTCATTGCTTTTGTTGGTTTTCATAAAGCTAACCCTTAGAGGGAGGAATACTTACATCTTGAATTACAAGGATTTACGCTCTTTCCTCAGTGCCTGAGATTTATATTCATCAGTGTTAAAGAATGTTAGGTATATAAATCTCTATGGATCAAGATAAGAACTTACACCCAAAAGGGATTCTAATGTACTCTTTATATTTACTATTAATGTCTTTTGTTACTATGGCTGTGTGATTTGAGTTCACATGCATACATATTAGAAAGGTCGAATATTAGATCTCACATTTCTTTCATTGCTCTTGAAGCAAGATAAAAGAAAAAAATTAAATATGAAATCTGTACCTAGGCAAATGTTTCTGTGTTTTCCTTTTTATCTGTGTGCCAGCTTTTAATTATAGACATGACTGAATCATACTCATGGCAAGAGCTCCACTTCTGCCCTCACAGACTTACCTGACAGAGAGAATAACAGAGCAATACATGCAACAATTCTGAGTTCGTTATTCAGTGAACTATGCTGCTGAACCTCAAACTTGCTCTGTAGTTTTGCAACTAGGAGCAGCATGTTTTTCTTGTTTGAAAAAAATGGAAAACCATTGCTGAACAATTTCTTGCATTCCATTTCTATAAGAGGGACTAAAAAATCCACAATACCTTTTATTTTGCTGCATTCTTTTTCATGCTACCTAAATATAATATGATTCCATTCTCAAGCCAAAAGAGTAGTCACTTTTCTCCCTTTTATTCTTAACAGACTTTCAGTATTATTGTATGGTTTCAAGACCTGATTGTCTCCCACAGAGCAGAAAGTGGCTTTAGTGGACATCATAACACACTTTTATGAACAACTTACATGTCTTTGTGTTTTCAGTTATACAAAACAATTTGAACTGTCCATTCTTTATTCATGGGATTGCTAGATGAAATACAGGACGTCTAGTTAAGCAAGTTTCAGATAAACAAAGACAAACTTTTTGGTGTAAGTATGTTTCATTCAATATTTGGCCATGTGTGTACTAAAAAACCAATGTTTATTTATTTGAAATTCAAATTTAACTGGGTGTTCTGTGTTTTTATTTTTAGACCTGGCAATCTTATTCAATCACCTATAATTCTTGACATGAAGCAAGATTCTAGGGTGTTATCATATAGTTTCGTGTGATTTGGTTTGATTTTGTAAATTCCTGTTGCAGTGGTATTCAATGCAAGTTTAATAATGTCATACAAAATCAAAAAACTAAAAGGACAAACCTGTTTAAATTATCAGAATCTTTTGGTTATCTGAAACAAGGGCAGTTTTTAAAATAATGTCACTTTTCTACTTGAAAAGGACAGTTCCATGTGGGAGAATGAAGAGCTCAGGGGACCGATAATGAGATACAGGCCTTTCATTGGTTTGAATATAGCCCTAGGTGGTAGCGACTGAAAGTTTTTGCCATCTGGTACCTGATCAGTAGCTGATGTGAAGCTGTTGATTTCACTTTTAAAAAAATCAAGGCAAAGAGCAAGTGTTCAAGAAGAAAAGTAATTTTATTGTCCACCACACTTCTGTAACCTTGACCAAATCTTTCCCTTCTTCCTCAATTTCTCCATCTCTGCAAAAGAAAATATGATACTAATCATCCGTATATCCATCCTTGACTTAAAATGTCATCTGGTATTATAAAATAAAGATAAAACATACTTTAGAGAGTCATTCTTTCTTTTCAAATGGGAAATAGCTACAATTTTCCAGTTTGTAGTAAATAAGAGAGCCTATTTGAATATTTTTAAAGAAGTAACCATTAAGATTTTTCAAAAGCCTATAGTACCCCCAAAGGTGAATGGTAGAAACTATTCAACTTGTTATTTGGAGAGCTCTTAGGGAAGCAACTATATGAGAAATATGGAAGTAGTTACACCAGTGGGATCCCAGACCCCTACCTTCCTCTCATTTATTTTCCAGTTCCCTCCCCCATGCCTTAATCTTGAGAGGACTTGCATTCCAGTGATGGTGAAAAAAGGAGCACTGCGTTCACGCTGAATTTAAGCCCTAGGCCGGCTATCCCATGTTGGGCAACCTTGAGAAATTTATTTAAACTTTCTGAATCTCTAAAATAAACAGTACAATTCTTAAATCTATCTTTGGTAAGGATAATTTTTTTTCATCCAAAAGTTAAAAAGACTGCCAACTCTATGCCTATCTTTTAAAGAGGTTGATTTGGCAATTATTGGCAAAAGTTTCACTTCCCACCTCAGACAGAGTAATGGAGAGAGAAAACACAAAGGAACAAAAGCCAGAGGCGTGATGAGCCTGGTGTGTTAGGGGAGCTGTGGGCAGTTCAGAATAGATTGGCTTTGAAATATGAGGTATAGACAGGAATTAAACTGGAGAGACTGTCATGGACCAGCTCAAGGAGGGCATTATATACCATACTAGAGAGTTTATACTCTATTTTGTAGACAGTGAGAAAGCTTTAAAGCAATAGAGTAACATGTTCAAATATGTGTCTTTGGACTTGTCCAAATTGAGCTGGTTAGATTGGAGTAGATCAAGAATGGAGGAGGGGCCGGCCCCTTGGCTGAGTGGTTAAGTTCGCGTGCTCCACTTCAGCAGCCCAGGGTTTTGCCAGTTCGGATCCGAGGTGTGGACATGGCACCACTCGTCAGGCCATGCTGAAGCAGTGTCCCACATAGCACAACCCGAAGAACCTGCAACTAGAATATACAACTATGTACTGGGGAGCTCTGGGGAGAAGAAGAAGAAGAAAAAAAGAAGAAGATTAGAAACAGATGCTAGCTCAGATGCCAATCTTCAAAAAAAAAGAAGACAAGAAAAGAATACAGGAAAAGGAACTTGGAAAATTATAGTAAACATCCAGAACAAAATAGATAAAAGCTTGAATTAAAGCAACAATAAACAGGGGTAGAGAGTTGGATATGAGAGTTACTAATAAGATAGACTCTGCCAGACAGTGATAAGTTGGAGGTAGGAATTAAGACAGATATGTCCCTTAGGTTTGTACCTTGGGTTACCACGTAGACAACAGTGTCATTAACGAAATTTGAGAGTTCAGAAACAGGCATAGGTTTGAGGGGGAAAGACAATGTGTTTAGTTTTGAGCCTGTTGAGTTTGCCATCTTGCTGGTCTACCAAGGTGAGTTTCTAGTAGTCAGTAATACTTAAGATGTATGAAGTTTAAAGGAGAAAACTGAGCTGCAGACATGGCTATGGGAGTTAAACTAGTCAAAGTTCTTAGTTTCAGACCACAAAATCTGTGTTAGCCAGAATAATCAGAGATTATTAAGTGTTATGGAGCACAAACAGAATTAGTGTAGATGTGAAGAGCCGATAGCCTAATCTTGCAGGAAAAACACCTTCAGTGACACCAAAATCCTGGCCTACCAATGGAGTTGCTACATCTTCTAAGATCAGGAAGCAATAGAATCAGAAAGCTGCTAGCACATCTACCAGAATCAGAACCATGCCAAATGTGATGAAATTCATCCTTTTAAAATAGATGGCTTTTGCCCTGCCTCTGGACATGCATGAAGTTAGGAACCAGTATCAGGGCGTCTGCTAGAAAAATCAAAGGCACAGCAACTTTGACGGAAGATCCATGTAAACTCTGCCTCACATCTACCTCGCAACTCTCACGTGGTGCACTGGCTTCACAGAAGCTAGAGCAAATACCAAGGGTTGCAAGGATGTTTGGGAAATAGTTTAGCTTTCCAGTCTCCATCTAAAGCCTCTTAAATAGAGGATTAGAATGGTGTTCAGTGAGTAAATCTGTCATATTTTCCAAAGTAGGCATGAAGATAAAAATGACGTTTAAAGAAATTGTCATGAATATCAATAAAAAACAACATATGGCAGTAGAAGAGAAGCAAGTGAGCAGTGAAGAGAAAGACAGCTAAGGACAGCAACCAAGAGAATTTCATTATTTAAAATGTACACAGAAAGGGAGGAGGTAAAAAACTCCAAGATAAATGGAAAGAAGTTGGAGCAAAAAACAGAAGCAATTGGTGCTTTGGGTGTCAAAAGAAGAAACATTTTCAAGAAGGGAATTTTCAATTGTATGCTGGATAGAGGTCTTAAAAGAATCTTTATATTTGTCAATTTGCATACCATTCGTGACTTTTTCTAGAAGCGTGTCATTAGAGAGGTGAAAGCAGAAACCAGATAGCAGGAGATTAAAGAGTGAATTGCAGACTGTCTTGTAGAGACAGCTTGATTCTATAGAGAAGAAAGATAAGGTGATAGGTAAAGGAAAGGAGATAAAGGAAGAGACAAGGACTTTCACAAGTGGAGAAAGACTTGAGTATATGCTTTTCCACATATGTGAAAGGTGCATATAAGAGAAAAAATTTGAAAATCTAGGATAGTGATGGAATCAAAAAAGAAGTCAAGTTCTGAAGGAAACAGAGAGTGATCAAGAGTTCAAAAAAGGAGTTACTTCTTCCTCTGAAACTAGAAGAAAAAAGGTTCAAGTGAGCACGTATTTACCGAGGTTTGAGAATAAGACTGGGAAATTGAGGACTGTGTCATGACTTTTATCATGAGTCATTTATCATGACATCATTTGTCAATGATTTGTCATTATTGTATTCAATGCGCACTGCTGGGGGATGGAGCATTGTTGTAAGTGGCTTGAGCAGGGTGGGCATACCTTGGAGTACTCCTGAGTGAAATGGAAAGGAGACCCAGGAACCTGTGAAGACATTGACCTGTAACACAACTGCCCAGAAAACTCACTTAAGGCTGGGGACCATGGAGTTCTGGTTGCCCAGTCTCCATAATTATGTGATTTCTTCCACATTGTGAGTGCCATGAATGCAGACCGTTGGACTGAATCAGAGCTGAGTTAGTAGAGTAACTGTATAGAAAGTCAAGAGAGTGCAATATTAAGGATGTTGGCACAAAAACGTCCATTATCAAAAAAAGTCAAACACATAGCAGCATATCTTGAGTGAATAATATGTGTTAAACAAAAGATTGAGTATTTTAAAGGGATTATTTCATCTAATCTTAACAACAACCCTTGTTGTTGTTAGTGTCCTCAAGTGGATTCTGACTCCTAGCAACCCCTGTACCTCAGAGTAGAACCTTGTTGGGTCTTTTTGTGCCATCTTCTCACTTCCAGTGCTGTATCAAACAATGCTCCCCTGTTATTCATAGGGTTTTTATGGCCAATTTTTTCATAATTGGGTGGCCAGTTCCTTCTTCCTAGTCTGTCTTAGTCTGGAAGCTCCACTGAAACCTGTCCACCATGAGTGACCCTGCTGGTATTTGAAATACTGGTGGTACAGCTTTCAGCATCTCAGCAACATGCAGCTGCCACAGTATCACAACCAACAGACAGGTGGTGTGGGTCCCTGACCAGAAAACAAACCCAATCTGCAGCTACGAGAGCACCAAGTCTTAACCACTAGACCACCAGGACTAGCTAACAGCAGCCCTACATAAGTAGTATTATAATCCCCATTGTACAGTGGAGAGAACTGACCTGATTGGAGTTAGAGAGATATATTTGTTATGATGTCATTTTGGTTAATGTAAATGAGATGCCAAGCTAAAATGATAAAAGTTTATTTTTCTTTCTGATACAGGGTGGTGTGATAATTCTCTTCCACAAATTCACCAAGGGACCAGATTCCTCTTTCTTGTCTAACATCTTCGAAATATGGTTTCCAACTCACGGTGCAAGATGGTTGCTTCCTGCCCTCACCATCTTGACCTCATTCCAACAAGCAGGAAGAGGATAAAGGGAAATCCAGAATATAACTATATGGCTATACCCAACACTGAAGGAGGCTGAAAAATCTAGTTTTTGTTGATTATCCCAAATAAAATTGAGGAATTATATTACAAAAAAAGAAAGCAACAATTTTTTTGCACAGGAGAATACCATTCTGAAAGCATTTTTGAGGAAAAGTATGTTGGAATGAAATATGGAACATTTTAATTTTTTATCTTGATTTCTATGATTTTATAGAACCTACATCAACATCAACTCCTCTCAAATTTTTTGAGGGGTAAGGTAATATCTGCAGAATAAAATAAAGAAACAATGAATAAAACCCAAATTTCTGTCACATCAGATTGGGCCAGGCACTTAATCTCCTGTTATATCTTTTAACCTCTTTTTTGCTAAATTACAATTAATATAAATGAAAAACGTGGAAAGATCACCCACTTTTCCAATTTTGTGGTAAATGTTTGTTACCATGCCTCCATTCCCCACAGACAGAGAAAAAGAGAGAGAGTGGGACCTCAATTACAGTTATTGCTTTATTTGCGTTCACTTTGGGTGGAGAGGGAGGTTTTCTCTACTTTTAATTGGCTCATATCCCAGAGCTGTCCCAATTTCCTTAAGAAATTCCCAGCGCCAAATACTTCTTACAGTCAGGAAACTGTTCTTGATAATCAGGCCACATTTGTTTTATTTCTGGTATTGCCATCAACCCTCGGTGAAATGACTTCTGCTACAGTATCAGTGTTAGGTAGACAGCCCAGCCTGTTTTCATGTTCCTCATTCCCCATCCCTTACGAAGTTCTCTGTATAGATCCATCATCTATTTCTTTAATCAGCTTTAGTTGCACATCTCTGGACTAGTTTATCTGTATCTTTTGGGTCCTGGATGGCTAAATGAATGGAGCTTTTCTCATTAGTATGGCAAAGAAAAGAAATATTACCTTTCCTTCCACTGGCATTGTTTTAGTCACTTCATGGAAGCTTTCAGTTTTATTTAAGATAACAAAATGAACATGATATCTAAAGCAGTGCTATTAGATTTGATTCATCTTTATTGTTTTTCTCTTGCTGTTATCTGACAGGTTGCATCTATACCAGATAAAGGTATATAGACATTCTATATTATTTAGCTGTGATTTTACTCTACAGTTCCACTTAGCTACGTTATGGTCAGTGATAACTCAATAGAGCAAGTCATTCAGTTTTTTGCCCTTCTAATGCTCATCAGGAAAGAACACTGCCTCTCCTCCCACTCTAATACCCATGGTGTCAGGGCATCTGCCTGCCTGCTTGATGGCACTTTAAATTATGTTCTGCCAGGTCTAGGTTTGATATAAACTCTCTGACACTTATCCGGATAGCATGACCCAATATCCACTTAGATAATAGTTTTTATCTAATTGAGAAAGAGAACTAGATGTTTCAAATACCACAATTCTAAAAAGAATTTTAATTCAACCAGAGGGTACCTACGTGCATAGAATTTAAAACATCACTGAAGAGGCTTTGAACCCAGGAGAACGTCTTACTAAAGGGAGTTTTAAAGCCTGAAAAGTTAGGATCTGTCACGTCATCCTCTTTAGACATGAGCTTTACACAAATTTGTTTGCTCAATCTCTCTATATAAGGCATACACAATGATTAAATTAATAATAGCAGTATTCGTAGCAAATATGTCTAGTATTTCTGTGTCAGGCACTTCACATATTTTCACAATAGACATTACGAGTATCTCATTGTAAATATAAGGCAACTGAGGCACAGAGAGATTAATTAACCTAGCCAAGATTGCATAGCTAGTAGTGGGGCCAAAAATCAAACATACAATCTGACTCCAGTGTTTGTACCTGTAAAGATTGTGCTATAGATGCCTAAAGACAAATATTTTTAACATGTTAATTCTCTTTCCTTTGTGATTAGCTGGTTGTGAAGAAATATATAGTCAGACAAAGAATAAAGGAATGCTTTGAGATGAGCATCCATGCTACCTAGATGGCGAGGAAGACAAAGAGGAGTGCAGGGCTAAGCCACCATAAAAAAACACTGAGCCCTAATCTTAGAAATGTTAAACACCATCTGTCTCCTAACAATTCACTGATCATTTTCAGCATTTTGTTTATATAAATAATTTTTTTATTGTTTAACATATACATCCTTGTAATGATAATGAAGTTCGTCATATTTATGATGTTTTTGTTAGGTCATTTATATCATTTAGTTTCTGTTGCTCGCAACACCTCCCCATTTAGCACAGGCTCTAAAGTGCCCCAGTGTGCTATTCACAGATTCTTTTTGAATCATTAATAAACGATAAATGCTAAAAACGATCAGCACTAACACCACCTTCTGTTTCACCACCTCCAAACACCTCCTACAGTTTTGCTTCATTGCCACTTTATTCTTATTCTTTATTTATGGTTTTGGAACTAGTTTTGAATCCATATGACTATTTTCGCATCTACTCTAAATTTGAATCAATTTAACAAATAACACTTCTAAAGTGTGGCATCAATTTTTTCCTATAATCGAAACATTAAATATCTGTTGCATTTACTTTAGCCTATATTTATTGGTATATCTTTCAAATTGGAAGAGGACTACATGAAAAATGTTTGGTCACTCATTTATAGCATTTACTGATTTACTACTATTTTTGTTGAAGCATAGCGCTAAGAGCCAGTGAAAACAATATCCTTATGGTAGAACGAACAGTATTGCAATATTATACTCATGTTCAATTAATAGGGCAATATGTCCTCCAAAATGATGACCACCGCACAGGCTTAAAATTGGTCGTGTATAGGGACAGGAAATAAATAGACTCAACACCAGCACCTAAAAACATAAAATGGGAAAAGCAACTCATCACAAGTATTTGATATTTAAAATACTAATATATAAATGAATGGAATAGCAAAAATCTGTGAATTACATGTGATCAAAGTGAACATGATGATTAAAATATTATTGCAATTCTAGCTACCTTAAATACCAATTAAAATTTCCATATAACCTGCTTCCCATATTATTGAAGTTATTTATTCATATGAGCTGTGTCATGTCAACATTTTTAAAGCTCTACATTCTCTTTTCAGCATATCGTTCAGTAGGCCCTCATTACTTTCCTTTTTTAGTACTGGTTTCATTAAAACAAATTATTTGAAGATATTTTGGGAATATAATACTTTGCATAGATGATGATGAAAGAAGGATAATTAATTGTAATCAAACTTTTAAATCTCAATTCCAACGATATTTCCATATATCAAAATCATTGTGATAAATACAACTAAATAAGGATGTTGACACTTCCTAGACGTTCATAAAAGCATATTGTATAACTTTAGAGTCCAAAGGCCAATATGCTAAGCAATCACAAGAGTTAAAACTCAGAATCAAATCCCACTATTCAACACTCATAATATCCTATTTTTCTTCTTCACAAAACATATCACTATCGCCCTGAACGTTATTTGTTGAATTATTTGCTTAATATCTGCTAGCCTTAAGGAAAGTATAGGACATTTTAATTCTGCCCAATTGTCTTAGAAAACTAGGATCTGATAAAGCATAAAAAGGGCAAATGTCAGGGCCAGCCCTGTGCTCTAGTAGTTAAGTTTGGTGGGCTCTGCTTCAGCGGCCCGGGTTCAGTTCCCTGGAGTAGACCTACACAACCTATCAGTGGCCACACTGTGGCAGTGACCCATGTACAAAACAGAAGAAGATTGGCAACAGATGCTAGCTCAGGGCAAATCCTCCACAAGCAAAAAGAAGATTGGCAACAGACATTAGCTCAGGGAGAATCTTTCTCAGCAAAACAAATAAAAAATGGCAAATAGACATCAACACCATAGACACTTTTTTTAACATGGTAAAAAAATCAGACTTCTCCTTCTCTCCTTTACACATATAGTCAGAGACTGAAATCCTCACATGCAACATTAAGGATGTACAGGTAAGAAAGACAGAATGCTGCGTTCACTCCATCCAGGAGGATCTTCCAAACAATACTCCATATGTGCAGGCAGAGGCCAAGACAGCTGGTCTGTACACAATCCATGGGTTCAGAGGGCAAGAGAAGGGTAAGAGAAGGTGTCCCCTCAATTCAGGAGAGTCACAGTGAAAACAATGCCATTGAGTAATTGGGAACTGGAGCTGGGTATGTTTGCCTCCCTTTCAGTTAAAGATGGAAAAAAGAGATTTGACCAAATAAAGAGCATTCAGGTTCTATCTGGGGTCGAATACTTAGCCTGGAGAATTCTCTCTTTATTACAGGATGAGAAAACAGGGAACAAAAATATTGGCTGAATAAATTAATTTATGTTTATCAAATATGTACATATATATTATAACATGCAAATGTTTAAAATTTGATTATTACAATTATAATAAAAATATAGATAAATGGTAAAAAACAACTAAAAATTGGGGAAAACAATTATAACAAACAAAAAATTATTATTATATAAATATTACTCCAAAAAATGGCAAAGGAAAAGAATAAATACTACACGAAAGAATAAATATGAATAGTGAGAACAACATAAAAATATGTAATAACAATATAAACGATAATGAGTAAGGATGTTTTTATCTTTCATACTCATGCTGGTGACAATGCCAAGAGTTAGGGTCTCTCATAATCTGATCATATGGGAGTTTCTTGAGACAACATTTCTAGAGACCAATTTGAGGTTTTGTGTCACAAAGTCCTTAAAAAAGGTGGGTATCACAATTTTACCCAATAGTTTCTAATTACAGCAGTGACTGGTACATAGTGTGAACACATTAATGAGTGAATAAATGAATTTTTTAAAGAAACTGATTATTTCAGTGTTAGGATTCACTACAACAAAAATTCCCCAAACCATTAATTAAGCAACCACACAAAATTCATATTCATAATACCACCTCATTGAGAAACCAGATAATGATACATCAATAACTCTGAAATTATCTGGCCACTGAGAGCACTGAGAGTGAGAATTTATCCAAATGCCATGATGAGATGTTTATATCACTTCACAACCAAACTGTTGTTTTAGAAATTGATTTTCACCTTTATTTACTGAAAATAAAGTAGAATCCTTTACAAACAGCGTCTACTTTCAAAACATCCTTTTTGATCTACATTTTCTGACTCTAGAAAATTAATTCACTATAAAGGTGGTGTTTTGTTCATGGAGAGGAAGTAGCAGTATTTTAAGAGACATAGTCCTTTGGTTTATATATCCAGAAAAATTTTGTGCTCAGGTACAATCTTCCAGAGGGCAGACCTCATAGGCTTAGCTTGTACTATAGGAAGAAGTTTAAATTGGGAGGATGACACTATTTCATGATTAACTTTATTATAGTAATTATAAATTCAAATTCCTATTTTAAATCTTACACTGTAACGCATCATCATGTTTTAGGCATAATTTTTCTGAACGGGATTAAACAATATTACCCCGTTGTGAGCCATACCATGTGGAAGATTCTTTGGGTAACAACTTCAAAATCAGTTCCCCTTAAGTTAATGAGAAACCCTAGCCTCACCTTCCTGAAGGAAATCATTATAGAAATAAAAAAGTTAAATTGATGCTAAAAAGCATGAATGAAGACATTTGGTTAATTTGAGCAGAGAATGAATTTTTAATATGAAGTGTTTTGCCTACCCATTACACAAAGTGTTACCTTATCTAAGTTCCTTTGATTAAATGGCAGCAAATAGTATTCAAATTGGTTCTGGACAGTTTCATTATCATTCCTCAGAACATTAGGGAATGTATTAGATATATTCTTTGACCTTTTGAGTTACATATTGAATTCTAGAATGAAACACAGTACAAGCAGCAATAATTTTCTTTCATATTTCATATTATTAAGCTATATTGCATTTCATTTTTCTCCTTTTATCCTGATGAATCCTTATAAAAAGGAACATGCTGTGTTTAAAAGACATGCAGAAAGCACTTCTCTTGAAGACAGAAAACTTACATATCAGTCTCCAAATATCAGGCACAAAGGAGGGCCAGTAACTATGTATAAGTGGCCAAAGTCATAAAAGGTTGTGTGTAGGATGTTTAGCTCACTGCTTCTCCAACTTGAGAGTACGTGGGAAACAGCTGGGATCTTGCTGGAACTCAGAGGCTGATTCAAAAGGTCTAGGGTAGGGCTCAAGAGTTTCCTTTTTAACAAGATCCCAGGTGGTGCTGATGCTCTTGATCAACTGACCATACGTTGAGAATGACCATTCTCAATTACCCACTTACTAAATTTCAGCTATGGGTGAGTACTATTCAGAATACAGAATGAACAAGACTGAAGGTTCTTCTCTGCATCTTTGAAAAGAAGAGAGGTTTCTGGGTCAGTGCAAAGGTGTTTTCAAGCCCTATCAATCCTGGGGAAGCTCTCTATGAATCTTCCTGCAGGCTTTGCAGCACCTTATGGCTCATGAAAGCTCTCATCCAGCCTAAATGCATGAACAGTGCCACCAAAGTCACTCTTAACAAACACATATTCAATAATTCCTGGGTGTGGGAAATAGTAACAAGAACAGTAGTAGAAAAGGAGCAAGAGGAAGCTCCTGCCCTTGGGTTCTTAAGATCCAGTTGCAGACATTGGAAAAGCACAAAAGAAGACAGCTATAAATAGGAGATTGCTCATGCTCAGGACCAACTGAAGAGTACTGGAGGGTAAAGGAGAAAATGATAACCGAGAGAAGATGATGCTAATAAGGAAGAAAAGACACAGAGGAGGTGCCTGGATACAGATCTTAAAGAAAGGGTGAGACTTGGTGAAAAAATGGAGCACTTCCCAAATATGTGTCTCTTTATAATGCATGTGCACTATTTTATTCTTAACTTTTTCGTACAGTTATGTGCTTAGTACAATTTACGAACAGACACACTTTCCCACAAGATCCTGTTTAAATATCCTATTTATTCTACAACAGGGTGGCTATAAAAGGAGAGATTAAATAGACTTATTAATGGACACTTAAAAATTATCAGATTTTTCACTCTGCCAAAAGCGAGTCTCTTGGAGCTTTCCTTTATGAAGAAGGAGATTGTATGCAAGATAGACAGAGAGAGGGCAGTCAGTCAACATGCAGAAGGAGCCCAAAGCATTCAGGGAGAGGAGCGACTGACCTCAGTGACTGAAGGGAAGGAGACCAGGAGGTGGGCCAGAGTGAGTTGATAGGAGTTCTCTGGCGGAAGAAGCCCCCAAACACGCAAAAAGCAAAACCTACTCAGAGGAAGTTAGGAGTGGGGTCTGAAAACTTGGGCTCCTCGGGCAACATAGTGGCTTATTTGTGTGGCTGGTGATGGAGTTCGTATAGACCTCGACACCCTCGTGTATTGGTTCTACTTAAGGGACAGTAGCTGAATTTAGGAATAGGAATAAAAGGAGCTGTAATCCTGGTGCCTGACTGAGGCACCACCAGCAGCAGAGGGAGGCCATTGTTCCCAGAACTCCATGGGACCATTCTCTACACATTATGTGTCGGCAGAAAGCAATCACTGGAGTTGCTCTTGTTCTCACCATACTGGTTTTTAAAAGCAATATTTTACCCACCCACTCCCGATTAAATATGCTCCTCAAGTTCTTAAACAAATCAGAAGTTCAGGGGAAGGCATTAGAATGAAAATAATTGGACTGCTTACTAGGTATGCTACTAGGTCATGAGTAATTAATTAGAAGACTCCAATAGATAACATTGTAATTATATAAGTTTATATAAATTGCAATTCATTGATCCACAAATATATACTGAGTGGCAGGCACAGTAGTAAGTATAAAGATTATGAGGAGAACAAGAGAAACAAAGACTTTATTCTTATAAATTTTACTGTCTTAAGAGCCAGTCCATAAGGCTGAGCCCAGAAAAATTCCCAAGCATTTATGGGCACCTGGGCTGAGTAGCTGCTGGTCTCGAGCTAACATGCTTACCTTCTATTGCCATGGAACACGGGAGCCCTCAGGCACACTGTGAGCTCTCTCTGCTTAGGTAAATAGATTCTGCTAATTCTGAAAAAGGTGACATTCCATATAGGAAAACATAGACCCATAGTCACTGTAAGAGAGAAAAATTAGGGTGGGACTGTTAAGGCAGTCACATGGCAGATGATCTTTCAACTGCATGCAATATATATTCAATCCATTTTTGAAGAATCAATTGAAATCAGCATATTTGTCATTTATGAAAACACCAGAGGACAACGATCATATGGAGGGACCAATTTGTCTTAGAGCATGTTTTGTTCACATACAACTTTAGTCACTGAAATAAACTGTGCATATTAAACTCTTTCATATTTACAAATATTTTTCTTTCTAAGGCTGCTACCATCAAATGATATCAAATGATTAGTGAACTCAAAGGCAGGTTTCAAAAACTTGTGAAACATTGGCCACTAAATCTCTTAATGACTGGCAGATGCTCAAAACTAATAGTACACTTCAAGCTACAATTTAACAAGTTTAAAACTAAATGAACACAAATTATCTTCTGGGAGTGGTGCATCCAAAAACAATTTAAGACATGCAATTTTTCATTTTCTGTGTCTGGTTTATGTTTTTAAAGCGTATCAAGTAGCAGCAGATAAGGAAACGATGAGCTCTTTGGGTAAAATATTTGTTACACACCAAGTTTCCACTTAATCTAAATGATTTTCATAAAGTTGTGTGCTTAAAGCTGGATACATATTTTACTATATTCAAACTCAATATTTTGTCATTCAGGCTAAGCAGCATAAGCCATTCTTCAAAGAATCTAACATTTAATTCAAGGACAGAGGTGGGAGTAGGGATAGAGAAGTGGGAAAAGACAGAGGAGAAAAAAGAACATTCATTTAATTCCAAGTTAGGAAAACCATGGTGGAATTCCACGACTCACATACTTATTAGCAAGTTACATGAAATAGTTATCTGCAACCTCAATAATGAGAACAACTATGATAAGAATTAATTTCCATTGCCAATAATCCCCAACTATCAAACTAGCTGGAACCAATACTCTTTTCATTAAATGACACATTCTAATCATCACCTAGGAGAAGACTTGCAGAACACAGATACAAGCTTAAGTATCTCTTCTTGGCCTCCAAAATATTCCATTTGCATTTAGATGTAAACTCAGCATCAGCACATAGTCTGTTATTTACTTATTGACTTCAAAGCTTACACAATCTGCGTAGGTACAATGTAGGCAATACAATTGATGGATTACAAATTCAGTTTTTGAAGATGGGCTCTAATTTACATTGCCCTAAGCAAAACCATGTTGTTGGCAGCCCAAGTATCCCAGAGTCTTACTTGCCCCCTCTTATACTCACAGGTCTAATTGGCATCCAGTACTATAAGCTGTCTACTTTGCCCAAGTCCCTCTACAGTAGCCAAGAGAATAATGTGTATATTGGTTAAGAGCAAATACTTTCTAACCAAACATAACTGAGTTCAAATCCTAGCTAAGCAACGTTGTGTGACATTTGGTAAGTCAGTTAGCCTATCTGTGCCTCAATATCTCATCTGTACAAAAGGAATAATTAGGTCTCATAGGGTTGATATGAGGATGTCATGGGATAATATATGTGAAGAACTTAGCAGTGTGCTTGTACATAGTGATTACTTGAGGAATAGTAACAGGTTTTATTATTACAGCTCGTACTCAGCAAGCCAATGCCATTAATAAGACTTTGATTTCTTTCTACTCCCTTTAACTTCCATTCTGGCCTACGTTTTGTGCTATTTTCTCCCAAATTCTGTTCTATAATGACAGAAAAAAGAAAAAAATTGTACCTGATGATCAGAGAATATAACCAAGTGTTATGGTTGGCAATTTAGCGGTTGAGATCAAAAGCCTTAAAAGTGTGTGTAACTTTGGATCCAGCAAATTCATTCCTAGGAAATAAGCATAGAGATGTATAAAGATTTTCTGTAGGAATGTTTATTTAAGCATGTTTATAATAGTAAAGTTTTGGAAAACAACTAAATATCCAACAATAAATGCTACCTTAAATAAATATGAAACACACACAATGACATACTCTGCAGCCATTAAAATGATATAGAGAAGAATATTTAGAGACATGGAAAGATGGTCAAAAAATAAATAAATAAATAAATGGGACATATACTGTGATCCCAATTTTGTAAAATAAAATAATAGTATGTGTACAAATATATTTAGCAGAGAACAGGATTTATCTGGTTGGAGGATTTTCTGAAGTCCTAGATATTTTCCTCTACTTTGTAAGTTCTTTAAAATGAGTATGTATTAATATTTAACCAAAACTAGTGAAACTTTTTAACATGCAAGTTCTCCAGAAAGCCCTAGTCAGTGGGAACCTAGCAGAGAGATTTTCAGATGGGCCACTGAAAGAAGGATATTGGTTTATTCAGCTTCCCAAACTACGTTACCCTAAACTTTCAGCAAAAGTTCTGAGTCTAGCTCGTTACCAATAAAGGTAGATGAATTCTATTGTCACATTACACTCTACATAAAATAGATTTTCTTGGTAAATTTAATAAATGCTTTTCTCTCATGAAAAGATCTTCTAGATGTCTTTAACTTAACATATTTGTTCCAATCACTGTCTTAAACTCATTTAAATGTTGACACTACTATTATATTATTTAATCCAAGTTTGATGTTAACAAAAGCAGAAAATTTGAGAAATATGGTGCAGCAAGTTATATGTATTCCCATAATCGTTTCCTATTTTGGAGGGTTTCATATAATATCAAACACTGCCTTCCTTTGTGGCATCTTGAAACAGATAAATCTGCTGACAAAATCCTATTTCATGAGGGACATGACCACCACTTTCAAGAGCCACTTTTTTACCAGTGATTCTGTCTCACCTTTTCCCTTCCCTGAACTTCTCTAATTGAGGTGCAGTCCTACAGGGGACAGCGGGATTAAGGCTTTGGAAACCATAGCCACTTAAAAAGTCATAGTATCTCGTATATACACCCACATGCACACACACCATAAATAAATGTATGGAATCGAGCAAGGTTTAGAATTCTCCACAATGTTGGCTCCTTAGATGCTCCATTTGAAATTAACTTTATTTCAAGAGAATTTTTTAAATTTTATTTCTCATTATTTTATTTATTTTATTTATTTTTCTTATTTTCCTATACTAGCCCTGCTTTGTTAATGCACTAAATGTTTTCCTAGCTTACCCATTTTATAAATCCAGCACTGGGCACTCTAATAATAAATTAATAATGAATCCATGATCATAATTATTGAAGACTAGGTATTTGGGGGATGGTAAGGGGAGAAATCTCCCGATCTCATGACATGCTGTTCAGGCAGTCATTCATCTAAATGTTCAAGCGAGAAATGGACCGTGAGTTGGGGAATGGTCACGCAGGAATGAAAGAATTAAAGCCATGTCCTCTCTCCCTTTGCCAAAGTCAACATTCACTCAGTCACTGAAAGGACAGTCGCTTCTATGTCAACCAGCTGCCGCCAAAGTGTCCTTTAAGCCTCCACATGCATCTACCACTTCAAACCGAGAAGCCCTTGAGATCACTCTGCTTTTATTGTCTTTGAATGACGCTACTGAGGAGTAACAAAATGTTATATAATGTTGTGATTAAGAATTCATTCTTTGGAGCCATCTGCCTAAGTTTGAATCCTAGCCTCACAACTTACCAGCTGTGGGACCTCTCTGTGCCAACATACTCATCTGTAACACAGGACTAACAACAGTACTTACTTCATAGGTTATTGTGAGGATACAAAACACTAAAGCATTGCCTGAAACGTAGCAAGCACTTAGAATAAATGGATAATTATTGGAGAGAGCAAAGGGGAGAATAGTAAGAATTTAGGCCGTTGAGATAGGCAAGGACCCGATCAAATGGGGCTTTGTAGGCTCCGCTATGGGGTTAGATATTTTCCTAAGTGTGATGTGAATCCATTGCAGATAGTAGGGTTAAATCAGATCACATATGCAGAGTATCTAGTGTAATGCCTAACATATTAAAGGTATGTGGTCTTAATTATATGGTTAACACTCAATATACGGAATATATGTATTAATCTGACACCAAACAGTCTGGTCAAAAAATAATTATTGCAGGTCATCTGAAACCAGGAACCTCCAGACATTTGATGGACTTTGAGCCACACGATGCACAGCTGGAATGACTGATGGCTTTTCTAAGACATGGAGTAAGCAGTAAGACATGGAGTAGTCATTTATCTGACGATTCAGAGGTTGGGTTCAGAAAACCTGCCTATTTACATAAGGTTTTTGACAATCCTAGTACAAGCAAAGGCAAATTCCATAATGTGAATGTCTCCTCTCTCAATATGAACAGCTCCACAGGATCAAAGAAAAAACGTTCTCTCTTTCTACTCAATCCTTCAGCACAGAGTGCCTTGGGAACAGACTGGTGTTCCTGTTTCTGCAAAGTTAAATTGCATTCCCTTTTAACATAAATGTGCCTTATTAAAAAGCAGAAGAATGGCTATTTAGAGTTATGCCAGCTACTGATTAAAAAGAAATTGTGAGCCCAGGGCAATCGAACCTGCTGCATACCGGGTCTCAGCAGAAGCAAGCTTCTCCCATGCAGCCACACGGCTTCAGGAGCTGGCACTGCTCTGCACGTGAGAGGAGTGGTCACCAAACTGGGGACTCTGGGGGCAGAATATGCCCACGTGGATAAAGACGCAGCCCCTTGTTCCTTACAAAACCAACCTTATGAAATTCAGAAAGAAAAAGCAGCTCTGAGTTGCAGTACTTAAAAAAACATACACATAAAACATTTTAATATAAAAATTATATGGGGTCTGCCCAGCGCACAAAGTAGAATTTTAGAACATTTCATCCCAGAGGTTACAGAAGGGTTTAGCCTCAGCAACAGCCTGACAAGTACAACTTAGCACTTTGTATTAATATATGAACCAGGATTTTGGCGTTCCAACATCAGCAAAGTCTAAGTGCAACTGATGCCTGTTAATCTAAAGGGTAAACTTCGGTGTTAGAGAAATTTAAGCATTAAAGATACTCAAAAGACAAACATAGATGTCACGTTGTATAGATGAGAATATGATGTAGACATATTTATCAGTATGACATTCATCATATTTTGTTAAGTATAAAAACAGGTTACAGATCACCATGTATTTTATTACTTCATTTTTAGAAAATATATTTCATATAGATTTGCGTGGGGGAAAGTATGGAAGGATACACATTAAATTATTAACTACTCTTATCTTAGAAATGGCATATCTGATTTTTTTTCATTTTTTTCTGTTACATGTGATTTTTATAACAATAATATATACATATTTAATGATGTAGTTAAAACTACAAATGTTTACATAAGATATTTGATAAAGACTAGCCTAAACCACCCAAGAATTTTGGAAACTTGAATTCCCAAAACAAACAGGTTCACAAGAGATTGAAATGCCTAATTATTGCAGCATGAAAATATTGTGAGAATCCATTTAAGGCCTCGCTGAATGCTGATTTCTCTTCTTCATATTCCTGTGACTTGGGCCTAGTGCTCAACTAGAGATGACCTGCTGTGGGGAAGATAGAAGCTGGCTGCCTGGACAGATGCTCATCTGGCCATCTTGAGGGAAATGCTGTTACTGACAAGGCTGAGAAACACAGAGTGTAAGCCCGGGTAAAAGATCTGGATCAAGGCCAATGCATTCTTCTTCCCCTGATATCTGGTGAATGCTAAATTAATACTTGCTGAATGACTTACTATTTAACCAAGATGTAATTGGAGAAACCTTAGACATTGCAACAGATGTACCTCTCCTCCAGTATGCCTTAGAGAGCTTTGTGATTTCACAGGCACCTGCCCATGCATGACACAATCACATGCTTTGCATCCCCTTATACACTCAACTCTGAATGGCTTAAGTCAGTCCAGTATCAATGAGACACTGTAGTTATGTCTGCATCTTTTAGAACCCCACATCGAAGTCTTGCTTGCCTACACAAGCTAGTTTAATCCAAACTTCATGTGCCTTTGTTCAAACAGAGTCACCTCTCCACACAACAGACTTCTATTGCAGCACAGTAAGAAGCCTCATTTCAGGATTTCCAGAAAGATACTGTAAATGTGCAGCAGTATTATGGCATTATGGTGTACCTCTTAGGGAATCAATTTTGTTTTTACTTATATAAATTTCTTGCCTTTTAAATATAAAAAAATGGAAAATTAAAACTTTTTAAAAAACGAAACAAGCAATACAGAAGTGTATAAAGAAAAGAGGAAAATGTCTCCTCATTTACCCAGGACTGCCACTATCCTGTAAGGTGCCAGTGTGGGAATTTAAAATAGCTAGCCCTTTCTCAAGATAAAAAGCAAACATTTAGGGTCTGGCCTGGTTGCCTAGTGGTTAAGTTCATGTGCTCTACTTCTGCTGCCTGGGATTCACAGGTTTGGATTCCTGGTGTGGACCTACACACTGCTCACCAAGCCATGCTGTGGTGGTGTCCCACATATGAAGTAGAAGAAGATCATCATAGATGTTAGCTTAGGACAATCTTTCTCAAGCAAAAGGAGGAAGATTGGTAACAGACGTTAGCTCAAGGTCAATCTTCCTCACCAAAAAAAAAAAAAGCAAACATTTAAATTAGTGCCTTCTTGCTCAGCCTTAACAGCATATGTGTTTCGACGATGCCTGGGTGTGGTTGAGCATCCATGCCAACATCTCTATGTCAGTGCAGACAGTTTTGTGTGCTTTCTCTCGTGTGTGTATGAACCATGTGCCAGGCTGGGCTCTCCTCCAACCATCAACCAAGAAGCCCAGAAGCACTAGACACTGCATTCTATACAGGTGCCCACACACTCTCCTATAAGTTAAAGTATGCGTATGATGTGACTGTTGGCCTCATAGACACAGCTCCCTTGACAACTACACAACTGGAACACATGCATGCATCAACGTTGCACACATCCAGTCCTCCTGCTTCCCTCAATCTCATCCTCCAGAGATAACAGCAATCTACATATGGTGAAAGTCATTTTTAATTTGGAAATGAACGAGAGAACCCATTAAAGGCTCTGTTTTGTACATGTAAAGTTCCACTGGATCTACATTAAGAAAAGGTATATTCTTTACTATAAGCTCTTTGAAAGTTTAAACGCCACAATGCAGTTTCAAGTGGCAGTGGCAGATGTTAATACAGCTTGTACTTTCCCTACCTACACTTGAAAACACTCTTGCAAACTCAGGGGAAACTTTTCCATTCTATATTCAAATGGCAATAGGGAGATTTTGTAATACATGTCTGTATCAAATTTGGTGTGAAAATGTGTTTTGTTGAACTTGTGAAAACTCACATTTGAGGCATCTTTCTAAATAAGACCATGCGGAGCACATTTTATACCCACCAGGTTCTTATACTTGATCTCTCTAAATAACAGCATATGGATTTCAGATGAAATTAAATAAAACGCTTAGGGTCTTCTTTCCATTCATTCTAAGATGCTATTTTCAATACGAATGCAGGAGCTTAACATTGCATTTCTGTATGAATAAAATGAACTCTGTATGAATAAAACAGATAACAAATGTTTTGTTTTACTACTCATTCCATTAAAACCTCAGAACTAGTTTCAGATATATTTTACAAATGCAAAGAATTACTAAAATAAATTCTTTAAAATTTACCTCTAAATTTACTAAGTATAAAATCCAAGATCTTTTTTTTTGTTTCCGTTTTGTTGTTTTCTTGAAATAATCTAATTATCATCAACAGAAAAGCTTGAGTTAAAACTCTTTGAGGTAAGATAAAAAGAGAATCCCCATGTAATTAAAAAAAGAAAATAATTCAGCTGGATTTTTTTCTAGCCACTTGTTCAGGACAAGATTGATCCTAGACCAAATTTGGAAGGAGCTCGATTTCTTCCCCATGACCTCCTCACTAACTCCCCACACCATTCTTCCATGATTTTCCTTCTCTCTCCCTCCTGTTGCTCTAACTATTCTGCTCACCTCCCCTTTCTCAGACACTGTTCCCTCCTCGTTTCCTGAGGGCCCTGATTTATGCCAGCTAATTTGGTAAACTAATTCAGATTTGTGGCAACTCTAATGAAAATGCCAAAATGTGCTACTGCTCCAACAACATTTAATTACATTTATCAGTAGCCTAAAGTGGTTATCACCAAAACGGGAGTAATGGTGGGAATCTGAAGTCTTCCAAAAGTCTAAAGAGAGTGAGATAAGGGTGAAAGAATTTCAGCACTCTTCAGTTTACACCGTGCAGACACTGATGCAGTTCACATCATCTTCATGGACATATCCGAATTTCTGGCTCAAGAAAGGCTCTGCTACTTAAAAGTCACAGCCACTCATTCATCTTTGAATCAAAAGCAAGGTTGGCGGACTTCTACACATTGGAAATTGGTCTTGCAGACACAGCTGGTGAAAAAAGGCCAATTTTCATAGGTGGCATTCAGCACAAACGAACCCACTCTTCACAAGAGCCTAGCCAGACACATCATTTTGGCTAATAATTGAAATAGATTGGACTCCTTTTCTGACTCTAATCCTAAATTCGTAGAAATTTGGCAACTCCAGTGAGAGTGCTGGAGAAGCAATTTACTAAATGATGCCCCAGTGGCCTGGAAGCAGGACTAATCTCCCAAAGCCCCAAATTTACATCTAGGTTTTTCTTCACTCAGTACCTCTTGTTAAATAGAAATGATGGAAATACCAGTTACTCTTGGAATTCTAATATCATTATTTCCTATGTTACTTGAATTACTGTCCAAAATTTTGACTACCAAATCTTCAAGCTCAGTAATGTAGGTAAATTTGAAACAGAAAAATTCCAATGCGAGATTCTCTATATCAAGATTATTAGGAAACTACTTATTCATTATTTACCTTTATGTTTATAACTGAAATCTAAAATGTGACCCTCCACATTATCCAGTCAGTGCATAGAGTAGAATTCAAGGAAGCAAAATCCAGCTGTTAAATAATTAACAAGGAAATCCAATATTTATTTCAGATTTTAAAAGAACATTAAGTAAGATCCAATTTTTAGCTTACAAAACACTTTGTCAAATATCTTTTTCCAAGACCATTTTCTTTTGTACATCACAGCTGCCTCAGACCCCGTCGCCCTACAAGCTCCAGGGCATTTACACACTTTTTATTCTGCTCTCTCACAATTCCCCTCTGTCCCTGCTCTCCATTATATCAACCTCCACTGCCCAAGTTAGTGCCCCCAACTCCCACACCACCTCTCTGCTCTGGTTCCAAGCTACCCCTTGGCTTTATTGTGCATCACAAAGTATTCAGAAACAAGGTTGCTAGAGGGTGGGTACACTCACAGTTCAAAAAGAAAAACAATATATATCACACCCCTTTCCTCTAGTCTTAAAATGCAAAAGTTCGATGCAAAGAGACACAGTCTCCAGGGGCAGAAATTCAAATCAAGCTCTGTCTTCAAACTTGGTCATTATACATCAGCCATTTGGCCCTAAATAAGTCATCATGGTTGTATTACTGTTTCCATTTACATGATCCTTTTTACTTTTCCAAGTACTTTCTCATCTATCATTCAGGAATATTGTGAGGAGGAAAAGCAGACATTGTCATCGTGTGGGAGACCAGGCAACACCTACACAAAGAGGTCTATGACATTTAAGCAGATAGAGACGTTACCATGGAATTCATAGTCCTGCCTAATGGGGTTGTCCTTCTCAGCTTACCTCTTATGTGGAGATTCCTTTTGTTACTTTTCTTGCAAGGCTAATTATATCCCACTCATCACCAAGAAGCAGTCATATAAGGACAGAGCAAAGAGGTACCAAAGCCAATCCAGATCAAAAATGTAACTGTTCATGCTAGAAAGAAACCAAAACTATTCAGAAATACCATTGCTATAACTTGTGCACCAAGAGTGAACTTTAAGCAAATACATAAACAAAATCTGAGAATGCTTTATGATACAGCTGGGCCAAATTGTGTACAAGATACCAAAGATGATCATCGGGACCAGAATGAGCCAAGAAGAAAAATAAGAGCTAGGTTATAGGAGAGACAATGTTTGATCAAGCCAACCATGGCTAAAGGTTTACCACCGATCCCTAACAGGGAAAGCATTGACAATTCTATCAGAACTTGAGAGTGTATTAATTTCATAAATAAGTAACTTTACAGGTAATTAGCATTACTCTACTGTTTTTATTCTACAGTGTGAGTTCAGCCATACAATTTAATACTTCTCTTATCAACTTCAAGCTCTGAACTAAAAAATCCTTTAAGTGGCATTTACAGATAGGTGTCTAAACCAGACAGACTCTTTTTTATTAATCGTTCTTTTCTTTACAGTGGATAAGCCATAAAATTATCACCCCTTAAAGAGTATTGCTTTCATGATTTTCATTCCTACTTGAGTTTGCTGCATGTGGCAGAGTAGTGACTGGAAAATGAATTCATTCAACAAACACTTAGTAAAAATCTACTATGTGCCAGGCCTTATGCTACGTGCTGGGGTTATAGACATGAGCCCTTGCAGAGCTCACTGGTTTTAAAGACAGACATGTATACATTTATAGTACAAAGATAATTTATAGTACAAAGTTCCACATGTATTACTGAACTATAAAGGCAATATCACAAAGTGGATAGACAGAGTGGAGGGTGATGTGGGGGACTGGAATTGGCCACCCCAAGATATGTCTCTTTGGCATGAGGATTATTTGGGGCTGGTTACTTTTAAAAACCACAGACAGGAAAGAAACTCTGAAAAGTAGAATTTACTTACCCTTTGTAAGGGACATTTACATTCTTAAGGGAAATCTCTATCTGTAAAGGTCTCCCCCTCTCTGAACCAGGAAGAAGGGGGCATGACCTTATCTCTAGAAACTCTTATCAATGAGGAAGGCAAGGACTTAAATCTGGATAATAACCTGACTCTTGTTTACTGTGCTTTTCTGGTAATCTTCCATAACTGACTCCCCCCAACATCCTCGTTTGCCTTTAGCTGAGCATGGTATTTAAGGTGCGATCTTCTGCCATTTTGGTGAGTTGCTCAGTTTGTCTGAGCCTCTCCCATGTACACATGTTATAAAGCTTTGTTTAATTTTCTCCTGTTATTCTGTCTCATGTGAATTTAATTCATTTTCCTGCCAGAAGGACCCAGAGCAGATAGAGGAAATGTCTTCCTCCCCTACAATGACAAAGAGAGGTGAGAAATTACTGTAAAAGTCTAAAAAGAGAAAGAATATAACCTTGTTTATTTTAAGCATAGCACTTTTCACCAGCTTAAATTATTTTTGTTCATTTTTAAAGGTAATTTGCCATCCATTTCCCACTCCTAAATTTTAAGGTGCACAAGATAGAAATCTTGCCCTTTGCATGGTGTCCTCAGTATATAAAACAGTGCTTGACACAGGGTAGGAGTTTGTTATGTGTTGAATTGTGTCCCCCCCAAAAAAACATATGCTGGGGTTCCAACCCCCAATACGACCTTATTTGGAGAAAGGGTCTTTACAGATGTAACCAAGTTAAAATAAGTTCATTAGTGTGACTTTTATGACAATTCAATTGTCTAATCCAATATGACTAGTGTCCTTACAAAAAGAGGAAATTTGGACACAGGAACAGACGTACACAGAGGGAAGACTATATGAAGAGACACAGACAGAAGACAGTCATCACAGGTCTCAGAAGGAACCAATTTTGCTGACATCTTGATTTCAGTCTTCTGGCCTCTAGAACTGTGAGACAATAAGTTTCTGTTGTTTAAGCCAACCAGTTTGTAGGATCTTGTTATGCCCTAGTTAACTAATACAGAGCCCAAGGTGTGTGTGTGAAATGAAGAAGGGAATGAGATAAACTAAGGTAGAGGAAATGGTAGAGACAAAAGATAGCTCTGACTGGACTTTGTAGCGAATTGGGTCCGGGAAGGTAGGGAGAATGAGAAATAAAGTACAATTTAGTACTAATTCCTATAGGAAAGATTAAAGATATAGAAGAGAAACAAGTTTTGACTGTCTATGTGCATGTTCGGATATGTTTGTTGAAGGTAGAGAGGTTCAGTGGAGAAGAATTTAGCTACAGATAAGCATCTGCACAACATACGTATGAATACACCCAGCCAGCAATGAGAAGTACGGCTCTGGAACCAGGACGATGGGAAATGTACATATGGGAGAATTATAAATGGTGTTTGATGCCATAAGTGCAAATGAGAGTTACTGAGAAGAACATACAAGTTGTGAATTGAAGTGGTTCAAAGGGGAGTCTTTCTGGGAAAAAAAAAAAAAAACATTATTTATGTGTAAGGAATAGGAATAAGGATTAATCGAAAAACAGAAGGAAGAAGAGGAAAAATGGGAGAAAATGATCCTGTAAGATTCAAATGAAGAGGGATTTTTTAAGAGGTTAGTGTGGTCAGTTGGATCAAACCCTGAAGCTGGGTTGTAAAGGACTGGAACTGAAAATATTCCTTTAGATTGGACTATATGTGGAGTGTTGGAGTCAGAAGCCGGCATGCAGATGACTGAGGAGTGAAGGGATTTAAGGAAAGAGAAACCACATTCCTAAATAAACTTCTGAGAGTTCTAAATGCATTGATTAATAATGGCACAGGCCAATCCAACAGAGAACTTAAAAACATTCAAGCAACACTTAGTTACAGCACTGCATGGTGTCCAATCTGGGGAATCCCCCAGAATTTACAAACATTTCCAATATGCTTAAAACATATTTGCTCAAGAAAATGTTTCAGCCATTTTAACTCCATATGTGAAAATGGTTATGTTAATGGAATCGAACATTTGATTGTCAGAGGTATACATAATTTGCTAATTTTTAAATAGGGAAATTTTATTTCTTAACATGTACAATAGGATTTATCAGCAAAGTCTTTAAAAATATGAGGACTTTGAGCAGGACATTGGAGAGAGAGAATTTAAAAGATCTTTGATTGTAAAAGAGTTTGCAGCATTTTTGAGTGACTTCGGAACAAATTATTTATCACTAATAAAGTTTCCAATAATAATATTAGACACTATGCTTCAGGAAGGTGGCAACTTCATCGGCTTAGCACATCATAATATTCCCATAACTTGACACAGAACCAGGTTCAAAATGGGTACAAAATAAACACATGGTTAATATTTATAGTGCTTAAGTCAGCTACAATGTTTATTTATATACACCTTCTCGTTGGGCTTAAACATATCTAAATTCTTTTGTTTCGAAAAGAGTGAGAGAAACAACTTGATATGTACTATATTAAAATTAATGTGTGTCCAGGCTTATCTACTAAAAACATCAGAAAGTATAAATGAGTATTTGTAGAAATTTTATTGGCATCACATTCCAGATCAAGTTCACTAAAGCAGAACAATGTGAATCTAATCCAATTTTTAAACTCCAAGTTTCAATAAACAACATTAAATGTTACTGCAACAATATCATTCTCAACACAGTATGATTTCTTACAGCATTGCAGAGAAAGATAACCAAATTTGGGGGCAAAGCAGGTTTGTTTTTATTTTAAGCTTCATATAAAATCATTTTACTCAATACACTTAAGGTGAAGTTGGTCATTTCAACTGTCAGCTTTTTTCTTCAGCTCCAAACTTAGTGGAAAACCTTTAACTTCCAATACCTTTGATCAGTGGAGGTCATTTCCATAAAGATTAATTGCACAAAGAGATAGTCTTCTACATATGAATGTGAAACAAAATGATAAAGATAGATTTAAATTTGTGAAAATGTTCAAATTTAATTCTGTACACCTCTACAGTGTCTTCAAAATTATAGGCTAGTAAAACAGTCCATTTTCAATTATACTTAAGGGCAGGGATAAAAACTTTGGGTAGAGGGACAAAAACACCATTGTAAACTTTACATTATTTCAGTCCCTCATATATATGCAGAAATGTACCAAGAGAGTGAAACCTGTTTATAAAAATAGGGTATGTTACAATTTAATTCTCCAAATGAATCCCGGAAATCTAAACTTTTTTTAATGCTTTATTTTAAACTAATAAGACTACTTCACTGAAAATAAAAACAATGCCAAATTCTTATTCAGTTTGGAAAAAATATGGGGAAATAAATTACAGATTAGGCAAACTTATTTACCCCTTTATTAAACTTTCTTTAAATTGAGAGGCATGAATAATTCTCTTTTATCCACACCTTCACACTGACTCACACTTTGTCTTTTCTGTGGCATAAACTAGTATTACAGCATTTTCATGAATGGATGCATTATTAATAACATGGCCATTTATATTCAGACTCCAGCAAACTTCACCTTGAGGGACCCTTTGTCTCATTGACTTGATTCATTATTAGTCTAACTAACAGGATTCCAGTTTCTCAGTATCGGTGTCGTATTTAGTTCTAATTTGTAACATCATAACCTTTGCTTAACCTCTCATTCAGGGAAGTCTTACAGTTCCTCTTCTAGACTGAAAAATTGCATAAATATTTAAATGTTAATTCAGAGAGAGTAAGAATGATGTCAAAATGTCCCTTAGAGCCAAAATTTCAGTGGATTCGGAGTAGTAATATTATGATCTGACCTAAAATTCCAAAAGGTATCAATTTTTCCCCCTCTGGCTTAAATATTGTTTGTACAAGAAAGATTTTTAAAATACCTTGAAGGCCTGAGGTCGTTCTCCCTATGGTCCTCTTATTTTAAAGACAAATGGGAATTTGTCAAACAGCTCAGAAAATTGTACAAATAATTATGGAGATACCAGTCAAGAAGGCTGCATTTCCTTACTTCTCAAAGTGCGGCTTTGATAAGTCAAAAAACTTTTCCACCTGGTTATCTTGTACACTACGCCCACAAAACCCCCGAACTAATCATAGCTTATGAAACTATGTTGTCAAAATAAAAAAAAATTTACAAAGATATATAAACTTCAGATTAGATTAATTTCAGGAGTCATTCAAAGTAGCGATTTAAATACTGAATTTGAGATAAATACTTCCATTATTAGGTAGATATCTTATTTTAGAAAAGTAGTATGAGAATTCTTGACAAGGCAAGAGATCAAATTTAAAAGTTCTATTTATGAATGTTTTAGATTTGGCAAGATTGTGTACTCAAAAATAAATTGACATCCCACCTGAACATTTATTCCAATAAAAATAATATTGAACTCACCAATTTTCATCTTTTATTCTAACATTTCCTAGAGTATGATTCAAAATATATAGAGGTGATAATTGTTCCTTCTTCACTTTTGAAGGGTTGTTTCTCTTCATCTTTCCTTCAGCGTCCTGGATTCTTGCTGAACTAATCGTGATTTGCAGGCTTGAGAACTTGTGGTTTCTGCACTGTGTTTACTCTGTAATCCATATTGCTTGGCACTCAAAGAAGGCTGTGTTGACGTGTCACTCAGAGAGTTGAATGACAATAGCATCAATTTCCAAACAAAGTAAAACATTACAACAATGAACAACCCAGGATACCACACGAATTCAATCTAAACTGGAGAGCGTAAACCCTAGACAAACGAGAAAGCACATCTTCACAAATATTTGTGGTGGCTGCTGTCTCTTATGGAAGAGCTTCCACGTGTGCACCCTAAGAGGAGAGAAAAAGTTCAGAGACCACATGCTCAGGAAAAGTTCTTAATTCTGCAATAAGAACTGATAAGAGAGATTCAGATGACATCCGAAAATGATAACATACTATCACATGGTACAGGATTGTTGCAAAAGGATCATGAAAATACCCTGAGGATTTCATCAGGGTACAAATGAAACCTCCAGGTTTAAAGAGACTTTAGCCCAGAGTAGCTGATTGACACTCTCTCAATCGGATGGCTTAGAGAAAACTGGAATTAAACAATACAGTTAACAAAACAGGATTACCTAGAGTAAACGTTGGCGGTTATAGGGCAGGAACATACGTGAAAAAGACAAAAGCTATGTCATTAATGCTGTATTGCCTATTGGTACTGAATCTATTTTATAAATAGAGGAATGGAGACTCAGATATGTTCAAGAACACAAAACCATTAATTGCTAAATCAGCCCCAGTCCTTTTGACAGGAAGGTCACCTTTAACCTCACCTGAACACTTACACTCATTGAATTCCATGTATTCAAAAATTTTCAAAAAATATTTAGGAGGCCACCACGGTATTACTAATGTTTTATTTTGCCAGCACATTAAAACAAAAACAAAAAGCCCACCTAACAATAATCATCAGTTCACAAAAGGCATCAATTCACATTTTGCTCTTTAAATAGGAAAAATTTGTTGAGAAAAGTTCACGATTTTCTTTTATTTTTTTTTTCATTTCAACACAAATTAACGGGAAATCTACATCACAATAAAATAGACCCCCGTTTAGGAACCCGGCTCTCTGCCACAGCTGCCTCCCGGGATCAGCCCGGGATCTGTCCAGGAATTTTATTATAGTTGAATCACCTGCAGGTAAATTTTTGAACCGCTACCAGAAGGTACAGCATATATCTTTGATCCTAAGGCACATTTAACATTTTTATTTTTAAAAATTGGAGTGTGACTAACAATTACAATATACATATTTAATATTATTATTTCTTTTTCTCCACAAAAGTATTTAATTCAGCAATGCATTTTGTAATCATTGATGTCATAGTCTTGCACAAATACTCTATGCTTTGAATGAACAGACTTACATTCGAACAAAAAATATAAAATATATGTAACAATTCCCAAGCCCTAATATCCAGTGTCAGGAAAAGAGCAGGCACTCAACGGCTGTCTCTTACTTGGAAGTGAAATGAAGAGACAGATTTCTATGCTTTCAAGATACCTTTGCAGGATTCTAATTTAGTACCCAACATCCTCTAAGAAATTGAAGGGTGAGAAAAACCAGTTTGGAGTCAAGGTTTAATTTGTTTATTTTTTTGCCTATAAATAACTCTCTTATCTAGGATATCAGGAATGATGTGTTCTAGTTAATCAAATATTCTGGTTAATAGATTACATTACCTTACTTAATTCCAGGCATATATCACTGATTAGGAAAAATTAAAACCACAATAAAATACACTTAGCACAGAAATTATGCTGAAGTAAAGTGTTATCTTTTCTTTGATGACTCAAAATGGACTTCAAAGCCTCATGTTCACCGTGACGAAAAATCAAGTGCTATAGTCGACAGATGGGCCGGGTAATAGAACTCTTTGCTCAGTACAACGTCAAATAAACTATATTTTTTCTGATTTCATGTTCTTCAATAAATGAATTAAAAATAACATTGTAATCATAAAATAACATGACCTTAAAAATGGATTTTCTTAGAATGCTGCTTTCTTCCTATATGCTTTGCAGAGACATAATGATATACATCTATCCAATTTTTTTCACTAGACGTTGCACCATAGGTATTTTCCATGTTTATTGGCAGAGTCTTGATAATAGTGAACTTTAAATGATTGAATAATACTCCCTCAGGTTGATTTACCATAATTTAGTCATCCTTTTTTCAACTCTTAACCATTTTAATTGTGTTGAGGTAAACATCTCACTTTGCTTTACATTTCTTCAAAGCACTTATCACTATCTGACATCATTTTTTTTGCTTAGTGAACTCTTTTTTGTTTTTCCTATTAGAATAGAGTTCCCATGAGGGCAGGAATCGTGTATCTTGTTCATCACTGAATCCCTAGAATGCAGCACAACACCGAGACACATCATATGAGCCCACAAGCATTCGTTGGATGCATGGATGAGGGAATGAATCATTGCGCTTATTTTTATTTGCTTGGAAATAGTTCCCCAAAACATGACCTTGCGCCTTCCTGTTTTTTGCCTCTAGTTGTATGAGTACAGTCAGGTAAAAAGTCTACATAGGAAAGTAGAGAGCCTGAACGTTCTTATAAGGACTCTTGGAAACTCAAAGTTGATAATGAAAGTGAGATGAGAAAGAGACAGAATGGGAAGGAGAATGATCAAACAAGATGGAAACATGGAGAGAAAACTGAAGAGCCTGGGGAAGCAAGAGTGAGCAAAATGCAGAGGAAGCAAGAGGATTAGAGAATGGGAATTATTGGTGAAAACAGAGTATGTAAAGGGTAATTTCTGCATTGAAATGAAAAGTCTAGGGGAGAAAAATGGGAAGCCAAAATCAGGAATAGAAAATTTTCAGTAAATTAGCTTCAATGAACCCCCAAACCAAGCTAATTATCAGAATCTCCTAGAAACCTTTTTTTTTTCTTTTTAATAAAAATTTCTCATCATCAGCCCTAGAAATTTTAATTCACGTGTCTGGATTTTGACCAGGTAATTTGTATTTTGAAAATTTCCCCTGGATATAAATTAAATTCTACATCATTAATTATAGAACACAAAGGATATGTAATAAAAAGAAAAATGAATGCTAATTTTGTTTTGTTTTGTTTTGTTTGGTGAGGAAGATCAGCCCTGAGCTAACTAACATCTGTTGCCAATCCTCCTCTTTTTGTTTGAGGAAGATTGTCCCTGAGCTAACATCTGTGCCAATCTTCTTCTATTTTGTATGTAGGATGCTGCCACAGCATGGCTTGATGAGCAGTGTGTCGGTCCACTCCCAGGATCTGAATCCACAAAACCCAGGCCACCAAAGTGGAGCGTGCAAATGTAACCACTACACAACCAGGTCAGCCCAAATGCTAATATTTTTATGGTTTGGTCATATTATACCTAGATTGTATAAATTTTTACAAATGTTGGGGAATTCTCAGAAAATATTATATCTACTTCTATATCCATAAGTACTTCTATGTCTAAAATTTCCTCAAAATTTTATTCAAACTCTGTCATATATCAACCGTCAGTGACCAAATAAAGGAACACTGCCACAGGGCAATTTCAGTTAGTCTCTCCTTCAGCATGTGTTTTTCTGAGCTCTAAGTTGAACACAATCAAGTGTATTTTATTCAATTGACAGAAGAGTTATGATGTTATCATAGTCCATCATCAAATTTTTGTACACTTCTTACTTTATACGTGCAACTTCTGCTAAAGTCAATGGGAGTCCCACCAATGATGCCTTAGAAAAATTTGAAAACAGCAGTGCAAAGTTCCTGCTAGTCAAACTGCCCAGTATTTGATTATTTTTATTTTACTGTGTCTTCAAATTCAAATCATCCAAATTACTTGCCATGAAGTATGATTTCTTGTCCAGTTCAAATTTGTTGTTAGTCATAGAATGCTTTTTATTTACCTTCTCTAAAATATTTAACTGATGGAATTGAAGGCCTAGCACTGAAATCTCTTAGAAAAGGCTGCTCTCACAAGATTTGCAGTCATCTTTTATAGATCTACACATTTGGGTCTTCCCTGAATGTACAAACTCCTAATTTCTTAGAATCTATAATTTTTTAAAATGGGAATCAAGCTTACACAGAAATTGTTTTGGAATGGTGCTAGAGTGTATGCTTGGAATTAACACTTAGGGTGTAGCCACATTTCAGGAAGTATATAAACTCCATGCTTTCAACTATCCTTGTAGTCATTGTCAGTCTCAGAAAGATTTTTAGATGTCTCTTTCCTAAAGACTTTAGGTTACTTTTACGGGATGAGTAAAAAGTATATTTAGTACTACAGAGAAGATTATTAGCATAGTGACTATAAACCGGGGACTTAACATCTCAGAGTCTCAGTTGCCTCATATGTAAAATGGGTATAATTTCATCTGTCCTACCTAGGCCATGTCTATATGATGAAGATCAAATAAACCAAAATGGATGGAAGCATAATAAAAATGTAAAGAGTTCTACAAATTTAAGCAATTGTTGTTGTTACGTTCTGTGAAGGCAATATAAATGTCTGGAGTTTTATTGGATTTTTCAATATATTTTCACAGAAGGTTTGATGGTGGAGAATTTCTATAAGAGATTCTGAAGTAGATTAAGACTGGTAATGAAAGTATTTCCATTAAACATGTGTAGCTCATTAAGTTATTCCACATGGCACCCAAATCATTAGTATCTTAAATGTAGCAAGGAAGATTGCGAACCAATGATGACAGACATAAATCTCCTCCAAAGACAGGGTTACTTTCCATGGAGATAGTGTTCAGCTAACTCTTGCTGTAACTACAGAACGCTTCTATTTATTTCTTTTTTTATCAACATTTCCCATTCAGTTTCAAAATTTTAAAGAGTTTCCTTCCAACCATAGTTTGATTTATTTTTTTTAACAGAAACACAGTGCAAATTGACTGTTAAACATCCACATCTAGTTCATTTAGCACAGAGCACTGAATCACTGTCTTGGCAATAATGCATTTGCTTTCCAGATTAAATCAAACTAATTATATTCTGGTTACTTGACTGTGAAGTCATGTGACACTACTTTTAATTTGTTTATGTTATATTACTCATTGGTTAAGAGAAGATCTGCACATATGCTATCCAGTGGACAAGGCCACTACCATTATACACAGATTAATATGCTCATGATTCAAAGATCTTTCTCCTGATGGTTTTATTCCCTCCTGTGAACAATGTTTTATTTGAGATGCTCATATCAGGGGTGCCTCTCAACTGCATAATTCAAATCTTACCATGTGCAAAATTGTAGCAGTTTGTCGGCTATAAACTGAAGTTAAATTTTGTCGATACTGTTTTCGATTCATCTAAAATAGAAGAGAAAGAGGGAAAAAGTGAATTTATCATAGCTAATATATGACATGAACATCTGGTCATAATAAGCTAGTCAAAAGTAGTTTACATCTATCAGGCACAAGAAGAATATAAATGGCCAAAGACAAGGTAACTAGGCTGATAAAGAGACTGCTGTAAGAATACCACTGAGATTCTTCACTTTTTTTTATTATCTGCCAGCCATAGCTTTCTCCTCTCTTAAATCCTGAAGACTCACAATGTCTATCACAATGGCATCCCATATGCCTCCCCACTTAGGCTGGTTACCAAGCCTAGCGAAGAATTGTTGCATAGATTTTTTTTTCAATATTCTTCTCTCATTTACTTTCCGTCTCAATTTGACTTTTTTCCCCTTTCTAATCTAATCTTATAATCTTCTTGAACTTTACCACAGGACATTTCCCACCAACCCATCATTTTTAACAAAGAGGTAAGGCTGCCCTATCAGAAAGCGATAGGTTCTCACAATTTGAGTGGACAGCTTTAGCTGAACAAATCTGCTTGTGCACTTCCTCTCTTCAGAGCACTATCCCACCCTCCCATGACTTATAAAGGCTACTGGAAAGCAAAATAGAAGACTTTCAAATTAGGTCCATGAGGTTTCAAGCCTTGGCAATGCTACTTACTAAGTGTTGTGACCTTGGATAAGCTTCTTAGCTATTCTAAATCTCAATTTTGTCATCTGTAAAATAGAGATAAATAACATCCACCTCATGAGAGAAAAGTGATCATATATGTAAAAGAAATTAATATAGTATGTGACACATAATATGTATTCTTTAGGTTATTGTCCTTGAATTTGAAGCTAACATTCCTCTTTCACTTAATCAGATTGTTCCAGTTCTTTCCAATTAAGAATTCTAAAACATTCCTTGTAAGTGATTTCATACTTTTCATTTCAAAAATTACTTCATATATATTGGTCAGCTCTGCTGCATAACAAATCACCCTACAACTTAGTTATTTAAAATAATGATGCTAATTATTTCTCTGTATTTCCCATGACTTTGTGGATTGGTCAGACTGATCTTCTGGTCTACCTCAACAGTGTAAGATGGTCTCACTGACACGTTTGGGGCCTCAGCTGGAATGGTTGTGATAGTTTGGTTAGAACAACCAGGAGCCTTTCTCTCCCCATGGCCTCATCTTCCAGTAGGCCAGCCCAAGTTTCTCCACATGGTAGTAGAAAGATTCCTATCGGCAATGGGAGAAAAACCCCAATGCTTAAGTCATATTAGTTGTCACATCTTTTGGCACACAGAAAACAGAAGCTTGACAACCCTGGGTGAAAATTCAGTTTCTACTATTTATTCATTGAATGATCCTGAGCAAGCTATTCATCCTCTCTATAAATTAGTTTTCCTTTCCTACAGTATACATCAATAGTATAGGATTAGTGACGGAGTTAAATAAGACAACGTGTATAATTTGATTGATTCAGTACCTGGCAATTGGTAGAATAAATGTTAATTTTCTTCTACCATCACCTGCCCTTTGAGCTTTTTTTTGCTATTACCAGTAACACACTCACTACCCCTACATTATTCCACAAAAAAAGCCAAAGACATCACTAAGTTCCTCACCTGAGAATTAAATATTGCTACAGTTATTATAGCATTAGATTAAAATGTGCATCTAGAACCATGAAGTCCACATTTTTAAACTTAGAACAAGAAATAATATATATCAGAACTATCTCTACTTAGTTTAATATTAAATTTTTCTCTAATTATTAGCCACTGTAAAGCTAGGGCTTCACAGGAGAAAATTAAAGAACTTAGGGGCAGAATGAAATAAGTCTAGTTTCTCTAGTACCTTAAAACAAATAGATTTTTAGAACAAACAAACAGAAAGAGTAGGACCAAAAAACTGAGAAATGTTTTCTTTATTAGAACTCTTTAAAAACACATAAAAGTCCCTATTTTAGAATATGCAAAATGTATTTTAAAAATATAGAAAATTGTTGGGGCCGGCCCAGTGGCACAGGAGTTAAGTTTGCACATTCCACTTCAGCCGCCTGGAGATCGCTGGTTCGGATCCCGGATGCTGACCCGGCACCGCTTGTCAAGCCATCTGTGGCAGGCATCCCACATATAAAGTGGAGGAAGATGGGCACGAATGTTAGCTCAGGGCTAATCTGCCTCAAAAAAAAAGAAATATATATATATAGAAAATTGTTTACAAATAACATAAGATTATCAGGGTATTTTCTGTTGACAGAGTACTTCAGAACTATACAAATTAATAGAAAAGAAAAGAAATGTACAAATGAGTAAGGCTAATATTAAGAGATATCAGAAATGAGAAAGGGAGTCCAATTCTGTAGTTTCTTTAAAGTGCATACACTTGTTTTGGCCATTATGTATCGGTAATGATGCAAACATCCATGGGTTAAACTACTTTATGTCTAAAAACAGGATTAATCTCTTCAAGAAAACACATGTTTTAGCCTCTCCTGGGAAGAAAAACTTGTCTTTTCACTTCTTAAACCAGAGATGTCTTTCTCCTCTTCCCATCTCCCTTTCCCTGCCCTGTTTATCCTCAGTGGAGGAAAACCTAATCTGGTTGGTCACAAGTAGGACACTGTTTCATTGAATTTACTAGAGGGCAGAAACCCACAGGCCTCCTGAGAGTGAGCTAGTAAACAAAGCCAAGACCCCTCATGCCATGCCATCTTGTCCTCTCTTCCTTCTCACATAAAGACTTGGTCCCTTGGGAGTTCTCATTGATTTGGACTCAGCAGCCAAGTGAGAAGTTGCTCAAGGCTTAGGTGATAAGGAGAAGACTGTTTGAGCCATGAACCTAAGGTGGATCCTCTGACACAGCCGACCAGAGAGCTCAGCTTTGGAGCATCAGCCTGCTGGCCAGCTACACTGTATGTGTATAAAGCCCATCCTATCTCGTTTGTCGTTGTTCCTTATGTGCATAGCTTCTTCAAGAACTTCATAAAAAGAAAATGATTGACAAGGCCTTACTTGGGCATACTCTATTCCCTGACTATAACACTGAGTGCTAGCACAGTCCCTCTGGTATTTATCAACATGTATTGTAAACAAGATCTTAACACTTCTTTAATTAAAAACAGGGACGTTAAAATATTATCAGAATATCTAAACGATAAACAATTTTTTAATTCTTCTGGAACTCCACCCTTATCAAATGAAAAGTAACGTCAAGTAGATGAGAATCAAAAGAATATACAGAGATAATAATACCTGTCCTACTGAAATATGAATGCCAAGATAAAAAGTAGCCATGCCAAAGTTCTATATTGCTATCGTGGAAATCGAGAAGGAAGTTAAAATTCCAGATTTTTATAAACTTTCATCAGCATAACTTGTTTAGCCAGACGACAAGATTTATGGTGGAAAATGCAGAGCAAAGACTAACATATGTGGAGCACTGACTGTGAGCGAGTCACTGCTCTAAGACTTATTTGCATTGTGCCCTTTACTCCCCACAAGTCCATGAGGCTTACAAGAGGTTTTGTGAGTAACTCAAGGTTGCAAATGTAGAAGGTGGTGAAATCAGGATTCAAACCAGGCAGTGGTCTAATTCTAGAGTCTATACTCTTAACTACTCCCTAGTACTGACTCTAATGAACATAGCTTCCAATGGATAATACTTATTCAGCTGAATGTGTGAGGACCTGCTATGTGCAAAGGAATCCAAAGGGTATTACATAAAATACAATGGTGCTTAAGTTATGGTGCCTGCCCTAAGGAACTGACAAACCTGTAATGCACTAAAGCATTACAAATATCTGACATCAAAAATGTATATAAATTTATACGTAATATAAGTAATGATAAAGTGAATAGTATAAAATATAGAAGAGGGGGAAAGATTATTGCCTGCCAGGAAGACCTTGGCTGAATTCTCTTAAGGGACTTCCTTCACTGTAATAAAGAAACTCTTAGGTCATAAGTTAGATTTTAGTATTACACAAAAATAAATGACATAACTTTCTCTGTTCCACAGCAGTAGAAGAATTGTCAGGAACATGCTTTATCCTGATTGAATTTAAAAAAACAGCTAGTCACTTCAAATTTAGATGTTTCTACATATGATGACCACATGTGTTTTGAAGTATTTATTAATCAAACGTAAATAAGTGAATAAGATCAAGCTTTCCGATAGCTACTTGGCTTTGATGAATTGTCATCGCTTACTTCTGTTCTCTATAAATAGATTAGGCACAATGACTTCAATTCAGGGCATAATTATTCCACATCCACTGTGTACAAGGCATGGTAGTTTGTCTGCTTGCATGGCAGTAGGGCGCATAAAGGTGAAACGGATCCATGGCTGCCCCAGGGAGATTATACACTGGTTTAGAAGGCTGGTGAGCAAATAGAGTCATTTTAAAAATAACCAAAGAAGAGAAGGAAAAAAACTTCAGGTGGTTGGCACTCCATCTGCTTGTGTTCCTTTAATCCAGGCTGCAAACTTTAATAATTGGGCACTCATGAGGTCATATTCTCAGAGCTCTTTGTCTTCCACAAAGAAAAGCATAATATGAACTTTAATAAGCATGGCTCTGGTTATTTGTGTGAACAATAAGGATGTTATTTCATATATAACTGCGCTAATTTCCATAATTTTCTTGGGCCAAATGAAGTCTGTTATTATTTTTAATGCAGTAGCTTTCCAAGAGTTTGTTTTAGTCTTTGCTCTGTCCTGGGGGTCACAGTCAGCACTATGATCACCTCATTAGTTCTTTCTGCTTCTCAGTCATTTCTTACCATTTGTCTTTGGAATGTCTTAGCCTTTAAATTTTCCACAATGTAATGGCTTTCTTTTCCAAATTTGGTCTATTGGAATGTTCCAGAGACCTGCATTAAAATAATAATAAAAACAATAAGCTCTATTATAATAACATTACTTAAATTGTATGGTCTTTCAAAGTTTTTAATTTCCCAAATTTCTCAAAAGTTGCTCTAAAAAATCAGCTGAACCAGTATAACAACGGAAACTAATCTGACCTGGGAGTACTCAGGAAGGCATTTCCATAAGCCTGGCAACCAACCATTAAAGAGAGTGAGTTCAGCATTGCAAAAGACAGGACAAGTGGTCACCCATGACTATGTGACTAGCATTTGTCATTGTAAAATGCTGTATCCTCATGCTTATTCCAAAGAGTGTTAAAAGAAAAACAAATTTACCAGTAGTACTTAAGACAAGCTATTCCCTCCTTGGTATGGTGATACCTAGCTCATAGCAATCAATCAATCAATCAATAAATAAGGCATATGAAGAAATAATCAGTGTTATTCTATGTAGGGAATGTCGCCATACACAAGGGGAACTATAAGCAAATTTTACAATTTAATAGACAAGCTACTCAAACTTTCCAGTGAAACATGTGTTGAGTCCTGGCACTTGCTATTACCTGGGAGACAGAAGGAACCGCCTTCCCCGAGTTTCCTCTTTTCATTTCAGAGATCCTAAAGGAGATTGCTCTAGACTGGCAAATAGTCTGTAAACAACAGTTTTATCACTGTGAACAACCTATCATTATAATAACGGAAGAAAAATAATCCAAAGTGATCCGATAAGACAAAATTATATATACAGACAAAGTAGGCATGTCTAGGTTTTTTTCAGTATAGATCATATGATTTACATGAAATTTTTATATCTCTGCAATTTATTTTCTTATCCTTAGCTAAAAAGAAAAAATGGTGAGGCTTGTGTAGAGCTAACTGACTGCTTTGGAACAGACTGTTAGCTGAATTTCTACAAGTAGGATTTTTTCCACAAGAGAGAGGAAAATTATTTACTTTTGAACCAAATTCTATGTAGTCTAGCCAGCTGGGCTCTTGGGGAAGTTCTGGGCTAGGTTTAAAGAAGCTCCCTCTAGCTAAGAGCAAGGATCTTTTTTCTCTTGTCTGCAGAAACCAGTCTGCAATTAACCTCAGGCATTTTATAAGGGTAATTATTGAAGCACCCAAACTTTTGTATGTTCAGAGACAGGAGGAGGATCAGTCACATTTCACTACCTTTTTTCTGACTGACATTGCTAATATTTCTGAAGAGTATACTTTGGAGATTTTGAAAATAAAAGAAGAAGAAAATAGAAACATCTGGCATAGGACTGAAGTTCGTCTTCGGTTCAACCCCAGTTCCAGGGGCAGTTAAGTCTTTGACTCAATTGTGGGGGACTGGAATTGGCCACCCCAAGATATGTCTCTTCAGCATGAGGATTATTTGGGGCTGGTTACTTTTGAGAACTGCAGACAGAAAAGAAACTCTGAAAAGCAGAGTTTACTTACCCTTTGTTAAGAAACGTTTACATTGTAAAGGAAATCTCCATCTGCAAAGGTGTCTCCCTCTCTGTAGAGGAAGAAGGGGGATGACCTTATCTCTAGAAACTCTTATCAATGAGGAAGGCAAGGACTTAAATCTGCATAATAACCTGACCCTTGTTTACTGTACTTGTCTGGTAATCTCCTGTAACTGACTCCTCCCACGCCCAACATCCTCCTTTGTCTTTAGCTGAAGATGATATTTAAGGTGGTGGCTTCAGCCATTTTGGTGAGTTGCTCAGTTTGCCTGAGCCTCTCCCATGTATACATGTTATGAAGCTTTGTTTAATTTTCTCCTTTTATTCTGTCTCACGTGAATTTAATTCATTCTCCAGCCAGAAGAACCCAGAGAGGGTAGAGGAAACGTCTTCCTCCCCTATACAATCATAAAGCAGAAATGGAAAAAATTATGGAAATAGTTTTTTGAAACAAAAGACAATAAGAAAAAGAGTAGAAACAATTTTCTGAACATTTCAGGAAAATCTGGCCCAGAGAAAGCTAGTCAATATGACTTTCGATAATCAGATTACCATACACCTTGATGAAAATCAGCAAGAACACACACCTGCATTTTCCTTAGCCAATGACGGAATCGCTGTCTTATAGCCTGACGCACTCTCTACAGGGCTATGTTTTTAACACTCAAAATAACACATTCCTTTACCTAATGACTTTGTGGGATTGAATGAAAAGCTAGCAACAATAACAAAAAAATAATGAATAATTTTCTTTTAATGGAACTTCTTGGTGTATAGTAGCTAGCAACATAAGATAGTCTCATAATGATCTATAACTAGTTTTTCTGTTGGACAAATGCTAGAAATAATTTCACTATTTTTCACTTTATTTTTCTATGTGAAATTAGTGAATCAAATCATATATTGCACATGTGTACAGTACCAAAAATGGTACATGAGTAGCAGGAAAGACACTTCTTTAATGGGAGAAAGAAAAGTTGAAACAAAATTTCTAAAGATTCTTTCTTTTCTTCCTCTAGAGTTCCAACATTGTCTCACTCTCCTTACCTAACCAGCCACCAAATACAGGTTTTAACCACAGGGAAACAAGTTATTATAGATTCTACAAGAAATGCAATTAATCAATACTTGCCAAGATTCCAAAATGCAGAAGAGAACACAAAACAACAAAATCCTACAGAAATCTAACAAATCAGAATCACTGCGGCTATCAAAAGAACAGAGATAAGCCTATGCATCCAGGAAAAAGTATATAAAATATTAAAATAAATAAATAAAATATATATTTTATTGTAGATATATATATTTGCAAGTAACGAAAATGTAACTTTTTAAAAAACAATGCTATAATAAAGAAAAACTAAGCCATGGAAAATCACTACTTGCTCATGAATATGCCTGAATCAGTACAAGCTACACAAGAGTAAAGACTAAATATGATCTGCACATCATTTGGATATTCTCCTGCCTGACATTTTTCCTCAATCCTTCCTTGCAGAGAAAGACAGCTTCCTATCCACCACCTGGGAAGAAAAATGACACCCATTTACACTAAACATTCCACCAAATGTGGTTTATGCTGAATAACGTCAAGGAGAAGAATTAGCAAGAGAAAATTTTAAGATACCCACAGGGAACATTTTACTTACAAAAGGAGTACCTGAGATCTAGGCCACTAATAAGGAAAGTAATTAAAGTAGCACTTAAGTTGCTGAGGATCACAACAAAGTAAAAGTGTAGACAGGTTTAAAGTTTGGAAAGCTTTTGACACCAATTAAGCATTGACAATATTCATTGTTGTTGTTTCCTTAATTTCCTTCTTTTCTTCTTAATTGAAATAAGCTTTTCCATTTGGCCTTTGTCCTAAGATAAGTTTGCTCTTATCTCAGTACACTGAAGTCAATCAATCTTCTTAGTCCTAAGACAATTTACCAGTGAACTGTGGACTGAAAATGTGCCTAAATGGTCTGCTTGCCACAATAAATCTCCCAGTCAAAAATCCTCCTTATGATTTGTTTATGTCAACATACAGTTTCTAACATATTAAAATAAAACTGTAAGTTTATAAACAAGGGAACTACCTTGAAATTCTATAAGCAATGGACTTAATGAGATTAGAATAATTACTGTTTTGCTACAATACAAAGAGAATCCATGAGGCAGAAAAAACTGCTCTCACATATATAGGAGATCCTAAGTGCACTTGCTGATTAAAGGACAACTTTGAGTCAGACCCGCACTCAGCGGATGCCAGGATGAGAGAGACATTTGTTTAGGTTTGCTTCTGGAAGAAGAAGATAAAATAACTCCATTGCTTTTTAAAATAACAGGCTTTCACGTTTCCAGACAAATTACCTTCATTCTCTCCTTAGCCATAGATAAAGAGGATAAATAGGATCTTCTCACATGCGCTGGACCCCTTAGAATTACCCAAATAGCCCCTAGAACAGCGCTCTCTAACAACCACCGTGTGCGCGGAAGAAATCCAACTTTGGAACCCCTTCCAGATCTACTAAATCAGAAATCCTGGGGGTGGGGCCCAGAAATCTGCATTTCCACAAGCTCCCGAGGGGATTCTGATGCTGTTGAAGTTCAGGACCCATGAACAAAGAGTAGTTTCCCCACTCAAAACCAAACCCAGATTGTAACAATTTGACCAGCGGAGTCAGGTGACGTTTAGCTATTCCTTCAATAAATGTCAGGAGCGAGTTAGAGTCACGCCCGTCTTAACTGATGGGCAGATTTTGGATTGTAGATACAATGCATCATAACTGAATGTGCATCAGGACTGAGCGGGGAGGATTCTCCCAGGGCAGTGCTTCTCAAAGCATCATCCTTAGGTCAACAGCATTTCCAGGGAAGTTGTTAAAAACGCAAATTCTACACCCCAGACCTAGTGTATCAGACACTCAGGGGGTAGTGCTCAGCACTCAGGGGGTGGGTTTCAACCATTATTTCAGTGAATCACTATTCCAGTGAAGCGACTACACGTGCTTCTGTCTTCGACAACATAATGTAATTTTCTTATCAATTATGATAGCCTTTTGTTAAAATAAAATGATTTATGCATTCATTAAGCTAGCATTTATTCACTGCCCACTTGGTCCCAAGGTACAGTGGTGAAGAAAACAGCCATTGACCCTACCCTCACTGAGCTTACAAACATACTGTCTGGTGGAGGAGGAAAAACACAAACATAAAGAAAGGTTATGGAGCATGGAAATAGGGTGCAGTATAAAGGAAAACAGGGTGTGAGGGGAGGAAACTTCCTGTGGATGAGGTAATCTGCCTACCTGAGGAGATGACAGCAGGAGGAAAGAACAGTAGGAGTGAGGGCCAGGCCTTAGGAAAGAGCCTGGGGTGATAGGACCTGGATCCATCATGATGAACGTTAAGCAATTCTTTGTTTAAAAGTTTCGCTAGTTGCTCCAAAGTCAGAGAGAATCTGGAAAAGAGATATATGTCATTTTATTAATTTTACTAATAAAACTATACCTCACTACCAGGAATTTTGGATTAAGTGTCCTGTGTGAGTGCTCCCTAAGCCTTCCAAGTTATCTCAAATAGATATTTATTCATTCTCCAACCTCCCCCCTTTCTTCTTACATCCTGCAGTCTATTTCCTATACTTCCTTTCTCTCTAGTAACCTCATTAGTACATATACATGATGCTTAAAGCCACAGAAATGCAGCAGACCACCTAGTGAAAGTCTAGGACTCCATCAGAGTTATACCCAGTGAGAAAGCCTAATTGTCTTTGTAAGGACATAGGAAGCTAATTTGCAATGTAATGTTAAGACGTAAGCTTCCTTTACTCATCTTCAAACTTTTAGTAAAATTAAGTCACACTAAAGCCTTCCGTGGGTACCAGAATGGTTTCTCGTGTTTAGTAAAATTGGGATGGGTGATACTGACTTACGTAGGGAGAAGAGCTTGGTTCATGGCTCCGCTAACAAGAGATTGCATCTTGTTAGAAGAATGAGGCTAATAGAATGTCACGACAATATTCTAGATAAGAGATAATGGTGACTACTTACAAAGTCCCTTGGACACTCTCTCTGACCATCAACAATACAGAGTCTCTCTAGAAGACCTCACCTATTCTAAGTACCAGGCAGATGCACTATATGTATCACTGCACAAAAATGGGGCTGTCCCACCCAATGCACATAACTAGCCAATTAATTCTGGCATCAGCTTTTGGGAAAATAAATCAGCTTTACTCTGTGAGATCAATCTCTGGGGATAGAGGGCCCATCAGCCCTCAGATCTGTCTCACCAATCCAGGGCTTGGGGCACAATTTATGGGATGAAGGGCAGGGTGGTCTGAAGTGTGGCAATAGATGATTGGAGGTAAGGAGAAGGGAAGTAATTGATGATCTGTGCAAGTATAGTCAAGCTTCATGCCTTTTCATAGGACACGTGTTCACAAAATGGCAGATTACCATGATCTGAGGGTGGAGTTTATAGCTCCTTGATGTCAAAAAGGTCACTTATTGAGCATTTGTGCAGGCCCAGTTGATGGGATGGTGGTCTCAACCAGCCTAAACTAGACAAGGGCTATCAGTTCCTGAAAAAACACTCTTAATTACTCTGTTGATAAGATGGGGTCAGTTGAACTGGTCCTGGAGGGCCCGCGGTTACAGATGCAGGAAGTCAACCGAAGAATTGAGAGGGAGGGGTAAAGGCAGAGAATGAAATAGAAGGTCTATGTCCTGCCTCCAGACAATACATGCCACTACAATATCTGGAAAAAATTGTTGGCTGATTCTTGAAAATCTCCAGGTATACATAAAGCACTATCTTTTTTCATAGGAATTTTCCTCATTCATGTGGTTAAGATATTTATTTTAACAATTAGTACTATATTTTTGATTTCAAATAATTCTTGCTTCAGAAGCTATGCTTAAGTAATCTTATATAGAAAGAGCAATTCAATTACTTTTCTTCAGATTTTATGAGTGTGTATGTATGGATATATACACAGGCAACATGTATACACTGTTATGTATATATTGACCCCCTGCATCTCCAGCCTTATTCCCTTAGTGGATCTCTAGACTAGAATAATAGTATATTCAACTCCCTATATAATATCTTTACTTAAATGTAACAAAGGCATCTTCAAATGTAATATGGCCAAAAGTACATAAATTCAAGAATAAATAAATTAAATAATTATCCCCTCATCCTTGCTCTTCTCCTAATCACCCTCACATAGTAAATGGCACCACTGTCCACTCAGTTGCTCAAACAAAAATCTAGATGTTTTCCCTAATTCTTTCCTGTTATCCTTCTCTCCTCTTCATCTGGTACATCATCAAGTACTAAAATTCTACATTGAAAAAGATATTCCTGAAAGCGTCCCATTTTAATCGAAGCCACTGTCATCGTTCCCATGGATTGCTACAATGGCATTCGAACAAGTCCCCCTTTTTGTAGACTTGCTGCCTATGTTCTGTTCACCCAGCAGCCAAAATCATATTTTTAAGGAAAAAAAATCAGATCATGCCACTGCCTTGCTTAAAAGATCCCAATAATTTCCAAATCCACTTTTTATAACAACCAAGTTTCTCTTTGTCTTACAGAACCCTACAATCTAGTCCCTTCCTATCATTCTGACCCATGCCCTCAGACTCGCCACACTGCTCACTTCTTACCCACTACACTCTAGACCTGTGCTGTCCCATACAGTAGCCACTAGTCACATGTGGCCATTTCAACACCTGTTTAAATACAATAAACTTAAGTAAAATTAAAAACTCAGTTTCTCATTTTCTGGTCATGTTCCAAGTGTCTAACAGCCATAAGTGGTTAGTGGCTACCATACTGGACTACTCAGAGATTTCTATGATCGCAGGCAGTTCTATTGGATAATGCCACCCTAAACAACCTAGTTTTCCCTTTGTTTCTTGAATATGCCAGGTTATTCCAATGACAAAGTCTTTGTCCCTGCTTTTCCTTCTCCATTAGTTTCTCTATCCCAATCTGTCTGTATAGTTCCTTTTCATTTATATCTCAGTGTAAATTTCATTGCTATGAATTGAATCGTTGTATCCCCCCAACATTCAAGCCCTAATCCCCAATGTGGTGGTATTTGGAGGTGGGGCCTTTGGGAGGTAATTAGGTCATGAGAGTGAAGCTCTCATGAAGGGATTAGTGTCCTTATAAAAAAAGGCATTGGAGAGCTGATCACTCTCTCCACCATATGAGGATACACCGAGAAGGCACCACCTACAAGGTAGGAAGAGGGTCCTTGCCAGACATCGAATCTGCCAGTATCTTGATCTTGGACTTTCCAACCTCCAGAACTGTGAGAAATAAATTTTTGTTGTGTAAGCCACCCAGTCTGTGGAAATTCGTTATAGCAGCCAAAGCTACTAAGACAGCCATCTACCCAGGCCACTTAGTCCACAGTCACCACCCAGGCATCCTTTTATACAACCCAGTTTAAATTTCTGCATAGATGGCTATCTCATATTTCTCTTGTCATTTTTTGTTCATTGTCTCATCAGAATTTAGGCTTGATGGCCCTGAGACCATGTCTGCCTGATGTTCACAGCTGTATGACTTATACCTAGACTAGCACCTGGCAAGTGATAGATACTCAATAAATGTGGGAGGAAGGGAGGCAAGGGGGGAAATAGGTTACTATTCACAGTATATCGATTCCAAAATATTAGTATTTAGAAGAAGACGTCTCACAGAAATGAAATGTAAGCATCTAATGTCAATGCAGTAATGAATTCAGTAAATTCATTTTGAAATAAATTTAAAGTCCAGTGCTCTTTTTCCAGCTCTGCTTCTATCTTGAATGTATCGTTTTGCTTCTAAGAGCTTCCATCTTATTTATAAAAGAAGGAATTCAGACTGGAGTTAAAAGATTCCTTACAGTTCCAAATTCTGTGTTCTTATGAAGATATTGAACCCAGGAGAAATATGCAATTCTTTTACTCTATCTAGAAAATATCTGTTCACGCACGCTTTCTTAATCTGTGACTATACTGTGAATATTTTAACTGTATTTTAAATCATCATCATATCATATGGTCTTAAGCTGCCTAGACATTCATAAAAATTTTAAAAACAAATGTAATAACATAATATTAGAGAAAGTTTTGCTGTAAAGAAACTGAGCTAGTCACTAAATTGGAATTTAGGAACACATCTGCATGAGGTTATCAAATTAACCACAACCTAATTGATTGTTAAGCAATTGATCAGATCAAATTGAAACAATCAAGACCCTTACCTCATTCTGCTTGTAGGTATGTCAAGTTATATAGATACAGTCAAAGAGCCAAGTGAAAACAACTCTATCCTCATGGGAACTCCCATTGTAAGTCTCTAAATATGGAAACCACATCTTTGTTTGAGGGTTCATTGTTCAAAGAGAAGAGATTTGCATAGCTAGGCTTTTATGTTATCTGATCTTCTTTGGAGATGGTTCTACTTAAGAGAAATAGATTCTCCAAAGAACCTACTTAGAAGGACATCCATGTCACAAAACTCAAAAAGAGTCCTCTCTGGTGAGACTCCATGCAGTTCACTCACATGAAGATTTTCTGAAGCAGTTGTAAGCCAGGGTTATCACATTCATTTTTGTATCTTCCCGAGGATCTACAACATTACATTGAATATTAGATGAACTACAAATATTGAAATCAATATTTAAAAGAGAAATGAAGTAAAATAACTTTTTAGATGAAGTTATAGAACTTTGATGAAACTTCTGGCCATTCATAAAGCTTCTCTTAATTTTTCATAACCCTCTTAGGCACTCATGAAAGAGCCTCAGACTATTTTCAGAAAGAAATGTGGGCGGCCTCCTCCAGTGCAGTGTCTTCAAATGAAAACATAGTGAGGAGATAAGAATTATCTTCATATCCAAACTGCTGAATAAGAACAAGCTCCACAAACAGGAAAAGGCCCACACTGCCAAAGATAGCTTGTTACTAGAGCGTTGTAATACTTGAGATTTACTGCTTATTAAAATGCAAAAGGCCATTACTTCCCCCAGAACAAATTTTGTGAACAGAGATGAACCTAGGAAGCTTTTAGCCCATTTCCTGAATCATAAACAAAGAGCTCCATACGCAGCAACTCTATGAGATGTAAGGGGAGTATATTATATGATACTTATTGGATTACTCAAAGCCTCAGCGAAGCTCCCTTCAGAAGTGATATAAATCAAAGCTAACTGCTTCCATAGAAAAGCAATCAAGTTTTTAAGAGAATATCTTTGTTTCTGAGGTTGCACAGTAAGATTTAGATGTTTCTATTAGGACCTTTGCTATGGAGCATACTTAGATAATTATAAAAATCCGGCCTGGAATAATACCTGGACAGACTCCTAAGGAAATTAAATGCTTTGGTTTCAAGCTTTGGATATTTTATAGAAGTATTTTCTCATCTACTTTCTGAAATCACAGACACACACAGCCCTCCCTTGAATATAGCAAATTAGAATATTAAATACGGTGAATTCTAGAATTTTTCACATTTCGGTATTAATATCTGGTTTTATTTTTTTTTGTTTTTGAAAGAGGATTTTATTTTTTTGCTTTTTATTTTTTTTGGTGAGGAAGATGCACTCTGAGCTAACATCGTTGCCAATCTCCCTCTTTTTTTGCTTGAAGAAGATTAGCCCTGAGCTAACACCTGTGCCAATCTTCTTCTATTTTGTATGTGGATTTCTGACACAGTATGGCTGATGAGTGGTGTAGGTCTGCGTCGGGGATCAGAACCCGTGAACCCTGGCTGCCAAAGCGGAGCATGCTGGGCTTAACCACCACACTATGGGGCTGGCCCCATTATCTGGTTTTTACTAAGTGCATTTTAAATGTTTCTAGAAAGAAAGAAATACCTAACAGGCTTATATTTTGAAAAAAAATTAACCCAAAAGAAAATATATCTTTGGGAATATTGGGGAAGATGTTTAAAAATGTGAAATCATTCCCTCTCCAGAATCTCTCATAATAATGAAGATGGGGTTTCACTGACTTACTGGGAGATGTCTTTGAAATGAGACAAAACAATAGTGACATCCTGGCTAAAAATAATTTCCTACAAGGTATAAAAGTCCTCGGGGGTCCATGAGAAGGCTTCCATTTTCCTTTCTATCACTGCCATGTGGTCAAATATTTAATGATGCTTAGATTTAAAAACACATGCAAATCTTGCACTCTTTTGAAGCTGACTTTTTCCACTTAGAATGGTAACAATCATTTTCTAGAACCGCAAGTTAAAAGAACTGGCCTCCACTTGTTGCTTACTTTGAGAATTTGAGCAAATCAAAATACCTTCCAAATTTTGTCTTTTTCAGAAAATATATCTGAAAAATCAAATAATGAATTTCCTCCCTTTAGGAAGTCTCCAAGAATTAATCATCATCCAGTTAAAAAATATTTATCGACTAGTACTTATATATTTATGCCTATGACTATGCTGGATTATAGCAAATGCAAAATAACCACAAGTCATAGTTTATGGCATCAAGGATCCTGAGTTTAGTGGACCAAGATGACATATAAAAATATGAGAATAATACAAGATAATAAATATGTGTTAAATTCTATGGCAAGATTATAGGTGTTCTAAGAATTCAGAGACATGGAAAATCAATAGAACTTATCAGGGTTGGAGAATTTTGCAAAGAAAGTACATCTTAAGTTGGGCAAAAGGATTTAGACTTGATTTGATAAATTGTTCAGAGTAATTGTAGGTTTTTTGAGCAGAGAAGTGACAGATGAAACCAACACTGGTGGAAAATTTACATGGTATCAGTATGCAGCAAGTCTTAGATGATGGAAGAGGTATGCTAAATAGAAGCCCAACACAATACGTCAAGGACAATATGACAAAGACCTGGGCTATGGGGTGGGTTGCGGGAATAGAAAATTGACATGTGGAAGAAAAAAATGATAGGTTTTCATAACTAAGTGGAAATAGTAGAGAGGGATTATTACTTAGAATATATATTACAAGAGTTAACAACCAGGTACCACTAAAACATAATAACCACTGTCTTACTTTGTGTTCTCCTGAAAGCACAGCCTGAGATAAAAGTATGGATGCAAGTCATTTATTTGGGAGAAATTCCCAGAAAGGAAAAGTGAGGAAATGAGGAGAGAGAGGCAGGGAAAGGAGAAAAGCTCGTAAATGTTTCCTTTAATGGACTAGTTAGCAATATGGATGGATATGGGGCTCAATCCTTTTGGGGACCTTTAAAGACTAGCATGTTTCAGAATTGTCCCACCAGAAGCTGAGGAAGCTAGTGAATTCATCCACTGACTTCTATACCATTGGCTGAGGGTGGCTCCCAGTGGCATCACCTTCTCTGTCCTTATGAGTTGGATCTATCTACGGGCTGAGCAGCTTCTTCTGCCCTGAAAAAAGCCCTGAGCAGTAAAGCAGAGAGACTCAGTGGTGCAGGCCCGACATGCAACACTAGCAATGGCACTTTATAACCACAGCTGCAGCAGGGGAGATGGCCACGCAAAATGGGGGGGGTGAGGAGGCAGAATGTCACACGTGAGTGGCTGCTATAATCACACATGCAATCAAAGACCTCAGATCAAGGGCTCCTCATGGAAAGAAGCCAGAGAGAGAAAGATGGAGTTTAGTGATTAATAACTCTGGTTCTGGACACAGAGGTCTTTGGGTAGGAATTTGCTGTTCTCCTCTGCAAGACTTTGAATAACTTAATTCCTTTCAGCTTCCTCAGTTCTTACCTAACTCACATCGATGTTAGGAGAACTCAATGAGTTGATGCATGTGAAATAACTGGCCCAGAGCAAAAAAAAAGGATCCCCCAAAATATTGAGCCTTAGAAATATTTTTTTAATTGGAATCCCTAGGAAATTTGCACACACACATAAAAAAGGTCAAATTAGTAGCAATTCTTAATATAGTACACACAAAATTGAAATCAGCATTTTGATATGCATTTTTATTCCAATGACAGAATTGCTGATGGCCCTAAATAGGGTACTTAATAAAGCTCTGAAATAATACTAGTAAAGCATGTGCCTAATAGCTGAACACCACCTCATTCAATTAAAATCCCACTTTCATAGAACTGCAGTAAATAATCTCTCCACAGCCACTGCTCCCTGTGTCTGGTTCCGGCAAACGCTCTGGTGCCCCTACCGCACTTTACAGGCAGTGCTGTGTTCCTTACAAGAGGGTGAGCTCCTATCAGCACCAACCAGGACAGTGGCTACCCTGCAAACACACCATCCTCCTGGCATGAGTTTTCCGACTTTCAGACTTGACAGAGGAGTGCTATCCATTCCAGCTATGACAAACACATGTCGTTAGTTCCATCATGCACATCCACCTGCACTAAGGGATCCAACTTTAAAGATGGCTAAAGATCAAATCGCCTTGTATGATCATGGCCAATGTCTATCTCCTCTCTTATTCATTATAAATCTCAAAATAAGTAGGTTCTACGGAGGTACTACAATAGTTCAACTGCAGGAATCTCAGAGAAATATTTATAGACTCCTAAAATATTAGTCCAGAACACAGACCCATAAAATATTAGGTCCAGAAATGACCTAAGATATCCAGACTTTTCATTATAAAATGAGGAAACAAGGATCCAAACATGTTAAATTTTTTGCCCACAGTCACACACTGGTTCAGAACCACATGGACCATACAGACCTCATTCTCTGTCTTCTTCTTCCCTCCAAAGCTTCATCTCCCAAGTTGAACCATAAATTTCTGCAGGGCACTGATTAGCTGTAAAAAGCTAGATTGACCAAGACTAACAGAATGACAATAACAGTAATAACGATGCCAACTACTACTACATAAGTTTCAAGTAATTATTAAGCTCTGAATATTAACAGAAAAGACAGATATTTCATAGTTTTATTCCACAAGAACTTATTGAGTCCCCATTATGTCAGGCACTGTGAGATATGGCAGTGAATAAGAAAGTTATGGTCTCCAAAATCTATTTTAATGATTTTATTTACATAACTGTGTGCTATTACAAGCCCATGTTCTTACGGATAAGAACATGAACAGACAAAGGTCACTGGATTCCAGATTGGATGCTCCAATGTGGCTTCTTGGGCTTTTCCAAACAAACCTGCATAGTCACACAATAGAGAAAATTTGATAAAATAATCTTGAAAATTTGGTCAAAACTTAAAGTATGAGCTATCCTGAATTTGTTTTATATTTAGTTTGTAGAGCTACAGTAAGTCTAACAATATTCAAATTTATGGTTCTTTACCACAGTTTTGGAAAAAAAATTCTCATTGTTTTTCTTTGATTTTTTCCTTGGTGAGGAAGATTGGCCCTGAGCTAACATCTGTTGCCAATCTTCCTCTTTTTGCTCAAGGAAGATTGTTCCTGAGCTAACATCTGTGCCAATCTCTATTTTGTATGTGGAATGCCGCCACAGCATAGCTTGATGAGTGGTGTGCAAGTAGCCCCCAGGGTCCCGTGAACCCCAGGCCGCCAACTCAGAGCATGCAAACTTAACCACTATGCCACAGGCCAGCCCCTCATCAAGTTATTTTTAAGGTTATTTCTTAACTTTAAACCCTGTACAAATAGGAAAAAACTTTCTTTGATAAAATTAAAATCTAAGATGAAGCATACCTAACACTGGCTCTAAATGTATGTACTGTCAAAAGATTTTTAACTTCAAATCAGTTGTCAGTGTTTGAGTGAGCTTTTCTTTCATTGACTGGTCATTTTTCTAGATTATACGCGGAAATTCTGGGAAGTTATTATAAGAATTTTCCTTCCTTTGGGGCAAGAAAAATGTAATAAGAGCATTGGTTAAAGATTGCAGGAAAAAAGCTATCTGACTAATTTTGACTTTTCTGACCAATTCTTTTAAGATGCAAACACTCTAGGAATGCTTATCATAACAGAAGGAGTAGTGTTTTGCATCCTTTTTTTACTCGTGATCATTTCACTTTTTTTGCATAATTGACAAGCTGTTTCTAAAATACGTACAGAAATGCAAAAGACCTAGAGGGAAAAAATCAATCTTGAAAAAGAAGAACAAATTGGAGGGTTTATACAACCTAATTTCAGCGCTTATTAAAACAAAGCTATAGCAATCAAATCAGTGTGGTATGGCCCAAGAACAGGTAGACAAACAGATAAAAGAAACCGAATACAAACTCCAGAAATAGACCTCCATTTGCAAAACTACTTGAATTTTTGACAAATGTGCCAAAGCAGTTTAATGGGGAAAGAAAGCTTTTTGACAAATAGTGCTGGGAAAAAACCGAAATGATCCTGTCTCACACGATTTATTAATGCAAAAGAAAGTATAAATGTAAATATAAAAGCTAAAACTCTAACACCTCTAGGAAGGGAACAAAAGAAAATATCTTCATGACCTTGGCTATGCAAAGCTTTTTTTTATATAAAAAAACACAGAAAATACTAACCATAAAAGAAAGCAGTTGATGAAATGGACTGCACCAAGATTTAAAACTTTTACTCATCAAGGTAAATGGTAAGTCATGGATTAGAAAAAATATTTGCAAAACATATATTTGGAAAAGGACTCATCCAGAATACATAAGGATTTCAATAACTTAATAATAATTAAAGAAAAAAGAAACAATTTAAAAGTGAATAAAAGACTTGAACAGACACTTTACAGAGGGAGATATCCAATAAGCAGTCAATAAATTCTCAACGTTATTGGTAATCAAGGAAATGTAAGTTTAAGCCAGAGTAAGATACCCCTATATATTAGTTAGAATGGTTATTAAAATACTGAAGGGCCGGCCCCATGGCTGACTGGTTAAGTTCGTGCACTCCGCTTCAGTGTCCCAGGGTTTCGCTGGTTAGGATCCTGGGCGTGCACATGGCACCGCTCATCAGGCCATGTTGAGGCAGCCCATCCCACATAGCACAATCAGAGGCATCCACAACTAGAATATACAACTACGTACTGGGGCGCTTTGGGGAGAAGAAAAAAGATTGGTAACAGTTGTTAGCTCAGGTGCCAACCTTTAAAAAAAAAAAGTAGATGTGAATTGGAGACATAATAGCAAATAATAGAAACAGAAGGAAGAAGAGATATAAAAGAAAAATACTGAGAATGTGAAATTTTGGCAAGGGTGAAGAAGAAATGGAACTCTTATACATTGTTTGTAGACATGAAAAATGGTGCAACCATGTTAGGAAACTATGTGGAAGTCCATAAAGTTAAACATGCACCTACCCCATGACCCAATAATTTCACTCCTGGCAATTACTCCCCCCACCGCCTGCCAAAATAAAGCTGGTATCTACAACCACCAAGACAGATAAAAGAATGACCATAACAGCTTTATTCATAAGATTGAGATTTTTAAAAAATATCCATCCTCAAATTGTGGTGTATTCAAACAATGAATTACTACTCAGCAATAAAAATGTACAGGTTGGCGCTCACAATAACATGGATGAAGCCAGACACAAAAGAGTATATACCAGATGACTCCATTTATATAAAGTTTTAGAACAACTAGCTTAACTATGCTGATAAAAATCAAAACAATTGCCTCTCTGGGCTGGAGAGGGCAATTGACTAGGAAGGAGACATAAAAATTTTCTTGGGTGATGACAGTGTTCTATACCTTGATAGGAATATGGCTTACACGGATGTCTGCCATATTGTGTACCATATTGTACACTTAAGGTCTGTGCATTTTGTTGTATGTCAGATATGTCCCAATTGAGAAAATGAAAAAAAGGGAAAAATAAACTCTGACAAATATTAGAGATATGATTTTAATAGGTCACATCTTCTAAACATATATTAAACAAACAAACAAAAACAGTAAAATTTTATTCTGCGTGTTTTCCTCCCCCCATAGTATAATTGATCCTTCATTGCTACTCAATGATCTGCCTCTAAGAACGGAAATTACTGAGAAAAGCTCTAAATTTTCTTAGTTCTTAACGATATTTAATGAAAAAAACCCTAGTCTAAGTTTTCAAGTGAAATATATTTTAATTTTTTGGGGTCAGAGATAATGTAATTCTCTCATTATGTTCTACTGCTAAAGAGTTATTCATCCTTGTGCTAAATTTGATGCCTGAAAATTGACCATATTTACTTATCAACCTCTTTTGTTTTCCAAATACTCTTTCATATCATTATTTGCAAAAACATAGTAAATTGCAATTTCATGTTCAGCCATATTTGGGGACACGGATATAAATTAGGTTACCGTTGGAGGTTGCCCCTGATTATCTATTCAAAAAAGCTAATTTTGACCTCTTATTTTATGGGCTTTCATTCCTAAAGTCAGAGACCATTTATTCATTCAACGCTACTTTCTTTCTATTCCATATTCTAAGGTGTCTGAGGCTGGTGATGAGACCTTTTAATATAGAACTAAGATTTCTCTGTCTGTATAACAGGAACAAATTAGGGCATTCATCTAAAAAAAGCAAAGTACTTGAATAGTGCAATCTCTGATGAAGAATGGGCAAAAATGGTACTTGAGTCATCTAAATTAGAGCATTAGTTCTTGTCCTTTAGAAGCCAAAAAAATCAGAAGAACATTAGACTGAACTAAATTGAACAGAAAAGCCAATAGTGAAGAATAAACCAGAAGGTGCTCAAATCAGGAGAGTGAAGGTGAATGCTGAGAACATAACAAGTTTCAAAGGTAGGATGCTTAACACCCAGGGATCTGAATCACATGACACGCTATATGCAGTCATGCCCAATCTAAGCTTCACAGTTTCTCAAGATAGAAAAACAGTGTTCCCAATTCAGGCTGCAGAGACCCAAGAGAAGCTGTTGATGTCAGATGTCAAAGTGGGAGTTAGAACGAAGACCTTAAGCAAAATGAAGTAAAAAGTGAGAAAATTATCTGGATCATTCAGGTTAAAAAAAAAAAGTTGTGCATGAAGTAGCCATAAATTCAAGCAATGGTAGATTTTTTGGCTTATGATTTTTAAAAATTAGCTGTCAGCTTTTCCTTTTAGAAATGAAGCAGATTAGAGGATGTGTGAGTTTCTTCTAATTACTAGAATTTACATTTATTGCCTCAATTATCTGAATATTTTAAGCAAAGCTGTTGGGACATGGAATATTCATATAATTACTACAGTTTTTCATTTAACTTTGCATGTGTGGACACAATCTTAATGGTGATTTGTATTCCGTTTGGGAACGCTTTTAGTTTGGTGGGAATGTCCCTAATGAATACACTCTATGGAAACCTGAGGCTGTAATACATTCACAGCGTTGGGCTAGTATGAAAATACAGAGGTTTGAGGACTATATATTTTCTATATAAGCAAGGGTTAAGAGCTTTGGTGTCAAGATTTGGAATTTAGAATTCAAATATTCCTCGCTTTCTAAAATACTTCCCAGACTGAGGTTTTGAACACCAAGTAGCTTGCTTAAATAGATAAGCAATAGAAATTTTCCATTTCTGGGTGAAATTAAGCCTTTCTTTAATAATTCATAAAATTATGTATCTCAAATCCAAAACTACCATAGAAGCATAAATATTAGGATTATGTATTTAATAAAAATAATTTTGTCTTCAGAACAATGTAGATCCAGATTAAATATAGAAAATACACAAAGCCAAGAAAAGAGACACCTCAAATCTTTTCTTTAAAACCAAGTGCATAGTAATCAGTACTTTTAAATATTTCTTTTGTAGAACCAGAAAATCAAATCTTAATGAGGTCCCTTAATAAGGTGGCTATGTAATTACAAGTAGTTCCGAGAGATGCTAGAAGTATCTTTCAATTACCAAAGGAGTCTTCTTAAAGGCAGGGATCTAACTTTATTCCTTTCTGAACCTCCCACAGCACCTTCCTCACAGGAACTGCTCAATAAATGATTCCTTATCTGAATAGAAGAGGGAGCATATTCCTACTAGCAAGAGAGACGCTGGGCAGGTTGTTCAAACATATCCTCCAAAGAATAACTTAAAGCTCACATTAAAGTTTCAATTTCAGGGCCCTCCCCATACCCTCTGAATCAGAATTTTCAAAAGAGCCAGGAAATTTGTTTAACAAGCACCCTATGTGATTTTTATGATCAAGCAAGTTGGGAAATAGTACATGGTGAGATTAAACTATGACAGCACCAAAACAAAGGAGAAGTCTGCAGAATTCCAACTTAACATTTTAAGGGCTCCATAATTTGGCCCAAGTTTACTTTCCAACATTATCTCCCTTAATTCTCAAACAAAATCGTTTTGTGGCAGTCAGGCTGGTCTACAGAACACATGGGAGGTGGAAAGAGTATGACATTACCAGAAATATGCTTGGGTTTGAATCCTGGCTGACACCAATAATAGTTTTGTGATTCTGGTCTTGTTAGCAACCTAGCTTGTTTCTACACACATGGGTTTGGCTATGATTAATGGCTAGGACATCCACCCTGTACTTGATGCTCTAACTGAAAGAAAATGTCCTGGCTCTTATTGCAATAAAGACAACTGATCTAGACTTGCCCTGCTGCCTGAAGTCAAGCCAACTGCTGACTCTCCCTTCACCTTGCTTCTTACTGATGGGAGGCATAATTATATCACATGCTTAGATTGGTCAATGCTTTCTTTGCCACTAGTCGTATTAAGCGACAACCTTCTACTTTTGCTGAAACTATGTGACTCAACTAAAGGATGTCATTGTTATCTACTAGTTCAATAACGACATGTCACCTCAGCACTACGGCACCAATTTCTGATTTCCTACACTTGGCACCATTCAGAGACCAGGGTGCCAGACTCAGGATGACCATGCAATTGTGACACAAGAAGCGTTAACTGCTCCAAGAAACACAAAAATCCCAAAGGCCACAGCTGGTATCTTATATTCATGCAATGGATACAACATGTCTCCTGTAATATTCGTCCTTTAAATTATGTGCCCTCTTATTTAAGTGTCACAAAGGATTACTAACTTTTGCCATGAACTTAACCTAAATGATTCTGAAGAAGAAATCCAGTACTAAAACCAGTGTCTAATCACATACCAACTGGGTAGGAGTTAAGGCAAACCATTTATTTGAATAAACAACCCTTTGAGAGTTGTAAGCAGATATGCTTGGGCAAGAAATTAATCTAACCTCCCTGCGATCTCGTAAAATAGGAATAATACTAATATGGTTGTTTACAATACAGTGCCTGGTATAGACATTAGCACACAATGGGAAATCTGTAATTGTTAGTTCCTTTCCTTCTTTCCTTACCATAGCCTGAATATGCCCTGCCCATTTCCCATTTTTTGAAGCTTTGCTCATTTTAAGCCCATCTCCTGGGCCTCCTCATCGAACCTACAAATCAATCAGCCTTCAAGAACCTATTAAACCCCATAGCACAACTGTTCTGCCTTTTTCCATTCACTCTGGGCCACAAGAATCTTTCAATATTCTGGAATTCACATAATGTTACTCTTAGAAAACAAATTAGACTCTAATCAAATATTGACATAAATTTCTATCTAACATATCACTTGTGTACATTTATTCTGCTGAATGAGCTTGTAAAGGAAAGGACAATATCACATACTTCTGTATATCTCCCAAATGCAAGTACTGTGAGGGGCACATAAGTAGGAAAAATGAAATGAGAAATAAACAGTCTTACTTACCTCATTGTTCCTATGACTGGAAATGTAGTCGGAAAAGAGGAACTTCTTTTTAACCGACTCAGATATTTCCTTGTGAATTTACTAAAAAGCAGCTTTAAATTCACCCACACCATTGTCTACATTGGATGCATTACAGTGTACTTTCAAAAATTAGCACTTGGCTGCTGGTGGGCGTAGAGGTTGATGCATCTTCCAGGAGGGAAATGAAGCAGGACATAACAAAAGTCTTCTATGTGTACATCTCCTTTGATCCAGCAATTCCTTTTTGAGAAATTTGCCCTAAAGAAAGAATTATAGCTGTGTTTAAAAAACACTGTTCACGACAGTTTTTTTTAATGGGAAAAATATGGAAAGAGCCTAAAATATCCCCAATATGGAATTGGTTAAATGAAATACCATGTCTCCCCTTAAAATAACATCAAAAAAGAAATACCTAATGGCATAAAAAATTTATAGCATCTTATTAGTGTAAAAAGCATGTTATATAAAAATATTGCATGATGTTCTAATTTTTTGCAGAATATAAATTTATGCCTGTTCATGGGAAATAGATGAAAGGCTATATGAAGATAACCACTAGTTTGAAGAATTATGAATGGAAACCTTTTTTTTTGGTGATATTCTATATGCTCCAAATTCTGTAAATTTATACTTCTTACATTGACACTAAGGCAGCTTAAAAATAAATTTCGATGAAGAAAATATAAGTGAACTGTAGAAATGAAACTTTTCTATACCTCTAGTTCCATAACTCTACAGTTAACAATACTAACTGGCATGATCAAAATAGTGAAATAAAATTGGTGCAATTCAGATATTTAATTGATTTAAATGTAACTTTAAAATATTTAAATAATGGCACTAATCTCCTTTAATGGGATGATTTAACATATGTCTAGAAAAAGTGACAGAAAAAGGAAAAAGAAAATTAAGCTTAAATCAAGACGTATATAACGAGGTGCCAAAAAAAAAGGCATAGTGCTTCTCCATCTAAACCATTACTTGGGAAGTTAAAGAATGAAGATTCCCACATGAGAACTGATTTAAGACAGTAGAAAGTCACAGCACTGGGATTAACATATAGTCAACCCTTTTTCCCTGTTTTGTTACTCTTTTAGATTTACAGGCTAGGTGGATAAAAAGTCAATGCAAATAGGATGAGATAGATTAGTAGGAATTATTTTTAAAATGTAGATTATGTTAATATTTTACATGAATTCAACTTGTGTTAACACATTAATGAAAGTAAAGAGTATAACAAATGGAAAAAAATATATTTTCTTTCTCTAAGTTGTGTGGTCTATACTTAATGGATGTCCGATAAATTCTAACAGTTGACTCTGAACACACAATGTCTCCTTTTTTGTAGGGGAAAGCAATGCAGGCATGGTTACCTGAACTAAAGGGTAGTGGCAACTACACCTACTCCAGAAAAAAAAATAACAGAATTTCCTATTGGTATTGCAAAGATAGACACCTAGAAAGAAGATCAAGCCAACAGAAAACTGACTGTGAAGATCTGGCCACTGGGCTTCAGCAATGAAGAAGGAAGCTTGAATAAAGAGGCAAATATTCTTCTGAGAGAACCCACACACTCCTCAGATGTGGGCAGATCATTGGAGTGGCATTCACTTCTATGACTCTCTGAGCAGGTCATTCTAATGAGATCTTGGAGGGCACTAAAGTGATCCAAGAAGAATTTGGACATTCTCCTTTGAGGCATGTGCCAGGCATGGATGCGCTCTTCTAAAATCGAGAATAAATAGAAATGAAATCCACACACAACTGAGTGAAAATTTTTATAACACGCAAAAGCAAAGGAAAAAAAGAGAAAAGTACAGCACTACACTAAAAAAAAATGAGAATCTGCTTTGGGAAAATATTTACTAAGGAAGCAAATTTCAGATAGCATCTGTTCATGCTCTCTTTTAAATTCAAGGAAAGATTTGCTCTCTGAAACAAAGATGAACTATAAAATATAAAAAGACAACTGGCTGAAGGGCAAGGAGAATTTTTGAAAAAAGAGCTGAATGAAATGTGGCAAGAATGTAAGAGACTAATGATACCAGAGCAGAATTGAAAATTGCAAAAGGTATTGAAATAGAAACTACACTGAGATAGAAGAAAAATGTAAGAATACAAGAGAAACCTGATTAATTTATCAGTTACATTCTATGTGCCAGGGAGTATATTTTATGACTTCTCTGCATTAATTATCCTGGTAATTTTGACAACGACTTTATAAGAGACATACTATTAGTATGTCCAATAATAATGAGAAAACCAAAGCTTAGGAAAGACAATGATACCAGAGCAAACAGTAGGCTGACATTGATGGGATTTTTCTCCTACCAAATACATAGATATGCCTAATAGAAAACAAACTTTTGATTTAATTAATTAATTTATTTATTTATTGAGGAAGATTAGCCCCAAACTAACATCTGCTGCCAATCCTCCTCTTTTTGCTCAGGAAGACTGGCCCTGAGCTAACATCTATGCCCTTCTTCCTCTACTTTGTATGTGCTACGCCTGCCACAGCATGGCTTGCCAAGCGGTGCCATGTAGGCACCCAGGATCCGAATCAGCGAACCCCAGGCCGCCAAAGTGGAACATGCAAACTTAACCATTGTGCCACCAGGCTGGCCCAGAGAGCAAACTTTTGAAAGAAAGAAAAGCAAATAACCAAGAGTCAGAAATGAAGACAAAAACAAGGTAGAAGAGGGGCCAGCCCAGTGGCATAGTGGTTAAGTTCGTGTGCTTCGCTTCAGCGACCCAGGGTTCATGGGTTCAGATCCCAAGCATGGACCTACACACTGCTTATAAAGCCATGCTGTGGCAGAGCCCTACATACAAAATAGAGGAAGATTGACACAGATGTTAGCTCAGGGCCAATCTTCCTCAAGCAAAAAGAGGAAGATAGGCAACACATGTTAGCTCAGGGCCAATCTTTCTAACCAAAAACAATAACTAATTAATGAGGAAAAAATAAGGTAGAAGATATCCTATGTGATGACACTGCGGGAGGCCAGGTGAAGTCTCCACACAGAATATAGGCTGAGTGCTGGCATCTTGAGTTCTAAAACCCATTCAAGGGCAGGAAACATGGACTCTGGCAATATGTATCAGAATGCTGCAATTAAGTTCCAAATACAGAGCATAGCACTGTGTTGACCAATCTACAGATAATGGCCAGGAAGCTGGCAAGGCCATTTGTGGAAAGTAAAAAGAAAAAATTCTGTAAGTAATATAATAACCCAAGCATAGGCCAAAGGTGACTGTGGGATACCAACTTAAACCATCTACACTGTACAGGAACCCCACCATAAGAAATCAAGATAAAAACTGGACCAAGATTTTTGATCCCATAAATCTTTATCAGTATCCAATATAAAACTTCTCTGTAAGGACACTCTAACACCTTAGCCTCACAAGATAGCTTTATAAGTTTGCCAGATAAAATACAGGATGCCCAGTTATGTGTGAATTTTAGATAAACAATGGATAAATATATTCCAAATATTGCATGCTGAAAGAGAAAACTACACCAAGATGAAAGAAAAATTTACATGTGACACACTTACACTAAAAAAAAATCCATTGTTTACCTGAAATTCAAATATATTGGGCATTCTGTATACTATTTGCTAAATCTGGCAAACCCAACAAAGGCGAAAATATTCTTCTGAAGAAAAGCTCGCTCACAAACACATACAGAGAGAGAGAGAAAGAAAGAAAAATAAACCACATGATCGAACAAACATAAACAAAATGAAAACAACAAATACAACAAAAACACAAATTACAAGTATTAGAATGAATGGATAATAATAACATGTCATAAATAACGTCATGCAGATAAAATTAAAAAGTTAGACAAAAATTTAGCCATGGAATGTAAGGGTGGTTCAACATTTGAAAATCAATCTAATTCTCTGCTATTTAAAAAAATAATAAAAAGGGGCCAGCTCAGTGGTGTAGCGGTTAAGTTTGCATGCTCTGTTTCAGTGGCCTGGGGTTCAGATCCCAAGCACGGACCTACATACCACTCAGCAAGCCATGCTGTGGTGGCATCCCACACATAAAATAGAGAAAGCCTGACACAGATGTTACTCAGCGACAATCTTCCTCACCAAAAAAGTAATAATAATAATAATAAAAAGCAATCATATTATTATCTCCACAGATACAGAAAAAACATTTAATGAATTTAAGACCTATTGGCTACAGTTTGCTTCCTACAAAAATGTTGATATCTTGAACATTTCCCTCCTGTATCTGGGGACAAAACAAAGATATCCATTCTCATCCTATTTATTTAACATTGTAGTAGAAGCCATGGTCAGTGCAATAAGGCAATGAAAATATATAAAAGTCATAAAAATATTAGAAAGAAAAAATAAAACTGTCTTTGTTTACAAACAATATACCCAGACTTTTTTTTCTAATCCATTGGAATTTGTCAGTTTATTACTGCAGCATAACCAAGACTATTATAATCAATACACAACATAAAGATACTATTTGGAAACATGAAAGTAACTATGAGAAAAACTAAGGACAAAAATGGACAAAATGATTTTGTTTGAAGATTAAGATTTGAGGACAAAAAAGGTAGAAAAATGGATTTTATTTTTCATATGTGCCATTATGTATCTGTTGATTATTCACCATTTTCTCTCATTGGGAGACAATCTTCCATCAGTCACTCATATTTCAACATATCTTGCAAGCAAGGCACTGGCTGACCTGTTCCAAACTATCCCTAACATGTGTTTCTATAACAAATAGCCTTGGAATATGGAGATAATTTCTCCCCTATAAAGGGCAGGTTTGCCTTGGAATACATAGCATCTCCCTCCACAACAAGGAGCAGACCTGCTTACTGCATATTATAAAAGACTTCTAGTCACTAAATCCAGGTTTCTTTTCCTGTAACGCAACCAACTGCATATACAGATATCATCTTCTCTCTTTGTGTTGCCCTGTGGGCATTGAAGATGGAATATCTGACACAAAAATAATGCTGATCCCCTGGCTACTGCTGTTGCTATGAATAATATACTGTCTTCATCTCTGACCCAGGAGTCTTGTATCTTCTGCCAGCATCCATGAAACTGTGGCAGACTAACTCGTTAGCTTGTAAATAGCGTAAAATATCGGGCTCTTCACAGTCTTTTATATTCTTATAACACTTTTAAGAATATTTAGTATGTTTTAAACCAAAAAAGGAAAATGTGAGCACTTGTCTCTGTTTGGAGAAGGGATACTTCCTACCAATAAAAAACAAATGAAAATAGATTTGATTTGATTAATAATGTTTTTAATTAATCTACATTATCAAACACAATCAACAAAATAAAGAAACTTGAGATGTAGGGGAGGAAACCGTTTTCCTTGACCATCTTAGGGTCCTTAACTGAGTCTGAAAATTAAACTGACAAAGACAGATTAACAGGAGAAAAGCATACAAATTTATTTTCTACAAGATTTACATGACACAGGAGTTTTCATAAGGAAATTAAGATCCGAAGAAACAGTTAGACCTAAGTATTTTCGCTAGATTTGATGAAGAGTGAGCAGTCCTGCAGAAATATGATAGCTTAAGGAATATGTGATAGGTGTGGTAAACCAGGGAAATTTAGCAAGGCCTGTTCTTTTTTTTTTTTTTTTTTTTTGAGGAAGATTAGCCCTGAGCTAACATCTGCTGCCAATCCTCCTCTTTTTGCTGAGGAAGACCGGCCCTGAGCTAACATCCATGCCCATCTTCTTCTACTTTATAGATGGGATGCCTACCACAACACGGTTTGCCAAGTGGTGCCATATCCGCACCTGGGATCCGAACCAGTGAACCCCTGGCCACAGAAGCAGAACGCACGCACTTAACTGCTGCACCACCCAGCCGAGGTGGCTCCTAGCAAGGCCTGTTCTTAAGGATTCTTCTCAGCATCCCTTTGCTTTCTGAGACAAGGATGCTTCTTTCCTCCAAGTTTAGAAGGAACCTCTCACATGAGGCTTTTATGATCTGTTTCGAGGGAGAAGAGTGGGGGAACGATAGAGAGGCCTTCCTGCTTCTGCCATTTTCTCCAACTCCTTTAGCTTATAATACTCAATATGCCAAAGCATCATATTTTAAGGTAGCATGTCCTGAACTCCAAGATAAACTTGGAAAAAAATATTTGTAGTATGTTTTTTTTTAAATAGCACTTATTTACTACTTGAAGAGCACTTTCAAATTTTTAAAGAATGATTACACCCCATTAGAACAAAAGAAGAAATACTAATAGCCAATTACCATGTGGAAAATATTCAACCTAATTAGTAAGGAATTAATTCAAATTTAAAGTTACTGAGATGTTTTCTGTATATTTGTTTAAAAAAAGAAAAAGAAACGAATCAATTTTGTTGAGCTGAAAAAAGCGTCCGTCGTATTGCTGAAATAAATTATTCAAAACATTTTGGAGGTAAAATTGGAAATATTTATCAAAAGTCTTAAAAAATATTTTTACCTTGACTCAGTGATTCTAATTTCAGAAACCATGTTAAAGAAATAATAAAGAAAATGAGCACAAATTTATCTGCAAAGATTTAGGTACTAAAAATGTTAATTATAACAATTCAAATTTGCAAAAATTCTTAATGTTCAATAGTAGGGAATTTATTAAAGAATAAGCTATAGCCACACAGCTGTGTAATCTTTAAAATCTTCCTATCAGCTAATATTTTTTAAATGAATTTATATGAAGAGGTGAAAAAGAATTTTAAAAAACAGTACACACAGAATAATTTTATTTGTTATAAATACAGATATAGGCAAAGTTTGCAAAATTATATGCACCAAGTTGTAACAAATATAAATTATTTTGGGGGGGATTGGGTGATAATAGGAGTTGTATTTTCTTTTTTCACTTATATGTGTTTCTGATTTGTCTAAAATCAATGTCTATTGCTTTTATTATAAGAAAATATTTTATTTTTTAGAAGCAAAGTATAGTCATACTAATTCCTTTAAGAATATATCCGAAAAAGTCAATGAGAGACATGCTCTATGATTTCAATGAGAGACATGCTCTATGATTTAAGTGCATGAAGATTCAACATTTTATCTATCCGACAACAGAGGACTAACCAAACTCTGTGACAATATCATAATAAAACCCAAGCAAACATTAGATATTAAAGAGTAGAAAAATATTACTATGTGGGAAACTGTCAATGATATATTAAGTAAAAGAAAATTATAACGTGGTATGTAGAGTAAGAACCTATATTTTTAACGTGCAACAACAGAAAAGTGCTAGAAGGAAATGTATTGAATGTGCATAGTAGTTTTCCGTGCATAACAAGATTATAAGTAATTTTAGATTTCTTCTGTTTGATTTTTTCATTTTCCAAATTTCCCACAATGATCATACATTGCTTCATATTGTAGCAATAAAACTGTTAAGAAGTCTAGCCCTGCAAGAAAGAGAACCAGAACCGAGGAGTAGATGTTGGGAGGAAAGCTAGATAACATATAGTGGGAAAGCTAAGAAGAATTTATAGGATTTGGTAATGTATTGGACTGCAAGGAATGGAGGGGGTATGGAGGAATTGGCTTGGGTAAACATTATAGTTATTTTTTAATTGGGAGATTCAGGCAAAGTAGCAGATTTTAAGGACAAGATTTTTAAACTCCTGGATGTTTCTTAGGCTTTTGGAATATCTAGATGGATATGCCCAATGCACAAGAAAACCCATAAAGAGTGCATGTGCTGAGCAGTACAACTCCAGATTTGGAAGCCAGCAACATATTGGGGAGAAAGAGGTAAGATCACTGAGTGCATGAAATTACCTAGGGATAATGTAGTATAGGAAAATAGGAAAGCCTAGAAGAGAACCCTGGAGCGCTCTCAACAGTTACCAGCTAGGCTGCAGCTGACATGGTACTGCTGCAGGCTGGTCAAGAAGGTGAATTTTGGAGTCAGACACCCCTAAGTTAAGTCTGTCACTCACCACCTATGCGGCCTTTGGTAAGTTTTTAAACCTCTCTATGACGAAGTTTCCTTATTTTTTAAGTAATAATACTATATCTGCCTCATAGGGTTCTAGAATGTCTTCATGATGGCAGGAAATGATCAATAAACAGTAGCTAATAATAGTAGCAGTCATTGTCCTCTTAGCGGTAGCAGATATGAAACTAAAGAAAACTAAAGAGCAATCAGAAAAGGGGAATGGGCCAGGAGAAAATGTCTTGGAATGCAACAAGGGGACTTTCAAGTAGACGGCAGTGGTCAACAAAGTTAAATGCAAATAAGATGCAAACCAAATCCAATGGCCTTGGTATTTAGAAGGTCATTTGTGGCGTTTGCCAAAACAATTATATCAGACTTGCAATCATATTTTTCTTCCAAAAAAAAGCATTGTCAACAAATAGTTACTACTATTTTTTATTGAGATATAATTGACATATAACATTATATTAATTTTAGATGTACGACATAATAATTCAATATTTGTGTATATTGCAAAATGATCACCACCATAAGACTGGTTAACATATGTCACCATACATAGTTACAAAATTTTTTTTCTGATGAGAACTTTTAAGATCTGATCTCCTAGCAACTTTCAATTTAGCAATACAGTCTTATTAACTATAGTCACCATGCTATACATTATATCCCCAGGACTTATTTAAAACTGGAAGTTTGTACCTTCTGACCTTCTTCAAGTTATTCCTATTTCTTGACATTTCATTTTGTTTTCATTCACTCAATTCACAAGGAAATAATGGGGAATTTCTATCAAAATAAAATTTATGAATATATAAAAATAAAACAAAATCTGCCACTCAGCAACTATGAAAGAGTAAGAGTCATGTTTGGTGTGTCCTTTTGTTTCCTTTCCATCTAACATTGCTGGCTAGATCTCCTTTCCAATAGGGCTTTACAATGGTTTCCACGAGTCTTCAGAATTCCCAGCCTGAAACACACTTGTTGTAGAAAAGCTTCCTTAAAAATACTGATATTGCCTCTGCTATATCAACCTCTCAGCAGAACTCATGGTGAGAAAGAAAGAGACAAGAAGAAATCTCTCTGCAGGAAACTTCTTTCTCTGGGTATCAATTTTTGTTTTATTTTATTTTTTAAAGCAACGTAGTTGGAAACACCTTGCATCAAAAAGTGATTGGGTGAGAGAAGCATGTCACAAAATCAGAGAATATGCTAAGATATTTAAGGTAGCATAGGAAAATTCAAAGACTAAAACTAGATAAGCAATAGCAAAGGAACAAAAAAAGAAAAAAAGATATTTGGGAACACTGAGGTTCAGTCAAAACTTGGATCTCTGCTCAGTGTCCCCAGACCATGTGCAGTGGCAGCAAGTTGCTGAGACGGGGCCCAGGAATGCCCTGGCGCTGGCTGCGAGCACAGAAGCTTTGCGAGCACAGAAGCTTTGCGAGCACCTTCAGCGTGAGAGAAAGGCGCACTTCATGTGAGATGAGCTTTCCAAAGCTCTCAGCGCCGCGGCCCTCACACTTTTCGGCGCTGCTTTGTCATTGAGGGTAGAGAGGCCTAGGAACTGAAAGCAAGAAAGCCAGACCAAAAAGGCGCACAAAAGTCCATTGTCAAAAGTATCATTTTCGAGCTGAGGGTGCATATAATACATTCATAGAAAGGGAATACCAGACTAATCATCATGGAAATGGCTATTTCACATTTAAGACTCTGAGAGAGTGTGAAAAGCAAATCCACATACGATTCACTTTTATCCCACACATTCTTAATTGAAGAGACAGAAAGATGCTATTCTTTAAAAAATAAATTGTCCAGCTTAGAGAATATATCTGAAAAATAGCAGTCATTTATATTAAAATCAATGAAAAAAAATCCATGTTCCATATGACTGAGTATGACTGCTCCTTGTCAAACTCCCCAGAAAGCTGTAGAAAGGCACAGTCTCAGGTCTTTCAAATGGAAGGTAGCTCTAAAACCAAAAGAACCAGAAATGGCTGCGGCAGAGCGGGTGGGGAGCGGTATTATTCTCACTCCCCACATCCTTGGTTGTTAAATAAATAAATCCTGTTTGTTTCCTGCCTAAAACTTGGCACACGGCAATTCTCTTATGTTATGAATTTTTACATTGATTTTGATCTATATTTACTATTTCAAGTATATTTCTGAATTTTAAATTTTATGGATGATTGAGGACCAACACCTTCTTTTCATTACAGGAGCATCCCCACGACATTATTAGGAACTAACACGGGAAATATATAGCAACAATTGTATTTTGGGCACAACGAAACTCTATTAGAATTGCTGCGGGCCTTTTTTCTACCTATAAATGTCTCTTTTTACTTTTTTCCTTTTTTGCTGTCACTACACCTAAAATTCATTTTTGAAATATATATTATTCACTACAAGAGAGTTTGAGGTTTTATTTTTTTATGTTTTTAGTTATGCGTATTTTCTTTCTTTTTCTTTTTTTTTTTTTTGGTAGAAAGAGTCTTCCTTAAAGAACATTTTCTAATATGTCCTTTCTTCTGAAGCATTCTATCTTTTCCCTAAAAGTAACTCTTTCATTGTGTTAATAAATAAAAATCCAAAGAGCTTTATTCAAGGGTTTTAGACATTTTAAAAATCTGTCCTATTGTAACAGGAAACCTTGGAGACTCATTGAAATAGCAGCAAAGGCACAAGTTTCTTTTTATTATGAAAGATGTTTATGTGAAGAACAAAATAGACAAGAGAAAGTAACTGCTTCAGAATACTTGATGGGCACTTTAATCTTCCATTAATATGCAAATTTTGTTCTTTAGAACCCCAGTAAGAGATTTTTTTTTTTCCATCAGGCTATTTAAAAGTAGTCCTATTCTCTCAAAGGTCCCTCTTGCATGATTCTAAGTGAAACAGTGTTTTTTATGCTAATTCCCAAGATGCTCTTGTATGCATCATTTTCTTTTGAAATTATATGGAGTTTATTGAACCACATTTGTAAAACATTCCACACTTGATTTCATTCTAAAGATCTCCTTTAATAGAACTGATTCCCTTGTTGATCTGTGTCATAGGAGAATGTTAAAGAAAATCAGTTTTAACAACATGGAAGAAATAAGACAGGGCTTGGGGACAGAAATGAAGATACAAGCTTGTGAACAGGAAAAGGACAATTTTTGTTGAGCAATTAACCTCATCAAGAATTTGAGCCTACTGGAAACTACTATATTGATGCTACAATTGTAAAGTATCTCTTCATAAACATAAATCTCAAGAATAATCACCAAAGTACATGCTCATAGTCTTTGGGTTTTTTGCAGGCATTTATTCATCACATTATAGTTCTTTTCAATACCTTGCCTTTTCAAAAAGGCTATAATTATAACAGCAATGCAATGACAATTCCCTTATTGGTGTAGAAATTAGGATGAATAATAAAATTATTTTTATATAGTCACATTGTTCTCCACACACCAACGACTTCAGCTACCTAGTTCATATTAAAAAGAATGAAACTTTTTATATTATTTCTTTTCTTATAATGATGGAGAAGTAAGTGTCACTTCCTTCCGGCTGGCTAACACTATCTTATCAATATAGCGTCCAGACTATGATCTACTTATTTTCTCCCAGCGAATGGATATTTACTATGTATCTACCGTGTTATAGTTATAAAAATAATAATATCTCAGATAATTTTTGAGTGAATGTTTCTTCTGGACTAAAATGACTTTTCTGATTTTTTAAAATTTATGCATAAATAGAAGTTGTGACCCTTCACTCCCTCAGAAATTTATCCTTACTTCAGAAATATCCACTCTATATTTTTTCTGGCATAAAAATGCTCTTTAGAGTAAGTTTTGATCCAGGCATAAAATTCAATCTCAGTATACTTATTTTTATTTTTTTAGCACAAAAACAGTATCCTTCCCCTTTATCACCCAACCTGTGTACCTAATAGGGGGTTCTAAATGACATTTGTTGCCCCAAAGATTAAAATCACACTGAAAGAGAAGTTTTACTAACATGAAGGAAAAAAGGGTTTGCTTTCTTCTGACTCTCTGCCTTTTCAAATTAACTTTTCCTTGGCTAGAGTCTTTCTCTATCTCCACCTGGCAAAATTCTTCAGGGTCCAAGTCAAACACCTTCTCTAATGAGACGTTCCTCTGTCCTTTCACTGTCCCCAGGCAAAAATGGATTATTCCATCTGTTAAAAACAAAATAACAAAAAACAGCAACAACAGAAACCCACTGTGCCTCTTACATATCTCTCTCCCAGCAGTTAACACACAGATTTGAAATTGCTTTGTTTACATGCCAATTTCCTCCAACAAAAGTCCAGACATCTGTCTTTTTTATCTTTTTAATTCCCAGAACATAGTGAAGATTCAATAATTTACCTGCCTAGCCCACTGAATGTGCTTAACTACTAATACCCAGAAAACGAGGATGTCCGTAGGGGTCAAGTTTCAGGGGTGAGAGCTTATCCTGATCTCTATGATGTTTCCTGACTAGGTTAATCATAAAATCAAAAGAGCTACTGGTGCTGTTTTAAAATAAGAAGGCTGCTTTCGCATTGTAAATATCAGGTAGAGTTCTAGAGGTGATATGGGTTATATAGTGTTATGTTGATTAGAGAGAGAAAAAAACCACTAGAGCGCTGAAATCTATAGCAACTCCTTCACATTTTGCCAGTGGAGGTCTGGAGGAGAACCAGCCTGACAATAAAAAAATCTCATTCCTTAGCAATAACAACTGTGGAGTATTGATAACCAATACTTTAAATCTCGCTGCAGATTTAACAGACAGTACGTACTGCTTTGGGACCTAGATGCAGTGAAAAGCATGCAATTTTAGCAAGCAATGGGAACTAACACTAGCCACACACAAAAACTGATGGAGTGGTCTTGAGGATTGGTTCAGAAAGCACAGAGCCGACTGAGTTATGACTACTTGGTGCGTTAGGGATAATAGCTGTGCAGACTCTGGATAGTTATAGATACCAGCTCAGCAGAATCTAATCTTGCCCAGAGAGAAATATTTATATTTAGTATGTAAGTTTTTTCAAAGGCATAAAGAGTCCACACTATACATTTGGAGTGAATTTGTTCCACAGATAAGAGTAGAAAATACTGTCTCAATTGTGAAGTGGATTACCCATGGGCACTAGAACCTAGTAGCTAGTGAGGCAGCTAGGTGATGCCCTGATCAAAATCTTGTCATTATAACTGTGTTCCCTGGGACAAATCAGAAGAAAGAATCCAATAGATGGTTCACAACAACATCCCTGAGAAAGCCCCTACCAGGCAGCTATGACTCACTTGGGATAAGGGATATGTCTAATCTATTTAGCAACAATTAATACTGGCTGTTGTCATCATCTTTGAAGTTGAAGTCGTTGGCCTTCTGTCAACCCTCAGTCTTCAAAATTAAGAATTTGTCATATTTAAGTTTTTCAACCATGACTAAATGTAATCCTTAAGGATATGTGTTTCTGCTACTGAACATTCTGAGAAAATCCGTGGGCCAGCAGAGTAAATGATATTTTTCAGTGGTCTTTTTCCAATAAAACAACTAACCTTTACTTTAATCTCTGTGGGAAATAGAAACTAGAGAGAATGAGGTAAATTCCTTCTCTTGGAGTAATATGAACTAAAAAATAAAATAATCAATGTCTATTGTCTTCGGCATTATTAGATATACCATTGGTACTGTGTGCTCATTTCCACTGAAGTTCAAGGCTGGAGGAATATGCTTAAACTTGTGGTCTGAGAAAAAAGGTAATTCTAGAGACAGATTTATAAGACAAACTTTCCATGTTACCAGAATGCAAGTAAACTCATAAAGAGAAGTCCTATCAGAAGTGAAAATTAACCCTAAAATGCAACAAATGACATGACCTAGTGTGTCTCGTTTTGGTAACAGCAAGCATAATATTTTAAAAGGTTGATAAAAATACAACTGGGAGTTTGTTGAAGGTATTGAGTCAGCGCTGTCATGTGTACCATAAGGAAATTTCTTAGCAAATGAGAAGTTCTTCAAATAGCTTGTCATGTTCTTACTAGCCAACCAGAGAAGTAAATAGCTATTTGTGCTTAGCAAAGTTCAACAGGGCAGTCACTGGGGTCAAATTTTCCAGGATCTTTGAAGCTAATTAGTATGAATTCAAAGGTTATTCTCTGGAACTCTAAGGAAGTTGCTGACTTGTCTTTATTTCTCCTTTCTGGCACTCTTTCCTATAAGTTAATGTATTTTACAAGACTTTTTTTTTTCCCATTTCCACCATTTAAATTCAATTGTAAATCTATACTTGTAATAAAACTCCAAATACAAATCCATTTTTTCTAATCCCAAACTGAAAGGAACCTGATTCATAGAAAGACTAACAGGACGCTTTTGACATGGTGTACACATATTGGGGATCTCTTTCTGCTTACAAGCCAGTAATTTATCTTCCTGTGGGTAACTGCCAACTGTGCACAGAAGCCTAACTATTGTTTAGTAGTATTACTATCAGACCGTTTCATTAGTTCATCAAAAGTTCTGTTGAGAAGATTGGTCAGAATTCTGGGACCAGGAACATAAACATCTTGTTTTACTCCAACTGGAGAGAGACCTTTTAAACAAATGAGACTCTTCATCCATCTGACTCTCCTGTGATGAGTTTATGTCTAGCATAGCTAAAGCAGAACTCTCGATTCCACCATCTCCGTGTCCATCCTAAATCATTCCGCCTGTCTTCCCCATTTATATGATATTCACCCAGTTACTCCAGATAAAATCCTTGAATCATTCTTGGTTCTCCCTTCACCCTCAATTTTCACATTCAATCTATTAACACTGTTGGTACTACCACCAAAGTGTATCTCAGATCCATCTGTTCCTCTTCGTGGTCGCTACCTATCCTCTATACCTCATTATTACAACAGTCTCCTACGCTCCCTGTTTCTACCCCTGCCCTGTCTCCAATAAGTGCTTTACAGGCTATTGTTTGTAATTCAAAATGCAAATCCTCTGATCTTACTCAGCTTTTGAAAACTCTTCTATATCTTCCCATTGGACCTAGAAGAAAATCAAAACGCCTTACATCAGTGCGACATAAAATGCGATGCCAGTTTGTGACATAAGTGCAAAAATTGAGAGTAAGTATTTAGAATGTTTATACTCATTTGACAATGCTGTGACGTCTATATATGTGATGAGGGAACTTGTTTTGTTGCAAAGGTATAGACCAGTTTGTGTTGCCAGAAATCACACGGTGAGATATCTGTGGCTCAATGTGCGTATGAGTTTTCAGTAGGACCTGCTATGCTATAGTAGAGTCTGCTATGAATTAGAAATATTTTTTAAAGATGAATAGTCCCTCACCACAAATAGTTTGAGAAACTCTGCTGTGTATGCTTTGGCACCAACCTCCTCTCCATCCCTTTTGGGCCACTTACCTCCTCATTTTGCGTATCACAGGAACCTTCTGATTCCCAGAACGATTAATGATCTTTCTCTCTTCAACTCTTTGCACTTCTGTTCTTTGTGCCTGTAATAAACTTCACCTTCCCTCATCTGATTCTTACTTCTGAGAGTTGAGTTTGTACCTTCTTCTCAGAAAAATTCCACATGCTTTTTCCTCTCCAAATGTTCTTTTTCTAATTCCCTCTCTTGTTTTGAAGAACTGTCTGTTTCTTTTCATTTACTTTGAAGGTTTTTTTCCTGCTTTTTTGTAATGCCCTCTTTTCTGTAGCAGCTGTCTTCTAGACATGCTTCTGCACATGCAGTCACTTCTCTGCTTTCTGTCTTTGGGCTGACATGTGCCCATTTCATTCTTTCAGCTTTCTGAAATGGAGTGAGCAAAAAGCATATTTCCTTTTAGCTTTTCCAAGCTACAGCTCATTTCTGGTAGAAAATCAACTGGTCTCCAACGTTTGCCTTCGTTGCTCTGCTGAATGAAGAGCCACGTATCCACAGTGTCAAGTGTAAAACAGTCCAGAGTTTGTGGGGAAGAAAGCAGACAAAGACCATTGTAGAATGAGGAAAAAGGCTAAAAAGGAAACTAAGAAGCAGCAAAAATGACAGCTCCAGACAAAGATACATGTTTCATCATTTAATAGTATGAAAAAAACATATATTCCTTTAGTTCCTCATTGCTTCAAAATTTTTATAGTAAATTTGTGGTCTCAACCAGAGTAGATCGCTGACCTCTAATTTTGATATTTTGGATATTCTGCAAGGTCAGTATAATCAAGGCAGAAAATAAATTAAGCCTTGGGTGAAATCCATGTGAAAAGAATTTCTTGTCAATTATATGGCTTGGACAAAAGATATGCAATTAAATGTAATGGCTGGATACATGTAACATTAACTGGTCTAAAGTAGTGTTTTTCTCTCAGTTAAATCCACCATCTTAAGACCATCAGAAGCATTAATAATCTCAAATATATTTATACAAAGATATATATTTAAATATAATTTATAGTATATAAGTATAAATATATAATATATAAAAATATATAAAACATAAATTTATAAATATTAATTTAAATAAATTTAAACATAAATATTTAAATATCTCATTTTTTTACAATTTAGATGCTATAATTCTTGGGGGCTGTAAGAAAGAGTAGGAAATGCTAAATATATCTGTAGCTCAATTACAGAAGAGAAAATGATGCAATTCTTTAATTTTTAGAAATACTACTACAGGGGAAAGGGTAGCATGTGTCTATAATCATCCATACTCTTGATTGATGGACTTAGCAGTATTAGAAAAAACAAGAAGAAATAATATATTTTGACAATGCTTTAATTTAATAACAATAACATCATTGTCATTCTACCAATAAAGCTCTTTAAGAAACAATCTGTATCTCCAGTCAGAGGGAATGGGGATCAGAAAAAATCCATATCTTTGTCCCAGTTCTTCTTTCCCAGGGCCAACTGGTTATGTCATGAAGGCACTGTGCCTAAGGTCAGTGGAAGAGTCGTGGAAGACTTGTCCCATCTTTCCCCCAAACCATGCAAACTGCCTTCAAATTATCCCGTTCCCTCCTTCTCTTTTGTCACCCTGTCTCCTACCATCCACTACCCGGACCACTGCAATAGTCTGCTCTTTGTCTCCCTACTTCAAAACTTTTCTCTCTCTAATCCATTATTCCCTGAAATCACAATTATCTGTGCCAATTGTAAATTCAATCTGTCTAAATCCTTCAGTACTTTCCCATTGTCCTTATACCCTTTCTTTGTCCATAGGAAGGACATGGTATGCACAGTCTGGCCCCTGACTCTCTCTCAACCTCATTACATCCCATCCTCCCTTGGCTCTCTGTGTGCCTTTTTGAGGAGGGAAGTGGTGGTTCCTCAAAAAAAAGAAGGAGGAGGAGAAGAAAAAGTAGAAGAAGAAGACAGAGGGATAGCAGCAGGAGGAGGAAGAGAAAGATGAGGAGAAAGATAAGGGAGAGGAGGAGGAGAAGCAACAGCAGCAGCAGCAATAGAATTATTATTGGGTAGGGGAGAGTATGGCAGAGGGTTGAAAAGTATTTGAGGAAAGATCTGTATCCTATTTGTTCCCAAACATTAAGTTTGCTGCATCCTAGGCCATGTCTATTTCTTCCATCATTGAACATGTAGAGCCTAGCACAGTGCCTGACACATCATAAATATATATTCATGAAGAAACAAACAAGTTTGTTCTAAATTTTCAAAACCTTGTGAAATGGGGAAGCTGGCTCATTCTTCTGTAATTAATCTTCAATACTTACATTGGTCAAACAAGCAATATGACATCGTTTGTAGAAATCTTTAAAGCAAAAGTATAAGGTGGTGAAAATCAACAGTACTGTCATCTCCCAAAGAATAATTGTGACTAACATTTAGTTTTTATCCTTTGGAAATTGCTCTAGTGAAAGGTTTTTTTTGCCTTTTATTTCTCTATATTTTTGAATCAGACTATATGTAATTATATGTTCTTCTTATTTCTTCCAACAGCATAATATAAATATTCTCAATATGGCACACATTTGTAAAAAAAAAAAAAACAAAAAGTTTCTTTTGTTAACTAAATAATATTTCCAGATCACTCATTTTAGCTCCACACAATTTAGAGAAATTTATTACTTCTTCCTCCTAGTGTCTCCCATACGCCCTCAGCCCCTAGACCAGCTGCACTGCCAAGACTCTAGCGTCTGACAGTGGAGGATGAAACAGGAATTCTCTAATTTCTTGATACACCCATTCATTCTGATAGGAAATGCCTTGGTTGAACTGAACAACCCAGTTTTGTGGAATCAGCTAGATTCTAGATCTCTAGATGCACCCCAAACTCTTCTACCTGATATGGGAGAGACTCTCAGGCTTTATTGGACTCTCTTAACATACAGGGCTCTTCTGCCAGAAGAAGGAGCAATGCGGGAAGGCAGGTTTTCTTCCTGCTGTCTCTTCCTTCTTCTCTCAAAGGAAGGAGTTTCTACAACCCAGGCAGGACTGCTCTGCCTTCAGGTCCTCATGCCAGATCTTCAGGGAAAGATACACTGAACATACGGCAGACACATATTAGAATCAGATTTTAAATGGGTGCTGGTTACATTTATTTTGAATCTTAAAAATGAAAATTTTAGGAATATTTATCTAATGTTAAAGGAAATTGCTTACAATAGTACTAAGTTAAAAGAAAGAAATGTAATTCTAATCTCAGTAGCTCATTATATTTAAACAAGTAGTGTATGGGCATAGATTGCCTGAGTTTAAATCCTGGATCTACAACTTACTAGCCTTGTTTATTTAACCTCTCTGTGCTTCAGTTTTCTTTTATTTATTTATTTTATCAAGGTGAAATTTATATAACATACAACTAACCATTTTAAAGTGTACGATTCAGTGCCGTTTAGTGCATTCACAACTTTCTGCACCCATCACCTCTTTCAAGTTTCGAAACTTTGTCATTATCCTAGAAAAACACTGCATACTCCTTAAGTTACCATTCCCCATTCGCCCCTGCCCTCGTCTCCTGGCAATCACTCATCTACTTTCTGTCACTTTTTGCCTATTCTGGATATATCGTATAAAAGGAATCATATAATATGTGACTTTTTTGTCTGGCTTCTTTCACTTAGCATAACGTTTCGAGGTTCATCACATTGTAGCAGGTATCAGTACTTTATTCCTTTTCATGGCTAAATAATATTCCATTGTATGGATATAACAAAATTTATTTATCCATTTATCTATTGATGGGCATTTGGGTTAATCTGTTTAATGAGGATAATCTTATAGGGTTGTTATGAGGATTAATTAATTAATATTTGTACAGCATTTAGAATATATTCTGTTTCAATGTTTCTTAAATTATGTAAATGAATATAATTCAATATTTGGAACTGTATATGTGTTATTCATATTTACATATGTATGGAAACTACTGGTGATAAATGCACCAAATAGTTAATAGTTATTTTCCTAAATGTTGGCATTGCAGATGGTTTTTATTTTTTCTGAGGGTTTGTATGTTTGTATTTTTTCAAATTTTATATAGATGTACCCTTTTTATATGAAATATATGAAAATTAAAATTTTTTATCAGACACACTTAATAATTATCTTCATGTAATTTCAGCATCATTTCTATTCATTTAAAATTTGTCTAACATAAAAAATAGTTTAATGGGTGCATGTGCACATGGAATGTAAGTGTGTTCTTTTTAAATTATATTTCTCTGCCTTTCAAATGGCATCTATCATAAGTAAGATTTCCTCTAGATGTTCTGTGCAACCTCTCCTTCCTTTGTGTTATTACCATGGTCAAGCCGTTTGGGAGTCTGGTTGTCCAGGCCCAGGCCCCACAGTTTCCTCTGTCTTATTTGTTGTCCACAGGGGAATAGGGGTGGTGCTCTACAGACCCTGTCAGTAAGTTAAAAGCTGCTGTCGCAAACACACATTTCAGTGTGTCTGAGTCATGAGCCATTTTTCTAAAAGGAAAAACCCTAAACAGGCTTATACTGGCATCAATTCTACTTGTGTGAAAACTACAAGTGAGGCCTGTTAGCCACCAGGTTAAATTGTGAGAGAAGAGCAATTGTCCTGGCCTCGTCTGTATATGTGTGACCCATGACAGCCTGAGGTATCCTTGTACTAAGTTCTAGGTTCAGATATCAAAATCAAAGAGTCTGGTGTCTTCTTTAGACAATAGCCTAGTCATTGCACCAAATCTTCATCTTCTTTAGAATGAAACTTAGATATAGGAAACTGATATGCTACTTTTCCTTTTGTGACTGAATCCAGATGAATAAGTTATGGAGAAAAAATGATATCCTTTAACAAAGGATATTTTAAATAAAGTTTACAGAATACATTTTCTACCCTTTGGCTGTGGGTCCAGAAAATAAATAGATGTCACTTAATTACAAAGCCTGGCTTTCTATAGTGCCAAATGCTCTATTTTCCATTGTAATGAACAGAACAGGCCAAAGTGCTATTTTGTGATGCATGTAAAAACAATTCAATTGCATCATTTTTTCTGTTTTTCTACAGCACATTTTGAAGTATAAGGTATCAAAAATAATTTCTATCAATATCACTGGGGATCACTTTATACAAAAATTTCTGCATGCTGTCCCTTGCAATTTTTTTCTATCAATAAATATATTCCTACTGGGCCTTGAAAACTGTGGCTGTTTTATTCTTTATCATGACTACTATGAACAAAGGCTATAGAAGAAACCACAAAGTTACTGGAACATTTTCATAAAACTAAAAAGTTATGTCAGTAATAATATCCCTAAAGAAAAACAGATTTCTTAAAAGAAAACAAGATCAAGTAAAGTGGAGGGCCACTTTCAGATTAGACAAAATATCTTCTTACTCTCCTTTATTTTGATTAAAATAAATGAAAACAAATTGGAGTTAGAGAAATCATACCTCACTTCCTACAAAGTCCTTTAGGCAAGTCTACTCTATGACATCAGGCAAAATTGAGCAAAAGATCTTATAAATTACACTCCTGGATTTCATGACATGATCTCATATCCTACCAGCACAATGCTGTAGAAGACGGTAGGAAATTGCTCTGTCCCATGGTGCCACTGTATACTATTATTAGGAACGATGTAACAATTCAAATGCATGTTACATTAAAGAGGTTCAATGAGTTTACCATACCAAAATGCCCTCTAAACAATAATTTGCTATCATATTATACAACTCTAGATGTATTGAAAAAGAATTTGCCATTTCAGATGAATCAGACAAATAATTGTCAAAGTCCAAATATTTCTAACTTTAAGTGGGTAAAAAATAAGTTTTTATTCTGTCTAGATTAACTGTTTGTAAAATGTAATTAACATGGTATATGCATCAAAGCTTTCTGAAAAATGTTCTGTTCTCTCATAGGAAGGGATGGATGGAGGTAAAGGCGCTCACTAGTGTGTACCTGCTACAGGCGAACTTGGTGAGCCCTTGGGGCGCACGTTCTTTCCTAACGCCCAAGTTACCGTTCTCCACACTGAGGCCACAATAGATTTTCTAAGCATGATTGAGCTCATGCTATTCCCTTTTAAAATCCTCTGATGGATTTCCATCACACTAAAAATAGATAAACTTCTTTCTTCTTTCTTTTTTTTTTTTGGCTCATAAGAACAAATATATCTGACTCCTGCCTACCGCTCTTTATTCATCTTGCGCCACCTTCCCCTTCACTCACTGCTATGGCTACACTATGTTTTCTGACCTTTAACATGATTAGATCTTGCACAGCCAAGGGCCACCCAGTCACTCTCCTATCATCTTCTTTGATTTTCTTCCTAAACTTTTCACCAACTGAAAATTCATTATCCGTCCAACATCCCCAATAAGGATTTTGCCTGTCTTACCTAACTCTTGGCACAGAGTGGTTCTCAAATCATATTCATGCTATGAATAGCCATATATAATGACCAAGGGATTTGCATCAAATTTTTCAGAAAATTTCTTCAGGAAAGATTTACCCAAGTATGGAGTTGAATAAGCATGGAAAAAGAAGAGAACTGAGCAAGGAACTCTCTTAATTAATTTTGAGAGATAGTCTTATATTGGCAGTGAAAGCCAACACCCTATCTAGGAAAAGATACTAGGGGAAAAAGCCCAGAAAGAAGCAAAGCCAAGACGCTGGTAGGAAGATAACTAGGAAACAAAAACCCTTCTATCACTAATCATACTTTAGAATCCTATGGACATGTAGTTGAAAAGTGGAAATGTTTCCGTAAACCAGTATTTCCCTGGATATTGAAATTACACAATATTCTACTCTTAAGTACTTAGTACTAAGGACTAACACAATACTTCAGAAAGAATCTCAAGATTTTAGTAACTAATGCATACATAGGCCATATCGTATGAATGATTAAAGGTCAGCCAACACTTGAGTTCTCAAAATCTAGTTTAGTCTCACTCCTATTTAAGTATGCATGTATCATGTTTATATTTTTTAAATTGTATGAATAAGTTTAAGGTTATTTTATTTTTAAACATATAAATATAGGCACATATACATGTAATGCAAATTATGACCTTGAACAAGTTAACCTGTCTGTATCTGTTTTCTCATCAGCAAAATGGAGACAATAACGCTGACTTCGTAAGGTTGTTACAAGTATGAAGTAAGTTCACGCTTGTAGAGCACCTAGAAGAGAGTACAGCATACAGAATGCCATCAGAATTAAAGAACTATGTATACATCAATTTTGAAAATTTCATTAAATGTTTCTCGTCCCATTTGACTATAGCTTTTTATCACTTATACCAATAGTAAACATTTGGTAAGTGCTTAATGAATAACCAATCATAAGTATTTATATTAATCTGGAAAAGGGATCACGAAAACTTAAGAGAAAGTGACCTAACGAAACAAATATAGAGAGGTTAATCTACTACTGATAAAATTAATCCATTTATAAGACTCAATTAATTCATCTTCACGGGAAAAAAACTGAGAGCATTAATAAAATGCTTAATAGTTGACAAGCACTTTCACTTATCTCATTTAAGCTTAATAGTTATACTTATGATACCTAAAACTTAAAATGTTTATGGTTTTTACTCATGATCATTTTTCTAATAAATTTTGGTGCTATGTCAATTTGTAGCCATGTTGCTTTCATAACATTTTATATCTCCTTCCTATTTACTGAAGAAAATATACAAGAATTGTATTTAGTCTCATACTATTTTATTCTTCCAATAAATATTTACTGAGCACCTACTAAATGCCAGGCATTATTCTAGGTACAGAATAAAACAACAAAAAGAACCCAAAAAAAAGAAACGAAATTCCCTGTCCTGGTAAAGCTTACATTCTGCACAGTCTAATGCAGGCGACAAACACCAAAAAAGATAAGTAAACTATGGAACCTTTAGATGGTGGTAAATGCTATATAGAGTCAAGTAAAGCAGAAGAGGGAGCTAAGGTGTGCCAGATAAATGAGGATGTTGCAACTTTAATGAGGTGCTCAATAAAAGGTTTAGGGAAAGCCTCAATAAGAAGGCTATAGACATGAAACTAGCCTTGTGAGCTATTGCGGACATCTTGAGGAAGCTCATTATAGACTAAGAGCGAACCCACACAGGAGAATGTCTGGCATTTTTAAGGACACTAGTGAACTAGAACAAAGGGGTGAGTAGGAGACAAAGTCACAAAGGTAATGGGAAGCCAGATCATTTATGGCCTTGTAGGTCATTGTAAAACCTTTACTTATTTTCCAAGTGAGCTGGGAGTCAATTGGAGAATTCTATGCAAAAGAGTGGCATGATTTGACTATGTTTCAATAGGATGACAACATGACGACTCCTGTTGCTGAATTGATTGTGGTGGAGGGAAGTGGGGAGAGGACAAGAGCAAAAGCAGAGAAATCAATGTTAGAAGGCAACTGCATTAACCCAGGGGAAAAATAACAGTGGCTTGGTCTAGGAGATTAGCAGAGAAGGTAGCGAGAATAGTTGGATTCTGAATATAGTTAAAAGATAAAGTCAATAGAATTCGATGATAAATGGGTTATAGAGTGTAAGAGAAATTGAGGAGACAAGGATGATTCGAAAGCCTTAGACCTGATACCCTAGAAGAATGGAGTTGCCATTGACTAAAGATGGTGCAGCCTGCTAGAAGAGGGTTTGGGTGGGGGGTTGAGGGAGATAAAGTATTTGATTTCAGACATGTAAAGTTTGAAATTCATATTAGACAGTCAAGTGAAGGTGTTGAGCAGGGATTTAGATATGTAAATCTACAGTTCAGAAAAGAAGTTCAGGCTAAAATTATAAATTTAAGATATATATAATACAAAATATATACTTTATATACTATATGCTGTATATATATTAACATTTAAGACTGAGATTGGAAGAGAACGACAAAGAAATGAGGAGAGAGAATAGAAGAGGACCAGGGCCAAAGAAAGCAGACGGAATCAATAAATCGGTGTACTTTACCATTAATATAAGCAAAACTTACTTTAGAGGGCAACGGGCAATCACCAATTCAAGTTTATACAATGAGATATTTATGTAATGGTTTGTTGAGGAAAACTAGAGAATGTTGGTCAGTCCTAAATCCCACATTCTCACCATTTATCTGGGGTTCATAGGCAAAATGGCAGAAGAATCCATTTGATAATGGAAAAAAAAATTACGGAAAAGATGAAAATGTGATTATAATGATACAAACCTCATGATTAAATAACTTAAAATTTTCCTTCACATCATATCGAAGGCAAATACATGGGAGCTGTGACCAATTTTAGACAATCGCGTGGCCAGGAGATAATATTACAGTACACCAAAGTAGTAAAGGACAGAACTTTTTCCTCTGTCCCAGTAGATCTAATCGTGCTTATTCCCTCCTGGAAAGAACAGTCTTACAGGTTTCTTCACCCAAAGAATGAAGGCTAAATCTGTTCCAAATATAATCGTATGTAACTGTAAATTCATTTCATTCCTTCTGAAGGAGAGTCAGAAGTAGGGCATCAAGAAACAACCTCAGATTATTTTTGCGAAACTAATCAGGACTGCTGTAACCCATATGCCCGCTACTTGCCAAAATCTCCATTCAAGCTTCTTTGGGACGTTATTTTTATTTATTAAATTATCCGAATGAGATAAAAATACTAAATTGTGCTTATAATTAAAACACAATTCTGATGAGATAACGAGACTTGTATTTTTCTTTCTAACTTAAAAAGTCTTAAATTATGAAGGCTTAAATTAGAATGGTGGCTGTAACATCCATAAAAGTTGTATGGCAGTGGTACCAACTGAGGAAGGATTACAAAATTACGGAAAGAATAGCTCTGTCTATTCTGAGGGAAAATGTCAAGATTTTATTTGAGAAATTATGAAGTATCCCTTTGAATGTAACTTTTGTTCAAACCACAATATGTTTTCTTTCTTTTAACCTGATTTCTATTTAATCATTCAAGTCTAATCAAAACAGAAAAAGAACAGATATGACCACAGAAATACAGGCTGAATATTTTCCAGTGATTCATTCTGTAAGCACATTCACAAATACGTTTTTCTGTTATTTATATCAATGATGATCGATTTATACTCAAAATGCACTGCTCTTGGCACCTACACGCTGACAGAAACAAACTGAAAGATACAGATGATCTCTCCGTATGATTACCAGTCAAGCATTCATGAGTGGGTCCTGAATACTGCCCTGGATAAATATTTTAATAACATAGCAACATGTAAGTGTCTCTTCAGGTTCAAATTGCTACAAGATAGTTATCACCATACAACAAAGTTCAAAAACATGAAGATAACTGGCAATAAAATGGTCATCTAAAAGAAGGAATTTTCTGGAGTTTCAAGTTATCCCTATATTCCATGTTCTCATGCATAGATTGTTGTTTGAAAACGAAATCACAGGGTATCTGTCATTTTGCTTTGTTCCATAATTTAGTGAATAATCTTTGTTCCACATGTTTATCATAGAGATAAAGAATAAAATATAAAGTTTCCAAAGAATTATCAACACCAAAAAGTACTGTAGTACAAAAGGGGGAAAAATAAATGTTTTTTTCTGAATCAGTACAGGCACATTTACCTTATAAAAACTGAAACCCACGAGGAAGAATGCCATTCATTTCTTATAAGTTATACAAGGAGTCAATGGCAGGTGTTAAGCATGAGACAGAAATGAAAAATCTTCAAAGCAATAACAGACACATGAAACACATCCCAAAGGGAAATAGGAGAGCCACAGGAAAGAAATAAAGTGAAGTGAATACAACCTCACAACTAGTGCAAATCCCTCAGGAATGCTCCTAATATGAACCGTTAAAGCCATGTGTTTAACATTTGATAAATCTAAGTTCTCTTTGTCAAACGGGGAAGCTCTAGGCATAGTAAGCATTAACCCAATCCCATAAAAGGCATTGTGCTGTCTGTTTTTACATTTCATTGCAAAATGACTTTACAAACGTGTACATCCAGATCTTCTATGTTTCGTTCTTGTGAGTTAAATCACTAGATGACTTTGTCGTTTGAATATTAAGTTCCATGAGTTCATTCTTTTAAAAGATGGTTATTGAAATACATCACATCCATACATACAGAATGGAAACATCAGAAAAAGTGTCCTCCATGCTTTGCTCCACACATCCTGTTTTACTCAATCAATATGGCATGTCTAAAAAGCTTCAATGAGAAAACAAACTTCTCTAGTGTCTTCCTAGCAGATATGTTGCCAAACATATGTTTCACCCCCACTGAGAAGCTGCCAAAGATAAAAATAGAGAGATGTGTAATAGGAATGTGGTGTGACAAGAAGATACAGAACCAAGAATATGGAGGTGGAGGGTCCTGTTCCAGATCTTTCGTTAAGTGGCCTTGGGCAAGTCATACTCTTACTTTAGACTTCAACTCTTTATCTATAAGATAAAATTACTGACTAAAAAATCTCTAAGGCCCTCCCAACTCTAATGCTTTATATTTTTCAATTATTGCAAGCTGCTATTAAGCACAAAGATAATCAACTACAACTGTAAATTCCAGTGTGATCAATCTGTTTATCACCCATCTCTGCCCAAGCACTTATTGTGTGCCAGGCACTGCGGCAAATCCTTAACAAAATGTTAATTCATGTAATCCTTATAACAACTCTACGAGAAAGATATTACCATTCTCCCTACTATTTTACAGATGATGAAACTTAGAGAAGTTAAATAATTTGCCACAAACTGTATATTGACTCTAATATAATAATCCATAATAATTCTCTACTGCCTCCCAATCAGATAGAAGAATAAACAGTTCTTCCAAGGAAGAGAAAGCTCAATCAAGCTCTTTGAAAGAGTCGATTAGGAAGTAAAGTGATTAAGAGTCTTATTCGGAAGTCGAGAACGCAAAACTGATTCCACAAAATCAGGCCAAACTGACATGGATTAAGACTCCCATTTCGGATTGTTTCCCTTAGACGAGGAGATTTTGTTTACTACCTAGAGATGGCCCAGAGCTGTGACTCCATAGCCTGACGAAGGGTGGAGAGGGGACTGAAGAGAGACAATAAGGCCAACTTAATGGGCTCGACACATTAGAATTCGGGACTAAAACAGGAGAGGGAAATAACATTTATTCAGCAATTAATATTGTCCAACAGCCTAATCTATGTCGCTCAATCCAAGCCCTCTGTCTTATAACATTTAGATTTTTTTCTCCTTCCCTCACTACAATCTCCTCTGTCAGCATGTAAAACATCTGCTCAACGTAAAAATGTATATCATCAAGAACAGAACTACCCACGGCATGAGTAAGTTGAGTATTACCTTGCCTCAGTATTTTTCCAGGATGTTCAAAATTCTAGGACAGTCTTAGTTGAGGGTGCTCCTGTTCTCAGAAACATTTGCAATACAAGAAGACTTGCCCAGGAGTTTATTTTTATTTTTAAGGATGAGGTGGAAATAGCTAGAATTTTATTTCAAAGAACTCTCTATTTAAAAGGTGGTCATTTAAATAGAATTAATTATGATACAGTTTTAAATTTCACAAACTGCATCGAGGAGGTCAGGGACAAGAGCCCACTTGAGAAATTAGTGGAAAAAGCCATTTCTTTACTCAGAGAAGAAGCTATGTAAACCTTGCCTTCATGAAACAGTCTGAGATCATCTAAAATCCAAAGAATCATGACAGTGCTTTTTGGAGGCTTTGAAAGTTAGTATCTCTTTCCTCTAAAATACTTCAGTGGGCTCTCCAAAGTAGTAAGACAAGATGCTTTCACAGTGATTTATATGGTATTCTCCATCTTAACAGCTGGACTCGCTATGTTTGTAGTATTGCCATGTGGTACACTGTTCAAAGCAATGGAGTTTTAGAAGTCCTGAAAACAGGATGTTCACTTAAAGACTATAGAGAACATGTTACAAATTTAAAATATGAAAAGGAAAGGAATTCGGTTGCAAAGAGCATGAAACCTGAATCCACAAGCTTTTCCAACGCTTTTTAATGCAGTCAAAGGGGGATGAGAAATGTTCATTCTTCCAACTGTCAGCAAACATATGCATGAAGCTTAACTGGCTTCATAACCCCTCAGGGCTTTCCCCGTGGCTTAGCTTCATTTTCCAACAGGTTTGAAGAATCAGTAATGTTATTGAGTTGCCCTCTTCTCTTACAGAAAATCTTTTGTTTTCTTTCAGAAAGGATATGTATATTTTCGATTAGCATGTGTACTCTTCAAGATATTCTGAATACCTAATTTACTTATATTTATCTATTTTTGTAACATATATGTACACAAAAATTGTAAAATAGGTGGAACAGATTAATACAAGTGCAAAAATATATTTTGATCACAAGGAATAACCTTTTTGTTTGTTGGAACAAGAGTCCAAAATATTTCATACTATAAACTACTAATTAAAAATTAATTTTAATAACAAATATTTTAATTAACACTAAAAATAACTAAAAGAAGTAACTTCTAGAATTAGCAGTAAAGAATCTTAGTCTCAAATGAATACTTTTCTTAATATTAAAACTGTTTACAGGACAGATTATGTGAATGCAAAATTAAAAAACTACTTTCTGCTTTTGGATCTAAAAATCCCAAATGATCAAAAAATATTAGTGTTAATACTCAAGTTTAATTACTTGCTTGAATCATGTTTAATCATTTGTATCATGAACTATAAGACAAGAAATCCAAATATTTTAGGGATCATATGTTAGAAATAATTGAATATGTGACACAAATAACCCATCCGGATTTCTTTTTAATTTATCTACATTCTGTTAAAAATTCAACAGTGTATATAGAAGGATAATATGGCCAAAGAAGATATCTCAAACCGTGTGTTCTTATAAAATAGTAGATATATGACTGACTTGATCTGAGAACACTTACTATGGCAACTTTAACTTCTTTCAAAATTGATTACGAAACTATAATACAAGATAATGGATAAAAAGAATGACAGAATTACTTATTCAAACACTTAATTTATGATTTGTATCATGGAATTTGCACATGTTAAAAGAAAAATCAAAATATAAAGAGCAATGACTCATATATACATGTGGATAATATACCAAATCTAAAAAAATTCCAACAACCTTTTTCCTTCCTCTCGCCAATGCTGGCTTCCTCAACAGCATGCCAGTGTCGAAGCTGATGGTGCTCTGATGCTCAGCCCTGTCTCCAGCGTTTACTTCTCTGCAATCATCCTGTAGATCAAGTAATCAAAACATACAACGAAATGTTTTATATGATGTTTACAGATATTAAGACAAAGTGGTCATAGATGTGATGCAATAGGAGGGAGATGCCTCTATGCTGTCTAAAACCTCTGGCACAATCTTAAGTTTCAAGTTTACTATAATTCATTTATTCATTCATTCTTTCATTCAATAAACAGTTATTGAACACCTCTTACGTGCTGTGTACTGTTCTAGGTACTATGGATGGAATAGTGGGTTCTATGGATAATAGTTCTGCTCTTATGACCCTACATTACCGTGTGGGAGAGACAGAAAATACATATATCAGTAAACAAATATATAAGATAATTTCAGATAGTTGTATGAGTTCTGAAGCATTAAAACAGGGAAATGTGACAGAGAATGACTGCAGTGATGCTGTTTAGGTAGACAGGAAAGATGTCTATGGAAAGGTTATGTTTGAGCTGAGACCTGGATGATGAGAAGGTAGAGTCATGGAAATATTTTGGTGAAGCATTCTACGCAGCAGGGACAGCAAACCTAAAGCCCTTACGCAAAGTGAACATGTTTTAGAAACAGAAAGAAGATCGTAGTTGTTGGACCATAGTAAGTAAGGTAGAGGGAATGATGTTATAACATCAAGTCAAAGAAACAGGCATGTGGGGCTCCTACTTACGGTTGAGCATTCTATCTGAATGGCACTTCCTAAAGTTTTAAAGAACATAACTACCAACAGTATGCAGTAGAGTGGATGCACTTTTATCCTAAAGAGGAAGTATGAAATTCAAATTCCGTCCTTATAAGAGCTCCTGTCCAATATCCCGGGTATGCTAACTTCATAGTCCTTATAAACTATTATCCTCTCTCCACTGTAAGAGTATGTCAATGTCTTCTACTTGTTCATCCTTGCTGGTGGACTAACAGTGAAGGTGCCATTTTCTTAGATTTGTTTACTCTAGTTTCTAATAATTACTTACCCTAGAAATTTCTGATATAGTTTTGAATGACATCTCAAATATAAATATATTACTCAAACCCATCACGGAGACTTCGTATTTCAATACACATTCCCAAAGTTTGAGAACACACAAATATAGATTACATGTAAATTGTTACTTAAATATAAAATATTTGGGGTTTATGGTAGAGTCAATAAATCTTTTTTAAATTGCTCCTGGATGTTAATTATTATAATTTTTAAATGTATTTTTTAAATTACAGAAGATGTACAGTAATGATGCAGAAAATTTACAAAGTATAAAAGAAATAAGAAAATAAGAATCAAAGCAAATTCCAGCAAATGGAGATGAATATTATTAACAATATTTTATAATTCCTTACTGATTTTTTTTGTACAGCTACACATTACTAGATGGAGACCACAAATTTGCAGCTTACAGTATTACTTGCTTTTATCATATAACCATTACAGAAGTCATCTCCAACTAATTGAAAATTCTTCAAAACCTCAATCTTAATATATACAGAATATTTCATTTTATGATTGCACCATAAATTTTATAAATTTCCCTCTTACTAAGCACAAAATTTATTTCCAGGTTTTTATGTTACTTATATTAATGAGAAAGGAGTCTTCTATGAAGCATTACCTTCTATTTTTGGCATATAAAAGGCCATGTATTCGTTTTGTATCTTGCAATTTTACAGAATTCTATGAGTTATAAAATTCTGTAAGTTATAAAGTTTTCAGCAAATATATAAAAATCATAATTTTTTATTTTGCAGTCAATCATTATATCTCTTATTTTTGTTTTAAATAACATTATATTGGCCAAAATTATTATGAAAAATATCAAAAAGTAATAATTATATGCATACAGCACTTTTGCTCATTTCAATGGCAATAGCTCCTGTTGTATAATCAATTATCATGTTGGCTCTGGGCATAAAAGAGATAGTCTTTATTGTACTGATGAATATAGCCCTAGTTATCTAAGTTTTAAGGGAAATAGTTCTTAAAAATAATAGTTAATATTTATATGGCATTCTCAGGCCCTGTTAACATACTACCTGAATTAACTTATTTAATCCCCACAATAAACCCTTAAGGTACATACCATTATTTTCCGCATTTTACAAATGAGGAAACTGAAGTATAGAGAGGTATGCATCTATTAAAATTCTATTAATCTATCAAAATTCTCCATTAAAGAGACATCTATTAAAATTCTCATACGGTTTGTTTTGCTTATACTCTTCTTTTTATTTTTTAAGATTTTTTAAAAAAATTTTTTCCCCCAAAGCTCCCCTGTACATAGTTGTATATTCTTCGTTGTGGGTCCTTCTAGTTGTGGCATGTGGGACGCTGCCTCAGCGTGGTTTGATGAGCAGTGCCATGTCCACGCCCAGGACTCGAACCACTGAAACACTGGGCTGCCTGCAGCGGAGTGCGCGAACTTAACCACTCGGCCACGGGGCTGGCCCCTGTTTTGCTTATACTCTTGATGCAATTATCACACATAAGAGAACTAAAAATTAATTGCCTTTTGGGATAAAGCCTACTTGGTCTGGGCAAATAACTCTTCCAGTGTTCCTTCATTCCATTTAGAATTTTGGTGCCTATATCAATATGCAAGATTAGCCTTTAATTCTTCTTTTTTCTGGTTTTGGTATCAACGTTATTCTAGATTCATAATATTAACTGTTTAGCTTTCCATCTTTTTTCTGTCTTTTGATACAGCTAATATTTCCTTAATACTCTACAAATTCAGTTTTGATGTTGTCTTTCATCCAAGAGTCATTTTGAAAGTGATTTCAAATTTCATAGTGGTTTTAAATAGAAATCAATTAGCAAAAGCTCGGATGAACAAGAAGTTATTTGCTTGGCTGTTTAAACTCTTGCTAATAAAGGTCATTTATATCACATTATGAGCAGAAAATATTGACTAAAGAAATACTATTTTCTAGATAATTGAAGATTTTTTGAAGGCTCTGTTCAACCATTATAAACATGGGAAATAATCTATCTGCTTATAGGATATATAACTTGCATATGTACATATTTATATCACGTTAAATACTCGTATTTAGTATAGTTATATGTGCTTATGTGAAATATTAAAAATTACGTATGGAGCTGGCCCTGTGGCTGAGTGGTTAAGTTCACACATTCTGCTTTGTTGGCCCAGGGTTTCACTGGTTCGGATCCTGGGGGTGGACATGGCACCACTCAAGCCATGCTGAGGCGGCGTCCCACATAGCAGAACCAGAAGGACCTATAACTAGAATATAGAACTGTGTCCTAGGGGTCTTTGGGGAGAAGAAGAAGAAAAAAGACAAAAACAAAAAGAAGAGTGGCAACAGATGTTAGCTCAGGCACAAATCTTTAAAACAAAAAAAACTTATTTATGGTTACTTAAGCTTTCTAACGCTTTATTTTTTATCCCATCACCTATCAAAGCATAACAGATTGTCATTGTAACAACTGCTAGTACCTCTACTAGACAGATACTGTAACAACTGTCTCTTTATAAATTAATCTGCTTTGTCTTTATGTATTTTGATACTATGGGTTATAAAATCCTTGATTCTATCCTAATTGTAGATACTGTAGTTTATCAATATAAAATTACTCTGTCTTCGTCATATTTACTTTTTGGTTACCAATCAACCTACTTTTTAATTTTTTTCATTTTTATGATAAATCTTCAACATTATTTTATTTTTAGACAGGCTTGTAATTAAATTTTAGTTTTTTAGTTTAAATAGTATATAGTAGCATACTGTTTTTTAATCCAACAGTTGAGGTTTTAACTTTACATAATATCATTTATTCAGTTTGTATATTTTTTAGATCATTTATATGTCTATTCTCATATCTAACATCTTGTTTTTTTGATATCTATGTTTCTAGGATTCTTTGCTTTTTCCATTGTTTTCTATTCCACGATGTATGCACTATTTGAAGTTTTCCATTTTTCTGCATTTCGTATTTCTCTAAATATTACCTAAATTAAAATGGTATCTCTTAATTTCCTCTAATATATGCAAAGAAATTACTTTCACTTCCTCTCCTCCTCATTCATAGTCTTTAGTTGATAAAACATGATACATAAGGCCCAGGTTTCTGTTAAAATATTTCACATTGTATGTCTTCTGCGAACAACTTTTAAAACGTGTATTTATTTTCTAGACATATTCTCAGCTGATTACACTTTTTCTATGGTTTTTTTATTCCACCTCCAATTCTTTTTAAAAAATACTTTACTATGAACTTTTTCAAACATACAGAAAAGAAATAATAAAAGCTAACATTTACTGATCAATTATAATGTACCAGGCACTATTCTAAATACTTTAAAAACTTATTTAATGACTTTATAGTAACTTTTTGAGAGAGAAAATGTTTATACTTCCATTTTAGAGATGAAGAAACCAGGACATAGAAAGGTAATGTCATTTGCAAAAAGTCATACCGCTAAAAATGTGAAGCTCACATTCCAACCTAGGTCCTCTGTCAGCTATGTCCACACTCCTCGCTCTGCCATTCAGCCTTCTGCTACAGGGAATATAGAACCAACTCTGTTCTAGAGTTTATCCTAGATGTAATGTTTTTTTTTTTCTTCTTGTTTTATCTCCCCAAACCCCCCCGTACAAAGTTGTATATCTTAGTTGCAGGTCCTTCTTGTTGTGGGATGTGGGACGCCTTCTCAACGTTGCCTGACTAGCGGTGCCATGTCCGTGCCCAGGATGCGAACCCTGGGCAGCGGAGCGCGCGAACTTAACCACTCGGACATGGAGCTGGCCCCTAGATGTAATCTTTTTAAATTTAAGGGTTTTTTTTTTTTTTGCTTTCTTACCTACCTTTTCTTCCATCTTCTCTGCTTATTTCATATTTTTCCTTCTTTTATTTCTTTTACTGTCCAAACTACACTTATTCCAAAGTTCCATAATTCTATAACGTTTTATTTTTGCTGCTTTGATTTTATCCTCCAATTGTTGATTTTAACATTATTGGCTTTCTTCTCTAGGTTAGTTTTCTTTGTGGGTGTTGGAATTTGGGTTTTTAGGTAAAATCAACTGGGAAGTATTTTTGTTTTTGTAACTTCCTTTTCATTCTCTCTCTCTTCCTCTCTCTCCACTCTCGCTTCTCCCCTCCCAACTTCCCCTCCCCCTCCTCCTCATCCACTTCCTTCTTCTCCTTCTCTCTCTCTCCTTCTCCCCTCCAACCCCTAATCTATTTAGCACTCTTTGCCGTCAAGAACTGAGCCTTTGCTCCTATAAGGAAGAGACTCTCACTGAGTAGCTACAGTGACCTCATCATAAGATTACGTTAGAAACGAAGGAGCTTGGGGAGACTCTCATTGTCCATATATATCTGTGTCTTAGAGCTTCAAAGGCTCAGATTCACAGCAAACCACATGGAGAATCTGAAAACTAGGGAAATCTAAGAATGCTAATTATTTGACTTTTAAAATATAATTAGCACTCTTTTTCTCCAGACAGGATGTCACTAAGTAGATTTGCTGTTATTATGCAGTTATGGATCATCTAATCTATGGGGCAAGATATACTTACCACGCCACGTTAGAGAAGATTAAATATCTATATATGGGCTATGTCTTTGGCTCCAGGACAAACTCATGCTCTGCATAATAACTAAAGTTAGAGTAGAAATACATGGTTTGAGCCACAGAGATTCCAGGAGCTACTTTTCTGTAGGGAGAGCTATGCTTGTGGCCAACACTTTGAGTTTTGTAGATACGTCTTGGCACACCTATTCCTGCCCTCTTAATTTTTGATATATTTATTTTAGTATATTTTTGTAGTCACAACCTTATTATTCTCTTCAGTGCTATGAGTGTACCCATCTGTTCTGCGGTCCCCCTAGGTAAAAGCATGAGGATTTCTGGCCTATAGCAATTACTAATCACAAGAATAATTATATTCACTGTATTTCTGTTTTGAATCTACTTAAATTTATTCCCTAGAATTCCATGAACAAAGCTACGGTTCAAGAAAAAGGAAAGATTACATTAATTAGCTGGTAAATGTACTAGGAACTAGGAAAATGTAAGCGTAAATATCAACTTTAATTTAAATCATATAGAATGGCCAGGCCGGATGTCTGAACTTCCATGTGTGACTGCCCGTATTTATGGCTCTAGCTGTGTGACATGAGGTACACATTTTCATAAAGGACCACAGACTTTTATAGAGCAGGAAAATGATTCTTTTGAAAGAAAACTAAAGGTGCTTGTTTTATAAAAATACATGTTGGGCCAAATGTTCATCCTTTATTATTCTCCCATAGGAGTTTACAAGATGAGAATCTGGCATTTATTAGCAGGTCATTTAGGGGTCGGTGGCTGTGGGAACCCAGACTCTTTGTCTGCATTTTATCTTCACCATATGATTTTGGTATGAGTATTTGTCTCATAAAGTATAATATGTCATGAATATTTAATAATTACATTTTTAAAATAATACAAATTAAATCACCTGTCTGTTATAATGCTACACTATCAATAAAGACCCATTTAATTCTTCACTGGGGATTTTAAAAATATTTTTGGTTTGAGCACTTAGATATGTCATACGTGTGTGTGTGTGTGTGTGTACTTGAGCATGTGTGTGTATCTGTATGACAGTATGCTATGAATGATTTCAACTATTGAATATAATTGTAACATTTGTCTCCTTAGTTGGGCCTTGCAATATACAAATAATTTTAGATTCCATGTAAAATTTTTAAATTATTTTAAAATAAATAATATAATGCAGATATAAAATATTTGCTAAACTGCTAGATAATCAGATAAATATACTCTAAAATATTCCCACTACCTTAAGAAATTCAGCCAATTCTACCACAATAAAGTGGAAAGAAGGGTCTATTGTTAGAATGATTCATCAAAGGTATTTAAAAAGCATCCATTTGAATTTTGTGTTGCATTCAATGCAACCTGAGAAGGTGCAATTCCTGACGTCTGATAGCTTTAACAAAAAACACGACAAAGTTCTAAAAACAAATGTTCAGGCAATCTAGAGGTGAACATGAAATGGCATCTTGATAAAAAACATAGTTCTTGGGACCAGAAGAGGAGCTTCTGAGTGCTGGTTTTGCCACTTATTGTGAGATTTTGAGCAAGTCACAACCTCTTGGTCTCAATTTCTTCATCGTTTAAATGATTCTTGGGATAATGTATATAACATATGTCTGCAAATCTGCTACTCGGCCCATTGATCACGGTGACCCACCCACTCAGGTCACCTTGCTGCTCCTCAAAAACACCAAGCACCTCCACCCTGGGGCCTTTGGAGAGGCTCTTCTCACTTCCTGGAGTGCTCTTTCCCCAGATCTCCATATGGACAGCTGCCTCTCTTCCTTCAAGTTTGGCGTAATATTCCCTCGTGCCCATGGCCCAGCTCCATAGGCATCTGGAAAAGCAGGTAGCAGACACCTTCATCTTTCAAACAGGAGACTGGTTCTGCCTCCTTTCAAGATCCAAAAGATGCGGAATTCCCTTGAGCAGACAAAATATTAACAAACCTCCACTGTAGGTTTCCAGAAACTCTGTAAAATCTTCAGACAATTCCCACTCAACACGATGGGAAGATTCAGAAATTTCTAAGAAACGAGCAACTGTCAATTATGAGACACCCAAAAAATAATAAAAACTTAAGAGCATAGAAGAATCAGATAGAAGGTCTTGAAAATTACTGTCTTCCCAGAGTGTTGCTCTAGTCAGTCACACAGGAAGAGTCTACAGTGGCCAAGATATGAGTTTCAGGAGAATGTTCTTGGCGTCAGGGAGTCATGTTGGTTGTACACAACTCAGGTCTTACTCTTTCAACCCTTTCCATGAACATAAGAGTTTGTGCCTCTAAAAAAAATACAAAGTTAAACTAGACCCGTTTAAATTCTTCCCTTGAGTACTTTGGTTTCCCTTTGGTTACTTTTTGAGTCTGACAGGCAATATTTTAATTTGTTTAGATATGGGCAGGAAAACTTACTGGGCACAGATTACATGTTAAATAGTTGGCTTTACATGTATTATTTCTATTCTTACACAATCCTTCTGGTTATTATTATCTTTATGTTATAGATGAGGAAACTGGGGTCCAAAGAGATAAAAATAATTGTCATGCGGAATTGTAGTTTCCGTTCTGTAATTAGTCACTTATCCGATACTTACTATATATTATCAGGACAAGCATAATTTCTCCTTCCTCACTAAATTTTTCCCATATTCACTATATCAATGAGGTAGACCAAAAACTATAAAGATGAGCAGAAAGAAGGAAAAATAAAAGACAATTATTTGGTAAGATCAAATTTAATTAGAGCATTGTTTTAAAATTGTGTTTCTTCATTTTCCTTGATTCTGTTTTTCCATTTTTATTCCAGCTTTTTTTAACTTAGTATATACATATACTCTAGTGCCTCAAATACTTTTAGGTAAGAAGTTTATTTCAATAAACTATTTGATTACTAAACTATAAACTACATAAGATATTAAATCATACTTTGTAAAAAGAACATAGAAATAAGACATAAATATGAGGTTCTGATTCCTCTAAGAGTGAAATATAACAGAATAAGGAATATCTGTATATTCTGGCAGGCATTATGGTATCATGAGAGCACTGTTTTGGAGTCAGTATGACTTTGATTCAAAATTAAATGTCAAAATATATTTCCTTCCACTTTGCTGCTCCGGATGCTCAGCTCATCCCAGCCCATCCTCTTGCTGACCCTTTATCTGGATGACAACTTACTCCTCCCTACCACACACACTCGATCCTTCACCATTCTAGCCTTCAGAAGAAACTGCTGGCTCTGGGCTGACACAGTGATTGCAGCACTGTAAGAGACCAGGGAGCAGAGCATGCCAGGTTTGTTGTGCCCAGATTCCCCACTCACAGAAACTCTAAGACAAATGAACGTCCGTTTAAGAAGGCAAGTTTTGGAGCAATCTGTTATATAACAATGATAACTAATGTAATCCATTTAAGTCACTCTAGCATCCCAAAGATTCCTGACAATTAACCTACGAAGTACTTTTCCATGGATAAGAAGGAAGCAGCAAGAGTGATCAGCATTAAGAAAAGATGAACTTTCAGTAACACACCTAGTGGCCTTGTAACTGTCTAAATAAGTGACACATGTGAATTCTTTTCCACTGTACTTTTTTCTTTGTTCTTCCTTTTAACCACAAAGGAGATAATCTTTAAACACGAAAATCTAAAAAACGTTTAGAAATAGCTTAAATGCACTTAACAGTTAAGTACTTGAAAGACTTTCTGAAAATGTGTAGGAACTCACAAAGATGAAAAATTCTCCTAGAAGATTAAAAAAAAATTTCCCTAAGGAGTATTGAAAGAGTGAGTAGGAGAAAGACTGAACAAGTTTTGGAGACAGAAAAATGGAAATTCAGGTGTTTTTTTTTTCTCACAGAATCAGAAAATTGCTACATAATAGACGGAAAATAACTTGTTTGATGTTGGGTACATTTTGATGTAGGGAACGTTTATCAAAAGACTGTGTACAAATGACGAAATAGAAATAACACCTCAGCTGAAACAGGTAGGTGAAGCAAATGTTTAACTATAAGCAAGCCATGTCGTATTCCAAGTCCTTACCACCTAAAGGGACCTTGGAAATGTTTTAATTCAGTCTAATTCATACTATAGGAGAGGAAGCTGATGCCCACAGCAGTTACATTTACTTTCTAAAGATCAAGCAATTAGTAAATACAGAGAAAGGATTGCTTTTATATCTCTAAACTCCAAGTCCACTTCTTTAGGAAATCATTACAGCTATATATTGCAGATATTTATAATTGACAGTGCATTAGGAGGACTGAAGGTGAGGACCACAGAGCTCCCAATATTCTCCCATCACATCATTAGCCTCATCATGAAAAACTGCCTTAAAAATCAGTCCCACGGAGGAACCTTGGACTGATTCTTCATTTTACAGTAAACTGCCATCAGACCAGCCCCATCACCCAGCTGGGGGATTCCGTTTGGAAGCACTGATAACACAATAACAGTTGTTTTTAACTGGGCCATATGATAGGTTGGTGGCAATTCTGACTGGTCAGGGCCTATGCCATACTGGTTGTTAGAGAAATATTTTGAACATCACCCTTGATTCCATCCCTCTGTGTCTCAGTCATCTCAAGAAGCCCTAAACCTCAGGTCATCCCTTATGCCTCAGATTCTCTTCTTTACAAGTCTCTGTATAGCTCTTGATCTGGCCCAATTTCTTTCTCCTCCATGACTGCAGAAACCTTTCATTACAATGTCTTGAATTCACAGTCTGCCATTAGGAAAATGATCTCTCTCTTAAATCTCTCCACCAAAGTTTCTTCCCTTCCTTAATTCTGACCTGGCTGACAATGAGGATATCATTTTTGCTCCTTTCTACCCCAACTAGATCATTATTCCTCCCTTCTCAAAAAATCAAATCAAATCATCTAGCTACTCTAAAGCACATATCATCAGATCATAGCTGCCTCCTACCCCCACCGTAAGTCATCTGTTACCCTCCTAATCAACCCCCTCACTTACTCCCTCTTGGCCTTACCTCCATACTAAAACAGTGTAAAGTCCCATGGTCCATCATTTCAATCATAATCCCTTCCCTGCGTATACCCTCAACTCCTTTCTCCCCTCTCTTTCTATCTTACACATCTGACAAAAAACAATTCTGGGAGAACCTCGTCTGCTCATTTATTCTTTACTTGGACAAGCAGCTGAACAAACCATAGCTAGAAAAAAACATCACATGCTGTGCTAACTGATAGTACTCTAAATTTATGAGCAAAAATTTCCAAAAGACTCTCATTGCATTCCCCTGGTCAATTCACTCTCTTACCCTCCAAGATGTTTATAAACAATCGGAAGTTATATGTCATATATTTGCATTACCAAGTTTACTAATACATAAATATCTGTGCCCAAATAATGTGATTCTTTCCTTTTCCAGTGGGTGAATTGTTCATCCTCCTACCTAAGTGCAGTTCCTATACTTGCCCATTGGATCCCATTCTGTCTCCTCTATTTAAAAATTTTGTTCCTGTAATTATCCCCTGTCTTTCCTGAAGCATCTCAACTTCCTCGCTTCTCTTTCTCTCTTTACTCCAAAAACGTTCTCATCCCCAAAACTCTTCTCCAGCTGTGCTCGTCACAGTCACCATGCTTCTCCATGTTGCCTAATCCAGGGGTCAAACTTTGTTCTTATTTTACTCTTTCAACAGTATTTGACATTCTTGATTACCCTTTTCTTCCTGAAACAGTTTCTTTAATGGGCTTCCAAAACATCACACTTTCTTGATTTTTCTTCTACTTCAGGGCCAACTCCTCTTCAGTCTCATTTGTGGAACCCCTTTCCTCTTTTCAATGCCTGAACGTTAGAGTGCTCTTGGTCTTCTTCCTATCTCTTCTCTCCTCACACTCACTTCACAGGAGATCACCACCAGTCCTATAGCTCAAATGACTTCTACAGCCGAACAACTCCTGAAAATATACTCTGGCCTGAACTCTCCCCTGAACTCCAGACATGTGGATTCAGCTGAGTTCTACTCTTCATTTTACTTGTTTGATAGACATTTTAAACTTAACATACTCATAACCAACTCTTAATTTCACCCACCTCATATCTGAGACATTCCTTTCCATCTTGGTAAATAGCACCATAACAATGTAGGCAGTTGTGAGATATTCAAATTTTATAAATTCCCTTAAATCAGGGGTACTACATGGACCAGCTATTGTGTGGTGCTTCATTTAAATACACAAACAGGGAGGGAGAGAGAGAGTGAGGAGAGAGAGAGCAGTTTAGTAGCCAAGAATAACCAAAAAGTGATTCAGTTTTTACTCAGTACTTCTGCTTCCATCTATGATGCGGTAACATGGATCAGATTACCCTCCCACAAAGAACTATGATAGCTAGATAAAAATATTAAAACAGCAGTTTGACTACGAAGGCAATAGAGATGAATGTAGTCTGGACTTGAGGGGCCAAGATTCTAGAGAGAAGGGAAATGCACTGGAGTGAGCCCAAATTCACTGCAGACTTTTCTCACCAGGCATTTGTTGAATCAAAGAATAGGGCAACGAAGTCAAACAGAAAGTTGGCAACATACTCACTTGCTGGGGAGACAAAAATTGGAGTTCAGGGCTATCAAGGGAGCAGTATTCAATAGAACATTGTTGCAGAAAAAATGGACTCCAGAGAAGTAAATCTGAATTTCTACATGCAATTCCCCCTCAAATCACTTGCCAGATCCTAAGATATGAATCTGCAGAGAAAGAGTCGACAAACCAAGCAACGTGAGGCTAATAAGAGGCTAAAAAGCTAAACAGAGACCTTGGTAGTTTCACAAAGTTAGGGAGACAAAAATTGAAATTCCCTGCTAGGCAAGAAAGAGGGCTCTTGTAGTCACCTCAGGCTCTCCACTGAGACCCTAAGGACTAATCACTACCAGTAATGAAAAATTAGAAATAGACAAGTCCCCAAATCTAGGTGACTCTGAATCAATGTGCTATGCCCGTAGTGTATACATCTGCCAGAAGAAAATCAAGTCCTTTCTGGAGGAGGAGATCATCGAAGAGCCTCCATGATATGTCTGAGACAATGTCTGGTAATCAATTAAAAAAAATTATCAGGAAAGACAGGAAACAAGATAAGAGAGGACTGAAAACCAAGAGAAAAAATAACAGAGAGATGATGTAGGTATGGGAGTTGTGAAATAAAAACTTTAAAACAAGTATGATTAATATACTCAAAGAAAATAGATAGAAAGATGGAGGGTTGCAACAGAGAACCTGAATCTATATAAGATTACCAAATGGATATTCTAGAAATGAAACATACAATAACTGAAAATAATTTAATAGATAGGTTTAGCAGCAGAGGTTGCAGCAGAAGTGGGGTTCCTAAACTGGAGGATGAGCGAAGAGAAACATCCACACTGAAGTACAACTAGGAAAAAACATGGAAAATACAGAAAAGCAGAAAAAGATGTACTCTAAATAGCGAAAAACTCTAACATGCATGTATTTAGTGACCAGAAGAAGAGAAATAGAATGGGTTAGGTTAAATATTTGAAGAGATATCATTAATAATTTTTTTAAACTAATGCAGTAATATCAAGCAACAGATTCAAGAAATTCTGCTAACCACAAGCAGGATAAACTACCTTGGGGCAAATAGCAGTAAAACTGATAAAAAACAAAGGGAAAGTCAAAAGCAGCTCTGGGAGGGCAGCATCACCTTAAAAGCAGGAAACTATGGAAGACAGAAGAGAATGGAAAACCGTATTTAAAGTGATGAAAGTAATATACTTGCCAACTTAGAAATTTTTACCCAGAGAACATGCTTTCAGAAATAAAGCTGAATCCTCATATCCTGCTGGTGGAAATGTACAGCCATTATGGAAAATGATATGGAGGTTCCTCAAAAAATTAAAAACAGAACTGCCATATGATCCAGCAATCCCATTTCTGAATATTTATCCTAAGGAATTGGAATCAGAATCTCAAAGAGATACCTGAATTTCCATTTTCATTGCAGCATTACTCACAAAAGCCAAGATATGGATACAAATGTCCATCAATCGATGAAGGGATAAATAAAATGTAGTATATACATACAGCAGAATATTATTCAACCTTAAAAAAGAAGGAAATCCTGCCATTTTCACCAACATGGATGGACCTGGAGAACAATATGCTAAGTGAAATAAGCCAGACACAGACAAATACTGTATGATCTCACTATATGTAGAATCTAAAATAGTCCAACTCATAGAAGCAGAGAGTAGAATGGTGGCTGCCAGGAGCTGGGGGAGGGGGAAAAGAAGAGGTGATGGTCAAAGGGTACAAAGTTTTAGTTATTCAAGATGAATGAGTTCTGGAGATCTACTATATAGCATAGTGGCTATAGCTAACAATATTGTATTATACGTAAAATTTTGCTAAGAGAATAGATCTTATGTTAAGTATTTTTACCACAAAAAAATTATAATAAAGGGAGTGAGAGCAAACGTTTGGGAGTAATGGATAGGTTTATAGCTTTGATGATGGAGATGGTTTCATGGGTGAAAACTTATCCCCAAACTCATTGAATTGTATACATTAAACAGGAACGGCTTTTTACTTGCCAATTATACCTCAATTAAATGGTTAATTTAAAAAAGAGAAAGAAAGATGAGTTGAAGTCATTTTCTGACAAACCGAAGCTAAGAAAATTTGCTGTAGAAGACCTGACCGAAAAAGACACTAAAGGTAGTTCTTCAGGATAAAGGCAAGTGATACTAGATTGAAACACAGGTAATACAGGAGGGAAAGAAGATCATCAAAAAGGGTAAATGTGTGAGTAAATCTAAATGAAATCTTGACTATTTAAAACAATAACAGCACTATTGTGTAGAGTTTAAAATACAGAGATAATTAAAATCTTTGACAACACTATCACAAAGGCAGATGGTGGGAGGAGTGACAAAGGAGTTAAAGTGTGCCAGGAACTCTACATTTCCAGAAAGTGAAAAAAATAGTATTTAAGGTAGATTCTAACAGCTTAAGGATGCCTGTGGAGAACTCAATGGTAAACATTAAAATAATAAAGAATTCTAATAGAAGGAGGAAGTGGAATAAGGGAGAAAAAAACAACTTGATTAAACCAAGAGAAGGCAAGAAAGAAAAGGAAATGGAACAAAAACAGATAAGATAGATATTTAAATGGTAAATTTCAGCTCAAGTCTTTACTGGAGTCTCTTGAAAAATAGCAAATGATTTTAAATTCATGATCCCCAGTAAACTCCTGACTGTCCTCTTTTCACCTCACTCTCTCCATCTCCCCCACACCCCACCACCGTGCTAAGACTCCCTTCTTTCCCTCACCCCAAACCATCTCTCCAACTGCTTCACTCTGAAGTTGTGAATTATGAACAGAAGTTAAATAACATATGAACAGATATAACAGAAACAAAAACACTATATTAGTAGAAATGCAGAAGGAAAAAGAAAAACTAAACATTCACAACTGCACCTGCCCTTCAGGCCACCTCCTCGATGATATAAACACTGTATTCCTGTTTCCTTTACTTCAGGAAAAGATTCCTGCCCTCTCTACCTGCACTCAGATTCTGGTCAACAAATGAGAGCTGTCAATCTGAACCAACAAGTAAGACTCTTCCTTTCTTGCGGTAGGAGGTGGGAGGGACTGCTGCAAACATTTATAATTTAATATTTATACCTGTCATATTTACATACTGTCTTTCCCCAAAGTCCACTTCTATATTCCCTATACCATTAAATTAAGCAGTATAAACAGTAGCCTGTATCAAGTTCATTGCATTTCACAATTAAAAAAACGTGAGGGAGATTTCCTTTATCCATGTTAAAAAAAAAGTGGAAGAAATAACTAGAAAGTTACAGTATATCAAGTCATTTTTACATTCTCTGACCTATTACCTCCAAAAAACATTAACTCTCAAATCAAACTCCTGGGTGGGTTTCTGGGCTTTGCCGGTTGACTAACTGTGTGACCTTGGGCAAAGTGACCCCAGACTTCTGAACCTCATTTTCTTCATCTGTAAAATGGAGACAATAAAACAATTGAGGTGAAGATTAGAAAAGAAGATCTGTAAAATCCTGTGCCTAGATGGTAATACGTGTTCAGTAAATGTTAGCTCCTCTTCCTCTGCCTCGGTTGGTCAGTGTTTATTTTCGTAACTGAACTAAGTGGATATAATTTTCAAAATTCATTTGTGAGGTCCAGGCTAAGAAAGCTCACATGATCCTCTGTTTCTCCTCCATCTGTCTGCCAACTGACATTCTTTGTTGCTAATCTAAGACCAAGCCATATGTTCTCCGTATGGGAGACTCTTTCCTGCCCAGGTGGGGAAGCAGACACAATGATCTAATAAGTCTTTGCTGTCTCACTAGGGCAAGTCTTGGGAAAACTTCCAAACATTGAAAGGTTCTGATGAGACACCACAAGCTTGGGTGACTATGTTGTTCGTCAAAAAAAATTTTTTTTCCTTTCTTTTTTCCTCCCAAGATCCCCAAACCATGTTTCAGTCCTGTCATTACTTGTTTCCTTGTCTCTGTTTAGTCTAGCAGACAGGTCAAGACTCTGAAAAAGATTTCAACATGGGATGTCTGCGTGGTGTCAAGGATACTATAGATGAAAAGTGTATATTAAGAGCTGGAGGACTGAGTTAAGAGGCGGGCTCTGATCTACAAATCCCAAACCTACAGCATCCCAGCCAAAGGAAATATGCCACTTTGAAAGGGATATGAAAGGTAGTCATGGAGACAGGGCTACTGAGTGGTTAGAGTTTAATGTTACCATATTCAACCAGAAGTAAAATGTATACGTGGAAGTTAAAAAAAGAAAAACAAAACAAAACACATGGTAGTAATGGAAAGTGCAGAAGAAAATGCAGAAGGGAAAAAATTCTGTTCAGAATTACATAAAAAAGGAGGAAACAGCAAATCGAGAAGTAAATAGTTCCCTTTTAATAATGCTCTTGCTCCCTGGGTCCTAAGTATACAGTGTAACCCTAGAATGTCAACATGACAATGACAGATCGGGAGAGAAATCTCTGAGACATCCTTGCTGTTTTTACAGTTATATATAAAAAATGAGACTTTCACTTTCTATTTTCTGAATATTACATTCATTTTTTAAAAAATTGAAAAACTCATGTTTAATTCCATGAAGTCAATTTAATTAATATTTAATTTAGCAGAATTTGGGTCATATTAACCGTCAAAGCCATTAATTTCAGAACCAATATAGGCTTGAGTAACTAATCTGGCTCCGTATTCTATCCAGTTGCCTTCCACTCTCCAAATTTTTAACTTAATTGGCATTGTTGTAGCCCATACTTGTGACCTAGGTAAACTCTGAGCCTCAATTTCCACATCCACAACATAGCAATTAAAATCTCTGCCAGCTAATTGTCTCATAGGGAGTGTAATAGTAAAGGCATTTTTACAAAGTGTTTTACCTCTTCTGAGGAATTACACTAAGAAGTTTATTATCATACAGAACAAGCAGAGATTTATATACACGTTTAATTGGCCCCCCGCAAAGGGTGGGACAGACCTGACCTGAAACCATGTGACCTGGCTATGGATATGCATACAATTTGGATCTGTGTCCTATATGCTAACTGGTCAGTATACCATCATTAGTTGTATTCCTCAGAGAAATTATATTCTTTTCAGAAAGGACTGAGAATCAGGGTCACTTTCTCAAGGGAAGACACTATATCTCACCAAAAAGTTTACCTTTCTGCATGCACAAACCTGTCTGAGGAAGCGTCCCTTGATTATTCCCAGCTCTTTCCACTGTACCCTAGCTTGCATTTTGCTCCCACTTCAAAGAAATATACAATTAACAAGAGCACATAATTAGTGTTTATGCTGTATCCAGCCCATCTTGACGCTTCTCCCAGGTAGAGACAGGCAGTACATGTTCAAAACTTGCCATGCCTCTAGGAAGTGTGCCACAGACCTTAATACTTTTCATTTACACATCTCCCAACAGAAAATTCAACAGAAATGTGTCTGCAGCATGTTCAATGACTTACGCCTCTGAATTTATCCGAGGCTCTGTTATTTAAGCATTCATATGGCTGTTCACAAATGTGGTCATAAAAATTACTTCCACATTAAGAAGAGAACTCAGTGTATTTACCATGAACATGAACTTGCTTAGCTCTACCCACCAGGTCTGTACAAGGATAAAAAAATATATAAGGAGAGAGATCTGATATTATATTAAAGTACTTCATTTCTTTCCCAAATTAGTTCTCCTTCTGAAAGATAATGCTGGATAGTTATCCATGTAATACTTTCATTATAACAGAATGGAGAAGAATTGCATTAGCCTCAAAAGAGATACGAACTGGAAAGGTCATTTTTGTGATAATGGAATTCATCAAGGAGACTGAACAGACACTAGGAAAGATTCACAAAAGATGTCATTTTCCCCCTCTGTCTGAATTTTTTTTGTCTGACTATCAAAAGACCTTAGTTCTTTACAAAAAGTATGTTTTTTAATTCACCTGGAACCTTGCTTTTAGTTTATCATTGGTCTCACTAAAAAGACATTAGGCATTTTGGTCTAACCGTGAATTACACTGGGTCATCAAGAGGACCTGAATATTTAACATTTAGCAAAGAGGGTTCTCCATCATGTTTGATTTCTAACCATTTATATTCCAAAAATAGCTTTTCTTTTCCAGACATGAAAGTAGTACTTTGTGGGGATGTCCCAATCTCTAGGGTTCTAAATTTACATCAAATCTTTCACGTTCTACATTTAAGATAAGTCTTGAACCTTGGAGGCTGCGTCTCACTTGCAGTTTACGGAATTTCAAATATTATCAAAGCAACTTAAGTATGTCTTGAAAAGCTTTCATGCAGCTCTTGTAAATTCATTCTCAAAAGTACGGGTTCATAGTCATTGGCAAATCTCAATTAAGTTTACTAAAGACTGAACAACTTATAAAAATTTGAGAGAGATTCTCCATGCTTCTCTCCATGTTTCTAAGCTGCTAACTCCCTCAGTTTCAACGTCTGTTAAACCTGACTAGCTATGTATTCTTGAGGAAGCAATTTAACTTCCTCAACTCTTGCTGCCTTCACCTTTAAGATGAGTAGGATAATTCCTACCCTATCTATCTCATAGAAATCTGAGGGAAATTACATGAGATTATGTGTGAAAACTTAATGGTAAAGTGTAAATTGTTGCTTATAAAATGCCATGACTTTTATTTTGTTATTTTTCCTTTTTTTCTTTTGAGATCAGAACCCCACCCACTTCATCCCAAAACCCATTACATTTTAATAAAACAAACTATGAAACATAAGTCCTTCCCACTCTCATGCCCTCAGGACAAAGGAAAATTCTTCTTTGCACTTTGGGGAAAAAAATCTCTGTAGACATTTTCTGCTGTGAACAGGGTGGACCTGTTACGCCCTGTAACTACCAGCCTGATTTAGAACCCCTGTAAAGTCAAAGCAGTGCCAGGGTATCTATATAACAAATCAGAAGAGGGTCATAGGGGAAAGTGAGAAGAAATGAGAGATGGCCATGAACACAGACCTCTGTCAGCTATCCACTTCTCAGTCATCATCAACTCTCAAAGACAGAGACAGTTTCAGTGCAACATTCTAGAAATGCCCAACATGCTTCACAGGAGAACACTGCCTTGGTATTGTTGTTTACTTCCATGTGCTTGGTATCATTTGGTATGGGTTACTTGCTGCCCACCAGCCAACAAAATAGAGTCAGCTTCTTATATTCCACAGTTTCATTAGGAAGCCACTTGTTTACAACCTCAAAATTATTTGCCCAGAGGAAGTAATTCTTTGGACTCCACATAAGCCTAAAAAGTCCATGTTTACCTGAAAGACTGCACATATGATGAAAATTAGAGCAAAATAGGGCAAGCAACTAACACAAGATTGGACGAAACAAAAATAAATTAATCATATCCTGGATCTTGAGGGAAATGAGGTTAATTAGAGAGGAGAGGTAGATTGAGAGTTTCAAAAAATTTCAAGTTAGCTTCCAGGACTTTCAAGTTTTCATGCATCAATTCTGATTCTTTTTTTTTTTCAAATGGAGGCTACATATGTCCTTGATGGTGGTGTGGCCACTCACCTTTAGCTTTGATTGGAGTCATTTAAGGGTTCACAATTGAGACTCACAGGAAGAGAGGAGGAGAAGGCAGAGGAGAGAGACTTTACAGAAGGACATAGGCAAGAATTACAAGACAAGGGAAAAGATGAGTTAAATTGAATGTGTGGCTGGATGAGGTGAAAAAACATCCAACTGGTGTTGACTATGATCTGAAATGGACAAAAAGAAAAAATATACCAAAATAACTGAACTAGCAAAGATTGATTCAAACCATTCCATGCACCAGCCACGAGAAAACACTATCTGCTAAAGAAAATTTCTTTTGGAAGTCAGAAGCAGGCTGGGGATGAGTGGGTCAGTATTTGAAGGGCAGATGAGAAGGACTCAACAGTAATGCAAGTGCAAGCACAGGATGTTTGCAAATCAGGTTCTCGTAACTTGGGGAATGCCTGCACTTTAAGGAATAACATCTATGCGGGAAACTTGAAAAGCCAAATGAATGCCCATGAATATATATATATTAAAATAGATGTTGAAAAGTTAGGATGCTCCCACACATTTTAAAAATGTTATACACAATAGGAAAAGCAAGCATGCAGAAAAAGCTCAGTAGAAGAAACTGCAAATGCATTAACCGTTAGGCCAATAATAGCATCTGGCATTGTCGGTTGTCATGAAATGTCTAGATATATTTCAGTGGTTAATAAAAAGACATTACCATGTGATAACTGATGGTTTTATACCACTGTCTGACTAGCCTAGAAGTTGCTGAAACAGCAAATCGTTTTACGAGCACTCTAACAAGCAAGCACTAGAAGAATACTTTTCAGAATTGAGATTTTAAGAGCAGATACTGATTACCTTGCGTACCTCCTGGGCTTGACATGGTTTCCCATCTAAAGGGCTGGATCTGAAACAGTGTGGCACCATTATGCATTGGAGAATGCTATAGAGATGGCAGGGCCCACTATCAAGAGGAGAAAAGAAGAAGATGGCGTGACATCGGTCCACCTATGGTTGTAGCAGAAACAGCATTTTACTGTCATGACAATTCCCTGTAGTCTGTAAGTCATTTCATTTGTATTTTTTGACAAGATTGATATTTTACAGTTGGCATATTAGTCAAATATTATATACAGTAGTAAGAGGCAGTCGTTGAGAATCATCCTCCAAATATTACTGAATTTTATTAACATCTTTAATCTAATGTGGCTAATGATTTGTGTTCTCTCACTTGCACTGCCACTAGTTTGCAAGCAAACTTGGTATTTCTTTATGAAGAGAATAAGAGTTATGTTTAACAATTAAATCCAGCCTGGCATGTTTTACGAAATTAGCATTCTGACTAATAGGATTTCAGTAGACACACAAAACTGATCACAGAGCAGGGTAGAAGAATACTTTTTAAACACCTGGCCCTACAAGTAAGCATCATCATTATTATTATTATTATAAATAATGAATTAACTCATTATTGTGCTTTTAGGAAATCTTGTCCTGTAGGCAAAAAAACACTTATGATAAAGTAATGAGCCATTATTATTACTGCTACCATTAATAAAAATTAATATTAAACTTATAAAAGTAAAAAACTATAATTTATTTGGTTTCTACTATATGAGATACATTGGTCCTTTTCCTCTCATGTTCCTATTGCTCATAACCACCCTCTGCAGAAAGTGTTGTCATGTTTTTACCAAGGAGGGTACCAAAATGCAGAGAGTACACAACTGGCCTAATGTCACTTAATCAAGGCAGCGCTTTAAATCCAGATCTGCCTGAATTCAAAACTTGAGTTTTTCCTCTCATGCTGTAGACATGTGTAGATAGGACTGCCTTTGTAGTTTAACATACTTGGTTCATAAAAACTAGAAAAATGGAAAATTAAAGTATTTGTTTATTCTGACTATAAAGATAATAAATTTTGAGCAGACAGAGGGTAGGTTCCCTATAAGATGAACAGACTCTGCCTGGAGTAAATGCTGCTTCTGCTTAGCTGACCTTATATCCCTGGTGCTGCCACCCCTCCCTCAGAACGAGTGAAACTACCTTGCCATTCCGTGGACCATGTGGTCCGGTGGAGCTGGAAAGATGGCGGTGTAAATCCTGGCTCTGCCACTTTCTGACTATGCATCTGGGAATACATTATTTAACATTTCTGAATTTCAGTGTTCTCATCAAAATACAAGGAGAATTCGCACAGCCTTTCAGGATTGTCATGATTAGGGACGTGTATGAAAAGTACCTCAATAGTTGTTGGGACAAGTTGGGAGAATAAAGAACTGGGACTTCACTATTCTTTCTAAGACTGCAACTCTTTTTGAGGCTGAGGGCCGAGGGCTACGGAAGACCTCAGCTTGGAATACCCATGCTACGTAAGGTATCCTCTCTAAGAGCTCTCTCAGAACAAAAAGGAAAAAGGGCTTAAGCCTAAGATGGGACTCCTATCCTGGTAAATTAAGAGAAGCTGGTAAGCTTCTTCCAGCCCCGGAAAGGTCAGCAATTTGATCTATCAGCTGTGCCACCCACCTAGTAACTGCCTTCCTCACATGACTGTTTTCTCTCTGAACTGGGTTTTGTGTGACACCCCAGGCAGATCTGCAGACCCTGATATATTGGCAGATCCATCACTGGACTAGTTGTCCCTCATTGGTACTTGAATTTTCTGAATAATATAAACTTAATGGGTATGGAATATTCCTGTCTTGTATAAAACTATACCTTCCTGCAACGCAGAGAATTATCTTGGTTTGAATCTTCTAAAATGTAAATAGTGTTACTATTCCCAAACCAAAAGTTTTCAAATTAATCTTTCAGGTAATATTTTCCATGGTAATATAGGAAATGAGACAAAGGAAAGTCAGAATTGCTTTACCCAGGTTTACTTCACCACTTTCCTGAAATGCATCATTTTCAGAGTTAACAGTTTATAAATACTGAGAATGATTAAACAAAGCCATTGAATACTCCCAGCTTTATTATCAGAACGGGTTTAGCCTCAGTGTTTATCCCAGAACCAAACCATTTTGGAAAACTAAAAAAAAGTTCATAAATAAGAATGAAGATCGTGAAAACACAGAAAACCTAAGTCATATTTAATGGAGATGGGAGTCACCTGCCAAAGCTGATGCCTAAGTGAGCATACACGAGCAACAGGTACCATGGGGAATACATGAGACATCGTTATCTGATCGAAGGGAATGGAATTCTGCTCATAGGTCTGCCTTCATTGCAGACTACTGGGAAAATCCCCAAATCTCTAAGTACCTTAGCTTTTCTCAATTTTAAGAAAGAAGAATTGGGAGACTGCTATCTGCCCAAACTTGCTGGAAGCTTCTCCAAACCATTCTCATTTTAAAAATGAGAAACTAAGATGAGGAAATTTTGAATAAATTAAGCTAAAATAAAGACAGTAAGCCCTGCCCCATTTCCGGAGCAGTTTGCTCTGGAGGGAAGGGAAAAGTGTGTGCAAAAACTCTTGGAAAAGTTGAAAGATGTATGAGTATGCAAAAGTTTGTTACTATTAAGAAGGAAAGTGGTCTTGAATCATAGAAGGCAGGTTTCAAGATAGATTTTTTAAATGATGCTGAAATATGCTTTGAGGAGAGGATGTTGGAATTTCTAAAAAGAAAATTATCGAAAGCTGTTTCTTGGTGTGGTTTAAGTGCTAGCTGAAGACAAGTTGAACTATATGACTTCCTAAAATTCCTCGGAGCCTAGAGTCTTTGAAATTTAACCTGGAGCTTGCAGACCACACATTTCATTTAGTGATTCACTTGAAAAACATTTGCTGAGTGTGTACTAGGTGCTAGGTCTTGTGCAAAGCACTGGGGCACACAGTGATCAACATGATGCAGTAAGACAAGGCCCCTAACCTGCAGCTGCTCCCTTAGAGAATGAGACTGCCACAAGGACAGGGCGGAAGGGAAATGGTGAAGCAGGTGTAGTCATCTTGACTGTTTTCACCAGTCTTCCGCAGCTCTCTAATTCCAGCCTTTCTTTCTTCTTCTTAGCTCTCCACTCAGTCTGGCTCGTCTTGCTGAGCGCTTTGCTACAATCTCCCTCACTTTCCACCTCCCCTTCCCTGCTATAAAGGTCTCAGATGGGAAGACACTGAGTCTTACTAAATGCATTTTTTTAATTTATTTATTTTATTGAGGATACATTAGTTTATAACATTATATAAATGTCAGATGTACATCATTACATTTTGACTTCTGTATAGACTGCATCGTGTTCACCACCAGAAGTCTAGTTGCCATTGCATTCTTAACAAATTTGTAATTCATAACCATTTCTTTGGAGGAGAGGGGATTATACTTTAAAAGATGATGTTTATTACTACAAATTAATGATTCTCTACGATAATTTATAGAAAATAAGGCAAAATGAAGAAAAGATATTTAGTCCAGATGTGGGAGATAGTTGATGAGAGGTATAATTCTTGGTACTCTTTAAATCACAGCACTAAAACCTGTCTTCTTACAAAGCCGGCTCTTTGTCTATGCCCTTTTATCTCAGGGTGCCGAATAGCTGGGGCTCCATGGATCATCCGCCTGTCTCTCATTCCAGTCTCTGACATCATCCTAAGTGAATATCTGTTTTTTAACGTTATGTAGATTTCTGTTTCAGTGTAAGCATTTTACTTCTTTTGGGGATCCTAAAACTGTATGCTTCCACGATTTAAGTTGAAGTTATCTCAGGGGAAACAAAATATAGAAAGCAATAAAAAAAGGTGTTGTTGAAATTCTGTTCGCCCACTGCCTCTTCAACGACTACCCAGTTCAAATGACACATAGACATAGGCTAGGTCTGTACCATTTGAATGACAAGTTGAAAATGCAAGCTGATGTCTGAATGTTTTACGTATCCAAGTGTTTGGCATTATGTAGACAAATATATGGATGACGGCCAGTTTGTTAAAATGCTCGAGACGGTTTACGAAGACTCATTCTCATTCCCCAAAGTATTCCACGAAGGGCAAAATATCTTCACCCCAGTTTTCCTATGGAGACTATGTAAAAAGTGATTTTGAGAAAAGATAAAGGAGGCCTGTCTTCCTGCGTAGTATCAGATACTGGCCCAGAATAAATGCTTTTGGCTAGTCCAATAGGTAAAATTATCTACTCCTAAATTTCAACGTCTGGCATTTCTCCATTGTAGCTGACCTCATGATACTCTATTCCCTGAAAGGCATTTCTTTCCTCCCTCAGCTTTCTCCATTAGCCAGGCAAATATGGAGAGAAGTGGTCCTGCAAACATAGGTTTCTGAAAAGCAAAGATAAATATAAAGCTTTAGTTCATTCACATTAATTTTTAAAATTTCTACATTTGGATGAAATTAACCCTATTTGCCACATAAAACTGACAAGCCATACAGACTTTTAACACCCCGTTAATCTTACTTTGTTAGACTGGGGCATGCACCAGCCAAAAACTGGAAATTTGATTAGCTGGTCCCATGCATTAGCTATCTCATTGGTATGGCATTTTAAAATATTTTCCAGATATACAAAGCCATGTTAGCTTTTTCAAGATCTGTATGGGGTTAAGCAAAAAACATACCAAACAACCTCCTTATAAAACAGTTCTACTTTAGCTACCAGAAAAGTGGTTTTCTCTTTGGGATTTTTTTTTTCACTGATAAATAATCATCTTGAAGATTATTGAACTTTGATTTGTGGTAACCTTTCAGCTCAGGATATTTTTTTTCCCCTAATCATCTAGATTTATCAGGATTTAGTAAATTTTTTTCCAGTGGCAATTTGATAATAATTTTCAATTTTATACATTACTCTGGGGTTTTCAGAAAATCCTTCTGATGGACATGAATCCAATTGGAGTCATTTTGAAATGGATAGTCAATTTATTGGATTAGCTGATAAGGTGATGAAAATCTCTTCTAATCAGATGGATATCTTTAATGAATCAAAAAAGGCTTTTTCATCCATCTCTAACTCATTAAAGCCTTTGTAAATCTCATGGAATGACTTAATGGTACATTTTATGTGTCTTTCTTCTTTTGTGATTTTTAAACAGCTTAGCAAATTGTTCATAGAGAAAACTGTGTATCACAGCATAAATGCTTCAATTCAGAAGCTAATGCAGCCCCCTTGCTCACAAGGAGCTGGCCAACCAAGCTGAAATCAGGAGGACACCAAAACTAATCTATTTTAGATTCTCTGAGACCAGAAAAATAAGTTGTAATGCACAAGGGCATTTTCTCCTGGAGGTTTCACCTGAGATTTCCATCTCTTCTCTCATCTCCACATTAAGCAAAAAGAATAGAAGCGGGGCCTGAGGCAAAGCAAGGCTTTTTCCTCTAAACTCCTGAATAGTGTCACAGTTGGTGAAAGCAGCTTATTTAACAGAGTGACTTACAACAGATATATTCACCTAAGGATTATTTCAGCTTCTCAGCAAAATGACTGGACAGTTAAAGGCATACGCCCTTTTTTTGCTGTCCTGTTCTTTAACTGATACTCATTTGCTAAACACTTCTACAGTACCATTAAGAAAACCAACACTCATTTCCATTTTGTTGGTATTCAAATTAATATCCACTACCTTTGTTCTCCTCTGGAAGCCTGGAATATACCCTTTTTTCACTGAGAAACTGCTATGGCCTACGGAGCTCTTAGCTCAATAAGCAACCTCAGTATTCTCAACAAGTACCTATATTCACTTCAAAGGAGAATAGAGAGACAAAGGCAAACTTAATTGCTTTTCCTGGGTGTCAGGTCACTGGCCATAACATATGAGCCACCAACGCCCCTGTGAACCTCTCACCTCACCTACTAGCACCTCATCCAGCTCCTGCTATGACAAAGTCACCAAATACCAGGCTAGAGCTGATGACTATTTTTAATCACAAAAGGTGTACAGCTATTCTCTTGTAATACAAAAACATCCATCAATCATACGACTTTTTGAACATATGTCATTCTACAATTCACAAAGTTTTAAGGTTAGCTCCTTTTAAGCCTAAAATTCTTTTCTTAGAACTTGCATTTCAGAAAATAAATCTAATTGTACCAGAAAGCACAGCTTTTTAAATTTGCAAATGCCTGTAAAAGTTGGCTGTGTGAGTTTTTATATGAAAATCACAAATTTATATCCCTCATATACATTATTTCTCTCCATCTGTACTTAGCCAATACCGTTGTACTTTGTTCGTAACCACCTTATTACACTATTTGCATTTTTTAAATATATTTTAGGATTGAATTTTCACCTGTTTCCTTGGTTCACACATCTCGTGTCTGATTGGAAAGGAGCTGCATGAACTTTAGCTGAGGAATTTCACATTTTCTCCTCATCTCAAGTGCAGTCTCTGGGGAAGAATTTCCTGTGGGAAGCATCTGTAGGAGTATCTCCATTGTTCTACGGAAAAGTAAGAACAGCTGCAAAAATGTTAAGAATAACCTATATAGAAAAATGTCAGACTAGGGGCACTCTTACCTTTCCTTTGACTAAACACAGCCATCTTCTTTAAGCACTTACTGAAAGGGAACTTGTTAACCAAGCTGACTTCCCCCAAACAGGCCAGATATCACTAAACAGAAATTCAATAGTATTTTTCTCAGTGCTACGGAAGATACTGTTAAATACCATTTATCATGTCTGGGTTAAAATGATTAATGAGGTGTATATTTCCTTTTTCTTCCCTCTCTCTCTCTTTTCTTTTTTAAATCTGTGATAGCATACCAAAGTTATAAGACCTTCTGGGTTTCTTGTAAATGGCCAAATTATGTGAAAAGAGATGCTTGTCCCACTATGTTGAACGGGAAAAAAAATAGAAAAAGTTTATAATATTATGATTATATGTTAAAAAATACATAATATTGATTGTATACACATACACATAATTCCTGAATTTTTCTCATTTGGTGGTTATTCATACTAAAAGCAAAAAGGGTAATTTATAAAATGTATATGTAACACATTTTGTAACCTAACTTTTGCTCGGTTCTTTTGTTCATAATATTGAAACATGATGGGGGCAGCATTTGTTTAAGCAAGATTTGCTCTGTCCTTGGTAAATTGTCAAATAGCACCTAAATTATACCCATGGGAACTCCCAAACTGTACTTAGAATTTTGAGTACTCTATTAGGAGAACATCTGTAAATAGTCTAATACATGAGCTCACTTGCAAACAGAGCCATATTGGTATTTCAAATAATCACCCTAGAATGTAAAAAAAAAAATTTGAAATCAGACAGCACAGCAAGACGGTAGGTGTCAAAATTAAACACAAATGGAAATGACGTCATTACTTATATGCTAATTTTTTTATTCCTTTGGGTCCCTTTTTGTTGGGGTCATGTTTATGTTGCTATTCCCTTCTGAAAGATGAAAAAACAGATGATTCTAAACATTGTGCTATGTTTTTAACAGCACTGTCAGAGCCAAGGTATGAATCTCATTTCTACGTAATACCCTACAATGCTATTTTCCCTGAGTTAGAGGTATGCTAAGAATGAAAAATGTCAGTATAATGGTAAATGTAAATGGTATAAATATAATCGTAAAGGTTTTACAGGATTTTTTTCTTTAACAAAAAATGAAAATAAAGAGAAAGTCCTGGGAAATATTCTGAAAGAGTGCCTATATTGCGCTAATTTAGCTTCTTATATGTCTATCCACTTCACTATGTCTGCAACCTCAGTGAATGGAATAACTCGTTTCTTCTTTTTGAAACTGAACCACACAAAAGGAAGATTATTAGATACATAAAGGAGATGCTACAGAAATCATTAAGTGTTGGCTGGTATGTTATAACGTAGGATAGAAACAATTGAAGGAATACGTGAAAATAATGAGACAAAGTTTGGAGGGATAACATATACAAAGTTTAGGTGGGAACACTATACCTAATCAAGGAGAAATGCAATTATGGAACTAAGCATTTGTAGTAGAATCACATTATATTAAAGGAGAGGCCAAATTTTACACTATCTTACTTTAGGGCAATGGCTAAGAAACTGGAGAATTAATTGAAGCTTGTGACTTTGGTCAGTTTCACAGAGATATGATGTCTGAGCACAGAAAACTTCGCTATGAACTCAATCACTGAAAGAGTTCTTCTATTGGACTTTCTGGAGCCAAAATTAAACACTGTCAGTAAATTTGCCCATAGAAAGAGTGATGAATACTTTGAGTAGTCCAATGATGCTACTTTGGGCACGTTATAACTGTGGATTAAATTTAGAAACTATGTATCTACCAATGCCTTTTCTGTGTTCTTCATCGTGCTTAGTTTTGGGCAAACAGAAGGCGCTCAAACACTTTTTTACCTCCTGCTGTTCAGCACCTAGGAGGGCTTTCGACACAGAAGGAAAAGGCTGAATAGCATTGCATGATGTGATCACAGATTTGAAGCCAACATGGAAAGTTTGGCAAAAAGAACCTCACAAAAGAATAATTTTAATAGCAAAAAGTAACTGAGAAGTCAATATCAAAATGGAAAATATTGTAAAGATAGACAGTTTAGTGTGCCTAGAGAAAATCTCTTTCACTTGAGGAAAAATATACTTAAATGCTTAAGTGTTGGTGTTGAAATTCCAAAATGGCATGTCTAAATTAAACTGAAAAATTTGCAACCAAGGACTAGCAGTTCAAAAGGCTACTTGTGCTGATAATGACATATAAAATACCTAATATTAAAGGAGAAGTAAGAAGATGAGGGGAAGCAGGACAAGAAAGAGAAACAGAAGAAATTAGTTTTATATAATTTCCAGAGTAAAACAATTTGAAAGGAGGATTCTTGGTTCCTTTGTACCAGAAATCTTACAATTTTTTGCTTCAAAATTCTCAAAACTGATCATGATATTATTCTTACATCTATCCAATAAGTCAATGAACGTAGATCAGTACTAACGTTAGGAATATTCTCTTTTTCATGTTAAAAGATGAGGTAAATAGCAGATGAAGCAAAGAAAAAAATACTTGAGCAATATCTATTATATATTAAGATAATAAATGTCATCTCTTTGTCCAGTCTAGATAAAGGTAGTACAGCCAAAACTATTTGCAATTTATAAATAGATTTGGAAAAGATTTTAAATAAAATTCACTAGAGAGCACCAAATTGATCCCTAAAAACCACTCAACAAATTTCTTGGGATTCACTCAGATTAGGGATATATACAAGGGCAGCTGACCAGTGCCGTAGAAGTTGACTGACTATCTTCTCTATTGAAAAGAGCTGCATGAAGGGAACTAAAGACTGACAAAGGATGAAAATATTTTTTATTTCACATTTTTGGTAAAACTTGGAGTGTTTCCTTCATAACCTCAAAATCCATACCATTGGATGAGTACCCCCTGGAGTCGACCAACCAAGCCGTATAACTTTGAGTGTTTTAAAGAAAGTGTCAAAAAGGTTAATCCAATTCTATACTAAAGCTTTCCCTCATGTCTCCAAAGTAAAGTTTAAAATATACGATCTAGTCTCCTGTGTCTGTTAATCCTTTGCACCTATGATTAGTTCCTGTTTATGTTAGCAAACAAAAAAAGATTTAATGTAGGTCAAAGGTTCTCTCAGCTTATTTCCCTTTTTAAAGAAATCAATATCCCGAAGAAACTTAACTCAGGTTTTATAAGTACTGAGCATCTCTCAACAGTAAACAATAATGATGATGATGATGACGGTGGTGGTGTGGGTTAGGGTCCCTGGTTGCAACAATTGGATTAGACACAACCTCAAATAGAATAAAAGCCAGCAGGTTACAAGGGTCAAACAAATTAAGCTTTCTTTGAGATTTGGATCGCATCTGAGCCTAGTAACTAGGTTTCTTAATTGAATACTAAGAGCTATCACTCAAGTGTGGGGAAAACGGTGATGATTATGTAATGGCTTTCTACTGAGATTATTGTTGTCCACCATGTGGACTATTTCACATCACACTTCACAAGTTTTGATACTTCTGACATCTTAATCTAAAGTAGACACTGTTTAAAATGCTGTGATCACTAAAGTGCTCTAAAATATGAGCTATTTAAATATGTATTTCCTGGCAATTAATGCCTACCAGTGACAGTGACCAAATGTTTCATTACAGGATGGTTAATGAAAAGAAACCATAACTGAGGAGGAACATAAGATAATTAACCCAGACTTTTTTTCCCCTATAACCATCCATGTTGCCACAAAATAAACAGATTTAACATAGTTCTTTAATCTTCTTTAAAAGCATGACGATGGGAAATTTCCTACATAAAATATTGGATTGTGAATATGGTTATTAATCAAATTCTACATCCAGTTCAGGAATTGCACAAGAGGTTGTCAAACTTACAGAGAAAAGGTCAAATTAGTTTACATAGTATGGGTAAATTATTTTCCCATCTGAATATATGATTTTTCAAACTCAGACATTGTTTTTGAAGCCTAACAGAAAACAGAACATTGGATCGCAAGGGGTAGGGGAAATAAAAAGTCACCGAGTTAATGCTATGTCTGTTTTAATCAGCTACTCAGTAGAAATTTTTTAAAGCAAGTTACAGACACAATATGCACATACAGCAGGATTAACTATGTAGACAAAAGAAATTAACCTCAGAAAAAAATAAGAATAGAAGAAAATGCACCAAATTATTAACTGTGTGTTTGGGCAACAAGACTGTCAGTGATTTTGTTTCTCTTACTTCTTTTGCTTCCCTTTCATCTTAATTAATAGGAATTATTTTAAAGAAGTATGTTATTATAAGTATTTTAATTAAGACATTTCTTCTTACATAAGAAATAACTTCAATTTTTACTGATGCTTTTCAAGAAATGTGAAAACTATCTTAAGCTGATGTTTTGTTTTAGTGGTTGTTTCTGCAGGAAAAAAATGCAAGTGTTTAACAAGTACAGTTTAGTAGGAAAGACAATTCCTCATCTACGCTGCCTTAATTTAGGACTTCTAAGGTTCAAATCACAAATTAAATGGCTTCCAGAAACATATTTAATATACACAAGATTAATTCTGTATTTCATTTTACTTCTCCAAGTATGTTATCTTTTCAGTGGTAAATGTTGGCCTCTTTTCAGTAAACAGTACATTTGGCAAGAACTGGAGCATTTTCTCGGCTATGCAAGTGATGATTAATGATTCAGTGCTCAACAGCATCATGATGATTTTCACTGGATCCTTGGTAAAAAATATACATTGCTTATATTTTCCTTCTGCACATTTGTATATGTAAAAGGAAGAGCAAGATCCAGCTAAGATCACATGGCATGAGGTTATGTATTTAAATATACGCATTTCATCCTCCTGAATCAACTCTGCTTCCCCACTCCCCCCAATTCATGGAAAGTAGAATACTGTATTAATATATTATGATGCATGGAACTTCTTTAATTAGCTAAAAAGTAAAGACAGCCCTTCCTTTGATACAAACAATGCTCAGATACATACTCATAGAAGCAATAATGTTCTGTGACACCAACACATTCTGAGTACATGCAAAAATATATAAAATAATAACAATAGTGGTTATCATTTATTGAGTGGTTATGAAGTACCAGCTACTGGGCCAGCTGCTTATAGATACAGTTCACTGAGGTTTCTCTACATTTCCGAGAGTAGGATTTGCTGTGCCCACTTTATACATGAAGAAACTGAGGTTCCAGAATAATAAATGACTTACCAAGTTTCACAACTCATGAGAGCTGGCACAGGGATTTGAAATGCATCCTGCCTGATTTCAGAACCCAGAGAATTTGGCTCTGCCATGGTGCTGCCTTCATCTTGCTTGAAGGAGCTTGGATTGGGTGATGGGCCCGAGTCAGAGCCTTCAGACAGCCTCCTCATCATAACTGAGGTGTTCACTTGTTCCACAGTCCAGCAAATCTGAAGAGAAAAATCTTTCCTGACTAGAAGAAAACTGAATGCTCTTCACTGAGGAAAGGTTGAATAAAATGGGGGTATGCGCTACTAGTTGGCTTAGAAGGATTTCCTCAAAAGATTTTTATGAGGAAAAAGCAAATTTATTCCCTCGGCTTCAAATCTAGGGAAAGGGACTTATAAGAACCATGGGCCTGAAACTTCTTTCCATGTTGAGAATAGCTTTTAGGAAATCGCTTAAGCTGCCATGACTTAATTCTTTATGTCTCCTTAACTTTTAAAAAATTTAACCTTCAAAGAAAAAAACAGGACAACATTAGAGGGGAAAAACATGTTTTCAAAAGACAAATATTTCTTACAGGTATGTATACCTATGGTCTTTATATCAAATTGGTTAGTTAGGTAAATTGACTGGTTTAGTACTTTGATTGGTGTTTGGTTTGTCAGTAGGTTGTATATTTTTATTATCCTTGAGAGTCAAGAAGGAATTTACCTTACGCATTTAATTTTCAGAATGAAAACGGTTTTAATATTATTTTCTTAGTAATTTAAAAAATCCAAATAGTGTAAACAGTGTGAAAAGGCCAAACAGTACATAAAACTTTAAGCAAGTAAAACATATATTGCAATGGTACCACTCTATGATAACCATCATTAACATTCTGGTGACCAAACTTTGTTGTTTGACTTAATGCATGATGGATGGGTAGATGGATAGATAGATAAAATTTTACATAAATAGAATCATATCATGGATGTAGTGGTTCTCTTTTGAATTATCATTTTTACTTTTGCTAAACTCTCACCTACATCCATATAACCGCCCCTCATTGCCAGCCCTAGGTAATTCATATTAAGAACTTGTTTATCTTTGCCATATTTTTCTCATTATATAAACATTTGCAACGATATTGGGGATCTTATAACTGTTTGTTTCACAAAAATTAAATCAGATATTTCTTTGTGTCCTTGGTTTTTCTCCTTAAAAATATCTGGAGGAAACCTCTCCAAGTGAGTATATTTAAATATAATTTCTCCTTTTTAATAGCCGAATAATATGCCATAGTATAGAAGCACAGTGTTTTATTTCCAAATGATGGTCACTTAATGTGTTTCTATTTTTTACAAATAGCATTAAAAGGAACATCCATGGAACTCTCTGTTTTAAATATGTAACGGTCTTACTTTAATAAGATGGATTTTCAGAGATAGATTAGAGAATCAAAAGATACGTGTTTATCTTAATTGTACTAGATATTCCCAGATAGCTTTTCCTACCTTGTAAGAAGTTGCATTTAACATGAATATGTTAAATGACAAAGCAATATATACTGCTTCGCCATAATAGGAAATAAGAGATATTTAAAAGCATCTCTCTTTCATTCCTTCTTTCATTTAATCATATATTTGCTGAGCACCCAGATGCCAGGTACAAAACCGGTCAATCACTTCACTTAGGATCTTTGGAAATAAAAAGTAAAATTGCTAGGTCCAAGAATCTTCCACAAAGTTTCAACTACTTTGCAGTTACTCTCAAATATATCCCCCAGGAGAGCATTTGAGAACCATCTTTCATGTGGGATGGTTGGTTGGTTGATTGGCTGGTTGGCTGGTTGGCTGGTTGGTTGGTTGGTTTTCAGTCTACTCTACTCTCCCAATTCACAGAATCACTGTCACCATGTCACTATTATTGATAGGAGTGTACTACATTCTCCAGGTGTGTTATGCACACCTGAAAAAAGATTAAGAACCAATGCTGCAGGCATTAATCCACCTAACCAAACTCACTGCAAATTACTGATTTAAAGAGCTACAAAATATTTCCATTCCATAAATCAAATGGCTTGCTTTTCCTGTATGCATTCATATACCATTATTTTAGAAATGTTTACAAAATTTAACTAACCAGTCTTTCTGAAATAAACGAATGTTAAAGCAATTTGATAAATGCAGCCCAAGCAAAAATGTATCATTTAAAATATACGTAACAGATTTTATAAGATCCCTTAAATGGAAGTTAAATATAGCAGCAACCCCAGAATTCAATAAAGAAACTTTGTAGAAACAACATAGCTTACATATTGCTCTGTGTCTGATCATATCATATTAAGCTATTCTGAATTTTATTTTTAACTGACACAGAGGAGAAAATGCTTTGTTAATTGGGGAAAGAAATCTTTGAATAGGAATAGCATTGACTTTTAAATTATTGGCCTTATCTTGCTCTTTTATGTATGCTCAGAATAGTGACAGCATTTTCAACAATGTTCCAAAAGCCATTTAGCTTACATAGTGGAATTATTGTGATACGGTACACTTAATGCATTTCTTCTTCATAGCATCTTATTTCATAAAAATCAATTGGATTTTATGCCTTGCATAGAAGGCCCTTCTTCCACAATGAAGTCAGAGTTATTATGGGTGAGCTGGCCAGATATCATCAAATGCGCTAGAACCTTTCTATAGTATTTATTATTGTACAGAATGCAGTGTAAGGCACTCCACCACACTACAATAAGTAGCACTCTCTCTAGCAGATCTATTGTAGGAACTCTTTATAGGAAGCTATTAATAATACAAAGGTAGGCAAGGATGTCTTGAAGTTTTTCCAGAGAGTAAATGTACTGAAGTAACAAAAAAGCTGCCCTAAGACAAATTTACACATAAAGTGTTCCTAGAACAGTGCCTAGCCTGTGGTAGACATTCAACAGACACGTTCAATAAATGAAGGAAGGCAGTGCTCTCACATGTGCGATGACACAAGAGTGAGTCACTAACAGACACAGGCAAATGATATAAGTTCCATTGATGTACATAAGGAAATAATACTGGATTTTCATACCAACAAAGAAATCAGTGCTGGGGAACCAGGAGCATATTTCAAATTGAAGGAACAAAGTTTCATGCCCTTGGGAACCCAGCTGCCAATGAGATTTCAGAGTAAAATTCCATCTGGTTCTTCGGAAAAGCTTGTTTCCTTACATTCTCAGGGGGCCTTATAACCTCCTGACTCCTTTCGACTCTTGTAGAGATCCAAAGTATGTGCTTGCCTGCTCACCAAATGCAAGTCACTGGTAACAACCATGGTGCATTCCTGACCATTTACTAAATGAAAGAATCCAGGGAAATGTTCTTTTATTTACCAACTCCCATTTTTAATAGGTCTGGGCTTCAAGCCTTCTTGAGATCTATTCCTACAGTATGAATTCCAAAGATGGAGTTTTAGCAAAGCTCCAGCACATGCTAATTTCCTTTAAATATCCATAGGAGTAAATCTAATATTTCAAAGGTAATTTCTGCCAGCACAATGACCAAAAACAAATAACAAGATATATGTGACATAGAACCTCTATGATGAAATTAACATGCCCGAAACATATTTCATCCTCTTTTATGACACTCAATATAGATATCTATCGCTTTTTTCATTTTTATTAATTTTCTTTAAAATTCTATATACATACCTATATGTGGCTTCACATTAATACATAAATGCGATTATATCATACATGTTAGAATTTTGTAAGTACAGTATTTTTCTTCTTTTTCCCCCACTTATTTCCTCCTTGCTTTTCTTCACTATAAAGTATAGAATTGTAACTACTTCATATGCAGTTTCATTCTATTCTCATATAATATATATATGAATATACATGTGCGTATACATATATATACACACATATTTGGGATTGATCATGGGTTTGTTTTCAAAAATGGGATGTGGAATACATACTTCTCTCCATCTGCTTTCTCCTCTGGAAAACACCTCATGAATTAATTTCAAATCAACCCATGTGGTTCTATATCAGTCTATACTATGGCTGCATAAGAGTCCAGGGCCTTGATGTACCATCATTTATTCCACAATGACAGTATGTTTTCAGTGTTTTGTTGTGAAGATGAATTCAAAGATAAATTCATTTCCCTCTGGATATGTCCATGCATGTGGGTGTTTTTCTTTAAATTTCATTGATCCACAAGAGTGAGATTGTTAAAATTATATAGATAGACAAATAATTAGATAGATAGATAGATGATAGATAGATAGATGATGATAGATTGATGAATGATGGGAAATAGATAGATTCTAGTAGTGTTTTTCAGACAATTCACATTTCTGTCAGTAACCTTTTACTCATATTACTGCACCAAAATTAGTTACTAGCCTTTCATTTTTCTGTATCAAGTAGTAAATATAAAGCTCTATCTCATTATTGAATTTCCCTAAATGCTAGTGAGTTTACAGCTTTTCGTACAATTGCAGGCTGTTTGCTATGGTCTCCTGTAAATAGCTATTTTGTATTCATTTCTTCTTGTGGTTTACAAATACAATTTTGTAATAATTTTTCAAGAGATGCATAAGTGCAGTAATATTAAGCATTTGTCTTCTACATTCAGATATTTTCCAAAATACCTTATTTATCTATTGCTTGTATATTATATCCTATGTAATTTTATCTAGTCTTCAATACCCATCTCTAATTTCATAATTCCTTGTTTTTTTATTTGGATTAAAAGCTTTTCCTTCCTTTTCTCTACATTTCCCAGGCTAAAATAATTTCCCTAGGTTTTCCGTATGGTTTTTATTGTTTTACTCTTTACATTTCAGTTTTTACCCCAGCTGGGATTTAGTTTTTATATACTGTAAAATGGAGGTCCTAATTTATTTTGTCATCCAGATATATGGCTAATTGAACAAGAACTACTCTTTTTACTCTGATTTAAAATGCCATTATATCCTATATTAAATTTTTATGTACATTAGGATCCTTTCCTGGGTTCACTATTCTGTTCTATGACGTACTTATCTGTATCCATACCAATACCATATTGATTGGAATGGAGATGTTTTTGTTATTTTATAGAGCAAGTCTCCCTTTATTATTATTTTCTTTCATAATTTTCTTAATTATCTTAAGGCATTTCTTCTTTCATATAAACTTTAATATAATTTTTATCCAGTTGAAAAGAATCTCTTAAGATTCTAATTAGTAATTTGTCCAATTTTTTTAAAGTATCAAATTTTTTCATCCAACTGAATAACCTTCTCTTTATAGACGTAGTCTTTATGTCCTATGTCATTCAATAAGATTTCATTATTCTCCTTATATAGATCTTCTTCCTTTCTTATTAAATTAGTTCCTAAGAATTTTATCATTTTTCCATAGTATCGTTAATAAGATATTTTTGTTATATTCATTTCCAGGAGTTCATTGTTAATATAGAAAAAACTCATAATTTTGTGTTTTGTCTTTTATCCAATTTATCACATATTTTTATCAATTCTAGTGGATTTTTTTAACCAGAGTTCTTTGGATGTAATAAGATTTATTTCTACTTTTTGAATACTTATACCAATCATTTCATTTTATTGTCTTACTGGTTTATTTAGAGCTTCCAGGACTGTGATGAATAACAATACTAATATCAGGCTTCTTTGTCTCGTTCTTGATTTTAATTGTAATAGTTTTTGCCACTTACAAAAATATTGATTTTTGGTTTTAGTGGATGATCTTTATTATCTTTAAGTAGATTTCTTTATTATTTAACCTAGTGGTTTTCAAAAGCTGACTGGCAAATGTAAGTATATTATTTTCATCTATTTCTGTGATTGTATTGTTTCTTTGACTTGTTTATGTAATGGATTATGTTGCTAGATCCCTGATATTTAAGCACCCTTACATTCCTGGAATAAACCTTGTCTCATCTAAATACATTATCCATTTTCCATATTGTTGGATTCTCTCTACCAATATTTAATTTGGCATATTTATATTTCTTTTTTTTTTTTCTTTTGAGGAAGATAAGTCCTGAGCAAACATCCACCACCAATCCTCCTCTTTATGCTGAGGAATATTGGCCCTGAGCTAACATCTGTGCCCATCTTCCTCAACTTTATATATGGGACACCTGCCACAGCATGGCTTGATAAGTGGTGCATAGGCCCGAGCCCAGGATCCGAACGAGTGAACTCCATATAGCCAAAGCAGAGTGTGCAAACTTAACTGCTATGCCACCGGGCTGGCCCCTGTATTTCTATTTTTAAGTGGGATTAGACTGTTCTACATAATCTTTGTCAGATTTGGATTAAATTTATACCAACTCCAAAAAATTACTAAGGAAGTTTTTCATTTTTTCCATGCATAAAATAGTTAGCACGAGAAAGTTCAAATCTTAAAAAGGTAGATAGAATTCATCTATGAATCCATCCGGCCTTGGTGAGTTTTTCAATGGTAGCTCTGTGACCATCTATTCTCAAACCCTTTTGATGGTAAGTAGTCTGTTTGAGGATTGAGTATTAACTTTGACTTGCATTGATTAATCTGTATTTTAATAAAAATTCATTTGCTCTCTCAAAGTTTTGGCTAAAGAATTGCAATTTCTTCTACAATTTTTTTCATCTTTTCTGTCATTATATTTCTTTCCCACAGTTAATTTTGCAGATTTTTCCTCTGTCTCTGTTTTTCTTCATCAGTTTCATAATTAAAACACTTTAATTGATCATTTCATAAAACCAGCTTTTTTAATGAATTTTATTGCTACAATTATTTTTTTCTATGTTAGCAATTTCAGATTCATCATTTTTTTCTCTTTCTATTTCTTTTTGGCTAATTTCTCTGTTCTTTTATCATTCCTTAAGTATTTTTTATTTCATTGTTGATACTGTCATTTTTAATATGGAGTGTGATAACCGGGGATGCGTTTTCTTCTCGTTTCAGTCATGTGAGGCAGAAATGTGAGGTTCTATATTCCCTGCTTTCTAGAGTTAATCATGTCAATTTTTATTTCCTCTTTGATATAAGAATAACCTAAGAGTATGTTTTTTAATTTCCAAGTAGTTAAATTGAGATTTTTGCACTTATTGATTACTAAAGGATGTGATCTTGAATAGAATATGATCTAATTTGTTTTCCCTTGTTGGGGTTTTCTTAATGGCCTAGCATCTGATCAATCGTTTTAAATATTCCGTGGATAAATAAAGAAGATCTACGTTTTCTTTTGAAGAGTGTACATTATTATTAAAATGAGTATATTGATCAGAGTATTCTAATTCTCAATATCTTTCCATATTTTTGTCTACTATACCTATTCAGTTTTGTGAAGGAATTTCATTACATTATATCTATTCTTAGTCTATTTAAATTTTAGCCCATCAGGGGGCTGGCCCCGTGGCCGAGTGGTTAAGTTCGCACGTTCCACTGCAGGCAGCCGAGTGTTTCGTTGGTTCGAATCCTGGGCGCGGACATGGCACTGCTCATCAGACCACGCTGAGGCAGCGTCCCACATGCCACAACTAGAAGGACCCACAACGAAGAATATACAACTATGTACCGGGGGGCTTTGGGGAGAAAAAGGGGAAAAAATAAAATCTTTAAATTTTAGCCCATCAAATTCCACCTTATCTGATAGAATTATCACTTCTATATTCTTTTGTACTCATTTGCATGATTTTTTAAATTCACTTATTTTCTACTTTTCTCTTAGTATTTTAAGTGTTTTCAGGGCTTTGCTTTTTAACCACAACCATTCTGCACGCCCACACCCATTCTGTTTTGCACCTTCAGCACAGTATTCAGTAAATTACATGAGATATTCAACACTTTATTATAAAATAGGCTTTCTGTTAGATGACTTTACCCAACTGTAGGCTAATGTAAGTGTTCTGAGCACGTGTAAAGTAGACCAGGCTAAGCTATGACGTTCGGTAGGTGAGGTGTATTAAACACATTTTCGACTGACTATATCTTCAACTTACAATGAATGTATCGGGAAGTAACCCCATTGTAAGTCAAGGAAGATCTATATTTTTAAAGTAATATGAATATGTTTTTAAAGGATGAAATAAATATAAATATAAATAAACATTTTCCTATACTTCAATGGCTCATCTCCTGCCCTCCAAGCCCAGAAGTCCAAAGTTCTAGATAAAGGACAAAGGACTAAATGACCATCTGATATCCTTTTGGCCCAAGAGTTGTAGTTCTATTTTTATGCCTTTAAGAGTATTTTCCACAATTGTTTTAAGATGTCATCTCCCAGTGATAGAATCCAGTAATATCAAAAATCGTGGCAAAAATACAGTACAAATCAGTTACAACATGTAGGCCAGTACTGTTATATATTAGCAAATATGCTAAGTTACTACCCAACAGAAAATATAACTACATCGAAATCACAAAAATTACTCTAGTATATCTTAAAATATTTCCATATCAAATATATTAAATAAAGAAATCATTTATTTAACATTGCTAAATTTATCAAACTTATTGTTAATTCTAAAATCTAAGAGCGTATTAGTTTTGTAAATTCCATTCAACACTGACTATTTCTATACTACTTGAGAAAGTGAATAACATTTTAAAAAAAAGTTAGAAGACACTGAATTACATTACACAAATTACAGCACAGAATTATTTATAGTATCTAAACCACTATATTAGGCTTCAAAGTCAAGACTTTTATAACTTGAATCAGGGTTCTGTGAATTTGTTTGTTTTTGTCATTTTAGCTGGCTGCAAGCTCAACCAGATAACAAGATGTTCAGTGATTCGCACTGTAAAGGTTTACCTTCACAAGCAAAAGTCTTTAGCTTAAATTTCTCATTGTCTTTAAATGAGAGCTTAAGAAATAGAGCAAAATCTTTAGTTTGAAACTAAACAAGATTTTTGTGTATTTGTATTGCCCCATATTCATAGATTTAGCATATATTATCATGAGACAGAGATGAAATTTCTCTAAGTTGGAATATTCCCTGTTAATTCTCCAAAATGTCTTTGCAATAGTCGATGAACATGTCCATCAGTAGATTAAAATGGTTCAAAATAAGTCTTGAAGTCACATCTTAAATGATTCCAACTCATTAAGATCAGAAGTGGTTGTTAATCAGAAAGTTAGGAGAGGGTTTCCAGAGTAAATCTTTTCAGTGATTTCATGGAAAAATCACTGACCAGTGAGAATCAAAATTGTTACTTACATACATAATTTCCAAAAGGAGAAAAATCAAAAGAGGAAAGCAGCTCTGCTCGATCACAGAAAGTCTTCCCTCTCAGTCAGGGGGCTTGAAGCAAGAGCTACAGTCCACAAGTGGGTGCTCCAGGAAAATCATTTCTCTAACACATTTGACACGTCTTGCAGTGGATTCACACTGCCTTGGCAAGCAGATGAATCAGCTTTGATGGTGTTGCCAATAAAGCCACAGTCTTTTGTTGCTACGCAAACACATTTCTCTCTTTCTTTCTATGGCCTCCAGCAAACTACACATGTTACTTTTGTTTGGGTAATTTACTGTCTTGGTAAAGGAAGTATGAAACTACTTTTCAGAGAAAACCATTGAAACTCCTCGGCTGGCAGCATCAGAATCACTAGTTTCAGAAATATCACCACAAAGCTTTCTCTGATCAAATGGAAATACTCAGAGGAGAGAAAAAAAATCTTAAATCCAACCAGCAAAATTCCCACAAACCTCCGTTCATAAAGCTTGATTTTTGCAAGCCATCTGTTTTCCAAATAGACCATATTTTTGGCCTTAAACATCCCTCTTCATGCTCCTTCCAGCAAGGTTCCCCGTTATTTATCTACAAGATTAATAAAGATCTTCTAAATGAGAACACTATCTCATCTCACAGCCCCTTTAAACTGCTATTGTCTCTTCAAGAAGTTTTAAAAAATTTAAATTTAAACATTTACACTGTATTTCTTTGGCATTTCTTGATACTCAGTCCAACTGTTGCTTTAGTCAATACCATAATTTGCTTGTTTGATAGCTTGTTTGTTTCTTTTGGTGTTCCCACATTTTCTTCATATTTTAGAATACTTTTTCACTTAATGAGAATCTGCTACTCATATAATCCGGAAATGAGATAGTAAGTTAGCAATTTACATGGTGTAGAAAATATTTTTCCATTGTTTTGATCAAAAGAACAGTTGTGATGCTCTTTTATCCATAAAGTGAATTTAATTAAAATTTTAATTTAATATGCAGTGATTTTTAAGTTTTTCTTTTAAAAATATAAAAGTATTAGATCAACTGAAAAGATTTTAAAAAGAAATTTTAACTCTCCGGTTCTAGTGTTGATTGGAATTTAAAAAAAAAAAAAACCTTAAAATTATTTTTTTTCAGATGTCCAGCATCACCAATCAATAGGGAAATACAATTAAAACTGCAATGAGTTACCACTTCACATCCATTAAGATGGCTATTATCAAAAAAAAAATCCCAGAAAATAACCAATATTGTCAAGGTGTTGGAACCCTTGGAGAGAAGTTAATTGCTGGTGGGGATGTGAAATAGTACAGCCTCTGTGGACAACAGTAAGGCGATCCTTCAGAAAGATAAACATAGAATTACCATATGATCCAGCAATTCCACTTCTAGGTATATACACAAAAGTATTGAAAGCAAGGATTCAAACAGATATTTGCACTGATCTTTATAACAGCAATATTCTCAATAGCCAAAAGGTGGAAACAACTCAATGTCTATCGCTGGATGAATGAATAAGCAAAATGTGGTGTGTACGAACAATGGAATATCATTCAGTCTAAAAAGCAATGAAATTCTGACATGTGCTACAACACAGATGAGCCTTGAAGACATTATTCTAGGTGAGCTAAGTAGACACAAAAGGACAAATATTTCGATTCCACTTAAATGAAGTCCTCACATTAGTCAAATTCATAGAAAGAGAAAGTAGGATGGCCATTGCCAGGGGCTGGCGGGAATGGGGAGCTGTTGAATGGATATGGAGTTTCAGTTTGGGAAGATGAAGAAGTTCTGGAGATGGACAGTGGCAATGATTGTAGAACAATGTGAATGCACTTAATGCCACTGAACTGTACACATTAAAATGGTTAAAATGGTAAATTTTTGTATATTTTATGTATGTATGTATATTTTTTTTACCACAATAAAAGTTATTTTCTTTTCAAAAAATAAATAGAAATGTTTCTGGGGATTCTTAACTCTTAATTCTTCAGTTAAATAAAATCGAATATTCACATTATTTTGAAACTGCTTTGTCCATTTAACCCAGAAAGTTAATTAACTTTATTATTTCGGACACTAAAATTCAGTGCTCTATTCTGGGCTTAAAAGCACCAATGGATTTTGGGACTTACTAAAATGAACTTCACCCAATGCCTGTGCCCAGGAAACCATCTTTAAAAGTCCTTGATGAGTTAGATATTCCCAAGGCAAGTTCAGGAAACCTGGTACCAAAACTCCCTTTAGGATCCAGTAGAATTATCTCCATCAAGGGTAGATAACTAATATGCTCATCTTCATGTCTAGAGAAAGACTGGGGAATATTATTGTTGATGCCCTGAGTCACTTGTAGGGGTTCAGACAAGAACAAAGCTTCTGTTATCTAATGAAGTAAACGTCCCCCAAACTATACTTTTGTAGAAACTTTTCTTGAATGTATACATAGCCTACATTTTCTAAAATTTTTCTAAAATGCATTAGTATGACTGGTATGGATGACATGACTCAGACATCAAAGCGTTATGTCTAGTTTATTTACTTCTCTTAACCATGTTTGATTCTTCTTTTTTTCCTTTCATGCCCATTGTTTCTGATTTTGTTTTGCTTTGGTTGAGGGAGAAGTTAGGAAAGCATAATGATAAGTTGGTTAAAGGGATTTCATAATAATAAATTCTGCCACTTCAAGCCATGTTTAAAACATCTTTAAATGTTCAGAAGTTTTCGGCTATTTATAATGAATTGATAAAGTCAAAAAATAAACAGTATCTAAGTTATTTTAAAATGACCAAATGTCCTGGAGTGTGTTTTGGTTGGACTCTTGATGGTTGTAAGTTGCTTTTGTTAGTTTAGGAAATAAATTCATTTTTACTACCATTAAATATCCCTTACATTCACTATGTAAGAAAATTAAAGGGAAAATGTTACTTTTTTCCCATCTCCTTAAAATGTAAGCAACTATAAAACTGCACATTTATATTGTGTACACTCTTTCTAGAGAAAAGTACAATAAAATGTAGGTTGCTAGCAATGAAGGGAAAGACACACCATGTGGACACCATTCCATTGGTTTTCAGCAGTGTAGACTTGCTTTGACGAGCTCGCGTGTGTGCATGTATGCACACACGCACATGTACACACACACATTTATTACCGTCAATTCGAGCACTATACATTTATATTAAGAAAACCATGCTTGACTTCTGATAGTGTTGTAAAGTTTCAGTGAATCTAGAAAGTCATTTTTTCCAAAATTTGTTTTCACTTATGCGTAGATGTTCATACAAATGCTTGAGTAGAGAAAATCCAGTTTTATAGATTCAAATACACCAAATTGCCAGATAATCTTATATTTATCTGAATAATGTATTTTCACCATTTGTTCTTTTTTTCACTCTGTAACAATTATATGAATTTAGGTTTCCTGATAACTAGGAACAAGAATACTGTAATTTTCATGTTGACTTGGTATTTTCAAAGACTATCTATTCTACAACTCAGGTACAGCTTTATCAGCACCATTCCAGGCGGATGTCTCTTTTTCCACTTGTAATCTAGGGAACCATCCTGTTTCTCTGGGCCGCAAAAGGCATTCTGGGTGTCTCTGAGGTCAAAGCACCCTCTTCAAAGAATACTCACAGCTTGTTCACAGGGAACTCCTCTCAGGGATAGGACTGCTTCAGTCGTTTTACCCTATTAGGAACCTCACGCCAATCTCAGTAGCTTCTACTTCAACTAACTTCTGCTCTCCCTCAATATAGATTATTCTGGGCTTTTGTTCAGGAAAAAAAAAGTCAATCGTTTTGAAGGTTACCTGTGTAGGAGGCATGGTCCTCAGTTCAGCTGATTTTCACTGTCAGTGTGGAATTTACTTGTTTTATTTTCTGCTGCTGTCACCGGCATTGGATACCCGGGCTTTCTATGGATTCATCATCATTTTACTAAGTCTTCTACCATTTTAGCAGGACTTAGGGAAAGATATTAAGAAGATATTAAATCATTTCAAATGAGAGCCTATATCAGTTAGGGTCCGGGCAAGAAAGTGATGACACAATCAAACGCACTTATTGAGAAAAGTTATTAACAAATGTGAGCATGCACATTAAGGTATGATTAAACACAGCAGGGCTAACAAGTAGGAATTGTCACTTCCTAGGCCTAAAAGGACTAGAGAGAGAGAGGAGCCGTAATTGAGGCGACCATGAAAGGGGCTATGGCTTTCAGCAGAGGAACCAGCCAACCAGCAACATTCCAACAAGGAGGAGGCAGGGAAATAAACACCTTGACCTCATTCTCTTTACTCTCCCTGATCTGCAGTGGGTGACTCCCCTTAAGCAAACTTGACTGTAAGCCAGAGGGCATGTGAGCCATTTGTAGAGGTCAGCCTCCTGGGACACAGAAAAGACAGAAAAGGGTGATGGAGGGTAAAGAGTGGTTCTTGAGGGGCAAATATAAATTATCCAGTGTTTGGAGCTTCTCTATTATCCTCCATATCCACATTTTATTTATTTATTTATTTATTTTGGTGAGGACGATTGACCCTGAACTAGCACTTGTTGCCAATCTTCCTCTTTTTGCTTGAGGAAGATTGTCCCTGAGCCAACATCTGTGCCAGTCTTCTGCTTTATATATGGGACATCACCACAGCATGCCTTGATGAGCTGTGTGTGGGTCCATGCCCAGGATCCAAACCCCAGGTCACAGAAGCAGAGCGTGCAAACTTAACCACTACACCACTGGGCCAGGCCCCCTCCAAATCCAATTTTAAAAATACTTTTATGAATGAGTAGATTTGTAAGTATGTGTGTATATGTGTGTTGTGTGTGTATAAGGACAGAGAAAAAATTGAGAAAGAAGCACAGAACAAACATGCTTAACAGTAAATACTTGTATGGCCCTTGGTATATGCCAGGTAGTGTTTGAAGCACTTTAACTGTATCGACTCGTTTATTCCTCATAGTAATCCTGTGAGGTAGGTACTGTTATAATTCCCATTTTCCAGACAAGGAAACTGAAGCACAGAGAGTTTAAGGAACTTGCTCTGTCACAACAGCTAGTAAGCGAACCAGCTGGGATTTGCTACATTTGGGGGCGATCAATAGAGCCAGATAGTTGTGTATGTGTCTGGCATGTGCATTCATACCAAAACAAATGTGTTCATTTCCTGTTTGTTTTCCTTAGAAACTCAAATTTTAATCCCAAACATGCAAGCCTCACCCGCTCTCCTTCACTTTCTTACTTTACTTGCCTGTCCTCTGAAGGAATGTGAATTTGAGACTAGAGACCTCCCAATCTAATGGAAAGGGTGGATTGAATAAACCTCATATGTATTGCTTCTCCCTAGCCAAGACTTTTGCTAGATATAACTTGGCGGGGGTTATAGATTCTTCTCCCTCAGCGGTACCTCCAGTGCAGCTACTCTTTGTTGCCCGTTTTGAACAAGATATGTCCTTAAAAGATAGCTTACTGTCTAGGTTCCTGAAATCAGGTCTCTCACTTTTTCAATAATTCAAGGGCAACTCAGGACAACTTGACAACTGAGTCCTCTTAGGTACTTTTGTTCACACCAATAAGCTCCTTCTTCCAAAGGAGCCAACAGGATAACAGGCATATTTTCTACATAGAAGAAACAGAGAATCTATAAACTGGTCCCAGATGAAAAAAGATTGAGGTTTCCTTCATGTTTCTAAAAACAATAAAAGGGAATTTCTCTTTCAAACGTATTCGGTTTATAGATCTGCATTTAGCCAGAAGAAAACGAATTAGAAAATGCTTTAACCAAATTGTTTCTTCTATCAATTCCTGAAGGATCTGCAAAGCAAAGTATTATTTTCAATTTTATATAAGGAGTATGGATAACTTTACATCCCCATCATGTACTTAAGCCAGAGAAATAAAATACTCTCCTATTGTTCAGTCCAGTTGGGTCCCATTCCTTCCCTTAATTTTGTGTGGTATGTTTTGTGTAGCTTTTAATATGGACTCCAGGGAGCTAAGCAGTGGGTGGTGCTTGGTCTTATTCTGTATACAGTATTATTGGGCATTATTAAAAATGCTTTATTATTTTCACATGGAGTAGTAAAAACTCCTTTAAAATTAAACCAAACACGGCAGAATTGAAGATAATAAATAATTCAATTTTTTGTGGGAAATTCTCACTGAAAAATAAATTATGTCTGGGTTGTAATCTGTCTTGGCCGTGATGCAAAGCAACTACCATGGAACTAGGTGGGTTATATGCTAAAGAAATGGAGATAATTGCCAGGGAAAGTAAGACAATGCTATTAGAATCGTAGATCTTTATGACTAACTCTACAAAACTCTCTGCCTAAGAGTGTTGCTTTTCCTGTTGTGACTATTGAAAAATTTCAGATATATTCTTAAACTTATCAAAAAGGAAACTTTTACCAACATACAATCAAAATTTTAAATTTCACCCGTTCTAGTTGAAACTATGTATTCTCTCCCATATAGCCTATCGTTACAGATACTTACTGAAAGCAATTGACAGCACAATTGTAAGAAAACTATCTCCCATAGGGCTCCTACAAGTGCACATAGGAAATCAATTTTTATATTCACAGGAGAGGAAAACACAGAAGTCCCGACTGGGAAACTTTCCTGCTGGGGCTTTACCTCATACTTCTCAAGAGCTGTGTAAATATTAACAGGATAAATTCATTTTATAAACAATCTAGGCATCAACCGAATGAGACATAGTCACCTCAAGGTAATAAGGAAATCAATCTGAATCCCTTTGCAGGGAGATTAAAAACAGAATTCAGTAATAAAGAACAGTCTATACATTTGGGAGAACCAGTTTTATGGGATTAAGGTTGGAAGTTGCAATGATGGTGTTTGTTTGGGGGAAGAGAACAGAAATAAACGTAGCAAGACTTAAATAGTTCTCTTATTTTTTTTAATGCTGAGGGATATGGTTTTTAACCTAGGATTCCTTTGTTTGTGCACCCGCCTGTGTAACGCTGTGCCTCGAGGGTAATTGCAAAGGCACAGATATTGATTTGCTCCCTTTAAAAGAAAAGATGATTTTTTTTCTCACATTTAGCCAAAAAGGGAAGGGAAATTATTGTAAATGTATTCTATTCTGCTCTAACATTTTTTAATTAAGCTACTTTTCTTTTTATGGTTCCAGTACTTAGATTAATCAAGACCGAAACAGCTGCGGCGAAGAATCTACGGGTTCTTTATTCCAGCATAAAAAAATCAGCCTCCCAAAATAGGAGACGATGTAACATATTCTTTTACGAAAAAGCCTTCGATAATTACTCCCAATAGTTAAACATTTCTTTCAACCTTTTACTCTATTAATCTGGATGTCATATTACTACCTTTAATAATAATTTCGGTTTCTCATTTGCAAGTGTATCTCCTCCAATTCAGATAATTCTTCATCCCTATTTGACTTATTACCGTCTGCTTCTTCCGCTAAAGATAGACCATGTTTAATGACAATATTATGTAAAATACCACCCGGCAGGAATTTTTTGCCTGCTTTACAAGGGCAGAGAAATAATGTTTCACCAGATTTGCCTAGACATCAAAACCTCAATTTGAGCATAATCTCCAGAGTTACTTCAATAAGCATTGTGGTAAAAAATTTGATGCTTTTCATTATTTTTCCAGTGGCAGAGATATTCAAAGTGGAACCCAAAAGAGGGAGCTAACCTGGAAACAATCTGAAACTGTAATTGTATTTTAAGAAAAAAAAATGAAGTTATAAACATACAGCATTTAGAGAATTACTCAAAAGCCAAATTCTCCCAATTTATAAAAAGCCATGCATTTCTGAAGCAGATTGTCTTAAGATGAGTGAATCATGACATGATCCTGGGTACTTAGCTATGACATCTGTTAGGTGGTAAATTGCATCGAACGCCACATGCATAATGAAGGAGAGAACAGTTTTTGGTTCCTAGAGTGCTCCTCATGTGAAGATGTACAAATAGAGGCAGCAAAACTCAGGCCAGATGGAAGAGCTGCAATGCTGGAGACTGCCTCTGACTTACTGGTAGTGCTAGGTGTCTCCTAAAAAATGCATAACCTGATGAGGTCTCCAGGGAAATACATTTATAAGCTCCTCAATATTCCAGAGGATGGCAAGCCAGTGCCTTTTGTGAGACTTCCACTGTTGCCTTGAAGAATCAGTGTCAAAAGTTAGACCACCTGTGTGAGAAATATTACTTTGTTAATGCATTAAATAGTCTTTTATTCTTCACAATGAGATGTGGAGGAAACATTTCAGAGGTTAGTATAAAAATAACAAACACGCACCTGAATATAAGAATAAATTAACACAGCAAACTCCTTTGAAGATTAAAGGCTGGCTTTGTATTTTCTAAATGAGTAAATACTGTTTTTCCTAATTAGTTTAACTAGATAATAATTGAGAGATTTGATGATGGATCAGGAAATAACCTACCACATTCCACTATTTAACAAGCTAAACATAATCTTTAAACTGACTAGAAGGAGTGTGTAACACGCCTCACATAAAATACGTATGTGTTCAAATATGTGTATTTGTGTCCTGTATACATATATGCACAATTGCTTTTAGTTAATTGATTAATCGCTATACCTAAAATTCAGGTCTGACACAGTCTATTGAAAAATGCTAAGACTTTGATCTTCGGGGACCTGGGTGAAGAAAAGGTATATTGGAAAGTCCTCATCTTCAGAACGCACATCTAATCCTACTTTGAGTTACCCTCAAGGGAAACGCTGCTGTCAGTCACACGGTCATTCATGTTCCTGAGTTTTAATTCTGCTAACTCAGTGGTTATAAGATAAAACAAGTTTAAACACTTGAATGTATCTGGTAATTTGCAAATTTTAAAGGACATTGCGATCACTTAGGGGGAATTTTGAGTATATTTCCTTTTCAACTACCCTACCATGGGCAACTTATCTAATGTCTCCATTTCCTTTCTCTGTTCCCTTCACTGGGGCACAGTACTTGGCAGCGCTTGGTCTGCCAGCCACGGTGATTCATTCTCTGCCAATTCAAAGCACTCAGCATGATTTACACTCTCAGGAACTTTAAAATGGATACACTTACACAGGTTCAAGTGGATGGGAGAGAGACACCGTCTGTTGCTAATGTCGGCACTTGCACAATACAGAATTTGTCATTCTCAAATAGGATGGAGGGGAGTGCTTTGAAGACTGGGAAACTGAAAATCCTTTAGGAGGCAAAATTAGTGACTCAGAGACTGCTTCTTTCAGGTATATAATTCTTCACTCAAGTAAGGCTTGGATTCCTATCACATGGAATTTAAGGGAAAGCCTCAGAATCTGGAGGTTAAAAGTTATTTCTCTAAAGTTGAAAAAGAAGAGTCAGAGTGAATTTTTATAATACAGAACAAAAATATTTTTCATTTCATGAAATTACAGTTGTAAAAATTTGTTTCAGCACAAAATTGTACATTCTAACTAGAGAGAATTTCAAGTATTTAGAAAATAATTACCAGGAAACCCACCAGCCAAACACAGGCACTATAAATATTTTGATATATTTCCTTTTTTTAATCTATCAGTGAGTATTTCTCTCCAAAGCTCTAAGCATAACGTTCCTTTGATTTTGTATTTTTTCACTTATTATATACTAATCATGTCCTTAATTATTACTTACCCTTCTTAAGCAATGCTAAATTCTGCACAATAATTCATCACATAGGTATATTCATAGGTATCTATTTCCTTATCATTGAATATTTAGGTAGAATAAAAGTTATTGCTTTCATAAATACTGCTGCTATTAATAATTTTAATGATTAAGGTTTTAGTTCATGTATACATTAGTTTCTCAGGAGAGAGAAAATAATTTATACGTGGATCAAAAGATAACATCTTTAAGTGTGGTCTTTATCACTATATTGCTTTCTAAAATTGCCACCAGCTATTTATAAATATGTCCATTTCACATCAGTCTTGCCAGCCACGTGATTTTCTATCTTTTTAAGTGTTTTTATAACTGATAGATTAAATGTAGTATATCATTTTAATTTGTGTTTATTTGATTTCTAGTGAAATTGAGCACTATTAGTCCAGATATGTGTTTATGGATCTATTTTCTCTTTAACATGGTTTTTCATGCTTTGCCAATTTTCTTAAGTCTTAATGTTGGTTTGTTTAGTTTCATACAGTCACGCGCCACATTATGATGGTCCAGTCAATGATGGACCGCATATGCAACAGGGGTCCCATAAGATATGATGAAACTGAAAAATTCTTATTGCCTAGTGACAGCGTAGCCATCCTAACATTGTAGTGCAACTCATTACTTATGTGTTTATGATGATGCTGGTATAAACAAACCTACTGTGCTGCCAGTTGTATAAAAGTATAACACATATAATTATGTACAGTACCTAATACTTGACAATGATAGTAAGTAACAGCATTGCTGGTTTATGTATTTACTATACTATACTTTTCATCGTTATTTTAGAGTGTACTCTTTCTACTTATAAAAAAAAGTTTACTGTAAAACAGTATGCCATGTTACGCTAGCAACAGCCTTGTATGTCTCATGTTTACCACATCTCTTGATTACCTCATTTTCTCTTGTGCTTGATTTTTATTTTATGTTGTTTTGTTTATTATGGCCCTTAAGCGTACAAAATCCACTGCTAATGTTGCCAGTAAGAGGACACATCAAGTGACTGACCTGGAAACAAAATTAAAAGTGATTAAGGACTACAAAAGTGATGGTTATTGCTTCCAGGCAGGCATGTGCCCTTCCACCATAGCTATGATCTTGAAGAACAAGAATAAAGTGATGGAAGCTGTTAAAGGATCTGCTTCATTGAAGGCAACAACACTGACAAAAATTTGAGAATGACCTATATCAGACATGGAGAAACTTCTAATGACCTGGATTGAAGACCAGACAGAGAAGCGTATCCATCTCAGCACCGTGACAGTCATGGCCAAAGCAAAAAGTTTGTTTCTGATGTTGAAAGGAAAGGCTGGACCCGACTATGATGTTGAATTTACTGCTAACTCTGGGTGTTTTAAACTATTCAAGAATAATTATTCATTACATAATGTGAAAGCGAGTGGTGAGTCCACAAGTACTGACATGAAGGCAGCTGAAGAATTTTTGGAAACTGCAGATAAGTTGATTGTGGAGAAAAATTACATGTCAGCACAAATATTCAATATAGATGAAACCTCCTTATTCTGGAAATGGATACCTGCAAGGAATTTCATCCATAAAGAGGCCAAGTCAATGCCAGGTTTCAAGGCTTTTAAGGACAGGATAACAGTGTTGCCTGGGGGCAGTATTGCTGGCTACAAATTGAAACTCTTTGTGATCTGGCACGGAGAGAACCCCAGGGCCTTCAAGCATATCAGTAAGCACCACTGCCAGTGTACTACGGGAGCGATGAGAAATCATGGATGACCCAGCTCCTCTTCCAAGATGCCCTCCTGAATTGCTATGCCAGCCAAATGGAGAAGAATTGTTTGGAGAAGAACATACCTTTCAAGATTTTGCTAATTGTTGTTAGTGCTCCTAGACACCCTTTTTTTATTGGTGATTGTCATCCCAATGTCAAAGCGATTTTTCTCCCATCAAACACCACTTCTTTGATCAAACCACTGGATGAAGGAGTTATAGCGGCTTTTAAGGCCCACTGCCCGAGGAGCACTTTTGCCCAGGCTATTGTTGCAACTGAGGAAGACACTGAGAAGACACTGATGCAATTCTGAAAAGATCACAACTTCTATGACTGCATCAAGAACCTTGTTTGGGCTTGATGTGATGTCTGTCACCAAGGACTGTAGGAATGGCATCTGGAAGAAAACACTCAAAAGATTCATCCATGACTTCAAAGGATTTTCCAGAAATGAGGAGGTTGCAAAAATCACCAAGGCTGTGGCTGAGATGGCAAACAACTTTAACCTGGGTGTGGATGAGGATGACATTGAGGAGCTCCTAGAGGTGGTTCCTGAGGAGTTGACAAATGAGATGTTGAAACTGGAACAGGAACGCATACCTAAGGAAGAAGCAAGAAAAAAGGAAACTGCAGGAGAAGAAAAAGAAGAATCCTCAAGAAAATTCACAGTGAAGGGTTTAGCAGAACCTTTTGCAGACCTCAACAAGCTCCTTAAAAACTTTGAAAACATGGACCCCAACATTGAAAGGTTTTCGTTAATAGAGAGGAATGTTCATGGTGCATTAACTGCTTGCAAGCAAATCTATGAAGAAAAAAAGAAATAAATCAAGCAAACCAGCATGGATATATTTCTGAAAAGAGTGACACCTCCTCAAGAAGAGCCCCAGGCAGGTACTTCAGGAGGTATTCTAGAAGAAGGAATTGTTATCATAAGAAATGACAGCTCTACGCGTGTTATTTCCCCTGAAGACCTTCCAGTGGGACAAGATGTGAAGGTGGAAAATAGTGATATTGATGATCTAACCATGTGTAGGTGTAGGCTAATGTGTGTTTGTGTCTTAGTTTTTAACAAAAAAGTTAAAAAAATTTTTTTAAGTTTAAAAAAATTACAAATTTTAAAAACTGAAAAACCCTTATAGAACAAGGATATAAAGAAAGAAAATATTTTTGTACAGATATACAATGTGTTTGTGTTTTAAGCTAAGTGTTATTACAAAAGAGTCAAAAAGTTTTAAAAAATTAAAGTTTATAAAATAAAAAAGCTAAGCTAAGATTAATTTATTCCTGAAAAGAGAAAAACATTTTTTTGTAAATTTAGTGTAGACTAAGTGTACAATGTTTAAGGAGTCTACAGTAGTGTACAGTAATGTCCCAGCCTAAATGGGATGTTTAAACATCTAAATGTTTAGACACACAAATGCTTACCATTGTCTTATAGTTTCCTACAGTATTCAGTACAGTAACATGCTGTACAGGTTTGTAGCCTAGGAGCAATGGGCTATCTTGGATAGCCCAGGTGTGTGGTAGACTATACCATCTAAGTTTGCGTAAGTGCACTCTGTGATGTTTGCACAATGAAATCACCCAATGGTGCATTTCTCAAAATGTATCCCCATTGTTAAGTGATGCATGTCTGTAATATAATTTTTTACATATTAATATATTTGATTGGATTTGATATTTGTTATAACCAGTATTAACCTTTACTTTTTACATTTTTCTCATAAGCTTTTCTAAAGTAGTGGGTCTTTTAATTTGATTATTTTATGCAAAAAAATTCATTTTTACCAAAATTTCTCAGTTTTTTCTGCCTTTTGTAGATTTGAAAGTCCTTTCCTCTTAAGTTTGTAGTTAAGCATTCATTCCTAGATTGGTTGTTTTTGTTGCTACTACTGCTGTGGTGGTGATGATGGTGGTGGATGGTCAGTCTTTTTATGATTTGACTTTTAATGTTTAGCCCTCCAATTCACTTGAAGGTATTATTTTAGGTGATAAAGTGTGAATATATAAATTTACTTTTTTCTAAATAGCTAATCAATTATCACAAGTACATTATGCAATTAAATTCTAAATGCTTACATGAAAGTTTGATTTATATTTATTGCAATAAAAAATTGTACAATGAAAAGTTGACCACATCAATAGTAAAATTCTGCCCTGGTTTGGGCATTCATGGAACCAAAATCCATAACCCCACAGGTGTTCCAGGGCTTTGTGACTATGGAATAACTCCATTCCCTCCCAGCACCAATCAAAACTTTATTCTCAGTGACCTGTGTCAGTCACTATTTTGAGTTTATACAAATAAATCAGTTGACATAATAATCACTCAACTTATGAATAACTTTGTAAAAAATCTTACATACTATTAGTGAGAAGCCCACCTTTTGGCAAAGCATTTTGACAATGTTCATCTGACTTAAAAATGCATATATTTTTAACCATAAATGTATCTATTGAGATGCATCCTACAGATATACACCTATAAGTGTGCATTGATGTAGGGACAAGGATATTCCCTGGAACGCTATTAGCAATAGCAAACAATCTAAATAGAAAGGAACTCAATGTCAGTCTGTGGGCAACTGTTTACTCAGACTATTGAGTTTTGAAACAATACAACACTATGCAGCTACTAGAAGAGAATGAGATGGAGCTGGATATGATGACATGGAAAGATCTCCAAGGAATATTGCTAAATTGAAAACCCAAACAGCCAAAGTTTGAGTATAGTACAATCCCTTTTCCATACATTGTGATATGTATGCTTGTATGTGAATCAATGTGTATATAAATATAGAAATGGAAATATATATAGATATTGATGTGGATGTGGATACAGATGTACATATAGAGATACGGACAGGAACATGGATATGAATCTAAATGTACATACAGATGTAGAGATAGAGATAGAGACAGAGATAAAGATTCTCCTCATTTTCTAGGATTCAGCACACGCCAGTACTCAGACCTTTGACTTCTGTTCTCTAGTTATGGTCTCACCCTTAGTAATCTCATCCAGACTCTCGAATTTAAAAATAATCTATATGCTGACATTGGCAAAATTTATTTCTCCAGCTGGTCCTCTACCCTGAACCCTGTTTAGTAATTTACTTAAGAAAGACTGGGTCAAGGTAATGGAAATTCTGCAAAAAATAAGACAACTATCCAGGCCTACGCAGAGCTGAACTTCGTGTTTCCATTTAATAACCATTACAAAATTAAAATGTCCAACACTAATTTTGATGACTGGTTTTTCTTACTTCAACCTGTTCTCCCCCATATTTCCCCATTTCATTAAGTGGAGATGTCATTCTTCCAGTTGCTCAGGCGAATATTGTATTTTTCATCCTTGATTCTTTTTCTCTTACGCCACATCCCACACTACATAGGACCAATATTATAATTAATGACACGAATATGACATTTGCTTTCATTATATATGTTGAGATTATTTATGTTATTTTCAATTCTAAAATATTAGTGATGTTCATTTAGCATGATTATTAATCACACACAGAAAGACCTTTGACTGATACATAGTTTTATGGCTGCATAATTTTCATCTACATTAAATCTTTTAGTACTTCAAGTGTTATTCGTACCAACTCTAGTTCAACAATTGTACATGTCATGGAAATCTGGAGCTGCTCTTTTGAAGAATGGGAGTGATCCTTTGGTGATATGCAAATATTTTGTTGTTATAGTAACAAACCCTGTTTCCTTATTCTCACACATAAAGAAAAAAATATTAAAGGGGTAAGGGTCTATCTCCTATTGAGTCTAATTCCCATAAGATCTGAAATTCATCAGTTTTTTGAATCAGACCCTCTGGAAATAGTACTAACTTTTTCAGGCCAGAAGCAATGCATATAACTAAGCATGAAGAAATAAGGAAAAATCTGACTAAAATGTCATTGAAACACTCAGGTGGTTGATCAATTCGTCTATAATCCCAAAGGGACTGAATTGAAAACCCATCAGAGTACTCTCTGCTCTCACTCTTTCCTCACTCCTTCTCTCTATTCCGCCATTGTCTCCCTCCTCCCCCCTCCACACACACCTATGCGTACATATTTCCTTCATGTTCAGAAGATAAGAGCATGTGAACAACTTCCTAAGAAATTTCATCACTTTCACATGAAGACCTACTGAACAGAAATATATCACTATTAATTAAAACCCCACCAATACCAGTCAAAATATGAATCTGCTAATTTGGACCATTTAAACCATAAAGAGCAACATGGTCCCAAGCAAGTAATTATACAGGCAGCTGAAGTAGGAAGTCACAAGTGAGGAAGCTGGAATAAGCATTTCCAGAATTTACTGAAATGAAGCTTCCAAAAACACCAAGTGGCCAGCTGAGGAACCCAGCAGCTGCACACCTATTAGCCATTTTCATGTCAATTATGAATCCAGCAAGCAAGTCAAAAATAGTGACAAACACTTAAGCTAGAGTTACAGTCACTAATCAAAGGCTTGCCTTCACCTGTGCTCGGTGGGAACTGTGCTTATCCCTTTATTGGCCTTTACTGCCAAGCTAGCAGAACACAACCAAGAAGAAGCACAACTAACCAAGAAAAGGCATCAAACAATAAGTTATTCGGGAAAATGCCATGCCAATGTATTTCTTTCTTGGCTCCCTCAATAGCAGATTATTTTATACCCTTTTTAATAAGAAGAATAAGGATTCACAGTACTCCTGCCTCTCCTTGTGCCTCTGAATCCTTGAATATTTTTGCTGATTTCCGTCCCTCTGATAATCAATAAAGTGTGGATAAAACTCAAGTATCCATCCTTGGCCTTCTGTCTTCCTGGTCGACTCTTTATTATGGAAAATATCACCTTTCCAAATGTTTCAGCTTTCATCTCTAAAAATCAGTTGTATATCTAGGTATCTAAGTGTAGCCTTCTGTGAGAGTTGGTCTCACGACTCCACAAATATATGTCCCAGGTCCCTCAAATTTAATGTGCCAAATATTTCACTCACTTCTAAAAAATCCTGTCGCTCTTGTGTCTTATCTCAGTTAAGGCCCCCACCATCCTCTAGATTCTTCAGGGCCACAATCACAGGTTTTCCTTCTACTTATGCTTCTCCTCATACTAAATTAGTCACTAAATGCTGTTGCTCTGACTCTGAAATCCCCCTTAGTCATTAACTCCCCACTGTAACCTTCATTACCTCTCAGCCGGAATATAGAGATAATTATAATCGTCCAAATCCTATTCACCACGTGGGGGTTTGAGGCTGAAGAACAATCCAAGTGACTGGCAAGGCGTTCTGCCTGGTGGATAGCCTTCCAGGAGAGGGAAAGTTCAAAGTCTTTTAGGGGAAGGAATGACCCAAAGACCTAGAAATTGGAATACAGATAATCCAAAGGCCCAAGGCAGGACCTAAGAATTCAAATTGGGAGTTGACTGGGGGGCTGGCCCCATGGCTGAATGGTTAAAGGTCTTCATGCTCCGCTTCAGTGGGCCAGGATTCGCAGGTTCAGATCCTGGGTGCAGACCTACTCACCGCTCGTCAAACCATGCTGTGGAGGCATCACACATACAAAGTGGAGGAGGACTGGCACATATGTTGGCTCAGGGACAATCTTCCTCAGGCAAAAAAGGAGGGGGATTGGCAATGAATGTTAGCTTAGGGAGAATCTTCCTCACAAAAATAAATAAAAAATAAATAAATTTGGGTTGAGTGGATATGGAATGAGCAAGGGAGTCCTGAGCAATGCACTGAACAGCCTGAGGGCACCTGTGGCCTGCATTTGTCAGTCATTCAGTGAATTCATGTGTACTGCTCGCTGACTGAGGAAGAATGGCACTATATAATCTTACTGTGCTCTTTCTCTCTCCTCGAATTCCTTCTTCTTAGTTCTGCTGGTATCATCTTCTCAAAGCCCAACTATAGTCCTGTCATTCCTTTGCTTGATGAGTCCCCTCTCTGTGTAGAATAAAATCTGAACTGCTCCTCCTAGAATTGAAAGTACTTCTCAAAATCAGGCTCTATGGGTCTCTTCACTAATCTCCTGTCATCGTGAATGGCTATACGATGATGAGATACCCTGGGAAATGTGAGGACAAGCAAAAAAGTGTTTTCACGTAAATGAGGACAAGGTCTTTCATCTTTTCTAAATATACCATCAGAATTAGAAAGCTATTTCAGGAGGTGCAATGCATGGATATTATTAAAACCCTGTCATTCCAGGAGCAGTTTAAGTAGTCATTTAGCTAATTTTTAGCTAAAACAGGATCGAGAAAGGCCCTAGGTAGCCCCATCTCCCAGACCTTCAGAAAACAGTTATGTCTCCTGCTCTCAATGTGACATTTGTACACCCTCTATTTGATTTAAAACACATCCTTCACCAAAGTACTCAAGCTTACTTCTTAATCTCCATCACTTTAAAAATACCAGATAACATCTTTTTCATTGGTAGCATTCATTTTATCTATATTCTCCTCATAGTTTCCCTGAGATGTCTCAAATTTCTTTTATTAAGACCTTCCAGCCCTTTCCGTAATATGTAATAAGGGTATATTTACATCACACTCCCACTGAACAAATCAGTACAACATAAGTAAATTATTCCAAAAACTTTCTCAGAGTCTGGCTCCTTGGCTAAAAACCATGTGTATCACAGTTTTTACAAAAACACATACCACTTCCTCAATAGAATAGGGTGGCTCCATCTGTGTGGTTCTATTCAACTATTGTACAGCATGCGAACACATATTTATGAATCATTTGTCCAACAGACCTTATTGGATCCTTAACACCTGCTGTGTAAAACATATCTTCAGGCATATGATGAAAATATTTCAAAACTCATGAGAAACCAAAACAAAGCAGCTCTTTTTAAGTTTGACAGAGCAAAAAAATAAATGTAGTTAAAACATATTCCTGAGCCGGACTTGAAAAAAAGCAAATGCCACTTTCAAAAGATGATAGTGAAGAGATGCTACGAAGACTCAAAGGGGCGACTGTTAGTGATAGGCAGGCCTCAAAGGAATCACAAGGGTCTCTCTACTTCAGAGTAAGCATCCTATGCAAGCTCCCTGTTTCTTCCGACATCGGTCTTCTCATTAATTTTTAAACCCAGACTTGTACTTTTAAGGAAGCCTTGCCTCTTTTGTCTTTTGCCTTTGCTCTCCCTTCAATTTATTGTTTATTCTAAAAGTAATGCGAAAGGTATGTAATACTGAGGGGTAGTGCTGTGCCAAAAAATGTTAAAATCATAATTTCACACTGTTTTTCTTCTGAGTAGATCACTGGTCCAAATAGCATTTATCCACACAACTGGCTTGTGACCTCAGTTGGTTTCGTTCATTCACATGTCCCGCTTTTCTCACTATGGCATTACCCACTCAACACTGAAATAGCTAATCATTTCACAGACAGCTCTCTGACTGATTGGTAGATAGAGTACTAAACAACTGGGTTGCCAGCTATTTCCCCCTGCATTTTCCCCTGCATTGATCAAGTAATCCTGAGTCACTGTGCAGCAGCCTTCTCTCTCACCTATTGACTTCATGCTCATTTTCTTCTCTACAGACTCTATTTCATTTCCTCTTTATCTGACTCAGCCTCGTTTTCACTTTATCATAGGTAGCAAGTCAATTTCTAGTCATGGGGTTATCAGTAAAGATTATCAGGGTGGACATCTGTCTCCTGCACCAAAAAAAAAAAAAACACTGGATGACTAGATGTATGGGGACATATACACACACACATGGATGCATACACATGTGCACATGAACTACCACCCAGACAAATCTGTCAGCTGTCACTCTGGGCCCCTGCTAGCTATTTCACTCTGAATACTAGTGACCTCCAGGCTAAAGGATGCAAGAATAAGAACAGGGAAAAGTAATAAATAAGTTCTTCTGACAACAGAGATTTTATCACCAACAGTGCTGTGATCACTAAATATACAGAATAATAAAAGCTTAGCTCTTCTTCCTCTCTACAGAGAAGACACTTGGAAACATTTTAAACCTCTTGGGTGGAATATTGTATTTTTTTTTGAAAGAATAAAAAAAGTAGAATTAGCTCACCCTTGTTATTTGAGATTTAAAGTAGTTCGATAGTGCTAAAATTCTATAGAGACTCTACTGTTAATGTTTGAAATGGAGACAAAGTGACATGATACTCCAGTTTTTAAAACTGTAAATGTTTGTGTGTAGCCCATGACTACATCCCTACAATGATAAAAGTTTAGTGGCAACTGCAATGAGGGATTATGTTGCTATTTCCTGTTACTTGGAATTAACATTACTATCTCTATGAATTATCTAGAAGAGGCATTGCAGAGTGAAATTCTCAAGTTTAAAAATGAAACAGCTCTTTTGGACAGTAAAATGGAGATACCATGCAAATGGAGATACTCTGACATGCTGATTTTCATCTTTTTGGTAATTTTGCTCCCAGGAGATATTTAGCAATGTCTAGAGACAATTTTGGTCATCACGACTTGGGGGATGTACTGGCATGTAGTAAATGGAGGTCACAGGTGCTGTTTCACATCCTAGCATGCACCAGCCAGCCCTGCTCCCTGCAACAAATAATTATCTGGCCCCAAATGTAGTAGAACCAAGAATGAGGAACTCTGCTCCATTGAGAAGGCAAGCCTGCACTTCAGAATGGACAAAGGCAAAGTGAGAAAACAAAAGGCCACAAAACTATATTTGCAGTAAGATGGGCTCTACACTAGCAGTTGTTACTTAGGAAAGAAAGATATCCTAGAAGTTTAGAGTTTGAAGGGACTCGAGAGGTTATCCAGTGCAGACTTCGCTTAGAGATGAGACTGCATGGCACAGTGAGAAGGTGTGCTGTGTGATCCCCCACAGTTGGCACACTCCTAGCTGGCAGTCGGGGGCAAGGGTGTGGATGACAGTGGATGGATTTTATTTTTAGTGGCCGACACCATCCTGGAACCCTCTGGGAGCCATCCGAAATGGTAATTTTAATGAGATCAGGGTGGTTCAATCTGGACAGCAAAGAATAGGAGGATATTTCTGAGTTTAAGAGCATGATTAAGGAAAACAGGAGTGAACACATATTTATTCATCAGATGTTATTATACAAGAATTAAGATAAACCCTTGGAGCTTGAAAATGACAAATTTAAGGAAAAATAGTCTACACATTTTTTATACATTTAGCAAATTTTTGAAGTTTGTTACACTCAAGAGGAGGTTTAGATTTTAAAAATTGATAGCTTCCAAAGATTTTATACAGATTTATGGGAGAGAAATTCATAGCAGGATCCTGAAGGAAATCAAGCTATTTGGGAGTTGGGTTGGACAGAGCTGTGCTGGCTCTGGCTATTTGAGACAAAAAGGAGTCTGCAAAGGATGCCAGGTAGTTCACAGAAATGTTGAAAAGGATGAAGAACCAGACTAAAGACTGTTTTCTGGAAGCAACCCAAAACCGTGCTTAAAAACTTAAAAACCAACACTAATCGGCTCTGCTGCCACTTTTACACCAGGAATGGTGTTCTGGTGGCTACTACGCCAGTCACGATGCACGAGGTTGTGTTGTCCCTTAAAACAGCAAAGACTATTTCCCACTCATACTACTTGCCCATCACAGGTCACAGTCCACTCTGCTCTGCATTGTCCCACTCCGGGACCCAGGCTGATAGAAGCCAATATCTGGAATTTTACTGTTCACTGTGGTGAGGGAAAGAGGTCCAGAGGGTCTCATGGCAGCTATTAAACATGCTGAGCCAGAAACGACACTATCATTTCTGCTCACAACTCATTAGTCAAGACTAGTCACCTATCCAACAACAAGAAAGCCAGCAAGTGTGATCCTAATGTATGTCCTGAAGGCGGAGCACTAATGACTACAGCAGCTACTTCTACCACCACCCTGATGCCACTCTGCCCCTGGAGCTCCATGCAGCCTACACCTCTACTCTCACCACCAATAAGAGAAAACCAGCTCTCAGGCTCTTTTTCTTTGTGACACTAACTCCTGAGTACAAGTCTGGCATAGATGAGACTACTTGACAGAGCTCAGGTCAAATGTCTGTGCTATAGTATATTTAGCTCCTATAAGCTCTAGGACATGCCCCTTCAAAACTCCTAAAGTGGAGAAATTCATAAACATAAAAACCCCATAAACAATTATATGCTGGATAACTGCAAAATGTAATAAATTCCCACCCAGGAATGTGACTTTTGAGGCATTCCTGTTCCCACTATACATGTCCCTTCAAACTACTGCTTAAGCATTATCCTGATGGGTCAGATCAATAAGCCCTACTCTAATTTCCTGGATTCCCAATCAAGGGTGCCCAGCAGAGCAATGATATGGAGAAAATAAATTATTTTAGGAGGAAGCATTGGGTTTAAGAACACCAAAAAGAATACAGGAAAAGAGTGCCTGAAGTGACGGCGTCAACTTGATATTGGGTCCCCTAAAAGCAGAACACACAAGAGAGAGCTCAGAGAACAGATAAGAAAATTATAAAAGACCAGTTTATATTTGTGGAAATGATCTCTGCAATAACCAGAGGCAGCTGGCAATTGGCACCTTGGTGCTGGTCAGGAATATTGAAAGCTGCCCAGAAGCCATGCTAAATTGTGCTCTTGACGCACCCAGAAGCAGCCATTCCTGTCATCAATCTAGATGATTTTATCCTCCTGACTCCAGGTTCCTTTTATCTCTTTTCTTTTCTTGACTCTCTCCACTTTTCTATGGAAAAGAGAATGTAAGAATGAAGAAATGAAAAGCTGAAATTTTAAAAGTCTGCTAGAATAACTCAAGAAATAAATTACCTATGGTCAAATACTTCATATTACCTATGGATTTTGTCTTTGAAGTTTTTGGCTGAAAAGGGTTATTCTAATTACAGAACTTCCCAACAGTAATAAGAAAGTTATATTTTATTATATGAAACTTTCTAAGTACACATATTTTAAGTTCCTGACATATGACTGTTGTTATCCTTCTTATTCAAATATGGAATTAATAGTCTTTTTAAACCCTGGGTTTCTTTTCATTCATATCGCTTTGTTTTATATACTCTAATAGATGCATTAGAAAAATCTTACATACTTGGAATTTTTTCAGTTCACTTGGCTGAAGGAAGTTTTGAGAGTAACCATTTATTTTTAAAATGAAGCATTTGCACTTATAAAAGAGGTCATTTAAATTAGAAAAAAAATTAAAATTATTTCCTACCATGAAAGCATATTTCCTTTTTATTCTAAGTATATATTACATGTATATGTGTGTGTGTGCGTGTGTGTGTATACGTAGTACATCCATATAGGGTAAAAAATATAAATATGTATAAATATTTGTATTTTTACCCTACATGGATTTATGATGATTTATTATTGCACGTGCAATAGGTGCTGTGTACGCCACCCAGCTCGCCCCTTCAGGACTGGGGCACTAGTTTCCTCAAATGCTAGGAGAGTTGGAAGATGGCAGAGCTCAGCTGAAGCAGTCTCAGAGAACTGCCCTTAGCAAGAGAGAGCTGGCTGTCCAAAATCACACCCCTTCCTCTACTGTCACACCCATCCATCAGTGACTGATCACAGCAAGGGTATAAAGGCCCAGCCACCTTACTTTGACTCAGGACACTTCTGAAGGGCCACCCCAGCTCCAGAGCTCCCTTCAGGGTCTGCTGAGAGCTTTATTGTGACCACATCACATCTGCATCACATTTTAAATCTTCTCTCAGCCAAATCCTATTTCCTCTACTTCCATTCTGGTATTGATCTCATGGGTGGCCCCTCTTCCTGCATAAATTCAAGATCCCATCTATGGGAACTTGACCTAAGACAACATGAGTAGTTTTGCATATCATTAAAAGCTTTTCATTGGGCAAGTTAATTAACTTTTCTATACTTCAGTTTTCTCATCTACTACATGAAGAAAAATAAAAGTGCCTGTCTGACAGAATTATTCTTATAATGAAAAATTATAATACATTTAAAATTTTAGAACAGTGCCTGGCATATAATAATAGTATTCAATAAAATTTTAGACATTATTATCATTTTGATAGCCACTTAAATATCTTTCAGATGAATGAACCATATTGTACATAGTCAGTAAGTTTAGAGTTTAGTTAAAACCCTTATTTTAATACTTATTCAGTTATGAACTTGTTTATGCAGAATAATTTTTTATTTGTAATCATTTCCTATAATACAATTCCAGAAGTAAAATTAATGAGCCAAAGGATATACATATTTAATAATAAAATCTGTTTTACAATTAAAAAATCAACAAATGTCCATTGTAGAATTTTGTTAAGTATGTAAAAGTAGAAAGTGGGGCCCAGGAATGCCAGTGTGAGAACCAGAGAGTTGGTTAAACCTCTGATGTCTTAGAGGGGCCAGAAGTTGCAAGCCCAGGGGTTTCTTCAGACTGGGATCTTGCAGGAAATAGGCAGAGAGCTTGGACACCTGGGTTCGGGTCCCAGGAGGACCTGCAGTATATTATCAAATTGTTAAGTAAATAGAAGTTGTCTCGGCAAGTATTGTTGTCTTGTTCATGACTTTAATAGGATTGCTTCTAAAGTTTCACAGTTAAACCATCCTTGAAAATTGAATTGAGATTGGGAAGGGTGACATCAGCAACATAGTGGAGTGAGCTGTTCCTTTATCTCTTCCTCTTTGAACTACAACTAAATGGACATTCATTGATCGGTGGAGGATACCCACACAGCACAACAGGATGTCTGAAAGACTCATGCAGCTACACAACTAAAGGAGGATGGACTATCCCCAGGGAGGGGGTGGAGATAAGTGAACACTCTCCAGCCCCCACCATTCCTATGCACACATGCAACTGCTTTCCCAGCTTGAGCACCCATAGTACCACTGCAGCCTCAAGCATAGGAACCTGCTTCACCTCGACTGTGGGAACAGGTGATGGCAGCTCTGAGCCCCTGTGTGATCACTCTCCCACCTGGTGGAAAAGGCCATAGTGCCACTGCAGCCCCAGGGAGTGTCCCAGGCTCTGACCTATGGAGAGGCCCGACCCACCAATTACAACAGCCAATGTGACCTAGGAAGAGGTGGTAGTGGATCTGCGCATGCAGGCAAGTGATTTCCCAGCTGCCCTGAACACCCATAGTCTCTATGCAGCCCTGAAGGTGGGAGCTAGTCTCAGTGGGACCATGGGAGCAGGCAGCAGCAGCCCTGAGCCCCAGTGTGATTACTTTCTCATCTGGTGGGAGAGCCCCCAGTGCCACTGCAGTCCCAAAGGGTGTCCCAGGCTTGGACAGGCACAGCTGCAAGGGATCACAGCAGGCTCAGAATACACAGTTCTTGCCCCCACCCCCACCTACCAGTAGCAGCAGGTGGAATCTGTGACCACATACTACCACTATGCTAAGTACCACTCTATCATATAGTATCAAGAGGTATATTAACACTCCAAATCAGAAGGAAAAAGACAAACACCCAGAAATCAACCCTGAAGGCATAGAAATTTATAATCTAAATGACAAAGAATTCAAAAGAGCTATTATAAAAATCTCAAGAAGTTACAAGGAAACTCAGACAGTTCAATGAAATCAGGAGAAAAATTAATGAGCAGAGGGATTCTTCATGAAAGAAATTGAAACTAAAAAACAACAAACCTGTAATCTTGGAGATGAAAAACACAATGAATGAGATAAAGAAAAATCTGGAGTCCTTAAATAACAGCTGATGTTATGGAGGACAGAATTAGCAATTTAGAGGACAGAAACATAGAAATGCTTCAGATGGAGGAGAGAGAACTAAAACTAAAAAGAAATGAAGAAATTCGCTGAGAAATATCTGACTCAATTAGGAAATTCAACATAAGGATTTTAGATATTCCAGAGGGGGAAGATGGGGAGAAAGGAGCAGAGAGCTTGTTCAAGGAAATAATACCTGAAAATTTTCCAAACCTGGGGAAGAAGGTGGAATTACAAATACATGAAGCTAATATAACTCCTAATACATCAACATAAAAAGACCTTCTCCAAGGCATGCATTAGTAAAACTGGAAAAAGTGAACGACAAAGAAAAAACATTAAGGGCAGCAAGGCAGAAGAAAATAACCTACAAAGGAACTCCTATCAGGATTTCAGCAGATTTCTCAACTGAAACCTTTCAGACTAGGAGAGAGAGAAATGATATATTCAGAATTCTGCGACACAAATTCTTTAGCCAAGAATACTCTATCCAGAAAAAATACCCTTCAGATATGATGGAGAAATAAAAACTTTCCCAGATAAACAAAAGCTGAGAGAATTCATCACCACAAGACCCGACCCTTCCCAGGAAATGATCAAGAAAGCCCTCATACCTGAAAAAAAAAGAAAGGCTTTCCAAAGCCTTGAGCAAGGAGATAAATAGACAGACAAAATCAGAAAATTGCAGCTGTCTCTCGGAACATGTTAGTAAACACTTAATTATAACATTAAAGATAAATGGAAGGAAAACATCAAGAATAACTATAATCATTTTATTTTAACCACAAGCTCACAATACAAAATGGAGTAAGTTGTGACAATAACTTAGATGGGGAAGAGGAAAGCCATGGAACCTGCTTAGACTAAGGAAATAAGAGGCTATCAGAAAATAGACTATCTCATCTACAAGATCTTTTATACAAACCACTAAACAGAAAAACGGAACAGAGACACAAACGATAAATAAAGAGAAAACTGAGAAAATCATCACAGAGAGCCAGCAGACTGAATTAGCAGTCTGAAATACACTTTTGAATCACCTAGCTAATGTCCTAGACTTTCAGATGCACAATCCTTAATTAAAACATAAAATGAAAAGTTGAATTGTTTCAACCCATAAATACTAGTGCTATAAGTAAGGAACTTCCCAAGACAGAATAAGGTGAGGATCCTGGCTGGCCTGCCCATCCCTTTCCAAGCCTTATCACAGCCTTTGCATTGATTAACATCACTGTAATCAAATCCACATAATGAACCTTTTTATTGACACTTTCCAAAATTCTACTTCAGTTTTGTCTATAAAAGTTGGACTCCATAAATATACCTAAATGTGGCTTTGGAATTATTTTTTGGATAAAATGTTTTGTTAAAGCAATGATGATCAAATCTGCTTAGGGCTACGACAGCTTTACCAGCAAAAAAGATGACTCATAACCATCAGATGAGACTCTCTTCTCCCATTACTCATTCTCTTTTCCTGCCATGGTCCTGCTCAAAGCCAGTTTTACAGATCCATTCTACTGTTTGTGCTCTGGGTATACAAGAACATTACTTTAAACTCTGTCATTATTGAACAACATATCATTTGCCTGTTAAAGAAATTTAAAAATGTATTTTAAAATATGAAATAAGAAAACATTGTTGGTGGGGAGAAAACAGTTTATTTAAACAGTGACGTCAACATTAAAAAATTACAACTATGCACACCAAATTTAAATCTTTCTAAAATACTTAATTCCATATTACTAGGTACTGGAATGATGTCTTTTTTTGAAGTTAGGTAATATTTGGCTCAACTGGTTGTTTTCACCTCTTCCTTTCTTCAGTGCACACTGAAAGCTACCTAAACAACAGAATTTATCTTAAATTCATTTGAAGTTAAATTATGTTTCAGGAATACTATAAAGTGGAATAGTAATTAATATACTACATAACAAGAAAAATATTATTAAAAAGGAGAAAATAGTGCAGTGCTTAAATTGTTAGCTCAGACATACTGATTTTCTTATCACCTTCAGTTATGTTGAAGTTCTGACTTGGGTGGTTCTGTCTAAGGACTCAATTGAGCGGAAAGAATCTAAGAAAGTTTGTAACGAGTATAAAATGCCCTCCTAACCCTTATTTCTGATCTGTTTAGCTGTGAAACTGACATTAGATTTTTATCAAATTTTAAGATCTATCTGAGTTTTCTAAATCGCAAGAACAAATTAATTCTACACATGGAAAGTCTCTAGAAAAGCCAGATTTCCAATATGAACTAGGGAAAATAATTGCAATTACTAAAACACAACTGGAAGGAAATCAAATGTTGGTGTAGAAGTGCATGGATAGTGTGACTGGGTAGTTAAAATTTTGACTACTTACTCATTAAACAAGAATTCATTGATCATCTATCATATGCTTAATGTAATAATAAATCTGAAGAGTTATTCCAAAATGGAATGCTTTTCTATGTCTTTTAAACAATGGGGACAAATAGGTATATCAAATCCTTCCCAAGTTCAAATTCCCCTTACATGAAAATCACTTATAATGAATCATAAATAATTTTTCCTGGAGAGAAGTTTAAAGTACTCAGGGTGGAAGAGAAAAATAGGATGTAAAAATGAATGAAAGATCATGTTGATACGTGGAAAAGATTTTTCCAACTCTGGCAATAATGAGTCACACTGGCTCACTGGGGCCACAAGGAACTTGAACAGAGGGAGTCAAACAGCCTGAATAATAAAGTCATAAAGGTGTCATCCATTTGCATGGAGTATCAGACAAAAAAAAGAAACACCCCTCAGTGCATATTAACTAGAACAAAGGAATAAACAATTACAAATCATCAGATTGAGCAAGAGAAGGAGGAACATCCATTGTTTTTAGCAAACAAGTGATTTATATATATTAATAGTAGAGAACACTTTATTACTAAGTAAATTACAGTGACTCAGAACATCTTTATTGCTTTACTTTGGTGAAAGTAAAAACCGTTAATAAGAGGTTTTGTAGTTTCACTCAGAATGCACAGCCCTCAAAGTTTTACTATCACACAAAGTACAGAGAACTTCCACTAGATCTCCAACCACAGGCATTTTTGGAAACATAACTCTCAAGAGTAGGGAGGAATCAGTTTAGCAGATAATTTCACATGACACAGAAATAGAGGTATAGTCTTTTAAAGTGAGATGTCAATTAAGAAAATTTAAAGGCAAAACTTTTTTGATGTATAATACTAAGCAAAAAGAAAAGAGAATTCATGGTCTCCAATACACATCCAAAACAATTAAGAAGAGGAAAATGTATAGACGCATTTTAAAGGAAAGGAATGAGTTAAAAAAATAAATTTATAAAAAACAGAAATACTAGGAGTGACAGCTAAAAAACAGGACTTTTGGCTTAGTGGGGTGAACAAAGAGGACGGGACCCAGCTGCTTCAGTCTTCACTTAAGATCAAATGAGGAAACATGGGCTTTGTTATGTTCAAAAATAGCCACTGCAATCTGATCCATGCCAAATACTTTGCCATGTAAAATTCTATGTTTAACACATGTCTTTTTTACTTTGTTGTCTGTACAAAAGCTACTATGAAATATATTTAATGTTGAAAATCTCCAGTTAGGTAATAATAAATCTAAAAGTTAGAAATTCATGAAAGAAAGAAACCTAAAATTTAAAATTCTCATATCTTATTAACTTAACCATGTTGTTTCAACTATTATTCGTACTGTAAAATGTGATAAGCTTTAAAATCAAGTCAAATAGGCAAGTATTACTATTATTATCACATAGCAACTATATACGTTTTCATGTCTCCTGTTATATGTTGAAATATATGTTAAGTTACACCACGTAAAGTTTCACCCTCGTTTCTTTGATATGAAGGAAAAAGAATTACAAATATTTATTAACCTGCTAAATAGGCACTCTAGTTTTAGCTCCTCACTGCCTGATTTGTATTCAGATGCTCTAGACAACAAAATGAGACAAGAGATATCAAAATCAGAGACCACTTTTGAGGAGAATACATATCATAGTGCCAAAGTAGAGAGTACTCAACCTCTCCTTATACCTTTATCTGAGGACACGAAGTGTCATTGCTCTGTTGTCTCGGGTATTGCAACACTTACTAATAATAAATATAATATAGATGCATCCCTTTTTAGAAGATTAGAATCACCACCACAGTTCCAAATTCCACTGAGTGAGAAGTTATTCTCCTCTTTAAAAGAAAACAGTGTGAAACTTCCACTTCCAAATATGAAAGATTAATTTGTATCAGACTTGCCCAAACATGGCAATCAACTATAAAACTGAACAAAATACTTGAAGTGGCTATTATCTGACATTGGACCATAGACAGCACGGGACTTCATTCTGAAAGAAGGTAAACACAAGAGGTGAGATACATGATCACCTAGGATTTTGTCTAGGGACAAATTCTCAAAAGCAGCATAAGGAATTGAAGATCAACAGAAACAAGGAAGTCCCACTTGGCTGAGGAGGCAAAGTTCAGAGTTTAGGGCTCCTGAAAGCAGCTGGAATTTCAAGACAAGTTGTTAGACAGGAGGGAGCTGGGAAGAATAGTGGTCCCAGAAATCTGTGTGAGGTCCTTGGATCAAGGACTGCACTATACTTTTCGAGAGTAAGACTCTGAGAGTTCTACGAGAGAGTGGTGCTTACAGGATTGGGAGTGAAACACAGATACCAGATGTTACACAGTGACTTAAGTTCTAGCCCAACCAAAGAACTCACCAACATCCTGGACATTCAGCTGAAACACTAGGAAATGTATACCTTAAGAGTAAAAAGTTTATATCATAAGACCATATCCTAACAGAGCCTAAACCAAATCTTGATAGGAACTCAGAGCCTCCTGGTAAATTATCAAATTGTCAAAACAAAACTAAACACTATTTAAAGAAAGACTACATAATTCATGCTATTCATGATATATTACCAACAGAGTTCAAAAAATAATACAAAAATTAATAAACATGTGGAAAAGCAGAAAAATATGACTCATCACAAAGAAATAAAGCAGCAAGTAGAAAAAGAGTCCAGGGTGATCAAAATATAGGATTAAAAGACAATGACTGTTGAGGCTGGCCCCATGGCCGAGTGGTTAAGTTTGCACGCTCTGCTGCAGGCGGCCCAGTGTTTCGTTGGTTCGAATCCTGGGCGTGGACATGGCACTGCTCATCAAACCACGCTGAGGCAGCGTCCCACATGCCACAACTAGAAGGACCCACAACGATGAATATACAACTATGTACTGGGGGAGAAAAAGGAAAAAAATAAAATCTTAAAAAAAAAAAAAAGACAATGACTTTAGAGTAGCTGGTATAAAGGCGTTCAAAGACTTAAAAGAAAATATGGCCTTAATGAGTAAAGAGATGGGAAATCTCAGAAGAGAAACTGTAAAAAAAAAAAAAAAAAAGAACCAACTTGAGATCTAGAATGAAAAATTACAGTATCTGAAATGAAAATTTGACTTTAATGAGGTTGACATCAGGTTGAAGACAGCAGAAGAAAGGGCCAGAAAACTTCAATATGATTTGACTGAAATAATCCAATCTGAATAATATATATAAAAATATAGATGAAAATGAACAACTCTTCAATGACCTGTGGAAAAATATCAAGCAGTCAAACATTTGCAGACAGAGTCCCAAAAAGAGAGAAGAGAGATAAAAAGGCATGACATAAATATTTGAAGACATAATGGTTGAAGTTGTCCAATTTGATGAAAAAAAGTCAAATTACAGATCTAAGAAGCTCACTAAACCCAGAATAAATGCAAAGAAAAGCATGCCTATCCACAGCCCGGGAAAATTTCCATAAACTAAAGATAAATAAGGCAAGCAAAGAAATGAAAGCAGGCAAAGAAAATCACCACATGCCATATAAAGAACCCTAAATATGAATAATAACTGAGTTCTCATCAGAAAATACTGGAGCCAAAAGACATGCTAAATATGTGAGGAAATATAAATGATTAGCTCCTTTTTTCTTCTATGAGTTTCTCTTTAAAAACAGGTGAAACATTAAAGCAAAACTAGTATAATTGTAAAGTGCTTTATAACCAGTGTAAAATGAAAACATTTGACAAATTAGAACAAAAGAAGATTGTAAGTACACTGTGGTACGATTCTTCTATCTGTGATATATGATATGAAAATTGTGTATGATAAAATATTAATTCTAGGTAGACTCTAATGAGAGTAAGGTACATATTTTATTTAGTAGAGCAAGCACTAAAATAACAATATAAAGAAGTACAGCTAAAAGCATGAAAGAAAATAAATGAAACACCAGAAATATTCAATTAAACCAAAAGTATACATCAAAAGAGGAAAAGAGGGGAAAAAATGACACAAATAGAATGCATAGGTTAAAATTGTAGACTTTAAAGCAACCATACCAATAATTACATTAAAAGTAAATGGATTAAATACTAAAATTAAAAAGCAGATATTATAAGACAAGTTTTAAAAAGCAAATTCCAACTATATGCTCTCTAAAAGATGGGTACATTAAAAACAGACACAGAGAGATTGAAAGTAAACAGATGGAAGATATATACTGCACAGCTGTAAGCATTTAAAAAACTTTTATGGTTATATTAATATGAGACAAAGTATACTTCAAGACAACGATTACAAGAAATAGAGATATTGCATAATAACAAAAGGGTCAATGAGCAGAATACATAACAAGCTTAAATATGTACCTAATAAGAAAGCACTGAAAAATAGAAAACAAAAACTGGTGGAACTAAAGGGAGAAACAGATAAATCTACAATCATAGTTGGAGTATGAAACACCCTTTCATAGTTACTAATAGGACAAATACACAAAAACAATACAAATATAGAAGATGTGAAAAACATTATCAATCATTATGATATAATTGACGTTAATATAAGACTGCAAAGACAAATTCTTCTCAAGTGCAAATAGAACATTCATCAAGATAAAGGATGTACTGAGATTTACAATAAATCTCAATAGACTTCAAAAGACTGAAATCTTATAGAGTGTGTTCTCTGACCACAAAGAATTTAATTACAAATTAATGAAAATAAGATGTCCTAGAAAATTTTCAAATATTTCGAAATTAAACAATATATTTCTAAGTAAACACTAAGTAGAAAAAATCACAAGGAAAATTTTAACTGAATTATAATGAAAGTAAAACATCAAAATTTGTGAGATGCAGTTATGCAGTTCTTAGGAAAATTTATAGCTTTAAATGCCAATATCAGAAAAAAGAGGAAAGTTATAAAGTGAATTATTTAAATTTATACCTTAAGAAGGTAAAAAAAAAAAAGGGAGAGAGAAAATTATACCCAAAGCACATTGAAAAAAGGAAGCAGTAAAGAACAGAAATCTATAACTGACAAATAGAAAGAAAATTAACAAATCCAAAAGTTCATTCTTTAAAAGACTAATAAAACTGATAGCCCTCTGTGAAGGCTGATGAAGAAAAAAGAAATAAAATTAGCAATAGCAGCAGTGAATTAGTGGCTATTACTACAGAACATTCATAAGGGAATATTATAAGTACGTCATGCCAGTAAATTAGACAATAAACTAGAAACATTCCTTGACCAAAAAAAAAACACACAAAACAGTTTGGATTTTTTTAAAACTGAAAAAGAAAAATAGGAGTATCTGACAAGCCCTATATCTATTAAAGAAGTTAAATTTGTAATCAAGAATCTTTTCAAAAAGAGAGGAGTGACATCAGCATCATGGTGGAGTGAGCTGTTCCCTTAGCCTCTCCTCCCTAAGATGCAATGAAAAGGACATTCATTAACCAGCAGAGGACATCCACCCAATGCAATAGACGTCTGAGAGATCCACACAGCCATATGTCTGAAGGTGGGGGTACTGGAGCCCTGAGAAAGCAGTGGAAGGAGGCAAGCTGATGTCCTCCTCATCCCCAGGAACAGCGATCTTGGGTGTCAGACACCACACAGTGGCAGGTAAGTGACTCTGAGAGTAGACGGGGGAAAAGGCAGCCCTCCATGGAAATAATTTTGCTCTCAGAGTTGCTCTTCAGCCCACGGGAACACTCCACAACAAGGTGGCTAATTCACTGCAGAAGCATCTACCAAGCCAAGCAGCCTAGGTGGGTTGCCAGGGAGTGCAGATTAGTAGTGCAGGTGGGAAAGGAAGGGTCCCCACTCCCCCCCATCCCACCTGGCACATCAGCTCAGCCAGTTGGCAAGGACAGGGGATCCCCACCAGAGTGCCAGCACCTGTGTTTGTGAAGCAGCAATGGCCAGACACAGAGAGACCTATTGGCACAACTTCCAACAGGTAGGCACAACTGCCAGTGGATCCAGCAGGCTCAGAAAACACACCTCCTGCCCCCATCCCAGTGGCAGCAGGTGGAATCTCTGACCAGATACTACTACAATGCACCGGCAAAGAGCCACCCCATCCAACAGCATTAAAAAATATGTTAACACTACAGATCACAAGGAAAATGACAAGTATCCAGAAACTTATCCTCAAGTCACAGAAATTTACAATCTAAATGACAGAGAATTTAAAATAGTTATCATAAAGAAACTCACTGAATTACAAGAAAACTCAGAAATACAGTTCAATTAACTCAGGAATAAATTTAATAGGCAGAGGGAATTCTTCACAAAAGAGATTGAAACCAGCAAGAACAAAACAGAAATGTTGGAGGGGTCAGCCGGATGGCACAGTGGTTAAGTTTACACGTTCCACTTTAGTGTCCCAGGGTTCGCTGGTTCAGATCCCAGGTGCCAACATGGCACCGCTTGGCAAACACTATGCTGTGGTAGACGTCCCACGTATAAAGTAGAGGAAGATGGGCATGAATGTTAGCTCAGGGCCAGTTTTCCTCAGCAAAAAGAGGAGGATTGGCAGTAGTTAGCTCAGGGCTAATCTTCCTCAAAAAAAAAAAAAAACAGAAATGTTGGAGATGAAGAACACAAAGAATGACATTAAAAGATCTAGAATCCTTAAAAAAGAGTTGACATTATGGAGGACAGATTTAATAATTTAGAAGACAGAAATATAGAAATTTTTCAGATGGAGGAGGAGAGAGAATTAAGACTAAAAAGAAATGAAGAAATTCTCTGAGAAATATCTGACTCAATTAAGAAATTCAGCATAAAGATTATGGATATTCTACAGGGAGAAGTGAGGGAGAAAGGAGCAGAGAGCTTGTTCAAGGAAACAATAGCAGAGTACTTCCAAAACCTGGAGAAGAAGCTGGAATTACATGTAAATAAACCAATTATAACTCCTAATTACATCAACTTAAAAAGACTTTCTCTAAGGCATATACCAGCAAAACTATCAAAAGGAAGAGACAAAGAAAAAAATATTAAGAGCAGCAAGGTAGAAGAAAATAATGTACAAAGGAACTCCTATCATAATTTCAGAGGATTTCTCAGCAGAAACCTTACAGGCTGGGAGAGAGTGGAATGATATATTCAAAATACTGAAAGGCAAAAACTTTCAGCCAAGGATATTCTATCAAGCAAAACTATCCTTCAGATATGATGGACTAATAATAACTTTCCAAGATAAACAAAAGCTGAGGAAGTTCATGTCACAAGACCCCTCCTACAAGAAATGCTTAAGAAAGCCCTCATACTTGAAAAAAAAGGGAAGAGTTTACAAAACATGTCAAAGGAAATAAATAGGCAGATAAAAGATAAAATTGCAGCTCTCTATCAGAACAAGTGAAAAAATAATTATAACGTTAAAGATAAAGGGAAGAAAAGCATCAAAAATATAATCACTTCATTTTAATCACAAAGTCACAACACAAAGTGGAATAAGTTTTGACAACAATAACTTAGATGGGGAAGAGGAAAGGAATGGAACCTGCCTATGATAAGGAGATAAGAGGCTATCAGAAAATGGACTATGTTATTTGTGATATCTTTTATACAAACCTTATGGTAACCACTAAACAAAAAATCAGAACAGACACACAAATGATAAATAAAGGGAAACTGAGGAAACCATCATAGACAATCACCAAACTGAAATGACAGTCAGAAATACACAAGATGAGAAATGGGGGAAATATAAAACAACCAGAAAACAAGAGATAAAATGGCCGTATTGACCCCTCACATTTCAATAATCACTCTAAATGTAAATGGACTGAATTCTCCAGTCAAAGAACAGAGAGTGGCTGGATAGATTAAAAAGCAAGAGCCAACAATATGCTGCCTCCAGGAAACAAATCTCAGCTCTAAAGACAAACACAGGCTCAGAGTGAAGGGATGGAAGACAATACTCCAAAGAAATGGCAAACAAAAGAAAGCAGGTGTTGCCATACTTATATCAGACAAAGTAGACTTCAAGATGAAAACGGCAATGAGAGACAAAGAGAGGCAGTATACAAAGATAAAAGGGACATTCCACCAAGAGGACATAACAGTTATAAATATATATGCACCTAACACAAGAGCACCAAAGTACACAAAGCAACTATTAACAGCCCTAAAAGGAGACATTAACAGCAACACAACAATAGTAGGAGACCTCAACACCCCATTTACATCAATAGATATATCATTGAGATAGAAAGTCAATAGGGAAATTGAGGACTTAAATGAAAAACTAGACCAGATGGACAATAGATATATAGAGAACACTCCATCCCAAAACAAGAGAATACACATTCTTCTCAAGTGCACATGAAGTGTTATCAAAGATAGATCATATGTTGGGAAACAGGGCAAGCCTCAATAAATTTGAGAAGATTTAAATCATATAAAGCATCTTTCCTCATCATAATGCTATAAAACTAGACATCAATTAGAACAAAAGCCAGGAAAGTCATAAATATGCGGAGTTAAACAACATGCTACTGAACAACGAATGGATCAATGAAGAAGTTAAAGGAGAAATCAGAAAATATCTTGAGACTAATGAAAATGAAAATACAACTTACCAACTCATATGGGATGCACTGAAAGCAGTCCTAAGAGGGAAATTCATGGCAATACAAACCCACCTTAACAAACAAGAAAAATCTTAAATAAGTACTCTTAAACTACACCTAACAAAACTAGAAAAAGAAAAACAAAGCCCAAAGTCAGCAGAAGGAAGGAAATAATAAAAATTAGAGCAGAAACTAATGAAATAGAAACAAAAAACAGGAGAAAGGAAGAATGAAACTAAAAACTGGTTCTTTAAGAAGATAAACAAAATTGACAAACCCTTAGCCAAACTCACTAAGAAAAAAAAGAGAGAATTCTCAAATAAGTAAAATTAGAAATGAAAGAGGAGAAATTACAACAGATATAACAGAAATATAAAAGATTATAAGAGACTACTATGAAAAACTATATACCAATGAATTGGACAATCTAGAAGAAATGGATAAATTCTTAGACTCATACAACCTCCCCAAACTGAATCAAGAAAAATAAAGAATCTGAATAGACCAATCACAAGTAAAGATATCGAAACAGTAATCAAAAACCTCCCAAAAAACCAAGAGTCCAGGACCAGATGGCTTCTCTTAAGAATTCTACCAAACAAGATTTAATACCTTTTTAGAATATACCTATTAGATATATCTATTAGATATACCTTCTAATACCTATGAGAAGTTTTAACATCTATCCTTCTCAAACTATTCCAAAAAATTGAAGATGATGGAATACTTGCTAGCACATTTTACAAGGCCAACATCACCTTGATCCCAAAGACAGGAAAGGACAACAAAAAGAAGGAAAATTACAGGCCAGTATCGCTGATGAGCAGAGATGCAAAAACTCTCAACAAAATATTGGACAACTGAATATAACATTACATTGAAAGGATCATACCCCATGATCAAGTGGGATTTATACCAGGGATCCAGGGATGACTCAACATCTGCAAATCAATCAGTGTGATTCACCAGATTAATATAATGAGGAATTAAAAACACATGATCATCTCAATAGATGCAGAGAAAGCATTTGACAAGATCCAACATCCATTTATGATAAAAACTCTCAATAAAATGAGTATGGAAGGAAAGTACCTCAACATAATAAAGGCCATATATGACAAACCCATGCGAACATCCTACGCAATGGGGAAAAACTGAAAGTCATCCCTCTGAGAACAGGAACAAGACAAGGGTGTCCACTTTCACCACTCATTTCAACACAGTACTGGAGGTTTTGGCCAGAGCAATTAGGTAAGAAAAAGAAATAAAAGGTATCCAAATTGTCAAGGAAGAGGTGAAACTCTTGCTATTTGCAGACAACATGATTCTATACGTAGAAAACCATGAAGAATCCACCAGAAAACTATTAGAAATAAAAAACAACTACAGAAAAGTTGCAGGGTACAAAGTCAACTTATGAAAATCAGTTGCATTTCTATACTCTAATAACAAACAAGCAGAAAGAGACCCAAGAATACAACCCCATTTACAATCGCAAAAAAAAAAAAAAGAATAAAATATCTAGGAATAAATTTAACCAACGAGGTGAAAGACCTCTACAATGAAAACTATAAGACATTATTGGAAGAAATTGATGATGACATAAAGAAATGGAAAGATGTTCCACGCACAAGCATTGGAAGAATAAACACAGTTAAAATGTTCATATTACCTAAAGCCATCTACAGATTCAATGCAGTCCCATTCAGAATCCCAATGACATTCTTTAGAGAAACAAAGCAAAGAATCCTAAAATTCATATGGAGCAACAAAAAACCCTGAATAGATAAAGCAGTCCTGAGAAAAAAAGAACAAAGCTGGAGGCATCACAATCCCTGACTTCAAAGTATACTGCCAAACTGTAGTAATCAAAATAGCATGGTACTGGTACAAAAACAGACACACAGATCAATGGAACAGAATTGAAAGCCCAGAAATAAAACCACACATCTACGGTCAGTTAACCTCTGACAAAGGACCCAAGGACATACAATGGAGAAAGGACTGTCTCTTCAGTAGGTAGTGTTGGGAAAACTGGATAGCCACATGCAAAAGAATGAATGTAGACTATTATCTTACATCATACACAAAAACTAACTCAAAATAGATTAAAGACTTGAAGGTAAGATGTGAAACCATAAAACTCCTAAAAGAAAATATAGACAGTACACTCTGACATAGGTCTTACAATGATCTTTTCAAATACCATGTCTACTCGGGCAAGGGAAACAAAAGAAAAAATAAATGAATGGGACTACATCAGACTAAAGAGCTTCTGCAAGGCAAAGGAAATCAAGAACAAAATGAAAAGACAACCCACAAACTGGGAAAAAATATTTGCAAATCATGTGTCCAACAAGGGGTTAATCTCCAAACTGTATAAAGAACTCATACAACTCAACAACAAAAAACAAACAAACTGATCAAAAAATGGGGCAGAGAAAATGAACAGACATTTTTCCAAAGAAAATACACAGATGGCCAAAAGGCACATGAAAAGATGTTCAACTTCACTAATCATTAGGGAAATGCAAATCAAATCTACAATGAAATATCACTTTACACTTGTTAAAATGGCTATAATTACCAAGACAAAAAAATAACAATTGTTGGAGAGGATATGGAGAAAAAGGACTCCTCTTTTACATTGCTGGTGGAATGCAAACTGATGCATCCGCTATAGAAAACAGCATGGAGATTTCTCAAAATATTAAAAATGGAAATACCATACTACCCAGCTGTCCCACTACTGGGAATTTACCCAAAGCAATTCAAAGAGACTCATGCATGCTATGGTCATTGCCGCATTATTCACAATAGCCAAGATGTGGAAGCAATGCAAGTGTCCATCCACTGACGGTTAGATAAAGAAGATTTGGTGTATATATATACAATGGAATACCACTTTGCCAATAAGAAAACTAAAATCATCCCATTTACAATAACATGAATGGAGCTTGAGGGTATTATGTTAAGCAAAATAAGCCAGACAGAGAAAGATAAACACCACATGATTTCATTCATATGTGGAAGATGAACAAACACATGGACGAAGAAAACAGATTAGTGGTTACCAGAGGAGAAGAGGGCTGGGGCGTAGGCATAAGGGGTAACAGGGCACATATATATGGTAAATGACAAATAACAATGTACAACTGAAATTTCACAATGTTATAAACCATTATTACCTCAATAAAATAATTTTTAAAAAAGAGAGAGACAGAGAATTTCTTGACTAGGTCAATGAACAGTTGAAATGTGATAACTAACAGCAGGGCAAAGCAAGCCAGCAATGGAGGAGACCAAACAACACAATTAAAGATGTCCTGTGATTTGGGACAGACAGCAGACTGTGCCTGAGCCAGGTGTGTGTGCTTCCCATTTTAAGGGAGGGCATTAGCATGCTCAGACAGGTTAAAGGATGCACAATAAGCAAGAACTGTGAAATGACACAGTACATGCAGCTGGCACTGGGCGTGGGCTTAGCTGCACTGGGGCAGATGGTATTTCCTGAGATTTGGAACATGTGGTGATTAGTTGTATGTGTCAACTTGGCTGGGCTAGGGTGCCCAGTTGTGTGGACAAACACCAGTCTAGATGTTGCTGTAATTTTAGATGTGATTAATATTTAAATCAGCAGACTGAGTAAAGCAGATTGACCTCTATAATGTGGGTGAGCCTCACCCAATCAGTTGAATTCCTTAAGAGAAAAGACTGAGGTCCCTGAAGAGGAAGGATTTCTACCAGCAGACTGCCTTTGGACTTGGACTTGAGCTGCAAAAGTAACTCTTACCAGTGTTTCATCCTGGCCTGCCCTGCAAATTTCAGACTGGCCAGGCCCCACAATGGCATGAGCCAATTCCTTAAAATAAATCTGTCTCTCAACAAAAAAATCCTTTCAAAAAAAATCCTATCTTAGTTTAACTGGCAATTTCTACCAAGCATTTAAGACAGATAAAATATCGTTCTTACACAAAATATTTCAGAAAATAGAGGAGGAAGGAATTCTTTCTAACTTACTTTATGGGGACAACATTGCCCTGATACCAAAGAGTAGCAAAGGTATCATAAGAATAGAAAACTCCTAGTTTCAGCTCTGACAAGAAAGAGCTTGGAAATTATCACTCTCATCCTTAAATAACAAGAAGAAAGATGAACAAATTTAAAATCAACAACTTGGACCCATGAGATAACGGAGGCAACAAGACGAACTACCGCTACAAAATCTAGAGAGACAGGCAAATCCAGAGAGTCATAGCTGAAGTCGGCTTTCCTGGAGCAAAAGCCATAAAGAGGTAGGAACCCTATGTGATAATTTTGATGAATTTCCAGAGTCTGAGAGTAAACTAGTTTGAGAAACTCCTTGGGGTTGCAAGCTTAGGAGGGGTTCATATTTTCACTCCAGGAACCCCACCAGATTCTCATGGTGAGGAGTGAAAAAGATGTCATTTGGCTCTGGTGGTGGGGATGGGTAGAGTAATCATTACGAAATAGGCCCAGAGTTTTCTCTATAACAAATGCCTATTCTCCAGCTGAAAGACTTTACCAGCCTTATCAGCCTGGGAGAAGAGCATTTCTCTGACTCAAGCATGGAGATGAGAACTCCACAAAAGAATAAAAAGGAAATGCTAGAAATCAAAAACAATGAGACGGAAATGAAAAATGCCTTTGATGGACTCACCAGTAGACTGGAGACAGCCAAGGAAAGAATCAGTGAGCTTGAAGACAGGTTAATAAAACTACCCTAACTGAAATGCAAAGAGAAAACAGAACAGAAAAAAACCAACAGAAAAGAACATCCAGGAACTGTGAGAGAATTTCCAATGATGCAACGTATGTGTATTTAGAATAGCAGAAGGAGAATAAAGAACAGAGCAGAAGAAATGTTTTCATAATGCCCAAGAACTTTAGAAAATTATTGAAATATGCCAAACCACAGATCTAGGGAGCTCAGAAGTAACCAAGCAGGAAAAATACAGTAAAATCTACATTTTGGCATATCATATTCAAACTACAGGAAACCAACGACTAAAAGAAAATCTCAAAAGAAGCCAGAGGGGTAAAAACTTTCCTAAAGAGAAACAAAGATAAGAATCACAACAGACTTCTTGTCAGAAACCATACAATCAAGAAGAGAATGGAGTGAGATATTTAAAGTAGTGAAGGGAAAAAAAACACACTAACTGTTTTTCAAAATTATCCTTCAAAAGTGAAGGAAAAATAGAGACTTCTCAGACGGAAAAAAAAAAAAAAAACAGAGAATTCATCACCAACAGACCCACCCTGCAAGAAATGTTAAAAGAAATTCTTCAAGGAGAAAAAAATTCATATAGGTCATAAATGTGGATCTACATAAAGAAAGAGCATTGGAGAAGGAAAAAATAAAGGCAAAGCAAAATCTCTCTTTCTTTTATTCTCAATTTATCTACAATAGTTGTATATTTTATTTAAAGTAATGCAATGTATTGCCTGATTACAGCATGTAGATAAATGAAATGAAGGCCAGTAATGTCATTAGGGATGAGATGGAGGAAAGAGAAGTACTGTATTAAGAGATACCTGCACTGCTTGTGAAGTGGTAGAATGTTATTTGATGGTAGACTTAGGTTAGTTAATACATATCGCAAGCCCGAGGACAACTATTAACATTTTTTTAAAAGAAGTATAATTGATACGCAAAGAGAGGAGGTAAAATGGAATCAAATAAAATGCTCAGTTGAAACCAGAAAAGCAGAAAAAGAGGGAAAATAAAATTACAGGACAATATCTCTCATAAAAATAGACACAAAAATTAATAAAATTATAGCAAATAGGATCCAACAATATATAAAAAGGATAATACACCACAACTAAGTGTGGTTTTCCAAGAACTAAACAGAGCTGTTACAACATTCGAAAATTAAGCAGCATAATTCACCACATTAACAGCATAAAAGAGGAAAATCATATAATCATCCTAATAAACACAGAAGAAAGCATTTGATGAATTTCAGCTGCTATTAAAAATAAAAATCCACAGCAAATTAAGAATAGGTTAGAACTTCTCCATTTGATAATGTGCATCTACCAAAAAAAAAAATTACAGCTAGCCTCATACTAAATAGTAATATATTAAATGCTTTTCTCCTAAGATTATAAACAGGCAAGGATTTCTGCTTCCACCAGTTTTATTCACTATTGCACTAGAGGTTCTTAACAGGATAATAAGGTAAGAAAAATAAATAAAATTCATAACTATTGGAAACAAAGAATTAAAACTCTATGTATTCTCAAACAACACAATTGTGTTAATACAAAAATCCTTAAAATTTTATTAGAATTAGTAGATGAATTTATAAGTTTGCAGGAAATAAGTATACAAAAATCAGATTTTTTTAAAGTAGCATTTTCTTTTTTTTTTTTTTTTTTGGTGAGGAAGATTGGCCCTGAGCTAACATCTGTTGCCAATCTTCCTCTTTCTTTTCCCCCCCAAAGCCCCAGCACATAGTTGGATATCCTAGTTATAGGTTCCTCTAGTTCCTTTCTGTGGGATGCCACCTCAGCACAGCCTGATGAGCAGTACTAGGTCCATGCCCAGGATCTGAACCGGGGAACCCTGGACCACCGAAGCTGAGTGCGCGAACTTAACCACTTGGCCATGGGGCTGGCCCACTATTTCTGTATATTAACAACAAGCCATTGGATGATAAAATGAATACTGCATCAGTACCATACATGAAAATTAATTCAAAATGGATCATAATCTAAATGCAAAATAAAAGTATAAAATTTCTAGAAAAAAGCAAGGGAAAAACTGTTATGACCTTAGGTAAGGCAAAGCATTTATAGACAGAATGAGAAAACACAGACCATAAAATAAAAATTGATAAACTACATTTCATTAACATTAAAACCTTGTGTTCTTAAAAAGTCCCCTTCAAGAAAATGAGAAGTCAAGTCACAGATTAAGAGAAAACATTTGCAATGCGTGTATCTGATGAAGGACTGGTATTCAGAATATAAAGAAGAACACTTAGAATTCAGCAAGAAAAAAAGAACATTTTTTTAAACGGGCAAAAGACATACACATCATAAAATAAGACATACTAACCAACACTAAGCACATGAAAAGATGCTAAATTTATTAATTATAACAAATTAAAATCATGATGTAATATTACTTCACACCAGTAAGAACTGACAAAAACAAGTGTGGATGAGGACGTAGAGTAAGAGGAACTCTCGTGTGTTGCTGCTGTGGGTGAGATATGGTACAACCAATTTGGAGAACAATCTGGCCTTTTCTTGTAAAGTTAAACATATCCCTAACTCAGCAATTCCACTCCTAGATAGTTACCCAAGAGAAATGAAAACACGTTAGGCAAAAGAAAGACATGTACATGAAGATTCAGAGCAGCTTTATTTATAATAAACCAAAAAAAAATGGGAACAGTTCAAATGTCCATGAGCAGTTGAAAAGATAGACAAATTGTGGCACATTCACACAATAATACTACTCAGCAGTAAAAAGAAACAAACTACCGATAGCACGACATGGATGAATTATGTCAAGAAAACAAACCAGACACGGAAGAATATATACTTTCTGTTTCCGTTTACATGAGGCTCAAAGAGACGCAAAACTAATCATTGGGCATGGAACTCCAACTGTTGGTTTTCTGAGGTGGGAGGCCGTGTGCAGACTGGCCACAAAGGACACAAAGCGAACTTTCCAGGGTGATGGAAATGGTCTATATTTTGTCCGGAGTGATGAGTTACATGTACGTACATATCTGTAAAGTTATGTTGGAATTTATTTTTAAATCTGTGTATTTTATCGTATAAAATGATACCTTAATAAAGGTGGACTTTTTAAAAAAATGCTAAGCGTGTGAGCTCAGGACATTTATAAAAAATTTACTGATTCAAGAGTACAAGAAAAAGGAATCAAACCTTCATTAAAGAGATTTTAAAACACATACACACACAAATAACTAACAAAAGTAAAAACAAAAAATACACAGAAAGAACTGAAAGGGAATCCACACATCAATGAGATAACCGAAAATTTCTATATTCGTTATAGACTACAAATTGTTAAATAACTAAATGACAAATGAAGACAAAAATGCAGCCTTCATAGCTTCTCTCATTCGTAAATCCATGTTAATTCAAGAGAATTCAAGCCAAACAATATCCCAGTGAAATTCAAGTGAATTTATAACTCAGATATATTTTCTGCTTGGGTTGGCCCTCCCTTCCGTTTGCAATAAAACTGAAATTCTATCACAAATTACTGTCACATTGTTTCGAAAGTAAAACTGTCAGAGAAAAATGTAATAACTACTACAACTATGGGAAAAAGCAAAGATTTTCTGATTATGCACTACTTATGGATTAAATTATTAATTATTGTTAAATGCAATGTGATCTGGGAAGGAAGAGAAATCACAAACCTTGCCCTTATGTTACTCAAATTTACTCTTATGTAAATAAATTATGTAACTTCTAAGTTTCTTGATCTAACTCATGTAAAGAATTTTACTAATTATATATGCTTACAGAAAAGATCTAACACTTTATTTTTTTATTGGGCCTGCATATAAAAGTTACACCCTAAGACAAAAAAAAATTATTGTAAGCTTTATTATCTATGACACATAATGACTTGGCTTCAAAGAATATAAACTAGAGGGACTCAAGTATGCTCTAAAAGATCATAAAACACTAAACTCTAGTTTTCAAACTGGTTAAAAATCAAGAGACTTTTGACATAGTTTATGCCATGTGGCACTTCATGATATTTCAAAATACCTCACCTTTAAGTTTCAGAAGATTTCAACATGAAAGCCTTCTAGAAAGCGAGGCTTTATAAAACTAATTCTCAGTATATCGATTGGGAATCAACAAAAATAGTTTACAAGTAACTCTTACTTCAAGGCCAACTGAATTCGTGGAATCTTCCTCCCTGAGAGATGCCAAAGCGAAAATAAATTCAGAACTATGACGTCGTCATGATAGTGCATACAAAAGTGGGTCCGGGGTGTCTATTCCATAAGTGATGTTTAAAAATCATTGTAATGATACCACAGTACTCTTTGTTGTAAGGTAAAATAAAAGTTTCATCAAATGTATCAATTTACTACTCTGGTTAAGCTAACTTTCTTTTCTGAAGCTAATTAACAAGCTCAAATGAGTAACTCAGCTCAGGTTATGTAAATGCATGCCTTGGTATAGTTTGCATGCATTAAGCAGTGGGAGAGTGTTTCTTCACTGAGTTTAGAAAAAACTTAAATTTTAATCTATGTAAGATAAGGGCAGATAATCTGATTTGACATATCTTGAGAAGCCTGGAGGCTACAGGAACCCCACCGGGCCAGTAGATGATTAGTTAATAAAGGCAACGCAGCCTGACACCAAGGTGAGCAATAATTAAACCTGTAGTGAAATTCTCTAACAGAATTCAATAAAGTGGCACATTGTTAGCAGAACAATGTTTCTTCAAATGGCGTTGATGGGTAAAGCTCAAAGTGAGCAGAACTTCTGTGTAAGGAAGAATGCAGATGCTCATTCGATGAATTTACTGCTGCCTGGATTGCATTCAGTACAGGCAATGTATAGGATAGTCAGTGTATTAGATTTCCACTGCTTTTGAAAATTGATGCAAAGAGAAAGTATTAGGAGCTACATCTTCGATTCATTCACTTATTTTTTCATTTCAACAGTGTGTCTTGTTTTGTGGATATAGTGCTAAATGCTAGAAATCCAAAGATGAATAAAACAAAATCGTAGTCATAAAGGGTCTTGTAATATCACAGGCAGGCCAGACATATAACGAGGTAAATACATATCAGCGTATAAGGCCTGCAGGGAGGAAACCCCTAACTCGGCTTAGGGTGTTAGGAAAATATAAAAGAGATGGCATTTAGGAGGGGTCTTGATGAGTGACTAGATATTTGTCAGATGGGGAAAGGCATTTCAGGCAGGGGGAACTGAATGCAAAAAAAGTATGAAGTTATGAAAATGAATGACAATTCATGAAGCAGTAACACTGTCAGCTGGCCTGTGGGCAGTGGAACACAGGGCAAAATGATGAGTAAATCCGAGAGCTAAGGAAGGACCAAACTGTGACTAGCTTTGACTGTTGATGATGACTTCTTCACATGGAAAACATAAAGACTGAGAGTTCCTCAGCTGAGCAGGGGAGAAAAAGGACATGATTGTGAGTTTTCATGGCTTCCAGTAGGCAGCAAACTTCTTTCAGACTCACACATACTTGCAAGGTGCCTGGGCATCAGTAGAGAAGGAAAAACATACATTAATATTTCACAATCACAAAATTGTGAAATATTTATGTAAACAGTGAAGATGAAATGGGGTAAGACAAGAGGCTGAGAGACCAATTAAAACTGCTTAATCTAGGGGGCTGGCCTAGTGGCATAGTGGTTAAGTTCACACGCTCCACTTCAGCAGCCCCAGAGGTTGCCAGTTCAGATCCTAGGTGCAGACATACACACTGCTCATCCAGCCATGCTGCGGCAGCATCCCACATTCAAAAAATAGAGGAAGATTGGCACAGATGTTAGCTCAGAGACAATCTTCCTTAAGGAAGAAAGAGGAAGATTGGCAACAGATGTTAGCTCCAGGACAATCTTCCTCACCAAAAAAAAACCCTGCCCAATCTTGTTGAGATAAAATAAGCATCAGGATCAAGAAGAAGCAGTGGGGAGAAATGAGGAGATTTGCAATAAAACCAACATGTCTTGGTGATGATTTGGAGGGAACAGATGAAGAGGAAATTGTCAAGGATGGCAGCTAGGTTTTTGCTTTGGGAGAACAGTTTTCACGGCATTATTAAGCATCACTGCAAATTTAAGGGGAAAAGCAGAATTGCCTTTATGGGGTGCACAGAGAAGTCTGGACAGTGGCTTCCCAGAAGACAGTCTTGAAAGGAAAAGGAGTCAAACCCCTGCCCCCTGTTTTGTTTTGTTTTGTCTTTTTCACTATTCATCTATTTCCAGACTGCACTTAGAAAATTCTTTCAGAAGTCCTTGTGGTTATCTGTCTCTTCTTCTTGCAAGTGTCATCCATGTATTTTCCCAGATTCTCTTTCAACTACTGAATACTGAATTTTCTAAAATAGAAAGCAGAGAAGGTTGAACAAGTTTGTTTCTCGTGATAGTCCATTACACCCTGCAGGAAAATATCAAAATTAGCATGGGATTGCTGAGTTACTTTATCCCCCAAAAGAAAAAAATATATGTGCTTCCATATTCCCATGTTTATAAGAAGTGTGAGTTCCGTGGATTGCAAGGCTATCCCCTGAAGTGAAAATCAACCTCTGAGGAGCTCTACCCTACCACCCAAAGGTGAAACCAGAGACAGTTTCTGCCTCCCTAAGAGGCTTTCTCCGAAGCTGAAAGGGGTCGGAACAGGAGGTGAAGGACAGTGTGACAGATGGGAGCTGACCATTTTCCTCTAGAGAAACTTCTGCTATGCACCCCCCCACCCGTGCTCCATGCCTGTCAGGACCCAACAGAGGTTCAGAATCCATTAAGAAAGATTTCTTACTTCAACTGAATTAAAGAGCTCAGTCTTAATTGAAATATAAGAATTCAGGTATGTACTTAGCTCTATGACTTTTTTTTCACATGCGGATATAATGATGATGATGTAAGACCATCTGGAATAAAGACAAAAGTTACATCAAGCTGAAAATTATATTCCTAAGCCTTACTTATGATAACAGGTTCAAGCAAGTTCTCAGTTCTCATTAGCAGCTCTTGATCTAACGAGGATTCTTTGGCTTGTCAGCAAATGCTGTGCTTCCTCCAAGCAGCTCGCTCTTGCTCCCCTGCTCAGGCCCCGGGCTCTCACACACAGGGTTCCTGATGGCCTGCAGCCCAGTCTTAAACTCACCACATCGCTGCAGTATGTCATATTCCATCAGGAGCTACTGTGCAAATAACATATTTCCATTTTTAAAGTCTGAAAAATGTCACAAAAAGCTTTTGGCATTTACATGACTCAGACTTACACCCTCTAATTCTCTCTGCAGCTAATTTCTTATGTTCAATACATACCCACCACAGGAAACCAGGAATAACGATTACAGGAAAAGCCGAAGTTCGACAGCCCAGCCATTAGCATTCACAAGTCTAAAGAGTAGGGATTTAAATGGCACTATCGACAGTTATTTCTTATGTAACAAAAATCAGGACTGTCAACATGTGAGACATTAAAAAATATTCAGTAATTTTAGTTATAGCCTGTAGGGTTTTTTAATGCATTCCTGAGAACTAGCAAAAATCTACAATGATGTGTGCCAGGAGGGCCTGATAGATCAGAGGAGTGAAATTACATTCAATGTGGGTAAAACAGCTTGCTGCATGTTCTCCAACGACTGATCTTATCTCTCATAATCATGCCCCATGCTTCGTTTAATGTTGGACCACACTCACTATGAGAGGAAATTCACGCTTGCATTTTATGAGGCTCAGCATGCAAAATCCACATGCTATGTTTCCATTTCTTCTGTCTCACTTTACACAGATTGGGCTTTTATCTTTCTGCTGAATAACATTTGTTGTTTTATTTTCCACTGCTTAATATACAAGGGCTTAAGAAAGGAAATGGAGAGGCCAGTGGCAGGTCTATCTTAGCCCCAGGAAGAGATTCAAACTCACTCTGAAAAATCTGTTCATTTGAATTTGGTTGCATTGTATGCATTGCCGCAATGGGAAAAATGTGTATGATTCATAACTGCTCATTGTTGAAGTGTCCGATATCAGATAAAATGGCACAAGCTGCCAAACAGTATCATGCTATGCTATGCATGCAGCATGCTAACACCAAGAAACAAATGACTTGTATTTTCTTTTTAAAAGAACAACCGCAGTGCCGCAGCTGTCTGAAAACTTAGATCTTTAATTCATTGGTTGATTCTCATACAACTGATTAGCTAATTGTTATCAAAATCTACAAGTGACTAAACAACTGGCCTGCATCATTTCATTTTGTCCCCAACACTATTCAGCTAGCTAGACTCATCCACAGAACAATTAGCTAGTCTTCTTCTGATGCTGTCTGTGCAAAATGAAGGGCTGAGCGGACACACGGCAGATGTCTGTCAGAGAGCAAACGTCATCTCTTCCAGCTTTATATATCTTCCTTGGTCAACATGTAGGATAGAGTTCTTGGATGATACTTTTACACTAGACCGTTAACTTAATCATTAACATATTTCCAAATTAATCTAGATTTGCTAATTAAAATCAGGCTCTAGGAGGCAGTTTCCTAGAAGACGCAGGACAGAGGACTCAAGCAGATTTTCACTAATGTGATGAGCACACTAAATATCTTTGATATAAACAAATATGTTTTAAATAACTGTGTCTGCATTTATAATAAATACCAATTGGATATAGTACTACCAGATGGGTTTTTTAATTCAAATTCATCCTGACTTGCTTCTGAGAAAATTTACTTCATAAACATTAGACCTTATTGCCTCAATAGCATCTACTCAGTTGTGATATTGAGGCCTTTACATAGTTGCCTCAATTAGAAGCAGCACTAAGGGAAATGTTAAAAGGTCATCATGAAAAGCAATGAATACATCTCCATTATATATATATATTTGATAATTTATATTAATTTTAAATTAAATTTTAAGATCAGAGAGAAATTCTGATATAACTTGATAAAATATAAAATTCTGATATAAATAGATAAAAAAGTGTTTTTTCTATTTTATAGATAAAATTTAAAAGAATATTTTATCACAGTGGGAAATAATTTCAGGGATAAAAGCACTGAGAATTGCCAAAGTGCCACTCCCTAACTCTTCAAAGAATAACCCTCCCCAATTGGTAGACATTTATTTCTCATTTAATAAATATGTACTGAAATGTCTCCCATATTTATGGCCTCTGCTATGGGCAGAGAGTTTTACAAGGATACTCAAATCTTGACGTAGCTTTCTAATATTCATTCATTGATCCATTCACTCATTCAGCAAATATTTATTGTCTTATGAGACAGATACCACTTGAGGCTGAGAAAGAAATAAAAAGAGGACTCTATGCATATGGACCTTACATTCTAACTGGGGAGACCAACACACCCCCAGGTATTTAGTATACACTTTATTAAGTGCCTATTACAGTATGTTGCCAGATGCCCTAGCAACATAGTGAAAAAATATTTTTATTCTACAAGGAAGGGAGATGGTGGAGAAGTGGTTTGGAAGGAGAGGAGGGGCTTAGAAATCTTTATAGAGAGTGAGACATTTAACCAAGGCCATCAAAAGTGATCAGGTTCCCAGGGTGGAAAGGGCAGTGTGGACAGCCAGAGCAAATTGAACAGCTTAAGGAAGGGCAGAGGGTGGCAGTTGCATTAGAGCAGTGTGGGTCCTTCAGTTTCTTGAATTTGGGAACAGAAGTGTGTGAATTACATATCAGCTCAAAGCAGAGTTACAAACTTGCGCCCTTCGGACCATTTTCGGCCCTGGACGTGTTGTGCTTGACCTACGCAGTGTTTGAATTTGTGAACAATATTTCAGCATGGGAAGAATTCACAAAAATGCATATTGAAAAAGTAAGTTTTGAGCAAATCTAGACCAGAATGTGTACATGGAAATAATCTGCTGGAGATATGCAATGACTGCTCCCCTTCTAGAAGCTGCGCTTTCAGTTTTACTACAATTCTCACTAGGCCAGCTTCACTCATTAATGTTAGCTGACAGGCCCTAGCTGGTGTTTTATTTAAGATGCCTGGTTTAAGGTTTTAATACTTCTGAAAAGGCAATTGACCCTGGGAGGAAAAAAGTGGAATGGAGCTCTGAACTGTTAATCAGTCATTTGTCATTAATACGTCAGGTGTAAATGAAGGTTTGGAGAGCAACCTAGAACAGAGGAATGGAAAACAGAACACAAGGTCGTTGAGCATGAGAGTGTTTGGCTTTGTGGAGAATTTGGTGGACTAGGAAAGAATAAAGAATACAGGAAGCAGAACTTTACAATTTCATATTTTTACCATAGTTAATCAAAAAATAAATATTCACTTCCAACTAGAAACCCACCATGAGAATTTGCGTTAAAACACTGACCTTTTCTTAATTCTTGACTATGCTTATTTATTTCTAAATAGTGTCCCTGTTTGCAAGCCTATAATTTTTAATGGTTTAAATTCTAACTCTCTCTCAGCAATCTCCCAAAATGTTATTAGCCCTATACCCACTCACTGAATTCCAGGCATGGACATTATTCCCAGGTAATTAAAATGTTCACTTAAAAAAAAAAAAGCTAAGTATCACATAGCATTGTTAACTTTCTTCTCAGATAACGTACGGTGTCAGAATTATCTGTACTGCCTTGGGGCTTTTTGAAGAGTGAATATCTTTGCACACACTGTCAGCACACACCATGTAGGAATAATTATCATCATTAACCCAAGTCTTATTAAGCTGCCTGCTTATTAATATGTATTGCCATTCACTATAAGTTCTAAGTTGTGGCAGAAAAACAAAAGAGAGAACTTGATAAAGATGGCATCCCAGGCTTCGGTAACAATATTAATGTTTAGAAAGTGAAGCTGGTAAGTTCACCTTTCTTCTCAAAACACACACACTCCAAATGCTTCTAACCTTTGAAAGAATATGTCAGCTGAATAAGATTATATCATATGTAAGAGGAAGGAAGAGGAGTGCTTGAAAAGAGTCAGACATCGTGTATTCAATCATTCACAGAAGACAATGGATAAAATCAATGATTTGATCAAAATGCTTGTGAATTACTGAACCCTACATTCCAAATGTGACGTTTGGAAACCATGTGTTTAGAACCCACAAACCAAAAGCAGATGAACCATTTGCATTAGCTTTCTATTAGATCTTCAAAGAGTTGCAAACTCTAGAGGGCAACTCCTATAGAGGAAAGTGTTGGCCTTAACAAGTGTAGGGAATAATGCCAAAAAGTCAGGGCTAAGGAACCAGGACACGGGATGGACTGGTGGCATCATCCCTGGGTGAAGCAGCATGTCGAGGGCTCCTCAGTCTTGGGTGTTTTGAGCTACAAAAGAATCAGGACTCTATCAAAGGCATTCCGCAAGAAGAAAAATAGACCTGCTCCAATGAAGAGTATGGAAAATTAATGAAAAGATTCCAAAAATTAAAACACTTCATGGCAAATGGAGGCATATTTCAGACAGCCAGATTTCAAAGAAAAAGTTACACTTGGCCTCCATGAGCTACCCTGCCTTCCCATTTATTAGCTTCTAGATGCATTTGGAGGTACCAACTCTCATCTAAAAATTGTGCATGGACCTCATTTTTCCATTATGTCTCCTGAGAAGGAGTGAATAAGGACAGCTAAATGAACTGATGAAGATGTGGCTTCCTGCCCTCACGAATCCACTGGCCTTTACCCCGCCCCCACTCTTCATAGCCCCACTCCCTGACTGTATGTAGCTACAGTTGTTCTAGATTCAGTTAGAGGGTGTACTCAGGTTTTGTGGAGCCTGAATCATATACAATCTGGGTAGTTCTCTTTCAGAAAAAGGTTACATTACGAACACAAAATTTCGTGTCCCCATGAATATTCATTTAGAATGAGAAAGGAAAACACAGCAAAATCAAATGTGGAAAATACTGCAAACATTACAACATGCAGGAAAATAATACATAAGACTTTATTACTGAGTAAACTCCCTAACACATTCCTATAATGCTTTTCTTCCATTTTTTGCTGCATATTCTTTGATCACCTCTTCGTATAACAACAATTTTGTAATATCTTTTTCTTTAAAAACAATAAAAAATTCAATCTTTCTAACATAGTTGATCAAATTAGTTTTTACTAGTACAGTCATGTGCCGCAGAAAGACGTTTCGGTCAACAGTGGACCACACGTATGACAGTGATCTCATAAAATTAGTACCATATAGCCTAGGTGTGTGGTAGGCTATCCCACATAGAGTAAGTACACTCTATGATGTTCATACAACAAGATCACCTAACGACGCATTTCTCAGAATGTAGTCCCATCATTAAGTGACACATAACTGTAATAGATGCATAAAACATGAAACCTCAACAAAAACATAATCACCATTTGTAGAACTGCTAGAAGTTTGTGTCCTATAACACAGAAATTCTGATATGTTCCATTTTTGCAAAATTCCCATCAACAAGTAAAAATAATGTAGGGCACATTGAATTTCATAAGATACGTTACTGAGTATATTCATGATAGGCAAGAACCTCCGTTTTGATTCAGTGATGATGTTAATTGAATCCTCTGGTTACAATTTTAAACATCTGATGACTAGAAATATTTTCTACAAACCAGCTTCTGCATTTACATACTTTGGACCTTGTTTCTCATCCTCCACCCACAGATTTCTGGTGCTGACCACTGTAAGATGCATTCATATCATGATAAGACCTCTGGCGCAACACACTTGGGGAAATCAGCCCAATGGGCATTTGGAATATTCCAACTATGTCCACTGTCTCTTCTTTTCATGCACAGCTTCTATTTTGTCAGATGGCCCTGGAATGGTGGGGGGCATGTCTCAGATCAGGCCAAGGGGAAGCTGAGTTGCGGATACACTAAATTTGGATCTAGTATTGTATATGTACATGATTTCAATCTCCTCTCTTGTTAGTTAAGTCACTGGGCTGTCCGGGTAGAGACATCATACCTTATTTTAGCAAACTTTATCAAACTGTGTGACCTTGTGGACATGTTATTAGGGCATCTCCTGTTATCTTATAAGTAACTTAAGTTTCTTTGGCTTCAAGGTAAAGTCTTTTTGCACAGTTCAAAGATGTGATAGAATTTTTGTCTTTCAAAATTCCATGATTTAAGGCATACATATATGTGTATAGAAATGTTAAGACTTTTCAAATTAAAATAAAAGCATAAAATAAATAATTTGGTAAACTCACATGGAGAATATATTTAATTGAACAGTTAAAATTAAGCCATAAAATCTGTAAAATGAGGGGACAATATTAACTAATGTGATTTCCAACTTCCTGTGACCCTAGAAACTCAGGATTAGATCCAATTTATTGGTACTTAGCCTGTGTTTTGATTTCTTTTTTTTACGTAATTATCTCCATACTTTTAAACTATTTGTTAACACGTAAGCTCTGTCTCTGCTTCCTAAATTCTACATGTATCCCTCATGGGAGCAGTTTAAAAACAAAACACGTGATTCTTCCATCAAACCAGTGAAGAATGAATCGAATGTATTTAACACTAACAGGGGAAAGTTCCCACTCTGCTGCTATTTGAAAAAAGCTAAAAAGTTGATTCTCTCTTCCCCAGAAGAGGAGAGAGAGCTAAGAGTCGAACTGCTAGACAAGTGAGGCCAACTGTCCACTTTACTTCTCCTGCTCTAGGGTACATCTTTCCAGAACTCCCTGTCTTTCTTTTCTGTTTGCATAGCCACCATTTCAGTGTTGGCCCTTATTTTCTTACTACAACAGTAGTTTATATCCAGTTAGTATAAAATTATTTCCAAACCAAATGGAACTAATGATTTAAAACTTGGAAGTTTTATTTTATTAGACCCTTGAAGTCATTCCTTTAACTAATCAGATCTACCAACATTGAAGGACTGATCTGTGAATTGCTGCAACACAGCAGCATTTTACTTCCACAAACTTAAACCTCTCTACTCCATTGAAGGTCTTTCAGCTTTGCCACAGAATCATTGCCTCGAATGAACAATGGCTAGCAAGGATGAGAAGGGAGAGGCAGGAATCGGTAAGGCAGCAGTTTAAAAGATACAAGCACTTATGCAAAGAGGCTGTTTATTTGATTGAATTTTTTATTTAGTAGGATTGAGATTATCCAGGCAGACTAAATCTATTTTTTCCCCCCACAATTTGGGAAGTCTCACAATTTGAGATTTCATCATGGAAATGAGGGTGGTTATGGAAAAGTAAAGAGGTTCTATTTTCTTGCATATTTAAGGATAAAATAAATAAATCTGTAACCCCACTCTAAACAATTGAAAGGAAAAAGAAGGAAAGAAGGGAGGGAGGCAAAGAAGAAAAGAAGGGAGGCGGGGGGGGGGAGGAGAAAGTAAAAAAGGAGGAAGGAAAGAGTAGGAGGGTAGAGGAAAGGAAATCTATAAAACTTTCACAGAACAGAGCACGGAGAAGGCATTCCCAAATCTGAGGACACCACGAGTCCTAAAGATAGCCCTTCCAGGAGAAGCCCAATTCCAGTGCAAGTGGACCCAGAGTGTCTGAATTACTAATAGCCTTCTCACTAGTTTTTGAGCTAGAAGAAGCTATGATATAGATTAAAAAATCTAAATATTTTCAGTTTTGAAAGGTTGAATTTCTTTGTGAGACATTTGATTATAAAGAAATAATTTGGCTCCTGTAAAAGTTTCATGTCCAACAACTTATTTCTCATCATCTTTTATTTTACATAGGCACCTTGCAGTAGCAGATTTCCACTGTGTCGAACTGATGTCAAAAGATCTGGTTAATTTGGTGAGCAACCTAACTGTGAATGAAGTTGTTGTCTATATATAGCAACTAAAAACTATTGCAGTTTTATCACCTTATTCAAAACATACAAGATTATTATCAAGCCAAAAGAAATACTTAAAAAGCCAAAAACCTCAGAAGTTTATTTAATCTAACTCTGTATAACCAATTCTTTAGTTAGATATTCTGGTGTTGGGGCTGGCACCCTGGCCCAGCGGTTAAGTTTTCGAGCTCTGCTTCTGGCAGCCCAGGGTTCCGCCGGTTCGAATCCTGGGCACGGACATGACCCTGCTCATCAAGCCATGCTGAGGCAGCATCCCACATGCCACAACTAGAAGGACCCACAACTAAAATATACAACTATGTACCAGGGGGCTTTAGGGAGAAAAAAGAAAAATAAAATCTTTAAAAAAAAAAAAAAGAAAGGTATTCTGATGTTAACTTAAAACCTCTGTGAATAGCTTTAGGCGACATATTTATTTACCTTTCATTCATTCACATTTTCAATGTCTAATTCACATTTTGTTTATTTATTCAACGTATTTATTCACATATTTATTAAGCACCTACTATATGACCATCATTGTTCTAGGAGATGATTGAATTACACCAGTGAACAAGTGACAAAATTCTCAGTCCTTGGGGCCAGCCCAGCGGAGCAGTGGTTAAGTTTGCACGTTCCACTTCAGTGGCCCAGGGTTCAGCGGTTCAGATCCCAGGGGCAGACATGGCACTGCTTGGCAAGCCATGCTGTGGCAGGTGTCCCTCATATAAAAAAAGTAGGGGAAGATGGGCACGGATGTTAGCTCAGGGTCAATCTTCCTCAGCAAAAAGAGGAGGATTGGGAGCAGATGTTAGCTCAGGGCTAATCTTCCTCAAAAAAAAAAAAACTCAGCCCTCATGATCTTACATTCCACCAAGATATTCTAGTTGTATCACATGAGAATTTTACTTCCAAAATAGGAAGCATTTGAACATCGTGTCATTTGTATCAATCAGACATTGAATGCATGAAACCTTGAAACGATGCTTACGTTTGGCAAACCTATATAAAGAATATGTGGGTGATTGTAAGGATTTTCTGTTGCTTGTGTTTCCAATGGTGATAAAAGATTTTCAAGGTTAATCTTGATAATGTGCAATTTTCCAATTCTTGTTTTAGTCATTGACTTAAGTACTTAATCCTTTGGGGAAGATTACACTCTCCTGTAACTTTGGTACTAGAAATAAGGAATTAAGTTTACAAGCTCTTCCAAAATAGAGTTACTTGCGTATTGGGAAAATTGTTCTCACTGTTTTTAAAGATCAACATGTTATTTTAGAAAGAGTACTAAAACTATAGGACGTGAGATGGACGTTTCACTTTCAGTGTGGACTCCAAGTGACCGTTCACTAAGTGATTACTACGCTTCTGATACATGTTAGCTTAGATTATCTGTTTTAGCAAGTATTTAAACTCAATTGAATACATTTAAATGTCTTTAACAACTTGATTTATCATGTTGAAAAATCTCTTAAAGTCCAATTGTGTAATCTGCATATTACCAAAATGGCTTTAATAATAAGGCTCTCACAATTGCTCTAGATATGTTATAGATTTTACATGGCAACTGGTCTTCATTTTAATGTGCTCCAAAATAAAATTTATACGATTGCTCTGCGATAAATGCCTTATATTATTATTCATATCCAATATTCAAAAAATGTTGATAGCTACAATTTATTATCCTTTGAGCAGCATAAAATTTGATTTGTTTCAGCCTCCTAGTATTTTATAAGAGAGTAACCACTGGTGTTTTTGAAAGCTAAATGGAGAGGGCAATTTTCGAATTTCTAAATTTCTAAAATTCCTGACAGACATCATTATTTGTATAATATTGAATATTGGCAAGAACAGGCCTAGGAAAGCCTTGCAGAAACAAGCCCAGGTGTGTAAGCTTATGAAGTACACACAAGATTTAATACTTTACCCAAGACTGTTAAAGCTTTCTCATTCGATATTAATGAAGCCGTAATATCTTCCTCTTCTGTTTCCCCATCTAGAAGAGGACTAAAATTTTACCTACTCTCAAGAAATTGGCACTGATAAGTGAGAAAATCACCGAAGGCTCCCAAGGCAAACATTATACCCTGGAAATAAATTAAGCACATCTGGAAGCAACATTAAAACTCTTTTAGGCCACTTGGGTACAGCTGCAATCATTTGTTAGTAAACGATACTCTAGCAGCGTAGATGAATGCACTTTTAAGAACCATTTTACTCCCAAAGAGAAACTGAAACCTTAGGAGATTCCCACTGAATATTCAAAATATAATGAGATTTAAATCACATTTGGAATAGATCTGCTTTCCTTTCGTTTTCCAGTTTTGTATTGTACATTGCTTTTTGTGCATCAGCTCTACCTGGATTATCTTCAGAAGTCAGGAAGTTAATCTCTATTTTCATACCCTTTGGTACCCAGCACCAGAAGCTGTATGAACTCTTGCTGTTCTCCATGGCTGCTGGTTTTGTGGTAATTATAGTTCAGGTAATCTGAGCCATTCTCAGATTCTTTTTTAAATATTTTAGATTGTTTCCACTGCTAATATTTCAGGATCTCTATTTGAAGCTAGAAGATGCCCACTTAATTTGTCACAATTTAAAAAATAATAACTGGACAGAGAAGTGAGTCACATCATTGAAATTATTTTCATTCCACTGACAAATGGACTACTAGAGGCACTGGGAAGATGTCTGGGCAGTTTCCTGTGCTGCAGTGCTCTGGAGCAGAAAGGGTCGAGGGTTACTAGGAAATTTATGAGGAAAGGAAAGAATTGGGAAGGCGAATAGATCCAATTTCCGAACACTGATACCTTGAAACCACTTCCAGCTTATCTTTAGGTGTTTCCCCATTTTTCACTTGGTCACAATAGTAAAGATAACCGAGATAAAAGAACAAAAAATAATCCCAGCCAAGGTATTCCAACTCTGAATGAGACCAGTAATGACCCAGTAGTAACTTTCTTTCTTTTTTTAAAAAAAAAGGGATAGTCAAATTATTTGGTAGAGTAATATGGTATGTGGCTTTTCACAAACACACCTTATAAAGCATATATTATTCAGTATGTTTTTGACAATGTTTCATGTAGAAAAATAATGATAATTAGCTGTAGAAAATTACCGCCTCTCTCAGAGTACCCGTTACTGTTGTTGTCTTCTGCTTGTCACTGGACTTTTAACTGGAAAATATTCTTATGCCCTGTGAGTGACGGTTTTTAAATTAACAACACCTTCACATTATTCAGCAAAGAGTCCAGGAAGAGAAACACACCAGCCTGCTTCTCACTGGGAAGCTGGACCATGTTGTCATTCAAAAGGGAGAACAGTGGAACTTGCGTGCCCCACAGGCCTCAAGAAATATGCCATTTCTCACTTGCTAAGCCTTCACTGCCATAACTCACAGCTTAATGCAAGACACTCACAGGCTTAGACACGTGAAATTTGGCACAGTATCCTAAGATATTGAATTTGTCTATTTTGTGCTGTCAACCTGCTGAAGACCAAAATTCCTATCAGAGCCCAAAATATAAAGGGTGGCAATATATTTTTTCCTTTAACTTTCACGACTTTAGCCTCTGACAGAAGCCCTAATTTATTATAACTACTACAAGGGGCTACATTTTAGCATCAAGTACTGTAAGTCAGCTCCAGACACACAAGCCTGCCAACTCTAATTCATTTGGAATGAGACGAGATTTGACCATTTATTTTCCCACTGAGAAGATTTGTGTTGCCTCTTAAAGTGAGAGGACTTGATACGCCTTCAGAAGCGATTCAGGATTCCTTGACATTTTGTTGACAATCATGCTTTTAGGAATAAGTGAATATGGCATGGACTAGAATAATCAGATATTAAAGCCAAAAACATTTTTCATTCCTCTGACACTTACCTCAATGACCCAGTGACCTAGAAAAGCTGACCATGTAGAAGTGCCAGCCTACAATCTCCTGAGAGAAAGAAGAGTATGCTGGGGAGGTAGAGAGTTGATCAAAAATGAAAGCAAACTATAAAATGAAAAACAAAAATTTTAAGACTCATGGACTGAAAAGATATTTAGAAGTTTCCCAAAATACTTAGATCACCAAACTATTATTTAAAGTAAGATACTATTTTCATTAATAAAAATCAAATCAAAACTAAAATATTGATTGAGTTTCTAAAAAAAACGCGAAGGAAAGCTCTATATGAGGATGTGAATAGAAGTGTTTATATTTGAGGAAGACATAAAAAGCACAAAATTACATTGTAAACAACAATAGAAAATAGTCAGAAAATTACGTACGAATTATAAATGAATTCCATAGTCAATAAATGCTAGGAGAGATTAGGAAGGAAAAGAAACCTAAAAAATGTAAGAAGGAAAATAGCTTTAGGACTTGAAGGAACTATGTATAAATCTTGATGAGCTCCTTTAAAAATAAGTGATCCCAAAGTTCAGAAACCACATTTCTTCCATCTTTCTCTTTAAGAAGGGTTGAAAAGTAATCTCTAGAATAAAGTATTTTTTATTGGAAAAAATCTTTGAGATCAGATTGCTAGCAAAATATGCCAATATAGACAGAAAGAAATCACTTTTGAAAATAGATGTGAAAATCCTAAACAAAATACTAGCAAAATGAATCTTCCGAAGTTTAAAAAAATCACAACTTAGCTGGATTTATTCCAGGTATTCAAAGATGGTCTAACATAAGAAAATCTTTTATTATAATTTATTCATATTCACAGTTTAAATCTGAAAACCACATGTTTATCTCAACTGATGCAGAAAAGTATTTAATAAAATTCAACTGACATTCATGAAAATACCTCTTAACAATAATGGAGCATTTCTAATCTGACAAAGTGTAGCTAACAAAAATTTGCAGCAAATGTCATATTTAATTGTGAAACAAGCAAAATTTCCACTAAATTCAGAAGATAAGAATGCCCATAAGAATGAAATCTCTGAAAAAGACACAAAGAAAACAAGCCCATTTACAATAGCATCAAAAAATAAATAACAATACTTAATAAAATACTTAAGAATAAATTTAACCAAGGAAGTGAAAGACCTGTACACTGAAAACGATAAGAAATTGATGAAAGAAATTGAAGAAAATAAAATAAATAGAAAGATATCCCATGTTCATGAATGGGAAGAATTAATATTGTTAAAATGTCAATACTAGCCTCACTATGGATTCAATGCAATCTCTATCAAGACTACAAAGGCATTTTTTACAGAAGTAGGAAAAAACAGTCCTAAAATTTGTAGGGACCCACAAAAGATCTTGAATAGCAAAGCAATCCTGCAAAAGAAGAACAAAGAGGGAGGCATCACACTTTCTTATTTCAAACTATATTACAAAGTTATAGTAATCAAAGCAGTATGCTATTGGCATAAAAAATAGACACAAAGACCAAAGGAACAGACTAGAGAGCCCAGAAGTAAACCCATGCATATATGGTTAATTAATTTATGATAGGGGAGCTACAAATATGCAATGGGGAAATGACAGTCTTTTCAAGAAATGGTTTCTGGAAATAGAATATTCACACGCAAAAGAATGAAACTAGACCCTGATCTTAGACCACTCACAAAAATTCACTTGAAATGGATTAAAGAGTTAAATGTAAGACCTGAAATCATAAAACTCCTAGAAGAAAACATAGTGAAAAAGCTCCTTGATATTGGTCTTGACAATAATTTTTTTTGGTATGACATCTAAAGCACAGGCAACAAAAGCAAAAATAAACACGTGGGATTACATCAAACTAAAAGGCTTCTTCACGCAAAAGAAATGATCAACAAAATGAAAAGACAACCTGTGGAATGAGAAAAGATATTGCAAACAAATATCTGATAAGCAGTTAATATCCAAAATATATAAGGAACTCAAAAACTCAATAGCAAAAAAACAAATAACATAATTTACAAATAGGCAAAGGACCTACCTGAATAGACATTTTTCCAAAGAAGATATTCAAATGGCCAAGTACATGAAAAGATGCTCAACATCAGTAATCATCAGGGAAATGTAAATCAAGACCACAATGAGATATCACCTCACATCTATTAAAATAGCTGTTATCAAAAAGACAGAGATAACACGTGCTGGTGAGAATGTGGAGAAAAGGGAATACTCGTACACTGTTTTAGGGAATGTAAATCAGTACAGCCACTATGGAAAAGAGCATGGAGCTTCCTTTAAAAATTAAAAATAGAAATACCATATGATCCAGCAAATCCACTTCTGAGTATTTATCCAAAGGAAATAAAATCATTGTCTCAAAGAGATATCTGCACCCCATGTTCTTTGCAGCATTATTTACTATAGCCACGACATGGAAACAACCTGAGTGTCCATTGACAGATGAATAGATTTTTAAAATGTGGTGTGTATATATACAATGGAACATTATTTAACCATCAAAAAGAAGGAAATCCTGCCATCTGTGACAAGTTGGATGAAGCTTGAGAGCATTAAGTGAAATAACTCACACAGAGAAAGACAAATACTGTAAGATCCCTCTTATATGTGGAACCTGAAAAAGACAAACTCCTAGAAACAGAACAGATTAGTGGTTGCCACAGGCTTTAAGTGGGAGATGGGGAAATGGTGAAGAAGTCCTAAAGGTACACACTTCCAGTTACGTGATTAATAAGTTCTGAAGCTGTAATGTACAGCATGGTGACAATATTGTGCTGTGTATTTGAAAGTTGCTGAGAAAGTAGATCATAAAGTTGCAACTATGTGAAGTGATGGGTGTGTTAACTAAACTTATCGTGGTAATTATTTTGCAATATATATATATCAAATCATTACATCATACACCTTAAACTTATAAAATGTAGTAAATCAATTATATCTCAATAAAACTGGGGAAAAAAGACTGTCCATTATGACTAATTCAATATTGTAATTAAAGGTTATAACCAGAGAAATACGACAAGAAAAAAATTAAAAGTACAAGGGCCACTTGCTATTTGCCCAAAGATGTTGAAAACATGTCCACAAAAAAATCTGCACACAGATGTGTGACATGTCCTTCAGTAGGTGAAGAGATAAATATACTGTGGTAAATCCAGCCCATGGAATAGTATTCAGCACTGAAAAGATATGAGCTATCAAGCCATGAAAAGACATAGAGGAAACTTAAATGCATATTACTAAGTGAAAGAATCCAATCTGAAAAGTGCCAGTACCACACTGTCTTGATTACTGTAGCTTTATTTAGTGAGTCTTGAAGTCAGGTAGTGTCAGTCCTCCAACTTTGTTTTTCCTCTTCAATGTTGTATTGGCTATTCAAGTCTTTCACTTCTCCATATGCATTTTCTAATCAGTTCATCAATATTCACAAAATAGTCACAGTACTGGGATTTTGATTGGGATTGCATTGAATCTATAGATCAAATTAGGAAGAACTGGCATCTTAATAATATTGAGTCTTCCTATCCATGAACATGGAATATCTCTCCACTTATTTAGTTCTCCTTTGATATCTTTCATTAGAGATTTTTAGTTTTCCACATATAAATCTTGTACATATTTTGTTAGATTATACCTATGTATTTCATTTTCGGGGGTACTATTGTAAATGATATTGTGTTTTTTAATTTCAAATTCCACTTCTTCATTATGTGTGTATATGAAAGCGGTTGACTTTTTATGTAAACCCTGTATCCTGCAACTTCATTGTAATCACTTATTAGCGCCCGGAGTTTTTTTGTCCTTTATTTTGGATTTTCTACATAGACCATCTGTGAACAAAGACAGTTTTACTCCTTCCTTCCCAGTTTGTATACCTTTTATTTCCCTTTTTTTTTTTTTTTGGTCTTAGTTCATTTACTGGGTCTTCCAGTACAGTATTGAAAAGCAGTAGTGAGAAGGGACCTCCTTGCCTTGTTCCTGATCTTAGTGAGAAAACTTTGAGCTTCTCACCATTAAGTATGATATTAACTATAGATTTTTTGTAGATATTCTTACCAAATTGAGGAAGTTCTCCTCTATTCCTACTTTTATCATGATTATGATGGGTGCGTGGGTTTACATGTATGACAAAACTTTTCAAATTGTACACCTTAAATACATATAGGTTATTACATGTCAATTCTACCTTAATAAAGTTTTTCAAAAATAGTTCAAAATAAAAAAATCTAGATCTCCCACTCTTTTTGGGTAATCTGGCTTAGCAACCCCATATTTTACTCCATTTCCTCTCTCCTCTGTCTATATTTCTTTCTACTCTCTACTTGCTTGTGTGGTTTTTAAGGAGAAGTTGAGATAATTCTTAGCTTTGCTCCTCTACAGGAAAGGTATTTTTCCTCTCTGGCTTCTTTCAGGACTTTTTCTTAATGTTTGATTTTCTGTAGTTTGAAAATAATATGCCTAAGTATAGTTTTTTTTGCATTTATCTTGCTTGATGTTTTCTGAGTTTTCTGGATCTTTAGTTTGATGTCTGACATTAATTTGTAGAAATTCTCAGGTATTATTGTTCCAAATATTTCTTCAGTTACTTTCTCTCTTTCTTCCTCTTCTAGTTTTCCCATTATGAGTATGCTATACTTTTTGTAGTTGTACCACAGTTCTTGGATATTCTGTTCTCTTTTTTTCAGTCTTTTTTCTGTTTGCTTTTCAGCTTTGGAGCTTTCTATGGAGAAGTCCTCAAGCTCAGACATTCTTTCCTCAGCTGTGACCAATCAACTAATAGGTCCATCAAAATCATTCTTCATTTCTGTTACAGTGTTTCTGATCTCTAGCGTTTCTTTTTTGGTTCTTCCATAGAATTTCCACCTCTTTGCTTACATTGCCCATCTGTTCTTGCATGTTGTCTTCTTTATTTATTAGGACCTTTAGCATATTAATCATAATTGTTTTAAATTCCAGGTCTGATCATTCCAACATCCCTGCTGTATCTAAGTCTGGTTTTGATGCTTGCTCTGTTTCTTCAAACTGTGTTTTTTGCCTTTCAGTATGTCTTGTAATTTTTTTCTTGATAGCCAGACATGATGTACTGGGTTAAACAAAATGCTGTAAATAGCCTTTAGTAATGTTGTAGTAAGGTATGGAGGAGGGGGAGCATTCTATAACCCTATGATTAGGTTTCAGTCATTTAATGAGTCTTAGCCTCTGGACTATGAACTTCAAACATGTTTCTCTGTTTTTCCACCCCTCAGGTGAGACAGAATGGCTAGCATGGGCTGGAATTTGTTTTCTTCCTCCATGTGGAAAGCTAGAGCAAGCTGGAGTTGGCTATTTCCCTTTTCCCAGGCCAGTTAGGCTCTGGGACAACCCCAGCAGGCTAGGATCTGGTTAAATAGTTTCTCCTAAGGGCAGACTTTGTTAAGAAGAACAGAATGCTTTGTCATATTCCAAAACGGTTCCTTTCCCCTCCCTCTACCAAAAGCAGGAGGGGATTTTTCTCCAGTATTCATTGTGAGAATCTGGTAAAGCTTCAGGAGGTAAAACTCACAAAAGTGTAGAGGCACTCTGATGACTGGCTTCCCCTGGAGTTTTTATCACTCAGACTTGCCCATCCTACACCCCCAGCACTTCATGAATTATAGTTCAGGTTTTCCTATCCCAGCACTGGTTCCTATAGAAGTTTCTGTCCTGGTGGGTTGTGATTCTCTGTATTTGCCTTGTCTGTCTCTCCAATTTCAGGGGCAACAGTTTGCTCTATGACCTCACTTCTCTTATGGATCTAAGAAAAGTTGATTTTTCAGTTTGTTCAGCTTTTTGATTACTGTTAGGATAGAGTGGCCACTTCCAAGCTCCTCACCAGAAACTTCAAGGCTCAGATAAGATTTTAAAAAGAAAAAAATTCTTAATTCCAGCACCTAGAGATATCATCTTGGTACATATCATTCCAAGTCTGCTTTTCTGTGTGTGTGTATATACGTATGTATGTATGCAGGCATGCATATGTATGTGTGTGCATATGCATATACATAAATATGTATATATACACTTACACTTGTTTTTCCAATTAAAAAAGATCACTCTTCTTTGAAAAAAGATAGTTTTAAAAGCATCAAACAATGAAATATGGACCAGGAGAAGGTTTAGGCAACATATATAAACAACAGCTGATTAGTATACATAACTTTTTTAAACTTACAAATTCATAAAGAAAAAATAAATGCCACAAGGAAAAGTAAGTAAAAATTATGAGCTAAACAATTCGTAGAAGACAAAATATGGATAATCGATCAATCAATACATTAAAAAGAGGCTCATGTTTTTATAGAATGGAGTGTACCACTTAAAACACCAATGAAATAACATTCACGCTAATCAGATTAAGAAAAAAGTAATTTGATAATATCAAGAGTTGACAAGGATATAGAAAAATGGAAACCCTTATTCACTGTTGACCAGGACATAAATTAGTACAGTCGATTTGAAAAACAATTTGACAATTGATAATAAAATTAAAGATAGAATATCCTACAACCTAGCAATTTCACTTCTAGTTATATATCCTAGAGAAACGTTCCTGAATGATACAGGGGTACTAATACAAGACTGCTTATAGCAGCATTGTTTCTAATTCTGAAATAATTGAAATAGCTTGTCTACATATAGGAGAAGAGATAAATGAGTAAATGTGCATTTACCCAATGCACATAAAATTAATAAAGTGGAGCTACATATACCAACATGAATTAATCTCAAATATTTATATCAAGTGATAAAAGCAATAAGCAGAAGAATGCATCCAGTCTAGTACCAGATATGTAAAACTTAAACCATATTTATGACGTAAACTTATGAGAAGTGCACTGAAACTTTAAATATCAAGTTTGGGAGAGTGGTTTCCTCAGAGGAGGACAGAGGTGGAGGTGGGTGGAATCAGAGGGGATGCTTTCTACCTTTACTTATATAGATAATATTTTCTTTCTTTTTTTTTTTTTTTGAGGAAGATTAGTCCTGAGCTGACATCTGCTGCCAATCCCTCTCTCTCTTTTGTTTTTTAATACTGAGGAAGACTGGTCCTGAGGTAACATCCATGCCCATCTTCCTCTGCGTTATATGTGGGACGCCTACCACAACATGGCTTGACAAGCATTGTATAGGTCCACACCTGGGATCCGAACCAGTGAACCCCGGGCTGCAGAAGCAGAATGTGCAAACTTAACCACTGCGCCACCAGGCCAGCCACAATAATATATTATTTCTTAAGTTGTGTGGTAGGTGCACTGGGTACACTGATTTTTATTCATTTCTGAAGGTCTTAAATATTTCTTATTAAATTTTTGAAGAAAACAAGAAATACAAAAGTAGATTCCTATGGTTTTGATATAAATCTCAGATCAGGAGACTAAAAATCTTTATCCTACACTATTTTCTATGATCTACTTCAAAATAATATTTAGAATAGAATGATCAAGAATTAAAATCTATTAGCATTTGACTGCAATATAGTCTGTCGGCAAGCTGGAAATTTATGCTGTTGCAAACACTTTTTATTGTGTTGTTGTAAACACAGCATTATGTTATGATCCTTATTCAGTATAATCACTGATTTGTGCAGTTCTTCCTGGGTTAAAAAATTTTTGATCACACTCCTCAGTAGGCCAAAGACATTTAAGGAAACATTACTGAGATTTTGGTGTCCCTAATCAGAGTTCGGTATCCTATGAATAAAGAATAGAAAATGGAGGAACCTTGGTATAATGAACAGAGCATTTTTAACTGGATTAGTTAATATTATTATTAATATATTATTAATCAGAGAGATCCTTATCACTTCCATGCCCTAGATGAGCAAAGTGAGCCAATCTCTATTCAAGGTCTTAACCACCATCTTTGCTCGCCAAGTTCTTGAATTTCTTTAGAAGCATGAAGAAATGTTGGTATACTTAATTTCTCTACTGAAAAATGTGAAATTGCTTGTTATTTTTATTTATCCTTTGACTACATTCATTGTGCCTGACAGTCAAGAACATAAAATATCAATATTCTTGTCCCAGAAAACAAAATCTTGTGGAAGTGCACAACGAAATAAAAATGGTGAAAACACAGGTGAATATTTCCAATGAAAACATAAAAGAGAACATATCAGAAAGTTCTGGTTACCTCTTACTTAATAAGATGAGGAATTCACAAACCATGTTTACACATGGCCATTGAATTTTTGGAACATCTCAATGAATTCTCAAAAAATAGATTATATTGGTTTGACGACATGAGCCAGTGGGGTCATAGAGATTGCCAAAGAAATGTATTCAGCAATTTTTCCACTGACACACAGAAACAAATAATTCATCATTGCTTTTATAAGTCATATCTGTAACTTTTGTGAGTCCCGAATTATCAATCTTTTTTTTCTGAAAAGAATATTGCATAGAACCTAGGCTAAAATGTCTTGTTTGGTTACACTCAGGATCAGCTGAATGGCACAACAGTGGCAGGGAATCTTTCAGTTCAATCTGTTTATGAAAATTGTACATTGTGCCTGGAAGAGTTACATGGTGTGCCAAATCAGGCTTAAAGGATCCTCAGAGTTTCTCTGACAACAGTATGGGTAAATTTTTTTTTCAGTTGCCTAGCCTCTTCTTCAAGGATAGAAAGAGACATGTTTACATAACCCTTACTTTTCTGTCCACTCCCCAGAACAGATATCCCTTGTGTGTGACTCAGCTGAAGTGTGGTCTGCTTCACTTGTCTTCTGCTCAACACACACATGGTTTCCTTTAGGCAAGATTTGCGTGAATCGTGTCTCAGCAAAACTAAGTCTTTAAGGACTAATTTTTAAAAAACTAAAGACATGAGGCTTTTCCAGTTCCATTTCATCAAATTTGCTGACATCTGGCTGAACATTTAATTTAAAAATGGGGTAACAACCTTATACTGTTGTCAAAGATTTCCATACCATTTATAAAGTTATGTGGGAATATTTTGATTTTAATTTTCTTGGCAGCTCAACAAAACAGTCTTAAATTGAGCTAGTGAGTGTGATCTTTATACCTCATTACTTTTATTCTTATTTAATTATCCTACAAGCTTTTTTGAATGACTCATGTGCTCAATATTTCAAGCAAAGGCAACCATTTTTGAATCTCACAAGAAGCATCTTATTGGTTGTTGACATTAAGCACATGTGACAACTCATTAGAAAAAGAAATATACCCAAGAAAACTTTGTGACGTCAGTGACTCAGGGCACTGACCCACTTGAAATTTCAAACTAACTAGTTTCAATTTTTCCTGCAGATTATTGTAGCTATTTCCATTTTTCACCCTTATCATGTGTATCACCAAGCATTTTTCCCAAACTTGCACTTTTTTCTGAGATCTAAGATGATTGTCCAAGTCATTCAAGACAAAAATTGCTTTTACATAAAATATACACAAATATCAAAATAATGGACTCTAGATCTATAATTATGAATCATCTAGCTATTAGAGGTCAAATTGCCTCATATCAGTCATGTCTCTCTTCCAATTTTCATTGAAATAATCATTTAATAACTAGAGGGGCTTTGTTCTAAATCAGCTGATCCATCTCCCAAGTTTCAAGCTAAAGCATACACAAAATAAGTTATTTAATGTTGAGTTCAAAGAGGCTAGTTGATTTATTAAGTTCATAAGTAGATTCTAGCATTAATTATCTCAATACTCTGTACATGTAGACCTCAGCCTCACAGGCAGGCTGACACTCTCAGTTCAACCTTGAATTTTTTTCCTCCACTCCAAAGAGAGCAATAACTTTTTTAAAAAAATAAATAATTAGAAAGACACAACCACACTCAAAAAAATAAAGAAAAAGACATGCACCAGAAACAGACCAGAAATAGGAAAGAAACAAGGAGAGGCATAAACTGGGCTGCTGGCCAGTGAAAGGACGTTGACAAAACTCTCCATTGCCTGAGGCTGCCCTCAAATAAAACTGTGACCTGTCAGAGGTTGGAAGACCAAAGGACTTCTAGACAGGACCTGGGCTGTGCTAGTCACCAGCTCAGTGTTGGGGTCTGGTTTAGCAGCTCAGGAGAGGTAAAACCACCCCAAATTAAAGTGTAGTAATGAGTTTGGGAGATGGGGGAAGGCAGGCAGGCAAGAAAGACAGCTCACTCATAATAAATTTAGGAAGGATTATTCCAAAGCCCCTAGAGATTAGCACTAAGACAACGAAACACAAAATCAATAGTTGAGAGACTCATTCACTACCAATAAAATGAAATTTTTAAAAAAAAATTTCAAAACAACTGTAATAAAAAGTCTTGGAGTTCCCTATAAACATAGTTTTATCTTTAAAAAGAGAAAAAGTAAGAATGAAACCAAAATAGCATAAACAAATCAAGAACACATGAATAAAAAATAGAACCAATTAGAAATTTAAGACAAAACATATTTATTAAATTTTTTAAAAATCTCTGTATTAACACAAACGAATAGAGATTCAACTAATTAGAAGATAGGACTAACCAAACCACTCAGAGTGCGGCATCATAAGACAGATAGATTGATACGGTCCACCAAGGGCAAATGAAAAATAAACTATATTTAAAGAGATGATAGCTGAGAATTTTCCAAGATTTAACATGCAAAAAGTGTAAATAAAAATAGGCCCAGGAGCCGGCCCCGTGGCCATGTGGTTGGTTTTGCGTGCTCTTCTTCAGCTGTCCGGGGTTTCGCGGATTCAGATCCTGGTCATGGACCTAGCACCGCTCATCAAGCCACACTGAGGCAGCGTCCCACATGGCACAACTGGAAGGACCCACAACTAGAATATGCAACCATGCGCTGGGAGGTTTGGGCTGAAGAAGGAAAGATAAAATCTAAAAATAAAAATAGGTCCAACCTAGGCACAGCATAGTGAAGTTGCAGAACAATAAGGAAAGAGAAAATATTAACAGCTCAGTGAGAAAAGCTAGATAACTTTTTTAAAGCACAAAAATTGACATAGTCCTTACCTAAAAAATTACTAGGATTATTAAATATCCCTTCCAGTTTTTCAGTTCATTTTTGCGCACATCCTACAGACAATTGTGTACGTTAATGGAGCCAGCTTTGTTTTTATAGCCAATAAACATAGATAAGAATAGCACCAGTATCTTTACAAAACTAAACAGCAAACATTTTACAACAGCTAAAATAATTTAAAGTTGAATATAGATTGTTAAACACTCTTCATCAAAGTTAGTAATGGAATCTATTACTGAGCTGTGGTCGTTAGAAACCCAAACTTAGCCTGAAAGGCACAGCAGTCTGAAGATGTACTTCTGTAATGTAAAACTAACCTTTTTTTTTTTTTTACCTGTGAGCCAATGATTTATTAATATAAGCCCAACTATGTATTACAGCTACAGCCTAGTAAGAGTATAGTTATAGTTGAGAAAGAATGTCCAACCAAAGCCAGAATACTCAGATGTGTACAAATTTGGAGGATGGAGAGAATCACCGTCTTAGATTCAAACGCCTTCTGCTTTGAAGTTTGTTTTTTAAAAATTGTAATAGAAGTTCTAGTTATAGAACCTATAACCATGAATGACAATATCTTTCAACTAGGAATAAATGCTTCACAATTTTTCCCCAAAGATAGGAAAAAATATAGATTAATAATTAATAATAATAATCAATGAATTTCTTCTTTTGACAAAACTAATATACACCCACTACTCAACAGTTTCTTAATATGGTTAATTATAAAAGTAGCTTTATTGGGGAAAGGGATGGGGCGTTATTGTTTAATGAGTACAGAGTTTCAGTTTAGGATGATGAAAAGGTTCTAGGGGTGTACAGTGATGATGGTTACATAACAATGTGAATGTCCTTAATGACACTGAACTGTACACTTAATGGTTAAAATGGTAAGTTTGGTGCCATGTGCATTTTACCACAACAAAAAAATTTTAATTTTGGGCAAAATAACTTCATCGATGTTTCCTTCTTAGGAAATCAGTGGTGCCTGCTGTATCCAAAGAAATGACTCTTCATCATCATGGATAACAATTAGGATGAGAACTGTCTTATCAACTTCCTGGTTCATGACTGTCGTAATTGATATTTTCAGCAATGCCACTTTTTCACAGTCTGTGTGGCACTTCTGCAACAGGAAATTTACCTCAGATCACTACATGTCACCAGTCTTCCTGGAACTATAGTTTATCTGCTCCAAGTTAAACTGAAAACTGCCCTATCATTTCTTTTAACCTTTGAGTTTGAGCTCGAGACAATTCTGAGAACTTCTCTCACAGCAATTGCCTATTCCTCCCGGATACGATGCCATATCTAGACTTAATCATGGAATTCTAGAGTTGAGGAACCGTAAGAAGTACAGTGACTTTTCCAGCATTGACCACAGCCACCCAAGAACCACCCTAACTCTCTCCCATAGTTCCATCCTTCAGGAATTGTTCTTCTAGAAACACCAACTTCAAATCTCAATCTATCAGACTTTGTATTAAGGCACATTTCCTCTTGCTCTTGCTAAAATGGAGTGGGAGGGAAAATTGATCACCTTCTGTATTAATTTTTTACATCCAGTATTTTAAGACCTCTATAAAATTGAAATCAGATCCCAGCTGTCTCTTATAAATCCTCATTCTTTGAACTTCAACACATAAGTTTGGATTTCTGTTCTTATAAAGTCCATGAACATTTTCTTTTTCTCTTCTAAACTCCTTCTATTTCCCTTAAGCGGTGGAGGGAAGAACATTCAAATAAGATAAATCTTTTATTAATTTCTGCATTTTCTTACATTCTAGGACCACACTAAGTTTTTTATGAGCGTCTACTACAGACTTATGTATAGCTTAAGATTCACTGTGTCTCTAAGATGGCTACTACTACACTACTGTTAATGTTTCCATTTGCCAGTCATTTCTCTTATTTGTATCAATTATATTTAGCCTATTATCCCAGAATTTACCGTCAGTAATCATCTTTTTCCAGCTGATACCAAGTAACTTTTAAACACTGAAATACAAGCAACATTAATCTCAAAGGAAAATGTGTTATCACTAACATTTATTGATCTCACATACATGTAGGATAGCTTAAAATTAAAAAGAAGAAAGCTTGTTTATTTCAATATCCTGCTTAACTGTAATTTTTAAGTATAACGTACCTCCAGTAATTATCCAAATGATGGATATTCTCAACGTATTTTCTCTGTGTATCAACTTGCTACTCTATTTTTTCATCATGTTACTAAGTAGAGGCATTTTGAGTATTTATCTTATATCAATTGTATATTTCATACAATAGCACAACATCTATTTTATTAAGCCCCTTCACTTCCCTTAAGAGGAAAAAGCTATGCAGGAGTCAAAACTCTCCATTGTGCAGGTAGAATGAAACGTACCCTATAGTTCTATCAAATTATAGACAGCCAGCCATGTGCATCCAGGGGTAGGAATGGTTTGCTGAGGCATATGGGCCCAGCAAAGGAGGGCAAAGACATGGTGATGATAATAGTGACAACTTTAACACCAGAAATCTTCAAAAATTAGTGTTTTACAGCAGGTAGACTCTCCACAATCTGCAGCTTGTACATAATCTCTGACCTGGTCTGGGCTCCAAACATCCACAGACAGGAACAGCAAATGCTCCATGCCAAGAGAGACCAACAAGATTCCTAAGCAATGATGAATATGAAGAAAGGAGGGAGCAGGGCACCCACGCCACGGCAAACCTGCTCTGCCCAGTCCCCCAAGGTGATGAAATGTGTGACTGTCACAAGACTCAGTAATACTGTTATAATTGGGATGTACAGGGAATAGATGCCAGCTGCAGAAACAGTATGTGCTTTGACAAGGAGTATGTTGTAAGCCGCTGCCAGCCTGTGCCTGCTGCCAACTCCACTCAGCTACAAATAGAAATGACGATGCGCAGTGGGCCACAGCTCTCGCAGTAGCCTTCACCAACCACTGCTCCAGGACCAAGCAGGATCTAGAATTCCAGAGTGGTCATGGCAGTCTTCAAATTAGTTACACATCACAGAGTGATCATTCTCAAAGGGTGCCCACTGTTCACCTGCATTGGCATCAACAAAAAAGCTTGCTAAAAAATGCCCCTTCACCCCCCACCCCAGGCCTATTGAATCAGAATCTCTGAGAGCGAGGCCCAGGAAAGTGCATTTTTAAACTTCCCTGGTGTTTCTTACGAACACTGCAGTTTGAGAGCCAAGGTCAAGTGAGACAAATAAGAGATACCAAAAGCATAAATTATAAAACCATGTAAATTAGAAGAAAATAATATCTTGCATTCTTATTATGATTTGCAATTTAACCAACTGCTTTTATATGTAACCTCATTTCTCCACAAGTACATTTTACAGAAAAGACAATACCTAGGAGATCTGAGTTGCCCAAGATTAGAAGTAGAGTTTAAAAATTTTTCAAAGGATCGGGAATAGAGCAAAGATATTTTAGTAATGTCTAGAGCTCTTTCCACTCTACTGTTCTGACTCATAGTAACAATTATGATGACATAAATTCCAATAAAAGGGAAAAAATAGCATCCTTTCCTATGTGCCAGACATTGTGCTAAGATTTTATGTTCATTACCACATTTAATCTCCATAACAACACATGAGATCTTATACTTCCAGTTTTACAGTTGAGGAAGTTAAGGCTTAGGAAAATTAAATCAGATTGCCTGAGATCATAGAGCAAGCAAATCATGGTGCCTAGATCCAAATGTTCTGCCTGACTTTCAAGTGTGTGCTCTGACCACCGTACCCTACAGCCTCCCTGGTATGACCCAGTGTAGAGACAAAGTTGCTCCATTGTTTGAAGATTAAATCTGACTTCACAATAACCAGCATAGTCAGATCTAGCCTGACGAAGTGAATGAACTTGTCAATGACTCTCTCAACACCATGTCCTCCTATGTTCACTCATCAGCAATGTATACTGTTTTCCCATTCAGTGCCATACATCATGCTTGGCAATGGGAATACAATGATGAGTAAAATGAAGTTCCTGCTGTCATGGAATTTACATTGTGGTGTAAATCTAGGACTATACTGATTCACACTGGGTCCTACTTCCCCTCACCAGAAGTCCATGACCTAGAGATTTTTTTCCACTACTCTGTTAATACAACATCTTGATTCTCCTATGCCCTTGGCCAACCTGCCTCCTGGTGAATTTTAGCAAATCTGAACCGTTTATTGCTAAAGGCTTATAATGGGCTCAGGTGCTACATTTGCAAAAGGCTATGATCATTGTATTCATTGTTTCAGTCAGGACTTTTTCAGTTGCAAGACAGAAAAACCAATGCAAATTGGCTTACACAAAGAGAGAGAATGTTTTGACCCATGAACCAGAGAATTCTAGAGAGTTTCCAGGTACAACTGCATTCAGGTAGTCAAGTAATGTTGTCAGAAAGTTCTCTCCCATTATCCCTGGCTTCTGCTTTCCTCTGTCAGCCTTGTTCTCTTGTAGGTTATTCTAACACAGTGACAAGATGGCCACCAGCAGCTACAATCTCACCTCCTATTCTATCTTTAAATACCAAAGAATTTCTCTTTTCTAGAATTTTGACAAGAAACCCAGGTTTGAGTGCCATTGACTTGGCCTGGCTGACATAAAAACGTAGCACTTTGATTGTCCAGGCCTGGAGCATAGGCCCCTAGGAAATGAATTTGGCCCCAGCCAAACTACCTCAACTGGAAGTTGGCAAGAGGTGCTTCTGCAAAGACAAAACAAGGTGCTATTATCAGAAATAGATGCTGGGCAGGAAAAGGCAATTAAAACCATTTACCAAGGACTTTAAAACGATATCCTCATCTAGAGTAACAATTCTAGAAAAAAAGTCCAGTACTAAAAGCAGGAAAATGAGGGGAGAGGGAAAGATACAGGAAGGGAAATAGAGGAAGTAAATATTTTATTTCCTTCAAATATCATCAAATAGACTATTTCATTTACGCGAAAGATGAGCCCTTCCATGTGGATGAATGGGTCTTGGGTGACCCTAATAAAGTATATCCCACTAGATGGATCAAACTGACCTCAAGAGAAGGGTTCTGTAGGGGTCCTTTGATTAGGAACGTGATTATGATTCTAATTTTGAGAGAAGAGAAAAGTTTAATTCAATCAAGTATGTGTATTTTGAAAACAGAGCTATTAGGCCCTTTCAGGCAAGTGCTCCAATTACTTTTTTCTTTCTATCTCTATGGTGGTGTCCACAGCAATTTGTTTGGGCATGGCTCAGGTGCCCACTGTCTCTCACTATTGGTATGACCTTGGAAAAGTTATTTACCCTCTTTGTAAAATAGAGATACTAAAATAGAGCTCGCTCCTAAAGCTGTTGTGAGAACTAAATGAGCTAATTCTAGGAAAACATTTAGGATAAGATGCCACATAATAGTCATGTTACCTATTATAATTATTTCAAACCATCCTTGGTGGTACTTAGCAAACATTTGATACTGGATCTGCTTGGCGCAACCATTAAGTTATACCACTAATCAGACTTTTGCCTTGAATTATTATCATTCAAATACTTTTCCTAACACCTCTTCTATATGGTAAGAACTTGAGGTCAGCAACAGCCGTAATCTCTGTATCTCCCCTACAAAACCTAGCATTTATTGAATGAATGAGTGAAAAAAATGAATGGAAATGAATGGAGCCATATCTTCATCTAACCTCACCTTCTCAAATTGTCTTTCTCCTTCAAGTTCTCGAGTTTCCCGAAAAAAAGTCACAATTAATATGAAAGCATTCTCCCTTACTGCCATAAATAGATTTCCAAAGGTTATTCCTAGAAAGGGAAAAGCCTTACTCCCAAGGAATGAGTACTTGATTGGTGCAATTTTAGGAAGAAGGACGGGCAGAAAAGGGAGATATTTTGGATCAGTGAACATTGCTGGCTGCCCTGAAGTCAGCCAGCATAATTTGCCTGTTCACATCAGCAAACTTAAAGACCGTATTTCTTCCTTCTCACTCTTCATGGCACCTTTGAAGCAAGACTGAACGCTTGTGAGGCTGATGTCTCCTGCACCTCTCCTCAGGGGCAGCCCTTGTCTCTATTACACAGCTCTCCACAATTCCCTCCCAAAGTGCACGAATGGGAACTAAAACGGCCAGTTCTCTAGAACACCATCTGAGGCACTCGGCAAGCACCGACACGCTGCAGAATGGCCACAGATGGCCACCCAGGGACAACCATACGACTGCATAGACTTCTGCAGAGAGCAATATGTGCCGGGAAGTGTAGCCAAGGTCCACGTCTATATGCCCATGTTGGAGTCACATAACTTGTGCTGCTGCCAGAGGGCTTCCTGAGGAGGGAGGAGATTAAGCAGGTGTCCATTTTCAAAAAGTCCCTCCCCTTCTGTGACAAAAAGATTAAGACCTAGCTCCATGTACAAACAGCTTCCTGAATCTCTCTCATCCATTTAGAACACAGCACTCCAGCAAAATCTTTCCTCCCAGTCTTCATGATTTTCTACCTATTAGCATTTTTATACCCTCTGTGCTTAACAGGTTAATGGAGCTTTCATCCCTTGTAATGTCACCAGAAATACAATGTTATCTATAATAAATTCCGCTAAAATGCACATTCCAGCCAGCATTCTTAGTAATCATTCCCTTAATAGAGTTTGCTGGAGCATTGATCACAAGCTCCATGCCTTGGAAACCTGACCCTGTGGGAGGGTCAGCCCTGTCTGTGGAGTCACGGCTAGATCTTATTCTCGTGGGGTGAAGGCAGACTTGAAAAGATTATGGCATTGTTTTAAATTTACATGTTTGCATGGTCAAAATACATGTATTTTAAAATATGTTTATAAAATTAGTAACCAAATACCTCCTCACAAGTGGAAGCATTGCTTTGCTGTGTCACCAAATATCTTTTTAATATTCTAGACACTGAATACATCTCTTTGTCTGCTTTATTATTTCTGATGCTGATCACTCAAGCAGTTAATGGCCTCAAACTACCCCTACTGTAACAGTCCATTCCTTTTAGCTTTTTTCTTTAATTCATTTTTAAACATCTATCTACAGCTAAAGTTTACAGCCTACCTGGGTGTTTACTTGGATGGACCCATATTTTCTTCATTTGCTTTGATTTGATAAATGAAATACATCATGATATTTTGTTCATCAAGCTTACCTATGTTATCTCCTGTCCAATTATTTAAAATATTAAGAAAAGTTAAAAATGATTATATATCCAATAATGAGATATTTTAAAAGAGCACTATTATTTTTGACTAGTTTTAGTCAAAAAAGTAAAAAACTAATCGAGATCTTTTCTCTTTAATATTCATTTTGTATAAGGCTATAGAAAACCTGAAAACTCTCTAAATAGTCAGATAAATATTAAACTCTATAAACTAGCTGAATAGTCAGTAAATAATGTTTAATGTCATATTTTTTATGGGAGTTGCCAATCACCTAACACCAAGTGTAATTTCAGATTCAAAATGCAGCCCTGGAATTCTTGTTTAACAAGTCCTTTGCTCATTAGAGCCACCACTTCTACAGGTATATGCAACAAAATTTATATCAGAAAAGCGAAATAACATTTTATTTATCCTTTAGAATTTCAGGGCGTTCCTTGGATGTTTCATTAATATTGTTAGATTTATCCCAGGGAATAAAATGCAAAATCATGGCACACATAATTTGCTTTTGAAGTACTGATGTGAATCACAGAAGATTCCCATGTCAACTGGAGTGTGCTTGCTCATCGCTTTATACACCAGAGCTGCCTTCTCTGAGTTCATTACGTTGTTGCATAGGTTTTGAAAACATTATTAATATTACACAAGTCAACCCTTGTGCAACAATGATGAGAACTGTAGAAAAAACCATGCTCAGATGAGATTGCTCCATTGGGCATGGTATACCTATTAGGTCACGTCAATTAAGTCATCTCCAAAACAAGAGGTATTTGTCTGAACTAAAATAGGTGTTATTCTTAATTAGCACAGTGAGTTCTGGACTTGAATCTTACAGTAAGCAACTTCTTATGACAGCTAAAAGGATAGAAATATTTTTATCCATCACAAGACTCTGTCTGGTACTATGAGGCGACTCTTATGAAGTTTAGGGTGCATTAAGGGAGGACTAATTCAAGCTCAAATATTTATCTTAAGCCATTGCTTTTTGGTTAGGTTCCATTTTCAATGCATGTATCCTCTTTCATTGAGAAAATAAAAAGAAAATTAATAATATTTTAGCAGCAGCATAAATTATGCGTATTTTTAAATGGAAAGGATCAGACAAAAGTATAACATGACCACAGTGTTATTATAGTTTATTTAGTTTTTACTTTTTAAATTTATTGTTATGTGAATATTAGAATTCAAAATTTAAAAATAAAGAATTCAGAGCAGTAATTTAATGAGTAACTAATACAGTCATGCATAGCTTAATGACGAGGATACTTTCTGGGAAATGCGTCATTAGGTGATTTTGTCCTTGTGTGAACATCATAGAGTGCACTTACACTAACCTAGATGGCACAGCCTACTACACACTGGGGCTATATGGTACTAATCTTATGGGACCACCGTTGTATATGCGGTCTGTCTATTAACTGAAATGTCATTATGCAGCACATGACAGTATTGCAATAAAAAATAAAATGAGGGTTCTTGGGGCTGGCCCTGTGGCTGAGTAAAGTTCCACGTGCTTCTCTTTGGCAGCCAGGGTTCACAGGTTCAGATCCCAGGTGTGGACCTATTCCACTCATCAGCCATTCTGTGGAGCCATCCCACATACAAAGTAGAGGAAGATTGGCACAAATGTTAGGTCAGGGCTAATCTTCCTCAAGCAAAATAAAGAGGAGGATTAGCAAGGGATGTTAACTCAGGGTGAGTCTTCCTCTCAAAAATAAATTAAAAAATGAATAAAATAAATAAGTGTTCTAACACCCAATTAACAGTGCCTAGTGAAAGGGAAAATATCACTCATGACACATGTTAATTTGGTGGTTCTTATAACAAAATATAGCAACTGTAACACCACATTATTTTTGATGGCATGTATAGTTTGGTAGCACTAAGAGCAAATCAATTTGAAGAATAATGTATTAAATTCAATTTAAAGCAAAAAATCACCAAACACCAACAATTCAATGTAAACCACTATACTTTGTTCCTTTTTCCTTTAAAAATGTTATATTTAGGGGAACTTTAAAGAGACCTTTTCAAAGAATAACATTATCTTATACATACAATGATTTTTAAATACAATTTGAAGTCCTATTCTAATTTTATATAGTGTTAAACTAGCATTTGGAATTTGAAATTTGGTTTATAAAATACTTATTACATATTTTAGCTAAACATATTTCACATAGCTTCATGATTGAAATACAAAAAGAGAAAGGGGAAAAAAGAAATAGCTTTAAGTAAAACTTTATCGTAAAATTCTCTGCTCAAATAGCTATCACCTAGTTAGCAAATCCACAGAGTAGAGCTGCAAATAACCAGTCTCTGGTGCTTGCCACCCTTCACTTTGCCCCTTCTGGCAAAGGCACCAATTGCTGTAATGACACAGCCTTCTGGCGCTCTAACCTTCGTCCTTGAACCTTTCCTGACTGTGCCTTCTGCTCTGCTTATAAATCTGCTTCAGGTCACTTGTACTGTCTTTGCCACTTACTAGCTGTGTGCCCCTTAAAAGCTGCTTAACTTCACTCTGTGTCAGTTTTCTCATTTGTAAAATAGGAATAATAATAGTACCAACTCACAGGGCAATGGCAATGACCAAATGAGTTGATACAGTGGCTGACAAATGCAAATGCTTGATAAACGTCAGCTACTATTATTTCTATCAAATGGATGATGGATTCTGGATTATTCCTAGACAAATTTTAAAATAAGCAAAACATGTCTTAAACATGTCCAACTTTTCCACTTTTCCCCCAATTCCATGCCTCACCCTTCATGTTACCTGCTCCCTCCATGACCAGTGTTGGCGCTTTATTGGAACTTTGCAAGGAACTCTGTTCCACACAAACAGGGACTCAGGCCGGGAAATGTAAGCGAGCAGATGGAACATTGGGTGAGCATCCATATGTCTGCCACAGTCTGCCTTTCTGAGCACCACACATTCCTTTGCTCCCTTCTTTCCACACATGGATCCCATTTAAGCCCTCCTCAAGGGAGAAAGCCAGAAGGCCCATCCTTTTGGCATCCTCATCAAAGTCTATTATCTTTGAGGGAGGCTAGTCATCTCTAAATCACTTTCAAATGTGAATCCATCTGTCCTACAGTCACTCAATGCACAGTGTTGGAGCAGTAACCATAATAAAAGTCTTACTGGAAATAGGATAGTTGAAAGACACACGGAACCCACTGGCCTGTAGCAATTCTGAAATCCCACTGGGCAAACATTATGAGGTCTTTCAGTCAAGAGTATGAAGATATTCCTTAGTTAGGCCCCAATTCCACACCTTAGGAAGATCTCCCTGGCTCCATTCTTTAAGAGATTTTTTTCCTTTTCAGTATCCTCTTTGGCTGTGACTGAAGTGGTCATTAGAAGAAGCCTCACAGGGGCTGCACAGATGTCTCAGTCACCTGCACATGAGAAGGATGGAATCTCAAGACTTGTTTTAAATCTTGAGCAATCACAGGCCTTTAGTCCAGGTTCATGGATTCCTTAGCAAGACAACTTTATCCCAAAAAATGATGGGTTTCTTTGATGAAATGACCACAGTTCAAGACATGGTCTCATATTTTCTTTGGTTTTGTTTTCATTTATGTTTTTTGCCTTCTCAACACCAAGACCTCCACCACCACGATCCCTTCTGTCTGCAACACACACACACACACACACACACACACACACACACACACCCATATTTCTCTTTCAATTTAAGGAGCACTCCTTGAAACTCCAGGCTTTCTTGAGGAAAGCTAAAAATTTAATCTGCTTTTTTCCATGAGCCATTTTGTCCAACTGAATGGTTTTTTTGGGTACCATACACTTAGTGTGATCTTCTCCCAGAGGCAATCTTATCAACTGAAAGATTTTACTGGCGATTTTCCCACGGTAAGCTAGATGCAGAGGACATCTCTTAGGTCGTAGAAGATTAGGTATCCACAAGATAATAGAAACTGAGATCCCTGAATCACCACGTGGAGGAAAGCTGCCTGCAGATTAGAAACACCTGCCTCAGACTGTTACATGAGTAAGAATTAACTTCTGTTGTTGTTAACCATTGAAATTTAGGGGTTTATTTATTTCTATGGTTAGCAAATTCCCATCTTATACAATCAGTTGCTCAAGAACATTCTCAAAATATTGAATTTTATTGATGTAATAGGTGGAAATAGATAGTATCAATGGATAGTAATTGAGATAGCATTCTTGTAGAGTACATATAAGGCATTCAATGAACAAAATGAAAAATAATCATATTCAGGCTTGCCAAAAAGTGAAATTTTTTGCTATCCACCTAGTTTTCTGCTGGTCGGATTAAAAATGGAATCACAATAGACACTCCTGAAATAAAAGCAAAGCTCGATAATGCAGTAGTCCCCCTTTATTTGCATAGGATAAGTTCCAAGACCCACAGTGCATGCCTGAAACCCACAGAAAGTACCAGACCCTGTATATACTACGTTTTTTCCTGTATGTACATATTTGAGGTGCAACAGCAAAACTAGCACAAATTTCCTTTTCCTCCCTCACAATTTCATGGATTGAAGATTCATTCTTACCATAGACCTTAGTAACCTCAGCATAAGATTATTTTTCTTTCCTTATTAAGTCTAGAACTTTTACCTTTTCACTTAAAGGAAGCACTTGCCAGCTTCTCTTTGGCATATCCAAATTGCCAGCATCACTACTCTTGCACTTGGGAGCCATTATTAAGTAAAACAAAGGTTACTTGAACAGAAGTACTGCGATACTGCGACAGTTGATCTGATAACTGAGATGACTACTAAGTGACTTATGAATAAGTAGCACATACAGCATGGAAACACTAGACAAAGGGATGAATCACATGCCAGGTAGGAAAATCCCAGCACAAGATTTCATCTCACTACTCAGGATGGAGTGCAAGTTAAAACTTATGAGTTGTTTATTCCTGGAATTATCGATTTAATGTTTTCAGGCCACAGTTGACCGCTGGTAACTGAAACCACGAAGTGCGAAGCCACAGATACAACGTATAAATTTAACAGCTAAATGACCCTAAACTATATATGAAACAAAAAATGTCACATAAAAGAAATATTGGTGTATGCTTTCCAAGTTTGACTGATAAGCATGAGAAATCAAACATAATGATTTTTGTAAGTAGCAATGATTGCCACTAGCCCCATTTTTAGCCTTTGAATTATTGATGACATAGGGATCTAGATATAATGCATTTTTGTGTGTTACCCACTTATTGTGTCTAGTAACAATAGTTTATTGCTAGATATGAAGTTGAAAGAAAGAAATTCAAATTAGCTTTTAAATGTAAACTATAACAATCAACGCTGCTATCTTCAAGGTCTAACACTAGGGACCTGATAGAAAATGTTATTTTCCCTTTGCTTATTCCCTATTTAATCCATTAGAGTTATCTATGCTATCTGATCCTTGGGTTTCTTTGAATATTTAAGCATTTTCTTTATCATAAAGGAGTTTTAACAAAACTCTGGAAATGAAAGATGGATTTCCAGAATTGTCTCTGTTTTCTTTTCTGATTAAATCAGTGGTTGAATGGGGGGACTTGGAATAGCCTGAAAATTATATGTAGAAACAGGTTTGGATACCCCCAGTTTGTATCAGTGTCTACCAAGAGATAAACTGGAATTATTGCTTAGATTGGATTAAAATATTAGAACAAAGAGATGATCCATCTCACTGGTGATCAAGGAATCGTGACTTAAAACTAAGTACCCATGACTCTTTTTCATGCCTCTCAGAACGGCAAAATTTTAAAAGACTGATCATTTTTAGTGTTAAAATGATGTGGAGAATAGGCACTAGGTTGTCTGGTGTTAGCTCAGCATCACTAATCCCCTTTTTAAAGTCCTTTTCACCACAGAAGAGAAGCCAGAATTGCCTTTCTCTAAATCCCCTTCATTGCTTGGATCCAGGTACCACGCCAATGAGCCAGACGCACTTGTGCCAGATTAGAGAAGCTGAAGGGAGGGAAGGACTATCATTCTCCAGGGGTCGTTGCAGCCAGATGAGTGTGCAGATGTGAGATTCTGTCTAGTTCTAAAGACTCACAAATTTCCCTGCTGCTTACTGAGGTAGCTGGTCAGAGCTTCCCAGAGATTCTTGGAGATTTTAGCAATTTACTGGCAAGTTCTAAAGAACCACCCACGTCGTTGCTACAGGCAGAAATCATTGCTGGCAGCTATCTGGATCTGCTTCCTTACCCCTCCCAATGGTTGTAGAAGCTTCTACTTCCCAGTACCAAAATCTCCGCTTTGTGGAATTCATTCAGTAGCTTCTGTTTTCCTGACTAAACCCTGAGTGACAAAGGCTTCCTCAAAAAGTTTGATGAAAATATAACACTCTTAGAATACTGTGGTACATGGAATTCTAAAATGACCTTCAATGACCCACATTCTTGTATACTCCCCTCACATCTAGTGTGGGTGAGACCTATAACTTGTTTCTAATCAATAGAGTATGGCAAAAATTATGGGATGTCATTCTCATGGTTATATTGCATTAGATGGCAGATGTAATTAATTAGTCAACTTTAAGTTAATTAAAAGGGATATTATCCTGGGTGGGCCTGATCTAATCCGATGAGCCTTTTAAGAGGCGGTCTAGAGGTTAGAGTCAGAAGAAGTAGGGAGTCTCTCCTTCTAGTCTTGCAAAAGCAAGCCAGCATGAGTTCCACAGATGCAAGGAAATGAACTCTGCCAATAACTAGGCGAGCTTGGAAGAGGCCCCGAGCCTGGATGAAACCCCCGCCCCACCTGATGCTTTGATTGCAGGCTGTGAGACCCTAAGCAAAGGACCTAGCTAAACCATGCCTGGACTCTTGACCCTTGGAAACTGAGAAAATAAATATGTATTATTTGAGCCATGAAATTTGTGGGAATTTGTTACACATCATAGAAAACTAATATAAATATCATTTATTAGTACCTATTAAAATGTCTAAATGTATCTGATTTTGACCTAGCAATTCTAATGCAAGATTCTTTAGGATTTATCAAATATAAATATTAGCAAAAGCGTATTTGATTATATACATAACCACTTCCATTATACTGTTATTGTAAATAGCAAAGAAAAAAATTAAGGCAAGTTAATGTCCAGTAATAGGAGACTATCAGCTAATAAGAATGAGACGATTGGCATGTATAAATATTCTATATTTACTGAAATTTAAAAGCAAATTGCTAAACAATACATTTAATGTTATTCCATTTTATTAAAAATAGCTTAAGAAAATGTTTCTATATGTATATTTGTATTCTGGTACATGCATAGAAAATTGTCTACAAGTATATCTTTGAATATCTGAAAGTTAACCCTGGGGAATTGGATACAAACAGGGTAAGATGAGGAGAAGCCTTTATTTTCTCCTTCCAACAATAGCACATTGTGAAATTTTTCTAACTGTGTGAATGATTCAATCTTGTAAATGTTTTTAATAGAAAAAGTTGTTAGGAGTGAATGATGGAATCTGGAATGGCTTCATTTGCATGAACTGCCTAGAACAATGGCCTGCCTAAGGTAGGCTCTCAATAAACAGTTGTTAAATGAATAAATCAAGCTATTACATTCAGAACGTATTAGTCCATGAGAGGAGGGAGGAGTTCCTAATGTTGGATTTCACCCGTAAAGAGATCTGAGTTGTGATAGAATTGACAGATGACATTTGCTTTCCAGGGAGAAATCATAAAAAAGCTTTGTTCATATTGTTCTTGAAAAGCTAATAGTAAAATTAAGCTAACTACTACCAAAATAGGTTTAATTATATATTTAATCATTGGTGGAAGGATTTTTCTTTTTATGCTCCTTGAAAAATACTAAAGATCTCAAGGTTTTAAAATAGAGAATAGGCAACCTGTTCAATGTGACACATATAAGGTTTGGTTCTACCACATTTTTCTTAACCTCTTTCAAATAAATTTTCAAAGGGAAGGCAGTGTGTTGTTAAATGAAAAAAGCTTCTTATGAGTACTATCTTAGTGAAGACTCAGATCCTACATTAGGCTGGAAATACGCCTTGGCTAACCCCATATAGATCACAAGGAAAGAGGTATATTTGAGATACCTTGGGCATGGGCAATGTGGAATTTTAATAAAGATAAAGAGAAAAAATGGAATCAGAAAATATTTAGCAACCACAAATGAAATCATGGACTAGTGAAATGAGTTCCACCTTCATGTTCTATCAATTTTTAGTTTAATATAAATTCTTTCCTTGAAAAGTACCAGCACTTGAAAACAAGTTGTGTAAAAATTTAATTTCCATTTTAGGCTCATTAATGATATGTTCACTTGGAAAACAAATTTGGGGGAATAAGCAGTATCAAATAAGAAAACTCGTGGTCAAGTTGTGTCAATAAATACTAGTACCACTGCATGCCTTCTAATGGATCCTATTGCCTAACTAATGGATCCATTAGTTACATACATGGGCATATACATCTATGTATGTCCATTGTTCCTAATTAAGAATATTAGAAGTAGTAATGTCTCAGAAGTGTTACTGCTATTTGATTTGATTATTTACATTTTTAATTGATGAGATCTTGAACTTTAAATGGTATTTAGCACATCTTTTGCAGCTTCTTTTCACTTGGTTGTTTTAATGCTCTAGCACTTGATTTATTAGTATTAAACTACCTCTATGCCGAAATTTCTCAAAGTGCATTCTGGAGCCATCTGCATTAGAATATCCGGTGGAAGCTTGCTCAAAAGGCAGATGCCTGTGACCCAATAACTTCTGGATGGTGAGGCCTAGGAATCTGTATTTTGAAAAAGATAATTTGAGAACACAAATTTTAGAACCATTACATTTGCAGTGAGTGTCTTTGCAAAGGAATCTTTAGGTAAATGAAAGAGAGAGCAAAAAGAGAGGGAAAGGCAGTGAAGGGAGGGAAATTTGAGCACTGCTTTCTGCCCTGGAGCAATCCTCAGGAAAAGAACAACTCTTCCCACCACACCCTTTCTTTCCAGCAGAATTGATTCTTTCACATTCAAATGTACCTTGGGAGCACAAGCCCCTAGGCATGGGAACCTTCTCTGCCCCAGCCAGGAGAGGGTGGAGCGTGAGAAAGCTTGTCAATCCAGTGCAGAGTCTGAGTGTCAGCAGTGGAAAGAAAAGATGAGGAAGCCTCCTTCCAAGACCCAAAATTCCAGAACTTTCCTCTGGAAATTTAAGATCCTATTTCACAACTCACTGGAAAGAGAATTAAGTTTGTTTCTGCCCAAGGTTTCTCACAGACTTGAAAAAAGTAATTAGTATAACTAAAATATTTTGACCTCTTTGAAGAACATGTAAGAAGAGCTTTCTCCTTTGTTTTCTTTTTTTTTTTTAAAGAAGGCATATGAGCTAACAACTGTTGCCAATCTTCTTTTTATCATTCTTCTCCTCAAAGACCCCAGTATACGTAGTTGTATATTCTAGTTGTGAGTGCCTCTGGTTGTACCGAGTGGGACACCACCTCAGCATGGCCTGAGGAGCAGTGCCATGTCCGTGCCGGGGATCTGAACCAGCAAAACCCTGGCCGCCAAAGCAGAGCACGTGAACTTAACCACTCTGCCACAGGGCTGGCACCTCTCCCTTGTTTTCATAAATCTAGATGAACAACTAATTATAGTTTGTATACTGTTAAAAAAAAAATTACCCCATAATGGCAAAAGAATAGACAAATAGATCAATGGAACAGAATAGAGAGCCCAGAAATAGACCCACAGAAAGATACAACTCTTCCTTGACTTACTATGGGGTTACATCTGATAAACTCATTGTTAAGTTGAAAACATTGTACATTGAACCATCATAAATCAGGGACTGTCTGTAGTCAACTCATCCTTGACAAAGGCAGAACAATGGAGAAAAGATAGTCTTTCAACAAATGCTGCTGGAACAACTGAACATCCATGTGCAAAAACAATGAATCTTGACAGACTTTATACCTTTCACAAAGATTAACCAAAAATGGTTCACAGACCTAAATGTAAATCACGAAACTAGAAAACTCCTAGAAGATAACATAGAAGAAAATCAACATTACCTTGGTTATGACAATGACTTTTTGGATACAACAAAGGCATAATCCATGAAACAAATGATTAATAAACTGGACTTCATTAAAATTAAAAACTTCTGTTCTGTGAAAGACAATGTCAAAAGGATAAGAAGACAAGCCACAGACTGGGAGAAAATATTTGCAAAAGGCACATCTGATAAAGGACTGGTATCCAAAGTATACAAAGAACGGCAATAAGAAAATGAACAACCCTATTAAAGAAATGGGCAAAAAATTAAACAAAGACTGCACCAAAGAAGGTATACCAATGGCAAATAAACATCTGAAAAGACATTCTACATCATATGTCATTAGGAAAGTGCACATTCAAACAACAATGAGATATCACTACTAACCTATTAGAATAGCCAAAATCCAGAACTGAACACACCAAATACTGGTGAGGGTGTGGAGCACAGGACTGCTAATTCATCGCTGGTGGGAATGCAAAGTGGTAAGCTCCTTTGGAAGACAGTTAGTCTTTACAAAACTAAATATATTCTTACCATACAATCCAGCAATCACACTCCTTAGTATTTACCCATAGGAGTTTAAAACTTATGTCCACACAAAAAGCTGCACAAGGATGTTTATAGCAGCTTTATTCACAATTGCCAGAACTTGGAAGCAACCAAGACGTTCTTCAGTAAGTGAATGGATAAACAAACCGTGGTATATCCAGACAATGGAATATAATTCAGTGCTGCAAAGAAAGGAGCTATCAAACTGTGAACAGATATGGAGGAAATTTAAATGCATATTACTAACTGAAAGAAGCCAATCTGAAAAAGCTACATACTGTATGTGGCCAACTATATGATGTCCTAGAAAAGGTAAAACTATGGAGATAGTGGTTGCCAGGAGTTATGGAGGGAGGGAGGGATGAATAGGTGGAGCACAGAGGGTTTTTAGGGCAGTGAAACTATTCTGAATGATACTACAGTGATGGATACATATCATAATACGTTTGTACAAACCCATAGAATGTACAACACCAAGGTGAACCCTAACGTACACTGTGGGTTTTGAGTGATAATGACGTGTCAATGCAGGTTCGTTGACTGTAACAAATGTACCGCTCTGGTGTGGAATGCAGATGGTGGGGGAGGTTGTGCGTGTGCAGGGATGGGAGCATATGGGAACTCTGTACTTTCTGCCCAATTTTGCTTTGAACCTAAAATTGCTTTAAAGAATGAAATCTATCTTTAAATAAAGGCAAACTAGGGATCAAATGTGGAAATAAAAAATACCCAAAATCCTCTTTAAATAATTTTCTTAAAATAACACACTTGAACCATTTAAGTATAAGACTTTCCAAGTGTTCTATTACCATGGATTGATCAGTTAGTTCTTTCTCAGCTTAGACTAAATTCCTGTTATCAAATCAACAGAAAACCAGATTAGAAGGTCCCTAACATGTGATTAGAACATTGTTTTCACACAGAAGAAACTTCCTTTCTTCTGTCTCAGGAGTTGAAGTTTGAGTCCACTAAAACCGGCTTCAAGCTTCACCTAAATCAGCCCGACAATATTGTATGAAAACTATTTGGCCATTGCCAAATTCAAATTTATTCACCACAGATTCTCCATCCCTCAATTTCTCTTATTCTGAACCATGATGGAGCCTTTATTAGCTAAAACATAATTAAGTGCTATTAATTTAAACACTGTTGGGTAAGAATTTCTGGGAAATGATGCTTTGTGCCCTGAGAAAAGGGAGAATCTCAAACTGTTAGCTAAGGACTGAGTTCACCGTCTGTTCCCACTGCAATACAATAGGTCCCTGGGGGGTTGCCACACATGTTTGTTATATAGGTTGTGTTCAGCACAGCAACCTTCTGGTACTTTCATTCATTTGATAAGTGGAATGTATTTGGTATGTTCTAATGAGTCTCAGACATTCTAGCATGATGAGCTGAGAGATTTTTATCAGGTGGAAAATAGCTTTGGGATGTTTGTGAAAAGCTGAGGACCTTTGTAAACTTAACCATATTTAAGAAGAAGTTTGTTATTAAAAGTTGTAAGTTGCAACTATATTATAAAACATTTTTCTACTCATTTCATTCATGTCCATTTTCAATTCCAGAATTAAGCTTTTATAATCTCTGTCATTTTGTGCTAAGCAGTAGAGAGTTAGGAGAAATTCCAAAGATGGTACTAACTCTATTTTTAACTTCCCAGTGACTTTATCTTGAAAGACCAATTACTTAGGCACTCGATTTCTTTTTTTTGTTCCCACTTACTGCAAAGGACATAATCATTCAGATTATCTTGATCGCACAATTCTGTAACTTCCTTGGAAGAAAAATTTCATCAATATAAAGTTTGAGATTTAATTATAGTATATTTTGTGTTGCTCTTTTTTGCAGAGAACCACTAAAAATAGGTGTGATTTTAAGAAATTGTGGTAAAATATAAACTGCCTTCCATCTTCTTTCTCATTTTGTGGATTGAAAGACACCCTGTTGAAATTCCCCTGCTACCCTCACCCCACTCACTTCTCTCCCCTGTTGAAACCATACCCATCCCACAACATGTTTCCCTGCAAGACTTTCTGGATTGCCCCCAACCAGATGTGCTCTCACCCTTCCTTGAACCCCATTGTATTTTTTACTTTTCTTATGGCACTTCTCAAATTCTGTCTCTTATTAACGCTATTGCCATATTGCCTATTCATTATTGAAAAGACCTTCCTTGAAAGCTGGGGCTCATTCTGTCATCTTTGGCCTGGAGTTTTGGACGTATTAAGCACGCATTAAATATATGTTTGACTGACTTGGTGCTTTGGGTTTGGGAGAGGTGGCCGTGGGAGCCATTTAAAATAGAGTAATAGTCTTGAACTATTTCAAAACCCTTACACATACGCATCAAAATCTTTTTTGGGTTTGGTTTCCTTGTTGACCATGGCATGATACTCTCACAATACTTCTCCCCAGGGGAGCCCATTCTTTTCTGATGACCTCAGCTACTACCTATAAACCAAATACTTCCAAAGTTTTATTTCTGGTTCCTCAAGACAGCATTGCAACTACCTATTGAGTTTATGCATCAAAGAAAAGTTAATTTGCTTTCATATTTTGTTATCTTTAAGAGAAATGTTAATGACATATTTTTTTAAAGTACACATATACCAATTAGAACAATATATTGTTTTTTCCTAGGAAAAATTCTAGTCTTTCTAAAAGAAATAAGTGGGTTAACAGAGAAGCCTGTGATAGAATTAAGAATCCTGGAATTTAGTCCAGTTTGTCACAGATTATTTTATGAGACCTTGTAGAAGGCACTTAATTGTCTATGAACCTCATCTTCAAAGTCAGAAGTGTTGTCATTATTTGCCTGCTTCACTGCACTGAAAAACTCAAATGAGATAAAGCATGTGGCAGCACATGAGAGAGTACACCGAGGTGGGCAGAGACTAGGCGAGCGGCTAAGGGCGCGGGCTCTGGAATTGGACTTCCTCGGTTTGAATCGTGAAGTTGCCCTTGCTCCTTGGTGTGCCTGTTTCTGACACGTCCTCTATAAAATTGGAGGATAGTAGTACATATCTCTAGAGCTCTTAGGAGGAGTAGGTGAGAAAATCATTGAAAAGCACTTGGCCCTATATCTATTATTACTCTAGTGGTGTGCTTTCAATAGCGAATTGGTTAAGATCTTTTAATTTCCCAAAGAACTTTAATCTACATTACATGCCCCAAATAAACAACTAATAGATACATTTCCTGGAAGGGCCTAAATGATTAAACAGTTTTGTAGAAAAGAATTTGTCTGTGTGTAGTTAACTATTATATGGTAGACCAAAAATCTCTTAAATTTGGTAAGTACAGAAACGGTACGACCATCTTTAATACTCAAACTAAATACCTAGTGCTCAAAAGCAAATACGATTTTAGTCCCAGGAGTGAAACTTGACTTTCAACCTATTTCTATATTCCAGTTTATGAAACAACTATCCTCTGGACTCCAATCTATTGATGTCAAAGAGAGTTTAGCTTTTTTATCACATGTAGTTGCTCAGCTCCGATGTACATCCACTGAGCAAAAGCGGCCTGTATGTATAATACAACGCACTGGACATTTTTGGTTAGCAAACTCTAGAGCAAAAAACCGCCTCTGGTAGCCTATTTTGACAATTCTTATAATTTGCGGTGATGTTTTCATTACAGTGTGTCACACAGGAAGCCACAAAAGGATTAGACATAGACCAACTCATCCACATTTCTTCCAGCCAGTAATCACATTGCTGCCCGCCAGCGACCCAAACTTCCTTAGTGCCAGCTCTTCCATTTACTAGATAGCGTGGCCCCTAAACTTGTTAAGAAATGGATGCGCCACAGAGTCAAAAATGCCATTATCTGTGTTTTATTAGGCTTTGTGATTTGATCTTCCCGAAATATCTGAGCCCACAACAAGATGAATGTCGAGTATGACAAAAATATGCCAGTGGGATTTTGAAAACCACAGAGAAACTCTATGGGAAATATTAGGAAAGAAGAGGGCAAGAAACAAGTGACCTGGGAAAAAAATAGAGATACCATAAAATTGGATCCACCCTATACCCTCCTTCTGGTCTTACAGGGTAGATTTTGAAAATCCAGAAATCATATGGACTTTATCCAAACCTGAATTTTTGAAAAAGCCATAGCTTTATTGGACTAATAAAAACCAGGTAATACGTTTGCTGACACAATGGAAAGACCACATTGGAAACTTTATATTTGATGGCTTTTTTCTCTAGTTCCTGAGTTACTTTTTGTAGGTATGAAGGTGCCTAATGTCCTAAAGAGTAAAAACACTATTTTAAAACTGAGTCTCTTCCTCCACCCATCCTTAAATAACTATATATACACACCCATATATATACACACACATACGTATATAAACAGAAATATATATACACATACACACACACACATACACGTATATACATATTATATATATATCTATATATCTTGGACCCTCTTCTTGCTCTATACTCGGTAATCTTTTTCATTTACATAACTTTACCACCTATAAATCAATAACATCAAAATGCTGTTTTCTTGGAGCTGGCCAAGTGGCATAGACATTAAGTTTGAAGGCTCTGCTTCGGCAGCCCGGGTTTGCAGGTTCGGATCCCAGGTACAGACCTACACACTGCTTATCAAGCCATCCTGTGGCAGGCGTCCCACATATAAATAGAGGAATATGGGCACAGATGTTAGCTCAGGGCCAATCTTCCTCAGCAAAAAGAGGAGGATTGGCAGCAGATATTAGTTTAGGACTAGTATTCCTCAAAAAAAAGAAAAGGTTGCTTTCTCGTCCTAACCTCTGTCCTGAACTGCAGATTCAAACTTTTCAACTGCTGAGCACAGTTATCCACAAGGATGCCGCATCATTCATAAATTCAGCTCTCAATTTGATTAATTAAAAATAGTGTAAACTTCTACTTCCACATATTCATTTTTATATTTTATATTACTGTAAGCCTATATAATGCACAAAATCATGTATACTGCTTTTTCTCCTCATAGTTACATCTGGATCCTGCCATCAAAAGGCCTTTGTGATTGGATGTTTTCTTCTCATTGCCTCCCATAGCATCTTTTGTATACTTCTATCATAATATTCTATACAGCAAAATAATTATTCATTTTCCTGCCTGTGTTCCTGATTACAGTGAGAATTGTATCTGCAATGAGCATTATTTTTTATTGATCTTGCATCCCACCATGCAGAACAGTGCCTAGAACAAAGGAAAAATTCAATGCTGACAAATGGATGAATCGATCACGTAACTCATAAGACTGACTTTATTATCTTCACCCTTTACACTGTTACAATTCCTTAGTTCGGACATTACACAATTATGTCTTCCACCTATCCTTTATTCATGTATAAGACACATTTCCCTAAACCTTACAGCTCATAGTTACATCACTGGTGAACTGTTTGGAGATGTTAGGAGAGCAATGACGTATGTTGTCATATGATTTTCAATGTCATGGCTTAGAGTGGAGAACGGGCAAGAATTAATTACCTTTTACTGTCTCACAAAAGTATAAATATAAGCAGGTCTTTGAGCCCTTCAATGACTTGCAACCTCTCCCAACTTTCTGCATCCAGCCTACCAATGTAGATGTGGAATTCACAGAGATGGCATGGCTGATTCCACCCAAGAGACATGTTTCTAGGCCATACCGTTTATACCACACATCCTCAAAATTCTTCCTGTAGTCCTAGTTTCAACATTTTAAAATCAGCAGTAATTATATGATAGATTTTGTTGTTATTTTATTATTTAGGTAAAGTATTTTAAATGCTATTTAAAACATTTTGGAGAAATATTAATGAATAACATTGTTAGCTGATGGAGATCTGAGAATATCAATGTTTTTTATTCTTATGAAAATACTTCCCCAATTTTAGCCTTTTTTTTATAAGTTGCATTTCCTTGGAACCTTTATTCATTTAAGAAATACGGCTGTGTGCCAAACAGTCTTTCATACATCATTAAAAAATTATTTTTAATCCTGACCTCAGGAAGCTTACATTCTAGTGAGGAAAACTCACAATAAACAAGGTAATTAAGTAAAAAGCAAGTATGTTAAACAATGAAAAATGCTAGGAATCAAAATTAAGCCGAGAAGGGGATAAAGAAGGGACATGCTTACATCTTAGGTAGAGTAACCGGCGAAGACCTCGCTGCAAATATGACATTTGAAGGAAGACCTGACAAAAAGTGAAAGAGTAGAGCCATGCAGATTTCCAAGAGAGAGCATTCTCAACAGAGACAAAAGCAAGTGCAAAGGGCCTGAGGCAGAAGTGTACCTGGTGTATGATAGGAAACATAAGGCAGCCAGTGATGCTGGAGCTAAGGGAGCCAGGCAGCAAGCAGGTAACAGCTGTGTAGGTGTGGATGTGTGGATGAGGGGGGAACAGAAGGGATGGCAGATTGGATAATCCCTTGTAGATCATGTGAGAATTTTGGCTTTACTCTGAGAGAGGTGGAAAACAATTGAAAGATACTGAGAAGAAGAGAGGTTTGTTCTTATATTTTAGCAGGATAATTTTGGCTGCTGCACTGAGAAGAGATCAAAGAAAGCTAAGGCTCAAAGCAGAGATACTACAAGGCATTGTAGTGATCTAAGGGAGCAGAGGAAGAAGTGATGAAAAGATGGATTCTGGATATTCTTTGAGGGTAAAGTTTATTTTTTTCCCCGATTGGATGTGATGGGTAATAATCTAGACATATAATATCAATTTCCCATCCTCTTTACCTGTAATTGCTTCCTCAAATTTAGGCAGCATTGTTGAATTTTTCTTAAACTTCTACCCGTTTTCCATGTCCAGTCAATCAGAGAAGTCTACCATTTCCAATTCTAAAACATTTTCAAAAATATTTCCTCCTTCCTTCCTTCCCAGGCCTGCTACTCTGCTTACTGACCCTCAGTGTTTCTTACCTAACAATTGTTATAATCTTTTAATGGGCCTCCATGTTTCCAGTTTCTCCCATCTCTAATCCATCCTTCTCAAGGCTACCAGAACAGGATTTCCAAAGAACAGATCTGTGTCCCTCTGGTTAAAATCCTCTGTAGAGCCACATTGCTACAGAACAAGTCCAAAGGCTCTCCTTTTCCAGCCTCATCACCCAGAAATCCAGCCACACCTGACCTCTCGCCATTCGTCAGTTCTTTCTCATCCATGAGCTCATTAGCCTTTGCTCATTCTGTGCTCTGTTTGAAATTCACTTTGCTTTGATATTACCTTCCCTCTGACCCATCCCCACAGGCCTGAGAAAAACTCCATCAACCCCAGCCTTGTGTCCCCAAGGCACTTGTTTGTAGTACAACAGGGAACCTACGGCTCAGTATTATGGCTAGTGGTATGACCATCTCCCATTCTATCCATTTTATTTAATGCTTAGTCCATAAAGGTTGTTCAACAAATATCTGAGAGCTATTGAAACATATACTAAATCCATAATGTATCATGCCTTTTGAAGCTTCGTTTGCCCTGGGCTGACACTCGGCCAGCCCAGTGACCACCCCTTTAAAATTACATGGCAGCAATATACATATATAGATCTATCACAGTCATTCAGAGGGGTGTCCCCAGGAAGGAGCCTAAAAAAGTCAAAGCAAATGGCCCTTTCTCATTCCTTGTCGTTTTTGATTACCCAAATCATTTGTCAGTGTTTCAAAAAATTACTTACCAAACTCTGTTCTCTGCCAGCACATTGCTCTTTCCTTTTATTTGTCTAGTGGTTATTTTTCTGCCGTCTTTGCTGATTCTCATTTCTCTCTTAACAGTAGTATCCTCATCTGTGCTACCATCACACTTCTCATCTGCCAGTCCTCTCCATTTCTTTGCAGACGTTAACAACTCATAAATCTAAAGCTATAGCCTGAGTTCTCATCTTGTCTCCCTTCATGTATTTCCAACTCCTCGTATGCCAAGAGTATTCACTGCATCTTCTTCATAATCATTATCCTTATTTCAGCTCTTCTTCCCAATTATCCCTTTTTGTCTGAGGTAACTACTACCATAATTTCTCAGCTTCAAATATTAAGCTTATCTTTCTCTCTTTCTTTTAACTCATCCTTTACATCTAACATAATAAATATTTCTTCAAAATTCTTTTTATTCTTCATTGCCTCAACTCTAGCATCCACCAATATTACTTTATCTCTGTAAGAGCAGCCAAACTGGTCCTATTCCCTCTAGAATCTTCCCCTCCCTAGTCATTCCACCTATGGGTAAAAGGCTACTTAGAGTAATCATGCTGGATGTTGTTTGCAGGTAAATCCTAAAATCTCCATGACCTAACACACACTCGTATTAACGTCCAATATAAGTGTTTCTGATCAAGCAATCTCCATTCAAGAATTCAAGATCTTTCTGTCTCATGGCTCCACCCATATCTAGGTGCTCAGAGTGCCTCCATTCATCCAGTAGATAGAGAGGGCACACCCACTTCTTAACCACTTTGACAAAGAAGTGACACATATCACTTCCACTCAAATTTCATTGGCCAAACTTCTATCACCTAGCCTCACATAACCAAAGAAAGACTGGGAAATAAGTCTAGCTGTGTCCCCAGGAAGAGCAGAAAATGAATTTTTGTAAACACATAGCAGTCTCTGACACATTCATCTTTCTAAAACAGGGCTCAGAACCTTGCCCAGGGACAGTCTTCCCTAAAAGAATGAAGCTCCAATCCTCAGCCTAAGCGTCAAGACCTTTACATTGTGATGCCACTGTTGTTCGGATAAAGGATAAATTTCTTGAGACCTAATCAGTTACACCACGAAGAGAGATGCCTTTTCTACCTACTTCAAGGCTAACCCTGAAGAATGGCAAGTCTTCCCGATTTTTAAGAGATTGTTGAACTAACCAAAGCAACCATACTACTATCTGGGTCAGTGGCGATGTAGATGTTTTTACTTAACATCACAGGACACTTGAGAAGAAACAGCCCTGCTTAATGCTGCTAAGAAAAACACTAGTCCATTGACTGTCACCTGTGGCCAATTAACCAGACCACTTCATTTCCGAGCTCATCGTTGTGGCTGTCTTGACACTCAGTAACATCAAATGAGAACAACTTCAGCCAAACCAGTCATGCATTATCTCCACTCTGAGTAAGATGACAGATAATCAGGTGAGCACAGCCACACTTTTATCATTTCCATTCAACTAAGTTAATATAGGAATGTGGTTGAGCAGTTAGATCCAAATTTTAGAACTAGATAAATCCTGCTCTTACAAACTGCATGAATCTGTGCTTCCTTTTATAGAAGAATAAAAGCACAAATCCCAACTACCTGTCACTTAAAAAAAAGGAGGAATTATATCACTATTAGCCAAAGATATAAACATTGCGGCGGGAGATCTGCTCCAGCTTGCAGATGCTTCAACCTGTCAGTACTCTCTGCATTACACTACCTTCTCCTTATGGCATCAACTCCAGAACACAGTCAAAACAATACAAGTGGAGAGGAGATACTCTGAAGGCAGAGTGACATACAGCCACACAGTCACTAGTTTGAAGGAAGAGAATTACAGTTTTTGCAAAGTGGAAGTCTGTCAGTCAAAATGACACATGGCCTTTTACTCATCGGACAGTCTATGCACATTATATAATAGCTCCTCCAACTGTTGGCAAGAAAAGAGAGGTGGTGAAGGCAGGTATTGCTTGAATTCCAAATAGCAGGAAAATTTTGTATTGGGTTCTGCAGTTCACAGCACCAGTAGTGCCACAAGTGAGAACGAAAAGAAAATAATTATAAACATTGAAGAGGAGAAAAACATATACACCTCTATTTTTTTTTCAGCTTTGCTGAGGCATTTTCTGTTATTTTTTGGTGGGAAGTGGGAAATAAGACCCAAGATGATTTCCTTAACTACACAAACAGAAGGAAATGTTACCCTAAACATTTAGGATGGCAGAGGCCAAGATCTATGTATGTGTATGCAATTATATGCCAAATACTTAAAATCAGCCTTGCAAATGAACTGAAATTCACTCATAGCACGCCGTCATACCTGTTGACTAAAGCTCTCCAAGGTTGCAGTGATTGATAGAGGGACCAAACACTGTGTCTCATTCATGAGGAATAAGCAAATTGTGCATTTGTTCAACCAGTGCTTGTTGAATGTCTATCACATCCCTCAGAGGTTGTTTTTACCATTTACCAAAAGTAGATGCTGTTCTAGCACTGTGAATATAGCAGTGGCCACAACAGCCAAAATTGCTGCCCTGACGGAGCTCAAATACTCAGTCAGGGAATCAGACAATAGACACAATAAATAATAACATATAGAGCATATTAATTGGTAATAATTGCTCTGTAGAAAAATAATGCAGTCAAATGTCTTAGTCCAATTTAACTTCATGTAGGAAGATAGGGAGAATGGGGGTTACCATTATAAATAGGGTAGTCAAGACTTTGAGGTGTGAAGATGAGTTTTACCAATATCTGAGAGCAGAGTATTTAAGGCAGAGAGAAAAGCTTGTGCAAATGCCTGAAAAAAAGGAGTGAACCTGAAATACTCAAGGGAAAGCAAGGAAGGCAGTGTGGTTAGAGAAAGAATATACAATGGGGAAAGTCAGAAAAGTAGAGGGGAAAAGGACCAAGATTGTTCAGAGTTTTGCAGACAATTTTTAAAATTTTTGGCTTTGATCTGAGTGACACTTGATGTGAACAGAGGGGTGACAGGATGTTAGTGAAGTTTTAAGTGGATCACTCTGAATACTGTGTTGACAACAGACTGACAGAGATAAAGGTGGGAGCAGTAAAGCCAGTTAGGAGTGCCAAGAATGAAGACAGGAGGTGATGGTAGCTTGGACCTGGATGGTAGCAGAGAAGGTAGGGAGAAGTGGCAAGATTCTGGAAATATTCTGAAAATGGAGTCAATAGGATTTCTTGATGGGATGGAATGGACGTAGTACATGAGGGAAAAGGAGAACCTAGAATGATTCCAGGTTTTCTGTTATTTGTTTTGCTTTTTTAGCAACTGGAGATAGGGAAGACTGTGGGTAGAGCAGGTTTTAGGAGAAAAGTCAGGGGTTCTATTTTGAACATGATTACTTTGATGTGTGTATTAGACATCTAAATGGAGGCATTTATAAGCAATTGAATAAATGACTCTAAATTGAGTTCTACTTTGGAGACGTAAATTTGGAAGTAGTCAATGTAAATATGATGTTAAAAAGAGATTTCAAGAGAGTGAGTACGGATAAAGAAGAGGAGAGGTCCAAGGATGAGGCCTTGGCACACTTCAGTATTAAGAGAATGGGAAAATGAACAGGGACTAAGAAAGAAGATAAGAGAAGTGGCCGCTGTGGTAGGAGGGACATCAGAAACCAGGTGAAAAATTTATTTCAAAAATGGAGGGTTATCGTTAATGTCCAATACTTTTGTTAGCTACAGTCAGGTCACTTGGTATCCAGTCTAACTGGGTGTGTTCTGCAATTCAGACTAAAGCTGATATTAGCAATCAGAAAAGAGAAGTGCTAATAATAATAGTAATATATTACATTATATTCCTACTATGTGCCAGGCCTTTTACCAAGCATTTTACAATCACAGTTGCATTTAGTACTCTCTAAAACAATATTAAATAAAGATTTTTCCCCTTTAAGGCTCAGAGCATTCTTGTGATTTTCCTGAGGTCACACAACCCTTAAGAAGAAGAACTGGGACACAAAACAGGATACTACCACTCACTGTGCTTAGAACCGCTAGGCCAGAGTGATGCCATCTCACCCTGCAGTCTTCATTATTAGAAATTTCCAACTTTTAAAGAGCTTTAATAGCTTTAAGAAAAGAACTTCTGTAAAAGAAAGGGGGAAATAGCAAGTGAATAACTAATGATAAAATGTCTTGGAAATTATACCAACTATGGCAACGCGAATATACCTGGTCACCTTCATAGACCATTTGATTACATAGTGCTGCATTCAAAGATAGAGAAATTCGATTCCAGAAATCTTGGAGAACAGTAATTTCTCAATTTCTTAAAACTATAAAGTATGACAGTGTCAGGGACAGGGGATACAGAGCATTCAACATAAAATGCTTTGTAATATCTTATTTAACGTCTTTCCCTCTCCCCCAAATTTACAACTACCTATCTCACGATACTTGACTCTGGCACTCTCTCTGCCCACTGGAACTCTGACAGATAAAACTGCCTGCCTCATTTGTGAAGCATAAGTGCATCGAGCCCTACCATGGGATCTTGACTTCTCTGTGCCTCATCTCTTCATCTACAAAATGCAAAGATGATAGTATCTCACTCTAGGGTTGTTGTGTGGATTAAATAAGTTACTATATGTAAGTGTTTCAAACAGTGCCTGATACATAGCAGATGCAAAATAAATACTAGCTAGTATGTATTGTCACAGCATCTCTCTGGTTATATCTTGGTGGTGCTCCACAGAAATTAACAATCTCTATATCTGCTACCCTGGGACTCCTCCTACTTACATTACTGAACCTCATACTCAACTTCCTTCCCCTTTCTTTACCAAGCTGCCCATGATTGCTCTTGGGCACTAAGATCCTTTGAAGCTCCTCTTAGCAAGTCCTGGAGCAAAATGTGTCAGGTTTCTGAGGTGATACCACCCTCCTGCAGAGTCTGTGTTGCTGGTAATATAAGGAAAAAGATATATTCACTTAATTCTCTCCCTCATGGGAAAGAAGTCCTTGCTAAAACAACAAAAGCAAAGATGGCATCATCTCTTGCCTTCCAAATTTCCGAGCAGCCTGAGTTTGCTGAGGTCTGCAAAACACTGAGGAATGGGAGCCTAAACACCTCCGCTTATGATGCCATGCCACTCCTGCAGCAAACAAGGAGGCAAGGCTCTAACCTGATCTTAAGCAGCCGCTTCAGGGTTTACAATCTGCTTGTTCCTGCCTGGGGAGACCTGATTTGCTGGGGTTCAGACTCCATGAAACTAAAGTATAGCCATACCATTCCAGCTGCCCAAATCACGCCAGCATCTCAGGCCAAAACTTAAATCGTTGTTTGTGTTCCTGGAAGTTTGCTAGGGTCGCCTCTTTTTCCTTCAGAAAGAATCATGATGGCTCCTTGGTTTGGTAATAAAATCCAAAAGGTTGCATACACATAGGAAATCTGCTTCAAGTTCCAGATTGACCACGCTTCAGTTTACTGCCCCCTGGTGGATGGTCCACAGTCCCAGTTGCTTCATTCTGAACACTGAGGTTTAAATACTTCCCTCTCGTGGATTCATAGTTGTCAATTCAAAACGTGGATCTCAGCTATTCTCCATGGCAATTCTCAGCGAGTTTGAATCTATGGATGATCTGAATGCCTGTAGATTCTCACTTAGCTGGTGGTGTTTCCCTGTTCTGAGGTTATTTATCTTTGTTCCAAGTTAGTGGCATTTCTAACCATGTTTAGAGACCTTTACTCCAGTCCCTGGCATAGCACCTCCCATTAATTTCTCCAGTTTCTAGGAGAGCTGGCCTCTACCTGTGGGCTCAAAGCCTGATTAAAATTCCAGTCCCACGGATGCAGCCAAGTCCCCAGGGATTTGTTCTTGTCCAGTGAGGTAATGCAAAAGCAGTGAACGAGCCCAAGCATGGCTGTCACTGACCTCTTCTCCATTTCCAAGAACGACTCCAATTTCCTCAGTAAATGGGTGTCCGTTGAGTTGAAGTTAAAAATCAATTTTCAGCCTGTTTGTTCAGAAGGGAAATTTTAAGACTTCCTCTCTTGACCCTCAGCTCTTAATCTCAAACCAACCAACATGATGCTGCAGCACACAGACTGACAGCACCACATCTGCCCCTCCCAGAGGGCTGTTCCCCAGCAAGCCAGATGCAGCAGCCATGTTCCCTGTGACAAAATTCTAACCATCCCATGGACTACGCTAACTTTATCTCATCTGAGAGCTTTATCTTTAAAAGCTATCCCTAGCCAGTTAGAGTCTGGCTTATACATAATACAAAGAAGTTATTCTCTCCTCCTCTCTCCCCTTTCTTACCTCAAGTTTCTTCCCCAGCAACTTACCACTCCATCCCCATGAGCTTAGAGTTCTAGCTGTTGGATACTCCTTCTTACTTTACTGTTTTCTGATTGATGTTCCTGACCTTCCCATCCAGAGGATTTATCTTCTAGAAGATAAGAGACTGAGTCCCTTCAGTGAGCTCCTCTTCTCTTGATACTTTTGGCTAATCCATCATATAATACACTGTTGAATCTAAGTTCTACCTGGACATTGTATGTATTGATACAGATTAGTTCCTCCTGTCTTTTATCTAGTTCTAGAACTATATGGCCTACTCCTAAATCTCTCCCAAACCTCTGCATCTATCTTTGACTACTATAGATATATTCTGTAGACAAATATATGAATAACAAAAGGAGCATTCCCATATGTCCATACTTTGTGAAACTGCACAACACCACCTTACGCAATTTCTTCAACTGAAATAACCATGCAGTCCAAATTTCCTAGTACTCATTTCCATATGATTACAAAACATAGATGGTCATATCGAAGGTGCACTTTCAACTTAGTTCTTGGGTAATGATGTGAATCCAAACTCCCATATGTAGCCCAGATATAGCCAACTCCCACTTGAACCAGTCTCTGCGTGGCATTGCACACATGAAACAGCAGTCTGACCACAGAAGGCCTGAAGTATTATGTAGATCTTGATTGTGGATTGCCTTTAATGGATAATGTGGAGAACTTACCCAAAATTTCACAGAAATTCTTCCTAAAAATTATTTTTGGATATCTCTCTTTCACCCAGGCTCTCCCTCTTGTGGAAGTTGCCTCTTACTCTCTCTTCATGCTCACTTCCTGCCATGTTTCTCTCCCTCCCACTCGCCCTGGCATGGTTTACACATCTAGAGCTCTCAACATGTGAATCTCCGTAGTACCATCTGCAGTCCCCATGGAGCAGCATTTGTCTTCTGTTCAGAATGCTCTTCTCATAACAGAAAGTTTTCATGGAATTATGTTGAATAAAAATACGAATGCTCTGCTTTGTTAAACTTTCAGCTTATGAAGTATACAATCATTCACGTACCCACTGAATTATTCTACAAATAGAAATCATTTTTAATCACTTCTTCTGGATGTCCCTTTCTTATTTTAAGCCTGGAAATCAATTTAAGATGGTCCTAGATGGGGGAAAGATCATAACAAATAGTTAGCAATATCATAATCTATCATTGGAAATATGAATGAATGCAAATCTATTTTAGATGAACAGACAATAATGGAGTATGATAATTTCATCTTGCTTAGAATATGCATGTGTGTGTCTATATTTTTTACTAACATAGAGATTCTCTTGCTGTATTGATATCCACATTTCTATTTGTTCACTTACATTTACACATTTGGGAATACCTATACCTCATGCTGTATTCCTCTCTACAGGATTTCATGGCCCTAAGGGCCAATTTTCAGAGACCAATGCATCTTGTCGGACTAGGTCTGAGACTAGGGTCTGAGAAGAATACTAAGGACTTTGATGGATTATCACTAAAACTGAACTGTGCTGAAAAGTTGTAAATCTTCAAGTTCCCTCAGGCTTAGATGAGACTGATTACTAGAAGGATCATCAAAGTCACCAAGCTGTCTTGAGCCCTAAAAAGTACATTAAAAAGGGCATCATCTACCAAAAATGTAAACAAGTGTAATACACATTCCAGGCATATGAAGTTCAGGCACTAATCATCTCAGATAAATGATAAACAAATGATGAGTTACATGTAAATCAACAATGTTGTCAAAACATTGCCCTTTTAATCCCAGATAAATGATGAAGTTTATAAAAGGAGATTTTTGAGGGTCGTAGAAGATTGTTTAAACATACGTGGAGAGTGGTTTAAGTGCTAATCCATTGCCATTTATGTAAACTGCATTTCTATCATCAGTCTTTGCAGCATAAAATTGCCTCATCATTTTGTAAATCCATAGACCTAGTTGAAACGAGTCCCTGCTGGAAACAAATTTTTCACAATAAGCCTGAAAGTTTTAAACTCCCCTCCACGTACATAGTGACACAGTCTTGAAAACCTCGGCTCAAGACGTGACAAAGTTGAAAGCACTTCACCACTTTTATAGGATGTCACCCTCTCTCCAACTCTAAAAGATCTAACGATCCAGAAATGCCTCAACATCAAGATGTTTCACGAGATACTTTATAAATGAATCTGGATTCTACTGAAGCTGTTACACATCTGCTTTGCTTTATCAATAAAGAACACAAACATGTTGACGGTTTCAGTCCAAACCCTTTATGCAAGCAAGAAGGAAATGCAGAATGTTCAGCTAATTGCTAAGAGGAAATCCATATGTGTTATTTGCTTTCCATGAAAGGACAGGTCCTCTTGCTATTTAATTGATGAAATGTTGTACACAAAACTGACAGTGATTAATACCATTCTAAGATGCCATTTTAAGAGCTGTAAGTGTAATGCTCTGGAATATGTTCTTTGACATTTACATTGCTATTTGCTAGGTATAAAATCTAGTTCTTGCCTTAAGCATTTATATTGGGGGAAAAATGTTAAGTAATTTCAAATGGCAATGTCTTCCCGGGGAGCCAATCTTTAGAAAGACTTTTTTTCACTTTTTGTCCCTGATAGCCATGTTAAAAACAAACAAACAAACAAACATTGTGCTATGGATTCATCTAGAAACATTTATCAAGCACCCAGAGGATATTTTATGTGATTTCCTCCTAATGTGCTGCTTCCTACAAAGGCTAGATGGGCACAGAATGCCCCAAATCCAAGGGGCATGTAGTAAAATGAATAACTTCTTGGCAGCCTTTTCCATCCATGGTCCTTTCCCTACATACACACATAGAACTCAGCTGAGAAGTCTGTGCTCCAGTGAGCCTCAAGACAGTACACAATGGCTCTCACATTTTCTTATTTGATGCAGTCTCGAAAGGAGTTAAGGTTCAAGCCTGGGTTTTCTTTTGTAATCTCCAGCACAGAGAAGGATATGAAGGGCTTGTTTTTTCTTCAAAGGATTCACAGTTCATCACACTTAAGCTTTCCACAGCCCTGTGACCTCTCAGACTTCCTCCTCACCCTAGTGCGTTATTGCCATCCTGAATTACTTATATCTAACAGAGATAACAAAGTCTCTCTTTTGCATCTGCCTTAGACATTATTCCTGATACCACAAGTATTCAGACACCAGAATTTTGCAAAAACAAACCATGCAAAATAAATCCAACAGACCCTATTTCCTGAATGTTTTGATAAGAGGATACCATCAGTTTCTGCTCTGTACTCCTCATGCCTTGTAGAGAGATGAAGGCAGGCACCACCAGTGCAAATATTTTTAGGAGCCAAGCAGGCAAGTACCACAGGAAAAGACAGCAAGGTGACATGGGCACAATGTTAAAGGTTCCCAATGCTACCTTTAAAAAAGCAAAATTGCAAATAAGATGAGTGGCAATTAATGCTGGCCTCGGTGACAGAGGGATTCGTGGAGCCTGTGGCAACCTTGCCCATCTTAAATAGCCAGCAGTTATTAAGCTCCATCCAATTGTTTTGCAGGCAAAAATATTAGCCCAGTATTGCCAAAACATGGTTTCCCAAGGAGCTGGAAATCAAGACTTTTATGCGAATTCTCCCAATTTTAAAGTGATGACAACTAAGTCAACTAAAAGAAAAAAACCAGACATTTTGTGGAGTAGTATAAATGTGCAAGCCAAATAAAATCTCGTCTGTGGATCAGATCAGGTCCTCAGGCTGAGAGTCTGCACCTCTAGTCTTGGCAATGCTCAGAAAAAACAGTTCAGATTTTAATTCAAGCACAAGATTCACTACTACTTAAACTAAGACTTTGATGCTGAGAACACTTCCAAAAGCTAAATCTGGAGTTTTGCTATTCAAGTCTGCCCTGACGTTTCTCGTCAGAGCCAGATTCTGTAAAAACCTAAAGGAAGCTGATTCTCTGGTCACCTATCATTCATCTTGAACACGGGAGGATGGAATCCATGATGTCCAGCATAAACACCAGTAACCAACTGCAGATAATTCAATTTCCATCCACTAATCTCTTCAACTATCCAGAAGGTCTTCAAGACAGAAAACAAATCGTAAGGAAAGATGAAAGAAGTTGAGTTGAGGTGATAATAAAAATCAGAAATGGCAGCAAGGGCCCAGTAAACATTCTGAAATTTGGAGAAACAGAAGGATTAGTTTAGAGGCAATGAAAGCAGCGATATGGTGGCAATTTAAGCAATTGAGCAACTGCATAGCACTGATGGAATCCCAGTGCTTTCATGGGCCACCAACCAACTGAAACGTCCTCCTCCTCTTGATGTCTAGGCATACAGGACGGCTTATGAGCCTCCATGTGTTTGTGTTTCCTACGATAGCCTGCTTTACTGCCCCAGGATCCCTGATGCCGACACATACACACCCTTACCCCACACACATTCTGAGTTCAAGGACTGAGCAATCAGCTTTCCAAACATCAACAGAAGTCTTCTATGCCAGTTTCAGTTCTATTCTGAAGATGCTGACCAGGGGAAAAAGTAAAATCCTCCATCCAAAACCCCGTCCTTGCTAATGGAAGGGCCATAGACTGCCAGCTGTGTTGTGCCAGCCCCTTTATGGTTTGTATTTGACAGATCAGTATCAAACCAAATAGCTATAGGCCAACCAATTAAAAAAAAAGTGGAGACCAGGAGATTCATGCCTGCTGGTGAAAACTTAAGCAGGCATGTGGGTAATATGAGTATGACAAGCTGGCAGCCCACAGTCTTTTTGAAGTGAAGAGCAAACAAGTTGAGGATTTTTATAATGCGGGCTTTGTCTGGTAATTCAGCCAGAAGATTTACCAATACAGCTGCTTCCAAAAACTAAAACACATGGGGCCGAAAGCATTGCAACTTAAAGCAAACAAGATTCGCAGCCAGGACCAGCATTCCCAACAGCTGAAGAGTAGACACGCTCTGCCACTAAAAATAAAGTAGTGGCTAGATTTTGAATGTCTCCCAGACAGACCAAAAGTAAATGATGATGGACAATTATAAACTGTAAAAAGAATAACTAAAAGAGACTCTGATCAGTGTTTGAAGTAACAGCTACAGAAAGCTCTCTTGGGATGGAATGTGAGGGTCAGAGGGGCATCTGGGAAAGAGAGACATCGGTTATGGAAATAATGCTGAAAGTAAAAGAATAAAGATACCACAATTATTTTCTTGTGAAATATGTAGCACCCTCTACCCTTACTCTCAGGAAATATTTATAGATATGAAAATATATAATATATATCACAATTCAGCAATGATAAATGGACTTATATACTTTAAAAATATGCTGTTCTAAAGTCTACGTTCAAAACAAAGCTTATCTAGCTCCATTTTTTTTTTTTTATTGCTCCTCACAAATTTGTTTCTGTCTCCAGTCCCTTTTCAAGGGGCCATATCCCCTAATGGCATATTAGCCTCCAGCCCAGTTGAATTTGAGCCTTCAGTGGCACAAGCACGTGAAAAGGCCCTATTGTTTCCATTGAAGAAAACCTGTTCCTGTCATTAACACTAGATAGCAAATATCACAGATCAATCAATCAATTCTCAAATGTTACATTGTGACTGCCCAAAGCCCAAAATACTAGAGAACAGCTAGGCCCAGAAAGTACTTGAGTTCCCCCTGCAAAATGGGTCAGTGATCTCTCACATCAAAAGGAGAAACTCTCCAGCTTTCAACAGGTGGCCCCAAAAAGCTTAAAATGTAGTAGGCAATGAAGTGATGTGCACAGAGGACGAGTGGATTAGGAGGGCGTGAAGGGCTATTTCAGCCAGAAGTGCATTCTTCTGGGGGTGTAATTTGTGTTCCTACATCTATCTATACAATAGATTCCCCGTTACAGTAATTATTATGAATTATAGATAAGCACTCTGTGCGTAATGTTCTGCTCTCCATTTCCTACAAATCAAATTACCGAGGCTGATATTGGATTGTGAACGTATTTAGAAAATCCTTTTATGGTTGTTTGTTAAGCTTCCCTCTGCCAACAGGCTCCCATCTCTCCTTTGACCAGATGCCCCTAAAGTGCCTGCCTTGTAAATGACCATGCGCTGCAGAGGGAGGTTGGTGTAGGGTGGGGCCGACCAGGCCCTGGAATCACCATCCAGATCAACTGGGGGCTGATGGAGCCATCTTGACTGGGAAACCATTGAACCCTAAGCAGTACATGGTAGGTGTTCAGGAATTATTTGTTGAATGTCCACGCTGGTTATTATCCCAGAGAGGCTGCCAACAGAGACAGACTCTACTGAGAAGGGTTTCTAAACTGGACCCTTAGACAATTACAGCTGTCTCCCTCAGGTGCTTGACAAGGGGCATAATGGGCCATACCTGCCATTGTGGGTGGAGGAGGGGGATGGACCCACAAATTAGGCTACATCTGCACATGATTCATATTATGAAGAATTAGTCGCCAAACATTTGAATTGCTTGATCAGTTTATCAAATCTAATTGGGGGTACCTGCATAGCTCTTTAGATCATAATGATGGGTTGTACGTATGTGTACATTTCAGAAGCCTGCAAGTAACCTGTAAAGTCTTCGAGCCTAAGGAGTTGCCAGGATCAGAGCTTCAGAGAAAAAAACTCCTAGGCTAAAGCCACCCACCATTGCCTGCCCTTTCTATAAAGTCCCCATGCTCCAGATATAAGATATCCTCCTCAAAACTTACGTCCCTTCCCCCAGGACTATTTTATAGGTGAGAGCTAGTTGTCATGTGAAATAAATCTTGCTATGATGTTAATGGCTGGCAAAGATACTCTATAATAAAAATAGCTAACATTTATTGAACACTTACTGTGTGCTAGTGACTGCAGTACATGCTGTATGTGTGTTATTTCATTTAATCTTCTCAACAATCTATTGAGGTTAGGAGTATTATTTATCATTCCCATCTGACAGATATGGAAATATCTAAATATTGTTGTCTTGCGCCAGTAGCTCTTGGATCCTCCCTGTACCTCATCTGCAAGACTAAGGGATTGAACTGCCTCAGTGATTTTCAGGATTTGGTCAAGCTCCCTTTGGGCCTGATTAAGATGGGATTGGAAGATGAGGGTAGCAAGGCTCTGTTTCCTCACCCAATTTCAACCCCAATGTTTCTGCTTTTGTCTTTTTACATGTTAGATTTAGGCGTAAAATTCCTTTGGCAGGTTCTGAATCTTTAAATGTTTTGGAACCCACTAGTCTAGAACAGAGACCATAAACTGTTGACCCATGGTCCAAATGTAGCCTGCAGATTTTTTTGTTTGGCTCCAAAGATGTTCTGTTTTGCTTCAACTTGAGGTACACACCAACGTTTAAAATTCAGAGTAATTTACACAAAAACTGAGCCTCTCTTGAAAAATGTGATGTATGAGCATTCAGCAAGCCGTCTGCCCAGAAATCACGGTGTGAATAGACCCCCAGATGGTGTGTGCATTCTACAGTTCACCACAGCTCCCCCTCAGCCCACTTCGTTCAAGACTCTACTTACCCAACCCCTGTAGACATAGGAGTACACAACCCTTAGTCTAGATTATCTTTAAAGTCCTTCTTAGTCCTGAATATATCCCCAAGTGAATTGAAAACTTTTGAGGAAAGGACTTTTTCTTATGCATACTCAATATTCCTCAGTGCTTCCTTCCTCTGTCCCCCTCATCCCACCCCTATCTCAGGACACACATACACACGCACACGAAAAATGTTTAATACTTAGTAGAGGTTCAACAATTGCTCTTTGTGTTGAAAAAGGGCTTTCTGTATTATACCACTCGGTAACATTTACATGTTAGTGAAGAATCCTGAGCCCAATTTCTTAGCCAAGAAGAATGCACTTCTAATGGTGTATTTCATCATGCTGTGTATCAGGCAAGCCTGCAAGAAACTTGGAGGATGAAGGATTCTGTTGGTAAAGCAATTTGTTTCCAATAAATAAAGATTCACTCTGGTTACCTTTGTTAGTTAGAACTTATTATGAAGATATTCAAGGGCACAAAAGAGTATCACGGAGCACCCCTAGAGATGAGAATATTTAGTAATAAGAAAAATGCGACATGGTTCCAGTGACCACTAACCGTATAGGTCCTTTAACAGCAGGACTTTGTTGATCTCTTGTCTTTATGGTGGTGACTCAGCTCCTTTCTAACTTCATCTGTTCCTCTCACTGGTATCAGTTAGCCACCTTACCCTCTATTCTCTGTCATTTCTGTTGCAGTTTCTGCTTACTCATAAATTCTATTTACTTATACCATGAGTTTACTCATCTTTTGTGCTGCCACAAGGCCTCTTCTTGTGGTTCTTTTTAGCTTATACTCCTTCCCAAAACCAACTACTTGACTCCCTCCCCAGATGCCCTAGTGCAAATTCCTGAGCTAGAACATCTGACCCAGCTAATCACCATTTTGCCTGTTAGGGCAGTTTTTCATGCCAAACCATCTCACAGGACACTGGCCAGCCTAGAGCTTGGTTAGGGATAGGACCACCCTGGTCCAATCAGATACATCTGCAAGAAGGGGACACATGGCCACCCACGGTGGCTCCCACAGGCCACTTGTAGGTAAGGCACTTTCCCTTAGAAGGAAGCTACTGGTATGGCAGGCACCGTGGTGGACCGGTCCAATAGGCTCTTTAGACTTCAATTCAAACCATGCCAGTATCTCCATCTTTGAGGATGGTTTCCCTCTGAAACATAGACCAAAGCTAAAACTATATTGCTGTAACATTTCTGTTTATGTGGATCCTTAAGCAGGAGCCATCAGAGGACCTCTGTGGTTCTTGCCTGCTCTTTGATGACAACTTACTCTAACTCAATAAGGCATAGTCCCTCAAAGTATGGACCTCAATTGTTTTGGAGGATGTGAACCAACTCTTCTGTACATTTTTATCCCGGCTTAAATTCCAGTAAATTATACTGACCCTCAAAACCCTTTTTCAAGTCTATCCCTATGCCTTCCAGTACCACCCATATGCTAAAGAATCCCAGCAGAGTAACCCCACCCAGATGTCTCCCCTGAACTTCCCGTCTATCCAACCCATCTCCCCCTCAATGACCCACGGTTATTTTAGGTTTCTTCAATATTGCTAAAATTCATCATGTCCAAACTATTTTTGCCTGCCTTGTTCCCAATTAACCTACTCTTCTTCAATCATCCAGTTGCTAAAATAATAAATCAGAGTGTCACTCTTGATTTTTACTTCTCCCAGGCCCATTCCCATCAATAATTACCATTTCTGTTGAAAATGTTTTCCAAATCTCTCTTCACTATCTATCTTGTGTTCCACCTCCACTACCAGAGTCAACTAATCTTAATTTTTCAAAGGTTGATGCTCACTGTCACCTCGAGTCTTTTGTATAAAAGAGGTGCTCCCTCTGACTAGAACATTATTGTCCCATCTATTACACCATCCAAACTCTAAACTCCTTTTTTCTGGTTAATTCCTACTCATCCTTCAAGTATCAAGCTGGAGTCACTTCCTTCTGGAAGCCCTCCCTTACTTACCAATTCTGGGGTAGGTCCACGTCCCATTGGCCTCAATGCTGCCACCTATCCCTTACCACATCATGTTGGTAATCACCTGTTTGCTCCTCTGTAACCGCTGCTAAACTATTTGCTCTCTGAGACAGGACCACATCTGCCTTGTTTAAATTTGTGTTCCAGTGCCCAGGACAGTAACTGACACAAAGCAGTTGCTTGATAAATATTTGTTAAAGGAATAAATGCCCTACTTTATGAGACCTATATGTCTTCATTATATTTTTCTTTAAAATGCACCCAGAGAAGGGGTTGTGATTTTGATAAAGTTTCAAAGACAATTGGAAACAGCCAAAGACATGCCCAGTCCCAGATACAAAACAGAATGAATAACGTACAAATAAAAAGATGTAAAACCCAAGGGAAAGGAAAGTCACACAGAGTCATGTAAATCACTAAGATAAGCAGAACACAAATTCTGTACCTAAATGTCTCCCAGCCCATATTTCCGAGGAGGGTAGCACACCTAACCTCTGAGAACTACAGAATACCTTTTTCTTTTTCCACTGTTCATACACTAATTCATACTTCTGAGACTCAGATATTCAGATAACAAATAACCAAGTGTTAGAAGGAAAGTTACAAATTATAGTCATATGTCACAGTCCAAGCAAATGGCAGCCAAATTTCCCTATATAAATTGCAGAATTCTCTTATGATTTCACAAGATGTATTGAAAAGAAAAACAGTAAAAAGAAAATTCATTTTTTACTCAGCTAATATAGTATATGGGTAAAGGGTTCATGTTTAAACTGTTACAGATGAGTGAGTTTTTCCAGAAATGCAATTTTAACAAAGCATAATACCACCGAGATATTAAAACTGAATTTAAAATTTTTAAAAATTAGGTTAACACCCTCAGAGCAAATCATGCTGATATCATATGCTTTAAATAACGCTGCATTTTAAATAAATTTCTTAGCTAGCAACAAGAAAACAGAATACAAAAGAAGACAATGGGAAAATAGAGCTAGTCTAAAGAATCCATAGGACAAAATGACTTTAAATTGACTAAAACTTATAAGCTAGTGTAATGAATTTTTTATGTGGGTGACCCTTTCCTGTTTTTTAATGATTTTATTGTTGCTAATTATTAGTAAATCCAAAGTTACCGCTTTGAGAGTGAGACAATAGTGGTCAATCCATATTTTTACGGTCAAACTGTTATAATTTATTACTGAGAATGAATACAATATTCAAGACAAAATCTTGTTTGCTTTAAAAGTGACAGTTAATTATTGCTAATTCTTATCATCCTTCCAACATTTTTACATAAGAGAACCCAGAGTGAAATACTAATGAGGGACCACCTCAAAGAGAACATATGCGAAGCCAACATCTGCAGCCTGAGGCTTCTCTGAAGAAGTGAGTGAACCCCACGGTTTTGCCTTGGGCCAATTAAAGGGTAATTATTTGTAGGTAGGTGAGCTCTAAGACTTTCTTTCACCCCCACCCCTACCCCACCCCTACCTCCTAAGGTCAGGTACAGCCCCAGCCCTGATACAACACGGGTCCATAAACTCTCCATTTCTCACCCTCTGTAAGAACAAATCCTCCAGTAGCTCTCACTTAAATGCTACATGTGTTCTGATCATTCAAGGATGTGGGTTTTGTCATTTGCATATGGTTTTTCCCTGATCTCAAGTTCAAAAAAATAAAATGTATTTTGCTGCATCCCAATGTAGAAATTCTAAATGTTCCCAGAAAAAAAAATAATAAACTTGTTCTGGCAAGGCCATTTGGGGATTATTAGTTGGCATCTTTTGGCTATTGTCAGAAATGAGTGAGAATCTATTCATAGCAATCTTTATAACATGGTCTCTGTTTGCTTCGTTATTATGCTTTTAAGTGCTTTTGGAATCCATGTTAGTCTTAAAAAAAAAAAAGATCTAAGATTCTTTTACTTATTTTTGTTCCCTAAGTCAAGGAAAGCAAAATTCCAAATGCAACACATTTTCGTAGAAAACACGAGGGACATGAAAAAAAAAACCCAAGTAGAAGTCCCTGTGAAATATATTTGTGATCGGTGGAATTAGACCTCTTCCTAGTGTCCCAGTGACTATCAAAACAAATGTGTGATATCTATGTCTGTCAGGTGCCTCTTTAAAGCCTTACATGCTTGGCTTGTCCTTGTTCAGCTCAGAGTCATTTAAAAAATACTTTGAGAGCTAGCCATGAGAATTACAAATCATTTTTCAAAGGTATGTACAGCTCTGCAAATTACAATGAGTTTACAGGTACAGTCTTATTCTGTGTAACCTAGAGATGAAAGAGTTATCAAGGACACTGATGCTTATTGCTGCATCGATGAAATCCTCATGAATTCAAAAATTGTGGCCATAATCTCTTTCATGGAAATAGATCTATGAGGTTGTCAAGCAGATGGCATCTGATTTCCTCCTAAATGAAGAGGCCTTGTGAAATAGTGTAAGGGCTCCAACAGCAGTGGGCAGCAGGAGCAGAAAACAGAGGCAACAATCCTCACTTCCTTGATGACCTGCTGGAACTGGGAGGGGTGCAATGGGGCAAACACACTTTCTCATACATTGCCTCGCTTAAAGCTCATAGCCACCTAATAGAATAGCATTCCTTCCTCTAAGTTAAAGTTGAGGAATCTTAAATACAAAAGGGTTAAGAGGTTTGCCTAAAATCACCAAACTAACAAATGTCATAGCAAGATTTTCCCTCAAAAAGGAACTAAGAATGAAGAGGCACTTGCCCCTAATGCTTCATACACACACACACGTGCTCACACACACACAGAGCTCTTGTATAAACTCAACACACCCTCAGGGCTCCAAGTCAGATTGTCAGCCCATTCTTCCCATCTGCATACACTTTTCAGCCCATGTGCTGTGTTGTTCTGATACTGCTATTCTTCCTTTCACCATTCAAGGCTTTCCTAAATGTAGATGTGAACCCCATTTTCTTTTTAGTTGTTCGCTAAAGTGGACCCTGGCAGTGGACACTAGGCTTGTATGTGTTTGTCATTCTCTTTAACCTCCCCTTCCTTCAGCGTTCCATTTCCCTTGCCAGCACCACTGTCCATACTTGTGCCCCATGCTGATACAGCTAAGCACTGTTAATAAAAATCCAGGAACCCAGCTGACCTAGTCTAATAAATTCTATATTGTCACACTGTCTTGCTTACTGCAAAGCAACATAACTACTCCTCCCTGACCACAGATGGCTCTCAGATCAATATTTCAGGTCTTGACCCCTCATCTTCTTTCTAATGACACATTTTGTGTTGTCTACGAAATAGCTCTCCTTAGTGATCTGCCAAGATCTAAAACTAATTATGACAAAACCGAGCCAATGTCCTCTCCCTCAAACCGTTGCCCCATTTCAACTTGTCTGCTCTGGTCATGAGGCGCCGTTACCCATCTGAGCATCCAGCAATGTAACTGGAGTCCTTTTCAGTCCCTCCTGTCTCACCTGTCTCCCAGGTCCAGCACCACTTCTACCAATTTACCCTTCCTAATTCGGGGTCCATGTGTTCACACCTCCATGTCTTTGTTCCTACAGCTAAACCACAACCAGCAGCATTAATACTGGAAGCCTACGAACAAGCCTCACTGGAGATTCTCCTGTTCTCATCTTCCCATCACACAGGAACAACTGCTGTTTCCTCATACCTAAAATCTTCAGTGTGATCAGGAGACCCTTTACTGTCTGGCCCACAGCTTCTTCAGCCTCAATTCATGCCACTTGCCCTCTCGTTCACTATCCTTTTTCTTCCTTTCATACCCCTAACTTGAAATGTTCTTTCTACCTCGGATCCTTTGAACATTCTGTCACTTTTCTTGCAATGTTTGTTTATCCCACACTAGTCAATACCTACTCAGCAGCTTCCTCCAGCCTCCATTCTAATTATGTTCCCTTATCTCACCTTGTACTTATTTTTCATCAGCTTTATCATCATCTGTATCTATTTCTGAATGAATGAATACTCCCAATAGTTTATCCAAGTAAAGGAAACAGCATTTGTGAAAGATCAGAGAAGAGAGGGATGGTGACCTGTTTGTGACACAGGAAGGAATAATTGAGACAGAGAAAGTGATAGGTAGCATGGTGCTAAATGAGGGTAAAATGGTGGGTGAGGCCATTTTGTGGAGCAACTTTATAAGTACATCGTAACAAGTTTGGATATTAACCTACTAATAATGGAAAGACAGTGAAGAATTTTAAGCAGAGGAGTAACATGATCAGACTTGTAATTGTACATCACCCTAGGTGAAAGGTTAAAAATGAATTGGAGGGGATAAGATTGACTACATAAAGACAAATTTGGAGGTTCTTGCAGGTGGCTTGGACCAAGAACATGGCTGTGAGGTTGGAGAAGGGTAGGTAGTTAACAGAAATATTTCTGCAATAAAATTGATAGGCTTTACCCATCAATTAGAAGCAAGATTGAGGCTGTAGGGGTATCAGGAATGAGTCATAAATTTCTCCCTTAAGCAGATAGAAGATGGTAATGCCCCTCATTAACAGAGGCAGTATGGAAGAGGAGCAAGGGGGAGGATGTTGATGAGTTTCATTTTAAATAGCTTGTGTTTAGTAATCTTCCAGAGAAGCCAATTAAATATATAAGTAGGCATGTGGATTTATTGGGTTGTATATGCAAATTTGGGGATATTCAACATATAAGAAGCGTTTGAAGTTGTGATATGGCCTAGTTATGTAGAAAGGGTGTAAAATGAGAAGAAGAGATTGCATGGGATATTCTCATTGCCTGTGTTGCCCAAAAAACAATCTATCTGCCAAGGCTTATCCCTTCAAAATGTTCAAAACCATATTCAAAACTCACATTTTCCATGAAGCCTTCCCAGATTCACATTGCCTTTATCCTGTCGTTCTAATAACACTCATTACGCTTGAAAAGTTATCATTGGCTACATATATGTTTATGGGACTCTCCTCACACCAATATTATGTTGCAAACTCCCAGAGGACAGGCCTCTTGTTTCTTCTTTCATTAAACATATACACTATTGATTTAATTGATATTCTTGACAAGCCAACACTATACCTGCCAGTGGGTATAAACCTGTTTGGGTTTTATAAAGTTTGATTTTCTTATTGTCACAAAGCAATTTTAGTAATTTATGTAAATATTGTTTTTGTTTTGGCCAAGTTATGTATGTAACTAAAGAAGACATAATCATATGATTTAGTCAAAAGAGAGGGTTGGAATTATAGCATGCCAACACATTGACCAAAGAAAAACATTAAGGCAAAAATGCTATCAGAACAGAAAGTCAGCCAACATCTTCCAGTACCATTTCCAATTGCATTCCATTGAGATAGTTATGTGCTTTGAAGTGTCATTTACAGCCCTGTCTCTAACCCTACATAATTTCACCTACACAGACAGTTCCCGTCCATTTAGGCTTCCCTAAGAATTGACAGCTGTCAAAAAGCATTACTGACAAAGTGATGTTGAGCACCCTTATTAGCTGGTCACTAGAGCAGTGCCCACTGGCGGCTTGGCAGAGAGAGAGGGCTCTGGGGCTGCTGATAGCAGTCCACCCAGCCAGTCTTCCACTGAGGGTATTGAGTTTCGGTTCATTTTCTCAGACGTCTCTGGTGGTTGGAGATCACAAAAGGAAGGATGGATAGCTCTAAAAGTTTTTGATCAGATTTCCACATCACCTGACATCAAGTCAATTAATGATCCTTTCTTTCTGACTGGCACATAGCAGATTTTCAAAAAATATTTGTTGAATGATTCAAAGAATGAAATTAGCATGAATTGAGTACATAAATATGTGCTAGGCAGTGCACTATGTGTTTGGACACTTTTTTTTAACAACACCATGATTTTTTTTATCAGTATGCTAAAGATGAGGGAATCAAAATTAAAAGAAGTTGGTTATCCTGCTCAAGTCATACAGCTAGAAAGTAACAAAGTGAGAATTTGAAAACAAATAAAAAATTTTCCTCCAAGTAAGATTTTCCACATTGGCAAGGTAAGGTTATTGCTCCAACCATTGGAAAAATACACTCATTAAAAGAACTTCCAAGATTGGAAGGGTATAATGCTGTCACACTCCCATCTTTGAGCTCTTGAGCATTGATCAGTGCAGCCACAGATCATGTGAGGGTCTTTGGCAGCCCATATTACACTATGGGCACAATTTCTCTAAGCCGCTCCCCAGTATGGAACAGATGATGTTCTATACAAATTTATATTTGAAGCTAACCAGTTCAACAAAACTGTACAGTCAGCCCAGATCACTGAATCAGATTTCAGTTTTCCATCTGTTTCAAGTGAGTTGCTTCTTACAGATTCAAGGTCAACCTTATGTGTGTGCACAGTAATCAATTTCATATCCTAGATTGGCTTTAATTTAAGAGAAATATCTTAAAAATATCTTCCCCTGTCAGAAGTTCTACTATTAGTGCTTCATGACCTGGTATTCTTTCAAAACAAAATGTCTCAGAATGATGTCAACATCATGGCAGAGTGACTTGTTTCCTTAGTCTCTCCTCGCTAAGTTACAACTAAATGGACACTCATTAACCAACAGAGGATTCCCTATGAGGCACAATAGGATGTTTGAGAGACCCACACAACCATATATTTGAAGGTGGGGGTACTGGAACTCCAGGAAGCAGTGGGAAAAGGTGAGTGAATCCCTCCCCCACCAGCAGCAGTGATCTAGGTCACAGATCCTCCCACGGCAGCTGGTGTGCAACTGTAAGAGGAGGCAGGGAGAGCAGGCAGTCCTGCACAGATACACTTTCACTTTCTGGGTTGCTTTCAGAACACCCACTGTGCCCGAGTGGGCCTGCCTTGGGAATGACCCACACCAAGTGGTGCAGCTCAGCCACCACAAAGAAGCCCCCATCAAGCGCAGCAGCTCAGATGAATCACCCACAAGCACAGGGTGAGCCCATGTGCATGGAAGAAAACTCCCCTCCCCTCCCGCCTAGCATACCAGCTTCACTGGTCCCCTCCCAAGGCAGCATTCCCACACCAGAGTGCCTGGGCATGAGTGTGTGATCCACCGAGTGGCTGCAGCCAGTGAACAAATGCAGAGGAGCCCTACTGAAACAAATTCCAGCAGACATGGCAAGTTCAGAAAACACAGCTCCAGCCCTGTCCCAGAGGTGGCAGATGGAATCTGTGACCTGACTACTACAAATGCCTCTGCAAAGGATCAGTTCATTAAACACCATAAACACTTCAGAGCTGAAGGAAAATAAGTCTCCAAAAACCAATACTGAAGTCACCTAAATTTACAACCTAAGTGACAGAGAGTTCAAAATAGTTGTCATAAAGAAACTCAATGAGTTACAAGAAAACTCAGAAAGACAGTTCAGTGAGCTCAGGAATAAAATTAATGAACAGAGGAAATACTTCACCGAAGAGATTGTAACCATAAAAAAAAAAAGCAGAAATTCTGGAGATGAAGGACACAATGAATGAGATAAAAACAATCTAGAATGCTTAAAAAACAGAACTGATTTTATGGAGGACAGAATTAGTGATTTAAAGGACAGAAATATAGAAAGGCTCCAGGTTAAGGATGAGAGAGAACTAAGACTTTTAAAAAAATGAAGAAATTCTTTGAGAAATATCCCATTCATTTAGGAAAAGCAACATAAGGATTATAGGTATTCCAGAGGGAGAAGAGAAGGAAAAAGGAGCAGAGAGATTATTCAAAGAAATAATAACTGAAAATTTCCATAACTGGGTAAGAAACTGGACTTACAAGTGCATGAAATCAATAGAAATCCTAATCACGTCAACTCAAAAAGACCTTCCCCAAGGCATATGATAGTAAAACTGGCAAAAACCAGTGACAAAAGAAATATATTCTCTGCAGCAAGGCAGTAGAGAATAATCTACAAAGGAACCATATCAGGTTTTCACCAGATTTCTCAGAAGAAATCTTACAGGCTAGGAGAGAATGGAACAATATATTCAAAATACTCAAAGACAAAAACTTTCAGCCAAGAATACTCTATCCAGTGAAACTATCCTTCAGATATGTTGGAGAAATAGAAGCTTTCCAAGTTGAAATAAAGCTGAGGGAGTTCATTGCCACCAGACTTCCCTTACAAAATAATGATCAAGGATGCCCTCATACCTGAAACAAAAAGGCAAAGGATTACAAAACTTTGAGCAAGGAGATAAATAGACAGAGAAAATCAGAAAATTGCCATTCTCTATCAGAACAGATTAGCACACACTTAATTATAACATAAAAGGTAAAGGGAAGGAAAGCATCAAAAATAACTATAAACACTACAATTTAGTTACCAACTTACAATGCAAAACAGAATAATTTGTGACAACAATAACTCAGAAGAGGAAGAGGAATAGGATGGAACCTGCTTGGGCTAATGGAGATATGGAGCTATCAGAAAATGGACTATCTCACATATGAGATCTTTTATACAAACCTCATGGTAAGCACTAAACGAAAAATCAGAGCAGAGACACAAATCACAAGTAAGATAAGAGAAAACTGAGAAAACTGTCACAGAAAGCCACCAAACTGAAATGGCAGTCAGAAATACAAGGGAAGAGAAACAATGGAAATATAGAACAACCAGAAAACAAGAGATAAAATGGAAGTGTTAAGCCCTCATATATCAATAATCACTCTAAATGTGAATAGATTGAATTCTCCAATCAAAAGACACAGACTGGCTATATGGATTAAAAAATAAAACCCTACAATATGTTGCCTCTAGGAAACACATCTCAGCTCTAAAGACAAATAGGCTCAGAGTGAAGGGATGGAAAACGATACTCGAAGCAAATGGCAAGCAAAAGAAAGCAGGTGTTGCCATACAAACAAAACAGACAAAACAGACTTCAAGATAAAACAGGCAGTGAGAGACAAAGAGAGGCAGCATATAATGGTAAAAGGGACATTCCACCAAGAGGACATAATGTTTATAAATATATATGCACCTAACACAGGAGCACCAGAGTATATAAAGCAGTTATTATCAGACCTAAAGGGAGAAATTGACAGCAACACCATAATAGTATAGGACTTCAACACCCCACTTACAACAACGGATAGATCATCCAGACAGAATGTCAACAAGGTAATAGTAGATTTAAATGAAACACTTGATCAGATGGACTTAATAGATATATAGAGAGCATTCTATCCAAAAAGAGCAGAGTACACATTCTTCTCCAGTGCACATGGAAAATTCTCAAAGATAGACCATATGTTGGGAAATAAATTTAACAATAAATTTATAGAAGATTAGTAAATAAATTTAAGAAGATTGAAATCATATCAAGCATCTTTTCTGACTACAATTCTATGAAACTAGAAATCAACTACAAGAAAAAAGCTGGAAAAGGCACAAGTATGTGGAGACTAAACAACATGCTACTGAACAATTATTGGATCAATGAAGAAATCCAAGGAGAAATAAAAAAATATCCAGAGACAAATGAAAATGAAAATACAAGATACCAACTCATAGGATGCAGCACAAGTGGTTCTAAAAGGTGAATTCACAGGAATACAGGCCCATGTCAACAAACAAGAAAAATCTCAAATAAGTAATTTTAAACTACACCTAACAGAACTAGAAAAAGAAGAACACAGCCCAAAGTCAGAAGAAGGAGGAAAATGATAAAAATTAGAGCAGAAATAAATGAAATAGTAGAAAAAAAAACAGTAGAAAGGATCAATGAAACTAAGAGCTGGTTCTTCAAGAATATAAACAAAGTTGTCACACGCTTAGTCAGACTCACTAAAAAAAAAGAGAGAAGCCTCAAATAAATAAAATTAGAAATGAAAGAAGGGAAGTTACAATGGATACCACAGAAATACAAAGGATTATAAGAGAATACTGTGAAAAACTATGCCCACAAATTGGATTACCTAGAAGAAATGGATAAATTCTTAGACTTGTACAACCTCCCAAAACTGAAGCAAGAAGAAATAGAGAATCTGAATAGACCTTTCACAAGTAAAGAGATTGAAACAGTAATCAAAAGCCTCCCAAAAAATTAAAGTCCAAGACCAGATGGCTTCTCTGGAGAATTCTACCAGCATTCAAATAAAATTTAATACCTATCCTTCTCAAACTATTCCAAAAATTGAAGAAGATAGAACACTTCCTAACTCATTCTATGAGGCCAACATCACCCAGATACCAAAACCACCCAAGGACAACACAAAGAAGAAGAATTAACAGCCAATATCACTGATGAACATAGATCTAAAATCTTCAACAAAATATTGGCAAACAGCAATACATTAAAAGGATTGTACAGCATGATCATGATCAAATGAGATTTATACCAGGGACACAGGGATGGTTCAACATCCGCAAATCAATCAATGTGATACACCACATTAACAAAATGAGGAATAAAAATCACGTGATCATCTCATTAGGTGCAGAGAAAGCATTTGACATGATCCAACATCGATTTATGATAAAACCTCTCAACAAAATGGGTATAGAAGGAAAGTACCTCAACATAATAAAGGCCACAGCCAACATTATAGTTAATAGTGAAAAAGTGAAAGCCATCCCTCTGAGATCAGGAACAACACAAGGGTGCCCACTCTCACCACTCCTATTCAACATAGTACTGGAGGTTTTGGCCAGAGCAGTTAGGCTAGAAAAAGAAAGAAAAGGTATCAAAACTAGAAAGGAAGATGTGAAACTCTTGCTGTTTGTGAGACAACATGATTCTATACATATAGAGAATCCTAAAGAATGCACCAGAAAACTATTAGAAATAGCCATAGTTACAGCAAAGTTGCAGGATACAAAATCAACTTACAAAAATCAGCTGCATTTCAAAAGAAAATGTCTCCTTAGAAAAACTATTACATTAAATTTCTAATCAATTAAAATGAATGGATTTTTCAAGTCACTTCCTGTGAGTTGTAGAAGGGACATAGCAGCGTCCACCACATGGATTACAGTGTCAAGGTTAAGAGTCCAGAATAGTTAGACAGGCCCATATCCAAGCGCCACTCTCTACAGCCTGCTAGTGCTGTGGATTTTGTAGGTTACTTAATCTCTGCGAGCCTCAGCTTTCTCGCATGTACAATTAGCAAAAATACTAACCTTATATTCTTGTAAGGATTAGATAGTGAAAATTACTGTTTAATTACAATTTATGGCTAAATCTATTTAAACTTCCCCTGATGCACAGTGAAAAGTGGAACCCCTTTCATAATGATATTTGATGCATTTACTTTAGAGAAGAAAAATCTATAAAAGTAGGAATTGCTGATATGAAAAGATAAAGAAAAATGCAACCGCGCCTTCATCTCAGCAAACACGCGGTAATTTTGAGTGCACGGTGATGATAATGAGTGTTATCATACAGTGCTCTATATTCTGCATTAGTCATGTTGGGATTTTACACACACAATATTTTCAACGGTTTTGATGATATGAACACTCTAATACTAAAAGGTTGCTGAAAAATTCAAAACACAAGTCTTTCAGAATTTAGAAACTTCTAAGGTTTTTGCTACCAGACTCTTCACCACTATATGTTTCCTGTGGCTGTGGTAACAAACTGCTACAAACTGAATGGCTTCAAACAACAGAAGTTATTCTCTCTCAGCTCTGGAGGCCAGAAGTCCACAATGAAGGTGTCGGCAGGGCCACACTCCCTCTAGAGGCTCTGGGGGAGAGTCCTTCCTTGCCTCTTCCAGCTTCTGGTGGCTGTTGGCATTCCTTGTGGCTGCATCACTCCAATCTCTGCCTCCATTTTCACATGGACGTCTCCCCTGTGTGTCTGTGTCTTCTCTTCCATCTGTTATAAGGACACTTGTCATTGGAGTTAGGGCCCACCCAGATAATCCAGGATGATCTCATCTCGAGAGTCTTAATTCAATTACGTTGTGAAGACCCTTTTTCCCAATAAAGTCACATTCATAGGTTCTGGGAATTAGGATATGGACATACCTTTTTAGGGGCCACCATTCAACCCACTGTAACCAATAACAAAATATATTATAATCTTGTAATTTTATAATAATAAATTATAAAAAGTAGCAGTTTTTACCTATTTAAGTCTATATTCATTCTTTCAACTGTTTAATACTGACCAAATGCCCTCTCTTCCTGCAGACAGTATTTTAGGCATTGGATGTACCATGGTTAATCAAATACTGTCTTCATGGAAGTTATAGACTAGTCTGAGAGAGATTTAATGAGCACTGAATATATACTTATGCATGACATATTGTGGCCACTTATACGAGAAAAAGAACAAGGTACTATTCAAAAGATAGCTCCAGGTAGAGTATCCAGGGAAGGCTGCTCTTAATGGAAGATTTAAGCGAAGACGTTAGAATATGAGGGACCCAGCCACACAAAGAATTAGGGAGCAAGGGAACTTGCAGAAGGAAGAACTTATGCAAAGGCGTCGAAGCAGTGAAGAGTGACGCAGTTTCCAGGAACTAAAACAGACAAATAGTATTGGAAAGTAAGTAAATATAGGGGGGAGGGCAAGAGATGTGTTCAGAGGAGTGGACAGGAGCAAGAGCATGCATAGCCGTGTGGGTAATGGTAAGAAATCAATTTTTATTCTTAGAGAAATAGGAACTTTTGAAAGCTTTTTAAATAGAAACTTGGACTTTTAAAGATGACCGCTTGCCAGGTTGAGAATGTACTGGACAGGGCAAGAGTGGAAACAGGGCAGTAGTCCAGACTAGAGGCAATGGTGGCTTGGACAAGGGCCGTAGCAGTGGATGAGAGAAGGAGGTAGATTGGAGCAACGTTTAGAAAATGAATTACACAAAACTTGGTGAAGGTTTTTATATGGTGATAAGGGTGAAGACTGTATCAATTCCAGGTATCTGGCTTATACAACGGGATAAATGCTAGAAGCATGTAGTGAGATGGGGAAATCTGCAAAAGATCTAAGATTAGGGAGTAAGGAGTCATTTAATTAGTAACTAGTACACACGTACATTTAGCGTGATGGTTAATTTTCTGTATCACCTTGGCTGGGTTATGGTTCCCAGATATTTGGTCAACAGTAGTCTAGATGTTGCTATGAAGGTATTTTTTAGAAGAGATTAACATTTAACTCAGTAGACTTTGAACAAAGCAGATTATTCTCCATAATGTAAGAGGGCCTCATCCAATCAACTGAAGGCCTTAAGAGAAAGAGACTGAGATTCCTGAAGAAGAGGGAATTCTGCCGCCAAGACTGCCTTCAGACTCAACCCGCAACATCACTTCTTCCCTGAGTGTCCAGCCTGCCGAACTGCCCTGCAAGTGTCAGACTAGCCAGCCCTGACAATCACACGGACCAATTTCTTAAAATCTTTCTCTCTTTCTCTCTTTATACGGATAAAGTTTATTTGTATCTCTGGAGAACCCTGAAAAATAAATTTAGTAATGATATAATTTTGTAAAACAAAATATACTTGCATACATGCATATAAACAGGACTTGTAGAAAATATGCCAAATATTAAAGTTTTGGGAGCTTCATGACTGGGGAGCCTGTGAGATGTCCAAATGGAGATGTCAAGTAGGAAACTGGATATGCAAGTCAGGAACTCAGAAGACAGGTCTGAGCTGGGGCTATATAGTTGTGATTTGTCAGCATATAAATAAATTTTAAAGCCATGGGAATGGATGAGACACTTACCTAGTGAGAAATTTCCAGAAATTATTCTAATTGTTTTGTATGTCATTTCATTTAAAGCTTACAGCAACTCTATAAAATAGGTGTTATAATCTCCAATTTGTAGATATAGAATTGAGACTTAGAAATTAATTATTTTGCCTGAAGTTACATAGGTAAAATTCAAACCTGAGAATGGCCGACTCCAAAGCTGACGCTCTTAATCATTGTGATACTTTATTTTTCTTTAGTTTCATATTATTTTATCAAGAGTTTTAGACCCAGTTTTAATTTTGTAAGTGAAAGGCTTGACAAATAGTTAAATAATACAACCTTTTGGGAAACTAATTTCTTGACACATACAGATAGCCTAAGTTATTTTAATGCCATTTGACACAGTAATTCCACTTCTAAAACCTACCTAAAGCAGAGGGGAAGATGCCTTGCATGGGAAATGGTCATTATCAGATTACTCATAATCTTGGAAACCTAAATATCCAACAGTATATGAACAGTTAAACAAATTACTATATATTCACCTAGTTTTTATTATGTAGTCACTGAAAAATCATAAATGCAAAAATATTTTAAAGCGTTAGAAAATGCTTTAAATATAATATTAGCTGAAAAAAATACACACATACTCTTAGTAATAATATAATGTTGTAAAAAATATATATTTGTGGGACTGGCCCAGTGGCATAGTAGCTGGGTTCACACGCTCCGCTTCAGTGGTCCAGGGTTCGGCAGGTCGGATCTCGGGTGTGGACCCAGCACCCCTCGTCAAGCCAGGTTGTGGCAGCATCCCACGCAAAATAGAGGAAGACTGGCAACTGTTGTTAGCTCAGGGCCAATCTTTCTCACAAAAACAAAAAGCAAGGAAAAAATATGCGTGTATATTTGTATATGTGCACGTAAAGAGGATTTATAAAGAGAAAATATGCCAAATATTGAGTGCTTACGTCTATGTTGTAGGATTTTGGGTAAGTTTTACATTCCTCTTCATACTTTTAAGTGCTCTCCAGATTTTTCTACAATGAACATATATTACTTTGTACTCAGAGAAAAAGTGTTTGTTTTATTTTTAATAAACACCGAATTTCAAAATCCTGGAGCAAAAATTGTAAAGCTTCTATTCCCTAGCAAACTAAGCCATTTACTAAATTAGCTCCAGCTATAGCATGCATTTATATTTTTATTAAAAATTTTAATGAGTTTAAAAATACTAACTGATCTTCTAGAGAGTTCTAAGACAATGTTTATATTGTGCTTTGGGATCATTGAATAAAAGGTGTTATAAAAATGCAATGTATTATTATTATCACAGCAAAGTGAAGGCAAAGCATGTAATAAAAATTACCCTGTGGCAAAAATCTGAGGTCCATATATGGTTCCATAGTGCTTAGATCACATTCAACTGTGAAAATACCAACATTAACATGAAAATGCTTTTGCTGCTATTTGCAATCAGCAGTGAGTATGTACTGTGTAGCATTCCATTTTTAATTACATATCATATTTCATAGTAGATATTGAAAATTATAGACCACAAAATTTTGTGTCACTTAATAGGTACAAAAACTACAAAAATGAATATATTTTTTATTTCATAGAACTCACACAGCTAAAGTTTCATTTGGTAACAATGATATCAAGGACATATCGATGGAAATGAAATCTTTAAATCTGAAACCACCATCAAATCTTCCAGGTATACAATCATTTGTTCAGTCAGTTCCTAATTATTCACATTAGAGAGGAGTAATAGAGAGCATCTGTCGATCAGGTTCTCAAATCTTCTGACCTACAATAGTCAAGAGATTAGTTAGTGAGATACAAGTGAGGAGAAAAAGGAGGGTATCCACAGAAACTATATCTATCTAAAGAATAGAGCAGATCAGGGAGGAAGAGGGGAAAAGATAGCCAGTTTGGAGATGGGAAGGGAGTTTTGAGTTTATGATGTGGAATGTTCAATAACAGCTTCAAGGAAGCAAGAGAACTGGAGAATTTGGAAGGACTTTTTAGAACCCTGATCAAGGGATCCCCTTTTATGTGCTATGGAGGAGGTAACTACACATTGGAATTCATTTTTATTGTATTTCTTGGCTGGACATTTTTCTTTGAACATGATTCCCTATGGAAATTGTGCTACCTGGGACTCCAAGATTCATTTGGGTTACAGAGGAATGTAATTGACTAAAAAACAGATGAGTTATAAGCTTAATCATGCTAGTCAAATGTATATATTAAAAATTCTTTCCCTTTTGTTAAACAAGCCAAAGGAAAATAGGCCCATGTTTCAAGAGCTTATTCTAATATCAGTTTACAAAACCATATTTGCCAAATTGAATTAATAGAATTCAATTTCAACCTTGGGAAAATATGGATGAAGTTAGGCAGCCATTTTTCACACCATGTAAACAGGTTTACATCATGTAAGATATAAAAAACCTTCAGTAATGCATATTTTCTTTGATGTTTTTCAGTTGCCTATACTGAAGTTAATATTTCTTAAAAATTAATAAAACAATGTAAATTATATATAAGCCAGAAGACAATTTCGAAAAGCAGCAAATTAAGTGTCTTAAGTCATGATGAGGGTAAGACAGGAGTTCTAAACTTCAATATGCATTAGAATCACCCGGACAGTTTATTTCAAATGTAGATTCCAGGATTCAGCACAGCTGTGAAGATTCTGATTCAGAAGGTCTGATGCGGAACCCAGTCATCTGGGCAAGTGATTCTAAAGCAGATTTGAAAATCACAGTTTGAGAAACACTGAGTTAAGGTTTAATTCTAAATACTTGGGGAGGGGTTGGGATACACAAAGTTATATATGATTTTTTCAGCAATATTTTGCATATATAATATCCTAAAAGATCATCAATTTCAAGCCACTTCTAATCCACATACACAATTTAAGAACCACACAAAATTTCCATGCAAACTTTAGTCAGCCCATTCTTAAACTTGGCTCTGCATTTTTAAGTTCAAAATCCAATGTCCATGTGAACTGTTTTTATAGTACATTTTTATTATGGGAAATTGTTGGCATAGTGTTGAATAATAAAAACTGAAGCGAAAAAAAAGTAGTTGTTAATGTTAGAAAAGTTGAAACTCATTTTCCTCCACCTTTTCAACATTTTCTCAATGGTTTTGTCCATATGCATAAAGCAAAATAGAAATTTACATAATTATCCTGTGAATCTGAGTAATGAACCCTTGAGTCTGAGTAAGAAAACCTCAGATTTTCCTTAACAATATCTTGTCCTTGTAAATTGTCTGGATAATTTCCTTGATTCTCCAATTTACATAACCTAAGTACAAATAACCATTATATTTATCACTGACTGGATCTTTGTGTTACAGAAAAATAATATCAGAATCATAATGTTCTGTCAGAAGAATTGACCACAACTTATCTACATATGCATCAAAGCAGTTCAGCTGAAACTCAAAAATTCAGATCTCAAAGCATTTAATAAGCTTTTTGATAGAAGAGCATTGTATACATCACTTTTTTATTAACAGGTCCAAATGTTTGGTCATATTTCAATTGGAAAATGTTAACATCAAGCTCTGAGCACCTCCCAGACTGGTCCAGTTCTATTGACTGCTGTATCTCAGCCTAGAATGGTTCTGACAGGTAGTAGGAGCCCAATATGTATTTGTAGGAGCATACACTCTATCAGTAAATTTCTGTACATTCAGGTCAAAGATCATGTACTATTTGGGAGACTCTAATAGATTCATTCTTCTGTATGCAGGGGCATGCCTATCAGTGGTTTGGAAATAGAAGATGGTAAATCATGTCAAGATGTTATGTAATGTTTGCAGTCACCAAAATAGGTCAGCATATGGTTTTATTCACTTGTCTTTTTGCTTTCACTGTGCAGGTGAACTGGAGCAGGTTGATAATAATTTGAAGTCTTTGTCAAAAGCATCACAGTAAACTCTCAGCAATATCACAGTCAAATCTATAAATGAATTAACCCCTTTGTGGATTAGTCACAGAGGATGTATGAGCTCTGTGTTCTGTTCACTTAGTCTGCACATAACCTCTGCAGGATTTGAGAACATTTGTCTCTCTTCCTCCTAAGGTCACACATTGCATAAAGCTATGGAAGCCAAAACACATCATTACTTTCCAATATGCTCCTTAAGGAAGATGTGAGTCAGACCATGAATGAACTTAGAAAGAGATAAGGTGAGTTCCAGATGTAGTGAATCAGTCAGAACCAATCCAGCATCTCTCTTGAGCATGGAATCAGTAACAGGAAAGACTTTGGCGAGTGATAAAACAGGATAGGAAGCAGGGGAATTTCCTAAATCAGATATTCAGAATGTGTTTCAGTGGAAACGATATAAACTCCCAACTCATCAAACACCTGGATTAAATAGAGTACAGTAATATTGAGCAAAATAAAATATGTTATTTGCAATTTACCATTCTTGCATTATCCTTGTCAATGTTCCCCTCTATTAGCATAAATAATTCAAATTTTCAAAAATAACTTGTGCCCCTATTGTTCAAATTGTAAAATAACTGCCTATATTATGCAATGTTTAAAAATTGGGCTATGCTTGAAATTTTTTAATTTTACTACTATGTATTAAGATAAACTGGATATATATTTGGAAGAACGTTGTTTGATTTAAGTTATTAATCTTCCACATTTATTAGTAATCATGTTAATTTCATAGAATGTCTAAACATACTTCTAACCACAGACTTGATCAAATGATCACACTCGTACTTCCTGGAAAGTTTGGTATCAACAAAAATTTTATTTTTCTCTTTAAAAAATAATTTTGGGAACTTCATTACAATGGTACTATTCAGTCATGCATTGACAACTCTGCCACAATCCAAACATACAAAATAGATAATTTATAATAAGAGAAAGAGGAAAAATTACAGCTAAACTCAAAATAAGGCCATCATCTGTATAGACTAGAAGCACAAAGAAGCCAGTAGGGCAGAAGTGGCAGTTGTGTTGGGTTCTGTATCTAGAAACAGGCAGGGGCAACCAGGAATTTGGTATTCACAGAATAATGGGACTGAATTCATATGGACGTGGGGGCTGAAGCCTGTCTCCACTTGAAAACAGGGCCAATTTCCATTTGCATGCCCCTGAAAGCAAGCTGAAAAGAGCTGCAATTGAATATTTTCTGAGGTTACGGCTTATAAAAGATGTGATGCCTGTTATAGGCTGAATGTGTTCTCCCAAAATTCATGTTGAAGGCCTAACCCCCACTACGTCCAAATGTGTTTGGAGACAGGATCTTTAAAAAGATAATTGAGGTTAAATGAGATCATTGGGGTGGGCCTAATCCAATATGACTGTTGGCTTGATAAGAAGAACAGATTAGGACACAGAAACACACTCACAGAAGGAAGACCATGTGAAGGCATTTGGAGAAGTTGGGCACCTCTAAGCCAAGAGAAGAGGCCTTCCAAAAAAACCCAGCCCTGCTGATACCTTGATCTTGGACTTCTAGCCTCCAGAACTGTGAGGAAATAAATTGCTGTCGTTTAAGCCACCTAGTCTCTGATTCTTTGTTATAGCAGCCATAGAAAACTAATATAATGCCTATGGAGGCAGAATGATACAAACACGGCCTTACAGTCAGACTCCAAAAATTTGCCCATTAGCCACAGAGTGTGTACTAGCCCTAACATGACATGGAACCGGTTCTTAGCTGGAGGAAACAGGTTCCTAGGAAGTTAGTTACCGCCACGAAATCATTAGACAGGGATAAGTATGTCCAGAGAAGAAAGGGGTGGGGGATCCCATTCAAGATGAGCCTGCAAACCAAAGTTGCAAAACACATGACAAAAAATAATACCAAAACAGGAAGCAAACCAAATCACCAATTGGAAGATGGATTTACTCAATACCAAATTAAAATAATACAGCAATCTGAAAATAATTTTAAAATAGGGATATTTTAGAAACCTCAGAGATAAAGGAACACTCTCCATAATCTAAAAGAAATTATGAAAAAGAACAAACGAATATAAAAATTCTGAGAAGTGAAAATTATAGGTATCAAAATAAGAAATTGCTTAGAATTCTTATACTCAAGTCTAGAAAGTCTTTTAAAACATAGTAAATTACAAGATAGTGTTGAGGAATTCACCCAGAATGTGGCAAAGCAAGAAACAAGAGCGCTTAATCACTATGGAACATAAATTGACAATCTAAACAATCATTTGATGGGTGTTCCACAGGTTAAAAGAGAGAGCCTGGTGGAGAAGTAGCATTCAAAGAAAGAATAACTGAGAATTTTTTGATTAAATCACTCTGGAGTCCATTAAAAGCATCAGTTTTAAAAGTAGAAATTATGAAATTTTCTTTCCAAAGACAAAACACAGGATTTCATGCTTTTTTACTGCAGACCTTAATAAAGAAGGTAAAGTCTGTGAAAAGGTACAGACCTTGGGAAATACACTAACATCAAACAATGGTGCCTTGGTAAGTGGGAGTTTCCTTTTAAAATAGATACATTCACCCTGCCAATCATCATGGGTAATGGTATATCCTAGGACAGAAAATAGGCCAGGCCTCAGGGCTGAGGGAGGAAGGCCTTCTTCCTATATTGGGATCTAGATTCCAACGAATAGAGGCTTAAAAATACTAGTGACGGTAAGCAGCAAAGAGCCACTTTGTAAATTAAGCTTCCATCTTCAAGGAGGCACATCTAAGTTATAGCCCCACTAGTTTCTTGAATATGAGTGGATCTGTGTTCTCATCCTAAAAGCAAAGGGCAAGTCAAGAGTAGGCACAACATATGTCTAATGCTGAAAGCTCTTACGAATGCCTTATAAAATTCATCTACCTGAACTAAAGTGAACTAAAGTGGCTGGTCAGTAAAACCATAACACTCAGGCAGGTCCTAGTGTTTTCTACCTAAGAGTAACATAGTACACATCTTTATTCTTGCAGGTACTATCTATAAGTCTTGGTGTATTGGCCAAGATTGGCATCCATGATCATGGAGGCCTAAAGATATCAGTGTATTACATTGCTAGGGCTGCCATAACCCAGTACAATCATGCGCCACATCATAATGTTTTGGTTAATGATGGACTGCATATATGACAATGATCCCATAAGATTAGTATCATATAGCCTAGCTGTGTAGTTGGTATACCATCTAGGTTCATGTAAGTACACTGTATAATGACCGCACAACAAGGAAATTACCTAACCACACATTCTTCAGAATGTATCCCTGTTATTAAGTGACACAAGACTGCACCACAGACTAGGTAGCTTAAACAACAGAAATTTATTTCCCACAGTTCTGGTAGCTAGAAATCCAAAAACAAGGTGTCACAGGGCTGGTTTCTTCTGAGACCTCTCTCCTTGGCTTGTAGATGGCCATCTTCTCCCTTTGACTTCACATGGTCTTCCTCTGTGTACATCTGTGTCCTAATCTCTTCTTATAAGGACACCAGTCATATTGGTTTAGGGCCCACCTATATGACCTCACTTTACCTTGATTACCTCTTTAAAGGTCCTTTCTCCAAATACAGTCACATTCTGAGGTACTGGGGGTTAGGCCTTCAAAATATAAATCTGGCGGGGCACACAATCCAGGCCACAACACCGGATTTATCTTCAAATGTCAGAACCATCCAAGACCAGGTTCCATCAATGACAACAGAACTTTCTTATTCGGTTGCAGCAGCAAGGAGGTGCCGGAGGAGGCAGGCAAGAGCAGGGAGCTGCCCACAATTCAACAGCTGCAGAAACCTGACCCCATGAGAGCCTCAAAAGCCCCTTTGGAGGAGCCCTGACTCACAAACTTACTTAAACCGCCCCTTAGAAAAATTTGGGAAGTGAGTTACTAGAGAATGTTTGATTTTCCTGTTAATTTGAACAAATAGAGACTCAAATTGGACACCAAAGAAAATGTGACATTTTTTATCCCAAGATGGGGAAGTGAAGCATGCCAATCATCATCTCAGAATGTGAATGCAACTTTTATTGCTAAAGGAGAAAAAAGTGAGAGATGGAGAAGCTGAGAGGGGAACTACGAAGAATGGGGTTTAAGAGGCGTGGCCCTACTACTTAGTAAACACTGCTTAGCAAATTAGTGCTGTAGATTCTGCTTGTGTCTGAGGGTAACCTACTGAATTAGGTGTGCGAGAGGATTGTCAAAAGAATATATTTGTTTTAGTGCGATTCCTATATCATATTTTCAAAATTCCACATAACTTTTAAGAATTTAAAAATAAATATAAGCAAAAAGAATATGGAAAAGTTCTATATGTGGGCTTAATTCTTAAATTTAACCCCAGGGAGACCACCATCCCTCACAGAGCCTCTCCCCTAAGCATAATTAATCAATACCCTTTAGTCAAGTGTACAACTTCAGCCAGTGAGGAAGAGGCTCAAACGTTTATTTGTTTGTTCATTCAGGAAATACCAATTAATATACAACAGCAAAGGAGAGAGATGAGGTCCCTGTTCTCACAGTATTTCTACTTGTGCCAAAAAACAATGATCTAAGGAGGGTTTAATAGAGAAGGATTTATAGAAGTATGGGCTGAGTGAAGGAAAACTATAAGCAATAGGGCAGTACTTTGGGTCCAGTAACACACAGCTGTTACCATCATAAATCTGAAGGGATAGGTAAAGCAGAAGATGCTAGAACTGAGGAGAGAGCCCTGTGTAGAAGGTCACCTTGACAGAAGCTGTGACTTTTAGTCAAGGAGTGCAGTCAGCCCAAGGGGATAGTCAGGAAGGGAATAAGACTCCCATTCTCTCTCCTCCCTCCCTGTGTCTCCTGCCAGGGCACCCCATTGACCAAATCCAACCTGAGGCCAGAAGACAAAGGAGCCGCTCACGAGCCCATTTGGGTCAGCCTCCAGGGAGGAGAGCAGGTTAAAGCACAGTGGAGACTTGATCTGCAGGGAGGAATAGAAGATGTCTGGCCTCACATCCGTATCTCTACATTCCATCTACTTGAGTCCAGCGCACAGAGGAGCTCACTCTCTTTTGCACACATCATGTTGGACCCCGCCTCAATAAATAGCCTTTCCAAATATTTGATGTTTTATAGTAATAGCAAAGAACTTCACTCTCAAGGAATTTGAACACTCATAAATGAGATCAACACTCACAGATTTCAAAGCGTTTGCTTAAAACACTCCCAAAGGGTCTCCTATGAAACGCTGGGAGTACTTTCTGGCAAGGAGATAATAACAGCTTAGTCAGGAGTGGCTCCCACAGCCCGTGCCTGGGTAAGAAGACTTCAAAAACCTGGATTGTGAGTTGAAATTTAGGCTCCCACTAGAAAAGAAAGCCTTAAAAAATTATCAAGGCCAGTAAAATGAACCAATATAAACTGTTTTTGTGTCATTTCTCCAAGCATCTATAAAAAACATGCCAACATCAACATCCTCCTCACCACCACCTTTCTTTCTTATTGCCCTAATATTATCTGCCCCTTTTTTGAGCCAATTACTGAAAATTTTTAAAGAGTATTCATCCTTTCCCTTTGCATATTTTAAATATCTTGAATACCCTTTCATCCATGAGCCTCAAAGTATGTTATAAACATTAATTTTCCCAACAAATATGTGAGGTGAAAGCGTAATTATCTCTTTCCTTTCAATATAAGAAATACAGAAACGATAAGAAACCACATCCCTGGTCTCAGAGCAAGTCTGTGGCAGAATGGGATAGAACTTGCCTAGTCACTAGCAATCTTTTCAGTTCTTATACCACTGGAAAGAATATCTCAGTCTTTTATGATTCACTACCTACCCTAATAACTGAGGAGCCTCCTAAGGAAAGTAGTGATTGTGGAGCACGTAACACGTGTCAGGCACTGCCTTAAATCAGTGATGCTCAAACTTCACTGCACTTTCAGACATCTGGGAAGCTTTAAAAAATCCTGATGCCCAGGCTGCACCCCAGGCCAATGAAATCCGAAACTTTGGGGTGAGGCCCAGACATCAGTATTTTTTTTAACTTCCCGGGTGATTCTAATGTGAAGTCAAATTTGAGAACCACTGTTTGAAATCCTCACCACTTAAAGTGTGGTATGCAGACCAATAGCGTCAACATCACTGGGAGCTTCTTGGACATGCAGAATTTCACGTGCCATCCCAGGCCTACCGAACAATGTTCATTTTAACAAGCTCCCAAGTGGTTAACATGGACACTAAAGTTTGAAAAATACTGCTTTAAGTAACCAAATAAGCAAATGAGGCCAGTGGCACTATCCCCATTTTACAAATGAAGAAATGCATTCAGAAAGGTCAAGTAATATGCAGAGATTCTTACACGGGGCTGATTGACTTAGAAGTTCATGCATCTTTGACCACACCAGTTTAAAACTGGAGGAGGACAGTCACAGACTCTTTTGAAAAGCTGGTGAAAGCTTTGAAACCTCAGGCAAGAATTAATGCAAAAAAAAAAATTGTATGCACTTGAAGGATTTATCATCCCAGCAGCCCTCCATGCAGACGTGCAGGGCCAGGGACCACAGTTTGCGAATACCACGGCTCCCTTCCATTCCTTCCACCCCCGCCATGACTCCGTGACCTATATGGTACGAATATTTAATTTATTTTCAATATAAAAGGATATCTATAAAGCAAATAAGCTTTATCTTAGATGCACACACACACACACACAAAGCATTTCCTAAACAAACCAAATACTCTGGTAATTTTACAACCAAAAGTCCTTTCAGAAGGCACTCTGACAATAGGTAACATTGTACATGCACTCTTCTACACACCTGGTAGCAGTTGAACCTAATTGTTCAGCAGCTGGTGCTGATTTGGGATTCTTTCACTATATCTCATTATTTCTTTTCCATGATTTTCTCTGGTTTGGAGCTGCTGCTGCTGCTGCTATCTCTGCACGATGTATATATTTTTAAAACTAAAAAGACTTACTTTGAAAGAACTCTGGAGAGAGACATAAAAGTTACTTCTTTATATACTATTTTGCAGTTGAATTTATTTAAACCGACAGTGGTGATTATTAGGTGTGGAAAAATCTAAGGGTAAGAAAAGATTTAACTAGTTGGCTATCTTTTGTTTTCTTAGGTCTCTTTATAACCTTTAGGTGGTTTGGCTAAATTCATAAACATCTGATTTGCAGATATTGTGCGTTAGAATGCCAAGGAATATTGTCTTGAGTAGAGAAAGAATGTCTTTCCTGGGTTGGAAACCCTCTGAAGCAGAAGTACATGTGCAGGTAGTATTAGCTAGGTTGCCTCATTGAAGCAAGATGCCCTTGATGGAACATTTGAAAGAGTAAACCATTTTCAGAAGAAACATGAGGGAGATGATAAAGGCAAGAAGTTTAAAATGTGTGGAATAAAAAGAAAGTAATGGTTGCATATAAAAAAATGTAAACACACATACGAAATGATCACATATCAAGTGAATATTTAAGAGTGTTTTATTTGCAAGCCCAACATGGCTTTCCTTGAGTGTTCTTATACAGCATCAAGACCAATGGCTGCCTTTGAAACCAAATGCCATCTAAGGTTGGGCTATTAGAGGCAAAACACAGACCAAAGCATTAAACAATCTTGAATCACCTCTTAATAAATAAAATAAACAGAGGGGTCTTCAATTATATTTAAAATAATCCGTAGAAAAAGAAAAAAAGATATTTAATAATTTATCCATGTAAAAAACTATTATTAAAAGCACATAATTAATGAACTTGCTCCTTTAATAAATTCATAAATTACAGTATATTCTGCAAATTATTTTGACTTGGAAAAAATATTAACTCTTTGAGGCTGCATAGTGCAAGAGAACACGTATTTGAAATAAACACCTCAGAACCTGAATGTGGCACTGGAATTAAGTAAAAATTGAGCTTGTGTTCATCTTCATCTAAATGAATTTTCATATTTAAGGACCACAGAGACCTAAAATTGAGGCAATCTTATTTATCAAGCAGGAACTCCAAGGAGAGCAATAAAGTAAAGCATTTGGGAAAAAAAATTTGAAATGATTTAGATTTCTTAAATCATTCAGTGGCAAAGTTCACTGAGATATTCAGTGCTGGGGTCACAAACTTTTATAGCATGGACTCACATTCACTTCCACCTACACAATTCTCTCTCTCCCTTCAGACATCTACTAAACATTAATTAATCATGTTGCCATGATACATTTTTCCAGTTTCTCCATACCTGAGCTGTTCTCCAGTATCATTTTTTAATCTTCTCACTCTTCACCAAATGACTGGCACTCCTCTGAACCCAGCAGATGGTCTTACAAGTACTACTCAGGCTGATGACAAAGACTTAGGGTCAATGAAATTGAAAGTTGTTGGAAAATATTTTCACCGACTGTCCTTAAATCTTTAGTGGGTAGTACACATTTCTTCTTCAACAATAGAAGCAGATGTGTCACTAGAGCTTGTATGTTTAACTTAGATCAGAATATTCACTCTGTAGATGATAGTTTGCTTTTCGTCATGATGCTAACATATACATCATGTTCTTTTGCGCACTTATTTAGAACACACAAAGTCCGTGTTCATTAAAATAGATGATTTGCATGAATATTTATAACCCCAAGTTGAATAGTTAGAATTGCATTAATTTGCATCACTATTGATGGAGTTAGGTTTGGATTTACCTATTAGTGTTCTTATAAATCTCATTAATAGATGTAATAGAGGTCCCCTTAGCAATGTGCCCTCAAGTAATTCTGCAACCATAGCAATAGAAAGCATTAAAGTGTCTTAAGACAATTTTCCTTTAAAATAGTGTCTCTGTGGCTTGGCAGATATTTATTGCAAATTGTATTTTATGTCTTTATCTTTCTCAATGCAGAATTAGCGATGATAGTGGCTTCAGAAGGGAATTATTGTGTTGAAAGAATATCCAAATGATGAAAAAAGAACATATTTACTCACTCTTATTAAGTTGCATACTTGTAATGACTTAGAATAGATACATGCTGACTTAACGATTATGATCTTCAGTAGAGTTAGACAAACGTTAACATCAAGTTTACAGCCAAAGTTGTGTTTTTGGCTGACTCCTGGGCTGTTGCTAGCTTGGAGGAGCATCTATTTTGCAAGATTGAATGAAAACAGAAGGCTGATGACATAAACTATAAATTCAAATCCATACTTTCTTAAATCATAAGTTGTACCACATTCTCCTCTCAAATCAAATATTTGAGTGGTGATGAACGTGACCCCAACAAAGAGGCAGCAAAATGCGGTGGAAAGAGTGTGAGTCAGACTATATTCTAGTCCCACCTCTGCCACCATCTAACCATATGACATTGGACAGGAACCTTAGTGTTTGGGGAATTCTGTTTCCTTAATATAAACCGATGCTTGTAGGACAAGACGATCTCTTCAGTCGCTGCCGGCTCTGGCCTTCAAAGTATCAGCAGCTATGTAAAGCCTTAAGAGCAAAGAAACAGGCAGCAGCCATTCTGCCCCGCTCCTCACCCAGTTACTCACAGTGTTACTGTAAAGCTCATAGGAGGCAAGATTTGTCAGTATTTTTGGAAATGTAAAGAGTATGAAGCAATGCAAGACAATATGAGACAAAGGCAGAGGTGACATTCCATAGCTAATTATCTCTCACCCATCAGCTTTAAATCTTTGTACCCTACCCCTGCTAGGCTAGATCTTTTTTCTGTATCTTATTTATCTTTCGTTTACTGACCCACACTGGGAGTCTCATCTTCAACCCAAAGGAGAGCATCTTTCTAACGTCATAAGATTTCAAGGGGCAGCACATGATATTGTAATTTCTCAACCTGTTGGTTAAGAAAATATGCTTAATCAACATTTAACAAACTTTGTTTGAGCACCCAGGAACTTAGTGTCATGTAAAAACAGATTCACGGAGCCTACACTCTAGTGGAGAGAGACATATAATAAAACAATGACACAGACAAAAATAAAATACAAAATGACAAAGAGACACAATTGAGTAACTTTCAAGTGGATTTCATTAATCACAACAGCCCCTACATGCATTTAAAAACTATTAGAATATATACGTACAAGCAGATCATTTGCTCAGACTATGTTTGGTGTATTATTGCAGGCCCTTTACAATAAAACTCTGCCCCAGGTTAGGAATGTCTACATTGTGTGACCATTCTGTCCCTAGCTAGAATTTAAGCTGATTGAGGACAGAAATCTTGCTTATTAATTAAATATGTGCCAAATAAATGTATTGAGATAAATAACTGTTTGCTGCTATCTCAGACAAACTCCAAATTTATTTCCACTTCTGTTATCTTCACAATGCTGAATCCTGACCAAAGGTAGCATGGAATGGGAGTGAAAAATGTGTTCTGCAGAAGTCAAGCTAACAGAATCTCCACCATCTTTAGCTATACCCCCTGGGACACATACTCTTGAGGTTGCCAGGTAAGAGAACACACTAATGGAGGAAGTATTCCAGCTTTAACGACCTCAGCCCAGAACTGTATCACCATGTGATGAAATTATTCCATAGCGTCTGTCTTCCCAACTACATCAGCCTGTATCTCTAGTACCCAGCATGGTGCCCACTCAATGAATTCTTATTGAATGAACCAATGGAATGTGAAAAAGCATGTTCTTTGCAATCCAGCATTACAAAGGGAGTTTTAGTCCTTTCTACCATGACACACCAGACTCTACAGCACTGGCAAAAAACGTTTGGTAGCATCCACCAGCTGGAAACATTGCAAACACGACTTGGAACCTCACATCAGTTGCCTGTGAAGTGTTCCCATGACTCTGCAGGAATGGGAGATGACTGGTGGTGATCCAATAGCTCCTGCCTCATCATGTCCATCAGGCTGAACCTCTCTAATAAAATTTAGTCTTGTTCTTGGTTCTTTGAAAGGATAAGAGAGGCCTGCTATTTCCCACCAGCACTGAGTCTGTTTCCTGCCAGTTTCAAAGGAAGGGTAACAGAAGTCCTTTCAAGAGAGCAATATGTACACACAGACTCCCAATACACACAAAAGAAGGAAATATGAATTTTTGCAACGTAAATACTTCTGCTACTGGTCAAAATTCTGGAGTTTTGGAATAAAACTGCCTTTTATTTCCAAAGGTCTTTGAGTTTTCAAAGCACTTTTATATTAGTGATCTCATTTGATCCTCAAAACAACACCATGCTGTGGAAGAGCCGGAAGTTTTACCCATATTTGAGAGGTGAGAAGAGTATCCATAAGGTTAGGTGGCCTGCCCAATGTCATATGGTGATGAAGAGCTGGAACTAGGGAGAGCACCCAGACTTCTGACTTCACACCAGTGCCCTCTCAACATCACATGAGGATTCTTACCTTCAAATAGATAAAGATCCTTTTGACCCTGGGCTGTGATTTGGGCACAGTCACTTCCACCTTGGTGATTACTGTCAAACTTAGTTATTGTCTCTGATGCCTGCTATTTAAAATGACCACAGATAGCTAAATCTGAAGGGGAGCAGTTAATAAAGAGACTGCTGAGAAAACATCTCCATCTTTCTATATTCCCTCCAATGAAGTCAAGAGCAATTTCAGAAAGTGCTCAGATATCCACTCCTTTCAAGCTATAACATTAACCTACCTGTAAAAATAAACATATAACCTGATCACAGTTTTTAGGGAGAATTAACATTATAGCAATTTCTTTCTAAATCTGAATTTTCCCAACCATTTACCTACCATGTAGCTACTCTGAGAATGGCCTTAATTCCCCATATTTTTTTCACAAACACTAAAACTTAACCTGTCTCCTTTTGTACCAAAACATTTACATAAAACTCAAGAAATGCATAATTCAGCACAATAAACAGGTGGCGTTCTCCCTGTCCTTCCTAAAGTGACACTCTGTACATTATAGAACTACAAAATTTTTTGTTTTGACGTCTTGAGTTCTTAGGAAAAAGAACTTAAAATTTATAAATGGTTAACAGAAAGTAATCATATTTGATTTGCATTTAAATCAGGCTGTTTATGCGTATTAGTTATGCACCAGCACAATGCCGTGTTTATATAGGTGTTCAATAAATATTTGGTGAATGATTGATGGAATGAATGATGCAATGCCCTGGGAGTACACATTGTCTTTGTCCTGCTGTGTGACTTTCAGTAAAGAATTAAAGAAGAGAATTATAAAGCACAGAGTAGAGAATTAGGCCTTTGAAGACAAAGATTCTAGTCACTAGTACTAAATAATGAAATGACTTATGGCAAACTGCTCAACTCACCAGGGCTTTGGGTTTCTCAACAATAGAATAAGAGTATGGAGAAGAATTTAGCTGGTCTCTAAGGTTGCCTCCACTGCTAGAATTTTCTAACTCTAGATTTAAAAACTATCAGCCAGAGAAAAATATCACTCTCACCAGAAAATAAATATGGAATGAAGGGTGAGCACAGACAAAGGTCTTAGCTTTATAAGTTTAAATGTGCCTGGGTTGTTTTAAGACTTATAAAAAGTCTAACTGAAGACAATAAGGACTTCCCAGAGTCTTACAGGGATGGCTTTAGCACATTATCATCTATTACAGAGCCCTATAAAAGGATTGTAGTGGGGGCAGTTAGAAGTAGGCTCTGAGGAAAAAGCAAGGGCACTGAGGAAAACTAAAATTTCTTCTCCTTTTTCTTTTTTTTCTTTAACAAAGTAGATGAGGGAATGGAAAAATCCACAATGAACTGTTCTGAAGTCTCAGAACCTGGGGAGTAACTAAGTCCATAGGAGTACAAAAGAGAAGAAATCTAGAAAAAACGGAATTCATGGAACAAGAACCCAATATAGGACTCTTAATTTTTGAAGAAACTAGCAACTCAAACAAGAGTTTCAACCAGATACCAAAAGGATTAGATCTGAGATCCAAACAAGAAGGCACTGTACTTTGCCAAAGGTCACAAAGGAACTAAAGAAGTTACCTCAACCCTGGAGGAGAGGATGGGAACAATGTGAATGGATCGCTAACAGGACCCCTAACCATGAGGGGCAGCACCTCAAAGCACAGAGAGTAAGCGATAACCACCTGGAAAGAACTAAACCTTTAACCCAGCACCAAGTGAGGAGTCTTCATCTGCCTCAGCCTATGATCCTGACAGTCTGGAATTTTCTCCCACTGTCTTACAGCACTTGAAGCAACCACTCAACTATGTGTATGTGAGAATTTTGTGGGCAGGAGTACCACAGGAAACATGAAGTAGGAAAGAACGTGACTCCCAAATATGATCTTGGAAAGGAGAAATCCTCTTTCTTCCTCCTCCTCCTACCATAGCCCTTCCCCTTTCATTTCCTCAGGGATGACAGAGAAAATTTAACTGATACATAGGCTAGAGACAGCTCAGGTCTGCCAAGGAATGTCTTGTCTGTCTCTGGGGTGGGTGTTACACTCATAAGGCTGCCCGTGAAGAAAAGTACAGATCCTACCTGAACACTCACTATGTACCCATGATGTGTAAGGCCAGGTTTTTAGGGGGATAAAAAGATGAGCAAGACGTTATAATTACTATAAGAGGCTTCCAATCCAGTGAGGGAAATAAAATAATGAATAACCAAGACAAAGTAAACAATGTGCCAAATATGAGGTTGAAACAAAGAACTGGTGCAGGAATGGTCATGATCACTTCCAGGGTGGCTGGAAGGGTGAGGTCACAAGGAAAGCCATCAGAGACAAGCTTGGAAGGAGGGTCTCTTTCTCTCCATTCTCTGCCACCACCTTCTTCTATATTATATTCTTTTGTCTTACCTGGGAATGCTAAAGATGCCCCACTTTTGCTTCTACTGCCTTCTATCCATTCTCTTTTCAGGGAGCCAGAGTGACCTTTTTAAAATGCAAATCTAATGCCATTCCACTGTTTTCAAACTCTCTAATTGTACTTAGAATACAATGCAAGGTTCTTCACTTGGCTTACAAGGCTTCACCAATCTGGCCTCTCTCTACCTTTGCAGCCTCATCTTGAGACACCTGTCCCAGTGTGGTCTCAGCCTTGCTGGTCTTTATTCATTTCTTCCCATATACCTTGTTCCCATATGTCTTAGGGCATTTACATTTGCCATTCTCTGCCTGGAATGATCTCTCTCTTCTTCCTTGCTTAGTTAACTCCTGTACCATCCCCCTCATACCACCCCATATTCTTCTCCTGACATCTCCCCCTCCCCTGCTCCCCCTGAGTCACTATTTCTTGTTAACTGTTCCTGTGGCACTCTGTGCTTTCCCTTTATAGCACTTATAATGGTTGACAAATACATGTGGAATTATTCATTGACAGCTGATACCCCAATCACTATAAGCTCCATGAGGACAGAAACTGTCTTTGTTCTCGCCATTGTATCCACAACACCTAGCTCAGGGCAGGCATAAAGTAGGCAATCATTAGCTATTTCTTGAATGAATTAATGGACATTAGAGATCAATTATATGGCCCTTTTTCAGACGAGGGAACTGAGGCTCAGAAAGGCAAACAGACTTGTTCAAAGTCCCAAGTTGCTAAACCAGAAGAAGTACTCTTGTCTCCAGAATCTTAACGCATAGTTCTCCTCCAATTCCACCACGTGGCCCTGAAGGCTGTTCAAAGGCCAATTCACAGCCTCCAATTTTATTGCTGGGACAAAAGGTGATTGAGAAGAGAGACAAAAGGAATTATTCATTGGGTCATATGAGCAGTTGAACATAAGTGAGAAATTGAGAAATGAAAGACTGAAACTCGAAAGAAAAATTGATGAGTGGGTGGTGTGGTTGATGTATTGACACACAGATGAGAGATTGACTAGCCTCAGATGTACACACATATAGGCACAAGGGCATGAGGCTCCACAAAGACAGTACATATACCTGGCCAGCACCTAATTAAGAGAAAGGATTTTCAGGGGAACAAGTGGGCGTGCTGGAAAGTACAACAGGGTCAAATTTTGTTCAATTGATTCTGGATCATGAAGTCTTTCTGGAGGATGGGAGAGTGGGGATAAAGGAATAAAGTGGAAAACAGGCAATCTATTGATGTTTTTATATTTGAGGAATTGTTTTTAATAAATAATGAGGATGCTATTGAGGTAAAAAATGCCACATATAAAAAAATAATGGAAGAATTAGAAGCCAAAGAAATAGCTCATGTCTGATGATGTGATGGGGGCTGGAGATGAGAGAGGGGCTCTGTGCTGGCACCACACCCTTCTGTTCAGCCAGATCACATCTTGGCCATAATCCTTCCTTTCAACCAGTGCCAGTCACAAGGAGGAGGTGTGAATCTGGGGCCAAGGCTGAAGCACAAGGTTGATGAGCCACAAAGTGTAGGGCCGCCTCAGCTGAGGCAGAGAGGCAAGAGCTCTTTTATATTTCCGCTGAAAGAAGTACAATGTTTTAACTCAAAACTGGAGGGTTATTAGTTTCCCAACCAAAAGAAAGAAAGTCTCAAATGTGGGATTCCGCATAGCAGGGCTGCTTTTGAACTCCCCAGTTCTCAACATCTGCAGCCGTTTCCATTCTTCAAGCCTTGCCAACTTCTGCCTTAAGGACTGCTATCTGCACGGACACACGAGTTCTGGCAGCTTGTGCTCAGTGCAACAGGCTGGGGGAGGCAGAGTCGGCAAGGAGAAGGGCAAGGGGTTCTTTGCACACTGCTCTAAATCTCCGCCTATGGAACAACTTCAGGTTGCATAAATATAATGTGCAGGCCATAGGTGCATTTACAGAAGGATAATTAAATAAGGGTATCAAAAAAATAAACAGTATTGGGGTACTCTGGGTAGTATTACTTTCAGATTTTAGAAGAGTGAGAATACATTTTAAAATTAATTTTTACACAGAGAAGAATCAGAGTGGCATGGTAGAAAGAGTGCAGACATCGGACTTGCACCTAGTTTTGAATCCTGTCTGAGTGACTATGAAGAAGTTGTTAAACCTCTCTGAGGCTCAGTTTTCCTACTTTTTCTACTGCAAAAGGAGAGTGGCAGCATCTACTTGGGAGATTCAGGGCAGGATTGGAGATAGTATCTGAAAGCACAAATGTAACAGGCACTCATTAAACAGCCGCTACGTTTGCACAGAACTGTGAAAGAAAACCAGGCAGGATTTTTCTTTGTCACTGTTTTTAACAATCATTAATGAGATTGTAAAACTTCAGTTTGTAAAAGTCAACTCAGAACGGGTATACTGAGTTGGTCACTGACAAGACATTCTTCATTATCGTTCCCGATTCCAATGATCAGCCACTTCTCCAATATCCCTTCATTCATACAGGGGCAGTGAGGAGAGATTTTCCATCCTCAAAAGTGTGGGAGGTGGTCTCTGGTGTGATTTAGTCACAGCAAAGTTAAGGACTTCTTGAATTTCTTGTGTCACCCACCTCGACTTCGCTTTGCTCACCTGCTTGCACTTGTAGTTGCTTAAAAATCTACCTTGGAAGAGGAATGTATTTAGCTTAAGGCTTCAAATCCTGTTTAAGTACTAACACTTGTATATTATTTGCTATCACTTCTCTGGAGAGGAGTCCCCAGAATCCATTCCCCTCCCAAGTGCCAGCCACACAGCTTCGGCTTCCCCAAAGACAGTCATTCCAGCTCGCTCTGTAGGTTTTAGCCTTGAGCAACTAATGGAAAATTATAAAGTACTTAGAAACTATACAATTCCATGGATAGTCTGCACACATTTCAGTGTATGTTTTTTATCGAAAGTTGCAAGCCCTTTGCTCCAGTCGCAGATTTACTCATTTTTTTGTGAACACATGGTTATTATCCTTCCTTATTACTCTTCCCATGGTCCTCCAGTTTAAAATGCCTTTTTCCCCCAGCTTTATTGAAATATAATTAACAAATAAAGTTGTATACATCTAAAGTGTACAGCATGATAATTTGTTACATATACATTGTGAAATGACGACTGCAATCAAGTTAATTAACACATCCATCACCTCACATAGTTATCATTTGTGCATGTGTGTGGTGAGAACACTTAAGATCTACTCTTAGCAAATTTCAAGTGTATGATACAGTGTTATTAACTATAGTCGCCTCCTGTACACTAGATCTCCAGAATTCATTCATCTTATAAAGGAAAGTTTAGAAAGCCTTTTTTTAACCCTTTCTCCACATTAATCCCCAAGCCTGAATTCAGCTCAACTGTTACATCTGCCATCAAGGCTTTGTAGCCATTCTAACCCTCAGTGACATCTACTTCCTGTGAACTCATTCAAAAATATTTCTTGAATACCCACAATGTATTCACTGTATTCATTCAGGTCAGGCCCACAGCATTCACTATCCGCCACTCTCATTTGACATTTAATCATCTACTGCTTTGAAACACTTCTTCTGTCATTACTTAACTCTAGTCATCTGAGTGGTCACTGTGTCTCATGTCTATTTGTCAGATTTTAAATAAACTTCTATTCCCCATAATCTCAGCATAGATCAATGTGATAAAGAAGATCCTTATTAACATTTTGAATAAAAGAGCCAGTGAACTTCCTACCAGATACTACTTCAATAAGTCATTGTTTACTCTTTTGCACAAATAAATTTTGCATACTTATTCAATACGGTTTTCACCAGGCAGGGTGAAAGTACCAGAGCTAGAGTGGTTGGAAGCCCAGTATTTTTGTTTACCAATTCTCACTCTGACTAAAGCTAGTGCTGGCTCCAAATCTACCCAGCCCCTTAGCCAGGTGAGGCTCACGTTTGTCAGACACATGCCAAGTTTCTTTCACTCGAGAAATTTCTGCTTTCTATCCTCCACTCTTGCAAATTCTTTAAGTATTTAAAAGTATATATGGCCTCCACTTCTTATTCTGACTTAACAGAGGTTTTGTGTTAAAATTAGGGATACAATTTGAGACTATATATATACACAATATAATATATAAATAAAAGTGGGGTCTCCTCATGTAGACAGAGGGAAATTTACCTAAGAATGTCTGTGGCGTGAGCACCATGGATCTGTGAGCAAAGAAGTTTTGATCTCACAAAGAGGAACAGAATCTGTAAAGGAGCCTTACGTAAACATTTTCACATGTTTAGGAAGGTGAACCAGGAGCCAACTTGCCTCCTTTTTTTAAAAAAAAATGAGTTTATGAAAAAGGGAGTTGTTTATAGTCATTCAAGACTCCATATCCATAAAACAGGATAAGGAATGTCTCAACACTGTAGATAAAAGTTATTCGGAGAGAGAACACTCCCTTAAAACCAAGGAATGTGTGCTGATTAGATGACGAAGGTGAAAGAGAGAGATACAACACCTATTATTAATAATAATAAAATGACTTTGAACTTCTCCAGCCCCTTTCATCTAGGAATTTCAATTTGCTTATATTAATTAATTAAACATCACTCTTACTTTATCACCCCCTTAAGAGAATAAGACTGTAACACTTAGAATTTCTCATTCTCTTGTAGTTTTAAGTACTTTGTAATCATTCATTTGTTGTTCAAGGCTACAACCTACTGAGTAAGCTAGTGTAATTACTCTTTTTCGTACAGGTAGGGAAACTGAGACAAAAACATTATGTCTTGCCAAGACCACACAGTGAGGCAGTTGCAGAGCCAGAATTGAAGCCAACTAATACTTGAATCTAGGGCTTCTGGCAGAGAAACTAAATCAGCCAATTTTCCCCACTCTGCCTCCTAAATTGCTATCTGCTCACACAGGAACTTCAGAAGTTTTAAAAATCAACTTAGCAATAATAGAATAATGTTAAATCTTCCAAATACTTCAATTCAGAAAGACTCAAGAAAGTCTACTAACCTGCAACAGGACGGGAGGAGAAAAAGAGGGTGGCAGCATTCATTGTTTTTCCAGAGACTCACCTCTAACTTTCATAACGGAGTATCGAAGAAGACAACGAACAATACAGAACCTGTACTTTATGTATATGTTGATATTATTTGGCCTCAGCTCAGATTGTCTGCTCTCTCCACCCACCAAGTTTTGGGGAAAGGGGCAGGCAATATCTTAAATGTATTAAATTTCAGACCCTCTCTCAAGTCTCAATGACAGCATCAGTGACAACTCTTGGAAAGCACTGAGCATTTTCAGCCCCTTAGAACCTACCCATTTGAAGTTAGTGAACTTCTGAAGAATAATTGTTTTAAATATCATATTTTAAAATTCAAATATTATACTGAAAAAAAGCAAATACTTTATCAGGCATTTGTGGTCACTTGACCTTTTCCAAACCTAGAATGTTAGCCTTATTAAAATCCACAGCTTTTCTGCCTCTCTCCATTGGGAAAGGGGGGAGGGAAAGACCTAACCCATAGACAAGTATTTTGTTTAACTTCAGAGGCAACCGAAATATTTTATTTCCTTTGTGAACTTTCCAAGAGCCTTCCGCCCTAGGCAACAAGCAAGGGGCGAATTTAAGAAGTGGTGAAACCAACAGTGGCTTGGCTGCTCCTGTCAAAAAATAAAAATCAACATGTCCAATGTCATTGGAATAAATACCCTCCAAACTTGCATCTTGTATGTGAAGCAGGGTCAGATCAGGCCAGGCCAGGCCATCACTCGCAGTGGTAGTTATTGCTGGAGAAGTATAATTCACAGGCAAAGAACACTGGACCAGAGAGGGCCCCATGCCTCCCATATCCCCACACCCTACAGCCACATGGTGCGCTTCGACATAGTCTTCGGGCTATCTATAGAAACACAAAAGTAAATAAACCACTCCTTGATGACTAATCTCAAACTTCAGGCAGTATACGAATGAGACGGCCAGGAGTACACACTGAACTGCACATTTCTCAGCAGAAACCTTGCACCATTCATACTTCTGTTAATTTAACACGTTATTAGAAATACTAACATCAGAAGCTGGGAGCCGCTGATTTTCTGCAAAGTAGAATCAGTATATGTCTTCTCTTCCATTAGTTCATCCTGTGAAACATCAACAATAAAAAGATCTTCTCCTCCAGATTTTTATTGGAGCTTTCTGCAAATATTGTCAACTTTGCCAATAATAAAGCCATGATTTCCCCCTTTCCAAAAAAAAAAAACTTGAGAAAAACAACAGTTGCAGATATGACAAACTCATTGCAAGAAGGGTCACAGCAAGCAAGTTGTAGAAATAGGAAATTCTTTAAAACCTAGAATTAAATCTCCTTGCAGCATTTAAAACACACACACACACACACACTCACACACTTCCAAATCAAAGCACACTTGAAAAGTTCTCTTAAGGAAATACAATTTGGCAAGCAACTGCCTGGTAGAAATTTACACTGCTGGTAAAAGTTATTCACTGGGTGAGGAACAGCTAAACTGCAAGTTCATGGGAGAAACCAGCTCTTTAAACCTCAGTAAAAAGTTAGAAGGCCGTTGCCTGTTGGCTTAGCTTTAAACCTGCCAAGCGGCCATGGGGGCAGCTCACTTTATTTTTTATACAAGTCTTCATTTAAAGACAAAATTGGACCCAACTGTCCCTTGCAGTTATGTTTCAGTGGCTCAAGCTGGGTGTTTGTGTTTTTTTCTAGGTGATTAATAGCGCTCACATTTAAATGCTCACAGTCAGCCTCTACAGTCATTAACACCCCATTAAGATGGATGAGAAGAACTTCGCACCTTTTGTTTCAGTCTGCTGGGCCGTGGACTTAACAAAACAGCGAGGCACTGATTTAGGGAGGGAAGATTATCTGCCTGACCAGACAGGCTAAAAAGTCCTTTAAATACAAATTTTTACAAGCCCTGATGAAACCTTATTTTTTTTGAAACACTCTTCAAATATCATTTTAAGAACGCTAAACTCTTGAGTTTCCCCATACCTGAACTCAGGCATATGTTTGGCAAGGTTCTTCAGTAATGTTTACAGAGCTCTAGGTTTCTTCCCTACTGTTTCCCTTGCTCTGAGCCTATAATTATGATTGGGACACTTTTGTTTCTAAGGAAAAGCAGTAGTAACGAATATCTAGTTACCTTTGAGGAAAAACACTTCAGTGGAAGTCCATGCGTGACAATCAAAACAATGGCTCCGTATCTCCCAAATGGTAGTGGAAACCTCACATTTTTGGAAAATTCAAATAAGAATTGTTTCTATTTAAAGAGAAAATGAAGAATAAAAGTGGAGAACGGGATGCTGCCTGAGACTATTTAACCAGCAGAATGGCCAAATGACACTCAGTGTTTTTAACCTCTCCTCACAAAGCGTTCCCCCAAGAGTGTCCTGTGTGATGACAATGGTAGCAAAACCACTTGTTTACAAACTTGCAAAACACAGTACTTCATCTTTTTGAGTTGAAATTCTCACAGGCAGAGGAAGGCACACTCTCCTTTTAGAATCAACCTACGCTCAGCTGCCAGGATTGTTCTTATGTGAACAGGCAGTTGTCAGCAATCAACATGGAATCACCATTGTTATCATTTTGACTTAGCAATCAAGGAAGTGACTTTATCACATCAAAAGCTATTTATTACTATCATCTTTGCTATTATTATCTTCCATTGAATCAAAAATAATCAAATCATGCAGAAAAATCAAATCGTACAGTAAAATGTAAAATTTTTTAAATAATGACAACATGTATATTTTAACCCAGTCCTAATCCAGAGTCTACAGGCAACTCACACACACAAACATCTGATCGTCTTTGTCATACTTTTATGCATCATAAGGAAAGTCTTTCCCCAGGAGAACACGTAGTAACCCACCTCCAGTATACTGACAAGTTGCCCACACCCAGTTTTGACAGAAGGCAAAGATTCTTCCTTCTAGCTATTTGAAAAACATAGTTTTAAAAATTACTAGATCCATATTTATCCCACCTCTAAAATTACAAAGTCAACCATTTTCTCTCTTCACTCTTATTGCATTTGAAGGACTGCCCTGTTCCTATCAGGAGCCAACCTGTCCCCTTCACCTTCTCTAGGACTCAATACTCTTTTTACTACATCATCAGTTTTTTCCTCTCTATTGGCTCTTTCCCAATAGCATACAAGCATGAAAAAAATGAAAAAATTCTACTTTGATTCCCCTATTCCCCTCCAACTGTCACTCCATCTCCTTGCTCCAATTCACAGGATAATTTCTTAAAAGAAATTCTCACATTCTTACCTCCCACTCCCTGCCCCCAGCCATTTGTTTTCTGTCCTCATCACTGCACTGATATTGTTGTCACAACCACATTGTTAATTCTATGAACACCTTTCTGACTTCATCTTAATTGGGTTCTCCGCAGCATTTAATATAGTTGCATACAATCTATTTCCCTGTTCCTTAACATGCTCCCTGCTCTCCACTCTGGTGCTTTTCCCTCTACCTCCCTGGCCAGTCCTTCTCAGAATCCTTTCTTAGGTCCTAGGCACCTGGTTGGCCTCAGATTTTAGAACACTCTAGAGCTTGGTTCTGTGTTCTTTTATTATCTTCTGGTGGAAGGAGTAGATGATAATACATGAGGTGAACCAGGGATGTTGTCCAGGAGAAACGGACCATTCTGCTTGTTCTCCATCTTCTTTGCCTGGGGAGCTAGCCAAGGAGGCCGAGACAGTTTAGTAGGGCAGGAAGAAAACCTGTAGACTGTGGTATTTAGAAAGTGGAAGTGACTGGCCATGCTAAATACAACCAGAAGTTAAGTGAAATGAGGAGTGAAAAATAACCACTGGATTTTCTGACAAGAAGGCTACTAACGACCTTAGAGAGAACCAGTTCATTGGACATGGAGACGGAAGCCAGCTGAGAGTGGACTGAGCTGTGAGTGGTGAAGGAGCAGAAATAGAGGGAAGAGATGACTATTAGACAACTAGGTATTAATTTAAAACTCTTCAGAGTATGTGTGTGATTTATATGTGTGTGTAAGTTAACTTTAATCAGACCCCAATGGGAAGGTAGTTAGCACTTAGAGGAATTTAATTAGGAATCTAGACTGCAGAAGCACTAAGGCAAGCACTTCAAATATTATCTCAATCTACCCTAGGTAGTTAATTAGTATAAAGGATGTTAGAAATAAATTTTCTTTTGTGCAATGAGTAGTGTTCATGACATTTGGAGAACAAAAGAGATTATATAGATTCTGCCATCCCCACCTGAAAGAAATTAAAGAATCCAGCAAACTTAATAGCCTAATATCTTTTAACTAGAGCCTAGAGCTACGGCTCCATTTGCTCCTTTGTCCTCCCCGAGTACAGGGCTCTAATGCTTAATCGAACCAGAAGTCCTGCAGATTATCTTGGCGTCTGATTTAGAGTAAATCTTTCATACAAGGGCCAAAGGACAGTGATTAAGGGCTCAATTGACTTTTTGGGAACTGGTTGTGTGAATTTTGTGCCTATTATCTAATAAATATTTGTGTAAGTGGCAGATTTCAAACTGAGACTTGCATTCATTGTAACACACCACCTGGAAGTGAGATTATAAAGAGGAGCCACGAAGCCCTGTCTCCTATCTGTCTCTAAGGATCAGAGCCTACAGATGTTTACCAAACTGACCTGACCATTGTTGAAATGCAAATTTGGCTTGAGGTCACTTAACAACAACAACTTTCTAGAGAAGTGTAGCTGTGAAAGGAAGGAGAGAAGTAAGCAGCAGATGGAGAGAGAGTGAGCTACAATCAAGAAAGTCATTTTTATGTTTGTTTACTTGTGCTTTTAAATGGAAGAGATATCAGCATGTTTAAACATTGATGAAAGGATCCTGGAGAAGGCAAAAGATTTAAGGTAAGGAGTAAAAAGAGAAAGAACAGTACGTGCCAGCCAAGAATCTTAGGAAGAAGGAACTTAAAGCAAAGACGAAGGAAGCACTAGAAATGACAGGCTCCCTATCCTAAATGGAGGGAAGAAATGGAGGATGGGGCAGCAGCATTGGGGAGCTTTGTAGGTTTCATAGAAGGGGTTTGAAAGAGACTTATCTATTTCCCCCTGAGGTGAAATATAGGGTGACGTCATTCTTCGCGCCAGGAGCGGGGTAGATAATTCACAATTTTTAAATTGCCCAAAAACAGAATTGATCAATGGGAACTCGGTCGAATATTTAGAGTTCCTGGTGTTGGTTACTCTGAAGATACCAGTACTATGCTTGTGTAAGAAAATAAATGGGGGAAAAAAATCTGTGAATTCACAGTGGAAATTTATTTTACTTTTTCCTAGCTTTCTTGTTTCCAGTGCTCAAAATTGAGAAGGTCATTTAAGCGGTTCATTTGGGAATTAGATCACTGCCTTGTAAAAGAGAGTGTGATGTGGTTACTACATAAATACATCAGTAAAAGGGCATCATCACTCCTGCAGCCACACCCGAATTTCCCGGGGGGAGTGGAGGGAGAAGGTCAAGTGAAGAGGAGAAATTAATTTCTTTCTTTTTGCTTTCCTTTTCTTATTGTATTTCTAAAGTAAAGTAATTTGGGAGCAGGGGCCTGCTTGCATTTACTTGGTTTTGAGTTTGTTTCAATCCAGCTTTGGGGTTATTGTCTGTTTTGCAGCTGTCACTCTAGCTTGTATTGTATTCCATTTCAAAATCAATAGTTTAAATCATTATCTTTTAGATGCTAGTCATATGGGAAAGTACCTGCCATAAACTGCAGGAGAGCAAAATTTTTAGTTTCTATACCAACTACTGCTTTTTTACAATAAATGAAAACAGTGCTTCGCTTCTGTTTTCTTCTTAACTTTTTATTCTGTATGAAGCTCTGGAAAACCAATGTTTGACAGGGAGGTTATATGCAAAACGCAAAGGTTAGAAAGTACGTGAATTATCCATACATATGGTCTGGGGTTTGGGTATTATTGAGACTTAGAAATCTGGAGTATTTCATCTTGATTATAAAGCCCTGTGGAATGCTTCGGGTGTCTCTCCACATGGTGGAAGAGATGGGAGAAAACTGGCAGAGGCTCTCCCTTCCCACCCGGTTTAACTGATTGAGACAGGGCAATTTTGTTGGAAGAGTCTGCTGGCAATCTGTAGGTCTCAGCTTGCTCCTCTATGCCTTGCTGAGAAAAAGAGCTGTTGGAAGAGAATCAAGGCATGAAACTTTTGCTGCTCTAGTTTAAAGCTTATGAAAGCAAATGATCTCCAGGGCACTAATCCTTTCACCTTGGTAAACATGCAACAGATCCACACAAAAGCAAAGCCGAAAGACATTCCGTTTCTCCTCCTGCAGCAACTCAGGTACCTGTAGGCTCCAGACTGACTAATAGGCATCTCATGAGTCTCCACAGGAGCAGAAACTTCCTAAGAAAACAAAGACAGAAGTTGGAGGGTAAAAAAATCACGAATTCCCATAAAGCCCAAAGTTACTCTGACTAGAAGCCCAGTGTTATTCCTTTGTCCTTAACGGCACAGATAAAGATAGTTTGACAGAAATCAACATGAATTGCTAATAGTCATTTTGCTTTATTTTTAAACTCACAACAGGATGTCAGGTTTTGTGTTGTTTTATTTTTTAACCAACCCCATTCTTTCCTATTTACTGGCACAAACTCCCTAAGCAACTTGCTGTGTCAGGGAATGACTTTGAGAGGCAATCTATTAAACCCGAACTGAAGGATACTTTTCCCCTGTAGATCTGTTTACCAATTTTAATTATTGATTGAAAATTGTTTGCAATGGATAAAAATACACGCTGAAGGTAGGGGATGAAAACACAAACACATCCAAACCTGAGGATATTTTTTTTTTCCCTGAGTCATCCATTTCTTTTAAAATATTGGTATGGATTGTCAGTGTATTCGAGGACATTTGGCAGCCTGTACTAGCGCTTTCATCTCCGGAAATCTAATATCAGGTCAAACTAGTGGTTTTATCAAGCCCTTATCAGCAAACAGGAGCATGAGAAATAGCATTTGATATATGGTCCCTAGAGAAAATGGTGAAGCAACCTAGCACCAAATTACAGGAAAACTCCAATTATGGATGTTATACCAAGATTTTAATCAATAAAGCTGTGACTTTTCCCCCACTAGGGACACATCACTTGGTGAAATAGCTGAGCCTGCTTTGAAAACCCAGCTTCTGGGCAGTCGGGGAAGGGGAGGAGGAAATTAGTGGGTGCCTACATCTAATCCTAACCTCTTTAAAGAGGATAAGAGAAATTCACTGTGGGAGCCAAGCTAGGCAACCATCAGAATGAAAATGCCTTCCTGAGTAACAGAAAGAAAAGATCCCCCAGGATGAAGATTTCACCAAAGAGTAAAACACACTTTTATGTTCCCCTCTTTCCCTCTTCCCTTCAGTGTAATGATAAGTGATCCTTTGAAAACTTCTGCTATCGCTCACTTAAAACCATTAGTAGCGGTTTGGCAATGACCATGCGTTTTTCTGCCATCTACAAGCGAAACAAATGTAGCTGGAAGACTGAATTTTTCCCCTTGCTTCCCCAGAGATAGACTGAGACACTGAGACCCTCAGATTAAGAAGATAATGAAGGCGTGACAGGCTATCATTTCAAAGTCATAGGAATGGGTCTTTGTATTACAGAAGGGAAGGGGTTAAGGATGGAGAGGAAGAGAGAATCTGAGATCAGACCAGACCTTATGAATACAGGCAGGGGTTCCCTGAAAACTGGTGGTATGACCAAGGGTACACATATAAAGCACCCACTTTCACCAAGAGACTTGAAGAGAAGTGAGATTACAAATACTGACATAAGATGATCTCCTTGAGGGACTATGGGAATTATTATACAATAATACAATAATTTGTATTATTATACAAATATACAACCCCTACTGTGTTGTCACTGCCTTTAGTTAACTCAGTCCATCTTAACATCAGTCACCTCTACTCCTTGTGTGACAGTGGTGTGGAGAACACAGGGATGGGGTAGCAAAGGGATGTGTGGCCTTTCCACAGCAGACTCTCTTGACAAAGAGCAGATGTCATCCAGTCATCATCGGGCCTGATTCCATGAGTTCAAGAAGGTAACCACAGCAAAGAAAGTGTTGGCCCAGAGGAAAGAAGAGTGACAGAGAGGGGCTCTTGGTGCTGAGGAGGACAGAGAAGCCTGAGATAAAACCACCCTCTCCCATTATATGCAAAAATATGACTCATGAAAGAGAATGTTGGAGAAGTAGATGCTCGGGTTACCGACACTATATCTTTTCTCATCTGGTTACCTAAAAATCAGAGCTTTCTTCACTATAGCTTTTGACAGCATCTTCCAAGTTATTCTGTTTCTAGCCAAAATATTCAGCCTGGAGGTTTTCTAAAATAGTCATTATCAACTAGTGGTTTAAGGACCACCAAGTGGAACCCAAAAGAAAGCCTAGAGTTGAAAAATACATCCCCAACCAAAACTGTAATATTTCCTTCCATTCCCTCTCACTACTCATCCATTTCACAAATATTTATTTATAATGAGACAGGAATGTAGCAAGACAATTTTTTGGAATATTTCTGTTTTTATTCTGAGCTCCTTTGACTTTCCCCCCAAGTCAGCCAGAGGCAAGCATGTAGCCTTGAGGAGAAGTCAGTTTTGGATATTTGTTTTTAATTTCTAAAATAGTCTCTAGAGAACCAAAAGAGAAGGCCTGAGGGAAGCAAATAATCAAGTTCAGGCCATAAAAATAGAACAGGTGAAAGAATCGAGGAAGGTGGAAAACGTACAGGAGGAAGGTTGAGGCCCCAGAAAGGAGGGGGTCACAGTGCTCTGTGGAGTGCTGCTTCGGCCAGTGCCAGAGGCCTCATGGAAAGCTGAAGGCCACCTCTCAGGATTCCAGGAGTACAGCACAGAGGCTGGGAAAAAGAGCCACATGGAATATTCTTTGTGATGCTGTGAAGTGAGAACCTTCCATTCAACAGCTGCCTGCACATCCCCATGAATACACTGCAGAAGGACCTCTCACGGGGCCTGGAACTTTCTAAGCTCATCAGAGCTGACTTGCATGAACTACTCTCCTCTATTTTTTACACAAACCCCAAACAAGGATAAGCCCTCAAAACAGAAAACAAGGTCATCTACATCCGGGTAGCAGTGGTGGCTTTGAAGTGTAGAGAGAAACTTCAGGACAAGGTGACACTGGCAAAATAGCTGTCACAACTTTACTGAGCCTGTAGGCCACGCATTTTGCTACCTAGGACTCAAAGAACATAAGACACAGTCATAGCTCTCAAGCAGCGAGTAAGAGGCTTAAAGAGGGTGGGGAGAGAATAAATAGATAACCATAATAAAGTAAAGGAATATTGGGTTAACCGTAGGAACATAGAGGAGAATCTCTTACACCAGAATTGTTGCTTCAACTGAATCTTAAACAATTAATAGAATTTAGCCGCAGGGGAGGTGTATTAGTTTCCTATTGCTGCTATATAAAATTATAACAAACTTAGTGGCTTAAAATAACAAAAAATTGTTATTTTACAGTTCTGGAGGTCAGAAATCTGAATTGGTTCTTACCAGGCTAAAACCGAGGTGATTGCAGAGCTGTGTTCCTTCTGGAGACTCTAAGAGAAAATCCACTCCTTGCTTCTAGAGGCTTCAGCATTTCTTGGTCTACAGCCTCCTTCTACCAATGACCTCACCCTGACCTCTGCCCCCTTCACCACATTACCTTCCCCGACTCTGACTCTCCTTCCTATAAGGACCCTTGTGATTACATTGGGCCCATCTGGGTAATCTAGGCTACTCGCCCCACCTTCAGATCCTTAGCTTAATCATATTGCAAAGTCCCTTTTGCCACTTCAGGTAATATATTCACAGGGTGTGGAGACTAGGACGGGGATGTCTTTGGGGGACCATTGTTCTTCCTACCACAGGAGGGTTCAAGGTAAAGCCCAGGAGGCACAGAGAACAGTGTGAGTGAAACCCCAAGTTTGTAAGGCTAAAACAAAATGGAACAACGCAGGGTAATGAGAGAGGGTTCAATGGGGCAGGCAGAGGCTAGGTCAGGAAGAGCTTTGTATTCCATGTAAGGAACTGGAATTTATAAGGACGGCAATAAGCAGCATTTGTGAATTTTAAACAGGGGCATAACATCATCAGATTTGCCTTCTAGAAAAATCATTCTGCCTAAGTATAGTACAGTGTATAAAAGTCCAAGGAAGCTGTGAGGTTGAAGGAAGGGAAACAAACCAACTGTTTTTATGAACCAGGTAAAAGTAGTTAAAGCCTGAACTAAGGCAATATATATAAAGAGGAGTAAGTGAGTTCAGGAGAAATCAGAGTGCCTATCCACAGGATATGGTGATCGAATCTAATGTGGAGGCAAGACAAGAGTCAAAAAGCCAGGTTTTTGTCTCATGTGACTGCATATATGGCGGTGCCTCTCTCAGTGCCTTTCACTGAGTTCGAGAATGAGGAGAGGTGGCTCAGGCTTCAGATGGACACAGATGTGATAACACATTCGACTTCCATCCCAAAACTCTGCTCCTTCATTCCTGCATTTCAACTCTCAACATTTACTGGTATGACGCCCACTTATTGAGATTATTGGAATGCCCAATAGTCCCCTAAATTCAAAATGTTCCTTGTGTATTATTTTGGCTTCAGCCGGTCCAGTATTTTTTTGTCTTACTTCTTCAGACGGCATAAATTATCCTGGGAGAATATGCCTGGTTTGGGGTTGGTATATTGGACATTTGGTGTGCCACCAAGATCCCCCACTTCAAGACTTAGGCACTTACTCCTGCAGCTACGTACAGTGTTGCTTGAAGAATTCGCAGCTTCACTCCAGTCCAGGAATCACCCCAAACTGAAGGGAACTGCCTCACCCAAGGTTACATTCTCTCTACAGAGGTAACCCACATCCAATAATTGGTCCAGGCAGGAGTACAAAGGCCCAGCCTCTGGCTTCAGTTTGAGATTCAATATGTACGTAAATAGCCATCCTAGCTTTCCAGCTCCCCATGGGGTCTGCTGAAGGCTCCATTGCAACTGAATCACACTTCAGCTTCTCCCTCTGCCCAACCCTACTTTCCGTACTTCCTTAGAGGTCCTCCGCCACCATTGCACCAGTGTGTCTCCCTGTCTCACATCTATGACTGCATGGGGGTGGGATGTCCCCTTATGACCAGCTGATGGAAGAGAAAACCATGGATGATTTAGCTTAGTATGTAGATACAAACCAAACAATGGTCTGCCATTGTACTTTTATGGTGGCCCTAAAAGACATCGGTGAAGAAATCCTCCCAATGGAGCTTCAGGTTGTGCTACTAGTCATCCACTTAGTGCGGAAAAAGAAGTGGCCTGAGGCAAGTATATTACCCAAAGTGACTGGTTGATCAGGAGCCTGGAAAGAGAAAGGTTGAAAGATTAGGGACGATGAGGCAAACAGGTGTGTGGATACAGGAGTGGGCACAAAGTATAAAAATCCTTGTATCATTCGCTAGTGCCCACCAGACGTCGTTCACCTTGGAAGAGGCACTAATCAACAAAGTAAACTAGACGACTTGGGCAGGGGACATTATACAGCCTATGTCATCCGCCACCCCAATGCTGGAACAATATTTGCATGAACAGGGTAGCCACATTGGCAGGGTTGAAGGATGTGATGGTCCAACAGGTGCAGTCACTAAGGTTTATCGAGTCACTCTGCTCCTGATGTACAATCCGCCAGCAACAAAAGCCAAAACCGAGGCCCCACTTTGGCATCATCCCTGAGAGAAATAAAACATCACATGCTGGCAAGTCAATTACATTAGACCTCTGCCATCCTGGAACAGGTAGTGTAATAGAGTGGATTCCAAGATAGAAGAGATCCAACGTAATAGACTTGCCACCAAAGGATGTTTTGCCTCCTCAAGGGATGACGCCATATCAGAAGCTCAGTGTATCAGAAGCTGAGAGTATCAGAAGCTCAGTGTATCAGAAGCCCATATCAGAAGCTCAGAAGCTTCCACGAAAGGAGATAGCAAGATTCCCACCATATTTTAACCTACTACCCAGTCACTTTGGGCTCCGTGAGCCAAGTGACCAGCAGGTAAGGAAAGGAATCATTTTCTCAAGGAGTCATTTATTTGAAAATAAATGGACAAGTGTGCCAGCTATGACCTGAGAAGGGCATGGTGACCACTCAGGATTAAGAGCTGAGTCACCCCACCAGGTAAACCACCTAGACCAACAGAGGTGCCCGGTGAAGCTAAGAGGAATCTAGAATACGTAGTAGAGAAGGTAGATAACAGTTGCAGCCCTGAGACCAAGAGCTGTGGAAGGGGCTATAGTTCATCTTACAAACCTTACTGTAGTAAGTTCCCCCAGGAAAAGAACTCAATTGGAATCCTGGAGGAGTCATCCCCAGATGGGGTGAACCTATTATACAAGGCAAGTGGATCTGAGCATCACAAATGGTGAACTCTAGCACCCCTTTTCAGAATGGAGACACTCATTTCCCAGCTGCTGGTTGTATTGTCTGCTGACAGCCCACAGTTGAGTCCCTCCTCGGGGATTACCCTCAGCTGCAGAAAGCTGCTTTACCCACGATTACTCCCACATTAAATAACTAGACAGTGAGGGGTTACAAAAGCCAAGACCCCTTATCTCAATCCAAGACATCTCAGAAGAGCCATCCCAGCTTGAAAACTCCACATGAGTTTGGCTGAGGGCTTCGTTGCAACTGCATTGCATTTCAAGTTCTCCCACTACACAATCCAGCTTCCCTCTTCCCATTAAAAGTGTCATTCCCAAGACCGCTCCAAATAAACCAGCTGCGCACAAATCTCCATTGCAGAGTCGGCTTCCTGTGGAACCCGAACTACAATTGGCTTCTTTTTTTGGTTTCTGGCACAATTCAACCTATTGTAAAGCCTTCTGTACATTTACAGCACTATATAAGTAAAAGCTCTGATATCCCCAGTTGCATAAGTTTGAATACCTCATGCTTTTGGCATTGTAAACAAAACCAGGTTCCTGAGTCTTGTGGTTCGTTATTCCTAGGTAAATCTAAAGCTATTTATACATTAACAAAATATGATACACTTGCAAGAACTCCAAAGAATGTGACATATTCTGTCTAGGTCACAACCTAACATGTTTTATAAAGAACTAATTGTGCATCATGTACTCTTGCAAATATTTGCCAGAGTAGAATCTGTTAAATTTTTGTCCATCGTTCTTTAGCTATCTTGGATCCAGTGCTTGGAATACCCTTTGGTCTGCCAGATGCCATTGTTACAGAAAGAAATCTTTTCCTCTATAATTTCCTACTATTATGTTATACACGTTTCTTAAAATATATCTTTAAAATGTGTCTTGCCATACAATGTCCTATCAATACAGAACAATACTCCTCATTGAACTATTATTAAAGACAAGAATTCAGAGACCAGACATGGTGGTTTTCAGCTTGGTGGGATCAACTTGCTAGAGAATTCTAAGTCTCAATAGAGTTAATTTCTTTAAGTATGTCACGTTTTGAAAAGTTACATGAAACATTAACATTTTTATGTTATCAATTCGTTTTATGTTGTTTCTATGAATACTGCGATCTCTCTGTGTAAATGTGTCATAGGCTTTTCTCAAAACTATCGTGGTCAAAACAGGAGTCTTGACTTCTCCTCCCCTTTGCCAAAAAAGTTATTCTTCCCCAATCTCAAAAAGAAGCATCACCACCCACCTTGTTGATCAAGTCAAAATTGTATTTGATTCTTCTTTTCCCTACTCCAAAAACAATCCATCAGCAAGTCCTGTCACCTCTATCTCCAAAACATATCCTGACTCTGCCTGTTCCTCCCCGTTAGCACTGCTCTCACCCTTGTTAAGGCACCATCATTTCTATCCTGCCATAACCTCCAACCTGGTCTTCTACCTCCATTCCTGCCCCTTTCAGGACACATATAACAACTGGAAACAGGAAAAAAAAAATTTTTTTTAATGTTAAGCAAAACATATTATGATTCTATTTCCCCAATGCTCCCTGTTGATCAGAGAATAAAATAAAAACTCCATACCATAGCCTACAAAGCACTCAACCATTGCTGCCCTTCCTACCATCCTGAGCCCACGTCACGTCACCTGCTCCTCACTCTCTAGCTCCAGACTCTGCCTTTTGTTGTTGTTGTGCTTATTACTCAAATATGCCAATTTCCTTTCCATCTTGAAACTCCCACTCTGTTTTGTCTGCCTGGAACATTCTGCCCCATGGCTTCATGTTGTTGGCTGCATCTTATTATCAGGGTCTTAGACCAACTGTCACCTCCTCGGAGGTTTCCCTGACAAGCTCCAAAGCAGACTGTTCCTCCTCCCAGCACTCATTAGCAGGTGACCCTGTTTTATATTTTGTGATTTTATCACTATCATTTATTTTAATTTTGTATTTAATGTTTCTCCATTACTAGTACATGAAAACAGGGACCTTAACTGACTTTTTGCTGTTAAATATTTTACCACACCTAGACAGTACTTGGTGCTCCATAGATATTTGCTGAGTGAATAGATAAATGATATGAATAAATAATAATATAAAGATATTTATATTCATAAATAGAAAATATATTTATATTTATATATAATAACTATTTATAAAATAGTTATATATAAATATAATAAATAATATAGATATAAAAATGAATGAATAATATCTCGGTACATAGGGCAAGCAGTTTAATCTCATACAGAGAATGAACTTTAGACCTAATAAAATATGTATTAAATTAAAGATGTCTCCATCGAAAGTAAAAATATATACTTCTGTATTGTTTTCTTGTAGTGGTAAAGGGTTATGCCCCAAACCGTATTTTCCAAACTCTAAGACAAATATATTTTCTCCCATTTTAAGTTTCTATGCATATTGTAATCCATGGGTTTATTGAACACAATAAGGCTTCTTTTACTCCTAATATTAAAGTGATGGTGCATCTTATCATCAGTGATGTCTTAGAGCTGAGGGAGTAATAGCAATAAGAATTTAGTAAATATTATTGAATCAAATGCAAGAATAAAACCCCTACCTTGTAAACAACTGGCCCCGTGCATGGGACGGATAAGCAGAACCACGGTGGAGTCTGTGACTACAGCACAGTTTTCTCTGTGTTGATCTAACTGACTCTGACAGGAAGACAGGAAACTGCACCCCTCACTAGGAGCTCATTAACGCCAAGCCCAACCAACCAATTTAAATGATACCTGGGTCGGAAAGCGAAAAATAAATGTGAATGCAACTTCACCATTACAAATAAAATCTCACTAAATGTAAAGAAAATTAAGATTTTTCAAATAATAGCAGCTCTCTCCTGTGAATGTTTCTGACAACCTTATCAGTGTCGCTGAAATTTTCCATACATACATCATTTATTTTGTTCTATTTTATTTTTTTAAAAGTGAGAGAAACCAGTAGTACCTAATTTTCATATTTAGGCAGTGTTAACACCTAAAGAGTGTAGAGTGAATTCAAGTTTGCACCTCTTCTGCTGCTATTAGGTGAAGAAGATTTAATTAAAGCAGTGAGATTTGATAATTTCTCATAGTCCTCTTATCTGTGATCTGAGCACCCCTCATCCCCTAAAAGATAAAATAAAGTCTCTTAGTATCATGGGAAGAAATCAGAAATAGCATTCCTTGTTTCTCCATCCCTGTCACTTCCGAGTGGCCAGTAGGAAGCACGGACAGGTAAGTCTTTCAGATAAATACAGAATAAAAATAAATTCCATATTTATCTGTTCTAAAACCAAGACATTTCCTAGACCTTAAGATAGTAATTGGGGGTTTTGCCTCACATGCCTATTCTGATGGGTGTCACCATCCTGCAACACTGGTTTGAGATGGATTTCCAAGGTCCAGCCAGGCTTAGGAAGAAAGAGTATTACCATCAATTAACAAATTGGAGCAATTTACATAAACTATATTGACCAGAACTGAGAAATTCCAGGCATAAGTAAACCCAATATTTAACCATGGCGTTATGTGCTTAAAGATGGGGAGGGTATGATAAAGGAAGTTAGAAAAGCTTACTCTCTAATTCCTACAGATAATATAACTCAAAAAAGGATACTTTAGACAATTTTCTCCACATTAGTGTTTGAGTGCCAGGAGTGTGTCACCTTTGTTCTAGGTGTTGAGGACTGGTCAGTACACAAAACAGCAAAATCCTGCCCTCATAGAGCTTATCTTCTACAGAAAAAAATAAAAATAAAAGTACCAAATATTTATATAGCGTTCATCATGTGCCAGATTCTGTTCTCAGTGAATTTTTAATGTATTAGCTCATTTCATTTTCACAAGAACCCTACAACTTGGGTGCTTTTGCTTCCTAAAGTCACACAGCCGTTGGGTGGAAGGATTGAGTGTCTGACACAAGTTTTCTAGCTCCAGAGCCTGCATGTTAACTACTACTCTATGTTGCCTTTTCTGTGCCACACTGCTTCTCATTCTTTTAGGTACTGGACTATAATGGTGAATAAGCCAGAAAAGTCTCTATATTCACATAACTCACATCCTGAAGGAGGGAGACAGACCATAAACAAATAATAAAATTATGTCAAATAGTGATTAAGAGCTATGGATAAACCAAAGATGCCAGAAAGGAGGGCAATATCCTATAGGACAATCAGGAAACGGCTCTCTAAGGAGATAAGAACTGAATGATAGACAAGATCACATGGAAAATGTTTAAAACAGAGGCAGCAACAAGTACAAAGGCCCTGAGGCAAGGAATCAGCTCAGTGTATCTTTGGAAGGCCAGTGTGCCAGATGCAGAGTGAGAACTGGGAAGAACAGTATAAGATCAGACGACAGAGAAAGGCCATGGCCAGATCATGGAGAACCTTGCAGATCATAATAAGGGATGAAGATTTTATTCTCACAGCAGTGGGAAGCCACTGGAGGGTTTTAAACCAATAGAGACACAACGTAATTTAGGTTTTTAAAAGATTCGAGGTAAAAGAAAAAAGGAAATACAGAAATTTCTTGTCCATGATATTTGGCATTTGCCTTAATTTGCTCATTAATTAATTTTCATTTTCTAATGTTTGTATCTTCTAAAATAAGCTTAAAAGTGAGTGGGTTGCTATCATCTTACCCACACATTTCCGGCATATGCTCATTAGCAGAAATGCTCCACCATGGAACTTTAGAGCAATTGCTGTAAGCCCTAAGAAGGATTATAAACAGAACCAGTTCCAAAAGTGGAAGAGGGAAGAACGAGGAAGGACAAACTACATCACGTTCACTACCAAGACTGTCTTTAAAGAAGCATGAGGGGTCTGAAGGCCACCTAGTTTCCACCCGGGGCCCCTTTCCTCTGATTTGATTACTGTCATTGTCCTAAGGTTTTAGGGGTTTGTTCTTCAACTGACATGCTGAAATGACATTTCCCCAGCTCTTTGTTAGAGCAATATTCAATAGATTCAAGAATCAGAAGCGTACAGAAGCATCGGCAGTCAGAACAGATACTGCCTACAGCACTAGAGCAGAGGGCCTCTGCTCTGCCAGGAATTACTCCTTGAGTTGCTGTATCACAGAGAGGTCTAGGAGTCCAGGGTCCAGGGAAGATGGCCAGGGGTTGTTGGTGAGGAAGCCTACTCAGGACTGTGGCTGTTTATCAACTGGTACAGAAGTGATTCAATATTTTAACAACTCTGATGGCCATATGATATTACTGTCTGCATTGCCGTCTCTCCCAGACCTTGGGTAATTTAACAAAGCGTTCTGAACTGGGTGTGTCCAGCAGAAACAGGCAGGAGCTGGTTTCACACAAAGTTATGTCAGTTCTCCCCTTCTAATACTTGGGCTGTTTACACAAGAACAGTCAAATGTATTGGCTGGAAAATTCCCCTCACTATGAGAGAGCAGACTGATTCCCATAATATATTTTTGCTGGAGTAGCTAGCTGGGCCAAACCAGCTCTGTTAGGAAAACACCACCCACCTCAGTCTGGTCAGCCCTGAACCAGACTGTTGTCCTCATGCAGACACCAACTCATAGTACAATAGGGGATACTTTGCCAGTGAATGTTGGTTGGTTGGCCAACAATTTAGTAATAAAGGCATTGTATCAGGCATACTCCCAGTTATTATTCTTGAACACCAAGCAACACAGCATCTGCCTTGGATAGCATTAAGAAGCGCATTTCTTTCTCTAAGGAGTTTTTATAAATACCCACACCCCAATTTGAAATAATCAGTAACAGAATTTCGGATAAAAGTAGAAGACATTGCTTCATCTTTGAAATCCTTAAACCATATAACTTTTCAAGCGACCTTAAGTGATTACTTTATAATTCATATAAATAGACATATCAAAATACAATGAATAATTTAGACCCATGGAACACAAAGTAAACTGTTGTACTGTTAGACAGTTCTTGGGGTGTTTTGGAACACATTTTTGCTAGAAGTGCCCATATATTAAGGCAATATCTATAGCTCTGTGATTCCTTCAAAGATTTTTTTGCTCCCAATATAGTGCTGGTATTTTTCCCTTGCAGGGAAGAACTGGGAAAACCATTTACATTAGCCTAATTTTAAGATTTTTGTAACATTTTTCCAGCTATCTAATACTTTTACATTAAGGCTATTTTTTCTCTAAAGAAAAGTAATATAATAAAATCCAATTTGTTTTTAGGATAGTGTGGAAAATTTGGCAACATATACTCTTTCTTTGTATTCATTATATTTTATGTAAATGTAATTGTAGTCACTTTTTAAAATTATAGTTTATAAAGTCCATAGCCACTAAAGCTAGTTTCTATAAAGATTATAGTCACAAAAATATATGTCTACAGTTTTTGTTTTTATTTAAATCATAATTATTCCTTTTTAGCTGTCAAGCCCAGTTTTTAATTCAACTTCAATATCTGCTTCCTGTTACATTAACACTATGAGACAAATTTAGGAATGAAAACACGTTAAAAGATCAAAGCTAATTCTAATGTCTAAACCACTTGAAAAACTGATTTTAAACATTTCAATCTATCATACTTAAATAAAAAGAACAATTAAGAAACTTTAGTTGCTTTTTAGACAAGAAGCATTCATAAGCTTCACCTAAATTAGCCTTTCAATTCTGTAACTAGCTTGAATCCAAATTTTGCAATGAAGAAGAATAAAGGTGGTCATATTCTTAATCATTACCTCATTCAAACAAACATAAAGCAATCACTAGCTTGGATGCCTGAAATTAACAAAGCGTTATATATGTAATAACTCAAAGTACATCTTCCAGTACTTGCCCAGAATAAAATCTATGCTTCCATTCTATATAAGTTTCTTATAACTAATTCAATGACATAATCATGCCAAGGGCATTTTAGGCAACTGTCCAAGATGCTTTGGGCTTCAATGAGTACTTGATACTTGCTTCGCCAACATCCAGCCTCCCTTCCTCAACAATAGCCCTAAATTTCATTTGGGCTTCTACCCTTCCTTCAGTCTCATTCTCTAAGCCACTCAACAGCAATCAGCACATCATCCATCCCTGACCACAGGGACTGGTTCAAGGATGGGATGTGACCAAAACTGCTAAATCAATGAAATTTAGATCTGTTGTGGGAGCTGCCTGATAGAGCTCACTCTTTTTTTACTGGATTTATCCTGAAATGATGAAAACTCTGAAATCAGTGTAGCTCTTTGGGCACCACCAGAACTGAGAAAGGAGGCAGCAGAGAAGAGGAAAAGCTAGGAGATGGAGAGAAATCATGGCATTATTTGGGCACTGTATTCAGTCATTTCCCCTTGCATAAGCTGGTTTCAGTTATGTCCCACTTGAAATAGAAAATGTCCTGACACAGGTCTGTTTAAACCATTCCACATTTCTGACTAATCCAATGATTATTAACCCTTACACTCAGAAAGATTCATAAATTAAGTGTGAGACTCGAAGAGTGAAAAAAATTTTCTTGAGAGTTTCAATAAAAGAAAAATCCATTGTTTCTAAAGCTAAAGGCCTTAGGATCTCAATCGTCATATGAAGGCTTTTCCTTCTCCAGTTGTACTCATCCAGCTAAGCTAAACCTCAGCTTCTGAACCTGTAAAGATGACAACGAGCAGTGCTGAAACCCAAAAAAAGGATTGGTACTACCACACACGAACTACCGTGAGTTCAACCTCAGCTAGGCTCACAATATTTTTGTAATTTTTTAAAGTAATCTTTTATTCGTCCTTTAATCCCTTACTCGCTCACCACAATGATTATGTTCAACATTCTTTGACTCACCTCAGGTCATCACTAAACCCTCATCCTCATGCAATCCTGTGTGAACTTCTTCATTCCATCCTCCACTCCCACCATGTACAAACCTCCAACCTTCTGATAACTACCTATATAGACTGTGTGTGTGTGTATGTGGGCGCGTGCGTGTGTGTAGCTACAGTTATGTTGCATGTGTAAACCAATATCCTGTATTTCTGGAACCAATTTCATTGTCTTCTAAATAGTATATGTTGCAAGCACTCACTGGGGAGACCTGGATGCCAGAGTTTATGGTAATCATCCTCCTCAGTTTACATTTATTGAATGTCTACTATGTACCAGGCACTATCCTAGTTGCTTCACCTTATTAACTTGTATAATCCTCTTAACAACCTAGGAAGTAAACACTATTATCCTCAGATAAGTAAACAGAGGCACAGAGAGATCAAGATCACACCTTAGTAGATGGTGGAGCTGAGATTTTATCCAAATCAGTCTTACTCAGAACCTATGCTCATAACTGTTATGCCGTAGTGCCTCTTAGAGTCTCCATGAAGACACTGTCCAGAAATAAATTCTTGTGTTTGTGTATATAACATTACAGTGTATAAACAGCTTTTATATTAAAATGTCCTATTAAATTAATGGTTAAGTTATTATTATTCTTGTTTTACAAATGCAGAAAAAATTCAAAGATTAATGGGCTTATTTACCCAAGGTCATTAAACTAATGCATGGTGAATTCACATCTCCTTCTTCCACGCAAAAGAAATTTAGATCAGAAAATTGTTTTCCCATGGACTCTTCTGTAGAAATAAATGTTTGAAACGTCAATGAAAATAGCTGGTTAAACTCATTCTCTGTAACTTTACAGCATAAAGGGTGACCTCTAAGTTATCCGAGGGACATCAGCATTAATGATCAATTAATATTATAATTTATTTTATTTTCACTCTTCAGATTGATACCCTAGCCTCTGCTAAATTGTTTCCTTCTTCCTTAAATGTACTTTGATTTTCAATATCATTATTCCTGAGTTTGACTCCATAACTGGATGGGTGAGAATATGAGAAGGTAACAGCGCAGTGAAGAAGTCAAGATAGAAGGTAGATCTCACAAACTCTTCAACTAACCGCTACCTTTCCTTTTCAAGCCACAGGTTATAGAGCAGTAAACTCAGTCTTGGCTGTTTTTTCATCTTGGAAAACAAAAGTCTGGCTTTACCTGACTCATGATTCTATAATGATTGACTCCCCCCCCAAAACAAACAAAACAAAATATCCTTTTGTTATGCGTTGAATTATGTCCCCCAAAAAGATATGCAGAAGTCCTAACCCCTAGTACCTCAGAATGTGACTTTATCTGGAAACAGAGTCGTTGAAGATCTAATTAGTTAGGTTAAGATGAGGTCATACTGTAGTAGGGCGGGCCCTTAATCTAATGTACCTGTGTCCTTATAAGAAGAGGATACACCCAGAAGAAAGATGACCATGTGAAGACAAAGGCAGAGATCGGAGTTATGTTGTCACAAGCCAAGGAATGCGGGAGACTCCCCTTGAGGCTTTGTAAAGAGCACAGCCCTGTCAACACCTTGATTTCAGACTTTAGCCTCCAGAACCGTGAAAAAGTAAATTTTTATTATTTAAAGCTAACTACTTTGTGGTACTTTGTTATGGCAGCCCTAAAAAACTAACGCACTTCTCTTTTCTACACTCTCCATATTGAAAAATTTGTCAGAATATATAAATATATATAATAAATATATAAGATGTATTATGTAATATATTAAAACATATCATATATTTTACAAAATATAGAAGATTTCAATGAGAAGCTTTGAATTCAGTCATAGAGAAAACAACGACGACTTGAAGAAATGGTTACTTATAATTTGACTTTTGACAGAATTAATAGAAGCATAAATCTCCATTTAAATTCACACAACTGTCTTCATATTTTATATAGTTGATGGAAACCAATAACAGTATCCAAGACAAACTACTAGAGACATCACTTTAGTGATTTTAAAAGACCCCACTCTTGTCCCCAAATCTATTTCCAACATATTCTTACCATGTTCTTATCCCTGTGAAACTAGTGATCAAAGCCCTTCAGAACAGGCAACTTTTACAAACAGACACTCTTTGTGTTTTTAATTTCAACTGCTTGATCTGTTGGATATGCCCTTTAAGCTGTAAGCCACAAACTGATTTCTAGCACCATTTTTAACTTCCAGTATCTTAACCGCACCCCCCTTTACCTTACCCATCTTTCTTCAGTCTGTGGGACAAACAGGCCAAACTCGATATGATCATTGGAGTAGGAGAGTATGTGTGGACATATGGGCATCATGGCAAGCACTTGTCTTTTAAATTGGTCTCCAAGAGCACCGCATCCTATCCTCACTGCTTTTACTTTTTCAACTACACAATACGGTAGAGATATTCAATGAATAAACTGTGTTCTGTCCTGCCATAGAAAACAGGATACCAAATATCCTCCTTTATGTTGGCCAAACAGTTTAATTATCTGACAATAAAACAAAGGCCTTAAGAATAGTACTCATCAGTTCCTAAAAACCAAAAGGGGTCACTTGGTCTCATTTCCATCAAAATTGGTAACATCAGTAGGCATTCTTGAACATTTAAAAAGACATTTTCAAATAATACCATTCAGCAGATTTAGGTATGTTGTGTGTATTTTGCAACAACTCTTCCTGGTAGAGTTATCAAATGTAGTTCTGCTTAGAAACTGGACTTTGCACAGGTAGGATAAACATTTTTCTGGCTAGATTTCAATCTATCATGCTCCATGGTTACAATAGCTAAAAAAAATAGGAAGATTTGGAAAACATGTTGGTCCTGTCTTCAAACATTGTGGCTGCCCATGACTGTGCTAAAGCGCGCAGTGCTTTCTGAGTAGCTGAGCATTCGAGTTGAACTTTCGTAATAGAACAGTTGTGCCTTACTCCCGTCTATGGGTTTCCGGTTCAGAACCGTATCCTGAAATTGACTGTGATCCAGCACTTACCGAAGGCTCGCTTAAAGCATCTGAAATTTGAGAGAATCTGCCCAGGGGATTCAAAAACACTTCTTCCTTCTGCATTCTCCCAGCTCTATCTCTTTATTAAGCTAGATCTTCAACAAGTGGAATACTAATATTTATTATCTGAGCCCCTCTAGGAATGACTTCACTGAGTAATGGCTTAATATCACATCCTCAGTCTTAAGAGGACTTATTCAAGAAGGGTCAATTTGAACAACGTTGCTATAAGATGAAGCTGGAGTTGAAGACCTTGTTTACTTTATTATTAAAAGTCCCTGTACAAGGATCCACATATAAATTCACTTTGAATTTACATCCTGAAATCAGTTTTTCTCCACAGACTAATGCCCCTGCTTGCTTTTGGATTAGACAATGAAGCTTATATAATCAACCTATTTCCCTCTTGCCTTAGATGCCAAAAATTTCAAATCAATTCAGTTGACTGACCAACTAAAGAATTAGTTGATCTGCTATACTCAGTGACATAGCACCTCTGTTCTTTTCTACATTTGTTTTATATAGCTGCTTATATTTGTCTTATCACTTATTATGATTCCATTTTACAAGGGACTTCAAAACATTTTGGATGTAGGATAGTAATTAATCCTAAAAACTAGAATGCTTCTACATAATTTTAGTTTTTATTTTTTTCCTTAAGAAAGGAGTTCGAAAGACCCTTTAGGGTGCTGCTGGTAACCATCTTCCTTGGAAGTGCAATGACAATGGAAGAACAAAAATTTTCGCACTGCTGTATTATACTAGCAAAGTAACAGTGATAACATTCAGTACTCTGCCCTTTTTTTAATCTACTTTTTGGTCTTGGTGATTCCCAGAAGGATACAAAATTCAAAAAGAAACTGAAGATAAATTCATGCTTTTTGCTCTCTTCCACAGAGCATTAATAGCTTTTGGAATTGAAATTGTTTTATTAATTTGATAAGGCTGGAGGAAAATCCAAGGCTTTTATGAATAATTCAAGTTTCTGTCAGATCCTAGAAAGCCTTATGGAAAGTACTATTATACCTCAAAAATGCCCTCACAGTAGACCATACATTTAATTTTCAATAACATTGATTTATAGTTTTATAAAGAAAAATAATAAATATAATGAATTACCTCCATATTTCCTGATCTCAGTCACTATAAAATAACTGCTGTAGTTTTACATTTCCAGTGTGAAATATTAAATGCATAAATCAAAACAAAATTATTTTTCATCTTACAGAGAGAGACTGGTTCCTGAGAGTGACAAATTCATTTTATTTTAAAATTAATGTTTTAAGGGAAAAAAATCTCCATTGAATCCCTACCGGCTTTAAAAAGAAAAAAAGAGTTTGCACTTTGCTCTTTTGCTTATGATCTTATGATCTTTTGCTTATGTTGTGCTTATCCACAACAGGTACTGTGTGTAAGAAAGTATTAAGGTGCCAACAACTTCAGACTTATCAGGAATCAAATTATACTTCCTTACATGAATCACTTTCCTTTCCCACTTCCTTTCTCATGGAATTTCCTTTTTCCACGATTGTTTTACCCTAGGTTGCCACCCAGAGATAAGCGTCGCCCACAATGTTTCTCTAATGCCACCAGACTGGCATTTTTGTAATTCAAATATTCCCTTACAGCCATAAGTAAGTAATCATGTAATGAGAAGAACATTATCAAATAACAACGATTCAAGAGAGCTACGATTTTCAAACAGGCAGAAACAGATGCATTTACTTTTACATTCTCTCAACTTCATCCCCTAAATTTCATTGAGAACAAGAAAAACAGTATTTTGCGCCCTTGATTAAAAAGAGTAAATCTAATTATAAGAATTCACTTTCACATTCAAATACCTCTCAGCTTTTGTGAGCGTTCAACATTCAACCACCAAGAAGCTCTCATCCAGAGTGCTGAAGGCTGAATGCTAAAGCGCCGAATCCTTGAACAAATGGGTAACTGAGCTAATAGACCAAGAAATAGCAAATCACCTAAGGACCGTGATATTGGAAACCTGGAAACAAGCATAAGTGAAATATTGTCTCTAAGGCTCAGTTTACACGCTCAAAACAGATCACTTCAAATCATCTGTTTTTTTTAAGTTTATCTACATGATTCCTAAAACTATCATATACATTTTTTGGTCAATTAGGAATACAATTCACTCATTGATTATAGAGCAAAACAAGCTTAGAGGCAAAATCTTCTAATTTAGAAAAATTCTCTTTGTCATATGCCTAAATACAAGCGAACTCTTATTAGAAGAGAATTCATATGAATAGGACAAGGAATAGATACCTTTCTTTTAATCTTTACAATAGCTCAGTGTCGTTTTAAGGTGGTGTGTTTTCTGGAGGAGTTTCATAAAGAATCTCTGGAGTCCTGAAATAACCGTCTGGCAAAGATCTGAACAAGCTTCTCTAAAAATAACAATGGGCTGTGGACTTCATAAACATTTTTAGAAATTAAATAGCTGCTAACTTGTTCCATATGGAAGCAAATTCCCGGAGTCCAACATGTTGTTCATTGAGACCATCCAAACACATATTCCAAAGGAAGAGGCAAAGTTGTCCAGAGTCGTTCATGAGAAGCCAGAGGAAACAGATGATCCTGAAACCTCTTAAAAAAATAAAAACCAAAAAGCAGAGGGCTCTAAAAACCACATGATACTCTTGCCCTGAGACTCCCCAGGGTTTCTTAGGTCAGACAACCTTTCAAGATCCCCAAATAGTAATTATTACTCCTTAAATGAAGGCAATAACAAAATTGCTAAAATTTCGGACAATGGTTATAAGTGCTAAACCATACACGAATTTAAATTTTTTTATTCAGACCAAAGGATAGTATTTCATAAATTTACTTCCATAATATACTTAAAACACGAAGAAGCGTAGAGATTCAGAAATGCTGACTAATTGATCATTGATCGTATGCTTACTGAGACATACTCAGTTATTCAAAATGACTCATTTGTGCTTTTACTCAGAATTCTAAGTAGTCCCAAGTAATCTTCCCAAACGCTGTTTTTGTTTGTTGTTGTTTTTTGTATTCTCCTCATATAATAAAAGAGAATGAGAAGACAGAAAATTAACAGCACACTCCCCCATCTGTTAGTCTGTTTACCAACGTCTCAGCACCACATCATGCACACCGAGGGTTTATTCGTCCCAGCATTATGTGAGTAAATTGGGAAAATTGGTTTCCTGTGGTAAAAAACACTTATACTTCAAAGTATTTTCCCTCCATTCATACTCCTGATTTCCCTTTTTGATCTTTCCATCTGTTGTTGTATAGATCCAAAAGCTCCGCGATCCCTACCTCCCCTCCAATCATCCCAGACACATGGTTAGTATTTAACATCCAGAACGGCATTTTCGTTTTTTACTACTTATAATTTTGAATGAAACTGTCACAAGAAATGAAATTCAAAGAAAAGATAATATCAAATATGTCTTTAAGTCTAAATTTACTCAGGGTTTTACATTCAAATCAAATTGGTTTTTCTAAATAAAAGGGGGTTAAATTGCTGGGGCTGTTGCCATAGAGAAAAGTAATAGGAAAATCTATAGGAAAGAAATTTAGGAAGTCTGGTGCAGCTGATTGCATTCGCACTGGGGAAACACAGCGGGGCTGTGATATTATTACCTATAGGATGGCTATGGCGTGTTTGTTCTTGGATACCAGCAGAAGGATACGAAATATGTCTGAGGAGAAGGGATGAGATAAATATGTAAACCTTTGTTACACAAATTAAAATTGCTCAGAATTAAAATTTGCTATGAGTTAATGTTTGGATGTTTATCTTTGCAACAAAGAGCTTAAATTAAACTATTTTCATCTGACGGCATAGAAATCAAGTGGTTGGTCTTTGGTTGGTGGGGTGCAGGGTTGAGACAATTTCTCAATGTTTATTTCTCAATTTCAGGACCATTTTGTAAGAGTTGGAATAGATGGCCATAACTATATAAAAGTTTGTAATCTGAAGAGAGCATTTCCTGTCTTAAAATATTTCCCCATCAACAATTGGCACCTGAAATTATGTCATTAAAGATTCATTTTATATAAGAACCTAGTAAAAGTGTATACTTGTGGGAGTTGGAGGAGGTGATATAGAATGAATACAAATTCTTCTCAGTGTGTATTAGTTTTATTTTGAACCATGCGAATGTACTACCATGTGTTACCTATTAAAAATAAATTTTTTCAAAGAAAAAAAAGATCTTAAAACTGTAGAAGTTCTCCTGAAGTTCCAATTGAAATGTAAATGATTCTGGAAAAACAGGCATATGTTTTCAAGAATTAGCTGATAACCAGGTGGGAATGAGAGGAACCCTTGACCCAGACTGATCCTTCACTATCTGTGAATTCTTCCCTCCTTGCAGAGCTTTCCCAGCTAGCCTGATCTGTTAGAGCACCACTGGCTATCTATACTTTGGACCATGGATGTCATAAACAGCACAATTTTGAATGTGAAACAAGAAAGGATTAGTAGTGGGCAAAGAAGAAGGGGAAGGGGTCACTGCAAGGAGAGCTAGAAAGGAGGCCACCTGCTCTACTGCACTACCTATGGCTAGCCCCACCTGTGTCCCCATCACATATATAGATGTGCGGGTACACACACACACTCCCACACTCAAACAGCATGTATAGTGCTATAGAATCCAGCGGAGGACCAAGAGTCACTTCCAAGCAGAAATGTATGGTCAATTTTTAGCACCTTCTGGTTTCTTTCAGAACCAGTCCCTCCCTTGCTAATGTTCACTGATCCCATCATTATCTAGCTGCCTTCTCCCCCATCAAAGCATGGTCTGAGCAGATTTTAGAACAAGAGAAGAATAAACATATTAATGTATATGTCTCTATAGGTCTTCATAAATTATGCTAGCTGCTATAACAAACAATCCCAAAATTGCAGTGGCTTAACAAAATAAACATTTATTTGTTGCTCACATCACAGTCTAAAAAGGCTAGGGAACTTCCCTGGGAAGTTCTCGTTTAAGTAGTGGCTCAGGGATAAAAGTTCCTTCCATTTTGGTTATGCCACCACCTTCCATAGATGGCTCCATTTTCAGCAAAGAAAGGGAAGAGAGAGCGTGGACAATGATCCAGGAGATTTTATGGCCAGGGCTGGACACGTTTGCCCACATTCCATGGCCCCTAAATAACTTGAAAGGAAGTTAAAATTATAGTTTTCTTTTGTCATCAGGAAACTGAAACAAGATTAACGACCATCTAATCAGTCTGTTACACAAATTCCCTTTCTGGTCATCAAATATCTGTTTCAGTCTTCCTTCCATAGTATCTTCTGGTCACTGCATCAAATGCAAACTCCTTATCTCTGGGCAAAGCACAGTCCTCTCCTCCACGCTGGATATGACTAATCTAGTTGCTGCCACATATGAACCGAAAAGATAAGTTATATGTTCCTCATATGCAAATATTCTATATAATGGTGGAACAGGGGCAGGATAATTGCAATAAACACTCCTATTTAGAAAGAGGAAAAACAGGAATCACAGAGTAGTAAATTGTCCTTTCCAATTCCAAAGTTCTGCTAGACAGATGTGGTAATTCCTTCATTTGGCTTTGATTCTGTTCACTGGGAGAAATTCCGATGTCAATTGTTCTCCGTGCCCACTGACTCCATCTTTTGGACAGCCTGTTCTAGCCCATTTCCTCCTTGGTGACATCTGATGGAGATGTTTCAGAGCATGGCCTCTTTGGAGGCTGTAGAGCATTTGAAGCCCTGCCTGCTGTTCATAGAAAATGGAGACCTGTCTTAATACGTGTTCCCTGAAAGTCAGAGCCTTGAATAACAATTTAGGTGCAAGCACTTTATCTGAGAAGTGCTCTTGAGAAGCACCGTGAGTAGTGGAGAAATAAGATATGGAAGGAAGGAAAGCCGGTAAAGGGAGCATTCATGATTGGGTTACCACTAGAGAGATTTCAGTAGAGAACTTGGAGCTCAAAACCTCTGGAGACCCTCTAAGGGACTATGTGGAACACTATGTCTAGGGGAGGTGCAGAAATTCCTGCCTCCCGTTGATTTAAGGTCATTCATGGGGCACCAATTCCAAGCAGTCCTACAGGCAAGGAAGTCCCCCAGAGCAGATACAGTACATGACGTGTCAGCTCTCTCCTGGAATAGGCTGAGGAAATAAGGATGGCACAATGACAGCATCTGCTACAGGTCCCAAGAGTTACTTAAAATTCAAACAGTCAAAGAATTTTTTAGTCTGGATTCATTGTTTCTCTGGCAATACAATTCCCTCCACAACTTAACAGGCTTCCAATACATTTGCCATGAGCAGTTCAACACTTCCAACTTTCTTTCCGAGACAGAATCCTTAAATGAGCTTTGTTTTCTCACCCTCATCCTCCCTCCTCCAGTTTAATGCTGACTATCTTTAATGATGGGTACCTTATCAGTAAACCACTAGCAAGAATTAGTTGATACTCAGCTAAGGGAAGCACATACCCTTAATCTGATCTTTGCCCTGAGTTGCTTGATTCAAATAACAATTTTTTAAATCCAATTTTTCCTGTTTAGGATTTAGAAACAGCTTTTCCAATGAAACATTTCTGGATTCCATCTATTCTCTTTCATTTTTGTTTGTAAACCAGCCAATGCTTCCCTGAGCCATCTCTTTTTGTAATACCTTGGAAAATACAGCCTATAATAACTGGCCCACACTAATGCTCTGATTCATTTCTACCATCTCCCCTGGAGCTGCCAGCTGAGTAGGGACTTCTTCTGACCTCCAATTTATTGCAGGTAACAGTTGTACTAAATATTTGACCACTGCATGACATGGACAGTCATCTTTCCAGACTCCAATATCAGTTTTCTCACTACTTACCTCTCAACAATTGCCAATACCACCTAATTTAGCTTTTTAATGGCAGCATTTCACTTCTGATATAAATGTCTCTATTAGGATAAATAACTTAGCTACTATAACAAACAACCTCAAAATCCCAAAGGCTTCACAATGAAAACGTGTATTTGTCATTTGTACACAATCTGATGTGAATGCAAAGCTCTTCTAGGAGGTTTCCTCCAAATGAGTTCTCAGGGGTTCAGGCTGCTTCCATTTTGTAACAGAGCCATCTCCGATATAACCCTCTCAATCACCAAGGTAGGAAAGAGAGCTTGGAAGATCAACAGGGGATTTTAAGTCCAAGCCTGGAAGTGATAAGCCTCCCTTCCACTGACATTTTTTACTCCAAACCCCCCTGCAAAGGAGGCTGGAAATGCAGGTTTGCATTATCCAGAAAGAAGAAATGAGGGTTCATCTAGTTTGACTCTAGCACAATGACCAACAAGGCTAATGTGTTATCACTCCAGAGCAGGACTAACCTTGAAGCAAAGAAATTAATCTCTTACAGTAAAATTCCAAATGGATTTAAAGACCAGATTGGGGGGTGGGGGGAGGGACCAGGGGCTTCCCTAATATCCTCTCAGTCACACCACAGTCATTTGTTTTCTCATTCAATATCTAAGGCTGTTCTTGTATAAACTATCTCTGTTCTCACTGGAAAGTAAACAACCAAGAAGAATTGAGCAGGGATGCTCACTCGTTTTGGTGACCTCTCTCAAAGTGATGGCATCTGTGGGTTTTTTCTGCTAATCTCCTAAAATGTGAAAACTCTGCTAATCCCCCTTTGAAACAGACAAGGATGCAAGAATTTCTGTTTTTACTTTCCTAGAGGCACGTTTGTTAAAACTGATACTCAACTGCCTATAATATTAAAAACCTTGAAGAACGAAGTATCCACATGTTACATCACCTTTTACCAAGTACTTTTCTTCTGAAAAAATACATTAGTCTGTAGGTGTCAATATGCATTAAAAGTATGCAGGCTGACAAAAAATGATAGAACACACAGCCCAGAAAATAAAAGTTAGCCCCGGGCCCAACCACAGTTTCAAGAATCGCATAATAGGTGCATTTAACTTAAGTGAATTCAAGTATCCATGCTCAAGATTCAGTTTTAAATATTACAAAATGCTATAAAATTATATTTCACATTTGTACTATTCTTCATGTACCATTTAATTTTTCATATACATAAACTGTGTAGGATTGTATGTACAAAACCATCCATATTATTCTTCATGAGGGATAAAAGGGATTTTTAAGGGTAATTTTGACTGTGTAATTTTTACAAATGTGGGCTTTTGAATCTAATGCCCTGGTAAAATACAATTCCACAGTAAACTCCTTTCTGCACATGACCTGCCTCCCGACTCAGCCTCCCTGCACTCTGACCTTATTTCCTCTTGGCTGCTTGGGTCAACTTCTATCCTGATCCTGGGCCCATCTCCACTTGTGAACAAACATCACTTTTTGGATAATCCTTTTGTTTGATGGCCTGGTTTTGGCATTCTGTTCAACAATACACTTGCAAAGACTTGAACTTCATCAAATGTTTTCTAAACCAATCACTTCCTACAGAATGACAAGATCTTGTCTAAAGCAGAGATCTCGATGGTGCTATATGCACATCAGACATAGCGCTGGGTCTCAGAAGCAATAATGGAGATTAGTTCAGGCCATTACTGATGGAAGAGAAACAAGTCCTTTGCTGCAGCTGCATAAGCCTCATCAGTCACTCAGCTCTCATCTGTTTCGGTCTCTGCCACACTTTTCTATGTCCTCAAAACATTTTACCATAAACCTTCCTTTGCTAGAGACAGCCTTTGTTTCAGTGGCAAGAATGCACTTGACCACAGTTTTTCAGCTCCTGGTTCTAGCTTCACCTAGGAGTCTAAAGGACTTGTCCCTTTTGAATCAAGAAAAACTCACAATATTGATAACAATAGCTGCCATTTACTGAGTGCTTACTATGTGCCAGACACCATGCTAAAAGCTTCATGTATACGATTCATTTAATCATCACTATAACCATATGAGGTAAGTACCATTATTATCTCCGTTTTATGAATGAGGACCTCAAGGAAAAAGAAGTTCCGTAATTTGCCCAAGGACAAAGTGCCTGTGATAGTGGAGCTGGGATTTGAACTCAAACATTCTGGCTCCAGAGTCGGTGCTGTGACACATTTCCTCCCTTACAGAAGACACTAGTTTTATCTGTCAATAAACAACGGCTTGTTTGTAGTAGCCCTAGGATTGCTGTCGGCAATGACAAAAATAGAAGGAAATTAGCATTTTACCTGAAAAAACCTTCCTTTCAAGATGGATACCTTCTGGATTTTTAGACCTGAAGAAGTTCTAGGATGTTTTCACCTTGATTAACTGAGGATGATCACTTAGTCCAGCATTATTATTTCAAAAATTACTTACAGCTATTTGCCCTGGCAGAAAATCAGTAGGAGTTGTCATTATTTCCATCTTGTTGCTGAGGCACCACACTCATGGAGCTGTTTCCTGAGTGGGTGCTCAATGAGAGAAGACAGATATTCAATCATCTGGACCCGGGAAAGCAGAAGTGAAAAATGCAAAGTGTGTAAGACTGGGTCAGAATAGATATGCAGTTAGCTTTGAGCATCTGTCCCTTGAATTGAGCTGTGTCTATACAATGGCAGAAAAGAAAATCTGTTAATTTGCTCATTCAAATCAGTCAAAATTTCAAAGTATAAACTCATAGACAAATGATTTGTTATAGACAAATGTGATATAGCATCTAAGTGTAATAATACAGGTATAGAGATGTGTGTGTGTATACACACACACCCCAAAAATGTTTACTAACAAGACTTTGTAACTACTTGTTTGGGTGTTCGATGAATTAAAGCACCCTAGAATATAATTGCAACAGGAAGCCTTACGTATCCTTGTTACATGTACACATGTTTTCATTTACTTCATTTCACGGTAGAGGGAAACACCTCACAGAGGAGGAATTAGTAAAAAAAAAAAAAGCATCCAATTATGAAGAAAGTAAATTAAAAATAGCACAAGGACCATGAACTGACTTTAAGCTCTTACTATTCAGGAGGCAATTATCCGAATGTGCTGTATTTAGGCTCCTGGGCGCTTCTTCCTGTAGCCTGACCTGGGGACAATACTTAACTCCCACCAGCAGAGTTCAAAGACGGGACAGTAGGCGGTTGGCCATGTGATATAACCTGAAGGATTTGACAGGTGTGTTTGCCCCAAGATATTTCACCCACTCCCTCCCCATCATGTAATTCCCACTTCTTGCCTTATATTTTCTTCCAAAGCCATGCCTGAAGATGGACTCTATTAAAATAAGTGCATTACTTGAGGGACATTACATCCTGACTCAGTAATGGTCACTTACACAGTGACCCAATATTTACATAGCAGACCAGATAACGTGTTTCCTGGCAGAGTTCAAGGTTCTGAGGGACGTGACACTAGGCAGTTTTGTTTACTGGGGAGAGGGAGGGAGAAGGAAGAAAGGAAGTCAGGGGAGCCATCCTGAATATGCAGTACCAAGCATGGGCATTGCTAAGGGAGAAGGCGGTCAGCTTCTAGAAGACAGCTCCAAAGAGGGCCACTGGAAGGGTGCTAAGTAACTCAGCTAACTGGGGAATGGGAGGAGGAGAGATTTGCTCCTGTCTGCCAGATAATAGAGGAAGAAAGGAGGAAACATGAAAAACATATATGGTTTGTGAAACTCATTCAAAAGTTTTACTGGAAGAGAAATCAGAATATAATGACTAAGAAGGTTTAAGTTCGTTATCTTCCGGTCATCCACATTTTTATCTTCATGAATGTATTAGTTTCCTTGGACTACCTTAACAAATTACCACACACACAAAAATTACCACAAACTGGGAAGGGTCGTGGCCTCTTTGAGGCTTCAGGGGAGAATCTGTTCCATGCCTTTCTCTTAGCTTTTGGTGTTGCCAGCAATCCTTGGCATTCCTTGGTTTGTAGATAAACCACTCCAATCCTCTGCCTCCGTTGTCACATGATGTTTTCCCTATATGTCTGTCTTTATGACTCTTGTCCTCTTATAAAAGCACCAGTTATTGGATCAGGGCCCACCCTAACCGAGCATGACCTCATCTTAACTTAATTACATCTTCAAAGACCCCATTTACGTATAAGGTCACATCCACAAGTATTCATGGTTAAGAATTCAACACATCTTTTTGGGGGACACAATTCAACCCACAACAATGGCTTTTTCCCAAAGAGCAACAATACTTAATTGTTGACTATCATTCTTCCCAAAGCCTTCCCACAATTCAGATTGGATCTATTCACCGGAGGAGTAACAGCCACTCCATTGAAGGAGGCAATTGAGGAAAACTCCATCACTGTCATTATGAAACCAAACAGCTCCTAGAAATATAAGACCATATTCTTATTATGTTTTCCACTTGGAACTTTACTGACATCAGCACTTCCATAAACTTTTCAGAGTTTCACCTTTGGCAATAATCCAACAAATGAGCACAACAGTAAGGTGTTGGCACAGAAGCATAAAGGACCATTGTTAGGATGAGGAGTGGCAGCCCAGGAATAAGGAAGAAAGAGAGGAGCTAATCTCATGGGCAAAGTAAATTGCACACTAAATCAGTGATATCCATAATACCAAACAAAGAGAGGCTTAAAAGACAGGTTCCTGTTTTTAAAAAAAGAGAAGGAGACAGGTTTTGAACAGGATGACAACCTGGGATAGCAACTGGATATAATTAACATGTAAATATAGTTTTGATTCTGTAATTTTTCCCATCTTTATACACACACCTGGATTCCAAGTAATGCAAAGAAACTAATTGATAGAGGAGTTGTTGAATAAATGAAACCTAGGTCATCCATGGCATCCATTGAAAATGGGCCAGCATTAATACACCTACACATCCATGCCAACCACACTCATCTGAGACAAATCAGTCTATTGTCCCTCAATGTTTAGGATGTCAGTCGTTAATAGTGGAAATATCAGAATTACACTCAAGTGAAATGGAGACACTATTAAAATTGGGACGGCCATTAATGATACAGTTCTATCACTTCTTCATTAGAAAACTTGAAGTACTGTAGAGGTCTTAGGGGTAAGAATGGTCTCTCAACTGTTTAAAATTGGATAGAAAATGACTTTCAAGATCTGAATCTACATATTAAATGATAATACTTTAAAAACTTAGGCTGATTCCCCAACTTTCAATAAAGCTAGCCCTTACGACTTTTTATTTATGAACTCATCTAAGCTAAGGCCTCTGGGAATTAAGTCCTAAGCTGCTTTCTCTGGTTTCATTGCCAAAAAGACAGCAAAAACTTAGTGAATACCTGCTATGTGCCACACAATGTTCTGGAAGTTGGTAATTCAAAAATAAACAAGGCAGGGGCTGGCCCCATGGCCGAGTGGTTAAGTTCGCGCGCTCTGCTGCAAGTGGCCCAGTGTTTCTTTGGTGCGAATCCTGGGCGCAGACATGGCACTGCTCATCAAACCACGCTGAGGCAGTGTCCCACATGCCACAACTAGAAGGACCCACAACGAAGAATATACAACTATGTACCGGGGGGCTTTGGGGAGAAAAAGGGAAAAATAAAATCTTTTAAAAAAAGAATAAATAAATAAATAAACAAGGCAGAAAGAGTCTTTACTCTGTGGAGATTACACGATAGCAAGTGAGACAGACCAGTATGTCTCATTTCAGAAACAGGTGTGCAATTGAGTACACAAGAGACTTGGGGGTTCTGGCTTTTTCCTTACTAAAGTGTTTTAATATAAGCTACTTCTAGTAACTAGAAGTTCATTCTAGATTTTAACATCCTTTTACAGACACCATAGAAATAAATGTAAAGATGCTACAATATGTTTCCTAAACTATACTAGAAGGCCTGAAAAATAATCTTATACTGTCAAAATTTTGAAACATATTTTCGTTATTTGGTATAAGAAAACAAAATAGCAGTATGCAAAGTGGAAAGAGTCACTAGCCACGAGACAAGCAGAGCTGTGCTCTTGTTCTAGACCTTCTTTCTCTTCCTGAGTTCCCTCACTAGGCTTTACTTTCATAATCTGCAATATTGACAGTTAATTTGACTCTTCATTTTTAAAGAATTGTTCAGCTATCACTGGAATTCCTCAGAGAAGCTTTGGGTCTTGGAAAACTTTGATTTAAAAAACTTTTCAAATAATTTGAAAACTATTTTTAAAATATAGTAAAGCAGGGACCGACCTTGTGATGCAGCGGTTAAGTTCACACATTCCGCTTTGGCAGCCCAGGGTTCGCTGGTTCAGATCCCGAGTGCAGACTCACGCACCACTTGTCAAACCATGCTGTGGCAGGCAGCCCTCATATAAAGTAGAGGAAGATGGGCACGGATGTTAGCTTAGGACCCGTCTTCCTCAGCAAAAAGAGGAAGATGGGCAGCAGAAGTTAGCTCAGGGCTAATCTTCCTCAAAAAGAGAAAAAAATATATATATATAGTAAAGCAAAAAGCACAGTCAAATAATGTTTTATACCAAATTAGCCCATTGGAAGCTAACTACCAACATGATAATTTATACATGCAGGTTAACAAATTTTGTACAGGGCTCATAACGATCTCTGGGCTTACATTTGAACTTCTTAAAATTCGATTATTGATAAAGAAGGTTGTAGCTCTGACCTGGTCTTTCAATAAATTTGTTCCTTCCTCTATGCACCTTGTGAAAAATGATTCAAGGAAGTACCTACTGCAGCACAAGCCGGCTATGCTCTGTTAACGGCAGCCCAGACTCAGCCAGGTCCACTTAGTGTACGTTCCAGCCACAGTGTAACAGTCAGCTATGCAGTAACAAAGAAGCATAACACGTATCTTGTGATAACATAATGTAAGTAGTTTTAACATTTTCTTTGTTTTATAAGTTTATTGCCTCCCTTTCATATTCATGATAAAGAATGTAAGTATGTTAGCTATTAATAAGAATGCACCTTCTTAAAGAAAATTAACTATTGCTTGACTTTCAAGTTTTGAGGTCAGTTTATTTGAAGAAAATCCCGAGATTTAAAGGTGAGCTATTAAAATCATTTACCATTTACACCTACTTATTGGTGTGAATTGGGATATTTTCTCAATATTGTGCATGCAATGCAAAATAGAAAAATAAAATTGAAGATTGAGACTGCATCTATCATTTATAACCCAGAGTTTGCATTTTTGTGTTGATTAAAACCATGTCATTTTTCTCATTAATCTGGCTTTATAGTAAGCAAATGTTACAAACATGAACTTTTAAAACAATTTTTCAACTATAGCACTGCTCTCTTCTCTTTTATATGTAAGGGGTTTTACGTGATATTGAATTAGAAAACAAGGATTCTTTTATAAAAAATCTTTTATACTTGTTCTAGCCAGAGGTTGTTTTTTTTCAAGAAATGGAAACCTACTCTAGCTAGCTCTTAGTAAATAGTCACAATTATTAGACTATTACTAGTGGAAAACAAAAGCAATTCTGATTCACTTGTCCACAATGTCCTTAGCAGAGCCTTTAAGGCCCTCCATGCTCTCCCACCTACGTACCTCTCTGATCTCAAATTCTACCAATCTCCTCCTGGCTTACTGTGCTCCAGGTACGCTCAACTTCTTCCTTCTCCCCAGCACCACCCTTGTTGCTGTCTTGGCATTTTCTACTCTCTCTCCTCTGTCAAATGTCACCTTAGAGACTCAAACCTTAGTCAGCCAATAAAAATACCATGACCCTGACATACATTTCTGAGTCACTCCCTACCCTTTGATTCTTCTACGTTTTTCTTCAGAGCACTTCTAATTCTCTCTCTCTCTCTCTCTCTCTCTCTCTCCATATATATGTAGGTTTTCCTTCATTCTTTCCTTAATTCCTCCCTCCCTTCCTTCCTTCCTTCTTTCTTTCTTTCAGTTTTTTTAAATTATAAGCTCCATGACAAAGGCAGGAACTTTGTCTTGTTTACCACTGTATCTAAAGAACCTAGAACACTATGACAGAGCCCCAAAAGAGGTGGCTTAATGATTATTTGTTAAATGAATAGATAAACAAGTGAATGAATGAATGAGTGGACAAGCAGGACACTCAGTCGAGGTATAGAAGGGGTGAAACTGGGAAATCAGAAACTTAGATGATTTCTCATTTCTCTTGCATCTATTGTAGAACGCCGTGTCTTCTCTCTTTCTTTTTCTGCTTATCAATTGAGGTCTCCTGTTGCTATCTCCAAACTTGCTTTTTCTGCTTACCAGTCAATTTGTGCACAGCTGAAAATTGCCTCCAGACTCAACATGACCTGCAGTTCAAGTGGCCACCATTTGCTGGTTATAATCCTGTCTGGTAATACAAATACTCAAATGAGATAAAGCATTTGGCTCAGCTTAACCTCTAGATTGACCCACCCTTTGTCAGGTCTCCAAAAAACGTAGCAGGAGCTCAACATCACATGGAACCAACATGGCCTTCTAGGTCCACCACTTCAGCAGGTGCTCTCAAGGATTTTGGTGGCAAGTTAAAAGGGGGAGCTTCTCCTAGGCCCAAATAGTGTCTGCTAAAAACAACAACAACAAAAACACTGAGGAAGATGATTTCAAATATTCCCATCTAACTTTAACACCTTAATATCACAATAGCGAAGTGAAATATATTTTAAGAAGTTTATTGCTTTGTTTCCTTTTCTACTTCTTTTCACTTTTATATTTAGGATCCTTTCCATTGCAAATCACTGAAACCCCAGTTCAAATTTGCTTAAGCAAAAAAGCGAAATCTACTGGCTCACATAATTGAACAAGGCAAAAGTATTCTGGATCCAAGCAAGGAATAATTCAGAGCTTAGATGGTTTCGTCCATGATTTTTTGTTGTTGGGTTTTTTTCCCCATCATCTCTCAACTTAATGTCCTCAATGTTAGCTCCATTTTCATGGCTTCAAACTGGCTGCCAGAAGCTACTATGGCTATGTCCTCATAAGTCCAAGTAGTCCTCAAAAGTCCTAATGGGCTGATGAAGGTCACATTTGAATTAATTACAAGTGTTAAAGGAACGTGGTATGTTGGTTGGCTTAGCCTTTAATCATGTGCTCTATCCTAGAACTGAGAATACAGTCAGCTCTACCAGGTTCACATGAGCTAAGACGTGAGGAGAGGAAATTCTATCAATGTATAACCTGGATGCTAAGCAGCAAAACCACACATTTTTGCCACAGATGACATAGTACTCAACTAGCGATGCCTGAAAACAATCTCATACAAGACTATAAAATCTTATAGTCTTCTAAGTTTGCTCTGTTAACCTTTTGTGAACAGATATGGACTGCCAAAACCAAACCATTTTTCAGTGATCTGTAGATAAAACATTATACAGTTCATATTCATGCTTTACCCTTTACTTTTGGCTAAATCACTAATTCTACCAATCAACCGTCAGTAAAGCACCCGCAAGACCCTACTCTCTAGACATATACATCAGGAGGGGAAGTGAACATTTAATCAATTAATATTTGCTGGCTAATGCTTTGACATTTACAAAGCCTGGGCACATCTGCATGAAACTTAAAATAAAATTAGGACAGTGATCAAGAATAAGACTTAATGAAAACAAGCCAATTGAACCCAAAAAAGAGATGCCTCTCTTAACCATTATGAGATTTGAAATGACACTCATTGTCTCCCCATTGTGTGAAAACTATTTGTCAATTCATTCTACCCACCACCAACCAAATAACTCCATTTCATGGACTCATGATCAAATGATTGGTGAAATATTTCAACGTTCAATAGATTGTCTAAACATCTTGTGGAACTATGCCTAAACTGATAGAAAATTCAAACCCCAATTTATTTTATGTTATAACTATTTTTACTTATTTTTATTTTTTTATTTTAAGATTGGCACCTGAGCTAACATCTGTTGCCAATCTTCTTTGGGGTTTTGGGGGGCGGTTTCCCCCTTTTCCTTCTTCTTCAACTCCCAAAGCCCCCCAGTACATAGTTGTATATTCTAGTTGTAGGTTCTTCTGGTTGTGCTATGTGGGACACCACCCCATCATGGCTTGATGAGTGGTGCTAGGTCCACCCAGCACCTGAACAGGCAAAACCATGGGCCACTGAAGCAGAGCATGCAAACTTAACCACTCGGCCACAGGGCTGGCCCCAGGACTATTTTTAAAAGAGCAATCAGCAGTTTTTATGTAGAGAAGAAATATGACATAGAGGTTTAAAGATTGGACTCTGGAATCAAATGCCTAAGTTCAAATCCTGAATCTATACTTACTCATTGTGACTCAATTTCCTCATCAGAAAAAATGAAGATAGTAACAGCAGCTGTCTCATGAGGTTGTTGTGAGGATTAAGTGAGTCAATCCATATAAAGTTCTTAGGAGCTCCTGGCAAATAGGTAGTGCCCAAGGTATGTTAGCTATAATCTCCTTTTATTTTTTTCCTTTTCCCTTTCTCCCTCTCTCTCTTTTCACTTTTCTTCACATTAAGAAATGCTATTAAATTGTTTTATGGACACCACACTTCCATATAATGCATATTGCAAACTGGTCTGGTCATGATTGAGACATAATCACCAAAGAGAAGACTTTGACAGAGATGGAGTGGCTGACATGTTTCTAAACACAATGTTAAATTGTTTGTTATTGTTGAGGAGTGGGAAGCTTCTCTTTTAAAAGACTCCCAAGTTTAAAGCCAACATTATTAATATTCGCAGCAGACAGACTAGTTTACATAGACAGAGACACTGAGGTCAGCCTGAAAGATGAAAGAGCATGCTCATTCCTGACCCTGTAGTGACACACACTTCCTTCTCTACCGAGCCCAGGCACCTCAGGCTTGTCAAGAAGAGGTGTGTCCATAAGGTTGTAAAGATTTGAACCTTACAAATGAGCATCATGTAGTCATAAGCATCCAGATGAGTCATGGCCTATTTTATGGGTGTAGCTCATCTTCAAAGAAAGATTGAACTGACCATAAACATCAGATCATGGAACATAAGCTTTTCCAAAGGCTCCTCATAAAAAAATACAATAAAAATAAATACAGCCAGTGCCTACAATTCAAAGTCTCACACAGATTTATTGTGAATCAGATGCATCATTGCTCATCTTCTCTTTTTGGATGATATCTGTACCACTGAACTGAGTTTCTCAAATGTTCATAAAGCTATTTATGTTAATGTACATAATCAGTTATAGAAGACAACCTCCCTACAGCATAGGACATGAGAGAATTTGAAAATATTTGCATTTTCACTATGTGTTTTCCAATTCTCATCTGACTATCAGGAATCCTGTTGACATATATCTGTCCTTGGCCCCTCAACATATAATTTGACTTGACCTCAATAATACCCACACTTGGAGTGGCCAAAATGCCAAAGATTTCAAGACAAAAATAAAAATGTGTTTATGTAACCTTCTGAGGGTTCTCAAATGTCATAGAGGTTAGAAAATTGTATTTTTTTCACCAAACATGCATTAGTCCCATACATTTGCCTTCTTAGCTATTGTCTTCAGCTCTCAGCAAAGCATACAGGTCCATGGCAAAAAATATCCAGAGTTCAAACTTACATTTACTTTTAGATGTGTAGCCCACCCTGAGTTTTCTGAAACTATACATGAATGTAATTTTCATGGAACATATAAATGATGCTTTTGATAGCTTTCAGTAAATATGAAATCAATTAACACATACTGTTTTAACATATCCATTATTTCCCCAGCACCATCTAGGTTATGTAGGAAATTTAGAATAACTGTGAGAACCAATCTCTGCATCCTGGGAACTTACATTTCAGTGGGAAGATTATACTATGTGCAAACAACATCCATTATCATAAGGTAACAATAGTGAGGTTTTTTGGAATAAATTAACTATTGTTGAGGTTTAGAGGAGAAGAAGAGCAAGGGCATAAGTTTGGTAAAATTCAGCAAATTTACATGGATAAATAAGTCTTGAACTGAACCTTAACGGACTCATGGAAGCCAGAGGAAAAGTGAACAATGAATGAAGTCTCTTGATGTGGGATGCCAATAGGTTATTTAGGAGATTTGCCTAAATAATAATATCATCAAAAGATGAGTAAAGAATACAGTTGATTCTTAGAAAAATCCTCAGGTTTCCTTGGTAAAACACAGACATAAGTCAGGGGTAACTCCAGGATTTCAAACTTAGATAACCTAGAGAAGATCTTTATCAGAGATATGGGGAGTTAGAAAACAGAGCTCAGAGGCAAAAGAAGTTTCACTTAAAAGATATTACAGTTGAGATGACAGCAAGATGTCTCATTGTTGACATGTAGCACACAAAGGGAAGTCATACTGGGGAGTAGAGTTTGGGAGAGAGATCTGGGAGTCATAGGGTGTAAAATATATCACTTAAACTCTCCCTATGCGTCTCATTCAATAGGGTCCCATACCTTTTTTCCCCCTGGGAACAAAACTAAAGCACCTCTTTTTTTTCTTAATGAGATGCATCCTACCACCATAGTATTATTACCATTTTGTCTACATCAAGAATTAGTCAACTCTAATGGATCATAACCAATTGAGCCGTACTTTCTAAGTATCCCTCCCTTCCAGTACCCATGGAGTTTATCAGTATCGTGCATTAAATATGCCAGAGTTTATTTTTTCTGTGATGTCAGGCATGCTACTATCAGCTGACTTAGTGTGATTCTGAAGCATTAATATTCTATATACCTTATTATTCCATGTAAGTATATTGAAACATAAGAACATTTCAATATTTTTAGTTTCTCCTATTCCCATTATCTGAGTCTTAGCAGCTATGCTGAAGCTATTTTATAATATCCCTATTATTAAGAGCTGGAATGTGTAACCAAAAAATGTACAGAGAATTATTTAAACCTATATTGTATTTTCTAATTCCAACCAAATTATTTAAATTTTCATTAGATACCCACAAGACTCAGAGATGGATGGATGCCTTGGGTGGATAAAAGCACGACTAGGAGATTTAGTGAATGAGGGGCAAGACTGGGGGGAAGAAAGTGATACATGTGACCCCCTAAGTAAAGCATTTTGGCAAACAGCATTTCCATATGTGCTTTGTCATGGAATCTTCAACCTCTGGGTTGAAGGTACCTTGGAGATCCTCTAGTGCTCACGTTTCTTAGGAATGATTAGGGCTGGGGCAAATGGATTCTCTCAGTGGAATCTCTTTCTTGCATTGTTCTGCTCCCACTTGGGGCATAAATTTAGGCCTTATATTTGAGTATTTGTAAAAAGATAACATTCAAAAATTACCACAAGGCCCTGCTTACTGTTTGACTACTCTTTTCCCCCCAAAAAAACTCTGAAGCATTATGAAAAAGATCACAAAAATAGCAACAGAATCACGAAGATCATTGTTACCTTTTACAGCTTACACTCCTAGACGGCCTTTGAAGGAACTCTAGCTACAAATGGATATTTGGAGACCAGTTCCATCTCTAACTAGCTGCCTGCTCAACGTTGCTAGACCAGTCTCCCCTCTTTTGAGCTAGATGCTCATAAGTTCATATACAGCCCCATCATTCTATAATTCCATACATATTCTCAGATAGTCTCGTGAAACCTGTCAGAAGTGTTCATGATGGCAGATTCCTGATGCAATTTACAGCCAAGATTACAATTTGGCAATTTTATGGGTATGTGAATTGTTAATGCCTTGATGATAACTCCTTAAACTTAGAGAAGCTGCTATCCAACACACTCATTTAACATTTGATCTGTTCATGTGCATAATACAACAATCCATGAAAACAATGTGAACACTAATTTTTCAGAGTGAAAAAAATAAATGTAAGAAAAAATTAAGTGTACCTATTAACCTCCAAATGGCAATTTTGGTCAATAGCATAGTCCTATGCAGACAGAAGAAATTTATTGCCATATATTTTAATTTCACCATAGGTGAGGCAATTTGCTTCAGTATCTAAAGCCATGCCACTAACTGTAGCTTCCAGGTTTCCAGGCTATTGGTTTGCATTTAGGAAAGAAATGAATTGGGAATATAAGCAATTATTCCATTTCTAGAAGATTGTTTTTAGAACTGAACACATTTTGTAGTTGTTAAATAAATCCATTTCTCCCCTCCATCTACTCATACAGTGTTGGAAAATTACAGAAACAGGGGGTGATAATCATCACCAGAGACTTTTGTTTGTTCATCTTATTACCTAGGAAACCGGATTGCCAAGTTAGACCATTGAAATGTATTCTTACATGTGTCAGACCAAACAAACATTTGAAAATGAGACTCTCTACTTCCCTCTCCTCAGTGGTCCCCAATGGCAAGGAACCCATCTCTGTCTTTTGAACATTTCACATCTCCACGGAACCTGCTGGGTGGCAGCTGAGCCTGTGGAAGTGGCAATGAGTCAGAAGAGTAAGGGAAGCCGTGTGTCAGCACACGCTGAAAGCAGCAGCTGAAGTCCTGTCCACGCTGGTAGCAAGACAGACTGTGCTGGAAGAGTGTTTTACCACACCCTGGTAGTTAGCCCTGCTAACTAAAGGTCGGTTTTTGCCTGCTCATTCTCCAAACCACAAAGCATGCTGCATCCAGATTGCAGTTTCTTCCTTGGAGAGTTTCCCTCGAATTCTGGAATGTTTTGCAGCACTTCTTCACCAGGATAGGCAGAAAAGCAACAAGCACTGTCCTTCCACTAGAGTTTTTAGTTCAGCTCAGGGAGTCTCTTCTTTCTTCCATACTTTTCACATTTTTCTGGCTGGTCTCTTCTCACTTACTGGAGCTTTTCAATCACTGCAACCCCTCATCTCTCCACACCTAAGTTACGGAGGGGTGCGTTCAAATGATAAGCCTCTCTAACAGAATCATCATTCTTCAATACTGAGCAAGAACCAATAAAGTAGACGGCCCCTTCAGGCTCAGAACCAATGTCCGACAAGGACAAGCTTGCTCCAGCTCAGCCCGGATGATGATAAACATGGGCTTCGACATTTCAGACTCTTGAATCTGGAAAACAACTCAGCTGAAATTTATATACACAGTGTAATGTGAAGCTTGGCTAAAAGCAAAGCCGCCCTTGGAAAAAGACGATTTTAAACAAGGCTAATTTAAAAACCCGAATCAAAGATAAATCAGTTCTCTGAACTTAGAGGGGCAGCCTCCAAAGCAGAGGTCCACACAGCCCACCCAGTGGAGGAGTCTCCCCCATCGTCCCTGCCAAGAACAGAGACCTGGGGCAGCTGGGCAGATTCCTCCGAGAGCTCTCTGGACGGGGAAAGGCAGGCTCCGGCCCTGGAAGAAGGCATTAATCACATTTGGTTCCTTGTACCTGAGAAAAAATAGCTATCTATGGGATCTGATTTTTTGTGTTTCAAACTGGAGAAAGCTTTTATGATGTCTCTTGATGAAATATAACCACTCTCTCATTCTAAGCAGCCTCTAAATTCTTAAATGTGTGTAAATGGAAAACATGCTGTGGGTCTTTATTCCACTGAGCAGCAAGAAATAAATCAGAACTCTCCCCCTTCCCACACCCTCTCTCAGTCTCTCCCCTGATACCTCACAGATGTGCAGCGTTAGAGGGAAGAGCAGAAATGCTTTATAAAATTAATATGTGGAAACTGCTTTATTTACCATAAATGCCTAGCCTGAGGCTTTCTCTACAGTGCCCATTCAAGATATTAAGCTGAGTTCTTGCCTTCTGCCTACCAAAAAGTCCTCCTTCATTTCTGTCAGACAGGAGGGCCTCCATTTTCCATACAGGAGAGGCAGTTGGTGGTGGTGTGGTCCTCACCAGCAAAGGTGAAGTGGCTGCAAATCAGTGGTAAACAAAACATTTCATCCATAATGTATAAAATGTATAAATCATTTTAGGACCCCGCCGGGTTCAAAGTCCTAAATAAGTATCCGTCATTACTGTAATTGATATTAAACTGGATGCTGGAGACCCAATAGATGAATACAAATGCTAGAACTTGCCTCCGTGGTTCATTCATATCTAAAAATATGTGGAAGATGTACCACAGAGCTCATGAAAGGCTTTTAACTGATTTTAATAGCAGTCATTACATTAGAAAATGAGACTTCCCCTTGTAACAGAGATGAACTGGGAAGAAACAAAGGAGGAGAGGTAGCTAGTGCAGCACCCCAGTGCCCTGCCGGAATTACTGCTCATCATTCTTGCTTTCAGCGGTTAGCCGGCTCCTTTTGTCAAAGACTACCACCATCTAATGAAACAATTAGGGCTTGACAGTTTAAATATGCTATTTTGTTCTTTTCAAGCGTAAGTGCCAGCCTCTAAGACAAACTATACCCACCACCTTGCTATCAGCAGAGTCATTGTTATCCCAGATAGAATGCCCTAAAAATAAAATCCATTTTGTATGTGAAGCTTCATCAAGTCAGGTCATGTCTGCTCCTCAGGGCAGACTGCAGTGTACTAATTTCATTATGCTATTTTTAAATGTGGCCTCCTTGGATCTTTTAGAATGTCCTACATAGCTCAACAAGACCCTGAGTTAATGTTCAGGACTTTCTTGCTAACCACCTCTGCCCACCCTGCCCTCAACCCTAACCTCAACAACCTCTTCAGCCTGGATGGTTAACGAGAAATAGACATCCTAATGATAGATGTGTTCACGCTTCCATCAACATCACCTACTGGGCAGTCTCTCCACACATGAGCTATTAGAAGATCAAAGTGGCATCAGTTTCTTGATTTCGTTATTAAAATTACTCCTGCTTTTTTAAAAAATTCACAAGAGGAAAGAATGGCTTTCTAAGATATCTTAAGCTATTTTTGAGTCTCTGTGTACCTATTTCTGTTTTACCTTTTGTATAAAATTTTTTAATTATAAAATGAACACATACATAGATATATGAAAAGTATAGAAGAGCATATTATTATTCATGACTCTTCTAGTTTTGACTAATAGAAACCCAACTCAAACTTGATATGCAAAAAGGGTTATATTGTTCATGTAAACAGAGATGGCAGTGGCTTCAGGCACAACTAGATTCATTATGGCTCAAAACTAATGCCATAAGGACAAGATTTCTCTCTTCCAGTCTCTCAGTTCTACTCTTCCCTGTGTCAGCCTCTATCTCCAGGAGGCCCTCTCCTCCTGGTGGCCCATGACAGCCCCAGGCTTACATCCCATCAGCTGAGTAATGCTGATGAAGTGATATCTCTTTCTTCCCAATTATTCTAGCCAAAGTCCCCAAGTTGAGTTTCATTAGCATGACTTGTGTACGTGCCCATCCCTGAACATGTCAGCATTCAGGATGGCCAGAAGACATCCCTGATTGAGCAGGTTTCTGTTATATGCCCACCTATAAAGCCAGAATTTTAGATCAGCCTCAGATAAACCATATGGACTGAGGAGGGGGGGATGGTTCCCCAAAAGAACAGCAGGTATACCATCATCAGAAGAAGGAATAGATGCAGAGCAAATAATAACAGATGTCCACGACAGAGACCTATGTACTCATAACCTGAAACAAGAATCAAAGATACATACTTAGTCCTAGAGGAGATCTATTTTTGAAAACTTCAATGAATTTGTACTAATTGAAATAGTAATTCCCACATAAAGATTCAGAGACCATCAGGAGATGATAATATGGAGAATAATGAGGAAATCACACAGGATATAAAGAGAAAGACAAACATATGATGCGAAGTCATTGGAGAATAATGTCCACAAATTCTAGTCTCCTATTGCAGACTCCCATTTTGAATACGTTGTCCCACTGCCTTCTGACCTCCATTGTTTCCGATGAGAAGTTCATTATTAATCTTATTGGAGTTCCCTTGTACATTATAAGTCATTTTTTTCAGACGGCTTTCACCATTTTCTCTATTTTTGGCTTTTGATATTTTGATTATGATGTGTTAGGTATGAATCTCTCTGCATTTATCCTACTTGGAGTTTGAAAAAATAATGGCTGAAAACTTCCAAATTTGATGAAAAATATTGTTAAGTCCAAGAAACTCAACAAGTGGGTTTTTTTCTGCCCATTTCTCTCCTCTTGCTTTGGGTACTCCCTTTACACACATGTTGGTATGTTAATGATGTCTCACATTTCTGTGGGGCTCTGTTTATGTTTTTCCGTTCTTTTTTTCTCTCTGTTCTCAGATTACATACTCTCTATTGATCTAATTTCAAGTTTACTGAGTCTTTCTTCTGCCAGCTCGAATCTACTTTTGAGCCCTTCTAGTGAATTTTTCATTTTGGTTATAGTACTTTTCCACTTCAGAATCTCCATTTGATTCTTTTTAAAATGTCAGTCTCTTCATTGATATTCTCTATTTGATAAGGCATTGTCTTTTCCCTTAATTCTTTAGACATGATTTCCTTCAGGTCTTTGAATTTATTTATTTATTTATTTATTTATTTTTTGGTGAGGAAGATTGGCCCTGAGCTAACATCTGTGCCACTCTTCCTCTACTTTGTTTGTGGGACGCCACCACAGTATGGTTTGATGAGCAGTGTGTAGGTCCGTGCCCGGGATCTGAACCTCTGAACCCTGGGCCACTGAAGTGGAGCATGCGAACTTAACCACTATGCCACTGGGCAAGCCTCTGAACATGTTTTTCATAGATGCTTTGAAGTCTGTGTCTGCTAAGTCCAATACCTTGGCCCCTCAAAGGCAGTCACTATTTCATGCTATTTTTCCTGTGTGTCACACTTTCCTGTTTCTGTGAAGATCTTATAATTTTTTTATTGAAAACTGGACATTTTAGATAATATATTGTAGCAACTCTGGATACTGATATCCGAGGGATTGTTGCTTTTGTTGTTTGCTTAATCCCTTGTTTGTTTGTTCAGTGACTTGGTTCAACTAATTCTGTGAAGTCTATTTCCCTTGTAGTGTGCAGCCTCTGATGTCTCTGCTCAGATTACTTTTCCCTTGTTTTTATCTTTTACCCTGGCTTCCTAGGGGTTTTCCCCTGAGTCTACTTTTGGGTCAAAGGTTGTTTTAAGCCCCCCATGGTCAGTTAGATTTTACCCTTTACTGTTGGGTGTCCATGTGGCTTGGAGGCTGTGATCACAATTCAGGGAGTTTATGTTTTTGCCCCACAATCAGCCAGGGACTAGTAGCTTGCAAGTTCCCTCTCCAGCTGCTTCTGAGAGGGTACAGTTCGGGGCATGCACACAGTCTTCCGAACCGCCAAGCGTGCATGTGATTTTATTTTTAAGCCTGGCTTCCTAGGAGCTGCCCCAGGGCCAGAGCAGCCTATTGTTCAGCCAGTACTTGGTCAGAGGTTGTGCTTAAACCCCTTGTGCCAGTAAAGCTTCCACCTCGTGTTGAAGGATCGTCTGCAGCTTGGGGACTGATTTCAGATCAGCCCCCAACTCCTGCTCTGATTGCTTCTGAGTAGGTACCTAGCACAGGGGCACAGCCTTTCTGACCAACAGAGTTCACTGTGATTCCAGGAGCGTTCTTCTTGACTGTCTCCTTCTATGGTTCTCTGTTAGACTTTTCTGGCTGTTCTGCTATTTCACGTGTTGCTACCAGTATCATGGAGCTTCCAAACCCTCTTAATTGCTCTCCAACAAGATTTCTATTGTTTTCAACAATACCCTTAGGCCTGGAATTCTCCAAACTCTGTTCCAGGTATAGTCAATTCCTCCAACAGAGCTGTTTATGCCTGCCTGTCTCCTTGAGCAGAACCTCTACATGGCTGCACAGGAGTGGCCTGCCTCTCCCGGAGTGACACCCTTGTTCTACAAGTGGGTGCTGGAGTGGAAGGCGGTAGCAGTGGCTCCTGGTCTTCTTAGCTTGCCCTCCTCTCAGCACGCAGCCTCCACATGACTGGGACAGGCGCAACTGGGACCCCAGTATTCTTGGCCTGCTACATCTGGAGTAGAGCTTCTGCCCTATGAGTAGGGGCTAGTGGGGGATGGGAACCTCAGCGCTTTCAACCACACCTGCCCTAAATAAAGTTTCTGCATCACAGAGTAGGAGGTCGGCAAGCACCTGCAGCCTGCCCCTTACCAGGTGAAAACGTAGCGCTAGCCTGGGAGCTGGAGGAGGACGGAGTCCCCTCCTCTCCCCCCGTCCCTCATCCCCTTGTCTTCTTGGCCGCGCTACCCAAAGTGGAACTTCCAGAAAACAGTTTCCCAGACACAGAGCTGAGGGGAAAGGGGAGGGGGCTGTGACTTAAATGCCAGGGACTCTCACTCTTCCTAGTGAGTTTAGTGGATTTTTCTTGAATGAATGTTTCTCTATTTGCTATATGAGCTTAGAACAATTTCCAGAGCTTAAAAATGATTATTTCTTATAAATTTCATCAGTTAAATTGTTGTTTTCTAGGAAAAGGGTCTGCCAGGCTCCTCACTGCCATTCTGGAAGTTCCTTCACGCTCACATTTAACGACCGTTGTTGTTAGTTACAAATCTATGAGTCATAAGCCATTCAAAAGCTTAAAAAGTTATCTAGTCTATTCCCTCTGCCTTGGAGCAGGCTAATACCTTAGCCAGCCCAGATAGATGACAATCTATACTGGTTTTGAAAACCTCCAGAGAAAAAAATTTCACAGCCTTCCTTAATAACCTAAATCACTGCTTCACAACTCTCACTGCCAGGAATTCCTTTCTTGCATATAGCCTAAACCCCATTTGCTAAGGTGTAAAGGCCTTTGCTCTTCATCTGTCCTAGAGGAGATAAAGAACAGCCAGCTACCACACAGCACACTTCTTCTCCAGGAGGAACAGCCTCTGGTCTCCTTTTTTAAAATCCTCCTTTGGCCCTGTTATTGGAATAATCTTAATATTCCTCATAACCACTTTTCAATCCACCAACAACCTTTGTGTGCTCTTCTGAAAGCTTTTCACTCTTGCCATTACCCTCTTAAGACTGGAAATGTTTCTCAAAGTCAGATCTAAGCACTCTACACAAGGTTCTCTTGGAGCACTTGTTAACTATGGAGATTCCTGTGCTCTCCCCAACACCTAGTGGATCAGAATCCTGGCTGTGGATCTGGGAATCAGCATGCCTAACAAATTCCCTACGTGGTTCTGATGCACTGAAGTTTAAGATCCTCTAGGCTAGATTTTAGCCTGTTCTCTCTTGGATTACAGGTTGCAACACCTTCCTGGACAGAAGAATCACAGGGGGGCTTTTAAAAATCCTAATGCCCAAGCTGTACCCCAGTCCAATTAAATCAGAGCCTCTAGAGCTGACACCTGGGCCAGCAGTCTTTTCAAAGTTGTCCAGGTGAATTCCAAGTGCAGCCAAGGTTGTTAGTCAGTGTCTCCAAGGCAAGGACTGGTGGTATTAGTATCCCAGCACCTACTAACACAAAGCCTGATACAGAGAATGTTAGTTCTCAATGTTGACTGAGTTCAACTTAAATTTTGTTCCTAATCCAAGCTCATTGTATGTCCCATTTTCTTTTATCTATATTACAGAATATTTAATTGTAAGCATGAAATTATCCTCGTCATAGTGAAGATAAATATCCTTGTTACTGTTTGTTTTTGGAGAGAGTTGACTTTGAAGGGGGAGAGGCAAAAACATTTAAGATTAGAGATGCTGAGAGACACCTGTGTGAAGATTTCTGCCAGCCATTTCGAGCAAGACTGGAAATGTGGATGGAGAGTGTTAAAATCTTCACACTGAATGATGTCACATTAAGTAGATGGTATTGAGGTAGGTCATTCATTTTCACATCCTTACCTATCACAGGGCCCAGCACAAATTAGATGACCACTAACTATAAACTGACGTGAACATGGAGCAGAAAGCTGGACAGAGGGAGGGGTGCGGTAGGCCTATCAATGACCAGAGAGTGTTTTGATGAGAAAATAATTCACAAAAGATTGTGACAATTTTCCCATTTATTAGCCATGGGACCGTGGGCTAGTCAGCAACCTTTAGGTATTCAACTTCCTTACTTTATAAACGGGATTCTGAATTATATCTGAATCTCATGAGGTTCAAATGAGAAAATACACATGGCTGTGTTCTGAAAATTACAAAACCAAAGTATTAAATTATTGCTTTGGTATCAAAATCTTATCTGATAGCCTTTTTTTTCTTCAGATTTAGAGGGGAGTTCTGTATATTAGCAATTAATACACATGAGAAAGAATTTGGAATAGCTGTGTGAGAATAAGATCGCCATAATCAAGAATTGTGGTTACCTGACATGAACATTTTCATTTTTGCTTTATGCTATATTTCTTTTTTCCAAAATATGCAACATAGTATTATTAACTATAGACACCATGCTGTACATTACATCTCCAGGACTTATTTTATAAATGGAAGTTTGTACCTTTTGACCAGCCTTACTCATTTCCCCATCCCCTGCCCTCAACCCTGGCAACCACCAATCTGTGCTCTGAATCTGTGTTCAGTTCATTTGTTAGTTTGTTTCAGATTCCACATATAAGTGAGATCATGTGGTATTTGCCTTTCTCTGACTAATTTCACTTAACTTAATGACCTCAGGGTCCATCCATGTTGTCACAAATGGCAGGATTTCTTTCTTTTTTTTGGCTGAATAGTACTGCATAGTGTAGATACCACATCTTTTTCACCCATTCATCCATCGATAGATACTTCGGTTGTTTCCATGTCTTGGCTGTTATAAATAATGTTGCAATAAACAAGGGAATGCAGATTATCTTTTCGAGTTAATGTTTTCATTTTCTTTGGGTAAATACCCAGAAGAGGAATTGCTGGTAGTTAATATGGTAGGTCTATTTTCAGTTTTTCGAGGAACATCCATACTGTTTTCCATAGTGGCTGCATCAATTTATATTCCCAGTAGTGCACAAGAGTTGCCTTTTCTCCACATGAACACCAACACTGTGATGTCTTGTCTTTTTGATAATAGCTGTTCTAACAGATGTGAGGTGATATCTCATTGTGGTTTTGATTTGCATTTCCCTGATGATTAGTGATGTTGAGCTCTTTTTCATGTATCTGTTGGCCATCTGTATGTCTTCTTTGGAAAAATATCTGTTCAGATCCTCTGCCCATTTTTTAACCAGATTGTTTGATTTTTTGTTGCTGTTATTATAGCGCTGTATGAGTTCCTTATATATCTTTATGTATTAATCCATTAACCCATTCAGTGGTTGCGTTTTCGTTTACTTCATGGTTTTCTCTGCTGTGCAGAAGATTTTTAGTTTGATGTAGCCTCACTTATGTATTTTTGTATTTGTTGCTTTTGCTTTGGGTGTCAAATCCAAAAAATCATCACCAAGACTGTGTCAAGGAGCTTACTCCCTATGTTTTCTTGTAGGAATTTTATGGTTTCAGGTCTTACATTTAACTTTTCAATCCATTTTGAGATGATTTTTGTGTATAGTATAAGAGAGCAGTCCAATTTCATTCTTTTGTATGTATGTCCAGTTTTCCCATTTATTGAAGAGACTGTCTTTTACCCGTTGTATTTTCTTGGATGTTTTGTCATAAGTTAATTGACTGTGTATGATTGGGTTTATTTCTGTGTTCTCTGTTCTGTTCCATTGATCTATTTGTCTGTTTTTATGCCAATATCATACTATTTTGATTACTATAGCTTTGTGATATAGTTTGAAATCAGGAGGCTTGATGCCTCCAGCTTTGTTCTTTTTTCTTAAGGTTGCATTGGCTATTCAGGGTCTTTTTTGGTTTCACATAAATTTTAGATTTGCTTGTTTTATTTCTGTGAAAAATGCCATTGGAATTTTAATAGAGATTGTATAGAAGCTGTAGATTACTTTGGATAGTATGGACATTTTAACCATATTCTTCCTGGGGCCGGACTAGTGGCGCAGCAGTTAAGTGTGCACATTCTGCTTTGGCAGCCCAGCGTTCGCCAGTTTGGATCCTGAGTGCGGATCTATGTACCGCTTGGCAAGCCATGCTGTGGCAGGCATCCCACATAGAAAGTAGAGGAAGAGGACAAGGATGTTAGCTCAGGGCCAGTCTTCCTCAGCAGAAAGAGGAGGATTGGCAGCAGATGTTAGCTCAGGGCTAATCTTCCAAAAAAAAGAAAAAAACAATATTCTTCCAATCCACAAGCACAGAATATCTTTCCATTTATCTGTGTCTTCAATTTCTTTCATCAAAGTCTTATAGTTTTCAGTGTACAGGACTTTCACCTCCTTGGTCACATTTATTCCTAGGTATTTTATTCTTTTTGATGCAATTGTAAATGATTGTTTTCTTAGTTTCTCTTACTGATAGTTCGTTATTAGTGTATAGAAACTCAACAGATATTTGTATATAGATTTTGTATCCTGCAGCTTTACTGAATTCATTGATCAGTTCTAACAGTTGTTTGCTGGAGTTTTCTATATATAATATTATGTCATCTGCAAATAGTGACAGTTTTACTTCTTCCTTTCCAATTGGGACATATTTTATTTCCTTTTCTTTCATAATGGCTCTGGCTAGGACTTCCAATACTATGTTGAACAAAAGTGGCAAGAGTAGGCATCCTTGTTTTGTATCTGATATTAGAGGAAAAGCTTTCAGCTTTTCACCATTGTGTATGATGTTAGCTGTGAGCTTCTCATATATGGCCCTTATTATGTTTAAGTATGTTCCATTTCCACCTTGTGGAGAGTTTTTATCATAAATTAATGTTGAATTTTGTCAAATGTGTTTTCTGCATCTATTGAGATAATCATGTGATTTTTATCCTTCATTCTGCTAATGTGGTGTATCACATTGATTTGCAGATGTCAACCACACTTGCATCCCTGGAATAAATCCCACTACATCACAGTATATGACCCTTTTAATGTATTGTGAATTCAGTTTGCTAATATTTTGTTGAGGATTTTTGCATCTATATTCGTCAGAGATATTTGATTGTAATTTTCTTTCCTTGTGGAGTCTTTGTCTGGTTTTAGTATCAGTGTAATGCTTGCTTCATTAAATGAGTTTGGAAACGTTCCCATATCTTCTATTTTTTGGAAGAATTTAAGAAGGATTGGTATTAATTCTTCTTTGAATATTTGGTAGAATTCACCGGTGAATCCATCTGGTCCTGGACTTTTCTTTGTTGGGAGTTTTTGATTACTGATTCAACCTCCTTACTAGTAATTGGTCTGTCTAGACTTTTCTATTTCTTCATGATTCAGTCTTGGTAGGTTGTATTGTTTCTAGGAACTTATGTATTTCTTCTAGGTTGTGCAATTTGTTGACTTATAATTATTCATAGTAGCATCTTATCCTTTCTATTTCTGTGATATCAGTTGTACCATCTCCTCTTTCATTTCTGCTTTTGAGTCATCTCTCTTTTTTTCTTGGTCAGTTCACCATTTTTTTATCTTTTAAAAAAACCAAGTCTTAGTTTTATTGATCTTTTCTATTGTATTTTTAGTCTCTATTTCATTTATTTCCTCTCTGATCTTCATTATTTCCTACGTTTTCTAACTGTGGGTTTCATTTGCTCATCTTTTTCTAGTTCCTTGAGGTGTAAAGTTAGGTTGTTTATCTGAAGTGTGTCTTGTTTTTTTACTGTAGGCATTTATTGCTATGAACTTCCCACTTGGAACTTTTTTTTGCTGCATCCCATAGGTTTTGGTATGTTGCACTTCCATTTTCATTTGTCTCAATGTTTTTTTCTTTAATTTCTCTTTTGATTTCTTCTTTGACTTTGGTTCTTCAGTAGCATGTTGTTTAATCTCCACATATTTGTTAATTTTCCACTTTTCTTCTTGTAATTGATTTCTACTTTCATACCATTATGGTTGGAAGAGATACTTGATATGATTTCAATCTTCTTAAATTTATTAAGACTTGTTCTGTATCCTAACATATGATTTATCCTTGCTTCAGGATGGAATGTTTTGTTTAAATATTTTAAATACATCTGGTCTAATATGTCACATAAGGCCAATGTTTTCTTTTCAATTTTCAGCCTGGATGATCTATCCACTGGTGAAAGTGGAGTACTAATGTCCCCTACTATTATTGTATTGCTGTCTGTTTCTCCCTTTAGATCTGTTAAAATTTGCTTTATATATTTAAGTGCTCCTACGTTGGGTGCATAAATATTTACAAATTTTATTTCTTTTCCTTGGATTGACCTCTTTATCATTATGTAATGATCTTCTTTGTCTCTTATTACACTCTTTGTCTTAAAGTACGTTTTGACTGATAACAGTATAATTAAACAAGCTTATCTTTTGGTTCCATTTTCATGAAATTTCTTTTTCCTTCCTTTCCCTTTAGTCTGTATGTGTCCTTACATCTGAAGAGAGTGTCTTGTAGTCAGCATATAAATGGGTCTTGTTTTTTATGCATTCAGCCACTCTGTGTCTTTTGATTGGAAAACTTAGTCTATTTACATTTAAAGTAACTATTGAAAGGTATGTATTTATTGCCATTTTATTTAATTGTCTTCTGGCTCTTTTGTAATTCCTCTGTACCTTCTTCTCTTGTTCTCTTCCTTTGTGATTTGATGATTTTCTGTAGCGATATGCTTAGATTCCTTTCTCTTTATCTTTTGTGTATCGTCTATAGGTTTTCCTTTCTGGTTACCATGAGGCTTACATTAAACAACTTATATTTATAACAGTCTATAACAAGTTGATAACAATTCAGCTTTGAATGCATCCTGAAGCTCTACGTTTTTACCCGTCCCAAGTTTTATGTTTTTGATGTCACAATCTTATTCTTTTTTTCCCCAGTTTTCTTGAGAAATAATTGACATACAACACTGTATCAGTTTAAGGTGTACAGCATAATAATTGGAGTTACATATATTGTGAAATGATTATCACAATAATTTTGGTTAATATCCATCATCTCATAGAAATACAAACAAAAAAAAGAAGAATATGGTTTTTTCCTTGTGAGGGTCTGTGTTGGGATTTACTCTCTTAACGACTTTCAAATATACCATATAGCAGTGTTAACTATAGTCGTCATGATGTACATTACATCCCTAGTACTTATGTATCTTGTAAGTGGAAATTTGTACCTTTTAAACACCTTCATCTAATTCCTCCACCCCCACCCCGCACCTCTGGTAACCACAAATGTGATCTCTTTTTCTATGAGTTTGGTGTTTTGTTTTGTTTTTTTAAGAAGCTACATAGAAGTAAGATGATACAATATTTGTCTTTCTCTGTCTGACTTGTATTCATATGCATTCATTAGCATAATATCCTCAAGGTCCATCCATGCTGTCAAAAATGGCAGATTTCCTTATTTTTTATAGCTGAATAATATTCCGTTGTATATATATCACTTTCTTTATCCATTAATCCATTGATGGACACTTAGATTGTTTTGATGTCTTGGCTATTGTAAATAATGCTGCTATCAACATGTGGGTGCAGATATCTCTTTGACATAGTGTTTTTGTTTCTTTTGGATATATTTCCAAAAGTGAAATTGCCAGATCATATGGTGATTGTATTTTTAATTTTTTGAGGAGCCTCTATACTGTTTTCCATAGTAGCTGTACAAATTTGCAATCCCACCAACAGTGCGTGAGACACTCTTTTCTCCACACCCTCACCAGCATTTGTTATCTCTTGTCTTTTTGATGATAGCCAATCTAACAAGTGTGAGGTGATATCTCATTGTGGTCATGATTTACATTTACCTTATGATTATTGATGTTGAGCACCTTTTCATGTGCCTGTTGGCCATTTGTATACCTTTTTTGGAAAAATGTCTATTCAAGTCCTTTGCCCATTTTTAATTGGATTATTTGTTTTTTTTCTTGTTTTTGTTTTTGGTGTGGAGTTATATGTGTTCTTTATATATTTGTAATATTAACCCCTTATCAGATATATGGTTCACAAATATTTTTTCCCACTCCATAGACTGTGTTCATTTTGTTGGTAGTTTCTTTTGCTGTGCAGAAGCTTTTTAGTTTGATGTAGTCCTGCTTGTTTATTTTTTATTTTGTTGCTTATGTTTTATGTGTCATTCCAAAAATCATTGCCAAGACTGATGTCAAGGAGCATTTTTCCTATATTTTCTTCTAGGAGTTTTATGGTTTCCAGTGTTACATTTAAGTCTTTAATTCATTCAAGTTCATTTTTATGAGTGGTGCAAGAAAGGAATCTAGTTTCATTCTTTTACAAATGAATATCTGATTTTCCCTAGCACCATTTATTGAAAAGACTGTTTTCTCCCTTAAGTATCCTTCGTCCCTTGGTTAAGTGTTAGTTTACCATACAGGCATGTGTTTATTTCTGGGCTCTCAATTCTGTTCTCTTGGTCTATATGTCTATTTTTATGCAAGTACCATACTGTTTTGATTACGATAGCTTTATAATATAGCTTGAAATCAGGAAGTATAATGCCCTCTGCTTTGTTCTTCTTTCTCAAGGATTCCTTTGGCTATTCAGAGTCTTTTGTGTTTCCATATAAATTTTAGGATTGTTTTTTCTACTTCTATAAAAAATGCCATTGGAATCTTGGTAGGGATTGCAGTGAATCTACAGATTACTTTGGGTAGTATGGACATTTTAACAATATTAATTCTGCCAATTCACAAGCATGGGATATCTTTCCCTTAGTTTCTATCTTCAAATTCTTTCATCAATGCCTTATAGTTTTCTGTGTAGAGATCTTTCACCTCCTTAGTTAAGTTTATTCCTAAGTATTTCATTGTTTTTAATGTTTATTGTGAATGAGATTGTTTTCTTTACTTCTTTTCAGATAACTCATTGTTAGTATATAGAAATGCTACTGATTTTTGTATGTTAATTATGTATCCTGAAACTTTACTGAATTTGTTGATTAGATGTAACAGTTTTTTGGTGGAGTCTTTAGGATTTTCTATATATAAAATCATGTTGTCTATAAATAGAGCCAATTTTACTTCTTCTTTTCCAATTCTGATGCGTTTTATTTCTTTTTCTTGCTTGATTTCTCTGGCTAGGACTTGCAGCACTCTGTTGAATAGGAGTGGTGAGAGTGGGCACACTTGTCCTGCTCCTGATCTTAGAGGAAAAGCTTTTAACCTTTCACTATTGAATATGATATTCTCTGTGGTCTTGTCATATATGGACTTTATTATGTTCAGGTATGTTCCTTCTATGCCTAATTTATTAAGAGTTTTTATCACTACCAGATGTGGAATTTTGTCAAATGCTTTTTCAGTGCCTATTGGTATGATCATATGATTTTTATCTTCCATTCATTAATGTGACTAACCACATTAATTTATTTTTGGGTGTTGAACCATCCTTGAATCTTGGGGATAAATCTCTCTGATCATGGTGAATGATCCTTTTACTGTGCTGCTGAATTGAGTTTGCTAATATTTCATTGGGAATTTTCACATCTGTATTTATCAGGGATATTGGTCTGGAGTTTTCTTGTAGTATCCTTTTCTGGCTTTGGTATCAGAGTAATGCCTTGTAAAATGAGTTTGGGAGTGTTCCCTTTTCTTAGAATTTTTGGAAGAGTTTGAAAAGGATTGGCATTAATTTTTCTTTAAATTCTTCATCAGTGAAGCCATCTGGTCCTCAGCTTTTCTTTTTTGGGTGACTTTGATTACTGATTTAATCTGCTTACTAGTAATTGGTCTGTTCAGATTTTCTATTTCTTTCTGATTCAGTCTTGATAGGTTGTATGTCTCTAAGAATTTTTCCATTTCTTCTAGGTTGACCAGTGTGTTGGTGTGCAATTGTTCATAGTAGCCTCTTATGATCCTTCATATTTCTGTGGTGTCAGTTTTAGTGTCTCCTCTTTCATTTCTGATTTGATTTGAATCATCTCTCTTTTTTTCTTGGTGAGTCTAGCTAAAGGTTTGTCAATTTTGTTTATCTTTTCAATGAAACAACTCTTAGAATTGTTTATCTTTTCTGTTATTTTCCTACTCTTTATTTCATTTATGTCTGCTCTAATTTTATTTCCTTGCTTCTGCTAACTTTGACCTCAGTTTGTTCTTCTTTTTCTAATTCCTTGGTGCATAGAGCTAGGTTGTTTATTTGAGATCTTTTTTGTTTCTTAATGTAGGCATTTATTGCTCTGAACTTCCCTTTTAGAACTGCTTTTGCTGAATCCCATAAGTTTTGGTATGTTGTATTTCCATTTTCATTTGTCTCAAGATATTTTTTTATTTCCCCTTTAGTTTCTCCTTTGATCCATTGGCTGTTCAGGCAGTGTTGTGTAATTTCCAGTGTTTGGGAATTTTCCAGTTTTCCTCCTGTTATTCATTTCTGTTTTCCTACCATTGTGGTTAGAGAAGATACTTGGTATGATTTCAATCTTCTTGAATTTGCTAAGACTTGTTTTGTGACCATCCTAGCAAATGTTCCATGTTTGCTTAAGAAGACTGTATTCTGCTGTTGTCAGATAGACTGCTCTGTACATGTCTATTAGCTCCATTTGGCCTGTAATGTGGGTCACATTTGCTGTTTCCTTACTGATTCTTTGTCTGGATGATCTAGCCATTGTTGAAAATGGGGAATTAAATATCTCAATTATTATTGTGTTGATGTGTATTTCTCTTTTTAGCTCTGTTAGTTTTGCTTTATCTATTTGGGTGCTTCATTGTTGGATGCATAAATATTTACGGTTGTTATATCTTCTTGATGGATTGACCCCTTTATCACTATATAATGACCTTCTTTCTTTGTTTTTACCATTTTAATTTTAAAGTCTACCTGTCTACTATAAATATAGTTACCCCTGCCTTTTTGTTTTTTGGTAATTGTTTGCTTGAAATATCTTTTCATTCCTTCACTCTGTCTATATGCATCTTTAAGGATAAAGTTCATCTCTTGTAGGCAGCATATCTTTAGGTCTTATTTTTTTATCCATGTAACCATTTTATGTCTTTTGATTGGAGAACTTAATCCATTTACATTTAAAGTAATTATTGATAGGTAAGGACTTAGTATTGCCATTTTGTTAATTGTTTTCTGGCTGTTTTGAAGATCCACTATTCCTTGCTACTTATCCTCCTGTCTTTTTTGTGTGTCTTGATCTTGGTATCAGTATGCTTTGACTTTCTTATCATGTTCATTTTTGTAATCACTACAAGTTTTTCCTTTGTGGTTACCATGAGGCTTACATAAAATGTCTTAAAATTATGATACCCTATTTTAAACTGATAATTTAATTTTGGTAACATTCCTTAACTTTACACTTTTATATTTCTCCCCCCCTTCACATTTTAGGTTATTGACATTACAGTTTACATATTTTTATATTGTTTATACAGTAAGAGGTTATTGTAGTTATAGTTATTTTTACTACTTTTGTCTTTTGACCTTCATACTAGCTTTATAAGTGATTAACCTACCACCTTTACAGCATTAGATTATTTTGAATTTTACTATATAGTTACCTTTACCAGTGAGATTTTTACTTTCGTATGTTTTCCTGCTACTAATTAGTGAACCCCTTTTAACACTACTTATAAGGCAAGTCTAATGGTCTGCCAGCCTCCATGGTTTTTGGAGAGTATTTCGGTAGGCCTTTAGATGTGTGTTAAGTTAGAAGCTTGCCCCTCAAGCGAAAGCTTTAAGATAAGCCAGTTGGCTTCTTCCTTAGAAACACTCGTGCATTTAAGTCTGCTGTCTCTGCTCTATGCCTTCAGGGGATGGGAAGGCTACCAGTTAAAAACTGTTTCTCTGCTTGTTACAATCCTATGGGACCTTCAAAAGTAAGCCCCAGTGGCCACTAGAGCCAGGCAATCAAGTGGTGTCCCCTGAGTGGCATCTGCAAAAACTGGGATGCCAGATGTGTGCACAATCTCCTGTCCAGGAGATACTGGCAACCTGGAGCAAAGTAGCAGGAGGTTGCAAAGGTGGTGCCTGCTGGCCTCTGTAGTCTTTAGAGAATATTTCAGTAGGCCCCTACATGTGTGTTGAATTAGACACCTGCACCTCAAGCTGAAGCTTTTAAGATAAGAAAATGTGCCTCTTTCACAGAAAGACTGGACGCATTTCAGTTGGCTGCCTCTGCACCATGCCCTGGGGTGTTAGCCACAGTGAGTCCACATAAGCACTTTAAGAACTGTTTCTCAGTTTGCTGTAGCCATGTGGGTCTCGTGGACTCAAGCCCCATTGGCTTTCAGAGTTAGTTGTTTTGAGTGCCGTCTCTCGGGGGCATGCCTTACAAATTGAGGCTCCAGATACGGGCTTCAAACCCTTCATTCCTTGGGGAGAAGCTGGGATTTGTGAGTTTCCTCCTGATTTTGGGTCGCCACACCAGGGATGGGCTTTATATGAGATTGTGTCTCAACCTCTCCTACCTGTTTCGATGTGGGGTCTTTCTTCTTTATCCCATATGTAGGATTTCCTCATGTGTAGGAGTTGCTCAGCTAGTTTTTGGATTTCTTCAGAGGGAATTGTTCTGTACATAGCTGTAAATTCAGTGTGTCTGTGGGAGGAGGTGAGTTCAGGATCTTCCTACATTGCCATCTTGAACTGGAAACTATTGCTTTATTTATTTATTTATTTATAGGAATATAGAAGAAATGCCTGACAAAAAATATAAAGACATGCAAGACTTTTTCATTCTCCTTCTTTTAATTGGAGTTCTAAAATATTGGGTAATAAATAGTCCTCCGTTGGATTAAGCACTTAAATGACTGGTACTGAATCTTTGTAATCACACCAGCTAGGACTGTGCTTGCCTTGGTTTGTACCCACTATATGTTTCCTGACCATATGAATAAATAGATTGAGTAATTATGCTATGATAATTGTTGGCTGTTACCAAAAGCTTTTCACAATCAGGGCCATTTCATTAAGAGGCAAAGGGATGGAAACAGTGTTGGGTCAGAAGTGTGCAGAAGGGCATCCCAGTGATGGCTGAAACCTCTGCTCAGTGTTTCTAAAAATTTGGGAACCGTACTCCTATCACCATTAAAGACGGATGCTTCTAAGTGGTAGATAGATCTGACATGATGTATCTTTGAATGCCATATGAAGAAATATATTTCTCTTTCAAAGGTCTTTGAAGCTTTTAGAAAAACTCAGATGGTACTAAAATGTCTCTCCCAAACTTGCCAGTCGTTCTCTCTTTCTCTCTCTCCCCCTCCGTCCCTCTCTTTTTGTTTTTGTTTTTGTTTTTTAACAAATAACAAATCTAGGGCCAAGAGCATTTAACAGCAAAACTCCCAGCTAGAATTTTCTAAAATTGGTTTCTTTTCATTATATTTATTTTTACAGTTATCTCAAGGCAAGTGAGAATGACTTGTTCCTTTATAGTAGTGACATAAATTTTCCTCTTAAAAAAATTATATTTACGTTTTTTTCAAAAGTGAGCCATTTAAGGAAAAACATAAGCAAATAATAGTACAGATGGCATGCAGATTTTAAAAGTAAAAATATGAAAGTGGTCCAGGACTGACGTTTGAGAATCATTATCTAGGCCTCTGCAGAGTACGTGAGATCTCTTGTTCTCTGGCCTAGAAAATAAATGAACAGAATATTTGCTTCAAATTTTAATATGAGTAGTATAAGAAAAATCTGGTTTTTTTACCATTCACTGATAAAGTTATACTTTCTCCTCGAATCAGTCCTAAAGAGGTTTCAGCTAGAGCTTCATGGGATGCGGCTATTAAGGATAGCTCTTGATCAACGCTCATCAGAAAATGTTCAGAATAGGAATTCACCTGGCATTCTAGACTTAATTGAAAGAAGACCTCTGTCATATTCTTTCCCTATAAGACTGTTTTTATAATATATACACCTAAATTCACATTATCTTTGTTCTTTCTGTACAGTATGTTTTAGTTGCACTCTGACAGTTTATGTGTGGAGACCTAGAGAGACTAATATGAAGTAATCTTTAAGAGAAAGTTGCACAAGCTGCAAAGGTCATTACAGAAAAACATGTTAGAGAGGGGATTAAGTCAAATACATTTTTTTTTGATCACTAATGAAATAGCTATGTGCAAGATATACATAAAAATAAAAATGTATGTTCTAAACGATACGTGCATTTTTAAAGTTTATTTTATTTTTTATTGAAGTACAGTTGACATACAATATTATACTAGTTTCGAGTGTACAACACAGTGATTCAATATTCATGTACATTAGGAAATGATCACCATGATAAGTCTAGTCACCTATCACCATAGAAAGTGACACAATATTATTGACTATATTCCCTATGCTATACATTATGTCCCTGTGACTTATTTCTCTTACAACTATAAGTTTGTTCTTCTTAATCCCCTTCACCTATTTCACCCATCCCCTACTTTCTTCCCCTCTGGTGACCTCCAGTTTGTTCTTTATATCTATGAGTCTAGTTTTATTTTAGTTTTTCTGTTTATTTTTAGTGAGGAAGATAGGCCCTGAGCTAACATCTGTGCCAATCCTCTTTTAGTTTTTATGTGAGAAGCCACCACAGCATGGCTTGATGAGTGGTGTGTAGGTCTGCACCAGGGATCTAAGCCTGAGAATCCTGGGCCACCAAAGTAGAGCGTGCGAGCTTAACCACTGTGCCACCAGGCCAGCCTCTTTATTTTGTTTTTTAGATTCTACATATAAATAAAATCATAAGATATTTGTCTTTCTCTGTCTGACTTATTTCACTTAGTATTAGACTCTCTAGGTCCATCCATGTTGCCGCAAATGGCAAGATTTTATTCTTTTTTATGGCTGAGTAATATTCCATTGTGTATGTATATCCTACATCTTCTTCACCCCTTCATCTATTGATGGACACTTAGGTTACTTCCATATGTTGACTATCATAAATAATGCTGCAGTGAACATAGGTGCAGATATCTTTTCAAATTAATGTTTTTGTTTTCTTCAGATAAATCCCCAGAAGTGAAATTGCTCGATTGTATGGTAGCTCTATTTTTAATTTTTTGAGGAACCTCCATAGTATTTTTCATAGTGACTGCACCAATTTACATTTCCACCAATAGTGTACCAATGTACTTTTCTCCACATCCTCACCAACACTTGTTATTTGTTGTCTTTTTGATAGTGGCCATTCTGACAGGTGTGAGGTGCTATGTCATGGTGATTTTGATTTGCATTTCCCTAATGATTAGTGATGTTGAGAATTTTTTTATGTCTCTGTTGGCTATGAGTATGTCTTCTTTGGAAAAATATCTATTCAGGCCCTCTGCCCATTTTTTAATTGGACTGTTTGTTTTTTAGACATTGAGTTGTATGAGTTCTTTACGTATTTTGGATATGTGGTTTGCAAATATTTTTTCCCAATCCATAGGCTGTCTTTTTATTTTATTGATCGTTTATTTTGCTGTGCAGAAGCTTTTTAGTTTGATATATTCCTATTTGTTTATTTTTGCATTTGTTGCCTTTGCATGAAGAGACAGATCCAAAAAATATTGCTAAGACTGATGTCAAAGAGTGTATTACCTATGTTTTCCTCTAGGAGTTTTACAGTTTCAGATCTTACATTCAAGTCTTTAATCCATTTTGAGTTTATTTTTATATATAATGTAAGGAAGTGGTCCAGTTTCATTCTTTTGTGTGTAGCTGTCCAGTTTTCCCAACACCATTTATTGAAAAGACTGTCTTTTCCCCATTGTATATTTCTGTCTCCTTTATCATAGATTAATTGACTATATAAGTCTACAGGGTATTTATGGACTCTCTATTTTGTTCCACTGATCTATGTGTCTGTTTTTGTGCCAGTACCATACAGTTTTGATTTTTATAGCTTTGTAATATAGTTTGAAATCAAGGAACGTGATATCTCCAGCATTGTTCTTTTTTCTCAAGATTGCTTTGGCTGCATTTTTTGTTTTATTACCTTATCCACTTTTTTTTTTTCTCTCCTGCTTTAAAATCTACATTATTTCTGATTTGTCATGTGTTTTTCTCTCTGGTCATTTAAATATGCCAGTTGTCTTTAAATAGTCCAGAATACATAGCAAATAAAGCTATTCACATAGCAAATAATTGTACAGATTTTTTTAAAGGCAAAATCTCTCTGCACCAAACAATTTTTTATCAGTGAGCCTTCTAGACTACTCTATGAATGAAGAAGCAGTTTGGTCAATGTTATGAACCACCTCAGAGATGGCAAGATTGAAGAATAGGCTGATTATTTGGAAAAACCAAAGTGAACGGTTGAAGTACTTATCTAAGAGTTTGGATAAAATAAAATAACAGAAAATTGCTGTCACTTAGAAGAAGATGGAGGTGGGGTAGAGAATGGGATTTTAGCCTGATTAACGTGATCGATTGTCCACAATGATCAAATTCATTAGATAGGTGTTGACATCATTTGTTTGGTACATATACAGTCACAAGTTCCAATGAAACCATGAATAAGAAGACATAAATATAAATTGAACCAAGATTGATATAGATGTTACTACTAGTGATTTCCACAATATTCTTTGATACAATTATTGTGAGATTAGCATTTTGAGTTACATGATTCTGGTTTATATCCCATGGGGGCTTTATTTAAAATTATGGAATTGTGAAAAGGAGATGTTACCAAGCCCTAAGGGACAAGTGACCCCCAAGTGGGTCCTTTTGCCCAGAACCATTTGCACCAATGAGGTGAGACCAGGTTCAGAATAGCAGAACAGAATGTTTATTCATTGATCAACAGATGGAGGGGGCAGAGGTCACACTCTAAAACACCTTCTCCCTGAAGGGAAGGTGAGCAGTGTTCTAATGGGATGTGAAGTGGGAGGGGTCTCCACGTCATCACTTGGAGCAGGGGCGTTTGGGGCATGTGCAGATCTTCCCTTCTTACACACGGCAACTTTTGCTGGCATTTCCTTTTGCACACAGCACCCCATTGCCATCTTACCCATTGCAAACCTTTCTAGTTTGGACCAGTTCTGCAGGTTGGCCATCTGGCAATGTTCTGCTCTCGTCCTATAAGAAAGCACAACTTAAAAACAAAGCGTTAGACGTGGAAACTGTTTTAGGGACTTCCTTGGGTGACAGAAAGGCCCTAGGAAGTAGTTCTTTCTTTAGACCAAACCACATTTTCGCCGTCCTGGAGAGTCCAACTAAGGGCTGCCATGAGCTCAGAATGCCCTTATGCAAACCAGAAAAGTCACTTCTTCCTTTGGGCTTACGCAAGTCTCCTTTAGAGCACCCAGCTTGGCAGGTGGGGTGTAGGTTGGATTTCAGCCCTCGCTTAGTCCCTTCCTTAGCCAGTAACCTGTACAACAGTATAGAGTCTGAACGGAGTCAGTATAGACCTGAATGGAGTCAAGGATTTCTAAAGCATCATCAAGAATATATCCTTTTCTTGACATCTCATTTGTATGTTTAACAACCAGTATTACCAAAAAGTCTTTTCTATAGTTAACCAACTACCTTGACAAACTAGGTCACTTATCTCTATATACTAATAACCTTTCTAATTTTTTACAAGAAACACATTGCTGGTCTCATTTGTGAAAAAGTGATACCCTGTTACAGCAATAATCATTGAAATTTTCCTCAAGGAAAGCATTGATTCAGGACTTGCAATGATTTCATCATTGACCCAGTGGCCCTAAGAGTACAAAGCCTCAGATAAGAGCAGAGCTTATGTGGCAGTTCAATTGCTATCAAGTGGAATTATACCATAAATCCAAAAGACAATAATGGTTAGATCCATTGAATTAACATCTATGACAATAAATACAATAAAAATATCTTTTAATGCAATTTGCACTGTCAGCCCAGGATTCAAATGTGATTGATTTTAAACTTAAAAACTTCTTTGAAATTAGATTTTAGGATTAAATTCTATAGTTCCCTAAAAGCAAAATGGGGAAAAATATATTTAAAATATTTTGAGCTGGTTAAGATTTCATTAGGTATATAATGGGCATATTTTTCTTTGTTCCAGATCATTATGAGTCTCAAAAACTTTTTTTCTTAAGCAGAAGGGGAAAAAACAGAATCAGGAAAGGAGGTGACCTTTAATTTAAGAAGGCTAGAATTAGCATATCGTGTGGTTTATTAAACTTGCAAGAATGTAATGTCCTCATCTGACTTGCTTTTGGGAACCTAGTAATCTATAAATTTGACATTATTTGTATAAAATACATTAAAACAAAAAATGTAAGCTGAATTGTTATTAAATTTGTGCAAATGCAGTCACTAAATTATAACAGTAAAGCATTATTATGCAAATTGGAGCTAATTTTACAATATCCCTTTCTAATTGTTTACAGTGCAGTAGAATTATGGCACTGTGAAGCAGGACAGGATGTTGTGTGAAAGAGTGTGTTTTTAATTTCAACCATTTTTACTTCCTGTGATTTTTTTTTTTTAGTTATAGTAAGCGTGGAAAAGGGATTTAGCATGGAGAAAACAAGGGCAGATGTCTCCTGCATTGGGTACTCAAGGACGTAGCTAATTAATATTTTCCATGTGCTTCAGATGCTGAGATGGAAGTGGGCTCTCTTCAGAGGTGCACAAGCTTCCTCTTTTCAGTCTTTATGAGATGGCAGATAGAACAGTCTACAAAGATTCGCTCCAAGGAATATTTTTAAGAGATTTGTTTTGAGATGAAGGGCTCCTTGAGTGTGAGGCATCCTAAGTGGCCCTAAGCCTCCAGCTGTATTCCTTAGCAGAAGGGGTTTAGAGAAGGCTGCTCCGTTGTGACAGCACAGAATTACGTTTGAAACAGCACTTAGGGAAGGTTTGGGGAAGAAGATGAGACCACTCTCCATCCAGTGGAGAAATCACATTGAATAAACAGTTTTAGCAAGAGGTCACTGAATGCTGCCTCAAAGGAAAGGCCCTTCATCTTCTCAGATAAGCAGAAATCACTGTCTGGGAATCATTTGTGGACGGCATTCTGCTTCCTGCTCCCCTTCCAATCCTTATTTTATCTTTCCTGTTACTCAGCGATTTCATATAAGCTAAACTGTCAGCATATGAGAAACCTCTCACCAATGAGAAGACTTTTTTTTCCCTTTTTTGCAGATAGCCTTGCCAAGTTTATGAGCCAAGAAATAGCTGGATTATAATGGCTGGAACTTCAAAGAGAAAGAAGAATGAAAGGTATTAAAATATTTTTGTAAAAAAATCCCTGACTCTTAAAATCAGCAGGGGCTGATCGATATGAGAATAACATGGTAAATTTTACGGATGGAACAGGGCGGGGGCTGCGTTTCTGGTGATAAGAAGGTGCCCCCAGGTGGAGCCTTCTTGCCTAGTTATTCTCCATGCCTGGGGGGAAAATGTGAACACAAAATGCAAGGGAGAAACATGTCAGAGGAACAAGATCTTGCTTTTCTTTTGGCCTTGCACAAGTTGCCCTATGGATGTGATCCACATTTTTTTTTCCTTGTTTTGAAATCTTCCAAAACTCTCAACGCCAAGTCTCTTGATCACTCCTCCATTTATATTAAAATGAGCCAATTTATTCATTGTCTTTTTCATTATTTGGTGTGTCTTCCATGACACCTACATGCACCTTTAGTTTTCACTCTGAAGCCTTCTATCTCTACTTTTGCTCTCCTTTGCAAAATCTGCTGTGCAGAAATGACCTTAAAAACTCAACAATGTTACCCCTCCCAGGGGACTTTGCACTTCAAGAAAGATCAAAGCTTAAGATGAACAAGATCCATTGCCTTTTAAATTAGGCAGGAGTTAGTATTTTACTCCAGATATCAATTGGGAATTGTGTTTGACTAGTAGTAATAGAGACTAGAAATAACAATGGCTTAAAAAGCGGGTTTCTGTCACATAAAGAAAGGCCAGCAATAGACAGTCCACGGCTTTGGGTGCTCCCTGGTCAGCAGGGATGCAGTCCCTTCTACTTTTCTGCCTCTTTATCCTGAAAGCGTAGCTTTCATCCTCAGATTCATCTCATGGGCGAAGATGGGTGCTGTCATTGTGTCCACATCCAGGTAGGAAAGAGGACAGAGGAGGGTGTGGTGGTGTGAATGAGTCCTAGCTGATAGGCCCTTTTTATGGTGTTTCCTCATAAGTTCTCCAAACAGTTTTGGCTTATAGCTTATTGACCATAACCTTTTGCTTGGGACTATCTCTGCCCTAAATAAATTCATGGGTTTTGATATTAAGAATAATTGTCAGATCAATAACTAGCAATTTCTACTGCACCTCTTAAAATGAAAACTCCCTGACAGCTATCTCCCTACTTCAATTATGTCCAAGCCTAATCTTCTTTATTCACCCACTCTATCACTTTTTTAAAAGACCTGAATTGTAGTTAATATATAAAATTAAATGTGTGGTTCCGTAATCAAGAATGTAGTTCACTGCCTGTTCTCAGCTATATTGAGAATAGCCAGTTGAGCATATTTATTGCTCATTAGTCTTTCATGTTGAGGCTACCCTAGTTTTTCACAGTCATGGGATACTAGATTATCATGGATAACAACAAACAAGGGAAGCTGGCAAAAATGCCCAAATTAAACACCAATTTTCAGGCTTAAAAAAAAACCCACTTGAATTGTCAATTGAGTGTCACACATATGAAAGTAAACAAAGAAAACAAGTACTTTTCTAAATAATCTCAAGTTCTGTGCTTGTAGACAAACCCACACACAGAAGAAAATTATAATTTGTATAAGTGAAAAAGACAGACGGAATTCTTCTTGTTTAAAGGAAGTTGTCAAGAAAAGTGTCTTAATATTTTAGTGTGTTGGCTTGAATTATATAGCATTTAGGGATAAACAACTGTATCTTTTTACTTTCTCTTTTGCCCTTTCCTGCTTTCCCTAACAGAGTGGGGTTAATGGGAAGCCAAATGGTAAACTCTGAAGAAAGCCAGAGTCTAGGCTGCCATAAAGCACATGGATAATCTACCTGAAGGAGCAAGGCAAGGACATACTTGAATCCACAAAGTGTGTCATTAACAGCCTTGAAACTCTTGGGTTGGTTACATAATAGTATAGCCTCTTCCCCTTGCTCAATTGAGACCGTTCCAGAGGCCAGTTCATGGCTTTTGCTCAACCCAATTTGAGTCACCAGGGCCTCTTGGTAGATTATGGACTTGTATTCACACATAGCTGGCTCCAAGTCCTTGCTCTAGTCCCTAGGAGACAGGAGGCTTTGGGCAAAGGACACAGACTTTCTGGGACTCAGTTTCTTCACCTCTAAAGTGTTTTTATGAAGATGAGGGAGATAACAGGAGGAACAGACTTGGCACATAGTAGTCGCTCAAAAATTACTTAAGTGCCAGGGAAACAAGGGGAGAACTGGAAGCCAGTTGGAGACTTTTAGACAAAATCCTTACTTCTTGTTCCTTTATGGTTGCCTGATGGGATATAATGGTCAATCAAACATATAAAATGATTAAAATTTCCTCTGCATACTGTACGTGAATCATAAACATGAATGATCAATTTTGAAAGAATATAATTATAATAAAATATAGTTAACACTGCAACTATAGTGAATATCATTTTTTTATTGAGCAATAGCTGACATATAACATTAATTTCAGGTGTACATTTGATTTGATATCTGTGTATACAGTCATGTGCTGCATAACAATATTTCAGCAGACAGTGGACCACATATATGGCAGTGGTCCCATGCACCTAGGTGTGTAGTAAGCTATACCACTTAGGTTTGTGTAAGTACACTTTATGATGTTCACACAACGACAAAATCACCTGAGGATGAATTTCTCAGAGCGTATTCCCGTCATTAAGCAACACGTGACTGTATTGCAAAATGATCACAGTGAGTCTGGTTAATATTCCTAAACACACAGTTACAAAATTTTTTTTTCTTGCGATGAGAACTTTTAAGTCTACTCTCGTAACAATTTTCAAATATAGAATATAGTATGATTAACTGTAGTCACCATACCGTACATTACATCCCCAGGACTTAGTTATTTGAAAATGGAAGTTTGTACGTTTTTAACCCCTTGACTCATTTTTCCCACCGCAACTCCCCCACCTCTAGCAACCACCAATCTGTTCTATATATCTATGAATTTAGGTAGGGTTTGGGGGTGTTTTTTCTTTTTTTTTTTAGATTCCACATGTAAGTGAGATCACATGGTATCTGTCTTTCTCTGTCAGACTTACTTCACTTAGCATAATGACCTCAAGGTCCATCCATATTGTTGCAAATGGCAAGATTTCCTTCTTTTTATGACTGAGTAGTATTCCATTGTATATATATACCACAACTTTTTTTTTTTAACTGCATTTCTTTTTTTTTTAAGGATTGGCACCTGAGCTAACATCTGTGGCCACTTTTCTCTCTTTTTTTCCCTTCTTCTTCTCCCCAAAGCCCCCCAGTACATAGTTGTATATTCTAGCTGTAGATCCTTCTGGTAGCACTATGTGGGACGCCACCTCAATTAACTTAGAACAAAGGAGCCAAGAATATATAATAGGGAAAAGACAATCTCTTCAATAAGTGGTGTTGGGAAAACTGGACAGCTGCATGCAAAAGAATGAAACTGGACCATTATCTTACACTGTATACAAAAATTAACTCAAAATAGATTAACGATTTGAACATAAGACTCGAAACCATAAAACTCTGGGAAGAAAACATAGGGGGTAAGCTCCTTGATATCAGATATCAGTCTTTGTGATGATTGTTTTGGATTTGACACCAAAGGAAAGACATCAAGAGCAAAAATTAAACAACTGGGACAACATCAAACTAAAAAGCTTCTGCACAGCAAAGGAAACTATTAACAAAATGAAAAGGCAACCTGTGGAATGGGAGAAAATATCTGCAAATCATGTATTTAATAAGGGGTTAATATGTAAAATATAAGAACTGATACAACTCAATAGCATTTTAATAATATTCTTCCAACCCATGAGCGTGAAATGTCTTTCCATTTCTTTGTGTTGTCTTCAATTTGTTTCATCACTGTCTTATAGCTTTCAGTGTACAGGTTTTTCACCTCCTTGGTTAAACTTATTCATAGGTATTTTATTCTTTTTGATGCAATTGTAGATGGGATTGTTTTCTTAATTTCTCTTTCTTATAGTTTGTTATTAGTGTACAGAATTCAAGAGATTTTTGTATAGTGCAACTTTTCAGAATTTATTAGTTGTAATGGTTCTTTGGTGGAGTCTTCAGGGTTTTCCATATATATATATATATATATATATATGTTCCATATATATCATGTTATCTGCAAATAGTGACAGTTTTACTTCTTCCTTTCCAATTTGGATGAATTTCATTTCTTTTCTTGCCTAATTGCTCTGGCTAGGATTTCCAATACTGTGTTGAGTAAAAGTGGCAAAAGTGGGCATCCTTGTCTTGTCCCTGACCTTAGAGGAAAAGCTTTCACTTTGCATGATTGAGTATGTTAGCTGTGGGTTTGTCATACTTGGCCTTTATTACATTGAGATACATTCTCTCTATAGCCACTTTACTAAAAGTTTTTATCATAAATAGATGTTGAATTTTGTCAAATGCATTTTCTGCATCTATTGAGATAATCATATAATTTTTATGCTTCATTTTGTTTCTGTAGTGCACCATATTGATTGATTTGAGGATGTTGAATCATCCCTGCATTCCTGGAATAAATCCCACTTATCATGGTATTGATCCTTTTAATATATTCTTGAATTCAGTTTGCTAATACTTTGTTGAAGATTTGTGCATCTAGGTTTGTCAAGGATGTTGATCTGTAATTTCTTTTCTTGTGGTGCCCTTGTTTGGTTTTGATATCAGGGTAAGGTTGGCCTTGTAAAATGAGTTTGGAAGAATTCCCCCCTCTTCTATTTTTTGGAAGAGTTTGGGAAGGATTGCTATTAATTTTTCTTTGGAAACTTGGTAGAATTCACCAGTGAAGCTATCTGGTCCTGGATTTTTCTTTGTTGGGAGGTTTTTGATTACTGATTCAATCTCTTTATTAGTAATTAGTCTGTTCAGATGTTTTATTTCTTCATGATTCAGTCTTCGTAGCTTGTATGTTTCTAGGAACTTATCCATTTCTTCTAGTTCATCCAATTTGTTGGCATATAATTGTTCAAAGTAGTCTCTTATGATCCTTTGTATTTCTGTGATATCAGTTGTAACATCTCCTCTTTTATTTCTGATTTAATTTATTTGAGTCCTATCTCTCTTTTTTCTTGATGAGTCTAGCTAGGTTTGTTAATTTTGTAGATCTCTCAAAAACCCACCACTCAGTTTCATTGATTTTTTTCTCTGCTGTCTTTTTTAGTTTCTATTTCATTTATTTCTGCTCTGATCTTTGTTATTTCCTATCCTTTACTATCTTTGGGCTTTATTGCTATGAACTTCCCTCTTGGAACTACTTTGGCTGCATCCCATACATTTTGGCATGTTGTATTTCCATTTTCATTTGTCAGGATATTTCATGTCTCAAGATAATTTTTTATTTCTTTTTTTTTAAATCACTCTTTCTTCCCTGAGCTCATTCTTTTTTCTTTTTCTGGGAAAAGTTCGCCCTGAGTTAACATCTGTTGCCAATCTGCCTCTCTCTTCCCCTGACCTCAAAGCCCCAGTGCATAGTTTTATATTCTAGTTGTAAGTCCTTCTAGTTCTTCTATGTGAGCCACACCACAGCATGGCTACTGAAAGATCAGTAATGTGGCTCTGCACCTGGAAACCAAACCTGCGCTGCTGAAGTGGAGCATGCTAAACTTTATCCACTAAGCCATCAGAGCTGGCTCTATTTATTTCTTTTTTGACCCATTGGTTGTTCAATAGCATATTGTTTAATCTCCACATATTTATGAATTTTCTAGTTTTCTTCTTGTAACTGATTTCTACTTTCATACCATTGTGGTTGGAAAAGATGTTTGATATAATTTCTATCTTAAATTTGTTAAGACTTGTTTTGTGCCCTAATATCTGACCTATCCTGGAGAGAGTGTTCTATGTGTTCTTGAGAAGAATATGTATATTCTTTTTCTTTTGGATCAAATGTTCTGTATATGCCTAAGTCCATCTGGTCTAACATGTTATTTAAGGCAAATATTTCCTTATTGACTTTCTGTCTGGATGACCAATCCATTGATGTAAATTGGGTATTAAAGTCCTCTACTAGTATTGTATTGCTCTCTTTCTCCCTTAAGTCTGTTAATATTTGTCTTATATAATTAGATGCTCCTGTGTTGGGTGCATAAATATTTACAAATGTTATATCCTCTTGGATTGACCCCTTTATCATTATCTAATGACCTTCTTTGTCTCTTATTATAATCTTTCTCTTTAAAGTCTATTTGGATATAAGTATAGCTACCCAAGCTTTCTTTGGTTTCCATTTGCATGGAATATCTCTTTCTGTCTCTTCACTTACAGTCTGTGTATGTCCTTACATCTGAAATGAGTCTCTTCTCAGAAGCATACTGATTGATGTTTTCTATACATTCAGCCACTCTATGTCTTTTGATTGGAGAATTTAGTCCATTTACACTTAAATTAATTATTGATAGGTAGGGACTTATTGCCATTTTAATTGTTTTCTGACTGTTTGTAATTCCTCTGTTACTGTATTCTCTTGCTCTCTTCCTTTGTGATTTGATGATTTTCTGTAGTGGTACACTTAGATTCCTTTCTCTTTATCTTTTGTGTATCTACTATAGGTTTTTACTTTATGGTTACCATGAGGCTTACATAAGACAACCTATATTTATAACAGTCTATTTAAATTGATAACATCTTAAGTTTGATTGCATTCTAAAACTCAAAAATGTTAGTCCTCTCCCCATGTTTTATGTTTTTGATGTCAGAATTTACATCTTTTATCTTGTGTATCCCTTAACAAATTATTGTAGTTATGGTTATTTTTACTACTTTGTCTTTTAACATTCCTTCTAGCTTTATAAGTGATTAACCTACCACCTTTACAATGTTAGATTATTCTGAATTTTACTATATATTTACCTTTACCAATGAGATTTATACTTGCATATGTTTTCCTGTTACTAATTTGCAACCTTTTGTTCCAGCTTTAAAAAGTCCCTTTAACTTTTCTTGTAAGGCTGGTCTAGTGGTGATGAAATCCTTTAGCTTTTGCTTATCTGAAAAGCTATCTCATCGTCAATTCTGAAGGACAACTTTGCTGGGTAGAGTATTCTTGGTTGGAAGTTTTTTCTTTCAGTACTTTGAATATATGGTGCCACTCTCTTTGGGCGTGAAACGTTTCTGCTGAAAAATCTGCTGATAGTCTAATGGGGGATGGGGGTCCCTTGCATGTAAGAAGTTGTTTTTATTTTGATGCTTTTAAGATTCTCTCCTTGTCTTTAACTTTTGACACTTTAATCATAATGTGTCTTGGTCTGGGTCTCTTTGGGTTCCTCTTATCTAGAACTCTCTGGGCTTCCAGATCGCAATGGCTGCTTCCTTCTCCAGGTTAGGAAAGTTTTCAGCCATTATTTTTTCAAATAAATTTTCTGTCCCTTTCTCTCTCTCTTCTCTTCCTGGGACTTTTATAGCAAAAATGGTGGTCACTTGATATTGTCCCATTACCCCCTTAATCTATCTTCACTCTTTTTCATTTTTTCTTTTTACTGCCCTGGTTAGGTGAGTTCCACTACCCTGTCTTTGAGTTCACTTTTCCTTTCTTCTGCTTTACGTAGTCTGCTGTAGAACCCCTCTATTCTGTTTTTCAGTTCAGTTATTGTATTCCTCAACTCTATGACTTCTATTTGGTACTTTCTTATATTTTCTTTGATTCTATTGAAATTCTCACTTTGTTCATCTATTTTTCTTCTGACCTTGGTGAGCGTCTTTATGACTTATTTTGAACTTTTATCAGATAAATCACTTATCTCCACTTCATTAAGGTCTTTTTCTGAGGTTACACTTTCTTCTTTTTTGGAACATATTCCTCTGTTTCCTCATTTTTGCTTCACTCTCTGTCTTTGTTTCCATGCATTAGATAAAACAGCCACCTGTCCCAGGTGCTCCATGAAGGAGCAGCCTTGTATAGATTAACTTTATTGTTCAATCCTGCCTTAGCTCTTGGTTATCTCTCAAACCTTTGAGATTGTCCAATTAACCTACTTTATTTTTAGTGGCTCCTTGTAGTTGGTATCAAGACCTGTCAGTGTCTCAAGAGGGAGGATCTCACTTAGCACCTAGATTCAGGATTATTGGAAGCCAGACTCTCAGGCAGAAGCTTTTAAAGCATGCAAATATACCTCTTTCAGAGTAAGACAGGGATATGGGCATTTCAGTCTGCTCCCTCTGTGCTGAGCCATGGGCTGATCATCAGATAAGAACTGTTTCTTTCTTTGCTGCTGTCCCATTAAACTTGTGAATACAAGCCTTGCTGGCCACCAGAGGCAGGTGATCAAGGGGTATCCCCTGGGTGGCAACCACAAAAACCTGGACACCAAACATAAAAACTGGGACACCAGGTGCATGTCTAACCTCCCTTCTAGGAGTTACCAGCAGTCTGGAAAGCAGCAGAGGGAGAGTGTGAAGATGGCATTCACACATCAAGGTCTCTGGAGAAGATTACAGTCCACCCTTAGATGTGTGTTTAATTAGAAGCCTGCCCATCAGGACATAACTATGAAGAAAAGCTCATAGGTTTCTTTCACTGAAAAATGAGGTGCCACAGTCTGTTGCCTCTCCACTGTGCCCCAGATGTAGTAGCTGCTAAAAACTTTTTTTCCTGTGGGACTTGTGAGGGCAGCCCTGCTGGCTACCAGAGCCAGGCAATCTAGATGCCTGCCCTTCAGGCCAACATTTTCAGATAAGCAAATAAACCTCTTTCACAGAATGGGCACTTTTCAATCAACTGCCTCCACGCTGGGTCCTGGGGTAGGTGAATCTGCATGTGTAAGCTCTTTAAGAACTATTTCTCAGTTTGCTATAGCCTTGTGGGTCTCTCGTGGATGCAAGCCCTGTTGGCTTTAAAAACTAGATGTTTTGGGGAACCATCTCTCAGGTGCAAGTCTTAAAAGTTGGTGTGCGAGATGTGGGCTTCAGAGCTTTCACTCCTCAGGATGAAGCTCGAGGTTTTGAGTTCCTTCCTGATTGTGGGTCGCAAAGCTGGGAGTGGGGTTTATGGCAAGATTGTGTCTCAGCTTCTCCCACCCACTTCATCATGGGTTTTTTCTTGTTTTCCTGATGTGTAGGAGTTGTTTAGCTAGTTCTTGGGGTTTTTTTCCCCAGAGGAAATTGTTCCACATGTAGCTGTAGGTTTGGTGTGTCCATGGGAGGAGGTGAGTTCAGGATCCTCCTATGTCACCATCTTGAACCAGAGCCTGTGTCACTTTTTTTTTTTGATGGTTCATAAAGTATACTATCCTGTACAACCTTGGGATGACCATGCTTACAAGAAATTTTCATAGTAGTGCCAAAAAATACTGGTAATAAGATGCCCAGCAACAGAAGTTTGCTATGTTTAATGCTATTTATCTTCACATGCTTTGCAAGTATTATTAACTAGTTTCTAGACTAAGATGTTTCCATTAGGCTACAAGTACTGTAATACAACATATAAAATGTACATCTTGAGCTGATGAAAATAAGAACTCTGATCCACTTTATAGTAAACATTTCTAATTGCTAAATTTTTTTCAAACATTTTTTATTACTTGGTATTTACAGACGTGAGGAATGTCACTATCTCTGGGTCTATCAGGAGAAACTATAAAGTGATGATTGATGACTGTGTGTGTATGTGTATTTTAAACGAGCACAGAGGGAGTTAAACAGCCAAAATAGTTATCCTTCACAGGAATAACTTTAGAAGCCCACATCGATTCCAAAAATACTGAATTTATTCAAAATATCTTTGGACTTCTCAGAAATGCTTAAATCCATGCATGAAAATTATATATTGATGCTTTACAAATTACAGCTCATTTTTGCTTAAAAACAGTACTACCCAGATAGATCACTGTCTGTATTCATCACTTTTGCTTTCAAGGACTTTTGGCAATTTCTCATAATTAAATGCAACTTCAAAGCTCAAAAACTTATCACTGATGACATTGAAAAGATTCTTAAAGCAATTACAAGAGGAGAGTGTTTAAAAAATTTTTTTAAACAGAGGTTGCAATGTTGGGAGTATGTGTATGGCCTCCAAAGGACTGTTAGGAAGCAAGAGACTCTCATTTGGAGGGGTACATTCTGATGAGTTTCTTTTTATAAAGCTGTCATCTTGGGTATACCATCTGTTGAACCTTCTTGATTTTGTCAGTCAAGAACGTTCTCATAATTTCCTCCATTCTTAGGGAGTAGGACAAGCGATAGAGATTAGGGTGGAATTCAGGAAAGCCACACATTTGCGTCTCAGCTTAGGAAAAAGAAAGGTAGAGAAAACAGGTAAAGATAAGCACTAAAAGGGAAAGAGGGAGAAGGTAATTATTATGTTCAAATATTTCCTAGATATTCTTTCAAATGTTCTTGTTGGCGACAATTATAGAGCATTTACCATGAACCAGTCACCATGCTTGTTACTTCACATATAATATCTTTTATAAGTCTTCTAATGACTGCATCTAAGGAAGGTGTCCTTACCAGTCCTTTATGGATGAAGAGGTCGAGGAATTTTTTCCTGTAAGCAAATGGCCTAGACAGGTTCAAATTCATGTTTCTCTTATTCCAAAATCAGTGATCTCTCAAATTGTACCAAGAAGGTAACAGAAACTAGCACCTCACTTGAGCTTTTTTAGGAAGACAGCAAGTTCAGATACAACTAAGATACTTTCTCAAGGGATTAGGGCAAACTGTCTGAGCTTGTCTCATGTGATTTTTGTTGATTCTATCAGGTACCTTTATTTTAGACTTGGATCATCTTTTGAGAACTCAAAGCACATACTTGGGATCAAGGAAACCACAATTATATTCAAACCAGTTAGCCATTGTGATACTACTTGAGACTGCTTTATTTTTGAGTGATTAACCTTCCTTTTAAAAACTGTGTAAATTTTTTCTGCATAGGTTTTGGGTCCAGCTCTGTTTTTCCCAAGACCATAAATACTTAGGTGCCATGATAGGCCACCATTTGGAATTAATTAATTAATTAAATATCTGCCAGACAGAAATAGTTGACATAGACTAGCACTGATATTTCTCTGCAGATCATTCCTGCCTTAGGTTTTCTACTCCTTTTTTTGTTCTGTCATCCCACACATCCCTTCCCATTCTTCCTTTGTAAACTGACATAAAAGGAGGAAGAAAGAAGAAAGTCTTCCCTCCATCTGACTTCTGACCACACATAAGCACACAAACAGCCTATTTTAATTGGTCGGTTTCCTCCAATCTCTGTCATGGATGTTTTATCTGTGAATATAGACATCAAGTCCTTCATACAGAACTCATGTCCAGCTGAGCGTTACACACAGCTCTTGACACAGTGCAAGGACCTACAACTGACCAAGTGTAGCCATGATGTGCTAGTCAGAAGCAAAAGTCAAGATCGCAGTCCTGCTCTTTGTCTTAACATTGTGATGAGTTTTTTCATCCTGTCAGTGGTCATTGGATGTGGTGCACAAATATATTGTTGGGGCTCCTGGTCCATTGGAATTAAGTAGCTCAGAATTAGAACGTACCTATATAGATTTCAGCTTTGGGGAGTGATTAAGCTTTTTGTTTTATATGATAAAAAATAGAAAACTGCCTATGTCCTCTAAGAGACTTTTTGAGGTTTTCCTGTTAGTAAGGTGGCATGGGCAGCAACTTTCCTTCCACGGCCACTTCTTCATCTTCTTTCTCTTAGGCGTTCCTTCCTCTTCATTATTCTCCTCTGCCTCCTTCCCATCTAGCTTTCCCTCCTCTAGCTCTGTTTCTGATACCACAGGGAGGCAATCCTGGGTGTATCCTGTGGGAATCCGGCTTCTAATGATTCTTTTGCTCTATGAAAAACCTGTCATCAGTTCCTCGGATTTTTAATATATAGACAGATATATGTGCTCCAATAAGGGAGAAGTGCTGTGGAATATGGTATGTTGTGTGCCAAGACTAATCTTCTATTCCATAGATGTTGGTACTCAGTCTTGGTTGACTGGGCAATTCCTGTGTAGCTTTCGCTTAATGGCTGGGTAATTGGAGGGAGAAGGACTTTGGTCTGTCCACCTCCTTTTGTGACTTCCTCTTTTTGCACTTTATTTGATTTTTTGATTTTTGATTTATTTAAGTTTACGAGTGAGTGTGATTTCAGATGACAAACACTTAACAGTGAGTCAGGGAGATGAAATTTCACTGAGATGCAGAACACAGGAAGAGAAAAATGTGTGAAAAATCACGTTGACGGGGTTGTCTTGGTAGCTAGTAAGGCAGAGAAAGGAAATTCCCGCACAGCAGGCTTTAATAAAATTGGCAGGCAGGGATGTTGGACCACGTGAGAATACTTGTAAGGAATATAGAGACGGAGAGCAAGTAAAGGAATCGTAGGAGGCTATCGGACATTTTTTCTCTGCGCCTAATTTACTCTTTAACTGAGTTTCCAGATGAGAATTGTTTTCCCACAAATTTGCATCAATAGATTAAAAGCATGGTTGTGTACTTCCCAACACAGGAGGTTAACCAATAATTAGGCAATACTATGGTTTGGTATTAAAGATTTCCAATCTCAAGGATGGTTTGTGGAGTGTACCTTTATATCTGTGTATACCAAACTTAGCATATGGAAATTCAGATTCCCAAAGGAGATGAGCAAGATACACTCATTACTTAATGCAGGAATTCATCTCGTGATTCTATTAAAGACACACACTCACATTCACACTCCTCGAGGGTGTTGAAAAGATCATTGAATTTTCACACAACTTTTCTGGAATTCTTACATTTGTGACATCAAGCAAGCTTGTTACCAAGATAAACATGGAAGTCCTATTTCCTTATTGCCTGAGTCACTTTACTAATGATCCACCATTTACTTATTTGTTTTGCTTATTTTTTATATTCTTTCTCCACCTACTAGTTTATAAGATTCTTGAGAGCAGACTATTGTTTCTTTTCTTCAGATCACACATAGTTAGAACACTTTGTGGCACACAATAGGTGCTTAATAAATATTAACTGAATGGATGAGTGATCTTGGGAGATCCGGTAAAGTCTGCCTCACATGAGTAAATCACCTAAGCCAAAGGTGGCAGCTAGCCCACAACTCCTTGATCTAACCCCCATTATGTCGGTGGCCATCCTTTGAGTCACTGCCAGGGTTTCATGTGAGAGGGCAGTCTGCTCCCAGGGCAGGCCGAGGGAGACCAGGAAGTGGGACATAGAGCCTCCCTACGTGCCAGAGCCTGGCTGGGTCATGTAGGGAATTATTTGCCTTCAATACATGAAATATTAGTGAGGATAACAACTTTAATGTTTACCTTTTAGGAACTCCTGCAGAAGGCCCTTCTCAAATTGAGGATGGTCGCCTGTGAGATAGTCAGCAGCTTCCAGAGTAAGGGCCCAGCAACTTCAGGACCCACCAAGTGCTTTTTACTAACAACTGGCTCGGGAAAGGCAAAGCACCAAATTCTGCTGGCCACCCAAGGCTGAAAGAAATACTGCCATTAGAAGTGGAGGTTACTTTACAAACGGTGTCTGTCACCCTGAGCTTCCTGTACCTCCAGCGGAGACGATGAGCTTAGGCACAAAGTAGGGACAAAATGCCTATTTTAGCTGAAGATGTCTATTAAAAGAGGGAGGGAAATAGGCTAAGCCCTGTGGCCCTGCTTTGCACTTGGTTCTGGCCCTCAGCTCCTGCTGTTCGCAGTGGGGTCCCTCCAAGGCAGTTCTTGTATTAACCACTTCACTGTTTTGTCCCCATCTCGTTATCTGTTCTTGTTAGAATCTTTATTATTCATGGATGCAAAAAATCCCGTCATTAAACCATCATAAATATTCATAACAGTTTGCAATTGTGTGCATTTCATTTAGCCACTTGGCAAAACTTCTCTGAAGTACCAGAGTTTTAAGGAAATCCGGCTAATGAGACCAGAGCCCAGGAAACTCAGGGTGGCTTTCCTACTTTATGTTATTCGATTTTAACCTGAAAACAAATGCAGAATATAAATAATAATTAAAAGCGATAAGCAGGGGAGGCGTTCCCTTGCAGCGAAGAGACACATTCCTCGGCTTTGTCTTGATTGTGGTTTTGTGTCGAGCAGAAGATAAGGGTAAACACTGTACTACAAGAGGGAATCACGAGGCTGCAGTGCTAATGGATTTATCCAGGAGCCTACAAAGGCCAGATAAACGCCCTGCTCTGGTTAACAGGGACCTCTCTTCTCCTGTTCTGTATAATTACTGACGTCAGGTTGGAGTTGAGATAAGCATGGCCCTTTTCTTGGATTTATTATAGCAGATGGCCATCCCATTTTTAGTGTCTAAGAAAGAATTATATCCATCTCTCTCTTCTTCTAATCCAGTTTATCTAAACTGTGCACTCTCCATCAGTACTGAGAGCTTTTCACAGGAGTAAAAGAGAACCCAGCAAACTTCTGCAGCAGCAGCCAAGTGGAATTGGAATAATGTGCTTCCCCACTGCCACCACCTCCCATTCAGAGCACACAGATTTAAACCAGTGGGGGCATCTTTTGTTTTGTACCACAAATTCATGCTTTGAAACATTTCTTTCCTGCCTTTTCAACTTAGGGATTCTCTCCACTGAAAAGGAATTTTTAAACAGCATGAGTTCATAGAGAGAAAATATTTATACCAATATGTTTTGTGGTCCTAGCCTGCACTCGTTTAGGATTCCTCCACGCCATCACTGACAGCATTTATGTTTGATAACGAGATGCTTTCTCTGCATAACAGCTAACAGGTGTTGGAAAATATCGGTAACACTCGAAACTGCTCAGCGAATTCTGCTTTCCCTGAGGAGTTTATGCCGAGTAGAAACAAGTTACCACTAATCCAAGCATGAGACTGGCTGCTTGCATACACCCCTTTGTTAGGAAATGTCACATCTTAATGGGAGAGCGCTCCAGGTTCTCAAGCAGAGGACCAATTGAGGCAGGTTCTCCTTGGTCTGCTCCTGTGGCATTAGAGTGGCTCCTTTTTTTCCACTATTGATCCTTGAGCTCATTTGTGGTGGTATTTGGCATTTGTCTCATTGTTTGTTGGCCCATCTCAAATACTCTCTAATTAGAGTCTTACTCTTGAAACTCCTCCCTGTGCCAACTGATATGGGATATCAGCAGGGAGAAGGGGCCCTTTTCACTATTTATTTTGTATGTGACCCCATCAAAAAAACAGTCTGAGTCTTCAAGAAAATCAAGTGTGTCATTTTTATGTAATTTATTGTGCCAATTTAGATGTGGTGACCTTTGAAATATGGCAAATTTCTTCAGTACTATAACATATTGATATTCAAAATCAGGTTTTTAAAATTCTAGCAGTGTTAATTACTCCCTCTGTGCTTCCATTGCGCTTTCTTCATAGCCCTCTTATCTTATCATATTTGTTTAATAGACTATTTTGCTTGTGAGGAACTGTGATTCACTCAGGCTAGCTCAAATAATGAGGGCTTAGTTTAAGGATGCCTTTGCCATAATAGAATCAGAATCTCACAAAATAGAAGCCAGATAATGACCAGGCATTACAGTGACCAGAACTAGAAAGTGGTTCTGGGTTTAAGGGAGCAGCTGTATGGAATTGAGCAAATAAAAGTTAGGGCTTTGCTGGAAAAAATGTGTCTAAGATGTTTTCTGTATATCTGCTCCTTTTTTGTTTCTCCCCCTCTCTTTTGACTCATTCTATTTCCATTAGTATGTCTCAGGAGGAACATACTAATTGTCCTGGTAATCACTAAATAGAAAGTAAGGGCAGGGATGTTTTTTCCTTGCCAGAACACATGTAGATACTGACTAGCCTGGGGATTGGCTGCCTCCAAGTCGGGTGCCCACTCCCCGTGCAATTAGCTCTGATCACGGATGTGATGACGTAGTATACTACGTGGCTGCCGAGGACTGCCTCCTTTCTTTTCCTTAGAAGGGACTGTGGGTATGACAAGCTCCATAACTGATACATACAGCCCCATAATGACTGGGAGCTTACCTGGGTAAAGCCAGTCTCCCATTAAATATATCAACAGCGCTTAGCATAGTTCTGACATATAGTAGGTACTCTGTAAATTATAACTAACTGAATAAGTTAGTCTTTACATTCTTCTTTCTTGGGGCTAATTTTGGGTGAAGTGAAGTAACTTGCAGTCTGCATGTGATTTGATATCATTTACTTGCCACCAGCAGGGAATTACACAGGGTTCTGGATACTGAGACATGGTATATCTCATTTTTGCTCTGTCCTTTGCAATTTTTTTCTTCTTGATCTGTAAGAATCAAGTCAGCAAGACTTGGCAGAGTGAGCAAGTCTCTATTCTATGAGGTGAAGGCTGTCTTAGTCAGCTTGGGCTGCTATAACAAATACCATGGACTCGATGGTTTCAACAATAGAGTTTATTTCTCACAGTTCTAGAAGCTGAGAAGTCTGAGATTAAGGTGCCAAAATGGCCAGGTTCTGGTGAAGGCTGCCTTCCTGGTTTGCAGAGCGTCATTTTCTTGCTGTGTCCTCACACGGTGGAGAACAGAGAGAAGCAAGCTCTCTCATGTTTCTTCTTATAAGGACACTAATCCCATCATGAGGACTCTACCATCGTGACCTAGTCACCTCCCAGAAGTCCTATCTCCAGACATCATCACATTGGGAATTGGGGTTTCCATATAGGAATTTTGGAGGGACACAAACATGCAGTCCGTAACAAGGCTAAACCTCATTTTAAGATGAGAAGCTTGCTGTGATTCCAGCTGTTCTTTCTGGTACCCTGGAGTCACTCTCCATGGGAGACTCTAGAATAAACCCCTACTAGCTCCCACAGGAACCAGCTGTTCTGAAAAATATAACTTCGTATTCTGCTTTCAAGGGGGTCTGGGTCTATTTCTTTAAAGGGAGGGCTAAAGATCCCTCCTCAGAATGTGAGCTCCTCCCACTAAACTATGTGCTCCTCAAGGCCATGGACGGACATCACAGATGTTGGAGTTGGGGCGGGAGGCATAGTCAGACCCCTCTCACAGGGATTTCAGGCACACTGCATGACTATGCTTCAGCTCCTCATGTAGATTTCCCAATGGGATTGTCTCCAAAGGACAACTGCACCGAGATTCTGTGACCACAGTGGACAGTGCAGACATGCAGCACTCAGTACAGGATTATGCTGGACAAAGGCCTCTTCCTGCCTGGGCCTGCCTCCCATCACGTAGTCATCATTCAGTTGTTCCTGCCTGTACATCCAGAAACTTGATTAGGGCAGAGAATGGGAGTAGAAGCAGAGGAAATAGTGTAGTGATTAGAAAATCAATCTCCCCTTTTGTAAATCTCCCACTAAAAAAAAAATGAATGTCAGTTCCCTTGAGGTAGGTTCTTAGTTCTTTCCATATTGCTTGAAAAGCAAACTTTCTAGTACATTCTTTGGGGGGCTGCCTCTGAAAGGCTGTATATACCCACCACATACAATAACTAGGTTTCCTGATGACAATTGTCTTTGCTTCCTTCTCCGCTGTCTCTGGTGCTTCCCCATAGCATTTTGGGGAGTTTTGGTCAGTTGCTGTGGAAATGTATTGCATACCCAGTTTTTCTTCCTCCTCTCTATGGAGTTGTCAAAGTTTGGGCCAGAGTGGTGTGGTGTGAGGCTACTGTGAACAACTTAGCAAAGGAGCCGGGTGTCCTCAGTAGGCAGAGCAGATAATAAGTCTTGTGGGCAGGATCGATGATAAAAGGAAGAAAAAAAAGCAGAACTAAGAGATGAGGACAGCCAAACAGATTCCAGCTAAAACTGATTCAGCTTACTAATGAATCTACTAGCTAGTCCCGAACTCTTGATAGTCTCCTCACTTCTCAAATCAAGTGAAAGAATTGATTCCACGCCAGTTACAAGGGGCAGAGCTGTCACTTACCAGGGAGATTAACTTGCTTTGTTGAATACTGACAGGACCAGAGAAGGGCAGGACCCACACAGAATGCAGGGCCCTCTAATTCGTGGTAACCTCAAAATCTGAAGTAGAAGTAAATTGAGCATTTGGAATTTGCACCAGTGTATTATCCAGACTAAGGTGAACCTTGAGAGGGAATTTAAGGAAGTCCCAAACCAACATGAATCTTTGTCAACTCTGTTGCTTCTTGTGCCCAGACTGGTCAGCCCTCTGGGGGTACAGATTCTAGTCCTCCAGTGTTCAGAGTCCACACTCTCATACTTAGCCAGCTAGACCAACCAAGAAAGTTTGGGGCCCAAACATTGGTGTAATGGTGGCTCTGCCTGCCTCTGGAACATTGGGGAACTCTGTGGGTGAGGAAGTCAGCTGAGTTGAGGAAAAGACATCAAGGATCCCAAATGTCAAGTGATGCTTCTCCCTTGCCAGTATAGACAGTTCTTCACTTACAGCTGGGGCTCTGGGACATTCTCTACACTGCAATCAGATCTGTAAACAGCACAGTGCCTGGCTGGCCATCGCCAAGCAGGATTTCTTTTAACTACCACATTTTTGCCCTATGGCTTTAGATGTTATCAGACTGATGTTTAAATGTATCTAAAGTGACCCTCAGTGTCCTTTCAAATATCACACTGCTTCGCATAGACAATGCCAAGAAAAATGTGCTATGAATACACAAAATCAGAAAATGTAAAACAGTGTGAATGTGTGTATGTGGGGTAGGGGAAAACTACTGAAAGAAGTGACAATACAAATTATTTTTCTCTTAAATTCTTCCTGATTTTTAGATAAGTTTGAAAACACACAGAAACTGGGGACAGCTTGAGAAATTATAGAATTAAAGTTACATTTGAAAAGTCCACTTTTATAATAAAACCATTAACTCACAGACAAGAAAAATTTGGGAAGTTGCCTAGTGCTTCTCTCCCAATTACGCTGCATTGGAAACTTCTTAAAGACGGACAAGCACATCGATTGTCCTTCGGCTGGAGCTCTTAGTCAAGTTCTTAGGAATGAAGAGGAACAGACTGGGGGCCTCTGCCCAAATCCTGGAGCAGCTTGACTCTCTTTCTTTCCCTAGGCTACGTGAGTTAAGTTGCTTTCTTCTTTGCTTCTTCAGGGAAGAATGATGATAATCCTCCTTTCTATTTAATTCTTCCCAAGCTTGTTGGAAAGAGCCATTAGTTTATGTTTTATTCTTTATGCCTGTAAGATCTTGGGATGAAATACTCTCGATAAACCACAAAGCCTATTACTATTTTAAGTACCTGCATCTTCCAGGAGAAGGAACACGCTGGTTCCCTGCAGGAAAAATAAATGGAGTCAGCTTTCTGGCTGGCACACTGTCTTTAGGAAAAAAATAAGAAAAGACACAGATCTTCTTGTTCTGTCTACTGCAGAAAACATGTCCAGATCTGGTAAAGCAAAGCACAAATTTCAGAAGAGCTATGTGTTCCACACTCGGTGCTACACAAATCGGGGTTTTTTGTTTGTTTGCCTTTTGGTCCAAAAGAACAAGCTCTGAACACAAAAAGGAGAGGGTACTAGGGTGTTGATAAAATGCCTTTTCTAAAATGTGTATAGGAAGAAACATTCCTTCTCTTATTTTAGTGTGTTGTTTCATGGCTGTGAAGGAAAGAAAACGACTTTGGCTACCTACATCTCAAATGATACATACAGTTTGTGGGAGCACCTGGCACTTGTGAACAAAACAGCATGCAAAAATATTTTGTTCTATTTTCCCATTGTAATCTCTCTTAGAGATTTTTTTTTGTCCCTCTTTGTGTTCTTGTCAAGATTGACAAGCATCCGTGTGTTACCAAGTGACATGAAGTTCTTGCTTGAATAATCATGACTAAAATCCAGGATATTTCAAAGCACGTTATTGACTCGGAGAGCCACCCACTAGATGGAATTCTTCTGAATTAACTCTGACTGACAGCATCCGTGAGGTAGTGCCTTTACCCCAAATTGTCAGGACCTCCCTTGTCCCTACCATAGCTCCGGCGTTGGCATCCTTGTCCCAGGGTGTTAGGATATGAGTGTGTTGCTAAAAAGGCTTCTTTTAGTAATGTTACGGAAAACCCCACATTTAGGAATTAAACTGAGTCAGAAAGCAGAGAGCAAGAAGAGGAAATGACAATTCTTTTTATTTGAAGCGGGTGGCACTGTCTTGTTGACCTTCCTTCAGGGTAGACCCTAAATAATGCCATTGCTGGGAGTGAGATGGCAAAACTCATGGGACACTTAGAATGGAGCAGGGGTGGGTTTTAATGAAAAGTAATGAAATCATGTTTTACTCTCAGCATGTACTGAGGTTCTTGGGAAGAGAGTGTGACAGAAATTGTCAAAAGGGTCATTATGTTGGGAGAAGCTGAACATGAGGCCATTAGACCCCTTTCTTCTGCTTACTTCTAAGGGGTGGCTCCAGAAATTCTATACAGGAAGGGCTCAGAAGCTGCATTCTGTTTGGAAAGGGAGAGAGAGGACTTGCTGGAAGCAGCATTTGTGCTGCAAGCCCACTGTTTTTACTTAGACGCTGTGGTGGTGTTTTCTTAAAGAGTGGTTTGGCTAATCATCCCCTCCCCTGAAGCATATGAACCCTTGGTGATGCCCTTGACCAGCTCCTTGGGCAATGCGATTCCCTGCCTTTTTTTTTTTTTTTTTTTTAATCTTGTGTATTCATTTATCATCGATATAAAAAAAAGGACACACAATTATTGCAAATTTACTGCTCACAGGGCCCATTAGCAGTTACAACTCCATTTTTTAAATAGGCATGCATATGTATTTAACCACTGAATGACTTGCCTAATATAGTGGAATGTATCAATCTGAAAAATAACAGGGGATATTTGCCCTGATTAGTTATTTATAATCACTTTCAGAAAGCACTTGTTTTCCAGAGGTTCTGTGCAAAAATCAATGCTTTTCACAGCATTTTCCCCACTGCTTTCCTGAAGGATGTTTATGTTATCAGCAGAATTTGAGACTAAGCTTTGCAAACAATCTCTAAGAAACTGTTTTATAAACAATTCCTCAGAAACTGTTAGAATGGTCAATGATGAATTCATTAGAATTATCTTGAACTTTTTTTTGACACTAGATTATATACATTCCTATAATAAGAGATAAAAGATTCTAATCATTATCATTGGGATGAGAGATTCAAATACAAGCATGTGTTTTATTCACCCAAATTTCCCCTATGATTCTTTTTATATAACACCCCAGATGATAACTCAGGCATTTCATATACTTTGCTACCAAACAAATTAAGTGTGGTTCATGCAACACTGCTCACTGTCTCCTCTCTGGTCTGGTCTGCTCTCCCATTAGAGTGTGCAGCCCTATCTTTTGGGAACTGGCTTCATAGGGACTCAGGGTCACTTTCAAATTATCTTAGTCCCCAATTTTGCACATGCTGTACTCATCCTTTTTCTGTGTTATGTAGCCTTCACCTTGGCTGAGGTCCTAGACATCTCACAATTTGGTGTAGAGACAGTCTCAGCTTCCGGAGCAGCTATCTCATTATTCTTTTATGCGGAATCTGAAATTGTCATCTTTTCATCACTTCCTCTACTTCCTTAGGGCACCGTGGTGATTTCTCTGGACCAATATCCTCATAATTTGCTTCAGTAACACTCAGGTGTTGTCTCAGGTCTTCTCATTTCCACAGTCACCTTTGTGGGTACTATGAAAATTTACTCCGTGCATTTCACCATTTTCTGAAATCCTACGATGGTTTTTCACTCACCAAGTTTTCCATTTTTTAAGAAGCTCCTAACCCCTTTTTGACTATTATTTGTAAAGATGATATTAACTCTAAGCTTCCTAATCTTAAAATCCCTAAGTTTTTCTCCACTCACTTTTGTTTTTTTTTTAAAAAGTATCTATTTCCCCTCTGAATTAGGCCTAATATAAATGCTTAAATTTTATACATTCCCGGTAAATCATTACTATGTTATGCTTACACATAATGTCTGCCTTATTTTGTAAACTTTGAAAGTACAGATTGTAAACATTAACTTCTCTGCACAGCGCTCAGCACAATGTCATGATCACTTAAATGCTTTTGATGATGATGGTGATGATGATAATGACAACGTAATGCTGTTCTGGTTTGAAACTATCACATAGCCAGTCCAGTACATCTTTTTTTTTTTTTTTAAATATGAGTTGTTCCTCATTCTATAAAGCTGTCATTCTTCATTAGCAAAAAAGGTTACAGTAAGCTATAATTAGTGTTTAGTGCCCTGTCAAATAATTATGTATAATAAAAAGCTTTCAATGAGTTTAATGTTAACATGGTATAATTAAAGCCAAGTCTTGAAATGCATTAGGTGTCTATTATGTCAGATATTTGATGCTTTTTCCCTCTGCAGATGAAATTCTCAGATTGTGCTTATATAGCAATGTCATCATCAAAGACAAAAACTTGCATCACTCAGATGCAGAATGGGCTTTGCAGTGCCCAGCTAGGGCAACATTCAGAAAATCAAACAAATCACTTACATACCCTGTTATTTCCTGATAAGGAAACTGAGTCCCAAGATATTGTGTGACTTGCCCAAGGTCACACAGTAGTACGTTAATTCTTCCTTGATAGTGAGAATTGAGGTTTTTGGGTTGTACTGAATGATTTAGTATTGTTACTACTGTCATTATGTCTTTTTGAAGTGTAAGATGTTTGCTGAAAAAAATGCCCGTTTTGTCTTTTTCTTGATGGAGTGAAAAACATGCGTAAAGTGAAAGAATTTAATTTGTATTTAGCTCTGGTTGTATTTAACAGTTGTTTAGGACGCAGGGCTTGTCACAGAGCCTATTTTAAGGCTCAAATACAGAGACAAGGCTAAAATCTCCCCATTTTCTCATCAGAATAACTGGAATGTGCCTAGATACTTGGGCATTTCTGACCCTGCATTCTTTGAGCTGCTCAGGGCTTCTCTTGTGTGTGTCGTATTATCTTTTCTGTCCACAAAGATTTTGAAAAATCAGCAGAGTACAAGTAGCCCCTGAAATAAAGGCGTCATTCAAGGAACAAAGAAGTAGAAGGAGGGCTCCAATTAAAATGATGAAAATCTTTAATTTTTATTTAGGTATACTTGTACGGACACGTGGATATACAAATACAGATCGTATGGGTTTGTTTGTGTGTGGGGTTTTTTTTTTTTACATTTTCTTTTACGTTTATATAATGTCAGCATTTCAAAACAGCACTCGATGAGTAAGTGCAAAGGAACTTTAAAGCAGGGCAGTACAAGCACAGGACCACACGGAGCTGGACTTCACACCCAGACGCACACACAATGAGTGGCTTCAATGGGGTGTCAAGAGTAAGCATGGAAAGCGGATTTTGACTCATGGGTAACCTCCAACATGCCAGCATCTATTAAACTGTACAGACAATGGGGGCAAGCCCATTGTAGGGAGATTTGTCTCACATTCGAGCAGCTCTGGGGCAAATGCATGGGAAAAACTCAGTGATGCCAAACCAGAGACAGACCTGCCCATTCACGGTTCTGAGGGAAATAAAGCATGGGAGGAAGGCGAGAGACAAAAAAATAAACATAAGAAATAAAGGAGGGGGGTGTAGGCAAACGGGGGTGTTGGTGGAGGTGGTTTTCAAAAGAAAAACTAGTGACCACAGCTCTGAGAGCAATGAATGGAGAGGAGGAACTTAAAACTGTTTTTCTAATTTGGGGGAAACTAATAAAAATGGCTGCTGCCGTTGCTAAGGCACCAGAGAAAAACAAAGTCCCTGAAAGTCCACAGGTACTGTGTGACTCTTCTTTCACAATGATACAGAGGGAAACAGCCCCCATTTAACCTTCCTAAATGGGCTGGTTTGCAACTTTGCCCATGCACGGGCTGCACGTGATACTGGCAAGACTCTTCCTGGGGAAAAATGAACAGTCTATGAAAACCACCACAAACAGAAAACCAAACCAAAGTACAGAACCGTTTCTAAATTCCCTAAACCTTTTCAAACCAACATGCTGGGGGGAGAAAAAAACACCATAGGGCTCCAGCATCAGACCTTGAAAACATTGAGGACAAAATATTGATCAAAAACGTCATGTTGTTCCAGGTCCCAAGATGGTGGAGTCTTAAGACTGGGAGGGCGATGACCACACGTGAGTCCTGTATGGAGCAGTGTTTTGGCCATTTGTGACTCTTCTCAGCCACGTATACATTGGATGTTTCAAAGCCTCAATGCATGTTTTGTATCCTGAAAGACTATTGTTCTCACTTACAAAAGACATAAGAATCAAATTAATACTTTATTATCAAACACTATATACAACAGAGGTTGCTAATAATACAGAATTTAAAGAACGCAGTTTTTTTTTTTTTTTTAACGTTTTACTTTTCTTTCCTCTGCCACCCAAGAAAGTACAGTACAAAACAATAGCCTAAACTAACACGAACTGTTACCTGGTCTATTAAAGGATACACGGTATCCACTAAACAGACAGATCCTTATTTCCCTGCTTCATGTTGCAAAGCCCTTGGCAACCAGGGGCAAAGGTCGCGGGGGTTTGACTATCTGGGGCTGAGAGGTGGCTAAGGCTGCCCTTCAGACTTTTGAATAGTTTTTGAAATTAAAAGCTGCTACAAAGTTGCATCGACATCCTCCTAAGCCCCCAGAGGGTTGTAACACCACCACAAAAGGCCACCAGCACTTTTTGGACAAGATGAAAACTGTCTGATACCGATCATCTTCTTGAAAACTCCATGGCAAGCAGTACCTACAATTACGTCGCTTATAAGTAGGTAAGCGCACTATCTACTGATGTGGATAGTCTTGCTATTTTTTTTTTTTTTTTACTTAGTTTGTAGTGGCACAACGGTGAAGTAAAGGGGTCTAATTTCACTGTGAAAAATGAAAGACAATGGCAGGGAGGGCCATGAGTAATTATTTCATTTGTTAGAGACAAATGCTAGAAAAACCACAGAAGTCACCGTTTCTAAATGAAAGTAGCATTGCTAATGTAGATATGACTAACTGGAATCATTACAGGAGCCTCTGATTTCCTTGTGGCTATGGAACATGCAGTATTATTTTGGTTCTGACTATTGATCCATTTTAGAAGGTATCTTTTTCCCCCTACCCACATCCCACTGGACCAACAAGCCTGTAACTATTACTAAAAAGAAGTTTTACTGGATATTACTGAGAGTACTGAGCATATAATTAGTTAAAGGAAAAACGAATCTAATGCTGTGAACTTTTGTTTCAGTGAAGTGGCGGCTGCCTTCTGTGATAAGACTCTGCCACTCCAGAGAAGCTCCTGATGTTGGGGACCTGCGAGGCTGGCAACCTCACTCACATGGTTCCAAGTGTGAACAGACGCAGCAGTAACATCCACTCCAAACGGATCAGGTAAGCCCAGATTACATTTCAACATGTGTACAACTCTCCAGGGTGCAGTACCTTCACAGCTGCCTTTAATTCACATATTTTTCTAATTCAGAACTGCTCACAGTTCTTAGCAAATTCCCATTCATATAGTCTGTCCACAATATGACCCCTCTTTTTTTTTTACATATACATTTTAAAAAACAAATATATAAAAAATCCGTATTTTGCTGGAATGCTTCCAATTTTTCACATCTTACATGGTCATTGCATTTATATTTGTTTTGTTTTCAAAGGCATGGTTTCTATTGACATGTCGTGCAATAGCAAAAAGGCTAGATTTCTTTTCCACTGGTCTCACACTTTTCCCTGTCTAGGCTTTGCAGTTCAAAGTTCGTGACAGCCTCGCCAGAAGAAACCCCCAAGGCTTGCATTTCCTCATAATCAACTGGAAACGTCCCTCGTCGGCCATGCTAAGATTCCTTAAACAGGGTCATCCTGCGTTTATTCTCCTTCTGCCCCACCCCCACAATGAAACAAGATAGCCCCCATATTTCTAAATGTATCAAGGGATACCACTTTTTCTCACAAGTTTAAATAGGACAAGCATATATACTCACTCTCAGCATAAAGTATATCTAAATAATGTATTTTCTATTCTAGTGGATTTTTAAAAAAATATTTTGTTAAAGTCTTTGGGACTCCATCTTGTTTATCTCCCACAGATAAACACATGTTCCCCCTACGCTTCAGGCTGTGTCAGAAAGGGAAAGAATATAAAATCAACACTTGAATTTTTTTATCCAAACTTTGGAATTTTTATTCCAAATTTCCCTTTAGCCCTCCCAAGTAGTGCTGACTGACTCTCCTGGTGACAGGGGTTTGTGTCTGAGCCCCTGTAATCGTGGACTGTGGAGCAAAATGTGGGTACTAGGGTGGGAGTCGGGGAAAGGCCACAGCACACTGGCGCTCCAGCAAAGCCAAATCACATCTCCTCGGGCCACTGATATCCTTTCCTTGGTACGTATTGTCCCCCAGAGGAGTATCCAAAGCTATTCCATTATACACGCATCAACCCTGGCTTGTCAGCCTTGGGGAAGGTCACTTTATTCATAAAAATGCCTCTTTGAGTTTTTAAAAAAAAAAAAAAAGTTGTAGCACCATGGTGATCTGTATTCAAAGGAAAGAAAAATCTGGTGTGCACTGCCCAGTCACCAAAAATATTAGAGGCACTCACACATACGCACCCCCACTAAACCTAGTTGTCTCTGTCTTCACACTTCTCTGTGCTAGCATTCCGCCACCTGACCCGCCTCCTGGAAAAAAGGCTTCTTGTACGGAGCACAGGTTTTGCTGTCAAGAATGCTTTAAGACAGTTATCTTAAGAAAACCAGTGTCTCAACCTTTTAGAAGCCGTTCATTTATATACTCCTAGAGGAAATGGTGTAATATTATATCTATTCTTAATACCTCCCCTCTGGACTTGACATGGTGACATGATGCCCTGCACGATCATCTTACAGTTCTGAATGAGAAGGCATAAATATTGTATGGGAGAGTAAAACCCTCCTGGGCCTCGGCATCACCGGCTGCATCTGCCACTATTCTTCCTTGTCCACGTACGGCTGACAGTGAGCTAACGGAGGTGAGCTCTTAGAGGAGAATACACAGGAGCTGACGACCACTGGTGTCACTACGACAATTTGGCATTTTCATCTGGAGTCCATTTAATTTGGAAGAGGGGAGAGAAGTCAGGGGTAAGGGCTGGGGGGAAGGTGGGATGAGGGGGGCAGCAACTACTTTAGCCCCCCCCCCACTGTCCCCAAGTTGTTGCTTAGAATTCAGGCTGAAAGAAAGAAAAAAATCTGACATCTGCCAAAAAAACCAATAACAAGTCCCTTCTTAGGATGAGCAGTTAGGTGGATCTCTGGTGTTCCAAGACCCTGATGTTTTCTGTGACAGGTGACGGGAGGAGACTGTGCTATAATGTCAAAAGCATCGCCAGGAGAAACAGTAGGATTGCCAAAAGGCGGCTGGGTATCCTTGGTGTTTGTGCCGCGTTCTCGCCGCGGGATGGCTCGGCTGACTCATGTACGGTGTCATCTGTTCAAATAGAAAGCACACATTCCAATGAGATTTCACATCCTTAATAACGCTCTTGCAGCAGCCTGCTGTTAACAGACCTCGCCACCCTCTGCAAAGTAGGGTAATGAACCTTGTGCCACCATTGACTTTCATGTCTGCATAATCACTCATTATTTACAGCAAACAAAGGAGAGGCAGAGAAAATTGGACTTTCTCAGCAATATTAGTACTTTCCTTAAAAATGGAGGGGAAAAATTGTGCACATACTGTAACCTTTGGCATGTAAGCTACTTTGGTTCGCTGGCAGTCAGAGGCACTTTGCACAAACCTGACGTACCTGAATGTAACTTCTAAACCCAAGATGCCATGGAGAAGCAAGTGACATGTTCGGGCCGGGGGTGGAGGGGTGCAGTTATGTTGGCATATTAGTGGTTAACCAGAAGGGGCTGCCCATTTTCTTCTTTTTAGCAGTTTCATAGGATTAGTACTGAATGCCTGGTTGTTGGATACCTAGATGACTTTTTAAATATGAAAAATTAAATGCCAAAACAACAGCATTTTAAATAAACTATACATAATGCCCACTAAGCCTCAATAAACTGGCGCCCACTGGTGTGCCTATAATTAGGAATCAATTATGGTGCTATTAACCATTACAAACCTGGTATCTCCAGGATTAAATTACTTGAACTTGACTATTTTTACTTTTATCAGGCTGAAGCTTGGCACATGAATGATCAGTGTGGATGCAAATTTTCCTCTAAATAAAATGGATTAAGTGTGGTAACCTTCTTTTATTTAGCTATAAAGTCTTCTATGAGGCCGCCTCTGACTTTGGATGGCCTTCCTGATCTACATGATAAACAGACTTAACTTTGAAATGGAACTTTGCAGCAATTAGTACCCAAAGATAGATTGGCGGCTTGCCTATGCGCCATGCTATGCTCTAGTGTTGCCTGTCTTCTTCTTTCCACCTGACCTAACTTGTGCTTTTGGCCTAAGTGATCTCTGAACTACATGTTCTTGGAGCCAACAGTGGGCTTTCAGCATCAGGGGACCTTCCTGTGGGAGCTCAGCAATTGCCATCTTGGGTTTGTTCAATGGTCAATCAGAAAGAACGGTAACGAGTGAGACTCTAGTGTTCTCGGTTTTGTAGACCTTGAAGGATAAGCCCTGAATGACTCACCTAGAACCCCTTCATGGATTATCAGTTATTTTAAACTCATTTATATTTTCACACACCACAACATGTCACAATAAGGATGCTTTTTCTTCACTGGGTAGAGTATTATTTGTCCTAAAGTGGCCACTTTTCAGGCTCACAGGCTGGCCCCTGCTTCAGATATGGTCATGTGCGATGTCCCTGTACGTCACATTCCTTCCCAATATGAGCTGAGAAACATGTCTTCTCCGCGCTGAGTCTTCTGCCCTGGAGGGTTCCTATCATTTCAGCCTGGCCTCACCGAGAAGCGGCTGCGTCTCTGCGTCAAATTTGCTCCCCTCTCCTGGACCTCAGCAAACCTGCATGGAGTGCCTATTAGCTTTGGAGACTAGAAAAGGTTAGGAAGCAAGAATGGGAAGTTCAACGAACGCAGAGGAAAATATAAAGCCCCCCATGGTAGAGCCGATTACTGTGGACTCTTCTCTTTTCTCTGCTCTTTCTCAGCCTTGCAATGATATTAAATCCATAGTTAACAAGTGGTAGACATAAATGCCCTGAATAGCCCTGATATTAAAATCCAAATCACTTTCTGAAGAGTACCAATATGTTGTCAATCAGAGCAATAGCGTACTGCAGGCTCAACTGTGACAGAACCATAAACCCTGAGGATTCCAGAGTTCATTTTGACATACCACATGTATTTATATACCTGAAATTACATCAGCTACAGAGTTTTTCTCCACCTTATTTTTGCTAACATATTAATTACCCAATCCTCTTCCTTGTAAAGTTTGGAAGTGGACTGATAAAAGGTACCCAGGTCACACTCAGGTATGAGCTCAGTATGAGCTTGAAGGAGCCCAGCCTCGCCGTCCCTGCAGGCTGCTCAGTGACGACTTTCCATTGCTCTAGGCCCACGGAGCACAAAACACGGTGAATGGACCTTGCAGGACACTGAGAAGAAAGCTTTTGTTTTTCATATACGCGAAGCATGAGGCTCAATGTGCCTTTCAGTTCACTAATCATAGACAATCTTTGGAATCAGCCTTCTTCTAAGCAACCAACCAATAAATACTGTCTTGTCCTCAAAGGGGAAAATCTGTCCTATTAGGGCATCACGATTTTTCTCTTCTCCCTGCAACATGCTGGTCCTGGCTCAGGATTCTATGAGGCATCTTTTGATTAAAATAGGGCCTCAAAGTTGGGAGATGTTGGCCCCCAAGAAGCAAAATGAGAAACTGGTAAGTTTTTGGGTAAATATGAGCAATTTCAGAATTCTAAGGAGGAATTCATAAGTAAAATCTGTCCCAATGGAAATTACACCTAAACAGGAGAGAATTTCTAACACTTCTAACAGTGAATGTGGCTTGGAAGAAGAAATAGTCCTCTTCAGAAGCCAAATCAAGTCTTGCCTCCTGGCTGCAGGATTCCACAACATGAGGGCTTCAATGGTTAACTGAGAGAACACTAGCAATATTTTGGAGCATATTATGTGGCATATGTCTGCCCTGAGATCATCCTGTGTCCCTGATGATAGGAAACTGGCAGGCAGAGTGTGCAAGCAAACAAAAAAGACAAATACATTCCAAAGACAGGTGAATTAGTACACATTGCCGAGAACATGCAGTGGAATCCTTTCAGGCTTGCCGGATTCATAAAGTCTGGGTCTACACTCGACCACTCCACACAGTGGTGCAGAGCCTCAAGTCTGACTGAATTTTCTAAGGAATATGGTGAAGTACTCAAATTTATGATTACATTCATACAGCCCGGGATCGTAGCTCAACCTTGTCTTACTTTTTTAGTGAAGGTGCTCATCAGAAAGCCCTTAAATATAGTCATGACTGACTCAAGGATTTTTTTCCTGGATGTACACTTAAGCATGTCCACTCCCCAACACACACAGACACACACACACTGATTACATTCTGTCAAACTTTTGCAATTTCCATCAGTTATATGTGCATAGATTTGGGGTCATCATGGATTTTAAATGCTCAGTAAAAAAGGCCTATTTCCCCAAAGACAGTTAAATATGCTCATGTATGAATATAGCTTAATATCTTGCATTTTATCATTAGTTGAATTCAAAGGTAATTTTCCTAACGTCAGAACAGTCCTCACTGTGCCTCTTCATTATCAAAGAAAAACATGCAATCTGTTATGTTTCTAAACAGCCTCTTGCTTTCTTGATAGGCAGTGTAATTTACCTGGAAAAAAAGATTGGAAAGGTATGTCTATATTCTGTAACAATGTGCATTAAAAAATCGTAATTCAGGCTAACTTATGTTTATAACCTGCCTAACTCTGCCAGTCATTTTACATGTGACTGACTAAAGTCAAAAGAGTAAAGTTCTCTTTCTGAACATCTGTATATCTAGTGACGGTAACAGAATCCTACTTTTATACTAATGTTGGAATGAGAGTTGAGAGATCTGAATATTAAACCTGCATCTGTCTCTAAAATGATGTGTGGCCTTGGCCAAGTCTCAGTCGTAAAAGGAAGAGTGTAGACTCTGGTTTTTAAAAGAGAGACCCTCTAACTCACAGGTCCTATGATGGCCCAAGTTCTCAAGCTTGTGAGGAGTCTGGTACCTTGAAAAGCCACAATAATGCTTCCAGATTTCCAGGACACAATTAAAATGTCTCCATGTCAGCACTCACTGCTTGCAACTTTCTAAAGCGGCTAACTGATCCCTGGGGAGCCACTAAGGCCTCTGAGAGCACTTATTGTACACAACTCTCATTTGTGCTCTGGGTAGGTTGCCTGCCTCAGAAAAACAAGAATGCTTGGGGAAAAGAACCTAACTCTTCCTGTCAGGTACAACGTGAAAGCTATTGTATGTCCTGAGGCACCGTATTTACTCAGGTAAGTTTCCCTAAGGCTCATTGACCGTAAGTAAGTCCCCATAACAATACTCAAAGGAGAAAGTGGACCTCACAACACTTTAATTTCTAGGACCATAAGAAAGAGAAGTCCTAGTGAAAACAGATGAAATAAAAAGCCTCTGTTTGCATAAGGGGGCTCACATCTTTCTGTGAAGAGAAAATAATTTTATTTCCCTTAACTTTGAGATGGTCATGGGAGACGGGTAAGGAAACCAGTGAAGATCTTCAATAGTGGGAGGAGGAAAGGAAAGAACAGGAAGGCAAGTATACAGGGGCATCGAGGCACACTCCTCAGCGAACCATGGCTAGAGGGCGCCCACCTCTCACACTCAATCTAGGTGCATTAAATAGCCAGATTGAATTGAAAACCAAGTGGTTTACATTATCTGCGCTATGCTACAGTGTAAATGCTTCACTGAGTGCTTTTGTGGGTTTTACTTTTCTTCACTGTGATGGGAAAGTTTGGGTGTGTGGAAGCTACTAGTAGAAAAAATTTATTAGTCTTTAATACTTATTTTGGCTCAACAGACTACTGACACATTTGTGGGAGCAGCAGGTGTGTGAATTTGTGGCGTTAGGAGGCAACATGATTATACTTCTCCAGACCAACTGCTATTGACAACAGCCCAAATAATATTTGAAATAAAATGAAGTTCTTTAGATCAGTCCAATGATGCATGTGAATTTCTAGAGAAAACTGAATATGTTGAATTCGTTGCTATTTTGTGCAATAGTCCTATTACTTTTATCCATAGATTTGGACATAATATAAAAAAATTTTATAAGCATATACAATAGAAATTTCTTCTGTCTTATATGAAAACAGATCCATTAATATTCACAGTGAGTCACCAGCATGCTCGGAAGATATGGTAAAAAGGAGTGAGATTTTAGCATTCTGATGGGGCCTCTATATCAGGATACCGCATTATATCAAACCCATGCCCAAAAAAGAAAAGTCATATTTTATCTACCATGCACTACACAGAGATACTGGAGGAATGAGGAAGAATATAAATAATATTAGCATTACTAGCAATGAGCAAAAGCAGAGCAACTATAACATGCAAACATGCGGAGGGAAGAAAGGAAAAAAAGTACTGAAGCACCAGAGAGAGATGCATTTGTTAAAAGAGATTCTCTAAGCATACTAACCTGCTGGTTCTAATGAATTTTCTACTTTGTCGTTAACATCGAAAACACGATCATGAACACCTATAGTTTTCATACAGCTATCTATAACAAAAATAGAGATAACAGCCAAATATGTTAGTGAAGACACCCTTCAACTCCCGTTTCTTTCTTTTTTTCTTTCTCTCTATTTTTTCCTTTTATTGATGTAGATTGTTTTACAATCACTGGCATGTATCCAAATGCCAATATTGTTCCCCTTTGCTGTGCCCATACAACAGTCTAAGAAACAACAAGTTAGCAACTGCTGTGTACTTCAAATAAAAGCATCATGAAGAATGAGAAAAAATATGATGAAAACTAAAACATGGATGTTGATATACAAAACAGATACCACACAGGATTTAACAGTAAAAAAAGTTTTACCGCTGTGAACCAGACCATACAATAAAGCATGCGCCGTGAAGCCGCCCTCTGAAGCTCATTCTAGGGAACTTACTTGTTGGTCTCACAAAGACTTTGAGCTTTAGACAGGACCTTCTTCCATTATCTGGGATTGCAGAGGCTGTGGATAAGACAAAAAGAGAGAGCAAGAGAGAAAGGAGAGAACGACAGATTACTCTTCACTTCCAAATGCAAGTGGTCTCCAATACATTCTTTGCTGAACAACGGGAGCAGACTCTAATTCTTCCCAGAAGTTAAAACAAAAGTGCTTTTCAGATTGATACAGACTGCTATAGAAAGGGCCATCCCTATCTTCTGTTTTCAATACAATAAAGAAAGAATGATGCAAGAATGCTGGTAATCTACAGAAAAATACTTTAGATTTTTATTTCAAAGGCTCTTCCATTTAACTTGATCTGTTATCAATTTTCTTTAAAATAAGAAGATAATGCTTGAGCCCTCCTGCTTTCAGAGAGCTCCTCCTCCTCTCCGGCAGGAAAAGGGGCCCACCGGAGCCCAAGGTGAAAGTGCTGGCAAGAACCAATAACAGCCAGTTACGAGGCCAACTTAAACATGACCTGTTTCTGCTGGGGAAAGCAAAGCTTTGTCTGTCCTGAAAGCCTGTCTGTCAGTGCTTTGCAGGTAATTCAATTAGAGGTTTTACTCAGAACTTGGCTCTGCATTCTATATGACTAAACTGAGCCCAGCAACTTCCCTCATGCTATTATAAGTACAATATGCTATTGAGAAAGTACTATGTTGCAATGGTACATTTATTTTTAAAAATTTGCCACAGAGAAGGATGGAATTAATAAAGTGGGCTTACCAAAACATGACAACATGTTTCAAGTTATAAATCATTTGAGGAAGAAACTTTCTTCTCCTCTTCAAGATAATAAGGCTGTAAACTTTCCCTGCATTTGTAAGATTATCTCTCCTCAGTGCACACAGCATAATGTCAAAGGGATTTCCAAGGGTGGTAAGACCCTTAACAGTCACATATGTTTACTAATGCATTCTAGAAATGACAAAAATTACAGAAATGAGTGCTTGCATACTTTGCTCCTTATGTGTTTGCTTCAAGTGGTTTCTTTGTTCAGAAAAAGCAGATGACATCAATCAAAACACACATGGCTTACAATTAGTTTGGTAATATCCTCAGTGACGGAGAGAGGACTGATGTTTGGTATGCCTTCCCTCTTTTTTATTTTTGTCTTTTATGATTCTTCATGGGGAGCCCAGAAAACTAAAACGCTTATTTTGCAAGTGAGAGGATTCGAGATGCAAATTCCAAACTAATTTTACACGGATCTCCTCATGTAACTCCATATCCACGTCCTGGAGGAAAACTTAGAAATTCACCACCTAAAAGACATCAAGCTGTAAAGGACCCCTAGTGTCGCTATTCAACACCTGTTGAAAACTCTTTTAATTCTAGGACAAAAGTATACAGAAAAGATGTTTTCGGCCCTCCCCATGTCCCCTGTTCGCTCTGACAAGCAGTTAAGAAGTGCTAACAGCTGGCTTGGCTGTAGGCTTTCATTAAATCAAAGTCGGAAAAACTCCCTCTCCTGACATTTACAGTAACTAGTGTGTTACTTAGGGCACAGTATTTGCACTCTGTGGTTTGATCCAGGAAATGGTGTCCTTCCTGTGGACCCCAACTGCAAATGTGCATGTCACAAACACAGTGCACGTAGGTGACTCCAATTCATTAGAAAAACCTAAGTTCTTGAGATAGTTTTTGTCTTATTCATGAGAGGTGGTGTGAAAAGGTGACACACGGATATTCACACTGCTGTTCTATGGATATGTGAGCTGAGATGAACTCACTATGAGCCTCGTGGCCCTGATTTGCCACATGTAATAACTGATTTTCCCAATGAGACAGCAAGATGTGACAGGCTCAAGGTAGGACCTAATGTTTAATTGTTTTACTGTGGGAACTTCTTGGAGTTTGTAGTACAGGTCTTTCAGATTTACATGCAGGAGAAATCGTATAAATCCAGGACATAAAAATCATTGTAGGGCACACTGGAATAACTAAACAGCAACAAAAGATAAGCTGTCCAGGAAATACTGAAGAGAGTTCACTCGCCAGTTCTCAAAGAGGGACAAGTAGCCTTAGCTACTGGGTGAGTTACATTCTTCTGTGCATTAAGAATACAAAATGTGCTTCTATTTACATAAAATAAAAACCTCTCTTCCCCATCAAACTTCTCCATTACTTCCTCATCTCCTATCACCAGAAAAGCCGTAACAATGATAACATGACTGACACCTTATGATATTGTTTGACTACCATACTCTAATCCTTAGAAAAATTAATGAACAAAGACTATAACCATATAATGTGAGTACACTATGCAGATGACGTTACATCAGTTGATTCCACAACCTCTGACCTGAGCTCATGAAGTAAATGCTTAACCAATCTGAGAGGGTGTACCTTGCTAGGTCAGTATAACATGAGTTCCTTACCTGTTATGTTGAAAAACAAAAATAAAATCAAAAAGCATAAAAACTTTTTATATATCAGGAAAAACTCAATTTTTTATGCAAGGTTTGTTTAAAAAAGTGAGTCTGTGGCTTTATTCTACATTATGTTCTGGGTTTCTTAACCCTACAATCCCTTAGCTGACAAATGTAGGACGTCTTTAGGCCACTTACAAATAGCGACAATTATTAGTAATATTTGAAGATATAAGGTAATATAAAAGTGCTTTACTAGTCACAAGCAAACAAAAAGCAGAGAATTGAGCATTAAAAACACACAATAACACAGGAGTTGAAAAATGTAATATTCACACAAGTAAATTGATGAAGAAAATCCTTTTAGGATCAATTATGAGCAAAATAATTGAAGACAGACATGAGGGAGTAAAAATTTAAAAATGTGCCTGGCTTTTGTCAGGAGGTAGACACTATTAATCCCCATGATTCTAGAGACACATCACTTTATAATGACCAACACTATCTTTATCTTAGTTAAAACAAAATTTATATACAAGTTCTCATGCTGCTTTTAGAAAATTAATCTTGAACATATGAAAACTGATGGTGAATAATCACTAAGATGTATTATATATTACTGCAGCTTCACCCATCCATTCAAATGCTTTCAAAATTCCTACTATGTGCCAGCTACCCTATTAGGTGCTGTGGATGCAAAGATGTACAAGACGAATTTCCTGTCCTCGTACTATGCTTAACTCCAGCTGGGGGCATAAATATGTACCACAGTTTAGGGCACAAGGAAGAACCCATGTGATCACCAAGGTCTGCAAGAATTGGCCAGCACAGCTTTGGGTACAGAGTCAGCTGTGTCTGGGAGCGTGAGGGTGTCCCAGACATGTTTATCAGAGGGAATTTTATCAAGGCTTTACAGGTCCTCTGGAAGCCAACCAATAGCAACTGGGACAAAAGAATTAAAACATTTCATTCCTAAGTTCCCAAATCGCAGCTTTAGCAACCAAAAAGAGGAATTAACCTGCAAGAGGTAAAGAAAACTTAGATCTGAACACTTGCTATAAAAATACATGGATTTTCTAAAAGAATTTGTGAAAGTAAAATGAGAAATTCAACTCATGTTTTAAACATTTGTCACATAATCCAAATTCATATCCTTCTACTTGGTTTATTGCTGAAAATGTACGTTTGGAGTCAGGAAATTGGGAGTAGGGGTGTGGGGACCATTAAAACAAGCACAACCTCCCATTCCATGATCTTAATAGCAACTTTATAAATCAACCCATAGGGTCCCTTCCCCCTAATGATCTGCAAGGTACCAATCAAAACCTTACAACACATAATGAAATATAATCAGGGGCCCTCTGGTTCTCTGTGTTTAGAGTATCATGCCAATAAGGCCACGAAGGCTGCTAATCTTCACTTTGTTCCATGACCTCAGGCAGAGGCCCTACCTTCAGCCATTCCTGAAAACCTGCTTCCTTGGTCTCCCGGGGCTCAGGTGAGCACCATTCAGCACTTACCAGCCAATCTGATACGTAAGGGGGACCACATTCAGTGCCCCTGTATCAGTACTTTCAAAAGCTACATTTAGCATTGCCAGTACACGTAATATTCATGTCACAATTCACTACAGGCCTATCAGTTGGACATGGCAAGGGAATACTGACACCATGCTTGTGGTAGGCAGCTTCTGACCTGGTTTCAATGATGTCCACCTCCTTGTATGTGTGCCTTTGTGTGTGCCCCTCCCCTTGTGAGTGGGCTGGGCCCAGTTTCCTGCTTCTAACAAGGAGACTACAGAAAAAGTGATGGGATGTCACTTCTGTGACTATGTTGTAAAAGGCTGTGATTTCTTCCTTGCTAGCTCTCTCTCTCCTGCTCATGATGCAAGATGCCACATTGTGAGATTCTCAGTGGAGAGGCCCACGTGGCAAGGAACTGAGGGAGACTTCCAGCCAAGAGAGCGCAAGGAACTGATGCCACAAAGAACTGAATCGGGCTAACAATCACATGAGTGAGCTAGAAAGTAAATTCTTCTTCTCAGCTGAGCCTTGAAATAACTGTCGCCTTGTAAGAGACTCAGACCCAGAGGACCCAGTCAAGCTGCCCCTGGATTCCTGACCCAGGGAAACTGAAATAATAAATTTTGTCTTAGCCACAAAGTTTGAGGGCATTTGTTACTCAAGAGCTAATTGACACAATGCTGGATACAAACAACTCTGTGTAGTCAAAGGCTTCCGACAGCCAACTTCAGACCTGAGGCCTAAGGCACTGGAGCGGATTCCGCTAAAGGACTGCCTGCCCTTGTTCCCACAGAGCGGCTCCTTCCTTACTCTGCTGCCATGTCTAAACAACTGGATCCCTTACTAGTTTACTTTTCAAGCTACTGTTACAGTCCACTTAAAACAAGCCTTGAAGAGAGGTAATTATAAACTGCTGCTAAAGAAATACCACAAGACGTATCTATTTGTTTTCACTCCAGCATTTAGAAACTGTTTTTCATTTTCCTTCCCATGCCACTTAGTTTGTTTTTGCTAATGTAGCCAACCTGTGCTGTTCCTTGCAATTAGCGTGATGTCTCACTTTAACTCCAAATTGCTGGGTGAACCGAAATGAGCTCTGATATGAAATGTAAACTTAAATCATAAGAGGGAATCCTTTCCTCAGATATGAGAAATAGAATATAAAAGTGAGCTTAAAAACACCTCAAATAAAGGACTTTAATAATAAGTCAAACCTTCTCTTTGCATCAAAAAACTCCCATCAATTATCTTTCACACAGACTATCAAATTAAATACAAACATTATGAGACTTCAAGCAACTCAAAAGTAATCAAGGTAACAAAACTTCTTCTTCATGAAGAACTGTAAGTTTAGCAGGAGAGGCAAGAGACTCTCGTATTAATATTTTTTTCGCATTTTTAGGCCCAATGCTGTACTCACTAGTCAAATTTAACACCTCTGCCTAACCTTATTCATCCCCAAATCTTCATTCCAAAAGCCAAAATCCTTCTCTTTTTCTGTGTCCCTTGTCAATCTGGGTACTTTGGAAAGTTTTATTTTTAAGAATAGTCAGTCACTTTCTTCTTTCTAAAGAAATGAGTGTGTGTGGGAGCATTAAAAATGCAGTTTTCCATTATGTTTGCCAGAGGCAATATTTCTCAATTTGTGCAAGTCACAAGAAAAGATAGGCTATTAGTTGTTAGCAGAGCCCAGCTTTCCTGTGTTGGTTTCCATGTGGTTTAACATACAACACAGATATATGCAAATTAGACAGGTGACTGTAGAATTAAGCATTAATATTCCTTTCACAATAAATGCTGAGAAAGTAAAGTCCATTAAAAGAAATGGTACTACTGAAAATATCTTCTAGAATTTAATGAATCAATAAAATCTATTTTGTGTATGTGGGTAGGGGGTGGGGAACAGAAGTGGTGGTGGGAATAGGATAGAGATTAACCAAAGCCATATGGACTTCTTGGAAAATGGTTACCAGACCTTCAAAAAAAGTCTTAAAACAAAAGTCAACCCTCTTGGTAGGAAAGACTATTCCAGCAACAATTTGCAAGTGGCTATCTGCCTTTTTTTAAAAGCAGCACAACAGCTAATTTTCGTATTAATAACAAAACCACCAGTTATGATGGAATACATCTCACCATTCTACCTTTTGAGATTTAAAAGTCGCATGTTTTAATAGTGTGCTCTTGACCCCGGGGTTTATCAAGCTTACATCCTAAGAGCAACCACAGGAGCTGGCTACACTTGCCACACACTTGCCACACATTTCAGAGTCTCAAGATATAAATTACTGGCACGTTAAGGTCAAAGCCCCAGATGTAAAACCTGGAAACAAGGTTACTAAGTAAAGGTGGAAGCTGTGCAGAAATTTAAAATACCATGTGAATATTACAGACTTTGATAGGGCTCTGGGGGTGTTTCTTTAAAAAAAAACTAGAAAAGGAAGAGGGGTGTGTTTCCCACCTTATAATAAGCGTACAACAACGTACTCCACAAGCTAAAACTTGGTTTCAACACCAGGGAACTATAACAGGGACAAATAATTAGAGTCAAGTTCAGAGCGAGGGAAGTAAAAATAAGTTCCAGCTGTGTAGCCTCAGACAAAAGAGAAAATAGGAGGTGCCGCCCATCACACCCATTGCTCCCCCTTGCCCCATCTCTCTACCCCCTCAGGCAAAGTTCTCACTGCAAATACTAACAAGTATTATTTAAATTCCAGCAGCTGAGCCTCAGTAGATCAATGACTTTTTCTTAGCAACCTCAAATGAATGGCTGAGGACAAGTTTCTTTCCACTGATTTCTAGGAATAAACAAATAGGACATTATCATGCTTTTGTATACATTTATTTGAAGTATGGGCAAACTTACTTGCTTTTTAAAGCTCAGTGACAACAAACTTGTTTCCACTGCTTACTGAAGAAGAGTATGTTATGTCCCATATACTTTGATATCTTTGATATTAAGGCATGACCAAAAAAAATAACCTGGCTTTCAGAGAATGCTTTTAAAATCTCCTCTATAAGAAGCATTTCTAATTCTTTTTAAGGAAAATTTAGTCAGCTTAAATCTCAGGTTCTAAATCTAGACTTTATCTCCTTCTTCTATGACGTGACTGGAGAAATCCAGTCCACATAGTCACGGAAAGCAAGATAACATTTAGATATCATTTTAATTGTTAACAAAACCCTAAACATGAGGAAATATAATTAACTTCTTTATTGGATATTCTACTATTTTTTTTAAAAAGTCACTGAACATCTTCGAACAGTTAGGAAAAAATAAGTTTCCTATTATAAACTAGAGTTGTAACTATTTTCTGAGACCTGGGCTTGCCTGAGGCCACATTACTGAAATGACTGTCCCATGCCGTTAAGGTCAGATAATTCTTTCTCTTGTTTGTGGTGATTTTGGTGAATTTCACGTGCTATACCAGATAGGTATAATTTGACAAAGAAAAACAGATGAGCAGAACAATTCACTTACAAAAACTCTTCTTCAGCCAGAAGCCACATAGTCAAGGTAATAACCACCAAAAGAAAAACTCAGACAAAAGGCAGAATTCCTAGAATCCCAGAGAGGAACTATTTCCATTACTTCTTCTCCACAGGCTCCTTGTAGCACCTCTGTGATACGCTATTGGGGTGACAGTTAACTTGTAAGCAACAAAAGCCACAAATCCCATTACTCATTTGTACCGTCTAAACAGAAACAATGTTGTTATCATATAGCACTAACGTAGCATGACAGTAAATTATTAATAATCATCACGTTAATACAATTCAAAGAACTCCTAGAAAAAAGTTAATATTTCCTTGAACGTTTCACAGCCACCTTCATCCCTATCCTCTTTGGTGAGGGGCCTTGGAAGGGAGATGGTTTAGTGGTTTGAGCGCATGCATGATGATGGTCTGAATTTTCTCCCTGGTTCACCCATTCTGACTTATTCTGTGCTTTTCAGTCAGCTATTTAGCCCAGCTAGGCCTCGGTTTCCCTGTGAGCCTTTCCCTCTGGAAGAAAATTTAAGTATGACCTACTGGAGAGGAGCTGTAATCTTTTATATTGCACCTGGACACCCAGGTAACAGGCCCCTATAGATCTAGAATATCATTTCACTCCTCCACAGATTGACACCATCAGCTCTGTATGCATTGCTCCCTCTGCAATGCAGTGTCCCTAAGGAAGCAGTCTCTAGGTCTGAGTACGAATTTATAGGAGGGGGAGGGGTCAGGTTATAGATAGTCGTGATAAAAAGTTATTTATGAGTCCTACGGAAAACATGGGGGACAAACTGACACTTTATTTCTAGCCTAAATTAGAAAAACTGGATTCTACCATAGTTTTGGGGTGGGCGTGGGGGGTTCAGGGTGAAGGAGTTTATGTGCAGATGTGCACTGAAGCTGGGGTGAGAGTTTAGAAAATTAGAAGGGGCACTGAAAGACCTTATTCCTTTTGGAAACCATGCTAAGATTCTGTGAGTTCTTTTTTCAATCCATTTTAAGAGTGTGAGCATGCTCTTATATTAAAGGGACACTTACCAAAGACGAGGACATAAATCCTGCAGAAAAGCAACCAGGCTGGGCATTGAGACTGCCTTTGCAGCTGTAAACACTGTTCCACAGCAATGGCAGCAAATAAAACCAGCACAGAGGTGGATGCAAACACTGCTCCATACCCATACCAGTCCATGGATATTATGCCGCTGCTAATGGTTCCTATTCGTGTCTTCAGTATTCTTTTGCATCATATTTGGGTAAATATCTATTTATACAAATCAATTATTTCTTTGGTTGTTTTTCTAAGTCAGTGGGCCACCTGCTATCCAGTGTCTGCCATTTATGGTGGTAAGATAAGTATCTGGGCAGGAGAAGCCATTCATTTGGGCAGCAGAGCCCTAATGGGACCCTAGAGGCCTGAACAAATTAATGTTCTCTCTTTAGAAGGCTAAGTTCTACCAAGGAGGGAGTCATTCAGGTACCAGGATTGTACATTTTGTTTCACACCCAAAATGCTTTCCTTCATGAAGTTTTATGTTGAAAGATCTCATAAAATCAAAGCTAATGATAGGGACTAAATTCTAGTTTGCCCTGGTTGTCTCTGAGTAGGACCATTTCCAGTAAAGTTAACAGCTGTGCATTGCAGGGCATCACCCTGTAGAACAGCAGCCAGAGTGTCTCATAATCTGCCCCAACTTTGATTTCTTTCTCTCTCCCGCTCTTTTCCTTCCTTTAATCCACATTAATAGCTAAACATCATCTCCTCCCAGAACCTCCTCATCTTCCTTTTCTTGTGTGACCTTTCCTTTGCGTGACCTCTCAAAATCCAGCTCCCCCTGGACACTTGAGATATTTCCCCATTTCTCCAACACAAAAATCCTCTTCTGGGTCCTTACATAGACCTGTTCCTATCCCCTTAATAGCACGTACCCCATTCTGTTTGGTCTCAGTGCTGGCTGTTACATCACATCTCTACTAGAGTCGTGAATTCTCTGCGGGCAGGAGACGTGCTGGGTTCTCAGTTCTGGGGAGTCCACTGCTTTTCTGTTCATAACATATGTTCAATAAAGATTTGAAGAAGGAGGCTAAAGGTAACAAAATCTGTGTAGCCTCAAAGTGATTTGTAGACCAAACATGAATGAAGACTCAGGATTAGAATAAAAAAGAAATATGAAGAGAAGAGTCAAGGAAATTAAAAAAGAAAAAAAAAAATCCCCTTTTCTGGAAGACTCCTCTCCTCTCTCTGCTGGCTCCTTCTTATGGAATGACCTCAGAAACTGTGACCTAATAGCCAAAGCCCGGAGACGCATACAAAATTCAAGCAGGTTTGATTTTCCTATCTGTGAGTGTGTGGTCCAAGAGATAAGAAGTAAATGAAAGGAATGTGGACATCTTTAGAGCCAAAGATATGCAGAATCACTTCAAATGATCAGCCTGTGTATGATGAGCAGGCTCCTCCAGTAAACAGGAGGATAAAGTCAAGGTGATGGTGGAATGCGGGTGACCACGAGCTTCTTTAAGTAGGGATAGAAAAGTGACACGGGCCATCATGATCAGAGGTAAGAGGGAAGCCATCTTGGCTGAAATCCTCAAGTCATTAAGAAGGCTTGGCAAGTTAAGGTACCTCCAACATTAAATGAGAACCTAACCCCAAAATTGTGTTCAGGGATCTAACTGCCCTTTAGCCACAGCTGAGTTGAAAACCTAAGTACATATAGGCATTTTTAAGACAATCAAAAACCATAAAGCTAGTATTTGGGGGGTTAAGAAAGCATCTGAGAAGCTGGTACTTTAATATTTTTAAATTGTAGGAAAACTTTGGCCATTTAGAGTAACAGATTGGATATGTAATTCCAATTTAAAATATGTCATGAACAACTGATTTAGATTTAGATTTAGATTTGTGACTAAGTGAAATCTTAGTTTTACATACAGTTTAAAAACATTTAAGAGAACTAAAACTTCATCGTATTTTTAAGTTTATTATGATGATAAGAATTATTTAAGTACTTGGGAAGGTTTTAGAGTCCAACAGTTTAAGTACCTAAAATGGAAAGAGAATGTATTAAATCTTTAATGGTTAAAGAAGTTTAATTAACCAGGTAAATGGAGCCAAATATTTAAATTTACTAGTCTTATATAGAGAATAATAAGATGTATAAACTAATTTGAATAGGCTAAATTTGAAATTTTAAAGAATTATTTTTTAATGTGTTACTTTAATAAGTCAAATATAAAATTTTAAATCCAAACTAACCCTTTAAATAATCTTTCTTATGAACAAAAACTATCCTCTGTGCACCAAAAATTCATACTGATACTTCCTTTCAGGTCACGGCTCAAATGCTGCCTCCTGAGAGAGGCCTTCCATGATCACCCGATTGAAAGCTGTCATCCTCTACTCTCCATGTTTCTCTGTCACCTCATCTAGCCCCTTTTATAGGTCCTAGTATAACTGGCAGTTAGAAATTTGTTTGTTTCCTAGTTTATTGTCTAGTTCCCAATTAAACTGTAAGCTTCAGAAGCAGGAACCATTTTTTTTTAATTCTCCACGGTGTTTCTAAAACCTAGCATAGTGCTTGGTACAAAGTAGGCACACAAAAAATATTTTTGAAGGAATGAGTAAATGAATGAAGTAAAAACTGAATAAGCCAGAAGCATTTTGGTCCATATATTACAAAAAATAACCCAAGAGGCCAAGATATTCTAAGAACCTGAGATCTTCATAGATTGATCGGCTATGTTTTTCACTCTCTACAAATATTACTTTTATATTTCCTCTTTCTAAAATGCAGAGCAATCTTATAGCTAGATGAAAACTTTGCCCATTTTATTGCTGCAGCAAACTTTTTGAGAGATTTGTTTACTATTTGACTTGCTAGAAACCTTAGTTTAGCAAGCAAATAATGCACAGATGATACCAAGATGGATAATAAAAGGTTGATAAATTACATTTATAACTTTAACATGAAGTACATTAAATAAACCAATGATGTATTTTTCAGGAGTTTCTAGTACTTTAAAAGTCGACAGAATGGAGAAAAGGATAACTATACTTCAAAATATGTTCCTATTTCTTAAGAACTTTGTGAAGCTAGCATATAAATGAAAGCATTCTATCCACTAGCCATGATACTAATACCAATGTGCTATTTAAAGTTCTAAGGAACTATTTACATTTTGATGCTGACTCTACATGTCATATAAATAGGAAGTTTTTTTGTACAGCTTGGCATTTTGGGGAAAAAGTTCATTCTATTTTTTTTCTGCTTAGTGGAAGAAAAAGTACACACTCTTGGGTCAACTTCTCTTTTTAATCTAAGAGGTCTCAGTTGAAATTAGCTTTAAGTTTGCTAATTACAAAACTCAACAGGGGTTTTTCCTTATTTGGTGTAACTCATATTTCTATTCATTAACCCCAGTTTTAAAAAGATTAAAAAGGCTGAATAGAAACAACTTAAAAGTTTGAAGAACAGCCTTTCTCTGTGATACCTTTAGCTACTTCAAGTGCAAACTTCCCCCCAAACTATCTAATTACAAATCTTTTGCGGTTGTAGGAGGCGGTAAAATTTATACATTTTGAACTTCCCAACTACACAGTGCGGCAGGGAGATGAGAAATCAGTCGATTTTTTTCATTCTATATATTGGGAAAATTTATGTCAACCTCAGTTACAAGGAAATCCGGGTTCTGAAGGGCAATCCTGCTAGCTGCTTTTCGCAGGGCCAAGCCACTGGGCTCAGATGCTTTCATTCTGGTGAAAAGATCATTACCAGGCGGCTCCGGGGAAGTTGGCCCTCCTGTAAGTGCGCTCCTTTGTTATGAATATGGAACAGATGGAGCCAAATCTATCTGCTCCGTAGGAACAAAAACACTTACAACCCAGCTCTCTCTATTAAAGACTCTACTTAGCTCCTTTATACCATTGGCTTTCTGTGCACTGCTGTGAGGTTTTGACTTTATAGAAAAAGGCACTTCATAAAAGCAACAGTTCTTACTCTTAAACCAAAGTGGCCTAAGAACTAAAGAAGATGAATACATGGTTTCACCCAGAGGACTCCTTGGAGATATGCAGATATTCAATTAAGGGTGTGTGTGTGTGTGTGTGTGTGTGTGTGTGTGTGTGTGTGTAGGAGGAAGACTGTATTCAATTCTGGTAAATGTCTGCATTAAAACAACACGAAAATATAGCGGAGAGCGATGAAGATGTCATGTTTCTCATTACGAGGATGGCATCTAATTGCTCTAGCATAATAAAATGCCAGAATTTAATTTTGTATATATGTCTGTAAGGCTAGTGAGGGCTGTCTTGTACAAAAAATATGACTGTGCATGACAAAATCATGCGGGTAAATATAATTAGTAATTAGGACCAAACCACAAAATAAAGGCTGTATGATGCTTCCTCACTATGAAAAATAGTAATAATTACACTCAGCATCATGCCAATTTGCTTTTATAATCTAAAAGATGTAAACACTCCAGGTAAAACCAATGCATGCACTTATTTATCAAGTTGATAGGGCGAAACACATCCAAAGGCCATACCCGCGATGTGCCGTTGCCAAGATATGTGTGTCGACAGCTAGGTAAGTCTCTCCGGCTTCTGGGTGTGGATGCACACTGTATATGCACCTCCCCGTGAGAGCAACAGGGGAAAGGAGTGTCTGCCTTATTTCATTGCATTTATTATACTGATACATTTAAAGTCTGGCTGCCTCTTCGGAGATAATTGAAAAAAGAAATTCTGTGGCAGCATGCTTTGATTCTGACTAAATCAAGTCTCCGGGCAAATTTCCTCCTGCCAGTGGAAGCACAGCTTGCCTGAAGTCGTAACCTTTGTTGGAGGAAAGGAACTGGCCTTGAAGCAGATCATGAAGCAGATGTTTTATGCCAAATCAGAGTCTGGGGATACGTAGGCTACTGCAAATAAAACTCTTCTTCTGTCTGTTCAATCATTTCAATTCCCTGCAGTGTGAAATATGAACTTGCCAACAAATGGCCAGCGTGCTGTGCCTCGCAGCAGGGGGGGAAAGTGCCACAGCTGTGCCAGAGACTGGAAAACTCGAGACGCGCATGACATGTTCATTAGTTCTCCTGTACAGCCAGGGCCTGAACCAAGCCATTCTCCAGAACTCATACTCGGGGCAGGAGCCGGGACTGCCTACTGCACCCAAGAGCAAAAGACATGATTTCCACCAAAATGAGACACAGGACGTGTCCTGATCTCTTGCGTGACCCCAGAAGGTTAGTCTTGAAGACAAGAAACCAAAGAGCAGATCTTCTCTGGGTACAAATAGATTGAAAAAAAATATGTCTGCCAATGATCATAGCTTTCTTCTGACTTTATTAGCAGCCTGCTCTGTGAGCAATAAAAAAATGAAATAATGAAATATACTTTGAGCCTCAAAGCATCTATTAGAGATTAAAATGGCCCAGTGCAGAAATATCAGAAAAATATCTTGTCTTTATCAGAAGGACGGAATTGTGGAAACTGGCTCACTTGTTGCAGGCAAATGTAACACTATTTCCTTCTAGCGTACTGGCCTTCTAGATCATTCCATATTACAGTTTCTCCAGAATAAAACAGTTGGTTTATCAAAATTAAAGTAAAATTAGACTAACAAGTTTCAATTTGAGGCCCTTTGCAGCATATTTAATATACATATTCACACATACCGTTATAGCTGTAATCCTAGATTATAAATATCCCATATTCAGTTCTATTGTGAGATTTTTCAAAGGTTATTCACATGCTTTCTAGTGCCACATTCTTTCGTTTTAATCATGAGCTCCTTAAATAGAAGTCATTTGCATCTGTAAACATTCCCTTGCAGTACTATTTAGCAGTATATTCTCTTTGTGCAGAGCTATTTTAAAAGGAAAATAAACCTTAATATGGAATAACAATCAAACATAGGCATGAAAAGATAAATTAGAGGCTTGAGAAGCCTCTGCAACCCCTTCATGCAATTTCTGAAAATATGTTTGAAGTTTCTCAATCTTAAAATAGCCCAGAATCATATAGTTTATTTTGGATGATGGATTACAGGACCACTACTCATATATTCCAAAGCATGACCTAAATCATAAGGGCATTTTCAAGAAATGAAATGAGTTTGAAATAATTTACTATTTTGAAATGAGGCCAAATAAGTACACATGGTTCAAGCTTGAAATGATAGACCATTATCACAACTAATGGCCAAGTTCTCATTAGTTTAGCATTTCTAAATGAATGCTGTAGTCAATAAATCTGTCGCAGAATGGTTACAAATGATTGTTTTAAGGGATTAATAACAAGACCTATATTTTTATTTTAAGATTCTTTTGGCACCAATTACTCTAGAATATTATTTCTCCATAATGTTTCTTTTTCTCTGTTTAACTTGACCAAATACAAATTAGAAACATGAAATTGTTTCTTAATTGATATAGAGCTTGGTGGGAGGGAACTTCATTTCAGGATGCATAAGAATATTATTATTATAATAGCTGCCATTTATCTACTATTTCTATGCACCAGGCACTGTGCCAGGTTTATTAAATTTAATCTTCAGAACAGTTCTGCAAGACAGGTATTATCCTCATTTCAGAGACGAGGAAACTGAGGCTTACAGGGACAAGTAGTTAGCCAATGACAGACGTAGCTAGCGAATAGCAGAACGGATACTCAAATCCAAGTCTTTCTGATGCCAAAACTATACAACCTCAGTTTAGAGCATAAATCATATTTTTCTTCATGACTACCCTACTTCAAATATTTGTTTCATAATTTCCCAGAAGCTCTTAAAAGTTCTTCCAAAAAAGTCTGGGGGTAGGTTAAAACTTGGTAGAATGTGACTGTGCAATCTTAAACATTTGCAGTAGATTTCTGGAAGAAAACCGAGTGGAGGTTTTGCCTGCAGAGACATGCCCTCTGCATATTTCCTAATCAGGTGCATGTCAAGAAAAAGCCTTTTAATATCATATTACTGAAACTGATGTACTCCTAAGTACCCGTATGTACCCCTGTAGGAGGAAATATGAAACAATACACAGTAACCCAAAGTTCCAGAAAGAAAACCGGGAAAGTTGGCAGCGTCATTAGTATATACTCCTCCGTGAAAGGAGCAATTTCTCAGCCTGGCATTGCTGTCTCTGACCTCATGGCATCCCCTGGGATTTGGGCAGCTCTTGCCTGCTCCCACCCCTGTGGTGCCTTAGCTTTGGCCTTGAGGAGAAGTAAATTAGCTGACAAAGTTGTGGCATAGGAACCAAAATTAACATGTAAAGCAGAAACTCCTTTTATCCAAAACCCAACTGAGAGGGCTCTGTCTGGAGGAGGGGCCTGCTGAGCCCAAGCCACTTGCCTATTTACATATAGACAACGGCCTTTCCTGATGCCTCAGAAAATAACAGATGCAGCAGATTCACTATTTTTTACCCTAAATTCAATAAAGATATGGGTTCATTAATAAGGTGGACCATGGGTGACTGTGTCTTTCTACTTTTTCTTTTTCTCTTGCAATGTAGGTATTTGATCCATGAATGTTCTACTCAACAGCATATGTAACATTTTTCTGCACCATCTATTTCCAAACATTCTTCTCCTTAATAGACTGAATCCAAAGGATCCCATCCAGCCAGGGAAACTAAGGATTCTGATCCACTCTGGACAAAGGGACAAGAGTCAAGAGTGATCCTGGTAGAACCTAAGTTAGAGCACATTACTCCTGCACTCAAAACCCTGCAAGGACTCCCACCTCACTCAAAGTGAAATCCTGAATCCTTACATGGTCCACCATGATCCCACCCCCTAATCCATCACACACATGCATTTACAGAGCTCTCCTCCCGTTCATCCTGCTCCAGCCTGTGGGCATGCAACTCTCCTCAGGCCCTTAGCGTTTCTCTGTCCCTCTGCCTGGAAAATCCTTTTGCCAGATAGACACATGGCTTACTTCCTCGTTTCCTTTAGGCCCCTCCTCAAGTGTTAACTATTAGAAAGTCCTTTCCTGATCTCTCTCTCTCTCTCACACACACACACACACACTCTCTCTCTCTCTCACGCTATGTAATTATATAGATCACCCTATATTATACAAAATTATATAGATAATTGCCCTATAAAATATATATTTAAATATATTTATATATATATTTAATATATTATATTATATGTAAAATAGCAATTTCCCTACCTTTATATTCTCTATTCTTCTTACTGTTTTATTTCATCATCATGGTATTTACCAACTACCTGACATATTTCATATTTATTTAGTTGCTTGTTTATCCCCCACCCCCCACTTCCCAGTAGAGTGTAGGTTCTATTAAAGCAGAGGTTTTGCCTATTATTTTCTCCACTGTATTCACAGAGTCTAAAATCCTATCTGGCCAGTGGTACACATTCAATAAATAGCTGTTGAATGAAGGAAGGAAAGACAAATGAATGAAGGACAAGGTCACCACCAGAAAATGCTTGTTTGCTCACTGATCTACCATAAATGCCCACAAAATCACAAGCTTGGAGTAGAAAAAGTAAAATAAAAAAGCCAATAACTGAGCAGGCATGTGAGTTTCCTGCAATGTAAGTAGGTCCTTAAGCCTGCTATAAATGTGAATAAATGACTTATTTTTCAAGATAGAGTGGGTTTTTACCCCCACATTGAATTAGGATGCACTAAAACACATCTGTATAAAACAAAATGATTTTAAAGTACTTTTGAAAGAGCTTCTACTCATAACCTGGTGGTTGTTTTCAAGGCATTCCTGTGAAGGGTGAGGGCAGATGATGGCAAAATACCAGCCAAGTATCAAGGCCAAGAAGGAGGGCACGTTTTTGCTGGTGGCCTTTATTTGGCATAATGCTCAGCAGCAGGAGCCCTGATGGGCCTGAAAATGCATAAGGGGGTGACAGACCTGGAGGCGAATCTCATCACCATCATAATCAATAGCTAAACACTGAGCATTTTTGCATCCTTACACCAATCTTCAAGCTTAAATCACTGAATCACAAAACTCAAGGTCGTGAACCTTCAGGACCATCTAGTTCAGTCTCCTCATTTTACATGTTTAAGAAACTGAGCTTCAGCATGTCAGAGAGGCCACATAACCTGCCAAAGTTCATCTTACTCAGGAGAAGGATACTGAACAGGCTGATCCGGCCCAGCGATGTTTATCAAAAAAAAGAGAAGTGTTCCCTCAAACTATCTCGGACAGAACTAGGGCAAAGAAATCATCCCCAACGCTCCTCTTAAATACAAAGAACCAAATTATTAGGAATTAAATATTTAATGAATTTATGGTATAGCTAGTTCTGTTAAAATTTATGAAATAGTTTAGTTGAACTTTTTATTTGCTGAACATATTCTTTAGAGTGCATGTAAAATCAATGTGTATAATACATTTATGTCCCTTTTATAGAAAAGAGTATAATTTTACTATGTTAAATAACTGTGGAAGCTTATGGCTACTGCATCTTTGCCTCTGACATAGGGTTGGTCATAGTTATGATTTATTTTTTCTCAAATATATAGTCAGAGACACAGTCTCAATTAAGATATTACTCCTGGAGGAAAATGGGAGGCACTTTACAACTATCTGCTTTATGATTCTATTTCCAGAAAGCACAGTGGTGAAAAGTGGGAGCTGTCTGTGACACTAATTTAAAAAACTAATGAAGTTATAGAACTGTTATTTCTCATAAGTAGCTACCAGCCCCCAATCTCTGCACAGTATAACACTGGATTATATGTGTGCAACTTCAGCAAGGCCAGACCTGCTGCCACAACCCGCCCTCAGCAATACAACACACACATACCCCTTTCCCCCCAGCCCCCTGCCGCCGCCATCTTGCTAAGGAAGATGTTTCTAAAATTTTATCTTGATTCTTGGGTATTAAGAATTTCACCCCGCCCTCAAAGAAATGTTCTTCCCACTCATCTAGAGTTATCTTTTCAAAAATTTCAACTACTTTTGCTCCTTGCAACCATTTTGATCCTGAAAAGTAAATGTAAATTGTAAAAATGTAGATTTTTAGAAATCAAATCATTTTTAAAATGCTCTAGAGCTATTGAAAAGAATTCCATTTCCCTAAATGGAATGATCACTCTGCAACTTATCTTTTGTAAAATCCTAATTTTCATGTGTCATGCTTGTTTAAAATGATATAGACCTGTTTAGATTTCCTCCAGGGGACAAAATCAACATCAATTATTTCTTTCTACCCCATTTCAGTTAAGAACTTCCTCTAGAACAGAAGGCAGAGTTTTAAAAATATTTAGCAGTGTCTGCCTTGTCATTTTCCCTAAGTCTACACAGATCAAAAATTCCAGAGAGGAGGAATCCTCACTGTCTGTGCCTTGGAGGGCTCGTGGAATCCCACGGACTTTCACACAGGTAGCTGTTCCATACTGTATCCATCTCCCTTTCCCTTCATTGTGCCACTATCTATACAGTAAGAAAGAAGAGATACACAGTGCATGCCCTCAGGACCTTACATTTGAGAGAGTAAGATACAAAATTTGAAACTGACACTATTGTTCTGAAGGAAGAAGCAAGGGGTTTGACAGATAGAGGTTGGAGGCTCTGTATCAGATGGGTCCTTTGAACCAAAGGACCTAGTCCAAGGTGCTAAATTCTACATCTAACCTGGGCACAAAGACATTAAAAGCCTCCAAGGGGCAGATTCAATTAGGGCCTTTGGGCAATCTGGATCCACTTGCTAATCTGAAGGGAGTACCAGCACAAGGCAGTTAAAAACCATTTACTGAATACCCAGGTCATGTTCGCCCTAGGAATTGAATCACAGGGGTAAGGACTATGCCTCATCATTCATTTTTGGATTACCAGTGCAAGGAGCCCCTGTAGAGCTTCATCCTAGGGTAGCATCCAAAGATGTCAAGGCTTTGAGGACCATTTGGGCCCAGTAGTCAGAACCTAACAATTCAAAGCACTAAGGGTGCTTTCCACACAGGCCTGTGCGTGAGCCAAGGATTCATGAGGGTGCAGTGGAGACAATGCTCAGGAGCAGCTATGCAGGTGGCTTGATGGCTTTATGTAGAACAATGAGATATCCACTGAAAAGACTATTGCGTAGTACTGTGGAGTGCAAAACTGGCTAGTTATTGATTGCAAAAATAAGATTGTCAATGCTCAGGACCAACTTTGAAGGCATATTAGTGAGTGCTTGTCTTCCTGTAGCCTCCAGAATAGTCATTCTTGAGGTATTCCTTAATATTTTCATCAAAGAATGTGAGATGGATTTGAGAATTAGTTCATAAGTAAAATTATTTGTGTGGGGGGGGGGTTAACTAGTCCCTAAAGACAACTAGCGAAACGGTCCATTAAATTGGGATGAAGTTCAGTAAAACCAATAAAGAATAGAAGAATGGCAGACTAAACATAGATATGTCTCAGGGAAAACAAAACCACAGCGGACTATAAATTGAATGTGTGTCCTACTGGTCTACTTATTTATCAGATCTATCTAAAGTGTTGTTTTCATGTTTTGGATCTACATTTAAAATAAGACTCCAGAAAAGTGACAAAAATTATATTAAAACTTAAAACAGTTCTCATAGGAACAGCCAGAGGAATGTAAGCAGTATAATTCACTATAAACACATGAATCCTTGAAGGAAGAGACAACTAGCCTGTATTTGTTGCTCATTTCAAAAAGAGGATTAGATGCAAGGATGTGGGTTCAACTATATAGAAAGTCTGATTATGCTGACTAGATAGAAAGGGCTGGGTGATGAATGGTATTAAAATGGATTTCCCACTTTTCATAATGTGGGGACCTGGAATTGGCCACCCCAAGATATGTCTCTTTGGCATCAGGATTATTTGAGGCTGATTGCTTTTGATAAACTGGGACAGGAAACGAGGCTCTGAGGAATGGAACTTGCCCTTCCTTAGGACACATTTACATTTGTAAGGTAAATCTCTATCTGTAAAAGTTGCCTCCCTCTCTGGACCAGGAAGAAGAAAGGAGATGACCTTCTCTCCAAAAACTCTTAATCAATACCAAAGGCAAGGACTTAAATCTGCATTTTATTGTGCTAGTCTGGTAACCTCCTGTAACTGACTTCCCTCCCCCTCCCAACTCTGGCATTTCTTTAAGGATTAAGCATCTTTCCTTAGGCTAGGAACTGATTGCTGCGCTCACCTGTGACCGCTCAGCTCCAGATGATAGACTAGCCTCCTGCTACGCCCACCCAGATAGCAGACCACTACCTGCTGTGTCCATCAAGCACTGTGCCGACAGGGCACTCTTGTGACTATTGTGGGAGGGACATTTCAATCACATGTGAAACACCCTGTTTGGGGGTATATAACCACTATGTGCACCCCCACTTCTTTGGTGCCCTTTCTTCCTTCGGGAAGAAAGGCCCTGGGCCATGGTTCCTCATAAAGCTTTGTTTAATTTTCTCTTGCTATTCTGTCTCATGTGAATTTAATTCATTCTCCGGCCAGACGAACCCACATTTGGGGAGAGGAAATGTCCTCCTCCCCTACAATGACTAGGAGAAGTATATACTGAGTATATTTTAAAGCTAAATGGGATTTTATAAATAATCTAACCTCATCCCATGGAAGCCAGATCCCTCAAGATGCTCCAATGAAAAAAGCATTCCAAAGTCTGCTAAGTTTAGTGAATAGTACGTATTGTATCACTCTCTTCAGAGAGTTACAATACACGACATCACATTTAAGGACCTAAGAAGTCTTACTGGGGGAAGGGGGAAACACTTTATTTAACCCTGAATTTTCCAAACTTAACTTAAATTTGATGTCAGAAATTGTAACATCTTAATAATTTTCTTGTTTCTTGGAACTACCCTGGATCCTCAATCTAGTGCAACCCCCTCATTTTTACATTTAAGAAATAGACTCAGTTATATGACTAATTCCAAATCTGACTAGAGTTGGGCAGTGGCAGAAATGGGACTTAACCGATTTCGCTGCATTTCTTATATTTTGTTGATGTCAATGAAATAAACCTGGAAATCGATAAAGATGATGTTTTCCATTATTTGCCTGGAGTCTGCTTTTTCATATTATCTCCATTAAAAGAGAGAAAAACAATTACATGTGAGAGAAACCCTAACTGAGTCACATTCTTTAATTTGTTGGACACAGTAAAGCCTGAAAAAGTACTAGGCAAAGATAAAATATTACTGTAAAACAAACTAGAAATATGAATGTTAAATTGATACTCTGTCCTGGTTGCACTTAAAGGATTTATTACATAGATTTTTCTCTTTGTTTTGAACAATTCCACATATTCTACACTACTACTCATCAATGAAATACAACCTTGTTTTGGCCAGTGGTTGTTTTTGCTTATTCAGCATCACTGCCCATCTTCCTTAGGCTAAAAACCAAACAACAACAACCAAAACTTGGAAGAACTCCTCTTTCCTTATTCCATGCAGTCTTGGTGGTATTGTCAATCAAGGTTCTCTTTATTCTTTCCAAAGGACAGCCATATATGCCAATCAAATTCCTTCTCCCAGGAACTTGAATTCTGAGTAGAGTGACACAAAGAATGCAGAAGTGTTAGAGCTGAGAAATGGCTAGGTCTTGAGGAGATAATTCTAATTATCCACTTGCTTCTATGTTCTAGATCCCCAGCATTGCTTTGGTTCCTGTCTATCCTGAGGTCTTTAGTTAAAAGACTCAATTTCTTTAATACAGAGAAAGTTTCTTTTTTTTGTTTCTTTAAGATACCTGGAATTGACAAATATTGTTTACAAGTGGAGAACCTTAATGAATATTGTATTCATCTTTGGTGTACTTCACAAATGTATAGGGAAGAATCAAATGTTCCTAATTATTCTAAGGGTCACATAGTTGGTAATGAATTATTCCAGAAAGAGAGCTGACATAAAAATGAAAAGTAATATTACTGTGATGGTTATATAGCTCAGATTGAATCATGAAGAGATATACCATTTATCTAATGTAAAAAAAAAAAAAGAATATTCAAGTAATTTAAGTGCGATGGGTAAAAATAGAGCTGCTAAAATACCAGGATTAGATAGGCATTTTGCTTATTTTATCTATAAACAAGGCTTGCCAAAATTTTTAAAAATATGGGTTGGGTGATATCAACCTTGGGCTTCTTATTGATTAATCTGTTTCTGATGGTAGAAAGACTTATACTATCTAGTGTCTTCACTATATAATTTTATCAGGGAAGTGACAAACCACGCTTTTCAGTGACACCTTGAACTAAAGTGGAATGTACAATAAAATACAGATTTCCTCAAATGAATTGCCAAAACCATTAATCTTTATCTAAGGATCCATAGTAACAGTTTGTTCTCAGTAGCAGGTGGGGGAGGGAGAGGAAATGTCTTCCAGAAAGCACTTTGGCAGTCAATCTGGTTGATAATAAAACTTGATGAAACATCTGTGATTAATATTAATTCTAATTCTCCCTTTAATGGATAATTGTGAAAAAGATAATTTATCCCATTTCATTTAGACTATAGCTGAGTTCTTCAATTTAGGAAAAGAACACTTCTCCATGTTTCTCAGGTATGAGACTCTATGGGGAAAAAACAGGTGCATAAAACCTGCCAATGGTAAAGCAGTGTTCTAGTTAGCCCTGGAAAATATTTTGTTCGAATTTAACTGACCACTGCAGACTTGGATGTGACCCAAAGAATGGTTCTCTAAGTGACACACTGGTATTTTTGTATCTTCAACATTGTAGAACATTCTAGATAAACCACCGTGAACTGACTTAATATATTTTGGTCATATTTGATTCTGCAAAGAGTGTGAGAAAAATGCCCTTGTGAGTAAATGACAGTAAGCTATTTCTGACCACCAGTGTACTTCAAAGTAGTTGATGATAGGAACTATTTTTGACACATGCAAATGTATAATTTAAAGTGCCCATAAAAATTTGTCACAGAAGCTACCATTAATTTTGACAGAAACTAGGAAAGTAACTAATTGCCTTTCAAATATCAATATTAAGAGCGCCATTTATTAAACTAGCACTTTAACTCATTTATACATGGAAACCTTGATGCGGAGTGAAGCCTCCTGCCCACATGAACACACCTCATAAGCGACGGAGTCAAGAACTAGATCGCCTCAACCTCATCTCATCTACTTTTCTAAACTTAATAATATTTTTAAAAGGAACCAATTAAATAATGGTCTTATTTTCTAGAAATCAGGACATATTATATGGTTAAAAACATGACTGCTGTCTAATTCAATATATAAGTAAATAACGGTTAAATATACATCACTGTTGACCTTTAATCATAACTAAATCATAGCTCCATTTAGATATACTCCTCTTTTATCAGACTCTAATAAACATCGGGGAGAAGAAAACATAAACTGACAAGCACGAAAGGTCACAGACAATAGGCACCCCCTTCTTCAATGCACCTTTCAAAACCCTGATGGTACATAAATAGAATATTACAGAAACTCCTCACTATTTTTTCCTTTCTCCTCAAGTACACATTTTCCTTCTAAACTGTTGGTCCAAAATGAATATTTCTTATCACTTGACATCTTGCCTGTTTCCTCTCTATTTTTTTGTGGCTTTCTGATGCTTATCCTCAATACGCAGCTTACCACTTTGTAAAGGGAATTCATTTCATAACAAGAAGTCAGAAAAAATTGTTTAAGAAATACAAAAATCCCAAAGGGTTACCTTTGTTCTTGTAACAAGGGGTTCTTGTTTGAATTAGCCTGGTGAAATTTTAGCTTATTTATGGATGAAGCAAATGAGACACTTGCTTGGTGAGGCAGAAGGTTTTGTTCTGACCATCGTCAATGCGCTGACTCCTAGAATCTCAGTCTATCTTAGGCTTTATCTTAGACTAGCTTGGTCTCTCTCTCGCCAGGGTTCCCTCGGTTATACAAACGTTCACAGAACAGAGACTGCCTTTTCTCAACACCGATGCTGCTGTTCCACTCACTCAGACCCTCCACTCCCCACTTCTTCCATGTCTGCAACTGACTCATCTATCCCACTTTTAGCCAATCTTCCCGAAGTGTGGTAGGAAGATCACCTGCCAGAAAAACTGCTGGAGAGCTCGTTAAAAATGAAGGTCCCTCCTGCAACCTCATAAAATTTAACGAATCAGACTTTCTGGAAGCAGGTTTTTAGAATCTGCATTTTTACCGCCCTTTGCAGGTAGGTCACTAAAGTTAGGATAGTGAATTAAGCCCTGAGACCAGAATTCCACCTTGTCCCTCAGATCAGCACTTCACATCTTTAATGTCTTCCTCCTGAAGCAATTTTCTCTCTCTCTTTTTTACGGACAGTCTCAATCCTGTAATTTACTTTATTTCTCTTTTTGCCATTATTTATTTTTCTCACATTGGACTGTGAGCTCCTGGAAGACAGAGATTAACATTGAGTACTTTCTATTGCTGCTCTATGGTGCCTGCTACATTGGGCTGGTGGGTACACACAGCTCAGTAAGTACTGTTGGGTGGACTAATGAGAAAATAATACATAATACTGAAGTGTATCCTTCTATAGCTACTATAGATTTTCTACAAATTTAATGATGCACAAGTACTGACAGCCCAAGTAGAGTTTAATAAATGGATTTATGCAGCATTTTGAATATAAATATTTCAGGAAATAGCTGCAATAAATCTTCTAAAATGGACTTTAATAATAACTAACACATTGTATCAAAAGGTCAGAAATTCTGCTATTTGGTTAAATTAATAATCCAGCAAATGTTATTGATTTAGCAATTCAACTTAATAAAAACATCATAAAAGCTTATGCAAAAAAAATTAAAACTCTAACTATGGCAAAGAAGCTGAAGGGAATATAGAAACAACAGAAATTCAAGTAAAGGGTATTACAATCTCTGAGATTAGAAAAATTTCTTCATAAGCACTAGTACTATTTATGGAATAAGCTTCTGAACACTACTTGCCATACATGGAAAAAAGCGAAGAGCGTGAACATTGGAGCCAGAATGCCTTAGCTCAACTCTGGACTCCATCACACATGAACAATATGATTTTAGACAAGTTATTTGACCTGCCTGTACTTCACTTTCCTCATCTGTAAAATGGGGACAAGGATACCGCCTAACACATCGCTGTGATAACATAGGGATGAGACCATATATATAAAGGTGGAATGGATAAGTGTTCACTACCTGCTAGCTATGATTCTATAACCAGCCAGCACCTAGCTCTAAAACCAATTTCTATGTATTTATATGATAAGGCCCAAATGAGTTTCCCCTTCAAAAACATACTACTGCCTTTGGCCTTTGGAATTTGATAAGCTCCAAATTCCTCAGACGAGAATTAATGGCCCTCCATAATCTGGCCCAATTTATCCAGTTTTATTTTCCAAGTATATTCCATTTCAGTCAGACTTGTTCTTTTCATTGATCCCAAAGTCTTTGTTGTTCTGATCTCCTTGTCAGGAGAGGGGAGGGAGGTGAGAGAGGAAATCCACCTGAGCTGTGTGAAGCTTGTTCTCTGGAGGGCAGCCCGGGGATCTCCCCAACTTTGGCGATCGCCCTCATGAACCAGTGCCCTGAGTCCTTGTGTGTAAAGCTGGGTGATGCACACAGCTGCTGCAATTCTGGAACTCCATTCTCAAATTTCTAAATGTTATAAATTCTCAGAATAGCCCTTCTCCTACACACTCTCCGCTCCTCTTTCTTGAATTTGCAAAAGTGTTAATAACTCCAAGTCTGTGAAAACTGGTGGATTTTAAAGAACAGCAGCAGCAACAGCATCTACAACTAATAACAGTAATGGAAACAGTAATTTGCAGCTGCCGTGCTGCTTAAGGACAAGATAAGGCAAACCCCAACATGTCATATTAACACACTGCGAGGTTGAAACAGCTGGTCAGGAGGTTTTGCAATATATTCCCCAGTGCCTACACTGTGCTATTGATTTTGTTAATCGAGTTTAAAACTCTGAAAAATGACTCCGGGTAACCAAAGAGACACATACTTTCAACAGTCTTGCTAATCATTAAATGTCTTCATCACAATTGAAGTAGGGAGAATGAATGACACATTTTATTACGGCATCATGTTCTGCCCCCACACACCATTCAATAAAGCTCTACTTTGTTTTAAAAACCCATATACCTCCTAGTATGTGAATCTCAGGGAGAAGTTGGCATGAATCTTCCCTCTATACATCACATTAGCCATTTTTAGAACTGAATCTGCCTTAACTTCCAGGGTGTAGGTAGGGCTTGCACAACGACTCACCAAGGGCACTGGAATTCTGTCTCCTTTTAATTTCTTTTAAAATGTTTATTATGAAGCAAGTGAATAAACAGCTTAGGCTTGGAGTCAAACAGCGTGGGTTCAAATCATGACTCTATTACTAACTACATGATCTTGGGCAAGTTACTTAACCTCTCATCCTCAGTTTCCTCATCTTTACAATGGGTATAATAATAGCAGCTACGCTCACAGGTGAGAATTCAATGAGTAAAACAGGTAAGTGCTTGATACAGTGCCTGGCACATCGTAAAGTGGCAATAAATGCTAAATCACTAGAATTATGATTATCAGACAAGTGTTAGGGAGCAGTTATCAGTCACGGCTTGAGTAAGCCTTCAGCAAAAGGCTGCTTTTATGACAATAATTATTCTGAACTAAACTTCATTTAAATCATTGCTGCATTCATCATATGGCCTCAAACCTAGTGAAATGAATTGCTCCCAGTGTATACAACAAGACCTTTAGCAATCTATTAAAAGTGGAAAATGTACCTATTCACTTCTTTGGCCTCTATTTTACTCTGTTTAGGTTTGTTCCTCAAAAATTAGGCCTAAAATAGAACAAAAAGTTCTGAATTTGAGGCTGAGGACCCACTGAAACTGTCCATCAATTCAGATTTTAGTCAGAGCCTGTGATCATGTACCTAAGGAGAAAAATTAACTTTTAAAAATTTTTGTAAGAAAAAGAAATTAGAAACAGAAAATTTATTTTAGAAACTAGATATTAAAGCTACTAAAAACTTGGCAAGTTTAAATTAAAAACAGTATATTCTTTTTTTAATGATTCAGAGACATTATTTGTTTTTAAAGATGGGGGTACAAAAGGGAGTGCTAAACTCTAAACTAAAACTTCTCCCATTAATGTAGATAAAGCCAGGTGGAAATATTGTATATCTCTGAAAATAGTAAAATGGAAAGGTATTATCATTCTAATTTCTAACAATAATTGTAGGCTGAATATCCAATTCATGATATTTTACTTTGGGGGCTCAGGATGAGTTAATATTTCATAAAACTTTAAATTTTAAAACCAAACCTAGATATAGCATATATACTAAAATTCTGTTCCTGATGGGGATTTTCTACAATCTGCCTAAAAATCTTTGATGGAAAAGAAGCCTGTTGCCAAAATCCACATATTTCCCTTATTAAACCGCGGAAAGCCATATCCCCAGAAACCGTATGCCAAGCCCACAGGATACTCATGAACTAAAATAATGAATGATAATGCCTCGTTCTCTGCATTAATATTAAAGAAAAGAGAAAATAGAAAACTTTATAGCCACTATCAGCTCTCTGACCATAAATCTCAAGTTTTGAGAATTGCTTCCCAAAAGGGTAGGGAGCAGGGATGAGTTGTGAGAGCGCTTTGGAGCCTAGAGATATTTTTTAGCAAGCCAGCAAAGCACTGACACAAATTTCTACATATCTCTGGCTGTGAAAAGTCTCATTTGTGGTGATTTATATTTCCTCATAAAGAACTCTGTAGATAATATAAGCCTGCTGTGAGGCTGTATGACAACTTTCAAACCAAGAGTTACGCGACCATTCTGTTAAAATAGAGCAAGAATAGATGAGTGGGAAAATTGGTAGAAATAGTATTTCTTCTGATGAAAGGCCAAAATACTGTTCTTCCAGCACGTACAATGCTCAGAGAGTTACCTCTCACTCTGTGTGCCTGTCTTATGGATAACATTGTGGCCATCTCTACGAGGAAGTATTGGTTTTTTCTGAAGATTGACTATGCGTTTGGTGTGTGCATGCTTGTGTAATTTACAACAAATGACACTTAGATATCATCACACTGGAGTTCAGTTGCCTTAATAAGTTACTAAGGGAAACACAGAGAATAGCATGCTGACAACCCAAAGTCAATGAAGTATAAACACTGTTATTCTAAGTGTCACTGGCATGTTATTTCCATTTCTCCTGGCATCTGCTCTATGCAACCCTGCACATACACATGATACAGCAGCTCATTAAACTGTTTTCAGTTAACTCTGAAACCAAATTAGTACATTACATGTTTATAAGGCTGAGAATTACTGCTTCCTTGCGAAATTACACAATTAATCAGGTGCGTTATTTCTCTAGGAGATGTGGCCACTTTTGACATTTAAGGATAAAAAGAACAATCCTTTAATTTAACTGTTCCATTTCAACATTTAATCTCAGTGGGGTAAAAAGAAGGAAAAGGTGACATAATCCCTTTCTCCCGCTTCGGAGGTCAGAACTCTGCATGTTCCCTTAGTCTCATAACAGCATTTTAAATTCTTAAAAGGAGCACAAATAAAAATTATTTTGTTTTTGAACTTCTTATCTGAGTGTCACAGCCTTTGAAAAACTCAAACAATGGGAAGACTACTTATGAGCCTTACTTTTTTATGGCTGATACTATGAATTTCCATCAAGTCCCAATTATTCCACAGCTTTTAAGGCTCCCTTTGTGAGCTTTAAGAACGCTCCCAAAGTCAAAATCTATTAAGCAGTGACGTTTGCTCCAGTTCCCTTTTTCACAGAACCGGCATTAATTTCTCTGATTCTTTTTAACAGTATCTCATCCTTTAGTCAGGTCATTAAACAGGGCACGTGTTTCTTTCTAAAATATTGACAAAGGTTTTAAAAATAATAAAGCGTTTAAAAATATCTTGTGTCCCTGTCAATTGCGTCCTCTCCCTTTGATTTACTCAGACTATCTGAAACACGCTGGGTGAAGCGTCCATGCTCCAGCCGAGCCTGGGCTGATGCCAAGCATTCTTGTTCACGAGGTTAACAGTGCACCTGGCAATCAACAACTGTTTTCATAAGAGAAATTTACAATTAATCCAGAAAAATATCCTGAAGTCCCTCAATATTCTCTTTCATGCTCTTTATCTAACCTGCATTTAAGAGCCCTTGAAATCCGTTATGCCTTCCTAAAAGATGGCTAGGGACAACTTGAAACAGACACAATTCTCTAAACTCATTCTTTAAATAAAAAGGTGCATTCTTGCAGGTTCACTAAAGACCACTGGAAGTATACAAAGGGAATAGAATGACTATTTTTATACAGAAATCTGATATAATCCCAGACAAACTTCCAGTGTCCAAGTGGAGAAAAACTGTTCCATTGTATGTTCAAAATAAAACCAAAAAAAAAGCAAAGTAGATTTTAGTGCCTAAGATATACTCTGTATCTATATCTGAGCAATTACTATTTGATGTTTGTGCCACATTCATTCTCTTCCACTTTAAAAAAATATTAAAATCTGTCAATTTCCTAACATTGTCCTTCAACTCCCTTCTCGATTAATATAAATATGCTTTCTGAATACCATGCTCTGAGTCTACATACCAAAAGAATACAAGAGGTGAACTAGTATTTGACCACAGTCCTTCTGGAAATTTCACTTATAAACCTCTTGAATCTATATGCTAGAGCATTTAATGCTAAAATAAGACTCCAGTAGTCAAAAACATTTTTCTATAATAAAAGCAAAATGCACACACACATTGAAGCAAATATTGAGTTGTTCGTTTTAAGAAAGTACATTGTACTTACAAGTCACCTCCCCTGCAAGAGTAAAAGACTAGGAAGGATGAAAAAGATTACCTCCTGCTTTGATAAATGTGCCATTTTGACACTCTTCTAGTTCAATGAGAACAACTCAGAAAAAAGGCGATTGGCGTGAACTGTCAGGACCAAAATAATTCTTAATGTAGATTACTAAAGTAAGCTGCTGAAAACCCAGACATCTACAGGGAAATGAAGAGTTCCTGAGGCAGATGTAGTTCTAGCGTAACGTTCCTTCAGAATATAGGGCGTGGACTTAAAACGTGAATCTTTACTAGGCTTTGAGGAGATTTTTTATCAAACTAAAATATCAACCAGGGCTATTCAAGTTGCCTTAACTTTTCAAAGGATGCAAGATTTTTTGGATGTGGATTATTGAAGTTATCTTTTTGGTGGTTGACTGATCCTTTAAAAAATATTTCCTTAATTGAGTCTTGGAAATAAGAAAGATCATGAAAATAAACTATTATTATATACCCATTTTACAGATGAAGAAGGTGAGGCTTGGTAAGGTTAAGTTACCCAAAGTCACATAGCTATTAAGAGTCTAGAAGGAGGATTTGAGCCCACGGTTGAATTCACCAGAGTCTGTGCCTTTTTTTTTTTTTTTTTTTTTTTACCATGTTCCGCTCTCTCCTTTGATGTAATTTTAGCCCAACATATGATCAAAAAATATTAAGAAACTAGGGAACTGCTGCAGTGGATGCAGTAAAACCTAGGGTTTCTCCTTTATCTCCTTTTCTCAAACATTAACATATAAGAAATAAAAAAAATTTTTAATTGCTTTTTTGTTCTATTTGGTTTACTATTTGGTTTATTATGGCATTTATTCATTCAACAAATATTTATTGAACCACTCTTCTAGATGCTGTTTCCTATTTTTCATTGAAAATATACAGTTCTAAATCAATATTATGGTTAAGCAAATTCTCCACATTATGGAGAACTTGCCTGATTTTAGAAACACTTCTCTGAGAAACTACACTCTAAGTACCAAACGACTCACCTGCAAATAAGCTTTTGGCACAAATCCAGCTGGCAAGTGCAGGCCTTTCTTTACATCAGTATTCTCTGGATTTACTGAAGATTCTTACACTTTTTAAAGGATAGTCAATAACTATGTTGTACAATCAAATGATTTCTGTAGCTGATCTTGATCATTTCAATAAAATGCCTCAAGAATTTGCTACTTATTTTGTCAGTCTTAAAAACCGTATAGTGCATATTAAAATTTCCTCACAGCTTAAGACTGTAAACTCTTAATTAAGTACATAAAGTAGAGAATTAGCAGTTAATCACATGCATTCAAGTAGTTATATACTATGGATTTAAGAATGATGCCCATAGTAACATAGACTTTCTCCATGCTTTTCTTTCTCCTTTTGAAAAATATGTATACCAACAAGACTGGAGCAGAAGTCCTCAGCTCTCTGAAAGTTCTTTTCATTAATGAGATTTTCAGGATTCTAACTTCAAAGAAATGGACATTTTTCAGCTCTCTACTTCTATCACCATATCCATATGATGGAACAATACTAAAACAACATGTCTATTCAAGTTCCCTTGTGAATAAGCTTAGGAATTTGTGTTCCTTAATAATCTCCCAGAAACTCCTGGTTTCCATCTGGGTGCTATGACTATAAACTATCTTTACTCCTAGTATCTTTTTTTTGAGGAAAATCAGCTATCCTTTAGATGTAGCAAATGCCAGGAGAATTCTCTGCCTTGTTAGTATCATTTTCAGAAAATGACTTTTGTCTTCCTTATTGTAGGTCTCTCATTGAAACTCACTCACTCCTGAATCAGTGTGCAATCGTGATTCAGTCTCGATGCTGACTATTCAGTGGATTTATGAAGAATTTCTTTGAAAATACGACTTTTCTGGCTTCTGAAGCTGTTGTATTAAAAGGGTCAACCATCTGGGAAGACACATTTGAAACATCTTTTGGAGATGGAAACGTATTCTTTGGAGAGCTGAAAATGCATAGATGTGTTTAAGATGTATCTTGCTACTATCTGATTTGGGGTTTCCAGTAGAGTTAATAAAGCAATATTCTCTAAATAGTCGTGGTAATGGTTTCTAATCTTTTTTTAATACAAAATAAAGTAGGTTTTTTCCTTTTTAAGCATATGGGACCTAGGACTTTATCTCTTCACTTCCTTTTAGCTGCTTAAGTGAGTACTTAATTTCCTCTCAGATCAGTCACTTCTTATCTGTGTGAACCTTTTTCAAGTTGCCTAACTTGCTATGCCTCAGTTTCTTCACCTGTAAATGGAGAATAAGAACAGTAACTCACAGTGATGTTTTGAGAATAGTAGGGAGCTTAGAACAGTGCCTGCAACAGAGTAGGTGCTATGCGAACACTAGTGACCCTTATTTATTGAACATCTACTATGAGCCAAACCACATAATACAGGGCGGCATAGAGCAGAAACAGCTGTAAACTAACAACCATAAATAGATAGTCAGGCGCCCTAAGTGCTTGAGGAAAAATAAAGCGGAGTAAGAGTGTAGAGAACAATAGAGATGTTATCTTTATATAAGGGAGGCCAGACTAGCCTCTCTGATAAAGATGTTTTTTAGGGCAGACCTAAAGAAAGGGAGAGCAACGGACATGGATGCCTGGGGCAATGAGAATCCAGCAAGAGAGAAGATAAAGTACAAAACCCTGATGTGGGGGGTGGGGACTCTGGACAGGTATGAGGACCAGGAAGGAGGGCAGGGTGGCTGGGGCAGAGACAATGAGTCAGAGTGGTAGGAGAAGAAACCCAAGAGGCTGAGGTTGGAGAAGAGAGCAGTTAAGGACCTTGTTGGCCAGGTTAAAGACTTCGAATTTTTGTCTTGGTGAGATAGGAAGTCACTGGAGGGCTTTGACAGATTAGTGACATGAGTGGGGAAAGGAGCCTGCTACACTAGTCAAGACCACAGAGATGATGGTGGATTGGACAGGGTGAGAGGGATGGAACCAGTTCAATAATTCTAATACACCTCTCGGCTCTGCATTTTCCCTACAGATATCCCTTTAACTGGCATTTATTGAACTCCTACTAAGTAAGGCATTGGGCTGGGCCAGTTTACAGAAGTTATCTCTCACCTTAGTGATGCAGACCCTTAGATAAAATATAATAAGATTAGGATATTAAAGCTCCAAGAAATGTTTGAAATCATCTAGTGCAACCACATTATTTTATAGATGTGGAATTAGAAATCCAGTGAGATTAAATGATTTACCCAGGATCATACAGCTAGGTAGGTCAAGAGAAGAGCCCAGAACTCAGCTTTCCTTACTTTATAAAAGAGGACATTCAAAATCAGTATTTCTATTGATAGAAAAATAAACTTATAGTGCCCTTATTTATTTCCCTTTGCCTCTTCTGATTTAAAAATAACAGCAAAACTTTTTCCAAACATGTTCTCATTAGGTTAATATGTATGAGAATCATTTGTAAAATGAGTATTTTTCAAGTTTCTAAAATAACTCTTTGCCTTAGGAGGTCTATATAAATGACCATTGTCATAATCCACTGACAGGCAGTTCTGCAAATCTATCACTGATAGAAACGCCACCAACTTTCTGTAATTACTTTAGTATGCCAATCTCTTACCAAAATAGCTCCTGTAGATTAAAGACAGTATTTATCAGATTCAAGAACCGGCTCAGTCTGCCTTAACAATCACCAGCAATTATAACAACTTCACATCCTGCCTGTTCCCAAAGAAAGGAAGACATAACACAGAGCTATTCTTGGGACAAATAAAGGATCTAGAACTGTGAAAGATATTTTCTTTTTAAAGTAAATTAGAAACTTCATATAAGATATTTCCAACTATGTGTTTTCTTAAATTTGTATAACTTAAAGAACTTAAGAAGGAAATCCATCTCACGGAGGATAAAGCAGAACTCGCTAAGAGCGCTCTGATTTGTGTCCTCTCTGAGTGCACGTGATGAGGTGGAGATCCTGTTTCAAAATACTCCTCTTCCTTTCCCCCAAATCCTAGTTCGTTATCTGAAGTTTGGTTCTTTACAGTCACCGCTAAACCTAACCATTCCTCTGGTGCCCTAAAGCAGCACTGCCAAAAGGCTGGAGCTTTCTTTTTTCTCTTAAAAACTTAAAAGAGAGTTGAAGGCCTTAAGGAGCTAAAAATTACCCCTGGCCTCTAAGAACATTGTATAAAATAGACGGGTGGGCCCTGAGGCTGGCTCCCGAGACCAGTAACAGAGCTTCTCCTAACGTAGTAAGTGCGAAGAGAGCCATTTCCCATCATCTTGTTCATTCCACGCAGATAAGGAGAGAGGAAAATTCAACTGAAGGCCAATCCTCCCCCAAGAATCCTTTAGTTTAATTATGACCACAGTATATGAAATGTCTGTAAGACATCCATGTTAACTCTGCCACTCCTGCTCTCAGCAGAGAGAGAAAGGGAGGGAACTCTTTCACTACTAAAAAGACAGGGAAAGATGCTCTTGTGGTTCTAAAACATGGTTGAAAATTCAGTTTGACTGACTGCCAGGCCACTGTGCTTCTTGTAAATGAACATCTCTTTGCTGCTAATTTTGTGCTATTTTACCTTTCATTAAAAAAGTAATTCAGGTTAAACTCAGCTGAACAGCAAAAAGCTCTTGATATTTTGAAGCATTTTGGAACAATTACTTTGACAGGAGCCCTTGACAGTTAAATGACTCTGTTAAATGAATGTTATAGAAGACACATAATGATTTTTAGTGAAATATTGAATTTAACCACAAATGAGGAAAAACCAGTCATAAGCACTATGGGTATATTTGAATAATAACATCTTGCTTATGAACCTCAGTGGATTCCATAATTTCTAATAATCATGCAATCAACTAGTTAGCTGGTGAGTATCTTTCCCCTCTTAGCACTTCTACTCATTTGGGAGCTTTGCTTTTGTTGTTGTTTTTTAATCTGAGAAACCAATATAAAAATTTGGAAACTGGCAATAATTTCTTCTTGTATTAGTATGATATTTTAGAGTTAGGCAGTTAATGAGTTGCTGTCCCACAAGTAAAGTCCTCTGCTTTCCTTTTTCTCATTTGCTGAATGAGATTCTTTCACAAAGAAAAAAAATCAGCAAAAGGCAAGAACATGCTGCCTGAGAACGTGTGAATTCACTGTATGCAGCGTTTCCTCCATCCGAGAGACTCAATATTCCTTTTCTTACTTTATGGATCGAATGTGAGATAGTATCAAGGCTTTTACATGTTTTCTCATGACTAACAACTGAAATATGCACTGAAATAATAAAACTGGTACTGTTCAATTTCCTTTTTAAATTCAATTCCAGTATAAGTGAGAGTGCCCTTGCAATGGTGAAATCCGGCTTATTATAAAATTCTGCTTTCTGGAGAAGAGGAGCTAGAAATCCTTGTAGATTTAAAACATGTGGGTTAGGAGTGGGTGGGGACACTTGGATTGAAGAAATGAGTCAGAAAAACAGGAATGTTCTTTATCTTGTTTGTCTGACAAGCAGGGGTGAAAAGGTGATGCTAAGCGTACTGGGTAGTATTGCTTGATCTATACACACTGTGTGCAGCTGCACTTCCTGATTCTCTCACGCAGGTAAGGTACAATGCCCCCATGTTCCCACTGCTCCTGCATTTATCTTCATTCAGCAATTGTCGATTTACACTTTAACTGCCTATTTACATGTATGCTCCCCACTAGATGGTCACTCCTTGAGGACAGGGAGTATCATTTCATCTTGCATCCCCCAACATTTCTGAGCCATGATACTCTGTTCGATAAATGTACTTTTGAACAACTTTTTTTTTTTCTTTTTTGCTGAGGAAGATTCACCCTGAGCTAACATCTGTGCCAATCTTCCTCTTTTTGCTTGAGGAAGGTTGTCCCTGAGCTAACATCTGTGCCAATCTTCCTCTATTTTCTATGGTGGTCACTACCACAGCATGGCTGCTGACGAGTGGTGTAGGGCTGTGCCCAGGAACCAAACCCAGGCCTCTGAAGTGAAGTGGGCCAAACTCAACCAGTAGGCCATGGGGCCAGCCCCACAAATAAAGTTTTAACTCCTTCAGCTGACAGTGAAAACATGGAAAAGGCCAGATAGTTTAAATATTTGATACTAGTTAAAGGAAAGCCCAGATACACAGCAAGTTGCCTAAATTAGATATTATCTATAACCTTGCTAACTCTAAGTGTGGTCCATAGACCAGCAGTATTCGCATCACCTGGAGGCTTTATAAATATAGAATCTCGGACTCCACCTCAGACCCCCTGGATCAGAATCTGCCTTATAACAAGATCCCCAGGTGACTTATGCACAGTGGAGCATTTACCTAGAACATATGACTAATATGACACCTGAAGAAGTGATGGGGTATATGATGGAGAAAAAACAAGGCCGTGGCAATGTGATTAATATAGAAGTCTGCTGAGCAAGTTTTAGAGCTCTCTCAGGACAGAGGCACTTAATGCTCACAGGTGGGAAACTCACTCGTACCAGTTCCCATGGAACCCTTTCTAGATACTTCTTCATGCTCTTTCCTGTTTAAAGACACAGCTGCTCTTAATAATTGTCTTTTCTCCTTGGTGCAAAGAGAGTATTTATTGTCAGCATGCTGACATTTGCAGGCGTTTTGGCTTTCTCCACTGAAAATGTGGATGACTGAAAGGATATTGCTGACACCTGAATAAGAAATCCAATGACTTCAAGCTATGTAAATTTAATTATTTCCTTTATTTTTTTTCAGGAATCTCTTTTTCTTTTCCTGAGCTTTGGAGAACTCCTGGCAATTTTCATTTAAAAGAAATACAAGTCAGCAGTGGTTCACTGAACAGGCTGACACGCAATTTCATTGGGGGAGAGGCCCTGTGTCTTTAATCTAATTTGTGCTCTCAATTCCCAGCTAATGTATCTAGGGATCCTGATGTATGCATTTACAAGGAGACATCTGTAATGCAGAGTCCAGCTCTCTGCAATTCTCTGAAATATGGATAAAAAATTAGTCTGGGTTCCTGCAGCTGCCCCACAACATGATAAATCTCTATATACTCACAGATGTAGAAGTATTCCCGGCCTGGCCTGAATTCAAATCCTAGAGAAAAGGGTGTGAAGAGCTGGAACTTTTCAGAGAACTTCAGCGGTCCATTTGGAGAGTGAGGCCGGTTACACTCCCATCTCTTGAACCCTTTGGAAGTGTGGTCGCAGGCACTGTAGCCATCAAAGTTCACCATGTAGAGGACATATCGCTCAGTCTTATCTTCTGGGACCGAGTCCTCATAGTGAGGGCAGAAAACATCCAGGTAGTCATTGATACAGACGTCAATGTGGTAGTCACCCCTCTGGAATCTGTTGGAAGAGGAAGAGAAAGATGAGATTATTCATAGAGGAAAGACTTTTACTGTTTGGAATCAGTGGGTGAAGCTTCAAGAATGCTGGGACTAAAAGATTTATTATAGTAAGTTTTTATTACATGCTATTACGATTTGGGGCATGGTTTGAAATGTTGCTATTTCAAATTTAAGCAACAACAAGCCATTTTATAGAGACATCTATTATATTTATTTCAAAATGCCCTACAAATGGACCTCTCCATATTCATTTTAAGTATTAAAGATAGTCATTTGCTGTTTTCTTTTCTTAAAATCACATATATTGAAGCAAAGTTTTCATGTTTCTAAAATAGTGTTTCATTTAATAAACGTTTTTGAATAAATGAGTAAGAAATTAATTTTGTTAGAATTTAGACCATTCTGAATTTCCTATGCAAATGTAGAGAATCAGAGTCATAAAATTCAAAGACTTAGAATCATAAAATTTAAAAGTGGGAATGAAAATTCCTAGAACAACACTTCCACTTTAGAGGAAAATAAAAACCTACGGCATAATGATGAAGCAGCGAGTGATCGAGCTAGACCTGGAATGAAAACTTCGGATCCTAGTTAGGTGTTTCTCCTTGTAAATCTTTTTATGCCACAACCTCATTTTAGCCAATCTCTGTTTTGATGCCCTATCCCTTTCCATATTAAGAAAACTGAAACCACCTAAAATGAATGGCTTTTCCCCCCACCTCTTTTAATTTTATAGGTTGTGTTCTAGGCTGGACTGAGGGGCAGTGAAAGTAACAAGTTAGATGAAAATAGCAAAAACCATGCCCACTTCATCCTGAACTAGTTACAATGTACGCACATGCATAGCACTGCACACATCACATTGTCTCCTTCGATTCTTATCTTACAAAAGTTTTGCGTATTTGTTTTAACTAATATGCCCTTCCCCATCAACTGAACAGCATTCTCAGGACCCAGTGATATGTGAAACAGAAATTCTTATGTATAGAACTTTCTAAAGGCAGGGTGGAAAAGCCTACAAAACCCCTCTGTTTTTAGCTAGTGAAGAAATTCTTCTCTGATTCCTTAGACAGTTCTTCATAAAACTGTGTTACTGCTGAAATACAACGCCCATAAAGTCATATAATCTTCAAGTCAGACAGTCTCAGCGTGAACACTTCCCAGTGACGGTGAGCTAGTCTATTCCATTTTTGGACATCTCTAAATGTTAGAAAGTTTCTTCTTATATCGAGCATAAATCTGCTTCTGTGTAATTTCTATCCAGTGATCCTACCTCTGCTGCCTGAAATTAAAAAGAACAAATCTAATTTCTCTTCTACCAGGTAGTCCGTCAAACATTTGGAGATGTCAGCTATGTCTCTCTGTATCTTCCTTTCTCCAGACTTGAAAATTCTGATTTCTTTGGTTATTTCTGGTATGGTTCCCAGGCTCCTCATCATTCTAGTCTCTTGACCCTCCTCATGTCCTCCAGTTTCCCAGTGTTCCCCTTAAAATGCAGCACCCAAACATAACAAAGACCTTCAACACATTCTTGTGAGCAATATTCAGCCCAATAGAAATACCACCACCTTTACTTTTCACGCTAAATATTCATTGACAAAGCCAAGATTCCTTTCTGAAATGCAACATAGTAAAAGTGGAAGCATTACTCATTTTGGGTGAGTAGACCTAGATTTCAGGACTGGATCTGCTGCAGGTTAAGTGGGAGAGTCATAAACCATCCTGAGCCTCAGTTTCCTCATATGTAAATTGGAATAAGAATGAGAATCTGCCTTGCTAACCTCACATGGCTGCTTCAAGCCTCAGCTGAAGAAATGTACGAAAAGCATCATGTGAATGTGAAGCATTGTTGCTATTATCAGGATTTACTAAAGCATATTACAATGGGTAAATAACAGAATATTAACTTTTAAACAACAGCAGTAGGAGCATACAATAGAAATAAAAATAATTCCTGTCTTTCCTTTTTTAAAAATCCCCAAAGAAAGGAAATCATATGAAAATCCTGAAGTCTGTCCTCAAATATGCAATGATCCACAAAAACTCTATTTGATCCATGCTTTTGAAAAGCAGCAGGCTTACTTACACAAGAGAAAGGAGGAAAGAGGATCAGATCACTTTCCAGTTAGAAGATCTCAAAATACATAACCGTTTTTAAAAACAAAAAACTCATGGAAGTACTTATTTCTCTATGTTTCCAATGATCATGGAACTAGGTTTACTTTTTCTTCATTACTGGCAGACAACGATTTGTCAAGATGCAAGGAAAGACTGTGTTGCTTTTAAAAGATTTTTGAACATCAAGGTAACATCACTGCCAAAGTACAAAGACAAGACACTGCAACGTTCGGATAAAAGGGTGCGGGGATATGAATCATCAGCACTCAGAGTAGCCTGACAGTTCTGGAGGGGAGCCAGGCAAGAACTGCAGCAGAAGGCAATGCCCAGATGCACTTTATATTATTATATTATTATTATAGATTTTAAAGACATTCAAGGGGGAAGGTTTTCCTTTCCCTAAGTGTCACTCATTTTAGCTTCCACTAGCACTTGACACTGCTTAAACGGGAAAATAAAAATTACAACTGCCATCGTCTGGACCCATTCTGTTATTGCTTTATTCTACAAATTGTCATAGTTTTTTGACACCTTGAATTTAACTTCCCTTTTCCAACCCTTATCCCTGTTAATATTGCTAAAATTTTAATAAAACAAACCATGAGATGGAAGACTCATTTTACACTGGTTTGACTAGTTATCCCTTTCCGGTGACATTTTACTTCGTGTGGGGTATTAAGTGAATCACTGTGGAGCCAGCAATTAGTATTTCTACCCTTCTATCCATACAAAAAAGAAAAGAGGATGATTCACCATTGAATCAACTTACACTTCTGTTTCAGATCTTTAATTTGCATAAATTAGTTTATTAATGTAAATTTCAAGGAATGGATAATATATTCATAAAAACAATGATAAACTGGAACTCATAAAAGCCATCTGTATAACGTACCCAAATACAATCCAAAGAAAATTTAGGGTTATCTAAATATCTCTTTTAATACTATCCCAAATCATGCCCTCTGGTGACAAAGTAATACCAAATCATTCTTTTCTGGTCTTACTGTGAGGAAGCATATGCATATGGTTAATATTATTAAGTGCTTATTATGTTACATTCATTATCTCAATTTAATCTCCATCACAAATCCCACAGAATAGACACTGTTAGTACACCCATTTAAAAAGAAGGAAATGGAGATTAAAAAGTCAAGCAACATGCCCAACGTTACACAACTGGTAAAAGGCAGGATTCAAACCCAAACAGTCTGACCTCAGAAGGAAGCTCTTCACTCTGCCACTTCCTGAGAGGATTAATGGCTAAAGTCAAGTTCTTAGGTCTACTCTGTATTCCCCCAGAGGGATGGTTCTCATTCTTGATGGGGTTTCAGTTCTTTCCTTTATTCACTAATACAACAAACATTTACTGCATCCAGGATCTGCTATGTTTCGGCTTTACATAGGCTGTCGTATGAAATTCTAATTGGGCAGTTATAATTGTTTCACTTGACCAATGAGGAAATGACATTCAGAGAGGCTGCTATCCTCTTAGTTCATTTTTTTTTTCACAGAAAGTAAGTAGCAGAGTTAGGATTTTAACCCAAGGTTTATATGGCTCTGAAGCACATTCTCTTTCCTCCTGACAACAACAGCTCCAAAGCTTTACAGCTGTTGTAATTCTCCTCATCCAGTGGAGGCCTCTTAAGAGTTCTGGTACCATTCGGTTTACACTGATCTTCTAGGAAAGCCTGCTGCAAGGTGTCCCGACCCTGCTCTCTCCTCACTAGATTGGTCCCAAACTCCTAAACTGAAAGGTGAAGGGCATATCAACATTTAGAACAAGCCTCAGATCACAGGGTTAGCTCCTGACTCACGCACATCATTCCAGACTTTCACAGAATAAAGTGCTTTTAAGGCTCAGGAGTCATTCACATAAAGGGATTTTTTTTTTCCTATCAGGAAACAGATTTCATGAGCTTAAGCTCATATTAAAAGAGCAAATTCACATCTAGGAAGAGTGATTCCACGTGCCAATATTTACAAATGCCATGGGTAGCATGGCCGCTGCTTTAACACATTTGTAAATTTCTTAGAAATTTTCTTGTAAATGTCTCCTCTTTACTCCTACTGATCCTTAATTCCATCCATTGTATCTGTGGTTTTCTACCTCTTTGAAATCGCTGCATATTATGAACTATAAGAATTTCTCGCTGCACAGTAACAAGCCAGCAATAATTACAATACAATCTCTACTAAATTATCACAGTGGTTTACAATGTAAAGCATGCATAGTAACCACCCTTAGAAAAGTGACTGTGTTTGAGTAAAATGATTACTGCCCTGTGTTCTCACAATACAAAAGTCTCAAGCACCAGGAAACATCTCGTATGCACAGGAAGATGGCCCTTGTTCTCCACTGGGTTGCATGGCTACTCAGGTCAAGGATCCAAATAACGTATAATAGTATATATACTCTCTTATGGCAAGAATATATTGTATATATTTGTCAAAACTTGACAGTACTTGGTTGAGAATCAATGTCATATATATTACGAAAGAATCATTTTAGTTAATTAAGAAGAATAAAATTCAGATGGCAACTAGTTCTCTGTAATCAACTCAATCACCAAAATGAATTATGCACTTTATGATAGTTCTTGATGACCCAGAGGCTGCCTGGAGAGTTGGATATAGAGCACATTTCGGGGCTACTGATAACAAAAATACAACTAAAGTGGAGCTAGAAAGTCTATACACAGATGTATGTGTCTTAGTTTGTCTTCAGTGTACACCTGATGACATTCCACAGCTAAATACAGCTTAGATTATAAATTTAAAACTATTACTAATAACTCTGTCCTTACTTAACCTGTCTGTAGGAAGTGAATCATGACTTGAGTCTCAGAATTCAAATGAAATAAAGACCACAGAAGTGAGGTAAGAGTTGACAATTTGTCTTTTCATTTAGTCATCAACAGTGTCGCCCCCAACTTTCTACTGAGATAGAGATCAAAGCATTGTTTCATGACCGTTGTTAATCTGCACCATAAGGACTTTGGTCCTTCTAGCTAACTAATTTCTTTCCAAACGTGGGTCCCTGACAGAAGGGACGTCTAGTACTTGAGTACTCTAATCCTTTACCAACTTCAAGTGGAAGTTCTCAACTTACTCTGTCCTTGCTTCCTGTTTGCTATGGCAAGTAGACATCACCTAGCTTCCTTTCTCAGTGGATGGTTTTTCATGTCATTGACCTTACTTCCTCCTCTACCACCATATGCTCTTATGTTGTGGATATTGGCAGCTGGGGAGGCCAAGTCCAACGAACACACAGGCAGTGCCTTGGGTTTCAGGCTGCAGAGGCACACCATCATAATCATCCTTCTCTGAGTTCATCTTTAGTCACTTTCCCCTGCAGTGTTCTTCCTCTCATTCCATCCTCATTTGCTAAAGCCAAAATGCATTTCATTTTAGTAGCTGGAAAAGGAAGGGTATGGTGCATATTTAAAACGTTCTAAATTGGCCTTTAGCATATGTTGCTGGCACAGCAGAGAGCCTGCTTCCAGGGAAATATGTACCAAGGTATTTTATCAAGCAGCTCCTGAGTGAAGTTTCTGCACTCCATAAATACAGAAACAGCATTTCTGAAAGGAGACAGAGTGGTTATTAAAGGCTAGGAAGCTGTGAGACACTTTTATCCCCCTTTCCTGTAATGTTTTAAAGGATTCAATAATGAAAATGTTATTTCTCATGAACTGAATAGTTGATTATTACATTTTAAATGTATTTTAATCTGTCAAAGAGGTGATTGTTATAATATTCCTATTTGAGCAGAACTACAATGTCACTTCTTTAATTACAAGGCAACTTAATATATTACATTCTGAAATTGAAATGTAAAGGAAGAATATGATTTATGGTCAAAGATTAAGCAAATTTATCAGCTTAGGGTTCCTCCCAAATTTTAAACTAAATCTAGAGTGAATACATCTTGGCAGCACAGTCTTTCAATTCTACTATTATTGATTTAAAGGCTAATTTCAGAATAAGATGTCTCTTTTTAACCAGAAGAATTTCTCATTTGTCCTGAAGGGCCTAATGGGCCCTGTAATAGACATGGGATTTGGTTTACAAATACGTTTAGTGAGGAGATGGGCAGGACGGCAGTCTCTGTTGCATTACACGTCTCTTCTTGTCTCCTTCTGTTATTCCTTTCAGCACAGAATGCAAGCCTTATGGCTTTCATATCCTAAATATGAAGATGCTCTTTTTTTATTTTTCTGCAGAGGTTAAATCGTGAAATACAAACAGCAAATCAAACTTGGGATCGATAAATAATATTAGCATCACTGGGGCTAAAGAAGGATTTGTTTTGTTAATTTTAAATGTTTCCTCTCACGGACTGAAATATATCTATCTTTCAAATGTATTGGTAATCAGCCTTCCTTTTCAGCTCTGAGATAGTCATGAACGGTTTCACCATTACTAGGCCAGCTGTTAAGGCTGAATGAGGTGGTGTACATGACCGAAACTCATCATTTCAAGCAGTCCAATCCAGCTCCTCCAGGCTCTAGAACATACCAAGAACAACCAAAATGCCCAGAGAAGTGAAGACTTCCAAGTTAAAAAAAAAAAAAAACTACTCAAGGATGAATTCCAAAGATGTTTCCTACTTATAATCAGTTGAAACGCTGTATGCTACAACACATACATTTTCATCCACTGAAGCACAAGATACAAAATATTTAGAACTCAGAGTTGGTGCTCTATTTATCCATTAATGAAAATTCCAATGAAGTTCCTACACATGCATGTTTTGGTAATTATAAATTCTTCAGCATGAGAGTCTTGCCTTGAATTCAGTAACTGCCGGTGATGGAATAGACAGAATTTACTTGGCCAGATATTTAGAATTCATTAGTAGTTTAGTATACTAACCTGTCACATTTTTTCTGTGTGTATGTGAATGTACTTTAAAGCAAGTGGCTTAAAAATCTCACAATTAATACTAATTATTCATATCAGATGGATAAAAATCTCAAATCGCTTTCACTTGTTGCTTTTTTAGTACAAGTCACATCAATCTGAACGACTTTTTAAAATTGCTGTCTCCCAGGAGTAATACTTGTTTCAAATACAGGGCCCACAAAATGTTCTCTCCTCCCGTGTTTTAACTCATTTGGAGTTTGTTTTATTAGCTTGACTGAAGAGCTCCAAAGGAAACAAAGCATTAAATTGGCAGCGCCCAAACAAGACTTTCCTTCAGGAAGGGACTGGGAGCTTTGGGTGACAGTCTAATTGCTTCTAAGCCCCCAAAGAGGCCTCGGGCATGGAGTAAGAATGTGTCAATGTCAACAGACGAAGTCAGCCAAAGAATTAACCAGGCAGAGTTCTACAGACCCAACACATCACAGATCACTTCAAGTGGTTTTCAAAAAGAGATTAAAATGAAATAAAGAATTACTGTCTGGCAATCAGTGTATGTCCTAACAGGGGTCACTTCCACAATGCATAACAGACTCTTTCTTGACTCCTGCTGGTCAGGAACATCTTGACAAAGCCAGCCTTCACGCCCTAAGTTATCCAGAGTTTTACATCATGTCAAGCACACAGAACAGAGCACCTGCCACATACGCACAGATCCAACAGCAGACGCAGGAAATCATTGAACAGGTTATCCAGCCACTGTCCTAGGAGAATAAGATTAAATATACTGATTCTGTTCAGGGGTTGCAGGAGTCAATCAAACAAATAAGCCACCTGCCAAACTGTTTACATACATGTAGCCCTTTGGTATCCTTTTGGGACGGAGTTACCTAGTGCAATTTCATGTTATTTCTAGTTTCAAAAATAATAACAATAACCAAAGAGCTATAATAAATGTCCTTTCTATTAACCAACTCAAACAATGATTTGATAGTTCTAAGCACTGATGTGCAAACAATGAAATAAATATTTGTATTATGGCCTGATGACAACTTATTGGAATCATTACCGTCTAATACTGGAATCTGGCCCCAACTTTTCAAAAACTGGGGTGGCGTTCCCGAGACCTATGTGGCCTGGAACTAATCTATTAGTTCATTGTTAAAGGAGAAAAAACAACAAGCTAGAAGAAAGGAAATAAATGTTTTACGGATTTCTTTTATGTATGATCTTCGCACAACAAGGGGAAGCATATATTTGGAAATGGTAGGGCACAATAATAATAATAGCATCTCATACAAAGCTTTAGGATGTAAAGCAGAAATTGTTGTTTCTATGCAAATCGGCATGAGAGAGAGAAGTAGTTACTTTTATTTGGTTGGCTAGAACCCTGTGAGAAGTTGGATAGAACTCTGGGACCAGGAATGAGGCTAAGGTGAGAGAAAAGAGATCTGCAGTCATTAGAAATTAGGTAGTGGGAAGAGTCATAAAAGTATTGAATTCATTCAAGGTAAATGCATAAATTTAGAAGAAAACTGGGACTGCACTGAAAGCAAATCACTGTAATTATTATTATATTTTTATCCAGACCTCCTTTTCTATTGATACAGAGCTTCTTGAAGATAGTGTTGGTGTTTACTCATCTCTGTATCCCCAACGCTTAGCACAGTGTCTGCACATAGTAGTGACTTGATAGAGGTCCAAAGAAGGTTAATCATAGCTGAAGGATATTAGATGTAATGCTTAAAAACAGGAAAACTGCATAAGGTACTCAATAATCTCCGCCTGTGTTCTGGGTCCCAGTATCAAATTTTGAGAAGAGCTAAAGAGTATTATAAACAAAGGTCAAGATCAGGAAACAAAAATAATGGCCGACTGCAAAAAGGAAAATGATAATCAGGACTGTTGTTCAAGCAACGCTAGAAAATTACGCCTAGCGGAGTAGACAACTTAAGCACCTAAGGCAGAAGGAAAGTTTCTCTCTTGTCATTGAGTCCTCTATTCAATTACCATTTATCGGGGTAATTAAACACTGGAAAGTGATGCCAGGCTAATTGTTAGATTATGATAATTACATGCCTTTGCTATGCTACAGCTGATCAAAATAAGATGTGGTCCCGTGCACTTAGCTAAAGCTGCCCTGTAATCGTCAGACTTTCGTACAGCACTAGGCCATTTATTACTAATTCATTACAAATCAGGCGGAGAAGCTTATTATTTGTAATGCTTCTTTTTCCCCCACACACAGTCTCCTCGAACAAGACTCCCCAAAGGTTAAGCACAAACTGCCGCCTCTCATTGGCCCATTTCCATCCCAATTACACAGCTGAGCAGCATTAGGTGCCTCTATTTGAGAGGGTTCATCAGACTGCTTCACAAAGCTCTGCAACCGCCTATCACATTGGCAGGAACACCCAAGGCTCCCTTTCAGCCTCTGCCAACCACTGCTCTGCTCTAAGCTGTGTCCCGGCAACCACAAGCAGGCAATCTAGGGGATCTTTTGGTTCCAAGGCTCTCTTCTGCTTAGGTCAGGCCTAGACCAGGCTGGGATAGGCCCAGGGTTTGCTCCAGTCAGCAGGAATCAAGGGGAGTACAGACTGTGTCCCTCCTACCAGGACATTCAGCCTCTGTTCCTTGAGCCAGTGTCAGGAGAGGAGAGCAATTTTCTCAGGAACTGACCAGAATCACCTTGGAGCTACCAAATCGTGACTCAAATCTTTGTAGACAAACACTAGAACCAATCCATTGTCCTTGGGCATTTCTGGGGGTTAGAAATCTCTCCTCCCATCCCTCTGCTAGCCATCCAAGTCACTGTGGGCAGGTAGACAGGTATTTGAGAGTCTTCATGTGGCTTTGTCCTGGGACTTCTCAAGCTCTCCCCTGCAACCATCATTAGAATGTGCTCACAATGGCCAGTGCTAAGTGGAGGAAGCACAGAGCGTCAGGTTAAACGTTTAGAAACTGCCACAAAGTCCACGTCATCGGATGGTTCTCTATGTTAGGATATTTTTTCTCCTATTATTTGGGCAGTGTTATGGACTGAATGTTTGCATCTGTCCCCCCTCCTCAAATTCATATGTTGAAGCCCCAACCCCTAATGCGACTATATTTGGAGATAGGGCCTTTATGGAGGTAATTAAAGTTAACTGAGGTCATAAGGGTGGGGTCTTGATCCAATAAGATTAGTGTCCTTCTAAGAAGAGACATCAAAAATGCCTCCTCTCCCCTCTCCCCACTCCCTTCACGTGCCTCCACAAGCCAAGATGACAGCTCTTAAGAGAAACTGACCCTGCCGGACCTTGACCTGGGACTTCTGTCCTTCAGAACTATAAGAAAATTTCCGTTATTTAAGGCAACAAGTCTATGGTAGTTTGTTATGGCAGCCTGAGCAGCTGAATAGAGGCAGTTTGAAATTTAATTAATGGTAGAGTTGGGGGTGGGTGGTCTTGAATGACATCACTTCCAGGGACTTCAGAGATACAGAAAAGCAATGGGAAACAACAGATAACAACGGCCAGGAAGGAGCAGAAGAGGGAGGGAAGAGAGCAGAGTTAAGCCACTTCTGGCACCCCCCATAATGCCCTGCACATGGAAGACACTCACTATCCATTTGCTGTTCCAAGCAAATGGCTATTTCGGGGGAGAAGGCACATTATTTTTCTAAGTAAGGATAGTTTCACCTCGGAAATTAACTCATGGCACCACAAAAACGACTGTATTATCACCCAGCAACTGTGTTATCTCACTGTTTCAGCAAGGCTTTTGCCCAAAGATAGAATGAAGGGTGTTAAGAAAAGTCACATACTCCATTTTACCCTTCCTTGACCCTGGAAATTAAAACAGAATATGCCACCGCCTTTCAAAAATCATATTAAGTGCATTCTGGGGACCAAACAAACCACAAGCTACTTTTGTTAACGCCAGAATACATAAAACTGTCATTTTATGCACACATTTTCTGGTGGCCTGTGGCTTAAGACTGGGGAGCTGGGGAACAAAGGTATTTCGGTTCATCACATAAAAATGGTTTTGCACTACTTAGTATTATTATTTCCTCCCCACACTCATTAAAAGGATATTCATTCATATGGCTGGATCTTCTATTTACTTTTATAGCCTGGACCACAGAAAGATATATGCAAGAATAATGCAATCATAAAAAATAAGAAACTAATTGCTGTATCCCAAGGAAACATAAGGGGGAGAAAGAAATAAACAATTCACCATTTATTTCTCAGAAATAAATGTAAGCACTTTAGGGGATTCTCCAGTGCTGTAGTCTCTCTACCTACTTAAATGCTTGTCTGTCTCAATCACAGAGAACAGAGTTAGTGTCTTCCCCCCTTCCCCTGTCATTTTAATAAGCTCTACTTTCAAAATGTCTACCCTGGAAAGGAACTATATAGCTCAAAGCAAATGCATATGACCCTCCTCTTGAACTTTCAGAATTTTTGGTCCTGCGACAAGCTCTGAATGAGCCACTTGTGGGGGCTGTGAGGTTTCAGAGGGATGGTTAATGCCAAGACACAAAGATGATGAAACAAGAGGGTGATAAGGGGCACTCCATGCTGGGTGACAACTCAGCACCGTGGGCCTGGAGGCGACAGGGTCACAACTGGCTTTCTTCAGCACTCAGAAGTACAATCTCAGATTCCAAAATTTCTTTGAGACTCACATTAACATTTGATTGCTGTTCAAACTGTTCAAGTCCAAGACAGAGAATGTGAGCTCTTTTTGAGTTACAAACTCAGTGTTGATGAGCTTGGTCTAAACACAACAAAGGCGGGTATGAAACCTGTGGGAGCTGTTAAATGAGCCTGGGCCTTAGTACAGAATCTGTATCCATGGTGAGGATAAATGTGACTTGATCTCACTGATTGATTTATTTACAGAATAGTGCAATTTCATTTATTGATGTTTTAATTCAACATCTGGGTATCTACTCTGTGCATGCCAAATATTTAATTAAAATCATAACCCACTTTGTATTCTAAAAAGGAACTTAGATTTTTTCCATTCCACAAATACAAAGTATATCTTTCAACCCCATCTCTGGAAAGTGAAGGTGTAAGCAAACAAGGAATTCACCTTGGTCCATTGGCAGATTTTCTGGCTCAGAACAGCCTGTAGCTGAGAAAAGATTTACAACAGCCAAGACCCACCCAAGGATGTTTTACTGAATCCAGTAATTAATGGAAAAGCCTGAGTCTTGGTCACTAAAGGTGCTGGTTACTATGGTTTTATTAATGTCACTAGAGAAAGTAACATATGACATGCACTGGCCAAGTGGGCAGCCTAGAAGCACAGTCTCCAAGACTAACAAAGAGTATATCCCCTGTTGGTGCTTCAACCCGCCGGAAGCATGCACTAATATGCAAAGAATATTAGAAGGAAGAGAGAATGGCGCCCGGGCGGCAGAAATGCCTTTTCCTTCTGTTTCCGCCGGCAGTGAAGCTGAGCAGGGGTTGCACTTACCACATAATTGAGACATGATCTGAAGCTTACACACACCTTGACAGGGTTTTGAATCCTACGAAGTTACTAACTATTCTAATCCACTAGAGGAAATTGACTGAAAATTAGGAACCATCGGAAGTGCTTTTGGTTTTTGTTTTAGTTTAAATACGAGTTTCTGGCACAAAAGCTGGCACTTCCTGGGAGAGTATTAAATTTGGCTTTGTTTATTTTTCAAATCAGTGTGGTGGCTTCAACATATAATTAATATCTCTTAAGATGTCAGAGATGTTTGGAAGTATATGGAAACATGAAATACTGCTATTCTCTGTCAGACAATCAGTACATTTAAAAATTCATATCACATGTGACAAAATTGTGTTGGTTCTAATGACTAGAAAAATTTATAGGGCAACTCAAAATTAGACACATCACTCCTGTTTTTCTTAATGGTAAATTGCAACCCAGCATCCTCAAGCACTCACTGAATTAAAAATGGAATTCTCAGCATTATATTTGTAGCTAAGTATTTACGTATGCCTTTGAATCTATGAACTCCTCTCACATAAAACTTTCTATAATTGGTTTTGACTCAACAATCGCCACAACCAAGTGACTAGAGTTGAGAGCGACAAAATCCTAACTCACCACACTTTAAACACACCAGGTTATTTGCCTTTGTAGTCCTGGCCACTACTCATGTTTACTAGTCTTGAGCTACAGTAATTATAAATTCCTTAACGCATGCAGCATGCATGACATAGACTTGTAAAGCAATAGCCTCTAATTTTCCCTTGGCACCCGATACTTGATAATAACTTCACGAGCACCCTACTTCTGCAAAGACTATAGAGGGATATACTAGTAGAAGGAACTCTGAGGCATCATCTCATCCAGCTGTTTCCTTTCTGGACTCTTGATTATTTTCAGTCTCTTTTAAGAAAATCTCCAGGGAGAATTTGAGCCTTAAATAGTAGCTCTTCCCGAGACCTGTAGATGTCATTCAAAACTCAAAGCATAAAGAACTTCTCTACTCAGAGGCTTCGAGCTTTCCAGTGTTGTTCAGAGCATTTCCCTCACCCCTGCCCTATTAGGAAGATTTGAGAGAAAAATAGAGGAAATTTAGCTCATGTTTTCCTAGGAAAGTCGAGCTGATTGTATTATCGACTGTCTACTACATTAGCAATTTCCAAGTGAATTACAAACTGTTTCCCTGCATTATATCGCTATTGTTCAATACCATTTTCATTGCCCTAATGAAACAAAGCTATATAATATGACCATAAAGTACTGATTACAGTGAACCATAATGGAAGAGAGCTAAGGAAAGACCTATTTTTAAAATATGCAAACAAAAAGATAAGAAATGCTGATACTCAGACTTTTTTTTTTTTTTTAACTCTTTTTGGCTTTCTGGATTGAGATCAAAACAACACTGACAAATTAATTCTTCTTTCTCTTCCAACAATACAGATTGTATTTCCCCTAAGAGAGAACTTCTAGGAGATTTCCCGAAGAGCAAAAGTTCTCCAGGTACTAAAAAAAAAAATCCACAATGTGAATTTTACATGTATCTTAAAGAGTGCTCACTTCAAACCAGAGTGTTGCTTAATATCATGAAAGAGGCTATCCAAATTTTCCCTGAGATGCAGATTTCTCCTTGTCCAGGGGTGAGCTCTTTGGAGAACTGCCATTATGAAATCACTAGCGTATTTCTTATTGGCCCATATTAAACCAACCAGCAACACAAATGATCAAGTTGCTGTGCTGGACTGAAGGCTGCCCCAGGGACATGGCAAATCCATGCCTGAGATGCCTGTCTTTTAGCAAAGGCAGTGGAAGTTACCTGGCAGCCCCTCATACCCCCAGCTCCTTTCCCACAGATGGAAGCAGTAAGCAAAGAGGTGGAGGGAATAGGAAGGGTAGAAGAGAAAATCTTGGGTGTTGCCAATTATAGTATGGCTAGAAGCTGTAGTGCCAGACATTGCTACCCTCTGACATTCATGCCAGAGCTATCACACCCCCTAAAATAGAGTATAATTGGCATAACGGGGGAACAGAGCACGTTGCTCTACCCAAATTCCTTGAGTTGAGCTAGTGACGGTTAATGGAATTACTGTATGGTGCTATAGCGGCAGATGATCTGTGACTGCCCCAGGCCTACGCACCCAGACATTCTACATCTGACAAATCCTTCCTGCTATTTCCTTGGTAGATATGGTGTAAATGTAGAGAGTACACTAGACATGCCTGAACGTCAGGATCAGAGACTAGTTCCTCCAAGACAAACTCTGTTCACAGAACGAAACCTTCCTCTGGAGGTTTTTGTGAGTATTTATATTTCTACGAGTAACCCTAACAATGGTGTCATCCGTGTGGCCCCACCATGCTGAGTTTTACATACTGTATTTGATACAGTCACCTGATTTCAGTGATTCAGAACAGTCACTCCAATGCTCAATTTACTTGCATTTTCCAGTTTTTTGCACCCCTAAAAAAAAGGTAAAAATAAATCAGGGTAGCATCTATTAGACCTCTTTCAGTAATGTGTACTGCTTGAAAGATGAAAGAGAACATGCCTTTATTTTTTCCTATTAGAGTGCTAATTTATGCAAGTCCATTTGCCTTTTGCGTCTATTGATTGGATTCTCGTTGTCTCATCCCCTGCACTCCATTACAATCCTTGCTGACTTAACAATAATGCAAAGCCAGAAAAAACTTGTACAGATTTTTATATGCTCTTGCATATACAGCCTATTTAAAAGTTTGCATAAGCAAGATAGTGTAAGTAGAAATTATGGGTGACATGAAAAAGTATTTCACTTCATCACATCAGAAGGAAAATCTGAGAAGATGAGAATACTTAATGGTTAAACTCCTCTTTTCAATTTTAAATAGTCATGTCTGAACATTTGAAAAGAATCCTGTGCTTTAAGCACGCTGAAATTAAAATAGAAGCACAATTTGCGATTACAGATTATAAAACCAGTAAGCACAGCTGCTACATGCAGGGCAGCGATGGCTCTCCTTTCCCAAATCCATTTGTGTAAGACAGTCAAACTTAGAAGTAAAATATCCTGTATTGCGAAAACTAGCAAAAGGGCCAAAGCCCAGGAGAACAATTTTCAGACACGGCTTGCTATCTATTTGCTCCGAGTCTCAAATAATGCTTTTATTTAGTGCTTCATTCTGGAGAAAAAAATATATATACATGTATATATCACCATATTTTTTCAATATTTATTAGTCTAAAGGCTTTCTGTTTATGGGTTCAAGTAAGCAAATCTAATTTTAGTCTCGGGACTAATGATAAAATAACTTATTTAAATATGAAGTGATCCAAAAGCTGTTGATCAGAGGTCAAAGGAGTACAAAAATTGCCATCTTTTGAGACATGATTTTAAACTCCAAAGAGTATTTTAATCCACTTTGTACAGAGCTCACACGTGCTCTATTGAAGGGTTTATAACTATTTCTCCTTGTTTTCATTTCACTAATTTACCTATGACCAAAAAGGAAGAGGTGAATGTGAAAGTCCAGCGAGAATCTGCTCTTCTCTTCTGGAATGTTTACTGGCACCACGGATGTGACAACGGAGACATCACACGACGTAGAGCCTATGAATGGGGAGACTGATCAGCTTATTGAGCATTCTAGAGTAGCTCAGCCAGGCATGCTTGACAGGGGCAGAGGGACACCTGGCAGGTGTGGAGATCAGCCACCCAGACCTCTCTAAGGATGGCTGCAAATCGTACAAGATGTCCAGGAACACTAATAGGCATTCTCTGAACCACTTGGGAGGTGTCACTAATAAAAAGTGGAAATCAGAGTGGGAAGAAAATTTCATTTCCAATCCTTGTGGCACCTGGCTTTTTCAGCACATATGGCTTATAAAGTTTGCTAATATCTGGTGGTTATCAAGGAAATCACAGTTGATTAAAGATATTTCAACTTTATCTTCATTTCCCAGAGTTTGCAGATATCCGTCTGATAACTGAGAAGAACCAAGTGTCTTATCAGTTACCGCGGACAGCACAGGAAAGAAGTCAAGAAAAAGGATAGAGAGCCATCTGTCTAGCTTCAAATCTGGGCTCTGCTACTACTAGCTATGTAACCTTGGCAAGTTACTTCACCTCTTCATGCCTCGGTTTCCTCACGTGTAACACTGGTATAATAATAATGCCTCACTCCCAGGACATTTGTCAAGATTAAATCAATAAATTAAATGAGCAAATGAGAACTTAAAGTGTTTAAAGAGAGCTTGACAAATGGTACAGGTAAGAGGAAGATGTACAATTATTTACATAACGAAAAAGGTATTTTTTGACCGCTAATGACAAGGAATTTTACTACTTTAAAAAATATCTTGAGAATCTCAAAGATCTTTAGAAATAAAAATGTTGATAGTCATTGCAACATCTCTTGAGTAGGTAGAGTGTAATTATAACAAATCTTTGCTTATGGAGAAAAAGTGATTTCTAAAAGAAGTTTATAGAACGCGGGAGGAGAATATGCTGATTCTTTGGAGGGCCTGCCTGTGCATATACAAAGACAACTCAGCCGCGTTTTGGAAGTGTGGCATATATATAACATATGGAGGAAAGATGGACAGTTGCCTGTGTGGTGTGATTTCTGGGACACAAAAGCCATCTTTAAGCAGAAATGCCTTCCCCAAAGTGAATTTTAGTTCTTAAGTATGTGTAAAGTGTAATTTTGCCTGGGAGGGAAATCATACTTGCCAGCTAATGCATTAACATATTTTCATTTCTCTGACTCATTAATACCCGTCACCTAACAGAGATTAAGACCCCTGAGAGATTAAGAAACACAGTGGGTAAGTTTTGATGAGAAAGAGTAAGTGGTCTGCAGGGTTGGGGGGACAGGCTTCAGGAAAGGGACACGGGACAGAATGACAGAGGTGTAGAGTGAGATACTGGAGAAATACTTGAAACTTCTCAATGCTGCTGCGGTCAGCTCTACAGATTACGTGTCATCACACTGCATTAGAATAAATGACATTTCTCTACCAAAAGGTCTATTTTAGCTTAAACTTTAAAATTACACTCACTTGAGCAATATGCTATTAGGTTGGCCTTCCATCTTTCTTAATTTGATTGACTTCTCACATATTTATGTTCTGACTCTATTAATTTATTCATTCACTCAATACAAGTATACTGATTGCCTCCTGTGGCTCAAACATTGTACCTGAAGATGGAGAAACAAAAATGAACTGAGACATAATTCTGGCCGAGAGGAAGTGACAATCTAGTGGGTGACATAGTCACCCAAATAAATCATGGCAATAAAAGGTCATAAATGTTATATGAGAAATTTGTACCAAATGCTATGGAAAATAGGAAACAGCAACAGACTTCAAAAGAGTACAGGAAGACCTCATGGAGGAGCCAGATCTTGGAAGATGGACAGAATTATTCCAAGAGAAGGGGAGAGAGTGGACTTGCCAGGCAAGAGTGACAGGGACAAACCCCAGAAGGCTTAAAAGCAAGGAGTTTGTTAAGAGGGCAAATGAGGCTACGAAGGGAGGTGAAAACTTTATTTTGAAAAAGGAATTGGGCAGGCAACAAAGAACCAGAGAAGAGTTTTAAGAAGGCGCAGGACATGATTGGATTTGTATTTTAAAGCAATCATTCTCTTAGCTCTGGAGAAGACAGACTGGGTGGAGAGAAAGCCTGGAGAAGGAAGATCACAAGGAGTCTACTGCAATGGACCAGGCAAACACACACACACACACACATCGCAGGCTTCAGCTGAGGATTTCTTACTCCCCCGACAATAAACTATTCACCTACTCATCCACTCAGCAACTATTTGTAGAGGCCCTATTTTGTGTGAGATGCTGTGTGTTGTAGAAGCTGCAAAATAAGTCAGACACAAACTCTTCACTTCCGCTTCTTATGACTGCCTAGATGTGAAGAGCTTGAAGCAGGCATTTGTGGGATTAAAGAAAGGACACGAACGAGAAAACAGTTACAGAGAGGCAGAAACATCAGAAGAGGGTTAAAAGTAATCCCCACCATTTGTTCATTATTTTGCAGGGCTTAAATATGACCACATGTGTTCAAAGTTAATGCGGAGTGGCCAAAAGAACAAGGAATGTGGAGTTGAAAGACCTGGGTTTAAATGCTGTCTCTGCCTTAAATACAGTGTGAATTGGGCAAGTTACTTATTCTCTCTGCATCTCACTTTTTAAATAAAGGTAGAATACTAAGATTACACCCAATGCCACTTCAGGATTTCCCGTCATTACATCCATTTCAGCGGAGTGAGGAGCAGCTCTAACTGACCGCTCAAAGCTGGCATAGCGTCTAGTTCCCAAGAGGCACAAGGTCATGATGATTGTCTAGTCTCTGGCACGGAAGGTTCTAAGGGCAAAAATACAGCTAAAATCATGAAAAGGATCCCACTCTTTCTGCATGAAAAACGGCAGAACTAGGGACCATTTAGGTGGTGACAACTGATAGAAATGTCACCATTGGTGAAAAGCTACAAGAGAAGCTGTACTTCGTTTACCACATCATCATTTTCCCCCCACACCTACTTTCAACCCTACTGAGGGCCGAAACAGCAAAACAGGAAATGGCAAGCACAATGATGAGGAAAATCAATGAGGTCACCATTTAGAAATTTCCCCCCAAGTATCTTATGAACCCTTTCACGGACTCATCTCAAGTCCTTTAGGAGCTCTCTGAGTTCCAACATCCCCATTACAGGAGTATAAATATATAACGTGCACTGGATCAAAATTATTTTACACCTGTTCCCTCCTACTAAAAATGATAGGAAAAAAACATCTGTATTATCCTCTCCGGACAGATAAAATTTCTTTTCTTCCAAAGTCTTTTGGAAGGTAATTAGGTGCCTTAAGTGCGGGGGTAATTTAAGATTTTGTCGGTCTCCAAAACTGTTGACAATATGTTAAAGCAGACGGAGGTCATTTTTTTTTTTTATTTCTCTTACTTTCCCTTTTGGTTCTCTGATGAAGGATATGCTGACATAAATGTTTTGTTGTTATGCATGGTAGATAGACCTGCAGGTCCCAAAGGTGAGGCAAATCATGTCCTTTCAAATGATCTGTTATTTTTGGCAATAAATTTGGATTAACTATGACAGAGCCTTGAAATATTTTATATGCCTCAACTTGAACATTAGGAGAAAGGAGGGGGGTTATAAGAGGAAAAATGGGATTTTCCAAACAAAAATGTTTTTTGGTCATTTTGATTCATTGAAACAAAATGGCTTTTTCAGCACCCTGGGACCTCTGTTTGGGTTTATGATTCCAAAGGCAAAGTTCTTGGCTTCTCTCGATGACAGCAAAATCTTCACCTCCTGGGAAACTGATGATATCAGCCTAATTGTGACTTGATTTAAATTAAGTCACAGGCCTTGAATCATGAAATGCCTCCTGCCATTCTCCCTTTCTTGTCTTCTTCCTAAACTAGTTTTGCTGACTAAATATTTTCTCCTCCTCATGCTTTAAGCATGCTCAAAGCTATAATTCATACATAACATTCATGAGAGCCTAATGCCTGATAGTATTGCTCAGTAACTCAAATGTATTTTTCTACTTTTGCTCCTTAAATTTTGCTTGTAATTGATAAAAGGATAAAACACTGAGCAATGAGAGGGGCCAAGGGTAAAAACCAGGGCACTGGATGTATGTGGTTCATCTACTAAATCCTCTAACAAAGTCTTCATTATTTCACATGAACTGGACTCTGTTTTGTAAGATGCACTGGGGGTGTTTAGAATTCTAAAATTATATAGTACTATTGAGGTCACCCAGAGACCACTCAAACCAACAAGGATAGAAGAGTTTGCTTATATGTTGTAACTCGTAAGTAATATTTAAAAAGTCACAATGCTTTATCATTTGTCACATTTCTTAAGAGAACAGAGGTAATGATTCTGTAGGCTTTCATTTTCTTTAGACAATTGCAGAAACTGAGCGCTGCGTGGCCCTGCCATTTGATCCTTAAGGGTTAATCCCTTGGGAAGTCAGAGAGCTTTCTTCACAATGCGTAGAGGACGACACTATTCTACTGCATAAAAGCTGTAGATCTCACCAAGATGGAAAACCTTAAATATAGTTTATTAGACTATTAAATGTTTATGACATCACTTCTCTAGTCTCTGGTATTCATCAATAATCCCCCATTGATCTCTATAGGCATCTTAATGTAGCCTCTTGTACAGTAATACCTATGTGCTCAAGCTTCAAAGACCCATTTACTTCACATGTGTAATTTGCCCACTTATTCCTGCTGAGATAATACTCCTGGTTTAATTGCCCATAGAGCAACAGGATAAATCAGCTACCTTGGTTTGTATTAGCTGTCTCTGCATATGCGTAAAGTGAAAAAACATGCAAGATTGTTTTCAAGCTATAAACTGCAATAATTAGGACAAAAAAATTATTCCCATGAACCACAAACAGACCCAACAAATATTTCTAAATTTTGCAAAATGGAAAGAAAAAGAACCTGAAAAATACACTTGGAGATATCAACTAATGTTTTGGAGGCGAAGAATAAATAATTCTTAATATATGTTTATATATGTCGATTTATTTACATGCAAAGAGAAAATGAATGATGATGCATTAATGAATAAATAAAAGATTGAATGAGTGAATAAATAAATGCATAAATTATGTCAATTATCCAAGCCTGGACCCACTTAAGAAATGTCAGACTTACGAAGCTGACATTTGCTTGTAAAAATTTAAGTCTATTTTCATTTAATGATCAGAACTATGATGAAAGAAAAACCTCTTTATATAAAACAAATTATCATCTCGTATGTATTAAGCTCTTAAAGAATCATTTTTTAATTGATCTTCTCTATTAGAGTCATTAGATATTAAGAATTATAGTGCATACATGGGATAACTCGAACACACAGACATGCATACACACAAAGACAACTCAAAAACATAAAATTAATATTTCAGCAAAACATCTAAATCCCTCAAATGACTAAAAAGGAATGCTTGTCTGGTTGTTCCTTTATTTAAAAAAATTTATAAGAATACTATATCCTTATATAAGAATAATAAGACCCACATTGTTTCAGCTAAATCTCTATTTGGTCTTCTGGCTTCATTCTAAAGACACTTTACTTCTAAATGATAATATACTATTTAAACTGGATATTGAAATAAATGGTGTATTTTTGACTACAAAACCCTGAAACATAGCTACATTCTAGATTGAGTTCTAAAACTGGCAGAATGTTTAACAAAAAAGATTGACATTTAGACATATTACATATTAAAAGAGTTGATAAAAGGCATTGCTTTTCAGTTAAAAAAACTTCTTCTAGCATCTGGTAAAATCAGACAATGACCAGACTAATACAATAAATAAATGTTATATTCAGAACAAAATTTATTTCATGTGAGAAATATGAAAACGTATTATGGCCAAATGTGTTGTACGTCATTCTGATTTAAGTAAGGCTTAAAATATGCTAGGCCCATTATACGTCGGATTCTGTCTTTTGCACTATATGTATACGCATTTTACGTAGGAATCAAATTCTATAAATTGATTTCCATAAGTGCGTAAGTACAGAAACAAATAGAAATCTATTTATAGGTAATTGATTGCATGATTTTTAGAGCTATTGACTAGGTGATTTTAAAATGGCACTAGCAATGAGGACTGCCAAGTTTCCACTTTTGAAAATTTCAATACCTTGTAGTCTCAATTTAAAATAAACAAGAACTCACAAACTCAAGCAATTCCAGAGATGAAAGGCAGACCTTGTTAACGGCAGCAGGTGGAACAGAGTAGGTATTATTGAAATACTTGTTGATATGATTCAAGAGTGCTCAAGGCCATCTGATGCTAAGGGCCACATGTGAAATCAGCAGAGACCTAACCTGGCTAATTGTCTCCCCTGATTGTGACGGTTTTGATTAGAAGAATAATCAGCTCTCAGCAGCCTGTAGGCAAAAATGCCAACTGAGGGGGGTTGTGTGTGTGTGTGTGTGATGGATGCACAGCTGAGTGAATGCAGATCACTATTAACCCACTCTTCAAACATTAAAAGAGTTCCAATATGAACGAAGCCAATAATTCCCTTCATAATTAGCATTAACATTTTCCTTCTGTCACTTTGCAATTGGTTTTATACAAACTAAAACAAATGCTGATATTCAGACCTGCTAAAAGTAATAATGTATTCATATTTTGTCACTGAAATCTTGAAGACTGAAAACTGAAGCCATAAAGTTCTATAACCCACTTTTGTTTAGTTATTTTAAAATAGTTTATATTAAAATCAATGAAAAATTGTTTTAAGATAAATAAAACTTTTCCCTTAACTGTTTTTACTTATTTTCATCTGAATATTGATTAAAATATATAACAATATAGCTTTATTTTTTAAAGACTAAGAACAAATATTTAATCACCCAAAGTGTTACATTCAGATGGGTTCAATTCACCATTTGAAGCCCTACTTTGTGATCCTCTGCTTCTTTCAATTTTGGATTAAAATGACTTCAGCCGCTCGTTAGCTTTGTGCAGACTCTTTGATTTAGCATAGTAATCTACCTCAACTACTTTTCCTATGTTAGAGATTTTTAAGCCTCAACACTTAGAAAACTTCCAGAAGTTATTAAGCTCTTCAAAGTGAAAATTTAAGGAAATTTTGTACTATGCAAATACTAACATTTTCAGTACTCCAAATACATTTAAGGTCATTTTTTAGTATGCAAATTGTATTATGTATATCTTTATTCGTTCATAAATTTATCATGTTTAGTACATTTAGAGATGGGCAGGGATGAAATTAGAAAGAAAACATTGTAGGAAAAAATATTTTATAGCTATTTTGTAAGTAGAACTTTTACTCTCTTCCCGCTGTGGCTGCAAAAATCAGAGTGCGAGAGAAGAAGAGCAGGAGTGAGTGAGAGTGAAGTACTTAGGTCTGAAGAGCTAAAACTGGGTTATTTTAAGCTCAGTTCCACGGACAGAGATGGTTCTATCTTCAGTTAAGTGTTTAAAGCCATGTGATAACATTAAATGCAGATTTCCATCTACCTGACTTGCTCAACAAAATCTCAAACCCTCAACTGGTGTCTCCAAATGTAACTGTCAGTCAGCTGATGTCAAAACCTAATGTCTTTGCCTTGGCCTTACAGATCTGGTCCCTGTCAGTGTCAACAGGGTTTGTTGGATGTGGTGTCATGGCAGGCAAGATGATTTATATACAGAGGCCCAAAGATCTCAGAGCTCATTCAGAGGATGCATTTCATCTGGTGTACTTGCCATCCACCAATGATTGACTGAAATTAAACAAAACCTTATATCCTGAAATTTGAGCAGTCTCTGCTCCTCCCCTCACTCAGATCATGAATATATTTAGTTAGCAAGGGAATTCACAAAAGACCCATGTCAACAGTCTATTAGTGAGATGGAAAAAAATGTGCATTAAACACCTCGTGCTTTAGCCTCTGACCTCCTTAAGCTGGCACATTTTTAAAATTCTTTGTGGGATAAAGAATTGCTAACCAGCCACACTGGGAATTCACGAATATGTGGTGTTTAAATCTGACCAGCATTTTCCTTGAAAATCTTTAACTGAGGGAAGACCCGACATGTTATATATATCAGAAGTGGGCATTGCTTTTATCAAATAAATTGTTTAAAATACTACACCCGATTAGGATGGAAAGTTCCTCACTCTCAGCCTTTAACCTATCTGGATCCCATCTGCCTAGGACAACACACAGGCATGTAACATAAGACACCCAAAATGTCTTTGTTTCTTTGCTGTTAAAGCTCTTTTGTTGCAATCTGGTAATGGATAATTCTCTCCACTTTACTCAGTGTGAACTATTCTTTTTTTAGAAGCATTATAATGATCTGTAAAACTAACATTTTGGTCCAGTTAGTATTAGCATATGTTCAGAACAACGTTAATGCACAGTTGCCCTGATTGGGTGCGGCCAAACTTCTGATTTTGAGTACTTCCTGCAGAGAAATGCCATCCACTGACTGGAAATGCTCCTACTCTGCTATTGTTTGATTAACACAGTTTTAGCTTCGATAGATGTAATACAAATTAGAGATATTAACTGTTCCTTTAACTTAGAACCCCTAATTGAAAAAGAATTAGGAACCCAGTGAATGGCTACAGGTCCATTCTCCACATGGAGAGGGCTAATTAAGAGCTCTGGGTAGTGAGTATGTGATTCAGCTCCTAAAAGGGGGCGTCCATATATATCAATCTAAAGTTAATTTAACCTAAGCTAACTAGGGTGTGACATATATTTTTATCCCAGTGCTCTAGGCCATTTCCCACATATCTCTTTTCTAACATGCTGAAACTTGCTTAAGCGTTGAAGAAAGAGAAAGAATAAGTAATGATTGTTTAGGTAATGTCAGGGCAGTGCAAATCAGCTCTTGAAGAAGCCAGCTGTTCCCGCACTGTCATCTACCTAAGCAGGCTTGTTTGCACACGCAAAGCAGTGGGTTTCAGTGCTTTCCATCTAGGTAAAGGTGTAAAAAGAGGCATGTGTAGCAGGCAGCAAACAGCAGCAAGATCTTTTCAGATCTTGTTAAGCCTTTCGAGAGCTGAAAAATATTCCATTTTAAGAAGAGAGGTTCTAAAACCAAGTGCTGCTGCAACCCTGCCAGTGGTTGAGGTAGCTGTCTGTTAGCCGAACAAACCACACCTGTCCCAGCAAATCAATGTGGCCTTGCTACTGTTTGGGATGGGAGGTGATCCCTCACCGTTCTTGCTTCCTTCTCTGCTCACCTCCTGTCCAAATGAGCTCCCTGGCTATTCCAGCTTTCCTCTTGTTCAAGACGACCCTGCAAGAACTTTGTTTGAGGTTTTAAAATTCATTTCCTTTAAGGACAAATGCTGCTGACAAATTCAGAAAGCTTCCCAAGAATCTGTATGACCCTGAATGTCCATTTGGACTCTCTGTGCAGTGGCTTGGCCCTCGTACCCTGCTTTCCCTTCACACTCACTGTGGTTTTCCGGTTAGGGAGTACGCCCCTTGGGAGGTCAAATGCTCTGCACCTCTTTCCTCTTTGTCCAGGGTCAGCTGGGCCCACAACGCATAGGTCCTCCAGTCAACCTACTAGGGAACAGCCTCAGTGACCCACTGGAAGTCACTCCACTTGAAGACTCACCCTTTTGTTTTTTAACAAAGTGTGTAAACTCTAAATTCCAAATGCTGTTGAAAGAAACACAACTTTCATGACTTTTCTTGCTTTAACTTTCACTGCTGACCTGTTATGGTCTAAAGTTATCTTCTCCCAAAGAAAGTCCATTTGCTACTTAATACTATACTCCACAGAGGAGATAGAAAATGGCTGAATAGTCTTTAGAGATAAGGGTACTTTTCTTGCCCTCTGACCCCATTAATTATCTATTTACCATACAATTTAAATGTTATCTACTTTACTTAAAAACTCAAACAGTTAACTGCTCTAAAAAGTAAAGTCTACTAATTTAAAACAAAAAATCCATAGTGACCCTCTGAATTACCTCATTCCTGAGAAGTAACTGTATTCACTTTATGTACGTTCATTCACTTCTTAGAACAACTCTATAAAGTAGGTGCTGTTATTCCCATTCTGCAGATGAAGTAAATGATATGAAGAGATATGCTAGAACTTGTCTAAGGTCACTAGTAACTAGTGGAGCTAGGATTCAAATCTCCTTCTCTTTCCTCCCTCTAAACCACACTGTTTTCTACTATAATTTGGTCACATTATATTTATTATAAGGCTTGGCTGCCAGGCAGCTTAGAGCTAAATGAGAGTAAGATACTACCTTTGATAATTTGTTTCCCCTCACCTCTTTACATTTTAATAATTATTATTTGAATAGTCTCATGTGATATGCCTTCAATCAGTCATTCAAAAGCCTTCACTGAGCTTTACCTATGTGCTAGGTATCAAGTCAGACATGGGGTACTAGGATGAATAAGATACAATTTCTGTGCTCACAGAATTCAGCCTAATCAGGGGGCTAGACACAAAAACTTGCAATTACATTTTGAGATGTAAAAATGAGATCCCAAATATATCCTTGGAGACAAAAGGCTTCCTAGAGTCAAAGTTTGAATAAGAGTCATCTCAAGTTAAGAGAGGCAATCTAGGTAGGGTAGAGAGAATGAGGGAAGCAAATGGCTCAGAGGTGAGACAAAGGATGCACACAACATGGATTACTTAAGTCTTTTTGGCAATAGTGAGACAATAAACCATGGTCTAGAATAAAGTAGAAAATACTTTGTTCTAGTAATTTTGTGATGCAGAAAAAGAGTTGCTGGAAAATCTTAGCGTAGGTCAACACCATGAATTATTTGCTGAAATCATAAGAGAAACTAAGCACCGAACTCCCCTCTATCTCACAACCCCATTTAAAACATTTGTTTAAGGGACCAAGTCTCTTTACAGAAGACTGAGCTTCTCAGGAAGTATTTTTTTATTGCCTCTCTGTGACTGGCAAGAGAAACTCAGAAATTTTAATCACCCATTGTACATTGGGGGAAAAAACAATAATTTTCATCTTTCTTTGGAAATTTCAGGATATTACTGATATTTTAATAAATGTATTCTACATCTTTGTTTTTTAAGATGTATAAAAGGCTCTTTAGGCATAAGTCTTGATTTTTACCTTAACATCGAAATATACTTTTTTGAAAATGCTCATCTGACAATTCTTTGTTCTTTGACCTAAGGAACATTTCTTCCTTCCTTTAGACTTACTTTTTAAATTAACAATGTTTTATTTTAGGACCTCAAATATCAATGGAATACATTTTTTTTTTATGCCCAGGACACAAAAACATGAAATGCCCCAGGGAACAACAAAAATCTAGAACTACAAACAAATAGAAGGTTTAAAGTGAAAAGGGTCTTGGGGATCATTCATCTTATGCCCATGTTTTACAGCTGAATGACACCCACAGAGGTGGACTTAATTGCTAAGAACACCAAGTTTATTAATAACGACAGGGCTCAGAGCAGGATGAATTCCTGAGTTCGAAGACAATGTTGTAAAAATTATTTCCTGGAGTTCTGTGAGTGCGAAAGAGTTGAAGACCCTGTGAGGCTGATATTTTCTTCCTCAGGGAAATCACGAATGCACAAGTGTAGGAGGGGAGTGGTCAGGACTGATTTGTTAAGCAATGGCACAGGCAGAAGAAAGTTCTAAGCTTTGAGTGTGATGGGTGAGTTTACACCATTTTCTCAGTGTGACCATATCTGGCGTCTCAGTGAGGTGACATCAGCTGACAACAGGCCCTGCAGGATGCCTCACTGGGGTCTGCTTTACCAGCCACAATTCTATCTCCAGAAGCCAAAAGACACCAGAACCTGCCTGACGTGAGCGGCTACAGGTGGTGCCATGACCATTTCATGTTCTTTCTTCCACTCCCTTTTGTGCAACTCAAATGCTTGTCCTTAGGAACTATTTAGCCACTGCAAAGCTCACATTTTTGAGTGTGGTTTTGGCTTTTCTGATTCCAAGATGTCTTTTGAATCAGGAAAGGCTACTCTACCACACAGACAACTACTAGAGCCAGCGAGGAACTGCATGTAGGAATGGCCTGCTCTGCTCAACAGAAGGGACAGAGACTCTTTCTGTCCTCTCATTGAACAATCTCTATCAGAATAAAAGCAGAATGACTTGTAAAGGTTTGGAAAGCATCTGCTTTTTGATTTTGCTGAGGCCGCCCTCATACTGATGAGACCAGAATTTTAAAAATGGACCCAGCACCATGGAGCAAAGGATTATGGGCCCCATCCATTTGTGCTCCGTGTCTTCTATTATTGCCTGCTGACTATTTCTGCTCATAAGGGACCGTGAACTATCCATGAGTGCAAAATGGATACAGCACAAATTGATTCAGTAACATCACATAGACATGTATGAATAATGAGGTTCACTTGCAGTCTGTCACACAGCAAGCATATCAGTGTAACTGATTTATCGAAAACTTGACTGGGTAAAGCCTCATTCTTAAGAGAAGGTATCAGCTGTTTCTTTACTTTTTTGGTAAAAAAAATTTTGAGCAAACTCAGACACTTTGTAATTTAAAATGTGGAAAAAGCTGAAACGGGCATAGTGCTGACCTACTTCCTCTCTTAACCAAAAAAGACGGAAGAGAAGGAGAAAATGATGCCAACATTACCATAAAGCTTGAAGGCTCATCAGAGATGCTAATCAATTTCAAATTCCCTAAGGAAAGCTGTGTCTTCGTATGGGTGTCTATGACTGTTGGAGGAATATAGCTAAGCCATTAAAACAAGAGAAAATGAGCTTCTCATTAACCCCTCCTTTAGAAATATCCTAGGATATTCAGTGAGAAAAACAAAAGGACACTCTGCATTCATTCCACATTTGTCATGCAAATATGGTGGGTGGAGGTGTCAAAACCAAAAGAGAACAGTAACCACCTCAGGCACAACAGCCCACTCTCTCTGAAACTTGCCCATATTCCTTTGTTTGCAGAGTATAAAAATGTCAAATTCTGACCACCTGCGCATTTAAATGAATGAGGTAGGAATCACTCTACAGGACTCCTAAGGTTTCTTCCAATTCCCAGGTTCTAGGAGACTTTGAAATTTAAAAATAAAAGAAAGACAGAAGAAGGAAGGTTAAGATTTTCTGAAAAGAGAGAGAAATGGAAAGGAAAAGCATGGGTTAAAATACCCATAATTACAACATATAGTTCCACACAATTTTCAGATGAAGCAAGGACAAAGTATACAGATGTAGAGATTGGACTCGCCTGAGAGAGAAAGTTGTTCAATAGAATTCTTTAAAGGTACAAAGGTACCACTTAGTAAGTTACTGAGTTCAAGCCCCAAATAGCATCTTTGTGAATCCAGTCGATACACCCCTAAAGAGAGGCCCTATGTGCCAGATATTAAATACAGAGAAAAAGATCCTTTCTACAGGTTGTAATCTAGACAAGAGAGCACAGGGGAGAAAGGTGAACCACTACTCAGCTCAACGGACCTGAAACAGCGTACAGAGGCAGCGCTGCTTCTATAGGTGAAAAGTATTTAGTTTCATACAATTATAACAAAGGATGCTGTTATTACCTCTTTAAACAAGGCATTATTAAACAAAAAGTGGAGAAAATTAAGCAAATCCAGCAATAACTTGATTAACCTATTTAGTCACATTGGTTCATAAAAAATCAATTATTTAATATAGGCATTAAGTAAAAAAAAATTTTTAAAGCATCTGTAATTTATTCACCGGCCCTAGGGATATCTTTGGAATCAAAGACAGCTTAACAGAGTTCTGAAGTTCTCACCAAGTACTTGTACATGTTTTCAAAGGGCCTTGAAGTAGCTAGGCACTTTCTGCTTCAGGCTACACATTAACGGAATGCCAATGTGCCCTGCACAGAGCAACCTCTTGATCAATTATTTCCTGCAACTCTTCAGAATGTTCTCAGAATGTGTGGTTAGGTCCTGGGATCTCTGTAGAGGTGCTGAGGATGCCAGGACACACACATTCACACTCCGAAACTCCATGGACCTAAAACGCATGCAGCTGTCATCTTCCAAGAAGAGTGAAGAAATGAGAGAATTCAGAAGAGGTAAGGACGGAGTGCGTGTGAAGGAGTTTGTAGAAAGAAAGAATCAGAAGGGGAAGACAAGAGGGAAAGGGGAGAGATGGGAAAAAAAGAGAAACAAAGAGGAGCATCTTTTGTTTATATAACTGTTCCTGGATTGAGATCTTTATTTTATGTTGAGAAATCAAGTAAACACGCAGGGCAAATGCTATATTGAGGAACTGACATCATCATTTCAAATAGAAATTTTGTTTCACAATAAACACCCACAATGTTGAAAGCCCCATAATAAATGGCCTCAAGTCCATGTTTTGAGCTAGACCTAAAGCCTCATAAGCATAGCTAATCTACCCTTGAGTCCCAGAATTTAAGTCAGTAGTTCAATGGAAACACCATCTCTATCAATCTTTGCGATGATCAGAAAATGAGGATAGAGATGAAAACACCTGGGAATGTATAAAAGTGTCCTGCTGTAAGAGACAGTATTACCCAGAATGCCTGCTTCCCATGACGGAGAAGTGTCGCCACCTGCCCAATAAGCAACTCCATGACCTTGGCTAAACCAAGTTTGGTTTCCTCTTCTTCCCTCTATTCCCGAATCCGTTGCAAGGATGGTTCACACCTTTTTTTTGAGCTAAGATCTGAAAGGCTCCTGAATCTGAAGTTCATTCATGCATGGAAAAAAAAATCCCATACAAAGATTTGTACCAGAGAGAAAACATAGCTGGCTGTGGGGCAGGAGACCTGGGTTCCAGTCCCCATTCTGTCACCAATTTCCAGTGTGACCTTCTGTATGTCATACACTCTCCAGGGCTCAGTTTCCTTATCTATGAACAGAGGGTGCTGAAATGAGATGGGGCTGAGGGAGATGGAGGAAGGGGCTCTAGTCCTACGTTCTTTAATTTTTAGGTAGCATACTCTTATTTTGCTCCAAAATATAACCACAATCACTCTCAAAAGATTTTGAGAAAGTTCAGTTTGGTCATTTCTCTAGTAAAATAAATAACTGTCATATATGACTAAAGGCAAAAGCAGATTACAATATATAAAATAATTTTGATCATGTTAACACAGTCACACACACACATATCTCTCTTAAACCCTATCTATAAAATCACCACTCTGGATGGTAGTATTATGAATGAAGTTGATTTTCATCAGTGCACTTTAAAAATATATATTTCTAACTTTCTTCAATAACAATGCATTTGTTTTATAATCAGAAAAATAATATTAGACCTAAAAAACTAAGCTACTACCCCTAGCTATTTTCAGGACTATCTTCCAAGATTTTCTCAACAAGCATTTGTGACATACATACATATACACGTGCGTGTGTGTATAATTTATAAAGCACTGAGATTCAGTGAGAGGAATTGTGACACTTAGTAAAAACAGTTGACCTAAACATTTTAGAGAGCAAATAAAATTTGTTAGAAGGCTCAGAAGAATTCTGATAATTAATGGAGTGATAAACTCAGTGTACAAAAAAATTTAAAACTTTTGCTTGAATTAATTTGGGGAAGCTCTAGCTATAAGAATTTTCTTGTAATCAATTCAAAATTTATTAAGATTGAACTTTTCCATATTCTTTCATATGCTTCCACACCCTCTCTTTCCATAAAATCTATGCACTTTGCTTCCTTGCCAAGATGATCTGAAGTCACTAACATTGACTTCAAAGGCATGAAGTCACACCCACCTCCAAGCACTTGATAGTGAGAACGTCACATGGAGAATCAACTACCTCATATTAGGATCAAGGTTTACTCCACATGGGAGCAAGGGAAGTGGGTGGAAAGCATTAAGAAAATAATTTTAAAGCTCAGAGAGCTCTTAGGAAGTTGTAATATCAATCTCTGAACCAGAAGCCATGAGTACAGAGAGGGGACAATAGGAACTTTATGAGGAGGCAGGGAAATAACTTAGACACACCCTGCCCGGAACTCCTAACTTTGGAGTCTGGGCTGGCTTCAGTTCAGCCCCATGGCCCACACACCAGCCATTTCTAGAGTCAAGAGGAAGCTTGGTCCACTCCGTCATCCTCCAGGGGCATGTGTCTCTGACTATCCCTACACTCTTCATCACCCCTGTCACAACCCAGGCCCTGGAATGCCTTCTGATGAAGTTGACACAGTGTCCGAGTTGCCCCCACCCCAGGAGAGACTAGAGCAAGACAGTGCTCTAGCAAAGGCGGGGGGGTGGGCACAGGGAGGTGATGCTGCTCCAAAATCTATTGCCTGCATGTCCCCAAGGGAGAGAGGAGAAATTCTGCACATAATTTTCCAGAGAAACAGAGCCTCACCGAGGATTCTGGGCCCAAACATTCTCCTTCCTTGCTGAAACTCCTTTCTCTGGGGTGCTGAACAGTTTCATTTCCTGCCTGAGCTTTCAACAATGAACTCTAATCACTCAGCCCTCTGCCATCCCGACAGTTTAGTTAAACCCACAGAGCAAAACCTTACAGATAGAATCCCAGGCAAGAAGGGAGTTGCCCATAGGCTCAAATTAACTACCAGTCCCCAAGTAGCTAACCTTCACTTATCACACAGAAGGAACTCTGAAGCAAAACCGAATCCATGAGCAAAATTCATCATGCCAGGAAAGAGAAGACGGGAAAATAAACACCTCAAGTACACAGCTACTTTCCCAACTCTCTCTTCTAACTCCAGGTCCTGACAGAGACCGTGTTCACAGCCATCCCTCTGCCTGGAGAGGTAAGTCTGTTTTTAATGCAAAACTTCTTTTTTCTCTTTTTTGTCCTTGAGACCAGCACTGAGCTCACTGAGGAAGCAAAGCCTAAGGGTCTACACCTGTGCCCCAAACTTTTCATTCTGTGTGAGATTTTTTTTAAAGAAAAACAATTCAAGGGAAGTTTCTGAACCACTGCTTTTCCTTAGGCCAATGGTTACCAACAGCGACAGCAAAGCCTTTTATTTTCAAATGTGACCCAAATTATGACTTCTAATACACCAGACTTCCCCTTCACTTCTTTCCAAGTCCTCTCAAGGCCATCTTTTCTTGCACACCTGGAGAGAGTGAACATCAACAGTTAAGCCTCTAAAAATAATGGCTGAAGGTTACTTAAGATGACAACCCAAAATAGTTTCTTTCTCTTTCCTAGATCTTGTCCTGCCACAACTTATGTAGGACGCTGGAAGAATTAATATGGCCAGATGAATCCTAAAAATGAGTCATGGACCGCTCCTCATAGGGCAGAACACCAAGATTCTATGGCCCTATCCACTCAAATAAATAGGCAGCTAAATAATTCCAGAGGTTTTATTCCCAAATCCATCACAGCAGCATAAGAGATGTAATGAACAATAATGATACTCTTCTCTCCATCTCTAGCTATTCCAGTTTGCTTACAGGAATGTTCCCTCACTTTAAATTTGAATGTATTGTCGTGGTGTCTTAGTACATTGAAAAATATAAAGAGGGCACTGCCAAAGACACACACGTGATTCAAGCAAGAGAGACCAAGATTCTCACTGAAAAACAAAGAAAAGGGGAGCGAATTTGGTTTCACGACTACTGGTGTCAGACGCTGTGCTGTGTCCTCCACAATCACCTTGCTTTCCCTAGTACACCCAGCAATGCTCGAAGTAAAGACCAATACCTTGTTATCATCTCCAGTGTACATGAGAAAGTCTGGAGCACTAGGAGACTAACTCGCATCAAGTCACACAGCTTCTATGTGCATGACTAGGATTCGACCCCAAGAGTTTCTGACTCCGAAGCACTTTTCATGACACTGTGATTCCAAAGATGGTACCCGAGTTCTTTAGAGAGGCACCCTTTGCTACAGCAGATCATCCTCCCACTGCCAATGCTTCGCTATGATACCAAAGTTCTGCTGTGGATTTAGAGACAACGGACAGCTTGTAAATCGTGTTAAGCCATAGTCTATGTCAAAGGTGCAGGTTTTAAATGCTGAGTCACCGCTATGCTTTGCACAGATAATACTTTATCCTCCCTGTTCACATATTCTAGCCAGTCAGCCAAGCTTGGAGAAAGATAGCTCAAGTAGAGCTGGGCACCAGAGCTGAAACGATAGAATTGGTTTCTCTATCCCAAATTCCTTTCCCCACTCCCACACCTCAGCAAGTCTCAGTGTCTGCCTGTTTTAATGATTCATTCACACAGGAACACAGCTGATGTCACTGGGCCAAATTTAGGTGAATGGAACACTGCCCTTTCCAGCTGCATTGCATGGGGAATATTCTTGCAAAATCAGCTTACAGAAACTTGCTTTGTGACACTCGCATTTCCTACTTTCTGTCACAGTCAATGAAGTCAGGTCTCCTGTTCATACACCACTCACTTGGTGTCTAGTAGAGGAGATAAGGCGAGCTCACAACTAGCTATAAGGTAAATCAGTGTGGTGAGTTCTGTAAGCAAGATGCACAGAGCCTTCAACATTTGGGCTGGGCCATTAGGGAAGGGCACAGAGATGTTGGCATTTGAGCCCAGTGTTGTAGAAAGTGTTATAGCTGGAGTCAGGGGAAACAGAAGAGAGGCTATCTTAGGCTGAGAAAAATGCCTAAGAAGAGACTACACCTAAGTTAATTGTGAACAGTATACGTTTGTCTGAAGTACTTTTATTCTTCCATGGCCCGAATCTCTAGCCTGTGTCCTTCTTTGGTGAAGTCTTCGTCTCAATAAGAAAAACCAATCTGTAGAAGACTACTAAGAGGTTGCAGAGTAATTTACATTTAAATAGGTAATTATGGAACAAAATCGAAATATAAATCTAAAGGAATGATTATAATGGCGGAATTTGAGACAACATGACAAGTGAGGGGCCCTCTCAGCATCTATCAAATCTCATCACTTAAGGCACTATTTTCAAAGTGAATGATCTAGACCTCTAGCAGTATTATGAGAACTACAGGTGATATGTGGATACAGCAGTAACAAACAATGAATCATATAATGAGAAAATTATTCCTTTATGAACCGTATTTCAAGTAGTCAAGGAGAAAATCTCAGTGTGGTGCTAACAGGTCTTTAACACCTCCCTGCACTGGCTAATCTCTACTTTTAACAAAGAGAAAGCAGGCTTCAGAAACGGAGCTTTGTTTTCTTACTTATAGCAAGGAATATTATTCTTGGCAAAGGAATATTTAGGAAAAGGATATAAAGTTGCCATGAAAAAATATCAGGTAAAAAATATTAGGGTCTATTTAAAAAATATATTAAGTAAATTCTGGCATAGGTGATACATACATGCACATAGCAAAAATTCTGAAGGTGGCACATGGATGACCAAAGTTGGAGAAACGCTGTCTTATAGCCTGTTCATAAGGCAGCCTTACCTTTTGGCTTTACTGACCCAGAAGTAAAATTTGAGAGTGAGAGTCAGTATGGAAAGCCAGCTCTGAGCACTGATGGCAGCAGACCACGGGGCAGGCATGGAAATGCCATCACGCTGTCTTTCCCAGGCAGAAACAGGAAAGGGATCTGTGACCCACTGTCCAAGGTCCTTTCCTTTGTACAACACATCAAAAATAATCAGAAAAGGTAACAAATGTATGTATGCATATATGCTAACATGAAAATCAGATGTCCGGTTTGTTACAGTAAATTCATAATCATGTTATAGTTACAGGAATGAAGCATTTAAACCCAAATTTTCAAATGCAACATAGCACTTTGTTCTCTTTCCATGACCTATTTATGCTTCATTTAATGCTCAATACCACTGACATTCTTGTAGAACTGATAACACATGAAGCCATATAACTTTCTTTTTTTAAAGCAGAGTTATGTAAAATGTGCTTTAGAACGTGTAAAGAAATGCGAAATCACAATTTTTTTAAAAGGGGAGAAATCTTGACTGTCCTTTCTTTTGTCAGAAAGAAAGTTTATCACCCAATAAAAAAGAAATTATACTTACAGCTTTAAATAGGCAAGACTCACATTGTCAAAATGCACATATTTTTTTGAAAATAGTCTCCCTTAGGCAGGAAAAACAAAATTGCTTTTAATGACAGAATTTTTTAGATTGTACTTGGAAGGGAAGGGTGTTTATGAGAAATAAAGCTAATGAGTCACAGAGCAAAATAAAATGGATGGAGCAGTTCCTCACTTGTCAGTGCATAACTTGATAAGAAGCCAAGCTGGCAAGCAGGCATCATTAAAGGTCCATTCTGCTCTGTACCAGTCCCAGGTGACCTTCCTTAGAAGGTGCTTTTGAAATCTTCCAGGTCTCAACAATCACACCCTTAGAAATTAAGGAATGCGCCCCAGGGTGTGTGAGTGTTAAAACCTCACCATATTTGGTATTCCACCAGCATTGGTAGTTCTTCCGGTTGAAATATACCTTAAACCTTATGAAACTAAGCTCATTAATTAATCTTTCACATTTCAACAGGAATCCATAGCCTACACCAGATGTAGAAATACTCAGTTGAAAAGTGAAAAAAAAATTAGGTCAAACAGGTTATCTGGCATCAAGTAAGCATTCAGGAAAGACAGCTGCTTAACTAAATGACATTTTTAAAAAGGAACAAGCCTGCAATGTTGTCAAACCAGTTTGTGTGTTGATAAGAGTACAGAATTTAATTACTTACGGGTGGTTGAGGAGAAGCTGGCTTCTAGCACACTGGGTGAAATTTAAACCACATTCTGCTCCAACCACCAATGAGGGCTCAGCAGGACCAACCACATAATTTGCAGGGCCCAGTGCGAAACAAAATGTGGGAACCCTTGTTCAAAAATTACTAAGAATTTCAAGACAGCAGCAGGATAACATTAACCCAAGCACCAGGCTGTGTGTGACCGCCCAGGTCGACCATCCATGGGGCCTGTGATTCCTCTTTCTGGCCCCTAAAAATGTCCTTTCCAAACTAGTGTCCTAGAAGTACCCATCCTACGTTCAAATGAAAATAGATCCTCAAAAGCTCCAAACAATATTCCCCTTAATAGATTCAAGGATTGATATAATCCTGGTATTTCCTCTTTCTCTCCATTTTTTTTTTTTTCAAGCCTGAATAAAGACTTCTCAAAATATTTCAGTTTCCTGCTGCGGAGCTAAGCCAAGGAGTCACTTGGTTGTGAACAACAGGCAGTTCAGTATATTGTAAAGGAAGAAGTTAACAATCGTCTGAAAGTCAAGGCCTGTAGCCCACCACCGTCTGGCTGACCTTGCCACAGTGGCGTCTTTCTTTCCTCGTTAATGTGTCTTTCAACACTCAAACAGGATGTCAGCTATGAGAGAACGTTACTGCCTTTTTCCTACCACGAGCCCCAGAGCCGTCTCCACGCCACACATGAATCCCTGTTACTTCCCAGCTATTGATGATGCATTATGGCTAAACCTCAAAATGAAGAGGACGTACAGTACCTTAAAAATAAACAAACACACACAGACACACACAAACACCAGGAAGAGAAGTCATTCCACAATTTTTGCCTCTGAATTCTAACATCTTTTCTCATTTCTCCATCTGGAAGCTTCGAATTGTCCTCTGAGTTTAACAACTCTTTCTGGCAATGAAATATGAAGAGGTGATGATTTCCTCCAAATTAGGAGGACATTAACAATTAAGTGTTAATGCGAACACCGTTAACAGTAATGCAATTATAACTGTATTCCATAAAGGGCCATAGGAAATAATTACTCTGATTCTCAAGTGATAGTTCTAAGAGAATGAGATTCTCAGTCTAAAATTCATTAGGAGGGGCTCTGAAATGCAGCAGCACACCTGCAGCTGGAGAAGCCTCTCCTTCCTGTAAGGATAACCCCCTCTCCTTTCCTTTAAGGACAACCTCATTGGTGCCAATGCAGGCACTCTCTGGCTATCTGCTTTTGCTCCTGAAAACAGCTGCAGTGGGGATCCTGGGACCACTAACTTGCTGCTCCTGGGGCTGTCACACAGTCCCAAAAAGGCTTATCTGAATAGCCAGAGATGCCGTTTTAATCCTCCAAGCTGGACCAAAAGCAAATGACACCCCATCATCATTGTATGGCTTGTAAGGATGATGAAGAGTATCCCAGGAAATGACTAATCTCCAATTTCCATATGCACGTCAGCACTGAGACTTGACCAGAGAGAGTGGTATAATAGCAGATAAACCATTAATGCCTGTCTCAGTCTTACTTGATTAAAATTGGAGGACTAAACAGAGAAGCTGATAGAATCAGTCAATTGCTAATGTTTTTTCCTACTGATGCATAGATGGAAGTTTAAATTGTGCCTCTAAATTCCCTATCAACCCTCGATTTTAGCAGTCCTTCAACAATCCATAAATCCTTCTCCCCGCTCATTCGTCAAAGATTAACATTGCTAATAATGGATAAAATGAACTTTTTGAAATTTCAATTCTCTATTCCCTATTCTCTGATGGACATGTCCACAAAAAGAATGATAAAATGAAATTAGAAGAGAAATGTCAAGTTTGGGGTCTTTTTCCTTCAACACAAGCCCATCTGTTAACAAATTCTGCAGATTTCTTTCTTCACTATCCTGTTCAGTATCAGAATCTATTCTAATACTACAGGCTTATACAAGCCTTACTGTCACACGCGTAGATTAGCATCATCACTTCCCAGCTGGTCTCCCTTGTTCCCTTCCTGACTCCCCTCCCAATTCATCAGGCCTTCCCAGGTGAAGAACCCAAACGACTCCCTATTTTATAAGAGCAAATCTAATTCCTGCTTGGTCTTTCATGTCCTCCATGGTTTGGCACTACTGAACCTACCCAACCTCAATTCCCAGGACTCCTCTGTCAACCCGGTCTTCTCGCCTGCCCTGCGAACTCTCACCTTCAGACCTCTGTTGATTACACATATGGTAGTTCTTATATGTTGCTGAAGATTTCTCTACTGTTTCTTTCATATTTAATAAGTGACTTCTGTGTCAGGATATTTTAGAAGTAACCACTCTAAAATATCCTAATAGACAGTCAAAATAAATAGTTTACAGTGCTTAGGGCTAGTTTCACCTACAGTAGTTGGACATCTTGCAGATCTTAGAACCAGTTAAACTAGTACTTCCAAACACTTGTTTTATTATGTGTTTTATCATTCTCCCACAACAGAGTCATTTAAGGGTCTACGCTTGTAATGAGTTAAGATCATGTTTCTCTCAGCTACCACAAATAATAATGTCAATAGTAATAGTATTGATAAAAATTATAATATTTTGTATGTTAAAACACTAGAAGTTAGTAAAGGTCTCTTGAGGTTTTTTTCTCAGAACCTAAAGGAGAACATGAGATAATTCATACATTCCTGGTTGCCCATTAGCAACCATCACTCCACAGCTTCCATATTAAAAGCACGGGCACTTGAAGACTTCAGTTGTTAATAAACTTTGCCCAAAGGATGGTAGCAAAAGGCATGCATCAGGTGACAGTATAGTACCTCCCAGGACTGGGGGACTTGTCAGACTGTGCAACAGGATCCCACAGACCTGTCTCAATCAAGTTAATTAGAGACATCTGCAGCACAGAGATCAAGCCAGGCTAGCTCTGGCAGCTTATTTGCACCAAAAAGGTACAACTCACATGGGAGGTAAGATGGCTAGAATGACAACCAGATAGCAATCAGTAACATGAGCCAGCTCAGTCACCTGAGCATACTCACTGCTGAAATAAAGCTCGTAGGACCAAGGGATGCAAATGTCGAGCTGATGAAAAGGCTGAAGGATATTTGAACAAACCTTTGATATTCTTAGCCCCTGCAGGAATCTCAACACTGTAAATGGAACCCCATCTATCCCCGCCCCCAGCACCTGCTTGAACTCTTCATTCACCTATGCATCACCTCCCTGGGTTGCTCACATTCATTCCAGGGACCTTGACCACTGTTTTTCTGTAAACAACTCTGCCCTCTTCCAAGATGTTGTCACTGATGGAGATCCAGCTCAGGGACATGCGGTGTTTGAAGCTGTAGCCTTTGCACAGCTGACACTTTGAAACTTTGCCTCTGGAAATTACACTCTATACAACTCAAATCTTGGCTCAAGAAAGCCACATCATTCCCAAACTCGGCATTCCAGGCCTGGTTTTTAGCAGTCTGGCTCTACTAAAGTTAGTGGAGTTTGAGTCTTTACAGTATTTCTTTTATTCACCCTCTTTGTTGTTATCATTCTTAAATTCCTAAAAAATGAGCAGCCAGCTTCTTACGGATTCCGCTGGTACTGCTTTGCATACGTACACTGAAAAGAGCTAGGTGTCCTCACCAATGACAAACAGGCTGTTTTCTCTAGGTTATCACTAGGGATGCTGTCTTCTGTTAATGTTAACTACAGTTCACTGGAGAGGCTGACAGAATTATGCCCAAAGTCAGGAATTGGTGCTATGATAGACCCAATTCTCAAAGCTCAATGAATCTGAAAATACTGTTAGCTTAGTCATCTATAATTTGGTGTGGGATAGATGTCATACCATGACACACTCCTCCAGCTATGGAACATGTTTTGATTTGATGTTCTAATTCGTTAATAGATTTTCATTTGACTTCAGTATCCACATACTTAATACACACCACTGTCATTGTTTAGATACAGATCTCCATGAAAGACAAATTATAAACTCGTGGCCTATGGACCAATTTCAGCCCCATATGTGTCAGTTTTAGCCAGCACAGTGTTTCAGAGTAACCTGAACCAATATGTAGAAATCCAGAGATTTCACATACAGTACAGATTTCTGCCTTCTCTTGAAAAATTAGAAGATCTGGCGTCATTGGTTCCATATTCTTTTTCCATGGCAATATTCTGCTAGAATGAGCAGCCATCCCTTTCAACAGGGACTTTCCTCACTGAGTTTTCCTCATCAGGACTGATCTTCTAACTTAGGTATCTGCCTGCTGCAGCAGCCATGTAAGTTTGCAGCCCATGCCAAAGAACTTCTGTCTTTGTCACTTCTCAGAGTTTGCCATGTAATCAATAATATTTTACAGATTGTCTTCCACTTTAAGAAATATTCATCAGCACAGAACAGCCGAATAGAGTTTTCAAGGATTTCAGACAGTCTGAATTCCAACTTTGTACGTGAAAATTTCCCAGAGGATCAGAAACCCTTGTTGAGTTCTCCTCCAAGCATGACTAATACAATACACGGAGGTATTATCATGCAACCATGCATCTCTGCACTGGCAATGAGGAATGAATGGCTCAGTCGCTACTCTCCCACCAATAGCATCTTGGGATGGCGTTAACATGTTGGAGAGCATATCTCTGGGCCACCAATTTTGTTAGAAGATGCCAGGACTGTTGGTATAAAATATTGGCTAATATAGGGAACACCACTTCAATCTTGTTAAATCTGTTCTGGAATGGAAATTACTGATATTAGGCCACCATGTTCTAGCCAAGAATTACTCATTCTGAAGACAGAGGGAAGGCCAGCAACTGTTCCAGAATGATGCTGGCTGACCTGCCAGCAGTACGGAGCAAGGAAAAGCCAGGAAGATCAAAGACGGTGTAGATGCATGACTTTTCAAGGCTAAGTGAAAGGACAAACTATGGTAACTCATAACTTTCCAGGCTACAACAATTCAAGGGCTATTAAATTTCCATAAACATCACTGTGATTAGAAAAATTCTGTCCCACTGTTAAGCTAGTGACTGTGCAATTTGAGGTTACTTCCTGCTTCTGTATCATGACTGCACCTTACTAAATAAACTTCTGGGCTAAGATATTTACTTGACTGGGAAATGACTACTAATAAGCTGTTAAAGGATGTATCCTCAAGTTACTACCTGTGGCATTTGTAACACGTTCCCTGTTGAACAAAGGTGTCACAGTGGCACGGTGAATAAACAATCCTTTTATTCTCCCTGTAAGTTATACAGTATTAAATGTTAATAATTAATTTGTCTTTGTGAATTAACACACATGATCTTTTCAAACAGGTACCGGTGCAACCTCACCCCACTCTTGTGAGGTGGCTAATCATTTCATATCCTTCACACTTCCACAGCTATCAGTATCACTGACCTCAGCTAGCTAAGTGTGAAGCGGCAGATGGTTTGTAATGCTCAGTAATGCCCTATAAAAATTTAGCACAGGAAACTATATAAGGGTTTTGGTGGAGGATGGTGGTTTATGCGAACTTTCCAAGAAACTCAAGAGAAACAAAATGCCACTAGTGTCCATGTCAAAGAATTTGGTGAGGATCCTGGGAGAAAAATGTCAAGAGATTCTAAGGCTTTCAGTAGCACAATATTTTCAAAATGCTTCCAAGTTATTTTAATCTGCTGCATTGCTAAAAGAGGAGCAGAGCCTGAGAAGCCAGGATAATTTTGAGGGCTGCTCGAGGACTATCTCAACCACACCACAACATTGCATAAGACTTATCCATCTGAAGATAGATTTGTCTAGGGTATCTACAGCCTTAGTACATATTTCTCATGAGAACATCCCATTTGTACCACCCCAAAGTGAGAAAGCTCTTTGGATAGTTTTACCTGACATTATACTACTTCAGAGTTCAAAATACCCAGGCTGAACTGTTTCTGGAGCAATGGAATGTTGTTAATTAATATCAACACTTCCCAGATCCTTTAAAAATGTCTAATTTTGCAATATTTTACAAGTGAATTTCAAACTGTGTTCCTGTTTTCACATCATGGCACTGTTTGAAATGGTATAGTTCGAAAATCAATAAAACATGAGATGGAAGATACCAGGGTGGCTTGAGAGTTTCTCAAGAACTACACTCTTGAGAGCCAAACAGAGTAGATAATACTTAGGAAGGAAATATGCAAACCTTGACAAGTCTCTATGTTCGTAACTCCCTCATGAAGCAGGGATCCAGTGCTGTTTTACTGATAAAGCCATCAACTGGGCTTGTTTAGGGTTTCAGAACAGACCCTCCTGTTCCTCCTGTTTCTCCGGTCTGGCTTAATTAACTATAAAATAAATGAAAACGACCAGTTCAGTGAGAATATCGGAGTAGAATTTGGGGGGAATACTTCATTACCTTTCCATCAAGTCTAATTCCTAGAATTTTATGTGTCAGGACTTTTTGACTCTAACTCCCTAAAGAAATACTTTATTCTTAGTCCATTTAGATGCCCTTAAAATGTTTATTTTTACACACACACACACACACAGAGGAACATCCAGACCATGCTATCGTGTACAACAGAGGCATATTCTTTTCATGTTTATTATTATATCCTGACTCCTTCACGAAATGATTTGATGTGGTTCACAAATTCTTAAGAATTGGACCTAATGAAACCATTAGAACTTAGCTTAAAAACAAAAAAGCCAAATATAAAGAGGATGGCAAGTCAATTATAATAAAAAATGACTCTAAGTCATACATCTGCTGATGGACTCTGTATTTACTGAGCATGTATTACTGTGTGCTAGGTGCTGCTGGGCCTGTGGCTGTGAACAGGAGAGGCTGTTTGGCAAGTGAACACAAAACCTAGCTGAGCTTTCTAGTGGCTGAAACACAAAAGGGAACACAATGCACCACAGTTTCAAAATGGAGGTTATGGGCTTATCAAGAGAGGGAAAGTTTTTCTTGGTAGGAATCTGAGGAGAAACTTAATACATAGGTTGATGCATATAAAGGAGGCCATCCCTGGTAGTCTGGTGGTTAAGAACTAGAACTCTCACCACCGTGCCCTGGGTTCATTTCCCCAGGAAACCACACTATCCTTCTGTCAGTTGTCATACTGTGGTGGCTGAGTGTTACTATGATGCTGAAAGCTGTGCTACCAGTATTTCAAATACCAGCAGGTCACTCATGGTGGACAGGTTTCAGCAGAGCTTCCAGACTAGAAAGAAAGCCACCCACTTCTGAAAAAATTGGCCATGAAAACCCTATGAATAGCAGCAGAGTATTGTCTGATACAGTGCCTGAATGTGAGAGGATGGTGCAAAAAGACTGGGCAGGGTTCCGCTCTGCTGTACACGGGGTTGCTATAAGTTGGAATCAACTCTATGGCACTAACAACAAAATAAAGGAGATCTTAGAATACTAAGAGTATTAAAATACAGATGTCTGCGTACCTATCTTCAGGCTTTCTCTTCTCCTAAAATAGATTACATAATTGACAATCTTTTGAACTAATCAATCAATAGAGTAACATTTGGAGAAACCCTTTTCTGGACTGTTTACAAGTGCAAATCTACATCTAAAATTGCATATGTGACTATAAAAGAGGAGAAAGGGCATGTTGGAAAAGGGCTTTCTTTATATGAGGTATTACTGCTCTAGACAATTTTCTGTATTGTATTTGTAATTGTAAAACAATCTCTGGCAATTATATTTATTATATTCCTTTGTTTTTTAGGTGTCTTGGTGATGCACATTATAAATCTTTTTTATTTCTCTATATAGTCCTACTTTCTTTTGGGTGGACCTGATAGTAATAACCAAGCCACCAGGTGAAACGTTTCTCAAGGTGTGGCTTGACTAATTTCTACCTGTACTGTTTCCTTTTTACAGGATGGATCTTAGGTGACTAATTCAGGCCACAATACGTGAATGGTATTTTTAAAAACTTAGGTAAATGTCTCCAGACCTTTAATTATATAGTACTTTATTGGCTAAATTATGCAAATCAATACACCCTGAATCAAACACACATCTACTCTTAAGAGAGTTCCCTTGGTTTTGAAAGTCACTTTAACAAGCTATCAGTCAGAGACTGATATTTAGAGGTAGCATAACTGATTGGCAGCAGTGGGATTTCTGACCACTTTCAGTGATAACCATTGCAACAGAGGAGCAGGTTTCAAGCCCTAGGAAGGATAAAGCCTGACAAAAACCTTGACAGGTACATAATGCCATGATGGAAATACTACTCATTATGTCACACCTAATAATCCACCTGTGCCTCATCACACAGCTGTTTGTGTTACACCCTGTTGCCAAAGAAAGCTTCTCACTGCTCTTCCTCACCCAGCCATTAATATGCACATCAAGCACAGTGGCCAGACGCCTATGCAGAAGGAAGAGGCAGGCAGGGGATCCACAGGCATAAAGACCTAACTAAGCAAGTAATATTCTCAGCATTATTCAGGAATGTTTAGCTGCTTGCTCAAATTCATCACTAACAAAGGGCCCATTTCCCAAAGGGCTGCACTGTGTAATTAGCAGTAAGAAACACTGCCCCTGCTCAGGTCAACCTATGGGATTAGTTACAAAGGTTTTGTAAATTTCAGAAGCTATCTACACAGATGTCTGGGAAAAAACACACAAACACTCAGAACAGCATAATGGATGCAGCCACAGCCATTAAGTAGTTTAGGATTTGTGAGACTCAGACAACCAATACATTTTATGGGGGAAGTCATAAAAGTCAGACAGGAAAAAATATATAGCATGAAAGTTGCAAACTTCTAGACAGCATGTAAAAAATGCCAAAAAGTGGCAGGGGCAAAGGAATAAACATACCAACCAGAGCTCATCGGTCTTAATAAATAAGACAGGGTCATCTGAGTTTACTTCTGGAACCAACAGAAGTCCCTTAGTATTTATTTTTGTAAAAGGATTGCATTTTTTTCATGCTTCCATTTACTGTTGTCATTAGACTGGTTCATACTTCATTAGTCTGCTTTTAAAACGAACTTTCATTTTATTTATGAAAGTTTTTATACTTCTGTGAGGCTGCTCCAAAAACATATAATTAAGCAATGCTAACTTTTCAATCACGAAGGTATACTATACTAAAAGAAATGCAAATACATGCAGACAATTCACATGGATGAAAAGGCCTCAAATTAAATCATCATGTTGTCCACTTTAAATACCTCACAATTTTATTTGTCAATTACACCTCAATAAAGCTGGAAAAAAAAAATAAAAGACCTCAAATTCAAGAAAGTAATTTTACCTTGTATTAAAAAAAATTTGTAAGTGATGGAGTTTGGAATAACTGTGAATAAAAGTTAAGACTAATTACTCATCTTAACAGTGAATGACTCTAGTTTTCAGAGAGTTGTTTATGCTTAGTAAATAGCACTGCTCATTTTTTATGATGGTTATGACTGTTTAAACAGGTTGGCAACTTTCAATGAGAAGTCAAAACTATTGTCTTGGTTGCCAACAAAAATAATTAATAAAATACCTCTCACCTCAGGGTAAATATGTAAGCAAGTGCATGGTAATGAATAATAAAAATAGCACTTCCTTCTACATCTGGTGCTAATTAAAATCCGATCAGAGTAATAATTGAGCAGTGCCCAGGCTACCCTTGATTTTTCTTGTCAGGTTTCAATTGTTCGACACAAATGCACTGACCTCAATAAATGAAAACATATTTTTAAAAAAACCTAAATTATAACTATCCTTATTTAGGACAAAAAGTGATTTACTGTCACTAAGGGGTTTAGAGGTTACAGGAGACACAAGTTTCCTAGGGAGTCACTCTCTGCCACTGCTGTTTGTGAACTACAAAGCACCAGGAAAGTCCATGGGACTTTCCTCCAGCGGCTTTCCCCGCCAAACACACAATTCCCTCCCTATACAAATCCAAATTAAAACAAAATACAATATTACCTAACCATATACTGAGTGATTGTGTACCAGGCACTCTGCTAAGAGCTTCATAGGTACTATCTCAAATCTTCACAGCATCCTGAGCAAGGAGGATCATTATTAGCCCCATCTTACAGGTAAGGAAACTAAGTCTCAGAGAATCTGACTCCAGAGCCCTCATTCTTAATTTTCTATACTATCTTAAAGTAACGAAAAAAAAAACCCAATATACCAATATATTTTGAAAAACAAGATAAAGGAAATGGGGTTTCCAGAGTAGAATACTTACGATCTGAAAACATGCTTTTATTTAAAAAAGGTAAAATACCAAAATGCAGTTGAAATAGTACTGATCTAATTCTACAATGTGATGTCTAAAACCTACAAATGTCTGCTTATATCAATTTTTCAAAAAGTCATTAGAAAATACAGAATAAAACATATTTCCATGTCCAAAGTGCCCTACAGATATGCTTCATACACACAAGACACTAGTAAAGTTGGAAAGCTAACATAAGACAATTTTGATATAATTGCTTAAGAAAATATACACTGATGCTCAAATTAAAGGGTTTTTTTTAGATAAGTCAACATATTGCTAGATCTGTCTGCATTTTTATCCAGTCAACATTCACTCTTTTTATTGAAAATTAAACTCAACCCCATTTTGCATGAACCTACTTCTTGTCCTATGAAAGGGCACAAAGATATATCAGAGAGCTCTCTGCTCGTAAGGAGTTTAGTGATAGGGACCAAGAAATGCCAACCATCAAATATCAACTATAACATATGGTAGAGTATAGTAAAGGCTAGAATTCAGTCTTTTAAAATGTAACGCAAATGTAGGGCTACATGGAAAGCACTGTCCTGGGTACTACATGGATATCAAGACCAACAACACAGACTCTGCCCTCCGAAGCATTCTAGTGGGAAAGGCAAGGTGTTCAAGAAACCAGTTATGTGAATACTGGTTCCCTTGGACAAGTGCATAAAAGGCAAACAAAACCTTTTTAAAGGAAGGCTTCATGGGGGCCTTCTCAGAAGAGGCCACAGTTTAAGCAGAACCAAGTTGCTGAGACACCGGGAGGACTGGGCTTGAGTGGGAAGAGGCAGAAATAGTGGAGAGGGAAGTGGGACATATAAACAAGTGCCAGATTAAGAGGAGCTTCGGAGGCTATTAATCATGGGCAATCTTGACTTCATTACAAGGAGGAATCTTATGTTTTTCAAGATATTCAGATTTGTGGCTGGGGTAAGCAGTTCTGATAGCAGAGTTGGGGATGAATAGAAATCAGGGAAGGCAGTTACAAGACTTGGAGTATATAGTCCAGGAAAGACTAACTGATGACTTGCACAAGGGCCTGATAAGGGAAGTGAAGATGAGTGGAAGGATTGGGAGATGGGTGGGGAAGCTGACCTCACAGGATGGGTGACTGCTTAGAAGTGAGCAGAAAAGCGGACTTGGAAAAGACTAAAATGTGATTCAAGGGAAGGAGGAGAGACTGCCTTAAATAACTAAGGACTGAGAAGTGCTCAACTGTAACTGAGGAAAACCCATGGTTCTCTTAGATTCGGGAGAGTTTCAGAAAGGGAGAAGATAGGCTAGGGCATTGAACCCTAGGGAGGGATGGGAGGGACAACCTGGCTCAATGAGAACTGAGATCAATGGATTTGACGTCGTCACTAACTGCTGAGACAGCCTTCTCCATAGGGCTGGGCCTGGATCTGGTGAGGAAGAGAGATTAGCAAGGGTGCCTTTCAGAAGTTTGATGGTAAAATAAAGAGAAGATGGTACTTTTATGCCTAGTTTTATACCTAGCTCTCTGAGAATACAGAGAAAGTAACAATTCTGACTAGGAGACCTGGGAATGCTCATGGTAGGGAGTGAGGATGTTCCCCCTTTTTGCACAATATACACAGGAAGAGCAGAAGAGAGAGAGATGGAGAGTCAGGGTTACAACAGAGTTCATCTACTGTCCTAATAATATATTTCTATGTTAAGATAAATTTCTGAAAAAGATAAAACGCACTACATTAAAAAAAAGCATACTATTCTAGTTTAAATAAAGTAAATAGATGTATCTATTATTTGGGGAATAAAAACTTAGCCTTGGTTGGTTCTCCACCTAGAAAATATTTGATTTTAGGAGAAGAAAACAGCAAATCTCGTTTGAACAAGGGCATGAGATGTTGAGAATGGCAGGCTCCCGGCGCTGCCCTCACTCTGGGTCCTCCTCACCTGCTCTCAGAAAAGACCCAGCTCCTGGGAAACAAATTAAGGATGCACCCACTGGATTGGGCCTCACTGCTTTGGGAGCTGACAGAGCGCTCTGAGCAGCAGCAGGAATTCCTCTGGGCCTTGTCATGACATCATTTGCGCAACGTAGCCTGTGATGGCAGAAAATGAAGCTGGTATTTATACAGGGTATTAGAGGAGGACCCTCCCGCGCCAGGCTTAAGATGACAAAATGTCAGCCTCAATCATCTGACAGGCTTTGGTCTCCCTCTGTAACCTCTTTCTTTTTGGCTGCTCTTTTTTTATATACATATGACACTAACAGAAAAATAAATTGAAAAGAGCACTGAGGCAGAGTGTATTTCACGCACTGGTGCCAATGTTTCATATCTCATGAACCTCGGGAAAACAATTCGTAGAACTAATTAGTTTACAGTGTTTAAGCAGCTTGTTCCTCGTCTTTAATCTTCTTTATGTAATACTGTGAACAAAGCCATATTATCTTCTGATTTTTTTTATACAGTTTAACAAATATAATCTCCCTTTTCTTTCTAGAGATTACTTCATTTAGACATCAAACTATGTTGTTGTTGTGGGTTTTTTTCCTCAGGAGTAAGGATATAAATAAATTGACATCTATTCGCATAGGTCTCAATGGTCTACCAGATCCACCAAGCCCTAATCTTCTTTGTTGTCATGGAATCCACCTGGCTTAATTATATTTACAGTTTTCAACTACATCTCATGGCACGCAGGTTTTTCCTGAACTCTGCACATCTTCCTGAATCCCAGCTGTAAGTCACATCTAGCCTGCTGTCTCTTTCTCAGATTCTGCATGATGACAAGGCAGTCTTGCCTCGCCTGAAACTTAGCATCAGGTCTTTAAAGAATAGAGTCCCGATAAATCTCCCCTCAGGTATTTTTATGGCCCAAGAAAAGAAGATGATTTAAGGGCCTTCATGACCTAAATCCAAGTGAAAGGAAATAGATACGTGTGTGCACAAATTAGCTGGGGGGGAGAAAGCAAGGAGGAACAGAAAACTTAACCTGGGAAAGTTTTATCATAAAATATAGCTCATCGAGTATGACTTTGGAGAGAAACTGAAGCTTTCTGCGCTTTCCTATTCTAGATAGCTACTTAATTGCTAAGTTGCTAGGGCTGATATATTAGTCAGAAACTAGACAACTGAAATCTAAGAACTGGATAAGGCTAGTGTTGAAATAATTATTCATCTGGTGAATGGTGTTGCACACACATAACTACTTGCAGTACCAAGGACTCGAAGCAGTGTTATTTCCTGAGAGAGACCCTTTTCAAGTGGCAGAAAAACTACTTCAGACTTTTATTTATATATTTGAATCCACATTAGTAAAGAAATTTTATAGTCTCAGTAAAACACAGTACTTGTTGCAAATTTTCATTTTGCTTGCCTGAGACTGTTTACTGTCCCATGGTACTCATCTACCTTAAAGTTCACTCTGTCCTTAATTGTCAAGTAGATTCATGGTAACTCCTAATTAGTGCGAAACAGGTAACACAGCTGCGACTTTGCAACTGCTGAACACCTTTAGCATCTATATCAAGCTGAGCTCAGGAGCTCTGTCTGCTCCCCTACCAAGGTTAATGCTTTTGAGTCTTCTAAGAATTATGCAGCAGGTGCCCACAGTGAGAGGGGACGCCTGGTTCTCCAAACTGCAGTTTCTACGACCAACGTAGTCAGCATAAGAAGTTGCCAGTTTCCAGCAACGATAACACAGGAGAAATTTCTTTCTCACTGCACAGCCTCCAAGTCACATTGAGGATCTGATTCAGAACTAATATGGAAGATTTAAATGGATCATTGCAAGAGATGCTATGCATGTGGTCCACGGGAATTAGAGGGACTAATCAAAAAGCTGGGGTCTCAGCAGATGGTCTCTTGAGAATTCTTCCAAGTTTTATATGAGTCAATGACACAAACTATGTAATTGCCCCAAGATTTTACTCTAAGAGCACTGGCACTAGGAGTAAGACCACTAGGAAACCCAGCTCTGTTGCCTTCCTGCTCTTTGACCCCAGGCAAATTATTTAACAGGATGGCGGTGAAGGATTACAGAGATAATGCATCTAAAGCCCAGGGCACCCATGTAGGGCACAAGAAAGATGACAAGTTATTCTTGTTGTGACAGTTATGATTATTTTGCATTTACACACAATTCTGAGAGACAGCGGTGTTTGCAAGCAACTGCAGTAATGACCCAACTGAGGTGTATATAGAAAAGCAAATACATTAAAAACAAGGGTGCCAAGGGGGTCGGCCCCATGGCCGAGTGGTTAAGTTTACCCACTCTGCTTCGGCGGCCCAGAGTTTCACTGGTTTGGATCCCAGATGCAGACCTAGCACCACTCATCAAGCCATGCTGAGATGGCGTCCCACGTAGCAGAACCAGAAGAACCTACAACTAGAGTATACAACTATGTACTGGGGGGCTTTGGGGAGAAGAAGGAAAAAAAAAAAAAAGGAAGATTGGCAATCGATGTTAGCTCAGGTCCCAATCTTAAAAAATAAAAATAAAAAATAAATAAGGGTGCTAAGGAGAGCCAAGAAGTAGAAAAATGGAAGATGGGAGAGAAAGAAAAAAAAATAAATTTCAGGAGAAATGGAATGACAAAGTAGAAGAAAAAAAAGGAAAATGGCAGAAAATAAAAATCTAAGAGGAGGGTTTGAATTCCTCACCCTGTTCTTCTCCCTTGAACTTTTATACAAATTGCTTTTCTGCATCTCGACTCTGTCTGCACTATATGGTACAGTTTTAGCCCAGCTTCAAGTTGCAGCAGTCCCAAGGTAGAAATGACTAGAGAAAAGAAAGTTCCCTCTTACCTATGAAGAATGAGAAACGTTAAAATGCAAATTCAATGTAAAAAGAAAGCAAGACGATACACACATATTTCACAGTAGCGAATTCTCAGGCAGAAGTGGAAGCCAGCAAGTAACTCCCTGAGGTGTGCTAGTGTAATATAAGTGTTTCAAGTTTGTGGGATGACAGATAAACAGCCAGCCCTGTTACTATTGAATGAATCTTTCTTTTCTCAGGGCAGAATATGTTTGTGGTAGAATTGGTCCTTGAGAAAGACTGAATTGATCTGTTAGCTTTTTGTGTGGGGCCAGAAATAATTATTGCCATACCTACTTCCTAAGGATTATGTTCAAAAGCTACAGATACTCACTTATTCTGCCTTTATTCTACGGGGAACTAATCGGAACCAGGGTTTGCTTCACTGACTCACACTTATTTTAAAAGTCAGGCTTAGTAGGGAAGAAAAAGTCAAAGAGATTGACCAAGAAAGGATGAAATGTGCAGTCTGGGTAAGCAAACTCTGTTTCAGATAAAGTGCTCTGTGGGTCTCGACCTCACCTTCCACAGCGTATGAATTCATTTTGCAATATTCCTTTTTCAAGCGAGATCTTTGTGTGCTTATTTTCAACAGGGGTTGGCAATTGATTTGTTTTCTATTGAACCTCGCCAACTGGATGCCGAAGAGAGGACGGCATATTTAGATGCCCTTAAAATTTCAGATTCACCTTTAAAATGTGCCAAGACAATGTCACATTCAGGGTAAATGTGCAATTTTTGCTAGGCCTGGACAAGAAATGAGGGTCTCACAGGCAAAATGACTTTACAGGCTTTACAGTAAAGCGGAGTCCAACCTCTATTGATTCACTTTAGTTCGAATCAAATTCCACTCATCTGATGGACATGAAATCGCAAACAAAAAGAAAAACAAATCAGATGATTCCTGAGTGTGTGTAACAGAGCACTTATACCTGGACAGAAAAAAGCCAGACTTGCCAAATTCAATCCAATGTGTTTTCATAAGCACCCATGTAGCTTACTGGCTTGTTTTTCAGTGTTTGGACCCGTGAGAGCCTATAAAAGTGAAAGGATGTAGAAGACACATACTATCCTTGAGAACTTACCAGGTTCAGGTACACAGAGAAATAAGACACACGTATAAGAAATAACTAGATGAAAATTCTAAGGAAATGCATAACTAAGTAGTATAGAGTGGCTGAGGTAATACAGAGAAAACCTGAGGAAATAAAAGAAAAAAAAAGACAATAGACTATGGAGTGGTAGGGGTTTCTAGAATTCACCTATATCCACTTTCCTCTCCTTCTGAGTACAGGAGAGTATCGTCCCCCAGCACACCTAGAGCTGGGCAGAGCTGTGAGCAGAAAGAAGGTGAGTGACTTGCAGGCTGAAGCAAGACTCTTAGTGTTCTCTTACGTGGAGGCTGGTGTTGAGATGACAAAGCCCCAGTATTGAAGCAGCCTCATCGAGGCTATTATCATTGAGTCACTGAATGGAGAATAGTTACCTGAAGTAAGAAAGAAACTTTGTTATGCCCCTGAGATCCTGGGGCTCTCTGTTACTGCAGCACAACCCATTCTGTCCTGAACATTGTATGTATACCAAGGCAGGGATGATCTTGGGGAAGGAAGTCTGAAAATGAATTTAGGATGTCCTCACTGCCTTCTCCCCTTTGGCTGGGCATATTCAAACACTTCGGCCTGTCTGCCTCCAGTATCCCCACTCAAATCCTCCAACGCTGCTGCCAGAGCATTCCAAGATCCACACCTGTTCACATCTGTGTTTGAAGCTCCAGGGGGATTTCCCTCATATAAAAGATAAAAAACAAACTCCTTCACATAGGAGTCAAGGCCTATCCTAATCTGGCTCCCCGATTTTGCCAGTTATTTTTGCCGACCAGCTCCCATGCTATATTCCTGCCACCAGCATCCTGATGAAATCACATTCTGCTATGCCTCCATGAATTGCTTCACACTGCTTCTGTCTGTAATGCTTCTCCCTCCCTCTCTCCTTGGTGAGCGCCTAATCAACTTCCAGCAAGATTCCTTTAGTCTGTGAGGCCTTTATCACCTCTGTCCTCCCTCTCTTAGCCCTTCATGCATTCTGTTACAATACAACACCCTGTTCCTTCAAAACTTTGTTTTCCTGTCTGTCTCCTCCCACTAGACCGTGAGTTGCTCAAGGCAGGGATTGATTCATTTTTGTTTCCCCCAGAGTACCCAGCACAGCATCTGACAAGTAGTTGGTATTTGCAGAAATAACGAACGAGTAAAGGAAGGAAGGAATGTGTGGATGGATGTGTTCATGACAGTATTAGGCGGAGGACAGGAGCAGAGGAGAGGTTTGCTGGATAGCAGTAAAACATAAATTGAAGCAGCTAGGATGGTGTCAAATTATGAAGACTGGGAATTTTTTATTTGATCCAAAAGGTGATAGGGAGTCATTATAACTTCTTGAGCAGGGAAATGATGAAAATTTTGTTCAACCTTACAGCATCTTGTGCCTTGAATGACAGCTCTGTTTGTACCTTTCTTATTCCCCCTTTGACTGTAAAAGCTCCCTGAAAACAGGGGCTATGTCTTAATCATATTTGTATCCTCTATAGCAACAGTGTTTGTATAACAGGTGCCAACAAATATTTGCTGAATTTAATTCTAGAAAAATTACTCCCTATGCTGTGAGGTTGGAGACACCAGCTAGCATGCTATTGTATTATATATAATATTAGATGGGAAATGGATTGAAAGGGGTTAGTGCCCACGGAGATGTGGAAGTAGAAATCCAAGATGGTCTAGCAGTCCATCGCCAGGTTTCAGAGTGTCTAAAATAAATTAATGTTTTGAGCCTGGGGTCCTGCAAAAATGGAGATACATTTAAAATATATATGTTGGGAGGGAGATTTGTTTTTCCCGTGGAGTGGATGAGTTCTGGGGGGGAGATGCGGCTTCTAAAGTGGCATTGGGACAAACAGAAGAAAATATGCTATAGTTACAAGGAGCTAGAAATACTCATTGCTGCACACCAATTTTATCCCTCATCTTGTGATGTGGTTAAATGTTTATTGATTCATTCAGTTGTTCATTCCTTCATTTAATATTCACAAATTACTAACATAGGGCAAGGCAATGTTGTTTCCAAATTTCATTCAAAAGTCTATTTGGATTTATTGTCTGTTTCACATTGACCCTTTTCACTTACCCTCAAAGGCAAAGATGACGAGTGAAATAAAGAAATGGTGTGCCTGTTTCTTCTATTGTGTTTGGTTTCCCAAATATCTGATTATTCACTATCAGACAGGGTTTAAAGGGCCTCTTCTTGTTGAAACGTGTTTTCAAAAGCTATGGCTGTCAACATGTAGTCCTACAGGCATCTAATTATTTTACAAATCCCAAGTCAAAAACAAACTCTATTCAGAAGCTATACCTGGTTTTATTTGGAGTCTCTTCTTCTTACAAAGATACAGACACACACACATACACACACACACAACATGCATGTGCACACACGCAATGATCTAGTGAAACTAAATCTTTAAAAGATATATTGAGTGAAAAACAGACTCTCCCTCTTAAGAGATTGTCCAATACTTGAACCTGATGGACTCAGTTTAAATTTCCCACAGTAGAATATGTATTTGAAACAGAATTCAAGGTATACATAATATATTATCAATAACTTAAGCATTACCATTATTACTAACACATTCAATATGTCATTTAATCAATAGCAAACTCATGTTGAACTAAACAAAATTGAAACAAAACTTCACAGACTTAAATATGCCTTGGGTTGATCTTAAGAGAATACCTGAGAAAGCATTATTCCAATGTAAACACAGACGGTACCTAGGACTTATTTCATTGGACCCTGAAGTTTTTGAGCAATTTTTGGCTGATTTGACTTACACTCACCACCCACAAAGTCTAACATCATTCCTGCAACAGAATATAATCAGTTTTTCAAATCATTTATTTGTGACAAAAGGAGAAAAAGCACACGCCCATGGCGAGGACAAAGCCTTCCCAGTATATTTGTTTTTAACCCATCCTACTCACACTTGCAATTAAACAATTATTCTTTCTCATTACACTTTCCAAAAGAGAATCCCCCAATCAATCATTTCAAAGGAAGGCAAGCATTTCTTGCATCCTCACCCTGCAGCACTGAGATGTCGGTGAGTAGGCGCAATCTTCACTTCACCTGTGGGGCAGGGCCGGCCACCACCTGCCCTCCAGAGTCCATCAGCCATGGGAGTTCCCTAGGGGGAACCACTAACTGTTGACTCATGTCTGTCACTACACAGGCAAAGGAAGCTGATACAGGTAAAGGAGCCTGTGTGTGCATACACATGGCCAACGCATCGCAGTAGATGCTCAGATCCATCTTTACTTGCTGGGCCACCATTTGTCGAGGACCGAAATGAAGTATTAATCCCAGTTACAGAAACTCCAACATGATATTATCTTAACCATTCTGGCAGCGTTACGGTACCACTTTCAGAGATGTTACTCATATATTTGAAAACAGGATGAGATTTCATTAACCCTTTTACTCAGTAATCTTAAGATCCAGCTTCAAGAGAGCAAACTGGGCTTCATGCTCCCTTACGGCTCAAGAACATGTTTTACATTGATTCTCCTTCAAGCCACATCTTGACGTGCTTTATGAAAAGTGTCATTGGAATTCAGTTATAAAATGTTCAGGGCCTCTTGGCTTTGTCACCACTGGGACAGGACACATGCTGGTTTCTCCATGGTTTAGCCAAACTATTTCTAGGGTAAAAGTTGGAGGATAAGGCTCCTCCCTCTGGGCATGTTAAAAATTATGAGACGGGAGGTGCTTCAAGCAGAAGGACTCTCAATTCTAGCATTTTCTCAGTGGCAATACAGAGGGCTCCCACTATGTTCTTTCTTTTTTCTTGAGGAGTGAAATAAGCGAAGTCTGCAATTTTTCTGGCTTTCTATGTGTGCCCACAAAATCTGTGAACAAAGGCGGGCAATGGACAGGGGAACCGGTGTACCCTTTTATGGCTTTTTAATTTTGTACCATGTGCACATATTATCTACTCAAAATATAAAAACAATTTAATTTTAAAAGAATAAGTAAAAGCAAAAAACCTCCAAAGCTTTCCTAAACTATGTTTAAAGGAAATCATCCAGTCTTATAAAGTTAGCAAAACTTTTTAAAAAATTCTTTAAAAATAAACCAATATTCACAACCGATTTTGTAAAAATGCTTTGAAAACTTTATATCTTGGGCAGACACTTTTATTAAGAAAGAGTCGTATGTCATCTTTTCATTATGATTACTATTCAGCTAGAAGGATCATTACCTACTTCAATATTACAAAAGTTAGAGATTTAAAAAAATAGATAATACGTTTTTAAAGCAAAGCATGTTATTATTCCCTCTAAGGTATTCTTGACAAAATATTAAGCATTTCAAGCAAATACATATTATTTCCTTTATCTCTTGTGATCATCTGATTCTCTTCAATTTGACCCAAGAACTTTCCTGAATGTGCTTTCCCACATCATTCATTCTCACATACTAGGCTCTCATTCAAGAAAGAAACCACCTGTTTACAGTCAACACAGAACGAAATGAGGGTAAGTCAGGTCCCTCGTTTCACCCTGAAAGAAAATTAGCCTTAAGACCTATTCTCGTGTTTGATTTTCAACTAGAGAGCCAAAAAAATGCTAAAAAATAATGAAATCGAGATTGGAAGCCAACTAGGGAAAAGTAAATACATCCTATTTGTTACTAATGCCCCTCCACAATAATTATTTTTATTTGTTCATTTTCTGGAGCAGACACAATAGTTTTGTCTTTATCTTTTACAACCAAACTTTTTAGCAAACAGGAGATAAAAGACCAATAAAACCTTTGTTCTCCCTCCCTTCAGCCAACCCCTAAGGCCTATTTTATCTCCATAGTTCTTATCTGAAGTGAATTACTGATAAGAGAAATTAAAGGACTCAGAAGCTGCCTGTGTGAGGTAATTGCAGAGCGTTTCCCACACCTAGTTTCTGTTCAGCTGGGCCCCACCAAGAGTCATCACATTCCCATCCGCCTGCTATGCAGGCAGGGGAAGAAAGCTGCCGAAGTAGAATGGCTCCAAGGCCTAAATTCCTCTTCCAAGAAGAAAAATCAAGTAAATAACAAGACTCTGGAAAACAAAGCCATACATTTACACTGTACTTATTCGGATTTGCAAACTGCTAAGTGGCAGGAGAATATTAACTTATACTTTTCAGGGACTTCATGCGCAAACAGATGAACTTTAATAACTGCCTGCACAAATTTGATGATGAGCTATCGTAGTTTTTCTGACTCCCTTGGCCGTAACTGGTATACTCTGTCTTCAGAATAATATCAATAGTGGATATTTATTGAACATAGGCACAATTCTAAGCACTTTACATGTATTAACTTATTTAATATTCACAGCAACCCTGGGGTGCATATGATTATTATCCTCATTTCATAGACGAGGAAACTGAGGCGCAGAAACTTACCCAAGGTTATACAACTAGTTAGTGTTAGTGCCGAGACTGAAACCCAGACAGTCTGGCTCCAGAATCTGAACTCTAAACAGTATTATGCAATGAATTTAATTCTCCTAAAATGACCATAAACGAAGTATCAAACAATCTCTTTCATTTTTTACCTCAATGTTTTTATGATGTCACTGACTCAAATAGCAAGCACCCATGAATTCCTAATCTATTAAAATTATTCCTTTTTAGTAAATATTTATTGAATTCCCAGAACATGCAAAGTCTTGTGTCAGATACCTGAGAGGACTATGAGGAGGTATGACAAATAACCATGTTCTCAAGTAGTTGTAACTCCTTGGCCCCTCCTGTCCCTCAAAAAAGGAATAAAAAATGAATTAGCACTAGAAAAAAACACATTTCCAATCATCCCTGGAAATCAGGCTCTTCTAACACCCACGGCCTTTGGTATAAAATGGCTCCTGGCCTGGTGCTGACAGATTGCTGGGTCCAGTGTAGGTAGAAGTGAATTCCAGGAGAGCGTGGAGGGACCAGGGCAAGAGGAAAGCCCTGGGCACGGTGCTGGCCTGAGATGAGACCAAGAAGTCGACCTCCTGACTGCTTGTCCCGTCTCTGTTCTCTCCTTCCTCCAACCTCAACGCAGTCCCCCCAAAACTAATGTTAAAAACAAAATCAAAAAAACTCCACTCTGTAGCTCTCTGCCTCAGATAAGATGAGAGGGTCTGGTTCATATCTAGTTTCTGAGTGGTAATGTCCTAGTGAATTATTCCAGTTGGGGCTGTTTGCATTTCAATAGAGGATGAGCATTTGGCCTAAGGAGGGAACGTGAAGTACCTAATCACAACCCTACCTACAGGACAAGTGGGCCCTCCCACACTCCTCCCTCCTGTTCTCCTAACAGACTTGTAGCAGAAGACATAAGCACGACTCTCCCCCGGAAATGCTGCTGACTTCTGCTCAAGACAACAGTTGACACGGTCTGTTTGGGGCTTGCTAAGCAATAGAGTGTACTGAGAGAATAACTTCAACTTCCTTAAGTGCCTGACCCATTCCTAGGGAGGAATATGCTGGGAGAGAAATCTAGGTCAGCAAACCTATGACAAAAACCGGACCAGGGGTAGGGCTTTTGGCTTCTCCTCCTCACCCTGGGCCATAATATCTCCTGCTGAGATAAAAATGGCTTTAGTAAAGTACCAAGTAGACACTTCATGTGGTTGGCTCTTAGGAGCAAGTCAATTCACATGTAGAGTCTTGGCCTTATGCTAAACTCTGGGAGACAAGGTCCCCTGGACTCATTTGGTCTGACTTCCTGCCTGCCCTCCTCCTGACCAGCTCTCCCACTGGCCCAAAGTAGGGACCTGTGGTTTTATAACCAGCTCTCCCACTGGCCCAAAGTAGGGACCTGTGGTTTTACAACCAGCTCCCCGAGGTTGCCTCCACTTGTTAACACAGTTTGGACTAAGAAGCTAGTTAGTAAGTTGCCTTGGGCGAGAGTGGTACGTGGGCTCACATGCTCTCATGAGCGAAGCATAAGTCTGACAGTGTTTCTGTCTGTGGTAGTAGGCACGCTTTTATCAGACAACTGTTGACGTTCATGAGGGCAAATCAACACGTCCACATCTCCTAACCCATTTGCAGGAACAAGTCCACACTCTGCTGAAAACAGAAAGTCAGGAGAGGGGCAGAGGCAGAGGCCTGGCAGGGAGAGGTACTTTATAACGTTACGATGCTGGTACAACATTCCTCTTTTTTGTTAACCAAGTCTAGAAGGGAAAAGGACCCTCACACGTTATTGGAGAGGGTAACAGTCATGAAAAGATAGGTTGCCTGGACATAAAGTCTGCACAGGTTCTTTGAACAGGTAGGAGCTTTGAAATACGGTGGCATCTAATTAAATGGGAACCTGTCTAGTCAATCCTTCACACCAGCTAAGGCTCTTAAGAAGGCAGAGATGTATAGTTTGGTGTCACACAGGCTACCTGGGGAATATCAGGAGATCTTAGCACCCTCTTCAATTTGACCCAGTTAAATCTGAGAGTAGAGACTATCCGAGTGGGGCCCACAACATAATTTGCAGGGCTTGGGGGTAAAACACAAATGCATGGCCTCTTGTTCAAAAAGCAGGAAGAAAGTTCCATTAAGGGCACTAAAATATAAAGCTTTTTCCTTTCTTCCAGGGTCTCTCAACATCTCATGATGTTTTTGCTATTTAATGCTGTTTTAAATAAAGAAAAATTAAAATGTTTAATTATTAGCATCAATTTTACCATTCATCTTGATATGGTACAATAACAGTTTTAATGCAAAAATAAGAAATTGATTCCACTTAACTTGTACATGGGATCACCAAAATGACACGACCTATATATTGTAGCTCATATATACACATGTATTTTGTTCTTACTAAGACAGTAGAAACACTTCATGAAGAAAACTCAACTGAAACTAACTCAACTTTTAAAATTTTACTTCCTGATACATGCATACTTTATGAACACTCTCTAGAAATGGGTACCTTGTACTCGCCCAAGGTCTCCCTGAACTCCCATATGTCGCAGTCCATGTTTATGGGGCACTGTGAACACTATATGCAAATCGTGCCCCAACAAACAAACATACATATTTTATATACCACTTCCGCTCATGCACATGTTGCACTTACAAAACACTGGTTCAAAGATGAAATGAAGAATTTTGAGATGGCGAAAGCAGAGCCTGAAACCAAGAATGGGCTTTTCTGAGGACGGGGCCCTGTGTGACTGCACTGGTGGCATGCCCTGCCCCGCAGACTCCTGACCATTATTGTGAGAGGGCCCATTCTTGATCATCAACAACAAGGCCTTCCAAGGATGTAGGTTTGATGGCAATGGAACGCACTGTGGCAAGGCTGCAGGGGATTGACTACACATGGTGATTACCCTGCAAATTACCTCTTCATACACTTTCCCAGGGGTGTGTGGCGGGGCTTATAATTATATGAGGCTGTCCTTCTTATGAAGGCTCCGAATGTGGCCTAGCTGCTAGCCCAGGAAACAATTCAGATAATTACTTATAGCAGCCAAAGGAATCTGTGACTTCTTTTACTGTGAGCAATTCTTTCCCATTGGAAACAAGAGACAAACACATACTTTGCTCTCTTCTGTTTTAATGTGCCATAACCAAACAACAAGCACGTAGATTTTGGGTAGTCATTCTAAATCACAAAGGACACAAAAAAATATGTAGGAAGATATCAAAATAACAGAAGGTAAAGAAAGATGAATGATATCCTAAGAAATCAGGAGAACTCAGGAGAAAGTAAAACACACTCTCAATACTTATATCCCCCACAACAGACCACAAGAAAGCTACCCTGAGCACTGCCATAGGCAACCTTCTCTCCCTTTGGGTCTCTGAATAGCAACGGGTTTCAAGTAGTTTGAATTAAGGAGCCAGGCTGCATCTGCACCCAACAGCTGGAATTCAGCAACTGTTGTTAATCCACCTTAATTGCTTATTATTCTATCAGTTCTTGTTTGTGCTTTTGTTATTCAAAGTAATTTTCCCTACACACACAACCGAGCATGGTTTTTGCAAGCTGTGGCCAAAAAATTCTTGTGTTTCAATCCTAGGGCTGTTATCGTTTTGTTTGAAACAAAAACACATTGACATTGGATTAAAAAAAAAAGCAAAGTTAGCAGTGATGCCCACAGGTGGACTAACGTTGGCCTTTATGGACACAGAGAGGAGGGTATCAGCTAGCTACCTCTAAATAAGAATAAGGCTTTGGGGTGCTTTAATTAGAGCTGCAGTTAGCATGGTTGCTATTTTCCCTATACAGTTCTTTCTTTCCTTGCTTTATGGAGGGATTTTCACACCACCACTTTATTGCACTAGTGAGTAAATGAGATCCCAGGTTCCAAGGAGAAAAAAAAATTACCAATATAAATGCATCATGTGCAAGTTACCAAGGTAAACAGGCCCATGGAGATGGTAAAGCTGACACCACCAACTGGAATATCTGAGAGGGACCAGCAGGAGAAAGCCCACGGGTCTTGGTCCCAGTTCTGCAGTGTACTGTGCAAGTTTCAGCCCAGATCATTCATCCTGAGGCCCGCAGGAAGGAATCCATAGCACAAGGCACTTGTGACTTGGCACTGACAACGTTCTTACTAAAGCTTCAGCTATAGCTTTTCTCTTTCCCTCTCTCCAATTCTCCCAGATGCCACTCTTGGGTAGCTTCTCTCAAGGTAGCTTCTCCATCTGGGGAGACCACTGTGACATAATCTCTACCTATAAATTGATCCCTGGTAATAATTTGTTTTGTGGGGCTTTGTTTATAATCTGCAAAAAGGCAAAACTAACGCAAATTTATCGTTAGTAACCGTGATTCACAGGGCAGGAAGGCTGATCTTTTGTATCTCCCCTACAACTTACATATATATCCCCTAAGAATGCATTTGTGGCTCTCTCCACGTATTCTTCTCATCACAGCACTTTATTGCAGTCTTCCTTGCTCTCTAATGAGTTTTCCAGCATCAGCCTAGTCCCCTATAAATTTGGTACAAGGCAGAGACCTAACATATACTTGTCTCTCCCACAGTGCCTCGCTGTTTACTGAACTGAATTCCATTTTCTCTGGATGAGAAGAGACAAGGCTCTCTGTTAGCCTGGGCTTGTGTCCACTCAGCACTGTCTTCACATGGTGGGGCTGTCTTACCTCTTACATTCTTCTAGGTCTATCCTGAAGGCATCCTTGTTAGTCATTTATTTCCCTATTTGTGTCATTGAACCACATCCCTTAAAAATTAGCCTGCTCTGCCCTGACTGGAAGATGAGACACTGCAGGCAACTGAGCATATGTTCAAGTATGATAAAAGAGCTATATTATGACAAAGGTCTTTAAAGGATTTTTGCCTTGCCCTTAAATCACCTTGACTGTTTCTTCACACAGCAAGAGACTGAAAAAGATTTCTTAAAAAAGTGTTTCCTGAGAAAGTTTTGGCCAGGATCATTCATCCTGGAGCCTGCAGGAAGAAACTTGCGAACCAGTGGGGAGAATTCACACTGGAGTCAGCTTTAGTTTTGAATTCTTACTATTTATTCATAGCTGGTGTCGTCTGGTTTTATGCTTCCTGTTTTAGAGTGCACACACCAGGTTAGCTAAGGAGATATTTTATGCATAAAATAAACTAACACAAGGACGATTTCTACAAGACTTCTTCAGCAAATTCCAGTGTCATTTCCTAAAGACCAAAGAACCTTGTTAAAACAACTTATTTGTATAGGTTAAGCCTTATTCACAGAAAGTGAGTCAATCATATAATTTCTAAAAGTCTTTTAAAAATGTTCCTTTGTTTATTCAGTATATTTCTTACTGCCTTCAGAATACCAACTATATAGTCAGCAAAATACAGTCTTTATCTGTAAATTAAGCCTCTTACTCTATTTAACGATTGTTATGTGGTATGGTGATGATCTGCAGTTTTAAATACGTTATATCCTGTTATATCAGAGATGACATGTAAATGCAAATATTATAGCTTATTAAATCAGCCTCTCATTCATCAGTTCAGTAGCAATGAATCAAATTGCCCGGATTAGCAAAGAAGTTCCCAGAAACCATTCTTCCTCATTCAAGTTTGGTGATTTTAATCCTTTAAAAAATATTTCAGTACTTTATTTTGCATAGTTAATCACTATTTGTTTGAAAAATCTTAAATTGTAATAATATTTTAATACAGTCATTATTAATTAAAATTTAAAATACATACTACAGACTGCATTTCTGTTGTGTTGTGGTATCAGAACCCTCACTCTGCCTAACCTTCAATGATTTTCTTTTTTCTTAAAGATTGGCATCTGAGCTAAGAACTGATGCCAATCTTTTTTTTTTTTTTCCTGCTTTTTCTCCCCAAATACCCCCAGTACATAGTTGTATATTTCAGTTGTGGGTTCTTCTAGTTGTGGCATGTGGGATGCCACCTCAGCGTGGCCTGATGAGCAGTGCCATGTCCCCGCCCAGGATCTGAACCGGCGAAACGCTGGGCTGCTGAAGCGGAGTGCGGGAACTTAACCACTAGCCCATGGGGCCGGCCCCTGCAATGATTTTCATAACCTGAATTAAAGAACGCTGGTTTTGTATGTGCGAGATGGGGCGCAGGGAAATGCCCCACTTTAATTCATGACATAAAAAAAAGACCATAACGTCAAAATGATAGGTGATGACTAAGTGAAAACAGTATGGATCTAGAATCCTGTGAGATTTTATCAAATTTAAGCTCTTATTTGCCTTAAAGAAAAGTAGTGCAGCTGGGATGCAATTCTGAACACCTGCCCTCCTCCGAAGCTGAACTCAATAAGAAATATCCCATTAGATGGGTATCTAAGACGATCCTGGGCATCTCCGACAGAAGCCAGTTAATTACGCCAACCTGCAGCCGTTAGCACAGAGGCGTTGTTCCCTTTCCCCCAACATAGGGCAGAAACGAATCCTCTCACTTCACTGATCTAATTTCTGTTTTCAAGCACCCTGGCAATCTCCTGCCTCCCTTCACTCACCTTCCTCCTTCAATTCTTTCAGAAAATGAGATAAAGCTAATTTATGTTCGTTTTATCCATTTCCCCTCATGCCTCACTGCAACAGGAAGCTGCTGTCTCTGTTGTGTTTAGACCAGTCGCATCTTAGCCATGAGCTAGCGATACCATCATCATTTAGAAAGCACCCTCATCCTAGCGCAGTCAGCATCAAAACTGTTCCTCAACATTCTAAATTTGTCTTGCACATCTTCCCCATCTGATGCAAATGAACCAGCAATAATTTTAGTAGAGGAGGCAGTGCTTTAAAGCATTGTGAGCCTGACACTGAGGAGGTTTAAGCATCACATTACGGAGCACAGCTGTATCCTGTTGTTTCATCTGTGGTGCTTTGTGATAGCACACGACTGTAGCTGCTGAAAAGCATGTACGCAAGGTTGATATATACACATATACTTACATACTTGGGATGTGCAAAGGAGAATGTGGCTGTGCTTTAAGTGTATCAAACTATGACTTCTAAATTCCTTTCCATCAAATGCCAGTAGAAGCAATTGATAAATGGCCCCTAGGAGAGCACTTCTCATTGCCTCAGGATGGAATGACTCGAAGGCATACGACACTCCATCAATATAGAGAGCTGGCAGACTGAAAGGCAGGAAGGACTATCCCTGATACCGTGCATCTGCTTACTAACAGCAGCGGAGCTCCAGTCCTCTTCCCATTCATCGCCTACAGAAACCACTCCTCCGAGAGGCACGCCAGTCAACAGATGGTCTCTGGCTAAGGTGTAATCAGGAGCAGCTTGCTACATTTGCCCAAAACAAACAGAATTACAGGCTTCTGCTCAAGTCTGAAATTGAATTGAGAACTTGGGTGGTGGATAATGGAAACTAAAATGGAAGAGCTCAAAAGGCATCACAGCGCATTGGGAAAGGGCAGGGATGGGGAGAAGTCTCGGCCGTGAACTTCACTATTTACTACCAGGTCATCTATTTCCAATAATCTTGTCTACCAAGCAGCGTGTATGCCCTCACTACCAAAGTTTCCAGGATTGATACAATCAACACCAGCTAATGAAGTCATCTGCCTTCATCAGATGTGTAGTAACCAAAACACTACCCATTACTTTGAATACCTTTTGCCCAGTTACACCACCTTCATTTTATGATCACTGTAAAATGTCAACAATTTTAACCATTCTTGTTTTATTAGGAATAGTTTTTAAGTCCAGCAAAAATCCATCAATCAGAAGAGTCATTAAAGGCTCAAAATAATCTTGTCTTCTAAGCACTGGGCTTCTTAAGCCTATCCCTAGAATTCCTCATTGTTTTGAATTATGCCTTGCTTAGAATAGCAGCAACATAAAGCCTTAGAAATCGCCTGAAAAAGGTCAGCATAAAATTAAGGATAAATCATTTAACCTATGCCTTGGTTTCACTACCTACATAGTAAGAACTGTGCCACCCATGCAAATCACTGTACGAGGATGCTGTAAAAGTAAATGAGGCAAAATATGTAAACACACAAGTTCTAAAGTGATATGGTCTTATAAGGCCATTTGTAAGCCAAACTATCAGCAGGCACTGTAAAATTTTTATCCTCATAATCATTTAATATTATTTATCACTAAAGAAACTTGTTTACTCCCTAAAAAGGCCATTTAAAAAAAACTAAAAATCTCAATTGCTAATAATATTTTGTTTTTTAATCTTCTTTGGAAATAAAAAGATGCATATTTTGTATTTTTTATCATTCAATATTTGCAAAGTAGAACTTTTAAAAAGTATGAGAGCACGCATAAAACTAACGACCCTTAAACTAATAATCATACAATTCTCTTCATTCCTCATGAGTTAAAATATCACAGTATGGAAAATTTCATTTTCTTACATCAGTCAGACTAACATTGCCAAACATCAGTTATATGAGAAGCGTCTGAAGAGCTTTCTGGTTTCTTAAAGCATTTTCGTTGTAAGGAACTCTCCATCATGCAGAAGAGGAATCCCAAAAGAAAGGCCTTTTTTTGTGGCAGGATGAAAGCATTTAAGAGGGAGTATAAAAAATTATTTGAATAAAAGTTTCATTCTTCCGGTTTGCATTAGAGACTGATAAGAGTTAAAATATCTTTTAATGCGATTGTTTTAAAAGGTGGCTGATTGGAAATGAAACTAACTTTTCAGAAATGTGTGTTACTAAATGAATAAGACAAAGTGTGTCCTTAATCTCAAGGAGGACACACTTTTAGTGACATTTTATAAAAAAAGAACTAGATGCTAGACCCACCTTACTAAAATAGGTACCCTCTCTGTGCGGAAGTGTATCAGCTGTCCTCTCTTTTCTTATACCGAAATAGAAAATGAATTATGGAAGCATAAATAAGATATATGCTTATAGGAATAAACATTTTGAGCAGCAGAATAATCTAATGAAAAGAGCACAGATACAGAAACCTAATTACTACATCACCCTGGGCTAATCATTTAACTGCTCCGTGATTCAGTTTACCCATCTCTAAAATCAGTGGAACAGGCTCCCTACCTAACCCCAAGGTATTGGGTGAGAGCCCAAGAAAAAGTGGTGACGAAGCCTATTTAGATGCCAAGCTTAAAAGGTCTGACACGTATTTGTGGAAGTACAATTATAATGATTTTCATTATTATTCCAGTAGACTCTGAATTTCAATCTTTAGGAATAATTCTTACTATTTTATTTTAAAATGCTTCAAAACTATAACAGAAAAACCTACCATATAATTATTAGTAAAATTATGGCAATATAGTGTTGTCATTTATTATTCAATTATTGCTTCAATAAGCTAACTGTACTAAAAATAGCCTTTGTTTTCTGTTTTTTAATGCAATTTGTTCTGAAAAACTACTGTGACATTAATAATAAAAGACAAGTCTTATAAAGTGTCTAACAAGGACTTAGTAATAATCTCAGTTTAAGGCAAAAATGCTATGAATTTTAAGATGAGAGACCTGCTATATACTAAGTAAACATTCATAGTTTATAATTTGTGCAGTAGGCATCGTATATCTGTAAGAAAAAAATACTGTTCGTTATATGAAAGGCAATTTTAAACAATATCAAATTATTTAAGTTAAAATGACTTAGGAGAGCTTCATGGCAGCCCCATGTTACTAATTTCATATACATTTCATTAGAGCAGAAACTGAGTTCTATACAAAAGATGTGAAACTATAAGGTGCACTGTGTACTGATTCTCCATGCAACAAATCTGCAAACACTGCCTAGGGCATGCTGTATCAGAAATCTAGGCAGCTGGAAATCACAGCAGACAAAAAGTTACAGGTCATTGATCTCAGAATTGGAAAATTTCCCCTAGTGAGCCAAAATGAATCCAGCACATATCATCGACACACATACACATCCCTCCCAAACCCTCAAAAAGGTAGCCTAGCACTGAGATCATTAGAAAATGTATGCTTCTGTAATAGACAGAGTACCAATATATAACTAATTGACTGGTGGCAATGTTCAGTCATTCAGCAAATATTCATTGGGCACGTTCTATGTAAATGGCACCGTGAGAATCAATAGTAAGAGATATAAAAACAACTAATAATTATTAAGCACTTTCTGTTCTAAACTCTTTACTTAACTCATTTAAAACCCTTTCTTCCTTCCCCACTTTCTGTTTCTCTATCATTCCCTGAAGTAAATTACTATTATCATCCCCATATTCCACTTGAGAAAACTGAAACACAAAATGACTAATAACTTGCCCAAGTTGATAAAGCTAATAAACAGCAGAACCCAGATTTGAACCCGGGGCTGGCCCCGTGGCCTAGTGGTTAAGTTCAAGCGCTCTGCTTTGGCAGCCCAGGGTTTCGCCAGTTCGGATGCTGGGCGTGGACGTGGCACTGCTCATCAAGCCATGCTGAGGTGGCATCCCACATGCCACAACTAGAAGAGCCCAGAACTAGAATATACAGCTATGTACTGGGGGTGCTTTAGGGAGAAGAAGAAGAAGAAGAAGAAGAAGAAGAAAGACTGGCAACTGTTGTTAGCTCAGGTGCCAATCTTTAAAAAGAAAAAGAGAGATTTAAACCCAGGGCATCTGACTCCAGCCAGCACACTCAGTCACTACACCATATTTCTATAAAGCAGAGCCACGGAGGAGGCACAGGAAAGGCCTCAAGCTCTTTGGCATTCTTTGGCCTAGAATCCAGCATCCAACAACAGCAGTAAATAAAAGATTAAACATTCCTTAGAATATTACAACTTGGTTGGAGAAATAGTCCAAAATCTATTGGTATAAATGTTTGCTTTTGTTAAAGGCAGCAGGTGATACTGACAAATAAGACTAAGGGTGATTTCAGCCCAGGTTGCTAAATTATGGATTAGGGTGAAGACCGGGGCTGGAAACTGATTCTGTCTAGCCTTAAAGGCTGGGAATGATTCAGATAATTGGAGAGGAGAGGCCGCTGTCTGGGAGGGGCGGGCTGCGGAAAGCAGGGGCAACATTGGAGAGAAAGGATTGCCTGAGGCAGGTCTAGGTGGGCTGGGCAGACCAATCTGCAATCAGAAATGGTAGATTGACGGGGGACTCAGTGCAAGAAAAAGTGAGGCAGGCAGGCTGATGGGCCAGAAGGAGCATTTGGTCCCTTTACTGCCAAGCTAAGGAGCCTTGAATGTACTCTTAGGGCACTGAAGAATTTTGAGCATGGGAACAACATGACCAGAAGAGCAAGCTAGGAAAAATAATTTGGGTTGTAGGAAAGGCAAAGGTGAATAAGAAAAAATTTGCAGTATCTAGTTTTTGAGGGTGAATTCTACTTGGAATCTCTTTAGTAAGAAAAAAGGCAGCTGAAACACTCACCACTTGCTGAAATATCCTTTCTCCAACTAGCAAATGATAACCAATAGTTTTTAATGTTAAGTAAAAACTCATTTAACATTCATTGCTGCCTTATTCCTATGTGCTAAGGATACACAAACGATGCCATCATCTTCAGGGATAAGAATCTCAATTTTTGATAATGAATAGAATATGGAATACAGAAGAAATTCATAAAAATAATCACAGGTTTGTTGGTGAAGGTCAGCAAAGGAGTGCTACTATTCTTCGGTAATAAGGTTTCTCCCACTGACCAAAAGTTGCTTTACGCCACCTCTGCTTTTACGAAAGCCCTGTTAGTACCTGTTTTCGCTAACCGAAAGAAATCCAAAGAAGATTTTCGCTTTTAAGAAAAAAGGAGAAAATAGCGTTCAGCATTTGTTTTGCAGCGAGCCATTATAGAGGCTAAGCAGTCAAGCATACTGTTGCATTTCAGGCCTTCGCAGCAGCCACAGCAGCCACAGCAGATGATGAACCTCACCTTCGACATCGAGGCCGGCAGCCACGGGGGAAAGTGTAGACGTTAGTGACCTGCCTGCCCTGATGGATTCAGACGACGATGAGATGTTAATAGACGACCTTCTTCTTCTCTCTCCTACGCCCCCATCTCCTGTACCCTCCACCACGCCAACCTCTGACGACTGAGCACAACACCCCATCACCACCACTGCCACCACTCAGCCTTCCAGTGTGCTCTCTGGCTTCCCGATTCTGAAGGTGAAACTATACTGTATGTACATTATTTCTATTTTATATAGTCTATGTATTTATCGTATAATTCCTGCTTTTACTGTATGTGTTATTTTAGGCTTTATGTGTTATTTGGCATGATTTGGTAGATTACTTTTTGGGTTTGGGAATGCTCAAAAATTTTTCCCATATAAATAAACAGTAATTGCATCTTTGCTTTACGCCCTTTCAGTTTAGGAAAGGTTTTCATAGGAATACTCTACTTTCGGAGAGCGGGGTAAAAACCCATATAATCTGTCAAAAGTAAAAAAACGCATTTCTTCAAAAATAAAATATACAATCAAAGAATAGGAAAGTACATTAGAAGTAATCTAATCCCACAGCATTTTACAGATGATTAGAGCGGACCAGAGAAGTTAAGCAGAGCGGACCAGAGAAGTTAAGCAATCAGCCCAAGGTCACACAGAAGGTTGATAATATAGATTATAAATCTAATCGCCAAACTCTGCTTTGTCTCTGCTATCCTTTATAGCTATAAATGTGACTACATTATAAGAACTTCTAGTATATTTTGGCGCAAAACTAATTTTAACTCTGTAACAATAACCACATGAACTTTAAAAGATTAAAACAATAGGGCCAATGAAAATGGATCATTTGTTCATTCAGCAGCCTATATCAATTAAGAATCTAGCCGGGCAAGGTGGGAGTAGAGGAAGGGTTCAGATATAAATAAGGAAAGATGCCAAGCCCTAGTCTCTCGATGCTCAGTCTCTAAGATGTGTAAATATACACCAGATTTTGAAGACTTAGTATAAAAAAAAAAGTAAAACATCCCTAATATTTTTTTATATTGATTAGGTGGTAAAATAATAATATTTTGGATATGCTGGGTTAAATATAAAAGTACTTTCCCCCCTTTTTAAAAATAATCTAAAAAATGTACCTATTAGAGAACTTAAAATTACATAGGTGGTCCACATTATACTTCTATTGGACAACACTGCTCCAGAGAATGAACAAGGAGGTTAACCGGCTGTGGGCTCTGTCACGCCCAGGAACAGACAAGATGGAATCTAAGTATTATAGAGATAAGGATCTTAAGAGAAAAAAAAGACTAGTCTTCAGGGCATTATGTTATCTCACAGGAAAAAATCTGTGGAGTTACCCAGGAGAAAGGAATCTTTCCCATCATCTTTGGAACTTCACAATGTAATGCCTTTGGGCAACTCAGGTCTCCTCCCCCCTCTGCTTGAACCAAACTCCAAGTTTATCTTTCTGTGTGTTCTCTGTGACACTGTGAAACAAGAGAAGTGCAGATGAATGGCTTCTCAGAATATAACCCAACGCACACCAGTCCTTATGTTCGAAAAGAATCCACCTTCAGTGACCACGGTTACCATGAGAACATCATGTACCAGATCCTCATGTACCAGGTCACCAGACTACAGAAGCAACTCCCTGCACAGTTAAGTACTTGCCACCCACACACACTGTAGATGTCATCACAGAGTTCTTAGGTATAAAGCACTATTTCCATGCATGTCTTATGCTGCATTGTTTATTCTATTCCTAAATAAGCTTTTTAAATATAAACGTGGGCCTCATCTACACTAGCCAGCCACAAATACATGAATTGTAGGCAAACTTTCAGGATGGCTCCATGGTTATCAAACTGGCAAGAGTTGAAATATCAAGGTCAATTTTGCCATTTTCTAATCATCTTTGGCCACTGAGATATAGAAAAAAACCTTAAGTAAATTCTTCTCAAAACTAAGAGTGAATAAATCGAGGTATAACCAACACCATTTTCAAACAGAAAGTAGCATACTAAAAAGCTAGTAACATAAGTATGCATAATGGATAAATCCTGCTTTTATGTTAAGGAGAAAAAAGTTCTAGAAGTTAATTTCACTGAAAGTGTTTAAATATTTAATTTTAATAATTTGCCTTGTTTTCTCACGTCTCACATCAAGGAATTACACTTATCCACCACTTAAAATATTTCATTTAATCATTCATTCATTTTTTTGTAGTATCTTTATTATATACTGTAGTTATTCTGATATTTATAGTTTCTCAATTAAATGGATATTTTAGGTACTGTAGTCTAAATTATCTAGAAGCAAACTTCAAGTTTTTACAGTTTTGGACAAAGTGCTATTCTTATAAATTTATTTATAGGATGGCTTTGCTCTTGACCCAATCAGAATTTGTGTCACTTACATGACAATGTTGACTAGCATGATACGTTAGTCTTTAACGTAATTTTGCTTAAAATTTTCTTATATCCCTTTAAAACATAAGAGTACATGTCTTTCACTATCCCTTTCAGACTCTTTGATACAACTGCTAATTCTTTCATCAACTAAAAGAACCAACACAAATGAATAAACATGTGCCAACTTTCTGAATTCATTAAAACACACTCATACACATAGGAATGGTTATTAAATGACTTTAAAAGGTAGATGAGAAACAGTGAAATGTAACTTCAAGAGGGCAGAAATTTTTGCCTGTTATATTCATTGCTAGATTCATCCCCAGAACCCGGAAGAGTTCTTGACACACAGTAGATGCTCAACAAATATTTGTGTATCAAGTGGCACATAATACACACTCAAAATATAAACTGTTAATTACTGAATAATTCACAGTAATGGTGAGGCCATGAGTTATTAACAATGCTACATAATCACCATTTCACTGCATGCTACAATGTGAACATTTTAAATGGCAGCTGTCAGAAATGATTAAATGTTAATAACAAGTAGATGCTTAAGTTTTCTTGAGTAAATGGATGAATAAATAAACTGCAAAGACTGGGTCAGGGTTTAGAAAAATGAGTCATTAAGATATTATGATTTCAAAACTACATGGTTATTTTGAAAAAGTGCCAAAGACCAGTAGAACCGCTCAATCTTTTCTTATAAATCCCCCAGGATGCAAACTTAATGCGTCAGAAAAAGTTGTGATCAGTTTCTCCAAAGTTACATATAAAGATCAGGATGACAATGAACCATCAGTCAGGATCAAAAATCTCTTCTTGATTTAGAATATTCTCAGAGACAAAAACTTTTAAACTAAATGGTAAATTTAACCATGTGGGTGCATGGTCATCCCAATGATTACATAGTTATTTCAACTTAATTGCATGCCTGCATATAATCCGCTCACATAGTTTGAAAAAATAATGTTGAGATCAAGGACATTTTGAACACATTTTTTAAAGTAAATGGCATAATCCATCTTGCAAAATACAATTGCTTCTGAAGCATATTATATTTTGCTGTAGTGACTTTCTATGATCCATTTATAAAGCGCTGTATCCCAACCTCAGACAAAAAAGTACAAAATTCCTTTAATTTAAATTTAAATCCATAAATTGCCTTAAATAGTCTGATAGCACAGCTCTTAATTCATCCTTTCCACAACTGCCCATTTAACTTCAAAACTGTCCATTAAAAATAAACTCACGAAAACACAATTATCGTCTATCAACGCATACAGATAATACTTTTCTCTAAAAAAACCCGAAACAAAAAAACTGACTCATAATGTGGCTTATAAACATGTTATATGCAGATGTGGTTTGTTCAAAGGCCAAAGAAACAATTATGGCCCTATTCACTCACAATGCATTCCCCAAAATTTTCATTAGCTTACATCATAGTAAGACTTTACAAAATTTTCATTTGAAAAGACCTACTTTCTTTCAGATTGTGTGCACAAAACACCCAAAAGGTGCATTTTGGGAAAACGAGGGAAATGCCACGATGCTATCTATGGCCGCTGCAACACTTGTTTTACTTCCTTTTGTAAGAAGTAGAAAGTCAAAGGAGATTTCAAATGGTGGGTTGATGTAAATGGCATTCAGCTGAAAAGACATAAAGCCGCATTCAACAGGGAAGTCCCACCCCACTGAGTCTGCATAAGCGCTCACTCCATCTCTGTTGTAGTTGAAGACAGCGGCTGTCAATCAATCCATGCTCGGTGGTTAAAGAACCCCGTGTAGGCTCCTCAGTAGGGTGTAAATTGCTCCAATAGCCTAGGTAGAAGCAACTGATTTGCAAGCGGAGGAGGAAAAAACCTGGTTTATTCCTCACATACTCTCAAGTCAACGCTCTTCCCTGTTTTCTATCTTCTCTAGAAACTTCAGGCTCTTGTAGGCCATCATTATAGAGAGCCACAGAAGACACAAAGCTGAAACATTTCACTCAGGTTAAGAAGCTAAGGACATCGTGTGGATTTTCAGTGATTACTGTCATTAAAATAGAGCAACGAGATAAAGTGGTACCAGAGCCATACCAACACCATGGTTTTCATGGAAGTATAGCTCTAGGGGGACAGCTGCATCTTGCAGCAATCACCAAGATGCTGTTCTGAATTCAAAGGTAACCTTGCCAACCACTATTTCTGAGTAAATCCCTTAACCTCTTTTGCACCTCAGCTTGTTCATTGTGAACTACCTCCACATGGCTTGCTTACTAAGAAAAAGTAATAAAAATAATTGTGGAGCTCTTTGAAGACCTAAACTGCTGTAAAGAAATCAACTGTGAATTTAAGTATATGCCTTTGGTGAAGAAGATGCCAAGCCAGCTAGTTTTGATTAGGTCTCTCCTTTGGGCTGTTAGGGGCTCTGCCCCCTTGCTCATGGGCATTTGTGTTCACAGTACCTGGAGCCGAACCAGGACCCGAAGGGCGAACTGGAGCCACAGCCCGGGCTAGGGGTACTCACTCTCCTGGGGTGATGCCTGCTCCCCTCACTTGTCTTGGGACCCTGCCTCTGCAGCAAGGATGAACATGCTCCAGGCCCAGCTGCTGCGTGTCAACCCAAATGTAGTCAGAAATTCTGGACTGGGATAAAGGGAGGATGCTTTTTCCAGAGAGGCAGCTTAGCACCCTCCTGAGCCAAGAGGAGAGAGAGGGAGTGTTAAACTCGATCAAAATAAAATGCCTGTTGAGATTTACAAGGAAACACTTACTTGGGAGCTCAGTGAATAACAAAATGTGATGAGCATGTTGATTCGTGGGTTTTGTTTCCAATATACTTTCATATCATTTGTTCTCCCTCTCGCCTCACTCCCTGCCCTTTCAGAGCATTCCAGAAACAGGTACTGTCCCATTGAAAAGAAGAGAAATTAGTCCAAGTGCCTCTATTGTATAGCAAGTGGAAGCCAGATGTCAGAAGCCGTATGCTGGGCAGATGTTAGAGTTTTAAAATGAGAACTACCTGAACAGCCCTGGATGAAAACACTGTATTCTAAAAATAGGACACTGACACCCTACTGAAATCAACTGTTCATTTATTTATTCTACATGACAGGTGCTGTGGGGCACCAGCTTCTTGCAAGCCTGCAAAACTGTGCTCATGTATTCCTATGATGCTTCTAAACAGAGAGGCCGGTGGTACCTGTCTGTTAAAAACAGACTCTCCACTGAGATACTAGGCTCCATGTTGTTTTTCCTTTAATCCAAAAATTCAGATGGAGGGACAGAAATGTTGGGTGGATGGCTATGGGTGGAGAGCAAAGGGGAGAAGGAATAAGTGTCACATGTAAGCTGATCTGCGAGACACAGAGTAGAGGCTGTTGCAAAGCAGGCCTGGGTCAGCATCGCCCAGGTGCCGGTGCTGCAAGTCGTTTCCTGAACATCTGTGCAGAACACAAAAACAGTCAGGACCCCGGGAGAAGAGATAACAAATCTCACATTGCCTTAACCAAAACAACAAAACAAAGCACATTCCTGTTTTTTGCTGTGTCTGTCATGCTATATGACATCCCTGTCCCTGAGTTTAGCTCTGTGTCTTGCTACCTCATAAAACCCCAGTCAACTTTCCCTTCTCTCTTGGCACCAAGTTATGAGCACCCCGATCTTCCACAGCTAAAGAAAACAGCACCAAGATGAGGCCCCTCCACCAGGGGGAGGTTTCCCTTTTTCTCAGAACTTGAGACTAAATACAGATTAGGGTATTCACTTGGGAATTCAACAGAGATCCATCTTAAGGAAAATTCCAAATGCACAATCGGAAGGAAAGCATTTGTATGCTTTTCTGCTCCTAGAAGAATGTGGAGAGAAAGAAAAGGTTACTGTTTCACGTGAAGTGATTTCTCTGTCTCTGGGTAGGCAGAGATCACATCATCCTATCTGGAATGGGAGTTATTTGTGAAAGGCTTGTTTTTCATCCAAACTTCTCTACAACCTGAAAAGAGACCCGATGAAGCAGACAAAAAGGGCAGATTTTTCTACAAGAAGGGAACCATCAATGCAGTGGCCACCGGTAACCCTAAAAACAGGAACATGCCAATCTTTTTTATTGTCAAGCAAAAAAAGCCCCAAACCCATATTCTTCACAAGGGCGAGAAACAAATGCTCAGAACCCTCCAGTGGTTTCCTGCCTCACTCAGAGGAGAAGTCCAAGTCTCCCTGACAGTCCTGTGAGGCCCGGCATGAACCGCCTCCCTGGCCCCCTCCTTCCTCGCCTCTGACAGTCTTCTGCCTCTCGCCCCCCTTACAGCTGTTTCCCTCCAGCCACACCAGAACATGCGCTGGCCTCGGCACATTTCACTCCCATTCCCTCTGCCTGCAACTGTCTTCCCCCGGGATCAGCATGGCTTCCTTACTCTGGCTCAGTCTGAAACACCCAGGGTACTCCTCACACGTCACCTCATCAGAGAAAACTTCCCTAACGGTGAAATTAGGATAGCTCTGCCGTCCCCTCACTCCCACCCCGTGCCCTGCTTTGCCACACTTAAACCAGCTCACTCCTATATCCCCAGCACTGAGGACAGTGCCCGGCTCATAACAGGTGTTCAACAAGTAGTTATTTCTGAAGGGAAATTTACTGTTTCTTGAAGAGGGCCTCTTCCAAATGATATGCAACCTAAAATGCGATTGTGCTTTCCCCATGAGAGCAAGACATGGGCAGCGACTTTCAAAGTGCTCTGTTTTATCGACTCAAGGCCTGGACTCCACAAATCAAATCAGTGAATTATAATATAGAACTCTGGGTACTTCCTAATCTCATAACCTCGTCCTACTCATGCTCATGCCCCAAAGGTATCTATCTAAATGAGCTACACTGTATGCAGGAGAATCCAAGACCCGGCAACTGAAAATCATTGCAAAGTAGTTTTAAAATGGACAAAGCTGATTTCCCTATACAGCTTGTTACATCATCCATTTGTTGAATTACCTCTTATGTTGTCTTCCTTATCCTTACAGTTCAAATGACCTACAGTCCTAGACATTGTAGAGTTTTGTTTTTTTAAGCAGCTAGGACACCGAGGAATTAAAAGAGTATAATTCTCAAAAGTCAAAGAGAAAAACTGAAGGAAGGGAATGATTCAGCTTGTGTCTACATAATGCCCCCCAAAACCTGCTGGGCTGCTAATCTGTTAATTAAACAAGTGTTTTAACTTTTTTTTTTGAGGACGATTAGCCCTGAGCTAACTGCTGCCAATCCTCCTTTTTTTGCTGAGGAAGGCTGGCCCTGAGCTAACAGCCGTGCCCATCTTCCTCTACTTTTCATATGTGGGACGCCTACCACAGCATGGCCTACCAAGCACTGCCATGTCCGCACCCGGGATGCAAACCGGCAAACCCGGGGCTGCTGGAGTGGAACGTGTGTACTTAACTGCTGCGCCACCGGCCGGCCCCTTAACTTTTAATATAAGAACTAACCACTTCAATTTATTTCTTTCACAGTATTGACAGCTTTTGTTGCTCTTAAACTGCCTGTTTGACCCAGCAGACATACAGCTGTAAAATGTAAGGATGCTTTAAATAGCATGAAGCCCACAACAGAGCCCTTCATTAATTATCTGGGAAGCTCATGAGGAAGAGGAGGAGGAGGAGCAGGAGGAGATTTCCCCTCAATGGTAAACTTCAGGGCTCCAGCAGGACCTCCTAAACCTGGTGTGACAGCTACAAACCACAACAGGAAGTTAGTAAAACCAGGACTCCCTCACTTCCACGGAGACAGGTTTAGAAGACATTTTCAAAGATGTCTGAAAATAATGAAACATTTTGCATAAAAGTTCCAGCATCTAGAACCTCAAAAACATGATCCTCGGTGAAAGAAGTCACACATAAAAGAACATATATTGTACGGCTCCATTAACATGACATGTCCACAGAAGGCAAGTACATCTATAGAGACAGGAAGTAGATTAGAGGCTGCCTGGGGCTGGGGGTGGGAAGGGGAATGGCTGCACTAGGCAGAAAGCTTCTTATTAGGATGATGGAAATGCTATAAAATTAGATTGTAGTGATCAGATTGTATGACTGTAAATATACTAAAATTCATTAAATTACGCATTTAAACCCCTTGAATTTTATGGTATGTAAATTACATCTCGATAAAGTTGATTTAAGAAAAGAGTGAGAGAGAAAAAAAATCCGGTATCTATAAAAGCTTATAACTTACATGGGGGAGAGGAAGGGACCAGAAGAAAATGATGCTCTCTCAGTGTTCCTGATGCACATTATGGCTTCCGTTCTTTTCCCCACTCCTGTGCATTCATGATGAGCCATGAGAGGGTTACAGGGGAGTCAACATAGCACAGGTAAAAGCATGAACTCTGGGCCAGACTGCCTGGGTCCAATGGGGCAGGCGGGCAGGGGTGGACCACATATGGGCTCTGTGGCCTCAGGGCAAGTGACTGTAAGGCACACCCTGTGCTTTCATTTCTTGTCTATAAACAGAAATTTTAATAGTACCCACCTCGTAGGGTCGTTGTAAACACTAAATTCAGTATTTAAAAAATGTTTAAAGTGCCGGACACTTCCTGTTTGCTACTATCATTATCCCTTTAGCCTCTTCCAGTGTGCACTACAAATACTATAGCTTTCTGTGGATGCCTAGATATGAGAAAAGTTCAGAAGAATACACACGAATCAAACTGCATTACGTCTCAACTGTTTTCTCCGAAAAGTCATATTATAAGTGGTACTATTATATTATTCAATGTATGTGATAATGTGTGAAAACAAAATTAAGCGGGCTACATAAAACAATTTTTTTCAAAAATAAGAACGTTGGAGGTCACTTAGAAACACATTCCTAAGGATCTATTGAACTCATATTTTCATTATAATGTAGTAAGCATGAACACTATGAAAGTACTTTGTCTACTCAATTGTCAGGGTCAAAGTAGAAATGGGTTGGGTTTACTGGTGTGTCTTTTAAAAATACTGTATTTTTCTCATGCAATGAAGTGTACCCAGCAGGGATCCAAAGTATATATGCAGCAACAAAACACCATTAAAAGCTTTTTAATGAAGGCACTGTAAACAGTATTTTCCCTCTGCTTTAGAATATTTCAAATACAAAATTAGCAAGCCCCAGAGACTGGAATTTCTGCTACAGGAGAGATGAAAGGTTAACTGTCTAAAGAGGAAAGAATACGTTTGACATATTCTATTTAGAAAATAAAAGGGCTTCCTAATAAAAGCAGAGCCCCACTTGATGCGCCTAATGCTCCGTCAGTGTTTGCATACACAACCAAGAAATTAGAAAGCCCCACTCCAAAAAAAAGTGAAGAAAAAGGTATTGCAGACATCGGTCCCTTGTTTACCAGGCTTGCTGGAGGTCCCCGGAGGTCACTGTGATTGACAGGATTTTGGTGTTAGTAGGAGGGTTGATAATGCACACATATCTCTTGAGGGGAGAGCTCCCGAGTCCTGACCATGTGTAATAGAAGGGCAGCTACTATGGAGAACAATGTAACAGGCAAATCCTGGGGGACTGGTGGGCGGAAGGATGTTCAAGGATTGCAAATGACATTCCCAGTCAATTAGTACCCATTGGGAAGCCAGTGTACACCAAGCCAAAAAAGAAAACTAAAAATTCCCAGGGCAAGGATCTTCCTTTGCCAAAGGCAAGGCACCCTGTAGCCGTTTCCATTAGGTACACTTCAGTAACCCCAGCTCCCAAAAGCATCCTTATGGGCTGCTGAAGCTCAAGTCATTTCAGAAAAGCAACACTGGTTTCTATAACGTATGGCAATGTTATTTTTATTGAGCATGTCTGAAAGGCAAAAACCCACAGCTTTAAATCACAAAGCCAACTTAACTCTATCTCCTTGTCATAGCTGAATTCCTAGAAACTCAATGAAAAGTATTTTCTGTATTTCCAGTCATTGAGTGGAACCATGTTAATTATTCCCAAGGTTCTTATCCTTGAAGATCCCTGTGACCCAAATTTAACAAGAACATCCAGCCTGTTTCATTTGATATAATGATGTTTGGGACATGTGGTTAGAGAGAATAAATCTATTTCCATGATATGTTATTAAATTAGTTTAATGAATATGACTTGAGCCAAGGAAGATGTCATTCTTTGAGGTACACAGAGACACTTGCCACAAGAGCTTGTGTTTTCCCTGTCACTGTGCTAGAGTTCCACTTATTAATGAGACCACTTATCAGCTGCTGCCCACGTAAATTTTTAACCACCAAAAAACCCCTCAATCTAAAAGTCCAAGCCCGGGGAGCAGAATCACGGTCCAATCGCTGATTCTGCTACATAGAACCTCAATGAAAACTACAGGCACCTATTTGCTGAAATGTAGATTTTACAAAATTAGATATTTACCTTTCCATGACTCCCTCTCCTGAAAAGAGAAGCATTCCTTGAGGCAAAGGAATAAAAATAATCATGTCTTGACAAAGTCACACTAGGTTTTTCCTAGTTTAATCCTTTTGGAAAACTTTTTCTCACTTAATCCACTTTATCCTGTAGAAAGCCCTGTTGAGTTTCTATATGATACTGAAACAATAAACAGACATGTAGGGTGTCAAAGTTCTAAGGGGAAAATATATAGAGGTCTTTAAAAGACAGTTTTCTCCTCCAAAATAAAAAAGTGAGTGTTCTTTGGCGTACTGAGTGACACACTCCCCTTAAAAAACATACATTGCATTAAAATACAAAATTAGACATCTAACTGAACACCATAAATAAGAAAGCAGGTATTCTAAAGACAATTCAACTTTAAAAAGAATGCAGTTTGGCTTAAGTGAATTTATTTGAATATTTTCACTAGAAAAATAAAGTAATTTCAAGAAAAGAGAGGGTAGTTAAAGCATTTTCATTCTGGGACCATCAAAACTGAAACTCAACCCATGAAGGAAAGCTTCCTTCCCCCTTTGAACTGTAAGCCCTGCTCGGCGGGGAGAGGTGTGATGAAGAGCGTGCAACAGTGACAAAGCACAGTGATTCCCTTTCCCATTCTCTCCTGATTTCTCATTCATAGCTTTGTTTTCCTACTTAAAAAGGGAGAACCGACCCTCCATTCATTTGCTACAAGGTCCACGGAACCATTCTGGGGCTTATGAGGACAGTGTGTCACCAGGACAACTGAAATAAACACGAAAGGCAGATGTGAAGGCTGGAATTCTTCAAAGGCAAGAGGGTTTGACACTTCATAAATCACCGTGTCACTCTGGTATAACAAAAGCTGTTCTCATGTACTGTACTCGAGGCTTTCTTTTGCTATACTTGCTGGGGGAGTCTGTTTGCATACCACATCTGGCTTGTGACTAAAAGCTTTATAAACGCAACAAATCAACGAGGGTGAGAAAAGGGCAGGGCCTTCGTTCTTAATACAAGAAAGCCCTCTTCATAAAGAATTCAAGGAACCAGTTACTAAAAAAACCAAAATACTAAAACTGTCTCAGGTATGAAATGAAAATACTTTAAGTTTGAACATAGATAAAAAAGCATATAGACACGGTAAGTATTATAGTCTCTATTATCTGGCTACTTTTAGTGTACTCAAGATGACAGTATTCTCAAGATGATAGGCACAAAATACTGAGCATCTATTGGTACCTGTGTTCAGGTTAGTCCAAATCAACTATTCTTTCTTTTACCTGGTAGGCATCTGAAAACTGCTACTGAGTTTCAAAAAAACTCAATATACATTTGTTAGATTGAATGGAATAATTCTGCCATGTTAAGATGTTCCTCTGAACAGGGTACAGTATCAGAAGAGCTGGCCTTCAGACTATAATTAGCAAGTTTTCAGAGATGTGTGAGATCATGTTTCTGTCTGCTAGGTACCATTCAGGTCTGCCTAAAGCAGAGTGAATTGATAGTAATGACTACAGATCAAGACTCTTTTGCTGTTTCTTTTAGTAAATTATCCTTACAGTGATAGCTCAGGATAGTTAGTAGTTATTCATATCCTGGTCACATACGCAAATACAATATTTAAGTGAATCATATTGAATAAATACCCTTTTGTCTATTTTCCAAGCTTCCACTCTCTTAAAATTTAGTCCATAAATGTTAATTATTAGATAAATGTAATATGATTTGAATCTAAGTGGAAAATGAACCTGTGACATTTTATCATTAGACCTATATATTAGTTTACGCTCTCTTGTTCTGCTAAAAGGATAGGCAAACCATTCTTATGCAGCAGAAATGCATCTATCCATAACTATTATACAGCAGTGGTTCCCAATCTTTTCAAGGTTGAAAGCTCCCACATGAAAATAGTTGTATTTCTTTTATCTGAACACTAAAAAACGCAAAATGACAAAAACTTCTCTCAGTGCAGTGACATTTTTACATGAATTGTATTTTACTAATCCCAACAGCATGTATATTTGTATATATTGAAAAATAACGGTGTCTCTCCGAGGCATATACGCACTCACTTTAAAGTACACCATCAGACTTTGTGATATGAGGGGATACGAAGACCCCCTTGAAACATCCACCAGTCACCTAGGACTCTATGCTCCCCAGAGCCACTAACACCTACGTCCCTTGGTTCTTTGTCATTTTTCTGGTCTCAGTTCAAATATTACCACGCAAGCCATTTTAGTAGCTTTCCTCCACCTCCTACTCTCTACCACATCTCTAGGTTTTATTTACTTTATGTTTTGCTCACATCACCACCATCTGTAATTCTCTTGTTTATTCGTTTATTTGAAGGCTCTCAGTACCTCCCCCTCAAAATGAAGCTTCATGAGGGTAGGAACCCTGCCTTGTTAACAAACAGAAGGGTATTCCCAACACCTAAACAGGGCTCACCGAATGTAAAGACCGTTTAATTTCCACTGATAAATACGACTCCACAAGACAAATAAAGAAAGGAGAAAAAACGCCTTACTTTACCAAGTTAATGTTACTAAGCTCCATTACTATTGTTTAAAAAAATCAACAATGGCAACTCTTCACACAGCCTGAACAGTATTGCCCTTTTTTCTGGCTTGTTCTTTGCTTTTGAAACACTTTACATATGCCAGACCCCTCTGGAAGGGCAGCTATCTTAGTGTTATCTAGAGTTGAGAAACAGCCAAGATATCAATCAATTATGAAAACTAAATACGTGTGCTCTTTTGTTTGTTTAAATAAATAGTCTCAGATATTCAATTTGTTTGTCCTCCATTTGCTTAAACACAAAACAATTCAACATGTCTTTAAGGCTTTTGCTCTCCCGCTGCTTTGCAGTAGGCACACAGCTCGCAAACGTGCGCCCTTTGTGCGAACACCCAAAAGGCTACATCACTCAAAAGTTCCAGTTCACAAGGGGGCCAGCAGGTGGAGAGCGAAAGAATCAGCAATGCGTTTGTGCCTCCTGCCTGCTATGGAAGCACCAAAGTGGGATAAAGAGAGGATTATGGTTCCAGGCACGACCTCAGTCTGACCACGAGGCTCTATCATTAGCAGAATACAGAGATCATATTCAGTACCCAAATTCTACAGGCTTGCTGTAATGTACAGAAGGTTTAAGTGCACTTATCTGTCATCCCTTCACTTTATTTCTTTATTGAAATAAATCCCTTTGTACTAACAAATGACAGTTTCCTTTTCCTTACGCAGATGAGCGATGCATGGGTGCTTTCACATTTGGTTGGTAGGAAGAATGAAAACAGGTAGCAGAAGCAGACTGTGGATTACCATTTGCAATTAACAAGAGCAGATATATCTCCTTTCTTCCAATTCCTTTCACTCTTCTAATAGAAAATAATTAAATTGTGTGGCAATTTAAAGTAACAGGTTGGTTTCTGAATATCTTTAAGGTGGCGCAAGATAGCAATTAAAAGGTTCTTTTTTAATGCCAGTGGTTTGCATTTTGAAAATCAATCTCTTGGGTTCTTCTGTTTTGTAATTCATGTAGTTAATTAACCAAAATAACACTCTTTAACCTTTTTCTGCCCATGTCAATCTTTACTGTAGATGAGGTCACTGCGCCAGGCACACTCTAACTTAAAATTACGATGAGTGACTCTTTAACTTGAAGTTACTCACAAAATTCACTGGAGGTAACATAAAGGCCATTCTTGGCACCAGCTGTCTCAGTAGGAACAATTACTCAACAGGTGGGAATGGATATTAATAACAGCAAAACACTGTTGTTTGCCTGGTCACAGAAAAAGGCCTAGAGCACAGGTTAAGTGAGTCACAGCAGAGCAGAAAGTACCTCAAAATAGGTAAGCGTCTAAGTATATTAAAAATGCAACAACAGCCTATGGAAGGTGAAGAACAAAGGGCATTTGATATGATTTACACATCACCTACTGTTCACTTCGTTAACGTAAACTAAATGCATGTCTAATGACACTGAAGATACACTGAAGATAGAGGAGAACTTTGAAATTATTTGCTTCACTAAAAGCCTGGGTTTTTATACATTAGGTACAGTCAGACCTCATAATTAAATCCAAGGAGAGGTAACTTTTCTTGGTATCTTCTCAGGCCTATGGGGAACCAGCAAAAAATCTGTAAGTGCAGAAAGGACTTCCATTTTACCTGTATCCATCTATCTTTGCCCATGTGATGCCACCTAACATCTTTAAGAACCTTTTGAACAGTTGCTTCATACTCATAAAAGATCACCCTAGAAATTTCAATTGTAGTAAATAAATTTATAAAAAGTAGTAACATGTGAGCTCACAGTTTTTAATTAAATTCAGACTTTAATGCAGATTAGGCATATATGTGTGTGTGATACACAATTTCACTTCTGAATTACAATTATTAATCTTAGAGTAACCGCACAACATACAGGAAAAGAGCATGAGCTCTGGAGGCTGCGATGGCCTGAAGGGTTTTCTTTCACATCCAGCATTGCCTGGGGGATCTCAGACAGAAAAGTTAACCTCTCTGAGCCTGTTTCTTACGTAAAAAAGAAGGTAATTATACTATAACTTGCAAGGATTATGAGATTAATGAGATCATGAGATGAACGCGCTAATGTATGGGAGAAAGCACAGTTCTTGGTAATACGGTAGATATGTGGACAGTGGATACATAGTAGATATAAAGATAGAGTGCATGGCGTATTCTCAATATATGTTGCTTTCTTATCTCTTTTTTCCCTAATATGTTACTGCGGATATTTCAAGTTTTTTGTTTTTGAGCAATGAGCACCTCACTTAAATTTGAAGCAACAGGAAGTGCTCTGATTTTTAAAACCTATTTTTAAATTTTCTTTCAAAGCTTTTATTTAGTCAGCAGTCAAATGTATATTGCCCTGTAGAAGATGTTTATGATGGACATGCAAAAGAACCAGAACCTGCCCCAAAAAGTCAATCAAAAGAAGACATGATGCCATTTTGTTTATAACCATCAATACAGGATCATAGAAAACAAGAGAAATTTGTTTATTTAGTTTATCCAGGAAGTTAAAAGATAAAGACATCGTACCATTCTAGAATGATTCATTCTAGAATCTAGATTCTAGATTTTAGAATGAGGAAACTGATTTTTGCAATAAGAGTAGATTTCACTTGGAAGACTCAAAGTCTGATCCTGGTTCTAGCTCCATGGGTCTACAGCCAGAGTTGCATTTTCTCTGCATCAATTCATTCCAACACAAGGTTTACACGGAAACATTCTTCCTGAAACTAGGGCTGGGCTTTACATGGGATTTCTGCTCACTCTGACGAGAGAAAGCAAACAGCCCAGATTTGGCTGGATCTGAACATGGATACCCTCTGCCACAAGTTACTCAACTATATTCCACAAGGCAAAAGCTATATGAGTTCTGCCTTTCTAGAAATCATCTTTATACGTGCTTTTATATGGTCATGGATTATAAATAGATTCTCTGATTAAATAGTTTCCCAAGTGAAAAGTGTATAGAGAAGAATAGAACAGGATTTACTTCTGAATGCGCAAGTACATTATTTCATTCTAACAACTAAATCAGTGGAGTAGCAAGTCATCCCAAGGAGCTCAGGAAAGCAAATTCCTAAATAATAAGGTGCTATGGGAAAAAGGAGAGTATGAGGATAAACTATAAGTACAATGCGAAATTCTGGTTTCTTCAATTATAGTATTACAATAGCTTAGAGTGCCAGGAAAATACTGTCAAGCCATCAGAATAGTCAACAAGTTATGACAAGAGGGTTTAAAGTGAAAAAAAGGGATTCACCTATGCTATTCTTTTAATATAATGACTATAGGACCACATGTAGTAAACATTTTTGATAGAGCATAACCAACTATATTAACTAGAAAATGACAGATTTCCACTTTATTTTCTCCTGGGTAAATCACAAGAAAATACTTTTGTGCTGGGAAAAATTAAGTTATTTGTGCTTTTGTCCCCCCTCTTAGTTTATAGCCTATAAATATGGCCTTATATTTTGTCTAAGAGCCAAAAAAACCAAATACCCCATGTTCTTGCTCTGTTTGCAAACTGGTCATTCAGGTAAACTTTATTTTCTTTTAAAATGACTAAGGTTCTTCTAGATCAATGTGTGTGTGTATGTGTGTGTGTCTTGGGAGAATGGGATGAGGGAAAATAATAACAATCCTAATACTATTGTATTGATAATATTAATTCACCTTTTCAGGGTATTCTTCAAGTACATTATCATATTTCAGATGCATAATAACCTTATGTGGCAGGTAGGGAAGTTTCATAATAATCCCATTTAAGAGATGTGAAAACTACAGTGGAAAAATGTGAAAGGAGAGGCCAGCCCCAGAACCTGGTGGTTAAAGTTCTGCACTCCACTTAGGCGGCTTGGGTTCATGGGTGTGGACCTACTCCACTCATCAGCCATACTGTGGAGACATCGCACATACAAAGTACAGAAAAGATTGGCACAGATGTTAGCTCAGGGCTAATCCTCCTCAAGCAAAAAAAAAGATAAGAAAGAGGAATATTGGCAATGGATGTTAGTTCAGGGCAAATCAGCCTCACCAAAAAAAAAAAAAAAAAAAAATAGAATAAGTGAAAGGATATGAGGATGGTCAGATAATGACTGACGATGACCACATCAGAAGCCAGATTTGACTCCTGGGCTTTCTCCTCCCACTTCGAACATGAAAAATGCCACAACATTCTCCCTCCAAGTAAACGTTGTTCAGAACATCCTCCACAGATGTTATTTCAGAAACTAGGAAATAAAATGATTTTCAGGAAACAAAGCCTGGCGGGTAGATGGACCAGAGGAAATACTGTTGTCGCTGTTAACACAAAATCATATCTCGAAACTCACAGAGAGCTGGTAATTTACAGAAAGGCCAGAGGGGGCTCCTCTTCACCTTAGTCATCTGTAAAATGGGAAGAGTATTACCCACCCTGCTCGACTCACAGGGCTGCTGTGACAACTGACTGCCATGACACAGGAAAACATTCTTCACCTGAAGAGCTCTCATCAAAACTAAGCCAGAAACAGGACCGCTGGCTATGGGACACAGCTATGGGCTATGGCTAATGTCTGTGGGACGTTAGTTATTAAGAGAAAAACAACAATGGCTTTTACTAAGCTACAGATACACAGCTTATTCATGATTAAGAAACAGTTTGGGCTTTTTTTTTTTTAATTGCCATCACAATCAACAATTTAATTTACTCAGAGCACATCCTAAGTGCACTTTAAACTCCAAAATGTTAAAAAAAAAAAAGAAGAATTCAGAATTTTATAAAAAGGGAAGGATGAAACTTGCTCGACCACTCAGCTAAACTATGGCAGTCTTATGTACATAATATGAGTCTAAAATGATGGTCTCAAAAACAAGAAACCCTCTAGCTAACTTCCACACACTTCTATTCTCGGTTGTACTAACAGTACATGAATTTTCTATTTCTATCTTTTCGCAGCTGGAATATTCCTCCTAAAAACAACAATAAAAACCATTTGAAAATTAAATGTTTAACATTTCTCTCAGTGATGTCATTATGGTCAAAATTATCATAAATGAAATTTGATATTTTAATTATACACATAGGTTTAGGTATAAAAGGGCTACTTTATCATATACAATAAATTGTTATAGACAGACAGACAGACAGACAGATGAGATATGTTCTAGGCTTTTCAAACTGTGGATCATGACCCATTACTCAGTAGTAGACTATTTTTTAACAGAATAGAACTGAATAGAACATGCCACAGTTACTTATAAATGGTAAGGGAAGTATTCTTGTGTGAAATTTGTTTCGATTATGTGCATGTATTTGTGTATACATATTTTCTTGACCACTTCTAAAACCATTTTCTTATTATGAGTCACTGTAAAAAATAAGTGTTTAAGAAACACTATCGAGGGTAAAAATTTCATATATTTTTTTTTAAACATTGTCCAGGTTCAAGTTATTTCAGTTTTCTCAACAATTAAATTAGTTTTCTCAACAATTGAATTAGATCAGCTGCCCAATGATTCCAACATTGGTAGACAAATGGTTGGGATGATTCGAAAAACTAGTCTAAAACATCAAGATGTTAAAATTAATGGGATTTTTGAAATAATCCAGTCCAATGTACCCTGTTCACAGGTGAGGACACATAAGTCCTGAGCGGTGAAGAGCTCCAGACTCAAGGTTTGTTAATCTATATACTAGACTCAATTTATGTACCAGGCAAGATAAACTCCGGCTGCCATCACTAATGACACCACAGCCCAAGGCAACCACCTGGCACAAGGAGAGCCCACCCTGTGTGCGCATTGCCTCGATGGTACCCTCGGAGGCTCTGGCTTCCCCAGAACCTGCCTGGGAAGGCATAGGTAGCAAGAGTAGAAATGCATAGGATTTTGACCAGTGAGAGTCAGGACAAGGCAAAGAGCCAGGAGATGAATTTCTTGCCTTTCATTTCTCTGGTGAATTAGTCTAAGGCAGAGTGGTTTTGAAATATTGTCTCTCTCTGGTGCCTTTCCACATGACCACTTCTGTTTTGTGCTGAAGCTATGGCTGGCTTCCTAACACATCACCTTGTACTGCTTTTCCACCTTTCCTGCCTCAATTCATTGTTTTTCCTCTCACCTTTTTGCTTCCCTGCAATTGCATGGTCAACTATTCCTCTCTCCCAACAAAATGTTAGCACATAAGTTGTTGATCCAGGCTCTGCCTTCAAGAGAGCCCAAGTTAAGGGGCTGGCCCGATGGCACAGCAGTTGAGTGCGCACATTCCGCTTCTCAGCGGCCCAGGGTTCACCGGTTCGGACCCCTGGTGCGGATATGGCACCGTTTGGCACGCCATGCTGTGGTAGGCATCCCACGTATAAAGTAGAGGAAGATGGGCATGAATGTTAGCTCAGGGCCAGTCTTCCTCAGCAAAAAAGAGGAGGATTGGGAGTAGTTAGCACAGGGCTAATCTTCCTCAAAAAAAAAAAAAAAAAACAAGAGAGCCCAGGCTAAGAATGTCCTATATACAAATGCAGATTTCACTGTGCATTAGTAACATGGATAGTAAGAAAATAGAGGTTTTAGGTATTGCCTGTACACCAGATTGCTTTATGTGTTTTCATATCAAGAAGGTTTTCAGGTACGTGCACATTTTCTACCTTTTAGTCTTTAACAAGGGTTAGGATTCATTACAAGCATCTCATTCATGTTCTAGCTTTGGAAAGCTAGTTATAATAGTCAGGATAGATTAGATTATGCAGCAGTAACAACCAACTCCCAAATATCAGTGGCCTGAAACAATAAAGATTTATTTCTGGCTTATACATAAAGCCCACTGCCAGTCAGCAAGGGGTTCTGCTCATTGTAGTCTCTCAGGGACTAGGTTGATAGACAGTTACTATCTTGAGAGCTGCTCATGGTCATGCCAGAGGTGAAAAATAGCATGGCGAAGCACATACTGCTTCTTAAAGCTCCTGGCTAGAAGTGACACGGGTCACTTCCACTTACATTTGCTAGACCACTCCAAGTCACAGTAGCACCAAATTTCACACCAAAATTATGGGGGTGGGCAAGTGCAATTAAGATATCAACCAGAAGTCTGGAAGATAAGAGAACCAAAACCTTTGTAAAGAGTCTGAACAAATGACTACCATAGTTAGATAGTGTATGCAGTAATTTATCTCCACCACAGGAACATTTTGTTCTTGGTTTTGGTTTTTTTTTTTGGAGGAAGATTAGCCCTGAGCTAACATCTGCCACCAATCTTCCTCTTTTTGCTGAGGAAGACTGGCCCTGAGCTAACATCTACTGCCAATCCTCCTGTTTTTGCTGAGGAAGATTGGCCCTGAGCTAACATCTGCCACCAATCCACCTCTTTTTGCTGAGGAAGGCTGGCCCTGAGCTAACATCAGTGCCCATCTTCCTCTACTTTATATGTGGGATGCCTGCCACAGCATGGCTTGCCAAGCATGTGTAGGTCTGCACCTGGGATCTGAACAGGCAAACCCTGGGCATTGGAAGCGGAACGTGCAAACTTAACCACTGTGCCATGGAGCCGGCCCCTGTTCTTGGTTTCTAATCCACTAACTTGCTATGGTTTCAAATGGCCTATGTAAAATATTGGGGAATTTGGGACCTTACCTTAAAAGCCAAATTAACATATGAAATTTAACACAGATATCAAGGCAGAGTGAAAAGAGAAACAGCAAGAGATCTGGGCTCAAATCCTGGTTGTGCCACTTACTGGTGTTGTGGCCTCAGGCAGGTCACTTAACGTCTCCCAGTTTGGTTCCCACATCTGTAAAAGGGGTAACAAAAACACCCACCTTGTAGGTTTGCTGTAAGGATGAGAAATAACACGTGACACTCTTCCACTCTGGGACTGGCATGTTGGGCACTGAGAAAAGGCAGCTGGTACTGGTGGCTGTTTACCAGGAGCTGTGCACTGCCTCTCTTCTAAAGCAGCACCCGAGTGTGTTATTACTTCCTTTTGCCATATTTATATATTGGTATAGATGCACCACTTTATAAACAGAATTTTAAAAATGAATCTGCCAATGAATCAAAGCTGTAAAAGATTCTAGATTTAGAATTCAATAAGACGCCCTTTAATAAAGATTTTTTTTTTAAAGCCTTGCACTCAGGTTCAAAAAAGTCAACCACACAAGAGACAAAAGGGAGGTGGATCTCCACCTTAATTAAAGTTCATGTGAAATAGTCTGCAGGATTTTGGTTAACTGCAAGCTCATCATGAACCAGGGAGGCAAGGCTGTGCCCTAAACCCTAGGTAATCTTAGCTGCTTTAACCAAAACCTAGAGTCCCGATCAGGAGACGTAATCTATGTCCTATACTTCATAAAGCCCAGACCATATACTACTGCAGTGCTTGGGACATCCTCTTGCAAACCTCCACTGACAAATGAAGGGGCAGACAGGATGGTGAAACTGCAGAAAGCATGACAGATGAGGAATGGCTAAAAAAACTAGAGATGTTTAGGCTGGAAAAGAGACTGTTTCAGGAAACATGATACCTACCCTCCAATACCTGAAGGGTTGTCATGCAGAAGAGATCTTTCTCTGTGCTGCTCTAGAGAACAGGCGGAGGATGAAGTGGCAGGAATGACCCCTTTACTGCTGGTGAGATCACGGCCAGGTGCTGACCTGCTGAGCATACGGCGGTGATTCCAAATTGGCAGGAGCCGGAGCTTAGGATGTTTAAGGTGCCTCTTTTCCAACCCTAAGCAGCTATCAGCCTCTGGATGTGCTGTACTTGTTCTAAATAGACATCCTCTCCTTTCCTTTTTAATAAAGACATTATAAAAATAATAATGTAATGTGCAGGAATTCATTTACACTGCTTATGCTACAGAAATCCTGATTTAGTAGATATCCCTTCAGGTTACGATTTCTGCTGCTGGCTGCAATATAATAAAGATGCTGACAGTTGTGAATTACTTTACTGAGTTCTACAAATTATCAACTCCAATGGTAAATAGGAGAGAAATAAAAGGTAAAGTAGGTGGTTAGGTCAACAGGGGTGATGCCTGCCTTTTCTGCATAATTTAAGACCTCCTGAAAACGATGGCAAGTAGACGCGTCTTGCTGAAGAAGAAGAGAAAGTATATATGGCTCTAAGTTTCAGGACATAGAGGTTAATGGAAAATGGGAACGGCTTTGTTTTATGGGCCTTACTGAAGATGGATGACCGGGGAGATGGGCAGGAGGAATTATTTCTTATCTAGAAGAAGCTGAGGTTAAGAGATGAGGCAATGGCGTGTGAACGCTGCCCAGGACAATTATTAGTGGAGAGCTCTGACTAAAGGTGAACAGTCTGCTGGGAGATGGGAGACATCTGATAGGTAAAGTCAGTCTTGCCCTGGGGCCATGACCTCATTAATAGTTAAACAACAGCACTGAAAATTAATGACCCACACCTGACTGCCCAGTGAAACGGCCCTCCTCTTCACCACCAGCCGGAAACCCTCACATGCACATTCCAGCAGCGAGTCTGGCCGCCATGGTTACAGCAATCCCTTTGGGAATTAGCTGGGTGAGAAGGGTAGTGGCAAGACAGATGAAGAAACAGCCTCCATCCAGCCTCCACGAGGCAACGTGGGATGGAAGAAACTTGGAGTTTCTAAGAAGTAGAGACTGACCATACTGAAGGTATTTAGAAAGGAAAAACCATGAACGGTCCTCTGCCAGAACTGGACGTGTGGACTGAATGGCACTAATCTGAGGAAGGAAGGCTGGGCACCGCAGTGACCTCCACCCCATCTGCCATATGGCTGGCTGACAAAAGCGATTCGTCAAGCTTCCCGGTTGCCAAATATGCTGGCTTTCAATTGCCAGGTGGAGGGAGGGATATTTTAAAAGAGCAATTTAAACAACCTCCTAATTTTAAATTGGAAGACTTTTCTCCTCCTCGCACAAAAGGTTACCTGAGGTGTTCACACTACCGTTAAGGTCTGAGAAAACAAAGACCATCCCCCCGGTCTCCAGGTTGTCTTTCTGCTTTGTGCACAGATTTTTGAAAATAGAGTACAATAAATTCCATGCACGACAGCTTACTGCAGCTAAAGAGTGAGCTCCTGAGATGCACCTTTTTATTTATTGGGGTTGGGGAAGGAGGTGGTAATGCTTCCTGTATTGGACGCCTTATACTTTGCAGACCTTTGGGGACTCATCTCTGCTGAATTCTTTAACAGCTGAGATGACAGGGATGTCCATTACCCAAATGGACAGCACTCTCTATTGATCAGGGCTCCACTTAGCGATTTCATTTGTCATCCTATTGTCTCTCCTCTTCACTGCTCTCCATAGGAAGGGGGAATCTCTTTTCAGGTGTTAGAGAGTTAATCTACATTCTAGGCACAACAGAGCAATTAAAACATATAATGAGCAGGGCACTTTAGTGCTTCCCCTACAGAGGAGCCTGAATGGGGCTTCTCCCCATCTTCCCCAAACAGGCCATAGGAAGTTAAAGAGGTAATCCACTCCCAGAAAAGCCCAAAAGAATAACTACAATATTCTTCAAACCTTAGCTGTGTCAAGTGCTTGCTTTGCCTCCATTTCTGCTTTCAAAAATTCATTTTAAAAGATAAAAAGGAATATCACAGGAAGAAAACCCAAATCCCAACAAAACAAAGGAAGGTCTACCTAATCTTGCCAGTTAATCATTTGGGGAAAGTCTTGCTCTGCATCTAATTAGATCTACGCAGTTAAACATCCATCAAGAATTCTCCTATAAAGAGTATGTTTTACATTGTTCTCATATGAGGGATTAAATTGGGCATGTGAAAAGCAATGGTGATCCATTTAATGGACTCCCCCAAAATATACACCAGCATCTGTGTCATGGAACTAGATGGCTTCTTTATCCTTTCACCAAAATGCAGTAACAGAAATAATTAAACATCTCTCAGATCTGAACTGCACAGTCATTAGGCAACAATGACTGAAACTGCCACAAAAGCCTGAACCGCACTTTACCCTGGCTTTTCTAGCCATTTCTATTCGGAAAGCTTTCCATATCCAGATTTCCCCTGAGAACAATTTTATGATGCTATAAAGACCGTCAACCAGAGGCAGGAGCTCCCCAACACCTGAGCCACAGAGAAAACTATCAAATAACATTTAATTGCTAGATGACACTGTCTGTCCAGGCTTGAATTCCGATCTCCAAATATTATCCATGCAACTGTCTGCAGAGATAAGGTTGTTATAATAACAGTAGATAAAACCAATTAAACCTGGGAGCGGCAAACACTTCAAGATCTTGACTTTCACCATAAATAGAGTTTGAGGATATATAAACTATTAGGGGTCTGATGCTATCTCCCTTATGTAAGGAACATTACTCGAGGCCTCTTTTGTATATGTGGGTAAATGTTTCCACGTAAACACATGAGCTATGAGAGAACAACACACGCAAATTGCATGAGCTATTAATTACTTTTACATCCAGTGCTGAAGAGCAAATGATGCTAAAGAATATAAATCCAGTTCATTTCCTAATACATAATACCAGTTGTGCTTTCATTGATAAACTCAAGTGTGCTATCACAAATTCACTGAGCACAATTTTCTCCTTTTCACATTTCAGAGGCTTTTCTGCTTTTTCACTGACAAGATTCTACTAGTGTCTCTAGCTGTTTGTCCACATATTATGTCTGCTTTGTGAAATGTTTGCAGCACCAAAGCCAAAACACCAGGAGGAAGTACCAAACCTTAACCCCAAGTTACTTCTGGTAGACCACAGATAAGGAAAACAGTGCTGAATTGGGGTGTAATGAACAGTGTACGCCAGCTCCCCAGAAACCTTATCAATATCAGACAGCTAAAAAGGATACTAGGAAATTTATCAACCAAATGATGTTCTAAAGGAAAACAAAATTGATAGAGAGGGGAGAGGTATAGCTTCAAAGGGACCTTGATTTTATAAGGCATGAATTTCTCTCATGGAAAATAAATAAATAAACACATAATGGAAGTTTGGCACTAAGGAAAATATCCCGTTTTCTTTGCAAAAATGACTTTCTATACTTTTTGTGAAAAAAATATGGTATACCCTCCTACGTGTATGCTTTTCTGAGAAAAAGGGGACAAAATATTAGGACTTATTTCATTTAGCTCTCTCTCATACCTGGGGTAAAAATAGAGGATAATAATATGTATTGTCCAAGAGAGGAGGGTAATCGCAGAGTGGCATTCAATGGTGGGTAGATAGAGGGCTGCCGAGTTAGAAATGAAAAGTAAATGTCATATATACCAGGTGAACAATGACTGTTTGTAGCTACAGGAGAAAAGAGACTGGAGGTCTAATGACCCCCACCTAACAAACAACATGGCATGCAGTTTAAAAAGAAAGTAATTTCCCAGTAGTATCACATGATAAATAATACTGAAAAACTTCAATGTAATCTTTTTACAACACATGGGCCTGATTGTACCCTTACTAAGACTGTGATGACTCTAAAGGAAAAATACAGAATAGAGTCAGAAACAAAATAAAAATTTTCAAAGACCAGAAAATTAATACTGTTCTTCATTACACAAAAGAATATTTTATAGAGAAGAGAAACTAGGCATTCTTAAATTTAGGATGGAATATACAGTTCTCTCACAGCACCACAAATAATTTTTACTAGCTATGAGAAAGAATTTCCAGATTTGGAAAAATCATATGCAAAGAATGTAGTGTCTGGTCCATTTTCTTACTCAATGACAGTTATCTCTTGAGGTGCTTTTGGACTAATGAGTAAGCAATTAATTTCAGTCATGGAGATCATCACTATCATTACTCACAATTAATATTTATGGAACAGCCAGTGTGTGCAAGGTCTAGAGGAAATGCTAACACTGCTTGTTTTGCAAACAGCCAGAATTCCCCACCCAACGTCTAGTCTACACTTCTTGTCTATCTGGGAAGTTCTGATTTCATCCTCTAAAGCCTTTCCTTGGTCTCTAGGCACAGTGCACCCTATCTTCTCCACTGACCCCACAGCATCCTCTACATTCCTCTTCCCACTAGCCAAATACTTGTCAATGGCAGGGACCATTGCTTGAGCAAGTTTGCACACTTAGCACAGTGTACCTCATATGGAGGAGGTATCCACTCCACTTCTAATGAGACTCAGATGACACCATACAGTTGTTTGACTCTCCCTGTACTATTCCTTTGCAATATTCCTACCGCCACAGAAGCAGCTAAGTTTAATAACACGATATTAAATGACAGCATGTGGAAATCTTCAAATGACCTGCTTGTTTCATACTATTCACCTGTACCAACAATGGACTGACCCTCTATGCAGAAATTTTGATTAAATTGGGGCAGAGCCCAAGGATATGAATTTTTTTAGGCAACTCAGATGATTCTAATGTATAACTAGGGAAGAAAATTACCAAAAAAGAATTATAACCTTTTCTTTCAAATCCTTTCCTTCATTTCCTACCACAAGCCACTCAACTGCACCTTTATATTGCTTGTGGTCATGTATATTGTTAATAAAAATTATTCAATATTTAAAAAATTTATTCCGAGCACACTGAGGACACTGTTTATAATCTATTATTTCTAATGGATGGTCAACATACCAACCTTGAAATGAAGATAGACAACATGCCTAAATTCTTAAGTCAGAAAGTATTTCTTATTTAAAAATATGTAAAAATATGTAAAACAGAAGCTCAAAAGTCTTCCAATCAGCCTACTAATATGTGAGTTAGAAAACCAAAAAAACAAAAAATGACTTTTCAGCACTATAGGGAACACAGAGAGTTTCCTCAAGGAACTTATGTGAAGGAATAGAGTTGTTTTTTTTTTGTTAACAAGTAACGACAATAATTTTTTCCATTAGTATATTGGTTTACAATTTGAAAACACTTGCCCATCCATAACCTTATTTAATATTCATGATAATTCTGTGAGAGATTATGATCATTTTATAGATATTTTATAGATGACAAAACTTAAATTCAGAGAGGGAGAGTGATTTACTCAGCTCACACAGTTATTAGGTAACAGAGCCAAGCAAACTAAGTTTCTGAATGCTTTCCTCTAAATCCAGGGACAAACAACCCAATAATTAGCATGCTGTATGCAAAGGGATTGAACTATGGTCCTGAAACCTCAAAGGAGCCTGCAATCTAGTTATGGAAGGAAGCCAGATACACCAAATGATTCGAATATAATACAGTGTAGTATTTGCAAATACTAAATCAATGATGGAAGAGAGTCAGCTGTCCTCCAGGGTTGCAAAGAAGGAGCAGATTGAGATTAGCAAGGTGGGGAAGGGTTTTTTGTAAGTTGGACCCTGGGCTGAGTCTTAAAAGGATGGGTAAAGCTAGATAAGCCAGAAGAGGAGAGGCAGAAGCTCTATAGATAATGTGTTGCACTACAGTCAATTTGGAAAGTTCTGGCTAAAATAATTCCACAAAGTATGCATCACCAATTTTCATTCAGTATATAGTTTGAGGCCAAGAAAATTTCACCACTATAACCAAGTTTACTCAATATAGAGGAGGTCCCGATTCTTCTTTCAGACTTACCCATTCAAATCCATGTTCTTAGAGAAAAAATTAATGAGTTAATCCTTGAGGTATTTACTGAGCCTCTACTATGTGCAAAGCACTATGCTTGCCACTCTGAGGAGTACAAGGCACTGTCTTTACTCTCTCACCGTTTACAATCTCTTTGAGTACAGACACAAAAATATAGATGCTCAAATTAAATATTGCATGACTAAGGAACATAAGAATGGTCTGAGCAGTAAGTGCGATGAATGACCAGAGGAGGAGTGGGATTCAGACAGACTGGATGCTGGGATGGTTATCCTGGCCAGTTAACAGCACAAGCAAAGGTGACATGGATGGGAGGAGTAAAATGTATTCAGTAAACTCACCTGACAGACTGTATAGGTTCTACTCTGTAGGAAGTGTGTAAGGCACTGGAGATGCAAATTTCAGCAGGAATAGAAGGTTCACAAAGAGATGAAATGGGGACTCCATATTATATTCATAATTTTGTATCCCGTTAGTAAAGTCCTGACTCAGCTGCAATGACATCACAGGCACATCTGGGTCTGGGTGTAGGGGTTGGGGGAGAATTTGCACCTCTCTGTAGCGGCTCCTTTGAGGCATTCAGCATTTCTCTTTTGTTCAGGCTGCCTTGCCTTGAGATGGTTTCTGCATTTCCGGCTTATACAATTAACAACTGCACACATGGGAACAACAGCCACTGTCACAACAGTCACAGCTTGGCAAGGCATAATACAGAGAATGTACACTAGTACACTAACGAAAAAGCAGACTTTAAAATCCCATTCATGCCCAGAAAGGTCATGCCACACCAACGTGTCCTTGGGAGCTGCCTGGGAGCCACTGAGTTCTTTGAATGTGGCCTCAATCATTTTCTCAGAAAGATAATCACGCCTTCCATTCCTGGACTGCTTTAAGGCCACATGCGCTCATTTAATTTACGGCGTTAAGCAGAGCTGCGCCACTCGTGAGGGGAGTGGAATGTGAAGGGCTACTCCCAGTTTTGTATCCACAAGGGAGGCCCCGCCCCTCTGAACACTGGGGATGAGAGGGCAGTGGAAAACACTCACTACAGCCTGGTGCTGGTAACGTGCTTAATCCATGACCACTAGTGGCATGGAGACTAGGCTTCGAAGGGAAGAGATTTAAGCAGGGCGAGGAGGGAGAATCACCAGACTTTGGAAGCTCTTAGAGGGGTTCAAGCCAGTCAGCATACCACTGGAGGAGAGCTCTGGTTAAAAGGAGGAAGGGGGAGGGATATCACTGAAAGAAGCATTCGTGCCAGAGCTGGAGGTCAGAAATCACACCTCAGCCAATGGCTTCTTGCCTCCGACTACACATAGGGATTGCTAAAGGTGATAAGTCTGCCTTCCATGCAGAAATGCTCATCAGCTTTTTTTTAGCCACGGACTATTTGTTCTGGATGATTCGGAGAGAGCGAGGGAATGCTAACTTCTTAGACAGATGACCTGACAGATGGACCCAAGGGAGGCAAGGATTTATCCTGGGGGTGAGGTGGGGGAGGAGGCAAGAGTCAAAAAGCAGACAAGAAAAACACAAAGGGCATGCAACTCTTTAAGCTTTATGAACATACATAATTATACCTATAGCTAAAACACAGTAAAGACAAAAGCACAAAGTAGTTATTCTAACATATAACCTAAAACTAGATTGAGAAGGCATGACAAAACCTGTTTATGTAACCATTTGCTACTGTAAAAAGACTATTTATTCTTTCACATATTTAAAAAGGAAAAATGTCTTATTAAAATGAAAATACCACTGAAAAAAAGTTGATTATCCACCACCTATTTGCCCTAACTTTATGAAAACATCATCACAAAGAATATGAGACTGAAGAAACAATGCAAATATATAATACACATGAAAACACCCCCCCTTATCAGTGAGGTAATCAAAAATGTGGAAGGTTAGCTACTTTTGCTACAAATTATTAAAGCTAATGAAAAGATCATTCAATACTTACAGATGCTTTAGGACTATAAATTTGTAAGAGTTTTACTAAAAGCAATTAGGCAATATACACTCAAAATCTTCAAATGTTCATAAATTTTGATCAAGAAAGTCTAATTCCAGGAAATCTATCCTAAGAAAATCATCAAAATACGGATAAAGATTTTTGTTTTTTTAAAGATTGGCACCTGAGCTAACAACTGTTGCCAATCTTCTTTTCTTTTTTTTTTAAAGACTGGCACCTGGGCTAACAACTGTTGCCAATTGTTTTTTTTTTTTCCTGCTTTATCTCCCCAAACCCCCCGTGTACATAGTTGTATATCTTAGTTGCAGGTCCTTCTAGTTGTGGGATGTGGGACGCTGCCTCAGCGTGGCCTGACGAGCGGTGCCATGTCCGCGCCCAGGATCCGAACCCTGGGCCGCCACAGCGGAGTGCGCGAACTTAACCACTCGGCCATGGAGCCGGCCCCTAAAGATTTCCTTTTAAAAGTTTTATTCAAGAAAGAAAACTTTATAAAGATTTTAATGACATGTAAAAACAATTATAATATTAAGTAAGAAAAATTAAGTTGCAGACTGATATTCACAGTATGACTACAACTATATAGAAAGAAGAAACAACAAATCAAAGATTTCATACATATATAGAAAAAAAAATACTGAAGTTAATGCACCAAAATACTAACAGCAATTATCTATGGATTCTTAGAATTTTACAAATATGTTACCAATGATAAACACTATAATCAGAAAAATATAATCAAAATCTACAACTCCAAGAATAGGAATAAAAAATTACCACAAAGCTGCTCCATGAACTACTTATGAAAAAATTTGGATTAGAGCTGATACGGTCAATTTTCTCTATTGAACATTGACCTGAAACTTGTATTGGTTATATATTGTCTAGAGAGGGCCAGGAGGTTGCGTCTCACCGTCTGTCTACACACACACACACGCAGAGATTAAGGCAGGTAGACCTCACCCTCGAGCCCAATACACTGTAATGAGGAAAAAGAAATAATTTTCTAAGTAGCAAGAAGGCAACTCTCTAGATTTTGTACCTGATAAGAGGATAGGGAAAAAACTAAGAGCTATCTTTTGGGAACTTGACTGAATTACACGTGGGGAATTTTCATGGCTGACCCATAGAAACAGGCCGGCCCACATTTTATTCTCTCTGTTCTACTGATATCTTCGGATACAAACTATTTTCCTATTACAAATGTTTGGTAGATAGATTATAGTTTTACTTTTTTTAGACATCTCTGCTGTTATGGTACAGGGTCAACATCCTTCAAAGTCACACATTCTTAAGCAAATAATATAGAAAAAAATTAACACTGAAAATTCTTCAAGAAAAATTAGCTTTCTAGAAAAATACTGACATTCTGTTAAATCTGATTACAACCAACCCTTCTATTTCCCATATGTTTAAAGAGCTGAGCACCCAATGGGGGCCACCCTTTAAGGAAAAAAAATACATTGTCACAGCTTGTCTTCTTAAATCTTGTCTAATTTAAAAATTTTTTAATATTATAAGAATACTTACAAAAAATTAAAGTTTTGAAGAACAAGAAACGAGAACTGCCTGCCCCCAAAACTGTACAGAAAAGAAATTGCCAAAGAGAACAGAAAGTAAATCTGATAACAGCTCCATTTTCTCTAGTCCTACAGGCAAACTGAGAATGTCCTGTAGAAAAGACGAGCATAGCTCGTGTCAAATTAGTAAAAGATGGTGATGAGAGGATATAGTTATTTAGGGTCTGTCCTTTAAAAATAAAAATGACGAACTCTGATTTTCAAATATCCTAAGTGGAGTCTGCTGCTTGCATGCAGGCTGCTCATAAACCACCCACTTCACTTTACTTTTTATATGTGTGTTGTTGTGGGATAAGGGCAGGGGCAGGGGTGTGGGAGATAGAGGGTCATGCCTTCTCTGTAGGCAAATATGACTAATGTGTGTCCTGGCAGGAGGCAGAAAGCACTCACCTGGTTATCAGCCGGCCTGACTCATGCCTCTTGGCATTTTAGAACAAGTATCCAGAAACTCTGGTTGGTATTTAGAGAGATGTCTATCAGCTTGCACAACATTGTCTGGGCTATGAATGTGCTTCTAATCTCATTTGTAATAAATATTAGTTCAGTTGATGGAAGTGTTTTTTTTTTTTAATTAATGTTATGATAGATTACAACCTTGTGAGATTTCAGTTGTACATTTTTGTTAGTCATGTTGTGGGTACACCACTTCCTCCTTTGTGCCCTCCCCCCACCCCCCCTTTTCCCTGGTAACCACCGATCAGATCTCCTTATCAATATACTAACGATGGAAGTGTTTTTAATCACAGAAGAGGAAGTAAACAGACTCGCCTCACGACCCAACACCAGCCCATTTGTGACTCAGTCTCGCGATCCTGAATTGCTAGGCTCAAGTGCTCAGAGGGAAGGTGGACTGTCACAAGTAAAAATAAAAGTGATGGCCTAACACCAGCCCACTTATGTACTTCACACTATTGCCACACAGCCTGGCAGCACTTGGAGCCTGTGCTCCCAAGAAATGGAAGAGGCCAGCAGGGAACACCCGCGGACCTGCGCCAAGCCCTTCTTGGGACGGACTGCCCTGCAGAGTTACACAATTTCTGACACAAGTGACGCACATTCCCGGAGCCTCCACTCTGATAAGAGTCAAATTCACCCATCAGCCTGAAAGAATAAAGCAGAAGGGAAAAAGAAGTTGAGGACTCCAGGTTAAAAAAAAACAAAGATTTTCAAAGCGACTTCTTCAAAGGCCCTTTTATATTTATTTTAAGGAGACATTTGAATTTAAGTGACACTGTCAATCATTTCCTTTTTCAAATATGACAATGCTACTCTACCCCTAACTCTTTCTCATAGCTTTATGGAAATGAGGGGCAAGTTATTTTCCTTACCCAGAAATTCAGACAAAGAATATCTTGGCAGGGGTAAGTAATTCAAATGTTTTATTTTCAGCGTTCTTTTTAATTTAGCTGTTTTCCATTTACTTAGGATTAAACAAACTTTTATAGAGAGAAGGTACAAAATTTTCTGAGGATATCATTTGGGAATACAACAGACTAAATGAAACGAATATGGATTGCAGAGGGACTAACAAAGCAGTGAAGACTCCAGAGCATAACTAAAATTTTTCTTCTTATGATTTCCAACTTTTCAGAAGCCAGTAAGCCAAAATGTAAACTACAACTATAATTTTCATATCCTAAATATTATCCTTGGTGAGACTATCACTTATATATTTAATATTTAATATATTTTAAAAATAGGATTAAAAATGCTTGCCATGTAAGTATTCCGTTCATTCCACAGATTCTGAAAATAAAAAGAAAAATTAAGCGGTACAGAGAGGCGGCTCTGGCCCCGTAACCTCAAATGGAAGCAGGAGATCAGGGTCGAGTCCAAGAGGCCATGAGCTCTGGGCCGTGCAGGTATCTGAGAGAGAGGCAGCCTGTCAGGTGGGCTCTGGAGGGAAGCCTGTTACATCCGTGGGGGTCCTGACATTTGGGGTAATCTAAACCTTGTTACTGTGCGAATCACCCCTGGCGGGAGGGAGATTTAGAATGGATGCCTCTTTACCCAAGCAATTAAGATCATTTAGGAAGCCGAGAAAATGGGCAATAAGGATCTCCCTCCTAGAGAGCACTTGCTGGTGTTCAATCAGACAGTTCCAGTGACAGCTCGGTGGTGGCAGAGATGCAGCATTTGCTGAATAAAACACCCAAGTAGATGCGGGGCCTCAGCGCCACAGAGGGCTTTGGAAAACCTCTCAGAGGGCATCACTACACAGAGCACCCATGGTGTCCCTGAGCACTTGAGAACCAGGCAGAACAAGGATGGTTTTCCTCCCAGTGACTTACAGGAGTATCAAACACAGGGACTCTTTGCAGACTAGGAGCAAGCTGGTTCTTGGAGAGCAGTTGTGTTCTGGAAATGAATACAAAACTCTGAACTTCAAATTACACAAAAGCAACACTTGGAAAAAGCAAATAATGAATCCTCGTAAGCTCTAAAAATTACCTTCAGAAGCTACTTAAACAATATGAAGGGCTAAGAGTAGCTCAAGGGCTAGTCCCATAGTATGAACCACTCTCTCCTCCACACTCTTGGAAGACTTCCAGTTACAGCACTCGCCACGGAGTACTGTAATTATTTATTTACTTGCCACTCTCCCTAAGTGCCTTGAGAGCAGAAAATATCTTATGGCATCTTAACTCCATTGTTGAGCACAATGCCTGGCACATTTTTTTTCTGCTTCTTCTCCCCAAAACCCCCCAGTATATAGTTGTATATTTTCTTAGTTGTGGGTCCTTCTAGTTGTGGCATGTGGGATGCCGCCTCAGCGTAGCCTGATGAGTGGTGTCACGTCCACGCGTAGGATCCGAACCGGTGAAATCCTGGGTTGCCGAAGCGGAACGCGTGAACTTAACCACTTGGCCATAGGGCCAGCCCCCTGCCTGGCACATTTTAATTGCTAAATAAATCTATGGGGGGAAAAACATCAAGAACTTTCTCAGATACGTGATAAACAAACCCAAAAACACTACCATTGTCTACGATCATTCCCGATCTCACAAAATGTCTACACATCATTTGAGTTATTACTGTCCACCTTTCCAACCTTGCTGCTGTCTTTGAAGCCATGTGACTCGTAAAAAATCATCGATGACAAGCATAACTGACAACTTCTAAAAGGTGGATGACAAGCGAAAACACATGTTCCTCTCTACCTCCTGAAGCCCTGCCCAGGTCTCTGCTAACTAAGGAAGTAAAAGTCACACATCGAACCTTCTACTTTCCTAAATTCATCAAAGCCACATCTTTCACAAATATTACCTGCCTGTCACAGTATCAGGGCTTGGCTAAAGTAATATCGGCTGTAAGCCAGATGTGTCCAGGGCTATGGGCTACATTTTCAAAAACACATGCAGTATTTCTGATGGTCTTATATGTTGGGTATATTGAGTATGAAATTGTTTTTCTACCAATCTGATTAAAAAGAAATCACCCGAAGGAAAATAAATATTCACAGAGGGATGGCAGAAGCAAAACAGAGGCCACAGAAGCGCTATGAAAACATTTCAGCTCCCCCTGGGTTTTAGCAAGTCAGTCGTAACCCTGTTTCAAGAGGTAAGCTAGCTACGCTTCTACAGTTGCATCCATTCATTCATTAAGGATGAGGATGCATTTTTTTCCCAGATGCCCTTAAATACCTATGTGGCTCCTAGATGGTTATTACTTTAGGCCAGGGTCAAGAACCTGCCGTTGGAAAGCTACATGGAGCTCCTCAGCAGCTTGTGTTCAGCTCTTTAATCTGCTGACCTCAGACACTAATTTTCAACAGTACACAAGTGCAAAGGAGTTCTGTTGGCAAGAAGGGCCTTCGATGGCTCTGTAATCAACTCGGCTTCAACAGGCCTTTCGCACGGACTGAAAGCAAGCCTAACTTTTGGAAAGCCATTGGTTCTCTCCAAGTAAAACACTATCTCTTGCCTCCTAATGTTGTCCTTGTGGAAATGACTTCCTTGAACGAAGAGAAAATTTTTGTCCGTAGCAGTCTGAAAAAGAGCAAAGAGACTTCGGCAGTCCTGACATAAGTGTTTTGTTTTTAATTGAAACTCAACATCAAATAATCTATTTCTGATCAGGAGAGAGAGCGAGTGGACCTTTGGAAAAATGGATTTTCAGTAGATTTCACTACACAGAGAGATTGAAGTTATTTTCCATTTCCATTAAGCTATCCCAAAGTGGCTATATTTTCAAATGCAGAAGTGAAAAGGAGAAAAAGGCAGGCTTCCTTCTTGTCCTGCAGTATAGAAAAGAGCTAGGAGGCAACAGTCTCAAAAGATAACACAATTTGTAGGGGCCGCCCTCCAGCACCGGTGCTGCTGCTCTACTCATCCTCAAGGATCAATCTGGTAGTCTCTAGCACATCTGCTCATGCACTGACAAATGATGAATTCCATCTCTGAATCCATAAGCAGGAAGAGGCCGGCTGATAAACAGCTATGAGCGGAAATGTATGCACCTTTCATAAGCAAGACAAATCACTCATTCTCACCAAATGCTTCCAACAGGAACACTAATTTTGTATTTATTTGCACGGCATATGTACCACGTCCGAAGCAGTGCATTAAAAAAGATCTCAGGCAGCCAATTGCTTTGATTACATTTATTCATCGCAGTATTACAAGGGCTCAATGGCAGAGCAATGAAATTGGAAGCTAGTGAAGACTGAAAACACTTCATCAATGGCTTGTCAGGGTTGGAGATTTTTCTGGTGCACAACACACACACACACACACTCATCCCTAATGGAGAGAAGAGTTTTTTTTAAACAAAATACTGTGGACATGCATCTTAAATCTGCCATGTGCCTTTCCTGTCAACCAGCAGTTATTTTTATTAATAACTTCAAGAACACATTGTGGAATTCTTTTTGTTTTCAAATCCGGTCATGTGACTCCTTTGGCACCAGGGAACACTGGGTAAATTGTAATGTTCTAACATGTCAATGAATGGTTCCTTTTAAAGCCAACTTGGTGATGAATTGGTATTTGCTAAGGCCTAAGCAAGCACAGGGCGCTATATATACTCCTTCTTCTGTGCTCTCTGCAATGATGGATGGAAGTGAGAGGCAGAGAAGAAGTCACAGAGACGAGCTCAAGCTGACAACCAAGCAACTACAAGCGGACTGTTTTAATCAAGTCGTAAAAGAAGTGGCTTTTTGTATAACTTCCTGTGGCTTCATTCTCCTACTGTACACATAGATCATGGATATACTGTACTACGCTGGCCTGGCAGAAAATTGGAATGCAGTTGAAAAAGCAGAGAAGATACAACTTCCTTCAGGCCCCTAGAGGAAGGTCGTTTAGGCAAGGCATTTTCCAGAGATCCCAGAACTGGAAATTCATATTCCATCTTCATGAGACATCGGACTTTCTACAGCAGGATCAAGATGGGTTTGCCGTTTTCCTTTAATAACACTGGCTCCTCCCTAGACCAGAAAGCTCTGGGGCCACGATACAGGTGTGATGGTGTCACACAGCATCCTCCAAGCCTCTTAACAACAAAGCTCCCTTGCTCAGGGGTTTTCGGTTTACAATTTGAAATGTTAGCGCAAGACACTGATGTTGTTCAAAGAAACAGAGGCCTACCTCAGGAAACCAACGCATGCTGTGCAAATAAATACAGAATTTGTGTTTACCCTTGGCAGGACATTTTTGGTTGAGTTGGCTGCAGAGCATTAAAAAAGACATTAAGCGGATTATATATTCATATGAAGTCCTCTGTGATTTTTAACCATAAAAAAAAACAAGGAGCATTTCTCTATTTGACAATGTATACTACTAATTGTGAATGATTACAAGAGGTGACTGCATAATTGTGTGGGTTTTTTCTGCCAGAAATTTCATGGTAATGTAACTTTGGTAAAGTAGTTTAAAAGAATCCGTTATTAAAATAAGTGCTTCGGCTAAGATGGAAATGCTGTTTTTTGAACAAATAAAAATCATACCCTAAAACAGCATTCCATTTCACAGAAGGTGGTTAAATTCTTTATGTAGTAGGCTCCAAGTTCCTAAGAAGCTCTCTATAAAATTCTGTGATGGTAGCCTAAGAGCCACAAAAATCAAGCAGTCTAAACTTTGATTTTATAATAGGAAAATGAGACCCAGAGAGGCAAACTAACCCACCCAAAGAAACACAGCTAGCATAGCTCAAATTAGATTCAAAGTTAAACCTCAAAAGGCAATTCATTATTTCAGTTGGGATAGACCGGGGGGAAGCTAGCCAAGTTTTTTTTTTTCCCTTTTAATTCTCTGAAGTTTAGAAGCAACATAAATTTATGAAACAAAGGAATGCTAAAATAATCTCTTCTTTTCCCACACTTGGACTCTGGGAAAATTGGACATCATATATGTAATGCTACCAATGAGAATCATAATTTTTTTTCTTACAATTTTGTCTCCCACTTAATGTAAGATGATTATTGTTTTTATAAGGGAAACAAGAAAAATAAAGGAATGTTGTGAATACATCTTCAGACTATTTTTTGTAGGAAGACTAAGTTTCTGAAAAAAATCAACAGGCAAAGCTTGAAATTCGGGAAATACTTCCTTTGATTCTTGTTACACAATAGGCTACAAGACACTTCACATAAATAACCCAGAGCTGAGATGTACAGCTGACATGAGATATGAGTAGAAGTCTCTAGTGGAGGTAAAGGGACTGATGATTAGTATCTGATGAATCAGCCCTTTGTTACAGCACCAGATGTGCAAAACGTGAGACCACTTGTCAGTTCCACCGTCTGTAGGAAGCAGTCTTTCATAAGCATGTTGGCTTTAGTGGATAATGGTGGTAGGACTAGTACTCCACCAAGTTCAACAGTGCAAAGTAGAATTTGCAGAGATCTAGCCAAACAGTCTTTGAGAGAATTTGCTACAGACAAGATAAAGATCTCCAACCCCTGCAGTGGCTGAATTAAGTAAAAGGACAGAATCCATACACTGAGCGGGAAAACACACACACTTGCACATACACATTTTTGCAGCCTGGATATTTCTTTTCTACACAATCAAACTCAAGAAAAGGAAAAATTCATTCAATGTTTCCGAAGAACTTTGTTTCCTAAAATAATTATCCTGATACATTTTAGAGTAAAAAATAATTTAAGCCCAAATTGTAATTGGTTTACATGATAGCTTCAGGAACGCTTATTTTCTTTTTGATTAGCAACAGTAGTCAAAAATACTGAAATTTTCAAAGATACAGGTACCTCACCAATCCTAATCTGCCTAGTAATTAATCAGGGAAGAATTATATGTCACAATCCTCCTACTTAGATAAAACAGACATTATTTCATTTGATACTAACAAAGTCTTTAAGACAGGCAAGGCAAGAATTATCTTCATTTTACAGGTAAAGGAAATGGATGCTCATAATTTGTCAGACTCATGGAGCTAATAAGTGGCAGCTTTCCAGTCTCCTCGAGCAGATGGAAAGTAAGAGATAAGAATCTAGTCCCTAGGAGTAAACTGAGGTTTATGTGAACAGATGGGCCTGGACTGTTATATTCCGTGCTCATCCTCATCAAGCACCCACATATTTTAGCATCTTGCACCAAATTCAATCTTTTCAGAAATCATCTGAAATGATGGGTCCCAGATCTCTCACAAAGGCAAGAGAGAAAGGGTGTCTCTGTGTGAGTTCTTGCACTGGCCCTGGGCAAAGGCGTGGTTACCATGAGCCTTGTTCTTTCTAGTCATCAGGAACAAGCGGCCACCTTTCTAGGGCCACTATACTGTCATGATTCTCACCCCACGCAGGGCTGCCTGACTCAGGCGGAAAAAGTGTCTGTCTCAAACGTAAATAAGGATTGGTTAATACCTATGGCTCTCTGGAAATGAAAGTCATTCCTTATAAGGTATATGTCTACCTTTCAGCTTTCAGACTTCTGCCTCTTAGACACATTCTTAGGATGGCAAGCTGTACTCAAGTAGGGGACTGCTTGTCACAGGGTCTTCTTAGAGCAGAAAAGACATTAGCAAAGAATACTCTAAAACAGCTCTCATCATGGGCCAAGTGCTCTCACATGGTCCCACTAAATGCAGAGATGCTTTTAGATGCGCTCTGATATCTGATGGGTACACAATACTGCTGGTCCTCACACATAAGCAATAACCCTTGTCAGCAATATTCTCAGAGATGTCAAATATCAGTTTAACATAGAAATACTGTAACAACTCAATTTAGAATGTTTATTTTAATATGATTAAACGAATCAATACTAAAATATGTTACCATTTCTACAATCTATCAGAGGTTCCTCACATTCACATGCAGGAGAGGCAGTGTTGGGACCTGAATGCAGGAGCCTGGAGTTTGTTCCACTTTGACAGTACTGTAGAGGAGAATGATCACGTGCTTACCATTTACATTTTAGGCAAAGTGGCTAATCTTTCTGAGGTTCCATTTTACCCCCATTTCTCAAATGGAAAAAACACACATACCTTGCAGTACTGGTATGACGGCCAAATGATAAAACGTATGTGATGTACCCTAATTACAAGGCACTTGTGATTTTTGTTCCTATTTTCTATATTGAAATAAAATTTATGCATTTTAGGGGCCGGCCCAGTGGGGCAGTGGTTAAGTGTGCATGTTCCGCTTAGGCGGCCTGGGGTTCGCCGGTTTGGATCCCAGGCGCAGACATAGCACCGCTTGGCAAGCCATGCTATGGTAGGCATCCACATATAAAGTAGAGGAAGATGGGCATGGATGTTAGCTCAGGGCCAGTCTTACTCAGCAAAAAGAGGAGGATTGGCAGCAGATGTTAGCTCAGAGCTAATCTTCCTCAAAAAAAAAAATTTATGCATTTTATTAGACATTTCAAATCAAACAGAATACAAATTTTTCAGTTTTATCTCAATTTGTTCACTATCACAAGGGAGCCTAGCCTCACCTGAAGCCACCTCAAATGCCATTACTTGATAATCTGCAATGCGACTTCCACAGTTCCTAGAGTGCTTCTAGGCCATACCAGTATTCTGGTATTCTAGGTAGAATACCGTAGTATTCTAGTAGTATTCCTGCTAGGTTCAATAGAAAATACACAGTTTCCATAACTGTCAATTTAGCCATTTTAAAAAGCTTTAGTTTGTAAATATCAAGTCTTATACAATTAAAATCCTATAAAAATTGTTATTTAATCCAGTAGTAGCCTACATTAGCAAGATACTTTAATAATATCATGTAAACCTTATACAGCATTTAATAAGTGCCAGGCAATGCCCCAAGAGCTTTTTACACGTATAATAATGTGTATTAACTCATTTCACAGTCTCCGCCAACATATGGCATTGGTACAATTATCATCTTCATTTTACTAGCGGGATTGAGATATAGAGAGGTTCATACACCAGCCCAAGGGCTCAGTAGGTGGCAGATGCAAACCCATGCCAACTGGCATTAGAGTCCATGCGCTAAACCAGGGGTCTGCCGGATTTTCTTGAAGGGCCAGGGAGTACATATTTCCGGCCTTGTGGGACACAGTCTCTGCCATGGACAATCCATAATGTGTCGTTTGCCAACTCTTGCTCGAAACCATTACACTGGTCTGCCTCTCAAACGCTTTGTAATTTTCAAAGTAGTTTTCCGTGTAACTCATTTGATTCTCACTACAATCTTCTGTAGTAATGACATGTTCTACTGTTTCTCTTCAGTCAGCAAGAAAACTGAAGCACAATGTGTATCTCTCATCAAGCAGCAGCAGAGACTGGAAAAGACCCACGTGCCTCGACTCCGGATTTACGGATCCATACAAGGACTCTTTCTGATCTTCTTTCACAACTCCCTACAAATCTCCAAATTCTTCTCCACCAAACAGTACACTTATGAAACAAGATTATCAAAGTGGCAATGATGACACCCATTTTACTCCTCTCTGCAGTATTGATTGATTCCATCTCTCTCCTACCCCAACAGAAGAACTCATGTCTCTGAACATTTATTTTAAAATTTCCCCACGTAATTTTAATACCAGACATGTACTGATAAATCTCCTAAGACATGGTAATTCTTTTAACTCTGAAAGGAACTACAAGCAAAATATGTAAGCTTAAAAAAAGAGGCTGCTAGATTTTACAAAGTTGAAAGAATCCCCACTACTCTCCCCCATGACCAACATATTCAGCTAAAAGTGTACCTTTTTTTTTTTTGAGGAAGATTAGCCCTGAGCTAACTACTGCCAATCCTCCTCTTTTTGCTGAGGAAGACTGGCGCTGAGCTAACATCCATGCCCATCTTCCTCTACTTTATACATGGGACGCCTACCACAGCATGGCTTTTACCAAGAGGTGTCATGTCCACACCCGGGATCCGAACCGGCGAACGCCGGGCCATCAAGAAGTGGAACGTGTGAACTTAACGGCTGCGCCACCAGGCCAGCCCCTAAAAGTGTACTTTTATGGCAATCTTTCTCTTTTTCTTTTTCTTAAATTGAGATCTAAACTTTTTGTAAGACAGCCAAAAACATATACTATAAAAGTGACTCTTTTTCACCCTGGTTTTGACAGAGTTATGCAATCCTGGCCAGTCACTGTGGCCCAAACACTACAGATGGCCAGGATTCTCATGGTCTTTGGTAACTTTTGCTGGAAAAAGCGGAGAAATGCCGAAGAGCCTTCCACATTTTAGCTCTATGGTAAATGACAGTAGCAAAAGTGAGGGAAAAGATTACAATAACAATAATGATACTAAGAACGATTATAATAAGTGCCAATATTCACTGAGGGCTGATTGTGACACAGGCATTGCTCTAGGCATGTCTTAAATCATTTGATTCTCAAGCAACCCATGAGAGAGGTACTGTTATCATCCCCATTTAACAGGTAAGGAAACTGAGGCAGAGAAAGGTTGGGTAACTTATAAGAGAGAAAATAGCTGGAAACTAATAGACTTGGCTATGACTGCTGGCTCCAAGGTCAATGTTAACCATTGTCACTGTTCCATTAATGAAACAATATCTGAGGCCTACTTAGAGCAAGGCACTATTAAAAATGCTGATAACTCAAGTTATATTGGTCCGAAAACCATTTATATGAATGGGCTTCATCTCATCATGGAACTCTACATATCCATGAAGCTCTCTATTTTACAAAGCCAAGCGGATAAAGATTTTTAAAATCCAGAAAAGAATATGTCTTGGTGTTGTCCATGTACAGCAGATATTGCAGACAGCTGTCTATGGCATGATGCACAGCCATAGAAAACACGATCCCATGTTGTGGAAAAGCATATCAGGGTCCAGTTCCTGGCTCTGCCACTTTGAGCAACAACTTTTATAAGCTGTAAAGTGAGGATGATAATAATTTACCTCCGAGAGTTAGTTTGGGGTATAAAAGAGACAATATGTGTGAGCGTACTTTGTAAACTGTGAAAGGATAAATAAATGCAACCTGTTATTTCCTTATTACAGCTCTCCTCTAAGGAATTAGGTTTTAGACAGAAATTTCCCTCCAGAGAAGAAATCCTGACCATGAGGTAATACAAATAGACCAAGAAAGAGTCATGGGGAGAGGAAAAGAATTGCCACTGGTCCAATTCAACTAAATACCCCAGAACTTGAGGTATTTACTTGGCTTCCCCAGGGACCTTATTAACCTGTGGGCAGGCAACAGCTACCACCAGGATGGGGTGAGGACTAAATATCTGCACTGCAGTCACCATTGGCCCTGTTATAGCCTTAGGAAAGAAGAGTACGTGACACAGTGAGGGTTAAGATGGGAGCCGGGAAAGATCTCGCCCCCACTCCATCAATGCCCCCTGCCTCCTGCTTTCAAAGCTTGGTGAGAGTAATCTACTCCAAAAGGTCAAGGCCATAGTAACCCCAGAGAAGGCAAACCCATCCATTAGATTTTATATCCCTAAAGGGGAGAAACCATCTCCATTTCATGTCTCCCCAAGGTACAGTTGTTTTAACATTCAGAGGAGACGTTGACCTTGAATAGAAGCTCTTGTTGGCCTAACCCAGACTGCCTTCTCCTAGTGGTAGAGCAAATATCTGGCAGGAGGACACGATACTTTGTGGCCACTGTTATTGACATTAAAGTATCTTCTTTAATATCCAGTAGGAATTCTACAGACTTCACTAAATAGATAATAGAGATGAGAAGATTCCCTTTATGATGTTCCTTCTACTAAATGAGGTACATTGAAATTTTTTTTCTCAATTATATTTACATTACAATAATTCCGTGGGATTAATTCTTTACAGAGTCAGTGAAAAAGAATTTTCAGTTATTTCCAGTTCATAAAAGTCAATTAAATGCTTTCTTTCTTGGGGGAAAAAAGACAATCCTACACCTAGTAGGTTCTTCGACACATTATAATATTTTCTATCCATCTTTGCAAGTGTTATTTGATTACTATTTTATCTAGGAGAAGAAAATATCTTTTACGATACTTTGTAAATGAAAATTAATACTTAGAGTTCAGAAATAATTCCTTTAAAAAGTAGGATAATTTTATGATAAATTCTGTATGCAGAATAAAGAGTTATTTCAAAGAAAAGGCAAGCCACAATTGATGTCCAAAAAGCTAGCTGATCACCCTATAATTTGTTAGCACTGTTTTTAAAAATGGTACTGACAATAGCAGTTCACTTACTGCGACATTTTTTTTCCTATAAAATATTTCAAGGCTAACAAATTACAAAAGGGAGAAACTAATTACTCTAGAATATAAACAGATGTATGTTAAAAGCAGGCATCTCATTTGTATTAGAAAGAAAAATAATTAAAGCTTTGAGCACCTTTTTAAGAATCCTCTCATTTTGATGTTTCAGTTGAATCTTGTACCCAAAATAAAAGAAGTATTACTGCTGGTGATTTTTCTATGTCACTGATATGGGAACAATTAATATTTGCGTAATACATGTAAGATCCTAATAAAACAAAAATATACTAATAGTAAGTAATTGTGAGGTTTCTCTATCCTCATAGAAACATTAAGTGAAAGAGAGGGAAACAATTATAATCATTTCAGGAAAAAAGGTGGTGGGAAGAAACTGATAGGCAAAGAAAAATGTCAATGACGTGCACAGAGTCCTCAATTTATTTAATCCTTTGATTATCCCTACTACTTACTGTGTGCCAAATACTGTGAGATGAATTTTAATCCCAACAACCTTATAAGTTAGGCACTATTATCTACACTTTCAGACAGGAAAACTGAGTCTCAGAAAGATTATGTATCTTGGCCAAGGACAAAGCACTACTATAGGCCAGAGCCAAGATCCAAACACCTAAACTCTGCACACCTTTGGAGGGACACTTGCTATTAGATTCTGCAACAGCAGCTTCTACCAGCTGGGAGGGAGGTGTCGAGGTCTCCGTGCTGTCAGCTGAGCAGTTGCGCATTTCTCTAGCTGAACTCTGAACAACTGAGAAACGTTCGACTCAGTCTGGAGCTGGGCCTCAGCCGTTCTCTATAACCTGGGCCCTCTCCTGGGTTCCCCATCTCTTGCTCTGTGCAAGACACTTTGTCTAACATATCCTGCAGAGAGAGATGTAGACAGGAGAGCAGCTTAAAAAACGAGTCTTGGCAAACTCCAGGCTTCTTAGCCCACACACCAGTTCACAGATGACTGGAATTCTCAAATCAGATTACCTGACAGGCAATTTCATTATCTTGCTCTGGTACACCATCAGAACCTTGAGATAGCCAGATATACATCGCCCATGAATCTGTTTGGTCAGTCAACGTGCAGCTTTGTAATCCTGTTTGTGCAGTTACCCATGTTCAAGGTTTTTTTAGTGCTTTTGTGTTCGCTGTTATATGTCATTTTGTATATAAAAAGGGAAAGGAGATTTCCTTGTATTTTTTGACATATTTAAATACACCATTATTTTCTTCTACAACAACTCAGTCTTAAAGTCATCCGTTTGAACTCCCACCCCTTTACGTCTCATCTAGTCATCTTAAAATGAATGTTAAACATTCTGCCATATGAAGTAAATGCTGACCACAACATGAGTTTAATTAACCTGTGACAGAAGAAAGGAATGCAAAGAATGGCTAATAGCTTAAAGTGAGATGTAAGATATACACATTCTTCTATAATGAGAGTATATGCAGCTAATCTGATTTTACTACAACTTTTCATTAAATCTCAAGCTAAAAATAATGGAAAGGAACTTCTTCATAAGATAACATCTTCATGCAAAGCTCCATTTCAAGAACAGAGTAAAATAGCATTCTTTCTACTTTAGTCTCATCTTCCACCCAGGGGGCTGAGAAGGGCAGGAAAGCTTACTTTGAGGGGCAGGGTGAAACGGCCTGGCCCCTGGAAGTGCTGCCACCCATCTCATCAGTCAATTCTCTCCCATGGAGAACAGGCATTCCAGGAAACTGGGCAACTTAGTCTACACTGCTGGACACACCATGTTTTTTCTTTTCCACACCTTTGTCCTCCTCCAGAATATTCCTCTTCTGAACCCCTGGCCTATGCGGTCAGGGAGTCAACCCAATAACCCCTCTTTGGACTACATATATCATAAAATGCCTTTTTTCTGGATAAACATCATTATCTCTATCAAGACTGTCCATACCTGGTATGCATAGTGTCTTAGCCACCTTGGTTTTTCCCACACCAACTAGTAACAAGGAGAACTAAAGGTAATCAGTACTTACTATGTGCCAGGTCGAGTGCAAACTATTATATGTACACCTTCTTTCTTAATCGTCACAAGAGTCCTGTCAGATTTCACCAAAAAAAAAAAAAAACCCACAAAAGTTATTTGGCGACAGAGCACAAAACAAAATTCACATTTTCTATCCTTCAACCTAGAACTCCATTCCCTTGCCCACAATAGTCTTAAACTTCTCAAATCCAGTGATCCGCAGCAAGAGGAAGTTACCTGAACCAAGGCCCTCATGAAGCCAATCCATCACTGTTCTTCACATTCCACTAATGAAAACCCACAAGAAGACATTTTTTGATCAAAGTTTTGATCTTATTCAGATGCCTTCAGCACATCTCATCTGCCCTACATTACCCACTATGTGAGAGACTGTTCATATCAAGGTGGGAACACTGAGGAAGAAATTCAATGACTGCTTGAGCTCAAACTTCAAGACTTCTGTCCCAAATCCTGCTCCTGTCCACACCTACATCTCTCTCCTTTATTACTCTCAGCATACCTACAATGTCTCTTTGTGTGATTATTTCCCTAGTGTCTACCTCCCCACCAAACTGTAAGCTACATGAGGGCAGCAGCCGTGTCTGTTATGGGTCACATTTTAGCCCTGATCCCTAGCACAGTGCCTGGTATCTGGTAGGTGCCCTGTAAACATCTGTCAAATGAGAAGGGATGAGAGAAGGAGGGATGGAGGTCAGTTGGCAGGCATCCTAGCATGAATCTGGGCCGAGTGCTACTTCAAGAATTCTGCAGCCCCGTGGCCAATGCTGAGTGAGGGATTTGGAAGCTGTGGTGCCTGGGCCAACCTGGTAAAAGTTATTTTTGCTTCCTCATGTGTAAACAATGATATTTGTCAAGTGACATATCCAGAAGTGAATTCAGTCCTGGTTAGTTGTGGGATTCTCCTACATTCTGCCAGGACTTCTTCTCTGTGCGTGCTGTGGTTCTCCCCTGTACAACGGGGATAAAAAAAGAGCCTTTTCCTACTACTAATATGAAATATCTGCTTAACAAATAAGAAATGTCTTTTCTCAGAGTTCCTTTAAAGACAAAATAGTTTGTAGGTACAAAGTTTTGTTACTTTTGTATGTGTTTAGAAATGTGTTCACCTTTGAATAATTGAAATATTTGGCCTCATAATAATGATATAAATAATGAGGCAGTCAAGCACAGTGGTTCGTAGCACAGACTTACAGTCAAAGAGACTTGGGTTCAAAGAATTTAATTGCAATGTTTGGCAAGATAAAGCAAGAACTAAACTGCAACCATAACATAGTACCTACCCTATAGTGTTGTTGGAAGGATTAAGTGATCAAATACGAAGGGTTTAGAGTAGTGCCTGACACATCGTAAATATAAATGCTTACTATTAGTATTATTTTGCAATAAAAAAATCTGAGCCCCAAAGAGACTAAATGACTCACCCAAGCTTACACTACAAGATTCAAAGATGAGGCTAAAATTCAGGTCTCAACTCCCAACCTTGACTCCATCACACCATGACACATGGATTTTGCTGTTTAAAAAAAAAATGTAGCTGGCTTTTTTTTTTTTTCATTTTCCTGCATTTTACACTGAGAAAATAATTTCCTAGCTTTCAAGAAATAGTAATTTTTAAGTGCTTACTAGCTGATTATATTCATTAAAGATTTCCAAATAGTCCCCAGTCTAGCAAAGTAGAAATCATGCCATGATTATATTATTACAGAGCTCAGGGAAGAGAATATATTTCTCTTCCAAAACTTCTATGAGAGTCAATATAATTCCCATTATACTTTCCCTGCTATTTTATTATCCCTTTCTTTATTAGAGGTTTAGATTTGAAGCTGCTCTAAGAAAAAGGATAGAAATGGAAAGAGATTTAAATTGCTTTGTCCATATTAAGGCCAAAGCTTTAACAGATAAGGGCAAAGGGAAGGTTAAGTCACAAAGGTCAAATGCTGTGACCTAATTTTGTCTTGACTTACTTATTTTCTTGTCCTTTCATTAATGAGAATCATCCAATTTAGACTCAGTTATCATGCAACAATGAAAGTCATATATGTTTAAATATATAGCTTTCCCTTTCTAAATGGGAAATATTTATGGAGCAGAAGAATCTGGGCTGAATCAAAGGAAAGAGAACAAAAGAAAGTTAGTTTTAGATGAGGGGGTTTTTCCTGTACATGTTCTGGAACTTTCATGCTGAAGTAAAAAATTGGAGGTAGACACGAAGAGAATTCTATAGGCAGATGGGTACACAGATGACAGAATGGCATGAAAAGATGTTAGAGATAATCTTATGTTTGAAAGAATTGACACAGAAAGGCTTGAGTAAATAACTGGGATTGTGAATGGCTAAGGCTGGGCCAGATGCCCTGACTCCCCAGGCAACACTTCTTCCCCTGGTCGCCCACTGGGCTGCCTCTCCCAACACTCATCACTCTGCAGTCACGCTCAGTCCCACTTCCTCCTAAACCCTTCTGCATGGTGACTTCTGCTATCTAGGAACTTATTTTCTGATCATCATTGTGACTCTTCTTAAACCATTAACTCTCTCACATTTGTCTGTCACACCAAAAGGAAAAAAGTATTATACCTTTCTTGAGGATGTCTTACTTATTTGCAACCCTCTTGGGATATAGTCCAGTGGTAGGTCCATAATGAGCACTGAGTATTTACTGACAGAATAACATGATGGAATGAATGAATTTCTCTTGACAATAATCATGTTTGTATAGAGCACTCTCTCTAAGGTCCCCCTCATAATTTTTCTCTCCCACAATATAACTCATGATAGAATGCTAACTTTAAACTTAACAAAGACAAGATCACATCTGTTTAAGTTCACTTCACTGTACAGATAAAGTTTTAAGTAATATGCACAACCCAGAGAATATTTATATTCTCTCTGAAGGAAAATATGGTCTCAAATAGAGCTGTTTAAAGGTCATTCATTACCTCTCTTCCTGCAGCCATCCTGGTGCTAAGAGTGAAATTACTGAAAGAAAACAGAAATGTACCATGCTGCAAAGATAAATATTGAAATATACATTGATGCCTCTAGAAGAGCAATTATCCTTTAGGGAGTTTATTTGCTTTAAAAAATACTTCTTCCTGAATGCTTTTTCCCCTCAAATCCGAGAACATGAATATACTTTGAAACAAGGATTGTGCATATATATTGCTTTGCTTAATATGTGTTCTGAAATTGACTAAAGGAACAGGCTTGCTGTGAGGATAATATATTCATATTGCATCGTATCTCAAACTTGTTACCACAAAACACTTTGGTATTCTAAGAGTATTAGAGTAGTTACATAAAACTAGATACTCTATTTTCTCAAATGCTCCAACACTGAAGATGCAAGCGTCTTCTGCTGAAAGTTCATTTTTAAAAGATTGCTTTTACATTGAAAAGCTAAAGAATGAATTACTTTCAACTTCAAATTTTACATAATGCTTATCAGCCAATAATATATGAAGATTTTCAATTTTTACTTAAAATGTAGTCATTGGCTATGTTATTAAAAATGGGCCAATTAAAGCTTTTCAAATAATATAAAGAGAGGCAGGGAAAAGAAATGATTACCTGATTCCTCAAATAAGGTGACTAGTTAACTGATGGAATTTCCTCTTCTTTTTTTTTTTTGAGGAAGATTAGCCCAGAGCTAACTGCTGCCAATCCTCCTCTTTTCACTGAGGAAGACTAGCCCTGAGCTAACATCCATGCCCATCTTCCTCTACTTTATATGTGGGACGCCTACCAGAGCATTGCGTGCCAAGTGGTGCCATGTCCGCACCCGGGATCCGAACTAGCGAACACCGGGCTGCTGAGAAGCGGAACGTGGGCAAGTACTTAATTGCTGTGCCACTGGGCCAGCCCTGGAATTTCCTCTTCTGTTGAGGTATTGTGTAATGCAATATTGTGATTTATAAGAAAATATAGATTTGGTTATTCAGATTTCTCATATATATTTGGTCTTCCTTCACAGTTCCTGGCTCACACCTCCCCAAACCCTTGGAATTTCCTAAGTGTTGAGAGTGGTAATGGTGACTTTTGTCATGCTAATGAGGTGACTTTTGGAAAGCATCTAAAAATGGAGGCTGGTTGCCAGTGGAGGGAACCATGTGAATAGAGTACAGGACAAGGAGAGGTGCTGAAGATTAAGTTTAATCACCAACAGCCAATGATTTAATCAATTGCGCCTGTGTCATGAAGCCTCCATAAAAACCCCAAAACATAGGCTTTGAAGAGTTTCTGGGCTGGTGAACACATGGAGATTTGGGGGAGGATGGTGCTTTCAGAGAAGTATGGAAGCTCTGTGCCCTTCCCCATACCTTGCCCTATGCATCTCTTCCATCTGGCTGTTCCTGGGTTATACTCTTCTCTAACGAACCAGTGATCTAGTAAGTAAAATGTTTCTCTGAATTCTGTGAGCCAATCTATCAAATTAATCTAAACCCAAAGAGGAGGTCATGGGAACCTCTGATTTATAACTAGTCAGTCAGAATTACAGGTAACAATTTGCACTTACAACTGGCCTCTGAAGTCCAAGGACAAGGTTGTGGAAACCTCGGATCTGTAGCCAGTTGGTCAGAAGCACAGGTGATAACCTGGCGTCTGAAGTGGTGGGGGATTGGGGTGGGGGGGGTCAGTCTGGTAGGACTCAGCCCTGTCCCTGTGGAATCTGATGCTATCTGCAGGTAGATAGCGTCAGAACTGAGTTCAATTGTAGGACACTCGGCTGGTGTCTAAAAATTGCTTATTCCAACCCCCTCCATGTGTTGGAATTGGGTCCAGGAACCCAAAAGAGAATAGTCTCAACCATAAAGAGCAGGTGAATTTGGCTCTTTGTGTAAAAACATAAGTGAAAATACCCTTAGTTTTGACTAATCAAATATTCACACCTTTAATTTTACCCATTTGTCCTTTCCACTCAACTACTTGAGCATCTCCCACCTGCTGTTTTGAAGGAGGCTCACCTTTGGGCTGGCCACAAATGTAAGAAAAGCTATTTATTTTTATACATTCTAGTTTCACATATGTTTCTACCTAAATGGGTGACAGGGATGTGTGGCTTAATGCCCTTGAATATCAGATTCCTCATCTGTCAAAACAGGGGTTGGATTAGAATTGGGCTCCCCTCCTTGCCCCGGTCGCCAACCACCCTCCAGGTAACACTGCAGGGACAGACTTCATCCACCATGATAGTTGCTTGTCTTGACAGCCGCTGGCTGAGACAGTGCCTGGAGGGTGCCTCCCTGAGATCAGCATCTTAGAGGTGAGGTAGAGCCAGCAGTCACTGTGTGGGCCTGGCTCTAAGGATCCTGTTGGGTCTGCAGTTCTATAATGGCAGGGCTACCTCTATATCAGGTTTCTAAAGACTATGCTCTTTTTTCAACCTATAATAGAGAATAACTGCTTTAAACACCTATGAGGGTTTAACTGTCAATTAACTACTCCTGCAAAGAACAGGTGAAGCAGTAGATCGCAGACAGATGCATCTAAGGGGTATTATCCCTGTTCACTCTTATAGGTGCCCTAAACCCCATCCTTTTTCAGCCAGATGACCAAATTAAGTGCACCTGGACAATCGCAGCTCCCTAGAAAAATGCAGCCCACTTTTCCTGCTGAAATGTCTTCTGAGTTATGATTCAAAGCCATGAATTTGGTCTTTAGAGGGTCATTAATAAGAAACAGCCCTAAAATACAATTCACAAAACTCAACGTAAACTCTGCTATCCTACCTGGTACTATTTATATTAAGAGCCATGTGATAAATACCTTTTAGTCATAAGAAAATGGCAACTATAGAAACAATCAGGTTTCCCTTTTCCCAGAGCCACTGGAAACTAAAAGCCAAATCTAATGCTTAAATAGATAGTTTGGATTCCTCCACTAAATTCTCCCTAAAATATTCTCATCTAAATTTCTGACCTCTTTTATAATCTTTATTTCAAATGACTTTTTAAAAAATGTATTTTTTTCATCTACAGCTTCAATATATTCTTGGAAGTAAGTGAAGATATATAAATATATACCGATACCTCAGCCAGTCCTCTCGCCAAGATGAAGACATATGTCACAAGGGCCAGAAAGGTGGCAAAGAAGACACCCGAGGCAGCGTGGACCAGGCAGCCTCCTTCCCAGCCAGGTCGGGGCATCCTGCCATCCACGGCAGCTGTGGCCTGGCCACTGGGGAGGGGAGGTTTCCCCACGACAGGAAACAGTCATGTGGATTCACTGCTGAATTTCATGAACCAAACCGGTGCTTCAGACCTCACCATATTCAGCTGGGAGTTTTCTTTGAGCTCAGCAATGTCGGTTCTTGATGCCTTAACAAAATTAATGATGTAGCAATTCATTACTGACAGGGCAAAAGATTTTGCCACAATGTTTACAAGCCCTGATAAATTATGGATAATTTACCAAATTAATACCAGTGAAACGAAGCCCGCCTTTTTAGATTTTCATTTATCATTCTATCTGGCTTTTTCCTCTTGCCCTTTCTATCCCTCTCACTGCTATGTCTCTCACTTCTCTGTCTGTCCATCTCTCACTTCTCTCTGTCTCTCTCATACACATATAATATTTCTATAACAAATTGTGACTTGAAATCAAAATTGGAATATAGTTTAATTGGTGTATTCTACTCTGGTCCCGTAACTAATAAAAAACCGGAATTAGACTTAAAGCATTAAGTGGATTCTATAGGAAGCAAATGAGCATCAATAACTTAAAAAAAAAAATTTCCAAATCCATACTAGCCTCACCAGATGACAGGGAATAACAACCTTTGTTAAGTGTACACTGTGCAGAAGGCTCACTCCTCCACGGAGAGGTTTTCAATCTAGGACAAGAAATACAATTGAGAGAAGAGCTTCCCTTTATATTTTTTATGTTTTGGTTTGGAAAGAATATATTGGTGTATGACCTTATAAAGCCGAATTATTCTTAGCATCCAGATAATTCCTTGTGGTAATAATGGGAAATTATACTCATAATGTAATATTTATATTGGAAGAACCAGCATTAAATTACTGGGCTGACTGTTTGTGTTGTAAAATGTGAGGGGAAAGGCCTCATTTTCAGTGGATTCACAAACCAACATGAAAGTCAGTGGGATATGAAAATAATCGCCCTCTGGCTCTACAACCATACGATGATGTCATGAGATGGATGCAAATACTTTCTTAAAGATGTACCCAACTCCTTGTGAAAAAAACAGATTCAAATGCCTATGAAGAAACAGGACTTAATTCACAGTTCATTCTCTTTACTGATGAAATCTTTTAAAGAGAAAGCACTCATTTTCTATTTTTGAATAATTCCACACTAACTCTTCATCTCTAGCTCCCTGTCGGAAGTCAAATCTGACTTTTCCAAACACCCTCCTCCCCCACCCCATTGTTAAAATGTGGATGTCACCACCTGCTCCTTTTGTGCACCCTCCTGGGGCCAGATGCCTTCTCTTCCAAGTCTAGGGACACCTATTGTCCTCTCCTTTCCCAGAGTCTACTGGGACCCAAACTCACATCCCTCTTTCTTGTACCATTGCAGCAGCCTCCTGAGTAGGCTTTTTGTGTCCAGTCTCTCCCTACAAGATTACTCTTTCTAAAGTGCGATTCTCAAAACATCACAGTCCTGCTCAAGTCATCAGAGCTCCTCACTACGTTCCTGGTACAAACAACTTCTCAGTCTACTGTTGGAGGACTCCCTCAGTGGGCCTCTGTTTGCAAGTCAGAGCATCTCAACTACTGTGCTCCAAAACGATTACACCTCTGGAGAGAGATTTATCTCCTCATCCCAAGGAAAAGTGGTGGGACAGGGGCTGGGAGGCCAGTGAGGGGTTGGAGCGGCATCCTTTGTAGGACCTGTTGCTTCCCAGCCTTAAGCAGCCGGGTCTATTTACCCAAGTGTCTTGCATAAATTATTTTCTGGAAGATGCTCCAGGCAAACTGGCCTAACGGATTGCTGCTAAAGGCAGACCTCCTTGACTCTGTCTTAGCTCCTAACCTTCCCTTCATTCTGCATTTCAAAATCCTAACCTTTCACACCTCTCTCTACTAAGAAATCCTTCCTGACCTCCTCATCACATAAGACTTCCCCTTTCTTTAAATCCCAACAGCATGTGCCATATATTTGATGGTATTATTACATTAGTCCTGCTATTAATGAATCATAGTCTACTTGTTCCCATTATTAGGATATAAACTGCATTGTGTTCCCCAAAGCACCTAACTCGTACAGTAGGCACCCAGCAAAGGTCTGTCCAATGTCCCGCTAGCTTGGATTAGTTTTCTGATCTGATCTTCATCAGACAGTAAGTAGTCCCCTCTCAGTCTCCTTATAGTACCATCAGTAATGATCCGGCAGGTCTCTATAGCATCTCTCGCTCTGATCCTTATCCTCTTCTAGTTTTCTTGAGGGTCCTTTCTCAGGGCTGAAATTATTAACGTGCTAAGGATACACGCTAATAAATGTCTAGCACTAATTTACTGTCACGGTCTGATCTAAGAAGTCTTTATCTGAAGGAGTTCCGTAAATACTGACTGTAAGGACTGAACGCGAAGCCCAAACTTTCCATTCTTAGTCATCCTCCCACGAAACCATACACCCCTCAGCATGTGTGTTTGGCCACTAGGTAAGCTGTATGTGACCTTTTCAGGGATTTGGTGCTAGAGGATGGAAAAGTGGAACTATTCTGGCAAATGTGAAGACCAATAATATGATACCATTCCAACAGAAAGCCACAAAGAAAGTCCACACTGGAACCAACTGGCATCAACCAAGAAGTGTGATACAATACTCTCCCTTCCACTGAAAACCTTCTGTGGTTTCAGGGTGAAGACGAAGAGAATGAAGAAAAATAAACATGATATGAAATTTAAACCATACCAGGAACAAAAAAATATGGACTCAAAGACCACAGAGTAGTATTTTTAGGGGTAACTTTCAATTTTATCAAGATAGAGTCAGGAAAATAGTATGCATAGCTATGTTATGTGACTTAAATGCCAAGATTTCATTTTGTTTTTACATTAATATTAGGACTTCTCATATTTCACCTCTGTTTATGTTTACATAAATCACATTTATATCAAATCCAGATTTGAAGCATCTCAGAATAAATACTTGGGTAATTCTTGTTAATATTTTCATAGGAGTTCAACTTTTGATTCTTAATGTTTCTCTAGGAAATAACACCTGTGTTATAAATTTAATTCAATCACATTAGTATATTACTTATGTTTTCATCATTTGCACAAGAAAACTTGTTGTATCTAATATATAATTTATGTCCATCTAAAAACATGTATTTTTTCCGATTTATAGAAGCTGAATAACGCTAGGTAGACTAAACACAAAAATACTGCAAAAGAATTTTTTTCTTTATCACATTCTTTTCTAAGTGTTAAAGGGGCCAAAACATTTTTTGAAACTTAAGTGGCTAAATGATTAAATTTCTGTAAATCACAAAATAGGTGAGTGACGTCACATAAATAAGAGTAGAAGCAATCGACTTTCAACTCTGAGAAAGAGGAGGGAGGTGAAAAGGTTAATTTTACATGATGCTGCATAATTTTAAATTAACTGCTGTTTCATTCAGTGTCTAAAAACACTAGGAACATCCTTTTGTCATATGTACAGAAAGGCTTTGCTATTGTCCCTCAGGAAGGCTGGCAGCTGGCCCTGCACTTTGACCTCCAACCCTGCCTCAGCAAGGGGCTCATTGATATTCCCAGAAGCTTCTCTCAATGGAAGATCATTTAGAAAAGAAAACTCCACCTCACAGGCTGGTGGTCCTCCCACTCCCACCCTTTGCTCCTGGCCCCCTAAGTGGTGGCATGCAGGTCCAGTCAAGCCCAACAATTCCTCGGCCTTCATAAACTCACTATTTTTCACGTATATTTGATAGGTCCTTTCCCTCTTATTCAAAGCGGCTTTCACAGTCATGTTAGTGGGTGAGAGCCTTCTATTCTAGACTCACATTTGATTAATTTGTGGCATTCATGTGTCTAATTCTCGACACACAAAGGGAATGAACTAGCGTGGACTCTATCGACAAGCTACTTCTGCCAGGAAAGTTCAAACGTAAAGGAAAAGGCTGTGTCAGTGGAGACGGTTTCCAGCTTGCTAAAAGCAGCCTGGAATAAAACACAACAAAACAGTCTAGCTTAAAAAAAAAACAAAACATGGCTATCATCTCCAATGCTTTTGTTAATGATATTTTAAAACACGTAAGCAAATACCTAAATGCTACATTCCTTGTCACACATACATAGATCTTCCCAAGAGGGAGTGCCTGAAATTACTGCAGCTTTACAGACATCACACACATAGAAAAAAAGACTCCTGGCTTCCCTTCAAATCCCATCAGTCAATTTTTATCAACCATGGGGAAGCAGAGGACGATAAACACTGCCTGCAATATCGTTGGAGTTTTAAGCTTTGGGTCTCTTCCGGTTATGTTTACAAAAGTGTGAAAGTCTTAAGGAACAGAATATTGATCAAATTCCTCAATCTTACTACACAATAAATACTTCCAAATACGTCCCTAAATGCAATCCTTTGTCATTCCCTTAATTAATTTTGGCTAATCTTTAAAGAATACGATGGCAAAAAATTTAGAGTCCACGATAACCTTCTTCCTACAGTTTCCCTTTTTTTAAATAGTCATTAGAGTTTGATAAGTTAATATTCTTTAAAAATCCAGAAAATTCTATTCAGTGGCCACTTGAACTTTTACAAAATATTTAAAAGAATTTAAAACTAGATACAAATTATTTGAAGTCAACAGGATGAGAAAGAGTTGTCATATGTGTAGCACAACCTTCCACGTGTCCTTTAAGAAAAAGCAGGACTCTGGTCATTCCATGATGTCACTGATATTCTGTACGAAAAAAGTCCCCACAGACCAAATTCCACTTCCTCTCTGTATTGCCAGAGATGAAATAAATCTTTAAAACGCAGAGGAGAAAAAAATGTATATGAGTTCTTCAAGAATATATGAGGGAGCCTGCAGGGAACAATGTGAAAAATCAACAACCCCGGCTTCCACTTCGGCTGATTTACTTCTACGACCTTGGGCTTACCCTCCTGCTAGAGGTGGAATGTGTGTGTACACCTGTATGCATATACTCAGGCCCTGAGACCTGAACAAGTCATCTGTCTACTCTGGAAAGGTACGGGAACACCACACCAGGTAAAGGAGTTTGAGACAAAGCATGCCACCCTACATCCGCCCCAGGATGGAATGCCTGAAACCAAGAAACCCAAAGCTCCCAAGAAAGGGAAACAAAGGGTAGACACTCTCACACAGAGTTCTAGAAGCAGTCTCTCTGATCTCACAAGGGTAACAGGACCATTAACCTTAAAATATCACTAACCAGGTTCTCTGAAGAACATGGAAAGGGAAAACCTAGGCTGAGGCCTATGTGGAATTTCTAGGGCACACTAGGAAACTGAGCGGGATGGCCCTCAGCACTGGAAGTGTGAGCTCTTAGGCAAAGCAGCATGTGGCTTGGAATGAAGTGCGTGTTTCTAATATTTACACTCAAGTTTCATACAAACGTACACATGCCCCTCTGCATATAAATGTACATACCCATGGATAAAACTATATACATCCACCTTCCTCTCAAGGAGGGAAGAGAAGGGGGAGAAGAGAGAAAGAGGAAAGAGGAAGATCATGGGGGAGAGAACAACCCATGGAGAGCCAGGAAGACAACTGAGAGACAGCTGGACTGGGGCGAAGCCTGGGAAGTCCTACAGAGCGGATGTGCTGAAGCAGGTAGTGAGGGGAAGGAGCGATGGAATAAGCCCATAAGCGGTAGTGATAAAACAAAGGGTAAAAACTAAGGAAAGAAGCAAACCACAGAGCACCTGACAGCTGCCTTAACTGCCTCAGCTGAGAGATGCAATCACTCTTTCTTCCACTGCCCGTCCTCAAACCCGGGTCAGGAATGTGCCCACGTGCCTCTGAGCAAGGCGCTCCTGCCCCAAAACAAGGAAGTAATTGTGAAAGGCACGTGAAAGAGAATCAGAAGCACCAACAAAACTTAAGAATTTGTTAGTTGTTTGAGCCTTGTGACGAAATCAGCTACTTGAAAAATAGTTTTTAAAAACTTGAAAATACAGTGTATCATACAAATAATAAAACTTCAGTTCTGCAAAATTGTTAAAAGCCTTCCATATTTTTACAAATACATCTGTTTCCAGATTCAGCAGCAGATCTGTGATAGGAACTCGTTCTGAAAGCCTTTAAAAAGGACAATGTCAGGAAAGCCAAAAGTATGACTTATATCTTTTTTTTAAATTAAGATTATGATAGTTAACAACCTTGTGAAATTACAGTTGTACATCATTATTAGTCATGTTGTAGGTACCCTACTTCACCCCTAGTGCCCTCCCCCCACCCCTCTTTCCCCTGGCAACCACCGATCAGTTCTCTTTGTCTATATGTTAACTACCACCTATGAGTGGAGTCATACAGAGTTCGTCTTTGTCTGGTTTATTTCACTCAACATAATACCCTCAAGGTCTATCCATGTTGTTGTGAATGGGATGACTTTGTCCTTTCTTACGGCTGAGTAGTATTCCATTGTATATATATACCACATCTTCTTTATCCAATCATCAGTTGCTGGGCACTTAGGTTGGTTCCATGACTTGGCTATTGTGAATAATGCTGTGATGAACATAGGGGTGCATGGGACTTTTGGAATTGCTGATTTCAGGTTCTTAGGATAGATACCCAGTAGTGGGATGGCTGGGTCATAAGGTATTTCTATTTTTAACTTTTTGAGGAATCTCCGTACTGTTTTCCATAGTGGCTGCACCAGTTTGCATTCCCAGCAACAGTGTACGAGGGTTCCTTTTTCTCCACAGCCTCTCCAACATTTGTCACTCCTGGTTTTGGATATTTTTGCCATTCTAACAGGTGTAAGGTGATATCTTAGTGTAGTTTTGATTTGCATTTCCCTGATTATTAGTGAGGATGAGCATCTTTTCATGTGTCTATTGGCCATCCTTATATCTTCTTTGGAGAAATGTCTGTTCATGTCCCCTGCACATTTTGTGATTGGGTTGTCTGATTTTTTTGTTGTTGAGCTGAGTATGACTTATATCTTAAAAAAAAAAAAAAACCACTACTTTCTCTCACCTTGATTCTTATTAGCTTGGAGACCAAGTCCTTTCCCTGAGCTTACAATAAACACAGGCATATCTACACAGAAAGTATACATGCGTGTTTTATAGCAGCATAGATATCACTACATATATGTAATTAAATCTACACTTAACATATTAACTCCAAGGTGGGCAAAGACATTTATGATGGTGCTCACACTAGTCAGAACAGAAGCCAAGTCTAGTGAATTTAAGCAGAAATGATATTTCCCATAAGAAAATCAAGTCTCTCACAAAATCTACTGGAGGATTAGAAGGAAGTGGGCCCAAACCTAAGAATGCAGCCACTGGAGCTAACAGCCTGGGTCACTCTTGGACACTCTCTGTTGAGCTGCTTCACTCAAGACCCTACTGCCCCTCAGGTCCCCATCAGCAGACACTGGAGGCCACTGCCAATGCCAGGAGCTCTAAGCGTCCATGATTCTCCTTTTGCCTCTCTCTAGACTCCACGTCCTGGGCAGGGCCATTAGATTGGCGAGCTTAGGCCACGTGCCTGTTCCCTAGCTGTGTTAGAAATTCCGGGGAACAAGAATTGGGCCTTCGGGGCTTTCTGTCCTGGGGATGAACCATCACCCCCTACAACAGTCTCACAACAGTGGATGTCCCAGCCCTCTAGGAAGGGCCTTCGAGGTGCTAGGCACCTCCAAAAAAGCGACAGCTGTACTCTCAGACACTTACACACTGTGAGGCAACTACACGCTACTGTTTTTCAAAGAAAATGTGTGCTATTAAATTTATTAACAAAAAGCATTGCAGATTACCGTTTTAAAAGAATACAATGGTAGAGAAAATGGTCAGCTAGAAAAAAACAGTGAACTATTAAATTCCTCTCCCTAGCCAAGCATATACTAATTTTTTACTACGAATTCAAATATTAGAAGACCCCCGACAGGGAGAAAAGTAGGCCAGAATTATCTGGATTGTTGCCCTAACTCCAGAAACTTGACATAGCATAACCAAGGCCTACTTAGCTGGCTGTATCTGTTTAACACCAAACTCTGAACAGAGAGCTACCTCCTAACGGTGAAAGAAACTGTTTCCACATTTTGAGAGGCAAGACCCGTAAAGGAAGGGCCTCTAATTTCTAGTAATTACCCTGGTACCTTAAAGTCAGTAATTACACAGAGAACCATGCCCTGAACTGGCCTTCAGTTTGTTCCAAACCCAGTGCATGTAATTAGCCTTGATTAATATCCCACATTTCACATCAACAGAAACAGTGAATCCAAATGATCCCCATATTCTGCTGCCTCAGGAAACCTCACTGTTCGAATTCTGTGCCTTCATCAAGGGAACATGCTGAGCAAATGGGATCAAATGATGCCTTGGCACCCACCTTGGTCTAACTATTCAGAGGGAAGCAGCAATGCCTTTCATGTAATCATCTTAATCCCTTGTATCAACTAATTAATACACAGAGAAAGCTTTTACTTGCATGTGAGCAATTATAGCAAGTTCCTGGTCGGTGTCCAAATGGATTCACAATATAATTCATGAACAATGAGGCTCTGGGAAAGACAGCTTCTAAAGATGACTTTTAAAATGGAAAGAGGTTGAGGGGGGAGGAATGAAATGATTTTGTTAATAGTAGGGAGAGGGGACAGAAAATAAATGTCAGTTTCTCAAAAAAAATTTCAATTTCGGAATCCTATTTTGCACATGACTGACTTAAACAGGTCCACTTATGTGAGTAAAATACGACCCAAGAGATAGCAAAGAGCTTTGATTCTATGTCCTCATACAGCTGAAACGCCCCAGAGTTACTTACAAGGCGCCTGAAAACAAAGAAAACTGATGCCCTTAAATAACCAGTTTCTGCTAAGAATAAACCAGACTAGACTCACTGCGTACGGACTCCTGAAAGCCAACTAAGATTTGAGCTCAGTGATTTCACACTCCTCCCTGTGGGTACCTGTTACATAGGCCTTTTTTTTTTTTTTTGAAGTACAGGAGACAGTGCATCAGCATTTGCAGCTGCCTGAGAACTAATCCAAGAACTGGGAGCCCGGAGTGGCAGGGGTTGGGGGGCTGTGAGCCAGCGGGGAAGACAGCTTAGGGGTCTGCACAAAAGGACATCCGAAGCATCAGCACCTGCTGTGGGGTTTCTGCTCTCACGTCTGCCTCAGCCAGAGTGGGATGCGCTCCAGCGTCGGGGCAGCTTGTAATCCGACATGGGGCAGAGGGCACAGGAACCTAGTGGCTCAGACATTCAAGAAAAGGCTCTCAGTCATGAAGCACCACATTGTGGAAACAAGCCCCGGGTGTGCGCCGTGAACTTTCCCTGTGCAGATGGCTTGCTGTCTGGGGAAAGCATTACCCTGCACAGTCCCATCAACAAGTACACTGGATCCAAGTTTCCAGAAACAAAACGCTTCCTCACATCACCCCCTCCCGCCAGACTATGCTGAAGCTGCTTAAAAATTGCCAAGGGTCGTCCTCTTTTTTTTTTTTTTTCCAAAGAATAAAATGCTACTCACATAGGTTTGGGCTCTCTGAATTAAATACTGTACTGAGCCACCCTGGGAACCAGACGGTATCCTCCCGGCTACAAGGCTAAAGAATGAGCAACCACCAGCCCGTGGAATTTTCATGATCCAGTTTCCCCACCTTCCCGTCGCATACCCACTGGCAGGAACCAAAGGGCTGTCACCCTGACGAGAAAACAAAGCTCTGTGCTGCGTTATGAAACAGGTTTTTCCTTTCCCATAGACATTCCTTTACGGCTAGGTCATGTAAAATAGCAAAACGCTCAATGAACACACTCGGTCCTGTTCCCTGCAGGTGCCTATGCCCTTCAACTTGACCTGACATACAGTGAGAAGGAAAGAAAACCTCTCCAATTTCCAAATAAAAGGTGACCAAACGGCAGCTATGGCAAAGCAGAGCCTACTGTTAACAACAAAAAGAAACTGAAAGCATCAACACGGACAGCAAAGTCCTACAGGTGTGGGCTGGGACCTGAGAGGGCAAAATAAAATGCTTCTGGGGTCGAACCTGGAGCCAAATCGACTAAAAAGGACAGATTGGCAGAGGATGTGATTTGAGTTGCTCTGGCACTGAGAAGCCTGTTCTCATCTGGCAAGGACACCCCCTGCTGGCCACGGCCCTGAACTTCGCCTCTTGGTCCAGCTCCAGACAGCCCGCCCATCACTTTGGAGAAGGCCAGGAAGAGGCAAAGAGCTCTGGCGAGCGAGTCTCTTGTAAAGCACACAATGGAAGCAAAAGGTCCGTCACAGCACAGCCACCGCCCAAAGCCACAATCTTTGTCCAGTCACGGTTCTCTGCAGTCAGATAAATCCCAAGCAGACTGAAAAGAATGAATACGAAGCTGATTGCTGTTTTGCATGTGAGAAGTTGAGAAAGTTGGGGAGCAGGGGAGACACAAAAGGGGTCTCACCATAAAAAGATTCTTAAGTCACTCACATATACAGTGCTTGAGCACCGGAGGAAATCTTGTCTACCCTTTTAAAGGCGAGAGTTTATTATGACATTCTTAATAGTAATTATTTAAATCCTTAGCACATGACACTGCAACACTGGCTTCAAATGCATTCAAACATTAGGGCGGAACTTATTGCCAAGAAAATCTAAGACTAAAATCAGTTTTGCATTTCTATTGTTTCTCTTTCACACGATACACAGATATTTTCACGTTCCTCCCAAGTTTTCATTCCCCTTCCTTTTCCCCTAATTCTTTTTCCTTTCTTTTGCTGTTGGACTCTTGCAAAATCATCCTGATGTTTTGTAATATCAGCCCACTGTCCCCTACAACAACTCCCTTCAGAATCATGGCATTCGACGTCTTTGGCAGAAAATCCTATGTCACACGGGCTTGTGTGTAAGCCCCTTCCCACCAGCATCAATTGGAGACGCTTACTTAGGAAAAATTGCCAAGGCGTTCAGCTAGGCTCCATCTGCTAAGACAACCAAAGAGAAACCTGTTTGTAAAGGCCGGTGGGTCTCTCCCCTACTGGCACAAATGTCATACTTGAGTATCTTTAGCTCACGTTATCTGCCCTTCGTCTCAGTGAGTTCACCCGTTCAGGCTGAACTTGGCTTCTCCCTGGGACCTCAATCTCACGTCTGTTCCCAGCTCCAAACTTCAAACACAGAGAACAGAGAAGGCAAGGCATCTAGGCGTGAGCAGAGAAATATAATGGACAAAACAAACTTGTTTCATCTCCTTTGGGTCATTTGGTCTGGTTTTCATTTTCTGGTTTACACATGAAACCAGGGGGTACGAAGTGCCAGTGGAATACAGGCCCCAAGGACAAATGCTCCCATTTCGGAATCTAAAAAGAATTTCCAAAAGCTGGAAATCTCAGCGCTTGTTCTTTATTTAATCATCTTTGCTGAAATTTTTAGGTTTCATTTCTTCATGTGCCTTATGCAACCAAAAAAAAGCCTGTTCAGGTAAAAAGAGAGTTTGTAAGTCATTCTTCTATCAATGAACATTTATTGAATGTTAGACTTGTTTTTTTCCAAAATATCCTATGTGGACAATATGTAATACAACAGTGGCTTTTATTCATCACTTCTTTTAGCTTGCACTATAGACGTCTATCCCCGGGAATAACATGATTATTTGGGCTTCCATGCTGTGGTTTAGAGAGTTCAACCTTTACCTATCAAAAGGTCTGAAAGGGAGTGTGTGGGTCTATTTTTATTTATAAGCGGGGAGAGCAGAACAGTTTTAGAATGAACAAAATCAATCGGTACCAGTTTGGGGAATAAGCTTCTGCTTTGAATAGAGCTGTCAAGACACTCGCAATCTGTTTGGCCCTGTGTCCACAGGAGGCTAAAGGTTTCATAATCAAAAGTAAGGGATTTTTATTCTTTACCACTCAGATAGCAGGATGCTTGTAAGACCTGGGGGGATTTTAGCTGTTCTATTACAACCTAAAGCACAAAAATGCACATCTATATTTATACTCACATGCACATATGTGCAAAATACAAGAAAAACAGAATCTTAGCCTCACTACTGCTTTATTTCAAGTATGGCAGCATGATAGCTATCAACAGGCCTTCTTATTGACTTTAAGACATTCAAACTTTCTTCACTGAGGTCTGGTAGAAAAGCATTGCTTGGAAGAACTCAGATTTTTACTCATGGCTTCAAGCATCACTAAATGGAAAACGATGTGTAAGTATGAGGAATAGTCCTTCATGAATCAAACCCTTTTTCTGGACACTAAGAGTCTTTCTCTCATATCCTAACAATACTAAGACCCCTCCCTTGCACCAAAAAAAAAAAAAAAAAATCAATAAATAAGCTCTGACTGATACCAAACTCCTTTAGATTAAGCTCAATATGCCATTAATATGAAAAGAATTTGACAGTTTACATAAGGGATGTGACCTGGTGCCAACAACCTCTGGCTTCTCCATTCTCCAGATGGTAACAGATTAGTAGGCAGCCTTTATTCTCATAAGAAGATTTTTTTCCCCCCATGGAAAAACTATAAAGGCCAATTCTGTTCCAAACTTCAAGTCTCCTTCACAAATGTCTACTCAATTCTGGGCCTTAACTAATGCCTATTAAAAGAAGCCCTTGGGCTTGAAGCTGTGGAAGGGGGAGGAAAAAAGACTAAGGCAAACTTAACTCTAATGCCTGCCTTTAAAAGATCTATTGACAGAAGCAGTGGGGAGAGTTTGAACTAATGTTAACTTAAAGAAAAAGGCTGGTGAGATTCAACTGTGGATGTGAATGCTTGCTTGAGTTTGATCTTGACGGGGCTTAAGATAAGGGAGATAAAAACCTAAGCCTACTTACATATTAAAAAATGCAGTTGTGCTAAATTCACTACATACCACTGTTCTCAATTTGATTTATGCCCATCATCACCAAAGATGCTGAAGGACATCCCTGTCTAATATGGTAAAATGCCACAGCAGAGGGCACTTGCTCTGCTTTACTAATGCTAACATAAAAAATCATTTCCTGACAACGCATGATGTTCTTTCACATTAATTCTTCACATGTAACAAAGAATAAAAACGGAATTTTCCTTTGGTCCTGTTCTAGAGGTATAAAAATAACAAGTGGTTAATCAAAAAGATCTGAGAGGTGAAAAACAGCCCTTATTCTGTAAGAAATTCTTGCCCCAACGGATAGGAAGTGCTCTTTGAATAATCAGGAAAAATATCATATTTTATAAACAGATTGACCATAGTAAAATTCTTAACAACATTCAGCTGCACTTAAAATCCAGAAAGCTAAGTAGATACCACTCTAAAATATTTGGCTTGTTTTGTGCTCACCTGGACACATGCTATATTTTCTGAAGGGAAAAACTGTTTTCTAGGAACTTTTTGAACACATGTAGACTTCTTTTTATACCACTTAGTTCATAAAATGTTAGAGATACTTTTTCTGCAACTTTTAATATTTCAATTGATATTTTCACAAATTGGTGAACATGTGATGAGGTTTGCCCGGATTTTTTTTCAGGCAAGTTGGTCATGATCTCCGAGATCCTGAAAACTATAAAATACTCTAATGTAGACCTACTATGCACAACAAAAACAAGTCGTACGGCACACAGTCCTTACCCTCCAGGACTTTATAGCCCACTAGGAAAACGGAAGTAAAGAAATGAAAAGTGTTGGTAAAAACTCAAGAAAAAATTCTTTTTGATCTCAAGGAAGAGATCAAAAAGAAAAAGGACCCAGGGTCTAGGATTTCACCTATTTAGCATGACCTATTTCCACCAATTTCCAAAATCATTGACTTAAGAAGAACACCAGCCTTTGCCGATAGCAAATATACTTAGCCATCTCCAGAAATAAAAGTTTTCATAGAAATCTCAAAGGCAATAAAAAAAGAAAGGCAGGATTTAGTTAGTTTCTTTCTGTGACCTGTCTCATTTCCTTAAGGAGAAAATGCCGGGCAAACAGTAACTTGAATGGTTGTGCTAAACACTCACCCAAGGATGCCTGCCTGAAGGGATGAGAGCCCAGAACTCACTGAAGTTCAACGTCTAGTTCACCAAAGGCACTGGCACAGTACAAAACGGCTTGTTCTCAGCAGATGTTTTCTAGTCTTCTCTTCTTACTCCAGTATTCTAACAGAACATTCATTTCCATGGTATCATATTCTTTTTAACTGAGAAAAGTTACATCCCGTAAAGGAACTGTCCCCCACTCCAATAAGCGGGAGCATCTCGGCAATCAGATAACAAGTTTAGGAAACGGCTTAAGGAAATGAGCGAATAACTTGACTGCACACAAGCAGATTATCTCTGATTGCTACAAAGAATGCTATTAGGGGGCACTATGTTTGCAAGTGATCATTTTTCCGGCCTGTTACAGAAAGGTTAATCTGCAGCCTTATTCATAAAATCAATTTTGAATCATGCCAAATACAAAAGAATTGCATTAAAAATACACCATCAGGAACTGTGCTGACGTTTCTTTCAATTGTCTTAGACAAGACTAATTCAGATATTGTCCTGATCATAAGTTTACCCATGAAAATAAAAGCTGTATATATGACTTTATCAGTTAACACTGTTTACCTAGCAAGTTGGAGCAGACTGTGAGAGAAAAATACAACAATGCTTGCTTATAAAAGCTCTTATAAAGCTGTTCACCTCAAAATTCTTTAGCTCATGAAAATAAGGGAACATGATCAGAGAAGTTTGCTCGTTATTTAACTCCAAAAATACTAAACCTCCCTCCTTTAGAATCTCAGGAGAACTGCTTAGATTGTACAATACTACAGTGTGATGAAATCCTTTCTCTAATCCACAATCTAATAGTTAAATCCTTGCACACACAAACTCCCCTCACCCCACAGGTTAACATTCCAGGGTTATCTCCAGTCCAAAACAGACAAATCTGTTTCAACCTGCCCACCTATCCAAGCTTTACTCAGAGAATTTTACCTGAATGGTAAGTATATATATTTTACTCCTAGTTCAAAAAGATCTGGTGGCCAATTCCACCAGTTTTTCACCCTTGGCTGGCAGCAGATCAGATTGTGAAATGTAAATCAGAATACCTTTCACCTGCAAAATGACTAACATAAATGCCAATACAGATTTCCTCAGGCCCTGAGGGGGTTTTCAGAGGCACTCTGGCCACCTGGTCACTCTGAAACAAGTCGATTGTGAACATAAAATTCAAACCTTGCTTGAGAAAGAGGCCTGGGAAAACGGGAAACCAGCCATTCCCAGATGAAGTCAGTTTCTCGGCTGGGCTGTTGTGTCTGTGAACAACATTTCGTAGATCCTATGAATCTAAATATCAGATATTACTGCAGGCCAAAAAAAGAAGAGCTATGTGCCCTTTTCAGATACAGAAAACCGTGAAGGTTTAGTGATAAGGGTTAGGTCCAAAGGGCACACCGAAACGGGGGGAAATTTTAGGATGCCCCACTCCAGCTGGATTACATCCAACACCCACTTATCTCAGATAGAATGAGACCAAATGTCAAGAGGAAAGAATGGACGGGCTAACCCCTTCGTGTATCGGGAAGAGCTAGTCTTAGTGTTTTGCTGACATTTTAAGTATAAAAGGGTCTTATTGTAAACTCTGGACCCCCAGAAGGGCTGCTTCTAGAGAACTCTGAAAGGAGAGATTAGTTAGGGGAGCCTCAGCATCAGATTCCACCCTTCAATCACGTTAGACACAGAGCTTTAGCCACTTTTTTGCTTAAAGTCATGCATGTGGTCAAAAGTTTAATTATATCACCGGCTGCATCAGCAAGCATATTGTCTGCCATCCACAGGAGGGATAAAACCTTTTTGGAGCACGGGGGTTCAGACATAGCTGTGGAAGGCCTCCCGAAATCTTGGGTTATGCCTGACAGTTGGCATTTTTTCCTTTAACTGATCAAAGAACATAGCCTGGATCCTGATAAGAATACAAAAGGTTTCTCTCAAATTCTAAACTTTGGAGAGAGAGCAGGGGTCTCACCAAAACAGCTGAGTTTTGAATGGATTCAGTCTAAACACAATCAAATTGGCACCTTTGACGTAACTGACTGGTTCTTTGCCAGTCACTCATTCCTTCATTCAGTCAACAAGAATTTATTAAATGCTTAGGTGTTGAGAAGATGCAAAAGAGGGCCTCTCCTAGAGAAGTTTGCAATCTAAGCCAGCCAAAACACCAAGTCATTAAACTAGTTATGAGTCAATCAAACTGGTTATGCATGTAGACCAGGCCCAAATCCATGAAATCTGAAGTAACCATGAGTTTCATTCTGAAAGTTGAGAAACACTGCTTGTAATCAGTTTTTGGTTGTTGATTTTAGGGTTACAAGGCAAGGAGGAGCTGCCCTAGAAACCAGCTTCCAACCAGAGAGGCCCAAGAGGGGGCCACATGGACTCAAAACCACCTGCCAGTTCTAATCAGTAGAGGAAAAAAAAAGTGAGCAGCCATTCCAGACCTTTCTATAAATAGCTTTCAGTATGAATATAACTGGTCTAAAAGTTGCAAGATATGTCAAATACCAGAAAAAATAAATGGTAAATGGCATAAGCCAGACTAATCAGTCAAGAGCCATCTTTAGAAGCACACATTGTTGAGAACGTCTGTCCAGCTAATACTAATGACGACAGATTTTTATTCCCCGCAAATAAACACTGCCCTCACACCCATATACACTTGCTGAGCAGAATTCCTATTTCAGTGAAAGGCCATAACAGCAACACCAAACACAAAAGAAAAAGCCACTGCCTTGAAGCTGATAGTGAGTCTGTGATGATAGGGGCTGACTTATAATTGGGCACTCTAGGCCCAGTGCCGAGGGCCTACACAATGTTTTAATATTCTTTTAAATAAAAGAAAAAATGAATAAAATCCAGCCTTGATCATATTCACTTTTATACCAATAAAACAAATTTTTTAATATACTTTTAATGGAGGAAACGGCCCATCAAAACGAAAGTGCTGGGGGCTACATAAATCATACTGTGGCTCTGATCCAAACTGCCACTTTCTGTGCGCCTACTGGATGCCTTGAACTCTACATAACCTCCCTATTCTTTCCAATAACCCCAGAAGTTAAGCATTAACACCGTTCCCACTTTATATGTGTGGGGGATGTTGCGCACAAAGCTTAAATAGTCTTGATACAGAAGAAGGATCATGGATTTTAGAGACAAACACAGCTGAATGGAATTCTCATTCCTCCATTAACCAACTGTGTGACAGTGAGAAAGGTACAACCTTCCAGGGCTAAGAGAATTAGATAAAATGTATGCAAAGAGCCTAGCACAGAATAAGTAATAAATAGTGGCTATTACTATCATCATTATTATTGACCAAGGTTAAACAGCATGGCTGAACCAGCATCCCAACTCTGGTCTGCAGCTGAGGCCTCTTCTTTATCCCTGTACAACAGACAAGAAGTTCCAAGAATTCTATAGTTGTGTGACCCAGTCTTAAAAAAAAGAGACCATCCTTGAATAAAATTATTCTATGCAGAATAGAAAAAATTTTAAAAGCCACAGTTAATAGTGCCATAGTCCTTTTTTGCCTCTTATTAACAGAAATCAGCAATGTGACTTGGTAATTTCAGTTCAAATAAATGTAGCATGAATTAACTGTTCAGTGAAGACGCCTTCATCCACCAGAGAGGCTGCACCTTGATCCACTTGCAGCAGCACCTTCCTATGCCCCACCTTAACAGTGTGAGCTGCACTTCTAACCTTGGTGTCATTCAGCGATTTCACTTATTAGTCAACCCAACTCTCCCCAGTTGTTTATAATATTTTCACTATATAAAAAAGAGGCAGAATGTTTAATCAACCACAACTGAGAATGTTTATAATAAAAGTCTATATCCATAAATCTCATAACAGTTTGCAGTTGTCCATGACGTTTCCTGGACTTTCAAGGCAGATTTTACATGCCTTTGATGAGGACTTTAACAGTAATTCAGCCCCTCAGAAAGGTATATTAGAGGACTACATAATCACACTTCTGAAAGTACTTGACAAGTCTATATAGCTACACAAAAATTACAATTTAAAGAGCTCTTTTCAGGTACCAACTGCTATTGCAATTGAAGATAATTCTAAAAGTTAAATCTCTGACAAGACCTCATGAACACTGTGAGGAGTGTTCCATTTAGAGATACTTCTGATAATATACCAAATTCTATATTCAAATTTTAAAATTAGGGACATTTACATGAGAACAGGGCCTACAGCTTAATAACCTCATTTTCTCCTGCTATTTATTTACCCTCACTGGGATCATCATCTTTTCATGACTATCCGAAATGATGATAAATTGGAGTGAGCAACGCAAAGCAAGAAGGGAGGTATAACCCATACCTTTGCACAGAACAAAAAGAGAGAAAATAAATAACAAAAAACAAGCACACACACATACACATCGTGTTGTACTACTCCATTAGCTGTGTCCACACAAAAGCTTGGCTGTTTTGGTCAATTTGTTGCCTTCCAAATAGCAGGAATCTCTGAGCTTAAAATCTGCATGTTCAAAAACATGAGCTTCGGAAATTTTCTGATTTCAGCACTGAGTCAGTATATTGAGAATAATTTTTACTGTAAATCTGTGCTTTGGGGTGAAACTGGAAATGATTTGGAACAAGAAAATTTTAAGATGTCTGTGTGTGTACAAAATATAGCACGGTTGTAGCAAGATCTAGTTGAAGTTGAGCAATTCGGGCTGTGAACAACATAGCCAGCCAGCCCATGTAACTCAGATCCAGCTCCTTCCTCCCCAACAGGCTCATCTGCCAAAATTCCATTAATTGCTTCCAGAAACATCATATTTTTCACCTTGGAACAAATGAACACAGGGTCAACTGTTTCAGAGACACAGTACTGAAAGAGACTTCAGAAATAATTTAGTCTACCGCTTTCCCCACGTGCTAAAGTTTCATTCCCCCTGTGATATGATCCTGAGAGATTATTCATTATCATGGTCCTTTACCCCTGAGACATGTGAAGGAATAACAAAGAGCAACAGAGACACATTGTGTCTTTAGGGATGGTAACAGCCAAAAACAGTAAAAAAATTCCACTAGTCGAGAGCACCGCAAATATCTGATTAAGCTGCAGGCCAGAATCATACTTCAGTTCTAATGAAAAGTGTTTAAAATCAGTTCCAAAGCCATCTACACTGCTGACCCAGTGCTGCCGGAGCCTTCGCCGCCAGGCCCAAGGCTGGGATTGAATTTCCCCAGACAGTTCACTCCTGTAGACAATAACAGTTGCCACATTCAAGTTTCATATGTTATAATACCCTGCGATTTAGACTCATGTTCCACTTGTACAGCTGCCTGCCTTCGTGTGTAAACGGGAACAGAGAGTAGAGGCTAGGTCCCCCTGTGCAGGCAAAACAGATCTTTTTATATCTTAAGAGAAAAACTTGCTGTCCCAAGGCATCACAAGAACCAAAACTTCTCTGTCATTTCAGCAGCCAAAACATCTCTGCTCAATATGCAGGAGAGGATGTTAGCTGCGTGTTGTGGGTTCTCCTCAGATCACTGACATCAATTGAGGTCAGTGCAAACAAGAGAATCAGAGACAGTACCTTGAATCCTCTCTCTTCAAAGACAGGGAGAAAAAGAACTGCTTTCTGCATGTACCTGGACAACGAACCCTGGTGGTCAAAAGTCTCATTCTAAGTACATGTGTATAATCTAATCACATGTAAGAGGAAGATGAGGGTGAAAAGGTAGATTGAAGACTTTTACCAAGATAAATTGTCAGTAGCTCTACTACAGAGATACAATGTTTTCACTTTTTAATTAGTGCAGTGTTATGTACTTTTGATATGCTAAAGCATCCACCTAGTACCCAGCCTGGCATAGAGCAGGTACTCAATAAATATTGGTGGATTGAACAGTTCTGAGGTAGTTGTTGTTTTTGTTTTTGTTTTTTTTGGAAAGAAGATTGGCCCTGAGTTAACATCTGTGCCAATTTTCCTCTATTTTGTATGTGGGATGCTTCCACAGCATGGCTTGATGAGCGGTATGTCGGTCTGCACCTGGGATCTGAATCCACAAATCCCAGGCTGCCAAAGCAGAGCATGAACGTAACTACTCTGCCACTGGGCCGGCCCCTTGAACAGATTTTTTTTTTTTTCTTTTTTTAGGAAGATCAGCCCTGAGCTAACATCTGCTGCCAATCCTCCTCTTTTTGCTAAGGAAGACTGTCCCTGAGCTCACGTCTGTGCCCATCTTCCTCTGCTTTATATGTGGGACGCCTGCCACAGCATGGCTTGCCAAGCGGTGCCATGTCCACACCCGGGATCTGAACCGGTGAAACCTGGGCTGCCAAAGCAGAAGGTGCATACTTAACTGCTGCACCACTGGGCTGGCCCCTGAACAGATTTTTCAAAATTAGTTGTATTTATGAATCCTTCAACATATCTGCATAAGAATTTAAGTTCATTTGGGACTGGGATTATGTTTTGTTCACTTTAGCAAATATAAAACAGAATATTGCAAATAACAGGTGGCATAAATTTTTGGAGAACAGAATATGGGCCTTCTGAAGACTTAAACACTTGTACACTACATATCTTTTGCTAGTTTAGAAAGATAAGCCAAAATGTTTTGGTGTTGCTCAACCTAAGCAACCAGAAACAATTTTCCACTGAATTCTGCTACAGGCCCCAGGGTATATTTGGGAACAGAAAAGTGATTTCTCCATTATTGTCCAGATGATATTCCTTTGAGCTAATTTTTAAATATTTTTATTTTCATCAAGCCCCTCACAAAATGAGTAATTGAGAATGGAACTAAGCATAATTTCTAAGAAATTTATGAAGATCCTACACAAAAGAACAAAAGTAAAAATAAATGAGCTCATTCTCATTTTCTCTCTTTCTGCTCCTCTCCTCTTCTACTCTCCGGCTAGATCAATGTCAATAAATTCCACACTCCATCTCAAACAACAGATGAATAGAAGATTAGCTTGTCAAGGAAACAGCTGTAAATAACTATAATCTAGTTAGTAGGATTCCTTTATGACTCGAAAGGTTATAACAACAGGAGTCCGAAGTTTCCCTGATCAGAAACTTTAATTCCTTCCTATAGGGAAACAATAGGACATCCTCCAAAGTTCAAAAACAAGGTCATGTATATAACATATATATATATATAAACCAGCAATAAAGAATCAGGATAAAGAATTTTAAACCTATAAATTTTAGGTAAGCAAAGATCCAAGGGTCTCATAACTAAATATTTTCTGAGAAAAAGTGAGAAGCTAGCTTAATCTGAAATAGTACTCTTTGTCCTAAGAGTGAGCCTCTCCCCACCCCCAAAAATATAGCAGCCTAAGAGAATTTCCGATTCAACTTTGCTAAATTTAAGACAACTCAAAATCAAGTAGGAATAATTAATTTGGCCAAAACTTCTGGTTCAGATTAAAGGACTTAAAAAAGGAGAATATGAAAATATCAGGTTTTAATGGAACAATAACAATTTGGACAAAAAAATATTAATTGTGCACTACTACGTATCAGGCATTGCCAAAGCACTGGGAACATGAGGGGTATAATTTCCTTACTTTTTAATGTGAACTTTCTTTCTCAGATACCTTTCCAATGATTGAGTTTGATGGAAATGCTTGTTGCTAGGAAAGAACAGAGACAGCCTTCTGGAGAACTGGACTGGCCCCTTAGGAGCGCGTGCTCCATGAAGGCCAGCATGGGTCATACCATGGCTGGAGAGCAAAGGCAGAGTGGACACAAGGGACAAAAAGGGTCTGTATAATGGGACATCAGCACTGCCATGGAGAAAGTCAGTTTGCACCTTAGAAGATGGACATGAAAACTGCTTACTTCCACCAAGTACTTTATTTGGAAAAGACAGCTCTTACCCATTTAGAATGGAGAATGACTTTTATTTAATGATTTAATAAGGCACAGATAAATTGAGTATTTTCATTCCTTTAACTACCATCTCTGGAAGACACAGCAAACCAGATATGATAGATCTAGGTCAAATACAGGTAGCTTATCTGATGACCATTGACCTGTACACTTAATTTACACCTCAGAGCAGAGATGAGGGCCCTACTCCTAGCCACAGTTCCAGAAGAGTCTATCATGGATCTAGGCAGCCTCGATTCCATGGGGAGTGTAACATCTCTAGGGAAAGACCACATGCAAACACTCTCAAAGGTCCCAATTAGCTCCATGGGAATACTAAGGAGGTCCAAGCTTCTCTGGGAATATCAGGATTTTCCCCACAGAACCAATCAGAATCCCCTTAGGAAGTCTAGAAAACAGAACTCCATCCTTAAGAGACCAATGAATTGGGCAGTTTTCTTCTGAAGCAACCTCAAACTTTCAAGGTGACTGGAATCCAACCGTCACCATACTCACCTAAACCAATGGCCTCTAAACACCAGGGAATCAGGCTGCCTGAAGATGAACCCCTTTTTGATGTCCTTACAGCAGAAGTGGCTGTCCAGAATTTAGTCCTTTCAGGAAAAGGAGTACAGCCAAGGCATAGTCCAGATGGCTGGCTCCAGCATTTTCCCTGAGATTTATATATTCCCTAAATTTATTTAAGCATTAGTAACCTTTAAATGCATTCTTATTTCAAATATTGAGTCTTTCTGAACACTGCTAGTATCTCTCAGTATAAAACTCAACCATTAATAAATTTAATGGGCACAATTAATGTCTCTCATTTGTTTTCCTTCCCAACTGACTGCATTTACTAATAGTTAATGGCTGATCAACAAATTGCTATCAATTTTCATAGCTGCTCTTGTTTGCCAGCTATGGGATCTTGTGTGAGTTTCCTAGTATATAGTAGGTACTCAATAAATATGTGTTGAATGATGAATGAACAAATGAACTGAGTTGCTACTAGAATACTATGAAGCTCCACATAAAGAATGTAAGAAGGAGTCTGACACGTTACAGGCACTCAGCTACTGTGAGGCAGGAGAAGAAGTGGTGGTAATGGTAAGAAGCCGGTCAGAGTGGTCTTAAGAGTTGCAAGTCTTTTGGTTATTCTACTGTAGGAAGAAAAGATACATCAGATGGAGAATATTCCCTGGTCAGGAGGAAAAGTCATTCTCCAAAGGATGTGGACAAAACCAGCATAGGATTTGAAGAACAGTTTCATGCAATATCCATGGCAACAGGCAGTGGGTACAATTTCCTGCTTCTCATATACAACAAAAGCTACTGAACAGAAATTCTAAGTTAACTACTGTAAAACACTAAAGCCAAGGACCCTCTCACCGGCATCCAAGCAGCCGGCTCACTCCTGTTGCACCATATAAAGGGCCAAAAGGGGTTTTCCTCATATCCTTAATTTCTTGCCAATTCTAATAGTAGCAACAGCCAGTTCAAGACAAGCAAGAGAGCAGTTTTGGGATCTGGAAAGATAAATTCTTCCAAGAGAGAACGGCAGCTCAGTCACCAAGCTAGGGTACTGATAAATTCTAAATAGTATTAGGCTATATGTAGAAATAGAAAAATTTATGAATAGAATCATTTTTGTACCTGAAAATTGCAAATAAAGAAACAGACTTTTCATAATGGACCTGGGATGAATCAAACAATGAGATACCCGCTCAGACACACCCACTATCCAAGACAGCTGAAAGTAACTACAAAAAAAAAGGGGGGAGGGGGATTTTATTGAGTTAGTGAATCCTTTAAAACCAAGTCAATCCCCAAATATGGAAAAGATAATTCTCTTTCCATGCGAGAGGCTGAGACAGTGCCATAGCAGAAATTAGCCCTAAGTGTTTCAGAACTGTGGTTGGAAGTTAAGTTACATAAAAACATCTGGATGGTGATAAATCAGTGGAAGATATTATTGGTATAAAATGAAATTACATTTTGGGGACAGTTTAGTTCACTGGTATGTTTAACGCTTTGAATAGCAGGGTAAGTAAAACTGCTGAAATGAAGACTACTATGTAAAGCAGATCACTCAAAGAGAAAAATCAGACTGACACCAAAATCCCCATCGAACGAATGCTGGAGTGGGTGCAATTTTATAAACATGACTTCTCGTGCCACTGGACTGAAAAATATTATGTTTACAATGTTTTCCTTTGTTTCTGAATTCTTTGGTTGACTCATGGGATTGCTCAAATTCAGGTATTTTTGTTTTATTCAATCATGGTCAATTAAGAATAGAACCTGTCTAAAGAAAATTCACTTCAGAAAGATCTGCAATTATGGAGATAATTGCTCACAGTAATGGTTTTTAAAGGCATATTATACCTAGAAATCAGAAAAAGGAAGCTAGCCTTTCCTATAAAGAACTAAACAAAAGACGGTAAACAAATACATCTCCAGCCCTAATGAGAGCTATTGAGTAAACAACTGAAAGAGCAGACCTCATAAATCCGTCCTTAGAAAGAAGAGCTAAAAGCAGGACATTGAGGAGGGACTCAGAACCATGACTAGGAGGTAAAAACGTAGGACACACCACTCTGCCCATGCAGCCAGACCCACGAGAATGGACCTTGTGCTCCGTATTTCAGGCATCCCTAGGGTGTTTTCACTTGAGGACTATTTTTATTACCCCTCTCCCCAAAATAATTATTATCCAGTAATGTATACATTTCAAATGCAAGGAGTGGTTTAAATGTGTTTTTCAATTTTATGATACAAGTCAACGGGAAAAGAGCTCCAATGGACTTGTATTTATAGAAATGTACCAATCTTAAAGGACAACATCTCCTCTATAAAGTGAACCTCTCAATTCAGAAGGAAAACCAAGAATACTCCTTCAAAATATTAGTTAAGGGAAAAATCTAGGTTAAAAATTAGAGACAATCTTTTCTTCGGAAGTTTTTAGCTTTTAAGCCTATTGGTGCATTAACAAAGAATACTGCAGAGTCTCCACTTCTGGAAAAATAATTTTAAGAGTTAACAACTACCTTTCAAATATGACTAGGTGTAATCTTACATGGACATAGAAGGATCAACTAGAGTACTGCTTACAGAGAAACTCCCAGTCAGCGTAGACTAAATGGAGACATCAAATCTCTTAGAGATCACATTTATTTTCACCTGTATCTTAGCAAAATGTAGAAAGGCAGGGGAAAATAAGGGGATATAGATTAATTTTCTAAGTAAAATCATAATAGCATTCAAGAGACACTTAAATGATTAACACATAGGAAAGAGAAAAATGCTTGATAACATGTTTAACCAAACCATACACTTCTCTTCTCTGCTTGTCCTCATCTCCTCCTCTTTTTGATGGAAAATTAGGGAAGTAGTAAAAGTAGAAGTCTCTTGGCCTCCAAAGAAACCTGAAAGTTATTTCAGGACTCTCAGAAGACTTCTTGACCTACTTGTATGCTGGGGGGGAAAAGGGAGAGGAAAAGTGGCAGAAACAATATGTAAGGCATAAAATTTTAAAGGTATGAAAATCAAGCATTTACACTTCAAACTGTGTCTATGACAGTGATTATGCTCTATACCACTAAGACAATGTCATCAGCCTTCTCCTTGTCTTTGTGACCTATGATTTTAAGATATGAGGACTCTTCTTCTCTTCTGGGGTTGCCACTCTCTAACAACGAGGAAAACAATCCAGGCAGCAGGAGATGCTAAGAGAAGACAGGTGGACCCACAGGGCACTAAACTAATGACTGGAGGCCTTATGGTGCCAGGCACCAGGCTGCAAACCAACATGCACAAGAGAAAGAAATCAAAGCCAGACAAATCTATGCAACTTAACAAGATATGAAGATGAAGCTAAAAACTCACAATGATCTTCTCCCTTGGCTCATGCAAAAACTCAAAAATACGGGTCAGCAAGAAATTAGACAAACCAGGCCACTCACTGGAAAGAGAGTTGGAATTCTTCTTGCTGCTTACGTGGTAATCAATCTCATTTTATTTTTATTAAAAGCAAAAGCAAAAACAAAAACAAAAACAACAGAGAAAGCCAGCAGGCCTTTCAGCAAATTGCTCCACAATTAGAATACAGAACTGGGAGGCCCATTCTGGTCACCCCAATTATATCCTCATGTCCTGGAAGAGGATCTTATGATTTTTCTTTTCTTCAAGTGATGATCGTCGCCTATTTATCCTGGTCTCTTTGCACTGACACTAATCTGCCTTGAAATTGGCTGATTCCGCTCAAGCCATGTTTACAGGGAAGTGAGTTTTATCAGGCCGTCCTTGTTCACAGACCAGTTTATGCTCTATAGCAGAGAGATTATTAAAAACTATATATTACGTGCATACACTTTAAAATGACTCAACTTGGGGAAGATAACTGTATCATATCTGCATTTCATTGCCTGAGTTGTAGAAAGGGGCCAGGTAGCATTACAATCTTGAATGGAAATTGTTTCCTAAATATATTATCCTCCATAAGAAACGTTTAGCAACTGTTAGTGCCCAAGAGACAAAGGCTAAGGGGGAAAAATATGTGTAATAGAACGTAGAGAGGGATGGGAAGAGAGAAAAGATTCATTTAAATTATCAAGCTGAGCATTAACCACAAGGAGAGAAAAACAAATGCTCTATGTTTTGCACAAACATCAATTACGTCTAGTAATTTAGCTGATTCCTCTCACTGAACAGGTGCTCTGGCTGCAGTGCAAAGTGAAAAGCGTGCACACCACTCTGGCTTCTACAAAAGATACCAAGAGTCTTCAGCTTGCTCTAAAAAGGATTTCCAACATTCTCTGGCATTGCCATTATAGACAATTTTTGCCGAGCCCGTACCAGGTATGTGGCAGTGTGAGGGTGAAACTTACCCTAGAGAGAGCCTACATACTTGCCACTTCAAAAGGCTGCAAATTTGGGGCAAAGAGAATAAACCGAAAGAGAAATTATGCAGATGGCCATGGATTTAGGCATGTTAAGCTGACTGAATTATGCTTGACAAGGAGGAGCAGGAAGAATGAATTAAGTCTCCAGATAGCCCACAAACTCTAACGTAAGTAACATATTTAACTTTCTTAGAGACCAAGCCCAAAACTGCTTAAAGAACTAGAATCAGTCACTTCAATTTAATTCCCCGATTCCCTTATTTTCAGATTGTAAAGAGCAAAGTAACTGAAAGATCTAAAACAAGTAGGGGGAAAATATTTTATCAAGGGCCCTGCTAACATCCAAGTGTGTTAAGAAGCCTCCAAAACATGAAAAACTAATTAGAAACATAGACACACATACCAGGAGAGAGAATAAACACTCTTTTCCCTGGTAAATATTTAAAAACCATGAAATGAAGTTGAACTACATGGAATTCCTTTAGCAAAGAGGTACAAAGCTAGTAAGTGGAACATCTCCCAAATGGGACCTGTAACAAAAAAGAGGCAATTTGCCTGTGTCTTTGTTATTTTACCATCATTGTTAAAAAAAAACAAAAAAAGTCCAGAAGAGACCGTCCTTTAACACTCTCTGTTGACCTTCTACCTTGGTTACTGACATTGATCCCCAGAGGGGAGAGGGGTTTCTTGTGTGGAAGCCATCATCTTAGGTACTAAGGCATCTGTTTGCTTGGGCTTTACACCTTGCTGACTAAACCTAAACGACGTGGGTTGTTCTCTCTTTGCTTACAGCTCCTATTTTCTACATTTTTCCCTCTATAAACCCTGCCACGAAAGGAATTCCTTCAGTGCTCCTGCCTTCTCTTGACAATGAATTGCTATATTCCTTGTCTTATGTAAATACGTGACCGACACAGTATTTACATAGGACTGGGGAACAGCCATTCATTCTCCATGCCCTGGCTCCTCTCGTGGCTCTGCACACACCAGGTTACACACCTCAGCATGTCAGTCTGCTCCAACAGGAGGGAGTCCCAGACATGCTTAATGAATATTAACTTTGACTCTCATTGGAGACAGTGATCTTGGACAGACAAATCAGGATTCTGTACTGTGGTCTCCTCAACTGTACAGCAAGAACGCCTTCTACCAAAGCAGTTAAGAGGATAAATGTAAAGGATTAAGGAAGGCTGTCAAAACTTCTATAAAAATGCTAAAAGAAACAGGCATAGCCCACCTCCTCTCTTGCAGTGGTAGTTCCTTCCTATATTCTAAGTTCTACCCTCCAAACCTCAACCTTAGGAAGAATGATATTCTTGCAATGATTCCAAATAAGTTCCATCCAGAGGGAGAAGACTTTAGAGTTCTGTGTCAAATGTCAAGTGATCTTGGATCTCTAGTCACTTGCATGATTTCTTAAAGGCAAATGGCGCACACACTTATAGAAGGGAAGAATCTCAGAGGTTCCACAGCCATAAGGCTGGACCAAGCTCACTGCTTTCAGAAATTGTTTTGAGAAATAATGTGACCAGAACTCATTTAGATAGTCATTTGGATAGTTTATGTGCCCATATTTATGAGCATCTTCCATACCAATAATCATATTCGCTTGTAACCAGTTTGGTTCTTAATGCAAAAATTTTAACAGTTGTGTGGGTGGGTCAAGAGGGGAGTGGATGTGTGAAGAGAATCTATCATTGTACATATTCTATTGCCATCTGTTGTTTCAATGATTTTTAATTACTGAACATGCCAATGCTCAGTGCTGAGAATATATTTAAAAGTAAGCTGCCCTGCTCATATAGTTTCCATGTTCGGGGAGGGGTGGGGAGCATGAAACAGAGCTACAAAAATCAGAGGTCACGGAAAGTCCTCAGCCTGCATACATGTTTTACTTAGCTGGCACAGAATTTTTTGTTGTTGCTTAACTTGAGCCAAGACTTAAAAGTCAGAGTAGAATTGACCTAAAAATCTAGATTACTAGCTCCTCATAAGAGTACGGTAACCTCTGGCAACACTGTTCATATTCATATTCGTACCCAGCCATATTGCTGAACAGCAGCTGCCCCATGAGGTAGGACCTGTACCCTCAGAGGACCCCAGTCCCCATTTCTCTCTACAGCACGCTATCTTCCTCACTTATTTGTTTTACCACTTGGTCTTTACTGCCATTTGAGTTTGAGACACCTGATATAGATCAAGGAATTGAACACATGGCAGATGCTTAATAAAGATCTACTGAATGAATGAGCCAACGAAGAGTCAAACTTTAAGAATATCACAGTAGATAGGCCCAAAATACATTCCAGGCTATTTCTCAAAGTAGTTACTTCTTCTACCCTCAATTTTTTTAGAGGTATTAAGGCATATTTTCAAAAGGATTTCTGACATTTAAGAAGTAGTTCATGCAGAAGAAACTTCAATAATACCAATGTTCAATCCCCACTACCTCACAGTACACATCTGGAACACAAATTTGACCCAGAGGGCTATCGATGGATGCGAATACAGCGCTCATTCTTGAGCAAAGCTAAGCCAAATACTGCAGGGTTATTTGTAACACGGGCTTTAAATACTCTATGAATTCTATCATATTTTTAATCTGAAAAACTGACCACACCCAAACCTGCTGCTTCAAAAATTACTTAAAACTGGTCTTGATGTAGAGGAAATGTGGCAGACTAATGATGTGATGTCTTTTAGATGGCTTTAAACTTATTCCACGCAGTTCAGGGAGCACCAGACCCCAGTCAGAACACTACTATCAAAAAGCTGCAGAGATGGACTCAAACAGAACAGGACCCCTTTAGTAGGGGAGGACCCCAGAGAGGGAATATGGCTTTTTCAACATGAATGAATCAGCATCAGTGAGAAGTACTTGCTGGGGAGCTGTGCAAAGCCAAGAAGGTGATGTGAAATCTGTGACTGTGACTAAACCATCACACTCTTTAATTTCTTCACCAAAATGACAAACCAGGGAGCCCTCTGCCATTTTCTTCTGTGAATGACTCCAGCTCACAGGCCATAGTGGAAACAGGAAAAACCAAGCTTCTTTGACTCATTTTTCTGAGTAGGCATGAGAAAACATCGATGAAGCAAAATCTGTCAAATTTAATGTTTCACAAAAGCAGCAGTGAAAAACATTAAAAAGGATGTGAGAAACTAACTTCCAGAAGTTGTAGCACATGATCTCTGTTCATGCTCCTAGTTAGCCGATTCTGTCTAATTCCTTGCTGTCCAAGGATGTACGTTAGCACCTGTTTTGAAACAGCTCTGAGAGCAGCTGAGTGAGCCCATGATTGGGAGAGGATATTCATCAGATACAGCTCCTTGGCCATTATGTGCACTCCTTGCTGTCAATCATCCATCTGGGACTGTCAAAACAAGGCCAGACTGTTTCCAGGAGGCAGCACCTTCCCAACCGAGGACTGGACATCAGCACTGAGCCATTCCGTGGCTATGCAGCAAGAGAACAAATCTGTTCTTTTTGGAAGGAGAAGAGATCTCCAGCCAATCCGCTTGATTTCTCTAATGTGGTCCACAATGCCAAGATGACGACGAGGAAACTGCATTGCTTTTGACTTAAAAATCCAACTTACTCCATGATTCCTAAGGTGTGCCCAGTTTTGTCAGAGATTTTGAAACCTCTACAGCAGAGGTTCTCAGTTCTGGCTACACATCAGACTCACCTGGGGAACTTTTAAAACCACCAACACTCAGGCCTCGTCTGACTCAAATCAGACTCTGTAAGATTGTGGTCTGAGCACTCCCCCTTCTCCCCGCAAGGTGATTCCAAATGTGCAGCCAGCACGGAGAACCACAGATCCAGAAGGATTAAAGTGAAAAAGGAAACAGAACCAGAAGGGAAACGCTACTCAAAAGAAAAAAGCAGAGTAAGAGACGGGACGTTGCTAGGAAAGTGCCCCTTCCCCACCAAATTACAAGCTTACCCGAGGTCTCCCAGGACAGCAAGGATCTAATTCCTCTCCTGACCCAGCCATCACCCTCTTTCCACTTGAAAACCCTTCAGTTATTTCTAATCCAGTTGTTGTTTTTTTAAAGCTACTAAACTAGAATCACATTCTGCCTACTGGAGAATACTCGCTTCTAATAAAATGGTTATTTGATTAGAAAAAGAGGTAAGACAAAATAAGGTATGTGCTTGTCCTCTCACTGCCTTTCATCACTGGCTCTTTCTACAATTACACTCGAATGGAAAAAAGGCATCTTGTTTCAAATAATCCTGTAAGCTTGGGTGTATCTGCTTCGTTGATACAACCTGCTTCCTCTGTGCTGAAAATGCCAACATCCGTGCTAGTGTTGAAGACTGTGAGGCTCTTTTATCAAGCACCAGTTCGGAAGGTAAGATGGATTGTTAAAGATTATGGACACTGACAGTTGTTTGTAATTGCCTTCTAAATAATGCTGTAATTGGATGCATCACCAAAGCTAGCCCAGGCTTATAACAAGGGGTAAAAAGAGGGGCTATCTGGTGGTGGCCCTGAGAGGCACGGGGCCAAGAAAGAGAAGCAGGCAGGCAGGCGGGGGGAGGTGGAGGGCAGGAGGAGAGAGGAAAAAATGAGCCCGGTCACTGCAGGGTGTGACAGTAAGGGGTTTGGATAACTGTGCCAGCTGCTGTAATCACCACCATCCACAAGCCAAACCCTTACACATAAGCTCAGAGATTCGACTTTTTTCAAAAGTTAATTTTTTAAAGCAAAACCCAAGTTAATAAAACGTTCCAGTAATCCCCTATCATCAAATTTTACTCAATTTGTGGTATGGAACTTCATTTATTCATATTTTTAGCTACGAAGTCAGGGCCTGCTTTCTTCCAACCATTCTCTCATCTTTCCCCCTCCCACGGCAGGCCCTGCTGCAGGCCTCGGCAAACGGGGCCCCCGTGCTGGCTACAGACGCCGAGGTGCTCCACTGGAAATGAGAGCACAAAAGAATGGAACACAAATCATCATTCCCAAGTACAGATGGCATGTAGGCCTTTTCCACTGCTCATTTTTGTGACCTGGATACTCAAGGAGACTTCTGGCCAAAACGGTGGCTGGGTGGGTGCACCCCTTTTTATTACTGTATCTTATATCAGTTTAATCTTGGGTAATTTGTGGCACATGGATGGATTACAAGAAGAAACAAAATGGAATCAAAGAAAATATGGAAGAAGAAGGAAGTGGAGTCATCCGTCCCCCTCTGTAGTAGCCAAAAAGGTACACTGTAAAAACCAAGATTGAACCTTTGGTTTAAAATTTTTTTTTAACTTTGATTACACAGTTGGGTTGGTTTGTGAATATGGTAATAAGTATAACCTTTAGAATGGAAGGCAGGACAAGCAGATGGAAACCAATTAATAGTGAAAAAATATTAATCTGTCTTCCTAAGATGAAGAAAAATCAGTCAGACTTTACAAAGGAATTTCTCTGTACAATATGACAAAGGCAGGACTCACTATACGACTGGGGGCTCATTATGAGACGGACGTTTGATATAAGCTTGCACCAAACCCCAATAACTAAAACCACCTCACCCTATCATATAAAGCTCAAATATACCATTAACATGAAGCTCAACTGTCATATATGGCCATGGACCTTTTAAATCCATTATTCAATAAATATTCTTTACTAAAAAAGAGGCAGTAACTCATTTTTGGGAAGCTGAGAAAGGGAAAGACAAAATTAATTTACTAGGAACTCAACTTTCTCAGAAATTATAAAACTTACTTAGGGAAGGGCTCACATGTGGGTAGCCTCCTACAATGCCACGAGTAACACCCACTCCCCTCAGTGTCAACACTACAGCTACAGGATTAAAAGCACAAGGTTCCAAATTAGACCGAGGTTTCATCCCCAGCTTTGCTGCTGCTAGCTGTGTGCCATGAGCAAGTCAATTAAGTCCTGTAGTCCTTGATTCCTTAATCTCTAAAATGGGGGTGAAATGCGTACTTCTGACACATACGTACTCGATGAATGATACCTATTGAGAGAAAATGATACATAAACCTTAAAAAGTAAAAGTGAAAAAAAAGGCACTTATATTCCTAGGTGGTAATAAGCAAAAAGACATATTCCTAGCAGGTGGTAATCAAAAGACTCCAAATATTTATTTTTCTTAAGTTGTCTAGGAAAAAACATTTCCTGCTTTCTACTACTGCTTGTCAAAACAAGATTGAGACAGAAAATTCAAGGGTAAGAAGAAAAGCTACAATTTTACTTAAAACTATCTTGTTAGAAGAAAATGTAATTTTCTTAGTAGAAAGTGATAACAAATATCTTTCCTTTTTGATTAATGTATCAATAATGATTTTGATGATTTGGAAGAGAGCCGAAATTTATCTTTTGCCTCAAAATTTTTCAAAATGTTTGAAAAATTATTCAACTTGTGAAACTGAAATTTCTCTCTCTCCTGCCAACAGGAGATATATGGAGTTAAGCAAGTTTAGACCACATGCCTCCATCCTCCACTGTCCAAAGCAGATGAGGGAAAAATACTGAGGACTCTATTTTTTCACTATCGAGATGTTATATTCTGACAAAATCAACAAAAAGTAAGTCCTAAATCTCACTGGCACTTCACTAAGACAAATCAATCAAAAATTGGATCAGGTAGATCAGGACCCCAGGACTCCAAGACCCCAAATCTAGCTCTGGCAGTTAATACTATGTGACCTTGAGTAAGTTACTTAACTTCTCCCAGTTTATTTCCTCACCTGTAAACTGGGGTTAACAAACTTCTTTGAGGACTGGTGCTGTGATTAAATGAGATAATACAGTTAAACAGCCATGCATATAAAAATTACTTTAGAAAATAGTTCATTATTTTAAAATCTGATTTAAAATAGTTTTTAAAATACCCACCAGAAAAAAAAATTCAGTAAGGGGAATGAAAGGGACTATTTTAATCCTTTTACAGCCTAAAATTAACTATCAACATGAAATTGTATCCTGTCTGCATACATAGCATAAGGTCTAGATGGGGAGGCAAAGACAGACAACGTGTACAGCCTCGTCTTGGTCAAATTTGGTTTCTATCAGACAACCTAACAAATTCCAATGTAAGCTTCAACTCAGCCAACATTACTTGGAAATGGATTCATCTTCCGCAAAATTATTTCCTTCCACTGGCACTGAGCCATCACCACAAACATCATCTAGTTTTTTCAGAGCACTGAATTAGTAGCTGGATGCAAGAGCTGAAGAACATTTTGAAACATGGCCATATTGTATCACACAGAATATAGCTTGGAAAAATATTACTTTGCGCAAACAAAAAACTTGGCTGGAGAAAAGGGGAAGAGAAGATTAAAACAAAATATCTCCAAGTAAAAAGTGTAGAAAAGGAATTGAAACAAAAACACTGAGAATTAAGTGTACTCGAGCCTTGTGCATTGTTGCTGCTTCCAGGAGATGCACTTTGAATATAACAAGATGAATTTCAACAGACCACGAACCAGAGATTTTCAACATGATAAAGGGGAAACGATATATATTCAATTTTTACAAGCACTGAGTGAGCAGAAAACTGAAAATTCTTCAGCTGCTGATAATGTGCTGATAAGAGTGCACCCCCGACAGAATTCCTAATGAACTGCCAGAAAAATGGAGGAGTATTACCCAAACTAGAGAGAAGAAATGGTTACACGTCAGCACACTAACAGAGATCTCGAACACTTTCTATAGTCATTTTCCTATTTTTAAATGAGAAAATCATTCCAATAATTTATTCAGCCGTTTACAATAACCCTTACAAGTCCTCTAAGACAATAGAAACTCGTGGAGAAATATATGTAGGAGAGAGTGTAGAGCACCTACTATTTCTACTACGTGTTGAGCGCCTACCATGTGCCAGATACCATGCTAGGCGCTTCACATCCCTCATCACTATGCATCTCTCAGTAACATGGAGGGGAGACACAGTGTTATGATCCACATTTTACAGATGAGGAATCAGAGTAGTTAAGTAATTTTCCTTACCTGGAGTCCTGCCCTGGGTTCTGCACTATTTTTAACATCTTATCCATAATGCCTTGCTCTGACACCAAATTGAGTGGGATAATAAATACTCCAAAAGGACAGATGATAAGCATTAAACTCAATTTATCTATGAATGGAGGAAATTCAATTCTGCAAAAAGACTAGTTATGCTTAAATATAGAAAAAGCAAGGTTCATAGTGGACCACAGACTCCGTGCAAAACCAGATCTGATGGGAAATACAAGAAAAAAGAAAGACTGAAGGATAAAACAATTATTCACTTGAAAAGTTTACAATCTTTCCCTTGGGAGGCTATGTATTAAAAATGTTCCCACAAAGCAACTTCCTGTTCCCACAAACCTGTAAATACCTAGAAATAAACATGTAAAAGATCTATAAAAGTCAGAATTCATAATCAGAATTATGAACCCTGCCTGACCAATGTACTATGACACTAAGTTGTTGCTCACCCAGTTACATTTAAATTCTCTACTTTTAAACTACAATATAACATTTTAAAATTCTTCTCTAAAACAGCCAATATATCTAATTAAAATTTTAATACCTTATTTTATGGCAAAATACCACAAAGCTTAACTCTTTAACTACACTTAAATATGGAAAACTTCTTCTGAGTTATATTCACTGTCTTTTAGCTCATTTCACTGAGTGAAAGATGCCCAAAGAGGCCAGAATTGAGACTCGAAACATAAAAAGTCTGGATTGGGGGCATCCTGTACTTCAAGACACTGCTTCCCTAGTCAAGAAGTATTGTGGATATTTTAAAGCAGATAAAAACATCACGCTCACTCAGTTTACAGTGGCTTAGAGGTCTACAGGAAATGGGCAAGAAACCAGGATGAAGATCAGTAGGCATATATTTGAAATCATGTGCGTATGAGGTTATTCATTACAGCATTATTTGTATAGCAAAATACTGCAAACAACCCAAGGGTCCATCCCCAGAGACCACCTAAATGAATTAGAGCACATCCATATAATAAAATGGTATAAAGGTGCAAAGAATAATGAGGAAGCTTTCTATATACCATTATGGAAAGATCTCCAATCCAAAACGCAAGGTACAGAACAGAGTATATAACATGCTCTGAGTATAATATGCTTTGAATAAGAAAGTGGGGATTATAAAAATATATATTTGGATGTGCCTGTATTTGCACAAAATCAGCATACTCAAAAAACTAATAAGAGTTCTCTGTAGGGGATAGAGGGGAAAAGGGGAATGGACACGGGTAGAAGGCAGCACTTCTCAACATATATCTTTTTACACCATGTTGATTTTTGAACCTCCTGAATGTATAAACTATTAAAAAGTAAAATAAAATAGAAGTTCTATAGACAATTAAAAATTGATAGAAAAAAAATTTTTTTTTTGAGGAGGATTAGCCCTGAGCTAACTGCTGCCAATCCCCCTCTTTTTTCTGAGGAAGACCGGCCCTGAGCTAACACCCGTGCCCATCTTCCTCTACTTTATATGTGGGACGCCTACTACGGCATGGCTTGCCAAGAGGCGCCATGTCCGCACCCGGGATCTGAACCAGTGAACCCCAGGCCACCAAAGCACAACGTGACACTTAACCGCTGCACCACCAGCCCGGCCCCGAAAATTTTTGATAATATGTAGTAACTACAAATATTACTGCTGCCTAGAAGGACTTACCAAATACTTAATGAAAAGTAGCTACCTATAGAGCATGCGACAAAACTTTGGAGATTTGATGAAGAAAGAACAGTAACTGCTGATGTTATGTTTCCAGGAAAATCTTACTGGAGTGACTTTGCTATAAAGACTCTAGTGAGAGCTCTCATTTTCAGAAACCGATCTCCAAGGGTGTGCCTTGCAGACCCTCAATGGCAGCTGCCTCTACAAACACACCTGGAAAACCCTGAAAGTATCTGCTAGAGTCCAAAGCAGCAGCTTCCCTTCACTGCTCTCCCCAAACTCTTGAATACCTTCCCAACTTGGGAAAAAGGAATATGAAATAGACAGACTCAAGAAATGATAATTATGATAAAACCCAGAATGACAGAAGAACTTGGATGCTGAAGTTCCTCATGATGTCATCCGGATGATGAGCATGAGAGATCAGTGTCAGTCAGGGTTAATCACAGGCTACATCCCAGAGGAAGTGAATTTGTGCCAAAGTTTGAAGGTGACAAAAGGGAAATGAATGCCAAATTGACAAGAGACGAATTGCAGGATGATTTCACAGGACTATGTGAAGAGACAGAACAGTAGCACAGCGCTGAAAAGTGGGCAACTGTAATGGCACCCATTTAAGGGAAATGAATAACTGGGAGGATGATCAATGGGCTACAAGGTGTCTGTTACAACCCAAGAAGAGGAACTCCTAGCCAGTGATGACTGTTCACCAAAGATTACATCCTAATATACGGCTGTAGCTCAAAGGCCAACAATACACTGAAAGTAATCCTCTAAGTTATTAAAAATGTTTCCCTCTTAATGTACAAATCTGAAGTATGTTTACACCTGGTATTCCATCTTAAATCTGGACTCTACCACTTGAAGAGCTGAAGACAGTCCAGAGGAGAGAAACTACAGTGATCAAGACAGGGAGAGGCCCAGAAGATATGTAAAGATTAGAATCCCTTTGTCTACAAGAATGAAAGCTGAGAAAAGCAATGATCAAGTTCTTATGACCTTCCAATCTAGAAAATATGAGAAATTAAAGCAAGCAGTCTTTATAAGTATGTGGCAAACCGAGAACTCATTATCCCTAGCAGAGGTAGAGACTGAATCTAAAACTGACTTCCAAAGAGGTTCATGGGAAATACAACCACAATTATTATTACTAGAAACAGGGACCATTTGTAGTATATTCCAAGGGAAGGAATCTGTGACTATCCACAATCTTTCGGCCCTGCTGGCAAGTAAAAAGCTCACAATGCAGTCTCCCCTCTGTCTCAGCTCTTAGGTCCACTGGCAGGGCTGACAGAGGAAAAATCTCCAAGGAAGATAATGGGAACCACAAAGCATAGCAGTAGAGAAGCACAGGTAACTCACTACCAGTCTCTGCTCACCATTGTTTTGAGCTGCACCATCTTCTCAGGACACTAGAAACAAACGCCATTCTGAAAATTCAATCCAAATGAATCCAGGATACAAAAGTAAACAAGGTTAGGAAAGGTATATAATTTAATCTGAAGCAGACTGCAAAATAAGGCAAAAAATTTCTCAGTTGATTAGGTATATAAGGCAATGATCATCTTTGTAAAGAGGAATCCATAAGATTTAAATACAGAAAGGACAGGCTGCAAGTGACATTAAAACATTTCCTAACAGTGAGTACGTGAACTGAGCACTTATTAGTTGCTAGACACTGCACCAGGCACTCTAAGTTCTTTAACTCATGTTTCCATGTTTTCTCCTTTTATTTTTGGTTAATACCTTTATAGAAACAACAAGAAAAAAAACTAGATGATGTGTGGAGGTAACCTGGAATCCTGAGAATGTGACTGCACGATGATGACTCATGGAGATGATAAATTTTGCATGCCAAAATACCCATTAAACACATTAGATGTTTTCTCAAAAACCTATGTTTTTGGATAGAGTAATTCACAGCTTTCCAGGAACTAATTATTTTTCCCTTTCTAGCCTTAAAGCACGTATTTAGATTTTCCTTAATTTACTGAATACTTACAATGAGCATTACTCTGAATTGAACACTCCGCTTAACCTTGGGAAAGAGATGTGAGCTCACAAGAGGCAAAGCAGGAATGGGGATTTATGATCACTCAGGAAATGTGCACATTATTAATGAAATTCAAAGCAAAGACATGTTCAATATGAGCAGCCCTTTGCATCGTCTCCATGTAATACAGGAGTTAAATTTGGAAAATCGACAGTTGCTTAACTATCTAAAACCTGGTCTTTTATAAAATATTGGTAATTCCGAATATTGTTGAAGGGCAGTGGGCAGCGTTTGGGACTGAATTACACCTAAACAGGACCGTTAATGTATGTGGAGATATAATCCCAACAAATAACCATTCCAAGGGAGAAAAAAGGCAAAGACAGAAATCAGAGGCTGTTAATTGCCATTAGAAGGGAAAGTGGAATTGCTTCTAATTTGGGATCAAAATTTAGTCCGGAAACCCAGAACAACAGGAACAAAACAAAGGAAGATTCAAGCTAAACGAAGCAATTACAACGCCCCTGCACTTTATTTACCAGGAAAGTGGTGGTCAGCCCTGCCCCTCCTCGGGAGTTGGGGACAGGACTAATAATCTGACTTAATTACAAGGTAATTCTTCCCTGGATTCGACCAGAAATCCTCAAACTGGTCCTGGGTTATAAGCAGGGAAAGGAAAGAAAAACCAATTTGGGATTCTGGAAGTCAGAGCAGGCTCCCAGTGGTTAAAAATGGCAGAGGAGAACAGAAATTATTAAAAGGGAGCAAAAAGAAAGAAAAAAAAATACTAATGAAAAGAGCACAGTGACCAGAGGCTGTGGGCTTTGGGATAAAAAGCCCTAGACACTGGTAGGAGGCAGGAGAACCAGCCATCTGGGAAAAATCATAAAAAATCCGGCTAAACCAACAGACCTCAAAGGCTCCGGAGCGCATTCCAATATCACCAAAGAGTTCAAGAACTGTGTTCTTAACGAGGGTCCTGGTTCACTGAGAAAACTCATCATACTCTACCGGGCCATGTCTGGTAAGGACTGTGATATTTTAGAACCCTTTGCAATGAGAGTAGTTATAACTGTTTCATTGTTTAAAAGATTAAGCAGATTTAGGCGGAACTCCTCCTTCCCGAACACTTTAGATGAATTAGATACCATAGGGAAGGTTGTAGTTTAAGGTATATCAAAGAGTCACTACTGCTTTTATTGGAATTCTGTCCCCCCCCCCCCCCCAATTCCATTCTTACCTTAGAAGGGAAAGAATACACAGAATTAATTATGATCCTTCAGGAAAATATCATGGCCATTTTTATCCCTTACTTGCATATAAATTTACAGGCTTTTCTAAGTGACAGGATAAATCATTGTCTCTGTTACATGAGAACTTGTACTTAACAGAGATTAACAGGCCACACCACAAGAGAACAGTGCTCTCATTCTGAATGATACACTGGAACCAAAGGGAAGGTTCCATCTCCGTCACTTACTTTGTAAAATGCAGGTTAGTCATTTCAATTACTGCTTTGACTCACCTACTAACTACTGGCCCCAACAAGATTAAAAATATTAAATCACCAAATTCGTCATCAATGTTTTGACACACCTTTCCCACGTTTGGTAAACTGCATTTGTTAAGAGCAGAGAAACGTGACAAGTGGAAGTGTAGGCACAGTTCTCGTCCATCCTGCGGCTCTACTCACAAGGAGTTGTGACTTAGGTTAGCATGTGAAAACTGGGAGGCATGAAATTTCTTTTATGAGAGCAAGCCAAAATGATAGCAGAAATTTACTTTATATGTATAGTTTTACAGAGCTGCAGCGTGGTCCCTGCTCATGGAACAAAGCAAGGTAATCTACTTTGCAAGAGACGATGACCTTTTAAAGCAAGCTGTGATAGCTTTATTCCTAATGTTACAAAAAGACTATCAGTTCTTTAGCAGAATCATCAGGACAAGGGGATTTTGTAAGGACTAACTCAGGTACTCCTTTTTCAAGGTGAAGTATGTACAATTCTTACATCTTTGAGGGCATGAATCAGTAATATTCTGCATATATGCAATAAAACTCAGATAATCAATAAATACTGAATAAGACATTATTTGAGAGCTAAATTTCTATAAGAGAATGGCTGTTCCCTGTCACTAACACTAATCTTGATTTTTATTTTTAACCAGACCAATTTCATTTTTCAAAAGTCACAAGAAAAAGACATTGGCTATGTGAATTTCATGTCTTACTTCTCAGCAGGAATAAGAAATAAACAGGAGCTGGAAGGAAGAATCAGAACACTAGTTTCAGTGAAGGAAATAACTTAATTCAAGTATTCCGCCTGCCTTAAAGCATCTGTCTTTGGCTTCACTGTATTAAAAAAAAAATAACACGGAAGAGAGAATAGAGACATGAATAAAACAAACAAGAAAGAAATAATCTAGAACTTTTCAAAAATGAATATAATAGTGCAAGTTGCAACCACTTTCCCGTGGAGACATCTTGGAACACAAATCTCTTTAAGTATACACTCCTCACTCCCAGGCTTATTAAAATAGAGGAAGAACATGAGGGGAAGGAATCGGCATGTGTGGGAATATTTTAAGCACCCTAGATGATTCTGATGTCATCCTAGGTCAAAACCACTTATCTCTTCAAGTCACAGCAGTCTACCCCGTGGCTCACAGTCTCATTTATTTGGTCAACTAATTGCATGGAGTGCTTAATTGGGGAATATTTTGATGGGTCCACTGGCACCTAAATGGGTTCATATTTTGTCATAAGTCTCTTCCAATCTATAAATGGTTCTCTCTTTCCTATTCATGGGCATCTGCAATCCAGCAGCTTAAAGACAGTGACCTAAACTAGTAGAACTAGTTGATTCTTCATAACTGTTTGCTTTCACTCAAAGAGGGCAGCAGAGAAAGGGACAGCAGCTCCACTGGGAGGAAAGCCATGTGGGACAAATTAGGTGCCGCTGCAAGATTTAAAAGCCGGGGGGAAAACAGAGCTAACTAGAGGCAGCTGTTAGGATGTGGTTTCTGTGTTTATATTCTTCTCCTTCTCCCCTAAAGCCTCTTATGGGTATTAAGAAGGAAAGCATGTGTATGACCCAACGGAGAGGATCAGCTCTCTGACTGTACATGAGGCTGGAGACCATAACTCACCATGTTAGAGACAAAAGTTACCTGCCAGCAGAATGAGGTAAACTGCTGTAAACTTTTACTTGATAATTTTTTTAAAATCCTCTCATCTAAATACAGTAATGCAGCAGAAAATTGCACTGCCAGCAGATAGCAGTCATGATAACTAAGAGAAACCCTACAGGGGCAATAAACCTGAGCTAACTGGAGATTTAAGGCTGACCTACTGGTCTGCAAATGGTACATCCTGTTGCTGTTGTGACCTTTGCCCCCTCCTCTCCCACCCCCCATCTCCACCTTCAAACTCTCAACTCAAGAGTTCAGTATGGCTCATTGCCAGCATCCTTCTCCTTTCTTGGGTGCAAAAGCGGTTCTGTTGATCCATACATATTTCAAGAGGCTTTGACTTTCGGCTTTAACTGAGAATTAATGTCACATACTATTTAAAATAACACAGAGAACGTATTGTTCTTACAAGAACCTCCCTTTCCCCTGCCTGCCCTGACCTCTCTTCCCTTCAATATTGTCCTCAATAACGGGCTTTCTTCCCTCCTTGTGAAGCCAATATAGGGAACGAGAGGAAGCAGGGGGAAGGGAAGTATTTCTATTTCTCTTGGCACTGAATAAAATGGTTTTCTAGGGGATGGAGTATCACTTCCATTTTAATAAAACTCCTGTTTCCTATATAATATCACTCTGGTCACTTCAAGGTGAGAAGGTGATCAAAACAGAGACAAGAGCAGCAGACTACACTTGTGAAGGGTAAACAACACAGCCCACAGGCAGCAAATCGGCGCAGCAGGACAAGCAGACCCTTCACCGGGTGCTCCGGCTACTCAAACACTGCAAATCTCACCCTTTTTGGTGCTCAGGAAAATGGCTATTGCAAATACCTCCTTCAATGAAGCTGCATTTTACTTAACTTTCATAACAGTCCTTTTACTTTCTCAAACTCTGGTATTATCACCTGTAACACAATGGATATCTATCAAAATTGACTTTCTCTGGCTCCTACGATGTGCTTGCACCTACAGCTTTAATGCAGAATAAAGAAAAGACTAGAATAGCGTCACCCTCAGCTCACAGCATAGCAATAGTAGGCCCTTTATAAATACTAGTTCCCACCTCTTGCCCTCTCCCAAGCACAATGCACTTTAATATCCCTCAAATATAGACTTTACAGATCAATGAATAGGGCAGAGTTTCTTCCGGAGTTTGCCGATGCTGGGAAAAGTCCTAAATTTTCTCTTTCCATTGTCAGATTCTCATTTAAGTACTTCTTGCCTCTTCTTTCATAAGCCTGTATTCTCCTACCTTTAGTGGACTGATATTTTCTTAGTTTCTCTATCTAATCTTTCTTAAAAGTAAAGAGATCTAATATATTAGTGAAAGACGCAAATTTGAAACAAAAACCATGTAGTCATTGTGTCATGAGCCTTGAGTTTTAAAGCTATGTTAAATATTTCCCACTGCAGTGAAAGCCAAAATAAAGTTCACGTCCTAAAAGAGATTGTCCACAAGTTCAAATTAAAACATTTCTGAATCAGACTACTATGATTAATAACGTATTTCAACACATTAGGATAAAAAATGGGAGAGTCTGATCTTCTCCCACCCTCAGGAGGGAAGCGTGCTCACACACACTCAAATAAAACAGGGAGCGGGCTAACCCGTTCTCTTCTGGGGACCGCACCGCACTCATTTCTTCTCCGTCGCCAAACATTTGCAGTCGAGTTTGAGTCCCGTTAATCAATCTCTTAAAAAAACTGTTTGAAGACAATACTGTCTATTTTACTTTCTGGCCATTTAATGCACACACTTTTAAAACTAATGATTTTTTCCCCCCATAGATTTCAGGTTTTACTAACCTATATTACAAACAATGAAAAAAATAATCTCTTGCTACATTTTACATCAATACTCATCATGTCAGAGACAATGATATTTGGTAGCTGAACTTGCATCGTTTCGGCAGAAAATTCAAAGTGCATCTTCTTTTTCTTCTTCTTTGCCTCTCAACCTTATGCCATATTTGGTTGGGTGAGGGGGAGATGGAAGAGTGGGGCCACAGGAGACAAGAAAGTAAAATACAAATAATCTTCAGTGTCAAAAAGGACCTCACCTTGCTTACATGCATGGCCCACATCTAAAAAAAGACCTGGACCAGACAAACCTAGAACATCCCTCAACGTTTGCTCTTCTCTCTAACACTCTTCCCAAAGTCATACTCTCCCAAAGCCATCACCTTCACAATAAAATGCAGATAAGCTGTCAGAGCCTCGTAGTCCAAGCCATCTACTATCCATCTGCTCACAAATTTCACTGAGTTTTTAAAATTCAGCACCATAAGAGGAAAACTGCGTTCAGCAACGCCAAAAGGAACACAGACCCAGTTCTTGTCTGAAGAGGGCTGGCAATGTGTACAGCACGGCTGCTGCAGTTAATTCTGAAGCCAGCTTGTACGGATAATATAGAAACGTGTAACTTTCACTGAAGCAAGAGCTTCAAAAACTAAATGACAGATGCCGGCCTCTAGGTGTCTTGTTTGCCACTCAGAATACCTGCTTCTCATTCAGTCCCCAAACGGCTCGGCATGTCCTAACCCATTCTGTACTTCACATTGTACCCCGGCTTGAGCAACTGGATTAGGAGACTCGATCTAGCCACTGATGCAACAAAATGAAGCCAGATTCCCGTGCTGTCAGCCAAAGCCTCGTGCACAATTTAAAATGTTAAGACACAGCTCAAACCAGAGGCTTCCCTCTCGCTCAAGCAGACGTATTTTCAAATATTATATCACACGCAGGCAGGTCTTTCTGCCTATTTCAGCTGCATACGCTCTTTGCAAAATGTTCTCTTTGTCCCCTGTGTGTCACCACGCCAGGAGGCCCTGAGCAGCGGGGTCCCGAGTTCCCGAGATGGCTCCCTGGAGCCTGAGATGGCGGCTCCGAGGCCCAGCTTGGCCTGTCTGCACACACAAAGCGTGACCCAGCTCTCAGTGGAGAAGTGGGAAGGGAGGCAACCACAGCCTCATGGCTGGGCATTACCTCCCTGCTGGGCGAGACACAGCCACGACTCCACGCGGGGCTCACCGTCCAGCAAGCGGCAGCAGAGCTCCACGTGGCCACAGCCTTTCTCCCTCATCACAATGGCGCTAATGATGGCCACCAGTGGGCCGGCTGGGGCTTGGCTGAGTCCAGAAACTGAACCAAGGCTTTAGTCTCTGCGAATGTTCAAATACCCAGCCAACGGGATTCGGAGCGCCCTGCGCTTTCTGACGTAACCCTAAAGAGTGCTTCCTAATTGCGACACTTTCAATAAATGGGGCACTACAAAACTTCCTGGTCTTGTTCTTCACGCAGTGAATCCTGATAATATTCCCTCTCATGAAACATGGATTTTATATATTCCATACACATCTATATGCAGCTACAATAATTTATAAAAGAAAGAAATCTCAAATAATCAAGTGGCTGTTAAATTAAGTAAGAAGGAAATTGGAAAGAGACCAGCTAAAATTACACAGTGTAATTAAAAGGATGTCCTCTCTAAATTTCTAATAAAATGCACTTGGTTGTTGCCGTTTATGACTGCATACGTTTTTACGCCAGCATTTGATATCACATAAAGAAACAAAAACAATGAAAATTTGCTGTCAATAATTCCCATTCATTTAAGCAACAAATGAAATCTGTCATTACTACAATTACCTATAAAACTGGTCATTAAAACTAACTGTCTGCCCTGCCAGCCAGGCTGCCCTCTTCCCGTCTTCCCAAGGCTTGGCCTCCTTTGATCTTTCTCCCCTGGTTATTAACATTAGTGGCAGGAGTAGTAGATCCACGTCAAAATGAGAAAAATAATTCCCAAGCGGAAGAGGGCGTAAACGCAGCAAGCGCCCCCAATGCTGATCCACGCAAAGCGGGGAAAGCAAAGTCACCCCAGAGCCCACCTGGGACTCAGACGCCGTGCGACTGCAGACGCCTCGCCCTGCGTCCACCACTCCATCAACAGCATTAGGCAGAGAGAACGGGACACCGTTAGAATTATTTCTCCCCAAATTTACCTGCTTCCCAAGGCCACAGGCCATGAAATATACAGCCATTCTGCCTTCCACCCTAGCACTCCTGGAGCCAGCCGGGTCCCTGCCGGCGGACGATTAAAATAAGATGACTGAGCAGTGCCTCTTGAAAGGTCGCGATAACAAATCCAATTTACGATTCTCAAAGGGACAAAACCAAAAGGTGGAAGAGTCTGAATAAGTGAAAAATTGTATTATCGTTTAATTTTATTCATCAACATGATCACCTCTCATTTAAGAAGCTAGACTAGATAGCAATGTTCAATAGAATGGGAGGAGGGAAATATTGCGGGGTCGGGGGGAATCCCACCTATCCTTCAAAGTATAACCCTGAGTTAAGTTCTCTTCTATTATTCCCGTCCTTAAAATAGTCAGATAGCAAGATGTTCAAAGGAACACAAAGCAGTATAGTAGAGCCGCCTTCTTTCAAAGGGCCAGAGCAGCGATTCCAAGAGTTATTCAGGTCACAGAGAAATTACACTTCTTTATGCATCTATAAAGAATTCAGAGTTTTCCATTTTTATTAGCATTATTATAATATTGAAGGTTTTCAGGCATATCATGAGAGGAGCATTTACAGAGAAATGCTGAGCGGACCAGCCTCACGCAGCACCCGCCTCTCTTTATGAGGTTCCACAGGCTGGCAGACATTTTGAAAAGCCTAATAAACACATAGGACGTCAATTGCAAGATCGTGTTAATTTATACATACATATAGCCAAACACTTTAAGTGAAAAAGCAAACGATCAGTTATTTTTGTCAACTAGTAAGATACAACAGGATACCTTGTCTTTACGGAGGCTGCCCTGCTATTTGGGGCCACTCTACTTTCATAGGACTGTCGTGCTATCATTGAATCATCACAAAAGATGTCTCTTTTTTTAATCCTTTCTTAAATTTTGCTACTGAAAAACTGGAATTATTTTTTGATTCTTTCCCAATGCATATGGTGTCAAAGTCCTGCGTTTGATATAAATTCCATGACCACTGAAAGAAATTAATACAATCGTGTCACCAACTGCTCATTTTATTCACATCTTTCCTGTCTTCTCCCTGGCACTTTTTATGGCAGCCCTGATCTTTCCATAGCAGCACAGAGGCAGAGGCACACATTCAAAGGCGGAACACTAAAAAAGTCATATAGCAAGCAGAGAATATTCTAGCAACGCAGTTTTCGATCTTTGCTATTTCAGTGTTATTCCCGCTGAGCCTCGCGTGCCAAGAATACCACTGGCGCTGTTCAGAGACACTCATGATGACTCAATGGAGAATCAGGAGACCTGGGCACTTAACTATGCGCCTATTCCCAATGATATTCTGTCTCAACTCATTTCCATCCTCATAGAAACATGAAAGTGGGGCAATGACAGATATGAAGCCCAGCATGAACTGCCTGGCAGAATTCTGCCTAGCAACACAGCTTTATCACTCCACCACACATATAAGGCCAGAGTCCCTGGACAAAAATAATGACATAAAAACCAAGCTGGAAATGCCATAGTTTAAAGAAAAGCTACAGAAATCATATCACAAAAGAGAGTATTTAAAACAGTTTTATATTCAATCAGTAAGTACAAATGAAACATTAGTAGATATCTTAACCTAGAATGAACCAAATACTGTGTCAGCATATGCTTTTTGGCTAGGTAAAATCATGCATTACCTATAGAAATCTCTGTTTATAAAAATTCCACAGAAGACAAAAGAAAATTATTTGTTCAAGCCTTGACTTAGCTTGGCCGTAGATGTAGGAAAAGGAGTCTGAGGTTCTATCAATGATCATTCAAATTTTTTATGTAAATACATTAGGTTTTCTTTATTCTATTTCATTGACAGACATACATGTCCAGAAGGTTATTTCTTCTAGTTTTCTTTCTTTAAGAATTTTAGGTTCTAATTGCACATATATAAATATGACAGGACACAGAGCATGAGCTTACTTTTTTTTTTCTTCTTTCAGAGTGAATATGGGTTTGTGCTGCTGTAGTCATACTGATCTTTCAATTGGTTCCAAAGATAAATATTGGTGAGTGAGCAGGCCAGGGCTGCAAAGGGCATTTTTAGCCTTAGAAAGTAATTAAACTAGCTAGTTTAATGCGGTGGGAACCACATCCTTGACCTGATTAGTAACAAAAAGCCCTTAGTAGCAACTATGGAATGAATGAATGTGCATGGAGTGGTTATTTCAAATCACTTTCTCTGGTACATTTCATTTGAAGAAACTGAAGTGTAACTGCTTCTGTACCCAGCTATGCAACAACTCTGACAACATTCTAACATAACAGTAACATAGGACAGAAAGTGGGGAGTTGGGGAGGATTAACAGATATCCTTCAAATGTATCTACTTTTCGCATAAGTTAACGAAGGATTTTAACATGAAACTTACATTCCTTTAATATCATCATTCAGCAGGAAACTTCCAGCTATATTTTTTTTGCCATATATTATATATAAGCACCTGCATGAAAATTATTTTAGAAAATTATTAGGCTAGAACTCTATTTCTCTTACTCATTTTTGATGTTTCCTAGGAGGTAAATTTTATTGATAAATATTCAACTTCATTAATTATAACTTCTGTGCCATTTATAATGAGTTGCATTATAATGAAATTGTACAGAATCAGGAAAATACATGGTCAGTGACAAATGTCTAGTAAAGCCACCTTACCATGAACTCTGGATTCTTACAACCAAGAAAGCCTGTATGTTATTAGAATGTGCAGTCATCAATAGCCCAAGCAAGCAAAAAATTGGCCAAGAAATGGAAAAATCTTTTCAAAATAGAATTTGAAAGATAATTTAAAAAAATAAAAGCTCATCCAAAATATCTACCTTGATTAGATACTAAACCTAACTGGCAACCGTTGGGGCCCACAGAGAATTAGTATTAAGAAGTTATCAGGGAGAGCACGCTCTTTGTTTAATCAGGATATAGATACAAAGAGAAGGACTCACTGCAACGCACAGTGAAGATCTGGAACAAAGCTGTGAGCAGCTCTCCAATAAAGGCCCCGGTTGTGATATGCTCGTCAGTCACTTTATTAATACAGGGGAAGCCTACTTAATGAACTGCTAAGAACGGAAAAGAGCCACTAGGAGAATACATTTTATGTTTACCAGACTGTAAAATCTGCAATAGGATCCCAGAATCCTCTTAGATGAATAAAAGTTAACAGAAATAACCTTTCAGACATACAAACTCAGTAGCAAAAGAGTAAAACAAATCATTGCCAAATAAAATTTCTGAAAGCCCCATTGCTTTGGCAAAAGCCACAAAATTTGCTTCACCACCTACAGCGATAGAGTAACACAGACAACTAAAGACAATTTCCTACAAGACTTGAAACTCTATAACTTTAACCATTTTCTTTTGCAATAAAAAAAAAAAAAAGATGAAGGTAAACCTCAGGGAAGACTGTGATTTTGTTCATTTTATTAACTGAGCAATATAAACTTGAATTATATCACTAAGTTTATTTGCTAGTTACTCATTTCTAAGTGTCTCACACTAATAAAAATAAAATCTCAAGTGTTTTATAAAAGTAACGGGCCTGGAAAAATGGCTGCGGGTGTTTTTTAATATCATATAAGTTTCTTTTTATCTTCATGCCTTTGGGGTTGAAGAAATGACATCCAAGTTATTAACTGTAATGTGGCCAGTGTAATTACTACCACCAAATTAAAATAAACATAATCTTCAAGATGTTTCAAGTTTCCTAAAAAGGAAGAAAACACTGAAAATCTGTTATAAATTGGTGACTAGATGGCACGGCGTGACCCTTGCTAGATGAACTTCTGTTCCCTATTTCTTCCTGACAGATCGTGCTTCTACAGTGAAATAAATTAACAATTTTCAACGGACTGATAGCTTTTAAATACAGTGCACCTTGAAGGAAATCATTTACATAAAGTATTTCAAGAGTTACACTGCTAAGTTAAAAATCAAAGTAATGACCCCAATAAGAGATTCCTGAATCACTAAGTAATTTCAAATAAATGAAAAGAGAATGAAAGGCATTTTTCTCACTGGATGATAGACTCCTGAATAAATCTTCTGATGCTAAAGCAAGCCTTGTAGTTCTAACAACTCTTCATTTCATGACTAAGGTCATCATGAAAAGAATGATTATCAAATAAACCCAATCGGAGAAGACCTCAAAATTTTTCAAAGCCTCCAGTTCCTTAAGATTTCTAGGCATCCTGATTGACAGTCTTGTAAAACATAAGGGTAATTAAACTGACATGAAAATCACTACCCTGCATAAATCCTAAAAGCAGTTTATCTAACCTTTTGATCCTTACAGAACTCATGGTCATCGCAGCACCTGTTCCTACTCACCATCCAATGACCTTCATAAAAAGATTAACACCCAACTATCACACCCTGTATGGTTTACACACATAATCCACATCCCCCCCAGGATCGTTGCTGCGCTAATGACGCAGATAATGCTTCTTGCTGGAACTGGTTCATAGCAACTTCAATCTCCTCCCTAGGCAAGAGAGAAGTGGATGGGTCTTCCGGAAGAAGGCTTTGTGATGCCGAGGTAAAATTATAATTTTATTTTTAAACCATAAAACGCTGAATAGTTAACATATTAACTTGCTGCTGATGGTGTTTAAATTTCAAGCGGTTTCATAAAATCAAATGGTGTTTTGAAGAATCTCAGATCATATACAAATTATTATCCAATGTAAAATCTGCAATTATTTTTAAATTATACTGAAATAGACTGATAAAAAATAAGCTAGTCATATGCAGGAACACAGCTTTCACTGGCTGTCTCCCAGGTAGAAAGGTGTCCACACCATTTATCATGTGTCCATTTATAATTCTGCCTTATTTTGAAGGCAACACATGCACAATCTTGGAGTACCTGCAGCGGACTCTAAATAAGGCTCTTTTCTCTAGTAAAGGAGAGTTACACAGACACATTCACATGAATTTCCTGTAAGATTCCTAACTGTGTAACTATTTTCTGTCTCAAAAATTCAGAAGCAACTTTTGAATATCTGTGACATTAAGGCAAGAAAGGCAAAATCCCAGTAATATAATCAACTGTCCTTAATAGGAAATTATTACATTATGAACAATATATTTAAATGTTCAAAGAACTCAACAATGTTTTTAAAAAAGTGATACCAAAAAATAAAAAAACACGCAAAACCTCACGTGAAGAGAGTTGAGCTTCTATTGCTGCTTTCTTTTTCAACTTGGGATTTGACTTTACCTTGTCTATTTTGATTGAAAACAAATTATTTAGGAGCCACAGTGTTTTGATGTTGGAAAATACCTATGTGACCCACCTAAAGAAAATCAAGTATCTACTAGATTTTCATGCAAAAAGCACTGAGAAACAGCCAAGTCCTGCTTCTAAAATATATTACCACTAACCTCTTTTTCCTCCATCTTTTTTTTTTAATCTTTAAAATGACAAGGCAATCTCAAGTTTTAAGGGGCACCTGGCTGGCTTGTCAGACTAAAGTGGCATATTAACTACACTCATTGTGGCACCATTGGGGCCTCAGTTTTTATCATTTTGATATCCCCTCCAGGGTTTCAATCTTCTCTCCTGGAGCTCAATCATGCACCGTGATGCTCTGTTCCTACACGAGGATGCGAGAGAATTTCTATTTAAAAATACATTCGGGGGGGTGGTAGGCACTACTGATTGAGAAGGCATTCCGTGATGATCCCTATTTTCAGTTAAAATGCGCACTTACGGTTTTGGATTTAACACCCCTGCCTTTGCAGTCAGACAGTCATTTAGCTGGAGTCAATCAAGCGTGTGATTAGAAATAATAACTCACAAGCAATGAATTCAAAAAGATTAGATCTTTGCCGAAATGCACAAGTACAGCATCCCATTATGCATCCTTTCCTCTCTGGTTTCTAGAAAGCAGACCAAAAAAACAACAAAAAAAATTATCTTGCACTATAAAGCTGGCTTCACTTAAAATCTGACTAATAACCCTTCCATCCCATGATCAGAAGCCTCAATCCGCTGGAGATATAATCAGCACAAGGCGGGGTGTCTCTCCCATCTTTTCTTCTCCCCGACTTATACCAAAAACTGTTTTACCCTGAACAGGGCAGAAACTAGACACATCTTATCTTTACATAGAATAAGAAAGATAGATAGAGCACAGTTAAAGCCCAAAGATGGTTAATATCCAAAACAACAAAGAATAATTTTCCATTTATAAATTATTCTTCAAATTATGTATCATTTCAGGATCTAGTATTTTACTTAAGGGGTTAGTGAAGTAATTAGAGAAACTATGTTTGGATTTAGTAAGTATTATATTGAAACCAGTAACCCAAGTTCAAATCTTTCCATGCAGCACCTTTCATCAAGTCAAAAGGATTTAATTTCAATAAGAAAGTTTGGAGAATTAAGTGACTTATAAGATTGTATATCATGTGGTACTTTATCTTTAATCAGAGCACATATAATTCATAGTCAACAGTGCTAATAATGGGTAGAATGATTCCAAAAGGAAAAAGATTGACAAACATGATGAATATTTTGCCTTAGAATATAATAAAAGGGGATGAGTTGATTTGCCTTCCCAGCTAGGCTTGGTTTAGGCTGCTCTACCGCAGCACACGCTGATGACACTAACATAATTCACACAAATGAGGAGAGCAGAGAGCAGCCTGGGACTTGACGAATTTCTGCAGATAATTCCCAAGGCTGAATAAACCATATGTGGTTAACTGGGAACTAATGCAGTGTAGGAGATATATATGAATAAAGTCCACAAACATTTCCTTAAAAAAAATAAAAATTAAAAGCTCCAGAGCTTATATATTTTTTTTTAAAAAAAGAAGAAAGAAAAGAGTCACGTTTCAGTTGCTAATAGAAAGTATCTTGCCAATTAAGAAATAGCTGAACATGTTAAGCAGTTAGCTGCACCAACAGCTGCTTCTGTACATAAAGGTCCACTATACTCATTACAAGTTGTAGTCTTAGAAAACACCACTAGGAAAACTTTTAGGAACTAATCCTTTTTATTTAACAAATAAAAATTAGATTTAAAAAATCCAAATATTAATTTGGATGAGTTTGGGTGCTTTTGACTACATCTGAGAATAACCAGGCCTAACATTTTCATTTTCTTCGAGAAGCCAATTAGGGGATCAATTTCTACCCATTTGCCTGATCTTAATGGCCAAGGGCAGAGGGCATATCAGTGTTCTTCGGGGGAAACAACGACCCACCCCTAATGCACCTTTGTGGAAGGATCATCAAGAGCCAACTAAATACGTTTGCACACAGCATCTCTCCAGCTTTCACCCAGGAAAAATTAACCCTGACTCAGCTGATACCATTACTTCCTATCCTACATTATTACTACATTTCAATCCATAAAAAAGCGACCATCTCTCCCTCCCTCCCTCTGACACACACACAGTCTCCCAATATAGGAGAAAATGGAACCCGAGTAGCCTTCCCTATTCCTTCAAACATTAAGGATAAGGTTCCATTCAAGAAACTTCATTCAGTACCAACCAGATGCTGGTCACCATACCAGAAACCGGGAGAGACGGTAAATTGGTAAGACAGGTTTCTGCTCTGAGAAAGTTTACCTCCCCATCAGAGAAGCAGGTAAAGACTCACCTCCAGCACCACCATCCCATGCTCACAACTTGCCCAGCTATCTGAAACTTTTGACATTAAAATGACAAGAGGCAAAGGAAGGAAAATAGAAAGAAAAAGAATTCATACTGAGAGGCAAGTTCATCTCAAACAGTTTGCGTTTGTTCAAAAGTAAAGAAGAAGAATTGAAAACCACTAATAAAATAAATACCATTCTTCTTTTCTACCTTCTTCTGGGAGAACTGTGAGATGTGAATGCAGGATGAGCACTGAAGCGCTCTGCTGGGGCTACGGTGAAGTTCAAATAGCAGTGAAAACAAAACGTAGTTTAATTTTTTCCCATCCAAAAAGGCATCCACTTAACATAAGTGAACCTTTTAAATATTTAGATTAAAAATCAGGCATTTCAAGAAACAAAGAAAAAAGATATTCCCAGCACACTATCTACAATCCTTCCTCCACTCAGTAAACAGAGATTTGCTGAGCTCCTACTGTGTGTCAAGCCCATTCTAGGTACAATATCTTGAGGTGCATAATAAATATGCAATTCAGAGATTTCATACTCAGTCCTGCCAGCAATTCTCCTCTGTCTCTTTTGAACAAGTAAGGCCACAGAAGGAAAACTTGAAGCTTTCACTGCTAATGCAATAATAAAATCTTGATGTATTTCAGTTACTTTATATTGGTAAGAAAATGTGTAAGCATGAAATTCATTTTAAACAAACTTCATTATATGAACTTGTGACATTCTCATGCACTGGTTTTTTTCCTCCATTTCCAAACTCTAATTGACAGCACTTGAAAACAGTGATTCAGCTTGCAAGTGTCATGTGATTCCCAGGGACTGTAGCTATATTCCTCAGGCCAGTAGACTGACAAATCAAAAGATAAGAAGCACCTCTCAGCTTGAATCAACTGAAATGTGTCAGAAAATACATTTGGCATAATCTTCAGGAATGTCAGGTTTGGCGATGACAGGATAGGCACAGTCTTCCTGACAGTTTTAGCACACCAAAGTTTGAGAGTCCAAGTTAGAATGAGGAGGGGAAAAAACCACTTTTGTCTGCTATTTTGGAAAAAACTACTACATGTAGCAAGAGGAAATGTATGACATGCCACTTGAGTCTCTTGAGAAAAATGTTATAAAATGCTTGACTGACTAATTAATGAAATACACAACTTGGAAAGCGTCCACTAAGATTAAAAGGATTAACGTATCTTCTAGTATTGCTGCTTAGGAAAACCATCCTACCTGCTCCTCAAGGCATGTGGCTGGCTTCATTTCTCTTCATAGTCCCAACGTGCCTTGAGCCAATTGGGTAGTTTTATAAATGCATGTCAAATGAGGGAATAAACCAATAGCATCAAGAGAAAATGTTGAGACACCAAAACTTAGCTGAATATATTACATGGCATGCCTCTACTAGACCTTGCATGTCATCTATGCAAGATGCCTTGGAAAATTTTTTTTTAAATCAAAGCAAATTAACACACAAGTAGGGAAATTCTAATCTACATCATGTTCCTTTCTGAATTCTACCTGAGCCAGACTTTCCTCTATCTTTCATCACCTCCACCAACCCCCACAGACGCATACTCACACAATCATATTCTACAAACTGTGCATAAAGGGAGAAACAACTTAATCAGTTCTCTAAGACGCACTACATAGAGCCAAGACCCATGTTTCTACCTCTGGCTATAAAACTCTGACTCCTCCAATTTCCCATTTGTAAATAGAGCTCCAAAAGAAATCAGCCCGAGGGCACTGAATGGCTGTAGGTCTCTGCAGGAGCACTGTACTCTGACAATTGAAAACCCCAATGAGCTTCTCAGATAGGAGATGCAGAGTGCCTTATTCAGACACATTCCCTCCAAGTAATCTAACAACTCCAGCGCTGTCAACCTTCATCTGATTTTCATTTATAAATGAAGTTGCACATATCTACAACAATAAAGAATATTGACAAAATCTTTGTTAACACTGGCATCTCTCATTTTCTAAAATACAGAAACAAGATCCCCATTCGGGCAACTCCTAATTGTGCTGTCCATGTTTCATTTACTTTCACCACTAATTCAGCTGCAATCTGTCAATATTTGTACCATAAATTACCAAATACTCTAAATTACTTATTTCAAACTGATCGTGTATTTACATATTTATAAATGTTATGCACTGAAAGTTAAAAATCATTTCTTTATTGCCTAAGTCTATACATACTGTCTCCCAAATGAGAGATGTACCAAGTCAATAAAAAGACATACTTAAAGAAAGACATTTTTCTGACTTAATATGGGTTCTGTATTTTCAGCATGGCTTCACAGTCTTTTTCCTTTTCAAAAGAGCAAAGTCAAATGTGTTTTTCACTATACTGGGCAAACGTAACATAATGTAATATAAGACATTCCTGCAAAAGACTCTTATTTTACCATCTTCCAAGAGTTAGTCCTTTCAGGATATGTATTCTTCAGTAAACCTTTATTGAGCATGAACTATGTGTCCACTACCATGTCTGATTAAGGAAACAGAGTGGGGGAAAACTGACTTAGAAAGTCCCTACGATTAACTTACAGGCAAAAAAAAGAAAGAGAACAGCAAATCATTATAATATAGAATAATTCATACACTAACAGAGTTTTGTGTGTAAAACTTTAGATGCATGGATGCAGGAATAACTACTGTGGCCTGAGAAGTGAAGAATGAACAGGAATCAATAAGGCAGAGAAGAGGGATAAGAACATTCCAGATTGGATCTCCATGAGTGAAAGAGATTAAGAAAGCATAGACTTAAAGGAAGGGAAAGTAATTTGGTATGTCTAAAAAATAATAGGCGGGAGGGCAAAGGTAAACATGAAGATGAGACGGGAGGGCTAGAAGGTAAAGAGTCATCCTCTAGGAAATGTGGAGCAATCAGAGGTTTCTAATTAAGCAAAAGAAAGACGGGATCAGATTTACGTTTTTGACAGGGAATCAGATAGTTTATCATTTGCCAGTTAGGTCTGGCAGAAGATAACTTTAGCAGAACAATCTAGCAGAAAATGGATTGGGAAGCAGAAGTCAGGACAAAGAGACAGTAAGAAGCTACCACGAAGGTCCAGGTTTGGGAGATAAGGTTCTAAGCTCAGCCAGCTTCCACCTCCAGCTCTTGCACCACTGACAAGGGTCCTTGTGCCAGAAAGCAGGGTTGGGCACTCTCCACCCAGAGGTGGTCACTCATCACCCTGGGGATGGGCAAAAGAAACATAAGTGCCAAGACTTCCAATTTTAGTCTTCTCAACCAAAAGAACCCAACTAAAACAGTGTGGCCTGATTAAGGTCAACAAAACTTAATAACAGATGCTATGTGGGAGGACAAGGAGCACAAAGGTTTAGAGAATGTGTTTTGAATTAGCATGACCTGAACACACCTCCTTGGCTACGCGCCTCTGAGCCTCCTAACCGAGAGGGAGGTTACTTCCCATTCTGTTTTCTTATCTGTCACATAGGAATAATACCTATTTCACTGGTTTGTTATGAGGATTAAATAAGAGTTAAACTAAAAACATTATAACTATCATCATCATTGTTAAATGAGGGATAAGAAAAAGGAAGATGTCACAGGTACTATTTTAGTAGATTTGAGTTGACATTAATAAAGAAGAAAAAACAAGTTAATGTGAGTTTGGTTTTAGAGGAGCTGTTTTCAGAGTGAAGAGAGACTGGTGTTGGAGACAGAGGCATTTAGATAGGAGATAATACTCTCCTCTTATACTTGACTTTCCCTTGATTTGATTTTCAGTCTCCAGAACTTCTACTGCACTCCTGTATCTCCCAATTTTTAACTGAATGCATGGCTGCCTAAAAAAAATAATAACCCTTCATTTTATAGCCTAGCCCCACTTGCAGTTAGATGATTAAGTAATGACCAGTGTGACACAGCAGAAGTATGTATATGGGACTTCTTGGGGAAGAGGGAGACAGTCATGCTCCTCTTTGTTCTTTTTTCTATCCTGTTGCCTGAAAGGTGAATCTTATGACTGGAGCTTTAGCAGCCATTGTGAACCATGAAAACACAGGCCACATCCTAAGGAGTGGCAGAAGAGCAGGGTTCTTAACAAAGTCAGCTGCAACCCTTGGCTGCACAGAATTACCTAGGAAGCTTTTTTAAAAAATACCCATGGCCCACCCTCAAATATCCTGACTTAATGGTCTGGGTTGGGACCAACACACGGGTATCTGAGTATGAGTATTAAAAGCTCCCCAGGTGACTAAAATGTGAAGCTAGGGTTTAAAAACCCTTATTTAAACACATCATTATCATCTCATTATATTGTTCAGTATCTTAGTCCATGAAGACTTTTGTTAAAATGGCATAACTAATATAAAACCATAATAACAGCTACCAATTATTGAATATCTCCATTACGCCACTAGGCTCAGTAGGCTCCCTGCGAGTCATTTCACATTCATTCTCTAACTCAATCCCTATAACAACACTCTGATGTCAATATTATAATCTTCTTTTTAATTCCTGGAAAACTAAGGCATACTGACTTCGAGTAATTGACTTAAGAGTTCCACAGCTTAGTATTCAAGCTCGGAACTGACTAAATCCAAGGCAGTTCTCCTGTGCACCACACAGCAGTGCCTCTCCAGATGGGTTTTACTTTCCTTCATTTCATCTAGGGGTGCCAGGGAAGGTGCTATTGAGCAGTGAGGTGGTGGGGGAGGAAGCAGGAGGAAGACACTGGGAATATTTAACATCAATCTCCTCTGAGTAACCAGTAGTCCACCTTACTTCTTGGGTCCTATGATTTACTCAACAATGGACCTAACTGAAAGTCATTTTCCTTTAACCATTATATAGAGCTACTTAATAAAGATTTACACTTGTTTTCATGTAAACTTCCCTTTGATCTAGATCCAGAAACGTACCAACTTCAGATTACATTCCAATCACCAAATCCTCACCTATTTTCAGCTTCCTGGTTTAGAAGTTTCAATAAATCATGTGAAATGCATAGAAAAACTCGTCTCTTTCTCTCCTAATGTTTAATGATAATTTATAGCCCTAGAACATTTGTAAATTTAACAGCCCATCAAAGTGTCTGAGAGCACACTAGTTCTAAGGACTCATTAAGTGACATTAAACATAACTTTCCATGAAGTACTGTACAGCATGAATGGGTGGGCAGGCTGGTGAACAGCCACCACTACAATAATTTATCGTTTGTAATTTTGCCTTATTACTTGCAAAAACATTTGTTAAAGGGGGGCAGTCAGTTACAAAAAGAAAAAGTGCTTCACTACTTTGTTAATGCTATAAATTACAAAGGCAGAGAAATCCTTTATGATCCGAAGGATGTGCTAATTCTTTCTCTAGCCACCCAAAAATGACAAGGAAGAAGTTTTGTAGTAAAGGCTTACAGGATTTTAAAAATTCATTTCTTTGAACAAGGTTGTACTGTTTCCAGCTCGCCTCCTCCCAAAATTCCAAAGAACTTCAGGAAAAAGAAACCAAAAAATGTAGAATTTTTTTCCAATACACAAGTGGGAGAGTCCCCTACTTTATTAAACTCACATCCATAAAATGGAATTCTTTTGCTCCAGAAATATCTAAAGAGATAAGGCCTCATACAGGCTTTTATTCCGTGTAACTGGATTTTACAATACCACAAACAGCTACCCTAATTTTGTCAAGGTATTCATCCTACCTTGATGAGCAAAATTAGGACAACAACCAATGCTATCATTAAAAACGAATGTTAACTTGAAGCTGACAGTGACCACAGACTAAGTTAAAGTGACAAAAGTCAGTGGTCAACATTTAGCGTTCCCTCTTGAGTAAGAAACAGTCTTCACATGTTTTCCTTAACAACCCAACCGGATAACCAGGAACAAACACCATGCAACTTTCACGGTTCTCCTTCTCTCACTATTTACTATATGACTAAAGACTTAATAGAATTTAAAAGTTTTAACTATCAGTGCATTAAGCATAATACAGTAATTGTGCCGATAGCATAATTTTTTACCACTATAAAGTAGATCACTTATTTGATTTAAGCTTAGCTTAAAAGAACTGGTTTTTTTCATCTTCTAGAGGCAGTCCCAAACTCCCAGCACAAGTGTCTGTATTTCTTTGCCCAAATTCCACAAATCACTTTTACTACCTTTTACTAACTTTGCTGACTAAAAATGTTCTCTTTATAAACTTCAACAACTTGGCCGTGAATTTCTGCAGCAGAAATAGTTTTCCTGTATGGAAGTTAAGTCATGGGATTAACTTCACCTAAAAGAGCAGTCATTTTGAAAATGACCCACCAAAGTCACCAGTAACGTTAGCTAATTCACCTCAGAGTGTTCCTATGCGTACATAACAACATATACGACAGTCCCAGCAAAATCAGTGGCTGCTCTATAAGAGCACTTAGTTTACCTTTAAAACTTCCTTTCTGAACAACATTATTTAAGAGAAAATATGGTTTCACCAAGATTATATTTTATATATAATCATTCACTTCCCAGCCACTTAATAAAGCTCAGCCATACAGTTCAAAAGTAATTTCAGTGATTTTTTGTGTGTTAATTTTAACGTTTCCATAAACTTTCTGCGCTTATATCTAGCATGTAAAAGGCCTGCCCTATGGCAACCTAAACCATGAATATCTAAATGGCTGAGAGATTTATCAACTGGGAGAAGAAAAATGCTCATCAAAATAACTTCTAAATTTATGCTTCAGCAACTGATTTTTAAAATTCTACTCAGAGCTAATAAACCAGGGAGGTTTATTTTTTCCTGAATAACCAGTTAGTTGTTTGACTCAATTGAGTGAATTTAGTTGGCTGCTTTGACTTTAGGTGGCTTAGCTGACATACACTCTAACTTGACGGGTGAGGTGTTTTGAGGTTGTCTCATGTGAATTTCTGTATTTAGCAACTGCCAATAAGTTAGCATGATTATGAAATTCACAATTAGCCAATTTCTTCCAACACACATGTACAAAGCAGAACCAAGAAAAGTGAAAGAAAATCATCATCAGGCAGCATGCCTTCTTGATTCTTTTCCTGTCACTAATACCAATTTATATAAACTACATAACATGATAATTTGAAGCACAATTTGTTCATATCCAAAATTATAATTCTAATTCCTTATTAACTGGTGTTAAGTAAGAATTACCAGATTATTCCGAAGCTAATATTCCATAATAGCAAGCAGACACAGGTTGAGTAGTCATCTAAAATTAGCTTATTCACTGTAAAATAAAGATTGAATGTTAAGGTATAAAATTATTCTAAATCCCCAAACACACCAGAACCAATTGTGAAATTAAATGTGACACTTTCCATAATTCAAACTACAGTACTTGATTTTTGTCTTTCTCCTCAGCTACCCCTAAATCAAATTAGCCTTATTGATTATAACTCAGAAATCTCTGTCTTGTTACTATGATTTTCAAATTTTAATGAAATGTACAATTCAGTTGTACACAGTTAAGTTGGTTTTCTTAAATTACAATATAGGAGATTAAGTATAGGCTCAATGGATATCTCAAATGCTATAGTTTACAGACACAGTGAAAACCAATTTCTTTGCTAGGTTAAGACAATTGATAAATTCATGCATCACAAACTTGGTTTTGGTCTACCACGACAGATGATCACTCATTATCAAAGTAAGATCTTATGAATTGATTAGCAATGTTATTTAAGCACTGGCTGCACACAGGTCCTGGAATGAAAGAGAAGCCCTAGTCCAATTAAAATGTGTTACCGTGTACAAATGATGGTTAACGGCTTTAGTAAAAGCAGAACCACCAAATTAAAATTCACAAGTCATTACCCTAGAAAACAGAAAAGTATACAATATATTTTCTATAAATTTGCTAATGAGACATCTTTGCTATGGACAGCAGCTTTGCTGGAACAAAAGTCCATATTGGGTGCTTTGCCCTGATAAGCATCCCTCTGGTGTGACATACACAATAAACAGCCTCAAAGAACACATTCATTAAACTTAGACTGTTTCAGCATTGCTTTCAGTGTACTGAGATTTGGATTTGGTTTTGATTTTTTAACTTACGAGAAAAACATATCTTAACAGCATTTCCTTGACAATCGCAGTTGGCAGAGCGCTGAGCCCTCTTCTTTATTCAGAACAGAAAGTATCTGGTAAGCCCTGGCCCCACCTTCAGATGCTTCCTTCTGCTTCCCCAACCCAAAGCTGTGGCAGTAACTCTCAAGCCATCTTTATTTGTAAACAGTACCGAGATGCCTCTCTTCATGGCTCATACTAGATTTTATACAGCATCACCAAATGTGCTGTAATGATTCCTGTTACTTCGTTAACTGTTGTTTTTTTCTATTACAGAATAGATGTGTACCCCCTTTTCAGTCTTCTTGTCATAATAATCTTTAAGTGATTTATTTCTATCTTTTATTTTTTGCTTAACTTTGGTGAAATTAATATAAAAATATTACTAAAGAAGGATATCAGAGTACATGAATGAATTGATTTGAGCTCTCATTTCTCCTCTTCTCAACAAATGGGGATGAAACATTCATTCTCTCCACACAGATATAATAATAAATGTTATTAGCCACTTTATCACCTGAGGAATTGTCACCGAGGGAGCGTTTAGCATGCAAATGCCTCTATCCGAGCTACTTTTTCCTCAACAGAACACAAGCCAAGGTTTCATTAAACAGTGCTTGGTCATTTACAACACACACCAAAGATAACTGAGGATGCTACTTAAGATGAGAATGTATTAGCTGTTAAAGAGCATTAAGCCATTGTTTCTGTGTCATAAGGCACCAATTCTCAGCTGTACATACATTTATATATATTTAAGTGTAATGTTTCATTTATTGGATCATGCATTTTCTATTATGATGAATTTCAATTTCAATTACCACAATGATGTTTACACAAGCTGCAAACATTTTTTTTAACTAGAGGAAAATAAGTCCTATTCATTAGCACTGCTCACTGTCAATTATGAAATACATTTATTTTCACCAGAGCTATACAATACTTAGTTTGAAAATATGTCATTACTCAATGAGAATAGGTTAAAATAAAGCATCAAGATTAACTAAGCTAGATCTACAGTAATCTATCACTCAAATAATAAAAATTAGTGCTTATTAATTTCTTATGATGTGCCATGCACAGAACTAAGGACTTCATGTGTATTAACTCAATGTCATGAGCAAAATAACACTGTGAGGCAGGTACTCTTCTCATCCCTATTTTACAAGTAGGAAAAAGTGAAGCACCAAGAAGTTAAAGCACTTGCCTAAAACTACATAGCTAGTAAGTGGCAGATAATTAGTTCTAGAACTTATGCTCTAAATTCTAAAATAAGCCAATATGTCATGATGCCTCTTAAGAAGTCTTACTGAATCAAACGCTATTACCAGCACCAAGAGAACTTTAATTTTAAAAATAAAGTAATAGGTTTATTAAGATATGCACATTGTAGCACTTTAGAAAGTTCATGTTAGACATAGTCTCAAAAATGTATTAGCATATAAAATGAAACTCAAAACACAAAGTAACCAGAATACTTTGTATAAATTGAGTACCTCTTGCTCCACTTTCCCAAATCCATTCATTATGAAAATCTGTCACTAGGCATATATAATATTGAAAGTATTTCTTTTTGTTTCCTACTTAGACAAGCTATTCATGGTCTGAAAAAGCAGCTAATCTATACATTATTGCAAATGCCACACCATGTTGTACCCAGAAAACCTTTGATAAATACTAAATATTACATTGACAATGAGTAATGGCAACCGAAAACAAAATTACAACGTAACCCAAAGATGAAATATGAAGCCGAAATAAAATGGATGTGAGTCCCATTCAAGCTGTCCCTTAGTCTTTGAGGTCTGTGAAAAGAGAAGTCCTTATTTAGGACAAAGGGAAATTGTATTTTTGAGGTCTAGAAAAGATAATCACATCACTTCTGATTACTATTACAATACTAAAAAACGAGTCAGGTAAGGACACGAGAAAGGAAGCATGAATAAGCCATCTCATATAATTATTTCATTCTCTGCATATACAGAAAATAAATGCAAAAAGGCTAGCATATTATCTGAAAAATTCAGGTATCCTAATGATTTAGGTTTCTAGGTATCCTAAATGATTTTCTTAAAGTCTCATTTGTCTCTAGGGAAAGGAAGAGGGGTAGGCTAGAAGGAGACATTTTCTTTGAAAATTACTATGTGCATGTATCACCTATTATTTTAATAAAAATAAAATGTTAGGTATACATCAACACCCAATCTAAAATTGCAATGTTTAGCAAATTCTACTTAGACTTATTTTAAATAATTCATAAATGATTGGTAAATAATTCTGAATTTCTGCATTTAAAACAATAGGCCAGAGAGAAAAATATTAAACTTATGTTTAAAAATATATATGTGTTACACTTTTCATATACATTTATGGAACATATATACAGACATTTTTATAGAGACAGAGAAATACAGATTTTTTTTTTTTGCCAGTGGTAAAACTATATATACTACACAAAAGAGTAAACTGTAGATATCCGCAGAGCAAACACAGTTTCTTGGACATCAAAAACACATTACTGGTTTATGTGGAAACACAAGAACAATTCCTCCTATAGAACACTGATGGATACGAAATAATTGCTATCAAATGTTTCTTGTATACCTGCTTTTTTTATACAAATGAAATGTAATGTAGAGATGCAATTTCCTTGATAAAAAATAGAAGATAAGTATTTATTTACATCCTCTTAAATTATCTCTACAGCAAAAAATATTTTAACACAAAGTATTAATTTTCTCCTAGGGGAAAAAACAGAGAGGAAAAATAAAGTTACCAGAGGAGCTTTTCAAGGGTTCAGTTGGGGTCTGATTTCACAAAGTAATATATGTATTTGAAGGTTTTGCATTTATTTGAATTTCCTAGGTATCACTCTGATTTTCTTCACTAGTCCATTATGGAATGGGGGAAGATTTATAAAGGAAGAAGGAACTAGCCACTTGAAGGGGAGTCCCGCACTAGCTCCTCCAGGTCTTGGAGAAGCGCTGGCCCCACTCACAGCCTTTTAGCCACCAGCAATCCAGCCCGTGGCGGAGAGAAGGAAGAACGGACAGGGCGATGGGAGGCACAGCACTGCAGAAACATCTGCTTCTCTCATTCATTCCCATCTCGCCCTCTTCTCTCTCCTCAATTCTCCTCTCCCTTCTCCTTTTCTTTCTCTCTTCTCCAGGGCCTTGTCTTTTCTTCCATCTTTTTTCTCCCACTCTTCTTGTTTTACTCCATTCTTCCCTTCTCTTTCTCTTTTTCTCACTTGCTCTCTACTGTTCCCTTCTCCAGTTTATTTTCTTCTCTCCTCTAACATATTCACGTAGTTGTATACTGTGCCCTTCCACAAAAGCTTTGGCACATTTGCAAGAATACACAAAATTATAATTCTTAGGGAAAATTCCAGTAGGGAAATTTGGGAAAATCCAGTAGATACAGTAGATGAGCGAGACTAGCAAGTATGGGATCTTTCATCTCTCTCTTCACTACACCTCCAATCCTCCATCTTGTCAACTAGTTATTTCTTTTCTTTTTTTAAATTTTCTTTTTTTGTGAGGAAGATTAGCCCTGAGCTAACATCTGCTGCCAATCCTCCCCTTTTTTTTTCTGAGGAAGACTGGCCCTGAGCTAACATCCGTGCCCATCTTCCTCTACTTTATATGTGGGGCGCCTGCCACAGCATAGCTCAACAAGCGGCACCATGTCCACACCCGAGATCCAAACTGTCGAACCCCGGCCGCCAAAGTAGAACATGTGAACGTAACAGCTGCACCACGGCCCTTATTTTTTTTCTTTTTAAGCCTTCTTGTTTACCTGCCCCCCCCACTACCAGCATCCTTTTCTCCCCTTCTTTGTCTGTCTCTTCATTACTCTAGTTGAAGAACACACTTTCATAATTAACCAAGTGCTCCGTAACCTTCCCCTTCCAAGACACATAAAATCTCCCCAGATGTTACCGGGAGAACATCTCCTGCTCCCAGCCCTCTCCTTAGCAAGCCTACGGCAGAAGCATGATAGGATATGTCCCAAATAACACTCTCCTAGGATGGAAACAATACTGTATGTACCAAACATTTTAATCCACCATAGGAGATCGCCAGTATGGTTGTTGAAGATAGTCTTTGAAAATATTTTCCTAATCTATTCATGTACCCCAAAACATTTTATTTAAATTAAGTTTAACAATCATCCTTTCAAAATAATTTGACCAAGATTACATTTTAGAATTCACCTCAGAGTTCAGTATTTTGTTTGTCTATACGCACTGAATCTGCACTAAACTCATTCCCAATACAAGTGCACTTTTATGTACAATGCAGAATATTTTCCATTTCTTGCTTTCCAATAAATGCACACAGAGGTATAACAAGAAGGAAAAGTCCTTTAATAGTCTAAATTGAGTTCTTTTTTTATTTATGTGCACTCCAGCTTTTTAAAAATTTCTTCCTTTTATTATTTGTGAGTCATTTGTTAATCTTAATACCAATCAGGCCAAGACTCAGGGTCCTTTTCTGAAGTGAACCGCTCCTCCAAAGACGTTATTAATGTGTTTTCCATGACGAATTACACATAAACCGCCAGTTCTACTCAAGAGCCAGGATCAGACATGCAACTAGGCTGCAAAAATCTGAGGTGCCAACTCTTTGGACCTTTCTTGTCTCCTTCTGCATGGAAAAAGTAAGAAAGGAAAAACTTCCTGAGCAGATGCCAAATGAGCCCAGGAACCCGCGAGGCGGCCTCGCGGGCAGCAGCCCCTCGCCCACAGCCCAGCCGGCAGCCCCCGCGGCCTCCCTGCGCTGCTGCGGCACATTACTTCCGCTTTTCTAACTTTTCCACTTCTGAGCACCATCAATTATGCACTAGAATAACAGAGGCCTGGCAAGGCAGTGTAACATAAAGGCCGATTATGACGATAAATAATTTAAACACTTGCGTGCCATGTTCCTTTTACCACTGATAGGAGACCAGGGGAATGTGATGCACATGGAAGATCCAAATGCACCATAATGACCAGTTTGGAGAAAGCAGACAGTACACTCCCCAGCGAACCTTCCTGTTCACTGTCCACTGGGAGGAAAGGAGCAAAGTAAATGAACTGCTCACAAAAGTATTCACACTTGCAAAAACTGATTAAGAATCCCAAAGGCCACGGATCCTAACAACTGACATGTATTTTTGGCCCTGGATGCAGCCCAGGAAGTGCAGGGAACCATATTTTAGAGGTCCTTAGCATCACAACATTCCAGAAAAAGGTAAACAATTACATAGACAAAGTTTTTAGAGAAAAGACACACTGTTTCCACGTCAAGTTATTCAAACTTTAAGGAAATTCAAACTTGGACAGCTCTTTACCACAGAGTCTGTATGTTCATTTGTTGATGAGGTATAACTGGGGATTAACAGATGTAGCGATTGCTGGTCTAACCCCTTTTTAAACTTCTCTCACCATCTCTCAACTGTCACTCAGAAACTCCTCACGTTCCTTGATTAGTATGCTATTTTTCAAATTGTGATTTGAAAAATTCACAGTTGAGAAGAAACTTTTCCATGTTCAAAAACTGCAAAGATAAGAAGTCACGTCCCGCAATGCACTGGGAAGTTCAAAATGCAGCCACACTGGCAGCATCTGGATGCCAGGACGATGGTGTTCCTTATCCACACAGGCAAACTAAATTTTAAATTGGGTCTTTAACGGTGTACTTTCAAACTAAACAAAAAGATGACTACAAACTGAAAAAATTCAGATAACTGCCTCGAGTCTGTTGATCTTCTTTATGGAGATAATTCCCAAGGTATAACGCAACATTTCTAATGCTTAAAAAAGGTACAATAATCCCAGTAGGCTATGTGAGAGTGAAAGCGGAAAGAATAAAACTACATTCCAGTAGGGATGTTGATAAAGCAAAAGCCGACCTTAAAATATATGAAATTCACAAGAACGGCAGTGAATTCATGTCAAATGATACTCAACTTCATTTTGGGAATGAGGCTCCCATTATCTAGAAATATTCCAAAATTAATCCTTAGTCTACATGAGAGCTAATATTACATTCCTAAATGCAAATTGACGAAAACTCTAGGGGGAAAAACCATTTTGAACTGTGGTTTCCAGAAGGCTTCAGGTTTAGTCATGTCAAATTAAAGGGGAGCAAAGCTTCTTAAAATAACATTCTTCTTAAATCGCATCCATATGATTTAGCAAATTGATATGGCCAAAGTCAATAAATCATGATGCAGAGTCTTTATTTTAATGTATGACTGCTTTTATTTTATTTTTTGCTTTGAGCCAACTCCTGATAATTTTTAGCCCCAAGTTGGATGTATATTCTTGTCTAGGCAAAACACACTACTCCTCACATAATGGGTTCCTGCTTTTCAATGTCAACCCACCACCAGTGAAAGAAATCGTCGCCAACAGTTCAGCAGGGCAGAGAGCAGGCTGCCTCTGTGGCTGCACCAACATGCAACCCATTAACTGCCTTTCAGTCGGCAGTATTTGAATTTGTAGATTTTTCACCACTTTTCAGCATGTAAGTGCTTCTTTTTTTCTTAACCCCAGGGATTTCATTTTGTGCTGACACATACCCAAGAAGCAATCTCCATGAAACTATCCTTTTAAGGCAAGCATTCTGTGCACTCCTTAATGATGGGCGTTTAAGAGAAATGGTAATTATGATAGATTTTGAGCCTTAGGTAACAGACAGCCTCACAGTGAGAGAGTTCACTACATTTAAGACCAAACTTCTCATTAAGAAATGCAGATGTATCAATTCAGTTCTGTGCAGACACACTGACAGTGAAGGCCAAGTTGGTAAAAGCATTCATCCTTACGATGGATGGTCTCACCAGTGAGCCAACACTCCACAAGGTCATGCTAGTTTGCCCAGATTGTGAGCAAATGAAACTTCTCAGGGACAAGAAAACCTAAGGGACACTGGTTGGAAATACTATTAAAAGCATCAATGCTTTAAGTATCATTCCCCTCTTTTTTATCCTTTTTATGACTTTAAAACTTTTTTGTTTAAATGTGTCATTTAAGCTACCACATTAGATACTCTGCATGCTGTAAGTCTGATTCTGAAATCATAGTTCCAGACAAAAGCAGTCTTAACTAATGCTAGCGATAAAACTACCACAAAAACATATTTTATATCTATGATTCCCTCAAAACACATTCCAGATAAACACTGCTGTTAAATGAGAAAAAATATAATAAATCCTTGAACCAGGATGCCATGACCTCAATCTCTTCCCCACCCATGTATGTGCATAACTTTTCCTGCCCAGCTTGCCTGGAAAGATGGCAAACAGAATTTGAAATTTTGTGGATCCCAAAGCACAAAACATGTTCAAATTCAATACAAGGAAATGCTTTATCTTATCTTTTAGAGATTAATAATCCAAAACTGTGAGGAACTTCAGAACGCCATGACAAGTTTTAACCAAATGACATGTAAGTTTCTTCCGGGCACTCAAACTATCGATGAAATGGAAAATCTGAAATAAAGGATTTATTTATCAGTCTACTGTAAGAGACTTGTTTTCAGAAGAGTTTCTATATCAAATTACAGTGTTTATCACAGCTAAAATAACTTGGAATATCATATCCGATTTTTTCTCAAGAAGATCAGATCCTGTTCTCTAATATGAACGACATAAACCACGTATCTTGCAAAACAACACTTCTTCTATTAGAAAATTTAAAAGCTAAGCCCCATGAAGACAGCCTAAAAGGGAAAGAGTGAAACATGGGCAAACCCATAATAACCAGCTGTGAAGGTTATAAGGCTCCGGTAGAGGAGCAGGAGTGATGATACCGACACAGAGCAAGAATCTGTGAACCATCAGAGAAGAACAGGAAAAGTATTTAGTATTTTACAAATATTTGAGAGCAAAGCAAGCATTTCTGGTTTAAATCAACCATATTTTAAAACTTGCTGGTTTTATAAGAACATCCCACTATAAATCTTTCTAAAATTTGCCCGCTTTTTGTTTATTTTATTTTACTCAGGCCAGTAATGACCACGACAAATACCTAAATGCTGAACTAAGCAAAGATTCTATCTCCAAATTTTATGTGGGGGGCTTAAATTTCTTCTAGAAATCCAACGACTGTAAACAAGTTCAATATTGGTCACTTTCTTTTTGTTAAACCATAACCCAAAAATAAAATCTTTACAGAATCTTAAGGGGAATCAAAAGTGTGGAAAAAATCCCCCAAAATTATTGCCATATCCTCTCCAATCCTTAATCCATGCCCGAAAAAACGTTTTGGTTAAAGTAAGTCCTTTCAATCTATAATATCTAGAATGACAAGAGAAGTCCTGTGATGCCATCCTGCTTCCAGCATCTGTCAAGAAAATCACAAACCTAACTCTCAATTCATGGGAGAGTGCTAACAGGAGATGAATAATGCTTCAGAGGGAGAAAGCATATTATTAGAAAGGTTCAAGACCAAATAGTCACAGAGAGCTGCAAAGCACTTTTTTTCCTCCTTTTCAAGTATGAGTTATTGAATTAAAAAATATAGATGAACAAACTATTTTTTAGTGAAAATCCTCAAAATACAAGAAAAATATAATGCCATATATATGCATATATACACTCACTATATGATCAGTTTAAAATTTAAAAGCCTCTAAAGAGAAAAATAACTAAGATAATAGTTTACTTTTCTAGGTTATTTTTTGCTTTTCAACTACTTTTAATTATAAAACTGCCTTTAAGGGTTCCTACCATCTAATCCACACAACAAATCTCATCGAAGATACTCACATGAGCTACACTGTGGAATACTGTAGAAGCATATAGTCTGTGCTGCAGGTAGTAAGAATTCAGCCTTCAGTTATAAAGGTGTTTCTTTTAAAATACAAATTATTACTTGGGGCATTTAACACTGTCTCACTTTTCTCCATCCCATATCCTCACATTCAGAAGAATAACATGCATAAAATGGGATATTAAAATACAGGATATAATTTATACTTTCTAGAATATCATCACTTTGAAAATGGCAGGGGATGGGCAGTGACATAGCAACAATCATTTGGTAAATTTAATAATATGACATATACCTGCTTAAATAATAGTGGTGGGCAGAGGCAGCACGGTAAAAGAGCCAGGAGCACAGTTTCTGGAACCCATTGCCTGGGTTTATCATCTCAGTTCTACTACCTACTAATGGTCTAACCTTTATCACCATATTTAATCTGTCTTAGTTTTGTCACCTGCAAAATGAAGATGGCAATAATAGAGCCTACCTCATAGGGTCATTATACAAATTATATGGCTTAATATATGCACACTGCTTGAAAAGAGATTGGTACGTAGTAAGAGCTATGTAAATATTGTCTTATTTTAAGGCTGTTCTGCACACTGTTGTGTTGTGAATGAAGCGCTCAGTGCAGGGCCCAATCCAGCATAGTGGTCGCCAGTAGTGCTATTTTTATTCTAATGGCACAGGTTAATAAGAGCAAGCCTTACCAATTATTAGTGCCTTTATAAACAGTGAACAAATAAATAAACAAGGATCTCATCTCACTTACTATCAAAGAAATTTGTATTAAAACAACAGCTCTTTCTTGTTTATTAAATGAGAACCTCAAAAAAAACAAACCCGTCTAATAAGAGTATAATGAAACTATAAAGCAATCTGACAATATTACCAAGAATTATACAATGTGAATACTGTTTAGCCCAATAATCCTACTACTCTAACCTAGAGAAAAACCAAAATGAGGAAAACTTTAAGCAAAAAAAATTTGTAAGTTACTTATGTGTCGCTTATATTATGAAAAACTGAAAACAACATATACACCTAACAACAATGAACAGTAATTCAGTATTTTTAAATAGTCAGCAGGTTTGGAATATGCCACATGTAACTAAATTTCTCCATCTTGGCCTGTCAATGACTATTCATATATTAAAGGCACTGAAAGGCCCAGACTTAAAGTCATTTCTTTAATCCAGTATTTTCCAAACATACTGGTAACAGAAACTTTGGGAGAGGTAGTTAATATCTACTACTTGCCACTGAACTAGAGCACCAAAGAACGGATGGAAAAGTATTGGTTAAGTAAGTGATGATTAATCTTCTCCATGAAAATTTACACAGTCATTGACAAGGATAGTTTTCAGTATTATACAGGCTGCTTCCAGCAATGAGAAAATATTCACCATATAATGTTAAGTGAAAAAAGGCTAGACTCAATCAATTAATTACTAGCCAAGCATCTGAGAAAAGCTCAACTGGAAAAGTCCCAACATGAGTTGTAGAAATATGTGTAAATGTTTCTATAATGTGACGCAATTTCTCTAATGAAAACAAATTCACAATAATAAAATCAATGTGCGTTAGTGATATCAAGGCCCATCTCCCTTCTTCCTGATTTGGAAGTGTACTTTGTTTATCTGGTTGTTACTTTAATAAGGCCTGAGGGGAGACTCCTTACTGAAAGTGACCTGTAACAAGAAAGTAGAAAACAAACAGAGCGATCATTCAGCTTCACCAGAGGAATACACGGAAGCAGCCAGCCCTGTCAATTTGAAAGAGGCTAATGAAACATTATCTGCAGGTGAGCGGACTGTCTCGCAGCATTACAACTCTAAGCTACAAATGATTTCCTAACCACAGAGGTAACCACTATACAGATACTGTGAAAGACGAATGAGAATGCTGCCACATGCAAGGTCAATCACAAGCCTCCCAGACAACCTGGATGTCTCTTCTCCCCCAGGAGAAGACGATCCGCGGGGGCCAGTGGGCACACCTGAGCAAGCCACGCCACTGTCACTTCTATTTCTGAGTTTGAATTTTAGCAGTTTGGTATACATACCTATTTATATTTATGTATAAATAAATAAAATGTATGTATACATAAAGCTCAAACATACTTCGAAAACTATGAATTTCATTGTTGAAATTTATTGGAGAAAATGAATAAACATCAATTTCCAATCCTTATGGTTGGTTGTCTGATTATGATTAATATAGTTTCAGGCAATCATTACATACGAGCAGGGTAGGCTATGAACAATAGGGGGAGAAAAACAACAAAAACCTAATGAATAATGGACAGTTCACTTTTATCTATGAAGCTTATTAATACATCAACTTCCTAGGTTCACTGACATCATGGTTTTATTTGATGCAATACATTCTATTCAGGGATTTTTTTTCTTTTCCTTTTATGACCTAACGATGCATTTAATTTTTAATTAAATTTCATTTTAAAGTATAGAGTATGTATAAAAGCCAAAGCAAGTGTGCAGCATCTGTTCATTGCATCTGCACTCACAACCACAAAAATTAACCTTAATCTAAAGAGGCACAAATGGGTTTTTATGCCATCAGGAGGCCCAAGTATTTAAAAATCAATGACTGTCCACCCAGGCAAAGAACAGCTGTTTCCTAACATTTCAGCTCTGCAATGAGCCCACGCTCAACCCCCAATGACTAGCCTAAAACTGCCCTCATTCTTGCTTTCCCCAGTTGAAACTGTCAGAGAAGGACACTCTCTAAAAGCCATGAACTGGATTAAGTGGAGATAAGGCAAGGCAGACCTGGCCTACCCAGACTGTATTTTGAGCAGCACCTTCTAGCGCCATCACTCAACGCTTTAGTGAAATCATAATCAATCTTACTTCCTGTGTCCAGAAATCCACGTAGTAAGACAGTTTACCTATTTGTGTTAAAAAGGCCAAGGAATGCTGACAGTGGACAGAGTCCCAACCGTCTAAAACAGTTCTCTCCCTGTAACCCCCTCAACTTCTAAAGAACATCACATAATCGGGAAATCATAACATTCTCTGAAACGTGTGCGCTTTTCCCTTCCTGAATGACGTGAAGTCAAGATGTTATGGAGAGGAGAAAATTATCGTGTGCAAAAATGTAAAGAAAAAGAGGATACGGGGAGTGGCTATATTTTTCCTTGGCATGCTGGGAATTTCTAGAAATCCTTTCAGGGATCACAGTAACAGAGAATTCCACTGGGGAGAGTAGGAGGAAGAAAATCTCAGAAACTACAGATGAGAAGACAGACATGTATTCTGTGTGACATCTAAAATGTCATTTTGCCTCCTATTTTCCCAGCTTAAAAAAAAAACAAAAAAACTAAATTAGACGAATTTGAAGAACCCATGTGGCAGCATCGTTTTACAGTTTTTCCTGATTCACCCTAAGAACTAAATCTTGAAAACTACGTATTGGGACACATTACTAGGTAATATAAGAAAACTTCCAGGAGGCTTTCAAAAAGAATTAAGAGGCAGTAACACATTTCTCTCCTAACACTGAGGCACCCTGCACCACCTGACTTCCAACAGGCTCAGCTCTTTCAAATAACACCTCAGTAGATCTAACAAATCAGGTCAGCATCTTGCCATCTTAGTGTCTCCACTGTGGGGTCTCCGGACTATAGGAGTTCTGATAAGCCCTAGACCATACGACTTGAGTAGTGGCAACTCTGGCTGGTCATGGATTCAAATTCAGTGATTTAAGGGAGCATGAGTCAAGAGGGTTGAGAAATCCAGGGAAGCACCTTCTACTGACTGCACAGAAATTCATACCCCTATTGACTGCTTCCCAGTCTGTCCTTCGGGGCCCCTGGACTTCCTGCTGCAGTGATATGCTGTGCTCTGTGCATCCTGGGGTACCGCCTGGATTCAACCATCTGGGCCCTGAAAGGGTTCACAGTCTCCAGCCTGAATGGTGATTGTCTCCAGGAGTGTCTTTACTGTGTCTCAAGCATCAGGGCTTATTAAAACCCCGAAGGGAAGTAATCCCTGAATGCCACTAAAAGATCTCCAGCTGCTACCATTTATGAAGTAGGCTTGACAAGAGAGGGGGGAGGAAAAGCAGGAGGAGGAGGAAGGACGGGAAGAGAGAAGAATTTAGACAAGGGCAAGTTATCCAAACAGAGCCCCCATCAAAAAAGAGTCATGTTTTATCAGCTTAAGCTTTCCTGCCTCCTTTCCCAAAGGTATTTCCCCCCTCAACTCTCATTAATTCTTCTTTATAGCTGTCCACTATCTTTAAAAAATAATAAAGGCAGCACATGTCTAGAGAAAGTCCATGAGTGTGTGAAAATTAGAAAGACGAGCCAGATGAATTACCTGGAAACAGGGCTGAATACATCTTCCCTAAAAACCTGGGAGGAAAATGGTTTTTTCATGGAAAAGAATTAGAGTAGCTCTCAGTAACTGTCTCTCCCTTCTTCATTCTCTTTTGAAAAGGTCTTTTCATCTCATTAAGTTAAGCTGATTAATAAAAATTCAGCAGTTTGCCCATGGATCCTTTAGAAGTGGTGATGCAGCTGAAAGATGCAGGCGGAAGGGTTTTGTGCTGGAGACAATAAGGGGGATGACTTCTTAAATCCGCAGTTGTCATCCTCCATTAGAGAGAAATAGTCACCTTGCCTCAGATTCATCAAACATTATATTGCTACCTCCTACATTGTTATCTCCTGGTAACCTTCAGAAAAAGTTCAGTGCTTACTTATAAACAAAAGGAGAGAAAAAGGAACATTTAGAAAAAAAAGTGCACTGAGAACATTTTACTTCATTTAAAAAATTATTTATTCAAATTAATGAACAAAACATGGCCTGTAAAAAAAAAAATGTTCACTAAAGAGAAAAGGCAATTTTATCCAAAGAAATTTCATGTGTAAACAGAAACTTGAACTTTTTACTGTAAAGAAAAACATACAGATAAATTCAGCTATTTATTCATGAATAATTGTTTATTTCGTCACCCAAAAATATCTTTGTTAATTACCTAGTCAGCACCTGACACATAAACAGTAGATGCTCAAGAGTTAATAAATGAATTTCTTCAACAAATTTTTTAAAACTGTTGTTTACTTTTAAAGAAAAAAAAATTGTCAGATTATATAACGTCATGACTTGCCCATGTTTTCAACTGTTCGAGTATAAGTAAATTCATCTGGAGAAAAATTATAAAATGTCTATTACATGACAAGCTCCGAACAAGGGAACAGAAAGATGAGTAAATCTGTTTTATAGGAATTGAAGTATTTTCTTAGCCACCTTTAACTTGCATAACACTAAATTGTTCATTTGTATTTTACCCAAAGCATTTTTTCCCAGCTTACTAAATTAAATTTATCCTACTATTCATGATATTTTGTTTAAAAGCCCTCCTAAATGGCAGTTACTATTCATATGTTAACAATACTACCAAATTTATTTCTGTCAAATCTTTGTACGCATGTGACTGTTTTTAGTGCTATCTTAACAAATTTGCCCACAATATATGGCATCAAGTTTTACAGTCAGTCTGGTTCTATCATTAAATTTGCTCTAAAATACCAGACCAAATAAATATTTTTGTCTGAATCTCACTTCAAAAGGATTTTGGGAGGAAAAATGTTATTTTTACTTCACTCAAATCTTGTGGACATTGCATACTGAAAGTCAAGTCTTTACCGAATAGCCCCAAATATTTAAAAGTGTCAGGCATTTTTAAAGATGCAATTCTTGATTCAAAGATTGCTAAAACAAAAACAACGAGCACCATTACAAGCCCATCCTAAGCCTTGACCACATCAGCTCTTCAGCTATTACGGTTTTCTCCAGATAAATACGGAGGATTCAGAAACATTAAGAAAGCCAAACTTATTTGCCCACACATTCGCTGTGGCCTGAAGCCTGTCACCTGTTTTGCCATCATCAATCCATCTCTTCAAATACCTAAGAGGCTGAGACCAAACAATGCAGCTGAGCAAAACAATGAATAAGGGTCTTTTCACACTTCTACTGTGAAGAATAATCATAAGTTAGCTATGGCTTACAATTATCAAATAAAAAATGGGTGAACTACAGCACAGCACCTTTTCTACGAAATGAAAGATAAGCAGAATCTAAACAGATACTATATGTTTAACGCCACTATCATGCTCATATTTTTAAAATTCTACAAAGTGCCTACTACGTGCCAAGCAGTATGCTAACTACAGTAACCATAAAGATTAACAAGGTGTGACCCTGACACCAGGGCGATTCCAACGTGTCTGGTGTAACGTCTTTAGTGAGGTGAGATAGTTGCTATTGAGAGATGCTAAAGGGTAATGGCGGAGGCCACTAATTAAACGTGTTGGTGCTAGCTCCTCCTTTTACAAATCTACTTGGGCTCCTGGGTCTCCCTGTAAACACGAAGACAGGAAGGGTCACATACATTCACTGATGTTGTGTGTGTCATACAGAAACAGGTAGCTGTTGAAAGAACGTTAAAACTACGGCTTCTGAAAAAATAAAGTATTTACATGGGGGTGTGAGGGTGACAATGGGGAACACTGCTACTTCCTGCCAGTGGGTGCTGTCACTGAATGTGGTTCTGACGATGGAACTTCCTCGATTCCAAAGAAATATGAAAAACATCTTACTGAAAAAGCTCATCATGTAGAATTCTTTTGTGTGTAAAATATACACATTTGAGATCAGTTCTTCAAGTTCCCCCAGAAATAGTAATTTTATTGTATAAATTCCACTGGAATCAGGACTTTTAAATATTATCAGCACATTGTAGGTGGTTATTAAGCATGTGTAAGTAAAATATCAGATAAATGATAGTATGCCATGTATAACAAGGGCCCTGTAATACAAATTATTGCCTTTTTTCCACAAAAATAGCATCTTAGTGATGGTGTCACTCTGATAACAATATAAAATACAAGCAAACGACATAGAAGATAAGACAATTTGCAGATAAGATAAAATATAGTTTATGTCTGTATTTAAATAAAACAATTTGTTTTGCATATTAACAAATATCACTATATTTCTATCTTATGCAGTTCTGGGAACTTAAACTTTTCAGTGTAACTATATATACTCCAGCATATACTCCAACTTTCTCCAACATCTCACAATTGAGTCATGGGTACAACTGTCTATAATGTGTTAATAGTAACTCAATATTTGTAAAAAAGAAACATAGCTTAAAATCATAGTCCCATAATTCGCACTGTTATGACAATGAGCTCTTATTTTAAGAATGTCTTTCAATAAACATAACTATATTGTTAACTAGAAATAAATATTAGCAAAATAAACCTACTTTAACACTCATTCTCATAACCAAAAAATCAAAGATTACAAAATTATAAGCTAATGAAGAAAACCAACCCAGATTCTATGGAAGTTAAACTTGGATTCTTAAATTTAGTCAGACTGCTATTACTAGACAACACGGAAATGAAAAACATTAAGTTCATGTCCAACAAATCACTAAATGCAGAAACACACAGCCCGCTGTCAGTAATGGCTGCTGCTCACAAATCAATCTACTTGGATGAGTACAAGACCTAACCTCCAAGAGGACACATCTTCGTGCTCTGCAATTGTGATTAGTCCATTGAAAACCCACACTGCCACAGGAAATGGGGTGAATCCAGTCCACTCTACCCACGGAACTGATTATGAATAATTTGACTAGAAACTGCTGAGAAAATAGACCGTAACGTGGGCCAGGCGTCTCCGAATAAATGAGACGATTTCTCCTCTGTACACAGGTCTGTCCAATGCAAGGAAGGCATAAACCAGGAGAATTAGGTAACAATTACTTTTTACTGTTTATATACCTGTCTCTACATTTACCATCATCTTGAAACAAATGCATTTGATAACTTACTTAAAAATTTAATTGATTTCCTGGCTGAATTATTCCTTCCTATAGAGTGAACTGGCATCTTAGAACTTATTTTGAAGGTTCAGCGTGTCTTGTCCACTTAGGTTTTCACTGATCATCAATTTTTGAAATGTTTGTTTCATATTATAAAGTGTGCCATTACACTATTTATATATTTTTAATAGCCATATATGAAAAGTAAATATGCTAAATTAGATGAGCTACATCAAAATAGGACAAAAGACTGTGACAGTAGAGTTATATTTATATAACTTACAATAAAGATTTATATTACATAATAGTATGCTGTGTTCCAATACTTATACATTTACCCAAATTTTCTAAAGTCTTCCCTACTCTACACCATATCTCTTCCCAAAAGCAAAGGAAAAACAAATGAAAACCAAAAAGTTTCAGTAAATCAACTGACGATAGATCTTATAGATATGAATTGAAAATATTTTTTTATTCTAAGTTCTTCTTTTCCTTCTTTCAAAACACTTTTTAAAAACTTTTCTTAGTTTTTAGAACCAAACTAAACTGAGAGTTTAATCAGATACAATTCAGTCAAAATTTCCCTGTGTCGAATTTCAGGATAGGATTCATCAACTTGGATGAGGGTAGCTGGCTAGTTTGGGTAGTTGGATACACGTTGAACATTATTTTTCTTACTGATTAACTGTAAGTTCATGTGGTTTTCCAGATAAATCCTTAAAATCATGTTTAGAAGGAACACAGAAAAAAAAAACTTTAAAAAAAAAATCTTTCAAGTCATGTTTGAAAGTAAAACAAGAAAAATAACCTGTGTATTCTCTTCAAAAGTGTACACATGTTGTAGATATGTATGGTTTGGTTCCTCTACAGCGATAAACCAAAATGGGGGCGGGAGGGGGATAAATTATACATTTCAACTAAGGAAGTTAAAGACACCAAAGGATTCATGAAGGTGAAAATGACTTCTCAGTGGACAACAATCCTCTCATTTCACAGATGAGGGAACTTGACTTGACCAAGGTTAAGTGACTTGCTCAAGGTCAAATAGTTAAGTAGTGTCAAAGCCTTGACACATCTCAGATCTTCTGAGTCAGATGCTCCAGCCTAAGAGATCAACTAATTCAATCACCTTGTTGTAAAGATAAAAAACCGAGCTCCAGAGCATTTGGTGATTTGCTTAAGGTCAAACATCTAGTTGGCAGAGAAGAAAAAGTGACATCCACATCACCTGACTCCAGGCCTTACTACATTTTTGAAAGATATTACTTCATTTTTCAAACTGACAAAATCAGAAAGGAGAATTTTCACACAATTAACATATGAGTTCAGTGAGGTTACCAAAACATTTGGCAAGAGGCAGGCAAGAAAATGAAAGGAAAAGAGGAAGTCTACAGGCAGACAATATATTTTATAGGCTAATACTCATGACTAATTCTCCAAATTAACTAACCAAAACAATAATAGTAGTGATGATAATACCTAGATTTCAGTGAGGGAACGCTACCCATCAGGCATTTACTTTCTCATTGAATTGTCACATATTATATATCCTCCCTATTTTACACAAGCGGAAACAGGGTTAGAGAAAAGGGCTGGCATTTCAACCCAGGTCACCCCGACTTGAAAGTCAGTCAATGCTCTCTCCTTGATATAACTCTGTATCATCATAAAATTTTTTGTACATAAAAAGATAATGAAAACATACAGAAATTCATTTAAAAGTATTTACTAATGACTAACATTTACTAACCACATTTGCCATAATGCCTGGCACTGTTCTACTGTAACACATCATTTAATTATCACAATAACTCTATCAGATAAACACATTATTATGCTCATTTACAGCTGAGGAAGATGAAGCAGGGAAAGGTTAAGTAACTAGTCCAGGACCACAGCATCTAGTTAAGTGGAGGAGCTGAGTACTGGACCCAGAACCTGCCTCAGACTCTTAACCATCATGGGCCCGCCCTTGTGGATAGTGTTTCTGCATGTAAACCACTATCCCTAACCTCAAGAATCTTATAATCTAGAAATGGGAACAGTACACATACAAACATGCAGAGAGTGTACACAAACTAAAGTATTATCCATATGCCAGTATTATTCATATAAACAACGAAAGTAGGAGGCAGGGTGACAACTTCCACTGCAGAGGCACAAAGGACTGTGCATGAGGCATGAATCACCTGACGTGTCCAGGCACATGTTTCAACTAAAAGACCCGGGTTCTTCTGGCAAAGCAGAATTCCATAATGGATAAGGTGCCAAAACTCTTTCTTCCCCTGTGTTATCTCTCTGGACATTAGGTGGGAACCTGATCCACCCACATCCTATCAGGAGACCCTAGTCTTTGAAACTAATCAGAAATAATTTACTGGCTGTTAGGGCAAAAACTCCTGTGATGGAAGGAAGTAATAGGAAGAGAAAAAAGAGGGGGGAGTGGGATTTGAGGGACAAAATAACACAGAGTCAGTCCAAGCATTCATATCCTGTTCCCTATAGCTTAAAAACACTTATTTCTTGCTCAAATTGTATATACTGTGGAGTAGGCAAAAGCCACATTTAAAATTTTTAAGTAAATCCATATTGTTATTATGCAAACCAAAACTGACTGGAAGTGCAGGAATTTAGATCAAATACAGGGAAAAATTTCCTGACCGTATGATTGTTAAACTCTGAAACTTTTATTCAATGAACATTCAGAATTTCTTCTGAAATTCTTCAAAAACAGCTCTATACCTTGGCCAGTCCTCAGGAATGAAGCTTACCTAAATGCAGAGGAGGCGGCCGGCTGGCATGTGAATTCCCCACCCGTCCGATTACTCTTTACATACAACGTGCATTGTATATACACATGGCCTGACAATTAGCTCCCAAGAACGAATCTACGAAACCTTTAACCTCTGGTTGTACTAATTATCTGCTGTGGGTGCAACAGTTGTGGCTTGCTACCTCACAGTCCATTAAATGCTCAAAAAAGAGGAATAAAAATGGGCATTTTTAACCCTCCTTTCATATTAGCACACAGTCTCCATCATTCTCTTCCACTGTGCCTCCTCGGAAACTCTGCCCCCAGGTCACCTTTCAACATTTTGCTGAGTTCTGTGAGACAATGTGTCACTCCACACAGGCTGGCTAAGTGGTTTAAGGGCCACTTACCTGCCAACTTCAAAGTACATGAAACTCAAGTTTTCTCATCTGTGCAACAGGGATCATTACAATACTTCCCTCATCAAAGCTGTTGGCAGGATTAAATAAATGTTAATGATAGTGAAGTCTGTAAAGCACTGTGTTTGGTATACAATAAGTGCTCAATAAATGGGAGCTATTCAGAAATACCTCCATTTCTAGAAGGGCACAGGAGCACTTCTGTGGCCTGTAAAAGCAAAAGTGAATCCCACTGACTCACCTCTGAGTAAAGACCAAGGCGCTTCCTGGGGGTTTTGAGAATCTGATCACAGAGCCATGGGGCTCCTCAGGGCCCTCTCAGCAACTTGGGGAGGTGGGCAGAGCCCCAGACGCTAGTCTCTCCTAAATTCAGCCTGATGTTTGTTTGCTGCTTTTTGTTTTTCTTTTTTTCTGCTTTACATTTAGGTTTCTGCTGATGATTTTTGTGAATAATGATTTTTTGGCTAAAAAAGAAGTTTGAAAACAACTGCTCAATCCATAAATCAGTGAAACAATCCAGATATAATAGAGCCCCCCCCGCCACGTTCCATCTGGAAATATTAAAATTGCCCTGATTTTTACCATCACACCACCTAACCACTTATAAACCAAGCCTAATTTGAAGACCATCAACATTTTCCAGTATTCAGTTATATTTACAAAGCAATTAAACAGTGGCTAAGATATACAACCATGCAGAACAATTATAATACATATGAGAACCCTGTTGATTCATCCATTATAAAGAATAATCCATCATAATGACCCTCCCTGTTGATACTAGAAACAGCCTCACACTGACACCCCACAACATGGCTAACCCACCTTTCCAGCCCCTGCTTCAGATCTTTCACCAGATCCCCTTCACTCTGTATTAACTACTTTCTATATACCCCCAAATCGATCTACACAGTCACAGCCAGCAGGTCCTTACTCCTGTTGCTATGGATCTCTGGAATATTCTTCTACTACTTCTCTCCATCTCTATTAAAATCATATCCATCATTCAGGGCTTAGACTAAATTATTCCTCTTCCAGGAAATAGTTCCTGATACCCTTGAACAGACATACTTTCTGGTAGTCCATAGCATTCCATGCTTTATTGTGACATTGTTTGTTTGTTGTTCATCACTAGTGGCCTGAGTGAAGGACAACATTTTGATCACTGCCTTGACAATTAATGAATTTTCTAAATGTCTTGGTATTTGCCTGCATGTGGTCTCTAGCACCGACACACTCACATCACATATGAAAGAAGACCAGGCATATGAGACGAAGGGATGCTTACAATCTCAGTCACAATGAACAACAATCCGCATATGCTATTGGTTTTACTGGGTATTTATTAAAAATAACTTTGCAGTCAGGACACATGAGAATTTCTCTTTAAGCCTGTTTACTTTTCCAGTTAGTAAATGTACCAGGATGGTTTTCGCTAAAACATAAGTCAGCCAGCTGTTTGTTTGGGTTCTTGAAGTGAATGGTAAAAATACAGGCAGCTTTTACTCAAAGTACTCCACTTTAAACAAGGGAATCTGTTCCGTATTTAAGTGATTTAATTTTCTTTTTAAAAAAAAAGTTTCAATTTTTCATATAATACGAACATCTCCTCTTCAGAACTTCAGAACTTTCATTTAGATGGCATATGGTTCTCCCTCACCCATCTGATACCCCAGGGATGCCAAAGCACTTAGGAGACCCAAGAGAGTGTGTAATCCGACATGACAGCTGAAGGAGGAAAGGCTGACAGAAGCATCAGAACAGGTATCAGGGAGGGAGGAGGATTATTCTGGAGTCCAGGTTTACTCCCTATCTTTCTTTCAAGTCTACCAGAATGCTACATTTCCTTTGCCCTTGAGAAGACAGCATCACTGGCATGAAGGTTTCACTCAGAGATGGGCTGGACCCACAAAGACAAACAGCTTCATGTACCTTGAACTTCTCTGAAACAGACAGGGTGAAGAGTAGTTTTGCACTTCAGTCTCCCAAATTCTCTGTAACCCGGCATAAGCTCCTGCTGGCTTTGTAGTCGGCTTCCCTTTCCTCGATGTGGCGCATTTATGAGTTCAGCTGTGGGCTCTGTTGATTTCCCTCCGCAGCCTTTCTCCTCTTCCTAACACATGCATACTTGAGCCCCGCTTGGGGTGCTGACTAAGGAGGAACAATAGGAGGCTTTGAGCAGACCTCAGGCCCAGACCCAGTCAATATTTACTTCAGCTTGGAGCCACTGTTTTAAAGCTCCTTCCAAGCAGAACTCAACAGTGGGGAGTCCCCAGAGGGTTCTAGATTTTATTTTAACAAAGGGGCAGGGGGTGTAGAGAGAGAGCAAATAGATTACTGTCCACACCACTTTCTCAGAGAAAATAAGGGAGGCCATGCAACAAAACGGGCTAGACTTTCAATACTAATTAGCAATTTATAATCAGAAAAACCAATCGTCTTCCAACACTGATCACTGCCGTCTTAAAAAACTCCCTATCAGGCTGCAGTGCAAATTCACTTAATGTGACCCCTGGATATCTTGTGAGCAGGGCCCTGATCCTATCAGCCACCCAAAGCTCGTCTATGTTTGCCTACTCGGCCCAGAATGGCATTGCAAGGACTCTGGGTGAAGTGAGTTCAAACTCTTTGACTGACTTCCAAACGGGACGTTATGCATACTACCAATTCAAGTGTGTCCTAAAAAGAAGGTGTGATTACCAAACACCCTGAATTCAGAGTGTGCTGTGGTAAATACTAGTAGGTGTGTCTGTTAACTTGGCAATATTAGGAAGGCTGATCTATGGCTTTGAGGGGTGTAACTAAAAAAAAGTCATAAACACTCTTTTCCCCCCAGTGAAAGTGGCTGACTATAGGTTGGCGGCTGGGAGGTGGGCTGAGGAGGGATGGCAGTTGGTTCTAATACTATATAAGAGTGAATGGAGTTGCCGGTGGACTTACACTGCCCTTGGTTGAGATAAACGTAGAAATAAGCTCTCTCTATTAAAAGTAAAACTATTTAATATTTTTGTATTTGATAGTAGGTTTAATTTTTTTTTAAAAGTCAATTGTCATAAAACTAACCTGAAGTGACAGTTGGGCAATTTTACTAAAATGATTAAGGTCATATAAAATGACTAGAGATTTCAGCAAGATACCTGAGGAAAGAAATTCACATTTGTCTGCTGCAACCAATTATAATGCTCGTTACTCTAGTCAAACCAATAAGTAGACTTTGTTCTTTTTGCTTAAAGACCTAACTATACGTTCCATTCACATTTTACGATATTTCTGTAAGGACAAAGTCAAATGATCTGAAAAGTTTAATAAGAAAGAGATTGAAGAGGATTTGTAACAGTCTAAACTCAAAAATTCTAGTTCATGACATCGTTAGTATTATAGGGCAGTTCCCCATTGTCTATATTCTAAACTTGCACAGTCCTCCCTCGGTAGCTACAGGGGGATGGGCTGTAGGATCCCCGCGGATACCAAAATCCAAGGATGCTCAAATCTCTTACATGAAATGGCAGAGTGTTTGCATATAACCTATGCACATCCTCCCATATACTTTTAAATCGTCTCTAGATTACTTACAATACCTAACACAATGTAAACACTATGTAAATAGTTGTTATACTCTATTGTTTAGGGAATAATGACAAGAAAAAAAGTCTGTACATGTTCAGGACAGACACAACCATCACAGGCCTTTCCAACCACAGTTGGTTGAATCTGCAGTTGCAGAACTTGTGGCTAGGGAGGCCTGACTGTAAAATACATTGACATAATTCGGTGTTTCGAAATGAGAATAAAAAGAATTCAAACCACCCTTCCTCCAACAAATATGAGGTAAAAGGTTAAGTATACTAGGATTGGCCTGTTTTATTTTGTGCATCTAAATTCATCAAATGCACTGGAATATGTTCAGCTCTGATCTTTACTACATTATTTATCATATTAAAAAAAGCTAAATAATTAAAATGCAACTCAATCCAATCATTTCAACATCTTAAGGAATTACTGGATTGCTATACACTCAATTTGATCAATCAACATGTTCTCGTGGAAGGAAAATACTGAGTCAGCCAGCTGAGATGAAGTCTCTGGCTGGTATTTTTTAACTCATATATGAGTATAAGGAATTATTTTCTTAATACACAAGTGTCAATAACTAAGTCATCAAAATTTAAACGCCTTGACTACCCTTTTGCCAAGAAAGGAGGCCTGGAACACAGGAAGGATTATAACCATTAATCATTCATCAGACACTGAGTCCAAGTAACATAAAATTACAAAGTTTAAAACTTGAAATAAACTCATAACAAGCTCATTCCCTTGACAAATCTTCATTTCCAATCTAGCAGGACAAAAGAAACTCACTTTTGTCTGAAACAACACAAGAGCAACAAAGGTCAGTCTAACATTCAGGTGAGCAAAGCAATTCTATGTATTAAAACACTGTACTTTTAAGGGAAATCCGTTACACAGAGTTATCAATGTTCTTTCAAATAACTGGTATCGCTAATACTGAATTCAGTATTTTTATTGCTACTCGCTAAGTGCTGCCCTCAGTTGTCACTAAATACCTAGGTACAGCACACAAGGATCATTGATAGATTCCCTAATGAATTCCTTTTTTTTTTTGGCATAAGTGAGGCTTATACCTTCAGGAGCATAACGACATTATAAAATAATGTAAGTATGTAAGTAAATGATTGCAATTTTAAAACAAGTCACAGGCACATTTGCTATTTTCCTAAATAACTATAAACATATGAGGTAAAACCTGCTTTGAATAACCACTAGACAATTCTACAGGAAAGTGGCCCTTTGACAGTAATGTGTTACTCAGGTTTCAATGCATTAAAATGTGTTCCTTGACAAATTCTGTTTCCTCTCTCAGCTAGATGCTGTTATGATCTATTTATGCTCCTAACACCAATGTGTGTATAATTAATACGTACTAAGTTTAAAAGCCGTTGATAACAGGAGTTTTTTAAGCAAAGGCGTCAAGAGGCTAAACCCTGTTCTTCTGGCAGCAGGATTTAGAAGAATCCAAGGATCCCAGGGATAGCCAGGCTGCCTGTAAGGAATAGCCCCAGACAGGAATTGATTTGTTTCAACAAGCTCCTCATTGGAAATACAAGCTTTCTCCAAGAGGGTGTCGGTATTCATTAATTTCTCCTTTGAGATGGAGATATCTCATTATACCTGTGAAGTCCAACGCAAAATATCAGGGTTTTAGAAATCAAAGAGGAAACAATACAGAAGAGACAAACTGAGAAAGGACGAGAGGGCATTAAAAATAAACCTGACAGACTTTACAAAGGAGATCCCAAACTCCTTTGTGGGAGGGTCCCAGCTAATTTCCCTCTCAGGTGTCACTCTTCGCTCGTTATTACTCTTGTAGAAATCACAAGATAAAACCTAAAATGTGAATTCCTTTCAAAGAAAACCCAATGGAAATACATAAATCATATATATCAGGGACAACATATATTACAAAATAATACAACTCAGTCTATCTTTTAAAAAGTCAACTCTTCCATGTTGCTTTGAAAATAAGCTTTTATTTGTAAGAATGTATTTTCTACGCAACTTACAAGAATATAAAGAATTATAAAGTGAGATGCAGTGCCAAGAAAGGTGACCCCCTTAATCTCTATTCTTTTTATAATAGTTTTTAAAGTCCTGTCACAGATAAACTTTCTTCAAATTTTCACAAATCTGAGGGAGACATTATTTTTATTATGCCCACTTATTTATTAGCCTGAAGAAACTGAGGCTCAGATAATCACTAAGAATGATGTACTTATGACTCAACTAGACTTGAAATTTTAACTAGATCTGAAATATAACAAAAAAATGTTAACAAGGACAATTGAAAAATCTAATCTGATGTAGTTTTTTTAATATCTCACTCTCTGAGTCCTTGACTGTATAACACCCAAAGCCATTCAAAATTTTATCCAAAACAGCTATTATAAAAACTCAAAACAAAAAAAGTACATGAAATCAATGCTTTTACTTTGTGCAGTCAAAACAATCTGTAAATGTACCCATATGAGTCTATCTAAGAACTTGGTTACAACCTATTAATCTGATGACAAATCACTGTTAATAACCTAGAGTTAAATAAAAACCATTCAATGTATTTATTTTCCCTTTTTGAAAAATGGAGGGGAAAAAACAATAGAACTGTTGAGCATCTTCTACTTTACCTAAACATGGCAATGACCACAAATCTTAGGTATATTAACTCCATTTTGAACAAAGCTATTCCTTAGAGATATACAAATGACTTCATTTTAATCAATGAAGATATCTGATTTCTAAATTTAATAATCTTCTAAGCACATAGCATATTTCTCCTTTAGAAACCACTTAAGTTCACACACCGTCAGAGAAGATTCTCGAATTTCTTCACCTGTGACAAACCCTAAGTGAGTGTCACCTCAAAGTCATTGTCTCAGAATGCTTATTTACACCCTGGTGAGCAAAAATATAAACCTATGAAAAACAAACAGAACAGTAATGTCTTGATTTACTATTCTCAATAATATTCATAGTTCTTATAAAACGCTACCCAGTGTTTTGCTGAAATCCATTTTATCAAGGATTTAAAAATGGAAAGATCTGCTTCTGTTTGATAATTAACTATAAAAAACTGTCAATAAAAATTGCTATAAAAGTGAAAGGATAATTGACTTGAATGCTCACCATCTTTTCCTCCATTTGTTTGTTTTCATAAAAATATAGCTGATTTATAGAACAAACAGCTTCATCTTTCTTTTTATAGTCGTTGCACAGAGGTCTATCTCAGTTAAGGAAGTCTACCTACTGAGGCTTTCAAAGACTTTAAAATTCACTTAGATTAGTAATATTGTATTTATAAACACAGAGTGAAAAACACCAACAACAAAAGGTAAGCAGGTAGAGTAACTGGAATCTAACTAGTTCCTTCCTTTACTTGTTAATACAAGTATCACATAATATTTGTTTTGCAAAAGCAAATGATAGATGTGCTGTGAAAAACGCAGAAGCATATTAACAGACTTTATACCTAGACTCTATAGAAACAAAGATTTCTCACTAAGAACACTAGAATCACAGAATTTTAGAGCAGGAAAGTATTTTTCCCCCAGGTCTTCTTATAACTCCATTGGCAGTGTAGACTCCTATAGGCCACCCACAAGAAACCCAGCCAGTGGAAGCACAGAAAGCGTTAGTCATCTTCTACACTGAATGTAAAATGAACATTTTGGGTTCATTTAACCATATGGATTTAAATTGGAAAGTGTTAAAAATCTGTTTCTGAGGTGTAATTCTGGCATTGCTACATAAAATACACCTGGGGAAGGTTTGCAAATAAATATCCTTAGACATTTATGATAGGATCCACCTTAAACTTTTTGGACAAAGGCAGTATTTTCACTTCAGTACAATTTGTGTATAGAGAGCAAGACTCAAAACAAAATCTCTATTACTTCTGTTGTGGTGTATTTTTAAAGATACATAAACGTGAGTGTAAAAATCTATTTTGTTTGTCTGAGATTTGAGGTAAGGTGGCTAGAAATGAAGACTACTAGGCCTTAAGACAAGTAACTTTCACTCATGCAAACACTAAGCCACTTTAGAAACTGTAGAACTATATAGAAAGTTCAAGGCAAATACAACCAAGAATCCTTGATGAGGAGCCAGAAATAATCTCTCTCCCCATGGACTTATCTAGAACTTTGCTGCTCAAACTGTGGTTCATGGGTCAGCTGCATCAATATCACTCGGGAGCTTGTTAGAAATGCAGAATGTTGGGGCCCTGCCCTTAATCTACCGAATTAGAATCTGTATTTCAACAAGACCCCCAGAATATCTGTGTGCACATTAGAGTGTGAGAAGCAGTGATCCAGAAATTGCTAACTGAATGCTTCATGATGGCTGGGACATTCTTTATACGGTTTACTGCAATATCTCCAGTACCAAGAACAAGACCTGGCCCACAGGGGACACTTGATAAATACTCGCTGAATAAATCCATATGTGAAGATCTCTTATAGTATTTTCCACTTCGTACTGTGAATATGTGTATAAAATCTTTATATCTGCACAAGACTGCAAGTTTCTTAAGGGAACATATGCTCTTATTCCTCTGAGTCCGCTGTATGCCTCCCAGTGTTTGCATGTATCACTCAATAAACATTTCATCGATTAACAACTTTTAGAGATTCAATATAGGAATATATTATTACTGTTAGATATTAGCTATAATATTGCTTTAATGTGAAAACGTTGGAAAAATAAGTTTAAATCAATATATAATTCCTGAATTCATCTATTTGACTTTGGCTTTGGCTTTAAATATAGAAAGAGAATTCACCCTAAGAATCAAAATAGTAATGGAAAACATCATATAGGGCCAAGTCCTGATTCTATGTGGTACCAGAGAACAGGGCTGGCATGGATGACTGAAACCCAAAATTGATTCCAAAACCTCATGTTATTCAATAGCCTCAAAGTCTTTTCTTACCAAATCTCATACCAAAGCTGCTATACATTTCAGAAATGTCATTTTTAGTTTTATTTTCTTCCTCAAATCCACCCACGGGTAGACAGGCCCAGAGATTAAAATGGGTAAAGCCGTCAAAAGAAAAAGACAGTGACAGATCTACATAATAAACAAACAAATGATTAGTCCTCAAATAACCAGATATTAACACAAAACTCTAGAGCCAAGTAAAGAAATAACAATTTGTAAAAGAAATAATTGTAAGAAGTAATCAGATATGTTAATAGGATAGATGTATCGATAACAAGACCATCCCAAAATAATACTCAAAATAATGAGATATTCAGAGTCATAAATATTGCTGGTTTTCTCAGTCCATGTTACAAAGCAGGGAACCCCTCCCCAATAAAGAACTGCTTTGTTTCTTTTTAATTAACTGAATTAGATTATCCTTTATACATTTTTTTCTTCAGAGAACCCAGAATTTAAAGTTAAACCATCAGATATATCTGGCCCCATATCCCCTATGTATATATTCAAATGGAATATCCCCTATACATATATGCATCCCCCCCACACACACACACATACACACTGTCATGTTGTTTTCTCAAGAGTACAGTTGACAATGGTGATAGCAGAGTGTGTAATTAGTTTTCATTGTTCCCCTGACAGCTACAGTTCCATACAGATCCTTTTCTTTTTATGTTGTAAATGTTATGGAAAAAATACACTAATAACAGGCATTTAATTATGGATCCAGCAACCATAGTGGAAACATTGCCAGAAGAAACTGGAATCTCTGGGATAGCAAAAACATATATTTGCTGGCGGGGGAGAGGTTGTTCTTCAATTATAGTAATGCTCAAAACACTGATGACAGGCATATGATGGAAAAACTTTTTAAATTGTTCCCCCAGTCTCTGTCGACAATAAAGTATGTATACAATGCTACATCAATATTAAAACCAAGAATAGTATCATATCTGTACTAAAATATTAATAAGAATAAAGGCATTGCTTATTAATAAGGGAAATACCCTTTAGAAGAGCTTCATGTTTTGATACTATCAGCGAAGAGTAGTACAAAGATTTAGTTTCAAATTTTGTTTTTGGCTTTGCTTTTCACAGACTTAAAAAAAATTAGCACTTGTGATATCAAATATCTGGGTGCTACATTCCCTGAGGCTTACTTTAATTTGTTTTATACAGTATTTAAAATAAAGCATCCCCCAAGTTGCTGTCACGGCAGACACCAGATCTGTCACTGAGGTCCTTTCTCGCCTGATTAATTAGTAATTGGGAGACACATTTTGGCAGCTTTCATTTCCCTATTATTTTCTCTAGTTTGACACAAAACCCTGTCAGAAGCACCACTATTTGAACTGTACCCTGCTTAGTGCTGGGTCACTAAATTTTAATAAATGGAGCCCCCACCAGAAAACTACCGAAATAGGCATAAAAGTTTATTGAAGCAGTAACAGTAAACAAATATAGGAAGAAAACACTGAATGCCACAGTAACTAAAACATTAATGGTCTGCCTGAACCCAGGGATTATTGGCGAGATTGCAGACCAGAGACTAAAAGAAGAGGCCTTTAACAAAGCCACTGCTTTCATCCGTCTTTAAATATACATATACGTATATACGTGTAGCGAAATAAAGCAGACAAACACCTTGGTGCAGCAGAACCATACATCTGAGCCTCCATTATCCCAACCAGGCAAAGACAGACAGAGACTACAGGGATACAGAACCCATCCAGAAGTCACAAAAGCTCTGTCGGAGCCAAACAAAGAAATATTTTTCATAAAAGTTAAGGTGAGGAACTTAAAATTGAAGCTAAAAAGACTGATACTTCGGAGAGCTGCAAACAGCTACAGAATCAGTTTCAGGTTCTCCATCTCAAAGTGTCAATCCCTTCAAAAAAGCATCCTGCTACGATGGTGGCTCAGGACACTTGTGTGCCACGGCAGTGGCCGTGCTGTGTGGGTCAGAGGTCACAGCCTCCACATTCCGACATCTGTCTGTATTTTCTTGCCCTGAAACAATAGAAGGGAAACTAGGCTCATTTGCTCCCACTTTGTTTAACCTAATTGTTAAATACAAAGGATTATTTCCCCATATTTAGAATTATTTTTCCTTTTTTTCCCATTCCCGTTTGTCTCCATAAAATCACATACTATAAAAAACTTAACCAAAGGGTTAAGTCCCCTATACATTGTTTGCTAAAGTTTGGTAAACGCGACAAAGTTGTATATCCCACTGGCGTCGACGGACCTGAGACGTCAAGTATCATGTCCACCACCATCAAAATCTAGATAACAATTTGCACTGTAATTATCCAACCAAAATAAGCCATGACTTATTTTATTCAAACCACAAAACTGCATTTTTAATGTGAGAAAATACTTTCATCTACTTTTATAATATGTATTTTCATAATAAGAGACAAGCACTAATTGTTAATTACAGTTTCTGCATATATATGTCATTAACAAAACTTAGAATGAACACTCTGACAGCTGAGAAGCAGCAAGAAAAAAAGTATGAACGTTAGTTCATTTAAAACAAAAAGGTCACTTTGAACACTCAGTTATTTTAGTCTTCTCCACCAGCCAGTCAAAGAAAAACAGATGATGGATATCAGAGGAAAGCTTTTCAGTACAAAAACTGTTAACTCATACCTGGACTTTAATAAGGAGTCTAAGAGATGTATATTTGTTCTTAAAACATGTATTTTATTTATCACCCTTTATATTGCATCTGCAACCACCAAAAATCTTATTTCTAATGAACTGAAGCAATCTGTGACATAAGTAGTATTCAATCTGTGCCAGTTTAATCAGACTGACTGAGTCAGGTTACTCAAATTAATCTTAAGGTAGTTCTGTTTTTACTGCAGTACATGGGAATAACGTTCCCAGCATCATCAAACAGATGCAGTAGCAAGAAGTGTAGTATAAATTTTTGGTAAAGTTTACTAGGCCACATGTTCTTCCAAATGTATCCAGAAATATAAAACATGGTGGAAAATACAGCAGACTCAGTTGATATACTGTCATAATTTTTAAGAACAAATATGAATTTACTTTCAAAATAATGTTCTGTAAGAACCACAAGAATGGCTTATTAACAAGATAGTGAGAGCCTACATTTCAGGGACAAAAAGGCTCTGACTTCACATGATGCTTCTTAAAGCACCCCAAACGCTTCGTTTTTAGAGGTCCCTACATTTTTATCAATGCCTTTCACTAGGGAAAGATTCCTGGTACCGCTGAGCAACTTGGAAAAAAATGTCAACCAACAAATAAAAACGACTACTTAGTATAGTCAGAAAAAGGAAATCAGGATTTGGGGGTACCATAGGGGTTATTAATACATTACTCTGAATTAACAGTAAATTATAAGCTTCAAGAGAAAAATACATATGTAAACATGGTACAGCCCAACATTTAACATGAAAATATAATATGCCCGGGTTTAAAATATATTATTACCAAGTTAAAATATCCTTTGTTTCAACTAAATACAAGAAGATAACATTTTAGCGAGCTCGCAAATAAGATAGAGCTTTAAATGTAGAGTTCTGCCAAAATGATTATAAAGTGGTTTAGTCCTTTTCTGTCGTCCATATTCATTTCCGGACCATTTTCATGAAAGAAATAAAATCGGTCTTAAAACAAGATGGCTGCTTCTAGGGGAGAGAAAAAAAAAATGCTGATTTAACTGAAAGCCAAAACCCCAGCTTTTCTAAATCGAGAAACAAGAAGTTACTCATATTTTTTCCTAATCTCCAAGTACGTATTCATACACTTCCATATGGAAGCCTATCGATTACACTGTGCCGTTATTTAGCAAGCATTAAATCATTATTTTGCATTAATCATTAATAGCAAAGCAATTTTTTAAAAAGGTCTAATCTTTGCGTGCTAATAACATGATCACCCAATGCATATACATGGAGATATCACAGGACCAAAATTCCCAGGTATACTTCATATCAGAAGCATGATCATCAGTCTTGGAAATCAGGTCACTTGATAAACAATAATAGGAACAACATGGATATCTCATATCTCTCAAAGAACCCCATCATCAAATGCTCAGTGACACCCTGTTACAAATAAATCAACTATATTTGGCTTTTTAAAGTAAATACTCTAGGAACTTAACTGTTAGACAATCTCTCCTTGATTTGCACTTTGCTGACCTTCCTTGAAGCAAATGGCAGATTAATTCTATGACATATACATAAAAATTAGAAATATTTGCCTCCATTTTAAAATAATTTTGAAATAGATTTTTTAAAAATCACTCAAAACTATTTTTATTTCTCACTTGAGTGGAAAATAAGACCTGACAGTAACATTTTCTTCAACCTGTCAACTGTCAATTGTATGAAGGATGTTTCTAAAGATGACAAAGGTTTATTTTTCCTTATTGAAAATGATAGAATTCTACCTGAATGAAAGCTGAGCTAACCATCACTGTGGTATCCTACTGTCTCTCAGCAACTAGCTAACTTAAGGAGGAGTTTTCACTATTTTAAAATAATGTTTTTATTGAAATCTATGGCTCAGTGTTTGAAAACTATATTAAAAAGCCTCAAAATTAATAGTTTACATCCACATACATTTTAGATTGGAAAATAGTGCGCAGACTTCAGTTGTTTCCAATAAATCCTTCAGTGTACAATAGGATTACAGATTATCGGGAAGAGTAAGATATAAGGAACTTTTTTGTTTATACTCAAAACTATGCGTAACAGTTATAGTACAGAAAAACTTGGATTACCACTTTTTAATTTTAAACAGTGGTTCTCTGTCATTGTGCCGCCTGTTTAGGACTGACTTAATTTTGAAAACATAAATGCAGACAAATTTAAGAGGAAGCAGATCTCCTGGTAGTGAGTAATATCCCATTCAGAAACACTGGAAGCTCAAATTAATCACAAGAAACTTTTCAACAAAACAGCTCAGGATATAGGTTGAGAAGCAGACTGAAATATAAATCTAATAATATAAATCAGGCCCTTAAAAGAGACAGTAATTTATTGATGTTTAGCTGTCTAAGACCACCATCGTAAGACAAATTACTAAAAGCGAATATTAATACCTCATTTCTTAGACTCCTCTTTGAGGTTTTTATACCTGAATATGAAGGTGTCATCCGTCACAAATGATCAAAAGGCAATTTTTTCTCAGTTCGGGAGACTGATCCTGACTCAGTGTTCTGGGTAAGTGGCCAGCGCCTTCCTCACTGTACTTAGTGACATGTAGGCTTCCTTTTCAACATGGACATTCTAATCAGGGCTGCTATTTTAACAGTTTGTATACTGTTTTTGAAAAGAAAATTGATAACATGTAATCAGTCAACACAGAGTGGTTGATTACTCAAAAAATAACACAGCTTTTTAAATCCTCATTGCTACTGGAAATTATTTAAAACAAACACAGAAATGAAGAGGACCGAGTGGCATCTTTTTAAAACATTGTTAAGCAAATGTTTTATATGGGGGGGGGGGGAACCCACTAAGCAACAGACCAAATGCTACCCACACGTAAAATTCTGTTCTTAACATTTTCTTATGTTTTATTCATTTCATATTTTAATATTTTCTCTCTCTCAAAGGTACATTCTTTTGGCATATACTTCTCGCAAGCTTGCAAAGGCCAGGACTCCTGAAGGACAAATTGTATTCATTCATTTTTTTGGCCCAGCATGAAGCTGGTAGCTTGCTTGGTTCAGAGCAACAGGGGAGAAAAGGAGGCGCTCATCTTTATCTGTCCCTCTCCAACAGGAAATCAGGCCAGTGGGCAGAATGCAATGAAATGCCTGTTCAGAAGGCATCTTGCAAGATTAAATTGCAAGAAATTCACGAGGTTCATTTGCCCCCAAATAACTAAAGTGCTCCTTCCAAAACTGATCCTCAGCCCTCAAAGGTGGAAGCCTTTAAAACTATTGATTATCAGCCAGAACACACGTGGCAACAAGATATTCGTTCAGGGAGCCAATGGTTTAGTTAATACCACCAAAATCAACTAACAAGGAGTAATGAACTACTGAAGGCTCTCTCTGATTCTTTGAATCACAAGGAGTTTATTGACCTTGGTCTCACACTGGAAATGCCAAATTAGACTGTACAGCAAAGTGTGCCTCAAATAGCACTGATGTTCCAGTCACCTAAAAAAAAGACAGTTGACTACTTCTGCTGGCTTATTATGAATATATAACATAATGCATAAAATGGATGGAACACAACATCTCAGTAGCTAACTTTGTTTCTCAAACTTCTATGCAAAAATGGCCAAAAACAAGAAGCAAACTCGTCTTTTAAAAATTTCTAGATTAGAAAAAGGGAGAGGGGGCAGGATTCACTTCAGGTCTCCTATAAACAGATATGGGTAAAACTACAGGATATAAATCTCCATCATGCTATTTTATTTTTATCCCGTTTACATAAATTCTGATATAAATATCAAAATAATAAAATTACCCTACTACATCCAGTAAAGTGATACATTATACTGAGGATTGGAGTTAATATAATTAAAAGATCCTAAGTAAAACCTTTTACTTGAAGAACTTTCATGTTTCTAACATATAAAATATTATTTGAAACATTTAAAATTTCAAAAATAAGGTTAAACCTTTAAAGTTTGGTGATAAAAATCACTCAAAGCCCAGATCAACTTTCCATCTTTCCTCAAAACAAATTCTTGGATTTCAACCAAATTTACTTCATTTATTTGTCAGTGGAAAAGGCACAGTGCTGGTATATTGGTATACATATAATAAAACTGATGGCTCAGATTTTTAAAAATAAAACAAGTGAATTTTGAAAGAGGAAAAATACCCAAGGGATTATGATTAGGGAAAAAAATGTTACTACTTCTCGCTTTTTAGCCACATACACATAACCCATACTGCCCGAAGGATCTGAGAGTATTGACCTGGAATTCTCATCACTTTCACAACTCCAAGATCACGTTAACAGAACTAAATGGTGTCAATTACCTGCTACTCTAACTCGAACTGTTTAATTTACAAGTCCCTGCAAGAGTTGGAAAAGTCCAAAGAAAACATATGATTAGGTTAAAATTTAGTAAATCCCAGATGAATTATAGATTTTTTTTTCCTTAAGAGAATAACCTTTTAAATTGGTGATACTCAAACCTTAACAGAAGCAAAGCACCCAGTGAAGAGAAGCAGGATTCTTAGAGCACGGTGATTATATTTGCCACTGTATTATTTTACTATTCCATCCATTAATGCCAACCAGGAGGGGACATGTTTAATAATCCTAGCATCATTTTGAAAACTGGTCAAAAGAATCCAAGAACTTTCCAATATACACACAGTGTTTAAAAGAATATTCTCAGTGGAAGCACCAAACTGTTTATATAGCACACTTCAGATTAAGAGACAGGTTCTTAATATTGAGTCATCTCTATCTTTCTAAGTGTAGCTACTAAGGGAGAACGTAAATAAAGTTTTATTACTGAAAGTCTTTTTAGAAGTTACTTAAAAGCTTTTTACATTCTTAAAGAAATTAAGGACAAATAGTTATATTCTCCTTGATTTGGATTTTCATTACTCAGTAACACGCCAGTTCAGAATTCAGCATACTTTAAAAAGATCATTCTATTACTCTATTTAGGTGAACTCATACAACTTTTCAAATTTCTTAATATAGAAGATTCATTTAGGCAAATCTTATCAGATATTTCTATTCAGACTGATTTCATTTGCTATTTCAGAGATTTGTGCCAGTTCAACACATAAAATCAGTCTGTCCCACCACCTAATAAATACTGGTAACTAAAAAGTTATCAGCATTTGAAAATATCCACTTCCCAAAAGTGAATACCTGGGAAGACAGATTCTAACAGTAAAACTATGTGACAGCAAATAATTTTATTATGTTTCCTCTGTGAACCTAGATTTATGGTGCTTATGGTATCAATATGCCAGTAATGATACCCAACACAGCTGATAAACTCCTACGACTACACAAGTTACACAGTAAGATATTTAAACCCTGTGAGCAAGATGTAATACTTAATTCTAATTGTATCTAAAAATAATTTCAAATTGAAGTCCAGTATAAGCTAAAATATATTTACTTCATTTTGCAACAGTACCCATTATCAGCTTAATGTGTCCACCGAACTTTTCTTCTACGAGGAAAATATTTAAGCTGCAATTAAAGTTTTCCACTTGTTTTCTAAAGACTGAAGTCTTCTGGTTATACTACTAGGTTAGCAAAATCTTAAAAGACAGAATTTACGTAAAACCAAAAGGCATAACTAACTCACTTTACAAAATAATAACATATATGAAAAGGAAATGTAAACCATTGACCTTATAAAATTTTGCAAACCCCTGCTAATTTTCTAAAATATTTCTTCAGTCTTTCGTAATAAACTGCTAATGTTTCTTTCTAAATCAGTTATTTTGCATTTGTCTACTTTAAAATCACATCCAAGCTGACTTTTCTTACTGCATCAAAAAAGCACCATCTTACTCAACATTTCAGAGATAAATCTGCCTACCATTACATACTTTTAAAATTATATTATTTTTTAAAGTCAGTTTTACTGTGATAACATACAAAGATAAATGCATCCAGAAACTCCTAAGAATACTACAGTTGGAGCTGAACCCCTTGTGGGTGGGGGGGGCAGGCAGGTACATCATTTTTTCTTTTGAACATTATCAAACTGATAATGATCAAATAGAAAGGTATTGCCACAAACCTCAAATTAAAATAGTGACTTGAGAATAGTCCTGGTATTTTAAAATTCTACAGACTAATTTAGTCTGTGCAGGTTCAAAGCCACCATGGCATCCTGAGCAGAAGAGTTTTCTGCAGGAAGGGCAGATCTATTAAAAAACATGACCTGTGACAAAAATCAATGTGCTAATCTCAAACCAAACAACAGTATCAAAAGCATAAAACAGAGATAACCTAAGATAAAATGTCCTCAAACTAACTCAGACTAGCTTGACAGGTTAAGGAGGAGGGGGAACGTGGGGGTGCTGCTGATTCTTCCTGTTTTAACCCAGGATGAGTGGAACACCCAAGTATCCAAATAAATGAATACTATGAGAAAAAGACCACACTGTGAAGTTTGGAGTGGGAAAGAAAAAGACAACCAAGAGCAAAATGTCCTAAATTCAACTAACCAATTTCACTATTTTATTTAATAAGGTGCTAAAGTTTAGAAATATAAATTCTTCTGTTTCAATATGCTGTCTAATAAAGCCCAAAGGGGAATAAAACCAACCAACATAATGAGACTTGCTTTTAACACCATCACAACTGGAAAGCTTGCTCTATTTGTCTTGTCAGCTTTAATAAAAGGCATCTCCTCCGGCAGGATGGCTTCCCTTTCTCTTTTCCTAATAGTGGTAAGTGGCATGTCAAAGAAAAAAGAGCTCCCCATCCAACCACCCACCTCCATGAGACTTTTTTTAACCAAACTTTCAGGGATGTCTCCACTTCTGCCAGGCAGTGGGTGCAAATAGCACTTGGGCTACCTGGATGCGACTATCCTTCCAAGATTAGCAGGGCGGGGGGACTCTCTCTGTTCGGCAACCGGTGGACCGCTTCTGGGGAAATCTGTTCATCTTCATCAGAGCTGACATTACTTCAAGCGGGGAATACCTCCCATGCCTGCACAACGAGGGAAGGCGGGAGGCTGGCGGAGAGGGCTACCGGGAGGTAGGAAGACTTGGAGGCGCCCGCGGGTCCCCTCTCCCCAAGCGCGCTGAGCGGGGAGCAACCACACTCTCCCCTCGGCCTCCCGCCTCTCTTCTCCCAACTGCCACTCCAGCTCAGGGAAGAACCTGGGATTTAGGTATAATCGATGCTATTTCCGTCCCAGGTGGGCACCGAGACCAGCCCACAGCTGGAAGCTGGCCTCGGTCCCTGAGAGGCAGAGCAATACGCGCCCGGCGGGGCCGACTGCTGCCCACAGGCCCGGGAGAAAGTAAGGCTCGGAGCTGCTCTCAATAGGGAGAGGTCCGCCCCGCACTCTGGACCACCCCCACCCCCAGCCCACATCCCGGGTCCGTGAACAAGGGACGTCCGCGGTGGTCAGGGTCCAGCAGGCGCGCTAGGGCGGCCCGGGGCGCCCACCTCCAGCCTCTCGCGTACCCGGCGGGCTCCGGGGACGCCCGCAAAACGGTTCCAGGTAACCGCGCGTATTCCTCCGGCTGCACACCGCCAGGCCGCGAACGACGGGCTCCCACCTCCCGGCGCGGCCAACTCCAGCAGCTCGCTCCGCACAAATGACGTAACCCGGCATTAGATCAAACTTTCTGGCACCTTGAGCCCACCGAAGGGTGGGGGAGGTGGGACAATCCTCTCTACTGCCAAGCGCGCCGGACCCAGACTGACCCAGGGGCCGGATAATTTCCTTGCAGTTCAAGAGGAAAATAAAACCCTAAAGCTTCCGTTTCTCAGTCCCTCTCATTTACCCCAGCCCGTGCGCTCTCTGAGCGCACCGGGAAAAGGGAAGGAGAAGGAAAAAAAAAAAAACTTTGGGGCTGTTTGGCGGGTTCTGCCCGCAGTCCCTGCGCATCCACGCTCCAGGCGGAAGCTCCTGACGCCGCGCACCCGGGGTTCCCCTTGCCCAAGCCCTGCGCCCAGCCTGGGATGCTGGCCAGCCTGCCCGGGCGGGGAAGCGGAGATGTCTTGACTCCCCGGCTCCCGCCTTTTCCGAGTCTCCCCGCGCTCCGCAGAGGCAGCCGGGCTGGGCAGCCCCGGGGACTCCCAGGGGCGCCCGGCCTCTTCGCGGCGGCTTAACAAAGAGGAGCGCGACGGGAGCGCTTTCAGCAGGCGCCTCCAAAGCCATCAGCGCCAGGGCGACGCAGGCTCCGAGGGTGCGCGCCGCCGGCGGCCGGTGCGCGCCGGTCCCCGCCGTCGCCGCTCCTTCCGCAGGGCCCCGAGGCACGGATAGCCCCGCTCTCCGCCCCCCACTGCCTTACCTGGGGTTGCTGCTATTCCAGTAGACGGCGTAGCGGTCGGCGACGGCCTTCGAGCCCGGATCCTGGCTGAACACACACATCCAGAGCACCAGAAACACCAGCGTCAACATCTCCACGTGCAACATCACGCCTGGCCAGCGGCGGAGCCCCCGACGCGCCACTCCGGAGAGAGAGCAGGGACCCGGAGGGAGGGAGGGTAGGGGCGAGAGAGAGCGAGAGAGCGGGAGCCAAATAAATATGAATAAATAAAAATGAAGAACGAGAAAGGAAAGAGGCGCACACCCAGCTGGGGAGGGGGAGGAGACCGAGAAGAAAAGAAGGCGGTGGAGTGAGGAGGATAAAGACAAACTCGCACCCCCACTGGAGGGTTCAGGAGGAAAAAAGGAATCGCAAGATGGAGAGAAGCGTGCGTGTGTGTGGTGGCGGCGGCGAGGGCGGGGGAAGGGGTGCCAAGCTGTGTCTCGGGCGGCGGCGGCAGGCCAGTCACCCCGGGAGAAGGAGGTGTGCTCCGGGCCGGGCGGCGGCAGCGCGGGTCGGGGCAGGCGGCGGCGCACGCTGCACAGTCACCGGGAGTTGCGCGCCGCGGCCGCGGGGAGACATACACCGGCCCGCCGGGCCCGGCTCAGCGTCGGCGCCACGGGCTGCGCACGGCTCCGCCGCCGCCCAGGGCCCTCGCACTGCGCCCTGCTTCTCTCGAAGTTACTTTGGCGGCCGGTGGCAAACTGCAGGAGGAAGGCTCCGTGTGGATGGGGGGCTCCCGGGAGTCTGAGAACCCCCTTCCCCCGCCTCCTCTGTTCCTTAACCGGGCGACCCCTGGAAATCTCGGAGGAGTCGTAGGTAGTGCGGGTTTGGGGCGGTGCGCCGAGAAGGGTGAGGATCCGGAGCCACAAACCCAACCCCGCCGGCGTCCTGGAACTGGTTAAGCGGCAGCTAAGCTGGCGAGGAGCGGTCTTGCCTCGCAAACCTCAAAGAAAAGTTTGGCTCTTCGCGTCTTCCGGCAGGTCCCCCGGCGGAGTTGGACTGCGGCGGCGGCGGCGGCGGCGGCGGCGGGAGACAACACCCCGGGCGCTGGCGGAGCCTCGGGGATTTCTCGCGCGTGCTTTTCTTAGCCGGGTGTGGGTGCACCAGAGTGAATGAAGAGCAGAGGTTACGAACCAGCCAGCCAGGCGGAGCTGGGATGCCCAAACCTGCAGGACGACGCCACCCCAAGTGTTCGGCTGGAGAGCGGGAAGGGAAACAATCACTTTCAAATGAATCGCTCCAACTCGTGGATGGGCTGATGTCAGTCTCCGATCGCCTTCCGGGAGCAAGACAGAGCCCCCAGACGCGGTGCCCAGAGCCCCGGGTGAGCCCTCAGAAGTGTCCCTGCGACTCCGACTGGTCCGGCCCCAAGCCCGGCAACTTGTAGAGATGCATCAATCAGTTTGAAATGGGAAAAGAGAAAGAGAGAGCGCACGAGCGAGTGGCACCTCCCCGATGACTACATCAGAAAACCTTCCCGATTCTCCCGCAGCTGCTCCTCTTTCCCTCCTTGGGCACAGCAGCAACAAGAAGTGAAAACCACCAACCGAATCCTAAAATCCCTACCAGGCGGGAAAATAAACTTGAGTGCAGCAGTAGCACGAGCAGCCCGGAGGGATTGAAACGACTGGCGAGAAGTGGAAAGGGGTAAAAGTCAGTTTTGTAAAAGAGAAAAAAAAGAGAAAAAATGCTTTATGGGAAAAATCTCCTCGGGCACGCCCCCTCGTTAATGACCTGCGTGTAAAGCCGACAGCAGCGGCAACCCAGCAGCAGCAGCCGCACCGGAGCGCGAGGCCGCGCGCGTGAACGTGGACGTGGGCGGCGCGGGGGGTGGGGCCGCCCGGGCGTGTAGCGCAGGGCGCGGGGCAGGCGGGTGGCGGGAGCGCGGGTGTGAGCTCCGGGCCGAGCAGGGGGAGGCGCCGCCAGCCCGCGCCCAGCCAGCGCTGCTGCCGCCGCGGTCCGGGTCATGTGGGCTGCTTTTTTTTTTTTTCCTTCCGTGCAGTTTACTTGCAAAGGGGGGGGGGATGGCTGGAGCAGCCAGTTAGGGAAAGGCCTGCTGTTTGCTTACAGATCGAGGTTTTTTCTCCAACCGGATTGGTTTGCTCCACGAGAAAGAGGCGTTTTCCTAATCTCCTCCCTTCCCCACGCCTCCTACCCCCTCCCCGGCCCCACCTTCCAGAAACCTGACTAATTGAATTACTGGGAGTGCCAAGGCGCCTTCTCCTCCGCCCGAGCTCAGCAGCCGCCGAGTAACCCTTTGGATGCTGAATTCCGTCTGGTCTGAGCAATGATTTGACATCTTTTTACCTGAGAGCCGGGTCTTTCAATTACAAAAGAATCGGTTCCCACTCTGGCCGGAGAGCCGAAAGCTCTCTCCCGGGCCCCTCAGGTGACATGAAGTCCCAGCAGACGGCCTGGCAGGGAACCTCAGGGAATACGTGTTCTTGTAAATCTCGGTCCTGTTCACAACGCGCGTTGCCCGGCGCTGGGTTATGTGGGAACCTGAGCATCTCCCATGTGCCTTTCAACTCCCCTCTTCCTACCAGGGATTTAAAGGTTCATGAGCAGGAAACAAGACTTTTTTTTAAAAAGTGATACTCTGAAAACACATTTTTTTTTAAATCGAGAAAATCACAGTGTTAAAGTGATTACAATTCAGCGCGAACCTTCAGCAGGGAGGAAATGAATGCGGCAGGGGAGCCCCTCAGAAATACCTTACCCCTCTTCCATTTCAACCCCGAGGTTGGTTCGCTCCCCACTCCCCAAAGGATAAATGCTTTGAACAAACCCAGTGCGGGCAGAATCGGAGGTCGGGAAAGGAGTTCCTTTATTACAGGAAAAGGCCTCGAGTCCCCGCACTTCTAGAGCAGGTTGCAGCGCCTCGGCCCCCGGCCACCACCGAAGTGCGATCGCCTGACAGCGAGGCAGTCCCGGCGCCTCGGGACGCGCCCCCCTGTTCTCCAGCGCCCGGGGAGCCAGCCAGGCGCCCGGCGCTGCGGGGCTGCGAACCCTCGAGACTCGCCCTCGCGGGGCTCTGCGGGCTCGGGCCTGCGAGGTATTATTCTCTCTTGCTCTCTAGGGAGTTTGCTTCAATGGGAAGGCCTGATCCCAAGAAAGAGAGCAATTTAGTTTTGTTCCCAAACCTGCCTGTTCTCCCCTTTATTTATTAGTCCAATAAAATAAAAAATCCAGTTCTCCCTCCTGCGCTTTCCAGTGCTCGAGCTTGGGCTTTCCAGGCGCTTCAGAGCTGTTTGGAAGCGTCCAGACGCCCTCCAGTGGCGGGTCTGCAGTCCGCACCTAGCGTGGGTATTGCCTGCAGCTCAGCCGGATTGAGTTTGGTAGAAAATCTGGGGTCGTGATCAATAAAGCCTTGAGGGGGAAAGGAACAGTTCACATCGGCGTGGAATTACCTGGACGTTATGAGCTCTTGCCTAAAAGTTGAGTACTTTTTCAATTACAGAAATTTTTCCTACCTGAAGAGATCCTGATATTGTCCCAGAAAAGCAATTCTGTTTGGGACTAGATAGAAATTGCAATGTGTGTAATTACAGACTCCACGACAGACCACCCTAACAAACCGATCACCTTCCTAATTAAAAAATACATAAAATCAGAATATTAACACAAATGCTTCTCTACCATCTGTACATTTCACAAAATTTAAATCAAACTTTCATTCAAAATGTCATTTGCTTTTCCCTCCGGTCTGTAATCTTGCTGATGTTCAAGTTCTTGGCCTCTTTTAGGGTGCGTTTGTTTTTTCTGCGGCAGGAAGGATGAATTTCTTCTCTCAGCCTTTCTGATAGTAGCTCTAATAGGTGCTCATATGACTGAGGCAGTTTTGCAGGAAATATTCTGGACCCTTTTAAGGGACATATGTATCTTTAGGAAGATGAGAATTCACGACTCTTGTCTTGGGGAAAATGCTGATTCTCATCAGAGAGTCTTTTTAGTCAGGGAAATATCAGGTATCAGGGAGTTAGCAAGCTGGCTTCCTGTGGCGTCAAAGCCAAGAGGAGTAAAGAAAGAGAAATTGTATCCATTTATTTCCTATCTGAGACATACACTGTAACTAAAGGTGAAAATCCAAGATAGCAAAAGAATATGGATGTCCTAATATTTTAAATATCTAATTTCTGAAAAGCCTGGATAGTCCTATTTTAAACCGGAAAAGAAACATTTATTATGGTTTTCCTTAAAAAGATTCAGGGAGTTGTAATAAAAGATATTGGAATTTGCAACTGTTTAAAATGTAACTCAAATGTCTATATGAAATAATTCATGAAGCTAAATCAAATGCCTCTTTCTAGGATTATATCCCTAAGTAGTTACTGATATTGAAGTAACTAAGCAGCAATATGATAGATAGATACTGAGAAAGAGCTTGAAGAGAGGTCTTATTAACTGTACACTTATCACTCGGTAATGTGACTTTGTCTCTTCAGGAAAATATTCAAGTGATTGGAATTTATACAAATTAGCATTACATAAAATAATTATATTGTGACTAGTGTCACAGAGGCAATGACTTTTAAGCTGGCCTTTAAAGGATAAGTAGCATTTTGCCAAGTATAGGTGGTTCAGGTATGATGGAAAGAAAACAGCAAGAAGCTAAAAACGTGGAGGAAAAAAAGTGCAGGGAGTGTTCAGATGCTTTGAGTTTGACAAGATTGAAATAGGGTTTAGGGAGCTGAGACCTGAAAAGTCAGTTGAGAATGGACTGTAAAAGGGCTTAACTGTGTTCTGAAAAATGTTTGGATTTAAAGGTACAGGCAACTTTGTGCACTGGTGGTTTTAAAACAAATGACATTGAAGCAATATCGTTGTGCCTCAAATTAAAACCAAATAGGGATTTATTTACTTATTTTTAATTTTTTTGGCCTTGAGCTATCTAGATCAGTATTCTAATCATGGCTGTGAATTAGAATCACCTAGGGAGCTTTTTAAAAAAGAAAATGCCAGGGCCCCACTCCCCCTTTTTGTTGGTTAGGGCTTGGGACCTGGGATCTGTAATTTTTAAAAGCTCCCCAGGAAATTCTAATGAGCATAGAGGATTTAGAATCACTGATCCAGGTAATCTATTTTTAACTTAACTACTTCAATATTTCAGGCAAAAAATAAATTCTCTGCTTATTTGTCTGAAGAAAGGTTCCAGCTAACCATCAAGGCAGGAATGTTGATACCTCAGAGAACTGAATTTCATGATCCTCTCTATTAAAAATAAGTGATACTTTAAAAATAATTTTCACATGTGACAAAATAGAATGCCATCTCCAAGATGTGGCAGCAGGGGCAAAGCTTACTTTTAAATATGAATTAATCTTCCTTTTTGAAAGGAAATCTTCCTTTTTGGACTTCCTTTTTGCATTAGCTGCCACCAGATAGAAGTGGAGTTCTGGGGGGTCAAGTGTCCAGACAAATAAATGAAACAAGCTGGTGAAGCAAACCCGACAGTCCACAGACTAAGCAACTCTTGTTTAATCTAGCAGTTAAATTAGAACGGGTACTCAGAAGAGATCAAGGAAATAAACTCAAGAGCAAAGAGTGAAGAAATAATAATTAGACACAAAACTTTCTAACAGATGACTAACATAGTGGCGTTTAAGCTGACCCTGCTGTTTATCTTCGTAGAACATTTAGAATTCATTCCGAAGCCCCAGGAAATCCTGGTTCCATCACTAAACTGTCCCCCCGCTATCCTGCCCGCAGACTGTTTGAAGTTACTTAATGAACCCTTCTCCCCCCTCAACCCCTTTTATAACAGGTTTCTCAGAATCTTTTCAGAAAGAACTCTTTGCTAGCTTTTCTCTCCTTAGAGACTTTAGGAAATCATTCTTTTCTATTTCTGATCTGTCTTTTCTGCGTGCAACTTAAAAGGGGGAAAAAAAAAACCCAAAACCTCTACTTACTAAATAGAGTACCACATCTCTGCCTCAGTCTTGTGACCTTCAGCTTCCATCATGAATTTTTCACTTTTCCTCACTCTCCCTTTATTTTCCTGGTGCTTCCCGGAGTTTGTTTCACAGCATGTCCTTCTCTTGAAGTCCGTGAATAAGTAGAAACAGTTTTACTAGTTGCTGCAATATTCTGAAAGAGGCATTTTTTAAATTTTTTATTTAAGAACCATCTATTTGTTGTTGTTTTGCCCATTTCAAAACATAGTTTAAATAAGACCTACATATAAAACTTTTTAAACATATAGAAGTTTGAGATATTTTGATAAACAACTAAACCATATAATTAGGCACATATGTAAATATGTGTTATGTTTCTTACATTACAGATGTGTATTGTTACATGTAATTTTAAAAGAAGAAAACAAGAACTAGTTAATTCAACCAATTTCCACATCACTTTTCATTATCTAGGCTTCGGTCTATACACTATAGAGTTATATGACCACTTTTCAGCCATAAAGCTAAAATTGGTAGGTGATTTTCTTCCCAGAACAAATTTTTATGTTTTTTACTATTTGAACATGTATGTACTTTTTACTGCTCTGTATTTTCCTGCCCTCTTCAAATTTTTAAATAAAAATCACCAAATATAATTTATCTGCATTTTACAAATCTAATCGATCAACTTGCATAAAGTATACTGTCCTAAAATGTCCTTTGTGAGTCATTAAAAAACATCACATTCCTTGCTTAAAAGAATACACATTACCATGAAGGCATATTACCAAGAAATTTAAAATGTTGTATTTCTGTTTTATTACAATGGCAAGCATAGACATCTACAGCATACCTTTATTTCAATAAAAAGAACATAAGAAGCCTCAGAAATAAAGTTAATTTGTGGGTTTTTTCCATATTCAAACTAATAATTAGGATATTTTTCTCCCACCAGCTCCATCTACCATCACCCAAAAACCATATCAGTGTGTGTTTTTGTATTTTTTTAGCTTGCTTAGAGACTCCAAAAAAATATTTTATTTTTTATTTCATTGATGCCCTTTTATATATATGCACACATATGGCATATATAGGAGCATATATACAGACAGAGAAATGAGAGAGAACTTATTTTTCAATCAATTTTCACCCAAGATTTTCGTCAACTTCTGTGAGAATTCTATTTAAAAACAAGTGGAGGATATACCCCTTAGTCAGTGAGCATGATTTCATGAAACAGGAAATTCTGTTTCTCAGCCCCTTTTTAGCTTTGGCTTTCCTTTTTTTCCCCAGATCTAAACTGGCTAAGCAAAGTAAACTATCGATAATGGCAAACTAAGAAACTCTTTCCTCAAATTATTTGCATTTTTTTCAACTAAATATCTCCTTTAGGGGAATTTGGGTCCTGGTATTTTGGAATGTAGATTTTTTTTCTTTTTTTGTCATCCCCTAAATAATTGTCTCCATTTTTTTTTTCATTTCCCTTGGCCACAGTAGAGATGGTCTTTTAAAATATACTATTAATTTTTTAGGACAATGTTCTCTTACTACAGATTTATAACTCTAGTCTGAGACTTCCAAATACCTTATGCCAACATTGTAAATTTTATTGTGATGCTATAAAGTTACTGTTAAGATATAATTTTTTTAAAGCATTTTATCTTGTAGTTAGAGATAATAGTTACAAAGCTGATCTCTATAGAAACAGCTGTAACTTATGATTTTAGAATGTCAGATGATAGTGCAGAGGCTTGTGGGCCAAAACCTTTTTTAAATGAGAAATATTTTATTGAATTGACTCTTTCTAAACCCTAGTCCAGGGAGAAAAGTGTGCTCTTAGAATGACTGCCTTTAATCAGAGATTATCACTCTCCATTTCCATTAGTCTACATTTCTTTTTTTTGGCATATGTTGTATACTAAATTAAATAGGATTTATTGGTTCAGCTAGATTCTGAATTACCCTCTTTTCCTGTGGATTAGGAAAGTGCATTTCTTAGCCCTTTTCCTTGAAATCCATCAGGATCTTTTATGTGGACTATCTAGTATTCTGCACACTTCCAGTTCTTAATAAATATTACATTACAATATTAGCATAATAATAAATCATCTTAAAGTGCTACATGGGCTATTAAGTGAGATCCTATTCAGTTTGAGCCAAGACATCAAAAAGTTTTATTTTCTCTATACGCATACAAAGTAATTTTAAAACTCCTTTTCCATGAAATGTCCTTGCATCCATGAGATGTCTACATATTACAAAGTGAAGTGGTGAAGTGTGTATCTTCCAGTTATGTATTTCATTTGTTCAATTTATTCTGGGGCCTGAATTTGCCATTTTAATAAGAGGAAATTTAAAATTGGCAGACAAAAATGGAAATAGCATCATTTGTCAAGTAAATGCCCTTTTCCCAATGGCAATTCTGAAATCTTTATACAAGATTACTGGGCCAGCAGCTAGGTAGTGTTCCTTGCCATTAAAAAGTTCTGCATTATCTGTGATTGGTTATGTCACACAGACTGAGACTAACAGCCACTGAAAACATGAGGATTTTCTTTACAGTTCCAGAAACAGAAATGAGGCCCAAAATATTCAGTTAATACAGTTTCATCCTAACTGGTAGCTTTGAGGGAGGTCCTAGTTTGAAACTGCCATCAAGGCAAAAAATAAAAATGTTTTCCCTTTCAAAGTATGGTACATTTTATCTACCAATATGTGAATTAAATAGGATAAAAATGATGCATCATCTGTGGTAGATAGCAAAATGGCCCAATTTTTTTCTCCCTTACAGTGTGATTTTGCACTTAGCCCCTTCCATCCATAGATGGAGTCTATTTTCCCACCCTTTAAATCTGAGCTGAACTTGGGACTTGCTTTGGCTAACAGAATGTGGCAGAAGTAATGTTGTGCCAATTCTGAGCCATGCCTCAAGAGGCATTTGAGCATCCACTGTTTCTCTAGGAACCCTGACCACTTGCCACATGGACAAGCCGAAGTTAACCTTCTGGTTGATGACAGACATATAGCCCTTTTACCCCCAATGTCCCTGCCAATCCCCAGAAACAGAGCTAGCGAGCTGATTGGCAGCTGCCAGCAGAGGCATGAGAAATGCCCAGCTCAGACTAGAAGAACTGTACAGCTGAGCCCAGCCTAAATTGCCAGCCCACAGAATATTGTCTGGAATAAAGAATTCTTGTTTTGAGTCACTAAATTGTGTGGTGGTTTGTTATATAGCAGTAGATAGCAGATGCATCTTCTTCCTAAATAACAGAAATAAAATTTTGAATATTATTTAGCTCAAATAAATGTTATTCTTTCACAACTTTGATTTCCATTACTGAGTTACTTGGTGTTAAATCTGTAATTGGCAATCATAGCTTTCTGAATATCTCTAACAGGAACGTTCATTTCTGCTACTTTATAAATTTCATAGGGGGTCTTTTTCCTTCGACAGAAACTTTACACAGAACCCTAAATGACCACAGTTCATGTTCAAGCCCTTTGCATCCTCTGAGGATAATATCATTTGGTGAGAATAGCAAACGTGAGCAGGTGATTTATCCCGAGGTGATTCTTCTTCTAAAGTGGTGCCCAGTAAGAAAAATGAAAAGGTAAAATCAAAGGAAGCTATGTTTAGCTTCATCCCAAATCTCCGCATCACTCACTACTATTGATTTAACATCATGGCACCTCCGTATTTCAGCAGGAGCATCTGCCACAAGACAGAAACTGTAGTGACCCTGTCAGGGTCATCCTGCTGTCAACCTCACATTACAACATCCCTGCGCTTGGCTGACAGCCATGGCAGGACCGGGGATGTACAGCTCTCTTTCTGTAGCTGGAATAGATGTGTTTCAAGGAACTGAGATATAAAGTGAAATTTTATACGCCAAGCCTGATCTTCCTATAATTTAAAGTTCTAAAACGAGAAGAGGGTTTTGTCAAGGTCCCTTATGTGCACTCCCTCTAAGTCTGTTTACTAGCCCAGAGTTTCCAAGGTGTGACCTCTAGGATGGAGACTAATCCAGAAACTCAAAATTGTCTTTTCAGCATTCATCTCACGTTCTTCCTCTGCAGCGACTGAACCATTGGCCACCCTTCCTTCTTGAGATTTTCTTATCCTTTGGTGTTTGTAACTCCACATTTTCAGAGTTCTCTTCTTTTGCCTCCAACTAGTTTCTTCTGCCTGCTTGACTATGACTCACAGCCCAGTGCCAGGCACACAGTGAACACTTAGTAGGTATTTGTGGAGTGAATATCCATCTCTTAAATATAGGCGTTTTTCTTTAGCCCTCTTTTCTTTCTTTTCTAACCTCATCTTTAACAGTCACATTCATAGTCACAGCTCCAGGTATAGCCTCTTTGGGGATGTCTCCCAAGCTCTAGGACTTAACGCTTTCCATTGTCAGACCCACATTCCCAGCCTTCTTGTTTACTTTTCCACATGACTATACTCTGATATCTCAATACCAGCAAGTCCAAAAAGTGCATCTATTCATTCAGCAGACACAGACACCCCCTTCCTAGTAGTATTGCTCTCTATCAAGCCAAGGTCAGGATGAAGACGGCCATCAGTTCCCAAATGAGAACATCTAACTGACAGACTCGATAAAGCAGAGGACTCAGTATTCTATCAAGTGATGTAAAAATTTGTTTCCCAATTTCTCATTTCTTTGTCAAGTTGCCTCCTAACTGGTCTCAGCCACCCACTCTTACCTCCATCCAATATCTCTTCCATTCTGAAACTGGAGTGATCTATTCCAGAGGGAAACCTGATGTCACTCTCCACCACTTAAATGGCTTCTCATACCTCTTGAAAGAGAGAGAAAATTCTTAACATGGCTACCAAGCCCCCATGAACTGCTCTCTGCCCTTCTTTCTGACCTCTTCTCACAGAGTCCTCCCGACACTCACTAACGCCAGCCACTTTGGCCTTCTCTCTTGTCCTCAAAGAAGCCTTGTGTCTCCGTGTCTCTGGGTCTTTGCTTATGCTGTCCCCTCTGCCTGAAACATTCAGGCTCCCACCTGTTTGACTTGTAGTCATCCTTCAAGTCTCAGTTCAGATCTCATTTCTCTGGGAAAAATCTCTTCCGACTCCATAGAATGGAGCAAGACTCCTCTAAATAACCACATGGCACTGAGATCCTTTTCTTCATACACCTGTCCCCTGATTGAAATTGTGTATTTGTGTGGCACTTTGTTTGCTTCCCCTTCTAGTCCAATTGCTCACCATCACCTCTCCAAAGCTTAGCATGGTGCACAGCACGTAGTAGACACTCTATTAACATACACTCAGTGAATGAAGGAAAATAGTGTACTGATATTTCACACTGTGTTTTCCCCTGTGGTTTCTACAAGGAACCAGATCTCAGGGTTATACAAAAAGCAGTGGGCATAAGAGGGAGGAACTGTCAAGAGCCTCTCAAAGATTTCAACATGAAGGATTTCTTCCAGAAAGTTTAAGCAGAGAAGTTCCACAGAATGAACCCCAGCAGATATAAAACCAACCTTAAGGAAGTACTTGAGCCTAGAGCCAGAACTAACTGAAGGTCATTCCATCTCTAAAGGAATGTGGCAACCTCAAAGGGAGCCAGTCAGAAATGGAGCAAAGAAAATCAGATGAGCTGAGGCATATGCACAGTTCTAATTCCCCCAATAGTCCCAGGGAAGGGCTGCCTGGTCAAGCTGACAGGTAAATCCGAATTGTGAACAGCTCCTCCTAGCTATCTCAGCACAATATTATTCAACATTTAACTCATAATGTCCTCCTTTGTTCTGAGGCCACCAAACAAACTTAAAAATTTGCCTCTCATGTAGCTTTCCATTCATTCATTCATAAATTTATTGAGCATCTAATATGTGCTATGCCTTGAGGATATAGTGATAAGCAAGATGGAGCTGGGCTCTGCCCTCACAGAGTTAATATAATAGTCTGTCGAGTGACAGACAATTAAGAAAGCAATTTACCATGAAAGTATTGGGTCCTATAGCAGGCTACTGCTGCTTGCCTGCCCAGGATCGTTTTTTTGGAGAACCTCTCCTTTTCTCATCCTTCTGACCCCAGCAAAGCTATCCGTGGCCAGGACATGGCACCCTACCACACCACCACACCCCTATCACCACTACAGCATCAGTCAGGCCAGTCAGGGCCTTGCTGAGATTTGTAAGTGGAGGTAGGGTTGTGAGGGCCTCTCTTCTTTGGGGATTTTGAGTCATGTGGATATAGGTTTGAGGCTGCCATGAACTATCTTGCCTACACTGGGGAACAGGGTCACCAGATTTAAAAAATAAAAATACAATACACAATTATTTGTTTAATCAACAAATGCTTATTGAGTACCTACTATGTGCCAGGTGCTGTTCCAACAGCTGAGAATTGATCAGTGAACCAGATTAAAATCCCTGCCCTATGGAGCTCACTTCCTAGTGGAGGGGGAAATTAATAGACAAGGTTAAGAGGTAAAAGATATGGTGGCTTGAAGAGCGATATGTGCAAGGAAAAAGATAATGCAGGGAACGGGGATGGGGGTTTCTGGCGAGGATGATAGTCACAGTCTTAAGGAGTGAGGCCAGAGAACACCTTGGTGAGAATTGACATTTGAAAGAACACCTTAGGGAGGTAAGGGAGAAGCCAAATGAATACAGGGAACAGCAGTCTGGGCAGAGGGAACAGCAAGCACAGGGACTCTGAGCAAGGAGAATGCCCAAAGTATTGGGGAAACAACAAGAGGCCACCCTGGCTGGAGAGAGTGAGTGAAGGGACGAACAGAAGGAGATAAAGTCCTAGAGGCAGCAGGGGCCGGATCTTTCAGGCATTATAGGCCTTTGTAAAGATTGTGAATTTTACTTCCACTGTGACTTTTACTCAGAGTGAGATGGGAAATGAGAAGAGGGTTCATAGCGGAGGGTGGAATTTAGATTTGCGAGGATCAGTTTGGATGCTCTTCTGAGAATCCAGGGCAGAGCAGAGGCAGGGAGACAGACCATCAGGAGGCCTTGTGTTAAAGTTGGAGTCTGTTCTTGGACAGTTGCTACTATCATTCATTACATTATATCCACATTAGGTAAGTTCTACATGTCAGGACTTCAGGATGACTATATACTTATATATATCTATATATATATAAGATATATAAGATATATATAAGATATATATCTAAGTATATATACTTATATATATCTATATATATTTGTATATGTACAAATATATATTACCTATATTTGGTGAGGAAGATTGGTCCTGAGATAACATCTGTGCCAATCTTCCCCTTTTTGCTTGAGGAAGATTGTCACTGAGCTAGCATCTGTGCCAGTCTTCCTCTAGTTTGTATGTGGGTCACTGCCAAAGCATGGCTTGATAAGTGGTGTAGGCCCATGCTCGGGATCCGAACCCACAGCTCCCAGGCTACTGAAGTGGAGCATGGTGAACTTCATCACTATGTCACCAAGCTGGCCCCACTTTTATATTTTTAATGAATTGCTTTTTTTTCTTCCCTTGGTACCATTTGATTTTGAAGCCCAACAACACGTGGTTTGGGGCTGAGGAAATGGTCTTGGAGATACATGAATATCAATAAATGATCTTTTCCCCAGGATTTCAGCTTTAGAAGCATCCATGAAACAAGAGAGAAGATTTCAAATGTCACCCTTGTTCCTTGATGTCACAAATCAAAAAGCAACCCCTTCAAAAGAATCTTTTCGGACACCATAACTCCTCAGATGAGGGAAACAATAGAAAGAATAAACAAATGGGACTTCATCAGACTAAAGAGTTTCTTCAAGGCAAAGGAAAACAGGGTTGAAACAAAAAAACAGCCCACTAACTGGGAAAAAATATTTACAAGCTACTTATCCAACAAAGGGTTAATCTCCATAATATATAAAGAACTCACACAGCTCAACAACAAAAAAACAAACAACCCGATCAAAAGATGGGCAGAGGACATGAACAGACATTTCTCCAAAGAAGATATAAGGATGGCCAATAGACACATGAAAAGATGCTCATCATCACTAATCATTAGGGAAATGCAAATCAAAACTACACTAAGATATCACCTTACACCCCTTAGATTGGCAAAAATATCCAAAACCAAGAGTGACAAATGTTGGAGAGGCTGTGGAGAAAAAGGAACCGTCCAACACTGTGTTGGTGGGAATGCAAACTGGTGCAGCCACTATGGAAAACAGTATGGAGATTCCTCAAAAAGTTAAAAATAGAAATACCTTATGACCCAGCCATCCCACTACTGGGTATCTATCCTAAGAACCTGAAATCAGCAATTCCAAGAGTCCCATGCACCCCTATGTTCATCGCAGCATTATTTACAATAGCCAAGACGTGGAACCAACCTAAGTGCCCAGCAACTGATGATTGGATAAAGAAAATATGGTATATATACACAATGGAATACTACTCAGCCATAAAAAAGGACAAAATTGTCCCATTCGCATCAACATGGATGGACCTTGAGGGTATTATGTTAAGCAAAATAAGCCAGACAGAGAAAGACGAACTCTATATGACTCCACTCATAGGTGGAAGTTAACATATAAACAAGGAGAACTGGTCGGTGGTTACTGGGGAAAAGGGGGAGGTTGGGGGAGGGCACAAAGGGTGAAGTGGTGTTCCCACAACATGACTAACAATAGTGTACAACTGAAATCTCACAAGGTTGTAATCTATCATAACCTTAATAAAAAAAAAAAAGTGCAACTCCTATGCAGCCATAGGGCCAAGGTTGCTGGTTTCTGTACAGGTGAATTATAGCTTAAGGAATAACAAAAATTTTTCAGTTACTAAATAATTTACATTGAAAGAAACAAGAAGGAAGGAAAGATGCATGAGCTTAGGGAAAAGATTTTGTAATGTGCCCCAGTCGAGTCAATGATAAATGTACATAATTAATCATAGACACCATTTTGGCAAATGATATTTCTAAACGATAGAGGCAATTATCTGTTCAATTACATATGCACAGGAATGCATTATTTTCTGACTTTCAACAGGCTGCCTACCTTACAGAATAGGTAAGGAACAGTCTTACTCACTTAATTTAGCATCCTAATTTGTAACCTTAATCTAAAGAGGACATTTTGTTTGTAGTCAGAGGAGGTTGAGAAGAGGAATGTAATAATGATAACTTCTTGGTTCTGCTACTAATATCTTTGTGAAACTATTTAATCACTTATGGTTTCAAACCATAAAATATAAGTTACATATTCTCTCTCCCTCTCTCTTTAAAGGAATATAAAATAATTTTCTAAATGCCTTTCCAATAAATGTTCTGGAAGCAAATTGAAAAACTTGTGAAAATGAAAGAATATTTCCTACTGTCTATTAAATTACTTTCTCTATTAAAATGAAAGAAAATTTCAGTAACTACAGTAAGCAATGATCTTTTCTCTACCTTGGTAGAATGAACACATTCTCTGCTATTTCTTTAGCTTCATGGTCTTATCTTACAAAGGCAGTATGGTGTGGTGAAGAATTCAGTCTGGAATCAGACAAACATAGTTTGAAATCTGGTTCTGCAATTTCCTATGATTCTAACCCTGAGCAAGTTACTAAACATCGCTAAGCCTCAATTTCTTTATGAAAGAGAGGATAATCATATCAATCTCACAAAATATGCTGTGAGCAGTACACGAGATAATGTTTATCAAGTTTCAAGTCTAATGTCAGAGATTCAACACATGCTCAATATTGTAGGTATTATTAATGTTAAGTCCTCCCTCTCATTGAAGGTCTTTAATATCTTATCCTGCTAAAATAAATCATGTCATTCTATCATTCACTCATTCTACCAACGTGTATTGAGCGCTGTGCATACATACAAGATGTCGGTATATACATAAAAGTCATTTTGGATATAAGTAAGGAAAGGATGAATTATTTAGGAAATGACTTAGAGTGACTGGTTAGCAGTTTTGATTTCTAACTCAGGTGGTCTAAAACTGTGTCGTCCAATAATGATAGCCATTAGCCACATGCGGCTATGGAGCACTTGAAATGTGGCTATTTTAAACTGAGAGGTAGTGCATATGTCAAATATACTCCAGATTTTGAAAACTCTGTATGAAAAAAAAGACTGTAAAATATCTCATTAAGATTTTCTTGTGTTGATTACACATTGAAATGATAATATTTTGTATATATTGCATTACATTATATTGTTAAAATGAATTCATCTGTTTCTCCTTACTTTTGTAAGTATGTGGCTATGAGGAAAATTAAAATTTTGTTGCTCACATTTGTGACTAGCATTATGTTTCAGCTGGGCAGCACTGATCTAAATATTTAAATAAAACAAGAAAGGAAAGAAGAGAGGGAGGGAGGGAAGGCAGAAAAACAAAAGAATCTTCAAGAACTGGAAGATGTAACCCTTAAAGGATCTTATAGTAGAACAACCCTTTCTATGCATAGCACAATAGCAAAAAATCTAAGAGAATGAGATACTGTGCTTACAGCACAATGCCAGCAACTTAGCAAACACTAGCTTGTATTATTTATTTGTTTAATGATCACCTTTTGTATTTTAGGCACCATACTAGGAGCTACAGTTCCATTGATGAGTACTCAGTCGAATGAGGAAAACAAACAAGAAAAAATTTTGTAAACTTTTAATTTTGTCTTTCATATTGTTCTTACAGACTTTAAAGATATGTTTTAATTTTCTTTCAAAGTTTGTACATACCTGTCCACATCTGACCCTTATTAGCACAATAACAACACTTTCTATTTTGTTTTTGTAAAAATTAACACCAGCAGGATATTGAAAGGCATTTTTAGTTCCTTTAGCAAAAATTTCATTTACTAATATACTGCAAAGGTGTTTAGTAACAAAAATTAATTTAGAAGCACTCATCTGGCATCTATTTTTATGTCAGACATATCATTCTCACAGAAAATCATTCCTGAATGATTCCTGAAGCATCCTTCCACAATATTTCATGACCCCTATCTATGGCCCCTGATGTAGTTATGCTTGTATATATGCACATACAAATATGTAAATAGGCAAATATGTTTGCATACAAATATGCAGGCAAATACGTTCATTTTGGAGCAGTCGCAGCATTGCCCACCCCCTTCCACCTCTAGGCTCCAAGAGAAAGGAGCTTTGCCATCTGGGCAGCCCTAGACCTGGCCTTTGGTCCTGCTGATTAGAATATGAGCTGAACTGTAGGATTTACACCTTAAAGGAAATGGAGGCCTAACCCCAAAAACTGATCCAGAAGGAGGAGGAGAGAAAAGGAAAGACTTATAGGAGACAGAGTTTAGAGAAGTGGAAAGAGAAAGAGAGAAAGGAAACAGAACAGTTACCTTGGCAAGCCGTGCTAGATATTGCAATTTGAAATGAAACTGAAATACTGAGTTATTGATAGGGGATGAGGCGGTGCTGAGATTCTGAGAGAGAAGACAGAAGGCAGAATGAGCGGAGGCAAGAAGATCCCAAGAAGCCTTGCTGAGGGTTATGTAATCCCTTGGTGATTTTCTGAGAGGCTACGATGAGGCTTTAAAATGTTTTTCATTAATTCTTTCCTCTCCGACTGATGTTTCTACTGACTATGCCACCATTGACACTGGTGAGAGCAGCTCTCTTAAATTAATTAAACAAGGAGGCCATTAGACTGATGCGGCTCCTAAGGCCCTGGCTGCCTACATCAGCAAACCAGAATCTAAGCCTGTAAAAGCCTCAAAGTTAGGAAGTCAAAATCCTAAGGACAACCAATCACAAGTAGCCAACCCAATCATTGTTTGGCTTCTGTATTTTCTCCATAGAAGCCTTTCCCCAAGCCCCTGTGGTCTGCGCCTAACCACATCCTGTTTGGTGCTGCCGCATTACAATCGATTTTTGCTCAAACTCTAAAAATTTTTAGTATGTTTCAGTTTATCTTTCAACAGTTCAAAGCAGCCTGGCTCTCTCTGTGTTCCCTGTGTTACTTCCTGGCTGGACTCAGTCCTGAAAGTGAAGGCGTCTGGGCTCCTTCGTAGCACAGCGGCAAGCATGGCAGGCTCCTCACCCTAACTGAAGGATGCTCCATAAATATAGGTTAAATGAAAAAATCTTTGGGTTTTGAAGGTAGATTTGATGATGGCATCTCTGACATGGCAACCAGTTTAATCAATGTCTGTGTTGCTGTAGGTAATGATAAAGTACTAACTCAAGAACAACTCTTAAATCTTCATGTTCATGATGCCAAGAGCTGTAAGTCTGGTTTACCAGTTTTGTTCAGGTTTGATTGTTTATTTTCTAATATTCAGTTATACTTGACAAGAAATACACAGTCTTAGCGTAAATACACAAGCTCACCTTACTGCAGCCCCCACTTCCTCCTGTCCTAGAATTAGGGTGGGGGGCAGATCGGGGAGGCAGGGAGGAACTTCCGCAGTTGCAGCCCTCCCCAGCCTCCCCGCGCCCCCCAGCCTCCCCGCCCCCCCCCCCCCCCCCAGCACTGGCTAATGCTGGAGAAAGGGAAGAGAAGGGTGTGGTCGCCTGGAAGCCTGGGAGTAACTGTAGAGTTCTGAGTAGGTTGCACATTAGAATCACCAGGCAGCTTTAAAAATAAAAAATACCCTTGTTTAGGGGCTGGGTAGGCGGCACAGCATTTAAGTTCACGGTTCTGCTTCAGCAGCACGGGTTCACCAGCTCCAATCCCGGTGCGGACCTAAGCTTGTCAAGCCATGCTGTGGTAGGCATCCCACATACAAGTAGAAGAAGATGGGCACGGATGTTAGCTCAGGGCCAATCTTCCTCAGTAAAAAGAGGAGGATTGGTGGCAGATGTTAGCTTAGGGCTAATCTTCCTCAAAATAAATAAATAAATAAAATACCCTAGTTTAGGCCAATCTAGAGTAATTAAAATTGAATTCCTGGGCATCTGTAATTTTTTAAAGTCCCTGGGTGATTCTAATAGTTCGAAACATTTAAGACATTCGTGACCATGTCAGAGCATCATTGACATGGTCCCTCATCCTAACCAAGTTTGAGTCTTCACTTTCTATGTCATAATACAATAGGTTACAGTTGGAGGCCTCCAGCTCTCTAATTCAGTCAGTAGTCTGGGGCAGCAAATCTGAAGGGAAGTCCCCCACTTTGTCCCTGACTACAGAGACTTGATGCTCTGGTTTGCTGGACCAGTCCTGGGTCGTGCTGGTATCTTGAAAAAACTACTAATAGCTCCTTCCTTCACTCTTGGAAGAGTCCAGATTTGGATGATAAATTATATGGTCCCTCTACACACATCAAACAGGGAAAGCCCAGCCTAGCCTAGCATAGTATTTTCCTGGGATTCCTTCCAGCAATAATTTTAATATTCTTTCATTCTCGAATGTCTTTCTTTCCAGTCCTTTCTTCTTTCTCTTTCATCAGATGAGGCTTAAACACCCTCCCAATAGTTCATTCCCTCACTATTCTCCCTCTCCGTATCCCCAAGAATTTTTTCCCTTCATCGTATATTTGTAGAGTGCAGGTGGAGGCTGCATCTTAAAGAAGATTTTATCTTGTTTATCCTGTTTCAGGACAGGGAGAGAGGGAAGTATCGTGAAGGACTGTGGGGTCAGACCACCTCTGGCTTTTTCTCCAGACGTTGAATGACTAGAGAAATGGTCTATCAAGTGCCATGTCCATAAGGAAATCACTGTAACTGATGAGGGAATCAGACAACATCAAATGGAGACTCACCAAAATGTGGACCTCAGGTAGAAGAACAAGGAGACCCATAGGTCTTCCAGATTCCTCCAAATCACAGACTTCCCACAAAGGAATACAGAGGCCAGAAGCTGTCGTCTGCACCTGTCCTGTCCTGACCTTTCTTCTGGCTTGGCCCCTAAGCTTTGAATCCTAATACCTGTATTGGCTACTCCTTGTGTTTGGGTACTGAGTTTGCTTTTTCCTCCACCTTTACCTCATATCCTAATTCCAACCCATTATAATCCCGCCAGCTGGGGCTGACTCCTACTTCATGGAGCTCTTCCTGAATTCTATTTCTAATTCTGGTGATTTCCCAGGAACACAGGCCGGGACTAGGAACTACCACTTGGGGCAAAGATGACACACAGGCCAATCCCATGGTCTGTGACATGATCATAAATGTGATTGATTTTTCTTCATGTTTACCACCTGGCCTGCCCTCTTCTCACTAAGGTTCCGAAAATGTCTCTGCAGGGCTGATACTAGGAAGCTGACCAGGGCCTCTGAATCTGTTTTCACTTTCAAGTATGGTTCTTTTCATGACTCCTCCCCTTCCATTCAGTCATAGCTCAGACTGTCCATTCCCCTGTATTTCCTCCCACCCTCCTAAACTGCCTCAATGCTCTATCTTTCTTTGACTATAAGTTGTTAAATTAGTTTATGAGCCAAAGATTGGGCTCTACTAACTACTAACATTTGCAGTTGTAGAACTCAGTTGTAATGCAGCAGGGGTTGCAAATTTAAATGACGGAGGTGGGAAGGGGGTAAATGGACAGGGTGACGGCACGAAGCAGGCTGGGTGGGAACTCGAGCACGCTGGCAATGCACCCGCCCTGTCTAAAGTGTCCAGCTGCTGTTCTCGCAATGAACTGCTGCCATGGAGGACTGCTGGCCCCAAATGCCAGACTTTCCATTTTTCAAGAAAAAAGAGATATCCAGGTTCTTGTGATCAATCTATTACTTTTTTTTAATATTGGCAATTAATTTTTAAAAATTTAAATTCTATTCTGGCTAAACAAAACTTATCTGTGAGTAGCATCTGGGTCTCCGGTTGCCAGTTTGCAATGGCTTTTCTAGTGCATTCTCGGATAAACGTTTGCGTAATGTGGTTTTGAGATGGAAAAGTCATCTGAGGCAATCCAACATGAAATTAAGGGGTGTGAAATTCTAAAAGATATCCTTGAAATCTAAAGATGCTGGTGTTTATGCATAAAAACAGCAGTAGCAACAACAGGAATTCCTTTTAAGTGACAAACGGCCACTTAAGAAAATCTTTTAATGAAGGGAGATTTTAGATGTTCTATAAGAGGTCCACTGTGCATGCTTTTGTGCCTGAACACTTCATTTTTCATAAACAAAAAGCCTCTAATTGTCTTCCATTTTAAAACATCTTCATCAGCAAAGATATTGAGGAGGTAGTTAGAGGGGAAAATAATGACACTGTAAAAGTTGGCAGTGGGATCAGTTAATCTCTTACCCCTTATGACAGTTTACATTTTGAGTGACAACTAAGGTTATCAACTTTGCAAATACTGTAGATTTATTCTTGAGCAAGCTGATAGGAAAACATTATTTTCCACTATTACTGGATGTTATCTTTAAAAAAATCAAGATGTACTGCTTTATTATATCAACAAATGCAATACTTTAAATGCAAAGTATTTCACCGTGGGATGGCAAAAACTGCTGACTAACAAAAACTCTAGAGCAGGTTTTCTCCACCTTAGTACTAGTGACATTTATCATCAATTGCTCTTTTGATGTGGAAGGCTGTCCTGTGCACTGCAGGCTGTTTGGCAGCATCCCTTGCCTCTACCCACTATATGCCAGCAGTACCCTCCCCAGTCCCTGTTCGTATCAACCAAAAAGTATCTTTAGACATTGCCAACTGTCTCCTGGGGGCTGAATTTGCCCCCAGTTGAGAACCATTGCTCTAGAGGAAATGCTGTACATCACAACTTGGATTTTGATTCCCCAGAAGCGTCTTAAAATGACACTTCACAAAGGGAAAGATCTTGGAAAAAGCATCATCGCTGACTTCATGTAAGTCCTCAGGGGGACATGGGGGTTGGGGAGGGAAGCCTTTGAGGCAAGGTGCAGTGGATGTATACTGATAAGAAAGTTGCTGTGAGGGCAGGTGAGGTCAGCCCTAGGTGTGAAACCCACTCCTCTCCTTGACAATAATGCCTTGACAAGCAGGAACCAACGAAGATCTGTCAAGCCAAGCAGCAACATCTTGTAGATTCCAAACTACAGATGGAGAACTCCAGCCTTCCTCTGACCAAGTCGGAGGTGAAATTTGAACATATTGAAGGATGGGAATACCACACAGTTAGACATTTAATAGGAAATCCTTCTTCTTCTTCTTTTTTTTTTTTTTCTATTTTGGAAAGAAAACGTTTTTCCAGAAAAACATGAAAGGTTATAATAGTGGTTTGAAATCAGTAACTTTCAATTTTTTCTTTGTGGTCATGGAAGAAATCATCAATTCCATTTCTCAATAGAACCTCATAAACACAATAGGCCAAATGCCAAAACAGAAATTAAATGGCTGTGTGATCCTCAAGGGTAGACATACTTTAACTATGAAGTATTCACACCAAACCTTGAGAACAGTACACGAAAGAGAATGAGCTAGAGTATGTGGCATTCGCATTTGCTGTTTTGACAGCACTGTTTATCAAAATAACTACAATTTTCAAAGAAAAGACTACTTAATTCTTACTATATTGCTTTTCTGTCTGGTAGAAACTATAAAGAATAAGTTTACCAAGTTTTTGGTTGAGTTTTAGTTTATTTAACTTGTTTCGCCACAGTTAAATGTTTCAAAATGGTATCTTTTAGTCTTCTTTTCATATTGTATTAGCTTAAAATCTGTTTCAATGATACTATAATGGTGGATACATGTCATTATGCATTTGTCAAAACCCATTGAATGTGCAACACAAAGAATGAACACTAATGTAAGGTATGGACTTGACTTAGCAATGCATCGATATTGACTCATCAATTATAACATATGTATCACATTAATGCAAGATGTTAATAATAGAGGAAACTAGTGGGTGGGGTGGAAGTGTGTGGGCAGAGAGGGGGTTTATGGCAACTCTCTACTTTCTGCTCATTTTCCCTATAAACCTTAAATTGCTCTAGAAAATAAATTCTATTTTTTAATCTGTTTTGTAAATTTTATAATAAAAAACCCAACAGTATTAAAATTCCTTGCATCTTTTAAACAGGACTTTTGAAGATTGATCCACTTCCTGCTTATTCACTGTGGAAAGATGATTCCTCGAGATGAAGTAGAGAGAGGACAAGACTTCCTTCCTTGTCCAAGCCTGGCCACTGAGCGCTCTCATTCAAACTCCGGGAAAATATTATTTGAGTCCTGTAAATGGTGGGCCTCAAATTGCATTATACTTATGCATTTTCTTCATTTCAGCAGTTTCACATGCTTTTATGTTTTCTCCTCACAAAGTAAACTTGTGAAGTAAAATTCACTCAGAATTGTTCATAATCCATTTTACATGATAGGCTGCATTTGTTTCTAATTAACAGCAATATAATATTTGCCAGAAAAACAGTAAGTTATGATGAATCAGAGAGCTTTTTCTTGAACTTTATCTATGCAACAGCAAACAAGTCATCCTGCAGAAATATAGTAAGTTTGTTTTTTCAGTGGCATTCTAGTCAGTCTGTCGTATAAACTATTGGTTCCAGTTTTCATCTCTGCCACAATGGGAGATTTTTCACCATAGAAGTGTCTTGGATGTTTGTCAGAGACTCTGCAAACTAATGAGAGCTTCATCAGTCCTGGGAGGACTCGAAGCAGGCTTCCTACTAGATGCTCTGAGGGGAGAGGGCGTCTAAAGAAAGTTTTAAACAATCCTATATTCAGATATATACAGTGTAGCTGGAAGGCTTGAGCCTATGCTTATGACAAATGTTAAGAATACACCCAAATCAGCTAAGAGTAAGTGCAACTGAGTTCAAGGGTAAGCTAGTGCTGAAAAGTGCCAAACACTTGAGTTGAGAGGCACAGAATAAAGCGGTTAACTCAGGGGCTCTGGAGTCCTGGAGACTCGGGTTCTACTCCAGTTTGTGGAACCCTAGGAAGTTATTTCGCCTCTCTGGGTTTCACATACTGCATCTGTGGAGCAAAGCAAGGTGAGGTCATGTCTTTCAAGAAGTAGATTCCTGGTAAGAGTGCAATAAGTGGTGGTTTTATCGTTACTGTTAAGAGGAGGAATACTAGTAGCCATAATTACAAATCCTGGAAAAGGTGCATGTTTCCAAGAAGGTGAGACATAGCTCAGTGGAAAGTAAGGAGAATGGATTTCAAGGTGAAAGTTAGTATTTCCAAAGCAGTAGGAAGGAACAAGTCACATTTTGAGGTAAGACTGAAAAAGGAAGTTCCTTTGGTGGATTTATATGAAGTAAAATCAATGTAGTATTGATATTATTTCGGGAATAACATCTGAAGTTTTGGTGGAAGAGTGCAAAAGGTAGAAAGAGAACTGTTTCAGTAGTCAGAAGACCTGGATTGTAGACTAGATTTTACCTTCGGAGTCTGAATTCCTCTCCTGATTAGCTGTGTGACTCTGGGCAGGGCAAATCCTCTCCGAGACTTAAGTTGTTAACCTGTGAAATTGGTTGTGTGATCTCTGAGGGTCACTCAAAACCTGTGGCAAATGAGAGTTTAAGTTGTTGGCATAAAAGTGGCATGATTAAAACGGGAAAACAGTTGCTCTGCAGGCTCTTTGTAGAATTGATTGGAGTGGGAAATAGACAGCGGAGGACCAGAGAGAGCAAGGGTTACATTTACAAAGTACTCTCCTAACAGGGCAACAGGAAGGATTGAATCTGTTAACTCGCGGCAGAAATGGATACTAAGAGGCCCATGAGTTAGGAGAATGGGAAGGAATGAAAATTACTGAAATTGAGAGAGTCATTATTTGTAGAAGAAAGGGAATGCGATAAGCTTATTTTTCAAAGAAGTTAAGTATCAGGACATGGCAGGATATCTTTAATATTGACTAATGAGCAATAAATTAGATTTGGTAATTTGATATACATACAATAAATTATCTTGCCTATTTTTATTACAACTTTATCATATTAGAGATTTTCTAAAAACTGATTATAAAATACATATAAGAGCATAAAGGTCCAAGGATAGCCAGACAAATTTGAAGAAGGAAAATAAGAAGAAACATTTGCTGCATTAGAGGTCATGAATTAGTGTACCACTGTATCAACTAAAATAATGTGGTGTTAGAGGAAGGTCAACACAGACCAATGAATGGAAAAGAAGCCAGACCTGTCAATGAATGGAAATGCCTAGTCTTACATCAGACCTCTGTGCACGCAGAGGTGACCTTAAAAACCAGCAGGCATTGTAAGTAGCTTCACTATGCACATGGAAAAGAATATAATTGGAATCCTACCTCACGTCATACTTGAAAAAAATTCCAAGTGAATTAGAGACATAAATGTGAACACAGAACAAATATCTTTTTATAATTTGGAGAGAGAAGAAATTCTTCAACCAAGCTCAGAAAGTTAAAATCATAACAGAAAAGATTGATTAATTTGACTATATCATTGTTGATGAGAGTATAATTTTGGAGAGCAGTCTGGTAGTATCTAGGAAAGCTGAAGATGCATATATTCTAGACCCGGAAACTCCAATTGTTGTTTTGGACTTTAAAGAGATTTGAACATTTATACATAAGGAGACATGCTGCATAGTCTGTAGAAGCAAAAAGTTGGAAGCGACCTAAATACATATCATCAGAGGAATGGGTAAGTATGTAATGATGGAGAATCCCATACCTGTTATATTTATTTAAACCTTGATCTACATGTATAGATATGGATAGAACATGAACACAAAACGTTGAATGGAAAAAGCAAGATTGAAGGATAATACCATTTCTGGACATTTTAAGAACTCACAAAAACACTATTAACCAAATATGGATTCATATACATGTAGTAAAAGTGTAGATGGGCAGCGTATACTACTTTAGGATAGGCCTTATTTTGGAGAGGGAGGAAGGAAAATAAGACCAGGGAGGAGTTTAAACATTCCTTCAATTGTATGTACCTATGTTTATATTTTTAATTAATTAATTAATTTATATTTGTTTGTGAGGAAGATTGGCCTGAGCTAACATCTGTGCCAATCTTCCTCTATTTTACATGGGATGCCATCACAGCATGGCTTGATGAGCAGTGCTAGGTCAGTGCCCCAGATCCAAACCTGCGAACCCCGGGCCACTGAAGCGGAGAGTGTGAACTTAACCACTACACTGCCGGGCCAGCCCCCTGTATTTTTAAACAATAAAGAAAATCTGTTAGTATTTTAAAATTCTGAATGGTGGGTGGTGACTGCTTATTATATTACTGTTTATATTTTTCTGTATGTTTGAAATATTTTAAAATAAAGAATTAGTGTTAATCAGGTACAGTGGGAAAACTTTTTATCACTCTAATAATTTAAATATTACCTAGGCATAACTGTTTGAATTTTAAGGCACTATAATTACTATTTGGGGAGTGTTTAAAAATTTTACTTCAAATTTTCAGTATAATTTTTTTTTTTTGGTTTTGGTTCTCCATGTCCCAAATTGTTGAATAAAAATTACATGGGAAAGAAAACCTGCCATAAAACATTGCTAGTTATTTCACAAAAGAATTGTTAACTTATGAAGAGATTTATTACATGTCTCCACTTCAGCTTGGATCATTAATTAAATGATCAGGGGCTACTATCAATTGAAAGTATTAATGGGATAGTGAAAGTCAATTCACTAATACTTACTTTCCAATGTGTTTCAAACATGGAAGTACTGTGTAAAATGAGGTGCACCTGTGAATTCCAAAGTGTAATTCAGGATCTTGGGACTATAGACCCCTTTGATCTTGTCACAAATTGGCTCCTGGAAACCAGAAGGCCTCCCGGACTCAAGTCTCCAGGGACATTACCCCTGAAGCATCTCAAAACAAATAAAGTGGCTCAGACAGACGCTGGACCCAAACAGAATGGCAACCATTTCACACAATTAACCCCCAAATGATGTGAACAGACAATTCTCCACATGTAATTATGGCTTTTGTTATTTTTTCCCCCATGAAAGTGTTCTATTGCTTTGGCTTAAATGCAACAGATAGAGGTATTCAGCCTCGGCTGGCAAAATTTCTGATCCATGTTTTAATAGATTATCCTGAATTGGCCTCCTGGAAGCATTTATGCTGACCAGTTTTGAAAACCTCTTTGTCAGCCCTCACCCTGACCTGCTAACGCCCAGCTCTAATGGAGGAAAGCAGGGGGTGATGATAATCGCTGTCTGCCCAGCCCTGAGTGCAGTGCCTGAGTCTGCAGAACAGTCCGTGTGGAGGAAAAAAAGGAAATAAGGAGCGTAATTCAATGAATACTTGGAAACCAAGCTTGAGGGTTTCTTTTTCCGTTTAGAGGAGTAGAGATATCAGAAGCAGGATTATGAAAAAGAAAGAGTTAGTAAAAATGGGATCTTTGTGAATTAGAATAGCAAGGCCATTTCAAATTGAATTACACAGGATCATGGCAATTAGAATTGGAAAAGATCTCTCAGTCTTTCTCTGTCAAAGCATGATTACTCCCAATGGTATATTCTCCTGAGCTTAGTCTAGTCCAATTGTAAATGATTCAAGTGATGGAGCCTCCTTCGCTTCTCTTGGGATATCACTTCACAGTCTAAAATAGCTAACTACTAGGGGAGCCCTCCTGTATTTTTTTGCCTCATTTCCAGTATTCTGTTTTGTATTTCCCCAATCCACCTTAAAACTATTTGAATTTAATTTTAAATGGCTACAATCTACGTTTAAATGATTAAACCCAGCTGAGTCTGCATCTTTTTGAATATGTTAATTTCTCTCTCTCATACACACACACACACACACTCATTTAACTATATGTGTATATACATACACAAACATACAAACTTCACACATGTACTCACCTATACACACACAATTAGAAAATATTACACAGCCACATGTGTTTAGGAGAAAAATTAATAAAGACTCCTAAGTTTTAGGTCATTCGTTGATAAAACAATCATAAAAAATCAATAACCTATTGCTTTTAAACTGATAAAGGGGCAAAAAGCAATAAACCTAAATGTTATTCCACTTTGTGAATATTATAGTTATTGTGCATAAGTAACATAATATGATCTTTTAATATAGTGTTTACTATAGCTTATTTGGTATAAATAATATAGATATTCAATATGGTGCTAATGCCAAAAATACATTTACAGGAATCATTTTAGTCAAACTTCTTTTGCATCCATTGAAACAATAGTGTTCATTTTTTCTTTGTGGATGGACTCCTTCCTACAATAAATTTGGTTTAAGCTTTGAGTAAATTGTAGAGCCTGGGGGAACAGCTTGGGGTGTTCAAGGTTAATGGAGGTTGCTTAAGGGTATTTAAATTTGATCAAGGAATTTATATAGCTTTCCATGTCCTTTCCGAAGAGCTGCCCTAAAGTGTTTTTCACACCTGTCAATCAGTCAACCATTATCCAATCAGGTAGGAAGATGAGTCTCTGGAAAAAGGAGAAAAAAATATAAACAAATGGTTTGAATTTTCTTTAAAAGGATGGAATTCACCATGTTCATGTACATGATTTTTTATGTTATCAATTCATAAAGTTTTTGAGCTAGAAGGCATCTTAGAGGTAGGAGTCTTTGAGCTAGAATCCCCTAGCTCGGTGATTACACAGTCATGGTCTGGAAAAATTATAAAATAGAGTCTGTGTAGCAGTTTAAACTTTTAAATTTGTCAGGTGAGTTTTAGTTAAATATGTGGATTCAACATGTTTTTACATAAAATTCCTTCATAAATCTTGTAAAAATTACAGGAAAGAAATGTAAAAGAATGAAGAATGTGAGAGAAGACATAGCCAAGGAGAATGTCTACCCATTTTTTGGAAAATGAAAGCAAATGAAGTGGTAACTAAATGAGTAGAATGAAGAAAGCTAATAACAGCTAATGATTTTTGAGCACTTATTATGTGTTAAGCATTATTACAAAAGCTTCACATAATTTAACTCAGTTAACCCTCACAACAACACTGTGAGGTGAGTAGCATTATTATCTCCATTTAATGGGTGATGATTCTGAGGCAGAGTGGGTTAGTAAGGAAGATTTTAAATGGTATAAACTTGTATGTAAACCCAGAGGGTCTAACTCCCACATCTGTGCACAGGGGAATATCAATGACAAGCAAGACAAATTGCCTCACCAGACCCAGAGAAGGCTAAGTAATTGAAGGCACCTTCGCAGTGGAAGGACCAAGGGGTAGGGCTGAATGATTGGTTGAAAGACAGTAGAGAAAAAACTTAGACCATTAGCTCCCCTTTACCATACCAAATGAAAGGAGATTTTAAGCATCCAAGTGGGTCAGAAGATTGGAGGATTCTTTACGGCAGAAACTGAATCTCCTTGAAAAAATACTTACAGTAACTGACATTGGGGCTCCCCATCAGAAATCCAGATGGCCAGCCAATAACCACACAATGGTGCCTAACTGTCTACAAGTCCCACTTATTTATGGAGAGCTTACAATCAGATTTTACTGCATCACTCTTGACATCTGTTTCTGTTGACTGCTTTATCTCTTGCTAATAGTTTGCTTTTCCCTTGCTTTTTTATCTTTTTATATCTTGTTTTTGACTGAATGCCAGTGTGTGCAGAAAACTAACGGAGACTGAGGAAAATTTTGTTTGAATATCCGTATGAAAAAAAATGAACCTTGAACCTTTCCTCACACCATACATAAAATTAATTAAAGATGAATCATAGACCTAAATATAAAACAATTAAGTTTTTAGAAGAACTCATTGGAAAATGTATCTACGACCTACAGTAGCACAGATTTCTTAAAGGGCACAAAAGGCACTAATCGTAAAAGAGCATGTTGATATATTGAACTTCATTAAAGTTAAGGAACTTGGTTCTCAAAAGATACCATTAAGAGAGTGAAAGATAAAGACACAAACAGGAAGAATAAATCTGTAATACAGATATCTGACAAAGTAGTATGAGAACATACAAAGAACTCCTTCAAATAAATAAGAGAAAAGGCAACCTAATTTGTAAAAATCAAGCAAAAACTTGAAAACAAACATCACAAAAGAGTATATCCAAATATCCAATATACATAGGAAAAAATAGTTAACATCACTATTCATCAGGGATATGTAATTTAAAACGACCATAGGATATCACTGTAAAATCACCAGTATGGCTAAAATTTTAAAAACTGACGATATAAAGTTTTGGTGAGGATTATGAGCAATTTGAACTCTCCTACATTGCCAGTTGATATGATTATAAATTGATGCAACCACTTGGGAAAACTGTTTGGGGGTATGTACTAAATCTAAATACACACCTATCCCACAAGTCAGCCATTCTACTCCTAGGTGTATAACCAAGAGAAATCAGTTTATGTGTCTACAAAAATACATGTAAAAAAATATTCATAGTAACTTTATTCATAATAGCCTCAAATTGGAAATAATTGAAACATCCACCAGCAGGAAAATGCATAGAGAAAGTGTAGTATATTTATATGGTGGAATAGTAAGCAATTATAATACACTACATGATTCAATTTATATGAAATTTAAGTACAGGCCAAACTATCTATGGTATTAGAAGTTAGAATAGTGATTACTCTGTGGGAATGATCCATCGTATCTGTGATGCTGGAAATGTTCTATATCTTGATCGTGTTATGGTTAAATGAGTTCATACATGTGTAAAAATTCATCAAGTTGTATATTTAGTATCAGTGCACATTACTGAGTATACATTATTCTCAATGAAAAATTCTGAATGTTTTAAAAAAAGGCTCAGCTAGGATCACGACACATTTGAAGAAAATCTCTAAAACAAAACAAAACAGACACCATTTTTCCCAGAGTCAAGAGGATATATATGTCCATGAAATAGAAAACAGGAATTAAAAACAAAAACCAAAGAATAGAGAACAAGAAATAGTTTTGGAAAAAAAAAAAGATAGATAAAATGTAAAAATTCCATAGAAAATAAAGTTAAGGAAATTATCTAGAAAGCAGAACAAAGAATTGGGAAATAGTCAATAAAAGTGAAAAGATTTTAAACAACTTAGTCACTCCAGGCAAACATGCTCATTGCAGACCACAGTGGTCCTGGCCCTTCGTGATTTCACTCTGACCCTGGCAAGGACCTGAGCATGTTTTCCTGTCACAAGACTGCTCAGGGACTGCAACACTGAATTTTTTATTTTTTGTGAGATTATATCAACTCAGCTTGGTAACAGCTATTTCCTCAGCTATGATTGGTAACAATAATTTTTTGAAGAAAATTGAGAAAACACATTAATTAACCTTTACTTAATTTGGTGTGGTAGGTGAAACATTTCAAAACATGAGGTCTATGTGGGAGGGAGAGAATAACAAATATGGTCCCTGGTGGTTAAAAAACAACAAGCAGTAGGAGAGGTGGGAATAGTTCAACACAGGCCTTTTGATATATCACAGAACTTTTTATCATTTTAACTTTCTGTATTTATCCATTTTAGAATATTGCATGTTATAATTTCAAAATCATTTTTGATTTTCCATTTTCCTAGATTAATCATGTACATTGTAGAAGATAAACATAGAAAAACCAACCATGATTATTCTGTACAGAGATAATCACTATTGATATTTAGTTAAGAATTCTTATGTCTTCTATATTTCTCTCTCACCAAAAATACATTTTGGGGGACAAAATGGAGATCACACTATAGATACAAGGTTGAACCTTTTTTTCCACTTAATAACATATTGTGATCATCTTCCTATAAATATAATCATTTTTAATTCATAATATTTCATAATACGGATGTCCATCATTTATTTACCATTATCTTATTGTCGGATGTTTAGTTTGTTTAGATTTAAAAATATCATAAATGATATAAATTATGATGTAAAATATTTATAAGTTTTTAAGGTATCTGATTCTTATTGCCAAATTGCCTTTAGAAATGTTGTCTCAAGTCACATTCACATCAGGCACTGAATGAAGTGCCTGTTTCATGGAGCCCTAGGCAAGTCTGGAAATAGGCATTTTGATAAAATCCTCAACAATCAAAAGGGAAAAAAAGGTAACATTGTTTTTTAAATTTGAATTTCTATGTTTCTAATATCATTGAACATTTCTTCATATGATTGTTTGCATTTTTCCCCTTCTTTTATGAATTATCCACTCATGATATTTTCCCCAAGTTTTGATTGGAGTTTTCTTCTTTTCCTTATTAATGTGCAAGAGCTTTAATAAATTAAGGCTATTGAGACAAATAATTTTGAAGTGCTTTTTCTCTTTTGCAGTGGTGGTTGGTTGTTTGACAGATTGTGCATGTCTATGTGGGGGACTGGCATTGGCCGCCCCAAGATACGTCTCTTTGGCATGAGGATTATTTGGGGCTGGTTACTTTTAATAAACTGTAGACGGGAAGGAGGCTCTGAGGAGTGGAACTTGCTTGCCCTTTGTTAGGAGACATTTACATTGTAAAGGAAATCTCCATCTGTAAAGTTGTCTCCCTCTCTGTACCAGGAAGAAGGGGGGATGACCTTATCTCTAGAAACTCCTATCAATACAGAATGCAGGGACTTAAATCTGCACAATAATCTTATTCCTGTTTATTGTGCTTGTCTGGTAACCTCCTGCAACTGACTCCCCCCACCCCCAACATCCTCCTTTGTCTTTAGCTGAATATGATATTTAAGGTGGGGGCCTCAGCCATTTTGGCAAGTTGCTCAGCTTGCCTGAGCCTCTCCCACATATACATGTTATAAAACTTTGTTTAATTTTCTCCTGCTGTTCTGTCTCATGTGAATTTAATTCATATTCCGGCCAGACGAACCCAGAGAGAGTAGAGGAAATGTCTTCCTCCCTGACATCTACATGAAGGAATGTTTGTGAATGGGGAGAAAAGTGGAAGAGCAGGGTCAAAGGAATTGACAGAAAGCTTATGCTACCTTAAGCGTGGGTACCTTTGAAAAACCTCGCTGAAGATGGCGTCAGGAAATCAAGAAGGGGAAGAAGGCTGGAAGAAAATGGTTCTCATGGACAAGATGCATTTGAAGGAGTTTCCGGTATATTTGTATTACATAAGCAGGACGTTAGCAGGATAAAGGCTCTCTCAAAAAACTACTCGGGGGCTGGCCCCGTGGCCGAGTGGTTAAGTTCGCGCGCTCCGCTGCAGGCGGCCCAGTGTTTCGTTGGTTCGAATCCTGGGCGCGGACATGGCACTGCTCATCAGACCACGCTGAGGCAGCGTCCCACATGCCACAACTAGAAGAACCCACAACGAAGAATACACAACTATGTAACGGGGGGCTTTGGGGAGAAAAAGGAAAAAATAAAATCTTTAAAAAAAAAAAAAAAGCTACTCAGAAGTTAACTCTTTGAACAATAATAGAAATCTTTCTTTTGCAGAATGATAAGTCTTTTGGCTAAACATGGATAGAATCTTTTGCTCAACATGGACTGATAACTTCAGTAGGCTCACAGCAGCAAAACTGTCTGTCTCAAAGTGTTTTATTACAGTAAAATCAAATTTAACCTCTTAAACCCAAGACATAAATCACTCACTTTTCTTTTCTTTCAAACAATTTGTGAGTGTATTATCATAAATGCTACCTGTCAAAAGACTGATAGCTGTCAGTAGCTAAAAAATATGAATAAAATTGAAAATGCATTTGAATAAGGAAACCATAATAGCATTTTGTAAAGAGGTGACAATAATAAGAGGTTATGGCAGACAAGAAAGATTCTAAGGAATAGAGAAATCAAGAAAACTTTCTCCAGATTAAATAAGCTCCCAAATCAGTCTCACCAGAGTTGTATTTCCACCAGACATAACAGTCAATAAACTGCTTATTGGCTGTTGGTAGTCTGTAGCAATGGAAAATTGAGTTTACCTTGTGAATTTTTACATTGAAAACATGTATCAAGTTGCAGAGCATAATTTCAAAATTGTACAATCTGAGTATATATTTCTTTCCAAATGATAACGTGCACCTTTATTCATATTTCTCCAAGAATGTAAAAATTAATCTCACCTGAATTATGAAATTCACTTTTAATCATTAATTAGGATGAATAAACCCAGATGCCTTTTAAAAGATCCAAATCAATATATTTCAGATAAAAGAAGTTTCATCCAAATTTTAGAACTCAATTTGCATCTCTTGCATTTTCTGGTTTAAAAAACATAGTATTACATGCAACTATTTGGATGGATCTCAAGAGTACTATGCTGAGTGAAAAAAGCCAGTCTCAAAAGGTTATATACTTTATGATTCTATTTATATAACATCCTTGAAATGACAAATTATAGAGATGAAGAAGAGATTGGTGGTTGTCAGGGGATGGGGTGGAGGTGGGTGTGACTAATAAAGGGATAACATAAGGGAATTCCTTTGTGTTGGTGGAACAGTTCTGTATCTTGATTGTAGTAGTAGTTACAGAAAGCTATGCACAGGATAAAATTGCATAGAACAATACACACACACACACACAAATAAGTACATGTAAAAACTGGTGAAAACTAGCAAAGGCTGCATTCTATTGGACCATATTGGACTGTCAGTTTCTTGGTTTCAATATTGTACTTCAGCTATATAAGATGTCGTTATTGAGGGAAAGTCGTCGAAGTTTCATGGGACTCTATGTATTAATTTTGTGACTTCCTGTGAGTCTAATTATTTAAAAATAAAAGTTTAAAAAAATATAGTTCAATTCATCCAAACTATTAACCTCATATAGACAATTGTCAGAAAGGAAGCAGATTAGAACTCTGAGCAGTCAAATTATACGTCACAAAACCATGCACTAACAATAATTCATTTTACTTATTGGAGAATTCCTCAGGCTCTCCTGTTGTGCCTCTTTGCTTTTACTTCAAATACATTTCTAATATACTCAGTAATCTGGCTTCCACAACTACAGCAGATAGATTCATTTCATCACCAGTCATTTATTCATTGATTTACATTTATTCATTCACAATATTTTGCTGATTGTGCCAAGTAATGTGATATGCCTGATGTCCTGATGAATTACACAATTTCTGCCTCCCAAGGAGCTTATGGCTTGGAGCAGGAATCAACTTGATGGCACTAAGTGAGATCTCAGACAGAAATGAGGACCAGGTTATTGGAAACTGGAGGAATGATGATTCTTGTTATAAAGTGGTAAAGAACTTGGCTGAATTGTATTCTGGTGTTTTATGGAAGGTAGAACTTGTGAGTGGAGAAATTAGATAGCTATGGAGATTTCTAAACAAAGTTTTGAGGTAATGGCTTGGTTCCTCCTGACTGCTTATAGTAAAATGAGAAAGGAAAGAGATGAATTAAAGAGAGAACTATTAAGCAAAAAGGAACCAGAACTTGAAGATTTGGAAAAATCTCAGCCTATCCCTATTGCAATAATGAGAAGGCTTGCTCTGTAGAGAACACTAAGGGTGTGGCCGAACTACCATTTGATAAAAGAGATCACGGATGTCACTCAGGGACTTACTTAATCAGTCACCTCACCAGAAGCCAGGAATAGAGATGGAATATACCAGCAGAGACACGGCCAGTTTGAACTAAAGGGGACAGAGAAAGTGGGACAAGAATGAAGGAAAGCTGTTAAACTTCTTAGATTCGACAGGATGTGACCATAGAGCTATTCAGCTGTGAATGTGCACTATTCTTCAAGTAAAGGTAAGAATGACCCTGAAGGAAATTCAGAAATCATCCATGCTGCTACTCTTACCACAGGCCCAGGGGGCAAGGCTATTTCCTCCTTGGTTTCAGACAGCAGAGCCCTTGCAGAAAGCCACCTTTGTGGCCCTGGAAGGTGGCACATCTAGCCGAAAAGGACTATTCTTGATCCCAAATATCTAATGGAATTTGCCTTGCTAGATTTTGGACTTGCTTGGGATCCATCACCCTTTTCTTCTTTCCTATTTCTCCTATTTGGAATGGGAATGTCTGTCCTATGCCTTTCCCACCATCATATTTCAGAAGTACATAACTTGTCCAGTTTCACAGGTTCACAGTTGGAAAGGAATTTTGTCTCAGGATGAATCATACCTCAAGGTTCACCTATATGTGATTTAGGTGATACTTAGACGAAACTTTGTAATTTAGACTTCAGAGTTGATGCTGGAATGAATTAAGACCTTTTGGGCTTTGGGGATGGAATAAATGTATTTTGCATGCAGGGAGACTTGTGGGATATTCCTGAGATTCTGAAGGAGTCAGCACGACACAGCACTGTTGGATCTTCCCCAAGCTGTGTACGATTTTTGCACTTACTTCCAACTTTGATCCTCTGAGGACTTTCACCACTTTTGCTGGTTGTTATCAGATTCTTCTCCCAGGAAGGGTAGTACCTCTCTTTGGGGGAGTATGTGTTGATGACTTTTTTGTTTTCCTGGCTTGTAAGATGTGTTGGTAGACATCTTTGTTTTCCCCCTGCAGGGAAGGATTCGCCCTGAGCTGACATCTGTTGCCAATCTTCCTCTTTTTATTTTTTCTCCCCAAAGCCCCAGTACATGGTTGTATATCTTATCGATAAGTTCTTCTAGTTCTTCTATGTGAGCTGCCACCACAGCACGGCAACTGACAGTTGGGTGGTGTGGTTCTGTGACTGGGAAACGAACCTGGGCTGCCAAAGCTGTGAGAGTGCTGAACTTTAACCACTAGGCCATCAGGGCTGGCTCAGTAGACATCTTTTTATTTCCCTACCATTCCTACCACACAATGATTGATCTTGGTGCTTTGTTCATACCCGTCTCTATTCAGAATTTCTGGGGATTCTTTTCCCTAGTTTTTAAAATATGTCATCCATAATTTTTTCCCCTATGATCCTGATTAGTTTGTTCTCTTTCAGGTGGAATTTTTGGGAGATTAAAAAACTCCATTGCCATATCTACTAAACTAAACATAGCATATAAAGCATATACTACAACATAGCACTCCTACTCCTGGATATATACCCAATGAAAATACAAACATACGTTTCCAAAATACATGGAAATGAATATCCATGGCAACACTAACTGTAATAGTTCAAACTTGAAACGACTCAAATGTCATTTGGATAATGGATAAATAAATCTTGGTGTAGTTATACAATGGAATTCTATATAGCAATGAAAATGACTGAACAACAACTACATGTAACAACATAGATGCAACTCATAAACATACTATTGAGAAAAAGAAGCCAGACAAAAGAGTAAATATTGTATGTTCTATTATATCAAGTCCAAAACGATTAGAAGACAAAGTAATGGTTACTTTTGTAAGGGAGATATCTTAGTCTGCTCAGGCTGCTATGACAAAAATACTTTAGATGGGGTGGTTTTAACAACAAACATCTATTTCTCATAGTTCTGGAGGCTAGGAAGTCCAAGACCAAGGCACTAGAAGATTCGGGGTCTGGTGAGATCCTGCTTCCTGGTTTATAGACAGCTGTCTTTTTGCTGTGTCCTCACACAGTGCAAGGGAGAATGGAACTGTCTAGAGTCTCCTCTATAAGGGCACTAATCCCATTCATGGAGGCTCCATCCTCAATACCTAATTATCTCCCAAAGGCTCTGCCACCTAAAACTTCACATTGGGGATTAGGATTTCAACATATGAATGTTCGGGGGACATAAATATTCAGTCCATTGCAGGGAGGATAGGACAATGATGGGAAGAGGACACACAAGAGGGCTTCTGGTTTCTGGTAATGTTTTGTTTCTTGATCTGGGGGCTGCTTAAATTGATATATTTACTCTGTGAAAATTCATCCAGCTGTACAGTCATGATCTGTGTACTTTTTTCTATGTAGGTTAAATTACAATTAAAATTTTACGTAAATTATTAGGTACATAGTAGCGAAAATGCACTGAAATGCTGTATGATTTGCATGTTAATGAAATGAATCCAACTGCACATCAAATGGGAAGAGAAAATATACATTTAAAAAATTCTCTTGTCATAGTAATAAGTCCCTATCAGTATATCATACCTGCGAATTAAAGGAAGAGTTAGATTGGTGGGTTATCACCTGTCACATCCAACAGGCTGAAAAGATATGTGCAAAATTTAGCAGTTTTGACAATACATGTTTTGTATTAGGCCTAAAAAAGATTTCTCACCTACTTTTGATGAACATAGGTGTACATGAGTCTCTTTGAATTGCTGATTTCAAGTTCTTTGGATAGATACCCAGTAGTGGGATGGCTGGGTCACATGGTATTTCTATTTTTAACTTTTTGAGAAATCCTCGTACTGTTTTCCATGCTGTATCAGTTTGCATTCCCACCGGCAGCATATGAGGGTTCCTTTTTCTCCACAACCTCCCCAACACTTGTTATCTTTTGTCTTGGTTATTTTAGCCATTCTAATGGGTGTAAGGTGAAATCTTAGTGTAGTTTTGATTTGCATTTCCCTGATGATCAGTGATGATGAGCATCTTTTCATGTGCCTATGGGCCATCCGTATATCGTCTTTGGAGAAATTCTGCTCATATCCCCTTCCTGTTTTTTGATTGGGTCATTTGATATTTTGTTGTTGAGTTGTGTGAGTTCTTTATCAGATATATGATTTGCAAATATTTTTTCCCGGTTGGTGGGTTGTCTTTTTGTTTCATTCTTGTTTTCCCTTGCTTTGTAGAAGCTCCTTAGTCTGATGAAGTCCCCTTGTTTATTCTCTCTATTGCTTCCCCTGTCCAAGGAAACATGGTTTATTCTTTTTGTTGCAATTGTGAATGGGATTGTGTTCTTGAGTTCTTTTTCTGCTAGTTCATTTTACAGTATAGAAATGTTACTGACTTATGTATGTTGATTTTATACCCTGCAACTTTGCTGTAGTTGTTGATTATTTCTAATAGTTTTCCAATGGATTCTTTGGGATTTTCTATATATAAGATCATGTATGAGACAGAAATATTAAAAAACTATGAGTAATAAGCTAAGGGCCTTAATGGAAAAAGTAGACAACAAGCAAAAACAGATGGACAATGTAAGCCAAGAGATAAAAATTCTAAGAAGAAATGTAAAAATACTAGATATAAAAACACTGTAACAGTGAAGAAGAATGTCTTTGATGGGCTTGTTAGTAGATTGGACATGGCTGAGGAAAGAATCTTTGAGCTTGAGGATATGACAATAGAAACTTCTAAAACTGAAAAGCAAAGAGAAAAAAGACTGAAAAAAATAGAACAGAATATCCAAGACTGTAGGACAACTAAAAAAGATGTAACATGCATAACAGGGGCTATCAGAGGAAGAAGAAACAGAAAGAGGAAAAGAAGCAATAATGATTCAGAATATCCTTGAATTAATGTCAGGCATCAACCAAACCACAGATACAGGAAACTCAGAGATACAAAGGATGATAAATACCAAAAGACCTACACCTAGGCATATCACATTTCAATTCAGAAAATCAAAGATAAAGAAAAAAGTCTTAAAGAAGCAGAAGAAAAGAAACACCTTACCTATAGAGGAGTAAAGATAAGAATTACATCCAACTTCTCCTCAAAAACCTTGCTAGCAAGAAGAGAGTGGAGTAAAATATTTAAAGCATTGAGAGAAAAAACCCACCACCCTAGAATTTTGTACCCTGCAAAATTATCCTTCAAAACTGAAGGAGAAATAAAGACCTTCTCAGACAAAAAAATTAAAGAAATTTTTTGCCAGTAGACCTACCTTGCAAGAAAAGTTAAAAGAAGTTCTTCAGGGAGAAGGAAAATGATATAGGTTAGAAACTTGGATCTACATAAACAAAGGAAGAGCACTGGAGAAAGAATAAGTGAAAGTAAAATAAAAACTTTCATTTTTCTTATTCTTAATTGATCTAATAGATAATGGTTTATTCAAAATAATAATAGCAACAATATATTTGGATATATATAAATAATACATAATTATATATCATATAATCATAAATGTATATATATCTACATATATGCTTATGTTGCTAGGGATAAAGGGGGCACTACATAATGATATGGTATTAATAATTACAATAAGACATCGCAATTCATAATGCATATGCACCTAACAACAGAGCATCAAAATATGTGAGGGAGGGGCTGGCCCCGTGCCCGAGTGGTTAAGTTCACGCGCTCCACTGCAGGCAGCCCAGTGTTTCGTTGGTTCAAATCCTGGGCGTGGACATGGCACTGCTCATCAAACCACTCTGAGGCAGGGTCCCACATGCCACAACTAGAAGGACCCACAACGAAGAATATACAGCTATGTACCAGGGGGCTTTGGGGAGAAAAAGGAAAAAAGAAAATACATGAGGGAAAGACTCAAAGAACTGTGAGGAGAAATAGAGGAATCCACTATTATAGTTGGAGACTTTAATACCTTTCTGTCATAAATGGACAGATCCAGCAGGCAGAAATCAGTAAGGATATAGTTGAACTCAACAGCACCAATAATCAACTGGATATAAATGATATTTATAGCTACTTTACCCAACAACAGATGATTACATGTTCTTCTGAAGTTCACGTGGACTGTTCACTAAGGTAAACTACATTCTGGGCCATAAAACATACCTTAACAAATTTAAAAGAATAGAAATCACATAATGTCTTCTCTCAGACCACAGTAAAATTAAACTAGAAATCAATAACAGAAGATAACTGGAAAATTCCAAAGTACTAGGAGATTAAACAACATACATCTAAATAACACATAGGTCAAAAAGGAATCTCAAGATAAAATTTAAAAATACTTTGATCTAAATGAAAGTAAAAATACAACTTATCAAAATTTGTGGGATACAGAGAAGGCAGTGCTAAGAGGGGGAATTTATAGCCTGGATGCAAGCATTAGAAAAGAAGAAAAATTTAAAACCTATAATCTAAGCTTCCATCTTAGGAAACTAGAAAACAAAGAGCAAATTGAATCCAAAGTACTCAGAAGAAAAGAAATAATAAAAATTAGAGTAGAAATCAGTGAAATTGAAAACAGAAAATCAGTATAGAAAATCAACAAAACCAAAAGCAGGTTCTTAAAAAAGATCAATAAAATCAATAAGCATCTAGCCACACTAACCAAGAAAAAAAGACAGAAGACACAAATAACTAATATCATAAATGAAAGAGGAGACATCACTGCAGACCCCATGGACATTAAAAGGATAGTAAGGGAATATTATGAACAGCTCTATGTCCACAAATTTAATAACCTGGATGAAATGGGCCCATTCCTTAAAAGACACAATCTACCAAAACCCACACAAGAAGAAATAGACAATCTGAATAGGCCTATATCTATTAAATAAATTAATTAATAATTAGCCTTCCAAAGCAGAAAGCACGAGGACCAGATGAGTTTGCTGGTAAATTGTATCAGACACGTTAGGAAGAAATTATACTAATTCTCTACAATTTCTTCCAGAAGGTAAAAGCAGAGAGAATACTTCCTAACTCATTCTATGAGGCTAGCCTACCCTAATACAAGAGCCAGACAAAGACATCACAAGAAAAGAAAACTACAGACCAACATCTTTCATGAACATAGATGCAATAATCCCCAACAAAATATTAGCAAATCAAATCCAACAACATCTAAAAAGAATTATACACCATGACTAAGTGGGATTTATACCACGTATTCAAAGTTGGTTCAACATTCAAAAATCAATTGATATAATCCATCACATGAACAAGCTAAAGAAGAAAAATCACATAATCATATCAATAGATACTGAAAAAGCATTTGACAAAATCCAACACCCCTTTGAAACAAAAACTCTCAGCAAACTAGGAATAGAGGGGGAACTTCCTCAACTTCATAAGAAATACCTACAAAAATCCTACAGCTAACATCATACTGAATGGTGAGAAACTCAAGCTTTCCTACTAAGATCAGGAATAATTCAAATTAAAACAAGGAGATACCACTACATACTTAACAGAATGGCCAAAATCTGGAACACTGACAATACCAAACGCTGGCAAGGATGTGGAGCAATTGGAACTCTTATTCATTGCTCCTGGGAATGCAAAATGGTACAGCCACTTTGGAAGACAGTTTGATGGTTTCTTACAATACTAAACATACTTTACCATACAATCCAGCAATTGCTGTCCTTGGTATTTACCCAAATGAACGGAAAACTTACATTCACACAAAAACTTGGACATGGATGTTTATAGCAGCTTTATTTAGAATTGTCAAAACCTGGAAGCATCCATGATGTCCTTCAGTAGGTGAATAAATAAACTGTGGTACATCCAGACAATTGAATATTATTCAGCACTAAAAAGAAATGAGCTATCAAGCCATGAAAAGACATGGAGGAAACTTAAAAGTTTATTACTTAGTGAAAGAAGCCAATCTGAAAGGGCTACATACTGTATGATTCCAACTATATGACTGACATTCTGGAAAAGGCAAAACTATAGAGATAGTAAAAAGATCAGTGATTCCAGGCATTAGGGAGGAAGGAGGAATGAATAGGCCAAGCACAGAGGATTTTTATGGCAGTGAAACCACTCTGTGTGATACTACAATGGACACATGTCGTTATACATTTGTCCAAACCCATAGAATGTACCACACCAAGAGTGAACCCTAACGTAAGCTATGGACTTTAGGTGACAACGATGTGTCACTGTAGCTTCATCAATTGTAACAAACGTTCCACTTTGGTGGAATGTGTCAATACTAGGGGAGGTTGTACATGTTGGGGGGCGGTGGGGAGTATATTGGAACTTTGTACTTTTTGCTTACTTTTGCTGTGAACCTACAATTGCTCTAAAAAAATAAAATTTATTAATTTAAAAAAATTAGGTTAGAAAACTTACACCAATTTTCATACTCACATTTAGAACTTTCCTACACACTGAACTGTCTGTGAAAACTGGAGAGGGATGGTTTTATTCAATTCCTTTTAGAATCATTAACACTGCTTAGGTCTTATTTTTTGAGCCTTGAGGCAATACTTTTTTTAATGGCAGAAATATAGAGAAACTCTCTTCTCATGCCACTTGAGAGTTAATATACATTCTTTTCCATTATAATACTGAAGATTTTCATTTCATATTTTTATATAATCCTCTATGATTTTCAGATTTTTAGAGAGAAAAATATTTTATTAACTATATTGAAAATAGCTTCTTAGTAGTTCTACTGAGGCTCTAAAAAAAAATATATGCTATCAATTATTTTATTAATCTCTTTTATTTAGACTAGCATGAATATAAAACTATATGTAATTTCACTTTAATCCTAATACATAACACATTGTGTTTAGATTGGTTATGTAACAAAAAGAAAATTTTTTCAATGTGATGTATTCTTTTTTAATTGCAGAAGGAGTAATTCAAGTACCAAAAGAAAAACAAAGCCAAGTATGTGCTATCAGGTATATTTCCTGATTATCTGCAGGTGGTAATGTTTATGAAGAACTAGGCAATTTTTTTAAACCAAAGTGTTCATCCCTGAGCAGATCTTCTGCTGTCATGCTAGTCTGTGCCCCCTTCTAACTGCACCTGTTATATTCAGAGATCAGGTTGCGTATAATGATATAATTATCTACTTTGGGAGATTATTGATATGTTATGAGTGACAGATAATGGATCAGTCACTATGCATGACTGTAATTTTAAAAAATGTTACCAATATAATTTGGACAATGAACTCAATGAAGAATGAGCAGAAATCGATTTTCAGGACTTAAGGAGTCCTGAGAACCAGCTGCAGACATATTCAGAAGGACATCCCAAGGTCCCCAAGGCAGAAAGTTTCTATTGACTCACTGAGAATTTTTTCACATATGTTTTTTTAAAAAGTAACTCCCAACATGTAAATAGAAATGACCACCTGATGTTTCAAGACTTCCTTCTCCACTAGAGAGTATTTCCTTCATACCAAACTTACTGACCTTACTTCCAATTATTTTTTACTTCATTCTTCTCTGATTTTACTTAATCATCTGTCCTCTAAAGAATTCCTATAAATGGTCCTAATAACTATCTTTTACCTATGTTCCATGATTTCCAACTACTCTTCTATGCATTACCCTCTCTTCTGACTTTGTAGGGATAATGAGCTTTGACTCACCAGCTCAGGCCTCTTGAGGGATGTCTGAATGTCACTATGGTGGTAGGGTACCATGGCAAGGCCCTACTGGGAAACGGGAGAGGGCTCAAGGGGTGAGAATGAGTTTAAGTCCTCCTAGTTGGAAGACAGTAAGAGGTAGACAAAGGTACATAAAACTACATTCTGAGGCTGACAGACCTTGAAAGCCAAATTTAATTCACTATTTCAAGGAAATAAAACTTGGTTTTGCAGCTTCTCTCTATTCAAATGAAAGGATAGTCAAAATTCAGGCCCCAGAAATACTGCTGTGTCATCTCTGTGATAATGAGCCTGGAGCGTGTGCCCGTGTGACAGTGTAAGGCTCTCACATAAACTAGCTTGAACATTAGTTTCTGAGTCTTCTACTTGTAGAGGTAGTTTGGGAGTAATTAGTGTTAGGGGGAATAATTATTAGCAACCTCATTATATCAAAGTGTCCTAACATAGGACAAATAAACCAGCCATTTCTTCACAGCCTGATTTTAAATCAATATTGTTAAGAAATGTCCCCACAAATGCTGAAAATCTAGGGAAACCCACCTCATTAAGAGTCCGTAATTAATGATGCAGTAACCATTTCACAAGTGTGGGCTGGCATACAGAGAAAAATTCCCTCAAAATCTTCAGGACAGATTTAAATCTAGTTTTTCATTACAAACTTTTAGAAAGCAAAACTCTAAAACAACGTATTTTCTAAAATGTCATAAACGTTCCAATAATGTTCTCAAATGGCTGCAGAAAAGAGAAGGAAGAATCATTTATTGATCAAAACTGAGAGAAAAAGAACCACTGACTCAAAAGGCTAAGGTTAAGGAAAGATTTGAGGTTACAAAATGTATTTTTAGTTTGAAAATGCAGGAAGTAAAGGAATAAAAGACCACATAGGTAGTCTTTTGTAATTATACTTTCAGGGATCTGGGGTGAGAACTAAAATTAACTCGTTTATATAGGAGAAACATTTATAACCCAGCAACCTGCATAGTTTCCTCCTCACTAATTGGTTCCACGTGGATCACTCTCCAGCTAGACCCTCAGTCACTCTTGTCTAGCATGGTGCTAGGTAGTAAAAGATTTTCTACGTCTGGAACAGGCTTTCCACAAATACTTAGGGATTAGGGAAATTTAAGGATAATGACTGGATTGGAATGCAATTTCCTTGAGTGTTAGAACAGTGGTTCGCAAACTGTAGCCTGCATCAGAATCACCTGGAGCACTTGTTAAAACTCAGATTGCTGGCCCCACCCAAGAGGGTCTGATTCAGTAGGTCGAGGGTGGGACTAAGATCTTACGTTTCTAACAAGTTCCCAGATGATGCTGATGCTGCTCATCTAGAGAACACACGTAGAGGTCCACTGTTCTGGACCAGCGTTCTTAACCCTGACTGCACATTACGATCGTCTAGGGAGATTTTAAAACTCCTGATGCCCAGATTATTACTCAGACCAATAAAGTCAGAATCTATGGTGGTCATGACTAGGCTTGTGTATTTTTTACAGTTCCCTGGTAGATTCCAGTGTACAGCCCAGGTTGGGAAACACTGTCCAGTCTCATAGTGGTTCTTAGCCCAGGCTATACCTTAGAACATCCTGGGAAAGTTTTTTTTTTTAATTGTGATATAATTGACATACCATATAAACTACACTTTTAAAGTAGACACATTAGTGGTTCTTATTTATTCACAAAATTGTACAACCATCACTACTATTTAACTCCAGAACGTTTTCATCACTATGTAGGGAGATTTTAAAGAAACTACCGACGTGGGTTTTACTCTCAGAGATTCTGATTTAACTGGTCTACCGGGCAAAGGCATCAGTGTTTTTGTAAGCTCCTTAGGTAATTCTAATGTCCAGCAAGGGATGAGGACCACAGTTCCTGAGTTTGTTTACAGACCTTCCAAGACTGTTTCAGGAGTTTAGACCTATTCAGGAGCTTTCATTGACCCTGGCAGGCATGTTGTAAGCACAGAGGAACTAGCACACATTCTCTGTGAAAATTTCTGCCTGTTTATTAAATTTGGTCAATCACAATATAGGGGAAACATCATCTTTGATTTCTGGCTGTCAAAGCAGAGAGCTGGGTGGCCTTTAACAGATGGATCTGGAGGTGACTCTGATGGTGAGCCTGGCTCCACTGCCGGCAGCATTTCTCTGCAAATCAAAGCCGAGTTTGAGAGACTACGGGAGCCTCTGGAGGGCTCCATGGGCCTTTAATAGGACTCAGGGCTGCTAGTAAATTTTTAAACCTTTGCTTATGTAGTTTTAAGAAGCCCACTTCTTAGAACGGTTGGTCCGGTGTTACTTCAGTGTTGGCCTTTTGTTGACTAAGGCACTGAAGCAGGGTTTGAGTCCTGGCTTCAGCAATTGCTAGTTGCCTGATTTGGTAAAACCTGAGCTACAGTTTCCTCACTTTGAAACAATCCCTTCCTCCCAGAGCTGTTACCATTATTAAGGAGCATAGTGTATTGGGCTCATTGTCCTCTGTGGAGTGGATTCGGTGGAAAGATCGTGAGATTTTGTGTCACATGATCTAAATTTGGTCCCTGGCTCTGGCTATTTCTGCAGATGTAACTTGGGGAAAATGTGAGCATTTATGATCGATCAAAGGGAAAGCCAATAGTAATAATAATACCTGACCTTTAATCATACTTTTAGATATTTTTGTGAAGATCAAATGGTATTCATGTGAAAATGCTTTATAAACTATGGCACCATATAAATGATTATGCCTTAGGATATAACTAGATGGATAGACATATGAAAGGAAGAAAGAATACATAATTTATAAATTAAGTTGATTTCTTTTGACGTGTAGACAGTTTGAATCTTAGGACCTCAGGAGCAAGAGGATACTTCCTCTATAGATCATTTAAAAGCAGCTATTGCTTGAAATCTGGATAATGAGACTTCATCTAATTGGTTTAGGGAGAAGGATATCCTAAGTTGGTATCCTTTAAGTAGTCATTCTTTTTTTCACTTTCCCTGCCCCCACTCCGTTTTTTTGGTCTTTGCCTGTACAGAATTGGGTTGATTATGCTCTTCAGTTCATAGCACTTAATTGGTCCATGTAAGGCCCCTCCATTTATTTTATTCTCCTCCTTCAGCCCCATCTCTGATCCCATTTCCTATCTTTCCATAAGTCCTCATTCTTATGTTTGCAATGTGAATTCTTCCAATCTACCTTCTGTACATTTGTTTATCTGTATTTATGTGTATCTGTAAAAATATTGTTTGGCATGTGTGACATTTACACAATTATTTTTGTGCTATGAATTTCATTTGTTATTTCACTTAGCAGTATGTTTTTATTTTATTTTATTTTGGTCAGAACACTTATATGAGATCTACCTTTTTAGCAATTTAAGTGTACAATACATTATTGTTGACTATAGGTACAATGTTGTACAGTAGACCTCTAGAGCTGTTCATCTTGCTTCACTAAAGCTTTATGCCCGTTGATTAATAACTCCCCACTTCCCTCTTACCCTACTCCCTGGCAACCATTCTACTCTTTGATTCTATGAATTTGACTATTTTAGATACCTCATATAAGTGGAATCATGCAGTATTTGTCTTTCTATGACTGGCTTATTTCACTTAACATTATGTCTTCAAGGTTCATCCATGTTGTTGAATATTGCAGAATTTCCTTTTTTTTAAAGGCTGTATAGTATTCCAATGTATGTATATACCATTGTGAGATCTGGTCATACTATTACATAAAGATCTACTTCATTTCTTTTGACGACTGCATCTTATTCCATCTCAGGCAAGTATTCTATCATACTTACTTATTTCCCTAGAGAGAGACACACATGTTGCCTCCAACTCCCACTGCCAAAAACAATGGTGCAATGTTCCTCCTTGCATGTTCCCTTGTACATCATTGTACCAGGAGTGGAGTCCCTGAATCACATAGCATACACATATTTAACATGACTGTATCTCACCAATTGCGATCCAAAATGATCACACCATGTTATGCTCCTCCCTGGTTTGTAAGAGGGTTCCTATTCCCCATATTCTTGCAAGCAGGTGATATATTCAGTGCTTGAATTTTGCCAATATGAATAATATCAAGTGCTGTCTCCTGACAGTCTTAATTGACATTTCTCTGATTGTTAGTGAGATTAGACATCTCTTCAAATGGTTTTTCCTCATTAGGTTTTCAGTGGTTTTCCTATTCATACCCTTTGTCCATTTTTCTGTTGGGTTTCTGTCTTTTCCTTGTAGATTTTTGAGAATTCCTTACATATTCCAGAAACTAATGTTCTGCCTGTTATAGATGTTGTGAAGATCTTCCAGTCTCTGAGTCATTTTTTAGTACTGTGTGTATAGTCTCTTATTCCATAGGAACCTTGAATTATTTTGATGTAGTCAAACTCCATCCTCACTCTTTTTAGAGATTGTACTTTGAAGCTCTATTTTAAGACATCCTTTACCCTGTTCTCCTGCAGGATCTATTTCATAACTCTATTATTTATTTGCCATTTGTTCTTTCACTAGTAACATATTCTTTCAACTATTATAGTTTTTCTTAATATCTGTAGTATTTCTTAATATCTGCCGTGTCAAGCTCTTTCTTTGTTCTTCCTTTTCAAAATTGTCTTAGCTGTTCATGAACCTTTATGGTTCCATATTAGTCGTAGTAGCAGTTTATCCAGCTCTCCCAAAGTATGCTGCTGGATACTTATTGAAAATGTATCAAATTTGGAGGAAAATTTGTGAAAATCTATATCTTTACATTGTAAAGATGTCATATCCATTTACATGGTACGATTTTGCATTTATCAAAATCTTCTTGCATTTTAATTTTAAAAGAATTTTAAAACTTCCTCTCTAAATATCTCCATTAGATCAGCTCCTAGATAATCTTCAGCTTTTGTGTTACTGTAGCTGTTTTATTTTCAATTGCATTTTCTAATTGGTTCTTGCTGATATAAAAGAATGCTGTTTGTCTTTGTTTAATGATATTTTATTTCTCAACCTTGCTGACTTTGAACTCCCTTGTTACTTTTCATAGTCTGTAGTTCCCTTGTATTTTTACGTAAATTATTATATAATCTATAAACAATGGGAATTTTTTCTCCCTTCCAAATTTTATTCCTCTTATTTCAATTTATTGTCTGATTGTATTGGTCAAAACCTCCAGTACTATGTTGATCAGAAGCATTCAAAGAAATTAGCCTTGTCTACTTCCAGACCCAATCATATTGTGGTTATGAAACTCACTATCATATCTTCTTGGTTAGCAATGTGGTAGGTTTTCTCATAAGGCTTTTATCTGCCTGTGGTGTGGAAGGGGAGGGGGTACAGAACCTGGCTGAAAAGGAAATATATGAAAAGTCTTAGATATCACTTACAAAGCCAGGGACATGGTATACCAAAAGCCGAGTAATCATGGTAAACATGCATTTTGGGTTTATACTCGAGTGGTTTCTATAGTCCAAATTAAATCCCCTTCCTTTATTTTCTCTCTATTCTCTCACACCTTAAAAGTGCTCTGGAGCCCCTCTGTCTTTAAACACCCCCAAACTCTTTCTTGACACATGCCCACTAGCTTTTCTATCTCTTCCTTCACCTGCCCCGCTTTCCCACTTCATTATGTAACATTACTTAACTTCTCTCCCAGAGAAAAAGAACCCTTCCTCTTCAGGAAGGGGCATAGAATATCCAAATAGCAAGTGAGAGCAGAGAGAAGGCTGTGAACATTCTCACTGATAATTTTTATCCTTTCTGCAAACATGATTTGGCACACTGAGGCAGATCATTAGATATTCTGGATTTCAAATAGAAATCAATAGATATTCAAAGATTTCAAATAGAAATATTTGAAAACTTTAGTTCCTTTGGCTCTATATCCTTCTTCTTCCCTACCAGCCTAACCATGATTTGTTCAATATGACATCTGCCTCCATCACTGTGTGTCCTGTTTATGCAATCTAATGTGGCTTTATTTATTTATCGAGGCAGCTATATCGTATTGCTGATCCATTTTGAAATTACACTTAACTAAGCTTCTAGTATGACCCAGTTATTTGTATAATTAGTTTTTGGTTTAATTCAAAGATTTTATGTTTGTTCTTCTTAAAATTCCATTCTGATGCTCTAGCTTATGAAGAGTTTTAGAAACATGTCTCTGTTATCCGACATACTACCCAGTGCTCCAATCATCTTGTCATCTGTAGAATTTGGTAGGAAGGCCATCAGTGTGCTCATCCAAACCTTTGATAAATATGTCAAAAAGGACAGGGCCAGGAAAGAACCTCGAGGCACACCACTATAAAATTTCCTTCAGGTTGACATGGAATTAGCATTCCTGGACATGACTCTTCAATTATTGATGAAGTCACCTGACTGTACTTGCATCCACACCACATTTTTTCACATTATCCGTAAGGATTTCATGAGAAACACTGTCAGATTCCCTGTTGAAATACTAACAAACTGTGTGTGCAGCATTCCCTTGACCTACCTGATTAGTAAACCCAGATATTATTCAGTTCTACTTCAGTTTCAAATGACAGAATTTCTATTTAAACTAGATTAAGTAAAAGAGACCATTTATAAGTTCAATTAATGTACATTCCATACCATAAGAGCACTGGTTCTCTCCACCTCTCAGCTCCACCATCCTCAGTGTTGGTTCCACTCTTAGGCCATCTCTCCACTCCTGGAATCAAGATGGCTACCAGTGGCGAGAGAGTTTTTTCCCCAACAGTTCCTCTAACATCCTGGAACTGAGCCTCATTGTCTTTGACAGGATCATAAGCCCATCTCTGAACCAAACCCAGGGAGATGGGATGATCTGGGTGGCCAGCCCTGGGTCACATCCACACCCTTGAAGCTGGAGCTGGACTCTGCTCCACCCAAATTACGTGAACTGAGAAAACCTCAAAGATAACAGTGTTATCAAAGGCAGAAGAATGAAAGGATATTTTCCATACCTAAGCAAAATGTCTTACCTCTCAAAGTAGATTCCAAAGTATCTCCTGAACATATTATTCACAACTTAAGGATTATCCACATTGTATCAACATTTATATAACTAATTATTTTATTTATATGTAACCAATTATATACGTATATATTGGTTGAGATAGATATATATCTCTCCAATTATTATGCAGTTGAAGGCAATGCTCTGCTTGGATAAACAATGTATCATCAGAAGTTTATTTCTATAAGGATGACTAATGAGTGTTCTCCATTCGGCAGCTGGCCAACTGACTTCAAACCCACTTACCACAGAAATCTGGGCAAGAGAGTCTACAGTTGAAGAGCGAGGGTATCATCTATGCATTTTGTGGTGAGCTGTCCTGCTGTGAAGAGATAATTTCTTGGTCCTGATTCATTTGGATGACAATGATAAAACATGATCCAGAATATAGTGGTCTTAAAGCAACAGGAAATGCCAGGGTTGAAAGCTATAAGAATAAGAGCTCTATTTTGGCTTTAATATAACTATTAGACTCTGGGACTGAACTGCTTTTTGAGAGATGCATTCTCCACATGTGCTTAATGGTCTAATTGGTTTGTCACCAAGGAACTCTTCCAGGCACTTAATTTTATCTGTTTCAACCACATTCAAATCCATGGAGAAGTCTCACTTACCTTGTACAAACCTGCTAATGAGAGAGTCAGTGGTGAACACTGGAGAAAATGCTCTTAGGGAACACTTTTACTGGGATGCTTTTGGAGGAGAAAATCTTTGGAACTTTTATATCACGGAGTTGATCTAGAATCATTTTTAACCAGACTCAATGGCTAACTGAGGACACTTCAGTTCTGTCTGCCTGATGAGAACAGCTTTCTCATGTCTATGCTGTCGGACATCCCAGAAGGAAAGCCAATATCAACAAAGGTGGGACTGCACTCCTGCTGCTTGGCCACCCTGAATGATACAATATGGCCTTGGCCTGAACTATATACGTCTATACATATTGGGTAGTGTCTGTCCCTTTCCTGTTCTTATTTTACAGAATGTCTTATCTTTTGTGTTAGGTGAACTTTCTATGTTACATCAGAGTCAATATCTTGGCAGCAGCAGAATCACCTTATCTTACACAGAAAGGTAGATAGGCAGGCAGCAGAGAAAGAAAAAGAGGAATGTCAATTGTCAGGAATATATTAAGCTTTTCCTGAATGTACTAGAAGTAAAAATGAGAGCAAAAATCTGTTAGGAATTTTGCTAATATGTTGTGCATATTAGAACATGAGGGACCACCCTCAGAGAATGTAAGGAAAACAGTAGATATTTCAGGAACCCAATGGAGAAGATCAATAAGCCACTTTTTTTGGACAAGGTATAGCCAAGCCGTATAACCAGGGAGTGTTATGGCATCCTAGCACTTTCCAGACTGATCGATAACATTAAACACTGCAGTTAAGTCTGACAAAATGAAACTAGCAAGAACATATCGATGAACACAAAGAACCTGATCATTATCACTCCTAGGATGTAAAGAACAACAACAAAATTGTAATTTATCTGAGGGTCCTACCATTAGAAAGTAAGGTAGAGTCTTAATTTCCTTTTCCATTTTCTCAATAAGAAAGTCAATCCAGTGCTCCAGGCACTATTACATTAAATATTGATATGGAGTCACTGTATAGTAGATTTTCCTTCTAAGAAATTGATAAATTCTTAATGAAGAGTAGGGAGACAGAGTCCAACATGAATGGGTAATTCATTCAAATACAGTTGACTTTTGTCTTTAGAGTTGTTCTTTTTCCATATTACATAACATACGATTTTCTTTGGAATTTAATTTTTCTGACACTAAAACATACATACCTAATAAATCTTTCCAGATTCTAAATGAACATTTTTGAAAAGCTTTCATTTGGCACAAATAAAAATGAACAAAACCTAGCAGGGAACTGCCTTAAAACCTGTATTTTATGTGAGGCCAAATAATCAATAGGGCCCACTCAGGAATAAAAGTAAGAGCTGGTTGGCTGTGCAGTTTCTATTCCTGCTGCTTTCTGAACACTTTGAGGCTATTGACATTCTCTGTGCTCTAGATACATGGACGAAGTGGAGACTATAGAGTTCTAACACAAATAAGGCCTTGAGATGACCATCTGCATCAGAGCTACATAAAACCATCCAGATGCATGGTTGTCAATTCAAGGGATAAGATCCCTTCACTTCAGCTCAACAAGTTTCCATTGAGCACCTAAGTACAGAGGTGTAATGAGAAAGCTGCAGATAGAAAAGGTGCAGAAGATGTGATTCCAGTTCTCAAGACGCACATCATCTAGGAGATATTCAAAGAACACACACATGAGCTAAATAGTCAAGATCAATATGTGATGATAATATTTATCAAGCTACATGCAGAGATGCTAAGTGGGTGGAGTCAACAAAGGAAGATTTCTTGGATCTTTGAATTGAACTGTAAGGAAAATGACAAGGTCATCTTTTGGCCTCAGCTAGCATGCATTCACCTATGAAATCACTGAAAGAGTGTCTTGATTCCTATATGTGATAGGAGTTGTCTTTGGATGAAGAAAACCCCTGGGAAATGCTCTTGGTAAGTTAAAAAGATGTGTTTTCTGAGCCTGAGTGTGTATTTTTCCAGAGAGCCCAGCAGAGCACTGCTCAGAGGATGGCCAAGGAGATGTTCCATACAACTTCCAGATGACCTCTAACTCGATAACCCGTGACTGGAGGGCAGTACAGTCTGTCCAACAGAAACAGCAGTGGAATAAGATAATTCCCTCATGTAACAAAGATTACTTGGAGAATGAAACATATTGGAAAATTAGACAACCTAATAAAAATGAAAACACATACTGTATTTAGAAGATGGAAAGTGAGTGTCCTGAGAAATTCCAAAGGGTGTTTTGAATGAAACACAACTACAGGAGTAAGGTTTCAATTAAACTAATTAAAATAATAAAAATAGATAAGATTAACAACCATTCTTACGGGTCACTGTCAGACCTTCTGGGTGCATCTGAATGAGAGATATGCAATCCATGTTGTGAAACAATTGAATGAAGAATCTTGAATTTGCTTTACGGCTCTGGTTTTGCTATAGTGAATGTCTTTGTTTTTGATCATTTCTTTTCTCCCACATCCTTCACTGCCTGATGGAAACTATAGCTCTATATTGTAGTTGCATACATCCATAGAATTTCCTTAGTTATTCATCACTTCATGCATGTTGACTCTTTCAGTACTTAAACCCCACCATGGTTGACTCTCTAGTCTCTTAGTAGCATCTGGCTATAGAGTAGGTGGTTGGCAGAACGACTTTGGAGTCAGGCTGCTGTCTCCAAATCACAACCCTATCATTTATCATTCATGTTACTTTAGGCAACTTATATAAAGTCTCTGTCTCTTTGGTTCCCTATCTGTAAAATGGAAGTAGTAATAGACACTGCCTCATGCATGGTTGTGAACATAGCAGTGATAATGTAAGAAAAGCTAAGCACAATGCCTAGTCTACAGGAGGCTGTTAAAAGAATTTGCTATTATTAACACTAAAATAAAAATAATCATATTAACCTTAACATGGTTACAAAGTTAACATTTTTGTGCCACAGCTGCAATTTCCTAATGTCAGCATTGAATACTTCCCGACCTGATTGCCCTAGTTGTAGTCAACAACTAATTCCAGGTGAGCTTCCCAAGTGTTTCAGGTCTTTTCTGAGTCTTTTAAAGGAGCATTGATTAAGACCCCAACTTGACTTTCAAGGACCTACCCCAGGTTGACCTTGATTTTTGGAATGATGAGAACTGGACCAGACCTGCAGGCAAGAGGTTAACTTTTACTAAACATTTATTCTTTGCTTTTCTTTTTTTCCTATAGAATTTTCTACCTTCTAATTTTCATGTTTATGGTGTTTATGGTTTACTATATGTTTCTCCCAGTAGATTGTAAGCCCCAGGGAGAGAAGAGTCTTTGTTTTATTCATGGATGTATCCTAATTGCCTAGAAGAGTTCCTGGCATGTATTAGAAGCTCAATAAACATTTGTTGACATGAATCCATTACTATTAGTTATAGGGCAATGAACGTCACAAAGGTATGAAAGTTCTGTATTTCAATTGCCCTGCTTTGGACTGTGCATCCAATGAGTGTGGATTAATTAGGGTTGCCATGTATTCATATAGACTCACAATCTGTCCACTGAACAGCCCACAGAGATGCCTCTCACAGAGAATACAATCTCTACCTCCTCCTGAGGTATGCAAAGCAGAGGCTTTCTTGTTGAGCACCAACTAAGTGTGCCTTACTTTTGGCTAGTATAAAACATGGTCCTGTCCACTGCGGTGCTTAGTAACCAGTTGGAGAGACAAGACAATTAAAGAGAAAGAGATAACTGAAAATGTAAGACTCTACATAACCTGTGCCTCAAGAGTAACGGTAAGGGTGCTGCCATTGAGGCTGGCACGCAGTTGGTTGAGAATGGTAAATGAAATGTATAGAGGCAAAAATGCATAGACATGATCTCAAGATATCAAGGAGATCTATGAGACTATGGCAGAGGCTGTGAAGAGCAGTGCAGAAGGTATTAATGTGGGAAAAGGAAGTGTTCACCATAGACATTGTCTCCTCCAAGTATTTATTGCTCAAAAACTGATGTGGTCTCTGCCCTCATGGAAATTACAGACTATTGGAGGTGACAGAATTAATTAAATGATCACTTGAATAAACATAAAACTACCTCTCCTTGGAGCACTTAACACACTTAACACATGATATTAAAAATGTGTGTAAGGGGATTTGACTAAGATCAGGGAAGTCATGGGACGGCTTCCTTGAAGAAGAGAAGAGAAGAGGGAATTTGCCTATGTTTCCCACTATGATGACTTGAGGGCAGAAAGTGTTGCATTTTGCCTTTGTGTTCCCAGGAAGCAAAATAGAACACAAAGTACATTTTTGTTGAGTGAATGAATTGTAGGGAAGAAAGACATTTCCTCTACCCACTGTGGGTTCTTCTGGCCAGAGAACAAATTAAATTCACATGAGACAGAGTAACAGAAGAAAATTAAACAAAGCTTTCTAATATGTATACACGGCTCAGGCAACCTAAGCAACTCGCCAAAATGGCTGAAGCCACCACCTTAAATATCATCTTCAGGCAAAGACAAAGGAGGATGTTGGGGGTGGGGGGGGAGTCGATCATGGGAGATTACCACACAAGTACAGTAAACAAATGCAGATTTAAGTCCTTGCCTTTGGCATTGATTAAGAGTTTCTAGAGATAAGGTCATCCCCCCTTCTTCCTCGTACAGAGAGGGAGACACCTTTACAGATGGAGATTTCCGTTACAATGTAAATGTCTCTTAACAAAGGGTAAGTAAATTCTACTCCTCAGAGCCTCCTTCCCGTCTGCAGTTTTTTAAAAGTAACCAGCCTAAAATAATCCTCATGCCAAAGAGACACATCTTGGGGTGGCCAATTCCCGTCCCCCACAGAATGAAGGCAGGCAGATTTCAGAGAGCCTTGGATGCTGAGTAGAGGTTATGAATCTTGTTTCAAATTAGGTCCAACTCTAAGCACACTTCCACCAAGCTGGTGGGAAAGACCATTTCAGTCATTATTTTGTATCTCCTATTCCAAAATCACACCAGAATCTGGGAAGCTCACCTGGATCCCAGAAAAAAGGGCCACCTTTGTGGAAGAGGGTAGGGGAAAACAGAGGCAGAGGGATCTCCTATAAGTTATATCTCAAGGTGTTTTCCTGCCACACCTGAATATTTGCAGTTTTTCTTATGGACAATGATACTTTCAAGTGGTGAAATGATTCTTCTGAGAGCAGGGTGCAGGATGGACTGGGGAGGGAAAGCCATTATTGGGAAACCGGTTAGATGCTTATTATAAAAATCTAGACATAATGCAAAAGATCCTGGACCTTAGTGGTGGCAGTGGACGTGGGGAGCAGGGCAAACATTAGAGACATATAAAGAAAACTTTAGTAACTGATTAGATACAGAGATTGTATGAGAAGGAGGAGTCGAAGACAAACATGAGCTTTCAAGTCTCAGTGAATGGCAGACTTTGACTTGGAGGGATGGGAAGGAGAAACGGCACTTGACGATATGAAAATGTTAGCAAGATGGGCATTGATATGGAGATATCCAACTAGATGACTAAGTTGTGAGGTTGAAGCTCTGAAAAAGAGTTAAGTGCTAGGGAGGAAAAATTTGGGACTCACTTGAAGAAGGTAATAATTGAAAATGCGAAGATGAGTGAGAAGTCTGAAAAAGAAAGAGAGGAAATCAAGACAGGCTGGGCCTTGGAGCTGGGTGGTGTTTGGGCACAGGCAGCTAAAATCCAGAAAGCTGTCTCCTGAAGAAGAAGAGACTCTCTTCAGAGCATTCTCCCTGAAGCCTCAGGGTCAAGTTGAGGTTGGAGAAGCTTTAGGGAAGACAGAAAGAATGAGAATGGCCAACTCCCTGAGATCAAATTAGGAAACTAATATTAAAAAGTTAACTGGATTAAGTTACTAGAATCTTTTTGAGAACAGATTTAGTCATTTAATGGGAAGACAAACAAGGAGTTCAGGAAAAAATAGATGATGAAGAAAAGGAGACAGGGCCTATAGACCCATTCTTTCAAGAAATGTGGCAGTGAAAAGATGGTGAGAAATCTGACAGTAGCTAGAGCACGTTGTAGAGTAAAATGAAGGATTGTCTTCTCTTTCCATGTCCCTCAAGAAAATATCTTTTCTGAGGGGCAGAAGTATCAGGTTGACACTTTTAAAGGAAATAAGATTTCTCTAACATTTTGCCATTTGTAGATAGAGAGGAAGTTGTTTATCTAGATTATTTGGCTTGAGCCCTACCACGACTCAGTAAATGATTAAATGTCCATTTTTGTGACTTTCTGAAAGAGACATTCACCACCATGGCACAGTCAGCAAATGAGAATGGATTCTTTATTCTCTGTTGCCATGATGGTCACTAAAGTTGACCACTCCTGCCCTGTGGCTGTCAGTTTGCTGCAGAGGATACAAGAAAGAGAACGAGAAGTTGGAAAGGAAATGTATACTTCAGTCCCACACAGAGATCTAAAGGCTGGATCTAGACTTGTGCTCTTTTCAGAATTTGGATTAGAAATAGGCAGAGATAGAGTCTTGGAGAACAGTGCCTCTAGCATTATGACTCACTATTTGAGGATTTCATTAGGAGGGGAAGAACGTGTCCTTCAGCCAGTCATCAGGAAATCACGACTGCCTGCTTATTCTACCAAATCCTGCAGAATTTAGCTGGAGAGGGTAAGAGGCTGGGGGTGGAAACTTCGACACTGTAATGATTTCCTTAGCTAAATCCAACCTTTTCTATTTCAAGTCATGAAAACACATATTTTTAGATGGATTGATAGACATACACACATCTAGAGTGTATATATATTATCTTTTCATAAACATTTACCTGTCAGTGTCTGTAACTTAGGGTGCCTTTAAATAAAATCTCAGCTGAATTAACCTAAAATAAAATGTTCTCTATACGAGTTCCCAAAAGAAGATGAACCCTAAGAAGGACCACTTAAATTCATTCCAGAGAAAAGGGGGAATAAATGAGGATACCAGGTAGAGTTAGAGGGTTATTTTGATGAACTGATTTCTATATAATATGAAGGAAGATTAGAGCTCATAGGGTTCTGCATTTTAAAATAAATCACTGCATGGAAGCAGAGGAAATATTACTAAGAATTTTGTTCTGATGTCTGCTTAACACTTTGCTCCCTTTGTAGAATTCAACATTTGGGAAGGAAACCACCATTTAGGCAGGCCTTTCACTCATTCAACAAAAAAGTCATTGAGGGCCTCCCTTGAGCCAGGCACAATGTTAGGCTCTAGGACAAGATGGTGAACAAAAGGAGACCTTTCTCACTCCTGGAGCTGAGAGGCTGGTGGGGGTGGGGAGAGCGGTAAACAAATAATGGCACTGATGGATGTATAATTACAGACTGAGATAAGTGCTTTAGTAGAAAAGAATGGAGCCTGATAAAAAGCAAAGAACAAAGGACTCCAGGTAGGGGGTGCAGACCAGGGAAGGCTTCCCTGAGAAAGAGCTATTTTCCCTGAGATCTAGAGAACAAGGTTGAGTTAAAGCAAACCAAGAAAGGGGGGCGGCGGCGGGGTGTGCGGGAGGAAGGGGTGGCATTCAAGACCCAGAGAAGAGCATGCGCAAAGGTGGACCCCACCCCCACGCTCAACCCCCACAGGGGCCTAGCACTGCAGCTCCTAGTTAAGGATCTGGTCTTTATTCCAAGAACAGTGGGAAGCCATTCAAGTGTTTTAAGCAGGTTGGTGACATGATCAGATTCGTGTATTGAAAAGAGCGCTCTGGCTGCAGTGTTGGAAACAAATTGGAAAGACATTGTCTAAAAGCCATTGTTTCACTCGGTAAATGCTACAGCCTGCAGCTGTCACAATCACTTTGCTGTGGTCACCTGACCCCACTAATATTTTTCTGTACCCCTGTGGACATTTGGAAGCTATTTTAGGTGGAGGATTAAGAATTTCTTGATCCCAGATTATTATATGATTATGTCAACATTTGGGCTAGAGACACAATGCCCCTCTGTCTGCTCAAAATTCTGATTGGCACAACTAATCACTGTTCTTGTGGGTGATAGTACAAACAAGGCCTAGCAAACAAACTTCTGCATTTTAGTCAGGAGCAATGCCATATCACCCTCTCCTCCTCCCACCTCTGGTGCTGCACAGGCTCGCCATCTTTCTAGTTTCCCTGTCTGCACTCTGACTCTCCGTGTGTCAGTCTCACCCTGTCTCTGACCGCCCTGGTTTCTCATCATACCTGGACCTCCCAGTCAGTTGTTTGCACAGTGCTCACGCTGTGATCGGGGAACGCAGGGAAAGAACTGGCAAGAGCAAGGCAGAGCCTTGGGTACCAGGCAAGATCCAGTCATCCTGACTAATTTGTCACTTTGTCTTAGAAAGGCCTGATTGCAAAGGCCCATTTACCAAAGTTCGACTAAGCAGGACTAAAACCAAGAGTGAGCAATTGCCCCCATCAGAACCCAGGGACCCCCAGGTTACTTTAGGAGTAGTCCTGGAGCCTGAGGAGGGCTGAGCTGCAGCATAGGTGAGCCATACAGCATAGCTGCAGCTGGAGTGCATGGAGGGAAGCGGGACAGGGAGCCAGGCAGGCCCTGACGACCCCAGCCGGGAGAACCCACCTTCCAGCGCACATGCTGTGAAATGTTGCTGTAGAGCTGATGTGTTTAGAGGGCAACCAAAACCTCCTCTCCACCATGTGTAAAACTCTCTTCAACATTCCAGGCAAGCGGCCATCATTTGGTGTCAATAACACAGCTTTAATTGTTATATCTTCCTTGTATGGAGCCCAAGCAGACTCCTCCCTTAACTTCCACTAGCTTAAGCTAATTGCGGCTTCTGCCACCACACAGGAGGCTAATCCTTCCGTGACAAGATGGCCCTTTAGTACTTGAAGTGTGTCATTATGTCTTCTCAATTTTCTCCAGGCTGAAGCTCCCTATTTCCTTGCATGGGCGCTTCTCCAGTGAGGTTTCCAGTGCCCTGTTGTCTTGGCTACACTTCTCTGGACTTGCTAAGAGTGAAAAATACCATTCTTAAGACACGTGTAATTGGCTGATTAAACAAGCTGGGCTCAATCAAATTTATTCTTGTATCCATCCTTTTCAAACTAGCTCTTTTTCCATCTGTAAACAAAATTCGAAACAGACCCCATAGCTTTACCACTATGAGAAAAACTATTAGTCCCTTTGTTTGGGCACTAAAAATCAAATAACTCTGTAACGCCAGTCCGGTCTACCCTAGTTTAGTCAAAATTCCAAATACATGTCCAGTTTAGGGCTCATCCCCTTCTCTTGCTCAGGTCTGACCCAGTCTTCGAAGTCTGGAGTTGGGGGACAGAGAATGGTTGCCTGCTGCACTGTTTCATAGTTCTTCCTCTTCTCACTAGCTGCTGCTTCTAACCCCTCCAGGGCTGGGCTGCAAGAGAAGAGACCAGATTTAACTGTACCAGTTCATTATGCCTTCTAGGCATAATGGATATGCAAACATGGTTCTTTCTCTTTTGTGGCAATTTTGCATGTTCCTCTGAGATGCCCTATCAGTGACATCTAAACCAATGATTCTCCAAGTGTGGTCCACAAATCACAAAATTATCATCACCTTGGAGCTTGCTAGAAATACACATTTTGGGGCCCATCCAGCGTAAGGAATCAGAATCTCTAGAAGTATGGCCCAGGAATCTGTGTTTTAGTAAACCCTCCAGGTGATTCTAATGGAACTAAAGTCTGAGAAGCACGGATCGACGCAGTGGTTCCTCTCCTCTGGTGGTCACTTACAACCTTGGTCAGGCCCTGGGTTTCTGGGCACATTGCATCTCCGGGCCTGTGTTCTCTCGTCTCTCACTGAGCTGAGCCCACAAAGGAACTCTAGGATGCTACACTTTCCCTACAGCCAGTGGCAGTACAGTTCCCTCCCAACAATATCTTTTCATTGCTGTCCCTCAGAGGTCCCTGCAGCTAGACTGTCCATCTCAGACATATGGGGGGATGAGGATGTGAGTGTCCCTGTGCCCCAAACTTCAGGAGATACATGCCAAGCTCTCAAGGAGTCTGCTTGAAGGCTCCCTGGCTTAGCTTAAGGAGGGGAGTATGCTCCTCTCTTTTATCTCCTATTCAGGTGTGTGATGGGCTTGTGCTGACCAACATGGACTTACAGTCTGTTAACATGTTCCACAAAAGCGATCTAGCATGCCCCTTTGGGATATGGGAGGGCTTGATACCTCTTGTATTATTAATGGCCTTTGGGGCCTGTTGCAAAAATCCAAGATAACAGAAGAGTTATATTTAACATCTTTTTGGACCTGGCAACCAAAACCAAAGCCAATAGAGTGGTTGTGCTTTCTTTTGCATGCTACTTTTAGTAATGCAGTCCAAGGTCTCATTGGCCTCATCACATCACTGATATATAAGGGATATACTGTCAATTCCCTTAAATCATTTTCACTTAAGCTCCTGTTAAGTCATATCTCCCCAAATTTATTCTTAGCTAGGTCTTTGTGTCAGTTTTAAAATAGATTTATGCTTCTCTTCTACATTTACCATGGTTATGTGCCATTCCTGGCTTCTCGTATTCATACGTTGTTGAGCTCAGGGAACTTTCCAGACATTGACTTGCCTAACATCTAGACTTTCTGTCCAACTATGCTACACACTTCCAGGTGAAATAATCACTGTTCCCATTATTCCTCACATTTTTCCTTCTTGTTGATCAGAATTAAGAGGAGATTACTAATTCCCTGGTCAAGTCCTCTACATCTGAGAGATGAAACTACCATCAAGGCAAATGAAGAATTTGTCAGATGTTCTGCTGTCATTGCATTTAATATCCCACAGATGTTCATTATGCATATGTGCTGTTCACCTTTCCTGGTTGGCCACTCGCTGCTTGGCAATTGATTTCTTAACTGCTCTTTATTGCTTCTCCATAGAGCTTACACTAAATCTTCTTTACCCCTTAAAATCCTGGCACTATTTATTCCCATCACTCCCCACAAATGACTCCCTATCCATTTTACCTAACAGAATTAACATCAGACAACATGAGCTCTCTCAACTTCCCTCTTCTTGAACTCAAAATTTCTCCATAATTTGACTCTTTTCTCTCTCTTTGTTATTATCTCTGAAGACAACCCTCTTATGCTTGCCAAGACCATGCCTCCATCTTTGTCTTCTTTTCTCATTCCCTTTGGGACTTTCATTTCTTTTGCTTCTTTAATGTGTCTCGCTCCTCTAGCCCCCTGACATTAGCCAAAAAAAGTTTAAGTTTCATAACCTACAAATCAACCCACGAGAAAATATCCCTTGACTCTCAAGTTGCCATCATGTAGCTTTCTTTTGCTTCACTCCTGTTGACCCATCTTGGCTGCCTTTTCTCAGTTTTCCCAATAACGTTCCGTTCAAAGTTGGTCAATGATCTCCTAGTCATCAGCTGAAAAGGCCCCTTCTTATTTTTCATCTTCTTGGAACCCTAGCCTTTTCATGTTATACTTTATACTCCTGACTCTCCCCTGGGCACATGACAAGTCCTCAACATACATCTATCCTGGTTATCATAATTGCATCAGCTTCAAAACTGATCTTCCTACTGATAATCTCTCTATTCATTGTATGTTCCATTACCAGAATTACTTTACTAAAGGAAATTCAAGTTTGCCTAAATGTCTTAAATAATCTAGGCCCAAAGTCCATTTTCAGCCTTATTGCCTGATGTTTCTTGACACGCCAACCAAAGTGAATGATAAAAATGGAACTATTTTCCTCGTCTCCAAACAAAATTTTTTTCATTTCAAGGTTTTGATTATGCTGTCTTTCCACTTTGAACTTTTCTTCCTTCCAAGTTCTTTATGTCATGGTACTATTTATTCTTTAAGATCTACCACAAATGCTACCTCTTCTGTGAAGACTTGCCTGATTCCTTTAAATGAGTGACTTCTTTCTCTGAATTCCTATAGCCTATTGGCATCTCTTGTGTTATACATTCAAATACACAAGTGTCAATAATTACTAAATTTAGAGAGCATAACATCTTCCCGAAATGACTACATCTTTGCCACAGAAGGAAAACAATATAAACTACTCCTCCTCCCTTGTCTTGCATTAGTTTAGACAAAACACCATCTGAGAAGTAGGGAAACCATAATTTTCTTTAATGTTTTGCCTGTAATTTGTAAAACAACAGAAAATATTTCTGTGGACATGTTTAAAATTTTTCCCAGATGCCATAATTTCAGTACTGTATGGCAATGTCTTCATGACACCCACTGAACATCCAGATGCTGAAAGAGTCTGGAGGACAGGAACTAAAATGATCAGCAATTTTGGAAATAGGCCCTATGTGGAAGTAATTTATATACGAAGAAGGAGGAGAAGGAGGAGGGCGAATTATCTGACTGAGAAAAGAAAAGGTAAGGCCAGGAAATGTTAGCAATTAGTTTCTGATGTCTAAAAAACTATTATATGAGTGATAGTGAGCAGCTGTTTCACGTCCCTCCTCAGAGGAGGACAAATACTTTGGGCTATTGCAAGAGAGATTACAAAGAGATATTAGGAAGAGTCTCCAGACACTAAAATTGTGGAGTCTGATAACATGTTGTCAAAGAAAGTGGAGAGAGACATCTTTCTACACTGGAATAAGGGTGTTACCTTGGCGAGAAGAAAAGATACTGGAGATAAGGCTCTGTCAGGGTTTTTGTTCCAATGAGGTCATACATGCAGAGAAAGAAATGATTCTATTACACAGTATATGAGGAAGTTCTTTCAGAAAACATAAGTTATGAATCTAATCTATACTTAAGGAAGGAAGGAAGGTTTAGGCAATATGACATTATGAGTAGATGTACAGTCTTCAAAATAACATTCTGGTTACTTCTCCTGGATCACCGACTTCCTAGTTTTGTGACCCTGGAAAAGTTGTTCAACTACTCTAAAAATCAGTTTTCTCATCTTAAATGTGGGGATAACAGTTGTGCCTTATTCAGAGAGACGTGAGTAGTCCCTGAGATGATGCTCAATAAGTGTTCATTTTTATTATTTTATTAGATATGTAGCACCTTCTAGGTACTATGTTTGGTATATTACCAATCACAATCTCCTTTACAGAGCAATCATCCAAGCCCTATATAAAATAGGATGATATGATGACTTTTCACCAGAATTATGTTCTTTAATTAAAAATGAAAGCCCTAGGTATCAAAGACCAGCCTGCTGAGTTTCCTTACCTTTCCCAACCATGAGACATTTCCCTGATGTCTGCAGCACGTCTTTGACGTCTGGGACAGAAGACCAATTTGCCTCCACCCCCATGTGGCTCCACCTGTCATCGTTATTATGTGATCTTTATAAAATTAAACTGTGAATGTACCAACTTTTTTTCATTATGCTTTCAACCAAAGCCATGAAGCTTACAAATATGGTGTCTGTTTAATAAAATGAAAGAAAATTCCTGTATTTAATTTCACATCTTCAAAATAATATTTATACCCACTAATGTATTCATGTTCAGTTTGAGCTATAATGTGTTTCTCACCATCTGATGAGCTTGTGATAGAGGGTCTATTTGTAGCCAGTAGTTAATAGACAAAGTATATTTTCCTCTGAGTCATTGCTTCTTTCTTCCTCTACCATTTATCTTCAGAAAAAGCCATTTTCCCAAAGATCTCAGGGTGTGAATCTTTTAACTCTTCTCTGTTTATATCAAGTAAAGAGATCATCATTCTGATCTTGGCAGTAGTTACTGTATATCAATATAGACACCTGGTAAGGTTTCAATCTCCCGTTTGAGAGTCAGTTAAAAAGCACAGAATGGTAAAGTTACCCATGTAGTTGTATCGGAGTGTGTGTGTGTGTGTGTGTGTGTATTTACATATTTATTTCCTTTTTAAAGGAAAGTTTGGATTCTCAGGAGCAAGGATAATGAGGCATATGCTCCAACAAAGAGTTCAGTACAAAATGTTATATATAGCTTAATGCCAAAATATATTAATGACTATCTCTATGCTAATAATGAAATTTCAAAATCCAAACAGTAGGGTTGAATTTATGTGGCTGAGTCAGAAAGAGTCATCATAATTGGAATTTTGGCAACATGTTTGGATGATAGAAATCAGTGGGGCATGACAATCTTTACTTTGAGTTATACATAAAGATAGCTTAGGACTGGAATGAGACATGCATGATGTATAAAGGAATCCTTAGATACTATGAAAATAGTTTACTACTGTGAAGAGAAAAGGGGAAGGTTAAATTACTTTGGCTATAAAACCCCATGTAGTGCAAAAACCAACCGAGCCAACTTTGTTTTCCAGATGTCTTCAGAACTACATAATTACAGAAGTTGGAGGAGTATAGGAAGATGGTTTTAGGATGTGCTTGGTGCTTTGCTATAGAAATAGCAACAATAAAAGTTTTAAATGATCCTAGAATGGACAAAGGAAATACTATTGCATAGATCTGGTAAAGCATTCTTTTATAGAACATGCCTAAAATGTCTGCCTTTGGAGTAAGAAACACTTGAGTTTGAACTCCAGCACCACCACTTACCCTTTCTATTGGACCTTGAGAAAGTCCTTCACCTCACTGAGTTTTAGTTTCCTTGTCTGTAAAGTGAACACAATAACAAGGCCATCTACTTGGGGCTGATGTGAGGTTTAAATGAGATACGAATAAAGCCCTTAACCTAGGGTCGGGGGCACAGAGTAAGGGCTCAATAAATGTCAGCTGTGGTATTGATCATGATGAGGGTGAAAATGATGAAGAAGAGGAGGAGGAAAAGATGAAGAAGAAAATCAGTGAGTCTTGATATTTATAATCCTTGTTAAAAGTGACTCCTGAGAGGAAACAATAGCCTGGTGAAAGAATGGGAAAATCTTCTCCTTCTAAGAGAAAAATATATTATAGTGAAGCCTTTATGTGCATTCCTTTATCTGTCCTTGTAGAAGAATATTCATAGTAAAATTGAAATGGGGTCATATTCCTTTTGAAAGAATGGAAAGAGGATTTTTTTTTTTTTACCTAGAATTAAGAACAAACCTTAAATACGCTATTAAAAAGTTTTGTCCTTTGGCTAAACCCCTATTTAGCTAAAAGTTTATTAAAGACAGCGGTTTCTTCACTCTCCCTAGTCTGCAGGGACAGTGGAGATGGAGTGTGGCACATCAAAAGTTAAGGTTGGATGAGGAGGTGTTCTTGAAATTGACAAGCTGATCCTAAAATTTATATGGAAATGCAAAAGACTTCAAATATTCAGAGCAATCTTGAAAAAGAAGAACAAAGTTGGAGGACTCACACTACTTGATTTCAATTTTCTGGGAAGCTACAGTAATCAAGACAGTGTGATACTGGCATAAAGATTGACAGAGCAATGGAACAGAATAGAGAGCACAGTAACACATTCCTACTTAGGCAGTCATTTGACTTCTGACAAAGGTGCCAAAGTAATCCAATAGGAAAAGGAAATTCTTTTTTTGTTGTTGTTGAGGTAACATTGGTTTATAACATTATATAAATTTCAGGTGTACATTATTATATTTTCACTTCTGTAGAGATTATGTCGTGTTCACCACCAAAACTCTAGTTTCCATCCATCACCATACAAATGTACCCTTTTGCCCCTTTCACCCTCCTCCCTACCTCCTGTCCCTCTGGTAACCACCTATCTATTGTCTGTATCTGTGTGTTGGTTTATTGTTGTTGTTGTTTTATCTTCCACATATGAGTGAAATCATACGGTATTTGGATTTCTTCATCTGACTTATTTTGCTTAGCATAATACCTTCAAGGTCTATCCATGTTGTTTCAAATGGCAAGATTTCTTTTTTTTTTTTTTAAATGGCTGAGTAGTATTCCATTGTATATATAGACCACATCTTCTTTATCCATTCATCCATCAACAGGCACTTTAGTTGTTTCCAAGTTTTGGCTATTGTGAATAATACTGCAATGAACATAGCAGTGAATATTTCGTTTTAAATTGGTATTTTGGTGTTTGGATAGACACCCAGAAGTAAAATAGCTGGATCATATGGTAGTCCTATTTTTTATTTCTTGAGGACTCTCCGTACCATTTTTCATAGTGGCTGCACCAGTGTGCATTCCCACCAGCAGTGTATGAGCATTCCCTTTTCTTCACATCCTTTCCAATACTTGCTGTTTCTTGTCTTTTTAATATGAGTGTGAGGTGATATCTCATTGTGATTTTGATTTGCATTTCCCTAATAATTAGTGATGTTGAATACTTTTTCATGTGCCTGTTGGATCTATATATCTTCCTTGGAAAAATGTCTGTTCAGATCCTCTGCCCATTTTTCATTTGGGCTCTTTGGTTTTTTGTTATTGTGTTGTATGAGTTCTTTATATATTTTGGATATTAACCCCTTACCAGATATATGATTTGCAAATATCTTCTCCCAAGTGGTAGGTTGTCTTTTCATTTTGTTGTTGATAGTTTCTTTTGCTGTGCAGAAGCTTTTTAGTTTGATGTGGTCCTATTTGCTTATTTTTTCTTTTGTCTCTTTTGTTTTAGAAAATATATTCAAAAAGATACTGCTAAGAACAATGTCAAAGAGCGTGCTGCCTATGTTTTCTCCTAGGAGGTTTATGGTTTCAGGTCTTACACTCAAATCTTCAATACATTTTGAGTTAATTTTTGTACGTAGTATAAGATAGTAGTCTACTTTTATTCTTTTGCACGTGACTGTCCAGTTTTCCCAACACCACTTATCCGAAAGAATTTCTTTCTCCATTGCATGTTCTTGGCACCCTGGTTGAAAATTAGCTCCACAGATATGTGGGTTTATGTCTGGGCTTTCAATTCTGTTCCATTGATTGGGGTGTTGGTTTTTCTGCCAGTATCATGCTGTTTTGATTACTATAGCTTTGCAGTATACTTTGAAATCAGGGAGTGTGATGCCTCCAGCTTTGTTCTTTTTTTCTCAGGCTCTCTTTGGCTATTTTGGGTCTTTTGTGGTTCCATATAAATTTTAGGATGCTTTGTCCTATTTCTGTGAAAAATGTCTTTGGGATTTTGGTAGGGATTGCATTGAATCTGTACATTGCTTTAGGTAGTATGGACATTTTAACTATGTTAATTCTTCTAATCCATAAGCACTAACTATCCTTCCATTTTTTGTGTGTATTCTTTGATTTCTTTCAATAATGTTTTATACTTTTTAGTGTACAGGTCTTTCGCCTCCTTGGCTAAATTTATTCTTAAGTATTTTATTCTTTTTGTTATGATTGTAAACGGAATTGTATTCTTGATTTCTCTTTCTTTATTTTGTTAATTAGTGTCTAGAAACTCAATTGATTTTTGTATGTTGATTTTGTACCCTGCACCTTTACTGTATTTGTTTATTATTTCTAATAGATTTTTTGGTGGATTAGGAGAAGGAAATTTTTATCAATAAATGGTAGGATAAATAAAAGTAAATAAATATCAATAAATTGGACATCCATATGGAAAAAAGTGAACCTTGACCCCTACCTCACATTATACACATAAATTAATTCAAGATGAATAATAGACATAAACATAAAAGCTAACACCATAAACTTTTAGAAGAAAACACAGGAGAATATCTTCATGATTTGAGGATATGCTAAGGTTTCTTTGTGAGAAGACAAAGAAATACTAGCCATCAAAGAAAAAAAATTGACAAATTAAACTTCATCAAATGAAAAGTTTCTCTCATCAAAAGACACTGCTAAGAAAATGAATAGGCAAACTGAGATTGGAAGAAAATATTTGCAAAACATATATCTGACAAAAGATGAGTATCTAGGATAGAAAGAACTTCTACAACTTAGTATTATAAAGTTAAATAACTCAATAAGAAAGGGGCAAAAGATTTTGAACAGACATTTTTAAAAAGAAGATATATGCGAGGCCTGCCCAGTGGTATAGTGGTTAAGTTCATGCACTTTGCTTTGGAGGGCCAGAGTTCATGGGTTTGGATCTGGGGCACAGACCTACACATAGCTCCTTAAGCCATGCTGTGGTGGCATCCCACATATAAAATAGAGGAAGACTGGCACAGATATTAGCTCAACAACAATCTTCCTCAGGCAAAAAGAGGAAGATTTACAGAAAATGTTAGCTCAGGGCCAATCTTCCTCACACACACACACACACAAAAGAAGATACATGAATGGCTAATAAGTAAATGAAAAGATACTTAACATTATTTGTCATCAGGGAAATGCAAATTAAAACTACAATGAAATACAATTATGTATCCAAGAGGAAGGCCAAAATAAAAAAGACTGACAACACCAAAAGTTGACAAAGATGTAGAGTGATTAGAACTCTCAAATGTTATTGGTAGGAGTGAAAGATAGTACAACCTGGAGTAGGTACCACCTACTTTATGACCCGGAAATACTACTCCTAGGTATTGCCCAAAATAAATTAAAACATGTCCACAAAGGTTTAAACAATAGTGTTCATAGCAGATTTGTTCATAATAGCTAAAAACTAGAAATAGGATAATGTAGAAATAAACTCTGCTCTATTCATACAAAGGAGTATTACTCAGCAATAAAAAGGAAAAAAACTATACTGATCACCAACAACAATATGGATGAATCTCAAAAACAACGCTTAGGGAAAGAATCCTTACACAAGGATTCCACTTACTGAAGTTTTATAACAGGCAAAACTAATTTAAGGTGGAAAATGTCAGAACGGTGGGTGTTTCGGGGAGGCAACAATTGACTGAGAAGGGGCATGTGGGAACTTTCTGGAGTGTTGGCAATGTTCTATATTTGGGTAGTGGTTTGGGTTACACAACTGTGTACTTGTATTTGTCAAGACTCAGGGAATGTTTACTTAAGATTTGGGCATTTCATTGTCTATAAATTTTACCACAAATAAAAAACAACCCTGTAAATGACTATTGAAACCTAGTTAAAGATATGCATGCCAAAATGTTTGGGAGGAAGTGTACTGATGTCTTAACTGGCTTTGAAATTGTGTCAAAAAGTAAGATGGATTGATAGATGCATTGAGGGATGGATAGATGGACTGTTATGTGATAAAGTAGGTATAGCAAAATGCTAATGGCATAATCTAGGTAGAGAGTATGTGGGTGTTCACTGTAAAAGTCTTTCAACTTTTCTGTATGTTTGAACATTTTCATAATAAACTTTTGAACTAAGAAGTTAACGCTGAATGGGTAGACAAGACCCAGATGAGTGAGTTTCTTCTTTCTCCTGTTGAGTATAGAGTAGGCGAAGCCTGAAGATTTTAAGCAGGGCAGCGTTACCATGAGATTTACATTTTAGAATGTTATCTCTGCCTGAAGTGTATGGGATGAATTGTAGGCATAGGAGCAGGAACTAACTTCAGGCTAGAGACTAGTTAGGAAACTATTCCAGTGGTCAATGTGAGAGATTTAACAGGGTAAGGTCTATAGAATTACAGTAGGCAATGGTTAGATATTGGGGGAGACGCCCAGGAAGGAGTCCAACAGGTCTCCCAGGTTCCTGGCATTGTTCACAGAGTGAATGGCAGTGACAACCTCTGAGAGGAAAGAGAGATGAAGCAAATGAGAAGGTGCGGGTGGGAGAGTGAGAAAAGACGTCTCACTCCATATTAAACATGTTGACTTTGAGATTCACTGTGGTTCTCTGAAGGTGAAGGTGTCCAGGTGGCATTAACAATATGGGTCTAGAGCTCAGAGGAGAGGTTGGAAATACGAATTTTAAAATCATCGGCTAAGTGATGGTAGTTGAAGCTATGAAAATAGATGAGATGGTCCAGGGAGAGAACATAAATGAGAGAGCCCTGAGGTTACCGACACTTCAGGTTGGCTGAGGAAGAGGAGCAAGCAAATGAGGCAGAGGAGGAATGATATATAGCAATGTTTGTAGTTCTCAAAAGTACTAATAACAAAATTCATATAGAGGAGGGTACAAATAACTCTATCAGGGTATTTGGGGTGGAAAGGAGAGGAGTCAGGAAAGTTTTCACAAAGGAAATGTCATTTAGGATCTTAAAGGTGAATAGGAGTCTTCCATGCAAACATAGGAGATAAAAAGAATGCAGAAAGAACAAAATGGTAGGCTAGAAGCTTCAAAGAATATTCAGGGAACTTTGGGCCATGCCTTTTTGACTCTGGGTGGGGGATCGCACTGTGGCATTTTTACCGAATATGGGACTGTTGGAGTATAATCATGGGGTTATGGAAGGATGGCCTCTGTAGTTCTCCCTGATATAAACCACTTTTTCTAACTGTAGCGCACATTAGAATCCTTTGGAGGACTTATTAAAACACAGGTTACTGGGCCCCATCCCGAGTTTCTGATACAATAGATGTGGGTGGGCCTGATAATTTGAATTTCTAATAAGATCCAAGATGATGTCACTGCTGCTGGTCCAGACCACACTTTGAGAACCACTGAGGATGCTAGGAAGAAGAGGTGCCACACAATCCCCCAGAATCAGCTTCCCAGGGTAGGCCTTCCCTGTCAGAAGGGACTGGTTATACTGGGGATGAGGGACAGTTCCCACCACATGGTCTTCGCATCTTTCTCATTTTCTTGGTAGACAGATCCTTCTTATTTAATCTTCAGCTCATAGGAATTTTGAAAATTTTTGAGGCTGAGCTCTCTTCAACGAAATAGACTCATATTCATGCTGAGTCCCTGGGCTTCCTCTGTCCACACACCCTGGTGACACGTATAAGAGAAAATGATGGCTGCACATTTCTCCCCATCCTTGGCCACCTCATGGAACTGATGGCTGGATGAGATTACCATACGGAGGCTACCTGATACAACATTTGTCGGGTGTTTTGTACATTTTAAAGTACATTTACATCAATTCATCATTTTACCTTCCTGATAAGCCAGTGCTATTTTAATTGATAGATAAAATAAACAAGTACAAAAAGATGATGATGTGTCAAAGTCTCCACAATAGTTCGTGGTCTAGTGGTGACCTCAGTGGCACCACAGCCTCTCCTAGAAACTGGGGACAGTTTCTGTTAATTTCAAATTTCTCTCTTCTACAGGTCTGCAACATATCAACAAGACAGTCTAACGCAAATATTCCAAAATTAGTCTGGAATTTTAGTCCCCGCCCCCAAGACTGTATGGCAGCTGAATTTAGGATGCCTATTACTTTGAGAGAAGGAGCTGCTTTTAACTCTCCTCCTTCCCCCCAAAGCTTGAGATTGCAGAGGTCTTGGAAATGTCTCCAGTCCCACCATGCATGGAAATAGCGTAGTTGACATGTCTGCAAGGTGAGTGACAACATACTACCCCAAGCCTCCCTGAGATTTGTACAAGAGAAGAGCTGGGCTGTCCCTGTGCCCATAGGAGGAACTCAGAAGGGATGAGTGAAGAACAGAGGATCAGATTAGTCTGTAGCAAGGAGGACATAGTGTGACCTGTGGGGGCCCATGACGCAGGCCATGGTAAGAGGGAAACTGAGTTTATTAGATGACACATCATAATCCAGAGAGGCGATTACACCAGCTAAGAAAGTTTAAATAGGGAGAGTTAAACACAATGGCAGAGACAGGATCAAACTAGAATACACTTACAAGAGTTTTAAAAGACATTCAACTCAAAATGAGCCAAAGGAATGAAATGACCCAGTTCCAGGATACACTAAGAGAGAGATGATCACCAAAACACAAGGCTCCTGTACTCTAACGCATTCCTCTGCCAAACTAGGTCCAGTTTATGACAAAGATATTAAACGGAGTGGGGGATAATTCAGAGGCTCAAAGGGCCTTATCTTATGCTGTTGTGATCTGGTGGGAAAATCAATGATGCTAAGCTGCGAGAAGAGACAATTCAGGGGGATGGGATACTCATCACTGAATATTCAAAAGTCTGTCATGTGAAAGGGGATTAAACTTGTGTGGATGGGTGAATGTTACAGGAAACAGATTTTAGAACAAGCAATATAAAAAGGAACTTTCTAGAAAGTAGAACAGCATGAGGATTAAGAGCATGGGGTTTGAAGCAAAGCTACCTGGGTTTGAGTCCCAGTTCTCCCAATCCTGTTGTGACCTTAGACAAATTATTTACCCTCTTGGTGCTTCAGTTTTCTAATCAGCAAAATGGCATTAAGAATAGTATCTTCTAATAGTGTTGTCTGAGATGAAATGAGTTAATTGTTCTAAAATGATTTGACATTGTCTGGCACATGCTAAGGGCACAATAAATACCAGCAGTTATAGTTGGTATTATTGTTATTGATAGAGCTAATGATGGAAGGATGGCTTTGAGGGATGTATGTACCCTCCAAGGAGTGGTCCCAGCAGAGATCTGCAGACACTAGGCAGGAAATCATGGAGAGAGTAAGCAGTGGTAGGAGGGCGCTGGCACCAGACTGATGGCTTTCAGCTAGTGGGCTGCGTGCTACCCATGGGCTGGACAAGTAGTACAGGTGGACACAGGACTTCAGAACAACCATGAAGGATTTATTCTTCACACGTTCTATTTCCACTTGCAGCAGCCTCGTGACTACTATATTCCAAATGGAAATACTTGTGTTTTTGCCTTAGCAAAAGCACTAAACCTCACTCCCAAAAATATTTCTGCAACTTTAATATCTTTACAACTGTCTATAGATGATACATATATTATCATAAACTACCAAAAGTCAGCCTCTACAGAAAGTGAGCATTTTGAATCATGACAAGACCCAGGGACACACATTAATTCTTTTTTCAAAACTTACTGAGGAATTCATACCTCAGGCACTGCTCCAGGCATTAGAGGGATATTTTTTTGTTGTTAGTGCTGCCTTGCCAATTCTGACTCCTAGTGACCCTGTGTACAGCAGAGCAGAACACTGCTTCGTCTTTCTGCACCATGCTCTCACCTTCTGGCACCATATCAGACAATATTTTGCTGCTATTCATTGTGTTTTCATGGCTAGTTTTTTTGGAAGTGTGTGGCCAGCTCCTTTGTCCTAATCTGTCTTCGTCTGAAAGCTCCACTGAAACCTGTCCACCATGGGTGACCCTGCTGGTATTTGAAATATCAGTGGCATAGCTTTCAGCATCACAGTAACATGCAGCCACCACAGTATGACAATCAACAGATGGGTAGCCTGGTTCCTTGACAGGGGAACAAATTCAGGCCATGGCAGTGAGATGGCTGAATCTTAACCACTAGATCATCATGGCTAGGGATATTTAGATTGATATTAATAAGCTACAGTCTCTGCCTTCAAGGAGTTTACAATTTAGTCACATTAGTTGGACATAGAATACAAAAGTTAAGAACCACTATGTGAAATGAACCTAAGAGAATCCTTTCAATACTGAGTGAGTCTACAATTGTACAATCCTTGGCATGGTAAGCAGCAACAGCCCAGTGGACAAATTTAGCACAGAGAAGAGACAAAAACAAAAACAGACAAATAAAAAAAGACCTAGAAGCCTTGAATAGCCTTGAGGTTGTATAAGCATGCTGAGTTAAAGGCACCGAAGGTCACTGTACTTTTGAAAAGTAAAGCATAAGGGCAAGAAAGAGCATTCTCTGTGCGATGAAGCAGAGAAATAACTTCTTCAGAAAGAAAACAGAAATTCTTTAAAATAAAATATAATGCAGAAAATAAAAACCTACCTGGCTATAATTATAGTCATTGAAATATTAAATTCATATATTAAATTCAGATGTGATGGGACAGATAGAGGATACAAAAGACAGACTGTTGAGAAGCTTTATGAAAACTACACATTGTAGTTTAGTAGCTGGATGAAAAATTCTGTTGCTAAAGATAAATTTTTATAAAGAATTTGACACAAAGCTGAGAATTTAAGAGATGTAGTTTCAACAAAAGAAGTTTAAGGTAAAACCAAAATTTCTCCTGCAATCATTTTTAGTATAACATTGATGGAGAATAAAGTCTTCCAGGAAGTCATTACGTAGCACTTAAGACATGTAAGCGTTTCAACTCTCCAAAGCCAGATGGTATTCATTGTGGAGTCTCAGGAGGACTCACATGTGAATGGCCGTAGTATTGCTCAAGACATAAAATACAGCCTCAGTGCTACGCTCTTACCTAAACATCAGGTTCCACTGGGAGTTTTTTCTTGAATAAAGATTTGAGAATTGGGTCTCGTAATCTATTAGTGCAGAGGAATTATTTCTGGAAATTAGAAAGGTGTTCTGTCCTCAGGAGATGCAAGAAATTAAAAAACTCGGAGCCTCTTGAATTCTAAAACATTTGCTTCAAAGACTAATTGAATCGATATGCACTTATAATCTTGATATATTCTGAAGTGAAAAATAAAATCAATATTCAATTTAAATTCTTTCTGAGGAAAGACAACAAAATGCAGAGAAAACAACTAATCCAACATTACTTTTTAAAAATGATTTATATTTTTGGTTTTTTTCCAAATTTTCTATCACGAATATGTATTATATCTATAATCTGGAAAGATGGTTGAAACAAAGAACTATAATATACCAATATTAAAACATTTGTGAAAGTATTTATCTTAAAGAATACAATTAATTGTGGTAGCTTTACTCAAAAAGATTTAAGACAGCCAAGCTTAATAAGAGTTAAGGTGATCACTCTGGATTAAGACTCCAAATAGAGACTGTAAGATGGATGGTCGAATATGTGGTATGAAATTGCACAGCTTAGCATTATTTTATTCTAGAATAGAGAAAAATTATTAGAGACTTGATTGAGCTATTTAAGCTCTCAATGAAATCTGAGCAACTCCACATTTTAACCTGTCTATACTAAGAGGGAAAAAGGGACCCTGTATGAAATTAATAACCAGGAAAATTAGTAAAAATATGAGCTAATATTTCACTTTGTATAGAGCTAAAGTATAGAATATCGTGTCAACGATTATAGTAGGAAAATTATGGAGGTATATATTTTATAATCATTAATTATATTTGTCTCCACAAATATAAAAGAATTATTCTATCAGTATCTCTTGTCGTAATCTGAAGCTATCAAAAGCAGTAGGACATTAGCTGATTACCTACAAGAGAGATTGCGCTTATTTCCTTTGCTTAGCAATCACCCATACCCATTGGTTATCACATTATGAGGCCAACAGCCAACTTATTTTGGAATTATCAGATACTGGCTACTAATGAAAGAGGACACCTGGTGAGGGGGACCAAATATTTGATCATCACGGAGATATTTACTTCTTTTGCAAGATTTTTCTCTAAGAGAAGCTCCTGGTCTTTGGTCAGGAAGACCAGCATATTTCCCAGGGAACTGAAAGCTCTGCGTAAAATAACCTCTATTAAGCAAGAGATAACATCTGTCTCCAGGTCAAAGAGATGATATACTGTGCTGCAGGACACCAGTTCCTTTTTGTTCCCATTGGATTAAGATAAAGTCAGATATTTGGCTTCAAGTGACTGTCTGAGCCAGTCTTATAGCACAAAGTTTACCCATGGCCTAATGTCAATCAACAGTCTGGAGGGCAGAAGCTCTTTCTATGTAACAACAATACTTCATTTTTAATGGATAGCTGACATACTTCTTAAGAGCTATGAGCATATTGAAAACTCCCAACAATTAACCTTGGGGGAAAAATAAATAATTACGATTAATGTTTTTACCAGGGTCAAGGGCTACTATTTTATTGTGCTCAAACCCTCAGTTAGTACATAGATTTTCTATTAATTTGTTGATCCTGTATGGACTTCAGGCTCAGTGTACGTACTTAAAATTTGTAGAAGAAGTTGATTCTATAAAAAAACACTATCCTGTGACAGCATTAATAGAATTAAAATGCCTAAGCATCCCTGCCGATACATTCTTCCTTTGCATATCTGACTTCTGAAAAACACATATTCTCTTTGCAGTGTTCAAGCAAGTAGCCTTGAGCTGGAAGCAAGAGTGAAGGTCAAAGAAAGAGAGGAAATCTTAAATAAATCAGATACATTTCATTTTGCACCAAGAATTTTCTATCACATTTACCTCTATCAAAAATCAGCCTATCTTTACAGTTTACTTTTACCTGGAGTCAAAATTAGAGTTTGCAAATTGTAAATATAAGGGGGAAAGATAATTTAGCACACTGTTTTATCACTGTCGACCCAGTGGTTTTCATAACTGAATCCCACGTATTTTGAGAATGTCATTACTGCCTTGCAGTGTTTATAGAGCAGAGTGGAGCAAGCTCATCTCCACCAAAGGTCAGAGAGAGACACCGAACGACCCAGGGAGGGACAGAGTGTAACCTGTTTGTGATTAAACTCTGAGAAAGATCAATTGAATTAGGATAGTAGCCAGAGTGGGAGGGAAGCAAGATGCACACTTAGAGCGCAGTCATATTTCCTGAGCCTTTTTATTCCCCCGCCTACCCTGATGATGCCAAGGTTGATAACTGCTCTTTTAGATCAGGGCATAAATGCTCTTTCTTCAGTGCAGTCATTAAAGCCGGGAGAAGGTGAGGATCTTGTTTAGTGATGCCAAGTTGCACTTCTGTTTATTCCTTTGTACTTAGGGACAGAAAAAGGCAAGGGGAGTTTACTCCGAGTTTCAACATCTGTCAATATCCAGCAGAAATTTTCAGCAGCTGAAGTCAATCAGTTTCTGGAAAGTGCTAAGCAACCATACCAAGCGCTCCCAACTAACATTACCTCTGAATGTGCATGACCAGGCATATTTCAACGTGCTTTGCCAGGCGGTGTTAGTAATGCGAGCAATATGCAGCTCACTTTACTTGCTGACTGGCTTAAAAAGAGAAAATTAAATACATTTCTCATAAGGATATTTTGTGGAATTTTTCCACATCATTAAATAAAATGTAGCCCTGGTTTAAAGGCATTTCCTGAGAGAAAACATTTCTTAACCTAAAGTAACTGAACTATGTGAAACAGTCTGCCTGTATACACCATAATATTTTTTCCTGATTACATGTAATGGCTCTCCTATCATCCTGCAAGCTTACCCATATCATTGAATTGTTTCATGGCCATCCGAAAAAATTGACTGCAAACTTTTTAAAGTGGTTCTCGGGAAATGGGCGGTTATTCAATTTTCTCCTCCTAGTTACGAAAGACTGGATGGTATCGGAGATGACGTTTCTGAAATAATTAAGAAAAATAACGACATGCTTTCTTCAGCTAGGTATATACTTCCTTCACAACTTCAACATAACAAGCTATAACATTGCTTCCTTATTGCCAGAATAAGAAAGATAAGCTCAAATATGACAGACAGAAAGTAGCAAATGCTATAAAGAAGTACTGGATCAAATGGAAAGATTTCTGGTTTGCTATCAGAATGCATATTTGCACCTTCTTCCCAAGAAAGGGACTGCACATCCCTAGTGATGCTTAAATCCATTCAGAGTTTGGTTTTGCAGCACCCGTTTAATTATTTTAGATCCCCAGTGAGGTGAATTACCACTCCTAACTTCATAAATTCATGGCTCCTGCATAGGGACTGAGGTGCTGTACAAGATTTGTGTGTCTTTTTTATTTTCCATTGGAATAGCCACATGAGATGTTCTGATTTTTCAACAGACTCTTTTGGCCTCTTTGTCTCAGTCAGAAATTTTCTATTAAAAAGAAAGAAAAAAAAAATGATCCTTGCAAGAAGATGCCACACATCTTCTGTTTAATCCCAGGAGCCCTCTAGCCAATTTGAAAGTCAACATCAGACAGAGAGGTAATGCTTTTTTGTTTTGTTTCAATCTGAACTCTCACGGTTGTTCGAATTGAATCAAGACGTAAGAGTTTCAAACTAAGTGGTGAGCTAAAATAAAACGGGGAGACATCCAGTTTCCAAGATTGTGTGGGAGAACTGCTGAGTAGACCCTGAGAGAAAAATAAAGGAGGGGTAAGGTTCCTGTAAGAGGCTAGGGTTACACAGCAATCCTCAAAGCAATGTGTAGGAAGAGAATGTACATACCTCCTGCAGCATCATCCACGTTGCTGCAACATGGCTTGGTGAAATAGTTCAGCACTGGGGTTTTTGAAAGAACTCTGTGAGTGAGATGCCCTCAGAAATAAAAACAAAGTCGAGTTCCAGGAATCTTAGCAATTCTCGTCCCCATCTGGTAACACTGACACACATGCGTGCATGCATTCACTCACACACACACACGCATACACACAGTAGATGTGCCATAGGGACAAGGGTGCTGTGTCTAAAGAGAAACATAGAACAGTATTCTCTTTGGGATGCTGGATCAAATTCCCAGTCTCCTAACTAGGTTAGGACTTTGTCCCTCCTCTGGGCATTGCCTTGTGGTGGAGAATAACCTCCTGCTCTATTCCTATTCCCTGAAAAAATAAAACCTTCAAGAAGAAAGAATGTCCTATTGTTGGAGCAGAATTATTCCTTCAGCTTCTCAAAGAGGAGGTATTTTTGGCATCTGGGAAGAGATTGTGTCCAGAGGGGCTTCTTAGTTTTACAGCTGGGTCCACTCAAACCAGTCCAACAAGCCAGCATTACATAGAGGAGCCCAGCCAAACACAGGCACTTCAATCATGCTCGATTCACTTGGGTTCTGGTAAATGAAATAAAACCCCAAAGCTTGGCTTTTTATTTTTCTTAGGGCAAAGTCCATTTAGAATTGATATAATCACTTGCTATGGTTACATATGCCACATTTATTTTTAAATAGCTCCACATCCCAAGGGCTCCTGATTTCCATCCACACGGCAGGTAGGAAGGCTGCAGACAAATAATTTTAAACACAGTCTATACTTCACCAGGCTCAAGAAAAGCACATCTGGAGATGCATACCTAGGTTGGTAAGAAGCTGGGCTGATTGGTGAATGTGCCCTACATTTTGTGTCTTGCAAAATGGTGCCCAGCCAAGGACATGGCTTGTGGATGAAATCCATCCCATAATCTGTTGGCCAAGCTGAGCATCCTGTTATGGAGTTACAAGTGCCTAGAAGAAGAGGACTTCTTTCCTACTCTGTGAAAATATATCATCCACTTGTAACACTTGTGTTTATGAGGCTATGTCCACAAGTCACCTAATAGGCTAATGGTGGCCCTGATTAAGAAGTCCTGTGTCTGCTCCCAAAGATCGTGTGGAGGTGGATCTGTTAGAGGATGTTTCTCTGCTGTGGGAGGGCTCAGGTGTCAGACTTTCCTTGGCCCCTGTCAGAAGCCTAAGTCGCAGACAAACATTGGGATAAGACATGAGCAATCCCAACTCTGTTTGCTCTGCTTCCTGGCTAAATGGTACTTCATGCTTTATGCTTCTAAGGAAGTTTACTATATTTTGCCTAATGTTACCCAACTTTGGCACTCTCCTTCTCTCCCTTATCAGACCTTTGCAATCAGGGACTGGGTCTCACTCACCTTTGAATGCTAAATAGAGTCCAGCTGAGTCTTGCTAGTTAATATTTTTTTTTAATCCAGAGATTGCAAACTGTAGCCTGTAGACCACTCTGGCTGCTTGTGTATTATTTGGCACAAATAGGGTTCAGCAAATTGTGAATTAGGTTCTATGTTTTACATACATTCTTACATTTACAAATGGAGAGATTCCACATTAAAATCTGCATTGCTAGTTTCTTTGGAAAAAATGGGAGTGCTCGCAACCCTGGGCTTACTCTGACGGCAGCAATCAGCCAGAGCAGAGGAGCTGCTGCCCTTTTTAATGTGGTATGTTCTCCAGGTCACGGAGTCACTCTGGTGCCCTAATCCTTCCTGTGAATCATCTGCTTTGCTCTTCTAGGCATATGGTTTAATTGAATAGGAGTCCATTGGAATAAATGATCCAATAATCTCCCTTATATTCAATTACTGGATCCACTGCTGTAGCACGGAGTTTGTCAATGGTTTTTCTTCCTTATCATCCATGGTAGATGACTTTCACATGTGCAGCACACTCTCAAGGGTGCTGTCAGGGTGATTCTAGCTGTAACAAGACTGTGAGATGGTTGCTATAGCCTGGGAAACTCTCTTCTTGGGGAAAAAAAAAAGCAAATACTTTACAGGCTTCAGAAAAACTATTACTGGTAACAAATTTCTTGTGACATCTCACAACTGATCATGACACACCTTTGCAGAGTGAGAGAGCAGTTGAGAACAGCTCTTGTAGCTGAAAAAGGAAGAGTATAAATAAGTTCAGAGAATTGTGTTTATAAAGCATGACAGATAAGAAGCATCAACAAGACCTCCAAGTAAATAATTTTAGGTCAGGGTAAATACTAGGTTTACTAACTTCAATTCAATTTCGCACACATATACTTATGGTCAGGGCCCACTACATGGGAGAAATTGGCAGCCACCTCTTTCTTGTGATTGGGCTGGTAAGGAATCGTTACTATTTAGACTCATTGCTAGGATTTAGGTAAAGACAGGGTATCGTCTCTAGGAGACTCTCGAAGACAGAGGAGACCAACAAATTCTCTCAGACACCCTCCTGGAACTTGAATTAGGACTGGTGTCTTAGATTAGCAGTTTGTATCAAAAGAGTGGCAGGAATCTTGGATATGTTTCAAGAGAGGTGGGGAAGGCTGAGAGCTCAGCAGCAATAGGGACGGAGAAACAGCAGGAACAGGGAGTGACAGAAGCAGATGAAGGATTAACAGAGAGCTCTGGGGTGAAGGGTGCTGACTTAGGCAAAGAGACCCAGGAGATGAGCTTTTGAGAAAGAAGAATGGAGTAGTGGAGAAATCCGTGGAGGTTGATTACTCCAAATTCTCTCCAAAGTTGGCTTTGTTAGTGATTTTGAAATTCACCAGTGCTACGCCAGTTCATTTAAAGTTTGGTTGATGGATTGTATGAGAAGCCAGTCTTCACCTGTGGGGCAAGTGGAACGTCAGAACGCTAGTCCCTAACATAGAGTGTGGTTTTTGTCTTGATCACCAATCTGCTTTTTGGGATTTTTTTTTTTTGCTTTTCGGGATTTTTAATAGGGCAGCTGGTATTTTGCCTGAGAGCAATAGATTCTCAGGGTAAAGTATTGAAAGGCTGATGTTTCTAAGTATTAGATTGTTAACGGGCACGGTAAACAGATCGGGTGGTTCATTTTTCTTTGTAGGCTGGATTATTTACAAGTTGGCCTGGGCAAATTAGGAACCATTTATTGAGAATTAAGTATTTATTACTCTGCCCAGGTTTTGATTTCTTTAAATTCCAAGTAAAAGAATTTTGAAAGAAAAAAAGGGATTTCAGAGGCTTCTAAAAAGGTGGTGGAGGCTAATGGCTCTTTAAAATGTTTTTACCACCTCTCAGAGGGACTTAAGTTTCAGCTGTCTGAGGCTGGCTAATTACTGAAGTAAAGTTAAAAGTTGCTCTGTGCTCAGAGAGGACAAAGCGAATAAAAGCAGTGAACCACAAAACTGTGGCAGGAAAGTTTACTTTTCATGGTCATTGAATTAACGAAGGAACAAGCCAGCTCTGGTCTATCTCTGCCTGTCTTCATGTCACCCTGGGCCTCCCTGCCACAAAGGGAGAGACACTTGTCAGATCCAAACACCTTTTCCACGAGAGGGGAGCTGGCCAAACAGAATGCACCTGATTACAAAAAAAGATTGGAAATTTCTAATTCTCACTTTCCACCCACTTGCTTAAAATGTAACAATTGTGTTTCTGGGGTGTCCTTCTATACGCACAAGGATGAGAAGTCTTGGGGCAGAAAACAAAATCCCTGCCTTTTTTTCTCCTGTACAAATGCAGAGTGAGCAGAATGACTTGCAGGTGGCCCCATCTGCAGCCGAAAGGAATGCAACAATTTTGGAAAAGAGCTCTACCTTTTCCTTTTTCTAATTGCAAAAAAGAATGAGAAGAAAATGCTAATAGCTGCAGCTAGAAAATATGCCTGGGAGAATGGCCTTTATCATCTGCTTTTGAAGTAGGGGCTGAGAAAGAGATGAAGCCAGCGAGAGACCCTGGAGGGCTGATCAGGCGCACGGAGCACTGTGGGCACCAGGACACAATTGACACCTGAGGGAGAAACTTCTCTGTAAAGTCATTTCAGACTTGCTCAGTGATTTGGTAAGAATAATTTACATGGTCTTCTAAATGGTATATCCCTGTTTCATCTCCAGACAAGAATGCAAAAGGCGTTTATGAAGATCCCAGCCTGTTTAGAACTGTCTAAATACATCTGGTAATTAGCCTAACTTTGATCCAATGCAGTCCTTCCTCTTAGTAAAATAAATAAATCAGTGAAAGGTTCTGGAACATTCTGCTCTTTGAGATCTCTACCAATTAATATCAAACTGAATTATTTCAATGGGTGTTGCTAAATTTGCTATTCATTTTTAAAAATAGTTCTGGTTGTCCTGTTAATAAATAATATTTAATATCTATTAATAAGAACTCAAAGTGAAAAACTATGTTATTAATGCAATGCCTATTTTTTTTTCCTATTTTTTCTCATAAAACAAAACATAAAAGTGCTCTATATAAGACTACCCAAACTTTGGCAATATTCTTATGATGATCTGCATCTCAGTTTCTCACTGTTAGAAATGCTTAGTCCCATGGCACAAGCAATAAAGAGAGGAGACAGAGCTCACCTTCCACCCCAATGAATGAATTGTATTCAACTCCTTTTGCCATTTTTATGTATCCTTCTTCCCTGAAACCCAGAAGGGAAAGAAGGAGGTAGAATTACTGTTTAGCTGAAAAGTTTCACAGGCTAAGATACATCAGATATACTGTCTCTCTCTCTTGTTCCTGTTTCCAGGTTTTTCCCGAGTTGTGTTGTCTGTGAAATGGGCTGGCCCCATATCAGACCTGGAGATATGAAAGGAAGTATGATTCTTTTTATTATAAAGGAAAAACAAATAGGTATATTTAATTATTTGATATGAACATTGAATTTATCAATATAGAGCATAGTCTCCTTATACTAACAACTGGTATCTTTTAAAGAAAGACTTTAGAATGTTATTTCAATTTGTATAATTGTAAGAGTTTCTAGAACAGTGTTCTCCCATAAAATAGCCCCAACCCAAAGATAATAAATATACTTTAAGGAAGACAATTTACTTGGGTCTCACCACTTAGGGACAATAACAGTCATTGTCATTGTGAACTATTCCCTTTTAGGCTTTTTATATGCACATAAAATGCCATTTTTATAAAATTGGGATACTGCTGTATACATAATATTGAACCTTGATTTTTTAATTCAAAGTTAAATCCCTTCTCCCACATCATCATATGTTATTTAAAAATTAACATTAGCTTTTTGTAAATGAAAATTACACCTTATATGGTGGGGGAAAAAATCAATACACTGTGAAATGTAATGCAATGGAAAGGAACTCTCCCATTGTAGACCTGTTTTGCTCCTCAGGGTTAAGTAACGGTGGTCAACAGTTTCTTATGGACACCAGTTTTTAGTGACTGGGCTATACTTTCTTGCTAAATTAGCATCACACTAATGCAATGAGCAAAACATCCCACAGAATTTTGGTTAATGAAAAAGGGAAACTTTCAATGCTGTACTTTTAAAATAATGTGAAGTCAAGTCCATTGTTAATATGAACAGGATTTTTATGTGATTGTGCAGGTGAACAACCAAGGATTTGTACAGGTAAATGCAAACAGCTCTGCAAAGTGTTGTTATGGTCAAAGGAGGTTAGAATGGCCAGCGACATTGGCCCCTGACTAAAAGACTGAGGCATCCATGAGAAAGACAATGTATTGTCATGCTTGAGATAGGATACTGCACCTCATAATTCTTCCCAGGCATGCTCTTGTATCCTGAAGGTCACAAATTCAGGTGCCTACTTGGCCAGGAGAGGAAACTGAGTGACTGAAGTGGGAAGGTATGAGAAATGAATAGAGAATGGTGGGACCCATGGTAAACATGGTGAACAGGAAGGATGTCTCATGGTGTCGGCGGGGAGTTGCTGAAACTCGCAGAGAGTTAGCCATTGATGATTAAGTAGCTAGGAAAGCTTTTTTTCCTTTTTGCAATTACTGATTATAGTTTTTAGCTGCTTAACCCACCCATTGTTTACTGTGCTGCTTAGGCAATATGTTATCTGACTCCCACTAGGTTCCTATAGATAACATCTTCCTGGAGCCTGGGTCACCTTGGTAATGGGTGTGTGAGCTGTTTTTCAGGAATTAGAACTCCTTGTCCACTTCAGGCGGGTTGAGACCACAAACCCATCAACTGGGTCCTTGCAGATGTCTGATAGGCGATATTTTGACATCAAAGGGCTAAAAACTCCGCCCTCAGATCATGCTAACGTCACCGTTTTGTGAACATGGATCCTATGAAGCATCATGAAATCTGACTACGCTTGCACAGATCATCAATTACCTCACCCCTCCTCACCTTCAATCACCTCTCTCCACATTTCAGACTACCTTGCCCCCATCACATAAATATCCCTGAGTCCCCATTTTGGAGGAAGTGAACTTGAGGCTCCTGCTCTCTCTTCCTCACGTGCCTGCCTTGTGATTAATCTCTCTCTCTGCTGCAATCTCGTCGTCTCGGTGTTTGGCTTTCTGGGTGGCAGGCAAGAACAAACCTGGCTTGGTAACCTGTTCAGTAACATTGCCATTCAGACTAGTACTTTATGGAAATGCAGCCTAGTGTACCCTTTTGATTTTTTAAAAAGAAATAAGAAACCTAAATTTTCATGTGAATTTGCCCAATTTTTAAAGGTTGGCAATTTATTCAGGAATTTAAGAATACTGGGCTAACTAACCTTGCCTCCAGGCTGCCTTAGAGTATGGCCTTAGTTTCCTCTCACAAAAGCCCTTTTGCCAAGGACAATCATTTCCTTAACTTTACCTGCAAGGCCTGGCTTCTCTAAGCTCTGGACAGACAGACCTCCTCCTACCCATCTCCTCAGCAGGAAGCCCACGCAACACAGCTGGCTGGCCCAGACGCTGAGGTAACATCACTCCACAATCTAAGCATATTCAGGGCAAAAGATGAGCAGGGCCTTGGGGCAGGGGTGGAATGAGGACAGTCCCAGTCTTGCCACAGACAGAAAGTGGCATTTTGACCTTCTAGTTCTGCTACTGTGATCATGTAAGAGGCCCCCCAGGGCTGCAGGGCTAGGATGGTACCCACTGCCATAGCGCCTGCCCGTGCCTCCCCAGCGGAACATTCCTTCCTGTGAGGAGAGCATTCAGGCCAGAGCAGTTGTGGGTAAGAAATCTGAATATGGTCTAATTGTCCTTTTTAAAAAATCCACTTGATATGGTCTACAATCCTTTTCCCCATTCTAAAATAATTCCTTCTGAAATCCAGCCCAACTCTCTTTATTTGTGTTAGCAGATTTGCCCTTGAGGGTACCTGGGTGAGTTTACTCTGTCACCTAAGAGGCAAAAAGAAAGCAAACTCAATTTTACATAAGTAGTGAAAGAAAAATACCATCAAGAAGCTTCAGGGCAGCAATTCTTGATGTTTTCCACAAGGGGAATTTGAGAATATGCTTTGTAAAAATGACAAAAGGTTGCTAACAAGAGCCAACAAACCAGTTTGGAAACTGATGTCCGTAAAAAATGATGGCCATTTGGTACAGTATTGGTGCCATAAGGGGCACTGGAACACAGCAGAGACCTCAGGTCCTGTCTTTATGATGAAGCAGACATCAGTTTACTCAAAATGGTTTACAATTGATGTCTTTGCTATTCTCCTACCTAAAGAGAAGCCTTATTGTTTGAATATTGAAACATAGAATCAAACAAACCTATCAATCTATTTCTCCTAGTTATTTGCATTTCAAATTAGTGAGATCTTTTAAAATATTCATGTTCTTTGACTTGGTAACACCACTTGCAGGAATTTATTCCAAGGAAACAATTCTAAAGAATAGCAAAAAAAACAGAAAGCAAGTTAAATATTCAATAATAGTGGAATGGTTAAGTAAACCACAGTTTACAATCTCAGTGAAATGTTACACAACCATTGCAATGATTATAAAGATTATGCAATAATATAGAAAATACTTATGCTAAAATGCTGTCAGAAAGGCAAGATGCAAAATTCTAAATAAGCATAATTATATATAATACAAGCCAGCCAGACAGCAAGCAAAAAATCCTTTGTATAGGAAAACATAGGATTAGGGAAAAATTCATTGAAAAGTTAACAGCAGCTGCGTCTGAGTGGTATCGATTTTTCTCTTCTTTCCGTAATTTTCTACATTTTCTTAAATGAGCAAGTATTTCTTATATAATTTAAAAAAGTGTAAATTTTTAAACTGAGGCTTAGCCCCACTGCTTTAGAAAATGACAGCTAACAGCAAAATGAAGCAGTCTCTTCAACAGAGTGGATTTCAAGTTGTCAGGAACAGGATTTTCTAAAGCAAAAAAGGTTCATCTAGTTCAATAATGATCCAAAAGCACTGGGAGGAAAAATAAATCCAACCCTCCCCTTGAATAACCCTGCCAACACCATGCACAGAATCAGGTTAATCATTCCAAAGATGGTTTACAACCCAAAGCAAGAGATTTTCTTATTTTTATCATAATCTCAGCTAAACCTTATATAAGTGGTACAATCAGTCAGAAAATTAACCTTATTCAAATCCAACTACAGTGTTAAATCAGGGATTTCCATGGAGGCAGATTCAGAAGGTTGAATGAATGTAATGTGAAGTGGAATTTCCTTTCATTTTGTGCCCTCCCATCATAAATCTCTGCCCTTCAATTTCATCAAATGATCCTTTGTTCTGACACTCTGGGCAGGAAGTATGGAGAGAACTGATCAGCTTTCCTAACACCTCTCGTGATTTTTGAATATGCACATGTTTGAATACATCAAACACATCTGCTTCAGACAGTCCATGCTAAATATTCTCAACATGTGAAATTCATATACCACGCCGGCTCCCTTCCTCTTTTCTCCCCTTTGTGTAATAGCAACTCACACATACACACAACTAGAGTTTTCCCAGCCTGATTTTTTAAATGAAGGAAAGCAAATTTGCAACAAGAATGTGCAGAGCAGTATGTTGCTATGTCCAAATAGCCATCAAGAGTGAAATAAATCAAATTCACCAAGTGAAAGGAGAGATGGGAAAGAGAGAGCACTGAAGGGAGAGGAGAGAAATTTAGGCCGGAAATGCCATTGTGTGGTTTGCAAAGGCTTTTCTGAGCTTTCTCCTACCTATTATAACCTTACAAATAGCCCACTGAGTAGATCAGGATACAAATATCAGTTTGGGGGTTTTTTGCTATCTTCTGGAGCTAATGGAGAAAATTTTTAAAGAAGATATTTCATTATTCTTGTATAGTTTTTGCTTTATTTCTTTGTTTCAAAAAGACACACAGTGAACACACAAAAACAACCATTGCTATTGATGCCACCTTGACTTACTTTTCCATCTTGTTTTCTTGGTGTCTTGGCTCAGGTTGCTAGAAAAACGTACTACTGGTTGACAAGTATTCCCAAGCCCCTTCCATAGGGATGTGTATGAATTAAGTTTGTATGTATAAGAATTAAGTTTGCAGTAGACAAAGTTTATATTACCTTTTCCCAGTCATTATCATCTTTCCTTTCATTTATCCAAATTAAATACTACATGCTTTCTCCCTGGCCTCATTCCCAATTTGCTTGCTTATTTCTGAAAAGTCTTCAAATTTACCATGGCTTATCCTTGAAGGAACAGAATCTCTGGCATTGAACATCTACAATAAGCCTTCAAATTTGGTTCTGGAAGTAATCTAGGAGGAATTACTTTCTGTCTTCAGGCTTTAGTCTACTTATTTGAGTCTGTTAAAAAAAAAAACAAAACAAGGATAATCATATAGAGCTTAATTGAATAGAATTCCTAAGAAGTTAAGTTAAACATCATTTATGGAAAACCATATTCAGTTCGCACTCCCATTAGGAACACCCGACAAGGGTCAGGCTGAATGTCCTACCACTAAATGCTGCCTCACACGTCCACCGAATCCTTCCCTTTTCTAACGAGTTTTCAGTTCACAAAGAGATCTGCTCTTTACCCTATGGTTTCGTTTTTCCTTTAAAAGTCAGGGGAAAAAATTATGAAAGACTTTATTAAAATGTCTTATAAAAGATTGTCCATTCTTCGAAAGCTGGCTCTTGCCTCCCAGCTTCTCTTTTCATCCATTTCTATTGGGATTTGAAACATTACTCTAGTTACCGAAGTCTTGATGGAAGTTTCTCTTCATTTCCCAGCATCCTCTAACCAGAGCATATATTTAAAATAGCGCTAGCTCACAAATATGAATAAACAATTCCACAGGTGTTCCAAGTGCCCACTCAGACACGAGGTTATCAGGAGGTGTGGAGATGGCCTCTAAAACACTAGTAGGTAGGCACCCTGGTTGTAAAATTAACCCAGTGTAATTGTTTTGCACTGAGTTATTTCTCAATTAAAAAAAAAATAAAACAAAAATAGGGTTCCATAGCTACTGTGCACTGTGTTAAGAATATTACGCTTTACGTATTCCAACCTGAAAGATTCCCTCCCTCTATGAACCCTTCGTTTTTCCTCACAGGCTTCTGCTCCCAGGAGGAATCTCGCTATGTGTGACCCTAGCAGCCGCCCCAAATCTTTATTGGTCTCAGCGCTTTAATGATACCACCGACATCCACTTTGAAAACTTTGACACTTCCTTTTTTAGTGACATTGGACAGACCATCTCTTTGTGATGGTTCTAATGAAAATGGAATTCAGCTAGAACATACACACCCCACACACATACAAATTCTTCTCTTGCTTCCAAACCCAAATACTTTGATTTTCAGCCTGCCTCTTTGGGAGTAAAGAGCCACATTGTTTTAGGGGAATTTCAGTGAATGGGTCATTTCCCTGCCTTACTTCTGCATTATGAACACACTCATGATAACAATTAATGAGAGGAAGGGTTTTTATGATAGCGCCTAGCATCCGGTTTTCAGCTCTTAAATTCTCCCTATATGTGCACGGATCCTATTACCTCTGGGAGAGCTCTTATTAATCTCAGTGTCAGAGCTGTTTCAACAAATCTACGGTAATAATGAAAAGTCATCTTATCACACTTTGCTCTCAGTAAATTTACCATTCTTTGATAAGGTTGCAAACAACTGGGAAGTAATTGATCTGTAATTAGTGTGGCAACTGCTGAAGAGAGAGTCTGTGCTGGGGTTTCATCATTTATCTGCCCAGCACAGCGCATCCTGCTCACGAACGCTAAATTATTTAGCATTCCTTTCAAATACAAATGGTCTCAATGGGTTCTCCATTATTTTAAGAACTTTCTGAAGAGGAGGCTAACATTTAAATTTCTGATTATCTGTCACCAGTGCAGTGCTTAAAAGAGTTGGGAGTGGAAGGGGATCATTTTTCACACATGACTTGCCTGCTGAAGCCAGCTTGCGCTATGAATGGAGAAGGACAGGAGCTCTTTGATCTGAACCAAACTTGCACAATTTATCTTTCAAATGCACTAAAGCTTTTGATAAATGTCAATTTGACAATTAAATTCTTCAAGGGCCACAATATATCACCATCACAGTGTCTATTTTTGAGGGTCGGTCAGCCATAACATCTTTCAGCAGACTGCGGCAAGCAGAAGTCAGAGGGGAAATGATAGCTCTTAGGCCTAGCTCTTCTACACAAGGTATTTTTATCTCTTGCTAAGTAAAATAGTTGTGATCTTTTCCTTGAAGACAGGGCATAACTCTGATGGCAGAGTTTAAGGTCTGCCCTGCGACCCTAAGGGATTGTGTTCAAGATCTGTTCTCTATCATTTCTCTGATAGTTCAGTGTTGAAATGAACAAACCCTTTCCTGTCATGTACTTTTTCTGACAGTCTTTTGCTATATTAGTATATATTTTTTCTCTTCTCAAAGGTATTGCCTTCGTGTTTCTCAAGAGACAAGCTAAGACAAGTCTGTTATTTTTCAGAGGTCTCAGAGTTGGTAGGAGGAGCAGAAGTAGAACGAATGAGTTGTGATTTTGGTTTTATGTAGACTCAGTTTATCCTTTGATTGCAAAGGTCATTGATTAAGTCAAGGAGTGTGAACTGTAATTGAAGGGATTGGAGAAAATAAATAGGAGGCACGACGGTTTGAGGTGACATTTCACCTTCAAGTTTGTTCCAATCTTCTAGGGTATGGAAGCTTCAAAGTTATTTCATACCTAAGCTTGGATCTTTCTACGCATCTTTGAGAACTAAAATAACTTATCAGATCATGAAAAAGGATGGGTCCCTGCCTTCTCAGGGTTTACATTCAAAAGCACTTCTCCTCTTTGCTCTTTTCATTCCATGAAAACTCAACCCTCACTAGGGGAATAACAATTGTAATGTGACATTTTGAAATGTTTCACATGAAAGATTATTTCAAACTCCATGGTTGCGAAGGAGTTTCTGAAGCCCTGACAAAGGAAGATACTTTGGACATAGCAACAATGCTTCTGTGATCCCCTTTCAAGTTCTTCCATCATCATAGATAGTGTCGCCATGGCCCAATGCAGCCAACCACCCAGACATTGGGCACGGATGTGATGCTATCTTTTGACAAAAGCGACATTTCAGTATGATTGTGAAGAAGACTAAAGCTCCCGGATCAGATGGCTGACCTGCTGAAAATACAGACATAAGATGCTGCTCTGATGTCTGTGTGGTATCTTTTCTCAAGGACTGAGAAGAATCACTATAATCCCTACTATCTCTAAGAAAAAGAGAAAAAGAACCAACTGACTGAGTGTCTTGAGGGCATCTCACTGTTTCCAACACAGATTAATTTTTTGGATGGGCTATCATGCAGTATTGTCAATCAAACCCTCCTAGAATTGTAATGTGACATTAGCCCTCAGTGCAGCTGGAGTCATGAGTGCTGAAAGTTACCTACAAAAGAAATGGAGGTCACTTCCCTGACCTTCAAAATGTTTGCCGTCTTGAAGTTTTTGTAAAGAGCTGAGAATAACAATTATTTTGTAGTTGGGGCTACCAGAGGATGTTTGTCATGTGCTTAAGGTTATTTCATGATGGCAAAACTGGGTGTAATGACAGGAAAAAGAAGTCATTTTGGTCAATGTCATTTCAAAGTACAGCTCTAAATAGCACCAACAACTCTAGATGAAATTTACCTAGTGATCATTCAGCTTTTCTACGGCAGCCATATATTTAGGTCCTGGTTCCGCCGTGCCTATTGATTTAAGGTACACGCTTACCCTGTAAGTAAATTCCTTTTTTGTGTTTTTCTCATATTTTCTCATTATTGGATATACTTAAGAAATCAGGTGGGTAGGTAAACCTCTACTTACTGATGGATAAGCAATCATCAATTTTAAGTACTGATATTCAGACATTCCATATATCATAATGCGTATTTTTAAGAGATTGGCAAAGTCCTCTGGAATGATATTGCTGATGTAATAAACTTCTAAAATCTCCATCTCTATGTAAATTGTCTTCTGAAATATCACTAAATGAATCATGCACATTAAACATATGGGAATCAGATTGAAAAATTAATTCACAATTGAGAATTTCACCACTTACCCCAAAATAGCGCTTGGTAAGTATTTCCTGTTATCTAACACTCTCCCACACATCATGGATGAATTGCATCGAGACCTGCCCAGAGCTTTGTCCTTGTCACTGTCTTTTAATGCAACATACGCCATAGGACTGGCCCATCCCTACCATTGCTGGGTGGGATCTGAGGCAGGAGCACATATGTAGGCCAATATATCATATGTCTAAATATTTACAAGTCACACATTATGTCTAACAATTATAAAAGTTACACATTAAAACTAGCCTTCTTAATAAGATGTTTATTCTTCTACCTTGATAAATATATGTTCCTAATAAAATTGAGTAGTAATATGTAAAAAGGCATACTTTTTATATGACTGAAAGTCAACAAAATATAAAAGATGACAGAATTCAGTTACTTTTGCACATGTCTGGATGTTTTGTTGACGTGCTGCTGATGTTTGGATGAATAATAAAATAAGACATATATAATTCATGTTATTATATATTTATCCCCTGAAATTTTTTGCTTGCCTTCCTTTCAGCAAAGTTACATTGTTTTATTTATTTGTTAAAAATTTTATTTAGGTGAAATCCACATAATGTAAAATTAACCATTTTAAAGTGAACGATTCAGTGGCTCTTAGCACTTTCACAATGTTGTAGAACCACCACTCGTACCCTATTCCAAAACATTTTCATGACCCCAAAAGGAAACCCCAGACCCATTAAGTGCTTACTCCCCATTGTTCCCTTCCCCAAATCCTGGTGACCATAAACAACATTATATTGTAATAATTAAGATTTTCACATAATTTTTGTTCTACTGCCAAAATCATCTAAAGTGTTAAATGTAAAAGGTAATAGCAATCAAAGTGTGTGAAATTTGAATACATTTTCATCAAAAATTTAAATCAGGGCTGGCCCCGTGGCCGAGTGGTTGAGTTCGCGCTCTCCGCTGCGGGCAGCCCAGTGTTTCGTTGGTTCGAATCCTGGGCGCGGACATGGCGCTGCTCGTCAGACCACGCTGAGGCAGCGTCCCACATGCCACAACTGGAAGGACCCACAACGAAGAATATACAACTATGTACCGGGGGGCTTTGGGGAGAAAAAGGAAAAAATAAAATCTTTAAAAAAAAAAAATTTAAATCAAACATCTAATATTAGTTTTCATATTTTTCCAAAAAGTTATTTTTCTTCCACAATGTTAAAATTATATATAAAATTAAAAGGCAAAATATGTCACAATTACTAAATATAAAAATGTTAAGTAAAGTTCTAAAAATAAAGTTGACTTTTTAATTTACTTTTTTAAAGATAAATTTCATTATCTTACAAAAATAAAAATATATACAATTTTAACATTCAATGTTCATTTAGGACATGAGATACCTACATATGTACAAATTTAGTAGTAAGGTTAATTATTTAATATTTCAAAATGATCCTCAGCTACCCTATGCAACTGTTGCATGTATCATGCTAAATTGTGGGGACCTCCAGAGTAACGAATAGGGACATGACTAGAAGTAAAAAGAAGAGAAATACTTTGCACCAGTGGCATGCTGCTAAACCAGCACAGGGGAGGAAGGGGAAATGCCCTGATTAGTAGTGTTTGCCAATTTCTGTGGTGTAAATACTCCCACAATGGCCAATTTCAGGCTACTCACACAATGGCTAATTTCAGGCTACCACAAAGGCTAATTTCAGATTTTAAAACTGGCTTGCAAAACTCCTGCCTTTTTAACAATTGACTCTTACGAGCTGGTGTGAGCGTGCTCCAGCACACCACTGCTTAGCATCTTGGGGAATGATACTTCATTATGCAGGAATCTAACATTCATGTATCTATCTGAGAGGAAGAATTTGACAAGGTACTTAATTTGTCTTTTCTTATAACTATGCATCCTCAGCTCAATGCTCCGCATGCTCAGAAGCAGTCTCCATCTCTGATGTAGAGAGCAGCACAATTCCCAAACTTTCAGGTCATTTGGACATAGTTCCCTTTTGTTTCAAAGACATAGGGCAAGAAACGCGGAAAAGTGTTTCTCTGGAGCCTGAATGGTGTTAATGAAAAGATGGATGTTTAGGAATTCTAGTCACTCTGTGCCAGTGCTAAGCATCAGATTCAGAGAGAAAGAGGCTCCTGTGTACTCTTTAATCAATTTTACAGGTTTGCGAAATTCAGAATTCTTTAAAGTACAGGGCCCAGAGTCCCTAAAGGGTGAAACAGCTTATCAGTCAGATCAACTATACTAATTATGTTTGCTAGATCTAATTCTTTCCTTAGGTTTTGATCCGCTTGATCTATTATAGGCTGAGAGAAGTAAATTAAAACCTCCTTTCTCTAGAGCCTCTATTTACTTCTCCTTATATATCCTTATGGTTTTGACATACATTTCTATCATGACTATTGGTGTTGGGTATCTTTTCATGTGCTCGTCGCTTATTTGTATATCCTCTTTGGAGAAATGTCTATTCCAATCTTTTGCCCATTTAAAACATTAGGTTGTTTTTCTATTGTTGAGTAGTAATAATTTTTTATATGTTCTATCCAATTTCCTTCTCACATATATAATTTACAAATATTTTTTTCCCTTTCTGTGGGTTATTTTTCACTTTATAGATGGTATCTTTTGAAGCACAAAAGATCTCAATTTCAATGAAGTCCAATTTATCTTATTTTTTCTTTTGTTGGTTGTGCTTTATGATATCTAAGAAACCACTGCCTAATCCAAGGTCATGAAGATTTACTCCCAATATTTTCTTCTGCATTTTATAGTTTTAGCTCTGACGTTTAAGTTTATGACCAATTTTAAGTTAATTTTTGTATATGATGTGAGGCAGGAGTCAACTTCATTCTTTTTGCGTACAGATATCCAGTTGTCTCAGCATTGGTTGTTCAAAAGACTATTCTTTCCCCCATTGAATATTCATGGCACCCTTGTAAAAATCATTTGGCCATAAATGTAAGAGTTTATTTTGTAATCTCAATTGTACTCCATTAGTTTCTATGTCTATCCTTATGGCAGTATCACACTGTCTTGATTACTGTGGCATTATAGTAAGTTTTGAAATTATGATGTGTGAGTCCTCCAGCTTTATTCTGTATTAGCACCATGCTCTAACCAACTGAGCTAACCAGCCATCCAACTTTATTCTTATTTTTAAAAATTGTAGGGGCCAGCCCCCTGGCCGAGTGGTTAAGTTCTCACGCTGCACTTTGGTGACCCATGGTTTCACTGGTTCGGATCCTGGGCGTGGACATGGCACCATTCATCAAGACATGCTGAGGCAGCGTCCCACACAGCACAGCCAGAAGGACCTACATCCAACTATGTACTAGGGGGGCTTTGGGGAGAAGAAGGAAAAAAAAACAAAAACAGAAGATTGGCAACAGATATTAGCTCAGGTGCCAATTTAAAAACAATAAAAATTGTATTGGCTATTCTGGGTTCCTTGCACTTCCGTATGAATTTTAGAATTGTCTTGTCAATTTCTACAATAAAAGCTGCTGGGATTGTGATAGGAATTGCATGGCATATGTAAATGAATTTGGGGCTTATCACCATCCTAACACTATTAACTCTCCTGATCCATAAATGTGCGATATCTTTCCATTTATTTAGGTCTTTAATTTCTTTCAACAATGTTTTGTAGTTTTCAAAAAGCTTGCACTTTTTTTGTTTTATTTATTGTTATGTACTTTTTTTCTATTCGATGCTATTATAAATAGAATTATTTTTTAATTTCATTTCAATTGTTCATTGCTACTATACAAAGAATATAGATGATTTTTATATCTTGCAACCTTGCTGAACTCATTTAACAGTTCTAATCGTTTTGCATTGTGAGTGTGTGTTTGTATTCCTTAGGATTTTCTGTATACAAGGTCAGGTCTTCTGCAAATAGAGCTAATTTTACTTTTTAATTTCTAATCTGAATAACTTTTATTTCTTTTTCCTGCCTAATTGCTAGAATCTCCTGTGCAATGTTGAATAGAAATGGCGAGAGTAGACCTCCTTGTCTTCTTCCTGTTTTTAGAGAAAAAGCATCCCATCTTTCACTGTTAACTAAGATGTTGGATGTGGTTTCTCATAGATGATCTTCATCAGGTTGAGGAAGTTCCCTTCCATTCCTAGTTTTTTAGCATTTTTTGTCATAAAATTGTGATGGATTTTGCCAAATGCTTTTTCTGCATCTACTGAGATGGTATGTGGGTTTTGTCCTTTATTAATTTTATATTGATTGATTTTCAGGTGTTAAATCAACATTGCACTTCTGGTATAAATCCTACTTGGTCGTGATATATAATCCTTTTCATATGTTGCTGGATTTGGTTTGCTAGTATTTTATGGAGGATTTTTGCATCTATATTTAAAAGGGATATTGGTTTACAGGGGTTCTTTGAAGATGTCTTTCGTTTTGATATCCAGGTAGTTCCAGTCTCATGGAATAAGTTGGAAAGTTTTTCCTCCTCTTCTATTTTTTTGGAAGATTTCATATTAATTCTTCTTTGAGCATTTGAGAGCATTCACTAGTGAAATCATCTGCTGCTGGACTTTTCCTTTGAAAAATATTAAATTACTAGTTCAATTTCTTTACCTGTTACAATTCCTTTCAGATTTTCTGTTTCTTCTTGAGTCGGTTATGATAGCTTGTGACTTTCTTTGGAGTTTTCCCACACCACCTAGATTATCTAGTTTGTTGGCACACAGTTATTCACAGTCTTCCTTTGCAATGCTTTGTATTTCTGAAGGTTGGTAAGATGTCTTTTCTTTCATTCTGATTTTAGTAATTTGAGATTTACCACTTTTTTTCTTGTTCATTCCAGCTAAAGGTTTGTCAATTATTTTTATCATTTCAAGGAACCAATTTTTGACTTCACTGATTTTTTTCCCATCATTTTCCTCGTCTCTATTTCTGCCCAACTTGCATTATTTCCTTCCTTCAGCTTGCTTCAGGTTTGATTTGCTCCTCTTTCTCTAGTTTCTTAGTTGTTAACTTGAGATCTTTTTTCCTTTTTAATATAGACACTTGCAGTTATAAATTTCCATCTAAGCATTGCTTTAGCTTTATTCCATAAGTTTTGGTATGTTGCATCCTCATTTTTATCCATCTCAAAGTATTTTCTAATTTCCTTTAAGTTTTTCTTTGACGTTTTGGTTATTTGGGAGGTGGTTGTTTAATTTCTTTATATTTGGGAAATTCCCAAATTTCCTTGGTGTTGATTTCTAATCAAATTCCATCGTGGTCAGAGAACCTATTTTATATGATTTCAATCCTTTAAAATTTTCAAGTCTTGTTTTATGGTCTAACATATAGTGTTGTTCATCTTCTATATACTTGTTTATCTTCAGCTTAAGTGTTCTATTATTTAACGTGGGGTATTTAAGTCTCCAATTATTGTTGAATTTTCTATTTCTCCCTTCAATTTTATAATTTTTTGCTTTGTGTATTTTAGGGCTTTGTTGTCAGGTATATACACGTTTGCAAAAGTTATGTTTTCTTTATGTATTGGCAATTTTATCATTATGAAATATTCATCTTTGTCTTTAGTAATAGTTTTTGTCTCAAAGTCTATTTTCTCTGATAATAGTATAGTCACTCTAACTCTCTTTTGGCTACTGCTTGCATGGTATATCTTTTTCTATCCTTTTACCTTCAAAGATTGGTATCTTTGTTCTTATCGAAATTCAGCCATTTTCCTTGAATAAATGTTCCTCTGATTGTTGCAAAAGACTTTGGTTAATTTCCAGAGTTCTGAAAAAGTTCATTTTGTTCATTTTTGCCAGTTTCTTATTGCTTTTACAGAGAAGCGGATTTTTGGACTTCTTTACTGTGCCATTTCAGAAGTGCTTCTCCTATTCCCTGAGTTTTGCATGTTGAAAATTTTTGTCTTTAGTCTTTACACTTGATGGAAATCAAATTTTGGCTGAGTAGAAAATCAACTCATGGTTTTCTTTCCTTAAATATCTTAAAGTGTTAACATGTTGAAAATTGCTTTGGAGAGATCTGAAACCAGCCTAATTTTTTCCTTTATAGGTGATGTGACTCTTTTGCCTTGCTGTGCAAATGGTTCTTTATTTTTAAGGATAAATATCTTTATAACAATGTCTCTTTTTGACCATTCTGGCTCAGTTTTCTCTAGTACACAAGATGCCCATTCAATTTATAGAGTTAGGTCTATTTTAATAATGGTAAAAACTTGTTGAATTACAGCATTAAATATTTTTCTATTATTTTGATTTTATAATTTTTTTAACTCTAATTATATGGATGTTGGATCTCCTTTGCCTGACTCCTGTGTCTATCTGTACCTGTAATTTTTCTTTCCAAACACTTTTTAACCCTCTTAAAATTTCTGTTTCTTTTCATCCACGTTACTAATTTATATTCTCTTATCATGTTTTTGCATTGGAATCCTTCCAATTTTATTTTTATTTCTAAGACAATTTTGTTTTTTTCTTCTAATTCTTCCTTTAGTTCTGCCAGGTCATGTTTATTCTCTCCTGTTGGCTCATCTCTTTCTGTAGTTTTTATTTTTCTATACTGTGATTCCCTGGAGGTAATTTTTTCTTTACTTTTTAAAAAATAATGGAGAAATATTTTATAACTATATTCATATTCTCTATGGTAATAATTCTGTGTGAGTATTCTTTATCTGTGATGTATTAGTTTACTATTTCTGCCATACTAAATACCACAGACTAGGTGGCTTAAACAACAGAAATTTATTTCTCACAGTTCTGGAGGCTGGAAGTCCAAGATTCAGGTGCTGGTTTCTCCTGAAGCTTCCCTCCCTGCTTTGCAGATGGCCTTCTTCTCACTGTGTTTTCACATGGCCTTTTCTGTGTGCACACACTCTTGGTGTCCCTTCCTCTTCTTACAAGGGTGTCAGTCCTATTGGATTAGGGTCCCATCTGTATTATCTTATTTAACCTTAATTACCTCTTTAAAGTCCCTGTCTTCTAATACAGTCACAGTGGGGCTTAGGGCTTCAACATACTAACTCTGAAGAGAATACAGTTCAATCATAATGCTTGGTAACTTTTGCTGCTGTTTTCTACCTTTTTAAGAAATAGGAATCCTTGTATTGATGCCTGACCTATTACTTATTTTTGTAAATCACTGAATGAGTTGGATTTTTCTGAACCAGTTATTCACTTGTCTAGCTTCCTCTGTTTCTCTGAATCAAAATTGGCCCAGCAGAAGGCTGCACAAAGTTCCCACCCCTCGTTCCCACCTATCATTCCCAACAAAGTATATAGAGCTTGTCTGCTTTTGGAGGAGTCTCAGCCTCAGGAAATGCATCTAAAATTGAGGTATAACTTATATACAATGAAATGCACAAATCTTAAGTGTTCAAGTTGATGAGTTGACAACTGCCTATACCATGTAACCCTCACCTCTGTCAAGTTGTGAGATGTTTTCATCACATTAGAAAGTTTCTTTCAGTTTCTTCCCTGCCAGTCACTACTCTCTTCACCCCCACTTTCTTACATGTCAAACACTATTCTGATTTTTGTCACCATAGGTTAGTTTTGCCTTTCCTATGATTCCATATAAATGGAATTATACACTATGTACTCTTTGGTATCTGGCATCTTTCACTCAGCATAAATTGTTTGAGATTCATTTATGTCCTTGGGTGAAACAGTAGCTTATTCCTTTTTATTGATGAATAGTGTTTCATTGTAAGAATATATCACAAATTGTTTATCCATTCTCTTGTTGACAGACATTTGGATTGTTCCTAGTTTTGACTATTATGACTAAAGCTGGAATGAAAACTCCTGTACATATATTTTTTATAGACAAATGTATTAATTTTGGGTAAATACCTAGGAGTGGAATGCTGGGTCATAGGTAGATGTATTTTTAACCTTATAAAACAATCAAAGTTGTTGTACAGTTTTACCTCTGCCCGGGAAGTGTATGAGAATTATACTTGGTCCACATTCTCAATAATACTTCATATTGTCAAGTAATCTTAATTTCATCCATTTTAGCGTATTGTAGTGATATCTGTGGTATTAACTTGCATCTCCCTGAAGACTGTCAATGCTGAGCAACATTTTGTGCACATACTGATGAATTGAATACCTTCTTTTGCACAGTGTCTTTTGTCCTTCATCATAAACAAGTTAGTCTTACCAGAGAGAAGGTTTGGCCTTTTCTCTTGTCTTCTGGAAGATAATCTCCTGATAGGAGTGTCTTTGTTTAGGGCAGGAATTGGCCACCAAAAGATCAAACATATGAATAAAGAGTGGGTGCTTTGGGTCATGTGGAGTCAGTTGACCTAGAGGCTGAGATCAACTGTATGAGCAATCAATCAATCAATCAGTCAATCATGCCATTGGGTAATAAAGCCCCAATAAAAACTCTGGATTTCTAAGTTCAGATGGTCTTCCCAATTTGGCCATACTCTATGTGCATTATCACATGTCAATACTGGGAGGGTAATGCATCCTGGGACAACAGAAGTTTCACATTTGGAACCCACCCAGACTCTGCCCTTGGAGCCTCTTCCTTTGGCTGATTTTCTGTATTTTTTCTCTGTAATAAACCATAACCATGAGTATCTTGGCTTTCATTGAGTTCTGTGAATATTTCCAGAGAACTATTGAACCTGTAGGTGGTTTTGAGAGCACTCCCCCAAACCTGAAATTGGTGTCTGAAATGACAGTGGTCTTGGGGAGTACTGTGCCCTCCAACTTTATAATTTAGTCAACTCTAATTTAGCTAACTTAGCTACCTGTACCCTTAGGCCTTGTATGTCCATTTTTTTTGTCTTTTGTTATTGAATTATAAAAGTTCTTTACATATTGTGAATACAAACACTTTACCAGATATATATAAGGCAAATATTTCCTCCCTGTGTGTGGTTTGCCTATTTATTTGTTTAACAGTGTCTTTTGATGAGCAGAAGTTTCAACTCTAAAGAAGTGTAATTCATTATTTTTTCTTTTATGGTTAGTGTTTTCTGTGTCCTAAGAAATTTTTTCTTGCCCTGGTGTCACATATTCTGCCATGTTTTCTGTAGAAGCTTTATGCCCCTTATATGTATTTTAGAATTGGTTGATAATATCTGTCTCCTATCTTCTCACTGAAAATGATGTTTTCAGAAACTTCTTCACTTACTTTTGCTTTCGTATGAAGGAAAGGAGAGACAATGCTGACCTATGCTGCTCTGTTCATGCCAGGAATCTATAGCAATGTAATTTTAATTTAGAAAACCAATCCCAATATCCAATTAATTTTGTGTATTTGGAATCTGTTCCATTGCTAAAAGGCATGAATTTATAGCTCATTTGAAAGTAAACTTTACTCCAGAAGATTGTACTACCAGCCCCAGATGAGTGTATGATATTGAAGGAAACACCTCACTCCTTCCGAGGAGGAAGAGATTAATGACATGTGCTTTTGACAAGGAAAATGGGGGGGGGGGGATAAAGACCCTATGCCCCATGATCAAATATTGCTAGGTAGTATTTGAGTAAAGAAGGAGAAATGGAAGACATAGGAAAAAAGAGGCCGTGATAAATTTTTCAATCTGGTCTCTTCCTTTTTTCTTAAAAAAAATTTAGAAAATCTGTAATTTGTATTTCTATAATAGACTCAAAACTTTCTCCCACAGCCCTAGTGACTTAGAAATGCTGGTCTGGTCTAATTGAAGGAAAGAGAACAGCATGCACTTTGCGCAGAAAAATATTTAGTGAACACAATCTAGAATAAAGTTGGTAAATTAAAGTCGTAAATAGAAATCTGTAGCAGTCTAGCCCAGCTTACCACTAATAAAATGTGAATGGGTTCAGAATTTCAGTCTTGCAAGATGTTGGGCTATGAGTTAGTAAGGATAATAGAAAGAATGTATATTATAGCAGATTTAATTAATACTAAGTATTCCAGACTTAGTTGAGATCATGTCACAGAGTTCACTGCTGTGACACTGTAATAGGACAGCATTGCTGGAAAAAATCTTTGGCACAGACATTTTGCTGAAGTATCAGTGAAACCAGTACCGGTTTGCATATATATAAATGTGAATGCATATTGTTTGTAAAACATGCACATCGTTTTCCTGTTCATCATTTCCCGTCTAATAATCTAGGCCAAGGACAATATCTATGAGAGTTAAGACTAAGTAACTCTCTTAATTTTATTTACTTATTTTTCCTTTTGAACTTTTTATGGTAAAAATGACTAGTTTAATAAAGACATTGTATCAACATTTTGGTCCTATTTACAAGGCTTATGACGTTTAATTCAGATTCTTTATAAAATCTCTCTCATCTTCTTAATATGACAGTCTGAACAGCTGCTTAAAAAGAAAATAGCCTAGAGCTTGCCCTCTTGTAATGGTATTGGTGGTGTTTTCTATGGCTTCTCTGTGTTTAGAAAGGCAAACTTAATTTTTGTCATTGGCTATGTAATAATTTCCTTTCACAGATGGCTGCTGCAATCTCTTTACCCAACAAAAGAAAATTCAACTGGTTCTTGATAATATAAGTTCATGAAAAAAATGAAGCAGAACTCCTTGGAAAATAGAAAATGTTCTTTCCCTTTTCTCTGTTTCCACAAAATGACAAGAGCATCAATGAACTGACAAACGCACAGAGTGCCAATTTCATCTAAGGATTTCGCCATTTCAGAAATGCAGGTGCAGATTAATATGTCTTTAGATTTATATTTTGAGATGAAATTTTAACACTGCAGTACACTTGATATATAATAAAATATAAATAATATTCAGCTATGTTCCATGCTGAAATTATCTTACTGATTCTCATCATTTATCTTTCCTTCTAACTATAGAAATCTATAACTCTTAAACTGATGAGTCCTAACTCTTTCATTTACTTTGAGACTGCAATTGTAGCAGGATTAATAAATTCGTTTCTTGCCTCAGTTCACTGGTCATCTATAATCTCTGTCTGACATATTTTTAATCCCTTCCCTAATTTCAATCAAAAGGTCCTTCAGAAATAATAAAAATGAACTAAGTGCATTATATTCGCACTCATTGACTATATTCTGGAAGATTTACCTATTAAGCCCACCGAGTCATTTGCACCTTTAATAGAACTGCATTCTGCTGCTAGTTCTTTCCTTCTAGTTTCATTGTCTGATGGAAAAACTCTGTAGCTGCTTTTTCCTAAGTGTGTTCCTTGAAGTATTATACTCTTGCAGGATATGATAGATCTTTAGCCAAGCTAAAGGGAGGTAGGACTTAATGAGCAAGTGTATCTGGGAAATTCTGGGTTAAAACAAGGTGAGGAGTTTTCACCTCTTTACCATAGAATTCTCAGGGTTTTTGATACGCTAATGTGTATTGTGACTTTCTGAAAAGGCCATGAACATGAACTCTAAAACTTTCCCCAAATATTGGAGACCATGAAATCAATCAAAAATATGCCCAAAACAAAGACATGTCTTATCAGGTTAATCTCCAACTTATTTTCCGTTGAGATATTGAAATCAATCTTTAACACGTCAACTAAGGAATAACTAAATAAATTATAGAATACACAGTAGAATATGGGACACCCATCAGAAATAATACTTTAAAGATTTTTTAATGGTATGGGGACATGCTAATGACACAGTAATTTTGAGAAAAATAATACATAGCTATAGAGAATTTGGTACTATTACGGAAAGTTATTGAAAATTACTGAAAGAAAATACACACAAAAGGAAAAAGTGGCCATGGTTTTATGGCTGATTTTTTTCTTCTTTGCATTTTCCTGTAAGTTTCACTTCTTAAATATTAACATGTATTAATTTTATAATATGAAGAATGTTAAAACTTTCCCCTTCCTTTCGTTTTCTCTACCATTACCAGTCTATCATTATTTTTCATCTGAATTATTTTAATTGACTCTTTACTTTCTATTTACCTCTAATCAATCCTCTATATGAGGAGCCAGCAAACTATGGCCCACAAGCCCAATTGAGATGCTGCCTGTTTTTGTAAATAAAGTTTTATTGGAACACAGTCATGCCCACTTGTTTATATGTCTGTGGTTGCTTTTGTCCCATGATAATGGAGTTGAGTACTTGTGACACAAACTGTACAGCCCACAAAGCCCAAAATATTTACTGTGTCATAGGGCTCGGAATAGTGAGGCAAATGAGGCCTGTGGGGGCACTCACTCTTAGGGCAATTATGTGCTCAAACGTGTACAGCACTGAACTGTCCAGTAAATGCTTGTGTCAATTTTGGCCTGTGAGGAACAGATGCAATGAAAGAACTAGATGTGCAAGAGATTTACTGGGGGCAATGCCAGTGAAGAGTAAAGAGAAGAAGGAGCAGAAGTAGGTGTGTGTGTTGGAGGAGGGCGGCATCAGACCAATATGCAGGTCTGACCCCTATGAAAGGAGAGAGAGACAGAAGATCCACTAGAAGGAGCCTCAGAGTACAGCAGGGTTCTGCGAAAGTCTAAGCCTGGCTGCTTGGGGAGCCCAAGAGCAAGACTGACAGTGGAGGAATTCCACCGTGAGCAGGAATGGCCTGAATCTAACACTCCTGCCTCAGCATGAACACCATGGTGGGGGCAGAGGTGCCACAGCTGGAGGCTAATAGACGCTTTACAGTTCTTTTGAAGAGACTTCTGAGCCATACACCTCCATGGCCACCACAGTGCTTATTAATATTTGCCTATATGATTTGAGGTGTGTGGTGAACATTGTGGTTATTTTCCCCCAAATTGTTACACCATCTACTTTTGGCTTGGGAGCGATTGACTCCATTTTGAACTAAAGCAATCAGGAGTTGGTCATCCCCAGTGCCATAGTGACTGGTGCACAGATGGCTCAATCAGAATAAAGCTTAGGACTTTTATTCATTAGGTACAGTTAGTAGTAGATTCTCTCTCCTTGGATATAAACCGGAAGCATGTAACCCTGGTTGCTGCTGGTGGTCTAAATTAGTCAAGAATGCTTTCAGCTAAAAGTAACCAAAATACCTGATTAAAGTAGTTTGTTATTGTTAAAGAACAAGGAGATCAGAGATCAGAGGCTGCTGGCATTAGTTCAATGGTTTTGAGGCAGTATCTCCATGATTCACATGGCCTCATCATTGCAGCAGCTCCATCCATGTGCATTTGTATTCAGCAGCAGCAGGGTTCAGATGGGCACAAGGCACAAGGCATTTTCTCTCCTCATATGCCTTTCTCCCATCGGGGATGAAAATGTCATTCCCAGACACCCTCCCAAAGCCAGGACTGGGTTACATACCTACCCCTAAACCAGATCCGGGACTCACCTTCCCTGAGATCAAGGAATCTCTGTTACACACCAAATAAAAGTAGGGTTCCACCTAGTTTGGAGGTGCTAAGGTTGGGAAATGGCTTTTGGAAAGGCAATAGACAGAATCAGACACTTGTTATCTCATAAGGCCAACTTTAGAATAATGCTGACACAGAGAGAAAGATAGAGCTGGAAAAAACATAGAGAAATGGAGCCAGAGCCCCCACCAAACCACACTTGAATCTTACTCTACCTCAGGAATTTTCTGTTAGGTGAACCAATGTAACCATTTTGCAGTGAAGTCAGTTTGAATTGGTTTTCTCTTTCTTGCAACTGACAAACCCTAGTTGACTGAGAGGGAAGAGAAGTTTCTTTGTCTTTCCAAGACAGTTTTCCAAGACAGAGTACCAAAGTTGAAAATCAACTAAGGGGCTTGGGTTATATTAGTTAAGATGCTTTTGGATGTAAGTTACAAACAAACAAAAATCCCTAACTCAAAGCAACTAAACAATAACAAGATGTATTGTCATTTATAAGTGGAAATATAAAAGTAGGGAGGACTCTCAGATTCAGCATCTCAAGGACAGCATCAAGAGAAGAGATTCTTTCTGTTTCTCTACTCTGCCATCAGCATCAACTTCAGCCTAAGGCAAAGATGGCTGCCATTGGCAATGGAAGCTACATCCAACAGGAGAGAGGAACAGCACATAACCCAGGTCTTTCTCTGCAGTTTGATAGGATCAATCCGGACCAACAAGACATAGATCAAATGGCTGTGTGGAGGAGCAGTAGGGATGAGACTTGGGAATAGCTGAAATGTATATATGTGTGCACACGTGCGTGCGTGCGTGCACACACACACATGCTGTAGCTAGTGCCGTTTTCCTCAGTTTAGAATAAATCTAGTCTCAAGTACTGCTTTCATCATTATCATTACAAAAACTAGTAACTGATAAGTGTTTACCATATGCCAGGCACTCTTCTAAATATCCTCGTACTCACTATCTCATTAAATGCTCAGAACTGCAACAGCCCTTTGAGGTTGTTTTATCATCCCTGCTTTACTGAGAAAGACACTGAAGGTAGAAATGTTGAGTAATTTGGACAAAGTCACACAACTAGCAAGTGGCAGAGCTGGTATTTGATTGCAAGAAAACTGAGTAGAAGTTTTAGTGGCAAATAATCTGGATTTGGACCCTTGGCTCTGTTACTTTCCAGCTGTGCAACCTTGGGCAAGTCACTTCACCTCTCTGAGCCTCATGTTCTTCATCCATGTAATAGTATCATCCTATAGATTACGCTCTACATCACTGGGCTAGAGTTTCCCAAGACTGCCCTCAGGTTCATTGATTCACTAGAAGGACGCACAGAACTCAGAAAAGCTGTTTTACTTATAGTTACAATTTATTACAGTGAACAGATAGACACTAAAATCAGCAAAAGGAAAAAGAATATGGGCTGAGTCCAGGGGATACCAGGTACAAGCCGCCAGTTACCCTCTCTCAGTGGAGTCTACAGACAATGCTTAATTCTCCCAGCAATGACGCGTGACAACAATGTACAGAGTTGCCAACCAGGGAAACTCAGCTGAATCCTGGTGTCCAGGGTTTCTACTGGGGGTTGATCACGTAGACATGGAACATTCACATGACTGACTGTAGTTACTCAGTCTCCTGCGCCTCCAAAGGTCAGACCAATACAGCACGGCCCAAGGCCCCCACCATTAATCACATTATTAGCATAAACTATCTGGGGTGGCCCAAGGCACCTTATCAAGCAGGATATTCCAAGGATTTAGAAGTTATCTCCCAGGAGACAGTCAAGGGCCAGTCTTTTATTTGGTATATGAAGAGTTTGAACAACCCAGGCCTGCTCGTTAATCCTTTACTACACAATCAGATTACCTGAAATTTGTAACATTTCTCGAGCCAGTCTCTTGGACCTGTCTCATGGCATTCACTCTGTTCTCTCTCCTTCACCACCTCCTCACAGCCAGAAAGCAGCACTTAGCAGCTAGGAACTTGAAAGGATCCATCCAGTTTCAACTCACCCATTACACTTGTCCAGAGATGAAAACTCACTATTCCTGGTCCCAAAATTCAAAAATATCAATAAACTGCTATATTTTGGAATCTAAGAACCAAATACTTTTAAAGGGAAGATTCCTCAAAGTCATAGCACTTATCATAGCAGGAAATGCCAATGGTTTGGAGTTACACTCTATGATAAATATGTTAGACTGTTTCCCTTAAAGTCAGATGATCCTTTTCATTTTATTCAGGAACATGTGGACAGATCAAGAAGTTATTTTTTTATGTTTGGGCTTCTATGCCAGTAATCTCAAAGATTTTTTGATTACACACCCACCTCTAAAATCATTCTGACCTTCCGATGTATGTGCATTAATTTATTTAGAAATATGCACACCTATCTTACTGTACTAATATAATGCACGTATGATAAATCACACACACTCAATAGAAATCTTAAAAGGATAAAACTGAAAAGTAAATGAAAATAGAAGTTCTAATACTGTCTTCCCTTAATTGAGTGGCTCTTATGTGAAGCCCTTGGGGTACACACATCCACCATGGATACCATTATTCTCCACATTGGAACCACACACCAATTCCTTGATGTCACACTACTCTTGTTGGCCTGGACCTCTCTGAGGTCCTCACTATTATAACATTATTGTAACAGCATTGTATTATGGAGAATATGACTTGATAAGGTAATAGAAGAAGGAACTGATGAAACAACCCAAAGCAATAGAATGCTAAACTGTGTGGCAAGGGGACTAGGGAATCAGGGAATCTCCAGATGTTGGATTTATTGGACTAGGAGTAGGGAAAGGTCTACGAAAGAGGGAGGGATATGGCTGGTTTTAAGATGGATGGAAGTGGGTTGGGAGGTGAAAGCATGAATTAAGCAGAGGCCTGGAGGGAGAATTAAATGCAACCAAAACTGGGGAGAAGGTGAAACCAGCCCAACTGAAAAACTCCACTCAGGCCAAGCTTGAAGCTCTTGACCTCCTCTCCCATTAGGCCCCTAAAGTGATTCAGTCTGGTTCCTTTCCTAACTCTCAGGAGATCCAGAGGCTGGAAGCTGTCCTCTCAGGCCCCATCTGTCACGGTAACTAAGGGTTGTCCATAGTTCTCACAGGATAGCTCCCTACAAACCCCTTTCTCAAGCCTTTTAGCCTCTGGCTGGCTTTCAAGGCCTTCCCCAAGTAGTCATCAATCCTAGGCTTTCTCTAGATGGGACTAGATGGGTAGGTGATGGGAGGGGAATTTTAGTAAGGATTAGGACTTCACTGCTATGGTAAGCAATTCATGGTTTCAAGTTAAAAGTCCTGCCAGTAAGCTATGTGCTATGTGCAGTTTTTATTTAAAAAGTGTATCGTGGGCTGAGGTTGAAATAAGATTCTACTGATATGTCAACTCTCTAGTAAAATTCACTTGGGATCATGCCTTGAGAATGTTCCCTCTCCCGAGAGCAGGTCTGAAGGAAGATCACCGAGAAGAGAGCAAGGATGGTGGGTGGTGTGGCAGGAAGGATGTGTCAATGGAGTTAAAAATTAATTGGCATGCATGTGGTAACAGGAAAAATGAAGGGAACAGATGTTGAGGAGAGGCCAATTGCCAGCACACGAGGATGGATTGCCTGTCTTTCTGCCAGGGCTCAATCTGAGCTCCTGGGAGACATGGTTTTGCTACCTCAAGGTCTTAACGGAACATTAGTCAGGGTTGTGGGGACTGAGTTTTAGCCAAGGAGTCGTCATCCTAGACCAGATTTCAAAGAGGCAGTGGAAGTGTGGGGCTCTGCTCCTTGTACACTGTTCCAGACCGACCACTTCCAGGCTTGTACGCTCCTATAGCAGCTTCATGAAAGCAAAACCCAAGAAGCCTGTTGTTTTCTCTCGCCACTCATTGTGCTTGGGTCCTGACACATTAAAGAGCCACCGAATATCCAGGTTCCATCCAGCCATACAGCAGGCTTCAAGCTGCATCTGCTATTCTTTACAGCATTACAATCTGTTAGGGCACTGGGGCTTCTCCAGAGATAGGTTTCCATGTGTAACTGCATTCATTCATTCATTCACAACAAAGATGGAGTGAATGCTCCCACTGCACTCTGTGCCAGCACTACATTATGTGCTGGAGACATATAAGTGAACAACACAGACAAATATTCCTGCCCTCATGGAGCTTACATTCCAGTGGGGGAAGATAATCAATAAATGACAAACATAATAAATAGATTATATATTATGATGGAAGGGATGTGTGCTTTGGATGAAAAGGAATAGTAAAGCAGAGTAAAGAGGATAGGACACGCCGGGGGGGGGGGGGGCGGGGAGGGGGGCGGGGGGGGGTGCGGGCAGGAAGTGACCTACAGTTTTAAATCGAGTGTTCAGGGCAGGCTTCTTCACTAAAGGGAGGGTATGGACATGAGGGGAAGAGTATTCAAGGCAGTGGGAACAGCCTGTGCAAAAGCCCAAAGCTGGGAGGTGCATGACCCAAAAGAGCAAGAGAGGGAGCAGTAGCAAAGGTCAGAGAAGAATGAGCCAGAGCCCCGAGGGCCTTGCAGGCTTTGTAAGGGCTTTGGCTTTGGCTGAGTGAAATGGGAGCCATTGCAACCTTTTGAGCAGAGGAGGGACATGATCTGGCATGTTTTGCAAAGACCTCTCTGACTGCAGTGTTGAGGTAAGGGGCAATTGCAGACGCAGAGAGGTGACTTAGGAGGTTACTGTAGTGATGCAAGCAGGAGATGATGGCGGCTGGCACCAGGGTATTAGCGGTGAAGGCAGGAAGAAGCGGTTGGAGTCTAGCTACACTCTTTTGAGACTATCCTCCTCTTTATTTATGTTTGAGTGTCCTAAAGTATAAACTACTGCATGGCCTTCACCACGTGTTAGTGACTCACTCTATCTTGAATTTCCCACACATACTTTTTCATATAACACTCATTCTGATCAAGCTTGGAAAATATCTAAGCCTCAGGGCTAAGATTGGTAACTCGCCATCTACAGGCTATATCTGGTGTAAAGTTCTTTGTTTTTGTTTTTTTTTTAATTGAGCTGACATTCTAAAAACAAAAGATTCACATAAAAATCTGAATTCTTAGCTTCATTTAAAAAATTAGAATATCTGACAATGCATTTTCTCATGGAAACCATCAGCTAGAACTGAGTAGCTATTCCCATTGGGCTCTCCAATTCTCCACAGTCCCTACTTGGCGCCTTTCACATGTTGACATTACTTGCCTGGACCATGTAGGCATCAGGGTTTGTGAAACTGCCCTAGTCCAGAAGGAGTTCTGAGGAGGAGGAGGAGCAGTGATGTGGGTCGGGACCACAGATGCTACTAGGCCATTAGATTCTGGAGCATGGGACACTCAAGCAGATGAAGAAGTTTAAAATTCATTCATCTACACAAACACCCTCTTTGGATTTCCGCTGTAGGCACCTTGGTCTTCCTCCCTCGGTCCCTCTGTCCCCTCTCACACAGTCGATATGATGAGAGGAACCAGAACTCTTCCAACTTGTGAGGGAGACTGCTTCTCTTCCACTCTCCCTGCAGAGTCCCGTGAGTCGGAAGTGGGCTGTAGGTATCAGGACCCATGATGTGGGCGGCAGAGGCCACATGCTTTAGACTTTAGGGAGAACACTGCTCTCTCTTGCTCTAGTGTCTACAATTTTCTGCCTTTTCTTGCCTTCTGACTGGTAAGACCTGAAAGGCTAAGACTTGTATGAAATTCTAAATGATAGAATTGATCCATAGACCTTGGACCTGAGGGACAAAAGTCATTTATTATCCAGCCAGCTCTTCAGAGCCAGGGGTTCCATGGAGGCCCCTGGAGCCAAATTCCCCTAGTCACAAAACATGTGCATTTGCTTAGAGTTTCCCTTGTGAACCCAGGGTGTCTATAAACAAACGGTAAAGAGACGGTGATTGGGGGTCTGGCCGTCTCTCTCTACATGAGAGACATGTGGCCCTCAGCTGACAGTGCTTAGTCAATGAGAAATATTCAAAACTTTTTATGTCTGCACTTATTGGGAAAAGACATGGAAAGACTCATTCTGCCCCCCTCCCTTCTTGCTATGGATCAGGAAGGTGGAGCAACATGATCTACCTTATCCATTGTACAATACAACCCAAAACACACCCTCTCCTCATGACCCTTACCACAATCAGCCACATACTTGACAAAGCTTGAAATTCCAAGTCTTCCATTCCACAATTAAAATTAGGCTTGAAATGCAAACTGTAGAAGCACCAGCCCTCTGGCAGTGCTGGTCCTATTAAGGTCTCAGAGAAGGCAAAGATGAGAAGACAAAGAATTCAAGTGTGTTTACTGACCGGCCTTCATCACACAATGAGAATCAAGCAATATTTTGGTCCAGGCTGGACTCAGAGGAGGAAACACTCACAAAGTTTTATGGCACCTCCTTGCCTTTTCCTAATTCCCATCCTCCCATCTCCACAGCAACCCACATGTTATAAAGGCAGGAGAAGAGATTTGTGAATCTTATCTTAGCTCCTTGACCTACAGGCGTCTTGAAGTTTTGTGCTTTTGAAGAGCATAAGTCACCTAACTTGTACATTGCATCCTGTGGAGGGATATACGAAATAGCAAAGAACTTCTAAACGGTTAGCTAGAAATAGTAGGAGAGCCATCATGCTAATGACTCAAGGCTGTTCTACCAAGGGAAGAAATCAGGCCCCTAATTGAGAATGGCTGGGGGAGAGGACTAAAATGTTTATGACTCATCTAAGTTCACTCCAGTCCTTTTGGAATGTTCGACATTCTTATGATTAAAATTTGCCTCTGTATGCCTAACTTATTATTACAGATAAATAGAAACATCTGGGAGAAGTGATCTACATGCTCTAATTTTCACTAAGGTAGAAATGACTGACTCCAGATCACTCTTGAAGAATACAGTTTTAATTAGAGGAAGGGGGACACTAAATCTAAGAGCATAGGTGAACATGATGGAGAGAAGAAAATCAACAAACTAGAAAAGTTAGTAGGCAATAGGTACAGAAAATGCTGGAGTACAGCTTTTAAACAATTTGCTCTCAGATGTGTGAATCAAACTTGAGTCTGGAGTGCATTGGGGATGTGGAGTTTTAGGGATGGTCTTTGTCCTCACAAAGGAGCTTACACAGTGAGTTTGACAGAGTTTTAAATTCTAACCCATGCCCTGATTCTGGGTAAAATAAGGGGCTCAAATGGGCGTCAGCATTAAATCATCCTTGGTATGAGGCGAGTCCACTCAATGTGGTTCCCAGATGCCCCATAACAAGCTCTAATTTGAGCCAGGTGCTCAGGCATGGTCAGCTCCCTGTACCCAACTAAGCCTGAGCTGTTGCCTGAGTGGCACATCCATTTTTCTAAGCCCAAAGCATCAGCCGTCAATGCCTTTTGCTGATGGTAATTAGTGGTCCTGCGAGGTCTGGCCCTGAATGAGTCTGGTCCTGTCTCCTCACTCCTGCATAGAGCCACAGTTTTTGCTGCCCATAGCCAAAGAACTGGTTTTTTCCTTGACTCGTTTGAACTCTGAAGAGAGATTTGGACCCTAGGACGTGAATGACAAAATGCACTTTGTGCCCTGGTAAATAGTTGGAGGCCCCCCCCAGATCCTGAGCCTTCTAGTCTCTGAAACGATGACACAACATCCCAGTGAGGAGGGATTTTCTGCTTCTGTCAGAGAGCAATTTCTGTGGACATCCTGTTCTTCTCAAACAATAGCAGCCAAAGAGAGAAACAGGAAAACAAGATCAGCCATCCCGGAAATCAAAAAGAGATTGAGTGGGAGGTGAGGAGGGGTAAGACAGCGAACATATGGAAGAGTTTTCAGCTATGGAGGAAGGAAGCCAAACACAGGGGCCATTATTTCCATTTTCTTCAGTTTTCAGTCTTAAGAGATGCCCAGGAAATACTTTATGCTAATTCCCTTTTCTTAAAAAGCTGAAAAATCTTTCAAAACTAGAGAGAAGTAAATGTGGCTTACAACTGGTTTGGCTCTTTTCTGCCTGTCCTTCAAAATAAACTGGATTTTTTTTCCACCCAGGAGCTAACTAACTCAAAGCTGTTGCATGAGTGACAATTTCACTAAAATAATCAGAAAATATTTGCTATGCAGAAATCCTCATGAAGTTAAATGCGGCGTGGGAGCATTTTATACAACACTGGATTCATTCACTTTTGAACATTCTGGACATACAGAGGATAACCTCTATTAAGAAAAGCACTCTGGGCTTTTATTAATTTCCACAGTGCTTCTTGGCCTATTTTCACCTTTTTGTCAGTAGCATTCTCTGTAGAAAAGCAATTTAGCTGAGAAAAATAAACAGACCAGAATTTAAAGCAACTCTTTTATTTTATAAGTCTTACATGGTTTCTGACAGGTGTTTCAATAAAATTAGTCTAAAATTTTCATGGGGATAAACAACCTTTTGTAATATTTTTCTAACAAAACTTTTTATACTTTTCAAAAATTACATTAATTAATATTCACAGCTATCACGGTGAAAATTGCGCTATTTCTATTATGAAGTCATTTTAATCACTTAAGATACATAAGGTGTTGAATGTTTTCTTGGATCACCAGACAAGCCAATCAAAATAACAAGAGCGAAAAATAATCTCAGGCAAACAACCCCACGATCTCTTTATACACAAGTGCAAGTTTGTGAATGTGTGTTTGTGCACGCAAGGTACATTTTAGAGAAAGTTCTAATTCTCCCAAAATGTCACTTTAAAAACAAAGCAAGATTAAAGGTTAAAATTTGAGAAATTTTATCATAGCGATAGCTCTGCCTTGCAGTTTAGTAATAGTACCACCTTTTAATACATAGTGTTGCTTGGAAAAGAATTGTCCTGACTTAGTCTTTATCTTAAAAATCATATATTAAAATTGAGCATTCCCATTACTTACCCATCCATCAGGATCACAAAAACCATTGCATAGTTTGCCATAATCAAGAAATAAATATACCATTATGACAAATGGTACAGAGAATTAGGATACGCACAGTCCTTGGCTATGAAATCTGTTGTGTTTTCCCAAATCCTTGTGGTGCCACAGTCAATCCTTCTAGAGGCTCCATAAAGAATCACACCAATCCCTGTAACCAGCCGCAATGGAGCAGGTGCTGGAGCCGTGGGGGCACTCGGGCAGGTGGGGAAGGGCGTCCGCTAGAAACCAAGCAGAAGTTCTGGTCCTCTTACAAAATTGGACAGCCTGACAAAACGGGCACACACTCCTACCAGAAAACGCCAAGCTGCAACAGAAGAGCCTTGCCCCAGTTAGACTCCACAGCACATGTTCTGTCTGCTGGGTCTCACACCTTGCCTGTCTCACTCGCTGTGTTACCTTCCTCACACCTGTAGACACTGAGTTGACTCCAGCCTTAGAGAATTCACCAAGACTCCAGCCTGAGAGAATACATGGCCCAAAACCCTTCAGCTGGCAAAATTCTACCCAGTCTCAGTTGTCCTTATCTCCTAGAAGACTTCCCTGCTCATCTGAAGATGTCTGCTGTCCTTATGCTCACAGAGCCCCATATGCAACTCTGTCATTGCACTTTCCGTGGCATATCACAATGATGGCTTAATGTGTTTGCCGCCCAAAGGTTTGTACATAGCCCCTACTCTCTGCCAGGTCCTGCAGGGACCCTAGGATAAGTATCATACTCCCCAAGACCTGAAAAGATACAAGATGAAAGGGCCATAGTCATGTTTAATTAAGGAGATCAAGAAGGACTTCTTGGAGCAATAGACATCTGAAATACTTAGTGAGGTTTTCACAGGAAAGACGAGGCATGGGATGTGTTCCAGGAGGAGGAGGCAGAAACTGGAGGAGCATTTAGGGATCAATGAGTTTATTGCGTATGTCTAACGCACAGGGGAGGACCATTGATGCAAGGCCAGGGCGCGGCACTCAGATAAATAAATAATGAGAGCCCCTTGGAGGTCTTTGAGTTGCACAGTGATGTAATCAGTGCTGGACTGGTGGCATAGCAGGAGATTCAGAGAGAAGAGACGTAATGAGAAAAGGAGCAAGCATTTGCTGAGTGTGCCAGACCCAGGGTAGATTTTTTTTTACCTATGATTTCATTTTCTCCTCACAGCTCTGTGAAGAGGTTGCTAGGATTCTCGTTATAATTACAGAGGGGAAAGCTCAGACACAGCTGGTTAAGTAGATTGCCAAGCTCTCTATCTCTGTTTCCTTAACATCTTGCCCAGTAAGTGTCTGTTGTACCAGTACAGACAAAGATGAACGAATGAATAAACACACGAATGGATGGATGGAGCCAGTGCTGAATCATTTCTGCCTCATGCAAAGCCCAAGTTCTTTACCTTCCCCTGATTGATGATGTTAAAATAGGCAAGAATAGTATCAATAAAGATCTGAACTGGGTGAACTGGGCTGTGGTGCTGAAAGGGGATGGAGGGGCCTGCAGGAGAGGAGCTAGTGAGCTGGAGCCACACAGCATGACTGAAAGCTTTCTAGGGAGACCAACCACCCTGATTTGCCTGGAACTAAGGAGTTTCTGGGAGCATGAAATTTTCAGTGGTAAAACTGGGAGAGTCCAGGCAAACTGAGACTGTTGGTACTTTCATAGGTTATGTCTTGTTTAATCCTCATAAAGTTCCTCTGGGTATAGTCCATGTTTTATAGGTGAAGAAGATAAAGTGATGCATCCTTGGGTTCTCAGCAAAGAAGCAATGGAGTTAGGGCACATCCTCACTTCTCCCCCATTGTCTCTCTCTACCACTCATAAAGGCAGAAAGTCAAACCAGCTGCATTCTTTCATATGTACATCATGAAACATACATAATTCTTTCATATGAATGTCAAGCCTGTGAAATATCCAGATCCTAGCCAGCCCTTCAAACTCATATCCCCATAGTGAATGCCCCCTTCTTTCCTGGAGCTCTTCTACCACTTTGTATCATAAATTTCATATGTACACGTCAGTTTTCTCCAATTAGGTGGTCAGTCCTAGCAGACAGAGTCTTGCATTCCATCCATTCTTCCTAAGACCCTAGAACAACACTATGTACATAGCAGGAGCTCAGTGAGCATATGCTGACCATTCAATGACTGTTAAACAAGAAACTTCACTTCATGCAGCTCTATAAACACCAGGCACAGTGAGATGTGTTTTAGTTTCCTATTGCTGCTATACCATATGACCACAAATCTAGTGGCTTAAAACAACACAAATTTATTATCTAACAGTTGTGGAGGTCAGAAGTTTGAAAAGGATTTCATGGGGCTAAAACCAAGGTGTTAGCAGGACTGCATTCCTCCTGGATGTTCTGGGGAAGAATTCCTTTCCTTGCTTTTTCCAGCTTCTCGAGACTGCCTGTATTCCTTGCCTCATGGCTTCTTTCTTCCATCTTCAAAGCCAGCCAACAGGGGCATTGAGTCCTCTCAATGAATCACTCTGACCTTCCCTTCTGCCTCTCTCTTCCACTTTTCATGACCCTTGTGAAGACACTGGGCCCACCTGGGTAATCCATGATACCGTCAGCTGATTAGCAAATAATTTTATCTGCAATCTTAATTCTCCTTTGTCATGTGACATTGCCTACTCCTAGGATTCAGGGATTAGGATGCAGACATCTTGGGTAGGGAAGGGGAGCATTATTCCGTCCACCACTGTGGGAGGCAGAGACTAAGAGGTGTCCAGAAACTGATAAAATTCACATGAACATAACTCACTCAAAGCATCTGCTACCCCTGCCTACTTGTTTGAGCACTTACGAGGTGTGTGGCTCTGTGCTAAGGGCCTTATGTGCATTTTGTGTATACATTTAATCCTCATATCCATCTAATAATATTGGTATTAGCCCCATTTTCAGATTGGGAAACAGAGGCAAAGAGAAATTATGTAACTTGCTTACAATCCATAGAAGTGCTCACTGTCAGAGCCAAGATAGCACTGTCCTCTTCACATCCTCCACATCTGGCCTGCTGGAGTCCACCTCAGCTCTGCTCTGCGGGCCGCACACAGCCTTGCATTTTCATAGGTCCTCCTTTCTCTAACTCCCAGCCTGGACTCCGCTTAACTATACAACAAGAAGTAGGGTAAAACGAGACCTGGCAAAACCTTCCAGAAGGTAACTCTTCAGGGATTTGTTTTTCCTCTTATTCTTGTTGTTCAAGGAGACAGATGATAATTAAAATGTCAGAGCCCTTCATGCTTCCCTGATCAAGATAACTGCTTTACCACAGGTGATAGAAAGAAAAGGAGGAAAATGTCTGCTGTGGGGGAAGGTAGGTAATGATTCCGGGAAGGGGGCAAAGCTGGGGACACCAAGCTCCCTCAGCTTGGGGGGTGGGAGGGGAGCCAACTGCAGCTCCAGCTGAACCAGGTGAGTGCTCATTCACGGGGTCTTCAGGGAGCTGCCCACCCCAGCCCCCTCCCCAAAACCCCATTCTCACCAGCTTGAAGGGAGCCAATTCCCAGCGGATCCATCCAACAGCTTGCTAATTCTATCGAGTCTCTTCAATTCAGTTAATTCCCAGTTTCAGTAACAGAAGCAGCAGCTGTCAAGATCGGAAGCTGTATTCTTTGTCTCCCTAGCTCTCTCTCTCCCCCTTCTCTCTCCCAGTTAACTGAGTGGATCACATACAACCTTCTATGGGAAAGAGAGAATAAAAGTCCTGGATAAAATGAGGGAAGAAAGGAGAAGTGAACTTGTAGGAGCTTGAAAGTGTCATGTCAGCAGGAGACAATGGAGAGAATTCTTGCCCCCACCTCCAAGTCTCTGTTTAACACTGAACAATCCCCTCAACACCCATGTGCTCTCTGGAGCAGTCAGCTCTTCTCAAACTTACTGGGACAAGGAAGCAGCTTTTTAAATTCCAATCTGTTGCAGATTAGTGCACGGTTCCACTGTGCACGACTGGTGAGCAAGTTTGCACCACGTGGGACTCGCCTGAGAGCAATGATACCTGGACTGGCCTTTACTCTGCTAGAGAGACCACATGCATGGATGTCAGGGCAATGCCAAGTTGCTATAAAAATTCCTACATGCTTTCAATTTTTGTGTTTATCTTATTGACTAAGCCACACTGTCCTAGAGGCCTCATTGAGAAAGTGTGACCTGCACAAAGATTTAAGACATGTTAGCGTTGTGAATTTCTGGAGGAAGAGTATTTCAGGTAGAGGAAACAACCAGAACAAGGGCTGGAGACAGAGTGACTAGAATTAAAGGACTAAGAGGAGAATTTAAAAAGATGAGGTCCAGCAGGGAGTGGAAGCTGGTAGGTCATGCTGGGCCCTGGAGGTTGTTGAAGAATTTTGACTTTTTTTCACTCTGAGTGAAATGGTGTGCATTGTCGGGTTTTCAGCAAGAAGCATGACAGCTGCAGTGGTAGGTGCGCAACACTAGAGGAGGAGAGACCATTAGCTGCTGCAATAATTCAGGCAAGAGACAATGGAGGCTCAGACCAATACTGGAGAACTGACAAGAGGTCCAAAATTAGATATATTTTGAAGATAGAGGATGACAGGGTGTAAGAGAAAACGAAGAGCCAGGGATGGTGCCATTGGTTTTGGCCTGAGCAACACGAAGGGTGGAGTTGCCATCACTGAGTTGGAGAGGGCATCACGTGAAGAAGATTTGGTGGAGGAGAATCAGGAGTTTAATTTTGAACACGTTGAGATCAAAATATCCAATAGGCCTCCAAACAGAGATGAGAGATTCTGAGTGGCAGTTGGATACACAATTCTGGAGTGTGGGAGAGACGTCTGGGCTGGAAATACAAATGGGGGAGTTGTCAGTATTTTAAGCCATGGGGTTCAATGAGATCACCAAGGAAGTAAATTTAGAGGAGGCACTCCAAAATTAAGAGATCAGGGAGAAGAGGAGGAACAGGTGAAGGAGGGGTAGGATGGAAACCGAGAGAGTATGGTGACCCAAAATCCAAGGGAAGAAAGTGTTTGAAGCAAAGACTTAGGCAAATTGCCAAGCTTCACTTTCTGTTTTGGCTAAATGGGAATATTAATGCCTCGTGAGGTTATTGTGAGGATTATGAGTTAATCCATTTAATAAATATGTACTAAGTGTAGTCACTGTACGAGGTACTTGAATTTGAGTAACATATAATTCCCTACCTGAAGTGGGAGGTTACATATTTGTAAAACACCAAGCCCAGTGCCTGACCCCAGAAGATGCTCAAAGATAATGTTACTTCTCTGCTCAGAATAACAATTGCCTATGTGTGGCCTATGTGGATTCACCCTCTCTTCTGCTTCTTGAGACCAATTAAAATTACTTAGTGCTAATTAGTCAGTAGGGGTGAGCAAGGGAATCTTTCCTTTCTCTACCACTCCAACCATTTCAGTCTAATGCTCTGGTACGCCATAGATCACATGGATTTCTTTCTTGGTTAGGGAATAAAAAGGGTCCACTTTGGAATTAGGAACTAGTCTTACCTGGGCTAACCCAAGAGCCTTCAGGGCCCATGGCCACCCCAGGGAGGCCAGCACCGCAATCACACCAGGTACACAACTCAACCCCAACTCCCCACCTCCCAAGCCTAGAAGGAGGTGAAAAAAGGCAAAGGTCAGTTTCCAAAAGGGGAAAGAAATTGAGGGAGGGTAGCCCAAAGTGTGTGGTCTGTGGGGCAGTCCTGCTGCTTTACCCACGGTCCATGGAGATGATATAGATTGTTCATTGTGTATATGTTCCCAGAATGTGCACTTGGGTTTATGGTATGTAACTGTAAGATTGACTGTTTATTTTCCCACAAGCCAAGCAGCCACCCCCTTCACCTGTTCACTTTGAGCGTTCTAGAAGCATCTGGAACAGCACCTTCTCTTCCTTTCCCCACCCTCTCTCCAATCCTCCTGCCTACAGGCTGGACCTGACGCTAGGGTTCCATGGGCCAGGTAAGCCAGGCAGCCCAGAGCCCCCGGGGCCCAGCAGGTGTCCCTGAGGAGGCAGTCCCGCTGGGCAGCTTCCCCAGGTGTGTTTTCCCCCCTGATGTTGTCTTGCCCATCTGGGCTGCTGCTGAGGGAAGCTCCTTGGGGCCTGCTGTTTTCTTTATGACCACGGTGACATTGCACAGGTGCTCCACTTTCTCTCACAACGCCTTTGTTTTGATCTACAAAAGTCTGCTGAGTTTCTTTCGGGCCTTGTCATGTTAACAAAAACAAATGTAATAATATGCACTTGAAAAGGCTCACATGTCTTGATATTTTAATAAGCTTTTGATTCTACAGGGACCTCTGAGGCTTTTAAAAGTTTAAAGTTAATAAAGAGAGTAAAAGAAAAAAATATGAATTGTTTTTAATTATTATTATACAAGATTAACCAAGCCAGTTGTGTATAATTAGACAGTAGCTACCTTGCATCGTCGTAGAGGCAGTAAATAGGCCCACAAGGGGGCTGCCAGAAGGCTGAGGTGTTTACAAGGCACTGGAGATGTTTTCACCAAGCACATAATCCCCATTGCAGTTACTATTGCTTTTATAATGGATGTGTTCATTACAACCGGAGACTAATATGTGTATCCATCATCTTTCTAGCACAGATGACTCTGAAGTGGGGACGGCAGTGGAGAGTGCACGATATAATTTGGTGGCGAAATTATTAAGAGAGCCCATTAGTATGCAGCTTTTTTTTGTGGTTTTATTTTTGTTGCCATTGCTGAGAGGAATTTTAAGAAGTTAAATAAACAATTGCCAAAGGAGTGATGATTAAGCTATTGCTAAGAAAGTTGTTTTTGTTTTTTTTAAATATCTCCAGCAGTGAAAGCAATGGGCCAGGAGTTCCAGGGCTTTGTTCAGAACCAATCTATGACTTTAGAGAATGCATTCACTAATTTCACATTTATTGAGTGCTGCTGTAAGCCAGGCATTGTCTCAGGTGCTGGGGGAGAAAATTGCAGGAAACACTGGACCCTTCTTCCCAGGTGTTCTCAAACAAGGACATTCCTGAGTCACCTGGGAAGCTTTTCAAAACACACTCACTGAGATCCCAGCCTGGATTGACAGAGCTGGGTAGCATCTCCTGGGCATGACCTGAGCATATGAATTTTGAGAAAGTGTTGTCAGTGATTCCAAAGGTTTCTGATTGGAGTGTGAGAGAGATATAATTAATAAGATAGGATGAGTGCTATGAAAGGGGAAGTGTTTGACTGCTCTGAGCCTCCAGTCCTGTATTTTTATAGTGAGGGTAATAGTATCTGTCCTACATTTCTATCTTGGGTCAGGTTCCTCAGGAAACAGACTCTGAGAAGGAGCATGAAGGATGTCTATTGGGGAATGTTCTTGAGATAAACCATCGTTGGAAGTGAAATGGACCATCACTGGCCCCTCCCTCGCAGGGATGTGACTTGGGGCAAGACAGCTCTCTCCAGTGCTAGGCCAGTTCCTGCAATGAGTCAGCTGACAGCGCTCAGCCACCACCTCCACCAGCTTGAGGACTGAGGTCCTCAGTCCTACAGGGGGATCTGGGTGGCATTCCGCAGCATCCACTACAGTGTCCTACAGAAACAGATATTGAAATAGAGATTGGGAAGTACTTCAGACAATACGAGCTTACTCATTTTCTAATATTAACCCATAGAGAAATGTGCTCTTGACAAGGGCTTTTGAATTTTATTCACTTTTGTTGCAGGAATGATCTGGCTGTGACACATACCACCGCGTGATTACCAGTGTTGAGTAGGCTGGTCTGGTTGGGCTAGTTCCCTGTCCTTCCCCTAAAGCTTCCAAACCTGCAAACTTCGGCTAAGAAGGCACATTTGCAGGGAGAAATGACCGATTGTTGACGAGAGACATAAATGAGGCTGAGCTCTCCCGCTACACACTTTAAACAAGCTTGCAGGTTCCCACTTGTGGTCATATTGCAACTACATACAAAGTGGTGGTTCTTTTATTTACATTTGTGGAATATTTTTCTTGATTCTCCTACTCAAGGATGACTTGCTGGAGTTATTTCATGCATTCAACAGGCTTAAACCCTGTGTTTCTCCATTCTAGCATCTAGAAAAGGAGGAGTTAATTTAAATGACCTTTAAGATTTCTCTGGCTCTAACGTTCTCCTATTCCCCAAGTATTTATCTGGGGCTGGGAGTACCAGATTTCCTCCTAGACAAGGATAGACAGTGTAAGGAGACCTCCAAGTAGAAAACTATTTGGCTGGAATGGAAGCATTACAAAATTCCTCAAATACAACTCTAACGCTGTAAGGAGATTTTTTTTCCTATGCAGCTTCTCCAGTGCCATCTTTCCCTTATCTACACCATGGAGTAGGGAGGTCAATAAGTGGTTAAGCACAACTGCAGGAGGGGTGCAAATGGGAAGATAATACTAATGGGAAGAAAAAAATGATTGAAATTGGGTAAAAAATTAGAGTCTTCTCCTCTGTCTTGGCTGGACACATGTTAACTTTCATCCTCAAATGATGTTTACCTACATTCTTGATACTATATATATACTATATATACTATAGTATATATAGATCTAGATATAGTATATATATACTATACTATAAATAAGTAGTCAAGCAATCAGGATGGGAAGTATCAATTTTTTTTAACTTTACATTTATTTAAAGAGCCATGTCTCATCAAATTGCTCCATCTCTCAGCACGTTCAAGAATATTTTAAACAACAAGAAATGCTCCATGCAGCTTCACTGGTGCCTAGAACTCCCTGATCTGGGAATTGAAAACTGCAAAGCAGTTCTCTGGGGGTTGGTAAGCTGAAATACAAATAGTTAGAGCTATATAAATACTTAGAACTTGAGGATGCTGGTAGTGAGCCTAGATGGCAAGTTGGGAAAGAGTTTGCAATATATTCACTTGCCAAACACGGTTTTTAGGACTTCAAGCTTCAACTACAGGCCACTGTATTGGACAGACATACAAATAGGTATTTGTATGAATACATGTTTGTATAACATTTCCATTATTTTCTTCCCACTGCAACTGAAGATGGGGCCATTAGGACAACCTGGTAGGCCTAGAATCAGATTACTGTTGGGACTTGAAAGGCAACAGAGGAGATGGGGCACATAGTAGGATCTGGGGATAGGAAGAATGAATAATGACAAAATGGCTTGAGGAAAGATACAAGAATTACTTTGGAGCAGAATCGGCTAGGAGGAGTGTTAATGGTCTGCCTTTATTTTGTTGTGCAGACAGAGAGATACTGCGAAGCCACAAAGAGCACTCATCCCTGTGGAATAACTGTGAGGCCTAATATGAATTTAAAAAGGGAAATTTGAGACAGGAATTAGGGAAGAGACAGAACTTCCGTATTTCCAGGGGAAGGTGAGCACACTCAAGGCATTTAAAAATTGAGGTTGAATTAAACTCTAGGAAATATTTTCTATTGTTGGTAACAATTCTATGCTGGCCCACTGGGCTGGAGTACATCATCTAACAAGACGTTTTCATTTCTAATTTCTTTAACTTCGTGGAAAATCCTTCCTGAACTCTCCACAACTCTCTGTGGTGTTTACTAAGTGAAATAACTTAGTGCCTTCCACAGCCTTCACTAACTTACTATCCACTCGCTCCTCCAAATCAATAATAAACACATTAAATAACATTGGTCCCCAAACGGACCCCAAATACACCACACTATTAACCTCCCTCCACTCCAGGAGACTAACTGACACTGTTTCCTGCTGCTTAGCTGGTTTTGTAAAAATCTCCAGCCTTTGACTGCTCCTGCCCAGCTTAAAGAAGAGTGGAGCTCTGCTTCTGTTCTTTCCTGGCTATTGCTGCACAACTATCAGGCTAGGACCTGGACTCCTGGGTGCAGCGACCAGGGGTAACACCAGTGCATTTGACGGGAAGCCCAAGAGAGTGAGCGAGGAAGGAAAAAAAGGTAGAAAAAAGTTTATTGTTCTCGCTGAAAACTCAATTGCACTGCCATTTTTCAATTCCATTGAGAAATGTCAATGTTCTTTCCCACCGTCTGGCGGAGGCAGATTTGACCAGGTGTCTCCACACAGAGTGGGTTCTCACAGTTAAGCTGTGTGTGTGTCATAAAGCTAAATAAGGAGCCAGTTCAGTCCTCCACCCCCCTTTGCTTCTGCCGGCCAGACACACTTCCCCATATGACAGTCTTATAAATAGCTGCTAAGCAGCTGGTCTTCCTCTCACCTCCTGACTCCATCAGATTCTCCCACCAGAAGCCCCTGACAGTCATGCAGCTGGGAGCTCCCCCTTTCCCTTCTTCTCCCCTCTCCTTCCTCCACCTCTGACATGTAGCCACCACCTCAGCAATGTCCACTGTAACTATTCAAGATTGATTCGTGTGGGAGAAGGGCTCAAGGAGGTTGGGGGCTTGATTTGACCACAGAAGCAAGCTGTCACCCTACTAAACGGAGAGATGGAAGTTTGGGAGACACCACAGTAAGACACCAGACAGCCCATAGTACGGGGGCCAGATGGCTGACCCAGCAAAAATCCCAGCAATCATTCTGTAGTGAGTCAAACATTATAAATATCTGTGGGGCTCTGCTATGCCTCTATCTATATATGTACATATTCAAGAATAGTTTCTGGGCAAATAAATATAGGATAAAATGCATTATTATTAACTTTCACAACGTACCAAGAATATGTTCAGAGTTCAAATGAGGATGGGAGTTAGTATAAGGAAAATATACGAAAGAATTAAAGATTTGGAAGCCAATATGTAATAAGGAGGTGATAAAATAGAAGTGGTGTTTTCTTCCTAAATACTGTAGGCTTTTTTATGAAAACTTAGGCTCTACTTTACAGGCTTTCAGAGCTGCAGGGATGGTCAAAGAGAGTCAAGTCAATTTTATAGGAATTAATTGAGTGCCACTGTGTGCTGGGCAGAGGGAATGCAAAGAGTTATCCCCTGGCCTTGATCCTCCCCTGGACTGGTGAGAGAGCCAGGCCAGTGGATATTGTAGAAGGTGGAGTAATCAATTTTGCTTTTGGGAAAGAGAGTTGTGGAGGTATGGACACAGAGAGTCTAGGCTATAGGGTCAGCAGGAACTCAGGCAGGAAGATGTTCAGTTTCGGCAGGTCTAGGAAACCGTGAACGGATCCAGTGTGGTACAGAGTGTGCGGTGAGGACTGGCCGAGGTGAGCTGGAGTGGAGGATGCTGCCACAGGGAGAGGATTCTAAATGTGAGAAAATGAAGCCTTTGGACAAAGTGTGCGGTAATCACAGGTTAAAGCTGAAGTTACAGATCTTGATTGTCACCTGAATTCACTTTCTGATTCACCTCACATAGACTAGCCTGATTGTTTAAATCTCTCATAGTTTAAATCTCCTATCAAGAAATCATCCTTGAGGGGCCGGCTCCGTGGCTGAGTGGTTAAGTTCGCGCGCTCCGCTGTGGCGGCCCAGGGTTTGGATCCTGGGCGCAGACATGGCACCGCTCGTCAGGCCATGTTGAGGCAGTGTCCCACATCCCACAACTAGAAGGACCTGCAACTAAGATATACAACTGTGTACGGTGGGGGTGGTTTGGGGAGATAAAACAGAAAAAAAAAAAAGATTGGCAACAGTTGTTAGCCCAGGTGCCAATCTTTAAAAAAAAAAAAAAAGGAAGATTGCAATAGTCCTTAGCCCAGGTGCCAATCTTAGGGAAAAAAAAGAAAGAAATCATCCTTGAACCATGACCTCATCAAGATTGTTTCCCAAAATACCCACACATTTCACAGGAAGTGCGTAGACATGCCTGCCACTGTGGGACCCTTCACAAAGTGGACAAAAGTTGCCCGGCTAATGCTGGACCAGGACTCCTTCCTGGATTAACACACACCTAAAGACCGTTTGTTTATTCCACGGGCAGGGCGAAGGCCGGAGGGCAGGAAGGACACAGCTCACTGGGAAGGGGAGGGGCAGAAGCATCCTGGTGGAGCTGGTAGGGCCCAGAAGACGACCAAGTAGACAGGGTTGGGCAGAGGCTGGCAATGCTTTCTTCAGATGTCAGCCAAGTTGTCACATTCTCTGGGAAGTCTTCCCCAGTCCTTTGTTACATATTCTTGTAGCACATCTGTCTTTTCTTCATATCGCTGTTCTCACTGTATGATTATTTACTGATACCTCTTCCCTCCTCCTAGAGGACAGCCAGTGGGACAGCTTTCCTCTCCACTGGCTCTCCTACTTCTAGAACCTGCCTGGCACACACTAGACACTTAGGAAATGACTGTTTCTTGAAGGATTAGAAGAGCTAGTGTTTATTGAGAAGATTACATTATACAACTTAATCTTCAACAACCACTTGTGAAATAAATACTATTAATTGATCCCATCTTACAGATGAGTAAATGGAGACTCAAAGGATTAAGTAACTTGCCAAACGCTATTGAGTGGCTGAGCTGGGACTTGAACTCTGCTAGTCTGACTCTAGAGCCCATGCTTTACCACCTTGCATAGGTTGGGAGAGGCCCCAGGGTGGGCCTGGCAGCAGAATAGGCAAGCAGAGTGGCCCAGAGAAGGGGAGGCAGAGAAAGCCATAGGGGGTATAACTTTCAAGGGGGTAGAGGGTCTACAGAAATCCTTTCTTCCATTTAGGCTCAAGGGCACCAGATTTCTGGCTTTACCGCTAGCTCGCCTCCATCTCAGCTGTTGAGAGAGTATCTTAGCCAGTGAATGAGGCTGGTCATCCTTAGCAAATGCTGCCCACCTGCTTAAACTGGTCTCCCCAGTCATGCATTGCTGAGTTCCAGCTGCTGAATGTTTCCTCAGGTGTCCTCTCAGCAACAGGTCTCTCCAGCTCCTCACACAGCCTTCCTTGCTGTCATCCCTGACCCACGTCCTGCTCGTAGGAGCTTCTGCACAACAGGTGAAAGGCCAGGTGGCTGGGAGTTCAAGGGTCACATAGTTCCTGGGAAATACAGGAGACAACACTAAGACTGTCGCCACATGCTTAAATCTGGCTTGTCCCGTAACCTCTCAGAGCACGGGATTTAGATGGTCCCCTGCAAGTCTGATACTTTCTCTATTTCAAAGCCATTTCATGACCTGTAAGTCTTAATTTGATACGAAGTGGACAATATTTTGTAAAGTCCTAAAAGTCAAGCTGGCTTCCTTGGAGTAGTTTCTTCCTTGAACTGAACTCTGACCTGTGCTAAATGCTCTACATTTATTGTCTCATTTCATCTTCACAGTAACCTGAAGAGTAGTTACTAGTATCTTACGTTTACAAATGAAGAAACCAAGGCTCAGAGGGATGCAGGCACACTCAATGTTGCTGGGGAGTGAATGGTAGATCTGGGATCAGAACCTAGATCTTTCTAAATGTGGAGTTGAAGATCTTGGCAACCAGGGTATTCCAGGTTAATTGCCCATTTCGGCTGTCAAGATACTAAATGTATACTTTTTTCCATTTTTGGCTGTTGAAGATAAGTTTTCCTAACAGTCAAATCTATGACCTGAAATATTGTAAGGAGTCAGTGCGAGGGTTTTTTTCTTAATCAAAAATTCGATTGTTTAATGACTTAAAAAAAAAAGAGGAACCAGACTAAAAATCACATCTTGGTCTGCAGTCCTAATTTTAGGAGGCCTAATCTTTATCTTCTTAAAGCAAGATGCAAGGTCAAAATTTTAGAAGAGTAACATTGTCTGAATGGTTTCATTTGGGGATTTTTTTGGTGCTCAACTGAACAACAGCTTTTGTCTAAAAAATTAAATGTGACAAGAAATTAATCCACATTGTGATCTAATTATTTTTAGAATTATGAGAAAAATGTAAGGTGTCTCAAGTATTTAATTTTGAAAAGTGTCCATGGAAAATAACTTTCACAGAGATTTTTAGTTTCTCCATCCTTAAATAGCATTTTCAACAGTCACTAATGTTGCTATTGCTGTCACATAAGGTCACCAGCATATAAGGTAGGGTTTCTTACAAAGCTTGACTTTAAAGAACATGTGACATGTGATGGTCTGGGCTTGTCCAAAGTGTAATTTATCAAATTCACGAATCAGAAAGTAGGGGCAAGTCAAAGATCCAGCCAGATTCTTGACTTTCCTTATGTCCCAGAAGGATCAGCTGTTAAGCATGAAGGAATAGCAAACACAGAGAGCCTCCTTGTGGGATGTTAAAAGCAATAGCGATCTGATTTTTGAAAATTAGACTAAAATCAGAGCAAAAATAATGGAAAAGTGATTAATGGAGATGGAATTAGTTAAGTGAATTAATAATATTTGAATTGAGAAAAAAGAATTCACAATGGTGACATTTTTATAGTGAATGTTTTGGAGATGTTAAGGCCCACCCATTTTTCCCAAAATATATTCCCCAATTGCAGGCTCCAGTGATCTAAATTCTGAATACTGAAGTTGATCTTCGGGAGAAGAGGCACTGGATCCAGAAGACACCCATCAAACTCAAGAATGTAACTTGGGAAGGAACCTGTTTAAGCCATCTACTCTCAGGAAAAGTGTGTTTATTACACCATTTAACAGAGAACAAGTCACAAGTGAAATACAAGCTTTGTACCAGAAGTAACAGAAATTCTCTTGTGGGAAAGAGTGAGGGAAAAGTAATGAGAAAGTGAGAAAACATGTGACCTTAACAAGAGAGGGATCCACAGTGAGTAGTGAGAGGACAGTGTGGGACCCCCAGGGCTGCAAGAAGGAAAGGAAGGAGCTCCAGAGATGGAAAGCCGGCAGATGCTAAATTTTATTTACACAGCAATTCTCTGGGCTCCTCTGTTATTCCAGATCTTATTCAGTGCTAGCGCATTGGTATCTGTAATCCTAAACAGCCTTTCTCCTAAATAGCACCTTTAAGCCCCAGGGAAACACTTGTTCACAAGTCTTGTCCTAGGTCCTCAGAACAAATGGGGACCACGTCCAAATGCCATGAAGGCCTTTGGCTAAGGTGGGAGATGGAGGGGAAGGACTCTGCCTTAGAATACGGGGAGTATTTCATCAGTAGAAGTGCTTGGGTAAGAGAAATGACAAATTAATTAATTCGTCAAATGCTTCTTCCTACAAAGCTTAAATGTCATAGATTCTCACATTTCCCAGTGGTGCCAAGTGTCCACTTGCTTGCTTCTCTTTTTCTCCAACGGGGGATTCCAAAGGTACTCATACACTAACATGACATTCACAGCAGTTACACCTGGCTGCTAAAGTGTATCACTCTGGAATTTGCATATATATACAAGTCCATATGTAACATGAGTGAAGCATGATACTGATTCTTTACATTGACAGCCAAGTGGAAATTTAATAGTAGAGCTGCAAATAGTTTTCTTTTAATAAAAGATATGAGATTTATGTTTAAAAAGTTAAATAATCTAGGTTTTAAGTAATGTTTATTTTAAAGTTTGACAATTATAATTAATTTGGGTGTTGTTTGTTTTTTGGGTTTTTTTCGGTGAGGAAGATTCTCCCTGAGCTAAGATCTATTGCCAAGTTTCCTCTTTTTTTGCTTCAGGAAGATTGACTCTGAGCTAACGTCTATACCAATCTTCCTCTATTTTGTATGTGGGATGCCTCCACAGCATGGCTGACAAGAGGAGTAGGTCTGCGCCCAGGATCTGAACTGTGAACCTGGGCTACCGAAGTGGAGCACACAGACCACAGGGCTGGCCTCCTGCATTATGTTTTCTAATTTTAATAAATTATTTTGAACATTTCAAAAGAAAATTGATTTTTATTGTAAAAAACACGTAACAAAAAATTCACCTTCTTAACCATTTTTATACGTACAATACAGTAGTATTAACTATATGTGCCTTACACAACAGATCTCTCGAACTTTTCATCTGGTGAAACTGAATCTCTATAGCCATTGAACAACAACTCCCTTTTTTCCACTCTCCCCAAAACACAATTCTTTCTGTTAAAAGAAAAATTTTTCTGAAAATATATGAATTTATTTTTTTATTTTTGTTTTACTTTCATTTACATTTTTATGAAAATAAATTTATAATTTATACATATTTTAATATAATTGTATCTTAATATTTTAATTCTTTAGACATTACTCTTAGAACACAAGTTACATGAAAAATGTTGTCTATAATATCTTAATGAGTGATTTAGTTGAAATGCAGGCCAAAATATTTTATGGAATAAATATATGACAGTTTATGAATTATGTATGTCCTTATTATTCATTTAAACATCTCCAGCTCATCATCAGAACACAGAGACATATGCAAGAACAATTAATTCAATCATTTTTGACATTTTCCCAACTCTAAGTCATATAAAGCCTATAATTTTACTCATATTTTCAATTTTGTCTCTGTGAAATATACTTGTCAAGGAAGGAAAATAAAATGTATTTTGTTTAACAGTTTATTAGCTTTAAGCATTTAGGCGTATGGTGTGTGGCCTTCTATTTGTACTCTTGTCCTGGCCCCCAAAATATAAGCTTCCTTGATTGCAATTGCACGTCCAGTTACCTGTCTTCACCACGTTACCATAAATTTTGAAGGGGCAATTATTTGTTTTGTTTATCATGTATCATGTATCATGTTTCATACAAACCTAGTGTATAGTTGATCCTCCTATCCTCCTAGAATTGTGTTTAATTTCATTGAAGTTGCCTTCATTGATGACAACCAATAGAGCTATTGAGTGTGGGCCACTGTATTAAAAATTCATATAGATGCATATTAAGTGCTATAGACAGTAAGTCTCACTAAATGCAAGACTCCATTTGTAATAGGAGGATAATAAAAGTACCTACCTCACAGGGTTGTTGTGAAAATTAGAAAAGATAATTCATGTGATCACTTAGCACAGGGCTGGCACACCATATCCACCCACTAAATGGTGGATGGCAGCAGTAATACAAGTAGTAGTCATTGTAACAGTAGTAGTGATCGTGGAAGTGGTAGTGGTGGTAGTTGTAATAGCAGTAATGGTAACTGATATGGAAGTTCAGTAGCAAACAGCGTCAATGGCTCAGGTGTTCAGGAAGTGCACCAAGAAGGAAAGCATGTAAGTATTACAGAGTTGAGAGTACTTGAAAGAAGTATTTTTGAAAAGAAGTATCAAGGAGTCTAGGTTGGATAAAAAGAATTAAAGAAAGGTAAAGTGGAGGAACCCATATGTCATAGATGACAGCAGTTGGAAAAGGGACAGGGTGATATAGCTGAATGGTATAGCTCACAATGGAACTGGCTTACAGGGAAAGAAGGCAGGGGGTTACAGGCAAGGAGTAACAGCAGGAAGCAAAGAGGACTGACTCTGAGCCCTCCCGCCAGCCTTGAGGCACACTGGATGGGAAGGAATTAATAGCCACAACTTGAAAGGACTGCAGGGGACGCAAAATCCTTGAGGAAGATCCAAGTGTCAATTAAAAGACAGAGTTAAAGAGAGCACTCTGATAAAAGATTATAGACCTGTTTCTCTGGAAGGTGACAATTCCAGACAGCAAGGAAGAAGTGTTGATGGTGCTGCATTGAGGATCGGGGAGCTGGGTCAGGAGCAAGAAAGCAAACGGGTAATGGAGAGTTCAGCAGGATGTGAAGATCTGAGTTTGTCGAGAATCCATGCACTACAGGGCTTATGCTTGCTTCGCTGACTGAAGAAAACAGGCAGGAGAGGAATTGTGAATCTATTTTTACTGGTTTCCTTGGAAAGAAATAATTTATCATCCCAGTCTTGTCACCAAATATGTATGAACTTAGATAAATGACTCAACTTTCTGTGTCCATCTCTTCATTTAAAATATAAAATCAATAGTACTTGCCTTGTGTATCAGTGAAAATTTAAAAATGCATATATACGAAGATTTGGAGGCTTACAAAAGTAAAAAATGATTTGAAAATATAAGGTATGATTACGATACATATATCAAGTCAGATTGGGTTCTCAGTTCAAATATTGCAAATACACTAGTGTTGTAAACGTGGAGACACATGGAGCACTAGCTTCAAGTACTTGCTGGATTTTTGTGAGACAAAAGTAATTTAGAACATTGGTCCTAATAACCCCAACCATTGGCATATTGCAACTCAAGCTGGATGAAGAAGTACCTGAAGAAAGAAGAGAACGGAGTAGGAGAAAGATGCAAGGCCAGAATTCTGGACGGTTCCATGAAGCCAAAGAAGGAGCTATGGTGGAGAAGAGCGCTCACAGATAGGGCTTCCACCTCTCCCCTGGAGCCACAGCTCCATTAAATGTCATACTTCACAGCGGTCTTGGGTGGGAAAACAAAGAATAACTAAACAGGAGATAAATCAAATTAGCAGCATGGAAGGACCTGAGTCATATTTGGGTAGAACAGCAATATTACTTCCCTGGCTTTAGCAGTATCTTTTCGCCAAAGCTTGGCTGTGTACAGCTTTAGTCATACATCTCTCCAGAAAGTTGTAATCCACTGTAGTTTCTCACGTGTTAATGTATCACATTGAGTGTTGACAGGCTGGGCATTTAATTATCTGAGGATTGCTGTACTTTCTTTGCTTCTTGAATAAAGAACTGAATTCTGTACCAAAGTGTGAAGTACTTACAGCTTCTCTGAGACACCAGGGACTCTTCCTTAAGTTGCATGGGGATTCAGCTATTCGCATACAGCCCCAAGAGGGTAAGGGAAGCAATTATCTGGAGATTTCAGGAAAACTACTGACTCATCTTAATTATCTAGATATTAGTAAAATCCAGTTTCAACAAACTTTAAGACACTCTCCTAATTGCTTTGAACATGGAAGATTGTTTGCAAGAAGTGAGTCATCATTTGGGCATTAGACCTCTGTGTATAGGCTATTATTGTCATAATGGTGTCTGTTATAATCAGATTTAACCTGCTTGAATTATCTAGAAAATGACCTTGAATGATCACTTCATTTTTTTTAAAGTATGTAATCCAGTTTGAGCAGAGACAAGCAGAAAATACCTCTGTCAGTAATGTATTTGGGTTTGCAGACCATGAACTCTGCCACAGTCAAATTATGGTTCTTGCAAAACAATTTATTCTGAGTTCACTGGAATGAAGGCGGTAGTGGGTCTGGGCTGCTCGTCTTAGTCGGTTTTGCATTCAGGCTGCTTGTCTAGATCAGCTTGCCCTTGGTGTAGTTCACTTGGATCTGAGCATCATCTTTCCTTAGCCTGGCCCTTCGTGTGGGCTGGTTTCATGAGCTGCTTCATTTGCCAAGATCATCACTCCCAGTGCCTGGCCTTTCCTCTGGCCATGTTTAGGCAATACTACAAGAGGGTATGCGGGCTTGCAAACTCACATTTTCACTATTATAAAGGGTTCAATTACTACAAGACTACAAGAGGTTGAGCCCTATTAAGAAACAGAAGAGCAACACAGCAAAATATTACCTGAAAGCTAGCATAGTGTCTTACACACAGAGGGTGCTTGAGTATTTACTAAGTAAACGGGAACGTATCCAAGCATGCCCCATACTCAAACGCAGCTGCCATAGGGCTATCTAAAAAAATTGCTTCACACACAATTATAGCTTGATGCAACTTTTCTTTTCAACTTCACACCTATATTTTCAGTCACCCAATTGATATCAACATTTTAAGGTCCCATAGACAACTCAAAATGAACATGCTAAAAGTCCAGTGTGGTAGGCAGCCCCTAAAATGGCTCCCAATGATCCTGCCTCCTGGTATTCATGGCTTTGTTTAATCCCCTCCCCTTGAGTAGGCTGGACCTTGTGACTTGCTTCTAACAAATAGAATATAACAAAAGTTATGGGATACTAATAGCGAGATTTGGTTCCCCAAAGACTCTGGCATCTCTTGCTCTCTCACCTTCTTTATCTCTCCCTTGTTTGCTCTCTCTCACTCTCTCTCTATCTGAGAGCCCTTGTTTTGGGGGGAAACTGGCTGCCATATTGTGAGTAGCTGTATGGAAAAGCCCATGTGGCAAGAAACTGATGTCTTAGCCAACAACCAATGGGGACCTGAGGCCTTCAACAGCCAAACAGGTGAGCTTGGAAATGGGTATTTTGAGACCTTCCAACAGCCATGTGAGTGAGTTTAGGTGTGGATCCTCCCTCAGTCCAGCCTTGAAATGACTGCGGCCCTGGCTGATGTGTTGATTGCAGCCTTGTGAGAGACCCTGAGTCAGAGACACCCAGCTAAGCCATGCCTGGATTCCTGACCCATAGAAACTGTAAGGTAATAAACATGCATTGTTTTAAGCTGCTAAGTTTTGGGGTAATTTGTTACACAGCATAGATAACTAATACAGCCAGTCCTGTGTTTTCTAGGGTATTATAACAGCCTGATAAATGGTATCCTTGCCCCACACTCTACTTTTTCTCACCACAAATCCAAATAGACTATCTTACCCAAAGTATTTTATGGGTCCTTATTGCTCCAAAAGAAAAATTCTAAAGGTTCAGCACAGAACGTCCTCAATTCTTTGTAATCTGGCATTTACCTGCAGCTTTTCAACTTATTTTCTATCAGTGCTCCCACTCTTAAATGTCTTTACTCCAACTACACCAAATTACTTGCAATTCCCAAGCACACCATGTATTTTGTTCCTCGGTTTTGTCCTGGCTGTTGTCCCTGCCTGGAATGCCCTCTCCACCCCACTCCCTACTCTCCTGGAGAACTGCTATCTATCCTTCAGGACCCAGGCCCTGATCTTCCTTTCTGTAAATCCTTCTTTGTTACAGGCAAAGTGAGGCACTCCCCCCTCTGCATTCCCACACCCATTCTCTTGCCTTACACCATTCTCTCTCTGACTAGACTTGGGTTTCTCATATGTAGGAATCATGCTTCCTAAAGCATGGACATTAAAAGCAAAGGATTGAATGTCAAACTGACTGGGTTCAAAATCCTAACCCTACCTCTTTAGTTAGCTGTGAGCCTTGGACAAATCTTTTTACTTAAGTCTCAATTTCCCAATCTTTAAGATAAGGATATTAATACAACTTACCCATTGGGTTGTTTTACAGTTAAATGAGATCTGTGAAAGTTGCTCAGCGTAGTGCCTGGTGGTACTAAGAATTCACTACATCTTATTGTTGGGCTGGCCCCATGGCCTAGTGGTTAAGCTCTGCTCGTTCTGCTCCAGCAGCCTGGGTTTAGTTCCTGGGCACAGACCTACTCCACTCATTGGTGGCCATGCTGTGGCAGTGACCTACATAATAGAGGAAGACTTGCACAGATGTTAGCTCAGGGCAAGTCTTCCTCAGGAAAAAAAATACATGTTATTGTTATTTGTATCTATAACCATAGAGACTAGCACATAGTAAAATTTCAATTAATGTTCCATGATTCTCTGACAATTATTTGCATTTCCACTGAGCACAAAGATAGGCAAAGAAATCAATGTTACAATGGTGGGATTTCAGGCATTACAGACCCCTGTTTTACCTCCTCTTAAGGTTGGCCCTGGGTATTAATATGAAAACAGCTAATAAATTAGCAGGTAGGAGAGAGAGCAGGGTCATTTATTCACTGGTAACTTTTTGTCAAGAGTCTGTAAATGAGAATATTTTCCCCATTAATGTGATAAAGTGATTGTAGTCTTGAGATGAGGAAACCATTTCCACTTTTTGAAAGAAAAATTGCCAGGGAATCAATTTGAGAGGTCCTTAGCCTTTGACAAGCTCTTTCCACCAACAGGATGCGGTAGAAGGAGCATAGTCTGAGGAGTCTGAAGACCTGGGTTCTAGGGCCAACTCTGCTTTACTGGTGTGTTTAGGGCAGGGCACACTCATGCCATCCACAACTAATGGATGGTAATGCCCATCCTCCTTAATTCACAGCACTGTAAGGAGGAGCAAGTGAGATCATGTATGTGAAGACAATGTTTGATAGTTTAACAAAATAGAAATGCATGATGTGTATATTTTTGCGGTTTCCTATTTGACTGAGAAATAGTCAAGCACTTGTAAGGAGAGCAATGGAAGACATAATTGATTCTGCTTATGTAAATGTGGTGTTTTTCTTATACTCTTTCCAAAAAACTCAAAAGGAAGTCATAAGACTAAAATTCATTTTAAGGAACTTTTTTTTAATTGAAGTAAAAGTGATTTTTCTTTTTTGGAACTAACACAACACAACTTAAAAAAATAAAAAAGGAAAGAAACCCTGAGAGATCCAATATTGAACAAAAGGAATTAAACATTAAGAGCCAGGAACTACCTTCTTTACCCAGTGCTTGAGTCCTTGCAGACGTCGTTGGGCCGGGTGGATCAACCCCTAAATATTGGTAAGTCTCTGTGTTTCCCAGAGGTCTATTTGGAATCTGCCCAAAGTCATTTAACAACTTGTCTTAGAAGGGGATCCCACCTGATCTTCTTCAAAACCTCCCTTAAAAGTGGATATTTGAAAAAATTAAATGCAAAAGACAAGTCTAGGTAAACTAGAGAAACACGATTATCGTTAAAGAGTGATTCGTTCCAATAGAAAAAAAATAATCAAAGAAAATGGTAGGTGACCAACATGGTCTGCGTATTAAGCAGGTGTTCCAATTCCAGAGGTTTCGTCTTTGATTATTTCTCAGAGATAAAAATCACTCTTCGCAATTTGAAACAAAAGTAAATGGAAGTTTGCAATGCTAAGAACCCCTGTGGAAATAAAGCGAAATAAGACAAGGCCTTCAGACCTGTGAGAAAAATCAATCTGATGGAAAATTGACAAACTTGTTTAACGTGAGGCACAAGAGCCGAGGGCTGACCCCAGAGACCTCCTCTGAGACGCCCGTGAAGTTCCCTTAATCCGTTCAATTACACAACAGCATCGCAATGGGGACCTTTTTTTTTTTTTAACCAAACATCACTTTAAATTAACTTTTTTGCCTATTGTGTTTTAAATTCCAATTTCTTTCTCTTCATTCTCTTCTCTATACTAAATTATTAAAATCACCAACTGCTCTACAATCAAAAATATTTCAGAAAGCAGTGATGCCAAATTTGGATTGACTAAAGTGAAATCAGACAGAAGGAAAGATATTTTGAACATTTCCACGCTTGGTGCATTGTTTAAGGATATGGCAACAAGTAATTAAAATTGACTACTTGGCTTTTCCCCACGAAACCAACGCTAAGCTCAGTGTTTGGCCTCATTACAGCCTAATTCAGACCAGGAAAGCACCTCAGTGAAATGAAGCACACTAATATATTTAAAAATAGACTGATTTTTTCTTCATCCATAACTTGTTCCTTTTTTTTTAAAATTTATAAGCTTCGGTAAGATGATAAAAGAAGTAAAATTAGATTTTGATTTGGAAAGTCAACTTGGAAAGTCAGAATGAAAAGACAAAGTAGATTAACTTTTACAACTAGAGAAAGGAAGAGATTGTTGATTTTTTTTAAAAGAACAAATTTTGCTTGAAATGTCACATAAATGGACCTACATGTGTAACTAACCATCAAAATTCTTACTTGTATGCTTTTCATTTACCGTCATCTATCTATCAACACATGTACCAAATAAAGTAGTCTACACAACCTCACAGAGGAAACAGACTTGTACGCTGCCTTTACACACCAACAACAAACACAGCTCCACCGCTGGCCTTGGTGACTGCTGATGGGCCGTGACTGCTATCTCCAGACTAGGATTGTCTATTACCACCTGTCAGCTCCTGCCTAGCCCCTCACTTCGCTATACTGCCATATGCATCTGTTATCCCAAGTCCATTCAGTTCAACAGCTGAGTTCAGTCAACACCTACTGAATTTTCTCTGCGCCACACTGTGCTATGTGCTGGAGATTCAAAAGTGGTCCCTGCTCTCAAAAAATTCACAGAATAGTGACTCCTTTAAAGTTCCTTTGTAGAAGGGCCCTATATTCCAGGTAGCACAGAACTGAATAAAATAGGTGAATCCCCAACTAGCAATAGGCTTTGCTTAAAAAGAAAAGGGGGTGGCTTATTGTTTGATTGGAAATCAATTCACATTTCTTTCCTATAAAGAAAAATATTTACAGTGATGGTGGTGGCTCCATGCCTGGGCATATGAAAGCTTGTTTAACTCCTAATGTGGTAGAAATTCCCTACAATGCCAAAGAAAAGTGCAACGAAAGGAAGCTACACTGTTGTAAACGTGTACCATTTCAGATGACTTTCATATTTTTAAAAAGTCTGTACCAACTTTCACAGTATAGGAAACACTTTCAAATATTATCTCATTTGACCCCATGAAATCAGACATTCATTGATCTCAATTTCTATAAATTAGGAAGCCAGGCTAGGAGAGGCCAAACGACTTGCTAGGGATTGCCTGGTTAGGAAGTAGTGGTTCCAGAACTGGGAACTTCCTGAGGCAAGAGCCCATGTTCTGCCTTCTACCTGAGGCTGTCTCAGGACATCTCTAGGATAATACAACCTATTGCACCAAAGCATTGAATTTTATTTAGAATTAGAAATAAAATGTTCACCTAGAACTTTCCAGTGTGCTAAGTAAATTTGATTTCTTTCCTGTGACTTCAAAGAGTCAAGGTACCTTGGAGAAGGACAAATTCAGCCTGAAGCAGTTTTTCTGGTAGTGGATGAGCAGCTGGTTAACCATATATGACTAAGTTTACTAGTTCCTGGTTCAATTTCTAGATAGTGACGATCTTTAAAGAAATTTCCCCTTCAATCTGCAGGTTTGGAAATCAATATACCATTAATTAGAAAAGACTGAAAAGGAGCAGCTGCTAAAATAAAATGAAATGTTTGTAACGACTGGTCTTCTGTGGTTTAGACATGGGTCACCTAAGTTTTTGTTTGTTTCTTAAGGATTAAAAAGAATCTCAAGTCAGTTATGAAGGCATTAGTTGTACAAGGATTACATATTTTATCAAGCATTTTATGCAAAGGATTAGATCTTAAAGAAAATCAGAACTAAGTAGATTTTATTTCTTTCCTGAGGGACCAAAAGTGTCACCAAGTGAGTGATACTTGTAAAAACTGATTTTAAAGTTAAAATGTCCGAATTCCAGTCCTGTGTGGAAGGTAAAGAAACAAAGGCTTTTCGACCACCAGTTGCTAGACTGACTGCCAGAACGAAATCTGTTGTGAGAAATGCAGTATCTCCTGCTATTTCTAAGTTCACAATACGTCCTCTGTATGAAGACTTACTCTTGCCCTCTTCGCCCAACTCCATTTTGCTTATGATACACACATAGTTAATTACTGTACCATGCGCTGGTGACATATTACTTCTACTTTGTGAGTAGAATATTGCACTTTTCCACATGTTACCAAGCTGCAAGCTTTTGTTAGCCCTCATGGGAAATTTGTGATGGTGTGAAGTGAACTCCTGTCACCACTCAATGGATTGCAAAAATAGTGTAGCTCTTGCTAAAGACCTGGATCATATCTTGAAAGATTGCACTGATCAAATCAATATCTTCAACAAGATCTGTTGTAGCCAACCTTGTTTCAATGTGTGAAACGAATATAGCACGTTTAAGAACATATATTTGGCTATCTCCCTCTATTGTATTCTTTCTAGCTAATCCTTTGGCATGGATTTTTATAAGTATAAAAAACACAAGGTAAATGTACCAAACATCTATTGTGGCACTCTGTGGGCACTAAACTGACCACAATTAGGTGTTGCTATGAAGAGAGGATGTTGTGGAGTCCCACAGACCTAGATTCAAAGCCATCCTCAGTTGCTAAGCAGACATATAATCTTGGACAAGCTACCTAACCCTTCTGAGCCTTGGTTTCCTTCTACGCGAAATGGAGGTAATAATGTCTGCACCACAGGCTTGAGAAAGACTAGGCACAGAGCAGGCACTCCCTAATACGCTAATTTGCTCTCTTTTCAACTCTCCTAGGCACCTTCTCTTCTCTGCCCCATGATCCACCCACTGCTCATCTCTATATTATCCCACTCCTGAGCATGCCTGTACTTTAATAGGTATCCATGCATACGTGTGGATTTACACCTTTATATGCATGCCATTGCATATTGAGCTCAACAGTTCTCTTTCCTGTACTACCTTTAGGGATTTCAAAATAAGTTCCCTTTTTATCTTATTTAACATAGGCATTTTCAACTTTTTAATAGCTATTTTTATTTTCAATTGGTACAGTCAATGGAAAGAAATATTCCTTTTAAAATGGGATTCCTGACCCCAAAATATGTAAAAGGGACTTGTAATTAAAAAGGAAAGTGTAAATGAGTTCCATTTTCTTGAAGCTTATCTGACAACATGCTGAAAACTTAAACACATAAAAAGATAGTGTGTCTATTACAAATTCGCTAACATTAAATAAAATATTAAATTCTAAATGGGAAAAGTTTAAAGGAAAATACTTAGAAGAGATGTTAAAGAAAGAGCAAAAACCTTACAGAGGGCCACTTTTCATTTTTATGTGCATTTTGTCCTCAGGATATACCCAGAAGAGCAAAGGCAGGCAGAGAACCAGACAGATCATTCTAGAAGGAATCCTGGTGTTCATCACTGTATTGGTAACGTGGTCTTAGTAAGTGCCTACAGTCCTTTGCTCAAGCCAGGGCGTTGGAACACAACCATCTCAGAAAGTCGGAGCAAACATTTGAAAAACTAGTGCCCAAATTCAGAGAGTTTGCCCAGGGCCTTCAGCCTGATACCCTGCTATGCTTCACCCTTTAGCAAGTAGCCATTAGGAGGTGCATCAGAGGGACCCTTCAAGGAGAGATTTTCGTTTATTAAGCTATTTTATCCTTGTGGCAGAATAATATTCTTGAAATATTAATCAATGTATTTTATACCCATTCAAGCAGCTGGGACACTTTAGAGTCATTGCTTCAAGGGAAGAGTGGAACATGGGATGAAAATCAAAGTTGTGCTCCTGGCTTTTGTCATCCAAAGGTCTGGGCCCATGTGTGTCCTTAGGAGAGGAAGTGACAAAAATTTGAGGGCTGCGGGTTTGAGTGGGGAAACGTAGAAATGTATTCCTTTCCACCCTTACCTCCTGAGATTAGAAAAAATTCCCTGGGCTGAGGGAGATAAAGAGAGACAGGGAGGAAGCCAAGAGAATAGAGATGGTGGTGGCTCCTGGAGAGAAGGGTCTTTTGGCCCTGCGTCCCAGGCTGAGCTTGTGGAAGCAGGAAAACCCAAGATACTTTGGAAAATCTGAGACACAGGGTGCCTGTGCCCTTTCCTCAAGAAGTGAAATGGCTGTGCAGTGAATCTAGGTAGACAGGGCAGGACCTATGATGGCCTTGCGGAATTTTCACGTCTCAAGATAGCACATGGTATGAAAAGAGCAAAATGATGACTCCAACATCAACCATGTCACCAAGATGCGGAAAGAGATATTTGACCTCAGGGGTTCAGGTGAACAGGAGCAAAGGACTGAAGACAGAGGAAGAAGGGCTCTATGTAATGGCTCTTATGAAGCAGGAACCTGAGTGGCAGACACTCCAAGGACCAAAAGCGTTCCCTCCCACCCTCCTTCCACACTGCCCCTCTGCCCTCTGTAAGTCCCTGGCCTGTAGATGTCATGCCAGAAAGAAAGCCTAGGTAGAACCTTAGATTAATGGAGAGTACATTTCCTCCACCTATATTATATAATTTTATATGATATAATGCATACAATTATATGTATTTTAATATATATTATTTTATATTAAGCCAGGGCTTAATATAAAATTAACCAGAGTTAAAGAAAAATAAACATTTACAACCCTTGCACACCTGATTCATGGTGTGCACTCTTATCAAAGCCTCATAAAAACTCCAGAGATGAAATAGATGGCCAGCCTGAGAGAGCATAGCAGCTGGAGAAGGAATAGCTGGGACGTGGACGGGCAAGACCGTCTCCTCTGGTCAGAAGCGCATCCTCCCTGCTCTCTTCCCATTTACAGTTCTGTTTAAGTTTTGAAGCTGAGAGAAAAGAAGGCAAGTCAGAGGGAACTGGGCCTTTAATACTGCGCGCTGCAGTTAGTTCTTGAAGCGGAGTAACTCTGCCAAGGTGTTTAAAAATGAAGTGCAGTTCTCAGCTCTCAGTTGCTCACATTCAGGAACTTCAGTAAGCTCGCATGCCTTTCACATTTGTTCCAAAGGCTCTCCTCACACCTGAGGGTGAAGCTCAGGGTTTTTCAACTGTTCAAATGCAGTGTTTAGAGACAGGCACAAAGTTTCCATTCCAAAGCAGTAGCAGTGGAGAATGGAGCCTGAGGCACATCAAGGCTTTCTTGCCAGGTCCTGAGCAACGTCGGGGGCCCCAGAAGGAAGCCTCCGAGGAGCTGTGCCCTCAGACCCTCCTACAGGGGCTAGATAGAGCCCACGTCTAAAGAGGAGCCTCTGAGCTCATTACGATGCTGAGCAGCTCAGCCGGAAAGACTCCACTTCAGGAGATCACAATAAAGCGGGCTGTAGTTTACAGTATGGCACGGGTGTCGGTCACTAACGCTGAAGGAGGCTGACAGATGAGCCATCTAGATCCCAGGAAGGAAACAGAACTGGCTGAATTTTAAGCAAACTCTTTGGAACGACAAAAACAAATACGTTAAGGGCTGGCCAAGGGCAAGTCAATAAATAAAAAAGGGAAAGACAGACTCCCTGGGGTGGCTGCCAGAGGTTAAGATTGATTACTTTGCATGTGTTATAAGAGGAGTTGTGTGTAATGCACTTCATATTTTTGCTTCTAATCACACCGTTTCTGGCTTACAGGGGAGTCCTCTGATCCTGGATACACACTGCCAGGCCTGCCAGATAAGGGAAATGTATTCCTTCTGGACGGCCTCCCTGTAATTTGTGGTCACAATGAAATCCCTTGTACTTCTCAGGATTCCTCTCAGAGTGTGGGAAGGAAGATGACAAGAGCATCTCCCAGGGTCTGCAGGGTCCTCCGAAGCTGAACGCGGGGCCTTGGAAGGTGCAGATCTACCTGGTAATATCTCAGGGATACCTGAAAGGCTCCTTTGCCTGCCTCCTCCAATTGCTCCCAGATGCTCAAAACTCTTTAAAATAAGCACAATCTTTCTTTCCACGGTTAGATAGAAAGAATTTCATCTTAAAGTGTAAATGACAGATATCAGATTCTTTCCCAAGGATGGGTTTTGATAAGAGGAAAATAGGAGGGAACATGGAGTTCTTACTGAGAGTTGGAGTAGTGCCTTGGGGAAGGGAGGGGATGCTGTACTGGGGGAAATGGGATGAAAAATGGGAAGAGTGAAGTTGCCAAAAGTTGTTCACTTCATAATTTTCCATAGGGCCAGTCTTACCCAAAAGTAATGAAATGGCTTTGCTGAGCCGTGCAGAGGTGTCATTGAGAATAATCTACCAGTTGAGAGATCTTAGATGTTTCACATTATTAACAACGATGTAGGTAGAACTCCCACCAGAACACCTTACAAACGCTTGGCCTTCTCCAGCTCTGGCTTTTTCGGTTATTCAGCTTTTGAGTAAAACACGGTCCTATCTGTCCAGCGGAGTTCACTGCTGAGCCCGGAGGGCAGTGATCAGAAACCACCACAATCCCCGTGGACATTTTACAAATGAAGGACCCAAAATGTTCTTGATCAGGAAGCCTCTTCATCATAACCGTCTCAATTCTCCCTAAGCTAAGTTATCAAGTTAACCTGACCGCTATAAAAGTACTAACAGTTCTTTTCTGAACCTAAACCGATTTTAAAGTTCATATGGAAAAATAAACAATCAAAATAACCTGGAAATTTCTGAAGAACAATTGGCAAGGGCAGGGGGTGTTGGAGACCAGCTCTAGTAAATATTAGAACATAATAAAAAGCCTCAATATTTAAGCAGTGTGGCGCTGACACATAAAAAGACAGACCTTTGGAACAGAATAGAAATTACAAGAGAAGAATAAAATACATATAGAATTTAGTGTACGATAAAGATGGACTTTTTATACCGGCCTTGGGACAACTGTGTATCTCGTGTTAAGGGATAAAATTGGATACATACTTTATACTATACACCAAGATTAATGAGTTAAATGTGAAAAATGAAAACATAAAAGTACCAGAAGGAGACATGTGAGAATTCTTTTATAATCTTGGTATGGGAAAGGCCTTTCCAACTATGACTAAAAATGCAGAATCCATAAAGAGATTAATAAATTCAGCTACTTAAAAGAAAAAACTAAAACTTTCTCCACGCAAAAGTAGCACAAAAAAAGTCAAAGAAAAAAATAATTGCAACTCATATGTAGACAAAGTGCTAATTTCTCTATAAAAGAGTTCCTAGGAAAAAAACAGACTGAGAACCCAAAATAGAAAAATAAACAAATGACATGAGCAATAGTTAGTAGGAAAAAACCCCACAAATGCCAAACATATATCAAGATTACCAGTATCACTGATAATCTTGTCAGAGAGAAGCAAATTAAAACTATACAGAAACGCCATTTTTCCCTATGAGATTGACAAAAATCCAAAAGTCGGACAATACACCCAGTTGGTGAGGCAGGGAGAGGCGCTCTCATTCATTGTTCATCAGAGTACAAAATGGTAAACTCCAGAGGTAGACAATTTGGCAGTAACTTCCACTTTCAGCCACAATAGAGTAAGAAAAACTAAATTTACTCTCCCACCTTAAACAATAACAAAAAGGAAAAAATATTTGAACAAAAGATTTTAGACATTGGACAAAAAGCAGTGCAGGACAGTTGTGATGGTTAATTTTAGGTGTCACCTTGACTGGGCCATGAGATGCCTAGATATTTGGTCAAACATTATTCTGGGTATATGTGTGAGGATGTTTCTGGAAGAGATTAACATTTGAGTTGGTAGACTGAGTAAAGCAGATTGCTCTCCCTAGTGTGGGTGGGCCTCATCCAATCAGTTGAAGGCCTGAGAAGAACCCAAAGGCTGACCCTTCTGTGAGTAGAGGGCATTCCTTCTCACTGACTACCTTCAAGCTGGGACATGAGTCTTTTCCTGTTTTCAGACTGAAACTGAAACACTGGCTCTTCCTGGATCTCAAGCCTGTCAGTCTTCAGACTAGAAGTACACCATTGGTTATCCTGGTGCTCAGGCATTTGGACTTGGACCAAATTACACCATCAGCTCTTCTTTGTCTCCAGCTTGCTGACTGCAGATCATTGGACTTGTCAGCCTCCATAATCGCATGAGCCAGCTCCTTCATAAATCTCTTACATATATCCTGTTGGTTGCATTTCTCTGGACAGCCCTGACTAAAACAACAGTAAACCCTGAAAGAAGAGAAGTGAGCCAGCTGAGCCTATAGTTGCCACAGCCTACTGCCTGGAGAGAGTCTCCAGGTACCAGACAAGAGGAGGATGCCAAAGGGCCCACACCCTTGGTAAGTTGAGGAGACAGAGTTCAGAGTACAGAGAGCTCAGGGAAACTAGAATTCATGGGGCAAAGAGGTGAGAACTCACAAAAAGAAAGTTCAGAGATTGCAGTGTCTCCTCGAGTCTTCACCTAAGGACTCTCTTAATCCATGAGTCGGTCTCAGTTCTAGGTGCCTTTCATGGTGGGAACATCTTTACATATTGTGATTCTTGGCCTCATTTTATACACAATGGGGACTCTAAACCCCCACCCACTACTTCCTTTGGTGCTAACTTAGGAAACAACCATCTACACTGAAGGAAAACTTGGCTGTGTTGGACTCAGTGGAAGACATGTGTTTGTTTCCAGCATGGTGCCTTCCCAAGAGATTTTCAGGGGCCATTTTGACCATCTGCTATTTTCACCTGGCATAGACTTCATCTCTGCGCAAAATGCAAATCAAATGAAATGGCGAGAGCACTAGATGTTGAATCAGGAGACTTGCTGTGGGCTTTAGTCTGTCACATAAGCTCTCTGGGTTTCTTCTCATCTTTACAAAAGGAGGTTGCTGGACTTTATGATCTCTAAAGCCCCTTGAGTGCTAAAATGCTACAAAAATTGCTGATAATACATCACAGTCGCCAAGAATTTACAATGTTCCAAGATAAGGCATAATTGCACCGGTTCTAAAATATGTAGTTATGCTACTTAATTTTACCATGAGATTTAATTAACTCTCCTCTCCTACTGTCAAAAGTCCCAGTGGAATAATTGTCTTTGCAAATCATGCAGAGCTTTGGTGACCTAACTGGACACTCTGGATCCCAATTTGCTCTCATAACTGCAGGAAAAAAACCTTGGAAAGCAGCAATGCTTTATTCACTGGAGAAAGGACAGTGGCGTTACCACAGGAAAGCCACCTCCATCCTCCTCCCCACAGCCCCAGAAGAGCTGTGGTGCCGGGTGCCGGCTAAGTGCCATGGGAAGGATTTAGTCCAATGGATAAATTTTGTTCCTTCAGCTGCCTCAAACAGGTGGATCCATCTGAAGCAAATATTACGAATTAGATTTTTTCATACAGCCTTGTTGAAATAACCAGTGCCCCTAGGCCCCCAGAGCCACCAGGGAACGTCTGACTTAACCACAGTTTTACTCATCTTTCAGCTGAACCAGGCCTTCAAACATAAACCCAAGTCGTTGGGGGCACTGAGTGGATTTGTGGCCCTCCCTGGAGGCGGTTGGCTTCAAACCCCGAGAATGTGTTATATGAAAAAATAAATGCCTTTTTTTTTTAAACCATCTGTGAATGAAAAACATTCTTCGTATGTTTAACCGTTTCAAGTTGCCATATGTCACACACACACACACGCACACACACGCACACACACGCACACACACATATGCAGTACCCCCACCCCTCCACATGCCTGTTTTGGGCCTGGGGTCAGGTTGGTACTATAGACTTTGGGCCCCTCTTCCAATCCTCTGCTTTTTCTTTTAAGGCGGCTCTAGGTAAAAAGCTTCCAGGTCTGGATCCACCCAGAAATAGAGCAACTTAAATCTTAGTGGGGGTGCTGTGGCTGACTTTTCCGGAATTTCAACCATCTGCTGCAATTCTCCCGCCCCTTTCAACCATTCACTTAAACTGCCCCCATGCTGCCACAGAATCATAAACATCTGAGGACTAAAGCCATGGCAAAATTGGGTAATGGCACTTTATTTATGTTGCTTTATTTTATGAGAAGGATAGATGGGTAGAGAGAAAGGAGAGAAGGAAGAAACTAAACGAACCTTCTGAATTCAACTGTCCTTCATTAACTGAATAGGAGAACTAATTGGTTTCTTTCAAAGACTTTTTGATTGGTTGTTTGCTTGAATTAATTTTTCTGGAAAAAGGAACAAACCAGAGCTGTTCTAATTGCCTAAAGTTCATCATTTAGCCCTCAAAGCTGTTAGGGGATGAAGACAAAAGCCTTAACAGTACCCACTGTAGGATCTATTTTGGTCTGATCCTACCACAGTGATTAAGGGACTGTCAGTGACCAAGGTGCTAATCCATGGAAGCCGTTATTTTCTAAATCTAAAAGAAACCCTCTCCTTTTTTTTTTTTTTAAAGATTTCATTTTTTCCTTTTTCTCCCCAAAGCCCCCTGGAACATAGTTGTATATTTTTAGTTGTGGGTCCTTCTAGTTGTGGCATGTGGGATGTTGCCTCAGTGTGGCTTGATGAGCGGTGCCATGTCTGCGCCCAGGATCCGAACCAGCGAAACCCTGGGCCGTCAAAGTGAGTATGCAAACTTAACCTCTTGGCCATGGGGCTGGCCCTAGAAACCCTCTTCTGAAGGACCTTTTTAATTGACTCACAGCTATTGCCAAATAAGTCCTTTTATAGAAAGCGTGGGTGCTGTTGTTTGCCTACCCAGATCAACCCCTTCCTGACTTGCTGGCACAAATGTTTCTTTGCTCCCCAGGGTTGATACTGATTCCATTCCCCCTGGATAGGGTTTTAATGTAGTCATGATCATGTGACCCAAGTCTGGACAAAGAGCTAGAGTAAGAGGCTGGAGCTTCTGGGGAAAGCTGCTTTGGAAACATAGCTAAAGTTCATTAATATCCAGTCCTCCTCGACTTCTAGGTATGTGGCAAATTGTGCCTCCCTACCCCCTTGAAGTGAGGTAGGGCCATGGTAGAGTTCTGGCCAATGAAATCCAAGAGGAAGTTACATGAAGTACAACAGGAAGTCACTTCAGGCCAAAAAATTTAACAGCAGGAGCTAGATTTTCCAGCCTTCTCTTCTCTTGCCACAGCAAAATGTGAAATTCTTTTTAAGATGAGAGCCTCAGTCAGCCTAGTCCATCACAGTGAGCCAGCAAGTCTGAGCGAGACACGGAGCACGAGCAACAATGTGCTTGCTGTTTTAAGCCACTAAGATTTGGAGGTCATTCGTTACTACAGTATAATCTATTCTATCAGGACTGATACAGCTTTCCTTGCTCTTGAGAAATAGATGCAAGAGACAAGAAGGAACAGCCTCTTTTCTTACCGTGGAGACTATTTTGTGAGGATATGAAACTTGGGGCTGCTACTGCCATCTTGCAACCATGAGGGGACAGACTGAGGATCATGTCAGAGGAGGAGGCCAGCCCATAAAAACAAAAAAAACCCTGGGCTCTTGATAACATCATTGAACCACAGAATTAAACCTGGAAGAGTCTGTCACCAGATTTCTTATGTGACATAATAAACATCTCATTTTTATGCCGCTTTCAGTCAGATTTTCTCTTATATGCAGCCAAAAGCATCCTAATCAACACACTGCAGAAGATGTTTGCTTCTCTCCTTTCTGTATCTTTCCTTGTCTCCATCCATCCATCCATCCACCCACATGATAACCAAGTATAGCACTTACTTTTCAGGCCATGCCAGCCATGGGAAACAAAACAAAACTCAAGATCCCCATTATTTTAATGAAAGCCATACACAGATTTCCTGGAACTCTGGCTCCACTGAATCAGCCCAGTGATCAGTGCTGCTCGTATTACTGACCACTTCCAGGAGTCTATACTCTTTTAAGATAGTGCTGGAAAGCTGAGGGTCAGCTGAGCTACAGGCCCTCTTTGTGGGCTACTTTCAGCTTTTTAATGTGGTCCTTCTACAAATACGTTTCCTGTGTATAGGCTCTTTGCTGGGCACTGCAGTGACCACAGGGAATGACACCTAGTCACTGCTGTGAAGAGGAGACAGGGTGGTTGGGTAGAGAGGTGAGACAGACAAGTCACAGGCCACTTGAACAAAGGGCCTGCCACTGTGATCTGCAGATCCCCTGCAGCTTCTCATCATGTTCTCTTCTGGACACCACTCTACCCACTACCCGCCATATCTGTGTCCAACGCTGGTCTCTCACATCAGCAGGCTGTGCCTGCCCTATATGCTCCAATCTTCACAGCCAAGCATCCGTCAACCCCTGAAAGTAGCTTTGCTCTGTGAGGTCTAGATTGATGCCTGGAGATGGTGAGAGCTTTTCTTTAATTCTCCACTTGCCACCTTGCAGTCCTGCTTTGCCCACCTCTAACCAGTGATTGCTTCAGGACAGTCCCTTACCTTCAAGATGGCTCCTAAGCATCCATCACAGGGTTGGAAGGCAATCTTCATGGCTGTTCCTTGATACCTGGCTCTGGGGCCAAAGATCCTTTCAGAGATTGAAATGGAATGGGTTCTCCAGAAACAAACACTTAGATGGAATTTGAGGTGCAAGATGGTTTTTATGGAATAATGGCTGTGAGTGGAAGGCAGAGAAGGCAGGATTAGGCAGAGGAAGAAGTGAAACTATGATGCAGGACTGATCAATTTCAGCCAACCCAGTGTGAGTACTGCCCATCAGAGTATACTGTGTTGGGCCAAAATGGCCAGGCCTTCATACTGCTCTGCCTTGCTCAGTCACCAAATGACAGCTGACCTGGGCGGGAGCGTGACCTTGGGCGAGGCTCCCTCGGCAGCAGAGGAAGACCGTGACAAAGCTGACAGCTGGAGCTGTGTGTCGGCCATGCTCCCCACAGCTGGGTGGCAAGTCCTTCCCTGGAGGAGATCTTGGAGGCAGATTTCAGTGTCCACCCTTTGGGCTGCTTGTATCCATTTCTCCATATATGTTCAGGGAGCAGCTCCTCCAGGATTCCCGTGGGCCTCTTTTAGAAAGGGGAAATCAGTGGACAATTACAGCCCCCAACATGATTGTCTGAGCAAGGCAAGTGCTTTCAGGGCCCACTGTTGATGCCCATTTTCTTCTCCATTCACTCTCAAGCACCACCTCTGCTGCCGTTGGTGGCTGGACTCTGACCATCCTCTCCAAGGGCCACCATATCCTTCTCGATGAGATTGTCGATTCTGTCCATTCACAGTTACCATTGGGCAAAGAAGTAAAAAGGGGCACTGATTTGGTTCCACACATATTCCTCCCTGCTCCCATGGTATAACAGAAGCCACCTTCCCCTGACGATCAGAGTCAGTTACTTCTGTCATTGATCTTACCCACTTGTCCCTGGATACAAGGATCTTAAAATGTGTATGCATCAGCTATAGTTAGAATTCAATGGGACTCTTGTTGTGTCCCCTAGAGAAAGTCTGTCCCCTTTGGGACAACTTTGGGTTGCAGAGACACGAAGCACAAAATTCCCCAGTGAGTCACTGGGAATGGAGGCCACTCTCACTTCCACCCATTGGTTCCTAGACCCATGTATTCTTCCTATTGAGAGGAGAGTGCTGTGGGGACACAGTGCCCTATAAAGGCCTTTGGTTTAATGCGTATATTATATCCTCTGGGCAGTGTGGAATGTGATATGACCAACCCGTGAACCCCATGGTCATGTGTTCACTCCTCACATCTTTGCTGTAAAGTGGGTCCCCTGATGGGAGGCAATGTTATATGGGATCCTATGCCAATGGATCAAATACTACACAAACCCTTGGAAAGTAGTCCTGGTAGAAAAGTCAAACTCTGTGCCTAGAATACATGTCTATTCTTACGAAAACAAACTCCTGGCCCTTCCAGGATGGAAGAGGCTCAATGTAGTGAACTTACCACGAAATGACCAATTGATTTCCTTGAGAACTGATGCCATTTTGGGCCTTCAGTGTTGGTCACTGTTGCTAGAAGGTGGGATAACTAGCAGAGCAGTAGCTAGATCAGCCTTGTTAAGTGGGAGTCCATGCTATAAATCCTACATGTAGATTCAATCTCTGCTGCCACAGCCACTTCATTCATGTGCCCACCATGCCAGTACTGATGGGGCTGACGACAAAGTGTGGATAATGTCAAAACTGGCCTGGTCATTTTGTCTACTCGGTCACCACTTCAATTCTTCTTCCATAGTGGTTCCTCTCTGGTGGGCATTAGCATGGTGTACAATGATCTTTGTGACTTTGCACTCTCTCCCATATGTTCATCTACCTGCCTCCACCCCAGACTGCCTTATCCCCAACTTTCTAATCCTTTTCCTACCAGGCATCTGCTCAGCAAGCCAGGACATTTGCTATAGCCCACAATATATATTCTAATCTTGGGTCTTTTCTCTTTCCCCACTTTGATGACCAGGCACAGCACTTGAAACTGCCCATTGAGAAGATTTTCCTTTGACACTGTCTTTTAAGTCAATTGCTGATGTAGGGGAGGAAGACATTTCCTTTTCCCAAATGGGGGTTCGTCTGGCCAGAGAACGAATTAAATTCACATGAGACAGAATAGCAAGAGAAAATTAAACAAAGCTTTATGAGGAACCATGGCCCGGGGCCTTTCTTCCCGAAGGAAGAAAGGGCACCGAAGAAGTGGGGTGCACATAGTGGTTATATACCCCCAAACAGGGTGTTTCACATGTGATTGAAATGTCCCTCCCACAATAGTCACAAGATTGCCCTGTGGGCACAGTGCTTGATGGACACAGCAGGTAGTGGTCTGCTATCTTGGTGGGCGTAGCAGGAGGCAAGTCTATCGTCTGGAGCTGGGTGGTCACAGGTGAGCGCAGCAAGCAGTTCCTAGCCTAAGGAAAGATGCTTAATCCTTAAAGAAATGCCAAAGTTGGGAGGGGGAGGGAAGTCAGTTACAGGAGGTTACCAGAGAAGCACAATAAAATGTAGATTTAAGTCCTTGCCTTTGGTATTGATTAAGAGTTTCTAGAGAGAAGGTCATCTCCTTTCTTCTTCCTGGTACAGAGAGGGAGGCACCTTTACAGATAGAGATTTACCTTACAAATGTAAATGTGTCCTAACAAAGGGCAAGTTCCATTCCTCAGAGCCTCCTTCCCTGTCCCAGTTTATCAAAAGCAATCAGCCTCAAATAATCCTGATGCCAAAGAGACATATCTTGGGGTGGCCAATTCCAGGTCCCCACGCTGATGAGGCCATATTGAAGCTGCCATCCATTTTTGGCTTAAACACACATACTGAGCCAACTTATCTGTATACCAAAATCAGGCTTTTTCCTTTATTTTCAGCTAGTCATACAAGATGTCCTACATGCTCATAAGCAACAGCTGAGGCAGGGGCATGTGCAAAAAATGGTGGGTGCCTTGGGTCGGGACTACCTGTTCATAGAGCTTGCTTGTGTATTAGGTCTTGCTTTTGCTTGATCCCAGATGGATCATGTCCATCTTATGATGGATTGTTGCTGGGCCTACCCAACCTTCTGATGTGCTGGGTCTGACAGAACCGAAGCCCTGATGGGCTGTGCAGTCTGCCTGCTAGCTTACTGTCCTGTGCTTACAGTGACCAACTGTTGCAGTTTGCACAGAACTGAGGGGTTTCCCATGATGAGGGACTTTCATTGCTAAAACTGAAAAGCTGGGAAAGTCTGGGGCAAACTGAGATGTGCTGCTCATCCTACCCATGGTCAGACATCCTATCTCTAGGAGGGTTTGTTAGTATGCCAGGAGCTGTATTTCAAAAGGTGTATAATCCTCCACTGAAGATAACATGGCTTTGTCCCAGAACCCCAGGAGCCTGCATGGTTGTTTTCTCACTGGGACTTGCCATAAATTCTTTGAAGGTATCCACCCAGATGTTCTTATTCCATGTGTCAAGGTCCCTGTTTTCCCAGTCAGAGCCCTGACCTTGGGTTAACTGACTTGTCTTGGTTGGTTCATCTACTCTGACTTGAAGTCGTGGGCTTGATCCTTGGCTTGCCGCATTCTCCAGCTAAAGATGAGAGCTTCGTTGCGAGCAAGCAAAGAGGCCCTCAGGCTTTCACTCCTGGCTTTCAGTTGCCTATTACTCATCTTCAGCTGTTCACGATCTTTCTGTGGAATATCAATAGCACTTAGCAATAGCTATCCAGTCCCACTATCTACATCTACGGAAGTTTGAGGTGCTTTATATATTGCTCTCACTAGTACATTCCCTGCTATGAATACACCATCCCAATTTGCCATTGAGGAAAGTTTTAACAATAGGACCACCACCTGGTGCCAGAAAATGGGACCTAATTGCCAGCCAGGTGGTGAATGATTCAGCTTTAAAAACTCCATCTTATCACCCCCTGCTTTCTCAGACTTCTCTCAGTAGCAACTGTTGCAAGACTGGTTCTTCAGAAGCAGTCACCGAGACAGTTTAGGGAGCAAGATACTTATTAAATCCTATAAAAGGAAGGGGGAAGAGACAGGATTGGTCTGCGGCAGAAGTTGATCTCTAATGCAGGGCTAACAAAGCTTTGCCCAACCTGGAGAGGTGCTCTGGAATGAGAGTTGTCTGTAGAGTCTAGTGCAGGCTGCCCTGGAAGAACATGACAGGCCAAGTGGCTTCTGCAGCTGGGGCTGACGCGGAAGGAGCCAACAGCTAGAGGCTGGCTGCTAACTGCACTCACCCCCTGTAGCCGGCCAGGACATCCCTGCATGAAGAGGAATCTGCACAGCGCATGTCCACATCTACCACCTAGCCTTCCTCAGACAACTCAGAGACTTCATGAAGCAGGGCTATGGCATCACATGGGGCCTAAAGTGGGCACAGGACCTAAGCCACACTGTGATTCCTGGCACATGGGTTCTACAAATTGAGCCCTTTATTTTCCCATGGTAGAGGGAGGGGGAAGATGGTGGCAAGACCCAAAGAATAATTGTGGATAAATTAGGAGGTAAAAAGAAAAAAAGCACCACAATGCTCTACGGAGAAGAAAAATGAAAGCTTCTTCCCTCCAGAAACTCTCTTTCGTTGTCTTTTCTTTTCCATCTTTTCCATTCCAAGACCCGGAATAAGAGCATCTGGGCTAGGAGTTTCCCTAAAGTCTCCTGGAAGAGAAGCTGGACCTTTCTTGCAGATTTCTGGCAGTAATGTTCCATCGAGGATGGTTGCTCTTCCTTGTATTCAGAAATCCAAACAGGAAAAGAGCAATCTCCTATCTTGGTCCACAAACACCAGTCCTAGGAATCCCACCACTGGCCCCATTTCCCACCCTCTCCCCAACCATCCTGTGCCTGCCCCACACTGACCATCCCCCAGGGAACTGAGTAAGTGGTCCTGCTCCTTTGGTGTGACCAGCTACGCGAATGTGGTGAGACAACTTTCTATAGGTCTACAACATCGCATGTTTAAAAAGTTAGGAGCAATTTAAAGTGCAAGTATTACTCTGAAAATGCTCCGTAATTAATAAATGTTCTACATTTTTATGTGAGAATGTTTAATATTTAATTTTTCAATAATTTTATCATTTATAATTTATTAAATTTATTTTGTGGCTTGTATTTATTAAAAATTGATATACTTCGCATTTCTTTTACTCCAATGTTAGATTATTTTTATGCAAAATGGAAAAAACTGGTGGTTTTAAGTCATGGGACTCATTTTTTAAAGCCTCTATTGCCATGTGTTAAGGTTCTAATACCCTAGGCCTCGCTCAGCGTGTCTCTCCTATCGTTTTCTCAATGACGGTTACATTTCTGTAGGTCAGGGGACAGACACCCTTTTGAAGTGAGCTAAGATATTCAGCTTTTTTTCTCTGATGAGCTGGGAGGAGAGATTATTGGAGCACTAAATTTTTCATGGTCCAAGGATGGTATGGACTTAGAGCCGTAATGGTCTACATGCCCCCTGAAAATTCAGACCCTGCATTAAGATGGGTTCAGTTGGGGACAGCTGGCCCTCAGGGGTTGACAGCTCAAGTGTGTTAAGTTTCCAGTGAGGTAATACAAAAGAAGGGAGGAGCTGGCAGGGAATACCAGAAGTGGCGTTGGTGGTAAATGCCTCAACCACTCAAAACCAAATGTTTTCAAAGAAACAAAACATATCTGATGTCTGTGGTCTGCATTCTGCAAGTTTGCAGCCTCTGCAAGAGAACCCTTGAGATTTTGAACTGAAATCTGAATATAGGGCAGTGTGTCCTCCTAGGTGGAGAGAATGCCAGTATTAAACTTCTCCTTTCTGTCCTGTTCATTTTAGGCAGCTCAAGTTGTGTCTAAGGTCAGGAGACCACATGTGTGTTCAGTGGAGGAGGAATCCTAGGATAAAATTCAGCAAGCACACAGCAGGTCCAGTTCATTCAGTGCACACAGGTTTATTGAGCATTTACTATGGGAGGTGCCCAGGAGGTCAGATAAAAAGAGAGGTACAAGGAGTGAGAGGGGCATTTCAGTGAGAGTTGGCAGCATGAACAACAGAGGGGAAGTCACCAAAATTCTATGAACAAAAGCCCTTCAGAGACACCAAAATTCTAGGAACAAAAGCCCACAAACAGTGTTGTGAGATGCTGGGTTTAAAAATATGATATAAAACTGTTAATGTCAAAATCTACCACTCATCACATTTGACACTTTTTATGACAACTTGTGAACATGTATTCTCACCCCTGTGAGAACAGAGGGCAGAGTACACATCTGTTTTATCTTTATTTCTCAGCATCCTGAACAGTGCTTTGCTCAGAGTAACTCCCATAAAGATGTGCCAAGTGAATTAATGCTTATACCCAGACCATTTCTAGCTTGTAAGCCACAGGAGGAGAAGTTGGATGTATTTTTCATCAGTGTCTTCCAAGAAGCCTCGAACAGTGCTTTGAACGGAAGGTGCTGAATAAATGCTGATTCAGTTGAAGAGAAACCTCTGATATCCAACTCTTTTTCTGATCCAGGCCTCCCCCAGTGCCCTTCTCTCAACCTGGCAATGCTGAGCAGAGTCTCCTTCAGTGCCAAACACAGCTCGCTCCTGTAATCTAGCTGCCGAGCGTCTGTAGCATTTTGATATAATGCATTAAAACATTTCCTCAGCCAAGTGTTTTACACAACATAAAATATTTTCCTATGCTAATGTTTCTTTTATTGAGTTTTTTACAAAAAAATTGTCACACATTCTACAGATATTCAGCAACACTTACTCAACTGAAACACAAAATAAAATTACAGAAACACCAAATACAGACATTCTCTCAAATTAACCGGAAAGAACTGATTGTTAGTGAGGAATGAACTCCACAATGGAAATTGCAGCAAAGCCCCTGCCTAGGGGCCTTTTCTGTCAAACATCACAGCGGAGGGGCACTTTACAGATGGGTCAGCTCTACTGTCCCTTTATCTGTTGACCCAGCAATCAGGATGGAGAGACCGAGCATTCCAAGTTTAAGTTCACAGAAGAAGGCTTCTATTGTAGCCCCAGGAGTCACAAAGCAGACAGAGGCTACACATTTTACAGCCCAGAATGAACGGAAAAGCGGAGGATATGTAGACTCGGCAAGAGCTACCGAGTTGAGAGAAACATTCCTTGCCAGAGGAAAGTGGAAGTGGCCTCATCCTTGGGAAGAACTATTGCCTGGGAAAAAGGTGACACAGAAATGTCAGCGGACAGGGCATATTAAAAGTCTAGGGATGGAGGTGAGAGTGGGAGAAGCAAGATGTCAGGTAGGAAATCAGTGAGGGGAAGTCATGTGGGGGCACCTCCCTTCTGAGAAATGAGGCCACAGCTCATGGATGCTGCTTAGGGAAGACAAAGAGCGGAGAAATCGCTCAAAGCTCAACTCTTTATACGTCCATCTGCAACACTAATCACACTGATTTGGGGCCCCTGTGAGTCAGAGGTGAGGGGCCAAGGAGCCTAGACACTGGCTGACAGGGTTAATAGGACTTGAACATATATGCCACATGTCTGATCCTCGAAATCACCCACGAATTTGTCATGATGAGTATTTTCACTCCTAGTTGACAGATGAGGAGACCAAGAGCCAGGAAATTTAAGTAGCGTGCAAAATGTTGTACTCTGTAGAAAGAGGGAGACCCAGGATGGAACTCAGGTCCTCTGACCACTCACCCACTGATTTGTTCCCTTGTTTCCATTACATCTCTGTTCAAATTTCACCCTCAAAGTCAAGGTCTCTCTGATCACCCTTTATAAGCAGGAACCCTCGTTCTATGTCAGCACTCCTGCAGCCTCTTTCCCTTCCCTGACATTTATCACCATCATAAATAGTAATACTTACTCATCTACTTGTTTATTGATCTCTCTCCCTTTCCCCATTACAATGTAAGCTCAATGCAAGCAGGATTTGTCTGTTATATCCACTGCTGTATCCTCCAAACCTAGAATTGTGCCTGGCACATCCTCCTTGCCTAAACCTATTGGAAATGTGTGGACCAGGACTTCTGAATCATCTGGGGATCTTGCTCAGATGCAGATTCTTGTGCCTGGGGTAGGGCCTGTGATGCTGACATGGCTGGTCTGGGGACCATTTGCCATGACATTTGGTCTTCCTTTAGCTCTGATTTGGTGGTGGGTGGAGACGGCTGTAGAGGATGACAAGGTAGGGCCAGAATGAAGAGGAATAACTATAATGAATTTCTTTTAGGTAATTTTCTATCCTCAGTAATTCCTCTTTGATCTCACGTGCATCTTGAATGTGTAATATTTCTTAATTGTACTTAGAAACTAGGTATTTATCTCACTTCTATCCCATAGCACTCTGTCAGCCCACCAAGCCTGAGACCCCCCCAAACCTCCCTCATGAACACTTTAGGAGCCACGTTACTCTGGAAAACCTGATTGTGCTCCTAAGCATACCTGAAAAACAGAAAGGCCTCAAGGCTGCAGCTAAAAGAACCAACTCTCTCAAACAGGGATTTTCTTTAGGGTCTGTTTGGCAAACAGGTATGTTTCTTACTTTGAGGCCGGCCATGTCAGCAGTTTAATTTAAGACATCAAATGAGAAACAATCTGTCGGGTGTAACCTTTTGCGGGTGAAATGAACAGCCTCTGAGCCAGCTCCCAGAGAACACTCTCATTATCCTGGGCACCGTGACACGGGACATATTGTCTCTTTTCTTGACTTGACCTTAACACATCACTGATGCAAAACATATTTCCAGTCTGAAAAATAGTCATCTAGAAAATAAAACCATTTCATCGTCTCAGGCATAGTTCCGAGCCTCAGCACTGTTGAAAATGTGTTTTATTTGTTTGATTTGCACCACTGACTGGTTCTAGCCTCTTAAAAAATTAGGGAAATATTTGTGAGCAGAGAGGTACCCTGCAAAAATTTATTCTTTCCATTCAAAACATAAGATCAACAGACTAAGATCAATGGGAACAGGGACTCTTTGATTTTGGTCACGAAATGTTCTTGGAAACTGAGAGATAAAGGGAGTTTTGTTGGAAGTAAAGATTCATGACCAAATTAAAGGAAAAAAATATAGAAGCTCCATAACCCTTTAAAATAGCAAAAATGTAATCCTCATGTTGATGAGTGTCAGTGAAAGGGAGAGAAAAAACAGGGACCATTTAATTTATTGAGACATTTCACAGATGAGGACACTGTGGCCTGGGGAGGCCTTGCTCGAAAATATATAGCTCTATCCGGAAGAGGCAGGACTAGAATTCAGGTCTCCTGGTTTGCAGGCTAATGACCTTTCCACTTCACCTACTTTCTTCCGTGATAAGTGTCCTATACAGTGGATATACTTGTACTTATTGGTGCATTACTTGTATGAGCGCCTTATTGCACTTATATCAGTTAGGATTAGCATCAACTCCTCCTAACAGTGGCTAGAACAAGATAAAAATTTCTGTTTCGTTCATTTAAAAGATGCATGGCGGTAGGTAGATCTGATGTAGTGACTCCACAGAAATTAGGGACCCACTCTTCTTTTAACTTTTTTGCTCCATCTTTCTTTTGTCAATTCATGATCCAAGATGGACGCTGAAATTCCAACCCTTATGTCCACACTACATGCTGGAAGTTAAGAAAGATAGAGGACAAGGGGGGTTTTTCTTCAGCTGTCTCTTTGTCTTTTAAAAAGAATTCCACAGACTTCCTCCCAATAAGTTCTGCTTATATCTCCCTGGCCAGAACTTATATTGCCACAAGGGAGACTGGGAAACACAACCCTACATCAAATTGAGGTTCTATTTCTGAGGAAGACAGAGAATACCGGTATTAGGATGTAATGAGCTGTTTCTGCCATTGTACAAAGTGTACACATCACACTAAAAGTACTCCTCTGGGGTGTATAAATTTGGCCTCTTTAAAACCAACACATTGGGAGTTATGGTTCTGGTAGTGGTAGACCTGCTTGTCATGGACTAACCCTCCCACAGACAACAATTAAACTCTGAGGAAAAAAACAAAACAAAAAACCTCTTGAAGTCACTGGAGAACAACCAAAAGTAGGCAGCTATTAAAAGGAATTTGAGCATTTAAAGAAAGGAACCATATTCGTTGGGTGAGGTCCACTTTTACATAACTTTTCTCTTGAAGGCACTCCCTAGTCCACATGGCATCAGGAAGGTTAGGACCCGAGCAGAAAGCTGCTGTCTATAGACTTGAAGGGTCAGAGAAGAGTCCCAGAGATGGAAAATTGAGTGAGAAAATCCTGGAAATGAAAGAGACCCATCAGAATCTGCATATAAACTCTCTGCCAGTCCTTGGCTGACTCCTGTTCTCTGCATGTGTGGGAGAGACTATAAAAAGCCCAGCGATAGCAACAATTGGAAGGCTGAAAAGATTAAAAAGATATTTCAGCTTTGCCAACACAGGTGAGAAAGAGTTGGGAGTTTAAGTTCCTCCAAGTTAGAGGGACTCAGTTATTATTTTTTCAAATATTTTTCTCCCCTATTCTTTTCTTTCTCTTTGTCTGGGATTCCAATTGCTCATATATTAGGCTGCTAGTACTACAGGCCACTGAAGCTTTGATTTGTTCCCCCAGCTTTTTTCCCCTTCATTCTTCAGATTAGATCATTTCTATTGCTATATATTCATATCCACTGATTCTTCTGCCAACTCACATTTGCTCTTAAACCCATATTCAATGAATTTTCTATTTCAGATATTGTACTTTTCAGTTCTAGAATTTTTGTTTTTTTAAATATAGCTTCCATTTCTCTGCTGAGATTTCCCATCTGTTCACTCATTATGATCATTTTTTTTCTAAGTACTTGGGCATGCTTATAGTAGTTCCTTTAAAGTGCTTGTCTGCTAATTCCAATATCTGGATCATATCAGGTCTATTTCAACTGACTGATCTTTTTCTTGAGTATGAGTCAGATTTTCCTTTTCCTTCACATACCTATTAGTTTTTATTTACACAGGGCATTGTAGATCATATGCTGTAGAGATTCTAGCTTCTGTTATCTTCTTATAGTGATTTCTTACTTATTTCCATTAGACAGTTAGATTACTGGCTGGTGACCTTGAACTTGTGGAGGCTTGGTTAGAGAGAAAACACAAATCTGTTTTGTTAGAGAGAAAACACAAATCACTAATAGCAGGATGGAAAAGAGGTATTATTATAGATCCTACAAACATTAAAAAGGTAACAAAGAATTATGAACAACTTTATGCCAATATATTCTGTAATCATATGCAATGAAAAAAATTCCCTTTTGTTGTCCTCATACAAGAAAAAAACAAAAAATAGAAAACCTTCCTACAGAGACCTTCCAGGCCCTGTGATTTCACTGGGTAACTCTCTCAACCATTTAAGAAATAATAATATCAACTTTACATAGTCATTCAGAAAACAGAGGAATATTATGAGGTCATAGTATAACAGAAGTAAATAAATGAGAGAATCTATATGATCTTATCAATCAATTTCAAGAAATACTAAAAAGTTCCTTAGGATGAAGAAAAATGACATTAGAAGAATTTAATGAATATGAAGTAATGAAGACTACCAGAAATGGTAATTATGAGGGTAGATATGAAAATGTTAAGAAAAACGTTTGACAACATTCAACACCAATTTGTAATAAAAACTCTCAGCAAACTAAAAATAGAAATGAATCTTTTCAATCTTATGATGGGCATCTACAAACCCCTATAGCAAAGGTCATACTTAATTGTGAAAGATTAAATGCTTTCCCCCTAAGATCAGGAACAAGGAGGTCAGCCCTCACCATGTCTATTCAATACTGTACAGGAGGTCATAAGCCAATGCAATAAATCAAGTAAAAGAAATAAAAAGCATAAAGATTGGAAATAAATGAGCATTATCCTTATTACTGCAGACATTTTTGGATTAAAAAAGTCCTAGAAAACTATAAAACAGCTACTAAGAACTAATAAGTGAATTTAGCAAGGTTGCTGGATAAAAAGGCAATATATAAAAATAAATTGCACTTCTATATACTAGTAGCAAACAATTTAAAAAGGAAAACATTTAATTTCCATTTATAGTAGATCAAAGTACATAAAATACATAGGAATAAATTTAATAAAAGCAGTACAAAACCTCTGAAAGCTATAAAACATTGTAGAGAATAATTAAAGAATTTAATTAATAGAGAAATAGACCTTGTTTATGGACTAGAAGACTCAATATTGCTGTCAATTATCCTCAAATTTATCTAGCCATTGAAATAAAATCCGAATTAAAGTTCTAATGGGCCCTTAAAATGAGTAAATTTAAAAGACTGACATCATCAAATGTTGGTGAGGATGTGGAGTAATTGGAACTTTCATTCATTGGTCCTGGTAGTAGTGGAAGGTGGTATAACCACTTTAGAAAACGGTTTGACAGCTTATTTTAAGGTCTCTGTTTATATACATATCCTATGACTCAGAAATTCCACTTCTAGGTAGTCACCCAAGCAATTCCTCTCCTAGGAATATATTCCACAAAAAGAGTTGTTCAGAACTATTTATAGCTTTACTTATAACAGTCAAAAACTCATAACAACTCAAATGTCAGAAGAATGGGTAAATAAATTGTGGGGAATTCATACAATGGACTACTACTCAGCAACTGTTGATACACACAACAGCATGGATGAATCTCAAAAACAATCACATGAGAGAAAGATATTAGACACGAAGAATACAAACTGCATGATTCCATTTACAAGATGTTCAATCACACACAAAAATAGAATGTGACAGAAATCAGAAGAGTGGTTGTTGTGATGGGGTGAGGGGATTGGAGAAATTTCTGGGTGGTGTATACACACTCACACACACGTATACTCATACACACATACACTGTATATCTTGTTCTGTATATATTGTATAGTTTGGGGTATTTGTTACAAAAGTCTACACATTTGGCAAAATGCAGAGAACTGTACTTAACATAAGTGTATTTTATTGTAGTAAATTATACCTCAATTGAAAAAAATGCTCCTTTTTAAAACATTATTTCCCATCAGTTGAGTATCTCTTCTGGTCTAAGCAGGTACAGTAAAAGCCCTTTTATCAGCACTGTCAGGACAGCTAGTTGACTGCTTAATTGAAAAGTTTATTAAAAATCATTTAAAAATATACAAGTACACAATTACTTTCAATATTTTATTTTTAATATAAAACATATATGCATAATATATATGAATCCATTTTCATGTGTAGCCAAAGCCTTTTTTCTTCGATTTGTGTTCTACATTGCCATTCTTGTATAAGCCATCTCCATAACATATCATCTATGATTTCTAGTTTCAATTTCTTTAGAAAGGAGTAGGAATTAAATTCATTTTTGCAGCAATCTAAATACAAAATCCTTCCGGGTTTTTGTCATTTTTTCCACATTCTACATCTTGTATGTCCTATAACTAATTTGAAAGATTTTTTTGTGACTCTCCTTTCATCTGGATTTCCCCGTTCAACTTTGTTTTCACAGCAGAGGAGTGACAACTCTCTTTTTCTCATTCTTATTTCATTGTTTACATGATATTTAATTTAATTACGTCATCATAGTAACCATAAAATCTTGCATTTAGGCACTGCTCGGATCCCTGCACTTCATTTAAATCCAAGCTAATGGCCTCTTTTCATACATCAAGATGTAATAAAGTCACAGGAAAGTGAAGGGGAAGAAAGCTTTGTCTTTTTAATCTATAAACCTCTAAGAGAGTCCCTCACCTTTCTTGCCTTCTTTGCATAGCTTTTGCCCCAACAGCTATAATCCACAGTGAAACTGTGGCAATCTTTCGCCCTTTCATGTCTATGTTCTTTCTTTTCTCTGAAACGGGAAGACAAATGTTGGTTTAAAGGTTTTTATGACCATTATTTCCTAAGTGGCCAGTAACTGTATGAAAAGGCACCCAGCTTTTCTAATATTCTGGAGCATGCAGACTAAATCCATAAGATACTTCTACATTGCAATCAGAAGCAAATAGGTGATCAATAAGAACCTACATACTCTGCTGGTTAAGATGTGCACTGGTTCAACTCTTTTGGAAAATGATGTGGCATCACTAATAAAATTGAAGGTGTGCAAATACTAGCATGCTCTCTCCTAGGTATGCAGCCCGGAGATGTGTACTTGAGTGTACTATGACACGTGTACAAGATTATTTTTGGCAGCAGGATTCGTAATTGTCCCATATTGGAAAAAAACTAAACGCTTTTCAATACTAGAGTGGATAAATAGCGGCATATCCATACAACAAAACATTATGGAGCAACAACTGTATAAACTAGAATTATACACAAGAAAATGGATGGATCTGCCAAACACTACCAAGTGAAAAAAGAAAGTCACAAAACAATACACATAGTATGATTCATTATATAAAGTTCAAAACCAGGCAAAATCAAACCACAGTTTCAAGGATGCATAAAGGTGGTAAAACAAAAATAAAAGCGAGAAAATGACTTCCATAGACCCCCGGAGAGTGGTAACATCTGGAGAGATGGAGCTGCCTGGGCCCGGGAGGGGTTTTTGGGGTGGGGGCTTCTAGGGTGCCAGTGATGCTGTTTCTTGACGCAAGTGGTGCTTGCTTTGGAACCATATTACATCTGTGCATATATGTGTTACATGCTTTTCTCTGTTATATTCACAACAAAATGTTTTAAAATTTAAAACATTGAGTGCTTTATGTAATTCATTTTCTCCCTTGTAACCTCCATCTCCTCGCCCCACATACCAAGCTTGGGGATCACTTTTAGATGTATCATTAATCCTTGGAGGCATGAAGATTCTGATCACTAATTTTCTTAGACTCTTTGGTTAATTACAAGAAGGAAGTAGAGCTAGGAAGAAACAGGGGCAGTAACGTTTAATAGCAGCCACAGGGAAAGACTAGGGAAGTGGACGGAACATCTATTAGCACACGTTTGAGCAAATTCAGTCATCTAAGTTATTGAATAATGAGGGGTGCCAATATCTTGATTTTCACATTAAGCCCAATTATTTATCTATGCGTGTGCTTCCCCGTGTCTGCCTCTCTACATCCATGAACCCTGTATGGTAATCCAACCTTTGGTTTGGAATTGAAGAAACACTGATAAAAGCTTCATTTAAATCCAATTACTAAGCTGTTTTTTTTTTTTCACTTAAGCCAATAAGTGACTCAATTGCAAGATGCTGCTTAAAATACAGTAGAATCGTTTCTGTTAACAAAACCAAACTTGCTGAGCTTTCTCCATTCATTTTGGCATTATTTATAAAAATCACCCTTGTCAGTAGCCACCCAGGCCCATTAAAGCAGCATCTACTTTTTTTTATAAAACCTTTTTTTTGGGGGGAAGATTAGCCCTGAGCTAACATCTGCCATCAACCCTCCTCTTTTTGCTGAGGAAGACTGGCCCTGAGCTAACATCCATGCCCATCTTTCTCTATTTTATATGTGGGACGCCTGCCACAGCATGGCTTGACAAGTGGTGCGTGGGTCCACACCGGGGATCCGAACCTGGGCTGCTGAAGCGAAACATACAAACTTAACCACTATAAAACCTCTTTTTAAAAAGCCCTTCTTAAGTTGCTACTTTTTCATTTTCTATTATGTTAATCACTAAAGAACTCTAAGGAAGAAAGAACAAAAAAACTCAATAGACTGCTTTCAGTAGGCATCATTTATGATTAGATAGCGCATGTGGGCACCTGAGTGCATATGCACATGTGTGCACTCACACACACACACACACGCACGCACACACAGCCACACCATTGGAGGATTTCAGACTAGAGCGAGGAACTGAGGGAGTGCCCATCAGCGTGGTCTAGCCATGTGTCCTCAGGCCACTCAACGTTGATGCCTCTCATCTTCAGATCTCTCAAGTGATGGCAAACTGTGGAAAAGTGCAAGAAACATCCACCCGTCATGTGGTGAAGAAAAGAGCTGAAACAAATGTTTGCCCTTTGGATGTTTCTCTTTCTTGGGCTGATGGCATCCATACTTAGTTTGATTAGCCAAGCAGAATCATAGGAGAAGGGATGCTCTTTAGGGTTATTTCTTAGGGATGATTTCAGTTTTCTGAAGTTTATTTCCTGGAGATGGTTGCATTCCAAGGACTGAAGAAGCTATAATGCTGTATTTGTATCTACTAAATATCACAACAAACTGGGATTAATTTTACTAAGCACATGCTCAAAACAGGAAACAAACCTAAATCCACCAATGGTAATATGGGTAAATAAATTGTGGTTTGTTCATATAATGAAATGGACAGACTTGACCCTACCTGACTGTTCTTTCAACTACAGATTATCACATTATCAGAAAAGTCTCTGTATTACTCAAAGGTTTTGATACCAAATTTATCTGTGTAATTAAAAATGAAGCGATAATGAAAGGGCCCCCCACAGCTTTACAAAACAGTATAGTGGTCCTTTGATTCCTGTGGTAATGACATGACAGATACGCTACAAGGATTCTCACAGCCGTCTCAGCACCACAAGGACAGCTGTTCTGCTTGGAATTCCAATGATGCTCGGATAGAAACCAGGCATTTAGGCAACACTATGCTCCCAGCACAGGAGAGGAGAGTGAGCTGGAGTGTTCTCTCACTCCTGCCACCTGCGTAGACATGGGATTGTGTAAACTCTGCTTCACACAGAGCTAACCTCCACTACCAAATGGGTAGGGAACTTTGCATTTAGGTCTGACAATTCCTGATCATTAATCAATTTAAACAAGGTATAAAACTTTTTTCTTTTAAAATTTAATAAAATATTTGATATGAAATAATTTGTTACATATGCATATGTTATGAAGCATCTTAATAAAATACTGGTGAAGCCACTCTTCGACTTATGACGCAAAACCTACAGATTCAGCTGAAGCCCTCCGTGTGGTCCTACAATCCCAGCCCACCAGCTGTCCACCCAAAGGTAACCACCGCTCTGAAATTCGGCAATTGTTACCTTTTCCTTTTTCTCTTTTTATAAATTCACTTGTATCCCTAAATAACAGCTTATTTAATTTTGCTTGTTTTCGCTTGACTCTAGAACAGAACACACCCCTGGTTTTCCTCCTACCTCCCAGGGTATTCCATCTCAGCCTCCTCTAAAGAGTTTCCTTCCTCTCCCTGCCTTCTGAATGTTGGGGCACCCAGACACAGTCCTCAGACTTCTCTTTTTATCTAAACTAATGGATGATGACCAACGATGATGATTTCAGGCTCATGGCTTTAAACACCATCCGTATACCATCCATGTACCTCTCCTCCGAACTGAACTCCTTATCCCGCTGCATGCTTCCCCACGCTCGCCTGGATGTCTAATGAGCATCTTCAAAATGAACACTGAGCCTTTGATATTCTCCTCCAAAGTCTTTTTTTCTTCTCTACAAACGGAAACTCCATTATCTCCATTATCATATTTAAACATTGTCTTTTCCCTACTCTATTTTTGCTTCTGCTGGATTAGATACGTTGGAAAGCCTCATACTAAGTCCCATAGGTCTTAACCTCTCAATCTTCCATAGGAAATTATCCATACAAAAGAAAAGGCCAGGATTTTCCCTTTTACTTTACTAAGATCTACCTTTCAGTTTATGAATTCTCCCTTTAGCTGAATCTCCTGTACTACTCAAGCCTTTCATTTTAATGTTCGATTATTATAGTTTTCACTTCTAAAAATTCTATTTAATTCTTTTAAAAATCTACCTGTTGGGGCCAGCCCAGTGGCACAGCAGTTGAGTTCGCTTGCTCCACTTCAGCAGCCTGGGGTTTGCTGGTTCGGATGCCAGGCATGGACCTGTGCACTGCTTATCAAGCCATGCTGTGGCAGGTGTCCCACATATAAAGTAGAGGAAGATAGGCAGGGATGTTAGCTCAGGGCCAGTCTTCCTCAGCAAAAAACAAAGAGAGGAGGACTGGCAGCAGATGTTAGCTCAAGGCTAATCTTTCTCAACTAAAAAATTATCTGTTCATTTTTACTGGTTTCTTTTTTTCTTATACATGTTTCAAATAACTTTTTTATATTTTTGAGTACAAATGTTTACTTTGTATTATGTATCTGAAAATTTAACGCTGAAGCCTGTGAGGATGTGGGTCTCTCGTTTGTTTTTTCCGTTGACTTGCACTAATGCTGGCTTATTTCCTGTTGTTCTCCTTGCTTTTAGATTGTGAGTTTGTATTTGCTGGCACTCTATTTCTGGGGTTTCTTTCTGTTTTCTTTGAGGAAGATTAGCCCTGAGCTGACTGCTGCCAATCCTCCTCTTTTTGCTGAGGAAGACTGGCCCTGAGCTAACATCTGTGCCCATCTTCCTCTACTTTATATATGGGACGTCTACTACAGCATGGCTTGTCATGTGGTGCCATGTTCGCGCCTGGGATCCGAATCAGTGAACCCTGGGCCGCTGAAGCAGAACATGTGCACTTAACCGCTGCACCACCGGACCGGCCTGAATTGAGGGTACTTTTCTCCAGGGATGATTTTTGTCTGCTTTTGTCAGGCAATGAACACTTCTGAAATGAATCCTTTTAAAAATACAGTTATAAGCAACACAAACTATAAAAATAGTATAGATTCAGGTAATAAACCCATGGGAATGGTAGCCAGTGACTATTAATTTTTTCAAAAGAACCTTTAAAAAAAAAAAACAACTCATGAATAGCCAAGGTAAAAAATGGTAATTTTCCTTACTGTTTGCCTCTTCAATTTTTGTTTTATTTTAGTTCACTATTTATAAAAGCGTATTGCCTTTTAGGGATCCTGGTTTTATGTGAGAATGACTCTGATTCGACTCTGCATTAACTCAGTGGCCCAAAGTTCTGTACACATTCTCTAGGCTATCATGATCGGTATAGTGTCCCATATTCTGGTAGTTTCCAAGCTTCTCTCTCTAGAAGTAAAAGTTCAGCATGTAACAGAATCACCCAGATTTTCTAAAACACAGATAGCTGGGCCTTACTCCTTGAGTTTCTGATTTAGTAGGTCTGAGGTGAGGCCCAAGAATTTGTATTCATGACAAATTCCCAGGTGATGCTAATGTGATTGGTCTGGGGACCACACTTTGAGACCCACTCCTCTAGACCAGGGATCAATAAACTTTTTCTGTAAAGGACCAGATAGTAAATATTCATGACTTTATGGACTACACGGCCTCGGTCAAACCATTCATCTCTGCTGTTGTAGCATGACTGCAGCCGTAGAGAACATATAAACAAATGTGCGTGGTTGTGTTCCAATAAAACTTTATTTACAAAAATATGCATCTGGCCATATTTGGCCTGGGGCCATAGTTTGCTGACCCCTGCTCTAGTTTGATGTTTGCACCCTATTCCTGGCCACAAGAGGTTTCTTTTGCTTATTTGCAGGCACATCCGGTCATTTAAAAGGATTTTAAAATATTTTAATAAAAATTTTTAGATGTTACATAGAAAATCTTTCAGGATCTTCATTCTACCATATTGCCAGAAATACAAGTCCTGTATTTAAATTTCTACTTGTTGAAAGAATTTAGGGTAAGACTTTTCTAGTGGATCTGATTTTTTTCTACATGTCCAATCTCTTCAATAGGCCATGAAAAGTTTATGATTAGCCCGTTTTACTCCTAGAACCTTTTTCTACCCTTTGTCCCTACAGAACATATTCTTCTACTTTACTTAGTTACCTCAAACGCCCTGGACGTGTCTTGCTGTCTCATTCCCTCATGCCTTTGCACATATTTTCCGTTTTCCAGGTTGCCCTCCCTTCCTTCCCCACAGTAACTTTGGTAAACTCCTGTGACTCCTTAGACCCTCATTAAAAGCTCCTTCCCTGTGAAGCTCTTCCTTTCCAAACCCACCACTCTGTCCTGTGTGTGCTCCCTCTGACTATGCCCATATTATGTCTATTGTGCTCCACTGCTATTGCTAATGTTCAAGAACGTCTACTTACTAGACTATGAGCAACCTGAGGATGGGGATGAGTTTCATTTATTTTTAAATGCTCACTGCCTGGCACATATTTTTTACTCAATATTGATTTACTTTTGAAAAATTGAATAAATGGCGAAGCAAATGAATGAGTGTTTAGGGAATGGGATTTTAAACAAACTACTTGTTTAACCCCTGAGGTTTTAATCTTATCTCATTAATTACCGGCCAAACTAGAACCTCCTAAACCCAGTCTTATTTGTTATTCTGGGTTAGTTAAACCTACATAAAGGCTGCAGTGAAACACACAAGAACATGGGCCACTGCGCGCAACACACCAGACCAGCACCAGGAAGGCCGTTTGTTGTCTCTAAAATAAAACAAAAGACACAGTGTTTTGTTTCTCTTTTATTGCAACCCATTGCAAGGTCAAAAGACTCACGGAAATATAGAAACTACAAACCGGGTGAATTTCCTTTATCCACTCAAAAAGACATTAAAGACAAAGGACCAGAATTTTCCACTACAGCAATATATTTCATAATCTTTATTCTGAAAATACTGTTGACATTTTGGAGAGGATAAAAAGCCCTGCATTAAACGTGTTCACATATATTTATGACACTCTAAGCAAAAAAAGAAAGTCTATATTGCCCAGAAAAATCACTGGAAGCCTCATTTCAAAGCATCTAATGAGAACACACTTTCAACCATCACAGGATCACTCAAGGTGATGCTTTTGCTGGCTGTTTTTTGAGATTAATGCTTTGAGGCTGGACATGATATTTCCACAGATTTCTACAAATATACCAAAGCAGTTTTCCAGGTTATGTTGCATCAGGCTTTCTGGATTAATGAACATCCTAAAGGATAAGTGCAAGCCCCCAACCCCCAAGCTAAAGCATGTTATAGTGCTGTACTTTAGATCCAAACAACGCAACGTTAAAAACAAATCAATTATACACTTCTGAAACCATCTGACAATCAAACTGTAACACTCCAAAGATTATTACAACTTTGAACTGAAATGGCACCATCTATCTCATTGATGGCTCTCCCTTCGTCTTTTTTAACTATTTAAAATATAGTGTAACATATATAAAAATTAAACTTTTGCTTATTTACTCAAGCTACTATTACTATATATACCTGTCTTATAAATTAGTTTTGGATTAAAAACCAGTTAAAACATTATGAATTAAGATATTTTTCAGTGTTGGGGAAATGAATATGAAAACGATACAGTTTGATATATAAGAAAAACTACAATTTATTAATAGTAAACAGCTTTTTTTCTGACACAAATTTTATTCCCTTCCCATTAAATTAGTAACCCATTTACCGATGGAAAAAATACCCTCGGTGCTTACTGACTAGATTTTCCTAACTGATTGGGATTAAAAGCAAAAAAATGCCACATCAGAAACATGTTGACATAATCAAAGGAAACAGTTGTTTACAAAAAAAAGGAGTCATTATAAATAAGTGAATGGCATTTGAATTGTAAAGCTATTTTTCGTTTCTTACAGCTAGCAATTTTAGCAATATTGGGACTTACAGAAAGTGAAACTCCAACCTTAGTATATCTGTTAAAGACAAAAAAACAGTTATGTCCACATTGGGGAAGAATAAATACCAAACTCACAAGTCAGGGTTTATATCTAGCTCTGCGATGAAAGATAATCACTCTTTAGCTTAAAAAGGCTCCCTGCCATCTTGATTATACATCTAGACACAGGAAAGGTTATTTGAGCCTGAGTCCCTACTATGAATTCATTGCAAAGATGTGTGAAATCAAAACATATATTCATTTACTGATAGATACTGTCTTAACTGAAAGCTAGCAATCTTTAATTAAACAAAAGAAATGTTTATTTCTGACAAGAGTAAACAGAATCTTAATAAAAAGATTTTCTAATTTTTCTTCTTAACTTATACATCAACCAACAACAGATCTTTGCAGTAGCATAAGAACTATTCAAAAAATGAAAACGTGCATATATCCAAAAAGCCTCTTCTAAAGCCCGAAGCAAAAGAAAAAAGAAAAGAAATCGATCGAAAGATTGTCTACTTACGTCTCATTCATTAATCTTCTATTAATGTGACTACCCCCAATCTCAGAAATATACTTTCATAATTACCAAAATTAACAAAAATAATTGAATGATCTGTAGGATTTTTTTAAATAACTGCACACTATTAATTACAATTGGTGGCTTTAAAGTGGATAATGCTAAGATTAGCTCCAAATATCATTAAAATATATCTGGACCAGTTACTATCCATGAAAAAAAAAGACAACACAATGTTAACGTAAAACTCAACAAAAACATTTAGTACTCAACAGACTGCATTTGTAGAATAATGAATAATTAACTTTTGTGAACTGGCCAGGGGAGTCCCGATTGTTGCCTCTATATAAAAACTTCACAAAAGGCTTTTTTCTCTCTAGTCCCTAAGTTACCCACCACATAGCAAGTTGGCCACCTGTGGATACAATGAGCCAGGTAGAGTCACAGCGGATGACATCCCTCAGTGGCCTGGAGGAAGGCCACTTATCAGAAAATGGTCTGGAAAGAGACTGCCCTTGTGTGTGTAAGTGCACATGCACATGTGCGTGTATGCGACGATGCGAGAACCTACATGTGCGCATGTGCTTCAATGTTTGAAAAGTCCTGATTTCCAGGCTTCCAACTAGTGCAACAGCACTTCTGTTCTGGTCATCAGTGGAGCGCACAATTCCATCCAATGAGAAAAGAAGGCAGCTGCCTTCAATTTTGGGCATCTCAAAGTGGCAGTAATTAGAAGCTCAAAACAAGAGACCAAATTTTTTTGATTGTATAGTAAAAAAAAATATTTCTTGGAGAGAAATAAGCCTTTGAATTTAAAAACTAAAAGGTTTGTGGCTTTCAAAATCTTTAATTTTTAAGGAAAAACTCAGCTCACCTAGGAACAAATAGTAATTGCGCTTATGCTATGCTGAGTGCAAATGAGACACAAATATACACACCTGGGTACACACGTAGACATATGACAGTTAAAACCTTTCCAAGAGATCACCCACCCCAAATCTACAATCCCCTCTGCCCTGCTGAGCGATCCCAGCGGACCTAGGCGGGGGCGGGCGTGTTAGGAGGAGGCGGCAGACATGTTGGGAGTCCAGCCCATCTGATAGGCTCTCTCCAAGGTCCTCTTGCAGTCCTGCAGGACGGTGCTGAAGGTGATGTGCGGGTACTGCTGCACCAGCTGTTCCACCGTTACTTCACTGACCTGCAACCAGAGAAGAGCCGCCGTCACACACAGGGACCGCCGAAACCACCAGCCGCTCACGCACACCGGCTTGCTTCTCCTGGCACTAGGAACCCTTGCCTCATGCCTTCCAGCAGCATGAGAAAGTGTTTTGTGAAAAGGTATGTGTCCCCTTTGGTCTGACCGCCTTGATTTCCTAAGTACTACATTTGCCCTTAGACATTTTCAACAAGACATAGGACATCAAGAAATCAAATGTGTTTTCTAGAAGCATAAATGACTGTGACTTGTCAAGATCTTAACAACGTCCAGTGAAAATCTAGTGCTTGGGAGGTAAGGCAGCAGTAAGATAGCATTTTCAAGTGCATTTGACTTCGTCATCAACCTGGCAGCTTTCTTAGGACGAAACTGTAGATTAGTGGAGAGGATACACAGCCTTCTAGATAGAAGTGTTGGGGAAAATATTTATTTTTCTTCCCTTTAAATGTTAAGGTATTGCAAACTTGAAGTCCCTTTGTGAAAAGGGCTGAAATGTGAGGAATCAATAATTAAAACATACATGGCTGGCAGGTCAGGGATGGCCCCAATAGACCTTAACCATCAAAGATACCACCTTGATTCTTGATTAGACAAGGCAATCAGACAGGCCTAATTAAAACTAACACCTTTACAATTGCTGTGCTGTGAAGGGATTAATTTGTCAATTATTTTTAAGCTGATTGCAGTTCATATCACAGAAGTAGACAGCTTCCTTCATCCTTTAGATAAATAAATGATTAACCTAAGAACCACAACTTTTAGGTAGCTTTACTTAAAATCTTTATTGAACGCTTGGGCATTTTCAAATACATCAATATTTCATTTATACTGAGTAAGCTGGTCTGAAAGAAGGTGCTGGTGATACACACTTTTGTGCTCGCACTCCATGTCTGTCCATTATTGAAACCGATCAGGACCACCAGGAAAAACCTAAAACAACATCAAATCCTTGTTGTTTGCTTTGAGAGTCTGCTTAGGAATACAATGATCGTGACATTCAGTCCTATGCACTTTGCTGAAATAACATGGTGTTTTCTGGGTGATTTGGAAAACTATGTTATATATAATCTTTTTTTAAAAGTTCAGAGTTGATATTTCCACATTGTGTTGATTATTCTTAATCTTTGTCAGAATCGTCTCTCTACTCGAGACTTGCTTGTGTTCAAATCAACTTTCATTCCAAATTTAACCAAGCCATGCAGTTAATTCTTTCTGTGATATAGATATGATGTATAAAATTTCGTTTTCAAAAACAAGAAGAAAATAATTATGAGTAAAAAAGCAAAACTGACATACAAATTAGAGTTGAGAATATGAACTGATGGTCGTAAGAGGATTTTTAAGCAATATAATTTTTCATTTTTTTAATTTAAATTTATGGTCTAGGCCTTGCTTGAATTGAAGCAGCTTATAACACTACACTCAGAAGGCCTGCATGATCTAGCCCTGCCTGTCTCTCTAGTGTATTTTTGAAACTATCTAGTCACCTGACCTAATTTCAGACTGTTAAGCTGTCCAACTTCCTTCTGGCCTCAGTGTCTTTGCACATACTGTTCTCTTTACCTGGAATGCTTTTTAATCCATTTCCCCCTTAAAATTCCCTTCTCATGCTTACTTTCTACTCATTCTTGAGTCCACAGCTTCAATGTCATTTCCCCAGGGAAGTTTGGTCACTGCCCTATCCCTGCTTCCCTCCCCAAGTTAGGCAAGGTTATTCATTCTTCCAACATTGCCTACTTTGCCTTCACAGTACTTACGTTATAAAGTCAGTTTATAATTGCTTTAATGTCTATTTCCTCTGCTCCAATATAAGGTCCACAGAGCCATGATCATTTTTGTATCCATGAGCCAGGCTTAGTTATTAGTGAATGAATGATAAAACAATAACAAACTACAAATAAAAAATAGAAACCCAAGAGCAAGGCAAAGCCAGACACTAATCACAAAGACCAAGAATTTCCTAAGGAACTCATATTCAGCTCAGGACTTCTCTCCTTCAGGAAGCATTCCCCAAGCAAGTCTACTCCCCATGAGGTTGGGTGAGGTACCCCTTCCCTGTGCACCCATGGTGGGCACGCTGCAAGGCTCATCCTTTATTTAAGCACTCTCACACTGCATTGCAATCATCTCTTTATTTGCCCATCTCTTCCACCTGAACAAAAGGCCCTGGGGACCCGAGACTGCCTTTTTTCTTTAAGGCTATCAAGCTGTACACACAGCAGAGAAGAAATATCACAACTGTGGTTCATACATGGACTTCAGAGTCAACCAGAAACAGGTCTGAATCCTGGTTTCACTTTACTTCTTTAAGATTTGGTTCCTCAACAGTAAAAACAGGATAAAAGTACTTATGTCACAGGATTGTTAAAGGATTAAATGTAATAATATGTTGAACACTGTGACTGACTAAAAGAGGTCCCCAAATGGTAGCTCTTGTTACCACAGCGGGCACTCAATAAATGGTTATTAATTAACGATATGTTAAGGTGACCAATTCTCTAGAGTGATGCTGAATATCGTTCCACTTCTGAGATATTTCAGAAATAAACCTTGATAACATTAGTTATAATGCTGAAAACAAAATAATCAAAGGGCAAGAAGTAACCTTTAAAATACATTTCACATACAAGAAGAATCTATTCCATCTTAATGCTCTCTGGAGGAGACTTAAGAACTTTCCCTAATAACACAGTCTGGGTTGAAATATCCATTCTCAGGAAATCTGCCCTTTTCTTTGCCTGATGCTCCTCATGCTGCAGTCAGGTTACCTTCCTCCCTCCCGCCATAAACACACCCGGAAGGATGCAGGTCTCCCTAAGGGACAGGCGAAGTCATTTGTCACAGAGGACCCTCAGAAAATCTGTATTGCGTTGTAAAGGAAGTAAACGCGGTCCAAGCCATGTAGCATTCAAGGAGTAACTAACCGAAAATAGATGAAAAGAGGATGGAGAAGAGAAAACATTTAAACCCACCACAAAGATGGGGACTGTCTTCTATGGTACATCTTTTACAATCTATACACAGGCCTGTGCAAAATTTCATACGCAAGGTTGACAGGCAATTCGTTTTGGAGGTCCAATTTTTAAAAACAGAAAATATCTTTATGTGATAACCGTTTTGCAGGAGGAGAGAGACAATTCACCTTAAGCAAACTTGATACATGAAGCTATGTATTTATGGAGTAAATAAATTAGAGGATAATTGTACACTTTAGTAAAGACTTTCATGGTAGGGTTTTTTTGTCAGTTCTCCTTATGTGTTTTATATATCCTTTGATTTACCAAAATTCAATTTACCTATTTCTGTTGCATAAAGGAAGGTATACCTGTAGTTGAGAACATAGACTGTGTTAGGTCTCTGGCTTTCACAGGTACTGGGCAAGAATAGATAGTAATTTGACATAGCTGTATGAAAAATGGTACCAGTAACCCTCTGTGGTTGTAATGTGTCTTCTAAGAAATCTTTTTGCTAAATAAGCTCTGTAAATTCTACAAAACAAAGTAGTGGGGAAATGCAAATATTCTATTTTAGAGCTTTGTTGGGTAGAAGTTATTTAGGGGAAATACATGTGCTCCCACCAGGAAGGTTCTATCTTTTACTTATAATGTCTCCTGGGGATGTAGTGTGACAAATTTTACACTAAAATTATTTTCATTAAGTACAAATCATGCTCACCTCTTTGTATAGACTCCATAAGCACTTTGGAGCCTTAGAGAAAGAGTTGAATGTAAGACACAAGGAGGGTCCAAATCATTTTAAACCCTTATGCCCACACACACATTTCTGCAGACATTTTGCCATGCACAACTCCACTCTCTAGAATGAAAAGCACCATTCTATGTTCCAATGCATAAAAAGTACGTAATATAAAAAGAGAACATAAAGATGATTTTTTTAAAATTTTCCCATGATCCCTGGTTTCTGTATTCGATTTCTTTTCCTCTTGCTGAAAACTATCAATGGCAACTCCTATATTACCCATGAGATTTGAAAAATGTAATGTATCTTCCTAAAGAAACATGTAGCAGTGTCATTTGAAGAAATTACTGTGATTAAAGGGAAAAAAGCATATACTACAGGTTTTTTTTTTAAATAAAATAAAGATTGGATTTTATAGTTCTCTTCAAAGACTTCATAACCATAATTTACATTTTCAAAATTATTATAACTCTTTTTAAGGTAGTAGCAATTTGTCTGGTATTTTAATCTATTTTGAGTTAACATCTATTAGCGCTTTTCGAAAACGTGAGGCAAAACTGCTATGCTAATTGAGGAAAATCACACGATAGTTTCACTCTGTTGCTGCTGCTGCCACAGAAGGGCGAGGAGAGAACCTTCAGAGTTTCCGAGATTCAGTTCATCTACACCATCGCACTCTTTCTTCACCTCATTATCAATACTTTCCCCAGAAAGTTCCAGATAAGTGTAAGCCTGGGCCTGAATTATCTCCCCAATGATACCTATTGTTCCAAAAATATGATTTCTGATAAAATTTGCTTAAGAAACCATTTATATTAATATTTATATTCTTATTTCCTCTTTGACTTATGTCATACAAAAGGACATGTTTCTAAAATCACACAAGATAATAAGCTACTTAAAATCAATTTTCTTTTAAATGGAGAAAGTTTCCCTGAAAAAAGTAAGCACTACTTAAAATACCAACAACAATAAAACGTATTGCATTATTCCTAGGCTGTAAGTTCTCTGACAGCAAGGAGTCTTTTAGTCATCTCTGTTTTTAGTTCGACACATACTGTCTGGCTAAGTCTCGCCCCATTAGAATATAAGCTCACGAGACAGGAGTTTTGTTGTTTCTGTTCACTGCCAAATCCCTAGCATCCAGGGAATGCCTAGTACAGAGTGAGTACTCAATAAATATTTGTTGGCTAAATTAATACAGTAGCTGTTCAGTGAATGTGTATTAAGTAAATTAAAAAGCACCCAATAGTACTGCATCAGAAACTGTGGAGGTAAGCTCACCTTACCTTCACAGTTTCTGATGCAGTACTATTGGGTGCTTTTTAATCCCAGCCTGTCCCAGCCACGATGGTAGCAGTCTCAAAAGTCTTGATATTATGGCAGCTCTAAACCCCTTTAACCCTTGGAAGTTCATACCCAAGGTGGTTCTTTGTACTACTCTCCTTTCCATCTGACATCACTGAGTGCCTCTTTCCAGATAGACTTTCCCTGGGATTTCCAATAATTTTGCACAAGAGACCAAAGCTGCTCATGATGGTGGTTCAGCAGCTTTCACTGGGTCATGGGGCTGTCAGGCAGTACTCAGGAAAGGACTAGGCTATACTTTAGATTAATTGATGACAACCTTCCTTATTGGAGATCAATGACCAACTGCACTGGGTGGATAACACTGAGAAACATGCTAACGGTCACCAGACATGAACTGGTTTCCTAAACTTTGCAAAAACCCAATGGTTCAGAAGATTTAATACTTTAGCTTGCAGCATCAGCACGCTGCTCACGGGGCAGACCCAGGAGGGCCCCACACAAGGCTTTGAAATTATGTGACATTTAAGGCTTCTTCTGATGTCACAGCTACCTAATGGCAGAAGGGAACTGTGGACAGATCTCCTGACTCATAATAATGCTATTTCTACCCTCTAATTTCTTGGACTTCAGGAATTCTACATGCCTCCACTGCTACTCAAGGGCAAATGGAAATCTGAGGGGCTTTTCTTTGGTTGGTTTTGCTGTCACAGTGGTGTTTGGCACTTGCTGCCCCAGCGAGGGTGTTGAGGATACTGCAGAGGATGGTACATCCCAGACAAGGAAAAATTCTCCAACCAGAACTGCCCTGCGCTCCCCACTGAGAAACACTGGACTCATCAGTTTTAGGCTCTCATATGGCAGGCGAGAACTCAAACACACTTCTTCTCTTCAGCATGGTTTATTTTGGCAAAATACTTAAAAATAATGTTAATTTTTCATCCTAATTACCAAGAAGGCAAAATGAAAGTATGTCCCCATTCCAGTAAGGATGGAGGAGGAGGGAAAGGGAAAAATATTCGGTGAACATCTCCTATTTTCCAGGCATCTAAGCATTAATAACCCCCATTACAGATGAACTGTGGCTCAGACAGAATGAGTATTTCACACAGGGTCACACAGCTAGTCCACTCTATGGCACTAACAACAACAACAACAACATACACGTAGCTAATAAATGGCAGCCAAGATTTGAATCCAGGACCCAAGACAAAGTGCTCTCTGTGGTGTGCCACACTGCCCTGGCACATAGGTAACAGTATGGTGCAGAAAGTGCCAGACTGGGGCCTTAGTGATCACCCGCAAAGTAAAATGTTCACTAATATTCATTTTCCATCTAACAGTAAAAAAACAAGATTGCAGGGGCCAGCCCAGTGGCATAGTGGTTAAGTTCACGTGTTCCACTTTGGTGGCCTGGGATTCTCTGGTTTGGATCCTGGGCACAGACCTATACACTGCTCATCAAGCCATGCTGTGGTGGCATCCCACATACAACTAGAGGGACTTACAACTAAGATATACAACTATGCAGTGGGGCTTTGGGGAGAGGGAAAAAAAAAGGAAGATTGGCAACAGATTTTATCTCAGGGCCAATCTTCCTCACCAAAAAAACCCCCACCTTGCAAAAAAAAATGATTGCAGTTTACATGTAAATACATTTCAAAATCCTTTATAGTCTCTTCAAAATGACTGCTCTGTGGGAACGTAAATTACCATGGATCTCACTTGGCCTGTGGAACATTCTGTTGTGCAGCTGTAGGTGCGTGAGACTTTGAAGCATGATGGAAACATGATGAAGCTGCAAGACTAACAAAAGGCCTTTTGGCAGGGTCAACTGCCTCATGCCACAAACTGGCATTACTTTCTCTCCTCTCTCTCGCCCATCAACACATTTTTCCGTCTGCCAGAGGTGGAATGGCCAGCATGACAGATATGGTCTCTGCCCTTTTGGAGCAGGGAAGATGAACAATTACACCAGCATCAGCGAAGCCTGAGAAGTGCTTTCCAGGGGAAGTACTCAGTAGGCACCCGACCTTCTCAGGGGAGTTAGAGAGGGCTTTCCAAAAGAAGTGATATTGAAGTGGACTTCTGAAGGACAAGGAGGTGTCAGCTTGTGTACCACATGCGCTGAACATACATGCTATTCAGGGAAGAAAGGATCTGCTCACGAACTAGAATAAAACGTCAAATCTGACCTTTGCTTTGTAAGCTATGCAACGTTTCCCCGGCCTGTCCAACAGACGCAGGAGTGTAACTGAGTAATTTCTTGTTTCAAATAGCACTGCTCTGAGGATCGGGGTGAAGAAAACGGACCCGCTGTCTGCAGGTGGGAAAAGTAAGGAGCCACAGTATGTCCGTGAAGGTGTGGCAAATAGCACACTCAGCTCCTGAAGGCTCCTGCCCTCACGCTGGCCTGTTACTCTTCACAGACTCCCTGGGCACTGTCACTCACTGCTAACAGCCCCAGAGGCTGACTCCTGGCGGCCCAGAGGCAGAGTGTTGTCTCTCGGGCAATACGCGTCTGGAGTCTGCCTCTCTGAGCTTGTGGCTCTCTGGGAAGCTGTACTGGCTATCTGTGGGACCGGCACTCGCCAGCGGCTGGCCAAAGTCCTCGTGGACAATGCACATTCAAATGAGACCCAACTGCTCCTGCAGTAAGTGCCCATCGGCCCCAAGATGGGCATATACTGAAGAGGATAAAATAAGGGTAATGTGAATTTTAGTAATACCTCAAATTTGCATGTAAATGAGATGAGTCATCTAAGTGCAGTTTAAAATATTTTAAATAGGATGCTAAGAAAAGAATAAAAGAGCAGACGATACGTTGATTTTTCCAGGACCTGGCACAGCTGACAACAGGCACCAGCTCTCTGCGGGCCGCGCAGGCTTTCGTGAGCCTACGTCCCTCCCTGTGCAGGGGACTCCTCCCGCCCCTGGCCGGTAGCACGCCCCATCCTGCTGATGGCTCCCTCCAGATAGAGCAGGGAGGTCCGCGAGGCCAGGAATTTGGAGCGGCTTTTACAGTCTCTCACCTCAGCTCTTTCTCCTTAGCGGCGAGGCTCAGCTTCCCAGCAGTCTGGAGGAGGATAAATCAGCAGCTGAAGAGGCACAAACAGGCTGCAGGCAGACCCCACGATGAAGGGATAGGGTCTTTCCCAGCCTGGTGCAGGCTCTGAAAATGATTCCAGGTGTGAGCTAGAGCGCCCTGCCCCTTTTCTCTACACGCAACTTCACATTCCCTTCCTTCCCTCTGCCTTTCTCAGTCAACCCAAGGCCTTTCTCCACAAACGCCACGGTGACTCACTTATAATAAAGGTTTCAGACATGTTTATTGATGTGGGATGAATTACACTGTCCGCAACCAAGAATACAAACAAGAATATAGTGGTTCTCAGCCCAACTGCTCACTAGAATCACCTGGGGATCTTTGAAAACTGCCAATGCCCAGGCCATATCCCAGACTGACTGCATCACAGTCCTGGAGGAGCGGGACTCAGGCATCAGTATGTTTTAAAGCTCCCAGGAGGTTCCAATGTGCAGCTCAAGTTGAGGCGGACTGGTCTAAAGCTTCTGACTGAAGAGCTCCGGGAGGGTGAGGTGACTTCTGCACCTGGGAATCTGAAGGAGGTGAACGAGGATTATGTAAAGGTAACAGGCGCCTACCCACCTCCTGTGCTGCCGTCCACATTAAACTCTGAGTCAGGGGTACTGGAGAAAAGAAACTTGCTCCTACAGCTTATTAGCCCACCTTTTTTTTTTTTTCCCCCAAATATTCATCACTGCCTGAAACAAAAGCTATATTCTTTGAACGTGGTAAAAGCAGACTTTTCTCTCCTTCAGCAGAGGTCTTAAATCTCCAGTCGGATGTAGCAAAGAAGGTCGCCACTTGACCTTCCCAACAGCTAACGGAAGGAAAGACTCCCCTAAACCCAGTTCTCACAGGGACCTAGTGCTTCCCCAAGGGACCACCCATGCGATGGAAGGAGGGGGCACACATGACTAAGTATTTAATATAATTTTAAGAATAAAAATTGATTCTTATTGGAGCCTAAAAGCCACCTGCTAACTATGGGAGTCAGCTGATTAGAGGCTACCCATAATACACTATGCTTCTGCATGAACCTCATACTGATACCCTGAAGCCTTTAAAGACATATTTTTTTAACAAGAGGTAAGAAATACTACTCTTGGGTGGCAAAAAACTCATCTAAAAATCCCAAAGCATCGAAAGAGACAGATACTGAGAATGCAATGAACCCGATAGAGGCAGGCTCATAAATTCAGTCAACTTTGTCAAATGCAGTCATTCCATTTCAGAATCTGCAATGATTGGAAGTGCTATGCTCTGTCAATATCACAACAGGCCTGGCTTCATGCTGTCTCTTTTTCATGAAATGTGGGTTGCCTGTTAACACTAGCATTGCTTCTATTCACTTGAATTAGCACAGTGAGAAAGCAGCAAAGAACCTGGGAGGATGGGGATCACAGAAACGCCTGCAGTGTTAAGTGAGAATCGGGGCTCGCCAATCTGAAGTCTCTAATTAGAGATTAGTGTGACAAGAGTCCAACAACCAGACTGTCAGAGAGAAAAATTAGTGACATTTTCATTCCCTGTTTCACCAAGTGATCCTCCACCAAGAAGAACGTTTCAAGCCAAGTGTAAGCTCCAGTTACCAGCCTTGCGTAGGCTATTCCGAGGCCACAGAACCGTTGGTCATGCAATTGACCCATCGTGCAAATGTGTACATTTTTTTTGGTATGGATTTGCATATGCAGCACAGATGAGAACCAAAAGAGACACGTGTGGGACACCAGGATGGAGAAAGCCATTGGGGAGTAATCTGCAGTGCTCTAAATGATTCAGCAAAAGATTGACTATTTGAGAAAACCTGGGCCCTAATAAGGTAATTAATGTAGTCACTAAGTGAGTGGTAAGTGCAATGTATTTGTGGAATACATCTGGGTATTTCTAAATTAAACTCACAAAGTTAAGCTGAAAAACACAATCCGGGGAGAAAATTCTCAGAACTAAAAAATATGTTTTCTTTTGTGTTTAATGCCTTTCTTGACTTCAGTTTTTATTTTCTTACATAAAGCCTAGGGCAGTGGTAATCACCTGTGGACACCTGATAAAAAATACCTTACTAAAATTGCTGTTTCCATCAGGTAGAATTTATGGATTTGACCTGTTTCCAAAAACAAATTTATTATCAGCAAAAATATATTCTGCATAGAAGTGATCTGTAAACATGTAGATTAAAAACCTGAAAACAAGCAATATTTTTGGTTTTCAGAAAAGAGACTACATAAATCAGGGCATTTCAGGGTCAGGCTCCAAATAATGCTGAGTCCAATTGCATGGCAGATGTCTAAACTCTGTCTGTGACTGTCCTGAACCCCAGGGGCTTTTGGCCACACTCAGAATTCCCCAGCTATAGGAAACTGGTATGAAATCCAAGGTGTCACCTTTCTTACTCATTTATTTATTTCCTTCTCTCTAGATACTTTGTAAAATCTATCAAATTATCAAGAGGCAGTGGGATCTAATGGTTTGAAACTTGTTTTTAGCTGTGCACTACTTCTGCAAACCAAAATAATAAACCAAATAATAAACTAAATAAAGTGATAAAAGTGGGTTGCTCTGGTTGGAGTTAGGTGCAAGGACCAGGCACCCTGCCCTCTTAGCCACTCTGTCATTCCAGAGGCTCTGAGAACCTCCTCAGAACCTTGAAGCTACAGAGAATGCAGATGAGAACATAATCTAACCCGTCCATCCATACATTCAATCCATCCATCATCCAGTACATACTTGTTTAGCAGCTATTACGTACCAGCCACTGTAGCAGGGCCTGGCAATATAACACAGAAGGAGAAATGTATGGATCTTACTTTCTAATGAGGAGGAGGAGAGTGATGGGGAGGAGAAAGGTAAGAATTAACCACAACAACAAATAAGAGCTAATATTTACTGCCTACTTCATGTATTCATATTAACTCACTTAATCCTCTCAATAGCCAGTGAGATAGGTACTATTTTTATTTCCATTTTACAGATGAGAGAATAGAGGCACAGAGAAGCAGTATGGAAGATGGAGACAGAAAAGCCAGGAGCATGGTGACATGAAAGACAAGAGAAAAGCAGTCTCACCAACGAGGGAGTGGTTGCCATGTGAATGCAGCTGCTAAGAGATGGAGCAAGTGGTGGACAGAGATGTGGCCACTGTATTTGGTGACACGGAAGTCACTGATGACCTTGAAAAGAGTAGAATCAGCGGCATGGTGAGGATGGAAATAGATTGTATGGAGGAGCGGTGAAAAAGGAAGGACGAGCGTTCACAGTCAATCCTTTTCAGGAATTTAACAGTAGAATGGTAGAAAAACAGGACTATTGAGGATTACAGCTGAAAGGTGATGTAGGATTAAAGCAAGGTTCTTTATGCAGAAGAAATATAATTCTGGGTGCCATTTTTGAAAATTAATTTGCAATCTTATAGCACTGCTTGTCTCTCTCCCCCAGGAGTCTGCAGGCTCCATGTGGCAGGAACTCATTCCTGCTCACTGTTTTTTCTGACCTGTCACCTATCACAGTGACTAGAACATAATAAGTACCTCAACAGATATTTCTTGAATAAATGGATGAAATATATGACAAAAATGGGAGGCAAGGGGGAAGCCTAGGTTTTCTCTGAAAAACTACTTGCCAGACAAAGTTTTCACTAGGCCCAGCACGGCAGGCCCTGAAGACCTGCTGCTGCACGGCGGGGCCTCCCCCACAGGCTGAGCCCTTCCTTCCCAATGGGCAGTCTCCGGAGCCATGGCAGGCTGTCCTTGTTTCTCCTTTGCAAAGTCAGGTGCTTAAGAGTTCTGGGATCTAATCTGAGCTCTGTTAAGAAATTGCTCATAGCTTTTCTATTTCTAAATTAGAAAAATAATATGATCCTGCAACCTAATTCTGTTGTATAATTACTTAAGCCAAACCAACGTTCCAAGGAGATTATTTATTGGAAAGTAATGACGCTCTTGGGTGCCTTCAAGCAAACTCCAACGTAACATTCTACTCACCCTACAGCATCTGTGGAACAGTAGGCTCTCTCTTTCCTCCTTGTTTATAAGAACAATTTCACTATACATCAATCCCATAACAAACGTGAGCAAAACATAAGCAGCTCCTTGCAGCACACTCCCTTAACAGGTTGTAGGGCGATGTCGATTTTCCTGAAGAAACAAATCACACCAGCCCCAGCCTGGACTCTGGCTCTCTGACTTGGCCAGTCTTTACTGTCCCTGCTCAGAAGAAAGGACTGAGACCTGCTGGTCTCTAGGTTCCTTTTCCTCTAATGTTTGACTGTGACTTAATGGTTCCTAACTATTTTTTAAAAATAGATTCTACTGTGTTTTAGAATTGCTGTCTGAATCTCAGGGGCCTAGTTTTTCTTTGTAAGTTCTTAGCATGTGAATTTGTATTCACGGCTAGAGTATTATGAACCTGTTGGGCCAGGTGGTTAATATATCAGATACAAGACTCCAGAGCAGGTGTGTACACATGGATAAATAATAATAATGATAACAGTAGGTAACATTTAATAAGTGCTTATATCATGCATGCCTTTTGGCTAAAGGCTTTATTGCAATATCTCATTTAATCTCATAACAACCCTGTGGGGTAAATATTATCCCCATTTTTCAGATGGTGAAACTGGGGCTTTTAGAGATTAAGTTGCCCAAAGAGCCACAGATAATAAAGTGATGGAAGTAAAATTTGCAAACCTAGCAGTCTGACACTAGTGCTCAGCAATTTAACCACTGTCACAAAGCTCCACGCAGTGTTTCTTGGTTTAATATTTAAATACAGGAAAGGCCTTTCAGTTACCACTTCGTAGCAGTTCATTCAGGTGAATAGGGTTGGAAGAAGAGGAGATGGAAACACTGGCTAAAATGAGGTTGAGAGGTAACCTCTGAATTTCAGCTGATGCGTTTTTCCCTGTTTCAATTACCGGGAATAATCATGAGAGGGCTGTAAAAATGTGTTTTAAAGTGCTCCTATGTGAAAATCACCTGGAGAAACTGTTTTATCAGCAAAAGGAACAAGATGCTGATACTTCAAGTGAAGGACTTAAGTTCAGGTTTTAGAGCCCCAGCCTCACCATTTTTCATCTCCCCTTTCTCTTGGAGCACACGGCATCGCAGGCTGTTCAGGTAATGGTTATGTCGCCACCACCTAGGACTGCACAATCTGATACAGACTATTCCTTTTCTTTTGTTTTTTCACTTTATTTTCTTTGATAAGGCATAAATTTTCAATTTTGGCCATGGGCAATCTGGGAACAGCAGTGCATACGTTGCAGGGGAGAGGGGAGTGCCTGCAGGTACACACTTTGTTTCATGGCTGGATTGCTACCAAAACAGTCCTGGACACAGGGCCCCACAAATTATTTTTCCCTTAAACTGATTTTTCCAGTTAGTTCTGTATATTAGTTACAGAGTCCTATATTATTTTCCCCATAGGGCATTCCTGCTCATGATTCCTAAACAGGCTGATAAAAACTCCATTTTTCTCCATAGAAATATTTCGGTTGTTGAGGCTTTCTCTTACCATAATTACTTCCTGAAAAATGCAGTGGTCAATTTTTCCTGAATATTTTACATTAAGTTGGGCACACAAAAAAAACTTGGCCCTTGATATTTTAAGGTTGTAAAGCAGATTTCTGGCTTTAAAGAACTGTCTGGTTTCTATTACTTGCTTTCTGTATTGACTTCTCATTGATTTGATTAAATCTCTCTACCATTTAAATGAGGAACTCTGTGTGAAAACAAGGATTTCTTATGACCTGAAGAACTCATTTCTTACTAAAAGAAATCATCTATTTCACTCCTCAGCTAAGTACTTCAGGAATTAGGGCAGGTGAGGAGAAAGGTCTTGGCAATGGCAAGTTGATGAGAAATGAATTAATTCGATTATTTCCATGGTGTGGATCAATAATAGTCAGCCTCCACAGAGGCCCCTGGCCTGAAGGCAGCTGGATGATCAATAGGATCACACAGAGGCCTTCTCCTCCCCCAGCAGCCTCTCTGATCTTTTCTGGGCGGACTCTTCACGCCTGTGTAATTCTAATTTATGTCAACTAGAAATCAAAGAAATTCCAAGAGGCTTTGGTCATAGGACATTGGGGTGGACCTTTCAAAATCTATTTATGTCTATTCCTTAAGTAACGTGGCCCCCACGGCCCTCCTGGCGCCTCTACGGGCCAAGAAGAAGCCTCCTAGGAGAATGGCAGCTATCTGCTCAGGGCAAAGGCGGAGCAGCAGAGTTAGGTAAACCAAGGTACACTTTCTCCTTCCTATCTACAACTCTGCAGGGACAAAAGAACTAATAAGCATTTTAAGCAAAATGCTTTGCCAAGAGTGGCTCCCTCAATAACGCTCTTTAATGATACCCCAGACGCTGGCATTTTCAAATCAAATGAACAGTGTATAAAATTAGTTCTGCATGAAGTTAAAAAAAAAAATAGAAAGTGAAAGAGAGCTTTTAAAAGCTCCAGCATTTCTCCATCCAACTGCTTTTCACAAGGGTTTGGCATTTGAGAATTGCTACATTTATGATGTTATTCGCTGCTCATAATTCAGGTCCTCTGTTTCCAAATTTCTGTATTAACACACACTGCAGAGGTTTGCACCACGGCATTTTATCACTGAGGTTTCCCAAACCACCCAGGCTGCCTCTGGGAAGGTCTGGTTTCTCAGCCAATGCCATGCCACTGGGCTCCCTTCCTTCTCGTCAACCTTGTTACCCTAAACATTTCTCATTAACCTTGAACACTGCATTTCCATTTGCCCTACAGCTTTCCCATGAATTTTTCTGTCCTTTTCAGTTTTGCTCTCTATCCAAACTGCCTTATAAGAAATGAAGAAAATATCATATTATTAGAAGAAATAGATCTGTATAGAATCCAGAATTCCCTGAAGTTGTGAAAATGATTTCTATGGCCAAAGCCACTGTCTACAATTGTGCAGAGTAAACATATTGCTCTTATTAGAGAGCCCCATGGATTATACAAGCAGTTTTAACTAAATCACCAAATAAATGCGTGTTAAGTTGATAGGTGATTTCGGGTCAACTCTAATTCCCAAGGTCAAGTAAGCCTTTGAACAGTCTTTAAGAATATAAGTTCACCCCAATTCATCAAAGCCGTCTCACACAGCGTTTTCTTCTCTTGGTTCTTAAAATGCACTAAAGTTTAGGAGATTAAGTGGCGTCGGCTTCAAAACCCAAAGTAATGCCTCTAACATGCTTATCCATCCAGCAATCGGAAAAGCTACTCAAACAGGGGCTTCTTAATGCACTTCCTAATTTTACAAGTGCGCGGGGAATGCTGCGTTTGTCCAATGGCTGGAGCACTCCTCCTGAGAAGTCACCAATGTTGCAGCCAAACAAATTTACTGCAGTTTAGCTTAGACTTTGTCTCATAATCTAAGTGCATGTTGCTTTCATCTGCAAAGAATACGTTAATGTTTCTCATCTGTTCTCTGTTTACCTAATGAGAGAGAAAAAGGAAAAACACTTTTCCCTACAACAAATACAATGCATTTTGTTATTCTTACAATTCCTCGAAAGCTCAAGTGAGGATAAAAGCAGAAGTTTGGTAAAGTATAGCTTCCAAGTTAAATATAAGTGGCCCCAAAGGAAACTGACTGCATGTGAAAGAAAATATAACTAGCCTTCACTATTTCTCAGAACCACAGGATCACAGAACAGGAGCGCGGGGACACAAAGACCTCACAAACCCCAGCTCTCCCCAGTGCAGGGCTCCCATTGACAACATTCCTGGCAAGGGGGTCAATTGTATAGACTGTTGAAGTCTCTTGCCCTCCCTTTGCTCCACTTGGTGTGCAGAGAGGGGAAAGAGAACTCAGATTAATGAGGGCAGATTGGTTAAGGTACAGGAAAAAGAGTGATAGGCCCAAATTAATTCTTTGTTGGCACAGATGATCACATTGAGATAGACAGTGGATCTTTGTCTCTGTCTCCTAATCATAATTTCTGTTTCCTGTTTCTATTCTTATTTTTCTCCATTATTTTTCTGATTACTTATTTTGTTTCCTTACCTATTTGAATTGTCTTATCTCCAACTCACCCGTTTCTCTCTCTGCAAGTCCTTCTTCATCCCTATGACTGGTTGGTAAGTTGGTTCCAAATACAGAGTGTCCCATGGAGGCATTAGTGTAAAGCGTGTAGAAAATGTAATTATTAATATCTTTGTGTAGAAAATAATACTCTTTAATTGTAAATGTAAGTGAGGAAAAAGTAAAAGTGCAACATCTCCTCTAATCTGAGTTTATTTTTTTCCTGTCTTTTTAATTTCCTTTCAAAATGGGATAGTGGGCAATATAATTTTTTCTCATCTGGAAATTCAAATATCAAAATGCAGGTTAATATAATGACATTGATAAGAATAATCAGGAACACATAGAGCATTTTATATATAACAAACATTATTCTAAAGGCCTGTTATATGTGCACTCATTTAAATGCTCACGAGATAGGTACTGTTATCATCCCCATTTTGTAAATGAGGAAAGAGAGGCACTGAGAGATTAACTGCCCAAGATGACACAACTAAGCGCAGAGGCCAGATATGAACCTGAAATGTGGCTCCAGAGTCCATGCCCTCAACTACTAACCTCTTTTCCTTGCTACTCAAATCTTTCTTTGAATCTTGATAAAAATTTAAAATATAGAGAGGGATAGCATAATACAAATTTTGAAAGCTAAATAGCTACTTTAGATTTCCATCCAACCAAATCAACAAGCGGGCTTTTTATGTGCAAGCCTTTACTTGCACTTTGTGTGTGGTTTGGAAACTTCTTCCGTCCTCATGGAATCTCTTGTGTTTGGCTCTGAGCTGCGGTAAGCCTGAGGACGCCAGGCAGCAAGGCTGCACCCAGCATCCCCTGGGCTGGACATGCTGCAGCAGGCTTTGGTCAGGCGGCCTGGTGCTAGAGCCAATGGGCTCTCAGAGCAGCTTTCTACTTGGAGAACGATTCAGAGGCCGCCTGAGGAAAGGGCTAAAACCCTCAGGGGTACTGCTAATCAGAACAAACTCCCCTTCTCATTTTTGACTAATTTGCATTTGGGTAGAAAAGGATCCATTCCTTAACTTAAAATTGACAAGATGCTGGTCAGCAAATATGTCTGGAATAATCTTCTCCTGTACTAACTGGAACATAAATTTCTACATTTCATCTGTGAAGACGGAGCTGATCTCAACAAATCTAGAGTATGGGCTAGAAATATGATGACTTCTGAGAATGGTTGTGGATACACAGATCCGTTTTGAATGCATTCATTTTGGTGTCCTTGGTTAGGTAGTACTCCTGTAGCAGTTCCTTCTGGCGGAGGCTAAGGAGTTCTGCTGTCATTGTTTAGTGTTTCTGGAATACTCTGCCTTTAACTTGTAGACCCTCTGACTTGTTTTAAAAGAAGTCATTTTAAAATGACAGGGTTAGTAGCAGTGTTAGGTTGGTTAGTAGTGAAATTTGAGGGAAACTTGCCACCCCTGGTCTCAGTGCTGTTGCTTAGTAACAAAGTCAGTCAGCTTTCTAGGCTGGGCTGAGAATATATAATAAAATCTCTCTAAACATAACTAACTGGCAAAGGCCTCGTCTAAGTTGAGATTTTAAAGCATTTGGAGAAAAGAACTAGGTCAATTAACAAAAATGACAAAGCACACAGAGGATTTGGGCCATTCTTGTATTTGCCCCTAAGTTTGCTACATTTAGAAAATGCATGTCCTTTGAGAGGCATATATATTTAGTTTCCCTCTCTTTCATTAGATTTGTCTCTAAGCACCAGTTGCAAAAGTAACACACGTGCACATTATTACAAAATGCCAGCACTTTCTGAGCAAGTATCTGAGGTGGATCTTTTGTGCCATGAGTACTGGACACAGACTCCAAAGACCTGGGGCAAAGTCTTGGATGAGTGACCTTGGGCCAGTGCCTGGTCTTTCTGAGGCTCCACTGTCTCCCTTTCACAGTACAAATAACTACTTCTTAGACGAGTTATAGGGAAAACATGAAAGTCACAAAGGGGGAAGCACCTCTCTTTATCAGCCTGCGGATCAATACAGACTTATCATCTTTCTTCCTGATCTTCAAAGAGCCCCAGATTACATGCAGCACAATTTCCCAAATTCATGCTCACGTGTCTGGCCAGCTCCACAGACCTTCGGTGGGACCTCTGGGACTGTTTCTCATCATGTGCTAAAAGTGACATCTTAAGTGTGGAAAGAGGCAAATTCCCACATAATATCCCCTCACTGGCCCTTTCTTGCCCCCAAATGACCAGAATACATAGATGTTAAGCACTGAAATTACACACTTCAAATTGTGAAAAAAACAATTTCACACTGTTCTTTCCACCTTACTGTTGCAGGAAACTTGCAGCCCACAACAGAATCTTACTGTTAGACCCTGTGTATTGCAGTATGCCATGCAAACATTTTAAATTTTGATCCATGGACTTATGGATAGGAGGCCAAAATCTAAGTTGACTGTGTGTATGACTGCTTTTTCTTTCTGCAAAAGTACAAAATTCATTTTAGGAAACCACGCAACTTAACAATGCATAGCTCTAAGAGTATACGTATGTGTGTGATTACATACATACATACAGGGAGAGAAAGAGAATTATGATATCAAGCTATTAACTACACTGATGTATAGAAAACAATTTGATAGGCAATTCTTACTTTATCGCATCTCATCAGCCCCAAATATCTCAGAGACTTGCTGCTCTGTGCAATCAGGGTGGCTCCTTGATCTGTAATTTCTTTACACCATCCAACATCCACAGTCTCTATTGTCATGCTGTATCGCCCAATGGCTATCAGTGCTGCAAGGAGGGATAGAGAGAAAGAAAGCAAGCATAAATGTTAGCAGTGTAAGGGACCTCTATCTTATTATGACTATTTCTCATTTCCTCACTGAATTTGTTACTGAAATGTTGTGTGTAAATGAATGTTTTGTAAACTAAATTAAATTTGAAATGCTTTAGGAAAGTCTGCCATATGACATAGCCTTTCACAAAGTGAATAATCATTCCATAATTTCCCTTTCCTTGGAGCACAATCTTTTATCAGTTTTACTCATTACAAGGTTACCTGTACTTTCAAATATTCATATCTGCAAAAGGAGTAAATTAAAATGAATTACATATATTACTTACAAAAAACTCCAAGTAGTTACTAAACTTTACCCAGGATAACTTTAATAATTGTTTTTAAAGAAAACCCACGTAAACACCATTTTGAGGTGTGTTAAACTGCATATGAATTTCTTTACTGATTGGCATAATTTTTTCCATCTGTTCATGATCTGTCAAATGTAAGAGTATATAATATTTTTCACACTAGTCCTTCTCGGGACTGTTAGGAATTAGGAGTACATTATACATACAGTTGAATTTAATTGGTGCCCTGGTGGAGTGCAGCGAAGGGAATGCATTTGTTATGGTGAATTTCCTCACCAGATCAGAAGTTTTCCTTCTATTAACATATAAAATGAAGCCTGTCATCTGAAAACTACGACAGTATCTCTAGTCTTGACTGTTTGGCATTGTACCACTACTAAAGTGCAGAAGTTTATAATCTACGATGTGCACTACTTCTCTCTGCTCCATAACCCATCGCCCTGTCAGAGAGACCAGTCAGTGAATGTGCTCTTTGCTATGGACTTCTGATTTGACAGACGTGCACACCTCTATGTTTGCAGAGCAGAAAAACAGATTTCAATACCTCTAGCCAGAATAAGTTTATGGTGCATTGGTTTGTAAATGAAAATCCTGGAAATAATGCCACAAACATTAAAAAGGAAAGAGAAATTGTCTGCTAATTATTTCCTCATTCTAAGATAGGATAAACTGATTTCTGTGACATTAAAGGCGGATGATATTTTCCAATTGACTAGATTGATAAGAGTGGAGTGAATTACTCATGTAAATAAATGTTAACTCTTACAGAAAAGAACACCTGGTAAAATCTCTTTGCTAATTACCTCAGTAATATACTTTATATTAGAAAACTCATGCCCATGCATTTAAGTATCAAAACAGTCCTAAATAGCCAGATATTTAAAGTTTACAAAAACAATAATCATGATCCCAATGTTTTCGAGAAAAAATAAGTAAAGAAAGAAAATAACTTTTTTCCTGGAAGTTCCTCATGCCACCAATTTGACTGATGCTCACATCTTTGTACACGCTATTTTGGCATCTAGTTTTCCAAGGAGGTAGGGCGGGGCACGGGGGATCTGAAAGGTTCGCTGAATGGTCCAAGCTGTATTTTTGTATAGTAGAAGCAGAAGCAATATCCCAGGTTAATGCCCTTGGTGTCCCTGACCTAAGAAAACTGTTATGTCTGGTACTGTCATAACTTTCTCTGGTTATGATATCCTAAGAATCTCCTTTGATAAATGAAGGAGATACATAAAAGAAATTCCTTTCAATACGAAGTACTCAAACTGTGATTTCAAAAGATGACAAAGCACAAATTGCAGGATGGCCCCAGGTCGGTACATTGTGTACTTTATTGAGGTTTGAGGCTTTCTAGATGAACACCCTGCACTAGTCAGAAAAAGGTAAAGCAAATGATCTGAGGAGTTTTCAGAGCCTGCTTGATAAGCAAATGAAGAGTCAACAGCTATTGACTCTAGGCGCTAAAAACATGGGTGTTTGGTATTTTCCTTTGTTTCTTTCTTGTCCAAATTAAACAGTAAATAAGACAACTGACTATAAATAAGAGTATTCTGTTTTTGTTTTGACATAATTCTATTTACTGAAGTAAGATTAAACTTTATTATTCCTTAACTCATTCATTTAGTCAACAAACACCTCATGAGCACTCACTCTAGAGCATTTTCTCCGATATTTATTGACTATCCATGTGCTAGGCACTGGGCTAGGAATTTTAGGTACATTATCTCATTTAACCCTCATGGTAACCTTAGGAAGTCTTATTGCTATTTCCATTTTAAAGATCAGGAAACTGAGTCATAGAAAGACTGAATAACTTTCTCAGTATCACAAGACAGTAAGGGAGGGAGTGGACAGTAACCTGATAGTACGTGATAATAAGCCCTGGCTGCACATTAGATCTACTAAATTGGAATCATGGAACCAGTCACCTGGTAATTCTAACATGCTGCACTACCAGGGTGTGGAGCTGTGGTAAGACATGCCAGGCCTGTGCTGGGTACTGGGGTAGAAAGATTCACAGAGCTCCGACGCCAGTTGAGGGGGTTTGAGGGTCGGGGGTGGGAGGGTTGGGTGGGTATGAGGAACAGCCAGGTCAACAGTCACAATATAATGCTCATCCTCCATCTCTTCCCATACCTACTGCCTTCTCACTTTTCAGATCTCAAGTTGAAGGTCAGCTTCTCAGAACCAATCACCCTATCATTCACTGCTATTGGAAATGTTATTTAATGTTTACTTATTTACATTTTTGTGGCCCACCTCCCCCATTAGAATGACAACTACTATTCACGGCTGTATGACCAGCATCTGCCATGTACCTGGTACAGGATCAGTTCTTAAAAATATTAGTTGAACACACCAATGACTATAATGTCATTAGGTCTATTATAGAGGCATGCCAAGGGGGCATAGGAGCCCCTCACTCTTCAGAGGACGAGAGACATCATGAGCGCCCTCACAGAAGGGCTGAGCTAGTTCTTGAGGGATGAGTAAGGATTTTCCAGAAAAACAAAGGAGTGAGGGCAAATATGTCAGGCTAAGGAAATAGCATGTGTGAGGTAGAGAGATGTGAAAGGACAGGGGAGCTGCAGATCATTCTGTGTGGCTGAAATAAAAACAATTACAAGGAAGTGGCAAGATTCATTCCAGAAATACTTATTTGTTGATTAGTGGTATTGGAGTAGACATAAGAGATACAAAGAGTAGCAAAAATAAGTACAGTCCTTGATGTCATGAAACATATTCTAGTAGGAGAGAGAGATATAAAACAGATAAACACAAAAGTATACATAATTCTAAACTCTAACAAGTGCTCTGAAGGAAATGGATGGTCACTGTAAGAATAACATTGAGACGGGGTGCACCAGGGAGAACCTTTCTGATGAAGTTACTTTTAATCCCTCCAATAGCCCTGCAAAAACAATACCTATTTTAGAGGTAAGAAAACTGAGGTTAAATACCTCCCCGAGGCCCCATCCCTAATAAGCAGCAGAATCAGGGTGCAAACTGAGATCATTCGTTTGCTCCAAAGCCAGTGTTCATCCTATCACAGGGGCAGTACCCAGGGCGTGGAGGTGTGAACATTCTGCATATGTTCAGAATGTATTTTCCTTTACCATCATTCAGGATTTAAACATTATAGCTTATAAGTAGCCAAGTATTTATCCTGTGACTATACAATAGGGGTCCAACAGAATCTTTAAATTCCAAAATATACACTGAGTAATTTACCTCTCTGTGACTATATCCTACCTTTGGATACTTTGTCATTGTTTTTCACCAGCTAGCTGTGAATCCTGTGGTGTGGTATAGCCTCAAACTCATTTCCAGCCTCACCACTTAGTAGATAGATGTCTGACCTCAGGACGACATTTAACTTTTCTGAGTCTCAGCTTCCTCGCCTGGACAATGGGGATGTTCACTATATGTATTGCCCACTTTATAGGGTTGGTTTGAGGTTCAAATGAAATAATACCTGTAAGAGACTTTGCACAACATAAATATCATGATTTACTTGATATTTCCCCAAACTATTCTACAGTGGTGCAATTGACATAAAATGAAAAGACTTGAAAGAGTTTTGAAAAATAAAAAGTTCTGGGCAAATGAGAGCATTATATAAGTACTTAGTCATTATGTCACTGCTAGAGTTCTTGAACTGCCTACTCTCCATAAGTGATCATGAACTTGTAGACTGCACCTGGGATGATAGGGCTGTAAATGTAATACATGATTACCACCTTCATTAGGGGCTGTTGACATATTACAATGGTATTTATTGAGCCTTGAAAGGGATAAATTATGCAAGACTAATTCCTAATCCCAAAGCAATTTTAATATGCCTTTTTATGTGCTAAGTGCAACTAATAAAGTTAAAATTTAAAATGTTACACAAATTAAAAGCTGTAATTCAGTAACTTATATGATGATCAAGGATATACATTAACCCATTAAAAGGCATTTCCATAGGAATACAGTGATTGAAAAGACATGAGCACATATGCACTTAATTTTAACTAAGAAATTCCATTTCTAGGCATCCACCCTGAAAATATAGTTCTAACCAGGTTTCATGGGTTCAGATCCTGGGTGCAGACATGGCACTGCTCATCAAGCCATGCTGAGGCAGTGTGCCACATGGCACAACCAGAAGGACCTACAACTAGAATATACAACTATGTACTGGGGGGCTTTGGGGAGAAGAAGAAGAAGAAAAAAGAAGACTGGCAACAGATGTTAGCTCAGGTTGCCAATCTTCAAAAAAAAAAAAAGGAAAAAAACCATTCTTATATATTAGTTTATTCATTGAAGCATTGATTGTAACTGGAAAATAATGGAAACAGCCTAAATGTCCGTCCATAGGAGAGCAGTTAAAGAAACTTTGCTACACCCTCACAACTGAATACTACGCAGCTATAAAAAAAGTGAATGGGAGATCACCAGGAACTTCCAAATCATTCAGTTTAAAAAGTGAAGTGCAAAAGAGTTTATATGGTATGCTAGACCATATTAAAGGGAATACAATAATAATAATAAAAAAGGATCTGCTCATTTGTGAAAAAAGAATACAAGAAAGATAAACCAGAAAGTAGACACTGTTTAACTATAGGGGGTTGGTGGGAAAGAAGAGGAACGAAGGAAAGAGGGCATGGAATGCAGGGGTGGGGCTGTGAGGAGGGACTGACACATCTTAGAATATCTCTCTGGATATAGCTTTGACTCTGTGAACCATAGTAATGCTTTACATACCTCCAAAAATAAAAAATTAAAACCAACCAGGATGTCAGGCAACATGAAGTGGACTACAAACAGTAACAAATGAATGTAATTGTGTTACAAATGAGCAGCATGACCCAGACAAATAACACAACCACACTGGTGGAGATGGGAATTGAGTAAGTCACTTTAGAAAACATTATTTTGACTGGATATTGTAAGGTGAAAACCAAAAAGAACTGTCAGCAAATAGTCCTCTAGTTAGTAAATCTATTTCTCACAGGGGTATCAGTAAGCAATTCAGGAACTACTTTATGTGTAATCTAGGGTTATAACTAATGAGAGCCAGTCTTTTCATTGTTGGAAAAAAGAAGTTACAAATTAGAAAAGGGGAGAGGTATTGAAGCTGCGGTATTGAATTGGAATCAGAGGTATTAGAATGAACTCCTGGCTTTATACGTATATATAATGTATACATATATATATACACATACATACACACATACAGATAAGTAGATATAGAAATAACTAATAAATATGATGTATGTGCATGCCTGATTTACTATACATACATTTCCTAACTCTTTATGCTGAGAGAGACTAGGAGCAATGATACCCCAGCAGCAACGATCTACCACCACCCAGATCTTCGTTTCTAAATATCATTCTCAATAAAAGGAATCAGAGCTTCTTAGAGAAATGGTTTATTCCAGGACTGGGGCAGGGAAAATACAAGATGAATCTGGAACATCTTGTGATCTCAGAAAAAAGAAGTGCTTAGAAAAGAATGAGGGCATGTCAAAAGGCCACAGGGTTCAATCAGAAGAAGCTGCCAACGGCCACAGCTGGAACAACTTGAGCATGAAAATAAATAATGTATACTGGATTATAACTTGCAAAGTTGAATAAGCATCCACAAGTCCATACCAATATACATAAATAATCAAATAAATAAATAGCCAAGGAAGGATAGCTCTTCCTTACAGAACAATTCCAATTAATAAATGTGCAAGGATTGAGGGAAACGCAAACATCATCAGGCAAAGACTACAGGAATAATTGTTGCAGGCAAGATCTCTACCAACAGGTGCTACAATCAGTGCACAAAAGTTTGAGGAGAAAGAGAATATTGGCACAGTGCCAAATATATTTATCAATTATCAAAAATTGTAACTTGACAGCGGAGAGACCCATCAGACACCACCTTATGCAAATGATCAAGGATAACATGACCAGTAACAACACATACAGACATCATGTACCACCTGATCACTTCTGCAGTATTCTTGCCAAAATGAATCGTCTCAATCCACTCATAAGAAAACATCACACAAACCAAAATTGAGAAATATTCTACAAAATAATTCACCAGTACTCATCAAAAGGGTGAAGGTAACAGAATATAAGAAAAAAATGAGGAAGTGTCATGGAGCGGAGGAATCTAAGCAGACATGACAGCCAACTACAATGTGGGATCCTGGACTGGATCCTGGAACAGACAAGGAAATTACAAAAAAGAAAAGGTGAAATTCAAATAAGACTTGTAGTCTAGTTAACCTTATTGTTTCAATGTTAATTTCCTAGTTCAATAATTGTACTATGGTTATATAAGTTGTTAACATTAGCTGGGAGAAGAGTTTATGTGAATTCTCTATTTTTGCAACTTTTCTGTAATTCTAAAATTATTTCAAAACAAAGAGAAAAAACCATAGATAAGCTAAAAATAGATAGCAAATGAATGAACTAAGTAGAGGACTAAAATTTTCTAAGTGAAAGCAGGTATCATTTTCACACTGAAATATCTGATACATAAATGTTAGGACTAAAAATATGCTTTTTCCTCACAGGAGGAAGATTAGTCATACGAGAGCGTTAACAAGTGACCTGCATGTGCCATTTTGTCCTTTCCAGTCCTATCTTCTGCTATGGATCTATGTACCTGTAATAAAATCAGAAGAAATGCCCTAGTGCTTGAAAGAATTTGGGTTAAAATTTAACAGTAGGATTAACATCTTTCATGCAATACTTGAATAAAAACCATTTGCAAAGAAATTTCTTGGCACGGAAACAAAGAGACAAATATGAAACAGGTGCTCTTTTTGGAAGCTACTGAAGCTCCAAAAACAAAGAAGTGACACTTTCAGAGACATTTGTTGTTGTGTGATGGTCCCTGAGAAGGCTCCTTCCACCCCGCAGGGACTACAGCAGTGGTTCCTGCCCTGGCAGCTCAGGAGAATCACACGTGCCTAGAAAAAATACAGATGCCCGAGTTCCACCCCTGGAGATTCTGATTCAGTAGAAGCTTTAAAAGCTCCTGTGATCCTGATGTGCAGTCAGAGCTGAGAACCCCTGGAACAGAATAACCTCCAACTAGGCCAAAGTCAGTCAACTAAAAACAAAAGAACTCCTTTTTAAGGATATAAATAGCTTATGTGTTCTGATATTTTAAAACAACTTTGCCTCTCAAACAGTAGTGACTTGTACATAATTCAATACTTTTTAATCCCTTTATTTCTAATTTATATCCTTTCCTTCCACTTTTATACATTATTCTTCCTATTATTATGTAGTAAACCCAACAGTGACTATACTCTCTAATATTTTTCCAGGTTGTCCTTTTTTGAATATATTTTTCTTTACTTCATTGTATTTATTTATATTTTTAATGCACCACTTATCAGACTTTGTTTCATATCAGAATTATTTATCAGCATGCCTGTCTTCCCAATAGATTGTAAAGTCTTTGAAGCAGCCAATGTGGAGAATGCTTTTCTAGGACCTCTGAATCTCTGAAAATCAAGTGTCACTCTTTTTTTATAGTTTTAATGAATTTTCTGGAAGTATAACGTACATGCAGAAAATTGCACAAATCCTAAGGGTACAACTTGATGAATTCTGACAAAGTTAACACAGCTGTGTAACAGTATCCAGATTGAGAACAGAGCATGATGAGCACCCGGAAAGCCCCCTCATCCTCCACTCCAGCCACTACTATTCCCTCAAAAGGATAATCGCTATCTTGACTTCCAATTACACAGATTAGTATTCTTGTTTTTGAACTTCATATAAACAGAGTTAACACTCAACACTCTTGTTTCTGGTTTCTTAGCTGTCCATTATGTTCACGAGATTCATCTACGTTGTTATGTTATGTATACTCAGAGTTCATTCATTCTCAATGCTGTATAGTACTCTATTCTACTGTAGATGGACATTTGGGCTGTCTCCACTTTTTGCTATGATGTATAAAGCTGCTATGAACATTAGCATACATGTTTGGTGTGGATATATGTTCTCATTTCACTTAGGTAAATACCTAGGAGTGGGATTTCTTGGTTATATGGTAAATGTATGTTTGACTTCATAAGAAACTGCCAAAACGTTTTCCAAAGTAGATGCATCATTTTAATTCCCACCAGTAATGTATGAAAGTTTCATTGTCTCCACAGACTTCGTGATATCTGTCTCTTTGCTTACAGCCATTCTAGTGGGGGTGAAGTGGTACTTCACTGTGGGTTTTAATTTTCATTTCCCTAAGGACTAATGATGTTATGCATCTTTTCATGGAGTCATACATTGTTTTTAAATCCTAGCTCAGCACTAGGATTTAAACATTCAGTAGATGTCTATTAAATTAAACTGATGAGGAAGGAAAGGCAAACAGAGAATTGTCTATTATTAGACTATAGCAAAGAATAGCTTTCTAGACAACAGATCATTTTCCATGTAATTTCAAGGAAAGTACCAGTAAAATAAACTTAGTCTATCCTCTGGAGACACGGAAAGTCTTAAAGTTTCTCAAAACAAGAAGTAAATTCGGGAAAAAAGATTATAGAAAACTTTCCAAATGCTCATTTATTTGTGAAAATTTCAAAGACTGTGGAGTATACTTTATTTGGGAACTCTAAATCTCTGAAGATCAAGTGAAAAATAAAGATAATACAAAAATTGCCCAACAATGGCAGATAACATTAGAATGAAAACTATGAATTGTGCTGGAATTGTCAAGATGCTGCATGTAAGAGCATTCATTTTACATAACTCTGCTTACTGAGTGCAGAATAGCAACACGCAAATATTGTCTGACACACAAAGGGAGCAAGCTGGCTGTGGCCCTTGACCTTTCGGGGAAGAGGCTCTCCTGCCCCATACATCCTGAAACGGAAATGCGAGCATTATTTATAGGCTGCATCTGCTTTCCTTCCTATGAGATAAACAAGTTGGTGGAAAAGTAAGAGTTCAAGTAAAGGGTTTGTTTTTAAAAAGGGCTTTGAATGCATCAGGAGCAAGGATAAGTATTTTTTCCTCCTTTATCACTTCCTAATTATTTTTATTTTAATAGCAGAAAGACACAAATCTGATTGGGTAGGTATAAGCTATTTCTGAATATGTGACTTCCCAAAATGTAATGAACAAGAGGAGTACTTAGAACTAACCTTCATTTAACAGGAATCTGATCTACTGTTCTGGTTTGCAGTGGTGCCGTGTTGTGGGGTAACCAACCTTTTGAGTGGAATGTTAGGTTCCCCTGACAATCCCCTTATTATATTTTAGAATTCAGGATGAGGAAGAAAAAGAGCCTTATGACTTTAACATTAGCTAAGAACCTAAAGTCCCTGGTCCAATGATTCTTTTTTATTCTAGCCTGCATAAATACATATATTACTTATCAAAGAATTATGCATCCTTTTCAAAATCTGACATTATATTAGATTTCCTCGCTTTATGAGAAGCGAAATCTGGGTTTAAATATGTTGGTTCATGGATATGGAAAAGTACATGAGTGTCTCTGTCATATATCTGCCTTGTCCACCTTTATGAACTGAATTTTCCAGACCACTGTAAAGACAGAGCATCAGTCTCAAGCAAGTATCAGATACAAACATTTATGTGACCCATTGTACAGCAGAGGACATAATTTCAGTGACTACCACTTAGGAGATACCAAAGTTGGTGACAACATATGTGTTATCAGACTGCCCAATAAACATTGTAAAAGTATCTTGATATCAAAGGGAAAGAAACCAAAGGAAGAGGAAAGAACATGTGGGGATGTCAGCAGAGTGAATATATTATCTCTTCTTTCTCTCAACAAATACTAATTGAGTACCTACTATGCACCAGGGAATGTTTTAGAAGCTAAGGATAAAGAGATCAAACCTCTGCTCTTGTGGAGCTTGTATTATGAATACAAAAAAAAGTTGGAATATATAATATTTCAGGTGGTGACAATGCTTTGAAGAAAAATAAAGCAGAGCCCAAGGGTGGATGTGTTGTAATTTAAATTAGGGTGGACAAGGAAGGCCTCAGGGAGAAAGTGACATTTCAACAAAGACCCAAAGGGGCAGGGGAGCAAGCCATACAGCTATCTAAGGGAGAAGCATTCTGTGCAGAGAAACCTAGTGCCAAGGTCATGAGGTGGGAAGGTTGTTGGCTTGTTCTAGAATGAGAAAAGGAGCAGCATGGCAAGTAAGTGGATTTGACATCAGGGTGTTAATGGAAAAGGGGGCAGACAAAATCACCTTATAGGCCAATTTAACGACATTGGCTTTCTCTCTAAATGAAATGGGAATCCACTGGAGAATTCTTTTTTGGCCCTTAGATTTGAAAGAAATTTCCTACGTGGGATTTTCCATAGCTGCTCCTTGTGTCTTTATGTGTCTAGTGTCCTTATATTGGTAGGAATATATTGGTTTCTTCTACTGGATATAAACTCCACTGAGAGGGGCAAAGACCACCTTTATATCATCATTGTCTAGCATAGTTCCTTTACTTGTCAGTATTCAATATATGTTCATTTAAATATGTATATCTTAGGTATCGCAATTATAAGCACTTAGGGAAAAAAACTCAGACAGTGGTCTTGTTTGTATTCTCTAGAGTTCACATTCATTCTTTTATTCTAAAAATATTTATTGAGTAGCTACAGTATGTCAATCATTGTGATGACTGTAGGTATCTTTGGGGAGATTATAGGTAATATATTTTTTCCTTATATGTTTTTGCATTTACAAAATTTCAACATTAGGCATGTTTTACTTTTACAAAGGATTAAAAATCAGGTTTCAAAAAAGCGCTACTGGACAGATCACTGAATTTTACCAGCTTAGAGTGAAGAACTTGACATTTCCTATGGGGGGTTTCTTTCTAACCCAGTGTTCCTCAAGGCAAACACACATATTTAACTGATGCCAAAATTCAATACCTAAAATCATGTGAAATCATGTGGACAAAGTATAGGGCTATTTGCAAACTAAAACTAAATAGAAAGAAAAAACTAAAGAAAGTTGAGCTCAGTTATTCCTCCCTAACTGTAACCAGAACAGTTGTAACTCAGGGGGTGTTGTTTGAAGTATGGATTAATTTAGATCCTGGCAATAATTTTTCTTATGGGCATTTCTGTCATAAGAAGGGCAAAGGAAATAAAAACATGAAATTCAAGGTATTTCAATTTGAGATTTGAAAGTTTGGTGGAGAACTAGATTAAAATGTAGAGGACGCTAAACTTTCTACATTCTTTTTGTTTTCAAAGGAGAAGGGCGAGTCCCAGTTCTGGATCTTCTCACCTGGGAGTTTGAACATACACACAGGAGCACATACTCACATATGCACACAGACACAGACATGCAAACACACAGTTAGTCCTAGGTCCTAACCCACAGGTAGACTTCCCTTGAAGCTAATGAAAGTTAAACTTCAGGGTCCATCATTTACATGGACCTTTACAAGGGCTTGGGTCCTAGAAATGTATTCACGTGGTAATATACATTTGTAAATTCTGTAAAAGCAAGATACTTTTGTATTCTTTTTCTTAAAGAGAGACCTCAAATTGTATAAACCTCAGGCTCTGAAAAGTCTTGCATTTGCCCCTGACTCAACCCAGAATACTCTGATTCAGTGGCTTTGAGAGTGGACACCAGGAAGATGTATCTTTTTCTTTTTTTTCCCAATGTCACCAAGTGATTTTGATACACGGCCAGCTCTGGAAATCACTGACGAAGGACTACAGACTGATCAGTTTAATGAATCCCTGACATCTAGGTAGTATTTCTTTCTGGAGCTCTGCCACCATTGATTGGGACATAAACCATATAACACTGTGTAGTTAGGAAAAAGCTGACAATTGGCAACATTCACTTCCACATTGCAGTGATGAATCACATAGCCCTCTGTGCCGAGTAATTAACTATCCATTTGTATGTACTGGCTGGAGTGATAGAGTTCTTTTCAATGAGGAAGGAAGGGAATTTGGACATAACATTAACAGTTGTTAATACCAAGCAAATAGAGTAAATTGGATTTATTAAAAAGAGAATGTGTGTGGATTTTTTCCCTAGGAGTTGATATAATTTGTCTAGCTTTCTAATTATAGCTGGGACAGAAAATGGCTGAACCCAAAGACCTCTCACAGTATCTAATAAACTTTTACTTACAGGGAGAACATGTCTTGGGTTGGAGAATGACAAATAATTTACTAAGCTTTTCCTGAAAGATAGGTAAAGGTGTTTTCATCTATATCTAGCTGATGAATTAGCTTTAGCTAATAATCAGTGTCATGAGACAGAGTAGAAGGAGCCTGTAATTACTTTGAAAGGAATGAAGGAACAGATCTGATAAAGAAACTAAATCAGCTAATTCCTAGAGGGGCATACTGAGTGTGAGAGAAGCTTACCTTACCGCAACTTTAAAGCAAGGCAAAGATAAGGGGCATTTTTACCTGCCTGGCTCCCATTCCCACTTTCTGGTATCAAACTCTCAATTCTCCAGTGCAGTTTGGGGAGAGAAATCAAAGGTTCTCCCCCTTCTGGCTGCACGGGGCATGTGTCCCAAAACTGACCAAGCATACTCACTTGCAGGTATCCGAATTATCCCTGGAATGACTTAAGAAGAAAAACGGCTGGAGACAATCCATCCTGGGGGAGCTTCCCAAAAGAGACTCTCCTTAGTCCCAGCTATCTAGATCCCGTGTTCTTGTCTGTCCCAAGGCCTACATTATTTAGTTTTTATTTTGATTTTGGAAGTTACTCCATTTTGTTCCAATAATTTCTTTGCATTTGTTCTTGGTTTCGTTTTCACTTAAAGCAGCCTCTGTTGGTTTCTGTTACTTGCAACTAAAGAACGCTAAGTGATACAGAAAACTATGCACATGATGACTCAGTTGTTTTCTACAATAACATAAAAACTTCAAAAGGATTCTCAGCAATGCCCAACTGAAGAGCGACAGCAGCAGAAAATATAAATATGGCCCAGTTAATAAACGTTGGTTTTGTTGGTAGATCTTACTGAAATATCAGTACTCGCTTTTTCAGCAAATTAAAACAATTTTATTCAGTTCCATGACGTCTTTTTAAGTTTTTCAAATGATGACTCTATTGATTGTGTAAAAGTGGCACAACTTATTGTAAAAATTAAATCAATAAAAGCAAGTAAAAAAAGCTTTAAAGTTATCCCAAATTCTACCATCCAGAAATACCATCACTAACACTTGGTAAGCATTCTTCCAGCACCTTCTGCATACAGACAGAGCAAAAGGAGGATAACAAATAATTTCAGAAAACACATATAATTATACATGCTTTGAAAAGTAATTTGCTTTTACTTGAATTTAACCAAAATAAAGAAATTGAATTGAAACTAAAAGAATCGTGGAACTTCAGTTAAATATTTCTTCACCAAAAAATAATTCTTAAAAGAGTATATATAAATTAAGAAAAAATTTTATGAAAATATTTAAGAATCTGGAGTCATTTAAAAAAATTCTACACTTTAAACTCAGACACAATCTCCTGACTCTTTTCTTGGAAAGATGAGAAAACTGGCAGGCATTTCTCCTTTCTCCCTCTTCCTTCCTTCTCTCATATTTGTTAGCTATATTATTACTTTTACATTGTTGGGTTTCAACGTTTCCATCTGCTTTTGTAACCACAATTCACATGGCTGTTTCTCTGTTGGTCTGGTCTATATTAAGTGGGTTAAGAGCAACATGGCTGTTGCTCTGGTTCTATATTAAGTGGGTTAAAAAACATGAGTTTCTCCATGATTTTTTTTCCCCCCATTCTTGAGATCTTTCTTCTGATTAATCTCTTGGGTGGCTAGACACCATCTTTAAGAAGTTTTTTCTTTTCTTTTAAGAAAGATTCATCATATAGTCCCTATGTTCTTGAATGCTTGAGAAAGACTGCTACTCTTATGTTTAAGGAACAATGTGTCTAAGTTTTAAATTTTGGGGTCATACTTATTTTTCCCCTTAGAGCTTTACAGACAGGTGCTTCAGTTTTGCTGTGGAGAAACAGAAGTCCAAGCAGATTTCTTCCTCTTCATACATGTCTTGCTTTTAATGTCTGGAAGCCATATGATTATTCCTTTATCTCTCAGGCAATCAGGACATGTCATTATTACTCTGTAGTGATTTATTTTCCTGGAACTTGGTAGGCCCTTTTGATTTTTGTAGATTCAAAACTCTTTAGACACAGGATCCATGTGTTTCACTCTTGTTCTGTTGGCCCCACCTCTCCCAACCTCTCCGCCTAGCAAATGATGCACTCAAATAAAATACCAGGCATAGATGCTGTAAAGATCCTACGTTTGTTCCCTTCAAATTCTTCTTTGATTGACTGGGGTTGGTTCTCTCTTGGGGATATGGGGGACTTTCTGCAGCAACTACTTGGGAATCTTTGTGTCCAGTATCCTCACCACAAGTCTGTTATTTCCTTTATCCTGACACACTTGTTCTCTCAGGTTTCTATGTTCAAGGTGATAGGTGTTACTATTAACAAAACTGTTTGGGTCATTTTTGTGTCAAATTCTGGCACTTTCTGCTTCTCTCCCTCTTTCACCCACTTAAACTCTGGTGGCTTTCCTCATTCAGAAGCAAGATGGCAGACAATGGAGATGGCTCATCAACATGGTTTCCCCTTCAGTGACCTCTTCTCCAACATTTTTGGAATGTGAAACTGGGACTCTACATGGGCATTCTCACCTCTTCAGGGGTATGGAGATTCATGGCTTGAATCAAAGAATTATGGGATGTGCCCTTCTGAATGGGGATTCCTATTTCATGTTAATCAGAAGTATCTCCCAAGATTTTTTTCTTTAAGAATTATGAAGTTAGGGTCTGGCCCCGTGGCTGAGTGCTTAAGTTTGCGCGCTCCGCTTCAGCCACCCAGGGTTTTGCCAGTTCGGATCCTGGGTGCGGACATGGCACTGCTTATCAAGCCATGCTGAGGTGGTGTGCCACATGCCACAACTAGAAGGACCCACAACTAAAAATATACAACTATGTACTGGGGGGCTTTGGGGAGAAAAAGGAAAAATAAAATCTTAAAAAAAAAAGAATTATGAAGTTAAAAAGAGTCAATAATGTTGAGAAACAAATTGTATAGAAAATTCTTGAACTATACGTTGACTAATATTTATTGTATGATTAATACACACAAAATAACAAAGTGGATAAAAAGACGAGTAAAAGAAAGTCTTTTCCTTGCTTTCAGTGTGGTTAGGGAGAATAAATAAAATAGAAGATAATTATCTTATTACGACTGCGCAAATACTATTCACTGCTGAGTCAAGTCCTGTACTAGGACCAACCTTCATTTCTCAATTTTTATCTGGAGTTTATATTTGTCTCATATTTTGTTTACCTTTTTGCCTATCATTATTTTTTACATTTCCTACAGATAGTTCAGATCCCTGTCAATATTTTTCCAAAAGCTCAAATATATAAATTAACTCAGTAGTTCCATTACCCAACCACACCCTCCTGTCTCCATGCTCTCCTTTCTGAAGTCCTCCAAACTCCTGCTCCTGGCTGAGTTGAAGGCTATTAGGGACAGGGGCACAGATAGCCTAAGACTTCGCTTTTTAGCTCCCCTATGGATCCCACGTCTTCCCTCTATAGTGATTTCTTCACTTTTGTGACGAAACATCTTCTAAAGGGTTAATGGGGAATAAAATTTGAGCCCTTAAATGTCTAAAAGCATCTTTATTTTACATTCGCAATTAATTAATAGTTGGGCAGTGTATTGACTTCTAGGTTGAAAACCATTTCTCCCTAGTTTTGCAGGCACTGCTTCATTGTCTTCTAGCTTCACATATTGCTTCTTTTTCCCAGCTTTACTGAGACACAATTAACATACAACATTGTGTGAGTTTAAGGTGTACAACATGTTGATTTGATACACCTATACATTGCAAAATGATTACCACTCATATTGCTTTTAAGATCTGGAACCACTCTTACTTCCAATCTGCAGCATGGATGCTGTCTTCTTTCTTGGGTAACTTTTAGAATTTCCTTTTCATCCTTGGCAGTCTAAAGTTTCACGATGATGTGCCCTTATGTAGATCTATCTCATACACAGTGCTGGGCATTTGGTGGGCCCATTCAATCTGGAAGCTCATGTCCTCCTTTCTTTCACAGCAGCCTATTCTTTTTCAAGGATGCAACTGCTTTTCTTATCTCTGAGAATAGTACTTACGGTTTTTGACGTTTTCTTTTGCCATCTGAATTGCCTCTGTCTCCTCTTAGAATTATTTTTCTTTTTGTTTTCATATCTCTCTTTTATGTTGGAAGCTTTGGGTTTTGTCCGTTTTTCTTGGTCACTTAGGGATCCTTGATCATATCACTCAGGGTTTCTAGAGTATCGATGCCTCTGAAAGCTGAGCTTGCAGGGGTTCTGCGGGCCAGCAAGCTCACCTGTCATGGAGTCCCTCACTTAAAGCATTTTGGTCCTGAGTTCGTCTACTTTGTTAAGACAATTAGCATTCATCCTTCCGATTTCTGTTTCCTAAAAATGTGTTGACATCTCTCATCCTCTCTTATTTCCTTTCTTATTCTCTTTGTCTTTAAAAAAATTCCTTTAAATGTCATTTTAGTGAGATTTTAGGAGGGAGAGAACATAAATGCATGTGGGCTATTAGCCATTTTATTTTTTTGTTTTTAAATTTTTTGTGAGGAAGATGGGCCCTGAGCTAACAACTGTTGCCTATCTTCCTCTTTTTGCTTGAGGAAGATTATCACTGAGCTAACATCCATGCCAATCTGGCTCTATTTTATGTGGGACCCTGCCACAGCATGACTTGATAAGTGGCGCTAGGTCCACGCCCAGGATCCAAACCTGTGAACCCTGGGCCACTGAAGCAGTGTGTGTGAACTCAACCACTACACCACCAGGGCAGCCCCTCTATTAGCCATTTTAATTGGTGAGAAAGAGCATGGGAAACCTATGGCCTTTCCTAATTGTTCCCAGTATTAGGGATTCACTAAAAATTGCTTCCTTTGGGATTGAATGAAATATACAATTAATGGAAAGGTCAGTCTCTGTACATGTGTATGTGTTACATATCCAGTGTGTTAAAAGCAAAAATTAAAGGCAGAGTAAAGTCAGGACAACTGAGCATCCAAGGTGAGTGGTATATCCTGGAAAATGTAAGTAAACCTAATAATTGAGTAATAATATCTTTTTAGTCATTCCTTTTTCCTGCACTATTACTCTGCTCTAAATTTAGGTTAATCCATATGGGTGAGTAGACTCTCTTAAAAACCTATTGGGATGTACTTTAACTATTTTATAAACTGGAATACTGTATTTACCAGTGTATAAAACAATATTTGAAATTAAGTCCAAAATGCTTGAAAATTCTCCATACATTCTCAATGAATAGTTTCTATAATCTGAATCTTTCCTTCATAACATATTTGAAACACCTTTTCTGATTTCACCACAACTTAATACACTAAGTATTTTTATTTCGAGATATTTGAAAACAAATAAGTAAACACCTGGTATTTTATGCAGGAGGGTATTTTCAGTCAAGAGACTATTTTTGCCAAAATAAGTGTAATAACATGACTTGATTCAGTGTGTCTTTTAGTAAGAGAATTCAATGTGGTTTAATTGTAGTAAATCTTGATGAAATAGTATTGTGCTTCCATTTACGTCATTCCATCATCTATCCACAATATATGTAACAGTCATTAAATTCAGCCAACTATTTTTCAGGTCCAGACAGAGATGTCTTTAAGAAAAGACACTATGATTGACAGTTCCCTCAAATGAGTAATATCATAAATATTTATATATACAGTTATAAACAAACTATTATTAGTTTAAGAAATGCAATTTATCCATGGTGATAATAGCTTTGAAAGTTAGAAAGCAGAATTTAAACATTTTAGTTCTCTGGAATTTTATGCTTTCAACAAAAACAGTTTCAGGTTCGGCCTGGTGGCATAATGGTTAAGTTGATGTGCTCTGCTTTGGTGGCCCAGGGTTCGTAGGTTCGGATCCCAGGTGATGACCTACCCATCACTTATGAAGCCATGCTGTGGCAGGCATCCCACATATAAAATAGAGGAAGATGGGCGTAGATGTTAGCTCAGGGTCAATCTTCCTCAGCAAAAAGAGGAGGATTGGCAGAGGATGTTAACTCAGGGCTAATCTTCAAAAAAAAAAAAAACTGTTTCAACTAAAGAATATCAGATAATGTAGTTCTCCACCTACCAATTATTATGTTTCCTTGTTTTTAGAAATGCATGTGTAGCATACAGTAACCACTATGTGCTTAAAAATTATTTGTATGCACTAAACACATTACTTGGAAGAATTGTTCAGATGCCAAGAAATGAAAGATTTTAAATAAAATTGCATCCCTAAAAGCTTCTATTTAAGTCCTTTGCATTTATTGAAGATTCTTATAAAATCTACTGAATTTCAGGTGATAATCTCTTTTTAAGGTGAACCCTATAAAAGCAGAAAGTTACACCCATATAGGAGAAATAACAAAAGCGGAAAGTTACACCCATACAGGAGAAATAACAAAGTGCAATGTAGTTAATTTCTAGAACATATTTATTAGATGCTAAATAGAGTAAGCCTCTCCAGAGAGAGCATTATCTCAGGGGATTAGAAGATTTGTAAAGCTACTATCCTCTCATAATGAAGGGCTTATCCACTGCAAAATATTTTCAGTCATTACACTCAGAGTATATTATCACATCTATGAAAATAAGCTATATTTTAGACTGTAATGAAGCATGGAACTCTATGTTTTAATTGCTTTTATAAGATTCACATAATATCTGTAACTATGCTTCAGTATATTATGAATTTTATTAACCCAGATAAAGTACTGTCTCATTATTTGGTATTATGGGAAAGAAGGAGTTCCATATAAGTGAAATAAACAGGTAGCAGAAGCTTACTACTTTGCAGTTGGTTAATTAATGTGAGGTTGCCCCCCCCCCTTTTTTTGGTGAGGAAGATTGGCCCTGAGTTAACATCCGTTTCCAATCTTCCTCTTTTCCCTGAGGAAGATTGTCGCTGAGCTAACATCTGTGCCAACCTTCCTCTCTTTTACGAGCAATGCCACCACAGTGTGGCTTGATGAGCAGTTTAGGTCTGTGCCCCAGGATCTGAACCTGTGAAGCCCGGGCCACCAAAGCAAAGCGTGCGAACTTAACCACTACACCATTGGGCCAAGCCTGAGGTTGCCACGTTTGTGGGTCAAAAATTATTGTATATTGGCAATTTCATATGTTTCAACCTATATACCAAAAGTTTCTTAGTTAACTATTTTGGACAGCAATAGTTCTGGGAAGTTTTACTGACTTCTTTATCTTTTTAAATAGCATTTATTACACCTAGTCAAGCTTTTCCTCGATTATTATCATTTTATTCTACTGTAATAAGAAGCTGTGCTCAAAACTATAGAAGGGCTCTTTATCAAGCCCAAATGCCTAGAGGTCCACGTAGGTAAAGTAAAAGAGCAATGCTGCTTAATTATATTATTTTGTCACAGACATACTTTGTTTGTGTATTACACACAGAAATAGTCTTCTCCTCATAAAAATGCACTCGCTCCCTTTCTTTCTACGCCACTCAACCCACTAAGCTTGCCTTCCCATTCCTCACTTTTGATGGAGACTCAGATGTAACAAATATTTTGTTCAGTTTCTTTTTAGCTATACTGTTAAAAAAATATATACAAAGATAACATAAAAGACCCTAAGCAGCCAAGGCAATCTTGAGAAAGAAGAACAAAGCTGGAAGCATCACACTCCCTGATTTTAAGCTATATTGCAAAGCGACAGTAATTAAAACAGTATGGTACTGGCATAAAAACAGACACATAGAACAACAGAACAGCATAGAGAGCCCAGTAATAAACCCATGTATATATGGTCAATTCATTACAAAGATAAATGGCAACCAACACTAAGCCTCAGTTTAGGGCTGCAATGGGGATGAGTGGGGACTGCAGACATTGAAATGCCCTCCTAAAAGTACAGGGTGTGGCAAATGGAGACCATGTGTGCTGCGGTCAATGTAAACTCCCAAGAGCTGGTGCCTTTTAGGAACGTAGATTCATTGCTGCCAGATCTTCAATTCTTCAAGAGGATGTGAAATCAACTTTTTAAAATTTAAAATCACCTGATACTTGTGTTAGCAACTGAAAAAAGGCAAACCAAAACGAAAATACTGTGTAGATCAACATAACGGGAGCTAAACAAACTGCATTTGTGAGATGCGTGTGGCCCAGGAAGCACGTTTGGAATCTCTGCTCTCATGGTTCCCATACTATGCTGTGTGGTGTTAAGTTCTTCTATGTATTTCTCTCTCTTCCCTACTGTCATAGCTGTTTTTCAGTGGCTCCTATGATTGTTGGACAACTTGAGAAATCAGATAATCTCACTTGTCACAACAGTATATAAAGTTGGAATGAATGGGTTCTGCAGGAGTAAAAGACAAGAAGTTTCTTTAAAATATTTTAATTTACTTTATTGATTCCAATATGACATCACAGAGTGGGTTTAAAAAGAATATTTACTCCTTGTACAATACTAACACAGCTAGGAGTGTCAGAAGGACCGGCAAGAAGGGCAGGAGCCATGCTATCAACAGCATCCCCTTTACAGGGTAGGAGCTTCCATCAAAATCATTAACACTGTAAGATCTCAAAAAGCCCAGTTCGGATTATCCTTCAGTCCCTAAGCAAAGCATGGGCATCTCAGAGGCTGTTTTCTTCCTTCCATAGAGTAAAGCGGCTCTCTGAAGATGAGGCACTCTTGAAGACCATCTAAAAATATCTTTTTGTACTTTCTTCTCATCTGCCTTTATTTTTTAAAAGTTCTTATTATGGAAATTTAAAAACAAAAGTACAAGAGTTTTTATGCATGTACTTTGTGGTATCTATTTTAGTTGCACAAAGTGTTTTTTTAAAAAAAATAACTTGCAGGCTTTTGGTTTGTGTTCTAGTTGAAGTTGGTTGATAATTGATCTCCAGACAATTAAAATTTTACGCAGTTTGTATGATGAAAATCATAATTCACAGCATTACTGAATAAAAAGTGAAGAGAACAAAAATTTTGTGTTTTATCTCAGTAATTTATGAGACTGAAGAACTTTCCTTCTGTATTTCATCAACCTCTATATAAAAAAATGGAAATCATTAAGTTATTTTGATATTGTCTTTGTAACTGTAGCTTGACTTGTAATATAAGTTTAAACAAAAAGATTTAGGCAACACACTTCTGGAAAATATTTCTTATTTCACAGACCTTACAGTGAGACATGGCTCCCTACATTTATTTCTTTACTGTAGATTTTCAATTTAAGCAATGTTAGCTTTCCTTGATATTTATACATTTAAAAGAAACTACCCTTGAACTGAGGTATATTTATAGTGGTAAGGAGTAGTCAATCATATAATAATTATTGAAAAATTTATTTATTAAGCACCTTCAAGGTACTCTCAACACACTATCTCATCCTCACTATAACACTGGCCAGTATTAGGTGGAACCACATGAAATTGCTATTTTTTCAGACCAAATATCAGCAATTGCAAATGACTCAACCTAATAAATAATATTAGCGTAAGTCTTATATTACAGAAGAGAAAACTGAGCAGACAGAGGTGGTACGACCCATTCAAGGTCACGTAGCTAGCTAACACCAAAGCTAGAATTCACATCCAGGTCCACTTGGTTCCAAAGCCTGTATTCTTATATTAAAGAGCTGTGGTGGGGGCATCTGATGACAGGTGAAGACACAACAAAGGGGAAAAGGTGGAAGACAGTCCCTTAACTGTAAGAAGTTTACAGTTTGCATGGGGAGTAAATAATACTATCAAAATTAACCAGGAAAAATAGAAACCATCAAACCACAAAATGCGAAATGATAGGACACTTGCTTTCAAACTGTGATTTGAGCTTTACTGTTGCAACTGCAGGAGTAATTTCTCTCTGCCCCTCTTCATTCCCACAGAATTGGTTTCCTGCGGCCATCAGGGCACCAAGTCATGAGTTGGCAGAAGGGAAGCCTTGGCCATATGATCCAAGGACTACAAGGGCAGCTTTCTCGAATGCACCTATAGTCACACATTTATAACAGGAACATTTTGACTTTGATGTCAATACAAAAGATGCTATAAAAGAATGAACTTCTAAAACCTTAATGACTCCAAGCCTAGGCCCCTCTCCAGAGCTCCAGACTTCATTTTTGCATTTGAGCCTTTACCTAGACGCTCCAGAGGCACTCAAATGCAACATGTCCAAACATACACTCACCATTCTTGACTCCAAACCTATTACTCCCCCTATTCCCTTCAGAGTGATGGCACCAATGAGTTGCCTAGATCAGAGCCAGGAGAGTCACTCTTTCCTCCTCCTCTTCCCTGGTTCCATATTCAATCAGTAACTTACTACTGATTCTGTCTCCTAAACAGCTCTTCAATCTCCCCAATTTCTCCATCCTCACTGCCTCTGCTCTAATTTGGATCCTCATCATCTCTTGCTGACCAATGACGCAGACCAACTGGTTTCCCTCCTTCCAGTCTTGCCCCACTTCAATTCGGCCTTTACAGAAAGGAAGCTTTCTGTTGTTTCACTCTCTAGCTTCTAGTCCTATCAAGCATATTTAAAAGATGAAACAACAGGCCTGGCCCCATGGCAAGGCTGAGTGGTTAAAGTTATCTATGCTCCCCTTTGGCAGCCCAGGTTTGCAGGTTCGGATCCTGGGTGCGGACCTACTCTACTCACCAGCCACGCTGTGGCAGTGTCCTACATACAAAAAAATAGAGGAATATTGGCACAGATGTTAGCTCAGGGCAAATCTTCCTCAGGTAAAAAAAAAAAAGATGAAAAAACAAACTTCTTTACTTACATAGCCTAGTTTGGGGCTTGAATCAAAAAGCAAGGACATAATAAACACTAGATAACTCAATTTTTTGTCAGGTAAGTAACATCCACTGACAACAAAGGTGGACCTATACACTTAGATTCTTAATGGAATGTCTATTCATGCCAATAATCAAATATAATAACAAAAACCAAAGTGTATTTTCCCTAAAAAAAGTCACTAAGGGATCAAAGGTATAAAACAATAACAACTTCAATGCTTACAAATTATCACCCAAGTAAACATAACTTATGCTGAATCGCTATTTACTCTAGGAGCAACATTCCACCAGATTGCTAAAGAACCCTCAATTCTGCTGGAGTACCTATGGGTACTTCACCACTTCCAGGCATGGGGCAGGAGGAAGAGGGCGAAGGAGAGAAGCAGAGGGAAGAGGAAAAGGAAATCTTAAGTAAGTTGGCTTCTTGGTTTCCTGCTTCAACTCAAACTGAGAAGCTCAGCTCTTTTTTGCTAAATATGTTGTGGCTTCTTCATAACAACTGGAAAAGGGTGATAATGCTTAAAATAGTAATCTAAAAGTTACTATTCCACAGTCTAAAAATTTAGAGTTTATGAAAAATATTTCAATTCAATGTGTAGCACTAATCATATATGTAAAAACATAGCTTTTAGCTAAATAATCATTAACACAAAACCAATCCCTCTTTCATAAATATACAACTGTCCATTCCGTCTTAAAGATTTTGTTTACAAAATACATGATATATTTCTAAAAGGAACTTATCCCAAACTCAAGGATTTTATCTAACATTATTCTGATCAATTCCTTTTGCTGTGATTTCTCACATAATCTACTTTTGATTATTGAACAAGAGTCCCCTTAAAGCGAGGTGTGTGGAACACCTCCTCAGACCTCTATGTTAATATTTGTTTACTATTTGTGGAATACCATATACCTAGTATTATATACTGTAAAAATGAGGCCTTAACATACATCAAAGACAGCCAATTGCAGACATTTGTAGTTAAATACATCCAGTAACAGGTAAACCTGAACATACAATCACAACATACATGTGTGTGTGTGTCTCCTCTCTTTGGATATATAGATGAGGCTATAACTTGCTTATACTAAAAGATTATTTTCAAGCCTTCGTCCATCTGGAATTATTTTCATAATGGAATTTCATAGTATACTTTTGGGGTGGAGACTTGCCTTGTAATAAATTCTATATGTTTCATATTTTCTCTGGGCCTCACCCGCCTCAGGAAGCTGTGGCCTCTTGTGGTAATCTGTGGGTCTACCTCTGTGCCTCTGGGTAACATTTCTTGAGATTGAAGTACGAGACCACAGTCAAACTGAGCAGGACTAGAAGGGCATGACCATGTTGGGAACCAATAGAACATTATGCCCAAATGAACTGAAAAGGAAGAGAGGAGGTCTGCACGCCTAGAGTGAAGCTTTTGTTCTCACAGAGTTTAGCAAATCTGGTTAAATTCCCTGGATCTGAATGTCCATTTTGACCTATTCTTGGAAACTAGATGGCAGGCCAGTCAAATAGTGAGAATAATTTCTACTAACACATATTTTTTGAAAGCATGTTCCTTAAGCATCACAGGTGTTCAAGATATGTTATATTTAGCATGTACATGCTAAATGTAAATAAAATACACCAAGAATCTATTACTTTAAGCTCCATATACTAAAGAAAAATAGATAAAAACTATTTTAAATAAAGGTAAAATAAGAGTTAAAGCAATATAGCATCTACTCAAGAGACTATGAATAACATAATAATAACAACGAGAGAGGAATAGTTTATAAATATGCGCTATCTGGTAACATTGTATTAAGTGCTCTTATATACATTTACTCAATTAATCCTCATCCCATTCCTGTGATGCAGATGCTATTTGTATCACTTAAATGAGGAGGCAACATTTCAGATGAGGTAGAACAACTTAAGGACCACAGTTAAAAAGAGGCAGGGCCGGGACTGGAGCCCAGGTCTGTCGACTGTCTCAGACTCCAACGTCTCACCTCATATGACTGGATAATTAGATACAACTCAAAGAAGGAAAGAAAGCAAAAGGATCTGGGTGGAAAGAACATATCTAGGAAAACAGCTAATAAATGTAAACTGTTACAGTAAAGTATAGTAACCAAAGAGATTCAAAAGCAACTAAAGATTGAGATAATCTTTCATTTAAACAGTCTGAACAAGACAAAAAAACTACACAGTCATAAACATTATGCAATATTTGGGTAGCTTAAAATACTACTGTTACATTAAACTTAATTTTTTTCAATTAGGCATATTTCTAAAGTAGTTTCCATTCTGTATGGAAAGTAATGTGACACTAGAATGCAAGGGCAGACATTTCCTAGTCAGACTTAGAAATATAGTCAACTTTTGAATCACAATTAATATCTTAGTAAAATAGATAGAGCTCCCATGACATGTACAGTAATTCACTGATGAATAGAGCAAAATATTAACGGCTAATTTGCACCTTGCTACCCTGTTGTCCTCTACCTCTCCTTGACCATATCATCCATTTACAGTTCGCACATTTACCTTGTAAAGATCTATGAAGTGTGACTACAGTGTAGTGAACAAGGAATAGTCTCAAAAGATGACTGATTTGAAGGAGATAACACTGATCTAAATAGGGAAGTTCTAGTATGTTGGTTAGAGATCAGTCACGTTACTTTATAGACGTCCTCTGTGGTTATGAATGAAATGATGCAATAGGCACAATACATAACATACAAGCTCAGCACTAAACTCCTGTGTAATCGCAGCAGAGTGTACAGCTCAGGATAGCTGCAAACCAATCTCTCTTCAAAGCAAAGCAAAGCAAAACAAAAAATGGAATTGACCAAGCAAATGAACACCCAGCAAGATTCTACTTGGTATCTCCTAAACCTAGTAATACCCTAAGAACTAATTCTCATATATTTCAATTATTTAGTCATAGTTAGATGTATTTGCTAATTTCACCAATATTCAAATACTATCTTCTGCTGCAGAGAAATCCACTCATTTATTCAACAAATGATAATAAGTATGTATTAGGTTCCAGGCATAGTTATTAGGTACTGAAATATGAAGGAATGGGTTAGATGGGATACAGATTAAAAAATTCATCATTTTAAAGCCAAAAATGCCCATATATTAAATTTAAAGGAAGCTTGAGCCCATTCAAGAAAATGGTATATGTAATGAGATATGGGATCAAAAATCTGTATACAAATAATTTCCTATAAAGAGCCATGGGTTCAAAGATACGGTGAATCCCACGTGTGCTGGAGTAGTCAGAGAAGACAGTTGAAGTGGGTTGTGAGCTAGGCTGTGAAGCATAAAGGGGCTGAGAAGTGATGAGAGGGCATTCTAGAAATGGGGTAGGGGAAGCGACGGCTCTGGGGTGGGAATACACATGGTAGAATGGCATTCAACAAACATCAGTGAGCATGTGAATCCATGGAGAGAAACAGTAGGCATCAAGGTGGGAAATGTGGATTGGGGTCATCCTAGGAGGTCTTAAATGCCAGATTGGGAAGTTGAACTGTATTGAAAGCCCCTAACAGCCTTACACTTATGGATCTGGGACAGTGATCCCCTTCTGAAATGGTTCTTTCTGCTGTACCAACATACACTTTTGATGGCTGCAGCATAGCAAGTGGCTACAGTGATAGATTCTGCCCTTATGTTAATTATGATTAACCAAACCTGTGACGATCTCACTTGTACACTTAAACGAACATAAACAGATGTTTAGAGCAACCTATATTGAGATTCTGGGGAAAAAATGAACACAGTCAAACAGAATTCTATACTGTGAATCAATGTAGATTGACTAAAAACAAAGTGAAGGGCATATTTCCAGTCACACCATTGTGAGGACTCATTATTAACTCCTTTAAGTGGATCCTGAGTACTTCAGAAAGAATAATTGCACCAAGTTTCCATGGAAAGAACCACAATTTGTGCATAGTGCCGCTAGACTGTCAAATTAGTTTCAAATAATGTTACCTACTGTATGTGAACAATGTTTATTGCTTAGTGGCTACACTAACTTGCATATTCTTTAGACTAACAGTTAAGCTTCAAACCATAATTAGCTGTCTTGCTTAATGAGCACATGGAACTTTAGGAAAGTGGTTGGATGAAATTGTCTTCAAAATCCTTAAGCAACAATGAGAATGACGGAAATACAAAGAATAGCTATTAGTTCTGCAGGTCTTTGAAACATTTTCCCCCAAACTAAAACATTTCTGCAGCCTATCCTGCATCATAAGCTTAAGGAGCACAATCTTACTTTTCTCACTAATTAAGGCCTTTTTGCTTCAGGGATTGCTCAAGAAACATAATACAAATGGCTGCATCTCCTTAACATCCTTGTCCAATGAATTCCGAGACTTTGAATAAAATATAAAGCACAAATGCAGAGACAAGAGAGGTCTTGTCTCTGTGAAAGGGCTGCGTACAAAGATGGGGAAGCTGTTGAAGTCAACCAGTGTTAACATGGCTTCCCCCAAAGAATCCTGTTCAGAATTTGGTGAGCCTCATACTCAAGGCACTGGGACCAGACCAAAGCTGTCCTCTACTTCAAGGAGGTTTAAACATTTCAGGGATAAAAGTCAGTCTTGAGGAAGGTACAAACATGTTTATATTTATCTTACTATTATTGATGCTAACTGACTCAGTGTATAGGATATATGTTAGTTGCATTCTAAGAATCTGCTTTTTTTTTTTGGTGAGGAAGATTGGCTCTGAGCTAACATCTATGCCAATCTTCCTCTATTTTGTATGTAGGGCACTGACACAGCATGGCTTGATGAGCAGTGTGTAGGTCCACACCAGGATCCAAACCACAAACCCTGGGCTGCCAAAGTGGAGCATGCAAACTTAAAAACTACGCCACTGGGCCAGTCCCCAAGAATCTGCTTCTTTAGAAAAGTAAAGTCACTAAATTATTCTCGGAGAGCTACATACACTGAACTAAAGTGACCTCAAAGCCACTCAAATAAATGAAGTTCAGACTCTCCAATGTCATTTGCTGGCAGTATAGGATGGGGGCTGTAGGGAGAGAGGTTATCCAGAGTGGGTGAAGGCCTGGCCATGGGGGATTAGGGGACAAGCTATTCAAGGAATTCAAGAAAAGAACCATTAAAGGAAGGAAAGAAATAATGGAATTGGGCCTGACTCTTGAAAACTAAAAAAGAAGCAAATGAAGTAAATTAAAAATCTTACATTCTTAAAAATGTAATCAGTGACAAATTACAAGTAAATATACTATGACTTCCGCTTGATAGATGAAGGAGGCTGATACACAACTGTAAGGCTAAGTGTTTCCGTTCTCAAAAGCGCAAAAAGAGAAGCAGCAGGGTGTAAAAGAGAGAACCCACTAAAGAGTGTCCATCTGAAACCCAGACCAAGCCTCGGAGTGGATGGTGCAACGGTGTAAGTGTCCACTAAAGTCAGGAAAAAGCCAGAGACATCTCTGACATTCCCAGCATCCAGAGTATTCACGGCCCTAGACAATGGCAATAAAACAAGAAGAAGAAATATGAGGCATAAAAATTGGAAGAAGACAAAATGACTAGATTTTACAAAAGATGTGATTGCTAACCTAAAAAAATGCAAGAGACTCAAACTGACAAACTATTAAAAATACTAAGAAAGTATAGTACGTTGGACAGTTAAAAGATCCATAAAGCCAACTGCATTCCAATATTGTGACAACAACCAGTTAGAATTTAAAAGAGAAAACAGATGCCATTGACAATAGTACCAAAAGAATAACAATATTTAGGAACAAACCTAACAAAAGATGAAACAGCTTTGTGGAGAAAATTATAAAAGTTTATTAAAGGACATAAAAAAAAGAGTAGAAATGGAGAGCTATACCTAATTTATGAATGGGAAAATTCAACGCTGTACATAGGTCTTTTCTCTTGAGAAAAATCTATACATTCAGTGCAATCTCCCCAAAATACCAACATAGTTTTTAAATAAAATTTAAGAAATTGATTGTAAAGTTCATATGGAGGAATACTGTGTAAAAATAAGAAAGACAATTTTGAAAAAGAATTAAGGGGGGGATAAATCTACCAGATTTCCTGTCAAAATGTAAAGTTATAATAATTAAAACAGTATAGCATTAGTGACAGAATGGACAAATAGAAGAGATTCCAGTGACAGGCCCCTAAATATATGGCAATTTTGTCTATGAGAGAAGCACCATATCAAATCAGAGGGGAAAAGATGTTGATACATGATGTCGAAACAACTCATGATCACTATATAAAAATATGTAGATCCCAACCTCACATGTGAAAAAATAAATTCCAGGTCAATTAAAGACCTAACTTACAAGAAAACTAAAATTATTACATTACTATAGGAGAATAGTTTTTTGACTTTGGGTTGGGGAGTATTTACTCAATAATGGAAAACAGAAAAAAATAGAAAAAAACAGGAAAAAAAATAATGGAAAACAGAAAAAAACAGAAAACAGTGTTCACTCTATGCCACGCACCTTACATGTATTAACTTACACAACTCACAACAATCTATGAGCTATTATTATTATTAACTACTACTGTACTCATTTTGCAGCCAAGGAAACGAAGGCATACAAAGGTTATGTAAGTTTTCCAAGATCTCAGAGTCAGTAAGTGGTAGAACAGGGATTCAGATCTCAACTGTCAAGGCCTGAAGCACATAAGAGAACAGATTGATAAATATGGCCCCATAAAATTCAGTCTCTTTAAAGACAGATATTTTAAGCTATGGTAAATAAGTGGCAGACAAAGAGAAAATGTTTGCAGCATGTAATAAAGAATTAGTATCAAGTATATATTTCTTTAATTTGACAAAAGTCTACAAAAATAGAAAAATGGACAATGGCTACAAATAATTTACAGAAGAAATAAAACTGTCCACTAAATACATAAAAAATATTCAGCTTCACTAATAATCAGGAAATTGCAAATTAAAATGTCACCAAGAGGATGTTTCTTATTGGACAGAATAGTAGACAAAAAGGTTTGATAATACAAGGTGTTGGGAATAATTAGGAAAATGAACACTCCCTTATATTGCTGAGGGAATTATAAATCGATGAGGCCACTTTGGAGGGCAATTCAGAAGTACCAATTAAACTGAAAATGAGCACAGCTCAGGATCCAGACATTTGCAATATTAACAGCTCACTTTACAGAGCGCTTACTATATGCCAAGCCTGTAACTCATCCCCTTACATATATTAACTCATCTAATCATTATAACAACTCTATGATGGGAAGAATGAAGCTCAGATTGTTTAGGTAACTCATCCAAGGTCCCATAGCTAGTAAGTAGAGAGCTGGGATTTAACCAGCAAAATATATTGCTTTAGTGCTCACAAAGAGGTCCACTAAGGAATCCGTAATAGTGAAAAATGAAAAGACCTTGATGTTGATCAATAAGGGAATAGATGAACACAACAGGGTATATTCATTTCATGGGATTCATGAAGTAGTTAAAAGAATGAACTAGATCTATGTGTATCAATCTAAATGAATCTTAAAAGATTGTTGAATGAAGAAGCATGTTGTTAAAAGATATTTATACTATAATTCATACATAAAAAACAAAAATAATACCATATATTTTTGATGAGTACCCACATATGAATATGTATAAAAATAGCCTGAAAGAAGTACACCTGTCACAGTGTGTTCCACTAGAGAAGGGGAATGGTAGCTAAAAGGAATTTCAGTTTTATCTGTAACATTATACATATTTTTAAAAGACAAAGTATTCATGTATTATCAGTGCAATTAAAATGTAATAATAAAGAAAGTTCATAATTCGGTACCCAAAAGACTAGGGTTAAAATTCTAGCTTTGTCACTTATTTCCATTTTTGGCCTAGGACTCAAATGTTGTAGAGAGGTGTAGTGTAAGGACTTAGCGCTGATGTCTAGGTGGGCACTGGGGACCCTTTGAGAGGGAGTTTCAGTGACTTGACTAGGGTGGGAAATAGCCACCATAAATTCTAAGTGGTTTAAAAGCAGAGACCACATTTTAAACCTATCTAAGCTTTAGAGCTGTCCAGAGAGTCTTCGAGCCTTAAGTGAAGCAGATTCGCTAACTCTTCACCGGGGACTAGGCATGCAGGTCAGGAGGGATAATCCTTAGACTCCTCCCCTTTTATATCTAAGGACAATATTCAGGGCTCAGCTACATAAACTCAGCACGGGAGGATGCTATTTACTAAGCGCAACAGTTTGCTCATTCTGCAAATACTGAGAGCGGTGGGTGGAAATTCAAATCCAAATTAGGGCCAAGCCAGGGCAATTTTAGGGCTGTTTAAAACAGCACAAGAGCATGTGCTACACAGATTTGAAATGGGCATATTTGGATGAGCATATGTAAAGAAGAAGGAAAAGTAGAGGGAAAGACTTTAGATTTCATTCTGAGGTTGGGTTTCTTTTGTTTTTTATAAAAGGCACGTCACACAATGACAAGAGTATAAAGTAACCATGAGTTCATCATATGAAAGTTCTGCATTCTACAGGAATACTTCATTATAGATTTAGCAGAAATCTAAATGTAAAACCAGTAAAATGTTTCCTGTCAAATCCAGCTTTTCTCTAAAACCTACAAGCAGCTCATTGAAATCAGAATAGTGTTTCAACCTGAGAGTATAGTCAATTTAAGGTGGACTGATGGGGTACTAGAGTCACCGGGAAGACTCCTCTTACACCTGATGATTACACTCCTCCTTTCAAAAGTGGATTTGCTTCTAAAAGATGTTAGGAGTTAACACGCTGAAACAAAGTTGCAATAGCCCTACCAGAAATACCCAAATAATGGGATTGAATGACTTCTCTCTGCTGAGAGGTAAAGGGGATAATGAGCAAGATAAATTTCCCTCAATCGATTTAAGCCTAGGCATCTAAGTGTGTATCCTTTTTCAGTACACAGTTACAGAGGATATTTGCTGGCTGCCTCCTAATTATATCAGTCCCCATCTTCCTTGCCTTGTCCTAAAATCACTCAGATCTTCCTTTAAGAATCAACTTATCCCAAAGTTCTTAGCTGTACTTAAATTGGATTGAACCCATCTTCAACTCTGAGGTTAGCCTTTGAAGAGCTTAAGCACACCTGTGGATCCCATCCACCTGGCCACAGTGATTAGTGGACATTTGGCAAACGCCAGTTCCACCAGAGTAAACCCCAGGACTTAACGCTGGGAATGCTGGAACACAGATTCTTCCTCTCCTCAGGATGGGATTTATGAGGTACGAGGTCTAGAACTACTACAGTCCTTCTTGCTAGCACAAGGAGAGTCAGCCTCAGGACAACACCAGTACACTGAGGGAGGCAAAGTGGAAAGAACTGCAGTAAAAGAGAGCTGGAGCCTGAGAAAAGCAAACTGCTAGTCCAAACCTCACGTGTAACTAGAACTACCTCTTCAGTTGCACGAGCCAATCAAATCCACCCCTCCTTTTTGGTTTAAATCACTTGAGTTGATGTTTTTATTAATCGCAACCAAAAGATTCCTAACTGACAATATCCCATTCATTTGATTAATGGTTTTAAAAATAAATATGGACAGAACACTGAAGTATATTTTAGTCTTTGAGGGAGACACTAATAAACTATCTCTTGTGTAGAGAAAAACTAGTTTCTTACTATAATAAAAATTTAAAATATATTATTTGCTTAGACCCTAGCATCCCTTCATTATTTTTGGCACTTCCTAAAACTTATGCCATATGGAATCTGGAGGGGGATGTTTGAATTCTAAATGAAGAGTCTCAACCATTACAAGCCACATGAAACATAAGTAAAACATTTTTGCCAATTTTTTTTTATTTGTATACCTTATTTAAGATCTGGGAATCTGACACTAAAAATGGTCTCAGATTTAATGTTGATTTGTATTCAATGCCAACAATAAAAAAAAAAAAGAACCCCAGTTAATATGTCTTTGGTGTTTTTATTTTAGAGAACTGCTATTTCATAAGAGTGGTTTCCCAGATCGGGCAGGGGCTGGGGTGGGGGGATGATTTATTCTCTATATGTGAAGAAAAATTTTCACCAATAGTCTGGAAAAAATATGCAACAGTCTTTTCTGCAAGAACTTACAAAAGTAATGAGATTTTTTTCCCCCTTAGCTTCTAAGAAATTTACAGTGAGCCATATTGTTCTTGCGTAATCTAGTCTTGGGACATATAATTTTAGAATTTGAACATACCTTTTTGCAAGTAAAAATAAAAGTAATTTTGGTTCTTATAATAAATCGATAGCTAAACAGGAGAGCTGTGTTTACTCTAGCCTTGTCTGCTGCCTTGTTCAACTGCTAGAACCAAATACCTTAATCCAAACTTGACTTCCCAAACATTTCATCATTATTGCTAGTTCCCGCTGTCTTCCATCTGTGTTCAATCAGACTGACATCTATTGGTTCAAAGAACTTTACACATCTGCCAGCAGACAAAGGACGCTTGGTGCCAGATCTCCACGCTCACCAATAGGCACCTCTGGACTTCTCACCTCGTTTTTGTGCAGATATTTTTCTCTCACTATATAAAAGCTCATTTAATATTTTCTTTGCTCCAGACCATAGATTTTTCTTCTTGTGATGCGGCAGTCGAATAAGAACCTAAACTGGTTGTTTAAAGATCTGTGTAGTGCAGACCTCACCTATGCCCCATGGGGTAGTGTAGATGGTGCAGTAAACACAAAGTCCAGATCCCAGGTATGATGTCCTTATTTATTCAATAAAGATTAGGTGGTTTGGGACTATAATAATCAATCCCTTGTTTTCACAAGGTTTTATAAAATGTAAGACCACCTAAACATGTTTTAAGGTCATGCTTTTAAAGTCTAAAACAAAATGTACAACAGAGGTTGGGAAGGCTCTTAGCTGTGGCTAAAGTCACTGTGAGAAGCCCACCTTACTAGGTGAGCACAGGGGCGGGTAGGGTTACCCCATTTACTTCAGTCTCTTTTCTGACATTGGGATTTTCCTTAAAGCTGCATTACTTCCTGTTTACCTTTTCTTAAATGTAGTCTCATAAGATAAAAATGATACCAAATATGGGGCTGGCCCCGTGGCCGAGTGGTTAAGTTCGTGCGCTCCGCTGTAGGCGGCCCAGTGTTTCGTTGGTTCGAATCCTGGGCGCCGACATGGCACTGCTCGTCAGACCACGCTGAGGCAGCGTCCCACATGCCACAACTAGAAGAACCCACAACGAAGAATACACAACTATGTACCGGGGGGCTTTGGGGAGAAAAAGGAAAAAATAAAATCTTAAAAAAATAAAATAAAATAAAATAAAAAAATAAAGTTAAAAAAAAATGATACCAAATAAAGAGATTTGGGGATATACAATTTCTGACAAGACTGTTCCTTCCTCCAATAAATTCAACAGTAAACAGGCATTATATTTAATCATTTTAAATGAAGTCAAGTCTAAAATTTGCTATTTTTATTCCAGAGCACATGCTATACAAACATCTTTCTTATTTCTTATATAAGAAAATAACTTCTTAAACAAGCTCTCCTATTTCCCGTGGCTCTTGGGCATAAAATGTGCCATTTAACTAAAGAACATTTACCTCTTCCCTTTATCCTGTTCATTTCCCATAAAATAATGTACATCTTTCACCTTCAGAATAGATTAGATGAGGAAATGCCTCAAACATAGGTAGTTAGAGAAGTTTCTTTCCTGAATTAAAAATCCTCAGAATGAGAAACTGTTTTCTTAACATACTAAAAATTTAGTCTTTGAGTGTGATCAAAGGTGTGTCAATAAGACATAACAACTTTTGGTCTAAGAATCCTATTTAGGATTTCCTATTTCACAGCCTGTCAGGGCAACTTCTATCCTTTCCTAGGGGCACTTCAAAGAAACGAGTAGAAGTTTCTTGAATATATAAACCTTAAATATATTTTACCCTGATAACTTGCAAATATTTGTAGATTATGACCACCACCATCACTACTATTACAACGATTATTACTGGTTGCTGACAGGAACTGTCAGCTCCCCAGAAGGGAACAAACACAGGGTGGGCGAGGATACTTTTTTTCTTATTCTAATTTCTAAGATTTCTGAGGGTTTAAAATGATCTTGTGAGGATGCTGGTAAAACCACAGCTGAAAATCCAGAGAATGAGCATTCTATAAAACCTAAGAATGAAGTAATGTCAAAAGCTTCAGAAAGCCGTGGATTTTTTTTAAAGAAGGTGAAAGATGAAAAGAAAACCTGCACAAGTTGCATACCAAGAAACAGATGGTCTTTTTAAAAAATGAACCAAGAGTGTGCCTTCCACAAGCATGCTTCTTAATTGTAGCATACTGAGTACTTTTATGCAGATTATTTCAATTGCTAAGCACAGAGCCGAATAAACAGGGTTAGCTCATTGACATTAAATGACATAGTGTACTTGGAGCTCATCTACTGTTTAGTCTGTAAACACCTGATATGCAAAATTGTATGAAGAAGCTAGAGCCAAGACGGTTTAAGATTAACCAATGTTCAGTGAAGATTTAAAAGCTTGGCTTTCATTTTGCTAAAGATGCTCCTTTTCACATTTAATCAATGAACTCAGTTCCGTTTTAAGCGCTCAATTTAGAATATACGATTTTGTTTCATTTCAGCTTATTCCAAAACGAGTTAAAGGAAGCTTAGAACTAGGAGGGAGAGGGGATAGGAAAAAAATAACTCAAGAACTTTTACGAGTTAAACAGAAATAAAATTTCACAAGAAAAGTTCAGAAACAAGTAGATTACTGACTTTACCTTCCACTGGGCAGACTGAGGAATAGCAGTTTAAATGCTTATTTCTATCAAGGAAACATTAATGACAAGCCTCTGTTAAGGTCTTCTACCTTCTTCATTTTGGTTTGCCAGCTTAGTGTCCTGTCATTCTTTGCTGAGGAAGCCTTTCAGTGAGGGTAGAGGCAGATTTACTGATCCTCAGGAAAGCAAGCTGCTCCCTCAGCTCCCTGGTGGGAGACGAGCTGGGGCAAGCGGGGCCTGCTCCCTTGTGCTGGAGAAGAGCGCTCAAGGTGGCCAGAGTGATTCAGAGTCTGCGCACAACTGCTCTCCGACTTCCTCAGACAGCCGTGACCCATGCAGGGGCACCTTTCAGAGCTGGCTGGGGACTCTTGGCACATCCAGGAGGGGTACTGAGATTACAGTACCCTGTTACTCAACACACAAGGTTTTGTCAAGGAATCTGGATCAATATCTTCCCACTAATTTGGATACTAACTTTCCAAACTGAACTTTTTTGCGGACAAAAAGCGCTGAATAGCCTATATGAACTCTAAGTTTACTATTGCTCTTACTGATCACAGTAGCCAAACAATTTCTGAATACTAAAATTTGGAACAAGAATATGGATAAGTTTGCATTCACATACCTATATTGCTGATCTATGTATTCATAAAAAACATACATTGAAATATCTATAAACATCTATATTTACCTACATCTATGAGATAGTTACATTACTGACGTATATCTCTGTAAATGATACAAACAAAATGCTACTGCTCCACTGAGTTCTGGGAGGCAAAGTGCTTTCACTAGACTGTCAGCTTCCCAAAGACGAGGAACGTGTCACATTCCTTTGTTGACTCTTAGCACTTAGCCTTGCTGAGTAACTACACCAACCAATCTTTGCTCAGCCTTTCTTCGGATTTTGTCTCCTGATCCAGGACAGTCATGCTTGAGCATGACTCTTGTTTTTGTTTTACTTATATTTCAAACTTGACCCTCCCTCCGCTTGCATTACTCGTGGATTGAACTTGGGGGGAGGGGTGTACTACAGAACCTGGGCATTTGGTAACTTAATTTTCAAGCAGCATCTCTATTTTATGTTACACCATAGTAAAACTTTGTTTACTTTGCAACAAAAACTACTTGTATCGTGTTGTTCTTTTTATAGACAGAGAAACAGATTTTCACTGAGTCAGAAAGAGAAAAAATATGTAGGGTCCTGACTAAATGGAGATTAGATTCCTTGTTTTCGCTACTACATAACAAGTAACTGGGACTATGATGCTGGCAGTCTTGACTCCTCTCTTGCTCTCACGCCCATATTTGCTCCATTAGCAAGTCCTGTTGGCTCTGCCTTCCATTGATACAGAATCCAACTGCTTCTCTCCACCTCCTCTGCTACCAATGGGTCCAAGCCAACTACCTCTCCCACCTGGACTACTGATGATTGCAACACGCTCCTAACTAGCTCCTCTCCATCTGCCTTTGTCTCCCTAGAATCTATGCTCATGAATGGCCAAAGGGATCCTTTAAAAGTGAATCAGCTCAAGTCCCTCCTCCACCCACAAGCCATTTATGGGTTCTCACCTCACAAAGAGTAATGCCACAAAGGCTTTAGATGCTCTGGGCCCCTTAACCTCCTGGTCTGATCTCTTTCTGCTCTCGCTCTTGCTCACTCTACTCTAGCCACACTGCCCTCATCACTACTACCAACAAACATAACCATTCTCCCATCCCATGACCTTTGCACCTGTGGTTCCCTTCACCCAGATATGCTCAATCCTCCCTCGCCCAAATCTTCATGGCTCACACTCTCCCCTCCTTCAGATCTTTCTTTTACTTCCTTTCTCAGGGAGGCCCTCCCTCACTCCCCTTGTTAAAACGGCACTTCTCCCACCCTCTCCCACCCTCCACCCTGCTTTTTTTGTCTACACATCACCTATCAGCTGATTCTATTTACTTACACTAGAATGTGAACCCTCTGAGGGCAAGGATCTTTGCCTGTTTTCCTCGCTGCTTTATCTCCAGCACCTAGGACATCACCTAGGTTACAGTGCTCAATAAATACATAAAGAATAAATGAAGTGAATGATGACTAAATAGTGCAACCAAGCAACTTTTAGGATCTAGTTTTATGCCACAGTTGCAAAATGCATACTCAAAACTTCAGCCAAAGCAGCAAAGTTAGTGTTGTGACTTCTTCAGCCATTAAATATTTCAAAATGACAAATGACATTCAAAATGTCCTTTTTGACAAATTCACAAATTGAGAACTGAAGTGACTGGGCCTGCCATATTCATAGGTAGATTGTGGATGTGAATCTTAAGATACAGCTCACAAGTCTTAGCAGCACTGACTTTGTCACTTAATCAGCAAAACTTGGGTGGCCAGAGTGAGTTAATATAGTTTTTAGGTGAATATGAATTACTACAAAGGAATAGGACAACCCAGCTCAATAAGAATGTGAGAAGATTTTTTAGATGGTCAACTTTAAGGGACAATGAAGTGATGTCTGGGATATGAATAAATCCACACTCCAGATTCTGAAGTGAGCTTTGGAGAAAATTGAATGACTTCTGTATAGCACCTTTTATAAATCTAGCAGAAACCAAATTTACATCAATGCCAAAGTCAGAGTGAATCTCTCCAGGAAGTGCCTAATCCTGCAATAAACCTGTTGAGGAGACAGGTTCAATGTTCACCAAGGCTAAGTGTTTAAGAGGTCTCCATGGTATAATCTATCACTACGACAAGTTTCTGCTTTCCTTTAAAAGCCATGAAAATTGTTGCACAATCCCACTAGGAACAAAGTTGCTCATATCAGGACCATGGTTTACAGTTCGTTTCTATTTTCACAGCACTTCTTTGTTTATTCTTTGCTGAAAAAATATATGCTATTATATACACTACAAAGCCACAGGATATAGTCATGTGAAAATTCAAAGGGTAAAATATTTAAAAACTAACACTGCTTGACCATAATAAACTGAGTAAAAACTGCATTATATTGTTTATCTGACAAGGCCCAATAATTTGAATAGAAGGTTTCAGATTTAAATGGGAATGAAGGAGGTGGTCACTGAATTTTTATTTCCAACCTAATTAAAAAAATTAATTGTTCATGTACTCTTAGCATAGCAACTATATTATAGGCTAGGAAGTTTATTCAGAAATTCTGTAAGGTTAAACATCTCTGAGTTCTTTTCATCATACTAGTTATAAAAAAAAATGTGTGCTAAATTTACCAAGTACAACAATGTTCAAAATTAATGTTGCAGGAATCTAAAGAGAACTTTTTTGTATTTACATGCCAAGCACTGCGTCACTTCCATGCTCTTGGCCAGGAAGCAGGGCAACTGAGAAGTAAGGTGAGAAAATAAGCACTTGATAATGGAAACCAGGCACAGGACAGTGATTTGGCCAGGGACAAAGAGTCACAACCTAGGAGAGGGGAGGGACACTCCCTCCTCAATCTATACAGACAGGAGATCTCTTTTACACCTAGGCCTCCCATATTTGAAATTGAAAATGACTTGATTTCTCTTTCCTTTTCTTCTATCACTGCTGCTCCTCCCTCTACCTCTTGCTTTCCAGGGAAGATACAGTCACATAACTCAAACTTGATTTGGCTCAAATTTACTGAGTCCCAGTTCAATTCAATCTCAATATCTATGGAGCACCTGCTGAATAAAAAGCTCACATTTCCTGTGACCACAAGGGTGGGACAGTACTGCTGGGAGCCAGGAGAGTGAAACATGCATCCGAAAGCTCATGGCACAGACTTAGCTATCACCAGGCAGATTCTGAGCAAGGATGCCTGCCGTTGGCTTCTCTATACAGGTACCAAGAGATGGTAGGAAAACGAGAAAGAGGCCAGTAAAGACCTGCTTTCGTTTAGTGTGTGGAACGTTTTGTTTCCAAAACGGATTGAGGTCAGATAGAAATACCACAAAGCATTGTGAATCTCTGAATACGGAAGGCCTGCAATGCGTGCTGTGGGCACTAGAGTCGCTAATATGTATGAAAGTCCATGGGAGTATTTCATCATGTAATACATTACAACGTCAGAAAAATCGATGTCCCAGGGCACAGAGAGATGAATAGAGAGCTCTTCAATTATCTTTTTTTGTCCTAAAAATATTTTTCCCTTCAAACAGATTCAAAAGACAATATGATATTGTTTTCATTTTGGTTAAGAAGATGTTGAGTCTACGCAAAGATCTCACCTGGTTCACTCCCACTGGGTAATGATCCACTGGGCCAAAGACTGTACAGACCCTGAAAACACAGTAGGTTAATAAAACCTTCCCTGAGAGCTCAGTGAATGAGGATGAGATATCTTCAGCAATTGACTTGTCTGTTTAACAGTCTAGCTGCACCCAATTTCTTTAAGATTGACATTGTCTTTCTTTTTTAAATGAATGTCTTCTGTCAGTAAGTACATGGATCACGGTATTGTTTTAAAATAAAATTTCCTGTCACACTGACATCCTGGGAAATATAACAGAAGCAATCCTAAAAGCCCAGCTTCTTCATATTCAGTCATATAAGAAACCAGAGTCAGTTTAATATAACAGGCAAAAACCTAACTTTCAATCTCAGTTACCCAAAAGGCACAGGGTCATCTGCCACCTTTGAAAAAAATGGACCTGCACATAAATGATGAGATATCAAGAATAAGCTTGGAGACTTCCTAACTTCTTAGGGGGCAGAAAGGAATATTCTAGTAGAACATAAAACATCCTTTCTGTGTTTTGGAATAGATGTATTCTGCGTAGTGCCTAAAGCACTCTCTACTAGTGTTAATAAGGCATGCAGGGAAGGCTCGTTATAGTGGCAAAGCCCTTTCCCCAAACCAAATCTTACATGAAAGGCCAATAAACAATAAAATCACGAGTAGAGTGCCTCTGTCGCAATGGGTATGCAAGTGTGTTGGGGGTGGGAGGAGAAGGAAGGGACGAGGCCAGAGTCTAAACAGTGCTAGTGCACGAAAGGTGCTGGATAAATATTTGTTAAAGAATAAATGCCCTCTCATTTCAGGAAAGTAAAGACTGGATTGCTCTGAAGTCCTATGGTGTGTTTACCTCAAGAACACTCAGCCTGTCCTTTCCTCTGGTGGCCTACGATGGCATTTTCATCTTACTCCTGGTCTTGCTCAATAGGCTCTTGTAACCAGGGAATGGGTGGGGGGTTTGAGCCATGAGAATGTGAGGATTTATTCAGCCTTTGAATCCTCCTGTTTCTTGGCTGATTCACGTCATCTTAACTCCTGGGTACTTCCCAAATACAGTTCCATAGCTGCCTGGCACACTGGCAAAGAGTGTCTGCTCCTGGTCATCCTCCCCACCTCTGTACCTAGTGCTCCCTTATCGGAAAATCCATGGTCAACAGCTCAGCATTCTACTCCTGAGAGGCTGCTTCTTTTTCAGATTTTTATATTATCGCTGCAGTGAAATAAGATGCTTTCTTTTTTTTAAGCTAGAAAGAGTTAAGATTTTCCCCTAAAACACTAAGGTACTTGATATGCTACATTTATTTTCAAGGACACAGGATTCTCAATATCCATTCTTTCATTGATTCATTCAACAAAAATTTATTGAGCGCCTACTCTGTGGGAAGCACTGCCCTTGACTCTGGGGTATAACAACGAGTAAGACAAATAAATTCTCTTCCTCCATGGCAGTAACATTCCAGTGGGACAAGTCAGACAAACATACAAACAAAGGAACAAGAACAAATAAGGAACACAAGATAGTGATGAGTGTGCTGAAAAAAGTTAAAGTGAGGTGATAGAGATGAGCGGCCAGGAAGAAGGGCTACTTTAGAGGGAGGAACCACAGAAAGTTCCACCTGAGGAGGCGACATCTGAGCCCAGTGAGACTTGACTTTTGACAGAGTGATCCTTTGAGATCTCCGTTTGTAGCTTTCACTAGGAAATACCAAAAATATGGAGGCAGTACATAAAATATCTTTTTATTTGTCTGCATCTATGAGGTTTAGGTTCCACTAAAAGCTAAGCTTCATGGCAGAGAGCCACATACATTTCTAATTGGGTACAAGGAGTCTTATTAGAGAAATATTTATTACATGTAACTGGGTAAAATACTCCAGATGGCATCTGGGCATTTGCATAGAGCTTCATATCAAATTAAGAATCATTAATTAAGGTTTAGATTATTCAGAATAAGCTGGGTTGAAAAAAAGATAAATAAGTAGTCAGGCCAGTACTAGCCCCCTGTAAAACTTTCAAGTAGACAAAGTTTGGCCTTGAGGCTACTCTATTCTCCTTCTAAAATTCTCTTTTATCATATTCACCACCAATGTACCCGGAGTCTTCATACTTTACAGTTTAGCAATTCTGGACTTAACTAAGTAATTGAAAGGATCTGCCCTAAAAAAAATCTGAGGAACCCTCCTTTTAACCTAAAAGCAATTTCACCAGATGATCTGTGTTAAATTGAGTAAACCATCCATCACAAAATTCTTGAGACCAATTTAAGAATTCAACAAAATTTCTTGTGCCTAATAACATCCTTGCTCAGCTGCAGAGGCAAGCTAAGAAGATAATATGTGAAATAGAGCAATTCTGAAATCTTTGCATTTTCTGATTTGTGTTATGGTATAATACAATGAAAGAATTGCTTTTGACCCCGTCAAGTGGAACCTGAAGGACAAAGATTTTATCATTTCTTTTCCTAGAAAATTGATGTAAAGATTCAATTTACTTTGGAGTGTCCAAGTGCTTCTGCAACTGAGAAAAAAAAAAGATTGATTTTTCATATAGAAGTTATGTAATTAAGTTCTAATTTGATAAAAGAGCTGATCAAAAAGAGGTGACCATTCTGAAATGTTCCTTGGTGCCAAACAATTACTTGTAATGCTTTTAGAAAGAAAAATTCTCAAGTATATTTCCTTTAAGTCAGGTGTAGTGTTTCCATACCAACGTTCTCATCTTTATTTTTAAAAAAGAACTATAAATCCGAAGTTTGTATACCATTCTTATGTTTCTAGGCATTTTGAGCTTGCCACATGAAGTCTTATGTTGTTGTTTCTGACTGAAGATCTATGTACCAAATGCTATCGGTGCCCTTCTATATCTCTTCAGTAATCACGGTTTCTGGAAAGGTCAACAGCTTCTTCCTGTTGCAAGCACCTGTGACTCTGCTGAGAACACTGTCTGGCCCCAGAGCATGCCTTTACCACACATGGTGCTGGGTGGAAATGCCACAGAATTAACTCCCCAGAAGCAGCCACTGGCCAATGACAGAAAGGCAATGGTTGACAAATGCCCCAGTTTCTTTTCCCCTTGGGGAGACAACTCAGAAGCATACTCTATGTCATTTTCCAGAGACTCCCAATTGGGACTGAGCCCCAGTACCCACTGTAGTAGTGTGTTTATTAATGTACCCTCTAATGGCTTTCTTTTCCTGCCCCCTTTCCATCTCTACCCACTTACCAGTGCTTCTTGGGATAACCTCCTGAATAAACTACTTGCATTCACATCTTTGCCACAGAGCCTACTCTCAGGAATTACAACCTAAAGTAATCTACATCTTAAACATGTAGAAACTACTAACGCTAAAGGATAGGTCTAGTGCAAGACTTTCTTTACATTTCTTACAACATCTTATGCAGTGCTTTGTACATAAAATGTGGCATTGATAATGACGATGAAAGCATCTAACATCGATTGAGCACATCCTCTATGTCATGCACTGTGCCGAACTTTATATCTTATTGACTCTCTCAACAGCCTTATGTGGTAGACACTATTGAAGGCATAGACTTTATTTGGTTTACCGTTAAGCCTCAGCTCCTACAATAGTACCTAAAACATACCAGACACTCAGTAAATACCTGTTGCATAAACCCAATTTTACAAATGATGTAAGAGTGAATTAGAAAGGTAATTTGCTGATGGTTCTGCAGTTGTAAATGCCAGAGCTAACTCCAGAGTTCAAACTCTTAACCCCACACTATACTAGAGTATGACCTAGACGAGGAAGAGGAGTGGGAGGTCCATGTAATGAATATTTATTTGCTCTGGGCTTGCAGAGAGATTAAGTAACATGCGGGCTTGCTAACATCGTTGTCACACACACAAAAATCTGCATTACTTGCATCTTCATTTACTGATAATACTAGTCATACTTTTTCCTCACTGCATCTCCTGAGTAAGTAAATTCATGTGTCTGCCCTTGTGTAAGATAACAGTATTCCAATGCTTAATTTGGTGATTAATGTGTGTTGTGATCTCTGGCAAATGTCCTCCTTGTCTAATAGCTGTTTCTCAGCTCAAAAGTTAGGAAGGCAGAGTAACCAGTCTGCCTGAGCTAGGTGAAGAAATAAAGGTCTCTCTTTTATTATTATCACTAAAAAGATAATGATATGGAGGGAAGCAGGTAGCGGGCTAGTAGTGGCAATACTTATTTTCTGCTTCAAAATAAATTAGGAACATTTAATATTCCTTTCTTTTTTTTTTTTTAAAGATCTTATTTTTCCCTTTTCTCCCCAAAGCCCCCCAGTACATAGTTGTATATTTTCAGTTGTGGGTCCTTCTAGTTGTGGTATGTGGGACGCCACCTCAGCATGGCTTGATGAGAGGTGCCATGTCCACACCCAGGATCCGAACCAGCGAAACCCTGGGCTGCCAAAGCGGAGGGTGCAAATTTAATCACTCGGCCACGCGGCCAGCCCCAGGAACATTTAATATTTCAAGAAAAAATTTTTTTCACTTGCTAATGGACATTTTTGAGCTATCTATACCTGACTTCTCCAGTAAGTTAATGATTTCGCCAACCTATTAACTGGAAACCTATTTATTTTTTTGGACTACTGACTTGAATTTTGTTTAAAAACAAAGCACAATAAAATTACTGATTAATCATGTAAAGAAAGCAAAACAATAAATGATGCATCTAAAAACAATAATTGTAAATTGCATAGGTGAATGAGTAAAAAAAAATGCTAAACTTAAAGTCATGTATAGAACAGGTCTCAGTGGTTATTAAAATGATGCCCCTAAAATCCTACGCCTCAATAAAAACGCTAAATAGAAAAATTAATACTAAATCAATTTCTCTTCAAATATTTAAAATGTTAAAGGTTAATCTATTTTGGCAAAGTAGCCATGACAGAGCGACATGTTGTAAATAATAAACAGCTTCTAATAATAAAAACTGTCACTACATTACATAATAGCAATATTTAAATAATGGCTCAGAGCCACATTGCATGCTGCAGGCAATTAGCCTTACGAGGAGAAAATGCAACAGTAACTCCTACTCCAGAGTTAAGTTACCCAAGATTTTGTAGAGGACTAAGCGAGTACTTAAGACTCTTTGGAAAGCTTTAAAGTCTTTGATTCTTGAGCATCCCATCTGCCCAACAGCTAAGAACAATCACTTCCTTTTATATAAAAGATCACGAGCCAAATGTGAAAACTGAAACATACAGAAAAGAATTTTTCCAGTTAATAAGCTCTCATAAGACTTTAACTATAAACTCATAATGATTCCCTAGTAAATAAAACCGGATATAAAAGAGCACATTATCTATCACAAGGTTATATTTTTCACTAACATAGTAATTTTCTTCTGAAGAAAAGGTTCTTCAATTTCAAAGACGTATTCTTTACCGGGAAAAAACCTATCAATTTTTTAGAAAAAATTTATGATGATAAATTGACACCCAACATAACCAGCCCTTTTTCTTGACACATGCTGATTGGTATTCTACACATATTCCAAGAAGTTAAGGAGCATGAATGAAGAGGTTGCACATGGCTTTTTTTCATATCATGTTAGCAACTACTCTTTTAAATTCACCTGTTCTTATAACTGACCTCATTTGGCATTTAGACATTAAATATCCAAACAGTTTAAGGATGGAAATGATATTATAAAATGATTAATTTCTTACCATCCATCTACAGAGCCTTTAAAAATATTATGGCTACCCTGTAAAAGAAAAGAGGTTCTTGGATAGTTCCTCTCAACCATAACAAAGGAAATTCTAAATAATAATTACTATGAGAAAGTACGATTGCTCTTTGAGCACTGGTATAGGAAACGTGGGTATAGCTTCAAATCTGGTAAGGAGAAGCAGCATATAGAAACACATAAAGAGAAGACAGTGCTCTAGGGGCTTGCTCAAGCTCTAAGGAAAGCTTTTCTCTAAGATTAAAAAGGCAGAGGGGGGAAAAAAGCCTTTGACTAGCTTTGCAGGAAAATACATATACAGTAGCAATCCATCACACCCTTAGTTGTGAAACATTTATTCTTTTAAACCTTTATTTACTTAAAAGAGTTTGGCTGTAGGATTCATTCTAAGAGACAAAAAGCTACTTTGATTTTTTAAAAAGTCAGCAAAGATGACCTCCCCAAAAGACTCGCTGGGTATTCCTTTCGAAGAGGCTACATTGCATTTAGAAATATTACATTTTAATTTTACATACAGAAACTCTGCAATTACTGCTACTTCTAAATGATCTTATAGGCTCAGATTTGAGGGAGGCATGTAAGTTGCATTTAGTTCACTGATCAATAGCTTCGAAATTTTATTTTATGGAAAGGACAGAGTCTGAAGAGAAAGAAGTAGTGGCTTTAACAAGATTAACACCTAACATACGACTCCTATAAGAGCAAAACGCATGTATCCCTAATCTTCCGAGGAAGGTTTTTTCATCTGTTATTCTGCTGTGGGCCTGCCTTCAATTGTGCAGACGTCACTGTAAGTGCATGCAGCCGTTCGTAGAAAACATGCTCTTAAAACAGAAGTTATACATTTCCTAATTACCTCCCTGGAAGGAGAATTTCTTGCTAAAGCAGAATTTTTTTTTTTTTTCCAAACGTACACTGACCCCAGAAAAAAGAAAACAATCTCCTTGCGCAAGAGTGAATAATCTCAGGCTCTCCATCTCGTGTGCTGCCATTTTACCATTTACCTTCCTTTACATAGTTCAGTAGAGGGGAAATAACACAAGGCAATGAAAGGTGAAATCTCTCTCCACCTCAAAGGAACTTGCCATATTGGTGGTGAAAAGAAACTCACTGTCAATATTGAAAACTGTGAAGACTAAACAGACACAATAGGAAAGTCTTCAGAGAAGAATTCATTTCTAAATGGCTTGTCCTTTTATTTCCTTGGGGGTAGGGAGGAGGATATGGAGTCCAGTGCTTTTGAAAGCCTAAATCTAATTATTCTGTGGCTTCCGATTTTTCCTGATGCTTCTTTTCCTACTCTAGTCTAATTACTTAAAATGAGGCACATTTGTTTGGCATTATTAAATCTGATATATTAACCTAAATGCTCTAAAATTACTTTTACTACTACTTAGTGGGAAAACATATTAAATTATTATAAAAACAATATTTGACTATAATAGGGTAAATAAGTGTATGCTATGCGAGTAAAATTGAAAATATTTTAAATATACATATATTTTCTAAGTTTTAGAGTTTCTAAATGCTTTAGCAAATTTTCTTGGATTTTACTCTCAATCTAAAATGTTGATTTTTTTCTACTGAAAATATGAACATGGTATAAAAGGCAAAAATAGGAGTTGGAATGAGATACCTCTGAAATGTAATGGTTCCAAGAAACATTTGCTGATATAATTAGAGGACCCCATAATGCTTACAGATCTTTGTGGGAGGAGTTAAACAGAAAGGCTGTAGGATAGTGACTTGTTCTGTCTCCTCCCCCATCTGGGTATACAAAGGCAAAATGTTTGTGCGATGATCACTCCAAAGAAGACAAAGTCTAGGGTGGAGAAGGGATGAGAGTGAGCAGCTGTGAACTTTATATTCCATATTTCCCTACATTTCTACACCTATAAAGTCAGGACATATATATGAAAATAATGCTTTAACAACTTCATGTAAATTCCATAAGAAAATCCAATCAATCAGCAAAGTCTGTTTATTCTACTCTCAAAATACACCTTGAATCGTTCACTTTTGTCTGTCTCCATGGCCACCATCATCTCTCCTTGGACCATAGCAATAGTCCTCTAACTAGTAATCTCCCTGCAACTCCGCATCCATTCTGTATACAGTAGCCAAAGTAAATTTTTTAAACAGTATTACTGATCACATTTCTCTGCATAATACTCTTCAATGGCTTCCCACTGTATTTAGAATAAAAGCCAAGCGCACTGTCACTGCCTACGTAGGACAGCCCACCTATCTATCTGACTTCTTCTTTGCATTCTCCCTGTCATTCAGGTTGTGTTGGTCTTCCATCAGTTCCTTCACCTCACCAAACTGTCTCCCTCTGCAGGGCCTTGGTGCCTGTGGTTTCCTCAGTTTCTTTACCCAACTCTTCTTGTGCCTGGCTCATTCTCATCATTCAGGTTGGGGCTTAGATATTTCCTTCTAAGAGTAGGCTTCTCTGATAATTCTATGTGAAGTTGGACCCCCACCCTGTTCTTTTCCATCACAGAATCTTGTAAATTCCCTTAAGCACTATTTTATTACTTGGTTTGTTCATATTTTTATGGACTACTCTCCAACCAGTATACAAACACCAAGAGGTAGAAGTGATTCTCCGCGCTTATTCCAGGCTGCAGCCTTAGCGCCTGAGACAGTGCCTGGCACTCTCACTCAATAAGCATTTGTTAAATGAATAAACAAAAAGAAAGAAGTGAGGTAAATAGCAGATCTAGCAGTATCCTAAAGTTCTTTGATATTTCACTTCACCATGTTACCTATTTACATACAATTATGACCTACAGTACAAACTGTTTCTGCATGCTTACCTCTGAAAGATGACTGATTTATAAGAATTAGTACCTTATTAATAAATATTTGAAAGCTATATATATTTTTAACGTTTTATTTATACTAGTTTGTCAATATTTTATACCTTGACGTTTTCTATTGACTATTCAAGCATTAAATTTTGGAATTTAGCTCTATTTATCATTTTGTAGTTCTGGGTTAAAAGTAAGTAAGGACATTTTCCCTTGGGGCTATGTACACAGCCTTTGTAGACTACTGCTTTTGGTTGAGCTGAGCAGTTGATCGAACCGAGCAGAACAGAAAAATCCAACTGATGGGTACTTCCGAGACTCTGCCAGTTGCACATCTAAACAGACCAGGTGGTAGTGTTGGCATCAAGTAGAGCCACTTGGTTTTATTATTTTTGATATGAAATGTGTAAGAAGCCAAGACCTCTTTAGCATTTTTGAGCTATTAATGTTACAGAGAATCTTTCTAAACAGGTATCTTTCTCCTTGTAAACATGACTTCATTCTGACATATCTAGTTCAAAACAGACAGAATCTCTAGAACAATATGTTTAATTTCTATTAAAATTTAAAGGTACCTAAGGCATGAAATTTTAGATAAATATTTATCCATGTGTTTCATTCCATGTGAGAGGTCACATGTTTACATTTTACATTCATTAGAAACATAAATTTAAAGTATTCATCAATGCCAATTCTATTAGAATAATTATCAGTTGGTATTAAACATTTCTTTCTGTGTCTGTCTTCTGGTTATATAGGTGCCTCTCAAATTAATGAGCCTCAGAATCACTGGATAACTTTAAAAAGTACAGATCCTGGATCCTACCTGCCCATTAAGATTGAGTAGGTCTGGGGTAGGGTCCAGGAATCTGCATTTTTAACAAATCTTGCAGGTGATTTGGATGCTGATGGAAACAGGTACAAATGCTGAAAGACATTGGTCTAGTCTTTTCTTCTTGGCAGAAGGATTTTTATCTACACTTCTCAATGTCTCCTTTAGCACTTTGCACATTACCTGGCATCTTGTAGGCATCAATAAATTTTCATGGAATGAACTGTTCATGAGAATAGAAAGCCTATTTTATGACTTTATATTACGTCTAATGGAATATTCTTATTAGTATAATACATCTTTTGAATAGTAATATTAGCCAATACTCGTTTTTTTTTTAAAAAAGGACTACATTTAAGGAATATATTTTTGTTTAAAACTTTCTATGAATACAATGAAATTGGATATTTTAATGACTGCCATGTGGTTAGCAGGAGGTGGAATTACTGTGAAGAATAAGAAAGTGCTTTTTACTACTTGATCTGTTTCATGCAATTCCATTAAATGGTTTGAAATAAAGTGCTGACTGTTGTCTACTGAACTCTCAACCCCAAATATACTTAGCAAAACAAATTTGATTTGTTTTAAAAGCATTATTGTATCTCAAACCATTGAACTAAGACAGTTTTTTTCTTTTTTTCTCCTTTAGCATATGGTGAAAAGATTTTTAAGAATTAAAGTTAATCTTAAAATACTCAAATTGAACATGATTTATTTCAAAATAAGATATAGCTGTTAAAATAATTTAAAGAAAAACTGGAAAGAATAGCAGACGGGGAAAAAAACCCATAAACTATCTCTAAAACAGTGTTTAGAATCCAAATTACTTCTATGCCTGAAAAATCTACCACCACCAAAAGCAAAGAACCTGCTAAGGAATATACAGAATGTCTAGTTCAATGTTGATTGTGGATATAAACTAGGAATTCTTTGGTATAAGGTCATGGTTATTATGAAAGCTGAAAATGGAGATATAAATGGTTTGAAGAGGGAAAACTGAATGATATCAGGAGAGAGGAGGAGGCAGGAGCAAAGAAAGGCCAGGATTTAGAATCAGAAGATACAAGTTTGAGGTCCAACAATGTGACCTTGGCCATGTCACTTCAAAGAAGTCTCAGTTTTCTTATTTGAGATATGAAATGGAACTGAATTGACAGGCTTATTCTGAGGATATATTATAACCCGTGTTATGAGTGCCTTGTAAATGGCTGGCTGTTATTATTTGGATTACCATTACTAAGGCACAGAAATAGGATCAACAGGTAAAGAATGGGCTGGAACTTGGGAGATATCTACATTTGCTATTCTATCCAATTTTACCAGTCTGCTCAAAATTCACCCTCTCACTCCTCAACTCCATAAACACAGTCTAGGAAGATGCATCACAACTACTGACTTACCAACAGTAACAGTCATTTACACTACAGCTAAGACAATGTGACTTAACAACGCTTTCAAACACTCTTTATATCAAGTTTATGGAAACTCAAAAAAATGGAAAATCTAAATCCCTCTTGTCTTCCTAATTATTTCAAAAACATAAGGAATTTGTGGTAAGTATATAGACTTTAAACAACACCCTGTCCCCTGAATAGGGTTAAAATTTAGTCACTGAAATGTATCCAACTCTATTTTCTTAGTTTTTCCCAATTTGCTTTTGATCCTGCTTGTGGGTTTTCATCTTTACTTGCTATTCCTCTTGCTGCAAAGAGTGATGTAGTGTTAAAAGTTGAAAATATGTGATTTATTCCAGGATACATCTCTCCCTAAGTGTCTGACTTTGACCATTAAATTTATTTTCATTTAAGGAACCATAAAAAAAAAAGGTAAGGACTGAGGGACAGGAGGAAAGGATGTGAATTCATGCCCCACACAATCAGCTTCATAAAGGAAGAGGTCCGGACTCTTAAGGTGACATGAGCACTGTGGCTACTCTTGAACACAAGGAACTGTTACCATGCTACCACATAACATGGATTCAAGGAGTCTTGACGTATGGCCGGTCTTTTGACATCACAGGTGCTACATTGTGAGACCTGAAAAACTCTGTATCCCTTTGTGGTCTGTAAAATTCTTTTCTCTATAATTGACTCAGACTTTTTGCCTCTTTTACTTTCTATGACAAATCTAGGCTTTGGGAAAGGAATTATTTTCACTGTGGAATAATAATAATCTAAAAGTGAAGTTTGAGCAAAAATGCTACCTCAAATGACATATTTAACTACATATATTGCACTGCAGATTTCAAAAAGAACAATTCTAGTTAATCTTTTTTTGAATGTCATCCAATACATTAAATGAGCATTTTACACAAATTAAATCTTTTTCCTAATTTCAAAATAGTCGACATGACAGAATAAGCAGACATGATATTATGATATTTAAAAAAACACTTTAAAATTATTATCCCTACATTAAAGTTATTGAAAATTCAGCTAAGTCTTAAACCTTTTTTGAAGCAGGATGACTTCACCAAAGGTGTGGGTGAAACTAGCTACATACCCCCAATGTTACAGGTCGTTTTCTCACTTTCTTTCCTATTTTGTTTTCTTAACTTCATTTTCTTCTCATTCTTTGACTACGCACTCTTCATTTTGCAGACTGGCTCTGGTTACCACATCGGAAACGTAGCCCCTAACGCCCTCATTGGAGGAGGTGGGGAAATCCCAGCCGTTGCTATGACCGAATTTCAGACAGGCGCCTGACCAGGAGTCTCAAGAACTGGAATCTCTTACTATGTATTGTATTTCCTATAAAAGTATGGGAATGCATTTTGAACTACTGCCCTATTTATACACATTTTATCACATACTTTAATGTACTTTCTAAAGTACATAAAGTCACATTAAAAAGGTAGGTGCCAAATGTTGGCCTAAAACATAGGACTCTCACGATTGGAAATAAAATGTGTTCTGAAAATGTGGACTTCGAGTCAGGTGGTCTGTGAAATGACTTGTTCTAAGGAGGTTATTGTCGTCTGTTTACAGAAAAGAATGGTCAGGAGATCAACAAGATGATGCCTTTTGTTTTATGGTACTTTGTACACACAAGATGCTGTTTAAATAAATAAAAAGTATTTTTATATACTATTTAAACGTCTAAGATTCAAAGTGTGCCTAGATTAGACTATTTGGTTGCTATGTGTGAATAGCAGCCTTCAAAAATCAAGGACTCTTAAGAATTGATTTGAAAGTAACTGCTGTCCTTTTTACACTGGCAGGAGACTATAGAAAAGGTACCTAAACATTACTGACTTGCCTTAGCTTTTGTATAAAAACCAAACCAAAGCAAACAAAACAATACTCTTGATTTTCAAAAAAGGCATACACACACATTTCTGTGTGTGTGTGTGTGTGTGTGTGTGTATGTATATATATATATATCTACTTTATCTCAAAATATTCTGTAAAATCTTTTTTAAAAAGTGTCAGTGGTAACAGTGGTTAACACTTACCACAGTGATTGTTAGGAATCTTTAAGAAAGAAGGTGAATGTGCTTTCAAGTTTTCCCTTAAAAACACTGTATACTTTAGTACTCTAGAAGTAACAACAAAATAAAAGTACATCAAATAGAATTACATCACTCTTTTTCTTAGACACTTTTGCCAGACGTAAACGTGAGCTGGCATAAAGGGCCACTTCCCATTTACTAAGCCAAAGAAGAATGTTAGGTAACACATCTGAACAGAAATGCCAGCACCAGTTTGTCAAGTAAGTTCATGAGACCTCATTCTACAGATCAGAATGAACAGGAGAAGAAGTAATGGAGGAGAAGCTAAGATTGTATCACCATAGCAACCTGCAAGGGTAGGGGAAGGCAGGCAACTGCATGCCACCTGCTAATCAATTAAGAGAGCTGTTTGCAAGCTCAAGAAATACCAGAGAATCTGAGGGGGGCTGTGGATACTGCTATTGATGAGTCAAGTAACACATACAAACTTAATTGGTAATTCTCTTCTCAACTTATTACACTTAGTCATATTGTTAACACCTATATATTAATAATGGTGTAGTGTAGTTCATACCAGACACTTTGCTGTACGCCATCTGCTCCAAAGAAGTCTTATTTCTTTATGCTTTTACTATAAGTATGATAGCCATTAAAAAAAGGTTTGCAGTGACAAATTCCTTTTAGTTTACATTAAATCGCACTATTGGATGAGTGTGAAAGTGAACTTGATTTTTCAAATGCAGTATTTTATAATCTCTCATTAAGGCATCTTGTAGCTTCAATGTTTATATAACTGTCTATTTTACACTCTCAAATCTGTTCAAATTCTTAATAGCTTAAAAAGTCAAAGTATAAATTCTTTCCTAAGACTGATTTGTTTTGTGTGGCAACATATTCAACTTACTGTTGAGTAGGGTCAAAGAAGCTTGTAAGTCACTTAATTTACTATTTATTTCTTCTAAAACTATCCCCAGAGGCCGAGAATCCTCTCAAGTTTGCCACTTTTCTTTTGCCTTCTGGCTAACTATTCCTCCTCCCCTTGTGCACCTTCTACCTTGGCAGATCTAACAAGTATTCTTTTGTCCTACTTTTCTTGAATTCGAAACTATTGATGACTCTACATTAGAAGGATGACTGATGTGTTACACAAAGGCCCCTATGTAGGTGAAGTCTGGAGATGTGCTAAGCAGCCCATTATTTTTACAGTACAGTGATCTGCTTGTGGAATTTTCTGAAAACATTTACAAGGGACAAGACATCAGAGCCTCCATTCTTGTTTTATATTGACTTTTGACCTAACATTGGACTAGTAAATCCCATGTATAAATAGGAGGCTGGGTGGCAAGACCACTTTCCTAAATATTTATAATGGTAAACTCTCCAGGTTATAAATTATACAGAAATAATATGATCAACTTTACCCACCATGAACTTATCTTTAACACTTATTGTTGTATTATATTAAGCAGGCTAGCAGGAATTTAACTACAGTATAAAGAAACTCAAAGATGAACAAAAATTAGATTAAACAATTCACCACTGAAAATAACCATGGATAAGAAAAACGGCTGAGAAAAAACACAATGGCCAATGTTAGCACAGGAATATTTTTCTTAAATTGAAAAAAAAGTCAAGATAAAACTTGGGTAACAAATAAATCCTACTGTTAAGCAAAAATTCCATATTCTCATGTATAAACACAAAAGGGTATGAATTAATCTATTGATAAAAAATATTATACAATGTATGTGAAACATCCAATAGTCATCTGAACATAAATAGGCTGAGATGCTCAGTCACCAATTGGTGAAGCAGGGATGCAAATCAGCCCCATCTTACTCAATCTACCATGTGCAGTGATTCGCGGAGAGCAGAATAAAGGGCTCAGAAGCCAGTGTTAGACTATGATTTTTGTCTTCTGGGAAACTCCACTTAACAGCTCCGGATATCATTAAAAGCCTGTGAGACAGTCATTCAAGGGTTGCTGCTGTAGGCTGATGTGGAAGCTTCAAAATGTACACACAGGAAGACAGCTCATGGTTATAGATCCTTTTACAGCATAAGTCCAGCGGCCAAATATTGAAAAACTTACTCTAACCTCTAACAGCACCTCTTGTTTGTCCCTCCTAATCATGAAATGGACTTTTATCATCATGCAATAATACCGTAAGCTCCTTGAAGGTAGAAACTGTGCCTCTATTTCTTTCTATCCTGTGGCACCTTGTGCATTTCTAGGCAAATGTCAGGTGTACCATAAATAGAGTTGAATTGAATTACAGCATGAGATCACATACTTGTCCCCATCAGCAGAACCCCACACCCCGCTCACTGGCAATATTGAGATTACAGGGGTCACTGGCAGCACTCTGCCTAATGGTGTGCTGACTGACAGAGTAGAAAATCAAATCAAGAAGGCCAGCATGACCTTTGAGTCAGGCAGACAGGGTGCACACTCACTGTAGCAACAAGGTCAAGATCAAAGTGACGAATGTCCAACCTTCTAGTACATGGCTAGAGACCTTAACTGACCACATCTGATTATCTGCGTAATTTCATCAGCATCACCTGTGAGTATTACTTCAGCTAGTAGTAAACAATGAGAGAGGAGCACAAATAACACAATCCCAGACTGCAGCAAATTTACCAGCTTGAAGAGATGCACTTGACAACAGGCTTCTTGTGGATTATGCAAGTCTACTGATTAGACATGAAAACAACTGCTTTATGGTGACCTGAAATGGGATTAACGTAAGCCGGATGAGCGTTAGAAATTCTTTAAAGAATCCAGCGAAGTACCATTCAAAATGATACAGCCAAGCTGTTAAAAAAAAAAAAAAAAAATCCTGGGAAAACAGAGAAGCTAAGATGAATCTGGTTATCAGTAATCAAGAAATGGGACAGTTCAAACTGAGAAAAACTATGTGGGGAAAATATGATTCTAGGCATCAAAGTCACTAGTTTCTATGAATCTAGGGTGAAAAGGATTATTAGCCACTTGTCTGTCTTTTAGCCACGTCAGTCTTCACAAATGGTAGTTAGAACCAGTAGCATTATCTTTAAATACTAAGGACAAAAATAAATACACTGCATGTAAATATGTGTCTAAATAATTTTTACATTTAAAAATAACTTCACTTTCAGCTATTGAAAAGACCATTTAATTCTAAGAGAGAGAGTCAGTAAGTGACTAAGGCACTGCAATTTACATCTGCTTAGTAGTGATATATGTCTAATCTCCAGAGGGCTTCCAACCTGATTTTCTCCATATGTTACCCATATGTTGTATTACCATAAACATATCTTCTAGAAAACAGCCATATGTTTCACTTTTTTACCTGAATAATAGTGGCCCTTCTTTGGTCATTATCTCTTCTGTGGATTTTGAAATATTTATAGAAATTAAATATGAAAAGAATTACTTTAAAATCAGTTAAATATAATCCTAGTTATTCATAGTATTGCATTTATAGGACCTATACACTTTTTTTCTATAGCACTAAAATTCTCAAGCTTAAATATCAAGATAGTATTATTATTTACATTTAGGTCAAACAGAATTTGGCATGAATTTAACACATCATCCCAACCAAGGTTCCTAAACATGCTCTGGAAGTAGAGGATTTTCTCCTATTGATGAATGACTCATAGATAATCATCATCAATCATCATCATCAACCTCATGATAGCAACAACAGTTTATAGTAACTGAGTATAGACAATCTCCCAGGTATTGTGCTATGGGACATAGTACATCATTTTTCACTTTACCTACAAGTAAAATGTAGGTAAAAATGTAATAATGATGTTTATAGCTACATTATTTTCAGATTGACTTCATTGTAACTCTCGGTCATCACAACTGTGATTTTGCACATATGAGACCCTGACAGTCCTGGTGCTCCTAGGACATGCAACATGAGAAAGAGTAAATCAATGATCTGACTCTTTGTTTGCTTGCTCTATGTCTTCTTTCTCCATCTTCTTTCTTCTAGCCTTCCAACTACCAGAACCTCTACAGACTCAGACTACGGATCAGGAAGGGCTACGCTGGTCTGCTTTCAACAAATGTCTCTCGGTAGATGGATGACTGTGGCCATAGAGTACACAATTTTTTACTTCAGGCTGCTTTAGAGTAGGAAATTCAGAGTCAGTCTTTACCCTTGGTGGATTCTCATTATTTCATGCCAGATTTTGGGGGGATCACCCTGTTTCCAGTATTTCCTATTTCCAATCATGTAAAATTCTATAGAATAATTCTGTTCATAAACAATCTCAATTATTCCACTCTCTTGCTATAACACATCCTTTCAAAATCTAGGATCCTCTGATTGTCTTTCAAAATCTCCTACAACTGATTCCATATAGTTCTGTGTCTCCTTTCTCAAGGCTAGCCGATAAGGCCTTGGAAGAGGAGGGCAGGAGGGCTCAACCAACCTAGACTAGGCTGAGGCAACCTTCAGTGACCATGTTTCACCTGTTTCATGCCTATCTCTATCATAGGAAATAATTATAGTTACATCCAGATGGAAACCAATTAGGAGGTAAGAACAGCAGCGAACATTTATTTAATGCTTACCATGCATTAGGTACTATACTAGCCACCGTACGAATAGTATCTCATTCAATTCTTATAAGCCTAGGAAATGGTATTATTCCCACTTAATGGATAATGAAATCAAGGTTTAGAAACATTAAATAACTTGCTCAAGGTTACAAAGCTAGTAAGTGGCAGAGGTGTCATATGAACCCAGGCAGTCTGATCCAGAACCCACACTACTGCCTCCCCATAAAATGAATGCTTACAATGAATTTCATTAATTCATATGTTGAGTACTCACTATTTTTTAGACACTGTATAATAATACAAAGAATAGTAAGACACGGGCCCAACCCTCAAGTAACTTAGTGTTTTGGAGGAGGGGGACATATACATAGTAGTAAGTGAGTTAACTGAGGACATGCAAGGTGATAAGGATGCACGGTGCAGAGAGGAGTGAACATTGCCTGACAGAACCAAGGAAGTCTTGCTAAGTAAGGGTGCTATTGTAAGAGGCATCCTTAAAAATGGAAAGACTTTAGTGGGCAAGGATAGGGTCTCTTCTCCAATATATTTGCTAACACATGGAGATGAGAGGTAGGTCTTCCTGATGGGAGTATTACTGTGGTAATCATTTCACAATATATGTAAGTGAAATCCTTCTTTATACACTTTAACACTTTATACAGTGTTGCATGTCAATTATATCTCAATAAAACTGGGAAAAAATGGAGTAGTTGGAGGGTGTTACAGCTTGAGTTTATCTGGACAAATGATGGAGTCATATCAGAAGGATCTTAACTGCTAAGGAGTTAGGCTGGGGAAAAATGGAGTAGTTGGAGGGTGTATACAGCAGACCAGCTTGAGTGTATCTGGACAAATACTGGAGTCATACCAGAAGGATATTAACTGCTAAGGAGTTAGGCTGTTTTCTGTTGACAAAGGTTTTTAAAGTGTGGAGGCACACAATTGGATTTGCATTTTAAAAGGCAGGGGTTCTCAAACCTGGCTGCACATTAGAATCATCAGGGGATCTTTTAAAGAAATATTGGAGCACCGACCCCACTCCCAGAGAATCAAATTCAATTAATCTAAGGGAGGGCCTGGGCATCAGTATTTTTAAAAGCTCCCTAGGTGATTCAAATATGCAGCCTAGGCTGAGAACCACAGCTTCTCAGCTTCTAGTGTCTAATTTATGCAATTAAAAAATACTTTTATTAAAGATTTGCCATCCAAATAGCAAAACATAACCACCAATTAAAAAAATTTCACCTAAGATATGATTCTAAACGTCTCAAACAAAATTATTTCTAAGTCAAGTGAAAATTAAAAAACAAAACACTTTAGCTTGTGATTTCATGCTAAAGGAAAGAGTCTGCTGGCAAGATGTGTACCAGAAAGCTGAGGGGTTAATTTACAGCGCTAGATGATGAAACAGTGTGGAAAAGCCATGACATTTAAAGGGGTAAAAAGAAAATCAACCACTCATGTTAAAATCTCTCTTTTCCTAAAGTTCCATGATTCTCTATCAATGCATCTTGGGTGACAACAGTTAAAAATCAATTGTATCTTTACATTATTCTACAGAATCATGGCTAAAGTCTGCCACGGCGACTGCAGAACTCTCTCAGCTGAGTTACATAATGGAAGTATCTGCAACGGTGAAAGTTATTCCAGCTCTTGGGTAGAATGACGGATGCTCCACAGCTTCTTCGGATGTGAAGCCACTAGGGACCTGGCTGCAAGCATGTATTTTTATAGACACCTCAGCTAATGTAAAAGTCCTAATGCAAACTTTAGTGCTTGGGCACATTAAATAGGTTTGGGATGTTTCCCCAGAGAGTTTCAGTTCCATTAACACAAGACTTGGTGGCTGAGAATGGATATAATCCTGATCCCATGTTAGAGATATAGACAGACAAACTCTTGAACTGTCTCAAGCTAGCACTCACATTTCAAAAGATAAGAAGAACCTTTCAGCATCACGAGGACTAAAGAATTCAAGTGGAACCTAACTCAGCTTCTTACACATCTCCCTTCCCCCACGAGAGCTCAAGTGGCAGAATAAAGTTAAATTATTTCAGCTGTTAGAAGAGAAGCAGACAGAATTTGTGGGCTTCATTCAGTGATTGTCATGACTGAAAGTTCTGTTATTGAACTAATGGCCCTTGGCCCTTGGAGGTTCTGACTGTTGGCTCTTAAATGGCTAAGACTTGCAGCTGCATGTGAAAATGTCTGCTGCCAACTCAAAGGTCCCATCAAAGTAAGTATCCATGGAAGGCAACTGTGCACAGATGTTCCTATGTGGAACTTTTACTCCTTGGCACAGGACTGAAGTCTGGATTTAGGCAACACCAGCAAATCTACTGAGTTCTACGATTGTCCTCAGAGTACCTAACACTCTGTCACTAGGCCCTTCGTCACCATCATCATCCCTAAAATCATGTAAGGTGGACTCTAAAGGGAAAAACAAGACTTTGTCCCCTTGGAGAGTTGAGAGAAGAGGTGGAGGGGTCTCCATGGACATTCAAAGGTTCCCAGAGGCAGGTCCCACAGCCATTTTTCCCTTACCACCAGCCTCCCCACCCCCTCCATTCCAGACCACCACCAACTTTGCCAAGTATACTTCTGCAACATCTCCTCAGTCATCTTTTCTTTCCATCCCTACTTTCACAGTCTTCATTTGGAATCTCATTTTTTTTTACCCAATCCAGTCCAATCATTCTAGTTATCTTCCTGTCTCCAATATATCTTCTCAATCTGTCCTCTACTCCAGTGGTCAGTAAACTATGGCCAAGGGCTAAATTCTGTCTGCTGCCTGCTTCTGTATATAAAATTTAATCAGAACATAGCCACACCCATTTATTTACGTATCATCTATGACTGCTTTCATGCTACAATGGTGAAAGAGACTGTATGGCCCAAAAAACCTAAATTATTCAGACCTTTATAGAAAAAGTCTGCCAGCCACACTATTGCCAGGATGATTTTGATCAAAAGCATAAACCTGACATACTGCTTCCATGCTTAAAAGACTTTTGTGGCTACATTTGGTGGTGAGGGACCAAACTGCAGTTGCCAAACATATTATTTCTGACCACACTAAATAAACTCCTGATCTTGAAGGTGACTTGCTATTAATGCCAACTTTGTCCTTCTGTGCCCATGCTGCGTGTTTTGTATATCATGCCCTTCATCTGAAGAATTTCTATTCATCCGCCCAGGTTCAGTTCAAATATCATCTCTACCATGTAGCCTTCCTTGATTCCTCCTGATGGTCAGATCTTCCATACACACTTTCTTTATTTCCATAGTACTTCATATATTTTTCTTATTTTACATTTATCATTCAGTATTTTATTCATTCATCTATCTACAGATCTAATTGCTTTGCTTAGCCATAAGGAACTGGCTTAAATATACCAGGATTAAATTTCCAAATGAACATAATGGAGATTCTATGCTCTTATTTATATTGAGGATACTATTATTTCAAAATAGTGTGAGAATTTCTCCTAGATGTCTGCCTTTAGCATTACTTTATGCTGATGCAAGAAAAGTAGTCTTAACAGTTTGCAGTTACATTTCATGTTAAGTTAAATAAAAAATCACTCTCTAGCTTTATCACCAAGCTTATTCTGAAGGAGTTTTAATCCTTCCCCAAAATTAAATCTTCCCTTAAAGGAAAAAATTTACCAATGATGGTAAGTGTTAAGTAATTTACAGTAGGCTTTGAATGTAATTTTAAAAAGAGGAATTTCAAAAGTATTTTGAGCAATGGCAGCCATCTTGAAATAAATACTTTTGCTATGTTATTAACTTTGATGGGAATGCTACCTGGTCCAGAATGTATTTGTTGTTTAATTAATTAAAAGACATTGTGTAAAGGATGGAATGCTCAATAAATGGTCAACCACATTTTTATTTATTTATTTATTTATTTATTTATTTTTTGAGGAAGATTAGCCCTGAGCTAACTACTGCCAGTCCTCCTCTTTTTGTTGAGGAAGACTGGCCCTGAGCTAACATCCATGCCCATCTTCCCCTACTTTATATGTGGAACGCCTACCACAGCATGGCGTGCTAAGCGGCACCATGTCTGCACCCGGGATCCGAACTGGCGGACCCCGGGCCACCGAGAAGCAGAACATGTGCATTTAACTGCTGTGCCACCGAGCTGGCCCCAATTAACCACATTTTTAAAAAGTTGGATTCAGATGTATAACAGATCTAAGTTTAAAAAACAAACAAACTTTTAGGAGAAAACAATCTTTATAAATTTTGGATAGAGAAGGCCTCTAAAAGGCAAAATAGAAGGAACAAAAGATAATAAATTAAATTATATTAAAATGAAAACCTTGCTCATGAAGATACCATAAAGTCAAGTCAAGCCATGGATTTGGAGAAGATATTTGCAAAGCATATAACTGTCAATAGACTAATATCCAGACTGTCTAAGAATGACTAAATATCAGTAAGATAAAAGGGAACTCCTAAACAGGAAAAAACAAAAAAGATATAAATAGGTAATCCAAAATTTGAAGGTCTAATAACATACCTGAAAATTCTCTACATCATGAGAAATCAAGCAGATACAAATTAAAACCATGAGGAGATACTATTTCACAGCAATCAGATTGGCAAAGATTGAAAAGTCTGCAACACCAAGTGTTGGCAGGGATGTTGAGCAATGAGAAAGCTTATACCTGATGGTGGGATTGTAAATTAGCACAGCTTTGCAGAGCAAACTGGCAATATCTAGGAAAGTTGAAGATGCACTCCTACATTTATTCTTAGATTTGAAGAGATATATATCATTCAAGCACAGTTTGTAATAGAAAAGAGAAAAACCACCTAAATGTTCTTCAATCGGAGAATGGAAAATTAAGTAGGGATTATTGATAGAATGCTAAAAATGAATGAATTAGGACACATACACCAACATGGATAAGTCTCAAAAGCATAATGGTAAACAACAACAAAAAAAGCAAGAAGCAGAAAATGTGTATAGTAAGATACCATTTATACAAAATTTTAAAACCTGCAAAGGAATGATCTATATTGTTCAGAGATTATACATAAACAAAGCAAAAGTATACAGGTGTGTGTGGGAACAATAAATACCAAAATCAGGAGAGTGGTTACTTTTGCAGGGGAAAGACAGGAATGCAATTACGAACTTTAACTGTATCTGTAATCATTTGTTTTTTAAGCGAAGGTATACTAATGTTTGTATACTATTATCTATGCTTTTCTAAATATCTGGAATTTTCACAATTTAAAAAGTCAATCACTTAGAAGATAATTCTTTTTGATGGAAGTTGCCATAACATGAACCTCCAAAATGATAAATCTAACATCCAGATATATTCCAGTCCCTGGCAACAAACTGGTAAGATTTTAAACTATTCAGATAGTGTTACCAGTTCTAGAATTAGAAATTTACCTCAAAGTTTGGCCAGTCTAACCTTCTCCTGTTTACAAGTAAGGAACTGATAGGCATAACTCAATCACTCAGTACTGTCAGATTGGCCAGTGATGGGGTTAGGACAGCTGAGTCGGTACCCTAGCTGCTACAACCCCAGATACACTGTCATTAAATAGGGGTATTCTCAAGCACAATGTCCAACATTCTAGCATTGTTACTTTACCAATCTTAATCTTAAATCATAAATATACACAGTCATGCACCACACAACAACATTTCAGTCACTGGCAGATCACATATATGATGGTGGTCCCATAAGATTAGTACCTTATAGCTTAAGTGTGTAATAGGCTGTTCCATCTAGGTTTGTGTAAGTACACTTACGATGTTCAGACAGCGACAAAATCGCCTAATGACACACTTCCCAGAGCATATCTCTGTCACTGAGTAACACACGACTCTATCTTGAAATTTTGGTAAGGGACAGAAGACCCTGGAAACATTTTGGGGCTATTTGGAGCTATTTGAGATAGCTCTGTATTATGACAGTCCTTATAATTATTTATCAAATGAAAATAGTAAGGTGCAGAACAGTGTGTAAAATACAGCATCACTTTGTAAAAAATGAAAGGAAACAAGAATGTTGTATTTGTCTGATTTGCATATGCAGAAAAATGCCCATAAAGGGTAAATTAGAACACTGGTTAGCTGTTGGCAGGAATGGGTACTGGGCAGAGCAGGTGACAGAATTGGAAAGGTGACTTTTCACTATATACCTTCTTATAGCTCCTCTACTATGAAAGATACATTATTTTTCTCACTTCTCTCAATGAACTCCCATTCCAGCTTCTTATCAAGTCTATGTGACCTTTGTCATGGACTGATACAAAATGATGGCTGACGGTCAGGGCCTGACAGGTGGAGTACAATGACCATTACCTTGGCATTGCTATGGGCCCCAATTTCAAGGGCTCAGCTTCTTTTGTATGAAGACTTTAGTTTTAGCTCCCGAGTTGACATGCCTCATGCCTATTGCTTTCTACCTGTAGGCCTTAAGCTCTGGCACGTAACGTGACGCAGCACTTGCCTGGGCCATGAGGTTCTCAGGTTTCTTTTGGTGTCTGGAATACGCTTGCCAGTCCACTTGGCAACCTTCTCACACCTTGACCCCTAGCTCCTGGGTGCTTACTAGCTATCATTATCCTGACTTAGATTTGGCTAACCTTGACCCTGTGCTGCTGATTATCACTAGGGTATCAACTCTAAGCTCGTTTCCCCTCTTTCACTGATATATTTTTCTGTTATGATCCTTTTCATAAATCAAGTAGAAGCTACTTATTCCCTAACTTAGAATTTGGATTCTTCTCTTAAGATTCCTTTCTAAAGAGAAGGGTTCTAGAAGATAGCTTCAAGAAAAATGAAGGCAGTCGACAGAACCCTAGACTGAGAATTTAAGAATTTAAGGTTGGATAAAGAACAACTTCTCTGGTCCTTAATTTCCTCAACTCTAAAATGAGTGGTTTAGAAGACATTATCTGCAAGGTTCCTAACAGAGCTAAAATTCCACGGCTCTCCTTTTTAAAAAAATTATCTTCTTCCTCCTTCCAGCTCTATTCCTTCTTCCACCTATTTCATTTCAAACACACTCTGAACAGAAGTGTTTAGACACAGTACCCATGATTTAATCTTATAGAAATATATTAGAGAAGACTAAAAAGCTTGGAAACAGAAAGGAACAAACGGAAATTATTCCCTGCCAACTTTCTTCATGGGAAAAAGGCATTTTCTTCTAGAGAAAAAAATCTGTTGAGGTACTATGGTTTTAAAAAAAATGGCTCCATTTTCTCATAAGGACATTGTTTTATATAATTTTTATATAATTGCCCTTAAGAAGAATATGAGGTAATAGAGAAGTAAACCCTTTGAAAGTAGTCTCTTATTTTAACTTTAATATACATCATCCATTCATTTAGTCATCCACTAAGATATTTTCTGATCACATAACCATGTAAGTCATTAGTTCTCTTTAACTAATTTGTATTTGTAATTATCACTCATCTTGTGGCTGAAACCAGAAACACGGGAGTCACCCGGAGTCCTCCTTTTCTTTGACCACACATCCAACCAACTACCAAATCCTGACGACCCGACTTCAGAACAGACCTTGAACCATCCATTTCTCTGCTGCTCTTCTGCCAGCCCAGTCATTGTCTTACCTAAACTCTTTAAGAGCCTCGTGGTGGCCTCTTTGTACTCTGGCCGTCCTCCAACCTCCTCTCCACAGAGCAGCCCTAGCAATCCTTTTAAACCCACAAACTTGGCTGTGCCACTCCCCAAGGAACACTCTTCAGTGTCATATCAATGGCTTTTGCATCAAATCTACACTCTTTCCCTAGCCTTCAAGGCATATAGCATTTGGTTCCTGTCTACCTTTCCATCATTAACTAGCCATGTGAGCTTGAGCAAGTTATAGGATCTCTATTCACATTATAAATTTTATGCTATAAAATGCAGCTAAGAAGAACCTGCCTGTAAAGTGCTTGTGACAGTTCTTGGTACATAGCAAGTACTCAGTGAGTGTTAACTATGTGAATATTTTATAGCAGACAAAGACTCAGAGAATGTCCACTCTGTGTATAACTCTAAGCTAGGTACTTCTAAACACTAGTGAACCCTTTCTAATACTTCTCCCAACATACACCCTTTTCTGATTGCTATGTCAACAAGGGGATTACTACATTTAACTGAACTACATAAAGTCTTACACTCGGGTTACACAAAAAATGGCTTAGGGCATTTCATGTGAAAAGACCTTAAGGACTTTGGGCGAATGCAAGCAAGCAACTAAGAGAAAAGAGCACAGTGGTTTCCATATCACCTCCCTACCCCAATGCACACACAGAAAAAACTAAAGAAATCTTAGATCATGATACTATTTTTACCTAAAATAAGAGAAGTCACATGTTGCACTGGTCAGATAGTATTTGGTTTTATTCAAGTCAGCGTATTCTAACAGCAACATTAACATGTCAATTAAGGGACAAATTTAGGACAAGTAGGAAGGTAAGGGGCCTGTGAAGAATGTTACATATGACATAGTTAAGGGAATTGGGGTAATTAGCCTTGGGAAGAAAAGACCTGGAAGACGCGATGGACAAGATATTTCAAATAGCTGAAAAATCTTTTTATAGAAAACACATTATATATGTCCTAATGACCAGAGCTGGACCCAAAGTATGGAAGTTACAAGGAAGAAGACTCCAATTCTCATTATTAGAAATATGCAAAAATGGGAGGAAAAACACTTAGGAGAGTAGCAAATGGCTCTTCATAGGAAAAGTTTTAAGTACAGGCTGAATGATCATCTTCTAAGAACCATGTGGAAGGAATTTCCTTTTTGGATAAGAGCGAGGGACTAGATAATAACAGCTAACATTTACTAAGCACTTAATAATGTGCTTAGAGATAGGTGCTACCATTTTGCTGATGAGGAAATTGACATAGGTTGTGACTTGTCTACAGTCCAACAGGAAATAGCTGAAACAGGAGTCAAATCAAGGCTGCTTGACTCCAGAATTTGGACTCTCAGTCTCCATGATACACAACTTCTAAACCAGCGATTTCAGAATGTTTCCCACCTCTAATTTCCATGTTTCTATTTTTCACAACTTTCTGCAGTTACTTGTTAATTGGCATCCCATATGCCTGTAAATTTGTGTTAATAAGATTTGTTAGAAAAGAAAGTTTTTCTGGAATAGATGAATGCATACCATTTCCCGGAGATGTACCAGAATTCGTATGTAATGAGAGAGAGTTATAGCAGAAGAGGAACATTAGTCTATGCAAACCTTCCAAGAAAAAGAAGTCTCTGTAACCAAAAAGGACCCTACAAGAAATTCCTCTGCTCATTCAGAAAGAGAATTTCTGAGACAATTTTAGATATACAATCATTTTAAATATGCAATACTTAACAAAGAGATATAAGAGAGAAAAATCAAAAGGTATAGCAACCTTTACAAGTATCTTCTTCTTGCCATTAGATTACAGAAGGATAACTGCAGGAAGTTATTAAGACTGCTAACATTCTGCAAATAGAATAATCACTATACAATGTTCCCCAGAAGGAGAGAGTTTACAAAGTAAAATGTTCTGGAGTAATTTGAGATTCAGATAAAAATGGAGTGGATAAATGAGATAATGGCAGAGAGCAGAACACCCCACAGAATGCACAGATATTCTGTTCTGGTAAGAACTTTCGGGTCTATTACTATGCTCAGATGTCTCATATGGTCTCATCCGGCACAATTTTGCAGTGACAGTAAAAAATACAATTTGCTCATTTAGAACATGTTTTAGAGCTGGGTGAGAAATAATTTCCCTAAATTGAATATTTGGGAACCAATTACAACTGCAAATCTGCTATTAACCTCAAAATAGGTAATTGCAAGTTTGTGTCTAAATCCATTTGTCATAATAGAGCAAATTAAGAATCACATGATGGACGTGATTAATGTGTGACAGTTATGAGCACCATGAGCCCAAACTAATAACAACATCAAAGAGAGATTCCAAATGTGATGCAGCCATGAAGGCAAAACTAATTTTCGAATTATAATAGCAGCATCCAAGAAAGCTAATGTTTTCTTTGTGTGATAGTCACGGCTGGGCATCTGGAGGATGGCCGGCCACTAATGTCCTAATAAATGGCAGGCACACACTGGAAAGACAGGCATCATGTGGTGAACTGAGCAGAGTTGCTGATGCCGTTGTCATAATGGACTGACCAGGCAGCGGGTCAGAGGGGCTGGATGGGCCTGAGAGTTCTGACTCACACTGCACAAACACATTGTCAATGCATATAAGTAAGATTCCTGCTTTATTCCTGTGTAGCATTTCTTCCCTATTTTCCCGCTGAGAGAATTCTAGATGACTTGGAAAATACTTGGTAGTGTCAGAGTGAGACCTTGCTTTGGCAACAGTCACCTTGGAGTTAAGAGAGAAAACTACCTGCAGATTCTGTGAGAACAGGGCCTTCAGCTGATGCTTGGGGGGAACACCCACTCTGGCGGGCACTGGCAGCCTGGTACTGCCTGGTGAACAGTACAGTGAAAGGCAATGACCCTACCTGCTTGACTGACTGAATGATGGAAGCTGCCTAGGAAGTACGAGGTAAGTGAAGATAGAGGAAAAGTCCAAGACAGTTATTTTTCATAGATCAAAGGGGACAACAAAAGTTGTCTGCATAGCACTGTATGAGGTGAATAAAAATAACCTTTATTTGTTCGAAGTAGTTAAAAAAAATTAATTGGCTTTTTAGCATTTTTCTTACAGTGGTTCAAAAACAAATCTGTCCCAAAACAGTAAATTCTCACGAGAGTAAATACTAATTAGAATTAGTATTTCTTGCCTCATTTTAGCTCAACAAGTTTCTTAAAATCCTGACTATTTTAACACTTGTAGAACCTCAAGGATAGAAATACACACACGTTTAAAAAAAAAAAACAACTCCTTTTTTACTTTTAGTCATTGGTTTAAGAATGAACATATCTGCCAATTTACATAAAACATTTATGGCTCCTCTTTCAAACATTTCTACATTTACTCTTTGCATTCTTCTATAATGACCTTTCTAAGGTTTTATCTCTTTTAATAGGATAAAAATGAGATACTTTGCATTACTAATAGTCTTGAAATTAAAGTAGATATTTTAGGTGTTGGCAATTTTCCACATCTGCCTCTAGCATTATTGAAACTATCTTAGTATTATCTCTGGGGATAAACCTTATTATTTATTTGTAGAATCCAGTCACAGAGTTGGTCAGAAATGATGAGTATTTAAATATAATTGTTTCTTACTGAAGGGTTAAATTCGACAGAAAGTACTGTTAGGCCTTTGAGAACCTCTTCATATTACGGTTTTCTGATATGTGTCAAACTTTGGGCTCACAAATATATTTGTGTTATTTTAATATATCATCAAATAGCCTAGATAATCAAATGATGTTTTCAGTGATTCTGTCTCAAATATTGATGCATTTCCAAAATACAGACCTGGAATAAGTAATCAGAGATTAAAGCAAGGTTATTTGAATCACTTAAATGGAATAAATAGTATGTTGAAACATTCACATATTCTGACTAAACTACATTGCGTATGTGACTGTGATTCAGCCTAAAGAAGTCCAGCTTAGAACAGGCAGTGAGTTAATTTGACTTTCCTGAGGCATCATATATGAATATTCAATGCATACAACAAGGTGAAATCCGTATGTGTAACTTGTGATTTGTGATTACAATCTTCTGAGAAACACCACTCCAGTGCCACAGCACAACACCCATCTTGTCAGACACAAAAGCTGGATGGAAAGTCAGGAGATGTGAACTATCACTCTTTCACTTTTTCCTCTTGCTTACTGCGCTTATGCCCTCTGTTGTCTCACATGCTGGTTGTCTCTTCTCCTTAACACTAACATTTGCCCCATGACAACACGTTCCCTTCTACTTTGTCTTCTTCCAAATCGAAATTGCACCGTTCCTCCAGGCTCAGCCCTGCTCCTTTAACATTATTCTTTTTCAGAGGTCAGATGTACTTTCATGGATTTAATTATTATTTATGCATGGAGAACTCTACAATGTTCCTTTATAGGGTGTTAAAATGCAAGGAATCTCAGGACTCTCATTATAAATATATGGAAATGGAAGCTGGAAGCCGCAAAGTCACTTGACTAAATTCACCCACCTACTTGGTGTCAGGGAGGGCACCAAAACATGGGTCTCTGCAGTTCTAGTTGTCTGCTCTCTAGTGTGCAATACTGCTTCCATTTCTAGCCCTCGTGTCTCATTTGGTCTCTTGTATCTCTATCTTCTTACTAGACATCACACCTCAAATGTTCAAAACCAGATTCTTCATCTTCTCTCTCAAGCCAGCTTCTATGACATCTTTTTTCACTAATGACATCTCATTCTCAGCTTACCCTAGCATGAAATCTTAACATTATCTTTGACTCCTTTCTTTTATCTTCTAAATATATTCAATAGGAGGTCTTTGGTATGGAAAGTACATAGAAATATACTCATCCTTCAAGGACAAGGGCAAATACCAGCTCTTCAATAAAGCTTCCCAAGATCATCAATTCATATTGATTTCTCCTTCCTCTTAAATCACAGAGTATTGATTGTGTCCAACAATTATTCTGATACTTAATCATATAACTTACTGTGTCACTAATTACCAAACTTTAAATTTTTTGTATTTCTCATAAGACCTTGAAAAGTTTATGCATATAGTAGGTACTCAATAAATTCTCATTGTTTTGAATCATATTTCTTCGTAACTTGTTATTGGCTGACATATGTATAAAACATGAATAAGATGCTTATAAATATTTTGATAGTTTTCAATATTAAAACAAGAAAATTGAGTTCTGAATAAATATTCCTCTTAGAAGAGCATCTTATTTAATACAATATTTCCAAGTGAGAAGAATGGTAAATAATAGTTATGCACAAAATAAAATGGATATAAAATAACTCTATCAAGTATTATGGATACTACTAAAATGGGGCCATTTAAATAAATATTTTTCCTGACACATATTTGAAATACACAAAAATAAGTCTATGAAATAGCAACATCTTTAAGAGGTCAGTGCTATCTCATTAGCAAAGATCAGTTCCAAAAGTAGGCTGAACTATGCACTGAACAGCAGTCAATGGGCCTGTAGGGTGATGGGGGGTGCACTGTTTCAGAGTGCAGGGGTCCTCAGAAGGAAAACATCCTATTTCAGTTTCCCACATCTAACTTGGGGAATCATTAGTAGGCAAAGACAGCTGATTTTAACTGTTCAGACTGGTACACAGGGAGAATGACAATCTCAAAAGTAAAGAACTCTTTTCTCCTTCCTAATTAGTCAAAGAAAGTTGACATACCATGGCATATTCATGAGTCTACAGGAGAAGAAACAGATTTTAAAAGGAGAGATGAATGAAAAGATAGCAGATGGAGAGAAAATGGTTTTGATTACAGATGACTAGAAGTGAAAGAAAATTGAGATAAACTAATATTAGAAAGCTGAAATGGTTAGGACAAAATTAATAAATGTGAAAAGCAAAAAAGAAATAGAAGAAAGTTAATTATAAGAAAACTGACTTTCTCAGTTTTATTACCTATAAAATTAGGCCCAAGGAACTATAGATGGCACAATTACTAATATGAAACAAAATGCTACTTTAGACCCAGAGAATTACTCCAAAAGCCACACAGGAAATTAAATCCCAATAATATACTCACATACCTTACATACATTAAGTATGGAACATGTAATGCATTTTGAAAATTGTATCTCTAAATTTTACCCAACATCAATGAAATAAAATTATTTTTTTTAATTATAAAACAATTTCTTAGAAGCAAATACTGAAAACTAGTAAACTATAAGGAATTTCATTTGTATTACATTTGTTGACATTCGAAAATTGTTTCCAACAAATAATATAATAATTTACATGAACAAAATTAATGCATTAAGGAGGAGGAAGTTCTGGTCCGTAAGAACCACAAATTCAGTACACATACAAAATCATTCTCTCTCTCACCTAAACAGCCCTTAGTCTTAAGAACAAAATATGAGAGTAAATAATATCAGGAACATGAGTTTATAATTTTTTTGAAACAAGTAATTAAGAAAGATTACAAAGATGTTTCACTTTTTAAAAACTAATAACTAAGAGGATCACAGAGATGCTTCACTTTACCACAAACTGATTCTGAAACCCTCTTTAATGTTGATTTTGCAATCAGAGTAGCCGCAGCTCAGAGCTATTGCAGCTCCGTGTGACAAGAGTCTCCCAAGGAGATGAATGAGACCATCCTATTGATAAGGTCACAATCGATCTGAGGCAGACCTTTTTTAAATTAGCAAAATGTTGCAGCACTTTAGTAAGTGTCACCAACAGCCTTTCTCCATGAAAAACGCACTGGCTTATGGAAAACTATTTTTTTAAATTAAAAATTTGTCTTCTAACTAAAAAACTGTTGCTACACCTATTTTTCCCCAATTCATTATTATTTCAGATACATAAGATTCTCAAGGTAGCCTACTCTCATATCTGGTTTCCGAATAGCCCACCTCCCAAAGATCTTTTAAAATAAGTTGTGTCCACTAATTAAAATCAATGTCTATGGCTAACAGTGTCAAAAAAAAGTTCCTCAAAACACTGATAGATATCAATCTTAAATAAAATTCTGATACTATCAAAATGAAAAGATCTTTAGCAATACTTGAAATGACTTATCTCAAAAATCAATGACCTCTTGAATTAACCTGAAGAAAGCAAAACCAACCCTTCAGCTTGCTTGGGAGGAAGAAAGAGGACAGAGAAGGAATGTTTAGATTGTAAAGGGGTTGACATTAAAACTATCAAAAACTTAACTATCATATGGCAAGAGAAGTTAATTTCTTTTTCCCTCAAGTAAAAATTATTATGGAAACTCTTCCAATACACACACACACACACACACGATGGATGGATGAATGGATTGAGAGAGAGAGAATTTTATTAACACTACCTTTAGAAAAGTGATTCTCAAAGTAGAAATCTGTTTCAGAATTACCTGGGGTATTTGTAAAAAATTCAGATTCCTGGAATCTCTGCAGGTATGGCAAAGAATCTGCAATTTAACTCTGCTCCCCATGTGATTATTTTGCACACTAAGGTTTCAGAACCACTGCTGGAGAAGGACTTGGTCAGCCACTTCACTTGTGTACAGCACGGTGCTGGTAATCTCCAGCTTTCCTTCCAAAGGCATAAGTGGTGGTGGTCAGAGGTCACATAGACCAGCTCCAACTCTTTTTCTTCCCTTTACAATCTAGCTTTGGGCAAATTATTTCAACTCTCTGAAATATGGGTTCCTTATTGTGAAAATAAGGATTTTAATACCTCATAGAGATGCTTTTGGGGTTAAAGAAAATTTATGTTAAGAGTCTGGCACACAGGAGGCTCTCAAAGATAGCATTATTAGTTCAATCCCCATAGTGACAATTAACTTGTTCTGCAGCTGGTACACAGAATGTACCTCAAAACAGCAGCCAATAAAGGAAACTTCTGGGGTGGTGTGCTCCTAACTCCCCAAGACAAGGCGATCTGATGAAACCATGAGAAGTTTTACTAATACTTCACAAAATTAATTTTGGGGGCGTGGGCAGAGGAGAGATTGCTCATTGGGTAGTTTAGGGAAAAGTTAAGAAAAGCACTGAAAAGAAATGGTTCCAGAACAAAGGTAAATTTTTGAATTTCCACTGTGCTCAAATCCAGGCACCAACGGTGTTGGGAAGATAGCAAGTTAATTTGCATAGATCTCACATTTAAAATTAGGACATAATTTGACACCTTCAGAACTGTGAGGGTGATTCCTTTAATTTTAAATTTACATGGTTTCACTGCTTTGCTTAATATAGTCAGTTCTTGATTATTCTTTTCTTTCCTTTGTGCTTTCTCAACCTTCTAGTGTCACTGATTAAGAATTCTTATACCAGAAGTATACAGCTAGGAGGACAAAGGGCATTGGCTTCATAAGCAACCAGGTGAGGATAATGGCGACAGAGACCCAGGAAGAGCGGGCGTAAACAACATCTGGTTCCACCGACTGTTCCACTACCCTCAGCCAATTAGTGTGATCAGGAAGTAACACGCTAACAAACAGTTCTAACACTGGAAAAGAGAGAAAGGAAACAAGATTTTTTCATTGGTTAGAAAAAATGGCTTCGGGCCAAACTACAAAAAAACCACTCAGGAGAAAGAGAATCTTTCATTTCTATTTAGAATATTCATTTAGAAATACATTACTTAAAAAGTACTATACTTAAAACTGATAATAGTGAAGAAAAAGTTACATGTCATCTTTCAGAGCTTCCTACAGATTTTACTTCATTGATGATATCTGATTCCCCAAATTAGGGCACATTCCCTTTCTCCATCTAACATAACTGTATAAGCTCTCTGCCCACATCAACTCAGGTACAAATTAAGCTGCTTTGGATGCCCAAACACAGCATAAGCACACACTTCTATACACATATAACAAAAGTAAGCACTTTTGATTGTATTTTGACTACAGAGCACATAGTTTGCAAATATTTAAAATATAATTGTGGTAGAAACTTCCTGGTGACTCAGCTGGATTGAGGAAAAAAACAAAAATGTTAAAAAATGAACACCCATTTCTCATTTTCACTGAGTAGTTTTAAGATGACCTACTTGATTCTATGGGGTGACGGATATTAACATATGGACTGTATCCTCAAACAGCAGTTTGTGACCTAGGCATCCTGTGCAGGGCATGAGGCCCCGTATCCACATGATAAATTCTTAACTGCTGACGTGGTAGAGAAAAGATCCAGGCTGAAATAGTACAAAGGCTGTGTAACTCAGGTGGAGAGCATAATTATCTCCCTCATGATTATGAGTCAACTATGGCATGCAGAAATGGAGTGGTTGAAAAAATGTGAATCATGAATAAAAATAGAAGGAGAAAAGACAGCCCAGATTCTGTTTTCTGTTAGTTGCTCTCAGCATATAGATATAGAACTGTTCCTTTATTTTTTCATAAGTTTAAACATCTCCTTTCCCTTTATCGGCCATCAATGTTTCCTCTTATTTAGCTTTAAGACTCCTATTGGCTAATTCAAAAGATTTACTCTTAGAACTAAAGATATACTGTATGGACCTCAGAGTGATCTGCACTTCAGCCAGCTCAAAATTTGAGAATCAACATCTCATATCCTTTTCCTATTTCCTTTTTTCAAGGAAGAAAAGCCTGAATTATTTATTCCTCTATAGTTATGCCAGCCACAAGTTAACTTGTCCTTAAAAAGCACCAAAACACAAATGACTTAGCTGTCTAATACAGAGATACTTATTATGTGCTCCTCTGTCCCTATGGCCTTGCTTTTTTTTTTTTATAAATCATCCATTTCCTCTTTAACTTTATTTCAAATCAATTTTACACAACTAGAGTTCAATAAAAACAACTTGACAGATCAGAAAGAAAATTTACAAGAAACCACATGTTCTTTATTTTATCTAAAAATACGATGTTTGTATTTTGTACACCTCGAAAAATTTATCATTAAAGCTCCTTTCTTATCCCCAAATGAAGTTATCAGCATCCCTGCCCCACCCTCTGCACATCCCCCTTAACAGCTGCTCACGCCCAAGCCATGACTCGTTCATCAGTAGCCTGTGTAAAACACAAATCTAATGGAGGCTCTGGCCCCAATTCTTAGAGGAATGGTGCAAGGGCTCTAAAATCAACACTCCTATGGGTGCTCCTAGAATGCACCTAAACAACAGTCTCCTCTTTTAGTCTTTGTCTCTTTCAGATAATGTGGTGGCCAGGTAACACCCTGTGGCCCATTTTCCTTACATTAGACAGGCCTATGCTTTCCAGTATCTAAATTAAAAGATTAACATTCAAAATTACATGAGAAATATATCTGTCATCATGCTAAGAAATAAGAAAAGGAAGGAAAAATTGTCTGAAGTTCCAAATTTTATAAGGATTATTGCACATCTTTCAAAATTTTGCATCTTCAGTTTTATGAATGATGGGGACATCAGACATTTTCTTAAAACAAATTCTGTCATACTAGAGTTTAAAATGGCAAGCATGGTCAAGGTTCTGTGGAAATTAGCGGAAACATGAAGACCAGGTGCTTTAGCATCAGGAAGTGACTTGAATCATGTGGTCTCCATGGTAACAGCCTTGGTGCTTACATCAAAGGGCCTTCTCTTACATGCACAATACCGCGTGATATTTCTGATGAGTGCTTGGGCCACAGAATTACTCCCCTCCTAGGTTGGGGACCCTCTGCATTTAGGGCTGGTCACTAACCTTAGTTTAGGGATGCTGATGGGTGAAATTATCAATTGCAGAACCCCAGATCTATCAGAGAGTACAAACCACTTTGGATAAAGAGGAGTGTTTGGGAATCATTTAGAAGAACTTCATGTATTTTCAACTTACTTTTATTCAGTAACACAGAAAATGAAAGTGTTTTGAGTCATGATCATTACTTAATATACATGGCTGCTGTATAATCTCACACATACACACTCTCACATGCACATAGGCAACTGTTTATTACCCAGGTGGATTTTACTTATGTCTAAATTTTGTGATGTGCCTCACCTGCCTTTCACCTGGTTCTAACCAACGTTATACGCCCTTACATTCACTCATCAAGTTCAGTAGTTTATTTGCTTGGTACATTTCAATGGTCACATTGAGAAAAGCATGTTAATCACTCCATTTTATATTTTCATAGGAGTAGCTTTTATTATGCAAAAAAATTCACATCCTCAATGTACAAAGTTTTGTTATAATGGTTCTTATAACATAGGGACTATGTGTGCTGTTTGTTACTATGAAAATCAGTTTCAGGTCCTTTCCAACGTGGTCTTGATTGACAGAACAGAGTTTAGAGTGGTTTGCTAAAGTTGTGGCTAGAAATACTCTCTGAGTTCCCTGTTTCTTTTATACTTATTTTTTTTTCTTTGGAACTAACATGGTCTCACAAAGACAAGAAAAGCTCTGGGAGGTTTATTCAGCACTTTGTAATAAAATCCATACTTACTGCAGGGAATGTTTCAGTAGATCTGTTCTCAATGATTAAAATTAATCTGTATGCCTTCCTTCTCACGTGACACACAAGTCCCAGGGCCTTATTCTGTTGTGGAAACTGATATTCAGATTAATCAAGACCAGGAATGATATGGGCAGAAGGCAAATTTGGAGAACTTTGTGGTTCCTGTTGGTTCTCAATTCTTTTTTATTTTTGCTCCTCTGGCTACCTTGCTTTTCCTGTGGGCCAGCGCTCACTCATTTATCTATGGTTCTGGGACTCAACTTCTCCTTCACTAAGTCTTCTGATATGCACAGTTGCTCATTCATCTAGTCTCTTCTTAAGAGTAACACGCAAAGGTTTCTGATAGACGAAAAATATAAATATAGTAATCTATTGTACTTTCCTCCTCTGTGCCAGGTACCATCCTAGGAAATAGGGATACAAATATTTATAAGTCACAATGCCAAACCTTAGGGAGTTCCCAGTCTGAGGAAAGAAGGACGTTAAGTATTTATTCTCAGTATAGTGTGTGTAGGTTACCAAAGGCTATGCACAGAGTTATGTGAGTACAGAGTACAGGCCAGTAGGCTGGGTGCCAGAGGTTTCCTTGAACACAAGGAATGTCTCAAAGTGAAGTCTGAGCCGAACACAAGCAATATTAAGAACCAGCCTGGCTTCAAAGAAGTGGGAGTCCAAGTCAGGGAGAGACACTTAAGGTAGAATAAGCAATACACGCAAGAAGCAGAGACAGGGGAACTTCAAGGGCTGTCAACTTCTGATTAACCAAGGTAATGGCGGTGGGAAGTGGGCACCAAGAGTGGACCAAGGACAGGGGAAATAGTCATAGATGATTCAAACTCATGGATAAAAAAAATCAGTCAAAATCTGGTGCAATGTGGATAAAATGGGACTAATATAAACTGTTTTTCCTGATATTTATTCCTCAAAAGAAACCTGGCTTGAGAATATGTTCATTTGGATGTGAGAAAGCCAATTTCAGGTGCACAGTTTTCTCAGCTAAAGTTTTTGATTTCAAGTGATTATGGGTTGGGGTATATGTGCGTGGGAATGGATAAGAGGGAACAAAGGGTAGGAGACGGGTTCTCGGAATCTGGGGAAGAAAAAAGTCAAGATTTTTATAAGGTTAACTTTTATTCGTTAATTCCTTATAGTAAATGTGACTCATAAGAGAGTGAAATGTCTTTGGAATAAAAAAGGAGAACATAAAAGTTGACTCTTGATCTGTTAAATATATTTTTGTTGTCTAATTCTTTAAAAATGGATAAAAATTTAAAATTTAAAATAAAATATATACAGAGTTTCTGTTTAGAAGGTTCTGAAAATGGACAGGGACGACGGCTGTATGACGCTGTGAATGTACTTAACGCCACTGAGTCACACGCTTAACAATGGTCAGCGTGGAAAGTTTGGTTATGTGTATTTTACAGAAAAGTTTAAAAATATCTAATATATATTATATACAAAAGTTAGGATTTATAGTACGAAACTTTTTATGTAGGGCAAAACATCATTGACGAGATTGTTTAATAACTCATGTTTTCACTGTGACTACTAACATTCCACTATATAAATAGCTACCCATTATTGACCATCCACTCTGTAAGGCCTCCTATATACATACGACACATGCCCTTTGATATTGGTATGAGGAATATATATTATTAGGATAAGAAACACCATTTACGTGCAAAATTTGAAAGACCATCACCTTGCATGCCAAATGGGGTTTTTCATTTGTTTCTTACATTCTTTACTGCATTTTATTTTTTAAATTATTTTGAGGTCATATTGGTTTATAACATTTTGTCATTTCAGGTGTACATTATTATATATCAGTTTCTGTATAGACTGCATTGTGTTCACCACCAATAGTCCAGTTTTTATCCATCACTATACATATGTGCCCCTTTACCCCTTTCACCCTTCCCAGTCCTCTCTGCTCTGCTCTGGTAACCACTAATCTATTCTCCACATCTATGTATTTGTTTATCTTCCACATATGAGTGAAATCATATGGTATTTGTCTTTCTCTGTCTGACTTATATCACTCAGTTTAATACCCTCAAGGTCCATCAATGTTGTCACAAATGGCAATTTTATCTTTTTTATGGCTGAGTAGTATTCCATTGTGTGTGTGTGTATATATATACATACTACATATGTACACACTACATCTTCTTTATTCATTCATCCATGGATGGGCACTTGGGTTGCTTCCACGTCTTAGCTATCGTGAATAATGCTGCAATGAACATAGGGGTGTATATACCTTTTTGAATTATTGATTTCATGTTCTTTGGATAAGTACCCAGTAGTGGAATAACTGAATCATATGGTATTTCTGTTTTTAATTTTTTGAGAAATCTCCATACTGTTTTTCATAGTGGCTGCACTACTTTGCATTTAAATGCATTCTAGAAGATGTCTATGGGCCAGTTTCTTTGAAACTAGATAACAGAGCAAGCGGCAGTTTTTTTTAAATGAACAACTTTCCACTTTATTTTAAAGAAACTTGATTAATTATAAGTTAATTATTTTCTTCATAAATTAGAACAGAGAAGTGAAGATCAATAAATTTACATAGTTGATAAATTTCTTTTAATGGCTTCAATAATTTCAAGACCAATATGAGTCCTCATAGATATGCCTAAATTTGGCAAAACTATAAAAGTTTATAGAGAAGACAGTTATTTTAAACAATGAATGCCATCCTATAATCTAATTTTAAAAAGCTATCTGAATAATTTCATGGTACAAAACCCATCCTCCTCTACAGAAGGTTTTTATTTGTAACAGAAGGCTATGTATTCATAACGAGTAAAAAAAACCACTCAAAATATTTGGAAGAGGTAACCACACACTATCAAAGAATAAAGTATTATTATTATTTCTAGGATTCTAGAATCCCAATCTTTTAGTAAACTACAGAACTTTACCAGAATACTTAAAGGATTAGCTTGGGAGTCCGAAGTCTATGGGTCTGCTCCTGGCACACCCATCCACCCAGTCACTGAGGGCCTACTGTGGGCCAGGCGCTCTTATTAGGCGCTGATGAACAAGACAGACATAGTCTCTTGCTTTCAAAATGGGGAACGAGAAATTAAACAAACACAACGTATAGATATAAATTATAAGTCCTATATAAGAAATGTACAAAGTGCTAAGATTAAACATAAGAAGCGGGATCTAATTTGTTACTAACTTTAATGAACTCAGAGCAAAGCCTTTGAAGTCAGAAAAAAACTGGATTTTAATCCTGGCTTCTCTAGTTAGCAGTTGTGTTACTTACAGCCGTGCTACTGAACCTTTCTAAGCTTCAATTTTCTTACCTGTGAAATGAGAATAGCACTACTTGTTCTTTGAGGGTTATTGTAAGAGAGATAATGTATGTAAAATGCCTAACAGTACCAATTGCATACATAGTAGGTACCATTATTATCATAATCCTTCCATTTATTATAAAATATAGAAACTGAGCATGAAACATATAACTTTAGGAGTATGGAAAATCAGATAACTTCTCTACACACTATCTTTCTGTCATCTTTAGCATACTCAAATTTTGGAGACGTAAATCAACAATTTTATCATTTGGAAACTCTGGGGTTTAAATATCAGAGTAAAGTGTGAGAAGTAGGTTCTTTTCTAGTTAATGAGGTTAATCATCAGATAATTCAGAACATCTAAAAATCCTGGATAAATACTTAAATTTGTCTTCCTTTTCTGGTACAAAGGAGACCTAGCTCATTTATCACCTAGGCAAATGTCCAAATAAACAAAGTTTGAGGAATGTGAATAAAGTAGAATAGTTTTTATGTCAGTAAGAGCTTTTTAAGATTTATTATGGTCCCAATTTAATATAGACAGGTGAATTCACTGCACAGCTGTCAATTTTTTACTTCACTTTGTGTAGGGATGACCTGGCATCAAGCAAAAGTTCCCATTTTCTTTATTCAAATGGATAATTTTGCCCAAAGAGATCACTTTGTCATATGAGCTTTCATGTGGCGAGCTGGCAGATTTGTTGCTGCTTTCTATGATCAAACAACAACAATAAAAATCACAGGGGATGCAGTGTATGGGCAAAGCACAATTAGAGCCATGAATAATTCTCAGGGATAGAAATTATTACTTAGAGAATAAACACCATGAAATTACTGATTATTCCTTTCAAAAACTAACCCAAAGTGAAGAGTACTTAAATGTAATACAAATATCACATGTAATACAAATATCCTAACTAGACCCTAACTGCATGAGATGACAATCTTGAGCCAAGAAGCTGCACCTAACTCTCATATTTTAAATGAAGAATCTTAATAAAAATGATAGTTCCCGGGGCTGGCCCCGTGGCCGAGTGGTTAAGTTCGCGCGCTCCGCTGCAGGCGGCCCAGTGTTTCGTCGGTTCGAATCCTGGGCGCGGACATGGCACTGCTCGTCAGACCACGCTGAGGCAGCGTCCCACATGCCACAACTAGAGGAACCCACAACGAAGAATACACAACTATGTACCGGGGGGCTTTGGGGAGAAAAAGGAAAAAATAAAATCTTTAAAAAAAAAAAAAAATGATAGTTCCCATTAAATGTTGTCCCATTATCATTAGCACACAGTTAAGACTTTATATAGAATGGACAGCTTTACCTTCAAGGCTATTTACAGGAAGCTAATAACTGAGACCCCAAAGACCTCAATTTGCATAAAAATAAGGCAAGGCTACATTCACTCAGGTATACAAATGGCCAGCATGTAGACAAAAGCTCTAAGAACTCATAATCTCCTTTTTGGATTTCGTCAGGGATGGCTGGCTAATTGGAGAAACTCATGAAAGTTCCTTACAATCCAATTAGCACTTCAGTGCAATTAAGTGGCAGAGGCTTCCCTATTCTGCAGAGACTGGCTTTGATCTTACAGTGAAAAGTGTCCTTCCTTAAAGCTGCGGGTTTTGATTTTTTTCTCAGTAATTAGTGCTAATTGTAAACCCAAGCCTGACCTGCTATAAACAGAGTGTTTTACCGCATTTGACACTAGGACCTTAAATCAGTGTTCTCTTTTGTCTATATTGTACTTGCTTATTAGAAGTCTGGCTATTTTGCTCATTATTTGATGCACAATGGGTAAGTACATACTAAAGTCAGCTGAAACAAATGCCTTGATCTTAAGAGCTTGTGTGGGTATTTTCACCGAGGTCCTTTAAGCCCAGTTACCATAAAAGTAGTTGACTGAATTTCACTTAAGGAATATACTGTAGTTTTTCCACACAAAGAATGACTATTCAAAAGCAATTTCTAAAGAGGTTTAGTGACCCTTGTATGTTTGGAAAATAAAAACAAAAGATGAAAATGGTCTTTTCATAGGAGCAACATAAAGAACTGCATAAATCAGCTGTAGTAGTCTGCTGTAAAATACCTCTTAGAACAACGTCTGTTAAATAAACTCGTTGTTTAGATTCAGAAAAATAAATTAAAATATAAGCCTATTAGTGCGTAGGCCAATGAGATATCTCTATATGATGAAAAGATGCTGCAAAATATGAAATCCCAGACCTTCTCTAAGGTATAGATAAGAACCTTTGAAATTAGCACACATTTTCTATGCAAATGCAAAGCGGTTGGATATTAGGACATTTCTTCCTCAAACATGTTTTCAAACATACCCTATTCCATTACTTAGTAAACAGTTTCCTCATATGAAAAATTACAAAAGAAGCTAGGCCCAGACTAGGTTATATTATTAGACATTCTGGATTAGGACCAATTTAGTGATCCTGAAGTTGACATAGTCTGGTGTACAGACATATAATCACCAGAGAGAAGAATATATATCTAGATACAAATATACACCACACATAAAATGAGGACACCAATTAGCATTCCCTAGAAATAGCTATTATGGTGAATTTTTTCCCCTTACAAAAAAAAGTCAAGAATCTAGAAACTATTTTATATAAAGAACAATATGATCGAATATGACTAAAACAAACAAAAGTTTAAGATGCGGTCTTAAAAATCGTCCCTTATTTTATATCTTTTATTTTAATCATTTAAAAAACAAAGTATTACATGCATATAGTTTAGAAATCAAACAATAATGAAAGGCTTGTTAAAAACTGAGGGGTGGTACTTATCCCCATCCCCTCCCCTCCTCCTGTTCAGAGGCAATGACTTTCAACTCTTTCAGCCATTGCTTTGGCTCCTTGCCTCCATATTTTACAATCAGCTACATACAAACTCCTCAGGTGAGAGGGCTCACAGGGATAAGCTCTGACTATCTGCGTTTTGGAGCTCATCAGGAGAAGAGGCTGGAGCCTCACATTTCGTACTAGACTTTCACCCGTGTTTTCAGTATGCTCCCTCATCCTCTTCAGTCCCTGCAGTCTCCAAGTCCTGAGGCTCTGATTCATCCTCCCAAGAGCGTCATCTCCTGCCTGGATGGAAGTGGTAAGGTCACCTGACCAGGAACAGTGGCCATGTGGGGGAAAGGGAGATTAGGAGGCCTGGCTGTGACTCATATACATTTTTAAGCAATTTCTGTTTTCACTGCCCTCACCTTCTGTTACTACCTGACCTCCAATTTCTGAGACCTGTCTGGGAGGTAAACTGGCTAGCTGTTCTTTGGTACTCCCAACCTGCAAGCATTTTTGTTTGACCTCCCTCTTCTCTACTAAATCAGTTATCATTCCTTTAAAAAGAATTTTTTTTATTGTGGTAAAATATATATTAAAAAATTGCCATTTTAACTATTTTTCAATGCATAAGTCAGAGGCAACAATTATACTCACATTATTGTACAACCTTCACCACTATCAATTTCCAAAACTTTTTCATTATCCCAGTCACTTATTTTTCCCTCCACTTTCCAGCTTCAAAAGTTGTGTTCTCAGGCTACGGGGATCCGCTTTAATCACAACTGAACTTTTTTCTAGTTTTGGGGGTGATTTTCAAGAGAAGGGCACAGAAATGTTTTTATTCTGTCATTGTAAAACCTAAAGTCCATCTCCTTATTTTAAAGATGGGACAACTCTTGCCCACAAAGATTAAGCGACTTGCTCTGGGTACCAATGTGATTTGCCTAATTACCCACCAAGACACTTTCCATCAACTATACTATTCATATCATTATTGGAGTCCTTGTGAGCTCAGATGATTTTTTTTTTTTTTTGGTACACAGTTTTAAATTGTGTTTACCAAAGAGACTGTGGATGATATTTCTAGGGAAGTGATTAGAACAGTAACTGTTAGATAGTTGATGCTTAGGAAGCTAGATCTTCCTAAATTCTTGTGGTGACAGCAACTAGGAAATTGAATAATAGAATTATATCTCTGGAACTTCTTGGATGTGCAGGCATGGGAGATCTTGCTGACCAATGTTGACAGCTAAACTTAGCATTGTCTCCTAGAGCCAGCAGACTTTATTTTAGGACCTGTTTAATACAAAATTTTCACTATTTTACCAAGCATGCATCCCAAATTAGATGTAGATAATACCTTAAACATCTAACAATGTAATAGCAAAAATGATAAAATAACATTTTCTGTACTTGGATGTAGCTTTTTTATGTTACAAATCCTCACTTCCTATATTCCATGCATCACTGTGGCCACCCATTTTTAATGTGAGACAAATTATTTTAATCTCAGGTATTGTCTGCTTCAATGATGAACTAGAAAGAAAAAGGGTCTTAACAGGATAGTATAACTTAAATAGCATGTTAAGTTTTAAACATATAACTGATTTGAGTGTCACTGGAGGAAAGGAGGAGGAAAAAGAGAAGGAATAATAAGGGCAACAACATCAAAGAAATAGAACAACGATGCTCTCAGGTAGGCACCCTTGTCATCCCTATTTTATAGGCTTAGAGAAGTTGAGTAACTTGCTTAACATCACACAGTTGTGATAGAGCTACGATTCGAACCCAGATCCCATGCTCTCACAACTCAGCTATGAGGCAGATTAAAGAGTTCCCAGTAACTCAGAAACAAAGTTTAGTTATGTGAATAAAGTACATCTAGAGTAAGCATAAAATATTATAGTACACTGATCATGGTGAGGGCAGGGCACTTTCTTCTCATCTAAGAGCCAATTTAGTCTCTTCTTTTAGAGTAGACACATCTGTTACTCTTGATAAACTATTCATAAACATAGAAAACACTGGACGAGACACACTAAACTATGCTCATGAAAATCTAGTTGAGAAATTTCTTCTTAGAGAATCTGACGTATATAGTTAGAAAACAAAATCACAACAAAATTCTTTCAACACAAAACTTATTTTACATGTTAATGATTTGATCAAGAACCTAGAAATAAATAAAAATGGCCTCTGAGAAAGCATCGAGAAGGCAAAGCCATAGTAAATGCACTGTGTACTTTCTTCACTCAAAAGCCTTTTTGCCCTCACTTGGAGTCTAATGACTTTTATTTTAGGTACAACTCTAACAAGCTAGCTTTTTTCCTTATAGGCCAAAGCCCATCAAAAGCAATAAACAGGGGCGAGATATTGCTAAAAGAAGGGACACAAGAACATCAAAACATCAAGAAAAGACCATAATGAACTTCTGAAAAATTTCTTGAGAAAGATGGTAGATGAGGTCAGAGGCTGTCAAACCACAGCCTACAGATCAAACTCAGCCACTGCCTGTTCAATGACTAAGTATTTTTTTGAAATCAGCTGTGCTCATTCACTCTATATTATCTACGGCTGCTTTCACAGTGCAGTGGCACAGCTGAGTAGCAGCAACAGAGACCACATGGGCCTCCAAACTTAAAATATTTACTATCTGGCCATTTACAGAAAAAGTTTGTCGACTCCATGGTCTAGGTCATTAGAAGTGTGGATAAACAGCTTTCCACGCTTCATTGGGCCCTGTGGACACAGCACATCTGAGTTATCCAGAAATTGTTGGTTTATGTTTAGTATACTTCAGTATATACTGCTTAATAAAACACAGATGAATATAATGCATTTTAGAAAGGTTTCCAAGAAAAATGATAAATTATTTTTAACAAAAAAAGTGCAAACATTTCGGTTAACCAAAAAACTATTTATATGGAACATCCAAATAAATGACACGTTTCTAAACGAAAATCTAATATTTAAAAAAAACTATTCAGAAGTTGAAATCTTAAAATTACTCATTGGCACAAGCAGGTGAACAGAGTGGCATCATTTCAGATGCCCTTGCTAAAATACTTTTTCCCCTTCAGATCAAAGTTTCTTCTGATTTCCTTCAGGTGATCTACAGTCTCAGGGCTCCAGAAGCCTCGTGTTCCCTAAACTGAGCATGTTGGAAACACTGATATCAGACAAGTGAATTGGCATTTTTTGAAGAACTACTGCTGTAATTTAAACTACTCCTTGATCTTCCCCCAAAGCATGCTGGAGAACCTAATTTCCATAAGACTTTCTAACCCAATTTGAACAGTATAATGTTGACAGTGGGGAATAAATGGGTTTGATCAATTATGAATTTATATGATATGTTAGTAAGCTATTCAGGCTAAGTCTTACAATTCAGTATTTTGAACACTAATGCCATGCTACATAATTTCAAAATGGTGCATTTCAGAAAAACCTCGCTAGGGCATATTTGCATATTTGGAAATCTAATTAACCCAAGCATATCTTAAAGCTTTCAAGAGAGAACATACAATAACATTCTTGTCAGCTGAATGTTTGCTTGAGGCAATGTAAGAATTTTATCATCTGGTGGAATTTAACCCTTCAGCTCCCAACTTTTATACAGGGGCTGTCTAATCTGGGAGTCAGTTGGCAGACGGAGCCTTCCCCTCTCTCTGGGCCTGTGACTCAGGGCTCAGCATGAACAAGAGCACTCCGACCATTTCAAGAACACCCTGAAGTGCCTGTGATTACTCTCTCTGCTCCTGAATCCAAATCCCAAACTGTTTCTTCTCCCCTACCTTAGATAACGTACCTAAGAGCTGCCTTTCTTGTAGGAACACCTGAATTATGTGAAAAAAAACGACCACCACATTGCATAGCTAGCAAAACATCCTTTTGATATTTTTGTGGGGGAAAATATTTCAAAAGGAGACAGGGGCCCGATAAGGGACACTTCCTGACCAGCCTCCCGAGCTGCTACCTCCTCTGCCCTTAACTACAATTTCCTCCAGTGGGGTTTTCCTCTTCCCCTGGGCCGGAATCTATGCCCACTACCAAAAAGGGGAGAGCAGAAAGAAAACACCAGCTCCTTGGACCCAGTGGCTCCCTACTAAAAGGGAACACTTTGATCCTGCAGGCATCGCTCTCTGTGGGCCTGGTAGTGGAGGCTGGTCCATGGCCAAAGCCCCACCCTCTAGAGATTTGTCCTTTGTGGTTTGGGCCATTTATCTTGCCAGAGTGAAAAAAAGACCTGCTATCCTTGTTCCTGCATCTCCCCAAGGACTGCTGCCAATATGGAGGCTCAGACTGCAAAACACTATTTGCACTTGCATGGCCCTCACCTGTTTTGCCAAGTTCCCCGTGGATGCTTTCCTGTTAGAGAAGCTGCAAGGAAAATGTTGCTCTGGAAGAAATGCAAGTCACTTATATCAACACTAGTTAAGTAGAAAACTGAATTTATGAAGAATCCTGATACGTCAAATAGAACCTAAATACATTACGTTAGAAATACCAGGAGATAAAGTAAAAAAAAAATTATGACCTTAATTTGCAGCAATATACAGCCAGTTCTGCAATAAGGCTTGTTTTGAAGTTGCAAATTTGTTCCAACAGGATTGATACATTGGAGAACAATCTGAGCATAATGCAAATCTCATATTTGCTTACGCCAGTTCTCGGTGAGAAACACTAGGTGAGCACAGAAAACTGCACCCAGCTGAACTGTACTGCGGAGAAGCTTACAAAACACACGCAAGCACACCTCTCAAACTTCTCATTTCGCTTTGTGTGTTATGACTCAGTTATGAGCCACATGCATGCCTATCTGCTGTCACAACTCTCCGTCGGAGTTCAGATCACCTCCTTCTACAACTTCACCCTCTCACTCCGACTTCCACAGGTAAACTCCAGGTCTTTTTCAAGGCTTACCATCACTTTTATTGCAGCGTCTATGTAGTATTTCAGTATTATTATGTACTCCTAGCACATGTAAAACTGTGCTACCATTTTATTAGGTTCCTGTCTTTTAAAAATTTTGTGTCCCTGATGAAATTTTTGAGTGTTTCCCCTAACTCCATTTTCCCCTAAGCTACAATTTTCTGTGCAGCATGATGAATTTAGAAACATGTATGTCACCCTATAATAGACCTGACTGTAAATCAGATTTCATTGTTTTATTAAAGATCAAAGAAAGGGCAGAGGACAGAATCAATAATATTTTAGTTGATAAAATGAAACAAATGTTTTCATGTATCTTGCTAGGTGGAAACATGGGTTCACAGCACAGCGCTCTTGGCATTTTAGAGCACAACGGACTCCCTTCCCACCACACCCCAATTCAGCTCAGACGTCATTCCCTCGAGCAAACCCTTCCCAACCTCCAAAAATTACTGCAATCTCCATTAGATGTGTCCACTATGTCCATGTGTTTCAAAGCTGCCTGCTCATACCTTCAGCACAGGCCTCATCACATCACACTGCAATTCTGTTTACTTATTATTCTCACTCACTAGACTGTGAGCTCTTTAGAGCTGTCTTTGTCCAAGTATTTGGATTCTGAGCGTGTAGCATAGTGTCTAGCACAAGGGAGGTGCCCAGCAAATGTTTGTGAAGGAAGAATAAATGAATGCCCAGTTATTTGTGTCACTCACAGCCTTGAGCATAGTGCTTTGCACACAGCAGGCACTCAACAGACATTGCTGAATGAGTAAAAAAACAGAGAAAAAGTGTACTTATTTAGAGATAGGAAAAGAGTAAGCAAAGTCATCACTTGAAATTGTCAAATAAAGCCTTAATATAAATATAAAAATAATGTAAATTTATCTTTATAGATGGATAAGAAAGGAAGATGACTACAATGTGTAGTAGTCATAACAATGACTACTACATAACCACGATAGAACTGTTAAGAGATTGTCTGGCTGAGTTCTATGACCAAGCAGGTCAAAGAAAGGAAGATGACTCTGATGTATAATACATACATATACACACACACACACACACACACACACACATATATGTGTGTATATATATGACCATGATAGAACTGTTAAATTCCTCAAGAGGTTGTCTGGCTCCGTTCTACAATCAAGCAGGTAAACTCTCAAGCCTTTCAACCAGAGGGGTGTTCATTCCATTTTAAACCCCTTCAAAGACTTTAGTATGTCTCTTGGAAGCCTTAGACAATGCTTAATGATATTTTATAATCAAGAAATCTCTTCCAACGTAAAAGCAAGCTCTCTCTTGCTACTTGAATTTTCTTTTGTTCTTTCTTCTGTAGGGATGGAGAACTGGTCAGCATTCTTAGTATAAACCTCTATACTATGACAGTTATTAAGTCATCTCTCGGCTCTCCATTTTCCTGGCTAAGCGACCAAATTCCTGTAACCTTTCCCCACATGACCTATTTTACATCCCATTAAGCATTTCTGTTGTTCTTCTACAGATATTTTCCAATTTTCACACTTCCTTATTTCCTTTTAAAATGTAGAGACTTGTAGTCAACAAAACAGTTTAATAATAGCTTATACAATGCCAAACATAACAAAGGATTATTTCCTATCTCCCTAAATCCCAGTATCATGTGAGTTTTATAGCATGCTTTGCTAAAGGCCAACAAGCTCTTACCACCTCTCTGTGCCTGTTAGTCCTCACGTACTCCCTGAATGCGTGGTGTTTGAAGAGGGCCTGGCACCGACTCTCTCTCTGTGGACAGTTGTTCAAAGGTGCCCTGAGCACATGCAACACCCTCTGTGCCTGCTCTCACCAGCTCGCTGAACTAGGGCTCTGGGACGCGGAGCATGTTCCAGACGTGCCTCATCTGAATTTTCTGTAGTCCTGGCCACAAAGGAGCTAACTGTGCCTTTTGCAGAGCACAGCTGGCCTTTGTAGTCTTGTTTTAGGGTGGGCACCACTCTGGGGACTCATCTTAAGCTTATGGTCTTTTTCTTGTCTTATCTGTGCTTAAACAATCTTCCTCCCTCTGTTGACAAGTTTGCTTTTCTTTCTCAGAATATAACCTTGAATTTGTTCCATATTTTTGAAATGTGATTTATATAATTTATTAAGATCATTCTGAATTCTAGTTCTAGCTTTCCAAGTGTTTGTAACCCCTGTTAGCTTAGTGTAATCTCCAAACTTAATCAGTGTGCCTTTTATTCTGTCACCTAGGAAATAAGGAAAATGCAGAACAGAATCTACTATCTGCAGCAGGACAAAATCCTGAAGATCTCCAATTAACAGGCCCCCATGGCTTATGATGAAGACTTTAGAGGGTAACTTCCAAAAAAAAAAAAAGGAGGATGTTTACCTAATCGTGATGGGATCTACTTAGATAAAATCTTCTTATTTATTGACATAGTGTAGCGATGTATGAGGGAGATTTAAAGGTCATAGTAAATTGATAATGACCCCATCTATCGCTCTCCTTTAGCCTGCGTGGATTAATATTTCATCACAAAAGGAAATTATATCATTTTGGGTAGATGTGTTATTTGCAAAACAGGCAGATAAAATTATAACCAAGGATTTATAATGGCAATCTTTACTATACTGGCTATTGCTACTATGGAATTTAAAAATAAATCAATACATAATTAATTAACTATTTAGAATGTAAAATGTAAAAAAATTTGAAGTCAAATATAAGCTAAAGATAGAGACCTGAACAATCTAGGTGACTGTGTTGTCATGAGATCAAGTTGCTGAATGATTCAACAAAATACTTATGAGTAACTGCACACACGGGCAAAAACTATCGAAAAGTAACTTTAAAATTACATGCATTCAGCTAAAAAGATTCTGTTACCTTCTAAACTTCAAACTAGATACTCTATTTATACAGTTAAACAAGAGTAAAGCAATTATGTCTTAATAGTTGAAAAGGCTTTCTTCATGGGTAATTTTTAACTAGATTGTAAATTTAATTTAAAAAATATTTGATCCTAGAGTAATTTCCATCAGACAACATTTCTGTCACTGTTGCTAAAATCTCCAAAAGATATAAACAATACACCTGGAGACGACTGACAATGTCCTTAAAAAACAGTGTACAGTCAGTAAATCAAAAATACTTATTCACTGAAAATTCAACTGCTATATAGAGTCTTTTATTTCCTAATTTCCTTTAGTTCCAGGTTCAGTTGTTTCAGTTATTTTAGACTACTACGTTGTTTTGTACAACTGTTAGATGTTTACAAAACTGTATAGTTATGGGTCAAGGAAGAATTACAAAAAATTATCTCACTGGACTCAGAATTATGGAATGTTTGATAAAAGGATATCCATTGTTAACAGAAAAAGGAATATATATCAAAAGAAGAAAAAAAATCTGAGCTGTGATGTTCAGTAGAGTTAGTGAACTGACCTTGGAATTGTATTGTATAAACATACAACTCTCCCCCATTTAGTTTTCAGCTGGCTTATACACTCTGTCTGCATATAATGTTAATGCATCATTTATTTATATCAAAAGTCTGCCCTAGACAAGCATCCTAAAAATATAGTAAGATTACAGTCCTTGTTCTGGGAGTAAAAGAACTTGAGAAAGTTCTCATTCTTAAAATATGCTATTTTATAATAGCAATTCTCAGATATTCAGTGTCTAGTCATTGAGCTATGGATTGCCTATAAATATGCTCAAATACTTCTCCTCCTCTTCCTTCCTTTTATTCGTGTATTGGCTCTGACTGCTCATTAGCACATCCAGGACAAGACAGGCTGGGTGACGCAAATCCATCAATTTAGAAACCTTGCCAAAACTTGTGGAAATTCACTTTCTACAGTAATTTTATTTTTCATTACAATTCTTGAAATGTGTTTAATTAATAGAATTAAGTCCAAGGTCAAGTAAACAGATCACATAAAGAAATAATATCATAACATATAATTTCAATTCTAATATGTGATCAGTTTATAATGTATTCTTAATAAATACTGATATTTTTTATTTTATATAGTTTTCAAGATTAAAGATGTAGGTGAAACCTTTTAAAATTAATATATGTTTTTTATTTGTTTCAACACAATCTATTATTAAAGAATATTTGAAAAATGTCTCGTCTGAAATTTGGATACTTTTTTATTATAGTGTTTTTCATCATAATGCCATTGGGATTAGTGTAATCTGACTTGTAAATTGACAAGGGCAAGATGAATTTATTGTCTTCTTCAATAATACACAAAGAAATCAAAAGAAAAAAGGAGGTACAGCATCTGAATCAATGTAGATGTAAATTTGACAGTTCATTTTTATTACAATGATAATTGGAATTTTTGAAATAAAAAGCTTATAAATAATATCAAAGATTCTATTTGTAAGGTTCAATGAGGAGCCTTGCTCTTACTAGATTGTTCTGATTTTCCTACCTTAGTTAAATTTGATTTTTCAGAAAAGAAACTTAAAGATACTTGACCTAATATAGGTAACATAAAGTTTTCGGGGGAAATGTTTAATATTCTGACTTGAAGACAATTATACCAACAGTGGGCATGTTGTAAGCTGATTGTATAATATCAAAATGAATATAAATAATAGTTTACTCCAACCTTCTGTTTTATAATACATTTAACAAATGTGGACATGATAGCAGGAAATTCAACAAAAGGTTAGAATGGTTATATTTCTATGTCTGAATGCTGGTGATGGTGGTTTTTTTCCTCCTACAATTTCTATATCTTTCAAATATTTGACTATGAATAGATATCATTTTTACAGATAAAAAGGTGTAAATATAAAAAAGTTTAAAAGCCAAATACAATTCTGAGAAGACTAGAAGAGTTCTGCCAGCATTCTCCAAGGGATCATAAATCTCCAGATGTTATATATGATACACGCTGACTTCTCTGAGGGCTGATATACGGTCCCTTGGAAGAAACATGACTTTATTTTAAAAGTCTATCTTATCTACACTGGTTACAAGTATAAAAAACATTTTAAGTATTAAGGAAGCAGAAAAATGTAGGATTCTCTATCTGCAATTTTTCTTCTCATTGCTGGATTTCCCTCAAACCAACAATTACTAAAGTTGATATAAGAATGTCTGAAATCCAGGGGAAAAAGTTATTTGAATTGTCCATGCTTATTTGAAGATAATACATAATATTCAGTCAACAGAGTTATTGAGTAAATTGTTAATTTTACACAGTACTAGATACTGGACAAAAATGAAGAGAAAACGACCCTACCCTTTCCCTCTCAGGGCTCATGATGTATAAAGTTAGACTAGGTGGTAGTGACAGCGGTGGCAAAGACCTAAGGGCAGGAGTGGTCTGCCCATGATTTCCTATGATTGCGTAGTTTGCGCTTTCAGTCTGACTACTGGAGAATGCCTGCTCCAGACAACAGTGAACAATCAACCATCGGAGATTCAACCATCGGAGATAAAACTTGAGTAGAAAAAGAAATGCATTTCATAAAAAAAGGAAACAAAAATTGCTTTGACATTTTTTTCTCTTTTTGAGACATTTCATGTTATGGCAAGCAATTGGAGAAAAAAAGGATAAGACAGTAAAAGAGATTATGAACAGCCTTCGATATGAATAAACAGTATTTAAACTGAGGTCTCAAGCCATAACATCTGGAGATAAAACACAATTGATTCTAGTCTTGCTGGGGGGAAATTTTAAGTATCAGAATAGACTAGGAAAATAGAGACATTTTAAGCCCACATTCACCTCCATTCCTTTCCCTCTTGCCAAGCTTGTTATCATTGGGAAGTGACTGGAGAAGGGGGTTGGAAATTTCAAAGGTGTTTGCTATGTAGGTACCAAATTAAAACAAAAAAAAAATGCTTATCCCTCACCGCTATTATAGGACAAAGAATATACAGTAGAGTGTAGGCAGGCAGGGACTAAGTCTTATTCATGTATTATACTAAATTATTCATTGGAGATAACTCTTTCTAAGCAAGTTTACAAAGAATCATAATATACTCTTCAGTAAAAACTGGATTTACTAAACTGTGTATATTCCAACTATGTTTTAAAAATGAGAGACAACTGTGGTTATCTCTGAATTATCATTTATTATATTTATGGGTTATTTATTTTCTTTGTAATTTTCTATATTTTCCAAATGATAAATACACACTCACACACACAATTTAATGAGTGCCCTACTATAATGCAAGAAGCTTTAAATTTTTTACTGCTAAATTTTCAATGATCCTAAAAGTTGGGTATTATTACCCCTAGTTTACAGAGAAAAACACCTGAGGCTCAAAGGTTAGTCTTGCTTAAGTTCACCCATTGTTAATTAAGTGTCAGAGGTGAGACATTTTTTTTTTAAAGAAAAAATACTAGTGAAGAGAGATGAACCGCTCATTATTGTTGCTGCCAGGGGCATTTATGGGCCTTGGATATAACCTAGACAATTCTTTATAGCCACTACTATCTGAGAGTCTTCACCTGAACTCCATGGACATCCCATGGACCAGCTCCAGGGAAATGTAATTAACAAATTCTACATGGACCTACATATGTGCATTTCTCTGGACAGGAGGTTCACAGCTTTCATCAGATAATGATTAGATAAAGTGCTTATTCAAGGGAGAAACCTAGCCCATAGTTTGTTCTTTCAATAAACTTAAGTAATATTCCTTGTATGGTTGGATTCAATAAAGACAGCTGGGTGATTAAAGGCAGGCCTGGGGGTTGGGGAACGGGCAGTGAAAGCCAGAAGGCAGCTGCTGCTGGGGCAGAGGCAGGCTGGAAAAGCTGGTCGGGAACCAACGCTTGAGAGGGGAAGAAGAATGGAAGGCTGTGATTCTCAAACTTTCCCAAGACCAGAACCTCCTGGAGGGCTTATCAAAACACAGATTGCTGAGCCTCATCTCCAGAGTTTCTGATGATTCAGTCGAGCTGTGGTGGGGCCTGAAAATTTGAATTTCTAACAAGTTTCCAGGTAACGCTGATGTTGCTGGATAAGAAATCACACACAAGGGCTTAAATCCTTGGTCTACTATTTCCTAGTGTGGGATCATCGACAAGTTACTTAACCTCTCTCTACCACAGTTTTCTAATCTGTAAAGTGGAATGATTACACCTAATGAAATTAAATGTGACAATGCAAGTGAAGTGCTTATTCCAGTGCATGACACATATTAAGAGCTCAACAGACTTTATGCATAAATCAATAAACTCAATAGCTCAATAAACATATATAATAAAGTTATATATATACACACACACAAATTCAATAGCTCAATAAACATATCTAATAAAGTTATACACATACACACACTTGGATTAAATAGAATTATGTAAGACTGAAACAACTCCCATGGAATAGGATATTAAATCAAAGCAACTTGGGTATAATATAGTTTTAACCATCTTTCAGATAAATAAACTCTTTTCAAATTATTGAGTCAAGCTAACGATATCACTGCTATTTCCTTAAATTGGCAGCATTTTAATCACGGCAGGCCCATCAATGCTAAGGGAATCCATGGTAACCACACAAAGTAAACATCCACCTACCCATTAGTGCCAGCAATTATTTGGCATTTGTTATGTTAGTTAAACCGTGTAATGGTGTGTGAGAAATCAGTTTCTGCTTCTTTGACCCTTTGGAAAGCTGGTTTTCCAACCCAGCGTGCCTTGCTGAGACTCCAGAGTCTGAACAGCTGTGACTTCAGGCACTGATTTTCTTACAAGCCCTTTCTGGAAATGAGGCAGCAAACATTGTGGTCTCCTCTAAAAGAGTAAGAATCTATTATAGGGGCTTGATTATTGATAATGACCATTTCTATTTTGGGGCTTACAGCTAACTAGGACTTTTATTGTTCCTTTTAACAAGTATTCATCATGAACCCTGAACTATCCTTCAGAGAACAGTAATTTTAGATGCTTGTGATACAGAAGAACGCAATGAAAGGATTATTTTCATGCCTTTAGATTTCAAGAAATATATCCTGTTCACTTATATTGGAGATGTACAGAGAAAAGGAAAAGAGATTAAAAAATAAAGAAATAATCTTTAGCAAGCAGTTTTAAATGTAAATGCATCTTCATGCTCTCACAAATCCTTAACTTTAATTCTAAAGATATTAGAGATCTAAAATGACACAGAAATTTTCCTTAATAAAATGATATATATTTTTTTATGAGGAAGATTGGCCCCGAGCTAACATCTCTTGCCAATCTTCCTCTATTTTACGTGGGATGCCACCACAGCATGGCTTGATGAGTGGTGCTAGGTCCACGCTAGGGATCCAAACCCTTGAACCCCAGCCACCAAAGTGGAGCGCACGAACTTAACCGCTATGCCACCAGGCCAGCCCCTAAAATAATATTTGTTAACTCAACAGATATTTACTATGTCTCCCTAGTAAAATATCCTGTATTAAATTCTGGGAGAGATACAAAAGTGAATAAGTACTTGACTGTTATTAGGGAACTGATAATTCATAGAGGAGATGAGACACAATCATGAGGGGAAAAGGGAAGGCATTTGGGGCATGGACAAGGCCACAGAGACTGGATGGAAGATGGAAACGTCAAGGCAGAGTGAGAAGAAGCCCAGCTTAGCTTGAGTAGGAGTTAATGCTGGAGAAAAGTAGGAGATAAGGTGAAATAAAAGGCGACTTGGGGATGAAAATGAATTCTATGGACCTGATCATCCCGTTCATAGCCAAAGGCCTTGTTAGCCAGAATCCTGAAGTTATCATAACATTTTTTTTTTCTTTGCTGTTTCTGCACCTCTGTGCTGGTCACAGATATACCTAAGATGTTTACAAGGAGTGACCACACCGTGGGTCAGTGATCTCTGTCTCCACAGGGATAGAGATTTGACTAGGGGAGTAACCCCTTGCTAGAAAGAGAACAGAAAGAGGAGAGGTGGAAAGCTGCTCAGTCAGGGCAGGGAGGCAATGGTGGAGCAAGAAGGACTAATGAGGTCATCCCCTCCCCGCTTCGAGTGGTCTAATGAACACTTGCTCTACTCCAGCCAAAAGAAAGTATGTTCTCTTTAAACAAATTGGGGTTGGCAGTGGCAGCTTCTGTTTTAAAGCCTCACACAATATGGTACAAGGGCAGGGGACATTATACAAGAAACACCTTCTCCTTGATATTCTTGCCAGCATGTGAAGGGGAGACAAACCAATGAATAAACATAGTAAGTAAAAACAAATATTTATTCAGGGGCTACACCCAGATGACTTTTTTATTCCACTATGTTGGTTGACCTCTTCCACCTGTCCCTTCATTACAGCTGAAAACACAATGCCTCCTTATGGATAAAGCTATGTTTGCATATACCTTTATCAGAGAAATATGTACAAAGAGATGAGAACTAAGCCTGATTACAAAAATGCTTGTTCACTGTGCAACATTTCTAATATAATTTTAGAGTTATACAGAGTGGGGTCCTAACTATAATGATAACTTAATGAGGAGAGTTTCACATAATAGTCTTTAGGGGAAAAAAAGAAAAAAAGGATGAACTCTGAGCACAAGGGTAAAATACATCTGAAAATACAGTACTCCCCAGTTAAAGTCAGATCTATTCTCATCTTAACTGGTATGGAGATAATACATAAATGAATTTTCTTTCATTTGCAAACGGAAAAGCTTAAAAGGATATTTGTACTTTAAGATACATTAGGGCAATACTTTACAGGATTATAGTACCGGCCCATCAATATTGACCTTATCTATACAAAAGATTTTTATATTAGGATGTCAAGGAAATGTACCAGTTTCATATACAAACAAATCCTTCAACATTCAGTAATACAACTATGAAATGAGTATTCTGTTTTATAATCCTTTCACTCAATGCATTGATGAGTATAATACATGGCAATGAACTTGTTATGAAAACGACACTGATATTTCAAAATGAAACTTTCCTCTGCTGAGAACCAGAGGAAAAATGCATCCATTTGTTTAGGGTGCTGCCTGGCTACACTTCATTTATACAGATTTTAGGTTAATTGATAGGACTCACAGACAAGGGTTCTATAAACCATTTTACTGAGCATACATCCTGATTATAATGTCATGTTAAGAAATGGAGTGCAATCTGTCTTCATGTCATATTTAATAGATTTCTAGTAAATAACCTACAAGTGCTCCTTCTAACAGGTGATGAATTATATTAATGCCCTGTTGTACTTTCATAATTAAGGGTCTGGCAGCATTTCCATTATAATCAAGACTCGAGGTAGGGAACAAAGGGAGTGGTTTTCATGTGTCCTGGCCCTGACCACAATGCTCCCCTCATGCCGCACTGCCACTTTGGGCCATGGGGAACACACCTATGAGGTCAGATTCAGAAAAAAATCTGGGAAGTTGGCTATTTGGTTATTAACAGCCTCTGTTTTTATCTTTTCCTGGCTTGCTTGCCCCTTCTATCAGCCTCTGCTCCTCCCTTTTCTTACTCTCCTTAGAGTCCTAGTCTTCTTCATCAGGAGTGAACCTGATGGTTCTTTTTGACGCCGTTTCCTTACGTAGACTTGGTTGCTGCTCTGCTGTTTCCTCTGGAAGAGACCCGGCTGCTCTGTGTCTGACGTGCACAGCATCAGCATTCTTTGCCTTGTGAATAACAATCAATGAACTTCATAAACAAAACCAATGCAAAGATGGGAAAAGGAGAGAGGAATATGCTTGATGGGGAACCTGTCTCCACAAAACAAACATGAATTTATCAGATAATTCAGCGGATAAAACTATAGCCTGTAAGGTGCATCCCAAAGTAGTGCTTCCATCAGTAAGACTGTCAGAACAGCTAAGCCAGGAGAGAAGGGCAGAGTGCAGGAGGGACCAGAAACTAACACCTTGCCATTCCCCAAGTTATTTTGGGTGGATGCATCATACCCCAGTTGTGTTAAGACACATCAGAAACTGAAATGGAGAAGACTGTGCAGGGTGGGGAATAAGAGAAGTAGGGAGAGACAGGAAGAAGAGGAAGACACAATGAGAAAGACGGCGGGAAGGGTGATCTTGATGGATTTAACCTGCTCTGAAGTGAGCAAAAAGACCTGAGGTCGAAAAGAGAAGAAATGCAGAAGCCAATACTGCCCCTTAAATATAAGAAATTTTTTCAAGTCTTGCTATTTCCATCACAGGCAGACTCTGTGGTCTAGTGAGCAAGCACAGCCTTGGGGGTTTGTACAGGTGGGGTTTTTGATTCTCAGGTTTTTTCCTCATAAGCTGGTTGCATCAAATTGAAAAAGTTACCTGCAGACAATAATATTAACTTTCTGGAGCTATTATGAGGGCAAGCTTAGGTATTTAAAGCATTTCAAAGAGTCATAGTCCCATTTCCATCTCCCATTATGAGGGATTACCAACTTCCAAGCTATTAGAATTTTATAAATTTGTAACATAAATTGTACTTGATTCTTATTTTTACAAAATTCAGACACAGTATATTATTATTAACAAGTGAGCACATATTGTTGGAATGACAACATTAACAAAGGTCTAGTCCCTTATCCTGTGAAGTCCTGTGAAGTCCCCAGAGCTACTCTGGATCTAGTTCCAGGGTACAGGAACCCAGCTACACAACTTCAGTTCCCAGAAGCCCATGAGTTCCTGCTACCCACGTGCTATAACACACACGGCATCCTTCTAATGATCTTCTGCTCAAACCCAAGCAAGGTTTTGTTTCTTGCAACCAAAATAGCCTAAAACAGTCAAATCAAAGTCAAATCAAAGTTAAAAATCGTCATTATGCCATCTAAATTCATGTTTTGCCCTGGAATTACATGACCATAGAGGGGAAAATAATTTGTTAAGTTTTTAAGGTGGGCTAGAGATATTTAAATGTTGAGAGAGACTATTCAGAAAATTAGTATTCATTTTTAGCACATGATAAGGATGTTGTGCATAGAATCCTCATATACGCATTTTGGGGTAAAAGGAAGAAGTATTTTTGTTGCTGAAGTTGTATATACTTTTCCAGAGTAAAAACTTTATACTAACCTTTTGTAGAAAATCAGAATGAATTAGTATGGTATATACGATAACCTACTATGTCATCGTGCCAGAAGTTTGACCAATTCCTTTTCATGGAAGTTTGAAAATGTCAAGTTCATTTTTAAACCCATGGCTAGTTTCATCTACTTTAAACCAAAAGTGACAAAATAGGAATTGACTGGGGGGAAAATTCTGCAATCCACTGTTCTTAATATTTGATAATCCACGTGAAGCAGGTTTACCACAAACTGCTGTGACAGAACAAAGATGACAGATAAACTCCTGTGACCAAATTAATTGGAAATAGATGCCTCAGTCTTGTGATCCTATTTCAGTTTTTGAAAGAATTATATGCACCTTCAGAGCATGCCACGTCTAAGGATGATTAGTCCTTGTACTGCTGGCATCAGACTGATATGGCATGTTGCCAAGTGTCTCAAGAGAAAGCTAAAAAGTTCAGGGGAGGTGGTGCAGACTGTGTAGTTATTCCAGGATTACCTCAGAGAACATTCTGGCTTTTCTGCTGAAAGCTTGTCAGCGTTTGATATCTATTCTCTTTGTGCCCGTGATGTATGTTTTCAGACTGCCCTAAGTGGACCTTCTTAAATTGGTCTCGTGTTTTTTTTCACTTTTGCCATACTGCTGAGAAACAATATAAAGTAACTTAAGGCATTTTATCAGGCCATCTATATCCACATATCTTCTTCTACCTTTATTATGATTTATACGTGTCAGAATGATCTGGTATTAAACTATGGCAACCAATCCCAAAGGGAACTCTTAATGTTTTCCATTTGTCTGAAAACAATAACACTAAGCAAGAAGTAAATGGTCAACCATCTATAAACTTGCAGCTAGCCAAAAAACAGCCAAATATTAAACATGGTAAAAAATGCTGTTTATTAAATAATTAAATATCATGCAAAGTGGTAACTTTAAATGTATCATAATCTCTCTTGGATTTGCTTCAACATAACCCAGTATGTGGGTAGAGAGTAGAGAAGGGAGAACATAGATAAACAAGCATAGCTGTCTATTGGTAGTGGTTGAAGCTGGGTAATACCTACACAGGATTTCATTATAGTTTTTTGTAGAGGCTTTTGTTAAAGTTTGAAAATTTCCATGATAAAAACATTTAAAAAACATAAAGCCTAGCAACTTTAGAAGGTTATAATATGATCTAATGTGGTTGAATAAACTGACTTTTCAGGCTAGAAATACAATCTACTGAATCATCAGTATTGAATCTACTTTACACAGTAACCATTATAAATTCAAGAGACAAAATATATGTGTAGCTGGAGTAAATATTTCAATGTCTAATATAGATATATGTCTTTATACTGATAAATGTACTTCTTGCCTTGACAAACCAACCATACCTAAGATAATGTACGGAAACCTGAAATAATTATTTTAATGGAGACTTCTTTTGTTGGCATGTTTGACTTCTAATCACAAATGATGTAAGTGCTCTGAAATTAACCCTTTTCTGACGCTAAAAAGATTATAAGATTAAACACAAGGAAAAGAGCAGTCTACTCAAAGGTTAGAACAATGTAACAAACCTAATGCTAATTTAGATATATTTATCATTCTGCTTGCCATGGGACTAAGGTTGTAAGAAGTATCTCCATTTACACTAAAAGAATTCAAATCTTGATATCATATCTTGATAGTTTTTGAATGTAACAAAGATACATAATGAAATCAAGTAAACTGTTTAAAACAGACCTAAATCACATCACTTAAAATGTAAGTTTAAGTCGAACAGTCTTTTAAATATTTTATTGGAATTATTTTGACAATAACTTGATAGTTATTCTCATTTAAAAAATAAAGCATATTATGCATTAACACACTAAACTTTCTAGTTAATAGAGTGATACATTTACAAACGTGCAGTCCTATCTATAATGAGAATTTTGAAAACTATCATTCACTCAGAATTTAACAATATATTTCAAGAATCAGATTTGAGGATGAAAATATCCAATAAATAATATAATTTTACCCTGTAAGATCAAATATGGGAAAACTATGTTAATATGGCTGAGTGATATTTTTTCTAATTTTAATGCTACTAAATTTTCCAAAAGCCTATACATCCATTGCCTATACATTTATTGACATCTTAAGTTGAAAATTATTAATAAATTCAAGATAAAAAGTCACATAATTGAAACTTTAACACATTTTTGAGCAATAGTATTTATAAAAGGATAGCTGGAAATGATCTCACTCCTTTGAGAAGAGTTAGATAGGAAAACACAAGAGTGGGAATTTAAAATATATTACAGCTCACACAGTTCAGTTAATTTTGTCTGTACAGTTCTTGATTATTAAAAAAAAAAACTGGTGGCATTAAGAGAAAAGATGTTTTCTAAGTGATATACAAAAGTCAAAACCATATAATTAGTCTGGATTTTCAGCTACTCATACCTGCTATGGCCTAATTTTTTAACCAACATTCATCTTTTCTTAAAAAAAAATTTCAGATTCATAATGATCAAGCAGGTAAGTAAATTTTTCCCTCCAGGTGCTAAAATCTATCCTGAAAAAGTAAGGTTTTTATTTTAAAAGAATAATAACAATCAATTACAGAATGAAACCTATTATTAGCCAGGTACTTTGCATAAGTTCTCTCATGTCCTTCTGAAATTCTTCATGTTTTTTCAGGCGAGGAAAAAGACTCATGCAAACTTAATAGCTCAAGACACGCGTCTAGTAAGACAGGAGTCGTGGCTTGGCCTGCTCGTGCTCTTTGCATGCTGTGTGTCCAGAAAATAAAACCTGTCTTCTGTGGATATGTTGTTTATTCTGTTTAACCAATGTCTACAATAAAGATATTCAAAGCCAAGAAATTTATCACAATTTAGCGCATGTTAAATAGATGCTGTGCAACCATGGCTGGGTATGAGAAAATTGGAAAATGGATTTTGAGTGTCAACACTGAATGAGAAGCTCTAGTCAGGTCAAGCAATGAATAAATCCATGCCTATTTTAATGATAAAAGACAATACTTTGATAGCATTTAATTCATCATGGGATATAGGTGAAAATGAATTGATGCTGATGGCTGAGAGAATTATTTTCTAAATTAATTAGATTTCTTTGTATAAATATTGGCTAAAAGAATACTGTTGGATTTATTTTTTTGGGTACATATATGTTTAAAAACAAACTGAAAAAATCTACCAATGATAATTTAAAATTACCAGTATAAAGAAGAGTACTATCAAGTATTCTTTAGCACACAGGGCCAATTGTAATATGTCTTCTTTTTTAAAAGAAAAATAATTTTTAAAAAATAAGGATCAAATGACAAAAAATTCAGAAGTCCTCTTCATAATATAGGCTGCATGTAATACAGCTACAACATCCTGAGTCTGTGATTAGTCTAAAACCAAGTAATTCTATATCCAGGAGTCTAGCAAGATATCACCTTTCAACTCATTGCAACTTTTTTCTACTGCAGAAACAGATTAATCTGAAAACTTACTGGTCAAACACTTTTCCTCCACTTTTGTAATTTAAAAAAATTTTTCAATCATTTTCTCTTAAAGATGTCATACAGGGTGCTAACGCTTTCACAAGCACAATCAACACCTTCAGAGCACTGAAAATTTGATATGAGTTGAATATACGGGCTGCTACAAATAGTCCTTTTTCAAATTAGTTTAGTTTTAGCAGTAGTACTCTTATAGAAGACCAAAGAAATTATTTTATAAGAAGTAGAGCAACACATTTAAATTAAAGATCATTTACTACATATGAATGAAACACCAAACACATAAACAACTGGTCCTACTGACAACAGACTAAATTTGGATGTTTAGTTTTCAAATGTGAAATTTTGCTTAAATGGATTAAAAGAATGAAATTATTCATCTAGATATGGTACTACATTTGCATTTTTTGATCCATTAATTAAATGTAAAAGTGAAAAACAGCATGATGATCTGATCTTTTATTTAGTTTACTGTGTGTAACTGCCTACCTGGAATTTAACCCCAAGCTAAGTTTTCTCTTAGACAGCAACGAAAGTAAGCAAAGAAAGAATTTTGTGCAAAGACGCCAGCTCAATCATACTTGATAATGAAGAAGATAATCCCAGATGGTTATTTCACCTCATAGCATGTCTATTTGCCCACAGGCGTGTTGTCATCTGAACACCTAAATGAAAATGTATTTGGAGTTTGCAATATTTCTAGATAAATAATTAGGACATACTGTGACTCCCTGAACTAATTTCTCCACCAGGTTACCCCTAACGGAACTGTTCATGGATCTCTATTCAAAAAGGACCACCTCCACTGGGTTCCAGGAGAAAGCTTTGAAGATCCTTTCTGTTCCTCCCCCAACTCCTCTTCATTTCCCTCCGTGGAAGAGGAGTTGTGAATCTGAAGTCAGATTCCAGGATGGCAACATGTTCTTGGGAGGAAACTTTCAAAAAGGATAAGAGCTTTTCTTTACCTACTGTGGTGGCTGCTGTCTTCTGGCATCCTTTTGTAAGTCTCTGCTCAGCACCCTCCTTCCCATCCCTTTCCTTCAGTCGAGGCAGACAGAACTGGAGCTACTGTCCAGGGAGAACAGGTGTGAGAGGGTGCAGATGGATGTGCTTTTTGATTTCAATAGGGTTACTAATTTTAAGATTGGTGTTTGGGGGCAGGAACCCACTTGGTCCTTCAGTCAAGACAAAAGGAGCACTCTGTGTATTTTTTTTTTTTTTTTTAGTGAGGAAGATTGGCCCTGAGCTAACATCTGTGCCAATCTTCCTCTGTTTTGTATGTGGGACACTGCCACAGCATGGCTTGATGAGCAGTGTGTAGCTCTGAGCTCAGGATCTGAACCTATGCACCCTGGGCCACTGAAGTTGAACACATGAACTTAACCACTATGCCACCAGGCTGGCCTCATGTGTATTTATTTTTTTTATTAAAGTTCTGTGTTAGTTTTGGGGCCAAAGATGTTTTCATCATGTATTCATTTAACCATTAATCATTAGGTGAGTAATGATAAAGGGCACAAACTCTGGAGTTAGCCTCCATAAATCTGACTTCTGGCTCCATCACTTAAAAATTGCATGGCATTGGGCAAGTTATTTAATTTCTTTGTGTCTTAGTTTTCACATCTTTAATGTGGGAATAATAATAATAACTCCCTAGTAGGATTGTTGTGAGAATTGATTAAGTCAATAAATGCGGAAACTCTTGAAACAGGCCTGGCACATAACAAGTGCTCGATAAATATTAGCTACTATTATTGATAATTATTTAATTTAAGAAGTATTAAAAATGCTGGTCTTGCTTGGCAAGCAGCTAATTAGGCAAGGGAGGGAGGACAAGAACATAAACAGGAAAGTCAAGGTCCTGCCCCAGGGCACCTGTCTCACAGTGCTGTGCGTGCATCTTCTTAGGGACTACTAGGACCTGTCTGAAGCAGGATTCCTGAGGTGAAGTACCATCTTAGTAACAATCTAATTTTATCCTTACAACAAACATCAACTTCAGAATGAGTCCAGGACCAACTCTGAGGCTTACTGGCTAACACCTCTGTTCATATTTGAAGAGGCCCCAATTTTATACTTCAAGTTTGACTTATTAACAAAGGTTTTAATAAGTGAGAATATGAATAGGCATGTGAAAGTAAGACTTCCTGGAGATGAGTTAAAATGTACATGACTGCAGATAAGTAGAAGCCAAAAACACCAAGGATGCCAGCCTTTCTTCTTGGCTTCTTATGCTCGTCTTCAAACATGGGGTCTTGTTTTCTAAAAGGCTCTGGTTTGTCTAACATGACTACCCAGCTAACAGTGCTGATGATGTGAACAGGTGGAGCAGATAAATGGTCCTTCTGAAAGTAGAGACAAGAGTATAAAAGGCAGGATTCAAGGAGCAAGGCTGAGGTTTCATGGCTTTTAGTTCTGGAGGCCTGGGAAGTGTTGTGGAAAGCAAATGTCATGTACATAGAAGATAAACATTTTAAAATCCACATTGTTTTCATTGAAAAGAGAATAGTGTTCTCTAGAGCAGTGATACCTAAATCTAACTAATCATACAACTCACCAAAGAAACACTAAATAACATCAACAAAAATCTACAGAGTTCTGCCCACCGCCCCTGCACCCTCACAGCACCCCTGCAAGGTCTGATATAGGGATGCTAATCTGTAGGTTTTTCCCCCCCCCAGAGTTACCCAGAATATTTGAAGGCATACCAAGGTTGGGTGCACTCATCTCAGTCTGATCCTTAGAATCATCACCCAGCCTCCAACCTCCACAGAGACTCTGGTTTCATAGGGCTGGGGTGGGGCCTCGCCCTGTACGCTACAAAGCATGCCCAGGTGATTCTAAGGTGCAGTCAGAGCTATGTACCATGGGCCCTAGTTCAGTGTTTTGCTGCTGAGTAGTGTGGATGTGATTTCTGTGCTTCAAAGCAAAAACTATGCCATTGTCATCACCAGTAGATGTTACCTGAGCTCTTACTCTGCACTAAGCGAAGACACAAACATAACTTGGGATCTACATCCTAACTACTGATGAAGCCAAGTTATAGGTAAGATTAAAAAACTGAATTCCAGTGTGACAAATATGCTACACAACCTTCATCTTCCCCAGAAATAACCTGAAGGCTGCTCTTTCAGATCTACATTTCTCTTACTATTTTCTCTCTTTCTGTCTTCAGTATTCAGATACTGCTTATGCTGGGAGAAAAACAATCCTGCATGGTTTATCAGCTATTTAATAATATCCTTTCATCAGCTTGAAACACGATGAGTCAACATAATTTATCTTCAGGGGTACCCCATATAAAACACACTAAGCACATCATTCCATTGCTTAGGGTAGGGAGATTTAATCACAGTATTTAATGAAATAAAAACTAATTCCTTAAATCTGAATTTCTTTCAAATGAAGTGAGAGGACTAATGAAATACGACCTCACCTGTTTGCATCTAAAAATACTGAGATGGAAATTATACACACAAGAACACAATGACTTTTAAAGATAGAAAATTGGGGCAGGTATAAGACCATCTAGGCAGATACATGACCATCTAATGCTGGGATTTTCCTTTTGACAAACAAGAACTAGGAAGAACTAGGTACAAACTGCCTCTCTTTATACAGTTTAATGATGGATAGACTTAGACCAGGACAGAACTAGCTTTCTGTTATGGAAGAAGAACATATCACAAATACCCTGCACTAACATAAACGTATAGTACTAAACACAGCAAAGTGAAGTTTTCTATTATTGCACATCAGACAGGAATACTTTTGTCTCCTTGAGACTGGAACTAGAATCTGGAAACTGCTGGCCTTGAGAAAGAGTATACACAAGAGTATGACTCTTCCAATTTCTATCATTATTTTTTGAAGGTGAAAAAACTTGCCATTACTAAATAGATTTTCCTACTTATCTTTCTACATGATTAAAAAAGGCAACCGATTGCACTGGTGCCACTGAAACAGCAAGAATTATACATATCAGTTCTAAGAGTGTTCAAGGGGAAAAATTTTTTAAACTCTTTAATCATGAAAAATTTCTAACATAAACAAAAGTAAAAAAAATAGTATAATGGACTTTCATGTGTCTATCACCTAGCTTCAACAATTAACCCATAGGCAAACTTGTTTCATACACTCCTATTTACTCCCCCAACCCTAATTAGGGGAACACTGACCAGATTGTTTTAAAGCAAATCCAAAACAGCATGACATATCATTGGGGTGGGCGGAATCTCATCAAGCCGTTACCCAGCATCTGAATAATTAGGATTTTTTTCTTTTTCTTTCTTTTTTTCTTTTCTTTTCTTTTTTTTTTTTTTTTTACTGTTTTAAGGCACTCTTGTACTTTCTTCATTCCTAAAAATTTTTCTTTGATATCTTAATGCTTTTATAAGCTTGGCTGGATAAAAGATTCTCTTAAACTGGCATGGTAAGGTGATGAGTGACCATTCTCTATCCATGTGTGTTTCTGATGTGTAATCTGTGACTCTATTAAAACAGGTCATCAGGTAAGAAACCAGAGATGCAGGGATTTATTAAACCCTCATTCACAAATATGTTCTAAACAAAGCTACTTGATACATGCAGTTTTTCTGCCATTTTTTATGTATCAGGAAAGTTCAATGTCAGTGCAGTCTACTTTTACATTCATTTGACTAAGCAATAAATAATCTAGGCAGATGCTTTCCATGCATCTAAAAGCCAAGGTCTGCACATTTGGAAAATTTCTTATATTTTCCTCGAACTACTTCATCTAATATATATTTTTCCTAGGGCGTTCCATTTTTACAGGTAAAGTCTTCTTTTAATATAATGCTTATTGAAAAAGAGGGTATCTGTTATCGTTCTTCAGGAATCTTCCTTCAAATCACACGCCTTTGTGTCATGGCGCTATGCCAAATAGTGAAGTCATGGCAATGCTAAAAAAGAATATTATGGAAATCAAAATTTATATCTGATATTGCCACAGCCAACCATTTTTTGAATAGAGCCCATCCCACCAGATCAAGCTCATTCAGACTAATGAGTTTGTCTAAGAATACACGTTCCCCTCAATGTCCCAGTCAAGGCTGTGGTGCAGAGGTTGAAGAGAAAGAATTAGCTAGGAGAGATTTTCAAAGTTATTTAAAATCATACTGAAATTATCATTATGATTAATTCTACACTTTAAAAAACAAATTTTAAAGGTTAAAAATTAGATCTTATTAACCAAGAAGGCTTTGAAAGAGAGAGTAACACTGATTCATAAATAGAATAAACACTGATTCATAAAACTACATTGTTTACTCTGACTATTCAAGAGGTTTCAAAACTATTTCCAATAAAGGCTAACGACATGGTATCACAAAAATTGTTTTTAAACAGAAATCTCCATTTTTACGCCAAATAATTCCAAACGTTAAAAAAGGAAATAGAGTATTTTCTTACTATTGCATTGCTTTCAGTTAGAAGAATATGAACAGGACAAAATCTTTGTGTTTGTGTGTGTGTGTGTGTGTTAGCCTCCTTCCCCACCCCCGCTTTGACCCCACAGGTAATTTATGAATACTTTATCTTAAGTCTGAAGACAGCATTAAAATTAGATATTTAAAATAATCAAACATAGACAATAAGTATATTATAAAACTTATTTAGATTTTATAATGTTACTTATGTTTAAAGGAAAATGTTTTTTAAGCAGGAAAGGAGACAAACTTAATCTATGCTGTCAGACACAATGATACTGCTTATCCCATGGGTAGGGTAATGTCTGGAAAGGGGCATGGTGGGTGAGGATTGTGAGGCACCAGAAATGTTGTTGCTTGATCTGGATGCTGGTTACAGGCTATATTCAATTTGTGAAGATTCACCGAACTTACAATATATGTTTACTTTTCTCTATATACTTAAATCGAAAATTTTTTAAAAAGCAGAAAATGAATTAAAATGGTATTAGATCATTTTCACATTGTATCACCTGTAGCATTATGCTATTTCCGAATTTTTACATAGTAGTATTTTCATACTCATTATATATATGTTTCATATATATATATATGAATATATTTCATATATATATATATATATGAAACACAGAAGTGGCTCTTCTAATTTCAATGCCATACAAGGCCAATTAACCTGATTTATTTAAAACATATGCTCCTTTAAGGAATTAGGAATAATTTTGAACGTGACTTAGCCTCTATCAAGGGTAAAGACAGCTAAATGAACTCTTTAGTACAGGATATTTAAACTCAATCAGGTGAATCAAAAGAACCAAAAAACAAGAATATATTCCTCATCAATTCAGGTGGCCTTATTTTAGAGACTGCAAAATTTCCTTACTTTTAAGGAAAAAAAAATCACATGTCCCATAAGAGTCTGTATATGTGTATATCAATGTACCCAAAAGCCTAATGAACTCAAATTTCTGAGGGCTTTAATAAATTATTTAAGATCTTCAGTTATTTTTGAAAAATGATATGAGATGTATAGGGTAAGAAATTCAAGTAGTCTTGTCTCATTTAAAGCTTAATTTAATAATATTATCAAATAAAAATAAATAATATTAAATACATTAAATAAATAGCATTAAATCAATGAGCATTTAAATTCTGTGAAACCTAATAAAAACCATAAAAGTGGTATCTAAAAGAAGTTGAAAGTTCTAGACATGGAACACGGAAGATGAAAAAATGCAGACATGGAAAAATGTAGACATTAAAGGAATCAAAAAGTGGGAATCTGTGGCTGATGAAGTACAGTGGGGTGGTGGAGTCTGGAAGAGATAGCTCACCACAACAGAATTATTCTTTTAGCAACAGTTAGATACTCAGGCAGAAGAAGGTACTTAATTTTATGGTTAGCTTATGACCAAAAACTCTACAACCTGAACCATGTCGACATGCTCATAAATCAGTACAAATTCCGAATGTTCTCATACACGCCATGCCTTTGTTCATATAATACTGCTCACTGTACTGCCCCGTTTCCTGTCCAAATCCTTCCTTCCTCCACCAGCCTGAAGTCTTCATCCTTTCTGAAATCTTCTCTGATCACACCCAAGATCTCAATTATCTTTTTACTTCTCTGAATTCCTCTGACACTAAGAACTTAACCCTTATGTAAGAAGTGTTTTATGAATGAAACTCTCCTTTGTCCTGATGGGAAAAGTAAAGAAAGGACAAGTTCCATTTAGTACATTTCCTCATTGAATCTTTACAACAGTCTGATTCACAGATGAAGAAACTGAGACCCAGAGAGACTAAATAGTTTGCCTGTCTTCACACAGATATGAAGAAGCAAGATCGGGTTCTGAACTCGGGCCTGCTTGACTCCAAAGTACTAAAGCCTCCACCTTCAAGCAGGTGACTCTGGAGGACAGGGAGAATTATATTTCACCGTGGTTCCTCTTCCATAAAATGGGCTGCATTACTAACTTCACCCCTCCTGGTACATTACCTGAGACACATGTAGATGGCAAAATATTAGAAGGAAAACAAAGAATTTGCACATGTTCACCCTGTTAGTGGCAGGGCAGGGACTAGAAACCGTCTCCTGGCTCATTTGCACCAGGCTCCACTGAACACTCACAGCATGGAGTGTTCAAGGATGAAAGATTATATGTAAGTAGACAACATATTGTAGTGGAAACAGTACCAGATCTAGGGTCAGAGAGATCTGGGTTTAAATCCTGTCTCTACCGTTACTTTGAATCCTTAGGCAACAATTGCAAATACCCTGAGCACATTTCCTTATCAGTACAACAATAATAATCCAGATACTGAAGGTCTATAATGTGAAGACTAAGGGATCCAATGTTAAATCACTAACAAAATACTCAGAGCTAGTCTCTCTGCCCCCTCCCAACTTAAATGTAACATGGGAACGCTGACACCGCATCATCGGCAGGGGTTCTTCTTGAAGCACAGCCCAGAAATCAGATGTATGTCCTGTATAGGGGATCCACTCCACACGGGCTTCCGTGACCCCTCCAGGCATCCTAATGAGAGAACAGGGCTCCTTGCTATTCATTACCCAAGAGTATGAGGAGATGGCATCTTGAAAACAATTTCAAGAATTCATTATCATATCAAATAATATAGGTTTCATTACAAGAGAGCAAAGAGTTATAAAGGAGATGGTTTCCTTTTTATTTCTGTCTGATTTGTTCCTGTCTGTCTTCCAAGATGTCAGACGAACAGTCTGCTTTATTTATAAATGATACTACAGCTGAGAACAAAAAGATTAGGTTATAAAAAGAAGGAAAAAGCCTTAGAAAGATGAAGAAGGAGGTAAATTTACGGTCTATTAACTAGATGGATGAATTAACACCCTGAGTCACCAAGCCAACATGTTCAGTGACTGGTTGCATCTTTGCCACAAAGAAAGACAACCAGAAGTCACATTACATCCATTTTTCTCCTATTTCACTAATATTAGAATGAATCCTGAAATGGAGTTTTACACTGAAGATGGTTAATCTAGAGCTGCACTCTCCAACATAGTAGCCACTAGCCGCTTACAGCTATCAAGCACTTGAAATGTGGATAGTCCAAATTGAGATGTGCTGTAATTGTAAAATACACACCAGATTTCAAAGACTGAGTATAAAAAAAAGAATTATAACATCTCAGTAGTAATGTTTTTAATTGATTATGTGCTGAAATGATTATATTTTGGATATCATTTTTTTAAAGTAAAATACATTATTAAAATTAATTTCACCAGTTTCTTTCCACTTTTTTCAACGCACAACTAGAAAATTTTGAATTACACACGTAGTTCACATTTGTACTTTGCGTTACATTTCTACTGGACAGTGCTGGCCTAGAATGAGAATCAAAGATATTCAATATTCAGGCAAATGACAATACATGAGAAATACTGTCTTCAACTCAAACAAGAGGAGTTGAACTTCATGTGATATTATACAGTAGGTATTTAGCGTGTTACATTGCTACCTGCAACATTTTTGCTCTTTAAGATTATGATCTATAGAGATAAGATTTAAATAACTTAATTCTGAATATATAAAACATATACTCTAAATATGAATTTTAATATATAAATTCTAAGTATATATAGTGACACAGATAAGATGTCACTAGAATACCAGAGTTCAGTATGTAAATATAAAATTTGGGGGGTCAGAAAGTCAAAAGCAAAACCCTGAGGAAACCTGAGATCTGTCTCGTCTTTCCTAAACTACTCCAATATCTTCCTCATTATTGGTCTCTTCGCTGATCTCTTCTCAGTGCAACCCATCCCCCACATCACTGCTAGAGTTCTGTTTTAGAAGATAAATTTGATTTTGTCACTTTCCTCCTCAAACCCTTAAGATAACTCCCAACATTTATAGCATAAAGTCTAAATTCTTTAGAGCTAATGCTTGCCAACATCTCACTCCAAACTACCCTTCTACTCTCATCTCTGAGAATTCTCCACCACAGGCGAATGCCTTGCCCTCCCCAATCATGCCAAGCTTGCTCACAGCTCTGCTGCCCCCGTCTCCCTGCTTGTCTGCCAGTGATCTTTCTTTGCCTTCGGTGATAGCCCCAGGTGACTTGGGATGGCATTTGCTATACTCTCCAGGCATCTGATCTACGAATATTATCATACATCCCACTCATCACATTATATTGTATAGGTCTATCGCCTCACTCAAGATCAGTTTGAGAGGCAGTAAGGTGAAGATAGGAACCTTGATTTTTTTCTTTTGAGGAAGATTAGCCCTGAGCTAACATCTGCTGCCCAATCCTCCTCTTTTTGCTGAGGAAGACTGACCTTGAGTTAACATCCGTGCCCATCTTCCTCTACTTTATATTTGGGATGCCTTCCACAGCATGACTTGCCAAGCGGTGCCATGTCTGCACCCGGGATCCGAACTGGTGAACCCTGGGCCGCCAAAGCGGAATATGTGCACTTAACTGCTGTGCCACCAGGCCAGCCCAAGAACCTTGATTTTTTACCCTTGTGTCTCTAGTATCTAGTACAGTGACAGAAATGAACTAGGTCTTCAATGAATATTTATTGATTGAAAGAATTATGATTTTTTTTCCCTCCATCATCTTAAGTACTAGCCATGCAAGACACCCATGTTTCTGAAACATCAAGTACTTTCCTGCAACTATGTCCCGCATCTCTACTGTTCCATCACAGCTTGGAATGCTCTTTTTTTCAAAATTTGTTTGTTTTTGTTTTTACTTTTATCAGAATAATATATGTATATTGTTTTAAAAAAAAAAGCTAACTACTACATCCAGAACTCTCATGCTGTATACTTTCTCATATCCAAACCGTACTTCCTGAAATCAACCACTTCCAACTCCTTTAGGTGTTTCTTTCTCTTTCTTTCTTTCTTTTTTTTTTTTTTTTTTGGTGAGGAAGACTGGCCCTGAGCTAACATCTGTGCCAATCTTCCCCTATTTTGTATGTGGGACACTGCCACAGCATGGCTTGACAAGTGGTGTGTGGGTCTGTGCCTGGGATCTGAACCTACAGACCCTGGGCCACCAAAGCAGAGCCCACGAACCTAACCACTACACCACCGGGCAGGCCCTTAGGTGTTTCTTTTTATTCTTCCATTTATTCTTATATTTCTTGGGCCTTGCTCTCAAGGACAACATAGGCAAAAGCAGTCGGGTCTATCTCAAGCTTTATGTTACCTAAAATGTGTTGTAGAGTACTTTACACATAATAGATACTCAATAAACACTTTTTGGTTGATTGAATGAATGGATACATGAATATTCAGGCTCTTTGGTGCTTGAGCACAAACTCCTCAACAGTCTGAAGTGGAGATGCATTCATATACCACAGTCAAGGCAAAGAAACAAATTAAAATGAGGTACCAAATAAGAACAAGTAGGAAGAAGATAATGAAAAGGAAGACAAGTAGGCAGAAACCAGGAAATCCTCCAAAACAAAAAAGTCACGGCAGCCTGGGAATAGAGGTTATGTGAATGAGTTTTGGAATCAGATAAATTTAGATTTGCATTCCAGCTGAACCACCTTGGGAAAATTACAGAATTTTCCTGGGTCTCAGTTTTCTTATCTGTAAAACGAGGATAATCCTTCCTTCCTTCCAGGTTTGCCGTATCTTGTATGCTTTATAAATGAAAGCTGTTTTATTATTATTGTGTATGTATATGGGGATAATAATAACAATAACAACATCACCACCCTGGCAACCTTGAAGACGAGGCTGACTTCTGGTCTAACCAGAAGTTTCCTGCACACTTAGTGCTGAGGCTTCACCAGGCTATGGAAAGAGAAAGAAGTGATTATGCTCGGTAATGGGAAGTATGTGGGAATGACACAAGGACAGGTTCCTTCCAGCAGCACTATAAAAGCAGCAGTCTACTTCCATCTGTATGTTAATCACTTTTTGTGTCTGCCTGTTTGTTTCAGAGAGTCTACCAAAAAAATAAGTCCCTTCCTTAGATGGCACACTCAGAAGCACAATGACAATATTTTAGAAATGACAATAGATATCTGATTATTGCTAAAATCTAGTAAATATCCTTGATGGAAAAGTAAATTTCATAACATCCTATACTAACGTAATCCATACACTGAATAAAAACGCTATCTTCAACTTTTTATTAAGATAGATAGGCCAGAATCTCAAGACAATAAAATCTCACTACAGAGTATCATATACCAGAACCTTAAATTGCTCTCAGCATCTCCATGATGATGCAGTGAATTAATGTGCAGTGTAAGTGATTGGTTAAAAGCATTTAAATCAACCTTATGTTCTTGAAATTTTCCATGAGCAAAAACAATATCCATTTAGAAAGATCTTGCAAAAATGATTTTATTGTAAAGAAAAAGAGAAACAAAGCACAATAAATTATTTTAAAGCATTTCACTAGTGAAGTAACATCATCTACTGGATGGAATATAACATAAGCCTTTGAATCACCAAGTGTTCCTAGGTACGGGTAATCAAAAAAAACACCCGTGCTCACTTCCATTTACTGTGGACACCTGAAATTATGAAATAGCTGATGCACATAATCATTAAACTGATTGGCAAATATAAAACCTCAAAGCAACTAACAATATTAGAATGTTGTTCTCACAGCCCTAAATAACTTAAGGGTAGAGGAAAGAAAATTTCTCTTCACATATGGTAGTAGACTTTGCTGGTTTTGCAATATTTTTACATACAACAACTGTAACTATTTACTAGTTGTGATCCAATTTAGGGAAAAGAAAACTCCAAACAGAGAAATAAGGATGGTATGTGTGGATGTTTTCATGTTTTTAATGAAAGCATGACAAGTCAAAACAAAGTCTCCAAAATGGAATTAATTTCTAGTTAAACCAATTTATCATTACAAATTTTTAAAGTTAATATTCATTATAATAACAAAAGTAGAATTTAAGTAATCTGAATTTGAACAGTCAAGTAAATTAACAATGTATTTCTTTAGACTTAATTCTTTGGCTGAAGATGCAGAAGAGAAATTAGTTTCTTAGGGTTAGCTCTCCTGTGTCCTAGAATAAAAACTAAAACAAACCACAAATAGACAAAAACATTCCCTGGATAATACTTTCGACATTCTATTAGTGTTTTCCTCCTGTGCTGTTATGGGCCCTTGATGACTCTAATAACTAGAGAGAAAGAGAGAAAGAAAGAGAGAGAGGGAGGAAAGTGGGAGAAAGAGAAGCACAAACATGATCCCCCACTTGCAAGTGAATAATTTTTCAAATGACAAAATTTTCAATTCACGAATTTCTCTTTAAATTGTAGGTTAAAACCCCAACAAACAAACAAACTTCTCTTTCAAACACTGTTGTGCTCCAGGTATACCAAAAAATCTTTTTACTACAAAATAGCTAGAAATGCTGGATGAAATGAGATAAACATTCTTTAAAATACATAGCTGATTTAGTAAGAAAGTAAAAATTTACCATACAACCCAGAAATTCTTCTCCTAAGCATCTATACAAGATAAATGAAACATGTGTCCATACAAAGACTTGCAAGAGAATGTTAACAGCTGTATTATTCATAAGAGTGAAAAAGTAGAAACCACCCAAATGTCCATCAGCTGGTGAATGGATAAACAAAACACAGAATATTCACACAATGGAATACCATTCAGGAATAAAAGGGATGAAACAGATGTAGAAGATCACATTTTGTATGATTCTATTTATATGAAATGTCCAGAAAAGGCAAATCTACATAGATGGAAAGTAGATTAGTAGTTGCCTGAGGTTAGATATGGGAACAGGTATTAACTATAGACAGACAGACGGATCTTACCAGGGTGATGGAAATATTCTAAGACTGGCTTGTGGTGATAGTTGTACAATTCTTTTAATTTACTAAAATAATTGAATTATACACTCAAAATGGGTGATTTTTATGATATATAAGTAAAGTTCTTTTAAAAAAGAAAGTAAATGAAACAAGTTAAGGACCTCCAAACAAAGGAGGAATGCCACAATTACCTTGAGGAGACTTGCTAATGTTGGTAGCCTGAGTTTACTGACCATGTAAGACAGGGGAGGGAAAATATTTCCTCTGAAAATTAAAGTCAAAGGCCATCCCTCACATAAATTTAGAGTTTGAATTACCCTTCTTTCCTGCTCTTGGAAATTCCTATCCAAGAAATAAACTCAAAGCATGTCCAAATCGGTACTGCCTCAGAACTCCCGATGGAAGCAAGCACGATCTTCTTCCGAGGCACATCCATTAACCCAGGTCCTGCTGGATTCCCAGAGATAACGCACCCTGGGAGCTCACAGTTACAAAACAAACAAAACAAAAAGCATAAGCCATCATGAATGAGGGCCAGCAAAAAAAGAAACAAAAGAATAAAACCCCAAAGGACTTCAGATTTTAGATTATTGGATGTAAACGCAATAAATGTATATTTAAACTGTTCAAGAAATAAAAAGGAAATTGAAATGAGCAAACAAGATACTATATGAAAAAGAATCATAATTTCTCAAAATTAAAAATATGATCACTGAAATTCAAAGCAGCAGATAGCTTAAAGAGCAAATTAGACAGAGCTGAAGAAAAAATTAGTAAACTGGGGATAGATAATATAAAAGAGAGATTGATAGATGCAGCACAAGGTCTAATATATGATTAATTAAATGTCCAGAAGAAAAGAATAGAGATAATGGGGGAAAGGCAATGTTTAAGAAAATAATGATTGAAACTCTCCCCAAACTGATTAAAGAACTGAGTGTTCAGATTCAGGATGCTCTACCAATTCTAAGCCTGATAAATAAAAAGAAATACGTAAGCAGAGCTACCACAGAAAAACTGCAGAACACTAAAAGAAAAAAAACCCAGATATTACCAGCAGTCAAAAGAAAAAGACAAGTACTAACAAAGGAATGACAATTGGCAGCTCTCCCCACACAACGGAAGCCAGAAGACAATGGAATAATATCTTCAAAATACTGAGAGAAAATGACTGTAGTTCTTAATATTGTGTACCCAGCTAACTATCATTCAAGAACATGGGTGAACTAAAATATGTTCTGATATTTTAAAAATATTTTTGTATAAAAACTTTCAACATTTTGCTTAATGAACACAACTTTCCCTATTGTTGAATAAACTGACAAATAATGTTAATACTACTTAATCTAAACAAGTAGGTACGAAATTATATATTATTCCTAAAAAAATTATATAAGAAGGGGCCAGCCCCATAGCCGAGTGGTTAAGTTCACAACGCTCTGCTGCAGTGGCCCAGGGTTTCACCGGTTTGGATCCTGGGCACGGATGTGGCACCACTCACCAGGCCACGTTGAGGCGGCGTCCCACATGCCACAACTAGAAGGACCTGCAACTAAGATATACAACTATGTACCAGGGGGATTTGGGGAGATAAAGCAGAAAAAAAAAAAAAAAGGATTGGCAACAGTTGCTAGCTCAGGTGCCAATCTTTAAGAAAAAAAAAATTATATAAGAAGTTAACGAATATTTCTACAGTCATTACATCATTACATCAAAGAAATAATATTCTATTATCACATAAAATGATTTACTTAAACAATAAACATATTTTCTACCCGCTTTGTAATTCTACTGAGGAAAAAAGGTCAGTCTTGTTGGTCTCACAAAGAGGCCTGGAGAGTGGTGGTACCATAGTTACCTTGTGGGAGAAAAAGTCCTCTAGCATGGGAGAGAGGACAGCTTTGTTCTGGTTCTGGAGCTGGGGGAACTGAGGCTCAGTTTCCTTCTCTATAAGAATTAGGGGCTTCATAGGAATCAACACTTACTAATAACTCTTAGAGCTCTCAAGCCTGATAATCTTTTAGCTCAATCCTATAGGATGCTAATGAAACTTCTGTCTTCCATAATCTCAGAACCAACAACCAAACCAGTTGGAAATATTTCTAGATAAATTTTAGCACATTATATCACACATTCTTGCAATATTGTCTCACTAATAATTGTATTAGCTAGGAAGTTTACAATCCTGATTTCTCATCCCCCAGTGCCAGGATATTTAATAATGGAAACACCTGCTCTGAAAGATGTTTACACAAGTGACAATTTTTTTTCCAAGAACACTGTACTAACTAGGGATACTAGTTAGGGGATACTAGGTATCTGTCTACAGGTCTTCCCAACAGTAGCAAAGTAAATTGCTACAGTGGCAAATTTTCAATGACTTTTTTTTTTCCTGTTTAGTTGTGTTATTTTGGGATCTGCTGTCTAGTATTAGCTAGGCTTTCTCTCTCAAGCAAAAGTAAAATGGAAATCTAAAGGTGCTTGTACTGGTGGCTATGTCTGAACTGTGTGAGGTCTCAGAGTTCCCGGTGAGGCCAGGCCCAGCTGGTCCAGTTTCGTCCAAAGGCTACAGCAGAGCGGTTCAGAGACAGCAGTGCCATCCTGTCAAATGGCTTACCCAGTCCTTCTCAATTCTAGGAGTAAAACATGTTTCTTTAAAAGAAAAAAAAAAACATGCTGGACAGAGGAGGCAAGAAATATGGTATGGATGGTGGTTAAATGTTTGCCCTCTAATAAAATATAAAATAATTTTAACATTTAACATCAAATCTAAAGCTGACTTAAAAATCCCACAGTGGGTAAAGAGCTAACAAAACCATTTCCCTTTGTGAATGGGAATCTGACCTTTGGTTAACTTCCTAGATGTGCTTCCCTAAAATGGTACATTAATCATGCTACTAGGCACATTGCTAATAGGAACAATGACCCCTGATTGGTAGATAGCAACTCTCTGGTTTGAGAGAACTATAAATACCTGATGGGGACATCACTGCTTTAGGTTCCCTGAGTGTAGTCATTCCTGTAACTGGACATGTAAGTTTCGGGGATGCTAGATATATGCCTATTGATTATTACAAGAGATATTAGTTCTTGGGGTTTGAAGCTTCTAAGATAGGGCAGCACCTGCACCCATGCTGTGTGGATCTCATCTCCTCGTACCTGAGCCTTGACCTGGTGAGTGAAAGAAGATGCTTCCTTGACTGCTGGGTGAGCTGTGGCCTGGACAGGGCAAGCTCTCCCACAGAAGAGGACTGTCCAACACTGCCCTCTGGCAAGCTGAGGTTCCCAGCCTTCACTCTTCTGAGTAGACTGTGCCAAGAGCGGCCTATGATGGCTAAATGTCTAAACGTGCAGTTGAACCTAATAAGACCTCAAGGTAGGCAAGGCACTGAAATGTTTAATCTTTAGTACTTCTTTTGCTTTTAGGTCTCTATGTAACCCAAGACAAAAAACATATTGCTAAAGTCATAAGCAAATTAATTTTAATAACATTTTAATTTATTCATTCATTCAAGAATGTTTTAGAAGGTTCATCGTAGCTGCTCTGTGATAAATAGTAAGGTAAGAAGACAAAAGGGAATATAATTAAGTGGCTAGTGTAGTCGTCAGTGGAGCTGGCTCTACTTGAGATACTTTTCAAGGGTAGAGCTGACCTGGTATGTTAATAGATGTGATGAGAGGAATGAAGAAAAGTGAGGCATCAAGGATATCTAAGTTTTGGCTGGAGTAACAAGGTGAATAGTGATGCCATTTACTTCATCAGAGAATACCAGTAGTGGTCACAAAGAAGTGATAGAAATGGTGGTGAAGAATAAGCAGACTTCTACTCTGCATTTAGATTAACCCACTGAAAAGTAAGTACTTACATAAGCCAGTGTGGGGAAATGATGCCTTGAGAATACTGATAATACAGATCCAGTTTTATAATCAGCATTACATACTTAATTCCTTTTACGGGAAGCAAGGATGAATAAAGAAGAAAAAGTAGGAGGGGCAAAACATAGCTTTAAGTGTGCAGCACTTCATGTGTTAAATTGAAACAACCCCAAAGTTCAACTTCCTTCACTGTTCAAGGAGAAAATCCTTTACTATGTACTTCAGGATAAAGGATTTGCAACTATATGGTGCTTGAGAAATATGCTATTGCTGTAATTTAACTCACTGTATGTGGGCTTCAAGATGCACAGTGGCATTCCAAACCAACTTTTAAAGAAAATTGCATGGAATTTTCAAGACATCAGGAGCGTTCTTAAAAGTTAAGCAGAGAAAACGGATTTTTGATAGTTATGAATTACATTTAGTGCTGCCAGATTGCAGGGAACGCTCTTTTTGCTTCAGTATGGTTACAATTACTGTTGACAAAGTTTTAATTTAAATTTTTAAGGATTTAAATGGAAGAATATAGGTCACTGAATTTTCATTCAGTGTGTAAGGATCACTAGTGGCAGAAAGCAAGCTTTGTTAGTGAGGGTCCAATTTTGGCCCTGGAGTCCATCTCTTTGGTAATAGTTGGGAATTGAGCGTGTGTTAGCGAGAATAATTTGGCTCTCAGTCAGTCAATCAGTGGACTGAACACGCACAGTTAGAAACCTGCCTGGCACAGAACAGAAGCTCAGTTCAGAAAATACTAAATGCATTTGTGAGACAGACTCAAGTCCACACGAATCATATATTACAATCACAAGCTGGAAGGGAGTCGATCTTTCCTAGCAGGTTGTAGATTTAGATAGATTTGTAATAGTCCAAAAATACACTACACAGCTTCAAAGTCTAATTCTATGATTTTCAAGTGGTTTCCTAAAGATGAAAAAAAAAAGAGGTAAATATTTGTAGAGCTCACTGCATGCAAAAAATGTTTTAAAGAGCCTTGCTATATACCAGGAAACCTTAAGAAATTATAGTAGGTGTCTAATTTAAATGTTGCATCTTAAAATAACTAATTTTAAAGTACATGCAATGTAGGCTATTAAATAAAGACCACTTCCCTGAATAAAAATGTTAAAATTACACTTTTTCATAAATCCAACAGAGTAGAATAGATTTCAAATCAACAGTCTAGCTAGCAAAAAGATGAAGTATGAGCTGTGTGAGAAAAGCAGCATAATTATGGAGAAGCCGTGCCTTTCCACATAATTTGTGTGTGTTGGGGGAAGTCTTCCTTCAGGTTTGTGCTCTGTTTGGTGTCTTATTTGTCCTCAAGTGCCCCAAGCTCTTGATTTCCTTAACAGAATGATGAATGTGATGGATAATACTGATATGTATAGCACATCCTTGTACACATTCCCTAAATTTGCTCCAGCCCCCAAATATGGTAGAAATAAAAAAGCACGACAAAAATTGGGGGAAGTATGCATATGAGAAGTAGGGTACTGACTTTCACAATAATACATTTCATAAGCATGTAAATAACTAATAATGCTATACTGGTAAGTACCACACACCAAAAACTGTGACAATAAAAGTCACAAATGATGTGCAAATTTCAGCATGCTTGCTAAACTCACCCCTCTTTCTGCCACTCAAGAAAATTTTATCAGAATCCAAGTGAGTGAAATGAAGAAATCACAGAATCTGTTCTAATTTATAATTTTTTAGAAAGTAAATGGTTTGCAAACCTTGATTGCAAGGTGTGTTTTAACAGCAAGGTTGAAAACAAATGCTTTAGAGGATTTCACCCAACTTCTTATGTAAACCAGAGCAGAAGGTATGATTCTCAGAAAAAGCCAAGTACATTTGCCTCAACATAGAATAGGACTGATTGAATTTCAAACTCTTCATTTATTCTGTAAAGCTGAAATGTTAAGTTCCTTATTGCTGTTCAAAATTGGCTTACATCTTATTTATTATGATATATTATGTATGTATGCTATTACAACATATACATATTATTACAGTATACATATTATTCTCATTCACTTAAAAGAAGTTTTTGGTTACTATAGGATATAAATTTAAAATTTCAGACATATTCTCCTCAAGCATGTTTAAAGAGTGTGATTCTGGGTGATTTGGGCTTGGTCGTGAGCTGCTTCCTGCATGACTGTCTTGTCCCCAGGAAGCCAGGGAAGCATCTCTGGACTTCAAATCTCCAAATCCGACTTTCCAAGGCTGCCTTAGGAGAGAGTCTCAAACCCACAGAAGGCAGGAGTTGGGCTGGATCCTATTAGGATATTACTGTGATTTAAAATCTAAAAGTACAGAACGATCCTTTATGAGAGGAAATAAAATATCTTCAAAGAAAAACTGCTTTCTTGGAGAAGCTCCTAGAGCCATTTGCGAAGAAAGAGATAGGAGGAAGGTAAAAAATGGGAAATTTAACCTAAGAAAGAAATGGGGATGATTGAAAATATACTATAAGTATCAGGGGTTGGCCTCATGGCCTAGTGGTTAAGTTCGGCACACTCCACTTTAGTGGCCTGGGTTCACGAATTTGGATCCTGGACACAGACCTATACCACCTGTCAGCCATGCTGTGGAGGCAACCCACATATAAAATAGAGGGAGACTGGCACAGATGTTAGCTCAGGGCTAATTTTCCTCAAGTCAAAGAAAAAATAGAGGAAGATTGGCAACAGGTGTTAGCTCAGGCCTAATCTTCCTCAGCCAAAAAAAAAAAAAAATACACTATAAGTATCAATCATCAAACAGTAGTTAGTTTTCTACATAATTTTTTCTGCTTCTAAGAATTATTTACCATATAAAAATATCTTGGCAAGCAAAATATACATTACATCAGTATGAAAGTAGCTCATTTTAAAAGGCTATATATATAACAAATAGAAAAGTAACATAACTTCCAGAAAGGTTTCTTTTGTTTACTCCTTATTTCCGGTTTTTAAAGTCTCCTTTTCTCTGCTCACACTCAGTCATTCTCAATGAAAGACAAGTTGCTTTCAGGCATGAGGCACATAGGCTGGATCAGCCACGTCAACTCAACATGATTATTTGAAAAGTTGAAAAGTTCAAACTATTTATTTAATGTCATGCAGATAAACCAAAGAAAAGGAACACATTTGACAGATAAATTCTAGGTGATTAAATCTTACAAACCCAAGGGAATGTTTTAGGATAAGGGTTAAAATGAATTGTGTAATATTTAAGTTAAAAGTAAGCTTAATTTACTTAATTAGGAAATTAAATTAACAAAACTACCTTTTTGTCTCAAGAGAAAGTTCCATGTAATACCTATCCTAAAGTGAAATCATCAAGAGACTGTTTAATTCTCTTACTCCCACAGATACGAGATAAAAGGAATATTAACCCCTTATTTCATAGATAATAAGACCTATATAGGGATTTGAGGAGCTTGGGAAGGTTGGCACCCAGGAAAACCAGTGGCCACTTTTACCAAGGAAATTCACCAGTTTTCTACTCTTGAGTAGGTAATTGACTGACATATCTAGTTCTCGTCTGTACATCAAAGGAGAAGTTGAACTAGAGCAGTGTTTTTCAAACTGCTGGTCATTCTGGTAAGTGATGAAATCAATTTAGTGTAAGTCCAACAGGCATTTTAAATGCAAAATGTATTTTTCACTGTAGGACAAAGAAGGCTGAAAAATCCCTGAATGAGATTATGTAAGGCTATATACAGTTTGAACACTTTTCTACTTATTTCCAAATGGGCCCACAGGGTTCAATTTTAGCACTTATTTAAAAGAAATGCAGAAAATCTAAGACAAACAAAATCACAAGGAAATCCCCAGAAAGTTGATGGAGTTGCTATAATGTGAAACTATTTCTCCTTCCCAAGTCCCACCCCTAACTTCTCCGAAAACAGAAAACGTGGGTAGGATTAAAAGAGTATTGGCTAATAAGGAACTAGAAGTTTCTAGTGTGATGGGAATCCCTAAATGAGGATGCTTTAAAACCTGGGGGGCTGATGTCGCTGAGTTGCAGTGGGAAGGCTGGACTTGTGATGAGATCTAGAATAGGTTTTAAACTTAGTATTAAAAGGCAGAAAATAGCGACGTAAGAGTCAGAGTGCAGCACAGATTTAGAAGATTAAATTTTCAAAAAAAGCCTAATTCACTCAAAGAACCAGAGTTCTTTAGAAAAACGTCTAATGCCATGTCTCTAGCATGAAATGCACAAGATGAACCTGGTATATCCTGACATAATCAGTCTATGTCAAAAGAACAAGGAAGTCAACTTGAAGAGGCTTCCACTACCAAAGACAGGACAATCTGAGTATTACTAAGAAAAATAACTGCCAATGATCGTTGAGTTTATAATTATTAAACAAAAACAACAACTCCTTATTGGCCACCTTTGGAGGATAGTGGAAATCAAACTAATATTTTGAAAACTGGTAAATAAAGAGAAAGAATCATGTATTATTCCTTCCTTTCCTATATAAATTGAAGTCAGGTAAACCAAAAAGTTGATAAAGGAAAGTTGCTCTTAATATAAGGAAGTCTTGCCAGTAAATGAAAAGAGAAAGACCTTCTAGCAGGGCTAATCCTACCAGCGTTAGAGGATATATGATGTGGGCCTAATCAGTGACAGACAAACAGTAAAATCAATTATTTTAATGTTTAATTTATATTTTGTTATGAATGTTACTATCACTTTCCAATGGGAAACTTGGCAGATGTTTGTTTTGCTCTTGTTTTTGTTTTTTCAAAATAAATCAGACACCAGATGTCTTAAGTAGGCTAATTATCCAGTAAATAGTGAAGGAGATTTAGTCAAACATCAAGTAGGGAGGGCAAAATTATCTCAAAGAGACGGTAAAACCCTAAGCGAGAATTGTAAGTGGAAGAGAATATGGTTTGATGCTTTAGAAGGAAGAGACGCAGCTCTGGGGTTTTTCCTCTTTCTGCTCCTACTTTTCATGATGTCTCAGAAAATGAGGAGCACTAAAGTCAAAGAGCATAGAGGAGGCCAAGAGCAAGGCCACGCTGAAGAGAGATTCAATTTTGACTCCTGGGAGAACATTCTCGGAAGAGGCTCTCCTAAGGGAAGAAAAGTAACAGGCCACTGAGGCAGATCATGACACCAAGGTCCCAGGAACTGAGCTCAGGTTGAAGGAAGATGAACTTAAAAAAGAGAACAATTGCTTGTGTTGTTGAGGGTGGCACAATTGTGTATCTCTAGAAACAGCCGTACTTTAAAAAACTGCTATGAAATTGTCACTTGGTGTTAGCTAAAATTGCTTTTAAAGAACCATTTAAATGAGGAAATAATTTCTATATGAAAAGCAGAGAAATCTGAGAAGTTATCTGCAAATAATCCGGTAAACGATTTGGAGTGAGGAGATTTTAGTTGCAGCTTTGCTAATTAATTAAAAACTATCTGGGCTCAATTTTCTCATCTATTAAAAAAGAGTAACAATATTTCTGTTTCCTTCATAACTTTTTAAAAATAATTTAGAAAGGGAATGTAAGAAAAAATTTTAATTCATGAAGAATTATACACAGTTTTGAAATTATGAAGAAAACATTTTTTGAATACACATTGAACGTCAATGAAAGTCTCTACCTTCCAGCTAGGGAATGTTTAATCATAACATGCAACAGATATTTGGTGTCAGCTTAACAAAATTATAGTGAATAAGCACATTAAACCTATTAAGTTCTATAACTATATAATTAGATCTCATGGGGTAGCTGCTTCGTGACTTTTTTTTTATACACAGATGGACAAACATGGTGTAATGGGATTGTTATATTTTTAAAGCTCTGACAAGTAGGAAAATCCAACAAAGCTTTCTAGTAATAAATATTCCCTAAGCACATCACTGACCTATGAGTGATTATGCAACAGACTGACTTAATATTGAACCCATACCATACTCTTGCTCACAAACTATGTGAACCTGAGCATTTCCACGCCGCAGTTTCCAGATCTGTAAGCTTGAATATTAATAGTGCCTATCTAAAGTGGGGTGGTAAGGGGATTAATTGAATAATGCCCACAGAAAACATCTAATAAATATCATTATTATTATGAAAGTTTACATTTCACTTTTTTCAATTGAACTGGATACTTGATTAGTAGTTAGAAACCAAAGTAGTGTTTCCTTTTATATAATATATGTTAAATGAAGTTGTTACCATGGGAATGGTGAATAAGACAGGAAAAGTCGAGATGAAAGTTGGAACTTACCCTGAATTTTCAACTAGAATATTTTCATAAAGTTTCTTCAAAATTTTCCCGTGTGTGCACGTAATCACTTTGGATGATTTCTGTTCTTTCTTTAGATAAACCAACGCATACAAACTTATCCATTCAGACACCTGTTCTTGCTCTGAGCCTTTCCTAGGGCGGTACTACCTCAAATGCCCTTTCTTCTCATCTCTGTCCTCCCATGCCTCCTCCACCACAAGTCCTTCCCCAATGATCTCAATCTCTGATGACCCTGTTGTCCTGAGCCTCTTCATCTTCTAGGGCCTATGTTTTTATTTGACACTACTATATTGCCTAATATGCTAGAAAACTTTTTCATTGCTTATGTCTACTTTCTCAACATAAGAGTATACACTTCTCACCCATCTCTGTATTCTCCACAGGATGCAGCCAGCACACATACAATAAACATTTGCTGAATGAAACAAAACACAGAACCAGCCCAGAATAAACCCTGGGATACAAAAGGAATTTAAGCATCACATACGTCAATTCCTTACTCAGTGCTTCCATCTTTCCACATCTTCCTCAAGCAATTATCTTGGCTTGAATAACTCTTGTAATAGAGAACTCACTATTACTCAAGACATCTATTTTCAAGAAGTTTTAAACAGTAGGAAATTGTTTCTTGTGTGAGATACTGGAAATCTAGTAGAATTGCAATTATCTTGACATTCATTGCAATCTTCTTTAGATCTGCTCATCACTGATATAATACTAATAATGATCAATAATGATTCTATTTATACTACAGCCTAGTACAAGGAAAATGAATGCTTAGTCCCTGTAGTCGAGGGTAATAAACAATGAGGGTTAAAGATAGGAACTCTGTGAAAAATCACTGTTTATGTGATTTGGGACAAATTCTTTTATCTTATTATAGGACTCCTTCACAAGATTAATGTTAAAAACAGCTAATTAGAGGCCAGCCCCGTGGCTGAGTGGTTAAGCTTGCATGCTTCTCTTTGCTAGCTCAGGGTTTTGCTGGTTCAGATCCTGGGTGCGTACATGGCACCACTGGTCAGGCCCCGTTGAGGTGGCGCCCCACATGCCACAACTAGAAGGATCCACAACCATAACATACAACTATGTACTGGGGGGGTTTGGGGAGAAAAAGTAAAAACAAACCAAACAGCTAATTAAAATTAAAGTGTATTTTAGAAATGCTAAAAGTAATTGAGGAAAGGAAAGTTGGAAAGTTAATATTTCAGTTAATAATTCAATTGAATATGTAAATTTAGTCATTTAGTTATAAAATTTAATAATTAATTTGGAGCAACAATATATATGTATTTGGAGATATAAGAACATTTAGGGGAAAGCACACAGAAGTTAGCCCATTTGTCTTTCAAATGTAGGTTAGAAGTTTTCTTAACTGAAAAAAAAAACCTCTATTACATAACAAGCGAGAGTTGGCCTTCAAATTGGTTATGGAAGTACTTTCTTGAAGTAATGTCTTAAGAAATCCTCGTCAATAGATTTGAGATTTGTAGTCTATTATGGCAAGACACAGCAACAAGCATTGTTATTGTTCAGTCTTTTATTTTAAGGTTATATAGCTGCAGTCTTAGAATTACCTAGGAAATTGGGAAGAAACACAACAACTTCTTCGCTGTTAAACAAAGAAAAGCACTTATAAAAACTTTTAATTAAATACTAAATTTGTGGTGAAAACTCATGACCATTACTGAGAAGAAAGGAAAAAAAAGAGAACATAATATTTGCTACGCATAACAGGAGACATGTAAATCCAGTAGTGAGGAACTCCAAGAATAAAATAAAGAATTAGAAGTAGACTATGGAAAACACTATGGCGATTTCTCAAAAAATTAAAAATAGAAATATCATAAGATCCAGCCATCCCACTACTGGATATTTATCCAAAGAACTTGAAATCAATGATCCAAAGAGATTTATGCATCCCTATGTTCATTGCAACATTATTCACAATAGCCAAGATGTGGAAGCAACCCAAGTGCCCACCTATAGATGAATGGATAAAGGAGATGTGCTATATATATGCAATGGAATACTACTCAGCCATAAAAAAGACCAAACCATCCCATTTGCAACAACATGGATGGACATTGAGGATATGATGTTAAGTAAAATAAGCCAGACAGAGAAAGACAAATACTGCAAGATTTCACTCATACATGGAAGATAACAAATACATGGATAAAGAGAACAGATTAGTGGTTACCAGAGGGGAAGGGGGTTGGGTGGGTGCAAAAGGGATATATGTAAACATATGTATGGTGATGGATAAAAATTAGACTACTGGGGGTGAGCACAATGAAGTATATTCAGGAATTGATAAATAATAATGTACACCTGAAATTACACAATGTTATAAACCATTATAATCCCAATAAAATAACTTGGGGAAAAAAAGACTCTATAGAAAAAAAAAAAAGGGAATTAGAAGTGGAGAGAAATAACTTTTAAGATGGACATACAAAAGAGAAATTCGCAAGAATAGAAGATTTAGCAATTTAGTACTATTTTGTTAGAAACAATAAAAGCTATCAATATTTAAATGATAGAATGGAGACTGAGAGTGAATAATCAACAGTAAACAATAAGACATTCTTTTTGACTTGCAAATGTATTTTCTAAAGTTCTTCCCTGTCACTTTACAACTATTAGAGTTATTCCTGCTGACAAAAGGAGTTGAATCTTACCCAGCAATCTTGGAGCAGTTTGAAATACAATTTGAAAATGAAACAAAACATAAAAGGGAGAAACCAGGAAAATAATTTTAAATGGAACATCATTGTATGTAATGCATATCTAATAATATGAAAAGTAAGAAGATAAAATAAAAAGCAAAATTATTTTTGGTATAAGACTTTTTCTTGAATAATTAATCAGTGTTGGTTTGGCAAGAAAAGAAGAAGCACTCTTGATCTACTAGTATAATCCAGAATGCTTGATACAAGTGTAATCCAGAATCCTTCCTTATCTTCTTCAGTATGCTCACTTTGATAACACATGCCAGATCCCAATTTGGGTTAACTAACAGCTAAAGAGGTCTGGTATCCCAAGAAAAGGTAGGGAGTGTACAACCTATTAATCTTTCAATAGCATTAGAGGGTCAACAAGGCTGGGGTGAGACGTGGGTTATACAAAAGCAAAGATTAATGTCAGCAGGCCACTTCCTGCCATTCTTCTCGTCTGGAAGAGGAAGATGCATTACTTTTTTTTTTTTTTTTTTTTAATAAGCAGGCTAGCCCTATCCTCTGGATCTCACCAGAATGAAAGCTCCAGGAATGTAGAAACTACCCATGTCCTGCATCTAGTGCAGAGCCCAGCACATAGTAGGTGCTGAATCAAAATCTGTTGATAGAATGAATATATATCATGTCTGTTGTATAGCAAGCCAACTGAAATGACATCTCAAATGATAACCAGGGGAACAGTGACTTCCTTGACTTGTGAGACCTTTTGCCCAGAGTAATCCAGAAACTTTTGTGGCAAGTCTTGGGGTTAGGTTTAAAAGTCCCAGATCAGGCAGGAGAGCATTAGCAAGCAGAATAAGAGGCAGCCAAAGACTGTTGTGGGAGAGCAGCCCTAGAATCTGTGGGAGTGACCGAGGAGCATGTGGAGTGGCACACAGTGAGCCTGCGGGCTGTCAGTGACCTTGTAGGCCCCAAACATCGATGTCAGTAGTTGAGTGTTTACAGTCCTCTTTAACTAAAGATTACTTGACAATTTGAGAAGGGAAGTAAAAGGACATCACCAAAGTGTATTTCTAGGGCCTTCAGGAGTGCTAAAGTCAAAAGAAATGTGATAACTCAGAAAGAAACCCTGAGTCCTTTTTACAACTGCCCCCGACACAGGCTCTTACTGGTAAAATTCACTATGGAGATGCTAATGGAGATAGGAGCTTTATTCATCCATCCCATTTATTACAGCATATGTTCTGTGCCATGCAGCCTGAGAAAGACTGTTCTGACCTCCATGGATTTGAGTGATACAGGTTGACTTCTACTCCTTGTCTTCCTTTTAATCGTAAAAACACACTTTTCCAAAGGAGGAGAATTTTCAACAGGAATGTGTTTGAAGGCAAGCAGAAAGGTAGGTTGGAAACTGCTGGCTGACAAATCAGCATAGGAACAAAGTAAAGCATAAGGGGAGCCAAGAGAAAATTATCCAAACAAAAATGAAGGTAATCAGAGAAGGGATAAGGAAGAAACCTAAGATAGGGAGGCAAATTAAAGATTTTAAGCTTTTTGCTGTATCTTTCTCTTTATTCCCTACTAGTAAGAATCTGGTTTAGATAGCTCAGGTATGGAAGTCAACTGGGCAGGTATAGACTAACATAGGTCAAACTTCTAAATAATGATTCCCACATACAGAAAAACCACACTCGGGGTCGGGGGCTGATTTTTCTTCAAAGAAAGAGATGATTCTATTATTATAAGAACTGCCCATTAGTGAGTATCCACTATGCCACCAGGCATGACACAGATGTTTTATACTTATTTTTACTACCTTTTATGTTACGTATTATTATGTGATTAATGATGACAAAACCAGGAGGTTAAGTAATTTGCTCAATGTCACAAAGAGAAGAAGGGGCAAAGCTGGAATTCTAACAAGTCTCTAACTCCTAAGTTTGAGTTTTTTCCCATGATACTGCCTATAACATACATTTGTTCAGTGATAGAAGAATGACAATATTAGATTTCTCTTCAGGGAGCAATTTCCCAAGACTGTATTTTCCATTTAGCTGTGCCTGAATTATTGATTTGTTTATAATTGCTATCCTTCACCGTAAAGATCTATGTTCAATTTGGGGAATAAGAAGCCTATTAGAATGATAGTTTTCTTCATGACAACTATATCATATATCAATTAAAATGAACATAACTTCACAACAGCCTGGCCAGGTGTTGCTAAGTACTATAATACCACATTCAACATCTGTGAGAATCTTGACGAAAATTACAAATGATATGCCACGCAAGCTGCTGTTTCTGAATCAATGCATCCTGAAAAAAACTTCAAAAATCTCAGTATCCTAGACTGAAAGCATGTACAAATGCAGCACCACAGAGAGAGCTGATGAGGTGGAGATTAACTAGCTTGAATATGAGTAAAGGAATAGAAAGTAGAATTATGGAGTAGTCTCTTGCAGGATGAAATTCCCCCAGTATCAGGAGCACATCAAATTTTATAATTTTTAAGTAGCTTCAATAATCTAAAAGTTTTATAGACTATGTCTCTACTTAACCAGTTAATGAAGAAAAAGGCATCTGCTTTTCCTTGTTAAACTTTATAATTAACCACGGGCTTGGGATCAGACAGCCTCCCCTAGCAGAGCAGTTGCCTCCAATAACAGGCTGTTTTACTGGTTACAATGAATAATCGTTTTTGCTATTTTCTTGACAAAATTATTCATGTGTTAGTGGCATGGTACCAGGGAAAAAGAGATGAACTGAGCTGAGATTTCAGTAATTTGCTTTAATTTTATAATCAAATACCAATCATAGTACAATCTCATAAACTATCCACCTTTCTCCCTCGTCCTCAATTGTGACCCAGTGGTTTGAAGAACAGAATCAATAGATGCACAGAGACTCTCACCATGAAGCCTTTAAATACCTAAGATCTCAGGAGGAAGGAAGAGAGATGCGGTTGGGCAGAGCTTGAAAGTTGGAGGGACTGACGGTATAAGAAAAATTGTGATAGATTTGTCGTCACCACGGAAGAGAAGTCGCCAAATGTTCACTTCTGGTTCCTCTCAAATGGACTAGGTCAGTTGTTCTCAACTTTGGCTGACATAAACATCACTTAGGCCTTAACCTGCCTAAGTGATGTTTATGTCAGCCAAAGTTGAGAACAAAACCACTGCCTGGGCTGCACCTCCCAGAAATTCTGATTTAATTAGTCTTAAGTAAGGCTAAGGCATCAGTATGCTTTAGAAACTCCTCAGGTGATCCTAAGGTGCAGAGAGGGTTGAGAACCAATGACCTAAATAATGCAGAGATACAAGTAAATGTAAACCATATTGGCAAGGTTTTAACAGTTTTCGCTTCACTAGGAAAAAAAATCCTAAAATTTCAAAACACCAGAATATGAGAATATCACTAAACAATAGCAATAAACAACAGTAACAAAAACAACAACAAAAACCTCTTCCAAGACCTAGGAAAGGAAGAGGGTAAAAGAATTTTGTGCGATTCTTTCCTCTCTCTCCCTCCTATAGGAAAGCAACATTATAGCAGTATATACTGAGCTAATCATTAGACGGGGCATGGGGTACACACAGGAACATGAGCTCAGACATTAATTCCCCATTTTACAAATGAGGAATCTGAGCCTCAGAGATGTGAAGGAACTTCCATAATGCCAAAGAACAGACAAAGCACAAAGACAGAACTTGATCCCAGATCTGTCCCAAGTCCAAAGCTTTTGCTCTTCTCCATATCTTCTAGAACATTTCTTTGCACTTGCTAACTTAACAGATAGGTGCCGGAGCAGAATATAATTTTAGCAACATTTTCCACTGCTGGACCTGGAAGAGTTCATTTAAAGGAACTTAATCCATAGCTCCCCTGGCTATTAGCAATCGGACATGGCAGCCAATAGGTAAAGGGGAGTAATATAAAATAAGGTTGGAGGGGCAGGTAGGTGACTGATGGTAAAGGACCTTGAATGCCATGTAAAGAGTTTGGAATGAATGAATGTACTAGTTAATTAACGAATCTACATGTATTGAGTATATGCCCTGTGTTGGGCAGAGAGAACTCTCTAAGGCGTAGACAATAAGGAGATACTGGAGGTTTTAGAGGCATTGTATCTAAGTGGCAATCTAATATGCAAACCAGAAAACAAACTACAAGGAAAGGAAAACATGTCAAAACACTCCTTTTGCCTGGTATAATTAGGAAAAAACCAACCACTCAGAAACATGAATAAATTCATGTAAGACACATTTACCATTCTCAAAAAATAAACTCTGAAAAGAAATTAGGGTTATTTTTAAGCCAAACCTTTTTTTTATGTTGTGTTTTATTACAGCTTTAGTAGAGTTCTTCCAAAGGATGAATTTAGTAGCTGATAAAATACAACTCTCCCACCCAGGGCAGAGGGTCAGCATGACACCCCAGGACTGGAGTCATTTATTAGCATATGTCAGAGTTAACAATGAAAAAATTTAATGAATTATTAGTTTCCCTCACGGTAGAAAGCATAATCTCAAATTTAAATGAACAAATTAAGAAAATCAGAAAAGAGAAAAGGAAACCACTTCAATCTCACATAAAGCCAAATATCTGGTTAAAACTTTACATTTAGATTAAATACACAAATCAATAAGAAAAAAACATAAAGCTGAACAAAAAAGAAAGGCTAAAGTATTTTTCTTTATTACTTCAACAGGATCATTTCATAATTTTCATATTTTTATAAAACAACTTGCTTTTCTCCACTTTGAAGAAATATTGGGAACTAAGATAATTTAATTTCTTGCATACAAACGTATACCATTTACTTCCTATATATCTAAACATGGAAGTTTCTAAGGCTTTAAAGAATTTAAAGCATTAAGAACTGTGGCATTTGAAATAGCAGGAATGCACTTGACATGACATTAAATTAAGCAAATTAACTCAACGTAATAATTTTTAAGTTATAGCTATATCAAATATTTAATTATCCTGATTATTTACTTTCCTGTATAGCTCTTTTAGACATACTCTTTAATCCTACGTGAGTGTGAGAGTGTGTGTGTGTGACTGCATGCGGTGATAAATTGATACACACGTTTATTTTACTCTGGCTATCAGTCTCATGATTTCTTGATTATTTTTGGTATAATCAGATTTAGCACAAATAAAGATAGTCTCTATGAGATAGTAGCTCTTGATTTCTTTTAAAAAGCTTTCAAAGATTTTGTAACTTTTTATTCTTGAAAAAGATTAGGACAAGGGCTCATTACATACCATAATCTGTGATTTTACAGGAAACCAAATACAGCTCTTTCAGGTTTTGTCCTTCCTTTGCAATGACCTCCACACACCTGAAACACACAAAAAAAGTGATGAGTTACACTAATGCGTTTCAAGTTAAATTAGCAAGAGTTTGGCCACGATTGTAACAGGAAGAGGTCAGCATTTGATGAATGCCACAGCTCTCTTCTTTCAACAAACCTCTTTCAAGGTGTTTCAGGAAAAGGTATTATATTCCCTGCTTTAAACTCTCTAATACCTAAATGACTTTAATTAAATACATATGACTAGTGTATCTTTTAAAATCAAAGCAACGAAGGAGATGGTGTCAAGATGGCGACGTAGGCGGACTCTGAACTCACCTCCTCCCATGGATGCAACAAATTTACAACTACACTTGGAAGAATTACCCCTGAGAGAGAACTAATACTGGATAAAAAGAACTCTCACAACAAGGGACGGTGCTGACTGAGGTGGAAGAGGCAGAAATTCCTTTCTGGAGAGAAAAAAAGCCACCTTCGAGCTTCAGTGCCTCACAGCCAGCAGGAAGCAATCCTAAAATGAGGGGACTGAGGCTGGGTGGGGGTAACTGCCCACGATGCCAGGGTGAATTTGGGGCGGGGATGGGACCAGAACCCAGTGTCCTGGCTCTGACGGTGGCGTGCCTTCCCCTGAAGTGCACTGGGCACTGCTGTGTGACACCTTCGTACCCGTGGGCTGGGTGAAATGAACACTGATGTGTTGTTAGGACTTGGTCTACATTCTTGCCAGAGTAATCCTTGTCTTCTCTTTTCTTTGCCTCCTCCCAACTCCCGTGATTTCTCTGCATGCCCTGAACCACCATGCAAACAAACTTGTTTTTCTCAAAAAAAAAAAATAAATAAATAATAAAACCAAAGCAATGAAAAAGCGATATTCCTATAAGAGTAATGTTACATTTGGTAACAGACTAGTAAACATATGCTATATAAAGAACATACAGCATTTATATAATAAAATAATATAAAAATAATTATAATGAAACTGTAGAATATAGAGGCATGGTCATGAGTGGATGGTAACATTATGCATGGCTCAGTTATTAATGATGGAGTTTGATAACTAAAATACACACTTTTTGTGAACTTTTATTCATTATAAAACAAATTTACATTTTAAAAATCTATAACATTGATTAAAGATGAAAGAAAATCTGCACACAAGAACTTTAAAATCTTTTACTTTAAAATGTTTTATTCTTAACATCTTAAGTGAATTTTTGCACAGGTAAAGGCCATTTTAATAATATAGATGTAGATATGTAAGATTTAAAGACTTTTCTGGTTTCCTTTAAGTTAAAAGATTTTTGAATGGTGCACACTGCTCCAATAGCCATAGAGGAACACGTAGTACAGAACTGAATGAACTTTAAAGATAATGGTGAACAACACTATCTATTTTGTGGCTCAGTCCCCTATAATATCAGAAAAACCTGTACTGTCATACCAACACATAGGCATATGCATCCTTCATTGAAGTCCCTGTTTTAATCTTTATAAATAACAGTTAAGAAAGGGTAAAAGGAAAAAGAGTCATTAACCTTTTCTAAGAAGTAAGGATCAAATAATTTGATACCTGTGTGTATAATCCATCAAAAAATTACTGAGTATCCATCTCTGTCTTTCAGATATTTTATTTGCCGTCTGGCTTATTTGTAGGTATCTTCATAAAATGTCAAGAAATTTTACTTCACATAATTCACTACTGAAGGTTAAATTAGTTATAGAGAAGATATATTTTTCTTTTAAAAATATTTTTATAGAATATTGTTTTAATGGAATGATAAACATTTCAAAGTTCCTCAGAATAACTGAATAAACATTCTTTTTTGGCTATTTTTAAAAAAAGATTTATGATAAAAATTGGTAAGCTCTTCCAAGGCTACAGTAGAAAATTTGAAACAGTAACACAATGTAATTATGATTGATGCAGCTTATTATCAAGGGAAATTTTAAAACCTAATTCCATGTCATTTGGCTTTAACGTAACATTTGAATGAACTCATAAAATAGGAAGGATAAAAGCAGAAACGAAACATTACAGTCAACAACCATGTTTTATACACAACTTTAAAAACTGATTTTCATATGCTAAGGATAAAAATAAAGGCCCTAGATGATTACAAAATCCTAAATAGTTTTAAAAAAAGAAAGTCTGACTACTTTCTGCCATATCAAAGATACATATCTCACTGCCTTCCTCTATCACCTACCAAAAATGTTAGCAGATCCAATGTTTTGTATGACCACCACAAAATGAAATAAGGTAGTGCAGAAATAACGTTCATATCATTTGTTCTGTTCCCATGCTCTTTTCAAAGAGTTCAAAATGCCTGATTTCATATTTGATTATGAAAAGACTCTAAACAAATGCAATATTCTATTTGCGTTCCTGCCACTTGATTCTATATGCTACAAGCACATACGAACATTAAAGACACACAGAGCAGACTACAAACAGCAAATAACACCAACTGATTTCACTGTACAAGCCAGACCAAATTCTGTTTCATAGGCAACAAGAAACCGTATTCATATAAAATAAGATAATCAATCACTGGATAAAAACTGTCCTAAAAGTGATGAAAGGCCATGAGCATCAGGTTTCCTCCCTACACGACAGAGAAAAGTTATTATGAATAGATATCACAAATATATTTAGCTTACTCAAGAGGCAACAGCTGAGAGATAACATGATTACGAAGCAAGCAGTAAATATCTGTTAGACGAAAAAGGAAAAGAGAAATATAAGAGAAAAGCACTTTGCTTTTACAAAGGATCACCTAGGATTTTGCTCTGTTTTTCAAAGTTGAGTTGCATCAGGTTTTCCAAATACTTTTAATTACCGTGTAATCAGAGCCAGTGTGCTAGAAGTTATGTACAACATACAACTCCACATATTCTCGAATAAGAATTCATGGCCTAAAAAATAGTCCTTGGAAGCTTTGTAGCAAAATTTAATTTTTTAATTTAAATAGCATATCATTCACAGATGTGATATTTGAGGAGGGAAACCCCAAGTCCTGTGAATCTAGACTAAAACTCAATATAATATTAAAATACAACCTTAAGTGGTTCAAATAAATAGCCAAAATAGCTATTGTTTTGAGAGCTGAAAATGGAAGTGGTTTGTATTATCCTGTTACTGCAAACCGGTGGAAATAGAGCCCCACATCAGGTCCCTGGCTAGGGCCTGAAGCCCTGTGACTAGTCTAGGTCAAGCCTCCCAGGTAGCCTGTGGTGACAGCAGGTCATGAGAGACACGGTGGGTGGTGATGGTCCTTTCCTCTTGAAACTTTTCAAATCCATTTTAGAACATGTTTACAGGAAGCACTCTAACATAACACAAGTCTGTGGACCACAGTTACTCTAAATAATTCCACTCTGTTTTAAAAGAGTCTTGGTTCTACTGATGACCTTTAGTGTGTTAACATCAGAGCATTTTCCAGTTACTGTATAGATTGTATGCAGGCAAACAAACAAGGTGGTATTAGTAATTATTTAAACTTTTTGACTACAGGTACTCATGTAAGTTTTTTTAAGGGCTATTTTTAAAATGGTACCAATAAAAGAGAGAAACGACAACTAGAAGGACCCACAACTAAAATATGCAACTATGTACTGGGGGGATTTGGGGAGAAAAAGCAGGAAAAAAAAAAGATTGGCAACAGTCGTTAGCTCAGCTGCCAATCTTAAAAAAAAATTTTTTTTAATTTAAAAAAAGAGAGAAATGTTTGCGAAGTGCTAATCTGTAAGTAAGGAGAGTGACAGAACCAAAGACCACGTTTAAAACCTTTGCTTCTCCCTCCCCTCTCCTATTCACACACATTGCATAGGAGAATATTCACTAATCCCAGTGATAAGTTACAGTTTTGTCCCTAAGGGCAAGCCATGAGTCCCTAAACTCAGAATCCAGAATTCAAGTTTTTCCCATTCTTTCTCCCACCCCCTGTACCCACCATCCCTAAGGAAAAACCTCAGAAAACCACATGACTGACATTCTCTATGGGTCAGTCAGTACATTCAAAAAATTCCCATTTCATGCATGACAACCTAAGGAACTACAAAACTTGGGGGAAAGAACTACATCCTTAGTGAAAGTAACAATCAAAAAGATTATTAAGAAGAAATTCATCATACAGAAAAAGAGCATAGTCGAAAAATGCAGAAGAATATCAAATATTCTTGATAGCCTGTGAACATCAAACACACGACTACTAAACCATCTCCCCGAGCTCTGAGAAATAAGGGGAGACAAGTCTTAACAAGAGGGAATAAAGAATGAGAAGACACACAGTCTAGTCTCACCTCCACAGAACCACAGAACAACCACCTACCTTCTTTGTGAGCCTCACATCATCATTCTCTCTAAAATGAGGGCCTATAGGAAACATTTCTCCAAATGAAATGTCCTAGGTTCATTTAAATATATTTTGGTTTATTCTGAATTGCCTCCCCTCAGATTATTTTCCTGCTTTTATGTTTTGGCAAGGTTCAGAAGAGAATAAAAAAAATTGTAACCATTGTAAAATCTTGAGTAACAGCTGTTGAGTACATATATATAAACTCCTTTAGAATACTTACTGAAAAGGGCCAGAAAACCTGCTCCAAAGTTTCCAAAGCATCCAGAATTATTTTTTATAATAATGTAATTTTATGCTCACCTGCTTTTGGTAATGTTCTAAAATGAATCTGAAACATTTGATGAAATTTGAAAAGTAACAGAAAGGTTACTTTTGTGAGCTATACAGTATTTTTTTTTTAAATAAGAGAAAGCGTTACTTAGTTTCAGTGGAGGGAAAATCTGTCTCCTTAGCAATAGATTCCTAATCACATGATTTATGTGAAGGGTAAAGGTTAATGAATTAAGCTGTGTAAGCTTCAAAACTATCAAAGGAATTCAAAAGAGCCTTGAATTATGGAAAACAATGGCCCATTCTACATACATACCAAATTTTTATGTTTTTTTGTCTCCTACTCAAAAGCTGGAACATGGCATTAGTGACAATTGAAAAGAACTAATGAGGAAATATGACTACATTGCTTGCAAGAGGAGTGTCCTAGGAGACCTTGTTACTGTTTGTGATGTGCTTCAAACCCAAAAGAAGCTAATTGGAGCTGCCAGACACTGGTTTGCAAATCTCACTTTAAAGGACAGGCTCAATCACCTTAGAGGTGTGAAAAGAAATGTCCCCATTAGAGATGCATTAGTATGTGGTTTGGTGAATTTCTAAATAAACTTTAGGATGCTCTTTCTTAAGTCACTTTTCTATTTGAATAATAGATATACCTTCTAATAGAGGAAAAAAATGCAACAAGACAAAAACAACCCTACAGATTTAAAAGAAAAAGTATGAAGAGTGCTGTAAAGTAATTGGCAAGTAAGTGCAAAGGGGAGCTAGGTATGTTTAAGGTTGAATAAACACGTAGATCAAACCTTAAAATTCCTGAAATGCAAACACATCATAAAAGTGATCTATTTGGGGGTTTTAGAAATAGAGCTTCATTTTCACCATTTCTTGAAACTAAACAAGCCAACAACCCACCCTATGTTATATAGATTGTAAGTGGTAAAAGCATAAGAAGCTGCAACTAATACACACAAATGAAAAAGGAATAAAAAGGATTTACAAGATCTAAAGACAGCAACAAGGGAGCAAACTTGATCCAATTCTGTGCGACGAAAGCTCATCCTGACTAACTCATATACGGGTCATTTAAATGATAGCAGAGGTCACCAAAACACAATTTGGCATCTTACAGCAAGAATAATGATATTCGATTGATTTTTCTAAAGCCTCAAATCGAGTTTTACTGAAGAATAATCCAATCCCAGTGCAGTAAATGAATGGGCATGATTTACAGGTATACCCTACTTTCAGAAAATGCACTATATAAAAGATCTCTATGTACAGAAAAAGATCAATTTACAGGTAAACATTTATAAGATTAATCAATTCAAGAATCTATTAATAGTACATTTCCCCTTATTACATGTGAATATAATTTCATTTATGAGCATTCCATTTATTGGCACTTTTTCTAGTAACACGACATCTTAACCCTACAGAAATAGCATGCAATAGTTATTTTTAACTTAAACAACTGCATGTAATGATAAATGAACGACTATTTCAGGAAAGTGACACACGGCATCAAAGTGATACGCTGAGCGCTCTTTGTATTTTACGCTATGCTTTTTTGTAAATGTTCTTCTCTCCCAATAATAACACAGTATAAATATATACTTGTTAATTTTTCATGTAAACTTCTAAAGATAATCTCACAGAAGAGATGTTCACTGCAAGAGAGATTTAAAAAAAGGTTGCATTGCAACTAAAACGCTGAAGCGTTTGCTCAAAGCACATTCTTAACAGGGGAAAGACTAGGAGCGATATGCAAAATGTCACCAGCTCCAGCAGTTAACAACAAATATCTTGGGACACTCACTTACCAAATGCTATTCTCTGGAAAGCCAGTATCTGATTGGTGAATCTAAGATTAATTTAGGCATTTGCTACTTAAACAGTGAACTAATGCCTATTTTGTCACACAAAGATAGTGAAAGGTTACAAAATGAGAAGAGCAGTTTGTTTGCTCTTTTAAAAATGAGATTTACCACAATAAGTGGCCTATAAAGTGAAATGTTATTGAAACTTAAGTTCTATGTGTTTGCATCTTTGCCAACAGAGGTGTTAGACCTTTGAGGGAGGCAGAGCAGATGTTGTCATTTGCTGATTCTTTCTGGACCACTCCCTCCCTGAGAATCTCTAACATTAGGTAGGTTTCCTAACTGCAGAGTAAAGAGGGGTCAGCACTGAAAAAGGAGTAACAACAAAATAATATTTTCTAAAATATTTAGGAATGACCATCACAAACAAGCTCTCATGGAAATATTTTGTTTTTTCATTCATATGGCAAAATATGTTTTAATTTAACTTGAATGTTTCTTAGAGTACTTTAAAAATGTTTTTCAGATAGAATAAAGCCTACACTATCTTTTAAAGTGCACATTTTCTTTAAGCTACTAAGAAACAAGATGGTTAAGGGTTTTTCCAAGTTGGGGGGTGGGAGGGATATCAAATTAACAAACTTATGATAAATGGCTCTGGCTTTAATATTTCAAATATATTTATTCAAAAGTCTTGTTTTTAATTTTAGCCACTGTTCCATCTTTTTACTACAACTGTACTAAACTACTATATAACAATTTGAGCTAACTTTTTCTTAAGCCAACTTCTTCTAAGCATTCCTCAGAATATACAAGAGGCAGAAAAAAGATTCTAAACTTTTATTTATTTAATTCAATAGTGTTTTATTGAGTGCAAACTATGTGTTGGACATGTTAAAAGATATAATCAGATAGTCAAATTATTATAAAATGATGGACATAATACTTGTAACCTTGATAGATCAATGACTATTATTTTTGCTGTTAATGTTGATATTAATGTTTATACCTAAGAACAGAAAAATCATATCACTATCTCTATATCTACTAAGAATCAACTGAAAATTGTTATGTTTCAGAGCTGAAGGAAATGTTAGAAAGAAAGGGAAGGAAAAAATTTAAAGGCAACACTTCCTAATTCAGCAATTTAGTCATTGCTCAGTGGGAAAAAATTGTAGTTACTTTGAAATAGGAAAAGTTAAGAAACCTCTTCCTTCTCTTATGCTTTTTGGGGTTCCATCAATTTACAGCCAATAATTCTGAGGGAATCCAGGCACTGCACACTGTTGACACAGTTAAGAATGGTGCTATCTTTATGGTATTTGGCACCTTTTAAGAGGGAGGGCAAAAGAGGAGATTTTATTATCCTACATGTACCAAAAATTTACTGTGGGGAAGCAAAAGTCCAGGCTCTTAAAAAAATCAGGAACATAAAAACATATAAAACTATGGTCCAGTTTAATGAATTGTAATTCATCAGAGGCCATTCCTTTTCTGAAAAAAATGTTAGGCAAAATTCTGGTAAGCTTCAACCCTCGTCCTCTGCCCCCAGTAATAAATAAGAACTTTAATGGTAAAGCTGGAAATAATTTCAGAGACTTGTTAGGCTCCCAAACAGGTAAAACGAAATTGGTAATAATCTCCCTACCTATCCCCACCCCCTTTCCCCAACAGCTATAAGTATTGATAAGAAAGTCTCAATTCAACAGACAACATATATATTTTAAGTTTACCTTTAATTTAAAATGGCTAAGACTAAACTATTTTAGTGGAATATAAAAGCACCCAGAAGATGAGATTTCAGGCATCATTCAGGAAAGAGTTAAGTAGTTCCTTACCAGAAGATGCCACAAGTCAGCTTTGTAGTGACTAATTGCCTCTTTAACCTCTGTACTCTGGGAGTTGGCCTGTGCTTCAATACCAGTTTTGTGATAGAGCCAAAGACTGATGTTCAACACAGACCTCCCATGACCTGCGCAGCCAAGGAGTTAACTCAGACAAGATGCTGACAAAAGGTTTCCTTCTCACTTGGGAAGGCACAGAATCTCTTTTTGGATAAGCCAAATTCTCAGAAGACTATAAAACACAGTAGGTAAAGACAATGTATAAAAGTTAAAAGAATGGTTTTGCTTTAACTAACAATGATTCTCAATATCCCAATCTAGTAAGTCAAAATTTGGTTTGAAAACATGCTTTTAGCAACATGAAAGAAAAGGAGATATTTTTTATTTTAAAAATGCAATGAAGAGGGCACCTAATTTGATCATTTTCTGAAAGCTTACAATTAGATAGCTGTAATAAGACACAAAGAAAGCAGGTCAACATTCTCCATTCCAAATGTTTCCCACATGCTTCAAGCATTCATACTCAGGAAGCGTGTGCTTTGTCATTAATTTTTAAGTTTAGCAATTTTCTGGCCTGATCAAAAGCCAAAAAAAGAATTTTTACAGGCGATTTTAAGTAGCAATTATATAAAACTAATTAATTCTGCAATTGGGAGAAAAGAACAGCGAAGGCTTCTCGTTAGTTTCTAAAAAAGAAGGTATGAGGAAGGAGTTCTAGATTAGGGAGAGGGAAAAGTATAGGCCATGGGAGCAAGATAACCCACAGATTCATTCAGAAGAAGAAAGGAGAAAGATGACATGGGCCTGATGAAGGCAGGGATACTACATAAATTGATCTTATTGAAGCTTAACTGGATTGAACTCTGAACTCTTTGAGGCTTATGGATCATTGCTGCCAAATTCATAAAACCTACTTCCAAAGCTCTGGGGCTGCCATTGCTTGATTTCTATTTTCTCCCATATCATTACATGTTAATGTTCATGTCAGAGATGAAATAATCTGTGTTCTAACATTTATAGGAAAGCAAGGCAGCAGGTCACTTTTAATTGTTTTGGTACATTATGTTTACACAGGGAGATAACTTTTTTACTTAAAAACAAAAGAAATAATATTTCTACTTTTTTTTTTAAGGAAGAAAACAGTCCACATAGTTCTACAAATGACAATACGGGGCATCAACCAAGGATTTTCTTATGAAAAGCATGCAGTTTATATTTTTTAAATCCCAACAGAAGGATAATAGCTAAGTTCAGTTAATTCTTATTTATCTGAAGGATAGAGAAACAAAGTACTCCATATTTTCTTCTGAAATAATATTCAAATAAATACAGCAGAATGAGATTTAGAAATTCCAGGGAAAAGCTATTGAAACTTACTTAGTTTTTCTTCCTACCAGGCCAGTTTAATGATTGACTCCTAATATTACAAAGTCCATTTGCCCGTAAAATATATTTCTGAAGGATTCTTTCTTAACTCTTTAATTTATCCATCAATGAAAAGACTTAATTATCAACAACTTAATTAATATTCAAAGCAGTATGTAGTATATTTGTGTGCATGTATGTAATACATTTATAAATATAATTCTTAACAAATACATATTTCCCTTATCACTAGTGTCATTAAATCAACAAATATATAATTGTTATAAATGCACTCACAAAAGGTATTTTAGTAGCCTAGCCCCTGAAACAACATAATCACTAAAATCCAGGTTGCTTTGGTAGAACTAGTCATCAGCCTATTCCCGATGAAGGGAAAATACACCTCTTTGTTCGTAGGGAGAGTGGTAGGAAGCTAATGAAACCAGTGTGTGAGATTGATAGAAAGCATGGAGGGGGAGCATTACCCATTTTCTCCTTGCAGAGAGTTGCAAAAGCAAGACAGTAAGTAAGCACAGCAAAGGAAGAAGGCACATTTCACTATTTGTTTTAGGCAGCGGGTACATGCAGGCAACATCATGTCTGACAGCCAACAGGAACAAGCAACACTCCTAACCCCAGTACTCAGCTTTACGTTATTTTACACAATAAATCAAAATGAACAGCACATCTCTGGCACATTTCTAAATGCTCTACTGTTGATGATTATAGTTACTATTCTGTCTGCAAAATCAACATGTAGCAAAACCATGTGGCAAAATGGAATAACAGTAGTATTAACATTTCTGCTTTACACAGAAAACACTTCTCTCAAGTACCCAACTAAATAAAGGACTACATTCTGGCATTCCGAGGATGAAACAAGATAGAGAGTTGAGGAGAGACAGTAAACTGTTTTCAAAAGTTGTTAGTGGAATAATGAGGCGAGAGCAATAGCAGGCGTTTGAAAGGGATGTCAGGTAAATGTGCTTGGAGTCAATTGATCAGTTTTATGCTTCTATGAGTCCTGAAGGTGTCATGAGTTCTGCCCTGGTAATGACAGAATTTTGTAAAAAAAAAAAATAGAGCACAAATTCCTTTTTGTGATCCTTTTTTTTTTGGTGATGAAGATTAGCCCTAAGCTAACATCTGTTACCAATCTTCTTACTTTTGCTTGAGGAAGATTGTCCCTGAGCTAGTATCTGTGCTGATCTTCCTCTATTTTGTATGTGGCACACCTCCATAGCATGACTTGATGAGCAGTGCGCAGGTCCGCGCTTGGGATCCAAACCTGCAATTCCTGGGCCTCCAAAGTGGAGCGCATGAACTTAACCACTTATACCACCAGGCCGGCCCGCTTTGTGATCTTTTATTGAAGGTAAATACGTGGTCATCAGACACACAACAGACTTAGGCCATTTGGCAAAATTTAGGGCTTTGGGGAAAATAATGGCAATTCAATGTCATGCCATACTTTTAAAAAGGTGAAAGAAAATATAAAGGGTAACAGTACAAGTAAGTCAGCGAACATGATGTATACTGAGGGATACATTAGCTGACTTAGTGGCTTGACTTAAGGTTGGGGAAAGAAAATTGTAAAGATGAAAAAGAAGGAAAACAGTATATGCAATACATAACAATATAGAGCTAACATAATACATTGTTATTTATAATATAACATATAAATATATTTGTATAGTTCATGATTACTAAGGGGCCTAAATTTATTTTGTCTGTTTACATATATCCAGGCTTATTCCACTAGAAATGCATATAAAACTATAAAAGAAATATTTGAGAGAGATAAGGAAGGTGGAAAACATGGATAGTAAAGTCAGGGATCGACTCACCCTGAAGGGATTCATATAATTCAGGCCCGAAAAGCTTCTATAGGTGGGATAAGATTTTGGAATAAGCTTTCAAGGAACCCAAGTAAAGAGGGAAGTATGATTATTTATAAGATTCATAATATCAATGAGTTAAAAAAATCTGATGTTCAAAAGAAGCTACAGAAAGACTAGATATGCTTGAGGCATTTCTGGGGAAAGGCTGAAGTTTCAAGAAAGTATCAAAATATTCTGTATCATTTAGAATATTTCCTCCCATTTCTTAATACCACTGTGGACTTAATCCACAAGAAACTAGCCTTTCAAAAAAGTTAAAAACTGAAAAGTGTATTGCACATGATTGATAACATAAGACAATAATAAAAGAGAGATGATATTTAGCTACATCAGAATTTCACTAAATTTTAATATTTCATGTACAAAATCAGTTACAGATAATGGAAATATGTTTCAGATGCTCAGACTGTCAAAGCTGTGTGTGTGTGTGTGTGTGTGTGTGTGTGTGTGTATGAGACGCAGTTCTGGGGTTGGGAATGTAATTCAACTTCTCTAAGTCTTTTCTGTAAAATGGAAATTACAATATTTACCTCCGAGGATTTTGTAAAGGTTACATTTCATAATATTTGCAAAGGCACTTTTAGTTATTCAACAAACATTTACCAACCCCTACTATGCCCCTAACTATATGGATACAAAGATGGATAAGACAAGTCTCTTCTCAAAGGGAATTTACAATCTTGTCAACTTTAACATCCACCACACAAATAAGATAGGTTATTTAGAATAAAATAGAATTTCCTAAAGTACATTTCTCAGATAACTAGCACTTTGGGGCTTTAATAGTTGACATATTCTAGAAAGAACTGTATGGCCAAATGTTCATGTTAAATCAAACCAAATTTTTTCTTTAGGGAAAAAAATGAATGTAAAGTACATAGGACAGCACCTGGCAAAGAGTAAGAAATTAACTGTTAATTATTATTTATTTAGGCCCTAGCACAGAACTTGGCACATTAAAAAAATGCCTGTAGTAGGCTGAATAACGGCCCCCAAAGATAGCAGATCCTAATCCATGGAATCTATAAATGTTACTGTATGTGGAAAAAAAGCCTTTGCTGATGTGATTAAATTCAGGATTTTGAGATGAGGAGATTATCCTGGATTATCTGGGTGGGCTCAAAATGCAATTCCAAGTGTACTTAAAAGAGAGAGACGGATGGAGATTTGATACAGACATACAGAAGGCAATATTACCCAGAAGGGAGAGATTAGAAGGATGTGGCCACAAGCCAAGCAACGTTGGTAGCCACCACAAACTGGAAAGAAGAGGAATGGCTTCTTCCCCAGAGACTCTAGAGGGAGGCTGCCGCCTTGACTCTTGCCCAGGGAAACTGATCCTGGATGTCTGGCGTCCAAACTGTGAGACAATAAATACTTGTTTTTAAGCTAGCAAGTTTGTGGTAATTTGTTATATGAGCCATAGGAAATGAATATAGTGTCTAATCAATGTTATTAAACTAATAACTGGATTACACATGTGGCACTAAGGAATTAGCAATTAAGATGATACAATTGGATATGACAAAATCTTAAATTGTGAAGGGACAAAAAAGGAAAACCTTGAAGAATGTTATCATATCTTCAGTCTAAATTAGAATAAATTCCAAAAATGTCTATCTTCTAAACTTTTTTAGAATAAACATTCATTTTCCCCCAATATTTTATTATGGTAATTCTTTTCTAAAGATTTTATTTTTTTTTCCTTTTTCTCCCCAAAGCCCCCAGGTACACAGTTGTGTATTCTTCATTGTGGGTCCTTCTAGTTGTGGCACGTGGGACTCCGCTTCAGCACGGCTTGATGAGCAGTGCCACGTCCACATCCAGGATTCGAACCAATAAAACACTGGGCCGCCTGCAGTGGAGCGAGTGAACTTAACCACTTGGCCACAGGGCCAGCCCCTATTATGGTAATTTTTAAGCACACCAAAAAGTTGAAAGAATTGTTCAGTGAAAACCCATTATCCACCACCTAGATTCTATAATTAACATTTTTCTAGATCTGCTTTATCTCAGATGTATCCATCTATCTCTTTATTGATCATGGTCTCTATCCATCAATTTATCCTATTTTTTTGATGCATTTCAGAGTAAATGCAGACGTCAGTACATTTCACTCCTCAACACTAGCATACACATCATTAACTAGAGTTCAATGTTTGTAATGTTTTTTTTTTTTTAACGAAGATTTACCTATTGTGAAATGCACAAATCTTAAATGCAATCAGCTTTGACAAATGCATATATCTGGTCTACCTTGAATCCCTATCAAGATCTAGACTATTCCTAGCACCCCACCAAGTTCCCTCATGTCCCCTTCCAGTCAATGCCCATACCCATCCACAAAGGCAACTACTGTTGCAGAGGTTCTGTTATTTTGTTTTATTTTACCATAACTTAGTTTTTCTGTTCTAAAACTTCATAAAAATAGAATCACTTACAGTATGTACTCTTTTGTGTAAGGCTTTTTTAAAAACTCAGCATAAGAGTTTCAAATTCATCTATGCAGTTTCATATTTCAGTAGTTTTTCTTGATTATACCTTTCAATTGCCAAGAGGTATCTCATTTTATGAATATCCCATAGTTTCTTTACCCTTTCTTCTCTTGAAGAGCATGCAAATTGTTTGCAGTTTGGGAGTAACTGTGAATAATACTGCTAGGAACATTCTTATAAATCTTTTTGTGGGCATAGACTTTCATTTTCATGGGTAAAAACCTAGGAGTGGGATTGCTGAGTCATAGAGTATTGGTAATATGCATGTAGTAGATGAACGATTAATTTTAGAAGAAACTGTCAAATCTCCTTCCAAAGTTATTATACCATTTTACATTCCCACCAATACTTATGAGAGTTGTAGTTGCTTCATATCTTCACCAATGTTGATATTATCAGATTTTTTAGCCATTCTGGGGAGTATGTAATGAAGACTAGTTCAACATTAAAAAATTCAAAGATCCCATCGTGATAATAATTCTACTCTTTTTTTATCTTTTAAGAAAATACATAATGACAAAAGATAACTGGAAACTGATAAATGTTTTAAAATTTATTCATATATTTCCAGAGTTTTTTTTAAATGCAAATAACATAACAGTACACATATATGATATAATTTATTCACTATACAGACAATGTTTGGTATGAACTCCTTCCAACAGCTTTTTGGCCCAGATGCAACATTCTATCTGCTAGCTCTTTGGGATATCTTTGTGGCTAATTCTATTTCTTTCATCATATTTATTCCAAGCAAGCTAACTCTCCAACAATAACCAGATAACTTCAGGAAAGAAATCTCAGTCATTTCAGATAGCCCTCAACATTACATCATATGTCACCTTCCATATTATCTCTGAGTTGAACTAGAAGTTGGAAACCAATTTAAAACCAGCCCGAAACTATGATCCTTTCTATCAGCATCAAACTTTTCATTTAAGGTTTCTACTCTAACTGAATATTTGGTGGAAGATATTACATGATGTGGCTTACAAGGTAGACTGCTTATCTTATCACCAAGAGCATGTTAAAAAATGTGCTGCCGGGGTCGGCCTGGTGGCGTAGTGGTTAAGTTCGCACCTTCTGCTTCTCGGTGGCCCAAGGTTCGCCGGTTCAGATACCGGGTACGGACATGGCACCGTTTAGCAAAAGCCATGTGGTAGGCATCCCACGTATAAAATAGAGGAAGATGGGCGTGGATGTTAGCTCAGGGCCAGTCTTCCTCAGCAAAAAGAGGAGGATTGGCAGTAGTTAGCTTAGGGCTAATCTTCCTCAAAAAAAAAAGTGTTGCCAGAAACTGGATTAGGACTCTGTCACTAGTTAGCCAACAGTAAAAGCTGAATATCATGGACCCCTCAGCAGAGTCTTCTTCAATCACTGGGGGAAAAAATAATATAATTTCCTTTCTTTTACTATTTCTAAGTATTTAAGTGAATTGCCGATTTTAAGAAATACTCAGTCTACTGATTTTCATAGCTAAAGAGACTACACATAAAATAAAAATCTTCACTGAAACATGCTGAAAACCATGGAAATTTTCAAACGAACATAAAGACGCTAAGTACTGCTGAAGAGACAAAGTCGATATTTTTCTCTAATCATAAGTAAACACAGAACGAAAAAGATCAAAGAAAATTTAACCTGACACTTTATCTTTTCTCACTCCATTGTAAATTTTATTTACATCTCACATAAAATGATTCACCTATGAGCTATATGCTTTCTGTTAAGGAGCCAAACATCAGGTATTTAAAGAACTCTTTATAAACTTGGCTTCCAAATAGAATTAAGGAAAGAAACAAGTCACAAATCTTTTAAAGTACTCAACTAAGGCTGAAGACATACAAAACTTCAGGATAAGTCACACTAAGACTGCCAAGCACGCTGCAGGTTTCTATATTTGAGGATTTCTACTACATCTGAAAGACCTTTTTGATACAGAGTATAAAATAATTTGAAGATATTAATAACTTTAGGCATATTACTATAAAAACCTCAGATGCCCAAAGTCTGGTATTTAATGAGAGAAAAAGGTATACTTTTATTTCACAAATATGTAAAAATACAGTTAGAATTCTGTGAGCTGTTGTATTATTTTTCATAAGATTAATATTCAAAAATGGAGACCACTGAGAAAGCACTGCAAAGTTTTTAACTGTGAAAGCTTTTAAAAGTCATTTTACACTTTGACATTATTCAACTATGCCATACAACTTTCAAAACATTCAACCTAATTCTTTTTAAAATAAACTTTAAACACTGATTAGAATCCATGTCTACAAATCCCAGCAAGGGAGAATAAATGCATGCTTATTGTAAAAATTAATAGCCCAAATCTATGAGTTTGGAAACCTCTGTTAACAGCCAGTACAACTAATATCACACATTAATTTTAAAGAGACATGAAGAATTATTTTGGGAGGAAGAAGTTTCAATGGCCACTAGGTTGCACATTCACACAAATAGGATATAGCCATATTTGTTATTAAGCCTAGTTTCCAAAGGCCACGCCCAGTCCCTGTGCGTCCGGTCTTCAGCCAAACACCGAATCCCTCTGTGCTCGGAATCTGAAATTCTACTGCTGTAGCCAGGCCAGATTAAAGTGGATAGAGGCCATGAAGTCCTGGGAAAAATATGGTTCTTCTTCCATCTGTAATTTCATAATAATAATTTTAAAATCCACTAAAGTATACAATTCATGAAAGGAAGACCAAAGTCTAATTTTTTTCAGCCTAATTGTTTATGCTGTCCTTGTGGTGCTGACACACTAAGCATGCGCCTGGTCAGCAGAATGCCTGATCTTGCAGTAACTGACTGCTGCTTCACGAGGAACACTCCATCACTCCATTTTGTGAACCAAGATGACTTTGACTTGCTTTTTTTTTTTTCAAAAAAGATTGGCACCTGAACTAACATCTGTTGCCAATCTTCTTTTTCCTTTATTCTTCTCCCCAAAGCCCGCCAGTACATAGTTGTATATTCCAGTTGTAGGTTCTTCTGACTCTGCTATATGGCATGCCACCTCAGCATGGCGTGATGAGTACTAATAAGTCCGTGCCCAGGATCCGAACCAGCAAACCCTGGGCTGCCAAAGGGGAGCACATGAACTTAACCACTCTGCCATGGGACTAGCCCCTGACATTTTTTGTTTCTTTGTTTAAATTTTGTCCCCCATTTACTTCTGTCAGTGAGGCTTGAAATCCCAGATATAGATATCCTAGAGATTCTGGTCCATATATTCTGCATAACTCTGTCTGACTTGGTCCACTGAACACATTTATTTCATAGACGGTTTCTCAAAACACTAAACCTTTCACATACTTAGACCTTACCAGAGTCACAAATAAGTGGAACACCACATTTTGTGTGGCTGAGTCAGTGTTTTAAACAAATATTTGAAGAAGAATGCCCTTAGGTCAGACAGGCGCTATCCAGTTTCAACAGTCCCCACTATTCCCTAATGATCACACTTGGCCACTTTCCTCATTTGCACTCTGTGTTTGGCTTTTATAGACATTTAAGTCTACAACTCCTGAATACACCATGTACATCACATCCACATGGGTTTAAAACCCTTAATTCAGACCCAAGCACTGGTTTCTTCTCAGACTGACTGTTGCTCCTGACCTCTACTTTTCCCTCCCTCTGTTGTGATCACTATATGAAGTATGTATCACCATACTGACCTGACTTCCAGTTCTGGCCTGAGATGGGCCCATGTTTTACTCATCTTTGATAAGATGCTCAAGACAGGTTTGTTGAATGAATGAGTGAAGGTTTGGGGCATACTACAAGACAAGTCATGCCATTGTAGTTACTTAGAAATCTGAATAAAAATAGAAAATGCATCACTTTCATTAAGGATGTCAACAAAGTAGGACGTTATTTTTACACATGAGGACTGACTGACTTGTAGTTATAAAGAGACATACCTATGTAAAATCTAATAAAAAAGGATGAAGAGCTTGTACTAACAAAATATAGAGGAATTTAAAAGGAGAAAAACTGTATTTGAAGATCCAAAGAGTTGAAAATATAAATAATAGAATAAGAATGTGTAATGGAAAGATAAAGTGGGTTCTGTGGAATTTCTCTCAGTAAATATATCTCTAGACTAGATAAGCCAAACTGATTGAGAAGACACTAGAAATTCATTCTTATGTAAGCAAAAGAAGCAACAAAAACTGTAATAAATTTTTTGAAAATGCTGTGGTTATTAAAAATTATAAATTGCCATTAATTTCAAGGAACTCACTTTATACTTCTTGATACTGGAAAAGACATATCTACGTAAGGGAAGTAAATTTACTTTCCATGAAAAGCTCCACTTCAGGACAAGGAAAATATCACAATTTGTCAATGTGAGAGTAAATATCACAGTAAGAAAATAAATACAGATTTTACAAGGTATTATTTTCAAAGAAGGTAGAGGTGGTAAACAACATAGTTCAAAAGTACTTTTTATTTAAAATATATATCCTTTAACATTTATTTGCTTATATAATTAAGATAAGATGTTCACTGAAGAGGTGTGGACCACACCTAACTCTTTTCAGTGTAATTTAGAAATGTCAGTGCCTTCAAGAGGCAGAATGGCAGGGTGCTCTGGAGCATAGGTCCTGCCCTGAGTGCCAGGGACTGGACCAAATCCATGCTTGGGGATCTCAGCCAGTTACTTAGCCTCCCTGTGCCTCACCGTCTTTATCTGTACAGTGGAGGCAATGAGAACATCTACTTCAAAGGGTTTCTCTAAGGACTAAAAGAAACGATATACGTAAAGTGTTTGGAATAATACCTTGCACATATTAAAGGATACATGTCTTAGCTATTACTACTTTACTTAAAATTTCCATTACTGCTTGACATTATGTACCTCCTCATTTAATATAATAAGACATATCCAGCACCATCTATGCAGTATATTGCCCCCAAACCAGAAACCTAAATTTAATCAAGCCTCTAATTTACCTATCAATTTATAGGCAATATGGGGGGGAGGGCGGGTAGGCAAGTAGCAAAACAAAGAATGGCACCATAAGAAGACAATCAACTAAATCCAGAATGTAAGAAATTTTGCAGGACAAACAAGTTATGTTCTTCAACAAATAAATGACATACAAATCAGTCATTAAAAGAGACCTAGGAGATGTCAACCAAATGCAATATATGACCTAGTTTTGATGCCAATTCAAATAAATAAGCTGAAAAAAGACTTTAAGAAATTATTGTTATGTTTGTTAGTCGTAATAACAATATTCTGTGTGTGCATTTAAAAAATCTTCATCTGTTAGAGATAACTGAAGTATTTAAAAATGGTAATTTGTCTAGGCTTTAACTTAAAATACTCCAGAAAAAAAAGAGTTGAGGGGATCAACTGATGAAATAAGAATGGCAAAACACTGGTAATCATTGAGTTTGGGTGAGGGGTACACGAGACTTCATTATTTGATTCTCTCTATATTTATGTTTGAAACTTTCCATAATAAATGTTAAATCTAAAAGATTCATTATCTTGGGGATTTAACATGTGTGTTTGCCCTCAAATATGTTTATGCCAATCATATTTGGTATTCTAACTGTGCAACTTAATTAAATGTTATCATAAATGAAATGTGAAGTGAAAAAGAGATCATTTTTATAAAACTATATTAGATACTTTGCATATATTTGACAAAGGCAACTCACTAAAAAATGCTTTTGAATTAGATGTGACATGATTTTAAAAGTTTAGGGGAAAGTCTGTAAAATTTAGAAGGATTCTACTTATCTCACTTCATAAGTGTCTTAGTGCCCATTCCACTTTAACGTACGGAAATCTGCAAATCACTGACAATGCAGCTGGGCGCGCGGTTTAGACAAGAAAGACGGCACGAAATTCCCATCAGCACGCTCTTAGATGAATAGAAGGTCTTGGTCCTTCAGCAGAAGACTTGTGAATAAATGAGCGTTTATACAATTTTAAATGATGCAAATTCTTTAAATATTTTATTTTACTATCCTCCCCACATTAACTCTTTAAATAAACAATTACTAATCCCCATCAGAGCAGAAAAGAGGGGCTTCTACTGAGTTACACATTTGTTTTGTTTTTCCTTAATCAAAGTTTTGGCCCTTTTTTAAGTTAATGGAGTCCAAAAATTAGTTATGCTTTAAAATCCTGTTCAACATATTATTTCAACTATTTAAATTAATTACTAATTCATAATATAAGATTAAAGTGGTATAAATTGAGAAAATGATATGATGTTTTACAGTTTTAATAATGAAGACCTTATGACCACAACTATAGCCTCAATAAATATAAATCTAGAGGCCTTTCTAAATTGCAAAAAGCTGTGTTTTACATTTGACCAAAGATAAATATACAATAAAATACACTGATATCAACTAGACTTGGTAAATACAATAGCTATGACAAGTTATTGATTTATATTCAGCCTACTTAAAAGAATTGACAATAGCTTAAAATGAAAGTAAATGTTCATGTTAGCTAGTTATAAGACAATGAGATGACTTGGAACTTGATTCTAAAAGGAAAAACAAAGCTTAAAGTAAGCTTTCTTCCCAAAGCCAAGTTATGTAAAATATTCAAAGTCATGATTATAAAGTACTAGAATTTAAATATCTTTTTCTGTTAAAAATTATCACTCAATTTGTAAAGTTGAATATCAACACTAGCATAATTCTGAGTTTTATTCATATACTTTAGGGGCAATAGTATAATCACAGAAAGCTACCCAAAGTCTTGGTTTATATGTTCAAATAAACTAAAGCAAAAAAAAAAAAATAGTCTCAACAAAATATATTTTGTTATAGATTTGATTTAATTATAGCCCCCATTTCAAAGCTGTTGGAAAACGTGACAAAGCAGCAAATCAGCATAAAATGAATACATAATTAGTACCTAAAGCTCCAGGCCAAAATTCCTCATCATCATAAATTAAAAAATGACATTGGTTGGTTGTTTATTTAAAAGTAGCAAAATGTTGAGGCATATTACTTTACATCTTGAGAAACAAAATAGAAAACTTTATATTATAGTTTCTCTAAACCAAAATTTCAAAACTATAAGAATTAAATATTTAGGTATAATAAAATCTTGAATTACGTATAAACATTTAGACAATCAGACACTGCCTCTTCAAAAACGCAGTGGACTGTATGACTGCTGTCTAGGAGCCCCCCAAACATAGTCGCCACTAAGAATCTCTGATCACTTGGAGCTTCTGCCCTCCCTCCAGAAGGAGCTTGTTTATAAAAAAGACACTACGGACTTAGTTGTCAACTTTCATATCTTGCTGTGGGAAGGATATGGGGAAACAGATACACATGTGGCAGCATAAATTAGCAAAACCATTCTGGAGTATACTCTGATACTACTCATTTCTTCATTTATATACTTATGGTTCATCATACACAGGCTAGGTATATACTAGATCCTAGTGATAAAGGATGAACAAAACTAAGAAAACTTTCAATGAAGAGGTGGGACCAAGATGGCGGAGTGAGTAGTCTTGTCTCTCTCCCTTCAAATCTACAACTAATTGGATATTCACCAGTTAACAAAGGATATCCAGATAGCATCTCAAGACACCTTAGAGACCCGTGCTGCTATACATCAGAAGGTGGATGGACATCCCCCCGGGAGGAGGTGGAGATTAGTAAAAACTCTCCGACCCCCGACCCCCGGACAGCCTAGTACCTGCAAGAGGCTGTCTTCCAGCGGACTCCCCCATAGCATCACCATGCACCAGGGGCGGGAGTGTGCACTCACCAGTGGAGCGACGGTGGAAACAGGTGACTACAACCCTACCTAAGCCCCCCGAGATTACACCCAAGCCCGGGGGAAACTACAGGTTCCCACACTGCTGGCAGGGAAAGCCTCTGCTCGCCATTAGCAGAGAGGCCCCGCCCAGCACTCAGAATGCCAGGAAGCTCCCAAAGTGCAGAATTCCTGGCAAGGCAGCAGCCCGCCAGCCACCACCGGGCCCACAGACTCTGTGTGTGTCCCAGACGGGGCAAGGGGCCCCCAGAGATTCTGTGGGAGTGGTCTGGGGCTGGGTGGAGCTCCAGAGGACCGGCTCCATGGCCCGGGGGGGACTCCAGGTTCCCACAGCAGCCTCAGCGAAAGCCTCTGCACAGCACTAGTGGAGAGGCCCCGACCAGCAATCACAAGGCTGGAAGGCCCTGGGGCAAAAGTAGCACAGCTAGGTGAGCTAACCACAGACTGCAGAAGATACCCATGGCTCTGCTGGGACCTATAGTGGACAAGTGAGATCTTGTGGGCTCTGACAGTGACAGAGCTGCGATTAAAGGTGATCCTGCTCCCGGCTGCTGGGAAAGCCCATAATGCCACTGAAGACCCCAAGGAGGGAGCGCGTCTAGGTGGTCTGCAACAGTAGGCACCAGCAGCCTGAGGCCCCCCTACAAATGCCCCCACAACTGACGAGGGACCCCACAGGACCACTGTGACTACGAGGAGGGGCCCAGGTCCAGTCAGTAACAGCTGACAGGTTTCCTGGGTGGTGCAGCCTAAACAGCTGCTCCCCCCCACACCAGCTGAAACAAGTGGAAGCAGTAACTAAACTCTATCTCTATGCGGAGGCACAAATCCACGCCATCAAGCAGTATGAAAAAATATATTAAATCTCCAGCACAGAAGGAAAATGACAAGTACCCAGAAAACAATCCCAAAGACACTGAAATCTATAACCTAAATGACGATGAATTCAAAACAGCCATTATTAAAAAAATCAATGAGTTAAAAGAGAATTCAGATAGACAACTCAACGAGTTCAGGAGCTATGTCACAAAAGAGCTTGATACTATAAAGAAGAACCAATTAGAAATACTGGAGATGAAGAACACAATGGAGGAGATTAAGAAAAATCTGGACTCTCTGAACAGTAGGTCGATAATATGGGGGAGAGAATTAGCAATTTGGAGGATAGGAATATAGAAATGCTGCAGACAGAGGAGGAGAGAGAACTAAGACTAAAAAGAAATGAAGAAACTCTGCAAGAATTATCCGACTCAATTAGGAGATGCAACATAAGGATTATAGGTATACCAGAGGGAGAAGAGAAGGAGAAGGGGGCAGAAGGCCTGTTCAAAGAAATAATGGCTGAGAACTTTCCAAACTTGGGGAGAGAGATGGAACTTCATGTGACAGAAACCAATAGATCTCCAAACTTTATCAGTGTAAGAAGACCAACCCCAAGGCATATAGTAGTGAAGCTAGCAAAAGTCAACGACAAGGAGGAAATACTAAGGGCAGCCAGGCAGAAGAAAATAACCTACAAAGGAACCCCCATAAGGCTATCAGCAGATTTCTCAGGAGATACCTTACAGGCTAGAAGAGAACGGAACGATATATTCAAAACTCTGAAGGACAAAAACCTGCAGCCAAGAATACTCTACCCAGCAAAAATATCCTTCAAATACGATGGAGAAATAAAAACTTTCCCAGATAAACAAAAGTTAAGGGAGTTCATTGCCATACGACCTCCTCTTCATGAAATGCTCAGGAAGAACCTCATACCTGAAAAATCAAAAAAAAGGAAAGGGGTTACAAAACCCAGAACAAAGGAGATAAGCAGAAGGACAATAACAGAAAGTAGCAGCTCTCCATCAGACCAGGTTAGCAAAAGGTAAATAAAACATTAAAGATAAACAGAAGGGAAACACCAAGAATAAATATAACCTTGTAATTTTAACCACAAACTCACAACACAAGAAGGAAGAGGGGAAAAAAATCTGACAATAACAACCTAGAAGGGGAAGAGAAAAGAGATGGAACGTTTTAATTTAAGGAAATAAGAGACTATCAGAAAAAGGACTATCTCATCTATGAGATGTGTTATACAAACCACCTGGTAATCAGTAAACAAATAACAAGAATAAAGACACAAATTACAAATAAGAAGAAAGCCTATACAGAAATTTACCTACCTGAATTAGGAATCCAAAAATCATGGGACGAGAAACAAAGGAAATGCAAAAGAACCAGAAAACAAGTGACAAAATGGCAGCAGTAGGCCCCCACGTTTCAGTAATCACTCTAAATGTAAATGGATTGAACTCTCCAATCAAAAGACACAGAGTGGCAGGATGGATCAAAGAACAAGATCCAACAATATGCTGCCTCCAGGAAACACACCTCAGACCCAAAGACAAACACAGACTCAGAGTGAAGGGATGGAAGACAATACTTCAAGCTAATAATGAACAAAAGAAAGCAGGTGTTGCCACACTTATATCAGACAAAGTAGACTTCAAAGCAAAACAGATAAAAACAGACAAAGAGGGGCAGAATATAATAATAAAAGGGATACTCTACCAAGATGACATAACACTTATAAATATATACGCACCCAACACAGGAGCACCAAAATTTGTAAAGCAACTATTAACAAAACTAAAAGGAGACATCAACAATAATACAATAATAGTAGGGGACCTCAACATCCCATTAACACCAATGGATAGATCATCCAGACAGAAAATCAACAAGGAAATTATAGAATTAAATGAAAAATTAGACCAGATGGACTTAATAGATATATATAGTACACTTTATCCAAAAACAGCAGGTTACACATTCTTCTCAAGTGCACATGGAACATTCTCAAGGATAGACCATATCTTGGGAAACAAAGCAAGCATCAATAAATTCAAGAGGGTTGAAATAATATCGGGCATCTTTTCGGATCATAATGCTATGAAACTAGAAATCAACTACAAGAATAAAGCTGGGAAAGGGGCAAAAATGTGGAGACTAAACAACATGCTACTGAACAAACAATGGATTATTGAAGAAATTAAAGAAGAAATCAAATATTATCTGGAGACAAATGAAAATGAAAACACACCATACCAACTTAATTGGGAAGCAGCAAAGACAGTCCTAAGAGGGAAATTCATTGCAATACAGGCTCACCTCAATAAGCAAGAAAAATTTTACATAAACAACCTCAAACGACACCTAACAGAATTAGAAAAAGAAGAACAAACAAAGCCCAAAGTCAGTAGAAGCAGAGAAATAATAAAAATTAGAGCAGAAATAAATGATAGTGAAACAAAAAAGACAGTAGAAAGGATCAATGAAACAAAGAGTTGGTTCTTCGAAAAAATTAACAAAATTGATAAACCCTTAGGCAGACTAAGAAACAAAGAGAGAAGTCTCAAATAAACAAAATTAGAAATGAGAAAGGGGAAATCACAACAGATACCAAAGAAATACAAAGGATCATAAGAGAATACTATGAAAAACTATATGCCAACAAATTGAACAACCTAGAAGAAATGGATAAATTCCTAGACTCTTACAACCTCCCCAAACTGAATCAGGAAGAAATAGAGAATCTGAATAGACAAATCACAAGAAATAGAAACAGTAATCAAAAACCTCCCCAAAACTTTCAATGAATATGTCCTGTGACCCAGAAATTCTATTACTGTGAATGCAAATAGGATAGGTTAAATAAATTATGGTATCCAGATGCAGCCATGTAACAGGATGATAAATATTTTCCTTGACATGTAAAGATTTCAAGAATTAGTGTTGAATTTAAAAAGTTGCAAAGCAACATGAATAATATGATCCTTTCTATATAATTATTGCATATTTTGTACATATTCTTAAATTGATTTGGATTCATTATCTTTCTTTCAAAACAATAAGTCAATTGCCAAATGATTTGTAGGAATAAGGAGATAACTTTTGAGGTTTTGTGGGCATGAGGTTTTTACCATGAAAGTTGACCAACAGATAATGAATATGTGAGAATATAAAGGTGTAGTGCAGCCTTGGTAACGTAGGAGTGATTGGTTTAGACATTTTGGGCAATAAAACAGTTTATTAAAAACTATAATAATGTATCAGTAAATGTGAATATTATAGCATAGGATTTGGAATCAGAGACCTTGGTTCGAATCTGGTTTTGTCCTGTGATGTATGACCACAAACCAGGTCATTTAACCTCTGTGGTCTATAGCCTTAATGATAAAACGGAGATAACGACTTGATAGGGTTATTGTGAGGATAAAATGGTATAATACATGTACAGTGCTTTATATTCATAGGTGCTCAATTATTATTTTAATTGGCAGCTATTCTTAAATATTTCTCAATCAGAAAATATATATTTGGAAAATTTTAAGAGTTTTTTCTTTAGTATTTTATATTAAAATTCTCAACATGAGAATGTTAAAGGAGGCTCATGTTTAATCAACTTTCATGATTGGGTGTTAAGTAGAAAGGATTTCTCATGCCATGGTGTTGATAGAGTGCTGTGCCCAGAAATGGAACTTATATAGATATTCATGGATGCAAACACTCTACAATGAACTCCTAGAAAAACATCTATGAAGCGCTCTGCCATCATTTACGGCATGAAAATAGATACCCAGTCTATGATCTCTGGAAATGTCCACATGATTTTCATGAATAATGTACAGAGCTAGTTTCCCATAGTGTCACCGACTAATTGCCCTGAGAAACTCAAGGGTGGTTTTGGAAGCATTTAACTGTTTTTCCAAATTGTTTTTTTTTTTCCTTCTGTTATGTTAAGGAGATGCAATCACCAACCACCCTGAACCAGACCAAGCCTCACCACAAGAGCTATGCCTATGATCTTTGCCTTGTTTTTAATGTAAGAGCTCTCCAGGAGGAGCTTAGGCCTTGTTACCATAACCTGCAGTGTATGTGGAAGCATGTTTTCCAACTGAGCCTGTGCAAGCGAATACCCACCTCTCCCTTTTGAATATTCATTTTCCATCTGAAATAAAAGTCCCTTCTTCCTTTTGTTCAGGGATGCCATGACTTTGGAAATGATTCCTCATGGTCTCCTGTTTGCTGCAAATATACTTTACTTTGAGAGACAGCTACTTCTGGTGGAGAGTCTGATTTAACTCACCAGGAGGCGAACCCACTTTGGTTCGGTAACAATAGTTCTAAAATGTAGTTTTTAAGTCTCTCAAAAACACATTTTTCCTATCTTTCCCATTTAAGGATCTCAAAGACTTATAAATTTTTAACTCCATCTCACCAAGCTCTATAAATTCTCTTTCTGGAGCCTTTCTGATGCATGGATTTGATGTATATACAATTCAGCTAAAAATTAAATGCACAATCTTCAAAAGCTCTAAATCTTTTACAGTTGTGCAGTCGAAGATGAAAGAACTTGTATACTAATGTTTAAAAGTATATAAACCTTCCTATGTAAGATAGAAAACAAGGAGCTCAGAACTTTTTCTTAAATCCATCCTAAGGGATTTTGTTAAAATAGTATGCTTTTTTCAGCAGCGCCATTACAACAGATATTTCACTGGAAACAAAAAGGTTCCACTGTCAGACTAACAATCAATAATAATTTTACTACTACTAAAAATACGTATTATTAATTTGTACTTTAAAAAAATCTTTTGAAATTAATTACACATCTATTATCTCAGTTTATTCTCTAAAACACTGCGTAAGGTGGTTTTATCTTCATTCACTCATTCAGGGGACTGAATTATAGACACATTAAGTCCTGGGACTAACAACATTATAGGTCATGATAGTTAGCAAAGTAATGGAATGAGGTCAGGTTACCAGCTCCCAGATCTAGTACCGCTCTGCTAGACAACAGAAGAATAAAAGTAGCTAACATTAGTGAGCACTCAATAGCTGGTAATTTGCTAAATAATTACTTATTTAATTCTGTGAAATTCTACTCCACTCTACCACTTACCATCTCCATTTTCCAACCGCAGAAACAGGGGCTCAGTCTGATAGTTATATCTAGTAAGTGGCAGATTTAAGCTGAGGTTAAGATTTCAAAGTTCTGCTTTTTTCCCAAGAGAAAAAACTTAAAGCTAGAAATAATTCAAATGCTAAGATATGCACTGTTTCCCTACTACCTGTCTACATGGATGCTTTCATATATGAGACAGGGGAGAGGGGAACCAACTCAAAATACCAGGTAAATTTGGGCCAGATCTGCAGATCCTCAGTATCTGATATTCCTACACTTCTTCCTAACATTGAACTCAATACCTCGAGGTGCTTCTGCAGAAGTTGCCCCTGGAGGCTAAAGCAAGCTGGGAGAGGGTAGAATTTAGGAAAAGAAACACTCACTATATTTGATGATCATTTAGCTGAATACATCTGTGGATAGATTGAGAACAGCCAAAATTCTGTTTCCCAGAGTATAGAGACTTTCCACACAAAAAGGGGACACTTCATTCACATCAGCTGGAAAACCACTGCATTCTGGAACCCTCAGATCCTTGGGTCACAAAGCATATAAGCATAGAAAAAGCTCTGAGAAGTACTGTAGAACAAAGGCCTGTTTCACTTAGTTTGACCAAGTGTTTCCCAAGTGTATGACCTAACACTATTCCAGGGAACAACTTCTGATATTTCAGACATGACTCTGAAAATAATCCATGAGTATGAACCATATTGTGCTTTTCTCTTATGATAATTACTACATAATGGAATTTTTAGTGCATTATCCACTAGGTACAGACCTGTAGTGCATTATTCTAAAGGTATAGACAAGGAATAGCCCCAGGTAGATGAGACTAAATGGTGTAATTTCTGGATATTAGACCTGACATGGCCTTAAGGGTTTTATCATCTCGTCATTTACACATGAAGAAGCAAGAGCCTAGAGGGATCAAGGACTTTGGAAAGTGGCTACACTGCTAATGAGTGATGGCCTCGCCTCACCAGGCTTGGCCAAGGTGTCTTAGCAGGATGACTTGTCAGAGGCTTCCCATCCAGCACATTCTCTGCTGGTCTGGTCCAGGGCCACCAAGTGGGAGGCTAAGGAGGAGTAGCTGTGGACACCGCAGAATACTGCCTCAGGATGCTGCTCTTCTGCCTCTCGCCTTGCTGTTTTGTTTTCCAAAGGAACCATCCCAAACATCAGTCAGGTTGCAATTTTCAGGATGAAATAGTTGCAGTGGGAATATCAGGCAGATGTCTGACATCCTAAGCTCTTTGTTTTTAGGCTAATATGCCCTCAATTTCCCCCCAACTGCTATATCGACAGGCATTTACAATAACCAAGAGTATTTCTAAACTTTATAAGGATAATTTGGGAAAAAATTAAGCACTTTTCATTTCTGCATAGGGAGTGATTTTAAAGTGGTTTCCTAGGGGAAATAAATGCATGCATCTTGGAATTCAGTAGGAAATTCTAAGTTTTTGTAGTAATATTACACTAAACATATATCTACATTTTATCTAAATGTCTCTATACCCATATATATGTATATAAAGACATACCACAGCTAAAAATATATTGATTGGTATTAGTAAATTTTGCCTCATGCAATTTTTCAGTTAAACGGAAATGAAAGTTTTTCTTAGAGTGATTCAGTAATTATATTAATTAAGAAATTAATCCAGAACCATAAAGAGGTATGACAGGGAAATCAGGTGGACGTTCTTCTGCTTCAGCTAATCCATTATTTGATATCCTTAGCTCTCAGCCACCTGTCCCTAATATGAGTGTATGGGACACACAGCACTTTTCGATATTTTTTTTTCACCAGGAAAAAGTGTCACATGCCAGGGAGTTCAGTACTCCTTACATAGTAGTACTTTATCTAGCCACTAGTCTCTATCTAGTTACACTTCTGAAAATCCTTTTCAGAAATCTATTTTCCTGAAGTCTCACTCATCACAGAAAGGACATCTAACCTCCACATTTAAATCTCTAAATTCCCTCATTGCTTTCTCAAAGACACAGCCTTCCTTGGTTTTAATTTTTCTCATTCCATCCCCGCCTCAACACCCCATGCCTCCCTACTCAATATAAGTCAAGCTTCCCAGTCTCCTTTCATCCCCACCCCCACACACGTGCATTAAACCAGTCTGCACACCACCACCAAAAACGGAGGTGAGAAGAAGACCTTCGGAGGCCTCATTCCTCTGATTTTCTACATCCCCAAGGCCCTGCCCCACAAATCCAGTGCAAGACAGGCTGACAATCACAGACCTACATCCAGGCATCCTCAGAACAAGGTGGTCTCTTTTAATTATTATTTTTTTAAATTCCCTATTTTCTATTAATCTCTTACTCATGTTTTTACAACTAATAATCCACATTTTAATTAGTACTGCTGAGATCATTTATGTCTTTGACCAAAAAAAGAGGAAAAAAAAGAGAGAGGACAGGAAGAAGGGCAGAGAGGAGAGAGAGAGAGAGAGAGCTTGATGGAGACTGATGAAATGAGGGAGGGGCCCACTCCTGAGACCCAGCCTTTTGTGCTGCCCCAACCAGACCCCATCTATAGGCTGCCCTTTCTCTGGCCCTCTCAACCACAGTCACAAAACTCTCAAGAGCTTGACCCTGAAAAGACTTTTTCTTTCCAGCTGAGTTCTTTTTATAATTTTGATATTTAAAGGCATTAAATGAATAGTCAGACTCATGAAGTTACTCTATATTAGAGCTCCTTTTTGTTATGTCACCATTTTCCCTAATGGATATAAGAATGTGCTAGTACCAATTTTTACTCTCCACAATTTTGTCACTCTTCAAGCACAGCATATAAATTGGTATTCAGGTCAAGGAATCCTGAGTATTTTCACAGATATATATTTAATTAAAATCACGACTTTTCGTTGTTGCAGGTGTGGGCTTCCTTCAGTCATTTAAGCTCTCTAGGCTTCACTTTTTCTACTTAAAAAAAAAAAAAAGCCAGGGGAAATGCTACTTATGCATAAAACACTTTGAGCTCCCTAGATGAAAGCCCGCATATATAAGTGTGATACGTGTTTATTGCCTCTTCTCTGATGAAAAGTGGCAGCCTTCTGCTTGAAATGGGATTAGAAATTCTGACTATAACAGAGAAGAGAGAAGCACAAATGAGTAACAAGCAGTCAGAATAAATAAAATTGAAAAGATGGAAAGCACTCCTTTTACAAAAGGAACATCAGTTGTGAAACTTGTGGTTTAATTTGGTATGCTTTCCACTTTTAAAAAATTGGGCTCAACTGCATGTATAATGAGCTACAAGCAGAAGGTACATTCAGTAGTACATGAATAAAAAATGACCTTTTCATTTGCTCTTCCATAGCTTGGCGTTCCTATATTATTAAAATATAATGTATTAAAGATTAAGTAAGCATATTAGCATACAGACATCATGCTTATGTGGCCATGGATATGAGGCTATCCAACGTAGAGCTAGAAATCCGTCTATATAAAATTCATATTTTTAGCAGTACAGATCAATTAAAAAGAATGCAAATTTTTCTAACAACAAAGTCAGCTATTCTATCAGGAATGGAAAAGAAAAAAATGAAGAGAGAGTCTCTAAAGAGAGCTACAAATAACAATCACAAGCTATTCAGTAGCTGGGAGTGAGCTGGATTCTATGTTATAGGAAACATGCTAAACAGATAAACTCCCTAGCTTAATGAAACTTAATATTCTCAATCTAGGATTTAATATACTAAGGCAATTCTCACACCAACATTTTTGAGGGAGAATAAGCCATTTATTAAATATTTTGTCTTTATTCCTTTCTATGGCTTATTTTCCTTTTTCACTTTTTCTTTTTCACATATAATTTATGAATTTATAGCATATTAAGAGAATGCAAAAAGAAGTAATTGCAAAAACATAAACAACATAAAATTATCAAATTTCCAAAGGACAGAGCTTTCCTTTCATCTCACTACTACGTAAGCAATACAGATTCATACAAGAAAATCTGGAGTTCAGGAAAGTGAAAACAGAAAAAAGAAAAATAATGCCAGGAGTCTAATACAGTCACTAGTCACTTATGTATTTCCTTTTTTGTTTTTCAATACATAGCTGTTTTTGTTTGTGTGTGTGTTTCTTTTTCTTTCTTGTATCTCACACACTGTTACAGTAGAGACACAATGTTATATCATGCTCTTTTCAGTTAATATGTCAAGAAGCATTTTATACCCAGAGCATGTGTGTTTCTTTTTTATTCAAAGCTCATTTTTTTCCTTTCAAAAAACTGCTTTATCTATCACAATGGAAAGTTCACATTCCCCAGAACTTTGTCATTTGTCCTACAGACTATTCCCAATGCTTTGAGAAATGATGGTGATGGTCTTACTTGGAGCAGACAAAAGTAGATGCTACAGCGAATTGGTATTTTGGCTTAGAGAGAGACCAGAATTTCTCCTAGTCGACTATGAGGAATTTAGCCTCATATCTCAGCTATAGGAAAGCCTGAGGTGAGGTTAAGTATAAGGTAAAAGCTACTCAGTAATCTTAGCTTCACCTGGCTTTTAAAGATCTGAACTGTCAATTTTGCTCTTCTGCATCTCTCCCACCCTCAGGGCCCCTCAGCCTACCACTGTTAATATGTAAAGAAATAGGAAGCCAAGTCTTTGAATTACTATTCCTAATTTGTCAGACTCACAAGTGAAGGATCCGTGTGTGTACCTATGATGTGTACTGTGTACCAAAAGTGTGTAGTGAAGAGAAATTCCTTCATATATGCATTCATTAAAATAAATAAAATTCTTCCCTATGTTTAAGAAAATTAGGGAAGATGGAAATCACACAAAGAAGAACACTAAATTGAAAATTTGGAGAAAAAGGCAAATCTGTACTTTTAAAATGATGTAAATACAAAACAGACATTTATAATACGTATGTCGTTCTTGTTTTTTCTGTTGTCCTCTTGGATGAAAACAACAGCGATTTTTAAAACAGTTTGCTGTGAATAAAATTTATCATCTACTGATGCATTATTTCTCAATTTCTTTTTCATATTATCTCTCAGAGATAAATGGCAATAACAAAGACATTAAAATGACGCTAAGAACAGCTTTTTATAGTTTTAATTATTTTTTCCTTTTTGGCAATAAAAATGATGTGGTATGTTTGCATGTCTTATATACTGAGAAGCAATAATATTCTTTAAATATTCATAATTCTAGAGATAATTTTTACTTGATATTTTAAATATGAAATAGATTGCTTCTGGCCCCTAATATTATGGCCCTTTTTAATAATATATATTGCAGGAACACCTATATTTATGTCAGTCAATCACTGTGCTTTTTATTCCATTCTGAGGTATTCTGCACAAAGATAATATTCTTTTACGAGTCCATCAAGTTTCACTTTCTGAGAAATAATGTCACAATTTGTAATATAGATAATGAGCACTCATTTTCTCACTTCTCTTGGGAGCTGAGCTCATTTTAGTCCATGAAATACAAACCGAAGAACTGAAACTAAAATCCAAGGCAGGGGAGACCCTGGATAGGCAGTGAACAACGTGTGTATCCAGCCCTGCTCCACTCATGGAGCAAACATGGCATCTGAGGGTGCCCCGTGGAGGCTCAGCAGGGCCTCCCCAGGGCAACACTTCATCTGGGTCCCTAGAGTTGGGACCTAGTACTCACCTTAGCACTCCATACATGATTTTGTGCCTATGGGGAAGTTGACAAGCCTCTCTGGGATAAACTCACAAAAATTAAACTCCTATATAATGCTAATTTATTAATTGAGAATGACAAATTACTATAATGCCAGCTGGATCTCTGGCCTTGTCAGATTAGTGCATTGTCACTCACACAGAAATTTATAGTGCAGAGTTTCAGCATGATGGACAGAGTTAGAGCTAAGGGCTTTGGTGATTTCATTTCAGGGTTCCCAGGCTTACCCAGTTTGGATCAGTCTTCCTTCCTGTAGCTTCCTTCTGTCAGAGGTTCTCACCTGAGGTGCTTTTGTTTAAATTTTAACTTTTTAAACTTAATTTTAAACATTCTATTTACTTTTAGATAAGCATTACATTTAAATGATACAACAGTAAGATCATGAAAAAGAAGTCTACCTCCTTCCCTCTTCTGTCCCTAGATGCCTAGTTTCTTTCCTTGGAGGCCAGCTACCCTATTAGCAATTTCTTGATTAGCATTCCAGAAATAACCTATGCATTTACAAATATATGTCATGTGTGTACATGTGTGTGTATATTATATATGTATATGTATGCATATATGTGTGTATACATACACACACGTGTATGTATATATACAGTTTCCCTATAAATAATAGCAGAGTATACATGCTGTTTCTGCATTTTACTCTTAAACTTTCCATGTACATAGCTTTTTAGTTTTAATATGTACATTGGATATACAAATACCACATACAGTAAATATCCTTAAATATTATTTCACACATATGGGAGTTTATCTGTTAGATAAAGGCCTAGAAATGGAATCCTGAGTCCAAAAGTATGCATATTTTTATTTGGAAAGTATTCCCAAATTTTTCATCATACTTTCAGAGGTAAAAACTTAGAATCTGAGAACACAACACGGCAATTAACCCTTTGCATTCTGTGACTATAGAATGATTTACTGTGAATTTTTACAGAAGGAGAAGTCAACTTAAAATTAACGAATTCTGCTTTTAGTTACCCACTTATTCTCAAAGCTAATAACTCAAGGTGTATGACTGATGACAGATCCCTAGAAACTAGGCCCTGAATCACATGGAGTATACTGCCCGATAGATGGAAAAACAAGAAAAATAACTGGATTGAACATGCAAGAAAAAATTTTTAAACCTGAGTTTTAAAATGGATCCCTTTTCCAGTAACCTTGGAGTTTCAGGGCAAAATTCTTCTCAAGCAGGAGGTAATGAGAAAAAAGGAAAATAAAAAGTGGGGAAAATGAAATAAAACCACCAGAACTGTCTGCATCGGAAATCAGAAAGTTCCAATAGAGTCTCATATGAAGAAGGAACGGGTTGCCAAAGGAAATACTGATGGTACCTGGGGAAGGAAATGGCTTCATAAGAGGACAGGGACTACTGAAGCTCAGGTTTCTGGCAGGGATTTTCACTGACAACTTTCCTGATGAGAACTTCTTCTAAATGCCAAGAAGAGGAAGGGAGGAAGAGAAACTGGCAGATGCAGGCTCTGAAACTTCGGACTCCAAACCCACAATGTCTTTATTGAGCATAAGAGAAGTATCATGACATTGATCATAAGGAAGTTTATGAAATCTTAGAGATCATGCAGAGTCTGTAACTAGTACTGTTACCCCATGTTGTGCTAAAAAAAAAAGTTTTAAATATCTGAGATACAATAACCATTAATGTTAATTTATGTAACATATAAAACTAAATACATACATTATCTCTTAAATCTTTTTTGACTTAAAAAGTTTGGGATATACACTGGGCATGGCCTAATACATATATATGACCCCACTGCCCTATCACAAGACTTAAAATGAAAGCACTGGTCATAATAATTATAATTTCCATTCTACAGTGACTTCAAGCAACTTACATAATTCCTGAAAACTATAATACAATCTTTTTAATTAACTATCTATAAATTTTCCTCATAGGTTTCAAGTGTATAATTTGTATCTAAAAATTGAGAACAGTGTCAAAACATTCAAGTGTTCTTTTCATTACCTACCATTTTGGAAGGCAAGCAATTACAATTTTCTTCCACGTTATTATCTTTTTCACAAACTTGCATATTTTCAAAAGGCTATCACTTGCTTTATAATTACAATGTTTACCTGAAGTAGGATTTAAGAATTTCTCATTTTCATTTTCAATTATTCAAAACACAACATATATGCCTTTAGAGTATGATTTTCTGATTAGTATATGAAAATAAATAATTATATCTGAAATTAAATAAAGCATTTGGATCTTAAAAATGAGCATTGAGCATTTAAATGTAAATCTAAATAACAGTTTAAAGAGAAAATATATTACATTTTACAGCGAAATTATTTAGTTTATCTTCTGAAAAATGAATTATTAATTTTCTTCTATCTACAATAAAGCAAGGTCACAATATCATGTAACTCTGAATCTACACTATGTTTTAAATAGATGTCCTAAAAGACATAAATTAGACTGTATCTCATGTTTGTTGAATAGATATTCTAAAAGAATTGTGATGGATATCATTAATAATGTACATAGAGAAAAACTCATCATAACAATGCGGATTTTTAATGCACTAACTATATATATTTGAGTCATATAAAATAGACAATATCTACCTCATATTATTTTATTGTTCTATACGTAATTCTTTTATCTTCTTTCCAGGAACACATATATCATTGTATTCCTATTAGTAAGCACTGAACCTCATAAATATTAGGAGTTCAATAAATGATCATTCAATGAATACTGAATGCATGAATTGACTATAACATTGAATTTTCAGTTAAAAGATGCAAAAGCACTCCTAAAGTAAGTGACAAAATGAGAAAAATTACTATTATATATGACTAGAAAACAAAAACTTAAAGGAATAATTATATTTACTAGAGTGTTAGTTTCTGTAATCTATGAGCTTGAGGGCCTCTAGATTGCATGAGACCCTTCTAAGGCCTGGGAGTGATCCTAGCCTTATAGTCATATGGCCATACGTTTTCAAAAATTTCTCGTAGGATATTTTAACTACGATTAAGACTGCGCATTTAGAATCTAATTTTTTATTTCTGATTTTTTGCCTGATTTCTTAAGGGGTGGAGGGAAAGTTATAAAAGTGACAGGTTCTATAAACTTGGATCTGCTCCTTCATAGTTTCCTAGTACACTGAGTAAACCTTAACAAAAGAATTGAAACTAAACCAGCATTTGGGCAGGTAACAAAGATTTAGTTTACATCCTTACATGCATGAATATCTGTCATTTCTTGTTGAAAAATCAAAATGAGACCAATTCTAAGTTATGGGCTAGCATGGTATTCCGAAATACAGTTTATTATCTGACAAATCAAGTGGTGAGATTTCAATTATGTATCAACACATTTTCTCAAACTGCAGTTTTCTTTTCTGGTAACTACGTTAGGGCATTTACTGACAGTTAACAGCTGCTCTACTGCTCCACTCATTTTATTCCAAGTATGACATTTGACATTTACTCATATTTTCAGACAGCCTAAGGTACTTGAAGAAAACAGATATGCCTTTTTATATTCTCTTTTTATACCACTTTTTGATATCGCTTTTTAAATTCCTTGTTTCATTCATGTGAAAATATCATAGTTATTGATTTTTTTCCTGAGTGATTTAACATATCTCCTTAAAAAAGTGCAGTAATTAAAATGCATATATAACATTCAATTTTCAGTTAAATATTTTGACAGACTTATTCTACCGAAATATCAAAAGTCAACTATTATGAAAGCACTGTGAAAACACTTTGAGTCAACGATATTTTTGTTAAAGCTGGCAAAAAAAAGTTCTCTTTACACCAACAAAATATAAATATTCTTAATTGCTAACAGACTTTTTCTGACCAGTGTTAGCCCAAAATGAATGTTTACAGCCCATGCTGAGCAATGGATGCCTGGAAAATAACATTTACAATGGAAACATTGACAGTTTACCAAAAGAAACCAACAACAACAACAAACCAAACTTAGGTGTCAGTGCTAGCTAATGGGGCAATTAGAATACTTTGGCCTTGGAATGATGTAAGAAAACATTTAAAGAACATCTGATTCTGCTGAAAATCTGATCATAAGATTTTTTGTTAAAACAAATGCCTGAAGGTGTGAATGTGATATCACACACACACACACACACACACCCCCATGGTCTACAGCGAGAAATATTTTGATCCTTTTCATAAGCCATTTCGTTATTTTGGGGGGTAAAGCTCAGAGAAATACGAAAAACTATAGAGAGAACATGCCCTAAAACTTACAACTGAATTGTGTTTACTGCAACTGTAACATCATTTGCTTTCTCCTCTTGTGTTATGCTATATCTACATTAAATAAGCAATTTTGTATTTTAAAAGGTGGATACTAAAGATTTAAGAGAACAAGACTTAATGTAACAGTTTGGCTTATGTTAAGGCTATTCTAGAATGCTTATTTTATTTTGAAAAGAGGAACTTTGAGGACATACCTTTTTTAAGTCAAAGAAGATAAATATGAGTGATGTCTGTGTGCAAAGAAAGAATAAGGGAAAAATAATTTTTAAAGGATAATTTTTTATCTCTGTTAATGTGTTTTCGTGTATATGCATCATGCCAACAGTAGGTATAAATAGAAAATAAGAACTCACAGGCAAAAGTCACAAAGGAAATTATCCTCATTAAAAATCTGGAGTCTATAACCTGGAAGTTGGGGAATCACAGAGGTAAACTAAACTTCTTTATGATCCATAGAGGAAATGAAGATTATTTTTCCTGCCCTCCCACCCCCCATACTCAGATTGGTCAGAATCAGGAAAGAAAACTTTCCTTAGTTTCAGAGAGTGTCAAGCCCCACATAGTTGGAGGAAGAAATGAGAGGTGACGACTCCTTACAACTATCTTTCTAATTTCAAAACCTTCCTCATGCAGATGCCTAACACCAAGTTCTATAGTGCTGATAACTGATTTCATTTTCACTTTATATTCTAGACTACTAGCTATAATTATTTTGAAGCTAGACAGCACTCCAGTGGTCAAATAACAAAACTAATCTGTAGAATAGTCTTACAAAGAGAATTACCATCTAAGTTAGTTGCTTGATTCCTCCTCTATTGCCAGCCTAAGATATTTCTTTGGACATTTGGAATATATTTCAAATTGAAATATTATGCATTAAAACAGACAATTAAGTAGCAGTATTTCTGCATGTGACAGATCTGTAAATGAATCTATCAGTGTTGGAAATCTCATCATAAATTACTATGCTCACTATGTCATTCCATATACCCAATAAGGTCCAGCAAAGTCAAATTCTGTAAAAGACTCAATAACACATCTAATCTTAAGTCTCTGATCAAGTTAACGAAGGTTTCCTTCCAGATTGCGTTCATCTTCATAAAGCATGGTTGTCTTTAAAAACCACTGTAAGGCTGAGAGACATTAACTTTTAAAGGTACTTTTAACATTTCTTCCCTGTTACCAAAAATCTTATCTTTCATGCTGGCAAATGCAAAGAGCTTCTCATAATAGCATGAAGAAAGAAACTGGTATAAAATAAAAACTGAAAAATTATACTGTTTTTAAGTCACCAACAGGGTTTATTTAACAAGGGTATACTTTATCAGTATAAATGCTTTGAACCTATCTCACAAGACGCATCTGCTTTTCCCACTGTCGTTTCTATTGCATAAATCAAAACAGTACTCATTAGTGTAAACTCATTAGGGTAAACCAAGCCTCAGTTGCAAGGATCTCAGCATTTCTGAAAACACAGATATAAAGATATCCAAGTTAATGTCACTTAATTAAAAATATATAGTTGGCTTTGGACAGTTTTTACTAACCCTGGTCCTTATTATCTGGACTAGAGAGATTAAGATAATTTAGGGCTGAAGAGTTCCAGAGGGCAGCAGAGCATAAAGGCCTTCTAAAATAGAGAGGCCCCAAGCCAGAATACCCACTACCATGTAACTACCACTGGGAAATGCAATTTTAATTTGCAGCAGGATTTTAAGGAAACTCTTTGTTGTTAACAAAAGTGAATCCTTTAAAAAAAAGAAAAGGATTTCTGTGATTTTGCAGATGAAGTAGATAAGGCATTGCCATAACACTTTTCTTTTCAAAACCAATCAAATGCAATTTCTTAATGGGGAAAGAACTGTCTGACCTAATCAGAATCCAAAGCATCTTGAGATAAAATTTCACAAAATAAAAGATCAATCTGTGAAAACATATGTTACTGAGAAAAATGGCACTACCATCCACAGGTAGCACTGCTGGGACAAATTCAGTTGTCTCACTAACATTCCCAAAGTGTAAGTCTTGGCTTGGTTGCCAAACCATGTATTTTACTACCCTGTTTCAAAAGTAGGAAGGCAGCCACTAAGATTTTCATGATCCTATTCTACTCAACCTATCTGTATGAAGTTTTCAGGTAAAAGACAATGGAGCAAAATCTGTAACGGGAAGTATCTGCTTTAGGACTCTGTAACATTTGAAAAACAAAGCTCCATTTGTGTCACATATCTCATGTGCAGACTTGAAATTAGACAGAAAATTTCACCTCATTGTTGGCATCTCAAGTTGTGAGGATGTCTTCATTGAAGTGCATGGATTCCCTATTATGTCAATCTCAATACAGATCCAGACTGACACCAACTTGATTCCAAGTCACCTTACTCATCCATAGCACATGTGAGCAGAGTGGTTGTCAGTCATTTTGGTCTCTCCTAAACTTGCCCTGATGTCACAGAGGAAGTAGCTTTACTCCTTTTCAAGTCTAATCTCTTCAGTCTCCTGCGATATTATGATTTATAATAAGAAACATATATTTGGTCTTCCTCCCTGTTTTTGGCACAGAGCTCCTAAAACTCTACGAATTTCCTCTGATGAGAGAGAATGGTGTCTTTTGTTATGTTAATGAGGTGACTTCTGGACTGTACCTAAGGATGGGGGCTGGTTGCCAGGAGAACTAACTCTGTGATTAGAGGGTTGGAACCTTCTGTCCCTACTCCCCTACTCCACTTTCAGGAAGGGAGAGGGGCTGGCGGTTTAATCAATCGCCTATGGCCAATGATTTCATCCATCATGCCTATGTAATAAGCCTCCATAAAACCCCAAAAGGATGGGATTGGAGAGCTTCTGGGTTGGTGAACACTTGGAGATTTGCAGAAATTGGAGCACTGGGAGAGTGCATGGAAGCTCCTCACCCTTTCCTCATACCTTGCACTAAGCATCTTTTCCATCTGGCTGTTCCAGAGTCATATCCTTTTACACTAAACCGGTAATCAAGTATGTAAAATGTTTCTCTGAGTTCTGTGAACCACTCTAGCAAATTCATTGAACCCAAGGAGGGGGGTCACTGGAACCTCCAATTTATAGCCAGTCAGTTAGAAGCACAGGGAAAATCCTGGGCTTGCAACTGGCATCTGAAGTGGAGGGCAGACTTGTGGGACTGAACCCTTCACTGTGGAATTTGATCTATCTCTGGGTAAATGGTGCCAGTACTGAGTTGAACTGCAGGGCACTCAGCTTTCAGAGTATTGCTTCTTGGTGTGGGGAAACCCTCGACACACTGGAATTGGTGATCAGAACTCTTACCCCCTCATTCCAGACCTGACCATTGTTTTCCTCTCTTATTTCTCTCTTCCAACTCAGCCAGCCTCTCTGTTTCTGTCTCTCTCTCTCTGTTTATCCATGTTCAAGTTTTTCAAATTCTAAAAGGACTTCCCTTATTCTACTTACCCTGAAGTCATTATCATCCTTTCTCCTTTCCTTCATAAGTATAGGTCAAATCCTTTAAACCTGCTGTGCCCTCTGTCTCATCTTTGATTTACTCATTGGTACATTATAATCTAGTTTCTATCTCCTACATTTTAGAGTACAACTCCAGCAAAATTGCACAAGTCACAGAATTTCCTAAGTCAAAAGTCTAGCTCAGGATCTCATTCTACACAACTTCCTCAAAATCTGGATTTGCCAAATACCTCATTCATGAAGCCATCTTCTCTCTGGCAGCATCAGATTGGTTCTTTGCGTATCTTCCTGACTGCCTCCTAGTTTCCTAATATGATGTTGGAGGTGTCCTCAGTTTCCTTGAATGAGGTAACCTCATCTATTCCAAGTGATGGGTTTATTGCTCTGCCTCAGTGACTCCCAAATGCATCCTAGGCTCTGATTTTTATTCTTAGGAATCTTTATGCCTGCAATGCTTGTCTACATAGACTTCAACTGAGATTCAACATGTCTAAAACCAGTCATCATCTTTATTCCCTCATGCCTTACTTTACCTAGCTAAAGTTTTAGAGAGCTCACTTGTCAAAATGTAAAGAGTTCAGAACACCAAAAAGAATTCTTACTAACACCTCCAAACTCTCATAATATACTGTATAAATGAGAGAGTTATTACTGCAAATTCAAGTACGAGCAACAGCAAGTCAAGAACAGTTACAATGTCATGAACTTTCCTAGAGAGTATGACAAGGAAGTTCTCAGCCATATCTTGATCTTAACCACTAACAATACTTTTTAACACATTCCTCATTAACTCTTTTGCATTAGAAATCTAGGGGAAAACTACTCTTAATGAATAAAGGTTGAACTGCATTAGTTTTGAAATTCAGAGCTAAAGTAGGGACAAAGGGTGAAGAAAACAGTATTTTAAATACTTATTAATACCTTGCTTACTTTCTGAAACATCTAGGGAGACTTGAGATACAAGTAAAATGAAAGAAAATGTTACTCATGAATTTAATTACTACCAATTATAAGCTATTATCTACAGGGACCTAAATTGAAAAATCAGGGACCTAAATTGAAGCCAAAACCTACCATGAAAAATATTACACATGAGGAAATGAAAGATAACCAAAACTGAGAAATAAAAAGTTAACCTGTTCTACCTGGAAGGGTCAGCAGATAAAGATGACAATAAAACAAAGCTTTAAAGCATAAGCAAGTTTCCCTGAAAATCCAACATGTTAAGGTCCTTATTATGGAAAGCATAATAATCAGTCCTATATTTATAAAGCATTTTCTATACTTGGAATAACACAGATATAAATTTTTACTGAGGATTAGGTCAATGTCATGAAACCAGGCTCCAGAAGCTAACTGTATTTAGCTAGGAAAGAAGTAAGAAAAAAAGAGGCGGGGGGAGTACATTATTACAGTTTTATGGTAGTGAAAATACTGCTGGAAAAATTGGTTAATATAAAACGTTTTTTACAGCTTCTATATATGTCTTATAATGAGTCATTACAGACCAGATGATGCAAAGTCAAGTAGATGTAAATTATTTTCTTGCCTGAAAAAGGGCAGGACACTGAAAGCTATATGGTTGCTCATTCATTCATTCTTCATCCAACATTACCTATTACCCATTAACAGCCAGACTCTGTGCTAAGCAATAATGAAGACAGCACCTCTCCTCACAGAGACAAACAAGCAAATACCAAGCAAGGTGGTGAGCACAATCACAGAGTCTGTGGGGGTGCTGTGGAAAGCTAGGGGAGATGTACCTAACCCAGCAGGTCTCTATGTTTAATGTGAAAGAAATCCAAACAGAACTAGGTTTGGATAAAATGCCAATAGATTGGGTTCCACATGAAAGGAAGGTGGCTTTAGGAATAACTGGAAGTAGGAACACTGAAGTCCTGTTTTCTCTGTGTCGCTTTCCGCTTCTCTCTAAATAGGCTTCACTCTCAGAATCATTTTCTCTACAACTCAGAACCACAGCTGAGGAAGCCCTGTGTTCACACTTTCCCATCCTTTACACTGGACTCGTGAGCCTGAGCTATGTTTACAGTTGATCCAGAATAATCACTAGACAAGCCCTTTCAGGAACAGTACTTAAAGGTCTAAAGCCAAACATCTGATGTCTGAGAAGATGGTGAAATATACACAGCAAAGTTCAAATGGTTAGTCCTCGTTCAGCAGGAATTTGTGCTTCCTGGAAAGCTGGATGCTTCCTAAATGAGACGGGGGAAACTTCTATTGAGCACCTCGACCATATTGCTGAAAAATGATTTGTATGATAATGGGGCAAAGTGATCCTGAAACTCTCTCCACAAGGGTCCCGTTAGAATTCTGGACACATTCCTGAAATAGGAGGTCTCAAGATATAATTGCAGACTCTTGGTTAAAAATAAAAATATATAATTATTTTTAGTTTTATATAAAAATATATAAAAAATAAGTATTTGACGTTATTTGACGTGATGGAAGCCACAGGGTGGAGTTTCAATGCTGTTAAAGACATGACATTCTTTACCTATGTTTTAATCCTCTGTATTATACAAGGACCAGAGAAAGTGATTAGAGAAAAATAAAATACTCCTAACTCAAAAATCCCATCATTATTAACCTCTGCTTGAAAAAGTTAAACGTGTAATTATAGACTCACTGGGAAAACAAAACCAACGTGGTTATAAAAAATTGTATGGTTATCTTGTGGGTGCGAGCAATGAAGTTTTAAGGATTATCTCACAGGGGGTTTAGAAGTTGCAAACTTGTGAGATTTTGTAGGTTGCATAAAGCAGGCTTGTCTCTTGTTTACTACCCAGCAATTGCAATGGGCCTAATTTACACAACAATTACGTAGAAGTAACTGCTTTGAAATGCATTGTGTGATTAATTGACTTGGCTTCAGGAATGCAATGTTATTTCTACATTGTTGTTCACTTCAACCTAATGCCCCCTAGAGCACAGATCCAATTAAGAAACAAGGCAGGGAGGCAGATATTAAGCGTAGTATTTCTATATTACACAGCACTTTTGTACAGGATTGAACACCACCACCTACTGTCTGCAGGCACTTGATTTATTCATGCCTCCCTGTGACACTAGGGGTACAGCTGATGGAAATGAATGAATAGAATTTAAAGTAAATATCTTAGGGAAAAACTAAAATGAGATAAACTTAACTTATTAAGAGGCGCTTTTTAAAATAAAAGCCTAACTACGGTTAAAACAATTTTCCCATAGAAACACAAAGGATAATGACCTGGCCTATGGATTATTCTTCCTGCCCATATTGAGAGTAGAATTTTCCTCTGCAATTAGATGTTTCAAAATAAACTGGCATGGGGAAACAATTCTTACGTTTCAACAAGGATTTGCATTTCCCATTCAATTAAGAAGAAATCATCCACTTTGTTAGTAGAGGCAAGATCTGGAATCAGCAGTCATATATCAAATGCAAGGTGAACGCAACCTTTGCATTTTGAGAAGGGAGGGTCTTGCCCACTAAGACTGCCTCCTCTAAGATAAAAGCCACGCAACAGAAATAGGGTCTCCTTATAATCATATGTATAGATAGCACTGAAGCTTCACCTGGAAAATAATGTCCAAGTCATTCCCCCAGGCCCCACTCCATCTGTTCCCATCCAGCTTCCCTACTCTTTCTCCCCTTTCCAAGTAACCTTCTGCTTTGCCTACTTAGGTAAACTCCAGCACCCTTTGGGCTGGAAGTTCATCAAGAAGAAAAAGCTTAAGCCCAACTCTCAATTCTACAGACATCTTGAGGAAAGGGGCTTCCTGGTAGCACAGATCTCCAATATTGTTACCAGGGCAAAGCCTCAGTGGGAGAGAAAACCTGGAACCAGAAAGCACATAGACTGAACTGTAATTGCACCTCTGTCCTTACTATCTGACTTTGGGAAAGTGTCCAGAGCCAGCTACATATTTACATAGGAGGATATATGTAAAATAAGAAGGGTTACAGAGAATTCCTCAAAGTCCCCTCTGGTACCAAAACACTAATGCTGTAGTGTAGAAAGAATAGTGGTTCAACCATGGACTGCAGGCTCAAAGTGCCTGGTTTAAACCTTAGCTGGGTCATTTCCTAACAATAAATGTCTGGTTTACACCTCATAGCATTGTTATGAACATTGAATTACCCAACATTATCTATAAGTGCCTAGAATAATGCCGATACATACCAAATGTTCAATATATGTTAGTTGTTCTCATTGTTATTCTAAAACTTCCCAACCACAGACAGGTGTACAGGAGCTATGAGACGAAGTGCCTCTGTTTTACAGCAGGCAAAATTTCACATAGTAGCCATCTCTTTTATTTGTTTCAGGTTTTCTTATTTCCAGTCCTGGAAAGAGTCCTTTACAATCTGCAACATACACTAGAACATGAACTGTAATGACAGCCCAGAGTGATCTCCTAAAAATTCCTTTTTGTAAAACATCAAAATAATAATAATGGAAACAAAAAATATAATGAGGGCATTACTGTTTTGTCTCCAGTCTCCTTTATAGAATTTATTTCCCAACTTTGATGAACAGATTGAATTAAGGGTGATCAGATCATCTTTGGCCAAAAGTAGTAGGAAACAATTGTGAAAATAATTCAATTCTTGCAATACCTAGGGGTAAGTGGAGCCTTTCAGTAGTATTTATATAACAAAATTTGTTATTTAAAGAAATGTTGCACTTGTCAGTCAACTATTTGTATTTGTTCAGGAAGGCAACACTGTGCATTGGTATTGCTGAAATTTTATGGAATTAATGCACTATTTTGTCCTTGTCTATGACTGAAGGGGGAAAAATATAAGGAAAAATAATGAAAAATATAACCCCCAAATAATCAATGTTTAAGAAGGTATAAATCATCAAACATCTTTAAATGGTTGAAAACATCCACCTAATGACTGTTTTTGGAAGAGGAAAATAAAAAAAGAAATACTAGATCCCTCTCCATGGCTTCCCCCTCACCCTCACCTCTAAAACCACACACACGCATGCACAGACACACACACATTAGGATAGCGACTATTTTGATCACGCACATAGCAATGAACATTTTCCATTTCATGCAAACTCACAAAACATTGCTCTCTAGGATTTTCCCACTGGTGAAATAAAGCATCAACCTCAGAGTTTATGAAATCACTAAACCATAGATAGCCTACAGCATACTGGAAATGTAAATGTTCTCCTACAATATGATTAAGCACAACCAAAAATATATATGGCACAATTGCACCAAATCAGAGCAGGCAGCCATAGACAGGGACCTGGGCCTTGAACCCTTACCAGGCCTCCACAGTTTGGAGAGCAGCGCTTAACATCATCAGTATGAAAGATCTGACCAACACTTCAGCTAGGAAAGGGGAAAAAAGCAACTTTGAAAATGGAAAATAGTTTCAGACTGATTTTCATAAGAAAGGTGGAAAACTCACTGTTTAATCGTTTCTACTTAGCAAAGAATTTATCTTTCATATTCTTATAAAGTGGCTTTCTTCTGTGTTACCAATAAAAACTAACACTGACCTTCCTCCTGGAAGGTTAAACTTCTAGCTTCTGTTTGAAACGCTAGAGTGCCTTTTCTCAGAAGAAATGCTACATATACGTGCCGCGAGCAATGAAAAAGAATACACCATCGCACCGACCCTTCATTAGTCAGAGGATCTTGGCAACAGCAATGCTACTTGTATACGGTCTCTGCATGAAAAACTGTTTTCAAAGGTAACCTTGCCAAGGGCTATGTTCTGTCTTGGCAAAAGGAAGCAAACTTTACTTTTCTACCAATCGGTTGCTCTCCATGAGAAACAGGTGTTAAGGTATGAAACAGGGCTCTGAGCAGCAGCAAAATAAAACTCACCCAAAATAAGTTTCATCTGGAAAAAAAACACAACTTTGAGATAATAAGCCTGTAGGGCCAACATGTTTTTGCAAAATGCAAATCATGAAAACTGGTTGAGGGATTAAATACTCTTTTGCAAAAATGACCATGGAGATTATAATCATTAATTAAAATCATGTAAATAATTTTCTGAAAGAACTCTCCCTTTTTATCTCATAGGTTTCAAACAGCCTAATGGTAAAAAGGTTTAGTCTCAGAAGAGATTCTCTAATTAAAACTAGAAATCTGGTATAATTAATAAGTGTCAGTCTGCAATCTCAACCACTTAGTAAAGGCAGAGAAATCAAATGCTGACGTTTCATAGAAACTCCAATGAAATCTCCAAGAAAATGAAATTCTTAGAGTCTACTTCCTATCCATACAATAGGTGTCCCAGATGGGACTAGGAACTTGTTCAGTGGATAAATATTTTAACACTTACAATTCCTATATGCCAGTTTTATTCATGTTTCTTTTCTCTTTGGAGTTTCAACTTGACCAAAAGTCAGTTTTCAGGGATTTAATCTGGATTTACATTTTTGAATTATCTAAGTTTCTTGATCTTTCACTCCTCCCTGCCCCCATTACTATCTTCACCCAAAGGTGAACCAGAGGCAAAAAGGCAAGACGAAACTCAACCATATCAATTACAAATTTTGCTTATTGTCTTGCATAGTCCCTCCATCGTCTTTCCCAGCATTGGATGTTCCAACACTGTGACTGTTTTAGTGTTTACAAGTTTAATTTATGTCCCAAGTAACAGCTCGGAGAACAAGGAGAAGTAGGTTTTCAATAACTAAGTTTTTAGTACATAGGCTGGTCTGTAGTTATGCCCACAAGGGTAGGGAAAACCAATTACTATCAGGCAAGAACACAGCCAAGGGCATTTATTAAAAACCCATGTCTCATCGTTTATTGGTGGCCTCCCATCCCTTTTAGACAGCCCTTGATCTCTTGGAAATGCACGGGGTTCTAGAAATTAATTCTACCCCTGGCTCCAGGAATAGGCCTCTTAGCCTTGGCTAAGCCAGTCAGCGCATACTTGACCTCTGCCACTGGACTAAGCTCCCACAGTCCAGGCAGAGTTGTCTCACGACTGTGCTTGAGCTTTGCATAGTACACTCCAGACACTCCTTCCTGCTCTGGCACAGATGGGTACGCAGATGTGGGGCCTCAAGCCTCTTTGCTACCGCCAGAGAAGTCAGCAGCTGGGAAAAACCTTCAATACACTGATGATGACAAAGTCAAGAGAATTCCAGAAAATGGAGCTGGAGCTGCTGGATTAAAGAAACTCTGAAGCCCACCCAACCTCTGGGCCTCTGTTTACATGAGCCAATGAAGTCCCTAACTGTTTGAATGAGTGTGAGTAGTTGTTGTTGCTTATAACATACAGAATCCAAACCAATATAAATGTACACAAGGCATTCAGCTCAATTATGTGGAAAATTATAAGACAGTGTGTTAGAGATGAGATGTGCTGCTTAGATCCTCCTTCAGGCAAGGAGTTGCTGCCAAGGTATGGAGTACGGGCAGCACCAGCCTTAACTGTTGGCCTCAGTGTAGGGTTGGCCTCGGCTGCAGGGGGCCACCTCACTCAAGTAGCAGCCTATGACAGTGGCTGAGCAAGAGGGGACATAAAGACTCATCCATTTCAGGCCTAAGCAGGACACTTGGACCAGCAATGCTCTGCTTCAGAATTTGCAGCAGGGTTGCCCAAGACCTTGATGTGGCTGCATCACAGTTTGAACTCTGCCCAATCCTTCTTCTTTCACACTTCCTTTCACAGGAGTTGAGCCTTAATAAACATCTCAGTGTCTGCTGCCAAAGAACCCAACAGTGACACACACAGTCTCTGTCCACTTTCACATTATAACAAAATAAGAAAACAGAAGAAAAACAATTAAATACATATGTGAAACCATGTAAGAAAAAGCCTCAGCAAATTGCTATAAACAAAATGCATAACACAGATTTTCTTCTGCCCTGCCCCACCCTTCCTCTTTTCCAGCTTTCTTTTGATAATAGTTTCCTTCAGCCATGTACAGAGGAAACCTCGGTAAAGGAGGAAGGCATTATTTAATAAATTGGAGTGATACAATTAAGTGGGCTTGCAACCTACTTAAAATTGACAAGGCCTGTGAGCAATGTGATATATTTCCCATGAGTCACTAGTTTTGCTTATTTGAAGTCACTTTGAATGTTGTAACAATCACCTTTTTCTCATTATTGCCCTTTTTTATTAAAAGGGATTTGATGTATAATCTGGGTAAGACTTAAGAATTTAGCTGATGGAAAATAGATGTTTTCAATCAAAATTTGCTGTGAAGCAAATTTCTGTTAAGTGAATCCCATTTTTTAATTAACTGCCATTGTAAAGTTGGAGATCAGTTGAACATTAAAAATATCACACCTGGGAATACAGGCTTTCTTTAAAACTAATTTAGTTAAAGGTATAAATAACTCTGATAAAACAGTAATTTAGGGATTCTATTCTCTTTGCCTCACCAAAACATTTCTTGCTCTGTCACCAAGATATTCATATCACAAAATTCATGGATGCTCGTCAATTCCTTTTTGTTGACTCATCTAAAGCATTATCATTCCCTTGACACTTCCCTTCCTTTGACTTCTACTACACAACACTCTTAGTTTTACTCTCACTTTTCTGCCTCTCCTCTATACTTTCCAGGCTCATTCTCTTCTACCCAGTCATTAAAGGACATCCCCTTAAAGCTTGGTCCAAGGTGCTTTTCCCTTCTCACTCTATAAGCAATCACAGGTGTTCACAGCCATACCCACAGTTCTAAAGTGGCACCCATCCACAGATTACTATCCACAGATATATATAATCCACTTATACACAGACCACTCACAGAACATTTCAGATGAATGCCTCGAAGGCACCTGCAATTCCACATGCCAAAGACTGAACTCTTGACAGCCCCCTCCCAGGTTGCCTATCTCAGAGAATGGTACTACTATTCGCCCTGTAATGAAAATCCCAAACCAAACAGTCTTAGTGACATCTCCCTCTCCTGCACTGTCTCCTCATATCCAAATCCAGCATCAAGTCCTGTTGGTTCTGCCTCTAAAATTTTCATGTGCCATGAAAAATTCTTCTTTTTATTTGTTTATCAATCATTGAAAATGTAAATGCCAGTTTTAGCTGGGGGCCACACAAAAACAGGGGGGAAGCTAGGCTTGACCTACATACAGGCTGTAGTTTGTTGACCCGGGTCTTATAAAACACATTAGGGCTTCTCAAACTGCATACCTTACTAAGATTGTATTACATGAGCGTATTTTAAAGGGTTCTCAAATGCCTGGTTCTACTTTGTAGGTTGTTACACATCAACACAACACACATACACATACACACCTTTTTTGGTATACTAAAATAAACAATGAATTAACTCATGCCACCAAGTTGCGGGTTTTTTCCTTCTCTATTTGAGGAGAGTGGCTCTGCTTAAGAGAATCTCTTCTCTTGACATCTTGATTTAACTAAACGACTATCACAATATGACATTCGCAAAACAAGTTATTAAAACCAAACAAAACCTCATCATGTACAACTACTTATCTGTGAATGAAGATTTTTCTCTGAAATGTGCAACCTGAACAAAATACAGAAATAAATGGAAAGCTGAGGCTGATACTGTATTGCAACTGCTATCCAAAGCACATAGTTTAAAACTAATAGCAATAATAAGAAGTAAGTAACATTTATTGAATCCTTACTATAGACCAGTCCCTTGGCTACTTATTAAAATTTTTTGGTTCATTTAAATGACCTTGCTTTTTGAATAACTTCTTGAGTATATTATATACATTTAAACATATATGACAAAATTATAGTAAAAAAATACATTTCTCTGTTTTCTCTGTTGGCATTTTGCATACAATTTCATTTGGAAAGGGAGGTCTGCTTTTACTTTATTTTTCCTTTAATATACCTCCCACTTTGGTACTTTATTGCATGTTTTTGCTACTATTTGCTACTCTGCTGTTTGTTTTATATGAACCTTGCTCCTTCTATAAGCAGGTCGTTAAATACACTCCTTGAGGACAGGCATCAGACCATATGCTTTTCCTCCCACTCCTGATGCTATATCTCCCACTCCTTATACAAAACATATATTCCTTACACACCCCTAAATCAGGATTTAGCACACAGCAGGCTCCCAAGAAATGGACTGCTGCTTATAGAAGTGAATTTTTAACTTAATCTGTGAATTCCTTAAATCTACATTTTATTTAAATGCATTACAGTTAAACTGAAGTGCATGTAAGAATTCTTGTAAATTTTTAATAAACTCTAATCCTTACATTATATTGAAGGTTAGAATAATAAGTGGGTAGCAAACAAAATACTTAGTTTTAGTAACAGTAAAAAATAATTTACAACATGTTTTCTTTTGTTAATTTATGTGTCAAACTCCTCTGTCTAGAAAACACAACATCCCGCCTCTGTTTATATTCTCGCATTAGCTTTGGCATCACCCTGCAATCTGCTAGGCTTAGAAAAACTGTGACTTCAGACATGAGGCCTTTTTTTAGTTCCATTTTTTACCCTAAATACTAAAATTTATTTGAATGCGCCAACAAAATTAACTAGTGTCTCTGTTGCAATTAAAGATCAGAGAATCTCTCCAAAGCCTCCAGCTCATACACTTGGACCCGTCCATATCTGGACGTTTTCCAATGACCTGCCACATGCTAGGGAAGGTGGACACAATGACAGTAGCTAAATGTGACCAACACTAGCCTTGAGAAACTAGAGGGTAAAGCTGGAGCTGAGTGGGTCTATATTTATATAAATATGAAATTAACAAGATTTGGAGTTGTTTTCATCCCCAAGAAACACAGATCTCATTAAAGGCTTTCCCAAAATGAGAACACAAACAGGCCATTTCAATTACCTACCTGAGGGACAAATGTTTTCCAAAGGGAACAAAATGAAAATAAGCAGTAAGTACTGGATTTGTGCATACTGTTAAGATGTATTATATATATTTTAGGAAATTTGGATATTTTTGTTTTGTTTTTAAGAAAGGAAGGACTGGGGCTGGCCCTGTGGCCGAGTGGTTAAGTTTGTGCGCTATGCTTCAGCGGCACAGGGTTTCGCTGGTTCGGATTCTGGGTGAGGACATGGCGCCACTCATCAAGCCACGCTGAGGTGGCATCCCACATGCCACAACCAGAAGGACCCACAACTAAAAGTATACAACTATGTACCAGGGGGCTTTGGGGAGAAAAGGAAAAAAATAAAATCTTTAAAAAAAAAAGGGAGGACTATGAATTGAGGGACTAATTAGAGTAAGCTCTCTTCAATTCTCATATTAAATAAATATATACTGTGATGTATATTTATTTATCAATCAATTGGAATATATATCAATCTGTGAGATAATTACCCAGAGAATCAGCAATGGGGAAATGAATAAAGCATTTCTAAACCATTTGCTTGGACAAATAATAAAATATTTAATAATTAAATTTTTAACCTTACTCATACAGAGATCTCTTCACATCCCCCTCCCTCCATCTCCCATAGCATGCATCACCCAGACTTGTAGCCTTTTGGGAGAGTCAATTACAATTTAATTTTTATAATTTATTAAAATTGGTAAATATTTCACTGTTGAAAAAGATACCTTTTTCTGTATTCTGTGGATACCTATTTCTGTATGCCATAATCAACTCTTATGATAATAATCCCACCAAAAGTCTTAATCTACTTTAAAAATAAAATGCAGTAGTTTCGTGAAGTTATTTTCCACTGGAACTACTACTGCCCCCTTGAGTTTTATAAGAGAACTCAATTCTGCACTACTCTCCACTGCATTTTGTCAGGAATTCACTAAGGAAAATCAAAACTTTATGAGGAAGCAAAGTTGAATCCACTGATATGGAGCATTAAAATGATTACCGAGGAAGATTTCCTTTGTATTTCTAATAAGGAACTCATCTTGAAATATATCCCAAAACTGAAAAGGTAATTTACACTGCTAGATATTTCCATAGGGTCACCAATGAGAAATATTGTATCATACAGTGTTTAGTGTCTGAGAAGAATTTCATTTACTACCCATTCAAGTTCATAATCCTACACTGACAATTTTTAACATCTTTTGCTTTACTAATTTTACTGCATTCATATTTGCAAAGATTATACACAGTCCTGAAAGTTAAGTGGGTAGATCTGTCAAAGGGTAAGGACAACAGAACAAGATTTAGAATCCTTAACTCAGTAGAGTGTCAGTGTTTTATTCTAATGTCTAACTTTATTTCAAGATGTAGTGTAAATGTATGATAATGTGGAAAGAAATGGAGCATGATTTTTAAAAATCAAAGCCATTAAGTACTTAGAAAGCTACAGATTCAGGATGCTGGAGCCAGAACACATCTGCGTGTACCATAATCCTTGATTTCAGATGTCCATATTCCCCTTTGTAGTTCCTTGATCAGTCAGTGTTCCAAAATAGCAGTGTAAAGTCTATAGTTTAAACACCAAACTCTGGACTTGCACATAGTATGGTCTCTGAAGCCTGCACTGTTAAGAGCCTTGGGCTCTTAAACTTGAAGTGACGACCCAAGCACAGGTATGAAACATAATCTATGACACTCAGCAGCATGTACTTTTTCAGTCATTACTCTGTGCAAATTAAGCTCCCTGAGACTAGTTAGTTAATCAAGAGGCAGGGCAAAACACAAGGGAGAAGCGCTTCTGCACAAACAAGTTACAAAATCATCTTTCTGATAAAAATGGATAAAATTAATGTGTAAATTCTCTGTGTATTTATATCCAGAAACTTGTCCACACCCTGGTAAGCTCGGTGATTCTAGGAGGGAGAGGCAGCTATTGTATGATCAAGTTTCCTTAATACAAATGCCAGCAGGACGAGTGTGTAACACTATGTAAACAGTATGTGCTATTTAGAGAAAAAAATCCAGGAAACCTCTCCCTACTCATTCATTCTATTTCTTTCCTATATCTTTAAAGAAACCCAAAACTATTTCTAAACTTCATTCTGCTCATTCACATGGACAATAAATGCTTAGAAATTTCTCAATCATGTATAAAAATGGGTCTGTGGTTAAATAACACAAACAAAAGCTGCAAATGTGCTTCTACTGTTTCATGGAAGAAAGGTCTTTTAGTAACTGAAAATATATTACTTTCAAAATCTGTAAGGGCTCTCATTCTGCTCTAAAAATGTTACTGTCTAAACCATTTCTGGGGACTAATTATTACATGATTTACTACGATTAGGAACCTTATGGAAGCTAAGCAAAAATGAAATTGACTTCAAAAGCCTAAATTTTGAAAGGCTCATATCAAAATTGATAGAAACAAGGGCACAAAAAAGTAAACCAGTGAGTGACCTTCTATGAAACTTACTGTTTATCTTGGCATGCCTATTCCTTACACATTTTATTGGAGCATGTCAAAATTGATAGGGAAGCAATGCTACCAATCATCAAACCGAGGAAAAAATTTTGCTTCTCTGGCCAAAAATGATAAGTGATATATTTAGCTTTCCTATTTTATATATGTGAGTCCTTTTAGAAAGCAAACGTGTCGTTCATTTAAAAATTCAATTAAAAACCGTAACGTGTCATATGTTTATATTTGGAGGACAGGAGGACACGTATTTTTCTTTCTAGTAATACTAAGTGTTTAACATGTGCTCAGAATCCTCCTTTTGAAGATCTCTAAGAAACTTTTATAAATACCATCAGATGGCAAAGTTGTTTACCTACAATATGAAACTGAAGAAAGAACTGGGAATAGAAATCAGTGGGAATCTCAGATGCTCTCTCACTTAATATGTGGGATTTATTTAACCATTACCATACTGTTAGGAAGAAGGGGAAGGGAGGGTATTTATGCCCATTATGTGGGAAAACTCAAGCCACATAAAGGTTAAATATTTTAGTAAGCTATTAACAAAGAAATTGGAGAAGTCTCCTCCAGCCTTAACCTTATATACTATATAGAATAAATTGAGAAGCTATTCAAATTAACAAAATGTCATCTAGCATCTAACTGATGTGACCATTTCCTGACAACTGAGATCATTTTTCTGTTACTCCAACAAATCTTCATAATATTTGTTGTGATAAGAACATATTATATGTTAGGAACCTGTATGTACAATTTATCACTGTTAATATTAGGCCAGAGGTAATAAATAGCAAATGTAGTTACATTTTATTCACAATAAGGGCTGATGTGATGATAAATGGCATCATTCATAGAGTTTTCACCTTTAAGTCAGATGCTAGAACAAAATGACACAAATTCAATTGTTTGAAAAGAACTCGGGAATTTTATGAAGAGAGCTGTCTTCTCAAAAATAAGAAAAACTGATAAATCAATTTCCTAGACAGGTAAAATCAATGCTGAACATGGACATGCTGTCTATGCCAAAACATAACTTTAAAAATTATAAATAAAATTGCTTTTTAAAAGTTTAAAATTCTAGAGAGCTGAAAAATACTCTGGGTCTGTTTAAACAGCATGATTAGAGTATCAATCTAGTTATTTTCCTAAATATAAACTCAGTGTTTTAAAATTACTGTGCTTGTTAGCAATTTCATAAAGTTAAAGGGTGCAAAAACTGTGATTGATTACTGCAACACAAAATATCCTATCTGATTTTGTTTATAAATGTTAGCTATCCTTTGCATATGCTCTGAAACAACAATTATTTAAGCACAGACAGCACACACATGAGGCACTAGCAAAATGATTTTTCAGCTCAGTAAGAAGCCAGTAATTCATTATCAATAACACTGCTCCTGTGAAATTAGAAAACACAGTGTTTTTTAGGGGCTGGTGCCGTGGCCGAGTGGTTGGGTGCGCGCGCTCTGCTTTGGCAGCCAAACATAAACGTCCTGCTCCAAGTTTTACACTGGAAGTTGAAGAGCCCTGTAGTACAGGCAAAAGAAAGCCAGCTTACAGAGTGTTGATGAATGAAGGAGTGGCATATGGCTTACATGCGCCTCCTGGAACATTTAGCCAGTACACTGATTGGTCAAGTAGAATCAAAGTACATATATTATTTGGATAAAACCCTACCACTATGAAAGTGAGGCACGGCTTTAATATTTTAGTTTTTAACACAAAGAACTAAGCAACTCATCTTTGCATGACTGGCTCTTGGTGACATTCAGATCTTAGTCTAAAGATGATCTCTTCGGAGGTGCCCTCCCTGACCACCCAGCATCTCTCTCCACATCACGCCACTCGAATTCTCTGAATAACATTTTATACTACCTGATAGGTTTCTTACTTATTTATCTACTCACAATCCCTCAAACGAAAGCATCATGAGAGCAGGAAACTTGCCTATCTCATTCACCACCAGATATCCTAGATACTTAGTAAACTCTTAGCAGACACTAAATGAGTATTTGTTGAATGGACAAATGGAAAAGTGTATGGTCAGGTGAATGAAAACAGTTACTTCAGCAGGTCCTCAATAAATAGCTGATTGATAACCGATTGTACTCCTTTAAAGACCATAAATTTAATCCAGGCTACCAAGTACTACAGACATGATTTTCATTATCTATGTCCAGAAGTCCAGATGATACAGCAGATGCAGTTTTTTAAAAATCAAGGTTTTGACTGCTGAGCATTCACCTCCTGTCCATTTTAATTTGGAGTTAACCTGCCACAGAAACCAATATATTTTTTAAATATCTCTCAAATAGAATGCTGTCAAACATTCCAAACTGAAGAAAATAATAACTTTTCTTTTTACATGGAGTAAAAGATTGTAAACATGAATATATGAAGAATGTAACATTAGACAGAGAAAAGATGACCAGTTACCTAGACTCTTAAATACTTTACTCAAGGAAATACTAAGAGTAGCACCAGATCAAAACAGAGACATCAAAGACTTACTGTGCTTACTTGATAGTCATCAGTATTTACCTAATGTTTCCTATGCCTCTAACACCAAAATTAGCAGCCTCATTGGAGTAAAGCTTTCCCACTGGGAATCCACCAAGTTATGCGCATCCCCCCAACTGGGCAATACTATAAACATAGTTTTAAAAACTGAACTCTAATGTAGTTGCTTAGTGTCAAACTGAGCCCAACAAAAATGAAGCACACAATAGTTTATTACATGATATAAACAGAGATTAACATACTTATCAGCTATTTTTGGCACATAGAACATCTTTCATTCTCTTAACTGATACATGTTAACCAAAATTTTTCCATGTCCACAATGGTAAGATAAGTCATTACCATAAAAATGCGATCATTTTCTTAATCACCTTATAGAGAGTAGATTATGCCTGGTATGGGTTTACTGCTTATATTGCAATGTTTCAAAAGATTGTTCATCTGTGGATAACCTATATTAGAGACTAATTTAACTATCCTAATTATCTTAAGAACCCTAGTATTTCAGTTAACACACTATTTATAGCATGATTTTTATATCTATATCCACCACTAGCATTCTAACTGCAATCACTGAAGGAAAAAATTGATTTACATATTATAGCATTATTTGCATATCAGAGAAAATTTTTAAAGTTTTTTAAAGTATCTTAGATTTTTGGATTTTCCTGAGCAAGAAAACATTTAATTCTATGAAACCATCATTCTGAACCATTAGAAATTATTTTTTAACTTTTTATTATGAAAAATCGGGAACATAAAAAGTAGAGGAAATAGTAAAATGAACATTCAAGTATGCGACCCCCTAAGATCAACAGTGATCAACTCACAGCCAGTCTCACGTCATTTACATGTTGATCTACTTCTCCCCACTCCCCTTCCCACTTCAAATTGATTTTAAGAAAATACTAGAAATTATGTTATGATATAATTTGTAAGGACTTCAAAATACATTTTCTAATACATCCTCAGATCTATTAGATTAGTACGTATATAATGCAGGTTTTTCATGGTTTTACTTACCTGTTTATACCCTACCAGGAGCCTAGTTTTATAACAGAGAATCTAAAATATGCTTTAAAAGGTCTCTTAGGAGGCTCTTCTTGACAATTTACAATATCAACAGCAGTTTTAAAACAGCTAAAATAAGTTCCTATTCCTGGCTTCTTCAGGTACTTTCTGGCAGGCTCTGATTACAGAACTTTGTTCTGCTTTTAAAAATAAAAATTAGAAAGGAAAAGCAAGTTATAAAGTTATAGTTTTAATCAATCACTAGAACTTAATTTTTCTTCCTTTCCTTGCTTTCAAGGTGAAAATACTCATAAGAAGATCAATTCATTCTTGGAATTTAGATGTACTGAGACAAATTTAGACATTTCGCTACAAATATAGATGGAGCTGTAAACATAAAAGATCAGAACATCAGAAATTCAAAAGCAAAAATCTGTGGTGAATTACCACAGCTTTCAGGGGGACGATATTTTGGGGGGTAGAAAACAGTTAATGTCTACACTGCTCTCTAGCTTAAAGAGTTTGTTCTTCAAGTCTTTGATGTGAATTTCGGAAAGCTACCAAATAAAAGGGTAGGACTATGTCATTTTTACATTAGCCACTTGTTTCTGGGCATACTAGGAGCAGAGGCATTCAAGAACCTCTTCAGAACTTTGCTTTCAAAGTTTAATTATGAATGGAATAGCATAGCAGGAAGACAGAGAAATTCAATGTGTCCACAGGCCAAGATTTTATTTCCAAAAGGACACAGGGCCTTCTCACTGAACAATGCCATGGTTAGCTCATCATACTGACACAGGGCTTGTGCCAGGACATTTAAGCCTTTCGATGTTCCACTATTCATTACTCCCTGATGCTTGCCAAGGACCAGACAGAGCCCATTCAGTATAAACTTAGTGCTGGGCCCAATCAAAGGAGTTCAAGGAAAACATGAACAAGTGTTTTGTATGCAGAATCCAGCCGCTGGCAGTGTCTATTAATGTAACACTGTTCCCAGCTAATTCCTCTCATTTAGAAAATGGCTTTTGAACTAAATTGAGTTACCTCTCTGCTGTATTTTAACATTAATTGACCAGAAAAAGGAGAAAGTGTTTATAATTAGTCATTTTAAAATATACTTTGTAATAGCAGTTTTCCCAGCCACCTTCTCCCACGCTTCGCAATGACACTGGCACAGGGAAAATGGACAACAAGTACCAATTTTTAATCATCACCTATACTAATCTGTGGCTTTTATTTGAACTAACAATTTTTTTTCAAAACCACTATAAATATAGAATTGAATGTACAAAGGATACCACTTCCTGTTGGGAGAAATGCTAAGGATATACTTTGCAAAAAGTTCAAAATAGACATCACAGAAGCAAAAAGACTCTTGAGAAAATGGTGTATTTGACAGAGACCTGTGTGAATGGGTTCACTAGTTCCCAGGGCAGCTGTGCTCCAGGGCTGGGGCACTCGATTCAACATGGAATGTGAGCGGCTGGGGCTCAAATGAGATGAGTTGAATCAGTTTCGGCAGCTTGTCCTGTAGGAATGAGGATTAAATACAGCTTTTTTTTTTTTATTCCCCCAAAGGGGATGGCCATTACAAACTAAAGGGTTTCTGTCTCCAAAGAGTGAGATTCATGTAAAAATGGAATATGGAGAGATACAGAGGGCAACAGAGATGCTAATCCCCAAACAAAACAGACTCAAAAGTGACATGTACTACTTTTAAGTACTAAAATTTTCAGTCCTAAGTCAGTTTTCAGTCTCAAGTTAGGAAAATAATTTATTATAAGTTTTAATTTCCTTTGACTAAAGTGGCTTTATTTTTACTAAATTTTTAGAATTGAGGAAACAACCACGAGTGTGGTGATTAAAGATATAGAATTTCAAATCAGACCTACTTGAATTCTAATCTGATTTCATCACTAACTGGGACCTTGGGTAAATTATTTGATCTTTCTTACCCACAGGTTCCTTATTTGTAAAATGGAAATAATGCCTACATTGTTGCTTTGGATTTGGAGTGTGTGTGGTGGTGGGATAGCTTTCCTTTTCAGCTTAGTCCACTCTGTTGATCAAAAATGCTCCAATCCAAAGCAACTGTATTACTGTTGGCCCGCTCTTTGGTTTTACTCTCATTTAAGCTCACCATTCTACATATGGTACCAACAACAAAAAACACGAGACAAGGAAAACTTCACAAGAAGACAATTCTGCAAACACAACACAGGCATAATTTTTCCTTGTGTGTCACTAATGCTTAACTGCCTAAAGAATTCCTGGCAGAAGAAATGTTTAAATCACACCTTTTATAAGATCAAAAATCTTATGAAAACCAATTTTCTCATGACACTTTTTTCTGCCAATAACATTTACTATTCTCAACATTGTAAAGTCAGAGTTGAAAGACTAAATAAAAGAGGTGATATTGACAAGAAAAGGTAAATATGTTATAAACACCACAATGAAGCCAGAGTGGGAGAAAAAGATATTTGCCACCAGAATTACTGGGTACTTTGCAAATACGTATAACATCTTGTGAAGCTGTAGAACTATTCAATTTTTTTGTCGTTAAAGTTTTTATTTTATGTAAGCCAGTTAATCTGTCCTTACTCTGCTTAAAACCATCAGCTGTGAATTCACTTCGACAGAATTTGGAAAGCAATCAGAGCAAAAGAGACCATTTCATCAGCTTTATACAATTATGCAGAAGGTAACCTGTATTCAGTAATTCAATTTCTAAAACCTTAGAACACTTCCTGCAGCTTACGATTTTAAGCTGCAGCCATTTCGCTTTCCAGCGGCACAAAGAACTTTCAAATTCAAACAGCGTTCATTAGAAAAATACACTAGGCTGGGCCATTGCCTCTGCTTCAAAAATAGTTCATTTGTTGTTTTATTGTCCCTGTTGTTTAAATGATCATTTGGTCAGTGGATCCTATTACTGATATCTTCAATGTAAACCTTTGTATAAAACACTACTAGTCAAAACTAAGAAACAAATATACCATTGGTCAGTAGAGGTTTGTGAACATTAAAAGTAAAAAAAAATTTGTGAGAAGATTAATTTTGAGCTTTTATGTCATGTTATGTATTTTATCAGGCAATCTCATATTCTTGCAGCAAAACTTTTTATTTAGAAATGTAATGAATCAGGACAAATACGCTATTTTCTCTTTCAGTTACCACAAAGCTTCTATCTCTTTTACTTTGATGGAACAAGTATTTTGGAAGTCAGTAGGGCTCTTATTTTATAGTTAAAATAATAACAGGTCTCTTCTGTAGCTTTTGTATTGATTGTATTTATTTTACTTTTCAAAAAGTTTCCCTTCATTCACTCTCTTTCTCAGTCCACAACCAACTCTCTCTTATGCTTTTTGCTGATTTTCCCTTTTTATTCCCCTCTAGCTGCTATCTTTTTCCTTCTTCCACAAAGCAAATGGTTCCAGACACTATGCTTTGTGTGGACCTTCTCAAATTGGCTTTATCAATTTCATTCTCTCCCCTCACTCAAATCTTAATTTTACATGTAATTATATTTCTAAATGTTATTTTCATTAGAAAGATTCCCTACAATGAAAATAAGGAAATTAATCAGTCTTTTAAGATGTCTCATGAATTTACAGAAGATCAGGCTAAGACATAGGCTCAAAATGGCGAATTCAATCAATAATACTTATTGAGTGTCTCCTACAGGACAGACATCAGTGCATCCCTGATGGGAAGAACAAAAGCTTAAAATATAGTCTCTGTCCTTCAAGAAGCTTCTTATTTCAGTTGAAAAAGTAAGACTAATATACATGAAAAAGTTAAATAAAAACAGATATAAAGAGAAAAGGATTCATTCAATGAGTGTAATAGATGATTCATAGTTCTGTAACAAAGCAAATGTCACAAAACAACATGTATAGGGTGTTTCCATTTCTCTTAAAAATAGAAAAGACTTTACCTTTTTCTTTCTACAATTCCAATATGTTTTGGGTTTTTTTTTTTAGAATGAACTGCTTCTTGTATTAACAGGGAACTAACAATAAATGAAATGGATTCAGTGATTGAATGGTGAAGAGAAGAGAAGGCTTCTTGGAAAAGGCAGAACTGGAGTGGATCGTGAAGGATATGCAGGGAGTGAGGGGCCAGGCCAGTGGCAGAGAAAGAGCAAAGCACTGTGGAAAAAAGTTACTGGTACCTGCAAAAGATTGTAATTGTGCCAGTTTGGCTTCAGAATATAATTTAGGTAAAACTACAGTAGAAAACTCTGGCTATTGTAAACTGGTGAAGGCTTTGACATAATGTTGTTATTAAGCCATCAGATCTTCCATACGTTTCTCAAAGAGGCATTTAACTAAAAGAAAGTAAAGGAGAAAACATAGCTTTCTTTGCATACTTATCCAAGTTACAAACATAAATAGGAAAAATGTGGGAAAAAATTTAAAATGCTATAAAGAAAGACAGCCACATTCAACTCTTAATTATCTGTGTATGTAGATTATCTGCCTAATTTATTATCCTAGACAAATTATAAAATTGTTCCCAAAAGGAACAGGGCAGGAAACAAGCTTTGCTTTCTACATTTTTGCTGACATAATTACTTCTAACATTAACAATTATAAAGACAAGAAAGAAATTTAAAGCTTTTTTAGAGTTTATATTTTATTAGAAAAAGGCTATTAAAGCAAAAATACTTAATATCTCCCCTTATTTATTTACTAAGAAATATTCATCAGAGAGAGTAAAAGGGATGGTGAAAGGGAAAGAACAGGAAAGGTCTGATGCTCTATAATTTGCAAATTAATTTTATATATTATTTTATTGGATCATTGGCAGAAAGTGAAGGATTAATCCTATTTGAAATAGCAGAAAACTGAGGCTCACAGAAGTGAAGTAATTGATTTGCTCAAGGTCATTCAAGTAGTAAGTAACAAGCTGGGCCTGAAAGCCAATTCTTCTAAGTTTAGAGCTCCTTCTACCACACCACAGCTACCAACTCCACTATAGTACGTAGCAAGGGAAAAGTGAGAGTGTGGAATAACCAAGCAGGACAGGATTCCGGTTCTCCTAAACACTGTTTGAAAATTCAAGGAAATAAAATTTAAAAGACAGACAATGACCAGGGTTAGCAAAAATGTAGAGAAATTGGAACTCTCATATACTGCTAGTGGGACTATAAAATGGAACAGCCACTTTGGAAAAGAGTCTGGAGTTCCTCAGAATATTATACATAAACTTACCATATGACTCAGCCATTCCACTCTTAGATAGATAGATAGATAAATAGATAGATAGATAGATAGATAGATAGATAGATAGATAGACAGACAGACAGATGGTAGAAAGATGATATATATATTCTATATATATTTTCAAGGGAAAAGAAAACATATGTCCACATAAAAACTTGTACACAAATGTTCATAACACCATTAATCATAGTAGCAAAAAAGTAGAAACACAAATATCCGTCAACTAATGAATGGATAGACAAAATGTGGTATATCCATATGATGGAATATTTAGAAAGGAATGAAGTACAGATAGACACTACAACATGGAAGAACACTGAAAATACCATATTAAGGAAAGAAGCCAGATACAAAAGGGCACATATTATATTATTCCATTGATATGAAATGTCCAGAATGGGCTCATGTATAGGGACAGAAAGTAGACTAGTGGTTGCCAGGAGCTGAGGAAAGGAGCTCATGAGGAGTGACTGCTATTGGGTACGGAGTTTCTTTTTAGGCTGATGAAAATATCCTAAAATCAGATAGTAGTGATGGTCATACAACTCTGTGAACATTGTAAACACACTGAATTGCACACTTTAAAATGGTGAATTTTATGGTATGTGAAATATATCTCAATAAAGCTGCTACTTTAAAAAGATGTGAAAGAGTAAAAGAAATAGTCAGAAAAATTAAAAATACAAAGTATTACAGAAATAAATTATAGAGAATGTCTTTCCTAACAACTTCTGAATTTTAAACACAACTTGTGAAAAGTATAGTATTTGGTAGTTTTTGTTCATTAAGTGAGATAAAAAATGAAAGACTTTAAACTATGATTAGGCATTACTTATAATTCAGTTTCCTTTGCAGCCTGAAAATGACATTTCACTAGGCTGTTTTAAGGGAAACCTCACTCTTTTCATTCCACAACTCTTAAAGACATGAAGGGGGAGATGATGTCAAGATGGCGGCATAGGTGGACCCTGAACTCACCTTCCCCCAGGGACACAACAAATTTACAATTACTCTGGGGAAAATCACCCCTCAGAGAGAACTGAAAACTGGATAGAAAGAACTCTTGCAACAAGGGACAGTGTTGACTGAGGTGGAAGAGGCAGAAAATCCTTTCTGGAGAGAAAAACGCCACCTTTGAGCCATGCTGCTTCATGGCCAGGAGCAATCCTAAGGTATGAAGCCTTCCCTGGAGGAGCTGGGTATCTGAGTGGGGGAGTATTACTGCTATAAGCAGCCTTTGGACCCAGCACAACCGAGACAAGTGTCATAATAACTGGCTTTGCTGGCTATTAACAACAATGGGGAGTGCCCCTAGAAAAGCTATCAGACATAAGGGGAAAAAAGCAAGCTCTCAAAGGGCCCACACACAAATTCACCCAATTTGGAAAGCAACCTAAAATCATCAGAAAGAAAGGCACACAGTCTTTTGGTGAAAAGAGACTCACTTCATAGGCTCTGGGTGCATCTTTGTGAGAGGTGAGATCTCCCCAGGGACTGAGACATTATTGCCAGCAATTACTGTGACCTAGTGCAGGCATGCTGACACACTTGCTGGCAGACACCACTGGAGCTCTTCCCCTGGCCTGTTAGTGCAGGGGTCTGCCTCACCCACTAGAGCACCAATTTAATCCAGCTCAGCTAGGGCAGGCAGCTGCCAAAGTGACTGGTCCCACCCAACAGCAAGCCCTCGGAGAACTTGTGGGCCTGCATAGGCGGGGTGCCTGGGATCCCTGCAGCCAGGCGAGAGGGTCTGTCTCTGCAGGATAGGGCATGCCCCAGAAGCAAGTGGAGCATGTGGGGTGTGGGTGGAGTGTGTGGGGCATCTGCAGTGGGGCGACTGGGTCTGCTTCAGAGGGACAGAGTTCACGCATGGGACAGGACTATGTTGATGGTGTGTGTGGCCCTATGGGCAGTGGGGCTTGTCTACTACAGCAGATTAGTGCTTCTCAAACAACCATGTAGGGGATTGGCCCAACCTTCAAAGGCCTGAAACAGTTGGGTGCTCCCATGCCTGGGACAAGCCCCAATCAGCTGCAATCCTGAGAGAGCTGACAACAGCCTTGCAGGCCAGAGGCCTACAGTAATTGTAAGCCCCTGAGCCTAGGAATCAGCCACGCTGGGGGCCTACTTATTGAACAGAAATGCAGCAAGAGGAATGTGCTATTAGACTTTTCAGCCAACTGTGCTAGGGCTCCCCATACCTGATAAAATTACTGAAGAGTCTATAGCAGCCACACACAGCTAAGCATTACAACCAACCGGCCGGGGGACAGCTCAGCCTCCCCAGGCACCTGCAGCACAAACAACCTTGCCACAACAGAAGGACACATGTAGCCCACACAGGGGACACTCCTGAACATTTGGAACTGGTGATGAGGGGGGAGCACACTGCTGGGCATCATAAGGCATCTCCTTAGATAAGGCCACCTCTCCAAGATGAGGAGATGTAGCTGGCCTAGCTAATACATAGATATAAGCCCAGAGACAGAGGCAAAATGAGGAGACAAAGGAATACATTCCAAGCAGGGAACTGGACAAAACCCTAGAAAAAGAACTAAATGAAACAGAGATAAACAATTGACCTGACAAGGAGTATAAACTAAGAGTCATAAGGAGGCTCACTGATCTTAGGAGAAGAATGGATGAACTCAGTGAGAACTGCAACAAAGAATTGGAAAATATAAAACAGAACCAATCAGAAATGAAGAATATAATTCTGGAAATGAAACATTCACTAGAGAGACTCAATAGCTGAATAGATGATACAGAAGAACAGATCAATGAGCTGGATGAGGGACTAGAGGAAATCACCCAAGCTGAAGAGATGAAAGAAAAAATAATTTAAAAGAACAGAGACAGTCTAAGTGACCTCTGGGACAACATCAAGTACACTAACATTCATATTATAGGTGTCCCAGAAGGAGAAGAGAGAGACAAAGGGGTAGAGGATCTATCTGAAGAAATAATAGCTGAAAACTTTCCTAACTTAAGGAAGAAAACAGACATCCAGATACAGGAAGCACAGAGAGAACAAAACAAGATAAACCTAAAGAGGCCCACACCAAGACACATTATAATTAAAATGTCAAGAATTAAAGATAGAGAATCCTAAAAAATGCAAGAGAAAGGCAACAAGTTACATACAAAGGAAACCCCTAAGGCTATCAGCTGACTTCTCAGGAGAAACCTTATAGGCTAGAAGGGAGTGGCATGATCTATTTAAAGTGCTGAAAGGAAAAAGCCTACAGCCAAAAATACCAAGCAAGGTTAACACTCACAATGGAAGGAGAGATAGAGAGTTTCCCAGACAAGCAAAAACTAGAGGAGTTTATCACCATGAAACCAGCCTTACAAGAAATGCCAAAGGGACTTATTTAAGTGGAAAAGAGAGGACCACAAACAGGAATAAGAAAATCATCAAAAAAAAAACAAAGTAATAAAACGACTGTCAAAGGAAAATATACAATAAAGGTAGCAGATCAACCACCTATGAAGGTAATATGAAGGTCAAAAGACAAAAGGACTAAAGTATCTACTTCCATGATAAGAGGGTAATGGATACAAATGCACAGAAAAAGAAGTTAGATGTGATATCAAAAACATAAAATGTGGGAGTAAAAGAGTAGAGCTTTTAGCAAGAGGTCAAACTAAAGAGACCATCAACTTAACACAGATTGTTATATACGTAGGTTATTATACATGAACGTCACGATAATCACAAACCAGAAACCTATAATAAATACACAAAAAATTAAGAGAAATGAATCCAAATATAATACTAAAGAAAGCCATCAAACCACAATGGAAGAGAGCAAGAGAAGAAGAAAGGAACAGAGAAGAACTACTACAACACCTAGAAAAAAAGTAACAAAATGGCAATAAGCACATACTTATCAATAGCTACTTTAAATGTCAATGGACTAAATGCTCCAATCAAAAGACATAGGGTGGCCAATTAGATAAAAAAACAAGACCCATGTATATACTGCATACAAGAGACACACTTCAGACCTACAGACACTCACACACTGAAAGTGAAGGGATGGGAAAAGATACTCCATGCAAATGGCAATGAAAAGAAAGCTGGAGTAGCAAAACTTATATTGGACAAAATAGACCTTAAAACAAAAACTGTAAGAGACAAAGATGGGCACTACATAATGGTAAAGGGAACAATCCAACAAGAGGATATAACACTTGCAAACATTTATGCACACAACATAGGAGCACCTAAATATATAAAGCAATTATTAACAGACGTAAAAGGAAAAACTGACAGTAACACAATAATAGTAGGGGACTTTAACACTTCACTTACACCAATGGATAGATGATCCAAACAAAAGATCAATAAGGAAACATTGGCCTTTAACGACACATTAGATCAGATGGACTTAGTAGATATACATGGAACACTCCATCCCAAAACTGCAGAATACACATTCTTCTCAAATGGACATGGAACGTTCTCCAGAATAGATCACACATTAGGCCACAAAAGAAGTCTCAATAAATTTAAGAAGACTGAAATAATACCAAGCATCTTTTCTGAGCAGAGAGATACGAAACTGGAAATCAACTATAGGAAGAAAATTGGAAAAGCCCAAATATGTGGAGATTAAACAGAATGCTACTGAAGAACAATGGGGTCAAAGAAGAAATCAAAAGAGGGATAAAAAATAGCTGGAGACAAAACTGAAAATATGACATGCCAAAATTTATTGGATACAGCAAAAACAGTTCTAAGAGGGAAATTTATAGCAATACAGGCCTACCTCAAGAAGCAAGAAAAATCTCAAGTAAACAATTGAACAGTGCACCAAAAGGAACTGGAAAAAGAACAAACAAAGCCCAAAATAAGTAGAAGGAAGGAAATAATAAAAATCAGAGCAGAAATAAATGAAATAGAGACTAAAAAGAAAATCAATGAAACTAAGTCCTGTTTCTTTGAAAAGATAAACAAAATTGACAAACCTTCAGTAAGACTCAACAAGAAAAAAAAGAGAGAAAGCTCAAACAAATAAAATCAGAAATGAAAGGAGAGAAAATGCAACGAATACCTCAGAAATACAAAAGATTATAAGAGAATACTACAAAAGCTATACACCAACAAATTGGATAATCTAGAAGAAATGGATAAATTCTTAGAATGATATAATCTTCCAAAACTGAATCAAGAAGAAATAGAGAATCTGAGTAGACCAATCATCAGTAAGAAGATTGAAACAGTAATCAAAAGCCTCCCAAAAAATAAAAGTCCAGGACCACATGGCTTCCCTGGTGAATTCTACCAAACATTCAAAGAATACTCAATACCTATCCTTCTCAAACTCTTCCAAAAATCAGAAGAGGAGGGGAAGCTTCCTATCTCATTCTATGAAGCCAACATTACCCTGACACCAAAACCAGACAAGGACAACACCAAAAAAGAAAATTACAGGCCAATATCACTGATGACCATCAAGGCAAAAATCCTCAACAAAATACTAGCATACAAAATACTAGCATACATACATGTTGAATACAACAATACATCAAAAAGATCATACACCATGATCAAGTGAGACTTATCCCAGGGATGCAGAGATGGTTCAACATTTGCAAATCAATCAACATGATACACCATGTTAACAAAATGAAAAATAAAAGTCACATGACCATTTCAATAGATAGATACAGCACCCATTTATGATAAAAATTCTGAACAAAATGGGTATAGAAGGAAAGTACCTCAACATAATGAAGCCCATATATGACAAACCCATAGTTAATATCATTCTCAATGGAGAAAAACTGAAAGCTATCCCTCTAAGAACAGGAATCAGACAAGGATGCTCACTTTCACCACTCTTATTTAACATAGTATTGGAAGTCCTAGCCAGAGCAATCAGGCAAGAAAAAGAAATGAAAGGGATTCAAATTGGAATGGAAGAAGTGAAACTGTCACTATTTGCAGATGACATGATTTTATATATAAAAAACCTTAAAGAATCCACCAAAAAACTTTTAGAAATAATAAATGAATACAATAAAGTTGTGGGATACAAAATCAACATACAAAAATCTGTTGTGGAGCCGGCCCTGTGGCCAAGTGGTTAGGTCCACATGCTCTGCTTCAGCAGCTCAGGGTTTCGCCAGTTCGAATCCTAGGCACGGATGTGGCACCGCTCGCCAAGCTATGTTGAGGCGACCACGTTGTCCCACATGCCACAACTAGAATGACCCACAACTAAAAATACACAACTATGTACCAGGGGGCTTTGGAGAAAAAGGAAAAATAAAATATTTAAAAGGAAAAAATCTGTTGTGTTTCTATACAATAATGACAAAGTAGCAGAAAGAGAAATTAAGAATATAATCCCATTTACAATTGCAACAAAAAGAATAAAATACCTAGGAATAAACCTAACCAAAGATGTAAAAGATCTGTACACTTAAAAGTATAAAACGTTGAAAGAAATTGAAGAAGACACAAAGAAATGGAAAGATATTCCATGTTTTTGGATTGGAAGAATTAACATAGTTAAAACTTGCATACTTCCTAAAGCAATATACAGATTCAATGCGATCCCTATCAAAGTTCCAACAACACTTTTCACAGAAATGGAACAAAGAATCCTAAAATTTATATGGAACAACAAAAGGCCCCAAACAGCCAAAGGAAGCCTCAGAAAAAAGAACAAAGCTAGAGGTAGCATACTCTCTGATTTCAAAATACACTTCAAAGCTATAGTAACAAAAACAGCATGGTACTGGCACAAAAACAGACACACAGATCAATGGAACAGCATCGAGAGCACAGAAATAAACCCACACATCTATGGACAGCTAATTTTCGACAAGGGAACCAAGAACACAGAATAGAGAAAGGAGAGTCTCTTCAAAAAACGGTGACGGGAAAACTGGACAGCTGCACACAAAAGAATGAAAGAAGACCATTATCTTTCACCATACACAAAAATTAACTCAAAGTGGATTAAAGACTTGAATGTAAGACCTGAAACCATGAAACTTCTAGAAGAAAACATAGGTAGTACACTCTTCAACATTGGTGTTAGCAGCATATTTTCAAGTACGATGCCTGACTGGGCAAGGGAAAGAATAGAAAAAGTTAACAAATGGATATATCAAACTAAAAATCTTCTGCACAGCAAAGGAAACCACCAATAAAACGAGAAGACAACCTAACAATAGGGAGAAGATATTGGCAGACCATATGTCAGATAAGGGGTTAATATGCAGAGCATATAAAGAACTCATATGTCTCAACAACAAAAAACTAATAATCCAATTTAAAAATGGGCAAAAGATCTGAACAGACATTTCTCCAAAGAAAATATACGGATGGCCAACAGGCACATGAAAAGATGTTCAACATCATTAACTATCAGGGAAATGCAAATCAAAACTACAATGAGGTATCACATCACCTGTCAGAATGGCTAAAACTAACAAGACAGGAAATAACAGGTGTTGGAGGGGATGTGGCAAAAACGGAACTCTCATACACTGCTGGTGGGAGTGCAAACTGGTACAGCCAGTGTGGACAGTATGGAGATTCCTCAAAAAATTTAGAATAGAACTACCCTATGATCCAGCTATTCCACTACTGGGTATTTATCCAAAAACATGATAAGATTAATGTGTAAAGATATATACACTCCTATGTTCACTGCAGTCTTATGGACTGTAGCCAAGACCTGGAAGCCCATCAAGGGACAAATGGATAAAGAAGATGTGGTATTTATACACAGTGGAATACTACTCAGCCATAAAAAAAATGAAATCTGGCCATTTGTGACAACATGGATGGACCTTGAAGGTATTATGCTAAGCAAAATAAGTCTGAAGGAGAAAGTCAAATACCATATGATCTCAGTCATAAATAGAAAATAAAAACAACAACAAATAAACACATAGCAATAGAGATTGGATTGGTGGTTACCAGATGGGAAGAGGGGAGGGAGGACGGTGAAAAGGGTGGTCAGGCACATGTGTGTGGTAGATTGTAATTAGCCTTTGGGTAGTGAACATGATTTAATCTACACAGAAACTGAAATATGATGTACACCTGAAATTTATATAATGTTATAAACCAGTTACTGCAATAAAAAAATAAATAAATATATTTTTTAAAAAGACATGAGGAATAAAAAGGTGATTTACAGAATTCAAATTGCTTTTATAAAATACTTCATTCAAATGGAATATGTAGAGAGAGAGAAGGCAAAAGATATTTTTAAAGGGACAGATGACATACACGTAAAGTAAATACACCTCTTGGGAGCCAAAAGGACTTTGACAGGTCAGGATGGGCGCCCCTTTTCTTTGGATTGACTCATGTAAGCCCTTCCCACCTCTTCCTTTTGCTCATCGCTCTCTGATGTCATGTATCCTTCTAACGGATGTCTGCCAGAAAACTTTCTCCATTAGATTCCCTTTTTATTGAAATTGAAATAATTATATCCCAGGCAACATTTTTTTTCTAAGTCTATATACCATTTTATTTTTCTAAAACTTAAGAATCTGTACTATGAAGTGTAAATAACACTCTCCCTTTTCATTTGATTCATTCGATTCAGCACATGTGCTTATTCCTTGTGATACGTATGGTGCAGACATAAGAGCAGAACAGCAGCCTCAGACTTCCTGGGTTCTAATCCTACCTCTGCTACTCATTAGCTATAATTCTGTGAACCCAAGGTATGTCACTTGACCTCTTTGGGGTCAGATTCTTCATCTTAAAATAGGAAAATAATAGCAACTTCCTTGCAAGCTTGTGTGAGGATTAAATGAGTTCATATATGTAAAGCCCTTTGATCAGTGCCGTGTACATAATACAACATCAGTACAGCCTAAGAGTTAGCTAATTCCTTAATAATGAAAACAGGAAGAATCTGCAGTCTCTTACTTTATTAGCAGCTTCCACTAGGGTCAGCTTTAACACAACTGGGCATCCAGGCTGAGAGAGCACAGGGCAAGGAGCTGGACTGCTGCCTCTGTTCCCTATCCTGCCCACTTCACTGAAATCACCCGAACCATCCTTTGCCCTGTGGGTCCATGTCAGAGAGAAGAAGAGGTGTTGGGTCCACCACTACAGAGAGATAATTCACAACAATAACGAACATAATCTGCACATAAATGAATTATTTTAATTCCCATTGTTCCTTTTTACTATTCACTTATTGCCTCCATTTTCTGTTCTGTTCCTGTTTTGTAAGAGTCCTTTCCAAGTATTCCTTTCTCCCTTTAAAATTACACGTGGCTGTCAGCCATTCACTGCTGTAATACTTAGGAAAGGTCAAATGGAATGGAAGGGAGGAAACAATCTTAAAGAAATTGATTTAGAATCTTGAGTGTGTGCTTTCAAAGAAAAATACAATGAAAATTTCCGTAGTGCTTATGGTGATAAAATAATATGTGTTCATTTATATTCATAATGCTGATATCCAGAATATTGACTCCTTGCCTAAATACAGAATGGTCTTAGTTTTCTGAAAAGGAGGAAATGGAAAAAAACAAACAGACTAGAAGAAGAGTTTAACATTTTTTTCAGAGCTAGTCCAGGTTCTGAAACTGAACAAGTTTTGGGAGAGTACTTAACACCTTGGAAACTCCATTCCTTAGCTGCAGTGTGGAGCAACAACATAGGGTTGGTTGAGTACCAAGAGAGGTGACTGAGAGAGGTCATTCTCGACTCCTCTCTTTAGTTCCCACATACAATCCAGCAGCATATGCTGTTGACTTTAGCCTTAAAATATATACTAAATCTGACCACTTTCCACAATTCCACTTTTATCGTCCAGGTCCGCATCACCACCATATCTTACTTAAACTATTACAATACGACCTAATTAATTTCTCTGCTTCCATTCTTTCCCTGGTATTATCTATTCACTATCCATTAGCCAGCATGATTCCTTTAAACTATAATAAGGTCACAACATTCTCTCATTCAAAACCATCCAACAGCTTTTCATCACGTCTAAAAATCCAGACCCCTTTGGACGACCTATGAGGTCCAACATAACCTGCCTGCTGGCCAGCACTCCAACCTTATTTCCTACCCTTTCTTCCTTCATTGACTTTGCTCTGGCTATATTGCCCTCCCTTCTGTTTCTTAAACACACCAATGTGGTGCTGCTTCAAGGACTTTGTATTTGCTATTTCCTCATTAATTCACATGGCACACTCCTTGACTTCACTCAAGTCTCTGCTCCAGTGCCAGCTCCTTGACGAGGCATACTCTCATCATCCAATGGAAAACTGCAAACAGTAACCCCCAGGCACATACCCTACTCCCTATATCCACTTAAGGTGTTATACTTTTCTTACCACTATCTGATGTAAAGAACATTTTTACTTGTTCATTATCCATCCCTCCTACTGGAATGTAACTCCGTGAAGGCAGGGTCTGTCTGTTTTGTTCACTGCTGTAACTCCAGTGCCAAGAATAAGGAGCTCAGCAAGTATTTGTTGAATAAATGAATAAACAATCAGATGAACCTCAGTGAGAGTGCTTAGAAACCTATGAAATATTATGAGCTTTTCAGATATAGGAATCGTCTTTGTACCCTTAGGGCTGAGCACCTAAAAGTTTGAAAGATGGATTCATGAACGAATGCACCTACTAAGTTTGAAAGATGGATAGATAGATTCATGAATGAATGAAGTTGTTGTGTTTAAGGATAATCAGGTTAGGATAGATCTATATATTTCAATAAAGTCATGAGCAGCTATTGCTAAAGATTTAAACAATTTCCTGTGGCTTTCCTCCTGTAAAAGAATAATGTTAATTCTCTCCATTTTTTCAGTATTAAGTAGAACACTCCTTAGATATCTTGGATCTGCGTCCTTATTTAAAACAATGTAAACCAGGAGAAAGCCCCCTCACTAGATCTGGTTCCTTAGAGGGCCAAAAGATGCATACCCTCAGACAGAGACCTGTTGGGAAAGTAAATAGGGAGAGTAGGCAGGGAAACACCTGGGGTTTGCAAAAGGAAGGACAAAGGATGATGGAGAGAATGGAATACTGGCCAGTGCTCCACTCCAGGATTCCCAAACCTGCAGTCCTATGATCTTTAACCATTTTATTGCATATGCTTAACATAAACAGTGTATACCAATACAAGAGCAATACATGATTAAGACGTTTTGTGATACTGTTTGATACTAACACTACATATTATCTGAATCACTCTTCACACATGAAATACATTAAGCCCATAGAAGTGACGCGGGATAGGGGGAGGGTATGCATCCACTCTGTTAAAATCGGAGAAAGAATTCCTTTATTTTATAATGAAGATTTTCTTTGAAAAGTCTGTCATAAGACAGAGCCAAACACCTTTATTCTCTTTGAGATTAGGGGTCACTAAAGTGATTAACATCATAGTTGACAGACACTAAATTATGGTTGTTTTCTTCACCACAGCTGGTGGATGGGATGGGCATGCCTGCCCCTAGCTCACTCTGGCTCCTGGGCCACCGTAGTAAACCTCCCTCTCTTTTTTTTTTTTTTTTTGAGGAAGATTAACCCTGAGCTAATATCCGCTACAAATCCTCCTCTTTTTGCTGAGGAAGACCGGCCCTGAGCTAACATCTGTGCCCATCTTCCTCTATTTTATATGTGGGACACCTGCCACAGCATAGCTTGATAAGCAGTCTGTAAGTCCACACCCGGGATCAGAACTGGTGAACCCCAGGCCGCCAAAGCGCAGTGTGCAAACTTAGCCGCTGCACCACCCGGCTTTGTCCTGTCAGCTCTCCTTCTCACTCACTTGCTTTAAAACGGATATGAGAAAAACCACTGGATTCAAGAACACCCAAGCAGAACTTGAAGCACAATTTTGAATTAATCTCTTATAAGATACTCTCTTTGAGTTTAATTTGAAACAAATTCTTCAGTAATGCAAGCTATTTACTTATATAACACTTGAAATGGACTAAAATTTGTATTTCCAAATATAGAATTTCTGATACTTAATTGGATATTAACAGAAATAATTATTGTGCATTATAGCTAAGCCATTCAAAAAAGAAAAAGAAACGAATTAATACACGTATCATAAACAAAATTTACACTTGACTATAGGAATTAGATTTTAAATTAATGGTCCCTTTATCAAGTTTGTAAATAAAGTTTACTGCTTGAAAGTACTTTCCTGTTTAGAGTCTTAATTTCCATACAGAGGAAAAGAAGGCTTTAAATTACTTCAATTTTCAAATGCTGAGTAATGTAGAATTTTTAAAAAATAGTGTTAATTTTACTATGTGAGAATTTGGTATTTTTGTTGAGAATCATCACTTGTCAATCCTACTGCGATTTGTTTCCTTTCTTTTTAGTACACTGGCAGGCTTTAAAAAAAAAAAGCAGATTCGTGTCTGAAAAATATCACACTACCATTTGCTGAACCTTAATTTTTTTTTTAAGGAGAAAAAGCCCCAAACATTTTAATTAGGGTGGCATTTTATGTGTTTGCCTGATTCTAATTAGCGGTTCAAATAAAATATGCTAATGGTTACGAAACCTGGGATCTAAGACTCCTTCTGCCTCTCGCCAATACACTGCAGAGCCCATACTCACCGGCATCAAGTCTCCTTCACTAGGACAATGGCAACAAGAAATCTTCAACAAGTACTGGCCTGACCCCTTTTCTTTTTCTACAGATCCAGCTGAGCAGCAAAAACTGTTTGAAATTCAGCAATCACATTTCTCACTGTTCCAGAATGACCTATTTCGCACTAGAATGAACCAGTGAATTCATACATATAAATAACTATCTGCAGAAGCTGCTCTTCAAAATATGAACAGGAATAAGCAAAAAAAAAAAAAAAAAGGTTAGGGGGAGCAGTAGTTAAAAACGAAGGTTTGATTGCATTGGTACTTTTGTTTGATATGACAATTAGAAATAAAGCAGGACTATATAACTTAGATATCAATGCTACATTTAAAGTCTTTGAAATTGTCAATAAATAATATTTATGATAGTGCAAGCTAAACTAAGTCAGACTTTTTCTTAATACATATATCACCATATTCTTGTCGTGTATTTATTTAAACTATCTTTTCTGGAGAACTAAGACAAAAACAAGTTAACATCTTTCTAAGCAGAATATGCCTATAAATCAGCTGCAGTATCCTTCAACCACAAGTATTTATAGAATGCTGTTATGTACAAGACCTAATTATATGCTACATTCTGCAAATAGAAAGTGTTCTATGACCTTCCGGTCTGGTCTCTCAGGAAGAGTCTTCCCCATTCTTATAATCTTTCAATCAATGTATAAAACTGTACATGCTAGCTTTCTCCACTAGGCAATGGGCTCATGCTTTACTCATTTCTGTATTCCCAGTGACTAACAAAATCCTATCACATGATGAACTTTTAGTGAATATTTGGGAAATGGATTAATTACTTAATCCCAGCCTTTGAGGAGCTTACAAAAGTTCAGGCTATGTTCACAGAGAACCCACTACGTGGCTTAAGTTAGAGCTCCATGTCATAAACCTAGAGACTTATATCATATCTTGAACCAACCAAAAGATTCTGACCTCAGGCTCTGATTATGTGGCCAAGAATCTTAAATAAATTAAATCCACGTTAAAGATTTTTAAGAGTTGTAACAAAGTTTCAATGGATTCCGGAACTTCTGCTTCCAGCCGTGATAAGAACAGGAACCAGATTTACCCTCCTACCTCAGAAAATCACTAAGCTAGACAACATATATAAAAACTGGTATTCAGAAACGGAACAACAGGGATTGCAGGACAGTGATCTCTGAGAGAAGGAAACAAACAAGTGAGCCTCAATGTAAAACACTCACTTCCTGGAGCTTCCAGATTGCTGCAGGGGAAAGAGACTCCAAACAGAGCCCAACAGTCTTGCTCAGTTCAGGAAACAGAGTTCAGAGTTCTTGAACATCAAGGTGATGAGAATCTCCTGGGTAGAGTACCAGAAAGGAGGGAGCTGCATAGAAGGAGCAAGTGAGCAAGCTCTGCAGGTATGCCCCGGAGCCCAGTCAAGTCTTTAGCTGAACACTGGTCTGGTTGTGCATAAAAGGAAACTACTAGGGCTAGAGAAAGAATCATTATTCAGGAGTAAGTGGAACAACGCAGGAGCTCACAAAGGCCTGGAAATACTTCAGATTTCCATGAGCCAGGATAGAAAGAGCTCCTAAACTACAGGGCATCAAGTTGAGACCACAGAAGGTCAATGCCTCACTAGTGTGGCCAAATTAGCCCTTGACTAAAAAGGCTGTTCTGGACCCACCTAACAAAGCTTAAAAGCAAAACACAGATGATAAAACTGTATCCAAGTGACTTAACTGCATCCTAGAACAAAGCACAAAAATTTTTGAAGAAACACAAAATTCAGTACCTAACAACCTAATATTCAGAATGTCTGGCATCCAATCAAAACTGCCAGGCAGGAGAAGATACCCATACCCAGAAGAAAAATCAATCAAAGGAAATAGACACAGAAATGGTATAGATGATAGAATTAGTGAACAAGGACATTTAATCAGGTATTATAAATAGACTGTTACTCAAAAAGGAGAAGAAAAGCATGAGCATCATCAGGAGAGAATTGGAAGATGTAAAAAGATCCAAATCAACCTTCTAGAGAAGAAATGGTATGCTTATATGCTTCCAGGTCAAAACATGCTAAATTTAACAAAAATTATATTTTTATAATTTATATTATATACATTTTTTATTATATAAATCTCTAACTTCTTCCTCTGATATTTAAACTCTAAAATAGGAAAAAAGTGAGAGTAGATAATTATGTCACACCTCATTAGTCCCAAAGTTTTTTGTAATCTGCCATTCACAGTCTTAATCAATCTTTCTAATACTCATCATTCTACCCCCATTTACAGATAGGAAGTTACTCCTCTCAAATTACATAGCATACAGTTATCCAGTTGAATGCAATCTAGATTTTCTTAACATGTCACCCTAGCTTTCTCATACTTTCACTTACCTAGACCTCTATGCTCCAGACGTGTAAGTGTTGTAGAGAAGATGTGGGCAGGACATCAGGAGACAAGAGCTCCCACCTGGGCTCTGCCTCTGTCCAAGGACCTCAAGGGCATGTGGCTAACATGGCTGGATCTCAATCTCTTTATCTTTTAAAGAGAAGAAGATCTTTAATATTAAGATTAAGATCTGAATAGACACAGGCAGTTTTTAAACACTTTTTAGCCATTGAGCCCTTTAAGCTCAATAAGCAAGATAAATATATGCTATGCTACTCCTGGAGTGGGTGTATACGTATGTACTAGAGGGGAAGCATAGGAGAAGGAATTAAACAAACCCCTTTTATATATTCCATCCCTGCTAGTCCTGGGTATCTAGTTTAAAAATGACAGTATTATCTCCACCAGTCACCTCCAATGTCAGATTTATTTATTCATTCATTTACAAGTATTCACTGAGTATCTGCTATGTTAGTTATTGGGTGAGGCACTGGGGACATAATGGTGGATATGACAGCATGTCTGCCCTCCAGAAACTTGTAGATAAATGAGGAACTCTATAAGGAAAGATGGAAGCAGGGGAGGGAACCACATATTATCTTTTATTAGAGTAGTTGTGATGTAGTGTTTATTAGTAAAAAATATGAATATATGTTATATCACTTGGATAATCAGAAAAATATTACTGCATTACCCTACTCCAGGTCCTATATTTAGGCCAGTTTACTGCTAATAAAGTCAGAAGTTTAGCAAAGAGAATTTGTTACTAATAGTCATAGTAGTTTTAAAATGACTAAGGTTGGTATCTGCGAATGTAGAACAAAGTCAATAACTATTGCAGGTAATATAAAATCATGTGTTGAAAAAATTCTCTTTTCTTAAATTTTGCTCTCACTATATCAAGGATGGGAAGAAACAGCAATGGAGGTAATATACGTGAATCAATCCAGTGTAGTAAATGAGAAATACTGGCACGTGGCAAAAAAAAAAAGTACTTCAGAGATGTCTTTCTCAAAGTCAGGAAAAGTACTGAGGGACTTTCATAAGAGACACCAAGACTCCATCAAAAACTGATGCATCTCTGAGAAATGTCCCCTTAGAAGTAAACACTCCTCACAGTAAAATGATCCAATTCTAGCGAGGCCTATTTTAAAATCCTCCTTTCTTGTGAACCTGGAAAGACTGTCCCCAGAATCTCTCTACACAATATGTCCTTTTGCCTTGAAATAATCCCTGAACGCTACACCTGAAATAGCCATCCCAGGAATGTAGCTGTGTGAGCTGTTCTTCAGAAAACTGATTTTCTAAAGGAAAAAGTATAAAAGAATTAAGGCATAAATAATTAAAAAATAAACATTTTGATTTCTTCTATTTTTTTAGAACTTTTGCATATAGAATTGTATAATTATTAATTTTATGAGTCATTTAAACAATAATCCTTCATATATCTTTTCCAGTTATAGAAATAGACTTGTGGTGATAACTACATGGATTACACAGCAGTGCTGTATATGACGGTCACAAAGCTAATCCTGGTCATCATTATCTGTAATAAATAAACCAGAAAACACCCTCAAGAAGAGTTTATACACTGTTTTGTGACTAAAACATGTACAGATTTTATATACTCCAACTCCTAGAACTTCACAATTGTTTATGGATTTATTATGCACTGTAATAATTTGTTTACTCTTAAAGCACTTTTGATTCGTTAGTATCTTAGTGAATTCATTTCATTCAATTCTCTATAACTTGTTGTCTCTGGCTTCCAAATTACTATAAATTCAGTTATGACATCAAGTATAAATCATCATTTATATTAATTGAGTGTGATTGTTATTGAGAGACAATTAGGTACAGATCACTAAATATCTAATTGAAACAAATTAGGCAAGAAAATAATTTTATAGTCAATAATGAGAAATAAAGTTGTTGTATGTTCAGTAGCCCCACATTCTTTGTTTGTAATGGTGTAGGATACTATGTGACTTTTATATTCTTATCTGTGGACATTTGTGTTTCAAACTATGTATATCAGAAAGGCATTCAAATGGGCAAAATTTACTCTGATACTGAATGGAGCACACAAATGCTTGGCACACTGCAAAATGTTTCAAGCTTGGTCGGCTTTTCAATGCCTGAAAAGGGAATTAGAGATAGGCCACTGAATGCTAATCACAGTGCTGCATCTACTCACCACATTTAAATTCTTCGGGTGAACATATTTATCATTGACTTGTGATGCTACCATTTTTTAATATTGCTCTCAAGCTGCTGGAGAGAATCTCATGTCCTAAGTCCAGAGAACCAAGGTAAATGACAAACATGTTGCAGATTTCTTTTCTTACCTGGAAAATTAACAAAGTGCCTCTAATTCTATACAGAAATGTAGGCCCCCCCAAAAAACAGCCATCTCAATATGGTGTGCACTCTTTTTAAGTGTATACAAGATCACAATCCCAAAGCAATTTTTTAAATGAATGCATCACTCACCTGACAATTGGGAAAATTCAAGACATATTAGAAAAAACTGAGAAATAATCATTAGGAAATATATGTGCAGGTGCAATAACCTGATAGAATAGTAAGTACTCAAGCTATGTAAACAAAAATATTTGTTCCTTCCAAGTGCCCATGGTAAAATCAGAAAGTTCTTACTGGAGGGAGAGGAGGAGACAAAAACAGAAGCAGCATAGGCTTTAGTCATTGATTTTTTAAACCTAAGTTAGTTTATAAAATGTGAGAATTTAGTGTGTGTGCATATTGAATCTACATACAAAATACATTTATAGTAATTAAAAAATGTATTTTTTCTTTAAAATGTACATAGCATCATATACATAAACATTAGTTCTTAGCTTCTAGAACTGGCCTCATCTTTTACTCATTTCTATGTAAACTCTGTGGGCTAACTTCAGTACAAGAAGGCTGTGGTGGGGACTGGGGCAAATTGGAAAGCACAGGCCCATCCAGAGGTGGGAGCCAATATTCAGCTCCAGCTGCTGGGTGAGACATAGGAATGCAAACACAGTATTTCCACATCTTTCAACTTTTAGGAAAAATGAAAATTTCCCAATGTTTAAATTTTTGCAACTAATTCAAAGTTGAAAAAGTTATTTTTCTCAGTAGCTCTACAAAACAACCCAGATATAGAACATGTCAGTAACAAGCAACTGAGTAAGATGAAAAGGAGTAAGAATCAGAGCGATCAGAGATGAAAGCGAAGGCCCCAAGATATTGTCTCATCCGGCCCCTGCCTAAGACAAGTGAGATATCCAACTAGTTTAAAAACTGAGGCAGGCAAGGCTCAAAGAGATTAAAATAAACTTGTGCACAATCACACTGAAATTAAATAACATAACACAAGTTGACCACCTTCCATGACTGTTTTTTGTTTGTGTGTTTTAAGCCAAGTAACTATTTGGCTTAGAAATTTTACTGAATAAGTCCTAGCTTGAAAAAAAGATGAAAAGATCTAACAGAAATTTTGAAATGAAGATGATAGTGAAGACAACCTCCTTAGAAGGAATGTAGTAAACCAGAAAGAAACGAGAGAAGTCCCTAAGTCAAGTAAGCATGTAATGCAGAACGGCAGTAAGGCCCTCGTCCCAATATCAGTAAAGTGACTCCAAAACGGAGGGCCAGGAGAGAAAGAAGTAAAGCGAAGTAGCAAGTGGAACCAAGTCAGGTAATGAGAGATTAACAGCAATCCACAGAGGGGTAACGAATTTCACCCATCCAAATTGGACAAATAAAAATAGTAAAAGAGGTTAAGATAAAGAATAATGGGATGAGGGATGCATGACACAGTTTTCAAGAAAAAGTTATGGGCACAAAAAAATCTCAGCACTCTAAAACGTAGCTCAAATAGCTCCATCCCAGAATGAACACCTAGGTGTTTAACTCCCAGCGTTGCCAATAACCCTGAATCCTCAGCTTCAGCAAGGCTGAGCTGGTAATACTCTGCACCACGTCAGGCTCATTACTCTGCAATCCCAAAGCGGGAAGGGATACATACAAAAAGAATAAAGTGGATCAAAACAATAATTTTCATACTTTTGTTAGGGTTAGGAATGTTTTGTTTGATATTTAGGGTGTTTGAAACATTTAAGAGAATCTGACACATTAGGAAATCTGACATTTTATGCTTGTGATTTTTATTTAAAATATTTAAAAGAACTTGAATAAGAGCAAACATCAGATTTTAATTTCAAATATCTAAGGACAGTTTGATGGACTGTGTTTACACACAGTGTTTGAAAACTGATTGACTAATATATAGATTAGGCTTTCAATTTGTAAGCTGTGTTTAAGTGCTCAGGAAGATTTCTGTATGATTTGTAAGGCTGTCGCTCTAGCAAGGAGTTTAAAGTGCTTGGGAAAATTGAGTATATTGGGGGTTATAGTTTGAAATGTCTGAAGGAATTTAATTAATCAAGTTTGAAAATGGTGTGAAGTGTTTAGGGGAATTAAGTCTCTCAAATTTATAAGCTAACTGATCATTAATCAGGGAACAAATGAAAGTGAGTGTTTCAATATAATGTAAAATTACTAGATTTAAAAATGACAAGATTTGCAAATTGAGCTTAAAGGCTTATACAAACTTAGCTCTAAGATTTAAAACTCTTAAAAATGGATATTAATTAAAAACACAAGGATACAGGAGTATTTCTTTCAAATAAAAAATATCCTCAAAGATCAAAAATCCAATAACTCCATGAAGATGACATTAATTTCTCCAATCAAGAGACGAGCATTTTTTGCAATACCTTGAGATAACAACAGGTATTCCATGAAGAAAAGGGGTCCATAGTTTAAAAAAAGAAAAGCTCAGGAACGGCTACCAACTACATCCCCCTCTTGGAAATTTCTAGTGTACATTATTCAAGGTTTTGATAACTCCTGTAATAAAGAAATGTTTCTTCGTTTTTTTGAACATGGGAGTTCATAAATGCTTATTAACATCTCGCAGAATTGCAGAAGGTGCTGCATGGAACACAGTTTGAGAAATCCTACACAAATTAGTTGTGAAAAACTCCATCAAGAATTATTCCTTGTCAGAATGCTGGCACCATAAGGAATGAAAAAACAGTTACAGGAATCAGTTTCTATTATTTGATAGTATCACATAATTTAGCAGGTAGGCTGCCTTAACGAAATGGGATAGTTCTGCCCCAGGAGATGTTCATGAATTGCAAGGGTCCAATACCACTGTTTGCGCTTTCCTGAGTATTACACTGAGTCTCTTCTTTATACTGCATCCATATACACGATTTTCATTATGGTCTATATCCTCCTGATGGCTCCAAAATCTTCACCTCCAATCCTGACTTCCATCTTCAGATTCAGATCCAACTTTCCAGGTACCTAAGGGATATCTCTGCTTGGGTGACCCACATTAACTTCAAATTCAATATGTCCAAAACTGAGTTCATTCTTTCCCACCCAAAAGCTGTATGTATTCCAATTTTCCACAATTTAGTAACCATATTCCATCTACCCAGATGCCCAAGCCAAAAACTAAAGTAAATTCTAGAGTACCTCATCTCCCTCAGCCTTCACATCACTAAGACCTATACATCCTTAATGACTCTCAAGTTTCTCTCTTCTTTTCCATCCTGCTTTTCTCTATTGACATTCAGGATGTCATAATTTTTTCCCTGGACCACTACAATAGTATTCTATCAGTTTGGCCAGCTTCTGATCTCCCTCTAATCTACGGTATGTGGCTCTTTTTTAGTTTTTTAGTTCATACCATTCAATGCCTTTCCAACATCTATATATGATAATTTCCTAAATTCTTAGAGTGATATCCAAGATCCTTCATGCTCTGGCTCCTATTTACCTCTCTAGACCCCTTTCTCACTATGGCCTCCACATTTATCCTGTGTTCTAGACACTTCCAATTTCTTGCACTTCCTGGTATATGCCATGACCCTTCAAATCTTTCTATCCTTAAACATGTGGTTTTCTCTGTTTGGAATGCGCTTACTATTCTCTTCTTGCAAAAAACTCCTAACTCATCCATTAAGACTGAAGTGAAATGTCCCCTCCTCTGGGGAACCTCCCCTATTCTTTGCATACTTCCCTTTCTGTGCTAATTCACTGCACTCTATTCATATATGCAAAAGGCACTCATTTCAAATTGCTGCAATTATTTACTTTATACAGCTGGTTGCCCACTAAGACTGGGGAGGATTATTTATTATGGATTTTTCAGGTTTTAAAAAAAATTTAAATATCTAGTACAGTACCTAAATTGAGTCAATACCTCTTAAAATAAGTTTTTAAAATCCTAAGTTTGTAATTTGACCATTTCCTTCCTTGCCTTAGTCTAACCCTCTTAAATACTCCAGCAGAAATGCCTATGTCACATCCTTGTCTGGTGCCCCAACCGATTTTCCTTCCTTCCTCCCTTCCTTCCTTCTTTTCTTCCTCCCTTCCTCCCTTCCTTCCTTCCTCCTTTCCTCCCTCCATCCCTTCCTTCCTTCTCTTTCTTTCTTTCCCAACAGTAAATCACAATGTTTCCTTCTATCTTCTACAACTAAAACACACAATACACTGAGGTTTCAAATATCTTAATTTTAATATAGGTCTCTCTTGGGCACAAACTCATATGCCTGAAGGATGTAAGGATCTGAACGACTTGGGATGATTCTGCTGACAGCATCAGAGACCTCAGTCTCTCTTCCCTTAAGGAGAAAATTGATTCAATTCAACAAATATTTACTGAGAAACCATTAAGTAGAAGTCACACAGTTAGGAAAGATGCAGTCCCAGGTACGAAGATACCAGTTTTTCCCTACCTGGCAAAAAATACTCATGACAGCTAGCCTTCCATTCTTTTGGATGTATTTAAACACTTAGGACTTACGGTACAATTTACTATCTACAAGAAACCTTTCCTAGCCACTTTTTCTCTGTGATTTGTCCTTTGTATTTAAATATAACTTAGAAATTTGGTTAGACCACAGTGTATAAGATTTTATTCATTGCTTCCTTCTACTTGTTTCTCAACTTCTCCATGTCTCTAGGTTTTTTCTTGCCTTGGGAGCAGCAGCATTGCTTCCTGCTTTATTTCTGTTGTTGCTGATAGAACCTAGTGCAGGGCTCTGCATATATTATGAACTCAAAAAACACATGTATTCTAAAAGGCAATATTCTAAGATCATGATTTTCCTGATTTATGTATTAATATCTTTCATCTCACAACTCACTGAGTTAATACACTTTTCAAAATCAAGTTACTAGAAAGTCAGGCTCAGATAAAAGCAAAAGAGGATGTCAGTACCTTAGTAAAAATACAAATAAATGTGAGAGAATGTGACATTCCAATAGCCTCCTATCACTCTTGTTAAGTGCCCAGGGTGGATGACTGCACAGGGTCAGCATCTGACCCTGGCGTGGATAATCATGTCCCGAGGTTGTGCAAGGGGAATGCCACTAGTCCCAAATCAACAAGCTCATTCTATTCATAGCCTGGAATAAATTAGGCACTTCAGGGAATGGAAACTGCTATTCTCCCCAGGAGGAACCAGGGCTATATGAGCAGGTCAGGGTACCTGCCTTGGGCATGTCAGGTGCCCAGCCAGCTGTGAAGTTCTTCCTAGCCTTGCTCAGTTGGAAGCAGCATAATAGGGCCCATTGTTAACACTGAGAAAATCAGGAGCCTCTACTTTAGAAAGAATGTATTTCTCATCTCTCTAAAACTCAATGAAGAAAGTTCTGGAGTATAGACTTTAAGGATCAATGTACTTGTAGCATTCACATTTTTGTCAGAAAATTAAATAAGAACATCTAATACTCTAATGAGGAGCTGGCTGTGTAGTAAAATTGTTATGTGAATTAGACATTTTGCAGAAGTTTCTATGTAATGAGAATACAGGCCAGCATGGTCTACTCATTTTGACATTTATTTAGTCCCCCTACATTGTAACAATAACTGCAATTCCTGATCATTTCTCTGTTTTCAAATAATTCCAAAGAACAACGTTTAATAAAAATTAACCTGTGACTGGATTTCCATGGTATAGAACTTCACAAAATACAGAAAGTGGCCCACAAATAGTGGTATCTGATGAGCTGTCCGCTGGCCCCAAAGCACTGTTCGATCAGGCCTGGCATTAACCTTGCTTCATCCTGTGCATTCACCATTAAGCTGTTATACTGTTAATATATGCTGCCTTGGTGCTATTAGTGTTGCCTTTACAATTAACAATCATCTGCCCTGCATCCCATTCCAAAAGCTAGGCGCTAGGTAAAGGGAAATTCACTTGAGAACAGCACCTCAACTTCAGTACGAGAAACATAAACTTCCTGTACGGAAGGGGGAGGGCAGAAAATTCCATGTTCCAGTTCCTTAGCCTTTTGGAACAGAGAGGCTGGTCCACAGGCTAAATAAAACTAGTTTAAATAAGGTAGCAAAGTACCACTTATTATCCAAATTTGATGAAAAGTGGCTTATACCAAGATGGAAGTTCTATGAACAATTCCATTGTGGTTAACCTCACCTTTATAAGAGATGATGTTTTAGATTTAACCACTGCATATAATAACTAAGCTATTTTATGCAAGAGAATAAAAAGTCAATTTAACTGCATAACACCGGTAAAAAAGAGCTCTGTGTATCAAATGTGTATTTGGATGTTATTACAATTATGACCATGAAATTCTTATGTCATGGGGAAAAAAACCACTTATTAGTTTATTGTGTGACCCAAAAGTTTCACTGATATATTATTAATGCCAAGAACAGTGGCCAGCAGCTTAGTAGGCACTCAAATATTGATTGATTGACTGACTGACTGAATAAATGAATGAATGAATCTATCCTGATCACCATGTTTATTATGTTCTTTTTTTTAAGTCAAAAGCTGAAAAGACAGGGGTTTCAGATTTAGTCCATCAATATTAAATAATTTTTAATAGGCTACAACATTAAGAAAATCCTAATGTTTCTTGGCAATGGAATATATAAAATGCTGATAGACACACATGTATGCTCCCCACATACACAAAGTCTTGACAAAAATGGAACGGATGAAGAAAATAATTCTCTGTTATACAGAATGACTCTATGCATATTTTAATATAACTGTTCATTATACAAAGGAAAAAGCTACATAAATCTAATGAGTAGAAAAATGTTACAATTTAAATGTTTTCTTCATCTTATTTTAAAGATATTGAAAAGTGACACTTTATTACTCTGTATTTTTATATTCTAGCCTAAACATTTTACATTTATTTGGATAATTAACATTCTAATTTCATGCACTGGGAGAGGGTGGAATCAAATTAATACTAAAACATCTTTGAAAGGCATTGAAATATTGTTCTCTAAACTATAAGTCAAATTTTAAAAATATATTGGGCCTTCAGAATGAAAATACCAACGAAAGCAATAGCAAACTCTTATAAAGAGCTTACTATATACCGGATAAGTACTATCTATAATATATACAGTTTTTTATATAATTTGTATAATTTATAAAATAAAATACCAAGTAATATGTAACTGCATACATGCACATAGATATACATATATCCACATACACACAAATATATATATTTGAGCCTCACAAAAATCCTATGAAGTAGACACCACCATTGCCTCCATTTTAAACATGAGGAAACTGAGGCTCACAGAGGTTAAATAACTTGCTAATAAGTCCCATAGCTAATAAGTAACAGAGCCAGTATTCAAATTCAGACAGTCTGGCTCCTGAGTTCATGTTCTTAATCACTATCCTATATTTCATAGAGAAATGGATTTTAATTTTTTGTGAAAGTATCATAAATTGAGTATATCGCTAGAAAATATAAGGATAAGTACCTGCAGCGCCTTCTAATAAATTCACTTATGAATTTCCCTTAAAATGTGCACCTAACTTATATTACCATGAATGGGAGGTACATGCATACAGGAGGAAAGAAAGAGAAATAACCCCTAGGGAGAAATATCTAAAATTAGAAAATCAACATTATAGGAATTTAAAACTATATGCCAATTTTGTATTCATACAAAAACAATACCTTTGAGTAACATATACTCACAATTAGTGAGGCAAATGTGAATGACTCAGTGGTGTCTACTGCATTATTTGTCTGCAAAAAGCTTTACAGAAAAAGCCCAGGAGGAGCTGCTGCCCAGACAGCACTGCCCCAGCTTCATCCCATGATGTACTCTCATTCCTACAGCATCTCAGAAAAGCATGTGCAAGAAAATAGCGTGCTCCCACAGTGACCCTTGATTTTTGGAGGAACTATCACATTCATTAGCCTAACGTTTAGTTCACTAGAGCGCCAGCTTCTGATACTGCCAACACATGACCTTAATCTGGGCTGAGGGATACCAGCATTGTTACTCCTCATCTTCTAGTCTGATTTTTACTCTTTATTCTTTAGCTGCATATAAAATTGGCTACTTCACCATGCTGGATCTTTTAGTAAAAGGTTGCTTTTGTTGTGGCACTTCTTCTGTGTATGGGCTTGAGTTTTTTGCCTTTTTTTTTTTTAAGTTACCACCACACAGTTTCAGCAAAACCTTCTGCAGGAAGGTACAGTAATTTCTGTAGAAATTACTCAAATATCTCTATTTTAAATAGAGCTTTCTTCTGAGAGAAGTGCATTAGCCTGTTAATTCCTTCAACCTCACCTGTTTTTTTTTTGCCCCTCAGCACAGGCAAAGCTCCAGAGTAACATCAAGCAACTCTTAAAATAATCGAAGGAGACTACTGAAAGCCTCAGTAATCATGTGAGTGTGTGCCAATCCCTAAAGATAAATCTTCAAATAAACATGACTAAGGCACTGAAACATACTCAGCTACGATGTTTACATCTCCATTTGATGACTTTAATGTAAACAAATGACATTCTGATGTAATTTGAGTCTGAGTGAAGAAACAGCAGTCTGAGTGAAAGCAAACCCTAGTTTCATCCTACTTCAGCACATCTCCAACTGCTGTCTCATTGGCACCTTTCATTAGTTGATGCTCCCATTTCTCTGTCTTTTCTATATACCAATAAAGAAAAAAAATCACTGCAAAACGTGGGATTTCCTAGATTCTGCTATTGGGTAAAGGGGAAGCAAACCATGAGCCTACACTCTGAAATGGTCAGTCAAAATCAGTAGCTTCAGGGGCTGGCGCAGTGGCGTAGTAGTTAGGTTCACCCACTCCACTTCAAAGCCATGGATTCATGGGTTCGAATCCTGGGTGCCGACCTGCACACCACTCATCAAGCCACACTGTGGCGGCATCCCACAAATAAAACAGAGGAGCATTGGCAAGGATGTTAGCTCAGGGACAATCTTCCTCAAGCAAAAAGAGGAAGACTGGCAGCAGATGTTAGCTCAGAGCCAATTTTCATCATCAAAATAAATAAAAAAATAAATAAAAATTTTTAAAAATCAATAGTTTCATACACAAAACATCACATTATTATTAGGAGAGGCCATTTACAAAATGAAGAATTGAAATTCCTGTGTACCTCGAGCGGTGAGTCCTTCCCCTCAGTCCCAACGACAGAGTGCCGACCTACTAATCTTCTTTTTGAAGCTACATTAAAGCGCACACTAAGTCTGAGTCAGTGACTGTCAATTTGGGGTAAAGAATCACTTCACACTCTCGACACTGACATTACCAAACTGTCTTGAAAAGTAAGATAAACACTGGATTTGCTTATGCTTACTTTAGTCCATGTTTCAAAGTTTTGGCCAATTTCACCAAATAAGTCCTACAAATTCATCTTAAATACTGAAAATTTCAGGTCATCTACAGGTCAAGTTAAACTGATAAGAAGAAAAAGTATTTATATTCCTGAAATCAACACATATTAAGCACAGAAATTTCATTAGATATGAGATATATCAGAAAAGAACCACAGTGATGCAGGAAAACTTAATTTTGGTCCCATTCATGCAAATTTCTTCATCTTTGACCTTGGCATATTCCTTAACTCCTCTGAGCCTCAGTTTTTTCGTATGAAAAATAAGAAGGCTGGACCAGATAAACTCTATGGTTCCTTAAATTTTTTAAACTTCAAACTTAAGCAAATTTATGTAAGTTTTAAAGAATAAACATAATTACAGGTGTTTAAGCCCTGGAATGACTAAATTGGCCTATTAGAACAATATGCAATGGTACTGAAAACATTTCTCTTTGGCTCAAAATGTTATTCTACTTTAATAAGAGTGCTACCCAACTAGTAAGCAAATACCTGTACATTGAAAATATTTTTACAGCAAGCATAAACAGTTTGACAGTAATTTGTATCATTCTCACGGGAAAATGACTTCTCCAATCTCATCTTTCTAGTCTATGTAGCAGTGCCAATTTATAGGCATATAAAATTCGAAATCTCTTCTGTGCATCAATTATAACTTACGCAGCTCCCTGAGCAGCATTTAAAAAGCAAAGAAGTGCAAACAATATTCTGCTTGCTGACATAGTAAAAAATTTAGCTAACATAGCTTTAGAACTTCACAATTTAACTGCAATCAAATATCCCCTTTTTGAGAAAGGAAAAGTCTAGTAATATCCTGAGTATAAAACCCCACGTCCATCTAAACCATCCCTGAAATTATCTAACTAATTACCCAAGGAAAAGGGCTGTAGGTTGGAAACCTGGCTAATAATATTTTTCCTTGTTATCAATGTACTAGAAGTTATAAAATCCTACATTTTATTTTTTTTAAAAAAGGAATGCACTCAAAATCACAGACATACATATCTAAGTAACATACAAGAAAAAAATGTAAGGCAATGTAAATAAGGGATCTTAAACACTAGAGCCTCTTCTGCTTGTACTATACAGAAAGACAAGATAAATGGACATAAAAATCAACTTTAAAAACTTGAAAGTTTTGTGAAATTCCAGAAAAATCAATAAAAGTAGGTCAGGGTCAAAACTGAATAAAAAGAGTAAGACCTAAACATCACTTAGAATTTAAGTTAGACAGAAATAAGAACTTCCTGAATGAGATATTCAGAATTTAAATCTATATCTAGGAGTAACTATAGGAGTCTTTGGGAGGGGGATAGGTAATGGAATTTTATGGGACCTATTAAAAATGGCAGATAGTTTTGATCAGCAGTGATAGCTTTGGTTGGCTATGTTAATGGATATTTTGGTTGATATTTGCATATAATTTTCATTGTGTTATCAGAACTATTTTACGGTTTGTGCGTCAGAGGGAGGGGATCCTTTCTAAGCTGGATGAATTTATGGTATTATCACTCAAATAATATCCAAACACCAGAAGGAACCAGAAAACTTTTCCTGAGTCCACATACGCTCTTCTATTTTCCTGAGAAGCGTAACCAAGTGAAACACAACACCTGTATATTCTCACAGTTTGAAGGGCCCAAAGAGTCAACGAAAATTCTGAAAGCCCACAAGTGTAAAAATCCTATTTCTCAACTCCTTAATTTTAGATTGCTCTGATGGAATGGGGCTTTTGAGAATTTTCTCTAGAGCAATCATGTGCAGTTATGAGAGGTGCAGAGGCAAGTATGAGAGGTGCAGAGGCAGCTGTAGACCAGAGATAGTCCTAGGCCACCATGCTAATAGCATATGGCTTAACTAAAAGAGAGGGCATAATTTAGCCTCTAATTTGATCAGTTTAAAAATCAAGCAGAAAAAAAAATTGGACCCTAGGCTAGAACCTGGTCTATGAGGTATCAGCCCAAGGACACATTTTCTTAGAAACTATTTTTGGAGATTTTGTAGGTAAAATTAGATAAGGTTCGCTCACTTCTCTTTTCATTTAATATTCAGTTTCTTTTGTTAAACCACTAAGCATTTTTTTAAATTTGTCTGCTAAAGTAATAAATCTGAAAATTTCATCCAATTAAAATCAGACTAGTTTTACTTTAGATTAAAAATTATTTTAACATTCTAGACAGCTAAGACCCTAGAAGAAACTGCCAGTTTATATTTTTATCATAGTCATAATTTATTTCATATATATGTGTATATATTATTAATTCTTAGAGCAAATATAACAGTCAGCTAAACGTCAGATTTTCTTAAAGAAAGGTCAGATGAAAAAGCTTACTGACTTTAAAGCTATCAAGGCACAAAATTTTAGATAATCAGGTTTAGTCTATTCTTTAGTTCACATTTAGCAAAAAAAAAAAAAAAGAAAGTCATTGCGTTTCAAACACTTGGAAGAAAACATCTCAGTGGTCACTGAGGGAGTATTACAAACATCACACCATTTAAAGTGACCAGAGATACTCTGGGTATCTAAAATCCTCAAATCAAGACAACTTCAATCTTCTCTTTGCTTCTCTGTATTATCTTTGTTGTCATCATTTGGCTTCTGCCAACAGGAATAAAGAGAAAGATAGAAATATGAAATTTTAAAAGCCATTTTCGTCTAAAAAAGTAATTACAAATTTGGAAGATTCAGACATTTATGTCTTTGTAGAAGTAGTTTTCAAATTGCCTATCATCCTCACTATACTACAAATGGAGGCTATGGTGAGGCCACGGTGATGAATTCTGATACTCAACTACAATGATGACTGATACCAAACTGCTGTCATTGTCCTGTCCAAAGCATAATACGACGGAAAACAGTGTAGAAAAGCTGTGCAGGCACAATGGGGTTATGCACCCTGATTCCCTTTTCGAAACTGCCATCAATGCTCACTCTACTCGTTGTAAGGAAAATGCAGAGTCAGCATAACTAACAGGACTTTCGCTTTCAAAGGTTATTGACACACAATGCTTGTGCCCTTGGGGAAAGGGAGGTGTTTAGTGTCAGGGAGATGATGAAGAAAAAGGTGCTTAGAAAACATAAGGAAGTAGGAAGGAGTCAATTCTTTAGCAGGCATTGTTTCCCATAGAAAAAAATATTTGTTTAATAGATTTTTTAAATTTCCCTTCAAAACACTATAGGTAATATGATATGAACTAATGATCACAGCTTTTAGCATTTTTTAAAAAACTTCTTCCCTAATGTCAATTTCTTGGAATGAAATCAATAAATTAAAAAAATAAGCATGCGTTAAAAATTGACTTTTAAATATGCTATGTGTAAATTCACCCAGATATTGAAAAATGTTTGAATGATAAGCCCACCTGGGTTTTTTAAGTCAGAGTTGCAAGTTTTCATGAAACGATATTATTTTTTTCTGCTTTCTCTACGTATCAATTACTAAGAATTTCTTCATAACCCTTCATTAATCAGAAAATCTAATCATCATTCAGTCATAATTCTTTGCTTTCTCTGGATTTTGTTGTGTGGCGGGGCCAACGTTTTGTGCTCTTCATTTCTCGTATTGTTTCCTATAATATTAACAGTCAGTCATGCTACCGGGGATTCTTTTGTCAACTAGCCTGGCTCAGCTTCAATGCTAAAAATGCTATTACAATAAGAACGAAGGCTATGAAATAGATGAAAAGTGAAAGGGTTAATATACTGACAATACTTTATCACCTTATTATAACTTGCCCTGTGGCACACAGAAACTCTATGATAAAAACAACCACCAAGAAAGCTTCCCTTAACACAACACTTCTGATGGCTTGTCATGATAGCTGATTAAAACACCAAGATCAACAAAAGTCTACAGAGCATAGTTAAAAATTATGTGAAGATCCATAGCACAATTTTTTCAAGCACTTTAAAATTTTAATGAGATATAGATCTTGAAATATTAGCTAAAGAAAGCAACTTGGATACACCAGGGAGTCCAGCTACCAGTGTATATATATATTTCTGCAGATAACGCCAACTGTAAGGAAAATAAACTTTTCAGTATTATATATAATTTCAACAGGAACATCTGGATATTTAAATATCTCCAATATAAAAATAAGTTCAATCAAGTTCTATTATTACATTTATGTTCATAGTATGTAGGATTCATTTCACCATCTAGCTCTTTAAATGGAATTTTCTGGTTGATGTGATTTTTAAGTAGATGTGATACCAACTGCTACTGAGAATCACAGTCTCAGAGAATTGCATCAAATAGACTGACTTAAAAATGCACTCAAGTCTTGATTATTGTTAGCAGAAAATCTGAATTTTTTTCTTTCAAATGTAAGCAATCAATCTACCTATATTGCATCCTGACAGAGCACGAGTTAAGAAAGAGAAAACCAAAAGAAAGGCTCTTTCAGCACCATCTTTTCATAAAGTAGGATTTTACCAATTTGTTCTGCGGCTATATAGGCTGTCAGGTATTATGAAATCAATGCAATGTATTCACTAGTTGTCAGTCACAGATGACAGTATTGTAAATTAAGGGGATGCATCTTCAAGCAGGGTTGCATACACAGATTTCTAAGGACTCCATTTGCAGTCTGCTTTATGCTCTTAAAATAGACAACCTACCACTATCTGTTGAAAAGTCTCACAGGTATGAAATTGTCTAATTGAATATCATTTCCCTTTATAATCAAAGTAGGCTCCCATTTAGCTTCAATCACTTTGCAGTGTTAACCTTAATATTTTCTATACAGTGAAAAGGAGTCAAAAGATTTCACGAACAGTTTTGAATAACACTACTTATTTAAATATGTCTCTACTGAAATGAAAATTACTGAGTAAAAATATGTCAGGGTAGTTACATAACTCCTGAGAATATATCAAAAAGCACTCCTTAAAGCAGTAATTCATTACCATGATAGATTGCTAAAATCTATTCAAAAACCTGACTACAACAAAGATTTTTCAGAATAAGTGAAAATAATTATTGGCTGTTATACTAAGATCTTTTAAATTTAAAATAATGTCAAATTACCATTTCTTGGATAGGTTTTTAAAGAGACTGTTGCATAATTTTTTATCTAAATAAACTGTATCTTTTAATCACATATATTTAATAATCTAATAAAAATGACCAGGCAATGTAAGAATTGATAGAAGTTCTGGTAAGTCTATGTAAACAATTCTATTTTTCATGATTTTGTTTACTGAAATAATAACATTTTAATAGGAGAAAAATTTGTTTTAAAGGAAGGATAATTACAAATACGTTATTTTTATTTTTCATGCTCCCTTCCAGACATTGTCATACATTTTTATATAACCGTGAACCTAATAATAAATATAATTGACTTTTAATACATAATTTTTATTATAGGTGAGAAAAGAAACAATTAAAAGGTTTTGTGAAGTAAAACTGAAACTCAGAATTGGAAAGAAATGAGAGGAAGAAAAATTTCTCTTTCTCTCATAGATACATGTGAACTTGTCATTCTAACCTAAGAATCACAAACCTTAAATTAGCAGAAAATCACATATTTTAGCAATCAAGAAGCTGTGGGTGGGAATGGAAAAGAAAAAAGATATTCATAAATATCTAGATATAGTCATTTAGTTTGGGGAAATGCCCTTAAAACTACAATGAAATGATTATGTGTCAATGTAATTATTCAATCTATGGATGGGATGTCAGAGGCTGATATTATATGTGGATTCTTATATGGATAAAGGAAAAAAAGCTATCTGTTCAAGATTTTATTCCAGGTGGTAAAACACAAAAACCAAGAACAAGTTCATTTGTAGACTGCTTTTCTGCATGCTGAAAATTTCCCTAACCAATTCTTTTCTATTGCTACCTTTATAGGCACATTTAAAAACTTCTAGGGTTTAAAGTGTTAAAGTTTGCTTTAATATCTCGCTGTATTTTTTTTAAACTTTATAGACTATCAATGTGTTCTAACTACATAATAAGATTTATGCGCTCAAAGATGGTCACAACCACGTTAGTCGGGTGTGCTGAGATTAGGATAGCTCTTTTTTTTTCCTGCTTTTTCTCCCCAAGTCCCCCAGTACATAGTTGTATATTTTAGTTGTGGGTCATTCTAGTTGTGGCATATGGGACACCGCCTCAGAGTGGCCTGACAAGCGGTGCCATGTCCGAGCCCAGGATCTGAACCGGTGAAACCCTGGGCCGCCGAAGCAGAGCATGTGAACTTAACCACTCGGCCACGGGGCCGGCCCCTAGGATAGCTCTTTATAAGTTCAATTAATAGCCCCATATTCTTGTGACCTAACCTAAAAGACTGACTTTAAAGTTCCAGTCCTCATTTTTAATATATTTCTCATTTAGATTTTATTTCTGAAAAATGAAGATAGAATAAGTAATATTTTTCATTACTTCAGATTTTTCAAGTCTTTCTAAACCATCAAATTTTTCAAAAAACAGCAAAACTCAAGAGACATAGTATCCACATAAATCTCAATGTAATTCTTGACTCTGCTACTGAAATAAATAACATTTCAAACAAGAATAGGAACAATTTTGCAGGTTTAGATCTAGTCCTGTTTAATGTCTATTCTGACACAAACAGATTCTTGGTTCAAGTCATTTCTGACACCAGTAAATTATTACTTCCTGATTACATTAAAAGTTTCCTTGAGTATCCAATGAATCTTAAATAATAAATGTGTTTCCTTGACTATTCACCATTGGAAGTTCTGAATTCTATTATAAATTAATCCATGACTGTTTGGTAATAATATTTTGCTGTAGGAGTGATTTGTGAAAGATTTGCAAGCAGTCCAAGAATTCAGGTACCAAAATCACAAATGAAGAGACCCCCAGAGTCCTCATTAATAGGATGACTATAAATGATTTAAAATTGTAGTGAAGCAGATGCTTCTATGGAAAGACAACTTACATGGACATTATTGGTTTTAATAATGAGAACCCACACCTTTGAAGGAAAATCCTAATAAAACATTCTATTAGGAAAAAAAGTGGGGGACAGGATATACTCCTTACAAGCTAATCACCACTGTGAATTCCCTTATATTCTCAAAGCAGCAAGAAACTACATTTTCATCAAAATATAAATCCTTACTACAGAGGGAATTTAGAACACTGACTGGTTAATAAGAAAGAAATAATTATTATAGTATTTATTATAACTATTAATGCTAATTATTATATAGCTATAGTAATTATGGTTCCATTATAACTTCTAGTTTTCTCTTATAATTTCTAAAATTATCTCAATAAAGTCAAGACTGAATTTTAGGGATTTTTTTTCCATGAAATCATTTTAGTTATTTAGAGTAACTGGTACACAAATTTACACATATGGTCATACTGAAACTAGTATTCTACTAAAGTACAATCACGTGTTTTTCCACAAAGTAATTATTTTATATTAACTCTGACTGAAGGTAGTCCCTTTGAAGAAGTGCAAAAGCGTAAACAATTCACAAAAAAGCTCTGAAAATTCAGAATTATTTCTTACATAGAGATGACAATAACCACAATAGACTGAAGTCTGTGTGCTATTATTAATGTCAAATACAAAACAATGGAAAACCCTAATTAGTTAATAGTAATAAGTTTACTTTTTATTAACAGATATTAGCCAAAGTGAACACTTTGCCAAGGAATATTATTTGTGTGTGCTCTTTATAAATGAATAAACTTTTTCAATCTATATTAATATGTTGTGTTTATGACAAATATTCAGAAACTATATAAGTAATGTTTTCTCTTTAACTAAGAATCATTTCAGAAGGACTTCATTTTCTAATTAATTTGATTGGCAAGTTAAAAAAGTTTACTTTTCAGGGGCTGGCTCCGTGGCCGAGTGGTTAAGTTCGCATGCTCTGCTGCGGCGGCCCAGGGTTCGGATCCTGGGCGCAGACATGGCACCGCTCGTCAGGCCACGTTGAGGCGGTGTCCCACATCCCACAACTAGAAGGACCGGCAACTAAGATATATAACCGTGTACAGGGGGGGTTTTGGGAGATAAAGCAGAAAAAAAAAAAAAGTTTACATTTCAGTAGCCTTTCATTCAAGTAAACAGTGATCTACAAAATACCTTTACCTTCATTATTACCTCTTTTCTAAAGACACTATTTAATAATGATGGTCTTACAGTACAAAAAGTAATCTGATTCCCAGAGCTGCCTGTGTAAACATCACCACAAACCATTTAAGTTTCCTTTGCCAGACCTCACCCACACTCCACAATTCCAAATATGACTATCTCCATTTGGATGTCCTGCATTAGTTCACCTCAAACTCAGCACAGAAACATGGAACCAAAAGAAAGCATGTTATATGCATAAAGAGGTTGCCTGCAATATATGTTACCAGCAGTAGGAAAAATTAGAAATAACTTTAATAAATTTTCTCTTTAAAGAGGGAAATGGAAATGGTTAAGCAAACTGTGGTAAATATCCACTCAGAGGCACATTTTGGTAGCAATAATTAATATGATCACTCTAAAGATTCCAGAGAAACATGGAGGCATACAGTGGTGAAACTGTACAAGCGCTATGATTACAATTTAAACAGCACTATTAATAAAAGGTTGGAGGAAAAAAACATAAAAAATTAGGAAATTTTTAAAGTAAGTTTTAAACATCTCCCATAATCTCCTCACTGAACTATTCTTTTTCTGTCTGTCCATATGTCTAAAATTTTTTACATTAAGTTTGGCACATTCTTTGAGGGGTCTCACCAACTAGCATTATGCCCAGGAGAAGTGGGCACCATTGCAATTTTAGTACACTACACTTAAATATTTCCTAATAGTTTATGCATTTGAATTCTATCTGCCAATTTAGTCTTATTTACCAGTAGCAATAATAAGCTATTTGAAATTATGAGAGAAATCTAAAGTTTCTCTTTTATTTCTCCATTCATTTATTCTTTTACTCACTCAGAGCACAGATGAACAGCCCATTCCTGAGACTGAATTTTAAGCTCCCTGAGGGCAACACTGAAATGAGATTACAGTGTCAATCATAGTGCCAATCACAGCTTTGGGAATCCAGACAGCATGCAGAGATTTCTTGGAAGAGAGGAAGAAAGAAAGAAATGGAGGAGTGAGGGGAAAGGAAAGACAGGAAGGTGGTCTGTATGTAGCAAATAAAAAGGAGGCAAAGAAAGGGAAGAGAGAAAGAAGAAAGAAGAGGGAAAAAATGCTTAGGCTTTGGAGTCAAACATCTCAGCTTGAATTCTATGTCTAACCTTACTAATTGAAAATCTTGAATGTATTTAAATTTTCATGTTCCCATTTCTTCATCAATTAAAATGAGAGTCAAATGAGTTGGCATCTGTGAAAGGTTTAGCAGAAGTTCGAGACATAGTAGGTGCTCAATAAATACTGGCTGCCCTATTACTGCCTCAATACACAAGAAGAGATTTTTTTAAATCACTTCTAATGTTCTAATACTACAAATGTAAGCCCTGCCAGTAAAATGAGGCTGAACACTGGCTGTCCTTTTTAGCTGTTTCGAAGATATATAACCAGTATTTAGAAAAGCCCAAAGATCTAGCTTCATTTTTTCCAAAAATGGCAAAAAACAATAATAGCAATTCTTAAGATAAGTCCAATGGCAAACAACTCTAGTATTTGTAATATGACCGTAATAGTCCACTGAGGGAAATTATATAGAAGGAAAAAAACCCCGTGTATTTCATCTCAAAATTAGAGTTGGAAGCAAATATATGAACATATATGTGGTAATAAATACAGAAAATGTATCAGGGGAGCCAAAGAGTGAATCTTCTTTTTTGTTTTAAGAAATCATTTTATAATGAAAATAATCCCCTCTTAACTTTGTCTCATTTTTAAGTTTATAACTGACTACACCAGGTTTTCTTAAACTGAGGCATACTCATATGTCTAGCCATTTGTTTTAAAATAACAGATAAATGTAATTTCAGAAAATGACAAATAAAAAATGCAACTAATTTTTCCCTCAAACCACATAAGTGAACTGTAGCAACTCTTTCTGGGATAATAGCAGAGTTCTCTTTCCAAGGAGTGCCTGGCACAGTATAGTGAAAAAAAGAAAAGCACAATTGTATCCTCAGAGGCACCATAAGGGACTAACATTGTGACGAGAGTAAATACTGGAAGTTCTCCATGAAGGAGTAGATTTTAAAATCATACATATGTACAAGATGTGTACTATACTGATGTATCATTGATTCCCAATCCTAATTCCAGCAGCCTCCTGGTTCCTGCAGTCACCCACAGGTCGGCAGCTCCTCTGTAGAAATCCTCAGACCGTGACTCCTTACCCTCTACTTCTGCTACACATTAAGCCTCCACTGCATTTCCTTTTCTTTCTCTTCCTTACTAACAAAAAAAGCTACTGTGTATTTAGTAAAGTGTTTAATGAATTTGTATGTTAATAATCACAACACCATCTAAATGCATTTTTTTTTTTTTGTCATTATACGTTTAGATAGAAAGTATTACTGCTATCTCTTATGGTCCAAAACTTAACAGACTTAAAAAGGTTAGCAACCACTTGTCTATTATTCCATATATCTAGTGGCAGCTTCAGAATGTCATTAGAGAAGGGGCCTGGGAGGGTCAACCAGAGGGGAGGAGAAGTGCCTACGGAAATCATCTTAACAGTGCGTTTATATAACTGGCCCATAGCTTTTACATGCTACCTGTTCATTTAGCACAGATTTGGAGGGAGGAAGCTGCTAGTGGTTCTGAAAGGAGCTAAGATTCCGACAAACCACTCCTTGACACAGCTCCTTCACGTTTAAGGGGATGGTTTCAATGAGGAGTGGGAGTGAAGGTAGGAGTCAAGAGAATACTTACTCCATGTGCTGTTTTTGTTCCTGGTAATTTATCCTGACATTCAAAAGACTAAGAATCATACAGGCATCTAGATCTTAGCAAGAAAAGGACCTTGGCTAACTTCACACATCCTTGAGATTCAAACCATGTTTGTAAGAGATTCAGTCCTCCACTAACGCCTTAACACTCATCAATGGTGAAGTGAACAAATTTAGATTTTTCTACTGTCTATTCTCCTTCACAATTCTTCACACTCCTAAAAATTTCTTTCCAAGTAAACAGCAAGGAACATAGGCTACATCTGGAATTTTGAGAAAACCAGAGACAGGAAGGGAGGAGAGGAAGATCTTTATTTTAAAAGGTGACATTTGCATTTGGCATTTCCTTTTTTTCTCAGTTTTGGATTTGGAGGTTACGGGGTTCAGGGGTGGAAGGAGAAGATAGTTATTTCCTCTCTAATCAATCACTTTAATCTCTATAATAACGAACATCCTTGATGTCCCAGAAAAAGGAATTTTTTAGATAAATATTTTAGGAGGCAGCAGAACGGAGGCAAAGAAGTCCTAAAATATTCCTCTCTTCCTCCCACACCATCCAGTTGTCTACACCTCCAACATAGTTCTTTGTAGGCATGGCAAGGACAACAGGGTATTTCCATCATCAAAGAACAACAATGGTGACTGTTTCAAAATGGGGAGAACAAGTAGGATTACTTTTGAAGAAAACACTTTGTTTTTATCTCAAAATATGTATACGTATGTATGTGTGCTTATAAAGAAAAATACTGCAGATAGGTTAAACCTCTTAGATTTGGAAATGGAGAGATCCTCTTTTATCTATTGATGAGCTTACAAGCTCTAGAATTAATTCAAGTTACTACTGGTTAACGTTTCTTGAATCATTCATTTCCTCTGAATAAGTTTCATTCATTCTCACAAAAACGAAAATGGGGTAACACATTTTAAGCTTGCTAAATTTGAAAACATTAAGTATTCAAATATCAGATCCATAACCACTAAGTTGCAGTGATAGCAAGTTTCGGTAACATGCTTCTTGGCATGCTGTAATCAAGTTTAAACAATGGTATTTCTTGTCCCAAAGTGGGTTGTGGACATAAGAACTAGTTTTTCTTGCCTAGTCAAGTAATATAGAATGAAGGACTATGGTCAAAGAAGTAGCCAGGGAACTACTGTAGCCAATCCATGTAAATACACTTGATATAGTACTTATTAGTACTTTGCTCACACCAAAAAATATATACACTAATACATTCAACTGATCCCTCAGAAGAAGTTTATAATGATATTAAATTTGCACTGTGAATAGAGCTCAACCTAGTGAAAACTTAGAGAACATGGTAATCACAGAAGTTTCTATGAGTGATTATTATTAGGAATGTGGTCTAAACTCAGAGGGAACTTCATGTTTCTAAGTTAGTCTGAAAAAATTGTTTTGATCATTCTACTTTTTCTTAATATTGCAAAAAAAGAAAAGTTAGTGAATCCAGGATTGTTGAGGTTACTATGACATCAGGTTTTAACTTATTAATTACTTTAAAACTACAACTTAAAATTACATATATATATATAAAGAAAAGGTAACATTTACTTTAACTTCCAAGAAACTCATTTGATGATTAGATGACATCATCCAATCTTTTAAACAAAGGATAATAAAAATGAAAAACTAGAATCATTAGAAATTCTATATTAACCTGTAGTGTTGTAAAAGTTGCCATTAACTAGAATTCTCTATGATCTAAACACATCTCCTCTATGATGAAAATTAGATTAATCATGAAATATGGAAAAATCTTGAAATGACTGTCATTTTTAAAGAAGGATAATTACATTCCATGTAATCTCTTGTAAGTGTACTTTATTTCATTCTAACTCTATGGAAATTGGTTATCTGCACATGATATGTACAGCACGTGTCGGCAACCTAAGGCTGTTTCTTGTGGTGGGAGGGTATAAGGATCAGCTGCTGCTCTCTTTTGCATTACTTGGCAAAGCCTCCTCCCTGCTCTTTGCCTTCACGTCGTGACATGTTGCTCCTTATCTCCCCACCACCTACATTCACAAAATCAAGAACATCATCCACAACCTCTGTGTTTTCAAAAATTGGCATGATCACCTGCTGGTAACCATGCATGAGAGTAAAGTGGCATGCCACTTTTGAAAAAGCTGCTGTAGACAATAAGTGCACACTGATGAGAGCATTTAATTATTCCAGAGCTTATCACTGTCCAACAACGATCTGCTTCAGAAAATGCACTATACTTGTGAATTACCTATTTCTAGTGAAAGTCATGAAATCAGTTTGATAACCAAAATTTCTGGACAGGTATCTCAATAGTGCCCTTCTTCCTCATAACAAATACTCTAACATGACCACTTCTACACTTATTTCATGCAATGTCTGTTGAACAAAGCGAAACTTCGAGTGATGGGAAAAAGAGAAGCATCATATTCAACTTTAGGTCCAGTGAAAATTGGATGAGTTGCTGAGAAATACACTTTCTATGCCTAGACTATTGATAATCTGGGCACAACACTTCTAAGATAAAAACCCCAGAGCTATGAAAACTATTCATAACTGCTTACTACTTGAATTTTAAGTTGTCTTATTTTTCTAGAATCTTTATAGCTATTTTTGTAACTTTTCATAGAAGAGGACTTTTCAGGACTATGATGTTTATAAACAAAGATAACGTAAAGATCCTAAATCAAAAAGACAACAAGACTATTGTCAAGATAATGTATTCAGTAATTTGTCCAAAGTTACTTTAAAAACAGACTCCAGCTAATTGGGGAGAAAAGTCTTATAAGCAAAAGTAAAACAAGGTCAAGCAAAGAAAATGTTTCAGACTATAAACATCAAGATTACTGACATTTATAGAAAACCTTTACTTCTTCCCATTTGCTCTTCCTCCCTGATATGTCTGGCTAATTTTTCATTGGCTTTACTCTAAATATGCATTATCCACAGAACTTAAGCATAGAAAGTAAAAGAGAAAATTTAAAACTTTTTTTTTGTGTATCAGTTAACTTTGGTAAAACTTTTTGCTAAAAAAAATTTGTGTGGGCTCTTGGATTGTATATAGATTTTACGCTTTTCTCCTATTCCAATGCCTAGAATAAGTGGGCCTGATATCAAATGGACAAGTAAATACCACCTCTTGAATTGGTCAAAGGTATTCCAGAGGATGATGCAGTGGGGAGAAAGGGCACAAAGAAGTAATAGAAGGTCACAAATAAATACTTTCTCTCTCATGCTCATGGCCTTTACACTGAAGAAGTAATGAGTCATTCATGATCTATTATTATTATTTTTATTCATGCCTTTATTATTTACTTACTGCTGATTTAGTGTCTTATTTGTGCCAGGCAACAGGGAGACACTGAAAATAAAAAGATGAATAAGACTCATTCCCTATGTTCATGGAATTCAAAAGTGTACAGAAAAAGCCATGAAATTTTGCTGTATAGACAAGGTATGGAAAAGAGGTTGGAAGAACAAGCAAGCAGAAGAAATCAGGTTCTCTATCTAAAAGGGAGGAAAAATCTGAGACAAGTCTTATAGAAAGGGTCATATAGGAGCTAGACTCTGAGGTAAGAACTGCCTCAGATGAACTAATTCTGAGCATCTATATCCCTTCAAGGGACATCACTCATCAAGGAGTGAACTTGTATTCTTACACGACCAATTGAGACATCTTTAATACTCAGATGAAATGATCTGACTGCAATAAGAAAGCTTCTAGGCATAAAATAGGCACTGGAGGAATTAAGACCACCTTATACTTTGTGCATGTGTGTGTGTGTGTGTGCGCGCACGAGTGAGTGTGTGTACGGCAGAGGAAGGGGATAGCAGGCCCAAAGATTATGTACAGTGTTTAAGTAACCGAGCATATTCCAGAATAGGAAACACTAAAAAGAAAACAAATTATGTCCATTTAACATCGAGATACATTTGCTAATTTTAAGTTCACAGAATTATTCAGTCTACTCTGTCATCTACAATTTGAATTTATGGAATTTGATAGCTGTCTTATACCATCCTGGGTTCACAGCATCTCCAGATTTAGTTTCAATCAACATTTTTTGAGTTTCCATAACTGGGCTGCTGAGTTCTGCTGGAGGAAATACAACAATCATGTGGACTGGTGCCACTACAAATTTATGGTTTCCAACCTCTCAAAACCACTCAGCAATTTTACATTCTGCTGGTCAGCTCCCTCTGCCGCTTCCCACAGCAGCTCTTCCAAATTTTATCTCCTGTCCCAAGGGTCCCACCCAATTCCTTCCTTGCCTCAGGCTTTTAGCTCAGAACTTGTTTGGCTTCAAAGAACAATTAGGGGTCATCATGACTCTTTGAACTTCTTATACTCCACAAACCCTAAAAATGTTTAATCAGCATCCACCCTCTCTTCTCAGAGCTAGAGGATATCTATCACTCCTTCTTCTCAAGGTTTATTCCTCCTGACACTCCCTTATTTCTAACCATGGCTTTGAACTCCTCTTAGACTTCACTCCACGAATTTCCCCCTCTTCTCACTTACATCTCTCTCATTCTGTTACCTCCTTTGCGTCAGCCACTAAACATGTTCAAGTCTCTCCCACCTTGAAAAAAGGAAACAAAACTCCTCGATCCACTGCAATCTGAGTTTCGCCCCCCACCTCTTCTTTGCCAAAACAGCCTTCACCAAACTCAGCAAGAACTTCTTAAATGCTAAATCCGAAGATCTTTTCTCAGTCCTCAACTTCATAACTATCTCTGAGACATGTGACATCTCCTTTCTTAAAATTTTCTCTTCCTTTGGTTTCAAGTAACAACAACCTTGCCTATTTTCTGATTCCTCTTTTTCATTTTCCCTGGAGTTTCTGCTTCCTCTGTCCACGCCATACCACCAGTGTTCACTGAGGTTACATCTGGGCCCTCGTACTATATATAGTAATCCTGAGAGAGGGCATCCATACCCAAGACTTTAACAGCCACCAAATACTCACATCTCCCAAAACCTGGTTCAAATTTCTCTCCCAAGCTCTACCCTCTAGATTCAACAGCCAAGTAGATATAAACTCATGGATACCCCACAAAATTTAAGATGACTTATCTTATTCAGTGAATGGCACATCTAGTTACATACATAAGAAACTTCAGCCATTCCTTTTTTCATTCCCCACATCAAACCAGATGCCAAGACTCATTAATCTTATCTCCTAACTAATTTTTGAACTTATTTCTCCTAATACTATCTCTCTATCCCTGCTTCAAGTCTAGGCATGGTCATCTCTTGCCTGGACTACCCAAATTGTCTCCCTACATCAATTTTCCTGACCCCTGATCTTGAACTTCTCCTATTCGTCCTAACATGGAAATGTGACGATGGCGCTCCTCCACTCAGAGTTTTCTTCAGGGGGACCCCTGTTTACCTCTCTTGTTTCATCTCCTACCCTGTATGCTCTAGAAATAATGAACTACCTCTATTCCTTCACACATGGTGTTCTCTCCTATGGCCTAGTTCTGTTGCCCAGAATCCTTTCTTTATCTGGCAGAATGGCTCATCTACTTGACAAAATTCCATTCAGCTTCCAGAGCTCAGGTCCAATGTACCTCCCTTCTTAGTGCCAACTATCTTTGGATTCCCTCCCATGACCCTCTACCCCCAACACACACACACACCTGACAGTTTCTCACATTCCTTTTCCTTTTGTCAAAATGATTGCTGTTGACTACAGACCTTTCCACACTATATTCTGATTTATTGAAATGTCTGTCAGCTATTCTGTGAGGAAGGCCAGGCCAGGTTTTCTTTGCTTTGTAACCTCAGAGTCTCAAATCATGCTCAAGCCGTTGTAGGAACCAATCAATATTTTTTCAGCGAATAAAGGGCATCAGTCTTTTCTCTTTCCAATCACTTTTCTCTTTCCACACATCTACATGAGTTCTATTTCTAAAAACAGATCTGATCAGGTTACTCCCCTAATTAATCTGAAGGCAATGAGGAACCTCTGAAGGAATTTCCAAATCCCTCAAGGTGGCATTCAAGTCACTACATGATCTCCTTGAACCTTGTTTGGTTCTCCACAATCACTTTCTACTCCTTCACCCTTAAATCAGACATACCAGAAATATCAGAGTAGATGTTGCTCTATGTCTCCAGGCCTGCACACATGGGTACTGCATTTCTCCAGGGTCCACATGAGAAAATCCCCATCACCCTTCAAGACATTGCATCTCTATGAAGCATTCAGTGTCCAGGCATCACACCTCCATGAAGCATATCTGACTCACCACTCTCACCCCAGGCTGAGCTGATTCATCAGCCCTCTGGTGTACCTTTAACATAGCTCTGTATTTTCCATTTCTACCTCCTGCACTTTAATTATTTGTTTAAAAGTTTGTTTCTCCTACTAGGATGTCAGCTCCTTCAGAGTACGGGCTGTTATATTTATTGTTAAATCTCTGGCACATAAAAGTTTATGTTTCAAATGCTACCAGGATGGATAAGAAGATCAGCATTTACAAACAGAAAAATACAAACACATTCTGACTCACTTTAGTTGGCACTAATTTGTCTACACTTAAAATATTCTCTCTCTCTATTCTTATCATTTTTGCACTAGCACTTTAGAAGCTGTAAGAGGCTACACTCTAATTATAATTATTTTGAATTCAAAGTCTTGCTTCCCCTGTAATCTTTTTTGCAAACAGTAATTTTTCCAAGACTGTTTTGGGAATTTTTTCCCACTCTACTTTCAGCAAAAGGATATTCTTAAAAGGTGTTTAATGAGCTAAATCTGTACAGACCCAAAATGATACAGTAAATGGTAAATCGGTTGGGCTTGAATTTCCAGATGCTCCTTATTATTTCCTTAAATACTCAAAGCAGCAGTACTCTGGCATTCACAAGAGCACCTTTGTCCAAAAATGCTGTCTGTTTGTAAATAAATATCAATTTGTTAACTGAGTCTTCCCCCTGGAGCCTACATAATACTAATAAGTAATACTAATCATCACATTTAAAAACTAGTAATTGGAAACAAGGAAAACTGCAAGAAAAAAATGTTGGTAAGGAATTGGACAAGATTTCTTTTAAACTGTATAAAGTCTTTACTTGATGAATTTTAACACTTTAAGAAATTTATCACATTACAGGTACCATCATGTAGAATTATTCAGATATTAAATACATTCTCCAATAAATGAATGTAGATCGCTAATGCATTTTACCAGAAGAACAGCATTCACATATACGTAAAAAGAACATGTCATTAATGTATTTATTCATTGCTGCAGTATTTTATAAAGAATCTGAAGTGCAACCCTAGGCATCTCTTCATGCTCAGACTTTCTACAACAGACATTCAGTTACAATGGAATACTCAATCTTCTGACTATACCCTGCTCTCCCCTACCTCTGCTTTTTCCAACATCTGCATCTAAAAAGCCACCATCCTCACTTATGTATGTGAATATTTAAGTAGATTTTGAAGCCCAGAGAGCTCTAACAAGTCACACCCAATAAACCTCGCTGAGCCCCTGAACTGAAGTGAAGGTGTTTCTACTGCTCTTCGTATCTGTGACCTTGCATTTTTTCATTAAAAAAAAAAAAGTGTAAGGCTGCTTTCTTAGATAGATACTCCTCCTACCTGTAGGTGCTTCTACAATCTGTCTCCATACGAATTTAGGAGATGACTCCATTTTGGCAGGAGAAAATACAACTCACATTCTTTAATTCTTTTTTTTTAAAAAGATTTTATTTTTCCTTTTTCTCCCAAAGCCGCCCCCCGCCGTACAGAGTTGTATATTTTTAGTTGTGGGTCCTTCTAGTTGTGGCATGTGGGATGCTGCCTCAGCATGGCTTGATGAGCAGTGCCATGTCCATGCCCAGGATTCGAACTGGCGAAACCCTGGGCCGCTGAAGCAGAGTGCGCAAACTTAACTACTCTGCCATGGGGCCGGCCCCTAATTCTTTAATTTATATCCCAGGAAGCTGGTAAAAAGATCTTGATTTTTAAAAAATCTGAGCTAAATGTAAAAAACTTAAGACTGAAAGATTATAGAGAGATGTTATAACATCTCTTCAACTGTAGCTTTTAAAAAAATAGACTAGCAACCCATGTCTCTAAGATGATAGCAGAACCAAGGACACATGACATCCCTAGAAACTTCCTTTGGTTCTAATTCTTTCGTATTTCCTCCACACTTAGATCAAATTAAAAAGAATTAAAAGTTAAATAAAAGTGTTTTCTTATTTGAAGCATTTCTCAAAGGAGGAAACTGTCTACTTCACTAGATTAATATAATCTAGTACATTCGATTATACTCTAATGCCCTCAAGGAGTTAATACACGTGCTATAAGGGAAGGTGATTCTTAAAGGGTGTTTAATAAGCTAATCCTATATGAACCAAAAATAATACGATAAAAGTTTAATCATTTGGGCTTAAATTTATGTACTCTCATGGACCAATATAAATATACTAGAATTATTTCTAACATCAAAAAGCTGTCGTTTAATCATTTGTCAACTGGAGAAAGCAATTTCTTATAGCTAAAACTATTTAAAAATCTGATATAAGAATAAAATTATATTAAAATGCCATAATACATGGATTTGGCAACTTGCCAAGGGTAGATACAGACTTTGCAGATTTCTCTTTCAAAGATACACCAAGTGTTCCAACATTTCTAATCGTCTGATAACCAACTGCTGTAGGCGAAAAACTGCACCTAGTAATTCAGTACCGCCAATATATTTTAAACTATTTCATAAACATTGCTCATATAGTATGTCTAATAGATTTTGCATACTTTTTCTTATCAGAAACTTCTTTAACACATATAATCTAATAAAATTCTCAAACTAAATTAAATCATAATAGAAATTAAACTGGCAAAATTTTAGTTGGCCTATTTTACCTGGAGAAACTAGTAAAATGGAGCTCATGACTTTCAATCTCCATATATATTGAAAATAAACATGCTTAATAGTCAAGTAATTTAGTTAAACTCACAGATAATTTTCTAAACTTTTCTATATTTAAAAATGCAAATGTGATGGGGAAGCACAGTATCATTTTAAACACATTGTTTTAGAATTATGCACTTCCAATCTAAACTCACCAGAACCAAGAAATTAATGGCATTAAATAGAGAAAACAGTTGCTTCATTCTCAGAGTTTCAGAGTTTTTTTTAATGGTAAAATAGGACCCAATTTTCCACATACTTTGATATATTCTAGTTTATGGCACTTGCCAATGAAGAACTAGGGAACATAATTTGTGATTTAAAGAGTATACATGAAGTTTACTTGATAGATCATTTTCTGCTCCTGTCATTATGCATTAAGAAGTACCTGCAGGATAAATACAGCAAGAACAAAACAATCAACTTAATAAAAGCAAATGAGTGGGGATCACATGGCAACAAACAGAACTCCATTCTTCAAAGACACCAGCATCTCAGATCCCCTCAGAACTGACAGAGCTGGACAGAACTTAGAAGTTCATATAACACCAGGTAGGTCAAGACAAGTTCCATTTTATCTCCCAACCAAATCAGCTTACCTAAAAATTTCCTTCATTAAACACATAGTAACTCCATCAAACGCATACTAACTCACCAATTTCCTTCATTCTCTCACCTACTTTCATTTACTAACACAAATGTTAAGAAGTTTCTTACTAATGTTTATTACTATGGGGGAGTCAAGAATATGAAACACGTTATAGTTTTAGTCCCAGCTCTGCAAATAAATAAAGTGACTTAACAGATAAAAGGAATTATTCTAAACAGAGAGGTCAGTTGTAAAGAGTTATTTGAAATCAGAACTTTAAGTGCCTCAGCTAGTTTTCAAAGGGCATTTTTAAAGAACAGAGAAAGAACACTTAGAATATAGAACACTTATGGAATATAACATTACATCTCTATTGCCTAAAAAAAAAAATTCTTTATAATTTGGAGACAATCACTATCAAGATTGAGAAAGAAATGCACAAAGATAGTAGTAGTAAGCCTAAGTTATTAAGCCTCTTATTACCAAAGGAATCAGAATCTTAGAATCTGAATTAAATTGTTACCTCTTTGGCACGAAAAAGGGATTTACAAGTCCTCATATTTAAGCATTATTTTAATTCATGGCCTCTAAAATAACTCAAGAGTCACTTTCTGTTGCATTCTCACTGTAGTAGGACATAGTAACAAGAGTTTCCTTCTTGCAGCTCAGTTCCTGGTATGCCATGCCTCATCCCCCAGTACAAGTGGCTAGGACAATCCACCTCACCGTCTTAGAGAAGGAATCTTAAGAAAACAAAAATCAAACCCTTCTTTGAGTTTCATAAACCCAGGCTTTTGAGTTGCAATAACCTGGTTTTTAAGCTTCAAAAGACTTAAGTTATACGATTTATGCCATCAACCAAAGATGCAGAAGACTACAGGAGAGTCAGTCATTCCTCCCACCCCCAAGACTGTTATCCTCTCTTATTAATTTATGTGTAAATTCCTTATGGTTTTCAAAGGATAACAAAGTTGTTGGATACAGAAATCAACATTAAAAAGTCTACTGTATTTCTACACATGAGCAAGAATTTAAAAAGTATGTTTTCAAAGACCATTTACGATAGCAATGTCATATCCAGGAAGGAACAAAATATGTACTAACTCGATGAGGAAAATTATAAAATCTTATCGTAAGACATAAAAAAAAGACCTAAATAAATGTAAAAGCATGCTATCTCATCCAGGAAATGCAAATTAAAACTACAATGAGATTTCTTTTCAAACCCCACTAGCCTGAGGAATAATTAAGAAGCTGGTCTCACAACCATTTGTGAGAATATGGGAGAAAGGGACTCTCATTCACTCCTGTTTTGAGTGTAAATTTATTCAACCACTTTGGAAAAATTTGGCATTCTATTGGGAAGTGGAACATGCACAGTCCCACAACTCACCCATCCCACTCCTGGCTTTATTCCACTAGAGAACTTCTGCACATGTGCTTAGGAGACAATGTATGAGAACATTCATATGAGCAGCATTGCACATAATAGCCAAAAACTGAAAACAATCCCAATATACTACAAAATAAAATAGATAAATAAATTATGGTATGTTCATTCAATTAAACGCTAGACAACAGTAAACCCCAACTCCATACAAGATAGACGGATCTCAAAAACCAATTTTGAGTCAAAAAATCAAATCATGGAGGAATACATACAGTATGATTTCATCTATATAAAGGAACAAAAATTGGCAAAACTAAATTATTTATATAGGATTACATACATAGGTGATAAAATCTATGATAAAATGTGCCAGACTAAGAGTGTGGTGAGGAAGACTCTGAAAAATTGAACATCCATCTCCAAAGATTACAGATTAATATCTCAGGGAGGTCTTGATGGGCACAACAGGTCAAGTGATTTCATTCTCTACATTAGCATATGTAATCCTGATGGTTACCACCAAGTGGCAGTTGGTGCTACACGTTCTGGAGAAAATACAGCATGTGACTATACGAAAACAGGTCAACAATATCATTACTATTATTATCTACAAAGTACTAACTATACGTCAGTCACTGTGCCATGTTAAGACATTATCACTCCTCATGACTCACAAGCAAAGCAGAGTTTTCTCACTTTGCTCATGATAAAACCAAGACTCAGGTCAATTTGTCAAGGTTACATTGTACTTGGCAAATGATAGGGCTCTACTTATGGGACTTAGAAGTCTGTTCTCTTCCCACTACTGTTTTCTGGTACATATCACAGTGCAGCTTGTAGGGTGACAGTGATATATCAACATGTCATATCTCATTCAACAACCTATAAATTCCCTGAAGGTAGGATCTATATCTGATTATCATCCTTATAGCCTTCAAAGTAAACATTCTATTTAAAAATACCTGAATTGTGTATGGAGTAAACACTTTGATTTCTCTAGCCTTTTCACATGTATGATCTCATTTAAACCTTCTAACAAATTCCCTGAGGGACGTATGTAGGAGACATACTGAAATCAAAGACTGCTGAGGTAGATGGTCCAGGCTTAAACTCAACCACATCACCACCATGCCAACCCATCTGTGCTGGGGGTTAAGTCATCTAACGATGCAAATACTAAAGGCTTTTATGGAGGAGGAGGAGACTTTTACTAAATAGCTGAAATAACCCAACAACTAAGTGATTAAACATTTATCATCATTACATATAAACATTAAGAAAAACTGTCATTTGAAGAATGTCTTAGCTACAAATTTTTTCCTTCAATGATAGTTTTTGACTGGCACTCGGTTTCTCATTACTCTGATGTCTCACCCATTTATACTACTTGAATGTAAGTAGATCTTACATTTAACCTTCCTCCATCTCCACTTTGAAGCATGTTGGGCACGTGTTAAGCATAAATGCACTGGGCTCTAGTCCTAGCTTCATTTACTACTCTCCACACATGAGTCTCTTTGGACAGTCCATGATAGTGGCTGCAGCTTGGCATCCCAAATACCAACCCTAGTATCCTAGCCCACACTCTGTATTTTCAGGAAGTCACATTCATTCTTTCTCATACTAAGTCCAACTATTTATTAATTTATTACAAACAGATAAAAATAGTCCTAATTAAGATATTCCACGTTCTCTAAGTGTTTTCTCATGTACCGTGTGGCCTCTGTTTTAAAAATACATTTTACCTTGATTAATTTTCTGCTCCTATTTAAGTTCAATGCATAAGAGAGAGAAAGCTGTAGGCTGAGAACTCTTGGAAGATTTCCCCTGATCCTATGCCCCTTAATTTTCAATCTTGTATATGGTTACGGATTATCCCATGCTTATTTGTTTGTTTTTAACTTTTTTTTTTTTTTTTTTTTAAAGATTTTTTTTATTTTTTCCCCTTTTTCTCCCCAAAGCCCCCCGGTACATAGTTGTGTGTATTCTTCGTTGTGGGTTCTTCTAGTTGTGGTATGTGGGACGCTGCCTCAGCGTGGTTTGATGAGCAGTGCCATGTCCGCACCCAGGATTCGAACCAACGAAACACTGGGCCGCCTGCAGCGGAGCGCGCGAACTTAACCACTCGGCCACGGGGCCAGCCCCTGTTTTTAACTTTTAATTTTGAAAATTTTCAAACATGTTGGAAAGAAGAAAGAGTAGAATGTATACCTATGAACCTTCCACCTAGATTTATCAATTGCTAACATTTCACCACATTTGCTGTATTGCTCTCTTGATATACATGTTTTTCTTTGCAGAATCATTTGAAAGTAAGTTTCAAAGATCATAACATTTTATCTATAAATACGTCAACATATATCTCCTAAGAAGTAGGACATTATCCTGTTAAATCACAATATCATTATCACACCCAAGAAATTAAACTTTGATACAACCATTTTTCTCTTATACAGTCTATCACAACTTGTCCCAATCATGTTCTGTTTTTTTTTTGCTTTTTTTTTTTTAGGAAGATTAGCCCTGAGCTAACATTTGCTGCCAATCCTCCTCTTTTTGCTGAGGAAGATTGGCCCTGAGCTAACATCTGTGCCCATTTTCCTCTATTTTATATGTAGGACACCTGCCACAGCATGGCTTGGTAAGCAGTGCATAGGTCCGCACCTGGGATCCGAACCAGCAAACCCCAGGCCGCCGAAGTGGAGCACACAAACTTAACCACAGCACCACTGGGCTGGCCCCTCCAATCATGTTCTTAATAGATATTTTTTCAATTGAGGATCTAATGAAGGACCATGTGTTGCATTTAATTGTCATGTTCCTTTAACTATTGCTCTTGCTTTTCATCACATTGACATTTTTTAACATTTTTTTAAAAGTCTAAATCAATTGTCTTAAAGGATGTCCTGTAATCTCAACTTGTCTGATTACTGCTTTGTGATTAAATTCAGATTAAGCATTTTTGACAAGAATACTATAGGAGACACTGTCATTCCCACAGGATCACATCTGAAGGCACATAATGACCATTTTCCCCATTATTGGTGGTGATGATTGATCACTTGATTAATGTAACGTCTGCTGGATTTCGCCATTATAAAGGTAACTTTTGCCTTTCAAAATTAAAAATCTATGAGGATAAGAAACTATCTTTTCCCCAACAAATTTCCACAGAATATCTCAGCATCACTGATGAATCTCACCACCTTCGTTTTTATGAGGGCCCCTCATTCCTTATGGTTGCTGTATTAACCCTTCTGTCCTCACAATGCCTCCTTAAGTAACATACCGTGAGGTTCTCTTGGAAGGCCTACAGTTTTAGTATAATGGTTCACTGAAGTCCTCAGTGTAGAGTCCCTGTTCTTTTTCCTTTCTATATCTTGGGAACTTTCTTTGAATAAGAGCTTCAAATATAGTATTTTACATAGTAGTTGCCTCATCATTCATACTGAACAACCTCCACTCTATCTGCTTGCCTTACTTTCCATAAAAGTAAAAAAAAGCTATCCAAACACAAGCAAAACTAAACTAAGCCCATCAAACTTGAGCCCATCTGTCTCACTGGTTAATAAAAAACATTCTCTTTGCTTCACAAAATTATAGGACAATCTGTCAATCAAACTCAGCTTGTCTCCTAAAAGATTTGTACCAGGTTGTCTGTCATATCTCTAGCGTTCTGTATTTGCTGTGGTTCCTACTTTAGCAGCTCTAATGAAGCAAGCTACATAAGGAGGTGAGATAAGGTTTCTATCAAAATCTTAATTCCCAAATCAGAAGTCAAGAAGGCAATCCTAGGAAGAGCATAGCCATCTGTAGACACCTAGAAGAAACTTTGCTAAGACAGATAATTACAATAGTAGAACTTCTTGAGTAAGTAACCGTGACGTAGCCTCAAAAGTTAGCATAAAAATCAAAACTGATCTCTCTATTATGTAAAATTGAAATAATGCAAAATTTAAATAATTACACCTATGTTTCTACTTATATTTTTTCTTCTGTTAAAAACCTGGCAGGGGCTGGCCCGGTGGTGTAGCGGTTAAGTTCCTGCACTCAACTGCAGCGGCCCAGGGTTTGCTGGTTCGGATCCAGGAGCAGACCTACGCACTGCTTATCAAGCCATGCTGCGGCAGGTGTCCCACATATAAAATAGAGGAAGTTGGGCACAGATGTTAGCTCAGGGCCCCTCAGCTAAAAGAGGAGGATTGGCAGTGAATGTTAGCTCAGGGCTAATCTTCCTCAAAAAAAAAAAAAAAACCTGGCAGACTTTTTAAGTAAGTGATCTAGGAATGAACAATATGCATTAAAGCCTCCAATAATGAACACAGTACACTCCAATGACATTCTTTACTCTCAGGAACTTTAATGTCAAAGGCAAAAAGAAAAAGTTTGACTTAAATGATGCATTCTTTCACAAGGAAGCCTAAATGGCCAGCAAAAACCACAGTGAGCAAGGAATTCTAATTTCAACTTTGCAACTATGATAGGTTTCTTCATCTATGAAAAGAAAGATAAGACTTGATGAGTTCTAAAGATTTTTTATTCATAGTCATCTATGAATCTGAATATATAGGTGACTGCCATATAAAAACATACGTATATGACGTAAAATAACTTCTTGCATTCCCCCAAAAGATTTAACCAGAAGTACAAGATTTAAAGAGGCATTAAAAATACTTAGTAATCAAGATAATTAATAGTTAAGTGCTATACTTTAAACAACACTGCAAGATGATAAACAAAACACCAAAATCTTAAAGACAGGCCATTTTCGTTTGTATGTTTTCTGATCCTGCATTATTGTGCAGCAGGAACCATCATTTCCGATCAGCTGGCAGCTCCCAGTCCCTAAGACTGTTTCCTGCCAGGAAGGTTTACAAGGGTTGAGAATGGTGCCCAACAGACTGAGCAATGTGCTTTATATACAGTCATACTTTTTGATGATAGAGCTTTTATTAACCTTTTCCACTTGACACAAAAATTTGCTAAGTGTGTATGGGGCACACATTTTTTAAGATTTTTGCTTCAGGTTCTAATATGGCTCAGTAGGGCACTGGATTTAAGGATTCATTCTTTCAATGGGTAAAGCACAAAAATGTTGAAAACTAAATGCCTCTACTTCAGGAGCTTTCAGTCTCACAGAAATGAAGAGTCACTTTTACAAACAACTTAAAGTGAAATACAAAGTACCACAGAGAGAAAACAAAAACCCTGGAATTCAGGGAGGTGAGAGCTTCCTCTGTTGGGGGGAATGAGAATTAGGAAAAGATTCCTATGAGTGAAGTAGGATATCAAATTCAGTAAATGAAAATACAAAGACTGCATCAGATATTTATACTAAAAAGTATTTGTTATTTTTTATCTGAAATTCCAATTGAACTGGGCATCCTATATTTTATTTGATAATCTTTAAGTAGTAGGTAGCATATAAGTTGAATCTTGAAATATGGATCTAAATAAGAATTCCTACTTTACTATTTTGAAACTACTATTCAACAAATAGGAAGCATTATGACACAAGGAAGTGAACTCAATTCAAATACAAGTGTGGCACCAACTAGCTGGAAAACAATGGATAAGTTATTTCTGTGAATTCCAGTTTTTCCACTTAACATAATGATATTACTTGCCCTACATACCTTGCAGTACTGGTAGGCTCAAGAAACCTAATTTTTCTGAAAATGCCTTATAAGATGTACGTATTAGTGAAATAAGAATTTAAGATAAAGCATTGTTTTATTGTGGAAGCCAACAACTATAATGCTGATCTAATAGATGGTAACCCCACAGTTCCATGGAACTGGCATCTGTGACTAAGAGTTAGGAAGTTTCACTGAAAAATCATCAAGGATTAGCTTGCTTTCTTGAACATGAAGCTTTATTCAAAGTCAGATCCATCCTCTGATAAAAGGTAAAATTCATGAGAACACTCGCTTCCACTATTGTCAGCACTGTCTACAGATAATTAATTATTGTGTAAAAATATGTTTAAAAACTGTTTAAAAATGCTCAAATACCTTTGACACTGATATCTACGTGTTCTACATAGGTTTTCCAGGCCCAGTCAAGTTGTAAAATTTCTTCTTGCAGGTAGCGTTTCCTTCTCTGGGCTGCGCGAAACAAAGGCCCACTAGTGAAATTTGCTAGGACATCAGGTAAATGCCAGCAAGAAGTGATTCAATCGACTGTGCTCCACCTTCCACCAAAAACCAGAGATGTGAACACTTGATTTGGAAGATAAGATTAACTTCAAAATGGAAGAATGGGAAACAGACAAGTGAAAGGGATAATATAGAAATAGAGATGGGTAAATTCAAGACAGGAAGGAAGAAGAAAATGGTGTGTAAAGAATTACAGATAATCTCAAAGATGAAATGAGAGAGCTGGGAAAAAAAAAAAGGAGATTTGTAAAAAAGAGACTAAAGGATGATGAGAAAGGAGATGACTAAAAGAGTGAAAAGAGGACACATAGAAATCATTACCCCTGAGCAGACCAACCAACACCAGAGAATTCAGGCAGGACCGTAATCCTCCCAGGCTGCTCTGAAAGCAGAAGCCAAAGACTGGAGTCAAGTAACTGGGGATCTCCATAAACTTAAGCGAGAGGTCAGCAGTAAACAAGTTAGGCCTCCCTTCAGACTTAAGAAGAAAAAACAACCCTATAACTAGCTGCCAGTAAATTAATTTAATAAACCTAACATTTATGGTACCCAATTGAATCATTTTGCAACAAAGTAGGGAAATAAATTACACCACACACATTCAAATATATATACACATTTTAAAGGTGTCTTCAAGTGAAGTCTCTCAGATTGAAAAAACTGAGATACAGAAAGCAGGTTCTTACATAATACATACATAAAGCAGTTGTATGTCATTTCCCATAAGCGATAGATTAATACAAATTTTAGTCCTGGCTCCAGAATTAAGAAGTGGCTTGGCCTCTCTGAGTCTGAACAATGAAGCAAATCCTGACTGGGAGATTCCAGAAACGTTCAGAAAGAATTAATCCTGATTTCATTTTGATCCTGATTTCTGATGAACCGACAAGTGTGACTTCCTAATTTCCCTCCCTCCTGATCTGTAAACTGATTATTTGTAAATAAACATCTAACATACCATGAGTTCATATATAAATTAGCTGTAGAATAAATTCTAATTTAGAAGAAAAAACAAAACTTCCTTAAGGAATCCATCTTGTAATATACACTTTACTCCAAGGTTATTTTCAGTTGTAATTATTATCTTTCTTTCTTTGCATTTGGTTCTTTAAATTCAATTCATAGCATATTAAAATTATGTAATTCTTAGATACTGGCTGGAAAGCTAGAGGATTATAAATACAGAGGCTACCTTTTACCAAAAAAGGGACACCTATTAAAACGTAATTTTAATTTGTGTGTGTGTGAGTGAAGAAGATTGGCCCTGAGCTAACATCTGTTGCTATTTTGTATGTGGGATGCTGCCACAGCATGGCTTGACGAGTGGTGTGCAGGTGTGCACCCTGGATCTGATCCCATGAATCCCAGGCCACCAAAGCCTAGTGTGCAAACTTAACCACTACAACACCGGACCAGCCCCCTTAATTTTAATTTTATAGAAGCAACTAATATATAGTTCTGATTAGTTGCATACAGCTTTATCCATTATAAACTATTAAAATTTAGGGTGAATATTTGCTATGACCCTAATAAGGGTTGTTTTTACTTCTCATGACTTATATTATAATATTATAATAAGCATCATACCATGCTATAGTTATTCATTCATAAATCTGTCTTTCTCCTTATTGATGCCTATGAGCAACTTACAACAAGAGATTACATTATTTATTTGCCTTTTTGTGCCCAGCACCTAACACAGTGTCAGAATATATCAGGTGCTCAATATATATATATATTTGAGTTCACCAAGTTAATTGAAAGGACGAAATCCTCTGCAGAACATAAAATGCAAATACATTCAACCTGGGAACAAAATCTATGTGCTTAATATTAACAAATTATTTCTGGACATTAATATTAATGTGGTCCTAGTTACAAAATTCTGCTTATATATCTTAGACATATTATATTGAAGCACAAAAAAGAACAGTTGTCTTTTTCACAACTTGGGGATTTAAAAATTTTTGGAATAGAGAAAGTATCAAAGCTTGCTGATATTCTAGCATCCTATTCTGAATCAACCGTACTGTTTATTTTTCCTTTCTTAAAGAAATTATAAATGTGTTGTTATAAAAACATTTGATACTCACAAGTGTTCACAAAAATAAGTTTTAGGAATCATTCTATGATTCTATCTAAAATGGAGTTTTTCTTAAAATATACTTTTAGTTTTATATATCAAACAAAACCAAAAACTAACAGCGGCAATTATACTCCTGCTCTAATCTGATGTTCCAAGAATAATAATTTTATTCTAATGCATGTTAGCTCTTTTGCATGGGAAACAGACATCAAAAAAAAATAAGAAAATTAAAATAGTGAGGATCAGTGTAATTAGTTATAGAAAGGACTAAACTAACAATCTTTTAAGATTAAATTATATAATTTTATTTTTAATCATTCTTGAAATGTATATTATTCAAATTAAAAAATAAGTTTCAATAAATCTATTTTATACAACAAATTGAACACGAGTTAGATCTAGCTATTAGATATGCAAATATCCACCATCTGATCATATGCATCATGTAGTATTTGATTTTTCACTTCACGCACTCCTATGAATGGCACTCAACAAACTGGAAAAAAAGAGTACGCCAAGGACAACATACAAATGTGAGATAATTGGGGAAATTTTTTTTTAAATAAATGAAGGGGGAAGTGTTTCTTTGGAACTTTTCCATTCCAATAATTTATTATGTTGTGCAACACAGAGTTATTAAAATACATTCTGTCAACAAATATTCTAAAATTCTAAATCACTACTAAAGTGTGTTTTATATAGCTCTAATCATGGAAATATGCCAAGGTATCTCTTATAGAAGGTTCATTTTTTAAGAGAAAATGCAACAAAACCCAATGCAATGCTTTTTTTACCTGAAAAAATTATGTTTGCAGAGCTGGCCAGGTGGCACAGTGGTTAAGTTCACCCACACCAGTTCAGTGGCCTGGAGTTCATGAGTTCAGATCCCAGGGGTGGACCTACACATTGTTCATCAAGCCATGCTGTGGCAGCACCCCACATACAAAACAGAGGAAGATTGGCACAGATGTTAGCTCAGGGTCAATCTTCCTCACCAAAAAAGAGATCATGTTTGCTGTGTTCTATGGAGTTTTAGAACAGTTTATGAAGACCCAATAACCAGTGAATTCAACTTTGATTTTTCTGGGAAAAAGAAAAAAACTAAAAGCTGTAGATGATTTATTAGTTTCAGTACACTACATAGAAAATAAATTATATAATGACACTATTTGAGAAGAATCATATTTTAATATGGCTACTTAAAAAAATAAAAGGAAAAAAAACCCTGAAAGCCAATAATTTATACTTGATAAGAATCAAAAACAAAAGAAGAGCTCAGTTTAGTTTTTTAAATGTTCAATTTTAAGTAAAAGGAATGCACCAATTACTTCTGTAAATGACCCTTCAACCCTAATTACCCAGGCAAAGGTAACTTTCCATTAATACTTGTTCCCATTTTGTTTTATTTAATATATCTGCTCTAAGAAAAAGAAAAGAAAAGAAGGGGGGAGAAAGTTTACAGGAAAAGCAAGAAGTAGATTTTAAAAATTAAGCTTTAAGTACTAAAACTTGCCTCTTGACATTTTAGAAAATATAATAAAATATATGAAGGAAATAAAAGGCAAAATCTTGGAAAAGAGAGGACAAATTTATCATTATTTTCAGATATCAGATGTCTATCTTTAAGATCCAAGAGAATCAACTATAAAACTATTTAAAACAATACAAAATCAGAAAGATGGTCAATTACAAAACTTATATACAAAAGTATATTGAAAATGTATACCCTCATGTACCACTAATAACCAGTTAAAGATATTGAAATGATATTATTCACTATAGCAATAAAATTACTGAATACATAAAACTAAATTTAATATGAAATATATAGAACCTATAATAAGAAAACTGCAAACCTCAAAAAAGACAGGCTTAAGCAAATAGAAAGTGCTCTGTCTTATAATAGTTAGAGATATCAAATTTCCACAAATAAAACTGTAATTGTAGAGGCCTGCCCCAGTGGCCCAGTGGTTCAGCTCAGCACGCTCCGCTTCGGCGGCCTGGGTTTGGTTCCTGGGCACCGACCTACATCACTCGTCTGTCAGTCACCACACTGTGGTGGCAGCTTACATACAAAATAGAGGAAGACTGGCAACAGATATTAGCTCAGGGCTAATCCTCCTCAGCAAAAAAAGAAAACGGGAAGATTGACAACAGAAGTTAGCTCAGGGCCAATCTTCCTCAGTGGAAAAAAACCTGTAATTATAAAGTAATAATAACCAACTTCTAACATTGTGGGTGTTTGTGCATGAGCGATTGGGGTGGGTAGCATTATTATTTAAACATTAGTAAGGAGAGAGACTGAGGGAGGAAGAGCAGAGCCAGGGACTAGTCCAAGGTGACACATAGACCAAGGATTAATGATCCTAAAATCAACTCAATACAAAATCTGATTTCCAAAAGGTCACTGATTGTGTAGAAAAGTGGAAAGTCTCAGCTCCAGTTTGGTGTAGAGCAAATTAGGCTCAGTGGGGAGGTTAACATAATCAACCATGGCATATTCATATTAGGGAGTTCAAGACAATAGCATCTGAGAGCTAAAAAAAGAAAAGAAATCCTTGATAAATCTACTCAGCTTTACATTTTCTCTGGGTATAGAAGATACTGGAAGATGCAAATAAAGCTATAGGGAACTTTGAAGGCACAAAGGCATACCTTGAACTTTCTAGAACAAGGAAAAGGGAACCAAGCTAACAGGGAGGTCCCTGGCAAGTAAGTGGTGGTATTTCAATTAGTAATCTCATCTTTTACATTTATAAAGGTCTCTGAGAATAAAGATCAAGAATGTCCTTGGCCTAATATCACAGGCAATTACTCTGAATAGAGAAATCTACTTTAGAATATCAAGTAGTAGGTATGTTCTCACATCCCTCACAAGTCTAAGCCAGACAAACTCAACTTTCCCACTCCCGTTTTTCTTGATTCAAAACACTATGAAATTTAATTCAAAAAACTACTGAAGCAAAAAGATTACTTAGAGAAGACAATCTTTCAGATTTGTAAAACTCTGGTATATGTGATACATCCTGCACAGCATAGAAGGATATATTGAGAAAGTATTTAGACTTTTAATAAGGGGTGAAATTAACACAATTATTTCATTTTCTATCATATTTTCCTAACTTGTAGTACGTCTATGATGTCTTTTTAACTTAAAAATCCTTAAATACTACATGAAGATATAGAAGTAAAAATAGCAATGATAAATCAACCTAGGTCCCAGGATTATTTTCTATTAGGATAATAAAAGCTTATACATTTTTCCTATATATAAAATGAAACATGACTGTAATGAAAATTTTAATAGTACATCCCTGTTACTCACTGAAAAAAGTTATAAAACAAATCTCAACAGGTTATTTTATTTTGTCACATACGTAAAAAACAAAAAAAGTCACCCAGTGACTTGGAGTGCCTATTTCTACTCACTCTCATGACCAGGTTTTACAAAATCCAGATCCTAAAATCCAAGATGAGAAACAGTGAAAGGATGTACAATTAATATAAGTTGCTTGCAATAATCTCTTCTCTGCAGCACCAAAAGCCTTTAATAGGGTAAGTGTACCATAATACCAAGATTGGATTTATATATCCTAGAAAACGGGTTACACGCTGATGAACAGAATTAAATTGACATAATGGCTCTTAATGGTTATAAATGTAGCTTTTTCCTACTTTAATTGGCAATGACGAGACTGACCTTTTCTCTATAATTGTAACTACAGTACAGTAACTAGACAAACCACTACTTACTTCTGAAATAAAGAGAAGAGGAAGAAAGCTCTCAGTCACTTGCTTTGAGAATGCAGAGTAAAATTGCGTTGAAATTCCACTGGGGAAAAACGAACTACCAATAAGAAAAAATAGTTTTTCATAAATTATGTTCTACGTTTAGTTTAATATCTGAACTAAGGACAAAAATCCCTGAAGGAAACCCTTTTCATATACTCAGAGACAGTCCCCCTACTTGAGGACAAAAACCAGTCCGGAAACCAAGTTTGAAAGTTAAAAAAATGAATTAAGATGATATTAGAGACAGTTGGAAGGAGAGCAGGAGCAGAGAGAAGGTTTACTTCCAAAGATTTAAAACTAAGAATGATAAAATCCCTAACTGTGGTCCATGCAGGCATGCCTTCCTTGGGCCCACATTATTCCGCAGGGAGGTAAACGTCTTGACATGGACCTTGGGGAAACATCAGCTGCCAGTCATCCCAGAGGACTCATGGCTGAGGCTGTGAAGGGAGTTGTTTCCCTTACCTGAGAGCAACTACCTTTTCTTCCACCCTGTTCCTGGGCCTCAGGGGATGGTCAGATGGCTTCCAAGCCTTTAAGCCTCCACAGTGGGAAACACTAGGTCCCTGGAGGAGGGGTGGGAGAAGACTTCTTTTTCAGCAGCCAAGATTGTGCTGTGCATAAATTATTGCCTGTCTGAGAGACCCTGGGGAGAGAATCATGGCTAAAACAAATACCAATGTAAACACTTGTCACAACTCACTACCTGTTAGCATCCCAAGGGCTCCACAGGGGTCAGCCTCTCCCCAACTAGCTGCAGTAGTTGGCCAGCAGTCACACCCCTGGGCAATGATAAATCAACTCAGGAATCAGCATTATTTCCTCATTAGGGCAGTAGAAGCTCACTCATTTTCCCTATATGTAAAAAGAAATATAATTGTAATAGGAATTTTAGTTAAACAGTATACCCCTCTTGGTCACTGAAAATAAGTTAGAAAATCTAAGTGAGAGCTAGGGACCATCTTTCATCAGCTAGAGCAATGAAATTTGGCGTATAAAAGGCAATTTAAGGAAGTCATTGTATAATATGCAAAAATTCAGGTTATATAAAAGTACAATGGACAGTAATTAAAAACTATTCACATATGCAAATTGGAAACCACTAATTTCCCCAATTATAGGAATACCAAACAAGATTTCAGAGTGTGCTCAGCAGAGTTAAAAGGAGTGAGTAGAAATGATGAAAATGAAAAGTGGCAAAAGTATTATACAATTATCGAGAAAGAGGCAAGTGTTGCTAAACTATAAACTCCACGAAGGCAGGGAACACAAATATTCTGCTCACTGTCCTATCCCATATGCCTGGTCATGGTAGGTGCTTAACAAATATCTGGTAAATGAATAAGCGAAAAATAAATGAAATCATACTCAGTCATTTTCTCTCATACATTCTTGGATCACACAAGCAACTATTTCTCATAATGCTTATCAGACACAAAACAGAGACAAGTGAATAAAGCTTCTATAAAGAGCTCCCTGGGATAGAAAATTGTATTCTACCTATGTGACACTGGGCAACTTACTTAATCTCTTGTGCCTTGATTCCCTCATTTATAAAAGGGAATAATAATAGCATCTACTTCACAGGGTTGTTAGGAATTTAATATATGTAAAGCACTCACTGACTAGCAGAGTCAATGCTCCCCAACTGCTAGTGATTTCTGCTGTTACTCTTTAAGGATAATGCAGGGAGGTTTTTAAAATGCAGTGGCTATTCATTGGTCATATTAGCTGGGCCCTCTTCTATCCTCTCCCCAGACAGAGATCATTTCTTATTCAACTGTGTTTTGCTTGCCAGTACTAAGCACAGTGCCTGGCATATAATAAATTGATTTAAAAAAAAGAATATATTGCATTGAATCAAACACTAATATTACACTGTTCTCATCTAGATCATAAAAAAGTCATCTAGGCCCATTATGATGTAGAGCATGAATTTGCTACATAATAAATCCAAATGTGACAAGCATTTTCCTCTAACATTCGATAATATCTAATTAAGAGACAGTTATAATGAAAGAGCTTAAAATGTTTCATTTTTGCCAGGCCCCATCATAGAGTCAACCTCTATTCCCTTACATTCTTCCTTATCATTTATTCATCATTCAAAAACTAAACTCTCAATCCTTTCAATGTATTATTGTGACATCAATGGCAAGGAAAGCAGATAAGAAGGTTCAATTGACAATTAAATATTGGGAAGCAGGCTAGGATGTCAACAATGCAGGGCATTAAAACATTAAAAAAAAATCTGTACTGAAGATATAGAGAACTACACATTGATCAAAACGCGTCTGGCATTATAAGCACACTTGTGTGCAAAATAATACGTTAGAACTCTACGAAAGAGTAGATTTGTTTTATTTATAAATTTAAAATTTTCCACCTGGGGCCGGCCCCATGGCCAAGTGGTTAAGTTCTCAAGCTCCACTTTGGTGGCCCAGGTTTTCACCGGTTCGGATCGTGGGCGCAGACATGGCACCGCTCATTAGGCCAGGCTGAGGCGGCATCCCACATCCCACAACTAGAAGGAGTCATAACTAAAAATACACAACTATGTACCAGGGGGGCTTTGGGGAGAAAAAAGAAAAATAAAATCCTTAAAATTTTCCAGCTAACTGCCATAATTCACCCTGAAATATTTCTCCCTTTGGTTTCAGAAAAATTAAATCAGAATTGGTACCTTGATGCAACACGTTGGATCATCTAAAACCGGCAATAAACTATTTTTCCAGAGTTTCTCTCCTAACATTTGTAAGCAGTATATGATAGGTAAGCATGAGCTTTCCCTGAGGATCTGGAAATAAGACTGTCCCCTAACTTAAACTACAAAATTAATCCAAAATAGAACAAATGAGCAAACATAATAGTCAAAATAGCTCCCAGGCCAAACTAAGAATCTGACATCACATCATCATGACAATGACATCCACAGAAAGAAGATATCAATCAGAAACAGGGTAACCATCTAATTTATCATCCAACCATGACACTAGGTCAGACACAAAGCAGGACTGTGCTCCACCAATTGAGACATGTGATCACCCTAAATCACAAGAGGAGCTGGTCCTGTTGGATAGTAAGAACACAAAACAGTAGAGCAAACTTTGGTATTGCCCTTCCAAGTATTATAAGGGGACTCTGGTTCATGAATATACCATTCATTTGGTAATTAACAATGCTGTAGTCCAAAGCTGTTCTTATGACGTAGTTTTGTTATTTAACTTGATTATATAACTTTTCATTTACTTATGTCTTATTTCTTCTGGTATATGGTAGATCTTTTTAGTCACTGTGATAATGTCTCATGTTTCTTTTCAAACTCCGCATTCTAGCGTATGTACTACAAACTGAAGACAAGAGTCAAATGCTCACTTACTAACAGTAATAATAATTATTATTATAGTTGGCATGTATCGAGTAGTTAACTATGTGCAAGAAACCGTTCTAAGTACTTTATGTATAATGCATGTATGCACTTTATGCATGTATAATTGCATTAAAATCACACAAAAACTTTATGAAGTAAGTACTACTGCTTTCTCCATTTTACAGATAAGAAAACAGGACAGAGGGAGGTTAAGTGACTTGCCTACTGACTACCAGGCAGGAAGAGGCAGAGCCAGGATTCACATCCACATTGTCTGGCTCAGAGCCTGTGCTCAAAGCCACTACACTATACTGTCTCTTAGTGGAAAATATTCTTGTGCCTAAATAATTTATTCCAAGTTTTTTCAATTATTAAAGTCATTTTTTTTTTAAAGATTGGCAGCTGAGCTAACAACTGTTGCCAATCTTCTTTTTTTTTTTCCTGCTTTTTCTCCCCAAATCCTCCCAGTACATAGTTGTATATTCTAGATGTGGGTCCCCCTAGTTGCAGCATGTGGGACACTGCCTCAGCGTGGCCTGATGAGTAGTGCCAGGTCCGCGCCCAGGATTGAAACCAGCGAAACCCTGGGCCGCTGAAGCAGAGCGCGTGAACTTAACCACTCGGCCACAGGGGCGGCCCCTTAAAGTCATTTTTAAACGGTCCAAAATAGTTGATGATAGCATCCAAAGTTGGCACAGGTATGGAGAAACAGACACTCTTGTGCAGGAATGTAGACATATATTCATATAATCTTTTATAGGGAATTAAGCAAGATGTACAAAAATTTTAGTTATGTATATACCCTTAGATTAAGAAATTCCATTTCAAGAATTGAATCCTAAGGCAACAAAAATAAAAGTATACAAAGATATAGGTATAAGAATGTTCATCACACAGTTACTTACAGGAGTAAAAGTTAGAAATAATTAGAATGTCTATCAATAAGAGACTGGTTAAATACTATGTGCTAAAACTCTACCATAAACCCATAAGAAGTGATGACAAAATCTATGTCTATTAAAACAAAAATAAATCTATAACATATTGTTGACTTATAGACACAGATTGCAAAACAGTATGCACCATTCCAAAAGGAGGTGTGGGGGAGAAGTACATACACACATGTGCATATCTGAACAGACGTTCACCAAAATGTAAACACAGTAGAAATGTCTAGAAAGTGGGACTCCAGGTAGTCTCAATTTTTTTTTTTTAATATTTACTAAAAACCTACTTAGGTTTGTGTTGTTATTTTGCATTCAAATGGGCATAAAAGAAAACAAGCGTTGGTGGCAAATAAGTGGCTAGCAAAGAAAGGCGAGGGAGAAACTCAGCAAAGTGGAATGTAGCAGCCTCCGAGTCAGGCGGAAGCAGCATTTAGGCTCCACCTTCACCCCTGGCAAGCTGCTTGAACCTGGATAAGTCACAGATGATTTTTGAGCCTCTGTTTCAAAACTGCAAAATGAAGGCATTACCTGGAATATTTACTGTTCTTTTCAATTCTGTGGTTGAGGTTAAAATTTTAAGAGCAGCCAGGAATATGACTACTTCTTAATCCCTTGCTAGTCACAAATTGATTATTCTGCAGTTTATTAGCCTACACTTAAGTCAGTTTACACAAGATGTGAAATACCAAAAGCCTGGAAAACAAGAACAATGGAAACGCACACAAACACTCAGGCACCCGTTGTCGGAAATACGATTATTCCTCACAGAATAATATAGTCACTAAGGAAGGAGCCCACGGAGATCTCTCACCATCCCAATAAAAGCTCATTTCCAAACGTTTGACAGTTCTCTTATAACATTTCACTTTTACATAGATTTTAAAAGTACATAGGATCTATCTGACATTGTGGTATTTATACCTCTACTGACAAAAATCTAAAGAAAGAGTCAAGTGAGACTTTGATGTTGCATTCCACTGTTATTCAAATATATCAATAATCAAATCTGGAGAGCTGCCAATAAAAACAGAATAAACATCATTAGCATTTTAATAAACCTGCAAGCCACAGGGCTGGAAGAACAGAGCAAGACAGAGCACAGGGAAATCAGCACGGGCAGTGTGCCCTCTGGAGCGATGTGCCCTTTGGCAGTCCACTGTGTCCTCCCCTGCACTCCTGCAGAACACACACTCCAGGGAGACATCTCTGTATTTTAAAACCTCTCGTACACCTGCCCCAGCTCTCAAGTTAAGGGGTTGTGTCGTAGTCTTTTTTAAAACTGAGAATAAATAACCGGATTTTAAAAATACTTTAAGAAAGTGCTGATCTTTTAGTTTAAGGAGCGTTTGGAACGTCAGATAGAGTATGATTATAATACATTAACTACATAGACCCAGATGATAGATGAAGAAAAAAGTGGTAAGAAGATAGAAAAAAAAAAAAAGAAAGAAAAAAAGAAAGAAGAACTACATGCAATAGACGAAGAGCCAGGAGCCTGGAGGGAGAGGGCTGAATTAGATGTCCTTTGAAACTACTTCCAAACCAGATTCTATGATTCTTAGAATATATCAAACTCAAAATTACATATAAACACTCAAAGTAAATAGTTAATTTTCCTTAATTTCCAGTCATTATATTTTCTCAACTGAACTAGAAATTAGAAATTAAAAGCCCTGCTCCCAGAATATTTTGAATTTCATTTATTCTCCTTATTAGTCCACTGTGTGTGTGTATGTGTATGCTGAAGTGTATTTTCAAAAGTGTAACTAATTAAAATATATTTGGATGAAAACTGCAAATGAAAAACAATTCACAAAGGTAAAGTAGCTATATATTAAGCGATCTTACTTTATAGCAACATAAGTAGGGATCACTGTGCTTTTTTTAAAAAAATCTCTACAAATCTGAATACACTTTACCCATTTAATCTGAAAACAAGGAGATGTCTATGAAAATATATAACAATGAGTATGCTCTGTCTTATTTTCTTCAAATAATTGTGAACATTTCAGTGTTATCATACAATAAGCAATAAGCAACCTTCAAGAATCTGCTAGTGTCTTTAAAAAGTTTGATTTAAGACCTTTGCTGTCAATTTGCAGGAAACCATGAGGCTACGATGGTGATAAAGTGTCGATGATGGATGGTACCACCCAAGCCACCATTCTAATAATGAACTAATGATTCATACTCAAGGTGCTTTTGAAACATGATTAAGCCTCCAAACATTTCACTAAGGTAGGTTCTCATTACCCCAATCTCACAAAAGAGAACTTAAGTTTACCAAGGTTACATAGTGAATGATACATATTACAAGTTTGAAGGAAAAAAAAAAAAAAACACACACACACACACACACACAAAGGACCCCAGACTCCCAACTCCCACCGCAAGCCCTATTCATTACTATTGTGGAGAAGCCTTTCAGGGTAATTTATTTCCGTGCTCTGAGTCTGACCTTCTCTGGTGGCCACTGGCAAGTGTTTGCCAAAATGTCACTGACCAAAAAACTCCTTACAATGCCATGTATTATAAAATGAATATGTCAAGAATCAGATGAAAATGTCATCAGTGACACTGACAACAATAAAAGAAAATATTCTACAGATTTAAGAAATGAAAGAAGATCCAAGTGAAAGGGGAAAAAAATTAGCTGAGAAAATGTCATCAGTGAGAACATCAACAAAAAAGTAAAACAGGCCACAGCTTTAGGTAAGGGAAGAAAACACAAATTAAAGCGGAAACAATTACCTAAGAATCAAGTGCTCTGTAATGGATCAGAAAGGGGAAGAAAGGCTCCTTTTACAAAGGCTTGTGGGAAAAGTGCATCTCATTTAGAGATCGCCCTGTCATTCCTGGGGGAAGAGAGATGGGGAGACGGAGGTGACATGTCTAAGCACCTGTGAGAGCTCTTCAGATCTGAATCCCAAAGTCACTCAGGTTTCTATTTGCATGTCAAAATGAATGACATAATTTTTGAATGTCAAAAGTAGTCACAGCAAATTAAAAAGAAATTCATCAAAAATTTCCTCCTATTGCCCTTAAAATGGAAAGTCAAAAGTTGTTGATTTTCCCACTTTGAAGTCTTTGGCAAGAAGTTTCACTTGTACAAATACTTAAAATCAAACAACTCAGGGGGATATGTCTACTCCTTTGAAATTTAAGAAAAAAATGTGATTTCACTGAGAAGATTACTTTTACACTAAGACTTGGGACATTTATTCTAAATGGACCTAGCCTGCAGATGTGATTATTAAAATAAATGATTGCCGCTCATTACTGATGATTAGAATATATTTTTGGTGTATTCTGGAATTTTCATTTGTATATGCTTGGCACTTTTAAATACTAAATAATAGCTTTAATCAAACTTTCAAATAACACATGTACGCTTTTGATTACCTGCCTGAGCATGAGCTGTATTGAAGGTTAACCACAGTCCAGGTTTAATCCTAGGCAGTTTGCTCCACCTATATGCTTATAGGACACCATCCTCCCAACACTGAAGTGAAATCAATGCTCACATGAGCATTGATAAAACATAGAGAGGTACATGTTAGGATTTCCTGCTACTTTGACTACTGTCCCATGTTCTCCCCTAAACATACTCCCAAGCCCATCAGTGTGGATCACCACAAATTCTAAATACAGTCATGCGCCACATAATGATGTTTCAGTCAACGAAAGACCACATATACAACAGTGGTCTCATAAGATTAGTACCATACAGCCTAGGTGTGTAGTAGGCTATACCATGCAGGTCTGTGTACGTACATTCTATGATGGTCGCACAACAACAAAATTGCCTAACAACGCATTTCTCAGATGGTATCCCCATCATTATGCAACGGATGACTGTACTTTACCAACTGCAGAGTGCAAGTACAGAACCTATTTAGAGGAGCGAAATGTAGTATACAACTAACAGTGACATGTTAGTAATGATAAATGAAACCATTCAAATTAAACCTTAGAAAAATACTGTCAATGGGGAAGGAATCACAAGTAAAATATATGTGCATACAATAAGTAACAGGAGTGGAGCACTGTCAAGTTATTGTGACCTTGTCCCTTTTTAAACAGCTACATTTTCAAAATGGGAGATGACCATCAAGTAGCAGCCACATCTGTGTGGATGTCTAAACGTCTGTCAGAGCCTGCCTGGTGATACTTTACACTTCTCCTCCTCTAACAAGCTTCACTGTTACATCCTACTCGGAGATGGATGGCTGCCAAGAGCCATCACCAAATAAAAGCTCCTCTACAACATAATGATGTCTCTGTACTGGGAATAAACCTGTGAAAGAAAAATCTTGGAAACAAAAAGAAGATGGACATCTATTTAAAGATATAAATTACTAAACATTTCTAATTCCAGTAAGACCATAACATACAAAATATTAACTGTATGGTAATATATAGTTCTTTGAAGACAGTTATCCCATAAATGTATATAAATCTGCAGAAAGAAATGTTACAGAAAACAAGCCTTTTGTTTTTTTCAAATTCATTACTGAATTTAATGAAGAAAGCCAGGGTATTGTCTTGACATATTTTGTCATCCTCTTTCTGAATAAATTGCTGCCACAAGGATATCATGTTTCTCCAGAGTTTTTCTCTCGCTGTCTTCATTTGTTTTTTTTTTAATTCAGTAAGGTTAACATGTTGTCAGTTAGACTAAAATTGTATCCACGTACCGTACCTTACGCATAAACCACCACTCTATGGCAGAGAACTCAGCCTCTTTAACTCTTCAGTTATATTTATACAGCATTTTAAAGGCTATGTCTACACCTATTAAATGAATTTTATTTTGACTGACTTATTTTGACTTGCTCTATGTCTTGACCAACTTGAACAGTGTATTTTTTTCTCCTCTTACGTTGAATACAAGCTTATGTTCAGTAGTTTTGATTGCCATCTAATCAATCAACACACATTTACTGAGCTTCTGGTTAGGAGCCCAGGACCGCAGAAAAGTCACAATTCCCAGATACAGTTTTAATTCCTATGCTATTATCAATATAACATTCTAAGAAATTTCATAATCCATCTGAGTGTAAATTAAAATGAAAAGAAAAAAACACAACTTACTCTCTCTCCTCTCCCCAAACATAAGATTCTCCAGATGTATACTCATACAAAGGAAAATATTCATGTGTGTGTGTGAAATACAATAAAATATCAAAATACGAAGATACACTGGTAATTTACTAAGAGAAAAAGATTAATCAAAACTAAAAATAGGAATTCAGTTTAAATTCAAGTTAAAAGGAAAACAAATGGAAATTGTACTCCCCAAATGGAACTAGTTCTCAAAATACCATAATAAACCATGGAGAAAATGCTCCCAGGCTTAATTTAACAGGCAATAAAACCCTGCGGCAGCTCTGATTATAGAGTGCTGCTATGGTAAATGGTAAAATAAGCTATGATAGATATGTCAGAATTACCTACTAGTATTAACTGGTTTATTGATGGATAGTTATTAAGGTGATAATTAAAATTAAAAATAAAGGCATTTCAAAAATGAAAAGACTCCCACTTCTACCTGTGGAATTTTTGTAGTGGGTATTAGTACCATTACTGCCCATGTGCTAGAGAAATTATGTCCTTACAAGACTTACTGTTAGAAGACATAGATGGTAAAGGCAAAAATATAACAGTGACTAATCTTAGCCATAACTCTTCTAAGGGAGGGTCTCCTTCTCCATTTCCTCCTAACTTGACAATAGAGTAGAAAAGTATATATTCTTCATACTATGAAATACCAAAAACTATTTTTAATATATATAAAATCAAGACCTTATACTTACGTATTTTAAAATTTGTATTCACATATTCCTTTCAGACTCAAGGCCCTTATGAGAACAGAAAAGATACCTTTTTTCCCATATATTTTTTAGATGAATACTCAATATTAAATAGTAACACTAGAAACTGCACATGGATGTTATTTTATTTTAATACTATTCTATTCAATGATATTTATTTTATTATAATGCTATTGCAATACTATTTAGCTAGCACCTATATCCAAAAGACTTCATTGGTAGGTTTAACTGCTTATTTGCAACCAACTGTATTTTTAAACTCAGAATAAGCTGTTAGAGGCAGTTTGAGAGATGGGATTGAGGCACTGATAGATGGCATTGAGTCCTGACTGCTCTTACTAGCCGTGATCATCAGCAAGATAGTTTCTCTCTCTGAGCCTCATTTTACCTCCTGTAAAAATAGGGCATAATGATAAGTAGGTCATAGAGTTGATGTGATAATGAAGTAAGATAATGAATAAAACACGCTTGGCACCTTACCTAACTTAATACAAAATTCTCAATGTGGAGCAGCTACAAAGTCAGCGTATAACGAACCACACTCAAACTGAGTAGCTTAAAAAAAACAGCTCTTACTTGCTCACAACGTCATTTGGATGGGGCTCAACTGAGAAGTTCTGCTGGTTTCATTCTTGGAACTGCAGGGATCTGAAGACTTGACTGAGTCTGGATGGTCTAAAAGGGCCTCACTCACATGTCTTGACAGTTGGTCCTGGCTTTTGGCTAGATTTCTATTTCTATGTGGTCTCTTATCCTCAGAGAGACTAGTCTGGGCTTCTTTAGGTGTTAGCAGCACTCCAGAAAAGACTCTTGAAGCCAAAGCTTGGAAGTCCCACAACATAATTTCTACCAGATCCTATTGGTCAGAGCAAGTCAAAAACCCAGTCAAGGTGCGAGAGGATAGAAAAACAGATGCCGCCTTTTGATAGGAGTGTAGGCAATGTCACACTGAACAAAGGTGTTCATATAGGGATAGGAAAAATTTGTGGCTATAATTTGCAATCTTGTAAAGTCTGCAAAGTAGTGATGAATTTTTATAGCACCTATGCTATCTTTCAACTACAAATAATTGCAAAATTCAAATAGTGAAGGCCAAAAAGAAGTACTAGCTTGAGTTTTCTCCAAACTAGGGTAACATTGTTCTGCTGCTTCAATGACAGATTTCAAAAGAAGACCATCATCCAGCCCTAGGGACTGACACCATCATTTCGATTTCTTTGTTTATTTTTCTGTGTTCTAAGAGTCCTCCACACTTTTCTATTTGATCTAATCAATAAATTTATTTTCATCTGATTCGATATTTTTCCTTCAACAAGCGACTCCCTAGCTGGACATTCCACAACAAATCACATCACTAAGAAATCTGGATCAAGTATGTAGCGCTTCTAGAAACTATGAAGTTTGTAAAAGAAGTAAAGAAAAATATATCATTATGCAATGTACAAATACTTTTGTTCTTTTCCATGAAAATGATCACTAGAGAAAAATTTAGTTGGGGGTACAGTTAATTAGGCAGGCCCAGAGATCTATTCACATTGCATTAAGGAGAGGTAAGATAAAATAATTTTTGTAACTACTTACAAACAAAAAGTGCCAAAACAAAACTTGAAATTTATGTTTAACTTATTGTATCAAATCTCATTTTAATGAATATCTTTCTAAATTTCTTGTCACAGCCATAGAGAGGCACAAAATGATAACTGCTACCAGGACTTCCTTTAACATGTGTGTCTCTCAAAGATTCATTTCAAAAGCTACAGTCCTTAATACAATACAGTACAATTTATTTACTTCGGAGAATTTCATGGGGCAGAATATGCCACTAAACACATTGCATGATAAGAATTGCTCCTTATGGAAGGAAGAGAGGTGAAAGAAAGAGCTACGTGCTGTTTGACAACGTGGCTAACACAAGCATTTTGGGGAATGGCTAATTCTCCCACTAATGATATTTTTACATTTTCCAATGACGAACTGAATTCTAAACTTGCCATTTTTTTCAGCTGAGGATCTGTTATCAACATTGCTTCACAAAAAAAGTTGGAAACTCAAGCAGTTTTCAATTTTAGACCAATTGGTGCTGCCAAAATTATAATACTCAATAACAGAAAACTTCAGTAACGTGAAGTGTGCCTAATCTGGTTTTTAAAACATTTTAAAATCCTGATTACATTATGAGAAGCCACATGAGAAACCAAATGCGTTTGTCTGGAGAAAATGCCACCGGCCGGTGCTATCTTTGGTGGCTAGGTATTTCTCTTCCTACGTGAACAAGGCACCTTACCGTGCATTATTGAAATTAGATAATTCTAATTGATAATTAGGGATTAAAGGTAACCACATGCTAGAGTTCCCAAACAGGTGACCTACTCAACTTATTTTTAAAGGAAATCTTGTAAATGTCTAAAATACTTTTATTTTGCTTTAATTATTTCAAAGTCCTACATGGGTGATAGATAAACTCTACAGGTTCATATGGAATACTCATCACTTTTGAAAAATAGTGACTATTCTAACATTCTTTAATTATATTTCTTACTAATCTTAATTGCCACGATTTCTAAAGACAGTTCCAAAGTGCATCTTGAACAAACAGAAAAGCAATTAGCCTAAATTAATTGCTTTGCTGATGTGATTTGCAGTAGGTATGCTCGGTGGTTTTGAAACTCCTGCCAGTGCTTTCACAACTCGATGTTCTGATGATTTTTTAGCCTATTTTTGCACCAGAGCAATTAACCAGATAATTGTTCTAATGTGAACTTGGCCTTAATCAGTATGTTTAGGTTCAGAGTAGCAATTAACCAAATATTAAACATACATTTAAGGAGCAGTACTTAAAAGTGCTACAAAAGAAGAGTTTAGAAAAAATTTGCAACATTTTTTTCTCATATAGCCTTACTTTTCTTACCAAGAAGCAGAAAAAAGCTGTAACTATCTCCTCTGCCTCTTTTCAATTAATACAAGGGATCACTACATATGAAAGGCAAGTGAAGTTTCTGATTCTTCACTTGAAAGTATTCCAAAGACCCTTATATTAAAAGGACAAAACCCAATGATTCGATATTAAAATCCAATTTATTGTTCAAAAAAAACAAAGCTATGGCTTTCAGATAAATAGCACGCAATACATAAAGCAAGCTCTATCTGAATCCTGACAATTACACTAAATCTTCACCTTATTAAGTATCAATTTTATTCAGAAATAAATTTGGAAGAAAGAAGGCATTTGAACCAATGGCCTGGATTTCAGCCAGAGTTCAAGACAAATTTAAAAGCAGACTTAGGCATCTTACAAAAGCAGTATTTATAAATCTCTCAAGAAGCCTATATTAAATTACTCGTCTGAGCTGGGCCCCATGCAAGGTGCCAGGGGCTGAGGTAGGGGCAGAGGGCTGAAGCTGAAGACATGGGTCCCCCTTACAAAGAGAGAGACTGAACAACAAAACACTACACAGGCAACAATGATATATGCCACCAACAGAGTGATATACCAGGCATGCAGCTAGACAGCAACGTGACGGAGCACTTCATTACAACCACCATTATTATTTCATCTTTTCTTTAAATATAAGAGAATTCACATTCACTCTAAGGGAAATTATTAGTAGTACAACGATAATTGTTAATGCAACAAGTTTGCTTTTTTCCACTTCAGCAAGCAAGGAGTTACTTCATACCAACTTAAATTAAATATTTTATCAGTTGAGGAATGATATGCATAAAACCTTTCCATTTTCATGAGGCAAAAGGGTTCAAGCTGAAAGTACTCTGTCATTCCTCATGTTTTCATGTCTTCTTTCTTAATTTCTGAAAGGAGCGTCACACAGAAAATAGCCCAGGTACATACATGTCAGGGCTGCCATTTTCAATTATTACCAATCAAGTTCCAGCAATTCCTCCTCTGGTTACACATGTGTGTACTTATCTTCTAAAATATTTCTTTATGCCACTGTTCATAAACTATCTTAAGCTGAAGTAAAATCCCCTGCACTAAATTAATAACTAATCACAGGAGATATTTATCATCTCAAGCCTTTTACAAGAAAATTGTCAGATTTAATCACCTTTCTCATATTTTCACTACTTACTAGGCTTCATTTATCATACATTTTAAGATTTTGACAACAGTGAGTTATTTTAATTACCATTTCTGGTTGGGGATTAAGAATAAGACAACTCTTGGGGAAAGCTGGGGAGGGAGGGATGGTCATAAATCTGTCCAAGCAGGCAATTTTTCATCAATAAATGAAGATTTTCTTCATTGTCGCCAATTTTAAAACAGGTTTGAGGTTAGGAAGCCTCCAAATGCATGAGTGTTTAACACCGCCTTCCTCATCGTATAAAATGTGTCCCATTCTTTCCAACAATTTGATCACGATTCTGATTTCACACCACATAAAACATGTTTTTCAAATTCTGCAAATTAAATGCTTAATAAATCTGTTTACTTATCTTGATATTACCCGGAAAACACAAAAGCTGTAGCAGCATTCAGAGTAGCACATCAAGGAATATCAATAGTGTGATTCCACAGAAGCTCTGTTGTATTATTATTATTTGCAGAAATGTTTACTTATGCATTATTGCTCACTCTGACCAAAAGACAAAGCAGAAATTTAAAATTACCATTATACGTTAGAGCTGTCATAAAAATTCACATTCTAAAAGACAAAATAATGTGAACATAGAGAATCAACAGGACAAATTCATCCCCATCAAATCCAGTTTCCATCTCATCACCAGAATTGGAGTTAAAAATCAAAGCAGGCTGAGACATCTACATCTCATATAGATTTCCCTTCCAAGTGATTTTACTAGGTTAACTACTCTATTGTTCTCTATCAATTAATACTTCCCTAAAAATGATATTTTGTAACTAGAAGTATTGAAAGAACCAATATCAGAACCATATCGAATATCATTATGTACCAAACAACGGAAAAGTTCCTTTAATTTGAATACACTAAGAATTTCATCTGAGGACAGATGTACAAATCATTTTATCAGAGAAACTTTACCTTTTGTAGAAAAATATCGTCAGCTATATGAAAAATCACATATACTAGGAAAACTGTACCAATTAGTTATGGCAATTATTTCCTATCAAAGTATTGAAACCTTCAACAAAGTTAATTTCCTTCTTTTTAACTCAGTGACAACAAAGTATATACCCAGTATTCTCCTTTACTCTGTAATGGTTAAGTATTGGCTACAACTAACAAGGAGCATTTATAGATAATAAAATATTTTTAAAAATAAATATGTATCATTACATTCTTAAATAAATACCTATTCAAAATTCATCTGTAAACTTCTTTTTGATACCAGCTATGAGCCAGGTGTCGTACAAGACACAAAAATGAACAAGACTTCCTTCTTTCCCTCAAGGAACTTAGTAAGAAATGAAGAGCATTTACAAATGGGGTTTTGGGGAAAATACTTTTTATTACAAAATTAACTGTTTTAAAAACTTATAACTCTGTATATGCAGTAAGATATCCAAAATTTGTCACCTCTCAGATATCCCATAAGGAAAAGAGAAGGTAACATTCTAATGATGTTCAGAATGATCAAGCATAATCTGATGTCTGAGGTAAGATGACCATATAATTTATCATCCAAACCAGGACACTGGAACACAGAATGGAGCAGCAGCAGCAGCACAAATGCTACACCTGACAGAATTCCAAAACAACAGGACTGGGCTGGGACTGTCCTGAGCAAATCAGGACATCAGGTCACTCTAGGTCTGAGGCAGAATAAGGTACCAGGAGACAGTGAGCCCCTCGTGATTAGCGCCTGGACATTGAAGACACACAAAAATGGGTTCCAGTTTTGGTTCCACCACTTATTAGTTGGGATCTGTCTAACCTCTTCGGACCTTAATTCCTTCATTTGAACAAAGGTTAGTTTCTTCCTCAGGGTTGTTGTAAAGATTAAATGAAACTGTGTGTGTAAACACTTAGCATAGTGTATGGCACAGACTGCAATAAATGGTAGCTGTTATTAGCTGTTGTTATTATCCTTGGTCCAAAAATAAAAGAGAGAAAATATTATACACTCTGACCGCACTAGCACGACAAAAACCAATCATGGTTTTAAAGAGAGGGGTTAATGGAGAAAAGGACACAGAATACATTGTTTTTGTAGATGGTTTGGAGCCGGACTAGTATTTACTCCAATACCATACTATTCTTCTAGGGATGATCCTGCAAACAATTGGAAATATAAAAGACAGTGTCAAAACATATGGCAGCCTCAAACAAGTGTCACCAGCTCAGAAAGACTCCATTCTGTCCCTATAACCCTTTCAGAACTCAGTAAAGTATATTTCTTATTCTTTCTGCAAAAATATGAATAAATATCATAGGACATACATAAAACTATGCAGATTACAGAAATAAGCTAAAATTCAGTTTTACTAAAGCTCCACCTAACCAGTCCAACCACATAATTAGGCACCAAAAGTATGCAGCCAGCCTGCTTGGCATTCTACACAGCAGGACAGTGCAGCTACAAACACCACCAGGGAGCTGCTCCAATAGTCAGCTTTATTTTTGCCGCCTCTTTATTTCCAAGTTTTCAGGCTTTTATAGGACAAAACTGTTCAAACTTCACACTCAATACTCCAAGGTGAAAAGTATTCCTTTCCTCCAGACCACTTAACTTTAATAGAAAACAAAATATTCTCAAACTCAAATTCAACTATGCCTGCTGGATTTAATGGATAGGTTTGTTCCCCTTGGGCAATCTTTAAACCTCGGTCTCTAGGAGAATTAAGTAATATTAGGGGATTGAAATGAAATAAAATTCTAGGTCCACTGTGACATGACATTCACAGGAAGATGGCAGATTATCCACCCAGTCCTTGAACACTTATAAATACAATATATAGCATATGTTCACAAAACAATTCTTGGAAATAAAACACAATGGGCACTCAGCAAATATTTTATATCACCAACACCTGCTCAAATCCTCTCTGAACTTTATTTCTAAATGTCACCGTTTTTTATTGAATCAACGGAAATTTGAAAGAAGAAACAGAATAAACATCCAGAGAAGATCAAGGGAGTTAGAAAAATCTTTATAGAAAGCCTCATTGAGTTTTACATGAGCCAGGGTGCTGTCAGTAACCCTGAAAAGGGTGGGGAGTAATCTGTCACTCCACACTTCAACCTGTGTATACCTGAAAGATTAAAAAGAGCATGCACAGAAAAAGAAAAGAGAAAGAACAGCATTAGGATTTTTCTTCATATTATAAACAAAGGAATCATGAATCAGATACTAAGCACTGCAAATAAATTCATTTTAAATTATAGGCTTGAAGTTGGAGCGAGTTTAGTAAACTGGTTCAACTCTCTATATAATTCAGGAAACTTTTTCACCACGCTTTTGTTTGAACACTAAGTGGGAGTGAGCTCTCCATTTTGGAAAGCAGTCAATGAAAATGAAGGTCTTAACTTATTTTAAGCTGAATTCTGTCTCTCTCTCTAACTTCCACGTGTTGGCCAAAGTTCTGATGCCTGAAATAATGACAAACTAATGTAGGAAGACTAATTAACTCTCTATTATCTGTTAATATATTTTATCAGACTAAATTAAAAAAGAACTATTTGATTTAAAATAAGAAATATCTAAAAATATCTACATTCTGGATTTTAGTAAAGGAGAATTCAATTTATAGACTGGTTGGGAACAGGCAGATAATATAAAAGAATAGAGCATGCACGGTGGGAATAGTGGAGAAATGGAGAATGGCCAAAGAGAAGAGCCCATTCTTCATCCTGGAAAGACTGCTGAGATGAGAAAATGTGGGCCCAATGTTGCTAGATCCGTAACTTTTCCAAGAGAAGGCCCAAATTCAGAATTTTTATATGAATTATCCCAATTTTTAAAGTGTTAGCAACTAATTCAATTTTTAAAATATTGTATAGGCCAAACAAAACAGCTTTATGGACTGCACTCAGCTGTGGCCCACCAGTTTGCAATTTCAAATGATCTTATTTAAAGAGAAAATACATACAGTTACTATTCTAAAAACTAGTATATGTAAAGTGAAATAGCAACATACCATAAATATTGTTTTATAACTTGAAAGAAACTGATCACGACAGTCCAAGATTTAAAATTCTCTAAATTTTAGTGTCGACTGATGTAATAGCCCCATTTACACAAATCTAAGATTCACACAGCAAATTAACTCCTTAAAGAAAGTATCCTTAGTTATCAATGTTCAACAAATTTAATACATTCAATTTTTTTTAACGGCAAATTCAAAGAATAAATCTTTAGCTAGGCAAGTTCAACTAGTTGGCAACATAATTTACTTTACCAACCAGTCTGGCTTTTGTTATGTTTTGTGACTTTAGCTGATTGATGCTACAGAACCTTTCAATTCTCTTGTATTGTTACCCTCTACTGTTATCCTAATTAATGAGCAGCATGGTCAGCTGTCAATGAAAGGATCATATATTTGATAATGGTTATATAGAGCATATGATTGAACTTTATTTTCAGGACTAATGTAAAAAAATCAAAAATTGGGAGATTAATTTCCTCTGTGATAGTCAATTTAAATATTAAAAAAAGCTTTTGTAAAGATCTATTAAAATCAATTATGTTTCATTTAATTCTTCTTGGCAAAAAAGAACAAAAGAGCTATTATAAGCATATCACTATAAAGATGCTCAGACCCATTCAGTTTTTTACATATTAGCTTTTTACATCCACAGCATGCTGCCTTTGGACTCTGTGCCAAACATACAAAAACGATGATGACCAAATTGGATGTGAAATCACAAAGGATTTATATCAAATACAAATAAACATTTCAATAAACAGAGTCAGAGAGAGTGAAGGAAACATTACAACCAGATGTTTAATTTAAATCATTGATAGAAATAGTCAGTGTCCTCTTTTCATAAACCACTTGCATGTTATTTGTATTCAAAAGCAATGGTAAATGTCAAATGACTACTAGACCATCCTTCTGAATACAGGAAAATATCATGCTGTTTAACTCTCTAAACACAAAAAGTGCTTTTAGAAAAACAAAGATAAAGAACAACATGTCTTAGTCACACAGATCAATTCAAGAAACACAAAATGCTAAAAAGTACCATGAGTATAGCAGTAAAGCCTTTCAATTACTATATATTTTAAAATTTTGGACTTCAAAAAAAGTTTATAGAGAAGAACACTTAAAATCCAGAATAAACCTTATATCTAAAGAACTGAGAAGAGTATCAAAGTTTATCTTCATGTGAGGTATCTTTTATTAAAGCTGGCAGCATTAAACAGATACTTTTCATATGTACTATGTATAAAATAATATCTAAAGGTTCTATTATACTTTGATTATGAAAGAAAATAATGAGATTAGTTAAAAAAAAAAACCTAAGACTTTTACATATAAATATCAATTGTGTGTGAATCTCAGCTGTGAAATAAAAATTTGACTCATTAGCCATTTGTTTTTTCTTCTTTGTCCTCACCCAGTTTTTACTGCAGCAATGATGGAAAAATTTATCCATTGGAAAAGCCATAGAAAAGTCAAACAAATGGTCTAAATTTAATAGGAATAGTATGACCTTCCACTGAACACAAGATGTTGAAAAGATTAAATGAGAACATGTGTAAAGTGCCTATCAATTACCTGGGGAATAAAGGTTATTTTCCTCCCTTCTATCCTTACAAGGCTCACTATTATCTCACTCATTAAGTCTTATGTCACCTAAAGAGAGCAACCTTTGAGAGCAGCAGGAACTCAGTCCCCACAGTCTGAGACACAGTAACAAGTATTTAGTAGGGGGTTAATAAATGCTTCCTGATTTATTAGAGGATAATAATAATGAACAAATGTAAAACAGACGCTAATTGATAGGCTAAATGCATTAGTGCATTCCAGTGACCTCTATATGAAAGGTTACTAACCCATCCCGGCTAAGTGCTGAAATTATAATTAAGTCTGACGGGAAGTCCTAGATTTATACCAATATAATTACAAATATTACTTAGCTTAGTGATAGAGTATGGCAAGAACAATGAGATGAGTAATTTAGATGATACTGCAAAGTGGGTTTTAATGTTTGAAACTTCTATTACAGTACACAGGATAAGTGCAAGTAGTGTAATTAAAACTTAAAAGAATCTGATCTTTAAAACTCTACTGTTCAACCTCATTAAAATGCATGTTTTCTCAATTAATACAAACTTTTCCATTAAAAACATAAAAATACATTTTCACTCCTTGCAAATAAATCTCTACAGTACATATATTTGGGATCAAATAGCAAATACCCATTAGAGTTAAGTAGGAAAAAATGATTGAAATAGCAAGAGGTTTGAGTAGACGGAGCCTAACAAAGGGAAGGAAAGGCACAGGGAGGGCTGCCCACTTTTTCATTTGTAAATACCCAGATTCGGCTAAATAAACATTTGAAGAGCTAGAAGATTAGAGGTCCTTGAATATCTTTGTTTAAATGATACAAACCTAAGCAAAACGTTTACTTAGGAGATAACCCCTATAATCATATATAGACTGCATCTTTTTTACCTCTGTGGTCTCGAGTACCAACTCTTCTACAAAGGTCACGTACACAGAAAATTGTTGTGGAATGAAAGGCAATCCTTATCATAATCATTTTTGTTGCAGAAACAGTTTTTTCTCCTTTTAATTCAATACATTACTAAGTTTATCTCAATATTAAGCTAATGCTAAACACCTAAAACCATAGGAAAATGCTTTTTACTTACTTTATTAGTTGTTACAAAAAACAGCTAAAAGATTATTAAGCTGTCATATAATTGACTGTGTAGAAGAATGTTGATTATAGAAAAGAATTTTATTTTTCAAATGTTTATCAACTTCCTTTAGATTTTGATATATTTCCTACAGTGACTATTACTCAAAAAACAATAAATACCTTTTATAAATGATGACCATGTGCCCATTCTAGATTAGTAAATATGTCAGGAAAAATTTTACTAAGAGAAAGCCAAGTCAAAGTCTATCACATAATTTAAAAAGGAATGCAGGGTAATTTAAGAAAATGTCACTAAAATTTAACATAATTGGGGAAAATGGAGTCTACATGATTTTATTTTTAAAGTATAAAAGCAAATTAAAAGTAGAGGGGGAAGTATCTTGAATTTAAAGCATTATCTGACACAAACTTAATAAATCATTACTCCTATTTGTGAAAAAAATATTTAAATCTAAATAAGTTCTAATTTTAGCTGAAATAAGTGCTTTCTCTTTTGAAAGCAAAATATTTTTGGTGGCCTACCTTTTATTTATTTTTTTCTTGAGAAAGACTCGCCCTGAGCTAACATCTGTTGCCGATCTTTCTCTTTTTTTTGTTTGAGGAAGATTCACCCTGGGCTAACATCTGTGCGAATCTTCCTCTATTTTGTATGTGGGTCGCCACCACAGTGTGGCTGGCGAGTGGTGAAGGTCCACACTGGGGATCCGAACCAGTGACCCCTGGGTTGCTGAAGCCAAATGCACCAAATTTGACCACTACGCCACAGAGCCAACCCCAGTGGCTTATCTTTTTTAAAAAAAAAAACAAAAAAAACTTATTCTTGAAAAGCTACTGGGCAAGAATCTCGTCTCAAGCCTATATTTAAGAACCTACCTAAACTCATTAGTTACAGTAAAGTAGCGCCACTCTGCAGCTGTTTTTATCATTAAAAAGTCTACTTTCAAGGGTTCTGGCACTTTTTTCCTTCATGCAATGTTTCAAAGAAAAATCAGTTCTTATAAGATAAATTATAAATTTTTCATAAGAAAAAACTATCCATTTTACACATTTCTACACTATATATTAAAGTTTCCATCACATGACTTTCATTTGCAAAACAAATTATATTTATAAGAGAACAAAATGTCATCCTTGAGAAAGGATCTAAATACATAACGTCTGAAATAGCTTCTCAGAATCATTTCTCTTGACAAGTGAACAGTAAAATCAACCACAAAAGTTGCAAAAATATTAAAGTGAAAAACAAACAACATATCTTGGATGGATGACAAAGAAAAAATTCAACAGACTGCTGTTATAATTGTTTAGGTAAACATTTGAATCTTAACACATAAAAACCTTGTCACAAATATAAGCAATGGATGGGTTAAAAGTATACATCTGGATGGTTTTAAAAACTTAAACATATCTATTTGAAAAGGTATGGTTACATTAAATTTTCCTTAAAGTTCACACGCCTTGCTATAATGATAATTAGTATTTGGTACATAGAACAAATGTTTGCCTCTGGAAAATTGTTTTTAAGATGTTACAATGGTTACCTGTCATTTATGATCCAGTTCAGACAGAGGTTGAGAGAGCTAAGATTTTTGCACCTCTTGACAATTTCCATCACAGTTTCATTATCCAGTTCAGTGATATGACGTAGGTCCAAGCTGGAAAGGTTTCTTAGCTAACAAGATAAATAAAATGAAAGATTGGAAAGGTAAATACTAGGTTCATCCTCAAAAATTACATAGTTTATTACAAAGTAGAGTATCACTGTACAATATTTAAAATAGATAGTCTAGAATCATTAAACTAAATGTTTATGTAATATTTTACATACTAAATTAGAAATGAAGGCAGAAATCTATAGTGAACATAGAAATGGCAACAAACATTAAAATCAAACAACGCTTATCGAGGTATCAAAAAAATCAAAAGTTAGCAATCTAATAAGCAGGGAAGCTGTTATATATTACATTAAGCACCCACAATTTGATAGGATTATTCTTTTTGACATTGTTCAGTTTCAGATATTTATCTTCATGATTGTAATGCCACTTTTGTATAGGTTTTCTCATTTTTTAAAAGATGAAATATGAGTAAGTGGTTAATTCAGGGATTCTTGGCAATTATTTTATCAATGTACTCCAAATTGTACTCTTATGGGTTGTGTGTTTCACCATGCAGAAAGCAATATAAAACATTGTTTAAATGGTAAAGATTTTCTCCAGGTACCACCTTCCCCATTTCTTCATTTTCTCTACTCCTTTCCTGATGTTTCCTGTCTTCCCCTGATATTTAGTCCCCAAAGAAAATTAATAATATCATTTACACAAAGATGGTAGGATCTTAAGTATCTTCTTCAAATAAGCTACATTTCAAATAAGCTATTTTTACTTAATAACATGCAAAGAATTAATCCGGAGGCACATGGTAGACGAAATAACATCCCTCCCAAAGATGTCTATGCCCTAATTTACCTTATAAGGCAAAAGAGACTTTCAGATATGATTAAAGTTATGGGTTTTGAGATGGAGAGATTATCCTGGATTATCAGGGTAGGCCAATCTAAGCACATGAGCCCTCATGGGCAGAGAATCTTCCAAGCTAAAATCAGAGAGATGTGACAGAAGATGATGCAGGAGATACTTGAATTGTTAAAGGGATTCAACCTGCTCTTAGTTGCTTTGAGAATGGAGGAAGAGGGCCAGGAGCCAAGGAATGTGGGCAGCCTCTAGAAGCTGGGAACAGCCCTGAGATGACAAACAGTGAGAAACAGGGATTTCAGACCTACAGCCTTAAAGAACTGAATTCTGTCAAAAACCTGAAGCAGCAAGAAAATAGATTCTCCCCTCGAGCTTCCAGAAAGGCATCAGACAGCTTGATTGTAGCCTGGTGAGACCTGTATCAGACTTGTGACTTCTAAACTAGGAGAGGATAAATTTGTGCTGCTTTAAGCTGCTGCATATGTGGTAATTTGTTACAGCAGCAATAGAAAACTAGTGGTCAGCATTTCCAGCCCCATGAGGGCGCTCTCCCAGGACAGGCCAGTCTTCTCTAGGACACTCTCAAATCCTTCTGCAGAGAGAGCAGGCTATTCCTGCAGGAAGCTGACTTGCAGGTGTAACCCAACTGCCAAAGGCCTCAGAGCAGCGAGACAGGCAGGTCCCACCCAAGAGTCAGTTAAGCTTCAATCCCAAGAGAGGATAAGCCACTGGAATCTCCACTGCATACGGCCAGAGAGAAGAAAATACTCTAAAGCAGCACCAACCCAAAGAACTTTCTGCAATGAGGGAAACATTCTATATCTCTGCTGTCCAATATGGTAACCACTAGTCACATGTGGCTACGAAGCACCTGAAACGTGACCAGTGTGAAGGAGGACCTGAATTTTTTCTATCTTACTTAATTTTCTTTAGTTTACATTTAATTTTTTATATCTGCGTGTGGCCAGTGTCTACAGTGTTGGACAGAGCAGCTCGAGAGAAGTGAGTCTGCCAGGCAGCACTCGAACTCTCTTTTCCACCTCAGCTCACAAAAGGAGAAGCGACAGAGAGGGTTCATGCAGAGTCACTACTGGCTGCTCTCTGATGCATGTTGCAGAACTACGGAGAGAAACAGAGATAGCTAAGAGAGATGAAATATGAAAAGGTCCACAACAGTAGGGAAATTCCTCCTAATTAAGACAGCAAGCTTCTGTACACTAAGGACTGAACTCTAAGCATTCATAAAGAGATTTAAGAAAAACTCTCTGCAATCGGCCTATCAGGTCAGATGTTCAATGAAGTCACTAGTCCAGTGTGGGACTCAGGACAACACTCCAGAACCGAGGCAGGACCAGGAAAGAGGAAATGGGTTCTGACAAAGTTCCTGCTCAAGTTAGCACAGTCTAAGGGCTTTATCAACATCAGAACATGATGGGTACTTGGCAACCAAAGCACACTTTAGGGGATGGACTCACCTTTGTTAAAATGAAACAGATCACTCTGGCTGTCTCAGCAGCTCCAGACAGCTGACCAGTCAGAGCCTGGGCTGACTCCTTGGTCCCTTCCTCAGGGGTCTCCTCCCTCCTCTCTCTGATAATTACAGTCAACACCACACCCAGGCCCAGAGGTGAGCTGCTCAGGCTCTAACATTCTACCCCAAACACGGCCCCTGATCCCTCTCCTTTACCTCTCGTCGTAAGCAAGGGAGATTGGCATTAAACAAAACAAAGACAAAAATTTCTGAAGTATCTAAAGGAACAAAAAAAGAAATAGCTATGTAAAATACAAAATAAATAGCAAAATAAATTTCCACATAGTCTTTCTGACATCACTAAGATTCACTCACATAATCAAGGGGCTGATACACACGCTCCTTGCTATGTTTTCTTCCCTCCCAACTGACACATCTCCACGTGGTGGGCACGGAAACTGAAGCCATCCAGAGGAATGACAGGGTTTAGAGCAAAGTGGAAGGCTGTGAGTCCAGTGACAATGTCTTTTATGAAGAAGCAGGAGATACCAGGAGTACAGAAGAAGATGACAGTAAAACAGGAGAGACAATAATGGTAACGCCAAACGGCACAAGTCCCAAAGACTCAGTGTTTTCTTTTTTTTTTTTTTAAGATTTTATTTTTCCTTTTTCTCCCCAAAGCCTCCCAGTACATAGTTGTATATTTTAGTTGTGGGTCCTTCTAGTTGTGGCATGTGGGATGTCACCTCAGCATGGCTTGATGAGCAGTGCCATGTCTGTGCCCAGGATCTGAACGGGCGAAACCCTGGGCCACCGAAGCGGAATGCGTGAACTGTAACCACTTGGCCACAGGGCCGGCCCCTCAGTGTTTTCTTAATTATATTTGTCATTATACTTTTCAAGAGAGGTAGAAGAGTAACGGTCTGGAAGCAGCTATGAAGAGCAAGGAGGATCTTGCCCCCACCCCCACCGACCCTGATAAATCCAGTGAGAAAATAAACAAGGTGGTAGGCAGAATTCTAAAATGACCCCAATGACCCATGCCCTAGTATAATCCTGCCCCTTGAGTGTGGGCAGGACCTGTGATTATGATGGGATATCCTCCTTATAAGGCAAAGGTGAGGGGTTTGCAGCTGTAATTAAGATCTCTGACCAACTGACATTGAATTAATCCAGAGACAGTATCCTGGATAGGCCTGACCTAATCAGCCGAGCGGTTACAAGCATCTAGAGGGATTCTCCTGCTGGCCTTGAAGAAGTAAGTGGCTATGCTGTGAGAGGGCCTGCGAGAGGCCTGTGAGAAGGCCATATGGCAAGGACCTGTAAGAGGCCTCCAGGAGCTGAGAGCAGTCCCCAGCAGGCAGACAGCAAGAAAATGGGGACCTTAGTCCTACAATTACAAGGAATTGAACTCTTCCAACAACTACATGACTTTCTAAGAGGATCTAAGCTCTAGAAAAAAATGCAACCCCAACTGAGACCTTAATTGTGGTCTTGTGAGACCCTGGGCAAAAACCAAGTTGGAATGTCTGGACCCCTGACCCATGGAAACAGTAAGATGATAAACGTACATTGTTTTAAGCTGCTAAGTTTGTAGTAATTTGTTGTGCAGCAATAGAAAATTAATACAGAAGGGCTGTAGGGGACTCTGTATCCTTGAAGAGAAGCCAGGTTCCTCTTAAGACAAGGGGACTATCCTGAGCCATTTTAAACTCTTGAGATGCATATGCTCATAAAAGCATAGAGGGAGATGCTTGGTCCACTCAGCCTTCTCCTCTAGGGGCATCTTCAGCTGCCAAGAAAGTACTCCCTGGGAAGATGGGCAACCCTGATATGGCAGCTCTTGTTAGTTCCACACTGGAGGAGGGAAGGAGGTCTTGCTAAATTTCTCAAAACAATCCTCACTTATGGGAAGATGAGTTTAATGGAAACGTTTCATGAAAATGTTTGCATAGCCCCTGGCTTTTACTCACTTTATATTCTGTCAACAGTCACATGTTTCCTATACATGTCTTAATACGACTAGGTAACTGTCTTTTTACTTTCACTAAACTTTTATTTTTCACAAGATTCTGCATTGGGGCTAAATAAGTGGCTAAACTGGCTTCACTGGTCAAGTTTTCTTTTCTTTCTTTCTTTCTTTCTTTTTTTTTTTTTTTTGCTGAGGAAGATTCACCCTAAGCTAACATCTCTTGCCAATCTTCCTTTTTTTGCTTGAGGAAGATTTGCCTGAGCTAACAACTGTATCAATCTTCCTCTATTTTGTATGTGGGTTGCTGTCACAGCACAGCCACAGATGAGTGGTGTAGGTCTGTGCCTGGGAACTGAACCCAGGCTACCAAAGCAGAGCGTGCTGAACTTAGCCACTAGGTCACAGGGCCAGCCCCAAGTTTTCTTATTCTTGATTAAGCAAAGACAAACTTGCACATGTCAAGGATCAGAGCCACTGTTAAATTTAATATTCCTCTTACTAATGTCTCCCTCAGAAATGTACCCTATACCTTTATTTTCTATATAAAAATCACCATTTTCTTAAACTACATTATTTTTACAGTTACCTATATTTACAGAGTATTTTAAATAGATCTCGACACCTGAAAAGTTTTATAATTGTTGGAGATGTACTGTTCCAGGAACATGTGAAAAACCAAATCACCTCTTTGAGTTGTAGGTGCTGGAGTGGCTTGCTGGGCTCGTCCTGACAGCAGCCTCACGTCAGTACCACAGCAAAACCGGAAATATATGAAATGCACCCATAGGGCTGCTTGAAAATACTTTGAAGGATGACTATTAAACCTATGAATGTTGGGCCAGCCCAGTGGCACAGCAGTTAAGTGCACACATTCTGCTTCAGCAGCCCGGGGTTCACCAGTTCAGATTCTGGGTGTAGACATGGCACCGCTTGGCAAGCCATGCTGTGGTAGGCATCCCACATATAAAGTAGAGGAAGATGGGCACCAATGTTAGTTCAGGGCCAGTCTTCCTCAGCAAAAAGAGGAGGATTGGCAGTAGATGTTAGCTCAGGGCTAATCTTCCTCAACAAAAAATAAAATAAGAAACAAAAATAAATAAACCTATGAATGTTAAGGATGAATTCTGTTAAGTGTAACTACATGCACACATGAACAGTTAATATAGCCAAGTATAGTACACAGACGACATCACTTTATTTTCCCAATTATCCTTTATTATAGTCACTAGGAATATGGAGAGTCATAAAAATTTTATCCAGCCACATAAATATCTACTACACATGCATAAATATCTACTACACATGCACATTTTGGGGTCCAGCACAGCTTATGACACAAAGTTTCTATTTGAATTCTTACACACCTCTCAGCTTCCTTCACTGTAAAGTATCTCTTTCTCACAACAGTGTGAATGTACTCAATAGCACTGAACTGTACACTTAAAAATGGTATTAAAAAAAGATAAACTTGATGTTATTTACATTTTACCTCAATTAAAAAAAATCACTTCATGAACCAGGACATGGTAGGAGGAAACAATAAAGTTCTGCAGAGAAGACAATCTAAGGTGCTTGTGCCAGTTTGGTCCCCTCACATTAGGGAAGATAACTGAGGACCAAAGAGGTTTGAATACCTTATTGAGGTATAGATAATGGGGAGAGAGATGTTAGCAAATCTAAACTGTTTTACAGATTTGGGAAAATCTAATGGCATAGCAAAAAGTAACTTCCAGTTACTACGTATGTGATAAAATTCTAATTCTAGTTGATTGACTCTTGAACTTTCAGAAATCCTGCATTCACACCCACTTCTCAGTGCAAGGTGGGTCAGACGGTGACACGAGGCCACCTGTGGCTGACACCGCCCCGCATTTATTGTCCATAACTGGAACGTTTCTTACTCTTCCAATGGAGTACAAACTCATACATGAGGAAACGGGTTTTCATCAGCTCTCACAAGCCAGCATTCTACTGAGATCTTGAAGAGTATTTGATTCTCGGATTCAATTAAAGCTCATTTTTTCATGAGCTGACAGTCATTGTCTATGCTCAAGTGGCCTTCCCTAGGACCATTTTAGCCACTTTGACTTGAAATATGACAGTATCCAAAGCAGGTCCAGGAGGCTAATTTCCAGTAACCAGCATCATTCCAAGACACGTACTGAGCACCTCTACGGGATGTGGCATTTTTACTCAAAACTGCACAAACAGCTCTGTCAAATTCATCACACTCTTTCTCTTGCTATGGGAATTTCATAATAGTGCCCTCCAGTGTTTCATAAAAAGCTACCTAAAATAATCCTTCATAGTCTGAAACAAATAATTACATTTAGGAAACTGACATTTTAATTAAACTTATTTTCCCTATAAATTCACAGGGAGGCTTGGGTTACACAAGTCACACAGGATTTGAATAATCAAAGCCATACAACAAAGATCTTCTAAATGCTTCACTCCAGTTTTTAAACATTTAGTAAGGTATCTTAAAAGAAACCCAAGTCAGAATGTAGAATGTAATCAACTTTCAATTTAATACTGCCTTTATTGGGAAAAAATATGACCTATAACCAATTCAGGTTAAAGACTAAAATTAGTTAGTGATTGGTATGGCCACGTATGTATTTAAGTATAAAATGAGACACTAAAATGTTTCCTAGGAAACACAGGCTTGGAGGATTATAAAAAGACCTCAAATGGCTTCCAAATTTTCTTAAGACTCTGGAAAAGTAAAAAATGAAACAAAATCCTCAGTTGTACACGTTGCCTACAGTGGATCAGAGGACACACAGTACCTTGGCAAAGGCAGCAGGGATGTTCCACTGTTTCAGGCTACTGAGGATAATTTATGTGAAGCCAGTTGGAGGTGATAATTTCTGAAAAGAATAAAAACTTCTGTAGAGTTAAATACGTTCAAATGTCAACTAGTACCTAAATTACTTCTTGTCAGCCCTGCAGATGTTGGTTTTATGGGGACAGGGTTTCAGAGCAATCAGGTGTAATCTTTACGGAGCAAAGTCAAGGGTTAAGACAAGCTGCTGGGGCTGTGGATAGCACCACACACTCATCTGCCAATCACCTGTCCGGCTGCCAAGATGGAGATCACGGCAGAGACCGAAGGCACAGAAGACAGGAGAGTCAGAGAAAGGCATTTATAAAAAACTGAGGAGAGCCTCCTCGTAAGGACAGAGAGAGGGAGACACAAGGAGACAGGCAGGGGGCTGAAGCACAGGTCTTGCATGGTAAAACCAGAAACAATAGTAAAGAGACTAAGACTGCTGAGAATGGAAAGGCAAGGGACAGAGAGGGAATTTCTATCCCTGAGCATAGGAAGACTTTCACACCTTGACAGGGGCTGATATCTATGTTTAGAGAGGGACGTGGATGGACGAGGGAGACAACGAGGGGCATCCCCTCTGGTCATCAACAGGCTGAACCTCAGCCCGGTTAAGGCTGCCACTGGAGTATGAAGTGGTAATAAAAGCTAGATGAGCCACATTTAGGACATCAGGTAAGTCCTTCCTAGCACCTCACAGAACTGAGAATCTCCGGGTAGAACGGAAAGCTTTTAAATAGCCTGAGAGCCTGGCAGAGTCAATAAAGGTTTCTAATTCTAACCATGAAAACAGGGCTTCCAGGGTCTTGAATGCTACCACATCCACAGGAGCTACCATGTGAGTTCTCTGGCACCTTCTCTGTATATTCCTTCCAACCACTGCCTTCCTAAGCACACTGGGCTGCTGCCTCTGTATTATTTCCAAATCCAAGACCCGTTCGGTTCTGCCATTCTCCTGCTGGATCTGACATCTTTCACAATTTTATTCACATTCTGTTTTGCTTTCTAGGACACTTTACTGCACTGCTTCTTCTCAGACTGCCCCTTCTACTCCTTCGTGCAACATTACCAGCCAGATTAATATTCTTTAAATAACTTTGATTACATCTCCCACCTTCTCTGAAACCTTTAGGAAATGAAAATATTTCAACTGCAAAAAAGAATCCCAGAACTTGCCTATCCAGGCCCTTCACTGTCCATTCCAACCATTCTCTGACATCTGTTAATGTAGCTCAAATCTCTTTCCCCAAGTCTTGAGAAGTTGTTCTCACTATGCTCAGAGAGTTGTGCTCATAATTTTAAAGCTGATCTCACTTCTTGATTACTTTAGAGTCAGGAAAAATTAGTCTTAGAAATATAATATACTTGCCTTAAGATGAATTATTAACTGGGCAGTCCCCGACACAACTGTGCCCTTTAGACAAGAATCATCACTCGGCAACAGCTGCCAAAGGACCAGGGGAGCAACCTTTCTTTCCGCTACAACAACTTGCGAGTCCCCTCTTTGTCTTCTCCATCTTCTTCCCCTTCCCGCTCCTGTTCCTCCTTGCCCCCCACCAGCACTTCCTGGGCTGTGTTGCTCAGGACCAATCTCTCATTGCAAACATTTGACATCTAATCTCAATGCTTGAGCTGGTCCAGATCTGAGTCTCTGGTGAGGTAGTTGTGGTGCACTTTCATTCATACTTAAATGTTTCCTGAGTACCTGGCTCTAACCTTGGCTGCACGTTAGGATCATATGGGGAACTTTAAAAAAATACGGGGCCAGCCCAGTAGTGTAGTGAAGTTCCCATGCTCTGCTTCGGTGGCCCTGGGTCAATGGGTTTGGATCCCGGGTGCAGACCTACACACTGCTCATCAAGTCATGCTGTGGAGGCGTCCCACATACAAGATAGAGGAAGACTGGCATGGACGTTAGCTCAGGGATAATCTTCCACGAGCAAAAAGAGAAAGATTGGGAACAGATGTTAGCTCAAGGCCAATCTTCCTCACAAAAAAAATAAAAAATAAAAAATGCTAACGACCAGGTCCCATCCTTAAAGGTTCTGATTTAATTGGCTTGGGGTGAGGCCAGCCATTACTATTTCTATAAATGATATCCAGCTGATCCCAGCCTGGACTGGGAACCACTCACCTAGTGCAAAGCAGTTAATATCTAAATCCAGTTTCTGAACATGTAAAAATAATTTGTAAAGCTCAGCATCTTCAATCACTCAACAAAGAATTCAGAGATATTATTCACATAGTCACTAACTATTCATTGGGCATCCACTATGCAGCAGAAAATATTCTAGTTGCTAAAAATACAGCAGTGAACAAAACAGACAAAAACCTCTGTCCACAGGGTGCTTACATTCCTAGCTGGAAGGGGGTAGGGGGAACAATAAATAAAACAAACAAGCAAAGTATACAGTATGTTAAAAGGTGTTAAGTACTATAGAGAAAAAATAAAGCAAGGCAAGGCAGATGGAAAACAATGGAGGGAAGGAAGATGGGGTGTAATTTTAAAAAGGCAGTCAAGGATGATCTCACTGAAAAGATATTTGAGCAAAGATGTGAAGGAGGTGAGGGAGCAAACAACCACGGTGATGTCTGGGGCAAAAGTGAGTGCAAAGGCCCTGTGATGGGAACTGGCCCAGGGTTTTGGAGGATTAGTAAGGAGCCAGAGGTCCTGGAGCAGAGTAAACAAAAGGGAAACTAAGAGGAGACACAGCCAAAGAGGTGAGTGAAGACTGTATGAGGCCTTGTAGGCTAAGGCAAGGATTGTAGCTTTTGCTCTGAGGAATCTGGGAGCCACTGGAAGGTTTTGAGCAGGAGCGTGATATGATCTAACGTACATTTTAAAATAATCATTCTAGCTTCTGTGTGAGTCTGGAATAGGGGCAAGATGCAAGCAGGGAGAGGCTGTACTGAAATAATCCAGCCAAGCGATATCAGTGACTCAGACCACAGCGATAGCAGCTGGAGGTGGTATAAAGTGGTCAGATTCTGGATACATACGAAATTAGAATCAACAGAATTTTTTGACAAATAGGTTATGAGGCCTGAGAGAAAAAGAAGAATAAAGGATGATTCCAAGGTTTTTGGTTTGAGTAACTAGAAGGTATTGCTGCAATTAACTAAGATGGTTTGGGGGCAGGTAAGAAAAGAGAGCTGGGTTTTGAATATGCTATATCTGAGATGTCTATTAGATATCCAAGAACAGAGTCAAATAAATTCAGGAATCATTAGCACACATATGGCATTTACACTTGCAAATTTAAAATAAAAAAGCATTAATCCTACATAAATGTGCTGAATTCCCTAGGTTAACTAGGTGCAATAATAGTAGCCTAAAATTTATAGTGAGTAAAAAAACTTATTCTTAATTGATTAAATTACTATGCAGGGATATATATCCTTAGTAATAAAATATAATACATACTAGCACAATTCTAAAAAGTGCATTAACAGTGATAGTGTCCTGAGCCACCTGGGGCAGTTACAAGGCTGGCTTCATTTCCTATCAAAGCATAATTCAGCCTCCATGGCTCCAGAGCATGTCCTCTGTAAAACCTCCTGGCATGCCCACAGTAAGAGACTCTGCTCTATGTACACCCAGTGATGTTGCGCATTTTCCCACCACGGCTTTAAACATGCTGCTTTATAATTTGGTGTAATTAAGTGTATATTCCTCCCACTAGAGTCAAAGGCAAGCTGTTGCAGGTCAGGGACTATGCCTTATTCACGTTTGTGTCACCAGTGCCAAACACGGTACCAGGTGCATCGAACACATTTATTAAATGCTTATTGCTGAATAAGTAAATTTGAAATCAAGATCACGACTTTAAGCATAATTTCATTTATTTAACTTTCTAGAAATCAGGTCTCTGTTCTTTTAACTATATTAAATGTGGAATCTGCAGCTCTGAAGCTACATATTTTTAAAAGTGATATATTTGAACATAAACTTCACTAATATGTGCATTAAATAATAAAAAACAACATTCTCATTCCACACAATTAAAGATCATTTTAGAACAAGAAGCATAGTCAGCTCTCTATTTACATATTTGTTCCTAAAATGAAGAACGTTAAAAAAGGAAAAAAGCCTCTGTAAGTTGTCAGAGTTTTGATGCATGTGCAGGAATTTTGAGTAGTTCACCAAGATTTTAATCACTGTCTTCTGCTGCAGAAATGTGAATTTGTTAATTGGATTTCTGCTTCTTAGTATCCAATTCAGAACGGATGCTCCGCTCCTCCTCTTGCACTCTGGCAGGCAGCACAGTCTCTAATTAACTTTGTTCTACGACTTTTCTTTCCACAAAATCCCTTTCTTTTCTCCATATAAGATTTCTAGAGCTCATAACGAACTATAAACAGCACTTAAAGTTAGCAGCACTAAGCAGCCCTGTCACTTTTCTACCCAGCAGGACCTAAGAACTGAACTTCTCTTCAATTAAAAAATAAAATGTTCACACTGCTGCACTTAAGAAAAAAAATCAAAGCTTAAACAAATTAAGGGTAAATTAAGTCAAATGTGAATGTAAGTAAGGAGAGATTACTGCACCTAATTGGACTGGTTGTGTACCTCTCTTTCATTTCCTCATACCAAGTTCAGAGATCTATTTTAAAAAAAGCACAGTTCATGGAATTTTGAACCCATTTCAGTCACTTGTATCCACATATCACTTCAATGTGTCAAAAGTTTTGGAAATATATTCCAAATAAAATTTTAACAACTTTATTTTTAAAAATAGTAAAATAATTGAAACACCATTAGCCCAAGACAAAAGCTTATCATATCCACTCCAAGTGACCTGCTCACTGACCTCTTCACCTTACACTATTAAAGCAAAACAGTCAAATTATTCCATTCTTTATTTCTAGACGTGTGAAGCTGAAAAACAAAGGAATGACCTTAACGATTTGTAATTAAAAAAATATTCTGGCACATATTTGTGTTTTCTAGTATCCCAAAATTATTAGAGAAATGTTGTACCTACTATCTATAAAATGTCTTTTTTTTTTCTTCCTGGTTTAGAATATGCAACTGCGACTCAGCTTCACATTGAAAAATCTCTTAGCCCTACACTCTCATTTCTGGGTCTCAGCAGAAAGCCAAAGCTCAGAGTAAAAAGTGCCTAACCCTTAATTTTGGAAACTAGTCTTCCTAGTCTGTGACCAGGTACTGTTTCAGAAAGTGTGAGCCAAAAAGCCCTGGTGCACAGCACCACCACCAGCTGAGCCACTTTCCATCTTCGGGGCTTCCATACTCCCAGAAAAATCCTTCCTAGCATGTGCAAGAACACCACGAGGCCCTGTCAACAGGTACCTGCAGCTTCTCTCTGGGGTCCATCCATGGGTCTGGAGCACCCTAAATCATCCAGGAAGAAAACAGCTAACCTAGGCGTCCATCAGCAGTTTTCTCTCAATTTCTAAGCCATTTTTATGAGAAGAAACATTCCAAAATGTATACATAACTGTTCCCCTACCCTCCTTCCTGAAGTCCCCAAATAAAGCCCAACTATCCCTTCTAGTTGGAAGGCAAGTCTGATATTAGCAATCTAAAAATGAATCAATCAGATTCCCCCTACTAGTGAGAAAGGAGGCGCAGAATCTCATTCTAAAAGAAATCACAATGCAGTTTAGAAAAAATACTGTTTCTTGCACAATTTTCATTTCTGGCGTTGCACTTAATTTAATTATTCATGGCACCATCCAAGTGCCTCGATCACCTATGATAATGAAAGAATGAACACTTTCCAGGTGAGAAGAATCTGAGAAGACTCAAACTTTCCAAAGGGCATGTAAGGATTTATATTCAAAATCCAAGGTAGGAACTCTCCAAACACTGAATCAGACCCGTCTGTTTTACTTAGTTTGACCCTTGTTCTACAGACAGTTCTGAGAAGCAACAGTGTTTGGTTTACAATACATTTAAATTTGCAAGTGGTAAGTTTTAGTTCCTGACTCCCCTAATCACACTCAGTGTTAAGAGGTGGAAGTGAATGATCTCAGATTCTAGGTTAATGACTATGCTACAGGCAGTATATCAGTTATCAATAATAAATAGTAATCAGAAAGAAGGTCTTTATGAAGTTTCCTTGATATTAAATAATGTAGAACATGAAGTTACATTACCATTAAAGTAGATAACACAAATTTTTCCAAAATGAACTGCAAAAATTTTATAACTTTGACATATATTAAAGCATTACTTTCTGATACTTAGAACTATCCATCTGTAACCCTGTTCTCTCAACCAATTTTGTCCATCTATGAGTTGAAAATCTTCAACCAAGTGAGATGAAATTTAAAATGAGAATATCTAGTGTTACATCTATGGGAAAACTTTAAATATTGATTTGCGATTTAATGTCATGTACTTTGAGTCACTTAACCTTCTCACATAAATAAAAAGCACGACCAAGATTTTTGAAGAGTAAAAACTAAACACAAGTACTAACACGATACATGCTATTTTTGTCAGTCAAAACTCTCTAAGAATAACTTACATAGTAACTAATAACCAATAACTCTAACTAGTTCACAACAATTAACTTTTTATTTAATCAAATATTTTTCTTTATATTTGCCCCTTTGAATTGACATTATATATTATATCACTGAGAAAATATTTAAATTTTATTCTTGCTAGGAGCATGTATAAAAATTATTTTTCTATAATTAAGCAGCTAACCCTATATCCTACTCTTGGGACTCACCATGGCCTTGTATCTTCACTATTCTTAATTGTCACGTAGCTCGCTGCCCCTATCTCTCTAGTTATAGCCTGTTTAGATCCAGGACAAAAAGTACAGCGAGTGAAAGTCTAAGGAAGGGTCAAATCTAATTTAAATCTTACATTATATGCAATTCTGCTTTGTGCTTTGATCTCCATTGTTACAAGATTCTCTGAGAGGAAATAAATATCAGTTCTGTTATCTTAAATGTGCTCTCATGTAAGAAATCTGGAATGACGCAGAAAGGAAGATGTATTAACAGGGTTTAACCAGGAAACCAGAAACCACTATAAGCATTTATTGAATTACATGAGGGGAATTTCATTAAGTAAATTGGTTATTCTGATGAAGTAGAAGCTGAGAAGACAAACTGGAGAGGCTAGTGTATGCCAGAGATTTAGCAACAACAGGAAGCCACGAGCACCCCAAAGCTGGAGGGACAAAAGGCAGAGTCGGTGTTACTGGAACTCACAGGCCATGGTTATCCAAGATAAGCTGGAGCTGCAGGGGACCTGTCCGGGGCTGGAACTCATGGGAGATAAAGCTGTTGCCAGAAATGCTACGTGAGACAGAGAGCAACGGGGAGAAATACCCTAGCTTCTCCCTCCCACTAAATGCAGCCTGCAGAGTGAAACTCCCTATGATACGGAAGAGCATGCTTAGAGAGAAGAAAGGATCTGAGGACAAACAGACCTAGGACCAGCACAAAGCAAAAGGAAAGAAGGGCGCGGGGGGGGGGGGGGGTTCAGTTTCCAACAGTGAAAAGAAGTAGTCAATCTACTGGGAGTTCTTTATAACGACCCAGAAGTAGGAATAATTGTACCCTGCATGAGAAACCCAGGGTGCTGACCAACTTTGTTTTTTCTTCAAGTCAAATGAAAGCTGCAAAAGTCATAACTTGAACTGCTTTCTCAGGCACAGGGGTATTGTTTCATTTTTAAAGATCCAAGATTGACAGCCAATTGCATGTTGAAAAAGTACCTCGGATCAAACATAATAACCAAGCATTTCCTCTCGTAAATATAACAGAGAAAGCTCCAGTGGGAAGCTTTTTCTTGGAAAAGAAAAAAAATGTTGATGGCCAATCATCCCACTGGGATACAATCAATTGAAGGGAAGTCTACAGTAGGGGAAGCAGCTATGTTCCTGAAGGTTTTGTAAATACACTGTGATCAACAGCTTTTGTGTAAATGCCTGTGATGCCTCTGGGCTGGAGAGCAAACATATGAGGAGCTCAACTGCCTTCAGTCAATGGACTCTACTGGACTCTATTATTGAGCCAGTGTGTCTGGAGAAGAGGGAGCTCAGAACCAAACTTTGCTCTAAAAATTATTATGGAAAATAATGAGTAATAATATGTAGGCCCAAATTCTGGTTAAATATTGAGGTTCCAAACTAAAATTTCAGAACACTCATACCTACTGTCACATAAATAACTTTTGACCAACAGAAAGCTACTATGGAAATAAATTCCCCAGTTTCAAAGAATGAGACTCCATTAAAGATGCAACATAATTTATCTTCCTTTCAGTATCCAGGATCCCCTTTAGATTATCATTATAAACATCATACAACGTTAAACAAAATTGTAAAGAAAAATCTGATTATTTGGATTCTCTATGATTAACGATTGACAAGGTCTAGGTGTGTACTGTGTTTAAGTATGTGTGTGAATGAATACATAATATGTCCACATGCAGGCACTGACAAGACCTGCCTAGGTGCAGTGAAAATAGCACTCAAATAAGATAGTCGAATTAATGAAAAATAAAACACTGTTAAGTATTTTCTAAATGTTCAAAACTTTTAAGTGAATATAACTATCAATGTTTTTAATCGATTGAATGTTTTTTAAATTAATTGGATTCTATTTAACTCTGAAATTCTCAATAAATGCTTATTTTAAATTAATAAATGAGATTTGCTTCCTTTTTTTTCTTTTTCCTCAGTAGTGTATTTCCTCATTGTTACATTATAACTTATTCTCATTAAGCCCCAAATCTGGTTTTCTCTAATTCGAGCAGTCTGTTCTGTTGATTTAGAGATGGGACCCCATATGTACCCAATATCACTATTTATGTATAAACTACAAGACTGAGTGAAGCAGACTCACACTGCTCCTTAAATAAAATTTCTGAGCAAAACAGTGTGAAAGAATCTGAAAGTCTAAAAGAGTATGAAAGCAACATCTCCTATAATATCTTTCTTGGATAAAGACTGACCTCATGTGTTAGAGACCAGATAAAGTTGAAATCTTTTTTTACAGGAATATTTGCAAGAAAAGTCACAATTTATAAACAATAAATGTGTGATAAAAATTCAAGGAGTGAACTGAGGATAATACAAGCAAAGTAAAATAATACTCAAAATATAAAGCCAAGAAAGGCCCTTTCAAAAAAGATTGTCAACTTTCCTCATTTTACATTTATATATTTATATTAAAGCCTGAAGCAACCATTTTATCAAAGGATAGATGCAACAAAGAAACTCATTTGTTCATTTTATTTGTTAGGACTTTCACAAACTGAGACATTTGAAAGACGAATTCATTTATTTTACTAGTGTCACATTGATACACTCTGCTATTGTAGTTGCTAAAATGAAAATGTAGCACAAACAAATATACATTACAACTACAGTATGAGTATACTCATGTGTATACAGTATGAGTATGAGTAGAGTTATAAAATATCAAGAGTTGCCCCACTAAACAGGTATTACTGACTTAGAATGAAAAAAATCAATGTGATAAGTTGCTACAGCTTATGTAGACATTGCCTATATCAATTTAGAAAAATAAAAATCAAAGTCACTAATTTCTGCAGTAATATTAATAAAGTACAACAGTATATTTCCCTGAATCAGTGTATTGCTACCCTAGAAATTTTCCAAATGATTTATTAAAAATACTTTTTTAGTTGTGCAGTGTGCTAACCTAAACAAACCCTTAAAGGGTCAGCAGGGAAAGGAAAAAAAAAACAAACAAGGAAGAACAGAAAAATGTTATTAATCTTAACATCCAGCATTGACAGTCAGGTAGAAAAAAAGTGTCATAAGCTTTTAAGTAAGATTTAGTTTCATGAAAATTATTTTACATTTTTATTTTAATAAAAGAATATGAGTGGATTAGGACTAAAGAGTTATAAAGAACTTTTATACCCCCATGAATACTTTTATTATTACTTTACTTATTTTATTTTTCAACTGCTTCTTTAGTTACGTGCCAAGCACTCTTCCTCTACAACCCTGGGGGAGGTAGATGCTATTATTATCCTAATTTTGCAGATGAGGAAACTGAGGCAAAGAGATTAGGTGATTTGCCCAAGGTCGTACAATCAGAAGTCATATCATTAGCTTTGATGACAGCAATAACTGGTTTGCTGTCCATTGCAAAATTCTAACAAAAAACCAACTAATGGATCATGCCAGGCCTAGATAATCATCGCCTATATTCTGAACACTCCGTTTTTGGCTCAATTCCTAACTCCTGGAAGGCTAAAATGAACCAAAAGCATAGTCATCCAACAAACACCTCTTCATAATACTTACTGGGTCATACTCACTAAGGAATATTTCAGAGCTGAATGAATTTAAAAACATATATTTTCCACATCTCAAAATATCCCGCAAGTACGTATAATTAATCAGAAACAAATAAAATGATAATCTACAACTAAAGAGTAATGTCACCCCTAAAGTAGCAAAATAGCATGTTCTTCCTTTAGAACAAGGCATTCTAAACTGATCAGCTGTTTGAAAACTTAAAAGGCAAGAAAGTTCATCTTTCATTTCTAGTCTCTGAATAAACAACAAATGACAAAAACAACACAAAAATTGAGTTAGCTGCATGAATGAACATTCTTTCAGTTATTTATGTTAAATTGACTGAAAAAAATCAATTTTGTTTTTCTTTAGAAAACATTTCATATTTTCAACCATAAGCACTTCTAAAATACGTGTTTTTTTTAAAGTTCTTTAAGTGTGATTATGGTCCAAGAATACATCCGAAGTTTGGGCATTTTGTTTAGCTGTCTGTTACTGTCCCTCAAAAAACTCTGTTTAAAGATAAAAAGAGACAAACATAAAAACCTCAACGAAACTCATACCTGACATATCTCAAGAATTCAGTTCATGTTTTGAATTTTTTATATAGCACATAATAAAAATGAACATTTTGCCAAAAATTCTTGACCATCTTCCTTAAGTCATTTAAAATAAAACCTTCCTGACTACTAATTGAAATCATTTGAACTGATCTGGTATAAATCAATTCATAATGGATCTGTGATATTAAACTTATGAACCCCCAACATTTCTAAGGTTTACACTCCAACTACATGTAAAAATAACTTGCCACTTTGACATTTCAGACTCCATAGGCCTATTTCTTCAACTGACTTTAAAATTAATATTTTATGTTAATATATTATTATTATTATCCTGAGTATTTCCCATATTATCATGCATTCTTAAAAAGTATGATTTTGAAGAGTATGATTTTATCATGTTACATTAATATCAACATCTTTAACTTTTTGACCCCTTAAAAGCTTTTTTTATTATTATGGAAATTTTAAAATATAAACAAAAGTAATGAGAATAGCATAATGAACCCCGAAGGCTTATAACTCAGTTCAATTATCTATATTTTGCAGTTTTTGTCTCCTTTTTTGGCCTATCCACTTTTCTCTTTTTATCCCATTTGTAATATTTTAAACCAAATCCCTAATATTCTGTCATTTCACTAGTAAATTCTCAAGTATGTGTCTCTTACTGATAAAGTTTTTTAAATATAACAAATATTTGGTAGAATTCACCAGTGAAGCAGTCTGTGCCTGGAGTATCACTAGAGGGAAGGTTTATAACTGAAAATGCAATTTCTTTACCAGATAGAGGGGTATTCACGTTATTTCTTTCTTCTTAAGTGAGCTTTGGTAGTTTGTGTCTTGTAAATAAATTTTCAATTTCACCTAATTTGTTGAATTTATAGGCATAAAGATGTCCATAATATTCCCTTGTTATCCCTTTTAACATCTGTCAAATCTGTAGTTATGTTCCTCGTCTGAGTCATGATACTGGCAATTTGTGTCTTCTTCCTCTCTCTTTCTCTCTCCCTCTCTCTCTCTGCCCCTTTTTTAAGTCAGTCTGAGCAGAGATTTATCTATTTTATCAAAGAATCAGCTTTTGGTTTCATTAATTTTCTTTTCTTTTTGTTTTCCATTTCATTGAGTTTCACTTTGATCTTTATTATTTCCTTTCCTCTGCTTACTCTGAATTTAATTTGCTTTTCTTTTTCAAATTTCATAAAGTAGAAGCAAAGGCCATTGATTTGAGACCTTTCTTTTTTTGTTGTATAGGTGTTTAGTGCTATTATTCTATGAAGGAGTGCCTTAGCAGCATCACACTAAATCTGATGAGCTTTCACTCTCATTCAGTTCAAAATACTTTCTCATTTCTCTTGGATCTCTTCTTTACTCATGGGTTGCTTAGGATTGGAGGCCCAAGGAGATCACCCACAGATCTCTGGGATTTTCTGTGCAGTTCTCTCCACCCCAGTACTCCATCCTCTAAACTCTGGCTGCCTCAGTCACCTTGGACTTTCTATTCTGCCTCAACTCAGATAGTCTGCTGAGTTTTGCCTGGGTTATCCCTCCTTGTGCTGTAAGCTGGAAACTCTTTCAATGCATTAGACAGAGGCAATCACAGGGCTCCTCTTGCTTGTTTCTTGAATCTCAGGGATCACTGTCCTTGGTTGTCTAACATCCAGTATCTTGAAGACCACTGTTTCATACATTTTATCTTGTTTCTTCTGGTTGCTTCAGAGAAGAGAGTAAATCTGGTCCCTATTACCCCATCTTAGCTGGAAGAAGAAATCCAGTTTTGTTTTGTTTTTTATATATCATTATGAACTCATTATTTTTATACATTTGGTTTGTTTTAATCCATTGCAGCCATTTTCATTTTTCATGCTCAAAGTATCCCAACTTAGGCCAGTGAGAGTCACTGCATGTTGGCTTTTGGGTCCTTTTGACATGTTCCTACTAGTCTCTTTAGTGGCAAATAAATGGAGACTTCAAAAGTTCTTATCACTGCTTCCTAAATATAGATCTCTAAGTTTCCAAACACAGTACAGTAAACCTGACTTTATCTTCTCAACCTCTCTGCACTCAGTCATTGCTAATTCTAGACTTATTTACAGTCACAGCACCTTAGAAGGAAGGTTTCCCATTCCAACATTGTTTGATATTAGCAGGATCTATCTGAAGACTAAGGGTGTGTCATCAATAAATATTGCAAAAGGGTCCAGCCAAGACTGAGAACATCAAAGTAAAATTAAATCCAAGGGACCATAGTAATAGGATATCAATATTCTTCCATCTATTCCCAATCTTCTGTCTTCTTTCCCCTGGTATAATAATCTAAGATATCACAAACCGCCAATTTTTCTTCCTAACTTACTAAAGAGTTGACATTTCTTAGTTTCAGTGACAGCCCCTCAGATGACCTCCTTCCAGGTCAAAGATTCTTACATTTATCAATTCTTCTGGGTGCAAGAAATTCTAGAGACAGATCACCTAATGCAGGCATATCTCTTTATAGATAGGAAACTAAGGCACAGAGATTTTACAGCACTTGCCTCTACAAGCAACTTAGAGCCACAGACTTAGTGAAGTGATAAGTTGAGATTTTCTAAATCATATAAAATTAAATATATTTAGACCAATAGCTGTCAACACTCTGCATCTCACATCTTCTTAATCATTTATTTTAAAATTATATACCATAATAACAGTAAGTATTTACAAGCTATATATCATGATGATAATAAGGGTAACACAACTGCCTAGGAGCATTTATATACTTAAACATTTTGTGAATATAAATTATATTTTATGTAATGTCTTAGTATGAAAAACTGTCAGAATGTAAATATTTTAACAAAAAAGCTTTTATTTTGTGAAAACCTGAGTTCTATCTTTGGTTTTCAAGAGATAAAACAATTAAAATAGCTTTACAAAAGCTATGCATTTTGTTTGTTTGGATTTTTTTTTTAATATTTTATTTTTCCTTTTTCTCCCCAAAGTCCCCTGGCACATAGTTGTACATTTCTAGTTGTGAGTTCTTCTAGTTGTGGCATGTGGGATGCTACCTCAGCATGGCCTGCAAGCAGTGCCATGTCTGTGCCCAGGATTCGAACCAGCGAAACCCTGGACATCCGAAGCAGAGCGCGTGAACTTAACCACTCAGCCACGGGGCAGGCCCCACTATGTGTGTTTAAAATGCTATCTTGACTTTACTTGAATCCAGGAAACTAATCAATATTATACCACAAACTAGTCTTCTCATCAAAGCAAATACTTGGTTGAACAACAAAGATGATGCTCAAAACTTTGTGGATCAGCTTTGATAAGAATCCAGTAGATTATGTTGTTGACAGGCCAAACCACCAATCCTGGCCTAGAATCTTCAGAAGCACCTTCTCAGCAAATTGAGCCTTCTATCGCAGACATATGCTGTAGCTGCTTTTTTGTCACAGAGAATAATTCTGATCTTTCAAGTACCAGTGTACCATAATTTTTGGCCATCTCAAAATGCTCAGGGAAGCACTTACTGATCTAATAAGTCTTGTTTTGTCTTTAATGAGTACAATTTCGAGTGATCGTAAAAATCCCACATACGGTCATTATAACACTTGTTGTGCACAATCTGTTCATCCAAAGGCATTTCTACTCTACACTATAAACAGCTTTTAGATGTGACTACAAAAACATTCATCTACCAAGATGTTCAGGCCAAGGTTATAGGAAATGAATAAAAAATTACGGTTACATGTGGTCTTGGTTACACTAAGAGGTTTTAATAGAGCAATAATTGAGAATAACATGCCTATCCTCTCCATTAGCTTTAGGCTCTGATCCTCAAAATACAATTAAAGCTGATCAGTCATTGAAGACACAGGACAATCACAAGCTCTGTTTTAGATACACTAGACTAGAACAGAGATTTGATATTTTTTCCCAAAGTTTGCTCTGATTTTCCAGCAATTTAGATATCATAGCATCTATTTTAATATAAGTAGGTAACATTTACTTAGCACTTGCTGTGATCTCGATACTAAGGCAAGCACCTTGCATATATTACTTCAATAATACAACTTGTAAAATAACTTGCCCACTTAGCTAATAAGTAGCAGAGCCAAGATCCAAACCCAAGCTGACAACAGAGCCCAGGGTCCTACCCACTGTGCCTTATTGCCTTAGTCCTACGTGACTTGTCAACATTTGCTCTTTTCCTAAGGAGGAAAGAAAAATATTATTTCCCACTAAACTGTAAACTTAAAGAGACCTGAAGAGACCAGGCCCAAAGAGACCTGAGATCTTACCTGTTTTATTTTAGCATTGTGCTGCCAATGTGCACTTTTCTAATAGTAGTGAAATGAAGGAAGGTGGAATGAAACGGTTACGCAGCTATTAAGTGGAAAAGGCAAGACTCACACCCATGCTCCTAAGTACTAGATAATAGAGTTAAAATCTATGCAGTCACAAATTTCAGATAATACACAGGTAAATTTTATAGTAGCCAGTTTTCCACTACATGTGTGTAAGAATTAGCTCTTTATTTTAGAACTCTTGAAAGCAGTAGAGATGACACTTGAGTGGGCGCTTAGAAAGGATTTTCTGTGTTGCTAAAATATGAGATTTCATATATTTGGTATATAAGTGAACTCTCTGAGATATAAGGTTAATTTCTGACATACATACACCTCTCTTTTCACCTTACATATTCGGCTTAACCATATGCACTGACCATATTCACTTCTTAAAAGCCAAATGCTCAGAGGACCTAATGATATGTGAGCAGTGAAAACAGTAATAAAAAAATCTTCTAACTGCAAGACATTATTAACATTTAAATAATTCTTGTCATATATATGAGTTTCTCTAATGCATATATTTCATAGTCATTAGCAATGAAAAAGCAAAAAAGTAAGCTTAACTTACTTAACTCAGTAAGTTTAACTGAGTGTCCCATTTCAGAAAGGATAGGTTTGGTATTGTGTTAAAATGACTGTTAACTTTATCAAACACTAGTACACTACTACAATAGTCTGCCCTAGTCCTCATCCAAGTACATTTAACAATGTTGCCGCATTGATATGAATGATACTCGGAAACACTAATGAGATGTAGCCACGGTACCTACCTTGGTTAGGTGAATGACTCCTTTAGAAGTAACCGAACAACCCATGAAGCCAACATACTGAAGTTCAGGACAGTGCTCAGCAAACGCTTTCACCGACTGATCTGTCACCTAGGGAAGGAAGAGATGTGAATAAAGGTATTCAAGGTGGCATTCCAGTGAATTCAAGGATTTGGCTCCTCCAAATTCCCTCTGCCCTACCTCGCATCATTATTATTTCCCTTTCCATTGGATCATCTGAATTACTATACAAATAGGCTGCATTATCTCCTGTAGCTTGAAAAACAAAATCCTCCCTTGACCCCACATCCCCTTCTGCCACCCCAAGTTTTTTTACTTCTTCACAGAAACATCTCAAATATGTTGACACTATCTGCCTCCACTTCTTCACATCTTTCTCTCTCTATATATTTTTTATTGACATATAATTCACATACTACAAAGTTCACCCTCTCAAAGGGTACAGTTCAGTGGGTTTCAGTATATTCACAAGTTTCTGCAACCATCACCAATATCTAATTTCAGAATATGTTTGTCACCCTAAAAAGAAACCCCATGCCTATCAGCAGTCACTCCCCTATTCCACCCCCTGCCCCCAACAACTGACAACTTTCTGTCTCTATGGATTTAACCACTCTCGACATTTTTTATAATTTAAATTATACAATTTGTGGTCTTTTATGACTAGCTTCTTTCATTTAGCATAATGTTTTCAGGGTTCATCTGTGGTAGCATGCATCACTACTTCATTCCTTTTTATTGCCAAATAATACTCCGTTGTATGGATACACCACATTGTTATAGGTTCAACTGTGTTCTCTCAAAAGTCATGTTTTGAAGTCCTAACCCCTAGTAACTCAGAATATGAAGTTATTTGGAAATAGGCCCATTGCAGACGTAAATAGTTAAGTTAGGATGAAGTTGTACTCGAGTAAACTGGGCCCCTAATCCAATAGGACTGGCATCCTTATAAAACGGAAGAATTGGAACACAGATGCATACACAGGGAGAACACCATGTGAAGATTAGTGTCATGGTGCCACAAGCCAAGGCATGCCAAAAGTTGCCAGCAAAATTGCAGAAGCTAGGAAAAAGGCCCGGAACAGATCCTTCACCTTCAGGGGGAACATGGACCTGCTGGCATCTTGATCTCAGGCTTCTAGCCTCCAGAACTGTGAGACAAATTTCTGTTGTTTAAGCCACTCAGCTTGAGGTATTTGGTTATGGCAGCCTCTCTTGATCTCACTCTAATCAGGCTTTGTTCCCACCATTCAACAGTCACCTTGTTATCAAAGTAAATCACCAAATAGATTCTCATCCCAGCCTCACAGTAGCGTCTGATATACTTGGTTATCCTTCTTGAAACAGTTCACTCACTTGCACCATACTCTCCCGGATTTTCTCCCTCCTTACTGATGGCTCTTAGTCACTTTGCTGAGTCTATCTCATCTCAGTTCTCAGCCCATTTCTCTTTTCTGTCTAACTCCATTCCATAGGTGATCTAATCTCATCTCATGACTTTAGATACTAACTGTATATTAACAGTTCTCAGGTTCATATCTCCAGCCCAGACCTCTGCATTCTACTACAAACATCTATACCCAACTGCCTACACATTCACCTTGGATTTCTATAGGCATCTCAAATTTAACACACAAAAATGAGAAATCGCTATATTCCAACACAAGTCTGCTCTTCCCCAGGGTTCCCCATTTCAATAAATGGCATCACTATTCACCCAGGTGTCCAAACCAAAAACTGTTCACTCGAAATACCATCCAGTCCACTAGGAAATATTGCCAGTTCTTCCAAACATATCCTAAAGCTAGCTACTTCTCACCTCTACCACCACTACCACCTGAACTATGGAAATAGCCCTCTAACTGCTGCCCCTGCTTCCACTCTTGTCCCCCTATTGTTTATTCTTCGCATAGCATCCACAAGACCTAATTAATGTCAGTCTCTTATTCCAAACTCTCCAAGGGTTTCTCATCACACTTAGAACCAAAACTCCTTACCAGGACCCATAAAGGTATAATTAGGATTACATATACCTGGATAATTTGACCCCAATCAGACTTCAACTTCTTTCACTGCTCCCATACCTCCACCCCTCTCACTTATTCGAGCCAAAATGCTTTCAAAGTCTTCCTTAAGCATGCTAAGTCTGTCTCTGTCTTTGTATTTACTCTTCCCTCTGCCCAAATGTATCCCCTCTAGATGTTCACAGCTCACTCCTCCACTTCATTCTTGTCTCTGTTTCAATGCCACCTCTCAAGACTCTCACAGACCACACCAGCTAAAAAACACCAAATAACTCCCCCAGTCACTCTCTGCACTCTCTGTCTCATCCTACTTCGATTTTCTTCATAACATTTATCACTACCTGATTACATTACATACTTATTCACTTATTAGTTTGTTGTCTGTCTTCCCCCAGCAAAATATAAACTCCAAGAAGGCAAGAACTCACCTTTTCCCCCTCTACCAAGATAACCGACCATTCTGGTTTGCCTTGGACAGTGTCAATCATAGCACCAAAAGTCCCACAGCTGGGAAAACCCCTCAAACCCTAAGCCAACTAGAACAGTTGATTATTCTAACCAAGTTGATCACCCGCCCAGCCCCACTTCCACAGCATCAGCACCGTGAACAGTCTCTGACACTTAGCAGGAAGAATTCGATATTTAAACAAATGAATGAATGTTTCTTCTTTCTCTATCCCCCTATTCCATCATGTTTTTATTTCCTTTTATTTATTTTTAGACCAAGGGTATATTTGCATTTTTAATATATTGATTTTTTTAAATGACATTATACCAGTGGCTTTATTTTTCCTGTTATAGTTAGTACATGTTATTAAGTCTTTAAAAAAGGGGGAAGAGGGCAAGCAAGCCCCTGTTGCCTAGTGGTTAAGTTTGGTGCACTCCTCTTTGGTGGCCCATTCAGTTCCTGGGTGCAGATCTACAACCCCCATCTGTCAGTGGCCATGCTGTGGTGGCAGCTCATACACAAAAAGAAGATTGGCAGCACATGTTAGCTCAGGACAAATCTTGCTCAGAAAAGAAAAAGAGGTGGGGTGGACGTGGACATTTTTACACCAGTGGCTTTTAACTTTGATATGTGTAATAGTTAATTTTATGTATCAACTTGACTACGCCACGAGGGGCCCTGATATTTGGTTAAACATGATTCTGAGTATGTCAGTGAGGGTGTTTCTGGAGGAGATTAACAATGGAAACGGAAGACTGAGTAAAGCAGACTGCCCTCCCCAATGTGAGTGGGCCTCATCCAATCTGTTGAAGGACTGAATAGAACAAAAAGGCTGAGTAAGGGAGAATTCTCTCTCTTTCTCTCATTCTGCCTGACTGTCTTCAAGCAGAGCCATCAGTTTCCTACCTTTGGACTCAAATTCAGACTGGAACTTATACCATCAGCTCTCCTAGTTCTTAGGCCTTTGGACTCAGACCAGAACCATACCATCAGATTTCCTATGTCTCCAGATTGCCAACTGCAGATTTTGGGACTTCTCAGCCTCTATAACCCTGTGAGCCAAATCCTTACAATAATCTCTTTATACACACACACACATGCACATCTCCTACTGATTCTGTTTCTCTAGAGAACCTTAACTAATGCCATACATATTAGAATCCCCTCAGGAACTTATTAAAAACCCAGAGCCAAAAGCAGTAAGATCCAAGAATCCACTTTTTTGATTTTTTTTTGTTTTTGCTGAGGAAGATTAGCCCTGAGCGAACATCTATGCCAATCTTCCTCTACTTTATATGTGGGTTGCTGCCACAGCATGGCTGACAAGTGGTATAGGTCCGCACCTGAGATCCAATGCATGAACCCAGACCACCAAAGCAGAGCACAGGGAACTTAACCACTATGCCACAGGGCCAGCCCAAGAATCTGTATTTTTAACAAGTGGCTCGTAGGCACGTGAAAGCTTGAGGCCCAAGTGCTACAAAGAAGTTACAATGCTTTTGGCATTTCTACCCAGCCCTGCTATATATGAAGGGCAGAATGAAATTCCTTTTTCATCTCCCTCACCTCCAAAAAATTTCCACGTACAAAATTATCTTCTTGTAATTGTGCTAAAATTTTCTTCACTGTTCCATAAAGTTGTAGCTTACAAGAGAAGGTCCATATATTCTCTATCATAGGCTTAATTTCATATTCACTTTCCTCACAGTCAAGATGAAATCAACAAGCTGAATACCTTTGTTAGTTTTTCAAACAGCAGCAACTTCCATCTCCTTTGCATTAGCTTTAATATGGGTGAATCCTATTTTGTATCTTCCTTATCTATTCTGAATAGATATTGGAAAATAAAGATATGTGGGTAGCATTAATTCTAAAACAATCACAAGAATATTTTCCTAAAATAATGAAACCAACAGCATCCATGGTACATCTGATAAAAGATTAATCCTGCCCTCAAAAGTAAAGTATGCTTCAGCATATTAAGACTAAGGGTGCCATTGATAAATTAAAAATGGGCCTTTCTAACACTCAGCTTTCTAAAAACATTATGTTAACAAAGAATATTTAAGGCACTAAAATTGCCTGAAGCTTCAATGAAAACCAATCTCTATTTTTAAAAAAGGAGGTAACAGAGGTTAAATACATATGGTCAGTTAGTTAAACACCGTGCCCAATCTCACTCTAACATCAAGCCTTTCCTATATCCATCCTCAAGGAGAGAGAAGGAATTCAGATAAGGATTAAGGACACAAGAAAGCTCAGGTCCAAGGGGTTAAAGTTTTCAGAGAGAAGGGAAAGGGTATTAAAAATTTGCTTGGTAGGTCAGTTCTCTTTCAGCTCAAGCAATCAGATAAGAGAACTCAGAGTAGCTTCCACCAACAGGGTTCTATAAGCCAAGCAAGACCAGAGCAAGCCCTAGGGGTATAGAAATACTCTTAGTAGGCTTGGACATGTTTTAGGAGACTAATGAAAGGGTCTTCAAGATTTGGGTGGGGTTTGGCTCCAATCCCAAGGACAAAAGATCAGTTAGGAATTTGGGCCGAAGGTCTGGCAGAAACAAGCATACATTGCGAGGTAGCTACAGGGTGAATGTCAGCTTCTCTGGGACACTGGAATCTGACTGTCTTATTTCAAATCCCAGGTGGACCACTTACTAGCTGTGTGATTTTTAGGGAGTCATTTCATCTCTATACTTTGTTCCACCTACAATATGCAGAAAATAACAGTGCCTACCTCACAGGGTAAAACAGGAGGGTAAATAATGCATGTAAAATGTTGTGAACAGGGCATGGTACATTGTGATTGCCAATACATTTTAGCTATTATTATCATAATCATCCCAGATTCCCCTTTCTCCTGTATTCTAATTCTCAGCCAGGACTAAGTGGTTGATGTGCGTAAGAAAACAATTCGAACACAGTATAGCTAAAGCATGCAAGTTTACTTTCTGTTACTCCAGGAGGTCCTGACCATAATTTAGGGGCTCTAGGTTATGGGCTAAACCATGAGATGGGAGTGAGGGAGACATAAGTGAAAGTTTATTATTATCATTATTATTATTATTTTTATTTTTATTATTATTATTCCTCGTTATGGTAAAAAGAATACCATTTTGTTAAGGTTTTAAACTGACAGCTATGTCAAAACCCAAGTGCTATGGAGAATTTTTTTAAACAGCATTATTGGGATATAATTTATACACCATGAAATTCACCCATTTTAAGGGTATAGTTCATTGAGTTTTTAGTAAGCTTATACAGTTGTGCAACCGACACCACAATCCAGTTTTAGAACACTTCCATCACACCACCCCCAAATTCCCTTTATCCTTTATGTCCATATGCAATCACAGCTCCTACCCCTAAACAAATTTTGTATAAATAGCATTGTATCTTAAGTAGTTGTTTGTGTCTAGCTTCTTTCATCAGCATAATATTTTTGAGGTTCATCCATGCTGTTACATGTATCAGTACTTGGCTCATTTATTGCTGAATAGAATTCCATTGCATAGCTATACTACATTTTCTTTATCTATTCATCAGTCAATAAACATTTGAATTGTTTCCAGTTTGGGGCTTTGATAAATAATGCTTCTGTGATCATTCACACACAAGTCTTTGTATGACATGTATTTTCATTTCTCTTGGGTAAATATCTAGGAGTGGAAATGCTGAGTCACATGATAAGTGTACAGCCAGCCCTGATGGTCTACTGGTTAAGATTTGGCCCTCTCACCACTGAGGGTTCATTTCCCGGTGAGGGAACCACACTACTTGTCTGTCATACTGTGCCAGCTGCATGTTGCTGTGATGCTGACAGCTACATCAACAGGTTTCAGTGGAGCTTTCAGATTGACAGAGACTAGGAAGAGGGACCTGGCCACCCCACTTTTGAAAAAACTGGCCATGAAAATCCAATGAACAGCAGCAGAGCATCGTGCGATATAGCACCAGAAGGTGAGAGGATGGTGTAAAGTATCAGGTACTCTGCAGAACACAGGGTTGCTAGGAATCAGAATAGACTCAACAACATGAACAACAAGAAATTAAGTGTAAGTTTAATTTTTTACACACTTTTTAAGTTTGGTTGTTTGTCGTCTTATTAAGTTGTAAGAGTTCTTCATATATTCTGGATACAAGTCCTTTAGCAGATATGTTTCACAAATATTTTCTTCCATTTTGTGCCTTGTCTTTCATTTTCTTAACAATGGTCTTAGCTCTAAAATTTAGGTTTATGGTGTTCTTGGAGTTATTTTTTTGTGAATAGTGTGAAGTAAGGTGAAAGGTTCATTTTTTTTGCACATGAATATCCAATTTTCCCAGCACCATTGTTGAAAAGGTTACACACAATGGAGGAATTTTAAAGCTCCAACCTAGAATGGTTTGGCTTGAAGGATCATACTAACTCACAAACTGTGGGAAACCAGGCAGTAAACAAGAATTAGCATGCAAACAGAAATGTGGCTCAGGATTTGGAAAGAAGCATCAGAAAATCGGGGGAGAATGAGATCAGCTTGCAAAGCAGATTTTGATCTTTTAGTCAAGGCTGTGATGGAGAGGAAGAGGAAGTGAACGTCAAATTCAATAATGTTCTCTCTTCACACGGCAGAGGTAAAGAAGGACCATCTAAAAGCCAAGCAACATTTTTATATCTTCATGGAAAGGATGCAGGTGCATTTAGGGTTACAATGAGGAAAAGCATTGGTGGTAAGGAATGTCTGTTGTGCCTTTAAGGTCGAGAAAACCATGAAAAGCCTGAATAACATAAACACACACAACGGTTCTAGTAAAGTCCAGTTTGTGAATCTTAAGGGGGCCGTCTCTATTTGCTAAAACTGAAGCAAATGAAAACCAGACATGCAGGGGGCAAGGCGGAAAAAGAAAAATTGTTGGAACTCATAAGCTCTTGAGAGCTGCAATCAATCAGAAATCTTGTGAGGATGGTTTCTTGTGAGATCAAACATGGGGACAAGAGAGAAAACTCTCCAGGAGGTAAAAATAATAGGCCTAGAAAATTCTAAAATAGGGGCAAATGTAATAGCCACTGTGACAGAAATGGCCATGTATGACTAAAATATTCTTGGCTAGAAGAAAGAGCGCAGAAGATGAGCAGTACAGGGTCACTCATTTTGCTTGGAGAGTTCCTGTTTATAAATGTGACTTTGGAATCGCTGAATGTGGAGATTCACTCTCTGGACACAGCTCACACTCTGTCAAGGTTTAAGGGACTAGTAGCCAAAGAGTTGAGGAGGAAGTAGATAATAAAAACAGCTGGATAATAAAAAGGGCTATATCAACTAAGGCCTTACTGTGTGCCAAGCTAAGTCCTCCCTATACATCACCTGGGATCCTCATAACAGCCTTGAGAGGCATCATTATCCCCATTTAACAGGCGACTAAAATAAGCCTATTAGAGATCAACTGCCTCAAAATCAAACAACTAACAGGCAAAGTGGCACTTTAAACTTTTGTCTTTTAAGTTTTGAAACTCATGCTCTTTATCTTAAACAAATTAGGTGTGATTCATTTCAGGGTACTAATCCCACTCCAATGGAAGAGCAAATTCAAGGCCCTCCCTTCAGCCTCATAGAAGCAGAGTGGTAGGAATCAAGGCACAATGGGTCTACTTTTTAAAGAACTTTCTAAGAGAAGTGCTACCCTTGATTACTTTTATCCTGTCCTATGAACAGAATGGATGTGGTGCCAATATAAGTCTTGTACATCCTGAGAACCTCCCACAAGAGGGAAGCACAGGAGAGGGTTGGGGTAATCTAATTCAGAGGTGTTGAAGATGGTGGATTAACAGCAGTAAATTATAAAGCCACGTAAGTAGAAACTGGGTAACCCAAGAAAGCACTTTTATCTAGAAAGGATTAAAATTCAAGAACAAGAAAGTAAGCATGAGAGAAGCTTTTATATAAACTCCAAGATTCTAAATAAAGAGATGCAACATATTCTTATTTTAAGATAAAGGCTTCTTGGAACATGGGAGGTGAGATCTATCTTTATCAGAATAAAATTGATTCAGCGAAAGGGGTTTTGTAATCTGTGCTGAAAGATTAACTTTTGAGAATGATTGCTAGCATATCTGGGGAGGAAAGGAATTTGTTGTATTAATTCTACAAAGGTAGAGCAATATTTGGACATTTTTATACTGCTGGCATTACAGTATTATTCTGTGTAATCCTAGATGAGCGTACTAAATAATATAAAGGTATCTCTTGATGTTGCTCAAAAAACTTAAAAAGTTCTCCTAGATTTCATCCCAAACCTACTAATTCAGGACCCAGAAATACATACTTCTCTTAACGATTCCTATGGAATCAATCCAGAAACAGTCTCATGACCAAATCTAACAACCATGGCTAACTAGACCCTACAAATATTAGTACTGAAGACGGCCTTGGGTATACATTGGGGTTGTCTCTTTGCCATTTCTACTGCCACTATAAACCACTACAGTCCAAGATACATCATCCCTCTCCTGGACATTTTCAATAGCCTGCACACTGGACCTCTTTCTGCCACTCTTGACCCCACAAATCTATTCTCCACCCATCAAGCCATCAAGTGATCTTTCGAAAAGCGCAAATCAGATCATGTCAGTATGCTATTCAAAGTCCTCCAATGGTACCAATGACTCTAAGCATAAAATCCAAACTCTTTCTATAAGCTATAAGGCCCTGCATGTTCCGATTCCTCCCTTTCTCTTCCATCTCCTTTCGTCCCACCACATCCTCTACTTGTTCATTATTTGATGGTCTCCCCATCTATCTCATTCACTTCTCTATCCCCAGTGCTTAGCACAGAGCCTGGCATACAACAGGAGCTCAAAAAATAAAAATGAAGGAATAAATGAAGTACCGTCTTGATGCATGTTAATGGCTTATTTGTTCAATACTGAAAAACAAATCCCTTGTAATGCCAAAAAAAATTTGAGCTGTTCTTATTTGTTCCAAGTGGCACAAAGAAGCAGTGGCTTAAAATGAAATAAATGGCTTCACGATGCTAAGGACAGGATTTTCAAAGAAAGCAACACTTTGTAGCGCTTTGATTCTGAAGTGAACTGGAAAACTAATGTAGGGAAATTAACAGAATGACTACCTAACTTCACTCAGGACCTCAGGACCAATTCAAGGTCTTCTTTCCACGTCCAAGGAAAAAGAACAACAAGGATGAAGGGCAGCGAGTCTACTTTCTAAGGAATTTTCCAGGAGGAATACTAAGGTTTGATTACTTTTTTCATCTTTTGCAGCCAGAGTGGTCACTGGACCTATGGGGTGCCCTCATCTTCTGAATGCAAAACAAAGCCAGCATAAAGCAATCTGCTTAGGCTAGATTCTAACTGAGTTTTATAACCGCAGGACAAAAACATTTCCATGTGTTCTGGTCCAGTGAGATTCACCAGACTAGAAGAGCCATATGGATTCTCAGAAGGAATAAGTTGGAAGAGAGTTTGGTTGTCTGAGTGTCCCCTCTGCCACGTAGCAGGTGGTAACCATTTAAACGGGTTATTGGTTTAGAAAAGCAGAGGAGAAGTGACCTCCGTAGTGAATAGCCACCCTAGTCCACTGACTAAGCAACATCTTTAAAAATAAAAAAGGCACATTTATAGTGTGTCTAATGAAGAGCTTATTTCATTCAAGGTTTCTTAGACCCTTAAATCCCTTTAGTTCAACAAGTATTTGAACACCTACTATATGCGCAACTCCTTATGTTAAGTACTAATGCAGTATGAAGATAAGGTACAGCCCCCATCTCTAAGAGCAGAGGCTACAAGTTGGGATGTGAACAGGTCTAGCTCCCACGACTACCAGCGAGAGCCCTGGGAATATTTTAGTCTGTACATTGCATCCCAGTTTAGTTCAGTTCAGTTTCCCAAGGCCTTCTGACTAGATCTGAAACCAAGGTTGAAGAGGTAACTAGATTATGGAGGGCTGAAAACCAGGCAGAATGGGTATGGCTTGATATTGCCAGAATCTATTTTACTGGTAATAGAGAAATGTAGGGCTTAAAGGACTATAAGGTCCCCTTGAGTTCCAACATACTGCAGGCCCATGACTAATGGAGCTTCTCGTTGAAGGTTCCAAGGGAAGGGTGATGAAGGGAAAGTTGTACTTGATAGTCCAGCAGGTACACACGGGATCAGCTGAAGGGATATTCTGGCTTCAGAGAGGCTGGCCAGGAGGCTATGGCCACAGCCAGGTCCCATGTCCCCTAGAGGACAGTAGTACACCACACCAAGGGGTTCCTCGGTTAGGGCCCAGCTACCTGCCAAAGTCAGTAAGCACCCACACCTATCAACTGACAAAGAGTAGGTGAAGTACTGTGATGATAAAATTCCCAAGCAGAAGAAATTTTATTTAAATACCCAGTAAACACATATTATACTTACAGGAACACAATAAAATTTCTCCATTTGTTCATTCAACTATTTAAATATCTGTGTAGTGTTTACACAGAACTTTTATAATTCATGTGCTAGAAAGCTCTGTCCTTTGAAATAGTATTACAAAAACACAAAACAAATTGGCACTTGTCATACAAATGGAAATAGCTAAATATGAAGACAAAACACTTGGTATGGATTCACTTTATAAATCATTTCAGTAAGACTTGCGTCACTGTGCTCTTCATGTAATAAAAACTTATCTTTAGTAAATTTTAAAAAGAAATCTAAAAGCAGATTATTTAAAAGTAAAGAGTTTTCTTCTAAACCATGGTCACACATAATATTTACTAAGCATACGTTATGTGTCAAGTACTGTGCTACGTACAATGATTAAGACAGACAGACTGCCCTCATGGAGCTTACAGTTTAGTGAGAAGAGCAAATGCTAAACATTTATTACACGTGTGATCACTATATAGTCAGGCGTCGCTTAACAATGGGGATACAGTTCTGAGAAATGCATTGTTAGGCAATTTCATTGCTGTGCAAACATCATAGAGCGTACTAACGCAAACCTAGATGGTATAGCCTATTACACATCCAGGCTATATGGTACTAATCTTATGGGACCATCATCATATATGCAGTCCATTGTGACCAAAATGTCATTATGTGGTGCATGACTGTATTAATATGGTCGTTTGCAGCAGCAAATTAATTATTACTTTCTATATATGCTATAATAATGTAGTTCACATGGAAAGAAGCCAAAAATGTAAGTAAAAATTACATTCAATTATTACAAATAGAATTTTTCCTAAACATTTTAAGCTAAGTCTTAATTACATGCCTGATATTTCAATACAGAGCTTTAACAAATATTGCTTTTATATACCTTGAGAAAAACAAGGACTATTTGAGAACTCATATCTACTAATACAATTGTGACTTTAAATTAGCATGATGTAATTATTTCATTAAGTGAATCAGAAGCACAAACCAGTGAAATTTAATTTTTTTAGCTTTCCATTATAAAAAATTTCAAATATACAAAAGTACACAAAATACTAAAATAACCCTTCATTTACCAATCATAATTCTTCAATAATTACTAATTCATGGCCAACCTTGTTTCCTCAATAGCCCCAACCACTTCTAAACATCACATTTATCAGTAAATATTTCAGTATATCTCTAAAAGATAAGGCTCTTTTAAAAATCATACCCATAATACCATTATCATTTCAGCAAAAATGTTCATGTGAGACTTAATATGAAAAGTGAACTATGTATAGGTTTTATGGAGATAATAATCCAACATAGTGATTTGAAAATCTCATTAAAAATTTACCACAATTTTATAAAAACTGACCTTTTGTCAACAAGGGCACTGAAATTTATAACTAATCACTTTCTAAAAGTCTAAAATTCCATTAGTGTCCAATGAGAATCAGATCACTTGATTGCTTATTTGACCTTCCCTGATTTTTGCTCATTCTATCTTGCTTAATGTTAGTCTGGGCTTGGAAAAGTCAGATTGGCCGATAAAAAGAGATTTATAAGTTATGCATTAAAGCATTGTGAAAGGGAAAGACATTGGTTCAGAACTAATGGCATAGATATTTGTCCCTATTAAAAAGATCTATGATAGGTTAGGTACGACTTAACCACTCTCCTTCAATTTGCTGACCAAGTTTCTTTGACTAATACTGCTTTAGTTTATTGAAATTCAATATTTGGATAATCTAAATGAAACAGAAGAAATAGTCTATTCTGCATCTGCTCATCCTTTAATTAATGAAAGGGGTAATCTAAAAAGTAATCTACTAATGTAATAACCATAAGGGTATTTAGCAATAATATTTACAAAGTATTTTCTAGTACAGACACTACACTGGTACACTCACCCAGTGAGATAAATGGGAAGGTGCAATTTCCGTTTTGCAAATAAAGAAACAGAGAAGTTAAAGTAACGTACACAAGGTTACATATGAGCTCACTGTTTTTTTGACGACATACTCAATAATGTACTTAAAATACAACCAAAGAATCTATTTGAGCACTAAATTTGAGATCAATTAAGTAAGAAATAAACATAATTGACAATAAAGTAGTTGCTTCATAAACACACAATTAATTTTTTGGTCATGTCACAGGAAAAATGTTTTAATTCTCTGAAAGTAAAGTCTCTTCCATTCTGTCGAATTTTATTTCATTTCTAAATAAAACCTTTAAATTAACAGGATTCATTTCAAAAAGCATAAAAAAGAAATTCACAAGAGTATCAGTGAAGGCTAAATTAAATCAAGCAGACAGATTACTTTCCAAAATTTGATTGTGTGGATGTATCCTGTGCTATGCAAGAAAATAGGAAAAAACAGAAGTAGTATATACAACTTGAATTCTGAATCATCTAACTCGGAAGTTCCATCATTAAAGGATAAGATGAACTTAGTCCCAGTCCCAGAAGGCTAACAACGCACAAGGAACAGTGGAAGAGCTCTGAATAGCAGAAGAACGAGTTAGTATTTCAAAAGGCATGCCAAAATTCACGAAGCAAGGGAAAAGCCAGCCAGGACAAAGGTAATTTCCCTAGATTTCCAGACTGTCTATGATTCTTTCCTTACTCATGTCACTGGACACTCTCTGCTCCCTTCCTCGATCTCTGCCTGAATACCTCTTCCTCTCCATGCCATGTTGTCCTTTCCCCTTTCCTGCATGTTCATCTGTCACTCTACCCCATCTCCGGTTCTTTCCTTTCCTTTTCCTCATGTTTCTTCTAACTCTTTTATGCCCACTGTCACACCCTTTCTTAACTGGTTGGTCATAATATGGAATGAAAGCATTTTAAATATAATTATTGCACTAATTTCAAATCAGTGATATTAAACTTTTTATTTATCTCAAAAAGAAACGTCAGATTATATGACTCTCTATGAAATCACTGGACTCAGACTGCCTGGGATGGAATTCAGCTCCACCTCTTACTAGCCATGTGATCTTAAGGAAGTTGTTTATTATCCAAAAAGTGTGAAAATGAGAAACGAATCTAATCGGGTTCTTGTGAGCATTCCAAGAAAATCCATGTGCTGGGCACACACCACACAAAGTGCTCAATAAAGGTCAGCCACTACTCAATATATACACTTCCTTTCCCCAATTCCTTAGAACTAGCATTCTGAACATTACTGTACAAAGTTAACTTTTATTCCTGTCATTATACTTGATAGAATTTAATACATTTAATCGAATAGCATTTAGTGAAAATCTTTGTTATGATATATCCTGCCTACCCACCAAGCTGTTAGAAATAGAAATGACAATATATAAACTGTTCTATTCTATATTTGTTCACCAGGCTGCAGCTATGTATGGGAGGAAAAGGCAAGTTAAGTGAGACTTTCAGTTGGGAAAATACCAGTAACAAGTTTAACTGTACACAACAGGGTTACCTGTATTTTGCAATATATTTAAAATTATAGGTAATAAAAGGAAGTAATCCAAATAACTTTATTTTGTTAGGGTATACTGATTCTATTTTTGATGTTCTAACGACGAATTATTTTACTCTAACAGCACTTGGATATGACAGTACATTCTTACTGTTGTTAAAGCCTCTGGAAAGCACACCAAATATATGCACCCAAAATTAGGCTTTGTAGTGCTCTTAAACATACAAAGTTTCTTCTCTGTGATTATAAAGAAGGTTTCCACCAAAGTGTGTAGCTCATGAATAGATTCTATAATATTCTATAACAACAAAGAACACACCCTCCCCGGGAGGTTGATGTATAATATGCAAAAAGAGCACAACCTTCAAAAAGTCACTTGTGTTTGTGAAAATATTTTAGATTAGGCTTTAATATTTTAACAGGAGAAAACGCATCCCAGGATGAATAAAATCTAACCAAGGTATAAAGCCCTAACAATCTGTGTTTTAATCATAAATGAAAGACAATAATCACTTGTTTAAAAAGAGTACAAACACCCTAATGTATGAATATAGAACATTTCTTACATATTCATGTCTAACATTCTTTAAACAAGAGAACCTATCATCAAAAAACAAAACCTAAAATTAGGTTATACATTTTTCATCATGTCAGACAAATACATTCACAGCTCACTAAATGTTCTTTCTTACATTTCAAACAGCTTATAAAATCCCACCTCCTTTAATAAGGTTCCCACAATAACTGAAAATAAGATGGCAAGTCTGTCATCCACCCTGACCTAGTCCACTTGGTACGCACACTTAACCTTCACAAAGGAAGCCGTGCTAAGTAACACAAATGTAAAGAAAGCATTTTCTTTGTCAATTTTGGCTGAGAAAATAAAAGGGTATTATATAAACCTGTTTCATCTCATTCCTTAAATTAGAAGCTCAGAAAGAGCAGAGCTCATGTTGCACAGTGTCAAGACACAGATTCATCTCTCCAGGTATAGGGATCAAAGGAGGTTTTTAAGTATTTTCTTAACACCTTCCCCCAGTCCAAGTTAACATATACCAGTAGCATAGGGTCTGACAAATAGTAGGTGCTCAATAAACATTTACTGAATACATGAAGGAATGAGTAAAATCCAGGAAAGGTAGGTACTGAAAAAACCATATCACTGAGACGAAATGACAAATACAATGCAGAATTTCTATTGTTAAGAAAAAGTCATTATTTGAGTGCCTATTCACCAGGCACTGTGCTAGATGATTTTTTTTTATATTTATTTAAACTATGATGTAAAAGTCTCAAAGATGTTTACACATTCTAACCAGGAAGAGTACTTCTGGGGACTTCTAAGCAACAGGCTAAGCAGAGAAGCAGACAGATCTGTGGAACAGGATGCACACTGCAGCTCTATTTATAGTAATGAAAACGCTGAAACCAACCAAATGTATTAAAATAGGATAATGATTAAATGATGGTGTATATTTTTGATAGAGTGCTATGTGACCATGAAAGATCATATTTTCTTAAGCATTTAATGAAGTAGGAAAATACTATGTAATCAAAAAGGCAGGATATACAATTATTAGGAGTATAAACATGATTCTATTAAGTATATATGCAGAGAGAAAAAAACCAAGGAGATAAAATGTTAACTACCTCTTGGTAGTGGGTTTATATAAGTGTGATTTTAATTTTTTAATTAAATTTTTAAAAATTTTAATTTTAATTTAATTACGCTTTTCTTATTTCCCAAAGTTCAACATCAATATATTTTACATTCTTATAGTCACAGAAAACAAATGCTAAAAAGGAAAAAACATGGGAGGAGGTACTTTAAACTTTGTTCTCTTATTTTAACGTAAATAATTTTCATACAAATTTAGAAAAATTTAAGAAATGTAAGTTTTCTTATAAATTGGGAAAAACAGAATATAGATCATTTTAACATGGAAAATATTAAATATAAAGTAGTACCATATATCTATCTACCTGGCCTTTATTCTCCCAAAATAAGTTCTATGAGCCATGCAATAAGAAGAAAATATGTTATAAAATAATATACAATACATCTAAGTACATTTTGCTTGGGTAGGCCAAGAAACAACAGTTTTTAAAAATCTGCTTACATTTTCTTCCTATATATTGAAAAAATGTAAAATTAAAAGAAATTATGAAACAGAAAGAATACTATAGTCAATTTACTAGTTTAGGACCAAAGTACAAGCCATAAATAAAAAAATCAAACCACTATTCAAACATAGCTGGATTACAAAACAAGACATATGATTAGAACTTGGTATTAAAAGGTACTTTAACTGTACATGAATATGAGATGTTGAGTGCAGGGATGCATTCCAGGAATTCACAAAGCCACTTGCTTCAACAACATGATGATAATGTGCTTGTATTACACAGCTTCTCACCTGTATTTTGTCTGAACACAATATAAATTAAATATATCCCAGATTTCACTTGCATAGGATTATAAAACAAGGTCACTTTTTTCCTTTTCTTCTTCTTTTCTTTTTTTGGTGAAGAAGATTGGCCCTCTGCTAACATCTATTGCCAATCTTCCTCTTTTTGCTTGAGGAAGATTGTTGCTGAGTTAACATTTGTGCTAATTTTCCTCTATTTTTGTATGTGCAACGCCGCCACAGCATGGCCTGATGAGTCGTATGTAAGTCTGCACCCGGGATCCAAACTGGCGAAACCACCAAAGCAGAGTGCACGAACTTAACCATTACACCACCAGGCCAGCCCCCACATTTGCTTTTAATGATCTAATTAGAGAGCTGGAAGTCCCCCACTAGCAGACTGATGGAAGCAGCATCTCTAAATTTTCTCCATAGTTATTTCTGAGATGCCCAAAGTAGTGCTTCACTCCTGCCCAGACCCCCGTCTGTTAACTGCTGTCCCCACAAGGTGCTGACTTGTTCTGTCCTTCCTGCTCTGGCTCCTGTTGTTTCCATGTCTGTGGCAGCAGAGCCCCTCAATGGAACTGAAGACTTTTCTTGCCTCTCATGACTGCTCCTGGGTCACGGCATGAACTCCTACAGCTCCCACAGCTTCCAGTCCTGGGAACGCCAGAGCACCGCAGAAGTGGAATCAATGGGCTCCTCTCTTTCACCTGCACCCCCAAAGCCTTTCCAGTGGTGTCCATCTCACAATGTCTGCCTGTCTCTCACATACGCAGTTTCTGGCTTTCTCCTTCTAACCATAGGAATTAAAACCAAATACAAGGATTGAGTGAGGAAACATGCCATACAACTTGTGTCTTTTCTTACTCCCCCTACCACAAATCTCTCCCTCTTCTTCATGTATTCAAAATACACACATCAGAAACTGGCAAACGCTATGCGTATAAGCATGTATATAAAAAGAACTGAGTGGACAGACACCTCTACAACTTCAGATGGTTAAGACTTGGATCTGAAGTCACAAGGACTGGATTTGAATCACTCATTTCACCACACACCAGCTACGTAGTTAACCTCTGAAAACTGCAATATTCTCATCTTCAACAGTTATTATGTTACCTAACTCCACTGAGTTGTTGTGAGGATTAAAGGAGATAGTGCAAGTAAAGAATCTGTATAATACAAGCTCAATACAACTACTTTCAAATAAATTAGTTAATTTGGCAAAAGATAGAAAAGATTATATGTTAATGTGGGATAAAATCTAAGTGTTCATAATTTCATAAACAAAATACACACTAAAGGATCAAAAGAAATCTTTATTCAATGAGGTTTTTGGTTTAGTCAGTTGAGGAGGCTCAGTCTCTTGAAATCTTGGGCAGTTTGTACTTACATAACATTGTAGAGATCATTATATTCAGAAGAGGCAACAAAACATGATAAAACAAATACCTAACTGGGAGTCAGATTTTAATTTTAATTCAGTTTACAAATGTTTATCATCAACTATGTAAAGGCCCTGTCTAACATGTATGTATGTGCAGTGGTGGCAGAGGGTTAATGTACACAGATACCCATAATAATGTGACAAACGCTAAAATCGTTACGCAAAAATTGCTTTGGGATCACAGAAGAGAAAGCAATTAGTTCTATGTATTTGTTGGGGGGACAAAAATCGTACCTTCAAAGTTACAACAAAGAGACCTTTAAAAGATCATTACAGGCAAGAAGGTGAGGTGGGATCACTGCAGATCAAGAGGCACTAGGGCCCAGGATGAGGATGTACAAAATAAATGGTAAGAATGAAAAATTTCAGGTATCAAATCCTGGCTGTGCCCTAGGTAGTACTGTGGCCATCTTAGATACATTATTTCATCTTCTGTATCTCATTTTTATGTTCTCTAAAATGGAGATAAGACTATCAGTTTAAGCCTTTCTCATAAATAAGGTCATTCTCATAAAAATGTAAGATATTATAGTTAGCTTTGTTTTACTATAATATCAGATTCCCTATAACCTCAGGCTTGAAATTTTTAACATAATATGCCTTAAAAATTAATATACTAAAATTTTGATATTCAAAGTTGATTCTAAGTTTTAAAAAGTTTTGAGCATGTTATAATTTTTACTCAGGGCATTTAACTTTTACTGCCTCCTTGGGGGTTTGTATCATCCATCTATATGAAGCTACGAAGTGACATGATTCATATTCACCACATGTCAGGGATTAACAGTCAAGCCAGCGCTTCTGATTCAGCATAGGATGGGGTATTCTACTCTTTTCACTAAGTACAGCAAAACTTCCTGGGCATCATATATAAAGCAAACACATGAAGACTCTGATCCTTTCAGATTAGAGTTTTCCTGAGGCTTTTTTTTTTTTTTTTGTCTGTGCTCATTGATGTTTCCAGGTTGCTGGCTTCTCTATCACCCAGTCGGGGACATATGAGGCAAAAAGATAACCCAGGGAATTCACCACTGTGTTGTCCTCATGTTCCCAGGAAAAGACAATCAAGAGACACCAACACCAAGATGACACAGATGTTGGAATTATCTGACAAAAACGTTAAATCAGCCATCATAAAAATGCTTCAAGAACAGTTACAGACATTTTTGAAGCAAATAAAAAAATAGAAACTCTCAGTAAAGAAACAGAAGATATAAAGAAGAACCAAATGGAAGTTTTAGAACTAAAAAGTAAAATAACCAAAAGGAAAAGTCACTGGATGGTCTCAACAGCAGAATGAAGACAAGAAAGGAAAGAATCAGTGAAATCAAAGATGGGACAATAGAAAGTACCCAATATGAAAAATACATAGAAAATACACTGAAAAAAATTACAAGAGTCTTAGACACTTGTGTGACTAAATTAAAAGATTTAGCATTCACGTCATCAGTATTTCAGAAAAAGATGAGAAAGAATGCAGAACCAGGGGCCGACCTGCTTTGGCGGCCCAGGGTTTGTGGGTTCAGATCCCAGGCATGGACCTACACACTGCTCATCAAGCCATGTTGTGGCGGTATCCTACATATAAAATAGAGGAAGACGGGCACCAATGTTAGCTCAGGGCTAATCTTCCTCAGCAAAATGAGGAAGATCAGCAATGGATGTTACTTCAGGGCCAACCTTTCCCACCAAAAAAAAAAAAAAGTGGAACTAAAACAGTACTCAAAAAATTAATGGCAGAAATTTTCCCAAATTTGGTTGAAGAAAAACTCCTACAAATTCAAGAAGACGAGTGAACCCCAAACAGGATAAACTCAAATAAATACATGCTAAGATGATTAATAATAATTAAACTCTTAAAAACTAAAGACAAAAAATCTTGAAAGCAGCAAATTCTCTCTACAGTTAGAATTTCAAAAATAATTCAACATTTCAGGAGATTTCTCATCAGAAACCATGTATGCCAGATGGAAATGGGATAGTATTTTTCAAGTGCTGAAAGAAAAGAACTGTCAAGCTAGAATTCTATATCCAGTAAAAATATCCTTCAGGAATGAATAGGAAACCAAGACATTCAAGGTGAAGAAAAATTTATAAAATTTATTGCCAGTAGATCCACCCTAAAACAAGAACAAGAAGTAGTTCTGAAGTGCAAAGGAAATGATAAAAGAAGATATCTTGGAACACTGGTAAATAAGGAGGAAGAAGAAAAAAAGCAAAAACATGAATTACTACAATGACTTTCCTTGTCCCACTGAGTTTTCTAAATTATATTTGACATTGAAACATTCAAGCAGGGACAGCCTGAGAAAAATTCAAAGCCAGGTTCAGTCCACCATAATTCGCCCCTTCCCATTCCTTTCTCTTTCTCAAACAGCAAATGGACACACTGATCTTGATCCCCTGGCCCAGAGACACGTATAACTCTTTCTTAACTCTGCAATACAATGCCTAGACATGCTTTACCCCTGTTACTGCTTTAAGAAAGGAGGATTTCAGTCTCTTACCCTGCTTGGGATGGTATGAGACAAGCCAGGAGTGCATCTGACTGACAGAAGACCTCTGAACATGACTTTTAACCACGGCAGGAACAAAAGATTAAAAGTGAAGGCTGGCTCCTTACTTATGATCTGGCCAAACCCTACTAATTATACCACTTTAGTTTGTACCAAAATGTTCGTTTACTGAAACATATTTAATCAGTATAACAAACAGCATCATGAATATTTTATTACAAATAAGGAAAACTGTGCATTTAATTTATTCAAATAGTGAAGCTGGCTGGTCTGCTACCTTTCTAAGGACATGAACTTCCATAAGACAGCAACTTACACAGAAACAGCAAGAAAAGAGAGCACTGCACCCCTGCATTCAGAAATGCTATCTACTCTGGCCTGAGTTCATAATCCACTACCCCAAGCAATATGACCTGAGGAGCAGTGCAGACCTGAGAACCAAAACATGTGACCCACATTTTTTGAAATGCTATTAGAGGTCACCTGCCAACAAAAAGACACATTCCTATACCAACAAAATATGAATGCAGGGAAAGTCCTACCACAGGCTACCACATTAGGGCAGGGAAACTAACTCCTCTTTCCTTTACTCAAAAGTAAATTCCAATGAATGAAGAGATTATAAAAATAGTTAGGAAAAGCTGACAACTCTCTTCTACACCTAGGAAACAGATTTTTTGCATGCAAAAAAAGTGACATTATTTTTTAAGAACTGTGCCATATCCAAGGAGCCATATAAATCTCTTCAAAGGTTTTTAAAAGGTTTAAAAGCCAGGAAATCTTGATGTTTCAGCACCATTAATGCTAACCTTGGCACTGTGACTGCTACCAATCAATTTTTCCCTTTGAGAAAGAATGAATAATTTTAATGAATGCCATTGCAAATTATACACTAAAAACATAATTTTTCATATGAATGGGGCCAATGTCTTTTGGCACGCTTGTCATCATCACAATATAACTACTAATCTTCAAATACAGTTATTAACAACTTCAGAAAATCATTTAGAAGACCAATTCTCCTTTTTTAGGTCAATGATTACCACAGTTAATGACCAATTGGCTTTAGCCATTACTGTCCTGACCTTTACATCATGTTTTAAACTAACAAGACAATAAATATTAATAATGACCTATTTTGAAGGGTGTTTTTCAGTAACCACCTATGTTCGCTGAAAACATAATTGTTTTTGTGTTTTATATAATCTCTCAGTGATGTGCTGACTTGTTTCTTTGTTGTAGCTGATGATATGAAAGTAGGAATAAGGATTGAGAGTGAGGAGACAGAAAATCTGAGATAAACACTATTGACATTAATTTAAAAAACTAGTTTAACATGTACTAGTTTAGAAAAGATAAAGGGTACTGAAAGGTACAAAATGAAAAGTAAAAGCCATCTTCTCTCCACTTTCATTTCAATCACTCTTTAAATTTCTTATAATTACTTACAAAAACATTGTTTAATGCCTATGCTTGTGTATAGTATATGTACTTATTTTTCCTTTTAATTTTATATTTATATATACAATGCATATACTTGATACTTGGTTCTGCAGCTTTCTTTTTTCACTTACGTGAAAGTGATAGAGACCCTTCCAGATCAACATGCATAGGTCTATCTCACTTAACTAATAGCTGCACAGTATTCTATGTGAAAATACAAATTTATTTAACCAATCCCATATTGATCATATCTAAGTTATCTCCTGTTTTATCGTTTATTTGTTTTGTAATTGCAAACAATACTTCAATGAATATCCTTGTACGTATGTTTTGGAAAACATGTGCAAGTTATTTGCAATAATTCCTTGCAGTGTGACTCTTGGGTCAATATTTAATTTTTAATTTTGAGAGATCTTGCTATGCTGTCTTCCAGAAAGACTATACTGATTGATACAAGCCATTGAAGAGAATGTCCCTTTCTCCACAACCTTGCCACCACCAGGAATTATCACACTTCTTATTTTCGCCAACTTGCGGGTAAAAAAGATCTCAACGTTGCTCTCACTTGGAGTTTTTTCATTATTAATAAGGTTGTAAATCTCCTATGTTTATTCCAAGATGGTTGTTTTCAGTTATTATTATTTTCTTTTTTAGTTAGAACAGGAAAATCAAGTCTGATCCCTTTAGTTTAGGGTTTGATACCTAACAGCTTAAATAAATGTCTGATCCCTTATCAGAAGAATCAAATAACAGTTAACAGAAATGTTCCTACAGCCAGACTTTATTATTTTGATACAGTCCAATATCTGGTTTGCAAAATTCACAAGATTCCTTGAGACTGAATCAAAAGAAGCTGCTGAAACTATAGGACAAGCAGGTTACAAACAGGACACACAAGAGTAAACACGTTATGTGGTCTTTTCCCCATAGCTATAATCATAAACAATTTTCTACTCTGTTATAAATAACACGTTTATTTCTCCACATTATATTATATAAACCCTTTGCGAAGCTACACAATATTCCACCAATTCTATATAAGTAGTGTTTTACAGGTTTTATTCTTTATATACATGGTATATTGTATACATCTACAATTTCCTTTTATCTTTTCATTCAACATTATCTTGCACAAGTGTTGGGGAGGATACAAAGAAAAGAGAACTCTCTTCCATTATTGATGAGAGCATACACTGGCATAAGCACTTTGGAGAGCAACTTGGCCATATCTTGAAAAGCTTCTTAATCTGTGACTAAACTATTTTATTCCTAAATTTCTTCTCACTCTTATAATTTTATAACTGAGATTTTTTGTTAGATGTAAAACTAGCTCAGGCGTTGAGTATTCAGAGCAATTAAGCAGCAACGGGAAACATACTAACACATGATTGAAGAAGGTGCTTAACAGGGTTAAAAAGCATCCTAAGTGCAAAATCAAATCAGCAAGCTTTTTGTTAAGACAGGATACCACATTGATAACAAATTCTGACAAACCAGAACTCTGAAAGAACATCATTTTCAAACTGCTTCTAAAATTTCTGGACCAAAGAAATGACTAAAACAAGGTAAAAGCATATTTGGTATGGATTCCAGATTCCAGCAGTCAGCTATTAACTGAAAGTTGGCAATGCACACATGCCTGAGAATTTACTACTACTTAAGTATACTCTACTACATATAGAGAGATACATGAAACACTTATCAGATATGTCTTGCTTTGATATGAGGGGAAAAAGTCACATAAATAACTCGAGGGCCCAAGAGAGCTTTATAGATATCAAATTTCCCTGACAGCAGGGAGGTAAACACTATTTCATCCACAAAGCTGGTAAACAGGTACTGCTACTGTTCTTTACGCTCTAATTGGAAAATTCTCAAATTCTCACTATGCATAGCAAATCTGGACCACCATCCAGAAGAATCCACTACACCTGCAGCCTTAGAGAAGGCATAAGCTAATGTAAAGATGATCTGAGGCCCCAAAGTAGAGTCTTTGGATCTTCTAAAGGATTTACTTTGATTCTATATCAATGATCTAAGAGATTCCAAAGAACTATAATCATAAATCAGCTCAGCAAGTACAAGCAGATCACCATATCAATAAAACATTCTTAGACAAACATTTAAAATTGTTACTGTATGATCAAAGCAGCTGTTGAAGCTAATGTAGAAATGCAAAGCTTTCCCAGCCCATGTCTAAAGTTTTCCTTTAAAGACAGGTCATATGAATCACAGAAAGAACATTTCCTTCTAGGAAAAAAGGTGTTATTGTTGTTTTTTTTAATCTTCATTTCTGTGCCTCAGCAAGTTTCCTATAATGGTAATTCTTATATTTAAGTACGTGGAATGGTTCTTTGAAGACTATCTTCAAATGATTCACATCTGTTAAATGTATTACTTTAAATATTTACTAATATTTTCATATTTGTTAAACATAATATAAGGTGCCACTTCTCCACTCAAAGTCCTTTGGATTGCAGAAGTACTACTTTATCATTTAATAGTTGCTTCGATGTCATATGGCTTACCAATATCACTCATAAAATTCTATTCCTTTCTCTCTTATTTTCTTTACAAGAGAAGGGAATACAATACGTCAGATCTTGCCACCAGCTGACCCCCGGCTTGACCCATCCTTCTTGGCTGTCATCTAGCACTAACCATTAGGCATCATTAAAACTAATAATTTAAGAAGTAATTAGGCAAATAATTGAAGATTTTTAAAGAAGCATCCACATAAAAGTAATAATGAATGTGAAATCACACTTTCCTACAATATAGGGATCTTAGGTAAATTCATGTTTTGAACTCATGGAAACAATTAATTTAGGCATAAATATGTTTATAGAATCTAAAATTTCAAATTTAAGGAATTTTCAAGCTGCATTATATTAAAGAAACAGTGGTAAATGAGAAACTTTCTGGTAAAATAGCTCTTAAATGGTAAACTGTGCTTCTAGGAAAGAAAGAGGAATAATTAGTTTAAAAAAATAATTATAACATATTCAAGTCAATTTCTCCAGTGGAGCTTGAATTGGCTAAATTATATATCCTCTGCTGTTTCAGAGAAGACAAGACACCAATTACCAATTTCCAAAATTCTATGACTATACACAGCTTCTTCCCTAATTCAATACCTACCTACAGAGGAAACTCTGTCCCCCATGCCTTCCAGCTCTCCACAGTCTAAATCACTCATGTGACTAAGTTTAATGATCCAGTTAAGGATTTGAAATCACCATCACAACATCTTAAAGACAACATTTATTCCCAAGGGATGAACTGAACACTGAGAGAAAATGGAAATCATAAATGCCTCCAATTTCCCAAGCATTAATTCTGTAATATTGAAGAGCAACAGATTCCTATCTAATCGTATTCCAAGGAAAGATACAATATGTTAATTTGTAGAAGTAATATTTAACAATTTAAAATAAGCCATAATTTCACAAAAATATACTTTTATCCTACAAAGATGAGCTAGATTATAACGGTGAGAACAAAGGACAAAGGGCAGCCCTACCCTCTGTCGCAGGTGCTGCATTATGCCCTTCAGAAAAGCATTCAGTATCAATGTTTAAATTAATCCTAATGTCCTCCTCCTTGAATTGGCTATATATATGCTACTTGGTCATAGATTTATTGCAACAGGGCACTGTGCAACCTGAATACTAAATATGTTCCTTTATACACATATCTATGCTATTAGAAAACATTGTCTGGCTTTGGTGAGTGTACAAAGGACTTGTACAACTTTATGGAAAAGAGTGTTTAGTAGTATCTCCATCAACGAGATTATATAATCAATCTTGAAGAAAAGTCTACATACATATATGTCAATATACATTTGTTGTTTATTCTCTCACATACTAAAATATATTTTTTCTAAAATCCTAAAGAAAATTAAGACAGAACATCACTGTGGCAGAAGATAATTATTTTATAAAGAAAAAGAAGTATGTTCCAGTGTCCTGAATGCACAGTATTTTACACCATAAAATGGATTCTAACTTTTTCACTTGATTGTTGTTATAAACTTAGAAACCAATATGATTTTCAATGTTTGCTCATTCATCCCTTTTTTAAGGCAGATTCAAAGGGAAATCTACAAAAGAGAAAGAACAGGTTTCAAGTGTTTTTTAGGTTTTTTATGCAAAACAATAACTGACTTTTAATTCAGTTTTTGTTCTGCTGTCCAGTCGATTACCACTCCTAGTGACCACTAGTGACCCCGTGGACAGTGGAACAGAACCCTGCCCCGTCTTTCTGCACCATCACCTCACTTCTGGCGCTGTACTGGACCACGTTCTGCTGCAATTCACGGCCAATTTTTTCAGAAGTGGGCGGCCAGTTTCTTTTTCCTAGCCTGTCTAGTCTGGAAGCTCCGCTGACACCTGTGCACAATAGGTGACCCTGCTGGTATTTGAAATACCAGTGGCATAGCTTTCAGCATCACAGTAACACACAGCTGCCACAGTATGACAACTGACAAACAGGCGGTGTCATTCCCTGACTGGGAAACAAACTCAGGCCGTTGCAGTGAAAGCATGGAATCTTAACCCCTAGACCATCAGGGCTGGGTTTTAATTCAGTAGCAATAGGTTTTCCTAGTTCGTGGGGATATAACAAAACTGCTGGGCTCATATTTTGGCTCAGCACCAAGGAGTCCTCTGTTTGTGTCCATGGAGACTGACTAGGCCCATAACATGATCTAGTTGTACGTCCCAGAATGTCATTGCTAACATGTAAGACATATTAGTTTATTTCCACACATTGTTAAGTTTATTTCAACACACTATATTGCTTTAATTGGTTGAAAATCAGATAAAGAGGGTCTTAAAAGCTGTAATAATGCAAATTATTCCAAAGTTTTTATAAATAAGATGATATTTTTTTCCTAAAGCCTCTTTCTAGCAAGGCAACCTTAGACAAATCACTTAGGAAAACTCAGCTTTAAAAATTTTACTAAAAATAGATCCCACACTTTTTATCTAGTTATTGGAGAGGGGCAGGAAATAATAGCTAAAACACAGAGCTGTTGTCATAAAGTGGGAATCTATGTAAAAGTGCTTAGCAAAGAACCAGGCACGTGACAAGTATGTACAGATTTTATCAAAAAATTGGAAGAATGGCTTCTCTGTTGTCAGCTCCCTGTTCTTAGATAAGCCACTAAATTTCTCTAGGCCTGTCTTCTCATCTATAAAATCACACTCCTGGACACTCACCCTTCCAGTCAGAAGAGTCTCTGTCTGAAAGGACTGGTCTGGAAGGAAATCGGGGAGGGCATCTAGTTCCTATCTCATATAAACATTATAAATAACCTTTCAGCACCATTATTTCCACACATTGTTAAGTTTATTTTAACACATTATATTGCTTTAAATTGGTTGAAAATCAGATAATGAGGGTCTTAAAATCCATAATTATTCCAAAGTTTTTATAAATAATGTATCTTCCCCATCGTAGGGATCAAAAAAAAAATTTGTTGACAAATGAAGAAATATTTGTTCTGATATGAGTAAGAGTAAAACTAGAAATAAAAATGGAGCTGCTGAAGAAGACATTCTATTCCTGCCTACTAGATTTCTCTAACTGGGTAGGGTAAGGTATTCCTAGTAAAGTACACCCCCCAAAATGCTGAGAAGCCATGAGAAAAGGGTCAACATCACCAAGACTGGAAACAGATTAAAGATGTAGAATGAAGCCAACTCTGCAAATCATAAACAAGGCCAAGATCACTAGAAATATGAGCTGCATTATTAGCCAAAAGCCTGAGGCAAGGCTCATAGTCAAGAAGGCTCAGGAAAGCCTGCTCTCCTTGCAGGCATTTTGTACTATCTTCCATTTAGGTTATTTGTATATATCTCATCTCCTGACTAGATCACAACTTCCTTAGAAGCAAGGATTATTGTCTAATTTACATTTACATCCCCTGCAATGCCTAGCACATTGCAGACATTCAATTAATATTAGGCAAATTAATTAAGTATGATGCCTTCTAAAGAAAAATCAATGCTTATCTTGACATTCAAACAAAACATCAGCTAAGTTAAAGTCAAAATATTTATCATTAGGCAAAGGTTTGTTTTTCTTTATTTTTAGCTTTCATTTTATTAAAATTATACATGTATCTGGCTTGAATTAGCAAATAACTTCAGAAGGTTTGTTTAAAAAAATATAGCAGACTCCTCTCCCTTCACCCCTATTTCCCACTTCCAAGAAGTAATAAGCATTTTCAGATCTTTCGGATGATTATTTTGGAATTTACTTCCATATCTCTAAATACTATCCTTATATCGTTACTTATTGATTTCAAGTTTTAGGCATTATCTCTTCCCTTTTCAAAATGAAAATAAGGATTGAGCTCTATTTCCTCCACCCAGATCCAACATACACACAATATTTGCTACCTAGTTATATTTGTAATTTTGGTTAGATTCATAGTGTTTACATAATTGTGACTATATAAACAATATTCAGAGCTGACCAGTGTAGTGAGATATTATTACTTCTCCTTTCCTTTACAACTTTTTGTTTCCCTGAGGTTAATAAATGTCTTGGGGTTGTATTGTTGTTGTTGTTCTGTATTTTCCTTGCTTAGTTTTCTAAGTATATATCATGAATTCAACACCAAATTCTTCGCCAGAGGATACTTTAGAAGTTTTGATGTTCATTATATCTGTTGCGGCCCTTTGGAGTTTTCAGGAGCAACACAAATATTTAAATAATTTTTAACATTGTTTAGGTACCAACCTCTTGCTTCACTGAATAGGATTCTGTTAGGCCTGAGTAATAAACTGCCTGGGTTTTATATGGGGTTACAGATATTTCAGATGTTACAGAACTTTACACTAATAAGATCTCATTTAAAAGTGTTAAATTATTTTTAATGAGGTACAATGGAAAAAGCATGAGACATGGAGATAGACAGACCAGGCAGAGAATTCTGGCTCACCCTAACTGAACAAGTTATTAACTGCTTTCAGCCTCAGCTCCTCATCTTTATATAGGGATTGTTGGGATGTCACGGGCTGATTTCTGATTTCTCTGGAATAATTTAAAAATAATTTAAAAATAATAAAAAAAATGGATGAAATTGCCCATAAGCATTTACCCTACCAAGACAAGATCTAGAATTAATTGAAGCTTACAAAGGCCCTAAATGACAAAGGGAGGAATTTTTAGGGCTAGTAGAGAGGGTAAATGACCTAGAGTCATTTGGGCCCCAACAATCAGGAAAAGCAGCAAATGAAGATGACAGTAATCATTATTATTAACTGAATACTTACTATTGAGCAGACACTATCTCCTAACCCTCAACGTCAGCAGCTGTGAGGTAATTTTGTCCACTTTACAAACGAGAAGCTGAGGCAGAGTGACAAATACCCTATTCAAGTTCATAGATACTAAGTGGCAGAGCCAAGACTCTCGTCTAGGAATTCTGATGCCAAAGCACGTGAGCATGTACACTCATCATGCTCTGATAATGTCTTCTATGAAGATTTAAGTAGCTATTTAAATGGGCAAAATGATCTTAAATTGATAATATACATATTATAATTTTTTGAAAGAAAGGCCTGTTTGTGCCTGGATTGAGGAATTGGTAACAATTCCACGAGGCTGTGTGTGTTTTGCCAAAGGTTGCAGAAGAAACTGTGCTTGCATCTCTTCAAACCACTCATACCTTGACCTTGAAGACAGATCATGTTAAGGTCACAGAGGCAAGCATGTCAGCAGCCGTAAGAAATGCTACATACTTCACAGGGTTATGACACAGAGCATGCTACGGACTAAACTGTGTCTCTCCCAAATTCCTATGTCTAAGCCCTAACCTCCAAGTGATTGTATCTGGAGATAGGGTCTTTAGGAAGTAATTAACATTCAATGAGGTCAGAAGTGTGGGGCCCCCATGGGATAGGACTGCGGCCTTATAAGAAGATTCTCTCTCTGTCTCTCTTTCTGTCTCGCTGCCATGTGAGGACACAGCAAGAGTGGCAGTCTGAAAGCCAGGAACAGAGCTCTCTTCAGAAACTGAATTCTGCCAGACCTTGATCTTAGACTTTCCAGCCTTCAGAACCTTGAGAAAACAAGTTTCTACAGTTTAAGCCATCAAGTCCATGGTATTTTGTATGGCAGTGCAAGCAGACTAATACAGAGCATGAATTTAGAAGGAACTTAATAACATTAGCTTTCTTTTCTTGCTCTTTCTACCCTTTCACATGTTGGAGTAAAAAATAGGTAGCAAAGCAGCACTCAGTTGTTGAAAATAAAAATTATGTGAGATTCCCACAAGAGTAATAGATTCAAATAAAAAATACAAGTTCTCATCAAGCCATGCTGTGGCAGCGTCCCATGTACAAAATAGAGGAAGACTGCCACAGACATTAGCTCAGTGACAATCTTCCTCAAGCAAAAAGAGGAAGATTGGCAACAGATGTTAGCTCAGGGCCACTGTTGGTCACAAAAAATAAAAAAATAAAAAGTCAACTTTCATTTATCCATTATAATGATAAATAAAGATAGCATAAACAACTATACACCAAAGATATTTCCTAACTAATTTTGGTTCTTAGTTTGCTAACTACTAACAAGGTACAAACTTGGCTAATTTAAATTACTGTACGTCCCAGGCATGTTCCATCCTCTAGTAGAGTTGGTAATGAGCAAGAAAAACTAGAGGTTTACAGGTAGGCAACTGATGGGGGGAAACCAGGGAGAGGGGGAGAATGAAGAGAAATAAAGGATCTGGATGATCTATAAACTGGATAAGCAGCTCATGAATAAATCATGAGTAAAGGGCATTTCTATTTTCATTTTATCCCAAAGAGGTAACAATTTTAATGGAGTTAGGGTGTGTGTACACGCACACATGCGTGTATGTGCCATGGCTTTTATACCTAACTTCACCTCGCACTTTCCCCTTTTTACATTCAAAGCATTTTATCTCAAAGTATAAAGTTTCAAGGCAAATCTGTAACTATGAAATAGCTCTGGTTCAACGTTATCAGAAAAGGACCAGAACTTTAGATTATATAAATTCTCATGTTTTTCTTCTGAGATGCATCAGCCACTTGGCACAATACTTCAGTCATTGCAGAAAGCCTGATTCTTCACTCCTTCCCTGATAAACTGTTCAGTCAGAACTATATTGAATTTATTTTTAAGTATGAAACTAAAAAGCTAGAATTCAACCCCTGAAAAAATGACATAGAGGGAAGAAATTCCTTTTCTTTAACGATATATGAACACTACTCCAAAAAAATTGATATCAATTATTATATAACTCTTTTTATAGGTTTTTAATTAAAGGATTTTAAAATTGACTATATGAATTGAGTTTTCTTGGAATGTACTCTTTGCTTATACTGTTATAAAAGCTTTCAATCTTTAGCTTAGATGAGATTCATGATCAGAACAAAGGTACTGAGACTACTATCTCGAGATAATCCACGACATGAATAATCTGAAGAATTTAGTGGGAAGAACGGACACAACAGGGCTAACTCCATCAAACTTAGTTATATTGGCGACAGATGAAGAAATGTGTGAACTCATTTTTTAATTAAGATTTTATTTTCTAAGAGCAGTTTTAGGTTCACAGCAAAACTGAAGGGAAGATACAGATATTTCCCATATATCCCTTGTCCCATCCACACGCATGGCCTCCCCCATTATCAACATCTCCCACAAGCGTGGTACATTTGTTACAACTGATGAACCTATATTGATACATCATAGTCACCCAAGTCTATATTTTACACTGTGGTTCACTCTTGGTGTTGCACATTCTGTGTGTTTGGGCCATGTATAACATGCGTCCATCATTTTGCTATCATAGAGTATCTTCACTGCCCTAAAAATCCTCTGCGCTCTGCCTATTCATCCCTTCTCCCCGCCCCCTGCCAAATTCCTTCACTTTTATTTATTTTTCATATCAGCACTAGCCCCACAAAGCTGGTACACAAAAGAAGAATCTTGATTCTCCACACGTGTAGCAATCTGAGGTGAGGCAAGAATGAAAATATGGGTGTTGGATCTCCTCCTCACCCTCCCTGCCCCTCTTCCACCACCCAGACAAAGATCTTCCAAAAAAGAGGACCATATATTATTCATCTTTTTGACTCTCCAGCACCTAAGGCAGTGTTGCCACAAAAAAACAGATACTCAAAGAATCAAGAATGTTAGCTGAATTCTTTTAGCTGAGATCTTTTCCACCAAGTTACTTTATTACTGGAAATACCAATAAAACTGGTACTGCCCTGAAATGCATTTCTCTCACTGATATTACAAGTATCAGTCTTAAGCAGTGTGGCTACAGCCCCCTGAAGGGAAGACTAGGCAGGTCCTGGCAAAATCAAAAGAAGCAACAGCAAGTCTCCAAAGCTAAAGACTCCTCAACAACTTTGAAACTAAGTTTTCAAACACGCAGATTAAAAGATATTAGAGAAGTAAACAATCCCCAAGGGGCTAGAAGACATACATCCATGGGAGGTAAGAAGGAGGGAAGCCAGGCATGTTACCACATAAAGGGTTATATAAAGAAAAACAGTCAAAGCTCTTAAGCATGAAAAGGAAGGCTTAAATACTGAGAAACTCTCTGTCTATAGACACCCTACAAAGAAGTGATGGTCTTCTCTGAGCTCCATTCCAAAGGCAGGCTGAGGAGAGGGTACTTCCCTCCCACATTTCCAAATGCAGCTAAGTCATGCATTTAACAGTCACTGTAATGAAAAGAAGCAGAGCTTCAGAGTAACTGTTTAAAAAACCACATGTTCCAAAGAAAATTTATCTAAGAGCATTCATTAGCCATAAACCTTGAGATTAAATGCCATTTAAATTTCCTCTCTCAGTGTGAAGTTTACATAAAGTTCTATGTTAACAATATTTTATTAAATTATGTCCCCCATATCCCCTTTCAATATTGCCAGAAAAGGGGGAAATCACATAAAAATAAATAATAGGTTGCTGAAATTCACCCCCAAAAGTCTATTTATTCTTGATAAATATCCCTGTCTCCCTCTCCCTCTACCCCCTGTCATCTCTCTTCCCAATAATTACATCCAAACAAGCAGGAGAAATGACAAGCGATTTGGTGAATGAGGACAATGTAAAAAAACAAAAAAGAAAGAAAGAAAGAAAAACAACAGGAAAGAATATGGTTCATGAAAATCAGGACCTATAACTAAGCAAATCATGGTAGAAATCATGATACCTGATGGTCGCACTTTCCTAGTGAACCCTTGAAACAAACCACTAAAATTGGAGCTTTTTCTTCCCTTTCTTTCTGGTAAAGGTCTGTCTTCTCCACTAATCCTACCAATGTCCAAGTCACATTCATATGTGGCAAGTACTTCTCTTTCTTCCATTTTCCACCCAGTATCTGTCTGATTGTGAAGACAAAAGAAAGCTACAAGCTAAAGAGAACATTCATTTCACCCACTCATTTATATTCATCACACTTCTATTAAGCACCTCCTAAGTTCCAGGCCCTAAGCTTGGCTATAAAAGGATCAGTGCTGAGGTAAGGAGCACAGAAAGGAAGGAAAGAGGTTGCTCCAAACCCAAGACATGACATCAAAGAAGTCTGGGGTCTCTCATGCTTTTCCTGTTCTTCCTTTACTCATTCAGTAATCTGGTAGGAGGTAGGGAATATATACATACAAGCACACAAAGAACAAAGTAGGTTAAGATAGTTGGTGAGCCCCTGACACCTGGCAAAGCCATATAAGTTCTCTTTATTCATTACAACACAGATTCAAACTCTGGAGAAAAAATGGGAAAGTGCTACAAACCACACACTATGAAAGATGAGCCTCTACCATGAAGAAACTATTTTTACAGCCAACTTCTTTTTTGTGGACTAGTACACAGTTTATGAGTTGGGGGATACACTTGCCAATAGATTACAAACTATAAAACAACTAAACACGCTCAGAGAGACTCAGTTATAAATGCAAGGTTTTGCCATGGATCTCTTTGTGACATCTTAACATTTCACGGAGCTCCTTTCACCCAGTTGGTAAAAACCTTCCATGAGGTTGAAAATAGCAAGATTTCCTTCTTTTTTATGGCTGAATAATATTCCACTACATTTTCTTTATCCCTTCATTCATCGATGGACACAAGTTGCTTTCACATCTTGGCTATTGTAAATAATGCTGCAATGAACATGGAGGTGCATGGAATTGGAATTGCTAGATCATATGGTAGTTCTATTTTAAAATTTTTGAGGACTTCTATACTGTTTTTCATAGAGACTGTACCAATTTACATTCCCACCACCAGTGCATGTGGCTCCCTTTTCTCCACATCCTTGCCAACACTTATTTCTCACTTTTTGATAAGTCATTGTAACAGGTGTGAAGTGATTTCTCATTGTGGTTTTTATCCGTATTTCCCTGATGATTAGTGATGTTGAACACCTTTTTGTGTACCTGTTGACCACCTGTATGTCTTTAGAAAAATGTCATTCAGGTCCTCTGCCCATTTTTTAATCAGATTGTTTGCTTTTTTGCTATTGAGTTGTATGAGATCTTTATATATTTTGGATATTAACCCCTTATCAGATAAATGACTTATTGGGCCGGCCTGGTGGCCCAGCAGTTAAGTTCACACATTCCACTTCTCGACACCCCAGGGTTCGCCGGTTCGGATCCCAGGTGTGGACATGGCACCGCTTGGCAAAAGCCATGCTGTGGTAGGTGTCCCATGTATAAAGTAGAGGAAGATGGGCATGGATGTTAGCTCAGGGCCGGTCTTCCTCAGCAAAACGAGGAGGATTGGCAGTAGTTAGCTCAGGGCTAATCTTCCTCAGAAAACAAAAAGATAAATGACTTACAATTGTTTTTCTCCCACTCAATAGGTTGTCTTTTCATTTTTTTGATGGTTTCCTTTGCCAGGCAGGGTTTGATACACTCCTCCTTGTTTATTTTTGCTTTTTGCGCCTTTGCTTTTGGTGTCAAATCCAAAAAATCATTGCCAAGACCAATACAAGGAGCTTATTGCCTAGGTTTTCTTCTAGGAGTTTTATGGTTTCAGGTTGTACATTCAAGTCTTGAATGCGTTTTAGTTAATTTTTGTTTAAGACACATGATAGTGGTCCAGTTTCATTCTTGTGTGTGTGGCTGTCTGGTTTACCAACACCATTTATTAAAGAGATTGTCCTTTCTCCATTGTATACTCTTGGCTCCTTTGTCATAATTTAATTGACCATAGATGCATGGGTTTATTTCTGGGCTCTCTATTCTGTTCTATAGATCTATGTGTCTGTTTTTATGCCACATTTTTATTACTAAAGTTTGTAACATAGTTTACATAACTTTTTTATGGTTAATATAGTAATATAGTTTGAAATCAGGAAGCATGATATCTCCAGCTTTGTTTCCTTTCTCAAGATCCATATATTATCTTGTTTAATTAAAAATAGAACCACAAATGTAGTACTATTATCATCCTAATTAAGGATATAAGGAAACTGAGGAGTAGAGAGGTTAAATAACTGCTCAAGGCGAGACAAGAGAAGGGACTAATTCACAATTAAAGTCCAGATCTGTGTAAGCCCAAAACCAGAGCTCCTCATCAATATGAACACTGCCTCCACATACAACTATCAACTTGCTCAGAATATTATATATACATAATTTAATGACCTTTAAGATTTTACTTATGAATGCTGAATGAAATTAAAATGCGTAACTCACAAAGTAGATGACAAGGACTCTTCCTTCACCATAAAACTACAATGAGAGTTCTGGTTGACTGAGGTAATGCCTATGACACAAGATTCCAACAACCCACTTGGTCATAACACCAAATCAGGTTTTCTCATTTTGTTTCAGTTGGGGCGGAGGGGGGTAGTAATTTAAGCCAAAACAGTTACATGAAATCATTAAAACAATGTTTTTAAAAAAACATGCTACAATTTTCACCTTCTAGATGGCCTTGGCCTAAGGTAAGCCTACTGTGACTTACTCTGAGTATTTTACATTTCACTGAGATGTAAAATAGTAACCATCTCCCTTCTACCTACCACTGTTGCCACTAAAGAGATCAACTGCTTCAGCATCTTTGCTCTCAGACAGCAGAGGTGGTGAAGAATGAACTAACATCTTTGAAGTGCTATTTTATGTCAAGAACTATAAGGCCCCTACCAATGCTGTGAGATTTATCCTCACAACCACCACATGGGCAAGATATCATTATTCTCATTCTGCAGAAAAGAAAATGGAGACAAAGAAAGATTTATGTCTCTTGATTAGATCACCTAGCCACTAAAGGACAGTGACTAAATTTGAACCCAAAACTAACTCCAAAGCCTTCTCAAGCAGGGATTCCAGAAGTAGCCTTGCCTATGCTCAGTGTGCAACATATACCCTCACTTTCTCACTGGCTCTAATCTCCTAACTCTGCCCTCCTCCTCATTTACTACCCCAGAACCAATGTGGATGGGGAATCCAGGTGGAAGGGAATTTACATGCTGCATGTAGATTTCCCCTTCAAGATAATCAAGAGAAGACAATTTGAAGAGATGTTAAGTGTAAAATTTTTAACACTGTATTAAAACTTGAAAAAAAGTAAGAAGAAAGCAAATGTGATCAAACATTAAATTATCCTTTATTTGTACTCTTTAGCCAGACACTTGAGTAAACCATCACTGGGGAGAAAACAACACGTCTAATTCCAAGAACGAAATAAAATGCTTAAGGAATTAGCTGGATTTTTTTCATATTTCTCAACTTCTTAATTCTTTATATTTCACTACTTCATTGTCCTACAGAACATTAGAAAATGGACATAGTAGTTTATTTAAAATACTTGAATTGCTTTGTTTAGAATATGAAAACATTACTTTCAGAGAAGCTATCAAATGACCTTGATGATCTACACAACATTCAAAATAGACTGGTAAACATTTGTGAAAATCCTTGCTGTGATGATTGATTGCATTTTTCCCTGCTTCAGTTACCTCAAACTAAATTGCCTGTCATTAAAATGATGACTTCTGTCAATGTAGTTTCTTAATCCTTCTTCAGTTCTTTCTAGCAATGACAACCTTAGAATAATATATTGTAAGTCTTTATGGATCAATAATGCTCAGTATAAAACACTGCAATCTATCACCGAGGTTTTTATCCCCCTATTTATAAGGATGTCTGACAAGCTAACTAACAGTAAAATTTCTTACTAAGGAAAAAAAAAAAGACATCTAACAAGTCAAATACAATCTATTAACAGCATATGTCAATCTAAACAAGTTAAGAATTTTGAGTGAAGCTCAATGTTAGCAAAACGCTTTTATCCTAAAGTAGTTAATGACTGAGATGTCATTTGCAGACTACTCAAGAAGAGAATTACTATTCAGGCCCTTATTTAGACATTTTGAAATGATTTATGGAAGGTTATTTATGTGAAAAGTCTTCTTTGCAATGTCAGAAACAGAAAGTTTCCACTTAAAAATCATAAAAGATAAGCCAACAGGCATGCTCTGGTTAATTTTTTTCCATGGGCAATTAGAAAAGATCTTTTTTTCATTTAATCTATATTTAGATTGTACCTTGTACATCTTTAAATGGAAATTAGATTATAATTGCCTTTAAATACTACAATTTAGATGTTTCCGTTTAAACCAAGAATTATTTAAAATAAATGTGATTATATCAATGAAAACAGAGCCATGACACTGCTCTACAATAGACATTATTTCTTTTATATAAGGAGTTATATTAACTAAGACTCCTCTAAACCTCCATGTCTCATCATTTATTAAACTCAAAGAACCTAAAATCTTTGACAGCACTAAACTGGAGGGGAAAAGTTTCAACAAGCTAGCAGTTCACCACATTTTTCCTCCCAAACTATTTAACTACAGAATTAGAAGAAACTATTTACTTTTACCACTGGGCAGTTTGAAAAAATATCAGATTTTCTTGGATTTAGAAAAGAATTAACTCCACATCAATATATCACTCTAAACTTTCCGGAATAAAAAAATGTAACCTCCATGCATTCTTTCTCAACAAACTATTGGAGGAAATAAAATTGAGGAAATAAAACAAGAAGAAAACACAGAAACAGGAAAAACACGGATCTAACACAGAAAAGAGACCAAAAAATCTAAATTAAAGCAGGAGGGCTTAGGGCTCCAGGAGGAACGTCTCAAAAAAAAAAAAAAAAAAAACCCACTAATTATGTTACTAGTAATTGGTACAAAGAAAACTAAGCAAATGGGGGAAAACTTATTAACTCAAAAAAAATTAACCAAGGGAAAAAATAAAGTGAACATAGTACATTATATAGCTCTGTTGTATATGTTCACATAGTCATAATAATATGATATAAATACACTGGAAGGGGCGGCCCAGTGGCGCAGCAGTTAAGTGCACATGTTCCGCTTCGGCGGCTGGGGTTCACAGGTTCAGATCCCAGGTGTGGACCTACACACCGCTTGGCAAGCCATGCTGTGGCAGGTGTCCCACATATAAAGTAGAGGAAGATGGGCATGGATGTTAGCTCAGGGCCAGTCTTCCTCAGCAAAAAGAGGAGGATTGGCAGCAGATATTAGCTCAGGGCTAATCTTCCTCAAAAAAATAAAAATTTTGCTAAAAAAAAATACACTGGAAGATGGAAAAAGAAAACAGAAAATGGTGAAGGAAAAGGCGGAAATGCTAAATCGTTTTCTTTCATAGTAAAAAGACATTATGTAATTAAAACTGAAAAGTCAGGAAATGGTAGTGTGGATTTGGGAGGTGAGATAATAGAGGTAAAGCGAACACAACAAAAAGCTGAAAGCAGTTGTCTCTGTGGAGAAGGGCCAAGGAATGGAGCGAGAGGTTAGCATTTCACTCTGAGCCTAACATACTCCGACTTTTTAAACCATGTATACTTACTGGTTTCTGAAAAATTTTAAATTAATTGAATGAAGAGGAGTTTTATGAATCAAGAAAATCTCAAAAAGGAGAAAATTTCAGACTAAGTTCACTACTGATACCATTTATACCAAGTTTTTTTAAAAAACAGAAAACCAAAACAGAGAGGGAAGGGTGTAGACTTTGTTAAGCAAATTGGATCTCCTCTTTTATTACCAATGACACCGTGGACAAATGACTTACCAGCTCTTCACGCCAGTTTTCTCATGTGCAAAATAGGAATAAAAATATTATCTACAGTACTATGTTACCTTGTGGATTAAACGAGATAATGCTAGTGAAGTGCTTGGTACATAGTATCTTCTTGATAAATGTGTGTTATTATTATTTCTTTTATTTTTCTTCACTTTTCAGTTTTTCTATAATGAATATTTAAATTCTTAATTGAAATTTTTCCAAAATATTCAAAAGTTCATTGAATGAGGAAGTGGTATCTATTTTCTGATCTATTAGTTGATGTCAAAAGAGTAGCTCAGCCTCAATTATGCCTGCCCGGTGGTGATCCCACACATAAACAAACATTGAAGAAATATTTAAAGAATTATTGGTTTGAAGGGGTGCCCTAACCTCCTCCTCTACTTTTACTCATTCAACAGACACTGACCACTCACTACGTTTAAGGAATGTATAAGGAGGTGTGAGGGATATAAAGACCCAAACACATGGTTTGTACACTCAAATAGCTTACTGTAATTGGGATAAGGAAGCAGAGAGACAGACAAATGCAGTGTGATACGACATGTCATGGCTTTGAAGCCAGGCAGTCTGGGTTTCCAATCCAGTTCCGCAGCTGTGTTTTGGGGCAAGTTTCTTAAACTCCAAGCTCCAGTTGCCTATGTAAAAATTTGGACAATAGAAATTGCCATGCAGAATTGCATAAGAACAAGATAACATCCTTAAAGCAACTACCACATGACATATAGTAGGTGCTCAATGTTTGGTAACTCTCGGTCCTATGAGAATTATTGTAGAAGATAAGCTACCCTCAGAAAGGGGAAATCAGGGGAAAAGACTTCGTACACGTCTATTACTCTCTAAGACTCTCCCAAAAAGATACAAACGTAACCATTGTGCAAATTCTTAGTGAGAGAATTCACTTTCAGATAAAAGAGACCAGAAATATTTTTTGCAGAGATGCTGGCATTTTAAATACCATGTTCCAAAGATCCTAATACCCCATTTTCACATTTTAACATCTCTGAAACAGAATGTATCCAGCAATGATGATGAGTCAGTTTCACTGGCAACATTTTTCTTCAGTGTACATAAATTAATAATACAATGCAGTACAGTAGACAGGGCTGAAGGGAATTCTGTAGAGAGTAGCAATATCAAAAGTAGAGTTCTGGAATTCCCTGGCACGAACGTCTGCACATAGTTTGGGTTGGCTAGCATACAGTTGTACACAAAGAGGAATTAGGAAACAAGGCTGAAAAGGCAGACTATTCCATCAGTTTGTTTGTTTACTGCTGTCATTATCATGCTAGTTAATTTACTACCTCTTTCTGGGGACGGGTATAAATCTTGGTATGTGGTAGGATGAGTCTACTCATATTGTTCTTCAAGACTGTTTGCCTTTCCTGCCCTTTACTCTTCTGTCAATTTTAAAATCAAATTGTCTAATGCTATAAAAATTACTAGTGGAGATTTTGATCGGAATGGTATTGAACTTAGTGAATTCATTTTAGGAGAATTTCTGTTCTTATATTTTCCCATCCAAAAGCATTGTACGTCTCTCTTTTTATTTAGCTCTTATGTCTTTCAATAAAGTTGTATAATTTTTTCCATAAAGGTCTTGTGCAACTTTTGTTGGATTTAGTCCCTGGTATTTATTTTTGGGGTTTGTTATTGTAAATGGTATTTAAATTATGTTCTGTAAATTGATGGAATCTCAAGTATATGTGGCAATATGATTAATGTTAATGTTTAATCTTGCCTTTCTGTACATTTGTATGTATCACAATTTAAAAATTAAGAAATATTTCCATGATACACAGAACATTAAAACTTGTCCAAATAAAAGATTCATAACACACATGCAACTTCATCTGAAAAAATTAAAGCACAGATTTAAATTGTCCTGGGAAGAACACATTTGTATAATATTGTACAATACACATAAAATGTTGAATTATTAAATATTGGACTACTTCTAGTTCTACAACCTTGAAATAAATTATATGAGTGATAATAATATAATATAGAAATAATTATTCTCACTCACTTTAGTGATTTTATTCTGTCAACTCTCAATTGCCCAAACCAACAGAGAAACATTGACACTGCAACAGAAAACCACAGATAACCCATCCAGGTGAGTTGAACATATACTAAAAAGTTAGGCATCCCCTAAATTTGTAAGTATCCAGAACAGCTGGGTCATCATCTGATCTCCTTTCCCTTAAAACAACTTCATTGACCACATGAGACAGCTGGTGGCAGAGAACTGAAATTTACTGGCGGTAGAAATGAATTCCAGAAAGTTTCCCTAAAATCCAAAATAGACTACACACAGATGTTTATTTTTCCAAAATTTCCCTAGCTCAAGTTCTAAATTCTCCTTCCTTTCATTACTTCATCCTTTTCTTAGAGAGTCATTAACAACTAAAAAATAAAATTGATGAAACAAGTTTGGGACCAGAATGTTAACTTCCAAATCTCCATCTCCTGGACTCCAGATCTTTAGACATCCAATGCCTACTTGGACATTCCTAAGCTAGTGTTCTCTGACATCTCAAACATGACATGTTTACTACTGAAGTCCACTCCACTCCCCAAACTATGTCTTTTCCATTACTCCCTATGTCGGTGAGTAGCAGCTCAAGCTAGAAACCTAGAAGTCGGTCTTGCGTACTCCAGAAAACATTCTGAACCACAACATCCAATCAATCACCAAGAAGACCTCCTGGCTGACTACCTCCTTAATACCCTCCCTTTTACTCTCACTGCCACTGCCTTAGTTCAGCCACTCATCATCTGTTTCCCGTACTATTGCAGTAACTTCTTTAATTGGTCTTTCTACCCTCATCCTCCAGAGTATGACCAGAATAATCTTCCGAAAATGTAAGTAGGTACATATTACTCCCCTGCTCAAAATTTTTTAATGCCTCACCGATTACAGGATAAAATCCAAAATTTTTAGCATAACATCCAAAAAGCTTTTATAGCCTATATCTCCAGTCAGCCTCATGGTCCATAGTCCTGTCTTTCTAGCCCTGCTCCCTAAATGCCTCCACACCTCTGCACATACTGCTCCCTCAACCTAAAACCCCTCCTTTATTTTCTATTACCATCTGGAAATATTCTTCAATTCTTTGTAAACAAACTGAAGCATAATCATCTCACAAAAACCTTCTCTGAACTCCCAAGAAGACTTAAGCACTGCTCTAAGTTTATTTGAATCATGCTTTATTATAGCACATATAACATTACATTTTAGTTCTCTATTAATATGTCTTTCTCTTCCTAAATAATACTTACTTGGGAAATATCCAGACAAAGCACAGTGTCAGTATTTATTAGACACCAAAAAAAAAAAATCTGTTGAATAAACACTACTGTGTATTTCTATTTGCTGCTTATTAATCTGAAAGTATGGTTATCATTGATACTTTACAATTAAAATATTTCTTGGTAGGAGTCATTATATCTTAGTGACGAATTTTCATTATAAAGTGAAATACTGCATATAAATATGAGTTATATATAAAATTGAGATATTTTACACTAATTTTAAGTGGCCTATCATTTAAGAAATAACTAAAAGCTTTCTAATCTAAAACACAGGACGAAAATTGTAAATCCAATAATTGAAAGATATTTTCAAATATGGAAACAAGCATAATTTTATTCCTAGAAAACATTTTGAAATATTTCTGTTTACTTTAGGTTTTAATGCCCCTACGTGATTCTGAGCAACAACTTTTAGGAAATAATATACAGTTTAATAAACAATAAAACATAACTTTAAAATTTTAAGTCCTTAGACTATATTCATCTTCGAATATTTAATTATATCCCTCAAATAAATTAGATTTGTTTACTAAATCATGGTATATTTTATAATCATAAGATGAAACAACACACAAAAAGAAAACAGAAAGCCATCTGCAGTTAAATTATTAATTGTAAACTGCACAAATTATTTAAGAATACTATCAACAGTAAGGATCTCACTCAGGACCAATGTATGCCAATCATTAAGAAAAAAATTCAAAGCTGACACACATACTAAACAAACAGAGACTGTCAAATCTATGCTTACTTTTTACATAAGCATTCAATCATATAAAGAAAATTATACATATAAATGAATTTTTTAAAAGTTAAGCAATCTGTATACTCTTAATGATAACAGATTGCAAAATATAAGATCCAACCCAAAAAAAGACCAAATTTCTTTTCACTTCATTGTCTAAAATATATACTTTTTATAATTCGAAGTTGTAAGCTCCTTAATACTTTGCATTTACAATCTAAGCTAATATTAACATTACTCAGTGATTCTCATTCATTATGAATGTTTTTATGAATTTTTGAGGAGAACTGTCTAGTTTCAGAAGCCTATATCCCAATAGACGCTTTTAACCTTCATCTTACCAAAGCCAAATCGTGAATAAAAATCTCTAGCTGAAGAAACCAGATTTAACTATAACATTATATATATACATAAAATATTCTCTTGACATTTCCTGATGTACCCTCCAAAAACCACTGAAAGAAAATCAGGGAAATCTTTACTTTGAACTTGGCTGGAAGTGATGAGAAAATTCAATAAGCCAACAAGGATGCTAAAATAAAACAACAAAAAACCCCATTAAATCTAAGACACTATCAGTCACAAGCAAGTCTATTTCCGCCATAAGCCCTGTGATAGGAGACTGACTTCAAACATCCCACAGGTGTCCTTTACAACCTTTTAATGACGTTACTATATTCAGCCTATCCTTTTTAAAAAAAAAAAAAAAAAAAAAAACCTATGCTAGGTCTTCATTTTTAAAGTCTACCCAAAAAAGATAAGGTGCCAATTTCTTATTTTATTTTGCTGACAACACTTCTCTAAATTTCCAAAAAACATTTGGTTAATAGTTATTTAGAGCGATATTACTTTAACATAAGAACAACTCTAATAAAAGATTAAAGTTATTTATATACAGGTACAGCTTTTTTTTTAACTCTGAAGGATGGACTTACTAAAACTTTAAGCATTTCAATTCTCAGTTACGAAACTTTTAAACAAAGTGGTTTTCAGATATTCAAGGAAAGATTTTAAAATAGTTTCAAAATGTGATATTTTACTGCAAAACAATGATCTTTAGGAACTTTGCTTCAAATTTGTATACTTTCCCAAATTTTGAAATATAGTATTATTGAAATGGTTTATTTTTAAAATAATAACTGTTAACATTTATTGACCATTTACTACGTACCAGGCACTGTTGTAAATATATTACATCTATAAACACATTTAGGGGCTGAAGAATTAAGTAAATTGCTCAAGCCAAGTAGAAGAGCTGGGATTTGAACCCAGGCAGTCTTGCTTTGGAGTCCATGCTCTTTACTATAAGTTTACAGCCTCTTCTATGCCAAGGACTGTGCTTGGGACTTAGAATTCAAAGTTCAAACAAACAAACCAGACAGTCATCCCTTTCAACGAGTTCATAACTATTTAGACATATATAAACCAACAATCCGTCTAGTGATAAGAGACCTTATGGTAATATGATCCAATTGCTAGTAGAGCTCAAATCGGTACGATTAATTCTTAAAGTGACTCTTCATAAAGGAGATGACGTTTGGGTTCAAAGGGTGAGAAGGGTAAGCGGAAAAAGTTAAGCCTAGAAAGGCAGGAACCAGACTCTAAGATCCAAGTGAAAGCCATCCTAAGGAATTCAGATTAGACTGTGTAGTAGGCAATAGAGAGCCAAAGAAGAATCTTTAATATGACCAGCCGAGAGTTTCCATAGAAAAACAAAACAAAAACCAAAAAACTTCAGTGCTGTTGACAATAGGGTAGAATAGGAAACAAGTTGGACACAATAACATTAGTTAGGAAGCTACTGGAATAGTCAAAGAGATGAGGAATATTGAAGCAGGGCAGTAGTATGGAGAGAAGAAATAATGAAGAGTCATTTCCAAAGCTTAGAAACTGAGTTTGACAGGAAAAACGAAGAGACAGGACTGAGTCTGAAGTTTCTAGCTTGGAAGACCAGCAAGAAGTGATGACACTAAACGGAGAGAGGAAAAAGCAAGAGAAGTTGAGGGGAAGTGGGACATGATTCACGATTTGAAACAATCTAATATAACTGACACAAGTCTTGATTTTTAAATAAAAAAAACTAGTTACTTTCTGTTATGATATATAAAATACCAATTTAAGTTTCTTAAACTTGTTTCTTTTGGCCTTATACTATTTTCTCACTAAGACTACATCTAATACTAAGCATGGAATAATTTCTTAGAAACTATGACCCAAAATAAAAAGATCAACCTCTCTAAAACCCAAAAGCACTGATTTATTTACTGTTCATCATTAATGCATGAGGGTTAAGACTTTGATACAGCTGTAGCACTCACTTTGATGTCAGTAGTGAAAGAAGCACCACAGCTGTCTTCTATACCTAGTCTTAATGAAAATATATTTTTAATATCTTTGAAGGTATCAAATATCACTGCAGACACTCTTGTTTTGCTGTGCGTAGTTTATTTTATTAATATTTGTATTACTACCTATTATTAAAATTAAGGTATTTTAAAATTAATACCTTCTTTAATGCCTACTTGAGTCATAAGTGTCTATTTCAAATGAAATGAAACATCCAATATGTCTAAAATTATAAAAAAATATAACTGCAATAAAAAATGGTAATCGCTGTTTTTAATACAAGAATTCACTGTTACTTTTTAACTTTAAATTGTTATTAAAGAAGAAAAACAAATAAAAAGGATTTCATTTTCTTAAAAATTAAATCTAGCATCATTCAGGTAATGCATAGATAATAACACAGGAATTGCCTAATTGCTCTTCCTCAATTTGATAATTTCCACATAAGGCAAGTAAAATAATCATTTATTTTAACAACTTTATAAATAAACACAGGGTTAAGACCATTCATTTCCTTTAAATGATAACATAATTCAGTAGCATACAGCAAAGTTAGGGAAACTTAAACAGTAAAGATGGCAAAGGTGGATCATTTTATAAACTACAATAATAAAGGCATTCTCGCGAATTTTATGAAGTACAGCTTTTAGACATAAATCTACATTGTGACAGAATTATATAATATATAAGACCCGAGTAGTTAAAGAATGTAACCATTTAACAACAAAAATTTTTTGCTGAATTCACAAATTAAAATACATTAGTTTGACCAACAGGTGGTGCTCAATCTCCATTTATAGAGAAAATACACATCCCAAGAACAGTTGTAGTACATGAAATCATTTTCAGACTATGTGGCAATTTTAAAAACTCAAATATCAGAAAACCCAATGCATAAACATATTTTAACTGTTTCTACTGTGCAGAGAAAAATAATTTTGGTTACCTTGCAAAAGAATTTTAAGACTGATAGTGACTGTCCATGCATCTATACAAGACTGCTAAAACAGTTTTTAAATGTTGCTGAAACATTTATTTTAAAAATTAACATTCAATACTGCAAAACTTTAAAAATTTATCCGTGTTCATTATAAAGTAAGAAAAAAACTAACTTTAAGTCATTTAATACAAGCTTAACTCACGCTGTAGAATTCTTACTGAGTATTTGACATTCTATGCCTCGCCAGATCGTTTTGAAAACAAACAAAAACTAAGAAATTCAGCTAAACCAGAATCAGTATATGTTTGAAAATTTAGGTTTCTATATGGCATTATATTCTTCATTTGTAAAATAGGCTTAAGACCCACTTGGTCTGACTGAGGGGTCTGAATGAATTCTAAATGTAAGCTACTCTCACCAAAAGCAACGTCACTTCTTAACAGAATGATGATAAAAAAAATTTCACTCCTGCATTACCACAAATATCCAAGTAGGGCTTATATTATATAATTTCAATTTATCTATTATATAACTAATTTTTATTCCTTCTTAGGGAACAAAGAAACACAAAGTACTATAGAAATTCTACAAAATATAGTATTATATGATAGAAAATGTCCCAACACAATGATTTTTAGCCTATTCAAGTTACAGTCTTCTTGCTACTTAATGGGAAGAAGGCGTACAGTACTTGGATTCTAAATGTCAATAAGAAGGATAGAAGACACTATGAACAATTACGTTTTTGTATAGAATCTGTGCACAAAAAAAGGTATTGCTACTCTATTAGTCAAAGGGAGAACAATAAGCAGGATAGACATGAATTTAAACTAAAATCTAAAGAAAACAATTTCAATGGGCTTTTAGTTTTAATAGAAGCACTAATGCCCTAAGTTTTGATTTACAAAAATTAAATGCCATTAATTACTAACTTGCTTAATGGTGCTAAGAAGAAATCAACTCAAATTTAGTCTGAGAGATGGGAAACAAGGTTGTAATCGTAGAAAATAGAAATGAATTTTTAAAAATGACAAAGTTTTCAATCAACACAAAATACAGTTCATCCCTTGAAAATTTATTATCTTCCTCATATAGAACTTCAATTCTGGCTCACTGATCTAAATAATATTTAAAAATAACTTTCAGTTTTACATAGGGCCAACATTTCCTTACAATACAATATAGCACTTTTTCCTCTGTTATCTGTCAATATTAACATCTACTTTTAATATGTAGCCCCATATTTTGTTGCTATTCTAAAGCAGTCTGATTTATAACAGTTTTTAAAATTTTTGAATATTTTTAAAGTCATTTAGTCAAGATACTATCAAAATCTTGTTTTTCTTTAAAACTGATGGCAGAGTTCTATCTTTATGACATGCAGGATAAATTTCCAATTTGAAACTAGATTAAAGCTCCTTAAGTAAATCCCTCTGTTCTATTTCCTTAGTAAACTTGAGGTTCTCACCCCCCAATCCAAGATACCATTAAGGTATGTTTTATGCATACACAGAACAATTTCAAACTGTTTTTTTATATCTACACAAGCAGATTTACATTACAGAAATATGTGCTAGAAAACAAAGACATACTTAGTTTTTAGAGATAGAAAAATGTTTAAGTCACAATGTAAACGTTACTGAATAAGGAAAGAAAAGCCAGCAGGTAGGCTCATTTCTACATAATCCTTCCATTTTAGATAAAGATAAATATTTCCTACAGGAAACTCACTGGATTTTACTTTCCAATTAATTGCTAAAATGAATATGTATACTTTGAAATGCAAAAAGTATTAAAATTAAAAAAAAAAAAAAACAGGGCCAGTCTGCCCTGTTCGTGATTGGCTGCTTGTCCAGTAAGACCTGGGTCCCTAGGTAAGTTATCCACTCTGCAGGAGCTGACTGGAGCAGTGCATGGGAAATTCAGAAGGATCCAGGAGGAACTAAATAGCGTGGAACACAATAACACGATAAAATGTCAGTCGAGAATCTGAAAAAAAGGGTAGATGTCATGGAAAAATCATTAGATATTTCTTCCCAGAACATCTGAAATGACGGGTAAATGAACCTAGATGTCCAAATTTAGATCCTACAGTTAAAAGTTTCAGAAAATGAATTTCTTAAAGCTCAAAAGGAATGTGTCCATCCTTACAGAGAATTCTAATCACAGTTCTGAGTTTGTATACGCTATAATTTTTAAAACAAAAATAGATGGCCATCTATCAGCATCGCACTTTAAATTTTTAAAAAACATTTTATGTTTTAATGATTTAAATGATTTAATATTTATGTCTCTGACTCAAAAAATTTTAGGGACTTAACTAAAATAATTTTCAAAAGTTTCACTCAATTGATACTAAAGAATTCCTTCTAGTTGGTTAAAAAAAATTATAGCAGGAAGGAAAGCATATATATACATATAATACATATATATAATAATATAGATATATAATACATATATCTATAATATATATATATATCTCCTTAAATATTTAGCTATGTCAAAGACCTAAAATAAAGCATTCTTTACACAGAGATACACACACCATTTCAACTGCTTGTTCAAAGTGGCCCAATTTAGAGACAAATAGATTCATAATATTTTTTTCATGTACAATTTTTGGAACGGTACAATTAATGGTTCCAAAAAGAAAGATAATGGTTTTAATTAAATGTGTGGACCAAATTATCTACCATATTATAGGGCAGTTGTTAAAAATTAATGACTAGAAAAGAGCTGTTTCTTTATATTACTTAATTATCTCCATATGGAGATTTTTTACTGTAAAATAAATGTTTAGCAATGCTTTATATACAGAAAAGATGTAGTACTCACTCCGCAGAGTTTTGTTTAGTTTTATTTTGCTATGGTAGCAATTTGAGAAAACCTGGAGGGCAGCTCCAAGACCTAAAAATTACTCATTAATTTGAAATAAATCAGCTTCTTTCACACAAAAAAAGGAAAAAAAGAGAAGAAAAAAATAAAGATGTGTATTTCTGGCTACATTTTTATTATTTAGAATTTATATAATAAAGGTCTATATGGAACTGTTTCATAAACATAAGGGTAAAGTTCTGCTAGTTCCAAAATACTAACACAGTTAAAGATCATAGTTAGTAAAATAAAATGAATATTAAAGATAAAATAATAGCTTAAAATATGGTCTATAATTGGATGTATATATCCAATTGGATATAAATATGGAGAGTAAAATATAGTCAAGTATACATATACATGAACATAATAAAAAGTAACAGACCTACTAAAGTTTTTTCCTATGAAATGAAATTGATTCATAGAGTAACCACTATAGCATTTTAATTGTAGTTTTTACTGCATTTTTGTCTACTAGATTTAAGAAAAGGTATAGATAAAACTCAGGGACCTCTGAATTTTGTTATTTCCACTACTTACGACTTCTGTGACCTTTGGCTTTACTTTGTTCCTCAGTTTTCTATTACCCCACCTTAAAATGGGGGGGGGTAATATTTATACAGATAAATTAAGTGATAAAAATGTAAGATGAGTTTAAGAGCTTTAGAAATGCATATTAATAAAGGGAATTTTAAAAACAAAACAAGTCACCTTTTCATGGAGAACTGTTGGTATTGTTTGAATTGCAAAACAATTTTAAGGAAGTAATTTTACTAAATTTCTTTTAGCACATTATTACTACAACTTGTCTAAGCTGCAAGATTCTTACATCTTTCTTACGCAGCACTTGAAGTTACATTTCTAATGGGAGAAATTTAAATACTACATTAACTATTATTTGAATGCAGTGGAAATCAATTATGATAAGTTTTGTATTTTTGTTTTTAGTTACAGTACCATAGATCTACCCTTAAGAAAAAAGACAAACACTGGAGAAATAACACTCATTCTTGAATCGATTATAAGTGACAAAACTTCGTTATTCCTGGAAAATGTCTATCAGTTATCATATAAAGGGAGTAGGTTAATAGTTATCTACTAAGAGACTTAATTTTTCTATTTAGGAGAACTATAAAAAATTTGGAATCCAAAAAAGTTGGGCACATCAATTCCCACAATGATAATTTCTATGAATTCATAAATATCTATAATTATTTTTAACTCTACTAACAAAATTCAGATATTTCTCATTCTTAATTGGAGATGCAAGTATTGATATAATATAACAGGATAACTAATTTTAAGAATACCTCCTAGTGGGACAGGCAATCCAACCATTTCCCATGTCGTGATTGGAATATGACATTTCTGTGCGCCAACCCATCATATGTCTTTCTGAAAAACACGCCACAAATTTGGACCAATCAATAAAGCAGTTGGTCAAGGCTAATTTAGCTGAAAATACAGATGTTATCGATGTAACTAAACTGAAAATCCAAGGAAAAAGAAAAGTTTACACTAAAATAGAGACAAAGACAGTGTAACGATTATCCCTATACGAATATAAAGTCATCACTAGTCAAAAATACTTCCATGAATATATCAACACATTGTAACTGAAGAGTAATTTCACTCAAAAAGGTGGCGGAGGTTTCACTCTTGGTTTATGGAATAACTATTTCAAACAAAATCCCGAAATGAAAGTTAGAAATACATATTGCTTCCTGATTCTACTCAGTTAAGTCTTAGAAGTCTCTCTAAATGAGTCTTTAGCCTGAGGAAATAATCACTTTCAAATTAACTCTTTTTTAAAAAGTGAATTAGCTTATCGTTGCCTAGGTCTGAGAGAAGGTTTGAAAAATTCAGGTACTTACAAAATAAAATTCTACATATAAAACCTGAAAATTTTCTTCTAACCAAATAACTGTAATTAAATAACTTCCTCATCAAAATCTTAAACCTAACTGAACCATTTAAGAAATACATTCAGTATTTTAATTTAAATTATTTTTACTATATTTAAATAATACTTTATAGAATAGGAAGTATTTTGTGGGATATTTTAATACAAAATGTTTATTCAGACTGACATATATCCCTTATATATACACTAATAGCTTTTTTATAATGTAATCTATGTAATTCATACATAGATATGCTTCATTTTTAAGAAAAATCTATGTTGAAAGACAAATTAGTGATAATTCATAGTTTGAAATAATTTTTCCTTTTATAAGAAAAGCCACGGAATTTCTTTAAACCAAAGATGTCACAACTAAATGAACGTTATTCAATGTAAAAAAAAAAAGTGATTTGCATTCACTTTCTAAATAGAGTAACACACAAAGCTGCAAATACTACCATTTTAAGAACAGTTGTATATAAAACTGTACAATTTCACCATTACACTCAAGTCCCTGGTTCAGATCCAGCTAGTGTTATAACAGTACAAAAACCTCAAGTTTTAACATAAACACTCTTCCTAAGGTTCAGAAAGATACTGAGATTCTCTCATATGTAAGAATGCTTCAAATATAGTCCCTTTACTTAACTGTGGTCTCTAAATTACCTGTTAAAGTGCTCAAATAACAGCCATATACTGAACCATAATGCATGGCTGAAAACAGAGAGCAAAATGACCACCATTTGTGGAGCCACCAAGAACACATTTCCAGCAGCAGCTCAATTCCATCTGACCAGATCACTTCTCCCAAATACACACACACCCCAAAATCAACACTACCTGTTCCCTTTTTTCATATTTTGGAGTTCCAATTTAAGACTAAATGCAACAAAGACAAGTCAAATTGCTTTCTTTCAATGTGGAAAATAACTCTGAATTTAAGAGGGATGAGTTTGCTCAACATAAAATATATATATATTCTGAAGACTGCTTATTTTTTACTTCAACTAAAGGCTTCTCCCATTTGAAATACAGTTTCAAAACAGAAGTATTTTAACTACAGGAGCAGTTTTCCAAGTTTGGTCCAGGGATTTTCACCTAGGACCTGTTCAGGGTATCTGCAAAGTCAAACTATTTTAATACTACTACTAACATGTTAATTGCCTTTTCCGCTCTCATTCTCTGAGTATGCAGTACAGTTTTTCAGAAATTATATAACCTGTGATATCATCACTCTGAGGACTAATAGATGTATACTTGTATATTCAAAATTTCTCATTTTTAATTTAAAATGCAAAAAATATCAACAAACATAACAACATACACAAAAATTCTTCAGAGTCCTGAATAATTTTTAATAGCATAAAGGGGTCCTTAGACCAAAGAGTTTGAGAACCACTGAACAGACGACATTTGGTCCCCGCAAATACTGCTTTTAATGGAGAGAAGATCATGTATCACCTTCTTCCTCTGTATCTTTCACTGCCCAATGACATCTATCTCCATCCCTTTTAATTTTATTACAGTTTTAAATCCCAAGCAAATAATCTATCACTATCATGGACACTAAACACTTTTGATACAGTTGTTTTAAATAAATATGACACAGCCAAAATTTCCATGCAAATTTATACCTACTACCTTATGCTTCTTTAATTAAATCGGTTTTTCTTAAAGTACCAGCATTTTAAAAAACTATTTTAATCTTAATCTAAATTATTGATTTTGCTTTAGTAATCATATTTCAGTAGTGTTATCTATTTTTATTTCACTATAATATTCAGTAGTTCAATCTGATATGTTAACTCAACATTTATGAGCTATCTAAAGAATGATATAATTATCACTTATAATTGTTCTTATGAGAAACCGTTTTCTGGATTCCAATCAAATTCACAAATAAACCTGTAGAATATAATCACTTTTCAGTGAAGATTTCCCCTACTTAATTGAAACTAAGCTGGCAAATATACACAAATATACACATCTGCTTTAATTTGTCCTTTGGGCTGCCTCTGAACAAAAATCAACTCAAATGAACTTCAGAGAAAGGAAATCTCTTACAATTATCAACACACAAATGAAAAGACCTAGGCACCAGGAAAGCTCCTATCCTCTCTGCCTCTCTTGGTGTTTCTACCTCTCATGCTCAATATTTCTTGTTTAACCTTGTATCTCAGCCTTACACATACTCAATAAAACACAATTTCTCTCTCCTGTGAGGAAGGAGACCTCTTCCTGATCTTTCTCTACAATAAAATAAATATAAAACTTTTCCATTTGTAACAGATTCTCTACTGTACATCTACAACAAAATTTTTCTATTAGGAACTGATTCATTTTCCCAATTTCTAATTCCCAACAGAGGAATCTGATCAGTTCTTGGGAAAGATAAAATTTCTAAGCTTCAATTTCCTCATTTGAAAAATGGGTAGATAATAACACCTACCTCATAAAGCTGTCATAAATCAACAAGTCTTAAAAGATGAGCCTGGTGGGAAAGAGGGGAAAGAGAATTTTGAGCAGGAAGAAGTGAGCGTCAATGGCATGTTCAGAAAACCACATGTGGATTCAACTAAGGCAGAGTGGGTTTGCATGGGCATAGTAGGAGCGAGGCTTGCTAAGCAGAAGTCAGACCAAGAGGGACTGCCAACCATTCTAAGGAGTATGGGTCTCTACCCTGTATAAGAGGAAAAAATATTGAAGGGTTTTACCCAAGAATGAGAACACAGAAGAAAAACAGATCGAGAGAAGGGGCTAGGTAAGATCACAAGCTCAGTCCAACTGAGTTTTTGGCATGCTCAATTTGAAATGAAAATAAAGGTTTATACATGAAGAGAATACGACTAAGAGAATTATTCAGGAGTCTCAACACACAGGGAGTAGCTGAAGTCAGAACTCAAGCAGATGTTAAATGATCCTTTTCCAACTGTTTTGACCAATCTCCACAGAAACATCCATATATTTACCTATCAGGTTCTAAAACTAAAGTTTCTTAAGACAATATTGACCTTTACTATGTAATACAGCTGATCCCTTTCATTCCTACAAAAAGAACCTGCCAGTTTGGCTCGAATAAATTTATATCAAAACCCACTAATGGAGCCTTTACCAGCAGAATAATACTGATTTAATATAGTGCTGTAGTACTCAGAGCAGACTCCGATATCCAGGCACCATTACATTTACATTTTTAAGTCTTATCCATAATTATTTATGTAAATGGAGGAATACATGAATTTGTGTATTTTTAGAGGATCTTTTTACTTCAAGGGTAAATTTTTATATATTTTCTTTAAAAATATGTATGTATATTTATTGTTGTTCTGTGAGCATTTAAATACAGAGGGAAAACATACTTCCTGACGTCTCAGGTAGGCCTGAAGATTTAATTTGTGATGTGAAATGAATGAGAAAGAAACACTAATGGTTACGCATTTGATATAAATTACTAAAGGATATAGGTCTCCAAGAGGAATTTTTACTGCTTTTAGGTCTAAACCAACATTAGGTTCAACAATTTGCTATAATAGAGACAGTGCATAGTTGTCGTTAAGAACATGTATCTTGATGCCTACTGCCCAAATTCTAACCTTGGCCTGAAATTTATTAGCTGTCATCTCTCTGTGCTTCAAGTTTCTTTATCTGGAAAATGGAGATAATAACAGTTATAATAACTGTTACCACAGGGATGGTATGACAATTAAACTAGTTAAAATATGTATACTGCTTCCCAGAGTGTTGGATTCAGATCTTAAGGAGTAGTACTATTTATCTTGGAACAAGTTGTCCAACCAGACTCTTACTTCTTTTAAATGAAGGGCTTTCACTGTGTAGTTTGTCAAATATTTTATCATTCTCAGTATGGGGAATAAGGCTGCCATTTTTTCCATCATGATGTCCACAGACGACTGAGTCATAGTATTTTAAGTTGAGTGCAATTTGAAAGTCTTATATAAAAAAGAACTTGAACCTTCATAATCTCTCTCTTTTCTGATTATCACTTGTCAGTAAATAAAAAATCCAAAGTACTGAGACTAGTAATTGCCTCATACCATTAAACGCATTAATTCACTTTAATGATTAGGCCTTCCTCTGTCATTACTGTTTCTTACACTTTTTCTTTTCTACAGTTACACATTGTTTAGGTACCCATCAGGAAACCCAAAAGGTAGTATCTGGGACCACTGATTTATCAGGTCAAGTACCCCTATACCTCTCAATTGTCAGTGACTGTATCACTGTGTATAACATAGTAACGTTATTGATATTTACAGTGATGACCTTGAGCTAGCAAGCAAAGGCTAATTATCTTAATACATTCTTACCAAGATATTTTAGAAAGATTGACTTTTAAAAAAGGTTTAAATTTAAATAAATGACCTTTCATTATCTAGAGTGTTAACTCTTTCATCGTATAAGTAAAATTCTGTTTTATTATATACCACATCAACCTCTGATTCTGTTTAACATATATATTTCCATTTTCTGAGAGATGATCCTTGAATGAAGGTACTTGGCGGATATGCTGATAGAAGTTCTTTTGGACAAAATATTCTGTATAACAAATTACTTTTAATCTTGGCCCGTGGAGGTATCTTCATTGTAATAAAAACTTGCTTCTTTTGAGATAATGCTGTTATAACATATCAAGGAATAAAGAAAAGTCTGATCATCAAAAGTTCTATAAGTATCCCCAGTTTGCTTTGAGTTTTGTCTATGTGGTTTACATGGCTTACAATGTAATTTGTTATTTCTTTTAATAAACTGGATTCTTTCATATTAGATGATCAATGAATACTGTCTTACAGATTCACGTTCTTGGCTGTCTTTATTCCTATAAATTGACAAACATGACGTTGCCTCATTTTCACCCCATCTACCTAAGGAAATTCCTATTATTGCTGTTTCTCACATCTTGCCCTTTCTTCCCCTCTATTTTTAATTTTTATCAACTAAAATTAAGAAATGAGAAAGGACATTATTCTACTAATAGTAAAAATGATAACAATGGTAGCAGTAGTAAGAATAATAGTAGTTGAATAACAACAACAACGCTAATAAATAATGGTGGTTTTCATTTTTTGAATGCTTAGAATATACAGGCACTGTGCTAAGCATATTATACATATTATCTCATTGCAACAACTCTGTGAGGAAAATGTTATTCCCAATTTACAGTTTAGAAAAACTGAGGTTCAGAAAGGTTAAGTAACTTGCCCAAGATAACATGGCTACTACGTCGTGGAACAGAAATTCACACCAAGTCCCCTAACACTACACACAACCCTGACTCCTGCAAGTATATTCTGCAGTCAAAATGAGTTTTGCTTTATGAACATCGTGGTGGAAAGAGTCATCTAATTAGGGGGAACCTCCCTCATAGATTATATAAAAGCAACTACTCTACAAAACTGCTTAACTACTGAAAGAATCTAAATGAACAGTGTGGCACCTCTGGCTGCTACTTAGAACAGAATTGATTTTGCCCTCACGTTCTCCATCCCTTGCCCTTAATTGATGAGAAAACTATTGTTGCTTGAAAAGGAAATAAATCAGGAAACATTAATTTTTTAAAAACATAACTGCTTCTTTACTGATTTTAAGGAATTAAAAAAGACAAATAACACATGGTTTAGAATAGATACAGGAAAAAAAGCACTCACGTATTCTGTAGGTGAGAGTACAAACTGACACAACCATTTATCCCGAAGGGTAATCTACCAACATGTAGCAAATTTTAAAAGCAAATACTCTCTGGACCCAAAAATGTCACTTTTACAATATAGTCCCAGGAAATAATTGCAGGAGTAAAAGAAAAAAGAAGAAAAGAACTGATATGGCAATTAGGTAATTATTACAGGGATGTTTATAATACTGAAATGTCAGAAACAACCTAAATATGCAATAATAAGTAACAGTTACATAAAGCAGGGCACATCAAAACAACGGAATACAAAATAGCTTTTAAAAATAATAGTATAATCTGTATTTACTGACAGAATAATACATATGAGATAGTTTGTAAAAAGATAACCAAAAACACCACTTAGTATAAGTCAAAATATTAAAATAAATATATTTATATCTGTGTCTATATGCATTAACAAGTCTGAAATGAGACTGACCAAATTGTTAATAGATTATGTAATCAGAAGAACTCTGAAAATGTACACTTTGAAAGATACCTTTCTGTACTGTTTAACATCTATTATTTTTATAATCAGAAACAGAGGTCATTTTCATCATTTAAAAACAAAAGAAATAATTGAGATGCCTATCAAGATGTATGTGCAAAAATATTCATTAAAGTGCAACATAAAAAAGCAAAAAACAAAAATAATTTAAATACCAAATAAACAAATAGATACATACTAGTCATGAATAACTAATGTTCTATCAGATTATTTCTTGCTATGAGGTAATGTTCAAAATATATTAATTAGTGAGGCTATATATAAAATAGAACATTTTTTAGAAAATATAAATTACATTTACATAGAAAAATACTAAACATTCACTCAGGTATAAACCGTGACTGATCTGTCTTTGGGTGGTGAACTATGGGTAACGTGCTTTCTGCCACTTGTGCTTTGTATTTTCCAAGATTTCTTTAGTGAAGATGTATTGATTTTGAAATTTAAGAAGCAAAATAAAGAAAAAAAAAGATTCTCTACCTCTCATCTTTAACATTTCAAATGAAAACTATTTTATTTAGAATAACTATGATAAATGGCTAAAAATCACTAAAAAGTTTTTTTCTATCAAAATGCAAAATATCATTCTAAAAATTAAATATTTAAGGTTTTTTCTTTTCCAGCAGGTGAATTTCTGTGCATTAAGAGCTCCTTTTAAATAATTCTGTTTGAGGATAATTCAAGCTCTTCCTAAGCATCAACAGGATTTTCTGGAATAGGCTTTCCACAGAAGATCAGTTTACAATTGTGAGGTCTCACAAAACACGTAAGATCTCTTGGTGGACTACCTTTTTCAGTAGCCGCAAAAGGACAGTGAAGTTAAGACAAAAGCTCTTACCACTCTATCCACTTAGCCTGACCCTTAAAATATGACCTAACTATTCCTTTTCTACCTAAGAATCTCCCTATTACAAAACGTAAAAGCTGTTTTACTCTAAGAAACCATTTTTTAAAAATCTTTTGCCCACCCTATTTCCATTTAATGATCCTGTTAGGCTATTGCATCCCAAAATTGTTTAATTATGTCAGAAACTGCCTACTTAAATTGTGTTGCTTCAATTAACAATCTAATTGTGGTTACAACATGTATCATTTGAAACATTCTAGTAAGTTGCTTATATAAAAACATTATTTTCCATTAACACTTTGAGATATTTTTTAAACTACTTCAAAAAACCAACTTAGATATATCTACTCAAAAATTAATAAATTACGTATGTTAGGAAATTTGTTCAATTTTATTGCAGGGACGTTCTCCCATTGCCATATTAGACAACCATTACACCATTACTTAAGCATCACAGGGTGGAATTTAAGGTTTTTGTGTTTTAAACAAAAAGCAGTATGTGACTTGTGAGCAACCCTTGTTTACATATGTCCTACAAAGCCCAAGACTGAAAGTCCATAGATCATTTTCCTTCACTGTCAGCTGCTGCCAGTTGAGACTTAACCTCCTTTCCTCTCCTAGCCAAGCTGTCGGCAAACTTCTTCAGATAACTCCAGTCACTCCCATTCTGGCTTCGAGTGAGGAACAACTCAGGACCAGGTCAACACAAGTTAAATTTGGGACCGAAGGGAAAAAGAGAAGAGGGAAAGGTAAGCACCACTAAAATCATTGCATTCTACCTTCAGTCCCCACTACAGAAAAGTTAACTTACCTACACTTTCCTTGCATACTTTTTTTATCACTAATTCTTCATGCTCTTCCGTGGAAATGCTCCCAGGAAGTCTGAGTGTTCTTTCAAATGTATAGAAAATGACTTTCAGTTCCTGGGTTCCCAAAAATCCACCACTCATATCTTTCCTTGGACTGAGTCTTCCCTAAGGGTCTTTTACTCCTTCTCCAAATGCCCATTTGCTGTTTGTATAAACTCTAAGAAAACTTCAAAAAAATAGAAGACTTGCTCTAATGACAGGAGAGAAAGAAATGCTAACACTATTTTGTGTCTTAGTTGAAGAGGAAAGAAATCTTAGTTACAAAAAGTGGGTGATAACAAGAGGCTAAAAGTGAACCTATGAAAGAGAAGAAGAGAGATGAAGGCCAACGCCGGGAAATCTCATATGTGCTCTAGGTATTTACAATGGAAGAGTTCTACTCAGACCCTATAAGCTTTCAAACTAAAAACCTGTTCTCCAGACCCCATCACCCACTCCTATGCCCCCGGCTAGCACATTGCTGGAGTTCCTCTCCAGGTTATTGGAGCCACCATGAGAAGACAGAAATGTGTCCTTTGGACCTCCTAAGCTAGTGCTCTGGGGTCATTTTTCTATAGAAACATTCTTATTAAGGGTGACTAGGTCCCATAATACCATCATTATAGTATAGTAAAAGGTTATTGTAGACTAGATTAGGGACTCATCACATAAAATATTCCCAGAAAGAAAAAGTGCTCCTAGTTCCACTCAACTCCTAAAAAACACGCAACTTTAGAAAGTCAACTCTTGAAACACTGCTCATTTTTATGTCACGAACTACCTATACTTCTGATGCAACCACAGCTAGTACAGCAACATTTCCATGTAGAAAAGCAATTTCCTTTCTTCCTACAAAAAAATGAATCTCCTTTTTCTAAACTTAAATATCCTGAGTAGCAGATTGCCTGATTGTAGCAGTACAAGCCATTGCTGGAAGGCAAACCAACAGTGGGATGAGAGTAATTTCACACGTATCTTCTATTTAAGCAGTCACACATGTTATGACACTGCCCAAATGCCAAAGTGTGAGTAAAGAAACTAACTTTTATAAACCTAAGTTTCAGCTGAAGAGCCCCTTAAAACTTAAGGGAAAAAAGCCCGTCATTTTAATTTTGAATCTGTTACTTCAAAAGTATAGGAAATGTAGTGAAATTTTTTCTACCCTTAAAAATAGAACTATGTAAATTTTTTACTACTCTGAGGAAACATAAAGTGATGATTTTTACTCCATTATTACTTGCAGATCAACCTGAGTATTCTATATAGCATACAAATGTATATTCTTTTTTTCAAGCCCCTCTAATTAAAATGCTCCAATACTGACAACTTTTAAGTTAGTGCATAGTCATTTCAGTAGCTAAAACATATTCTTTTTCCATTTCAACAATTTCCTGCTTTTAGGTCAAACTCAAGTTACTCACATGAAATAAACCTTGAATTTAAATTTAATCAATTACAAACTCTGATAATTTCTGTCATATATTTAAATGAAGGTAAACATTTCACATATATCCAAATCTCAGTTACTAAAGACCCGATTGCCCATGCTGCCTTTATTTCTCCTTTCAACTTCTACTTTTGGTTCTTCTTCACATCTTATCCATTTAATAGAGAGGAAAATTTTAAGAAAAGATGATGCATAAATTAGACAATTCCAAGTGGTTAGAAGAATTCCAACTTTCTACCTGAAGAATAATCCTTCCAACAATATTGATGTACATATAAGGCCCTCTATTCAGATAAGTACTTGGGATCACAACTCCTCTGGAATAAATCCTGCCTACCACTTACATTTATTTCCAGCCTTGGGCACCTGGACTACATACATATCCTTTGGGAGCAGATATTTCAATCTGAAAATGACAGGCTGAGTATCTTCAAAAACCAGAGCCTTACGGTCATTTAATTTCGACTCTACTTTCTGCGACACAGAAGTCCACCACTGTGCTGGTGAAGGAAGAATTAAAACACAGACCTAGTTCTGTCATTCATTTATAGCAACTAACAACTGCAAAATACACCCTCAGTAGCTATACTAAACTATTCTGCTCATTTACATTTGAGTAAGAGGTGGACAGTGGCAAAAGAAGGATTAAATATAGGCCAGTATCAGATTTGGTGAGTGTCTTCAATTATTTATACTTATATAGTATTACATTTCTATTATTTCTCTACCCACTCCTAAGATAAGGCCTATCATTTCACACCTCAGCCTCGGTGACAATGAACACAACATATTCTGTAAAATATGTAGGTAAACATCACCATTTATCACTATACGTTGTAGTCCTTTAACACCTCTCAGCTTTATTTCCAAAGCACACCTAAAAATCCTTTTTGGACATCCAATGGTTACAGTATTCACTTTATTTTACTTTATAATAAAAGGTTTACATAACATAGATGAAGGAGAACCTGACAAAAAAAAATCTAAAAACAAAATTCTTAGTAATATGAATAGTTACTATAAAGAAAAGTGTATGCTTTCACAGTCAAAATAGAGGATGATGTGGAATAGCATATTTGGTGTCAAAATGTTTTTTAAAAATTAGTAAATCTGGGTAAAGAGTATATGAGTTCTTTGTACGAATCTTGTAACACTTCTACTTTGAAATTATTTCAAAATAAAACAATTTAAATTCTAAAGTAAAGGCAAGAAATATCATATTTAAAACATTTTCTTAACATCAATATTTAATAAGTAATCGAACAACTTTAAATGCTAACATTTTCCCACATTCTTCTGAATATACTTTCTCTTCAACCACAGTGAAAGAATAAAAAATCTACAATTACAGATACATTCTTAAAAATAATCATGGACTCTGCACTGTCTGCCAACCGTGAAATAATTGAGAAGTCTTTAAATTATGTTCACAAACATTAGGTTTATAAAAGAAAAATAATTCAATGTGAAACAGCAAATTCTTAAGATCTATACATAAGTGAGTTGAGAAAATTAGCATGATAAGAGAAATAATTTATAATTTAACATTCTACTTATACGGTTGGCACATGTTGTATTCTAAATGCCATATTGATATTACTTACTTTAACCCTAAATTTTGTTCTTAGCCTGACTATTTCTTCTTCCACATTACAAATTTAATTCAGATTAATACAGTGTTGAAAAGTTAAATGGTCTGTCTATACTACCTAGAAATTAGGCCAAAAAAAAAAGTAAAAATTAATATTCAGTCTGAAATTACTATAAGAATGACAAAATATGCTTATTTCATTTCATTATGTTACAATCAGGCAAGAAAGTCACTTCAGTCCTAAGAAGTAATAACACTATATTTGTATAACATTTATACTTTATAAAATGCTTTACAATCTAAATCTTGTTTTAGTCTCATAATAACACTGCATGCTAGGTAAGACGGGTCATAATAATAATTTAAAAGGTAACTTTTGTAACCAACTGTAATATTAAATTTAAGATCATTTATTGTCCTCTTTTCATATTTTTAAAAAGTTTTTCAATTTCTCCTTACAATTGATAAACAAAAAGATAATCAACAAATGCCATGTAATACAACATTATGTTCACTATGAGAACCATCTCTAAAACTCAGTCATAAATTACAGATTAATTATTTTTGGAATTCATCTATTAACAAGGCTGCAAAAATGCAGCTCATTAGAAAGTAAGGGGAAAATAATCAAAACTTAGGAAACACCATTTCAGTAAGGTCACTTTATTACTGAAGTAAAAAGATAATAAAAACATTCAAAAAAAGGAATTCTCATGTGTATTTTTTAGAATGTATCTAGAGCTATGAAATCTAGAGAAGACTATGGGAAGAAAATCAGCTTAAGTGACCTCAGTTTTACTCTTTTTGAGTTTGTTGTTAAAAACAAATCTTTAGTAAAATCACAAAGATTCTTTCAATTATCATTTAATATTTTATGCTTTTGAATGCTGAGGTGAAAATATGTAATTTATGTATAGCTTTAATAACACTGCAGTAAATAATTGTTACACTATATTTCAAAATATTTTTGTCAATAAACAGAAATAGCACACTACAAATTATCCCAAACTTGCATAATTTTAACCAAATCTGGTGACAGTTTTCTTTCACTATTTTTCTTCCAATTACAATACAATCAAGAGATCTTTTATTTTCTCTCAAAAATATGAACCTTGTCAAAAAAATAAAATAGCCTTTAAACAACTAAGCATCAAGCATAAGCTTATTTAATTCATCATCATAGTCTAATAAAAACTCAAAGAATTCTCAAATTCAATAATTGAAATTATGCTTGCTAATTCAATCAAGATATAAATCTAACGTCTTCCAAATATTTTAAAACATATATAGAATATTTAAAAACAACTTAGCATGTTGTAAATCTATATAATACATTAGATTTGATAATGTTAGGAAACATTTATCTTTGATATATACAGTACATGTAATAAGTAAATAGCTTTCCATTTTTAAACGTTCCAAAATGGGCACAAAATATAACTAGAGTCTGACTGCAATGCTGCCCTGCAAACACATACACCTTGCTGATGAGGCTGTCTCATGATATCTATTTAACATAGGTCTTCCATAATGAAACCTCTTGAATGAGGTCAACACAGATCTATCCCAAACATGATGTATTATAATTCATGAAAAATGACCTATATGAATCCAATGAAAGATTAAGACTTTCTGTAAAAATCCATCCTGCTTACCTCACCCTCTAAAAACTTTAAAGGAGAAAAACTTGATGACATACTGATATTAAAATACTTGCTAGACTAATATATTTTTAAAAGATTACCAACAACAGAATTATATTTTAAATGTAAACCATTTTTATATGGCAGTATGAATTTTAAATTCTAATTTCTTATTAAATAATTCCCAACAATAAATTACTTCTGTCATAGACCACAAATTAAACCTAAAAGACACTTAGTAGATGATTAATAAAATCCTATCTTTCAAAACACAAGCACTAGCCATCACTGCACAGAACCTTTTACATAGCAGGTATTCAAAAGTTTATACATATAAACGATAGCTGTCTTTGAATATGAACTGCAAAATTTTTAACACTAAAATATCAAAAGTGAGGAACATCTTCAAATTCAGAAGACAATACTTATTTCCTGTGTTCAATAATGCCTCTTCATTATGAGACAAACTAGATTAGATATAGTTTAGCCTTGCTCAATCAAGTAATCATTTTAAACAGTACAATAATGTTCTAAATACAACAAACAAATCATGAATTAGATAACAGCATACCAGAAGAGATGATAAAATAAATAGCACATATTGGAAATTATGCTGTTGATATTTTAGAGATCAGTAATCACTAAATCACACCAAATTATTAAACTATTAGAGACCTTATAAGTTATTGTAAACCCAACTAATGACATAAAATAACAGTTTTAACATTGACCCAATAAAATTTTCCCCACTTTACCTTTTTAAAAAATTACTTGTTTATTTATCCATCACATTTAAAATCCTTTATAATAATAATTTCAAATCATACATACAGTCTCAATTTCTAGTTCTGAGTTATGCTTCTAGCAAATCCTATTAGGTATTAATTAAGTGAACAGGTGTGTTCCTAAATGTTAACTTTTTTCTGTATTATACTTTCCATTATAAAGTTTTTTAAAACATATACAAACTTGATACATTAGTTTTGCAAAAACTAAACCATGTATATTCATTTATTTGTTAAAATCATACTCCCAGAATCTTGATCATAGCATCTTTAAAAATCTTATAAAAAGAGCACTTTTAATGATGTCACTAGTTTTTCTGCAATCTGCTAAAGAAAATAAGTATTATGGTATAGAAATTAAGATACGTTATACTCAAGGTTAACCACCTAACGTACAATAAGAAAACATTTCCATGAATCTTAATATGACAAATTTATGAAAAAAATATACCAATATGCACATAATACTTAGAGTCATATTAAAAATATTGTCTTAAAATAATATGATTAAATATCTATTCCAATAACGATAAGATTTTCAGCTGCCAATCATATGGGACAGTATAATTTAGCGTAAAAGTACATGCACCTTACAAATCTAGTGGTTTAAATGCAAAATGTATGCATCCTATCTATCTATCTGCCTGTAAATATCTATCTATCTGTCTATGTATCTACAAATAAACAATCACATGAGGCTTAATTGTTTTTACTGGAATTGTATTTGCCAAATAAAAGCTGTGATAGATCACTAAGTAATGATAAAATTCAATACATAGTTCTTGCCCAAAATGACTTATATGAAACTGTTTACAAAACATTTCAATGTCTATACATACAATAAAATAATATACTAATAGACAGCTATAAAGAGTGTGAACATCTTTCCTTCCTAACAACTAAATATTAGGTTTCCTAATATAGAGGAAAAAAACAATCCACACACATAACAAAAAGATGTTCTGTACTCTTAATAATTTGCAACTACTTTATTTAAAAAAAAATGAGCTATACCCAGCATATCATATTCAAAAACAGAATAACACTACAACCAGTAACTTAATGTCTTACCAGTTATTTTGACCCTTCCTACAGCTTTATTGAAATAGTAAGATGCACAGATACCAACCAAAAATATTTACTGACCTTCTATTATATACCTTATACTGTGCCATGTGTTCATATATTTGCAATAATTTTTATTTTGATTTTTAAATAAATCCCAAATAATCCAATATTGCTAAAAAAAAGTATGTATACAAGAAAAAATGTTCCTCAATAACCCACACGCAGAAAGACCCTGAAATTAGAAGCAAGAAGTGAAAACCAGTTTTAAAGACTGACAGCATTTACTATCTTTTACTATTTTTATATGATATTTTCAAATATGAAATATTATTTTAGTTCTTCCTCACCAAAACTGTGCTTAAATAAGCTTTTCTGGTACCGTATGCAATCATAAACAGAAAACAGTAGCCTAATTCTATAGGCTTCAGAGACATAGAATGAGTACACAGAATCAATAGCACACAAGATAAAGATACAATATGACTGTTCTCAAATAGTGAATGTTTAACATTCCCATCCATGGCCTTCAAAATTATAAGCCAAACAAAAGATTGTTATGAAAACAATTGTCTAACACCCAGTTATGATAGTATAATTGTAATTAATAATTTAAAAAGCTCTTTTAACTTTACAGTTTTAAAAATCACAGTGGAAATTAAATATTCACTGAAAAAATAAGTTAAAGCACATCTCCAAATCAAGGCCAAACCCAACCGTGACTGCCTATGCCTGATTCGACAGAGCTGGAACATTCTGCTTTGTCTACTCCCCCTGAAAGACACAAGGTGGAGACAGACAGAGCTGCCTTCCAATGGTTTAATTCTATACAAACAGACAACAAAAGAAATATTTTAAATAATCCAGTCCACTTAAATTTTTCTTCCATGCAATAGTGTTAAAAAGATATAACCAATCTGGTTCTTGAAATTGATCGTTCTAAGTGTAGAATGGGCAAAATCAGCAACAAAGAAAAAGGAAAAAAAAAAAAGTTTCCCAATAAGCCATTTTTAAAAACATCAGTATGTACTTTCTTTGAAATTTTTCTGGATATGAAAATTATCAGTGTGGCATTACACCTACAGCAAAACAAAAGGTAAATATATTTCTTAGATTAAAGCAGTCCCAATTTGGTTAGGACAAGCAACTACCATTAAGAGGAGATTATATCTCATGAATTTTAACTGTGCACTGCAATAGCAAAAAGTATTAACAAATCAAGCAACTTGAATTGCTTAATATTTTTCAACAGAATTTACTTTATAAGACATTTGAAATAAGTGAAGATTTTAATCTCTTCCTATCAGTGTTAAATTAATGTTTCCTAAATATTTTTAAATATTTTATATTTAGATATATGCAAACTACTTTTGAAAATAATTATAAACATCCCTAAGAATATTTTTAAATAGGCAAAAATTAATAATCTAAAAGTAATTATTTTAATTAGATAAAATCTCTCAATAAATTAACAATTTATTTCTAAATGTGTAACTTCTATTAATATTACCATAAAAACTAGGATAATTACCTCTAGAATCTAGGCTAGACACCACCAAAAAAGTGAACAGTAATATTTCTTTCAAATGTGTGTATTTGAGACATGCGCACTGAAAAATAAGTTTATCAAGCATGATCTAAAATCGTGTCCTAATGTCCAAAAATGATCTATTGGTCTTGAATATTATTTATACACCATGAAAAATTACTCAATTTTGAGATTTCTTTCTTTTAAAAAAAATCTATTCTCTTACCTCAAGAAGCATTTTCTAAGATAATGAGGTCCTCCACAACATTTAGCATTGCATATTTCTCTCTTACTACTTTGAACTCATTTCATCATTTTTAATCCTCAGTGTTCTCCTGTTCTTTTACCTTGAGCTTTGCTCCTTTCCTTACCTTCTTTTTTACACCCTTCTTTGTTTTTGTCTTTTCATATTCCATTCTTTCTTTAAGCCAGCAGCATATGAAGCCAAAGTGGCCCATGTCACCAGGTCTGAGATAGCTATAAAAAATAAATTCTTACTATTTTTTAAGGGGAGAAAAACAAGCCAGTTATCATCTGGGAGAGGATGAGGGGATTTTAACCCAACAGACAAGCCTGTCCAATAAAACTCAGACTTGAATCAAGTGATTGTAACTTCTCATGCACACACATAGAGCTCTTGGAAAGCATCCAAAATTTTTTTTGGTTTCCTCTCTCTTGTCTACAAAAGAGGACTGAGAAGACAATTGGACTATAACAATTCAATCTCTTTCACAAGTCTATTGAACATGAAAATGTTTTTTTAAAAATCTTTATAAGCTAGGACGTTAAATATTTTGACACTTTTTAATTTCATTTAAACACTTAAATCTGAGGGAAGGCTAAACTGTTCTCTGCTTCCCACAATTTTTGCTCCAACAAATGAGAGTATCAGTTACTAAATATGTAATTGGTAGCTTATTCAAGAATGAAAACCCTACTTGTTGCAACTAAAAAAAATGTAATTCCATAAAGCCTTGAAAAACTTGATTTTCAGCATATCACTATATTTGAATAGGCTATTTTCAAACAGTATTTTTTAAACAGATTAGCTCTGTAACAATTTATAGATAGTGCTGATTTTAATTTCAGAACAATCACACAAATTTATTTAAAGAAAAAGCCTAGGTTTAATGCCTATCTGCAAACAAAGCTTTATGACAAATATCTAAAGTTAAATAAAGGATCACCAATTGGTTCACCTAGCAGGGGTGTCCTAGGAGTATGTATTTAACAACATATCTAACAAGAGTAATTTTCATGTTGCCTAACAGTTGTTGCTTATTTAAAAATTATTAATATTATTACTACTACTTACCTATCATATGGCATGTATGCACTTGTAATATATTCAACTCTATAGAAACACATATCTAAAATGTTTAATTACTGAATATGTTACCAATAAGGCAGTGAATTGGAAGAAACTGATACCAAAGTGACTAGGCTAGAGATATAACCACAACTTTAAAATATTTATTCTGCTTCTTTTTTGAGAACAGAAGAGTAGAGAAAGAGGCTTCTCCCCAAGTGCTGACCAAATTAAGTGTGTGTCTTTTATTGGTGCAGATTTGAAAGAATATTCAGACGCTCTTTCCACACTTTCTTCACATAAGAAATGGCCTCTGATTTACAGAAATGTAGACTGGTGTTGAATGCTATTATTTAAGAGTACATATGCAAACTATTGTCATGAAAATTTTCCAATATCCCTGCCACACACCAAGTTGTACAATTTATGTTGCTAATGCTCCTATACCTGAGGATATTCCAGTCCATTCAGAAAGTGCCTCTTCTGCTTTTCTAACTATAACACAAAATTCAGTGGCCAAAAAAGAAATAATGATAAATATAAATGAGCAATTTTTTAAATAAAAACTTCTGCATGGCAAAAGTGCTACAGACAAAGGCTAAAAGCCAAATGACAAAATGGAAAAAAATATTTGGAGCTCCAATCACATACAAGGAACTAATATCTCTAATATACAAAAAGTGCCTAGGGACGCAGAAGAGAAAGGTCAGCAAACTAGTAGCAAAATAAACCAGGGATGAATAATCACAGAAAAAGAAATCCAAATCGTCTTTAAACACATGAGAAGAGGCCCAATCAGACTCATAAGAGGAGAAACACAAATTAAAACTAATTCAGATACCATTTCTTGCCTATCAAAATAGCAAAAATCTACCAGATTGACAACACACTACTGGCAAGGCTGTGGGAAATAGCAATCTCAATCTGTTTCCATTGCTTACAAAAATGTAAAATGATACAACCCTAAAAAGGGGAATCTGGGAATATCTATCAAAATTATAGGTGCCTGGACCCTTTGACCTAGCAATCCCACTCTCAGAATATCTCCTACAAATACATTTAAATTCATACAAAATAATATACCGTCAGCCCTCCATATTAATGGTTTCCAGATCCACAGACTCAACCACCCGTGAATCAAAAAGCTTACAATGGTCACACCTGTACCGAACATGTACAGACTTTTTTTCATCATTATTCCCTAAACAATACAGTAAAACAACTATTTACATAGCATTTACATTGTATTAGGTATTATAAGTAATCTAGAGATGATTTAAAGTACACAGGAAGATGAGTAGGTTATATGCAAATATTATGAATTTTATTCTATAAGAGACTTGAACATGTGAGGATTTTGGTATCCCAGGAACCAATCCCCCATGGATACGAAGAGATGACTGTATGTACAACTGACCTGACAATTCCTGTAATAGCGAAAGAGTGGGAACAACCTAAGTGTCCAACAGTCAAGTACTGAATGAATGAATTATGCTACCTCCAAACAAAAACTACTATATCACAGTTACAGAAGAGAAAAAAAAAAAATCAGAGAGATCTTATGAATCTATTATGACATCTATGAAGTAAAAAAAATAAAAGGACAGTATATATACCAATTTAACTTTTACATAAATAGCATGCTGTCCTTTGTGTAAATACTATCTACTTTTTGTTTAAGAATATGAATATACATGATTCTACTTTCTCATCTTTTCATAAAGAAAGACTGGTTACACACAGGGAGCAAGGGAAAAGATGAAAATGAGTGGAAGCAAAATTTCTTGGTATGTATTTTTTAAAAGAATTTTATTTTTGAACCAGTAATCGTTCCAAAAATAACTAACTTTGCAAGATATTAGTGGTAAAAACTACTACTTCAGTTCTCTTAAATCATTTGTAATGTTGCCATCAATTATTTAATAGATGTTCCCAAACAGGGTGATGAGGTCACAAGTGGCATATCAAAGCCTGCACAGTCATTAAAAATATTACTTGGGAACTTCCTGTATGCAAGACTCCTGGGAAAAAAGAGCACACCTCAAAATTTTATTTAATACCAATACAGCATGGTCAGTTTATAGGTAGAAAAAATATACTGTGTTCATTGGTTGTGACCAATATTCTTCAATAAAAATCAACAGAAAGGGCCAACAGCTAACATCATATTCAATGGTGAAAGCTTTTCTTCTAAAATCAAGAACAGGGAAGGACGCCCATTTTTTGCCACTTCTATTTAATATAGTACTGTAAGTCATAGCTAGAGCCATTAGGCAAGAAAACAAATAAAAAGCATCCACATTGGAAAGGAAAAGTAAAATTATCTCTGTTCACAGATTATATGATCTTATATATAGATTACTCTAAAAATTACACAAAAAAGTGCCTATTAGAATAAATGAATTCAGTAACGTTGCAGGATACAGCACAGAAAAATCAGCTATATTTCTCTGCACTAACAATGAACAATGTGAAAAGGAAATTAAGAAAACAAAGTGATTTACAGATTTAATGCGATCCCTATCAAAATCCCAACAGCATTTTTTGTAGAAATAGAAAAATCTATCCTAAAATGCATATGGAATTTCAAGGAACCCTGAATAGCCAAAACAATCTTGAAAAAGAACAAAGTTGGAGGTCTCACACTTTCTGATTCTAAAACTTATTACTAAGCTATAGTAATCAAAATGTGGTACTGGCATAAAGACAGACATATAGATCAACGAAATAGAATAGAGACCCCAGAAATAAATCCTCACATATATAGACAAATATTTTCAACAAAGGTGACAAGACCATTCATTGGGGGAAAGGATAGTCTTTTCAACAAATGGTGCTTGGAAAACTGGATATCCACATGAGAAAGAACAAAGTTGGACGCTTAGCTCAAAACAGATTAAAAAATTAACTCAAAATATATTAAAGACCTAAACATCCAGCTAAAACTATAAAACTCAAAAAAACACAGGAGAAAAGCTTTATGACATTGGATTTAGCAATGATTTCTTGGATATGATACCAAAAACACAGGCAATAAAAAGTAAAAACAGATAAACCGGACTACATCAAAATTCAAAAATGTCTGTGCATCAAAAGAAACAATCAACAGAGTGAAAAGACAACATATGGAATGGGACAAAATATTTGTGAATCATATATCTGATAAAGGGTTAATATCTAGAATATATAAAGAATTCCTACAAAGCAATTAACAGCAACAAAAGTCATTTAAATTAGGTTACCGATTTAAAAATGAGCAAAGGGGGCTGGCCCCGTGGCCGAGTGGTTAAGTTTGCGCGCTCCGCTGCAGGCGGCCCAGTGTTTCGTTAGTTAGAATCCTGGGCGCGGACATGGCACTGCTCATCAGACCACGCTGAGGCAGCGTCCCACATGCCACAACTAGAAGAACCCACAACGAAGAATACACAACTATGTACCAGGGGGCTTTGGGGAGAAAAAGGAAAAAATAAAAAATCTTTAAAAAAAAAAAAAAAAAATGAGCAAAGGACTTGAATAAACATTTCTCCAAAGATATACAAATGGCCAACAAACATGAAAAGATGCTCAACATCACTAACCATTAGGGCAATATAAATCAAAACCTCAATGAGATAACATCTCACACACATTAGGATGGCTACTATCAAAAAAACAACATAAGAGTGTTAGTGAGGATGTGGAGAAATCCTCATCCTTATGCACTGTTGGTGAGAAGGAAAATGGTGCAGTCAGTATGGAAAACAGTATGTCAGGCCCTCAAAAAGCTAAAAATAGAATTACCATATGATCCAGCAATTCCATTTCTGGTTATATACCCAAAAGAATTGAAAGTAGGAGTCTCAAAGAGATATTTGTACACCCATGATCATAGAAGTATTATCCACAATAGCTAAAAACATGGATGTAACCCAAGTGTCCATCAATAAATGAATGGATAAACAAAATGAGGTATATACATACAATGGAACACTATTCAGCCTTAACATGGAAGGAAATTCTGACACATGCTACAACATGGATAAACTCTGAGGACATTATGCTAAGTGAAATAAGCAAGTCACAAAAAGACAAATATTGTATGATTCCACTTACATAAGGAATCTAGAGGTATCAAATTCATAGAGACAGTAGAATGGTGGTTGCCAGGGGCTTGGGGGAGGGAAAATGGGCCTTGTTTAATTTGTATAAAGTTTGGTTTTGTAAGATGAAAAGAGTTCTAGAGATTAGTTGCACAACAATGTGAACATATTTAATACTACTTATCTGTACACAAAAATGGTTACAATGGCAAATTTTGTTATGTATATTTTACTACAATTAAAAATAAAATAATTTTTTAACGTGGTGAAAAACTGATAGAAGGCACTGCCTTCTCATGCAGTGCCACCATCAAATTAAGGCAAGGACGAAAGGAATGATCAACCAAAAAGCATCATCTCTGTAACCAAAACCTTACCAAAGCAGCAGAATGCATGAGCTCTTAACTCAAGGAAGAGACAATCCAGAGGGGCAAAAATATAATGTCATGAAATACTCAGTAGGATGCGTTAGACAAAAACCTGATCTTAAGAATAAGTGAAACACTTGAAGAATAAATGGGATTTATTTTGCCAGGAGGGAAAGGGATAGTATTCCAGGAAGAAGAAGAAACAAAGGCGAAAACTATGGAAAATAAGAACAAAGGGAAAGAGAAATATTAAGATGGAATGTTCCACTTAACCACCTATAATAGAGCTTTGGTCAGTTCTTAAGCAAGAAAGTCATATTATTAAGAAATAGAGTAAATACCTTAGTGATTTGTTTGGAATTGGTTTATAGATAAATCTAAGAGGGATATGGTGGCATCTGACAAGCATAAGGAGATACTACAATTCAGACAAAAATAAAGGGGCTAGGACTAAAGAAGTAAGGAATCAATCAAAGGAAACAAGACAGTCTAACGATAAGTGAAATACAGAAGACGGAGGAGAACAAAACATAAACAGTGGCTAAAATTTTCTATTCTGAGACCGAAAAAACCCATTCATTCAAAAATTACTTTTGAACAACTACCATGTGCCTGGCACTCTTCTAGGCAGAGGATACATAACTAAGTAAGGCAGATAAGCTCCCTAGTCCCATTGAGTTTATATTCTAGCAGAGAAGCAGGATACACAAACAATAATAAAGAAAATACAGCTGACACTAGCCAAAGATTTTAGACAAGGAACAAAAGCACTTACCATTAAGGAAAAACAATAAATTTGACTTTATCAAAATTAAAACCTTCTTCTCTTCAAAGGAAATGAAAAGGAAATACATATACAAGGACGAAGTAATTGCAATGCATATATTTGACACAAGAACTTGTATCCAAAACATATAAAGAACTCTTACAACTCGATAAGAAGACAACTAAATTTTTAAAAAATAGGAAAATGTTTGTACAGAAACTTTACAAAGAAGAGACAGGAATGGCTAATACACACAAAATAAGATGTTCAACGTCATTAGACATCAGAGAAAGCAAAGGAAAACCAGAATAAGGTACCATTACACATCCACTCAGAATAGCTAAAATTAAAGTCTGACATTACCACTGTTGGTGAGGATGCAGTGCAAATGGAGCTATCAAACATTGTTGCAAAGAGCGTAAAACAGCACAACCACTTTGTTAAACTCTTTGGCAGTTCTCACAAAGCAAATTTAAAGAAACACTTACTATATGATCCAGCCATACCAATCCTAGGCGTTTACTCAAAAGAAATGAAAGCTTTTGTCCATTCAAAGACTCGTTCATGAATGTTTATACCAGTCTTATATGTAATAGTTTAAAAAAACTAGAAACCCAAATATCCATTAACATGTGAATGGATAAACAAATTGTTGTATGCTTACATTTTGTACCAAATACCAAACTGAGTACAACATACTCAGCAATAAAATTAACTATGATACATGCACAATATGTACTTAGGAATTGTTGTCAACAATCTTTGAACTACAAGTAGATCCAAACTTAGATTGAAGATGACACAGCAGAAAGCTAAGCAAAGAATCAAAAAGAACCAGTTCCATAAATGCAGCATGAGAGACACTGAATCAAATCCACCCTAAAACCTGAACCACCTCTATACATTCCAGTTATGTGCCAATAAACTTCTTATTGTTTAAGCAAGATGAGTTTTCTGTTACTTGCAATCAAATGAATTATAGATGATATGATGTAGCTCATACTTACTGATTTCAATATTCCTTATTAAATTGTAAGAGAATTTAACTGCTAAGAATGAGGATTAATGACAAAGAAAATGCTAGGAACTTAAGGAAAAAAAATCAACTGGAATAACTATTGTGGATAAGTTACTAGCAGTAAAAAAAATATAAAAGTTGTAAGAAGTGTAGGTGGAGTTTTGAAAGAACAAACAAATGCGAGAGGTTAAAAATGACTCTCCTGGAAATTCTCCACAAGATGGAACACTCACTAGACCCTCTGACATGCATAAAGCAACAATCAATTACTTCTCCCCACTGTCAAGTTGCTCAATAACAAAAGCGTTCACTATTAGCAAAGCTCTGGCATTGACTTCTTCCAGATTTCCTCTGGTCATGAAGAGAGAAAAGAGAAATGGCAGTTGGGAAGTTAACAAGAAAAGAGAGGAAGCTAACATTTTACAAACAACTGCTATTTGCCAAGATGCCTTGTTGGGCAATTTACATATACCATCTCAGTCCACTTAATTTTCTCAATGACCAAACAAAGTAGATGGCATCATCACCAAAATAAGGAAAACGAATCTCCAAGAAATTTAAACTTAAGTGCTTAAGAAGGAATTCACAACTTGTAAACAGTAATTGGCATCTATATCTGTCTGACACAAAAGCTACCTTTCTGCAACCTCTTGATGAGATGAAGCATCAAGAGATCTGTCACTGCCTGTCCCTTTGTCTGTCCTGTCCCAAAAGAAAACATCAGTTACTTCTCACAAGAAAAATATGTTCCCTAATAGTATGACTGAGTATAGAGTATCAAAGGTTTTTTAAAGCATCTTGTTTATTCTTATCTTTGCCTCCAGATGTTAACCTATTTGATGGTCTCAGAAAACTCCAGCAGCAGTCACTATTTAAAACAAAAAACAAAAACACTAGGAATGGAGATAAAAGGCAGTATATAGAGAAGATATGTTTGTGGGTTTTGTCAAAATTATCAAAAAGATCTCATAAAAAGAGCACATATGAAATATATTCTTCTGATAGAAAACCACTGAAATGTATGGCTATTATCATTTCTTATGGAGAGAAAAAAAAATAGAGCCTAAGTATCCGCTAATAATGAAGTGGTGTAGAACAGAATATGTAGTATAATTTTTTAAATAAGGACATACATATACATGGTGTACGTGGATTAAAAGTTTTCTGAGAGTAATAACCAGAGATTAGCAGGGGGCTTTCACTTTTCATTTTCTACTTTTCTATACTATTAGAATTTTATAATCATGCACATATATTTATTTTAATGACAAGGGTTATTTAGGCTTCTTTGCTTACATTTCTCAGTATTTGTAGAATCCTTCCAAATATTTTTTTTAACTATGATTAGCTTTCAATATTTATCAACAGCTTGACAGATAAATGACTAAAGGAAAAATCTTACTGATCACTTAACATGAGACTACCACTTTCACATAAACCGCCTGAGGTAGTATTTGTAACTCATGCTACAAATGAGAAAATCACCCCACAGGCACTTGCCCAGAGTCACTCAACTAAGGTACAGAGGTAATGTCTAAAAATGTATCTTCCTAATTCAAGCTCCAAAGTACTTTCCATTATACCACAATTGTCTACTCAAAGAAGATGATGTTTTAAAGTTAAAATGTGCTTATTTAAGTACTTCTGTCTGTATTTAACTATACTCTTCCTCTTTCCAAAACAGAATCAAGGTAGTTCATGGAAATACACCCTACAAGAGAAAAATTAGTAGAAAGAAAAATTGAGGCAAGGGAAAACAAAAGTTAAAAAGAAAAGTTATTCTATAATAAAGATAGAAATTCTGAACGCTTTGTCTAGAATTACTAATTTGTTTATTGATATCCAAGATACCAAAGCAAAGAGAGAAAAAGACCAAAACACCTTTTATAAAATTCACAGTAGTGAAATAATAAAGGAAAACAATTTCCCTAGTATTATGACCACAGCAAATATTTAACTGAGGGTTCTCATAAAGGAGGACTCTATGGGATCTAGTTGACACTGTCTTTACAAATATCCTAACAACAATAAAACATTAGTGCAATGGAATAATGCCCAAACTCAATTCATTATATTTAATTCTTTGAGTATTGCTACCAATGTACTACCCAAGTACTACTATGGCTCAATGGAACAAGTGCTTCTTTAACAGCAAAGCACCTTTATAAAGAACTAACAGAACAAGTCATTATAATAAATATACCATGTTTTATAGTATATAATGGCTCCTTTAATTTTATAAACTTCAAAATATTTCATCTGAATTAGGTAATTAAGAAGAAATAACTTAGAGGTTATCATCGTTAGCAAATAAAATATTATCTAGATGCCATGATTTTCAAATTCTTACTCTTAAAATGTAGTATTCAATATATGAAAGGTTGAGAGTCCAGGTTCTGGAGCAATGGCTTTGACAAGGGGTGTTACTGTCCTCCGCAGCAGGTACTTTTTTTAATTATTTTTTTAAGGAATATTTGCCCTGAGCTAACATCTGTGCCAATCTTCCTCTTTTGTATATGGATCGCTGCCACAGCATGGCTTGATGAGTGGTATAGGTCCATGCCTGGGATCCAAACCCACGAACCTGGGCTGCCATAGCAGAACACACCGACCTTAACCACTATGCCACCAGGTTGGCCCCCACAGCAAGTTCTTACATAGGTAAATACAAGACAGAAAGAAATCACTCATGCTAGTTAAGAGATACTATACAGTAAGTGAGCTGGCATAACCCAAGCAAACGGGTCTAGAAGCACGGTACTGCATATGAGTTTAGTACTCAATAAATGCTTAATGAATGAATGAGTAAACAACAGGTGACTGGACTCAAAAAAATTAATTGGGGGCTAGCTCAGTGGTGTAGTGGTTAAGTTCACATGGTCCACTTTAGTGGCCCAAAGTTCGCAGGTTCAGATCCCAGGCACGGACCTACACACTGCTCATCAAACCCATGCTGCAGCAGCATCCCACACACAAAAAACAGAGGAAGATTGCCACATATGTTCGCTCGGCGACAATCTTCCTCAGCTGAAAAAGAGGAAGACTGGCAACAGATGTTAGGTCAGGGCCAGTCTTACTCACCAAAAAATAATAATAATAATTGATCCATGTAGCTAACAACCATAAAGGAGCCAAAGAGAATATATTTTCCAGAATTATACCACCTGTACCTATAGCATCACTTATTTTCAAGCTTTCAGTATTATTTCCTGGGGTATAAAATGTCACTCCATTCTCCAATCTCTGCCTCTAAGCTTAGCTTCTATTCTCCTAAATCTCATAAATCAACATATTTAATGACTTCTGTAAACCATGTAATAACTTTTTTCCATTAAATTAGCCAAATGATTGGTCTACATTGAGAAAAAACAAGAAACTATACCATTAAATCTTTATAAAACTATCTGACACTTTTAAAAGGCATGCAAGAGATTCTATTTGCTTCTTCAGGTGTGCCTTGAATTACAAAACACTGAATAAACTTCAATGGAATACACTATGTAAAGCTTCTCAAACTACAACCCTAAACACTCTATGCCAGCTGTATTTAACATTCACAAGCAATGTCACCAAGGTATATTTTAGAGATAAAGATAAATGAACACTCAACATGGACCTCTTAAAGCAAAGAAGCATAGTCCATCAATAGAAAGAAAGAACAAAAAAATTATCTCCCTTTTAAATTCAAACTACATTAATCTGAAATCACTTCATCCACCTTATATTATTTTATATACAAACATATGTGTATATATATGTATCTATACATATACATATGCATGACCTGTCCATTTAGATTGAAAATCTCCTAAAAATGGAGATTAGTACAAAAATTTATTCTATATTCCACATTCTTATAAATGTAATTGATCATAACTTGTTCAAAAGGAAAAAAATCTCTTGTAATCAAAGTTGAAATGGCTAATTTGACCTCTAATAATATTTTATTAATTAGCTCACTCAATATTTAAAAATCACTAACCATTCTGAGTATTGACTATTCTTAAGTATAATCATCCACATTTCCAAAGGATTAGCAAAAACATGTAGACAGATATGAATATTTATTTTTACTTTTTAAAGACTACACTTTAAAAAATAGAAACTGGAGAAAAATCCACCTGCAGTCAAGCAAATATTCTCTTTGATTTGATTTCACCAAAACCTGTGTATCAGACCAATACTCAACTACTGACCAAGCTAATTAACTCAGTCGGGGGGGGGGGGGACACACTAATTTTTCCGCAAATTAGCAGCTCTGAAATGACAAGAAGTCTTAAAATCAACATACATATTTAATGTAGTTATTCTTCCCCCCCAAGAAAAAAGCTGTTATTGACTCAGAAGTACATCTAGCAATCAAAGAAATTTAGTATAATCATTTTATCTTCATGGACAATGACAATGGTTGGATTTATTAAATTACTAATGACACTCTAAACTAAGTAAATCATAAAGGTCATTTGGTAAGCTTAAAATTCACTATCTCCATACCAAAATGGTAATTAGTTAGATATTCCTGACCAACTACCACTATCACCTAAAAGAGTAACTTTTCTAACCTGTACATCAAGTCACAGGAATTGCTACAATTGCAGCAAACTAAAACTAAGAAAAAAAGACCTCATTCTCCATACCTAAGAATATAATTTATAAATGGAAGATATAAAATGCAAAGGACCAATATATAGATACTATGTACTCAATCTAAAGGTCTAAAATAACTTGAAAATACAACACAGAATATCTTAATAGTTAGATTTAAATAGTATCAACTTTAAGTTCAGAAACATAACTCCATTAATTTACTAAATTATATCACTGAAATAATACATTAAAATACCTGCTAAAGAACTACTTTTACCAATTCATCAATGACCTGTTTAGAAATTTATTTGATTAAAAACAAGTAAAAACTAAACAATTTATTGTTTAGGCATATATACATATGTGACAAAATGGAAAAAATGATAAATATAAAATTCAGGGTAATGGTTACTTCTGGTTACCTCTGATTACCCCTAAAGGGGAGTCAGAGATGAGAGAAGGGAGGAATATATAGGTAGACGAAAGTTATTAGTAATACTCTAGTTCTTAGTTTAGATAGAAGGTTCTTGAGTAAATGTTAAATAATTTACAGATAAATTAACTTCCACAAGAAAATAAGATAGCACATGGACCAATGAGAATAGTATGCCATGAATCAAAGAATATGACGACTAGATTTTATGCTGAAGTCCATTTTGAAAAAACAATTGACATGTACTTATAGAAATTTATTTTTCACAAATATTTCTTCCTAATATTAATATTAAAATATCAGCAAACTCAAATTCTTTTTGCAAGTGTGCAGATCGTAGGGCAGACTGATGGGATGCCCTCAGAGAGCCAAGATCCAAACCAAAATCATTCTCCTCCATAAATGAGAGTAATATCATCACACTGGTTTCAATTTGCAGTCCCTTCAGAGGCAGTTAAGAGCAAACATGTTGAAAAGCAATGAAAAGCAAAAAAAATGAGTCTAATTGTATTTATATTGGTTAATGAATTTGTACTAAAACTTTAAATTTCAAAAAGCTTCAAAAAATAGATATAGAATCTTAATTTACAAGAAATTTTATTCCAAATAAAATAAATCAAATTAAAAATTATAACGCATCTAATTCAATCCCAACATAAGAACTCCTAAGCCAACTACTTAAAAAGCAGACTCTTAAAACAAACATGTTTAGTGATAATTTACAGGCAGAGTTTGTTTCTAAGCCAAACCAGAAATATCAGTATTTACAAGTATGTTCAATTACATTATTCTGAAATTTCTCAAGAATAAAATATATTTATAGCTAACAGTAATCTTGAAGCCAAACATTAATTTAATGTGAAGGTAATACAACATAATCTGTATTATGTTTTATATTCTTACATATCTAAGTGTATTAAAAAAAGAGTATTTAGGTTACTTAAGAGTATCAAAAGGAAACAAACACAGGACTTCATGCAAAGATGAACAGTCAGACAAATTATTAGATTAAAAACCACTTTTAAAAGGCTCAGGCACAAAGATTCCTTATTCTTCTCACCTGAAAATTAGTAATTTCAAATAAATACTTATTTCCAGAATTAGAGGACAAAATGACTGTTATGAACTATTTATGAACCTGAATGAAATTCAGCAGTATTAAAAATACCAAAAGTTGAGACAGCGAAATTTAGTAGTGGTCAAACCTTTTGCTTAATGTAAAGGAAAATAACATAATTGAAATTTTTAAAAATATGCTTCAATTGTCAATTTATCTACACAGCAAGCTAACCAAAGATAAAGACATCCTCCTTCTTCTAGTCTTTAGTCACATACCTCTAAAGATGAAAGGGCAGGGAAAAGAGTCACACATAGAAAACCCCAATGAATTGTCTCTCTAAATTTTCTTTCAAATGACTTGATTAGAAAGGGTTACCTTAAAAGAAAATACAATAATAAGCACTTATGGGGCAAGAGTTAATTCAAAATTATTTGGAATTACTTAGTGAGATAGTATCTAAAATTTTACCATGAAGGGACCTACTATGTGCCAAGCTTAGCTATCCACTTTGTACCCACCATTATAATTATACAAATGCTCTGATTAAAGTTATAATTAGATGCTTGAAAGAAATGAAGAGTTTGGTGACTCCCAAAGCCTGTTCTATACTGTATTGAAACTTGCTTATATATTAGTAGTACAATCAAAATATATAGTGATAATAAAGTTAGAATGGGTAAGCTTTAATATTTTATTCAACAGTGAATAACTTCTGTAACTTCTAGATAATTAAAGTAAAAAATTTAAACACCTAAACTGCCCAAGAACTACGAAGTAAAAAATCTTCTGTACTCCAGTTAAGCTTCCATTCTGACTTCTAATTCACTGTACATCAAAGAAAATCAACTTGCCCTGACACATAAGGACTATTCCCTTCAGTGATCAGGCAGGTGTTGAGGCCAGAAAGAGAGCCTATTTTCCACAGCCCTTTACCTTGTTTGATCACTGGTTACTTTTGATCTGACACTGCCCTCTCTCTAGTAATGACTTCCCCCTCATAGACCCTACCTCACATCTGTCAGAAAGAATAAAGGGCATCAAACTGAGACCTGACAACGCCTATGGGCCATGCGATGGGCTGCCAACTGAATGTTCCCCAGCTCCCACAATTTCCAATTCAGTTTCTTTTGTTCTGGTAGGTACAGGGTTAGGGTACCAATGACAGCAGAAAGGATTATGCACCAACTGTGAAACCAAGCCTTCTTAAATGTGTATCTTTTATCTTTGCTTCTTCATCTTCTTAAATGCTGCAAACTTCATGGTGGTTACTATGAAATACATATTCAACAAGTGCAATAGAAAGTTTGTTTAAATTCTTTTCCAGGAGAAAACAAAGGACACAATGTATTGTAATTCAACTATAAAGCTTTAAGGAAAAACTTTCAAACCCATGGTGTGAGATTAGTAAAGGCCAGCTGTCAAAGAGCATGTTAATAGTAAATGAAACCACAAAAGTTTTAAGAGGAGCATTACTTAGTGGGTATTGCCATACACCGTCTAAAACTGGAAAGGTTCCCTAAAACAATGCACATATTCATAAGAGGCAATCATTTCAATTGTTAAATTACAGATTCTCAGGCTAATTTGGTGTGAGAAAAGTTAGTACTGAAAATAAGTCCCTCCAGTCTTGTTTAAATAATGTAGTGAGTACATGTAACCTCTTTTTAAAAAAGGTGTTAATAACAATCATTTTAAAAGCTAGATATTAGAAAAATCTGGTCAAATATCATTTTGGCACCATTTTACTAATAATTCTTCAACTGTCATTAAAATATTGCATGAATTCTGGGATACTCATCAATAAATAACCCTCTCCACACACGTGTACAGTGAAAGATGGCTCATTATCAGGCATGCAATAAAGGGTATTGCAACAAGCAGGTTTAGAGGCATTCTAAGATCACTTTCAAGGTTAAGTCCCTACCATTTTTTTTTTTAAGAAACAGGACTTTTCTTAACTTTTTAAAAGTAGGGTCAGAAGAAGGAAATGTATGATCAATAAGAAATGCATGCAAATTTAATGTACCTTCATAAAACAAATAAACAATTAACCTCAGACATGTACAAATATAGAATCTCAAAGGTGGGAGGTAAGCATTAAGGTGATTACAAGTTGCTTTTAATAACCAGAGAAGTTAGTCTCTACAGGAGCTGAAGAAAGGTATGCCTTGATGGAAAGAAAGGGGAAAGGCACCCAGGTCCATAGAATTAACCTGTGACACTGGGCAAATGCACACACTAGACTGAAAATGATTTACCACTATGGCAAAGACTGTACATGAACTACCTCCTATGCTTACACTGATCAGCAAGCAGCACAACTATTTTCTTCTTTAAAAAACCTGCTCTTGACTGTGTAATCTAAAAATATCATAATATAAAATATATTAGGAAAAAATGTGATTGTTTCAAATAGACTTTAATATATAAAAAAGATGATTCTTTTATATACTTTTACTGATTTTACAGAATAAAGCCATCTAGATAATACTAGAAAAAGATATCACTTCTAGATTGAAAAAACACTACTTCATCCAAGGTTAAACAATATAGTTGGCTGAACCAATACTTGCCCAATTTTTTTCCTTAAGTTTTCCAAACGCCACTTAATCTTCCAAGAAAATGAAGAAACAAACTATATTATTCTAACAAGATAGCTATTTATGCTTCTTTTGGGGTATTCTTTCCCCAATTTTTGATTCTACAAAACCACTAGAACATATTAAAGAACAAAAAGATAATAAAATAAATGGAAGCAATTTATGATATTAAAAACTAAGAATTCTATATGAAGTATTAAAAAAAAAACACTTGCTTGTAATTTCTGCATGGTATATTACTTTTAAAGTATGCAATGCCAGTGTTCTAACTAAATTTAACGCCAGGTCTGCTTGGTACGTTTTGTTGGTACCAAGAAACCAAGATACATATCAATTATATTTAACCTATCTCTTTCTAATTGCCACAATAAAATCAAGCTCTTCTAAACAAACTCAATCATAGAGGCAACTTGTTAACGTTCATCTTTTAAAGAATCAAGCGATTAAGTATGACAAAAGAAAAAGAACCACAATTCTTAGCTTTCTTGAGGGATTTTTGTTAGGGCTGTCTGAAAGCAGAAAAAAGGAAAAATGCACTGGTGGAAGTACTGAAACACTCCAAATATCCTCAATGAGATGTAAACCAAGAAATGAAAATATGTAACGGGTAATTTGCAATAAAAAAAATGTTTAAAGCCACAAGTTTCAACATTCACTTTTAGGAAATCATCTCCCAAAAACTACTTAATTCTTGAAGAGGATATACTTACTTGGGATTTTAATTCCTCCAACTATCATTGCTACTCTTCTCGTATGAACACTAACGAAGAATCACTGCTACAGAATTAAGCACATTTAACCAATTCTATTGTTAATAAAAATTGAATCTTATGCACTAGAAGCTACATTGTATGTACATATCAAAATATAAATAATCATATTTAAAGTTACTGACAGGTCTCATTAATAGTGTTAATTTTTAATAGCTTGCTTCCTTGTCTCAGAAAGAACTTTTCCAGAACTAAACCAAAAGACTTGAGTATAGAATGGTTCCTCTTCATTAACAGTCCTTTTCATAAAATTTACAATTTTTAGATAGAAAAAAATTATTAAGAAGTCCCAAAAACTAACCATTTAGTCAAAACACTGGCAAATATACAGTCATTAACTAAAGCTCAAAAAAAAGGACAATCATCCCCATTTTCAAGAAGCTTACATGACTAAACTAAAGCCTTGAAACCTATAATAAATTATGAATGGATTAGTAAGGAATAATAAAATACAGGAAGCTGATAGAATATGAGAAAATAAATGTGGTGAAATTCTTAAAGAATGTTTGATAAAAAATAATATTTAGGTAAGCTTGAAGGTAATAAACACACATTGGAGAAAGCAAGATGGTAAGAGAAAATGAAGAGTAAACGGACAAGTTGAGAACGTAATGAGAGGAGAGACTAGTAACTGGAGAAATCTTTGAAGTTAGCCACTAGATTTCTGAAATGAAAATACTGGAGTATTTTAGCAGGAGCATTTCTAGGTTGTGGATGTGAAAAATAAAAAGTCAATCTTTGGAAACATCTTAGGTCATGACTGAATTCAGTGAATATATAATGTATCTTTACCTTTCACACTGTTTTCCATTAAGTTCTCCACTCATAGCTTAAAACAATCGTAATTTATGGAACATATAATAGATTACATAACGAAACTGTCTACAATTACATGATGAGAAAAATACTTATTAATATATCAATGAAAGTATGTACATATGTGTATGTAAAATTATGTCCTGCAACAACCTGAAACCTATGAAATAAACTACTCAAAATTATCTTCAAATATTTAAAATTAACATTAATCTGGTAAAAAGACATAAAAATATATTTTGATTCCCCATTCAGAGAATCTACACATCACAACTAATTTTACCATGTTTTCAGAGGAGTCAAAAATGAAAAGCTAGCATAACAATGCAAATAATTTTATATCTGTAGGCATTCATATGGGCATTTAAATAACAATGACTATGAATATATGCCTTCTTCTTTATTGTCTCAAAGATATATTTAATAAGAGGAAAATAAAAGATAAGAATAATCACCCAAATACAGTTCAATTAGAAGGACTCTGATTTATAACCATTTTTCTTTGATTACAAATTCTCACTATATTCATTTATATAGCATATTAAAATGAATTATAAACACCTAGATTTTAGGCTTAAATCAAAAACGGTCATTCAAAACTTGGTAACAGACACTACAAATTTTCTACCCCGAAGACCTCGCCTGAAGTAATCCACATCTATCCTATTTTAGAAACCAAAAATAGTGAAGTACAGCACTCATTAAAGAAAAATATCATATTGATTTTTTCTGCAACCTAAATTTGATGTGGCTACACAAAATTAGATGCAATAGGAGGGTTAAAAAAAAAAAAGTAAATATCAAAACAGACTTCATCTGGCTTTTCAACTTCTCAGCTACTAAAAAACAGAAGATGCAGTCCAAAGAAAAGAATTTACCCAAACTCTCATGACCATTCATCCTTCTACTGCCCAGGAGGTAATTTCATCTTTAGATCTTTAATGGGAACTTGAAGAAAGACAGCAAACAAAGACAACCCAGGTAATATGAATAAGCAAAATCTGCAGCAGGAATAGGAACAGTACTCACCACACAGGTAGCCTAGATAGGAGAACAACCTGTATGGTTTTTGCCTGAAGAGAGGATCGCCTGGTGAAAGCCCAAGAGGCATAGCACTTTCATGACAACGTTACCTTTTTGATGATAACTACAAGAAAATGCTAAAAAAGGAGTATCCTATCAGCTGGTAGCCAGATTCACCTACACTTTGTAAATGATATAAAGAAAAAAAAAAGCCTAAATTCTTCCCACCTTAAACCTAACCACTAAAATAACAAAGGGGATTAAGTCTTGGATAATCTAAGACTCTAGCACCTCATTACTGTGGATAAAGAGAAACATAAGCCAAAAGTTCTCCCTAGTTCCAAACAATACATCTCACTTATTGACTGACAGTCTAGAAAGGTAGTTGAAGAACACGTGCTCATAAATGACAGGTTTAACGTACTCCCAGCATCCCACTGCCATCTAACCTCATAAAATTTCTATTTGCTAAGTCTAATGATTTAGCTTTTTATCTCAATCCACTATCTCTTGTTGCCAACACTTGAGCACAAAGCCTGAGATAGCACTTTCACGCTTATATCTGAGAGATAATTTGATTTGCTCTAAATCTCTTTCTGGTTTTTTAATACACAGTCCTAAAAGAAAGTAAGCAAAAAGTACATCTTTTTTTTACAAAAAGGATTTCAACTATAGAATATATAAGTGAAAAATAACACCCCCAGAAGAACCACAATGCTAAGAATAACCTACCAACTATAAATTTTAAACCCAAAACAAGCTGAATATTTTTAGTAATCTAGAATTTGATCCAGAAAAAAAATTTTTAAGAATATGTAAATACTATTTGGAATCTTCTATTTTTAACCACAACAAATTCTGTATTATTGACATTGGGATATCTGTATCAGAATTCTTTTTCTTCTTCTTTATTTTTTAAAGGTTGGCACCTGAGCTAACAACTGTTGCCAATCTTCTTTTTTTTTTTCTTCCAAAAGCCCCCCAGTACACAGTTGCATATTCTGGTTGTGAGTGCCTCCGGCTGTGCTATGTGGAACGCCACCCCAGCATGGCCCAACAAGCGGCGCCATGTCCATGCCCAGGACCCGAACCGGCCAAACCCTGGGTGACCAAAGTGGAGCACACAAACTTAACCACTTGGCCACGGGGCCAGCCCCATGTATCAGAGTTCTGAATACTAGCACAGCTTCCTCTTGAAATCTTGTTTGCTTTTGACCATCTCCTATCATCTGCTGATGAATCGTCAAAGTTTGTGAACTAATTTTAATATTACTAAACTAATATAATTAGGCAAGAAGCAAATATGCTGGCTAAAAAGATTAATGAATTCCAAAGAAAAATTATTTGGATATTATCCAAGTCACTGCCTGCCCTCCATACCACTCTGGTATATAAGGAAAGAAAAATACACACATACACACATTCATTCTTTATGTTTTCTATGTTTTCAAATGATAGAATACAATTCATTTATGTTCTTACCAAGATACCTGATAGATAAAAAAGATACCCAGCAGAGAAAGATACCAAAAGACGAAAAAGAGAGTGAGAGGGTAAGCTCTGGCAAAGAATATATAATGAGTAAAAATATTTATTCTTCAGATTGAAAAATCGGCACAAATAATATTTCAACTTTTTTTCCAATCGTCTGCTAAATAACTTTTGTTTTTAATTAAAGTGGGTCTTTCAAATACCATTCAACAAAATAAAACCAATTTTATTAACGGTAAGAATGCATAAGTCAACGTAATCTTGCCAAGAAAAACAGAAATTATATTCAGTTAATCAAAACTGCATGCTGTTAAAAACAATTGTCCCAGAAAATACTCCTTGAGTACACTAGTGACTTTGGCTGCATAAATTTGATACATAAAGGATTGCATCATTAAAACAGTAACTGGATCAAAGAAATGTACTTATTTGAAAAGTCAGAAAACTATTTACTCTGCATCTTTAAGCTATTTGCAAGCTTTTATTTATCTACCTAAATCCATCTTCTTTTTAAAGCATGTTCCCAAAATACTTGAAGAAACGCATTTTTAAAAGCACATTCAATTCAGTAGTAACCCATTTATCACTAAACCAACATTTACTGAATGTCTATTATGTGCCAAAATGAGAGAGGTTGGGATAAAAAGATAACTAGATACTCCTTGCCCTCAAAAGAGCTGACAATCCGTCAGCAAGATACATCTGTAAACCATGACTTCAATTACTCGTGGAGAGCAATCTGGCACAATCTCCTAAAAATTTGAAAATGTACATAGCTTAGCTCCCTATAATTACACTTCTGGATACAGATCCTAGAGAAATTCTTATAGATATGCACAGGAGATTTGCACAAGGATTTTACTGCAAAACTGCCTATGATAGTAAAACACTGGAAGCAAGATAAGTGTCCTTTAATAGGGAATGGATAAACAGGAGATGTACACATATATAAAATACTAACAGTTAAAAAGAATGAATTACATATTCATTATGGCTAGATCTCAAAAACAACTTAAAAATAAAAATGCAAATTATAGACTGATATATACTTTGTGAGACCAGATAAAACCGTATGAGATCAGATATAAACTATATGTGACTACAAACTAAAGGATAGTATATTGTTGTTCATGGTATCCATTATGTATGCTAAAGTTTTTTGGGTTTTTAAAAGCATTTTAGATCACCACAGTAGTTCCCTCTAGAAAGAGACGGTGGAATGAGACAGGATGCAAGACACCAGAGACAAAGCTTATCTGCTTTATTAATTCAAGAAGAAGTAAATTTAACAAAATATTAGCAACTGTTAACGTCTGGGTGACGGGCATATAGATGTTATTACTCTTTTTAGTACTATTTTTCTTAATTAAATTAAATTAAAGAAAAAAATACAAGACCCCCAAACTTTATCACATTTCACATTTGCTGAAATCCCAGGCTACAAGCCCCATTACCTAGAGATACACAAATTTCTTAGCCTGACACTCAAGAAACTTAACAATCTGGTCCCTACTTTCCTTTACAGACCCAAATATGAAGACTCCCCCACCACCCTGCCTATAAACCTAATCTTACCTTAACATCACCACTTATTAAACATTCCACATGCTGTTTCCCACAACTCCAATCACTTTTCCCCAAAAATATGTTTCCTTGTGTCACAATCATCACATCACTATACATCATTAAAGATCCAGTTCAAATGTCCCCTACTATTTATAAGATTTCTGATTCCTCCCTTATCTCTCACACAAGTAACTATTTTTTGTGATTGGCATTTCCATAGCACTTATCACTAGATGGAGATCTCATCTCTTTAACAGTATAACTCTTCTTAATTCCTCAACATCTCTCATAGTGCCTGGCACATGCACATATTCAAATGTTAACTGAACTGAATGAACATTTGAAACAGTGTTAAGGAACAGAGCAGAAAGTTATCAGTTCATTAACCCATTAAAATTTATATCGAATCTGCTGGACAAAAATGAAATGATATTTAGTTTCTGAATCCAAATTTCACAAAAAATATAAAATATTATTTTTTTGCAAAGTAAAATATTTTACATAAAAATGTAATTCTACTATTAAAGTTAATTATGTTCATATTTGTACAGAATTAAGATCAACACTATCTTGAAGACAGTTTTCCTCTTTGATAACTATACTAATTTTCCTAGAAAAGATTTCAATATATATCCAGTGGTACATGCAGGTTACCCTGAAATCAGTTACATCCTAGCAAAACAATCTTCTGCTCATGCTAATAATTAACTTCTTCCTTTGATGTCTCACAGCACCTGTCAGTAAGTGTTTTAAAAAGTGGCATAATGCCTTTTGGAAATTACTGCTTGGTTCAAAGGCATATGGATTACCTCCATCTGTGATGTATTCATGCCATCAAGGGGCTTAAGGACAAAAGTTTGGGAATCTAACAGATCTGGGTTAGAGTCTTACCTTTGATACTTCTTTGTTGTTATTTAACCTAAGCCTCAATTTTCTCATCTGTAAAATGGAATAAAAATAAGCTACCTCTTATGGTGGTTGTGAAGATTAATTACGTAAAACTGCATAGTCTGGTACCATATAAATATTCAATAAAAGATAAGTATTATTAAATATTTTAAAATATCAACAAGACAGAAAAATGTTGAAATGTAGTATACAATAATAAGATGAAATTCAGTATCTTTAGGTCACCTTCTTTAGAATGACACATTCATACAACACAGTTTATGGGAAACTACCACTCTGCGTCTAAGTAAACGCCTCATCCATTAAGAGGGCAAAAGGCAATGAAGGCAAATGTCCACCTGGGAGTTTCTGGAGGCTGAAGTGAGTACTCAGAAAGAATCCCTCAGAAACGTAAGTTATCTATGTCTGGGATTAGAAGTAAACTCACCTCATAAGGAATATTAGATATCAAGAATATAGTGGGGAATCCAGGCCCGGGGTCGGGGGGAGGCATGTGGGGGTTGCAAATCCCTTAATATATTAACTCTAAGTTGCAAAGTTACAGAGTCAGAAAATGCAAGCCTTCATAGAATGCTGAATTAGCTACTGCTATTTAAGCTCTGATGCAAATGTTTCTCTTATACTCCCCCACTTGATGATATCATGGCCACCAGTCTATTCACTTAGCCACCGCAACAGCCTCAAATCACAGCAAACAGCAAAAAACAATTAAACTGTGGAGGGCTAAAGGGTTAAATGAGAACAAAGTAGCTGATATTAGGCACTGATATAGCGCAATTCAAACTGGTAGACTCCAGAAAGTAAACTCTGGTAGGGAGAGGAAGAAAAGTAACTTTTATTGAAGGCTTCATATGTTCAAACCATGAAACACATTTGGTACTTTACTTCCTAATCTCATTTAGTCTGATCCTCATAAGAACATGTTTGAGGTAGTGTTATGTATTTCCTGCAAACAAGGAAATGAAAGCACAAAAATTAAGATAATTAACCCAAGTCACACAAGAAAAAAGAGTAGGATCAAGGTATAAACTGAGTTCAGTTCACCTCAAACATGACATCTGCTTCATTCATGCCTTAAAATGCTTCCATTCTGGAAGAAGGAAGCCTAGAGAGGTGAATTTAGATGTAAGCATCCAAAGGATAATAAAAATAAAAACAATAAAATACAAATAATGTTACAGCAGCAGCCGAAGCACTCTCGGAGATGTCACAGAATTATAAAATTAGTTAAATAGCAATTCACCAAGAGGTTGAAAAAAATAAAAGGTCACAATTAACTTTCAGGAAATCAAATTTTAACAAGGAAAAATTTATCACTTCCCTAAAATTTTCTAAAATCTATTCATAACACATTACTACTCCTTGGTAATTCAGAAATCTATACTAGCTCACAACTCAACTCTACAGAGCAGAAGGTGTAAAAAAAAAAAATAGACCAAATAAACACAACACATGCAGATCTATATCAAATATACTGGCCCTAGGACTTAACATAGAACCTGTTTTCTAAATAAATCATAAAATCCTAGTACTTTACGACATCGGGGGGATAACAAATGACAGACAATCTATCTCACCCCACCATTTACAGCTGAATAAAAGGTTGCCCAAAGCCTTTCTCTATCTAAAAAGTAGAGAAGTAGAATCTGGAGCAAGGAGAGTACAGAAGCAGAGAGAATACACTTCATGAAGTTTCTATATCAACAATAACTATATATAAAAACTAAATATGACTTCAAAATAACTTTGTAGCCAGTACTGCACAAAAGTGAAATAAAAGCTATCACTAGAAGAAGGGAGACAGTTGTACACAATATGCTAGACCCTCACTAGAGCTGTATCCTTTAGATCTATTTCTAGAGTCTATACAATAATTTTATAGCAAATGCAAAATACATTCATGTAGTAAGTGCACGGCACTTGTCTCACTCAAAAACGACAAAAACAGAAACTCATTCTCTTTCTGCAAGATTTGACATTAAGTCCTCAATTCTTTACCTCATGGTAACTCATTTGAGTCTTAAAATGTCAAGTCATTGTCCTCACTTTCCATCTGAATAAAACTTCTCCCTCTGATAAACACAGGAAGCCTTCCCTTATTCTAAAGTTTATCTTAATCAGTGCCACAAATAAATGTTCAAATATCTTGCTACTTGGAGTAAAATAGCAAGTTCACCTTGTAACATCCTAGATGCATTTAATATTTCAAATTATTTTAAGAAGAAATTTTCCCATTAAAACCATCTAAAGGACAAAAATTAAAAATAAACCATAATATCTGCAGAAACTGTACAAGCATTATATCTTTATAGATACATCAAGGACACAAAAGCTACGTCACTGAAATATACAAAGACAATGCTGCCATCTAAAGGCCAAGAAATAATATGAAAAAAAGGTATACTTGGTCAAATACTGCCAATATATAAAAACAACCAATTTGATATTTTAAAGTGAGCAAAGTTTATACTTTAAAAAAACACTATACTATGATTATTTTTAGACTCCACAATAAAGCTCTAATATTGTTTTGAGAAGATTTAAATTAATAAGAGAATTAACAAAACAGTTTGGCCAATGATCAATATGTGCACAGGTCAAATTCTGTTGGCATGCTTTCAGACACAGTATTCTCCTAAGTATGTCTGTTAGTTGTTAATTTAAAATATTTGTCCTATTTAATGATGCTTATATTTCCTATCTGTAATTACACATGCATATAAATTATTTGCCTTTATATATATTTGCCTTTATATATATATATATTTATATAAATAAATATTATTTGCCTTTAACCAGACTGCTATTATTTCTACTCACCCTATTTAAATATTTGTTAAAGGACTAATAATACTTCTAAGAATGAAAACATCTGAACTACTTAAAATTGTAGCTTTGCAAGTAATTCAAATATTTCTCCTCATTTCATAAATTCTAAAAATACAATGCAAAGTTCCTATGGGAGGTTAATTACCAATAATTCAACTTTCTAATATAGAGTTCAAATTATCCTAAATTCCCCTTTCTAAGAATCTTAAATCGAAAGAACTTCATTGAACTGAACCTTTTGATTTGGCAAAATTACTTCAAATTTCCAATGAAATCAATGTTTACTGAATAACATTGCATACAAAACTGATTCTCCTAGCATTTAAGTAATATACCATCTTTTAATGGATCACACATTAGGGAAAACTAACATGAACATAACTAGAACCTTCAAAACGTATACAGTTACTTCCTTTGGGAAACCACTGGACTAAAATTTTTAATATGTCAAGAAAAATGATTTTACTCTGTGTTTACTCAATAACAAAACAGATACTAATCACTCAACAAATATTCCCACTATGCGAGCAATAAACAAATTTTAAGTTGGAATTACCATGCTTTAATTTATCTTGAGTGTAAAGTAGAAACCAACAGACCACAAATACAGTTGTGATCTCACAAAAACTGCTAGGTTTTTTAGTGTCTCCTATGGATCAGAGTTTGTAGTAGACAATTTAATGACATTATGTCACTTAATCCTCAAAGCCACAACCTGCAAAAAGGTAAGTATTAATAATCCCATTGGTAAGGGAGGTTCAGAGAGCTTAAGTAACTTTACCAGGTCACAATGCAAGTGAGTGGACACCAGGATTCAAAAATTTACTCTCTATGAGCCAGAAGTCCTTATTCTCTCTACAAGATCACATGGCCTCAAGAGTGATTATTAAATTTCTATTAAATGTAAAGAGGAATGTGAAGTTATTTTTACTATATAATTTCAGAGAAAATATAATATATAATATAAGTGGTAATAAAAGCATTTACTTTTAATTCAAAGTGTTTCAATTTTTCTAACTGGAATCTTTTTTTTAAATAGCATTATCTCGAAGTGCTGATGCTTCTAGAGACCTTTCAAAACTTACGTTAATGTATGAGATGTACTTATCAAATTTTGTAAACTAACTCCAAGGGGCAACAAAAAGATCTCTTTATTTTCGAAATACAATTAAAAAGCAAATCTTTTTTACACATATGCTCCATATGCAGGACCACCTTGCCTGCATTTTAAAGTACACTATTTTTCAACATTGAGAACTCTGCTAGGGCCTCCCTGATGACAACTTTTTCTGTTAACCTGTACTATGTACCTATCAAATCAAAATTAAATGGATTTGGTATATTACTCATCCATAGAAAGGAATGACACTCTGATATATGCTACAACATAAACGAACCTTGAAAATGCTATGCTAAGTGAAAGGAGCCAGACACAAAAGACCATATACTGTGTGATTTCATTTTAATGAAATGTCTAGAACAGGCAAACCCACAGAGACAGAAAGTAGATTACCAGTTGCCAGGGGCTAGAGGAAGCAGGGAATGGAGAGTGACAACTAATGGGCACAGGGTCTCTTTGAGATAATGAAGCTGTTCTAGAATTAGTGATGATGACTGCACAACTTTCTGAACATACTAAAAACCACTGAATTGTACACTTTAAAAGAGTGAATTTTATGATATGTGAATTATATCTCAATAAAAGAAAATTAAATGACTTTAAATATATTATATACAATACATTAAGTGTGAATGAGTTACACATGTATGTGCTTAAATTATAAAATCCATCTGCTTCAATTTACTGAACCCCATTTTTCACCAGACTAAATGAAAGGCTCTATTTCACCAGTGTCACCTTCTTGAATATTGAAAAATTCCAACTATCCAGAATTATTATAATCCCTAGGGGAATCAGAACGAACAACCACCGCATGCTTACGTTTGGCAACTAAATTTAATTTTTTCCAATTTACCTGAGTTAGTTCACCATCAGAATTTAGAAAAAAATTAGCACAAGCTAATGATAAATTTTTAACACATAAGCATCACATACAAGCAGCTAAACAGTTATAGGATCAATTTATAAAATCATTGTTTTGAGAGGATTCTTGCTTTTAAGTAGTATTTGCCTCTAAACCACCAAAAGAAAATAAGCAGAAGAAAATTTATAAGCTAAGTTATAAGGAATTCAAAGATCAGAAACAAAATAAAAACACAAGAATGGTAACAGGTACTTACTAATTTGTTTTCCTGCATGTATATTCTTTGCAGTTTCAGACAGCCCTTAGCTATGACGATCATGCCTTCATCTGAGATCTTGTAACACTGGCCGAAATGAATATCTTTGAGTTCTCTGCATTTTGAGCCCAGCTGTAAACAAAGAGATTTAGCTGAATGCTCAGAAAATAAGAAAAGGTAACACATTTCTAGTGGGATTTCCATAATTCTTTGAAAATAGCCATACCAAGTTAAAAAATTGTTTATACTTTTAAAATTAAACAGAATGTAGGCAATCTATAATTTAAAACAGTATTGTGTGAGCCTTTTCACCTTCTAAATACTTCCTTGCTTCCACTACCTCACACTATATGCCCACCTAGGTGCCTAGCTTCCTTAACACTTCAGATTCACACCTTGATTTCTCTTGAGTATTTATACCAAAGTGCTACACTGAGTGGGACACAAGTCCAAAGAATAAAACAAGGGTCCAATAAGTGAGACAAAGGTCCAGTGAGTGAAAGAATGTTTAATTCGTGAGATTCTACTTCAGCTTCTGATTGCCCTAATGAATCATCTTTCTCCATCAGCTCATTTATTCTGTGAAAGAGAAAAAAGTCTAAATATGCTATAGCTAATATTCTAGTTAGAGTACTTATTTATACACTGTAGTGTATAAACTGAAAACAAAAGGATTAGTGATTTCCTGATTGAAATCCCAACTGTACCTTAAATAGTTACTCAAAGGTACAATGTTCCCATTAAAAGACATCATGTATCACAAGGAACAAATTACACACATTTCCTTTCAAAATCTATAGTGGAGATTAGATGATCCAAGCAAGCTATAAATGAATGCTGTTTTATGAGTATTACATATGAGAATACTCATATGTTTTATGAGTATTACATAAGAGTCGTCTTAGAGATAAAATAAGAAACTTACTTTAGTAACAACTTACGTATCAAAAATTATCTAAAAAGTTACATTAAAAACAATAAAACCCAGTGTTGGCAAGGGTTAGAAGTATGCTAATATACCACTGGTAAGAATGTAAACTAGTATTAAAAATCTTCTCAGAGGGCTACTTAGCATAAATGAAAAAATTTTATAAAATGTGCCTGAAAAATGTATGACTCAGTTTCTAAATATTTACCAAAATATTAACTAAAGAGGAGTGGATAATTGGAGAGATATGTGGTAAAGTAAGCACACTAAAATGTTAGTTATACAATCCAGGTAGTGGGTATATGGGTGTTCACTGTAGAATTCTTTCAGATTTTCCATATATTTAAAATTTTTCCTAATAAACTGTTGAAATAACTAACTAAAGGTGTTTGGTAAGATTTCACTATAAGAAATTAGCAGAAGGGTGTGTTGGTTTTTTTTTTAGCAAGATTAGCCCTGAGCTGTTGCCAATCCTCATCGTTTTGCTGAGGAAGACTGGCCCTGAGCTAACATTGTGCCCATCTTCCTCTGGCTTTATACGTGGGATGCCTACCACAGCATGGTGTGCCAAGCGCTGCCATGTCTGCACCCAGGATCCAAACCGGCCAACCCCAGGCTGCAGCGAAACGTGCCAACTTAGCCGCTGTGCCACCAGGCCGGCCCCCGGGATTTTTTTTTTTAAATAGTAAAATATAGAAACCTTAAAGGTATAAATTATGGTGTTTTTATAAAATTGAACATTATACAGCCATTAAAATTGAAGTAAACATTTGACAAATAAAAATTTTTTAATTTACATGTTTTTATAATATAATCCAATTTTTATAAACATATTAAGCATATTTAAATACACATATATGTATACTTGTATAGAAAAGAGAGTGAAATACACACCAAGTGGTTATTTCTGATTAGTACAATAATGAGCAGTGTTTTTTTTTCTTTTCTGCCTATCAATGTTCTCACATCTTTTTAAAAATAAACATTAATTTTGAAATAAACAAAAAAACTTTCAAGTTCTATTTCAAGTAAAGTAATGATATTATCAGAAAGATATGTGATTTCAGTTATTTTTCCAGAGGTGGTGATATACACAAACTATATTATTTTAATCCAGGCTACACTATAACCAATTATATATTCCACTAGAAACGTAAATTCCATGAAGACAGAGGTTTGTCTGTTAACTAATGTATCCCTGGTGCCCGCGTCTTGCACTTAGTTGACATTTAGCAAATATTTGTTGAATGAACAGAAAGACTGATCAAGATTATGCATCGTAAAGAGGCCTCTGAAAAATAGACAAATATAGGAAATCATGATTATGGTCTCATATACCACCACGTTCTAGTTAATTCAGGAGTTCTAAATTGACTCCACAGGTAGAATTCAGGGATTCCAGAAGGTGGATGAGAAAAAAAGAGTACATTTTTATTTTCATACTATTCTCTAAATGAACTTTAGCCATTCCTTAACTTATTAACATAAACAAAGTCACAGTAGTTTAGCAGTATGTGTGATTGTAAACAATAGAAATCAAAGATAATTTCATATAATATTTTTGCTGTTGCAGATACCGTGAAATATCATTTTTGTTCATCAGTATTCATCACGTTCATTAGATCAACTACCAGATCTTATAATGTACTAACGAGGCACATATATTGCTAGAACAAATGTTCAGTGGCATGTTACTTAGACCTGAGAAAGCTGAATCCAAAGCCAATAGTGGAGAAAGTAGAGAAGCAACTTGATAATCACTACAGAACTACCATCAGTTCACATATGTCTGGCAGTGAGGGCGAGGTTGGTGCTAAAAACACCTGGATTCTTCAAAGTCTACTTAAGAAGTAGTTAACCACTCAGATCACCTCCCCATTACTGCACAGCCTGACCTTGCCCCTTCTCCCACAATAGCAAAAGACAGGAGTGTACTGTGGGGAGTAAAATATAGGGTCTTTGGACTAAGGTACAACAGCTGAAGTCAGAAGCACACTGCCGAAAATGTGGGGAAGATGTGAACGTTTATACAGCAAAAATGGAGGAATTCAAAGACATAATTCTATCAAATGTTTCAGGATGACTTCCAGACTGAAAGGACTCACTCATGTGTCCAACACAAATGACAAAAATAGACCCAAGGCAAGGCAAAACACCATAAAATTTCAGAATTATGGGTATAAAAAAAGATTCTACAGACTTCTAAAGAGAAATAGATTTTATACAAAGGATTAAGGATAAAAAAGGCATCAAACTTCTTAATGACAACACTGAAAGAAAGCAATAGAGCAATGCCATCAAATTCTGAAGGGAAATTATTTCAAACCTAGAACTCTATACTCAGGATTCAGACTATGAATTAATTGTGAGGGTTGAATAGAGACATTTTCAGACATGCAAATTCTCAAAAGATTTAGCTCCCAGATATTCTTTATCAGAAAGCTATTAGAATCTGTGCTCTAGAAAACATAAGAATACACCAAGAGAAAAAAGACAGGATATCTGGGTAATAGGACATCTAATACAAGAGGAAGATAAGGAAAACCTTAAGGATTATGGTGAAGGTAAGATACTAAGATGACCAATAATGCAAGAGACTTGTAAACAAGAAGCCCAGACTGAAGCCTTCAGACTATGCCAGGCAAATCTGCTTTAATAAGATAAATGTGACTAAGTATCTACATATTACATACTAATGCAACTGGGAAAAAGCTTTGGGCTCCAACAGTGTTAAGCCTATGAAAACTAAGCAAACTAAAGAGGACAAAAAGACATTTATTAATTCCAATAAAAACAAAATTCTATAGAAAAAAAGGCAGGTACATAATTGAAAATGTAAATACTGAATATTTATTTAACCAAAATTATAACAGAATTATGTTAGAAGGATGAGAGGATAGGAGACAGGGAAGGATAACTGAGCTAAATAAAACCTCATCTTCCATAGCAAGGAATTAGCACAGATGATCTAAAATGGATAAATCAAGAAAATACAGACAGAATGGAAGGAAAATGCTTCTTCTCTACTACTGCTTCCTTCTTCTGGATGAAGTTCAATTAGTCTAATTCCTAGTCTCGCAAGTGAATAGTTTGTGTTTAATAAAATGGACATTTTCAGCTCATCTCCATCCTTCTTCCCCTTGGAAACAAACTGCCCAAAGGGAACAAGCATCCACTTCTACATCTGCAAGCCACTCTGCTGGCCTAGCCAATGACGAGTGGGTCTGCTGGCCAAACTCCAGCACTGAGTTAACAAGCCCATTTAACTTTATTACTAAGCAACATTCTCCAATCTAGCCTCTCTGAGTAATAAAGTCGGTATTTTTCCTTTGTCACTATTCCTTTGTCTTATTTGTCAATTTGTTCAGATCCTGGGCAGTAAAGAGACCTCCACACTTACTGTACCAGCCAAGATGACTGAGAAATAGAAGAGAATCCAAACAAAAGGAGTGACTGAGATATTTGGTAGGGGCTTAGACATCAGTGTGTATGCACTCATGTTAAGATATGTAAGTCACACTGCTGCAGCCTGGGAGAGAGGTTTAAGCTGGTTACCTGGTGTTCTGACCTTAGCAAGTGCCCTTGGTGGCTTTATCCCAAAATAAGTGACTTTCCATAGAGGTATGGGCCACGTGGGCAGCCATATGTAGATAAGGACCATGTGGATACCCTCAAGACACATTAGCAGGATGGGAGCCTAAGCAACTTATTAGGGAAGAGTGCCTCTGGGGATAATTACTGTAATTTACTCTCACAGCAGAAACTGATGTTCTATTTTAGACATCATCACTGGACATAATAGGCAAGACTGCATTCCATCAGTGCCTGTCTGCACTAATCACCATTCCCCCACCAAATGTCCTAAAGTTCCAGACGATGCAGGCACTGGAGAGTCAATCATCACACCCAGTGCTTTTCCCCGGTTAGCTGATGTTGTTTAAAGCTCTCAATGCTGCAACCATCTGTCCATAATCCACAGAAAAACATTCAGAGGGCATCAACCAAGCCCTCTAATGTCCCTGTTAGCATGCCCTGCATTTAATACAAATTAGTCCCCTGTTTAAAAACCACAGAAGTAATAATAACTCTTCTAAACACAGAATTCTCTGTCCAGGAAGAGAGTACTGGCATAATGGCACTCTGGCCCTGCCAAAATGGAGAGATCTTGCTAAGAGCCCTGGCGCCCAGCTGAGACACCAAAAAGGCGGTACTATGGAGTAACAACCAGGCCCTAGAGGAAGACCTATTCTAGACCACCCAAGTTAGAGAGGTTTGGTAAAGACCTTGGCTTTCCATAGATCCACCATATTAAAGCATAAAACTGAATGTAAACAAGATCAAGACAATCATCCAGTAAAGGCAATGCCTTTTTAAAAAAAATCAATGTCAGGTTTCCAGTCCAGCATGTAAAGAACTTAGAAGTTGCCATTCCATCCTAATAACAAGTAAAAAGCTGAACAGACTGAAAAATCAACATCTCTTCTTAGATCCATCAGAAAAGCGAAATTACAGGGAAAAACCAATGCCCCCACAATTGGAAAGACAAAAATGTGGATACAGAGAAACAACTTGCCAGACCAGAAACCCAGAGGAACCAGTGCCAGGATAAGAACGCTAAACTAATTGATCTCCTCCTCTATCAAGTAAATTGTTTACCCCCAATAACTCATCTTATCCCAGCAAAAAGTCAATACCTGAAGAATCTACCAACACCTCAAAATTATCTCCAGACGACTTTCCACCTCACCAAAGAACGCTCTGAAACGGTAACTACTCACCATAAGATAAGAATACCTATCTGGTTGATGTTGACTGGATCCAACCACACACCTTGGTCAGATACTGGAAAACTGCCCCCTGAGGCCCTTCCAGGTAATAGAGGTTACCAACTTTGTGAAATTTCAGCTCCAACCACACCTCCTCATTCACACCCAGCCTGTCCTTCCTTACTACTTGTACCTGGCACTCACAGAACTCCAGCCCACTGTGTCATTTAAGAGGTTCTTAATTTTTATCAATACCAGTCCAGCATCTGGTCCCCCAGGAAAGGTGCAAGTCAGATGAATAGTAACAGAAACTCTCCTCTAACTCAGGAAGAATAATGTGTCAAGAGCACCTACCAGTCAACCATGAAGGAAAGGGTTTAATGAAAAGGGCACTGGTAACCACTTGATCACTTAAAAGAAGCCAGTCCATCCACCCACTAAGCCATGGTTCATTTTGGTATGTGACAGTAATTAGAACTTCAAATAGACTAGAGTAAATAAATATAATAGAAAATGGATTGTCCTTGATTCATTCTTTTCTTTTTTATAATAATCATCCAAGATTATTCACAAATGCACTCAAAAACACCCAGAAGTATTTTTCGAATTTTTCTATAAAATGTTGGGAGGTGATTTTCCCAGCAACTCAAATTCTAATTAAAATTTTGCACACTACCCTTGAGAATTTATAAAAGAGAATCTGTTTTAAGAAGCCATCTGTTGTTACCAGGTTATTTTTATAACAAAACAAACACCTTAGAAAGAGTATACTTCAATAGACAAAGAATCTAGACAACTAAAACCACAACATGGGACTCACTGGGATAAAAACAAGATTAGGTCTTCCAATGTCACTTGAAAGCTGCTCAAAAACAGTATTAAGAAAATACTTTAAAAACATGAGGTATGCTGCCTTCAACAGAGGAAGGAAGATGTTCCTTCTACTTTCCATTCCCAAACTGTGACCACCGTAACTATTATATACACGCAAAAGAGAACAGTGAATAAAACCCAATCTGTATCTTCTAGTAACTTCACCCAACTATGCTAATTTTCATGTTTGTAAAATCATAAAAATGATGATTCTCTTATTTGATTCATTTGTTTCATCATTTGTAGTGGAGTAGCACAGACAATGGGATACGGAAGAAAGCAAAGCAAATATATCAAACTGCCACTCATCTGACCCACTTTAAGGACTCAAATTTGAATCTTTTTCATAGATGTATCTTGTTTCACTTTGCCTTGTTTAAAGAACAATCCATTCAATATAATGAAAATATGCTACATAATCTACAAAAATACATAGCAATACTATTTTTTTTAAATTGTATAGGCATGGTGTATTATTAAAATTTAGAGTAAATGAAAATTCAGAACATATACGGAGTCATCATTTGATTAATCTATTACATTCTGAAAAGATATTTTATTTTTTAGAAAACCAGAAAAAATGCTATTTTAGCACCAATATACAAAACTTTTGTTGCTTATTACTAATGTTTCAACTAAGAAATACTGTGATTAAGACTTCTGCAACTTAACTTTGAAAACATAGGAAGCTATCAACAGATGAATAGAAAAAAATGTGGTTTATACATACAATGGAATATTACTCAGCCATAAAAAGGAATGAAACTGATATATGCTACAACATAGATGAACCCTGAAAACATTATGCTAATTGAAATAAGCCACACACAAAAGAATATTGTATGATTCCATTAATTGAAATTAATTCCAATTAATATTGCATGATTCCATACATTGAAATAACAAATGTCAATAAAACTTGAGGAAAAAAATACTGCCAAGAGTCAGCAATGTTTGTTCCCAAACTTATTTTTTCTAATTATAACATAACTACATTAAGTATTAAATAAACTGCCTTAAAAAGGAAAAAGAAAGCTCTTGCTATAAAAACTAGGTTGAATGTTTTACATTCAATGAAAGTAAGCCATAAAAAAATTGCTATTGAATTAGCTTTGGGTTAGACAACCATAAAATTATAAAATATTGGGAAAATCATATTGTAAAGGAAGCTGCACTCATACTGCTTCATAAATAGCTTTAAGCTCCTGTGTCACATCAATGAAAAAACAACTGAAAATCATAAATGCCACATCATGATTATAATTTAAGTACAATAGATAAGATCAAAACTCCAGCCATCTCTAACTCAAGAAAAAGGCTTTGACCCTGTACCAAAAGACTCAAATAATAAAGCTTTTCTTAATTAAAATGTTTACAATACACATTGATTTTTGTGATTCTATAATTTAACTGATTTTCAGTTAACTGACCAACTTCCATTCTCAGGCCCACCAAATAAGAAGACATGCTGAATTATAACAATGCTTACCTATACCTCACAGGGTTGTTGAGAAGATTAAAAACAATAATGCAAATAGAAATGCTTATGAGCACATCATAAGGCATATAAAAGTGCTTAATAAATGTTATATATCATTATTATTATTAATGAGTAAAGAAGGAAGATATGAGAACACTATTCATTAGGATTCACGTGAAGGGAACTTTTTACAAGTGCTATAAAGATAAATTTCCTGAAAGAAGCCTTCTGGACATTATATGAAGGCTCTATACTTCCAGTTATAGATAGAAAATATTCTCTTCTAGTCACTGAATTGGACATCCCAGCTTAAAATCCTAGATAAGTTACCACATGATATAATTCGAAGATCAAGCAGAATTGAAAGAGAATATTGGCTCCATACCTTCCCAACTATGTGAACTTGGGCAAGTTACTTAAGTTCTAAGAGATTCCATTTTTCATCTTGAAATACAACCTTTGTGTTGTTCTGAAGATTAAATTGGATAGATGAAAGCACACAATATAATGACTGTCATATGAAAAGCATCCAAAACGTATTTACTTTCCTTTGCCAATTGTGATGCTAGCTTAGAAAGAGAATACTTATTAACACATTCTTAAGCTACCTAAATATAATGAATTTTGATAAAGAAGGCTTTTCAAGATCTCTAACTGCTCATTCTCCTTATAAACATCAATTATCATTACAGAGATAAAATGAATGTCATGTCATCTGAAAAGGGGAGGGAATGAGCCACATGGATTGAATACAAACTCTAGACACCCCAAGATATTAATGTCAGCTCTATTACTTACTACTTTACCTTGGATAAAGTACTTATAATCTCTTTGTAACTGCTTCCTCATCCATAAAAAGGGAATAATACCTAACTCATAGAGTGGTTGGGAATCAAAAGAGAAATTAAATGTATGAACATATAGTTAGAATAAATGAACTGCGCCTGACACATGGCAGATGCTCAGTAAAGGTCATATACCCGCTCTTTCTCTAGTTGACTGAGTATCACTGGAACATGTAAAGATAGATTAGATGAGACCGACATTTTCCTTTATCTTACAGAAATTCAGAACTGAAAAATGATTAGAGAATTTTTTCCTTTATTGTGGCAAAACATATACAACATGAAGCTTGCCATTTTAACCACACTTAGGTGTACAATGCAGCAATACTAACTACATTCAGTGTTGTGCAACCATCACCGTTATTTCCAAAATACTTTCATCAACCCAAACAGAAAATCTCTACCCATTAAGCAATTAAGCCCCCATTCCCAACTTCCCCCAGACCCCAGACCTCTATCTACCTTCTGTCTCTATAAATTTGCCTACTCTAGGTATTTTACATAGGATCACACACTATTTGTTCTTTGTGTCTGGCCTATTTGACTTTGCCTATGTTTTCAAGGTTCATTCACGTGATAACATATATTAGAATATCATTCCATTCTATGGCTGAATAATATTCCACTGCACATACATACATTTATTCATTCATTTCTTAATGGACATTTGGGCTATTTCCACCTCTTGGCTATTACAAATTACGTTATGAAAATTAGTAAACAAGTATTTATTTGAATCATTGTTTTCAATTATTCTGGGTACATACCTAGGGTGGAATTGCTAGGTCATATGGCAGTTCTGTTTAATCTTTTTGAGGAACCACCAAACTGTTTTCCAAGGCAGGTGCACCACTTTACATTCTCATCAGCAATGTACAAAGGTTCTGATTTCTCCACATCCAAAGTATCACTTTGTTATCTTCTTCTTAAAAATTTTTTTTATCCATTTGAATAGGTGTGAAGTGGTATTTCACTGTGGTTTTTACAATTCTCTAACGACTAATGATGTTGAGCATCTTTTCACGTGTGTGTTAGCCATTTGTATATTTTCTTTGGATAAATGTCTATTCAAGCATTTTGCCCATTTTTCAAGTGAGTTTTTTGGGGGGTTTTGTTGAGTTGAAGAAGTTCTTTATATATTCTGGATATTAAACCCCTATCAGATAGATAATTTGCAAATATTTTCTCTCATTTTGTGGGTTTTCTGTTCACTCTCGAGAATGTCCTTTGAAGCACAAAATGTTTTAATTTTAATCAAGTTCAGTTTACCTGTTTTTCACTTTTGTTCCCTGCGTTTTTGGCATCATATTTAAGAAACCATTGCCCAATCCAAAGTCTTGAAGATTTACATCTATACTTTCTTCATAGAGTTTTATAGTTTTAGCTCCTAAATGTAGGGCTTTGATCCATTTTAAGTTAATTTTTGTATATGGCATAAGGGTCCAATTTCACTCTTTTGCAGGTGGACATCCAGTTTCCCCAGCACCATTTCTTGAAGAGTGTCCTTTCTCCCACTGAATCGTCTTGGCCCTACGGTAAAAAATCAATTGACCATGGACGTGAGAGTTTACTTCTCACTCTCAATTCCATTCCATTGGTTTATATGTCTATCCTTATGCTAGGATCACACTGCTTTGATTAATGTACCTTTGTAATAAGTTTTAAAATGGAGCAGTATAAATCTTCCAACTTTGTTCTACTTGAGATTGTTGTGGTTATTCTGGATCCCTTAAAATTCCTTATGAATCTTAAGATGGGTTTTTCCATCTCTGCAAAAACCATCACAGGAATTTTAATAAGGACCACATTGAATCTGTAGATCACTTTGGGTAGTACCATCTTAACAATATTAAGTCTTCCAACTCATGAGCTCAGGATATCTTTCCATTTATTTAGGTCTTCTTTAATTTCTTTCAAAAATTTTTCATAGTTTTCAGTGTATGAGCCTTGCATCTACTTGGTTAAATTTACTCATAAATATTTTATTATTTTGGATGCTATTGTAAATGGAATTATTTTCTTAATTTCCTTTTTGTAATTGTCATTGCTAATGCGTAGAAATCAACTGATCTTTGCACATTGATTTTGTATCCTAGCACTTTGCAGAATTCGTTTATGAGCTCAGTTTTCCTGTGTGAATTCTTTAGGGTTTACTATGTATAAAACGACATCAACTGCAAATAGAAATGGTTTTACTTCTTCCTTTCCAATCAGGAAGCATTTTATTTCTTTTTATCGCCTAATTTCTCCGGCTAGAACTTTCAGTGGAATGTAGAAGGTAAGTGGCAAGAGTGGGCAACCTTCTTCTGTTTCTGAACTTAGAGCAAAAGTTTTCAGTCATTCACCAATGAGTACGATATTAGCTGTAGTTCTGTCACATATGGGCTTTATTATGTTGAGGAAGTACCCATCTATTCCTAGTTTATTGGGTATTTTTATGGAAATCTATGTGTTGGATTTTGCCAAATACATTTTCTGTTTAAGATAATTATGTGGGGCTTTTCCCTCCATTCTAGTAATGTTGTGTATTACACTGATTGATTTTTGTATGTTGAACCACACTTGCATCCACGGGATAAATCGCACTTGATAATGATATATAATCCTTTTAATATGCTGTTGACTTCTGTCTCCAAGTATTTTGTTGAGGATTTTGCATCTATACGCATTAAGGATACTGGTCTGTAGTATGTTTTCTTATAGTGTCTTTGTCTGGCTTCAGAATCAGGGTATTGCTGGCCTCATAGGAATCAGAAAAGTTTTGCCTCCTATTAAATATTTTGGAAGAGTATGAGGAGGTTTGGTATTGATTATTCTTTACATGTTTGGCAAAATTCACCAGGGAAGCCATCTGGTCCCTGACTTTTCTTTATTGGGAAGATTTTTACTTCTGATTCAATCTCCTTATTTGTTATAAGTCTAGTCATATTTGCTACTTCTTCCTTAGTCAGGTTTTGTAGTTCGTGTATTTCTAGGAACTTGCCCATTTCATCTAGGTTATCCAGTTTGTTGGTGTATAGTTGTTTATAATTTTCTTAAATAATTCTTTTTATTTCTATACAGTTGGTGGTAATGTCCACTCTTAAATTTCTGATTTAGTAAGAGGAATCTTCTTTTTTGCTTAGTCAATATAAAGGTTTGTCACTTTTGTTGATATTTTCAAAGAAACTATTTTTGGTTTCACTCATTTTCTCTATAGTTTTTCTGTTTTCTATTTCATTTATCTCTGCTCTGATATTATTTCCTTCCTTCTGCCTGCTTTGGGTTGAGTTTGCTTTTCTCTTTCTAGTTCCTCCAGATGTACACTTAGGTTACTAATTTCAGATTTTTCTTCCTTTGTAATGTAAGCTTTTACAGCTATAAATTTCCCACTGAGCACTGCTTTCATTGCATCTCATAAAACTTTTAGTATATTGTGTTTTCATTTTCATTCATTTCAAAGTATTTCTAATTTCCCCTGTGATTTTTTTTCTATGACCGATTGGTTGTTTAAGAGTGTGTTAACTACCACATAATTGTGTATTTTTCAATTTTCCTTCTATATTGATTTCTAGATTCATTTCATTGTGGTCAAAGAAGATACGTGTATGAATTCAGTCCTTTCAAATTTGTTAAAACTTGTTTTGTGGTCCAAAATATGGTCTAATCTTGAGAATGTTCCATGTGCACTTGAGAAGAATGTGCATTCTTCTGTTGTTGAGTGTGGTGTATTGTATGTGTGTCTTAGGCAGAATTGATTTATAATATTGTTCAAATCCTCTATTTCCTTGTTGGTCTTCTGCTACTCTATTCATTATTGAAAGCAGAGTATTAAAGTTGCCAACTATTAACGTAGAACTGTCTATTTCTCCCATCAAGTCTTTCCATTTTTGCTCCACATATTTAGGATCTCTATTGTTAGGTGTATATATGTTTATAATTGTTATATCTTCCTGATGAATTGAAACTGTTATCAAATACAATGACTTGTCTCTTGCAACTTTTTATGACTTAAAATTTATTTTTTATGATAATAATAAAGGCCACTCCAACTTTCTTTGGTTCTTAGTATTTGAATGGAATCTCTTTTTCTATCTTCTTACTTTCAACTTCATTGTGTCTGTATCTAAAATGAGTCTCTTACAGACTTTATATGCATCATTGATTTTTTTATCCATTCTGCCAATCTTTGCCTTTTAATTAGAGTTTAATTCCTTTATATTTAAAGTAACTATTGATTAAAAAAAGATTTATTTCTGCCAGTTAGCTATTTGTTTACTGTATGCCTTATATGTTTTTTGTTTCTCAATTCCTCCATACTGCATTTTTTGTATTCAGTACAGTTTATGCGGTTTACCATTTGATTCTCTTCCCATTACTTTCCTGCATATATTTTATTTTCTTAATGGTTACCATGGAGATTAAAATTAACATCTTAAACTTATAATAGCCTAATATGAAGAATACAAATTTAGTTTCAATAGTACACAAACACTATGTTCCTATACATCTCTATCCCTCTTACCTTGCATTATTATCACAGATTACACTCTTACACATTATGTGCCCATTAACACAGATTTATAGTTATTGTTTTATACATTTGCCTTTTAAATCATATAAGAAAAAATGAGGAGTTACAAACCAAAAGTGCAATAAAACTATCTTTTATATTTACCTATGTAGTTACCTATACTCATGACCTCTTTTTCTTCGTATAGCTTTCAGTTACTTTCTAGTGTCTTTTTATTTCAGTCTGAAGGACTCTTTTCACCATTTCTTGTAGGGGAGGTCTACTAATGATGAACTCTCTCAGTTTTTGCTTATCTGGGAAAATCTTACTGTTGACTTCATTTTTGAAGGACAGTTCTGCCAGATATGGAATTCTTGGTTGACATTTTTTCTTACAGCACTTTAAATATGTCAGTCCATTTCTTTCTGGATTCCATGGTTTCTGATTAAAAATATCAGATGTTAATCTTATTGAGGATCCCTTCTATGCTATGAGTCACTTCTCTGTTGCTGCTTTCAAGATTTTGTCTTTGGCTTTTGATAATTAGACTATTATGTGTCTTGACGTAGGTCTCTTTGAAATTATCTTACTAGGAGGTCACTGAGTTTCTTGGATGTATTGATTCATGTCTTTCATCAAATTTGGGAAGCTTTGGCCATTAATTTTTCAAATATTCTTTCTGTCTCTTTCACTCATCCTTCTCCTTTTGAGACTCCCACAATGAAAATGCTGTTCTGCTTGACAGGATCTCACAGGTCCCTTAGGCTCTATTTACCTTTCTTCACTCTTTTTTCTTTCTGTTCCTCAGAAAGGATACTTTCATTTGTCCCATCTCCAGGTTCACTGAATCCCTCTAGTAAATTTTTCTATCAGTTATTAGATTTTTTTTTTTAAAGATTTTATTTTTTGCCTTTTTCTCCCCAAAGCCCCCTGGTACATAGTTGTGTATTTTTAGTTGTGGGTCCTTCTAGTTTTGGCATGTGGGACGCTGCCTCAGCATGGTTTGATGAGCAGTGCCATGTCCGCACCCAGGATTCGAACTGACGAAACACTGGGCCGCCTGCAGCGGAGTGCACAAACTTAACCACTCAGCCACGGGGCCAGTCCCTCAGTTATTAGATTTTTAAGCTCCAGAATTCCTATTTAGTTCCTTTTCATAATTTCTCTTTATTGATATTCTTATTTTGTTCATACATCATTCTCCTGAACTCCTTTTGTTCTTTGCCCATGCTTTTCATTAGCTCCTTCAGCATACTTAAGATAACAGATTTAAAATCTTTGCCAACTAAGTCCAAAGTTTCTTTACATGCCTTGTGATTTTTGTTGTTGTTGAAAATTGGACATTCAAATATTATAGTGTTACAATGTCGTAACTTGGGAAATCAGATTCTCTCCCTTCCCCAGGGTTTGCTTTCTTTAAGTACTAAAGGTTTAGCTTGTGTTCAGCCAGTGTTTTGACAGATATTTCCTTGAATGCAAGAACTTTAAAATGAAACAATATAAAACAAAAACACTTCTCCTAGTCTTTGCAGACTGGTTCTGTGCTGGGGTACTCCTTCAACACTTAGCCATGCCATTTACAACTCTGCCTTAGCCTTCACGTCCTGCACTAGGCCTAGACAGCAGCCAGTGATGAAAGTTTAAGGTCTTCTCAAGACGTTCCTGAGCAAGTGTCTTGCCCTGAGCAGGCATGTGGCTTTCTAAATTTCCCCATATATATTGGCGCTTCTGATTGCTCTAATTTCTCAAAGGAATCCTCTCCCTGGCCATTCCTCTCAGGCCTTAGGTGGTCTATTGCATGATTCAGCCATCATCTTTTGCCCCACATATCTGTAGGGTTTTTCATTTGCCTTACAATGTTTTCAAGCAATGCCCATTGCTTTTCCACCCTGAATGGGTTCTGAATTAGGTGAAAAAGATGGAGTGCCTTGCATCAGTCCTTCAAGAAGCTCCCAGGAAGGTTAGAATAGACAAACACAATAATTTGTGAATAAAGTATGCTCTGCTCCCTTTAGAACCAGGGACCTGGGTCCCACAGTGGGAACACAGGCTGCTTGCTGCGTTTAAGACTGTTGCCAAGCTGGGGAGGGTGTGGGGCACCCACAAGTAAAAATGCCACAAAGCTTTCCTATCATTTATTTAATCGCCTTTTTCTCGGTTCATCATTCAGTGGGTTGCTGTAAAGTACTGAATATTTTCCAGAGTTATGGAAAAGTTGGTTCTAACAGCTACTTCTTGTTTTTTGATGTTTCTGTGGAGGAACCAGGTTTTGAGCTGCCTACTCTGCCATTTTGCTAATGTCACTATAAAAATGTTTAAAGACCTAAAAGCTCATTACATAGAAAGACTGAAATTTACTAATGCAACACATTATTATTGTACCATTTAATCTGAGGAGATATACTGACGATTTCCAGAAATTTCTGCAGAGATTCATGAATTGGAAGTCACATGAAATATTAACTTAATGGATACAATTTCTTAGATTTCATTGAATCCTTTAGCTACTGCCATCTCTTGTTTGCTGGCAAGTGCTAGATGGGAGAAAAATATCAGAAAAACTGAAACAGCCTACCACTTTTAATTAAATAGTTCTTTTTTCCCCCCTAAATACATGACTATAGTTTTATGAGATGTATATAATAGAAATATGTTCCACTGGTAAAATTATTTGGAGTTATTTTTACGGAAATAAAAATATCAAGATTTCAAGGTGGTATTTCACAAAGAACACAGGGTTCAGCCAAAACAGCCTGACCTTTAGGTGTTTCACCCTAAATTTGACAAACATTGTTAAGTAGAATGAAATAGTTAAAATACACGTATACCATTCTAAAATATTTGTCAGTTTTTACTAATAGAAGAGGGGGAAAAAACCAAAAACCCTGAAACTTTATCTGTAGAATCAACAATTCAATCACAATTGCTATGTTTGTGAGTAAAAAAGAAAAAATAACCCCAGGAAAATTATTCAATTTTGAAAAGTTCCATCCTAGACCTTGTGAAACTTTACTATAAATTTTTAAGTTGTTAGTTCACTAAAACCAATATACTCCACAGCAGACTTCATCAAGCATCACTGGGTCATGAAATTAATTTACTTAGAGGGTAAAGCCCAACATTTATTTAACATAATAGTATAGAAAAGAAAATATCAATAAGGCTATGTATTGCTTCATAAAACTTTTATTTCTATTTTTATTTCTATTTTATGTACAAATGAAGGACATTCTCTTTCTACTATACCACAACACTATTCTATCAGAAGAAAGAGGCTAAAATAGGACACACCCCGCTAAAGAACAGCCTTAAGCACAGGAAAGCATTACTCTCTACACTGCAATGAGGTTCCTATGCAATTACTTAATGTAATGTAAATACTTAAGAAAATTACTTAAGGATGAAAAAGATTTACATTGTTTCACTATTTCTATCAGATTACTAACTCATCTATAACTAATTCATAATTCAGAAATCATGAAAATCCGAAGCAACATATATCATAAATTAATAGTTTCCAAAATACTTCACATTCTAGGGAAGACTACAAAGTTGTAAGTATTAGACAAATTCACAATACTTTACTGGGATATTAAGTCTTGTTCCTTAAAGAACTCTCTCGTTTCCTTCTATTTCAACCATAACTATGATCGTATTCTTACAGGGGACATCCTTAACAGTCTGCTTAACCAGTAACTTTATGTGTTATATCAGATTTAAATATGTAACAGATTTAATCCATTTCTTAATAAATACATAGACCTTTAAAAATATTTCCTCATGGGGGCCAGCCCAGTGGCACAGTGGTTAAGTTCACGCACTCTGCTTCGGTGGCCCAGGGTCTGCAGGTTTGGACCCTGGGTGCAGACCTACACACTGCCCATCAAGCCACTCTGTGGCAGTATCCCACATACAAAATAAAGGAAGACTGGCAAGGATGTTAGCTCAGGACCAATCTTTCTCAAGCAAAAAGAGGAAGATCGGCAACAGATGTTGGCTCAGGGCCAATCTTCCTCACCAAAATAATTAAAAAATAAAAATATTTCATTGTAAAGTATAATTTGCTGGGAAATTTCTATCACAAAAACATCATGCCATAGCCATAAGGTGTATAATTTCCCCATTATAGATTAATTTGTTTCAATAGAGTTAAGAACTTCATAAAATGCTTTGCTAGTGCATAATCCTATACATAGCAGAAATGGATCGGTACACATATTAAAACAAGATAGACACTGCACAATTTGCCTTTGCAGACAAAATAGGCTCCCTTAATAAATTGTAGTATTCTTAAAATATAAATTGGATTGACACATCCAGTACTCTTTAGTATCGATAGAGCCTTTCCAAATTTCATCTAATATTGAGCTTTTAGTTCATTCATACGTAGTGTTTAAATTAGGGATCTTCATTTTATTTCTGACTTCATCTCAGACCAGATTTAAATCTAGGACTTTACTGACACACTGTTTTTTCAGGGAAGTGTTAATCTTGACAAAGTTCTTGAATGGAATTATTAATTCTTTCTTTCAACGACTGTTTGCTGAGGGCACTGTGGGAAGAGTGGCAAATGTGGATGGCCTCTGCCTTCATGCAGCAGGCTCCTTTATTTGAGGTCTAGAAGAGTAAAGTTGGTGTGGAAAAATGGGAAGATGGTAGAAGCTTTGGAGAATTCAGGCTTCAAATTTCAGCTCCACCATCTGCTAAACACTAGGCAAGTTCATTAATCTCTCTAAGCCTTAATTTCTTCCTTTGCAAAATGAGTTTAATATCAACTACTTCGCAAAGTTATTTCAAGGGTTAAATGTAAAGATACAAAAAGTGCCTAGTACAATAGCGGGAACATTACTAAACATTCAAAATTTTCATAAATTCAGGGTCTGCCACATGGAATCCATTCAACATTCATTGAATGAATAATCCACTCTGAGACAAGAAACTTTCAACACCATTACCAAAGGAAGTGCATCAAACAGAAAATAAACAATACTATTTTTAATCTAATTATTGTGCCAAATACAGGTAACTGTCACCTTTTTCTTTATTTTATATTCTTTGACTTGGACTTCCATCTATGGCTTAAAACAGATATTTTAAAGCATGTAAGCATGTCATCTAGCAACATAAAATAGGAATTAAAAGTTAATTTTTAAAACCTCATGCTGACCCAAACTGCATACTGTTGCTACCTAAAGCAAAACCTGGTACAAAATTTAAGTAACAAAAGAATAAATTAATAAAACGGCTTACCACAGCAGTTCAAGCACTCACTATAAAACACAACAAAGTTAATTTATCAATTATAACCACAGCACGCTAGTTCACTAATCCAAATAAATATCCATGACTACATAAAAAAAGATGATTTATTTTAGTCTCTGAGCATTATTTTTAACATAATCTTTTAAAGTGTTGCTGAAAGAAAACATTTTGAGTTAATATGAGTAAAATAATTTTTATTTTATAAAAATTTACCTGTTTGAGTCCTTCATCAGTAAGTTTGTCCTGGTTGCCTACATGAACTTTCTGAAGTAAAGGACAGTGAGAGGCGACCGCAATAATAGAGGTGTCAGAAAGTTGTTTACACCTGTAGGCTGTATACCTAAGAAGTCCAGGACACTTAAATGCTAGAACACATACGCCAGTATCAGACATACTGCGACAATCAGAAATGTTGATTTCAATTATATTTTGACTTCTTGATGCAATTTTTTCCAATAATTCATCAGTGACCTATTGAGAGGGGAAAAAAAGATAATAAATTTAACCTTTTGCTAAAAGTAGAAACTTACTTTCTATTTTTCTATTAAATTTTCCCCAATAAGTAATATAATAGATTATAGCATGAAAACCACAATCAAAAGAAAACCTTTTTACTTAATATTAAAGTATAACAAGAATTGTGGTATAATAAAAAATACACTTGGTCTTTGTTTCCACTTCCTGGAACAGAGGTTCTAAAAGCCCTGGAATTTACTAAGTGATAGGAGTGTCTTTTGTTACTTATAACAAGCCCCTTTTGACTATATCTGCATTTATACCAATGAAATGACTTAAGCTGGGGCCCTTAGACAGCTTCAGGATGAGGGCTGGTCACCAGAAACACCAAATACCACGTGATAGAGAGTGCAAAACTTCAGCTCCACCCCTGACTTCTTGAAAGGGGAGGGGAGCTGGAGATTGGCTTATAAAAACTCTTGAACAACAGGATTTGAAGAGCCTCGGGTTGGTAAAAACACCAAAGTGCTGGGAGGGTGACATGCCTGGAGAGAGTAGGAAAGCTCCACACCTTCTCCTCCCATATCTTGCCCTTACGCATCTTTTCCATTTGGCTGGTCCTGAGTTGTATCCTTTACAATAAACCAGTAAACCTAAGTATTTTCCTGAGTTCTGTAAGATATTCTAGCAAATTATGGAAACTGAGGAGGGGGCTGAGGAAACTTCCAAATTCATAGCTGTTCGGTCAGAAGGACAGGTGGCTCCTGGGACTTGGACTGGCACATGAAGTGGAGAAGACAGTCTTATGGGACTGAGCCCTTAACCTGTTAGGTCTGCGCTAACTCCAGAAGTTAGTATCAGAATTGAACTGAATTGTTGGACACCAAGTTGTTGGAGAATTTGTTGTTAGAATGGAAAAACCACACATTTGGTGTCAGAAGTCATAGCAGAAAACTCTAAGAATATATGTGTTAGCTTTCATTAAAAGCCTAAAAATCTATCCTTATTAGGAAAACTTACTTTAATTAAACCTTCAAACCCAACAAAAACTCCCCACAAACAAAACTGTATTGAGATTTTGAATGTTTGTTCTCTATGTTTAACCCAGCAAATAGTGTATCTCACTCATCATAATGTATGAATCCTGAGTTGTTACACTTATTAGATGATACCTACTCACAGTATTCTATCAGAATACTATCTCACATATAACTTATCCATAGCTTAGAAAATATGATATTGTTTTTGTATCAGTATACCAAAGATTACACACAAATGTCCACATCCTCAGAAAACTCAAAGCTAAATATTACTAACCTCAAAATTCATCAGGTGAAAAACTCACATGGCCATCTGAATTTTTAAAATAATAATAATAATAAAGCCAACCTCTACACAGTCCCTGCTCAATCACCATATTTCCAAAAAGAGAAAACAGAGTTAATATTATTCAAGTCCTTTGAGTAAAAATAATAGTGAGATAAAATGCATATGATAAAATTTAGAATGGAAGAAGGAAAGAACTGGAGTATTGAGGGGCACTTGGGGCAAGGGCCATGGTTGAAATTATCTTTGTTTATGCTTATTGGAAACAGCATAAATGTAGACACTTCCCTTCAAAGCTAAAACTCTGACATACCTCTACTTTCATCTTTTTTCCTTTTTATCTTTAGACCTAACTACCAGCAGAGGGGAAAAGCTATTCTTACTCTGAGTTTGCAACAAATAGCTCAGATATCCAAGAGTAACAAAGTAAAGAGCCAATGGATTACTTCACATTGCTCTCTCCACTCTACCAGCCACCATTAACTAAATACTCACCATGCTCCCTGGACACAAATTTAATGAACCCAGGCAGGTAAATGACTAATTTTGTAATTGTTTTAACCTCTTAACAATGAGGTAGAAAAACAAAAAGAAAACTTATAGACAAGCGCTCGGGAACTTGCTTATTTTGTTTAAAGTGTATGTGTCATAAACACACACACACACTACCAGTGATGTATTGGAGTTGGCTTGTACCAACTCATAAGAGCATATAGTGTGTTCCTCTTTCCAAATCAGTGACATCACACTGGAAGCTTGAAATTAGCCATGGATGGAATGTTTGTACCACAGAAACTGGCAAATATTAAAAAACAGGGCTTTTTATTTGTTCATTTGTTATTGAAAGGCATTTGTTAAACATGTATTAGCATACCATGATAACAATATCATGGAAGGATTTAGAGTAGGTTTAGTACTCCAATAAAATCCTTTTCTTATTGGATATTTTTACATATTTCCAATGCCAAGAACTGACAAGCAAGTTCAAAGGAAGAATCCAACAAGTCCAACAAATTATTTGCAATAAGCACTATTAACTCTATCTTTTTTCCCAATTTATGACGCCATATGAACACACTGGACAACTGGGCAATGAGAAGTATTAGAAAATTCATCAAAAGAAATATTAAAACAAAAAATGTTATCTTAGCCCATTTTGCTTCCATTTCTTCATTGAAATAATATAAAATACTATTACCAATGGTTTAATAATAATAATATATTAATAGGAACAATAATAGTATCAATTCAAAGTTGTTGGGAGGATCATATGAATTAATATGTATAAAGCCTGTAGAACAGTACATGGCACAGTGGCAGTACTACATAAACATTTGCCATTATTTTCTACTATTAAACTAATATTCATGATATGGCCCCTCCAAAAAAGGAAAAGTTTAATAACTTTTTTACTTTTTTAATTTATTTATTTTTTTGAGGAAGATTAGCCCTGAGCTAACATCTGCTGCCAATCCTCCTCTTTTCGCTGAGGAAGACTGACTCTGAGCTAAACATACGTGCCCATCTTCCTCTACTTTTTATATGTGGGATGCCTGCCACAGCATGGCTTGACAAGCGGTGCCATGTCCACACCCAGGATCCAAACTGGCGAACCCTGGGCCACTGAAGCAGAAGGTGCAAACTTAACTGCTGCACCACTGGGCTGGCCCTAATAACTTTTTTAAAAAGTAATGATAAAAAAGGGTAAGACAAAGAGGACTAAGAAGCAACCCAGGGCCGGCCAGGTGGGGCAGTGGTTAAGTTCTCACATTCCACTTTGGCTGCCCAGGGTTGGTCAGTTCGGATCCCAGTGGGGATATGGCACCACTTGTCAAGCCATGCTGTGGCAGGCATCCCATATATAAAGTAGAGGAAGATGGGCACAAATGTTAGCTTACGGCTAGTCTTTCTCAGCAAAAAAGGAGGATTGGCAGCAGATGTTAGCTCAAGGGTAATCTTCCTCAAAAAAAAGAAGCAACCCAAAATTACCAATCCACACTAAAAAATATCTTCCTCACCATAAGAACCTAGCTATAACTTGAATTCAAAAAAATAATTACTGAAGCACAGAATTATAAATTAGAGTCATTTGAACTATCTTGAAAAACTATAACAAGTGATTTCTGAAGACAAATAAAGATATTTTTTGAGTAAGTCAAGTTGCATGTTTCTCAGAATTATATTCCATACCTGCTGACGACTACTAAGATCCAGCTGCTTCCAGAACTGGAAATCTAAACAAAGATCACGCCAGTACTTGCAAACCAATGATGCAGAAAGGCAACGCTCATCCAGGGATAAATTGGAAAATATCTGAGAATAAAAAAGGAACCATTATAACATGGGTTAAACCTTATAAAGGCATGAGAAAAGGTTTTTATTAGTTAAAAAAAATTAATTTTCTAAAACAGAAACCCAAGTGGCCATTATTAGAAGAATCATTATTAGGGATTGGCCTAAAGAAGGAAGTACGGTACAGGAGTTAAGAACACGGACTAATGTTACCTTTTATGCAAGAAGGGAGGGGGCAGGATGGAGAGGGATACGTGTGTGTGTGCATGCCAATATTAAAAAGAAAAGATTGGAAGGATAAGCCAAAAACCAATTTTAAAAAAATGCTTACCTTTAGTGGAAGGGAGATAAGAGTAGGAAAGGGAAAAGGATAAAAGACCACTCTGAAGATACCTAGTTTATAGTTTTGACTTTGGAACCAGGTAAACTTTTTATATGATTTTTTTAAAAAAGAAAAACACATCATAAAAAGGACATTTTAATTCTATGGCATTTTTCCCATAAATTCATAACCCCAATCTAATCCTGAGAAAAACATCATATATACCAACTGTGGGACATCCTACAAAATACCTGATCAGGACCCATCAAAAAATTCAAGGTTGGGGGCCAACCCCGTGGCTGAGTAGTTAAAGGTCTGCATGCTCTGCTTCAGCAGCCTGGCGTTCACAGATTCAGATCCCGAGTGCAGACCTACTCTACTCATCCAGCCACGCTGTGGAGGCATCCCACATCCAAAGTAAAGGAAGACTGGCACAGATGTTAGCTTATGGCTAATCCTCCTCAAACAAAAAAAGAGGACTGGCAATGGATGTCAGCTCAGGGTGAATCTTCCTCACAAAAGAAAAAGAAAAATTCAAGGTCACACGGAAAGGCTGAGAAACTATCACAGACCAGAGAAGAAATGACAACTACTGCAATCCTGAATTAGGAAAAGGACATTAATAGAAAAACTGTACCAATGCTGATTTCACAGTTTTGGCAAATATACCATGGTAATGTAAGATAATCAAATTAGGAAAAACTGAAAGCAGGTGAGGAGTATACAGGAACTCTGTACTATCTTTTGCAACTTTTCTAAAAGTATTCCAAAATGAAAAGCTTATTTTGAAAAGTTAAAATCATAAAAAGATGATTAGGGTCTGGGTTAGGACCAATAACAGATTTTTAAGAATTAAGAGATATATTAACAAATACAATGTGTGGACTATATTGAGATCCTGAATTGAACCAGGTATAAGAAGATACTTTGGAGACTATCAGACGAAAATGAACACAAAGTAAATAGTAAATAATTTAAAGGAACTTATCCTTCACTTTTTAAGTTGTGATTATATTGTCCTTACACTCATACTGTGGTAATATTATTTTTCAAAAGCTATTACCCATTAGAGATACATACTTCAGCATTTATGGCTGAAATGATACGATATCTAGAATTTGCTTTCAGATACTTTATCAAAAACAAGTTGAGGAAAGATGGATGAAACAAGAAAGGCAGAATATTGAAAACTACTGAAACTGTTTGAATGATGCATGGAGGGTTCCTTATACTATTTTCTACTTTGGTTTGTATATGAAAATTGCCATAATACTAAGTGAAAATTTTAACAAGAACATGTGCTCTAATACTAAATTGTCTTATCCTAGTTTTGAATCATGGCTCTACATTATTATCTATGTAACATTGGGCAAATTATCTAACCTCACTGTACCTCACTTTCCTTGTCTTTAAAATGGGGATAAGATAGTATTTACTTGATAGAGTTATTGTGAGGACTAAACAAGTATAGCTAAAGTTTTTGGAACAGTGTCTGGAACAGAGTAAGTAGTATATAAATGATTCCTATCATAACTATGTCCTAAAACAATTTATTTCTGCGTCAAAAGTTGTAGACAGCTAAGCCAGAATCTCTATGTTTAAATCTTGTGGCTTGGGTAAACTACCTTTCCTTCATAACTGTGATTCCTCCTCCAGGGAACTAGTGAGAAGTAAAAAATATGCATAAGAATCAAGGGCAAAGATGGAGTTAAGCCTACTACAGCCTCTCACTCCCATTCATGACAACTAAAACATCTGGACAACATACTAAAAGCAATTACCTAGGGACTCTAAAAGGTTAATAACAGATGGCTTGGGGAGGTGAGTCAAAACTTAAAGAATGACCAATAACAGGGATCACTTTCCTAGAGTTTTTTTTCCTTTTATCTCCCAGTGTGGAACTGAGGCTGGCCCCTGTGCAGAAATGCACAGCAGACACAACCAACAAAAATACAGAGAGACAGCCATCTTTCTGGACAGAGGACCAGGAAAACAGGCCTCTGCAAGAAAGAGAATGTGAGAAGAGTCCTCATTGTAGATTTTATTTTCTTCCCCTTTTCTCCCTACTACTCATGTCCCAAATGCAGCCTCAGTCACAGCACTGCAATGTGGCAGCTGTGTAGGCACTGAAAACCCCAATGGTAAACCCATCTTTCTGGCCAGAAGAACCAGTAAAAGAGATTCTGTGGGCGAGGGTGTGCAAGGAAACCCCATTATCTTTTTCTCACCATTTCATCATGAAAGTAGCCTCAGTTATGCAAACCTTACAGCAGCACAGGTGGCTATAACCAAGACAAACTCCCTCTAGAGAAAAGAGGACTCTAGGTCAAAGAATAAAGAAAAGATTAGAGAAGAGATCTGGAAAAAAAGACTCCTAATTCTGTGTTATGAAGTGACAAATAACCTAAGTTAACCACAAAGCTGCACATGTACAGAAGAAACCCAAAGCAGCATAGCAGTCTTTGAAAACTGAGCTAACACTGGAATCACAGGCCAAGGAAGGTAAGACTGAAATTTCAGTCTAAACACAACATTGCTAATCCCTGGCAAATTTGATGAAAGACATGAATCTAGACATTCATAAGATCAATGAACTCCAATAAGATTAACTCAAAGAGAGCTACACCAAGACACATTACAATCAAATTGTAAGAACACAAAGAGAGAACCCTGAAAGCAGCAAGAGAAAAGCAACTCATCATGTACAAAGGATCCTCAAAAAGATTAACAACTGATTTCTCATCAGAAATCATGTAGGCCAGAAGGCAATGGGATAACGTATATAAAGTGCTGAAAGAAAACTGTCAAGCAAGAATTCTTTATCTGGCAAAACTATCCTTCAAAGATGAAGAAGAAATTAAGCTATTTCCAGATAAACAAAAACTGAGGGAGTTCGTCACTGGTGGACCTGCTTATAAGAAATGCTAAAGTGAGTCTTTCTGGCTAAATGAAAGAGCACTAGCCAATAGCTTGAAACTATATGAAGAAATAAAGAACACCAGGAAAAGCAGGTATTCAAGTAGGTAAATATAAAATTCAGTATTAATGTATTTTTGGCTTGTACTCCTCTTTTTCCTACATGATTAAAAAAGACAACTACATAAAATAATTCTAATTTTATATACCATTGAAACAAAATTGGTATTTGTAGTCTAAGTGCCTGACATTAAGCATTTTTGATTGTAGTGTGTGTGACATTAACCTGATTGCCAAGACATCCATTTCAAGAGATATCAATCTTGAATAAACATATTGCCAGTTGCATGACATAGCTACTAGAAAAACAACCAGATAAGGAACTGGCCACCACCACCCAAGAAGGTCCCTCTCTCAGGAAGCCCTGGGTAACCTAGATAACTGACCACTTGAGTGATCCCATTTCTCCCTTTCCATGCCCTAATTCTGGATCTTATGCTTTAGCCAATAAAGAGTGAATCCACAAAACCCTAGATATCCCACCCTTGACCTCTAAATAAAGCAGAGCCCCATTTCTGCACACGTTCTCTACTCAAAACCTGGCTGTGTGGCCCTCGGGTGTACATATACCCTTCAAGATCAGTGAGCAATAAATCTTGTTCCTCAAAGTTCCTTGATGGTTTCTTGCTGAAATGCATCCTGCAAGCATAATAATAACCACAAGAGCTGGCCTGGCCATAAACAGGGACCTCAGTGGGGGCAATGTCTGGGGAGCTTGCTATGAATGATGTGTGCCTAGGAGAGCACTGCAGGCGTTTTTGACCTAGGACACTACCATCAATAGGTTTGAGATCAACAGAACAGTATTAATTCAAACTAGATCACCATAAATTATGCTAGTTACAACTCCCAGAGCAAATACTAAGAAAGTAAGCAAATTATATATATTTATTTATAGAAGAAAAAAGAAGGAAATCAAAATAGTATACTAAGAAATATCTAACACAAAGAACAGCAATGGAGAAATTGATGAACAAAAAATATAAGACAGAACAACAAAATGGTAGAAGTCTTTCCTTATCAGTAATTACATCAAATATAAAAAGATTAAACTCTCCAATTTAGAAACAGAGAATAAAGGAATGGAACGAAAAACATGATCCATTATATACTGTCTAAGAGAGACTCACTTTAGATCCAAAGACATATACAGTTCGAAAGTAAAAGGATGAAAAAATATATTCTACTCAAATAGTAACCAAAAGAGAGCTGGAGTGTCTACGCTAAGCTCAGACAAACTGGACTTTAAGACGAAAATTGTTACAATTCACCAAAAAAAATTACAGAATGATAAAAGGGTCAATTCATCAAGAAGATACAACAATTATATATATGCATTTAACAACAGAGGTCCAAAATAATATGAATCAAAAACTGACAGAATTGAAGGTAAAAATTAACAGTTCTACAATAATACTTGGAGACTTCAACACTCCACTTTCAATAATGGATAAAACCAGACAGAAGATAAACAGGAAAACTGATGACTTGAACAAAACTTAAACCAACTAGGCCTAACAGATATTTACAGAACACTCCACCTAACAACAGAATATACATTCTTCTCAAGTGCACATGGAAAATTCTCAAGGATAAATCATATCTTAGGCCACAAATCAAGTCTCAATAAATTTTAAAAGACTGAAATCATATAAAGTATCTTTTATGATCACTAAGGAATGAAATTAAAAATCAATACAAGAAGGAAATCTGGAAATTTTATAAATCTGTGGAAATTAAACAACACATTTGTAAATAATCAAGGAATAAGAAGAAATCACAAGGAAAAATAAAACATATTTTGAGATGAATGAAAACAAAAACACAATATACCAAAATTTATGGGACTTAGCTGTAAACACTGTATTAAAAAAGAATTAAGATCTCAAACCCAAAAACCTAACCTTCCACCTTAAGGAACTACAAAAAGAAGAGAAAACCAAACACAAGCCAAGCATAAGGAAGGAAATATAGATCAGAGCAGATATAAAATGAAATACAGACTAAAGAAATAATAGAATCAATGAAACCATAAGTTGGTTCTTTGAAAAGATCAACAAAACTGACAAACCCTAAGCTAAACTAAGAAAAGAAAGAACACTCAAATTAATAAAATCATAAATGAAAATAGAGACATTACTACCAACCTTACAAAAATAGAAAGAATTATAAGAGAATACTATGAACAAGAAATTACACAACCTAGATGAAATGGGCAAATTCCTAGAAACATACAAACTACAAAAAACTGACTCAAGAAGAAATAGAAAATCTGAATACAATTATAGTAAGTAAAAAGATTGAATCGGGGGCTGGTGGTGCCCTTGAAGAGCGGCAGGGATGCACGTCCGCCGCGGGCCGTCTGCGCGGCGCGATCTCTGAGGTTCTTTGAGTCCGCGACGGTCACCATGTTGTGCCGGGCGGAGTGCAGCACGAGCAGGAAGCTGGTGCCAGCTCTGGGGTCCCGGCAGAAGCACAGCCTCCCCGACTTGCAGTATGATTATGGCGCCCTGGAGCCCTACATCAATGCCCAGATCATGCAGCTGCACCACAGCAAGCACCACGCGGCCTATGTGAACAACCTGAACGTCACCAAGAAGTACAAGGAGGCGCTGGCCAAGGGGGACGTGACAGCTCAGACTGCTTTGCAGCCTGCACTGAAGTTCAATGGTGGAGGCCATATCAATCATACCATTTTCTGGACAAACCTGAGCCCCAATGGCGGGGGAGAACCCAAAGGGCAATTGCGGGACGCCAACTTTGGTTCCTTCGACAAATTTAAACAGAAGTTGACCGCTGTATCGGCTGGTGTCCAAGGCTTGGGTTGGGGTTGGCTTGGTTTCAATAAGGACCAGGGACGCCTCCAGATTGTTGCCTGTCCTAACCAGGATCCCCTGCAGGGAACAACAGGTCTTATTCCCCTGCTGGGGATTGATGTGTGGGAGCACGCTTATTACCTTCAGTATAAAAACGTCAGGCCTGATTATCTGAAAGCCATTTGGAATGTGATCAACTGGGAGAATGTATCTGAGAGATACATGGCTTGCAAAAAGTAAAACATTATCGTTACACCTAGTGCATTAAGCAATTTCCGACTGTTTTTGTAGTAGCTCGAAGTACCACAATATACCCGTAAGCTGCTCTAGGATAGCATTTCTGAATGTTGCTTATTCAGATATTTGATAAACGTAATGCTATGAATAATTTCCTGTTTTACAATTTTGTTATCGGGCAACTGTTTGAAAATCTTAAATGCTTTGTATGATTTGGTCTTTTCATTGAACGTTTCCTTCAGAGAGCTAGAATGGCTAGGAAGGTTTAATTGTCATCATAAAACCATCAAAAATATCCCATTCCTATGCTATTAGGGGTCTGTGGAAGCCTTTCTCATCCCATTCTGTTATAGGAAATCTAGTCTTTTGCCCCAGTTGTTTAACAACAAAATATTAAATTTATTTCCCAGGGGGAATAGTTTTCTATTGAAAATTGCTCTTTTTGTAAGTAATCCTCCATCTAGTATTGCTTCTGGCGGTGTCACCCAATGGTCTTTAATTGTTTATGGTCACATGTAACACTGGGTAATCACCATTTTGTCTTTTTAAAAAATATTACTTGATTGCTAATTGAGAATTGCTTTATAATGAGAAAGAAATAGTCGTGCATCTGAATTTTCGTCTAGGGAGAAACACAAAGACTTGATGTGAAATGTTGTCCTCAAACCTAGAAATGTGTATTGTCTAACTTCTCAAAATGGACAAATTAGGGCCAAGCTGATAAAGTCCATGAAGGGAGGAGGTCACAGATGGTTCTGGCCGGGCACTTGGTCAGGTGCTGCCTTCGCGGGTAGAGACAAGTGGTTTCCAGACAAGGTCAGCCGCGTGCCTCCCTCAGGATGGAGGGAGGTGCCTCCCTCATTTATTTCCAAAGACTTGTTTTTGAGTTATTGTATCCCATTTGATGTTTTGCTTTTCTTTTAAAACATGTACAGTCCCTATAGAAGCTTTGTATTGAGTTTTTTCAATAAAGGGAAAACCATACCCTCAAAAAAAAAAAAAGATTGAATCAATAATCAAAAAACTTTCAACAAAGAAAAGCTAAGGACCAGAGGGCCTCATTAGTGACACATTTAAAGAAGAGCCACACCAATCCTTAAATTCTTCCAAAAACTGGAGAATGAGGGAACACTTCCTACTTCATTCTTTGAGGTCAGCATTACCCTGATACCAAAGCCAAAGACAACACAAGAAAACTGCAGACCAATATCCCCTATATATATATAGATGCAAAAATCATCAACAAAATATTAGCAACTTGAATCCAGCAGCATATTAAAAGGATTATACACCATGGCCAAGTGGGATTTATTCCAGGAACACAAAGGTGATTTAACATGCAAAAAAAAAAAATCCATTTAACACACCATGTTAAGAAAATGAAGGTTTAAAATAAATGACGGGGCCGGCGCTGTGACCAAGTGGTTAAGTTGGCACACTCCACTTCAGCAGACCAGGGTTTCGCCGGTTCAGATCCTAGGCGTGGACATGGCACTGCTCATCAAGCCATGCTGAGGCAGCATCCTGCACGCCACAACTAGAAGGACCCACAACTAAAAATATACAACTATGTACCACGGGGCTTTGGGGAGAAAAAGGAAAAATAAAAATCTTTTAAAAAAAATGACCATCTCAATTGATGCAGAGAAACATTTGACAAAATCCAATAGCCTTCCTTAATAAAAATACTCAGAAAACTTATTCCTAGTTATTCCTTTTATTCCTAAAGGAAACTTCCTAGGTTTGACAGACGGCATCTATGAAAAACTCACAGCTAACATTATACTTAATGGTAAAGACTGAACATTTTTCCCCTGAAATGAAGAATAAAACAAGAATGTCTACTGTCTCTGCTTCTATTCAACATTGTACTGGAGATTCTGGCCTGGGTAATAATGCAAGGAAAAGAAATAAAAGGCATCCAGATTAGAAAGTAAGAATTAAAATGTTCTCTATTCACAGATATCATGATCATAAGATCAGAGAAAATTCTAAGAATACACAAAAAAATTTTAGTGCTGATATGCAAATACTTCTACATTGAATGGAAATGAACAATTCAAAAATGAAATTAAGAAAGCACTTCTGGGGGCCAGCCCCATGGTGTAGTGGTTAAGTTCGGCACATTCTGCTTCAGTGGCCTGGTTTTGAGGGTTCAAATCCGGGCATGGACCTACACCACTCATCAGCCATGCTGTGGCAGCATCCCACATATTAAGTAGAGGAAGACTGGCACAGATGTTAGCTCAGAGCTAATCTTCCTCAAGCAAAAAGCATGAGGAGGACTGGCAACAAATGTTAGCTCAGGGCTAATCTTCATCAGCCAAAAAAAAACAAAACACTTTCATTTACAATAGCATCAAAAAATAGTTTTTTTATAGTTTGCGTTTCTTTATAGTGAGAGTCCACATTCGTTGGGTCAATGTCATCATATCCTCCTATAAAATTTAAATAACATTTCCTTCCCTTCTTTTAACATGTTTATAATAGCAGTTGGAAGTTTCTGTCTGCTAAGTCTAATACCTGAGCTCACTGAGAGTCAGTTTCTATTAACCACTTTGTTTTCTCTCAGTATAAGTCACATTTTTCTGTCTCTTTACATGTCTCATAATTTTTTGTTAAAAACTAGACATCTTAGATAACATATTGTAGCAACTCTGGAATTTCATTTATTTTTCAGAATTTTTTTTTTAATTTTAATCTCCCTGGTCTTAAACTGTGGCATCTGTGTCCCCTGCAGTGTGGGTATCTCCATGCAGGTTTTAATTCTTATTTACATTTTTTTAGCCTGGCTTCCTAAGGAGTATACCCTGTATCTGAATAGCTTAGTTTTCAGCTAGTTATTTGGGCAACGGTGTTCATTCAAACATCTCAAACCTGCTCTTCAATCTGGGTGTGCGTTGGGAAGAGCACATTCAAGGCTTAGCCAATTCTCAGGTCTTGGCCCTTGCTTTCTGCTGGACACTCTCAATCCCTCCTGCACATGTGCAAAGTTTCACAGCAAGCCGGGGTGGAGAACTTAACCCTTCATGGATCTCTCATCTCCAAGGTCTGCCTGTTAAATTCCTAGCTGGTCTCCAATTCATCCCATCTGGTACCACAACCTGAGACTTGAAAATATGTGGGTTTTCTCTGCTTGTTACCTACCAAGTTCACCACTTCTGGTTGACAAATACAGGTTTTACTCATTGCCCCAAACTGAGTTAGCCTCTCAGGCAGCAAAGCTGCTCATTTTACAGGCCAGTCTGATGGCCTAGTGGTTAAAGTTTGGCATGCTCCACTTCAGTGGCCTGGGTTCAATTCCCACAGAACCACACCACTCACTTGTCAGTAGCCATGCTGTTGTGTTGGCTCACATAGAAGAACCAGAAGGACTTACAACTAGAATATACAACCATATACTGGGGCTTTGGGGAGGGAAAAAAAAAAAAAGAGAGGAAAACTGGCAACAGATGATACCTCAGGGCGAATCTCTAAATAAATAAATAAGACAAAGCATTTTTGGAAAAAAAGCTGCTGATTTTCCAAACTCTGGTTCTTGCCAAAGGTACTGGGGCAGGGGGCGACAGTAGAAGCCTCATGCAAGAATGCTGTAGACTTCCACTATTCTTCCCTGAAGCTCTAGCAGTTTTCCTAAGAATAAATGTTTGTCAATTTGTTGTCTACCTTTGGCCAATTTCCAAAGATCAAATAGTTTTGGGCAATTTTGCCCAATCTTACACGTGTGTGTGTGTGGAGAGGATTCACCAAACTCTTCATGTGGCCATAGCTGGAAGTCCCTCTCTTGTGGATATTTTTATGCTTGTCCTCTTTATTTTATAGACGAGAAAATAAAGATTCAGAGAGACTAGATCATTTGTTTAAGGTTAAAGGACTATGTGGTTTTAAACGGCTAATTTGTCCCTTAAATAGAAGATATGTGAAATGTGGTCATTAGAACCAAGAAGCACCTTGTTTAAAATATGTCTGATTTTGGATAGAACCCTTCTCTGAACATTAGTTTTCTCTTTTGTAAAAGTGAGATGATTGTTGTAATCCACAGATAAATGACTAAATCTAGGTGGGTCTAGATAAGTCTTATTTGTCCAAGTGAAGGGAAACATAATAAATGGGTGAAGAGATGAGAAAATCTGTAGCAGTGAAGATGGATAAAAGTGAAAAGGCAAAAGACTAAGCCAAAATACCAATACATTATTTAATAGATCTTTGCATATGGTTTGTAGTTGGCAACCTGCACAATGGCCCCCAATGATCCTACCTCCTGGTGTTTACACCTGTATAATCCTCTCCTCTTGAGTGTGAGCTGGATTTACTGACTCACTTCTAATGAACAGAGTATGGCAGAAGTGATAAAACGTCACTTCTGAGGTTAGGTTAAAAAAACCTGTGACTTCATCACACTAAAGAGTTTCTGCAAGGCAAAGGAAACCAGAATCAAAACAAAAAGACAACCCACCAATTGGGAGAAAATATTTGCAAATCATATATCCAACAAGGGGTTAATCTCCGTAATATATAACGAACTCACAAAAACAAACAACTCGATCAAAAAATGGGCAGAGGATATGAACAGGCATTTCTCCAAAAAAGATATACAGATGGCCAACAGGCACACGAAAAGATGTTCAACATGACTAATCATCTGGGAAATGCAAATCAAAACTACACTAAGATATCACCTTACACCCGTTAAAATGGCCATAATCAGCAAGACAAAAAAAATAACAAATGTTGGAGAGGTTGTGGGGAAAAGGGAACCCTCATACACAGCTGGTGGAATGCAAACTGCCGCAGCCACCATGGAAAACAGTATGGAGATGTCTCAAAAAACTAAAAATAGAAATACCATATGACCCAGCTATCCCACTAGTGGGTATCTATCCAAAGAAATTGAAATCAACAATTCAAAGAGACTTATGCACCCCTATGTTCATTACAGCATTATTCACAATAGCCAAGACTTGGAAGCAACTCAAGTGCCCATCGACTGATGATTAGATAAAGAAGATGTGGTGTGTGTATATATATATATACACACACACACACACACACAATGGAATACTACTCAGCCATAAAAAAAGACAAAATCATCCCATTCACAACAACATGGATGGACCTTGAGGGTATTATGTTAAGCTACACAAGCCAGACAGAGAAAGACAAACACCACATGATTTCACTCATACGTGGAAGACAAACACACGGACAAGGAGAACAGTTTAGTGGTTACCAGGGGGAAGGGGGCTGGAGGGTAGGCACAAAGGGTGAAGGGGAGCACTTAGATGGTGATGGACAAATAATAATGTACAACTGAAATTTCACAATGTTGTAAAAGATTATGACCTCAATAAAAAAATTAAAACTGTGGCTTCCATTTTGGGTGTTCTTGGATCTGTTGTTCGGTGTGGAGTGAGCTGCCATGTTGTGAGTAGCCCTACGGAGAAGCCCATGTGGCATAGCAAGGAACTTAGCATCTCGCCAACAGCCAGCGAGGAACTGAAGCCTACCAACAACCACATGAGTAAGTGTGGATGAGAATTCTCAAGTCCTAGATGAGCAGCCTCACCCAACACCTTGATAACAGCCTCATAAGAAATTGTGGACCAGAGGGACCAAGCTAAGCCACAGAGGGATTCCTAACCCACAGAAAATGTGAAATAATAAATGTTTGTGATTTTAAACTGCTAAGTGTTGGCATAATTTGTTACACAGAAATAGATAACACATGTTTAAATATTCCTGCTTTTCTTTCTGTCATTAAAATGCTATCTCACCTATATCCTAACTCCTCAGAAAACACTCTCCCCCAAACTATCTTCTTAACTCATTTAACAAACATCTGTGCATATATACCTAGGTTTCTGTGGGAGACACTAAGACATGAGATTTGTTCATTGGCTTTAAGATTATATAGTCAAAGGCATTTCTGAAATATCTTTGAATAATTTGAGATTCAAGAGAAAATTTCAAAGGTTGCTTTGAAGAAAGAGAAGATAGGTCTGTAAAGGACTGACCTGAAACAAAGTTTTTGTTCCATAAAGAAAACTACAAAGGGAAAAATGACACTGAAAAAAACTAGCACGGCACTTGCATCAAGCCAGGAAATTGCTTAGTTTAACACAGGCCTGTTAGCCAGGCCTTGAACACGACAGAAGTCCAAGCTAAGTAGATATTCTAAGGATGTAGAAGATCCAGAGCGCTATCATCTTATACCTTGTTGGGCTTTCATCACTGCCCTCATTTACAGGGTGGAAGATGGCTTACTCTTATAATCCAGGTGGTCTAACCCTGAAAGAGGGAGGGGGAAGCACAGGACAAGCAGCTGCTTTTTATGGTGTGACTTACAAGTTGCACACATTGACTCCACTCACATCCTATTACCTAATATTTAGTCACACAGCCAACATCTATCCACAAGAGACGCTGAGAAAGTCTCTAATTAGGGGGTCATGTGCCTAGCTAGAACATGGTGGATTCTGTTACTAAAAAGAATATGAGGAGAATGGATATAGTATGGGGAAACAGCAGTAACTTCTAATCAGGACCTAGGTTGAAAACTTGAAAAACTTTGAAAAGTTTAATACAATTGATCTTTAGTGGCAGATCTGGACAATACAACTAAACTGTTAATTACCAGAAAATGCACAAGTCATATTACTGACATAACCTGATCTAATCACTACCAGGCTGATATCCAAATATTTCTAAGCCATGAAATGTTCTATTTTTGAGTACGGCAGTGGTATAACATATCATAAGATATTTCAGACTGAAGAAACTTCCAGAGATCACATTGTTGCTTAACAGTTGGTCCTACTTATCCCAGAGAACCTTACAGCAGTTCAATATCAACCAAACCAACACCTACATTTGGCCATTTCCCAATGAAGAGATCATATCTGCTATCAGATATTACTGCAAAAAGGAGTGAAGGTTTATGAGCAGGTAGGCTGTATGCAAGTTAGAGAAACATTTGAAAAGAAGCAAATCTGTGTAGCTATTTTACATTGACTATCTCCCATATGTCAGATACTATGCTAGGTGTTGTGAAAAATACAGAGGCATTAAAGATGCAACACAATATTCCTGACTACATATTATGCAATGTCATTTATATGAAATTTCTAGAAAAGGCAAAACTATAGAGACAAAAAGCACATCTGGGGGCAAGGCAGGAGCAGAAATTGACTGCAAAGAGATACAAGGGAACTATTTGAGGTGAAGGTGTTCTAAAAGTGGATTGTAGTGATGGTTGCACAACTGTATATATTTATTTAAAATCAAACTGTACACTTAAAAGGGGTAAATTAAGGGGCTGGCCCAGTGGCGCAGTGATTATGTTCACACGCTCTGCTTCAGCGGCCCAGGGCTCTAAGGTTCAGATCCTGGGTATGGAGCTACACACTCCTCATCAAGCCATGCTGCGGCGGCATCGCACATGCAAAACAGAGGAAGACTGGCATGAATGTTATCTCAGGGATAATCTTCCTCAGGCAAAAAGAGGAAGATTGGCAACAGATTTTAGCTCAGGGACAATCTTCCTCACCAAAAAAAAAAGAAAAGAAAAGAAAAGAAAAAGGGTAAATTAATTAGAGCTGGGTTTTTTTTTAAGCCCATAAGCTCCATACTTCTATCATCTATCTTCCCAGAATCTATGAATTCCTGTTTGAGAAAACACACACACCATACATTTTAGTGAGGAACTAAGCAGCTAATATCCTGTAGATTCAGATATTCTCTGAAATCTTCTCAGAATTAATTATTTCAACTAAGCTCAACTTTTCTGGTCTTTTCTATTTTTTTCCTACGTATATCATATCTGGCCTCTTTCTTCAATATTCTATTTATATTGCCTGCCAAAAGCTTGAAAGTAAAATTTACTAAATAGTCTGTTGAATAAAGCACCATTTAGAAAAACAGAGGCAAAAAACATATTTCTGGTACTTTTCTAACTATACAGCCTTATCAGGGAAGTCACAGATTCTAAAACTATTTCCTCAGCTATAATTTAAAATAATTTCTCACAATTTAATTATTAAAATTTAAAGCACAGCAAACTAATACAACCCCAACTATTACTACACAGAGTCTTACTCTATAGCACAGTCAGGTATTAAGATATTTATATAATAATAAGTTTTATCCTAAAGTCAGTCACAGGATTCGATAGAACACAACTTTTTTTTTTAAGTATTGTGGGAGAAGATACTATGAAACAACGTGTCCTTTTGAGATATCTCCATTAGTCTTTGAGCATTTCCTTGCATTCTGGCGCAAAATTTTCTAGGCTCAGCTTGAACTCTCTCTGTCTCAGCCCTGGAATCAGCCATTTCTCGAAGGAACACGGATTCCTTTTAGCGGAGAATGGTATTTAGAAGCTAAGATCTGGACACTCGGTGTATTCACTGTTATTGGGTATCCCTTCTCCAAGGCTCTCTCAGTGGGCAGAGCTAGGTAATGTATGTATGTATATATTTATGTATTTAACCAATCTCCGATCACTGCTGCTAGCTTCCTCCTCCACGTAGATGCCCTTACCACACCTACTAGGGCTCCAAACTGGCCAAGACTTGGGCAAGACTCTTGATAATCATAAAATAGAATATTTAGCCTAAGTTAAGCAATTTTTTAAGAAACTATTGTGCCAATATTAAGGGCTTCCATATTTGCCTTCACCTATCTCCCCTTACATTCCCTATCATTTATACAGTCTGGTACTCCAATCTGGCAAAGAACGGCTCAAGGTCACCCCCTCGACAGCTACTCACCACAAGTCAAGAGATTTTACAGACTTCTTAAAATGAGAAAACAACAAATTTCACCTTTTGGTAGCCTGATTAAGTTAACAGAGATTATTTGGCATTTTTCAGCAAAGAAAAATCTTGAACCTGACTTCCCAAGGACATTCCATTTCAGCACTTATTTAAACCATCCCTAGAAGTCCAGAGACATACCTTCTAGAGGTTATCAGGTACTGGAGCCTTAAGTCAAGCATTCATGAAATGCTACATGGAACTTACTTCCTATTACCCACTAGTAATCTACATCCAAAGCTTTAAAAAGTAGTACTGCTTTTTTCTTTGACTCCCATTTCTATAGCTTTCATCCTTATATTCATATCCAAAAAAAAGACATCGGATATATAAGCTTTCCTCCAAAGCACATTTCTCTTATAAAACTCTTCCCTGCACACTAAAACAACCTGTTGGTAATAAAGCTGTAAAAACAAAACTTTAGGGGCCAGCCCCGTGACCGAGTGGTTAAGTTCGCACACTCCCCTTCAGATCCTGGGCGTGGACATGGCACTGTTCATCAGGCCATGTTGAGGCGGCGTCCCATGTGCCACAACTAGAAGGACCACTACTAAAATATACAACTATATACCAGGGGGATTTGGGGAGAAAAAGCAGAAAAAAAACCCCAAAAGATTGGCAACAGTTGTTAGCTCAGGCGCCAATCTTTAAAAAAAAAAAAGCAAAAATGTAATACCTACTGACACAATATCAGGGATGCATGCATGGTAAGGTGGTTTTCTAATCACGGTGATGGATTTTGGATCTCTCACCTGGTTTCCTTTGGAAAGAAAGTAGTCTGCTGACAGCAAGATATCTAAACATACAGCACACACGGTCTCTAAAATTTAAATATGGGTCTCGAAATACCCAGTTACTGAAGAAAAATACTCGACTGCTATCATTTGGTAAAACTGTTGCATACTGGTTCCACTATACAAAAATCTAATTGCGATACCAGTAGTCAGGGTTGCTTTTAAGGCAACAGGTAGCAAAGACTGAAGCTACCTTATTTAATCCAAAACAATCCATTAACCAGTCAGAGAGCAACTGTAACAGGCTTAAGTACTTAAGAAAATACTATTCCCACAGTTGACCTTTGAAGAGTCATTCCCTGCTTCTCAAATTTCTTATATTTAAAGACCGCAATTCAACCTTACAGACCCAATTATAAAATTAGCCTCTGACTCATAATAGCTTAGAAGTCATCTGGTGTAAACTCCTCCCCGCCTCCCCAATTCAGGAATCTCTTTCATAAAATCTCAGAGAGATTACTCAGGCCCTCTTATACAATATGTTGAAAAGATCTCTAGACCTGGAAACATTGAGCTGGGTTCCAGCCCAGGGTCTGCCATTCACTATCTAAAACGTCCTGGGATAAGCCATTTCACTTCTTCAGGCCTGTTTCTTCATGCATAAGAAGTGGGGAGTGACCAGATGACAAATAAGGTATCTTCCTGTTCTGAAGGTACATAATGATTTCCAGTGAGGCCCACTATTTCAAGAAAGAAATAAATTCCATTTTTACACAGCTCTTATTATTAGAAAGGACCTTCTAAATTTCCAAAAATACACATTCCAAAGGACCTTCTAAATTTCCAAAAATACACATTTTTCAACTCTGAAATTTCACCTCTTGAAATCTACCCTAGAAAAATACGACCACACGTGCAAAGAAAACATCTATTAGCACTGTTTGTAGTAGCGACAAATTGGAAGCATCGATTAATAGAGAAAGAAATATAGTATGGTATAATACTATATGCCACAGTTAAAAAGAATGAAGGAAATCGTATACTTACTAATAAGGAATCATCTTCAAACCATACAGTTAACCAAAAAAAAAAAAATTACACAACATGTACATTTTGATGCCACTTATGAAAAAAGCTATGAAGATTTACACAGGGCTTTCTGCAAGGATGGAAATGTTCTGGATCTGCACAGTCCAGTACAGTAGCCACCAGCCACATGCGACTATTGATCTCTGAAATGTGGCTACTGTGTTTGAAAAACTGAATTTTAAATTTTATTTTAACTACTTTAAATTTAAATAGCCACATATGGCTACCATACTTAACACGGCAAGTCTAGAAGAACAATCTAAACTGGTAATAGCGTTAGTTACCTCTGGAGAGGAAACTACATGGGAGGGTAGGAGTGAACCAAGGCAAACTTTTGCTTTACCTGCATTTCTTAAATTTAAAGCAAGTAACACTTAATACTTACATAGAAATAAAATCAAAAAGGAATAGGCCTTGTTGATATTGAGCCAAAAATCTGCTTATGAAGCACCACAGAAAAAATTTAGTTTTTGTCTTTTGCCTTCGCCAGACGTGCAAAAAATTGGGCAAGTATGGTAGCTTTCCCTAAAAACATCCTTTAAATCACATTTCCTCCCAAACTCTCCCTCCTCTGCACCCTCTTTTTTACAACTATAGTAATTTCTGGTACAAAAATGCAGCAATACAACTATAAAGACTATTGACTCATTATCAAGGGAACAGGTGAAACTTTCTAAGAATGTTTTCCAATGGATTTGTGCCTCTCTAGGCAACAACCCTTGTAATATTTTTTTTTTTTTGAGGAAGATTAGCTAACTACTACCAATCCTCCTCTTTTTGCTGAAGAAGACTGGCCCTGAGCTACATCCATGCCCAACTTCCTCCACTTTATATGGGGGACACCTACCACAGCATGGCTTTTGCCAAGCGATGCCACGTCTGCACCCGGGATCGGAACCGGCGAACCATGGGCAGCCGAGAAGTGGAACATGCACACTTAACTGCTGCGCCACCGGGCTGGCCCCTATAATATTGTTTAAAAAAAAAAAATGTCCAAGATCCCCAAGTTTTCTCTTCTCCAAGCCAAACACCTCAATTCTAACCAGAAACAGAGCCAGAATCCTTTCACCATCACATAACTCTACCGTGGCTCAAAACAACAATAATTCAAGGGAGACCATAAACATTTCTTAGTGACTTCTCTTAGTGGAATAGCATATTCACCCAGAGTCTCAGTCCAGACTTCCTCAACACCTAGTCATTCCTCTGTTCATAAATATTTACTGAAAGCTACTAAACACCATGCACTGCAATTAGGGGAAGGGACAGAGCAATGAACAAGATCTATGTCAACAGAGCCTCTATCCCCAAAAGCCTTATCCTTAAAAGTTCTACTGAGATTGGTAAACGCTGAGAAACCTCTATTTCAATTCACTCCAAACAGTCCAACTCACTTCATGCTGAAGTGAGGACCATGCTCACTTCATGCTCTCACTAGGACCACGAGACCCACAAAAAAATCTTTATTCAAGCTTCTAATACAAAGAATGGAAATCTACACAATACATCCAAATACCCCAACACAACAGGGCTAGTCCAATGCGTAATTCTGAAATATCCCTTAGACCAAGTCTTCAACAGTCAACAGCAAAAATGTGAGGAAGAACAATGTAGCAGACAGAATAAATTTATTCTATAGCCATTCTCTTATTCTCTTTAGTATGAGATCATGTCCTTCCTCCTTTTCTTTTTCCTTTTTTTAATATGTCAATATTCTCTAACTTATGAAATAATAGTTTAAGCAGAAAGTACCTGATTTTTGTTTTGGGTTAGTTTTAAACAGTCTTACTTGCCCAATAACAAGACAGTAATCAAACCTCTAGACCAAATATTTGTTGATATTTGTCCATGTCATCCACTGACTTAGAGGATTCAAGAAAGTTCCCTCTGCCCTAAAAATGCACATCCTGAACACACAGAGGAGCCAATTACTCCTCGAAAAAATATACCTCAATAAAAATTAAATTATTACATTTTGACAGAAGGAAAAATTAAGCTTTCCCACTCTTTTGCTGTATTATTCACAAGAACATTAATACCACAATGAAACAGATCCAAACACACAGGATTACAGATATGCAAAATGTCTAACCAAACAAAGTAAGTATACTGGTGACAGTAACAATTGTAATTGATGGCAGTTACTTCTGTAACAATAGAAGTAGACAAATTCTTATCTAGGTTATTTTTGGCTAGTCTTAAATAGCATCCACACTGAACAGGACGTTTATATTCATTAAGCTTTAAAAAGGTGTGTTGGGTGGGCGAGAAGGAAGAAGAGAGAAAATGATGAGAAAGAACTCGTTAATAATAACAATACAAGCTCTATCACATAATTAAGTTTGTCACTAGCATCAGCAAAACTGCAAAATTTACTTAGTAGTTCAATGTGAAACAAAGCTCCCACAGGACACCCACCTCAACTCATCAATTTCCCCAACAAAAAATACATCTGTCCTTACCTTCTAGTAATCTGTATGCTTTCAGGTAAGGGTTAAAATGTAGAAAAGCAATAGAACATAGCACAAACAAAAGGGTTTTCAAGTCAGGCAGGCCTAAATTCTCCAGTTCAAGACCCAGATCTGCCCCTTACTTTCTGTGTGTGACCTTGGACAAGTCATTCAACCTCTTCAAGCTCCACTAGACTGTAAGCTCCATAAGAGCAAAGGAAACTTCTGCCTGACTTACTATTGTGGGTATACAGCATCGAAATACCAGTTTCTTCTTGTATAAAGTAAAGGTTTTACAATATTTATCTCACAGCGGTAACTGGAGGATTAAATGAGATATTATGTATATAGAGCTCTGGCACAGTGCCTCATCAATGCTCAATGAATGTTAACTGTTATTGACATCAACTAGCAACTACCAAATCTGAAAGTACTGTTTGAAGACTTTCAAATACTAATATGTAAAAGTCTTTACCCAGTAAGTGTAAATTGCTCAACTGATGAAAATATTTCACAGAAAACCTACGAATGGTTTCTAAACCACTGGGCTGGGAATCAAATAGATGAACCCTAAATTGTACGTAACAGACGCAAGTTACTAAAAGACATTCAGTAGACTTCAAGTTTTTCTGCTTCAAAAAACAGCCCATAAGAATCCTCCCCATTGGCTTCACAATCTGCCCTTCGGACGTCTCTAGCTGTCAGGGAACCCCCTCCTCCGCGCTCAGGGGGAGGAGAGAAAATCTCCGAGGTGGGGGGCCGAGGTTGGGGGAAGCGCACATCCCCGCGCCACTCGTCCAGACCCACCTTGAGCAGGATGGAGGGCGGCAGCTGATTGATGTCTGGGGCTTCAGGGGGCGGCTCCCTATGACAGTCACAGGGGTTTTCGGGGGGCTCCTGACAGTCCGCGTCGCCGCATTCACGCTGCTGCTGGGCAGGCGAGGGGGCGGTGCCCCCCGCTCGGACGGCGTCCCCGCCGGCCTCTGCTGGGGCAACTTCGGAAGTGGGAGAGGAGGGCGGGGGACAGAGAGGCTGCGATGGCTGCTCTGGGCCCTGGCAGCAGCCGGCGTCGGGGGGCCGCGGCGGCGAAGCGCCTCCCCCCGCGGGCCCTCCTCCGCCGCCGCCTCCACCGCCGCAGCCCCCGCCGCCGCAGCGGGGCTGCTTACAGGGGGTACAGGCGGGGACCCCGGCCCCCTTCCGCTTGCACACCATCTCAGGGGGCGTGGGGGGCTCGGCTGGCGGCGGCGGCGGCCCCCGGAAGAGCTGCACGGCGGCGGGCGGCCCCAGGAAGCGCACGGGCCCCACGCTGGCCAAGAAGAGGCTCCGGCCCTGCTGCTCCCAGGCGGCGGCCGCAGCCAGCCCCAGCTCTTTGCAGCAGGAGGCGGGCGACGAGGCCGAGGCGGCGGCGGCGGCGGCGGCGGCGGCCGAGGAGAGCAGGAAGCGGCGGGCGGCGGCAGCGCAGTCCTCGGCAGCCAGGGCCGCGTAGCACCGCGCCAGGTGCTGCGAGGAGGCGGCCGCGGCGTAGGCCCCGTCCCGCGGCGGCGGCGACAGCGGCGGCTCCTCCTCTGGGCCGGCGGGGGCGGGCGCGCCGGGGCTGTGCACGATGAAGCAGAGCATGCAAGGCCCGCGGAAGAAGCAGTCCCGGCTCCGGGGCGCCGCCGGCTGGGGGGGCGCCTTGGCCGGGGTCCGGCGGGGCAGCCTGAGGAGAGGACGGCGGCGGCGGCACCAGCTGCAACAGCGAGGCCTCTTCTGGCTCGGGCGGTTACGCGGCTCCTTCGAGAGAAGGTGGCCCATATAGAAGGCCCCGAGGAGAGGGACCGGGATGGGGAAGTAGGGAGGCCCGGAGAGGCGGGCTCCCGGCAACGGGGCAGGCCGCTCGCTGGCTCGGCCTCGGGCCCGCGGCGGGGTCGCCCGCCCTGCGCACACACGGGCACACACGCGACGGTGGGGGGTGGGCGTCAGCTGCGGGCCGCCCCGGCGCCCGACGGGGGCTACATGCTTTGCCCAGGGAAGCCGGGAGAACGATGGGCGCGAGCTTGGGGGACGCGACGGAGGGAGCGAGCCTGCCGCCTAGGCGACCAGTCCGAGCCCGACTCGCCGGCTCAGTCAGTCAGTGCGGCGGCAGGGGCACGCGAAGTCCCGCTCGGACCATTTTAACTGCGGCTCCGCCGGCGGCGCGCGCGCCCGCGACTCAGCTCGAAACCGCAGGAGCGCGCGGCCCGCGCGGGGAGGGGGCGGAGCCGGCGGCGGCGGCGCGCTCGGGGCGGGGGCGCGGGCGCCCGGCTGCTCACCCGGGACGGCCGCTAGGCAGGGACTGCTGGGAAGAAGCGGGCCGACGAGGACGTAGGGCTCGCGGGGAGCGGCGCACGCACCTCCCTCCGGTCGCCCAAGGTTTCTCGGAGGCCGCTAGGCCCACGCCCCCTTTGTGGGGCGGGAGGAGACGCTTCCGAGCCAGCTGTGTGACATCCGTTTGCACAGCCGCGCTGGCGTCCGTAGGTGTAAGTTCAAGAACTGCTATTGGCCGGGAGCCGCTCGGCTCTTCCCCTCACCCCCACCCCCAGGCTCCGAGACCCAGGCTGCCCTGTAGCCGTGAAGCCGGTTCCGGCGGAAGGCCAGCCTGGGTCCCGGCTGCCTCCGGTGGAGTAGCGGATTCGTGGCCCTTGGATGGGGTCGACCTGTGTTCTCACGTGAGGGGCTAACTGGTAGTGCAGCGCCGCCGTGTTTCTCCAACTTGTTTTCATACTTGTTGCTTGTGGCCGACTACTAACTTTTCATAACTTTATTTCAGAATGAAAGCATAGATCAAATTACCTATACACACCAGAAATATAAAGTTTCTCAACCCAGTGAGTCATCCAACATCCCAGGCTACAAGCTGTAGATGACTTTATCATCTGCACCCTCGGAGTCTCATCTATCCGTCCAACATATACTTTAAAAATTGGGCAGTGCCTACTATAGGATAAACCGTTCTAGGCGGACCTTGGGGACCCAGACGACAGAGAGCAAATAAGCTTTGCAGAGAATCCTGCAGAAGGTTTGACTATGATGCCAGAGACACAGGGCAATAACTAGAGCGGTACCTGGTGTTGAGAGAAGGTTAGCTTTCAAAAGGGAGAAATTGGAAGAAGCTTAAATACTGATGGGAATGAGCCAGAATAAAGGAGGAGGTAAGAAGATAAGAGATAATACAAGGCCCCTGAGAAGGTGGACTGGTGTGTCCCTTACAAGGGATACCATCTTCACCGTCATTGGAAGGAATAAGGAAAGGACAGATAAAGAATGGATAGATAGTGGACATTTCTGACAAGTGAGAGAGTTCCTTACAAATGGTCTGTTTTCCTTTGAGTGAAGCCTGGTTACCTGCTGAAGGGTGGAAGGAAAGTGGCAGGTGTTTACAAAAGTTGCTAAAGAAAACTTGAGAGAACTGACTAAGGAAGCAGTATTTGCCAGATCCAAGGTCCATCAGCTTAGAGACGGTGGTTTGAGCCTGTGTGACTTTCCCACCGCAGTGGCCAGCGTCACCCAGCCTTCACCCAAACACACCAAGAAACCTTTGCTAACAGTGGCTTCTTTGTCAGGAATGACTTTTATTTTAGGTGTGCCAACATTCAGGGATCTCCCTTTCTGAGCTTGATCACAGATAGAATTCTAAGAAACCTAGAGCAAAGATTTGTCAAATTTTTGTTTAGGTTTTCCCTACCTGTTACCATCAAATGCACTGCCCAAACTCCCTTTACCTACAGATGTCCACATAGCTTTCACCCCTCTGACTGTAAAGGGATCTTCTAGGGCCCCGGAGCACCATTGGTGAGGATGAGAGGTTAGGAGTTAGAACAGAACCTTTGCCATCTCTACTATGCTACACTTTGAGCAAAAGGAGGGAATGTTCTAAGCCTTTTTATTTCTTTCTCTATGTCAGGAGAAGTCAGGGAGATTCTGAGCACCAGCAGATGCTTTACTGTTGGCCTTGAAGAAGCAAACTGCCATGTTGTGGAGAGCTATGTGGCAGGAAAGGCAGGTGGCTCTAGCAACCGAGAGTAGCCCCTGGCTGATGGCCAACAAGAAGGCCAGCCTTCACGCCTGTACTCTTGAACACAGAATACAGAATTGTGAATTCTGCCAACAAATACATAAGCTTGGAAGAAGACCTCGAACTACAAAAGGGAGCATGGCCATGCTGACACCTTGATTTCAGCCTTGTGAGAATCTAAGCAGAGTCCGGTTGAGCCCATGCCAAGACTGTGAAATAATAGGTTTCATTTTAAATCACTACATTTGTGATATTTGTTGTTGCAGGAATAGAAAATATATTCAACCACCAAATACAGTCCTATGGAAACCAAGACTTGATGTAGTTTATCAGGAAAAAGCAAAACAATCATACTCCAAAGATTAATTCAAGTGCATGAAAGGAAACAATTAACCAGGAGTTAATACAGAGAATTCATCATTCTCCCACTTTTATATAAATTAATGGAATAATTGAGGCAAAGGTAGTTTATTTTACTTTATATTTTCACTTAAGATCACATATTTATCTTTTCCTCCACTTAAATTAATACAACATAAAGATGTTCTACTGCTTATATCTCCTCAATTTTGTGCCCACTTATAACCTGTATTATAATTGATATTTTCTCATTTTCAACTGGTAAAACAGGGCATTTAGAAAAAAAGAAGTTACATGTGTTTCCCCATCCAACTTCATGTTTTCCCTCCTAAGTTTAATAACATTTGGGTTTCTTGTTATATAACTGTAAAATGGTTACATGCTTGCTCACAATAAACAAAGGCCAGATAATTAACATTACTTTTAGTGACTCAGAAATGGCAAGCCACAATCCTCCATGTTGACAATTTGTGGTATCAGTATAATAACCAACTAAAGTCGATGCTTCAAATCTGTTTGTTCCACTGCTGAGTCTGATTACTGGTAGCAGGTTGCCCTTTCCTAGCCCCTTTCTTATATAAAATGGGTTCTATCTCCCATTCTAGAGATAAAATAATTATAACCTGGATCCAAAAACTGAAAGGATTGAAAGAACCATTCAAGTTACATATGTAATCCCTCGTGGGACAAGTTGGGGACAGAGGAAGGGTGGCAGGAGTGGTGATGCAGGGATAACTCACCTCTGCTCTGATCCTCTGTGTGACACTGGTGGCTTCATTAATCCCTGGATTATGAGATTTTTGCCTTAAGTTGACCACCTGAGCCAAGTGATGAGACATTGTTCTTTCCTGCTACTCAGGGAGTGGATAATCCTCCCTGGACATAGAAAGGGATGATAAAGTACTTTTTAAATTATTTTTCCTCTCTAAAATTAGAAGTTTGAGTCATATCTCAGTGTGAAAGCAATGGAAGAAATGATTTGGGAATCTATTCTCTTGAATCTCATAAATTACATCAATTCCCTCAACTTTGTGGAAGCGCACTTTATCAGTATATCATCTGTGTTATCTTGAGTAGCTTTGGGTTTCAATTCTGTTCTACTTGCTTTTTAATTATACATTGCTGTTTGTCATTTTGAATTTAGTTTGTGTTTCATCAGTTATGCCTACAGCATGTAGTGATACAAATACATCAACCCTATTTAGGGTCCTTTATTTCCCACCAACCACATGTTAAAACAAGGGATCAGGGATTAAAAATTATATTGTCTATAACCCAAATGTTAAAGCAGACATAAAGATAATCTCCTCTAAATTTAATTGTTCAGCAACATTTGTTATTAAGAGTCACCTCTCCCACTCCCATCTGAAAAGTGGGAATGAGTCAAATATGGGTGTTAGGATCTTTTGTCCCCTCCAGGGAAATTGATCCAAAAAGCCTGAGAACCACTGTTATAAGAAGCATCCTATCTTTTGTGACTTCTTTTTCTTTCACCACTGCTTTATAGATTTATTTCAATTTTATTTTGGAAGTGTGTGTGTGTGTCTTGGGGAAAAATATGAAGATTTTTCCCAATTCCTGTTGTTTTGCCAATGATTTTCTCTGACAAATCAATATATTTCCTCCTATTTTCTTCCATATTGGAAAAATTGTAATCTCTAAACATTAATAAATCAAGTCTAATTTGAATAATTTGAATCTTTATTGGACTACAAATCAAAGGGGTTCATTGCTGACTTACTGACAGATAAACACAACTGCAAAGAGTGATCAGTGCCATTTTCATGTGCTGTGGATCTAGAGGAACTCTCTTTCTAAAATTAATATAGTTGTTTTCCGTGTCAACCATGGAAGGATAAATAATATTCTCCCCATCACCAATGCTCTACACATTATTATAAATTTTTAAAAAAATAAAGAAGAAAATTTACTTTGGAGGTGTTAAGGGCTCTAAAGTGTGTCAGATGGGGCCGGCCCCGTGGCCGAGTTGTTAAGTTCTCATGCTCCGCTTCAGTGGCCCAGGGTTTCATGGTTCGGATCCTGGGCGCCGACATGGCACCACTCATCAGGCCATCTTGAGGCGGCGTCCAAGATACCACAACTAGAAGGACCTACAACTAAAATATGCAACTATGTACTAGTGGGATTTGGGGAGAAAAAGCAAAAAAAGAAAAAAAGTTATAAAGTTTGTCAGAATCTTCAATAAAAAGATATGTGGAGCACATAGTCATTGGAAAGTGACAAGAATCTATAAAAAACTGCAAGAAAAACTGTCATTTCAAAAGGAACGTTAATTCTTTTTGGAGGTTTTTTTGTTTTTTTTTTTGAGGACGATTAGCCCTGAGCTAACTGCTGCCAATCCTCCTCTTTTTGCTGAGGAAGACCGGCCCTGAGCTAACATCCATGCCCATCTTCCTCTACTTTATATGTGGGATGCCTACCACAGCATGGCTTTTGCCAAGTGGTGCCATGTCTGCACCCGGCATCTGAACCGGTGAACCCCAGGCCGCCGAGAAGTGGAACATGCGAACATAACCACTATGCCACGGGGCCGGCCCCAGGAACTTTAATTCTAAGGGAAATTATGAACACTGAAACTTATTTTAAGTTGTATTGCCTATTTCATGCTGTTTCATCTACTTTCATTGCCAACCAGCCTCCCCTCACCACAGTGTCTCATTTCTGACTGGGCCTTTCTATTCTAGGCTACACCTCAACAATATTGAGATATGCTTCATAGTCTCTTCTTATAGGTGTAGTTTTGAAAATAGTCTACGAAGAAAATTAGTAATCCTTTTCAGGCACATTATAAGGAATAATTTGCTAAGATCAAGTTGGAGAATGATTACTTGGAATAGAAACTTCAAAGGCTGGGTTAATGGGGGAATAATCATTTCTAAAATAAAACATGAGCATGGAACACATTTCCTGGGAAGCCATCAGTTTTTAGACTATGTGAGGTATATGGGTATGTGTGTGTGAAAGAAAGAGAGACAGAGAGAGAAAGCAAGCTTCTCCTTGTGTATACTACCATCCGTAATAATTTTCAAGAAATACCAAACAATTCCTAACTTTAACTTGTTCTCTTCCTTTAGTAGAGAAACTAATCCACACGAGCAAGTGAAAAATTTTAAGACTGGAAAAATTCCGGCAGCCTTCTGACTATACTCAATCATTGGGGCTTGGTTTATAATTCCAGACAAAATAGAGAAAGCTTGAAAGGAGGAAACAAAAAAAAAGACAATAGAGAAATGACTTCAACGTTTTGGTGGGGGACGGTCTTTCTTATGGCACTCAGTCCAAAAACTATCCCTGCTTGCCCCTGAAACAGGGCTCAACATCATTATTCATTGAAGTAATTCCAATTAAACTCAGATACCATCACACACTTACTAGAATAGCTAAAATTACAAAGATTGACATGGCAAGTGTTGACAAGGATGTGGAACAACTAAAACTCTCACATACTGATCGCAGAAATGCAAAATGGTACAAGCACTTTGTAAAACATGCTGCCAGTTTCTTATAAAATTAAACACACAGTTACCGTACGATTTGGCAATCTCAGTCCTAGGTGTTTACCAAAAAGAAGTTAAATGTACATTTATACAAAAGCCTGTATGCAAATATTTGTAGCAGCTTTACTCATACTTGTCAAAAGATGCACACAACTCATTTTTCCTCTGGTGAATGAATAATCTGTGGTACGTCCACACGATGGATAAATTTCAAACACATCATGCTATGTGAAAGAAGTCAGACTCAAAAGGCAACATACTGTATGATCCCAATTTTATGACTTTCCCCAAATGGCAAAACTGTAGGAACAGAAAATAGAACAGTGGTTAGAAGGATCTGGTGTGTGTGTTGGAGGAGCAGGGGGGATGGTTACTACAAAGAGGCAGAATGGAACTCTTTGGGGAGTTAGAAGTATTCTATATCATGCTTGTGGTAGTGGTTATGTGACTGAAAGAGTTGTCAAAATTCATAGAACTATCCACTAAAGAGGATGAATTTTACATTGTATAAATTGTATTTCAATAACCCTGACTTTAAAGGAAAAGAATACGATAATAATTTATAAGATATCTAACCTAGACTCTTCAATTCAATGTCATTTAAAAAAAGTAGGATATCTGAACTAGATCTAAAGAGATGGAAGAAACAAAAATACCAAATGAAATGTATGCACCTAGGATGGAGTCTGGTTTAAAATAATGTAACAAAACAACTAAGAAAATTATCTTTGTACGATTGGGGATATTTGAATATGGACTGGATGTTAGATGATAGATAATTATTGTTAATTTTCTTAGGCATTAAAGGAATATTATGGTTATAGAGAAGAATGTCTTTTTTTTGTTAGGAGACGCATACTAAAATATTTTAGGTGAAATATCATGGTATCTACTTTCAAATAGTAGTGCAAAAAAAGTCAGGAGAGAGACATGAGAAATGCTAATCACTACTGAAACTAGATGAAGAAGTTGTGGGCATGAGTTGTACTCACCAGATAATGTGTTTTAAGTGTAGTAATAATATTCTGATCTAAAATATCACCTTTATGATATACCAAATGCCCGTGATGGTTATGAGTAAAAGGAAAATTGTAGGTGAATATGTATCACATGATTCTAGGTTTTTTAAATATATGTGTGATTAGTGTATATAAATTTATCTTTATAAACTCCTAAATAACTTGGTGTTGACCCACATCATATTGTTAATAGCAGTACCCACTGGTAAATGAGGTGGGGAAGCAGAAATTGGAAGAACCCAAATGGAAACCTCCTTTAATACTCCATACTTAATACTTTATAATGCTAAAAGGCTTTTGGATGATATCTACTTTTCTTATGCTAAAAGCCTGAAGGTGAAAAGGAGGTCATCTAAAACCTTACCATTTTTCATCCTTATTCTCGTATCTGTACAATGAGACCAAAATTTTTTCCAAAAGACTTTTGACTCTTTCTAAAATCAAATCCTCCTTAAATGGATGAATATCTACACTGAGGTAGTCACAATAGTGTACTTCTACATTTGAAGGCGATTCCAAAGAAGGATTTTGAGAAACATTCTCAGCAACAGCATCACTGCAAAAGAACATGATATGCAATCCACAGATAATATAGGCAGTTCCAAATACAACAGAGTAGTTAAAAATTCATTTGTAAATTGTTGTTAATCTTATAGTGATATGAAATTATGAAAGTAGGACCTTTTCCTCTTCTTTTTGCGAAAGTTGTGGAAATATTACTAAGATTTCTATTTATCAACAAAAGTTGTTTGGAATGCATAACACGTTTTTTCCACAGCAACATTGTTAAACACATTGGTAAGACGTGAAGGCCAGATTGGAAAAGCTTATTCAACCCAAATGTGACTGATCCATAGTACTAACAGTAGGTCTCAATAAATGAGAGTGAGTGAATGGATGAATCAGTAGGAAGGACCAGGAGATTCATTAGATTGTGAACTCTGGGAGGAAGGAACTTGTCTTCCTTATTCGTGTTTATATCACCAACATCCTGCCACATAGCTGGTGATCTGCAAATGTTGAATGAACAATTCAAGAGCTTCCTCGCTTTCCCTGGGTGTGGAACTGGACTTTTATAACAAGTTGTATTTGTCTTAACCCGTTGTTAAAGGATACCTTTTTTTAAAAGATAAAATCATGAACCTTGTATAAACATAAAGAATGTTTTAACTCAGTTGTGAGGGACCTAGAAAAGTGTAAAAAGCCAGTTCAAGAAGACTCCAAAGACAAGATGATACCGAACCTGAAGTGAGTTCGCTCACCTGTTGCGCAGCAAGCCAATCTCTGACACTGGCTGTGGGGGAAGAGAGTAGGAATTTTATTTTTGCACAGCGCTGAGCAAGGAGAGAGGGCAGCTAACGCTGAAATCCCAAACTCCCCAAAAAGCTAAAAGGAAGGATTTTTATTTGGGGTTTTAGGTAGGGGAGGGGGAGCATATGGCCTTGCTGGTGGGAGCTTTCCCACCAGCCTGTCTTTGGCCTTGAGACACTTGCAGAGAGGAGGGAGCCCATGACCTTGCTGATTAGCAGCTTCCCCACTAGCCTGTGTCTCTTTGCAGGGAGGAGATAATCCAGGTGCTTGTCCTGGTGTCTGTCTCCATGGAGGATAGTGGATTCTGGAGCCAAGATGCCAGAGAGTAAGCAGGGAATGAGTGTTTTAGTTTTAATCCCATATATGCTGGGTTTAATGTGGGGAAACTGATATCAGGGTTGGTATCAAAGACACAAACAGAAGCAATCAAGAGTGCTGAAATGAATTTGTAAATAGATGAAAAAATGAACAAAATTCACAAGCAAATAATCAATTGCTTCTTCACCAGCAAAAATTATTTGTATTACCAGCAGTTTACTACAACTAAGAGTGGTAAAATCATTCAAAGGCAAAGAAAGCTACAAATAATGAGAAAAAGTGGGGTAGACAGCAGCCAGCATTTCAAAGGACACTCAGTAATATTTTTTCTTTTGTCGTCTCTGTCTTTCCCAATTTTTCCTGACAATCTCCTCTCCTCGGGATAATAATTTCAAAGATTATCCTTAATCATACACAAAAATGCCGCTTTTATTAGGTTTGGCCTGATTGTTGACATAGGTGAGGCGAGGACAGGAGTTAGCAAACTGCAACCTGTGCGCTAATTCCAGTCCAGAGCCTGTTTCTGTCTCTCTTGCAAGCTAAGAAGGGTTTTGAAAGAACATCAAAAGATGAATAATTTTTTGTGACATATGAAAATTACATGAAAATTGAATTTCAGCCTCCATAATTAAAGATTTATTGGAACACAGCCCCACTCGTTCATTTATGGATCGTTTGGCTGCTTTCTCACTACAATGGCAGAGTTGAGAGGTTGTCACAGAGAAGGTATGGCTCACAAAACAAGGCCAGGACTCCAGTGAGGTGACTCAGGTACTTACCTTGGGCACGAGATTTAAGGGAGGCACCAAGAACTAAGTAATGAATAATGCTTTGATGCAATATTTTTAAAAATCAAAAGGAACAGAAAAAAATGATCAAAATGTCAAAATGTTAAACAAATACAAGATCAGTGTTACTAATTTTTCCTTTTGCCTCAGGCTCCAATATGACTTGGAGTGGCACTGCTCCACCTCACTCGCCTCACCCTGATCCTGGCCCTGTGGAAGGCTTAAAATATTTGGCTTTTAGAGAAAAGCTGATGAGCAACAGTGTTAACCAACCATAGAAGCTTCCTTGAGTTTGCTATTCAAACTTAAGCACTAAGCATTAAGGTCACCGAATAAACTTCTGATTGGGAAGGATCACAAGGAATCTTGGATTGAAATCTTAAAACTTCTATTATTGCTATCCTGAGGCTAAGAAATTAAGCCCGAAAACATCTCTCCACCAGATTTCTTCTGCAGTACCTATAAATTCGGTGATTTCCTCTCTTTTTTGAGGTCCTCAAAATTAGCTAAGTTTCCTGGCTTGCCAGTAAGTGAAAGTTCTCTTATCATTTCCAAGTCTGGAACCCTGGAAGCCGATTTTCCTTGGTGGGCTTAACAAGTATTGGTCCCATATGTAGAGTCAACTTATTTTTTTTTTTTCTGTGAGGAAGGTTGGCCCTGAGCTAACATCCATTGCCAATCTTCCTCTTTTTTTGCTTGAGGGAGATTGTCGCTGAGCTAGCATCTGTGCCAATATTCTTCTATTTTGTATATGGGACCCTGCCACAGCATGGCTTGATGAGTGGTGTGTAGGTCTACACCCGAGATCTGAACCTGCGAACCCTGGGCCTCCGAAGCACAGTGCATGAACTTAACCACCACACCACCAGGCTGGCCCCATCAACTTTTGTTTTTCATAAAAATGACCTATCATAGCTGGTTAAAAGAAGATCATTCTCAAATCATACATTCCAGGCAATTTGTCCAATTATATCCTGGTATAAAGGCAGATAGAATCTTATTGAACGTATGTAGATAACTATATTGTCATGAAAAGCAAAGAGAAGGTAAAGGTTTCTGAAGTTGGGGGAGTCAGTGAGAATCAAATACTATGTAAAAATGTTTTATTTCAGCTTACAAGGACAGTCTACTAAATTGCTGTAAGTTACAGGTTGCTTAAGACGAAAAAGAAAGGGCTTCTTCATATGTGCAAAAAATAGAACAATAACACCATCAACAATATTCTAAACAAATAGCTACAATAAAATTTCCCTCATTACTCCATTCAGTCCTCTGTAATTAATTTTTGCTTTGCTGGATCTTGGTTAGCAGTCTCCTATCCTGAAGACACCAGCCTCTGGATTAAAGAGTTCTGGAAATTCTGACTCAGTCCATTGGTAAGGTCTGAAAGTTATTAAGTGATATCAACTCAGAAGCCTGAGCAAGAGTCTGTTTTTTGAAATGCCAATAGTTTGAAGTACCCGTTATGGTCCTTTTCCACTAGTCTCTAAATTTTTATTTAGAAATTTTTTTACCCCCTAAATTTAGGGCTCCGATTTTGGGAAGGCAATTTCAAAAGAGTTGTCAGAGGATATATGAACACTTAATTAAGGTAGGATCATGGGTTACTGAGAAACAATACTTGGTTACTTATTTAAAAGGGACAATAAGAGATTTTAAAAGTAAACATAGAAGATAACATGATTGTAAAGAACCTCAGCTCTTTCAAAAGTGAGAAGACTTTTTTTCTTAAATAATCAAGAATATAATAAAATCAACATAAAGCACAAACAAAATTATTCTGATAAGCCACAGAATCTGTGCTATGTAGGCAGATAACGCAAAAGGTAGAGTGAGCTTCCATATTATAAGTGAAGGTTATTAATCAGTGAACCAAGGAAGTAAGCCGTTAAAATTGAATAACTTTTGGGGGCCTGCCCGGTAGTGTAGTGCTTAAGTTCGTGCACTCTGCTTTGGTAGCCCGGGGTTTGTACGCCTGGATCCCAGACACAAACCTAGCACGACTCGTCAAGCCACGCTGTGGCAGCATCCTACATAAATAACGAAGGAAGATTGGCACAGATGTTAGCTCAGGGCTAATCTCCCTCACACACACACACACACACACACACACACACACACACAAAATTGAGTAAACTTTGCTAAATTTAACATGTTTTATGGTGTCTTTTCAAACTCAGGTATTATGAAACCAAAGAAAAGAAAATTCACTTTCCAAGTTTTCTCCTTTATATTATTTTATATTCTAGAATGAACTGACCCTTTTCTTAAGGGCTGTCTTTGTCCATTTGGGCTGCTATAACAAAATACCAAAGACAGGGCAGCTCATACAACAAACATCTCTTTCTCACAGTTCTGCAGGCTAGGAAGTCCAAGATCTAGGCCCCAGAAGATTCAGTGTCTGGCGAGGGCCTGCTTCTTGGTTCATAGATGGCTGACTCTCATTGTGTTCTCACATAGCTGAAAGGGGGCAAGGGAAGTCTCCGGAGTCTGTTTTAAAAGAGCACCAATCCCATTCATGAGGGCTCAGCCTTCAAACTAGTCACCTCCAAAAAGCCCACCTCCTAATGCCATCATATTGGGGATTAGGTTTCAACATATGAATTTTGGGAGATACAAATATTCAGTTTATGACAAGGACAGAGTGTGATCTCAGGATGACTAGGGTCCCGAAACCTTTCAGGAGATGCACAAAGTAAAAACTATTTTCATAATAATATTAGGATGTTATTTGCCCTTCTCATTCTCATCCTCTCACAAGTATACAGTACAGAGTGTGATATCACAGCAGATTAAATGCAGAAGCAGACAAGAGAATCCAGCTATTTTCTAGTAAGCCAGACAGCTGAGAGATTTCGAATAACATAAAACAGTGCCATTCTTCTCATATTTTTTGGTTTTAGACAATACAGTTATTTTCTTAGAAAATGTTTATTTTAATATGCAGTGGGTTCATATGGTATTGCTCTTTTCCAAAGATTCATAAAATAAATATTTTTTACATTTCTCACATAAACAAAAGCTTTTGGGAGTCCTCAATAATTTTTCAGTGTAAAGGAGTCTGTATAAACACACACACACACACACACACACACACACAAACTTTTTATTTTAGGGGAAAAAAACTGTAGTCTTTTTCTTTGAAAAACAAAAGCATAAGCACAATTTTATTTCTCTGTCACTCCTGCTCCTATTCTGGTCTCAAACACCTCTAATAATTATAACTTCTAAAAAGTAAGAAATGTTTATTTCACAGAGAAAAATGATGGCATGGAGGTGAAGGGGTTAAAATTACTTTAAACCTAAAACATCTGAACACTCAGGAGCCACAGACAGAAACATCATCTAAACTTAAGCAGATACTCCTGAGAATACAGCTGCCATTGACCCTCTCTGAGAGATTTTCCTATTTGGAAGAAGGTTGACCCTTAGCACAAGGAAGTTTGAATTCAGCTGCTCATTAGCATCATAAAGCCCAATAGAACCTTCCATACTTTCCAATTGAAACCCTAAACCTACCCCTTTGTTAAGTTGGTATATAAAGCTTTACCTCTGGCTAATCAGTGACTTACTTGTTACTGACTGACTTCTGTGAGCTCCTGTAAATAAACCTCGTCTTTTCTCTTGTTTATTTGTCTATTGTCAATTAATTCATGGGTCCCCAATGAATTGAACATAAGTAGGTATAGGAATAGTTTTTCCCAACATGGATGGATTGTGGAACTGTATTTCATATATAACCATTTGAGCAAACTAGCCTGTGAACACACATAACACGGCTTTCCACAGCAACACCCATCTCTTTTAAAGCTTCTTAAGATGCCAAAAATGAGCACATTCATTAACATGACTGAAAGATATAGCCTTTCTGTGGCATTTAAATAAGATGAAAAGTAAATAAATTTCAAGCTTTGCTCCAGAATCAATGGTTCAGTATTCTGATTTACCTAGAAATTATCTTGGTATTCAATGATTATCTATTAATTAATTCAATTTAATAGCAGTTCAAGGTTTTAAGTTACCCTAAAGATCTTGGAAATTATCTTAAAGCTGACATACTGTTGGTGCTGCCTAAATAGCTAAGATAAATACAGCTAATGGTTAACATAGGTCAGCATAAGGGAAGCCATCTTATAGAGAGGAATGATATTAGAACTATAACAAGAAACCTCCTGTTCTTTCGTAGCAATGCTCTCATTTGCACGTAGCTTGGAGAAGTACACATCTGCTTGTGAGAAATATGCATGCTCTGCTATTTTTGTAGCCTTGGCTTATACATGACCTCCCTATTCCGATAAGGCAATAACTTTGTTCTTTCAGCTTTTCCAGGGATGTAACGACCTTCAGGGAAAAAACCTCTGCTGACATCAGTTGCTAGTGAAAAGAGAAAATGATGCTCTGTAGTCTCAAGGACTACAACTCCCAATGGTCAACATTCCAAGACGTCCCCCTTTTTGGTCCGTTTACCCTATAGAACTGCTTCAAAATTTTGTAGTTTTAAGATGGTTCTTTAGGACACACGTCCACTATCTTCCCCCTTGCTGGCAAGCTGTAATAAAAAGACCCTTTCTCTCTTACCACTTGCCTCCTCACTGTTGGCTTGTATTGTAGAAGTAGAAGACCCCCCCTTGGTGGTTACAATACTACAAAACATAATTACTATTGAGATTAAAAGTTTGTCAGATTAATGACAATTTATTTAGTTAAACAAAACTTATGTTTTTCAAAATCATAAACATTATTTAGGAGTAATGTCAGCTTATTTGTTCAATAAACATGTAGCTTAGGAAAAACAAATCTAAGTACAATAAAATGTACACGAAGGGGTCCAGAATACACAACTCTGGCATAAAAGTTACTTTGAGCAGAAGGCATTTGAGTTCCTGAAATCCCTTATCTGCCTAAAAGCAGCACCTCCCAGGAGAACTCAAAAGAACCCAATTGTCATAAGTCTCCTCCCTGGGAGCAACGCGGAGAGACTGACTCTTATCATCAGAGGTGAGAAGTCTCCACATCACCCTAAACAGTTATCGTCACAAGACTACATCTCCCATCTGTTGCCCATTTATTTTCCAAAAGTCATTTGTTTTTCCATATGCTCCCTTCTCTCCCACTCCTGCCCCTATTAAGATGGTCTATAAGACCCAAATTTTGACCATCCCTTTGAGTCACATTTTTATGTGAACTCTTGAACATATATGTGTGTGTGTATATATATATATATATATATATACATGCATGTGAATAAAACTCTGTCTTTTGCTTATCTGTTTTTTGTCACTTTAATTTGAAGTCCCCAAAACCTGAAACTAGAGGGTAGCGTATTTTCCTACCTGACATATACTTATATTATACTTAACACTGACAAATCAGAGAGAAGATATAGCTCTTTTTCTTAAAAACACCAGTTATTAAACTATTGTCATTTACCAAAGACTCATATTAATTACATAAATTTGAACTCTCAAAATGTTTCTGATTTAGGTTTTTCTGTAGGATGGATTTATCTTTAAGTACAACATTTTTTTTTCAAGCCTCAATTTTTTATTAGATTTAATTAGTCTTGTCAAGTGCAATAAAATTTTCTAACCATCCTTAATTTCTATGCTTATCTTGTTGCAGATGGTAACAAAAATGTGGGAACAGCACTGGTCCGTGGACCACACTTTGAGTAGAACTGACTTAGATTAGGCCAACAGTATTCTCTGGTTCCCAGTAATTATTTCAGGAGTGTTCTTACGACCTGAGCTGGTCCCATTCACTTGAATGTTGGGACTTTAATTGGGAAGACTGGGACAACAATTCTTTGTTTTTCCTGGCTCTCAACCAGCTTCTCTTTTGTCAGTCATCTTTCCAAAACATAGATCTGGATATGCAATTCTTATGTTTATGAAAACCTTAGCTTCCCACTGCCATCAGCACAAGTTCAAGCTTCTTAAACTGTCATTCACAGTCTTTCACAATTGAGCCTTCTTCTACTTTTTCAGTCTAATTTTTTGCTACTCTCATCCTCAGGCACATACCCTATGCCTTAGTGTGACCAGATATGTACTTTCATAGATGTTACAGGCTTGCTCATGTTCCCTCTGGCTGGATTGCACTTCCTCTTCCCACACCCCTTTCTGACTTTCTTTTTTTTTTTATTGAGTTATTGATAGGTTACAATCTTGTGAAATTTCAATTGTACGTTAATGTTTGTCAGTCATGTTGTAGGTGCACCACTTCACCCTTTGTGCCCACCCCCCCACCCCACCTTTCCCCTGGTATCCACTAAACTGTTCTTGGTCCATAATTTTAAATTCCTCATATGAGTGGAGTCATACACAGATTATCTTTCTCTTGCTGGCTTATTTCACTTAACATAATTCTCTCAAGGTCCATCCATGTTATTGCAAATGGAATGATTTTGTTCTGTTTTGCAGCTGAGTAGTATTCCATTGTATATATGTACCACATCTTTATCCATTCGTCTGTTGATGGGCACTTAGGTTGCTTCCACGTCTTGGCTATTGTAAACAGTGCTGCAATAAACATTGGGGTGCACAGGACTTTTGGGATTGCTGACTTCAAACTCTTTGGATAAATACCCAGTAGTGGGATGGCTGGATCATATGGTAGTTCTATTTTCAGTTTTTTGAGGAATCTCCATACTGTTTTCCATAGTGGCTGCGCCAGTTTGCATTCCCACCAGCAGTGTATGAGGATTCCTTTTTCTCCGCAACCTCTCCAACATTTGTTGCTATTAGTTTTAGATATTTTTGTCATTCTAACGGGTGTAAGGTGATATCTTAGCGTAGTTTTGATTTGCATTTCCCTGATGATCAGCGATGATGAGCATCTTTTCATGTGCCTATTGGCCATCCGTATATCTTCTTTGGAGAAATGTCTGTTCATGTCTACAGCCCATTTTTTGATTGGGTTGTTTGATGTTTTGTGGTTGAGTTGCGAGAGTTCTTTATATATTATGGATATTAAGACTTTGTCAGATATATGACTTGCAAATATTTTTTCCCAGTTAGTGGGTTGTTTTTTTGTTTGAATCCTGTTTTCATTTGCCTTGAAGAAGCTCTTTAATCTGATGAAGTCCCATTTGTTTATTCTTTCTATTGTTTCCCTTTTCTGAGAAGGCATGGTGTCCGAAAAGATCCTTTTAATACTGATGTCAAAGAGTATACTGCCTACGTTTTCTTCCAGAAGCCTTATGGTTTCAGGTCTCACCTTTAGGTCTTTAATCCATTTTGAGTTTATTTTGGTGAATGGTGAAAAAGAATGGTCAATTTTCATTCTTCTACATGTGGCTTTCTAGTTTTCCCAGCACCATTTGTTGAAAAGACTTTCTTTTCTCCATTGTATGCCCTCAGCTCCTTTGTCAAAGATAAGCTGTCCATAGATGTGTGGTTTTATTTCTGGGCTTTCAATTCTGTTCCATTGATCTGTGCACCTGTTTTTGTACCAGTACCATGCTGTTTTGATTACTGTAGCTTTGTAGTATGTTTTGAAGTCAGGGATTGTGATGCCTCCCGTTTTGTTCTTTTTTCTCAGGATTGCTTTAGAGATTCGGGGTCTTTTGTTGCCCCATATGAATTTTAGGATTCTTTGTTCTAATTCTGTAAAGAATGTCATTGGGATTCTGATTGGGATGGTGTTGAATCTGTAGATTGCTTTACTTAGAATGGACATTTTAACTATGTTTATTCTTCCAATCCATGTACATGGAATGTCTTTCCATCTCCTTATGTCGTCATCCAATTCTCTCAGAAAGGCCTTGTAATTTTCATTGTATAGGTCCTTCACTTCCTTAGTTAAATTTACCCCAAGGTATTTTATTCTTTTTGTTGCGATTGTGAATGGTATTATATTCTTGAGTTCTTTTTCTGTTGGTTCATTACTGGAGTATAGAAATGCTCCTGATTTATGCAAATTGATTTTATACCCTGCAACTTTGCTGTAGTTGTTGATTACTTCTAACAGTTTTCCAATGGATTCTTTGGGGTTTTCTATATATAAGATCATGTTGTCTGCAAACAGCGAGAGTTTCACTTCTTCCCTCCCTATTTGGATTCCTTTTATTCCTTTTTCTTGCCTGATTGCTCTGGCCAGGACCTCCAGTACTATGTTAAATAAGAGTGGTGATAGAGGGCATCCTTGTCTCGTTCCTGTTTTCAGTGGGATGGAGTTCAGTTTTTGCCCATTGAGTATGATGTTGGCTATGGGTTTGTCGTATATGGTCTTTATTATGTTGAGGTAGTTTCCTTCTATGCCCATTTTGTTCAGAGTTTTTATCATAAATGGCTGTTGGATCTTGTCAAATGCCCTCTCTGCATCTATTGAGATGATCATGTGGTTTTTATTCCTCAGTTTGTTAATGTGGTGTATCACGTTGATTGATTTGTGGATATTGAACCATCCCTGTGTCCCTGGTATGAATCCCACCTGATCCTGATGTATGATTCTTTTGATGAATTGCTGAATTCTGGTTGCCAAAATTTTGTTTAGAATTTTTGCATCTATGTTCATCAGTGATATTGGCCTGTAGTTCTCTTTTTTCGTGGTGTCCTTGTCAGGTTTTGGTATCAGCGTGATGTTGGCTTCATAGAATGTGTTAGGAAGTGTTCCATCTTCCCTAATTTTTTGGAATAGCTTGAAAAGGATAGGTATTAAATCCTCTCTGAAAGTTTGGTAGAATTCCCCAGGAAAGCCATCTGGTCCTGGGGTTTTATTCTTTGGAATGTTTTTGATTGCTGTTTCAATCTCTTTCCTTGTGATTGGTCTGTTCAAATTGTCTGCCTCTTCTTAGTGAGCTTTGGGAGATTGTAGGAGTCCAAGAATTTATCCATTTCCTCTAGGTTATCCATTCTGTTGGCATATAGTTTTTTGTAGTATTCTCTTATAATCTGTTGTATTTCTGCAGAGTCTGTTGTTATTTCTCCTCGCTCATTTCTGATTTTGTTTATTTGAGCTTTCTCCCTTCTTTTCTTTGTAAGACTGGCTAGTGGTTTGTCAATTTTATTTATCTTCTCAAAAAACCAGCTCTTTGTCTCATTGATCCTTTCTACTGCCTTTTTCGTTTCAATAGTATTTATTTCTGCTCTGATTTTTATTATTTTTCTCCTTCTGCTGACTTTGGGCTTCATTTGTTCTTTTTTCTCTAGTTCAGTTAGGTGTGCTTTAAGGTTGCTTATTTGGGATTTTTCTTGTTTGTTAAGATGTGCCTGTATTGCGATGAATTTTCCTCTTAATACAGCTTTTGCTGTATCCCATATGAGTTGGTATGGCATGCTATCATTTTCATTTGTTTCCAGGTATTTTTTTATTTCTTCTTTAATTTCTTCAATGATCCATTGCTTGTTCAGTAGTGTGTTGTTTAGTCTCCACATCTTTGTGCCTTTCTCAGCTTTTTTCTTGTAATTAATTTCTAGCCTTATAGCATTAAGATCAGAGAAGATGCTTGTTATTATTTCAATTTTTTTAAATTTGTAGAGGCTTGCCTTGTTTCCCAACATATGGTCTATCCTAGAGAATGTTCCATGTGCACTTGAGAAGAATGTGTATTCAGCTCTTTCAGGGTGGAGTGATCTATATATGTCTATTAAGTCCAATTGTTGTAGTTTTTCATTCAGCTCCACTATTTCCTTGTTGATTTTCTGTCTGGATGATCTGTCCATTGATGTGAGTGGGGTGTTGAGGTCCCCTACTATTATTGTGTTGTTTTTAACATCTTCCTTTAGGTCTGTTAATAGTTGCTTTATGAATCTTGGTGCTTCTGTGTTGGGTGCATAGATATTTATAAGCGTTATTTCTTCTTGATGAAGTGTCCCTTTGATCATTATATATTGTCCCTCTGTGTCTGTCTTTACCTGTCTTATTTTGAAATCCACTTGGTCTGATATGAGAATTGCAACACCTGCCTTTTTTTCCTTGCTATTTGTTTGAAGTATTGTCCTCCACCCCTTCACCCTGAGTCTGTGTTTGTCCTTGGGGCTGAGGTGTGTTTCCTGGAGGCAACAAATTGTTGGATCGTGTTCTTTAATCCATTTTGCCACTCTGTGTCTTTTTATTGGAGAGTTCAATCCGTTCACATTGAGAGTGATTATTGATGCATGTGGACTTAATGCTGTCAATCTGTCGCTCATTATCTTGTTTTCCTGTGTTTCTTTTCCTGTGTGCTTTAGACTACCCATTTAATACTGCAATTTCTTATGCTGGGTTTCTTAGATTTTTCCTTATCTATGATTTGTGACTCTGTTCTGTACTTCATTTTAGTGTCTACCTTGAAGTTTGTATTTAGAATCTCGTGTATAATATAATCTATTCTCTGGTGATCTCTTACCTATTTGACCAATACTGATTTAGACCCTTTGCTCTTCCCCTCCTAAATAATTATTTTCATTTTTTATTCCAACTCGTCTTAGTAATTTGTAGTTAGAGTGCTATGATCGTCCTTGTTTTGGTAGTTTCCTTATTTTTACCCTAATGCTATAGTTGAATATTTGCTATCCTGTTCTGGTTCTATCCATCGGTCTCCCTAGTCTGTGGATTGTGTCCCCTTTCTCCCTTTTTTCTTTTTTCAAGTATGAGAGCCTTCTTGAGGATTTCTTGTAATGGAGGGCTTTTAGTTACAAATTCCCTTAACTTTTGTTTGTCTGGAAAAGATTTAATTTCTCCCTCATATCTGAAGGAAATTCTTGCTGGATAGAGTATTCTTGGCTGAAGGTTTTTATCCTTTAAAGCTTTGAATATATCACTCCATTCTCTCCTAGCTTGTAGGGTTTCTGTAGAGAAATCCGCTGACAGTCTGATAGGGGCTCCTTTATAGGTTATTCTCTTTTTTTTCCTTACTTCCCTGAGTATTCTCTCCTTATCATTCCTATTTGCCAACTTTACTATTATGTGCCTTGCGGTAGGTCTTTTTACATTGACAAATCTAGGAGATCTAAAACCCTCCTCTACACACATTTCTCCGTTGATCCCTAGATTTGGGAAGTTCTCTTCAATAATTTCGTTAAGCACACTTTCTGCTCCATTTTCCTTTTCCATATTCTCAGGAATTCCTATGATCCTTATGCTCTTACTCCTCACTGAATCCATTATCTCTCGGAGATTTTCCTCATTTTTTTAAATTCTTAGTTCTCTTTCTTCCTCTGTCTGGCGCCATTCAGCCTGTCTGTCCTCAATTATGCTAATTTTCTCCTCTATGTTGTCTACACGGGCATTCAGGGAATCTGTATTCTGTTTTATCTGGTCCATTGTGTTTTTCATCTCAAGTAATTCTGTTTGATTCTTCTTTATGATTTCAATCTCTTTTGTGAAGTAACTCCAGAACTCAGCTTGTTTCTCTATCTTTCTCTCTACCTCATTGAGTTTTTTGATTATAGCTGTTCTGAATTCATTATCACTTAGTTTACCTAATTCCAAGTCCTCAGGACTTAATTCTCTGTTTTTATTGTTTTCCTTCTGGTCTGGGGCTTTTATAAATTGCTGGATGGTAGAGGAGCAGTTTTTTCTCATGGTGGTAGAATTCAGTTGCAGTTACAGCCTGTCGCCACTAGATGGGGGTCGAGAGCGGCATGTTAGCTCTCCGCCTTGGGGCAAGATGGCTGCGTCCACTGGCTTTGCTGGTCTTTGTTCAGATCAGTTCTGTTCTCTGGTCTCCCAAGGCCCTTGATTTATAGGGTCCCCGTGGACGAAGCTTTCCCCCGTCAGTGGGTCTCGACTGACTCAGCGGCAGGAGTCCTGGATGATCCCCCAGTTGTGCGGCCCCTCCCCCGCTCCTTCCCCACCCGCACTGCAGCAATCGCAGACTCTAGGGGAGGGAGCAATGTTCTCTCCTACTGTTCCAGCGCCTCCGAAGGTGTAAAGCAAGGTTTATGATCTCTACCTTCTTGGTAGTGTAGGTCTCTAACGAGCTGGCATTATGTTTATTCTCTGAAATTCAGTTCTTCCAACCTTTTGTTGTATTTTGGAGGGGAGAGAATCCCGGGTCAGCTCACCCCGCCATTTTGCTCTGCCCACTCTCCCCTTTCTCACAACATTTTTTAAGTATTAGATGTTTCATTTCCTTATTTTCCAGGAATTTAGGAATATTCAACTTAAATAAGCACTTAGTTCTCTCAATAAACCAATCAGAACAGAGTTGTTTAAGAAATTTTAACTAGTACATTAATATTCTCCAAAGATAGGAAAACTTTTTACAGTTACCAAACAAGAGGGAAAGGCCTTTCTGAAGGATAAAGACATGTCCACAGACACATAGGCAAATGCACTTCTCCAACTTCAGCCATAGTTCAAGACTAAATAAACACAAAAACTCACGGGTCTACATATGTTTGTACCAATGGGAGAAAAAGTCAGCAAAGCTAACATTCTGTTATTGCCTGGTGTTGCCCTGTGGGAGCCACAGCAGATGGTGCTGTGGCTTTTTTTTTTTAATTAATTTTTAAAAATTATTTATTTTTTATTGCAGTTACATTGGATTATAACATTATATAACTTTCAGGTGTACATCGTAATATATTTCAAATTCTGTGTAGATTACATCCTGTTCACCACCCAAAGACTAATTATAATCCATTACCACACACATGTGCCTAATCACCCCTTTTGCCCTCCCCCCTACCCCCTTCCCCTCTGGTAACCAATCTCCATTGCTATGTGTTTGTCATTTTTATCTTCTACTTATGAGTGAAATCATATGGTATTTGATTTTCTCCCTCTGACTTGTTTCACTCAGCACAATACCCTCAAGTTCCATGCATGTTGTTACAAATGGCCAGATTTCACCATTTCTTACGGCTGAATAGTATTCCATTGTGTACATATACCACATCTTCTTTATCCATTCATCCCTTGATGGGCACCTAGGTTGCTTCCAAGTCTTGGCTATTGTGAAAAATGCTGCAATGAACATACAGCTGCATGCATCCTTATGCATTTGCGTTTTCATGTTCTTTGGATAAATACACAGCAGTGGAATAGCTGGATCATATGGTACATCTATTCTTAATTTTCTGAGGAAACTCCATACTGCTTTCCATAGTGGCTGCACCAGTTTACACTCCCACCAGCAGCGCCCAAGGGTCCTCTCTCTCCACATCCTCTCCAATGCTTGTTTCCTGTCTTGTTAATTATAGCCATTCTGATGGGAGTGAGGTGATACCTCATTGTAGGTTTGATTTGCATTTCCTTGATAGCTAATGATGTTGAACATCTGTTTATGTGCCTGTTGGCCATCCATATATCTTCTTTGGGGAAATCTGTGTTTAGCTCTTTTGCCCATTTTCTAATCGGGTTGTTGGTTTCTTTTGTTGTTGAGACGTATGAGTTCCTTGTATATTTGGATATTAACCCCTTATCTGATACATAGTTTGCAAATATCTTCTCCCAATTGTTAGGTTGTCTTTTTGTTTTGTTGATGGTTTCCTTTGCTGTGCAGAAGATTTTTGGTTTGATGTAGTCACATTTGTTTATTTGTTCCTTTGTTTCCCTTGCCTGCTCAGAGATGGTACTTGAAAATATGCTGCTAAGACCAATGTCAAAGGGCATAATGCCTATGTTTTCTTCTAGAAGTTTCATGGTTTCAGGTCTTACATTCAAGTCTTTAATACATTTTGAGTTGATTTTTGTGCATGGTGTAAGATAATGGTGTACGTTCATTCTTTTGTATGTGGTTGTCCAGTTTTCCCAACACCATTTATTGAAGAGTCTCTCCTTTCTCCATTGTATGCTCTTGGCTACCTTGTCAAAACTTAGGTGTCCATAAATGTGTGGGTTTATTTCTGGGCTCTAGATTCTGTTCCATTGATCGGTGTGTCTGTTTTTGTGCCAGTACCATGCTGTTTTTGTTAATATAGCTTTGTAGTATATTTTGAAATCAGGATGGGGCTACCTTTGAGGTGTGTTTCTCCACTGTGGGCATTGCCTGGCTCTGTGAGGTGAAGCCATTGGGCATCTTAGAGGATAATCTCTTAAATGGTTAAAGTTTAAAATTTTTAAAGGGGAAAATCATAGCTATCAATCAAATGTAAAATGAACATGTATCAAAGATTTTTAAAAACTCATTAATTAATGAGGGAACCAGGAAGGTGTTAAAACCAGGTCAAAGGAGAAATCAAAGAGCAGACAAAGATATAGGCAACCAGATACACTGAAATGAATGTGGTAACAGATGCCAAACTGGTCATTATCCACAGGGCAATAGTCAATTGCATCCCTACTAGGAAAAATTCCTTTGTGTTTCTGTGGACAAGAACTATTTGTATTTGTGGGAGAGGAAAAAAGTTTGCCTCAACACTCTTAGGGTCCCTGGGTGAATCTGAAAATTAAACTGACAGATTAACAGGAGAAAAGCATATAACATAATTTAATATGGGGTTGACCCAGTGGCTCAGTGGTTAAGTACACACATTCCACTTCGGTGGCCCAGGGTTCATTGGTTCAGATCCCAGGTGTGGACATGGCACTCCTTGGCAAGCCATGCTGTGGCAGGTGTCCCACATATAAAGTAGAGGAAGATGGGCATGGATGTTAGCTCAGGGCCAGTCTTCCTCAGCAAAAAAAAAAAAAAAAAAAAAAAGAGGAGGATAGCAGCAGATGTTAGCTCAGGGCTAATCTTCCTTAAAAAAAAGATAATTTAATGTAAGTTTTAAATGACATGGGAGCCTTCATAAAGAAAGGAAGATCTAAAGGAATGGTTAAACCTGAGTGTTTTTATGCTAGGTCTGATGAAGAATGGACAGTCATGGAGAAATATGATAGGGCAAAGGGCATGAGATAAGTGTAGTAAACTGGAGGAAACTGAGGAAGGCCTGTGTGGATTCTTCTCAATGTCCTTCCATCTTGGAGACAAGGATGCTCCTTTCTTCTGGGTATAGGGAGGGACCTCTCATATGAGGGTCTTACAGCATGCTTCAGCGGAGAAGGGAGAGGAGAGAAGGTCAGAGATACTTTCCTGCTTCTGCTGCTTTCTCAAAATCCTTCAGCTTAAAATATTCAATGCATCAAGGTGTCATATTTTGGGGTAGTGTGTCCCGAACCCCATCATACTACTATCTGTTTACTGCTACTAATAGAGTGATAAGATAGCTCTGAGAAAATGAAAGATGTAGGTAACCAGGAACCTTGGGCTAGACAACACCTAACACTCCACAGAACATGTAGTAATCTTTTCCCCTCTTTTCAGAATCTTCCCCAATTTCTCCTGACACTATTTCCTCCTACCTCTGAGCATGCCTCTTCCCCACCATCCTCACAAAGGCATCCCAATGAGCCTGCCCTTTCCCTTCTCTATCCTTCACCTCCCTTATCAAAGTCTCTTTCACCTTTGGCTCCATCCAGTTCATCTCCATTAACTCGCAGAAAAAGCACTAGGAATGGAATAATTTCTAATAAGAAACAATCAACCTTATACACCTTATGGGCCCAAAGGTGTGGATATGCTAACAGTAACAATGGTAAAGATGCTTGTTGTCCTAAATGAAATCTCTAATTGGAGGTATTTTTAATGGGTAGCAAAGTGAAGTAAAAATTCTTTAGACAATTTTAGAGAAAAAGTTTTCGATATGGGGCAAACACTTAGGCAGCCCAACCCTGGCTGTTTTGGATCTTCAGAACTTCTGTCTTCACAGACCAAGTTCACAGCAAAGGTCAGATGAGCTCCAGTGGTCAGGGAAGTAAAGCTGGGGTCAGCAACAGCTTGGGGATATTGGTGGGTCTTTCATGAGTAGCATGTTTAGAGATCTGTAATTGTTTGTTCTTTGAAGGGGACAGTAACCATTGAGTAAATGACTAAGTTCTGGGTATTTAAAATCATTTTCTTTATGCAGGTCATCTTCTGGTGACAAAATGTTATGAGTAACGTTTCATTTTGCAGAAAGTGGAAGAATTGCTCTGAAGCTTTTTATTTACTTAAAATAAAAGTAGATACTTCAGTGTACTGATTTAGAGCATTTTAATTTCATAATGTTTCCTATTTTTATTAAAAAGAGTTGAAATCATTAAAGCTTCAATGTTACAGTCTTTAATATTATTTTTTTACATTTTCTTCCATCTCATGGCATTTTTAACATTTTGGAGTTTTTTGAAACTTACTACACACGTCTATTTTTAAGTTATTGAAATATTGTCTCCCGCCAATTATGGTGACAAAGATTCTTTGGTTGACCAAACTTTAGTCGTGCTCCTGAACCTTTTCCTAGGCCCATCTGTGCACTTCCTTGTAAAATCTAGTTTGAGCAAGAACCTTGCTAAGTCAGTTTAACCAGCACTCCCCACCCCGAATATCTGATCACCCCTGATATCTGATCAGGTGCCTCATCCTCCACCATCCTGCAGGTGATGTCTGATCTCCCTGGTCTGTCTTCAGCAAGAATCCTGCCAGGTCGGTGTAGCCAGAATCTCTCTCACCCCTGATGTCTCCACTTGGTAATTTTCTATTCACTCCCCATCCCCCTGCTCCTCGGCTATAAATTTGCACTTGCCTACGCTGTTTTCAGAGTTGAGCCCAACCTTTCTCCTCCACTGTAAAATTCCATTGCGGTGGTCTCTATACCTAACTCGATGGTCCTGAATAAAGTCTGCCTTACCATCTTTAACAAGTGTCATTGATTTGTTTTCTTTGACAACGTTTTAGAGAAAAACTGTGAGGAAAATTATGTAATTAATTTTCATTAATTAAGGAAATACAAGAAAAGAAAGAACTGATGTGATGACAAGTGGTATTTCGGAAAAAAGTCTCGTAATTCTCATTTTTGAGAGAAAGAAGTCAATAAAAATTAGTATTCATCTTAACCTCTCTTCAATCCCTACTTTTATGATCTACTGTCTTCAAACAATTATAATTTATTTCGAGCTCTCATTTTCCTTTCTTTAAGCTGAATTTCTAAGAATCTTTTAAGGAAGTATCAAAGGTATATGTCAAAGTATTGCATAACAAATTTTTATCGTTTTACAATCATTTTCCTCTGGCAGGAATTAATGACTCACTCTGGTTGTGCCTAAAAGTCATAAACAATATACATCACCACCCAAATCCTTTAAATGTTCCTCAAGTCTTCTAAGAAATCAGTTGTATCTTAGAAAAACATTAAAAATATGTTCACTCATTTTATACAACTGGTAGAAATCTTAAGGAGAGCTAGCAAATTTTGAAGTTGAATATAACAAGATTCCCTCACTTGAGGAGCTAGTAATGTGGGGGAGGCAGGAACAAACAATTACCTATGAAATGGGCAAAATAAGAAAAATGCCAAAGAGAGGAGCAAGTCAAATCCCTTGGAAGGGCAGAAAAAAGGATCAGCTAATCCTGATGAGGTGGGGGGAGAGATCTTTTGGGAAAGCTTTACAGAATAGGGCAGCTGAATGGGTTTTTAAAGGATGATAATGATAATAATAATTACCATTTGTTAGGTATACTTCAGTGCTGTGTGGTGGTGGTCTGAGGCTGGAGTGAAAGATGATTTTGCAAAGATAATTTGAATCCAGGTTATGTAAAGTCGAATTACAGCCAGGGAATCAGCAATAGATACACAAATCTTAGCAGATCTTGACTACCAGACAAAAATCACTCTTCCCCCCCATCCTATATCCCTCTCTTCTTCTCAACCTAGTATTTTCATGCTCTCTCGGCTGCTATAATCAGCCACATTCTACCCACATCTTTCCAGTGAGTTTAGTTGCCCTTCAAAAATCCCATTCGTCACAAGTAACAATCAGAAAAGATTCACAATACGCCAACTATCTCAACCCCACACTTTTACATAAGAGTAGAAAAAGGGTTTTTTGTTGTTTCTGTGACTGGCAGTGGTGGCAGTATCAGAATTTCCTAGCGGAGGATTCAGTTACCTTTTAAAAAATATTAATAGTTTTAGTAAGCCCAAACTCACTCTGGCCCCTTCTCATCCAAAAAGTTCTCATTTTGATTTCACCTTCAGTCAGTGGGTACTTTCCCACCACCCCAACACAGACGCAGACACACACACAGACACACACACACACCTTCAATAGCGCATTTAATTGGCCCAAAGTCGGCTATTCAAATCCCTCAGGTGGAAACAGGATTCATTAACATCTGAATGATTGCTATCTCTTATCTAAACCTTTTATGCTATACAAGGGAAATCAATTTAAATCTAATCATTCTCTGATAGAACCCCCTCCAGATCCTTTATAAAGATGCTAAGTAAGACGGATACTACCACTAATTCTCAGGAAATCAACTTTTCACACTTCTCATTTATCTCTGCTATTTGCTTCTTATCTTCAGGCCAACTTTCAGTTTTCAACAAATCCCACCCACTTCCCTGTCTTATTTCCATCTCAAATTGTTGGGGAAAACTATAATGCCAGCCCTTAGTCCCTTTATCTACACTTTCTGCTTTGAAGAATTCCAATAAAACATAGTTTCATTTTTCAAAACACCATCAACGTGCCGTTTTTCCGTTTGGTAATCCTACCACCTATAGAATCCACTAGCTGAGTTGCACAAGAAAGTGAAATAAAGTTAAGGCAAACTGCTTCTCTGGGAGTCAATCTCCTTATCTGTAAGGAGGCCTGCACCACAGTCCCCTTAAAGGGTTAACGAGCAATTAGGAGTGAAAGGCCCCACCTAACGCGCAGCCTGCAGAGCCCTAATCACTGCTGTCCTGCTCCAGCCCAGCTAGCAGGCGCCTCCCCTTCCGCCCCCCACTGGTCCTTCGTGACAGCTTCTGGTTCCACACCTATCAGGGGTTTACACAGTCTGGCCAACAGGAGTCCAATATTATCCACCAATGTCTTCGCAATTCCCACTTGTTTTACTCTTTGTTTCTGCCTAAAATCTTTTCACTAACCAAGGATAGTATATGTGCATGCATGTATTTTGTCCATGAAACTTGCAGCATTTTAGATATGAATCTCTCTTTGATGTAGATGGCCACATATATCCATTTCAGAGAATTATGTATTCATTCGATCAGCAAATAGTTTTGAGCATCTACTCTGAACCAAACACTTCTAAGATACAGTGTTGAATAAAACTGTTCAAGTACCTGCTCTCAGGTGGCTTACATTCTAGTAAACAGAGTATGTGTTTCGGGGCCTGGGGGCTGTTTTAGATAAGACGGTTAAGGAAATCCTCTAGATGAGGTAACATTTGAACAGAGAAAGGAATACAATGGGCAAGTAGGTTATGCTGATATCTGTGTGTGTGTGGCGGGGGTGGGGGGGGTGAGGTCCAGTAAGTGCAAAGGCACTGGGGTGGGAGTCACAGAACAGCAAGGAGCCAGTGTAACTGAATCAGAGTGACTGAAGGCAGAGCACAGTAGAAGTTACAGAGGTAGATAAGGGCAATATCAAGAATGACCTTGTTTACCATGATAATAACTTTGGATTTCATTCTGAATGATGTGGAAAACCACCAGACAGAATTCCATTTCAAACTGGATTCCTTTGCTTTTAAAAAAACCAATGCTGAAAATCAACTCAGTCTGTGCACCATTTTATTTCTACCCTGGAACATGCTCTTAATTGCATGATAATTATCTGGTGCAGAAATTGGCAAATATCTTCTGCAAAGGACCGGATAGTAAATATTTCAGGCATTTTGTTCTGTGTAGTTTCTGGTGCAACTAATCAGCTTTGCCATGGTAGCATATAAGCAGCCAGGGATAAAAGCATATGGCTGTGTTCTAATAAAACTTTACTATGGACACTGAAATTTGTATTTCATATAATTTTTATATATCATAAAATATCGTTTTTCTTCTGATTTTTCCCCCACCCATTTAAAAATGTAAAAATCATTCTTAGCTCATGGGCAATACAAAAACATGCATTGGGCTACTAGAACTGGCCTACAGATCATAGTTTGCCAACCTCCGCCTCAACGGTAATTTATTTCAATAATTGGGTTTTTTTTTCTTCCTTCTTCTCCCCAAAGCCCCTCAGTACACAGTTGTATATTCTAATTGTGAGTGCCTCTGGTTGTGCAATAATTAGATTTTTATTTCTAGGTTACTCAAAGAAGAAATGAGAACTAGTGGCAGAGAGAGAAAAATTAATCCCATTTGAAATCTTTCAAGTAGTGCATTCATTTATATATACATATACTTAAGATTTTATTTTTCCTTTTTCTCCCCAAAGCCCCCCAGTACATAGTTGTGCATTTCTAGTTGTGGGTCCTTCTAATTGTGGCATGTGGGACGCCGCCTCAGCGTGGCTTGACGAGTGGTGCCACATCCGTGCCTAGGATCCGAACCGGCAAAACCCTTGGCCACTGAAGCAGAGCGCGTGAACTTAACCACTGGCCAAGGGGCTGGCCCCTCATTTATATATTTAAGACAAACATACTCATGAAAATGTACTGAAATCTTCTTAAGTGAATACAATATTAAGTTTTTAAGTCAGGAAGAAATAAGATTATATACAAAATAGAGAAGAAAAAATAGCTTTTATAAGTAATCTAAAAAAGACATCTACATTTTAATGGGTCAGAAATAAAATAGAAAGTGTATTCAGAAATAAAGCTTAAATGTGGATTTTTCTCAAGAATCTAAAACCCGAGTGGACTTTACTCATAGACAGTAGATGACAACGATCACTGAGTAATTCCCAGGACAATAGGCAAGTTCCAGCACCTTCCCACATTCTTTCACCACCAGCTTCATGATATCTATAGTTTCTTTAAACAGGATGAATCCTTTTATTCCGTAAATGTAAGGTTTAACTTAGGGTTAAGATTTAAAAGATAACAATAGGTATGCCTACCCCTAGTGATACCTGAAAACTTTCCAAGATATGTACGTAAATAAATAGTTTTAAGGGATGTCAACATCCTTATGTACCTTTCTTAAAACTGATCTGCCTGAAATGTCTGGGCCCCCGGTGGTATGAAAGAATGGCGTCCCTGTCTCCATCCTCGGCTCAAATCTCTCCACAGTGCTTGGCTCTGGAATGTAAATACCTCTGAGGAGACAAGCAAAGAAATACCAAAGTTTTTGTTCAAGGAATCCTCTTACAATGATTAATTGAGGCACACATATCTTACACACATTTCTGTTAAAGGTGAAGTTTGACTTGAGAAACAGGGTGTTTGGCCCATGATGGGAGACTGAATTCACAACAGGATAAGAAGCATAGATAATGATATTCCTTTAAATGCAAAAGGAATGCTTTGTGAGGCTACCAAAAGTTTGAGGTATATTGGATAAAACCCTTAGATAAAAATGTAACATCACTTCTTTAGGTGAATATGCTTATTCAAAAAGGCAGTTTAGACCTATTTCATCACATCTTATCTTGACGCATTGATTCCAGTTATAATCATCCTAATTCATTTTATAAAATATTCAATATTTTGCATCTTCTGTTAACAAGAAATAAACTTATTTAAATATATGATACAATTTTAGTTCTTAAAAATGAACAGAAGGGTATGTGGATTTTCACATTTATTTTAAGGAATAAATGAACAAAATGTTTGAAGGCAATCGCCCTGGAGAACTGGGAGGGCCACTTGGTTCCTGCAGCGAGAACAAAAAGACAGGGAGGGGGGATGCCTTTGGAAATTTGGAGGACAGCACAAAAGGTTGCTGAAGAATCCAAACGCATCCATCTACTTTGCGATTTTCCCAAAGGGCAGCCTTAGAGCTGTCTATTACTCTACCCCCTTCCCCCCTCCTCCATTTGAGATTGGGCGAGAGGAATTGACTTTATTGGGATTTCCATGGGCAGAGAAGCAGTTTAGGATCAGCTAGTTTGAATAATTCCAGTGGGATTTGGACTATAGGGGTGGTCTCTAGTTGCCTGGTACCTGGCCCTGGGATGATTTAAGGCAGAGGAAATATTGGCTTGGTGTGTGATGTTTAGACATGCAGGTGGTTGGGGCTGTAGATTTGGGATGGATCGGTTTGGCTATGGAAGATGTGCTCCTGGCCCAGTCTTCGTTATCTCTAAGAATTGGCTAGCCCTGGGAGGGGCAATCTTTGCCCTGTCAGCAAGCTTTGCAAGATGTCAAAACATCATAAAATACAGAAAATTTTAAAAAATATGATTAGTGCAAATTATCTGATCATGCCCACTTTTAATGAAATCATCTTCTTATTACTGAGCTCTAAGAGTTCTCTGTAAATTCTAGATAGTAGTCCTTAATCAGATTTGTGTTTTGCAAATATTTTCTCCCAGTCTATGGCACGTCTTTTTGTTAATGGTTAGACAATTGTTCTTAAAGTTACTATGATATCTTTTCTTAATATAAAATTGCTTAGTTCACTGATTCTCAATCCTGACTTACACATTAGAACCACCTGAGAAACAAATATCTTTGCCCCTTCCAAAGATTCTGATTTCATTCATCATTGCACCTTCTCCTTCAATTTTTTTTCTTTTTTGAGGAAGATTAGCCCTGAGCTAACATCTGCTGCCATCCTCCTCTTTTTGCTGAGGAAGACTGGCCCTGAGCTAACATCCGTGCCCATCTTCCTCTGCTTTATATGTGGGATGCCTGCCACAGCATGGCTTGCCAAGCAGTGCCATGTCCACACCCGGGACTGGAAACTGTGAACCCCGGGACACCAAAGTGGAACGTGCACACTTAACCGCTGCGCCACTGGCTGGCCCCACCTTCAATTTTTTTTTTTAAAGTTCCCCAAGTGATCCTAATGTATAGCCAGGATTGAAAACTACCATGTTAGGGAAAGCACATAACAAGACTGTTAGAAGCATAGTCAAGGACAGTCAGAAAGTGGGGCTTGATCCATAGCCTCTCTTCCCACCAATCAATAGCCCAGCCCGCTGGTCAGCTCTCCTGGATGTCAGGACCTGCTTGCCTCTCCTCTGAATGCCTCCCTATGTGCCAAGTCCTGTGTTTGGCACTTTTATCTATATTATCTAATTTAGTTCTCCCAACAACTCTATGGGAGTAGATATTATTCCCTCTTCAGCAGATAAAGGAAATAAGGTTAACAGAGATCAAGCAAATCAATCACAAAAATGCAGTTAATAGATGGTAGTGACAGAAAACTTGGACTCTGTATTCTGACTCTAAAACCCATGTTCTTTCACCTACACCTCAACTTCACAACCACTAGGCAACACCAGGTTGAGTCAAGACTTTTCATTACGAGATGTCGTTCTTCATCTGAGAACACCATCTCATGTCTTAAGGCTTGCAGAGAGAACAAGCTGTTTGAAGTGGAAAGGAAGACTACAGCTTCACGCAAACCTTCCTCAATAATTAATTCCCCAGTGCCTTTAAGATTTGCTAAAGCAGATTTGTTACAAGAAGCCAGTGACTGCTAAAGGTGAAAAAAAATGCACTCCAGAAAATTTTCATTTTCACCCTCACTTTCAAAACTAGGCTACTCAGAGGGGGAAAAAGCTTCATTAAAAAACTCTTTCCAGCCCCTGGGGTGGGGAGGAAACCTCTATTAAGTCGAATAGAAAGAAGGAGATTCAAGGAAAGCCTCCTAAAGTATTCCGCAGAGCCTCATCTGGAATTTTCAGCTTCTATCTTTATAGTCAGGCAGTCAAGAAAGAAAATGGGGAAAGAGAAAGGAATCAAATTACTTTGAAGCCTCTCATTTAGAACAACCCACTAAGGTCTTTAAGAACACGAAAATGGTAAAGAAAGAGTAACTTCTTTTCTAAATTCTCCTAAACAATTTTCCAAAACCTTTAAAATCTTCACAGAGACTTTTTAGGATCTTTAAAGCTCAAATGAAGAAAATGGTAGAACTTATTTGAAAGCATATAGTCTTAGATCTCTAAGACTATGAGGAAACAAGAATATTTGTGGGGAAAATAGAGAAGCTCCATGAAAATTCTTTTGGGGGGGGGGAAGGCCTGGGTGCAAAAGAAAGAAAAACGTCACAAAAAGAGTAAGTTTAGTGGGAAAAAAAACCAAGTAAATTTATGTAAAAATCTTCTGAGATATTTGAAGATATGGATGAGACCAACCTGACATTTTTAGGTTAGGCTGCTGGGAGTTGGCATGACAAGAGAAAAAAGTTCACAGAAGTAATTACTTTAAGTAAATTAAAAAAAAAAAAAGGAAAGAAAAGGAAAAAAGGAAAGAAGAAAGACCTTTGTTTCAGATTTCCTAAATAATTAATCCCCAGTGCCTTCAATAATTAAGATAAACTACTTCAGAGGGTAAAAAAGAAATATTGGAGAAAGAAAACAGAATATTGAAGAAATTGCTTTCGTAAAATGACAGGTTCTCTAAATATTCTGTAGTGAAGCTAAACGCTTAGAGGCTTTTTCAATGTAAGTATTTTGTGAATAAATTAATTTGGTATTAAAAAACAAACCCTTCCTGATGGAAGTAATAGTTGGTGTGAAATCAGAAGGGTGGTCAGGAATCACCTATCCAGAGGAGTATGGACAACAGCAGGAGTAAAGGTCCTGAGATAGCCACAGAGACCCCAGGGGAGGTGCAGAGGGCAGAAGGGAAAGTGGTCAGGATATCAATCCTGACAGTTGCAACAGGTTAGCTATGTGCCTCTGGCAAAGCCCCAGCTCCTGCCAGATGACCCCTCATCCCCTCCTCTGTGGCTGCATTATCTGCTCCCTTTATTTACCCCTCAGGCTGTAACCTGAGTCCCCTCAGGACTGTAACCACACTCCACTTTTCCTAAACTCTACCCACATCTTAAATTCTCGCCAAATTACCTGGTTTAAGGCAGTCACCTGTTCCAAACAGGACCCTGACAAACACCATCTCCACATTTCAATACTTAAAAACAAAACCCAAACCATACGTTTCCCACTTTCCTTATTTGCTTGAATGCAAACGTGAATTAGGTTCCATCAATCAGAGGCAACCTCCTGAGATTTGCGTTTCCAGCTGTTTTGTAGGGAAACGGGTGGGGTGCAGGGCATCCATTTTGCTGTCGTGGATTATTGCAGAGGAAGTGTTTCAGTGAAGTTCCTTAGGGGAGGCAGAGCCACTATGAGTATATGGAATAAGGATTTATTATCAGCATTGGACAGTACACAATTGGGAGAAGGGCTGGGGCAGAAAAAAAAAAAGGAGTTGGAAGATCAGGGAAAAGACCAGTTTCTTTGAAGCACTGGCACAGGTGGACAAGTCAGAGCTTGGGGGGAAGCCAGGCACACCCAGCTGCTGGAACGGGCCCCTGAAGGGCTGGTGTCCAAGTGTGTGGAAAGCTGTTCCCTCTTCTTGGCTGTCGCCTCTAAGTTCACAGCGGAGCATTTGGTGGTGGTCCTGGAGCTGTTCTGCTGTTGGTCAGAACAGCCAGCTGTAGGGAAGGACTGGGAGTGGGGCCGGAAAGAATGAGTACAAAACGGAACCCGCCGGCCGCTCTGTGTCTCACACCGTCTCTAACCACAGCGACCTCCAAAGAGCAATGGCTGCCGCTTCCCTTCTACTGTCCATCTCTCCCCAGTTTCTCTTTCGGCTAGCTCTAACCGGGAACAATACCGCTGTCCTGCGGTGTTTCAGGGAGTTTGGGGTCTGCATTTCCACCAGTGGTCCCTAGATGACAGCAGAGGACGCAGATCAGACCCCAGTGTCGGCTTAAATCCGCGTAATCTCGTGCAGCAGCAGACTTAGTCGACTCTCCTGACAGATGCTGCGTTGGTTGGCTGCAGCTGACGTCTTCCCCACACGGGGTTTGGAGAATCTCCGTGAACTTTTCCCCCGTGGCCCCAGGGTTATGCCAAGTTGTTGCAGCCGTTTTGACATCACCTGACTGTCATGTAACTCTACCTGGCCTTGATGGACAGCCCAGAGCAGCTGGAGAGTTTGTTACTATGAGTCAGGCTGTACTTGGCAAGTGAGGAAAAGACTTCTAGAATATGGTGACCATGTGATCAGCAAGCCTTCCTAAAGGGACATCACCCTTATTTTGTCAATTCTACCTGAACTAAATTCTTGCCCCAGTTGGAAGCTCCTACAGAACAGGCACATGACGATATAAAACTTTGAATCCATTATCAACTAAGGACGATTACTCTTTTCAGAAGAAAAGGAAACCTTCTATTTGAGAAACAAGGCATAGCTTCCATCAACTGTAAAATGAAAATTTTGACTATATAATCTACCTTGTAAAGAGATTTATTAGAGAAATAAATTTTGTAATTTCACCTCTGCATTCCTTTTATAAAATATTTGATAATTAAAATTAAACATATACAAGAATATATAACGCATGTAAAGTATAAAGAATAAAATAAAAAGCTCACTCTTAGAAGAAGAATAACTGGTTCATTCAGCAAGCTATAGGAAAGCTGTGTAAAGACAGAATGCATAAAAATAAACAACAGTCATAGGTCTTTCCATGTCCCCCCTGTCTGCCAGCCATTTTCCTACATTTCTCTTTTTCCACCTTAGTTTATCATTTCAATAACACCTTTGCCAGTTCTCTAAACTCTGATGCTTCTTTTGGTCTCATATCTGGCAAAACCCTTGCTCCAGATAAACCCAACTATGTGCTCCATTCATGTCAGCGAAAGTGTAGCTGAGCGTTGATGACAGAAGTCACACAACAGAGAAGATTGGCCCCACCACAAAATCATGCTTATCGACCTCAATTCTGCTGGGTTTATCTGTGCAGTTTACTGTCTTGTCTCCATGAGGCAATTTTTTCAAAGTCCCAACCTTTCTGGTTCCCTTCTGTATCCTCTCAAACACCCCAAAACCTTCCCCATCGCTCTAAGTAATTACCTCATCCCCTACTTCACAAAGGAAATAGAAGCAATTAGGGACACTCCCTTATCTTCCCACTTCCGAATGCACAAACTTGCCTCCACAGTGCTCTGCATCGCTCTTGTTACACTGGCACAGAACTTTATACCTGGACAGTGCTCTCCATGCAGCATTAGAGTTAATCATCATAATAATCATGTGAAGTGGATCTTACCATTTCCTTTTCTAACATCTTTTAAAATTACAAAAGTAATCTCTTTTATAGTGTTTGCACTTTTCAGAGGTCTCCTTTTAGCTCTTTATACTCTCTTGGGCCTGATTCCCTTGACTGAAAGTGTTCAGCTGGGGGAGGCGTGAAAACCTTGGCCCTAGCTTGTCATCTTAATTAGTTAGGAGTGGTGCTGTGTCTAGGAATAAAGCAATCTGGCCTCTGGGCTCGACCACTCATTTATCTCACCTCCCAACTCGTGGCCTAGGTCTAGTGCTCAAGGACCAGGGGTTGTCTCCCTTTATTGTAGCTGCCTCAGCTGTGGTTCTTTGGAGGTGTGGGTGGAGCCCTGATGACATAGGGAGGTGGTGAGACAGGAGAATACAGACCTGCCCTGACCCTTATCAGCCCCAGCCTATAGCCAGGTTGTTGCACTAGCAGATGTTACCCAGCACCCCTGGCTGGCACTTGGATTGGGCTGCTACACAAAGCATTGTAAAGGCCAATGGGCTTCTTCTAAGAAATGTAGGGGAGGAAAAAGGGGGGAACTAAAGCAGTCCCTCCTAGCCTACCTGACCCTGTCATCTGGCCGTCATCTACTGTAACCTACACATCCCCTTCCCTTCCACACAGCCCTCCCCTCAGGCACATACTCCATGACCCATGTGCTTCCCACAGTTTGGGGGTTAGCATTGGGACAGACCAACCTCCCTCTGGCTTCAGCACCACGTCTATAGTTGATTATATAGGAGGAAGCCACAGCCCAGGCTAGTTAGACAGTAACTGGTGATACTGCTTTCTAGTATGTTTTGTTTTCAGTTCAAAATAACTTGAGAACATTTTTATGTATCATTAAATATAATTCCATCACAGTTTGGGTGCAGTAGTTTATTTGGGGGGGGGGGGCGGTGATCCCAGGAACACAAGGAAATAAGAAAGAGGTAAGTGTGAGACAGGGCAAAGCAAGAAAGGGGTAGAAGTGGACAGTCATAAAGAGCATGTTAAAGAGCCTGCCACCGTGGTGAGCAACCGGGGCTCAGGCCTGCTGAGGGCCTTCTGAGAAACATGAGGAAAATGCCTCTGAGCATTAGCCCTAGAGGGAGGAAGGGAGGATGAAGCATTTATTCATCCACTTCTTTCCCCCCTGCTTTGCCCCTCCCTCATTTATATGGATTGATTTTCAATAACCCGTTGGGTTGCAGTGAAGAGTAATGACGGAAGTGGGCTGATCATGGTGCAGTTCTATTCCTGCATAGATGTGGAGGCTGAGTGTTCTCCTTCTGACTTTTGGGGGATTGTAATGGCCACAAGAATTCTTGGATAGATCTGTAAGAGGATGGAGATTCAAGAGGGAGAGACTGGACTTCCTGCTAATAAAGTAGTTGGGGAACTGAATAGTTAAACAAAGAAGATATTAAACATATTTGTATATAATTTTGTGAAGCAGTTTATTCCATTTAATTAACTTTTACCTGCAATACAGTGATCCCTTTAAATCTGTAGATTTAGGTAATTCTCCAGTTTTTAAAAGTTTAAAAAATTGTTTGTGTTCTATAGGGCCTGTCCTTTTATTTATACCAATTATTTATATTTAGGCTTTCTATTGTCTTTCTTTTGTATCTATTATCTTTTTTCTGAATTATCTTTTTTGTCCTTTTCCTCTGCTTTGTGTGGATATCTTAAACAGGTCTCAATATCATTGGTTCATTTTCCTGTAGGGTAAATTTTGCTCCTAATGAATTTGAGGTCCTGCAGTGCTCTTATCTTCCCCTCAAAATACTTAACTCTATTTTAATTTTATTCTGTTATGTCAATTTTTCTCTGACATTATTAGACTTTGTTTTCTGAATTTTTCTTCTGTTTATTGGAGTCAACTTCTTCCGGAGTATGTTCTTTGGATGCCAGCGTTCATTTTCTTTTTTCCTTTTGCTAAACTTTGCATAGATACCCATTAAAGATTGTCTCTTTTATTCTCAACTTTGAATCGGACTAGTTTATCCAGTATTATCACTTGCCCCAAAATACGATGTATGGCTTCTTATTGACTTCTTTTCCTACCTCCCTGAGTGCTATTTGAGTCTTCACTTAGAGCTGGAAGACTAGCTGTTGTTGGTTTGTATTCTCTGTTCAATGATACAGTTGCATGAGATGGATGGGGAAGAAGCTATGTCTATGGGCAACTGTATTCAGTGAAATTTATCTCTGCTCTTTCTTCATAATTCTGTTGAAACCCCTGCACCCGAGGCTAGCTGAGTTGAGATAGTGATATTTCCTAACCAATTGCGAGGACGTTTTACCTTCAGTGTGTTCTGCTCTTCTCTTCAGGATTAGTGAAGCACTTTGGGGAACAGTCATCATATTTTTTGTCGTGTGTGCGTGTGTGTGTGTGTGTATGTGGCTGCACCTACACCCCTGCATTTATCTGCCTTTACTTGCCACCATCACTCAAGATCAAGATAGTGGTCCCCGGGAATTATCCCCATTTCTCTCTTTTGTGGTGGGTCAAGGAAGAAACCTCTTCTGCTTGGTATCTCTTCTGGGTTCTGCCTTGGAATGTTGGCTTAAGGACTCCAAAGGATATATTCCTTATCTTTTTCTTGGTATGCTCCTATCATCAATTCTAGTACGTCTGAATTGGACAGCACCAAGAAGTTTTTTACAATGTCTTGACTTACCACTTTGACTTTTCCAGAAAGGGAATTCTCTTTCACCCCTGGCATTTACATTTACCCTGCTTTAAATGGAATTCTTCTTCACTGATGCCTCGTGAAATCTGTAAACAAGATCAGACATGTTCCCTTAGTTCAGTGTTGGTAACATTGTCTTTATAGCTTGCTTTGTTTGTTGTTGGATTTTTTTTGGTTTTGATTTCCTTTAAATTGATTTGTGGGTGGAATCTTCTGCAAAATCTCAGATAGTTTCAGAATAATCAATATACTTTTGTAAAATAAAAGACAGTTTTCATCTCTCCTACCAATGAAATAAGATAAATCTAATTGCCATTTTTTCTGTTTTGGATTCAAATTATCCTCTGATTTTCATTATATAGAAAATCCCTTATTAATTTCATAATCTTCCACATATTTTAACTAAAAACAAATTTTGAATTTGATAAAATATGGAAGTAACCACTTAGGTTTTCGTTTTTATTATTATTTTCTAATAAAAAGGAGCCTTAAAACACAAATGAAATAATCCAAGGGCATAGCTGTATGTGATGAACTCATGTGACCACAAGATGTCACTCTTGCTTCATGCTGTATGTCAACCAGTGCCTAGAAGAGACGCTGCAATGTTGATTTTTAAGCGGTGTGATACTTTTATCAGCAGGGAAGACTTATATCCTCTAATTAAGCAATAAGACATAAAAGGGAGTTCATTTTGATAGTAGAAAGACAAAAAAACTTGATTGGCTTTAATTACCAGAGGAAAGAAGTAATTCTTTAAAACACGTGTCACTAAAGAATGAAGGAATTGTTGCATGGAACTTAGCTTGCTATTAATTATATACCAGCTTTATTAAATTGACATACACAATGGCTGCTTCATGGTTTTAATTTATGTCTGTACAATTATGATGGAAATTTAAAGTATCATTTTCTCCTAAGTTTTGGCTGAACTGATGAAGTTTAAGGTAAGTACAAACTAGAAATTATTATAAAGGTCTTGAATTTTCCTATTAAAGAAACAGTGAGTGTTAACTTTTTGGAAGGTCACTCTTTTCAATGATATGTAAGGTGGCTTAATTTCATAAATACAATACAAAAATTATCCTAAGGATTTGCACATTAACAATAATTAATGTCAATATATTAAATTACATCTCAGTTCTAATTCCTAGCATTTGCTGTGTACTTACTGGATATCAGGCACCACTCAAAGCACTTTTCTATGTTTTAACTTGTTTAATCCTCTCAATAAACCTATGAGGTCGATACACATAATTTCTTTTTTAGAGTAAAATAAACCGAGTCTCAGAAAGTTCAATAAACCTCCAAAGACCTGCTTTTCAAACCCATGAAGTCTGGTTTCAGGACCCACTGCTGTGCCATCCAATAAACTTTTATAAACCAGTAAACTTTTAAAAATGCGTAGAAGTTAGCCTAGAGAAAATGTAGGTGGTAAGGTCTTGACATTGGTCTTAGAGATGTTTTTGTGGCTATGACTTCAAAGGCAAGGGAAACAAAAGCAAAAATAAACAAATGAGACTACATCAAACTAAAAAGCTTCTGCACAGCAAAGGAAACCATCAACAAAATGAAAAGGCAACCTACTGAATGAGAGAAGATATTTGCAAATCATATATTTGTTAAAAAGTTAATATCCAAAATATATAAAGAACCCATACAACTCAAAAACAACAAAAACAAATGATCTGGTTGAAAAACGAATAGAAATTTTCCCAAAGAAGATATACAGATGGCCAACAAGCACATGAAAAGATGCTCAACATCACTAATCATCAGGGAAATGCAAATCAAAACGACACTGAAATATCACCTCACGTCTGTCAGAATGGCTATTATAAGAAGATAAGAAGTAACAAATGTTGGCGAGGATGTGGAGAAAAGGGAACCCTGTATACACTGCTAGTGGGAACGTAAACTGGTGCAGCCACTATGGAAAACAGTGTGGAGATTGCTCAAAAAATTAAAAAGAGAAATACCATATGATCTGGCTATTCCTCTTCTGAGTATGTATCCAAATAACATGAAAACATTAATTCAAAAAGATATACACACCCCTATGTTCATTGCAGCCAAAACTTCACAATAGCCAAAACTTGGAAGCAGCATAAGTGCTCATAAATGGATGAATGGATAAAGATGTGGTGTATATACACATGTTAAATATATATGTAAATATATAATATATGCATATATACAATGGAATATACATATATATAAAATATGGGATATATATATCTATATATATAGATATATATATATACACACTGGAATACTAAGCCATAAAAAATGATGAAATCATGCCATTTTTGACAACATAGATGGCCCTTGAGGGTATTATGCTAAGCAAAATAAGTCAGAAGGAGAAAGACAATTACCATTTGACTTCACGCTTATGTGGGAGATAAACAAACAAACAAACACATAGATACAGAGAACAGATTGGTGGTTACCAGAGAGGAAGTGGATAGGGGGAGGTTGAAAGGGGTAAAGGAGCACGTGTGTATGGTGACAGATGGCAACTAGACTTTTGGTGGCAAACATGATGCACTCTATATAGAACTCAAAATATAATGATGAACACCTGAAATTTGTATAATGTTATAAACCAATGTGATCTCAATTAAAAGAAAAAGATATAAAGGAGGAAGAAGATTTCTCCCGAGACAAACAGAAAGAGGCAGGGTTTCAAAAGAACTTCCTTTTCTGGCAATAACTGAGGACAAGGGGAATCCACATGCTTGCTCCTCTAGAGTATTTCTCTCTTCTTCTGTAAAGAGGATGCATATGTGTATGTATATTGCAGGATTATTGATAACAGCCAAGATATGGAAACAACCTAAATATACATTGATGGATGAGTGGATAAAGAAGATGTAGTATATATAAACACACACACACACACACACACACACACACACACTGGAATACCACTCAGCCATAAAAAGGAATGAAATCTTGCCATTTTTGACAACATGGATGGGCCTTCAGGGTATCATGCTAAGTGAAATAAGCCAGACAGAGAAAGACAAATACCATATGATGTCACTTTTATGTGGAATCTAAAAAACAAAATAAATAAGCAAACAAAACAAAACAAAACCAGACTCATAGATACAGAGGTCAGATTGGTTGTTGCTAGAGGGGAGGGGGTTTGGGGGATGAGCAAAGCAGGTGCGGGGCATCAAGAGGTATAAACTTTCAGTTATTAAATAAATAAGTCATAGGGATGTAATGTACAGCATGGGAACTATAGACAATAATATTGTATTAACTTTGTGTGGTGACAGAGGGTAACTAGACTTTTCATGGTGATCACTGCGCAACGTATGCAAATTTCGAATCATGAAGTTGTACACCTGAAACCAATATAATATTGTATGTCAATTGTACTTCAATTAAAAAAAGGCACAGTGAGTTTAGTTAATGTGAATCACCTCACATAGTTGCAATTTTTTCTCTTGTGATGAGAACTTTTAAGATCTACCTTCTGGGGCTGGCCTGGTGGCGCAGTGGTTAAGTGCCCACACTTCACTTTGGTGGCCTGGGGTTTGCTGGCTCGGATCCCAGGTGAGGACCTACACACCACTTGGCAAGCCATGCTGTGGTGGTGTCCCACGTGCAAAATATAGGAAGATTGGCACAGATGTTAGCTCAGGGCCAATCTTCCTTGCAAGATCTACCTTCTCAGCAACATTAAAGTACACAATACAGTATTGTTAACTATAGTCACCAACATTATGTCCCTGGGACTTACTTATCTTATAACTGGAAGTTTTTTCCTTTGACCAGAGACAAGGTATATTTTAGAAAGTCAAAAACTCTCAACATGGTGACAACCTGAGAGGAGAAAACAGCAACACAATTTTGTAAGGTGGAAAGGGGTTGGTTGAGAGCAAACTGACTAGAAGACAAGATCTCAAGCTGAGAGCTGAGAATGCTGAGAATGAGTACAAGTCACAGTTTACTCCAGAGTCTTCAAAAGGCTCAGGAACTGTTAGTTCCAGGTATATTTGGAACTGGGTGTGAAGTGTGTCCATGTATGGGTGTGTGTTGTGATCATTCTGTGATAAGGAGTACAGGGTAAATGTTGATTGAGGATTGTTAGGTTTTAAAATTCCCTCATCTCCATGCCTCTGGGTGACTGCCCATTGTCCATCCAGGCAGACAGCTAGAGGTTTATCTTTGGAGAGAGTAACACAGAATCTCTGAACAGGGGATGATGGGGAAGGGAAGTCCGTCCACAGTTGAGGGAACATGGGTACAGGCCAAAAACACGGGGAAAGAGTGACTAATATACTTGACTGAATGCTGAACGCAGAGACCTCCAGCCTTCATCCTTCATTTGGCTTCCAGAACTGTCAGCCAGACTCTTGCCATCCAGTCGGTGTCAGAAGACTCTTGGAAATATGACTAGGCCAAGAGGAAATACTTAAATATATCAACCTCAGGGTTTCCCAACAAATGGCCCATCCAGATAAACTTAAAGAAAAGCTCAGAGTTGATAGGCCTCATTCACATGCCCTAAGCTTCTAATTAGCTTTTTAGTCTTCTACTCTTAATCAGGGGCAGACTGCCAAGGATTTCCAGGTATATGAGGATCATAAAAAATAAGGACAAAACAAACAGAAAACAGCAACTTGGAGGAAACAGAAGCTATCCAGGTAGAAGAAAACTTAACAAAGCAAAACAAAACAAAAAACAAAATAATCTTTAACATCCTGAGATATAAAATGTTGTAACTATGAAGCAAGAAGAGGATGCTCAAAGATTTGTAAGGAATGAAAAAAAAGTTTTAGAAATTAAAAACATGTTAGAATATTAAATTAAAAACTAATAGAACACTGCAAGATAAAATTAAGGCAATCTCCCCATAAGCAGAGCAAATACATAAAGAGATGGAAAATAGGGATGGAAAGATAAGAAAATTAACATGACTAGTCTGGGAAATCCAATGTCCAAATAATGGGAATTCCAAGAAGAGTGAACAGAGAGATCTGAATCATTCAAAAATTGAAGGACATAAGTTTGCAGATTGAAGGGACCCACAATAGTTGCAAATAGACAAATAGACCTGTAGAGCAATGAGAGGATTGGTTAAAATTCTCACTGTGGTGCTCGCTGTGGGTCATGTGGTCAACAAGCTAACTGGGACCCAGCTTACTTCCTCTGACAAGCAGAGAGGCTGCATCCAGGTTCAGCTTCCTATGGGATCAGTGTTTTCTGCCCTTGTCAAAGAGGGCACTATACCTTCCCTCAGACCCCACGATATCCAGGTGCATGCTGCTAGTATTCTCATACAACTCCTATAAAAGCTGGCACCTCCAAACCAGACTAGGTAGTCCCCTCCCTTGAATCTAGGTTGCCTTAAGAGACTTGCTTAACTAACAGAATGAAGTAAACAGGACATTCTGGGACTCTCAAGGCTAAATCCTACGAAGCCTTGGAGGTTCTACCCACGTCTCTTGGAACACTTGCCCTTGGAACACAGTTGCATGCTGGAAAAAAGCCGAAACAGTCCGTGGAAAGGAACTGAGGCTTCTCTAAAAATTCCAGCTGGGCTTCTAGACAACAGCTAGTACCAACTTGCTGGCCATGTAAGTGAGCTTCCTTGAAGGTTGAACTGCCAGCCCCAGTTGAGCCACCCTAACCAAAGCTGTGTGGAGCAGAGATGGACTATCTCCACCAAGTTCTGCCCAAATTACAGGTTCATGAGCAAAATAAATGATTGACGTTCCTATGTTTTTCCCTTTTTAAACTGTTAATATGTGAATTGCATTAATAGATTTTCTGATATTGAACTCCTTGTGTTCTTGGATTATACCCTCTTTTGTTTTGATGTACTTCTACAATTTGGACACCATACGAAGCATAACCATCACCATTTATGGAAAAAAATAGACTTCCCAAGCAAGTTAATAATGTTAAAAAAAAGCATGAAAAATGTTTTCCCTATTTCAGAACATTTCAGACATATGGGTAGAACATCATTAAGTAGTCCAGAAGGACTCCTGGCTGGCTACACTGTAAAAATCAGTTTTCTTTATTTTACATAATTAGACTTTTCTTAACTTGGAGCACTTAATCCAAATGAGCTAGTTTCTCCTATATTTTTCTGCTATTTTGAAGGTTGTATTTGAAGTTCAGTTTTTCTATTCATCTCCTTTTGTAATTCAACTTAGGGACTTGATTAATGGCATTCCATTTAGAAAATAACCGAGGCTTCACTAATCTGAAATAATCAGAGATGGAACTCTTTCTCTGTCTTTTTGTCTTATCTCACTGAATGTTTCATTTAATGAATGTAATCAACTGTTTATGTAAAAGTGGAGAAACACAATGAGCCTTGAAAGGCTTTTGAAAATGAAAAAATAAAAAGTAACAAGGCAACCTAGAGGCTTGGAGCTGCCCTAGTTTGAAAATTTATCAAATGAAAAGATATTTTTCTGCTTTTCAGATATAGCAATATCTAGGAGAGAAACTTCCATCCACCCCCATGCTCCCCAACTCGTGTCCCAGTGACACACGCACACACACACACACACACACACACACACATGCTCCCCTCTACATTCCACCCCCTTTAAGGTGATGCTCTTTTAACCAATTCCCCACCTTTCTAAGGTGAAACTGATGAACCCTCCCCTTCCTCCACCACCCTACCACCACCACCTTAAGAAACTTACTTCCTAGGAAAACAAAGAGAGCGAGAGACCTAGAAGCCTTAGCAAATTCCCTTCAGATGAATTTCCATTTTTAAAGTTTTTCAATAAAAATTTCTCCTAAAAGATTGCCTGCTTGGAGAAATTTACTGAAGTCCCGAACAATGAGGGACCAGCATTTATCACCAGGAGTGACACTAGCAGAGAATAGAGCTCCCAGCTGGGAAGCTGTCATTATGCAAATGTATCCATGTGACAGCTCTCCAAGGAGGACAAATGACTCGTCAGTGACTTCTTAATCAGCCTGTCTCTAGCAATAATAATCTAATCACTGGTCACCTAATTAAAAATGAAAGAAATCAGTGCCTTTTCCAAACACTGAGCTTCTAGAATCTCAGGTTACAGACTGTCATTAAGCAGAGAGCTGTCAGCTGTTTGCATGTCACATCAGAGAGAGCAGACCCCATGCTCAAGTCCGTGATTTGATCACGCTGGGCATCATTCGGTTAATGCATTGATCTGGATGATTTGCGGCTATGGGCCCCTGGTCATTTATTCATTCATTCCCCATTTCTGCCACAAACATTTGTTGCAGGCTTACTGTTTGCTAGGGGATATATCCTGGGGCTATAAAGACGAATAGGACATTCTGCCAGCATTTGTTTCCCCACTCATTGTTGGGGAAACAGATATAAACATATTTAACTATGATACAATTTGATCAAGATGTAATAGAGATAACAAACATACATGTGTATTGCATATTATGGAAGATGCAAAATGGTGGCCCACTGGCCAGAACCCATTCACAGAATTTGAGATGCTTATATTTGAGGCATGTGCTCCTCAGTTTACCAAAGACTCCACCATATCCTATTCTTTTAAACTTAGTCGGCTTCATTCATATATGCTGTCTGCCTTGTCCTTGTTAAGCACTTGTATTAAGATCCTGGTATAGAGATCAGTCCAATAAGCAGACACCTGCCATGAGAAGCTATATTATAATTTGATTATTGATCATACTCCTCTCAGGTTTAGAAAAAAGTACCTCATCAGCCACCTGTGCTGTATGGCAGAGAAAATAAACAAATTTTAAACTTGCCAGTCAATAGCTGTAGCCGCCCCTGACGCAGGAAGGGTTAATAATCACTGGAAAAGGCTTGCCAACAAACTGTGACCCAGAGGTGAGAAGGCCGGTCAGCCAATGACAGGTAAGACCTCCAGGGGGAGGCAACCTAAGCCAGGCATCAGTCACCCGGGGACAGAGATGGAGACACCATATCCGGAGCAGGAGGGGCCATTGCCTAGGAGGCCTTGTATGCTCCGAGATAAAATATACGAGCACAGCAATAACATGATAATATCAAAACAGAGGCCAAGGGAGGGCTCCTTGAGAAATCACTAAGAATTCTTGGCATTCGCTAATTACATTGTCCAGAACACCTGTGTATGTTTAACAGCTGTAAGCTATGTATATATTGAAATGCTGGTTATAATAAACTCAGAGTGGCCATCAGCCCTCTCCGCATCTATCCTGATGTGTACATTGGATTGAGACACCGACAATAGCATCTCAATCTTTTTTCATTTTAATTGTCTTTTGGGGATGTTCTCTGCTCAGGTTCTCCTAAAACTGAAATCAAAGTATCCACCAGCGGTGTCTCATCTGAAGCTCAGGGTCTTCTCGTAAGCTCGTTCAGGTTGTCAGTAGTATTTGGTTCCTTGCAGTTGTAGAACTGAGGCCCTCGTTTTGTTGCCAGCTTTTGGCCAGAGGTTATTCTCAGCTCCTAGAGCCCACTCCGGTCCTAGTCATGTGGTCCTTTCACATATAGCAGGTTACTTTTTTTAAAGCCAGCAGGAGACTGTCTCTCTCCAGTCTGGTAGGATGGAGTCATACATAACATAATGTAATCAAGGAAGCAACTATCTCACCACATTCACAGGCTCTACACACACTCAAGGGGAACGCATTCTATAGGGCGTGTACCTCAGGGTGTGGGAATCTTGGGGACCAGCTTAGGATTCTTTCCACCACGGGATATCAGGGTCTTTCTTTATATGTTGATTAAATCCAGCTTTTTAACTGTGTTATTCAAATATCCTTTATGCTTCCTTTTTTTGTCTGCTTGACCTGTTTTAATCACTGAACAATTGTGTTGATTGTGAATTTACCTATTCTTTTTGTAGTTTCATCTTTTTCTTTTTTTTCTGCTTTGTATATTTTGAGAACATTTTATTAGGTGTCCACAATTTAGAATTATATCGAGCTTCTTTAACTCTAATAATGGCTTTCGTCTTGAAATCTGTTTTGTGGCAACCACTTGACTTCCCCATGATTCTGTGGGTCAGTAATGTAGGTTGGACTCAGACAGGCTGTTCTTCTGTTGGTCTTGCCTGGGATTACTCATGTGATTGCAAGTCGCCTGGCCATTTGACTGGAGCTAGATGGTTGATGATGTCCTCACAGGCATGGCAGTTGGGGTCAGCTATTGATTGAGCCACTCTTCCACATAGTCTATTACCCTGACAGGGTCTCCTGCGCTGCTTCACATTGTGTTGGCATGCAAAGGCTGAGAGCAGAGGCTGTGAGGCCTCTTGAGGACCAGGCTTGGAAATCCCACAGGTTACTTCTCTAGCACGCCTGCGTGCTCAGCCGTTGCCTGGGAGCAGCCAGAGGGTGTGTGGCCTTGGTGTGAACCTTGTGAGCATCCAGAGACAGGTCAGTCAATAATGCTCCTCAAAGCAGGTTCTTTGAGGAAGAGGTCTGAGCAGTCAGCGCTCCTCCGTGGCCACCACATAGATATGGTTTAATACAATAATTAAAAATACTTCAGACTTTTGCTATTAGTGAGAAATCTTGTTACTGACTTCCATTTTGTGTTTTCAATGCTTATATTTTCCTCTCACATGTATCATGTGAAGGATTCAAAACACGACAGGATGAAGATATACCCATGGGGCATGGATTTACCTTTAAAAACCAATTGCCTTAAACATAGGTCAATTAACTCACACAGAAAAAATAAAAATAAATTTGCTTCCAGATTTTTGGAAAAATTCAAGTACATTTTTCTTTTAAACAACTATCCTAAATAGCTATCATTAAGACAATGTAATTATGTAGTAAAGACTTTAAAAGACATTAAAACAACAATTAACTTCTGTTTATCAACTGTTTTTCAGCTTAAGGGTGTAGTCTTTAGAGTAATATTCATTCCCGATTCTTTCCTTTCTGCAATGCAATCCATTGCCTTTCAATACTTGTCTTTCCTTCTTCAATTTTAGTTGGGCATATGCCTGCCATGAATGAAGACTAGTTGACGTTGTGTAACTAAGTTCTGGAAAATGGGAAATTGGTGAAAGTTATATATGTGACTTCCAGAAGTGTCTGTAAAGAGAAGACAAATGCTCTTCTCCTCCTCCTTTTCTCCTTCCTATTGGCTAGAATGTAGACAAGAGAATTAGAGCTGGAGAAGCCATTTTGAATCATCAAGTGATAGCTGCATGATAAGGTTGACAGAGCAGCAAGGTAAAAGAAGACTGACACTATCATTTCAACTCTAGATCATAGATTTGGACACTCAGATAAGGGAAAAAGGAAATATTATCATGCTTAAGGCATTATTATTTTGGGTTTTCTGTCACTAGCTGCCAAAGCTAATCCTAAACATTTCTTTTCTATTTGTTTGTTTTTGCACACCATTTTATCCCCAGCATCTGTTATAGTACCTGAAGAGAACAGAACTATTGGAGGTAGCTATCCAGCAGGATAAATATGATGGACCTTTCCCAGCATGGGAAGGGGATATAAAAATGTTCGTCAAAATTAAGGATAAAAACCATCTCTGGCACAAAATACACTCAATAAATAATTGTCGAATGAATTAATGAACATAACAGGTGCCTGCCACGTTTTTGGACCAAATAGTGCAGCTATGTAGAGGATTGCATCCTTCCCTCATCACTTAGTCAACTCCTACTATTCTCTCAAGATTCAACTTAATGCGACTTTTCTATCAAGCCTCCCCAGCATCTCCTGGCATTGGATAGTGCCTACGTCCATGAGTTATATCTCTGCCTCCCTTCCTTCTACCTCTGCTGTCATCTCATCATATTGAAACTTCAGAGCAATGCCCATGAATTTTCTTCTTTGTGTCCTTAATACCCAACATACGTCTGGAAGGATAGAGGAGAACAAGAAAGGAATTCTTCTAAACATACAAAAATTTATGTAGGACTTCCCTGTAAAGATTTGCTTCCTTTGAAATTTAGGAATTGTATTAGTCAGGGTTCTCCAGAGAAACAGAACTAATACATATGTCCTATTGGTATATACATATATATATATAAAGGGAGAGATTTCTTTTAAAGAATTGGCTTATTGTGAGGGCTGGTAAGTCTGAAATCTGCAAGGCAGGCTGGAGACCCAGGGAAGAGTTGATGTTACAGTCTCAAGTCTGAAGGCAGTCTACAAGCAGAATTCCTTCTTCCTTAGGGGACCTCAGCCTTTTCTCTTAAGCCTTCAACTCACTGGATAAGGCCCACCCATATTATGGACGGTAATCGGCTTTACTCAAAGCCTATTGATTTAAATTTTAATCACATCTAAAAAATACCTTCACGGCAACATCTAGATTGGTATTTGACCAAAAACTGGGGTACCATGGCACAGCGAATTTGACACATAAAATTAATCATCACAGGAACCATAAATAAATGTGAGTTTACTTAATAATTTTGAGTTAAAATAGTATCATTTAGATGACCTCTGCCAGGAAAGTTGCATTTATTACCCAGTGTTGTAGCAGGTCACTATGAAGCCAGAAAAAAACTATTGCTTATGACAAATGAGAGAGAAGTTCCCATAGAAAATAATTAGAAATATAACCAGATGTGTTCAAATTCATTATTACTGTCTGCAGGGTTAAAGAAGTTCACTCTCACAGAGCATTTGCTATGTCAGAAGATTAAGCCAAGTTTATGTGAACCAAGAGCTCTGAGGGAAAAACAAAAAGAATGTGCATATCAGCAATATTCATTTAAGGTTAAAAGATTTTTACCATTATTAATCAAGAATTTAAATATCCCAAGGATATAATACTTCTTTGCTCAGGACAAGGTGTCCTATTCATAGGCCAGATGAAAACTATATAAAAAGGAGGAAAGGAGGAAGTGATGCCTAGTATATGTTGATGTAGATTAATGGTTGCAGTGCGCAATGTTGTAAATTTAGCTTCTCTTGCTGTTTGTGCACTAAAGGGTACTCAAATGGCCTGAACGAATTAATGCAACTTCTAAAAGTAGGCCAACTAATTTATAGGCAATAGCTTACATACCAGGAAAACTGGATCAATAAGTAATGCTGTATTTATTTCCAAGAAGCCTAGCAATATTTTTCTCACTGAAAAGTGGGCAGGGATGAAGTCAGTCAGAAAGTGTTTTTTCTGAGGGTGGGATAAACATGGGGAAACATCTCTCTCCGAGGAAGGAGGAGGATGAAGCAGCACCAAAGGGGCCGAAGAAGAAGAGAAGAGGAGGAGAAGGAACACGCGGCAGGGAAACCTGCTGGGCCTTCCTCAGCCTGGCAGCAGGGGGATGTACAAATCTAAGAACTTGAGCCAAAATTAAGGCCAACACAGAGAAAGAAAAACCAATCCTCTCCTCTGGCAATATAGTTACTAGAATCCTATCCAGCCCTTCCTTTCTCAGTCCTCCGTTTACTCAACTGCAGTTTGTGGAGTACGCACGCACCAGGTGCCAGAGCCTGATCTGGGAACTGAGGCTTTCACAAGGCAGAGCTGACACAGCTCTTGCCCTGCCCGCCTCTGCTCAGCCTTCTCTGGAGGTTGCCTGCACACAATGCTTACTTGTAGTGCCCATGGCTTTCCAGGTTTCTCTGCTGAGGCCTAGGCATGTGCTCAGAGATGCAGTCACACCTCTGAAGGGTTTCTTAACCAACGCGACCCAGGAGACGTTTGATAAATATCTGAGTCTCCCCACTCCTCGGAGGACTGAGGCCCAGTTTGCCCCCACTGGTGACCTGCTCATTAACACTCTCTTTATTGGCTTTCCTCCCTTCCCTCTCTTCTCTGTTCCCTCCAACCCAGTGTTGCCTGGGCCTGCGTTTACTTCCCTAATCTTTTTCTGTTTTGGGGTTAACCAAGCTAAGATAGCAGGGAACAGGGCAGATAAGGTCCCTGGTGGGACTGACTTATCACTTGGGAGAGAGAGGCAATAAAAAAATGAAATACATAAATACACGGGATAAATTATTCTGATTATCCTCAGAACTCAAAGAAAGCAACAACTAGGCTTCTGGAGGAGTTAGAGGGGAGGGGGTCTTCTTGGGGTGAGCATGGAGGGCCCCACTGAGGAGGCAATCTATGAGCTGAGGCCTGAGAGAAAGGAGCCAGGTACGTAAAGAGCTAAGGAGAAAACTGCATTCCCACAAAGCTCTTCTTTTCCTCATCAGGATGACAGAGTTCCTAGGGATCCTTCTTTCTCTTCCAGACCTGCTTCCTATCCCCACAGGACTCAAGTATACCTGGCTGTGGCAGCATTCCTGCTTCTGAATGCTGGGCCATACCCACTGAGAAGGTGAGCAACCTGAGCCTTACAGCCCTGGGGCCAGTCACCATGGGGGTGTGGAATAGTCCTGGGGGACCCTGCCTCCCCAAGATCACTACCTGAATCGTTAGCTCTGTGGTAGATGACTTTTGCTGCAATCTGAGCCCTTTATCTGGATCTGTTCCTACACAGCCAGCAGGGTCTCCCGCCCACCCCTTTTCAGTCCCTGGAAGGCTCGAGTGGATGAGAGAAGACCTAGTGGTTGTGGCTACTAGGGCTTCTTCTCTTCCTTTCCACTGGCCACAGCCCCATGGACCAGGGCTTCTACTCTGGGTCACTCTGGATGAAGGAAAAGCTCATCTGAAGCCAGAGAAAAGAGGGGTTTCTTTATACTAGGTTTTTCCTTTATTCTTCCTTCCATCAGAGGGCAAGAGGAGTGAGCTTCTCACCTGTGCAGGATCTGGGGCTCTCCTCCAGGAAATTCTGATTGCCTTACAGTAATACAAGTAGGGGGAGAGAATGAGAACAGTCTGTCAAATTTGGTAACAAAGACGTCATTTTGTAAGGAAATGCTGTTTTGATTCCTTTGATGAAATCACATCTCATCCTGCAATGATGGTGGTGGAGGACAACAGAGCTGGGAAGATTTTTTTCTCCTTTTTGAACTCATAGCCAGCCATATTGTTCTGGGGCACAGATCAGCAGGTTACATATCTGAGTCCTATAGGGTGAAGCAGAAGGCCTGAGTGGAGGCAGGAGTTTCTCCTGCACACACCCCCTTCGCTGCCGTGCCTTTTTCGAGTTCTGGTTTCCAGTCTAGAGATGGAGACCTGCTTCTTCCCTACTCAGAGGCTGGGTCTCAACAGAATAACCCGCAGAACTCAGCACAGCGTTGGGAGACAGAGGTCTGCGTCCCTGGCAGTTGCTCCCGCATGTTTGCCCCAGGTTTGGAGGGGGTGGCAGGGGAAAGGAGGTTGTTTTGCTACTCGTGCTGACTTTTGAGAGAAATTTCAGCCTAGATGCTGTTTTGGAAATGAGATTATGGTGTGTTAAGGAGAACTGGGTAGAGAGGAAATAGACATAGAATAAAAAGAATATTCATTTGAGATCTTGGGCCACTAAAAAAAGGAAAGAAAAAACAAGAAAAGGATGGGCACTAGAGGAGTCAACAAGGTGAAGGAATTTTTAAATTTTTAATCAAGATGAGGGATACCTGGGCATGTTAGAAAAGACAGGGGCTTAAAGAGAAGAGAGAATGAAAATGCTGGACACTTGAGAGGATTTATGAGAGGGAGATTTCTCAGTGTCACAAGCTTTGTCCTATCTGCCTTACGCAGCCTCCAACATTGGCAACTATCTCGTCCTCCATCGCTTCCTCCTCCTCTTTGTCCTTCACCTCCTTGTCCTTTTCCCTTTCGTTGACTTAATATTTCATGCTGGCTCTATGTAGAGAGGAGGGTATATAATATAAAAGAGAAAGGTCTCAGAATCTGCGTCCCAGCCCTGAGATAACTACTGTTGTCAACAATGTGGTGAATATATATACAGATTTTCTTTTCTATATGAATACAAATGCCAGTGACTATTTTGCAATAAATTATTTTTATAAATGTCAGATCATATTATACTATGTTAGCAATTAATTTTTTCTACAGTAATGACATATTTCCAAGTTTTAATATATGTACCATATCTATTCTAAGAGGCATATTGCCTAGTCGTTAACAGAAAGAATTCTGGCATCAGACTGCCTGGGTTTGAATTCTGGCTAAAATACTATAGGCAGTCCTCTCTTTGCATAGTTCTGTTATGCATGAATTTCAGTTGCTGTGGTTTAGTTAAATAATACCAGACTGCCAACAACACAGTTCAAATTTCAGTTACCATGGTATATGTATTAACTGTGAGTAATTACGTAAGCAACCAATGTTACTGCCAGCTTTTGCGACCACAAATCACTGTGCAATAATGGATGCACATTATGATCAGCAACCAATGAGATCATTTTCTCAAAGTCTGTTTGTGATTGGCCATTGCACATCCATTATTCAGTTCACACACAGACTGCATAGCACACAATTGTGTTGCTTCCTTGTTTCTTGTCGATAAATCCACGTGACATTTTACTGAAATGGATAATCAAAAAGAGAGAGTTGGCCAACAAAGAAACAAAAAGAGCAAAAAAGAAACAAAAAGTGGTGATGCTGGAAGTAAAATATGAATAGAATTTCTAGAAGAAATGACTGATGATGGAAATGTCAACATTGCTTCCGTTTGAGAGACTTTAGATATGCAGCCAGGGAACTCAGTGAGAGTGCATTTGTTGACGTAAATGAGGAAAGTGCTTGTGATGAAAGGATGAAGACGTCTCAGAGGAAGTGACACCAGCAAAACCTCACATCATAGGAATATGAAAATAACATTGAAAGCATAAATGATAAAATATTGGAAGGTGATCCAAACTTAAAAAGGAGTATTACAATTTGCCAAGGCATAGAAAAAATGCTCCCTCCCTGGCATAAGTTATATGAGATAAGATTTGAATGAGCGCTCAAATTACTCCTGATAAGCACTTCTACAAAGAAATAAAACAATTTAATTCTCAATATTTCTGTTTTAAATTGGAGTGTATTAAATAAATATTTGTATTATTCACTTTTCACTTCCCTGTGCATTTGTAATAGACATTAAGAATGTTTTTAGGGGCTGGCCCTGTGGCCGAGTGGTTAGGTTCGCGAGCTCTGCTGTAGGCAGCCCAGTGTTTCGTTGGTTCGAATCCTGGGCATGGACATGGCACTGCTCATCAAACCACGCTGAGGCAGCGTCCCACATGCCACAACTAGAAGGACCCACAACGAAGAATATACAACTATGTACCAGGGGGCTTTGGGGAGAAAAAGGAAAAAAATAAAATCTTTAAAAAAAAAAAGAAAGAATGTTTTTAATGTTTTGACAAAAAAATTTAAATCATAATTTCCCATGATCATCAAGATCACTTTCCTTTATTCATTGTGCATGGTCATTTTAATGTCCCGCACTACCGTGTAAAGCAAGGACTGCCTGTAGCTAGCTGAGAACCTTGGATGAGTTATTTCAACTCTCTATGGCTCATTTTCTCCCTCTGAAAATAGGCATAATGACAGCATCTACCTCATAGGGATGTTGTGATAATTATCTGAGTTCATCCCTATAGAGCAGTTAGAACAAATAGTAGGTAAATAGCATTAATTAAATGCCCTATTATATTTCATTGTATGGCTATATCTTAATTTAATTTTACTTTGTATATTTATTTATTTTTTTGAGGAAGATTAGCTCTGAGCTAATGTCTGCCACCAATCCTTCTCTTTTTTGCTGAGGAAGACTGGCCCTAAGTTAACATCCATGCCCATCTTCCTCTAGTTTATATGTGGGATGCCTGCCACAGCATGGCTTGACAAGCAGTGGGTAGGTCCACACCCAGGATCCGAACCGGCAAACCCTGAGGCCCCAAATCGGACCATGTGAACTTAACCACTGTGCCTCAGGGCCAACCCCTATATCTTAATTTTAAACAATCCCTTATTGATGGACATTTGCAATGTTTCTAATAACTATTATAAACAATGTCGAAATGATCATCTGTGTACATACATCTTTGAACACTTGTATGAGTGTTTCTGTTAGATAAATTCTTCAGAAGAATGGTAGCATTAAATAAAATGACCACTTAAAAATCTAATAGATATCTTAGATTGTCTTCCAAAAATGTACCAGGGATGTGTAAGTCCCTATTTACCCATGATCACGTATATTTGGATATTAGAAATCTTGTAAATTTTTGCTTATGTGATAGGCAAAAATGATACCTGATTTCAATTTGTATTTCATTAATTAGGAATGAGCTTGATCATTTTTCACATATTTGTTATTTTGTATTTCTCTTGCTAAAAGGCCTTATAGATCTTTGCTCATTTTTCTAGATGTGTCACTTTCACAGTGATTTTACCTGTTTTTATTTATTTATTTTCACGCATTAAATAATGAAATTACACATTGCCAAATAGTTGTATATACTATCTGGCTAAGGTTAAAAGCAATTTTTCCATATTTAACAATCCCTTATTCTAGGCAATAATATGTTTCCTCATAACTTAAAAAAGAATTTTATTTTGAAACAATTGTAGACTCCCAAGAAACTCTAAAACAGTATATAAAGCCCTGTGAACCCTTAACCCAGTTTCTCTTCATGATGACATTTTATACAGCTGTAGCACAAAATCAAAAAGCAGGAAATTGACATTGGTTCAATATTGTTAACTTGACTGCAGACTTTACTCAGTTTTTATTCCTCTGTGTGTGTATAAAGTTCTATGTAATTTTATCCCATATATAGATTCATGTAACGACCACCAGAATCAAGATATAGAACTCTTTTTTTTTGAGGAGGAGGATTAGCCCTGAGCTAACTACTGCCAATTCTCCTCTTTTTGCTGAGGAAGACTGGCCCTGAGCTAACATCTGTGCCCATCTTCCTCTACTTTATATGTGGGACACCTACCACAGCATGGCTTTTGCCAAGCAGTGCCATGTCTGCACCTGGGATCCAAACCAGCGAATCTCGGGCCAGCGAGAGGCGGAACATGCGAACTTAACTGCTACACTACTGGGCCGACCCCCAGAGATACAAAACTCTTTTATCTCCACAAAGGAACTCCCTCATACTACCCATTTATAGTTGCACTCACCCCCATCCCTGTTCCCTAGCAACCACTGATCTGTTGTCGGTCTCTATAGTTTTGTTATTTTAATAGTGTTATACAAATACAATCGTATAGTATGCAACCATTTAAGACTGGTATTTTTCACTAAGCATAATGGCCCTGAGATCCATTCCAGTTATTTGTAGCAATGGTTTGTTCCTTTTTTTACTGCTGAATAGTATTCCATTGTATGGCTATACCAAGGTTTGTTTAACCATTCACCCATTCACTGAAGGACATTGGGTTGTTTTCAGGTTTCGATAGTTTCAAATAAAGCTGCTATGAATATTCATGTACTAATTTTTGTGTGAACCTAAGTTTTTATTTCTTTGGGATAATTGCCCAAGAGTGTGGTTACTGGGTATGGCAGATGCATGTTTAGTTTTATAAGAAACTGCTAAATTATTTTCCAGACTGGCTGTGCCATTTTACATTCTCACCAGTAATTTGTGAATAATGCAGTTTCTTCACATACTTACCAGTATTTGGTCTTATCACCATTTTTTATTTCACACAATCTAATGGGTGTGTAATGATATCTTATTATGATTTTAATTTGCATTTCCCTAACAGTTAGTGATGTTGAACACCTTCTCATGTGTTTATTTATCATATCTCATCTTTGGTAAAATGTCTCTTCATGTCTTTTACTCATTTTCTAATTGGATCGTTTGGGTTTTTTTGCTGCTGAGATTTAAGAATTCTTTATATATTCTAGATAAAATGCCCTTGTCAGATATGTGGTTTGCAGTTCTTTTGTTCCTAGTCTGCAGCTTGTCTTTTCATCTTCTTAATAGAACCTTTCACTGAGAAAAGGTTTTAATTTTTGATGAAGTCCATTTTATCAATTTTTGCCTTTTATAGTCTTCTTACTGATTTTTAAGTGCTCATAGATTAGGGAAATTAGTCCTATGACTGTCAGATGTATTGGAAATAATTTTCTAGTTTTGATATTCGTTTGTTCATGATACTTTGTTCCACATTAAAGTTTTTCTTTATGTAGTCAAATTCTTCACTTTTTTAATCTGTTGTATGTTCTGTGCTATGCTTTCCCTAAACCTCCTCCTTCTTGAAATTCTTTACTCTTTTGGCTTCCCTCACATGCCTCCTGATTTTCTTCAGCTGCCTGGAAGTGTAAGTCTTTATAAAAAATTCTCAATTATCAACATCTTAATACACTCACTTTTCTCTCCCTTTGTAGAGTTTTTCCAACGATCTCACCTATTCTCACAGCGTCAGTGATCACCTCTAGCTTTGACTTGTATTTCTAGCTTCAGACTGATTGGACATTTTCCCATGGCTGTCTTTCACCATCTCCAAGTCAAATGTCTCCAGAAGAAATCATTACTGTCCCCATTTTGGTTAAGGACATTCCCACCGTCCTAGGCTAGAAACTGCAGCATCATATTAGCCTTTTTCCTTTCTCTTATACACACATGTCAGTAGTCACCAATTCCTACTGATTTTGTTTTATAGAATCCTTTAAATCTCTTTCTTCCTTGTTCAAACTCTGGTCGTCACTAATTTGAGATGGGATAGTAGCCTCCTAAATGATGTTCCCGTATCTTCTCTCTTTCAGTCTGTTCCACAGTATCATCAGTGTTGTCTTCCTGGGACAGAGTCCAAATAAGTGATTCTCCTACTCAAAGTCCTGCAATAAAAGTGTTAAGTAAAAAGGTAAATGACAGACTAAAACTTTTATAGAAGAATATTAAATGCAACTCTACGATGATGAATTTGAAAGTCAGGAAGAAATTGATGTTTCCTCGAAGAATATAAATGATCAAGATTGAATAAATAAAAAACCTGAGTAGGGCAATAATCATGAAAGTGATGCAGAAGATTTACTGTTTGAAAAGGTACCAGGTCTAGTGTTGGTTGCTGTACAAAGGGGAACAAAACCCCAAACAAACACATACTCTCTACTTATGATAAATTTACAGCTCACTAAAAAAAAGGTTTTCAAGATCAGTAAACAGCTTCCATTTAATGAACACAGGTTGGGCCAAGCAAACCAGCAAGTGAGACTGGTCAGGTCACTTTTGCTTCTTTTTAATTAATGATCTTTATAATTGTTGCCTCCCTACCCCAAAGTCAAATACCTTGCATATAGAAATGTGAAACAGAGACAGGTATTTTTGCAATATTTTTGAACTCTGGAAGCCTCAAGATGGCAGCAGTTTACTTTGGAAGGAGGTGTTCAGGCCTGCAGTAGCCATCCTGCTTTTCCGTTCATAAGAGCATCTGGGAGTCAGGCTGTCGATAGAGGGAGGCGACGGGAGACAAGGTGGTAGATGTGTTTCAAAATCTTCTGACCTTTCACACTCTTCTCTAATTTACCATCCACAAAGAGCCTCTGTAAATTGACAGTTTGGGTAATCAGTTTCTCTACAGTCATTATAGAAACAGGTATTTTATTTTAGCTGCATTTGTACCACTCCAGCGAAACAGCTAATTTTTCTGTTCCCAGCATGCTACTTGCACGGAAACAATTTTTATTTTCACCTTGGAAATTAGACAGTAAAGAGTCAATATTATCATAGTGTAATAGCAGTATTACAGCCCTTGCCCAGACTGCTGAAATGGCTTCCTTTTTGCCTCCTTTGAGCTTCTTCTCCAAACTTCATATCATGTCACTCTTTATTCTCAACCATCTATGGCTTCCCACTGCAACTAAAGTAAACCCCAACTCCTTACCATGCCCTACATGCCCAACAGGGTCTGGCCCTCCCCACTTCAGTGGCCTCGTCTTCTATCATCCTCCTGCTTGCCTGCTCACTTTGTTCTAGCCACCATGGTCTTGCTGTTTCTTGAAATCAGTGAGCTTGTTCCACCTCAGGGCCTTTGCACTTCCTCTCTAGTTTTTGCCTGGCTCACTTCCTTATTCAAGTCTCTTCTCAAGTGTCGCTTCAGACAGGCTTTCCCTGATCACCACCCTTCTCTCCCCAACCTTATCCTTACCCTGCTTTATCTTTCTTCATTGGAGGAATAATAGTACCTACTAATTTGTTGTCTGTCTCTCTCAATCAGAATATAAGGTCCATGGAGGATACAGACTTTGTCTTGTTTACTCTTGTCCTCCTAGAACCTAGAAAAATGCCTGACACATATTAGGTGCCCCATAATTAGTTGCTGAATGAATGCAAGAATGAAGCAAAGTTCAATCTGATGTGTCTGTTCCATCTCTTTTGACGCATCACGTTGCAGATACTTGGAAAGTAGCAGTCCAAATCCTAGTGAGGCAGTCTTACTGACACTAACTCATTTAATTTTTTAGGCACCCATGATTCTCTACTTTTATTTACTTCTTAAATAGACATTCCATTTTAAAAAATCTCCCCCAAATTGTCAGTAAAACAAAAGTGGTCAGATAAATTATAGCAGTTGAATATTTTTAGCATTTACATAATTTTAAAAAACATCAAAATTAACATCAGATTATTTTATAATAAATATGTAGAATTAATTCTTTTTTAAAGTAACTTGTTTATTTGTTTATTTATTTTTAATGAAGTATAGTGTACAATATAGTATGTTAATTCCACATAAAATGCAGAATTAATTCTTAAATGAAGTTAATTTTACTGAGAAGTTATGCAGGTTACCAAAAAGAACTTGTCATCTATGTCAAAAGAGTGTCTGCATTACTAATCCTGGCTGATATTTTGTCTACAAAACAGCTCTGAGGCATAGAATATTCAGGCTCCTAAGAGAAGAGTGTAAAGAATTAAGATGTAAATTCAATTATGGCTGTGTCCCCATTACAGTTCTTTTTTTGGTAATAGCAATATACTGTGTCCTCAATTTATAAATGGAATTGCATGTGGAAGGAGAAATTCTGAAAAGTTCTTGGTAAATAAAAAGCGATTCATTAAATATTATTCCTGTTTGTATGGATCTGGTTATACTTACAATATTTGATTCGGTTTTGCAACTACATAGAATCCATGAATTAAAATTTTAATATCACAAATAATATTTTATTCTAAAGTATATTAAGATAATTCTCTAAACTAAAAAAAGATTAAAAGAAAATTCTTTTCTCAATAACGATAAACAACCTTTAAACTGAAATATAGTAAATACCTTCTTCTTTAAAGTGGAATTAGAAATTAGAACAAGTAGGGCTTGTTTTTTTCATGGTAACTTACCAAGTGTCCCTATCAGTCAGTTTTCTGAATGCTCATTAGTTTAATTCTTGTTATTTTAAAGAATCATTTTGATTATTTTGTTCATGCTTATAACTAATAATAGCATCTATCATCTATTAACCGTTTACCATGTGCTAGGCACTGTACCAAGCACATTCAAATTACTTGATTAATACTCGTGGACTAGCCTTGGAACCCAGGCACCATTTATAATACATTTTCATGGGAAAACGGACTCCAACTTTAAAAGCACGGACTTGCAAATTACATTTCCTAACACAATATATTTATAAGAAGAGAACTGTCTGAATTGGGTGACTGCAACTTCTAATGAATGGAAACCTATGCAGCATGACAAATTGAATTAAATTAGAATAACTTTTGTGTGCAGGAGAATACTGAAGCTCTATTATATTTTATTTCCAAATAGCATTCTTGGCATTTAAAGATATTACTGCTGACAGCATTGCTCTCTGCATCTTGCTACAAAGTCTGGTGTGGGCATGACTTGCAGTTGCTTTCACAATAAGCATCGCTCGTGTGAGTTCGGTCTGTTGACTGTGATGTGGCAGACTACTTCAGTAGAGGTGCTCTCTACCTTCTCTGATAAAGGTTGCCTTTGCCCACATAGCCACACCATCTCTGTCATAGTCAGCTAAGTTTTCTGCTGCTGCTGCTTTGTCTACACATCCTTAGTGGTATGATTTGGTGAAAACTTGTTAATATTCTTCGGCTGTCTCTTGCCTTGACTCACCATGCATTAGTTCATTATAGGGAAGGCATTTTGATGGAGAACCCCGGATCTCCTCAAAGTGATAAGACGAGATGGCAGCTTACTCTTCTGGCATGCCAGCGTGGATATGATGGATATCTGTGGTTTACCCTTGCTCAGTATCCATTTCCCTATGTTGAGGTAAAACCATCCTCCTTTTGGGAACCACTGTCCTCCATTGATTCAGTTGAGTTCTGTGATTCAGCTGAGGCTGAACCTTCCTCAGGAACCAGTGAGACAGGTGAGAGCAATATATGCCCTGGCCGTTGCAACTGGTTCAGAGGTAGGCCTGTGACTGACACAGGAGAGTCACAGCCATAATATCAGTTTAGGTCTTTCTGCTGGAACCACTGGGAAAGAGAAATTGTTTTTTATTTTCTGGGATTGCTGAGCCTAGATGTTCTGATAGCCATTTTGCCACCACTTGAGGTCAGCCTGAGAATGAAAGCAACATGGGTGTAAGCCAAGCTGGGAGATGGAGAATATACAAACTACATTGTTAGAGTACCTAGATCTAGCTTCTCCTGAAGCCAGTAGTAAACCCTTAATATTCTAAATTACATTAGCTTAAGTTAGTTGAGATAGTTTCTGCCCTTTGCAACCAAAAGAATCCTGAATAACACAATGGGAATGACCACACGTCAAATCTCAAGAGCAGTTATGTGGCTATTATTTGCCTTCTCAAGCATGTAAGCATATTGAATATTTCAGTTAGCATCAAGGAGGGGCCCACAAAATCAGCTGTTGACATGTTCCTGAAGATCAGCAGGTTGTTGGTGTTTCGGAATTCTGCTTTGCTGTCCTTTATTGTTTTCATAAAACTGGGGTGTCAGGGAGCAATAATTAGGGAAATGCTGATGCTGTATCATCTTGTCAACTCTATCATCTTAAAACAAAGCTTAGTATTTGGTTGAAAAGTATAGTGATTAATAAGTAGAAGGGAAATCCAAGTTGAGGTACCCAAGAGTTCCCATGTGATGGACGTGCTTTTGAATTTAGGCTCTGCTTTCCAGGTTTGTGATCATGCTCAAGTTACTTAACATTTAGCCAAAGTTGCCTCATATTTAGAATAGGAATAATAATAATCCTGCCTAATAGGGCTTATTAAAAAAATAAATGGGTTAATTTAGGGAACAAGCTTAGAACTGTGCCTGGGTATAATAAGTACTCAAAATACATTAATTTTAGGCATCAAAACATGTGGTCCCAAAAAGGAACCCCAGATTCTTACATCATGACACCATCCTTATTAGTTCCTCTGGCCTCATTTAGACATGGATCTGACAGCCCAAGGAAGAAACACAAGACTCTAGGCTAGATCTTAGCATGTTTTCAGTTTCTTGTGGGTTAATGGCTAATACAGGAAAGCAATAAAGTATGACTGCTACATCAGGATTGTATTCAGCCTTGAAGCAATTTCCATTTTTATATGTTCACTTAGAACAGTTTGTATGATATGAAATCAATGAGAGGAGAACTGTGTTGGCAAGAACTCTGCCTAGTAAAAAAAGACATTTCCTTAAACCACTGTACCTTTAAACATTGCTACTTAAAAATTTGTTATTCCTTGCAGAGATGTGATTATGGCATTACAAAGGAGATATTGTAGTTGCACAATAGCCTTCGTTCAGCTCTCTTGAAGCAAATATTATAGATGTCTAGCATAAGTACAACCACATGTTATAATGGGAAACTAAGTAAGAGGATGTAACATCTGAAATTTGTCAGAAAATCAGAGAAAGGTCGACTTTTGGGGCGCACTTTTAAGCTATTCTTATTTTTGGCTTGTATTGCACAATGTGAGGAGCTTCTGTTACAGGACCAAAATTATTAGAGAATGAAAATAAAGCATTGAAATAATTTAATGAAGATTTTTTTACTGAGGTAATTGATCTCCGTTTCAAGTAAATAATTACCCACATCTCTCAATTTATGGCTGCTTGTAATACTTTTTCTGTCTCTTCTTTATTGTCAGACTGTCAGGGATCAAACAGTACAGCTGTCAGAATACCTGAGTCTAGAAGCTACACTTTTAAATTTCTTGCTTCTTATCTGCAATGGAGAGGGGAATTGAGTTTTCTTCAAAATAAGGGTGAACAAGCTCTGAGTGAGAGTCTGTTTTCTAATGGTGAACTGGGTGACGTTAGTGTATGTGTTTGTGATTTTTCCCCTGGATGCTCAAGGGTTGCTTATTGCTTACTTCCAGTTTTCTCAACCATGTCCAGATGAGGATGTGACCTTTGGTTAAGTGTAGTGCTTTTATAACAAATTTAAAATTTCAGGCACTTTTTATATAGCTGAGCTCTGCACTTATGCATAGTTTATTTTCCCTTGCTCACTACCTTGCTCGTGAGCTTCCAATGGAGGTGTTTAATGTCAAGAGGAACAAATCCAGATTCTATATTTTGTATCGGTTGCTCTTCCAAATTGACCCCTCTCCCTTCTCTAGCCAATCCAAGACAATTGTTGACCTCATCGTTTCTTTTCTTTTTTTTTTCACTATTAAGATTATGATAGATTACAACCTTGTGAGATTTCAGTTGTACATTATTGTTAGTCATGTTGTGGGTACACCACTTCATCCTTTGTGCCCTCCTCCCGCTCCCCCCTTTTCCCTGGTAACCACCGGTCAGTTCTCCCTGTCTATATGTTAACTTCCACCTATGAGTGGAGTCATATAGAGTTCGTCTTTCTCTGTCTGGCTTATTTCGCTTAACATAATACCCTCAAGGTCCATACATGTTGATGCGAATGGAACAATTTTGTCCTTTTTTATGGCTGAGTAGTATTCCATTCTGTATATACACCACATCTTCTCTATCCAATCATCAGTTGCTGGGCATTTAGGTTGGTTCCATGTCTTGGCTATTGTAAATAATGCTGCGATGAACATAGGGGTGCATGGGACTCTTGGGATTGCTGATTTCAGGTTCTTAGGGTAGATACCCAGTAGTGGGATGGCTGGGTCATAAGGTATTTCTATTTTTAACTTTTTGAGACATCTCCATACTGTTTTCCATAGTGGCTGCACTAGTTTGCATTCCCACCAAAAGTGTATGAGGGTTCCTTTTTCTCCACAACCTCTCCAACATTTGTCACTCTTGGTTTTGGATATTTTTGCCAATCTAACGGGTGTAAGGTGATATCTTAGTGTAGTTTTGATTTACATTTCCCTGATGATTAGTGATGATGAACATCTTTTCATGTGTCTATTGGCCATACTTATATCTTCTTTGGAGAAATGTCTGTTCATGTCCTCTGCCCATTTTTTGATGGGGTTGTTTGTTTTTTTGTTGTTAAGCTGTGTGAGTTTTTTGTATATTATGGAGATTAACCCTTTGTTGGATAAGTAGCTTGTAAATATTTTTTCCCAATTAGTGGGCTGTTTTTTTGTTTCAATCCTGTTTTCCCTTGCCTTGAAGAAGCTCTTTAGTCTGATGAAGTCCCATTTGTTTATTCTTTCTATTGTTTCCCTCATCTGAGGAGTTATAGTGTCTGAAAAGATTCTTTTGAAACTGATGTCAAAGAGAGTACTGCCTATGTTCTCTTCTAGAAGACTTATTGTTTCAGGCCTAATCCTAGGTCTTTGATCCGTTTTGAGTTTATTTTGGTGAGTGGTGAAAAAGAATGGTCAATTTTCAATCTTTTGCATGTGGCTGTCCAGTTTTCCCAGCACCATTCGTTAAAGAGACTTTCTTTTCTCCAATGTAGGCCCTCCGCTCTTTTGTCGAAGATTAGCTGTCCATAGATGTGTGGTTTATCTCTGGGCTTTCAATTCCATTCCATGGATCTGTGCACCTGTTTTTGTACCAGTACCATGCTGTTTTGATCACTGTAGCTTTGTAGTATGTTTTGAAATCGGGGATTGTGATGCCTCCGGCTTTGTTTTTCTTACTCAGGATTGCTTTAGCAATTCGCAGTCTTTTGCCACCCCATATGAATTTTAGGATTCTTTGTTCAATTTCTGTAAAGAATGTCCTTGGGATTCTGAATGGGATAGCATTGAATCTGTAGATTGCTTTAGGTAGTATGGACATTTTAACTATGTTTATTCTTCCACTCCATGTGCATGGAATGTCTTTCCATCTCTTTATGTCGTCGTCAATTTCTTTCAAGAAAGTCTTGCAGTTTTCATTGTCTAAATCTTTCACTTCCTTGGTTAAATTTATCCCAAGGTATTTTATTCTTTTCGTTGCGATTGTGAATGGGATTGAGTTCTTGAGTTCTTTTTCTGTTGGTTCATTGTTAGTGTATAGAAATGCTACTGATTTACGTATGTTGATTTTATACCCTGCAACTTTGCTGTAGCTGTTGATTGTTTCTAACAGTTTTTCTATGGATTCTTTGGGGTTTTCTATATATAAGATCATGTCATCTGCAAACAGCGAGAGTTTTACTTCTTCATTGCCTATTTGGATTCCTTTTATTTCTTTTTCCTGCCGAATTGCTCTGGCCAACACCTCCAGTACTATGTTGAATAGGAGTGGTGAAAGTGGTCACCCTTGTCTTGTTCCTGTCCTCAGAGGGATGGCTTTCAGTTTTCGTCTGTTGAGTATGATGTTGGCTGTGGGTTTGTCATATATGGCCTTTATTATGTTGAGGTACTTTCCTTCTATACCCATTTTATTGAGGGTTTTTATCATAAATGGATGTTGGATCTTGTCGAATGCTTTCTCTGCATCTATTGAGATGATCATGTGGTTTTTGTTTCTCATTTTGTTAATGTAGTGTCTCACGTTGATTGACTTGCGGACGTTGAACCATCCCTGTGTCCCTGGTATAAATCCCACTTGATCATAGTGTATAATCTTTTTGATGTATTGCTGTATTCGGTTTGCCAGAATTTTGTTGAGGATTTTTGCATCTATATTCATCAGTGATATCAGCCTGTAGTTCTCCTTCTTTGTGTTGTCCTTGTCAGGTTTGAGGATCAGAGTGATGTTGGCTTCATAGAATGTGTTAGGGAGTTCTCCATCTTCTTCAATTTTCTGGAATAGTTTGAGAAGAATAGGTATTAAGTCTTCTTTGAATGTTTGGTAGAAATCTCCAGAGAAGCCCTCTGGTCCTGGACTCTTATTTTTGGGGAGGTTTTTGATTACTGTTTCTATTTCTTTACTTGTGATTGCCCTATTCAGATTCTCCATTTCTTCCTGATTCAGTTTGGGGAGGTTGTAAGAGTCTAGGAATTTGTCCATTTCTTCTAGGTTGTTCAATTTGTTGGCATATAGTTTTTCATAGTATTCTCTTATGATCCCTTGTATTTCTTTGGTATCTGTTGTGATTTCTCCTCTCTCATTCCTAATTTTATTTATTTGAGATTTCTCTCTTCTTTTCTTGGTGAGTCTGGCTAAGGGTTTGTCGATTTGGTTAATTTTTTTTGAAGAACTAACTCTTTGTTTCATTGATCCTTTCTACTGTCTTTTTTGTTTCAATATCGTTTATTTCTGCTCTTATTTTTATTATTTCCCTCCTTCTACTGACTCTGGGCTTTGTTTGTTCTTCTTTTTCTAATTCTGTTAGGCGTCGTTTGAGGTTGCTTATGTGAGCTTTTTCTTGTTTAGTGAGCCTGTATTGCAATGAATTTCCCTCTTACGACTGCTTTTGCTGTGTCCCAAATGATTTGGTATGTCGTATTTTCATTTTCATTTGTCTCCAGATAATATTTGATTTCTTCTTTAATTTCTTCAATAATCCATTGTTTGTTCAGTAGTGTGTTGTTTAGTCTCCACATTTTTGCACCTTTCCCTGCTTTATCCTTGTAGTTGATTTCTAGTTTCATATCGTTATGATCAGAAAAGATGCTTGATATTATTTCAACTCTCTTGTATTTAGTGATGCTTGCTTTGTTTCCCAAAATATGGTCTATCCTTGAAAATGTTCCATGCACACTTGAGAAGAATGTGTAACCTGCTTTCTTTGGATGAAGTGTTCTCTATATATCTATTAAGTCCATCTGGTCTAATTTTTCATTTAATTCTATAATTTCCTTGTTGATTTTCTGTCTGGATGATCTATCCATTGGTGTTAATGGGGTGTTGAGGTCCCCTACTATTATTGTATTGTTGTCCATGTCTTCTTTTAGTTCTTTTAAGAGTTGCTTTACAAATTTTGGTGCTCCTGTGTTGGGTGCATATATATTTATAAGTGTTATGTCTTCTTGGTGGAGTGTCCCTTTTATCATTATGTACTGTCCCTCTTTGTCTTTCTTCATCTGTTTTGCTTTGAAGTCTACTTTGTCTGATATTAGTATAGTGACACCTGCTTTCTTTTGTTCATTATTAGCTTGGAGTATTGTCTTCCATCCCTTGACTCTGAGTCTGTGTTTGTCTTTGGGGCTGAGGTGTGTTTCCTGGAGGCAGCATATTGTTGGGTCTTGTTCTTTGATCCCTCCCGCCACTCTGTGTCTTTTGATTGGAGAGTTCAATCCATTTACATTTAGAGTGATTTTTGAAATGTGGGGGCCTACCACTGCCATTTTATGTCTGGTTTTCTGGTTCTCTTCAATTTCCTTTGTTTCTCATCCCACGGTTTAATCTGTTCTGATGGAGAGCTGCTACTCTCTGTTGTTGTCCTTCTATGTATCTCCTTTGCTCTTGGTTTTGTAGCCTCTTTCCTTTTTTTGATTTTTCAGGTATGAGGGTTTTCCTGAGCATTTCTTGAAGAGGAGGTTTTGTGGCAATGAACTCCCTTAATTTTTGTTTATCTGGGAAAGTTTTTATTTCTCCATCGTATTTGAAGGATATTTTCGCTGGGTAGAGAATTCTCGGCTGTAGATTTTTGTCCTTCAGATTTTTGAATATATCATTCCACTCTCTTCTAGCCTGTAAAGTTTCTGCTGAGAAATCTGCTGATAGCCTGATGGGGGTTCCTTTGTAGGTTAATTTCTTCTGCCTGGCTGCCCTTAGTATTTTCTCCATGTTGTTGACTTTTGCTAGCTTCACTACTATATGCCGTGGGGTTGGTCTTCTTACATGGATAAAGTTTGGAGATCTGTTGGCTTCTGTCACATGAAGTTCCATCTCTCTCCCCAGGTTTGGGAAGTTCTCAGCCATTATTTCTTTGAATAGGCTTTCTGCCTCCTTCTCCCTCCCTTCTCCCTCTGGTATACCTATAATCCTTATGTTGCATCTCCTAATTGAGTCAGATAATTGTCGGAGAGTTTCTTCATTTCTTTTTAGTCTTAGTTCTTTCTCCTCCTCTGCCTGCAGCATTTCTATATTCCTATCTTCCAAATTGCTAATTCTTTCCTCCATATTATCGGCCCTACTGTTCAGTGCATCTAGATTTTTCTTAATCTCCTCTATTGTGTTCTTCATTTCCAGTATTTCTGTTTGGTTCTTATTTGTAGTATCGCACTCTTTCGTGACATAGCTCCTGAACCCGTTTAGTTGTCTATCTGAATTCTCTTTTAACTCATTGAGGTTTTTAATGATGGCTGTTTTGAAGTCATCGTCATTTAGGTTATATATTTCATTGTCTTTGGGATTGTTTTCTGTGTATTTGTCATGTTCCTTCTTTTCTGGAGATTTAATATATTTTTTCATATTGCTTGATGGTGTAGATTTGTGCCTCTGCATAGAGATAGAGTTTAGTTACTGCTTCCACTTGTTTCTACTGGTGTGGTGGGGGAGCAGCTGTTTATACTGCACCAACCAGGAACCCTATCAGCTGTTGCTAACTGGGCCTAGGCCCCTCCTCCTAGTCACAGTGGTCCTGTGGGTTCCCTCTTCAGCTGTGGGGGCTGTCACAAGGGGGCTTCAGGCTGCTGGTGCCTACTGTTGCAGACCACCTAGACATGCTCCCTCCTTAGGATCTGCAGCTGTGTTATGGGCGTTCCCAGCGGCCAGGGGCAGGATCACTTATATTTGCAGCTCTGTCACTGTCGGCGCCCACAAAATCTCACTTGTCCACTGTGGGTCATAGCAGAGCTATGGGCATCTTCTGCAGTCTGTGGTTAGCTCACCTAGCTATGCTACTTTTGTCCCAGGGTCTTCCAGCCTTGTGGTTGCTGGGTGGGTGCTCTCCACTAGTGCTGTGCAGAGGCTTTTGCTGAGGCTGCTGTGAGACAATAAAGTTTCCCCCTGGGCCACAGAGCCAGGTCGCTGGAACTCCACCCAGCCCCTGTCCTCTCCCCCAGGATCTTGGGGAGCCCCTTGCCCTGTCTTGGGGGTAGCCGGAGACCTTGAGTTCAGTGGCAGCTGGCTGGCTGCTGCCCTACCTGCGATTCTCCTCTTCGGGACCCTCCCGGCATTGTGGATGCTGGGCGGGGCGTCTCTGCTAATGGCGGGTAGAGGCTATGCCTGCTGCCGGGACGCAACCCCAGAGTTTCCCCCTGGGCAGCGAAGCCAGCCACTGGAACTCCACCCAGCCCCAGTCCTCTCCCAGGAGGTCTCCGGTAGCCCTGAGCCCCGACCAGGCGACAGCCACAGTCTGTTAGATTGGCGGCGGTAGCTGGTGGGCTGCTGCCCCATTGGGGATTCTCTCTGGGAGCCTCCTGGCATTGTGGATGCTGGGTGGGGCCTCTCCACTAATGGCGGGTAGAGACTCTGCCCCCTGCCTGGTCGAAACTCTGGAGTTTCCCCCCCGGGCCACAGAGCCGGCCGCTGGAGCTCCACCCAGCCCCAGTCCTCTCCCAGGAGATCTCTGGTAGCCCTGAGCCCCAACCGGGCGACAGCTGCAGTCTGTGAGACCAGCGGCAGCAGCTGGCGGGCTGCTGCCCCGTTGGGGATTCTCTCTGGGAGCCTCCCGGCGTTGTGGATGCTGGGAGGGGCCTCGCCGCTAATGGTGGGTAGAGGTTTTCCCTGCCGCCTCTGGTATGTAACTTTGGAGCTTCCCTCTGGTCTTAGGTGTAATTGCATGGGGCTTAGGTAGGGCTCTGTTCACCTGTTTCTACCGTTGCTCCTCTGGTGTGCGCTCCCTCCTGCCCTTGGAGTGTGGCGATGTTCTGGGGGCGTCCGCTGGAAGAAAGCTGCTTGCAGGTACTAGGCTTTTCAGGGGTCGGGGTCGGAGAGTTTTCACCTATCTCCACCTCCTCCCGGAGGGAGGTCTGTCCACCTTCCGATGAATAGCAGCGTGACCTCATTGTTTCTTGAATATGACTTGCTTACTCTTGCCTATGCATATATTTAAACTGTTGCATTGAGTTAAGGCACATTTTCCTACCTCTCTCAACCTTCTCATGTGTCCTAAGTCATCTCACAGCCTAATGTTTCCATGACTAACTCTGGCCCACATGAATCACTCTCCATTCCAATTACCTGTAACTACATCGTCTTTCCCATGCATTTGGAAGTGATCAAATACTATCAATTACTGTTATCTATTTGGGAGTATATTTGCTTATTATCTCTAAGTATGCTGTTACCTCTGTGAGCAAATAATATACTCTCTGCAGTACAGGGAAGAAAAGAATATTATTAATATCTCTTTTATATTCTTCTCATCATTTTGTCTTATGTCTAGTAGAAAGAAAATGACATCTATTCAGTCAGGGATGACAGAGCAGCACAGGAAGTCTAGTGATTTCACTTTCTTTGTACATATCTTTGTTTTTCCTTGCACAAGTTTCCTTTATAATGGTATCTGGATGTTGTCGTGCTACATTGATATGGGTATAAAAAAGCAATTCCTTGATCACTTATGTATATCTGTGCAAGGCTTTAAAGGAAACGGCTCAAAGCATCTAGTAGCATACACAAAAGGTGAGATATCAGGTCCACCTGTAGACATAAGATGGCTTCAGATATTTTTTTCAGATGGACGATTTCTTGTCTCAAGCAAATGGTCCAGATATGTGACTAACATAGCTCTCTGATCATGGACCCTTCATATTTCCAACTGTGGAAGAACATCTTTTTATAATTCTGTTATTCCCATCTCAATCGTTATGTTTTGTCAAAGGGGATCTTTTTCAATGTGTTTCTTATCTGTATTGAAACTACTCTAATGGAATATTTGCTCTATTTTTTTTTGTACATTCCAGATGAAGGTTATTTTACTCTTATTCTGACCACTTGTTAATGAGTCATATAAATCCCTTGGGTTTTCTTGACCCAAATTCCAAGTGCATTTTTTTTTAACTCTCAGAACATGGTTAACACTTAATAGAGATAAGTAAAATTTTTTCTGGAAGGTAAAATATATGTCATTATATATAATGAGATATATATACCATTAATTGGGTGAGCCATCTTAATAATTTAATAATAATAATTGAAAGCATTAAAAAATGTCTGGATTGTTTTGGTTACAACAGGATGTTAATGATGGTAAGGTCGAAAGAGCCTCATTTCAGCACAATTAGTTCTATGCTGATGAAATTTCCACTCTGAATATGTACACTATTTTTTCAGTGTAGACAGCCATCTCAATGATCCACCTGCTCTGTCAGGAAGGAAGAAAACTGAGTGGGCAGTCTCTCCACTGTGAGTGAAGCTTCAAAGTGAAGAGCCTACATTTCTGTGAATGCAGGGTCAGTGTATGTCAAACATAGTTATTTATCTCTAAGTAATCTCAGAAATTAAAGATCTCCATAATGCTGTGTTCCAATTTGTGTTGGCCCAGCACCTTTCTTTTCCTGGTGCCATAGCTAACCCACAGAACGACACAGGGCATCAACCTGCCGTGATTTCATTACCTGTACTCCCACATACTTTCCTAAAGCTTATTATAAAGGAGAGCTAATTACAGATCTAACTACACAAAGCTGACACGTATAACATATAAAAAGCTTTTTATTGCCAGATAAATGCTTTCTCACTTGCAATCATATTGAACGACAAGTGGTGATACCCAAGGATGGCTAATTATAGGTCTGAATTCCCAGTGGATTATACTGAGGTTGCACCCTGGACTCCAAACTCTATTTCAATGCAGAGGCATGAATTTGAATTAGGCAAAATCTTTACCATACCTATTACATCTAAAAACTTACGTTTCATGACTCAAAAGGGCAAATGATTAGTATAAACTGCATTTTTATTTTAAATATATCAAATAACAGGGTAATACTGGCATTTGACATTCTTGTAATTTTAAACAAAGATTTCCAATTATTTTCTCATTTATTTCCCACCACTTTCTTGTGAATAATATGTTCCCTCATAAGTTCTTGGTGGAGATTTGAAAATTTTAAGGGAAAAGGTCGTACAGAAGGAGAGTTTTGAAAAATAGTCCAAAGTTTTATTCCATTATACTTACAAGCAACTTTTGAGATCCTATCATTCTTTAGCTGTCTGGGAGAGAATGACTTTCTAACTGTCAGGCTTAGATTGTTTATGTCGTCACTTCCTACTCTTCAGGTATTTTCCAATTGTCCATTTATTCTTTGGTTCTAGGGGATCATGGTTCAGCAATCGTAAAGTAGGCCAAGGGTATTATAACATCAGTTTTCAGTGTGGGCACACGTTAGTGAAAACTCTTATGGAAAATTTATGCCTTGTTAAGAAAAGGATCTACTTGCACAAGATTATTCTCTTAACAATTTTGGGTGTCATGTTGACATTAATTCTTCCATTTAAAATATTAAAATTTGTTTAAAAGTAATCAATACATGCACATAGGAGAAATTTTAAGAGTTACAAAAAACATATACAGTGAAAAGTAAGCCTGCTTCTTACTAATCTCTGGGGCAGCCACTGTTCCTAACATTTTTTGTATCCTTGTAGAGGCATCCTATGCATATACACGTACATAAAATATCCACCCACTTTTATCCACAAATGGCAGCATAATATGTTATGTTTTCACACGTTGCTTTTTCATATAACAATATATCTTGGAGATCTCTTTATATTCAGCTATTTTATTGGCATTTATGGTGGTATAATATTCCATCTAAATTTTTAAATACACAAAGGGCCTCTGACCTTTTAAGATATATTTAAAATGAAAATACATTTCCTTTCCTGGTAATCAGAATACATAATGGTTTACCTTCCTATTCTAATTTAGAATATTTATGTGGAAGAAACTCAACATAACATGTCTATTTATGCAAAAGGAATGCAAATACAGTATGGTTTCTAGTTTTGATACTTTCTAGCTAAGTGACTTTGGACATGTTATTTAAACTCTCTGAATATGAATTTTTCATTTGTAAAATGGGGTAGTACATCTCAAAGGAGTGTTGCGAAGATTAAATAAACTAGTGAGTATGACACACTTTAGCTCAGTACGTGGCACATAGTCCTGTATCTAGAATGTTTACATCTATTTACCTGTGTATCTATACCTGTATCTATTTTTACATCTAAACTTGTCTATGTCCATGTCTACAAGAATACCCATATCTTCACTGTATGAAATTGAAATTTAGATGATTACTTCATCTATAAGTACTTCATGACTTTCTTTTTTGTTTTAAAGATTTTATTTTTTTTTCCTTTTTCTCCCCAAAGCCCCCCGGTACATAGTTGTATATTCTTCGTTGTGGGTCCTTCTAGTTGCGGCATGTGGGACGCTGCCTCAGTGTGGTTTGATGAGCAGTGCCATGTCCTCACCCAGGATTCGAACCAACGAAACACTGGGCCACCTATAGCGGAGCGCGCGAACTTGACCACTTGGCCAGGGGGCCAACCCTACTTCATGACTTTCTACCCCTTTTCTATGCTTTATTTTTCTTCATAGCACTTACTGACATGTGACATAGCACACCAACACTTTATTATACATTTATTTACTATCTGTTTCAGCTAGAATATAAGCTCCAAAAGAGCAAAGGCTTTGTCTGTCTTATTTATCACTGTGTCCTACAGAGTCTAGAATTGTACCTGACACATAATAGGTACTAAGTAAATGTTTGTTGAATGAACGGATGATTTTAATAAGTATTTATTGAATATATTAGACCCAACATTGAGCTTGACTCTTATGATTAAAGTGTACATTGAGTAATTAGTGTTTATCCTATTGAATATGGTGCATGCTGTGTGATAGAATCAAAGCAATACGATGTGTATGATAAGCACTATCACAGCTTCTGGCCAAATAAATAAAATAACTAGTATTTGCTAGAATCAGATTGTAGCAGGTAAAAGGGATCTTAGTAATCATGGGTCCAGGCTCCTCATTTCACAAATAAATAGAATTCAGCCTGAGGGACAAAGCTTGAATTAAAAAAAAGGAGATCTCCTGATTCAGGTACTTTCTGCCATATTAATTTGCCTCTCAAATACCTACTGTGTGTCAAACACTCTTCAGAGCACTGTGAGAATCTAGGGGTATAAAACAAGATCACCATCCTCATGGAGCTTATCTGAACAGACAAGTCTAGCACACATGAGCTGTTACAGAACACCAGGAGTTAGCACAGTTCCTAAGGACTACAATATGCAATAAAGTAATTCAGAGATATTCAAGAAAAGGTCTCATGGGAGCCGTGGAACTTCAGCCAGGCCATGAAAGATGACCTCATTTGGAAGGGAAATTTGGGAGAAATATTACAGATGAGGAAAACACATGGAGAAAATGTGGTAATGAGCGTGAGTGGTTATGAGTCAGAGAGAAGGGAAACAGAGAACACATTGCAGAAGTGCATGATGTATTGCTGGTAGGAAATACTGTTGAACAGGGGATGTGGGGCAAGTAAAATGAACGGCCTTCACAACATTCATTTCTCTGCGATGTGAGAGTTGAGGCTTTTTATTTATTTATTTTAATTTTATTTAGTGATGAAGGCACTAGAGAGAAATTAATAAAGAAACTGACGTGTTGAAAGTGATATTTAAGGCCAGTAGGTGTGGCGATGGTGTGCTGAATGGTTTCGGTGGGATTTAGGGCAGTCAGAGATGTTGCAGGGGAGATGTCATTTTCCTCTTGTGCACTGTGGTGCTTGCAGCCCTCACTTGCATGTCACAAGGACTACCTTTAACTCCTTTTCATCACTATCATCTATTTACTTCTAATGCGCTCCCCCAGTAACTGGCAAGCATTGCCTCATCAGCGAAGTCTTCTCTAACTTGCCAAGTTATTGACTATACTTCCTCCGTTGTATACTCACTAAAGTTGGGTGTTTCATGTCAACTACTATTTATCACATTCTAAATGGGATATATTTATTTACCAGTTTTACTCTGAACAATGTTGTGTTTTCCTTTAGTTCGTGCGGGGTTTGACTCACCACTTAATACAGTACCTGACACAAAGTGGGGCTTTATAAAAGGTCATTGAATTGTTGCATTCTTTCCCACCTGAAGTCCTTCTGTGTGATCTTAGTGCCTACTCTTCCAGCAACACATTTGTCTTAGGATTTCTACCTTCCTTGGCTCTAAGGACTTCTGCCAACTCTCATTTAGTCACCTGCTCCATGACTGATCCTTGAACCTGATTGGATCCAACTGGAATATTAGACACCTACATGTTATTATATGACTAGAACATCCTCCCTAGTATCCTGTCCCTTAATTGCTCCATCATCTCTCAGGCCATCAGCCTTGTCCTGGCTTCACTTCCTTCCTTCTGGCAGAGACATAAATACTCTTAGCTCTTCAGTTCCTTGTTTTCACTCTACCAACCATGGAGAAAAATCACACACCTGGTTTGATATGGAACCTTCACAGATTCCTGGCCTCTAACATGTTGGTTTTCCATGCTGCCTGGAATTCATCTGATTTCTCCTAGTTAGCTCTCTTTCTCCATCACTTTGGTGACTATTCCAAGCCTTCACTACTCTCCTCACATCTTCTAACCCAACGTTACTCTCAAGGAAGGATCCTGCTTTACAGACAAAACAGAATTAATCAGGCAGGAACCTCTTCATTTTCCCCAAAGATACCTACCAATTCATTTGCGATCTATGTCCAGAGCTAATGCTTCTACCTCTGCTCACTGTTTTCACACTCCTTCATTTCGTTTACTACTCGGTCAATAGCAATCTGATTTCTGTCTGATGCCCTCACCTTGCCCTACTGCTGAAACTTGTCTTGCTAAGAGCACTTACATTCTTGTAGTTGCCAAATTTCTGTGCACATTTCAGTCTTTTTTAATCTCAATTATTCTCCATGTTTGACACTGATAACTACGCCCCTGTTTTTGGTATTTTTTTGTACTTTTGGTTTCTGTGATTTGCCCTTCTCTTGACTTTTGTGCCTTTCTCTGATTATTTGTTCCTTGTTTACTTTAGGAGCTACTCTTCTTTATTCTCCTCTTAAGTGTCACTAGTTCTTGAGCTTCTCTTCTCCTCTCCCCTCTCCTCTTTTTGATCTATGCACATTCTCTGTATGATGTCATCAAAACTCATGGATTCAACTACAGTGATGATTGACAAAATCCCTATCTCCACCTCAAACTTCCCTGCTAAACTCAAGAAAATGTAATCAACTGAACATTTCCATTCTAGTGTCCCACGAGTACTGCAATTTCAACATGTCAAAAACTGAAGTCATTTTCATTCCCCAACTTCTGTTTTTCCACCTTACTTTGGCTACCACAAATCTGAGAGTCATCCAAAATACCTCCTTTGCCCTCCCTCCCAATATTGAAGCAATCTTTAAGTCCTGTCAATTTAAACCTCAATATCTGATCAATTTTCTTGATATCTTCACTGTCACTAACTCACTCCTGGTTTATAAGATTATTGTATTACTGCAACAGCTTTCCAGCCAATCTCCTGATTTCAATTGTGCTTTTCTAAACTATCCTCTAAGGTATTGTCAGTTTCTAAGAAGCAAAACTGGTCATGTCCCTCTTACGCTGAAAATATTTCATTTGTTCTCCATATCCTTCAAATTTCTTGGCATGGCAGTAATAAACCCTTGGTGATTTGGCTCCAGGTTCCTTTTCTACTTGCTGTCCCTTCATTTATTAAGCAAAGAATATGTGCCAAGAACTTTTCTAGGCAGTGAAGACACAAAGAGAATAAGACACAGTCTGTCCCTAGGATACCCACAGTCTAATAGGGTAGAATGACATACAAACAAATGTTTTCCAAGTAGGGTAACAGGAAGAATACCAGGAGTCTAGTCCAGGCTCACCTCTATAGGCTAATGTTCCGCCATTCTCCTTGGGCACAAAACTCAAAGAGTTGAGTCAGTCAGAAGATGTATTAATTTCCTATGGCTGCTGTAACAAATTACCATAAACTTGGTGGCTTAAAAGATTTATTCTTTTACAGTTTTGGAGGCCATAAGTTTGAAATCAGTTTCACTGGGCTAAAAATAAAGGTGTCAGCAGCGCTGGTTCCTTCTGGAGGTTCTAGGGAAGAATCCTTTTTCTTACCTTTTCTGGCTTCCAGAGACTGCCTGCATTCCTTGGCTCCTGACACCTTCCTCACATCATTCCAGCCTCTTTTTTTTTTTTTTAAACATTGGCACCCGAGCTAACAACTGTTGCCAATCTTCTTTTTTTTCCTGTTTTTTTCTCCCCAAATCCCCCCAGTACATAGTTGTATATTTTAGTTATGTATCCTTCTCGTTGTGGCATGTGGGACGCTGCCTCAGCATGGCCTGACAAGTTGTGCCATGTCCCCGCCCAGGATCCGAACCAGTGAAACCCTGGGCCACCGAAGTGGAGCACGTGAACTTAACCACCCGGCCACAGGGTCGGCCCTCATTCCAGCCTCTTACTTCCATCATCTCCTCTCCTACGTCTTTTCTGGAGTCAAATCTCCCTCCACCTCAATCTTACAAGGACACTTGGGATTACATGTAGGGCCCACTCGGATAGTCCAGGATAATCTCCTCATCTCAAAATCTTTAATTTAGTCACATGTGCAAGTCTCTTTTGCCATGTGAGGTAACACATTCACAGGTTCCAGGTGTTAGCACATGGATATCTTTGGGGGCTGTTATTCAGCCTATCACAGAAGACACGTTTGATTTAGTCCACAGAGTGGTAATTAAAAAAAAATTTGTTGCCAACAGTGAAAAATTTCAAGATATTACATGAAAATTCAGATTTCTGGCTTCTTTTGAGACCTCTCTAGGCCTGCACTCCGTGTGGCTTCTAGACACTGGTGCCTCCAAAGTGGCCCACATTCTTCAGTCAGCTCTGTGTTCACCAGTTCCTACCGCCCTGTACTCAGGCTACTTTGCTCCTCCACACTGACTACTGGATTTGGAACCCTGTCCTAAAATCTTTGTTCTTTTTCATAACTCTTCACTTTTATAGATGTTCATCCCCTCCTCCTAGAGTTCTTTTCCTCATTCTCCCTCCTCTACAATCACCTGGATATCGCACTCTTCCTTCAACAAGGGGAAGTGCTCTTCCCCTGGGAAACCTGCTCCACATCTCCTGTCCATGTGTGAGAGCACTTCTCAGCCCTGGGATTTTAATAGTCAGCCCACTACATCTGTCACCTCCTTGGAGCAGGGTTCGAGTCTTTTTTCTATCATTAACACATCACTTACAGTGGAAGCTCAATAAATGTTTGCTGAATGAATATATGTGATGGATGAAACCCATGACAGTATTGATGGGGGCATTTATTGTGAAGTCAAAGTGCTATTAAAAAAAGTTTTTAGCTATAAAAGAGCATAATTTTAATTTTCCACTATAGGCAGCTTTCTGAAAAAGATAGATAGAACCAGATACTTCTAAATGAGAAAAGATTTGAATCCAGAGAGAGTATTGGAGAATGTGGAGAGGAACCAGGCCAGATTCCGGGAGAGTGGGAAGCCCTGAAGCAAGGCCAGGCCCTGGGATCTTGTTTTGTCTCATAAGACCTGGTGGTGCTCTGCTTTGCATGAGGACCGAAGGACAGATCTACAAATAGTAACATCAGAAGGTATGACGTCTAGTATCATTTCAGTTCTAGCATAGCTAAAGTGCTCTAAAGAGATACAGTCTGAATAATAAAATTGGTAAAACCTGTGTAAGACGCAGGGGAGATGGAAATCTCACCTGAATCATGAATTATTCATACAGCGCTCGAGAACAATGAGGCAGAACTTGGCTTTCATTACTGCTTCTGTTACAAAGTGATTAGTTTTAATTTTAGATGATTGCACATGCTTATGTAACACACTAAATTCTATTTGGATATTAACATTTTTGTTTTGACCATTCCAATTTGAGACAATTTACTTGAGGTTATGGAATTGTTTCTTCCTAATGAATGCATTGGAATTGAATATTAAGATATATGGAAGGCTTCTTCTCAGTCTTCACAGTTAATCAAATAAAGTAGTTTTTGTCTCTGATGCAGAACCAGAGATGAATGGATCTTTGAACTAAAATTAGATTAAACCGACATAGTCATCTGCAGAACAGAAATATATACATCCTTTGCTAATATTTATTACAAGAGAACATTCTTGTTTTCCACTGTTGATCACAGAGGTGCTAGCTATACCATGACAGTTAAATTGAACTTGAGTCACAAGATGAGTCTTCAAAGTGGGCAAAGGTGGTTCAGCTGTTTCCCCACAACCAAGAATATTGGCTATGTGGTGGCAAACAGAAAACATTTAACATCAGAGTTGTTGACCATAGTTATCACATACATTTAGCCACAGATTCCCTATTTGATTTTTGCTGATCAATAGTTACCACAGGGGCTTTAAATCCAGAATTTCTTTGGTTATCTTGCATATTCTGCTTGTTTTCAAGTTATAGGGAGGAATTATAGATCCCTTATAAAGCTTATTTTAAAACTTTTGGCACTTTTATGCATGTCAAAGTAGACTCATTTATATTATTGCTATGCAGTCCTAAAATAAAACAGAGAAAATTGACCAAAGCAGAGAAAGTGACCATTCTTCCTGCAATATCATAAATTCTATTCCATATGGAAAGTCAAAAGAATGGCTGCAAAAAGTCAAAAGACAACTGGGTGAATTATTTTTCAGTTAACCGAAAGGTATCAGTAGAGCTTTAACATTAAAAATCCTGATTTTAGTATTAGGTGATAATAACCTTTAATCTTAAGATCAAGAGTTAATTTAGGTTCTCAGGCAATTAGAAAACAATAACTCTAAATGCCTTTAAACCTCTAGTGGCCACAGACTGTGCAAGCCTCCTCAGAGTGAAATGAGTCTCAGAATGCATGTTTTCAAGAATTCGTGTGATGGCCTACATCTGAAGGAAAGTTTCAGCTTCTACATTTTCAAATGTGGGAAGTTTTAAAATATCTTAGATTGAAAAAATGATCTTTTTTTCACCTTGCCATTAAGCATTTTGAACTAAAATGTATATTTAGTTCAGACAGTGGTTATAGAAATAATTATATATCCAAACGTGTTGTGCATGCTAGGATCACGTGATACCTTGTCTACCATTTTCTCCCTAAAGTAACGGGAAACCCAAATGCTGATATTTGGAGCTAATTGTCATGACTTAACTGTATTTTTAATATGAATAGAGATAAAATTGATTTAGGAAATCTGACATGTGATATTCTCTCCCAAATTACAAGAATGAAAATTTATCCTTACAACCTCTGTCAAGTGGTATTTCTTAAAAACCTTTTTTGATATAGGACAAGAGACAAAAATCTATATTTTCAGGGACAAGAGTGATACAAGGGTCACTTTTTAGTTGCCTTCAGTCTGTCTCTAGCCACCAGTGGCATGCTTCTACTGTTTTTCAGAGGCGTTTCGCCTCTCCGTTTCAAGCGTATTTTGTCACAGCACAAAGTGGAATGCTGTCGCCTCCTCCTGTCTCAAGAGTTACTGTGGTGATATCCTTTCATCGTGGTTCACAGGAAGCAATGGCTTTCCCCAGCGAGTCTGAGGAATTGAAGTTCTACCATGCTTAGCCTCATCTGAACGAGCTGGCCTTTGCCATCACACAACCCGCTCTGCCTCACATTTCCTACTCCCTCATTCTGAAGACCTAAGCCCATCAGAAGATGGGTGACCACTAGGATATTGATTCTGAAAAGTTAATGGCATTTACGTGAGAGATTTAGATTTGGTCAGATCATTCCATGGCTCTTTCCTTTATCTTCGATACTTTTTGCTTCACTTTCTCATGTCTCTTTCTCCAAGGGAGAAGAGAGTCAATGGTAACATCTACTTTCTGTGTAAGCATTTCAAAGAATATTGCTTTTGTTTGTTTACTACTTGAGGATTCTTGGAAGAAAAGGGCTATGTGATTGTAAAAAATATGAAACATTTCTGTTTAGTATTTGTGAGGAGATTTACAAAATTGAATGGCTATTAGAATGAAATGAACAACTCCTTACCTGGAGAAGAAACCCAAGAAAATATCAGAAAGCACTGTATTCTTATGAAGCTTTAAAGACTCACTGTAAGTTCAATTTAAGGGTTTAGATAGGGTAAAAATGAGAGTAAGAGAATGTGTTTGTGCTCAGGTCAGGAGGTTTCAGCTGAAAGTTACTTTAAAAAAAAAATCCTTGGTTTTTATACACAGAGAGAAATCCTTCTTGCCTAACTAGGGGAATTTTGATAGTGACAACAAATCTACAAACTGTGATATCTGAAAACATGCAAAGTGCTCATAAGGAATCCAGTGGCCTTGGGATCTTGAGATGCCTACAAAGGAGAGCCTCTGGGAAGATCTGACAATCCACGGAGGAGTAACCATTCTCTAAAAACTACATTAGGGAGAGGGGCTGGCCCTGTGGCCGAGTGGTTAAGTCTGTGCGCTCTGCTGCAGGCGGCCCAGTGTTTCGTTGGTTCGAATCCTGGCCATGGACATGGCACTGCTCATCAAACCACGCTGAGACAGCGTCCCACATGCTACAACTAGAAGGACCCACAACAAAGAATATAAAACTATGTACCAGGGGGCTTTGGAGAGAAAAAGGAAAAAATAAAATCTTTAAAAAAAAAAAAAACTACATTAGGGAGAAATATCACTTTAATGACATCTTCTAATGTAGTAAGTCTGAAATACTATATTGTCTTCTTACTTTGGGGGAAAAAATTCTCCAGTTGTGAATTTGCATGGGATAGAAAATAAAGCCATGGGAAGAGGCAATACCTATGTCTTATATAGAGTAGAGCCTGTTTGTGATGGATGCAATTCACTTACTCATTCATTTGTTTGTTCTATAAACATTTATTGAGCATCTAGTATTATGTGCCAAGAGTTGTTAATTCATAAACAATTAAGACATCATTGCTCTCAAACAGGGATTCAGATGAAGGAATATGGGCATGTAATCCAATAATTAATTATACTATAAGGTGATAAGTGCTTATATGAGCTGCTCAGAGAACAAAGTGACTAATGTTTGTTAGAGATTGCCAGATGTAATTCTATGACAAATCACACTCTACAGACCTTACTATATAGTTTCTGTAGGGATATTAGAGATAATGCTGCGGGCTTCTTGGCAAGGCTTTCACATGTGGCCATAGGCTACAGTGTGCATGGTATGTCCTGGAGACAGGCAGTGCACCACCTACGTAGACCAGGTGTGGTGACTCTGTGCCTAGCACATGCTGGGCCCTCTGCTTGTTGTAAGACTAGATAAATGTATGTGCATGCAGAGGGCTGATTTACGGAGTAAACAACTTATGTTATATAGAAGAAGAAAGAGAGGGAATTGTAGAGATGAAGCAAGTTTGTCTAGTTTCAAAATAAAGTCCTCTACCTAATAATGGAGAAAAAATTCATTTATAATATCTAATAATATAACCCCAACAAATATTTAAGAATAAAGTTAAGAAATGCCAAAATCTATATGAGGCAAACCTTAAAACGTTCCTGAAAGACACAGCCATAGATTTGAACAAATGCAAAGTGTATCCTCTATTCTTGAACAGGAAAACTCATGACATTCTCCCTAAGTGAATTTATTAACACGATGCAACCCCACTAAAAACACCAACAAGCTTTAATATGGAGTTAGAAAAGTTGGCCCTAATGTTTGTATGGAAAAACAAACATTCAAGAATTTTCAGGGAAAACAAACTGAAAAAGAAATATGAAGGAGGACTACTTTTATCAGGCATTAAAACGTAATACAAGACCCCGCCATTTAAAGCAGTGTGGTACTGGTGCATGACTAGACAGACAGACAAGTAAAACAGAACAGAAAGCCCAGGTGGAGATCCAAGTTCATACAGAAATACGATATATGATAAGGGTGGCGTCTCAGATGACTGAGTTGAAGATGAACTTGGGTAGCCACTTGGAGAAAGGTGAAATTAGATCTCACAATACATACAAGAATAGACTTCAGGTTCATCAGAGGATCTAAGTGTAAAATTTTAACAATTTAAGTACCAAAGAAAATTTGGATGAATATTTCTTTATTCTTAGTGTGGGAAAGACTTTCTAATTATGACTCAAAATCTAGAGACAATAAAAAAAGAGAGTGATAAATTTAACCACAAAAATGAAGATTTTTTACCATCATTTCCTTAATATTCCTGCCAAAGATGCTTAATCTGAATCTAATCATAAGAAAACATTAGATAAACCTAAATGGAGGGACATTCTACAAAATAACTGGTCTATAAGGTCTTAAAGTGCCAAGACCATGAAAGTCACTTAAAGAATGAGTCTTCTTCCACACTGAAGGAGACTAAAGGGATATGATAACAAAAGGGAACACATGATTCTGAACTAGATGTTTTGCTATAAAGGACATTATTGGTACAATTGGTGAAACCTAAGTGGGGTTTGATGACTAGTTGGTAGTAATATATCGATGTTAGTTTCCTGAATTTGATGCTTGTATTTTGGTTATAAAGGAGACTTTCCTTGCTTGTAGAAAAATTACACTAATATTTGGGGATGACAGTGTATCAGATCAACAAGTCACTATCAAAGAATTTTGGGAAAAAAATCTTTGTACTGTATTTTCAATTTTTCTGTCAGTTTGAGGTTGTATATGCATATAATATATATAAAACTACCTTGATAAAGTGATTAATTTAATAGGAAAATTAAATTACTAAAACTGATCTCAGAGAGATTTGAAAATACAAGCAAGATTTACCAGATTAAAAATAGGGAATGTTATTGAAAAGCAACGTTCAAAACATCGTTGGGTCCAGATGTTCTCACAGGAGAATTTTGTTTAGCTCCTGAAAGACAGATAGTTCCAATGCTATCTAAATTGTTACAGAACATGGGAAAGAACCAAAGCTTCCAAAGCCTTTTCATAAAATGAGAAAACATTGATACCAGAACTCAACTATGACAGCCAAAAAGGGAAAATGACAGATCGACCTGTCTTATGAATATCTATGTAATAAATCTAAATAAAACATTAACAAACAAAACTCAGCAGCACATTGAAAAGATAATAATCCATGACCAAGTGGCATTTTATCTAGAAGTGCAGGAATAATTCAACATCAGAAAAAGCTGCTAATATAGTTTACCATATTAAACAATCAAAATGGAAACATTACACGATCATCTTTTTTTTTTTTTTTTTTTTAGAGAGGAAGAATTTTTTTTTTTTTTAAAGATTTTATTTTTTCCTTTTTCTCCCCAAAGCCCCCCCGGTACATAGTTGTGTATTCTTCGTTGTGGGTTCTTCTAGTTGTGGCATGTGGGACGCTGCCTCAGCGTGGTCTGATGAGCAGTGCCATGTCCGCGCCCAGGATTCGAACTAACGAAACACTGGGCCGCCTGCAGCGGAGCGCGTGAGCTTAACCACTCGGCCACGGGGCCAGCCCCTACATGATCATCTTTGTAGATGCTGAAAATGTATTTAATAATATTCAACATCCATTCTTAAAGAATCTGTAAATAAAACAGGAACCAATAGATACATTTTATCATGTTAAAGAAGAATCCTTCTCACCCTCAAGTGACAGAATCTTAATTCAAGGTTGTACACTGGAAGTTGTCCATAAAGTGACAAGCAAGACAAGGATGTCCACTGCTATTTAACATTGTTCCAGAAGTTCCGGTCAACACAATTAGACAAGACCAAGAAACCAAATGAGTAAACATTGGTAAAAAGGAGTTAAAAGTATTGTTATTTCTAGGTGATAGAATTATATACGTGGAAGACACAAGAGACTCAACTGAAAAGCTATGTAAACACAGAGAATTTACTAAGGCAGCAGGGTACAAAATTGTATAGAAATAAATATCCTTCATAGATGCAGATAACAAGCAATGCTGAGAAACCCAACTACTTACTGGCAGACAGCAGCATTTCCAGTAAGGCTGTTGACAGTTTTTCTTTATCATGTGGGTACACCTCAGAGATGAGTTACCCGAGCCTGTTATTGGTCTTTTGTAGGTAATCTGACTTTTCTATCTGATAGCTTTTAGGATTTTCTCTGTGCTTTTGGTATTCTCAGCTTCACTATGATATGGTTAGCTGTGCATTGGTTTTACTGTCCTCAGGACTTGGTATGCCCCTTTCATTTGGGACATTGTGTCTCCTTACAATCGGAGAATCTAAGCCATTTTTTATTTAAATAATGCCTCTCCCCATTCTCTCTACTCTTTATTCCTGAAACTCCAATTAGATATATATTGGACCTGATCTTTCTATCTCTCATGTCTCTTAATATCTCATTCATATTTCTATCTTTAAATCTTGTTTGGAATTCTCAGCGGGTGTCCCCAAATTCAATACTTCTTTTTGGCTCTGTTTAGTCTATTGTTCAACTTCTGCATGGAGGCTTTTTAAAAAACATTTAATTGAGCTTATTTATAGATTTAAACATTTTAAATGATATTTTTTTTAAAAAGATTTTTTTTCCTTTTTCTCCCCAAAGCCCCCCGGTACATAGTTGTATATTCTTTGTTGCGGGTCCTTCTAGTTGTGGCATGTAGGACGCTGCCTCAGCATGGTTTGATGAGCAGTGCCATGTCCGCACCCAGGATTCGAACCAACGAAACACTGGGCTGCCTGCAGCGGAGCACGTGAACTTAACCACTCGGCCATGGGGTCAGCCCCTTAAATGATATTTTAAGTGACATTTTAATGTATTTGAGGCACAGGAAGAGTATTTCACACAGCCTAAACTGTCAAACTGACCAGAAGTCTATAAACAGTTTTTTTAGGTATGAATAAGTATTCATGATTGCCTTAATTTATGGCTGTCTAATATACCATTGTTTAACATTTTCCTATTTTCGGCTACTGAGCTCTTTCAAATTTTTGCAAATGTAAATACTTTTGAAATGAATATCTTTATGCATGAGAGACTTTTTTCTTCATTTTAGATTATTTTCTTAGGAACTATTAAGGCAAAAGTATGCATGGTTTTTATGTTCTCAATACTTATTGTGGAAGTTTTCTTTAAAGGGATAAACCAGTTAAAATGTGATTGACAGCCTATATCAGCGTGACAGACTCTGCCACTTCAGCAACATTGGGTATTTTAATTTTGTTTAATTTTTTGCTGATTTAAAGGATGAAAACACTATCTTCTTAAAATTTGCTTTTATTGGGTTACTGGTAGGACTGAACATTTCCCCAAGTTTGTTTGCTGGCTGTATTTGCTCTTCGAGGATTGTCTCTTTGTGCGCTTTATACTTCATTTACTAGAGTCTTACTGTTGTTCTTATTGGTGTGAATTACTCCTTTCATAATACTGATATAAACCCGTTGTCATATTTGTGGCAGTTTTCCTCCCAGCCTACGATTTAATTAACGTATAAATTCTGTGAATGCCTTTACACTCCTGGAAGCAAAATCACCCCTTTGCTCCTTTTAATCAGCTTAACACTGAGGAACACGTATTCTTCATGGAGATATAGAAACTACAGCTCTGATTTCAGCTTGATGTGATTCACGAGGTAATGCTGTACCTCTGAGGAGTGAAGGTTACAGTGCTGATGGCCCCAAGATAACGCTGCGTTGCTACAGGGTGGGACAAGTAGGGGCTGTCCAACTGAAAGAATTATGGCCAATAAATTGTGGAACTATTATAAGATCAGCACACAAATCCAAGCTAGCTTGAATAACTCACTTCTGAAGTGTATTCATATGATCAAGAAAAATTCCCAAGGAATTATTGGACATGCCAAATAATCTGCCCACAGCTGGGTTTCAAAATGCAAGCCAGGGAAATGTACATATATTGAGGCTGAGTCATTTTCCCTCTTCAAGTAGTATGGACTGAATTATAAAATAAGCAGTTAGTCCAGCTCTATTTTAAGAGTGGCTATGAAGACTCACAGATATGGGAGATACATTCAAGCAGATGCTATAAAATTCATGACTATAGATAGTGTAAGAGATTAAACAGAGAACATAATTAGGAAAAACATATGATACGAAATAATCAGCATTATTCAGTTTGGAGCTAATTGGCCCCAAAAAAGCCAAACCTGAATCAATGCTAAATGACTGAAATTGAACTGGCTGTGGCCAACATTGTTAATATCATTACTAAAGCCATACATGGAAGAGTGCTCTCCCTGAATGGAGATGAAAATTACATCTTTAAATGTAGGTTAGACTTCCCCGTCCCAGCAGAATTGCTTAGGTTTACCCTCAAGGGCAGAGTTTCTTTTGAAACTGTACATGTCAATCTAATTGTCTTTGGGGTTCGAGCCCTTCTGCCCAGCTCAAGGTGACTCGCAACTAGTCTTTTGCTGCTGTACAAGAGCCTCTGCTGTCCAGAGGTCCCTCTCTGCAGCCCAGTTATCCCTCGTGATGCTCTCCAGGCAGCACCCTTCAGACCTCACACCGTCTCCCTATCCGCTTGCGTGGACAATCATAATCAGAAGAAACAAGAGCGCCATCCTCATCCCTTTTATTTCTGAAAGCTAACTGAAGCGATGAGTTTTATTTCAGACTTCCTGCACAGAGTCACAAGATTTATTTTCCTCCAGTTGGCTTCCATTCTCAATAAAAGCAGTTACGCTAACCATGGTAATCAGTTCTTTTCACTAGCAATAAAACACAAATATCACAGGTTTGAGTTCATTTTTAAAAGAAGCACAATTTTAAAACCTTTAGAAAGTTGATGCCTGGAGCTAGGTAGTATAATGACCTCTCCTTTCAAATCAACATTAGTCTCAGATTGTATTTCCAAGTGAAAAGACCACTGGGCCAGAGAAAGTGACCTTTGGCTGAGTGAGCACTTGTTACCTGTCAGCTTCGGTGCTGCCTGCCATTAGAAAGAACTACCAAGTAATAAACTATTTACAGCCTGCACTTACCTATCCCCTACAGGGCACTTTCTGGGGAGGGAAAGAGGCAATTGATTTTCTCTATTTGATAGTCATCATCTTATACTTAGGTCATCTAACTGCCTGGCACTGCTTATTTTCAGTTCTCAGGGTACTTTATGTAACAAGGGTGGTTGATCTTTGTGTTTTTTTGACAGATTTTAAAAGCCTAGTGCTTTTGCACAACATAAAATAGTACCTAGAGCCACAGACAAACAAGGTACAGAGAGAAGGAAGCCTCAAAGTGCTTCTCCTGACCTAAAGGATCTCATTTGAACCTCGCTATAAAAGGAATGTCTAAATTCTTTCCCCAACCACTCCAAACATTTTTATTCTGATGGATTAAGACTTATCTTGAACTCTGATATTTCTTTTGGAAAATGTTTGGAAAAAAATGAATTCACTTAATCTCTCCAAATCTTGGTTCATATCTGAAAAATAAGGAAATTATTTTCGCCTCTGAGATTGTTTAGTTTTAAGAAATAGATTTCAATAAATGTAGCAAGAAACTTCGATTTTTACAGTTAGTTTATGTGGTGGAACAAACTTTTAGACAAAGAAGCCATCAGGATAGTTTTAAAAAATAGAAATAAATTGCATGTAAACGTTTCAACAGATACTTTTTCTTATTTATCAGCGTTAGGACTGTCTGGGCACCAGAGATCGCAGGAAGCCTAAGCTAGGTCCTGTCTTCAAGTCTCATAGCCTTGTTAGAGAGACAAGATACGTAGAAACATAAACTGAGTAGACTGCAAGATAGCAAGTACTCATCTGGGGCTGACAATAGGCAGGGCAGCACTGCTAAGATGCGGTCTTGTGTTAGGGAATAGGTGGGATGTGAGCTGAGCCAAGTGAGTGAGCGTGGCTTATGAGGGAGAAAGCAAGCTCCCCACACGCGTCTATAGGACTTACATTTTGGGGCAGTGGAAGATAAGTTTAGAAAGAGGGATGGTGAGAGGTTATACAAGAGAGATGAGGTTATACATGAGCTTGGACTTGGACCTAGATCCTTTGGGAAGTGCATTTTATTTTGAGCCTACAGAGCAATAATCTCCAGTAGGGTGCACGCACACTAGGATTTGCACAAGACAATTCATTGGGATGTGGAAAGAAAATAGTAGAACTTTATATTTATTCTGTTTCATCCTTCAAGCAGTTCTATTTTTGTCTGTTTTTTATATTATACATAACACATTGGTGTATGTGGATATGATTCATAAAGAAATGTACGTATATGGGGAATGCACTATCCACTTTTTTTTCCTAATAGAAGTGAATGATCAAAGGACCTTAGGAGATCATTGCTTTACATTATTGTCATTCTCACTGTCAATATCACTATCATTATTAGTGGCCATTTATCGAGTACTTAATACATGCCAGGGACCGTGTTAGTGCTTCATGTAACAGTGTTATTTATTTCATTTAACCTGCACAATACACTCTAGGATGTAGGTAGTGTTATGTGACTCCATTTTACGGAATTTGAAGCTGAAGTACGTAAAGTCACTCAGATAGTAAATGGAAGGACCAGGTTCAAACCCTGACCTGCTGGCTGGCTCCAGATCCTGTGAAATACATTTTCATTTTTTTGGTCTGACAAAGCCTTAATTGTCAGATCTTGCTTGATACAAGTGATTTGGACTTTTTACCCTCTTATTTATGAAGCAAAGGTGAACTGTTTTCATAGTAATAGTTTATACTTAGAGACCATGCGGCAGGAAGCTTTCAGAATTTATGAAAGTATTTTCGTTGCATCACATGGTGAACCATCACTGGAGTAATATTCCTTATAAGCAGGAAATAATTCTGTTAATTTATCAGCTGGATCCTTAGGGCATTTTTTGGCAGAGTTAAATGTTCCTTTTCTTGAAGAAGGGATTTAGCTATATATGTCACACTCTTTGCAGCCAGGAGAGGGCACCATCTATGAAGACGTAAAGTCAAGCGGTCAGACCTCCCTTGTCACTTGAAGGTAGGGCTCTATGGAACGGAAAACTGGAAAAAAGAAATGGAGAAGCCAAAGTTCAAATTCTGTTGTGCAGAATCCTCTATGGGGCAGAGCAATGGATTTCTCCACTTCTCTGTGCTGCCCTGGACCACATTCACTGAAACCTTTGGAGTCCGGGAGTGGTGGGGACCACATGCAGGGCCATCTCACCCACTCATAGTTGAGGGGGGTGGATACAACACACGTCCATTTCCACCACTTTGCACACACCCACAGTTGAGAGTTCCAGCACGTTGTAGTGCACAGGCGGAGTGTCTGATATCAAGCCAAATCAGAACAGTCCTGTACTGACCCAGCTACAGGGTTTATTGACCTGAAAACCACAAGAAAGAAACTCTTAGAAAATGGGACATATTACAGTCCATGTCCTCTCTAACACATTTACAGCTACTGGGCCTTGGAGTAACAATTCTGTGGAAGTAACTGGCACATCTAAAGATCATGTATATTATGTTCATATATAGAATGTTTGAATAAACACAACCATGAATATATTTGAGACAAAGTACTGAGTTTTGATTAAAAAGAAAAGTGACACTAGTCTATGTTTGCTAGAAAAACTGCCTAACTGTATGTCTTGCCTGCCTAGTTAACGGCCTGGCTTTGGCAAATTTTAGTAGTTTACACTACAGTGCAAGATCCCTCTTGACTGGCATAGGAGAAGCAAGCACATTCCTTCTTCCCACCCCACTCTAGGGAATGGTGACTTTTCTCTGGCAGAGGACAAGTTGGGCATGCCTTGTCCTGTCCCTTGGGTTAAAGAGGAAGGTAGAAGCCCTGAAGGAAGGCCGGGAACTGACGTACAGCCAGAGGTTTGGGAGGGGAAGTTCTGCTTCACTGAAGACCTGTTATATGCCAGGCACTGTTGTAAGTGCCGGGGTTATAAGCAAATAGACACTGTTCCTTTCGTCAGAGAATTTAAGAGATTGATGAGGAAGGAGAATCACAAGAAGTGATAGAATCAAGGCCTGACATAACGAGGAAAGTTCTCCCTGAATTAGTGTCATTTGAAATGAGATCTAAAGGTTCAATAAAATATAGCCGGCTAAAGAGAGGGCTGCATGAGGAGGTCAGCAGTGGTCGGAGACCTGAGGCAGGAGGAGGAACGGGTTCTCAGACCCGAAGAAAAGTCAGTGTGAATGGAGTGCCGAGAGCAAAGGCAAGAGTATGGCAAGATGAGATTGGAGACGTCAGCAGGGCCAGATCTTACAGGACATCTTAGGCCAAACTAATTATTTTAGTTTTTATCCTAAAAAGTTTTAGGAAGTGACTGGATGGCTCTAGTTTAGAAAGAGATTGATATGCTCTACTTGCGTTTTTAAATGCTGCACGGTAGAGTGTAAGGAAAGTGGATATTGAAGACCGTGCAGAAGCCACTGCAGGAGTCCCTGCAAGTGACGAGAGCACCGTGGACTAGGATGTGGACCTCAAGATGCATTAGATGCATTAGATATTACAGACAGGAAGAGGCTCTTATCAAAGATGACTCCCAGCTTCCTGGAGTGTGCTAGGGGCTGTGTGCTTGTGCCATTTGCTAAGGTTGGGAATGCTGGAAGAGCACTGGTTTGAGAGGAAATATAGTCTAGTTTGGAAAATACTGAGTTAGAAACATCTTTGAGATATTGAAGAAGTCTTGCACTAAGCAGGGTTCTACCCCATGACCTTTTCACTTGCTGATTGCCCTGTCTGGAACTTTCTTTCTTTTTTTTTTAAAGGTTTATTTTTTTATTTTAATTTCTATTTTTTTCGGATGTACATCATATTTCAAATTCTGTATACATTACATCATGTTCACCACCTGAACACTAATTATAGTGCATCCCCTCACATGTGCCCCTAATCACCCCTTTTGCCCTCCCCCCTCCCCCCTTCCCCAATGGTAACCACCAGTCCAATCTCCAATGCTATGTGTTTTGTTTTTTTTGTCGTTTTTATCTTCTACTTATGAGTGAGATCATATGGTATTTGACTTTCTCCCTCTGACTTATTTCACTCAGCATAATGACCCTCAAGGTCCATCCATGTTGTCACAAATGGCTGGATTTCATCATTTCTTATGGCTGAGTAGTAGTCCATCGTGTATAAATACCACATCTCCTTTATCCATTCGTCCCTTGATGGGCACCTAGGTTGCTTCCAAGTCTTGGCTATTGTGTATAATGCCGCAATGAACATAGGGGTGTAAGCATCTTTATGCCTTTGTGTTTTCAAGTTCTTTGGATAAATACCCTGCAGTGGAATAGCTGGATCATATGGTAGATCTATCCTTAATTTTCTGAGGATACTCCATACTGCTTTCCATAGTGGCTGCCCCAGTTTCCACTGCCACCAGCAGTGAACAAGCGTTCCTCTCTCTCCACACCCTCTCCAACATTTGTTGTTTCCTGTCTTGTTAATTACAGCCATTCTGACTGGAATGAGGTGATACCTCATTGTAGTTTTGATTTGCATTTCCCTGATAGCTAGTGATGTTGAGCATCTTTTCATATGCCTGTTGGCCATCTGTATATCTTCTTTGGAGAAATCTCTGTTCAGATCTTTTGCCCATTTTCTAATTGGATTGTTGGTTTTTTTGTTGTTGAGCTGTATGAGTTCTTTGTATATTTTGGATATTAACCCCTTATCTGATATGTGGTTGGCAAATATCTTCTCCCAATTGTTAGGTTGTCTTTTCGTTTTGTTGATGGTTTCCTTTGCTGTGCAGAAATTTTTAGTTTGATGTAGTCCCATTTGTTCATTTTTTCTTTTGTTTCCCTTGCCTGGTCAGACATGGGACTTGAAAATATGCTGCTCAGACCAATGTCATAGAGCGTACTGCCTATGTTTTCTTCTAGAAGTCTCATGGTTTTGGGTCTTACATTCAAGTCTTTAGTCCATTTTGAGTTGATTTTTGTGCATGGTGTAAGGGAATGGTCTACTTTCATTCTTTTGCATGCGGCTGTCCAGTTTTCCCAACATCATTTATTGAAGAGACTCTCCTTTCTCCATCGTATGCTCTTGGCTCCCTTGTCTAATATTAGCTGTCCATAAATGTGTGGGTTTACTTCTGGGCTCTCAATTTTGTTCCATTGATCTGTGTGTCTGTTTTTGTGCCAGTACCATGCTGTTTTGGTTACTATGGCTTTGTAGTATAATTTGAAATCGGGGAGTGTGATACCTCCAGCTTTGTTCTTTTTTCTCAGGAATCCTTAGGCTATTCGGGGTCTTTTGTTGTTCCATATAAATTTTAGGATTCTTTGTTCTATTTCTGTAAAAAATGTTGTTGGAACTTTGATAGGGATTGCGTTGAATCTATAGATTGCTTTAGGAAGTATGGAAATTTTAACAATGTTAATTCTTCCAATCCAAGAGCACGGAATATCTTTCTATTTCTTTGTGTCTTCTTCGATTTCTTTCAACAATGTCTTATAGTTTTCAGTGTACAGGTCTTTCACCTCTTTTGTTAAGTATATTCCTAGGTATTTTATTCTTTTTGTTGCAGTTGTAAATGGGATTGTATTCTTAATTTCTCTTTCTGCTACTTAGTTGTTAGTGTATAGAGACACAACCGATTTTTGTACATTGATTTTGTATCCCGCAACTTGACTGTATTCCTTTATTATTTCTAAAAGTTTTTTAGTGGACTCTTTAGGGTTTTCTAGATATAAAATCATGTCGTCTGCAAAGAGTGATAGTTTCACTTCTTCTTTTCCAATATGGATCCCTTTTATTTCTTTTTCTTGCCTGATTGCTCTGGCTAGGACTTCCAATACTATGTTAAATAAGAGTGGTGACAGTGGGCATCCTTGTCTGGTTCCTGTTCTTAGAGGGATAGCTTTCATTTTTCCTCCATTGAGAATGATATTTGCTGTGGGTTTGTCATATATGGCCTTTATTATGTTGAGGTATTTTCCTTGTCTACCCATTTTATTTAGAGTTTTTATCATAAATGGATGCTGTATCTTGTCAAATGCTTTCTCTGCATCTATTGAGATGTTCATGTGATTTTTATTCTTCATTTTGTTAATGTGGTGTATCATGTTGATAGATTTGCAGATGTTGAACCATCCCTGCATCCCCGGAATGAAACCCACTTGATCATGATGTATGATCTTTTTAATGTATGTATTCGATTTGCTAGTATTTTGTTGAGGATTTTTGCATCGATGTTCATCAGTGATATTGGCCTGTAATTTTCTTTTTTTGTGTTGTCCTTGTCTGGTTTTGGTATCAGGATAATGTTTGCTTCGTAGAAGGAGTTAGGAAGCCTCCCCTCCTCTTCAATTTTTTGGAAGAGTTTGAGAAGGATAGGTATTAGGTCTTCTTTGAATTTTTGGTAGAATTCACCAGGGAAGCCATCTGGTCCTGGACTTTTATTTTTTGGGAGGTTTTTAATTGCTGTTTCGATCTCCTTACTGGTGATCGGTCTATTCAAATTTTTTACATCTTCTTGGTCCAGTTTTGGAAGGTTGTATGTTTCTAAGAATTTATCCACTTCTTCTAGGTTATCCAATTTGTTGGCATATAGCTTTTCATAGTATTCTCTTATTATCTTTTGTATTTCTGAGGCGTCCGTTGTAATCTCTCCTCTTTCATTTCTGATTTTATTTATTTGAGGCTTCTCTCTTTTATTCTTGGTGAGTCTGGCTAAGGGTTTGTCAATTTTGTTTATCTTTTCAAAGAACCAGCTCTTGGTTTCATTAATTTTTTTCTATCGTTTTTTTAGTCTCTATTTCATTTATTTCTACTCTGATTTTTATTATTTCCTTCCTTCTGCTGATTTTGGGCTTTGTTTGTTGTTCTTTTTCCAGTACCTTTAGGTGCACTTTTAGATTGTCTATTTGGGATTTTTCTTCTTTGTTGAGGTAGGCCTGAATTGCTATAAACTTCCCTCGTAGAACCTCTTTTGCTGTATCCCACAGATTTTGGCATGTTGTGTTTTCATTTTCATTTGTCTCCAGGAATTTTTTGATTTCTTCTTTGATTTCTTCATTGACCCAATCATTGTTCAGCAGCATTTTGTCCAATCTCCACATTTTTATGGCTTTTCTGGTTTTCTTTCTGTAGTTGATTTCTGGTTTCATACCTTTGTGGTCAGAAAAGATGCATGGTATTATTTCGATCTTCTTAAATTTATTGAGACTTGTTTTGTGGCCTAATATGTGATCAGTCCTGGATAATGTTCCATGGGCGTTTGAAAAGAATGTGTATTCTGTGGTTTTTGGATGGAATGTTTTGTATATATCTACTAAGTCTATCTGGTCTAATGTGTCCTTTAAGGCGAGTGTTTCCTTATTGATCTTCTGTTTGGATGATCTATCCATTGGTGTAAGTGGAGTGTTAAAGTCCCCTACTATTATTGTGTTACTGTCTATTTCTCCTCTTACATCTGTTAATAATTGCTTTATATATTTAGGTGCTCCTATGTTGGGTGCGTAGATCTTTACAAGTGTTATATTTTCTTGTTGGATTGTTCCCTTTATCATTATGTAGTGCCCGTCTTTGTCTCTTATTACAGTTTTTGATTTAAAGTCTATTTTGTCTGATATAAGTATTGCTACCCCTGCTTTCTTTTCTTTGCCATTTGCGTGGAATATCTTTTTCCATCCTTTCACTTTCAATTTGTGAGTGTCTGTAGGTCTGAAGTGTGTCTCTTGTATGCAGCATATACATGGATCTTGTTTTTTATCCAGTTGGCCACCCTATGGCATTTGATTGGAGCATTTAGTCCATTGACATTTAAAGTAGCTATTCATAAATACGTATTCATTGCCATTTTGTCACTTTTTCTTTTTTTGGGGGTGTTTTAGTAGTTCTCTGTTCCTTTCTTTTTCTCTTGCTCTCTTCACTTGTGGTTTGATGGCTATCTTTAGTAATATGTTTGATTTCTTTTGTCTTACTTTTTTTCCTGCTTGTTATAGGTTTCTGGTTTGTGGTTACCATGAGGATCCTATTTAATATACTATGCATATAACAGTCTATATTGAGTAGATAGACTCTTTAGCTTGACCTCTTTCTAAAAGCTCTACTTTTTCACTCCCCTCCTCCCACATTATATGTTTTCCACATCATATATAGTCTTTTGTTTAGTGTATGTATATCCATTACCCTTTTATCATTGAAATTGGTAATTTTAGTACATTTGTCTTTTAACCTTCATATTAGCTTCACAGGTAGTTGATCTGCTGCCTTTACTATACTTTTACCTTACAAGTGATTTTATTGCCTGTTTTTTCTTGTTGTTGTTTTGGGGTTTTTTGATAATTTTTTTTTCTTTTATCTCTGTTTGTGGTCATTACTTTCCCACTTAAATAAGTCCCTTCAGCATTTCCTGTAGAACTGGTTTCTTAGTGATAAACTCCTTTAATTTTTGCTTGTCTGGGAAGCTCTTCTTCTCTCCTTCCATTCTAAATGACAGCCTTGATGGATAGAGTATTCTTGGTTGTAGGTTTTTTCCTTTTAGCACTTCAAATATGTCGTGCCATTCTCTTCTCGCCTGTAGGGTCTCGGCTGAGAAGTCTGCTGACAGCCTGATGGGCTTCCCTTTATATGTCACTTGTGGCCTTTCTCTTGCTGCTTTTAGGATTCTTTGTCTTTAATTTTAGACATTTTGATTATAATATGCCTTGGTGTGGGCCTCTTTGGGGCTTATCTTGTTTGGAGCTCTCTGTGCTTCCTGAACTTGAATGTCTGTTTCCTTCCTCAGGTGAGGAAAATTTTCCTCTATTATTTCGACAAATAAATTTTCTGCCCCTTTGTCTCTCTCGTTTCCTTCTGGGACCCCTATAATCCGAATGTTAGCACGCTTGATATTGTCCCAGAGTTCCCTTACACTGTTCTCATTCTGTCTAATTCTTTTTTCTCTTTTCTGTTCTGCTTGGGTGATTTCCTCTAGTCTTTCGTCTAGCTCGCTGATCCGTTCTTCTGCTTCCTCTACTCTGCTATTGAGTCCCTCTAGTGAATTTCTCATTTCAAGTATTGTATTCTTCATTTCTGATTGGTTCTTTTTTATATCTTCCAATTCTTTGCTGATGTGCTTACTGTGTTCATCCATTCTTCTCTGCATATCTGTGAGCATCCTCATTATATTTTGTTTGAATTCCTTGTCAAGGAGGTCGCTAGTTTCTGTTTCATTTAGTTCTTTTTCTGGTGTTTTGTAGTGTTCCCTTGCTTGGAAAGTATTCCTTTGCCTCCTCGTTATGCCTCTTTCTCTGTGCTATTGTCTTTGTACTAGGTGAGTTGGCTATGTCTCCTGATCTTGGAGAAGTGGCCTCATGTATGAGATGCCTAATGAGGCCCAGCAGTGTGCTTCCCTCTCGTCACCAGACCATAAGAACCAGGAGTGACCCCTTTGTGGGCTACTTGTGTTCTTCTGCTGTGGCAGGGTTGCTCCCACTGCAGGTACCCAGGGAGTCTGATCTTTCCTTTCCTGGTCAGCTGTTTGTAAATCCGGTTTGGAGGGGCCTCAGCACTGTTGGCTACAAAGTGTATTAGCACACTCTTATTGCAATTGTCCTCTTAATTGGGTTGGTACCCAGTGTAGCTGGTTGCTAGGCTCAGGGGTGTACAGTTATGATAGGCCTGAGGCCAACAAGGCTGATGTCAGTTCTCTTAGGAGCACAGCAGAGGAGGGCTAGCCCTTGGCATGGAGGTACTTAGTTGTTTCAGGGTTTGAAGGTGGGGCTGATCCTTTTATGGCTATTTGTGAAACACAAGTCTTCTGTCGCTGATAAGCCTCACCCCCCTCTGGACCACATACACTGTCAGCACAGTCCTGGTCCATGCACACTTCTCAACCCCCTGGAGCGTACCCCACCGCCACACTGCAGAGGCCCCCACCTCTGCCCCAATGCCCCCCACAGTTCACCTGGTCCTCACACAAGCCCTGCCCCACAGAGGCAGACACCTTTGCCTGCCTGTAGAGGATCAAGGCACTCAGTCAATGCAGGCTGAAAAGTAGCCTGAGGTCTTACTGTTAGGTGGGGCCAGTCCCTAGGGCAGGTTGCCTGCCCTGGCTGAACTGGATTAAATCTGTGCTCTAGCGGGTGTAGCAGACCCCTGGGCTAACAGCCCAAGGGACGCACCTCAATGGCCCCCACCGGTGTCCGTATCAGCACGCCTGGACCAGCTCAGAACAATGGCCCCACCAATGTCTCAGGCTCTGGAGAGGATCCTCCTCTCACCAAGACGCCCCCAGAGCCCACCAGGTGAGTCTTGTTTCACCAAAGGACAGTCAGCCTTCTCTCTGGTGATTTTAGGTTGCTGCAATGAGTGAGTTTGTGCGTGGGCCCTTTAAGACCCGGATCTTTTCGGCTTTCGGCCGATAGCTTTTCTGGGGTGTCCTCACTGCAGTTAATAGCCAGCAAAGCCAGACAGTAAGACCCCCCCCCTCTCAGTTGGACTGAGTCCGAAGGATGGTTATAGCAGTATTGCCCCCGCTCCGGACCTCACTCCTCCAGGGAGGGCTGCGTACCTTAGGTTGGCTCCCGCCTGGCCAGCTGAGAAGCTCCCTGCTCCCAAAGGTGGCTTTTTTCCTCTCCGGCCGGAGTTACTGCCTCTTCTGCTTTTGTCAGGACTGTCCCTTGTTGTGGGGGTTCTTTTTATCCTGTTTTCAGTTTTCAATCCAGGGTGATTCCTCCTAAAATTGTTGTAACCTGGTTGTATTCGTGGGAGGAGGCAAGTTCAACGTCTGCTCACAGCGCCATCTTGACTAGAACTCTGGAACTTTCTTCAGGTATCTTCATGGCTTGCTCCTTCATTTTAATCAGGTCTTTGTTCAAATATCATGTTATCTAGGGGGGTTTCTTGACCATGTTGTCTAAAATAGCAGCCACCACCATTGCTTCCTACCATCTAATGTGAGGCCCCATGCCTTCTCTGGCCTCTGGTGCCTTTGGGTGGGCAATCCCACCTAATGGTTTCCTGACACCTCCTCCATCCCTGGTGGCCATTACCTTCCCAGGTTTCCCCTGCCCCAGCAATGGCTTCATCTTATTCTGCAGCAGTGGCTACGTCTGCTTCCAAACCCTCATAGCTGTCCTGGGATGAATTTTTGGTTGTTTGTTTAACCTTTCCTTGAGTCCTAAGGTTGTGTTTGATCTTCTTGGGGGTTAGGGGCAAGGCTTAATGAATGTGTTCATTTTTCCCAGCTTAGTTGACGGCTTAATGTTCACATGAATGAGAAGATGATGGTTTACATCTAGTATTTCCTTCTCCGACTTTCAGAGAAACAATTTTAGGTTTAATTTCTATCAAAGCAATATATTTATATAACAATATGAACACCAAAAAAGCTTGTATAGAGGTTTATAATGAAAAGTAACAATCTCCTAGCCCATTTTAATCCCCACAGAAGCAGCCAACTAAAAGTTTTCTTTTTCTCCTGGTGATCTCCATACCACTAAATATGCTTGTAATGCCCTTTCTTGTTTGTCAGTTAAGCCACTGTCTTTTACTCCTTGAAAGATGAGGACTTAGATCACCTCTTTTCCTTAGCTTATTTTCCACTTCTAATTTTTGGTAGTTATGTTAGTTCTTCCATTGGTTACATTTGAATATTTAAACACTTATTTATTTAGATATTTTCTCTTGTTTGTTCCTCTTTTAAAATATTTGTTCATTTAAAGAGTTTTTCTTGACTCCTACTATGTTAGATGAAAATATTTATGTTATTATCGTTATGTAAATATGGTCCATTGAACAGAAAAGGAGTGTGCTGGGTCCCAATGTCATGACACTTGGGCTACTCAAAGACTAATAGCTCTATAATGAATATTTCTACATGGATTCCCTTTTCATATTTTGCGTCAAATACAGCCGTAATTTAGTTTGCTTATTTGGACTATTACTTTTACAGCTTTTTTTCCCTTAAGTTTCTAGTTTTTTCTTCTTGAGGGAGGAAACATTTGCGTTTTTCTTTTAAATCATGTTGCGATCATCTCTTCCCCTTTTGCTATTTATTGTCTTGAGTTCATTCTGTTTTGCCCAAGGATACTTCTGATGGTTCCATTTTCGTAATATTTTTGTTTTATCTGTACAATATCTTTTTCTATCTCCTCTGTGCTGATAGTTTTTGTCATATATCTGTGATCTTGTTTGACTGCATTGATTGCTCCAGGTAGCTGGCCTGGAGCACCTGTGCTGTTTTTCTTATTGGTCCTCAAGCATCATCAGATGGCTGACCAGGAGCTCTGCTTAATTGGGAGTTGGGGGCAGGGAGGGAGCTGACCATAAGGCATGAGGGGCCTCCAAATGTCAAAATGGTAGTGGCTCCAAGTACCTACCCTAATAACTAATTTTCCTCAGGTGTTCACTACACTCTTAAGAGAAGAACCCCCTGGCTTTTGCTGGGGAATAACAGTCTAGGTGGCCTGGACAGAGAGATGGAGAGCTGCAGGAGGAGGCTGCCCGGTGGAGCTGTTCAGGAGAGAGACAGTTATCAGCCCCTCTCTTTGTGGTTCCTGCCTCCCCATACTACATCTGCTGCCCCTGAACTTCTGCCAGAAAGATCAGCATTTTCCTCTCACCTCCACAGCATGTATGGAGTTGTCCTGTCTTCACTTTGTTTAATCTGTCAATATGCTCTTCTCCTTTTTTATCTTCCAGAAATTTCTCAAAATCTTTTCTCCGAGGATGTAATATAGGTTTATTCCTTTACCATCATATTATTGATGTCTAGGGAGAGAGAGGAGATAGCACTTGTGCTAAATTTGCTCCTTGAACTAGAAATCCTAATTTGTATCTTGAAATTTATAATAAATGTATCATATTTCTATAGAATATTAACTATCTGATTAAGAGATTTTGAATATTTTACTGATCTACAATGTCATTTAGATTGGGAAATTTTGGCCTAAGATAGAGTTTCTTGCACTGAACCCAAGCTGAGAAAATCATAATGTATAAACTTCACTGGCCTAGTCTTTTTGGTGAAGTTTTAAATATGGCATTCAGATGAATGCTTCCTATAAAATATAAAATGCTGACCTACCCCACAACTGTAAAACCCTCATCAGACCCAGTCTCAGGTAAAATGGGAAACTTCACAGGAATCGAAAGGATAGAAGAAGATGGAAGAGGGTAATGAATTCATGAATCAGTTAGTAGAACTCCCTATATCAGAAAAACTAACACCACATTTTCCATAAACATTTAATTTCCATTTGAACATCGCTATTGAGTTTACCATAATCACCTCTTTAGGGAAATGGCTCCACTTTCTGACTGTAATTAGCCCTAGGAATATTCTCTCAACTTCAGTTTGAGTTTGCCCTTTGCTCCTGCTTTACTCTTCTTCAGATCTCCTCAATCTAAAGTCTGTTTTCTTCTTAAGTCAGACAGTTTTTTTTTTAGTGTTTTTCTGCCTGAAATGTAATTTCTTTAAATAAATCACATCTCTTGACATCTTTTTGGTAGTTTCCTTTTCATATCAGCAGCTTTTTTTGTTTCCAGAATTTAAGGTTTCTCTTAACATTTTATCTCCCAAATTCAATTTTTACATAAGGTACAGGTGACTTTTCTATCCAAGTACGAAATAGCACCCTAAGCATTAGGTAGTGAAAACGCCTGCATCATCATTCAAATCACAATTGGGTGAACCTTTCTTTAACAAATGCACACACTATACTCAATATGCTTGCAGATATACCTCTTGGGCTCTGAAGACAATTTTGAGAATCACGTGCTAGTCACCACTTTATATGAACTCTCTTTGTGCTGTTCAACCCATAGATTCTGCAAGCCTTACATTATCAGCTGACAAGGCTCACAGCTATTCGTGCAAACTCTGAGCCCAGCCATTCATTCATTCAACACCAGTTATGTGCCATACACTGTGCTAGGTACTATGAAGCAACAGTGAATTAAAAGCAGACTTGGCCCCTGCTCTCATGGAGCTAGTAGGGGAGAAAATGTCAACTGTGATAAGTTCTATGAAGGAAAAGGATGGGCTTGACTTTGATGGGATGAGAGGTGTTCTGGAAAATTTGCTTGAGTTCAGAGACGTAATATTCAAATATATTTATTTGTATGCATGTGTGTAAGCAATATTTAAGAAGTATCTGGGACTTGGACAAAAACAGTTTTTTAAATAATAACTTTATTGAAATATAGTTCACATACCACACAATTCACCTATTTAAAGTGTAGAATTCAGTGGTTTTTGTTGGTACCTTATTAATTTTTAAAAATTGTGGTAAAATATATACAAAATTTGCCATTTTAGCTACTTTTAATTGTTCAATTGACAGCAATTATATTCAAAATGTTATGCAACCACCATCACTGTGTATTTCCAAAACTTTTTATCATCCCAAACAGAAACTCTGTGCCTGTTGAGCAATAACTCCTATCTCCTCCTCTCCCAGTCCCTGGTAACCTCTATTCTGCTTTCTGTCTCGATGAATATTCCTATTCTAGGTATCTCATATAGGTGGAAGCATATAGGATTTGTCTTTTTATATCTGGCTTATTTCACTTAGATAATGTGTTCAAAGTTCATTAATGTTGAGGTATGAATCAGAACTTCATTTTTATAGCTGAATAATAACCCACTGTGTGTCTATACATCATATTTTGTTTATTAATTCATCTGTTGATGGACACTTGGATTGTTTCTACCTTTTTGCTGTTGTGAATAATGCTACAATAAACATTGACGTATGAGTATCTGTTTGAGTCCCTGCTTTTAACGCTTTGGAGCACATACCTAGGAGTGGAATTGCTGGGTCACATGGTAATTTTATGTCTAACTTTTTGAAGAACCACCAAACTGTTTTCCACAGTGGCGGCCCCATTTTAGATTCCCTTCTGCGATATATGAGGGTTCCAGTTTCTCTTCATCCTCGCCAACACTTATTATTATTTTAAAAAAAATTATAGCTATCTTAGTAGGTGTGAAGTGGTGTTCTATTTCTAACTTTTGGAGAAACTGTCAGACGATTTTCCAAATAGACTGTTTTACACCGTTTTACATTCTCATCGACATTATATGAAGTTTCTGATTTCTCTATATCCTTGCTAACATTTGTTATTATTTGACTTTTTTATTCTAGCCACCCTAGTGGATATGAAGTTGTATCTCACTGTGATTTGAATTTACATTTCCTTAATGACTAATGATATTGAGCATCTTTTTACCCAGATACTTTGCCCATTTTTTAATTGGCTTATTTGTCTTTTTATTACGGAGTTGTAAGAGTTCTGGAAGCAATAGTTTTTATTTATTTATTTTTTATTTATTTAGAGTAAGATTAGCCCCGAGGTAACATCCACTGCCAATCCTCCTCTTTGCTGAGGAAGACTGGCCCTGAGCTAGCATCCGTGCCCATATGTGGGGCATATTTTATATGTGGGACGCCTGCCACCGCACGGCTTGACAAGCAGTGCATAGGTCCACACCCAGGATTGGAAGCAGTGAACACCGGGTCGCCAAAGCAGAACATGGGAACTTAACCGCTGCGCCACTGGGCTGGCCCCTGGCAGCAATAGTTTTAATTCCAAGCTACTGGTGACATTTTGGAAAGGAGCTCTTCTTCATCTCAATGATAAAAGATGGCTGTCTATAACGCCTGGGATATTTTTATGTGTCTTCCAATACTGCGAGGATTTATGGGGGATACTTAGTTTCTTGATTTGATTCCTTTGGGATTTTCACATGAATCAAATGATCAGTTCTAAAAAAGAAGAGAATCTTGTTTTAATCCAAAGCAATAGTCAAATAACCAAATCTTATTGTTTTCCCTTATAATTTTACTATTTCCCTGTATGACAATTTTCCTTGTCTTTTAAAAAATATTTTGGATCAGTGTTTATTTCCCAAATACTTATATCCATTTCCACTATTGATTCCTTCCTGTTTGGTTAGAATTGTTGAGTTTCATAAGTACATCATTTATACCACTCCTGGGTCATGGGAAATTTTGATTCATGTCAAATTAACTCACATTTGATTAGTGTCAAATGCGTTCAGGGTTATTAATGAGAAATAGTACTTGGGATTTATAAAGCAGTTTCTACATACAAAGCATTCTTTGGGTAGCAACTAATTATACTTCACAATATACTTGCAAGATAGATTTATTATTAGGAATATTTGTTCTGATGTCAGACTCCACGAAGCACCCACTTGACATAAATGACTAATGTGATATAAATTAATTGAGAAGAACTTTTGCTTTTCAACTTGCAGACAACTGTTTATCCAGATATCATATCATTAATATCTTGGCGGCAGATGTTTTTTTCAAAAGCAATACATCAAAATGTTACTGAAACTTGATAAATTATACCTTATCTTAATAGAGGAGCCATGAATAAAAATCTGCCCTGTGGTATTTGATTTCAAGATAAGAGGAAACGGAAATGATTCAATTTTTTTTTTTTTTAGTTTGAGAGATAAATGTCTTGAGAAATGATTAACCTATTTAAAGCACTTTGAATTTCAAGTGGGTTATCTGAATATGTAATGGTGGAACAAGTTCTGTGATTCCTTAGGATAAAGGGAGTGCTGGGACCCACAAGAACTGAGTTCTAATCCAGCCCCCGACATGAATTGCTTTGGTGATGCTTGGGCAGGTCTCCTGACCTCAGGTATTTTACCTATACAGTCATGGGGTCACAGCAGGTCAGTTCAGTAAACTGATAGGTAGTAATCTGAATGCAGTCCCAACTATCAATTGTTTGGTCCACAGAATAGTTTTTTTTTTAATTTGAGCTAGTTTCCAACATTTTTAAAAATGGCCAAATACACATACAAATTCAAACTTCTCTTGAAAAAAAATCAGGTGATCTGACAATAGTGGTCGACGTCCTCGAGTGACATCTGTTTGGGGGTGAACAGCTGCCTCCCCCTCAAACAGAAAGCAGCATGACTGTTTAATTTGCCACACCTGGCTCAGGTTACTCATTTGTGTCACCTGCCCAGCTTCTGTAGTAGCTTCAGTGTGTTACAACAGCAAAAAAAATAGGGTATTTTTGTTTTTTTTTTCTAAAATATCTGTAGTATCTGTGGCAGAATTCTAAAGTGGTCCTCAAGATTCCTACTCCCTAGTGTACAACCCATATGTAATCCCCTCTCTTGAGTGTGGTCCAAACCTGTGAACACGATGCATGTCGCTCTCATGATTATGTTATGTTGTATGGCAAAAGAGATATTATACGTGCAATTTTAAGGTCCTTAACATTGGCTGTGACTTAATCAAAAGGGATATTACCCTGTTCGGGTGAGACCTAATCAGCTGAGCACTGAAAGAGACAAAAAGCAACAGCAGATACTTTTCTGTTGATCTTGAGGAAGAAGAAAACAGTCATATTGTGAACTGCCTATAGAGAGAGGTGGTCTGTAGGAGCTGAGGTCCTCAGTCCCAAAACTGCAAGGAAGTGAATTCTGCCAACAAGCTTTTTAAAAAATCCCGTTGTTCTTGGTTAGGACTTCTCAACATCATCAAGATGTCAGTTCTCCGTTAAATAATGTAGAAATACAATGCTATCCCGATAAAAATTCCAACAAATTTTTTTAAATGGAGCTAAACAAGTTTATTGCAAAGTTCATATGGAAAAATAAACACAAAAGAGTAGTTAGGAAAACATTGAAAAGTAACACTTTTGAGAGAGGACAAGCGCTACGAGACATTAAAACATACTTCAAAGCTTCTGTAATTAAAACAGTGTGGTACTGGTGCAGGCATAAATAGACAGATCAATGAATGGAATAGAAAGTCCAGAAATAGAATCAAATACATAAAAATGTAGTATGTGATTAAGGTGGCAGCTCAAATCACCGGATCAAAGACATAGTGAGTAAACACCCAAATGTATCAGAGATGCAAACATAAAAAATAAAACAACACCATCCTAGAAGAAAAGAAAGGTAAATTGCTTTTTGTGGAGAATGGTTCATTTAAGTAGCAGGCAAAATTCAGAGGCAATAAAAAGAAAACATTGATAGATTAGATGATATAAAATTTAAAATTTTTTGCATGGCAAAAAGCACTGTAAGCAAATTCAAAAGATAATTGCCAAACTGGGAAAAAAATTTTGCAATATATCAGGTGAAGGGCTAATATCTTTCATATATAGATAACTTTTAAAAATTGAAGAAAAAAGACCAAAAACATGACAGAAAAAAAGCAAACTACATAAACAGTTCACAAAAATACATATAAGGCTCCCCTTTGAACATATAAGATGTTCAACATCACTCATAATCAGAGAAGTACAGAATAAAGTTACACTGAGGTAGAATTTCTCACTCAACAGATTGGTTTTAACCAATCAAAAGCTGGGCTGCACTTTCTGTGGACGAGGCTGTGGGGAAATAGGCAGTCTCATACACGGCTGATGGGAGTGCAAAAGGGAGGAGAATTTGTCACTATCAAACAAAATTACATACGTAGTTACCCTTTGACCGGAAATCTCACTTCTAAGAATTTATCCTGAAGATACACCTCCAACAACACAAAATATGTATGCATAGCTTATTCATTTCAGCATTATTTGTAATTATGAAATATTTAAAACTGCCTAAATATCTAAGCATAAACTATGGTGCACACAGTAGAGTACTGTGCAACTATAAAAAAAAAAACGAGAAAGAGCTCTATGAAATTATATGGAGTGATTTCCAGGGAAATAATATCAAATGAAAAAAGAGAAAGTGCAAAAGAGCATATATTGTATGTGACATTTTGTGTAAGAAAGAAGGGAAAATAAAAAATCATACACACATCTTCTTCTTGTTAAAAAAACACAGAAATGAAAAAAGAAAACAAAGTTTTTTATAATAGTGACCTATGAGAAGTTGGTGGGAAGGGATAGAGCAAAAGGATACAGGTGAGAGTAACACTTCTCTGAGAGTAACTTTTTACATAGTTTTGGCTTTTCAAAGCATGTTAATATCTGCCATATTAAAAAAATAAAATTAAATCAATGTGTGATAATAAGGAAAAAACCTTAAAACTGAAAATAAACTGAAAGAAATTGTCTTGATTTTATATCAAGTAAAATACCAGAATGATACCCAGGGAAAGGAAAGAGATAAAGGGACCGGGTTGGGGAGGGGATGTTGGGGGATGGGAAGGGAGGGAGGAAAAAAGGAAGGAAGGAAGGAGTAATACAAATAACTTATGCACATGGAATTTGTCTATACACCCTCAGTTTAGGGTAGGGAAGAGGCTGGAAAGGTGAAGAATTGCAAACAAATCTCTTTTAAGTAGGTTTGTTCATGTAATGGGATAGACAAACACTTCTGAAACAACTTTGGATGTATAATAGGATTAAGCAAATGAATAAATATGTTGATGCTGGGAGCAAGTGTTCTCAGTGAGGAAGAAGCGACATACAAATATGGAATGTATAAGAGATTGGCATTGCAGATATCACTATGTACTCAGGATTTCTAAAATGATTATATGCATGTTTATATACATATATTAGTTTTCTGTTGCTGCTTAAATTATCCTAAGTTTTGCAGCTTAACACAACAAACATTTATTATCTCACAGTTTCTGCGGTTAAGAATCCAGGAACAGCTTAGCCGGGTGGTTCTGACTCACTGTCTCTCATGAGGTTGCAATCAAGCTGTTGACTAAGGCTGCAGTCATCTTAAAGGTTGACTGAGGCTCAGGGATCTACTTCCAAGCTCACTGATATGGCTGTTGGCAGAAAGCTTCAGTTCTGTACTATGTAGGCCTTTCCAAAGGCTGCTCTCAACATGGCAGCTGACCTCCCCCGGAGAGAGTAAAGAAAGGGAGAGAGGGACACCAAAATGGAAGCCACAGTGTCTTTAATACCCTAATCTCAGAAGTGACATATTATCACTTCTGCTATGTCCTGTTGGTCACTCAGACCAAACCTCATACAATGTTGAATATACACCAGGATGTGAATACCAAGAGGCAGGGATCATTGGGTGCCCTCGTGGGGGCTTGCTATCATAATGTATGTGTATGACTACGTGTATATGTGTGTGTTTCTTTGTGTGTGTATATATATGTGGATATACAAGTATATACTTCCTAGCTCTGTCTGCTGAAAGGACCAAGAAGCAAAGACATGCCAGTAGCAATCAGGATGCCTAGCATCCAGATCTTTGTCTCTGATATCGTTCTTAGTAAACACAGCTAAGGGAAACGGTTGATTCCAGAGTTGGGGCAGGGTGGGTACAAGATGATACAGGAATATCTTTTATTACAGAAAGTAAAATAGTAGTCAAAATATGATAGTGGCTGTCACAAAGACATAGAAGCTAGTTGAATGGATTCCTGGCCAAATTTGGGACAATTTGAACATTTGAATAGTTAAGTAAAATAATGAGTTATAAATAATTTTAAAAATATGAGCTCATGAGTTCTTACTAATGACTGATAGATAATAGATAAAGCGACTTCTCTTGCTTAAAGTGGGTTGACTGGGTGGTATGACTGGTGAATGTAGAGGGAGTGCTGGATTTGGGAAATAATCATTTGCAACCATAATGATGGAGGCTGGTCACACAAGAAGCGTGGATACATGCTAAGTCTTGGAGGAAATTTTAGTGAAGAGCAGGATATTTGCATAGTCTTAAAGTATCTCCCCACAGACTGCTTACTGCTTGCAACTGAGGAAAACACCCCAGTAATTACAGAGTGGAGAAGTTGGGCAATGCCTTGTCCAGGTGATCAAAACTAGCATCACCCATGAGAGACAGATGCACACTGTGGGCTTCCAAATGATATACTCTAGGAAGAACACAATATCACTCTCTTGTGCAAAGAAGGCAAAACCTTAATCTAATCAAGAAGAAACATCAGACAAGCACAAAAGGAGGAACTCTCTATTTTTGTTTTTTTTTGTTTTTTCTTTTTTTTATTATTTTTTCCTTTTTCTCCCCAAAGCCCCCCTGTACATAGTTGTATATTCTTCGTTGTGAGTCCTTCTAGTTGTGGCATGTGGGACGCTGCCTCAGCGTGGTTTGATGAGCAGTGCCATGTCCGCACCCAGGATTCGAATCAACGAAACACTGGGCTGCCTGCAGCGGAGCACGTGAACTTAAGCACTCGGCCATGGGGTCAGCCCCTCTATTTTTCAAAGAAAGAAGTTATGTAGAGGGGCAGTATTCTTTTAAAATACCAGTATTGTGGAGCTGGCCCAGTGACATAGTGGTTAAATTCATGTACTCTGCTTCAGCAGCCCTGGGTTCCTGGGTTCGGATCCTGGCCTGGACTTACATACCGATCAACAAGCCATGCTGTGGTGGCAACTCACATACATAAGAGAGGAAGATTGGCACAGATGTTGGCCAAGGAGAATCTTCCTCACTGACCCCCCCAAAATATCAGTGTTGTAAAAGAGAGAAAGGCTGTGGAGATGTTCCAGATTCAAAGAGGCTAAAGAGACATCATAGTCACACACAATTACCCAACCCTAGACTCAGCCCTGTATTGGAGGAGGAAAAAGTGCTATAGGTCAGCTGGCAAAATTGGATTATGGGCAGTAACATACCTAAAAGTATTGTGGTGGAAAACGATTGGTCTTTTGTGTTGGCCAGAGCTTGGTTTGAAAGCCAGCTCCGCCACTCTTAAATGTATGATTTCTGTGTCTTTGTTTCCTCTCCTGAAAATGGGGATAACTGAACCTGCCTCATGTAGTTATAAAGGTTGCTTAGGCAAAGTTAAGTGCCTGGGGTAGAGTAGGCCTTCAATAAATGCCTAGTCTTCTACAGTAGGAAAACAACTGATAATTACCAGCTTAGGTTTTCCCATGCAGAAAACCAAATGTGATCACTACAAAAGGATCTTTCTGCCCCTAGGGTATGAAAGATTTAAATATTTCCCTAAGCATATATCTTACCACCATGGGGTAATTAAGGCCATTGCTACATGTGGTCTGATTTTTCCAGCTACTTTAATGATTGCTGTTGGCACAGTCAATTAGATTGGCTGTACAGCCCTGCCGCTTGATAATTTACTGCCAAAAACAGTTTTGATTATTTTCAGAGTGTTAGATGCCTGCTGAACACAAAATAAGACATGACACCACCCAGCAAGCTGGTTGTTTGGATGCCAAGACAGTCTTTTCTGTGTCTGAAAGCTTCTGTTTAGGGCATTCTTTGAAGGGCATTCTTCAGAGAGATAAGCGATATTTCAGTAAATAGAGGATTGAATTAGAATTTGAGCAACCACATTTTTAACTGATTTCTTAGAGTAATGGAACTAATGTTGAAAGAGATTGTATAATTCCCTACCACAATTTGTACCTTTTTAGTAATCTTTTGATAATTTCCCTTTTTAGTAACAAAGGCAATCCGCTAGGACCATGAGTGGTCACTAAAAATCAGCACACAGCACAAAACAAAACAGAATAGAATCTCTGGAATTTTCATGTAAGCTTACCCCACACATTGACTCTGTCCTGCTGACCCCTTAAAGCAGGAAAATATCACCCTGTGCATCAGCGGTGCTTCTGACCTGTTCCAATGTGCAAGACATCTCAGGATCAGTTGAAAGGCAGAAATTCATGGGCCTATTTTTTAAAAATTATCCTTTTATTTTGGAAATAATTAACGCATTCACTTAGTTCAGTATTCAAAGGGCCATATAGTGAAAAGTCCTCCTTGAACCTTTGTTTTCAAGCCACCCAGTTCTCTCCAGGCAATTAATTTTATGAGTTTCTGGTATCTCTCTCCAGGCATATTTTGTGCATATATGAGCAAATACTAATATATACTGTCACTCTCTTGTATAAATGATAGCATACTATACGCACTGTTCTGCATCTTGTTTTTATTCTTCACCTGCAGTAAATCTTGGAGATCATTCTATGTCTTCTCATAAAGAATATTCCCACTCTTTTCTGGGTTTAAGAATATTTCATTGTATGACTGTACCTTTATTTAACTGGTCTACTACTGGTAGACACTTAGGTTACTTTCCATCTTCTGCTCTTGCAAGCAATGTTGCCATAAATATCCTTGTTATATGTCAATTTGGACACGCTTGAACATATTTGTAGGTCAAATATTTGGAAGTGGAACTGCTGTGTAAAAAAATCCATCTGTAAATGTGACAGATAACATTAAATTGTCCTCCATAAAAATGATACCAGCTTACATTCCCCTACAATATAGAAGGGTATCTGTTGATCTCCTTGGTCTTGCCACGTAGTGTTATCAACCCTTTTGACTTTTGACAAATTGGTAAACAAAAAGTGCTGTTCCAATAACATTTTATTTGTATTTCTCTTGTTATAAAAGAGATTTAATATTATATGTTAAGATCCACTTGTATTTCTTCTATCTGTTAACTGTAAGTTCATATCTTTTGCACATTTTTTTCGTATGTTGTGGATCTTTTCCTCTTTTATTTTAGAAGGTTTACATATAATTAGGAAAGGTAACCCTTGGTCTATGATATGAACTAAGAATATTTTTTTCAAGTGTATTATTATAGAGGCTTTTATACTACCCATCTTTAAAAAAACATTTTATTGAGCTATAGTTATACACAAAACATCCTTAAATTAGTGATTTTTTTTTACAAAGTGAAAACAATCACATAATCACCACACAGATCAAGAAATATGATGTTTTCAGCATTCATGGACATGTCATTAATTTCAAGAGGAAGGGCAAAAAGATCTTTCAAACAGATAAACCATTTTGGACGGATTAGAGACTACAGACAATTAACATTTTAATTTTCATTATTAATTTAGTGGAGTTGCTTGGATAGTGATATCAAAAAGTTGTGGGGACTGGCCTGGTGGTGCAACAGTTAAATTCATGCACTTTGCTTCAGCAACCTGGGATTTGCCGGTTTGGAGCCCAGATGTGGACCTGCATACCACTTATCCAGCCATGCTGTGGCAGACGTCTCACATATAAAATAGAGGAAGATGGGCACGGATGTTAGCTCAGGGCCAATCTTCCTCAGCAAAAAAGAGGAGGATTGGCGGCAGATGTTAGCTCAGGGCTAATCCTCCTCCTCCTCAAAAAACAGTTGTATTATGGGGGTTGGCCCAGTGACATAGCAGTTAAGTTCATGTGCTCTGCTTCGGCGGCCAGGGATGCACAGGTTCGGATCCTGGGCACAGACCTAGCACCGCTCATCAAGCCATGCTGTGACAGCATCGCACATAAAATAGAGGAAGATTGGCACAGATGTTAGCTCAAGGACAATCTTCCTCAAACAAAGTGAGGAAGATTGACAACAGATGTTAGCTCAGGGCCAATCTTCCTCACACACACACAAAAAGTTGTATTATGTAGAAGAGCAGAAAATTATAAGGGGTAATGATTTTTTCCAGCTAGATTGCCTATTCTAACACTAGCTTACTCAAATTCTACTCTGATGAAATAAAACACACCCCACAGTAAGTGCTATGAAGGGAGCCTTGAAGAATGCTAATTTTAGATGGTCCAGAGGGTGATTCACCACGTTACTCTTGAAGCAAAGATCTCGGGATGTTCCACTGCACTCAAATTTGTTACTAATTATTTTAGGCTTTCTGATGCATTGTAAATAATATGAAAGCTTTTCCTGTTTGGCTCAATGATTCGTTCAAATGCTCATTTCCTCTGAGTATTCTAAGTGTTTTAAATGATTGTTCATTGAAACTTCTCTCCAAGTACAACACTGAAAGCCTGTGGCAGCAATACCCAAGCAAATAATTTCAAGGCTGAACACACAGCATCAAAAAAGCCTCTTTAAATATCTTGATTTTAGAAAGCATGCATAAAATTTGACCCTGGACCATAACTAATAGCTGTTAAGAATGATAACAGAAGCTCTTCTTTGAATAAATACAATTCAGTCATAATCTTAAATTGGGGTAATTATGTTTCATTTTCCTATTTTAACTTCATTTTTAATAAGAAATCTTCACAGCCAACCTGGATTTTCAAAATACCCAAATTTATAGCAGTTTGGTAGCCTATGATAATCACAAGCGAGGAACAAAAAGCCCCCAAATTAGGCAGTCCAAGTAAGCTGTAGGAGTGCAGTGTGTTCCAGCCTAAATTTGATCATTTCTGCTTCTTGGCTTTTGCTGAACCCCTGGGGAATCCTGAGGAAAATGTATTAATTCAATCAAGGGTATAGAGAATAAGAAAATAACTAGAAGCCATGATGTCTATATGAATTTCGACTGATGAGGAAAGAGCTTTGCCTGCTGGGAGAGAACATCACCTCTCTCTCTTTGTAACAAGCAGAATGTGAAATACCAGGAGCCAGAAATCCTCCATTCAACCCCGGGATAAGAGTAGCATTAACCTCGCAGTCGACATTCAAATATGTGCTCTGTATGCATGCTCTGAAGGGCTTGGAGCATCTTGCAAACTTCAGTGGTAATGAGCACACATCAGCCTTTTTGAGGCTAGTTCAGTATTCTGAAATACCCAGCTTGTCTCTCTTAGGCAAATTTGATCAAGTGCTAGGTCTTAGCAAAATACAAAAGCAGGTAATGCTTTTCACCCCTACCTTCCTTTTCTGGACACTTTCCCACATTGTTAGCATTCACAGCCCAGCCCAAAGCATTGAGGCTTTTTGGCCCCACTTCTACTAAAACGCTCACTCCTGTCTCCACTATGAAGAGGCAAAAGGGTGAAGAATAACACTGAATGCATATCTGAGTTTTTATTGTCCTGACTCTACGGTGACGTAGATGTCGGGTTAGATGTTTCTCTCTACATCTCAGTGGTCTCTAAGTATCCCAGAGGGTCAGCATTCTGTATTTTACACTAAAGTATAAATGACTGACAGCCAGGTTTGTTAACTTATTCCCACAAAGTTACTGGAAAACCTGAAAATAGAAGTCTGCCTTCCTTGTCAACCTGTTTGTTGGAATTGGGAGAAGGGCAGAGAAAGCAAACAGGGACCACAGAGGCATGCAGGAAGAGGGATAATGAGAAGGGAACATCAGAGGCTATACTGGGCAATTTCTGCTGCTTCTGCTCCTTCTGAAGAGACCAACACAAACTTGAGGTGGCTAGAAGCTGAATTATAACAGATATATATGGCTTATATGTAGCCAGGCTAAAAATAAAATATTGGCCCAGATTTCTGTAACTCTGATATTTCTTTTGATCCTTTACTGATACTATAGTTACCTTTCACTTATCAAAATTTCACTTGAAGAACTGACATAAAGAAAGACATAGAGACCAATGGAACAGAATATAGAGCCCAGAAGTAATTGATAGTCAATTGATTTTTTACCCAGGTGGCAAAACCATTTAATGGGGAAAAGGACAAATGGCGCTTGGAATACTGGATGTCCACATGCAAAAGAATGAAGTTGGACCCTTGCGTTATACCATATACAAAAATTAACTCAAAATGGACCAAAAACCTAAATGTAAAAGCTAAAACAATATTGTGCATCAATGGACACAATTAACAGAGTGAAAGGCAACCTACAGGATGAAAGAAAATATTTGCAAATTATATATCAGATAAGGGAATAATATCTGTAATATACTCCTAAAGCTCAGCAACAAAAGAACTAACAACCAGAGGATTTGAATAGCTGTTTCTCCAAATAAGATATGTAAGTGGCCAATGAGCACATGAAAAAGTGCTCAACATCACTAACCATCAGTGAAATGCAAATCAAAACTACAATGAGATACTACCTCACACCTACTAGAATGGCTACTATGAAAAAAAACCCGGCTAACAACAGTGTTGGTGAAGATGTGGAGAGATTGGAACCCTTGCCAACATCGGTGGGAATGTAAAATAATGCAGCCACTATGAAAAGCAGTATGGTGTTTCCTCAAAAAAATTAAAAATAGACTTACCATATGATCCAGCAATTCCACTTTTGAGTATATACCCCAAAGAATTGAAAGTAGGCTCTCAAAGAGACATTTGCACACCCATGTTCATAGAAGCATTATTCACAATAGCTAAAACAGGGAAGCAACACAAGTGTCCATGCACAGATGAATAGATAAGAAAAATGTGGAATATGCATACAATGGAATATTATTTAGCCTTAAAAAGGAAGGAAATTCTGACATTTGCTACAATATGAATGAACCTTGAAGACATTATGCCAAGTGAAATAAGCCAGTCACAAAAAGACAAATACTGTATGGTTCCACTTATATGAGGTACCCAGAGTAGTCAAAATCATAGAGACAGAAAGTAAAGTGATGATGGTCAGGGGATGGAGAGATGAAGGATGGGGAGTTCCTGTTTAATGGGCATTGGGTTTGAGTTTTGCAGGATGAAAAGAGTTCTGGAGATGGATGGTGATGATTGCATAGCAATATGAGTGTACTTTTATACTACTGAAATGTACCCTTAAAAATGGTTAAAATGGTAACATTTTATGACATATGTATTTTGCCACAATAAAAATACTGAAGAAAAGTTCATATAAAGTATTGGAAGATTGGTTTTAACCAGGTAAGGGCTGCACTTTGAACTTCAGATGTGTAAGATGTAAGGCTATTAGATAAGCAGCGCACTAGACTGCAAATTCCTTTACCAGGCTGTGAAATCTACATTATTCATCATTAGATCCTTAGAACACAACACAATGCTTGTCCTGTAGCAGATGCTCAATAAATATTGGTTGAATGAAGATAAAAATGTTGTTGAATGAAGTTTGTTTTGTCTTTCTTTCTTTTTTCTCCCTTTGCTTAGTGGAAGAAAGAGAAATTAAAATCTAATTTCAGTAGAGCGTTAGAGAAAGGGCCAGTCACAGTAATTATTCATCATACTGAAGTACTCAGAGCTAGCAGCTGTGAGAAAAAGGGTTTTGATGACCACCGTTTTGATTCTGGAACTATTTTTTTCTAGGAGAGAAGTTCTCAGCCCTAGCTACAAATGGAAGTGATCTGGGCCATTTGAAAGAAACACAGATGTCCACGTCCTACCTGAGAATAACTGGACCAGTGCCTAAGCATTAGTGTGTTTTATAATTACTCCAGATGCTTGTAACGCACAGTGCAGTTTCTAGGAGCACTGTATCTCCCAGAGATGATTTAAGACACGTTATAAGACAATTAATAGTACAACATGGAGAATTAGCCAGAGAAATATTCAGCTGTGGTATCATGACAATTTAGAATTAATTACTGGAAAAGTTTTCAAATTATCTTTTTCAGGCAGTGACTCATTTCCTTGTTTGTTTTTCTTCTCTCCCATGAGTGAATTCAAACAATTGTCTTTAAATGCAGTTGCACCCATTTCCTGAGTCCATACCGATGGGTGGCAGTAACAATATTTAGAGTTCTCTGCCATCACTTGGTGATGCTTGTACTTTTGGTCAAGTTAGAACAGTAGCACACTCCCTCTTCAACACAGCCTATGCCTTCAAAAACAATTATAGCTAATATTCATTGAGTTCTCACTGCATGCCAAGGTGCTATTCTAAGCGCTTTATATATATTGATGCTAATCTTCACTGCAGTGCTATAAGTTAAATGTTATGATTATGCCTGTTTTACACATGAGGAAATTCAGCCATAAATAGGTAAAGGCAGTAGGTTGTGGAGCTGGGAGAACATCCCCGTTGTCTGGCAGGCAAGTCAAGCCTCTGCTTTTCCCCAGCTCCCTCCTCTCCACTGACCCTAGAGTTCCAAGGTCCCCCCATACTCTGCAGCTGAGCCAACCCCCAAATTAACAACTCGATGTGTTTATGTCGTTAGAAGTAGCCAACAACACTAATAATATTAATGTTTATTAAATCCTCACTATGTGCTATGCACTGTTGCAAAGGACTTTTATATGCACTTCTCATTTGATCTCACAATAACTCTATTAGCTCATGTGATAATTAGCCCTATTTATTCACAGATAATGAAATAATGGCACAGAGGGTTAAGATAACTAGCCCCAAATCAGAAGTAGAGAAGACTAGAGCCTGAACTCAAAGTTAGGACTCTTGAATTGTTACACACTATGCTATCTGCCTCTTAAGAAAAACATTAAATTTATCTGATTTAGAAATTTGTTACACTTAGACATTTTGTTTTTCTTTAAGGTATATTTTAAAAATACAAGATTTGTAATATGGATTTTTAGAAACACAAACAAGGGGCCAGCCCTGTGGCCGAGTGGTTAAGTTCGCGAGCTCCGCTTCGGCGGTCCAGGGATTTGCTGGTTTGGATCCTGGGCACGGACATGGCACTGCTCATCAGGCCATGCTGAGGTGGTATCCCACATGCCACAACTAGAAGGACCTACAACTAAAACATACAACTATGTACTGGAGGGATTTGTGGAGAAAAAGAAGGAAAAAAAAGAAACGTAAACAAGATCAAAGCATGTCTGGCGGCAGTTACCTTAATTGTAAGAAAAGGATCTTAATAAAGTTCTTCACAGCACTTGATAACATAAAGTCAATGGTATGTGGTAGACGACTCTCCTTGAATCACAAAAGCTGATTATGAGCATCTTTTCTCAACTCTGCAATCCATGTCACACTGGTAGCTTGAAATCAGCCACGGTGGGTGAATTTACACCATGGAAATTGGCAAATGTTACAAATACGAACCCCCCCTGCCCCCAGAAAGTCAGTTGTTAAACATTTACCAGGACATTACTGTCTAAAGTCATAAAATAATGATGAATATTAATATTTTAGTAATTCAAAATGAAGGAGACTTGTCATTTTTGGAAGTTACCAGAATTGTATTTATTTCTAATAGGCATTTTGCTTATAGGAAATTGAAGTGTATAATTAATTCAGTTTTTCAGATGTCATCAAATGTCAAATGCTTTATCTGTTAACTTAATTCAGTTGTAGAGGAGATACTGAAAATTTACTCTCATTTTTGCAACAAATATATTATCTGGGCCACTGGCCAGAAGACTTATGTAATAATTTCCTCTTACAAATTCAAGTATATACTAGAACCTTAATTTTTTAACTCCTCTTGCCTTTCTTTATGTTTATGTAACTGAATAATTGTGATATTTCGTATGTTTTGCCTCAAAAGGAGTATATGAAATATCTGGAATGGACTGTGACAGACATGGCTTTGAACTCTTGCTTTTGGAGACAAATACTTATATGTCAATTAATAATCATGTTTGAATTTTAGAGTAATTCTCCTTGTTGTTGTTTAATAAAATGGAATGTTTTATCAATTTATGTGACTTTCAAATACTCAATGTATTCAGTGTATATGAAATTGCTGCTGTGTAGGACCCATTCTTTCTGAATACCTCCTTCAGCACTACCACCTCACCACCACACTGCCCCCTAAAGATCTAGGGCTCATCCATATGGGATGTCAGGATTAGGAGCTGTCAGTGAAGAGCTAGAGCTCGTTTACTCTACTGAAGCTACCTCAATATGCTGATATCCAGAGTGATAATTCCATGGAGGAAAGCTGAAGTTCGAGGACGTTAGAGAAGAGTTGAAGGAGGGGCTTGCAGAACTACAAATCCAGAGCCAGGTCCATGAGGTCAGGAGTTAGCAAGGTGATTGTCCAAACACCAGTAGGGGCTGTTAACTCACCTCATGGTCTGGAGGTTTATTTTACAAACATGTTTCAAGATGTGTAAAAGCCCTGGTTCAGTGTTATATTCTCCCACTGGAATGATACTGCCACGAAGGCAGGGTCTTTGTCTAGCTCTTGCTTATATCTCTAGCTTTTAGAATGCTGCCTGCCACATAGTGGATGATCATCAGTATTGAGTAATCATAAATATTTGTGTAGTGAATGAATGAATAAATGAATGGATATGTGTTTCTCCATACTGTGAATGGATATGTGCTTCTCTATACATGAAAAAAATTTTTAAAGAACCTTCCATGCAGTCGAGTTATCATTTTAATCCTTTAGCACTAGTTTACCTCAAATGTGCTAAGGAAAAATTTTTTCCTTTTCAAAATTTACAGCATCTTTTCCCAAAAATGTTCTATGACACATTATTTCTTTCAGAGATGCTACTACAGAAGCATTGAATGATAAAAATAAAATGGGGAAATGATGAGTTAAACAAAATTTAAAAGGATTCTTTGATGCTGGACCTCTCAAAGCTCTTAATATGCTACTCTCATGTTGAATGTCTAAAGAGAGGAGAGCACGTGGGGTTTTTCAAACTAAATTTGCCATGGAGTGCTTTTATAGAGAGAAACTTGAGACAAGTATTCCAAGGAAAAACTTTTAGAAATTCCTCTCTAGAGGTTTCTACAAGTTTACCCCATCTAAATCAATGCATACGGAATCTCTTCCATGATCTGAATCTTTCTTGACCTGCTCCATATTCCATCAAAATTTATATGATTTTAATCCATTTCCACCAGAGTCTGCCAGGGAACTGACTGGTCTAATAAATTATATTGAGGTAAAATTGAGGTTTTACCTCAAAGTTCAAAATTATATTGAGGTTGCTACCTGATAAGAGCTTTCAGACCTCTGCAGGCTATGTTGGCATTGCAAGGAAGCTTCAGGTGGCCCCAGCCCAAGAGCCAGCCAGTTCAGAATTTCAGGCAGGATCAACTACTGGAATGGGAGCAGAAAGAGGGCTAAGCATGAGGGACAGTTTGGTTTGGAGGCAAAAGGTTTTTGATACTCCTTCAATTATACTCCAAAGGGATCTACTCTTCTCTCTACACAAACAGCAAGCTAGTTATATCCCCCGCTGTCACACTGATTGGGGAAGTCTCTTTCTTCTTCAATATCAGAGGGAGATATCAGTAAGATGAACAACCATCCCAATTTTTCCAAGACTGAGGGGTTTTCCAAGACATGGGGCTTTCAGTTCTAAAACCGAGAAAGTCCTAGACAAACCATGACAAGTTGGTCACCCTCACAGAGCAGCCACTTCAGAAAATGAAATGACTCTCTGGGTCTCTAAAATTTCTGGAATCAGAAACTTCAATACGAATCACACATAATATTTTTCACTGAATTGCCTAAGTGCATTTGTGAGTTTGTTTGCTTATGGTGAAGGAAAAAAAGCAGGAGAAAAGATGTCCAGTGTTCTCTGTCGTTTGAAATCTAATTGTGCGGTTTGTGGAAGGCCCCGCTTCCTCCGTCACTTTCCCCTCTTCTTCTCCTTTCCTTTTTGGCCACTTCACTACTTTTTTTTGCAGGAGCACCACGGGGGGCTCTGAAGCTGGTGGGAAACTTGGTTCTGTGGGTTGGGGTTACGACTGGTGTTCTGACCCTGCTTTTTCCTCGCTCTTCAATCGTTCTAACCTACTGACTGATGTGCATCCAAGCTTTCTATTATTAGATTTTACCCATCTTTCTTCTACTTTTTGTTTTGTTTTGCTTTCCTAGTGTTATTTCCTAATATTTTCATAAAAAAGAAGGATCATGTCCAACATTTGCTGTGTGTCATGCACTATGCTATAGACTTTGAATACATTATTTTGTCTAATTTCCACAAAACTTTAAGCTGGAAATAATAGTTTATCCCCATTTTACCAATGAGACAGGTTAAGCAACTTGCCTGAGGTTGTAACTGATAGATGGAAAAGCTAAGATGCAAATCCAAGGTACCTGACTCTGAGCCACTATTCCTAAACCCTGCCCTAGCCACACCGTTTCTATAGCTTTCCAAGGTTTGAGAGAGACCTAATGAGACTTTGCAACTCTAGGCTGTCATCACCAGGTGACATGGGTCTGGAGGCGGGAATCGTTCTTCCCAGTCTGACTGTCAGATATTATGTACTATACTCAGACCTATTGCAATAGCTGGATTTCCTTTTTTTTCCCTGGCTGTTCCTTCTCAGTTTTGTTTGCATACCTTGCCTCTAACTAGTCATTTAATGATGGGATTCCTTAAATCTCATTTCTAGCCCTCTTTTACTCCTTCTTCTGTCCTTAGGCCATCTGATCTATGCCCATGTCTCACAAATTTACATCTTCAAACCCTCTCTTCCAGGCTCCAGACCCAAACATACAGCTGGCTGCCTGCCCTCTTGGATGTCCCAAATAAGCTCCTCATAGCAAATATATTCTAAATCAAACTAAAGGAACTCCTCACTGTACTCACTTGTCTGGAATTGGAAAGTCTGGTTCTTTCCTGCATTCTCCATGTTACAGCCACTATATCATCCAGTTATGCAAGCTGGAAACCTGGGAGTAATCTTCATTATCTCCTCATCTAATCCATGGCAAGTCCTATTACTCTCTCTTGGGCAACTGATAAAGTTTCCTAATTGATCTACCCACATTCATTCTGGCTTCCTCACAATTGTTGTTTTTATTACAGTGAGAGAAATCTTTTAAAAAAACATATCTGGTCATATTCTCATGGCTGTTCCTCTACCTATCTCTTTAGTCTCATCTCACATCAAAATTTTCCATCTATATCAGGGTTCCAGCAAAAATTAGATGATATAATCAAGTTGGATACTTTGAGGAGAATTTAATAAAGATATGGGCAGTGTTAATAGCCTATGGGGCTAGTAGTAATGAGGTACTAGGACCACCCAATGCCTGAAGGGGCAAGAGCGGGAAGAATTACTATAACCAGGAGATGGTAACTGTGTGGGAACTGTGGCCTTGGGTAGAGGAAGGCAGATAAGCCATGATTACCTGTCAGGGCGGGTGCTGGAGAAATAAGTAACCCGACTCATTCTCTTTTTACTCTCCAGTCCCATCCCTGTGCATCCCATTGATTGAACTCAACTGAAAGTCAAGGGTCCAAAAAAGACCATTGTGACAGTGCATCAGCCTGCAGGGGCCAGAGCAGAGTGAAGGCTAGATGACGGGGGAGAGACAAACAGAAGACAGCTAGGATGCTTACTAAATCAGCAAGAGTTTTTAAATTTAGAAAGAGTATCAAAGGAAAATAAAAACCACCTCATACAACCAATAAAAAACAATGATAACCACAAAACTTGAATCTCAGATGAAATAGCAGCCTACTTGATGTGCTATGTATGGTTCTAGAACAAGGTTTACACAGAGTTTCTTTTTCCATTGGCCATAACTGAGTTAAATTTGACTATAGTGTCATCACTAAAACCCCTTTTTGGGGCCAGTCCAGTGGTGTGGCAGTTAAGTTTGCTCATTCTGCTTCTGTGGCCTGGGGTTCGCCAGTTTGAATCCTGGGTGCGGACCTATGCACCGCTTGTCAGGCCATGCTGTGGCAAGCGTCCTACATAAAATAGAGGAAGAAGGGCACAGATATTAGCTTAGAGCCAGTCTTCCTCAGCAAAAAGAGGAGGATTGGTGGCAGATGTTAGCTCAGGGCTGGTCTTCCTCAAAAAAAATTGAGATAAAACCCCTTTTTACCAAACAATGGGCCCCTCCTCATATGTGTTAGTCAACCCAATTCCAAAATGTTCTCTCTCACTAAACCTGGCCTAACCAGTTTGAAGATTGTCCCCTTCTTTTTTTTACCCCTCTTCTAATTGCCTCTGAAAGATTTCCCTCTGTTTTTATCCAAATAAAGGAAAAGTCAATTAGTTGGGGTTTTTTTTAACCTATTAGGCATGTGTCTTTATTCTCTACTTAAAAACTATAAAAAAATATATTTATGCCAACAAAAATGATTATATTAACACATTCACATTGAAACAAAGTGAGTTGTTTGGATTAAATTGACACACCTCTAAAAAAATGTCCAGCAGGCATTTTATAAATATCTGTGAGCTATTTTAATTGTGAGATTCTTCTGGGAAATGACTGCATGCTTGTGCTGACTACAATATATTTACAAATTATTCTACAATTTAGAATATTCAGGAAATACTTTCAAGATTTTTACTTCCAGAAATTTGGCAGATTAGATATTCTGAAAAACTCTCCTGCTACAAACACTTAGAAATGCTGCATAACGTAAATTAAACATCTTTTAAAATGTGTAGATGAGCTCACAATAAAACAAGGGGAATCCACAAGCGTCAAAGATGAAGAGAGAAATAAACCGCGAGTGATAATGATGCCCACAGGCTGCCCTGGGGCATCTCAGATCATGAGGGCTCTAGACATCAGAGGTGCAATGGCCGTGAAGGGGACCTGAGACTAGGCATAGGGCCCTCACCAGATGAGGGAGCTGATACCCGTGCATAAAGCCTAGACCCTCAAAAAGTAAATATTTGTCTTCTTATTTCTAGAAGGAATGTTATATAAAGTTATAAAAAATATAAACCGATATTAGATATTTTGGGGGATATTAAATATAAATAGCAAATTCTGGCTAAGGGAGGAGGAAAGAAAGGAGAATGAAGGAGGTGAACGCAATGGAGGAAGGGCGCACGTAGCGCTTCTAGTATATTTGCAGTTTTGCTTCTTGAAGTATGCCCACCTGAGTTTGTTATATTACTTTTTTGTATTTGTGAAATATTTTAGGATGAGAAACCATAGAGAAAAAAATGAAGTTACAAAGCAGCAGGTATAGTATGTCTGTATATATGTGTGCCACGTACATGTGCAGCACTTCTAAAAGGTTGTACACTTAAATACAGACTAAGGCAAATTGCGGAAACATTCATACAGTAAGATAACACATACAGTTTAAAACATGCAATACAGTACTATCAGTGCTTTAAGATACATATCCATATAATACAATTATAATGAATATATAAGATTGATAAACACCAAATTAAGTATAGTGGTTACGTTGCTTGGAAGGGTGGGCAAGGCACCTGGGAGGGGCCACCCTAGGTGAGCTGGACATCGTTGGCAATAAATTGTCTCCTAAGCTGGGCAGTAGTATATGGGTTTTAGTTATGTTGTCCTTCATTCCCCTTTTTTATTTCTTAAATCATATAAAATAGACTTTAAAACTTTAAAAATGAAATATTTGGTGTTATAATCTTCTGAATGGCACTTGGGCATGCCTGAGGCCCTGAGGAGATGCTCATGGTCTCATACCTGTAGAAAGTGACCACCTCTGATTAAAATTACCTCTTTTTTTCTAATGCAATGAGAAATATTGCATTAGAAATATTTTATCAATAATATTTATTGAGCTCCTACTGTGTCCCAGGCCCTGTTTTAAGTGCTGGAGATACAGTAGTAATTAAAAAAAATGGAAATTATATTCTATTGCCTACCAGATTCAGACAATCTCAAGAAAGTCTAGACTCCACAGGAAAAATTGCTGGATATTTTCTCTTATCTGCCATTAGTGGGGTTGGTAGAGGGTGCTGGAAGGTTCTTTAGGATTCATCTCTGAGAATGCCGTACATCCTCAAATAGGCCTAGAAATTGTGATCAGATCCTATGTGAGCCTCTGATAAAGTGCACCTATAATTACCACGTCACACACTATCTGGGTAGACTCATCAGATAGGCCTGGAGGAAAATTGGATTGGAATTAAACTGGATATTATGATACTATTTTTCATTTATGCGTTGTCCTGATGAGATATTCTTGATACTGCTGTGTTTTAGATTGGCTGTCCTAGAAAAGAACCAGGAATCTTCTTCTGAATCTGAGAAGCCACCATTTATCTCCCGCACTCCCAAGTATTAAGTATGGTTTATTTGCATATCATATCGCTGAGTGATTATAACCATCTTTTTTAAAGAGTAGAGGGCCATGCCTTCTTTGAAGGACAAAAGTAGATCCACCTGCTTGTCCTGTCATCTATTATCAATTAACAAACCATACAAAATGTAATGCCTTAAACCAATAGTCATTTCATTAAGCTCAAAATCTGTGGGTTAGGAATTTGGGCAGGGCTCGTCTAGGCAATTCTTCTGCCCCATTGGGCACTCAGTTGTATTCAGCTGGTGGCTATTTAGATTTAGAGGGTCCAGGAAGGATTCATTCATGTCTGTTGCCTTACTTGTGTTGACTGATGTCTGGGCTCAGCTGAGTCCCTCTCTCTTTCCTATAGTTTCAGGGCTTCTACACGTGGTCTCTCCACAGGGTAGTTGAACTTCTTACATCGTGGCTCAGGGCTCTAAGAGAATGTGTTCATGGTGGCAGGAAGTGGAAGCTACCAGTCTCTTAAGGCCTGGACCCAAATTCTGGCACAGCATCACTCTCAAAGTATTCTATCAGCCAAAGCAGTCACAGAACACACCCAGATTCAAGGGCAGCGGACATATACTCTCAAACATATACCAAGGAGGAGGGTCAGTAAATTCATGACTATCTTTAATCTGTCACACCCTCTTTTTCCACTATTAACTGGTGAACCTGGATAAGGATCATTGGTACACATTGTCAGGCCCCATACAAAGGCTCAGCCTACTGCAATAAGCAGTACCCAGTCAAAGCAGAATAGGTCAGAAGGTGACTGAACTATCAAACTGTCTCTTGCCGTGTCTTTAACCAGAGGAAAGTCAGATAAAGTAATTTTGGGCAGTGAGTTAGCCTAACAGCTGGAACAATGACTCAGCAACTTGGAGTTGGGGGTTAGAGCCAGAATCTCATTCATTCACTTCATTCCATTTGATAACTATTGAGTGCCTACTATATGCCAATTACTACTAGGCACAAGAGTGAGAAACTTGTTCTCTTGGATCCTATAGTCTTTTGGAGGTTAACAATAAATGGGTAAATGATTAAGTAATCTACAAAATGTAACAGATTTGGCAGGGAGCAAAAATCTGTTTGTGGTCAGGAACAACTCTCTATAGAGTGGATTTCTAATCTGATTACCTGAGTGGTACAAAGGAGCCACGATCAGAAGGAAGCACATTCCAGAGAGAGAAGTACAGAGCAGGAGGAACAGGGTGAAGGTCAGTGTGTTTGGAGCACCATGAACAACTGGAGAGTTGTAGGAAATGAAAATGCAGAGGGATGCATAAGCCAGATGCTTTAGGGCCTTGAAAGCCATCAGAAAGAGTTTGGATTTTATTTGCAGCGTGAAAGGAGGCCAATAAAGGGATTTGATTTAGGAGAATGGCATAACTTGATTGATGTTGCAAAAAGGCCTCTCTGGCTACTGTGTGGGGAAATGGACTATGAGAGCACAAGAATGGGAGGAAGGAGACCATGGGTTGAGGGCAGAGTGTGTTTGTGTGTGTGTGTGTGTGTGTGTGTGTGTGTGCCCCGGTGAGAGCTGAAGGCCAGGTGTTAGTGGTAGAGATGGAAACAACAGGTGAATTCAAGAGATATTTAGGAGGTAACCTCAATAGGACTTGGTGATGGATTGGAAGGGGTACACAGGGAGAGGAGGGCCTCAAAAGGGAATTCTAAGTTTCTGGTAACTGAGATCCACTGTCATCTCAGCCAGCCTTGTCACCCAACCTAGGACAGAATATTTAGATCATTATTGTCAATCATCTCAGCTTGCTTTTGAGAGTGAGGCTTCTATATCACCATGCGGCTTCTGTAAACGCTACCAGCAGTGAGCCCAGAAATGTTCAAAGACACTAAATATATTTTCAAAGTGCCTTTCAATTCACTAAGGAAAAAAGAAGGGAAGTGCCTTCCTAAGGCTTTCACTGTCAGCGTATTTAGCTGAGCCAAGTAACATGAGCTTGCCACTTGTGAGTGTCAGTGCATTTTTGAAAAGTAGCTAACCTGAGCATAAAAATAAAGTTGAGAGACTCAAACTCTGTGGGAGACTCTGACTTGTTCTCCTAGCTGGCCACGGAAATAGCTGTGGGATACCTCACTCCCTGCCCCACTCCCTGTTCCTCTTGATTTATTTTCTCAGATGAAAGGACATTGAGTGATCACAGCTTCAGCTTTGTGCCATCATGACCGACCTTAATCAATCATAGCCTCAGACGCTGGGCCAAACAAGATGCCAGAAGAAAATCTAAGTGAGAATTATTTTCTGGAAAACCTTTACAACTCTTCAGATTGTAGTTTATCATTCCAATCTGAGTGGAAGGTGAGTTTGGACACCAGAATAAAAAAGTAGGTTGTCATCGTGACAAGTTATGGACAGGCATACCCTGGAGGTGTAACAATGGAGGGAAATGAATGTGCACCATTAGCCAGACATTGCAGTCTCTGGCAAGGAAATGCTGTGGGTTCAGATTTTCAGGCCTGCTTGGCTTCCCTCCTTAGCTGGTTGTTGATCTTCCTTGTGTAAAAATTTCCAGGCGCACGTGAGAATCTTGTATAAATAAATCTAAAGATCAGGAAAGCACTTTGGTTTCCAAGAATCTCTGATCCTTACCTCTGACAAGTAAATTTTGCTTCAACTGAACTGCTTCCCTGGCTTGTCACATGCAGCAATATGCTATACTCAACTTGGAGCAAGATATTTTAGAATTATTTCTAAATCAGTCTTAAATGTGCACAAATAAATAGAAACTGACAGTAGGACCCTTTGCTCTATCTGCGCCAGGCTGCAGTTTCTAAAGACTTAAATGTGCAGACTGAATATCTCCCACTCAGGGCCACTGCACGGGGTAACTCCAGTGCACACCATTCACATTGCATTCTCTTTGAGTCCTGTCCCCGGGGTATACCAAGGGGTGCCCTTCACATGCCCCTTGGAGTTGTGGAACGAGGCAATCTCTGCTCACCCATCCATGAACAAACCTCGTGAATCTATTAAATGCCCCTCTCCCAGCTGTGGCACTGTCTGTGGTGCCTAGGGTGGCCTCCAGGCATTCTCAGGCTTATGCTGACTTTCCCCTTCACCCCGTTGGGTACACTGCTTATAACTTGGCCTTTGCTTTTGTTTTGTTTCTTAAAGTATTTTGTCCTACTAGTAGTAGTAGACCCCTGCCCCAAGCCCTGCCTAGCATTTTTCATTCTCTTCTCTAAGAGACTGGATTCTGTGCCTTGTACCCACCCCTATTCTCTACCCTGACACTTGGCTAGAGTCTTGTCCTGTCAAGCTAAGTTTGCCTTGGTCTACTCCAGAAATTCTTTTTGGCAAACCTCACCTACTAGATCCAACTCGGATCAAGCCCACATGTGCTCACCCCCTATAACATTGTGACTTGTCCTGCTGTGAGATTATGCCCAGCCTTCATCCTGTCACTTGGGGCTTATTCCCTTCTTCTTGCAAGATCACTTTTGAGGGTATAGTGGGCAACAGAAGAGATGACATTATCCTATTATAAATCCATATCATTGGGCACAATTATGGGCTGAGTTATTACTTCAAGAGCCTCTGACAGCAAAGTTTAATTTAATTCATGAGACATGTCAATAAATACCACATTCTTTCTATTTTTGTTGTATATGAAAAGCTAAAAACACTTGGGAGATCGATTCCCAAGCATTGAATCTTCTTACAGTGAGTCGGCTAGTGACGTAAAGTTTCTTGTCCTGCACTGTCATTTTCTCCTTTCCATCCAAGCTCCCCTATCTTTTCACCCCGTGAAACGCTTAGGAATTTGGACAAAAGGAGGAAATCGGATATGAGAGATGCAAGCCACAGGATATCTTCAGTGATTGTTTTCCTTTGTGGTGAGTAGGATGAGATCTGCCTTTATCTTCCTAAAGGGACTCATAAAGCTCTGGACATAATGAATTCTATTCTGGGAAATAAACCAAAAACTGAAATTTGGATTTTGTAAAATTCTGCACTCCAGTGATCCAAAAACAATAATGAGTTGAATATTTTCAAATGCTGTAATATGACTTAGTTATACTATTGTGATCTGGACACAGATTTAAGACACATGAAATCCCTATTCTCCCTTGTGGTCCCCCAGGGGTGACATCACTTGTTATGAGGTTGAGTGGGAGTAGCTCAAAGAATGTAATGGAAAAGTCCCAAATACATATGTAATTGGTTATGAATCCCAGAAAGTTCACTGTGTTTATACCAGGAAGACTGACTACATCTTTTAGGAATCAGGAGTCTTTTGTGTTTATCACAAAACTGTCTGTTGAAGATCCTATTCCTCCTACTTACGCACCCAGATTTTGTCTGTTAGGAACCCAGATGTAAGCCTAGGGACATTCAGCCACTGCCATTTTGGCAGGAATGGCAGGTGGGGTGTCTAGGCTCAAGTGGTAAAACCTCACTCCTTATCTCTAACAACCTCTCCTTGCTTTCAGAGTGAGAGGATTTTGGTAAATGGCCAAAGACTGTCCCCCAGTTCTGCGTAGTAGGCACGTGGACGGGGGCCGCACAGTGCACTAAAAAGAGCCCTGCTTCGGCATCAGACCCACTGACCTGTGTTTAAACCCCTGACCATCACTGGCTGCATGACCCTGGAAAAATGCCTTAATCTTCCTGAGCCTCTGGTTCCTCAAGTGCAAGACTGGGGATAAAAATACCTACCTTGCAAAATTGTTGTGAGAATTGAAGATAACAAATAACTATTATTTTCATATTTCCCACAGAGTAGAAATTCATAGCCAATAATAGCTATTATATGTATTTGTGATTATTATTATCTTATCATCTCCCTTTCCCATCAATTACTCCTAAGAATTCCTTACAAATCCCCCATGACAGCTAAGCACTGAGGAACATTCTACTTCTTCTTTTCTCTTGTAGTGAACGAGGTACCAAGGCAGAAATATTGTCCACAGTCTTCCCCAAACTTACCCCAAACTGCTGAAAATTCCTCAGTCTAATACATGCGCCATAAGAGTCTCCTGACTCAGAACCCAAACATGAGTGGCTGTCTTGCTTCCCTCACCTTTTTGGGGTCTCCCCTGCCATGCTCAGAGAGCCCCAGAGGCAGTCCATGCCTCCACTTTCCAGTTGAAATCAGGCCACCCGAATGAGGCATGGCGTCTGTGCATGGGAGGCTCAGTCAATGTTTGTGCCCTGAATACAGGATTAGCTTTATCATTACACTTTGCTTAGATATCAGAAATGGTCAGATACTTATTCTAACCTTTTAATAACTTTCACACCATAATCATAACTCTACCTATGATCATAGATTTTAAATTTATATACTCCTCAAGTGTGCAGAAATGTAACTTCTTTATATCTCCAGGATTGAATTCAACTGACTCAGGACCCCATCTATCCCTACTCACCATTTCTTCAGATGGTGGGAAAAATAATCTTGATTTTGCAGATTAAAGGTAATTTAGTTACATTTGGTTTAAAATTTAGTCTCTTGGTTAATTATGTTCAATTCCAGATTTAGAGCCACATGATTCAAAGTTCATAGCCTTTCTCTCCCTCCCCCAATGGTATTAGGGTACAGGGGGAGCTTATGTACCATTACGGTGTTGGGGCACCACATTTGGTCTACAGGCTGGTCTCAGCTCTCCGCCAGCTTCCGCTGGCTCTTTAGAGATCAGCATCTGCAGCACTACAGCTGGATGTGTCTGGTCACACTGGGTTAGGGGCTTGGACAGAAATATGATGCTGATGTTTGTTGTTTCTTCCAGGGCCTCTGGCAACCAGGCCCACGTCTTCTGCATCCTCCTCACCCCGAATGGGGCCTCCTTTAGTCCTCTGGCCCTTCTGAGTGCCATATGGGGGAGGCATGAACTTCAAGATGGCCGCCATATTGCATTCAGATCCTCTCTCTGCCCAAACACACCCCTCCACCCTTTCTACCCTATTCCATCCACCCTGTGACGATGCCAGCACACTAAGAGGAAGTCTCATCGCACAGTTCCAGACAGGAAGTGGGGCAGAAACCTCCTCCACGTTCAATCTACTCTCGCACCACCTGGGATTTTTGTAGTTTTACACGCCCTCCTTACACTGAAGCCCAGGGGATGAGGGACATTACTGGCTGCTGTTCTGATAGCTCTTCCTTTTGTTTTCCTTGCTAAAAGAAACCCAGTTTTGTTCAGGGCCCCAATGAGATTAGTACCAATATTCACTTTTTCAGACTTCCTTTCTCTAGGGATGGGCAGTAAGATATAAATGGAAATTACTGGGTGGGCTTCTCAAAAGCTATTGTTTCCAGAAAAAAAAAATGTATTGTTTTCCCAAAAAAAGCTGACATGTATCTTTTGCTTTTGCCTTTTCCTTTTCTTGCTGATTGGAAGGCATACATGATGCCAGGAGGTAGAGCAGCTGTCTTGCAACCAGTAAGCCGCCTGCTAAGGTGGCAGTAGGAAGCTAGGATAAAGGAGGAGTCTGGACCATTGATGACTTGAGTACAGACCTGCACTTATCTTCAGACTTCTTGTTAAAGAGGAAAAATAAACCCTTATTTACTTAAGCTACTGTGATCAGGTCACTTGTACGTGCAGCTAAAAACAGTAAAAATTGATCATCTTGGGCACCATGTTTTCCCTAGCCTCGCGGCCTTTAAATATATGTTACCTCTCAACCTCCACCTGCACCCTCAAGACTAGCAAGTGTTTTCATTGCCATCCTGCAAGTCAAGAAACCACTTTTACATCATCGTGGGGAAATAATACTTCTCTGCATTCCTCAGTGCTCCTGTAAAAAGCCCTAGCCTCCTGAGACACAGAAATGTAAACGATATAAAGACAGAGGATATTGGCTTTCACTTCCCCTGGACACATTTTCACATACCATAAGGATTAGATCTGTAGCTGCTTGTTTCCCTAATGACATAGCTAACTGCTCTGATCCAAAAGGATAATAAAACTCTTATCTCCCCATAGCGGAACATCCCGAGATGGACCCTAGATTAGCTGCTAGGAATTTATAGATGAAAAGAGATGAAGCTGGGACCTCTCTAGGTCGGAACACTCAGGCTATCTGACTCCTGGAGAGATTTTATATAAAATCCAAATGGTTAGGATGAGAACCCAGATCATTTCCATCCCCATCTCAAAGCAACAAAAGTTTGTGGAGTTTTTTTTTTTTTTTCTTCTTATTTTGGGAGAAGAGTGGAGGCAGCTGCTTCTCTCCTGTGCATAAATGGGAAAAATCCATTGTTCTCCACCCCCCATCCCCAGAGCTAAATGATTCCATGGCTCTTATCAGGAAGCCTGGGGCACTAGATGTGGGGCACCTGCTCTGCAACGTTATTCTGGTTCTTGATCTAGTTGTGTCAATAAAGAACTCTTTTCTCTGGTCCAGATGGCTCATGTCTCTGCACTATTGACATAGAAAAAGTAGATAACTGTGCAAGTGACATAACACATCCCTTCTTGACAAAACAACTGTATCTTTATCCTTCCTAGTCTGTGGTCCGTTTATAGCCTCTATTCTTTGATTCCACTAAGTTAGGCTCATTTAAAACTGCAAGTCCTCCTTGCTCTAAACAACTTGACTCTTTCCCCCTCTTGTGTGAAATGGGCTTCATGAACTTAACTTGGAAGTGCAAATGGGAACGTTTATCTTTGCTGTGTTCTTTCCTCACTTTGAAGAGGGCCTTTAGAGAAATAATCTTACAGGAATAAAATACGCACGGTATAATATTTCAAAATATTAGCCTGTTGTACTTTTTTGTGTTAGCTAATATGATGTTGTCGTGTTACATGATGCTGTAATCTTTTATGACATTGTAAATTTGACCCATTGTCAGGCTTCAAGACCACAGTAGGACTACCTCTACTGATCTTACTGTTCATCTTGCACTGTGCCGTTTCCCTCTGTCACTTTACACAATGTCTTTCCTACATGGGCATGGTACTTTGCATCTTGAGGTGGTATAATTTGTGTCCATCAACCCACTTGTCTTCTTTTTTAAGAAGGTTAAGTGGTCACAAATTCTTTGACTCTTTTCCCATTGAGGATTGAGGTCTGCTTTCTTTCTCTCTGAATCTGTGCACCATATGTGATAGTGACCAATAGAATACAGCAGAAATGATGCTGCACTAGTTTATGAGCCAAGGCTTAAAGAGACTGGCTGCTCCCATTTCATGGGAAATACTCTTGCAGCCCTGAGCCGCCAGGTAAGCAGCCCAAGTATCCTGCAGAGAAGATCACACAGAGAGGACAAGGACCCCAGCCTAGCCTAGGCTTTTGACCCTTTTTGTCAAGACATTGAGCACATGAAGGAAGTTATCTTGAACCTCCCAGACCAGTTCATCCTCCAACTGAATGCCTGTATAACTCCAGTGGATGCCACATGGTGTAGAGGAATTGCCCGACTGAACCCTACCTGAATTCCTGACCCCTAAAATTATGAGATATAATTAAATTGGCTATTGTTTTAAGCCCCTAATTTTGGGGGGAATTTATTCCCAGCAGTTGATAGCCAGAACACCCTGGCTCATTGCTGTCCTTCTTCTTCATCATCTCTCTTTTTCACTAGCATCTGTTTTTTCCCTTCTTCTCCCTAGGACAGCCTCATAGCATCCCCAACATTGATTTTACCCAAATGCTATTTGTTATGATAAGAGTGGTTCAAGGAACCATGTAGAAAGTTAATTGCCAGACAAATTGCTTAATAGCCTAGAATGTGAATTGTAACCATTATGTTTGGATATCTTCAGGATATAGGTCTTTGCTCTACTTGGCGAGACAATGCACTCACTCACAAGTAGATTTTTTAAAAGCCCTGGTCAACATTATTATTACTTATGCTGATGGAAGTATTGGTATTAATAAACCCTAAGCAGCCTCAGGGTTTGAATTTCTTTTCCATTTAGATCCGTCAGGATTCATGAAACACAACTTTGATTAATGCAAAGAAATACATCCAGCGCGCAATGGTGTAATTAGTGTCCAAAAGCTTAGGAAAAAAAATAATATTTTCAAAATGTTCAAAGCAGAATCAAGACTGAATTTCTATGCTTCCTGGAGGGATTTAGAGAGATGAGAAAAAAAGAAGTAAAGAAGTTGCAATATGTTTACACAGTCATGCCGTTTTGATTTTTCTCCTAAAATTTTGGAACCTTTCTTCCTTCAAAGTTCTTTTTTTCACTGGAGCCTATCCACATTGCGTAGTAGACAAAACTGAGGTCCCAGGCCCCTCCAGCAGCTGGTATCGACCCATCAGACCCAAGCTTCACTTATTCTCCTGAAATGAAATTCATGGGTAACAGAATCTAGCTCCACAAATATTTTTGAACAAAACATATAATACCCTAATTTTCATGTAAAATAGAAATAAAAGTAATTTATAATATGATGTTTTAATATGTAACAACTTGGGCTCGATAATGCTACAAGAATAATGAAGAATCAGGTACTTGCACACACACGTAGAATCACAGTAATGGTGACAGCTACAAATGATCCAGGTGTGGTATATTGGCAGCTCAGATATCAAAAGCACTGTCACCACAGGTGATATGTTTTTCTGGAATGATGAACAGCCCTTGGTAATGTACTGAACAAAACAAAGTAAAATTATCCGTTAATGCACATAGTTGTTGCATTCTGATTTTTAAGATTCCCTTGTATGTTAAATTCATTATACATTAAAATCATCCCAACTTACTTTATTTTCATCAGTGTCCAGTGGGATATCCAAAACTCATGTGGCTATGGGACAATTCTCTATTGTGTAAGACTGTTCAGCCCCTGCAGAGTACCTAGCATCCCTGCTCCTCCCATCACTGTAATGACAAAATTGCCTCCACAAATTACAAAAAAGCTCCCTAGAGTCGCTAGATTAAATCCAGGATGCCTTGTTAGATTTGAATTTTAGAGAAACAACAAAACATTTTTTAGTATAAATATGTCCCATGCAAAATTTGGAACATACTTTCGCTAAAAAAATTCCACTGTTTCTCTGAAATTCATATTTAACCAAGCATCCTCTATTTTTATTTGCTAAATCTGGCAACCGTACCCTGGAAGGAGGTACCAAACTCTTGAGAACCGTTGCTCAGCAGGCTACTCTTGAGACTTCAAACCGAACTTCCAGCATCTGGGATCATGACCACAGAGAACTCTGGAGCATCTTATGAAGAGAAGGGACAGGCACCAGGGTGTGAGGGCACAGCTGCTTCCTCTTTGTGTCAGCCACTGCCCACAACAGGCAGTTCTCTAATCCTGGAAACTTTGTTTTTTGGGTCAATCAGAACTTGCCTATAGTACTGCATTTATTTGTCATTCAGTTCTCTATGCTAATTTTAATTTAAAGGAAGTCACAAAGGGATCCAAGGTCAAATTTTTCTAAGAAACCATTTAAAATGTTTCCTTTGTGAGGAGAAAAGGACAGTTAACTTTTCATTGATTTTCATGTTGTCATATCTTCTCTCTGGAGATGATAAAGATAAATAGAGAAATAGCATAGCACTTTATTGCATCTTTTGCTACACATATTTCTTCTGAATACCAAGGACAGATGTGAGTGATATTAACAGAGAGGAGAAGGAGGAATGCGAGAGAGAGAGAGAAAGATGTATATGTCTGTCTCTCCTACATGACTGAAAGCTTTCCTGAGGAGAAGTGGCATGATTCTTTCTCATATGTCTCCCCAAAGATGCCTAACATAGTATCTTATAATGGTGGAAGCTCAGTTCCTCCTGATGTGACAGAAAGAATCAAAGCACCAGAGTAAAGCAGATTTCATATTAAATAACATCATGATGTATGTGAGTCAGAAATAAGTAAATTATTTTTACAAGACCTAAAAAACATTTTGGGGCAAATTTCCTCAATTTTATACATGAGGAAAATAATAAGATTTGAAAAGGTCTTAGCTTCTTTGAATAATACGTCGGAGGTAGAAGCCAGGCCTCCTGAAAATGGCTCCAGGTTTCATTCCCTAAATGAGTTCTTCAGAAGAACAGTCTTGTGAGGTGCTCTAGGAAAAACAGTTTCTTTAGTAAAATAAGACTGGAAGATGGTGCATATCATCCTTCCATACCCCAGTTCACAATGGACATTATTCTATAAAATTTTTGAAAAGTCCTACAATAAATAAGCTTATTTCACAGTGATTAACTCAGTATTTCCCAAACATATTTAGTCACGGATCTGTGCCAATATGATGTCTAGAATCTTTAAGAAATAGTGTTCTATCCCATGTTACCCCAGAAGGGCTAGAAATAGATAAGCATAACAATGGACTTGGCAAGCAGTGGCCAAAGATTCAACGGGAAGTGAACTCTACCCTAGAGGTTCCTAAGTCCTGGCCTGTGCGTGTAGCTGCATCAAAATCACCAAAGGAGCTTATGAACATGCATAGATTTCATAACCCCAAAATGTAGATTCTCTAGATCTGCGTGGGGCCCAGGAATGTGTATTTGTAAAGGTCTATTAGGCTGTGAACTACTGCCCTTCTAGAACTTAGTCTAGAAAAGGGTATAAGTTACCTGATGTTCCATCAACACACATTAAGGGAAAGTAGGACTTATACTGCCCTGGACTTGTGTTTCCTGCTGTCCCAGTCTTTGAGAGACTAGCTATGGAGACACTTGCACACATGTAACAGTTAGGGGAAAATGCAAGCTTATCTAAAATCAACTGAAGATTTTTATGCTGTGGAGAAGATAGGTGTCTATATGATTACAAAGGAATAGAGAGACTTCCTGGAGTCTTTATGATTTAGGTGGAAGGCTGGAATTTGGGTCTCTGAAGATATACTTTGAATTATACAGTCTTATGGGTTGAATTGTGTCCCCTGTACAAATTAATCTGTTGAATTCCTAATCCCTAGTACCCCAGAAGGTGATCTTATTTGGAATAGGGTTGTTGCAGATGTAATTAGTTAAGACGAGATCATTCAATCAAATACGACTGACATCATAAAGAGAGGAAATTTGAACTCAGACGTGCAACAAGGAGAGCACCATGTGAAGGGCTCTAGAGGTGGTAGGGTCAAAGGCATCAGAGGTGGGGGAATTCTGGTGGGGGTGGAGACACAGGAACATGACCTGTGTTAACTCATGACTTGTGGTAACTTGAACCTATACAAACTCCTGACCTGTGGTAACTTCTGGCTATGTGTATTAGTTTACTAGGGCTGTAATTAAAGTATCACAAATTAAGTGGCTTAACCAACAAAAATTTATTGTCTCATAGTTTTGGAGGCTAGAAGTCTGAGTCAAGGTGTCAGCAGGGTTAGTCCCTTCTGAAGGTTGTGAGGAAGATTCTGCTCCATGCTTCTCCTTGGCTTCTGGTGGTTTGTTGGCAATCTTTGGCTTATAGAAGCATCACTCTGAACTCTGCCTTTATTTTCACATGGTGCTCTCCTTGTAAAGGAGATTGTAAATTCTGTTTTGCTAGCACATTCTCTTCCTTGCTGGCTTTAGTGAAGCAAGCTGCCATATTTTGAGTTGTTCTGTGCTGAGGCCCACATGGCAAGGGACTGAGGCCCCCATTCCAACAACCTTCAAGGTACTGAATTCTACCAACAGCCATGTGAACTCGGAAGCAGATCCTTCCCCAGTCAAGCCTTCAGATGAGACTCCCAGCCCTGGCTAACGTCTTGTTTGCAGCCCTGTGAGAAACCGTGAAGCCAAGGATCCAGCTAAGCCATGCCTGAATTCCTGACCCACAGAACCTGTAAGATAATAGTGTGTGTTGTTTTAAGCTGCTATGTTTGTGGTAATTTGATCCATTGCAGTAGAAAACTAATTGGCAATTGTGGCAGCACAGAGATCTAACCTCCCTCAGGCTAGATCCAGCTGACACAATGAACATGCAGTATGACTGAAAAATAAAGCTTTGATATTTAAAGCTACTGTGATTTTGGAGTTGTTACTGCAGCATAGTTTAGCCTATCCCAACTGAATTATAATGCAAAGTCTTTTGCTCTTCCCACCTGGCTACTACATTACTGAACAACAACAACAAAAAAATCCAGCTATGATAGCCACCTTGAGTTATGCAGAGAACAGAATTTTGCAAGGAACCAAACTCGGTTAAAAAATCTTCCTTCTAAATTAATATTCAGCTATAATAATCTCTATATCTTTCTCAGCTACTAGTTGGCTACATTTTAAAATGTGACCTCATCAAAGTTAAGACTTATTCAAACCTCATCTTTGACATGCAAATAGCCTAATACTAATGTACTAATATCCTGCAAAATTTCATGGTAGTTGCCTCAAAATGGAAAAGAGCTAGTTTTATCTTTGTTGAAAATAACAACAACCCAGCATCTCGCTCCAGTTTGGTGATTTGCCTTTCTGACATTTTGTGTTTAGCAGGAGGTTAATTAGACACAATTGCAACACTGCTGTGCTGCCCTAGGGCACAACACAAAGGGCCAATTTGGAGACAACTGTATCTTAGAACCCTAGGAGATACCAGCTTGAAATTTCCAACAGGTTTAAAACAGAATCTTCTTTACAAATTTAGTAGCTTTATTTGAACTTTAGGTCTGTGGCATAAATCCTAATTGGACTGAAGTTTCCATTGCAATGATCTGCTCAAGGACATAACGAAAAGTGAACTCCTAGGCACAATAGGAAATGCTAATATCCAGATGCCCTTCTATGGAAACTGAGGGCTTTAAGCTATAGAACGCAGGTTTTTCTGTCTCAGAAACTAACTCAGAGCAAATGTAATGTGGAAAGTGAGTATAGTAGAGACAACCAACTGCTTAGCTCTCTGTGTCATAACGAAGGGAAAAGGTTAGGGGATTGAGGATATTTGCTGGGCAAACAAACAAGCCTCAGGCTTCCACCTTCCAGGCCTTCATTCCCTCAGACCCGTCTCCAAAGGCCCTTGTTCTTCCCTTGGCCAAATGCTCCTTTTGTAAGACTCTGCTCAGGTCAGTTCACTTCTCCCCAAAGAATCTGATTGGCCTACTAAACTCAAGTCATTTGAGGTGACAGGTCTGGATTCCAGTCCCAGATCCTTCACTTATTAGTTGAATGAATTTAATCAAATTACTTTACCTCTCTAAACTTCAGTTTCTCCAAATGGGGATAATACCTCAGAGGTTGTGGAGAAGATTAGATGAGATAATAAATGGAAAGTCCTTGGCCCATGGCTGGGCACCTTGTCAATAATTTCTACTACTTTTTTATACCACTCATTCTATTTAGCAGCTAATTACGTTTGGCCTTGGAAATCTCTGAAAAAGAGTTAAACTTGTCATATTTGTGTCTTGCTCTTCAGCTAGCTTCTAAGTTTCCTAAAAGCAAGGACCAAAGTCATTATTCTTTATATTCAGCCTAACACACGGTGACAGTTGGTTTTATGGTGTAAATGGTGAAAGCATTTGTCTCGCAGGGACCTGTCACAGTGCCTTGCCCTCAAGAGTGTCTTAGTGCATTGAATGATTGATGGGACACACAATAGAGAGGTCACAGTAGTGCTAATTTCAGTGACCTTGCTGGAATATAATATTTTATTAATGCGAATTGTAAATGTGAGTATTTAAAATGGATAACTTGCATTTTCAAGATCTGTGGGCAAGAAGCATGCAATTTGCTGGGCTTTATAAAGTTAAAGCCATTTGATTTTCCCTATATGAGTGCTTTCAGGCATATTCTTGTATTAATTAAATCTGTTTTTCAGAGATTTTTCAGCAGTACATGCCCCATGTACTCAGGCATGAAAGGCAGGATTCTCTATACATATTCATACATTTGGAGAGGCCATTTGAGCTTCTCAGGAGAGGGTAAATTTGTGGCAGGAAGGTCTCAGATGCTTGAGGCTGTTTTCTCTTTCAAGGGGAAATTCTCACATCGACCTCTTTCCAGATTGTACAAAAGAATACACACGTCTATGAAACTTGTAAGACCCAGAGACATTGCCTGAGTCTGGAATAATCTCTTTTGTGTGTAGTTAAGTAAGACTAGCGAATAATACAAGTATTCTAATATATTCCATTTTTGCATTAAAAATCCTTGGAAATAGAATTCTATTAACACACAGAAACCTAAAGACAACTTCACTGCCTGTCAGCCTGCAGCTGCCCTGAGTCTCTTCTTAGCCAGCCTTCTCCCTGGAGGATAAAAGGGAGGAGCAACCACATTAACAAAATGAAGAATAAAAATCACATGATCATCTCAATAGATGCAGAGAAAGCATTTGACAAGATACAGCATCCATTTATGATAAAAACTCTAAATAAAATGGGTATACAAGGAAAATACCTCAAAATCATAAAGGCCATATATGACAAACCCACAGCAAATATCATTCTCAATGGAGAAAAAATGAAAGTTATCCCTCTAAGAACAGGAACCAGACAAGGATGCCCACTGTCACCACTCTTTTTTAACATAGTATTGGAAGTCCCAGCTAGAGCAATCAGGCAAGAAAAAGAAATAAAAGGGATCCACATTGGAAAAGAAGTGAAACTGTCACTCTTTGCAGACAACATGATTTTATATATAGAAAACCCTAAAGAGTCCACTAAAAAACTTTTAGAAACAATAAAGGAATACAGTCAAGTTGCGGGATACAAAATCAACATACAAAAATCGGTTGTGTTTCTATACACTAACAATCAAGTAACAGAAAGAGAAATTAAGAATACAATCCCATTTACAATCTCAACAAAAAGAATAAAATACATAGGAATAAACTTAACCAAAGAGGTGAAAGATCTGTACACTGAAAACTATAAAACATTGTTGAAAGAAATCGAAGAAGACACAAAGAAGTGGAAAGATATTCTGTGCTCTTGGAGTGGAAGAATTAACATCATTAAAATGTCCATACTTCATAGAGCAATCTATAGATTCAATGCAATCCCTATCAAAGTTCCAACAACATTTTTCACAGAAATAGAACAAAGAATCCTAAAATTTATATGGAACAACAAAAGACCCCAAACAGCCAAAGGATTCCTGAGAAAAAAGAACAAAGCTGGAGGTATCACACTCCCTAATTTCAAAATATACTACAAAGCCATAGTAACCAAAACAGCATGGTACTGGCATAAAAACAGACACACAGATCAGTGGAACAGAATCGAGAGCCCAGAAATAAACCCACACATTTATGGACAGCTAATATTCGACAAGGGAGCCAAGAGCATACGATGGAGAAAGGAGAGTCTCTTCAATAAATGGTGCTGGGAAAACTGGACAGCCACATGCAAAAGAATGAAAGTAGACCATTACCTTGCACAAAAATAAATTCAAAATGTATTAAAGACTTGAATGTGCGACCCGAAACCGTGAAACTTCTAGAAGAAAACATAAGCAGTACTCTCTTTGACATCAGTCTTAGCAGCATATTTTCAAGTACCATGTCTGACCGGGCAAGGGAAACAAAAGAAAAAATGAACAAATGTGACTACATCAAACTAAAAAGCTTCTGCACAGCAAAGGAAACCATCAACAAAACGAAAAGACAACCTAACAATTGGGAGAAGATATTTGCAAACCATATATCAGATGAGGGTTAATATCCAAAATATACAAAGAACTCATATATCTCAACAACAAGAAAACCAACAACCCAATTAAAACATGGGCAAAAGATCTGAACAGAGATTTCTCCAAAGAAGATACATGGATGGCCAACAGGCATATGAAAAGATGTTCAACATCATTGCTAACAGGGAAATGCAAATCAAAACTACAATGAGGTGTCACCTCACTCCGGTCAGAATGGCTATAATTAACGAGACAGGAAACAACAAATATTGGAGAGGATGTGGAGAGAAGGGAACCCTCGTACACTGCTGGTGGGACTGAAAACTGGTGCAGCCACTGTGGAAAGCAGTATGGAGTATCCTCACAAAATTAAGAATAGAGCTACCATATGATCCAGCTATCCTACTGCTGGGTATTTATCCAAAGAACTTGAGGACGCAAAGGCATAAAGATACTTGCACCCCTGTGTTCATTGCAGCATTATTCACAATAGGCAAGACTTGGAAGCAACCTAGGTGCCCATCAAGGGATGAATGGATAAAGAAGATGTGGTATCTATACACAATGGGATACTTACCAGTCATAAGAAATGATGAAATCCGGTCACTTGTGACAACATGGATGGTCCTTGAGGGTATTATGCTGAGTGAAATAAGTCAGAGGGAGAAAGTCAAATACCGTATGATCTCACTCATAAGTAGAAGATAAAAACAATGACAAACAGGGGCTGGCCCCGTGGCCAAGTGGTTAAGTTCGCGTGCTCTGCTGCAGGCAGCCCAGGGTTTCGTTGGTTCGAATCCTGGGCGCAGACATGGCACTGCTCATCAAACCATGCTGAGGCAGCGTCCCACATGCCACAGCTGGAAGGACCCACAACGAAGAATATAATACAACTATGTACTGGGGGGCTTTGGGGAGAAAAAGGAAAAGAAAATAAAAAAAACGACGACAAACAAACACATAGCAATGGAGATTGGATTGGAGGTTACTGTAGGGGAAGGCGGGGGAGGGCAAAAGGGGTGATAAGGCTCACATGTGACGGGATAGACTATAATTAGTCTTTGGGTGGTGAAAATGATGTAATCTACACAGAATTCGAAATATATTACAATGTACATCTGAAAGCTATATATTGTTATAATCCAATGTTACTGCAATTAAAAAAAAAAAAAGGAGGAGCAGCAGAAAACAGGCCTGATCCATGGCAATCTGAACAGATGATCGATTTTACCAAAAGACACACATTGGAGGATGCACGTTATTCCTCTACCTTTTTGCCCTCTGTGTGTAGTATAGTTGCCCTCAAGTTTCACCAAAACTGTCAATTTTAGTTTCAAAATGTATTTTAGGACCAGTTACTGGGGAGCAAATGTGTTTCCAAGAGAGATATAACTGTGGTTCCATACTTTAGCCACACCTCTTCATTCCTGTTTCCCAATCACACTCTTGCCTTTTCTGAAGGATCTGTAGGCATGCACCTCCTCTCGGATCCCCTAGTCTCTAGGGAAGAGATGTGAAGTCTGCACATGCTCGTTACTCAGCACAAAAATACTGCTCAGGATGTGTATTTGCTATTGTCACTGTAACCTGCACCATGTGTTTTATGGTACCTACAATGTTGTACATTGTTATTGTTAACTTTTTAATATGGTAATCTTGACATGAGCAGTTTATTAGTGAATACTTCAGGTGATATTTTATCATTAAGACAATGAAAATGATGATTATGCTGGTTCTTTTAGCAGTTAAGACTTTCTGAGTTGTTCCATTAGTTAGGAAGTAAGCTAAACTGCAGTAACAAAGAGACCCCAAAATACAGTGGCTTAAATTAGAAGTTTCTTTCCTTTTCATGTGACAATCCAGAAGCAAGCAATCTGTGTTCCTAAAAGGGTGATTCTGCCTCACACACGAATCCAAAGACCAGGATGCTGGCTTGGCCCAATCAAGCTTCTATCTCTAGGTTCAAGGCAGGTCCTTTTGTTGTTGCCATTTTCCCTGATGGGAGGAAAAGCAAAAGAGGGAGCCCAGAAGAAAGGGCTCTCTTTATGGACATGACCAGAATTTCCACATCTGTTATGTTCCCAACCCAATGATGTGAATCTCATTTGGCCTCACACAGCAACAAGGCAGGCTGAGAATCTCTGGTTGGTCAGTGTTGTGCTAAGCTAAAACTTAGGGCATCTTTTTTTATTAAGAGGAATAAGGGGAATGAATATGAGAGATAAGTAGTAGTACCTTCTAAATTCCTTTCGATGCTAGCCAAAATGGAGCAAGAAAAAAGCAGACTCACCAGGAGAGGCCATTCATCTTTGTTATACAATTCCTCTCTGACACTTTACCCAGAAAAGTTTGATGATTGAGTAAGACACATATTTCTGGTCTCTGTCTAACCTTCACGACGTTTATGGGATCATTGGAAGCACCAAATAAAATATCAATTCTAAAGAGTATAGGAACAAGAGGCCTACTCAGACCTGAATGTTGCTTCCTGCTATACTTCAAGAGTTGCTAGATTCCCTACACACTATGGCAGTCACTGGCACAGCTATAGACTTTGTGAGCAGCATAGTATGGGGACCAACACTATGTATTCCACTTTCTGGAGAACCAACGCATGGAGAGCAAAAAAAGGATATCAGCAATAATGATAACAATAATAATAATAGATCTTGAATGTGCATATATTTTTCAGATATGTAGAATTACATTCAATTTAGAATCCTTTGGTTTTGCTAACTGATAAGTGAAAGAAGTCAACCTCTCTAGGACTGAACCTGTTTTCTAGTTTCATCAGGCATAAATAACATCAGATAATTGATCAGTGTATTAAAATGCCTTTCTTTGTGTTAGCCTTGATAAAGTAGAATTTGTATAGTTCAAATGAAAAGCCCCAAAGCTCAGTTTATCTAACTCAGGGTTCTTTTGCTTCTTGCACGTAGCAGAGGAAGGAACAGTCTTCTGATAGCAAAAATTTAATAATTAAAACGTTGGTAAAAATTTGTGCACAAAACTTGTTGGAAAAATATGTATTTTTAAAATGTAAGGACAAAGAAAACCATTCTAAACACATTTCTGTGATTGCATTTTATGCAATTCCTAAAGAATAATGCATGTAAATTTAAGCCTTTTTCCACTACTAAATCCACAGTCATATTTGCATCACTGTACTGAGTAAAGTGTGTTTGCAGTTCAGAGGTAGGTAGATATTTTTTAAATATCATAACACTCACAATCATACATAATAGACTCTTTGGCTAGGTATTCTCTGTCTGTATGATAAAACATCCTATAATCTATTTAGTAAAGAACTCCAAAAATGGGGGCAGGGGGATAAAAAATTTAAATGTGATTACAGAACTAATGTAGAAAAGCCTTCAGAGGAAAAAAAAAAAGACTTGCTTGTTTTGACTCACAAAGTCATAATATGGAAATTCCATTATTATAAATGATTAAATGAACTGAGGTATATAATGTTGCAAATAAAATTTTAACCACACACAGCAGAGTCTTAAGAGAAAGATTAGGCGTGATAAAGATGAGAAATTTCTAATTCTCAGATTGCTTTTCGATTTTCTTGCTGTTAAAATAAAAAGTGTCATTGAATTTACACTTCCGGCTTCTTCTCAGCCTCCGATATGGTTAAGAATTTCAGAGACTGAAAGGTCTGGTTGAGTGAGTTTTATAATAAGAGTCTTCAAGTCAAATCCAATTAGGGTGGCCTTCAAGGACTAACCCAATTCTATATTTATGCTAGAATTTAGCCTCAACTTGTATGAAAGCAAACTAAACAAGCATTTTGGCTGAGACTTAGGGAAATTTAAAGTCTGTAGAGATTTCTATTGTGATGTTACATCCAAAGTTGAGATTTAGCTTGGAGTCAAAACAGTGAAGCCTTGTGGAAAGGCCACTAGATTAATGGTAGAACGCTAAATAGAGGGCAAGAATTGGGAAGGGGAACTAAGCGCGAAATCAGACATACAAAAGTAGGGTTAGTAAACTTATACATTTTGTCCGTTTTGTGCTAAAATTCTTAGGAAAAACTGTCTTCTGAAAATTTGAACATTGTAGCCCACTGGGTTGATGGGCAAGGGAAGAAGGGAAGAATTTTAGGCCAGAATATTCACATCTTGAAGACACTATCAGATTATAACTGTTGTTACATGTGTGCAGTTTATTGCAAAATATAATATGCTAGTGTGGTTGTACTTAGACATTTTCAGACAAAAGTATCTTTCTGTATGTTATGTACATTTTTTTTCTGTGTATATAGTACATATAATGGCCAAATGAGTCCTAATTTTGTAACACCTAATCTCTAGATGTTAAAGAGGTGGTCAGTACATGACAAAGTAGTTAGTAGAATTAGCACTTTTTTGTACCCTTTGTGTTGAAAGGAAATTCATAGGCAAGCTTGTGTTCTGTAAATGACTTTTGGATATTAATTTGTTCAACCACCTCTAAACATTACACATGCCTGTACTTGTCCAATAGATTCATGGTGGAGAGAAGGAAATGAGGAGAGAATGGTTCAAGGCCAAAATGGTCACATTTAGAAGACATTTCAGATTATAACCATTGCTATGTGTGTGAAATTTTATTTAACAATGCTGTGTACACTTCCTCCAAACGATTGAACAAGTCTAGGCAGGAAGTGATGTCCCTTATAAGCTTAGTGATAAAGGCAAAGAAAGAAGTGGCTAAATATAACGACCTATTAAAATAAGATGAAAATTAGAGGCCAAGATTTTTTAAAGCAAAGTTTATTAAGGCAGCTGTATTTTATCAAAAAGAGAAGGTAAACTTGAACTAAGAAACAAAGTAAGCCACCAAATCCCTTCATCCTTGCTGTAGGATGCTTACTATTTCTGGACCTAGAAAACATAATATAAATAATCATGAAAAAAGAACTTAGGATCCATGCAAAGTTACTACGTGAAAAAAACCCAAAACTTTACTGCAGGTGAAAACACTAAAAAACAAGCAAAGCAAAATAAAATCAAAACTATAAAACAGAAGAAAACTGAAACAAAATCCTACTATGAACTAAATATAGTCACAAAGGCAATCATAGATACAAAGGAACACCACAAATCAGAAATTAAAATTTCAGAATAGAAATGAACAAGCAATAGGGAGATATGAAATAAGATCTGAATAAACTCAGGGAAAATGCTTCTAAAAAGACAAAACATTTCAATAATGAAGACTAAATTATAAAATGCCCAGAGAAAACGTATAGGAGCAAGTACAGTAAGGGTCCTAGAGGATAGGGATTAAAAGAGCCAAGAAAATTCGGGAAATAAAGGCAGAGATAAAAAGGATCAGAAGAAAGTAATTCGGGAAAATAAGATCCAAAGCACATAGAATTAAAGTTCTGGGAGATGAAATAGAATACAATGGATTAGAACTATATTCAAAAGCATAATTCAAGAAGTTTCTGGAAGAAAAACAATTTGAATGAGATATAAAAGAATCCATTGTATACATGGGGAAATTGCCCCAGGTTAGTCAACTTCAAGGCATAAATTAGTAAAACTCTTGGATCATAAAAAAATAAATATCTTTTGGGATCTCCAGTCACTTACAAAATAAAATTGGCATTAAATTTCTTAACAGCAATAAACAAAGCAAGAGAGTAGTGGAGACACATTTTCAGGAAACTTAAGGAAAATATGAGACAAAGATTTTATATCCAGCCAAGCTGTCATTCAAGTTTCAAGGCTATAGAAAAACAATTTTCAAAATGCAATAGTTCAGGCAATATTTGTTGTGGATTCAAGACAGTCACAAATTCTTTCAACACTCCTTCCCTTGAGAGGTGAGTTCTAAGTCCCCTCCTCTTGTATCCGGGATCCATGACTATGACCAATAGAATATTAAGGAAGTTGCGCTATGTCAGTTTGCAGGTCAAGGCCTTAAGAAACTGGCAGCTTCCACTTCCTCTCTCTGGAAAAACTATTCCTTGGAGCTCTAGAGCCACAATGTAAGAAGTCCACTAGCCTGTTGGGAAGGCCACAGGAAGAGGCTCTGAGACTATATGAAGAGAAAGAGGCTGAGCCCAGCCTTGCAGCCATGCCTGCCAAGCTTTAGCTGTAAGGGCGAACCCATCTTGGACCATCAAGCCTAGCTCAGATGCCAGCTGAATACCACATAGTGACATCAGTCAATGCCACACGGAGCAGAACCACCACCTAGCCAAGCTACATCTGAATTCTTAGTTGGTAAAATCATGAGATATAATAAAATGGTGAGCTTTTGTTTAAGCCACCAGCTTTGGGGGGAGTTTATTATGCAAAAATAGTTAGCTAGTAAAAGATAAACTCTAAACTCTTCTTAAGGAGTCTATAGGGAATGAATTTAATTCAACTAAGGGATAATTGGAGAAACATCAGCTAAAGAACTGGTGGTGTGCTTGGAGAATATTAAATTGAAGAGCTAAGATTAAAACAAGATGAGGATAAAAGTGGGAGAATAGTATAAAAATGTTATATGTTCTGAGAAATAGAAATGATAAAACTAAAACAAATGTGAGGAAAAGGAGAGAGAGAAACTAGAAAAATCTTGTTGACTGCTCTAGAGGGAGCTGACGGCAGTCAGTCACATCCTGTAAAGTTTTCCTGAATAGAAGCAGCTTAAGTAAGAAAAAGGGGACTAAAGTCTTTATCTGAGATATTAATATAAAGGCTACTATGAAACAAAAATGCAAACTTTTGTAAATATTGAAAATCTTTCTTAAAATTTTAAAAGAGCAAACAGATCACATATTGAAAGACCATAGTCGACATAAGACACATTGCACTCCTAGATCAAATGTATCAACTTTATTCATAAGTATAAGTGGGCTTAACTCACCTGTTAAAATAAAGGATTTCAGAAGTCCCTTAAAGCAAAAAGATACACCTAAAACAAAGTAATCCCAAAAGACTAAAAACAAAGGAATGGGTAAAGTTCTATCAGGCAAAAGCAAAAGCAAAAAAAAAAATTTGTGATTTTGATATCTGACATAGTAGAATAAGTAAAAAAGTAGTAAATGTTAAGAAAAGAAGAACACGTTATAATGCTAAAGGCCATATTTCACAGCAAAATTATAAGTTATAATTACCTATGCTCAAATAACACAGCAGCTGGAGAAGGCATAAATTATAGGCAGTGTAATGAGAAATAGAAATATCTAATAACAGCAGACCTACTTTACTGTTACAGCAGCAACAGGAAACTAATACTGAGGGACTTTTCAATAAAGGTGTTGGAACTATACAGTCATTTGGAAAAAATAATTAGATCCATACCTTGTGTCATTTACCAGATAAATTCCAAATAAATCAGAGATCTAAATGTGAAAAATAAAAGTGTGCAAGTATTACAAGAAGTCAAGAGTACATTCCTTTATCACTTGAGAATAAGGAAAAACTCAAACTATGACTCAAAATCTAGAAGCAATAAAAAAGGGAGATAAACTTGACTACATAAAAATTAGGAGGAAAAAACCAACCAATAGTTACAGAAACAAAATAAATTAGTGGTTGCCTAGGGCTAGGGGGATGGGGTATGGGGTATCTTTTTGGGGTAATGAAAATGTTCTAGGGGCTGGCCTGGTGGCGCAGTGGTTAAGTTTGCACGTTCCGCTTCTCAGCGGCCGGGGGTTTGCTGGTTCGGATCCCGGGTGCGGACATGGCACCGCTTGGTAAGCCATGCTTTGGTAGGCGTTCCACGTATAAAGTATAGGAAGATGGGCACGGATGTTAGCTCAGGGCCAGGTTTCCTCAGCAAAAAGAGGAGAATTGGCAGTAGTTAGCTCAGGGCTAATCTCCCTCGAAAGAAAAAAAAAACAACTCAAGAAAATGTTCTAAAGTTGATGGTGATCATGAATACACAACTTTGTGAATACTCTAAAAGCCAATGAACTGGTACATTTTAAATGGGTGAATTGTATGTTATATGAATAGTATCTCAATAAAGTTGCTAAAAATCAAAGCAATATTTAAAAAATATATATCCAAAGTCAAAACACAAATGACAAACTGGAAGAAAATCTTCACAACTGTTATCAAAGAACTAATATTCCTCATATATAAAGAGGTCTTGAAAATATAGCAGAAATTGAGCAAAAGTCTGAAGGAAATATTAGCAAAAGACCTATACAGAAATGCAAGTGGCCCTTAAATAGGAAGAGATGCTCAATCGGACTCTATTTTGAATAGATACTCACAAGTGAGATATCATTTTTCACTCATTAGATAGGCAAAAATCCAGAAGTTGACAACATATGCTATTGCCAGAAAGCAAATAAGTAGTCAAAGATTAATGGAAGTGTGTTAAAAGAACACAGGAACCAGCTTGGAGGGGCTCCCACTGGTGAAAATGGAGACTTTAGCAAAAGAAGAATCATTGTAATTTATGGTTGAAAAAAAGTTGAATTAGTAAAAGTCCATGAGGCCTGTTGGATGCACACAAAAATGGGTGCATTTTTGACATTGGCTATTCTGAACACGATGTGTGGTGCAGGGCCACGGTTTTTGGGCTAATCAAGTAATCACTAAGCCAAATAAAAAATTAAGATGGACCAACCAAAATTGAGAGAAGCCCCCATAAGTCTCCAACGTGTACAGTATACAAACAAGAAATAAAGAATAATGCATTTGTTGGAAACCTTCCCATCAATGTCAGTTAGGTAAAGAGCATATTTCAAATCTGTTTTCAGAATATGAACCAAAGCATATTCAAAAGGCACATTTTGGAAGAAAATGTTATGCCTTTGTGATATTTGCAAATTCTGGATAAATGAGAGCCATAAGTGACTCATGCGCATCAGAAATGTACATATAGGATTTATGAAGGCCAAAGCCTGATTTTGAATATGGCACGTTTCCCACAGAAATTATCTGCATGCAAAATGATGGGATCTGAGGAAGAGAAGATCATTTAACTGCAAAATCATTTAACAGTGAGTGACATTGATGTAGCGTAACTTCAGGAATAGTCTGGACCCCCAAGCATACCATAAATGTGGAGCACTAGAGGCTTCAGATGAAAGAACTTGGATAATTGCTCCCCTGCTCCATAAATAGTAGAAAACACTTGAAAAGAACCCAAGTTAATTATCTAGAGTTGTACTTATACATCCTTTTTATTTGTCCCCCAAGACTTTCAAACAGCTCCTATAGACCACCTCACTGTCCCCAAGGCAGCCATTAATGAGAAGAGAGGACATCTAGAGGGCTCTTTAACTCAGGCAACTGTTCACTTGGTCAGCTGAATAAACACATGGCAGAAACTCATGTCTGTGCCCTGACAGGGTCCTAAGTCTCCGGTGTATAGGACAGATTGAGAGCTCAGTCAATGTATTGAACTAAACACTTGGTATTAAACTCAATTGAGTTATTCAAAATAACAGCAAAGCTGCACTGACTCACAGACCACCAGGCTGAGAACATTCTTATGAGGTCACACCCCAATTAAAAGAAGACAACCAAGATTTTAAATCTAACCTCTCTATTTTTCGAACTCCTCTCCTTCTCTTGACTTCACACAGGGCATACACCACATGTCCATTGTAGCAAAGTGAATCCCTGCTCAAGGAGAGAGTGCCCAGAGACCCTATTTGAGGGGCTGTAATTCCCAATTAAGCCGCAGTGATTCACATCTTTCCCTTGCCAATTGGAAGAGAAGGCTGAAATTTGAAGCTGAGAAAAGCAATCAGCAGGAGTGCAAAAACCAAGCAGATGGCAAAGATGCCGACAATAAACCTCTTCTTCATCGTACCCATAGACTCACTTTCATCTCAGCAGAGGAGATGACGGCAGATTCACCGTGAATGCGAATGTAGCTTCCCTCCCCAGTCACTTAGCAACCTCACCAGGCTTCTTCATCTTGGGGGAAGAGATAACTTCCAACTACAAATCCTTATTTATTAAAAAAAAAACACTAGTAAATCTTCCCAGGGAAGCCTAGGATCCCAAGTTGCCTCAGTAGTGGGACAGAGAGTTGATTGTGAATGAAAAAGACTGAGATACAAAATCAGGGACTATGAAAAGTAGAAGAAAAATCAGAAAGAATCACTCTTCCTTGATATTTGAAGTAACGTGTAGCAGCTACCAGAAAACCGGTATGCCCTAGGGCAGAGTTTTACTTCCTCACACCTAGAAATTTCAAAGTACATTCACTGTGAGTCTCAGAATTAATTCCCCGCTATAAGCCAGGTTAATAACCACCCTTTTGGGAATGACTAAGGGAACGAATTTTTTCAAAATATGAGTCCTACAAACTGAGAATATCTGAATTCATTTTGTAAGTGAGAAGAATTTTAGGGGAAAAAAAAGAAGTTTTGAATTATCTCTAGGATCACTGGGTCAAGAAATCTCAGAGTTTAAGAGGATACTAGAGAGCATCCAGCCAACCTTCCCATTAGGCTCATTGTTCTGTCCTTCTTACAGATCACACGCCTTCCTCTGCCATTTTTCCTCCTAAATAAATTTAACCCTTCAAATCCGATTTATCTGGCATAAGTAATTGGGTAAATCAAAACTCTGAGCCATTAGAATCTATTGTACCTAAAGGCTTAATCATAGTTGAAGTAAGTGAGCTAAGAAAGAAAAATAAACAATTCTACTACCATCTACATTTACTTGAGTCCAATTTCTCATAGCTGGATTGGGTCAACTGAAAAGACAGTTAAAAACAAAAGTAATTTTAGGGAATAAGATTTTAGTAAAGCATTTCTCAAACATATGACCTGCAAAAGAAGGATCCTTGTTATGGATAGTTTCCAGGTTCTAAAATCTGGATTCTAGAAGCGCACTCTTCTGCCAAAGCTAGGAGACTAGAGAGCCATTGTTTGGCTCCCTCTTTTATACCAGTCAGGACACAGGCTCTGTCACATCAGCTCTCTGTGATGTCAGTTCTGGTCATAGAATTCTGAATTCTAGTCCATGTACAACCATATTCTAGAGGCTATGGAAAAATAAAATGTCAAAATATAGTTTTAATCATTTCATTGTAGGTCTTTCATCTTTTTAGGTTTTTGTTTTCTTCAGAGAAAATTTTCAAGGTTTGTCTAATCAAAAACCTGTTTGAGAATTCAATAGACAATAAATGGAAAAAATCAGGCAAGTGGGGAGGATAAAAAATGTCTTCAAATTTAACAGTCTAATCATAGAATACTGGTCAGATTTTGTTTTAGTCATATAATGGAACACTATGTAATCATGTAAAATGATCCATATATATGTTTATTGACACTGAAAAGATTTTTCATACTATACGATTACATGAAAAAAATGACAAAAAGGAAGGTAGAGTAAATGCTCGTTCTTATCAGGTTTGTATGACTACAGAGTTCAGTAACTCAGCCACATCAGTCCAATGAGATGAGGGTTATTTTAGCTGCAAAGGGATTCTCATGGAAATCCAGAGATAGGAATCACACTACAGCTGGGCATCATGAGACCTGGGAAGCCATCAGGCCATGGGGCAATTCTCTTCATCTGTACAGTGGCCACGTGGGAAGCACAAAATGACCAAGTGCTACTCTAAATTATTTCATTCTAAGTTTTTCACCTTCTTAGCTCTTGTTTTACAGAAAATTGTCAATAATTGTCTTTCTTTCAAAGCTAATTTAAAATTTAATAAAAAATTGAAAAGAAAATCATAGTCGAAATTGAGAAAACTAATAATGTCCTTATACTGGAATATTTTTAATGTGCACATTATCTGTACTTAGTTTTTCCTTTATTTTATAAAGATGTAATTCATGCACCAATATCCACTCTTTTAAAGTGTATAATCAGTGATTTTTTAGTGTATTCACAAAGTTGTGCAGCTATCACCACTAATTCCAAAACATTTTCATCACCCCACAAAGAAACTCTTACCCATTACCAGTCACTCTCCATTCCTCATCTATGTCAGCCCCTGGCAACTGACAATCTGCTTCCTACCTCTATGGATTAGCCTATTTTGGACATTTCACGCAAATGGAATCATACAATATGTGATCTTTTGTGTCTGGCTTTTCACTTAGCATAATTTTTCAAGGTTCATTCATGCTATAGCATGAATCACTATCTCATTACTTCTTATGGTTGAGTAATATTCTATTGTGTGGATATACCACATTTTTTTATTCATCAAGTGATGGATGTCTAATCGTTCCCACTTTTTGGCTATTATGAATAATGATGTTATGAACATTAATGTACAAACTTTTTTATGGACATATGTTTTCAAATATATTGGGTATATAAATAGGCGTGGAATTGCTAAATCAAATGGTAACTCTGTGTCTAACATTTTGAGGAACTGCTAGACTGTTTTTTGCAATGGCTGTATCATTCTACATTCCCTCCAATGGATGAACCAATGGATGAAGGTTCTAGTTTCTCCATGTCCCACCCACACTTATTTATTTATTTTTTTGTTATAGCCATCCTAGTAGATAAGTGTATCTCATTGTGGTTTTGATTTGCACTTCCCTAATGACTAATAATGTTGAGCATTTTTTCATGTTCACTGTTCATTGTTCACTGTTTGTATATCTTCATTGGAGAAATGTGGATTCAAATCTTTTGCTCTTTAAAAAAAGTTTTTTTTATTGTTAAGTTGTAATAGTTCTTTATATATTATGGATGCTAGGTACTTTTCATACATATGGTTTGCAAATATTTTCTCCAATTTGTAGACTGTCATTTCACTTTCTTGATATTATCCTTTAAAGTGCAGACGTTTTAAATTTTTATGAAATCCAACTTACCTGTTTCTTTCTTTGATGACTTGTGCTTTGGGTGTCATATCTAAGAAACCATTGCCTAATCCAAGGTCACAAAGATTTACAATTCTGTTTTCTTCTAAGAATTGTATACTTTTAGTGCTTACATTTAGGTTTTTGATCCCCCCTTTTTTTATTAAAGACTTTTATTGTATTTTATTTTTTTAAGATTCTATTTTTCCTTTTTCTCCCAAAGCCCCCTGGTACATAGTTGTGTATTTTTAGTTGTGGGTCCTTCTAGTTGTGGCATGTGGGATGCCGCCTCATCATGGCTTGATGAGCAGTACCATGTCCTCGCCCAGGATCCGAACTGATAAAACCCTGGGCCGCCGATGCAGAGTGTGCAAACTTAACCACTCGGCCACAGGGCCGGTCCCAGGTCTTTGATCCTTTTGAGTTAATTTTTGTATATGGTGGGATGTAGGGATCTTCATTCTTTTGCATGTGAATACTTATTTGTCCCAACACCATTTACTGAAAACAGTATTCTTTCTCTCATTGAATATACTTGTTTTTAAATTCCATTTATGTTTGTCTTAATTTGAGGGTGTACTCTCAATTTTTTTATGATATCAAAGATTAAATATATTTAGAAATGTAATAATATTATTTGTTGAGCAACTGCTATATGGCAGCCACTGTCTTGGTCCTAGTTCTCCTTTTTAAAGTATTCAATATTTATTAAGCATCTTCTATGTGCCTTTCTTCTGGGTCCTTGTTACTGCTTAATACAATAGCAATACAGAGTATTTAGACTTCAGTACAGAGTGTCTGCCTTCATGAGGATTACATCTCACTAGGGCCAGATGAGATGGTAAATATACAATGTAATTTGAGAAAGTAAATTTTTCTATAAAGAAAAAGAAGAAAAAGGAGACATAAAGTAAAGGGGATTAGGAAAGGACTATTTTAGCTAGAGTGGTCAGACAAGGCCTCTCTGAGAAAGTGACTTTTAAGTAGATATTTGAAAGAATAGAGGAAATAAAATGGGGAAATGTATTCCAGGCAAAGAGAATAGAAATGTCAGAGTCCCTGGGGCCAGAATGGATTTCATGTATGGAAGGAATAGCAAAAAAGGCAAGCATGACTGGGTATTATGAAGAGGGAGATGGAGGAGATGCATTGGAACTAGTGACCAAGGATATTGTAGAGGCTCATGACTGTAATAAAAAGTTTAGACTTCACTCTGATTGTCATGGAAAGACATTGGAGGGTGTCATGCAGGGTTGATGTCTTAAAGGGCAACTCTGATTACCCTGTAGGGACCTAGAATAGAAGGGAGATGAGGAAGGAAGCTAATACAATGTCCAGATGATCGTTGATGGTGGCTTGGACTAGGCTAGTAGCAGTGATGGGAATGAGAAGTGTTCAGATTCAGGTATGAATCCACGTATTGAAAATTGATACTATACAACTGGATGATGAATTAAATGTGGTGTACAGAAAAAGAGGAGAAGCAAGTTCATATTCTCCCTCTTCTCTGACTCTTTGTTTCTCATTCATTCACTCAATAGATATTTTCTGAGCCCTTTTTATGTATTGAGATACTGAGATAAAATGGTGAGCAATAACCAGACACAGTGGCTATAGTGCTTCTAGGACAATGAAGGGAGGGATTTTATTCAAATAGTCACAAAAATAAAATGAAAAATTTTAACTGTGATGTATTCTATAAAGGGGAGATTCACAGACCTATGAGAGGCTATAAGAAAGGAATGCGTGTCCTAACAAATTGATGCTTGAGCGAAGTGGGAGTAGGCACTGTCTAAGAAAAAGGCAATAGCATTCCAGGCACAGAGGGTGGTATGTGCTAAGTTCCTCAGCACAACGTACAAGGCACCAAAAGAAAGCTATTGTGGATATATTTGAGAGACCATAAAGTACTTTGTTGCAAGCCAGTGAAGAATTCTGTCTCCCTCTTATGTAAAATGGGAAGTCATTGATGGAATTTAAAGGGGTGGAGGATGAGGTAGGAGTAGTGGAGATAGGGTCAGCTTTACAGTTTCTGTGGAGAATATTTTGGAGAGCAGCTGGAGGGGATGCAGGTAAGGCCATTACTCTAGATGAGCAAGAACCATATCTTGCACCAAGCTGGCGCTACTGGATGCAGAATGGTGGCATTCCCTGAGATGGAGAACAGGAGGAGGAACACTGCCCTGGCACAGCAACGCGCTTGATTTGCTTTTCTCCGCTTACAGTTTCTTCTTCTATCTTTAACTTTTGTGTGACTGTTGCTTAACATGGCTCATCAAGGTCTCTCTGTTCCTACCTCTACTTCAGTGTCACTGATAACTGCTTCAGTTTCTCAGTTGCCCAATTCCAATTTCCTGGTAAAGGAATCTAATTGGTCCAGTTATTCTTCTTGAGGTGGGTCATGTAGGCCACAGTTGGATCACCAGCATTTGAGATAGATGCTCACTAGCCAAGTCCTATCAGCTTTGACCTTCAGAACAGGGGAAGGAGATAAGTCACATGATCAGGTGTTTGGGAATGGGAGACATTGAGAAACACTTACACTAGCATTCCATTTTGGAAAAAGGAACTACATACAGAGAGATAGCTATTGACATGTATAGAAATTTCTGACATTGTGTTTGGGCTTTTAAAAAAAAGTAGGAAACAACTTTATTAAATACTACTGCAATAGGAAGGTGACCAAACACATTGTTCATTTTAAAACCTTCAGGAGAAATCAATCTTTTTTACACAACGTAACTTGAAGAAAATCTTAGTAAACTAACTTCTAAATCTCTTACTTTAACAAAAACATCCAGAAGTCCATATTGAATAGAGAGAAGGAGGGAGGGACAGAGAGAGAGAGAGAACTTATTTGCCACCTTTGGAGGGACAATAGCACCATTCCTCACTTTGGAAACTGGCAATGAAAGACAAAAAAGTAAACATTTACTAAGCTTTCTTGGAATAAAATGTGGTTTATCCCCAGGTCAGGGAAGTTCTTTATTACCAAAGAACATCAGCTAATAAATGTAGAAGAAATGAGTGCATTAGAAAAATCACCACTGTGCAGCCCCATCTGAAAGAGTGTTCCAGGTAAAAATCCTCAATTGGTGCTAAAATCTTGAAATGAAAGGTTTTGAGGAGCATAATATTTGAAGGATACTAAAATACCATCCCATGGATTACTTGCTAATTGCAAAGGAAATAACATGTGTTTCCAATAGAGAAATCTGATGATCATCACCTTATCTGAGAGTTCAAGCTTAACATCACTAATAGTGGGAAACCCTGACATTTTGTGCCTCCCAATGTGATGCATTCTGAGGCCTGTGGTATAACCTATGAAATGTTCTTGCCAAACACATTTAACCTCAATCTAATCAATCTTTATTCCTTATTGCCGGTAGGCAGGTAAAAATGTTGATAGGGGAACAAGCTAAATGACATCAAGAAGAAACAATCAGACAAATCCAAAATATGACATAAAACATTATTTTATAAGCGGACTGCTTAGTTTCTTAAAAAGTCAATGTCAGAGAAAAAGAAAGAGAGAGAAACAAAATGAGTGAAGAGTCCTATATAAATAGACACACACTATAAAAGACGATTGGATAAATTTTAATGTAGAGTGGAATTAAGATGTCATGGAATTGCCATTATTTTCTTAGGTGTGATAATGGTACTGTGGTTGTGTAGGAGAATGACATCACTGTAAGTCGCCCACTTATGGTGAAAAACTGTTCTGGTTTGCCCGGGACTGGAGGGGGTTCTCAAGACACAAGACATTCAGTTTAAAAACCAAGAAAATCCTGGGCGAATGAAGATGAGCTGATTGCCCTATACCCACTGAAGAATTTAGGGGTGAAGAGACACGATATCTGCAGTTGATTTTCAAATGGCTTGGCAAATAATTTATACACATACACATATAGAGATAGGTCAACAAATATAGTAAAACGTTAACGATTATTGAACTTGGGCAGTGTGTATATGATTATCATACTATTCTTTCACCATTTTTGTATGTTTAAAATTTTTCGCAATAAAATATTGGGGAAAATATGCTTAGATAACAAGAGATAATGCAAATACGAAACCAGACAGGATTCAGATTCTATTAGAACCTGAAACTAAACTTACTAGATAAAATGTCAGAAACTGATAACCCATTAGAAACTGAAAATATGATAACAAAGATGAATAGCTTAATGAAAGATTGCAAGATAAAATTAAGGAAATATCCCAGAAAGTAGAGCAGAAGAACAAAAAGATGGAAAATAAGAGAGAACAAAATGAAAATCAAATTAGAAGATTTAACCAAATTAGAAGTGCAAAAGCATTTTCAAACACACCCACAGGGAATAGAATTGATCAGAAAGAGGGCTTCCAGGCCCACTATAAGCTTAGGTCCCTCCATCAGTTTTCTCATAACTCCCCTCTCTGAGAAACAAAGCTACTCCCACCTATAACTTGCACATCTAAAGTCCCATAATTAACCTTAAGTCAACAAGTCCTTGCAATACAGTCCCTGAATAATATTCAAATAACTGAGGGGGAGGAATGCCTAGAATTGTGCAACTTAATTTTCAGATTGAAAGGGCGTACCAAATGTACAGCACATATGGATGAAAAGAGAGCTACACTGAGGTTTATTACTGTGAAATTTCAGAACACAGGACACAAAGAGAAGGAAAGAAAAGAATCTGGTCAAATACTTAAGAAGCTGGAATCAGAATGCTTCAGACTTCTCTACAGCAACCTTGGAAGCTAGAAGGTGATAGAGTAAGGCCTTAACCAATCTGAGAGAAAATGGTTCCTATCTAGATTTCTGTTCCCAGTTAGTCAGTGTGTAACAGTAACATAAAGCATCTTTAGACAGGCAATTCCTCAAAACATCACCTCCCATTCCTATATTTTCAGGAGTCTTGGAGATTAAAGTCAAGGAAGAGGAAAACACAAGATAGAGGGACCAGGAGACCCAACAGAAGAGGAGACAAAAAGAATCCCACGATGACAGTGAAGGGACATCCCAGGATGACAGCTGTGCGTCACACCTGGAGTGCTACTATTCTAGTTTGGAAGATGTCAGAAGGCTCCATAGGGCCCTTCTTTAGGCAGATAAAATGGAGGGGATGCTAATGATTTTGACAGTCTTGAGAGGAGCTTTTGACAATTGATGAGATGTCAGTGGATGAATTAGTGGTAAGTAATAAAAATAAATATATAAATAAAAAATCAAGGAAACAGAAAATTAAGACAATCATTAATTCCAGAGAAAACAAAAAGTTGTGTAGGATAGAATAAGTTATGAGAGTTTATCATTTATTTCAGCTACAGATAACATTTACATAATCATAATAAAATAAACCCTGACACTAAATAATAAAAATTATGATACTGCCATATTGAGATGACAAGGTAAAGGAAAGGGAAGTCACGAGTGGAGGATCAGCAAACCCTTCCCCTTCCATAGTGGTAAGGCAATAAAGAATCTCTAAAATAAAAGTCAGCGGTAGAAATTCAAGCACATTATTTCGAGTCATGGAGGTAAATACCAAAATAATCAACTAAGAATTGAAATCTGTTGTCTCTTAGAGAGGTAAATGCTGGAGTGGGAATAGGGACTACTCTTTTTCATTGCAAATCTTGCAGAACTATTTGATTCTAAAGTTTGTACATATAAAACTTAGGTTTTATTAGTTAAAAATAGAGAAAGAGACAGCTGGAAAAGGATTGAGTCCAGAAGAGTAGAACCAGTAATAAATGCAGAGATATATAACTTATTTAAAAAGGAAGCTATTGAACTGTTTTTAAAGTCTGTAGAAAAATATCTCTTTTCAATATATAGTCTGAGAAAGTTATAAAACATTTAATATATCCCAAATGCCACTGTATGCGACAGACATCCAAGCATAAAAGGACCTAAATGGTGTTAAAGAAATATGTCATCAAATGGAGAACTAGGGCATACTGCTGAAAACGGACAGGAGCATGGTGGATGCAAAAGTGAATAAGGAACAAAAAAATGTGTAATCAGTTTTTAAGAAACAAGTATGATTCGCATCAACATCACCTGGTTGTTCTTATGTCAACAGATTAAAAAGTTATGGTGCAGTTATTGAAACAGAAAAGTTGTAAACAAGTAGAGCACAGAAGAGCTATGTTTAACAAAAAGCCTAGATCTGCAGAGAGGGTGTGTCCAACCAGAAAAACTCCCAAGGAGGAGAGAGGGAGAATGCTGCATAATTGATGGATGAAGGTGCCAATGGATCATTGTATCTGAGCCCTCCAAATATTATTTGCAAAATTAATTTAAAACAGGCTTGAATAAGAATCTAGTTGTATTAAAAATGCTTGGGTGATTATAAACAATGGGTAAATGATTAATGATAGCATAATTAACTCTAGGGCAATGTGTAGTGGGGTGTTGCAAGGGTCCATGTTGAGTCCGGTCTAGTTTAATGCCTTTAATGATCTGGAAAAGGGAGTGAATAGAATTTATAGATGTTACTTAATTTTCCACTGAGTTCATGGCCCTAAATAGAACGTTTTCCTGGCACAGTATGGATGGCACTCAATCTGGCATAGAAAAGGATGGATTACAATCACTAGTCCTTCACCCTTGAATGCTTGCCTTGTATATTAGAATTAATATTCTTTTCACCTGGCCCATTTTGTGAGCCTTGGCTTTCTCTGAAACATTTTTCCTCTGATTCCCTTTACTATACTTTCTGCTGAAAGAACATGTGAAACAGCTCTCCCTTGTCCTATATGTCAGTTACTATTACTCTCTAAGGGCCTGAATTCATGCTCTGGTCTCATATGCATTTAGAATACAAGTCTACTATTAATTTAGTTCAAATATGACCACCTTGTTCTGTGAGTTGGATGGTCAACTTGTATATTTAGATATATGTCGTTTGCTCTAAATACCTATATGCCCCTTTCAAAATCTTATTCCTTAAAATCTCTCCCTTAAACCATGGGCTAAACTATGCCATACTATCTCTTGACAAGATATTCTGCATGAGTTGACCAATTAGGAAACTTCATTATTTTCTGTGTGGTTGTGTTCTCTCAGTACTTCCAGATTAGCTCTTTAAGAGAGGTTACTAACTTGATTTCACTTTCCTTCTGCTTTTGATGGCTTACTGAATAAGCCTATTTCATCAAAATGTACCAGTCGTTTGAAGGTAATGAAAGTGCCTCTGTTAGCCATGCAGTGGGTATTCAGGTGGGGAGGAAATCCACTAATAACGCAGGGGCTTCGTATAGGCAGAAATTTCAACGACAATCAACTTTTTTCACAGTGGATGAACACAGAAGGAAATGTGGTATTTGATTTTCATATTTTCCTTCTCTTTGTCCTCTTTATTTGGGGAAACTAAAGAGAGAAGAATAAAGATTAGGAGAGCAAAGGGGTGGGGATAACAACTTGGGAGATGACTAAATTGCCTACATGTAGACGGTTGACCCTAATTGCAAAAGATCTTGATGTTGTAAAGTTAAAAGAACGAAAATCAGAAATAAGAGCAAAATGGGCCAGCCCAGTGATGCAGCAGTTAAGTTCCCACCTTCCGCTTTGGTGGCCTGGGATTCGCTGGTTCAGATCCTGGGTGTGGACCTATGCACCACTTGTCAAGCCATGCTGTGGCAGGCATCCCAATATAAAGTAGAAGAAGAAGGGCACAGATGTTAGCTCAGGGCCAGTCTACCTCAGCAAAAAAAAAAAAAAAGATTGGCGGTAGATGTTAGCTCAGGGCTAATCTTCCTCAAAAAATAAATATATAAATAAATAAATAATTTAAAAATTAAAGAAATAAGAGCAAAATGATGGAGTGAGCACATGCATTTACCATTTTTCTTACGTCAAATCCCTTTCAAAAAATTGAGACTATATTTTACAATGAATAACTCTTTAGCAGAACAAGAAAGCAAATTTAAAAATTGTGCTATCCACAGATCAAAAATTGTGAGAAATTTCTGGAAGTTAGAAAGGAGATGGAGCAAAAATGGAGAAAAAGATAGTCTCAAACACACACGCACACACACACACACACAGTAACAACAACAACAGCAACATCTATAGAGGTAATGAATGACAGATCCAGAAATGCTTCAAGCTCAGACTGAATAAATAGCAAGCTCGGGAAGGGATTTTGGGCAATTGCTAGGAAAATTAATTAAAGAGATGGACGAAGAACAGCAGGGCCCATTAGACCCCCAACTAAGTCCACCTCAGCAATAGGCTGCAGCAACGCTTGATCATAGGTTAAAACCCAAGACCTACAGGGTAAAGAGAGTGAACTACCTACCTAAGACGGTTCCCAGCTGAGTGCAGGAAATTAAGAGAAGCAAAATAGACTTTATGGTTACTGGATAGCCAACAGAAAAAGCTCACTCGGACCTTCATTCTTGATGTAAAGCCCGCTGACTTTGGATAACTTGTAAAACCAGTCAGTCAACATGCCTCCACCCACACCCACCCCATTTTGCCAGAGTTTTCAGTTCATTGTCCTTCAGGAAAAATAGCGAGCTTGTAGGGGAAACAGATCTAGACTTACTGAAAGAAACTCACGCCACTTGTTATAGGCAGAATTCTAGATGACACTCCCGGTATACACGTTCTGTATAATCTCCCTCCCTTGCATGTGGGCAGGACACATCAATATAATGGGATTTTATTCCTGTGATTAGGTTACTAATAATTTGATTTTGAGTTAATTAAAAGGGAGATCACACTGGGTGAGCCTGGAATTATCAGGTGAGCCTGTGAAGGAAGTCAGGGAAATTAAAGCAGCAGAGATGTTTTTCTGTTGGCCATGAAGAAGCAAATAGTTATGTTGTGAATGGCCTGTGGCAAGTTTTTAGGAGGCGACAGTGGCCCCACAGGACGTGACCAAGGAAATGGGGACTTAAGTCCTACAACCACTTGAAACTGAATTCTGCCAACAATCAGTGACATGGGAAGAGGACCTTGGATATCAGATGAGTTCCCAGCCCTGGGTCATACCTTCATTTCAGCCTGATGGGACCCCAGCTAGAGGTCTTAGCTGACCCGTACTGACTCCTGACCCACGGAGACTGTGAGATAATACATTTGTGTTGCTTCCAGCTTCCAAATTTGTGGTAATTTGTTATGTAGAATAGAAAACAAATACACTAATTTGACCTGATTTTTTCAGTCATAAAAGTGCCCTGACAACTAAGGATACTAAATGCATGAACAAGAAGGACCAAGTTAAATGAAGAGAACAAATGGCTTCTGGGAAAGAAAAGATAATTTGGAGGGCAGAAAAGAAGTTTAAAAAAAATCTTATTCTCAGAAACAATAGAGAGGAGCTTGTATCCACAAAATAAGAAAAGATTGCTTTTTTAAAAAAAAAGCACAAAAGGTTTATTTTAAATTAAAAACATGATTGTGATAATTTGAAAAAATCAGTAGAAGGGCTTATAATAAATGAATAATAAAACGAATGCAGCTGAAAACAAAATTAGTGATCCAGAAAATCAAGTTTAGAAAATATCCTAGAACACAAAGAAAAATAGGGGAGAAGGAGTAAGGGAGAAAGAGTAGAGAGAGAGAAGGAGAGAGGATAGAAAACTGAAGAACATGGAAAGTCATCCCAGAATAGTAATAATACAAAGTTGTTTAAATATGCCCATTAAATACTTAAAAACAACTTCTAGAAGAGTAGAATCAGTATGACTGGCTTTCAGATTATTAGCAGAAATATTAGAAGAGAAAATAAAAATTCAATCAAGCCAATAAATGGTAGGAATATTTTAAAAAAGAGATAATAGGAAAGGTCAATAGGAAGATAAGAGGAAAAAGCCCAAATACAATATAAAAAAAGTGAATGAGTTAAAGTCCAAATAAAATAGTCCAAAGTTATGGGGAAAAATCCAACTATATGTTATTTACAAGACACGAGAAGTTTAAAAAATAAAGGAAAAAAAACAGAAATTCCAGATAAATCCAATAAGAAAGAAAATAAATATAAGAATAGATTTGAAAAATAAAAAGGATTAAAAGAGAGAATGATAGCTCAATTTAGCAAGAAGTTAATATCCACTAAGAAGTCATACCTGTCAGGAAACATTATACATCTGAAAAAATAGATTTGAAATATGTTGAAGATTACTGATAAGTTTACAAAGAAAAATCAGCAAAACGACGATTTTAATAGAAGATGTCAACTTACTCATCTCAGAAATAGTTGACAAAATAGATGAAAAATAAGAGTATATAGAAATTAAATATAAAAATAGCAAGTATGATCTAATAGCTACACAAAAAATTTTGAAACTCATAAACTGAGAACAAGAGCAGACATACCCCATCAGATATCAAAAATTATATAAGGTTATTTCAATTAAGATAGTGCAGTATTTTAGGACCCATTTAAAAATGTATCAGTGGAACAGAATTGAGCATTCTGAAACCAATACAAGTATATATGGGTATTCAGTGTAAGATAAGCGAAATGTTTCAAATGAGTGAGGAAAGGATAGGTTATTTAGTAATAGTTGGATCAACTAGTTATCCATTTGGAAAAATAAAAAGGTTAGATGACTGCTTTACTCCGTACACCAATAGAAATTCCTATGATTAAGGAATTGTCTATACAAAATAAAAACTTACAAAAGTATTAGAAGAAAATATAGGAGAATATTTTTATAACATTGGAGTGGAGAAGACTTTCTTAAAAAATATCCCAAATCCAGAAACAATAAAGAAAGAAATTTAAGACTTGACTACATAACAATTAAAAACTTCTGAGGGGCTGGCCCTGTGGCCAAGAGGTTAAGTTCTCTCGCTATGCTACCGTGGCCTGGGGTTTTTCTGGTTTGGATCCTGGGTGCGGACATGGCACCACTTGTCAGGCCATGCTGAGGCAGTGTCCTACATAGCACAACCAGAAGCACTCATAACAAGAATAGACAACTATGTACTGAGGGGCTTTGGGGACAAGAAGAAGAAGAAAAACAAAGATTGGCAATAGTTGTTAGCTCAGGTGCCAATCTTTAAAAAAACATTTTTTTTTAAATAAAAACTTCTGAAAGACAAAAAGACATCTTAAATTAAAAGATGAGTAACATATAGCCCCAAACAATCAATATCAAAATGATGTAATGAGGGGCTGGCCCCGTGGCTGAGTGGTTAATTTCACATGCTCTGCTTTGGTGGCCCAGGGTTTCGCCAGTTCGGATCCTGGGTGTAGACATGGCACCGCTCATCAGGCCATGCTGAGGCAGCGTCCCACATAGCACAACCAGAAGGACCCACAACTAGAATATACAACCATGTACTGGGCGGCTTTGGGGAGAAGAAGAAGAAAAAAAAAAGGAAGAAGAAGGTTAGCAACAGATGTTAGCTCAGGTGCCAATCTTTGAAAAAAGAAAAGATTTAATGAATTCTTACAAATCATTAAGAAAAAGACAAACATTCAAACTTTAAAATGCATAAAGGGAACAAGGATTCACAGAAAAAAACACATGAATAGCTAACAAACATAATTTAAAATGGTCCACTTCTTTAGACATGAAAGCAATGCATATTAAGGTAAATAGATATAATTTATTTTGTATCTTATTTGCAAAAAGTGAGGGCAATATCAACTGAGGGCAAGAGTGTGAGGGAAGCAGGTATTCTCCTGCATTCTTGGTGTACAATGACTAAGACTTTGTTAGAGGCCAGTTTTGTAGTATCTAGTAAAATCTTTTGCTTTTACCTATAACCTAGAAATACCACTTCCAGATATCTATCCCAGAAAAATACAAAGCGCACAAAGAGTTAAGAACAATAATGTTGTTTGAAGCATTATTTGTAGTAGTGAAAAACTGGGTACAACTAAATATCCATCAATTAGTGAATACTACATAGATTATATGGAGCATGAGTTACTATGAAATATCGCATGAGACAAGTTTAAAAAATGAGTTGGATCATGGTCAAGGAAAGTTTACCAAGATACATTCATTAAGCAAAAAAAGCAAATTGAACTACAATCCACTGTTATATAACTTCAGTATTGTTAAATCAAGGAAAAGAAAACAATACTATATATTTTCATATGTGCATATTCATATAAGAATAAAAAGGTAAAGATGTGGAAAGATACACACAAAACTGTTAAGAATAGTTGTCTCTGGAGAGTAGATTGGAATTTGAGAGGCGTGGTAAGGATTACGATCTTTCATTTATATTCTTCTGTATTGTGTGTGTTTTTAATAAGGAGACTATATTTACAATTTACTTATAAAAATTGATAATAAAAATAATTAAAGAAGAGAATTTCTTTAAACAGGCTATATTTCCTCTTAGGGGTTAATTTAAATTAAGCCCCAAACACGTACTGAGAAAAACACATACTACCTGCAAATTAATTAATACTCAAGTGAGTGAAATTAAGAAAGGGTGTTATTAATTTTTTTCTATCTCATTACTGGAAATTAAAATAATTGCCAAGGTATTTCTCCCAGAGACTGCATATTCTTATTGAGGAAAAACTCTGGAAAACTGAACAAGGGGCATCCTGCATGGTTCCATGGGCTCTGCTAAGTGGGAGGTGGGAGAAGAGTGGAAAGGGGACAAAGATATTCGGGAATGATGGAGAAGGTGAATTGTACATTGAACTACAGATAAGAAAATGACTGTACTTCAATCATATTGTCCAAATGCATTTATTTTTCATACTTATTTGAGAACCTCTCCACTTGGTAAGTATGACTCCACTTATTGGGCCCTGAGACCAATTCCCAAAGGCATGAGTGTGACAGCAGTTTAGCAGAGTCACAAGAAATGTACATTTGAAATGACAGGCAGCAGATGCCTGAGTCTTTTTTACTTTTTAAATTCCATATGCATATGGATCTGGCCAAGCAAATCTTAGACTCAAAATCAGTTCATATTTATTTATTGAGGACCAACTATGTGATAGGCCCTGGGCTAAGTGCTTTCACATACTATGTACCTCATTTGTTCCTTAAAGCAATGCATAGGTTAACAAGTGTGAAAAATAACAGTGCTTACTGCTATTTAAACATGAAGTCCATCTGAAGATAAGCAAAGGTGGTTTAGAGTCCTCATCCTTCCTCTGTTACATTCAGGGATTTGATGATTATTTTAAAGGCTGATTGATTTGAATGCCAAGACATCTGCATTCAGAGTTTATTTTCATTCATTTTTTAAAAGACTAGCTCAATAGTCCTTGAACTTTAGAATTACTATTTAAAGTTACATACTCAAACCATTTTAGAAATTTTCAAAGATTGTTTTGACTACAGGGGATTTTTGACTTACACAAATGACTTTAGAACTCAATACTACTGGCAGATGTATAATCTAGAAGACATGAGACTGATTCCCGTATCTTTAAGTTCAGAAGATCCTATCCTTATGTACAGTTGAGATTCTGAAGGCTGATACTAAGTCCATTGATTTATAGGACAATGTAACATGTATAATTACAATGCTTAAACATCTATTTAGAGTCAACATCACTTTGGTTTCCATCACAATCATGTACTTCTTTTTCTAAACATATTTAATACTGCCACATTTTTTACATTTATGGGATTTGATAGGGTTTGTAATAGATCTGGAAACAAAACACAAATGTGACAAAATCACTCTGGGCTAACAACCAACACTATATCACCATATGACTGCTGAATCCACCTCTCTGAAGAGAGAGAGGAGAAGTGACACTCTTGCATGAGCATACAGCTTTGCTTATCTTTCTCCAAATTCCTAACTTGAAAGTGGGTTTGTAAAGGAGCTTCTGTTTCACAGTCTTTATTGACAATGCTTCCATCTCCAATATACCTTGTCAAAGCAAATTTGGTCAGTTAAACAAAGGGAAGGAAGAGAATTTCATGCCATTAATTACATTTGCCTGACTTCTATTTATGGAATCTGGAAAGGAAGAAATTAAGTATATAGATACTCAGATACTAACACAACTCAGATAATTAACCTGTACCCACCACCTTAACTGCTGTCACTAGCCACCAATAAGGTGGGAAAATGGCAGCCTATCTTTCTACAGTGCTTTATTATAATTCATTCACTATGTATCCTCCCAAATAGAATAGATTCTTAAGGGCAGGGATTTCATCTGTATTGTTTATCTCTGTACTGTCATGCATAGAAGGATGCCTAGTATCCATGTAATAAAAGATGAATGGAAAGGAGAAAACCAAGAAAGAAGAGAAGAAGAAAAAAAGAGGAGCTTTGAGGAGTAGCATTGGCATCATGTCAGAGTGAGCTCTTCCTTTAGTCTCTCTCCCATAAGATACAGCAAAAAGGACATTCATAAACCAACAGAGGATATTCACACAATACAATAAACATCTGAGAGACCAATGCAGCTATACATTAAGGTGAGGGTGCTGGACCCCCCTGGGGAGGCTGGGGAATGAGGTAAGTAGGTCTCCTCTCCCTCCCCAATAGCAATGATCTAGAATGTGGGACCTTGTGCAGCAACTGGCACGTGACTCTGCGAGGAGAGAGGGAAAATGCAGCCCTCTGCAGGAACACTTTTGCTCTTGGAGTCACCTCCTAGCCTGTGGGAGTGCTCCACATGAAAGCAGATAAGCAATCGTTTGGGCATACCCATCAAGCCAAGCAGCCCAGGTGAGCAGACAGTGAGTACAGAGCAGGAGCATGTGGGATTGCGCACATCAAAAAAAGTGCCCCTCGTACAACTGAAATCTCACAAGGTTGTAATCTATCATAATCTTAATAAAAAAAAAGTAATAATTCGAGGGCTAACCCTGTGGTCAAGTGGTTAAAGTTCCACATGCTCTGCTTCAGTGGCCTGGGGTTCACGGGTTTGGATACCGGGCACAGACCTACTCCAATCATCAGCCATGCTGTGGAGGCACCCCACATACAAAACAGGGGAAGATTGGCACATGTGTTAGCTCGGGGCTGATCTTCCTTAAGCAAAAAAAGAGGAAGATTGGTAATGGATGTTAGCTCAGGACAAATCTTCCTCACCTAAAAAGAAAAAAAAAAGGTAATAATTTCTAAATATCAAGTAGCCAGACAGTGTTAAAATTGTCCTAATTGTCCCATTATTATGAAAATGTCTTCAGTTGTTATGTCTCTTTACTGAAGTATAATTACAAATAAAAAAAATCTCACCTGTTGTAAGTATACAATTAAAAAAAGAAAAGTGCCCTTCTCCAGCCTCCAGCCATGTGCACGAGCTTAGCCAGTCAGCAAAAGCTGGGGATCCTGCCAAAGCACCTGTGCCCACACGTGTAAAGCAGTGGCAGCCTGTCGGCAAACAGAGATGTGCCCTGTCGGCACGGATTCCAATGGATGGGCACAACTGCCAAGGGTTGCAGTGAGCTCACAAAACACAGCTCCTGCCCCCCTCAATGGTGGCAGGTGGAATGTGCAACTAGAAACTACCACTATATGATAGGAAAGTCCACCCCATCAAATAGCATGAAGGGGTATCTCAACACTTCAGACCAGAAGGAAAATGAGAAGTACCTGGAAATCAATCCTGAAGTCACAGAAATTTACAATCTAAATGACAAAGAATTCAAGACAGTTATTATAAAGGAACTCAATGACTTACAAGAAAACTCAGAAAGACAGTTCAATGAACTCAGGAATAAAATTAATGAAAGGAGGGAATTCTTCACAAAAGAGATTGAAAGTATTAAAAAAAAAAACAACTAGAAATGTTGCAGATGAAGAACACAATGAATGAGATAAAGAAAAATCTGGAATCCTTAAAACACAGATCTGATATTATGGAGGACAGAAATAGTAATTTAGAGAACAGAAATATAGAAATGCTTCAGACAGGGGAGGAGAGAGAAATAAAAGAAATTCAGAAATTCTCCGAGAAATATCTGACTCAATTAGGAAACGCAACATAAGGATTATAGGTATTGCAGAAGGAGAAGAGAGAGAGAAAGGAGCAGAGAGTTTGTTCAAAGAAATGATAGCTGAGAACTTCAAAAGCTGGGGAAGGAGCCAGAATTACATGTAAACAAAGCTAATAGAACTCCTAATTAGGTCAATGTAAAAAAATCTTCTCCAAGGCATATATGAGTAAAACTGGCAAAAGTAAATGACAAAAAAACTAAAAGCCATCCCTCTGAGAACAGGAACAAGACAAGGGCACCCATTCTCACCACTCTTATTCAACATGGTACTGGAGGTTTTGGCCAGAGCAGTTAGGCAAGAAAAAGAAATAAAAGGTATCCAAATTGTCAAGGAAGAAGTAAAACTCTCGCTGTTTGGAGTTGACATGATTCTATACATAGAAAACCCTGAAGAATCCATCAGAAAACTATTAGAAATAATCAACAACTACAGTAAAGGTGCAGAGCACAAAATCAACTTACAAAAATCAGTTCCATTTCTATACCCTATAACAAACTAACAGAAAGAGAACTTAAGAATACAATCCCATTTACAATCACAACAAAAAGGATAAAATATCTAGGAATAAATTTAACCTAGGAGGTGAAAGATCTATACAATGAAAACTGTGAGATATTATTGAAAGAAACTGATCATGACACAAAGAAATGGAAAGGTATTCCATGCACATGGATCGGAAGGATAAACGTAGTTAAAAGGTCCATACTACCTAAAGCAATCTACAGACTCAATGCAATCCATATCAAAAATCCCAATCAGAATCCCAATGACATTCTTCACAGAAATAGAACAAAGAATCCTAAAATTCATATGGGGCAACAAAAGACCCTAAATAGCTAAAGCAATCCTGAGAAAAAAGAACAAAGCTGGAGGCATCACAATCCCTGACTTCAAAATACACTACAAAGCTATAGTAATCAAAACAGCATGGTAGTGGTATAAAAACAGACACACAGATCAATGGAACAGAATTGAAAGCCCAAAAATAAAACTACACATCTAAGGACAGCTAATCTTCAACAAAAGAGCCAAGAATATGCAAAGGAGAAAGGAAATTCTCTTCAATAGATGGTGTTGGGAAAACTGGACAGCCACATGCAAAAGAGTGAAAGCAGACTGTTATCCTTCACCATACACAAAAATTAACTCAAAATGGATTACACACTTGTGGATAAGACAGGAGACTGTAAAACTCCTAGAAGAAAATATAGGCAGTATACTCTTTTTTTTGGGGGGGGGTGGGTGGAAGATTAGCCCTGAGCTAACTGCTGCCAATCCTCCTCTTTTCTCTGAGGAAGACTGGCCCTGAACTAACATCCATGCCCATCTTCCTCTACTTCATCTGTGGGACACCTATCACACCTTGGCTTGCCACAAGGTGCCATGTCCACACCCGGGATCCAAACCGGCGAACCCCAGGCTGCCAAAGCAGAAGGTGCACACTTAACCGCTGTGCCACTGGGCCAGCCCCTGGCAGTATACTCCTTGACATCGGTCTTAGAAGCATCTTTTTGAATACCATGTCTACTTGGGCAAGGGAAACAAATGAAAAAATAAACAAATGAGACTTCATCAGACTAAAGAGCTTCTACAAGGCAAAGGAAACCAGGAACAAAATGAAATGACAACCCACCAACTGAGAGAAAATGTTTTCAAATGATGTATCTGACAAAGGGTTAATCTCCAAAATCTACAAAGAACTTACACAACTCAACAACAAAAAGGCAAACAACCCAATCAAAACATGGGCTGAGGACATGAACAGACGTTTTTTTCAAAGAAGATAAACAGATGGCCAATAGGCACATGAAAAGATGTTCAACGTCACTAATCATTAGGGAAATGCAAATCAAAACTACAATGAGATAGCACCTTACACCAGTTAGAATGGCTATAATTACCAAGACAAAAATAGGAAGTGTTGGGGAGGATGTGGAGAAAAGGGAACCTTCATACACTGCTGGTGGGAATGCGAACTAGTGCAGCCACTATGGAAAACAGTATGGAGGTTTCTAAGAAAATTAAAAATAGAGACACCATACGACCCAGCTATCCCACTACTGGGTATTTATCCAAAGAACTTAAAATCAACAATTAAAAGAGACTGATGCATCTCTATGTTCATTGCAGCATTATTCACAATAGCCAAGATGTGGAAGCAACCCAAAGTGCCCATCAACTGGTGAATGGATAAAGAAGATGTGATATATATATACTCAATGGAATACTACTCAGCCATAAAAAAGACAAAATTGTCCCATTTGCAACAACCTGTATGAACCTTGAGTGCATGATATTAAGCGAAATAAGCCAGGCAGAGAAAGACAAATAGTGTATGATTTCACTTATATGTGGAAAATAAACAAATACACGGCTAAAGAGAACAGATTAGTGGTTATCAGAGGTGAAAGAGGTTGGGAGGTGGGCATAGGGGTAAAGGGGCACATATATATGTTGACTGATAAATAATAATGTACAACAGAAATTTCACAACGTTATAAACTATTATGACCTCAATAAAATCATAAAAAAAGGAAAAAGAGAAGAAATTAATTGATGTTTATTACATTTCTTATCTGGCAATTCTATTTCCTATTATGCTTTTATATAACCAAAAGTTATATTTGATAGATGATGCAAGAGAATGCAGTTGTATGAATATAAATTTTATTTTCAATAAGCTTTTGATCTTTCAAGTTGTCATCCTTATCAGAAAAACAATTAGAACTTTTCTTTTCCTGTCTTGCAAATAAATTTTCACTCGTAAGCCAAGATAACTGCTAGAAAATTCACTTGAATACTTTGTTGGTCTTTAGTTCAAGTGAAGAAGGGATAATAAGTATGTGTGTATAAATCATAACTAATAGAACTGATTACCTACAAGCAATGGAGGAGAATAGAATGGAACGAATTGGGAAGTAAGTGAGACCTCCTCATCTATCTTTTAATATGTTTTACTTTTTTTTTTTAAGATTTTATCTTTCCTTTTTCTCCCAAAGTCCCCAGGTACGTAGTTGTGTATTTTTAGCTGTGGGTCCCTCTAGTTGTGGTATGTGGGATGCTGCCTCAGCGTGGCCTGAAGAGCAGTGTCATGTCTGCACCCAGGATCTGAACCAGCGAAACTCTGGGCTGCCGAAGCAGAGCACGTGAACTTAACCACTCAGCCATGGGGCAGCCCCTAATGTGTTTTGCTTTTGAACCAACTCACTGATTTACATATTTAAAACAATAAAATTATTGTAACATGTGAATAGAGTACATCATTTGCACACAGTATATGCACTTGGAACTGCAAAGAAATCTGGGACTTAGTTGGTTTGTTGTTGGTAGTCATATTAAGTATAGTGATTGTGAAATAATTTTGGTTTTTGTTAGAGAATAGAGCAAATGATTAAATATATCAATGTTTGGACCAGAGTTCTCACTGTGGGATTGGAAATGCAATAAGGAACGGAAATGGTATTAAATGGAATAGGCAATACCTGCATGAACTCATGGTTTAAAAAAAAACCAAAAACATATTTCTTCACTTTGTCACTAAAAGGGTCTAGAAATAATGATACCCCAGTGGTAGTGAGCACATTTAGCACTCAGATTTCTCAGTGCTACTCCACAACAAAAGGAACCAAAATATCGGTGGAGAAATGTCCAATTCTAGGCCTGAGGCAGGGAGATCTCATGCTGGAAGGAAAGTCCTCAGGACAAATGACAACAGGTCAAAATGTCACAAGAGCCCACCTTGAAGACATCGCAGCTGGCCAAATTTGGAATTTGAGACAATCTGAGCATCAAAAAGAATAATAACTGTGGAAGATAATACATTGAATTTTAAAACAAGTCAGCTTCCGGCTTCTTAAGATGGAGAAGCTTGCAAAGAGTGTCATTCCAACTCTAGTATCAGGCAAATGCTGCATATTGTATAAAATCATCATTTTCTTGAACCCATCTAAGAGCTGTTTTTCAGAGCGTCCAACTAATGTGAAATCTACAGGAAAAATGGTTGCCTCCAGTAAGAGAAGATACATGAGCCCTCGTTTGGCTGGGGCAGGACATGGAGGAAGGTAGGGTCACTCTACAAGTGAATAAGAAGGTTCAGGTCAAATTTTTAGTGAATTGTTAAAAGTTGAAGGTGAGCAAGTATAAGAACATAGAGCCTCTGGTCGCCTCAAACACAAGGATGTCCTAGCACTTCCGGACTCTTCTGACAGAGCCCAGTGGGTGCTTGCAAAGACCGGGGGCAAGGTGGAGAAGGTAGAGAGCCTCCCTCCTGGAGCCGGCCAGGAGGACAAGAGCAACCACTGCGGAAGAGATGACAGTTAATTGTCAGGAGTCTGGATCTTTGGGAAAAAACCCCAGAAAACTGTAAAGGACAATATTGGGACAACTGGGAAACTTAAATGTGGAATTTACATAAGAAACAAAATTTTTGAATATGATATTGAAGTTGTGGTTATGTAGTGTTTATGCGATTATGTCCTCGTTCTTAGGAGATTCTGAAGAATTTAGAAGTGAAGTGTAATAATGTCTACGACTTACTCGTAAGTGGTGGATAAAATGCATGTGTATGTGGGTGGAGAGAGAGAGAAAGAGAGAGAGAAAATGTGGCAAAATTTTAACAACTGGTGAATATACGTATGGAGTACATGCGGGTCCATTGTATTAACAATCTTTCAACTTTTCTGCAGGTTGTAGCAGAGAGTAAGGACCCATTAACATTTAGGCTCAGGTGTTATTTGATTTTTAAAACTTTTTATTGAAGTATAACAGCTGTAGCAGATGTATAACATTTATACAGAGAAGTAAACAAATTATGAGTGCACAGTTGGATGCAATTTTACAAACTGAGCACACCTGTATAATCAGCACTGAGCTAAAAAGACAGTGCTTTACTGGGACCCCAGAAGCCCACATATAAAGCAAAAGGCATATATATATACAGACATATATATATGAAGACGCTGTAGACCCTGTGCTTTGAGTTGACAGACTGGGTGGGAGGGATGGTTATACACATGAGCCAGGAAGAAGATAAATGTAGCTTTCCCTTCCTGAGTATGTACTAACACGAGACCTGCCTGTTGCAGCTGGCTAATTGGCCATATGTACTAACAGAGACGTGAGAGAAAGACCGTCAAGTTACTAAGGGTCCCCAAAGATGACAAAAACTATACTTTCAACAAACTTGTTTTACTTAATTTAGTATGGCATTTTTTGTGACCAATGAAGTTGAGTACATTCTCATAGTTTATTGGCCATTTGGATATTCTCCATCCAAGTAAAAGGTCATATTTGTATTGTCTTTCTCTTACTGATTTGCATTCTTCTTCTTTTTTAAAAGATTTTATTTTTTTCCTTTTTCTACCAAAGCCCCCTGGTATATAGTTGTGTATTTTTAGTTATGGGTCCTTCTAGTTGGGGCATGTGGGATGCCGTCTCAGCATGGCTTGATGAGCAGTGTCATGTCCGCACCCAGGATTCGAACTGGTGAAACCCTGGGCCGCTGAAGCGGAGCACACAAACCCAACCATTCAGCCATGGGGCCGGCCCCTGCATTATTCTTTACATAACCCACTTCCATGTGCTTGGTTGAATATCTGTATCACAAATATCTTCCCTCACATCGTGGGCTGTAGTTTTACTCCAGTAATGGTGTCCTTTGATACACGGTTCTTAATCTTATCGACCAATTTATCAACTTTTTTCTTTATATAGTTAAATGCTTTGTGTGTCTTGTTTAAGAATTTTGCCTATGCCACAGTCATGAAGATGTTTCTCTGTCTTCTTCTAGAAAGTTTTACCTTTCACATTTGAATCTACAACACACTTAGAACTTATTTTCGTATATGGTTTGGGAGGGAGAGGTACAGATTTTTCTTCCATATGGATATCGAATTTACCCAACTCCAATTATTGAAAAGATCATCCCTTGTGCCACTGCACTGCAGTGTCAACCTTATGGCGAATGAGTTCTGGAGATCTAAGGTACAACATGGTAACTATAGTTAACAATACTGTATTGTATACTTGAAATTTGCTTAAGTCTTCTTACCACACAAAAAAAGAAAAAAATGGTAACTATTGGAAGTGATAGACATGTTAATTAACTTAATTATGGTGATTGTTTTATAATGCATATGTATGTCAAAACATCAAGTTGTACACCTTGAATATGTACAACTTTTGTTTGTCAATTATACTCTCAATAATGCTATTAAAAATATACAACCATCCTAGATAATAGATATTATTCAACTAAAACATTGATCCACGTTAATGTTAACCTTAACTCTCCACCCTGAGTCCTGTCATCTCATGTCACAGGGTAGTCCAGGCAAATAACGGTAAGTAAGAAAATAGAAACAAATCAGAGTTCGGAGTTCAAATGAAACTCGCTAAAATCAGCCATCTTTGCAATTCCAATCAATACATTTCACCTCCCTTCATTTTGCTACTTTACACTTGTGTTGAAAGGAAACAAAATTGGAGCCATGTCCCAGCGTTATCGCTCGTAATGCAGGTCATGGCTGCTGTCAACTTCTCCTCTGAGGAGCAGCCCCTCCTTCCCCAGCTGTTCTTCATTATCATGGTCTGCATCTCTTCACTCTGTCGTTCCTCCTAATTTTCACATTCCACTTGCTCTGGATCATTTCAGTGTTGTCTTTAAGTGACAAATGAGTGTTCAACTTTCTCTCTGTTCATGAGAGTGTTGTAATCTCTAAACCTCAAGAAATGCCATGATATCTTTGTGAAATTGATGGTAATACTGTCAAACCCATGGAAAATTTCTTTAGACCAGGGAATAAAGAGAATAAATCTTTGTCAACAGGCTTCTCTGTCCATTAGATTGAGAATTTCATGCCAGCCACATTTAAAGTCTTGTATGATATTAATACTAATCAGTGTTTATTAACAGTCAGACATGTTCACAACTGTTGTAGCAGCTGAATGCCTGTAAGTTAAACTGATTTTAGTCCTTAGATACCCATTACCACCACCACTGCTTCCCATTTTGGTAATGGAGTACGGTTGTTTGGGGGTGTTTATGAAATGACATCTGTTTGATTTATAAGTAACCTTGACTAGGAAGTCTCTGTGTGTTAGAATGTAAATGATCACCTCCCCCACTTTGATTGCCACATTACAGCCATACATTCCCATTTCCAAACTGTAAGACACCAAAAAGATCTGCAAACACAACAAATACCAAGTTAGAGTCTCTCGGCCTAGAGCAGAGATGTCAGAAGAGACAGTGTTCAGATTTGCTTTTAACCAGCTCAACCACCAGCCCACCAAGTGGACTGCGTGATGACACAGCAAAGAGACCTCAGGAGGTTTTCTGAATTCAAAAGAAGAAATTTTTGAATTCCAGCTCAATATGCTGGCAACCTATTCTCAGGGACATTTTAGGCCTAAAAAACCCTGGAGTCTGACCTATCTTGTACTGATTTGAGATATTTGACCAAAGCAAGCTCCAGAGTTGTAGAGGAAAGAAAATATCACCCCCCCGGTGTTCTGCCCCAAATGGGACTTAGGGTTGGTTCAGAGATTTCTGAAACCAAGCTGGTTGCAGACGCCAGGATCTCGAGACCTCTCTGTCTCTCTGAAGAAGTGTGCACAGAAAGAATAGAGGGATTGACAGAGCAGTCCTCTGCTTCCACGGTATTCTCTTCAGGGCACATTTATTTGAAGATTTTCTTTTTCTTCTTCTTACCTTTTTACCTTTTTTTTTTTTTTTTTGGTGAGGAAGATTGTCCCTGAGCTAACATCCTTACAATCTTCCTCTATGTTGTATGTGGGATGCCTTCACAGCACAGCTTGACGAGTGGTGTTAGATCCACACCTGGGATCCAAACTGGTGAACCCCGGCTGCTGAAGTGGAGTGTGAAAACTTAACCACTATGCCACTGGGCCAGTCCCTGAAGATTTCCTTTTTTCTTTTTCTTTTTTCACTGTTGGGAGAGTGTGAGTGCTTTGGCCAAGAAAAGAGAGCTCCAAGTGCTCCTCTTCTCTAGGGAGGGGGGAGGGTCAGGGGAAGCACCCTGAGAGGGTGCCTGTTCCAACCCATACCCACTTTCGGATGATGACAACCTACTTTCTGAGTTTTAACTTGAGAATTACATCAATCTTATTTTAAGCACAACAGCAGGCCCAACAATGTTTTATTGTTCAAGATTGGGTCACAATGTCCCTTACACACATATTGCAAAGCAACTTTATAGTAGTGCTTACTTATTTTCCAGGGGGACTCTTTATGTACCAGATTCTTCTTTGTAACATAAAGGGAAATCTTTGTCTAGGAGGACAGGTTTTCACTGGGCTCCGTGGCTAGAGCGCAATCTGGATGCTGACATTCTGAGTGTCTCCATTTAACTTTACAGGCAATAATGCTCTGTTTCCACAGACCATAAATTTTTTGCCAGAGAATTTTGTGAAAAGGAGGCAGAGGAATGACTGTAGAACCAAGTAGGAAATGTAAAAGCATGCAAGTCATTTTTGGAATAATATAGATAATAGAAAACACGGCAGGAAATGAGAGGTAAGAAAATATGTAAGGGGCCAGCCTCATGGTCAAGTGGTTAAGTTCTCATGCTCTGCTTCAGTGGCCCGAGGTTCCTCAGTTCTGATCCTGGGTGCAACCTATGCACCACTCATCAAGCCATGTTGTGGTGGCATCCCACATAGAAGAACTAGAATGACCTACAACTAGGATATACAACTATGTACTGGGGCTTTGTGGAGGAAAAAAAAAAAGAGGAAGATTAGCAACAGATGTTAAGTCAGGGCCAATCTTCCTCACCAAGGAAAAAAAAGAAAAGAAAAAATGTAAGATTGAAGTGCAGCAACATGCATGTGTCACAAAGAGGTCCCATTGGATTATCCTCAGAGAAAGGAAAAGCACAAAAGGCTTTCTCTGGGGGGAAGACTGGAGTTGTTAGTTGTTGGGATTGAGGATTGTCTCATTCTTGTTCCTGTCCTCCTCTTGCCTAGATCTCTGCTTCCCACAGATTCTGACCTTTTGGCCCTGTACCTTCAAATTCACTCCTACCTCTGACCTTTTTCCTGCATTTCTCCTGCAGCTGGCTTGCTTTGTTCCCAGGCTCTCTAAACCCTGGGTTCCCTCCAGACAAACCTTCAGACCCACACCAGCAATTTGAGCAGTGGCCAAGCCAGCCAAGCCACCATTCAGTTCCCATAAGTGGTTTTCAGTTCACGACGAGGTCTGAGACCAATGATTTCTTTCCATAAGGAGCTCACCAGCCAGGCCACGAGACACAGGCAGAATTTTTCTGAGGGATGCGTGTATGTGTGTGTGTGTGTGTGTGTGTCTTCTTGTCTGTTTTGATTTGTTTTTTTGTTTGGTTTTGGTATTTGTTCTTTGGAAGAGTGAATTTTGATGAAGGAAGGAGTTATATAGGATCTCCTGGACTGTCGCTTCAGTATTTTTTAGAGGGATCTAGTCACATTTCTCCTAGGATTACTGTTGTACTGTATTACAAATCCTCATGCTCACGCAAATAGAAAAAGGGAAGAAAGTGTTGTGGAAGTGGGAATACAGGAGAGAAACTTTTATTACTAGAGGTATGAGTAATTTGCTCCTCAAAGGCATATTATTCCCATATAGTAGTTACTCTAAAAATTGAGTGGGCCCAACGTGGGAAAGGTTGACTGAAATCTACTCTCTTCAAGTCATATACGCCCAATTGAAATACGTAATGAAAAGAGCATAGAGTCAGACAGGTCAAACTCTAGTTTGCTGACTCTCTTTGTAGAAAGTTGGGCAATTTATTTACTGTCAGCCTCGATATGCTTACCTGTAAAAATGGAAATAATTTCTATCTCACAGGGTTCTCTCAGACTGTATGAGATAATGTATATGAAAATCCTTTACACTGAGGCCTGGCCCCAAATAGACACTCAGTAAATATTTGTTTCCCTTCCTTCCATCCCTCTCTGTGGATGCCGAGTGAGGAAGCTATTGCGCTTTAATTTATTGCTCCCCTTCTTGAGGAGATAACCGTTACCCGAGCACATTAGAATGAATTTGCTGAACATCCTCACTGAATTGCTCCCTGGCAGATGTCTTTAATAACTAGTCCTTTTCCGTCCAATCATGAGGCTGTAAATATGGGTATTTCATAAACTAAAGTTGTCTTTAAACTGCACCTGCTAAAAGAGATGGATCTTAAAAACATGTTCTGAATTTACCTAAAAAACAATATCGAACAGAAGAACAGTAATCTCAAGAAAATATTTGGCTGGAATGAGGAGGTAGAAATTTGGTTGGAACCAGCTGACGTGTCACCAAGTTTTGTGGCCCCTTTCCCTCTTACAGCTCTCAGACCCTCTCTGCCTTAACCTCACAGAGGATGTCACAGTTGGGAGAGGTACTTATTTGTCCCCAGCACCACACAGCGAGTCACCGTTCCTATTTTTCGTCTCTGGCCTGTACTCCAAGCTTGGTCCATCAGACTTCCCAAACACAGTCTGCTCTCTTGGTTGCTGTCGACAATTAAGATTACAGCCTGGAGCGGTTTGTGCGAGGGAGGAAGCTGCAGCTTTGGGTGTCCTCTGCTCTGATTGGTGGGATGGGCTCTCAGCTCCATAGTAATGCGCAACAGCTGCTGAAGAATATCTTGTATTAAGTGACACCACATTGGAAATGGGGAACCAGCCTCCACAGTCATTTGTACAATCATTTGTATGACTGAATTTCCCATTTTGAGGGAGGTGACATTTTTATCTAAAAACAATTTAGTTTTTTTTTCTTTGTGGAGGAGGTAGATCCACCAGCAGAATACGAAACAGGCTATGGAAAGAGGGGAAAGGCCTAGACAGAAGGAAGCGAAGTAGACCAAACAAGGCAATAAACTGAGGAATTTGCATCTGCCTGTTTTTGGCACAATGATAACACAATAACTACTTCTTCCCTTGAATGCTTATTCCCTTAAGTTTGCTCCACCCCAGTGCTCATAATAAAGAAGGTTGTGGGCAGCCAGAAGTTTAATTTATATTTATTATGGTCAAACTGTTGGGGATTTGAGCAGCTTGAGAAACAGGTATAGCTGCCTGGATGAGAAGCAAGAGCTATGCTGAGCCCCCCTGGGCGCCCATGCACCAGAGCCCTGAGCAATGTGGACTGGTTGGCCACCAACTAAACCCCAGCTGTATCCAGTCCAGCGGCAGATGGCGTGGTCTTTAATCTGTCGTGACTGAGGAGCTGTCAGATTATATTCTGCTTAGTTGTGACATCTAAATCTAAAAGGGCATTGCGATGGGGAAAAGGCTGGGTTTTAAGACATCCTTCCATGTATGGTCCCAAAGAATGGCATTTGGGGAGAGAATTATGAGCTTGAACCACCAAATTTAATATTGTTTGTTGTGACTTCTGTTTTTTTTGTGCGTCTTTTTCAAATGTCCCTCTTTCTGCTCTTTCTTTTTGGAATTTCCCAGAACTTCTTTCAAGAAAGAGAAAGTGTTTCCCCTTGATTTCCCCTAGGCCTCCTTCTGTACCCCTCTGTACATTTCACAGACACGGAGCGAGAGGGCTGGACCTCTGCCTAGGAAGATTTCTAGGTACCACTCTGACTACGTCTTCCACATAACCTGTTTTTATTTTCAGTTAAACATGTGGTTGAACATTCTAAGTAATCCCAGGTTTACACATGAACTACTCTAATACTTGAGTTCATTCTTTTTTTTTTATTGCAGTAACATTGGATTATAACATTATATAACTTTCAAGTATACATCGTAATATATTTCAAATTCTGTATAGATTACATCGTGTTCACCACCCAAAGACTAGTTACAATCCATCACCACACATGTGCCTAATCACCCCTTTCGCTTTCCTTCCTCCCCTCGTCCCCTCTGGTAACCAATCTCTGTTGCTATGTGTTTGTTTGTTGTTGTTTTTATCTTATACTTATGAGTGAGATCATTTGGTATTTGACTTTCTCCCTATGACTTATTTCACTTAGCATAACACCTTCAAGGTCCATCCATGTTGTCACAAATGACCAGGTTTCATCATTTCTTATGGCTGAGTAGTATTCCATCGTGTGTATATACCACATCTTCTTTATCCATTCGTCCCTTGATGGGCACCTAGGTTGCTTCCAAGTCATGGCTATTGTGAATAATGCTGCGATGAACATAGGGGTGCATGTATCTTTATGCATTTATGTTTTCAAGTTCTTTGGATAAATACCCAGCAGTGGGATAGCTGGATCATATGGTAGATCTGTTCTTAATTTCTGAGGCAATTCCATACTGTTTTCCACAGTAGCTGCACCAGTTTGCACTCCCACCAGCAGTGTATGAGAGTTCCCTCCTCTCCACATCCTCTCGAACACTTGTTTCCTGTCTTGTTAATTATATCCATTCTGACCAGAGTGAGGCGATATCTCATTGTAGTTTTGATTTGCATTTCCCATTGGTAACGATATTGAACATCTTTTCATGTGCCCGTTGGCCATCTGTATATTTTCTTTGGAGAAATCTCTGTTCAGATCTTTTGTCCATTTTTTAATTGAGTTGTTGGGTTTTTTGTTGTTGAGATGTGTGAGTTCTTTGTATATTTTGGATATTAACTCCTTATCTGATATATGGTTTGCAAATATCTTCTCCCAATTGTTAGGCTGTCTTTTCGTTTTGTCGATAATTTCCTTTGCTGTGCAGAAGCTTTTTAGTTTGATGTAGTCACATTTGTTTATTTTTTCTATTGTGTCCCTTGCCCGGTCAGACATGGTATTTGAAAAAATGCTGCTAAGACTGATATCAAAGAGCGTACTGCCTATATTTTCTTCTAGAAGTTTCATGGTTTCAGGTCTTGCATTCAACTCTTTAAACCATTTTGAGTTGATTTTTATGTATGGCGTGAGATAATGGTCTGCTTTCATTCTTTTGCATGTGGTTGTCCAGTTTTCCCCACACCATTTATTGAAGAGACTCTCCTTTCTCCGTCGTATGCTCTTGGCTCCTTTGTCAAATATTAGCCGTCCATAGACGTGTGGGTTTATTTCTGGGCTCTTGATTCTGTTCCATTGATCTGTGTGTCTGTTTTTTATGCCAGTACCATGCTGTTTGGTTACTATAGCTTTGTAGTATATTTTGAAATCAGGGAGTGTGATGCCTCCAGTTTTGTTCTTTTTTTCTCAGGATTGAGTTCACTCTTAAGGAAGCAGTTTGATAAAAACCGTAATGTTTGCCTATGCCTTAGCAAAAAGGAACAGAGTAACACGAGCTATGAGTCTAAAATACAACTGTGCTGGGTACAAAGTGGTGTCCAGGGACCCTCTGCAGAGCTGGCATAGAAGTGAACTAGATCTCTAAACTCCGGGGTCTGTGTGTGAGGCGGGTGGAAACATTATCCCAACAGCTGTTTCTTCTTTGAAGGACTACTTGTTCCTCTTTCTACTGACAGCTCTAAGAGCAGGAAGAGGGTCATGAATGAAGAAGTGATGCAGTAGTGTGCTCTTTCCTGGCACAGCTCCTTTCTCAAAGTTTTCACATTTTTCCCAATAACCATGCATTCTCCTCTCAGACATCAATCTGGAAATAAGAAAATTGTTCTGCTTGAGGGCAAGAGGGGAGAGAATAGGTCTCAGAGTTTGGTAAGAGAAAAACCTGCTTAACATGAAGTATCCTGAAATAAAATGCTTGTGAAAGTAGATAAGTGGACTGAGATTTCCTATCTCTTTATTTTGTGAGGGGATTACATTTTGTCAGGAATATGTGCTGAGTTAGTACATGGGGTCACGGAAACTATTAACTACAACTTAGTTGTGAACCAGAGCTCCCCTCTCTCGTAAAGTATCAGAAAAACTGAAATAGAGAGAGAAATTTGCTATTTGTAAACAAGAAACACGTAGCCTTGTTAGCCACTGACAGCTGTATCGCTGCCATGAAGGAAGCAAGCTTGAGGAGTAAGCCATCACAAGGAGGGCAGAGCCAAGGACTACTGGGAAATGGAGCCAGAGCCCTGATCAAACCATTCTTGAAACCTCTAAACTGTTTATTATGTGTGCCAATAAAGCATTTTTGATGCTTAATCCACTCTGCATGTTGTTACTTCCAACCAAATACGTCTTAATGGACCTAGAATTTGTTCCCAGATTAAGGTATTGAAAATAACAGAATATGAAATGTGGGAGTAGCTGAGTGAAAATTAGGTAGAAGGCAGTGAACACTTTATTCTAGGCTGGAAAATTGGCAGTTATTGTCATGTGATAGCAAAACAATTGGATTGTGACCTCGTGTCTACTGAGGCTATAGCACTAGAAAACCTGGTAAGAAAAATTCTGTAAGTTAGAATATCTTGTGGTCTTCGATATGATCCTAAAATAAACAGGCAAGCTTAGGCTTAAGAGGGCTTGTACATAAACAAAGAAGAAGAAAGTATGTATTTTCTAAGAGAGGCCCTCTCTGGAAACCTGAGTCTGGCAGTGTTGGAAAAGCCCAGAGAATTACAGAGAAAGGTATGCAACCCTGATCAAACTTCACCTGAAGCCCCCAATATAAAGTATAGAAGCTATAAATCCCCCTTCCATGCTTAAACCAGTTTGAGTTGGGTTTTCAGTTACTTATCTTTCACTGGATTTTTACCTACCTTTGCTTGCTTTCTTTAAACTCATACAACAAGGCCCAAAATGTGTTGATGTTGGTGGTGGTGGTGTTGGTTTTTAAGCTTTATTCCATTCTCTTGTTCCTGCCTTTTCTAGGAGATTCAAAGTTTGAATATTCTTCTTTTGAGTGCCTGGCTTTTGCCTAATCTGAAAAGATGCATAAGCCAAATGCTACACTATTTGAACAGGGTGACTTCTTAAGCTACATGATTTCAGATCAGGATTTAGAAAATAAACCTGTTTGTGCTGTAGCAATTATTCCATGATAAGATGTTTATCATTGAGGCTAGTTCTGGACAAGTCTGGTATCTGAATGGGGAACCAGCAATCTCTTCTTGGTGTTGGCTTGTGGCTTGTTCCCTACCTTCTCTGCTTTTGACTGAGGGCTTGGTGATTTCTCCTGGGGCCAAGCCTTGAGAATGTAGTTCTCCATATCTCCTCTACCTCCAACTTCCCAATATACACATTTTCTCTCTAACCTTTTTGAAAACCCTTTTTAGGATAGTCATGACAACCATATGATAGTCTGTTTCCATCTTCTTAACTAAAGCAGAAATTTCCATGGATGCTCAAGATCTCAGTTGTAAGGCATAGAAACACGGTTCCAACTACCTGAAGGAGGAATGAATTGGCTCACATGACATACCCTGTGATCTAACCCTGGGGATGATTAGATACAGGATTCAAAAGCCAGCAAGACAGTCTGTGTGTGTGTGTGTCTCTCCAAGTTTCTTCTCTGCCTCTTTTTATAAGTCAGCTTTGGTCTTCCAGGTCAGCTGTCCGCACAAGGCTCTAATGATGGCCAGATTTAGGCTTACATCCTGATAACTTCCTGACCAGACATGAAAGACCATTCTTCCCTGCCAGCTCCAGTTAGGAAAGTCCTGAGGAATGGCTCCCATTGGCTTGACATAGGTCCCACATCCTAGTGCAGTCACTGTGGCCAGGGGGAAGGGAATAAAGTTTGGCCGACCTGGGCAGGTGCCCACTCCTCCTGATAAAGGAGGATGATCTGCATCCCTCGACAGAGCCACATGGTTGAAATGAGTGAGGAGCAATTCCCAAGAGAAGGGGAAGTGGGTACTGTTCTAGACAGACACAGCGATGCCAGCAAAGGAACAATCTGTTTAGCAGTGAGTTGGACATGCATAGTAACGTAATTGGTGACTCACACGCAGCAGAGCCTTAGTAAGTGCTACTGAATGGATAAGTTAGTCTTGAGTTCTCTAGCTTTAGAAATGGTTTTTATTCATTTCTCTCAGTCTGGAGACGTCTGTTTAACTTCTGTCTCGCCCTCATTCTCAGTCTGGTGTCCTTCTGCCTAACTTCCCAAGAAACCATTATGACTCTTTCAAAAGTAAAGCTACCAGTAAGTCAGGCCACTTACTTCTCTCATTCCTTTTGCAAACCGAAATATTTTCTCTTTCTCAATCTTTGCTATCCCTCAGCTTCAACTCCTGGCTTCCCTTTGAACTTCTTCGTTTCTAACGCTACAGTCGTGACGGTTTCCTAGAAGAATCATCCTGTCAGCCAGATGCAAAATTTATCTAAGTTACGTAAACACCAACAGCAAAAGTGCAGTTACACACTCGATCTACATTTAGGAAACTAGACTGCCATTCACGTGCGGATGCCTTCATTTATTGTAAATCCCTGATGTTTTGTTGGTGACAAGTGCAGAATTAATTCTTCCTGAGCTCCATTTCTAACCAGCAATAGATGTGGAAAATCCTGAAGACAGTTTTTGAGGGGTTTTCTCTTTGAACTTAACTGCCAGCTTACTGCCTTGTTATAATCGAATATGTGGCACACGGACAAGAGTTCCTGAAGAGTGACCATTGGTTGACTATAAATAACAGGGAGACAAATGTCCACTGGAAGCACAAGGAGGATTATCTTGGCAACTAATGTGACAGAAGAAATGGAAATGGATAATTGCTTCCTCTTCTTGGTACAAATACAGAGAAATGGAATAATTTCTCAGTGTCTTATAAGAAAATGCATTCTTCTAAAATACAAGGCAATAAAATCATGTATTGCTGTGGGAGAAAAGTAGACTCAGAATCACACCATCTTGCAGCATAGCTACAAATAAGAAACCCAGATCATTTCAAATAGAACCACATGGTATACAGCATCATCACCGTGAAGCCTGATGTCTGAAACAGACGCAAGAATCTAAAATATTGATTCTGGCAACACTTCTATGACTTTCCATTACAGCAAAGTTACTGAAGTGGAAACGTGGGCTGCCATTTTGCAAAAAGGATAATCTCAAAAATATGGCCCTCCAGAGAATGAGAATATTCAGACACTGGACTCTTTATTTTTTGTCTATTATTGCTAGATTTCTCAGAATTCACAAAAACAAAACAAAATACTTGGTTTGCATTTACTAAGATGGAAAAAATAAGAATCTCCTATCTGGTATGTCAGATTAGTCATTGAGAAAAATGCAAATTAAAACAGCTTGTGGGGAAAATTTGATGTTCTTTAAATATATCGAGCTAGCTTAAAAAGGAAAGTGGTAGAGGATAAAAGGAAGCCTACAATATTAAGAACAGCTGACATGACTTGTCCAAAAATATCTATCAGAAACTTGTATGCTGTGAGATTCAGAGCTTATCACTTCATAGCCTCTTTTATTAAATAATGGGCATTCATGGTTAATTTCAAATGCTAAATTTTTACTAGTGTTTTTTTTAAATCAAAATATATTTTATAAGAAAATCATGAAAATTAAAAATCAAGGTAATTTCAAATGTCAAACCAAAGAAATCATTTATATATGAAATTAAGGATATTTTTTCCCAAAGAAAGTCATATTTTGAATGCATATGTACTGTATTTCTTGTATTATAAGAGATGGGTATGAATCCCAAGATTCATGGCTGGATGACATAAGTGAGTATTGGCATTTCCTCAGATAATCCACAATCATCCAAAAAAACTGTAGAGAAGGATCAAAGTAAAACAAGCAAAGAGAAGCAAGTGACTTTAAACTGACAGCAGTCATGGAGAGATGATGGATGTGACCCAAGCTGGAGCATTAATAGCGATGCAGTGTAAGAAGTGGGAACATGGCACACTGGGGCTTCTGATCCAGTGCCCACCCACATTGATGGAGTGAAGGGAGATCATGAGTTGATTTCAGGAGTATGTGAAGTCATGGACCTTTTGCCCTAGAAGAGACCTTTGAAGAACTCCCGTCCTTCCATTTGACAGGCTGACCAAGATGGGCTTTGGGATCCACTCAGGGTCACAGCGTCTTTCCAGCTCTTTCCGGCCGAAGATCACTTGTAGGTGAGAGCTTCTCCAGTTCCTCTCACCATCATGACACAAATTTTTGAGGGCCTTGCCCCTGGAAAAGAAGCATAGGTTTAGTTTCATTTTTCAAATCTTCATTTTTTGTCTTTTAAAAAGCAGCTTCAAATCTGTGATATAGAAAATATATACTTTGGGGAAGTCCAAAGTAACAGAGTTTTTTCATATGACTTGCATTTTGGAACAGCCCACGGACCACCTGGTGAATTTTAGAATCCCAGAATATTTGCATTTAAAAGGGCTTAGAGAGCATTTAAAAGCACATGCCTGCTTAGAAATGGAAGGAGCTGTTTTTACAGGCTGTCTTACCTGCCAGGTCTCACAGGAAGCTAAGGGACTACAGAGCAGGGTGTGGGTCCAGCTGTCCTGACCTCCATTCTAATACTACTTCTGCTGTTCCCTGCTTCCTCTCTTGCTCTCCACTTCTTCCTTAGCAAGAAAAAAAGAGAGAGAAATCTGAAGTTCTCATAGTGACCTATAGAAATCTTCAACTTTGCTAATATATAAAGCCTTTTAATTGTCTGACATTTTTGCCAGCAATCTGTAGTGTCTATTTGGAGAAGTCATCATTCAGGCAGATAAATCACTAGTCTAGCCCTCTCATTTATAAGTGATCATTATTGGTGGGCTGTTTTGCAACTGCACTTTAAGAACCACCTATGAAAAACGATGCTTTCATGCATGTGTTCATTCAGCAAATATGTATTGAGAACTTGCTCTCTGCCAGAATCTGCTAGGTATGAAGAGAAAAAAGTCCAAACATGAGCCCTTCCCTGAGGGGCTTACAGTCTGGTGGGAAAGAAGGACATACATGAGACATAAGTACACTCCTACCTCATGGGTGCTGTGCCACAACCGCCGTGCAACACAGCAACACAGCACAGTGGCTAAGCATGTGGATGCTTGACTCACGCTGCCAGTGAGGCATCTCACTTAAAAACTACCTCATCTCTCTGAGCTTCAATTTCCTCATTTTTAAACTGGGGACAAATAGGAACTATGACACAAGATGTTATGAGGATTAAGTGAGACCTAACTTGTAACATTACTGACACGTGGAAAGTGCTCAGTAAATGTCAGCTATTATTATTATTCTTTCTATGTGGAAACACACAAGAGGCAGTGTTTTATTTGACTTGTGAGAGTCTAGACATGTTTCACAGGGAGGCTCTACTCTAGCTGAGTCTTGAAATTGAACTAAATTTCTGCCAGGTAATTGTGGGGAGAAACAGATTGTGGGGAGGAGGAGTTACAGGAGTTGGGTGCTAAAAGCAGAACACAGTCTGACACATTGGAGAATCCTCTGGCCTTAGGGAGTGGCCAGTGCTCAGGATGCAGGCCTGACTGCCCTGCACACAAGACCCAGGCAGGGATTGGGGACCTGAATGTTGCATGGAGGACCTCGTTTCGTCCATGCCCTGGATCAGTCACTCCTATGCCTTGGCCTTCAATTTATTATTTGGGAGTTAAGGTGGTAAAATTAGATGACCTCTACTGCCCCTCCTAGCTCCAAAATTCTATTGTTTTAACTTAGGATCTAATCAAATCAAGCCAGAAGATTTATCTTGCATTCTGGACAAAATCAGTGAGTGTTCTGAGTTGGGAAGCTGCTTATGAAAGATATCAGTGCTTCAGGAAGTCTGTGTGGGGATGTGGGGCAGTGTGGGGAAAGGGCGGGCACAGACTCCTGAACGGCCACTCAATTCGAGGATCGGCTCATTCTTATGTACACTAAGCACTACCTGAAAAGTGAAGGATTAATAATGACTTGTGTACATTGTGCTACTGTCTTTCAAACTTGTGAACTCCTTCAGTTGATATTGCATGCTTCTGCTTTTGTCATTATGTAATTTCTCAATCAATGGATACTAAATGTCTGCTATTATAAAGAGGGGAGCAGTAAATTCTTTTTTTTTTTTTTTTTGCAGGGAAAGATTCACCCAGAGCTAACATCTGTTGCAAAGCTTCCTCTCTTTTTTTTTTCCTCCTCAAAACTCCCAGTACATAGCTGTATATCCTAGTTGGAAGTCATTCTAGTTCTTCTCTGTGAGCTGCCACCACAGCTTGGCAACTGACAGGTGGTGTGGTTCTGTGACTGGGAACTGAACCCGGGCCGCCAAAGTGGAGAGCGCTGAACCTTAACCACCAGGCCATCAGGGCTGGCTCAGGAAACATTTTTAACCTGTTAAAATGGCTTAAGTATAAAAATCCTGAGAGTCACTAAACTAGACACTGTTAAATTGCTATGAATTGACTTTTTATCTCAAGGCTAAAAATTAATCCACATAACCTGAAATTTAAAAAAAAAAATTTAAGAAAGTAAAATAATGCCAAGGCAGATAAAACGATACTAAGGGAAAGTGAAATATGACAAAAATGGAGAGACATCCCCCAAAGAATGAGTAGTCTTTCTCGGAGCTTTTGGAGCTTTTCCATATCAGAAGTCTTGTACTGAAGATGCTGATAATATGGGAAGGATTGTAGACTTTTCCTGATTACCCCCACCTCTGTGAGTTTGGAAGCTCCCAATAAGACAATTTACATAAAGGATGTTTACATGGCAGAAACTACCACCAGACCCTGCTAGTTAGTCCTCACTGGCGCTGACTTGGTGTGATGCTGAGAGTCTTTCCAATTTTCAAAAGCCTACGTGAGCTCCATGTTGGAATACAATTCATTCATCATGGAAACTGCTCTAGGAAGGGTGCTGGACATAGATCAGAATCTCAAAGACAGTTCTCTACCCTAATCCAGGGGCATTATCTCCCCTCCATTAGGCACATCTCAGAATATTCACATTTTTGGTGTTCTGGAATGTTCAGGCTCCAACCTAAGAAATGCAGAGTGGTAGTGGGGAATTTGGGACTAGAAGGGTCAAAAGTGTGAAACTCACTTGTTAACAGCTATAACTGGGACTGAAATCACATATAGCCTTCAGTCTGTCCATAGGGTTCAAACCATGACTTGAAATGTGGTCAGTGTTAACAAAGGGCATTGTCTACCCCGACCACCCACACTCGCCAATGCTCTTCTCATAGGTTAAACAAGGGTGTTTCTCTTCAATGTGTGGTGACCTATCCACAGCAACCAGCTTCTCTTCATTCCCTGCCTCCCTCCAGCCCTCACTCTCCATTAGGAAGAGTTCAGTTGTGTTATGAGCAATGCCTGCCTGTAAAAGGGATTAGTCTGGTTCTGTGTGGCTTCAGAGGATGGATTTACAGCTATTTAAGCAGACTGGAATTGGCACGAGCTGCCTAGTTGGACAGTCACTTCTAGATCTCTAGAGGATCAAATGGGGATCTGGATGACCACTGGTTATGAACATTGCCAAGAAGAAGATGGGCCTCTGGCTTTATTACCTTCCTTTCAATGCCAGCCTACGACTTACTGATGTCTTTTGTTCATTTAAATCAGTTGAAGACTTGAAAGAACTTAGGAATTTCACAGAAATAAGTTAAAAATAAGGTAATTATTGATAAGTTCACATCAACCCTAAATGTACGCATAGAGACATGGAAGAGTGTAGGCAATTCAGAAAGGAAAGATTTCTGAAATACTTTGGTCAGAAAAAAATCTGGGGATTTAGGATGAGTTATCAGCACCCGTTTGTTGGAAGCATAGAAAGAGGAACACTGCTTAGCAAATATTCCCCAACAATGTCTAAAAATAAAAAACAAAACCAGAAACCTTTAGCCCATCCTAATGATACACTTGTGAATATGTCATTCTTCTGGACTAATGAACCCAGGAGGGCTGTGGTATGGCGTAATGGAGCTGATTGCTTTGCTTAAATTATACAAAGATTTCATTACTATAATTTCCTCATATTCTTCATGGATTCCTCTTAGCAATCTCTATTTTTGACAAGATAATACAAATTAACAAATAAGCTCTTTTCTCTTCAACAATCTCAATTTTAGGTCAGTAGCAATTTTTCAGATTTGAAGAGACTTTTTCTCACTTCTACTTGTATAGATAATTTAAGAATTATTATTGTATTTTTTTGGCCTTTTTTCTTCCTTTATTAGAGAAATCTATTTGTGGTTAGAAGATTGGGGAGGAGTAGTTACTTATGGTCCCAGCTGTATCTAAACCCTGAACCAAAAATTTGGTGGAGTTCTTTGCTCAAAGTAATCACAGCTTACATATTTGGTTATCCACAATATCTCATATACTGAAATCCAGAAACCACAGAAACAAATCTTGCTTCGGTTTTAACATCTCTTAGATGCTTCAGAGTATTGGCAGCAAGTGTATGCAAAGTCCATTACAGTCTGGGCCATGTACCAGCTGAGGTAAGAAGATATCAGAGGTGAGATGAGAGAAAAAAACTGGAGCTCCTCACAATGACCAGCACTGCCACATATAATATTCTGACACAAAGTCACTGCAAGGCTATCCTCAGTCAGAGAGTCCTGGAGTAAAGTGCTAGAAAGAAGGGAGGAGATAAGCCCCATGCAGGACACACAGAATTTGCATATATTATTTCATTTAATCTTCACATTAACCTCTACTGTTTTATAAATGAGGAATCTTATGTGTCAATAGATGAAGCAACTTTCCCAAAAAGCTAAAAAGTAATAGTGTCAAGTTTAAATCTTGCTATAATTTTAGGTTCAGGAGAAAGGACTTATTAGGAGTAAAAGTTTATTGCTCTACTGACCGGTACATGAAATTTTGTTGTTAAAATTAAGTTAATTTTGTGTAGTGGCTTTCCAAATACATTCTGAGAAAAACTACTATTCTGAAGTGGTTCTTCAGTGGTTCTAGAATATTTTATTTTAGTTTTATTCATAAAGCAGGGTTCTAATTTTAATGAAATACATATGTTATATACCAATATCTAGGAAATCATGAAATTATTCATTTAAATTCTTATTGGTTAATTTCGTAAGTAAATGTAGCAAATTGGGACTTACAAAAAGAGGATTCTATTAAGAAAAGAAAACCTTTTTTTGTTATTCTGCAATTAGAATTCTGTCACTATCCCATTTCTTTCCTTTTCTTTCCAGCAATATTTATTGAAAGAATTCATATTCTTTGATTCATATTCCTTGACATCTTCCAAACCTCCATGCTTTCTTCAACCCACTCCAATCAGGGTTCAGTTCCAGCCATGACACAAAAGCTGCTCTAGTCTATGTCACCACTCCCCTGGTCAAACTGAGCCAGTCAAATTTGAGGTCTCTTGTGGTTTTTTTCCGGTCTCATTTTATGTGATCTCTCAGAAACATTCAACATAGATGACAGTTCCATTCTCCAAACCCTTTCCCCCATGTCTTCCAGGATGCCGCATTTGCCTGGCTTCCCTCCTGCTTCCCAACATCTCTTTCTTAGTGCCCACTGCTGGATCTTCCTCCTCAATATGGCCCCTTAACATTGGAGAGATCAGCACTCTCCTCCCTCCTCCTTCTGGCCATCTTCCCTTCACAAATGATCTTTTCTAGTCCCATGGCATTAAATACATTTACATACTGAAAACCGACCCCTACCTTTAGTTTCAGACTCATATATTCAGCTGCTCTCTTGATATCTTCACTGAAAAGTCTAACAGATCTCATAGTTAACTTTCCCCAAATACAACTCTTGACGCTTTCTCTCTCAACCTATTCTTTGCCTATTCTGTCCCATCTTGGTAAATGACTTCACTTCTCACCCAGTTGCTCAGACTAGAAACATGGGAGTCATTCTTGACTCCTTTTTTCCTTACTTCCCAAAGCCAGCTTCTCAGCAGGTCCTATCAGCTTTAATGCCAAAATATATCCTGACTCACTCTACCTCTCTCCAGCCCTGCTGCTGCCGTTCTACTCCAAATAACCATCGTTTCTCCTGGGTTCCTGCCCCAGCCCCCTACTTCCACTCCTTCCCCTTCCCAAATAATCCATTCTCCATTCTATAGCTCAGGGTTTCTCAATCACAGCACCACTGACATTTTAGGCTGGCTATTTATTTGTTGTAGGTGGCTATCCCCTGCATTATAGGATGTTTAGCAACATCCCTGGCCTCTATCCACTAGATGTCAGTAGCAGTCCCAGGTTGTGACAACCAAAAATGTCTTCAGCAGTTGACAAATGTCCCCTGGGGGGCAAAATCACCCCAAATTGGGAACCACTGCCAGAATAATTTTTATTTTTAAAAAAGAATCATGATTAATAACAATAATAAATATTAAAATAAAAGTAAAATAATAAAAAATAATGTTATTTCCCTACTTTAAACCCTCCAGTGACTCCTCAAGCCTTTTACCAAGGCTCTGCATGGTCTAGCCTCTGCCAACTTCTCTGACTCTAAGGCCCCCAGTAGCCTTATTTCTATCCCTCACATAAATTAAGTTCACCTCAGGGCATTGCACTTGCTATTCTTTCTATCTAGGATACCTCTTCCCTAACTTCCTAACTTCTGCACGGCTACCCCCTTCACATACTAAACCCAGCTACTCAGCAATTCCCACTCTCACCACCCTCCCTGATATGCCCCACTTTACATTTCCATGTCTGCTTTCTTCATAGCATCTACAGTTACCTGAAATTACCTTATTTATATGTTTGCTTGTCTGCCTCCCCAACTACAATATAAGCCCAGTGAGAGGAAGCCGCTAGTCTGTTGTACACCCCACTACATCTTCAGTGCCTAGAACAGTGCCAGGCACATGCAGGTGCCCGAGAAATATTCATTGAGTTTTTAAATTCCTCATGTCTTGGCTTGGCATACTGATGTGGTTATATGTGAAGCTTCACAGTCTAATGCTTGAAAGTATTTTTACTAGAACAGCATACCAGTCACACAGTGTTCAAATGACTTCCTGTGTCGCCTTTATGTGTTTGATGGGACAAATGTGGAGAGTGCCCTTTTGTAAGGAGAAACTGCTGATCTGATTGGATTTTGAGTGGAGTCCAAATGCCAATAAACAAAGTTTGCAAAGTTATACCCTGAAACTCACCTTTTCAAGTGACCTAAACTGTGTTGAAACCCATTCCCAGAGGTGAACACCTAATGAATCTATCTATTGTGCCATCGAGCCTTCTGTTTGATAAAGTTTTGTCAGGGGAATGAGGTATTGACATTTTAATGTCTTCGGATTATGGTAATGCTCCTAACTGTATTGATCTGTTCAGCATTCCATACTTGCTTTGGCTGCCATCCCAAAAACTCCAAGAGAAGGAAATGTCCAGATGGTCATAACATGAGCTGTGAAAAGGGATCAAAGAAGTAGCACATCAGTGTAATTCAAAAAATATTGGACATCAAATTTTGACACCTCACTTACACCACAAGCCTAATGGAAAGGTGCTTAATGGGCTAAATTAATCCTACCACCGACAAAAATTGGTGTGTGTGACGAGAATGAGAACTTCCCAGCTGACCTGTGGTCTGGGAGGGACAGAGAAGTAACTTTCCATGGGTGAGACTTTGGACTCTGCCATTCAGGCAAGAATCTCAGAAGTAATGCAGGAATGGGTCACACAGACAGGGGAGGGCAGAGTGCTGGGGGGGTCCAAGTGGGCCTGGCGACAGAACCAAGACAAGAATCAGTGGAGTGAAAAGTGCTCAGGCTCTGAAGTTGGCAGACCTGGGCTAGGCCCCTAGTTCTGCCCCTTACTAATGACTTACCTGCATGCCTGCCTGCAGATTATTTTATTTCCTCATGCTTTCATTTTTTTCACCTATAAAATGAGGAAAATAATGTTTCTTCTTTCATAACATGGTAGAAGAATAAAATATGCTAATATAAAGTACCTGGATCAGAAGAGGCAGGTCCTCTTCTCCTGTCTTCTCTATCTCCTTCCAGACTTTGTAGCGTCTGCTCTAATTAAGACACTGTATGTATTACCTGCCTGACCTTGAAATCAGCAAAGACCTTCAGAGAGGGAACCCAGAGTCACTGTTCTGCTCTCAGCAGCTTTTGTCAACTGCCTCAGGAGAGGTTAGCCTGTGTGAGTCGCTGACATTGAGTTACCCTCTGTTCTGTAAAGGTGATCTAAGGTTTGGCAGGAGCCACTGGGAGGTGAGAGGAAGTGTTTGGGGGAGCATCTGTGCCCACCACCCCAAATTGCCAGCCCACAGGAGAAGAGCAGAGAACAACAGACCCACGTCCTGCCAGGCTGATCCTCATCACAGATGCCACAGACACTTTCCAGCCATTATAATAAAAGCTAAGTCTGCCAGCCCTGGCTTCATGAGATGAGGGAATAAACAATAGCTAGCAGATTAAATAACACAGGACATTTTATATTCAAGTTTGAGAGTTTAGTAGAAACTGAGAGCATAATAAATAAAAAGAACTGCAATAGCCTTTAATAAAGCAAACAGACCAAGGAGTCATTCATTTACCATGTGAAGGATTTGTTTTCCAGGGCAATCATGCAAAAAGGCTTAGCCTATCCTGCAGATGAAAAATGGGCCTGACCCCATCCTGCCCAGCTGAATGAACTCTGCTAACAGGATTTTCAAAGTGCTCTTTTTCAATTAATGTTTTAATATTTTGAGCCTTTTCATGGAAATTATAGCTTTGGCTGTTCAAGATGACTTAAGTGACTGCCTGATTTACAAATGCACCGAGGCAATGCCAATGGCCTTTGCAAATTAGATTTTTAAAATAATTCACATGGCAGCTTTTTAATGTACTCAAGTGCTTCCCATATGCTGCCTTCTAGCCTCCTTCTGAAGCACAGATTTTCAGAGCCTAGTGCACATTTCAACACTTTTTTCATTCTTTTCCCCTTCCCTGTTAGATCATTTCAACACTGCTTTATTTATCCGAATAATGAAAAGAGAACCATAGGGCTCAAGATGAGGAGATGTCAGTTATCAAGGCTTCCTTCACATTGAGTCTCAGATCATTCAACCCTCTCTCATCATCTTGCGTCTAAACTGTTGCCACAGCCTCTTGCCGTTTTGATCTACTCTATACACCGTAGCCGAGATGTTCTTTTTAAAACATTATTCTCTGCTCAAAAAATGTAAAAGCTCCTTGCTGCCTCCAGTCTAAACTTTCAACTCCTCATCCTGGGTTTTTCTCCCCATTTTTAAAAATAGGTTTTATTTTTTAGAGTAGTTTTGGGATCACAGCATAAAGTATAAAGAGTTCCCATATAATCCTTACCCCCACACATCTGAAGCCTCCCCCACTATCAACATCCCCACCAGAATGGTACCTTTGTTATAACTGATGAACCTACTTTGATGCATCATTATCACTCAACATCCGTAGTTTACATTAGGGTTCACTCTTGATGTCGTACGTTCTTTGGGTTTTGACAAATGTACAATGACAGGTATCCACCATTGTAGTATCATACAGAACAGTTTCACTGCCCTAAAAATCCTCTGTGCTACACCTGTTCACTCCTTCCTCTTCCCTAACCCGGGCAACCACTGAGCTTTTACTGTCTCCATAGTTTTGCCTTTTCCAGAATGTCAGAAAAGTTGCACTCATACATTACGCAGCCTTTTTAAATTGGCTTTTTTCACTTAGTGATATGCATTTACAGTTCCGCCATGCCTTTTCACTCTTGTTAGCACTGAATAATATTCCATTGTCTGGATGTACCATGGTTTATTTCACCTACTGAAGGATATCTTGGTTGCTTCCAAGGTTCGGCAATTATGAAAAAGCTGCTATAAACAATTGTGCGCAGGCTTTTGTGTGGACATAAGTTTTCATCTCATTTGGGTAAATCCCAAGAAGTGCAGTTGCTGGATTGTATGGTAAGAATATGTTTAGTTTTGTAAGAAACTACCCAACTGTCTTCCAGAGTGGCTGCTCCATTTTGCATCCCACCAGCAACGAATGAGAGATCCTGTTGCCCCACGTCCTCACCAGTATTTGGTGTTGCCTGTGTTTTGGATCTTCGCTATTCTAATAGGTGTGCAGCCTGACTTTTAAATCCCTCTTTCAACTCATCTTGTCTCTCCAAATGTGTTGCACTGTTCTCAGACAAGAGCGTCCTCCCATGGTCCAGCTTGTGTTCTAACTGGGCTCCCACCAGCCTCAGTTCCAGCTCTGTGCCTTTGCCCATGCTTTTCCCACGTGAGTCTGCCTGCATTTTCTGTGCCAAAAGTATCCTATGCCCTTCTTTGTGGCATCTACATGACTACATCAGACATTATTTCCCTTTCCTTGCTATGAATTTCTCTAAGGATATGGTTTTCAACCCTAGAGAACTTTAAGAATACTGATGGCTGGGTCCCATGCCCAGAGACTCTGATATTATTGAGCAGGGTGCAAGGACTTTTAAAGGTCTTCCAGGTGATTCTAAACGCACTGCTAGTGTTGAGAACCAAGCACCAGGGCTTACAGTCCAGACAATCAGTTACTATATACTAAGTGCATTGTATAATCAGGTTTTCTGGAAGTAGGACTCATTACTAGTATTTTTTAAAGCTTCCTAAGTGATTCCAACGTATAGTTAAGGCTGAGAATCACTTGCATTCTGTCTTACAATTTGTTTCACATGTATTTTATCTACCCAACTAGATCGCCAGTTAATAAACGGGGTTTCTACTTTTTTGATTGCTGATATCGCCCCACCCCCATCCCTAAAACATGCCATAAATACTGAAGACAGCAGAGGTTAATCAGTAAGTAAATATCTAGTAGGTAGGTAAGTAAGTACTTTCTGGTCGCCTGTTTGATTTTTCCCCATATAAATTGTTTAGGTCCACAGAACAGAGGCAAGGTCATATTTTTAAATCTTAAATGGGTCACTTATCTTCACTCAGAGTAAATTCCCGCCCCACAGCCAAAGGCTAAAAGTTTACCCACCACTAACTGTCCTGCAAATGTATGCCATCTTTTAGAGCAGGAACCAGCTGAGCGACTGTAGTTGATTTAGTACAGCCTGTCACATCATCGAGGGGAACAAATGTCAATAAGAGATGAAGCATTCGCTTTCATTAGTCATTTTTTATTTTGAGGATTTTGCTGCTTCTGTTCTCTGGTTGTGTTATGATGCCATCAACACCACTTAGTGACTTAAAAAAAAAAAAAGACAACACTAAGATAATCAACCAGATGACAAATGCTACTTCCTGGCCCACCTGAGCTGAGCTTCTAGATCTCTCTTACCAACTTTAGCCCCATCCTGAAAACATGATTCAGCCCTCTAGAAATTAGTCTTCTTCATTTCTTTCCCAGGCACAAAGCACATCAGGAAAAATCCATTGATGGGCAGTCACAGCAAAAGTTTCCGGGGGATGAGCCCTTCCACAGGTAATGAGGCCACAAATTAGCCCATTGACTCAGTTGTCTGCTGGAGTGGTTGAACTTTGCTTTTCCCAAAATTTAGCTCTTTTAAAGTTTCCTGCTCATAATGATGCTGCTATAATACCAGAGCCGTAAGAAGGTTTATTTTGTGAACATATATTGCTTTCAAGGACACAAGTGATGTTAAAGTGAACTAAACCCTCAAAATGCAGAAGCCAAGTTCTGGTTCAGGAAGTTGAGTGAAAACCTGTATTTACTTTTCCTTCCCCATGTCTCGTAGAAATGATGGCAAAGACATCTGAAGAGGGATAAATCCATAATATGTGAGACTCCTCCTTTCTTTTTCCCCTTTCAAAAGAAAGCTCCTTCAAGAATCCTTTACACATTTCTCTAAAAAGAGTTGATAATGTTCCCTGGTACCATAAGGATGTGGAAATACTCCCTCTCCTTTATCATTTGTATGCTCTTCTAGGCTATATTGCTGATCATATATGTCAGCTATACAACATTATGAGCTGGTTGTTCTGGATGGGCCAAGCTTTGGAATGCCTGCCATGCCCACGGCCCTTTTCAGAAGAGATTCTCCCGAAAGTTGGCTTTGTTGCTTGTGTTCCCAGGTGAATGAACCAGGGCAGTCAATCAATAAACCCACTAATTGGAGACACTTTAGAGGGCCAGCATGTGAGCTTTGCCTAAATAGATCTCACTCAAGGAGTTCTGAAGTTAAGGCATTAGAATGAACAATTTGTTTTGGGAACAAAATGAAATGCACAAAGAGAGAGGGTAAGACATCTACGTCATGAATAATCAGGAGTAATGGGGGGCAGTAAATAGAAGCCATGTCAAAAAGAGAAGGAAGATGGAGAGAAGTTGGTGGGAAGCAGCAGGAGTAGTAAAAGCAGAGATAAAAAGTAGATGAATGGGCCAATAGAAGCTAGTTGGGGCTGTGGGGAATCCTTTTTAAAGAGGACAGCCCTGATCAGCATGGTTCCTTGGCTTTTAGCCTTTCCTGAGAATGAAAGTCCCATCCACTAAGCATCTCAGTGCAGGAAGTTGGACAAAAGCTTAGACGACCCAGAGTTCCTTTTCTAAGCTACTTACTGAGACAAACATAACCTCCTTGATTTTTTTTTCCTGCTAAACTATAAAGAAGCTCTTCAAGTAGATGTAGCCTATGGCAGTCAGGGAAAAAAGGTCCGGATTTCAGTCCTAGGATTCCTTTTGAATTCAATGTCTGATTCCATAGGTTGTGTTTATGCGACATCAAAGTAACTATTTTAACTTAAGGGGCAAAAAGTGTGTCTTTGGTATCACAGAGACAAGAGACTCCAGGTGTTTGACCAGATTTTTCTTGTTTAACCATGCCGGTTAGCATTTATAGAAAGAGCCGTTCTTCTGCCAGACTACAGTGTTGTTACTCTCCTCTTGCACAGAGGAGTTGTAATCACTCAGAGGATCAACTGGCAGGTGTTACATAAACACTGCATACAACTGAACATTCCTTCCGAATAGTGTCATACTAAAACCAACAAGGCTCAAAGAACTTTCAGTACTCCGAAGAAGAAAGCAGTACAATAGCCTCAGAAATACTGACATTGCTAGTAAAATAAATCTATAGTATTGACTTTGAGGGAAAAAAACCCCACTGAAACAACAACAAAGTCTCTGTGTAAAAGGAAGCAACCAATGTTAAAGTAAATAAAATTCCTTCCTGTGACCAGAAGTACTGCTGCTTCCCACAGGTTTAAACTAAAGTGCTTCTGTGCTGCAGAATTATAGCTTACAGTGGCATGTGTGGTAAAGGAAGCAACAGTGAAAATGCCTACCTGTCTGCTGGAAGAAACAAAAGCCAGGTATGACGTAGAAAGGATAACAAGCCATTTCCTGTTATTTTTCTCAGAACTTAAAGTTGACTCAATCCAACAAGTGTTAGCTTCATTTCTGTGTGTAAAGCCCCTCATTCTCCTTTTTTCTTTGACTCAACTCACACTAATTTATTGAGCATCTAATATGGGCCACTGGTGAAAGATGTTGAATATTAATGGCAAAAAAAATTCAGTGGGAGGAAGGGATTCAAATCGGGGCAAGACTATGTGGCTGAAGGGCAGAAAAGTCATCGGATGGGAAGTAACATCTGAAAGAGACCTTAAAAGATTGGGCTGGTGGAGATGGCTGCAGACTGTTCCAGATAGAAAGAACAGCCCAAGAAAAGCATGAATATGTAAAATCATTATGCTTTGAGACGAAAGCGAATAGTTCAGCGTAACTGTAGAGGGGTAGGAGGAGACATTTGAAAAAATAAATGAAAGCTGTATTGGGCAGGATTCTTTAGGTTGAAGGTGATTGCAACACAACTAAAACTGGACTAAGCTCAGAAATGCATGCATTGGCCCACTTAACTGGAAAGTCAAGAGGGTACTCTGCCTTCACTCATAGCTGAATCCAGGGACTCCCACCAAATTCCACCTCTTTTCTCTCTGTTGGCTTCACTATCGTGTTATACCTGATAACTCCTGGCAGCTCCAGTCTTTTATCATAGTTACTTCCAGCAGTCTCAACAGAAAATGAGCTTCTCTTTCTCAACTGTTCAGACAAATGCCTCAGAATAGAGACTCATCGGTCTGATTTAAGTCATTTCAATTGCTGTGTCTAGAAGGATGTGTCATGTGTCCACAACTAGAGCCAAGAAGAGGAATCAGTGCTAGCCAAACCATATGCATTGGGGGGAGTGTCCCCATAAGGAATCTTAAAGGCACCTATCCAAAAAAAGAACTTGCATCTGGGTAGGAAAAATAGTAGGGGCTGTATTTTGGGGGCTCTGAACCAATCTGAAGAATATGCACCTGATTCAGCAATGGAGGGCCATTAAACATTTTCATGCAGAGAAGCAGCGTGATTAGAGCTGTTCCAGAATGATCTTGTTCCAGGAGGGAGAACAAATAAGAGTTGGGAGTGACTGAAAATGAGATGAGAGATAAGAGGAGCCTGTGATAATGTCTGAAAAAGAAAATGAGAGTGTAAACTAGAATTGTGGCCCTAATGTTTAAAGGTGATGAATTAAAGAGACATTTTAGAAATCATGCCAACTTGTTTATTGGCTGAATTCTGTGGAAGAGAAAATAAGGCTTCAAAGATGATTGTTGTTTTCAACTTGGTCCACTGGAGAGACAGGGAAGTCAGCAGGAGAAGTTGTTTCGGGGTGAAGCTAGTTTGGCTTGGCAGTGCTGAGTTTGAGGATAAGGGGTGCTCCTGGTAGAGATTTTCATCATGCAGCTGGGAAGTGAAGTCTGAGGAAAATCCGGAAGCCGGGTCCAAAGAGATAACAGTGGGAAACACCAAGGTATCCCAGGAGACAGAAAGGAGGGAGACAGGCAGGAGCAGTCCTGGAGGAGGGCGTGAGGAGTCTAGCTGGTTTCTGTGCTCACGCCCAGCAGTTGTGTGGGGTGCCTGCAGGTACTGAAGAGCAATCGAGGGCCTGGGGTTTTGCCCAGCTGGTCATCATGGACAGGTAACGGAAATAAGCAAAGAGTACAGCGCAGACTGTGTAGCCAGCTGATTCTTTTCTTGTTCTCTCCCCCAACAATTCAAAGTTTTCACTTCTTCCTTCCACTTTACTTTTCATTCCCCATGTATATTCCAATTCTTCAAGTTTGTCAGCCAATCTGCAGAATCTTTCTACTCCTCAGTCTCTAGTCAATTGTCAAAATAGCTCCTCTGTGGATTATTACCAACCGCCCACCTGCAACCCCCATTCACATTCATTCCCGTGGCTCTTGTGAAGAAAACCATTCCAGACGCGGAACCAAGATCTTTGCTCTAGGTCAGAGTCGCTGGGTGACTGTGGTCATGTTATTATCCGTTTGAAACCTCAATTTCCTCATCTGAAAGAGAGAGTTAGTAACCATACCTACTTCATAGGGTTGTGTGGAGATTAAGTAAAATACGTTGGTACAGAAGCAATAGTGTTGTGTTTAACTTGCCTAATTGTGTCTCAGTGAAAAATAACTTGTGAGGGAGAAGCTTGAATCTGGAAGATCCAATCTTTCTGTTCTTCTTGAATTTTTCACTTCACCCCTGGTAGGACCCTCCTCCATACCACTCTCCTCAGGGTCCCAACTGTAGTTGAAATTTGTGCTGAAATGGCATTCTGACTTATTTGTAAATCTAGTTTTGAGATTACTTCTTTTACAAGTTACCTCAGATAAAGTGACTTTGAAAGGAAAGGAGGAAAGAAGAGGAAAAAAGGAAAAGAGAGAATGTGAAAAACGAAAGGATGGGAAGAAGAGAAGAATCAGGAAGAAACCACACAGGCTCCTCGTGTTTCACCCTCTCTTATCAGGAGCAGGAGAAAACATCTGGGCTGACGGTGAGGTCAGAGGACAGTCACGCCCAAGGCCCGCATCTGACTCGTCTCCTCTGCCGGGCTGCCCTTTCCTCAGAACCTCGCCAACGGTTAATCACTAATTTCTGCTACACTCACCTAGTATATTTGCCTCAAGTGGTGGTTCTCAAAGTGTAGTCTCAGGATCAGAAGCATCAGCACCTCCTGAGAACTTAGGAGAAATGCAAATTTTCCTGCTCCACCTCAGACCTACTGGATCAGCACCTCTTGTGGAGGTGGGCAGCAGTCTGTGTTTTAACAAGCCCTCTCTCTGATTCTGATGCCTACATTTGAGAACCACTGACCTGGAAAAAGGCTCTCTCAAGGTTGTGGGGTAGTTGCTTTCGGTGAGAGGATTGAAGTTCTTGTCATGCAGCCCTCAGATCCTGCCCCACAGGAAAGCCTCTGGTCTGGATACCCATCATGGATGCCCGCTGGTGGCCAAAGGCAGAATGCTTCAAGGAAATGGGAAGCTGTTGAAGAGAAGTTAGAATGACACCTCACCCCCCCCGTTAGTAGGGGAGCCACAGGAGTGAGATTCCTTCTGGTCCACCTACAGGAACCCTATGGGGTCCAATACTCATGGCAGAGAATCTGCAGCCAAATGAGGTTCTGCCTTGTGCTTTAGTTTCCTACTCTGGGGAAATGTGGGTGCATATGGTCTCACCCTGTTGGAATCACATGGAAAAGCTCAGTTTGAGATTCCCACAGACAGACATCATTCCCACAGGGGCCTCCTTCCCAAGCTCTGGGGTCACAGCACCTGAACAGATGGAAGAGTGAGGTGACCTCCCTTCACCTTCACTAAGGGCACAGTGAGGCCGTCATCACTGTGAGGACCCTCACAGGATTCGAACATGCAGAAACCGAGGAGGGTGGGAGAAGCTTCCAAACCCAAGAGCTGCTATCTCCTCCTCTCAACTTCCATGAATAAACCAGAATACTATTTCAGCATTAGTTCCAACCAAGGTGGGGACACAAGGACGTGGGGTGGGCGTGGGGTGCAGGGCGGTTATTGTCATCAGAGAGAATGTAGGAGAGAGCCTGGCACATAACAGTAAAGAGGATGGGTGCAGGAGTGGGAGTCTCAGAGCACTGGGGGAAGGAGTGATGAGCGCAGACCTGCAGGTGAGCTGGGAAGACAGATGATGAGAAGGAAATGGTGCCATCTGGGAGAGAGGCAACAGGCAGGACAAGGTTGCCAAAGCCAAATGTCACGTCCTTCCCTACATATCTGAGGCCAGCCTCTAGCCTGGCTATTAATCTTATTCCTGGCTATTTAGAGGGCATAAAAGAATAGAAAGAGCTAAGGATGTCCAGGAACATCTACTTTAGAAAAATTAGCTTTACTGGACTTTCTGCTTGTTCGTTTGTTACAGATTAGAGTCAAGAGTCTGCATCCTTCTTCTCTTTTAAGTGTCGTGGTATCCTGCCAAAAGGAGTGAAGCAGGAGGATGTGGACAGCCACTAGAGGTACCTTTGGAGGGAAACAAGAAGCCTGTGTGTGCTGCAGGTGCAGACCGTGTGCAGCAATGCAGATTCCTCATCCCCACAGGAGGCGGGGCCAGCACCAAGCTCACGCGTAGGAACGACTCTTTAATGACTCTTCTGCCTGTTTTGAAAGGGCCATTCATCTGTCAGGACGACCCAAAACAAATACAACTGTCAGTTGGAAGCCCTGAAGAAAGCCCTTCTCTTGGCCCTCGGATTACAGCTGGACCTGACGTTCCACAGAATGCAGTGATTTATACAGCAGGAAAATGACTGGCTGTGGGGCGACAGGGGATTTTCTCCTGCAAGAATTTCTGTAGGAATTTCTGTAATGGCCTTTCCTGACCCTTCACCCTGGTGATTGAATTTAAAAGTAAAATGAATGCCTTTTCCATGAGTTATTGAGTTTTCCTACCCTGCACTTAGAATAACTTGCTACTTGTGGGAAAAAAAGGGATAAGTGACTCTGTTCGGTGAAATATCTGAATTAACGATCTCCCCAAACATCTTGGTGGATTTGAGGATGTAGAGAACATGGGTGTTTTCAGTGAGAGATGCAGCTTTATTAGGGCTTGTTATAGAAAGAAGCTAATAAGCAAATTGGTGATGAGACTTCAGTGGGAAGGGCAACCCCCGCTGGGGGGTGATTTTAAGCTGTTCTAGAAGCTTGGTTCCCAAGCCCTCTCTGTTCGTGTTGACCCGGTTTCAGGAAATTGGTTTACAGAAGCACCAGTCCTGACCTTACCAAAGGAAGTGGTAGAGAGACGACAGATTGTATTTACCTTAGATTTGCCAAAACATATCCAGTGATTTAATCCAAAAAGAATGGGTATCAATTAGATCATGGGACAGACAAGGCCAAAAGGAGCCACATGGCAGTTCTTTATTTCCCTGAAATTGCTTTAGAGATAGTTTTATATTTAAATCAAAAGTTTCCAAGATCTTTTTTATGATAGTCATCTGACACTACAGGAAAGGCCACATCAGAAAGTCAGAGAGTATGGATGCATGTTGTACTATAACGGACAGAGAGCCTGTGCAGTCGGCACCAGCCTGTGGTTAGCATTGTTTTTTCTAGTTAGAAGTTTTCCCTAAAGCCACCAGATTCTATGACAAGGCAACTTAAGGGTGGTGAGGCTAGAAAGACAAATGTCTACATTAAACAGGGCGGACAAGTAGTGCAATTTAGAGAGAACAGCATCTGGTTGAAACCGGGAACACCTGCATCTAAGACGGATGCTTAGATAGCCCTCATCACAGCAGCGTCGCCCTGCAAGGATAAAGAGACATCTGAAAGAGGCTGCCTGAAATTCTTTCATCCACTAAGCATACCTACTATGTGTCAAGTGCCAGGGGACTAGATATAGAAGCAAGGCACTTAGAGTTTGATAAGCAGGAAAATACCTACATAAATAGCCATAATACAAAGCGTCCTGTGACAAATGTCATAAGCATACAAAAATCTTACAGCTCACTTTCTGACAGTCTCTAGGACCCACTAGACCTGTGAGTGATTGTATAGGAAATCAAGATGTGCCTACAGTACCCAACAAGCATTTATTTAGAAGCTCCCATTGGAAAGTAAGCTCCACAGGGCAGGGGATTTCATTTGTTTGGCACACTGCTGTATTACTGTCACCAACAGCACAAGGACGACAACAATAGCAGCCACCTCTTACTGAAGGTCGATTATGCCAAGTACTGTGGTAAGAAGTTTGTGCATTTTAGTTCATTTAACCTTTTCAATAACCTTATGAAATAGATAATATTATCCCCATTTTATGGGTGAGGGAATTGTGACTTATATTGCAAAATTAATTTGTCTAAGATCACACAGAGCTAAAGGATAGAGAAGCAAAGATGGAGCCTGAGCCATCCTTTGAAGAACAGGTAGGAGAGCGGCATGGAGGTGGCCAAGCAATAAGAAATGCGGAAGAAAAGTACAGTAGTCTCCCCTTATCTGCAGGTTTGCTTTCTGTGGTTTTAGTTACCTATGGTCAACTGTGGTCCAAAAATATTAAGTGGAAAATTCCAGAAATAAACAATTCATAAGTTTTAAATTGCACACCATACTGAGTAGCATGATGAAATCTTGCCCTGTCCCTCTCCATCCCACCCTGGAATGAATTATCCCTTTATCCAGGGTACCCACACTGTATACATCACCCACCCCATTAGCCACTTAGTAGCCTTCTTGGTTATCAGATCCATTTGTCGAGGTATCGCAGTGCTTGTGTTCAAGTAACTATTATTTTACTTAATAATGGCCCCAAAGCAATTCAGATATGCCAAAGAGAAGCCATAAAGTGCTTACTTTAAGTGAAAAGGTAAAAGTTATCAAATTGAGGAAAGACAAAAAGTCATATGCTGAGGTTGCTAATCCATGGTAACTTTCATTTCAGTATATTGTTATAATTGTTCTTTTTTTTTTTTTTTTTTTGAGGAAGATTAGTCCTGAGCTAACTGCTGCCAATCCTCCTCTTTTTGCTGAGGAAGGCTGGCCCTGAGCTAACATCCATGCCCATCTTCCTCTACTTTCTATGTGGGATGCCTACTACAGCATGGCATGCCAAGCAGTGCCACGTCTGCACCGAGGATCCGAACCAGCGAACCCTGGGCCGCCGAAGGGGAACGTGCGAACTTAACTGCTGCGCCACCGGGCCGGCCCCTAATTGTTCTATTTTATTGTTAGTTATTTTTGTTAATCTCTTACTCTGGCTAATTTATAAATTAAACTTTTTCATAGGTATGCATATATAGGAACAAACATACTATATATAGGGTTCGGTACTATCTGTGGTTTCAGGCATCCACTGGGGGTCTTGAAAGCTATCCCCCGTGGATAAGGGGGGACTACTGTACAAGATTAGTTAGAGACAAGTCATAGTGCAAGCCATGGTTTGGCAGCTGTGTCAAGTCTGTACAAAGGAATCAGATAACAGATAATGTTCCTGCTGGATAGCATCTAAGTCTAAGGCTTCTCACACTTTAATGTGCCTGGGGATCATATTAAAATGCAGACTCTGATTCAGGCTGACCTGCAATTTAGCATTTCTAACAAGCTTCCAGGTGATGTGATGCCCCTGGTCTAAGGCTATCATTTGAGTAGTAAGAATCTAGTCCATTGGTCCCAAATGCTGGTCTAAGAAACAGTGTTCAACAGTCTAAAAAGTGCATAGCTAAGTGAAAACAATAAAGACCTCTCATTTTATAGATGGGGATACTGAGGCCTAGAGTGGAGAAGTGATTTACCAATTAATAGAGAATGCAAGCTGAGAGTCTTCTCACATAAGGCTACAAAGTTGGGTATATTAGAATAGACTGCAGAGAGCATTACCTGTCACATTGAGAAACCTAGAATTTATCCTATAAGCAAAGGCAAATTATTGAATATTTTTTTTTGGTGAGGAAGATTGGCCCTGAGATAACATCTGTTGCCAATCTTTCTCTTTTTGTTTGAGCAAGATTGTCCCTGACCTAATATCTGTGCCAATATTCCTCTGTTTTGTATGTGGGACGCTGCCACAGCATGGCTTGATGAGCAGCATGTAGGTCTGCACCTGGGAACCAAACCTGTGAACCTGGACTGCAGAAGCGGAGTGTGCAAACTTAACCACTACACCATGGGGCCAGCCCCATATTATTGAATATTTTGATAAGGAGAAGGGGCATAATGAAAATTATGAGTTAAGGCAAATGCTCTGGCAACAAAGTACAGCACAATTGCCTAGAGGAAGGGAGATCAATTCAGAATCTAACACCTTATTAGCTTGATCCATGAAATAGAACCTAAATGCCATCAGTTATAAGAAGCACTTGTATACCCCAAAGAAAGGAAAATTTGTGTCAGTAAAATTGACAAAATGATTTCTTATCACTTTGGAATTTTTATTTTGTACTTACTGAATTGCTCTTGTATACTTAGATATTGCTTTTTATCATATATTACTCTTGTGCATTCATAAAAGTAAACTATGAGTGAAATGGATTGATTAAGGCCACGGTTCCCAAAACATGCACCAGGCTACTTCAAGGAGCCACAGTGAACTCACAGGGGTGCCATGGGATAGTTTATATTTTCAAGGGAAACACAGTGATATTTGACATCTGTTAGACATGGTACCAACTATGAGTTCGAGGTTATTCACTATTTCTACATTAGATTAGGCTCCATCTCTTTTGATGACATTGTATTTTGTGAGGCTGGGTTATTGGCAATTGCTGTGATGTAGAAAGGCAAGTACTGCAAAAATAATGTGGAACAGGAAATGAGGGTGGCAGCGTCCAATCTGATTCCAAGGTTTGGGAGTTGTACAGTGCCCATAAAACACATCCATCCCATTAGCAGATAATTCTAGTTATTTAAGAATGAAATAAAAATACGATGTTTTCAGATGGCTACTGAGTTCTTGGACCCAAGTATTTAATAAATGGACCTGTTGGATGTTTCTTTTGGCCTAGTGCTGTTGTAAAAAAGTACTGAGACCCTAGAAATGCCATGAACCAAGAAAGATTGGGAATTTCTGGGTTAAGGTATTCCTAAAACTTCTTCGCATCCATAGTGCAACTCTTCTAGATCACTCTTTGATTCTGAGTAGTCTACCCCCGTGTTCTATCTATACATCACCCTCTGTGCCATAGTTGCATGATGATACACCGTTTTTTTAAGAGTGCTCCACTAGTGTCTCTGCAAATTTTTTTCAAGGCTCATTCATTCTGAAAATTTTGCTGCTGGCAAATATCCCAAGGTGTCCAATAGTAGGTTTTTAGGGAACAACCAGGACTTGTACTCCTTCATTAAATAGTCTGTTAGGAAATAGCAGTTGAGAACAGTGAGTTCCATCCATACCACCAGGAAAAATATGTCAGACTGAGCTAGCATAGGCAATGGAAAACACACCACAACGGCTATCTGGTCAATAGCAATTGAAAGTTGCCATTGAATGTAAAACCTATTTAAATTGCAAATATGTTAAAAGGTGAAAAAAGATATACACATACCAACAAACCAACAAAATATGCTGGTATCTATCTCACCTTGTTGTCAGAGTTGAGGTAATAACGTGAAAAGATGTTTTGTAAACTATAAAGCACTACCAATATTATTCTGATTAGGCACCAGGTGATAAGGGCCTGAACAAGGGTATTGAAAGAGGGTGTAGAAAAAGGGCGACAAGGTTAAGAGGCACAGAAATGGAATCAACAGGCGTTTAAAATTAGAACAGAAACGTAGGTTGTTCAGCAGCTCTCAGCTCAAGAGGACTGCCCTGTAAGTACTTGGCGAGGCACCTGCACCCACATTAGAGCTTATGGGAAATGTACAATCCATCCAGCAACAACTTGGTCCTCTTTGTTATGTCCCATTCCAAAGTCATATGCTCCTCACCTGATATTTATTCAATGGTAGAATCTAGAGTCCTTGGTAAAATTATGATGGAAAGGAAGAAAATGTCCTAGATATTTACAGCAAATCACTTGTATATTTTATTCTTTAAAAGCAGTTTAAATTGGTGGTTAAATTATAAATGCACTACTTTTGGTGGAAACAAACCTGGGCTGCAAGTTCTAACTATAACTTTTATTAGGTGTATGACCTTGGACCTCCAAGCCTCAGGTTCCCTATCTCATAAAATGGGAATAATTATAATATCTCCTTCATAGGGTTGTGATGAGAATTAAATGAGATAGAGCATACGTCAGTGCTTGGCTACATTTAGTACTTAAATGTCAAAAAGACAAAAATATTCTAGTTCTTTTGCCACCTCTTTGGCAGCATTCGAATAGTTTCTCACAGGAATTTGTTCCCACACCTAAAATTTTGTTTAGAAAAGTTTCATGAGCAATTAATAAACAGAAGCCAAATGTGAACCATACGTAGCCTCTTTCCACTGATTCCATCTTCACTAGTAGCTTCCTAGTCTATGCCACCATCAGGTTTTTCCCAACCCAGAACAATACCTTCTAACTGGAAATCTTGCTTCCACTCTTGACTCACTGGACTCTGTTCTCCACTCACATTTTTAAATGTTCTTCAGATTCTGTCACTGCTCAGGTTAAAATCCTTCCAACAGTCCCCACTGCACTAATAAAATCCAAACTCAACGTCTAGACTTTCAAAGTCTGAAGTTCCATCTCACCTCCTACTGTACGCCTATCATTTCTCTCCAATATATTGACCTGCCTTCTGTTCCTTCAACGTGCCAGGCCCATTCCCGTTGTAGGAACGCTCATGTTCCCTATGCATAGCACTTTTCACTCTGATAGTTGTTCATCAATTTATTTAACTGCTATGTTTTCTTGATCTATCCCCTGCCTCAGCCTTCAGAATGTAAACTCCATGAGAGCAGCCATTGTTCTTATTGCTATATACTCAGTGCCTAAAAAACTATCTGGCACATACTAGGCATTCTATAAATAATTGCTTAGACTAAATAAACACATTCAAATTAAACATCAGCAAAATACCATTATATACCCTTTGGGGTAGACGTTTCTTAAGAGACAACATTCTGTAGGCAACAAACAATAGCATACACTACAATTCATACCTGTAGTGAAGGACTGGGACAGTCTTACTCAGGTACTGACAGATTGAATTTGCATAAAGTTGAGGAAACGGTGTTTTATCGTCACCTCCCTTTGTTTTAAAAGTGTTCAGTGACCAAGAGTTCATTGTAGTATTTTTCCTTTTATATCTAGATGGTCTTCTGGTTCTGGTTCCTGAAAGATTTCCTTGTCAATTTATTTCGGCAGACAATACATCACGAAGATTGGCATTCCATTGCAATTTTAATCCCTTACAGTTACTTGATTCTCCTAGCATTTAGCAAACAAGCCATTCCAAGATACCAGGCTAGTGGAGTGCTCTGAATAGCTATCAAACGGAGGAGACATTTATCTCCCTAGGTATCTATACACATATAGGAATGCCTCTCTCACTCTTTCTCTCTCCCTTTCATTTCCTCTATTTGCTGTTGGTAGAGAAAATGTCAGTTTACACTAGAGATTTATTTCTTCAAATTCTTTACTAATGAAGCTGGCAAAAACTAGGAGCCAAACACATTATTCCAGTCTGCAAGACTAGTCTCTTTCAAGCAACCAGCAGTAACAGCATGTAAATCTGTCCACATAATAGTAGTTGTTTGAGGAAAATTTGTTACTTAATTACTGAGAAGGTACAGCAGAAGAAAATGGCCCTCAAACTCTGAATCAATGTAAAAAAGATTCTATTCAATTCATTTAGATTAAAATGTTCATTGAGCAACCACTGTTACTCTCCAACTATGTGCAGTCAGCAAGTCAGACACCCAAGGTAGAAGAAGGAGCCTGGGGAACAACAAATAAAATGTCAAGCACAAGGCTAGGCACACAGAAAGTGCTCAGCAAATACTGGCTTCCCCTTTTCAGTTTCCTGATTTCCCTTGTGACTCTGGGGACATGTCTTCAGAGGTACTGTAACTCAACTCAACTCAGATATACACCCAGGTGGGCAAAGATGGAGGCAGCAGCCCAAAGTGACAGTCTATTTATTCTGCACCTAGCATGGGGCAGGACACTTCCTGTACGTAAAATCTCATTTCCATCCTCATAGGTAGGTATTTTATCCTCATTTGCCAAAATAGGAAACAGAGGCACTGAGAGATTAAATAAATTTCCCAGGGCCCAGCCTGGTGGCGTAGTGGTTGGGTTCGTGTGCTCTGCTACAGGGACCTCGGGTTCGCGGCTTCAAATCCTGGGTGCGGACCAACACACCACTTGTCAAACCATGCTGTGGCAGCATCCCGCATACAAAGTAGAGAAAGACTGGCACACATGTTATCCCAGGGACAATCTTCCTCACCAAAATAATTAATTAATTAATTAAATTGCCCAATAATATGTGGTAGAATGCAAATTAAATTCTAGTCATTCATAGACATATTCATTTCACTCAGAACACACTTATTGATCCCCCTGCATCCCTGAGGCTGAGGATTCAAACAAACAGGACATGCTCCAAATGCTCAAAGAGCTTTCACCTAACGTGAGATGAAACGTATTACACAAGCAACTCTCTTAAAGGAGAAATACTATATCAGAGGTGTGCTAGGTAACACAAAAGAGAAAATGGCCTACTGTGCCAGGGTGAAGAGAGGGTGGAGGGATTGTGAAGATTTCGCCAGATGTGATCATAGACGAGTCCTGAAAAAAATGAACAGGAGCCCACGGGGCAATCTACGGGACAACAAGCAGATGGGGCGGTGTGGGAGTGGGGCAAGGCAGATGACAGTCCGGGTGTTGGAAACTGCAAATGCCAGGTCCGGGGAACTTTAGGGAACAGCAAGTCTTTCCATTCGTCTGGGGTGTGGTGTGTTATGGGGGTGACAGGAGATGAGCCTGGAGAAGAGAGCAAAGGCCAGGCAGGAGGGGCCTGTGTCAGGCTGAGGAGTTCAGACCTTACGTTGTACATAATGAGGACCCAACAAAAGATTTTGAGCAAGAGATGACATCCTCAGAATGGCATCTTCTAAAGGTCCCCCATCATTGGTGTGGAAGAAAGACTAGAAAGAGACCTATTCAAGGAGGCAGGGAGACCTAACAAGAGCTTTCTGCATCAGTCCTGGCAAGAGAAACTGAGGCCCTGAATCAAAGCAGGGACCCAGAAGTGCACGTCTGGGCCCTCTCCACTGCACAGTTCATCTTGGTGTGCTCCTTGAAGCAGCTCTGTCCCCTCACAATGTGAACTGACTTCAAGGGGCAGGAGAGCCCTGCTCTCAGCCAGTGTCTGGCACACACTCTCCTGTTCAGTCCTCCAACTGGATTTTATGTAGGTTGTTGTCCCAGTGATGTTGACCTTGCAATGGTCCTTAAATTAGCTTATTAGTCACTCCATTGCCTCAAGTTAAGGAGACTCCTATTAAAGTACAGCAGACTCCTTAGGAGGAATGCAGCATTATCAGCCACTGATCCTTTGCCCTTAATTGCTTCACCAGATTAATTAGGTGGCTCCCCAGCAAGGCCCTAACTAAACGGAGGCAGAACAGGTAAATGTTGATGAAGTGAAGGAGTAAATGAGGTTCAAAGTGTTGGGCACAAGCTGGGGAGAACTGTGCTCAGCAAGCTGGGCAGAAATGGAGCACCAAATATGCAGGAAAGAGTCAGGAAAGAAGGAAGGACAAAGAGATTTAAAGACAAAGGAGGCCAACAGGGCCTCCTCATCAGGCATGAAACCCACTTAGGAAATCCCTTTCACCATCTATGACAGGTCCTCTGTCCTAAAGAGAGACCCTCACCTGAGATGGGAACGTGGACTAATCAATGTTTCCACATTTCATCCAGCTCCTATAAATGTGCAGAGCAGAGTATTGGATGCTTTCTATTATTCTCTCAGTCAACCCTCACTACCATGCTATAAGCTACGCTTACTGTTTCCAAGTCTCCCAGGAGGAAACTGAGGCTCAAAGAACTTAAGTAAATTGCCCACAGTCATTCAGCTGAGTAGTAGAGTCAAGATTTGAGTTTAGATCCATCCATCTGGCTCCAAAGTCTTAGTCACTAAGTCAACTGCTTCATATTTCCCCAGTCCAGCAATCACTACCTCAAATCCTCTAACTGGTCTAGGGTTCCCACAGCCTGCAGAAGTAGTTTGGCCTTTAGAAGTCCTTGGACGCATTTTTAAAAGGCCCAAACCCCAGTTCAGCTCCCATTTGCACCCAGTATGTATGGGTACCTTACTACACCCTCAACTGGAGCTGCACTGGAGCTGTACTGCAGGGTTTACCAGGAGACTCATTAGCCCTGCAGTTTTGGCACTAACAGAAGAGTTTATACTCCAAGGAAACTGCTGGATTCTTGCAGAGCTGGAATCACAATCCTGGTCTGTTTGACCTTAAAGCAAATTCATGTTTACTCTATGACTTTCTCAAATGATGCTTGAGCTGAACTTGAATGATGGATCACACAGGTGGAGAAGAGTGAAAACTGTAAGCAGAGGTATACCATCGGCAAGGGCATGTAGGCATGATGCAGCAAAAAGTTGTTTGGAGAATGGTGAGGAGCTTATGATGCTTGTGAGAGAAGACAGATGGCAGTAGATGAGGTTGGAAGGTGATGTTGGGAAGCTGAGGATCTGGGAAGCATCCAGTGGAGGGGAATGCCCTCATCAGTGAGATGATGCAGGCATCTGCAAAATACAGGGAGAACAAAGCCTACAGTGTTGTTGGCTGGTTATTACTAAGTTGCATTGAAGCCCCATAGAGGGATAATGGGAGACCAAGAGTTGTTAACAAACAGTTAAAGGCTACGTGTGAGAGTTTACCTGGTAGCTCTTACCAGGATCTTACAGGTAGCTCTTACAAAGAGATCCTTACCGCCTGCAATGGGAGAGCATCACAGCTGAGGAGCCAAATCAAGATCTGGTAGTTGAGGTAGCTAAACTCCAGTGATATTTAAGTGCTCAGCCAAAGCAGGTCTTTGTGCTAAGATAAGGACTGAGATTGGAAAATCTGGGACCCCGAAACATGAAATGGGGACATCTGGGTGGGTGCTTCTCCGCATAGTCCCCTGAAATCTCAGAGCATGGAGAAGTGGCCCACCTCTACAGAGGAAGAGCTAGCATCTCTGAGAGAGAAGATTCTGTTGAATTCTTTCCCCTATAAAGCAATAGATAAGCCCCTCAGGAACTAATTCCTCTTGCATTCCTGACTGCAGGCTAATTATTAGAGTTAAATCCACACACAACCTGGCTGGGGACTTTTGGACCTGAGAAGGAAAGAAGGAGATTTCTATTGAAGAAGCTGCAAGAATTAGCCAGCATGAATATACATTTTCCTGGGAATACCACTGGGATTGAATTTTGCGGGTGCTTGATCAAGGGAGGCAGAATATAAAACTGGACAAGCAAAAGATCAGTGACTTGTCATGCTTTTTTCAGGACACAGGATTTACCACCCTGGCAAGGACCCAAGGGGATGGGACAAACTTTCAGCTAGGGTGGCTCTTTGAAGCCTGGAAAAAAATGATGTCCTATGCTGGACAAGGTGGAAATGCCTGAGTTGCCCTGCACATGGGAGAGGATGGAATAAAAGGGCTGAAGAAAGCAGGATGCTGGAGCGGATATATTATGTGACACCGGAAGACCTACTGTAGGATTATATATTCCATGGATGGGGCCAAGGGATACATGATTCACCAAGGCCATCAGGAATGTGCTGGTGAGAGGGGCACAAGCAACACTCAAAAGTTCAGGGGTGCCCTCCTCTGCAGGCCAGGGATGATGATAAGAGAGGTGATCCCAGAGCTGGAATCATGATGGAGAAGTGAAGTGTTAGAGGCCAAGTAGTGGTGCTCAGCCACTAAAAGCCAGGTGGCCACAATTATCCAGCAAGGATGGAGAGGCAACCAAGGGTGCTTGACTCTAGGAAGTTGTGAAGAAAATTAGTAGAACATGGTAGCCCAAGGGGCAAAATTGCTGGTGTGCTTAACATCTATAGACAGAAGCAAGACCAGAGGGCTCAAGTAAGCTGCATGAGCAGGTAGCCCAGCCCTCCACCACAGGTGTACCAGAACCCCTGTCCCAGATCACATCTATGACTGTATATGGGGCCCCTTATAACCAACTGTAGGAGGGGGAAAAGCCTAAGCTTGGTTTGCATATGGATCAGCTCAGTATGTGGGTACAAGCTAAAAATAGATGACAGCTGTAAGCAGCATATTCAGAGATGACCCTTAAAATAGTGGAGATGAAAATCTTTCCAGTGAGCAGGTGATAGGCCTCATCATTAACTTTGTGTGCAAGAACGAGTGGCCGAAAGTAAGAATATATATAGATTCCTGGGCAGTGACCAATGACCTAACCAGATGGTCAGGGGCCTAAAATGAAAAGCACTAGAAGTTCTGGAGTAAAAGCAAATGGATAGCGTGTGGTAGTGGGTCAAAAGTACGAAGATTTTTATTTCACACATTAATGCCCAGCAGAAAGCATACGCTGTGGAAGAGACAGTGAACAATCAAGTAGAAAAAATGGCTGTTGATATTAGCCAGCTTTCATCACTGCCATCCTAGAGTTGGAATGATGAGCACATAATCAGAGTGGTCCAGTGGCAGAGATGGAGGCTACACATGAATCTTAACAGCATGTACTTCCATTTGCTAAGGCTAGTGTGGCTGCCACCGCCTCTGAATGTCCAACCTGTGAGCAGCAGACACCAATCAGTGTTGATTCCCCAATCTGGTACTACTCTTTAAGCAAACCAACTATCTCCTTGGTGGCAAGTAAATGACAGTGAGCCCCTTCCACGTTAGAATAGCCAACAGTTCACCCTCACAAGGATAGATACCCATTCTGGATATGAGTTTGCCTTTCTTCTCCACAGATCCTCAGGCAGCATCACTATCTGGGGGCTTACAGAATGCTTGATCCACAGGATGGAATCCCACATAACATAGCATCCAATCAGGGGAACTACTTCTTAGCAAAGAACCTGCTGTTTGGGTCACCCACTGCACCCTTCAGAATCAACCAGCCTCATAGGGCACAGGGACAATCTACTGAAGGCACATCAGAAATATCATCTTTAACATGCACCTCCATGTTCACCACAGCATTATTCACAATATCCAAGACTTGAAAGCAACCTAGGTGCCCATCAAGGGATGAATGGATAAAGAAGATGCGGTATATATACACGATGGAATACTTCTCAGTCATAAGAAATGATGAAACTTGGTCGTTTGTGACAATATGGATGGACCTTGAAGGTATTATGCTAAGCGAAATAAGTCCGAGGAAGAAAGTCAAACACCATATGATCTCACTCACAAGTGGAAGATAAAAGCAATGACAAACAAACACATAGAGACAGAGATTGGATTGGTGGTTACCAGAGGAGAAGAGGGGAGGGAGGAGGGCAAACGGGGTGATTAGGCGCATGTGTGTGGTGACGGATTGTAATTAGTCTTTGAGTGGTGAACATGATGTAATCTACATAGAAATCGAAATATATAATGATGTACACCTGAAATTTACATAATGTTATAAACCAATGTTACCGCAATTTAAAAAAAAGTACCATCTTTAGATGTAATACTCTGCAAGGGTGGGGTGCCATCAGAGACCTCTAAATGACCTCAATAGGAAGGATGCATGGATCTGGAAGCCAAGGAGTAGAAACAGAAATGGCCCCACTTACCATCACTTTCAATGACCCACTGGGGATTCTGTGTGTCTCATCCCTTCAACTCTAGACTCTGTAGGATTTGAGGTCCTGGTCACCAAAGGGGTGCACTCTTGTGAGGAGACATATCAGGGGTCTCCGTTAACTACAAGCTATGATGGCTACCAGATCACTTTGGACTCCATATGTCCAAGGACCAGCAGGTGAGAAGAGGAGTCACCATCTTGGCACAGATAACTTACCCCAAAAAGCAGAAGGAGGTAGGGCTGCTTTGACAAAATGAGCACAGGAAGGAAGATGTGTGGAACCAAGGTGGTTCACTTGGATGTTTCTTGGTACTCCCTTGCCCAGTTGTAACCATGAATGGACATATGCAGGAACCCTGGCCTGCGAAGGGTGTGACTTCCAAGAGATCAGACACCTCAGGTATGAGAGTTGGGTAATACTACTAGATAAGCCAAAAAAAAAAAAAAAAAACAGCAAAGGAGATAGCTGAGGGTGAGGGGAATTTAGAATGGGAGGAGGGAGAGCATGGTTATCACTGAAGCCCTGAGATCAAATGCAGCAACAAGGGCTGTAGTTCATCCCACTCACCTCTCTCTTCTAAGTTTCCCTTCAGGAATAGAGGCACATGCAGACCATGGAGAAGTGAATCTGTGCAGCATATGGTGTAGACCATGGCGATCATGGAGAAGTGCTGTGCAGATCTCCCACCTGCTATAGGAACACAGTTACTGAAAACCTCTACCTGTTTCCCCCGGGAACACTAAGGCATGCTTCCTACAAGCTGTTCCCAATTACTGACTGAGCACAGCAGAGGTAATAGAGCCAACCCACTTCCATTCAACACAGGATTCCTCTAACAGGAAACTTTTGCTCACTAATATCCTATCAACACTGTTGAGATTTTCTTAGAGCTGCACTGTTGTCTGTGGCTTTTCCCATCCAACTCTTCCTGCCTTCTCTCCTTTCACAGGTGTCAGATCTGCAATACGATCTAAGAGCTCTCCCTGCTTACTCCAGCTCCATTATCCTGCACAGGCATTTCCCTCAATAAATCTCTTGCGTGTCTAATCTCATCTCAGCAATTGTTTCTCAGAAGTCCTGAACTCACTATATTTCATGTTCCATGAAGATTAGAATCATGTCTGCCTTGTTCACTACTGTATCCTCAATGCCTAGCACCATTCCTTGTAACTGAATTGATCAGTGGACTTGGTAATCATAGCAGCATCAATAACGTGGTGGGAGTGGAACACAGACTGGATGGAAATGGAGACAATGAATCCAGGACACTCTTTTCGGAATACTGGCAGTGAAAGAGAAATAAGATTGGGGGTTGAAGGTGGCTAGAGGGGAAAGCAGAATTGTTAGGAGCTCTTTTTGGATTGGAGAAGCATGGTCACATTTATAAGCTGAGGAGAAGTCAATGAAAAAGGAAAGCTTGAAGGTACACTAGAAATGGGATAAAATTAAAGAAACGAGGAGCAGAGCTAGGATGAGAGCAGGGGAGGAAGAGCGAAGTCGATCGCCTGCCTTAGGGTCTCTACCTTTCTACTGTTACAAGAGGCAAGATCATCTGCTGAGGGAGAGAATGGAGAGTAAGGGATAGTAGAGACCAAGGGGGAGACTGAGTGAAATAGCCTCTGATGGTGAATGGACACAAGAACACTCCGGAACATGTGTAAGGCTGAGGGGAGGGGCTCTGCTGAGGCTGGAACCATGCATCTGTAATTCCACCCATGGGATTTTCTTCAGCATTCCTTAGGGGCCCCTATGCAGAACCAGATAAGTTAGACAATTATGGTGACACAGGATGTGAGAATGGCAGGCTCTGAGGGAGGCTCTGGGGTGGAACAAAGGTAAGCGAGAGGAGGGTGCTGGTAGCCTATTTTATTTTTATTGTTATTATTATTATTTGTTTTGTTTTGTTTTGGGTGAGGAAGATTGGCCCTGAACTAATATCTGTTGTCAATCTTCCTCTTTTTGCTGGAGCAGGGTTATCCCTGAGCTAACATCTGTGCCAATCTTCCTCTACTTTGTATATGGGACCCCACAACAGCATGGCTTGATGAGCAGTGTGTAGTCTGCACCTGGGATCCGACTGGTGAACCCTAGGCCACTGAAGCGGAGCTTGTGAACTTAACCAGTACACTATTGGGCTGGCCCCTTGGTAACCTGTTTTAAACAGTGATTTACCAAGGTCTAGATTTGGAAGAAGGAGACCTATTCCCAGTTGGAGAGATAATAAACTGACCACCTTTACTCCTGCTCTTTGTCTACTTACCCCATGTGAAAGTATTTTCTGCCCACAGATGAAGTCCTGGAAGCTCAGAGAGGTTTGAGGAACATGCCCAAGTTCCCTCAACTTCTGTGTAGTGAAAAACCCTTCCAGGGTGTGGAATTGGTTGGGGGGGCAGGTAGGGGGCAGAGAAAAGATATGCTTAAATCTCATCTAAATATACTTTTTTATGCTTATTTTTTATTTTATACTCTATTTTATACTTTTTTTTTTTTTTGAGGAAGATTAGCCCTGAGCTGACATCTGCTGCCAATCCACTCTTTTTGCTGAGGAAAACTGGCCCTGAGCTAACATCCATGCCCTTCTTCCTCTATTTTATGTGGGACACCTGCCACATCATGACTTGACAAGAGGTACAATGTTCGCACCCAGGATCCGAACCTGTGAACCCCGGGCCACCGAAGCAGAACATGGAAACTTAACCACTGTGCCACCAGGCCGGCCCCTATTTTATACTTTTTTTAAGAATGTGTACCTGTTTAAGATTTTATACTTATTCTTATGAATATTCAAGAAGGGAAGGTATTACTTATATAGTTATAATCCTAGGTCATTAAATAAATTAACAGTAACTGCATTGACTTTTCAGGAACTGATGAGGAAGTGTTTGGCCTAAATTTCATTTTTTTTCCTCTCTTCTAGAAAACTTCAGAGCTATTTTATATATAAATAAATAAATGATTTTTATCAAGTGGGTAGAGACAGTTTTGTAGGTGGGCATGCCAGTCTTTACTATGTGTGGGATGAGGCACCATATTTTTATGGTGTGGTTGGCAATCTATGTAGATTTAAAATTTCTTTCTCTGCACTTATTAAGTGGATTTATGGTTTTAACTATTGCTCTCATTATGTGTTAACTATAAAATATCACCAATATTAGCTAGGTCAAGGAGGTTTTTCTTAAAGGGAACAGAGATAATGGCCCTGGCTATGTTCAAAATGGGCTCTGATAAGAATTTTAAGAAGTTTTGCAAATGAGATTGCTCTTGAAAACTTGTTCACTCATTATGAGGCCCCTTATCCATTATCTGATAAAGATAATTTGAGTCAAGTAAAGGATGAAGTTCAAAATGAAAGCAATAAAGGATTTATTTTCAAATCTGATGATGACTATGTTCCCATCAGCATTCTGGTGAATTTAGATTTATGGCCATATGTGACTCTGCAACATGTCTTAAAACTGTAGTGCATTCCCCATGGTGCCATCTTTGACAGCTGGCCCCATGCAGATGTAAGACTGGACCATTAACCACACAGCATCGTAGACCAATGTGAGAAGCATGGTTCAGTCAGTCATTCTTTATTATTTTTTAAGAAATCAACCAGAAGAAATGTGAAAAGATTCATTACATACAGAAGAGGCAACAAAATTGCCTTCTTGATGTTTTTATTACTGGAGCTGAAAGAAATAGCTCACTGAATTTTGTGTAATGAATAGGCACTTTTTTGAGGAGGAACTTTATTAAAATAATATTTTAAAAATCCAAAATGGATCAAATCTGCCAAAATTTTGTGAATTGTTTAAAAAAAATAGTTCAATAAAAGTGTCAGAAAGAATTTGTGCTGCAAGTTGATTCTGAATCACTGTTAACGTGGTAAGACCCTCGCTTATTACAAGTAATGTCCAATTTACAGTGGGTTTATGTTTCCATTTATTTTGTAAGTGGGTAGTTCAGAGCTTAGGATACATCTTGCTAAAGAAAAAATACTGCTACAGAACCAATATGGGCCCAACTTGTATCACAGTAGGAGTTTTAGATAATTAATCCTTTACCTACCTAATCATGCAAGGCTGCCCATTTTCTAGGTGAGAGTGGAGGCCCAGAGGTAACCACCTCACTATTTTTATCTAAGAATATCATTATTCTTATCCTTGGAGCTACAATCAGGACAGACAGTGTCAATTTGTGCTCTGTGTCCTGAGAGGGCCATGGCATTCGAGAGGAAAGAGATGAAGGTCAGAGAAATTCTACTCAATTCTTAGTCACAGAGGAGAAAGTCCAGTAAACTGTTGAAATAAAGATTGCCACTTCCATATGTACACCATTCTTTTTGACCTAGCTCTCTTCAAACCTGGGCGCCTCTAGCACTTTCCCAATCACTCTTCCAGAAAAACTGAAGCTATTTCTTGCTCAGGCTGGAACTTGGGTTCCCAGCATCCTCCCCAGGGGTATAAATAGTATTTGCCCACGTTTTCCTGTACACAAAATAGCAAAGAGTGATCACAAATAGAACCCAACCCAGTTTAGTCTAGAGGGGCATGCTTGAGAGGGATAATCAGGATTTGGGTCAGTGGGACCAAAATTGAGAGCAAGAGAGCTCTACAAAGAGGATGGGAAATGGAAGGCAAATGAATTTCCAAGCCAAAAAGAGTTTGCAGCAGCCTGATAGTTGTGGGTGGACACAAGAGAGAAGGATGACCTAATTCAGAAACAAGTCATTTCTTTTTTTCTTATAAACTCTTGTGGTGGTTTTTAAACATGTCCACAAATTCTTTCACTCTCCTCCCATCAGCCAAAGTCTATGGAACCTCCCCTTGAACCTGAACAGATCTTTGTGAGTGCCTCAATGAACAGAATACAGTGGAGGTGACACTGAGTCACTTTTGAGGCTAGATTAGAAAAGCCTTTGCAGCTTCTGCTGGCGTCTCTTGGGATACTCACTCTAGTCACTCTGGGAGCCTCGGCCACCCTGTAAGAATTCCATGACCCTAGTGCTACCTTGACCTCATGGAGACACCACAGAGAAGGAGAGAGATGCCCAAGGAGTCTGAACTGTTCCAGCCCCAGCTGTTGGAGTATTTCCAGTGCAGGCATCAGTTATGTGAGTGAAAAAGCCTCCACAATGACCCCAGGCCCACTCACCTTTTCACTGCAACCACATGAGAGACCTAAGTGAAAACTGAGTCCTGTCAACTCCCATGTTTGAATGCAAAATAAAGAATTAGTATTGTTTTGAGCCATCCTAGTGGGGGTTGTTACCTAGCAATAGATAACCTGAACAAAAAAGTTCTCCGTAAAGAGGCTTTTACCTTTCCTTTCTCAAAAGAGCAAGTATCCTGGAGGTCTGGAGCCTTCTTTGCTCAGGGGAAGGTTAAAAAGTTTTTGTTTTCAAAAGCCTGCCTCTTTTTTTTTTTTTTTAACAGCAGGATTTTACAGGGAGGGAGGGATCTGTTGATTGAACAAGAGTGGAGAACCCAGTTATGAGTATGGGTGCCTTCTAGAACCAAGAAGAAGTGGAGAGGTGATGGGGTCTAGTTGACACTTGTGCCCAGTGGCTGACTTGGGTGCAGAGGTAGCAGATGCCATGATCAGCAGAAAACCACATAAGTATGAATAACGAGGATCTCTGCAACTATGATGAGCTCAATGCCAGGCTCCCATCCCCACATTTTTTTTTTAATTTTATTTTTTCCTTTTTCTCCCCAAAGCCCCCCGGTGCATAGTTGCATATTCTTCGTTGTGAGTCCTTCTAGTTGTGGTATGTGGGACGCTGCCTCAGCGTGGTTTGATGAGCAGTGCCATGTCCGCGCCCAGGATTCGAACCGACGAAACACTGGGCCGCCTGCAGCAGAGCGCACGAACTTAACCACTCGGCCACGGGGCCAGCCCCCCAACATTTTTTAAACAGCACAAGCTACTTGGGATTCTTATATAATGCTAGAGAGAAGGAGGGCCTCCTAAACAGGACCGATACTGAATTTCCTACTGTGTGATATGATTTTGAAGACTTAAAAAAAATCCTTTCTTGTCCCAAAGATTTAAACCAATGCCACCCAGTTATATACATTCTTTGTAAATGACAAAGATTACCTTAACCATTCCAGAAGTATTTGCTATCCTTATAAGAGGACTTGATATTAGTAAATCAAATGAATTTCTCCTTGAGGAGAATTTCAAGCAACGTAAAAAATTGAAAATTTAAAGATAATTAAGTCATGGGAAGACAGTTATCTGGGGCTTTGGGGGATCTGTTAAGCTCCCCTTGCACACATGAAAGCATTCCCATTCCTGCACTTCTGAAATGACAAGACCTTTCAAAGCTCCAAGATAGCTCGAGCTTTTAAGGCTCCGAGGTTATCTTTGTTTGTTCTCTCTGATGGAGATGTCAAGCACAGAAGTTCGTGTGACACAAAGTGTTCAAGCACAAATAGCTGTTGTTATGAATCAAATCCTCCGTATACCAGGGAAGATCTCTCAAATGGTTCTCATTTTATTTTCAAGTAGCTTTTAAAAACAACCAAATGAGATCCGTCGTTTGGGTTTAAAAACCCAGAAACTGATTGCTGGAAGCATTTAATCCTTAAAATTATTTCTTCTTCCTTCCTGGTCTCCCTAACTAAAATAAGCCAGTCATTTGTCTTTATTCATGGAATAAAATTGGATTGACCAAGGTCTCTTTTCAATATTTTTTTTCTCTCTTAATCATGTATCACAGTTGATCAGAGCAACTAACAGTGATTCAATCCAGGTAGGAAGGTATTTCCACTAACCTGACAACTGATCTGAATTCCAACTCCATCAAAAAGACTTGGCCAGAATGCTGTTAGTGTGTTCAAATATATGCATTGTTCAAAATCACAGAGAAAAAAAATGAAATTCTGTTAAAGGTGGCCCAAGATGAAGGCACTAAATCTCCTGTTCCTGAGAACCGCTGATGAGTTCTTTCAAGGTGAGGTGTGCCCTTGCATGCAGACAGGACATAAAGGGATCAAAGAAACAAATAAACAAACAGAATGTGTTCTCAGAACTCCCAGCCTGATTGCCTCAAAGAAGAAGTAGAAATAGATCAAATCAAAGCATCTTTTAAAGTTGCTGAGGTGGCTTTTTAAAGATCAGCATCCTATATACCAGATGGTTAATGAAGGTCAGGCAGGCAACTGCCATAATTTGTCATTATGAGTTTAGTCATGTACCTTTATTAGGAAATGATGGATAACTTCCTACCTAGCAATCTTTTAGGGAGCATTTTTCCAATAATATGTAAAGGTTTAAAATATAAGCACAAAAGTGTAGTGTACAAGCAATTTAAAGTTCATTTTTTTCCAATAGAGCTAAGAGGGCAAATGAACCTCACAATAACCATGTTTGTGCAACCAAATGAGATTAATTGCTTTACTTACTTCACTGTAGGGGACTTTGTGAATCTGATCCACATTTTTGCTGGCTTTTGGCTTCAAGAACCAAAGTTGAGGAGGATAAAACTGAAGTAAATGCTGTTAAAATGGCCTTTGCAGTACAGATGTCAGAGGCTAGAGGGCATAGTTGTTTTAGCTAATCCAAGGCGCTGAAAAGCAAAATCTATTTGTCTGTTTCTTACACAGTGACCTAGAGATTTTAAAATTTGGATCATGAATGCAAGCTTGTTTCTCATTAAAAATCCAAATCAGTATCTGCTAGAAGGAGCAGCAGAATAAAATGTGCATTTTCTATGGCTGTTGTGGATGTTTTTTGTAGAGGCCCTGGGCTCCCAAGAGAAAATAGAGCATACTCTACAAGGCCCTTTGGTTCACTGTATTTTCCTGTCTTAGGTTTATCAAGCTGTCCACTCAGTTTTCACTTAGGTTTTATCCTCCCCAAAATAAGAGCCCTCCCCGCATAGAATATGTTTGTATGTATGTATATGATGTATTACACAAGGATCTCATTAAGTAATTGAATATCATCATGAAATTACAGTTTCCAGGTAGTGAGATTATATCTTTTATGAAAATTACTTCTTTTTTTTATTTTTGTCTTATTTTAATTGCTCTAAAAAATAACTGACTGTTTAAAGCAACCATATTAACAATGTATTGTGCGTTTATAGGATATGTAAGAATGAAATGTATGAGAACAACGGCACAGGAGAGAGAGAGAGAGGAATTGGGAATATACTGCTATAAGGTTCTTGAACTACATGTGCAATAGCATAATTTTATTTGAAAGTGGATTCACATTTTTTTTAATTAAGATTATGATAGATTACAACCTTGTGAGAGTTCAGTTGTACATTATTGTTAGTCATGTTGTGGGTACGCTACTTCACCCTTTGTGCCCTCCCCCCATGCCCCCTTTTCCCTGGTAACCACCGATCGGTTCTCCTTGTCTACACGTTAACTTCCACCTATAAGTGGAGTCATATAGAGTTCGTCTTTCTCCGTCTGGCTTATTTCACTTAACATAATACCCTCAAGGTCCGTCCATGTTGATGTGAATTAGAACAATTTTGTCCTTTTTTATGGCTGAGTAGTATTCCATTGTGTATATATACCATATCTTCTTTATCCAGTCATCAGTTTCTGGGCATTTAGGTTGGTTCCACGTCTTGGCTATTGTAAATAATGCTGCGATGAACATAGGGGTGCATGGGACTCTTGGGATTGCTGATTTCAGGTTCTTAGGATAGATACCCATTAGTGGGATGACTGATCATAGGGTATTTCTATTTTTAACTTTTTGAGAAATCTCCATACTGTTTTCAATAGTGGCTGCACTAGTTTGCATTCCCACCAACAGTGTATGAGGGTTCCTTTTTCTCCACAACCTCTCCAACATTTGTCACTCTTGGTTTTGGATATTTTTGACAATCTAACGGGTGTAAGGTGATATCTTAGTGTAGTTTTGATTTACATTTCCCTGATGATTAGTGATGATGAGCATCTTTTCATGTGTCTATTGGCCATACTTATATCTTCTTTGGAGAAATGTCTGTTCATGTCCTCTGCCCATTTTTTGATGGGGTTGTTTGTTTTTTTGTTGTTAAGCTGTATGAGTTCTTTGTATATTATGGAGATTAATCCTTTGTTGGATAAGTAGCTTGTAAATATTTTTTCCCAGTTAGTGGGCTGTTTTATGTTTCAATCCTGTTTTCCCTTGCCAAGAAGCTCTTTAGTCTGATGAAGTCCCATTTGTTTATTCTTTCTATTGTTTCCCTCATCTGAGAAGTTATAGTGTCTGAAAAGATTCTTTTGAAAGTGATGTCAAAGAGTGTACTGCCTATATTCTCTTCTAGAAGACTTATTGTTTCAGGCCTAATCTTTAGGTCTTTGATCCATTTTGAGTTTATTTTTGTAAATAGTGAAAAAGAATGGTCAATTTTCATTCTTTTACATGTGGCTGTCCAGTTTTCCCAGCACCATTTGTTGAAGAAACTTTCTTTTATCCATTGTAGGTCCTCAGCTCCTTTGTCAAAGATTAGCTGTCTGTAGATGTGTGGTTTTATCTCTGGGCTTTCAATTCTGTTCCATTGATCTATGCACCTGTTTTTGTACCAGTACCATGCTGTTTTGATCACTGTAGCTTTGTAGTATGTTTTGAAGTCGGGGATTGTGATGCCTCCGGCTTTGTTTTTCTTACTCAGGATTGCTTTAGCAATTCGCAGTCTTTTGCCACCCCATATGAATTTTAGGATTCTTTGTTCAAATTCTGTAAAGAATGTCCTTGGGATTCTGAATGGGATAGCATTGAATCTGTAGATTGCTTTAGGTAGTATGGACATTTTAACTATGTTTATTCTTCCACTCCATGTGCATGGAATGTCTTTCCATCTCTTTATGTCGTCGTCAGTTTCTTTCAAGAAAGTCTTGTAGTTTTCATTGTCTAAATCTTTCACTTCCTTGGTTAAATTTATCCCAAGGTATTTTATTCTTTTCGTTGCGATTGTGAATGGGATTGAGTTCTTGAGTTCTTTTTCTGTTGGTTCATTGTTAGTGTATAGAAATGCTACTGATTTACGTATGTTGATTTTATACCCTGCAACTTTGCTGTAGCTGTTGATTGTTTCTAACAGTTTTTCTATGGATTCTTTGGGGTTTTCTATATATAAGATCATGTCATCTGCAAACAGCGAGAGTTTTACTTCTTCATTGCCTATTTGGATTCCTTTTATTTCTTTTTCCTGCCGAATTGCTCTGGCCAACACCTCCAGTACTATGTTGAATAGGAGTGGTGAAAGTGGTCACCCTTGTCTTGTTCCTGTCCTTAGAGGGATGGCTTTCAGTTTTCATCTGTTGAGTATGATGTTGGCTGTGGGTTTGTCATATATGGCCTTTATTATGTTGAGGTACTTTCCTTCTATACCCATTTTATTGAGGGTTGTTATCATAAATGGATGTTGGATCTTGTCAAATGCTTTCTCTGCATCTATTGAGATGATCATGTGGTTTTTGTTTCTCATTTTGTTAATGTAGTGTGTCACATTGATTGACTTGCGGAAGTTGAACCATCCCTGTGTCCCTGGTATAAATGTACTTGATCATGGTGTATAATCTTTTTGATGTATTGCTGTATTCGGTTTGCCAGAATTTTGTTGAGGATTTTTGCATCTATGTTCATCAGTGATATCGGCCTGTAGTTCTCCTTCTTTGTGTTGTCCTTGTCAGGTTTGGGGATCAGAGTGATGCTGGCTTCATAGAATGTGTTAGGGAGTGCTCCATCTTCCTCAATTTCCTGGAATAGTTTGAGAAGGATAGGTATTAAGTCTTCTTTGAATGTTTGGTAGAATTCTTCAGAGAAGCCGTCTGGTCCTGAACTCGTATTTTTGGGGAGGTTTTTGATTACTGTTTCTATTTCTTTACTTGTGATTGGCCTATTCAGATTCTCCATTTCTTCCTGATTCAGTTTGGGGAGGTTGTAAGAATTTAGGCATTTGTCCATTTCTTCTAGGTTGTTCAATTTGTTGGCATATAGTTTTTCATAGTATTCTCTTACGATCCCTTGTATTTCTTTGGTATCTATTGTGATTTCTCCTCTCTCATTCCTAATTTTATTTATTTGAGATTTCTCTCTTCTTTTCTTGGTGAGTCTGGCTAAGAGTTTGTCGATTTTGTTAATTTTTTCGAAGAAACAACTCTTTGTTTCATTGATCCTTTCTACTGTCTTTTTTGTTTCAATATTGTTTATTTCTGCTCTTATTTTTATTATTTTCCTCCTTCTACTGACTCTGGGCTTTGTTTGTTCTTCTTTTTCTAATTCTGTTAGGCTTCGTTTGAGGTTGCTTATGTGAGCTTTTTCTTGTTTAGTGAGGTGAGCCTGTATTGCAATGAATTTCCCTCTTACGACTGCTTTTGCTGTGTCCCAAATGATTTGGTATGTCGTGTTTTCATTTTCATTTGTCTCCAGATAATATTTGATTTCTTCCTTAATTTCTTCAATAATTTGTTCAGTAGTGTGTTGTTTAGTCTCCACATTTTTGCATCTTTCCCTGCTTTATTCTTGTAGTTGATTTCTAGTTTCATAGCATTATGATCATGAAAGATGCTTGATATTATTTCAACTCTCTTGTATTTAGTGATGCTTGCTTTGTTTCCCAAAATATGGTCTATCCTTGAGAATGTTCCATGCGCACTTGAGAAGAATGTGTAACCTGCTGTCTTTGGATGAAGTGTTCTATATATATCTATTAAGTCCATCTGGTCTAATTTTTCATTTAATTCTATAATTTCCTTGTTGATTTTCTGTCTGGATGATCTATCCATTGGTGTTAATAGGGTGTTGAGGTCCCCTACTATTGTTGTATTGTTGTTGATGTCTTCTTTTAGTTCTGTTAAGAGTTGCTTTACAAATTTTGGTGCTCCTGTGTTGGGTGCATATATATTTATAAGTGTTATGTCTTCTTGGTGGAGTGTCCCTTTTATCATTATATATTGTCCCTCTTTGTCTTTCTTTATCTGTTTTGCTTTGAAGTCTACTTTGTCTGATATTAGTATAGCGACACCTGCTTTCTTTTGTTCATTATTAGCTTGGAGTATTGTCTTCCATCCCTTCACTCTGAGTCTGTGTTTGTCTTTGGGGCTGAAGTGTGTTTCCTGGAGGCAGCATATTGTTGGGTCTTGTTCTTTGATCCATCCTGCCACTCTGTCTCTTTTGATTGGAGAGTTCAATCCATTTACATTTAGAGCGATTATTGAAATGTGGGGGCCTAGCACTGCCATTTTATGTCTTGTTTTCCAGTTCTCTTCAATTTCCTTTGTTTCTTATCCCATGGTTTAATCTGTTCTGATGGAGAGCTGCTACTCTCTGTTGTTGTCCTTCTACTTATCTCCTTTGCTCTTGGTTTTGTAGCCCCTTTCCTTTTTTTGATTTTTCAGGTATGAGGGTTTTCCTGAGCATTTCTTGAAGAGGAGGTTTTGTGGCAATGAACTCCCTTAATTTTTGTTTATCTTGTAAAGTTTTTATTTCTCCATCGTATTTGAAGAATATTTTCACTGGGTAGAGAATTCTCGGCTGCAGGTTTTTGTCCTTCAGATTTTTGAATATATCATTCCACTCTCTTCTACCCTGTAAAGTTTCTGCTGAGAAATCTGCTGATAGCCTGATGGGGGTTCCTTTGTAGGTTAATTCCTTCTGCCTGGCTGCCCTTAGTATTTTCTCCATGTTGTTGACTTTTGCTAGCCTCACTACTATATGCCTTGGGGTTGGTCTTCTTGCATGGATAAAGTTTGGAGATCTATTGGATTCTGTCACATGAAATTCCATCTCTCTTCCCAGGTTTGGGAAGTTCTCAGCGATTATTTCTTTGAATAGGCTTTCTGCCCCCTTCTCCCTCTCTTCTCCCTCTGGTATACCTATAATCCTTATGTTGAATCTCCTAATTGAGTGAGATAATTGTCAGAGAGTTTCTTCATTTCTTTTTAGTCTTAGTTCTCTCTCCTCTGTCTGCAGCATTTCTATATTCCTATCTTCCAAATTGCTGATTCTTCCCTCCATATTATTGGCCCTACTGTTCAGTGTGTCTAGATTTTTCTTAATCTCCTCTATTGTGTTCTTCATTTCCAGTATTTCTGTTTGGTTCTTCTTTATAGTATCGCACTCTTTTGTGACATAGCTCCTGAACCCGTTTAGTTGTCTATCTGAATTCTCTTTTAACTCATTGAGTTTTTTAATGATGGCTGTTTTGAAGTCATCGTCATTTAGGTTATATATTTCATTGTCTTTGGGATTGTTTTCTGTGTGTTTGTCATTTTCCTTCTGTTCTGGAGATTTAATATATGTTTTCATATTGCTTGATGGTGTAGATTTATGCCTCCGCATAGAGATAGAGTTTAGTTACTGCTTCCACTGGTTTCTACTGGTGTGGTGGGGGGACAGCTGTTTATACTGCACCAACCAGGAACCCTATGAGCTGTTGCTAACTGGGCCTGGGCCCCTCCTCGCAGTCACAGTCATCCTGTGGGTTCCCTCTTCAGCTGTGGGCGCTGTCACAGGGGGGCTTCAGGCTGCTGGTGCCTACTGTTGCAGACCACCTAGACGTGCTCCCTCCTTAGGGTCTGCAGCAGTGTTATGGGCTTTCCCAGCGGCCAGGGGCAGGATCACTTATATTTGCAGCTCTGTCACTGTCGGCTCCCACAAAATCTCTCTTGTCCACTGTGGGTCACAGCAGAGCTATGGGCATCTTCTGCAGTCTGTGGTTAGCTCACCTAGCTATGCTACTTTTATCCCAGGGACTTCCAGCCTTGTGGTTGCTGGGTGGGTGCTCTCTACTAGTGCTGTGCAGAGGCTTTCGCTGAAGCTGCTGTGAGACTGTAGAGTTTCCCCCGGGCCATGGAGCCGGGCCGCTGGAACTCAACCCAGCCCCAGTCCTCTCATCTAGGATCTTGGGGAGCCCCTTGCCCTGTCTAGGGGATAGCCGGAGACCTTGAGTTCAGTGGCAGCTGGCCGGCTGCTGCCCTGCCTGGGATTCTCCTCTTCTGGACCCTCCTGATGTTGTGGATGTTGGGCGGGGCCTCTCTGCTAATGGCAGGCAGAGACTTTGCCTGCTGCCAGGACGGAAATCTGGAGTTTCCCCCCCCGGGCTGCGGAGCCGGCCGCTGGAGCTCCACCCAGCCCCAGTCCTCTCCCAGGAGATCTCCAGTAGTCCCGAGCCCCTCCTGGGTGAAAGCCTGGTTAGTGGAGCCAGCGGTGGCAGCTGGCGGCCCACTGCACCATTTGGGATTCTCTCCGGGAGCCTTCCGGTGTTGTGGATGCTAGGTGGGGCCTCTCCGCTAATGGCAGGTAGGGGTTTTCCCCCCGCCTCAGGTGTGTAACTCTGGAGCTTCCCTTCTGGGCTTAGGTGTACTTGCGGGGGGCTTAGGTGGGGCACTGGTCACCTGTTTCCACCGTCGCTCCTCTGGTGTGTGCTCCCTCCTGCCCTTGGTGTGTGGCGATGTTCTGGGGGCGTCCACTGGAAGAAAGCCGCTTGCAGGTACTAGGCTGTTTGGGGGTCGGTGTAGGAGAGTTTTCACCTATCTCCACCTCCTCCCGGAGGGAAGTCCATCCACCTTCCGATGTATAGCAGCGTGGGTCTCTTGGGCATCCTGAGATGCTATATGGATATCCTTTGTTAAGTAATGAATGTCCAATTAGTTGTAGATTCGAAGGGGGAGAGACAAAGAAGACTACTCATGCTGTCATCTTGGATCTTCCTCCTGAAAATGACTTCTTTTTAAAATGAACACATCTCAGTAAATTTTCTCCCAAAGAGATTAGCTAGTCAATGACATTGTGTGGGTCTAACACTGTTTCTACCTTTATTTGACCTCTTCCTACTTGGATTTCCTAAGTCTTCCTTGCCATTAAGTCCTAACATGAGAACTTTCCCTTCTTTACTGATGGGCTATTGAATGTATTAGCCTTTTGAAGAAAGGATGCAACTCTCTTCGTATTGACTGAATGGTTATCAAAGGCTAGGCTCTGAGTTATCTAGTTTACAGGTCCTACTTCCAATCCTCATAACTTTTATGTCTCAGAAGGGGACATAAATGATCAAATTGGGTCAAAAAACCAGTAACCAATACTGATGGTAAGAAGAACAAGAAACATTAATTCAAAAAAGAAGCAGATATGTAAGAAAATTTTTGAATTTGATTCTAATATGCAAAATATCCAGGATTTCAGGAGCCAGCTACAGAGCAGAAATGTTTCTATTTTTGAGTTATGAATTTCAGACCACAAACTAAACTGTATAGGAAATTTAAAAATTTCTTAAGTTAGTTTTGTATGACCGCTTAATTGTTAACTTTTGAGTCCTATAAAAGAAAAACTGCACCAGATCAGTTAAAGAGGCAAGGAGAACTTTATTCAAGATTATCGCAATAGAGAGGAGAGACTGTTGCAATAGGGGAGAGTAATTGAACTCAATTCCACTGAAACAAAAGGCAGGAGGAGTTTTAAATGCTGGTGAGAGCTAATGGAAAAGTACTGGGGGACTTTAGAGGAGAGGTTGGTCCATGTGATTGGGCCATCTGTATTTAGTAATTGTTGCTTACGGAAGTTAGGATCCTACCCTCCCCAGAGACTGGGAGACAGGGGCTCTATCTTTCTGGATGATACATTTCAAAGGGATAGCTCCCAAGTCCTTGAGAAACACATTTCTGGGGTGCAGAAAATTTACATTTCAAAGAGACAGAGAAAAGATTTACAATTGCAAATCTTCTAACATAAATGCTTTAAGAAAAAGGCAGTCAGGAGCCTTTGCAGCTTGCCTGAAGTTTAGTCAAGCTGAGAGGACTGCTCCGGCCATCTTAGTCAGTCCTCATTCTGCTTAGCCTTCAGAAAATTTAAACACAGTCTTTTTTGGAGAGTTTTACTTCCCAACTCCAGGACTCATTCCAATCCCCACCTACCTCCCACCAACTGAGCCATGTTTCCAGACACCCAGGGCCAAGGGGTAGCCCTCCAATATCAATTGTACACCCGCCCAATTTATGGCAGAGTGGTCCATTGTCCTAGTTAGCCCAGCTCCTTCAAGACCAGCGGCTCTCTGCTGCTTCTATGCCATATTTGGGTATAGTAATCTTACTCGTAAGTGGCCTTTGAGTCAGTCTGCCTAGATAGCCAGAATAGTTCTCTTTGCCACATTCTTCATCTGATCAAACTAACACATAGCCTGAAGGGAGAGAAAGGGAGTAGAAGAAATAGGAAGAAAAAATAATACAAGTTAATTTCTGAAACATATTTTCCTGCCACACATCCTGAGAATAGACTGATTCATTCAACAAACACGAAAGCATTAAGATGCTAATAGCTGTATATTCACATGCTAATTCAGTAAAAACAAAGAAAATGCATCTCATTAGCCTAAAGTCATTAGAGTCTAAGTTTAATCATCCATTCAGTGTAGCTTCTGTAGTATTCAGGAAATTTGTCTAGATTGAAGAAGCAAACTTAAATATTAAATACGTTTTTTTCTCAGTAGCACCCAATATTGGAAACTGTAGTAAGGATTCGTGCTTCTAACTCTCATATTCTTAAAAGTTTTTGATTGTATGCTATTTTTAGCTATATAGGAGTTTTCACATTTTAAGTGTTTTTCTTGACCTTTCTGATAATCAAATTTAGTGAAAAAGAATAGGGCACTGTATAACATACCATATAGAATGCACCTATTTGTGTAGTTCTGCAAAAACAAGGTATAGTTTTGCACATCTCTGTACATGAGGATGAGGCCTATAATAAAATTCTTAGCAATCATTTATGTGTTGAATATGGCTCTGCTGTTCAGCATCGTAAGTCCATGAAATGATTTCTGAGGAGATTGAGAGGTAAAATATCAAGATTTTTTTTAGAAAACCTTGTAGTTTTAAATAATAAAGCAGACACCAACAAACATTAAGGTTGAGCTACTCATTTCATGATGTTGTCATGACAACAGATCTTGAAAACTGAAAGTGAGGATAAAGATGAACAAAAATTGGGGTTGTAGACCTTATAAAGGGATCAAATTCTTAATTTAAAAAAAAATCAATTTCTCCAATGGGCAAGGTTTCTGTAGGAGATCCCTGGGCAAGAAGGGCCCCTCCCTGTTGGGTTCTACTTCCTTTTGTCTCCTAAGGATTTCCTGGTGCTGCCACCCCACCCAGCCTCTTGAATCTTTCTGCTTCCCTTGACTGCTGGCTGAAAAGTGGCAAAAAAATTCCATTCCTTAGTAGTGTATGAGAAACAACTTGGATTCCTCCAAGACAGATTTTAATAAGAAAACAGAGGAAAACAAAAAACAATATGAACATTCTTTAGCTCCCTGAATCATTTTTCAGTGATCTCCTGTGTGGCTCTCTTGGCTTGAGCAGTTCACAGAACTGTATGTAACAAGGGGGCCCAATCCCTGCCAGGTTTCCCAGGACTTTCCTGGTTTTAGCACTGAAAGTTTTATATCCAAGGAAACCTCTTAGTCTTGGGCAAACTGGGAAGGTTGGTCACCCTACCTGTCTGTTGGGGGGGATACTCTAAAAGCCTTCTTTTCCAGTCCTTGTACTTTTTCCTACCCAATCCCTCCAATGTCCCTTTAAGATAGATACAGATGATAAGAAGGTTGAATGAGGGGCCGGCCCCATGGCTTAGTGGTTAAGTTCCGTGCACGCCACTTAGGCAACCTGGGTTTAGTTCCTAGGTGTGGGCCTATGCCACTTGTCAGTGTTTATGCAGTGGCAGTGACCCACAAAGTAGAGATGGATTGGCACAGATGTTGGTTTGGGATGAGTCTTCCTCAGAACAAAAAAAGGAGGGGTTGAATGAGCTAGTCTCAGTCTGAGAATGGAAGAGTCCTACTTGTTAAAATACGTTAGTGTGGCAATAGCAAGTCAGAGGGCCATTGTGCCACCGACTTGTAAAGGAGTTTTTTGCCATAGGCCACAACCAGTACTCTTAGAAATAGACCTCATCAAGCCCCAGAAGTAGACAGCTACCACCACTACCATGGACTCCTCAGAAAGTTTATCACAAGTACTGCAGGTGCTGACATCAAAGAGAGGTTGGATCTTTGGGTAGTGTGAGTAGTCACTAGTCACACTATTCAATGTGAATAGTCAGACAACAGCCATTCAATTGAGTACTGTGTAAACAGTCAAAACAAAGTGGCTTTAAGGGCTTCTTGACCAAATAATCCAGCACACTTGGTCTTTTGTAGACCCAACCCACAAGTATGGATAAAGAGAACACTCTCAAAAATATTAAAATACCATATATAGTGAGTAATTAGAGGTGAAGGATTGACTTTACTAAAATTAGAGTGGCTATTAACCTCAAATATGAGTGGAATTTTTATAAATAACTTTAATTCTTTTTTATATGTACCCGTGTTGAAAAAAAAATACAGAAAAGAGAGGAGACAATGAAAATCACCAATAATCTTATCACACAGAGATATCCACAGCTGACATTTTATCATTTCTTCTTGATCTCTCTGTGTATATACTAACACATACACGCATATGTATCTCATAGATAGAAAGTATATGTAGTTTTCTAATCTTCTTTTTTTGACATAACATTTGTTATGGACTGAATGTGTCCCTTCTCCAAATTCATATGTTGAAGCCCTAACCCCCAATGTGATGATATTTGGAGATGGGGCCTTTTGGAGATAATTAGGGTAGGTACACTAATTAGGGTAATTAGGTTTGGAGAGTGGAACCCTCATGATGAGATTAGTGTGCTTATAAGAGAAGACACAGAGATTTTGCTCTCTTGCTCTCTCTGCCATGTGAGGACACAGCAAGAAGGCGGCCATCTACAAGCCATGAAGAAAGCTCTCACCAGGAACTGAATCAGCCTGCACCTTGATCTTGGACTTCCCAGCCTCCAGAACTGTGAGAAATAAGTTTGTGCTGGTTAAGCCATCCAGTCTGTGGTATTTTGTTACGGCATCCGGAGCTGACTAAGACAACATTATACATTAAAATTTCCTGTGTTAAGCATTCTTTAAACACAACATAATGGCCAGACAATCACCCACCATACAGCTTGAAGGTACTATAACTTATTTTGCCAAACTGATAGTTTAATTCACTTAGATATATAATGTATACTATTGGCTGCCCTTTCTGTTTCCAAAAAGAATAATGATTTGTTTAGAAATATACTCCTCTTCCATGTAGCTATGCACCTTAAAGAGAAATAATTCCATGTCGAGCTCTAAGAGTGGACCTGATAGGTCTAAAAATAATCTAATTCTCTTTCCCAGTGATTGGTTCAGAAAAGACATAAGGTCACTGCTAGCCAATAAGATGTGAAGGGAAGTTCTGATGGAGAGATTTGGGGAAATTTTCTTACATTTAAGACAGAGTCATAAGAAGAAATAGTCTCTCTTCTTCTTGTAGACGTGAATTGTGGATGTCCAGCCATCTTACTTTCTGATAGCTCTGGAGATTGCAGAAGAGTTGAATGAAACCTCATTCTTTGATGAGTTTGACGAACCACTGAATCACAACCCTGAAGCCTACCTCCTCCTCTGTACTTTCTGTTATGTGAAAAAAATTTCCTCTTTATTTAATTCAGTTTGTGTCAGGGTTTCTGGTACTTGCAGCTAAAATCATCCCAACATAAAATATTTTATAAATTTTACTGTCACAACTATCTTTGTGCATAAATTTTTGTCCATATGTCAGTTTATTTCCTAGAACAGAATCTCTGAAGAGAAAATCCTGGGTCAAAGAGTAGGAACATGTTTAATAATCTTCATACCTATTGCCAAATTTATTCTCAGAAGGGCTACATCAGTTTACACTCCCATCAGCAATATATGAGTGACTATTTCAATGTAGCTTTACTAGCATCAAATATTATCTTCTTTAAACTTTTTATTGACGTGATGGAGAAATAATGATACTATGTCGTGATATCAATTTGCGTCTTGTTAGAGGCGTCGAACATATTTTCATATACATCATTTGTTAGGCATTCCTATTTAGTCGTATGTACATTGTATATTTATGTCCTTGGCTGCTGCTTGTTACTTTTTTATAAAGCAGAATTTGAGGATAAGCAGTCATTTTTAAAAGTTGGTTATAAGGTAATTTTTGTTTTAAAATCTTTCTTGTTTGGACAGATATTGATCTTGGCTTTTTAGTTCATCAAATGAGAAAAAAAAAAAAACCCTGAAACTCACTTAGAGACCCAAAGAGCTTCCTTTCTTTAACAGACATTCATATCTATGGAGTTTGGTCAAATTCTTGAAGAGTTTAATAGTTGTAATCCAAATTCAATCCAAATGGAATCTTTTAACTTTTTGATTTCTCTAATCAGTATTCTTAGGGTATCTAAGTGCTCATTTTAAAGCTTCATTTATGACCTGTTCAGCAATATTTAGGTTTCTCTCTATTGCTTTAATAACCCACCATGACTTCCCTCATGCACCCTCTTGCTAAAAATTGTTTTATGTCAGGACTTAGCAAATTTATGCTCAACTAGAGAGAAACATGGGTATGTAAAAGAAAAAATGAGTCCTAATAATAAGACATATTCAAGATATAGGAGGCAACACTTGCCCATTTTTATTCTAAAACTGCCAGTTTTCAGTGTGTCTGCAACTCTGGAAAATAGCATAATGCAGTCTTCATTATTAATGTGCTCGATTATACCTTTTCACAAAGGTTGGCATTAGCTAGGTGCTCTCTTGAGAGCAAGGGAGACGTGATGAATGATACTCATTCCCTCATTGCTGAACTTCTCCCCTGACTTTGGCTGGATTGGAAAGAAGAATATTACAAAGTGCAGTGGCTTGCTTCGCCCCAGAAGTTATGTCAGGAGGAAAATCTATATCACCTTTGAGTCTGGCCTTGTATGTAAGAAGAGTGGCAGCCTCCTCAGCGTGATTGACAGGCCCCTCTCAGGCAGGAGCACAGGAGCTCAGGAATCCTGGATGGGTGGTCCTTGAGTCAGATGGGCTTTATCCCAGAGGTAAGTCCACAGACCAAGGGCTCTAATCACTGAGGTTTGAGGGCAGGACTTTAGTGACCCAGGAGAAGATGGCAAGGGGAAGACAGGGTAGCAAGACCAGAGAAAAAAGCAAATCCTGGAAACTGGAAGATACAGTAATGGAAAGAGCTTCATCAGAGGACAACAAGTCTTCTCCAGATTTGACTGGCAGTGAAGGTGACTCAGAAATGTGGAAGCCCGGTGATTGGCTCTGGGCAACTCCCATTCCAGGTCTGTTGAAGAGTAACAAATCTCAGCAAACTCGTTTTAGCAAAAGAGAGGGGTACAAAGTGATATCATTGGAGCCAAGGGCAGGAATTCAAGAAGGGATTAGTATTAAGAACAGGAAAATCATCAGGAACCCAGGCCATGTTCTGCCATCTCTTCTTCTCAATGTATGTCTGCTACATTCCTCTATGTGTCTATGGATAATTCACCTTGGTCCACACAGAATGTGGCAGCTCCCAGCTCCTAAGTTTACGTAGTCCAGCCACACAGACTCTGAATCTCTTTCTATTACTCTCAGTATCTTGCAAACTTTTCTATCTAGATAGATAGATCGGTGGGTAGATAGAGAGATAGACAGGTAGATAGGTAGATGATAAACAGACAGATAGAAGATAATTAGATCAATTCTATTCCAATTTTTATTCACTGACTGGCCCAGCTCTAGTCCAATCAGCTGTGTTCATGGCAGGTACAAGCACAGTGAACAGACAGCACCATGGAAACTCAACTCTAGGGACTGGAATGAGTGAGGGGTAGAAGGATTGGCAGTTAAGAGGATATTGTGAGCCATCTACTCAAATTCTAAATCTCATTAAATTGAAGAGGAAGAGTGAGATTGTTAATATACTGCCTGTTCCATGTTGAAATTGGCCTTGGATCTATGGATCCAGTTATTGTTGAATTAAGGACAGTAGAAGCCAGTACTGACAAAGTTCCTCTCTTAATAAATGCTTCTGAGGAAGTGGCTGTATAAGTGCTTATAAACTGTTTTGTTAAATAGTATATATGTTTAGTACATATTTGTTTTTACTCTTAGAAAAATACTGAAAACTTTCAGCCGTGGTGGAATAATAGAGTTTGAACTTGCCCTCTCATCTTCAACAGTTAAAAAACCAGACAAGGAGCTGGCCCAGTGGCATAGTGATTAAATTTGCATGCTCCACTTCGGCAGCCCAGTGTTCATGGGTTCAGATCTCTGGTGCAGACCTACACACTGCTCATCAAACCATGCTGTGATGGGGTCCCACATACAAAATAGAGGAAGATTGGCACAGATGTTAACTCTGGGCCAATCTTCCTCACCAAAAAAATAAAATAAAATAAAAAAATTTAAAAACCAGACAAAACATCTACAAAACAATGGTTTTCAAAAACATTAGACAATGGGTAGTGCAGGACTATACTCTGCAAGACAGGAAGCCCATAATTACCTCAGTTTACTGCATGGAGAGGCTACAGCACAGGAAAGAGAACCCAAACAGGGCCCAGCAGTTTGATAAGTTGGAAGTCCAGGGAGGCCATGATGGCTAGAATTTGTGGGGCAAAGCAATGGAGAAAAGGGAGCTGCAAAGGGAGAGAGCTGGGGAGATCTGCAAAGGGCTTTCATCATTTCTTCAGCTGAGTAATGATCTGAGTAAGCATGCATGTGAGGAAACTTCCCAAAGCCAGGGAATGAATCAACAGAAAGGAATAAGCATAAACATCACTGGAATCAATGCATAGTTAAGAGTGAGTCATGTTCACACTAGCCCAGATGAAAAGATTTCCTAATACATGAAGCATTGGGTAGATTCTTCAGAGGCCTATCACCTTAGTAGCAGGGCCAAATTTGCTCTAGACTATAGGCTGTTCTGGTCCAAAGCAGCCAAAGCTTAAAAGTAAGGCTGAAAATGATCAAACTAATTCTAAACGACTTAACTATATCCCTAAACAAAGCCCAACAATAGGTAAATGAAAGCAACAAAATATGACACTCAACATGAAATTCAAAATGTCTGGCATCCAATCAAAAATTACCAGGCATGCAAAAAGCAGGACAATATGATCCTTAGCTAAGAGAAAGTCAATCACGTATATTTTAGAATCAGCAGACAAAATATTAAAACAGCTATTGTAAATATATTCCATATTTTCAAGAAGGTAGATGAAAACGTGAACATGATGAGAAATGAAAAGAAATTGAAGGTATAAGAAAGATCTAAATGGAACTTCTAGCAATGAAAATACAATCTCTGAAATGAAAAATACAGTGGATATAATTAACATCAGATTAGATACTAACAGAAAAAAATATCATTGCACTTAAAGATGTAGCAATAGAAACTATCCACAGAGATACAGAAGAATGAAAAAAAATGAGTACAGCGTCAATGACCTGAGGAAGTATATCAAGCAAACTAATACATGTGTATTGGAGTCACAAAAGAAAGGGTAGGCTGCAAATGGAAAAAAAAATTTTTTGGAGAAATATTTTCCCAAGTTTAATGAAACTTATAAATCCACAGATGCAAGAAATTCAACACACTTCAAATCAAGAAACATGAAAAAAACAACTCCACTTTGGTAGGCAGCATCATGGTCCCCCAGTGATATCCATGTCTTAATCCTTGGAAGCTATGAATATGTTACCTCATATCACGTTGCAAGTTAAGGATCTTGAGATGGGAAGATTATCCTAAACTATCTGAGAGGGCACAATATAATAATGAGTCTTTATAAGAGCAAGGCAAGAGAGTGAGAGAGAAGAAGATGTGACGATGGAAGCAGAGGTTGGAGAGATGCAAGGAACAGGCCAGAAGCCAAGGAACGCAGGCAGCCTCTAGAAGATGAAAAAGGCAAGAAATGATTCTCCCCAAGAGTCCCCAGAGGAAGGCAGCCCTGCCACTACCTTGACTTTAGCTCAATAGGACCTATTTTTGAACTTCTGACATCTAGAACTGTAAGATGATAAATGCATATTGTTTTAAGCCGTTAAATTTGTCATAATTTGTTACTGCGGCAACAGGAATCTAATATGAACACCAAAGGACATCACGGTAAAATTGCCGAAAATAAGCGATAAAAAGAAAAATCTTAAAAGCAGTCAGAAAAAAGAATGAAACACATTGCATATTGAGGAACAAATCTTTTGCATCCCGAGGGGAAAATGCACGTTATATATAGAGGAAGAGACTCATTCTGAACGCCATGGACTTAATATTGGAGTTCACTCACTATGCCTTCAATATATGTTTTGGCTCTCATTTTTATAGTTTGGAGTGTTGTCCTTTTATGAGTAATAATAATAGTTCCTTTGTGTGTGTGTGTGTGTGTGTGAGGAAGATTGTCCCTGAGCTAAAGCTATGCCAACCTTCCTCTACTTTATATGTGGGATGCTGCCACAGTGTGGCTTGATGAGCAGTGCATAGGTCTGCACCCAGGATTCAAACCTGTGAACCCCAGGCTGCCCAAGCAGAGCATGGGAACTTAACCACTATGCCACCGGGCCAACCCCAATAGTTCCCTTTTTAATGAGCCTCTTCTAGAATCCAGGCTTTTGGGCATATTATCACTATTTCCAACCCCACCCCTCAAACTAACCAGTGAGGTTTTGAACCCGAAGGTAGATGGTTAGTAAATGGATGAGGCAGGATTCCAATCCAGATCCTCTTGAAAGGATCTGCTTATTTCACCATGAGCACTTCTCTTTCCTTGGAGAGAACCCACACATCTTCAAAGCCTTAGTTAATTCCCGTCTCTTCAGTGAAATGTCTTCCTCGACAGCCCTAAATACAATAATCCTTACTGTCATTGGGCTGCAGTAGCTCATCTGTAAAGATATGCTTCCCTCACTCCCCTCTATGAACCATACTCCTGATATTCAAGCCCTGGGAAGCCCTCATCTGGGCTGACTCTAACTCACTTTTTGAGCAATAGAATGCAATGGAAATGGAACAGCATAACTTCCAAGGTTAGGTAACAAGAAACTTAGGAGCTTCTTCCTGGGTCTCTGAAATGACTCCCTGTTGGAACTCTTGCTCTGGGAAAAGTGAGCTGTCATATAAAAAATCTTACTACCCTGAGACTGCCATACCGTTTTGTAGAGAAGCCAGCCAAATGAAGGGGACACATGGAGAAAGAGGCAAATGTCTGCCAGCCCCTAACGGTTCCAACCATCCCACTCCCAATTTAGGCAGAAGAAAATGATGTCAGATGGAAATCTGAATTAGAGAAATGAAGAGCAGTAGAAATGGTCAATGTGTGCAAAAATTTTTTAAAAAATTATTTTTTCTCATTTAAAATATTTATTAAAAAAGATAATTGACATCAAGCAAAAATAATAGCAGTGTGTTATGGAGGTTATAATACATGTATAAGTAAAATTTATGACAATATGACAACAATAGCACAGAGTAAGAGAGGAGAGAAATGGAAGTATCCTATAGCATAGTTCTTAAAAGATATTTTAAAGCAGTATAATATTATTTAAAGATATAATGTGACAAGTTGAAGATACATATTGTAAACCCTAGAGCAGGAGTTAGCAAGCTACAGCCTGAGTGCCAAGTTTGGCCTGCCATCTGTTTTGTAAATAAAGTTTTATTGGAACACAGCCAAGCCCATTTGTTTTCATATCTGTATGGCCCACAAAGCCCAAAATATTTACCCTCAGGACCTTTAGAGAAAAACTTGTCAACCTTGCCTTAGAACAACCACTAAAAAGAGAAGACAAAGAAGTATAGCTAATAAGTCAGTAATGGAGATAAAACAGAAACATAAAAAATTCAATTAATCCAAAGGAGAACAGAAAAAGAGGAATAAAGTAGCAATCTCTCTGCTTCGTCCCATACAACTGGCCATGCTAACCTTGATTTTCCTTCTCTCCTTTGGACTGCTTCTTCTTAGTCTTCTTCCCAGATTTCTCTTCCTCTGCTGCTCCCTTGAATGCTGGCCTCCTGTCTACCTCACTAGCTTGTCTGCCACTTGCCACATGCATCCTCCTCTCCAGATAAGCAGAACCATCTACCGTTCTAGATACACTGTTTCCTGCATCTGAGTCTCTGCCCGTGATGTTCTACGTGGACCTCCTCACTCTTTCCATCCCCCAGGCCCTACCCCTGCCTCTGCCCTGTGCCCTTGCTAACTCTGGGTAACTCTAGTTCAAGTTTGAGGATTCAACTTAGACATGATCTCATCTACCCCATAAGTCTTCCCTCACCCCACCCTACCCGAGCCCAAGCTTCTTCCTGCTATTAAGGCACTTGCTGCACTGAATTGTAATTATGTATTTACTCGTTTTTCATCTCCATGATACTCTTGGATCCTTGAAGTCAGGAATAATGTCTTACTTGACATTTTTTTAAAATCTCTGATACCTATACAGAGCGGTATTGAATAAATATTTCTTAAATAAATAAATGAAAAGTTAAATGAATATCTACTTATAAAATGAGAGTATTATAAAATAATAGGAGCTAACACTTATTTAATGATACTTATATGTCAGGCACTGTCCAGTGTGCTTTACGTGCAGTAACTTATGTAACTTTTACAGGAAGTTTAATATGTATTATTATTATCCTCATTAGCTGATAGGTTAAGCAAGTTTCCTAAGGTGGCAAAGGAATAACCAGAATTCAAACCTAGGTATTCTGATCCCACAGCCTGAGATCCAGAATGTTAGCGTTGAAAGAACCTTAGAGACTGTGGGTTCTAACCCCCTCACTTTACAGAGGAGGAAGCTGAGCTTCACAGAGCTGATGCATCTCGACCTTCAAAAAGGATAACTAAATATTCAGAAACATTTATAAATTCTTTGTCTTATTTATTTTATCAACTTAGTATCTTTAGACTATAAACACCTCCAGAAAGTGGCACCGTGGGAATACAACTGGGTTATAGGGCAGCAGCAGACACAGAAAGCTGCTTCTAGCCACCACTGTCTTAATGAAAGAATGGAACGTGGAGAACTTAGAAATGTTTGTACTTAAAATTGAAAATGAAGAAAGATAACAGAGGACAGAAATACAACTTTGTTATCTATAAATAAGCACTCACAAATAACACTGTATGAAACTTATTTGTACCTGTGTTTATGAAAATGTAATATCCTAAGTGTCTATTGCTGAAGTTATTTTTCCGTTAATATAAAAATAGCGTGATAAGAAATGAAGTCCTGCATTCCTACCCATTCCACAGTTGGTAGGTCTTATTTTATCAGCTTTGAAAATAAATAAGATGGACTCTGAGACTGACTGTTTGTACCACCTCCTAAGTAGGATTTAAAATTTTCATACCATGTGTTGGAAATAGCTATATTTTTTAATTTCTAGTGAAGGGTTTTCTTTAATCTCAAATATTTACCTGTACCTGTAAGCAGATATTAATAGCGGAATAATCCTATATAATAACTCTAATGGTGAGACTGGCAATACCAGTTGCAAAGGACAGGTGGAATATATTCTGCATTCCCAGTGCCCTAACATAAACAGATTATTAAAATAGTTACAACTGAGACCTAAGAATTCAGTGCAGACAAAGCAAACAGGCAGAGAATTTCTTAAGAGTAACCTCATATTCACGGGGTACAAAGTCTGGCAGTTTTAGGTTAAATTTTTGCCTAGTGAACTTGTAATAAAAAAAATTCCCCAGATTCCCAAAGGTTAGACCACCTAGATGGGTTCAAATACTGAATGTTAAATTAGAAACATGATTTTGATCATGCTGAAAAAGGGATATAGTTTTTTATTATTCATTTTTAGTTTATTATTCAGTCTAATTATCCATTGAGGCACTTTTCTAGATTTAAAGAAAATATCCCTGGTGACAATCACATATTAAATAAAAATTACATACTAAAGCGCATTTGAATCTTTCACCTACTTTTATTAGAAGGCAAAAAAAAATTTTTTTAGAATGAATAGATATTTCCCATCAATGAGTATAGTTTCCAACTTTTCAAACTCCGAGGACTTTTCATCCTCAAAGACCCACTTCTGGATTAAATATCAATCTCTCTCCTTAAGGAGATGGGTGGTGGGTGCTTTCTTTTGATGAGGCAATAACTGCATCCTCTACTAAATAAACCCAGTGGTTGAGGTATTTATAGGAAATAAACTCAAGGCTGAAAAGCTAGCAGGTTTTTTAGCCTGGGATATGATGGTAATTGAGTATTTCTAGGAGTACACCCTCGGGTTAATTCTATTATACTGAACTGGAGTCTCTCTCCAGCTTCCATTTTTTCTCAAGATCTTCTTTGCTGACTCTCTCCACATTTAGAAGGTAGCCCTAAAAATTCTGTAATAAATGTCTCATTTTCTCTATAACAAATGCTTTAGCTCTAAACTGCCAGTCCTTAGCCCTCCTGCAAATTCACAAACTACAAAGTCATCACACAGCATTCAAAATTTAAAAGGAAAGGGCTTGGGCCTCCTCTTCCTCTGCTACAAGCAGTATAGGGAAAACGTTTATTAGAACCCACGACTTAGAAACAATTAAAAGTTATAGTCATGTGATAAGGAAACAAAGAATTTTAAAACAGCCCTCAGCTCTGTCCTTTGGGGAAATTGTGGTTTGACTCTTTACTACCTTAGCTTATTTCAGTTCTAAAATCTGGTTTGTAACCTACATTAAGAAAATGGGATCTCTGTAAATAAAATGGTGTCTCTTCTTGCTTATTGCTACGTCATGAAAAAAGTAGCTGAAAACATTTTCATCAAATTTATAGGGTGTGTTTGAGACAGTCTGATGTAACCAAAAAGAACAAATATGTGGTTACAAAGGCGCACACACAATTCATTTTGGAAAGTCATTAGGATGACACTTCAAAGAGACAGGGCAGTGTCCTCCAGAACAACTGCTGGCTTTCAGGTTTGGGGGGGGGGGTGACGCAATCACATTACACATATGTGTGTCTCCAGCATGAGTAAAAGCAGCGATTATTTATGTGATGATGGTCAGTGACAGTTCAGAGCAATGCTGGGTTGGCTTGGTTGATGCTGCAAGTATTTTTAATATGTGAATCTATAATGAATTCTAGTATGTTCTTGGAAATGGATCTCATTTTAGTTTCTTTTTTATATTATGAGGGATCCTTAAATTGGAAATTTAAAGGGTGAAAGCTAATTTATTTTGTGATACAATTTCACTGAAGCAGAAATCCATTTATTTATGAAATAAACTCTTCTGGCAAAATAAGGAAATTTTCTGGTTATTAATTGTTTTGAATACAGTCATATCTCATGGCAGATGCTGTCAATGTCCCTCTCATATCCTGCAGGCCCAACCCAAAGATCACCTGTAACTTCAGTGGTGGTTCCAATACACAAGGACTTCCTTCTTAAGCACTTGCATCTCCTGCTCAGCCTGAGTATGCCGTAGGCCTGGAATGCCAGGTAACTAATCTCCTTAGGAACAACGGTCAATCAATGAGGGATGAGAATTGGGAGACAAATGTGCCAGCTTCCTTGCCCCTTGGTGGGTCAGTTCTGAGCCACGTTCTACACAGTCTCTCAGAGTTCCCGGGGGACTGCGCCCACACAATAATGTATTAGCACACCTTATTATCAGGTGTCCTCCTTTCTCTGCCTTACCTCCTCACATTGTGACTCCCGAGGTCACCTCCCAGACAAACTCACCACATACATCCAAGACCTTGTCTCAAGTCTGCTTTGCGGGGAATCCAAACTAAGATAAATTTAAAGCATTGGCAATTTCTTATCTTGGTAGTACTTTTTTTTTTTTACATCTAGTTAGAAGGTTAAATTCATGAACTTTTGCATCAAGCAAGCCTAGATTTACATCCTGGCTTCCCCTCTAATTAGCTGTGTAATTTGGGGCAAGTGACTGAACCTCTCTGAGTTTTAGTCTTTTACGTCTATAAAGTGAGGATGACAACAGCACCTACTTTAAGGTGTGATGTCTTGTGTCTATTAAATTAGGTAACACACTTAGCACAGTGTAATACATATAGTGCCTAATATATATAATACAGTGTAATACAGTGCCTAATACATATAATAAATACTCAATAAGAGTTAGCAGTGGTTTCTTGGTTTAATAGCTTCTTGTTTTGTTCCAAAAGATTTTTAACGAAACTATGTTCATTTAAAGTAATAAGGCTTCAAATGGGCTCATAGGAACATAAGTGGTTACTCACTGAGAACAATAAAGCAAGGAGGATGGAGAAATCTTTCTTGCCAGCAGCCTACATTCTTATATCCCTGTCATTCACTGTCTCAATGGTGAAAAAAAATGGAAGTTCTCCCTATCTTCATCTATATCTAGGCAGGGTTTAATGCACACCGTTTCCGTGAAGCTTTCCCCAGTGAGTCTAGCTAAGCAAATGTTCCTTTCTTTTAATGATAGATAGCATTTACTATCTGCACTATTTGTTTTAACGCTTAACCGTATGCAAAAGCTTTGTGATGGTTAATTTTATGTGTTAACTTGACTAGACCAATACCCAGACAGTTGGCCATAAGTTCTAGATGTTTCTGTGAAAGTATTTTTTGGGTGAGATCAATATTTGAATCAGTAGAGTTTGAGTAAAGCAGATTACTCTCTATAATGTGGGTGGGCCTATCCAATCAGTTGAAGGCCTTAATAGAAAAAATCTGACCTCCCCTGAAGGAGGGTGGATTCTGCCAGCAGACTGCCTTTGGACTTGAACTGCAGCATCAACTCTTCCTTGGGTCTCCAGCCTGCCAGCCTCCTCTGCAGATTTTGGATTTGCCAATCTCCAGAATCCCATGAGTCAATTCCTTAAAATAAATCTCTCTCTCTTCAAATATATATAATCTCATATTGGCTCTATTTCTCCAGGGAACCCTGACTAATACAATCTTCACAAAGTTTTATGCACATTCAAAATTTAGTGTTTTAGGAAATGGAATGATAGAAATAATCTGGATGGCATTTCAGAACATATTTATTAATATTTAATAATTTAATCTGTGAAATTAATTTTAATTAAATTTAGTAAAATACAAATACTTAAGACAATTATATTACATAGTAATATAGAAATTACTTTTTCTTCAGACTTTTTAATGAAAGTAAACATTTCAGGATCGGGAAGGAAAATTATGTCAGCAAGAAAAGCAAAGTTTATTATTTAATCCTGGAAATATGAAACCTCTAGATATTTATTAAGCAAAAAATAAAATGAATTAAAGAAATCACAACCCTGGATGTCTAGGGTGATCAAGGACACTTACAGAATCAGCACAGGAAGGACTCTTACGAATGCTCTGTCCTTCTCACTGTAAGGTATAAATGAGAAACTTAGGCCTAAAAACGTCACGTAGCTAGTAATCGGCAGTGCTTGAATTAGAGCTCAGGCTTCAGTGTTCTTTACACCTCAGCCTAACACCTCCCTATAGAGCAGGCAGCGCTCAAGGACCTGCTAGAGGCAGTGTGGAGCCCCTACTCTCACCACTGTCATCCACAGCGGAGCTCAGCATGTTCTTTCAGCAGCACCACCACCCGCCAACACTGGAGATACACTGCCACTCAACACTCTCAAGCCCCTGCCCCAAAGTTCCCGAACCTCCTGTTCCTCTGGATTCTTCATGGCAAACAACAGCTACTGTTTCTGTCTAATTTAGCTAAAAGCAAAATGAATTTGATGTAAGGTTATCCGATAGCCCACTGAGCTGGTAGGGCAACTGGAATCTAGGCTCAAAAATGGACAGGAACCAACAAGGTCAAGCTATGGTCAAAATTACATCACAGTAACAGTCTGCTGCCATTGGACACTCATGCCACCCTGCCGGACTCTGCATTCCTGGGCACTGGCTGCCACAAAACAACCATCTCAAGCTGTCCCCTGACCCTCACCTCACATAGGAACATCCAATTGACCAAGACTGAGTCATATCCACCTCACCCTTCCTCTCCCCAAGTGCACAAGCTGCTGGGAGAGGAAATATTTGCCACTCTTCAGATTCAATCATGGGATGCAGGGCCTTCTTCTTTCTTTCTTTTTAGTTATTTTTATGGGAACTTTTTGCTACTACATATATTTTTAAATTATTTTATTGAAGCCACATTGGTTTATAACTGTGTGGATTTCAGGTGTACATTATTATATATCAGTTTCTGTATAGACTGCATTGTGTTCATCACTAATAGTCCAGGTTTGTTCATCACCATACATATGTGCCCCTTTACCCTTTTCACCCTCCCCCTGCCCCCTTCCCCTAGGGTGACCACCAGTCTGTTCACCTTATCTGTGTGTTTATCTTCCACATATAAGTGAATCATACAGTATTTTGTCTTTCTCTTTCTGACATTTCTATAGCATAATAACCTCAAGGTCCATCTATGCTGTCGCAAATGGCACGATTTTGTCTTTTTTATGGCTGAGTAGTATTCCATGATGTGTGTGTGTGTGTGTGTGTGTGTGTGTGTGTGTGTGTGTGTGTACACCACATTCTCTTTATCCATTCATCCCTTGATGGGCACTTAGGTTGCTTACAAGTCTTGGCTATTGTGAATAATGCTACGATGAACATAGAGGTGTATATCTCTTTTGAATTAGTGATGTCATGTTCTTTGGATAAATACCCAGAAGTAGAATAGCTAGATCATATGGTATTTCTATTTTTAATTTCTTGAGAAATCTTTATACTCTTTTCCATAGTGGCTGCACCAGTTTGCATTCCACCAGCGGTGTATGAGGGTTCTCTTTTCCCCACATCCTCTCCAACACTTGTTGCTCCTTGTCTTGTTAATTACAGCCATTCTGAAGAGTATGAGGTGATATCTCATTGCAGTTTTGATTTGCATTTCCCTAATAATTAGTGTTGTTGAAAATCTTTTCATGTGCCTGTGGGCCATTTGTATATTTTCTTTGGAAAAATGTCTGTTCATATCCTCTGCCCATTTTTTGATTGGGTTGTTCATTTTTTTGTCATGGAGTTGCATGAGTTCTTTATATATTTTGGAAATTAACGTCCTGTAAGATATACGATTTGGGAATATTTTCTCCCAGTTGGTAGGTTGTCTTTTCATTTGTTGATGGTTTCCTTAACTGTCAGAAGCTTTGGGGGGAACTTTTTACTAATGTATTCTGACAAAATCACTGTCTTTGATAGAAATTAGGACTAAAATTAAAAGTACATTCAATTTTCATGGAGTGGAAGATTGAACTGAGCATATAATGATGGAGTGCTAAATTTATTCTAGTCGTGCTAAAGCCTTAATATATTTATTGTGGGAACCTCTTTATAGATTTTTTTCCCTATTATACAACCCACAGTGGTAGGTTAACAAGGTCACAAACTGTCACTTTGATAGGATTGTATGAGAGGAACAAATTATATTTAAAACTGTATTTAAAAAATAAACTGTAAAAGTTTTGAAATTTCACAAGGACATTACAAAGATACTGAGCTGTCTTGTACTCTGTTATCCAAACGTTTGGTATGTATTTATTTATTCTCTCCAAAGTGATTGTAAATTCCTTGAGAGCATAAGGGAGGCTGCAGCTTGTAAAATTTTTTTAGCCCCCACAGACTTCCAGTATCCTGTGAATAACGGCCAGTTAGTGAATGAATTGCTGGCTGACTGACTGACTAAACTAATATATACATACGTTATGCATTGCTTTTCCAGTATTGCATTTATTCTAATCTGGAATCACTTCTTGCTCATCCTCATACTGAGAACTATTGGCATGAGGTGGAGCCTGTGGCTATAGAGCATGTTGTGGGTTTTCCTGAGGTTGGGGTTCCATGTTGTTTGGCTACACCAAATATTAGTTCCATTGCCTCAGCCAGACTCACATTTCATGAATTCCTGCTTAGTCATGAGAGCTAGAACAAATTCACGCTCCAGGAGAGTGGCCTGGAAAGCCTCTGGAGATGGACTGAGATTCAAATCCCGGGTCCTGCAGAAACAAGCCCCACAACCTTGGTTGGGCAAGTTCTTTACCTGCTGAGGATTAGTTTCCTCAGTTGTACTTGGGGATCATAATGGTGCCTATTCCTCAGAGGATCATCCTAAGGATTAAATGAACAAACAATGTCTGGCACTCCAAGAATGTTAATCATCGTTATTACTTCTGCCTGTGGGTGGTGTAGGTGGTGAGAATACTGCACCTGTGAGTGAACTCACAGCTTCCATCCTTGGGGGCTCAGACAATCTTGCTCTGAATTGTAGGCCACACCTCTTCTTGTGCTGTTCTGAGGGCAAAAGCAGAGCGGGGCGGAGATTCTGGTGAGAGACATGAACCTATAAGCCCGGTTCTACTTTTAGGTTTTAAGATAGAGCAATGAAGGTATTTCTAAAACATTTCTATGTATCACAGAGATAGGACAGCAAATGGGAATGTGGGGGCATTCTTTATTATTAAAATGTTATTAAAAAAACAAAAAAAGTTACGTGATTAACATTTTTAAGAATTTTAAATCTATCCTTGATGACATAATTGAGCTATTAATGCCATTTTATGTTTCAGCCAGTGTGGGATGGGTTTTTCCCTTACTTTTTATGCAAAGATGTATACAATCAACTGAGAACATCACTAATTTTACTTCTTAGAATTTATTGTATTCTCACAGATGCCCAAAGATATATATATTTGTAGACTGACATTTATTGGCACATTGTTTGTAATGGCAAAACGCTGTAAGCAGACTGCATATCACCCACGCCCACACACATTTGGAGACTGGTTAAATAATTTATAGTGGATGCATACTGTGGATCTGTGTTGTTTATGGTCAGTTAGCACTCAGCATCCATTTCTACACCTTTCTATGTTCTTTCCCATAGGAAGAAACTACTTTTCTCAAACTCTCTTGCGGCTAAGGTTCTGGATGAACGTTTGCTTCCACCAATGAGAAGCACATGTGTGAGATTTGGAAGTTGGAAGTAAGATGAAGGCCTCCTTCTTCCAAATGAGCTGCCGGCTCATCGGTGTTTGCAGCCAGGCTCAGCATTCCAGTGTCGAGTAATCAATCAGCTTTGCCATCATCTATAGGCAGTGACCAAGATGCAGCAGTCATTGTGCAGTCACCAATTTGGGGGGGAACTGAGGCAACTGTGGGACTCAAGCAGTGGAAACAGCAGCAATTTTCTGGCCTCTGGATTGTAGTTGTGTACCTTGAAATCAATATCTAGCAGTGGACCACTGTCTTCTGCTGCTGGAACCCAACCTACAATTTTGTAAGTACCTAATTTCCTGCTTTCAATCCCTTTCTATCTGAAATACCTAGAGTGGTTTCTATTTCCTGCACTGAATCTTGACAGATAAAAATACTATATGGACGTCAAGAAGAATTAAGATCTATATGAGCTATAGAACAATATTCAGTTATGGCTTTAAAGTTAAAAAATAAAGTAGAGAATAGAATGTAAAGTATACTTTCATTTGCGAAAGAATAAAATATGTGTGTATGTTTAATAATATTCATACACGTATATGCTGATTTATGCATAGAAAGAGTCAAGAAGATTATATAAGGAAATGAAATCAGTATTTGCTTCTTGGAAAACAGAAATGGAGTCTGGGATGGGAGAGAGATTTACATTTCACTTATCCACCCCTTAAACTGTTGTGTGTTTTTTTTTACTATGCTCATGAAATACATTTTTTTCAATTAAAAAATTTTAAATTATAAGAAAATGGTAAGCTTCTGTGACAATTTGCAAACAGAGAAAATATCTATTTACCCATCAACCTAATTATAATTTGTGTTTTTACATATTCCCTCTAAATCGTTTTTGATTACATTATTACAGTGAGATGTACACATACAACTTATAGTCGTTTTGTTTCGTTTTGTTTTGTTTCGCTTAATTAACATTAGAAAGTACCTATCGTGTGCCAGGCACTGTGATTATAAATATTCTTGAATCATATTTGATTGAAACTAAGATGTTGATTGTAAGATGCATCAATATCTTATGTATTATTAAGAAAGAACTTTAAAAAAAACTGCCCACTAGACTCTAACACAAACAATACATAGGCTTTTTTCCTCAATTGAACCACTTATCTGTGGAAGTTAAACAACTTCTATCTAAAGTCAACAGGACATTCTGACACACTGATGCTTGACACTTTAATGATGGTTCGACAAAAGGCATGAATTGGTCATAATAGCCTCTCATTATTTTGGAATTTCTTTCATCTATTTCAAGGAATTTCATGTTCTCTTGCCTTCAGTGGCACTGGCTAGTGTATGATAGGCTCATATGTCAGTCACAAAATGTAACACACCTTCCTCTTCAAGTTGCTTTGCATGAATTTGGAATTGCAGTTTTCCCCTCAGGGACAAATATCTGGTTTACTCATATCAAATTTAAGCCCTCTGCTCTACTTCTGTGCCTTTGTACATACACAGTAACTTTTAATTCCATGCAGAATCATAATGTAATTTTAAGGCATTTTAAATGGCAATTAAATTCAAATTGTGTAGTACCATAATGAGTATAATTCAATTCATGTGACAACCACATGAAGAGCGATGGCCAAGTTTAAATGCGTAGGCAATGGCAACTCTGATTGTAAGACACCATTAATTCTAAGTCACAGCCCAATATCAGAGATGTTAAAATGTGAAAAAATGTTCTTAGAATAGATAAAATATAATATTATCAATTTGATCCTCAAAAAAACTGTAAGTCAATTCTATTATTCCTCAGATGAGAAAACTGAGAAACAAAGAGATTATCAAGGTGCTTAGTTATTAAGAAGCAGTTCTTTTTAAAATGCCGTAAATCTGGTTCCAACGCCCACAATTTTAACCATTAAGCTGTGCTGCCTCCTTGTTGTTCTAAGACTTTTCCTTTATTACCACATAATACTCATAATTATGGCTGCTTAATAGTCCATTTAAAGGACAAACTAGAATTTAATGAACCATTAACACATATTAGATAATTAGATTGCTTCCAATTTTTCCATGATAAATAATGCAATTAATACATCAATGCATTTGGCTTTTCACAACCCAAAGGGATATATTTTATTTTTTAATACAAAGATACTACTTACTCTAGAAATTTTGGAAAATACAGAAATTATAAAGAAGCAAACAAAAAGTTTACTATAATTTCATCACCTAGGGGCAGTCATCGCCAACATGATGGTGAGGTTTTTTTTCAATTTTTTCCATACAGTTTTTCATATAGTTGAGCTTATGATGGAAATACCTTTCTGTGTTTTACTTTATTCTCTTAGAGTGTTGTGTTAGTTTCCTGTGGCTGTCATAACAAATTACCACATACTTTGTGGCCCAAAACAACAGAAATTTATTCTTTCACAGTTCTGGAGGCCAGAAATCAAAAATCAAGATGTGGGCAGGGCCACTGTACTCCCTCATTTACGACTGATCAAAACATGTTGTTTTTATGTTCTAAGATTACAATTGTAAATGAAGAGAGTAATAACCAGTTGTGAATATTGGCATCTCATTGCATTCTCTTCAGAAGCTGGGCATACTCAAATCAAGAGAGACTAATTCTCTGTTTGGCCAGTAATCAACTCTTTTCTTGTTGCTTTAAAAATGGGTTGCAGGGATGGCAAATGAGGACGTGACTCTTCATCAAGTGACAAGTCCTGTGCTCTGTCTGTACCACTCTCATAAACAAGGCTAGACATGTTTGCTTCAGGTCTGTGTTCAAAACACAGCAAAGTAGGATTGAGATATTTCCAACTTCTTGGTGAATATCTCACTAATTATGTTGCTTTATGAAGAGACTGATGATTCAACTGTGTTAGGTTTATAAACACCACTGTTCTCTGTATTCAGGTGGTTAATTTGAATGTAGAACTACCATTTATTCCAAGCTAGAGAACAGATTTGCTGGAGAGGCAGTGCTGTGTGGAAAGAGGAAATATGAACTCACACTGATCTGGATTCAGACGCTGGATCTGGCTGCTTTATTTCCTGTAACATTGGGCAATTTAACCTACTTTTGAGATTGTCTTCTGTTGTAAAATGAAGATTGCAAAGATTATTTTAGACAGTTGTTGTGAAGATTAGAGATAGTGTATGTAAAAAATATTGTGCAGCCAAATTAATCTATACAGCAGATTATCCTTACAGAGAATAAGGCAGTGGAATGGCCAGCTAAGGACCTTGTTCATTACTTTAAGGCCCTTAAACTTCACTAGCGGTGCCGTGTGCTGCCTTAATACTAAGGTTACTTGTTTTGCATCAATAATGCCAACCAGTTAAATCGTTGGTGAAAGATTTCCCTAGGGAGTTGTATATTCTGCTTCTCCCCCTTATCAAAGCAGGACTTCCTGGAGTGAGATACTATCATGGAGTCTACATTTAAGGGTAGATTTATACTTTAATAACTCAAACGAATGATTCACTATTCACAGCACATTGAAGAATTAGGTTGACACTGATGTTGGCCTTTCAAATAAAGTAAATAAAACGATGAAAGATAAATTGATGTTTCTGAAGTAGCACAGCTTAATGAAGTGTAAAGCAGACCACCTCATGAGGCTTTAGCCCTAATAATTTTGGCACCAGAGTGATCTTAAAATGACTTACCGATAATGAAACATCAATGAAGACATGGTATTCTCTTTCATATTGTAAAATTAAATTGTAATTCTTTTATATTGAAGGTCTTTGTGATGTATTTAAGTTATATGTTGCTTTAAATTTACAAAATTCTGTGATATTTATAAAAGTCTAACAGTTCTTTGGGGGATTAAACCAAAAAACCCTTTGACAAGAAGTCCCTAAGGTCTGCTGCCCAACCAACCATTTGGCAAGGGACTGACTTTGACAGCAGCTGAGGGGTCATGGACCATAGGCTTCTTAAGGAACTGCGGGGACAGGAGCTCCAAATGCTTCAGTTCACTAGCCCAGGGCTGTGAGTTCTTTGAGAGCAGAAATGTTGTCTTACATGTATTTGTTCCTTATACAGCCCGGAACATAGCATAAGGTGGCTGGAACAGAGCCAGTGCTCAATAAATGGTTGTTGAATGAATAGCCTATCTAGTGAGGCAGTGTTTTCCATTGCGGGGCAGCATCATTGTTTAGGAAATTCTTCATATATGGAATCTACTAAAGTAGATATTTTAAAGTATTTGAATTTCTGTCCTATTCCCCTAGCATTCTCCATATGTGATATTGGTTCATTAGACAGAAAAGGGATGCATATTAAACTTATAATTAACCTTTTCTCTTGACATGTAATTAGCTAAGATTTATGAGATGCTAAAGGCTGCAATGTCTGAGGAAGGGAACATAAATTCGGGTATTTTTGTTTCACTGTGCTTGGAATAAAACAATCATTTATTTTCATTGAGACGTTATGTATATGATATATTTTTATTTTAAAGTGGCTAATGATCTTCTAAACAACTCAGATGTATTATTCTAGTCCAATCCCAGAATAGAGATCTGATGTTAACCTTTCTCCACAAAATTGAGGAGCAAGTCAGGTCAAGACCATGAAAAACATTACAAACTGTGAATTCACTTTTCATCTTCATTTTGTTAAGATAATTTTATTATTGTGCTACCATAATTCAAAATTATATTGTCAATAAAGTAACATTTTAGATGAACCAAATGAATCTTAAAGAAAAAATGTATTAAAACATGTGAAACTAGAACTTATCACTATTTGCACTTTTACAATATGTTGCAAGCAAACTTTTACCAAATAATAGTTATTTTGCATAAGATGGAATTAATTTTTAAGTTTTATTCTCCTTTATTTAGGAAGAAATATCTTTTCTCCTAAATTTAATAGACTACCTTCAAGAGAAAGAAACAGCTATAGGATAGAAACAGATTACAAAGTATCTAATTTTTCACTTATTTGGAAAAAAATCAAATTGACTTGCCAAATGAAATATGAGAGATTTTTAACATTCGCAATCTTTCTCCTAAACTTAAAAATGGCTCACATTCTCTATGTTTTCAAGAACATAGACATCCAAACTCACCCTGAACTGTCTTTTACCTTATAGTTCTTGGGCTTCTAAATCTTGTGAAGAACTCTTTAACATCACTGAGATAAGGTATTTTCTTCATGTACTATACTTTATCATGCCCTCCGATTATGGAGACTAAAATGAGTAGCCAGAACTCCTGTTCATAGCATCACTATTCCTCATCCATACTATGGTAAATCACTCTTCTTATTTTTTAAATTTACTTTATAAAGTTTAAAGCATAAATGAGATATTTGTTCCTTACTTAGCAATCTTCCTTGGCTTCCTATTTATTTCAGTTCTCAAATAGGAGCTTCATCTGTAATTATAATCATTATTATTAGTATTATTAGTCTTTCATAAATACGACTTACATTCTGCTGATCTTCTTCTCTTCCTGCTAGTTAGATATATGTGATCTTTCACCAACAGGCTTTTATTATAGTCTTCACAGCCCTTCTACCCTATATTTACTTCTCCCAATCATTTGAGTAACATTTATTTTGCTCCATATGTAATGATTGTTATTAAACTGTTATTACTGTGACTTTTATAGTAAAGACTTTTTTAAGAAACGCACTTTAAAAGGATAAAATATGTGAGTTCAAGGAAGTAAAACTGCAATAAAAACAAGAAAGATATATGAAAAGAGAGAAGCAAAGCTGAACTGTGGTCTCTTATCTCTACCCTAAGTCAGAGACAGGCTGGTCTAGGTTCTTCTTGATCTTTGCTTATCGTAGGGAGGGAAAATGGCTTCTAGTTACTTATTCCATTACCTGTTCACCAGCAATCTTGGTCTTAGTTTTCACTGTACATTTTTACTACTATCCTCAGAGAATTTCTTTGCTTCCTGTGATAGCAATGGTTTCTCTTTTGAGAGTTGCTGATCTAAGGTTAAAGCTGATTTTTCCCGTAACCTTCTTATAAGTGTTTTATCAAATGGCACCTGTCTGTGCTTAAGTATTAGGTGGCAGAGCTGTTATGAAGGAAAGGCAGGAGAATGGCAGACATTAATATCTTTTTCTGTGTTGCTGGCACAAGGTGACCTGGAAGACAGCACTGTATTAATGTTAATGAGGATAAACAGGCCCTGCAGCAAGACCCAGATCATACAGCCCAAATCACAATGTTTGGTTGAAAGCATACCAGGCTCTGTGGTTGGAATACAGAGATGAATGAGATGCTCTGTCTCCAAGAAGCTTGTCTAGCTTCTTTTTTTCCTATGAGGAGGGGAAAGCCCTGTCGAACTGGGGCATCACTATTGGAATAACAGAGTAGAACTCCTCAGAGAGGGCCAGCTGAGTATATCTCAGGATGAGAAAGGTCAGACTTTGTGTGACATAGACTTTTTAGAAATATGGGACTTCTAGCAATCAATACTATTCATCTCCAATCTTTTACTACTAATCAAATAGCTGCTATGCCACTGCCATCTTTATTTCTTTGCCACTTCATTCCTTAACCTCTTGAGATGATCCAGCCTGATCACTCCTCTGAAACTGCATCCTGATCGCTTAACCAAAACTCCACTCTGAAAGGACATAATCTCCTGATTGTTAATTTAATGGTATAATGTGACAGAATAGCAAGGTAATTAATAGAATGGGCTTTGGATTCAAGTAGACCTAGGTTAAAATTCTGATTCTACTCCTTATTAACTAGCTCGTGACCTTGAGAAAGCATCTTTAAAATCTCACCTGTGAAATAGGGATAACAAAATCTATCTCATAAGATTATCATAGGAATTAAGTGAGATAAAATATGTAAAGCACCTATCACAGAGCAAGGCATATAGTTTGTGCTCAATAATTTCATGTTGGTTATTTTTTTAAAAGGCTTTTCACAGTCTTTATTTCTCCTGATGTTCCTATAGCACATGAAAAAATGTCACCATCTCATACTTACTAAACATGTCTTCCTTCTTCTTCCAGGCCACAAACCTTAAATAATCCTTATTGTCCATTACCTGGACTTTTGGACTTCTACTCTTTGCTCCATAAGAAATTATTATGACTCTTTGTCCAAAGGGATGAAGGGAGGGACTAAGAAGGAAAGAGAGTCTTACCACTTTGAGAGAAGTAACCTTCAGTAGAGGGAAATAGCCAACTTAAGGCAACCTTGTGGGAGCAGGAGGAATCAACAATACCCTGACTTCACTCTCCTCCTTCTCTCTGATCTATAGCTGGGGCACCCTATTAGCTGAACCCAATAGAACCCGAGATCATAGGAGGCCATGGATGTAGTCCATACAGGTCAGCCTCCCAGAGTAGAGAACAAAATGGTGAACCCTGAAGAGTGGACATAGAGAAGATATCTGACACAGATACATAGAAACAAATCTTAAGAATATATGTAAGATTTTTATGAAAAATCTGTAATTTTCTAAACAGAGACCTATACCACATTTATGGATAAGTAGATTCAATATTCTGAAAATGTCAATTTCCCACAAATTAATCCATAAATTTAAAGCAATTTTTAAAAATAATGAGAGCATTTCATGAAACTTTTAAAGCTGATTCTAAAATGTATAAAGAAAAACCAAGCCAAACCAACAAACAAGACAATTTTGAAGAAGAACGAGGTACAGGGCACTTACCCTAGAATCTCAGGCTAATTATAAACCTATGGTGATTAAGACATTACCGTAGGGTCAGAGCAGGAAGCCCCCAATAACCCACGTATAAGGAAACCTTACAACAACGGCCACGTTATAGATCAGTGAGTAAAAGATGAATGTTAATAAATGATGCTGAGAAAACTGGTTACCCATACAGGGATAAAAAAATTTTGACTTCCCACCTCACATAATACACAAAAATCAATTTCAGGTGAACTAAAGACCTAAATGTGTAAAAAAAAGTAAATATTTATAAGTAAATATAGGAAAATATCCTTAAGATCTTTGCATAAGGGGGAATTTTTTAAACAAGATGCAAAAAGTATTATGCTCTTTATAGGAAAAATTCTGAAATAAGGTACAAAAGGCATAAAACATAAAGGAAAATATTTATATATTTGGTTACATTAAAATTAAGAACTTCTAAAAAAATTAAGAACTTCTGTTCAATAATAGACATGATAAAGAGAATTTAAAAAATCACAAATTAGGCAAAGGTTTGTAATACAAATACTGACAAAGAACTACTATACAGAATATAGAAAGAACTACAAAACAACAGGAAAAGATATATAACCTACTAGAAAAATGGGTACATAACTTGAACAGGAACTTCACAAATGAGGAAACTCAATCGCTAATACAAATAAGAAAAGATGCTCAATTTCATTAGTAATCAGGGAAACGCAAATTTAAACAGCAAATCTGACAATACCAACTATTAGTTAACATTAGTAGAAGTGTTAGTTGGCACAATTTCTTTAGAAAAATTGTTTAGCAATACCTAGTAGAGTTGATTACACTCATACTCTACTCTCAAGGAATTCTACTCCTGGGTAAATGCCCTAGAAAAATTCTTGCGTATGTGTACAAAGAATCATGTATAATAACATTCTTGGCAATTTGGTTTATAATATACAAAAACTGGAGATAACTAAGATATCTATTACAGTAGTGTGGATAAATAAATTGTGATATATTCAAACGATGGAATACCATACAAAATGAAAATAGACACTTAGCAGCATGAGTGAATCTCACAAATTATTTTTGAGTGACAGAAGCAAGTAAAAACTGAACATATATAATATGATTCCATTATATAGAGTTCAAAAATAGACAAAAATAAACAATTTGTCATTAGGGATGCATACATAGGTTGTGTAAATATAAAACACAGCAAGAGAATGATTTGATAAAAGTAAATATGACTGTTACCTCTCGGGAAAAGGAAAGGGATATGTTCAGGTGAAGGCACACAGGAGCTTCCAAGTATTGACAATGTTTTATTTTGCAACCTGAACAGTAGATACTCAATGTTCACTTGATAATTTTTCTTTAACTTATGTGTTTACATTTTATACATGTATACTCATGTATATATGACATATTTCACAATTTTAAAAAAGAATGTGGGGCCCAGCCCTGTGGCGCAGCAGTTAAGTTTGCACATTCTGCTTTGACGGTCCGGGGTTTGCCAGTTCCGATTCCAGGTATGGACCTACTCACTACTTGTCAAGCCATGTTGTGGTAGGCGTCCCACATATAAAGTAGAGGAAGATGGGCACGGATGTCAGCTCAGGGCCAGTCTTCCTCAGCAAAAAGAGAAGGATTGGTGGCAGATGTTAGCTCAGGGTTAATCTTCCTCAAAAAAAAAAAAAAAATGAAAACCGTATATTCTTGCTTTGTTAAAATAGATTTACATATGATGTTATACTATCAGCCCACTTCAATAAATACAATCAAACTCATTTATTAAATTTACAAAAAAAGATAAGAGAAAAACAAATGTATTTAATTTAAATATGTATATTATGTGTATATTACCTATAAAGGAAAATATTGGTAAATTCAACTACAATAAAATTAAAATAAATTATATCTTAAAATATAGGTAAACTTTTATCTATATTATATATTATGTATATTATTTCTATATTTTTATACTTAGGAATAATATATAAAATTAATCAGCATTTACTACATAGCTCAACTGTGATTAGTTTGCATATACAATATATACTATTCACGCATTATTTCTGATTCCCCAGCAACCTAAAGGTTACACGTCACTATCCTCAATTTTTAAATAAAGACACTGAAACTCTGATGAGGTAACCAACTTGCCCCCAAATAACCCAGTCATTTAGGGGTAGGGCCAGCAAATACCAATAGAGACATTTGAATTGATGTCCCATCTGACCCCACCCAGACTAGAATGTGTTTCATTATATTATGGGATGGTCTTGTTCTCTTCCCTGTAGTCTTTGGGCATTCTTCTTTGATATGTGTTATCTGAAGAAGCTTTATGACTTCCTGGGAAGAAATGATACCAAAGCTATGGACTCTGGAATAAGTCATTTATTCTAAAATTCAGTTTCTCAATGTTCAACATGAAGGGTCTAACAATAGTTCCTTTAAATACCTAAAGTCTGTGGTATTGAACCACGAACATATAAAATTGGCATTCACTTCTAGATTAGTGGTGTTCCTTTTCTGAATAAGGGTAGGAAACTGGTAACTAGGTTAGACTGGAAGATAAGAAAATCATAAATACAAGCCAAGTTCTCACAGCAGAAGGCCATTTTTTCTAACACTTGTTTGGTATGATAACCTCTCTCTAAATCCAGGTATTTGTGAGATCCCAGGATAAATTTAAGTCTAAATTATATAATATGTTTGACAAAATGTCTTATTTCCAAACTCAATTCAGAATTATTTGATCATGCTAAAAGTGCAATACCTAGTAAGTTGTTTTTATGGTCCAGGTATAATTAATGATATGGAATGATTTCTGCTTAGTATATCAGTTGCTAAAATCTAAATGGTAAATCAAAAGTGTGCTTTAAAAAATTATTTTCTTGGGCCGGCCTGGTGGCGCAGTGGTTAAGTTTGCACGTTCCACTTCAGTGGCCCGGGGTTCGCCAGTTTGGATCCCGTGTGCAGACATGGCACCACTTGGCAAGCCATGCTGTGGTAGGCGTCCCACATATACAGTAGAGGAAGATGGGCATGGATGTTAGCTCAGGGCCAGTCTTCCTCAGCAAAAGGAGGAGGATTGACAGCAGTTAGCTCAGGGCTGATCTTCCTCAAAAAAAAAAAAATTATTTTCTTAAGAATTGAAAAAAATTATTCTTGTCACTTGTTTAAACTCAATTTGTTGAAAAAGAAAGGCTTACTAAGTAAGCACTAGCATACTTTAACATAGGCGCTCCCTCTGCATGAACTGATTTCAAATCAGTTTAATGCAAATTAATCGTTCTACTGATACTATCTTTGATATGCTCTATAGGAAATGCAGCTTTGATCTTATGGATGCCTGAGCATTGTATATAAAACAGATGCAATTAGAAATAATTACAGCAACACTGAATGAATGATCCCATTAAAGAATCTGTTATTTTAAAATATTTTAATCTCCTATTACTCACTGATAAGTTTAACAGGTATATACAGTTCTCCAGTGGTTCTCAAGGAGGGCTAATTTTGCCCCCCAGGGGACATTTGGCAATGTCTGGAGACATGTTTATTTGTCGCACTGGTGTGTGGGGGTGGGTGCTACCAGCATTTAGTGGGTAGAGAAGCTGGGATACTTCTAAACAGCTTACAACACACAGGCCAGTCCCCCACAACAAAGAATCATCTGGCCCCAAACTGTCAATACATCCCCAGTGCCGAGATTGAGAAATCATCCTCTAGCAGAAGCTAAAGATACTTCCCAACAGCTTTAATGGACTTACTAAAAGTTTTGTCTCTCAAAGTTTAGGATATTAAAAAAGATAAAATAGAAACTATATATTTTGTATATATACACACACATGTGTATATAGATATATTCACACTGCATATACATGTATGAAATGTGCTTATAAAGTAATGAGACTACTTTGTTCACATGTGAAATTAATTGCTAACATTTAGATGATGGTTTACTGCTTATATAAAATACTTTCTCAACATTCTCTCCCAGGCAATATTTTCTACACCCATAGCCTCAACTTTCATCTCTATGATTATGACTTTCAAATATTTGTCTCTAGGCCAGATTTCAATGTGTTACTACATCCTGCTGATTTTCAGTCCTCAGTATTTCTTCCATCACTGCCTCTGCCCTCACTACCACTGCATTAGTTTGGCCTCATCTTTGTTTGCCTGGATTACTACATGACTCAATTGTCCAAGATTACACCATCCCATGGCTATAAAATAAGAAAAATCTTTTAATTTGTGCATATATTATAACAGCTTCAACGCTGATTAATTCCCAGAAATGGGTTCTCATCAAGTTACCTGCCAGCTGCTTCTGAGAGTTCCCAGGGTTCTGCCGTGTGGTCTCCTGAGCAGGTCCACAGGGTTCTTGTGCCCACTAAGGCTTGAAGGCTGTACCATCTTCTGTAAGATCACACTGACTGCTCAGCTGGGCATGACTTTCTGCAGACGGTTACCAGCACCCTGGTCTCAAAGAGGAGAATGTGTGCGTCTCTTTCTGAAGCATAAGACAAGCCCTTCCTGAATTCCCCACAGTATTACTGAGTCCACACTGTAACTTTTGGCAAAACTTCACTGCCTGCTTAGGTATAATAGAAAGAATGTAGAATGAGGTAGTGACTTACAACCTACACAGGCCTAGACTCGTGCAAAGATCCCAGACAGAGATCTCATTCCCAGCCAATTCTCACCTGGCCAGGGGTGACTTTCCCTCTGGAAATGCCCCAGGAATCTCCATGCCTTGGAGTCCATTCCAAACATGTTCTGGTACCATAAACAGGAGGAAGTTTTCCCTTAACTGAGCGTGAGATTTGCTAGTTTCTGTTCTCGGTACAACAGAAGAAGTTAAATTCTTTGCAGACAAAAACTTCACCAACCCTCTAATAGGGATATGATCCAGCTCCCAAAGATAGTCACATCAGAATACATTGGCCAATGTCAGTTTATTTCCTAAAGTCTGGATAATTCAATCTTAAAATAATCTCTCATGGGATCAATAACCCAGTGAAAGCTGGGGTGCACCAAGCTTACTCTAGTTCAGTTTCAGTTTCTCCTCATGAAGCTTTTAAAATCTTGGTGTCAATCTCAAAGAGAACCACCTTGTTGTGACAGAGGTGACTTTCTAATTAATCTCCTTCCTCCAGTCTGGCTTCCTTGAGTCCACACCTTTGCTGCTGTGAGTGTCCCATCAGAAATGCAAATCTGAAAAGTCACGTCTTTACTAAAGCTCTACAGTGGTTCCACATAGACTTCATGACTCCCCTCTTGCCTATTTCTCCAGCTCCATCACTTCTCTTTTCCCCACCTATACCACATGCTCAAGTCCAAATATTCAGGACTACTACAAATCCCTGAACATGGATTCTCCCTCACGTCTCTGCCTTTGCTGTTGTCTAGTCCAGGAATGCCTTTCACCCCATTATGAGAGGGCCATATCTTAGTCATCCACCAAGATACAACTCGGTTGCCACCTCCTCTGTGAATCCTTTCTTTGCCCCATCCCCAAGCCTGGATTAGGAACACCTTCCCTCTGGTCTGGAGCATATCGTACTTATACATGGCACATCTCTTATCACACTGTACTAAACTGGTTTGTCTCTTCCATGAGACATGGGAGCTCTCTAAAAGCAGAGGAAATGTTGTTGCCCTCTATACTCTCAGGTACCTGACCTAGGACCTGCAATATACTAATTCCTCAGTTCAGTTTAACGATTATTGACTCAATATTTTCATTCGATCCTTTTAACAACCCTGAGAAGCTAATATTATTTCCAACAGTGCTATTAGAAAACAGTGAATCTCATTTAAGACTAAGATTAAAACAACCCTGAAAATTATGGTTATAGAATAGAATGTAAAGTTCATGAATCATGACAATGTAGAGATAATATAATTAACAAAAGAGGAGAGGAGAAAGGGGTGAAAAAGTGGGATGTGTGTAACATGTTGATTTTCTCTGTTATAGCTGAGGTTATAAAGTTAGGTTTTAAAGCTAACAGATCAAGTAGTAAGTGTACAACCACATTTCAAGATACAAAAGTAAACATTAGAAAATACAGAAAAATAATGCAGTTAAACTCAAATTTTAGAGGGTAGGAAGTGGGAAAAAAGGGGATATTACTCATGGTGGGGAAATATACATAAAATAAAGAGAAATAGAGAATTAAGTATATTATATAAGGTTATGGTAAATTTCAGCTTAAAAACAACCTAGAATGCAAGTTTTTTTACATTTTCCCAAAGAAACACACAGGTATAAAATACAAAATACACCTATAAAAATATACAGACCATGTACAGGAAAAGATAAAAACTAGGAAACATAAGAAGGGGTATCTATCATATCAACAAATTTACCTATGGAAATAAATCACTCTCAGAAGGATTATGAAACAAAATCTAATTATACACCATACGTGAGAGATATACTTAACACGAAGTACCTAGAAAAGCTGAGAATTAAAAAGTAAACAAGCAAGCCACAGATTGAAACAAACATAAATAACTCATACTGAGAAAATACTTACTACAAAATATTAAGAAAAAGACTAAGGAAAACAATAGAAAGATGGGCAAGAAACGACTGGACACATCAAAGAGCACATCTTTTCATAAATACATGAAAAGGTACTCTAACTCATTGTTAATCAGGAAAATACAAATTAAATCCTCTATAAACCCACCAGAATGGCTATAATATTAAAAAGACTAAAAATACCAGGTGTTGGTGAGGAAATAGAGAAATGAGAACTCCCACACACTGCTGGTGGGGGTATAAATTGGTAGAACCACTTTGGAAAACAATTTGGTATTATGCCATAAAGTTGAAGAAGGCATTCTTTATGATGGAGCAACTCAACTTCCAGATGTATACTCCCCAGAATGTGTGCATATGTGTACCAGCAGACATGTATAAGAACGTTCATTGACCGGAAAACAAGAAACAATTAAAGGTTTGTCAAAGGTAATGATGTATTCATACAATGTGAAACAATACAATACAAATAAGTGAATTATAGTGTAAGCAATGACACACATAAATCTCACAAATATAATGTTGAGCTAAAGAGAAAAGACTCCACACTATATGATTCCATTTATATAAACTTCAAAACAAGCAAAACTAAACTCTAATGTAAACAGATACACGCTTATGTGGTAAAATAATAAAAAGAACAAGGAAGTAACTACATAATATTTCCTATAAACATCAGGAAAGGACTACACTTAAGGAGAGAAAGGAAGGTGTGGCTGGGAATGGGCATGGAAGTAGGGGTGCTTCTTGACCTGCCTGGTGATTACGTGATGTTCATATTGTAATAATTCATTGAACTGCGTATTTATGTTTTTATGCAATTTTCTATATATGTGTTTCATTTAACAATAAAAAAACTTTAAAAAATTAAAATATAACAGATTGTAAAAACTTCCCCTGAAGTTTCTTCACAGTCTTTGAAAGATGTTCATGAATTTTTACTGTAAGAATGTCTTTATTTTAGAAGTCTTTCAAAAACTAAAAATGTAAAAGAGATTATAATGATAAAAATCTATTAAATACATTATATCTGTGCATGAAAACTTTATCTAATCACTCACTTAGCAAATTCACTCCTCCCAAAGGCCATTAGGGCTAACACTCTTTCTCACAATGCTACTATATCTTTTCTGTGAGATAATTTATGCTTTATTCGTTCAAAGTCAACTTTTTAATTTTAAACAATAAAAAATCCATGGGTCATAAAAAGGGCGTATTCTAAGATGAGAAAAAAATTGCTCTGAGTCTGGTGGCATTACTTCAGAGTTTAATAAAGAGTTTAAAACATCTAATTTTAAAAACTTCTAATATTCATTTGATATTAACTATTTCTAAAGTCAAATATAAAAATCAAAAAGCAAAGCATTTATCATTGACTTTCCAATAGCCATTATGTAGATAGGTGTCAAGAAAAGATTATTATATTATAATATTATATTAATTTTGTCCCCCAGGGGATATTTGGCAAGGTCTGGAGACATTTTTGGTTGTTACAATGAAGTGGTGGGTGGTACTGATGGCATCTAGTGGGTAAAGCCCAGGGATGTTGTTAAACATCCTACAATGTGCAGGACAGTCCCCCTACAACAAAGAATTATCTGGCCCCAAATGTCAATGCTAAGGTTGAAAAACTCTGGAATAAGTGAATCAAGAGAGGAGTTACAACATATTGTTAGGCAAAAAGGTAGATTACAAAAGACTAAATTTAATGTGATTCCATTTTTTTTTTAAAAAAAAGTCTGTGTGTGTATGTATAAACATGCATACATATATACATATATGCACAAAAACGTTAACAATGGTTAGCCTCAATGATGAAATCATGGATGAATTTTATTCCTTTTTGCTTTGTTTTATTTCGTATATGTGTAATTTCTCATTTTTTCTATCTTTAATTACATAACTTGAACAATAAGAAAAAAAACAAAGTTTGGTTTCTACCAAAGAAAGAACATTGGCTTTGGCATCAGAAAGAATGGGGTTTGAACACTGGTTGTCTCTTACTAAGAGTATGACCATTTTTAACTTTCTGAGTCTGTTTCTCGGTAAAATGGGAAATTGTTATCTCACACGCTTGCTCCTTTTCTTCTGTTTAGTTTAAATACAACTACACACATGTGAGTGCAATAGAAAAGATAAAATGAGTAAGAGTTTGTTTTACTGATATCTTTAATATTTGAGGGAAAGTATATTTATTTAGAGGATAAAAAGGTAGATGAAGATGTGTGAAGATTCTAAAAGGAATTTCTAGGCATTTTCAGAAGTTAGCCTCCCATTTGCACCTATTTCACTTAAAAACTTTGACTTAACAATGAATTCCTTTTTTTCCATTCAAAATACACTCATTGAGTACCTATAATGCACAGGCATTGTGCTAAGCAAAGGGAAAACAAATGAAAAAAGACGAAAAAAGACTCAGTCTCTATCCTCAAGGAAGTCTAATTAATGAGTGGAGAACAGCACAACTAGTCATAATACTATGTAATAAAAACGATCATAGACATGTTCATAGGATATTCTGGGAACAAAGAGGAGGAACAGTTAACTAGGATACTAGTATTACCAGCGTAGTATAGTACTATGCTTATGCTATCCTCATGATTGGATCTCTTTTGGTTCAGAAATAAAACAGACTGATAAAGTAATTTTCTAGCCATAAACAGGGAAGAAGACACAAAAGTCATAGACATGAATGTGTAGAAGGTGCGTAAAGTAGAATTACAGTGCTGTGAGCAACAATACGCAAAGTGAAAAATAAGGTATGTACACAATCTCCCTTAAAGCAGGAAAGTAGGTGGTGAAGTGAAGTTGAGTGAGCCTCTGTCCTGTTCGCATCAGATGGCTCTGAAATGCCTGGCTGGCATTGGGGGTGGAGGAATAGGAGATTGAAAGGCTCCTGGGTGGGAAGAAAAGGAATCAGTGTACAGCAAACAATTTATCTGTTGGATTGGGATAGAATTCTTATAAATAAAGTGTGCTTATATTCAATAATTGCAACTATTTAAAGTGATAGTGTTACTTTATTGTACTACCAGGAAGTGGTTAAAGAATAAGCATTTTCTAGAGGTAGAGATATTTGGGAAACTAGGAATCAGCATGCTAAATAAGGATATAACTGCTTCATAAAGTGCAAATCTTCAGTTTGTAGATTAGAGAATGGAGCTGAAGGACAGACGGTTGCAAAAGAAGTCAACACTAACTGAAGAATACAGTGAAGGGTGTCGCAGAGTAAAAGTTGGAATTGAATATGGATTCTTGGTTTGATAGAGAACTCAAGTAAGTTAGTTGTTTATATTTGATTTAGAAGGCAATGAGAAACATAGATATGATACTGTTTTCTTCAAATTTTCAAAAATACCTGTTTTGAACAAACAGAAGATAGGAAGAACTCGAATAGTGCTTATTATAAGGAAAGACTATTAGGACCAAAATTAGCTGCCAGCTTCATTGCCCTACTATGGGGAGGTGAGGGAGATAAGAGAAAGGGAAGATTAGATCATATTCAGTAAATTCCCGCTGTGGTGTCAGCATATATTCTTTCCGTCTTGAGTCCTCACACACGCTATTCCCTAAGGCTGCAACTATTAGAGTCCAACATTTCTCGTCATCTTTCAGGTCTCAGCTGAAATAGTTCTTCCTCAGGACAGCCTCCCCTTTTGCCTCTTCCCCAGCTCCACCTTGTCCCCATAGGAATCTTCCTGTTATATACTCTCAACGTTGTAATCAAATAATGTGTTTTGTGGTTAATTAAAATAGTCTATCTCCTCTTCCACACTCTAACCAACCCTCTCATCCTCAAATAAGCTTCAGAAGTGGGGGTCACCCTGCCAGTCTTCCTCACCTAGGGGTGAGCGTTCATCTCCAGCGCCGTGCAGTATTGATACACAGCATGCAATCAATAATCATGTATTGAATGAATGAGCGAATGAATGAGCTTCTGTGTTAAGTGGTTAACAATACCAGTCCCAAAGGAAGCACTCGACAAATAGCACTTATTGTTGTTCACATCATTCTCTCATGTAATTCTCCCAAACCCGAGAAGTATTACACGCGGCCTTCCGGTCTGGAAAACTAAGGAAAGTTAAGCAAGCTCACTAAGGCCAGGCCTGGGAGCAAGCCGCGCCCGCTTGCCCGTGCGAGTTCTCGGTGACCCCGGGCGGCCCAGAGCTCGCCCGCCGGCCCACCCCTAGTGAAGCTCGTTTCCGTGGGAGCGCAGCGCCGAGGGCGGGACGAGGACGACCGAGGGCCGGCGCAGGCGGCGCGGGAAACGCGGGAGACCGCACCAGCCCGGTAGGCGGGGGTCCCGCGCCTCGAGAGAAGCCGCTCCGCCTGAAGGCCGCACCCCGGCGGGGAGACTCGGGTCTGCACTCCCCAGAACGCACGAGGCTCCGCCTCCTCGAGGACCGGGAGCGAGCGGCAGAGCCGGGACCCCGCTCCGCACTCCCGCCAGGCGCCGGCTCCCCGTGGCCGCTCTAGGACGCTGGAGGCGCGTCCTCTCGGTGGCAGGGGCTGGGCGACCCCGCGGGGAGCCGGCCTCCTTTGGGCCGGGCCTGGCCGGGTCCCGGGCAAGTTCAGGCCCGGGGTTATCCCGGAGCGTGCGAGCCTGGGCAGGAGCGGAGGGAGGGTGAGGAGTCGGGGACGCTCGCCCGGCTCCGGAACATGTGATTCGTAAAACTCTCGGAGAACGACGTGGCCAATTTTTGCCAAAAACTCTACCCTCCTTTGCTGCGTGCCAAAAAGAAAAGAAACTACCATTAATTCTTAGTTTGTGTTTATTATTTTCAAATGATTGCCTTTGTGTTTCCTTAGGTTTGTTTCTAATTCTTGCTATAGAAGCTTGGTGTGGTGGAAGCAGAGGAAAGGAGCCCCCAGCTGCAATTTCCTAAGCACTGGGCGGAGTATGGGACCAGGGCTGCTCGGACCAGGGCTGCTTTTTTCCTCCATGCAGAGCTAACAGCCTTTGAAAAAGGATCAGACGTTTGCTCTTCCACCTATGCTGTAGTCAACTCAGCTAATTAATTGAGAAATTGTAAGTGCACAGCGACCAAGGAGAGGGGAAATAAAGTTACGCCAATAGAACCACAAATACTAAAAATGAGCAGATCTTAGAGCCCAAAGCGCTGAGTGTGAGACAGATGCCATTTGAAACTTGAGTTACTCGGTATGAGGTAAATGGAAATGACAAGGGAAAATGAACTAATATGTGTATTTCTAAATGTACAATTATCAACTAAAGAAAAACTTTCATGACTAGGTTTATTGAGGTGACATGCGATAATTCTTAAATGTTCTGCAATTGGATGAGTTTCTGCATTATGAAGGTAATTTACAGGGTTGTAGCAAGATGGTGAAGCATGATATGCTTATTCTTCATTCAAAAAGCTTTTGTTAGTTCTCCAGTTCTTTAAAAAGAAGCCTAATTCCACTTATTTTCATAGGTGTACTCTGATAAATATCAATACCAAAATCAAATGTTTCTTTGTGTTTAGATGTGTATAGGTAGAAACATTCTTGCATGGGTCAGCAAAGAGGTATGGATAATTTAATTAAACAAGAAAAAAAAGTAAAGTTGATGTGCCTGACTAGTTAAGAACCTGAAGGAATTCAGTTTTAGTTGGAAAATCTTAGAGCTATTTCAGAATACTTATTAATGAGCTTATTATATTATCCATTTTAGGAATCTGTCTTGGCAATCTTTTATTCTTAGTGGTTCCCTCTAATAACTTCATTTTATTGCTGTGTGCATAATAATATTCTTTAGTATATCCAAGAGAGTTTTTGATGTTGGAATATGCAGTGACTCAAGTTTCGCTCTAACAGCTTGAAAGAGTGATAATGAGGCGCTCTCCTTTTTCCATTTATACTCCCCTTCCAGGCGTGTAATTTCATTTAAAAGTTGATATTATTCTTCTAGATTTTCTGTTCAATAATGAAATGCAAAGCAATGATTGTTCCCCTAAGAACAACTTTAAGTTTTCTGAGAACTGTGATAAGGACTTTGCAGCAAACTCTAAGGTATCATTTGGGAATTTAATACAATATGTTTCAAAGCCAGATAAAAGGGAAGGTTCTAAACTAAAATATGTGGATGAAAATCTATAATCTGGCACTAAATCAGTAGAGATATAGTGGGTGGCAAATAGAATTGCAGGAAGAAAGTGAAGATTTCTGGTTGCCTAGAGCATTAGTAGGGCTCAACTCCAGCTCAGCATTGTAGGAATTACTTAGATGACAAAGAAGGAACAAAGGTGTTTGAGGGTGAGAAGCTCAAGAAGAAGAAAATACTAAAACTAATAGTAACAGTAACATTAATGGAGCATTTATTAAATGCCAGGCACCAGGATAAACATTTTGTGTGCATTAGGCCAGGTACTCCTCACAACAACGCTATGAAGTTGGTGCTGTTATTATCCTCATTTTACAAATGAGAGAATTAATACTTAGTTAAGTAATCTCTCCAGGGCCACATAGCTGGGAAATTGTGGAGCAGGTTCTCAAACTTAGGTTTGTCTGAATTTTAGAGCTATACACAGATTTTTATATCAGCTTTGTTATTTTTTACTTTAAAAGATCTTATCCTCCCTACCATTTTGTCATTTTGCATGGTCTGGTCATCCTTCTTTCCTCTCTGAATCACTCTGTTCTGAATCGAGTTACCTTACTGGCAAGGCAGCATAGATACTGGTTAAGTGAGTCTTGCATTAGATCACCTGGATTTAAATCACAATACGTATACTAACAAGTTGTGAGACTATAAATCACTTCTTTTTTTTACATCTATAAATTGGGATAAGATTAGTGCATACCCAACAGAGATTTTATAAGACTTAAATGAGACAATCTGTGTAAAAGTACTTGGCACACATCTGAGCACATAATAAGTACTTAGTTTATATTATTTTTATTGGGATCCCATAGGGCATATGATAACATTCTCTAACAAGAGCCTACGAGGAAGCAGAGGTCCAGCAGGTAGGAGAAGGAAGTGAAACATTTACCTAGCCCCCTTTGGACCTTATGAGTAGTTCACTTAGGATTGGGGAAGAGGAGATGAAGTAAAAGCTTATCAGTGAAAAAAGGCAACCTGTAACTGCTATAGGAAAAGTAATTACTGTGTATTTTATACCATTGGTGATGGACTAAATAACAAAGACTTTTTTCTAAAGTGAGACATTCATCACCGCCGCTAATAGGCAGCAAAAGCTCAGGCTCACTCTGCAAGGAACGGATTTATACAGAATGCTTTTTTCAATCAATCAAAACTTGTGTACTAAAGTTTCTGGGCCTTCTTACACAGATAATATTGATGGTCATTATTGATGCATTGTGGTTTGAAGCCTAGTATATAAACATCCAGATTCAGAAGACAGATTTACATGGATGTGTTTAGTCAGAGTTTATTTTTGAAAGGATTCACAAAAGGATTTCTTTAAATATGTTATTTGTAAACTTTTTTGGCATTTGGATTCTACTGTGAATCAAAAGAGTGCTATTAAAATAGCAATAGCTGATGTTTATTGAATTCTGACCATTCTATACTTTTTATACATATTAATGTATTTATTTTCAAGACAATCCTTTGAAGTTGTTTGTATTATCCTTATGTGACAGATGAGGAAACTGAAGTACACAGGTTATGTGACCTGAGTAAGATCAACCAGCTAGAAGGTGACTGAGCTATGACTTAACCCAGGCAGGATGGCTCCAGAGCCAGAGCTTTGACTGAACCATTCTCCCCAGAAAAGTTTGTCTTATTACATAGAATTTTCCATACCATTTTAGGGGACACGGACTCCCCAAAGTCCAATTATAAACTCCATCATGAAATCTACTGCAAATAGTGGATACCTCTAATGTATTTAAATATATATATGGATTCCAAAAACATAACTTATAAACAATCTTTTAGGAAAAATTTAATTATAGAAAGGTTCTAATGTTTTGAAGTGGAAAACACCGTACAGAATCCCCACACTGTCTGTCCCCTTTTAGTAAACTGTAAGCAGTCCTTCTGTAGCTGCTTGTAGGAGAATTCTGTGGTGGTGATTAGCATCCATCCCTTCTTTTGAGAACTACTTTTGTCCACTTAAATTATGTGATTCCAGCAGAAGCTACCATACGTCAAGCTCTAAGGTTATTTGAGTCTAGCTTGGACTTGATATATTTCCTTTAATGGCATGTTATCATCCTTGACATTGCCTATTGCAAGCATCATGCCACTACAGCTTTAATGTTTGGTATAATACTTCTAAATACATCTTTTACATTCATTTCTCTATTTTATTTTTCTATTTTGTTTTGTTTTCATTTGTGTCAAATCTTGAAAGATTGTGTTTATATTAAAAATATTATTGAACTGACATCATGAGTGTGAATCAATGCTTTGGCATATGTGTTAGTTTGCTAGTTTTGCTATAACCAACACCACAGATTGGGTGGCTTAAAAAACAGAAACTTATTTTCTCAGTTCTGGAGGCTAGAAGTCCAGGATCAAGCTGTTGGCAGCTCTGATTTCTTCTGAGGCCTCTCTCCTTGGCTTGTAGATTGCTGCCTTCTTGCTGTGTCATCACATGGTCTTTCCTCTGTGGGTGTGCCTGCTTGGTGACTCTTTGTGTGTCCAAATTTCCTCTTACAGATTGGATTAGGGTCCATCTTAATGGCCTCATTTTAACGTAATCACCTCTTTAAAGGGCCTATCTCTAAATACAGTCATATTCTGAGGTACTAGACTTCAACATATGGATTTTACAGAGACGCAGTCGAGCCCATAATAGTGTAGCCTTTGGGTTTTTGCATACTGTAATACCAAGTTTCTATTCTTTCCAGAGCTTCTTTCTAAAGCTTGCTTAAGAAATATTACACTTAACTTTCTATATTGGACTCCAGGGTTCCTGATGATTATTTAGAACTCTGTGAATTTTCATTATTTAGAACTCTGTGAATTTTCAATGTACCCAGAAAAAGGTGTCTGAATCCTCACATGCCAGCAGATTGGTTGATAGTTCAAGAGAAAAAGAGCTGAGTTCAGACCTCTTTTCCTAAAGTGTCACTACTTCTTTTAGAGATAGGTTGCAATAAATTTATTTTTATTTTTAATTTTTTAATAGATTTTGTTTCTGTTAACTTTTTAAAATTGTCCTTTATTCAAGAGTGTTTTATCACTACAGATATTTCCACAAATATAATACTGTGCTTCTTGAGAGCAGAAATACTTTTATGTGTAAGGATTCATACAGCACAAAAACCTGGGACACACTATGTAATCAATCATGGTTAGATTGGTAGAATTACATTCACAATTTTTTTGTTAAAATTATGTTAACTTATAATAGAATCTATTATTTTACAATGCTAATGTCATTTTAGAGATACCTCTAAATAAATAAATATATAAATAAAGATATCCTCAGTTCCTTCCCTCCTCTCCATCCCAGTGATACCATGGTAGTCCACACCAACTACCATCACTTCTTCCAAGGCCCCTTCAGCAGTGCCCTGATTGTTTCCCCTCTTGCTCTCCTACAATTTATTCTCCTTGTAGCAGCACAAATGGTCTTTTTCCAAAATGTAAAATTGATCATGTTACTCATCTGCTTAAAACTCTCTGTTGGCTTCTCATTGCAGTTAGAGTAAAATGTAGAGTCTTGCTCTTACCCGTAAAGCACTGCTCAATCTCCGGCTTATCTACCTGCCTCCTTTCCCCTTGACTCATTATGCTCTCGTCACGCGGGTCCTCTTTCTATTCCTGGGATACTCCAAATCATTCTCATCTCAGGGCCTTTATGTGGGCTTTCATATATAATTGTTGTCTAGTACATCTGCTTCCATGTCTTCCTATGGCTGGCTCCTTTTTTTTCTTCAAGTCTCATTTCAAGCGTCACCTTCTCAAGAGGCCTTCTCAGACGCCTTATCCAATATTAGCAAGGAACCTCCCTGCACCTAGCAACACACACTCTTTCTCGTATTACTTTGTTTCATTGTCTACATAGAATTTAGCAAATCTGCAATGGTCTTATTTACTGAATTGTTTATTATCTCTTCCCCCACTGAAATAAAAGGTTTACTGCTGACATATATTAGCAATGTAATAAAGTGCTACTTGGTAAATTAATAAGCATACAATGCAATATAGATTTCAAGGTATTTATTTAAAATTGAAAATCCCACAAAGCTATAGCGATCAAAACAGTATGATACTGGCATAAAAACAGAAACATAGGCAAATGTCACAGAATAGAAAGCCCAGAAATAAACTCCTGCATATATGGTCAACTACTATTTGACAAGGGAGCCAAGAACACTCAGTAGGGAAAGGATAGTCTCTTCAACAAATGATCTTGAGAAAAGTGGATAAGCACGTGCAGAAAAATGAAATTGGACCCCTGTCTTATACCACTCACAAACATTAAAAAGACTTAAATGGATTACAGACTTAAACATGAGACCTGATACAGTGAAACTCCTAGAAGAAAACATAGGGAAGAAGCTCCTTGACATTGGTCTGGGCAATGATTTTTTTGGATATGATGACAAAAGCACAAACAACAAAAGCAAAAATCAACAAGTGAAACTACATCAAACTAAAAAGCTTCTGCACAGCAAAGAAACAATCAAAAAAATGCATAGGCAACCTACAAAATGGGAGAAAATATTTGCAAGCCATATGTTGGATAAGGGGTTAATATCCAAAATATATAAGGAACTCATACAACTCAATTTAAAAAAATAATCCAATTAAAAATATTGGCAGAGGAACTAAATAGACATTTTTCCATAGAAGACATCCAAATAGCCACATCACTCATCATCAGGGAATGCAAATCAAAACCACAATGAGATATCACCTCACAACTGTTAGAATGGCTGTCATCAAGAAGACAAGAGATAAGAGTCCGTGAGGGTGTGGAGATAGAAGAATCCTTACACGCTGTTGGTGGGAGTGTAAATTGGTTCAGCCACTATGGAAACAGGATGGAGGTTCCTCAAAAAATTAAAATAGAACTACCATATGATCCCACTTCTGGGTATATATCCAAAGGAAATGAAATCACTTTCCTTTTTTTTTTTTTTCTGACAAAGATTAGCCCTGAGCTAACTACTGCCAATCCTGCTCTTTTTGCTGAGGAAGACTGGCCCTGAGCTAACATCTGTGCCCATCTTCCTCTACTTTATTCGTGGGACACCTGCCACAGCATGGCTTGTCATGCTGTGCCATGTCTGCACCCGGGATCCAAACCTGTGAACCCTGGGCTGCTGAAGCAGAATGTGGGAACTTATCCGCTGCACCACCGGGCTGGCCCTTGAAATCACTATCTTGAAGAGATATCTTCTTCCCCATGTTCATTGAAGCATTATTTACAATACTGAAATAATCTAAATGTCTGTCAATGGATGAATGGATAAAGAAGATGTACTATATATAAATACAATGGGATATTATTCAGCCATGAGAAGGAAGGAAATCCTGCCCTTTGCAATGACATGGATGAACCTTGAGGGCACTATGCTCAGTGAAATAAGTCAGACAGAGAAAGACAAATACTGTGTGATATCACTTATATGTGGAATCTAAAAAAGCCGAACTCACAAAAACAGAGATTGGAATGGTGGTTACCAGAGGCTGTGGGGTTGGGAGAATTGGGGATATGTTGTTTAAGGGTAGAATCTTGGAACTAGTAGATAAATAAGTCCTAGAGATCTAATGCACAGCATAGTAATTATAGACAACAATAGTGTATCATAAACCACAAAGTTGCTATGAGACTGGATCTTGATCGTTCCCAGCACAAAGAAATTATGTGGTAGGATAGAAGTATTAGCTAATGCTGCAGTGGTAATCATACTGTGGTATATAAATATATCAAGTCAACACACTGTACATCTTAAACTAACACAATGCTGTATGTCAATTATATCTCAATAAAAATAAATTTTAGAAATACCAGCAAATTCAATTTGAAAGCAATTCTTTCTGTGTCATGAAACATAACAATTCCTGGGAAAAAACAATGAAATTGTAATTTTGGTAGTGGGGGGCCTGGGGAAGGGATAGGCAGGACATAATTTCTATCACTCTTATTTGGAGAAGGTCTCTCAGGTTAATACTTTCTTTGTTTTTTTTTTAAAAGATTTTTTCATTTTTCCTTCTTCTCCCAAAGCCCCCCAGTACATAGTTGTGTATTTTTAGTTGTGGGTCCTTCTAGTTGTGGCATGTGGGACGCCGCCTCAGCATGGCCTGATGAGCCGTGCCATGTCCGCGCCCAGGATTCGAACTGGTAAAACCCTAGGTCACTGAAGCAGAGCACATGAACTTAACCACTCGGCCATGGGGCTGGCCCCTAATACTTTCTGATGAATTAAAAATTTTAAATATAAAGAGTTTAAGGTCCTTCATTTTGATCACTCAATTTCTTCTCAGTGACAATCATGCTGTTACAAAGCAGACTGAGTTTCAAGTGGGAACAAACTCAATTTTTTTTCTTGAAAATGCCCTTAGAAATAAAAAAAAAAACCCTACATTTAGTTTCCTATGATATTCTAGATATCCTATAGAATGAATGACATGAAGTAGATAATGTAAAATTATAATCTCAATTTATTTCTTTTTAACTTAGAATTGGAAATGCAACCAAACACAAACTAGTGAGATAAATGTTTCATCTGCTCTCCTGTGAGGCTTTTGTATGAATCCAAATGATAAATTACGGTTATAAACTTCATGCCAGCACAAACAGATTGTCTCAGACAAATGAATGGTTCTGTCGATAGCTTCTCCTTCTCAGTTAAGCTAATAGACCAGCACAGTACATATCAGTGTAAAAAGAAAACTTCTCTTCGTTCAAAAAGCAGGAAAAAAGTGCTGTTAACAGTGCTAAAACAGAAGACTTTTTTCCTTTCTTCTTCAGCCTCTCTCACTTGTGAGGAGGTTTTTTTTTGCTACAAAGTAAAGAGAATCTTTAATTTTAAATTATTAGCATGAATTTTACCATTCTTCTTTCTATTATGTAATACCAATGTTAAATGCAAATATAAGAGCATCTAACTTGCATGTGGAACCACCAAAATTACAGAATTCACATTATGTAGCTTATATATGAATATGTGTGTCGTTCTTACCAGAACCGTGGAAAACACACAAAACGAACTCAACTTCTTGATGTGAAATCCTATCAACCCTCTCTAGCTTTGGCTTACTAATGAGTAAGAAAGGACAAAAGGGGAAAGTAACTATATGATGCCCTGTCTTCCCCTTCCCTCCTATGTCATCATTTTAGTATAAGTAGTTGGCTAATACAGGAAGTAACACAAGTAAGAATATGATAGTGTTCCTTGGATGTTCATGTTTCTTAGACTGCCACTGCCTTCTCTCTGCATTCTAAGCAAGTTCTGGTTTGAAAGGAAAACATGGCCTTTTGGTGTTATCAGTGCCTCTGTTTACTCAGCCATGGATGTAACACACTGACCTTATACTCACTTTGAACTCGCTGAACACTCATGCATTCAGAGTCCACTGGAACTCTGTACTCCTGAGGCATCGGGAATACTAATGAGAACAGAGTGGCAGGGAACAGTAGACATGCATATTGTGCATATCTTCTCTGTTTACATGTATGCACTATTGTCCCTTCAGACTTCACTTACAAAACACAAGTGAAAAGATAAAATTACCACGAATTTCAAAATGGCAACAGGAGATCATTAAACCAAGGACAGGGCCCTTCTGAGAGCAGGGCCCCTTCTGCATTCTACCTGTGCTAGCACTGTACCTGTGATAACTTTGCTGAATGGGCCTACCTTTCCTTTTATGTGTATGTATGGGGAAGCTCTGTGTACAGAAAACCTATTGTCTTAAAATTAAATCTTTTGGGGAATATTAAGGTTACATATTTTCCTGGACTCCTAGAATACCACTGCCCCGGACATTAATTTATTAAGGGCTCCTCACTTGGTCCTTAGCACTAATCTAGGCCTAGCAAAAGGGGCTGTATCTAAATTTAGCAAATCAGGGAAATGAAGTTACACTAAATGGTCTCCACAAAATCCAAAACCTTCTGATTTTAAAAGAAAATAATAATATAAGAGTACATTTGGCAAAAGCTGAAACTGAATAGAAGAATTGCTATTTTGACAAAATAAATGAAATATACAACATAGAATTTTTCCAGTTTTTTTTAACTTTCTCTAACTGTATACTTAGACAAATACTTATTCACAGATCCACATAAGACATTATGCAGAGTTACAAAATATACCTTACCAGCCCTGCCCTCATTAGATAGAAGCTCCCTAGAGTTAAGCCGTAATGTGAGCAATTTGGGATCTGTAAGACAATGCCATCCATCCATGGCACTTATTATTTGTTTCACAAATAATGTTCTCTCACATCATTTTATTCATTTCCTTCCTAGCATTTATCACAATCTGTAGAGGATCTTTTAATTTATATTCTTGCTTATTGTCTGTATCTCCCACTTGACTTCAGGGGAAGACCCCTGTCCCTGCAGCTCCCTGGTGTATCCTCAGAGCCTCTCATAGTGTTTGGCACATAATAATCATTCATATGCTCAACAAATATTCATTGAGTGAATAACCATCCAAGTTTGAAAGCAAAGATAGAGCATTATTATGTCTGGTATTATCCTTTTAAACATGTATGCTGTCTGCAGCCATAGGGACAGGTGTTACCTGTCCTATTCTTTATCACAGTAGTTCTCAAATCTGACTGTGTAACTCATATACATATTTTTTTTTTAGTCAAAGCAATACAAGTAAAATGACTTCCCAAGATTTATAACATAAAGGAGCCCCCAGCCCTAACCACTGTTACTTTTCAGTTTCCATCACCAGCCCCATGGGGTTGAACTTTTCTCTCAAGACTGGTGTTTATCCTTCCTACCATGAAGCATGCTTACAATACCCTTTTTTGATTTTTCAGTATTAGAAATTATCTGCTGACTTCTTATGATGGAATAAGGACATTTAGTTTTCTCACATCACTTCCACTTGGGAGTTTCCCTCGTCCTATTCCTAGTCTGATTTTTGACTAAATCAATATTCAGTGCTTAGATAAGGATGATTACATAATTATTTTTTAAGGCTGAGTCACATGTATACTATGATTATATATATATTTTTAAAGATTTTATTTTTTTCCTTTTTTCTCCCCAAAGCCCCCCGGTGCATAGTTGTATATTCTTCGTTGTGGGTCCTTCTAGTTGTGGCATGTGGGACGCTGCCTCAGCGTGGCTTGATGAGCAGTGCCATGTCCGCACCCAGGATTTGAACCAATGAAGCACTGGGCCGCCTGCGGTGGAGCACATGAACTTGACCACTCAGCCATGGGGCCAGCCCCTATGATTATATTTTTTAAGTGTAAAGTTTCTTTTTTCAATATAATTTTTTCCTGTGGGTAATAATTGCTTTATTTTCCATTTGCTTCTTCTCTTATATTGCTACTCATTTCCAAATTGTGTTATAATGCTAATACATCTCTCCATGTAGTGAAGTACACTGATAATCTAATGAGTCCATTGTTTTTTTTCTTGGAGACATCAGTTCTGGAGACTTCCATTGTCCTGATTCAATCTATACTGGCTGCTTTTTAGGCCTGTTGCACAGTTATCCTGGAAGTTTCCTTCATAGTCATCCTGGGTATTCTCTTTTCCTTTCTCTGGTGTTGATCCATGTCTTCATCTCTTTTTTAATCCCTTGTTTTGGTGGAAAACACCTTCAAGTACCTTCCTGAGAAAAGGTTCCATAGGAAGAAAACTTTTTGAAATCTTGTATATCCGAAAATACCTTTATTCTACTCTTAAGACTTAATTGTTTGGGTTTATATGGAATTCTAGGTCGTAAATAATCTCCCTTTAGAATTTAAAGATATTGTTCTATTTTTCTTTTAGCTTCCAGTATCATTGTTGAAAAGTCCAATGTCATTCTCTATTATCATGCCTGATCTTTTGTCTGCGATCTGTCTGTTATTCTATCTGAAGCATTTAGGGAAATTTTGATCTCTGCTGTTCTGATATTTCAAGATTAAGTGCCTTTCTGTGAGTCTTTTTCATTCATTTTGCAAGGCACTCACTAGATCCATTTCAATCTGGAAACACACTTCTTTCCGTTCTGAGAAAATGTCTTTGATAATTCCACCCCTCCCCCACCTACCTCCTTTTCTCTTTTTGGAACTCTTGTAGGTTAAACGTACAATCTCCCAGGTTGATCCTAAATTTTTATTTTCTCTCATATTTTTCAAGTTTATCTTTTTGTTCTTCTTTTGAGACTTCTCAACTTCTTTCTCTCATCTGCTATTGAATTTTAAAATTTGTTATTTTTTAATTTCCAAATGTTTACTTTTTTCCTCTGAATATTTCTTTAAAAAATAGCATCGTGTTTTCATTCATGGATATTCTATTCTTTCTTTAAGGATGTCATTCATAGTTCTGAAATTTTCTTCTGCTCTCTGCTTTGGGTATGTTCAACTCCCTCCCCCCACCTTTTTCCTGTTTATTTTGCTGTCGGATTTTCATGACTATGGGTTTCCTCAAAAATATGGTGATCCTCAGATGTCTGTTCTTATTTAAGAGTGAGAGAAGCTCCCTGCATGGCTGGAACTTGTGGATTGGTAAACCTTATGTTTGATGTGATTAGGCAGAGGGTCCATTGTTGGAGGATCTCCGTTCCTCCCCCAGTATCCATTAAAGTGCTTTCCCTTGAGTAAGTCAGTTTCCCTATAAAGGAATTCCTCCAATATCCTCTCTGAGGAATATAAATCTGGAGCTGGATGGAAAAGGAAGTTTAATAGTTCAGTATGCAGACTTTCAGTTACTCCCTTCACCCCAACGTGCAGGAAGACACCTCATTCCTATACTCAACTATCTTGATGTTTTCAAGACCAGAGCTTCTCTAGTTCACCTGTTACTGAAACCAAAGTGGGTTCACCTCCTGGTGAGTTAAATCAGACTCTCTACCAGCAGTAGTTGTCACACAAAGTAAAAGTATATTTGCAGCAAACAGGAGTCCATATGGAATCATTTCCAAAGTTATGGCATCCCTGAACAAAGGGAAGCAAGGACATTTTATTTCGGATGGGAAATGAAGATTCAAAAGAGAGAGGTGGGTATTCGCTTGCACAGGCTCAGTTGGAAAACACGCTTCCACATCCACTGCAGGTTATGGTAATAAGGCCTAAGCTCCTCCTGGAGAAATCTTGCATTAAAAATAAGACAAAGGTCATACATGTAGCTCTTATGGTAAGGTTTGGGCTGGTTCAGGGTGGTTGATGATTGTATCTCCTTAACATAAGAAAAGAAAAAAAATTTGGAAAGATGGTTAAATGCTTCTGAACCCACCCTTCACTTCCTCAAGGCAATTAGTCAGTGACACACCCTCATCAGGGAGTAAATCCTATTGTCTCTGGATTGGGTTAGGGAAGCGTGTTACCTAGCTGCTTGGTTGAGAAGTGATTTGAGGGTTTACCTACTCCTGATAGAGACTGGTGTAAAGGATGAAGAACTATCCCTCTATGCTTTAGGTCTTTCTGGCTGGCCTAATAATTAAATTGACAGAATAACAGGACAAAACCAAAGAAAGTTTAATAACATATATACATGGGAGAAATCCAGGAAAACCAAGTAACTCACCAAAATGGCTGAAGCTACCACCTTAAATACCACTTTCAGCCAAAGACAAAGGAGTGTTACTGCCCAAGGTGGGGGGAAGGGGTCGTCTGCCCACTGCAAGACATCCCAACAGTCAAGAGGCAAGGTGGTAGGAGAGAAAGAGTTTTATTCAGCTTGCTAGCAAGGGGGAAGATGGCTGACTAATGGCTGAAGGAATCATCTTACAGAACAAAGACTACAGGGCAGTTACATAGGTGACTGGTCTATGGGTTGGGGAGACATCTGGCCTCCAGCTGGGGCAGATATCTGGTCTTCAGGTGGGGCAGACATCTGGTCTTAGTTCCTAATAATCTTTTGTTTTATTGGATATGCATCAGAGACCAGAGCAACATCTTATACACTGATCATAGACGATGGCTATCAGCATAGACTCTCTGCCTGGGGGTCATCACATTCCTAAGGAACTCAAAAGAACAAAGTTATCAACTTATCACAGCTGTATCAGTTAATGCGAGATCATTCAAAGTTACAATATAGTTTCTTTTCTACAATATGGCTTCCCTTATGTCAACCTTGTGCTGAGCCAGTATCAGGAGAATATTGGGGGTAGTGGCTTGGGAGGAAAGCAATTTGAATGGAGATGGAAAGGCAAATGTTTGATAAGCAAATGCTTACTGAGCCATCTATAGACAACGTGACGAGAGCCAGAGCAGGCATGCACATGCGTGTGTGAGCAAGCAAGCGAGCAAGAGACAGAGCGAGAACTTTGATAAGAATGGGCTTAGCAAGGATCCTCCCAGGCTATTATACTCAGAGTTATCTATGTTGATGGCTTGTCCTGGGAACAGGCCTTCTATCCTAAATTCTTCTAGGCACTTAGGGGGAAGGTCAAAGTTTCCTTCAGAGTCTTTTATTCTTAAAAATAATCAAGCTAAAGAAACACATTTTGGGGTGGCCAATTATGATCCCCCACACTGGCAACCAACTCTGTTGTTTTCAGCCTCTCATTTCACGTATGCCCTCAGAGATACTTGGGTCTTAGATTTCTGGTCATCTGGATCTGTGTTTATGCTATGCCAAGGAGTTTGCTGAAGGAACAGAGATAAGTGTCTCTGTTTAATCCACCATGTTGATCAGATTCATTGATCTCATTCCAAACATACAGATTTTCTGCTCTTCCCAGACCTTCCAAGTCAGAACATTTGGGGAGTAAATGTAGGAGCATGTATTTTTGAAAAGGTTCTCAGGCAATTCTGATGACACTAGTGCATTAACCCACATTTGGAAATCATTACTCCAGCACTTCCCACTGGCACACATTTGACAGTTATCTTTGCAGGTGCAGTGAACCAGGAATAAGAGAATGAAGGAAAGGACAGGTAAATTCTGAGAAAAAGATGCCTTAAAAAGGGACAGGCCTAGGGGCTGGCCTGGTGGTGTAGTGGTTAAGTTTGCATGCTCCGCTTCGGTGGGCCTGGGTTTGTGGGTTTGGATCCTGGGTGCAGATCTAGCAGCACTCGTCAAGCCACACTGTGGTGGAATCCCACAGAATATAGAGGAAGACTGCACAGATGTTAGCTTGGCAACAATCTTCCTCAAGCAAAAAGAGGAAGATTGGCAACAAAGGTTAGCTCAGGGCCAATCTTCCTCACAAAACCAAAACAACAATAACAAAAAAGGGAGGGGCCTTAAGTGATCCAGGGGCATTTTGCAGAGTGCATGTCTTACTTGGGAATGTTGGTGGCAGTTTTTCTCAATGGTAAGCAGAAGGTCAGGGAAGCAGGGCAACCAATATTGAAGTGCTAGGAGCACAGCTAACCTCTTGCTGGGAAGGATGGCTGTGAGATGGTGTTACCGGATTTGACATCTAGTTTGAAGTCAGAATAGAAGTTTTCCTTTCCCAACTCTATTTCACCTTCTTTTCTACCCTCTTTTCCCTCCTTTATTTTCCTTACACAGATTTGTAAAATAAAGGAACCAACGTAGCCATTTCAAAAATTTGAAATTTGGAAGGCCAAAAAAAAAAGTCCTAAAGAAAATTTCACACAAATGTGACCTCTATTGACAGTATTCGTTCAAGAGAACAATTTTCGAAATCAAAGAAATTTATATGCACTGAAAACATACTGCAGCATGTATAGAATAGAGATAGCTATGACTTCCATATTGCATGCCTCATCACTACCTCCATTTTAGGAGTGGCAAGTGGTTGGGTATGAATTGAGCATTTGAGAGGGCAGAGAGTTACAAAGCAAAGGAGTTGGCAGAAAGGTGGGAAAGAGAAGAAATATAGATTAAAGCAAAGAGGGAGGAATAGTTTTGGAGACTACTGAACTAAGATGGCACACAGCCAAGATTTCTCTTGAAGTCTATTACGAGAAACTATTAAACCGGCCAATGGTGGGGAGTGGTGGAGAGAGAGGGTAAGGGAATAACTTTTAAAATCACCTTTTCTAATTGCCTAAGGTTTGACATCCATGTTGTTGTATTCATTTGTCTAGGTGAGCAATGTTATTAGAACAGACAAAAAATTGGTATGTGGGAAAACGGAATATATCGGAATATATAATAAGGACTTATTTATCTAGTTAGGCAGTACTGTGGCATTTCAAAAATCATGGTAGTACCTGGCATATATCTACATTTTAATGATAGATGATGAATTTCTTAAGTCCTAAGCTAACAACTTCAACTGAGATACATATTCCTCCAGGCCCTGTGGGGTGGCTAGCATTTTATGAAGCCCATGGATCACCTAGACAGGAGATTATTTTCCTTTATTCTTCCATCTTCTCCTTACATTTACACGATGTAAGGTATGTTGCAGAGTATATTTGAAATCAGGTGAAACAAAGTATTTGTTAAATGTGCCACAATGCAAAGCGATAATTATAAAAGGGGAAAAATTTTAAACTGGATTTGCATAATTCATTTTTCAGTCTCAAAAATGCAGCTGGATTTTTATCACTTTCATTTACTTCAAGTACATTCATTCAGAATTGCACTTCTTAGCATAATGTTTGGCATATGGCAGGCAGTTTTAAAGTTTGTGGAGTGAATAGGTAAGAACTAAGAGAATTATAGAAGAACTGGAAATTCTTACTGTTGTCAGAATTTGGGGTTCCTTAAAACACACACACACCCCATGTATATCAAACAGTTCTATTTTTTTTTACTAGTAGACATTTATTTAAAGCTACTTTCTATAAATATGTAATAACTAATTCCCCAACCACACCTTTCCAGATTTAGATTCCCTTTGTATACAGGTAGAGAGATCTTAAGGTTCTTGGAAAAGATATGGCTTGGTGAAGCAATCCTCAAAGTTCTATTTTGGCTTTATCTAATCATTTAATGCACATTCATTGATCTCATTCATATTGAGAAGACATACACCACAACATTCAATATTCACAGAAAATTAATTTTTCTATTTTAAGAGATTTCTTCACATAGGCTTAGTGTATGCAGTTAACAGTTACTACAACATACCAAACATTAACTTTACTATCATTTCTGACTCTATTAAAATGTATTTGTAGTTCAGCAATAAGGTATCACCTAACGTGAGATCATTTTTGAGAACAAATTGAAAACTAAGAGGTAATTACTTTCCTTAACTTCATAGTCTCAATATTTTGGACATAGGTATTGCTGGGGAAATAGAATTAAAAACAAAACCGCCTCCTAACCCAGAAATTCTCTCAACAAATGTAACTGAGAAATAAAAGTTATTATTGAACAAACATTAAACCAGAATGTGATGTGCATTACAGGCAATCAGCAAAGAGATTGAAGACAGAAAGAAATTTCACACTTTTATATGGTCAAGCAGATACAACTCATTACATGTTTTCAAGACAATAACTATGTAGTCCGCAAGTTAGACACCTTGACATCATTTGCACAGATAATTCATCTTAACTGCATTTGATTATTGAGGTGACCATCTGTGTTAGCTAATTAGCTTTATCGAGAGGAAAAACAAAGTTCTCATGTCTTTATGACAGAAAGTAGTTTTGCAACTAGGAGCAATTTGCCCACCAAAAGTTAGGCTCTTACTCTCCCATAGAAACTTGGGAGATAGTTGTGCTCTCTTTCTTTTTTTTTAAATTGTGGTATAATTGACATACAACATTATATTAGTTTCAGGTGTACAACATAATGATTCACTATTTGTATACACTGCAAAATGACGACCACAGTAAGTCTAGTTAACATGGGTCACCATACATAGTTATTTTTTTTTTTACTTGTGATGAGGACTCCAGGTCTACTCTTAGCAACTTTTGAACATGTTAATACAGTATTAACAATAGTCACCATGCTGTATATTATATCCCCATGACTTATTTTATGACAAGAATTCGTATTTTTGTCTGTGTAGGGCTGTTTACCATTCTCAAATAAACAACCCTGTTTAGAAAAAAAACACTTATCACTCTTTTTTGCCTCCCACCTAATTCAAAAGTTTTAGAGGGTTAAGGTGGAGAGGCGGTTGACTTTAGATTTGCCCTAGGTGAAGAATGTGGTTCAACCAGTGTACAGAATATAATGCCTTAAAAACTTGGCTACAGGAACACACCCTGTAATAGTGACTAATAACATCTATTTTCCTGTTAAAAAGATCGTCTAGTTATCTTTGTTTAGCTCACATTACTCATTTTCCACTAAATTCTTTTGGTGAAGAACGCTTCAGAAACAGCCCTCGCTGGAAGAGCAAACCAATTTGGGTTCTTCAAGCATTCTAGACTTCCGAAGGGGAAAGGACTTACTATAGGGGACCATCACAGGACCTGCTGTACGCTTTTTAACAGCATCCATCACAATTCCAGCATTGAGCGTCTAACCTCGTTTTTAAGGCAGTCTCAGTCACTGGGAATTACAGGAACGAGAACAACACGGTTCCTGCCTTTAAGGCACTCAGAGTCCATTGGAGAAGCCGAAAACCATTCTAAAGGAATCAACGTTAAAGTAGATGCAAATAAAACATACAGGGAAAAGCGACTGATTCTGAGGGTGAAAAGTGCGCATCTGAGGGGGAAGGGGGGCTCCGCAGCCCCAAAGCTGCTTCCGTTCCCTGAGATTTCAGCTCCCGGGATCGCCCAGCACCCCGCGGGCACACTTAACATTTTAATCATGCCTCCGCCCCCACCCTCCGAATTCCTTTCCGGCTGCCGACCCGCAGGGTAGTCCTTTCCAGGCGGCCCCAGCTTATCACCCCCGGCCCGGCCACTTCCCGGCCACGGCCAGGCGAGCCTCCCAAAGTTTCCTGTGACGCCGCCGTCCGCCTCTGGCCCCATCTCGCCCGCACTCCCACCCCGGCAGCCCTGGACACCGGCTGGAGAGGAGCGGGTTACAGGGACGAGGAGAGCAGCGCCAGCAGGACGACCTCGGAACCCCACCCGAGCCGGGGAGCGGGGCCAGAGGGCGGCGGCCACAGCTCCACGCCTCGCTCCGCCTCGCCCGCAGCCCCCAGTCCGTGCGCGCTCACCGGGCCCGGAGCCTGCGTCCCACCCCTCGGGCGCTCGGGCCAATCAGCCGCGCCCCGCCTCCTGGGAGGTGGTAAAGGAGGGGGTTGGGGGCCGGGCGGCAGCGCCCGCCTTCCGCTCGTGCCCATTGGCTAAGGCCTCGAGGGTGCCCGGAGACCGGAGCGCAGCAGGATTGGCCGCACAGGCTAGTGACAGCGGCGCCCATTGGCTGTGGCGGCCCCCGTGACGCGGGGTGGCGACTGGCTCCCGTGTTTGAGGGGCTCCTGCTTGTCAGGTTCTAGGTAGGTGAGTTTCGCGCCGCCGGCGGCAGGCGCTGTTGCCCGGGGCAACGCCGGGGGAGGGGGGAAGAGGAGGGAAGGCAAGCCGAGAACGGGGGCAACACTCCCTGCCCTCATGGGGGCGCCTGGGACTCAGCCCTGGTTGCGGCGGCTGCGCCGAAGGCTCTTCCTCCGCCCTCAGCCAACTCCCTCCCGCCCCAGGCTGCGGGGTCTCCCGCCCGTCGTGGGCCCGCGGCAGAGCATTCCTGGTTAGGGCTTGGGCCGGGCTGCCCACCCGGTGTGGCGAGGCCCGCCCCTCCCACCAACCCGGGACGGGAGGCTGAGGGGGCGGGTGCCGGCGCGAAAGGGCTGAGGCGGGCGCAACGGCCCCGCCCCGTCGCCGGGTCGGGGGGCTGCGGGGTGTGGGGCGGTGTAGAGGGGACTGTGGGCACCGCCCATCACGCCCGCACCCCTTGCTCACGGTGCGCTCTTCCGCTGGGGCGGCCACCCCAACCCCTAGTTGCGCCCCCGATTGCTCCCCACGTCTGGGGCCCTGCAGCCTCCCTGGACCCGCGCCGTCAGCCCCCGGCTCTTCTCCCCCACGTCAGCTTCCCCACCTCCCGCTGTTAGTCCGCACCTCCCATCCCTGCTTCTATCTTGGCCAGAGGTGACCCCCCCAAGAGATAGTCGAGAGAGAAACCGTTTTGTGGCTGGTGCAGCCGGGTGATTTCTGCTCTGTTCTCTCTTTGCCATTTAGGGTTGAGGAGGAGGTGTTCGTAGGCACCTTCGGGACAGCTTTCTGCCTTGGCGTTTCCCTTAGTATTAACTTTCTGAAACCCGCTAATTGGGTTGGTGTTGGCAGGGCGCAAGTTAAGGAGTTAACTGTGAAGTTGTCGCTTTTTACTTTGTACGTTGTGACTTTGATATCTGGTGCTGTGCAATCCCAAATCTAATGATTTATTAAGGCTGGTAGCCTTTCATTTTCCTTTGCCTTATGACTAAAAAAAAAAAGCTTTAATCTTTTTAATTCATAAGAAACTGCGTATATTCATAGCAATCTCGCTGTTACTTTGAGGAAAACTGCTCTAAAAGTGTAGTACCATTTTCCTCTTTCTCCAGATAAAGATGATAAAAAATTTCTCGAGTGGTGTCACTGTATACAAGAGTGTAATTGAAAAATCAGTAAGAGTAGACCAAAACTATTTTAGTGATTAAAGACTGGAAAATACTTTTCAACCTATGGAATGGGAACAAGATTAAAAAAAAACTATTGCAAAATACAGTTATTTCATTAGTGCAGCGTTGTAGTCGTGGTATACCTGTATAGTCTTTAGGGAGACATGCTCGTGAAGAGCCATACGTTTGTCAGTCACTGCAAAGGAAGGCTGAGCCTGTCTTTTGTAATCCAGGAAATCTCTGCTGGTACTCTTGAGCCAAGGAAGCTATGCTTCCAAAGGTATTGGGCATGTATTGAGAGTACATAGGCATACTTGGATACTTTTTGTCTGTTTGCTTCCATGAAAGACCTTTAGTGACGATCTGCTTGTCTTCTGCGCTGCTGGTTGGCAGCATTAAATATATATAATGTAAACTTATTTAGGTCCTATTAAGGCCACTTCTGTGCTCTTCTAAGGTTAATGTCAGTAGTTTGGAAGAAATAATTCAGGCTTTGAGTAGACAAATCACTTTCATTTTTATCTTCACCTGTTATGTAGCTATGATTCTGGTCTGTGAACTTCTCAAATTTGCTATTTTCTTTGCTCCAGTATTTCATTATGAGAAATTTCAAACAATGCAGAAAAGTTGAATTGTACAGTAACTACCCAACCACCTACACAACACTAACATTTTCAAGACAGCAATTACATGGTAAATATTAAGGAACTGAAATGATAAAGTTGGAAAACCAGCATAAATATTTATCATACCAAGATATCGTGAGGTGCTTATTTCCATTTATAGATGAAAATAGTGTAGTTTAACTCCATAAGACTATCATAAAGCAATCTTGTGAATGAGTTGAAAGTCATCATCTTTATAAATCAAGGCCCAGATAAGTAAATTGGATTTTGGTAATCAGAAAAAAAGGAAATCTAATGAACTTGTTATACAAATAAAAGTTTTGTTTTAAAATTGGATTCCTGTGTTAATAAATTGTACTTTTGTACTTGATTTTTAAATGAGCATCTTCTTCTGAAGACAGGTCCAAGGAACTTTCAATTATGCAATGTTTTGGTAATGTACTTAATAACTTGGATCAATCTTATGTACATTGTTTTGGAATAAGAATGTATTTTTGTAATGGAAAAAGAAAGCTTACAAATGTGAACTTTTTTTAGTAAAACTATTTCATGGAAAGTGAAGTAATTATCTAGAGAGATTTAAGTCAGTATTTTGATAGGGCTCAAAACTATCTTGGGTGTTGTTTCATGGTATTCTAAAGGAATGTTTTAATATAGAACTTCAGTTTATAATAAAAGAATAAGAAATGGATGTAAGTTCACATATATGTACATTATATTGGTAATTTTTCCATACTTAGGAAATTCCTGCACTCTTCCCTAAGTATTTGAATCCTGCCTTTCAGTTTTAGTATACCTTAAATCTATTTTTCATGCTTATTTATATAGCTGATTTCTTAAATATTGAAATTGAGCTATGTCTGAGAATTTATAGATCTTTGGATTGCCTCATTATTATTTTTCCATATCTCATTTAACTTTGGCATGCTTATGTATGGTTAGTTTACCACATCACTGAGAGATTAAAGGGAACAAGTAGGTCATAGTTTTGGAAATTTGGACAGAATAAGACGTTTAGATATTGTTTGATCAAAGCTCCAGTTTTTGTTTTCCCCTCTGCCACCTTCCTTCTTTCCTTTTCTTCTTCCTTTCCTATTTTTATTTTTATTATAAAAATTAAATGCTTTAAAATAAGTTCAGAAAACTGTAGAGAAGAAAAGTCACCAATAATTCCACAATAGTTAATGCTTTGGAAAATAACTGAAACTTTTGTTTCTTCTCTAACACTGTAGGACTCATTGCAATTTTATGGTCTTCATTGCAGTATATCTGCCCTTGCATCTAACCTGGCAGGAGTTCCTGAGCTTGAGACTCAGTTACCCTAAATTAGAAGAGGGCTCCAAGATCTGGAGGAAAATGGAAAAGAATAAATAGAGGACAGATTAAAGTCAGAACAAAAGAATGAGACCCAAGCAATTATCCACTTTTTCTTATTTCGTAAGAATAAATATGGGGCTGGCCCCGTTGCCGAGCGGTTAAGTTCGCGCGCTCCGCTGCAGGCGGCCCAGTGTTTCGTTGGTTCGAATCCTGGGCGCGGACATGGCACTGCTCATCAGACCACGCTGAGGCAGCGTCCCACATGCCACAACTAGAAGAACCCACAACGAAGAATATACAACTATGTACTGGAGGGGCTTTGGGGAGAAAAAGGAAAAAAATAAAATCTTTAAAAAAAAAAAGAATAAATATAATCCTAGTTACCTATGTGAAACTGCTGTATGGCTGACGTAGTATGGGGCCTCTCAAGTTTTTTCTCTGAAATTCAAAATGTCTAGGTAAGATGAAGTTTACTTAGTGCCTTTCTACAGAAATTTTTAGATTTCTCTACTTTTGGGATGTTACATATCCAGCTTTTTAAAACTTAATGTCATGTGTGACTTGGAATTGTTTCTTAAATATTCATATATACTTATCAAGTGATGACTAATTTTTATTCTATATATCATCACCACTTACTCTAAGTTTAATATTGTCTCTCCCTTTAGAAGGTTTTAATTAAAAGATTGAAAATTTTAATGTAAGTGTTTCTTTCCAGGTTGAAGGGTGTAGTGAAAGACTATTTGTTTTGAAGGCAAATAATCTGGGTTTCAGTGAGAAATCAGGATTTTCCTCTGTGAGATCATGGGCAAGTTACTTCATCTCTTTAAACCATAGTTTCCTCACGTGTAAAATGAGGATGATAAAATTGCCTCACAAGCTTGTTAGGAAGAAGAAATGAAACAATCTAGGTCTGCCTGAATTTAGGAAGTCCTCAATTTCCACAGTTCCTTACATGGTAGCTTTAATTTTATCTCTCCTAATAGCAGTTTATTTTACTGTCCTTAAAGTCTCGACATTTTAGATTTAGGAAATTAAAATAATGTACATTAAGTTTACTTAAATTGAATGACATTTGCATTTGTACAAGCAAAGCAAATAATTAGCAGTATCTCAGATTAGCTGTTCTTTTATAGTTCTTTGATTACCATATTTCAGGTCGGGATAATCAGAAATTTACTTTAAATGCTTTGTACCTCAAAATATGTCTAGTTTGTCTGAATTCCTGTTATTTTTCTTTCATCTTAGATTATCATTTGTTGTTGGATGGTTTTCCAAAATTCCTTTCCTTTTTAACCACAAATATTTGCTTACAAGTGGTACAGAAAAGCTAAATGTTACTTTCTTAAATCTCTAACTAGTGTTCCTTCCCACCTTAAACCACATTTACTTTATTATTCTTTTAAATATTTATTTTTTTTCTTCTTCTTCTCCCCAAAGCCCCTAGTACGTAGTTGTATATTTTAGTTGTAGGTCCTTCTGGTTGTGGCGTGTGGGACGCCGCCTCAGCATGGCCTGATGAGCAGTGCCATGTCAGTGCCCAGGATCCAAACTGATGAAACCCTGGGCTGCTGAAGCAGAGTGCTCGAACTTAACCCCTTGGCCACGGGGCTGGCCCCAAACCACATTTACTTAATTTGTTTAAAATTTAAACTTTATTTTCAAGTGTAATAACACATAAAACTCTTAGTTTTAGCTTCTTGCTGATGTGTATGTTTATTTTTTAGGCGGCAATATTTTATAAATATCTCTATTTTAAAATATGTGTTCTATAAGTATAGTATTCATTTCTTAAAAAACATAACTTGTAGTTTAATGCACAGATCAGCCTATGGTTATTGGGTGTTGTGAAGCAAGCACTGAATTGAGTAAAGAGTTAGGAGTTGAACCAGATAGTAACCAGATAGTCTTTATTGTCTCATCTAGCAGTAAAACAAAGATTTTGTAATCTAAGTCGGAGATTCTCAGTATTTTTTCTCATCCAAGTGTAAGATATTTACGTGTGTGACATATTCTAATGTGCAGTTTCCTGGCATGCTCTCTGTAATTCCGTCTTGTCCTTTTCCACTCAGGAAAGTGTCTCAGAATGTAAGTGATTAAGAATGACATCATTATAGGGCTAAACTTGAATCTGCACTGATTTATTGAGGAAAGTGAGTCATTTAAAAATGTATATAACCATTATTAGTAACAAATACTGAGACACACCTTATAGTACTACAGTTGAGACCCGAGTTACTTCCACATTTTCCTGAAATGAATGCCTTTCCACTTTTTCTTATCTGTCTTATAATGCCACAGAAGAAAAGATTACCAGACTAATTTTATGTAATTGACAATGAAGAATACATTTAAAAGTAAGAGTAACTAATAATGAACCTTTAAAAATGTTTGAGTAACAGCATCATGGTCTTTATTATAAATAAATTATAAATAAAATAACACTAATTATTGTAGAAAAGTTGAAATTAGTTTTCCAGTATAAATTATTTTACTTTCAGAAAAAGTATTTCCGTAGTGGGACAAATGGTTTTAGGAGAAGGGCAAATACTAGAATATTTATGTTTTAGGTGTTTGGTATATAAAAATGCTCTTTACATTGCTTCAGTCAGGAAATATCTTTAAAATTACATTGCTGTGAATGAGATTGCTCTTAAATAGCTCATCTTACATGGAAGTATTATGTATAATATGCATTTGGAAGTGAAGAGTTAGGAAAACTATGTTCATTAGACCCTTGACATTAGCAAGTGGTATTTCTTGAAACCTTTGTGAATAACTACCTCTATAAAATAAGGTCAAATTTAATTGAAAAATTTAAGTGATCCTTTCAGACTGTTAATGAGTCTGTAAATAGTCATCAAAGTTGTTAATTTTTTGCTTCTAAAACAAAGGCTGGATGATTTTGCATTACATCATTAGTATACGTACAAAAGTTCTTACTCTTGACTTTTGCATCCTGGGGTTTGTAGAACAAAAGAGTATTTCTGGCTTAATCACGAAGCCTGCTGCATTGTCACAAAGTTGAAGAGTTAGTCCTTGGTCACTGTAATGCTTTCTGCTTGCTGCTGTTTCTTGAGTTTGTTTTCTCCTTGGAGTTGAACACTTCTGTAGTTTGTGTCCTTTCTGCTCTCTGAATGTCTTGAGCTTGGGAGGATTTCCCAAGTTTCGCCTGTTGCTTGGTGGGGCTCTTTTTTATTTTATTTATTTTTTATTTTTTGAGGAAGATTAGCCCTGAGCTAACATCTGCTGTCAATCCTCCTCTTTTTGCTGAGGAAGACTGGCCCTGAGCTAACATCCATGCCCATCTTCCTCTACTTTATATGTGGGACGCCTACCACAGCATGGCGTGCCAAGCAGTGCCGTGTCTGCACCCAGGATCCGAATTGGCGAACCCCGGGCCAGTGAAGTGAAACATATGCACTTAACCACTGCGCCACTGGGCCAGCCTGGTGGGGCTCTTTTAATTTCATATTATATAAAGAAAAATGCATTTGACTCTTCTACCAATATTCAGTTTTGGTAACAAATGGGGCAGTAGCCACCTAGTGGCTATACTACCTCTTACTTCATGAAAATGTGTATACAGTGTTCTGACTTTCTTTAAATTATATTTCCTTCAGAATCACATGCTTTCTATATACATTCTTATATAGGTTAACCATCATTTTAACTTTCATAACGTTTTACAAATTTTGCTTTGATAGGAGCAAAGGGAACATTTTTTTTTTTTTTTTAAAGATTTTATTTTTTCCTTTTTCTCCCCAAAGCCCCCCGGTACATAGTTGTGTATTCTTCGTTGTGGGTTCTTCTAGTTGTGGCATGTGGGACGCTGCCTCAGCGTGGTCTGATGAGCAGTGCCATGTCCGCGCCCAGGATTCGAACTGACGAAACACTGGGCCGCCTGCAGCGGAGCGCGCGAACTTAACCACTCGGCCACGGGGCCAGCCCCTAAAGGGAACATTTTTAAGCATCACCTATATGTTTGTTTCACGATAGAGTCTGTAGAGTATGGTGAACTTTCTAAACTTTCTAATGATGCAGATCCAGTCACCGTTACGTTCATATCCATTCTGAATTTACTCCAAATTTATATATTCTGGTTAAGTACCATCGCTTTGTCAGGCCTCTTTACTTTCTATGTATTGAATAAATTGGCAATAGTAGAGTAATTAAAGGGAACTAAACAATGCACTTGTTTCAGATAATTATTAATGACAAATAATTTGATAGATTGCTATCCCAATTATTTATAAACAATTATGTTGGACAAAGTATAAGAATCTTTACTACATTTGTATACAATAGAAACTTTTTACAAAGCAGGAGGCTGATTTCTTTGTCTTAGCAACATATGTATGTGTAGACATATATAGATATATGTAATATAATTATTTGTTTATGCATAGTCCTTTTTTCTCCCCTCCTTAACATTTCTTTTTGAGGAAGATTATCCCTGAGCTAACATCTGCCACCAATCCTCCTCTTTCTACTGAGGACTAGTGGCCCTCAGCTAACATCTGTGCCCATCTTCCTCTACTTATATGTGGGATGCCTGCCACAGCATGGCTTGATGAGTGGTGCATAGGTCCATGCCAGGATCCGAACCAGCGAACCCCGGGCCGCAAATGGGAAGAAGAGCACAGGAACTTAACCAGTATGCCACTGGGCCAGCCCCCATGACGACTCTTTAGGTTGGAAAGCTTGTATTTTGTTTTTGATCTAGAACCAATCTTAAATCACATCCTTTATCAAAGGAGACCCAGCTATAAAGTGATACCTGGGATTTGAATTTATGTCTTTCATATGCTAAACGTGAAATAAATACTAATGATAAATGCCTAAATATTGGCATTAGCGGTCCTGGATTTAACAGCAGTTTCAACTATTTGGGAGTAACTTTAAAGCTCCATGTTGAAATATTTGCAGTTTTGCTGAAATGAATTCCTCCTCTTGCAAGTGAGACCCTAAGATATGCACAACCCTAGTTAACTGCTCAGTGTCTGTTTCTCACCTTGGCTTTGTTCTCTCTTTGAGGTTGTCTTATATTATAACTTTTGTCAAGTGATAATACCTTATTTCTTTGTAAAAAATTTTCCTGAAAAGGGAAGCCAGCTGCTAGAAGTGGAGAAAAAGTAAAGAGGACTAAGACAGTGGTGGATCTTAGCCAAAAAATAGACATTTTTTAATAAGTTTAAAAATAGAATGTTGAATCCTGTGAGTCTTTGATCTGGATGTGAATCAATCCACCACACCTTCTATGGAAACAAAAGTTGACTTGTGAAAATTTTTACTGAGTGTTCCAGCTCTGTCAAAAATTCTCATGTGTTTTAGACACGTTTCTTGAAAATGTCAGGGATCCTGACAGAAAATGTCAGGATTTATATTCAAATTTATATTCATAAATCCTGTCTGTTCCACTTCCTTTCCCTCCCACCCTCAACAATAATATTTGAAAGAGATTTGACTATTTATTAATAGCTGCTACTTTCTAGAAGTTAATGTAGTACCTGCAAATATCTTAAAATGTTGACATAAACAACAGTATCCTCACTTGTAGGATAGTATAGGTGTCCTTTTCTGACATTCACAGTTAATTATAACAGAATATTAGCTAAACCTTGATGATGGCCTCTTTCTAAGGTTCTGGTTTACTACTTATATTTTTGAGCCTGATTTACCCTGTGACTGGAACTGGCATTCTGGGATTGAAGTGACTTAGCTTAGAGACACTTGCTACTATATACAGTAATATCATGGTTTTTGAAAGAGGATGAAGATGGTAAAGAAATAGATGTGTCCTCAAGGTAGCCTACATTATAAAAATAATGCAGAATTGTTGTGTGTCACATAAGTGGCAAGTTGTTTCAGGAATGGGACCAAGAGCAGAAAGGTATATGATTCTTCCTTTTTTGGTCATTCAACAATTGTTAATAGAATGCTCACTCCATGTAAGGACTTAGCTGTGACTACAGATAATTATAAAGCGTAGAGGAGTTTCAGATGGTTTTCCCCAGAGTGTGAGGTAGTAGAAAGAGTGTGATATTAGAACCAGAACTGCCTAGGGTTGAATCTATGCTACCAGTAATTAGTTGTATGAATTAGGCAAATAATTAGATTCTTATAGCTTCAGTTCTTTCATCTGAAAACTGATGGCAGTTTTGTCTGATAACTGGTCAAATACTAGATTTTTTCAATACCCTTCAGTTGCATGAGAGTAAAACTCTACTCATACTAGCTTAGGGCACTGGGAAGAATAGAAGTGGACTCTGTTTAGGCACAGATGGATTCAAGGGCTCCAACAATGGTCTCAGGACACACTCAGTGGCTTTCTCTTGTATCAGATATACTTTCTGGTAGCCCTTCTCCATGTGGAGCTTTCTAATGGCTCCAGGCTTACGTTCTTTCAGTTTAGCAAGCCCAACATAAAAAGAGCTTCTCTTACCCATAGTTTTAGCAAACGTCCTGGAATTACATCTCACTAAATGAATTGGGTCATGTTTCCATCCTTGATCCTGTGGTCAGGGGGATAACATGTGATGATAGGCCGGATCTGGATCAGGTGCTGACTGTTGGAACTGGGAGTAGTCCATGTGGTCAGCTACATGGACTGGAAGTCAGGATTGGTCAGTCACTGAAAGAAAAAGAGGAAGAGGGGAGCAGATGCTGAGTAAACATAACCAAAAAATATGCACTATAATCCTCCCAATATGCATACATGTCCTCCTTTACACATATACCCTTGAAAAAATGCCTCCATCTAACATAATGCCAATCTTTTATGTACAACTTCCAGTGCAACCTGCCCACCAATAAAGGAAGACAATTCAGAGACTTGTCTAGTTAATTACTGCATCTAACTTTAAATCGAGGGTTTCTGGGTAATTTCTCTCCATTCTGTTTGAATAGATAGCCTTAGAGTCTAGGAACTTATGGTTAAATGATGACTATAACTAATTTTAATAAAACAGTGTTCAGGGATTGAAGGAAAATAGCATAAGGACAGTAAAAACTCTCATTTAGAATAGAGAAAAAGAGGAAACAACCCATAGAGATTTTCTAATCCATGATATATGCATATTTCGTTGCACAGTGATGGCAAGCACTCTTTGTCCTGGCAGTGGAATATGATTTGTTTTTTGAGGAAGATTAGTCCTGAGCTAACAGCCACTGCCAATCTTCCTCTTTTTGCTGAGGAAGAGTGGCCCTGAGCTAACATCTGTGCCCATCTTTCCCTATTTTATATATGGGACTCTTGCCACAGCATGGCTCAATAAGCAGTATATAGGTCCGCCCCTGGGATCTGAACTGGTGAAACCCAGGCTGCCGAAGCAGAGTGCATGAACATAACTGCTACACCACCAGGCTGGCCCTGGAATATGATTTTTGATTAGCCAATGTGGCTCTTTCTGGTTCTACCACCTAGGAAGATCTTCTTTGTTCTTTTTACTCCTAGTCACAGCCAAGATGAGTATTGAGAGGAATTCCCTTACTGAAGACTGCCTTAACAGCCTGTTTTCTGTTGATGAAGGGTTGGAGTCCTGGGAACCGTCTTAACCATCCTAGGGGTTGAATAGTAACAAATCTTTGTTAGGAGTTTCTTAGGCAATATAACTTTCTTATAAACTTAGAAAGTTTTTGATTTATTTGCATTTGATCAACTTCTCCCAAGTACCCAAAGCCCAAATACTAGTCCTTGAATCAAATCATTGGCTGGTATGTCTCTAAACAACTTTGCCCATCACTCTAACCCAGTGGTTCTCCAACAGGGGACAATTTTTAACTCGGGACATTTGGCAATGTCTAGAGATATTTTTATTGCCACAAAGTGGGGAGGGACTAAGCTTCTAGTAGGTAGAGCCCAAGGATACTGTTAAACATCCTACAATGCACAGGACAGCTTCCCACAACAAAGAATTTTCCAGTTTAAAATGTCAGCAGTACTGAGATTGAGAAACCATGCAAATCCTAGGCTTCTCAGTTTCCTTCTTGGCCTCTGTCTCTGGGCCATTCAGAGCAAATTCTTGAGGTCACAGTGCACAGATAATTTGTCTTTATTCCCAGGCTGTTTCATAGTGGATGGTTCTTTATATTATGGGTAAATATCTTTGCTAGGATGCTTGAGTAGGTGCCTAGAGCATTAGGCTTTTCCCACCTTTTGTTTTTGTATGGTTAAAGGCTTAATTTTCATTTAGGAATATTTGATTTTCAACTCTGTAAATTGCAAGATTATCAGCCATCTTGGATTTGTAGTGAAAGACTGAAAAGATTTTCCTTTTATTAAGACTGCAATGTGTGCTGCTTTTTTGAAGGACCTTACTGAGGACTGCTATATAGTAGGCAATATACCAACATCCTAACTTTTTTTTTTTTACCGAGTACCCTTTCAGTTACATCTTTAGTAGGTACGTAGTCTGATTTATAAGAGGTGGCAATTTACCAGCTGTTTTGCTTGTTAAGGATTGTTGACTTCTCACCCTACAATAGAGGGATACCAAATTTCCTTCACTTTCTATTATTAATTCAGTCAGTTCCATATTTTGAGCTGTCATTTGTATTACCTGATTTCTGGCTTAAATTTTTATATTTGTCAGGCTTCTTTTGCATGCCAGTAATAGAAACCCAATTAAAAAATCAGTCCTTCCCGTTTAAGTGGCAACTACATTCTTGTTTTTGCTCAGACCTCGAACTTTGACTTTGTCCTCCACTCTTTTTCTTTCATTTCTCCCACACAGTCTTTCAGTATATTCTATTGGCTTCAAAATGTATCTGAAATCTGGCCAGTTCTCATCACCTCTACTTGGGTCACTCTGGTTCAACACCATCCTCTTTCTCTTTCTAAGCCCTAACAAGTCTCCCTGCTACTACTGTTGCCCTCAGAATATTAGTGTCATCCTTTTGAAAAGTAAGAGATCACATCACTTCTTTCTCAGAATCTTTCAGTGACTTCCCATCTAACTCAGAGTACAAGTTCAAGACCTTAAAATGAGCTAGTTTTGTGGTCCTGCTCTCCCTCCCTCATGCAGGATCTTTCTCCGAACTCAGATTTTACTATTGTCTCCACCACTCACTCCACGCAGGCCTCCTTGTTCTTCCTTAAATAGATATTTTGCACTTACTTTTCCTCTGGCCTGGAATACCTTTCTCCAGATATCCATTCAACTCACTTCCGTATATCCTTTAGGTCCTTGCTCACATATCACTTCATCTGTAAGATCTTTGATCACCTAACAAAAACTTGAAGTCTCCTCCCTCCCCCATACTTATTTCCTTTTCCTACTTTTTCTTTCTTTATAGCCCTTACCATCACTTAGCACTGTGGATTTTACTTATTTATTTTGTAGTTTGTTTCCAGTCTCTAGAATATAATCTCCATAAGGGCAGAAAGTTTTCTCTTTTGTTGTATAGGAAAATGCGTGGCACATAGTTCAGTAGTCTCTCAGCAAATATTTGTTGAATGAATTAATAAATAAGAAAAAATAATTATTGGCTCATGTAACTGTTAAGTCTGAAACACTGACAGGATTGAGAATAAATACCCTGTAGAGGGAGAGAGATTACTCATTAAGCAAATCTTCTCCAGAGGAGAGGGGGGAAGTGTCTTTAGGTTTACCTTACAATATAAGTAAATGTAAGTGAAAAATATAAAACAACATAAGAAATGTAAGTTAAAAGAAAAATCTTCCAGTGAAGGGAAGGAGAGGGCTTTATTTCTCCAAAGCTCATTGGAGGCTTCTGTATTTAGGGAGACACTATCTCTAGCTTCCAAGTCTGTCTGTTGTGAAAATGTCCTTGTAGTACGTTTTGTGCAGAAGGCTTTGACTATGTAGGAATGTGAGAAATCCAGAGAGAATTGTCCTATAGCAATTCTAAATTCCAGCAGCTACATCTGTTCACACCTGAATTCAGGTGTGATTAGATCTAGGGACAAAATGTTTTCAGAGTTTTCTTCATGTCTCTTTTCATCTCTTGGCTATTCTTTTCTCTGGCTTGGCTCATTGTCAAGTAGGTACTTGTCATGTTCTTTCAGTTTAGCAACCTCAGCTGAAAGAGAACTTTCCTTTCTAATTAGTTCCTGCAAAAATTTTGGAAATGAGTCTTATTGGTCCAATGGGTCACATACCCATTCCTGAACTACTGCTTGGGGGAGAGAATATGCTGATTTTCCAGACTTGGGTCATTCACCTATTCTGGGAACTTCATGCTTATTCCAGGAACTTGAGAGTGGGAATGACTAGTGCCACCTAAACTACATGGATTGAGAATAAGAGGAGAGTAGTTCAACAGAAGAAAATTGAGATGCTGCTACTGAAAGAAGGAGAGTAAAAAACAACACAGGTCTATTGCTTACATACACATGCAGCTCATGCATTGCATTTGATCAACTTCTCCCAAGTACCCAAAGCCCAAATCCTAGTCTTTGAATCAATCCATTGCCTGGTCTGTAAATAACTTTGCCCATCACTCTAACCCAGTGGTTCTCCAACAGGGGGCAATTTTTGCCTCAGGGAACATTTGGCAATGTCTTTATACTATGGGTAAATTTAAAAAATGTCTGGAGACATTAAAAAAAACCCAACTTAGAATCTTACTATATATAGGCATTCCTGCCTCATCTATTTTTTACCTAACATCACATCATGAACAAGAAATTTTCTTTGAAAACATGATTTTAAATGGATGTAAAATTATATTTAAAATCATTGCTTAATTTTAGATATTTGGTTTATCAGGATAAGGATATTATTTATTAGAGAAGTAGGAGGAGCAGAGGTGATAAAGAGAAGTAGGGCCAGGACAAGGGTGAGGCAAGAGAGATGCCTAGGACACAAAATTTAAGACAGTACTCATTTTTAGGGTCATACAGCTGCAGGGTGGCGCTTGCCTGACCCCAAAAGTGAACGTCCTGTAAATTTTGGGCCCTAAGCACCTCTCTCACCTCACCCTAGTCCTAGTCTTGAAGAGAAGCACATTTAGGGAATAGGAATTGTGTTTGTCTGAGTGCGAGTTAGAGATGGTAGCATGTGTAGTTGGAGAAGTTGGCGGGGAGGATTAAGGTACTCTAGAAGGTACTTCTTATACATTGTCACCTTGTCTGTAGAAACCTTTACTGAGTTCTGGTAAGGGTCATAATATCTTTGAAGTAACACAAGGAATATAATTTTTATTCATAGGTTTATGGTAGTTTGAACAAAGAAATGTTCCATTTAGAAATGCTACCAAGGAAGTTGTTACTTATTTTTAGCCCAAATTATTTCAGTATCAAGTGGAAAAATACTGGTTTTTTTGACTGAAAAATAAAAACTATAGAATAGACGAGTTGGAGAGTGATACATAAATAACACATGGGTGCTTTGACTAGCTTCCTTGAGCAAGACACTTGACATTGCTCAATGTTGGGCATGGAATCCCAGTTGAATAGTTGTTTTTCTTGTACTTAGGTCTTTGAAAGTGACTTTCTATATCACAGTGAGAGACCAGATTGTAGATAACTCTCACTCTTTTTGCTGATAGAGAGAGGCTAAAAAAATTTCAAATTAAATGAATTGTCCTGTAATTTTGGGGTCTGTCTTTGGAGTGGGATTAGGTGGCATATATAATGTGTACATTTAGATACGTACTCACTACATTTTGTTCCTCGAAAATCTTTTTAAGTAATGCTATTTACTGTGCTAAGTCTTGGTGTTTTAATTGAAGATACTCTATGGAAAGCAGTATAAAAGAGAAGTGATGATTAAAATTTTCATATTTAATTATCATCTTAAGTCATAAATTTTATCATTTAATGTAATGACTCTTGTCAAAGCCTGTCTTTACGCCAAAGTGTACAAATCAGAGAAAGCTGTAATTCACCTTAGAATTTCATGCATTCAGCAATCACTTGTTTGATGGCTATGATGTTCCAGGTATTGTGTAGGATGCTGGCTATGTTAAGATAATAATACCAGTCCTCAGTCATGTCGCAGTTTAGTGGAAGAAGAGGGATGTAACAACACTTTCACTATATGTAGATTAGATTTCCAGCTCATTCTAGCATTGAGAACCTTGCCAAATGTAAAAGAGAATAAAATGCTGGTCTGGGGGCAAAAAAGGAACCCTTTGCCCCCAAGCTTAGAAGAGTGGCAGACTGAGAAGGTATTCCTGACCCACTGTGTTTGGTCAGTTTCCTGGCCAGAAGGAAAGGAGTAATCTTATTGGTAACATCTATGAAATGTCCTCTGATTCATGTGAAAGTCAAGGAAGTAGGGGGAAATGACAGGAAACAGAAGAGGCAAACAAAAACAAGGAGCTAGAAAGAAGGAAGAGCTGATTATAAACCCAGAATTTGGAATTGGAAATGTGAGGGCGTGAGGCAAAAAATGAGAAACCATGACAGGGCTGTAAACTGCATGCATTGACAACAGTGATGAAGAAAAGAGCCAGTGGCCAAGAAACATCTTAGAAATTCTCTTAGTTTCAAGGATTGAGAGGATGGCCGATGCAAGAGTCATGCTTTGGCATTTTAAAGCATGTTAGATAAAGTGTGTGTTTGCCGGGAGAATCCTTCCAAAAGCTTCCCAGCCTTTGAACAAGTCGTCCTTACATAATTACTTCTGTAGGCTGTAATATTTTACAAGTGTAGTCACTTGCTGCTTCTGATGTGCTTCAAGCTTGAAGTAGTTTTATGCTGTGAAAAAGGAGAAAAGCATTAATTACCTCTTCAAAACTGAGGGAATAGGTTACGGGAGAAGGTGAAATACTTTACTCATTGGGAAAGTCGTGGAAAGAAAGGGGAGAGAGTAAGCAGGGGATAAACACGTTGGGTAAGTATAGCATTTGTATTCTTTTTTTTTTGTTGTTGAGGAAGACTGGCTCTGAGCTAGCATCTGTTGCCAATCTTCCTCTTTTTTTGCTTGAGGAAGATTGTTGCTGAGCTAACATCTGTGGCAGTCTTCCTCTATTTTTTGTACATGGGATGCCACTACAACATGACTTGATGAGTGGTGCATAGGTCTGCACCTGGGATCCAAAACCACGAACCCTGGGCCTCCGAAGCAGAGTATGCAAACTTAACCACGATGCCCCTGGGCTGGCCCCAGCGTTCATATTCTTAACGTGGTGAACGTGATGAACTGCCACATTTGACTTCCAATAGTAGCCTACTATCCTCCATGTGTCCATTTTTTCCTTTTTCTCTGTAGTGAACAGTTCTGACTCCTTGAATTTCTTCTTGCAGCTCATGTTTTCTGGCTAGACCTATGATCATTCCCGTGAGACTTCACTGCACGTTTTCTCAAGTGTCTTCCTCATCTCTAATGTGTAATCCTTCAACATGGACCTGCTACTTTAGCTAAGATATGACCATCAATGAATAGTAGTAAGGTAGGATTAATTTACTCTTCTTAGTAAATTACTTAAAAAAATATATATTTTTTCCCTCTGAAACTGAAATAGTTTTAACTTGTCTTGATTTTGGTGTTTATGTTAGGTTATTCTCCTGCCTAGGCAGGCTCCAATCATTTTATATTTGTGTTATTTATTTTTTGCTTGTCATTTATCCTACTGAATTCTGTCTTATTTCTGATGTAATTATTATTTTTTTCAACTAACACTTACAATTAGCAGAATTCCTATCCATATCTCTTTTCCAACCTGTGTGTCCACTGGTCCTATATTTTCAAGTGCCTGGCACCAAACTGAGTATATCTTATTTTTCATCTCAAGTGCTTGCTTCTCCTGGTTTCTGTATTTCTGTTAATAGCATTATTAGTCCATTGTCTAATATAGTCATATATTCATTTACTATTTTATTCATTTACTTGATGTACATTGATAGGCTTCTGTTAAGTATTAGGCAGTTTGCTGCTTCTGAGGATATAATAATGAATAAGGGATATCCCATCCTTATAGCTTATGTTTTTGAGGGGAGGGACAGCTTTTAAAAGAACCAGACAAAATAATTATGAATTGTAATAATTTTGTGTGTGTGTGTGTGTGAGGAAGATTCGCCCTGAACTAACACTTGTTGACAATCTTCCTCTTTTTGCTTGAGAAAAATTGTCACTGAACTAACATCTGTGCCAGTCTTCCTCTGTTTTGTGTGGGATGCTGCCACAGCGTGGCTTGATGAAGTGGTGCCAAGTCTGTGCCCTGGATCTGAACCTGCGAACCCAGGGCTGCTGAAGCGGAGCACGTGCACCCAACGACTACATCACTAGGCCGGCCCCTGTAATAAATTTTTTGAAGGAAAGCAAAAAAGTAGATAATTTGGAGATAAGGAGTTGGGAGCTACTTTAGATAGGTGATCACAAAGGGCTCCTCTAAGGAGTTGATATTTAAGATGAAGCCTGTGTATGAGAAGGAGCTATTTCAAGAGTGGGTGGTGTGGGTGTGTGTAGTGTTTTTGGTGGGGAAAGCATTTTCATTAGAAGGTATAGTGGTATGAAATAAGTCAGGCAGAGAAGACAAATACTGTATGGTCTCACTTAAATGTGGAATCTTAAAAAAGCTGAACTCATAGAAATAGTAGGACGGTGGTTGCCAGGGGCTGGGGAGTGGGGGAAATGGGAGATGTTGGTCAAAGGTACAAACTTCAGCTATAAGAGGAATAAGTTCTGGGGATCTAACGCACAGCATGGTGACTATAATTAATAATACTGTATTATATACTTGAAAGTTGTTAAGACAGTAGATCTTAAATCTGGCACACACACACACACACACACGCACACACACACAATAGTAATTATGTGAAGGAATGGAGAGGTTAACTAGCCTTATTGTGGTAATCATTTTGCAATATATACATGTATCTAATTATCACATTGTACACCTTAAACTTACATATGTTATATATCAATAACATATCAATAAAGCTGGCAGGAAAAAAAAGGAATAGTGGGTACAAAGATTGAAGGAGGAAAGAGCTTGGTGAGTTTGAGGAACAAAAGCCTCAGTGTGGCTGACTTAGTGAGAGAGAGAGGCAGAGATGGGTAGGAACAGGTTATAGAAATGTGCAGGGCTTTGAAGAGTTTGGCAAGAAGTTTGTATTTTAGTCTAAATGATATCATCATTTTAGCTGTTGTGTGAGGAATGGACTGGCTGAGGTGCAAGTGAGAGCTGGCAGTTTTAGGAGCTGAGGTGAGAGAGAGTGGCGGCCTGACAAGGTGCTAGCAAGAAGAGAGAGAGGGATGGATTTAAGATGCTTTTTTTTTGATTTGTGGGACTTGTGGATAGTTTGGATGAGGAAAGAGAGAACATACTCAAGGATGACTTCAGGATTTTTGGGTTTTGAGCAGCTGGGTGGATGCTGGCATCATGTGCAGAAACTTTTCAGACAACTCTCTTTCTCATTATGTCAAGTATTGGTTATTTCACCAATAGGGAAATTAATTATAATGCTAGAAGTAATGTTAGTGCTGGAAATAAAAACATCTGGCAAATTTGTGATAGGTACTAGTTAATATTTTTTTGCTTTTCTCCCTGAAATTTAGCTATATGCTTTTAATTAATTATGAATTTAATTTTATTTAACTTCAGGATCTTTCTGGAAGTGAAAATAACTGACTATACTTTTATACTGGATTTTAAGGGTTATCCCCTATTCTCTCTTTTTAAAAGAGATGAGTCTTAAAATTTTAAACCCGTCTGAAATCTTCCCAGACTGTTACCCAAAGTTCTGATATATGATATTTTTTTGCAGATTCAGGAGCATCCTAAGCTCACTTAAAGCATTCAGCTGTCAGACTTTTAGGAGGTTCATTTATCTTTTTGTTTTTGTGGCTTCATCAGAGCATATTTATGTTCAGCCTCTTCGAATTGATATTTTAGGTGCAAACTGAAATTGAATAGATATTAAAATAAATCTTTCCAGTTCTGTTACTTATTTCTTCTAAGTTAATTGGTAGTCCTGTCTTTCTTTTGTTTTTTCGCTGAAGAATTTCTAAGATGTTTTCTCAAAAGAGAGGAGTTAATATTTATTGTTTGTGCTCTATGTGACAGGCATTTGGCTAGCTGTTTTAAACACTTCATTTAATTTTACAACAGTCCGATGAGTTTTTCCACTTTGCATATTGTTCTCTTTTGAGTTTTAGAACTGATTAGAAGTAGTAGAATAATGGGATTTATAGCTGGAAAGAACCTTACAGATCATCCACTTCCTCCTCCTTCAGCTGAGGCCCGGAGAGCTTCTGTGACCTGTGCAAGATCACACAGCTGGTTTTCTTTTAGTAAGCTGGCCTCCTCCTGTGCTTTCTATCTTTCCACTCCTTCAACATTTCATTTTGAAAATGTTGAGTGCTACAGAAAAATAGAAAATACAGGGCAATGAAAACCCATACTATCTTTCATCTGTATTCACTCACTGTTAACATTTTGCTACATTTTCTCTCTCTTTATATATTTATATATTTTTAAAACCATTTGAAACTATATTAAAGAGATCATGATAATATGAATGTTTTTGCATGCATATCCTAAGAGCATGGATAGTTTCCTTGATGATCATAATATCAATATCACATATAAGAAAATTAATGGTAATTTAAGAGTATGTTTAATATAATGGTCCATATTCACATCTCCCCAATTGTCCCTAAATGTTTTTTTTTTGAGTTTTTTGGACCCAAGATTCATGCATTGCATTTGATTCTTATGTCTCTTTATTCTCTTTTAATCTTGAACAGTCCCTCTTTTTATTTTTCATGATCTATATTTTCTTTTAAGAGATATAGGTTGTATATACTTAATGTCTCTCTTGAGAATTTCCTGGTTTCTTAGAATATTATTCATTCAAAACTTATTTGCAATTCTCTGAGGTTGCTGGAGATAAAGTTGTTTATTCCAAGCTTTTTAAGAAAAACATCATTCCAACTGTAGGTATACATTGGCTGAGGTTTTTACATTTAGTTGCATTAAGTTAAAGTTAAGAAAACTGGGAGGTTTACGTTGCGTTTGATCCACTGGCACTAGTCAGCCATTGAAATTCATTTAAAACAACAGAAGTCTGCAGGAGTTCCTCCTCCACCCACCGTTACCCATCCCTACCTTCTAACCAGTTGGTTATACCTAGGAATATATATCTAGACTCTGGACATTATAAAGCAGTAGCAGTCTAAGCCTTCATCTTTGAAAAATGCACAGTTTCAAGTGGGAAGTAGATAAATGCAAATGATAAATAAACAAGTTACTAGAGACCACCAGAGCTAGGCACAATGAGAAAAGATTTTTTTTTTTTTTTTTTTAAAGATTTTATTATTTCCTTTTTCTCCCCAAAGCCCCCAGGTACATAGTTGTATATTCTTCGTTGTGGGTTCTTCTAGTTGTGGCATGTGGGACGCTGCCTCAGCGTGGTCTGATGAGCAGTGCCATGTCCGCGCCCAGGATTCGAACCAACGAAACACTGGGCTGCCTGCAGCGGAGCGCGCGAACTTAACCACTCGGCCACGGGGCCAGCCCCAGAAAAGATTTAAGTACCTGCTCTCTCTGGTACTTATGTAGAGCTGGCATTCTGTCAGTGTTCTCTTTCTTCCTGCTTTGCATGCTTTTGAGTTTCACAGATTTGGTGGGTTTTCTTTAAGAATTATATGGCATTTAGGAACAACTGGAATTTGAGGGGAGGGAATAGGAGGTAACTTTTAAGCAGTATTTTCAAAGAGAGGAGAATCATATTTTGGTTGAGTGGAAAGGAAAAAAGTGTTAATGAGGAAGGGACTACTCTAAGTGGGTTAGTGAGGTCTGTGAAGCCTTTTCCTTCCTTTTGCTCCAGCCTGCATTAGATTATCCTTTTCTTGTGCTCTTACTACTCTTTGCGCAGGGATTCCTTATAGCAATTATTGTTACATCTTAGTACTGCTTCTCCTCTAATAAGCTCCCTGAGGCTTTGACCAGTACTTTTTATCTCTGTATACGTAGGACTTCACTCAGTCCCTGGCATATTGTAGACAGTTAATAAGTACTTATTAGATGAATGAATGAATGAATGAATGAATGAAAGGCTTTAGTAAGACATAGAGCAGAAAGACAAAGATTCCTTTGCTGTGCAACCACAGTAATGGTAAGACCTGTGACTCGACCAATTCATTATTGAGGTGCTCAGTTAGAGCTAGAATTGGTTCAGGAGCCCAGGATATAGAACAGGGATGAAATTGTTCGGTGGAAACCAGAAGCATTCTGTGAGTGGGAATACAATTGGAAGATTTTTCAGAGAAGTAATGATCATGATATAAGTACCTTTGTCATTTTCTAAATAAAAATAAATCAAATATATAAGGAGAAATAATTTTTAATGCATTCCATCTGTGAAATTTGATTTTTACCTTCATAACCCTCAGCCTTAAAAAAAAACTTGTGGGGAATCTTTTTTTAATATATTTTTTAAATTACAGAACAAATACCTGCTTTTTATAAAAATGTAAACTAGAGATACATAAAATGGAAAGTGACATTCTTCCTCCTATTCCAAGTCTCACTTTCAGGAGATAGCTAATGTTAAAAGTTTGATATATATCAATTTGGACTTTTAAAATATATTCAAAAACACATTGCTTATGTTTTTATAGTTTGTAAAATAGGACCATTTGATGTACATGTTCTGAAATATGCTTTTCCTGCTTATTCTTTGATTTCTACTTATGCTCCATGTACTTCCAAAATTTGTGGGATGTACAAGAGGACAGAATCACTAGCAGAGAATAATAGTCAAAAAAACCAGAGTAAATGAATGTATGAGGAAGATAAAATTTTAAAAATTTAGGCTAAGAAAAATACCTGCTAGTTTTTATTAGTATAATTGCTATCTATTAATTTAGAAGTACCTTTGTTTTGACTTGTTTAATCTGTATGAAATTATAAAAGTGATCTTTTTTCATATGATGCATTGTAGAATAAATGAATGAGATAATTAGAGTAAAACTTTAAGACTTTTTGAGTGCATCTATGTGTATATGCCTATATGCCGACATTAGGTGAGAAACATGAGATATAATCATGAATAGGACATTGTCATTACCGAGTATTATGATATCAAAGAGCAGAGGCAGAGGATGCTGCCTGGAGAAGGTCACGTGAGCACAATCTTGAAATACTAGTAAGAGTTAGCCAAGCTTTTAAAAAAAGGGGGCTAAGAGGAGTCAACAAGGATTCAGAGTCAGAATCAGAGTTGGAGGTTGTTAGTACAAGTGCAGTAGAAACACAGAAAATCTGGGGAAGTCATTTGATTCAGTATGTGTAGGGAAAGAAGTAGGGGTCTGTATGTTGCAGTTTGCCTGGGATAGTGCAGGTTTACACTTGTTGTCGTGGCATAATAAAGAGTAGCACCTCATTTCACTCAGAAAAGTATCCTAGTTCTGGATGATAAGTGGCCTGTTCACCCTAGATGGGAGAGAATATAGGGGAAGCTAATAAATTTTAGGGAAAATAATTTGATTGGTGGAGATCTCTTGGAGGTCAGAGAGTAGGTATAGCAGCAGTTAAGACTTGAGAGAGACAGAATGTAGTAGGTTGTAGCCTAAAACTAGAATATTAATGTTTACCATTGCAGAGATCAAGCAGTTTTGGATTCAGGCTGTGGGCAGTAGCAGTGGGCACTTGAAATGGAGTTGGATCGAATGGGTCTTTGGAGAAGACTACAGACCTTAAAACCTCCATGGGTGAAGTTAAGAGTTGAACTAGAGAATAAGATTTTGGGGCAAGTGGAGATTGAGGGGCAGATTTGGAGACAAATAACAGCTAGGTGGGGTAATCACAATAGTCAAGACTTGAGAACAATCCAAGTGCCCATCGACCGATGATTGGATAAAGATGATGTGGCATAGATATACAATGGTATACTACTCAGCCATAAAAAAGACAAAATCATCCCATTTGCAACAACATGGGTGGACCTGGAAGGAATTATGCTAAGCAAAATAAGCCAGACTGAGAAAGACAAACACCAGATGATTTCACTCATATGTGGAATATAAACAATCACATGGACAAAGAAAACAGTTCAGTGGTTACCAGGGGAAGGGAGTGATGGGTGGGCACAGGGGGTGGAGGGGGGCACTTATGTGGTGACAGACAAGAAATAATGTACAACTGAAATTGCACAATGATGTAAACTATTATGAACTCAAATTTTTAAAAAAAGAGCTTAAAAAAGAAAGCAGGTGTTACCGTACTTATATCAGACAAAGCAGACTTCAAGCTAAAAAAGACAATGAGAGATGAGGAGCAGGTTAAAATGAGAAAAAGGACATTCCACCATGAAGACATAACACTTGTGCATATATATGCACCTAACACACAAGCACCAAAGTATACAAAACAACTATTAACAGACCTAAAGGGAGAAATTGACAGCAACACAATAATCGTAGGGGAACTCAACACTCCACTTAAATCAATGGATAGATTATCCAGACAGAAAGTCAACAAGGAAATAGTGGCCTTAAATGAAATACTAGACCAGATGGACTTAATAGAGAGATATGTAGAACATTCCATCCAAAAACTGCAGAATACACATTCTTCTCAAGTGGACATGGAACATTCTGAAAGATAGACCATATGTATATAAATATATTTTTATATATCATGTATTATATATAATACATGTTAATAAGTAAATATTTAAATATTAAAAAATATATATTATAATTATATAAATGTATATAATTATATTTATATTTTATATTATATACGTATTATATATAAAATATATAAAATATGTAAATTTTTGGGAAGTTCTCAGCTATTATTTGAGTAAGTTTTCTGCTCCTTTCTTCCTCTCTTCTCTCTTTGGAATACCTATAATCCTTATGTTGGTTTTCCTAATTGAGTCAGATATTTCTTGAATAATTTCTTCATTTTTAAAAAATCTTAATTCTCTCTATCTCCTCTCCAGCTGAAGCATTTATGTATTTCTTTACTCTAAAGCACTAATTATGTCCTCCATAACATCAGCTATATTTTTTATGGTTTCTACCTTATTTTTTATCTCATTAATTGTGTTCTTCATCTCCAGAATTTCTGTTTGGTTTTCTTTTTAAAGCTTCAATCTCTTTGGTGAAGTATTCCCTTTGCTTATTAATTTTATTCCTAAGTGCGTTGAGCTGTCTTTCTGAGTTTTCTTGTAAGTTGTTGAATTACTTTATGACAACTATTTTGAATTCTCTGTCATTTATTATTTTTTTAATTAAAAAATTCTTTTTGTGAGGAAGATAGACCCTCAGTTAACATCTGTTGCCAATCTTCCTCTTTTTGCTTGAGGAAGATTGTCCCTGAGCTAATATCTGTGCCAGCGTTCCTCCGTGCTTATGTGGAACACTGCCACAGCATGGCTTAATGAGCAGTGCATAGGTCTGCACCTGGGATCTGAACCTGTGAACCCCAGGCCGCTGAAGTGGAGCATGTGTTCTTAACCACTGTGCCACTGGGCCAGCCCATCTGTTGTTTAGATTGTAAATTTCTGTGACTTCAGAATTGGTTTCTGCAGACTTGTCATTTTCCTTGTGCTCTGAAGTGTTACTTTAGCTCCTCGTGGTGTTTAATGAATTGATCCTTTGCTGGTGCATTTGTGGCAATATCAGGTTGCAGATTCTACCTGCCACTGCTGGGAGGGGGCAGGAGCTGTGTTTTTTGATCTCACCCTGTCTGCTGGAAGCCATAGCATAGGGTTGCTCTGCGTTTGTGTGGCCTGGCCTCTGCTGCTCGGTGGGTCACACATGTACTTGCAGGCAGGGCCTCTGTGCTCCACTGGCAGGTTGTTCTCATGCAGCCAGGACCACTGTGCTTGGCAGGGGACTGGCCTAGCTGCTGCACTAGGTGGGAAGGGATGGTTGCTTTCTTTCATGTGCAGGCCAACTCTGTGGTCACGGGCAGCTCTGCTGAGCCTCTGCACTTTGTGGGCAGGGCTCTGTTGAGGGGGCTGAGCAGCTGCCTATTGGGGAGTGTTCCCATGGGCAGGGCCACTGAGGCATTGTTGGTGCTCCCTCAGGCTGGGCTACTACTCTGAAAGTGTTTGCTCTCTGGCTGGTCTACTCCTGCCCTCCATTACAGTTGTGCTGGCCACTGCATGAGGACCCACAACCTGGATCGCTGCTGCTGGGGAGAGGAAGGGGTCTGCTCACCCACTTCCACTGCCATCTGGGGATCCAGTCTACCCAACTTCACAACTGTGGCTGTGTGGATCTCTCAGGCGTCCTTTGTGGTTTGTAGGGAATCCTCTGTTGGTTAATAAATGTCCATTTAGTTGTAACTTAGAAGGGAGAGACAAAGGGAACAGCTCACTCCACCATGCTGCTGACATCACTCCAGTAATGACCACTTTTTAAGTCTATCTAAAGCCAGACACATTAAATACTTTAGCTCGTTTACATTTCACAACAACTCTGCAAAGTCGGTATTATTATCCTCATTTTAAAGAAAATTGAGCTTCCAGGAGGTGAATTAAAAGGTTCTGTTACATAGCTATTAAATTGTAGAGTTAGGATTTCAACCCGGGGCTGTCTGCTTCCAAAGCCACCTCCTACAAACACCTTTGCAGAACAGACACACACACGTACATATGTATACTCCTTTCATAAATATCTCTCAGGTCTTATCAACAATGTTTTCTCCCCCCCCACCCCGGAAAGATTCGCCTTCAGCTAACATCTGTTGCCAATCTTCCTCTCTCTTTTTTTTCCCACTCCCCAAATCCTAATACATAGTCATATATTCTAGTTGTAAGTCCTTCTAGTTCTTCTATGTGAGCTGCCACCACAGCATGGCTACTGACATACAAGTGGTGTGGTTCTGTGCCTGGGAACCCAACCTAGGCTGCTGAAGTGGAGTGCGCTGAACTTTAACCACTAGGCCATTAGGGCTGGCTCTGTTCTCTCTCTCTCTCTTTTTTTTTGATGAGGGAGATTGGCCCTGAGCTAATGTCTGTTGCCAATCTTCCTTTTTTCGCTTGAAGAATATTGTCGCTCAGCTAACACCTGTGCCAGTCTTCGTCTATTTTGTATGTAGGACACTGTTGCAGCATGGCTTGATGAGTGGTATGTAGTTCTGCACTCAAGATCTGAACCCTTGAACCCCGGTCCACCGAAGCAGAGCATGCGAACTCAACCACTACACCACCACGCCAGCCCCTGTTATCTTTTTTTAATTAAAAAATATTTTTTCACCTCTTTAATGAGATATGATTGACATATAATGCTGTGTAAGTTTAAGGTGATAATTTGGTACATGTATATATGGCAAAATGAGATTCTCTTTCTAATAAAACCTTAAGTCCCCTCCTCTGCTGTGTTCTTTCCTTTCTCTGTGTTTTTGCAGCATTTTGTACCTCAGGCTTTTATATCCTGTGAAGCCTTCCCTGATGGATTCTAGAAATGTTGTGCATCCTTCCTCTTTATCCCCACTGAGCTTATAACAGTTTGTATTTGTGAACCTGTTGAATTATATGGCGTTTGTTTCCATTTTTGTCACCACTAGTAGGGTGTGAACTTCTTGAGAGTAGGTACTATAGTCTTACGTGTCTTGGTATTCCTGGCACTGAGAAATATGCCTGGCAAACAAGTGCTTAATACATGTTGCTGAATGAATTTTGAATGAATTGTTTCATCGTTACCTGTGATCTTGTGTATTTATTCTTATTACACTGTAAATTGTTTGAATTTAGTAATCCAGATTTTATTTATCTTTGTATCCCTAACAGTATCTTTCTCATGGTTACTCAATAAATACCTGTTGATTTATATTAATAACAAAACACAGAAAAACTTTCTGTTAATAATTCTGCTCTCCCTGTATAATTTTAAATGTCAGTACTTCAAAGACATTTTTAAAATTAAAAAAATAGTTAATTTAAAGGCACACATGTTGTTCATTTGTTTATAGACTTGCACGGTTTTTATTAAGTGTTCTCTCTCCGTGGAACATCATCATCCATTAATGCTGTTCCAATAGCCTGGCTAGTCCAGTGCTGTTTCAGTTGAATTTCTCTTTTATTTTAAATTAAGGTAGAAGCCACGCTTTCACATAAAGAAAGCATAGGAGCAATTTTAATATTCTGTCTGTAAGGTGGCCAAGGTCAGCATACATAAACTGGTGATGAACAATGTCTTCAAGTTAAATTTTGGTGATTGTTAGTTCCTGCCTGTTTGCTTCTGAAAAGCACCTCACTTTGTTTCACATGAGATCACTTTTTTGGTTTGTAACTGTGGTTATTTCTTGCACACTCAGTGGCTTTTGTGACTTTGTTTCTGTCTTGCTGCAGGCAGCTTAATATTTTATTCAAACAGCCACTGTTTCTGACTTCTCTCAGTATTGATGCATATAAAAGGTAAGAAATACTGTTAGATAATTATTTTTGTACTTTGGTTAATGATTTTATAGTCTTTATCAAAGAATAAACATATTCTGATAAAGTAATTTGAACCATAAACTGATTTTGATAGATTTTATTAATCACAGATTGTCAATTCAAACTCTATTGAATTTCTTGCTAGCTCATGAGAATATCTGTTGGGGGAAGAATGAAAAGTTTCCTTTTTCTATTACACAGTTTTGATTTTTTTCAAGATTGGCACCTGAGCTAACATCTGTTGTCAATCTTCTTCTTCTTCTTCTTCTTCCTCTCTCCAAAGCCCCCAAGAACATAGTTGGATATTCTAGTTGTAGGTCCTTCGGGTTGTACTATGTGGGACACCACCTCAGCATGGCTTGATGAGTGGTGCCATGTCCGCACCCAGGATCTGAATCAGCGAAACCCTGGGCTGCCGAAGCAGAGCGCATGAACTTAACCACTCGGCCATGGGGCTGGCCCCTATTACACAGTTTTTATTTAGTTCTTTGCTGATTTTTCTACTTTAGCATACCTTCAGTGTTATGTTTGAATCTTGTTGTCAATGTTAAAATAAGGGAAATGAAATATTTTTGACCATAGGACATTATCTGTGTTAAAACAAGTTGTCCTTACTTGAAAGAGAATACTCCATACAGATTAAACTTTCTTTATGCTATATAAAAACAGTATTTTCATCTGTGTACTTGGAGAATGTGAAAGTTGTCAGTTATGGAGCCAAAAGCTCAAAAACAGGAGACATTTTAGAGCAAATACTTGCATATATCCTTAACTTACAAAAAATACCATGGGAATTCTGTTATTCCACCAAGGAAACTCGTTACCTGTTTTATATTTTGCTATTTGATAACTTCCATTGAAGTATGTATTTATAGATCTATTTTATGCAAATTGAACTTCTAATATTTGAAAGTATAGAAATTTTTAATGTTTCTTTTAAAGTCTTTAATCACTATTTATAGTGAGTTGAAAACTCAGCATAATTCACTTGATCCTAAATACCAAACTGAATACCATTAAATAAGATAGATTTAAATAAATCTAAATAGTCAATAGTTTCTTAGGATTTTTACTAGTTTTATTTTAAAAAGGTGCTATTTAGGGATAGACATCTTTGCTAATAATATGCATGTACTTTTGTATAATACTCTGTTTCTGTATGATTTATACTTTCCACTAAATTATAGATCTTTTTATTTTAAAATCTTATTTACAGATCTTTTAAAAAATGGATTCACTCTTATAATTGTTTACAGTAAATAGAATATCTACTGTATTCTGGGTAGTAACCTAAGCCCTAGTAATATAAAGATGAAAAATCTGTGATATTCTTATTTCCATGTTGTTTATAGTTTAATGGGAGAAATAGAACTGAACAAATAGTTAAAATATACTATGAGAAGTGTTATGTTCATCACAGATACATACATGATCCCTGAGATCTGAGAAAAGGGAGCACGTAAGTTGGCCTGGGTGGTTTTGTTGTGGGGATCGTCAGAGAAACCTGCACAGAGAATACAACTTTAAAGTTTAGTGTTGATAATTCTCCAGGCAGACAAGGGAGGAAAAACATTTAGACTGAAGGAACAACATCTGCAAAGGGACAGGTGTATGATCATGAGACAATTAAGGAACCATAAGTAGTAAGTTGTGGTGCTGTTGTTGAGAGTGGAAAGTTGTTTGGGCCCAGCTTTGATTACCAGGCAAAGGAGTTTGAATTTTTTTCTTGTGAGGAAGATTGGCCCTGAGCTAACATCCATTGCCAATCCTCCTCTTTTTGCTTGAGGAAGACTGTCGTTGAGCTAACATCTGTGCCAGTCCTCCTCTATTTTGTATGGGATGCTGCCTCAGCATGGCTTGAAGAGCGCTGCTGGGTCTGTGCCTGGGATCCGAACCTGTGAACCCCGGGCTGCCGAAGTGGAGAGTGTGAACTCAACCACTATGCCACTGGGTCAGCCCAGGAGTTTGAATTTTAACCTGTAGGTTAGAGTTGTAAAATTAATACCTAGTATTACCAAGTATCCTAAAGAATGAAGAAGGGGCCTGTGGGACACATGAGAAAGTGCATACACAATGCTGTGTAGCTTCAACCAGTTAATTCATTTAGCAGCTCTTTCTTGTCGCCTGTATGCAGGGCACTGTTTTAAGCACTAGAGATAGATTGGGGGAAGAGAACAGAGTAACTCCCTGCCTGATTGGAACTTACATTACAAATCAGTCTTTAATATAAATCACTGTCCTCCCTATCTCTGTCTCTTCCTCTCTCTGTAATTTTAGGCTACAACGTGACTGTATAATTTCCTTGCAATTTCTTTTCGTCTTCCTTATGGATAACAGCTCTGACAATTACTTCTGGAGGAATGAAGCTAAATTTGTGACACCCTCTGTACGTTATTGTTCTTTCTCTTAGCTATAGTTTGAGGTTTGGGCATTACTTTTTTTTAGTTGAAATTTCTATTGAGGTAATTGTAGATTAACATGCAGTTGTATGAAATAATACAGAGAGATCCCTTGTACATTTTGTCCAGTTGTCCTGAATGGTAACATTTTGCAAAACTATGGTAAATATGATAACCAGGATATTACCATTAACATAATCCACTAATCTTATTCATATTTCTCCAGTTTTACTTGTACTCATTGTTGTGCAAATATTAAGTTCTATAAAATTTTATTACCTGTCTAGGTTCATGTATCGACCACTACCATCAAGGTACTAAACAGTTCCAACACTACTAGAATCCCTTGTGTTCCCCTTTTATAACCACACTCACCTCCCTCCTCCATTCTGCAGGCCCTAAACCCTGGCAACGACTAATCTGTCCTTTTTCCAGAATTTGGTCATTTCAAGCATGTTATGTAAATAGAATCAGATAGTATGTAATGTTGGGATCAGCTTTTGTCATTCAGCAGGATTTCCTGGATATTCATCCAAGTTGTTGCCTATATCGAAAGTTTGTTCCTTTTTACTGTGGGTAGCATTCTATGGTATATATTCACCTGTTGAAGGATATTTGGGCTGATTCTGCTTTTTTGGCTGTTATAAATTAAGCTACTATAGCATTTGTATACAGGTATTTGTGTAAACTGTGTTTTCATTTTTCTGGTATAAATGTCTAAGAGTACAACTGCTGAGTCATATGGTAGTTGAATGTTTAGTTTTATAACAAACCAGAATGACTCTATCATTTTGTCTTCTGACCAGCAACAAATGAGTGATTCAGTTTTTCTACATCCTCACAAGCATTTGGTCTTGTCCTTATATTTTATTTTAGTCTTTCTGATAGGTGTGTAGTGATATCTTATTGTGGTTTTAATAGCATTTCCCTGATGGCTAGTGATGTTGAATATCTTTTCATGTGCTTACTTGCCATTTTTTTTTCTTTTTTTTTTAAAGATTTTATTTTTTCCTTTTTCTCCCCAAAGCCCCCCGGTACATAGTTGTGTATTCTTCGTTGTGGGTTCTTCTAGTTGTGGCATGTGGGACGCTGCCTCAGCGTGGTCTGGTGAGCAGTGCCATGTCTGCGCCCAGGATTCGAACTAATGAAACACTGGGCCGCCTGCAGCGGAGCGCGGGAACTTAACCACTCGGCCACGGGGCCAGCCCCTTACTTGCCATTTTTATATCCTCTCCCATGAAATGTCTGTTCCTGTCTTTTACCCATTTTCTAATGGATTGTTATTTTTAACTGTTGAATTTTGAGAGATCTTTATATATTCTAGATGCTAGTCCTCTGTCTGATATGTGGTTTGCAAATATTTTCTCCTAGTCTGTAGCTTGTCTTTTTATCCTCTTCACATGGGCTTTCGCAGGGCAAAAGCTTTTACTTATGGTGAGGCCCAATTTGTCGTTTATTCCTTTTATGGATTGTGTTTTTTGTATCAAGTCTAAGAACTCTACCTAGCTTTAGATCCTGAAGATTTCTTCCTATTTTTTTTTTTCCTAGAAGTTTTGCAGTTTTATGTTTACATTTGAGTCCATGATCTTTTTGAGTTAGTTTTTGTGTAAGGTGTTAGGTTAAGGTCCTTTTTTTTTTTTTTTTTTTGGCCGAGAGATATCCTATTGCTCTAATACCATTTGTTAAAAAGGCTATTTTTCTCCATTGAATTGCTTTTGGACTTCTGTCAAAAAGCATTGAGGATATTTGAGTGGGTCCATTTCTGGGTTCTCTGTTCTATTCCATTGATTGTCTGCCCTCTACCAATACCACACTGTCTTGATTTCCGTAGCTATATGGTATCTTATTCACCAAGACGGACATATTTCTTTGGATACTTCTTTCCGCCTTTCTCTCTTTCTCCTCTCCTGGAACTCAGATGATACAAATATTGGATCTTTTGTCATTGTCCCACAGGTCACTTTGTCCATTGTTTTGCAGCCTATTTTCTCTCTGTTGTTTGGATTGGGTGAATTCTATTTATTGCTCTGTCCTTACATTCACTAATTGTATGCCCTGTCATCTCCAGTCTACTGTTGAACTCATCTAGTGAGTATTTTATTCCTGTTATTGCATTTTTTTTTTGAGGAGGATTAGCTGTGAGCTAATATCTGCTGCCAATCCTCCTCTTTTTTGCCCTGGAAGACTGGCCCTGAGCTAACATCTGTGTCCATCTTCCTCTACTATACATATGGGACACCTGCCACAGTATGGCTTGACAGGTGGTGCCATGTCTGCACCTGGGATCGGAACTGGCAGACCCCCGGCTGCCGAAGCAGAATGGGTGAACTTAACCACTGTGCCAATGCTCCGGCCCCAGTTATTGCATCTTTTAGTTCTATAATTTCCATCTGGTTATTTTTATAACTTGTTTCTTTGCTTAGATTTTCTATTTTTACATTTGTTTTAAGCAAATTTATAATTGATTGTTGAAACTTTTTTACGATGGCTGATTTAAAATCCTTTTCAGATAATTCCGACATCTGATTCATCTAGGTGTTGAGATTGGTCAATTGACTTTTCTCATCCAAGTTGTGGTTTTCTTCGTTCTTGGTATGACGGGTGATTTTCCATTGAATCCTAGATATTTTGTCTATTATGTTAGGACCCTCTGGGGCCTATTTCAGTCTTTTATTTTCATAGGCAGTCACTCTATTTAGGTTTATCATGCAGACCTCAGCCTATTTTTGTGGGCTGTGGTTTCAATGACAGTTTAATTTTCAGAGTTTTTGTGCTGTTATTTTGTTTTGCTTTCTTTGTCTGGTATTACTAGGGTTCCCACTGGTTCTTGCTAGTGCTGTTTCAGGGAGCAGAAGATGTTTTCTTAGGCTGAGCTGCTAGATGTCTATTGGTAGGGAAGTGGTGACCTAGGATTTCCTTACTGTGCCCCCTGGCTGCCCTGATGTCTCTGGGCAGGACAGGAGAGTCTTGCACCCATGGAGAACAAGTTGCCTCCTCTACTAGACCTCTTGCTAAAGCTTAGTCCTTTTTGCCCGTTCTGCTTGACTGTTCTGTTGTCTCTGGGTGGGGAGGGGGATCCTCGGACTTAGAGGGACAAGAAGGCTTCCTGACTGGGCTGCTTGCTGTAGCTGGGTCTCTCTTACTGGTGCTTCCTGTCTGGTTCAGTTTCTCTTTGCAGAAAACGGGACTCTCAGGCCTAGCAAGGAAGGAGAGTGATCACCCTGGCTGTTTGTTTTTGGTGAGGCTCATAATCAACCTCCTTTGCTGGTGGTGTCTGGCTTGCCTGATGTCGGAGGGATTCCTGTTCCATTCTGAGAGGAGTTAGCCTACTTAGCTGCCTTTTTTTTTTTCACTAGATTGGAGGTTGGGAAAAGTTGGGTCTGGATCACTTTCTTCTGTTGGGTGAGGGGAACACAAGACACCCTGCCTCTGTGCTGTTCTTCTAGCCGTAGGACCAAAGAAGTTTGTCTTCTTCCCACCGTTCACAGTCTTCTTTGGTTGTCTCTTGTGCTATATCCAGTGTTTATAGTTGTGTTTTGTGGCAAAGAGATGGGACGAATGGTCTGTGACATCTTGTCTGGAGCAAAATCTGGGTTTTACTTTTAATTTTGGTTTCTTTGTCATATAAGCATAGAGGTAAAGGGTTGGGGAGATATTGGCTGGGGCTGAGTTTGGTCTTCTTGGGGGCCCTGAGATTTACTCATTCTTATGAGATTCCATTAAACATCATGTATTCCTGTGTTTAATTTCATCCACCAGTTCTTCATAGAGCCCTGGAAAATGGCCAGCCAAGGCTGCCTTCCCTGCATTTTCCAAGGCCCTGTCCTGGCACAGAGGGACTTCTCTCTTTAGATACTTACTTGACTTTCCCTAGGTTGGCCTCCTTACTCTCTGCCTGCTTCTATTCGTATTAGAGTATCCAGTGTAAATTCTCAGGATTTTGTTAACTCTTCTTCCTCAGAACATCTTCTGGAAGTTGGGATACTGTTGAGCACATTGCCGTGCTGCCTAGAGCACCAGAATTTTCTCTTTGTTTCCTTTGAAAGCATGTTGTGAAACTTGTGACATAAAATTGTACTTCTTTATTTGCTCCTATGTTTAAATTTTTGGTTTTTCTTAAAAACTATTTTTTGTTCTTTTCATTAGTTATTGGTGGTAGGAGCTTCTGAGGTACTGCTTCACTGTACTGACTTTAGCCAAAGATTCCAATAATGACTTTTTTGTAGTTTTCACATAGGCAGTTGTCACATCTGACATTGCTAATATCTTCGTTTTCATGCTGGCATCTGCAACTCTGCCAAACCTCTTTTATTCTTTTGCTTGCTTAATCTTGATCCTTTGGCCTCTCTTCCTCCCATTCCTCGATTGACAGATTCTCATGGGTTTTGTCCTTGACTCTCTGCTTTCTGTCAGCATTCAGTCTGTTGGTTTCATCTATCATCTTTAAGCAGTTAATTTTCAAGTTTGGATCTTTAGCCTTAATATTTTACCTAAGCATTTATTTCTCACTAAAATGGATGTATTTTCTTTAAAGTAGCTCCATATTCTCATTCTTCTATTTCTATTGATATTGTCATCATTCTTTTTTGGTAAAAGCTCCAAGTTGTCATTGGATTGTCTGTCTCTCTTTTTTTCCCTAAATCCGTTCACCAGGCTGGGGCTCTTTCATCTTAATTCTCAATAACATTGTCAATTATAGATCCTTATTTCTCAAGCTATATTGCTATAATGACTTATTAATTTGCCTTCTTGTGTTGCATTTTATGTTTTATCTCTCTTCAAGCTATTCTATACCTAGTTTCCAGATGAAGATCTCTCTCTCTTTTTATTGAATTATAACATGCATATAGAAGAGTGCACAAATCATAGATGCTCAGCTTGATGAAATTTACAGACTGAACAAACTTGTGTAACTAGCACCAGCAAATTAATCATTTTCAAAATCACATTCAGGGGAGCTGGCCCTGTAGCATAGTGGTTAAGTTCAGCACATTCTGCTTCGGTGGCCCAGGTTTGTGCATTGGAATGCTGGGCACAGACCTACACCACTCATCAGCCATGCTGTGGTGGCATCCCACATATAATGTGGAGGAAGATTGGCACAGATGTTAGCTCAGGGCTAATCTTCCTCAAGCACAAAAAGGGTAGGATTGGTAACAGATAGTTAGCTCAGGGCTAATCTTCCTCAGGAAAAAAAAAAATCATGTTCATAACCTTGTTATTTTGCCTTAAAAATCAATTAATTAAAGGAGTTTGAGCCTTATTAGTTTCCTGAACAGTGGAATAGCAGGAAATAAATTGGCATGTCATCTTCTGCTACTTGCCATATAGAGCCTGATTTTGGAGCCATTTCTTTCTTTACTTCACATTATATTCACTTTTTTTGCTTCATACTGCTGCTACTTCCTGAAATGCATTTCCCTTTTGATTTTTTGTAATCTAAATCATAGTCGTTATTCCAGCCTCAGCTCATATCTTGCCATTTCTAGGAAACTTTTCTGAACTAGTCCAGCTTTCATTAATTTTTTTTTCTCTTCAAAATTTACTTTATAAATTAATTTTTTGAATAGATGATATCAATACATTCACTTAGAACAAAATTGAAAGGTACAAAAGGATATACAATAAAAAGTCTCCCTCTTACAGCTGTGCTCCAGCCACTATGTGTTCTAAAAATACTTTATGCACTTATAAGCAAAATTAATTTCTATTATTCTTCCTCCTTTTTATACAATGTAAGCATACCAAGTTCTATATCTTACTTTTTTTTTTTAAGATTTTATTTTTTTCCTTTTCTCCTCAAAGTCTCCCGGTACATAGTTATATATTCTCAGTTGTGGGTCCTTCTAGTTGTGGCATGTGGGATGCTTCCTCAGCATGGCTTGATGAGTGGTGCCATGTCTGTGCCCAGGATTCGAACCTGGCAAAACCCAGGGCCACCATGGCAGAGCGTGTGAACTTAAACTACTCGGCCACAGGGCCGGCTCCTGTATCTTACTTTTTTTAAATTAATGGTTCTTAATGATGGTTCCAGATCAATACACAAAACGTTTTCTCATTTTTATTAGGCGCAAATGATATTCCGCTAAATGAATATACCAGGATCTGGTCTACCACATTTACTTGTGAAGGTTGGACACGGAGCAAATTCACATAGACTATGATTTGAATGGCACTCTCTAGAATTATTCAATTACAATCAAATACAGCAGCCTTGATTGTAATTTACCTAGTCAGTTCCTTTTGATTGATATTTCCAGATTTTTTTTGTTGTTATTTCAAACACTACTGAAATGAATAGTTTTATATATGTCATTTGACATCTATGGGAAAATTATCTGTAGGATGTCATTCCCTTAATTCCTAAGGTGTTGTAATCTCTACCAATTTAACAAGTAGACATAGTATTAATTTATTATAGACTTGTTTTTAAAATTTTTATTATTTGTCATCCCTTAAGGAGTTGGTACCGTGTATTAAATTATTTTATATTCACTCTGACCTAGCATGTTGGTCTATATAAATAAACACTTAGAGTGGGCTGGATTGTTTCTCAAATAGCTGCCAGATTCTGTTTTCCTTTTTATTCTTCTGTGCTCTTCATAATCCTTTTGAAATTCCTGATAATGGAATTAAAAAATATTGTCAAAGTTTAGACCAGAGCTTGATGCATTTATAAGCAGAAATGATATTTATCCAAAGTTTAAAAAATAAAATGAACCACAATCTCAAATATAGTTAAAAAGAAAAAAAGTAAAATGGTCCACTTTTCTTTAGCCTCAAAAAATGTTTCTTATTCTTCCATTGAAAACATGGAATGAGATAGAGTGTATCTTCACTTTCTTGAGCTCCAGTAAAATAAAAGAAAAGGTTCATCATAAATTTATATGCTCCATAAATTATAGCATATTAAAGTAAATTTTTTAAAGCTACTGCATACAGAGTGAAAAAACTGGAATTATCCTACTGGATATTAATGTGAATAAGTCAGTTACTTTATTGTGATTTAGTTATGTTAATGTCCATTTGGTACTTTGGACACTTTGATGAAGTGCAGTTTTCCACAACCTTTTCCGCCCTTTGCTTATTTGATAGATCATTAAACTGGACAGTTTTCACTTGGGGAAAATTTTTAATTTGTACTTTATTTGGAGAACCCACATTTTTACCCTCTCTTTAGATAATATCACTGACATTAGAAAGATAAACCTTTGTGCCAGCTCGTGGCCGAGTGGTTAAGTTCGCAGGCTCGGCTTTGGTGGCCCAGGGTTTCTCTGGGTTCGGATCCTGGGCATGGACATGGCACCGCTCATCAGGCCACGGTGAGGTCGCCTCCCACATGCCACAACTAGAAGGACTCACAATGAAAAATATACAACTATGTACTGGGGGGTTTTGAGGAGAAAAAAGGCAGAAAACAACAAAAAAAGAAAGATTGGCAATAGTTGTTAGCTCAGGTGTCAATCTTTTAAAAAAAAAAGAAAGATAAACCTCTGCTCATTTTTATGTGTATCTTAGAGGATCTCAGCTGAATTAACAAGAAATTGACTTCTGTTATGGATGAGCCAGAACTAAAAATAAAAGGTGTGTTTCTTCATTTCTTTTATCTGGCCCCGGAAGATTCACTGCCTGAAATTCTATGAGACTAGAGAGCAAAATAAATTCTATCACAGTTTTTGGGATTTATAGCAAACAAGCAGGATATTTTGGAGAAGTTTCTGATAACTGACCTTTAGATGATCATTGAGTTATGCTGTACTGATTTTTTTAAGCAACTTTATTGAGATATAACTCACGTGCTGAAGAATTTGCCCATTTAAACTGTACAGTTCAATGATTTTTATTCTGTTCACAGAGTTGAGCAACCATCACCCCAATTTTAGAATATTGTCATCCCCCAAACTGAAATCCAGTACCTGTTAGCAGTCATTCCTCATTTCTTCCCAAATTTGCCAGCCCTAGGCAACTACTAATCTACTATCTGTCTCTATGACTTTTGGGTATTTCATATGAACAAATCACACAATATGTCAGTCTTTTGTGTCTGGCTTCTTTCACTTAGCATAAATATTTACAAGGTTCATTCATGTTGTAGCTTATATCAATACTTCATTCCTTTTCATTGCCAAATAATATTTCACTGTATGGATATATTACGTTTTATTTATCCATTCATGAGTTGATGGACATTTGAGTTGTTTCCCCTTTGTGACTGTTATGAATAATTCTGCTTGAATATTCATGTATAGGTTTTTGTACGGCATATGTTTTCATTTTTCTTGGGTATATACTTTGGAGTGGAATTTCTGGATCATATGATAACTCTATGTTTAACTTTTGAGTAACTGCCTGTTTTACATTTCTACCAGCAGTATATGAGGGTTCTAATTTCTTCACAGTCTCCAGCACTTGCTATTATCTGTCTTTTTGATTGTAGACGTTCTAGTGGTGTGAAGTGGTATCTCATTGTGGTTTTGATTGATATTTTCCTAATGGCTAATGCTATTGAACGTCTTTTTGTGTGCTTGTCAGACATTTGTAAATCTTATTTGGAGAAATATCTATTCAGATCCTTTGCCTATTTTTAATTGGTTTATTTGTCATTTTATTACTGAATTGTAAGAATTCTTTATATATTCCAGATAGAAGTCCTTCATCAGATATTTGATTTGAAAATAATTTCTCCCACTCTGTGGTCTTTTCACTTTCTTGACAGTGGCCTTTGAAATACAAAAGTTTTTAATTTTGATGAAATTCAATTTACGTATTTTTATTTTGTTGCTTGTGCTTTTGGTGTCGTATCTAAGAAATCATTACCTGAGCCAAGGTCACGAAGATTTACTACTATGTTTTCTTCTGAGAGTTTTATAGTTTTAACTATGATATTTAGATTTGTTTTTCCCTTAGAGTTAATTTTTTGTGTATAGTCTGTGTAAGGCATCCTGCTTTATTCTTTTGCATGTGGAAATCCAGTTGTCCCAACACTATTAGTTGAGAAGACTTTTTTCCTTGTTGAATAGACTTGGCACCTTTGTAGAAAATCGTTTTACTATAATTGTGAGGATTTATATCTTGACCCTCTATTCTGTTATACTCATCTCGATGTCTATCTATATGCCAGTACCACATTGCCCTGATTGCTGTAGGTTTTCAGTAAGTTTTGAAATCAGGAAATGTGTGTCTTCCAACTTTATTCTTCTTTTTCAAGATTTGTTTTTGGTTATTTTGCCTGCCTTGCATTTTTCCTTTCTTTCTTTTTTTGGTGAGGAAGATTGGCCCTGAGCCTAACATCCATTGCCAATCTCCCTCCTTTAGCATGAGGAAGATTGTCTCTGAGTTAACATCTCTACCAGTCTTCTTTTAGTTTGTGTGTGGGATGCTGCCACATCATGGCTTGATGAGCGGTGTGTTGGTCCACGCCAGGGATCTGGATCTGTGAACCCTGAGCCACCAAAGCAGAGTGTGTGAACATAACTGCTATGCCACTGGGCTGGCCCCTCCTTTACATTTCTATATGAATTTTAGGATTAACTTGTCAATTTCTTCAAAAAAAAAAGCTAGCTTAGTTGTTGATATGGATTGAGTTAAATCTGTAGGATCAAATTGGAGAGTATTGCTTTTTTAACAATATTAAGTCTTTTGGAGCCATTAACATGAGTCTTTCCATTTATTTAGTACTTTTTTCATTTCTTTCAACAATGTTTTGTAGTTTTAAGAGTATAAGTTTTGCATTTCTTTTGTTAAATTTACTCCTCAATATTTAATTCTTTTTGATGTTCTTATAAATAGAATTGATTTTTTAGTTTCATTTTTGGATTGATCATTGCTAGTGTATAGAAATGCAGTTTATTTTTGTATATTGATCTTGTACTCTGTAGTCTTACTGAGCTCATATATTAGTTCTAATACTTTTTTTTTGTTGCATTCCTTAGGATTTTCTATATACAGTGTCATGTCATCTGCAAATAAAGATAGTTTTACTTTTTCCTTTCCACTTTCAGTAGAAATTGTTTTATTTATTTATAAAATAATTATACTGGCTAGAACCTCCAGTATAGTGTTGAATAGAAGTGGTGAAAGTGGACATCCTCATTTTGTTCCTGATCTTTGAGTGAAAACATTCAATTGTAGTGATTTTTTTAATTCTAAAAAGAGTGGACCGTAACTTTGCTTTGAAGACTAATTTTCTTTTGTTTTAAGATTTTTTTCTTCTGTTTTCATACAGATATGTGCTGATTAGAAGGCTCACTTGTGCAGTGTGGAGGATAAGAGAGTGCCTTACAAAATGGGGTTTGGGAGTGACCTGAAGAATTCACATGAAGCTGTGTTAAAACTGCAAGACTGGGAATTACGGTTACTGGAAACAGTGAAGAAATTTATGGCCCTGAGAATAAAAAGTGATAAAGAATATGCATCTACTTTACAGAACCTTTGTAATCAAGTTGATAAGGAAAGTACTATCCAAATGAATTATGTCAGCAATGTATCTAAGGTAAGAAGAATAATTTTATCGTTTATTGTATATGGCAACATAATTGTGCTTAAAGCAAATAGATCATACCACTGAATGAACATTCCCAAGTTGGCATTTTATGATCATGGTTGCAAAATCATACTGATTACAAAATCTCACAGGGAAAGTTTCAAAAATTACAAATTTTGGGCCATACCTCCTGATGTCTGAGTCAGTAGGTCTGAAATTTTCAAACTTTGAAATCTTTTTTTAAATAGATGTTTGGGTTATTCTAAGGATTAGTTTGGTTTGAGAGCAATTCTTACAAACTTTGTTTTCTTTTTTATAAAATTTATTTATTTTTAATTAATTAATTAATTTTTGGATGTACATCATAATATATTTCTAATTCTGTGTGGATTACATCGTGTTCACCATGCGAAAACTAATTATAGTCCGTCCCCTCACATGTGAGCCTAATCACCCCTTTTGCCCTCCCTCCTCCCGCTATGGTAACCACCAATCCAATCTCCAATGCTATGTGTTGGTTTGTTGTTGTTTTTCTATCTTCTACTTATGAGTGAGATCATAGGGTATTTGACTTTCTCCCTCTGACTTATTTCACTCAGCAAAATACCCTCAAGGTCCATCCATGTTGTCACAAATGGCCGGATTTCATCATTTCTTATGGCTGAGTAGTAGTCCATTGTGTGTAAATACCACATCTTCTTTATCCATTCGTCCTTTGATGGGCACCTAGGTTGCTTCCAAGTCTTGGCTTTTGTGTATAATGCTGCAATGAACATAGAGGTGCAAGTATCTTTATGCCTTTGTCTTTTCAAGTTCTTTGAATAAATACCCAGCAGTGGGATAACTGGATCATATGGTAAATCTATCTTTAATTTTTTGAGGATATTCCATACTGCTTTCCGTAGTGGTTGCACCAGTTTGCACTCCCACCAGCAGTGAACAAGGGTTCCCTTCTCTCCACATCCTCTCCAACATTTGTTGTTTCCTGTCTTGTTAATTATAGCCATTCTGACTGGCACAAAAACAGACACACAGATCAATGGAACAGAACTGAGAGCCCAGAAGTAAACCCACACATTTATGGACAGCTAATATTCGACAAGGGAGCCAAGAGTATACGATGGAGAAAGGAGAGTCTCTTCAATAAATGGTGTTGGGAAAACTGGACAGCCACATGCAAAAGAATGAAAGTAGACCATTGCACAAAATAAATTCAAAATGGATTTAAGACTTGAATGTAAGACCCAAAACCATGAAACTTCTAGAAGAAAACATAAGCAGTACTCTCTTTGACATCAGTCTTAGCAACATTTTTTCAAGTACCATGTCTGACCGGGCAAGGGAAACAAAAGAAAAAATGAACAAATGTGGCTACATCAAACTAAAAAGCTTCTGCACAGCAAAGCAAACCATCAACAAAACGAAAAGACAACCTAACAATTGGGAGAAGATATTTGCAAACCATATATCAGATAAGGGGTTAATATCCAAAATATACAAAGAACATATACATCTCAACAACAAAAAACCAACAACCCAATTAAAAAATGGGCAAAAGATCTGAACAGAGATTTCTCCAAAGAAGATACACGGATGGCCAACAGGCATATAAAAAGATGCTCAACATCATTAGCTAACAGGGAAATGCAAATGAAAACTACAATGAGGTATCACCTCACACCGGTCGGGATGGCTTTGTCTTCTTTACTACCCTATCTCGTTGGTCCCTTGTGCCCTGCTATTTTTTCTTTTGACACAGAGTTTCATTATAACCCACCTTCCCTGAGTTCTTCTGTGATTCATTAGCATAGTGAATCATGTGGAATATTTTAACACATAGCTGTATTTTGCTCTCATTTCATTACTAAAATACTAGTATATTGATGAATTTATCTCACTTAAAAATCCTTTGGATAAACAATATGGTTTTTTAACTCCAGGATTATAAAAATATAAAATTTAAAAATAAGGGCCAAAAAAATAAAGGCCAAAATTGCACTGTTAATTGTTCTTTGACGGCAATAAAGATGAAATTTTACACGCTTTAATAGTTCTTGGATTTTTGCTGTATTTATTTCCATTGTCTTCTTTAAATATCACATTTCACTGTATTTATTCAAAGTTAAAAAAGTCTTATCTGTTTTACTTTGGAAAGTTAATAAAATGTGTGTTTCTTTCAGTTGTGGGTCTTAGGATTTGAGTATATTGTAGAGAAAACACTGTTCCTGTGGAGGATGTGTGTGTGGTGTGTGTGATAAGGTAAGCATCTGTGATTTTGTTGAGAACCACTTTATGTTAATATCTTTTACTTCCTTCCCTGGGCCAGTCAGCTTCCCCAAAGAGGAATTCTCTGTCCTCTAGTCTGAAGGTAGAGTTGCCAGATATAGCAAATAAAAATATAGGACACCAGTTAAATTTGCATGCAATATTTGGGACATACAAATGGTAAAAATTGTTTATTGTTTATCTGAAATTGAAATTTAACTGGTGTCCTATATTTTGTTTGACTACTCTGTTGTGTTACGGGAATAGATAAGGAACATAGGTTGAGTGTTCTAAGAGTCGTATTTTAGTTGATCATCCTGTTTTTGGTAAGCTGCCTGGTGTCTCTGAGTCCAAAGGTTCTCTGGTTCATTTTTTTCTCTTGTTTTCTTTGGCATTGGGGAAGAATAGTTGTATGTCTGTGTGGGCTGAGCAACAGGAACTAGAGTTCTGCTTGCTCCTTATGTAGACTTTGAATCAGTCCTCCTGTTTCTGTACCTTCTCTTCTTCCTCTATTTAGGTTTCTCCAGTTCCTGAGCTTTACTGGAATTGTCTGACTATAAATTGGCCTTTTCTCTTTTTTTTTAACTCCAGTTTTATTGAGAAATGATTGACGTATATTGCTGTATAAGTTTAAGGTGTACAGCATGATGTTTTGATTTATATATATTGTGAAATGACAATATGTTTAATTAACACCATCGTCTTACATAGATCCAATAAAAAGAAAAGAAAAAGAAATTTTTCCTTGTGATGAGAACTCTTAGGATCTACTCTCTTAACAACTTTCCTATATATCATACAGGAGTATTAACTATAGTCATCATGTTGTACATTACATCCCTAGTACTTACTTATCTTATAATTGGAAGTTTGTACCTTTTGACCACGTTCCTCCAATTCTCCCTCCCCCAAGTGGCCATTTCTTTTTGATGTCTCCTTTGCAGAACATTTATGTTTCAATGTTTCGTGATATGCTAATCCGTTACCACTTACCTGCTTTGCAGAATCTTACATTCTGTTTACATGTCTTATCTGTGGTTGTCCCCTTCTGTTTTCTTTGTTATTGCGAATTTATGCTTTAAATAACTATATTATATTTCAGTTGGGTTTGGGAAAGGAGTGGAGAAGTAGCCACATGTTCTATTTACTATGTTTAACTGGAATTGTACTCTTTAGAAAAGTAAGGTAGTGAAAGGAATGAGAAATAGGATTAATAGGTAACAAGACTGAGGATTTATGAGGTCAGGCCAGTGGAGGAATCATCAATGTGGATATTGAAGTGTCAGGTATTTTGGTGAGGGATGGAGACAAGTGCTAAAATAATTGAGAAAGGCAGGAGAGTTTTGGGGATGGGAAGGGGGCTAGAGAAAGGTGTTTGAGAGGAAGTGGTTTAAGTGGGTAGTATTGCCTTTCAAAGAGGGAATGTTGAGAGCTAACAATGGTGGGAAACCCAAAGAAAAACAGGGAATATGTCAACCTTTCCTCTTAAAACTGAAAAGCTGTCATTTGTTCTACTGAAAAGTAAAGCACTATCTATCAGTCTTGTCTTTAGAGCATTGTGTTTTTGGTTTTGTCTCTAAAAAAAAATCTTTGCCTGACCCAAAGTTGCAAACAGTTTCTCTTGCATTTGCATCTAGAAGTTAGATCCCATTGGATTTCCTATGTAGATGATCATGTCATCTGCAAACAAAGACACTTTTACTTCTTCCTTTCCAATTTGGATGCCTTTTATTTCTTTTTCTCGCCTTTTTGCACTGGCTAGAAACTCTAGCACAAAGTTCAAGAGAAGTATTGACAGCAGACATCTATGTCTTAATCCTAACCTTAGGGGAAAAGCATTTAGCCTTTCACCATTAAGTATGATGTTAGTTGTGAGTTTATTGTAGATATCTTCTGTAAGCTTGTAGAAATTACCTTCCAGTTTTTTTCGAGAATTGATATTGGATTTTGTCAAGTGTTTTGTCTTTTTCTGCTTAGATGTTTGATAATATGTTGAAATGTATTCATTGATTTTCAGATGTTTCAAATGTTAAAATAATCTTGCATTCCTGGATTAAATCCATTTAGTCTTTATATATTATCCTTTTTTTATATCACGAGATTTAATTTGCTAAAATTTTTTTGAGAATTTTTGTATCAGTGTTCCTGAGGGATGTTGGTCTGCAGTTTCCTTTTCTTGTAATATTGTGTGGTTTTGGTATCAGCGTAATGCTGGCCTCATATGACAAGTTGAGAAGTATTTTCTTTTCTTCAGTTTTCTCAAGAAGTTTGTATATAATTGGTTTTATTTCTTACTTATTTGTTTGATAGAATTCACCAGTGAAGCCGTCTGGGCCTGGAGTTTTCTTTGGGAGAAGGTTTTTAATTATAAATTTAATTATTTTTTTGCTGAGGAAAATTCACCCTGAGCTAAAGTCTGTTGCCAGTCTTCCTCTATTTTGTATGTAAACTGCTACCACAATATGGCCACTGACAGACGAGTGGTATAGGTCTCTGCCTGGGAACCGAACCTAGGCTGCGGAAGGGAAGTGTGCCAAACTTAACCACTAGGCCACCGACAGGCCCATAAATTTAATTTTTAAAATAGATAGAGGGCTATTCAGATCATCTTTTTCTTCTTAAGTGAACTTTCATAGGTTGTGCCTTTTAAGGAATTTGTTTATTTTTTTCTAAGTTGTCAGGTTTTTTATGTTATTATTTTGCTTTATTATCCTTTTAGTTATTTACTTTAAAAATTTGTATTCAATTTATTTAAACTCAAAAAAGCCCCAAAACAAAGCAGTTCATCATTTCTCTTACCCCGACTCCTAACCTCTTGCAACCACCAATCTCTGTTCTGTATCTGTGAGCTTGGTTTATTTTAGATTCCACATGTAAGAGAGATCATATGGTATTTGTCTTTCTCTGATTTTGTTCTTTTTTATGGCTGAATAATACTCCATTATATATATATAGCACAATTTCTTTATCCATTCATGCACTGAAGGACACTTAGGTTGTTTCCATATCTTAGCTATTGTAATAATGCTGGAGTGAACATGGGGGTGTATGTATCTTTTTGAATTAGTGTTTTCATATGCTTTGGGTAAATACCCAGAAGTGGAATTGCTGGATCATAGGGAAGTTCTATTCTTAATTTTTTGAGGACCCTCTATACTGGTTGTACCAGTATATATACTCTAAACTGGTTGTACCAGTTTACATTCCCACCAACAGTGCACAAGGGTTCCCTTTGCTTCACATCCTTGCCAATATTTGTTATTTCTTGTCTTTTTGATAAAAGCCATTCTAACAAGTTTGAAGTGATATCTCATTGTAGTTTTGATGTGCCTTTCTGTGATGATTAGTGATGTTGAGCATCTTTTCATGTACTTGTTTGTATGTCTTCTTTGGAAAAATGTCTATTCAGATCTTCTGCCCATTTTTTAATTTTTGTTGTTATTGAATTGTATGAGTTCTTTGTATAGTTTGGATATTAGCCCTTTATCAGATATATGATTTGCAATTATTTTTTCCCATTTGGTATGTTGCCTTCTCATTTTGTATCTGGTTTCCTTTGCTATGCAGAAGCTTTTTAGTTTGATGTAGTTCCACTTTTTTTATATTTGCTTCTGTTGCTTTTGCTTTTGGTGTCAGATTCAAAAAATCATTGCCAAGACCTATGTCAAGGAGCTTATGGCCTGTGTTTTTTTCTAGAAGTTTAATGGTTTCAGGTCTTACGTTCAAGTCTTTAATCTGTTTTGAGTTAAATTTTGTGTATGGTATAAGATAATGGTCCACTTTCCTTTGCATGTGGTTGTCCAGGTTTCCCAAGACCGTTTATTGAAGAGACTGTCCTTTCTGCATTGTATGTTCTTGGCTCCTTTGTTGTAAATTAATTGACCACATATATTTGGGTTTATTTCTGGTCTCTCTACATAGTTCCATTGATCTGTGTGTCTCTTTTTATGCTAATACCATGCTATTTTAATTACTATAGCTTTGTAATATAGTTTAACATCAGGGAGCATGAAGCCTCCAGCTTTGTTCTTCTTTCTTAAGATTGCTTTGACTATTTGAGGTTTTTAGTATTTCCATACAAATTTTAGGATTGTTTGTTCCATTCCTTTGCAAAACACCATTGGATTTTTGATAGAGATTGCACTGAGTCTGTATATTGCTTTGGGTAGTATAGACATTTTAATAATATTAATTCTTCCAATCCCTGATCATGGAATATGTTTCCATTCATTTATGTCTTCTTCAATTTCTTTCATCACTGTCATATAGTTTTCAGTGTACAAGTCTTTCACCTCCTTGGTTAAATTTACTCCTAGGTATGTTATTCTTTTTGATGCAATTGAACATGGAATTGTTTTCCTAATTTCTCTTTCTGATAGTTTGTTATTAGTGTATAGAAACTCAATAGATTTTTATATATTGATTTTGTATCCTATAGCTTTACAAATTCATTGATTAGTTTTAACAGGTGTTTGGTGAAGTCTTTAGGGTTTTCTATATCTGATATCCTCTTATCTGCAAATAGTGACAGTTTTACTTCTTCCTTTCTGATTTGGGTATTTTTTCCTTCTTTGTCTTTCGTAATTGCTTTGGCTAGAACTTCTAATACTGTGTTGAATAGAAGTGGTGAGACTGGACATCCTTGTTGTGTTCCTGATCTTAGAGGAAAAGCTTTCAGCTTTTTACCATTGAGTATGATGATGTTACCTGTGGGCTTGTCCTATATGGCTCCCATTATGTTGAGGTACTTTTCTTCTATGCCAACTTTGTTGAGAGTTTTTATCATAAATGGATGTTGAATTTTGTCAGAAATTTTTTTCTGCATCTGATGAGATGATTTTATGGTTTTTATCCTTCATTTTGTTAGTGGTGTATCATGTTGATCGATTTGTGGATGTTGAGCCCTCCTTGCATCCCTGGAATAAATCTCATTTGATCTTGGTGTATGATCCTTTTAATGTGTTGTTGAATTTGGTTTGCTAATATTTTGTTGAGGATTTTTGCATGTGTGTGTATCAGGGATATTGACCTGTAATTTTCTTTTTTTGTGGCATCCTTTTTTGGTTTTGGTATCAGGGTTGTGCTGGCCTTGTAAAATGTGTTTGGAAGAGTTCCCTTGTCTTCCATTTTTTGGGAAGAGTTTGAGAAGGATTGGTATTAATTCTTCTTTGAATGTTTGGTAGAATTCACCAGTGAAGCTGTCTGGTCCTGGACTTTTGTTGTTTGGGTGATTTTTGATTAGTAGTTCAATCTCCTTGCTAGTACAGTCTTGTGCCACGTAGCGATGTTTCAGTCAACAATAGACTGCATGTACGATGGTGGTCCCATAAGATTATAATGGAGCTGAAAAATTCCTATCAGTTAGCGACATCATAGCTGTTATAATGTCATAGTGCAATGCATTACTCATGTGTTTGTGGTGATGCTGGTGTAAACAAACCTACTGTGCTGCCAGTGTTATAAAAGTATAGCACTTACAATTTATGTGCAATACATAATACTTGATAATGATAATAAATGACTAGATTACTGGTTTATGTATTTATTATACTATACTTTTAATCTTTATTTTAGAGTTTACTCTTTCTACTTTTTTTAGAAAAAGAGTTTATTTAAAACACTGTGCCGTGTTACACCAGCAGTAGCCCCATATGTGCCATGCTTACTGTGCCTCTTGATTGCACCATTTTTTCTTGTGCATGATTTAATCTCATGTTGTTTTGTTTGTCATGACCCCTAAGCATACAAAATCCACTGCTAATATTGTCAGTAAGAGGCTACGTCCAGTGATTGACCTGGAAATGAAATTAAAATTAAGGACTATGAAGGTGGAAAATCAGTGATAGTTATTGTTTGTCAGTGAGACATGTGACATTCCAACATAGCCACGATATTCAAGAACAAGAGCAAAGTGACAGAAGCTGTTAAAGGTTCTGCTTCATTGAAGGCAATGAGACTAAAAAATTCAAGAAGAGCCTATATCAGACGTGAAAAACTTCTGATGACGTGGATTGAAGACCAGACACAAAAGCATAGCCTTCTCAGCACCATGACAGTCATGGCCAAAGTTTGTTTCTGATGTTGAAAGAAAAGGCTGGACCCGACTATGATGTTTAATTTACTGCTTGCTCTGTGTGGTTTAAAGATGCAAGAATCATTACTCATTACATGATGTGAAAGTAATGAATTTCTCACACCTGTGAGTGCTGATGTGAAGGTAGCTGAAGAGTTTTTGGAAACTCTAGATAAGGTGATTGTGGAGGAAAATTACTTGCCAGAACAAATATTCAGTATCGATGAAACCTCCCTATTCTGGTAATGGATATCTGAAAGGACTTTCATCCGTAAGGAGGCCAAGTCAATGCCAAGTTTCAAGCCTTTTAATGACAGGATAACGGTGTTACTTGGGGGCAGTGTTTCAGGCTACCAATCGAAACCCTTTGTGATCCGGCACAGTGAGAACCCTGGGGCCTTCAAGCATATCAGTAAGCACACACTGCCAGTGTACTACAGGAGCAATGAGAAGTCGTGGATGACACAGCTCATGTTCCAAGATGCCCTCCTGAATTACTGTGCCAGTGAAATTGAGAAGTACTGTTTGGAGAATAACATACCATTCAAGATTTTACTTATTGTTGATAATACTCCTGGACATCCTCCTTTTATTGGTGATCTTTATCCCAATATCAAAGCAGTGTTTCTCCCTCCAAACACCACCTCTTTGATCCATTCGTTGGGTCAAGTTATAGCAGGTTTTAAGGCCTACTACTTGAGGAGGACTTTTGTCCAGATAATTGCTGCAACTGAGTCAGGCACTGATGCAATTCTGGAAGGATTACAACATCTATGACTTCATCAAGAACCTTGTTTGGCATTGGGGTGGTGTCATCAAGGAGTGTATGAATGGCATCTGGAAGAGGACACTCAAGAGGTTTGTTTATGACTTGAAAGGATTTTCCAAGGATGACGAGATTGCAAAAATCAACAAGGCTGTGGGTGAGATGGTAGACAAATTTAACTTAGGTGTGGATGAAGATATTGAGTAGCTCCTAGTGGAGGTTCCTGACGAATTGACTAATGAGGAGTTGTTGGAGCTGGAACAGGAATGTGTAGCTCAAGAAGAGACAAGAGAAAAGGAAAATGCAGGAGAAGAGAAAAAAGAAGAACCCCCAAGAAAATTCACAGTGAAGGGTTTATCAGAAGCGTTTGCAGACCTCAATAAGCTCCTTAAAATGTTTGAAAATATGGACCCCAACACTGGAAGTTTTCGTTAATAGAGAGCAATGTTCATGGTGCATTATCTGCTTACAAGGAACTCTGTGATGAAAAAAGAAACAAACCAAGTAAACCCACCCTGGCCATATTTCTGAAAGAGTGACTTCTCCTCAAGAAGAGCCTCAGGCAGGTCCTTCAGGAGGTATTCCAGAAGACATTGTTATCATAGGGGATGACAGCTCCATGTGTGTTATTGCCCCGAAGACCTTCCAGAGGGACAAGATGTGGAGGTGGAACACGATGTTGATGATCCTGACCCTGTGTAAGCCTAGGCTAATGTGTGTGTTTGTGTCTTAGTTTTTAACAAAAAAGTTTAAAAAGTAAAAAAAGAAAAAAAAATTTGAAAAATAGAAAGAGCTTATAGAATAAGGATATAAAGAGAGGAAATATGTTTGTACAGCTGTAAAATGTTTCTGTTTTAAGCTGTGTTATTACAAAAGAGTCAAAAAGTTAAAAAAATTATAGTTTATAAAGTAAACAAGTTATAGTAAGCCAAGATTAGTTTATTATTGAAGAAGGAAAAATAATTTATTTTTTTATTTTTTTTTAAGATTTTATTTTTTTCCTTTTTCTCCCCAAAGACCCCCGTTACATAGTTGTATATTCTTCGTTGTGGGTCCACCTAGTTGTGGCATGTGGGATGCTGCCTCAGCGTGGTTTGATGAGCAGTGCCATGTCCGCGCCCAGGATTCGAACCAACGAAACACTGGGCCACCTGCAGCGGAGCATGAGAACTCAACCACTCGGCCATGGGGCCAGCCCCAAGGAAAAATAATTTTTTAAATAAATTTAGTGTAGCCTAAGTGTACAGTGTTTACTGCAGTAGTATATAGTAATGTCCCGGCCTTCACATTCACTCACCACTCACTCACTGACTCTCCCAGAGCAACTTCCAGTCCTGTAGGCTGCAGTCATGGTGAATGCCCTATACAGTTGTACCATTTTATATCTTTTATACCTTTTTTTTACTGTACCTTTTCTATGTTTAGATATGTTTAGATACACACATACAATTGTGTTACAGTTGCCTATGGTATTTGGTACAGTAACATGATGTACAGGTTTGTAGCCTAGGAGCAATAGGCTGTACATATAGCCTAGGTGTGTAATAGACTATCCCATCTAGGTTTGTGTAAGTATACTCTGTGATGTTTGTACAGTGACAAAATCTCCTAAGATGCATTTCTCAAAACGTATCCCTGTCCGTTAAGCAATGTATTACCATAGTCGGTCTGTTCAGATTTTCTGTTTCATCATGATTCAGTCTTGGTAGGTTGTATGTTTCCAAGAATTTATCCATTTCTTCTAGGTTGCTCAATCTGTTGGCATATAATTGTTCATTGTAATCTCTTTTGATCATTTGTGTTTCTGTAGTATCAGTTATAATATCTCCTCTTTACTTTCTGGTTTATTTGGTTCTTCTTTTTGTTTCTTGGTGAGTCTAGCTGAAGGTCTGTCAGTTTTGCTATCTTTTCAAAGAACCAGCTCTTAGTTTCATTGATCTTTTCTATTGTCTTTTAAATCTCTATTTCATTTATTTCTGCTCTCTTCTTTGTTATTTCCTTCCTTCAACTAACTTTGTTTTTTCTTTTTTCTTTTTCTGGTTCCTTGAGGTATAAAGTTAGGTTGTTTATTTGAGACTTTTCTTGTTTCTTGAGGTAGGCGTTTATTGCTATGAACTTCCCTCTTAGAACTGCTTTTGCTACATCACATAAATTTTGGTATGTCTCATTTCCATTTTCATTTGTCTTAAGGTATATTTTGATTTCTTCCTTGACCCGTTGCTTGTTCAGTAGCATGTTGTTTAATCTCCACATATTTGTGAATTTTCCTGTTTTCTTTGTGTAATTAATTTCATGCCATTGTGGTCAGAAGAGATACTTGATATGATTTCAGTCCTCTTAAATTTATTAAGACTTGTTTTTTGGCCTAACACATGATCTATCTTGGGAAATGTTTCATGTGCGTTTGAGAAGACTGTATACTCTGTTGCTTTTGGATGGAATGTTCTGTAAATATCTGTTAGGTCTATCTGGTCTAACATGTCATTTAAGGTTGGTGTTTCCTTATTGATTTTCTGTCTGGATGGTCTATCCATTGATGTAAGTGGGGTATTAAAGTCCCGTACAATTATTATATTGCTGTCTATTTCTCCCTTTAGGTCTCTTAAAATTTTCTTTTATATATTTAGGTGCTCCTATCTTGGGTGCATAAATATTTACAAATGTCATATCCTCTTGTTGGATTAACCTATTTATCATTATATGCCACCCTTCTTTGTTTCTTATTACAGTCTTTGTTTTAAAGTCTATTTTGTCTGGTATAAATATAGCTACTCCAGCTTTATTTTGGTTTCCATTTGCATGGAGTATCTTTTTCCCTCCTTTCACTTGCAGTCTGTGTGTGTCCTTATATCTAAAGTGTGTCTCTTGTAGGCAGCACATAGATGGGTCATGGTTTTTAATCCATTCATCCACTCTGTGTCTTTTGATTGGAGAGTTTAAATTTAGTTCATTTACATTTAAAGTAATTATTGATAGATATGTGCTTCTTACCATTTTAATTGTTTTTGAGCTATTTTTGTAGTTCCCCTCTGTTCTTTTATTTTTCCTTTGTTCTCTTCCTTTGTGGTTCAGTGGCTTTCTTTAGTGGTCTGCTTATATTCCTTTCTCTTTCCCTTTTGTTTATTTACTATAGATTTTTGCTTTGTAGTTACCATGAGTCTTACATGTAACAACTTATGTCTATAACAGTCTCTTTTAAGTTGATGACAACTTGTTTGATTCCATTCTAAAGCTCAACAGTTTTACTCTTCCTTCCCCTCACATTTTATGTTTTTGGTGTCACATTTTGCATCTTTGTATCTTGTGTATCCTTAACTAGTTATTGTAATCACAGTTATTTTTACTACTTTTGTCTTTTAACCTTCACATTAGTTTTATAATTATTAATCTACTACCTTTACTATATATTTACATTTCCAGAGAGATTTATTCTTTCATATGTGTTCTTGTTACGAATTAGTGTACTTTCTTTTCAGCTTAAGAAGTTCCTTTAACATTTCTTGTAAGGCTGGTTTAGTGGAGCTGAACTCATTCAGTTTTTGCTTGTCTGGAACTTATTATCCTCTTAATATCTGGAGAATATGTAGTGGTGTTACCTGTCTCATTCCTGGTATTGGTAATTTGTGTCTTCTCTTTTTTTTGTGATCAGACTGGCTAGAAGTTTATCAATTTTACTGATATTTATCTGAGAATCATTTTTTGATTTCATTGATTGTATTGATTTTCTGTTTTATACTGCCTTGATTTCTGCTCTGAAATCTATTAATTTTTTCCCACTTAATTTGGGTTTTGTTTGTTCTTTTTTCCCACTGGTTTAATAAGGTGAAGCTGAGATTATTGATTTAAGACCTTCTTTCTTTTGTAATACTAGCTTATAGTATTCTTAATTTTCTGTGATTACTGTTTCAGCTGCATCCCAGAAACTTTCATATGCTTATTTTAATTTTATTTCAGTTAAGAAAACATTTTAATTTTCCTTTTGAATTCTTTGACCCATGTGTGCTTTCAAAGTCTATTTCATTTCCAAATATTTGATTTTTTTCCAGAAATATTTTTGTTACAGATTTCAAATTTAGTTCCATTGTTTTCCAAGAACCTATTTTGTATCACTTGAATCTTTTAAAATTTATTAATGCTTGTTTCATGACCCAGAATATGGTTTGTCTGGGTAACAGTTTCATGTGCACTTGATAGTTTGCTGTTGTTGGTTGGAGTATTCTATAGATGACAGTTAGGTCAAGACAGCTGATAGTGATGTTCAGTTCTTTTATTTCTTTACTCATTTTTGTCCACCTGTTCTATCAATTATTGAGAGAAAGGTGTTGAAATCTCTGATTATAATTGTGATTTTGCCTATTTCTCCTTCTAATTTGTAACCAGTTTTTGCTTCATGTATTTTGAATCTTTCTTATTAGGTCCATAAATGTTTGAATTGTTACTTGTTTTGACAAATGAATTAACTTGTGTGTTAGATGACTGATGTTTTGGATTTTAAAATCCTTATAAATTGACTCCTTTATCATTTATGAAATTACCTTCTTTATCCCTGGTTATATTCTTTGCTATGAAATCTACTCTGTCTGATATTGATATAACCACTCTGACTTTCTTTTGGTTAACATTAGCATGACATATCCTTTTAAATACTATTTGGTTCCTATATTTAAAGTGAGATTTTTTGTAGGTAGCATATAGCTGGGTCTTGCTTTGTTTCCTAATATGTTAATCTCTGCTCTTTGTTTTTTGGTAAGGAAGATTGGTGCTGAGCTAACATCTGTGCCAATCTTCCTCTACTTTGTATGTGGGATGCTGCCACAGTGTAGCTTGATGTGTAGTGTATAGGTTTGTGCCCGGGATGCGAACCCGTGAACCCTGGGCCGCTGAAGCAGAGCGTGTGAACCTAACCACTGCACTGGGTCGGCCCCAATCTCTGCCTTTTAATTGGTGTGTTTGGACTCTTTTCATTTACTGTGATTATTGGTATAGTTAGGTTTAAATGTGTCATTTTTATGCTTGTTTTCTCTTTGTCATGTCTGCTCTACTTTTGTTATTTTCCTCTTTTTCAATTGGGTTTTTTTATGATCCATTTTTACCTCCTTTGTTGGATTATCACCTATAACTGTTTATTGAGTTTAGTGGTTGCTTTAGGGTTTGTAGTATACATCTTTAACTTACTATACATCTGTTTTAGTGATATGTAGACCCTCATCTATAATAATATTTGTGTAATAGTATACTTCCATTTCTCCCTGCCTGTCCTTTTGCTGTTATTGTCATACCTTTTAATTTTACATGTTATAGACCCCATAATACATTACTATTGCTGTAAATAGTTGATTACCTTTTGAATAATTTAAATAATAATCCACATCTTTATATTTGCCCAAAGAGTTTCAACTCATGATGGTTTTCATTTCTTTGTGTAAATCCAGGTTTCCATCCGATATCATTTTCATTCTGCTTGAAGGAGTTTCTTTAACATTTCTTATTGTGGAAGTCTGCTGGTAATTCATTTTTTCAGGTTTTATAAGTGTGAAAATGTCTTTATGTTGTCTTTGTTTTTCAAAGATATTTTTGCTGAATATAGAGTTCTAGTTTGGCACTTAAAAAAATACTTTAGGGCCAGCCCCAGTGGCTTAGTGGTAAAGTTTGACACACTCTGCTTTGGCAGCCCAGATTTAGTTCCTGGGTGTGGACCTACAACATTCATGTGTCAGTCGCCATGCTGTGGTGGCAGCACACATACAAAAAGAGGAAAATGGGCGGCTTTAAAGATGTTGCTGTACCGTTGTCTTGCATTGTTTCTTTTGAAATATTTTTGCTGAAGATCTTTTTTTCTCTGGCTGTACTTAAGATTTTCTCTTTATTGGTGATTTTAAGAAATTTGTTATGTGCTTTTGTGAAGTTTCTTGATGTTTCTTGTGCTAGAGGTTTGTTGACCTACTTAGATCTGTGGGCTTATAATTTTTATCAACTTTGGAAAAATATCAGCCACTATTTTTCCAAAATTTTTTTTAGTCCTCCCTCCTCACTTCTCTCCTTTGGGGTCTCCAATTATGTACATATTTGGCTGTTTGAAGTTATCTCAGTTTAGCTTTTGTGTATTTATTTATTTTTCTGTCTTTTCTCTCTGTTTCATTGTGGTTAGTTTCTATTGTTATGTCTTCCATTTCACTAATCTTATTTTTATACAATGTCTAATTAGTCGTTAATTATATCCAGTGTATTTTTCATCCCAAACATCTTTTATTTCCTGTGCCCTTTGATAAGCCTATCAATAAGATTAACTTTAACCCTTTTCCTGACTTCTCCTCTTCTAGCAATGACACTTCCTCCCTACTGCTTCCTCTGGTAAATTTAAATATGCTTATTTGTGCCATTCCTTTATCATCACATACCTGCCAAAACCCAGCTCTTCCTTTTGCTGCACACATGTACTTTAGGGTGGAGGAATTGGAGAGAAGGAAACAGAAACTGAGTAGTTGAGCCATTTCCATGCTGAAAATGAGCACATCATAAATAAATGAATCATCTGTAATAGTTCAATTTGAATCTTTTTTATATCTTTCCTGTCTCTATTTAATGTTTGTTCTTTCCTTTAGTTTCTTGAACATGTGGAATACAGTCATAGTAACTTTTAATATTATTAATAATAATATGCTGTGATGTCTGTTTATTGTTTTATTAATCATTTGTGTTACTTCTGGGTCGGTTTTGATTGACTGATTTTTCTTCTCATTTTAGGTTGCATTTTCCCGTATCTGTGTGCCTGGTAATCTTTATTTGATGCCAGGCACTGTGAATTTTACCTTTTTTAGGTACTGAATATTTTTGTATTTCTTTAAATATTCTTGGGCTTTGTTTTGGAATATGGTTAAGGTACTTGGAGACAGTTTGATCTTTTTGGCCGTTGCTTTTACATTGTTAGGTGGCATCAGAGGTACATGTAATCTAGGTTGAATTTATCTTTTCTACTGAGGCAAGATTATTCTCAGTACTCAAAGGGTGCTCCTCATATTGTGAGATTTTATACTCTGACTCCTGGGACCTAGCTTGATTCCATGGCCCTGTGTGACTCTAGACAGTGTTCCCTGTGATCCTTATGGGTGGGTTATTTCCTTGGCACAGAATAGTTTTCTCATAACCCTGAGCTGATCAGTACTTAGCTAAATAATCAAGAGGGAGTCTTTGCAGATCTCCTGAGTTTTCTCCTTGTGCATCTGTCTGCTCTCTAGAAATCAGTCCTTGTCTCTTCTCCAGTACTCTTGACTACCTTGGTGTCTCTGTGCTCTGAACCCAATCTGTTTAACTCACAGAGATTATTGGGTTGTGCTTGGTTCTTCCTCCCTCAGCTGTGATCTGGACATTTTCTCCGTTCAGTAAGCTGTGATAATCTTAGGGCTCAGTTTATTTATTTATAGTCTCTCAGGGTTTACTGTCCTTCATTGCCTCTTGTCCAGTGGCTTGAATGCTGTTATTTCAGATATTTTGGCCAATTTTTAGTTGTTTTAGGCAGGAGGTTAAAGCAGTTGCTGTTTCTTTATCTTGAAAATAAGCAGAAGTCTTGAAACTGGTGCGTTTTATGTCTTTATTTGAAAAAATTAAAACGTACAACAGAGTTTCAAGGATAGAACAAAGATTCTGCTATGCCCTCCACTATATTCATTAATTGTTAACATTTTGCCATATTTGCTCTATGGCTCTCTTTCTCTCTCAATATAATTATATTTTTTTCTGAATGATTTGCAAGTAAGTTGAAGACATGTCCCTTTATTTTTAAATATTTAAGAATGTATTTTCTAGAACATATCTACAATATAATGATCAAATTTGGGAAATTTAGCATTGTTATTATACTATTATCAAAAATACATTCCATATCCAACTTTTGTCAACTGTCCCAATGATGTTCTTTTTTGGCAAAATATTTTCATTCCGATTCAGGATCTAATTCAGAATCACTCGTTTCATTTTGTTGTCATGTCTTTTTAGTTCCTTTAATCTGGAACCTGAATGTAAGAAATTATACTCTGTGTTCTGGTAATTTTTCTTTTTTACTTAAAATTATTTTTAAGTGTGTGCATTCTATCTTTAATCCTGAGGGAATGGTTTTTGTGTTTTTTTAATTTTCCTTTTTGTTGTTTGTAATGCTTTGGGAGGAAGCACTGGGAGATAGAAGCCTAGGTAGCCATGTTTATTTTTAATTACCAGACTGTTTCCCTATCATTCTTTGAAAACTTCTTTACCTCTTGGCATACTAAAATATTCCAGGCTCTTCTTGAATGTTCCCTTTTCCTGTCCTGGAATAAATGCTTCCGCCTAAGAATCTCGGTTCCTCTTAGTAGAGAGAATATTTAGGTATTCAGCCAGGTTACTATGTGTGAAATTTTGTCTCACAGTATTTTGCAATCACAGATTATGCTGCAATGAATAACTTTGTTACAAATGTGTTTATATCATTATGAATATCTTCAGGGTAAATTCTTGGGAATGAGATTTCTAGGTCAAAGTATAAATGTGTATATAGTTTTCTTACATATTACCAATATAAATATAAATTTCCTTTATAGATCTTGTACAATTTTGCATATTCACCAGGAGTATATGAGAGTGCCATTTTCTGCATAAATCTGGGCAACAGCGTATGTTGTCAAACTTTTGAATTTTAGTTAATCTGGTAGGTAAGAAATAATATCTCCTGTGGCTTTAATTTAGGTCTCTAATTATGAGTGAAACTAAACATCTTTTCATAGGTTTAATGGCTATTTTATCTTGAGGACTTGTTTTATTCTATGCTAAAGGTTAATTGCAGTTTGTGTTTTTTTATTCATCTAAAATTATACTTGTCAGAAATAAAAGGCATACAAATCAGAAAGGAAAAAGTAAAATTGTCTCTGTTTGCAGACGATGTGATTGTTTGTTTAGAAAACCCTAATGATTTCACCAAAAAACTGCTAGAACTAATAAACAAATTCAGTAAAGTTGCAGGATACAAAATCAATGTACAGAAATCAGTTGTGTTTCCATATAGTAACAACGAACTATCTGAAAAAGAAATAAATACTCCAATCCCATTTACAATAAAATAAAAAACATACTTAGGAATAAATTTAACCAAGGAAGTGAAAGATCTGTACTCTGAAAATTACAAGAAATTGTTGAAAGAAATTGAAGAAGACACAAATAACTGAAAAGATATTCCATGCTTATGGATTGGAAGAATCAATATTGTTGAAATGTCCATACTGCCTGAAGCTGTCTATAGATTAAATGCAATCCCTATCAAAATTCCTATGGTATTTTTCATAGAAATAGAAGAAACAATCCTAAAATTTGTTTGGAACCACAAATACCCTGAATAGCCAAAGTGATCCTGAGAAACAAGAACAAAGCTGGATGCATCACAATTCCTGATTTCAAACTTTATTATAAAGCTGTAGTAATCAAAACAGTATGGTAATGGTACGAAAACCTACACATAGACCAGACAAACAGAATTGAGAGCCCAGAACTAAACCCATGCATGTACAATCAACTAAAATTTGACAAAGGGGCCAAGAACAGTCTTTTCAGTAAATAGTGTTGGGAAAACTGGATATTCACATGCAAAAGAATGAAATTTGACTCCTATTTTACACCACTCACAAAAGTTAGCTTAAAGTGGATTAAAACTTAAATAGAAGACCTGAAACTATAAAACCATTAGAAGAAAACATAGGGAAAAAACTCATTCACATTGGTCTTGGCAATGATTTTTTGGGTATGATACCAGAAGTGGAAGCTACAAAAACAAAAATAAAAAGCTTCTGGGGGCCGGCCTGGTGGCATAGTGGTTAAGTTTGCACGTTCCACTTTTGTGGCTTGGGGTTTGTGGATTTGGATCCTAAGTGTGGACCTACATTACTCATCAAGCCATGCTGTGGTGGCATCCCACATACAAAATAGATGAAGACTGGCACAGATGTTAGCTCAGGGACAATCTTTCTCACCAAAAATGAAAAAAAAAAGCTTCCACACAGCAAGAAACAGCAAAATGAAAAGGCAACCTATGGAATGGGAGGAAATATTTGTAAACCATCTATCTGATAAGAAATTCAAATCTAAAATACAAGGGACTCATTCAATGCAATAGCAAAGAAAAAATCCAATTAAAAAATTGGTAGAGGATCTGAATAGACGTTTTTCCAAAGAAGACACGCAAATGGCTGACAGGTACATGAAAGGGTACTCAACATCACTAATGACCAAGGAAATGCAAATCAAAACCACAATGAGATATCACCTCATACCTGTTAGAAAGGCTGTTATAAAAAAGACAAGAGACAACAAATGTTGGCAAGGCGGAGAAAAGGGAACACTTGTATATTATTGGTAGGAATGTAATTTGGTACAGCTGTTTTGAAAAACAGTATAGGAGTTCCTCAAAAAGTTAAAAATAGAACTACCATGTGATCCAGCAATCCCACTTCTTGGTAATTATCCAAAGAAAATGAAAACACTAACTCAAAAAGACATATGCACCCCCATTTTCATTGCAACATTATGGACAATACCCAAGATATGGAAACAACCTAAGTGTCCATCAACAGATGAATGGATAAAGAAGTTGTGGTGTATATATATATAAAGGAATATTATTCAGCCATGAAAAGGAAGGAAATCCTGCCTTTTGTGACAACATAGATGGACCTTGAGGGCATTATGCTACATGAAGTAAGTCAGACAGAGAAAGACAAATATTGTATGTTCTCACTTATATGTGAAATTTAAAACAGCCAAACTCATAAAAACAGAGAGTAAAATGGTGGTTAACAGGAGCTGTGGGGGTAGGAGAAATGTGGAGATGTTGATCAAAGGGTACAAACTTGCAGTAATAAGATGAATAAGTTCTGGGGTCTAATATATAGCATGGTAACTATAATTAACAATACTTTATTATTTACTTGGAAGTTGTTAAGAGAGTACATCTTAAATGTTATCACCACAGGAGAAGAAAAGGTAATTATGTGAGGAGATGGAAGTTTTAACTAACCTTATTGTCGTAATCATTTTGCATCCATGTATCATATCATTATCTTATATACTTTAAACTTGCATATTATATGTTACTAATATCTCAATAAAGCTGAAAAAAAAGTAAAAATAAAATCACACCTGTCAGAATACAGTCAACTCTCTACTGAAATGGTATAGTGATAGAAATAATTCTCAAATAACACAGCCTATTTGAAGAGAGAGATTGGCTTACCTTTAAAAATGGATTGGATTTAAAAAGTGGATTGAAATGTATGTTTCCATATACTATGTGGGAATTAAAAGTAATGAAAATGCTTTTTGATGAACTAGCCTTATTATTTAGTAGTCACGTAATATATGTTATAAAATGTAGCTTCAACCTGTATAACTAGAATTTCAACTATATCTATATTTTAAGGAAATAATTCTTAAGCCTGACTATAGAGTTGATTCTCCCATAACGCTTGATTTAAAAACATAAATTTGTTCCAGTGCAATAGATATTTTAGAGAACAATTTGAGCATAACGTGGTTTTGTATTTGCTTGTGCACAAACCCAGAAGAAATGCTAGGTGAATGCTGAAAACTATCCATCTGAACTGAGCTGCTTAGGAATACATAAAATGCACAGAGACAAACACTTCCGTCATTACTGGCTGCCTCTGTTACCCCTTGTATTATGAGCTACACCCATCCACATGTGATATTGCAACTTTCTGTCCAAATTCAAATAATTCCTTCTATCACTTTAAAATAACTCACAAGTTGCAACCCTTCAGGTCTTTTCAAGGTAAAACACCATGTTTGTTGTAGTACTATGTATTTCTTAAACGGTTAATACATGTAAAACTGTGCAAAGTTTTTATTAGGTTCCTGTCTTTTTAAAATGTGGCCCTGATGAATTTTTTGAGTGTTGTGCATCTAACACCATTTTTCCACAAGCTCTGTGGTTTTTTTGTGTGTGATTTTGAACAACCCACTGATTATTAGGGACAGAGATGTTTTATTACAGCAGAACTTGTTAGAATTACTTGAGGAGCTTTAAAATACTGATGCCTGGAGCCCATCTAAAAACCTGTTAAATCAGATTCTCTGGTCGTGGGATTCAAGAATTAGTAGTTTTAAAAGACTCCCAGGTGATTCTTATTGCAGGCAGAGTTGTGAACCACCAGCCTAGGGAAACCAGGAAACTTGGAAGAAAATGTTTTTCTAAATGGGAAGTACCTAAGGTTTCCTTTGCACTTGCATTAGTCTTTGAAAACCTCAGTTTTAGGGAAATTTAATGACTTGTCTTCTGGATTTCTATATCTCACAAGGACTCAGAGATTCCAAAAACATTCTTCTTATGTAATAGGCAAACTCTGAATAAAAACTGTTGTTTCAGAGAACTATTTATTTTGAATTATTGTTTGGTACAGAAAATATGCATTCTTCGTGGAATTTTTATGCTGTATTTAAAAATAGTCAAGCGAGGAGAAAGAAAGCAAGTAGTTGGAAGATATAGTCTGCAGAGAAAAGCTATTTATGACAGCTATTATTTAGGTATTTTTCAAGCTTGAGTCATTTTTTTTGATTATTTTCAATGCCTTACTGTAATTATAGCTCCAGTAGTAGTTTATTCTTTGACTCAGTGTTCCAGAATAAATACTTTTTGGTATAAGGAACTCAGAACACTTAAATTACTACCTGTTTATGGAATGCTGATTTACCTCACTACACATCTGTTAGTTTGAAGGTGGAAAGCATTATGTGCTTTTCTAAAAGATGTAAATTGTTTCCCCATATGTAGTTTTCTCTTTTCAAAAATTCAGTACAGTGTTTACTTTCTTTATATTGTGTATTTATCCTAATATAATTGATACTGTTTACCTCTATTGGCTTTTTAAGAGTAAAATAGGCATTTTAGGATTTATACTAATTATTTTAGAAAGCTGCAATGCTAATGTATGCAGCTGATCTCTTTTTTGGGAGGGTATGGGGAGAATAAAATTTCTGTAAATTGAATCATTTTTCTCTTTTTTTAAAATTGTGAAATAGGAGATGCATATATTTCTAGGAATTATTTTTGGTTGTAAAACAACAACATAAAAAGTCACATTTAAGAATTCAGAAAATCTTTTGAAATCATACAGTTCAGGTAAAAATAGTATTTTATGATATAATATTAATATTATTCAGTATACAGCTCAGCATTCTGAAAAATGTTCTAAAACTTAAAACTCTCAAACTAGTAATTTTGTTTCCCTGGGGCGTAGGGAAATGTGTACTATCTGTGTGTCTGTCTTAAAGTGGTGCTATTTCTTATTGAGCATGGTATTGTGGTTGGTTAGATAAGAAGACGATGATGATTTATTTCTTTATTGTTCTGCTTAGTGAGATTTGAGGTGTGGGTCTTTACTCTGGTTTGAAACCCAAATATAGTGAGAGGCCTCTTTCATTTTTATCTTTATTTCTTCTAGCAGAGCATGTCATTATCAAGAATGACTGACTAATCTTGGCCTAGAAGGACTTCCTCATTTTAGGTGTTAATCATGCTACAAAGTAGATGGCCTAAAGGAAGTAGATGGCTTTTCTCTATGGCTCTTAGCTCTAATTTAATGATAAACTACCAAATACAGATTAAAATCACTGTTTAATTTGTAACCAGTTTATAAAGTACTATCATCAATTTAGCCTAGATAGTTATTCTCAAAGTAATCTTTAGATGCAAGGGTCTTTAGATTCCCATACTGTTGTATCCTCCAAGCATCTTAGGTTGTATCGGGTCCAGCATATTAAGAGATCGATTTAGGTTGAATCTGAGCTCTTTCATTCGTTAGCTGTGTGACCTTAGACACCAGAGAGATTACTTAATCTCTCTGACACCATTTATAATATGAAGATATTTGCCTCAGAGTGTTGATATAAGAAGTAAATAAGAGAAAACCTATGAGTGTACAGGAGATAGATAATGTTAAATCCGAGGAGTGGAGAAGGGTCTAGACAAGCAAGGTTAGCTTTAATAGAGGTGCAGTTGGGAGAAGTAATGGAGAACATCAGCCCCTCTCTTAGTTCTGTGTTACACAGGATGTGAGAGAAGGAAACAGCATTTATGTGATCGAGCTTCAGAGAAAAGGAGTGTCCTAAGTATACAGCTTGGTTCATACCTTCAGGAGCAAATGCAGAGTTTTAGCTTTTTTCCAGAGGTTTGTTTGAGAGTTTTTAAAAAAAAATTAGAGCAGTAGCTGGAAAACTTGGTTGGATGGGGGAGGGAAAGGAGGATCTTGTTTTTTAAAGAAATATTGGGCTGAAGGAGTCAATCAGGGAGATTTGGGGAATACAGGAAATAAGGAAAACAGAACGCTTTCTCTAGGACATAGATGGGGAATGCGAATGGGATACAGCAGGGTGGAGAAAAGGAATAGCACAGAAGGTAGAGGTAAACATCTCCAGGAGCCTTACTGTAATTTATTTTCTTTGAAATTTCAAGTAGGCCAGCCGTGACTTAAGAGAGATCCACTAGAGCTGGAGTTTAGGAAGATGACAGTAAAGAAGGAAGTAGCCAAGTGGAGAAAAATCACAGGGTGCTTGCTGGAGCTGGAACACACTGTGGTAGTCTTTAACTCAGCCCCTAACTTTTGGGAGGAGAAAGTCCTGAGGTTATGTGATTTGCTTCTAAAAGGCAAAGGTGACTCTGGCCAGTTATTTTTCTGGATACTGTTCTTCCTCAGAAGAACAGGAAGAGTGGCCTTTGAGTCCAAGAAGAACAAAAGCAATTGAGGGGCACTGAGTCTAGAAAGCTGGAAGAAAAAGTATTGGGAAAGAAAAGGTAATGTAGTTTCCTTCCAGGCCTAATCTGTGTTTAGGTATTTAGACTTACTCTTTTTTATAGCAGTACTAATATTCTGGTTGTCATGTGGTTTCTGGAAATGGCTCTCTTACTTCTGAGACTGGGCAATCACTGAGCTAATGTGGCTAAGCCTATTTGGTACCAGTCTTTAGAACCCAACTATTCATTTTGATTATATTGATTTTATTTTATTTAAAAAATATTTATTTAATTATATTTGGTCTACATAGTATTTTTATTCAGAATTCGTTTTAGTTGTTATATTGGTGTCTGATAATCTGAGAATTTACAGTACTTGAAATAATAGAGGTTTAAAGGTTTTAACCCTTTCATTGTTGGAAAGGCTTTAACTGGATAGAGAAGCTGAAATTCCCTCATTGAAGGACATGCCTAACTCATGATCTGTCTCTTGCTGACGCATGAAGTAACCTCCGTCCTTTGGTTCTTTAAAAAGCTCCCGCAGTTGAGAACACACCTGCAGTTCTGGGTACTGTGACATAAGCAGTGCAGGGAAGGAGGCTAGGCAATTCCTGCTTCATTTACAGGGCAAGAAATTTTAAATGCTGTAAGAAAAATTAAGATATCCAGGAACTTGTCACAATGAGTTATAGAATTGATGTGGTTTCATTTATGTAACCAGCTTATGAAAATTATTATATTATCACTATGAAATATTTGAATGTCTCAAGGCTATTATTTGACTCAGATGGGATACTGATAGTGCGTTTTTTTTCATGCTTCTTGTGCTTGGGTTCATTGAACTTCTTGAATTCGTGGGTTTTTAGTTTTCATCAAATTTTGATTATATTCAGCCCTTATTTCTTCAAATACTTTTCCTATCCCTGTGCCCTGACTGCCCCCCCCCCCGTCTCCTTCAACATTTCTAATTACACATATATTAGGTCTCTAGAAGGTCTTCTATAGCTCAGTGATATTCTGTTTATTTCTTTTAATTTTTTTTCTCTCTCTCTCTTATTTTTTTTTTTGGAGGAAGATTAGCCCTGAGCTAACATCCACTGCCAATTCTCCTCTTTTTGCTAAGGAAGATGGGCCCTGAGCTCTTCCTCTATTTTATATGAGGGATGACTGCCACAGTATGGCTTAAGTGAGTGTAGGTTCACACCGGGTATCCGAACCGGTGAACTCAGGCCACCAAAGTGGAGTGCATGAACCCAACTGCTGTACCAGTGGACCGACCCCTCTCTATTTCATTTCTGATAGTTTAGTTTTTTATTATCATTTTTTTTTTTTGCTGAGGAAGGTTAGCCCTGAGCTAACATCTGTGCCAGTCTTCCTCTACTTTATATGTGAGTCACTGCTGCAGCATGGCTGACGAGTGTAGATCTGCTCTGGATCTGAATCTGGAATCCAGCTGTCCAAGCAGAACATCCAGAACTTAACCACTATGCCAGGGGGTCTGCCCCTGTTTTTGGTAGTTTATATTGCTATGTGTTGTTTGTTGAGTTTTGTTTGGAGACACAGTTAAATTAGTTGGAAAGAATTTGATCCTTTTGGGTCTTGATTTTAAGGTTTGTTAGGCAGAATCAGAGCCTTGTTAACTCTAGGCTAATTATTCCCCACTACCAAGGCAAATCCTTTTTGAGTACTCTACCCAGTGCCCCATGAATTATGAGTCTTTCTGGTGTGGCTGGTGGGAACAGGCACTATTTTCGACCACGTCTGAGCACCAGGTACTGTTCCCTTTAATCTTTGCAGCTAGTTATTTCCTCTCGGCTGATTTTACTTTTAAAGATTTCCCTAATAACATTTTATTTTTCTTCTGTTCAGGTCTTAATTAGTATTTATGAAATCAGACTACTTAGTTAGAATTGAAGATAATTCAGATCAGGTGAGGCTTCACTTCTCTTTGGGGTTCCAGTCCTGTGCTACCTTTTGTCCAGTGTCTGAAAACAGTAGTTTCATATATTATGTCCAGTTCTCTAGTTGTTTTCAGTGGGAAGACAAGTTTGATTCCAGCTACTATGTCATGGCCAGAAGTCCTTTACTTTAATTATTAGTTATTTTATCTCCTTTTTTTAGCGTTGTTCCTAGCATAAAGGAATCATGATCAATGATCTCTTGTTTCCTTCAGCTCATTTCTGAGTATCTGCTAATATACATGATTAATTTGTTAATTAAAAATTACTAATACATAGAAGTGTAAGCAGTTCTGGCAGGACGTCTACTTCATTTTCATACTTATTTGTTACTGTATATACCTGAGTGGAATAAAATTCTAACTTTTAAATTTTTTGTTAATTTAAACTTTATTTCCCCAAGTTAAAATAAATTAGTGAATTTTTATCATCTTTATGGAGGAGCTGCTAATATTTTCTACTGTCTTTGAATAGATATTGTTTTATATTTTTTCACACTATCAAATAGTGATTAAAAAGTAGCTCACCTTGTCCTATATTATTTTTCTTTAGATATAATTTTGGCTTCTAGTGTGATGATTGTTTCCTGTTATGTGTGAAGGCTGCAATTTAATTTCATGGAAGCATCTGTACTAAATCTGGAATGATAAGTCAAGGCTGGCATTTCATATCATAGTTGGCTCTCTATTTGCAAGTGTGTTGTAGTGTTAGGTCACAGCGTGTGCATCATTTGAGCAGCTTGTGTATGGAATTTGAGATGCTCCATAAATCATTTTGATTTTGATTAGTTCTAATATTTACATTTTTACAAGACAATTCAGGTTTGAAGACAAAAAGAAAACTGTTACCTTTCCACATTTCATATTTTTATTCTCTGTATTTTTTGAGTGTATGTCCACACAAGACATTTATTTATCTTACAGAAATAATATTGTACTCTATAAACTGTTCTGCAGTTTTACTTTTTTATCTCATTATATGTCTTGGACATTCTCTATATCGTTTCACGTGAAGTTATTTTTTTTTAATGGCTGCATATCATTTTATAATTTCTTTTTTTTTTAAGATTTTTTTTAAATTTTGTTTTTTCCTTTTTCTCCCCAAAGCCCCCCAGTACATAGTTGTATATTCTTTGTTGTGGGTCCTTCTAGTTGTGGCATGTGGGACGCTGCCTCAGCGTGGTTTGATGAGCAGTGCCGTGTCTGCGCCCAGGATTCGAACCAACGAAACACTGGGCTGCCTGCAGCGGAGCTTGCGAACTTAACCACTTGGCCACGGGGCCAGCCCCTATAATTTGTTTCTTTAATTTCTTATTGATGGATTCTTTTTGCTATTAAAACAGTGTGATAAATGTCCTTGTAAATATGATCTATATACTTGTGCAAATATTTTCTGTGAGATAAATTCCAAGAATTAGAATATTTCAGTATAAAGTTTTGCCCACTTAAAATTTTAATAGCTATTACCAAATATGTTTTTCAATAATTTCCATTTCCACTAACAGTGAATTAGAGAACCTATTTCACCAAAACCCTACCTATAGTATGTGTTATCATTTTATTTAATTTTGTCAAATTAATATATGAAAAATCATTTCAAATGGTTTCACTTGTATTTTTTTTATTAGGAAGGATAAACCTCTTCCTTTAAAATATTTTACTCATATCATTCTCTTGTTTAGAAGCATTTCAGAAACTATGTTAAATAGCATGGTTGACATTTAGCAGCCTTGTTTTGTCTTTGACTTTTATGGGAATGCTTCTATAGATGACTATTAAGTATGCGTTTTTGAAATGTTCCAGAAGTGGTTATAAGATATTTTTTAGTGGACTATTATGTCCTTCTAATATTTTATTTAAAATTTTGCATTGCTATTCATGTGTGAATTTATTTTTGTGGTATCTTTGTCGCTTTTTGATATCTGTTATGGTGATTTTAGGAACTTTTTTTCATTCTCAGTTGTTAGAAGCAATTTAGGTAGCATCAAAGGTATTTGATTCCTAATGGCTTGTAATTATTCATTAGCAAAAAATTGTTGAGCTTTGCACTTTATTAGAGATATTATATTGATCATTGGCTTTATGATAATCATGTACTAATTGGTAATTAATTTCTTTGAATTTCCTATCTGTAAAAGTTAGGATTCAGTCAGGAAAACAGAACTTACACCAGGTAGTTCAATAGATAGGATCTAATTTGGGGAAATATGTTCAGAAGTTTTGAAAAGAGCTAAAAGCAAACAGAGGAAGGTAAGGCAACTCAGAGATTAGTAACTGCATGCAGACTCTACTATTTGTAAAGCTACATAGGGAGGAGGAGGGCTTATTTCAACTATGGAGAGAGAGAGAGACAGAGAGAGACAGAGAACAATTATCCTGACTTCCTCCTGCGCTTCGGCCTTCTGCCAGTACCTCCCATTGCCCAAAGTAACCAGAAGCCTGTTAGCAAGGGAGAGCCTGGGAAATATAATTTGCAGAGATCAGGTCCTTGTAGGTAAAGGGCTGGGAATGTATCTGCCAGCAAATAATCAAATGATCTGTACACTGTTTCTTGGAGTGTCAATTTTGGTAATTTATATTTCTCTTTAAAGGAAGAAAAGAATAATAGCCATTTTATTTATTCTTTCAAATTTTTCCCTCAAGGTTCTTAAAACTTCATCTTAATCTATAGTTATTTCTCATTCATTAGACCTAATTTTAGATACCTTATTTCCTTTTTTCTTGTAATTATCAGCTCTCCTTTTTAAATTTATCAACATTATTTTTTGTTTTTGTCTAATTCATGAACACTTTTCAATTCCTTCTTTTTGTTTTTAAAGATTGGCACCTGAGCTAACATCTGTTGCCAGGCTTTTTTTTTTCTCTCTTCTTCTCCTCAAAGCCCCCTAGTACATAGTTGTATATTCTAGTTTTAGGTCCTTCTGGTTGTGCTATGTAGGATGCCGCCTCAGCATGGCTTGATGCCATGTCTGTGCCCAGGATCCAAACCAGTGAAACCCTGGGCCACTGAAGCAGAGTGCATGAACTTAACCACTAGGCCACGGGGCTGGCCCCTCAATTCCTTCTTTATGCTTTCCTTAGTTTTACATTGTTCTTCCTTTTCTAACTTATAAGATTGAAGGTTTAATAAGTTTATTTTTATGATTCCTTACTTAGAAATGGAAATGTAAAGTTTGTGAATCTTTCTTTAAGCAAATTAAGCTATATATCATAGATTTTAGTATTTAGTATTTTTAGTATAACAGTATTTTACTTGCTGTTATTTTCTAGGTCTTCTGTTAGTTTTAAAAACTTTACTTTGGGCCTATGCATTATTAGGAATGATTTGATTTTTTTCCCCTTAAAAAATTCTGTTAATAATTTTTCCCTTTAATTGCAAGAGTCTAACTAGAGGGTATAGCATACACTATTTCTGTTTTTGAGGAACTTTATGAAATTTTTTTGTAGCCCAATATTATCCAATTAAAAAAAAATTCAGGGCCCCGTGGCTGAGTGGTTAAGTTTGTGTGCTCTGCTTTGGCAGCCTGGGGTTTGCCGGTTTGGATCTTGGGCGTGGACCTACACACCACTCATCAAGCCATGCTGTGGCAGCATCCCACATAGAAGAACTAGAATCGCTTACAACGAGGATACACAACTACGTACTGGTGCTTTGGGGAGAAAAAAAAAAAGAGGAAGATTGGCAATAGATGTTAGCTCAGGGCCAATCTTCCTAACCGTAAAAAGCATACATTACAGAAAAAAAAAATGCCACAGATTCTTTTAAAATAGGTATTCTCCATACCTATAGTGTATAGAGTTTTACGTATAATGATAGATCAAACATATTCATTATTAAGTTACTTATTCAGATACTCTGTATTATTTACTTTTTTTGTTTATCTGTAATAGGCAGAGATGGGTGTATTTAATTCTCCCACTACTTTTGATTTCTTGTTGGATTTTTCATCATTTTTGCTTTGTGTGTTTTGATGCGCTCTTTTTTGGAATGAAAAGATTCATGACAGTTATATATTCATTGTGATAGATATTCTTTTGCATCATAACGTGCCCTTCTTTGTTTTATATTTCGTGTCTACAATTCAATTTTATATCATTTAAATATAATGACTACTGGGTCTTGTTAACATTTTTCTAGGGAGTCTGCTTGTCTTTTTGCTGTTGTTGTTGTTGTTGTTGTTGTTATGTATTATTTTATTTTACTAATGTTTCTTATTTATTGCATATAGTGAAGATTTTTTCCCCCCTGATTTGATAATGCTTTCCTTTTCATAGATGTTTATCAACATTCATATAATGTTGAACAGATGTGTTTAGTATAATTTTCATTTCATTTCATTTTATTTTAGTTGTTAACCAATTTTTTGTTTCTTGATTTTTCTTTCTTTTTTTTCATTGGACAGTGTTAACTTTCCTTAAAAATTACTTTTAATAATTCAGATCTATATAGTCTGCTTTTTTCTGAACATCCACTTGTTTAACTTTTAAAACTTAAAAATTGTAAACTTAAATCTATATTTCTTTATTTACAAACTTTAAAACTAAGGCTGTCTACTAACTCTTCTGTGTGAATTGTTAGGAAATGAACATGCTTATGTTTTTTATCAATCTCTCACTCCTGATTTTTGTTAGTCTCTTTTGGGATTTTTGTCGAGTCTATTATAGTTAAATGATTCCTACTTTCACATTTTGTAGCTCTTCTTTCAATAGTTATGATATTTATATTCTGTTTTGCAAACTGAACCACAGTGGTTTTATTTTCAAATTGTATTGTTCTTTGCCTGTGATTACATTTTTCTAAAATTAAACAAGATATTTTTACTTTTTAATATTTGTTAACTTATCTGTACCTTTCAGCATTACTGACCGACTGCCGGTAAAATCCCATTATGAAGAACATTATTAAGAAAATTATTACTATTAAGCAGGATTCTGTATAATAAAGCAATTTGAATGTCTATAGATGTCCTACAGTATTTTGTTTATTAGGTTACAAAGAATTATCTTTCACAGATTATCCTAATTAACAAATAATTTATCTATGCTCTAGTTATTGCTATTCCATAACCAAAGAGCCTTATCTGCAAAGTGCTGTACTAGTTTTATTGCAAATGTTGAAGTGCGTTTTTACTTTTGTTTGTTTATCAAGCATCTGTTAATATTTTACTCTCCTCTCTTTATCATAAATATTCCAGCCACTCATTTAATTCAAGTTAGACACTACCCAAAACATTTTTCCACTCATCCATTCCTTTTCGGTCATGCTTTGTATTACATTATGTGCTGCTCTGATTCCTCTCTTGTTTTATCAGTTGAAAATAGACCTGTTAATTTTTCCTTCCCCATCATAATTGGCATCGCTACTATCTGTCTAATTCCAGGTTTAAACAATTAAAAAAATCTTTTAATGGCGTATATTCAATTCATGGTTTTATTCTGCATTTGTCCCTACTTTCCTCCCTCCCTGTCTCCCTCTCCCTTCCTTCCTTCTTTCAGAGAATTTTTAGTAGCTATTATCTCAGGCATTACAGTAAATATCTAGTAGAGTGAATGAAGAGACATGGTACTGCTCTCATGAGGCTTCCATTCTAGTTGGGGAGACATAAAAAAACAGACAAACCCAAGTATACATACAGACAAATAGTTGTTTTAAGTGCTAAGAGAGAGAATAAGAGAGAATAACAAGGGTTAGACCTACATGAGATGAGGATTGTGAAAGGAAGAGATGGATCTTGCTATGTGAAGGAGAGGGTGAGCTTCCAGGAAGAGGGAATGTTCAGGAAACTGGAGGAAGAACAATGTCCTAGAATTTATTTAGCTGGGTAGAGAATGGCAAAACATGAAATTAGACGGATACACAGAGGACAGTTAATGGGAGACATTACAGGTCTCAGAAAAATGTTTGAATTTTTCTTTAGATGAAAAGGAAAACCAATGTAGTGTTTTATGCAGGGGAATGATATTAATTTCTTTTCTACCTTAAGGGGTGTGGATTGGAAAGGCACATGAGTAGAAGAGAGAACATCAATTAGAAGGTGTTGTAATAGTCTAAGCCTGAGATAATCATAACCTCCAAAAGGGGTGGCAGTGGAGATGGAAAGAAATGGGTGGATTTGTGGTAGACTTTGGAGAGAGAATCTGAAAGACTTGTTGATAGATTATTCATGGAGAAAGGTGACCTGAATTCCAAAGGAGCAGAGACTTTTAGAGAAAGAGGGAATGTTTCTTAGCAGTATTGGGAGGTTGGGAGTGGGATAAAGCCAGGTTTCTGTTAAAGCTACAAGATAAATAGAAAATTCTGGTAAGAGGTATAAGGAGTTTTCTAATCATGGAGCAGGAGTTCTTGAGAATACAGGTTTCTATAGAATCCTATAGTGTCTTGGGTAAGATTAGGAGATATTGAGAGCAATATGGGATTGACAGTTGGGGTGATAACATTTACCTTGAGAGGCTTGGACTTCCACAGTGACTGCAGTGAACAGGGCTGTTAGGCCGGATGAGATGTGCCCTCCTGGAAGGAAGACCTAGTTCTGTGGTCTTTAATGTTGGCTTCCAAAAAGACTTCTCCCCTAGGCTGCAATGACTGTTACACAGAATCACAAAAATCTATTGCTACCAAGTACTTAGAGAATATTTATTGTTTGAGAATAGAGAAAGAACCACTGATTCCTCTCACTTTTTTGGTAGCCTTAACATTCTGCACATACTGTAGAACATTTTCCCAACATTGTATTTTTTTAGAGTGAAAATATCAAATGATAAAGGCAGAGCTTCAAGAGTTATTAAGACTATTTAGTTTATTTTTTAAATCCATGTTTATATGGTTTTTCATTGTTTTCGTTTTTGTTAAATTATATATTTTGATGGAGGAGTTACAACAGTTTGCTCCCTTTAGGCTATAATTTTGATTTAGTTTATCAAATTTTACTTTAGGATTATACTGAAATATTAACAGACAGAATAATTCTCTTCATTCATAGATCAAAAGTAATAGCATAGAAAAACTATTCTTGTAAATGTCTGAAACCATACCTTGTCTATTTTTGTATCTTTAACATGGATCCTCCCTGACCATGGTAAGTCTGCAATAATTGTTTCTAAATAGAATTTCGAAGACTTCTAGTGAAGAGCGTTTCTCCGTTACTTTCTTCAACATTTATTAGCTAGAACGTCTAGTAACAAAGGACTTGTTCTTCCAGCAGTATGCCCACTTGTCCCAAACCCACCATTATGTGTCTCTGCTATTGAGGCAATGTGTTGTGTTGGAAAAACCACTGAGAACTAATGGTATTTATTAAGGAAAGATAATAGATAGAAATCCAGAGAATACCAGTATGTAAGACATAAGCAGCAAAAGAAGAGCAGGTAGGAAATTTTTGGAAGGTAGGGAAGACAAGGCAGTATATTGGAGGATAAGAAGCCATGCAAGCCAAAAAAGAAGAGTTTCAGGAAGAAGTGAATCAGCAGGATCAGATTCACAGACAGAAAGGTTAAGAATGAAGATAGAAAAATTTCTGTTGCATTTGACCATTAGGAAATAGGACCTTACTGGAGCATTAGAATGGTGTGGGCAGAAGCACTATATCACTGTGTTGGAAAACAAACAAGAATGAGAAAATGAAGAATGTAAGTTTGGACTCTCAATGAGTCCCTTAATCCTTTTCTTAGTATTCTGCATAGTCTCTGATTACTGAATTTTGAAGCATGTGCACTTGAAGTTGAAGATGTTAAATGTGAACCATTCATAGCTCATCATACAATTGCTAAAAACCTGCCATTTTTATGTTAATGTAATAATTTATGTAAAACTAAATAAACTTCTTAAGCACTTCAAGCATAGCTAAATGGAAACCTCTAATACAATTACTAATTTTATTTCTTTATTTTTTAAAAAGTCTTGGCTACTTATGATTCAGCAGACGGAACAACTTAGTAGGATAATGAAGACACATGCAGAGGACCTAAATTCTGGACCCTTGCACAGGCTAACCATGATGATCAAAGACAAGCAACAGGTGAAGAAAAGTTATATAGGTGTTCATCAGCAGATAGAGGCAGAGATGATCAAGGTTTGTCTTTCCATTCTGGAATTCTTTCTTTAGTTTGATTTTTAAAGTCACTGAAATATTTTATCCTATTTGACTTTTAAAGATTGTTTAGTCATCATTTTCTGAGAAGAAATAGGTTTTGGTATCTCTAGTAACTATTATGTTATTTTTATTGAATATGTAACATTATTGATTATAAGATATGTTTTATATATTCCTATGAAAAAAAAATGCTGCAAATTAAACTATGATAGAATACTTTCTTATCACTTAGAATTTTTATTTTTGCTTGCTGAAATAGCTCTTTTAGTTTTTAAAAAAATTATCATATAAGACTATGCATATAATAAAAAAGAAAATATAGGCAAAATCAATTAGGATATTTCTAAATTTTCTTCACATTCAGTCTGTCTTTTCTGGATAACTTTTTACAGTGATTTTTATTTTGAAAATTTGCATGTGTACAAAAGAAGAGAGAATAGTAGAGTGAACTCCAATTTACCCATCCACCCACAGAGTCAGTGTCTGTTTCATCTATACTCTCACCCACCTTTTCTTCTGCACTGGATGATTGTAAAGAACATTCCAGATAGCATTTATCCATAAATAATTTAATATGTATTGCTAAAATAAATGCTGTTTTTAAAAAAACAAAACTATATTATCATTAACTCACTTAAAAATAACACTAATTCCTTGGTGCTGGCCCCATGGCCAAGTGGTTATGTTCGCACGCTCCGCTGCAGGCAGCCCAGTGTTTCGTTAGTTTGCATCCTGGGTGCCGACATGGCACTGCTCGTCAGACCATGCTGAGGCGGCGTCCCACATGCCGCAACTAGAAGGACCCACAACGAAGAATATACAACTATGTACTGGGGGGCTTTGGGGAGAAAAAGGAAAAAAAATAAAATCTTTAAAAAATAATACTTCCTTAGCGTTATTAAATATCTTGACTGTGCTCAAAGGATTGTTGTTTAAATTATTTTTACAGTTGATTTATTTGAATCGTGATCCAAACATGGCCCACACATTGCATCTGAATAATTCTTTCTTAATCTGTAGGTTCCCCTCCTCCTCCTTTTTAAAATGCCATTTATTTGTGGGAAAAATTGGGTAATTTGCACTATAGAATTGAATTTTCTTCATTTTGAGTTTTGCTGTTAGCATCTTGTGATACAAGTTCACATATTCCTTCATCCTCCAATTTTCCTGTAAACTGGAGGTTAGATCTAGAGACTTGATAAGATTCTGGCTGTTTATTTTGGGCAAGAATACATCATAGGTGCTGGTATAGGCTTCCTATTGTTTCATATCAAGAGGTATATAATGTCTGCTTATCTTTTTGTGATGTTAAACTTGACTAATGGGTTCCAGTATTGACAGCCTGATCATTCTATTAAAAAAGTTTCTCTTCAGCCTTTTACCAGTAGTTTCAGAAATAATTGATGTTCATTGCTTAGATCCATTATTTCAGAAGAGGTTGTAAAATGGCAATATTTTACTTCTAAATTCCTAATGCAATTGTTAGCTGGAAATTTGCAATAAAAAATTCTATATCAACTATTTGGTTACCCTGAGGTGTAGTTCATATAGGAAAGGTAGGATTAAGTGCTTGCATTTTGCAGTTAATTTGCCAGTTTGCAGAATAATGAATTGGTTCCTTAGCAACTTCAAAAGTTAAGATTCCAGTTTCTTGTCTGGCATGTAAGAAGTTTGGATGTTGCTAACTCCATCCTAACAAGTAAAAAGCTGACCAAATTGAAAAATTAACAACTCTTCTTAGATCCATAAGAAAAGTGAGGTCACAGGGCAAACAGCTATCCCCCAAATTGGAGAGATAGACAAACAAATACAGAGAATCACAACTTGTCAGTGCAGCAACCTCCTTGGGAGCCAGTGCCGGCGTAGGAAAACCTGAACTGTAACTGACAAATTCTGAAGGTTCAGTGTGGACAACTCTGACAGTTTAAACTCCAGGAGGGCCCAGTTATTGAGGGGCCCCCCACACTTTTGTGAGTTTTACCCCCTAGATCTCTACGAAGGTCTCACAGTGAATATCAGAGAAAAATCTCATGCTCTCAGCAGGAGAGGGGAAAAGGAACCATTTGACACATGCCAGAACATTCTGTTCTTCTTAACAAGGTCTGCCTTGAGAAGAAACTGTTTCACCAGAGCCTAACTGACCTGGAGGGAGGGAAATACCCAACTCCAGCCCACTCTAGCCATCCTGTTGCATGTAAGTGGGAGTGGGGACTGAGAAGCACATGTGAAGTTCACAGTCCAGAAGCACAGGCTCAGTAAAATACTGAGACCTAATTGTAGGATTATAAAATGCTTCCCCTCCCGTTACAGTGTATTACCATGTTAGTAAAGATCTATTTACATCAGTTTTTTTACCCAGTACATCATGCCTGGGAATCAAGAAAAAATGACAAGGCATACCAAAAGGCAAAAAACACAGTTGGAAGAGACAGAGCAAGCAGCAAAACCATACATGGCAGGGATGTTGTAATTATCAAACTGGGAATTTAAAACAACTATGAATAATATGCTAAGGGCTCTAAGGGATAAAGTAGACAGCATGTAAGAACACATGGGCAATATAAGCAAAAAGATGGAAATACTAAGAAAGAACCAAAAAGAAAAGCTAGAGATCAAAAACAGAAGTAAAGAATGCCTTTGATGTCCTTATTAGGAAATTGGACACAACTAAGGAAAGGATCTCTGAACTTGAGGATATTATCAATAGGAATTTCCAAAACTGAAAAGCAAAGAGAACAAGGACTGAAAAAAAAAGAACAGCATATTCAAGAACTATGGAACTACTACAAATGAGAATACCAGAAGAAGAAAAAAGAGAAAGGAACAGAAGAAATATTGAAATGATAATGACTGAGAATTTCCCCAAATTAATGTCAGACACCAAACGACAGATCCAGGAAACTCGGAGAACACCAAGTGGAGTAAATGAGCAAAAAAATTACACCTAGGTTTATCAAACTATAGAAAATCAAAGAAAAAAATTCTGACAGAGCCAGAGTTAAAAAACACCTTTCCTATGGAAGAATGAATATAAGAATTACATCTGACTTCTCCTCAGAAATCATGTGAGGGAGAAGAGGGTAGAATGAAATGTTTAAATTACTGAGAGAAAAAACTCACCTTCCTAGAATCTAGTTAATCCTAGAAAAAAACTACACCATGTGTACCCTGTGAAATTCTCCTTCAAAAGTGAAGGAGAAATAAAGACTTTCTCAAACAAAAATTGAGGGAATTTGTTGCCAGTAGACTGAGAAGGAAAATGATACAGGTCAGAAACTTGGATCTATGTAAAGAAAGGAAGAGCACTGGAGAAGGAATGAATAAAGATAAAATAAAAACTTTTATTTTTCTCAATTTTTTTAATCCTTTTTTTTGGAGAGGAAGATTGGCCCTGAGCTAACATCTCTTGCCAATCTTCTTTTGTTTTCTTTTTTTTCTCCTCAAAGCCCCAGCACATAGTTGTATATCCTGGTTGTAAGTCATTCCAGTTCTACGTGGGATGCTTCCACAACATGGCTTGATGAGTGGTGTGTAGGTCCGTGCCCAATATCTGAACTGGCAAATCCTGGGCTGCCGAAGTGGAGCACGTGAACTTAATTTCTCAGCTACAGGGCGGGCCCCTATTTTTCTCATTCATAATTGGTATAACAATATTGAAAATAATAATAGTAACAATGTATTCAATTATGTACACTCATGTATATATCTTGTGTGTGTGTGTGTGTGTGTGTGTGTGTATATATTTATGTATGCTTATATTTAAATGAAATGAATGACAGCAATGATACAAGGAATGAGAAGGAGGAATTAGGATTATTTTATTTTGTTACTGTGAAGTACTCACACTACCTGTGAAGTAGTAGAGTGTTATTTGAAAGTGGGCTTGGAATAGTTATAAATGTATATTGCAAACTCTAGGGTGACCACTAAAAAAAGGAAAAAAAAGCAATCTAACTGATATGCTAAGAAATGAGGGAGAATGGAATCATATAAAATACTCAAAACCACAAAAGACCGGAAAAAAGTGAAAGACGAATAACACAACAAGGGTAACAAATAGGAAACAGCAGGAAATACGGTAGATATTAATTCAAGTAAATCAGTAATTACCTTGAAGGTCGTTGGTCTAAGAGAGATTGTTAGAGGATCAAAAAACAAGATCCAACTGTATACTGTCTACAAGAAACCTACTTTAAATATAAAGATGTATAGATTAATAGTAAATATGTGGAGAAAGCTAACATTAACCAAAAGAAAACAAGAATAGCTATATTAATTTCAGACAGGGCAGATTTCAAAGCAAGGAACTTTATCAGTGATAAAGAGGGGAATTACATAATGATAAAGGAGTCAATTCTCCAAAAAGGCATAACAGTCCTTAACGTGTATGCCTAACAACACGGCATCAAAATACTGATAGAACTACAAAAACTGATAGAATTGCAAAGAGCAAGAGATGAATCCTCTATTCTAGTTGGAGACTTCAGTATTCCCCTGTCAGAAATGGACAGATCCAGCAGGCAAAAAATCAGTGAGGACATAGTTCAACTTAATAATACTGTCAATCAACTAGATATAATGAACATCTATAGACTGCTTCATCCAAAAACAGCAGAATACTCATTCTTCTCAAGCTCACATGGAAGACTGAACAAGATAGATGATATTCTAGACCATAAATCATACCTTAATAAATTTAAAAGAATAGAAATCTTACAATGTCTGCTCTGTATCACAATGGAATTAAATTAGAAATCAGTAACAGAAAGATAGCTGGAAAATCCCCAAATACTTGAAGATTAAGAACACACTTCTAAATAATACATGGATCAAAGAAGAAATCTCAAGAAAAATGAAAAAATATTTTGAACTAAATTAAAATAAAAACAAAATTTATCAAAATTTGAGGGATGCAGCAAAAGAAGTGCTTAGAAGGAAATTTATGACATTGAATACATATGTTAGAAAAGAAGATCTAAAATCAATCATCTATCTAAGTTTCCATCTTAGGACATTAGACAAAGAAGAGCAAATTGAATGCAGAGTAAGGTGAAGAAAAGAAATAATAAAAACTAGAGTAGAAATCAGTGAAGGTGAAAATGGGAAATGAATAGAGAAAAGTCAACAAAACCAAAAGCTGGTTCTTTGAGAAGATCAATAAAATCAATAAGCCTCTATCCAGGCTAACTAACAAAAAAAAACAGTGTGGGCACACATTACTAGTATCAGAAGTGAAAGAGGAGATATCACTACATATCCCATAGATATTAAAAGTATAATGAAGGAATACTATGAACAACTGTAAGCCCACAAATTTGATAAGCTAGGAGAAATGGCCTAATTCCCTGAAGGACACAATCTGCAAAGATTCACACAAGAATAAATGGACAATCTGAATAGGCATATATATATTAAAGTAATTGCTGTGAAACTAAAACTGCTCTAAAAAATAAAGTCCATTTAAAAAAAGGTAACAGGTTTTTTTTTAAAGAGAATGATTCTTCATTTAATCTATATCGTAGTTGTTGATATTTTTGTTTATTTACACAATGTCCTTCTTGCCATCAAAAAGATTGGTAATACAGTGTGTTAAAATTGGGCTCTGAGATTTTTCTTCCAAGTTTCTTATGTCCCTTTTGCAAGTTTTTTATGCTGCTGATTTTTTAGTTTTCTCAGAAGTTATATTAGAAGTTTCTCAGACGTCTAGGACTCTTATTTTTTTCTCAAATGCTATTTAAATGGCCTTTTGACTACAGAGTTAAGGGCTTGCATTTGTCTAGTCTTTCTGTAGAAATAATAACCAAGTTCATGCATGCACGTGGTGACCATTGTCATGGTTGCTGCCTGGCCAATGGTAATTGTTAGATGCATCTTTTTTTCAGAGATGTTACAACGTTGAAAAAAAATTCATTGTAGAACTAATGAATTACTACAAGTGAGAGTTACTCTGTATAATTAAAATAAATATTTAAATTAGCTTTTTCATTAGAGAAAATATTTCTGTACACAGCACATTAATTCATTGGTCTTTAATAAATTGTTTCGTATTTTGCTCTTCTTTTTAAGAATTTTTTTCATATACTGTTGAATTTACCACTGATTTCTAAACTAACTTTTAATTTGTTGTCTATAATTGCATATTAAAGATCAACTCTGACCAATAAGCAGTAGAGTACATGTCAATTAATACTTTGGAATTTAAGTTCTTGACAAATGTAAGTTTAATCATTTAAATTTTTTTTCCTTTCTTTTTTTGACAGGTTACAAAGACCGAATTAGAGAAATTAAAATCTAGCTATAGACAGTTGATAAAAGAAATGAATTCTGCCAAAGAGAAATATAAAGAAGCTTTAGCTAAAGGTATGGCAAAATTATGAAAAATGTTTATTTTAGTGATTTTTATTCTTATAATTTGAAAGTTATATTTGTAAGTAGTGGAATGTTTCTACTTAGACCAATTCACATTTAAAAAATATCACAGTAAGCCAAAATAGACTAATTGTCAAACTATGTAATAAATCTTTTTTTTTTTAAATGATGCAGGGTGGTTTTGAATACTTCATACAAAGTAGAATTATGTGGCACTTGCAATAGAATGCAAGGCATGTTTTAAAATTTTTTCTGTAGTATCAGATTTACTAATTTAATTACCAACTACTAAATAAGAAAAATGAGGTTGTATTTGTTTAGAACTCTTTTTTAATCCCTTTTTTACCTGTGGTATTTAAACATCATTGAAATCACAAGTTTGTTTTGTAGCTTAATTTTGCTGTCATAGCTTAATTTTATGTGTCTATATTGTTCTAAAATTTTCATAAGAGCATTAGAAGTAAATGGAAAGAGAAACATTATTTATGTTTTAAACAGATTTATGGTTATAGTCTTTAGATTTGACTAAATGGTCTTCATATTTAGGTATTTTTTAATTATGAGAGTTGGAGTTCTTTTTTTTTTAAATTTCTGCCTGGCTAAATATTGACTTTATTAGAAAGTTTATTTTCTTTTGAATCTTAAATTTACTTTTCTCTTTTATTAATGTATTTTCTGTTTGTCTCTTACTTGTAAATCATCTTGTTATTTTGTTGAGTTAAATGAAATAAATAGCTCCTACATTTGGATATATCTTGCACAATGAAAACACTGTGTTTTTGTTGTTATTCCCAATAGACTAGAAGAGATACTGATTGAGATGCAGTTCTTCCTTCCTCCCTTCCTTACTTTCTCCCTTTCTGTCTCCCTTCTCCCCCTGCTTCTGCTCCTCCCAACTTCCTACCTCTCCTTTCTCTCTGTCCCTCTCCTTCTTTCCCTCCTTTTCCCCCTTCTCCTCCCTATCTTCCTTCCAACTTTTACTTTGTCTGCCTTTCTCCTTGTCCCTACCCCTCCCACATTTACTTCATGTTTCTGCTTCTTGCACTGTTTCTATTGCTTTTTAAGAGAAGATGAATTCATGTTCACAGTTTTCTTATTTTTACTTATTTTTCATGTACCCCAACCAGTGTTTTGAGATTATGATCTCTTTATTAATGTAAATATATCTTTTAAAATGATTCTGTAGTTCAATTATCTAAGTTATTTAAGTGAAGAAAAGAAAAGAATGGCATAATGGCAAGATCATAGATTGGAGTCATATATTCTTGGATGTAAGTTCCAAGATTGTATGATTATTTCATAGATTTTCAAACTTCATATACCTAATTATTATTCTTTTGTTATTTTAAAGACTGCTTTAGATAATCAAGAAATATTTACTGAGCACTTGCTATCTTTAAGTTACTGAGATTCAAACAGTATTTCTTAGGCATTCAAGGAGCTTACCCATTTCTAGTTGATATTCTAACTTGGGGACTCCTAAGTCTTAACCTGTTTCAAAATGTAGCTTTTGTATAAGGGATTCTTTGCTAAATCATCAAGAATAATTTAGAAATAGTTTTGTACAGTAAACATTACTAGTCAATCTGTCAAAAGTAGTTAATTTTATAAAGTTCGTTACTTAATGCCTAGTTAGCATTCTCAAATTAGTGCTCTATATTATAAATATCCATATTTAAATTCACCCAGAGCAAGTGATGACTTAATCCAACTGTATTGTAATCCAGCTGTGTTAAGTATCTTACACTAGGTCTGTATCTTTTGGAGAATGATTAGTTAGAAAAAGAATTACGTAATTACTCCCAAGTCTTTCTGATATCTGTTTTTTTGCTGAGGAAGATTTGCCCTGAGCTAACACCTGTTGCCAATCTTCCTCTTGTTTTGCTTGAGGAACTTTTGCCCTGAGCTAACATCTGTTCGAATCTTCCTCTATTTTGTATGTGGGTTGTTGCCACAGCATGGCTGCTGACTAGCAGTGTAGGTCGGCCCGGGAACTGAACACTGGCTACCGAAGCAGAGCGTGCAGAGCTTAACCACTAGGCCACAGGGCCAGTCCCTCTGATACCTATTTTTAATGATACAGTTTATTTTTATTTAAAAAATGAGATATAATTCTGATGTCATAATAAAATTGTAAATAGTTCTTATTCCTAATGCTTATATTATCAAAGGTTATTCACGGATAATAATTGTTCTTTATTACTTTTGATCTGGATAAAACACCATTTAGTGTTGTATTAATACTAGGGAGGCAACTAGAAAATCTGAAGATCTTAATTTTAGTTAGTCTTAAGAGGCGTATCATTTGACTGAGTTTCCTGAAGTTAAAACGTGCGAGCTTATTTACATTTCTCTTTCTAAAGGTATTAGTGATAGTATTTTCCTATTTTTAAGAATTTTATTATTCCCACTAAATCAATTTAGTTTTTAAAGTAAGTTCTTATATATAATTTTTTATGCATGAGACATATGTACATTTGTCTTTTATAATCAGAACTATTATATACTCATTTTACATGAAAAAGTGTAAAATTATATTTTTGAAAACTTTGTTCCTGTTTTCAAATTGCTTCTGTGTGTAACAAGGAGGTAGGAGTTCTTTTGTGAAGTTATTTACTCTGTATAAGGGTGATGTGACAGCAAATTTTTCCAACATTTACAGGCCTTATGTCAGAACCTTAGTTCATCTGGATAGGCCAGACCAAGGCATTTCTGAAATGGGCCCTAATGATTACTGGGGCACTGGCAGTGGATACCCAAGCTGTGGCTCCGGCACCCAGAGTGTTAGGAGGTCTTGGAAAAGCTATTTAAAACCCCAGTCTGACATATAGCATTCAGCTGGAGAAGACAAGGCTTTGGAGGAGACAGGATCTGGAAATAATTCCTGTGGTATGGGTTAAATTCTGGATTTGATGGAGAATGGGTTCAGAGTCAAGGGCTCCATTACTGCAACTGGAGGTTCAGCAACGGTAGTAGATCAGCAAGAAGGCTGGGTTGATGCTGAAATTGCAAACTCTGGACCTCTGCTGTATGGATTACACAAAATACTTTAAGTTTTGAATGTTAGAATTTATGTCCAAAGAAACACTAATTTATCTTCAGTCTAATGCAAAATTTAATACTGATTTGCAATATGAATATAGCATAATTTTAGTTAATCTTCTTTGGTAACATACCTTAAATAGTAAATGTGTTTTGCTCTCTGCTGTGTTGAGGGAGCAAATATTTGTCTTAAATTGACTTGGACTAATTTGGACGTTAGTCTATTGATTTTTGTTTATAACATGTACACTGAGAACAACCAAGATAATTTTAGCTTATTGAGCTGAATAATTTAGAGTGTTTCTTGATAGCAGCATAGAATAACAAGTTCTTGAATGCAAAATACACAGGTATTCCTGTCCTATTGCAGATTAAGTTCTGAATACTTTTAGTTAAACACATGATTAGGTTTAGTCATGAAACAATTTTGTGAATCCATGAAGCTTATATCTGAACTAAGGTTCTGACATAATAGCTGTAAATGTGGGAAAAATTTGCCATCATATCATCCTTAGAAAGAATAAGTGACTTCACAAGAGAACTCCTGCAGGATCATATTGTCTATGAATAAAGACAGTTTTACCTTTCCTTTCCAATCTAGGTTTTTTTTTTTTTTTTTTTCCCTAGCCTAATTGCCCTAGCTAGAACTGTTGGTTAGAAGTAGAAAGAGGAAACATATTTGCCTTTTCCTAAACTTAGGGGGAAAGTCGTACACCATTAAGTATTAAGTTACCTGTAGTTTTTCAAAGATTTTCTTTTTCAGATTGGAGAAATTTCTTTCTATTTGTGAGTTAGAATGTGTGTTGGCTTTTGTCAAATGCTTTCTCTGTATCTATTGAGAGGAATACTTTTCCTTCTTTTTAGTTTGATATGGTGAATTATTTTGATTGATTTTCATGTGTTTGAAATGTTATATCAACTTCACTCCTCTTGGTCATGATATGTTATCATTTTTCATATTGTTGCATATGATTGGCTAAGTTTTTGTTTATAACTTTTCATTTCTGTCTTTGTTTCTTGTAATGTAGGTGTCTCATTTTCACAGAAGGGTAATGCTGTCCTCTGCATGATTACCCTCTCTTCAAGTTTCTAGAGAGATTTGTGTTCAATTGGTAATACTTCTAAAACATTGGTAGAATTGACTCATGAAGCCCTCTGGGTTTGCTTATTTTTATTTTTTCCTTTTCTGTGAAGGTTTTTAAACTATAAATTCAATTTCTTTAATTGATATAGGGCTATTTAGTTTATCTCTTTCTTTTTGCTTGAGTTTTAGTAGATTGTATCTTCCAAGGAATTTGTCCGTTTCATTTAAGTTGTTGAATTTATTGGCATTAAGTTGTTCATAATATTCCCTTATTCACCTTTTATATTTGTAGAATCTGTGGTGATATTTTCTTTCTCATTCTTAATATTGTTACTTTGTGTCTCCTCTCTTTCTTTCCTAATCATTCTGGCTACAGATCTGCTTTTGTCTTCAATTTTTATCTATATTTTCTGCTTTCTATTTAAGTGATTTATGTTCTAATCTTTATTATTTCCTTCCTTCTGCTTTCTTTAGGCTTAGTTTTTACCAGTTTTTCTATTTTATTAATGTGGAAGCTAAGATTATTGATTTGAGAACTATCTCTTTGTAATACAGGAATTTGTGCTATGAATTTCTATAAGTACTGTTTTAGCAACATTCCATAAATTTTTATGTATTTTGTCTTCATTTTCATTCAGTTCAAAATACTTTCTAATTTTCTTTTTCTTTTTTTGTTTGATCCATAGATTATTTAGAAGTCTACAATTTAGTTTCCTAAAGTTTTGGGATTTTTTCTAGAGATGTTTCTATTTTTGGTTTATAATTTAATTCCGTTTGGTCTGAGAATATTCTTTTTATGACTTTATTCCTTTTAAATTTGTCTTTACATGTTATATAGGCCATAGTGTGGTCTGTCTTGGTAAATAGTTCATGTTCACTTAATAAAAATATGTATTCTGCTATTGTTGGTTCAAGTGGTTTATATTGTTTGCTTGGTCCAGTTGGTTAATAGTGTTATTAAAATTTTTTATGTTCTCACTCATTTTCTGTGTACTTTTTCTGTCACTTATTGAGAGAGGGCAATTGAAATCTTCCCCTGTAATTGTGGATTTGTCTGTTTCTCCTCATAGTTCTGTCAGTTTTTTGCTTCATGTATTTTGAAACTGTTGTTAGCTGTATAAGCAGTCACTATTCTTATATCCTCCTGATGACTTGACTTCTTTATCATTATGAAGTGACCTTTAGTTCTTTGCTGTGTTATCCATTGTATCTAATATTAATACAGCCACTCCAGATTTACTTTAAGTAGTGTTTATTTGTGTATTCTTTTTTCATTCACTTACTTTAACCTATTTCAGTCTTTATTTTTGAAGTACATTTCTTGTAAGCAACATATAGTTAGGTCTTGCTTTCTTCTTGATAATCTCTCAATTTTGATTGGGATGATTAGATTATATTTAACATGATTTTTGATAATGTTGGGTTTAAATCTGTCATCTTGCAGTTTTCTCTTTGTTCCATCTGTTCTTTATTCTCCTTTTTCTCTTTTCTGCCTTCTTTTGGATTAATTGAAAAATTTTCTTAAGATTCCTTTTTTTCCACATTGGATATAACTTTTTGTTTTATGCTTAATTTACCATGGTATACCTTCAAGTGATATCACTTTGCATATAATGGGACCCTTAGAATAGTCTAGTCTTTGGTCTTTGTGCTCTTGTTTTGATATATTTTACTTTTGCATATATTCTAAACTCCACTATATTGTTAATGTTTTTGTTTTTGTTTAAACATTCAGTTATCTTTGAAATTGTAGCAAAATGTCTCATATGTTTATCCATGTAGTTATATTTTCTAGCATTCTTTAGTACATCTGGTATCAGTTTACTTTTACCTGAATGACCTGCTTTACCATTTCTTGTAATGTAAGTCTGTAGGTAATAAATTCTTTCAGCCTTTGTACATCTGAAAAAGTTTTTATTTCACCTTCATTTTTGAAATATATTTTTGTTGGGTATAGAATTCTCTTTTGGCAGTTTCTTTTTTCCTTTCAGGTCTTTAAAGATGTTGCTCTAGTGTCATGTCAAGGAGAAATCTAATCCTATAATCCTATCTTTGTTGTTCTGCATGTTTTATTTTCCTTTGGCAGCTTTTAGGATTTCCTTTTCATCATTGGTTTTGAGCAATTTGATCATGCTGTACTTTGCTGTAGTGTTATTTCTTTTTCCCCTTGTCTTTTTGGTTTTTGAGCTTCTTGTATCTGAGAGTTTATAGTTTTCATCAAATTTGGAAAACTTTCAGCTGTTATTTCTTCACATATATTTTCTGTCTCCACCTCTCTTTCTGCTCTCCTTTGGAGACTCCAATTACATGTTTATTAGGCAGCTTGTAGTTGTCTCATAGCCTACTGATGCTCTGCTCATTCCTTTCACTTGTCTTTTTATCTTTCTGTTTCATTTTGGTTAGTTTCTATGGCTATGTCTACAAGTTTACTGATCTTATCTTTTACAGTGTCTGATCTGCCTTTAATCCATGCATTGCATTTTTCATCTCAGGCATTATAGATTTTGCCTGAATTATTATGATTTGAAACTTTTCTTAAATCTTCCATGGACCTATTTGACACATTAACTTAAGTTTTAGAGTCTTAGTGGACTTCATCTTCCTTTCTCATTTGTTCTGAGAGTTGTATGAGTTTATTCATTCCCAGATATTTTTTGTCTCATGGTAACCCCCCACTTTTATGTTGTAGAAAATATATATCGTCTTTACCTATATATCTACACACAAGCCCTTTGTTCTTATGCCATGTGGTACTTTTTTTGCAAAGTTGAAAAATATTTTTTAAGAGTAAGTGTGTGGTAATTTTATAAATGTAAGCAATACCATATTGAAGCATATAGTATTGAATTAAGTGAATTTAAATATGATTTTGCTTTGAAGTTTTATAGTTTACTTGAAGATATACTGAAGTATCAGAAAAGATGTTCAAAACAACTGCCTCATAGTTATGTATTCTGATGTCTAGAATTACTTTAAAGTTTTATATTTACCAAACCTCAAAATACTCACAAAAGCATTTGTGGGGCCTTGTTTTACATGGGTAGAAGTCTAACCGCTTCTGCTTTATCACACATGATATTCAGGAGGAAGAAACAAGACAAGATGATGAGCTACTCCACATTACACATGCCCATACCAGTCAGTCTAGAAAAGTTTGAAAGGAGCTCTCTTCACCTACTTTGTAACAAGAGTAGGGAAACAAATTCTTCTTTCTTTGTGAGAAACAAAAAAGAGTGCTAAGGGATTGGTAACTCCCTGATTATTTACAAGCCCTCATTTACCCTAAGCAAACAGAGTAAGAGGGTGCCTACTGCTGGAACTGTGGGGAATTAGCTACAAGTCTCATTCAAAAGTAAATTTTTCTATAATTGGGAAGTAGATTTTCTCAAATTGCCTCTACATGCATTATGAATAGTTCTGTGATATTTTATGCCAATTAAAATTGATTAGATCCATTAAGTTGTCTCTTTAGAGTACTTTAATTATGATAACCAGCGTGAAATGAGTCCAGACTTGAGACAGATGGTTAAATTTGTGTTTAAATAAATCCAAATTTAAAAAAATGAATAAAACTTTTTAACGGCTCTTTAGTTCATTTCCTCATTTAAAGCCACCAAGAATGGCAACTGGTCTTCTTATTTGATAATGTCTAAATCTTGGAGGTTTTTAAAAATCAGAGTCATCTGTGGATGATGTATGGATGTCCTCTAGAAAAATATTCTGAAATTCAAATTTACCTCCCAGTTCAACATATGAAAAAAATGCATTTTGGATACAGAATTTGCTAAAGACCAAAGTAGAGTTCAGGCTATGTTTGTCAATCATCACTATTGAAGTGACCTGAAAGTGAGAGGTTTTCTCTCTTTTTGAAGTTACTTATTAGTACATGATGCATCAGCAGCTAACTTATGGGATGAATGCTTTTCTGTATGGAGCTTAATATGATAGGAACTTTATAAGATCATAAAGAGTAATGGCACTCTTAGTTATTAATCTAGTTTGCATTGGGTTAAAGCTGCAGAAATTGGAGTGGCAGTTATAATATTCTCATTACATGTTAAAATATTCTGAGGAGGGGCCAGCCCGCTGGCTGAGTGGTTAAATTTGCACGCTCTGCTTCGGTGGCCCGGAGTTTCCCTGGTTCAGATCCTGGGTGTGGACATGGCACTGCTCATCAGGTCATGTTGAGGCAGAGTCCCATATAGCACAACCAGAGGCACTCACAACTAGAATATACAACTTTGTACCCCAGGAGTTTTAGGGAGAAAAAGAAGAAAAAATAATGGCAGCAGATGTTAGTGCAAGTGCCAATCTTTTTTTTTTTTTCTTTTAAAGATTTTATTTTAGTTTTTTCCTTTTTCTCTCCAAAGCCCCCAGGCACATAGTTGTATATTCTTAGTTGTGGGTCCTTCTAGTTGTGGTATGTGGGATGCTGCCTCAGCCTGGCTCGATGAGCAGTGCCATGTCTGTGCCCAGGATTCGAACCGACGAAACCCTGGGCCGCCTGCAGCGGAGTGCGCTAAATTAACCACTCAGCCACGGGGCTGGCCCACAGGTGCCAATCTTTAAAAAAGAAAAAAATTATGAGGGGTGGAATATACTACATGATTCATTTATATTCTACAGATAACTTCCTAAAAATAAAATGAAAACACAATAATTTGATTTGTTCCCACTTTGCTTAGTTTTATTAAATAAACAAAGCTAGGTTTCATATACAAAGTGATTAAGAGAAGTTATATCCATTGCTGATTTTCCTCTATATTTTATAGGTGAGCTCCTTAACAATATTAGTTTTGGACTTGATTACTAGAAAGATGATATAAACAGATGCAGAAGGTAAAATTGTAATCTTTCTGTAACTTTTAATTTTTTAAAAATTTTAAGTTTAAATTTATTTCTTTGAAATAAGAACTATATCAATTCATGCATTTTCTTGTTATGTGCCCAGCAATGTTATTTGCATTAGGGATAGTGTAGATAACAGAATACATAAAAATCCCTGCCTCCCTTAGCCTTACATTTTAGAGCAGAAGATAGCTAATTAATAAATAAGTGAAACATATAGTATGTTATTACTATTATTCTTCTTATCTTAAAGAATAAATTTGTTGTTTACAGCACAGGAAAACCAGAAATAGGGTGGGGTGCTTTGGCTCTGGCTGTCTGTGTGGCCCTTCCTACTTTGATGGCTCCATGCTCAGGCCATGTAGTATGTTGGATGGTGATAAGTATGATGGAGAAAATATGGTAGGTAGATATGGGAGGATGATCAGGTTAGGTTTCATGGAGAAAGAGACATTTAAATAAAGGAGTGAACCATGTTATTATCTGGGGCAAAGAGTAATCTATAGAGAGAAAAAAACCAAAACAAAGTCATTGAGATGGGATCATGTCTGACGTATGTGAGGAGTAGTACAGACACCTGTGTGGCTGGAGCTGAGGGATTAATAAAGGAAAGGTGTGAAGGTATGAAATGAGATCAGAGAGGAAGAATGATGGTGAGTGGTAAGGGAGGCACAGATTATGCAGGATCTTGGTATTCTTTTAAAACATTTTGGCTTTTACTCTGAGTCAGATGGGAAAGCATTGGAGGTTTTGAGTAGAGGAATGACATGAACTAACATTTTAACAGGATAATTCTGGTAGCTTTGTTGAGAATAGTCTGAGGAGTGGGGGAAAGATGGAAGTGAGGAGGCCAACTTCCAGGCTATTGCAGTAATCCAGGCAAGGGCTCTTAGTGGCTTGCACCTGGGTGGTAGCAACAGAGGTGATGAGAAGCAGTCAAATTCTGAATATACAATTGATTCTTGTTATTTACGGTAATAATGTTATATAAAATCATTGTGAACACTAAATTAGCATTGCCCCTAGTGGTCATAACATAAGGGACTAGGTCCTTGTAAGCAAGGTCACAACATTTTTAACATTGATCGATACATCACCTTGTTTTATGTGTGTTTCTGTTTTTTTTTTTTTTTTCCCGAGGAAGATTAGCCCTGAGCTAACATCTGCTGCCAATCCTCCTCTTTTTGCTGAGGAAGACTGGCCCTGAGCTAACATCTGTGCCCATCTTCCTCTATTTTATATGTGGGACATCTGCTACACCATGACTTGATAAGTGGTGGGTAGGTCTGCACCTGGGATCTGAACCAGCAAACCCCAGGCTGCTGAAGTGGAATGCAGGAACTTAACCAGTACACCACTGGGCCAGCCCCACCTTTCACATTCTTTCTAACTGCTGCATAGTACTTTATTATAAGTTTATTCAAGCACTTTCCTAGTAATGCACATGTAGTTTATTTCTAATTTTTCCAATTATATACACTACTACCATGAATAACCTTTTGCATGTGGTTTCTTTTTATATTGTTAGAGGAATATCTTAAGCATAAATTCCTAGAAGTGTGATTACGGGGTTAAAAGATAAATGTGTATGAGTTTTGTTAGATATTGCCAAATTTCCTTCTGTAAGGATTCTACCAATTTGTATTCCCAGCAGAAATGTATAAGAGTATCTGTTTCTCCACACCTATGCCAAAACAGAGTATTTGTCAATTTTGTAGGTAAGAAACAGCATCTTGTAATTTTAGTTTGCATTTCATTATGAGTGAGGGAGTGAGGTTGACCTTCTTTTTATATGGTTGAGGTACATTTTAAAGTATTTATTTTTTTGTCAGTTATCTTTTACCCATTTTTCTTTGTGTTTTTGATCTTTTTTTCCTTAAAATTTTAAAGAATTTTTTAATATATTGCAATGAATATCCCATAACTTGTTATGCACGGTGCACGTATTTTCTACTAGTTTGTCGGTTGTCAGTTGACTTTCTTCATGGTGGGTTTTTTCTTGTTTTTGTTTCTGTTCACAAATGATGATACTCTTATCTACTGGTATTGCTGTGAGAAATAACTGTCCTTTGTCTCTGTCCAGGGAGTCTTTTGTCTTCTGACTGCATTCATGAAATTGAGGCAGGCTAGTTTGTTAGCTTGCAAGTAGGGTAAAATCTCATACACTTCAGGTTCTTAACAAAGATTTATGTGTCCTTTTATTTATTTATTTTTATTTTCCGCAGGATTTTAAGTTTTCCTCTCTTCTTTTTTCCTTTCAGCTTCCAAAATTCCTTCATTTTAACCATTTCGCCCTCTGGAGTGTTACCTTTTAAGACTGCTCCCCTTGCTTTCCATGTGCACTCTCAAGTCCCTTTCTTGTAGTCAGTTCTGTGATCTACCAGTACACTTTTTCAGTATTTTCACATGTGGAGTGGACCTTCTGTTTCTGATGGTAGTCTTAGATCAGTCTTAAGCATATTGCTTGCTAGCTTTTTTCTTCTCTCCTTAGTGCATTTTTCTTTTTTTCAGAACAGCTCTTGGTGTCCATGAAGGCTTTATGGGAGGCTGAGAGATCATTTGCTAAGATTTGGTGTTTATTTTTATGCTCGTAGACTATTTAAAATTTAGATGTTCTCTGTCTGTTATGCTGACGGTGTGGGTTTTATTTGTTTTTCTTTTTGTTCTTTATTATATTTTTAGATGATATGTGGGAGATTGAGAATTCAGATATGTGCCCCAACCCAGCTACCCAGAATCCCCCATTCGCATCTTTGTTACACCATAGACTATAAATTTGAACATGGTATATTATTCCATTTATCGGTTATTAAAATACTGTGGGTCAATTGAATCTAGTAATCACTATATGCAAGAAAACGATATTGCATAGAGTTAGAGAGCTTGCCCTCTAAAGGTATTTTATGTTGAATTTTTAAATAAAATATGACTGTTTTAGTTCTTCGAACAGTTTAAAACCTATAATGCATGTTCAATAAATATTTCTTGATAGATATGTCAAATTTTCTTATACTTGGAAATTTATTAAAAGTAGCACAGTATGGATGCACCTATTGTATTTTTTAATGCTTTATAGGAACATATAATCAGAAAGGTTTGTTTCAGCTCTCCAAATTCTGTCTTCTTTAGCCTTTGCTGTTAACTGTGCATTTTGACAATTTAATGCCATTTGATTTCCATCACAACCCAATGAATTGAGAAAGGTAGATAATTTAACTCCTGGGATTAAAAATTAAAAGCTAAAATTTAGATTAAATGACTTGCTTGGGTTGCACAGCTAATCAAAGAAGCCCAGATGAAAATTGACTTCTTAACTTTGTTATTGTCAGAACAGCACTGAGTAATATAGGTGGCTCAGTCACTGTTCCCACATATTATGCTTGAATTTTAACTTCCATGTGAAAAAACATATGTGGACATTTGGCCTACATAACTCATAAATTAAGATGAATTCCCATTATTTTCTTCTTACTTAGAGTAATAAGTAAAAATTGTATAGGTCAGGAAGAATGCTTTGAAAGAAAGGAAAAAAGTAAGATAGTAGAATGTTTACGTATTTGAATCAAAGCATAGTATACTTGCAGGCACTTTACTTTTGGGAAATAATCACTTCTTATTTATTATCAGGAGACTTTCCACTATAATATTTAACAAATGATAAGCACCTCAGAAGTTTATAATAAACAATACTTGACTTTCTAGACTAGCTTAATAAGTAGTCTAGCCTGTCTTTTGTAAATGTCAAACTTACATAATTGAGTTTTGCTAGCTTCATGATATTGTTTATGGCATAACATGTTGTATACACACTCTGTTATTAGAAACATTAAACAGATTTGTCAACAAGTGGTGACAAAAGAATTATAATTCAATCTCTTTGTGAATTTCATTATGCTGAGGGAAAATTGGATGTTTTCCTCCCTGTTAATTGACATGTAGAACAACTCCTTGCCCTGTGTCAATGCCTCTCATCATTTAAAAAAAAGCGTACAGCAGTAGGGGTATAATTCTGTGTCTGTCACTAGATTTTATTCACTCTGTGTACTTCACATTAATTTTAAGCTCAAATGTGGTTATTTAAAAGTTAAGAAAGTATAATAGTGATCTAGATATTCTGAATCAAAAAGCTATGTGGCAAGAATCATGTTAGATAGATTTTTTTGCAATATATTTTGTAAAGTGAATGGAATTTTAAAAATTTTATTTGTAACTTTGGTTTTCACAGTAGTACCATTTCTTGAATTTCCTTATAGTCTCTGTGGCACGCTTAATACTTATTTTAAAACAAATCAGGAAGAGTACAATGGAATCGCTTTTCAAATCATGGAAAGTGAGCATGTTTTTGAAACTTTTTGTCCATACCTACAAGGGAGGCGGGGGGAGGGAGATATAGATAGAAAAATTGATCAGTCGATCAATTGTGTGCATGTACAAGTACAGCTTATAACCAAGTGTACAAGTGTATGCGAGCAGTAGAGTACAAAAACCAAACAAACCAATAAACCCTACTAAAACATACCCTCAAATTCAGTTTTAAACCCAAAGCAGTTTTTAAAGAATTTGTTAGTAGTAGTATTTTAAGGTAATGGGTTCTGCCTTGGATGTTTTCAAAGGCATTTAATTTTCTTCTCAATTGTGTTAATGACCACTAAGTTGTTGATAATTAGATTTTGGCTATAATAGTCTTCTTCAGGTTGTTTGTCATATACCATATCTGATAAAGAAAAAAAGTATCTGGGAAATTCTTAACTTTTCTAATGTTATTTTGGATTATAAAATCTTCGTGAGCTGAGTGTTACATATTCAGTGAATCATTCTGCACCAGCAAGAAAGACAGATGGGTAGCATGCAGTTTAAAAATCTGTGCAAATAGGGGGACAGATGGGTGGTTTAAATGGTTTAACTGTCTCTATGAAAATGTTTGTATGGAGAGCTTGCTCCTGAAGTTATACTAAAAAAATCCAAGTGATTAATTAGGAATAATAGAATTCATATAAAAAGTATTCATAGAAAAATATTTTGTAAAAAGTGACATAAAATATGGAATTCATTGAATTCACTAGTTATACTTTTTGAACTTAAAATAAAAATGAACAAATTAGAACAAAGTACTTAAATATTCTTTTCTGGTAACTACTTGTCTTATTTTCTTATTATGAACATGTGGACTCTAGAAAACTTTATTACTTGGAATTAATTTATCTGCATAATTGTCCCTGACTTTTTAAACTGTCTATTGTTAGAATTTGTTGAATTTCAAGTAACAGAAAGTTAAACTAGGTTAAATTGGTAAATTAAAACAAAAAACCCCAAAGAAAAAGGCCTTAGAAAGGGCTGCTCCGGCAGCTTCTGCAGCGGATGTTCATGGACTTGCAGTCTCATTCAGGCATTAATGTGATTTAGCTCCCTGACAAAAGATTGGTTCCTATTTGGTTGGGTATGTGTTTTGGAGCTTGAGTGTCAGCTTCATATAGGAGTCTTCTCCTGACTTGTGTAGGGTAGGGAGAAAAAGGGCTTGCCATTTTAGAGGACAGCTGCGGGGCTGGCCGTAGATATATCAATTGGATTGACTCTTGGGGATTTTCTTGTAAATGTATTTCTGTAAGAAGAATGTTACCTAGCAATGTTTGTGGGTAAATAAATATAGTATTTTATGAAAAAAACTTGTTATAGTAACTGAACATGTAAGAGAATGTGTTCCTGAGAATGTTAAAAATCATTCGTGATTAGTATTATTGAAGAGATTTATTAATTGCTAAGTTAAAAAAAGTAAATTATCCCTAGTGCCATACAGAGCGAGTTAAAACTTCTCTAGGGATTTATATAACTTAGGCAAAAAAATGTATTGCTTTCTGAATGAATGAATATCTTAAAAAATTCAAAATTCAAACAGTAGAATTAAAAAAAAATTGCAGGGCATCCTTCATAGTAAGGGGAAGGATTATTTTGTGAATTTATTATTTCAGTTATACATTTTAAAATTTGTATGATTATTTACTGGTTCATGACATAAATATATTATCCTGTGTGTTGTAGTCAAAAAATGAGAAAACCCACTTCTTTAGTGGCTAATATTTTTTTCTGTTCCTTTCGCTACAGAACTGAATTAATATATTTGCTTCTATCTTCCCACTCTAGTGTTAGAATCTCTTTCCAGCCAGCAGTGAGAGGGGTTAGAAAAGATACTCTGGTGATTAAATTATTTTCTCATCGAGAAGTTCTTTATGTTATAAAGTGAAATAGGCTATATAGGGCAACATTTTGCAACTAACTTGGACAATTATTAGCATCCCCATGTGCAGGAACCGACTAATGGACTATGGGTAGAGAATTACGCTCTGTAAAATAATTATGTGCACGTCCCTAGGAGAAGTCACTGGTAGTTCTAATACTGGGAAACACTAGAATTTGTTGGTTACAGTAGAGACATACCAGTCAGCTGGAAAGGTTTGTTTCCTTTTTCATTAGCTGGATGTGGTTCCTGTGCGTCAGAATTAGAGAAGTAAAGAGAAAGGCAAGGGAGCTGTTCTTCTCATTCTGTTGCTCTACCCTGGCATGATCTGGGGAGGTCTGAGGTCTCCTCTCTGCAAAAACCCTGAGTTTTTCTCTTCTTTTGGCTGTGGGCTAGAGACATTCTCCGATAGAGAGTGCTTTTCTGACTATTGTCTATAGGGAATACTCAGTTGGGTGTTGAGCCTAAACAGAGTGGCAGCAGAGGAGAGCCTCTGGAGTCAAAAATTCTCAACAGAAGATTTATTTTGGGGAGAAGATTCATTTGCCGGACTCTCCTTGGAAAGAGGGCAAAATTAGTAATATTTTGAAAAGTTTATTCCTAAGTCTAAATAATTGACAAGAAATATTTGTTCAGTTTGCATCAAAAATTGAAGATCTGCTTAAAATTTTCATTTATTTATATAGTCATTAATTTATATTGTCAATCTGTAAATATTTTCCGAATGATTGTAGTAAAGGAACCAGAATCAGTTTTAGTTCATAATATTATCATTTTCTGCAAGACTTCTCCCACATTGTCTTATTTTCTCTGCTTGATTTCCAAGTTATTCACAACCTAAAATTGCCCTACCTATACAGACATATTTCCTTTACTTCAAAACTTGCTCTCTTTAGCTTGTTTCTTTGCTTGCATATACAACATTGCTTATTCTCTCCATGTTTTCACTCAGTATTCAAAATCACCAGACCATGGGCTCTATGTCAAGGACTCTGTTTTGCCAAATACTGAATTCTCAATGTTTAGCACAGTTCCTGGTGGTGATCAGTTAATCACATTCATTGAATGACAGGAAGGAAGAAAGGAGAAAAAGAAGGCAAGAGGGAGGAATTATTGTCTATTCTGTCTTTCTTATACCTTTCCAGACTTGCCTCATCTTTTAAGGTTTGTTTTCTTTACAGTTTCCTCTGACTTCCCTTGTCCTGATTGATATCTCAAACATAGACATCAAAACTTAACATTACTTCAAACTTTCTTGTTGTCTTGGTTATACAATTCATGTGCATTGTTGTTCCAATTTGGTGTAAGCTCCTTGAAGATGATAATGCTCATATTAATCTGTACAATTTTACAAACAATTGTACATCAGCCTTTACTCACCAAACATTTACTGCAGTGCATGCTTCCTTCAGTGTAGTCTCTGTACAAAGTTCTAGCAAATAAATAGTACTTTGCATAGAGCTGAGCACATAGTATGTGTTCAGTAAATTTTGGTTATTCATAAAATATGTGAAATAACAAAATAGTAGTAACCCAGTTTGCATGCAATAAAGATAAAACTTTTTTTTTTATCTCTGCTAAATTTCTTCAACAACTTCTTCAGGGAGAGAAACAGAAAAGGCCAAGGAACGTTACGACAAAGCCACAATGAAACTTCATATGTTACATAATCAGTATGTATTGGCATTGAAAGGGGCACAGCTTCATCAGAATCAATATTATGACACCACACTTCCTTTGCTTCTGGACTCCTTACAAAAAATGCAAGAAGAAATGATAAAAGCACTGTAAGATACATTTCTTATTTTGCACAAAATGATTTTGATGTTATTTTCTCTCGTAGTAAAGTTTTTTTATAAAAGTTGTCTATGTTTTGTAAGCTTCTTTATTGAGCCAGTCCAATGGATATTTCAGACCTGTTTTACCTTAGTCTTGAGTTTTTACTTTTGGGGTTCCTTCAGTTTATGCTCATCTCCTCAACTTTCTAGGTAGCCCCAAGAATTGCCCATCTTCTTTTATGTTTCTGTTTTGCTCCAGTTAGCTGGAAATTTAAATGAAAAAAAAAATCATTAGTTGACAAGTGTTAAGAAGTGGATATCTGTCTCCAAATAGTTGAGTGTTTAAGTCTTGAGCAACTGAGAAGCTCGAAGGAAAGAATTTTTTGAAGGTTTATTTGTCATCTTGTTGTATGAGATCAAAATCAGCAAATGTTTATTGCCTGGGTCTTGGGGATATAGAGATGAGTAAGCCACAATTTCTGCCTTCAAGGAGCTATCAATATGCTCTGGTCTGTAAGTCCAGTGCACACACATTTACTATACACATCGATTCAAGACAACAGAAAAAAACCGTCCTGTGGTAGACTTCATTTCCCTTATTAGCTGATTTAGATCATCCTCCATTTTACCAATAAGAAGATAAAGTGTTTTTAGTCAACTTGAATAGATAAAGTTTTAAGAATGTTGATAAAATAGTGAAATTTCTACTTAAAATATTCATAAATTTAGTTATGTCTACTTTACATATTGTTGATTCAGAAATATTTCCTTTCCTACTCTCATTTCAAGAATCAATATTTTTTCATCAGTCTTCAATTATAGTATCTGCATTGTCACTAGACCATCTTTTTGAGACATACAATAGTTTACCACAGCTTATTATGTTTACCTTCTGATAAATTATTTTCAATCTGACATTTAAAAAATCCAAGCATGATGATATCACTGAAATTGAGTCTGATGTCTTAAGTACTCATTCATATAACGTTAGGAGACTTCTTCCTGTCTTCCCCCCATTTATCTTAAAGGTGAATATTAGTGATTTGCACATCTTAGCCACTTACTGTATTGCTTTATAAGAGTTGTCTAGATAGCCTCATTTATATTTGTACCATTCAGTACTTTCAGTTATGAGGTTGTAACCTCAGTGATATTTCCTGAATTTCTATTAAATTTCTCTGCCTCCCCCTTTTCTTTAAATTGTGTCTGTCAGGTGATTTCTGTAATCATTCCAAACTGGCATTTCTTGAAGCAGTTTAAATCTAATTTTTTTTTTACCCAAATAGTATATTGCTATTTAAAATAACATAATTGAGAGAATACTTCATAATAAGAGAAATTTTGTAAAGATTACTTTTTTATAAGTGATGATCTCAGAAAAGAGAAACAAACAATGCCTTATATTTATTTGGACATATGCAGGATGAGCTTGTCTGTCCATACTTCTTGTTGAGGCCACTAATAACTAATAGTATATTTTTATAGCATAGCGTTCTTAAGTTAGTGATTGGGTCTTTGCAACACAAGAGTTTTTCCTTTTGCATTTATTAAGTAAGGCTAATAAATTTTATGACTTTTTTGCTACTAACTGGAGGTCAGGAGGAGAGATATAGATGTCATTGAAGATATAGAACTCGTTGAACTCTCTAATTATGTATACAAAAAAGAGCGGAGGCCCAGGAGCAAAAGAAGGACCAAGAGGTAGGGCATGTGCAGAAGTGGCAGACACTGGAAAGAAATGTTAAAGAGACAGGAGTTGATGCACAGTTCCATGTTATGGAATCCAATATTTCTATGATAATGTTTAGAAATAGAAAGTGATCATCACAACACTGACTTTACATTTTGAACATGTCAAATACCTGTTGGAAAAGGTAATGTCTTATTCTAGATCATTTGCAGTTATTATGTTATATCAAATGCATGTTGTTAATCTGTACGTTTGTATAATCTCTTAACTTTACTATCCAGGTGTATAAAATAAGGTGATGCATGGAACCACCATCTGTAAATATTAATGTTACATGTATTATGTTTATTGTTCTGAATCCTTTTTGGGCCTTTGTTTCCCTTGATAAACTTTGAAATGTTGTAAAATTTTATTTTTGTTTTCAGAAAAAGTATATTTGATGAATACAGCCAGATAACCAGTCTTGTTACAGAGGAAATAGTGAATGTCCATAAAGAGATTCAAATGTCGGTTGAACAGATAGATCCTAGCACAGAATACAATAATTTCATAGATGTTCACAGGTATGTATGATATTTTCATTCCTCTTTCAGTATTTTGGATATCATTATTTTTTTCTTCTACCATATAATATTTAACCAAATTAAGAGAAATAGTAAGAACTTGTTAGGACAACAGATATTTCAGATTAGCTTGTCTATTTTCAAAGTCCTTTCTCAATAATGATAACTATTTAATTTATATAATGATCTTTAAAAATTTTTCAGTTGTAACTACATCATTTCTTAAAGCCATATTTAATTCATAAACATATTTTCTTTTTAACATTTATATAATAAGACTATGACTTTTATGTGTATTAAACTTTATGATGCACCAATTATTTTTCCATGTGTGCATCATCTTATTTTATACTCATTACTATTGTCACAGGAATAAAACAAGTTAATATCTGCATTCTAAAAATGAGAAAACTAAGACTGAAATTACATGACTAGAGCATTGATGCCTGTGGTTTAATTTAATTTATTCTATTTGTGTTTACTTTGTTGACATAATTTTGGATAAGAACAAATAGTCTGCCTTTGGTACATGCTAAGATATATTATGATAGTATGTTTATTTTGATCAAAATTATTTGGCATGCTTTACTAGAACAACGGCTGCTAAAGAGCAAGAAATTGAGTTTGATATTTCCTTACTAGAAGAAAATGAAAATCTTCAGGCAAATGAGATTATGTGGAATAATTTAACGGCAGAAAGTTTGCAAGTAATGTAAGTATTTAGAAAATCTGGAAGGTTTAAATATTTGTTATTATTTATAATTGTACTTTATCAGATTTAAAATTCTGATTTTTATTTTTGCAAGTAATGAAAAGTAAATTAGAAATGAACTGATTGTTGTTTGGTCAGAATGAAATGTTTTAAGAAATATGTTAACTTTACTCATTATTACTAATTTTGGTAATTCTGATAGTCAAAGTTTGTGTGATGTTGTATTCATTTGCCCAGTTATTGCTAATATCTTATGTTGGAATAATGCTTTATTCTTTTCAAAACTTATGTATTTATTTTTATCCCATTTCATCCTGAAAACTTGTTGGAGAACCATTTTGGAAATGAAGACAGTGAGTGTTAGAGATAAGAGGAGACTCATAGATGTCAGGAGCTTTTAGTACAAAAATTTGACTTTTAATTGAGTTCTTTTCTCTTTGAGCAGGAATGTCTTCTATTATAGGCTATTAAATCAATTCCTTCTGCACTTTGTTGTTACTGTTGCACAGAATTTTAAAGAAGTTTTGAGAAATCTTAAGTTTTTTAGTCCTTTTCAAATATTAAAGGCTACTAGTAGTACATTTTTAAATTTAGAAAACATAATTAAGGCATTCTACTTTTAAATATTTAACTTATCTCTTGATTTTTTCAGCAACAACATAGGCAAACATGTTTATTAATAAGCATTGTATGTACTTGTCTTTATGTTAGAACTGCAGCTAGAAATGATTATGCACTCATTTTCTTTTCAATATTGTACATGTTATATTATCTGACCTGTTGGAAGTTTACTTCAAAAGACTCAGCCAAAAGTCCCCATCTAATGTAGTTAAACAGTATCCTTTCTATTGTTCAGTAATGGTGTAGTGTTACAGATAGTTAACTGAGTAGTAGGGTCCTGGGACTAGCTCTTGGAAATGGGTTTAATATCTTTTAAAGTTGGCTAAATGGGATTGAGGAAATTAACAAATGCTTGTCGAATCACCTGTATAAGATGAAGGCTTAATTATTATGGTGGATTGATTGTTGATGAGAGGAATGGAGGCATGGGAGTCCCCAGCATTAGTGGGTTTTTCCTAGCAGCCGTCTTGTGATTCTTGAAGCTGTTCCCCAAGTTTTGAAGCTCTTCACAGTCATCTCGCGTTGGCTTCAGATATAGTATTTTTACATTGTCAGCTATCTCTAAACCAGTGGTTCTCACCCTGGGAAATTTTTGTCTCCAGGGGACATTTGACAATATCTGGAGACATTTTTGTTTATCAGGTGGGAAGATGTTACTTGTCTCTAGTGGGTAGAGGCCATGGATGCTGCTAAACATCCTATGGTGTACAGGACAGCCTCCTACAACAAAGATTATCTGGAAAAATGTCAATAATTCCAAGATTTAGAGACTCTGCTGTAGACAATTGAACAATTGCATGCGTGGCACAAAATGGATGGTGGAGTTTCTCAATTCTTGTGCAGTGACAAATTCTGTTTCTTAATTCTTGTACTGTTTGGTGAAAGAATATGACATAAATTACTCCTGTTTTTTAAATCATTATATTACTCCTACATAATTTATCCATTTATTCATCAAAATATATTTACTGTGTATTTAAGGTTACAAGGGTTAATACTTTCAAGGAATTTATGCTCAAATTGATCAATTTATTTTAATAAACACCAAGAAAGACTGAGCATACAAATATTGGAGTGTAATGTGGTAAAATTAAAAATAGCCACCCATTATAACCTTATATAAAAAAGATTTTGTTACCAAAGAAGAATTTGTTTTATTGCTTTTCAGAGTATAATGAGAGGAAAACTAGTTATGCTCATAAATCATTATTTCTTAATTATGGTGTTAAAGCAGTGACCAAAGAAGTAATAAGTTAAGGATAATAAATCTTTGATAATATGATAGAAGATTTAATTGCTTACACCTTACTAAGGCAAAACTTCAGCTACATTTCACTGAACAGTGTTTACATTCTGGATATGAGTTTAAGATTAGGCTTTCCTCAAGAATTTTATTCTGAGAGTGAGTTATTCACTGTTAAGATAATCTAAGGTAATTCCATTAAAACCTGCATTTATATTTTTAATGTAATGGAAAGGAAAAATCTTTCTTTTTACCATAATATTAGTCCTTTAAAATTAAACTAGTATCTTTTCTTTCCTGAAATTTTGTTGTGGACTTTGTTGAAATATTGTGTCCAGTAGAAATGAATGAAACAGATGAACAGATAGTTCCTGGAAAAATAAATACAAATGGCCAATAACCCTGTGATAACTAAAGAAATAAAAATTTTTAGAAAAGAAGCTATTTCACCTACCACATTGGCAAGGATTAAATAATTTGATAAGACTCAGTGTTGTGTAGTATATGGAGAAATAAGCTCTCATGTAAAGTCTCGGCAGAAATGTAAATTAGTATAACTTTTTTAGAGGATAATTTAGCAATATATATCAAAATTCAACTTGTACATTCTCTTTGACTTAGAAGTTCTACTTCTAGAACTTTAGCCTACAAGTATGCAAAGACATATGTACAAGCATAACATGGTGGGTTGCCCAGTTCTGAATCCTGTCAGTATAGCTTATTACCTTTGTGAAACGGGACAGATTATTTAATCCCTTTATGCCTCATTTTCCTTAAATGTGAAATGGTAATAATAATAGCACTCAACTCATAGTGTTATTGTGAAGATTACATGCATGAATAAATGTAAAATAGTGAAAATAGTCCCTAGCACATAGTAAGTTCTATGTATTGGTTTTTGTTTTTTATTACTTCTTGGGGTGATTTTATATATTAAGGACTCTAAGCACAATGCTTAGGTTTTTCAGGGCTCTTTGGAAATGTTTGGGACCTGAAAAATTTTTGTTAGTTCCAAAATATGAAAAGAAAATTATGTTACAAGGTATAATATTATGTCATCTTAATTATTAAATTCCACATACAAAAAATATTTCAAACAATTAGGTTAAATTTTGTCACTTTTTAATATCTGCGTATGAATGAGGGTTCCTGAGAAGTCACATTTTAATATATATGATATTATTTGGATAGAGGCCAAGGACTATAAAGGTCTCAGAAACTAACTCATAAATTTAATAATTTATATTCTTGGTTTCTGTTTATTGTATCATGTAGAGTTTTCTCAAATAAATGTAAGAGGTTCTGAGATTATTATGCAACTAGTATTTATATCCAAAACAAGATTACACAATGTTGCTGCCTGCCCTTTTTTTCAGGCTTGATAGAAATCTAATGATATTACATTGATAGTAAATGACAAAGTTACTGCGTTTACCCTTCTAAATATGTGCCACAAAGCATTTTATCATACTCTCATTATTTATCAACTATATTTATAAAGGTGTATACATATAGAAGAGTTAAAGTTAGTTATTTGTAGTAGTATTTCCTATTCACAGGAAATTTTTTTGCGTGGTAGATCATGCACGCTGTGGTACAGGGCTATTTCTCGGCCTCTCTTAATTTCTAGCTCTGGATACCTGAGATTGTGCACTTCCCACCGCACATGCATTTAGGTTATATTATTACCTTCAGGCTTGAATCTGAGGTTGTCTCTATTATCTACAGCCCCTCTCCTTCCCCTTCAACACCCCTCCACCATCTGCCTCTTTTTTGCATCTCTCTTTGCCAAATGCTGGAAGAGATACTATACTTTATTGATTTTTAATCATCCATTTACTAAGATTCTTATGCAAATAGTTCCTCTCATCTAACCACTATTTAAGTGAATAATTTGGAACTCAGTAATTTTAGTTCATCAAAATAACTTGAAAAAGTCAGATCTATAAAGTTTTGAACATTAGAAGAATATATTTAAGTGTGTGTTGTATGAGTTTTGGCATTTTGGATAGATGAGGCATCCATTTTTTATCTATTACAAGCAGGGTAAATGGAGTTATGAATCAGCACATCAGTAATTTAAGTTAGACAAATTAGAGATAGCAAGTTATTCCAAAATAATATGAGCATTAACATATCTGCCAAAAGAGAAATTTTGATTAATTTTAGTAAAGTGGTAAAGAGTTAAGCTCCTATTTAGTTCTTTTGTTGACTCAATTTTCTAGTTCCAAATGAGATTCCTTTATTATAACTTGTTACTACCTAGTAGTAGGAAATATATTTGAATTTCAGAAGATTGTGTTAAATGTATAGTCTTCGATTGTAAACTAAAGCCCAACCTCAGGCCTCATGTTTCCCAGGGCATTTGTTAAAATTTAAAGTCAGAAGATGTTTAGCTTTCACAATATGTTGTTCATAAGATCTCTTGATTGAAGAATGGTAATTCTCTATGTGGAGAAGTAATTCTCTTGAATTTTGGGGGATATCAGTTAGCAAACTACAGCCTGTGAGCCAAATCCAGCTTGCCACCTATTTTTGTGCAGTCTGTGAGCTAAGAATGCTGTATACATTTTTAAATGAAAAAAATCAAAAGAAGAATTACATTTTGCGGCACATGAAAATTATGTGAAATTTAAACAGCAGAGTACATAAATAAAGTTTTATTGGAACACAGCCAAACTCATTCATTTACCTGTTGTGTATGGGTGATTTCCTGCTACAATGGCATAGACGGAGACCATATGTGGTATTCTCATCACTTCGCACAGCTGTTTAGCGCACGGCAGATCACAGTCTCGCAGTTAAAATTCAACAGCATTTTGAGTGCCACATATCACTGTACTGCAGTATTTTATTTACTTTTTATTATCAGTTCATGCCTATCATATCAAAACAAGAAAAGATGAGAAAATGGATTTTGAAGGTCACACTTTTAAGACACGGTGGAGTGTGGATTATTTTGTTATTGAATTAGATGGCAAAGCATTGTGTTTATTATGCAGTGACACTATGGCTGTGCTAAAATAATGCAGTATATGTGGACATTACCAGACTAACCACTCAACTCAATATTACCAACTCATAGGAGAGCAGTAGTCAGAAAAAGTAGAAAATTTAAAGTGGAATACCCTATATAGCAGACTTTTTCCAGAAAAACAAAATGTGAAAATGAGCATGCAACCAAAATAAGTTTCTAGGTGGCTCATTTGTTAGCCAAGCAAGGAAAGCCGTTTACCAGTGGTGAATTAATTAAATAGTGTTTCACTGCAGTAACTGAAGAAATATGTCCAGAGAAAGTCAACTTGTTAATAACTATTAGTCTTTCAGTGAGAACATTTGCTTGAAGAGTTGAGAACATTGGGAATTACATAATTAGTTAATTAAAAAAGCAAGACAAATGAATTAAAGTGGTTTTCCCTGGCTCTTGATGAGTCAACAGTCTGATCAAAACTGCTCAGTTGTTTTTTATTTGATGAGTCAAAGCCAAGTTTGAAATGAGTGAAGAATTCCTCTCTACGAATAGCTTGTGTGGATCAACTGCAGACGAGAATATTTTCAAAGGAGTTGAGAAAATGCTAATCCAGTACAAACTGAAGTAGAATCTGTTAAGATGTGTTACAACTTATGGTGTTAAAAATGTGTGAATCAGAAAGGGGCTTAGCTGAACAAATTTACAAAGCTCGTGAAAATGTTAGGTGTTTAAATCCTATGGTTATTCATTGTATTGTTCATCAGCAGGGACTTTGTGAATCTAATTATATTTTATTGAATCAATAATGTCAACAGTGACTTTCATTTGCTCTCGTGGACTTGAACATTGTCAATTCCATGAATTTTTGTCAGAAATTTAAACTGAATATCCTGACTTGCCCTATCATGTAGGACGTTGATGATTTAGAAGTGGTAAAGTTTTATTGTGATTTTTTTGAGCCCAGAGCCAAGATTGAAATTCTTCTAAATAATCAGAATTTCCCTTAACCACTGTTATTGAGCACTAAATTCCAGAAGCTTAGGAAATTAGCTTGTGCTGAAGACTTGATAATTTTCCTAATCAATTCAACCTAAAATTACAAGGTAGTACAGTGCTTATGTGCAGAACTTACACTGCAGTAAAGTCAGTTAGATGACAACTAATATTATTTGAATCCCAGGTAATGTCAGGCTGTTTTACGTAGTCTTTTGCTGCATAATGATATTTTGGTCAACGATGATCAGCATATACGACAGTGGTCCCACCAGAGTGGTACCATCTAGTCTAGGTTGTGTGGTAGGTTGTGTAAGTACACTCTATGATGTTCGCGCAATGATGAAATCATCTAATGATGCATTTCTTCAAATGTATCCCTGCGACACATGACTACTTTGTGTGCTGTCAAACATTAAAACATGAAGCACGATTACCATTCCCACCAAATTTGTAACTGATATATTTTCTGAGCTCAAACTGCATTTCCAGCAGTGAATTTTGTGGACTGCAGTGCAAATGTTTCGACATTTCAAAATCCATTTAACTGTGCAATCGAGGATTTCCCATCGAATTTTTAATTAGAATTAATGAATGTGCAATGTAATGACTTGCTAAAAAGCATGCAATATAATTTTATAAATGCCTGCTAAGCAATAAATATACTCAATTAAAATCACAGCTTATGGATTGATATTGGTGTTTGGCAGTACCCATCTGTGTGAAAAGATATTTTCAAAGATGAAATACATAAAATCTCATTATATATCTGCATTAATAAGTGAACATTTATAGTTGATTTTGATGATAAACACTAACTTTGAACCCCAACAAAGGGAAATGTTATCACCCTCAAAAGATTTCTGTCCTTCTTGTAGACTGGTGTTACAATAAATGGTATCCAATTATTATTCTATTTTGAATTTTTCAGTAAAATATTTGTGAATATTTGTTTTCTCTTTTGTTAAATTAATACCTGTGTAATATCCTTGATTTTGCCTCTTGGTGGCAAAGCCTAAAATATTTACTCTCCAGACCTTTACAGAAAATGTTTGATGACTCCTGTCGTAGGGAATGACACCAGTTTAACCTATTAGATTGTCTGAATCAACCTTGTCAATCAATGGAATAACAGTTCAATACTCTCACATCTTAAGCAGGAGTTTGGTTTTATCAGGTCCATTTTTGGCTTATTCTCATTTAGTCTTAAGTTTCGTCTTTCTTTGAACGTATACGACAATTATGTGAGGCTATGTTAGAGGAGTACTTTTTGAGTGAGTGAGTTGGAAAGATTTGGAAATATGTAAAATATTAGGAGGCAGATGACATGTTAGAAGGACAGTTTGATTAAAGGAAACAAAGAAGTTGCATAGAAGGCAGCTGGATTTGTTAGATTGGAGGTGGATTAGATTGTGTATTAGAGATGAATTGTTTTTGTTTGTTTTTTTGGGGGAAGATTAGTCCTGAGCTAACTGCTGCCAATCCTCCTCTTTTTGCTGAGGAAGCCTGGCCCTGAGCTAACATTCATATCCATCTTCCTCTACTTTATATGTGGGACGCCTACCACAGCATGGCTTGCCACGCGGTACCATGTCAGCATCCAGGATCTGAACTGGCGAACCCCAGGCAGCCGAAGTGGAATGTGCGAACTTAAGCGCTGCGCCACCAGGCCAGCCCCAAGAGATGAATATTTTTAACAGAAGCTTATAACTTTTGCTTGGTTGATTAGGAGCCATCTTCCTCTATTTAATCTTGAGAAAAGCTAATAAAGATTTATGTCATGGTATTGGTCATCCATAAATTGCTATGCTGGTGCAATTATATTTTAAACAAGAGATTTCAAGAAATGGTTTATTTCTTCAATTATGTTGCAGTAATAGATAAAGAAAAAGAGATGTCAGAAAAGTTACTTCAGGCGACTGTAACCCTTATTCCATTTGGTTTTTTATTAACCTAAATGTCACAATTAATACGACAGTATTAGAAATTTATGACATAAGTTTTTAGAAAGTTGAGTTTCTGTAAGACGGCTGTATGATTTAGATAATGGCTAACCCATAGCCAATGGTTTGAGAATATAAAAAATATTGTATGAGTACTGAAAACTTATTATCCACAATAATTGTTTTAGGCTTTTGTGTCTTTAAATCCAATTAAATCAAAATACAAATAAAAATGTAGCTTTCTTGAGAATGACCTCTAATTTTAATACAGTAATGCTTTGTTTCTCTGGTAGTCAGGATATGAACTATTCCATGTAAGTGAATTTTCTAGATGATGGAAGATGATATTACCATCAAATTCAGAAACATGAATTTTACTAGATTTGATGTAAACCTCTTATAAATATATGTATATTCTGAAAGATACTGATCTTAACTTAACCTTTCCCTTTTAATTCTGGATCATTATTATAAGCATCATTGATTATGGTTTGCTGTAATATAGTAGTGCCCTCAGAAACTTACCAAGATTTATTTTGTTGCTTAACCCTAAACAAAGATGGAATAATCTGGATTGCTATATTTCAAGTTCTTCTGATTATGTTTCATAGTTTTTCTGCCTCTTCATCTCTATTACCTATTATTTAATAATTTAAATTTTAAATTCATTCTTATTATAAGAGATTGAAATAATATAGATAAATATAAAGTAGAACATGAAAGGGGTTTTTGGCCTTAAATCACCCCTATTCCAGTCCCACACCCCTCAGAGTGTTGATGAAAGCTTGGTTTGTAGTAATCTGGTTCTCCTGTACATTCACGTACAAACACACACATAAATATATACGTATTAGTCTGCTCTGGCTGCCATAACAGCATACTATATGCTGGTGGATTAAGCCAGTATAATTTATTTCTCACAGTTCTGGAGGTTAGAAGTTTTGGATCAAGGTGCCGGCCAGTTAGTTACTGGTGAGACTTTCTTACTGGCTTGTGGACTGCTGCCTTCTTATGTACTCACATGACTTCTTTGTGTGCTTGGAGAGAGAAAGCATGAGTAAACTCTCTGGTATCTTTTCTTACAAGGGCACTAATGTAATCTACCCCTAATTATCTCATAAAGGCTTCATCTCCAAACACCATCACATTGGGGATTACGGCTTAAATATATGAATTTTGAGGGAATACAATTCAGTCCATAGCACATATATTTTAATATAAATGGAACCATATATATTCTTTTGCATCATCCTTTTTAATTAGAAAAAAATGTCATAGAAGAATCTTATATGTGTGTACCTCATTTTTTTAGTGAGTATATGCTAGTCTAGTTCTTTTTCTTTGAGGCAGATTACCCCCAAGCTAATATCTGCCACCAATCCTCCTATTTTGCTGAGGAAGACTGGCCCTGAGCTAACATCCATGCCCATCTCCTCTGCTTTATATGTGGGACGCCTACCACAGCACGGCTTGCCAAGCAGTGCATAGGTCTGCACTAGGGCTCCAAACCAGCGAAGCCCAGGCCGCTGAAGTGGAACGTGTGAACTTAACCACTGCACCACTGGGCCAGCCCCGCTATTCTTGTTCTTAAATGGATTAAAATTTATTCAGCCAATCCCCTGGTGATGGACATTTAAATATTTTCTAGTTTTTTGTTTTATAAACAATATTGCAACACACATCTTTTTGTGGACAAATTTTGTGCACATTGTAAAGTCTTTTGGTAAAACAGATTTTTCGGCTATTAAAGAATATTCTAATTTGAAGTTTGAGAGACAATTCCAAGTTGACCTCTGAAAAATTTATGCCAATTGTATATGTATGTTTCTATTGTTTTTACAATATTGAAAATACTGGATGTTATCACTTTTTTATACTTGTCAATTTTAGTAGGTGAAAAATAACTTACTGTTTAATCTGCAGATATTGTGGGTCAGGTTATAAATATTTCCATGTGCTTATTAATATTTGAGTTTTTTCTCGATGAACTTCCAATTGTGTTCTTTGTTCATTTTCATGTTAGGTTGTCTTGTTTCTATGAATTTTTCTTCATTAAGAATCCTTTTGCTTGTAATTTGCACTGCGAATATTTCTTCACAGTTTGTCTTTTGACTTTGTTATCATCTCTCTAGCTTTAAATAAATTTAAATGTTCATAGACTTGGAGTATTTACTATTTTCTTTTGTATATTTTGGGTTTCATGGCCTGCTTGATAAGGGTGAATATAAAAATTTTAGTGTGATATGATAGCTATGTGTGTTTTTGTGGTAGAAATATTTCTATTCAGGACCAAATGCATTTTATGCAACCGTAAATTATCTGGTCTATGACTGCATATTAATTTTATATGTTTAATTATCTTCAAATCTATATAGAAAATACTCCTAAAGCATTATTACAATATGTGGAAATAGACATAGCTTATCATCAATTTAAATTGCCATACAACTGAGCCTCACTTTCTTTTCTTTAAAATAAGGATAATAGTATCTATCTCATAGGTTGTTGAGAGAATTAAATGAGATACCAGATGTAAATAATACTAGATACCATCAACTCAATGCCTACTCAATACTAGTCATTATATATACATTTGATCCTCAAAACAATGCTTTGAAGCAGGTATTCCTGAACTCAAATTACAGAAAATAGATTCAATGAGCTTAAGTAACTTGCCCAGAATCTCAGATGAAAATAGCAAAGCTAGAATGTAAATACATGTTTGTCGGAAAACAAAAACCATCATGTTTACACTGTACACTCTTCCTGGAACATGCCAGGTATTTACTTACTTTAGTCCTTTCCTCCTCTATTTTCTGCTTCTGTTTCTTTTTGTTTTTTGTTTGATGAATAAGACTCTCTAAAACAGCATTGCTCAAGCATACTTACTGTGATTATTGAAATGTCCAGTAAAGTAACGACTAGCCACATGTGTCTCTCCAGCATTTTAAATGTGGTTAATGCAACCAAGGAACTGAAATTTTACTTTAAGGTAAATTATATGTGGCTACTGTTTTTGACATTGCAACCTTAGATTTATGAATGCTTTTTCTGTGTGTAAACTAAGTGTAATTAACATATTGATTGATAATTGTTCATTCCAGGTTGAAAACCTTAGCAGAGGAACTTATGCAGACACAGCAGATGCTTTTAAATAAGGAGGAGGCTGTCCTGGAACTAGAGAAGAGAATTGAGGAATCTTCTAAGACCTATGAAAAGAAGTCTGAGTGAGTAAAACAAAAATAATTTGAAGGAAGAAAGTATAATTGATGTAATTTTATGGAAATACTTTAGTTACGTGGTATTATGGTGTAAAATTTCTAGAACCGGAAATGTCATTTTAAATATAAAACTTTGTATAGTTGAGTTACTTTACAGGACTCTAGAAAAGTGATTTTGTCAATATACTGATCATTGTCTCCATGTTTGTTTTCCAAAAAATTCTGTCAAAAGCTATCTTTACTTCTCCTCATCAATGTCCACCAGATTCACTGTGAATTCCTTGTTAAGAAAGTGGCAGGCCGGTATTATCTAGAAATTGGCTTTTACTGTCTTAGAAGGAAGCAAACTAACTTAGAAAATAGCAGTCGGGTTTGCCTGTAAAAGTCCTTCAGATATTTGCTGTGGTGTTTTTGTCCTATTGTTTTTTTTGCTGATTTCTGGGTCTGTAAATATCTACCTGAATCTTCTGACTTTACTTGTCTTGATATACTCTTGTTTTTACTAATTACTTTAATTATGTTTTCTACTGTTTTAAGATTTAAATTTTGATCTAAAATTTAGTATTTCTAATCTGACTTTGATCATTGTTTGCATCTCCAACAGGGGTTACTAGTGTGGTTTCTGTAATCCTGGCTAGACCATGTAAATTTCATATTCTCACATAACTCTCACAACTGGCTTGATTTGTTAAAACTCTTAAGGAAACTGTGATAGGTAGCATTTCTCTGGTCTAGACTTACTCTTACTTTCTACACAACTTTTCAAATATTCTCCACTTCTTTAAAATCTCTGATTCCCTTATCTCTCTCACCATAATCAGCAGATGGACCTCTCTTACATTACAGAAAAAATTAGAACCATCAGGTGGCAACTCCCCTTTTTTGGGGGGGACTAGATATCCAAATCCACTACATTTGTACCCATTCTCTTTCCTTACTTTCTTGTCCTGTCTAAATCTGTTTCTTGTGCCTATTTTTTTGTATCCCATCATCTCTTACTTTGCCCAAAATCTTATATTATTTTTTATACAGATTTTCCTTGACTTATGATGGGGTTATGTCCTGATAAACCCATCGTAAGTTGAAAATATTGTAAGTTGAAAATGCATTTAATACACCTAACCTACTAAACGCCATAGTTTAGCTTAGCCTACCTTAAACGTGCTCATAAGACTTATATTAACCTACACTTGGGCAAAATCATCTAACATAAAGCCTATTTTATGATAAAGCATTGAATATCTCATTTTTTTTGATACTGTACTGAAAGTGAAAAACGGAACGGTTGTGTGGGCACATAATTGTTGTCAGTGTATAGCTTGTTTACCCTCATGATCCTGTGGCTCACTGGGAGCTGTGGCTGGCTGCCACTGCCCATCATCATGAGAGAGTATCGTACCACACATTGCTAGCCTGGGGAAAGATAAAGATTCAAAATTTGAAGTATGGGTTCTACTGAATGAGTTTTGCTTTCACCCCATTGTAAAGTTGAAAAATCATTAAGTCAGGGACTGTCTGTATTATGTTTACCTTTTCTTCTCAACTGGCTCCTGTGTTCACTTTTTAAATATGCTTAAATCTTGACTTGTAAAAACAATCCCCATCTCTCCGCCCACCCCAGATTACCCTGTTTTAATCTCCATATTTTCTCCCAACTACTGTCTTTGCTTTCTGTTTTCTTAGTCAAACTTATTCTAAGAGTGATTATGTTCACTCTTTTCCTCAACTCCCACTTACTTCTCATCCCACATGTATCTGGCTTCTGCCTCATCACTATTGAAATAGGTATCTGTAAGATCACCACTGACATCTACATTGTTAAATTTAGCAGCTCCTAGTTGCCCTCTTCACAGTATCTGACTCTGCAGACTTCATATTCCTTCTTTTCTCTTGGCCTTTGGGACCAAGATGCCAGAGCTTACTCCTCTCTTTCTGGTCACTCCTCTGTAAACTCATTCTCCTTCACTCAGCCAGTCTATTTTGGAGTTACTCAAGGCATGGCCCCAGGGTATGTTGCATCCCTCCTTGAACACTGTTCAGCAGATCACCTAGGGGTATGACCTACACTTATTACTCTGGCTCAGATTTCTTCTCTGAACTGTATGGCCATGTAATCAGTTACCTACTTGACATTCTTCCTTGGATGTCTTAGAAGTACCCTAAATTTCCCATGTCTAATGCTGAATTAAAAATCTCCTCAATACAACCAAACTCAACTCAGTTCACCTTAGTATTCCTTATTTCAGTGAATGGCAGTGCCATCTATCCTATGTGTACAACTGAGAATATTAGGATCCTACCTCTTTCATTTATACTATGGCTTTTATTACAACTTTGTATTAAATATCATATTGGAATCAATGAGCATTTTAAAGGTGAGAATAGGAAAATTTGAGTCACTCTGGGCATTCCTTTAATAAATCTGGAAATTTTCAGTATTGCATCAACAGCAGATTCTATTGGGATTATAGAAATAAAATTCATAAACTGTTGCACATATACACTTCAAAAAAATAATTTTCTTTTGCCTTTTTCTCTTTGCGAATAAATCTTTTCACGTGTTTACAGATAACCAAGTGGTTCTACTTTTTATAGTTTTTTATAAATGCATACATTGTAAATGACTCTCGTTTTAAAATTTAGTGGATATAAAGAAAGACAGTAGGATAGCTGACCCTCTCACCAGCATGTCTGACCATATTGTTGTTTGAGGAGGCAGTCTTTAAGGATTTTCTTAAAGTTGTGGGATTCTTTGACTTTTTGGTGTTTTTCTTTGCTGTGTTTTTAAAGACTCAAATCTTTGACTGTCTTTTCCTCTACGTAATGAGTATGATCCACATTCCTCCACCTGTTTATATTTATCAGGAGATGAGTATGCAAGTAGATTCCTCTACGTAATGAGTATGATCCACATTCCTCCACCTGTTTATATTTATCAGGAGATGAGTATGCAAGTAGATTCCTCTACGTAATGAGTATGATCCACATTCCTCCACCTGTTTATATTTATCAGGAGATGAGTATGCAAGTAGAGGAGAGGGGGCTTAAAGGGCAGTGGATATAGGGGAAATAGCATTTCTTGAGTTGTTGCTCTGTTCCACACATTGCGCTGGATGTTTTATATATATAACTCACTAAATGGTATCTTCACCATACCTCTGTGTAATTGCCTGTATTTTACCATTAGAACTTAGAGAATTTAGATAACTTACTTATAATCACATACCTAGTAAGTGGTAGAAAACACATGAGTTCTTGACTCCAAAGCTTCTGTCTTTTTGATCACAGCATTTGCTTGATTTTATGATTCTAATAGTGTTCTTAGAAGAGTAAATTAGAAGGGAAAAGTGTGTCAAGCAATTCAGGGGGTGAGTTCAGTTTAACCCAAGTTCTGCTAGCCCTTTGTTACCATGGAGTTTTTCTTGTTAGCTTTAGGGTATAATCTTGAAAATGTTAAGTCTATTTGTATAACTAAATAGTCATTGTGAAATCTCATTAATTTAGACATTGGTAGTGGTGAAGTTTGTCTTTGAATTATATGTTAAAATATTTTGCTAAATGGTCTGAAAGGAATTCTGGGGAAATGTTTGTATTTCTATTTCTTTCTCTTTTTTTTTTTGGTGAGAAAGATTGGCCCTGGCTAGCATCTGTTGACAATCTTCCTCTTTTTGCTTGAGGAGGATTGTCCCTGAGCTAACATCTGTGCCAGTCTTCCTCTATTTTGTATATGGGACGCTACCATAGCATGGCTTGATGAGTGGTATGTAGGTCTTTGCCCAGGATCCGAACTGGTGAACACCTGGGCTGCCGAAGTGGAGCATGTGAACTTAACCACTATGCCACCGGGGCAACCCCTGCATTTCTATTTCTTAATTGAAAATATTCTCTTTTTGTGTGTGTATATGTATATGTCTACATATATATGTTAAATGCACTTAAATAATTAAAAGCAATTTTTATCTAGTTTTCAAAATAGAATTATTTTTACTCTGTAACAGTTTGTTAGCTTCATATACTCTGTAACTTGAAAGTAATCAAAACAATAAAACAAAACATTTCTTCACAAATACTAAAAATACCCTAATTTACATGTTTATATTTTTAAGTTATTTCTAAGTTAATGGAGTTATATTGAACTTTTACTTAATAAAAATAGCATTATTGGTCCTAGCAAAATGTAACATGTTAGGGACTAAAGTTAAAATCTTTAAATTTGGATTTAACATAAATGTCTCTGAAATATCTTACAATAACAGTGAAAAAATAAATCCTATGAGAAATTATTTCATAGTGTTGATTCTTATAATTGAATAATATAAAGTGAAAAATAAAGTTGAAGAACGGCTTTTATGTAACATTAGATTCATGCTAACAAGAGCAGACTTTTAGCTTATATACATAATGCAGGTCTCATTTGAAATGTAGCTCTTACAGAATCTTATTTTTAAAAAAGAAGAGTGAAAGGAATAAAAGCAACCACTTGAAGTGGTATAATTTTAATATAGCACAAAGTGTCACTCTGGTATACATACCTTTACTCATTGCTTCTAAAACATACTTATTCAAATGGAAATAATATCAATCTTCTGATTTGTGATCCTTGACTATTATATTAGAAAACAGTTTATGGGAAAATATACCAGCCATATGTTATTTATGACTCAATGGCATAAAGAACTGGTAATATTACTATTGGTTTTAATGCTTGGTGTGACTTCTAAAAAGTGGATGATTATTCAATTTTGTATTGTTTCTTCTCATCATGTAGTACTTAAAAATACTTTATATGTTATAAAATCATAACTCTGGGACTGTGCAGAATCTTAAGAGATCATTTGATTCAACCTCCCTGTCTTTCAAAGTGTGTGACATCTGAGGCCCAGAAATTTTCAAAGACTTACAGGATGTCACATCTAGCTTATGGTAAAGGTAAGACTTGAACCATCTAGAGTATAGTCTTCAAATTCAGGGATGTTTTATTTTTGTCTCAGAATTTTTAGATTATGTGTATTACAAAAAAAAATGTGCTGTGTAAATAGGGAATTCATTTAACAATATTTATGGCATGTCTGCTAGGTGCTGTGAATACAATGAAAGATAAGATGTTTATGGTCACATGTCTCATGAAGCTTACACTTGTGGAGTAGACCAATACAAAACAAGACATTAACAGTTGTGATAATTGCTATGAAACAAGGAGCTAAGATGGAAGATTAACAGATGAGGACCTACTTAAGATAGGTGGTCAGGGGTCTCCTAGAAAATGGCATTTTTGCTGAGACCTAAAGGACAGAAGGTGCCCTCCTTGTGAAGAGAGCATGGAAAGAGTGGTCAGAGTAGGGAGTTAAGTAGTGCATGCAAATGTCCTGATTCCTTTCATGTTTTAAATTTACTTATGGCTTCCTATGCATGTTGTATTATATAATCATGCATTTGCTATAATTTTCTTCTTATTGAAATACATATAGCTTGTTTGCTCAATGGTGTTATAAACATTTAAAGTAATTATATAGTATGTTGTATAGTGATTACAGCAGTACTTTTTACAAACTAATTATTGAACAAAAGCAAGGTGTTAATGTATTTGAAACTATATCATTATACCTAGAGATCAGTGGGATTAATTGGAAGAAGCTAATGTTGTTCATTGATTTCATGATCATACATGTTGATTAAAACAAGTCAGGACTAGAGCCATACAATAGGGCATATACCTCCCCTGCAAGTCTCATTGTTCTTAAAAACCATTAAGCTAAAACCCAGGAAATTTATATTTTAACCTAATTCTTGATATTAGGATAGTGTCTCAGAATGTCTACATGATTGCTGATATGATATAATACAGTAGATACTTAGAATTCCTGAAGGAGAATAAAGAAGGCCTATCCCTAAAACAGATTATATAGAAATCTAAGGCATATGAGATGATAAAAAACCTCACCTCAGCAGAGGAAGCATGATGCTGCAGCAGTGATATATATTTTTTAATTAAATTTTTTATTTTGAGATAATTGCAGATTGACATGTTGTTTTAAGACTTAATATGGAGAGATCCCATGTACCCTATATTCAGTTTTCCCCAATGGTAGCATCTTGCAAAACTATAGCATAATATCGTAATCCAGATATTGACATTGATGCAGTCATGATACTGAATGTTTCCATCTCTGCAAGGTTCCCTCATGTTGCACTTTTATAGCTATGCTGCCTTCCATCTCCCACTCCCTTCTTAACCCCTGGTAACCATTAATCTGTTCTCCATTTCCACAATTTTGTCTTTCCAAGAATGTTATTTAAAAAAATGCTATATAAAGAATCACATTGTATGTAAACTTTTGAGATTGGCTTTTTGCATTCATCATAATTTTTTGGAGATTCATCCAGGTGCTTTCATTCCTTTCTACTGTTAAGTAGTATTAAGTAGTATGTGTGTTAGTTTCCTAGGGTTGCCATAACAAAGTACCACAAATGAGGTGGCTTAAAAAACATAGATTTATTCTCTCATAGTTCCAGAGGCCAAAAATCTGAAATAAGACGTTGGCGTGCTGGTTTCTTCTGATGGCTTTTAGGGAGAATCTGTTCCATGCTTTTCTCCTAGCTTTTGCTAATGGCTGGCAATCCTCCGCATTCCTTGGTTTATAGAAACATCACTCCAATCTCTGCCTCCATCTTCATATGGTGTTCTGCCCGTGTGTCTCTTCTCGGTATCCAGATTTTCCTCTTCTTACAAGGACAGCAGTCATGTGGATCAAGGGATCATTCACTCCAATATGACCTCATCTTAACTAATTACATCTGCAACAATCCTTTTTCCAAATAAGGTCACATTCTGAGGTTCTTGGGGTTAGGATTTGAACATTATTATTTTGGAGGATACAATTCAAGCTGTAATAGTGTATATATCATACTTTGTCTAATCATTTGCCCTTTGAAGGACACCTGGTTTGTTTTCACTTTTTTGGCTATTACAAATAAAGATGCTGCAAATATTTACGTACAGGTTTTTGTGTGGGCATAAGTTTTAATTTCTCTGGGATAAATACCCAGAGGAGTGCAAGTGCTAGTTGTATGCTAATTGCATGTTTAGTTTTTGAAGAGCGACTGTACCATGATATATTCCCGCCAGCAATGTGTAAGTGATTGGTTTCTCCTCATCCTCCCAGCAGTTTTTAAAATTTGAGCCATTCTGATAGGTGTGTAGTGATATCTCGTTTTTTTAAAGAATTAAGACATTTTTTAGAGGAGTTTAAGTTTCACAGCAAAATTGAGGGAAAGGTCAGAGATTTCCTTTATTTAACTCACAGTCATTTTTTTCTGGCTGAATAGTGCTTCTAACTCTTTAATTTTTTTTTCCTAAAGCTTTGGTTTTTGTTGTTAGTGGCATATACCCAACTATAACAACTCTTCCAGTTCAGCCATTTAAACTGAACTGAAGATGGGTATGATCTTTATTAGGGTTTGTGTTAGTTTCCTCTTGCTGCTGTAACAAATTACCACAAACTTGGTAACTTAAAACAGCACAAATTTATTCTCTTACATTTGTGGAGATCAGGTCAGAAATGAGTCCTGTGGGCCTAAGACCAAGGTATTGATTTGGCTGATTTTTTCTGGAGGCTCTTGGGGACAATCTCCCTCTTTGCTTTTTCCAGCTTCTAGAGTCTGTCCTTATTCCTTGGCTCTTGGCCCCACATCATGTTGCCTTTTCTCTGTCTTTTCATTGCCACAGCATCTTCTCTGACATTGTCCCTCTTGCTTCCCTCTTATCAGACATTTATGATTACATTAATTAGGGCTAATCTGGATTATCCAGGATAATATCCCATGTCAACATCCTTAACTTAATCATATCTGAAAACTCCCCTTTGCCATGTCAGGTAACGTATTCATAGGTAACATGCTACCATACAGTTTAAGATACAATAAAATATATGTGTTTTACTTTAAATAGATTAAAAAAAATTTTGTTCGGATGTTCAGTTCACATTTACTTTTTTGCAATTACTGTGCCTCATTTGTCATTTCATATTTCATTTTTGAAAAGCTTACTTTCATTTAAAAAATTTTTTTTTTGCATTTTTCCCCAGTAGTCTTTATGAAATTTGTTTGCAAAAGAATACTGGTAACAGTAATGATTGTAGAGTGTTATTATTTTCCAGTGTACTTCCCTACTGATTTTGTCTACATTTGTGAAATCATTCACCTTTGTTTGGACTGATCTTGCAGATATACATGAAAATGTTTTTTACCATCTTACCTTGTACATTTTAAATTATTCCTTATACTCTTGTCATTGTTGTGATTCTTTTGGTAGCTAGGAAATACAAATAAGGAACCCTCAGGAAGCTTGAGGTTCATATGGGTGTAATCTTTTCCAGGATCTGGTCCTTATAAATTTGTGTTTACAAAAGTGATTGTTTTGAAAATCAACTTTCTCTGAAGAGGTTCACTGAGAAATAAAAAAAAAATTATAACCAGTTTATTATGGAAAGGAAGTTACCACCTAACAAGCAAATCAGCATGAATTTATCAGAAAATCTGTGTGGATTTAGAACACAGGGCACAGATTGTTGAAGGGTGATGAAGATGATAATAATGATGATAATAATTGCCATTTACTGAATTCTTACTTTATGGGATGCTCTGTGCCTATTGACAGATTTTTCAAATATTATCTCATTGAATTCTCAGAACAACCCTGACAATAGGTATTATTAACTTTTACAGTGATAAAACTGAAGATGAGAAAAGCAAAGTGGTTAAGTCATGAAGTTGAATCTGTCCTAATCCAGTGTAATTACACTCTGTCCACTGTGCCACGATGACTTTACTTGGGAAACGTTAATGAGCTCTGATAGTATGGCACATCTTTCTCCATTAATTCTGCCATTAACTTCATCTGTTAGAATGGTTTATCTTTTGGATATTGCTAGGTCTTTCTTAGAAATAATCTTACTCATTAGTTCTACTTCTCCAAAATCTCACTCAGTTCTCTACCTTTTCGTTCAAGTTTCACCTGCAACTCATTGCAATATAATTGAGAGGATTACAGCTTTCTTTATAGCATCCACTGAGGCTGCACCCTGCTCAGTTTGATTGGAATTGAGTTTTCAAAATATCGGTCATCATCATATTTATGAACAAACCTCTTAGTGTAGGTTCCTTCTGCCTACGATTGCTTATTCAGTTTTGTTAATTCTTATAAGTTCTAATTTAAGAAAATAACGTTTGCTGACATTATTCTCTAGCTCTGAAGCTTTCCCTAAGACAATCTATTGTCTCTTAGATAGTAATAATTTACTTTCAGTAGTGCGTGACACAGTTCTTAGATACTGTTCGTAGGTAGTAATATACTATGTATGGCAGTGTTTCCAGAGATGTTCCCTGCCACCCTACCTGTTTTCTTGTGGCTCTAATGTGGGTGAATTAGTTTGAAATTCCCATTGGGGCAGCCTCCAAGGGATAAAAAGACGCAATAAGGCAACATGTGGCCTATGTAGTTCTCTAAGGAGGGATGGGGAAGCCTGCTGTCTTTACAGTGGTGACATTGGGAAGATTTGGGGATTTATGTTATGCTCATTCCCTTAATCACAGTTCAACCCTCAGTCCTTGTCAGGACACCTTTCCCCAATCTAAACACACACCCCTCACAATATACACACAGCTTGGTCCCAGGCTGTCACCTTGATTTGATTTGTTTTACTGTAGGCACAGATCTGACTCCAGCCATATTCCATTTGAGATTTGAAATAAATTAAGATTCTACTTCAGTCATATTAATTCACTTTATGTCCTGCACTTCTGGACCTAAGTGTTTGTCTCTGTGAGGTAGATGGTTTAACTATAAAATAAATTGAATGCGATTCATCATAATATTTTGAAAGCATCTTGAATTTGGTTTTTGCTGCCATACATTTTCTTCCATTTTATTAAGGCTAACATTTAATAACCATTGTGACAACTCAAAATCTGTTAGGTTCATAATTCTTATGATTCTGAAGGACTCATAAAGATGAAAATGAAAGAAAACAGAAGCATAATATATATAGTTTCCTTTAAAGTCTTCATTTCTTAAGGAAGTTGAAATAATTTAAATTTATGTGTTCTCTTTTAGTATTGTGCTTCTGTTAAGCCAAAAACAGGCACTTGAAGAGCTGAAACAGTCAGTCCAGCAGCTGAGATGTACTGAGGCAAAGTTTACAGCGCAGAAAGAATTACTAGAGCAAAAAGTGCAAGAAAATGATGGGAAAGAGCCACCTCCAGTAGTAAATTATGAAGAAGATGCACGATCAGTTACATCTATGGTAAGCCAAAGAGTAATCAAATGAGAAACTTGAAAGAGTAGTATCTAGGTAATAAGTGCATATAAAAATTAATTCCGGTTTGTTATAACAAATTATTACTCTTGTTAATATGCAGGTCCTATTAAACTTGTTTGTAAATGCCAAATAGACTTGTCAGTCACCTCAGGTCACCTGGAGAGCACTTTCAGGAACCACCTGTAGAGTCAGAGGAAAAAGCTCTTCTCTTGCCTTCAAAACTGAAAACAAAGACTACACTTGTTTTTATTCCTGGGAGACAGCAGGAAGGTAGGGTGTTATTCTTAAGATAGAAGTAAGAAATAAGGAGAAAGCTATTTATTAATTTTTTTTCTTAAGCAGAGTAGAATCTTATTTACCTGAGATTGATGATGTATTTATTGTTTTCACAATACAAAACATTGATTTTGTTTAAAAAAAGGTTTCTTTCTTATAAATATCCTTAAACTACAATAAACACATTCAAATCCACCAACTGGAAATTTAGTTTTATTTTATAATATAGTTTCATTAACTGTTTAAGAATGCCTCGTATACTTTCTCTTTCTTCCTCCCTTCCTTCTTTCGTTCCTTCTTTCCTTCCATTCAACTTATGTTGGTTGTTCTCACCAAGGGACAGTTTTGCCCCCCAGGGGATATTTGGCAATTTCTCCAGAAATTTTGGTTGTTATAGCTAGTGGGTGCTATTGGTATCTAGTGGGTAGAGGCCAATGATGCTGCTAAACATCCTACAATGCACAGGGCAGCCCCTCCCTTCACACTCCCATCCAAAAATTATCCAACGCAAAATGTCAATAGTGCCAAGATTGAAAACGCCTGAGTTATATCCTTGGCTTTTCTGTGGTTAGTTAGATGCAGTACATAAATAGCACTCTTATAATTAATGATGTTATAGATGATATTTTAGTAATTTTTAGTTTATGTGGTTCTAAATAGTACAGTTTGATTGTTAAATAAATTCAGTGTTCTCTGTAGGAAAAAACGCTGCATTTGAAATGTGATAAATCTGGAGATGAATATGAAGTATTTTAATTATTGTGCTTACCGATTCTTTTTTTTGTTGAGGAAGGTTGGCCCTGAGCTAACATCTGTGCCTGTCTTCCTCTCTTTTATACGTGGGACACCTGCCATAGCATGGCTTGATAAGTAGTGCGCAGATCCGCACCTCGGATCCAAACTGGCGAATGGTGGGCCACCATAGCAGAGCGTGAGAACTTAACCACTATGCCACCGGGCCGGCCCCTGGTTATGCTATTTTTGCTGTTAATTGAGCTGTACTAATCTACATATTACATTGTGAATTGGGAATTATAATTCCTTGCTCTCATTTACTGTCCTATCAGATGATAAGGATCTTACTGTATGTACCAAGGGCCCTGCTAGATTCCCTTTCTTGCTTTTTGGGTCTTGATAACTATCTGACATATGCATTCTTTCTTCTGAAGTTTTTTTCTTTTACTTCTCTTTTGAAAACTTTAGCTGGTAAATATTTAGTTCTCTGAGTGTGGGTTATAATATTTCCTTGTATCTGTGTTGGTGTGGAATTGTTTACTTCATAGCTTGATTTAGTGGCAGATAATTTAAAACTGGCTATCTAATTTATTTTAAGTAATTCTATGTGCAGATGACCCATGTAGGCATTATTATTATGATAGAATAAAAGATAGTTATTTCAAGTCACTGTATGATAGCAAATCTCCATTTGAAAACTACAACTAAAAACTAGACTTTGAAATTTAAAATATAACAGTTCATTAATTCGTATTTCATTAAGAACTTGTGATCATTTGGAGTTTTATTTTTCATAATCATTGAGGAAAAGCTTTTTCAACAAACGAGTAAATAGTGTTTCAGAGAAAATATATAATACAATTTAAGAGAACACATTGCTTTCTGGCACTTTCAAACTTTCTCTTGTATCTGTTTATTAAATGATGATAATACCTTGTAAATTTTTACAAAGTGATGTCACATATTTCATTTTATCCAAGTTATTTTAAATAGTTGAAATGCTAATTATGAATATATCTTATCTCTTCATTGTTGAATGCCTTTAGTAAGTTTTTAAGCAATTTACAAAGGAATACTATAATACGTGTACTTTAAAGTAATTAAGTGACATTTTATGAATGAAATGGGATTCCCCTAATTAATGCAATTTTACAGTATGTTTTATAAAGCAAGTAGAAATATTTGCAGTACATGGTTCTTGAAACTTGATATTACTCCCACGTATTTCAATGAAACTTTTGCATAATTCAGTCTTCAATTAATAATTAGAATATCACTTTTCAATTTATTCAAAAACTAAAAATATTAAATCTTTAAATGATTTTTTCCCTAAATGACTGTTTAAGCATTATTTTATGAATAACATTACAAGAAAAACCTGAAATTAGCACAAGCAGTTCTATTGATATTTCCTCTTTATAAATTCCATTCTTGTTAAGTGGTGTAAAATTTCAGCAAGGGAAATTTAGTTTACTATTGGCAGAATTGGAAGAGCTAAAAATTTAAACTATCATGTTATGGAAAATAATGAACATTTGACCTAAATATTACATAAGAGTAAGAGAGACAGTTAACTGTTCTACATGATCCTAATTAATGGCAGTGTTAACAAAATCACAGACTCTTCAGTGCTGAATGCTTCTGTGGAAGAGGGCCTTAAGGAACTCTACCGTTGAGATGGCCATAGATTGTGTATTCTTATAAAAATTCCAGGATGATTCAGATGGGTAGAGAGGGTTAGGATTGTGTTAGATATATTGATGTTTATTTTGGCTAAATAATTTAATGAAAATTAAAGCCCATCTATTAATTTATAGAAATCTAAAAAAGTTATGGAGGCAGATAATATAATCATCTTTGTCAGGAAAAGTCTAATGTTGTCTTTTTCTACCTAGGTTTAGTTTTGGCCAAAATACCAAGGAGAAAATGATAAATATGTATATATATTTTAAAGTTATTTTATTAAGGTCATAGTGGTTTATAACATTGTGTAATTTCAGGTGTACATTATTGTATATCACTTTCTGTATAGACTACATTGTGCTCATCACCACTAGTCTAGTTTTTATCTGTCACCATACATATGTGCCCCTTTATGCCCTTCCCCCACACCCCCACCCTTTTCCCCTCTGGTAAGCACTAATCTATTCTCTTTATCCCTGTGTTTGTTTATTTTCTTCATATAAGAGAAATCCTACAGTGTTTGTCTTTCTCTGTCTGGCTTATTTCACTTAACATATAATGCCCTCAGAGTACATCAATGTTGTTGCAAATGGGAGGATTTTGTAATTTTTTTATAGCTGAGTAGTATTCCAATGTATTTATATATGACATCTTTATCCATTCATCTGTTGATGGGCACTTGGGTTGCTTCGACATCTTGACTATTGTGAATAATGCTGCAGTGAACATAGGAGTGCATAAATCTCTTTGTATTATTGATTTCATGTTCTTTGGATAAATACTCAGTAATAGGATAGCTAGATCATATGGTATTTCTATTTTTAATTTTTGGGAAATCTCCATACTGTGTTCCATAGTGGCTGCACTAGATTACATTCCCACCAGTGCATGAAGATTTCTCCACATCCTCGCCAACATTTATTACTTTTTGTCTTTTTAAATATAGGCATTCTGACCAGTGTAAGGTGATATCTTATTGTAGTTTTGATTTGCAGTTCCCTAATAATTAGTGATGTTGAACATCTTTTCATGTGCCTGTTGGCCGCCTGTCTGTCTTTGTTGGAAAAATGTTTGTTCATATCCTCTGCTAATTTTTTGATGGGATTGTTTTTTTGTTGTTCAGTTGTATGAGTTCTTTATATATTTTGGAAACTAACCCCTTGTTGGATATATGATTTGCAAATCTTTTTTCCCAGTTAATGGGTTGTCTTTTTGTTTTGTTTATGGTTCCTATTGCCTTGCAGAAGCTTTTTGGTCTGATGTAGTACCATTTGTTTGTTTATTCTTTGGTTTCCTTGCCTGAGTAGACATGGTATTCGAGAAGATGCTGCTATGACAGAAGTTAAAGAGTGTACTGCCTATATTTTCTTCTAAGGGTTTTATGGTTTCAGATCTTACCTTCAAATCTTTAATCCATTTTGAATTAATTTTTGTGTTTGATGTAAGATATTGGTCTGCTTTCAGTCTCTTACATGTGGCCATCCAGTTTTCCCAGCACCATTTATTGAAGAGACTTTCCTTTCTCCATTGTATGTTCTTGGCTCTTTTGTTGAAGATTAGGTGTCCGTAAATGTATGCTTTTATTTTTGGGCTTTCAATTCTGTTCCATTGATCTGTGTGTCTGTTTTTTTGCCAGTACCATGCTGTTTTGATGACTGTACTATGTAGTATATTTTGAAGTCAGGGATTGTGATACCACCAACTTTGTTCTTTTTTTCTCAGGATTGCTTTGGCTAACTCGGGGTATATGTTGTTCCATATAAATTTTGGCATTCTTTGTTCTATTCCTGTGAAGAATGTCTTTGGGATTCTGATTGAGATTGCATGGAATCTGTAGATTGCTTTAGGTAATATGGACATTTTAACTATGTTTATTCTTCTAGTCTGTGAGCATGGGATATCTTTCCATTTCTTTATGTTTTCTTTGATTTCTTTTAGTAGCGTCCTGTAGATTTCAGTGTATAGATCTTTCACCTCCTTGGTCAAATTTATTCCTAGATGTTTTATTCTTTTTGTTGTGATTGTAAATGGGATTGCATTCTTGAATTCTCTTTCTGATTGTTTGTTATTAGTGTTTAGAAATGCAACTGATTTTTTAAATTTTTTGGTGAGGCAGATTGTCACTGAGCTAACATCTGTACCAGTCTTCCTCTATTTTGTATGTGGGATGCCACCACAGCATGGCTTGATGAGTGGTGTGTATGTCCATGCCTGTGATCCGAACTGGTGAACCCTGGGCCGCCAAAGCAGTGTGTGCGAACTTACCAATATGCCACCAGGTTGGCCCTGAAATGCAACTGATTTTTCTATGTTGATTTTGTACCCTGCAACTTTTACTATAGTTGTTGGTTATTTCTGATAGTTTTCTAGTGTATTCATTAGGGTTTTCTATATGTAGAATCATGTCATCAGCAAACAGTGAGAGTTTTACTTCTTCCTTTCCAGTTTGGATCCCTTGTGTTCTTTTTCTTGCCTAACTGCTCTGGCCAAAACTTCCAGTACTATGTTGAATAGGAGTGGCACAAGTGGGCACCCTTGTCTTGTTCCTGTTCTCAGTTGTTTTAGTTTTTCACTGTTAAGTATGATGTTGACTGTGACTTTGTCATATATGGCCTTTATTATGTTGAAGTGCTTTCCTTCTATGGCCATTTTATTGTGGGTTTTTATCATAAATGGATGTTGGATCTTGTCAAATGCTTTCTCTACATCTATTGAGATATCATGGGATTTTTATTCCACATTTCGTTAATGTGGTGTATCACATTGATGGATTTGCAGATGTTGAAGTATCCCTGTGTCTCTGGTATACATCTCATTTGTTCGTGGTGTGTGATCCTTTTAATGTAATGCTGCATTTGATTTGCCAATATTTTGTTGAAGATTTTTGCATCTATGCTCCTTAGCAATATTGGCCTGTAATTTTTCTTCTTTGTGTTGTCTTTGATTTTGGTATCAGGGTGGCTTCGGCCTCATAGAATGAGTTAGAAAGTGTTCCATCTTTATCAATTTTTTGGAACAGTTTGAGAAGGGTAAGTATTAACTCTTCTTTGAATGTTTGGCGGAATTCTTCAGAGGAGACATCTGGTCCTGTACTTTTGCTTTTTGAGAGGTTTTTGATTGCTTTCTCAATGTCTTTACTTGTGATTGGTCTATTCAGATTCTCTACTTCTTCTTGCTTCAGTTTTGGGAGACTGTATGTGTCTAAGAATTTATCCATTTCTTCTAGGTTTTCCAGTTTTTTGTCATAGAGTTTTTCATATTATCCTCTTATAATCCTTTGTATTTCTGTTGTATCCATTGTAATTTCTCCTCTTTAATTTTTAATTTTATTTATTTGCACCTTCTCTTTCTTTGTTTAGGGATTCTGGCTAAGAGTTTGTCAATTTTATCTTCTTAAAGAACCAACTCTTAGTTTCATTGATTCTTTTTATAGTTTTTTTTTTAGTCTCTATTGCATTTATTTCTACTCTAATTTTTATTATTTCCCTCCTTCTCCTGACTTTTTGGCTTTGTTTGTTCTTCTTTTTCTAGTTCTGTTAGATGTAATTTAAGATGAGTTATTTGAGATTTTTCTCTTGTCCTTTTTTTTTTTTTTTGATGAGGAAGATTGACCCTGAGCTAACTTCTGTTGCCAATTTTTTCACAGTTTTCTCTTTATTTATGATTTATGGCTCTGCTCTGATTTTTTGTTTGGCTGTTACCACGAAGTTTGTATAAAAGGTATCATAGATGAGATACTCCATTTTCTGATAGCCCCTTATCTCCATTAGCCTAACCAGGTTCCATCACTTTCCTCTTCCCTGTCTGAGTTATTGTCACAAATTATTCTGTTTTGTGTTGTGAGTTTGTGACTAAATTGAAGTGTTTATAGTTATTTTTGATGTTTGGTGGTTTCTGTGATGGTTTTCTAAGTTTTCTCTTTATTTATGATTTGTTTCTGCTGTGATTTTTTTGTTTAGTGATTACCATAAAGTTTGTATAAAAGATTGCACAGGGCATAGTAGTTAAGTTCACATGCTACACTTTGGAGGCCCGGGATTTGTGGATTCTGATCCCAGGCGTGGACCTACACACTGCTCATGAAGCCATGCTGTTGCAGCATCCTACATGCAAAATAGAGGAAGATTGACACAGATGTTAGCTCAGGGGCAATCTTCCTCAAGCAAAAGGAGGAAGATTGTCAACAGATATTAGCTCAGGGCTAAGCTTCCTTACACCCCCCCCCCCCCCCCAAAAAAAAGATCTCATAGATGAGAGTCCATTTTCTGATAGCCTAAGCAAGTTCCATTCCTTTCCTCTTCCCATTCTGAGTTATTGTTGTTACAAATTGTTCTTTTTTATGTTGGGAGTTTGTGACTAAATTGAACTGTTTATAGTTATTTTTGATGCTTTCTTTCCATTTATCTTTTATGTTATAATTAAGTGTTTCCTATGCTGTTCTGACAGAGTGCTGCAATTTTCTGATTCTGTCTGTCTGCCTCCTTGCTCAAGGCTTGGTAAACTGTTGCTTTGTGGTTTCAGATGGGAGGTCTCCTTTCAATGTTTCTTGTAAGGCAGACCTAATGGCAATGAACTGCTTCAGCTTTTGTTTATCTGGGAAAACTTTTATTTCTCTCTCATATCTGAAGGATAGATTCACTGGATAGAGCATTCTTGGAAGTTTTTGTCTTTCAGTGTTTTGAATATATCATTCCACTCTCTCCTAGCCTGTAAGGTTTCTGCTGAGAAATCTGCTGAAAACCTGATAGAGGTTCCTTTGTAGGTTATTTTCTTTTGCCTGCTGCCCTTATTATTTTTTCTTTGTCATTGACTTTTGCCAGTTTTACTGTTATATGAATAGAAAAGGTCTTTTTGCATAGATGTAATTAGCAGTTACATTGGCTTCATGTACTTGTAAGTGCAGTTTCTTACCCAGGTATTATTTCTTTGAATAAGCTCTCTGTTCCTTTCTTGCTCTCATCTCTGGAATACCTCTAATCCTTATATTGCTTTTCCTAATTGAGTCAGATATTTCTTGAAGAATTTCTTCATTTTCTTAAAATCTTAGTTCTCTCCTCCTCTACCTGAAACATTTCTGTATTTCTGTCCTCTCAAGCACTAATTCTGTCCTCCGTAACATCAGCTCTATTTTTTATGGTTTCTAGATTATTTTTTTAATCTCATTAGTTGTGTTCTTGATCTTCAGAATTTCTGTATGATGTTTTTTGGTGAGGAAGATTGTCCCTGAGCTAACACCTGTGCCATTCTTCCTCTGCTCTGTATATGGGATGCTGCCACAGCATGGTTTGATGAGCAGTGTGTTGGTCTGTGCCTGGGGTCTGAAGCCGTGAATCCTGGGCTGCAGAAGTGGATCATGCGAGCTTAACCACTATGCCATCAGTCCAGCCCCTGTTTACTGTTTTTTTTTAGAGTTCAATCTCCTTGGTGAAGTATTCTTTTTGTTCATTAATTTTATTCCTGAACTCACTGAACTGTGTTTCTGAGCTTTCTTGTGACTCATTGAGTTTGTTTATGACAACTATTTTGAATTTTCTGTCATTTAGATTGTAAATTTCTGTGACTTCAGGATCGGCTTCTGGAGACCTGTCATTTTCCTTCTGCTCTGAAGTGTTACTGTCATTTTACATGGTGTTTGATGACTTGGTCCTTTGCTGGCACATTTGTGGTAGTATCAGTTTTCAGATTCTACCTGCCACTGCTAGGGGGAGCAGGAGCTGTGTTTTCTGATCCTGCCCCCTCTGTTGGAAGTTGTGTGTGTAGGGCTGTTCTGCATTTGCGTGGGCTGGCCACAGCTGCTCTACAGATTGTGCTCACATGGGCAGGGCCTCTGCACTGGGCAGGTGGGTTGTGCATGGCTGGCGGGGTCCCTGTATTTGGTGGCCAGATCCCTTTTACGTGGGTGGGGTCGCCATGCTCAGCAGGGAAGCAGCTGAGCTGCTGTGCTAGGTGGGAGGGGTGCCTACATGGGGGCCAAACTGCCAGTCAGTGGGTCCTGTGAGCTGCTGTGCTCTGCAGATGTGGTGCTTTCTTAGCAGGTGGGGCACCTTCTCTAGGCTATGCTAGGCGGGATGGGCACCTATGTGGGTGCTCAGCCACCACTTCGTGGGTCCTGTGGGTTGCTGTGCTCCACAGGTGGGTGCTTTCATGGGGACTGAGCTGCCGCCACTCAGTCTGGATAATTTTTACTGGCAGGGCTGCTGTAGCATGGTGGGTGTTCCCGTGGGCTGGGATACAGCTCTCAAAGCATTCTGGTGGGCCTGGCTGCCTCTGCCTCCTCTTACAGTCATGCTGGCTGCTGTGTGAGGATCTGCAGTCTGGGTTGCTGCTGCTAGGGTGTGGGGGGAGGCTCAGGGAAGTGGTGTGTTTACCTAGTTCCACTGCCTTTCAGAGATCAAGTCCACCCACCTTCAGTTGCACAGCTGTGTGGCTCTCTTAAATGTCCTATTGTGCTGTGCAGGGAATCCTCTGCTGTTTAATAAATTTCCATTTAGTCGTAACATAGAAGGGAGAGACAAAGGGAACAATTCACTTTGTTATGATGCTGACGTCTGTGAGGAAATGACAGATATTAAGTATCAGACAGTAATTCTCTATTGTCTTTGGTTAAGTATGTTTCATTTATTCATTAAAGCAATATTTATTGAGCACCTACTATGTGTCAAGTACGTTTCTAGATGCTTGGGATACATCAATGAATAAAACAAATAAAAAATCTCTCAGAGGTTGTAGTCTGTGATGAGTGGCAGTTCATCAATAAGTAAGTTATGTATTATATTGGAAGATGATAAATGCCAAGGAGTAGAAACAGCAGAGTAGCAGATTGGGAATCTAGAAGGTCAGAGGTTGGGACACAGTTTTAAATGGAAGTCAGGGTAAGCATCATTGAGAAGGTAACATTTGAACAAAGACTTGAAACAGGGAGCTAGTAAGCCACTTAATATCTGTGGAAAGAGCATTCCAGCCAGAGGGTACAACCGTTGCAAATACTATAAGGCAGTAGCATGTCTGGATTGTTCAAAGTACAGTAAGGAGGTCTGAGTAGAGCGGAAGGTGAGAGTAAAGGGAATGAGACTAGAAAAGTGATGGAGAATAGATCTTAGGGCCTAGCGGACCATAATTTAGGATTATGGCTTTTCTCCAAGTAAAATGTGAAGCCATTGGATTGGGGGATTATAACGAAGGAATGACATGCTCTGACTTTTGATTTAAATAGATCACTTTGGCACCTGTGTTGGGAATATACTTAAGGGGAGCAAGGATGGAACAATGAAATTATTGCAGTAACCCAGGTGATGGAAGATGATGGTTTGAGAAAGGATGGTAGCATGGGAAGTGGCAAGAAGTGTTTTGCTTCTGGATATATTTTGAAGGTTGGGCCCATGATATTTCTTTTGGGTTAAATGTGGGATATGAGGGGGGGAGAAGAGTCAAGGATGACTTCAAGGTTTTTAGCAGGAGCACTAGAGGAACGGAATTTGTTGCAAGTGGATGGAGAAACTACATGTAGAGCAGCCTGGGTGAGGAAGAGCAAGACTTCAGTTTGTCTTTCCAAAAAACAAGTCAATGTAGAAATTTGGTATTTGGACCTGGAGTTCAGGACCGTGAGTTGGATGGGAGATATAAATTTGAGAGTTGTAGACATCATATGCTATTTAAAGTCATTTGACTGTAGGAGGTCACCAAGTGAGAGAGGGTAGATGGAGAAGAAAAGAGAAATAAGGATTGAACTCTAGGGCACTTCAAGTTAGGAGGTCCAGTAGTGGAGGAATCAGTAAGAGACTAAGAAGGAGTAACCAGTGAGGTAGTAGAAAATCAAGAGAATTTGGTCCTTGAAGTGTTCCAAGGAGTAAATGAGTTCCAGAATTTGGGACATGCTGGGTTAAGGCAAAAGAAACAGTTGTATTGACTGCAGGGATTTTCTAAACTTAATATCAAATGTCCCAGTGGGGAAATATAGCATGGAATGCAGTGTCTCTGGAAACATTGACCTAACCTCTTTTCAAAGAGTATCCTGAAAGGACCACAGTGCAATGGAACATACTTTGGGAAATGCTGAATTAAAAGATAAATCCTTTCTTGTCTAATTAGGTTATTGACAGATAAATGTGCTGATAATTCTGAAGACATTTTGAGTTGTTTAAATGTTCTATACCCCTAAGGATTATTTTATCTTATTCTTCAGTTCTACCTGTGCAGGGCAGAAGAATCTGCCTTGTGGGGCTAATTAAGAGGGTAAACAGTTTGTTGGCTGCCCTTGGATAATGATGGAAATACCAGAATTTTCTAAGCCCTGAGTAAACATTGGCTGACTTTCCTATTATGTTTATTTATTTATTAGAATACAACACTTTGCTTCTTGTTTGTTTTTAGCTGTCGAGTTGTAAGAACATAATAAATTTTCAGTCAATATTTGTTGAATTGAGGGATTGGACTTCCTTTTCACTCCAGAAAAATCTAGTTATTTTACTTTATAACAGCTGTGCCTTGGACCAAATACATTATAATAATTTTTGTTAAAAGAATCTCCCTTATATGTCAAATATGTCTAGAATTGATGGCACCACATAATGAGTTCCTACTTTTTAAGTATGTTTAGCTAGTCTATAAGATAATTGCCTTTACTTTAATGTTTCTGAAATTGCACATTTTTAAAGCCCTTTTTCTAGACTATTATGCATCATATATTTATCTTTTCTGCATGTAACTTAGTAAGTTAGTTCTGCTTAGTTGAACAGCACTATCAATAAACTCCTGTTTTGTTACATTTTCAGCCAACAGAATATCTGATTTGTTGACTAAATATTGTCTGCTGTTATGAACTCAATAGTAATCCATTTTACAGTAGTGTCCAATATATTTTCAATTTTATAGTTAAACACTAAAATGGACTGATATCAATTGAGACATCTTATTGACAGCGTCATTGAAGCTTTATCTGTTTTCATCATCAGGTGCATTTTCTTCCTTTAAATACATAAGACAAATGTTAATTCTAAGCCTTACTCATCAAATACACTGAGAAAAGTACTAGACTAAGAATCTGGAGACCTGATTGAGCTTTGCCTCTGCCGTGTACCTATAGTAAGGTTCCTTAACCTTTGTAAGTTTTCTTTCTGCAAAAGGAGGAAATGAATATATATCCATCTTGCCTGACAGGATTTCTGTGATACGGATATCAGGTAATGCGTGTGAACTTATTTTGTATATTATGAAATACTATTAAAACATAAGATTTTATTTCAGTTTTTTCTAATAACGTACCTTAGTCACATGTAAATTAGTAATATTCCTTGAGTTCTTAAGTATGAATTGTAGATTTTTTTGCAGGATTATCTTATGTATTTCTTATTTATAAAGGCAACACCTTAATTAATTTCTCTGACTAGGTAGTACATTATGTGTATAGGGGCTTAAGTGTCCCTTCCTTAGTCCCCCAGTTCCCTACCTCAAAGATAACCTTCCAGAATCATTGTATGCATATAAAAATATAAATGTATATTATATGCCTCCTGCTCTTTTTACATAAATGATAGAGCATGCAACTATACTGTTCTGTGTGTCACGTTTTTACTTAGTATATTTTAGGTGTAATTTTATAATAATGCATATAGAGTTACTTCTTTTTTTCATTTATTCATTCCACAAACAAATATTTATTGAGTGTCAGGTGTCAGGTACCATTTTAGGTTCTGGGGATGCAGTAGTGAACAAAACTAACATAATTTTTTCTGTCCTCATGGACCTTTCACTCTAATTGGAGGAGACAGACAATAAATAAATATATTTATATATGTCAGGTGGTGGTAAGTTCTTTGGAGAAAACCAAAACTAGATGGGAGAAAAAGGGTGCTGGGAGGAGTATTTATATATAGGATCATCAAGGAAGGCTTCCCAGACAAAGTGCCATTTATACAGAGATCTGAAAGAACTAAGGGAGCAAAGGATAAGAAGGCCCTGGGGTGAGAATATTCCAGGCAGTGGGAAAAGCCAACGAAAGGCCCTGGGGCAGGAGTCCCCTTTGTGTTGGAGGAACAACAAGGAAGCCAGTATGGCTGGAACAGAGTGTGAGGAGTAGGAGATGGGATCAGAGAAGTAGGAGGCATTTTAGATTATGCAGTCCTGCAGACCATTGTAAAGACTGTTGTCAACTCTTAGAGAAATTAGAAACCATTGAAGATCTGAGCAAAGAAGTGACATATTGACTTGGTTTCCAGTCTTTTGTTATTATAAAGACAGCCTTGGTGAATCCTTATAATATTACTATGTGTATAAAGTGTAGTTTATGTGTAAGATACATTTTAGAAGGTTTTGTGCAGAAGGTTTAGATTTTACTCTCAGAATAGTTTAAAAGTTTCTTAACCTGATAACAATGTCAGTTGTAGATGTCAATTATTACTTTAATATTGACAATAATCTTTCTGTTTTGCAGATTAATAAATTCTTGCTTCTGGCTTTCATATGCATGAATTTTATCATGTTGAACTTTCAGAGGCTTTCTAACCATTAATATTATTAAATTATCTTATGGATCTGATTCCTAAAGTGTATTTACAGGTGTATGTTATGCTTTACGTTTATTTGATGTATGAATTTCTAATTTATAAAACAGAGAAGTTAGGAGATGATTATGATTATGTTTCAGAAGCCTTGTTGACTTTTCCACATTATTCAGGTCAAGATTCCTTAACATCACTAATCATCAAGGAAATGCCTATCAAAACCACAGTGAAATATCACCTCATACATGTTAGAATAGCTATTATCAAAAAGACAAGAAATAACAAGTGTTGGTGAGGATGTGGAGAAGAGGGAACCGTTGTGCACTATTGGTGGGAATGTAAATTGGTGCAGCCACTATGGAAAAAAATACAGAGGTTCCTCAGAAAAATTGAAAATAGAACTACCATAGGATGCAGCAATCCACTTCTGGGTATTTATCCAAAGGAAATGAAAACACTGACTTGAAAAGGTATGTTAAACCTCCATGTTCATAGCAGCATTATTTACGATAGCCAAGGTATGAAAATAACTAAATGTCCATCAATGGATTAACAGATAAAGATGTGGTATACATGCATACACACACAATGAAATATTATTCAGCCATAAAAAAGAATGAAATCTTGCCATTTGTGACAACGTGGATGGACCCTGAGGGCATCATGCTAGATGAAATAAGTCAGGCAGAGAAAGAGAAATACAGTATGATCTCACTTATGTGAGGAATCTTAAAAAAAAAAACAAACTGAATTCATAGCCGTAGAGAAGAGATTGGTGGTTGTCAGAGGTGGGATGAAGGAGTGGACAAAATGGGTAAAGGTGGTCAAAAGGTACCAACTTCCAGTTATTAAATAAGTAAATCCTGGAGATATAATGTACATCATGATGACTATAGTTAATGCTCCTCTATGTATTTGAAAGTTGTTGAGTAGATCTTAAAAGTTCTCATCATATGAAAAAAATTTTTGTAACTATGTGTGGTGATGAATGTTAAGTAGACTTATTGTGGTGATCGTGTTACAATATAGACAAATATCAAATCATTATATTGTACCCCTGAAACTAATATAATATTATATGTCAATTATATCCCAATTAAAGAAGATTCCTTTAAATATTCGTTTTTCTTTGGTTCATACAAATGAAGTTATTTTACATTACAGGCTAGTTAATGGATAGTGCCAGAGATATTCTTTTGCATTAGGCCACAATATCTTCAGTATCAGGGGGGAAAAAACCTTTAAAATTTCAAAATGTTTTCACTTTATATTTTAACTCTTGTCTGTGCTCATATTCACATCCATATACAGTGGATATATAGGCCAAATCAAGTAATTGGTAAATGAAAAGTAACTTTTTCATTTATGTTTGTATATGTATATATATATGCATATATACTACAAATCAAATGAAAAACTACTTTGCATTTTCATTAATATTTTCAATCATATTCATTTTCATTTCATATATTAATGAAATATACATATTAATTAATGAATTAATGAATATATGAAAATATATACATATGTGTGTATATATATTTCAAATTTGTCTTTTTAATTATGGATTTTATAATATTTTAGCAGAAACTAACTGGCTAGCAGTTAGCTAACCCTAAAAGGATATAATAAAAGGAAAAAGTTAAGTTAGACTAGAATTAAGTATTTACTATGACTAATGCAAAGAAAAAGGATTAATCACTCAGATTCATTCAGTCATTTGGGATTCAGTAAGTGTTTAATGATTACTTACTACATGAATATCATATACTGGGGTTTTGTGGGAGGGGCTGGTCAAAGATAAAATAGATTTAGACCTTGCCATAGGGTTTGTTGTGGGAAATGAAGCAGAAGTAATTTGTTTAACAATTGAAAATTGGCTGCATTTTGCCTTGTGTGTATCCATACAGTGAAACGTTAAAAAATAATTTAGGTGTCTAGCAGTACCTGGAAATACACTCAGCAAATGTTTATAGAGGGAATGAATAGGTACAGAATTTCAAAATATCTATTGGCTATTCAGTTTAAATGTTAAGGTTAGTGTCTGTCAAATATTTTTCACTTTTAAAATAATTGTAGCAGTGGTATTCTAACAGAGTGACAAAGTTGAGTAGTTACAGAGATAATGACTAATAAGTGATTGCAATAGAGTCGTCTCGAGAGAGCAAGCTCCAGCTGTAGAGGCAGGCTGCTTGATTTGTATCTCTGCTCTACCACTTAATACATGTGTGATGTTAGCTTAGTTATGAGATTTTTCCTGCCCTCGTTTCCCAACGTGTATTACAGTTTTACCTACTGTTGGGTTTGTTGTGAGGAATGGTTATGTTTACACATTTAAAGCACATGGAACAGTGCCTGCCACTTAGTACACTACTGTTGTCTTTTATATAGCTGATATGTGTGTGCTTATTTCTCTGCTATTCTTTATTCCTTAGTCTTGATACTATTTTTCATTAAGCATAAATCTTTTCTTTTAAAAAGGTATGCTGTTAATTTTTGGGGTTTTTTGAGGAAGATTAGCCCAGAGCTAACATCTACTGCCAATCCTCCTCTTTTTGCTGAGGAAGATTGGCCTTGAGCTAACATCCATGCCCATCTTCCTGCACTTTACATGTGGGACGCCTGCCATGGCATCGCTTGATAAGCAGTGCGTGGATCTGCGCCCGGGATCTGAACTGGCAAACCCCGGGCCACAGAAGTGGAGCATGCGAACTTAACCACTGCGCCACTGTATGCTGTTAAGTTTTAGATGATAGGCTTGTTTGGGATCTACTCTATTTGAAGTGTTATTGTCCTTTAGCCATAATACATTACAAAATATTTTTTAAACAAAGTATCATGTAATTAACTTATGACTTATGTATTGTTGACATCAGTAGGATTGACCAGCTAATTTTTTAAAGAAAATTTTTAGTTTAGCTACTCAAAGCTCACTTTTTTCCTTCTTCTACACTATTAAAGTTTGTTGAAAATTTTCACAAAGAAATTTTTACAAAAATATAGCTTATAATCACATTTTAATGCCAGTTTTCTTTATGGTTTAATTTGAATAGAAGAAAAAAAATCTCTAAAGGCCATTATATTTTATGATTATTTATTCATTCCTAAAATAACATTGTTTTTAAAAGTTTGCACTTATGGAAAATTCAATTAACAGCTTTTAATACTCATAATGCCTTTTTAAAATAACTCGTCATTTTATGTGATATCAGTATTTTCTTCATTCTGTCAGTTGATATCTCTTGTTTTTTCCTATCCCTTTGATCCCTTTCTCTCAGTATTATTTAAAGGTTCTCTTTTTAGCAGCAGGGCAGGGGGAGAAAATGTAGGAATCTGAGTCAAATCACCCTGGGTTTAATTGCCTTTCGATGAATTTTTATCCCCTAAACTTCAGTTTCTTCAGCTGTAGAATGAGGTTAGTAATATGCAGTTCACAGGATTGTTATCAGGACTAAATGAATGAGTGCAAAAGCATAGGCACGTTACAGAGCCCAGACATAGTAAGGTGCTTAGTACACACTTGTTTTCTGTCCCTTTTCTTTCCCCTCTCCACTCCGTTTCTCTCTTTCCTCTTCTGTTTTGTTTCTTCCACCTCTGCCCATTTTTCCTCTTCCCTCCTCTGCCTTCTAATTAAACAATTAACCAACTCCTATGAATATCTATTGTATGCCATGGATAGAGACATCCTGGAATAATAGACAGTCTCTGCACTCATAGATCTACATGCAGCCGGCAGAAATTGCAATAAACAATTGATTAAACGGGAAAACATCAGAATTAAGTGCTGTGATGAAATTGATCATTAATAATTTCTCAGGCTTTAGCTCTCATCCCTTGGCCTTCAATCCTTTTCTTTTCTTTGTAACCACGTATCTTTGGGCTTTGTTTTTTCCTTCTGTCGTGATTTAAACATCAATTGGCAAATCTACATTTCCAAGGATGTTGGGAATACGGGAATACCACTCAAGATAAAGATGAAAAATGAAAGTAGAGAAGTTAAGTGACTTATTCAAGTTCACACCAAAGAGATTAAATGTAAGAAAACATTTTAATTTATTAACAACAATTTCATTATTATTCACACGTTAATTAAATTTTCTTAGGATTTTTTTTTCAGATTAACTGTTTACTTAACTAATGGACATAGTATTAACTGGCATTCATTCTGTGTTAATTAAAAATTTAAAAAAAACTTTAGACTATTATAATGTAGTTTAATGCAGATACATTGTTTGAAAAGACAGAGGAAAAATTTAGTCATCTGAAGAAGAAAAAAAGATATTTAGATACATGGCTAATTTGTTATAATTGTGAATAATAAAATTGCTAAAAATTTCTATTGATAAATGAGTACAATTTTTCCTTTACTCCTATTCTGTTTTTGTTTTTTGCACTCATTAAAAATAAATCAATCAGGGGCTGGCCTGGTGGCGCAGTGCTTAAGTTTGCACGTTTTGCTTTGGTGGCCCAGAGCTTGCTGGTTTGGATCCCTGGTGAGGACAGGGCACCGCTTGGCAAGCCATGCTGTGGTAGGCTTCCCACATATAAAGTGGAGGAAGATGGGCATGGATGCATGGATGTTAGCTCAGGGCTGGTCTTCCTCAGCAAAAAGCGAAGGGTTGACAGCAGATGTTAGCTCAGGGCTAATCTTCCTCAAAAAAATAAAATAAATCAATCAAAAGCAACTGCTTGGCATATAAACCATTGCACAACATGTTCAAGACATTCCTTTAAAAATTTTTAAATAATTTAGTTACCTTCAATCTGAAAAAAGTTATTCCAGCCTCTACAATTTATTTGCTGATTCCTCTATTAAGCTGACTGGTATTTATCTTAAAATTTATGTATAAAGATGTTGTTATCTTTTGGCTAAAATTGTGGGTAGATGTTTGACCTTGCTTATAGGGAAGGATTTACATGTTTTTATCTCCGAAGTCTTTTGTCTTGAATTTTGAAAATTATTTTATGACACATTAGTTTCTTTAATTGAAAGGTTTTATAAAGAGAATATGTGAATATTATTATTTATTGCTTCATTTGGTGCCTAATGAAGGAATTTTAAATCATAATAAATATTCTCTTTTATTGTGTTCTGCAGAAAATTATTCCTCAGTGTTAATATTTAAAGGATTAACACTCAACTGGTAATTTTTATAGTCATTGGTTTACTTTGCAAATCCCAGATGAATGATAAGATCTTAGACTGAGGAAAGGTTTTCTCTGTCTGAATATATCTAGAGACCTTTTAGAATAGAGGCTAATTTTTCCGGATAAGTTTTCAAAGTTGCTTAAAAATCATTTAATCCCTGGAAGTAGAAGCAACTCAGAAAGAATCAGTTACACTTCCATTATTTAACTATGTGGTAGATGTTGCAGGGGGCTATACAAAGAGTATAAACAGATTCAGATCCTTTTATTCTTCATTTAATCCTTCATTTTGAAACTTGAATTAGTGTTATCATATTGATGATGTCAGAAACATAACATTTGGACAACTAGAAGGTTAGACTGTTTAAAACAGCATAGTTAAGAAATGAGAATATTCAGATAGACTAAGAGAGAAGAATGCTCAGCCCAAAGAAGGTCCTATATATATATACACACACACATATATATAGAAAATAAGATTATTTTAAGGAAAACAAAAGATTATTCTATATGTTTGCTAGATATCAATTTAAATCTTAAGCTCATGCTGCATAAAAAGTAAATTTCAAGTGTTTTACGCAAGTGTAAAAAAATAAAGCCACAAAACTACTAAAGAAAACATAAGTGAACATTTTTCTATGTTGGAAAACAATTAAAATGCATAATAAAACTGGGAATAAGATATGTTGCAAATATGACAAAGGATTAATGTTTTTAAATATGTAAGTAAATCATCCAAATTGGTTTGTAAAAAAAGTAATGCGCCAATTAAAAGTGGACAAAGACTGTGAATAAGAAATTCATAATAGAGGAAATATAAACTTTAATAGAAATAGGAAAAAGTTTTCAGCCCCACTAGTAGTAAAATAATGATTAAGAAATGCAGTTAGAAAATAATGAGTGATTTATCTTGTCTGTCACCATCCACCATGGCCTCCTTCCAACCTGTTCTCCATACTCCAGCCAAAGTAATCTTTTATCGTTTCAAATCAGAACAAAACTGGTTATATTGACCCCCACAAGAATGACTACAATGGCTTCTTATGACTTCAGGCTAAACACCAATTTCTCTAAAGAGCCTGTCTAAAGGCCTGATATTGTCTTGCCCCTACCATGGACTCTGATCAATCAGAAAGGATGCTGATCATAACCACCAGATGTGTCACTGTGGAAGAAAGAGCTAAAAAAGAAAGGAAAATATTAGGGGTGAAGGTCTGGCAGAAAAATCTTGAGATAGTTCAGGGGCGGATTGTATTAAACTAGTTTAAGAATAAGTGTAGTTGGAGTAAGGTAGTAAGAGGTTTGTAAGAAGCTATCAAGTGTGGTCTGAAATCCCACAAGTGAAGCAATTCTGACTGATAAGCCCCAGTTATGAATGGTAGAATGCACTGCTGAAGTTGAGCCTGAATGAACATTGTTGGAGATGAAGACATCCAAGGAACTTTGAGGACTTGGGTATAAAAATCCTTCATGATAATGTTAGGGATAGAGCAGAAAAGAAAATAATCATAAGCCCCTTGCAAAGATGTCAATAAATGAAGGAGAGTGTCTGAGCGGCCAGTAGATGATAGCATTGAGAATAATAATGCCCTGGATTCATTTATTCTGTTGTTCTAAATACTTCATCTCTTATGATTATTTTCTATATAAAGCTTCTGGTGCTTAACCCAGTACCTGGCAAAAAGTAGGTGCTCAATAAATTTTTCTTCACCATGCCTGATGTTGCAAAATTAAGCTATCAGTGTTTAGATTCTAGTTTTTAGTCAAATGCTTGGCTCCTCTAGATATTCCTTGGTATATAAGCACCAAACCAAACAAAACACCTACTCAGTTAATGTAGAGGGTTAAGTTATTCTGGAATATGTTTTAGAAAGTAATAAACTCCTTATGATACTGATAAAAAGGAAAGGATGCAGTGAAATAGCCTTGACTAGCATGTTCATCACTTATAGATAAAGTTGGAAATTTAGTATGCTCTCTCATTTAAGTGCAGGCAGGATGCACTATGTCTTCAAAAATATCTTAGTCATAACAACCACTTTAGAAAAACTATTTGGCAATATCTACTAAAGAAGGACATGAGCACAACCTGTGACCCTAGTACATCCACTCCTAGATATAGACCCAACAGAAATAAATGCATATATTCCCCAAAAGACATGTACAAAAGTATTCACAGGAGCACTATTTATAAAAGAACCAAATTGGAAACTGCTAAATGTCAGTCAGCATTAGAATAGATAGATTGTGGAATATTTACCCAGTGGAATACTCTGTAGTAATGAGAATGAACAAATTACAACTACAGGGAGTGGTATGGATGAATCTTACAAACATAATGTTGAGTGAAAGATACCAGACATTAGCTATTCTGTGATTCCATTTATACAGAGTTGAAAAAGAGGCAAAGTAATCTATAATATTAGAAGTAGGATAGGGTTACCCTGGGTAGGGTCGGGGGAGTGACTAAAAGGGGGCACATAGGGGACTTCTGGAGTGCAGAAATGACTTGTTTTTTAATCTGTGTTCTGATTGCAGGGATCTTTTCAAACTGAAAATTCGTAAACTGTACACTTTTGATTTATGCCTCTTGTACTTCAATTAAAAATTTCAGAAAAAAATTTGTCCTAATTTAGCATGGGACCAAAATAAAAGCATGCTTAACTCTGTGTGTGTGTGTGTGTGTGGGTGTGTATGTGTGTGTGTTGGGCTGTTTCTGGCTGCCTTTTCAGAATTATTTGGGAGGAAGAGGGGCTTTTTAAACTGCACAGGCCATATGTCTATCTCTCATTGCCCATTCTCTTCCCATTTTATGATATTTCTTCCATGGACTGTGTACTTTCTTTCTCTTTTACTAACAAGCCATAGTTAACTGTAATGTTACCTGAGAAGTGTTATATCCTTCAGATCTTGGGGGAGTGGGGAGTGAAAAAGATTCAGGGACTGTTGGGTAAAGAATTTTGTCTTAAAGAACTCTTTTAAATTCCAAGTGCCTCTTGGGGAAGTAGCATATTAAGCATTGTGAGATATTAATATGTACCTCAAATCAGGGGCTTGGGGAGCTGAAGAGAATAAGAATCACCCTAAAAGTGAGTAGTATAAGCATGCAAAGAGATACTTTGAATGGCAGCCCTAATACAGATAAGCAGGCTAGTGAGTGGGTGTGCTATTGCTGAAGATGAATTTAGTCTATTTCACAATTTTGTCGAAGCCTGACTCTTCTCTTTTTAGAAGTAATTTAGGTTGAGAGAAGTATGTGGAAAAAAATAGTTAGAGAAAACTGAGGAAAAGGTCTTGAAATTTTGGAAAAGAGAACTGACTTCTCTAGTTTAACCAGGAATATTAGAGGGCTACAACTACTTTTTCATATAATTTCATACATTTTCCATATATTTCATATGTCTAGCAAAATAGCTACAACTATTACTGTAGTATAGCCAATATCTCTATTCTGTAGCATAGCCGGTATATGTTAGAGGGCTACAACTATTTTTCAACTCTATATAAATGGAATCACAGACTATGTAATGTCTCGTATCTTTCAGTCAACGTTGTGTTTGCAAGATTCATCCATACTGTTGTGTATAGTTGTTAGAGGGCTTTCCCAGTGGAAACAAAATGGGCTTAGCAAAAGCAAGGAGGATTTGGGGTAGGCAGGTAACTTGGGAGGTATTTGAAGTGACATAGGTGATAGATTATGAAGGGTGCCTGGTTTCAGAAGAAGTCGGTGACCAAAAGACTAAGAACAGGATTGGTAGAGGCAGGTCAGGTAGAATCAAATGGGATCCAGTTAAGAGAAAGCTTTAGTCATCTTTTGAGAAGTTTAGTTAATCTAAAAATTACTAGAATCTTAGATGTTCCAAATAGCCACTTTCTGAAACCGTGGCAGTTTAAATGGCTCTTGTTCCTTTTTTTTTTTTCTCGAATGGATACAGTCTTTTGGAGCCAGGACATTATTTTCAGCCCACATTGTTTTGTGTTTTTTGGTTAAGGGATAGATTAGGTTATCCTAATTAAAATTTGGTTTTGGAGGGAACTCTTTTGTTTCTTCCCAATCCTTTGTCTCTAAGGCCATTAAGGAAGAATCAAGAAAGGAAAAAAGAGAGAGAGGATAAGGAGAAGACAGAAGAAAGATAGTAAGAGAAACAGGTGAGGGAAAGAAGATGAGTAAAGAAAGGTGAAGAAGATGTAAAGAACAGGAAAAGGAAGAGGGAAAACAGAAAGGGACTAGGAAAAAGGAGATACAGAGGAGAGTGCATGAATTTAAAATAAAGTAAAAATGTTTACTGAACCAAGCTAACTTAAGGATGTCAAAACTTTTGCTTTGTAGTTTAGTAAAATCTAATATATGGATACAATTTCTGGTTCAGATACTTAGTAAAATTCATTCTTTTATTTTCAAGTTTTGGATCAAGAGCCAAATTATAATATTTTAAGAAAATTTGTTTCTATCTAATTATTTGATTAATACCAAATGAAGTTATTGATTCCCAAAGGTTTTTGTTGGGTAGTATTTAATAAGAACAACAAAAAAGGAAAATTTTGACGTTTACTCTAATAATTTAGCACTCCTGACAGAAATAGGAAATATGATAAGTTATTGTAGCATTTGTGGGTAGAGGGTATAAATCTGTGTTACATATATAGTTACTTCAATTTGCTATTAGTTATGTCACGAGTATTTAGATATAGCTTATGTTAACAGTGTTTGATTATTACAGATCTCTCCTTTTTCATATTGTGAACCTCTTTCAGTTTTGTTAGTTATAAAATATTCATAGTTATTCCATTTATTAGTCTCCGTTGCAGATGTATTATAGAAAAGAAAATTGCTAGATAACTCTATCATGTCCACTCATGGTTGGATGACATAAGATGAAATTCAGATCATCATGAAAACTTACTGAGATCCTTTTGTGTCCTCCCTTTTTTGCGTATTAGAATTATATAGACTTTTTCTGTACCTGTAATCAATTTCACATGATATTTGATCATGTTTTCAAGGATTTAATTCCTAAATTTAAAACTAATTGAACATGGGATTCTACATTTTGATCAGGTAGCAGTTTCTAGTATGATACAATAAATATTTTGTATCATCTTTTATTTGTATAATCATCTTAGCGTATTAAAAATGTATTTAATCAAAAAGGATCTTTGCTATCCTCTTTTGATAATAATGAAAATTTGTGAGGTTTCTTTTTTTATTTTGAAGAATATCTAATGATATTCTTTGTATATGCTATACAAACATTTTGATTTTGACTTTTCACTAGCTATTTAACTCACTAAGAGAAATTAATACCTATGTACTCTCTAGCATTTGATGACAGCAAACAATTTAGAGGTCTCATTTTTAATTTAGTAGTTGCTCGTTGTAACTTTGAAAATTGTACTGGGAATTAAATCATTTATTTCTATTTTGAAAGATATACCATACTTTTAAGGTTATGGAGTAATTTGTGCAGATACTTAAAATGTTTGGTATATGAGAAGAAGAACAAAGATGGACTAGCCATTCTGTGAAAAAACTCTGGCCTTTTGTTCTCCATAGGAATTTGGAAGCCTAATTTAACTTTTGTCTGCCATTCCTTATAGGCTTCTTGGGTGATTTTTAGGGATGTTGTCTTTTTCCATCTCCCAAAGTCAGAAAGTCAGAGACAGCTTTGACTTCTTGCTGAGCACCCGTACGTTGTGATTTGGAATTAGAATGCTAAAAACCAAAGAACATAAGGGAATCTTCCTGTGTCCTTCCAGTTATCCTTAGAGTCCTTCAGCTGATTGGCAGGAAGTGAAAAAGAGCTAGTGCTTTAAGCTTCAGGTGTATCACTTCTAAGAAAGGCAGCCCGGTAGAATGACCATATCTAGGGGTCTGAAGATGGCAGGGAGCGTGATGTCATCAATTCTAGGTAATCAGGCTTTTGTTTTAAATTTTTGGGGAAAAAACCTGTTAGCTCTGGGAATTTGTAAACTTCACATTGCAAGGCTTCTTGTACAGGTTTAATATTCGCTAGTTTATATGCTTGTGTTCATTCACTCATTCATTTTCTGCCACAGTCTCCAGAGTATTTGAGGTAGCTATTGACATCAAAAATCAGCAAAATTCTAATATAAATAGAAAATAAAATCAGAACCAGGAAAAATAGTAACAGAATGTCAAGACTGGGGGAAAAACTATGTAGGTCATAGCACATATAGATAGTACATTAGAGCTATTATTTTCTCTCTAAACTTCCCAAAGGCCAAAATGAAAAGGAGATAAAGTCATATAACACTTACTATTAAATAAAAGAAAGCATGTCACATTGCTGGAAAGCAAAGATTTTATTGTATTTAGCTCTAATAGAATTTCTTTCTGGAGGCTTTAAGTTTAACCACACTGACTTTTGTGGTGACAGTGCCCTTGACAATATCACTACAGCTAATACAAGAAGGAGATTCATAAGGCCACCTCTTGCAGAATCTGGAAGCCCTCAGTGGAAGAGGAGGCCACAATACTAAAACGTTCTGTGGACATCTAAGAATGCAGCTGTCTATAAATTGATTTTACCCAAGAATATAATCTGGACTTAGACTAATGGATGAACTGGATGTGCCTCTAATAATTCTCTTAGTACCATTTTCTTAGCTGCAGTTTGGATATGCAATGGATAATTATATTCCCTGTGAAGAGTTCTCAATTGCAGATAGTCTATACTTGCTTGAAAGTGGATTTGTAAGATTAGAAGCATTTACTAGTTAATTTATTAGCTGATTTAAAAAAATTTTTATATTTTCTTTGGAAATTTTTGGAAATATTTTATATATTAAAAATAATTTTTATGTGTTTGTGAAAACTTAACCCTCATAAAATTATTCAAAGCTTATCCCTTGTTAGGATTAAAAAATATTAAATGGTTGAAAGGAAATTGTCAGTGTTTAACTTTTTCTGGCAATTTTCATGATATATTCTACTTATTTATGTCTCACTATTTTCTAGTTGGTTATTCTTAATTTTACTTTGTAGATTTTTTGTTGTTGTTGGCTTTATGTATAATCACTCTTGCTATAGATTTTTTGCTTTTTTGATGAGAAAGATTCGCCCTGAGCTAACTTCCATTGCCAATCCTCCTCTTTTTTTTTTTTTTTTTTTTGCTTGAGGAAGATTAGCCTGAGTTAACACCTGTGGAAATTTTCCTCTATTTTGTATGTGGGATGTTTCCACAGCGTGGCTGATGAGTAGACCAGGTCCACACCCGGGATCTGAACCTGTTAACTTGTGCTGCTGAAGTGGAACAGGTGGAACTTTGACCATTTGGCCACAGGGCTGGCCCCCTAGATTTTAAAGATAAGTAGTTAAAGAGTGCTAGAAATCTAGCTAATGTATGAAACATGTTCTGTTTTGGAGGGAGGATTTTTCTTAATAAATTTTTTAGTATCCATTATAATTTAAAATTTCCCCAAAGAGACACTTTGAGGGACACTTAATTTGATTCACTAACATTTGGCAGTCTAAAGCCTCGTATGTTAGGTTGCTCTACTATGGCATTTCAGGAAAATTACTAGAAGAAAGGAACTGACTGTGTGCTAGACATAAAAAATATTACTGGCAGACAATCCTGCTAGGAAGGAGTTATTCCTACTTTTCAGATGAGAACATTGAAACTTGAAGGGATTAAGGAATTTGATCAGAATCAGAATGGCAGATTAAAATTCTAAATTTTCTGACACTATGGTTTAAATTCTATCCAAGCAATGTTGCCTGTTTGCTAAGCCAACAGACTTGTAGTAAGAGAGAACTTAGGTCAGATCCTCTCTGTGTTATTAACTATGTGACCATATGCAGTCACACAACCTCTCTGAGATAAATTTCCTTGGTAAAATATGGCAAGTAATAGAAATCTCATAGAATTGTTTTGAAAATTAATGAGATAATGTTTATAAAAATGTGTATTAGCACAGTGCCTGGCCTATAGCTAAACTCAGTAAATGACGGCTATAAAGAAAGAAAAAGTGACCATGATGTCTCCTAAATGTGGTTTTTCAGTATATGTATGTTGTAGGTTGTATTCCACTTTAATTGTTTTTCATGGTGTAAAACCTAAAGATAAGAAGTTGCCAGCAGGTGGAGCTCAGTGTTAGAGAAACCAAATTTCTGAAATAGAGATGTTTTTCACCTTATGTTTTAAAAATAAAATTAAATAAATGCATACAGTTTTGACATTTATATGTGAAGGTTTTCTATTTTTAACATTCTTACCAAAAGTCCTAACCCTGCAACTTAGTTCTTGAATATGTAAAAATAATGCTTTAATTATTTGTATCATTTTGAAATTTCTGTTATATCTGGTATCACATATAAGGAATGATGGTTCATTTACATGAATAAGACATGCTTAAAGTGAACTTCATTTGTAAAGGCTGGCTTAGAATTTGATCATTTCACTCAGTAATTGCACTGATAATGTCAAATTTAACTATCAAAACCCTCTAATCGGCCACTCTCACAGTATTCCACTTTCTAGTTAAGGGCATCACCTTTAGTCAGCAGCTTAAGCTAAAATCTTGGGAATCACCCTTGTGTTCACTGTTTCTCAAATCTTACATCCACTCCATCAGCAAATTCTCTTGGTGCTACCTCAAAAATATATCCCAAATCTGACCTCTTGTCAGCATCTCCACTATGATCATCCTAATAAAATATACCACACTTGTGGCCTGGACTGCTTCAGCCAGGCTACCTGCTTCCTCCCTTGCCCTCCCTACATTTTATTATCTTCACAGTAACTAGAATGATCTCACTGTGATCTTACGTAGCACCTGCTTATGACTCTCCTGTGGCATCCCAATGTAACTAGAATAAAATTCCTTATTGTGGCCTAAACTACATGATCTCTTCTCTGCCTACGTCCCCCCAGCATAGCCTACCACCACTTCTCATCTCCCACACTCTGCCTTTCTGATCTTACTACCCTTTGAGCACACCAAGCTCCGGGCCTCTCTTTTCCTCTCTCCTTAATACTCTTTCCCCAGTTCTTCATGTGACTGACTGCCTTCTTTTCCTCATTTCACCTCAAATGTCACTCCTTTGAGATCTACTTTCATTATAATAGGCTCTCAGATTATCCCTCTACCTCCAACCGTCGTTATTTATCCTGTTGCCCTTTTCCGTGTCTTACATAGCACTTTTAGTATCTTTATTACTACTGCTGTTACTACTACTCCTCCTCCTACTATTTTGTTGGCTAATATTTACTGTGTGGTAGGTTTCTTCTAAGCATTTTTGTGCATTAATTACTTTAATATGTGTATTTATATGTTTAAATATAGCATCTGTTTAATTATAGTGTTTATGTGTGTATGTTTTCAGTATGTATTTTCTTCCCCTATAATCCCTGCTAGTCCCCAAAACTGTAGGTCCAAGAAGCCAGGCACTTCCATTTTGTTTATCACTATTTCCTCAGCCTTGAGCAGTACTTGGCACATAGAGGAAGCGCGGTAAATATGTTTTGAATATTGGGCAAACTCTTAGAATTCATAGTAACAAATAGGGTCATCAAATATTTAAATAAAATAACCTCCTAGGGGAAAGGGAGCATTTTCTAGGGAAGAAATCATGCCTGACTGATTATTGTTAAGAATTCTTTTATATGAAGGTATTAGGGTACATAAAATAATCTACTTAGGTTTTAGAAAAGACTTTGACAATGTTCCTTTTACCAAAGATTACTAAATATTAAGTCACCATTGGATGGGAAATATGCTTTTAGCATGGCCCAAGAAAAGGTTTAAAATCGGAAATCAAAGGGTAGGTATTTATTTAACTGGAAAAGTGTAAAGATCAAGGTGCCTCAGCAATTAATGATCACATCTGTTATGGGTTGAATTTTATCCCCTGGTATCCTAATACCCAGTACTTGTGAATACGACCTTGTTTGGAAATAGGATCTGTAGATGTATCGAGTTAAGATGAGGTTATTAGGGAAGGTTCTAATCCACTATGACTGGTGTCCTTATAAGAAGAGAAGAGAGAGACTGACATACAGGGAATGCAGCCATGTGAAGTCTGGGACAGAGACTGGAGTTATGCTGTCACAAGCAAAGGACTGCCTGGGTCTACCAGAAGCTGTAAGAGGCAATGATCCTGCCCTAGAAGTTCAGGAGGGAGCAGCATCCTGCCAACACCTTGATTTCAGACTTCTAGCCTCTAGAACTGTGAAAAAATAAGCTTTTGTTGTCTTAAGCCACCCAGTTTGTGGTACTTTGTTACAGCAGCCCTAGCACACTAATACAGCATCAGTTATGTTTATTATATTTATAAGTGATCTGAAAGACTACCTAGTAATGAGGTATCTAGATCACATCAAATTTTTCTAGTTGTGAAGAGCAAATCCAGTGGGTACAGATGATCATAGGAGAAATATTTGAATTAGCTTTTCTCTGGGCTAGACCAAGAAGCAAGAAATCTAGTTTCTCTAGATTTTATATTCCTTGATTGTAAACATTAATTTTGATTTATTTTATCTCCAAAATTGTTTCCAGATTTAAAGTTTTGTGATTTTATACAGAAATATATAGTTTTTTGTGAAGATATATTCCAGGCACTTAGTAAATGCTCAATGAATATTGAAAGAATAAAGGCATAAAACCAAACAGGAAATAAGAAATAAAGATAAGAAAATATAAGTAAATTTATGTAGGTATAAAAATACAAATTATTTGTTTAAAATGATCTAGGGAAGAAAGTGAGATCAAGGAAAGAATATTGAGACTCAATATGCATTGTTTCTTGAGTGTAGCAACCTATAGCAGAAAGACAAAGTTAAAAATTGCTGATGAATCCTTTGAGACTCCTTTTTGGCAACAGAATACTTTTGGTGAGGTGGAACAGAGACCTAACCCTAAAAGCATAATATAATAGTTAGTTGCATAGACTCTGGAGCAAAGTTGATTGGATTTGAATCGTGGATCAGCCACTTATTGGCCATGTAACTTGGGGCAAGTTAGTTAACCTTTCTGTGCCTCAGTTTTCTCATCTATAAACTAAGGCTTGTAATAGAACCCATATTATAGAGTTATTGTGGGGGATTAAATAAAATATTCCACCTAAAATGTTTAGAAGAATATCTGGCTCATAAGTTGTTCCCACCCCATGTTGTCTATTATTATTTATTAAATGTAACATTTTATAAAATTATTCTCAGAATATAAAATTGGGCATTTTCCTTATACCATGATATAAAAATAAGTGGTTTACTGACAACAAAATCAAAATGTGGATATATTTAAAATAGAGAAATAGAGGAAATTATACAAAGAAAGAAGTCTTAATTTCTTTTTTAAAGTGCGTCAAATTGGAAAGGGAGGCAAAGGGTTTAAAGGATAAGATGTTATGTCAGAATCGTGAACAAGAAAAGTTTTCCTGAGTAAGACTTTTGTATAGTAAATCTCTCTTGCTCTTTTTCAATTTTTCTTATTTGTTTTCGTAAAGTTCCTTGGACTTTGGTCTATTTAAAGAATGTTCTGCACAGTTTCTGAACATGATATCTGGCATCTAGTAGTTGCATAGTACCTTCTTTTCTTTAAATGAATGAATAAATAAGGATTTACATAGCAATTAATAAATTATTATAGAACAGATTATCACAATGGTAGCCTTGTTTTCAGATTAAACATTTTTGGTTTTAAGCATTCCAAACACTCTACTGCTTCTCCAGTCCTGTCACCCCATTGTATGTTAAGCTCAGTACATTCTTGCTGCAAGGAAATTTCTAATTTTTATTTCTATTGAGACTGTAAAGATCATTTGTGCATAATTTAGATGCTTTCTCTTTCAATCAGAATTATAAAACATTAGAGAGTTATACTTCAGTAAAGTTAATTAAAAAGCACTGGATTAAGAAAAACTTTGTGAGGCCGAGCCCGTGGCTGAGTGGTTAAGTTCACATGCTCCGCTTCAGTGGCCCAGGGTTTGCTGGTTTGGATCCTGGGCGTGGACCTAGCACCAATCATCAAGCCGTGATGAGGTGGTGTCACATATAGAAGAGCTAGGACTTATAACTAGGATATACAACTGTGTACTGGGGGGCTTTGGGGAGTATAAAAAAGAGGATGATTGGCAACAGATGTTAGCTCAGAGCCAATCTTCAAAAAAAAAAAAAAAAACTGTTGCTAAAAAAAAAAGAAAAGCTTTGCAGCACAACTGTTTGCAAGTTTTGTTTCAAGAACTGCTTAGAAGCTTATCTTCTCAGAGATCTCAAGATCCAAGTTCCTAAAGCAGAAGACTTCAAGTTTGTAAAGAAGAAAACAAGTTATTTTATTAAAAAATCAATTAGAAAATAGACTTATTTCTTAAATAACGAATCTTCACTTAATGCATGAAGATTTCCTCTTTACTGCTCATTAAACCAATAACATTTGTTGGATATATCAACTCCTTTAATCCAGAACTGACTAGTATACTTCCATGCCAACAGGGGGAGACAGTATCAAATAGGAGATCCAGACCTGTGGCTTTTCTATCTTGCTTTTGGCTCAGGCAGGAAGATCTGTGGACAGATTGCCTTCTGTGGGCCCACCATCACCAGCTCTTGGCTAAGATTTGAGATGGAGAAGAAAAATACATGTTTCTATTGTGGGGGTAATCTGGAGCCTAGTTCTGAATCCCAGTGCTGTAAAATGTGTGCTTTAAAGTACAGCTCTGAGGCTTCCTCTCCTTCCACATCAGAACTCAAAAGAGAGCAGGTAAGGGGGAAGGCTGTGTCAGGCCTACTTTAGCCAGGCCCAGAAATTATCTATAAGTCCAGCAAATCATCTATTTTATGCTGCTTCTTCAAATGGGAAGAGTAATTTTTCTTGACTTACTTAATATGACAGAATTCTTTTGAAGAAATACTGTCCTTCAGATGCCAAGCCAAGCCCATTAAAAAATGAAAGTGGCTTGTTTTCTATTTCCATTTTATTTTGTTTGTTTCCTCTATTCACCTTTCAGATTTGAGAAAAATATGTGCTGTCTACTCTTCCAAAACATGGGAAGGGAAAAGAGTGCAGTTTTGTTGGATATCTGAGGAGAAGCGTTGCTCAGTTTAAAATTTCTGGTGGTGTTAAGATTTTTGTTTTCCAAATTTTAGTTTCTGTACTGGCTCATAAGCACAGTTTTACCTTCTTATTTTCAATTTGTGTCAGCAGAGGAAAATAATAATATTTTTCTTGATAGGTATCAAATAATGAATGGCAATGTTTGATAAATCTTTTCAATATGATATGTAAATGTATAGTTCAATACTAATTTTATAATCAATTTTTATGGTTAAGTTAGTAACCTGGAACACAATAATTCCTTAATATTTTGATGTATAACATATCGTTTCTATGAAAAATAGAGTCCTATCTTACATCTGTTGTGTTAGTAAAGAATTATATTTACATGTTATTTTGCAGTTTAAACTTAATTGCCTGCACCTCCAAGTTCCTTATTAATGCCCCTGTATTTGAGGCTGTCATTCTTCCAGACTTGCTATATTAGGAAAAACAAGTTCTAACCTTCAAATAAGAATGGTAAATGTCAAAAAAGAATGTTCAATTATTAAACAACTTAACGTATTTTTTCTTATATGTGAAAAGAGTTTAACAGACATATAATTCCTATTTTAATGTTACCAAATTCAATAGTTAAGTTATGATGTTCTAAATATTAGTGTCCTATAGTTATTGGGTAAATACTATTCATAAGCATAAGAATCATTCTTTTATATTTGTAAGTTTTGTGTTATCTTGATTTATAGAGTCATAAAAATATTAGAGACTGTAGAATCCATTAGTGTCACCGTGTCCAATCTATCATTTTATGTATAACAATGTCTGTGAAGCACGAGATAATTAGTGACTCACAGCTAGCTAGTGACTTATACAACTTTAATTTTCTGTAGCTTTAAAATAAAGTCTTACTTCCTTTTCACTCTTCATTTCCTGATATATATTATTTTATAATCCTTATTCGATATTTTTCTTTATTTTTATGTTTTTACATATCATTTTTTCAAAACAATTTTATGCCTTTTGTTTCTTGTTTTTGAAATTGTTTTTAATCCTCTTTTGCTCTTGTTTCTTTTCTTTTGTGTCAGTTCTACTGCATGTTTTCAAAAAAGTGGAAAAGATTAAAATTTTATTATTTAACTATTTTAGGTAAATTCCTACATTATTCCTCCATTATCCTAAAGTAAATAGGATAATAGTTTTTATCTTGATGGCCGACAGACACCATTCTCAGGAAGACATTAAATATAGGGATGTATACTGTCTTAAAATTTTAAAACAATTTAACAGGTAAATACTTATTGAACTCTCATACCTGTGAACTTCCACCCGTAAACATGATGATTTATCTTTGGTTATTAGCTAATGCTTACCTAAATGTAATGAGATTGACTTATGATAAATCTATAAATATCCTTTTAAACATTTAAGTATTTATCATTGTCAGTCTCCTTAGTCAGATGTTTTTACACTCAGACACACACATATTTAGATTCACATATATTAGCTTATGTGGTGATTCCATACCTGAACTGATCAGACGAGGGTTTTGTATTCTAATGGAGTCACTATTTATCCTCCTTTCATAGGGATGTTCTGGCTTCTTTGGTTTTTACTCTCTGATATTATTTTATGATGTCTCCAATGAATCCTTATTACCATAAGATGCATACTGACTCTTGAGGGCTAATTTTAGGCAGGAACCTTCCCTTTTATGAGAAACTCAGATTCCCCTGGAGGTGGGACCTGGTCCAGGCCTAGTTAGTCTTCTGTAAGCTTTCACCTCTTATATTGCTCTTGCTGCCCATCTGCTCTCTCCTTTAAGTTGTGTTTCATATTAATTCTGTATTGTATATGGCAGATCCATTCTTTACTGTATTTTCACTTCCCTAAAGCATCCTTTTACAGCTCTCCATCTTCTCAGAATTTTTTATTGTGCCCTCTGGAATCTTATTCTGGTAAGCAAACCACCTTTTCAAGAGAAAATTACTCATTCTCCTGTATCCCCTGTAGTCCAGTGTTGAGAAGTGGCCCTTAGTGCTGCCTTTATCCACCCTTATGCAGAAGCCTCTGTGTTTTCAAGGCTTGTACAATTTGGTTGTACTACGTTTACTCCTTCTCATTGACGAACTCTTTCATACTTCTGTTCCTTCCTCGTCATTTATCAAAGAATGTGTTTTCTGGTTCGTTCTCTCTTTTTCTGCCTTTAGCCATTTGGGATGACTTTAGCATTCATGTGGAAGACTCATCTAAAACCTTAATTTCTATGTTCATCAATTTAAAAATAGTATTAAGTGAAGGATGGTAACTGGTAAGCAAGCTTAGGTGAAGAGACTCTTTTGAAAGATGGAAGGAAGCTCTTCGGCCCTTGTTGTCCCTCTTGAGTAACTGGTACCAGTTCTGAACTGCTCACTTTACAGACTTCTTGTTTCATGAGAAAAGTGAAACCTTATTTAGGTAGGTTAATTTTGGACGTATTTCTGCCATGTATAGCTGAATGCAATTCTGGTTGAAAGGGTAAGTAAAATTTTAGTGAAAATAGAAAAAATGACTCAGCGTATTTTTTCAGTACTGGTGTTTTCATTGTTATTTATTTGTTTGCCTGTATCTCCTAGAAGGTACTTGCTTCCAGACCATAGCAGCTTGTGTGGCACTAAGTTTATCAAGGTAGAAGAATTTTAGTGCATCAGTAGACATTGTGGTAGATTCTAATATTTAAAGATCTTGCTACCACATTTTGCCTTTATAAGTATGTGTCTTTTGAAGGCATGATGTTCTTCCTTCCCCAGTTCCCTAGTTTCTAGTTGAATTCTTAGAAAGACTTAATAAACCCTTGCAGATTGACATTTCACAGCATGTTTTAAAGTTATAACATATTTCAGTGTTTGGTCATGTGATAACAGTATTTATGAAAATAGTTAAATTGATGAGTTCTTGAGATTTATTGTGGGACTTAATCTTTTTCACAAGAATGAAAACAAAGATTGTAGGGATTTTAAGGGCTATTACAAATCTTAAGAGAAAACAAGGTAATCGTACATATTTCAGATTGTCCTTGCTAATTGTATAATTTTAGATTATTGCTTTATATGCTCAATTTCTAATTAATTTCTGACAAAAGATTTATTTTAGCTATGATGATGTAATTTTTATATGGCGTCTCCCTTGAAAGTATACATATATTAAAACTGTTTTTACTCTTAAAGAAGAGAATGAGAGAGAGTGGAAGTGATAGAAAGTGTGGTCAAAATTATAAAAGAAAAAAGAGCATAGAGGATAAGTGAATACTTTAGACTCTATATCTAACATTTAGCCAAATCACTGGGGTCTTTATAGTTTGCTTTTTGTTATGTTTTCTTATGAATTTAAAAAATATTATTTACGTAAACTTTATTCTGATTGAGAGACGTGCGTACAGATGTATGAGAACATTGAATATATGATAAAAATTCATCCTAAAATATAGACTATAGTGTCCCTGAGGAGACAGGCGAAAGAGGAAGGGCATGAAATGGTTTTTAGTGTTTTTACTCAATCACAGCAGGTAAAGTGTATATACATTACTAATGTTATAAAGGTATATGTCCAGCAATAATTAGTAAAAATTGACTATTTGTTTTGTTTGTGGTAGCAGGAAAGCATTGGCTGCTTCAAATCTTCTTTTTGAAAAGAAAACAAAATCTTGAAGCACACAAAAATAGATTGCTCTCTTTAAGTACAGAATGTTGAACCTCAGACAAGTCACTTCACCTCTCTGAGTTTCCTCATTTGTAAAATGGGCATAATAGTAATTATTTTTTATTGTTGTTATAATGATTAAATGTGATCAGGCAGGAAAATTCCCTCGCCCTTTGCTTTATACAAAAGAATACACTAAATAATTATAATTATTAAGAGAAGACAATGAATGTACACTTTTTTTGTTGCTGTTTGTGCTGTCAAGTCGATTCTGACTCCTAGCAACCCTGTGTACAGCAGAGTGGAACCCTGCCTGGCCTTTTTGCTCCATCCTTCAGGCGCTATATCAGATAATGCTCCACTGATATTGATAGGGTTTTCATGGCCGCTGTTTTTGGAAGTGATTGGCCAGGTCCTTTGTCCTAGTCTATCTTAGTCTAGAAGCTCTGCTGAAACCTGTCCACCATGGGTGACCCTGCTGGTATTTGAAATACTGGTGGCATAGCTTTCAGCATCTCAGCAACATGCAGCCATCACAGTATAATAACTGGTAGATGGGTGGTGCGGTTCCCTAACCGGGAAATGAACCAGGCCGTGGCAGTGAGAGGGCTGAATCTTAACTAGTAGACCACCAGGGTTGGCAAATGTACACTAAGGAGAATTTTGGGTAAGTAGGGAAACAGTAATAATGTGGTAGTTTGAAGGATGCACTGGGTCAGGAAAGTGTTAGTTTTTAAGTTTTAAAAAGGAAGGGAGAGATGACATTGCTCACAGAATTAGTAGATGTAGCATAACAGATGAGTTTCAGTTGCAGAGTTTCATTTATAGAATTACAGATGACTTTGCTTACAGGAATCAGTTGAGAGGAGGATGTTGAAGAGTCAGATGAAAGAGAGGCTAAAGGGAGCAATTAATGGAGTGGTCTTTAAAGAAAATGGAAGGGCATCATACGATAGGTAGAGGAGTTGACCTAGAAGAGAAGGCAAGCCATCTCCCGAAGAGAGGGAGGGAGGGAAGGATGGGTGTATATACAGATTCATTTGAAAGCGCAGGGCAAAATATTAAGTTCAGTTGTCCATTTGCATCTAGAACACAGGAGACAAGTCTGTGTTGATTGTCACTGACTAAGGAGTCATTTGTGAAACCTCCACGGGAGAAGGGATTCTTTTCTGTGTTTTCACTGATAGCTCCCTAGAACCTGGATTAGTGGCTGGGACATCATAATTGTTCAACAAACATTTGATAAAAAATGAAAGAGATCACACAGGAAATATGAAGAAAAGGCTAAGACTGGAAGCTTAGGGAACACCAAGTGGGTAGTGCAAGTAAGGCTTACAATGGAGACTAAGGAGTGATGAGAGAGAAAAGAGGAGATCCCAGAGAACAAATACCACACAACGAAGAATTTCAGGAAAGGAGCAATCAGTAAGAGGCAAATGCCAAGAGAGCTTGTATTAGTTTTCCATACGGTGTAACAGACTACTGCAAACTTAATGGCTTAAAACCTCATCCTTTCTGTGGGTCAGAAATCCAGGCATGGCATTCCTGAGTTTTTTGCTCAGGGTCTTATGAGACTAAAGTTAAGCTGTTGGCTGGGCTGCATTCTCATCTGGAACTTGGGGGTTCTCTTTGAGCTCATGTGATTGTGGCAGAATTCACTTCCTTACAGTTGTAGGACTGAGGTTCTCATTGCCTTGCTGGTTGTCAACTGGGGGGCCACTTTAGCCCTCAGAGGCCAGCAAAATACCATGCTATGTAGCACCCTCCAGCAACGGAGACTCTTCCTCACACTGAATCTCTCTCTTCAGGAAGAGGACAGTCTTTTTTAAAGGCTCACCTGGTTAGGTCAGGCTCACTCAGAATAATCTCCCTTTCTTAAAGTCAACTGTGTCATATAACAATGTAAACATGGGGAGTAAAACCATCATATTCACTGTCTCAGGGATCATCCAGGATGTGTACACCAAAGAGTGGGAATCTTAGAGATCGGCTTGGAATTCTGCCTTCCACAGAGGTCAAATAAAATGAAAAGTGAATAGAGACCATTAGATTTGGCAGTACCTTTTTCCAGGGAAATGCCACCCACATTTAAGGCATGCAGGTATAGTTTTACACTTAAAAACAAGTAGAGTAACACCAGTTTTCTCCATAGGTCATTTTCTCTTCGACCTCTACTCTGAAAGTAAAAGTAGGAGAAAAAAATAATCTATTTGGATTTCACAGATGAGTGTAACTAAGTTCACATAATAAAGATCATGTGCTTTAAGAATCTTAGAACTTTTTACTCATTTTTATTTTCGTGATTTCTCAGAGTACTGCAGATTAGAAACAGTAAGTGGTAAATAGTGAGTGCAGGTGTGGCATATGGAGGAGAGGTGGGGGAGTGGAGTCAGGCATTGTCGGTAGCAAGAGGTGATAATCCATATTTTAACACCAGGGGAGGATTCTGGCGGGAAAAAAAGGTGCAAAATACAGATGGAACGATTCCAAAACTGAGTCTTATAGCCTTGACTCAGCAAGATAAGGTCAAATTATGTTCATTTTAAACTGTGTAAGAATACCGAAATACATAATTTGTTTGGTGCAGATAACCCCTTTTTAAGATATGGCCAAATGAGGCAACTCATTAGTGCCATTTAGTTCCAAAGTAAGCTATTCTTTTAAAAATTCTGAGTTTCTAGTAAAGTTTTAAGATATCATAATTAGGTATTTGATTTTTTTGTTCCCTTAAAGCCTCAAGAAAATTTATGTGTAATTTTTCTGAATCTATGTATAATTGTTATATCAGTGAAGCTGATTTAAAAAAATTTTAGATGTTAATTTCTTTAGTTCTATAAATTATCTTGTTACTGCTCAATCAGTGTAGGGAAGAGAAGAAATGATTTGATTTTAGATTACATTACAGGTGTGAATGTAGGAATTAGTATTCTGCGTAAGAACTTGTTGTTATTGTCCCTGGAGAAGTTATTTAACTATTCCAAACTTTGGCTTTCTAATCTATAAAATGAGAATAACAGGACCTGCTATATAGTGCTACAGACAATTAAATGTACAGAACAGTGCATGTACAGGTACGTGGTGCTTGGCTTGTAGGTTGTGCTCGAGTGTTAACTACCTTCAGTGTTAGAGCCATTTTCTAATTGACCTAAGTAGGTCAATTTTATTTTCAACACAGACTTCAAGTGATATGCTATGGTCATCCTCTTTGACATAGTCCTTAAAACTTTAGCAAAAGTGATAGCACTCTCAGTTTTATTCATGTATTTGACAATACTTAACAAAAAAATCGTTTGGCTTCTCACTGAACGTCTTTGAGATTTAGTGAGTTTGTAAACCACTGAATGAAACATTTCTGAAATATAGATCCAAACTTTCCTGTGTCTGTATTCAAAGGTCTCTCCATATCTTAGTGTTTTATCTTTAATGAAAAAAAAAATGAGGGGCTGGCCTGGTGGTGTACTGGTTAATTTCGTGTGTTCTGCTTCAGTGGCCCGGGGTCTGCAGGTTTAGATCCTGGGTGTGGACCTATGCACTGCTCATCAAGCCATGCTGTGGCAGTGTCTCATAGAAAATAGAGGAAGATAGGCACAGATGTTAGCTCAGGGCTAATCTTCCTCACCAAAAAAAAAAAAAAAAAAAAAAAATCATTTTATCTGTCATTAATATTTTGTAGTTTTCAGTCATATCTAAACTTTCACCATTCCAGGCCCCAAATATCTCTGTGTGTTTCTTTATGTGCATGCTCGTATGTTCATATTAGCAGCATTTTTCAGTCTTATAGTTATTTTTAATTGTTTTACTGGCTTATTTCTGTTTTTATTATATTCTTCAGATGTGGTATTCAAAATAGTGCATCACTTTTTAGGTGTAAATGAACCACAGTTTTATATTGAATGTTATAAATTTGTAATAATTGTTTCAATGTAACAATTCAACTTCAATGTAATTAGAGCCTTCCCCCGAACTCCCTAAATTTTTGAATAAGTGACCACTGCTCAGCATTTAATTGACTTTCTGGATGTAATCTAGACAATATGTTATAGTGGAAAGGGGAGTAAAGGTGGAGTTAGCTTTGTCATCATTTGTGTGTCATGGGGCAAGTCATGTCACCGCCTCTAACTTCCATTTTCTCATCTATTATGAAGTGAGAAGGTTGAAATAGAAAATCTCTAGCTTAGAAGGTTCTTTCTACCATTGATTCTCTATGAAATAGTTTCATTATATGACTGCTCTATGAAAAAAATGTGATAGAATAAAAACTGTAGCCAACTGTAGTATAATTTTTATACTTCTTTTCAGTCTTTTTAATACATGCCCTATCTGCGTAGACTTATATTGATCAGTTTATTTTTGTCTTGGGAATTAGTTGCCTTTGAAATTCCTTCTTTCTTTGCCGGCGCCTTATTGTTGGAAACAATATTGGACCCCAAAATATGAAAAGAAACTTCAAACCACATGTGCTAATTAGTGTGAAAATAGATGCTAGCAAAGCAAATAAAAAAGTTAGCCAGTGTTCTAGCTGCTGCACTGAAGGTGAAGGAAAAGCCAGAGGAAGAAACTCCTGTGCCCTTGCTACTGCTGAGCTGCAAATAGTGCTGTATAGTTTCTGAAATTATCAGGGTTCCTGCTGAGAAAAACTGTCTTTGGGACTGCAGCTATCCTTCTGACGGTGGATTTTGGGGCACGGTGTTGTTCTAGTCAGAGATAAGGTTCTAAAAACTGAAGTGGGAAATGAAAGATAAAAAAGTGCCTATATGTACTTTTTAATCTCACTGTGTAGAATTTATGAGAATAGCACAATTTTTGATCAGTTTTCCTGATTAATAGACTTCACAAAAGGGTCAGTTTTTGTGTATGTATGTGACTTTTAGGGTAGCTGATGATTACTTTACAAGGTGAATATCCAGTGATTCTGTCAGCTGTGTATTAATTCCTGTACTTGCTATAGCAAATTATCACAAACTTGGTGGCTTAAAAACAACATAAATTTAATGTCTCACGGTTCTGGAGGCCAGAAGTCCAAAATCAAGGTGTCTGCAGAGTTGGTTCCTTTTGGGCACTCTGAGTGAGAATTGTTCTTGCCTCCCTCCTAGATTCCTAGGACTACTGGCAATCTTTGATACTCCTTGACTTGTAGACCCATCACCCCAATTTCTACCTCCTTCTTCTCATTGCTTTCTATTTTGTGTTTTTCCTCTTCTATTTAAGTCTTCATATAAGGACTTTTGTAAGTGGACTTTTGTTACCTGAATAATCCAGAACAATCTCATTTTGAGATTCTTAATTTAATTAGATCTGCAAAAGCTTTTTTTTTTTAAGTGCTGTCACATTCACAGGTTCTGGGTGGACATATCTTTTGGGGGGCCACATCCAACACATTACAGCTTGTATATGTCTTCTCTTTAATTATCAAGAAAGTTTTCAAAAGTTGAAGCTTTGATTGTGAGTGAGACCCTTAAGGTTGAGAGAAGCTAGTTCTTGTGGCCTTTCATTCAAATATTTTTAGAGTACCTACTCTGTGAGCCCTAAAGATATTAAGTAAATCTGTCCAAGGTCAAGTGGTCAAGCAGCTGAAATGTAAGGTCAGCTTTGCTACCAAAGTTTTGCTGTTAATCACTGTGCCATTTTGCATGCCTGGAATAGTTTTTGCCAACTCCTGACCTCATACTTCCCAAGACCTGTTTCCCAAACTCTTCAAAAAGGAATGTTGGGACTGGCCCCATGGCCGAGTGGTTAAGTTGGCGCACTTTGCTTTGGCGGCCCAGGGTTTCACTGGTTTGGATCCTGGGCGCAGACATGGCACTGTTCGTCAAGCCATGCTGAGGCTGTGTCTGACATGCCACAACTAGAAGGACCCACTAAAATATACAACTATGTACTGGGGGGATTTAGGGAGAAAAAGCAGAAAAAAAAGGAATGTTGTCTAAATTTTGGTCAATAAATGTATGCTTAATTGCTGCAAAGGTACAATGAATGGAGGAATTTCTTGGTTTATGATATAGATGGAGACACTTGATTATAGTCCTGGTTTTGACTCTAACTCAGAGTTGGACCATAAATATCTCTGAGCTTCTGGTGAAGCAAGATTATCTTTATGGTATCTCCCAGTTCTGAAATGTTATGACTGTTTTTTAACACATATTTTTTCTAATTTTGCCTGTAGAAATTTGGAAGTAGAATATCTTTGTATATTCTACTGCATACTTTTCTGAGATAGAACTTTTCCTGTATTTTGATTACGGCAGCAGCAGCATATTTAGGGAAGATTTTCTAGTTATTGGATGCCAGGAGCTTTGCTAAGTCCTTTCCATGCCACATTTAATCCTTGTGGCAGCCCTATTAGGTAGAATTATTAGTATTCCTAATAGGCAGTGCTATTATTATTCCCAATTTACAGAGAAGGAAATTGGTATACAGAAAGTTAGGCAACTTGTCCAAGATCGTATAGATTTGAAGTGGTGGAGCCAGGATTTGAACCTCCTCAATCTGCCTCCAGAAATCTGTCCTCTTAACATTTGCTTAGATAGCCTCTGTGGTATAGTTTCTATAATTTAAGTAATGTAATGTAACAGAGGTTAGATAACGATTGCCCATGGGACAAATCTGGCCTGCTACCTGTAGCCTATAAGCTAAGGATTATTTTCGCATTTTTAAATGATTAAAAAAGATCAAAAGAAGGATAATATTTTGTGATATGTAAAAATTATATGAAATTCAGATTTCAGTGTCCATAAATAAAGTTTTATTGGAACACGGCCATACTCATTTGTTGATGTATTGTCTATGGCTGCTTTCATGCTGCAGCACTACATCGGCAGAGTTGATTAGTGGTGACAGAGACAATATGGCCTGTGAGCCTAAAATATTTCCTATCTGGCTGTTTGCAGAAAAAGTGTGCCAACCAATATAATATTGCTGGCAATTTGTTATTTTTGTCTTTGTATTGCTTTTATAACAAAAACATTAAAGAGAACTTTTAATTTTTTTTCCAGTTAACATCCATTATTTTTAGTTTTTTTTTATTGGGGCCATAATACTTTATAATGTTGTGAAATTTCAAGTTGTGCATTCTTATTTGTAAGTCACCGTAGAGGTGTGCTCCTTCACCCTTTTGCCCACCCCCCCAACTCCCTTCCCCTCTGGTAACCACTAAACTGTTCAAGGAGAACTTTTTTTAAGTAATATATATATTTTTTCCCCAAAAGACATGTTTTAAATAAAGTTTTAGATTATTTTAAATTTACTTTTAATATTACATGCCAAAATAAACATTTATCAGCAACTCAAGGAATGATAATAAATATTTAGGAAATCAGATTGTTGAGACTTATGTATGAAAAATACATTTGTTGGCATATTACTAATAGTTTGAACATTTTGTAGAACATTATGTCAACTTCATAATTCAATGTCCAAAAGTATATTAAATGTTTTCTCTATGTTTGAGGTAATTCTTTGTAGTAGAATATCCCATGTTTCTTTTAATGACTCATATTTAACTTTTCATATTAGAAAAGATTCATATTCTTCATTGGTATACTCAGTATGAAGAAAGTGAAATACTGTTTAAGTCTCAAGTGAAAAATTATCCTTAATTATTTGGTAAATGTAATAACTGTACTTGAATTAATAGTCCAGTTAGCTAATCACAAACAGCCATCCCACACGGATTCATCATTCACATATCCTTCAAATGTCTTATTAAGAGAACTATATGTTTTATTTCTGGTGAAATTATATTCCTGCATCAATCCACCAAGTGATTTTAATGAACTGGGACATGCCTCTAGAAGGCAGAAGTACGTATGAAATTGTAATAGTTCTCATATAGACTAGCCAGATGAGTTTTAATCTGTGTACTTGTACATTTTTTTTCTGTCGTGGTTTGTGTAAGCATTGTTTATGTAAAAGCAAAATTGGTTAAGAAAGCATTTTCTTTACTCTTTTAGCCTTTCTAGTTAGTATTAAGGCCAAATGATTAGTATTAAATCTATATGAATTATATTCTGCTTCATTTATTTTCTCTCTTCAACATGCTTTCAAAATAATGAATTCTTGCTATTTTTTTTATATGTAATGTTATCTAAGTAACATTGCTTTTTGTTAAAGTTAAGAGAATTTGAGGATAAGCTGTAGAGTCAAAGTTATTTCCAGCAGATTTGAATGTAGTTCCTTAAAAATACAATTTTATTTAAACTTAGTTTTTCAAGAATCTTTACTAGTCAGATGTTTTCATGTGCTTGAGTACTTTGCTGGTTGAATTGCTTTGCTAAGAATTTATTGGCTGATACAGTTTTTCTTATAATTTTAATTTGTTCACTCTTATGTAAAAGTTTTAAAATAATGAGAAGTATGTACAATGTGCTAGTCAGTATCTTGATTGTTCTTTAAAATCTTTTATAGTATTATGGTATTTTTGTAATTCAAATAAAAGGACTTCTGAAGAATAATTTTTACAAGTAAACATGAGTAAATGGTAGGATAAATATCTATATACATTAAATTGTAAAGACCCAGTTAAGTTACTTTGTTCTGAGGCAGAGATTATTACTTTATGTGGTAGCTCTAGAGCTGTATATCTCAGCAGACATTTAGAAAATGTTATTTTAATGAAAGATTTTAGAGATAATTTCTCATGTTACCTTTGCAAAGCAATCATTACAATTTATCTTATATTTAATAACATAGTTTATATCAGTGCAATAAGATACCATAATGTACTAGTTTTATTTGAGGCTATAGATGGAATGATTGTTTTGAATCAGAAAAGTAAATAGGAATTTTCTTAAGTCAGTAAAAGAAAGTATGGCTTTTCTTGAGTCAGAAAAAGACCTTAGGTATATTGAATTTCATATTAGGAATTTGGACACATTAGGTGGAAGAAAGGAACTTAGAACATCTACTTGAATGAAAACTTCTTATCCAAAGAGAGATGGGAAAATAAAGATGACCAAGGAAAATAATTTAAAAGAGTTATAGATAACTAGAGGTAGATTTAGTGTAGATTCAGTACTTGATCCACTTTCTAAGTTTTTATCTTTGTCACATAGCTAAATATTATGGTACTAAATGGAAATTATCCTGTAAGATACCATAGAAATACATGAATGAATTTGAGAATATCTTTTTTTTTTAATTTGTGGGCCACCTTTAAATGTTTGTAGGGTCCATTACCCAACCTCTATCTTGCCTTAACTACTTACTGTGTTCAATGTCCTCATCTGTGAAAAAGAAAAAATAAGCTTACTAACCTCATAGAGTTGTGAGGATTATGTGAGTTAATATATGTAAAGTTCTTTAAAAAAGTTTGTTATTTAGGGGCTGGCCCAGTGGCATAGTGGTTGAGTTTGTTTGCTCTGCTTTGGTGACCCAGGGTGCACAGATCTGATCCCAGGCATGAACCTATGCACTTCTCATCAAGCCATGCTGTGGCAGTGTCTCACTTTACAAAATAGAGGAAGATTGGCACAGATGTTAGCTGAGTGACAGTCTTTCTCAAGCAAAAAGAGGAAGATTGGCAAGAGATATTAGCTCAGGGCCAATCTCCCTCACCAAAAAAAAAGAATTTGGTATATAGTATCAGCTCTGCTTATTTTTATCTTCATCATTATCACCACCAGCATCATTATTATCCCATTAATGAATATATTTAAGATTTGTCTTTAATTTGCTTATGTTTCTTGTTTCAAAGACTCTCTGAATTTTGAAAATATATTCATATAAAATAGTGAAACATTTATCCTGTCTTTTCTATATGAACTGTCTTACTGGTTAACCAAATAATAGATGAGGGGAAGCATCTTTTTACAGAAATATTCCAACTAATAAAGGGAAAAGAAGTGATAGAATGTGAAAGAATACCACCATTTTGCAATACCCAACAAAATAGTGGATGTAAACATTGAACATGAACAACTGCTGACATCACAAGAAGAGAGACAACTAGACCTTGTCTCCTGATGTATGCCACCATGAACTCACTAAATGTATTGGATTTGAGTCTGACCTAGCCTCTGATCCCAGTTGCTGGTTTGTAGGAAAGAGGACAGAGGACATCCTGGTCTGCCCTGTGAGTATGAAATAATCAAAATCCAGCTGTGGAAACTATATGGGTCAAAAGGCTAGATTTTTAAACACTTAAATTGTAAGGAAAATATTAGGCTGGAAAGGGAAATTATAGATTAAAATATGCTTAAAGATACATTAAATAAAATTTTTTAAATGGTCAAAACTAAACTATAGTGTTTAGGGATGCACACTGAAGGGTAAAAATAATGCAAGTAAGTGATTTCCATAGAAGACCTGAACGTAGTTACTTTGGAGGGAGGGATGCAGCTGGTTGTGACTGATACAGGTCACATGGAGGCCTGTAGTATTTAGTAAAAGTCTGTTTCTCAAGCTGAGTGGTGATTACAAGAGCATTTACCTTAAGCTGTATATTTCTTTTGTTTGATTTTCTCTCTCTCTCTGTCTTTCTCTCTCTCTATTTTATAATAAAAGAAGGCTAAGATAATTTAAGTATCCTGATTACAATATTTGGAAATTGTTCTCTGCTGTATCTACCAAATCCAACTTGTGGAGTAAATTTGATTTGGGAAATTTATTCATTGATTACCAAAGTTTGTGTATATGTGTAAGTGTGTGTTGTGCATGTATGAACAGCGTGTGCATGCTTGTGTTTGTGTCCTACATCACAGGCTCTGTTCTGATCATCTACTGCTGTGTAATAGATCACTGCAGAACTTAGAGACTTAAAACAACAGCAGTCATTTAATTTGCTCATGAAATCTCCATTTGGTAGGAGTTCAATGTGGAAGGGTCATTTCTGCTTCATGTGTCATTAAATGGAACAGCTGGACTAGAGGCCTTGGGATCTACTTCCAAGATGGTTCATTCACATGACTGGCAACTTGGGTGTTGCTGGCTGGTTGCTCACCTGAGCTCTTTTCATCTACTTGTGGGTCTGGGTGGACTGAATGAGCTCCCTTATAGCTTGGGGTGGCTAGACTCAAGAGTGCGTGTCCCAAGAGAACCAGGAGGAAGCCCGTTTTATGACCTAGCTTTGAAAGTCATGTAGTGTCACTTCTACCATAGTCACATGCCACCGAAATTCAAGTGGGGGAAACAGACCCCACTTCTCAATGGAAGGAGTGTTGATGTCTTTATTGTAAGAAGAGCATGTGTGATGGAGATATTGTTTTGGCCATTTTGGAAGGTGCAGTATACCCCATATGCACTGTCCTAGCTTTGTATACAGTGCTGAATGAGGTAAAGTCCTGGTCCTCAAGGAGCTCACAGTTTAGCGAAAGCCAAGTTAACAGATGATTATAACAAGAGTATGGTGAGTTCTATGAGAGTAAATGCTGGGTGCTATCAGAGTGCATAAGAAGGATACCCCATATTTGGGGTGCCAGACCTGAGGGTAGAATTTTGGATGTCTGCTTTGGGTCTAAAGAAGGGGTAAGAGGTGGCCAGGCCAAAAAAAAGGGGGGCGGGGGTAGCATTTCAGGAAAGGGAAGAAACATCATGTTTTACTCAGGTAAGAGAAAATATTGTGCATTCTAAATCTTCAGTATTTATATATAACCATATTATAGGCATGAGAGGCAGAGTGGTGAGAGATGGCATTGAATAAGTACGTAAGATTTATATTATGGAAAACCCTTTGTGTGTGAATTGAGATTTTATCATGAAGTCAGTAGGGGAGCCATTCAAAGATGTTAAGCAGTGGAGTGAAATGATCTAGTTTGCCTTTTTCCAAAGAAGACTCTGGGGCTATGTAGAGAACAGTGGCAAAGAAGAATCCAGGAGTAAGCTAAAGTCATGTCAGGGAGTACTGAAAGAAGAGGACAGATTTTAGAGATATTTTACAGATACGGACAAACCTTTGAATTTGGTGACTAATTGGATATGGATATGAAGGAGAAGTATCAAGACTGACCTCTAGATTGCTGCCTTGGTAATTTTGTCGTTGTTGGTGCTAGTCACAAAAGATAGCGATCACAGGACTAGAGGTAGACCAGATTAGGGGAAGGATGATGAGTTCTAGTTGGAGGTCTGGCCTAGAGATGTAGCTTTGGGAATCCTCAGCATGTAGATAGTAATTAAAGTGATGGAGATAAATGTGTTTGCCTAGGAAGGGAGAAGAGAGGAGAATTAGGATAAGAATGTTGGGTGAACAACATTTAAGGGACAGGCAAAGAAAATGGATGTTATAAAGGAGAATGAGGTAGAGCAGCCAGACAGATAGGAGGGATACCAAGAGATGGTGATGTCATTGAAACCTAGGGAAAAGAGGGAAGCAGTCAACAGGGAAATGTTCTGTGGAAAAGTCAAATAAAGTGCCTAATGGGTTTGGCGATGTTGAGGTCATATTGGGGCAGGGGGTGAGGGGAGGAGGAAAAAAATCAGAATTTCAAATGAGATGAGAAGCAAGTGGATAGCGAAGAATAAGTGGAGGTGGTTATATAGTGGTTGTTTTTTACCCCCCTAGCAGCACTTTCAGGTAGCTAAGTTTTGGAGGGAGGGAAAAGTTAGGATTATGATCTGTGGGTAGAGAGAGTTAAATAAGATTTTAAGTTTAGTTTGATTTGTTTTTTTAATATTGAAGAGACTTAAGCAAGTTTATGTTATGGAAGGCAAAGAGCCAGTAGAACTCAGGAGGAGCCCACAGGAGAGAACAGAATCCCTGAAGGACCCCAGTCCCTGAGGATGCAGGGAAAGAGCAGAGTGAGCAGGGGAACCTTGCCAGGAGGAAGAAAGCTCCTCGCTATGCAGAAGCGAAGAGTTCCATTTGTCAGTGGGAGGATGGGGAAGGACCAGAAAGTTGAGGGAATTCCTAACTCATCATTTGTGTGTTATCTGAGGAGAGGTGAGGCCATTTGTGGGGAATAAAGATGGTGGTGGAACAGGTGCTTAGAAAAAAGATAAAAGTTGGGGGGAAAATTGTTGGTAATGAGAAAAATGCACAGGAATGTAGAGCAAAAGATTGTGTTAACCTTAATAGTTTCCAGTCTGAAAAGAGTTTACCTTGAGTATCCATATTATAGGAGATTATTTCAGTTGCTGAATGATAGGAATTTTAAAGCTGTGTGGGGCCACAAGGTATATTTTAGTTGGACCACTATACCAGTGTTGAGATTGACCATTGTGGGTGTCATTGGTTTTTTACCCATTGACGGAGTATGTCCTAATTGCTGTTCTTGTATAATTTTCCTCTATTAACTTAATCTGTCTTATTTTATCAGATGAAGCAGAGAGAAGTAGGCTAGGGCACTTTTGATAGTGCTTCCATATTGCATCTGGTGTTTTTGTGTTTGTTTTTGTTTTGTCTTTTTAATGAGGGCAAAATTCTAGAATCCTTTCTTAAAGTTAAAAAAAATTATTTTTGGTGAAATAACTTTTTTCTTTATCCTTTGTTGAGGATTATTTTTTAATTAAGATTCACCCTTTATTGAATTATTGTTTCTCTTGGTATTATTTCAAATGAAAATATCATGTATGTGTCAGTGATTATACAGATGTTATGTGACATTTTGAGAAATAGTGATAAAAGATCAGGATTTAACTTGAAATAAAGCATAGCTATATAAAGGTTTTCTGGTTAGAAATAATACAAACTAATCATGTAATTTCAGAGACTAAAACTATGGCCAAGGAAATCATGGATAATTTTTCCTCATATTGAGGATTAGGAAAAGTGCTGCCTGTCTTCTTTCACCCTCACATCAGTTAGAGATAAAGCTCTTTACATTCTTTTCATTTTAAATGTGAATTGTGAATTTATCATGAATTAAGGGGGTTTAAAACACTCTCTGAAGAATGAATTTTATCTTCTGAGAAACTTTGGTCGAATATGGCTAAATGGTGTTTTGGGGCTCTGCAAGAATTTTTGCAGTGTCTGAGATCATGAAAGTGTATGCTAGAATCAGATGCCCTACACCCATAGAGTATTGTTTTAATTCTCTTGTATATGTAAAAAATATCTACTGAATTTATGTGCCTTTGAGCCTAGCAGCTGGTGTTAAGCAGGCTCTAGACAACTTCTTTTCCTTACCCATCCTGGGAAGTTTCGAATCCATCTGATTACTACAAGACATTACAAATAATTGTATCAACTTTTCTGTCCTTGGAAAGTTTTCTTCTCCATAAACTTTTTTGAATCTCAGGTAAACACATTGTGGCTGCTCATAAGGTAGGAAGTTAATGCTTGTCAAGGAGGGAATATTTACAGTGTAGATTTTGAAATAGGGGAGCTAGCCTGACAAAGGACTGAAAATAGTGAAGAAAAATCATGGTTCCTTTAAAAGTTATCCTTCATAAGATATGTATGCCGTGTGAACATAGGGAAATTTACTCAAGACATGGATAAGAGTATATATTCCCTAGGTCCATTCTTTTAATGAGATAGAGGCTCTGCATTTTCAGAGCTGCCACTTCTAATTCAACAAATCATTTCTTTACCCCAGTTATATCTTGAGTCAGAAAATATATAATCAGACCCAAAAAAATTGTTGTGAGGCAGAAAACTCATCAGGAATAAAATTTTAAGCACCATTTATAACTTTTCAGATACTTTTACTAGAGTCTTCATGAGGTTTTGCTCTGAATGAGATAGCTACAGGAAACCCTTCTAGAAAGGTCTTGTTTTGGGGCTTCAGTCAGCTCTGTAGTCAGAACTATATAGAGCCTTTACCTCAAGCTGATGGATGAAAATAAGGTTCATCTTTCTAGAGTATACTTTCTTTGTTATTATTTTTCCTATGAGCATTTCAAATAGGTATAGATTGGGATATTCCTCTCAACAAGGACAGAGATGGCATAGGCTAGTTGTAAAATCTCTGAAGAATTTATTAGGAGCAAATGGATTTAGGGGATGTACAAATCCTCAAGCTGTGAACTTTTTCTGTGATGTAATAATTCTGCTTAATAAAAAATTCTTTTTTGAATAATAATAGCCTTTATTGTACCTTTAATAATTTTGTGAAACCTTTGATATGGTTACTTGGTGAGTACCCATTCTTAATTTTCAGATGAAAAAATTGTGATTTGGATAATGTCACCTAATCAAAGATCTTCCTGACTGTAAGTCTGATATTTGGAGTTATGCATTGACTGCTGTAGGTCAGTAGTTTAGTATGCTATTCATTTGTTTTTGTTTCTACTCTGCTTATTGTCTATTGATGAAGTTGTTAATGAACTTTGGAAAATACTGGTGTATCCAATGGGTGTTTCATTAACTTAAGCAGATTAGAGCCTATTATAATAGAAATAGAAACCTGGTATAGAGAATTCTAACTTAGATTCATATTGATAAAAACAGCATTAACTGGAGGTGGTATTTAATTTTAATTGAGAAAGTCTGAATAAATAACACATTTTTATTTCTGGATACATATTTTGCTATTCCTGAACCTGTTTTTAATAAGTTAAATCTTCTTTGTACCAGAAGTTTGAACTAAACACAATTAGCTAGTTTTCAGATCAAAATCATTGGAAAAATAATTTTTAAAAACAAATGCTAAAGGGAAAAATCTTTTAATTCCCAAGATATTTTTCTAATGTTGTTTTTGAGAATTTCCCAAAACTTAAATAAGGATAACTACAGATTTCCTAAAATCAGTGAGTTAGAATGTTACCTATAATTGGAATGATTTTGGTTAAATTTGAGTCCATCAGTTTTGTTTCTTTCTTGAGTCCTTTGAGGTTCTTTAACACAAAACAACGGTTTGAGTAAATACACTCCCTTTTATTTACTATTTAAATGATATCTAATAGACACTATCTTGCTTAAACACATCACTAATAAGTAGCATTTATTTAATGTTTAAATAATTTCAATAAAAAACTGATAAAACCTTCTGCCCTCCTGGAGGTTATGTTAGATTGTGAGTGCGCGTTTGGGCTCCCGGATATCTGGCTTATTTAACAGGGTGATTAGTAACATTCATTGAAATGGGAAACTGAAAGTTGGCCAGCTTTGGGAGTTAGGAGTTCAGTGTTAAATATGTTGCCTTTTATCTCTCTTTGTGATATACAAGTAGAGAAGTCACATGGATGTTTCCATGTGGAGGTTTGTAGTTCAATGGAAAAATCCGAGTTGGAGATTTAAATTTTGGGTGGGCTTGGTTTACATGATAATTAGAATTGGGACATGTAAAATATTACCTGGGGGAAAGTATATAGTGAGAAAAGAAGAGACCTGAAACCAATAGAGCTTAGAAGCACATTACCATTTAATGGCCTAGTAGAGGAGGGTGAACCTGCTAAGGAAACTGAGTGTGTAGTCTGAGAGTTTGGAGGAGAGTAGGTCAAGGCAATAAATGTTTCATGTAGGAGGACATGGTCCATAGAGTATCTCCCAAGTCAAGTAAGATAAATGAGAAATACGTCTGTTAGATTCGTAAAATGGAGCTTGTTGGTTTCTTAAAAGCATCTGCTTTAGTGGAGTGATGGGATGAAAGCCAAATGGTTGCAGACTGAGGAATGAATGGGAGGAGAGAGAAATGGAGACAGTGAGCATGGATAACTGTTAGGAATTTGTTTATAAAGGGCAATTAGTAGCTAGAACAGAATGTGTTGTGAAGGGAGAGGTCCATCTCTTCATCTGTTCATTCCTCCCTCCCTACCCTTCTTCATCCTTTCTTTCTTACTACCTCTCCTCCTTTTTCTTCCTATGAGAGCAACTTAAATATATATAAAAGCTGATGGGCTAGGAAAGAACAAGTTGAGAAGGAATGATAGACAATACATCAAAGAGAGATCTATTAAATTTTTGTAAGGTGTAAGGGTCTTGGGAGAGCAGGAGAGGATGAAATCCAAAGTGCAAGTAGAGTGGTCATGCTTAGATGGGAGAGAGACAGGTCCATGTTTCCAAATGGGGAAGGAGGTGAGAATGGGAAGAGAAGGAATGGATTTGTAGGCTTGAAAATGCAAGATGAGGGGGTTCCTGGCCTGTGGTATCTTTCTAAAGAAGTTGGAGGGGGTAGAACAAGGTGGTCTTAGGCACCGGAAAAGTGGGAAAGGTTTAAAATGGTTGACAACAACAGTGGAAGAGTAAGAAGTGAGTTGGCCAGAGAAAAGTAGTAGTATTGTTCAGATATTTAGGGCCCATCTGAAGTTAATAATCATGTGATTCTCTCCAGCAGTGGTGAGTTGCTTGAGTGCAAGCTCAGAAAGAGCAGATAGTTGGATCCGTCCAGGGTTGGGGTTTGCCGTGTGAGTGCAACTAAGAAACAAGACAGCAAGGGAGTTTAGAATATTGGCAAGAGTGTCATTGAGATGATGTATCATAGCATCTCAGTTAGATAAAGAGAGGAGAGAAGAGAAGGTAATTGCTTGGGAAAAATTAGCAGACTGAAATCCTTAGAGTTCCAGTGAGGTTGAAAACTGGTTATAGTGGAACCGGTTTAAAGCAAACTGATGGATAGGAGATTGTGGCCACAAAGAGAGGAGATTGAATTAGTCATTTGGGAGCTGTTATATATGATGATAATGTCCAAGAAAAAGCTATGACTGATGTAAAGGGGAAGTGAAGGTTTCTCCTTATATCCCCTCAGAGTGAAAGCTTTGTGACAGTATTTCATGAAGTGAATTTTGCAGGATACTATATCCTCCAAAAAAAAGTGCTTGTGCTAATGCATTGTTAAGGCTCTGAGACATACTGCATTTAATACATCTGTTTAAATTTGTTTAACTGGGCAGTTCTAGCATCTATGGGACTACTGAACCTTTTGTAGTGTAACATCTATCAATAGCCATCAGTTTTCCAAACATGTTGAGCAGTTATTTTGTATGTCATGTGCTGAAGCTGCTAAATTAATGAGAATAAATGCGAGTAACTATCACAGCATAATGTGTTTATTTTACAAAGAATTTTATATTTATGTTAATACACTTCAATATTAAAAGATTTATTTTCCTATTAAAAGTAAGTATGTGTTCACAACACAAAAATGTAAATTAGTATATTATTTTATTAGTGATAATTGTAACACTTGCTGGAAATCTTCAATTCCTAATGGATATTCTAAGAAAGCCTACTGTATTAGTTCTATGTAACAGTCAATTAAGGCAGAATAGTTAAAGCATGTAACTAGCTATATCCAGAAATTCAAACCATATCATCAAGAATTTGTCTGTCTTCATTTCTGAGGTCTACCTTCTATTGTATTGACTTTATTCTCATGTGGGTGGTCCCAACAATCCCATAGCGTGGCAGTTCCTCTCAGAGAGGCTGAGGGTGAGACGAATCCTTAGAACCTGACTGACTTCTTTCTAAAACAGATCTCCCAGTTGGATTTTATTTACTGATATTACAAGTGTAATATTATAAACACCACAATTCCTTTCTTGAAAATTTATTATTTTCTATTCTTTTATTAAATCTTATGATTTTCTTTTAGGTTCTACAGTTTCTGATTCCGTTCAAACAAATAAAATCTTGACTAAGGCCTTGAAATTCCAAATGTTCCCAATTACTAGTTTCAGTAACAAAAGTAGCTCTGAACAGATAAGAGGATTGTTGTTGCATATGCAGTGGGAGAATACTAAACAGTAAAACCATTCAGGAAACTTTTTAGATAAAGTTGGAAACTTAAAACATTTACAGAAATGTAATATGTGCATGGTAATCTTTATAGTATCCTTGTGAAGTCCTCTGCACCAAATACAAAACCAATAAAACTTATCTTCTCTACTCCCCAAAAGCAATAACAAAAGAAAACAACAAAACAAAACAAAATAACAAGAATCAAAACTTTTGAGATGTGTGGACTTTAACCCTTATATGGTCTTCTGAGGAATATAGGCTTTAACACTAAAGGCCTTTTGTGGTAATTGACTGCCTTAGAAAATGGTAGTCAAATTCAAGTCTGTATCTTTTGATAAATTAATGGCCTTTTTCTTTGTCATACTGAAGACCCTTAAATTGTGTCTTTGTAGTTTCTTGGTTTGTGAATAAAGGTAAATAAAATGATGACTGGTAGATTACTTGTCTTGATAAAATGCATATGAATTCTGCATCCAGTTTGGATATGGAAAAGTCACAAGACACTATCATTCTTACCTCATATCCAAAATAAGGCAGATAAGCTAGAAAGTAATAGTTAAAAATATTCATTACAGAGCTGAGGACAGAAAGAAACCTAAATGAACCAAAGTCCAGAAAATAACAAGCCTTTCATAGGAAAAAAAAAAAGAGACCCATGACTACTTCCATCCTTGGTGGAACTGTAGGATAGGGGAAATCTTCCATTGAAGGGGATAAGGAGAAATCAATTCAACCGGCTTTTAACATGCTTGTATTGACAATGTGTGGTCTGGTGTGACAGGTTAGAATCTGAGAGAGCCTTACTCACAGAGTGAGACAGCATCCATTCACCAGCCCTTACTCAAGGGTCTTCACTAAATGGAGGAGAGGGTCAGAGAAGGAGACTTGAGAAAGATATTCCAGATGAAATCCTCTTCACGCCAAAAAGGTGATGAGGTGTTGGGGGAGGAGGCAGGGAGGAAGTGTTTGGAGTTTGGATGGAAGAACTGAGCACTCTGGATTTTCACTGACAAAAGAAAATAAGAGCTCCCTCCCAAGTTGATTCTCTGCAGGGAATTCTGGGTCTTCATGGAGTACAGGGCAGTGGCCCTCCAAAGGCTAGGAAAGGGGTAATAGAGCTGAGAATTGTCTTCTCAGATACAGTAAGTAGTGGGTGTGACTGGAGAGCAAAGAGAACTCTCAATCCTCCTCTCCCAATTGCCTCCCCTCCACCCCCTAATAAAGAGGCTGCAAAGTTTGGAGAGCTCTCTCATAGCTCTTAAAGCTCATGGATCAGCTTTGAAGTATGGACAGGATGCTGGAATGTTGCCGGGGTTCAGATTCCCTTCCTAGCTGGAAGAAAACTCCTGATCTAGCTCAACATATTTGAAGCCGGTGGTGAACTGATTCAAAGGAAAGCTACAGCAAAGGCCAGACCCAGCTTAATAACTACAACCCCAACTCTAGCAGCCTGACAGAAAAAGAAGTATGTGTGTCACTTTCTCAAGGTAAATATTGAGTTCAGACTCTCCTGTTCTTTTATGCAAACCATCTGGCACACAAAGATTATATGACACACTAAAAAGTGAGAAATGTGATGCACAGCTAAGAAAATAAACAGACTCAGAGACGGCCCAGATATTGGAATTATCAATGTCTTTAATATAACTATTACAAAAATGCTAAGGGATCTAGTGGAAAAGATGGACAATGTGTATTAAAAGATGAGGAATTTCAGCAAAGATGTAGATACTATAAAAAGTGGAAATTCTGGAAATGAAAAACATAATATCAGAACTGAGGAATTCATTAGATGGACTTGTTAGTAGACTGAATACAGAGAGGAAAAGATCAGTGAGATGTGAAGACAGATTAATAGAAAGTATCAAAACTGAAACAAAAAGAGGAAAAAGAAATGTAGCATGGTATTGGAGATCATGGGGTAATAGTGAATGGGCTAACATACATGTAATTAGAATCTATGAAGGAAAGGAGAGAGAGATGGGAGTAGAAAAGGTATTTGAAGAGACAATGGTCAAGTGTTTTGCAACACTTTCAACCTACAAGTCCATGAGATTTAACAAACCCCAAGCATAATAATTAAAAAAAAATTACATCTGCTTTCCTAGTTTATTATAAAAGCAATCAGAGGAAAAAGACACATTATATATAGGGGAATAATGATGTGAAACACACCAGAAACAAGGGAGACCAGAAGACAAACTGCTGAAAGAAAAAAAAAGCCTTCATCCAGTGAAAATATTTTTAAAAAATAAAGTCAAGCAGCACTTCACACCCACTAGGATGACTATAATCAGAAAAATGATAAATGTTGATGAGGATATAGAGAAATTAGAAGCCTTGTACATTGCTGGTGGGAATGTAAAATGGTTCAGCCACGGTGGAAAACAGTTTGGCCGTTCCTCAAAAAGTTCAACATAGAGTTACCATGTGACACAGCAATTCCACTCCTAGATATATCCCTGAAAGAGCTGGAAACAGGTGCTTAAGTACAGGTGCATGCATGTTCACAGAAGCACTATTCATAGTAGCCAAAAGATGGAAACAGCACAAATGTCTTTGTCAATATTGGTAAGACCAAAGTAATAATAGTTAATATTGATAAGCATTTATTATGGTAAGGGATAGAGGGAGGAGAAAAGAAGGGAAAATGGAAAGTAGAGTGGGGAGAGAGAAGAGTGATAAGGAAGCTGCTGTGAGAAAGACACGTGCAGCTTATGCTGGAAATGGCAAAGGTGTTGTTTTGACCTGATCAGAATAATGTGTTAAATAGAATAATGAGCTTGGGAGTTTGTGAGGGTGTGTCTGAAGTTGGTAAAATGCCTTGATTACTAAATATAGGGACTCTAATAAAATAATACCTTCACTCTTATTATAATGTATTCTATCTTATAATTAGTTTAAGCAAAGAAGATAAATTTACTGCCTTAGTATTGTCCCTTAATTGTTTTAAAAGCAGAATCTCAGTTAAGATGTCTTGATAATTTAACACATAATAGTGCAATTTTTCCATAAACTGAAATGCGCAATTTACTGAGCAAAGTCTATCAGCACTTAAATTGTTAAGTCAGTGAGGTCTCATAAGGAAACTGGTTGGTGTGCATCTTGCACTACTGGGTAATTTATGAAAAGAATATCTTCAGCCATTTTGCTCATACATTTGAGAAAAGCACCATGGAACGTGAATTGTATTTAGATATTGAACAGCAAGGGAGCTGATTATAGCCTCCTGATTGGATCTTGTTTCCCTGGAGACATCATCTTATTTAAGAGATAGAGAGTCAAGAAAACAAGAATGATAAGACATTTTGCAATGTAGATTTCACCGAACTCTATTCTGTTATGTTATAGATTTCCTTAGCATTGTTATTTTAAGACAGAATCTTAATAATCATTCCTTTTGCACATTTGATTTCCAATTTCATTATTTCAGAATATGAAAATGCTTGATTTAGCAAGGAGGCTTTCTTTTAATAAATATTGTTAATATGCAAGAATCAAAGAAAAAAGCACAGCAAACCAGGTAACTAGTCAGTGACTAGTTACTTTAAAATGATTTGTCTTCAGTCAGAGACTAATTGCTAAAATAAATCATTTAGAACTCTTCTAATAATTAAAGTTTATATCCTGATGGGAATAGCAACTGTGTATGCTTCATTCTCCCCAGCAAATCAACATCTGCAAAAGACTAAGTTATTTGTATTTATAAATACATTCCTTTTATGAAGGACATATTGATATTTGCCATATTTCATTTACATTATGGAGTCATCAACAGCATGGAATTTTTTTCAGGAGACAATCTTCTCTGGGGTTATAATTCCCCTGCAGTTATTTCTCACAAAATCCCTTCAAATTTCATGGCTGCTTTGCATAAGTAGTCCCAAAGATATTTGGCACTCAGCCTGAAGTTTGAGCATGAATATTGTTATCTTTTTCTTGATTCTTATTGCCTCCTGATTTGAATAAGTATCTGACTGTTACTGCAGGGCCAAATAATCACTTTCATAGTTCCTTCCAAGAACGTTATTAGATTGGGCTTATTTATAGAAGTCTGTGAGGAATGATATTTGGTTATTGTTTTAGTGACTTATTCTTAACAAAAGAGTGTTCCACTGGCATCTTTCACTATAGCTCACCTTCCCATTGGGTCAAGTTCTGAGAGCACCTCAGGCAGAATGTGACCAAACGATCTAGGGGAAGTAACTTTGGCGGCCAGCCTGACACGATGGGACTCTTCTGTGGGAGTTTCGTCAATGATCGATGCGCATATGCAGATGATTCAGGAGTTGGACAATGGTCACAGAATTTTTTAGATGAAAATTTTATCTAGTCCAGTGTTCTCCTGTTTACTGATATGGAAAATGAGAGCTAGGGTAAAGTTAAGTAATTTGCCCAGAGTCATGCTCTTTATCCATTCTGACACCAGGAACTTTATTCTTTCTACCTTAGTGCCTGCTTTCATAGCCTTGCTTGGAGAACTGTTACGTGCTTTTTTGGTTAAAGTTGTTGATTTGTAACTTACTGCAGCATCTAGATGGGCTGTCATATGGAAGAGCTGTTAATTTTTGTCAGTCACTCCAATCAGCAAAACGTCAATTCTTGCCTTTTATGTCTTTGCCGGTGCTTTGGTGGGCAGAGGGTGGGAGTAATCTGAGAGCCTGTTGTACTGCACTTTTCGGGTTTTAGTGAAGAGTAATTTCAAAACCTGATAAGTATGGTTTTACTTGAACTGTGAGTAATTTAGGTATTGTTTTTTATAGAGTTTTTAAAAATTGATAATAAGCTTTTAGTTATTATGAATCGGTCCTTTAGTTTTATATACATATGTATAGAGATAGAGAGTGAGAGACATTGCTTCATTTAATTTTAAAATAATGAGCAACTATTCTTAAATGAGATGTGAAACATGCTGCATCTAGAACTTTTCTTTCAAGATAGGTTTATTGATGTACTTATGACATTTTTCTGGGCATCTCATCAGAATGTTATTTTGTAGCATCAGGTATTATTTCATAATATCTCCTCTCCTTTCCCTCCCTCGCTAGCCCCCAACTACCTCCACTGGGAGAGGCTCTCCTTTTGCCAGAACTAATCACTGTCTCCTTTATCTGGAGAAAGCTCTTTACTTTGTCGTTACTTGAGGTGGGTAAAATGAATGTATCATCACCAGCCCTGGCAGGCCTGTAGGCAGAATTAGGCACTGTATCCGTGGTAATTGAAGGGAAGCTTTTTAATTTTAATTTTTTAAAGCAGCCATTTAATTCATTGATACAAAAATCAGTGAATTCAGCACAGTCTGATGCATTATTAGGTAGATCATAATTTAAAGCTCATATGTAATGCTACATAGACTGGTGCTTTGGAAAATGAATTTCATGTTTTATTTGTGGAACTCTGAGCTCTAAGTGAGCTGACACTGGTTAAAATGTTTTATAAACTCTATTTGTATGTGATTATTCCTGTATGAAACCTAAGGTCTACTTATTGTTTTTGCTAATAGGTTTTTTAGATCAACCTATTTAAAGAGTACCTTTAAATGAAAGGGTACTTTCACTAATTGTATCCCTTCCAACAGACAATATATTATGCTTCATAACTTAATATAAAGGAAGCACTTTTTGAAGTCTTCTTTACCCCACACTTGGACCTATCCATTAGATTTATCTAGTATTAGCTTCTTAAGAAAATGTTTTCTCTTTTGATATTATCAAAGAGTTTTGGGAGGAATGATTCTCTTTCCTTTTGTAGGTTTGTTGCCCAAGATATAACTTGAGGAGAGTTATTTTTACCATCTCAGTAAATATTATTAAATTATATACAAAGTGCTCTCTACTACTTAAAACTCTCCCCTGAATTTTCTGCTTTTCTGCATACTTTCTATGTAGTTTTCAGTTCTGTTCTCATAGTATTCCTACGTTGGGACCATACTCTCTCTTGTATTTTAAGAGTATTGACTCAGAGGAGAAGCCTAAATTTACAGTAGAAGTGCCTGCTGATTTCTTGGGAAGCTTTCATTGCCAAGCAGGTGAGGTTGGCACCTTCATTTCATCTTCCTGTCAGTAGTAGCAGCAGCAAGATCAACAGTAGTATCATTACTTTTAACACCAGTGCCACCTCCACAACCACACAGAGTCCAGGGGAGAAGTTCCCCAAAGGCATAAGAAACAGGGTAAATTGGGCTGGGGAGTAGAAAAACTATAGCTACTGTAGTACTTTCCAATATGTGTACTTTACACCATCGTGATCTATTTCTTCATAAATGTAATTACCAAACAACTACTGTGTATGCCTTACACCCCACTCTTCCTCTCTCCACATCCTGGCTATATCTTTTATCAGTTTTTACCTTCTCAAACATTTTTATTTCAGAAGACTTCTCCAGCACCAGAAATAGATTTAAAATAAACCCAAACACTCAAGTTGAAGATGGACATGATTTAAAGAAAAGTCACTATACTCCTTCAGTACTTCAAGGCTGTTTTTCTTTCAGTACTTCCTGTGGCTCAGTTATGGTGATTTTTACTAAAAAATAAAACTGAAGCTGCAGCTAGGGTAAAGGCTGTAGAATGCAGGCTTATATTCCTAAGGCGATGACTATTTGTGCTACAGTAAAGATTTATGTTTTAAAAGTAAGTTTTGTTAAATATGCACATCCTTTTAACATGTTAATTTTTAATCATTTGTAGTAATTTACTTATAACTTCTCTCTGAGGAAGGTTTGTATTATTTTTTCCATTTTATAGATGATCAAATTGAGGTATAGTTAGTGACTGACATAAGATCATAAGCATGTTAGTAATGTAAGTGACAATGATAATGAAAAAGAAGTTGAGATTATCTGTTCTGTTAGGTTATCCTAAGATGATTTTAAATTATTAATATGCATATGTTTATAGAATCCTAAGAAGTGCTAGTACTGCAACTATTAGAACGAACAGTAAATAAACCGAGAGTAGGCAAGTGGAGAGAGAAAACAATTTCAGAAACTACAGTGTTTTTCAGGTAGCATATGACCAAAATGTCTACATTTACTATACACAGAGATGTACGCTAGCTGTTGGACACAAAGGAAACAAAAGATGCTATTTGTGGTCTGCTTTAGTTATTTTCCACTGACAGGTAAAATTGAGCATCACTGCTGATGGAAGACATATGGAAGTACAGCACCGGACAGTAGCATGTCTTGTTCTTTTGTCTGCTGCTGATTAACAGTTGAAATGTAGTCATTATTGGAAAATTGACCACTGCTTCCATTACAGTCTCTCACAAATGCTTTGCCATTGTTCTTCTTCTTCTCATAGTTCTCATTTTTGTTCTCTTTCTTTCTCTTCTTTTCTACCCTCTGACCACGTACGTTTGTAAAATGGATCTAAAGGTTTGAAATTTTAAGGAAAAGTTTCCTTCAGTTGTGGTATGTGATACTCAGAAATATACATCCTATAGCAAATAGAAATCTGGACTGACCTTCCTTAGTGGTGGTTCTGCCACCACTAGGTATCCTTCTTATTTTACTTTGTCCTCCTCTGTTATCATCATCATCATCATCATCACCGTCATCATCATGTGAATCTCTGTGAAGCTTCCTAGTGACTCAAGTGGCATTCACCATCTAAAAATGCATTCCATATGATTCTCCTCCTGTTTTTGCCCCATTTTGTTTTTCCTTGAAAATCCCTCACAACTACACTGCTATCTGAACTCTTCTATGTTAGACTGGTTCCTTCTAGCTTGTATCTTTTTTTTCTGTATGTTAATACTTGGTTTTCCGTGAATTTTCTTTGCATTTCTTGTTTTCTCTCACCTCATGAATTTCTACTTCATTTTTATTTTTCCCCAAATCAAGACATTTATTGAGGGACCACGAAAGTAAAGAGCTATAGAGTTTATATGCATATTTTATCATCTTTAATGTCAGGAAGTTTACATTTTATTTAGTTTGAAGACATGATGGATGGACATAAGCAGTGGATACATACCTAAATACCTAGCATAACTGTATATACTGGATAAGTTACTATTGCTGAAGACTTCTTTCTTGCTCTCTCCAGGAAAGAAAGGAGAGGCTATCCAAATTTGAGTCTATTCGTCATTCAATTGCTGGAATAATTAGGTCTCCAAAATCTGCACCGGGCTCTTCAACAGTAAGTAGGATGAACTCTATGTGCTACTGAAAATAGTCATTGTCTAGCTTCTTTTTGGTGTACCAATGAATAGCATATGTAAATGTGTCATTATAAACGGAAAAGTAAGTATGTAATTTAACTTTTCTGTATGCATATGAATCTGCATATATGTATATAATAAAACCTCATGCAACATTGATGTAGGCAGGAAAGAAGTAAATTTATATTATAGACTTCCTGTTAATAAGACAGGGAACATTTTATGTACTTTATGGCTTTATTAGAAGAATAGTATAAACAAATTTCTTTCCCAGTGAAACATTTTTATAATAGGGATTATTATATATGTATTTTTAAATTGTATTGGTTTATGTGTATGTTTATATTTTTTAGAACATTTTAATTATAAAATTAAAGTCTGTTTGAAATTTGGGTTTGGCTTGTCACAGTGGTGCATAGAATATTGGTTATCCTTAGTAATAGCAGCTATAGGCAAGCAAGACAAAAAAATATTCTTAGCCCATTTATATAGTAAAATTATAAAGTATTCTTCTTACTTCATTACCTTTGAAACTAAATTATCAAACTTTTTATTCTAGCCATGCCTCATTCACAATAGAGCTTTACAGTGATATTTTATTGAATGATCGTCAAAACAACAATATTCAATACAAACTAATTACATGCTTTTTTCCCCATCTTTCCGAGTTTCTATATGATATCTTAATATTATTTCTTATTCTTTAAAAGTTTAGCTAAGATAATGTGACCTAGTCTTATTTCGAACAAAAAGTGTTTCCTAACCATGGAATAGTTAAATGTCCCTTTACATTTTGGATTTATTTGCTGTAATTCATTTTTAATATGTAACATATTTATTCCATTCAAGCAGCAATCTTTTATACACAATTGAGGCAAAGCACCAAGTATTTTAATGAACAAAAAAGAAGAAAATTATATTTTTATATAAAAGAGATTTTCAACTTATATTTTAGCATTTGATGCTGCCATTGTCTCTTCGTTATGCAGGTGTATTCTATAGGAATAGGGAGGGAGCTGTGAACTAATGCAGACCATCTCACGTGGCATTAAATAGCAAATGAAAATAAAAATAACTATGGGCAAAAGCTACATGATAGAGTCATGGGCCAACTCTTACTTTTGTTTTCTTAAGTTAGTGAATTTGTAATTTTACAGATAGATAGTAGTTCATAGGATTTATTTTATTATGATTTGACATTTGAAATAAAGTGCAGGAGACTTGATTAAGAATTAATGAGAAGTTCTAGAGACCCAATGAGGACAGTTTTTTGATAGCTTTAATTAGAAGAAAAAGAAAAACAATTCTTGAAAAGAAATATTTAAAAAAAGTTAAAAAAAAAAGAAAAACAAATATGGTTCTTGAAAAGAACTAAAGTGACCTATCATTAGCACCTCTGGGCACTGAGACCTGTATCCAGCATCTTCCCATGCTGCAGGTGGTTATAGTTTTGCACTGAGAACTGTCCCAGACTGCTTCTGAAGTCGGGGCCAGAGATGGTAGATGGGATTAACTGCATAACAGGAAAGCCTACTGGCAATTATGAAGGTCCATTTCCACTGGAAGTCTTTCAAACCACATTATATTTAATGAGATCTGTTCTAGTCATGTCAAAATTACTGCCCTTTCTCGAGAGTCATCTTTTTACTGAAGAATTTCTATAATAGGTGGCTGAGCAAACAACTTGTTCCATCTTATATCCCCTCATGAGTACTAGTTGTATTACTGATCTATGGAGTGTATAACACTCTTCTAAGAATAGCACTCTTTAAGAAATGTTCTTTAAAATCAGAATAAAGCACCTTTTGGTCCAAGTAATTGTTCTTTAGACACTAGAAGAATTATTAAATTAGTCAACTTTTGTCTTCTTAAAATGTATATTTTTGTATATTGTATTGTTATGTATGTTATTTTAATTTTAGAATTACTTTGTACTAGAATTTAGAAAATAAAAATATTGGAAAATAAAAATGTAATTCCATTATGTAGAGTAATACAGTAAATAAGATTTGCTTGCTCGCTTCTTTTTAGAAAATTAGAAAATGATAATTCAGCTATGTTTAAGTTGTACATCAGTTATAATGTTAGTATTATAATGCTTGGCTTCCACCATTGGCATAGGGGGATGTAGTTCTTTTTGTGCATAGGATAATAAACTGCTTGTGTTTTTTAGTATTCTCCTTCAAATCTAGCAGAGCAATCTTGTACTTCCCTTAATAAGGCATATGTCATTAAATTCAGGTTGAATATTATATATTTTAAATCTTAGTTGTTTTTCTTTATTCTTAAGGTCTTAATTTACCTTCCCTCTTCTTTTTTTTCTTTTTGCCTAGGCACTAAGATGTAGAAAAATGAGAAACAAGGGAAAATAGAAATTAAATTTTTTGCATCCTGTCACTGCCATACATACCCTGAATTCTGTATGGTTAATCATGTTTAAGAAAACTAAATATTATTCTCAGAATTGCATGTTTTGAATCAGTAGCATTATCACACTTAATTTTTAAGAAGGGCTTATTGGGATTTATCATCTGTAATTTCACTGTACAGGGAGCAAATCTATTCTTTTATATGTTTGCTTAAATGCTTAAAACAAATGACCCAGATCATGCCAAACTGATACTGTATTCTATATAGGCAATCCCAACTTGATAAATGTTTAAATTTACTGAGATATAATTGCATACTAACTCCTTAGAATGATATGGTAATAGTTTTAGTTGAGATCTGTAAAGGAAATTAGCACTAAATACGGTTAATTGAGTAAAATGATTTAATAATGATATCGTGGCACATTTTATACATAATATTGTGTGAGCTTAAGGAAAGAATATTTTATGCTGAAAAAATAAAACTAGAGGGTCTGGCCCCGTGGCCGAGTGGTTAAGTTCGTGTGCTTCGCTTCAGGCGGCCCAGTGTTTCGTTGGTTCGAATCCTGGCCACGGACATGGCACTGCTCATCAAACCACGCTGAGGCAGGGTCCCACATACCACAGCTAGAAGGCCCACAACGAAGAATATACAACTATGTACTGGGGGGCTTTGGGGAGAAAAAGGAAAAAATAAAATCTTTAAAAAAATAAATAAAACTAGAAAAAAATTCTGTGAAATGGTTAGGTGAGAGAGGATGAATGAGAGTCACAAGCATAATTGTAAAAAGTAAATGGGTAAAATAATAAAAAGAAAAAAAGAATTACTAATAAAGAGAAGATAAGTAAGGGAGCTAAAGAAGGAAGAAAAAAGAAAAGTATGAGGAAATTTGAAAGCATTGGAGGAAACAGAGGTGTTAGATGAAAAATGAAAGGCTTTTAAGAAAATATATTTTGCTGGAGATAGTATCTCTTGAGAGAGATCCAAGAAGGTGCACAAAAAGGCAATCAAGGAAATGGGAACTTGTGGAAGTAATGTAAATATTTGAGTTTGGCCAAAGAATTGTATAAGAATGCAAGTCTCTGATCAGCATGTAATTCTGCCTAGTCATTATGCTAGATAACAATCATATTATTAGCTAAAGACTAGGGTCCGGCCTGGTGGCGCAGCAGTTAAGTTTGCACGTTCCGCTTCTCGGAGGCCCGGGGTTTGCCGGTTCGGATCCCAGGTGTGGACATGTAGGCATCCCACGTATTAAGTAGAGGAAGATGGGCACGGATGTTAGCTCAGGGCTAATCTTCCTCAAAAAAAAAAAAGACTAAACCAACTCAAGTTCTCAAAAAGTACAAAAAATTGTTAATTAAAAAATTTATGAGTAAGAGTTTTGGTGCTAGTTTCACTGTGGAAAGTAAACGTTAGGTAAAGTATCTTTGTTTTGGTTAAAGATAGCGCATGAAAAAAGTGATCAATTCCACTTTATTGCTAAAAGAATTAGAATTTGTAGAATTACAGATAGGCCCTAGTGCCTGTTAAAGATAGACCCACTGCTCTAGTTAATTTATGTCCTCTTTGTCTAGCCTTAAGGCAGATAATCATGAAGATCAAATACCCAGAATATTTTTTGTTGTTTTAAGAATTAACTTATTCAGTAAATTCAAAACATAGCTATTTAGAAATGTGAAAAACACGACAGGAAGAACATTATTATTCATATTTTCCTTTTATGTTAAGCATTTGTTCAAGTATCAAACTCTACTTGGCATAAAATACACTTTTCCTAGCTCTGGTTACATTTCCCTTTCCCTGAAAATAACTTTTACAACCATCAGATGAATTGCTGTTCAGTAGACCAGTATTTCCCACCTTTTGCAAGTGTTTGATGATTCTCTTACTTCTGATTGCATGATATTTGATTCCTTATTTCCTTCTAAAATTTCCCAGTGATATATACCTTTCAAATTAAGAAGGAGTCTTTATGGAATTTTTGAGAAGTGTTTAAAATCCTGTGACTTACTTATCACCCCAGTATATTATTAATCTAGATTTGAAATAATTTATTACTTAGATTATTGAATTAATAACTAAATTTATATAAGAATAGAAAAGAGGATTAAATGTCATCTTTATGGTTATTAAAAATTCATAAAATGTTTGTGTTGAAGTTTCATTTAGCTTGTTCGAGCTCATTGAGAGGTTTGCTTGTATAGTTCCCATGCTCTTTTCTTTAGTTTTTTTTTTTTTTTAATGGTTTCTCATTTGGGTGCCTAATTTTAATAGAACCCAGAGTTTAATTTTTTTTTTTAGCACTTTTCCCTTTGCGTCTCAAAAAGGAGCTCATCCTGCACTCAAATGTTTTAGATAAAGGCATACAAATCTTCATTATATACTTGGGAATTAATGTGAACTAAGATTAGAAAAAATAAAATAGCCTCTTATTCTTCCCCCAAGAAAAAAATATTTTCATTTTCTATTACTTAGTCCTCATTGCTTCTTCATTTCAACCAATCTTTTTATTTCACTAAGCCCAGTATGTTTTTGCTGGGAAGGGAAAATAACTAACTAAACAGCTAGCCCAGTCAGTCGGAAAGCTTGTCGTATTAAGTATAACTGATTGACTGTATTGGATTAACTATAACTTTAAAAAAGGCTTCCCCTCCCCCACATAATTAGCAAAAGTCTTATATAATTTACCAAGAAGGAAAAATCTTTCCCTCCTGAGGCTTAGAAAGATATGATATTTGAGGTAAAAAGCTTCATTTCACTTTTGACGTCATTATGATTCTTGGGATGTTGAATTTTGTTGCCGATACGTTATACATTTTATTACTGTCAAGCTTGCAAAATTGTATTGGAATTTTCCTGAAATAGTATTAATAAAAACATTCCTTTCAATGCCAGAGTAGTCCCTGAAAGGCCTGATAGACCCAGACAGGGGATATATACGGCCTTTCCCTGTGAATGTGTGCACACACACACACTCACAGTAAGTTCAGCCTCCATTTCATAACAGTATTGTCTAGGGGCTGGGAATACCAGATCTCTAAGCTTCCCTTCCCACCCAAAAGGAGCTAATAAACCCAAAGGACTGCAGTGTAATTCCTATGAAATAGCAGTATAAGTATTTTCCTATTTACTTCTTTTTTTAAAACAGGCAAACTTACGTGTTCTTTCAGGATGATCTTTTTTCCAAACCTATTCCTTATCTTCAGATCCTTAAATGAATTTCTCAGAGTGTTAGCTGAACTTTTGTACTTTAAATGTCTTTTTGACTTAGTGAAGTCTCCAGGCTTTGCATTCTCCCAATTCTAAATAAATCAAAATTTGGGAGGATAGGTTGAATAGAACAAGAAATCAAGCACATGACATCCTTGTTTGGGATGCTTTTCTATTATCTAGACTTTTTTGGGAGATAATTATAAAAGCAAGTTCTTTGCAAAAAGGTGACATTGAATTTCTTATTTTATTGATTTTTTTTGGAAAAGAGAAAAAATCAATAAACACTTTTGTCATTTGTGAGACTTGGAAATATTTCTGTTATAGTAAAAATTTTAGTATTTACTATAATGAGATGCACTGTGATAAAATTTTGGAGATAAATATTTAATCATTTTGACTACCTACTTTAAGAATTATAAACTTAGTATGCACAAAAAGTTAATTTGTGTGGATTATGCATTTGTTTTAAAAACAATTTCTTTTCCTTCTTATAGTTGTAGCTAGTTGTTCATATGTTTGATTCCTTAAACCCGTTTTTGGGAAGATGATTTAAAATTTTTTGAAATATTTTATTTATCATAATTACTACTCAAAAAAAGGGTTATTTAGCTTCTAAAAAATTTCCATGTACAGTCACACCACATATATATTTAAAGAATTGAAGAATATCGTAAGTGGAAGAAGTAGAAACTAAAATGTGGACTCTTCAGTGAAGTCTATTTGGGTTTTTCAAGGTTCTTTTTTAAATCAATGGGATGGATTTCGGATAATGTGAAATGGAACTTTGACAGTAATTTTTGGGCCTCTTCCTTGGTGCAAAACAATGAAGGCTATCTTCAAAACTAGTTTTTATTTGCCAAATGATACCATATTTGTCACTATATAGAGTTCATAATAAGAGCCTGAAAAACCTCATGTGTGAATATTTGCCTTTCATTTATTATTAATTCTATTTTTCCCAATTTATAAATTACTTTCTCATGAGGCATTGTGTGAATTGTATTTTGAGAACCTTAAGAGTTAGTGCACATTATTGTACCTTACTCATAAAGTACTCTTATCATCTGGGGCAGTTTAGTTCCTGTGGATGACATAAACAAACAAAACAACTTTTTACTTGTTACCAGAAAATGTGTGATTCTGTCTATTATCAATTAGAAACATTTCAAGAAAATATAATCAGCTCTTACTTATCTCTGCTGTTTAGCAGAGATATTAACATTTGGTATTAGCATTTGGCCTCCTAAAGTAACAGAATTTGCTTTTCATGGCTTATATTCCTCTCTTGTTTTTGCCATGTGTTTGTAATTGCACATGGGTGGTTTTCGATGATGCTATTTCTCCTAAGGTTTTATCTACCATGGCTACACAGGATCAGGACCAGCCATGTGGCAGCGGTAATGGTTAAGGAAGTCCTGGGAATGAGATAAGAATGGAAAGGCAAGCGGCAGGGCAGCATCAAATGAAGCCTTAGATAGTGCTCCTGGAACATATGACCATAGATGGTCCACAGCCTGTGTGATCAGGTTAATTCTGTAAAAAGACATAACTCAACTTTTAATTTAAATAAAAAAATGAAGTCGTTTTGTGAAAATTTCTCTGATAATACTCCTTTTTTATCCCAGTTCTCTGGTTGATAAATTTTAAATATATGGATTTATTTTATGATATGGTGAATAAGACTATAAATGCTAACTCTAAATGCTAATATTTTGTGTGCTTATGTATAATGGATAGGAAAAACAAATAAACTTATATTAAAGGATATGTATTTGTGTTAAACTTCAATACCAGTGCTCCAGGAGATACTTTTTTTAAAAATTATGAAAATTTCAGATTCATCATATAAATTTTAATTGGTCAATTAAAGGGAGGAACATATGTAAGAGGTATTTATAATTGCTATGACTTTTACCAGAAAACATTGCTATTTTCTCTAATTTATTTATTTTTCAATATTTGCTCAAGTTCTCTGATGCAATCCCCATAAGTGAGAAGCCACTGGCAGAACAGGACTGGTACCATGGTGCAATTCCCAGAATAGAAGCGCAAGATCTGTTAAAACAGCAAGGAGACTTCTTGGTGCGAGAGAGTCATGGGAAACCTGGTGAATATGTCCTTTCTGTATTTTCTGATGGACAAAGGAGACACTTTATCATACAATTTGTTGATGTACGTTTCCAATTTAGTTTATATTTTGATGTAGTTCATTGTGGTATAATCATAATAAAATGATGAATATTTTCTGATAAATACCAATAACACTTAAAAGCTGGCACTTAAGTTTTCTTTTTTCTGAATTCGTTAAATACAGTGCTCCGAAACTCACTGAAATGTTAATCTTATTAAGAAAATATATATTATAAAATATGGTAAGTTAAAAAGTTTTTACAAACTTTAAATGCATAAATATTTAAAATATTTGAAGTTAAATTTGAACATTGAAAATATTTTAAATTAAAAATAAAAAGAAATAATATGATTATCATAATTTTTCTTTTTTTTTCTGGAGAAACTTAATTATGAATTTTATGCTCTCGAGACTGGACCTTAAAATTGCTTTAAAAAATTGTACCATGAGAGGGGCTGGCTGGGTGGTGTGGTGGTTGGGTTCACGCACTCTGCTTTGGAAGCCTTGGGTTCACGGGTTCAGATCCCGGATGTGGACCTACACACCACTCATTGGGCCACGCTGTGTGTCCCATATACAAAGTAGAGAAAGATTGGCACAGATGTTAGCTCAGGGACAATCTTCCTCAAGCAAAATGAGGAAGACTGGCAACAGACATTAGGTCAGGCTAATCTTCTTCACCAGAAAAAAAAAAAAAGGGGAAAAGAAAGAAAGTGGTACCATGAGAGATTTTTAATAAACAAATTATTAGTGATAATGAAATTCCTTAATGAATGGGACAAAGATAGTTGGTTTTACGATTCATTTAGGATTAAGGTTTTTTTCTCTTTGTGTATAACTTATTGCTTGTTGGCTTTAAAAAGCAATGAATAGAAATTGATGGAAAATTTAAAAAATGATCTATTCACATTGCTTGTTCTAATACTAATTTATTGAAATTTAAGTATTGCTGAACTAATTTTTATGTTTAGTGTATTCTTTATTAAGCGTTAAACAAATGAAGAGTAATCTCAAAATTTTGTTTAACTTTACCTACTGAGAAATTTTTAATGTTTTTGGCATGTGAAGAAATTGATACTTCTATTTGTCATTTCAAATAGCATGCATTTTCAAACTGGCTATCTATAGGATTTCAGTTTATGTCCAGGCACTAAAGTAATGCTAGTTACCTTAAAAAAAGATGAAAATCAGAGGGTTTTAGGGATATATATATCAATATATCTATCTCTATATTATTCTGATGTGAAATTCACATACCATAAAGGTAACCATTTAAAAGTGTACAATTCAGTGACATTTAGTATATTCACATCAGTTCAATGACATTTATAGTATATTCACCCTAGTAATTATAGTTAAATGAAAATAGATGCCATTCAGATGGGTTAAAAGGAATAAGTCCATTAAAGTTTGTATTATAATTTTCACAGTTTGTTAATTTTGCTGGTTTTCAGACCTCAACCTCATAATCATATTTGCCTACTCTTGTACATCTGACCTACTGTTTCTAATAGTATATAATTCCTTATTTCCTTGGCAAACTCTTTTATGATTTGTATGTAACTTTAATTTATGGATGTGGATAACCTTCCCTGTTACAACCTGTGATCATGTTGACAATATTTATAAAATGATATGAGAATTGTAGAAGGAAAGATCATAGGTAAAGTATAAACTAACTATAACCTATATAAATGGTTCCTTCAATTTTATAAACTCTAAAAGTTAATATTTGTGAAATATGTCATACATTAAATAAGACTGAAATATTCCCCTTATTATCATTTCTAGTTTAAAATGTAACTGTAGGAATGTGAATTAGTGTTCTTAGAAACAAAAAGGAAAAGGTCTGCTTGCAAATTATCACTTGTCTTTAGTATTGCCATTTTGTTTAAAGTGACTAAAGGTACAGCAGAATATATTCTAAAAATAAGACATTGTTACAAGTTCACATTTGAAGATTTTACTTGACTTCATCTGTCATTGAAATTTTGCAAAGATCACTATTAAAGATGAGAGCTTGTATTTAAAATCCTCAGGTTTTCCATTGCCTAAATTTATTTAGTTCACTTTCAGTATAAAATATTGAGCTCTTCAATCAATTGAAAATAGGAGTTTAAGTGCTTGGACAGTTTTTAATTCTTTTTCACTTTGTATTGCTAAAATTATCCTTTTTCCAGGGGGTTGGCCCCTTGGCTGAGTGGTTAAGTTCGCGCGCTCCACTGCGGCGGCCCAGGGTTTTGCTGGTTTGGATCCTGGGCGTGGACCTGGCACCACTCATCAGGCCATGCTGAGGTGGCATCCCAGGTGCCACAGCTAGAAGGACCCACAACTAAAATATACAACTGTGTACTGAGGGGATTTGGGGAGAGAGAGCAGAAAGAAAAAAATAAAGAAGATTGGCAAAAGTTGTTAGCTCAGGTGCCAATCTTTATTAAAAAAAAAAAAAAGGATTATCCTTTTTCCTTCCTCATATATCTGTTGCCTGGAAGGGGTCAATAAATGGGGGAATTTATTACCAGGTATTTGATGATTGCCTGTTATATTCCAATCAAGGAGTTTTAATTCAGTAGTATATTATAAAAGCTGTACGTAAATGAAAGGGACCAGTGTCTTAAGAGAGGAAGACATAAAGAAATACGGGATTTTAGAGAATGGAAAAAGTATCAAATAGTGGATCAATGAAAAAGCACTGGACTCGGAGTCAGAAGACTTGGCTTTCAGTCCCAGCTCTGCACTTTACAAGCCCTGGGTTTGGGAACTAATGGGAGTAATAGCTTATATAGTTATTGTGAGAATCAAATTAGTGAACATGTACTTTGTAAGGTTTGAAATGCTATACAGATATTAGGCATTTTTACCATTGTTTGATGAGTTTGAGAAAAAATATAAATGTACTTTGTAAGAAATATCCATGTAATTGGAAAAGTTAATTTAAAAAATTTCTTTTTGGTTCCTGTGAAATTTACTTGTGAAATTTAAATAGTAATGAAAATGTTGTTTTAGAATTTATATATTTAGGTTTGAGGTATTCATTGATCACAAGTAATGTCATTTTTAGCAACATTGCCTCTGTCAACTAGAGTCTAAGATGACAATTATTTTGAATCTTTATTATTGTATACATATCACAGTTACTTTTTAACATGTGAAACTCTTTGCATACTGTGAACATTATGACTGATCAAGATGGACACAGATATTTTCAATTTTTATATTTTTTATTACTCGACAGAGAATACCTGTTATTTTAGCTAGTTCAAGCAAGAACTGTAGTTTTTACTGAACATTAAATATATTAATTTCATAAAGCCAGATATATTAAGCTTAATATTAAGTAGATATAAATCTAAGAGTATCTGAATCTCACAGTATAATTCTAGTGTTATTTACCGACCTCTTCCATAGTTACTAGCCTTTTATGGTGCTTGTTATAAAACCATATTTAGGGTTTGTACCTAAAGCTATTTATTTTGTGTTGTAAATGTTGACAGATTTTTGTAGAGGTTCAAATAGCTTTGTTCCATTTGATAAGTAAATATATAATCAAATCCTTGGTTTTGTATAAGATAAAACAAAAATACATGTGTTAAAACAAAAGTACTCCAGAAAGAACTTTTTTATGCTATTATTAATAGGAAAGTCCCAGTGCATATTTCTCTAATTTGTTTATCTGACATGCAATTGCTAAACAGTCATTTTTGTAAAGTGCCCTGTTATGCAGTGTAAGGAGATGAAACTGAAAAATATATGGCCTAATTCTCAGTGAGTTTAAAACCTAGAAGGGGTGAGACATTAGCAGAATACATGAATATTAAAGATGCAGAATTAGGGATGATTGAGTCAATAAATTTGAATTAACATGATGAAATGAAAAATAATACATAATATTTTAAAATAAAACGGGAAAAAATTCTATACATAATGGCATTTCATCATCTTTTATTTCTTCATTCGTTCACTCAGGAAATACTATTTGAGTGAGTACTATGTAAGGGCCGGGGATATGGGCCAATAAAACCAAACCACCTCCACTTTTGTGTGGAGTATTTACTTTGTGAAATTGCATAGGTCAGTGTATTAAATCATCACTTCATTCAACAGATATTTATTAGATGTCTGTCCTGTGCTAAGTTCCACTTTGAGCTGATGGATTTAGTCTCTGAATGTAACCAGATAGGTTTATTTTGTTTTGTTGCCACAATCTCTAGGCTGTTTGAACTACCTTTTAAATTCATGCTGTGGGTCTTAAGGAAGACTAAATGAAAATGAGTAGAAATCCAAAACTTGTGTGAATGACAGTTAATTTCAAGTTTGTGGCCTTATTGTTGTACACTTTGGATTATTTTAACCATTCTACTCTAGTTGGTCAAGGACTCAAGAAAAGGCAGTAAGTACCTTGAAGTCAAAATGAAACAGACGTAAGATGTCATTTTCTGTGCTCCTGACACACAATTAGAGACTTAGGAAACTTCCTTCTTAACAATAAAACAAAGCCATTCTAAAACTTTAATATTAATTTCTAGGAAATAATAATTGAGTGAGTACTTTTTAAGGCCCGGGGATGTAATGATGGAGCTTACAGTCTACGGGGGGAGGGTCATAGCCATTCTTATACCAAGGACTATGTATAGTTATAAACCGCAGTAATGCTTCAGTCAAGATACGCAATGCTATGAAAGCTTTTAACTGGGAAACTTAAGGAAGTTAAGTTTGAGACAACATCTGAAGAATGAATAATAGTTAGCTAGGAAAAGCCATACCAAAACCTTATTAATATTATTCTCCAAACTCCCCAACAATCCATCCTGTGTACTGGTTTAATTAGTTATTTGTAACTATTCAGTGTCGATTTTATTTTGAGAAAGCTAAAATTTATATTTTATATTTTCATTTTTAGATATTTTACCAAAAAAAGGAGTGTTTTAGCCTTTTGTTTTTATTCAGCCTTTTGTTTGTATTCAAGTTATTAATCTTAGCCTCTTCCAAAATGATTTTTCTTTCTTTAGGTTTTCTTCTTTTCTTAAGCCTGCCTATCCTAGATTGTTTTTCAGGAGATCCACTCAGGCATATTCTTTCAAATTATACATTCATCAAATCCTCTTCTTATTTTTGTGTGCTGATTCCATTCTCTCTGACTTCTTTGCATAATAACAGTCCTCTGGAAATATGTATAGCAACCAAATCTGATTGTTTTTTTCATCTATGTGCATGATTGATTCTTAAATAGCACACTGATAACTCAGGAACAAATTCTCGATGTACTAAATGTTTTAAAAACAAAAGTAATATATACTCAGTGAAAATTCAGAGCTATGTATTGTGGAATGTGTGCTTCACATTAACACCCCCTTATGGGTTCAGTGTGTATTCTTTGAGATTTTTAAAAATATATTCTAATTAAGTTTCTATATAATTTTTATTTTACAAAAATTTTCATACTGTATTTTTTATTCATACTTCTCATTTTTTTAATGACATAGTATATGATATTTAAAATGTAATACAAATAATCAACAAAATGATCTTTGTAGAAATTTATTCTATACTACTATTTTTTATTGCTTCTTTTGGAATTCACATAAGTGATTATTAGTAGCAAACTTCGCTCCAGAGAAGGCTCTTATTTAAAAGTTAATCTGGATTCTCTCTCTTAAGAAAAACTTAAAAAAGAATCCATCTGTGTGTGAACCTAACCTCAGGTCATCTGAGCTATAAAAAATTTAATAGATCTGTGCAAGGTCAAATGTAATAGTCAGGATTTTGAGTGTATCAAGAAACAAGCCCTCAACAGTTTTAGTGAATGTACTGTTCTTGCCCTTTTAATTGTTTAGACAAACTTTATAAGCATACAGTCTTAGCATCATTTTTAGACTCAGTACTTTGTCTTCATCTTTAAGAAAGTGAGCTGATTGGTTTTGCACTCTGTTAGGATTCAGACCTTCATTGACGTTGGGGTGATTGGTTTAAAAAAATAGTTAGCATTAATTTCTTATTTCAGCCCATGAAGGAGGCACTGCTGCTTGTATCACTCACTGTATTAGTCCATCATGATTACTATGTCAATGGTAGAAAACTGCCTTTAAATTAAAAACTAGATATGTTCTTAAATTAAGAAAGGGAAACTGAAATTCCTATTATTTTTATTTACTGTTTCTCTAGTTATAAGAGATATGTTAGAATTTTATGTAAGACATTATGACACTAGTGGCTGTTTTGAAATTTTATTCTGTGTAAACTTCATCTCATTATTTACTTTTTATTAAACATTGTACTTTGATGTCTTGAGTTGGCGTAAGTGTGTGAACTTTCCAGTATTCATTTCTAAGTTACATTGTCTTACTTGTCACTTTAACTTTACGGTCATTTTATGTGCATTGCATTTCATTCATTCACACATGTTTATTTATCCAGGCAATATATGCCAGGTACTGTTGTAGACCATGGAGATACTGTGATGAAGAAAACAAATGTAAAAATTTATGACCTCATGAGCTTATGTTCTAGAGGAAGTGATAATAAACAAGATAAATAAGTAAAATATATCTGATATTAGATGATGATAAATATTGAGAAGGAAAATTCAGTAAGAAAAAGTAGGTAAGAAATTTAGTTGGAGTGAGAAAATGGATATTGAATATTGTATAGGGTGGCCAGAGTCGTCTGCACTGAAAAATTGACATGTGATAAAAGATGGACGGAAGTAAGGCAGCCATTACCCATATGGCCATCTGAGGAACCATTTCAAGCAGGAAATGTTAAGGCCCTGGGGAAAGAATGTATATTATATGTTTATAAAACAAGAAGCAAATGAGTGCAGCTGGTGGGCAATGAAAGGGAGGGTAGTGGTTAGAGATGAGGTAAGAGAGATGATAAAGACTTTATTCTGAGGGAAGTAAGAATTTTGAGCAAAGTAATGGGATGATCTGTTATAACAGGAACTCCTAGCTGCTATGTTGAGTAGACTGAGGGAGAAAAAAGGGGAGAAACAGTATTTATATATTTTAAGTTTATTGAGGAATAATTAATTGGCAAATATAATTGTATATACTTAAAGTGTACAAGATGATGATTTGATATACATTGTAGAATGATTACCAAGATCAAGATAATTAACACATCCATCACCTCACATAGTTAACTCCTTTTTTTTTTTTTGTGGTGAGAATGCTTAAGATCTACTCTCAGCAAGTTTCAAGTATACAATACTGTATGTTTGCTTGAAATATTGTTATCGTTATTATCGTTGTAAGTTCCACATTCTACCTTTTATATTTCTTCATTTCTTAATCAATTTCATGTAAGAATGCCTTCTAGGATATTTGATTATTTACAGATAATCATTATTCCTTGAAAAAATGTAATTTATCCTAAGTGTTCTCTGAAAATGTTTCTTTTCATATATCTAGGTTTGTAATTATTTTTGTAACCCAAGGTTTATTATTTGTATGGTGACTTAATAATTGAGTGTGCACCATGTGCCATATACTGGGCAGTGCTTTGCATGTTACTACTTAGTCAAGCCTCACACTTACTGTGTGAGGAGGTCCAAATATTATTTCTGTTTTATTAATGAATTAGCTGAGACACTGAGAGAACTTGCTTAGTACATTGCACACCTAGTAATATATTAATGTCTTCAGTGTGAAATATTCTTAAGCATCATTGCTAATATATCATAGCTGGTCTGGCTGCTATATATAAAAATTCTTTACACAATTTATTAACAACTGCTCTGAATTGACTATAACACAAATAACATTGAGTTAAATTATTTTCTATAGTTAAGTGTTAAAGTAAGCTAATGCACGTTTTGCTCCTCACTTAATGAAACAAATACTTATTTAAAAAGTTGTATATAAATTAAATTCTGGTAAATTGAATATTATTTTCTACTATTGAAAAAGAGCTTTGAGTTTTGTATCTTTTAACTGTGAAAGTAATCTTCCAGTAATGTAAGAAATGTCCAAGTTTAGAGAGTTTTGAAAGTTCTTATTTCTTAACAGAGTTTTGTTAAAATAGAGCACACTCATATCTGTATTTGTTCATATCATCTGTATATGTACAGGTGAGCTCTTTGTGAACAATCAGGTGGAACCTTTGATTACATTGCACTACATTGCAGTGTCTGTTGCATTGAAAAGTGTGGCCAATAAGATATTTTTTCTTTGCTATATTTATTGCTATCAGTTCATCCATATGATAGTTGACCTGCATGCCTCCTTGAAATGTGAAGACAGAGGAAATGAGTCTTGGCAGAGTTTGGGAAAGTGTTACTTGACATTATGAAATCAAAAAGTGCTAAGAGTTGAGCATGCTGGTATCTGTAGTTTTGTCACTGGTTCATTTTATTTCTTTATCAAAGGAATGTAAGTGACTGAGTGTTTTTGGTGAAAGAATAATACATAAGTAACCCCAGTATAGAAAAATCAATTTATACTGTATTGATAAATAAGAAATAAATGATCATCAGAGATATTCTTAAAACATTTATTACTATGGATATACTTCCTCAAACATTTGACATTATTTTTCACCTTGAAAGTTTTATCAAATGAAACATATATCTAAACATATTCCTTGTTCTTTAACTCAAGTGTATCCCATGCTTTATTTCCTTTGGTTATCATTTTAGCAAAATGCATTCCAGATCTATTTGTTAGTTTTTCTTTCTCTTCCTTTCTTTTTTAACCATTTTGATTATGTTTAATCGTTATGAAAATTAGTTTATTAAGGCAAAGGTAAGTTTTTTTAGCATATTGAAGTTTTATTTATTTATTTATTTTTACCATCTTAACCATTTTTAAGTGTATAGTTCAGTAGCATTAAGTACATTCAGATTATTGTGCAACAGTAGTTTTTCTTAAATGGAACTTGATGTATTGATGCATGTAGTCCTGCTGAAGCAATGTTTTCATATTTATTCTACTTTATTGTTCTTTCTCTAGAATATGTATCGATTTGAAGGCACTGGGTTTTCAAACATCCCTCAACTTATAGATCATCACTATACAACAAAACAGGTCATCACGAAGAAATCAGGTGTAGTTCTGCTGAATCCTATTCCTAAGGTAGGTGCATATATACGCTTTTTTCTTAAAGAATGTTTTGTGATTTTTTTTGTACTTTGTATACATTTCTCACAGTACATATAGTTCTTAGATTATTTGTAGAAGTTTGGAAACAAAAGGGCTTTGTGATAACCGCTGTACAAATATAGTTGAAGCATGGAATTTTCTTGGTTTTATTAAGATGGGTTGCCTTTTTATTCAGTGTTTCCTAGGTTATGAATGGTCTGGGTTTTTTCTCTTTCCCAGTTTTTCTTGAAAGACCTGAGGCTTTTGTTCATTTTATAACGTTCAGACTTTGAAAGGTTCAGTGTATAAAAGATTCTGAGATGTAGAAGTCAAAGAAAATGTCTAGCAATTATGAGTAAATCAGAATTTTAATTTTGGATGTTAAGTTTACAATATATTATAAGACACTGGAACTTTTAAGAACTTTACTACTCTTAAAGGCAGTAAATCCTAACTTCCCAGTGTGGAGCCAGGCAGCTGAGTGAGAGGTTGTTCTGTCATTTTTACCTCTAAGATCTGTCACAGAACACATTAACATTAGTGCTTTAAGAGATTTGTGAGGTAAGGAATGCGTATGAGGAAGGTTTGTGTTTTGAAGGTAAATCTGTGGGGCCTGGACCACTGTGGAACCATGGAGTTGGCTTAGCTTCTGAGCACTTTTGATGTTTAAGGAATTGGGTTGAGGTCGGCAAGAGTCCTTTTCTTTGGGGGCCATCAACTATGAAGGACAGTGTAGAAATAGGAGTCATAAAACCTGGTAGGTAAATATTTGCTGATTTGGTTTTTATGTATATAAGGGTTGATTTTTAATATGAAGCAAATGTTATTCCCAAGAATGCTAGTGTATAATCCAGATTCATCTGAGGAAATTTCAAGAACAATTGTTATATTTCCCTTTGTTAGTCTAGAACATAATGTCTGTATTTGTACTTAGATTATATTATTCAGCCTTTGCTGAGGGATTGAGCTTTAGCATTCCTCCCGCAGAAGATTTAGAGAGTCAGTTGCTAAACACTAATTCTGTGGCTAAGAATTAGCCTTCTTATATAATTTTCTAGAATTATGAGATTGGGTCATTCTTTATTACTATTTTTCCATTTACCTTTTTTTCCCATTTTAATTGCATAAAACCCTATAAAAATTCTCCTTTAGACTGGAACAAGTTGTCACGTTTGTTTCTCTAGTAAAAAAATGCTATGAATGTATCCTCTTTCATCAATGAATAACTGCTATTGTCTTGCAGAATTCTAACAGCTCTTTAGGTAAAGTGATCTTTTCTTATGACTTCATTTACTATTTATACATCAGTGACTTGCAAATTTCTATTTCTAAGTCAAGTTTATATCTTTCTCTAAACTAAGATTTTAATATTTTTCACCTAAAACTGAGTTTATCACCTTTAACTCCAAAATTTATTCTTTCTTTTTTAGTGAATGGTACCACTAAATATTCAGCTGCTCAAACCGTAAACGTAGGGGTCATGTTTGACATCTTTTCTTTACCACTGCCCTCCCTCCAACACTTTAAGTGACAGAGGTTTTGTGTATTTAATTGTACATGTGAAAGTATGAACTTCAATTCCAGTTTATCCCAGTATGAAATAAAATTCAGTGTAGTGAAGATACTTTTTACTGATATTAGATTAACAAGATATACAGCTGGGTTTTCAGAGATACTGATATCCCATTTTATAAGCCAACCAAATATTTGTATTGTCTACTTGATTAGCCAGATCTAAATTGAGAGACCAAAGCCATAAAAGAGGCACATAAAAATTCAGGTCTGGGCTTGAGTAGAAATATATAATTTCAAATAAAGCTATATCTCTCACTATATAAAATTTTCCATGAAACGAGACCCCCTAAATGGAAGAAATTCTCTGGGCTGTTACATGGCCAATAATTCTCTTTCTCCCAAACCCCCAGCACTGGCTGTGGAGCTGATTGTCTCATGATTTTATAGCACTAGCTATGAAAATAACTGTAAACTGAAAGCTGTAGAAGATTAAGAGGCTATATAAGATTGTTTTATGAGGTAGAAATTTAAACTTTATCTAGCTATTACTCTGATCTAAAGTACTGATATTTGAACTATGCAAATCATTATCTCAGTTTGTTATAAATGTTGTTATGCACTTGATTTAAAGAATCATGTTACTCTTTTAAAAGAAAATCACAAAGCAGAGGTTGTGAAAGTTAGACAATTTTCAATGATGAGTGGAGAACAAACTGGTATGGATTTTGTTATGGTGGTATTATCTGTTATGTATCTTCCTTTGAGAAGTTATTTGTGCTCTTATAACTGGAATCTATTTCTTGATTTAATTTGTGTAAGAAGTTAATGCCTTTGACCATGCAATGTGCTGTAAAATGTCTAATTCCATCTTGCCAGACTTCATTTTTAGCTGCATAAGGAATGCTATTTTAGTCTCATTATAATTTGTTTATATCATCTTACTTCTGTCTTTCCACTTATTTCTTTATTTCTCATGAAAATATATCATCATAATGCTAAGTGGAGTACACAATGGCCAAAGTAGTCTCTTTCTTATCTTCAGAGGTGTGGGATACTAGACAATCTAGAGTGAGAGAAATTATTTAACTTTCTCATGATAATAAAGCTGGTGAGTGCCTGAGCCATTCATCCCTTAGCCTCCACTGACTGATTTCTCCTCCACTGCCTTCCAAGGCCTGTGTAAAGATAGGGAAGATGAAAAGGATTGTTGTAAACGTGGGTTATTGATCACTGATTATCATCACCCTTATGTTAGCAAACACATTGAGTATGCACAGGGCCTGTTCTTTACTTACTTTGGCTTGTGTTCAAATGTTGCTTCATCAGATTCCTTTTCTGTCTACCATGTGTGAAATAACACCTCACCCCCTTATGTTTCCCTCTCCCCTTCTTCATTTCTCTTTGTTACGGTTGTCTCTACCTAACATTATGTTATACGATGTATTTTTAATTGTCTCCCCCAAGTTAAATGTAAGTTCCATGAGGGCCAGAATTATGTTTAATAATCCATGCAGCTGTATCCCCAGTACCTGGAACGGTGCTGGCGCATAGTAGGCATTCAGTAAATATTCTTTGAAGAATTGAATTCATCGAGCAATTGCTAGAAGCCAGGTACTTGCTGAGCTTTTTATATGTGTTATCTCATTTAACCCTTATGTATTCCTATGAAGTATTATTGTTAACCCCATACAATATTACTTTTTTATTAACCCCACACAATATTATGAATGGGGAGATGAAGCTTAAAATGATAAATGACTTGCACAAGATAACACACTTCATAAGAGGCAGAGCTGGGATTTAAGCCCATGTTCTTAACCACTCTGTCTAGATTGTAGAGTCAAGACTTTAGAGACTAAACTTTATTTTAAGGAATATGGATGTAGGTTAAAGGGAAAAGAAGTATCTCAGATTCTGTAAAATGTTGAATTGAAAAAGACTTTAACATATCAACAACTATAATAAAAGTCTCTATAAAAGGAAAATCGTTAAACAGTAATATTGGGTGGGCAGAGCTGGGATTTGAGGTAAAATATAAGATTTGGTAAAATACGGGTAAGAAAGACATCTAGTTCAACTGCAACATGTAAATGTTGCCTTGAAAGTTTATTTGCCATGTTGGCTTAATATTTCTTCAAATTTAGCTGTTTTTAAAAAAGAAATTTTCTGAATGAAAATTAAAGTTTATGATTAAATTCAGGTGAGTTAAGCAGCAAGCCACTTAGCTGAATCTTAGACAAATGACTTACCTGCTAACTTAAATCTAGTAACTGTGGCTTTTTGTCAGAATTTGGTATAGGATGCCAGAATATCAGAGGCATACTTATGAGAGGGAAGTCAGTCTTTCTCTGACTGAAACTGCTAACTTGTCATGAAGGGACGGATTTGTGGTAACGGCACTTATGATCAGACACATGCAACAAAGAACAGTTCGTAAGAGAGGAAAGCTGTACTTTTAATTAGGTACTCGATTCATTTTTTCAGTTTCAGATCACTTAAAGACTGTTTTACCTTGTACTTAAGTAATATAGCTTGCTTGTTCCAATATTACTTTTAATGATTTTCCTTTTTATTGAGGCTTATGATACAGTTTTTGATATATTGAAGTTTTTTTCAATTTAATATTTTATGGAATTAAAGGGCCCTTCTTTTCCTCAAATCTACATCCATGCTCCTTATTTAATTGGATTATTAAAATAACTTAAAATTTTAGTAAAGAGAAGATTGGAAAATAAATGTGATTCAGTATTTATTTGTTTAGCAAATATTTGTTTAGTACTCACTTGGTACTGGACAGTGTTCTCTATTATGTCAGAGTGCAGTAAATGCGATGAAAATGTAGCAGATTGAGGAGATAATGACTGTGATGATGAGGGCAGGGTTTAGGTGGGGTGTGTGTGTGTGTGTGTATGTATAAGGAAGAGCTGCTTTTTTAAACATTGTGACCAAATAGTCCTCCTAGTGAATTTTGAGACATGTGAACCAAACCAAGGAATTATCTGTATGGTTATATGCAGGGGCAAATGTAAAATTAGTTGGCAGTTGGTACAGCATGAATACTAACCTATGAGAACAGATACCAGTTCTAAACTGATAGAGCCATAGTGGTATTTACTGGCTGAATATCCTCCGTAAGTATCTGGGCAAGAGTGTTCCTTGGTATAACTGAAGAACTGCAGAGGCTAGTGTGGCAGAAGCAGAGTGGTCAAAGGCAAGAGTGATGGGAGGTGAACAGATTTGGATTAATTTAATAACTCATATATATTGTCTTAAAAGATCAATTGTTTATTATATAATTTAAGAAATTCACTTTATTCGAGTAAAAACTCATCATAAAATTTTACAAGTGTTCATAGTGAGTCTCTTCAAAACAGAAGAATTTACGTTTAATAGTGCTAGTGGATTTCAAGGCAGTATTTTTGTAGTAATGTGGCCATCTAAATAAGGTAGAGTAAAACCCATGTTTTTAATTTCTAAGAACTTTTTTTTACCAATTCATTGTTTTTTATTTTTTTCCCACAACACCAAGCAGTTAACTCAATTCTGACACTATCTACCTGGAGATAGAGTCAGCTCCCACAGGCTAAGGGCTTAGTCCTACATACCCACCTCCCTTCTTCAACTTCAGAAGCCCTCAGCAAGTCTGGGTTGTCATTTCTGCTTCTGACCTACTAGTTGTAGATTGGGGATTCCAAGCCCTCCTTCAGTTTGATTAATTTGCTAGAGTAGCTCACAGACCTCAGAGAAACATTTTACTTACTAGATCACCAATTCATTGTAAAAGAATATAACTCAGAAGCAGCCAGATAGGAGAGATGAATAGGGCCAGGTATGTGGAAAGGGGCACAGAGCTTTCCTGCTCTCTGAGCACACCCCTCCCTCTGAATCTCCCTGCTTTCTCCAACCTGGAAGCTCTCAGAATCCCATCCTTTTGGGTTTTTATGGAGGTTTCATTGCATATGCATTATTGATTAAATCATTGACCTGGTGATTGAGCTCAATCTCCAGCCCTCCACCCTCCTCCACAGAGGTGAGGGGGTAGGACTGATAGCTCCAATCCTCTAATCACAAGACTGGTTTCCCTGGCAGCCAGCCCCCATCCTTATGTTAGCTTGGAGCTTTCTAAAAGTCACCTCATTAACATAGCAAAAGACACCTTCACCTCTCAGGGCTTAGGAATTTCCAAGGGTTTTAGTAGCTCTGTTCCAGAAATGGAGACAAAGACCAAATATAATTTCTTACTATAAATCAAAATATCACACTCAGTAATATTATTTTTTTAGGCATCTAGTTAGCTGTGCTTTTGCAGTTAATCCTCTTATGCTGTCATTTGCATGGAATTTTTAAAAGGTGCTTTGTGTTTAAATTTGAAAACAGATAAGAGTGATCTATTTTTTAGCTCTTGAAAATGAGGTAATTAAATATCATGTCAACTTAGATTTCCAGTTACAGAAACCCACAGTTTGGAAAAGAAGCTCTGATCTAAAATACTCAGTATTAAGATTTCTATTTAATTAATTGCCTCTTTTGGATCAATTATTAGGTCCATTGAGAGTCGAAGAGCACAAAAAAATTTATACAATGTTCTCCTTAGAAAATTCGTCAAGACTGTGTAAATCTGTATGTGAACCTCTGATTTGAGCAATGAGAATTCAATTTTAAATGCAAGTGCCAGTTTTCACTGCTACCAACCACGTGATCTGGGGCAAGTCAGCCTCCTAGAGTCATCTTTGGCTTACAATAACCCCACATGGTTGTTGTAAAGATCATGTGAGAAAATCTCTGTGGATATATGTTTGAAACTGTAGCATACTGTATACTTTCTTGTTTAGAAACTTTTCTTACAGGACAGATAAATCAGAATGGAAGGCAAATTTGGAAGATTTTAAATTGTGATAGAAGAAAAAAAGCATAGTCTGTTGATAACACTCTGCTTCTATTATTTTGTTAAATCTTTTCAACACCTGTGAATTTGGTATTAGTTTTATCCCCATTATTAGATGAGGAAGCTCAGAGATTATAATTTAATCTCAATCATATTTCTTCTAAGTTTCAGAGTTGGGATCTGAAACGGATTCTATTCTATTCATCATTTTTTTTACTACAGCCATAACTAGCGTAAATTATAATCTATAGTCCCAGTAATGTCAGTAGGTCAACAGCAATTTTTTTCTAGTCTCTAATATTCTAGCGCTAGGATGTAACAGTGAACTTGGCGATTATGATCCCATCCCTTATGAAACTTAGTCTAGGAGGAACTATAAAGCATGTTGTGCTAAAGGAAATACCAAGTAATATTTGAATAATTTAGTCTTCATTTAGTAAAGTGTGAGAAGTCAAACTAAACTTGGATTTTAGGCTTGATCTATGTAATAAAATGAAAGAACCCTGTCATAGCACATAAAACACATAGACTTTCAGTTTTTTATCTCAAACTTTACCAGCAGATATTTTGAGGAGGGACAATGTTAGACTCAAAAAATTAATAGACCTTGGAGACCACTAATGTTCCTGAAGTGATCTCTCAAGAATATTTCATCCATAAACCTCCCTCAGACTTTCTTAAATATCATGACATTTTTAGTCTGAGGAGCCAAGTTTTCTGGTAATGAGTTCCATATATTTCTTATCTACCCTATAAATATTTGACTAATGATGAAAATAGGCAGATGAGGCCCAAGTGGTTAAAAGGATAAGACACTGGAATTTTTTAAATGCAGATTGAAGGGCAGGATTTGGCATCTATAGCATAAACATTGCCTGAAGTGTATAATTTCATCATTTTAAAGTATTTATGAAATATTCTATATGCATGGACTAGGGAAGCATGTAGAAATATAGGAGAAAATGTATAAAAGGATTTCTGGTATGAACATTCTTATATAACAACATTTTTTCCCATTTCCTGTTGGAAACCATAGGACAATAACAGAACAACAATAATAAAAATTAAAAAAATCCATAAACTGCATTTTATATGAAACTAGGTGCCATATATAATCCACAGACTTTAAAGTGCATGTTAAGGTAGCCAAAAGCACCTCAGATTAGGCAGAAGTTATATAGCACAAAGTGAAGAAAAGACGTGATCAAAGAATCAAGTTGCAGCAGATCTTATGAAGCTCCAGCAAAAATATCTGTTGAAAGTGAGACATTCACCCTAAAGTTCTATGGCTATATTTCTTGCTTGTATCAATGGATGTGGGAAATGAGTGGAGAGAGTAAAACTTTACATATAATTTAAGTGATACAGCCAAAACTACACTTGGAGGAAAATTCAGAGCCTTAAAATACTTACATCAATAAAACAAAAAGAGTGAAATAAATGAATTAAGCATCTAACTCAAAAAATTAGGGGGAAAAAACCACAATTAAATAAAAGGAAAGCAGAAGAAATGAATTAATAAAGATAAAAGCATAAAGGAATGAATTAGAAAAAGGGAAAACAAAATGTAGATAACTACTTTTAAAAAGATCAATACACATTTAGAAGAGTTGCTAATCTAATCAATAAAAACTCAGACCACAAAAGGGCTAATCTCTTTAACATACAAAGAACCTCTATAAATTAATAAAATAAAGACAACCAAAGTAGAAAAATTGGCAATGGACATGAGTGGATAGTTCAAAAAATAAAAATAAAAATGGCTTTTAAAGATATGACAGATGATTACCTCACTCAGTAGAATAAAGGAAAATTAAAACTATAATGAGATATCACTTTTTCACCCATCCAGATTGGCATAAACCCACAGTTCATTAATTCATTTTCTTGGCAAAGATGTGCAGAAAAAGGCCCTTAGATAATTTGGTGATGGAACTATAAATTAGAAAAACCTCTGCAGAAGGCAATTTGGCAGAATCTATAAAAATTATAAAACGTATATACCTTCCACTTAGCAATAACACTTCTACACTTTATCCTTTAGTTATATTTGTGTATATATGAAATGATCGCAGTACAAGGTTAGCTGCTGCAGTATTGTTTGTAATATCAGGAGATTGGAAAGAATAGAAATGTTCATCCATACGAGTCTAGTTAAATCAATTAGGTGCTCCATCCAGTGGAGTACTGTGAATGAGGAAGCTTTCTACGTCCTGATTGGAGAGAGTTCCCAGATGTATTGTTAATAAAAGGAACTAAGCTATAAAACGAAAGTTTGTTATCTTTTATATAAAAAGTGTGGAGAGTATAAGATTGTATGTCTTAATTTACTTTTATATGATTAGGAATTTTAAAAATATGCTCAAGAAACTAATAATAACAATGTTGATGTGTAACAAAGGTTACATGTTTGGGGAGGGAGTTGAAATTGGCAGCAGAGGTATAAGGGAAACTTTTTACTATTTATGTTTTATATTTTTCTTTTTTTTTTGAACACTGGGGATGTATTACCTATTTAAAATTTAAATTAAAAAAATATTGAATCTGTGACACCTGCCCTTAAGCAGTTATAATTTTTCAGGGAGATGCTTTATTGAAAAAATTACTGTTAAGAGAATAAAATGGTCATGTTATATATTAAAGTAGAAAAAGCAATTTATAAAACAGTGTTATGATATTATCCCCTTGTCATAAAGTGAAATGTAGTGTATATGCACATATACATCGAAAAAGTTGAAAGATTATGTTCCAGAATATCATGATTATCTCAGGTTGGAAGAGTTATGGTTAATTTTTTTTGGCTGAAGTGTAGTTAAATTTTTTTCATCGAACATATTATTTTTGCCATGTTAAAATTTTTCTAAAACCATATTATGTGATAGAGTTTGGTAGAACACTATAAGGCAATGTTTTTAAAACTGCTTTTTTTCCCCACAATGCATAGAAATAAATTACATGCTATATTGAGTCTCAGGATGCACAAAATTGTGAGTGTTGATATGTATAGGCATGTATAACTGAAACAAATTTTGTAAAACAACTTTTTATGTTTGTTATATGTGATATATTCTATTATCTTCTTAAAAAGTCTAGAGCCAAAACATTGATTTTATGAACCTCAGTAAAATTGAATCTCAATAAAATTGATTTTCAAAGTAGCAGTGTGTGTTATAGGAATTCAGAGGAAGAGCAAATGGCCTAGGAATAGCTCATGGAGGAGCATGGACTTGAAGTGGGTCTTGAGGATAGGCAGAAGTAGGGATTATGGAAAATTCCAAGACTTGCTTTAAGGAAGGCAAGATCAGTTAGACAGAAGCCAGATGACTTAGAAAGGTGAGTAATCTGAAAAGTGTAGGTTAGTCTCAGATTTTTGAGAGCCTTGAATACCAGGATTAGGATTTATCAGTGGAAAATGCCATTCCACTGCAGGTTTACAAGCAAGGGGTGAATGTGAACTAAGCACATCTAAAGAATAGAGTGTGATAGCACATCCCTCACTAGAATGTTGAAGGTTCTCCGCCCTTTTAATTGCTTGGTGAAGTTAAGGCATTTGTTGGCACATTTAAAAAACAGAAAGAAATCAATTTTCATTTTACCATCTTTTACAAAGAACTTGTGTAGCCATAACCAAATTATAGTACAGTGAAGTAATGTTAAAATAGGTGTAGAAATAAATTATTGCTACCAGGGAAAAATAAGTAATGGTGGAAATTTAACAACATTAAATAAAATACAAAATGCTGGCTATTAAAGACCTCTATAATTTCTGTGTTGAGCTTGAAATTTAGATGTAATTCATTATAGAAAAAGAGTTAACTAATTTTGTGGTTGAGAGGAGGAGGGATATTAATTTGTTTGAAGCAAAGTTTTACAACCAATAAGTTCTAAAGGAAATTTGTCTCTTGGGATTTTAGATATAACAATGTCCTTAACAACATATCTGCAAAAGTTTAGGAAGAGATTTCATCGGTTGTTGCTTTTAGTGTCCTTTAATAATAGCTAAGGGTTATAATATTAAAATACAACTTAATAAAGAACATTCTGCATCAGCATTTTTTCCTCTGTTTTCAACTTTTGCTGAACAGAATAGTAAAATTCAGGATACAGATTTATGATAAAAAAATAAAATTAGCATTAAATACATTAAAAAGATACCAAAATACCAAAAGATTACACCTATGACATTTACATATATCTCATCTTAATTATTTAACTGAACAATTTAACATTTAGCTAAGTTGGTAGAGGATCTACACGTTGAGTGAAAAAAACCTTAACATGGAATAGAACATTGTTGAAGTATTTTTATTTTTGTTCATACTCTGCCATTGTGGAAAAAAAAGTCCACAGTTACCAATAGTTTATTTTATTTTTAAGTTATCAATTCTAAAAAACTTAATTTAATAGAGGATCGCTCTCTTTTTTAATGTCTTACTTTTCGTATCTTGAACTTAGACATTGAGAACATATTTGATGTTCTAAAAACCCCACAATAAAATGGACTAAGATAGTAAGCTCTAGAAAGCAAGAAAAGTCTCTATCAAGGAGACAAAAGCATTCTGACACAGATTATTCAATTTTTTTATCATTTAAATTAATACTTTTTATTTTATTTTACCAAGGACTTTAAAAAAAATTACTTTATTGGGCTGGCCCAGTGGCATAGCAGTTAAATTTGTGCTCTCTCCTTCAGCAGCCCACAGTTCAGGTCCCTGTTGCAAAGCTACATACGACTCATCAAGCCATGGTGTGGCAGCATCCCACATACAAAATAGAGGAAGATTGGCATAGATGTTAGCCCAAGGACAGTCTTCCTCAAGCAAAAAGAGGAAGATTGGCAACAGATGTTAGCTCAGGGCCAATCTTCCTCACCAAAAAAAAAAAGAAAGAAAGAAAGAAAAAAAGAATTATTTTATTGAAGTCACATTGGTTTGTAACATTGTGTATATTTCAGGTATACATTATTATATTTCACCTTCTGTATAGACTGCATTGTGTTTACCACCAATAATCTAGTTTTTATCCATCACCATACATATGTGCCCCTTTACCCTTTTTGTCCTCCCTACCCACTTCCTCTCTGGTAACCACCACTTGTTCTCCTTATGTATGTGTTTGTTTATCTTCCACATATGAGTGAAATCATATGGTATTTGTCTTTCTCTATCTGACTTATTTTACTTACAATAATACCCTCAAGGTCCATCCATGTCATCACAAAATGGCACAATTTTGTCTTTTTTATGGCCAAGTAGTATTCCATTGTATATATGTACTGTATCTTTGTTATCTATTTTTCTGTTGATGGGCACTAGGGTTTCTTCCACGTCTTGCCCATTGTGAATAATGCTGTGATGAACATAGGGGTGCATATATCTTTATGAATTAGTGTTTTCGTGTTCTTTGGATAAATACCCAGGAGTGGAGTAGCTGAATCATATGGTATTTCTATTTGAGAAATCTTCATACTGTTCTCTGTAGTGGCTGTACCAGTTTGCTTTCCCACTAGCTGTGTATGAGGGTTCCCTTTTCTCCACATCCTCTCCAACACTTGTTTCTTGTCTTTTTAATAATAGGCATTCTGATGGATGTGAGGTGATATCTCACTGTAGTTTTGAATTGCATTTCACTAATAATTAGTGATGTTGAACATACTTTCAGGGATCATTTCTATAGTTTGTTACCAGAATATTCTCAATGTTGTTACTTCTGCAATTCAAGCAGGAGAGAAGTGGTCAATAGAATAGGGGCATGAAGAGGGGGTAAGGATTGAGTGGGTTGAGTTGATAAGAAGTATGAGAGAGAAGAGGGTAGCTATTCTGTCTCCATGCTGGGTTAGTCTCTTCAGTCACATAAACCCTCTTCCTTATAACTACTTTCCCTCCTCTGCCCCTATGGCCTGCAGACCATATAATATACTTCTGAGATAGAAAACTTCTGAGATAATGTGTAGTTTCTATTTTCATTATTAATTAACTTTATTATACATATTCAGAAAGTATTCCATAAAAATGTCCTCAAATTGAACTTTGCAGTAGTTATAGTAGTTACTTTGTTCTCTCTGCTATTATTTCCTATGTCTGACATCCCCGTTAGATATTAAGCTCCTTGAGAGCAATAGGGATATTTTTACTCATTTTAATGTGTTTCACTGTTTCTAATGCATACTTCAGTAAATATTTGATGTTATTTTTGACAAAATCTGGACATTTACTAAGTTCTTGATATATTATTTGAAAAAATATTATAACCAAAAGACCTTAACATTCTGTTTTAGAACAATATAGAAATTTTAGCTTTTAACATTTCCAAAGGTGAGCATAGTTTAGATTTATGAGTGAGATCTCTTTGGAAATAAGATATATTCCGTTTCAGTTCCATTTGTACAATAGTTTATTTTCCGTATTTTCAGTTAGAAGTTACTTTTTCATGTAGTTATGATGCTCTTAGCAAACTTCCTAAATATTTTTAAGGAGAGAGAGAAAATATTTTCAGTGTAGTCTTTTTCAGCTTATTCGTATTTTATACCAGTGAGAACCATGTTCAATAGGTTCCATAAAATTCATTTGACACCTTGATGAGATTTCTCTCTGATATGAACTTTAAAGTATTGAAGCAATCTTATCTTACGTAATATATAATATTCTTTATTTGAAAATTACAGTCTTGTATTAACCCATTTCAAAAGTGAAAATGAAATACAAGAACAGGCATTGCTTGTTTTCACCCTTTAAAAGAGCTATTTATCTTTCTTTACCATATTAACTAAATTAGTGTTCACCTTCTGCTCAGTTGTCCTTGAAGGGAACAATTTAATTGTGCCACAAAAAGATTTGTCCCACATCCTCCTTTACTTTACATGGACTAAATATGCATGCTAAGAATTTTAATGACATTGAAATAATAGGATTTAAATTGGAAAGACCAAGGACATTAAAAAGATATCTGTAAGTGATTTTTTTAAATGGAAAGCCTCATTTATATATAAGCTCTAGAGAAAATGAAACTTTTAGTTGTGCCTTCTGTTATTTATGTAACAGCTGATACATATTAAATCTAAACCAAAAAATCAGGTCTTATAACAGAAATACCCATACAGAGAAATTATAATCTTGTGGACATCCATGAACCTTGATTGGTCACTATTTAATGAGAAATAGAATCAAGATCAGCAAAGATCAATTATTTCTTTTATGCCCCTTAGTAATAAAGGACCCTCATGTTCAAATTATGGCCCTCACTGTTTTGTGGTCTTACCATTAGAGAGACTTCCTAATGGTGGACTCAAGAGGTATGATTTTACCAATACCTTTTAGTAATGCTATGTTCTCTTTTAAATAATAAATCTGTCTTCTTTTTTTTTGCCCCTGGAATCACTTCAGTTGGAGACCATAAGAATCATTTTTTAGTTCATAATACTAGACTATGAGAGAGTCAATAGAGTTTTTGAATCTTCTCTAGAAATAACTTTTAAAAGACTCCTCCACTCCTATTACAATCTTGAATGTGGGGTTTCTGGAAGGTCATTGGTATTCATCTGAAGTAAATAGGGTCAAAATTTTCTAGGAATCCACAAATTTTAAGCATGTAAATAAGAATTATGATTGAGGTGATACCCTATTCTAGAGGTAATTTATGCTGTTTTTAGAGGACATAAGAAAGGCATGTTACTTTGACAGTTCAGGGAAGGCTTTCAAGAGTTGTGAAGGATGATTAGGGTGTCCTGGTGAAGGGCCTGACAGAGCATAGTCTTTTGGACCAAGCAGCTGTATCTGATCTTGAGGGGAGAAATTCTGTGGTACATTTGAGGGACTATAAAGACTTCTATTTATACACCTGGAATGGAGAATATTCTAGTAGTCAGGGGAAAAGGGAAGAGGAGGTGTGGTAGACGGAATAATGGTCCCCAAAATGTGTCTATGTACTAACCCCCAGAACCTTTGAATGCGTTCTATTACATAGCATGAGAGACTTTGCCGGTGGGATTATGTTAAGGATCTTGAGAAGGAGAGATTAGCCTGGATTTTCCAGGTGAGCCCAGTGTAATCACAAATTTCTTTATAAGGGAAAGAGAGAGATGGAAGAGTCAGAGAGAGATAAGGAAATGTAACTTTGGAAGTATATATATAAGAATATAAAACCTTAAGCTCAACATATATGAGCATGAACTCATTATGTTGATTCCCACTCCTTTGTTCGCCCACTGGCCATGCCTCTCAGTCTTGGTCTTTGTTAACACCATCTATTCTGGCATGTAAGCTGTACACAATATTTGGAACATTCATCTACTCCTCATTTTCCCTCATCTTTCACAGCTAATGAGTCATGAATTCCTGAAACTCCTACCTCATAAATGGCTTTCAAGTCTGTTGCCTGCGTTATATCTTCGCTGCTGCTACCTTATCTGAGGCCTTCGTTGATGTGGGTCTGAGACTCTCATGAAGAGTCTCTTGTTTCTCATGCTTGCTAATCCTTTGTCCTACTGCCATGTTCAGATGTTTGGAATGTCTAAAGTAGTAATTGATCATGTCATGCAAATGCTTAAATACTCTAATGAACCTGGTCAGGTTGAAACATCTTAGCATACAAGGACCTCTTGTGATCTTGCTCATTTCAGTCTTTCCAATTGTTTCTCCTGCCAGTCCTTCACGTGTCTGAAATTGCAACATATCAGAATCCCTTTCACTTCTAAGAATATGGTCTGCTGTTTCATACTTTTCTATCCTTGTAATGCTGCTCTCTTTTCCTGGAATGTATTTTGAGCATCATTTCCTGTTTAAAGTCTTTCTTAAACCACAAGGTCAAATTAAGTCCTCCTTTCCCTTTGCTTCCATAGAATTCTGTACAAGCCATGATTATAACACTTATTTTGTAGTGCTAAAATTATTTTCTTTTTTATATACTTCTAGTTGTGGTTTTGTGAAGTCAAGGATTGTATTAATTCACTTTGTCTTCCATGAGCTGGTTTAATGGTGGCATGCAAAAAAGAGGCTGATTCAGCTTGGCACCTGCTCCACTAAATGTATTCTCACTAGATTGTTTTTCTTACAAGACTTTAGATAATATACTTGATCTCTTTGAGACCCAATTTCTTTTTCTGTACCTACTTCGTGATGTTGTTGTAAAGGCAAGATAGTGAAAGCATTTTGTAAACTCTCAAGTACTTTAAAAATGTCACTTATTTTCATGTAGTATGCAATGAAATTATGGCTAACTGGGTTGGAAAGGGTAATATCCATAGACTTGGGAAAATTTATTATCCATTAAGCTTTGGAAGCTTTAAAAAGTCAAGATATCTGGATACTAGGTCATGGTTTTCATAATAGCACAACATTCCTTAATATACATTAGGTTCCTGTTACAGAAATATGTTTGACCTAGATATATTAAACAGACACGCTGGCAATCTGGGACAAAAGACAGGGGAGACACTATATCATCCTGTGGGTTATAGATTGAACTAATGAGTTATACTGAATTCATTCTGAAAATAGAAAATAAATTAGGTGTATTTTGATGTGAGCTCTCTCATTTAATAAACTTTAATGGTAGAGAAAGATGAAGTCAAAATTATTAAATGAGAAAGTAGAACAATAACTGGAAAATGAAGAATTTAGAAAGTCAGTGTTTGTAAGTTAAGGGTTGAGTAATATTAAGTCAAATCCAGGAGATCAAGAAATTTTATACAGCATTACTTTGAGTGAAGAGAAAGACATAATTTTCAAAAAATCCTTTAAAAAAGTAATCCTTGTTGACATATCCATTTCCCATTTAAGCATATCATTAACTGTGGTATAAAATAATCCTAATCCTGTTAATACTGGATGTTATACCATATTAGTTCTCTCCATTACTGGTAAAAAATAATTCATACTATAGGCCAATTTTGCTATGTTGACTAAGTGGTCATGATAGATGTTATCTCTGTTTTGATAAACTCTTGTAATTGTTCTGATTCATCTATGTGAGAGAAACTATCCAAGCCAAAATATTACTTAGTAGCATTTCTCCAGTGCCATTTCACCCGAAATATATAGAAGTATGAAACTTTATCTGAAATTCCCATGTCAAGAACTAGTATATTTGAAATTGTTTTGAAATTGGTTGACTATTCAGGCCTTTTAGCAAGAATATAAGATACATTTGGAAGTCATAGTGAAGAAACCAAGTTTGAGAGTTTGGACCAATAAAAAAACATGAATTTTCAAACACCCTGCAGAAGATTGAATATTTTTTATTCTCACCAGATTCCCATAGTGCTGAAGTGGTCACTGCATATGCCCAGTGGGTCTAGCATTGTTACTGAATGATGTGAAGAAGCACAAGAGACAAGTGACCTATGGCCTTAGTTCTTTTCTTGCACAAACATGACATACAACCTACTAAGGTCTCTTGCTGTTTGCTCACATTTTAGTAAAAACATGTTTGTTAAAAGGGCAAAAGAATGACTTATGGGCTGGGGTTTTTTAGAAAGGTTTTCTAGAAGGGATTTGGGTCCTCATTTGAAGTAAATGCATGGAATAGCATGTTATACTTAATAATTGTGTCAAAGGCACTAAAGAATAGCTCAGGTCATTTTTTAGTTCACAATAGAAGCTTAGTTTGTTTTAGTTTACTTCTCTTGTTTAATAATTGTATTATTTAAACATAGAAAAAGTCAAAGCTATATTTATTGGCCTATTGATTTACATATATCTTGCTTCATTCCAGCAAAAGATTTGGAGACTCTTGTAAAGATATGTTTAATAAAACAGATTAAAAATGAGGGGATGATAAAACTGGAATGAAAAGAAAAAAGCATAATAACATATTTAATGAGGGTATAATTATTATCTAGAAATGGTTATCAGAAGTTCCTCTAAGTGGGTATAGGCTGTAAATTCAGTTGAGTTAGTAGACAACAAAGGTGGGGAAAAAAAGAAGCTGCTTAGGAGAACAGTTACTTTACTGAGGAAACCAGCTTTTATTTGATAAACACTTTTGTATATTGTAAGTCAGACATTGTTCGAAGTGTCTTTCTCATTTAAATCTCATAAAAGCCCTATGAGGTGGGTAACGTTATTTTCCTAATTTTATAGATGAAACTGAGGCACAGAGAAGTTAAGTAATTTTCTCAAGAATACATAGCTATTATGTAGCAGAGCTAGGATTCCAACCCAAGCAGTTTCCTTCAGAGTATTTTCTCTGAAAGAGTAAGTTATGCTACCTCTCCAAGTGGTACAGAAGAGGACAGTGCCTGTAATTCCATCTTTGTAGTTTTGTGTGACTGTTCTCATTACAGCCATCAATGTTGCTAATTAAGGAACCGTGAAGTTGAGTTAATTTGAGAAGTGTAAGTACTTTTCCACTTTTAGTTGTAGATCTCCTAGGGAGATCACCTTCTAGACCAGGGATTTTGAAAGTGAGTACCATGGATGAACAGCATCAATATCACCTGGGAACTTGTTAGAATGCAGATTTTCTGGCTTCTCCCCAGACCTACAGAATCAGAAACTCTGGAAGTGGGCCCCTGCTGTCTGTTTTAACAAGTCTCCTAGGTGATTCTGATGATCCCTAAAGTTTGACAACCTCTAATCTAGATGGGAAAAAAAGAGCTATTCTGAGCCTATACATTCTCTTCATTACCTTATTGCTGTAGTTTAGACGGGGAGAGTGTAGGAGAAATTTGGAACAGAAGTGCATTTATTCTACCCTTGGAAATAAGAGAAGAAATCACATTTTTCAGGGAATAGACTGGTAATTATTTGAGGTGTAAGCAATGACCTCTTTAAACTTAAATCATCTCAAAGCATCCTAATCAAGAATCAGTGAAACAGAAATGCCTATTTTATGGCTTTTTGGAGAAGTTGATGTTCCAAAATTGATTTTCACAGTCTCATCAAAATTGAAAGAAAGATATCTAAAATGATATTCTGCATGAACACTATTTTTTTCGGTCTTCCTTTTATGAACTGTATGTTCACTGTAGTCATTCTGAAGTGATTTCAAAGATAGAAAATCATAAAGTTCATGTATTTAAGAATTATAATTTTTAAGCTCGTTTGGTCAGTCGTATTTTAGAGTGATCAAGAAAGCTAAACTGTAAACATTATTTCTTCAGATAAATGTCCCTGACTTCTAGGCAAAATCAGATACCTCAATACACATTTTAAATTTCCTTCTCAAAATTTTCCGTTTTTTGTAATTATACATTTACTAGTGTGAGCCTGTTTAAGCCTCATTTCCTTAGCCATAAAATGGTGATAATCTTACCTTATTGGTTCTGTTATCTCAAATGAGATAACACATGCATGGAAAATTGGTAATTGTTTCTATAGTTATTTGCTTAATAGTACTAATATAGTAATACCACTACATAGAAAGCCTGTGAGGGCAAGGATGGCATATATTTTGTACCATTGTGTTCCCTCACACTTGGTAAGCACTCAATTAATATTTGTTGAATGAATAAATTGATGGACTGAATGAGTCTAATCTTGATGAGATGCCTTGGCAATATGGAAGTATGTACAGGGCCAGACACAACTTTAGAGATAATTGAGCATCACATTTAGCATTTCTGGGGAAGAAGTTACTAGCACAAATTTATAAGACTGATAGCATCTCTGACCCAGATTTATACTTAAACCATGATACCATGACCTACGCATTCTCCCAGTCTTACCTCTTTCCTGCTTCCTCAAAACCCCTATTCTCTTGCTTTGCTGTCTGCTTCCTTAAAATGTCTTGGTGCTTTTGGTCTAAACCAAGTTGAAATCTAATTATATTTTAAAATTGTGTTGATTTTTGGCAGAAATTTGGACAGCTGATTCATCACAGCTGATTCTTCTAGGTATGAAATATATGCAAAGTAGTAAATTAATTTTTGTCATCTCATGACCGTGAAGTTTTTGACATGACAGTCATTCTTAGCAGTTTCATCAACACATCAAGCAGATGAGTTGTATTTCCAAGCTGTTTGGAACTCCTAAAATGAGAGTGGAGGAAACACTGGAGTTACTCATCTGGAGTCTGTCAGTAAAATTTGATTTTAGGCACTTTAGAATTTTAATCGAAGAATCAAGGTCACAGAGGAGCAAGAGAAAAATGGTGGCTTAAAAAGTTTCAAGTCCTTCTAGGTCAGCTAAAGTGTATTACTCAGGTCCTTCTTCCAAAAAAGGTTAGAATTGTGAGACAACTTATGAAACCTACTCAAGTCATGCTAATACAGATACATGCTCACATTCACACATTCTTTCCCCCTTTGCCCTATCACCTTTCCAGCTCTCTTCCTGCCCTCTTGGTCTCTTTGATGCAATCAGCAAATATTTGTTGAGCACCTATTGTGTACCTGGTGCTGGTGTTGTAGTGAAAAATGAAACAGACGTGGTGCTTGCTCTTCTTGAAACATATAGTCTTGGGAGTGTTAGAGTTTTTCAAAAAGATTCTCTTAGGACAGCTAATCCTACTAGTACTTTTCTGTCTTCTCCTTTGCTTGCCTTACCTTCTGAATACCGGAGGTAAAAGATTCCTAAAAGGCTTCCTAGAACTCTGTGTCTTATCTTTCTTATTTCTTAAACTTCTCTTTATGGAGTTAAAGTTAGTAAAGGCAAAGATCTAGAGCAATATGGAAAAAGGAGTTGAGAATATGCTCACCAGATTTACAGAAACTACTCAATTAGTCAAGTTAATAACTTAGAATATAAAAATGGAATAAAATGTCCCATCAAAACCAGGTAATTATATGCACAAGTATAAGTATCTTTAGGGACTAAAACAGAAAAATGTAAAATCAGAATGAAGTATTAACTAAGCGTATTAGAAAATATGGAAGAAAAATATCTAGGAGATGAAATGGTTCTTAACCCAAAACATGATGCTGGAGAATGAGTAAATGCCAGTCAGTAGTTATTTCTGTACATTCTTCGTAGTTAGATTTCCTTGAGTATTATGCTTATTTCTTCTTACTACACTTAAAAACACACAGATGTGACAAATTACTATTCATCTAAAAGTATGTGGGAAAAATTTGATAAAGGATGTATTAAAAATCAGTTGGGAAGGGGATTATCTCTCAATCAGTGGTGGTGAGATAAATTGGTTAGCAGTTTCATAAAGCAACAGTTTAGACACTGCTTCTCCCAGTATTATACATTCAAAGTTGATTAGAATTACACGTAAAAATCAAATCATAATAAAGAAGAAAATAGAATTTAATATTTATAAACTTCAAGAGATGGAGATGGGACTTTTAAAGGTTAGAAAACATACAGAAAATGAACAGGGATAATGTGGGCAATGTTGAGTCTCTAACAATATGGTAATCTTAAATGTTAAAAGAAAAAAGGTCCAAGATAGAAATAACCCACAAAAAATGAAGAGAAACATCCTAAAAATCCAAGGCTTAAGTGGACAAAGGACATAGGCTGACAGCTCTCAAGAGAGGGACTACAATTATTTAAACAAATAAATATCGAATGTGTCAGTACAATATAATCAGATTAGCAGATAAAGGTTAGGTTTCATTTTTAAATGTTTTTAACAAAATTAAAAGACACAATAAGATGACATCTTTACAGTAAACAATAATGCAAGTACTTTTACTCTTTGACCTCTTAATGTTATTGCCACGAATCAATCCTAAAGAAATAATCTTCAAATGGAAAAAAGCTGGATGCCCAACTATTCTGCATGTTTTTATTTATGATAGGGAAAAATCAGAGCTAGTGATTATTTAAAAAGGTTATGGGAGTGCATGAAGGATTGATAATACCAATCTGTTGTTCTCTGTGCATTCCCTAATGTAGAGCAACAAACATCGTCAAACTCCAGTCTATGATAATACATAAGTTCAATGGGTTTATATTACAAATAAGTAAAGGAAAGTAATTAAGAAGTATTGAGTTCTAAACAAATACTATATGTTGAATTCAGTGAAACATTGGCATTTATGAGCTTACTGAACACTGAAAAATCCTGAGTTTTTTAGCACATTTCTTTCTTTCATGCTGTGAAATGTTATCCATATTTCCATTTCTTTTTTTAAAAAAGTGAACTTAACTAGTGCTACATATGTGCATTTTTTACATTTTTGTATTTCTTGCATATGACTACTTCTCTCACATTGTGTCTTGATGATTAATATAAGCTTTTGAAAAATGTCCAAGAAAGCAATTATGCAAACATAGTTATTATTTTAGTAGAATTTCCATTATAAAAATTGCATGTGGGGTAAGCATGAGAATACATAACCATTAATATGAAGGAGTTTAGTATAATACAGCTAGGCATGTAATACATTTCTGTTGATTTGAAAAGACTATTTGCACTCTATTCACCAATGTTTGTTTTAGTTATTTGTAAGCATTCATATGGTCCCTGCAAGCAGTCTAAGGCCAAGGAGTATGTAATAATAATTTCATATCCCTATCATACCTTGTACTTACTAGCAACTCAATGCATTTTTCAAGAATTTATTAGGTGATTTGGGCCATGCCACAGATAAAATCCATTTAATTTTTTCTATCACAAACATATAAAATAAGCAGCTTCTTAACATTAGCCTGTGTAAGTAAAAGCCACAAAATATTATTTAAAAATTAGCTTAGGCAGTGAAATAAAATATTGATGAAACTGAAAGCAAGCCAATACTTATGTAATTCCTTTAGTAGCCAGTCAACTCAGGCAATATTAAAAGAAAAATAAATGGTTTTGCTAACTTGTTTTAACCTGCTGTTTCTCATTTATATTCCACTGGTGTAGATAGATCTTGCCATTAAATTGTGAAAAGTATGCTTGATAATTAATGTTAGAAGTTTCAAAATACCAGACTCAATTTGTAAAAAGTATTGTGAATGACGTCTTAATTTATACATAAATGATATTTCAGCTTAGAAAATTTTGATAACCTTTGTTATAGTATTGATGTATGCATGTGTAAATGCATGTACAGATGTCACCCTAACTGCCACTTAATGCAGTTCAAAGAAATGCAATAAAAAAATGTGAGGAGATTTGAAAACAAATTGCAGGTGAGGAGAGAATGAAGGAAATGGGTGAGAGGATAACAGAAAATATGATAATACTGTTTAAATATTTTAGAGGTGTCAATAGGAATGAAGTTTTTGGTAGTTGAAAGAAATGAAATGGGAAATAGTCTCAAGACAGAATGAAAATATATCTTTATAAGGCCAGAAATGAGAGAAAATGAAGAGTAATAATTCAGTGAAATAGAGAGCAGAGTCATGTTCATTAGCATCTCTAAAATGACGCTTAAATGATATTAAGCAATACAGAGACCCTCTACCCAAGTACACTACAGAAATGAAACGTACTTTTAGACTAACACTCATGGTTTTTCACACTAACTGCCAAAATAGTCTCAGTACTCTACTCTTAACATTAAAATATACACATAAATTATGTGGCATGAAATATGGCTTTGTTCAGAATTAGAATGAGTGTGTATTCACACGTTGTGCCTGTTAGTTTGACATACACATACCTATATATATGTATAAATATAAAATGTTTATGTGTATATACACATATGAGCTGTATATTCACACGTATATATACACACACATACACAGATGTATCTTATACAGTGGTGTTTTATTTGTAATGCACAGTAACAGAATTATTAGTAATACAATATATTGTAGAAATGTTGAAATAGAAATTAAATACCCAGGTGGCACGTACACATACACACACACACGCACGCACATACATACACACACACACACACACATATATATATATATGTGTATGTATTTCACCTTGCTTCTAGCTTATGACTAAAGAAGTTGATTGGATTATTACATAGTTTATTTTTATCTTATTTGTTTATTTAATTTTATTTTTATTGAGGTGACGTTGATTTATAGCATTATATTGTGTCAGGTGTACATCATAATATTTCAATTTCTGTGTAGACTACATCATGTTCACCACCCAAAGACTACCATCCATCACCATACACATGTGTCCAGTCACCCATTTCCTCTTCCCTCTCTCCTTCCCCTCTGGTAACCACCAATCTAATCTCTGTATCTATGTGTTTGTTGTTGTTCTTGTTGTTTTTATTTTCTGTTTATGAGTGAGATCATATTATATTTGACTTTCTCGGTCTGACTTATTTCACTTAGCATAATACCCTGAAGGTCCATCCATGTTGTCACAAATGGCAAGATTTCATCTTTTTTTTTTTTTTTATATCTGAGAAGTATTTCATCGTGTATAAATACCACATCTTCTTTATCCATTCATCCCTTGATGGGCACTTAGGTTGTTTCCAAGTATTGTCTATTGTGAATAATGCTGCAGTGAACATAGAGTGCATATATCTTTAGGCATTTGTGTTTTCATATTCTTTGGGTAAATACTCAGCAGTGGAATAGCTGGATCACATGCTAGTTCTATTCTTAATTTTTTGAGAAATCTCCATACTATTTTCTACAGTAGCTGCACTAGTTTGCATTCCCACCAGCAGTGTATGAGGATTCCCTTTTCTCCACATCCTCTCAAACACTTGTTATTTCTTGTGTTGTTAATTATAGCCATTCTGATGCGCGTGAGGTGATATCTCGGGGAAGTTTTGATTTGCGTTTTCCTAATAATTAGTGATGTTGAACATCTTTTCATGTACCTATTCCCATCTGTATATCTTCTTTGGAAAAATGTCTATTCAGATCTTTTGCCCATTTTTTAACTGTATTGTTTGATTTTTTTGTTGTTGAGATATATGAGTTCTTTATATACTTTGGATGTTAAGCCCTTATCAGATATATGGTTTGCAAATATGTTCTCCCAATTGTTAGGTTGTCTTTTCATTTTGTTGATGGTTTCCTTTTCTGTGCAGAAGCTTTTTAGTTTGATGTAGTCCCATTTGTTTATTTTTTCCTTTGTTTCCCTTGCCTGGTCAGACATGGTATTTGAAAATATGCTGCTAAGACTGATGTCAAAGAGTGTACTGCCTATGTTTTCTTCTAGAAGTTTTATGGTTTCAGGTCTGACATTCAATTCTTTAATCCATTTTGAGTTAATTTTTGTGTATGGTATAAGATAATAGCCTACTGTTATTGTTTTGCATGTGGCTGTCCAGTTTTCCCAGCACCATTTATTGAAGAGACTTTCCTTTCTCCATTGTGTGTTCTTGGCTCCCTTGTTAAAAATTAGCTGTCCATAGATGTGGGGGTTTATTTCTGGGCTCCTTAATCTGTCCCATTGATCTCTGTGTGTGTTTTTGTGTCAGTATCACGCTGTTTTGATGACTATAGCTTTGTAGCATATTTTGAAATCAGAGAGTGTGATACCTCCAGCCTTGTTCTTTTTTCTCAGGAATCCTTTGGCTATTCGGGGTCTTTTGTTGTTCTATATAAATTTTAGGATTCTTTGTTCTATTTCTGTGAAAAATGTCATTGGAACTTTGATAGGTATTTCATTGAATCTATAGATTGCTATAGGAAGTATGGACATTTTAACTATACTAATTCTTCCAATCCAAGAGCACTATCTTTCCATTTTTTGTGTCTTCTTCTATTTGTTTCAACGTTTTATAGTTTTCAGTGTACAGATCTTTCATCTCTTTGGTTCAGTTTATTCCTAGGTATTTTATTCATTTTGTTGCAATTATAAATGGGATTGTATTCTTAATTTCTCTTTTTGCTACTTTATTGTTAGTGCATAGAAATGCAACGATTTTTGTATGTTGATTTTATACCCTGCAACTTTACTTTCTCAAAGTTTTTTGGTGGACTTTTTAGGCTTTTCTATATATAAAATCATGTCATCTGCAAATAGTGACAGTTTCACTTCTTTTCCAATTTGGATCCCTTTTCTTTCTTTTTTCTTGCCTGATTTCTCTCGCTAGGACTTCCAATGATGTGGTAAATAAGAGTGGCAAAAGTGATCATCCTTGTCTGGTTCCTGTTCTTAAAAGGACAGCTTTCCTTTTTTCTCCATTGAGTATGATGTTAGCTGTAGGTTTGTCATTTATGGTCTTTATTATGTTGAGGTACTTACCTTCTATATCCATTTTATTCAGTTTTTATCATAAATGAATGTTGGATTTTGTCAAATGCTTTCTCTGTATCTATTGAGATAATTATGTGGTTTTTATTCTTCATTTTGTTAATGTGGTGTGTCACGTTGGTTGATTTGTGGATGTTGCACCATCCCTGCATCCCTGGAATAAATCCCATTTGATCATGATGTATGATCTTTTTAATATATTGTATTTAATTTGCTAGTATTTTCTTTAGGATTTTTGCATTGATGTTCATCGATGGTATTGGCCCATAGTTTTCCTTTTTTTATGTTGTCCTTGTCTGGTTTTGGTATCAGGGTAATTTTGGCTTGGTGAAATTTGTTAGGAAGCTTCCCCTTCTCCTCATTTTTTTGGAAGAGTTTGAGAAGGATAGGTAATGAATCTTCTTTGAATGTTTGGTAGAAATCACCCAGGAGCTATGTGGTCCTGGACTTTTATTTTCTGGGAGGTTTTTGATTACTGTTTCAATCTCCTTACTGGTGATTGGTCTATTCAAATTCTCTATTTATTCTTAATTCAGTTTTGGAAGGTTATGTGTTTCTAAGAATCTATCCATTTCTTCTAGATTATCCAATTTCTTGGCATATCGCTTTTCATAGTATTCTCTTATAATCTTTTGTATTTCTGAGGTATCTGTTGTAATTTCTTCTCTTTTGTTTCTAATTTTATTTATTTGAGTCTTTACTCTTTTTTTCTTGGTGAGTCTAGCTAAAGGTTTGTCAATTTTGTTTATCATTTCAAGGAACAAGCTCTTAGAGTCACTAATTTTTTTCTTTTGTTTTTCTAGTCTCTAGTTCATTTATTTCAGCCCTGAGATTTATTATTTCTTTCCTTCTACTGATTTGGGGCTTTGCTTTTTCTTCTTTTTCTAGTTGCTTCAGGTGTACTGATAGATTCTTTGAAATTTTTCTTGTTTGTTGAGGTAAGACTGTATTGCTATAAACTTCCCTCTTAGAACCGCTTTTGCTGTGTTCCATAAATTTGGCATGTTGTATTTTCATTTTCATTTGTCTCCAGGTATTTTTTTATTTTTCCTTTGATTTCTTTGTTGACTCAGTAGTTGTTCAGTAGCATTTTGTTTAATCTCTATGTATTTGTAGCTTTTCCGGTTTTCTTCTTATAGTTGATTTCTAGTTTCATACTGTTGTGGTCACGAAAGATGCTTGGCCTTATTTCAGTCTTCTTAAATTTATTGAGACTTGTTTTGTTGCCTATTATGTGATCTATCCTTGAGAATGTTCCATGTGCATTCGGTGGTTCTTGAATGGATTGTTGTGTATATATCTATTAAGTCCATCTGGGGTAATGTGTCATTTAAGGCTGATATTTCCTTATAGATCTTCTGTCTGGATGATATATTCATTGATGTAAGTGGAGTGTTAAAGTCCCTTACTATTATTGTGTTGCTGTCTATTTCTCTCTCTCTTTTTCTTTTTTGATCAGGAAGTTTAGCCCTGAGCTAACATCAGTTGCCAACCTTCCTCTTTTTGCTTGAGGAAGATTGTCACTGAGCTAACATCTGTGCCAGTCTTCCTTTATTTTTTCTGTGTGGGATGCTGCCACACATAACTTGAGTGGTGTGTATGTCCTCACCCGGGATCTGAACCAGTGAACCCTGGGACACCGAAGTGGAGAGTGCTAACTTGACCACTACACCACCAGGCCAGCCTCAGTATTTCTCCTTTTATTTCTGTTAATAATTGCTTTATATATTTAGGTGCTCCTATGTTGGGTGCATAGATATTTACAAGTGTTATGTCCTCTTGTTGGATTGTTCCTTTTATCATTATGTAGTGCTCTTCTTGTTACAATTTTTGTTTTGAAGTATATTTTGTCTGATTGCTACCCCAGCTTTCTTTTCCTTGCCGTTTCCATGGAGTATCTTTTTCCATCCCTTCACTTTCAGTTTGTCAGTGTCTTTAGGTCTGAGGTGTGTCTCTAGTAAGCAGCATATGTGTGGATCTTGTTTTTTATCCAGTTAGCCACCTTATGTCTTTTGATTGGAGCATTTAGTCCATTGACATGTAAAATAGCTATTGATAAGTATGTACTTAAGCCATTTTGTTACTTTTTTTTCTAGGTGTTTTAGTAGTTCTTCTCTGTTCCTTTCTTCTCTTGCTCTTTTCCCTGTGGTTCTCTTTAGTATTATATTTGGGTTCCTTTCTCTTAATTCTTTGTGTATTTATTATAGGTTTCTGATTTGTGATTACTGTGAGGTTCATATATAATAATGTACATAATTAACAGTCTGTATTAAGTTGATGGTCTCTTATGTTTGACCTCTTGCTAAAAGCTCAACTCTTTCACTCTCCAGCTCCCACATTTTATGTTTTTAATATCATATTTAACTTCTTTTCTGTGTATGTATCCATTAACCTCTCATGTTGGAAATGCATAATTTTAGTACTTTTGTCTTTTGACCTTCATATTAGCTTCATCAGTGGTTGATCTGCTACCTTTACTGTATTTTTGCCTTTGCCAATGATTTTATTATTATTATTATTATTTTCTTTGATAATTTTCCTATTCCTATTTGTGTTCTTCTCTTTTATACCTAAATGAGTCCTTTTAGCATTTCTTGTAAGGCAGGTTTATTGGTGATAAACTCTTCTAGTTTTTGCTTGTCTGCAAAACTCCTTATCTCTCCTTCCATTCTGAATGATAACCTTGTCAGATAGAGTATTCTTGGCTGTAGGTTTTTTCCTTTCAGCACTTTAAATCTATCATACCACTCCTAGCCTGTAACGTTCTTGTGAGAAGTCAGCTGATAGCCTTATGAGGTTTCCTTTGTATGTAACTTCTTGCCTTTCTCTTGCAGCTTTTAGGATTTTCTCTGTCTTTAGTTCTTGACATTTTAGTTATAATGTGTCTTGGTGTGGGCGTCTTTGGGTTCATCTTGTTTGCTCCTCTCTGTGCTTCCTGTACCTGTCTGTTTCTTTCCTTTGGTTAGGAAATTTTTCAGCTATTATTTCTTCAAATAGATTCTCTTCTCCTTTGCCTCTCTCTTCTCTTTCTTGGACATCTATGATACGGATGTTAGTGCACTTGATGTTGTCCCAGAGGTCCCTTAGACTGTCCCCGTTCTTGTTAATTCTCTTTTCTTTTATCTGTTGAGCTTGGGTGACTTCCTTTAGTCTTTTGTCCAGCTTGCTGATCCTTTCTTGTGTATCATCTACTGTGCTATTGATTCCTTCTAGTGAATTTTCATTTCCAGTATTGTATTCTTCATTTCTGATTGCTTCTTTTTTTATATTTTCCACTTCTTTATTGATGTTCTCACTGTAGTCATCTATTCTTCTCCCAAGGTCCGTGAGCATCCTTATCACTATTAGTTTATACTCCTTATCAGGTAGATGGTTTATCTCTGTATCATATAGTTCTTTTTCTGAGGATTTGTCCTGTTACCTTATTTGGAACATATTACTTTGTCTCCTCATTTTTCCTATTTCTCTGTGCTTATAACTGTGTTTTAGGTAGGTCACCTGTGTCTCCTGATCTTGCAGAAGTGGGCTTATGTAAGAGATGCTTTATGAGGTACAGCAATGTGCCTCCCTCTCTTTACCAGTTCCAAATGTTCCAGGGATGTCCCCTGTGTGGGCTACATGTCTCATTCTGTTGTGGCAGGGTTGCTCTTGCTGCAGGTGCACAGGAAGGCTAGGCTGTCTCCCTGGCCGCTTGGTTGTAAGGCTTAGCTGCATGTGGCTGCTGTGGTCCTTTCAGTCACTTTATTGGGTATGGTGGTGCCCACAGTTGGCTGCAAGATCTAATAGCTCATTCCTGCTGCAGTTTTTTCTGTTACATGAGTAGGCGCCCAGCATGGCTGGTTTCTAGGCTCTAGGGCTCACATTTGCTATAGGCTTCTGGCATTGTTGTCTGACAACAAAAGCTGTTGTCAGCTCTCAATAGTGTAGCTGGGTAGGGCTGGCCCCAGGTGTGGCAGCACACAATTGTTTCAGGCTTTGGAAGGCGGGGTAGATCCCCTGAATGGCTTAAGATTGCTCCTTGCCGTGAAGTGCTGCAGCTAGAATGTGGCTTTTCTCCTCTCCAGAAAAGTATTTCTGCCTGTTCTGCTTCAGTCAGCACTGTCTCTTGTTGTGGGTTTTCTTTTTTTTATCCAGTTTCTGGTTCTCTCTCAGGGCTAATTGCTCCGAGAATAGTTGTAAATTTGTTATGTCCGTGGGAGGAGGTGAGTTCAGAGTTCTTCTATGCCACCATCTTCCCAGCAATTTGGTTTATTACATAGTTTAATTGCTGTGGTTATTAATAAGGCAATAAAAAAAAGTATACATGTATTTTGTAATTCTGAGGAATTACAGACAATGAGTTGTCATGGCCCCTCCCAAACAAACAAACTTATTAATAAACTGAAATTAACCAAAAATTATTGATTTGGTCATCTATATGTAGGGCTTTAAAATTTAATGAAAGATATAGAGTTAATAGAAATAAGAAGCTTTTCAATTAGATGGACCAACTTTGGTCTCTTATTTCCTAAGGGCTATATATCTTTTTAAGATTCCCATGCCACATATGTGCAAAATTTGTAATCTCAAGCAGATGAACATTTTTTCTGTACTTCAGGATCTCCTTCATTCATTTTTTATTCATTCATTCATTCAATAGGCTTTTGTTAATGCTGTTTGTTTTTTTTTTAGCACTTGCTATTTTACTCAGGAAAAATTCTCTCTAAGCAGTTTCAAGCCTTCAAGCTGTGACTTAGCCACAGAAATATGTTAAATCATCTCAAAGTTTTCTCTTCCTTTGGCTGAATAATTCTGTTTCTTTTTCCTCTTCATGTATCTCAAGTTCAAGAGGAGGACGCTTTTCTAATATTAAATAGTTGAATGAAATATATTGCCTCCAGATCCAACCCTGTCTTTACATTGAAAGCTTACTGTCAAACTTGAGACAGTCTTGAAGGTGAATGAAAGTACAGGACCTTTGAGGTTGATGTTTGACATTTAAATATCATTTTGTGCCCTGTACATTGTTGGGATGCTTGATGAACACTATGCAATAGTGATAATAAATAAAATGAATAGTATGAATTGAGGTAAAGCTATAACCAGAAACAGTCTTGTAGAGCTGCAACAAATACTAAAATCCCTAATAAGTAAAATCTAGTCTCTATTAAAATAGAAAGTAACGAGGAATAAATGAAAAGTTAAGATCAAAAAAGCCAAAGTAAGATAAGAGATACAACTTAGATCAGGGAATAGAGAGGGAAATTGGTATTTTTTCTGTATTTAACACCTAGAAAAGAAAACAGACAATAGAAAAAATGCTACCTATTAGCTTCTGGTTTGGAAGCAGGAGCACCAAATAACAAGACTATTCTAAAGCTGAGAAGTTTCTGCTGTCATTACCCATATTAATTTATTAATATTTTCATATTAGTTCTATAGGTGATCTATGAATATATCATTTCTTAAATGAATGTTTTAGATTTTTAAGTGAATATGAACTTCCATATTGCTTTTTGGAATTTAAAAATGTGAATTTCAAATTAATGTTTTTATATATATTTACTATTTTTAAAGTTATATACTTTTTTTAGTATACAGTTCTCTAAGTTTTGACAAATATTTTTGAGTCGTGTGACCACTGTAACAGTCAAGATCCAGCTCTTTTTCTTCAACACACAAAGTTCTCTCCTGCTACCCACTTTGTGGCTCACCTCTCCCCTTAACCCCTGGCAACTACAACCTGTCTTTTGTCCCTATCATTGTGCCTTTTCCAGAATGTCATGTAGATGGAATCATATGCAGTATGTGCTACTTGAGGGTGAACCTGGGACTTGTGTTTCAAGTGGTCAAGCAGTTCCTAAGAGCAGCACGTTGAGGTGCTGCTAGGTTTGTTTGCTGCACTTCTCTAAACCTGGGTGGTAAAGAAACAACTAACCCAAATGGATGCAGACAGTCTGTTAGTCATGGCGTAGCAGGCAGCGTGAACTTTGCATCAGTTCCCCTTCCCCACGCATCAGGAGGGGAGACTCTATCCCTAGCTTCTAAAGCTGTTTGTTGTATAAACATCCTTGAAAATATAGTCCAAAATATGTAGGCCATGGACAAATGCCTCCTAACATTGTGTTGTGTCATATCCAAAATTATAGGATCATCTTCTCCAGCGTTCTCCTCTTCAAGATGTTCACCATACTCTCTTATTTCCGTTTTTTCCTGCTATAAAGAGGGGGTTTCTCTTGGTTTCAGCTGTTCTTGCTCCTGTGTGGTTCTGCTTGACAGGAGTCACTGTTGGGGTAAAAGGTGAGAGAAAAGCAAGAGACAAAATATCTGATTTTCCCCCAGGCACTTTGGGGACCACCAGGTTGACTTTTCTTGTTTCTCTTCAGGGTTTAGGTGCTCCCCTCATTGCCACCATGAGCTGTGCAGACTTGTGACTGCAGCCCCTCTCAGGGACAGACTGGCTGGGAGGGAACGAGTAGAAAAAGAGGAGGGTGCTCTCTCCACTCTTTGGCCACTAGAAGCCTATTTTCCTGGTCCCCTCGTCAGAAAGGCAGGGTTTCTTTCAGATTTTTGAGGCTTTTCTTGCTATGCATTTCCTCTCTGAGTTCCGCTGTGGGTCAAAATCAGGAGACAATAGAGGAAAAATAACCAGGAAACTCACTGTTGCTATGAGCTTTTATAAGTTTGTATCTCCTCCCCAGTCTGCCTGCCATTGTTAACTTGTCAGTGTCCTCAGGAAATAGTGTTTTGTCCAGAGTTTTAGTTGTAATCAGTAGGAGAGATAAACGGTAGTGGGTTTATGCCTTCTTGTTTGTTACCCAAAGTCCACTCAAATTGCTTTTTGTTTTTTTTGAGGAAGATTAGCCCTGAGCTAACATCTGCTGTCAATCCTTCTCTTTTTGCTGAGGAAGATTGACCGTGAGCTAACATTCCTGCCCATCTTCCTCTATTTTATATGTGGGACACCTGCCACAGCATGGCTTGATCAGAGGTACATAGGTTCACACCACGGATCTAAACCAGCGAACCCCTGGCCGCTGAAGCAGAACGTGTACTGCGCCACCAGGCGGGCCCCTAAAATTGCTTTTTAAGTGATTTATATACATTATATTTTGGAAAAGATTCTAGAGAATTCTTTTAAGTTCTCTTGTTTGTTTTATAATATAAATTATTTCAAACACACAAACATACAGAGAATGAAATAGTAAATGCCCATACCCAAACTCATCTTAATTTTTTTCTGACATTTTACAGTACTTACTTAAAGTTTTTTAGAGATAAGAATTGAAACTATATTGATAAACTTGAAGCCCTCCTCGATTCTATTCCTTTCTCTAGTCTCAGTGTTACCTGCTTCTCTGATTTATCTTTCCTTATATTTTTGTGCTATAACTATACTATGCCATCGGCACTAGTCATAAGCATTATTTGTTTGTATGTTTCACGTTTGTTGCATGCTTTTCAACTTTTATAAAAGTTTACTATTCTATAACTTGTTTTTTGTACTCAATTTTTTTTTATTATATTTGACTATATTGATAGTATAGCTCTGGTTCATTTATTTTTAACTGGTTTTAGGTTTTAAATCAGTTTTTAAATTTTAAGGATATAACACAATTCATACATTTGCCTGTTCATGAATATTTTGATTTTTTATGTGTTTGTGTGTTTTGCTTTTAATTTTCACTAGTAGTGCATAAAGAACATCTTCCTGTAGATGTGAAGTGTGTGTGTTTCTCTTATTATTTATACCTGGAAGTGAAATAGCAAGATAAAAGGATATGCACATCTTTAATTTTGCTAGATGTCACTAAAGTTGCTTTCTGGCATGTTTGTCCCAATTTATACTCCTATCAACACGGCAAAAGAGTTTCCATCTCTCTCCATATTTACCATACTTACTATTTTTGCCATTCTAATAGATGTAGTTTCAATTGTATCCCCCTGATTATTGGAGAGATTAAATATCTTTTCCTATATGTGTTGGCTCTTCTGGTTTCCACTTCTGTGAGTTTCATATTTGCTGTTTCAAGCTGTGATCATGGATCTATTTTTAGTTCCTTTTACTAAGTAGGAGGAAAGCCCTTTAGTATAACCGTCTCATTCTAGACGTGTAACACACAGACGCCCGGCAGGTTTGCAGCATCAACTTTACTTACTGCTTTATGTGTCTATTCTTTGAAAGTGTTTTATTTTGAGTTCAGCACAGCCTTTTGATTATTTCTTTTTATATTTTATCTGTCATTGCTATGTGCTTGAGGCAGGGGTGGTGTTTTAAAGTATGTTTTAAAGGGTCACTGTTTCATCTTGACCCTTTGTTTTCATAAAGGTGTTGAGTAATTTGTATATAAATTGACTTGAGACTTTATTTAAATTGGCTTGGGATAAAAATACAAACATAAAATAAATAAGATGCATTAAAATGTTAAACTTCTGTATATCAAAAAGCATCATAAACAGAATTAGAAAAGTATTTGCAACAGATATGGCAGGAATTAATTTAATATAAAGAGTGTATTTATTCTAAGAAAAGCAAACTCATTCTAGTAGAAAAATGGGCAAAGAAAAAGAACAATTCATGGAAGAAAAAGATAGACAACGTGAAAAAATATTTACCAGAAGCATTTAAAGAAATATAAACTTAAAAGCAATTACACTTTTATCTTTTCCTATCAAATTGACAGATATTCAAAAATAGTAAATGCCATTGATAATGAAGGTATGAGGAAATCCGTACTCTCATTCTCTGCTGATGAAAATGTAAATTGCTACAACTTTTCTGGATGACAGTTGGGCGTTAGGTATCCAGAGCTGTGCTGTGCAATATTAAATAGCCACTCGCCACCTTGGCTATTTAAATTAAATATTTATTTCCTCACACTTATTTACCACATTTCAAGTGCCCAATAGACACCTTTGGCTAGTAGCTACATATTGCACATAGCCGTTATAATTTCCATAATCAGAATTTTTTTAGATATCACTCCTCAGTAGTTTCAAAATATTCATATCCTTTTTCCCACTAATCCTACTTCTAGGAATATATTCTAAAGATACATTAGAGGTTTAGGGATCTTCACCAAAGCATTGAAAACAGTAGCAAAATTTTGTAAATAATCCAAATGCCCACACAATGGAACAGATAAATGATTATAAATTCACATAATAGAATATTATACACTCGATTAAATTATGTTTTTCCATTAGTTAATGTTATGGTAATGTGCTCATAATATGCTGTTAACTGAACAAACAACCCATAGAATTTTATTTACAGCATGATTATAAATTTGCTTTAAAATACTTTAAAATTTATATTGCAAAGTATGGTAGTATTGGCAACTTTTTTTGCAATGTTTTCTGTCAGGCACACATACACATACTTTTATAATCACAAGAAATAAAGTCAAAAGTGCATTGAGATCTGTCTGGTTTTGAACCTCATGAAGCCATTAATAATTGTGTCCATTTTAGATGGTTAGTTTAATTTGAAAATGTGTTGGTTGGTATATTTATGTATTTAAGTATCTTATTGTGTATATATGGGTGATACACCTCTGAGTGTATGTGTATACATAAGACCTGGTAGAAAACAGAATTCAACCCATATGGCTTAAATGAAAAGATTTTCTTAAATAAAGGAACTACTAATAGAAGCATGGGCAGGAGTTTCCCAAAAACTGAACACAGTAAAAAGTTATTACTATCCCTAGGAATAAAGGGACAAGAGGCAGAAAAGAGTCACCAGGACCTGGTGTGTCCTGGAACTTTAGAGGTGGAGCTTCTCATCCAAAGCTTTAACCATGAAGAGATGCAGCAGCTGCCAAAAACAGCACCAAGCAAGAGAGGAGTGGGGAAGAAACACACAGACCCCTTTTCTTTCACCCTTGGGTCTCCTACTGGAATCTAGCTGGAAGTCCGTCAGCTCTTAGGAGAGTCCTCAAAGTGAAGTCTGAGGAGTCAGCCTCCTGAGGTACAAAACAGGGCGGAGTAGGGCAGAGAACAGAAAGGATAGGAGGGGGAGGCAGGTTGGCAAAGGGGGAATAACCAGACTATGTATGTATACGTGTGTATATGTATTCATTCCTACACACTTACATAACACATGTATATACAATATGTTAATGGTTAATGTTATGTTTACAGGAGATGTGATACATCTGTGTGTAAGCATATATCATCTATGTGTGGAAGATTCCAGCATTGTGTAACTCATGCACACATACAAACTTAAACAGATGTTTAAGTTCCAGCAATTATAGAACACTGCTAAACTGGTTGGAAAAGAATTCTGGTCTAGACAGTGACTTCCAAAGAAAGCTAGAGAACCTTCAGGAAATGCTTATTTTAGTTACACCTGCTCTTCTTGCACACAAGTGAAAGCATACCAAACATACAGAATTCAAATATCCCTTCAGTTGAAGTTCCTTAGAAGCAAACACTATGTCTTCTGCTTTCTTATACTTTCCAAACTCTTGTATAGTGCTGCATATCCAGGAAATGTCAATCATTATAAGAATGAGTGCATCAGTTGTTCCATCCTAACTAAATATTGTTTTCCCTCCACATGTTATTTATTTAACACATTCATATTTTTAGGGAGACCACTTTTAGCATAATTAATTGAAAGAAAAGCAACTATAAATATTTTCAAAATTATTCTTATTTTCAACCAGTATTATTTCAAATATACTTTAAGATCACCTGGGGGCCAGCTCCGTGGCCAAGTGGTTAAGTTCGCGCTCCGCTATGGCAGCCCAGGGCTCGTCAGGCCACGTTGAGGCGGCGTCCCACATCCCACAACTAGAAGGACATGCAACTAAGATATACAACTGTGTACAGGGAGTGTTGGGGGAGATAAAGCAGAAAAAAAAAAAAAGATTGGCAACAGTTGTTAGACCAGGTGCCAATCTTTGGGGAAAAAAAAAAAGATCACCTCAAGGTTTTGGTTAGAGTACTTTACAAAGCTGTTTATATGCTCTTCATATAAGCCATGAGGCAGACAGCAACAGCATTAAGATCGTTTCATAAGTGATGACTTTGAATCTTGGAGAGGTTAAACAATTTTCCTTTTTACTCTTCCATAATGAGATAGTAAAATGAAGAAAGCTGTAAAGAGTTTTCACTGAGTAGTAAGCAAGATTTTGCTTTTTATATTTAACCTGTACCTGTGATGAAAAGCAGCTCTCTCAGACTTTTTCTTTGTTTTTATTTTCTTTGTAGTGCACTGACAGAAATAGGGAAGTGGGGGAAGAGACTTGTTATTTACACGTGATTTGTTAACATGAGTGAAAAATTGTCACCTAAGTTTCTTTTTGAACAAACTTACTTTTATTTTACATTGTAATACAAACATCCCTGAAATTAGTCTAAATCCAGTGATTGTGATGTTTGTATAGTAGAAAGATCTTATCTACCTCACCTCACTTAATTAAGATTATTAAAGCAATATATTGATTCCAAGAGCAAAATTGTAGAGGAAAAGCTTTGGTAAAAATTGTCTTCAGTTCTGTGTTTTAAAAGTTTACTTAACTTTTGTATGAAATAAAAATACTATGGAATCTATGCTTTGTATACTCTAATGTCTCAAGAAATGTCATTATTGGAACAGATCTAGGTCACAGTTTTTTATGGATAGGTTATTTGGAAAATTGAGAAATATTCTTTAACTTTATTTCATTTAGGATTTAAAAAGCAGTTTTAATCACAGTGCTTATTGATATTTGTTCAATGGAGTTTTGAAGTAATAGTTCACATTCTAACATGCATGATGTATTAACATTGCACTAGTATAGTGATCCTGTTGTGTTTTGGGCAAAAATAGTATGAGACGGCAGAATTTGTAGTGTCATTTCATTTTGAAAAGGCGCTTTACATTGTTTCAGTCGTACCTATGGAGGGATAAATAGTATACTGAAAAATTAAAATTAATACTTTTTAGCATGCATTACAATGAGTTTAGACAAATACATATAGTTATGTAACCATCACCACAGTCAAATTATAGAACAATTCCATCACCCTTCAAAATTCTCCTATGCCTTTCTCTAGTCAACCCAGCCACCCAGACCTTCGAAACTGGTCAAGAAGTTCATATAAAAGGATTTATACAACATGTATGTATCATTTTGAATTTGACTTCTTTCATTGAGCAAAGTGTAACTGAGATTTATGCATATTGTTGCATAGATCAATAATTTTCTTCTTTTTATTTCTGAGTAGCAGTCTATTGTATGGCTATTCCACAGTCTGTTTATCCATTCCCCAGTTTATTTCCAGTTTTGGACAATTATGAATGTAACTGCTATAAACATTCATGTACAAGTTTTTGTGTGAATGTAAGTTTTCATTTCTCTTCAATGTATACCTAGGAATGGGACTGTTGGTTTGTCTAATAAATGTATGTTTTTAAGAAACTGCCGAACTATTTTCCAAAGTGGCTGTACCATTTTGCATTTCCACCTATAATTCATGAGAATTCTCGTCACTCCACATTCTTGCCAGTGCTTGATTTTGTCAATTTTTAAAATAAATTAATTAAGTAATTAATTACTTTTAGCCATTCTCATATGTATACAGTGGTATCTCATTGTGTTGTTAATTTGGATTTCTCTAATGATAATGATGTTGAACATCATTTCATGTGCTTATTTGTGATCTGTATATCTTTGGTGGGTACTTTTCACAACCACAGAAAGGCAGAAACCAGTGGATTAAAATGATAATCCTGTACTCATAAAGGAAATAAAGTGTGTCTCTCTTTGACATTAGTTTATTGAGTTTATTAACACATGAAATTGATTTTAAAAATAGTCTTATTTTCTATTTAAATGACAAAATAATTCTTCTCCTTGACTATACCTCCTGTCATTACAGATGTTCACCATGATGCTTGAAATAATAGTTCTCATGGCTAATTGATTCTTCTCCCCATTCCCCACAGCTGTTTCCAAACTTTACCATTATTCTTAAGCTCTTAAACTGTCGCCTATTCCTTCAATCTTAGCTGGTGATCTTGCTTCCTTCTTTTAGGAAGAACCTGGAGAAGTAAGAAACTCCTGTGCACTCTACCAACAATTATTTTTACCTGTCCTAACTGCCAACTTTCTCTTTTATCTCAGCTCTTATCAGCTCACCTCACCTAGTTCTTTGGGGTTTTTTTCATTTTCATTTTTCTCTGATTAGCTCGTTGTTATGGACTGCATGTTTGTGTCCTCCTAAAATTCATGTGTTGAAACCCTAATCCCTAATGGGGTGGTATTGAGACGTAGGGCCTTTAGGAGGTGATTAAGTTTAGATGAGGTCATGAGGGTGGAGCCTTCACGATGGATTAGTATCCTTAGAAAAAGAGAAAGATACTAGTGCTCTGTTTCTGTGCCCTGTGAGGGTAAGCAAGAAGGCATTGGTCTGCAAACCAGGAAGCTGGTTCCCACCAGACACTGGATGTGCTGGAGCCTTAATTTTGCACTTCCCAGCCTCCAGAACTGGGAGAAATAAATGTTTAATCTGCTTAGTCTATGGTATATTGTTAAAGCAGACAGGACTAAGATACTCATCAACCTTGTCCCATCTTTTCTCACCTCCTTTGATATATCAGTGTTCTCTATTTTTAAAAAAATATTTTTGTTGTCTCCTTACAGTCTTCTTTCCTCGGCCACTCCATCCTTATCTTAATGACCAAAGCTTTCATTCATCTAGTCTTCCTCTTCAGTCGTTTTAAATAGCTCATCTTTCCTTTCTTATAAAGTGACTTATAAGAATAATCTATCTTACTGAATTGATTTTTCTCATCAACTATTCATTTAAAACCCACCGAAAAAGGCTTCTACCCTGACAACCTTACTGAAATTTAACTCTGAGGTGTCTGAGATGACTTCTCGTTACTAACTTCAGTGACCGCTTGTCAGCCCTCAGCCTGTTTGAAACCTCTGCTACTTTTTGAAAGTTGTGACAACTTTTTTATAGAAACTATCTTCTCCCTTGGCTTTTTGCTTCTTCCAGGACACAGTCTTCTGTTGGTTCTTGTTTCAGTTATTTATTCCTGTATAATACACCACCCCAAAACTTAGTGTCTTAAAACCATGTTTTATTATTTCTCCTGCTTCTGTGGGTTAGCTGGGCAGTTCTGCTGATTTAGCTTGGGCTCACTCAGTGTGTTTGCATTCAGCTGATGAGTTACGGAGTGGGCTCAGCTGAGACAGCTTAAATCGCTGGACTTTTATCCCAGGCTTTTTTGCATCATCATGATCTCGGGTTGTGTTCTAAGATGAAGATGGAAACTTCAAGGTTTCTTGCACAGCACTGCTTCTGCCACAATCTATTAGTCAAAGTAAGCAGCAAGCCAAGCCAAGATTCAAGGTGAGGAAGAAACTCCATGTTTGGATGGGAGAAAAAGGAGTCACAGTTCAAAGGGGCATCCATACTTGGATGGGAGAAGTACGGATGTTAAAGAGTCTACCACAATTCTTAACTTTTGAAAACTGACTCTCAGTTTTCTCTTTTGACTCTTTTTCTATCCTCTTTTAAATGTTTTGTGTTCCCATTCGCTTACTGTCTCATTAGCTTTTGACTAATAATTATAATTGTTCCCAAAGATCAATAGCTGGATTTGAGTATCCCAAATTCAAATAGTCCAAAAGAGAATTGATATCCATTCCTGACTCCACACCTTCACTTCTTTTCCTGATTTCATGTCTTGACCCATGACCCGTGGCATTATCATCTTGTGCAGTTTTGCAAACTAGATTTTTGGGTATCTTCCCTTATTTCCTATATCCAGCTGCTCATCTAGTTCTACTGACTATAAATCTTAAACATCTGCCCACTCTCATTTTCTACCCCAGCTCTTATTGTGGTTCTCATTGTTCTCTTTTCTTCACTATTATTTTTACAATGTTATTGAGTTTTGAACATTTATTTTTTTGGCAGAAATAAAATGAATTTACTTTGAAAAAATGAGAAATATTGAAATATTGATATGCAAATATACAAAAGAAATCATTCTCTGTGTTTTTGACACTTAGTTTATAATGCTAATATAGCACTTACTTTATTCTATTTATTTATTGTGAAGATGTGATTATGAGTTTCTTGAATGTAGATCATATGTTAATATACACCAGCCACATTGTAGGCTTGCTAAAAATGCTCAACAAATTAGGTTAGTAAAGGTAATGATTACATCAAAGATAATGTTCTCATAGTTCAATGCAACTCGGCTAGGTTCTTGATTAAATGTAGAGAGGATGGTTGTGGAGAATTGTGGAATTGCTTATTTAGTTGACTTTTTGTGGCAGGGGTAGCAACATTGCCTTCTGCTGATAGGCAAGTCTGATATGTGCCAATTAAAATTTTATTTACTTATGTTGAGGCTAAATTTGAAACCCTACTACTAATTTAGTCCTTTTCAGGAGGTACTTACGCCTCCTCCGCATGATTTGTTTATTTACCTGTTTCAAAATAAGAGATTTTATTTTTAAAACAATAACTTTTCTTCGTGTAATGTGATTTCCAGAGTCTTTCCAAAGGTTGCCTTCTTTGGGACCTGAGTGGTGTCATAGTGTTGACACTCCACAGCAGTATGCACAGAACTTGATATTGGAGAGGTTTGTTCAAAGAGATACATTTTTGTTTGATAGGACATTAAATGAATGTAGAGGTGTGGATGAAAATAAATGCTAACTACAATTTCCTTTAAATTATGAAGTGTTTCTTTTTTTCCTTTTGTTTTTGCCAAAATGGAAAAGGAAAAAAATCAGTAAGGGTAGATGCTGGAAAAGTCTGTGAGAATATGATGAATAATGAAATAAAGAAAAATAAAAAACTGTACAAGTCTTGCCTGAAAGACAAAATGACAAAAGCAAGGGACATTAGAAGTGAAGACTCTTTGCAACTTACTGATTGCTCACATTGCTGAACACAGAGAGTGGAATTAGTTATGAGAATAGTGACGATGGAGCCTTAAATGCATTTTCTGGCTTTAGTCTTATCTTTGTTTTACTTAAAAAGTAATCTTTTTCAATGTTGATTTTTAAAGAACATTTTGTTCTAAATGTCTCTGTAGGTGTTAATGTGAAAGTATGATATTTGTGTCTCCAGAAATAATGTTAGACTCAATCTAGTTGTAGGAAAAAGTTGCTCTTGTGTTTGACAGTTACATGGATCTTGAATCTTGTGTATATATGATTTCATAAGCTTGGTTCTAACACATAGAAATACAGAATTTTTATCAAAGCAACATCTGCCAGCCCCTTTGCTGTCATCCCAGTGGTATCATCATTTCCATTTATAATAACATTTTGTGATTCAGGGCTTTTTAAAACTGTGCTGGATCAGTTTCCTTTGTAGTAAAACTTGAAGTATCAGTTCTTGGCATCAAATAACCACTTGTAATTTATCTAAAATTTAAAAAAGAAAATTAAAATGTTGATAGGCAAATGCAAGACTATTTTTTTGTAACAATAGTTGGAAGGAGCCTATATTCATTCCTTCATTTATGCAGCATTGAATGCCCATTATGTGATGATTCTTCATAAACTTTGGAGCTGTGGTGACGACCAAGACATAGATTCTGCCCTTAAGGAGCTCCCAGCCTGCCATGGGAGCCTGACAAGTAAACAGATCATTGTAATACAAGGTGACAAGTGACATAATAGAAGCCTGGACAGAGGACTGTGTGAGGCACTAGGGCGGGATCAGCACATCACACCTGCGGGAAGCCTTTGATAGCATTATAAATGTGATAATTCAAAATGAAATGGGAGCATGAGCAAAACTATATTCTTAAGCAGAAATATGGTTTTCTTACTGTAAATTGAGCCACATTTTTGGTATGTCATTTTGCATGTGTGATTTCCCTCTGTGGCTTGGGTGCGCTTGAGTGGAAGGGAGTGTTTGCATTTCCTTCACTCCTCCGGAGGACTGGGCCACAGTCAGTTGAAAGATCACTATAAGTAGACAAAGAGGAGAATAAAGACAGCACAAGCTGAGAGCCCTTTTCTAGGTGACTCTTTTCCTCTTAAGGCCTGAGTTGTCCACCTCTTTGGTGACCAGAGAATGTAGTTACATGTTTCTATTATATCCCTGTCCAAATTTGCTTCATGAGATCTTTGTGCACACTAGGGCAGCCTGTATAGGAGAGTGTACAATATATTGTTAATTTTGGACCACTTTATTAATCCATCTCAATTCTATAGACTGATATTAAGTTTAAGGATGACATGGTCAGGTGACAACCTGCTGGAGGAATAGTTTCTGAGTAGCTAAAGATCCTCTTTGCTAATTAAAAATTCTCTGTTATCAGCCACTCTCATTTGGACTCGTGCTGAAAATGAATAACAGCAAAATGAGCAAGTGCTATAAGGCAAGGTGAAGTTGCAAACAAAGTATTTAAAAAACAGTTTTCACTTTAACCAAGGAAACTTTAATCCTTACACCTGTATGCTTTTTTAGTGTCTTCGATTATATCAGACCAACTTTTTGTTCATCATCGATAAAGCAGTGATCATAAATATAAATCAAATGACTTAATTTTAGGTCATGTCTTTTTTTTTTTTTAAGGAAGATTAGCTCTGAGCTAACATCTGCCAATCCTCCTTTTTGCTGAGGAAGACTGGCCCTGAGCTAACATCCATGCCCATCTTTCTCTACTTTATATGTGGGATGCCTGCCACAGCATGGCTTGACAAGTGGTGCCATGTCCGTGTCCGGATCCAAACAGGCAAACCCCAGGCTGCGGAAGGGAAACGTACAAACTTAACCACTGCGCCACCGGGCCAGCCCCCTTAGGTCATGTCTTTTAAGACAGAATGCTATTGTTGCAAAACAGCAGCAAAACTTTGAAATGTATTTTTGTATACTTAGTATTTAGAACCTAACTATTCCTTATTTTAGAAATGTATATGTTTTTCTCAAGATTATTCTAGATTTTCAACATCTGTTATGGCCTGAATCGTGGTTTTCCCCCTCCATCTCCCCCAGTTCTTCTGTTGAAACCCTAATCCACAATGTACCTGCATCTAGAGGTAGGGCTTTTAGGAGGTAATTAAGGTTAAATGATGTCCTAAGAGTAGGATCCTAATCCAATAGGATGGGGGTCTTACAAGGGGAGGAAGAGAGAGATCTCTTGCCACATGCATGTACCTAGAAAAGGCCATGTGAGGACACAGGGAGAAAGTGGCTTTCTGTAAAACAGGAGGAGAGCTCTCACCAGGGACCACGTCAGCTGGTATCTTGATCTGGGACTTCCCAGCCTCCAAAATGAAAGAAAATAAATTCCTGTTGTTTAAGCCCACTAGTCTGTGGTATTTTGTTATGCCAGCCCAAGCAGACTAATACACCTTGTAATAAACATGCTATTTTCTTCTTGTATTTCTTATTTCTCTTGCATAGTTATTTTAGGAATTTTTGCCTTAAACACCTTTTAGTGAAATGAGACAGTTATTTTATGATGCCCTTAAATGTATGAGCTTAAGAAGATATCAGGGCCTATAGGGAGCATGGAAAGAAAAATTTTCTTTAATTTGTGAATTTTCTGGAGTAAACCATCAACTTTGTCAAAAAGATGTTATGGGTTTTGCAAATCAAAAATTGTTAGAGAAGACAAGATAGTTATTATAGAATTTAGGGTATCATTATTTTCATGAAATTCTAGTTGCAAAGCATATTGTTCTAAGAATTGTTTTGGATTGTTTTGTTTTGAGTCAAAATGTCTGATAATGTCTTCTGTTCATGATTGCTGAGATAATACACAAAGGACATGGTAAGATTTTCATGCTTTATGACTAAGTATTGTATATTCACACATATTCTGTTACTTATTTTTGGACCTTTATCTGAAATAATATAATTCACAAGATAAAACTTACTTCCTTATAATATAAATTTTAATTCTTTTAGCTTGAGTCCAAATACAAATAAAATACATTTAGCTTTTATTCTGTTGAATAATTTTGGAGGATATATATTATGTCATTGGCCTTAACTTTATTGTAGTTTTTATTCACTTATTTGTTTTAAGATAAATGTCTTTTTTTGCAATGGTGGAATTTATTTTTTAATTGAAATAGGATAGACATGTAACATTGTGTAGGTTTAAGGTATATAACGTGTTGATTTGATACATTTATATATTGCAATATGATTACCACCATTGTGTTAGTTAACACCTATCATGTCACATAATAATTTCCCTTTTGTGGTGGGAATAATTAAGATCTAGTCTCTTAGCAACTTTGAAGTTTATAATACAGTATTGTTGACTGTAATCACTATGCTGTGCATTAGCTCTCCAGGACTTCAAGTTTGTACCGTTAAACAGCACATCTCCAAATCCTGCAACTCCCAGCTTTTGGTAACCAGGGAGTTTTTCCATTCTCTGCTTTTATAAGTTCAGCTTTTTTAGATTCCACGTATAAGTGAGATCATACAGTATTTGTCTTTCTCTGTCTGATGTATCTCCCTTAACATAATGCCCTCAGGGTCTATCCATTTTGTTGCAAATGGCAGGATGTCCTTCTTTCTGCTGGCTGAATAATATTCCATTGTATGTATTTACACTACCACTTCTTTATCCATTCATCTGTTGATGGACACTTAGGTTGTTTCCATATCTTGGCTATTGTCAGTAATGCTGTTATGATCGTGGGCATACAGATATCTTTTTGAGAGTGATTTCATTTTCTTCGGATAAATATTGAGAAGTAGAATTTCTGGGTCATATGATAGTCTACTTTTAATTTTTTGAGGAGCCTCCATACTGTTTTCCATAGTGGCTGAACCAATTTACATTCACACGAGCAGTGTACAAGACTTTCCTTGTCTCCACATCCTTGCTAATACTTTTGTCTTCTTGATGATAGCCATTCTAACAGGTGTAAGGTGATATCTCATTGTGGTTTTGATTTGCATTTCCCTGATGACTAGTGATGTTGAGCACCATTTCATGTACCCCTTGGCCGTATGGATGTCTTCTTTGGGAAAATGTCTGTTTAGTTCCTCTGTCCATTTTTTAAAATTGGGTTGCTTTTTGTTATTGAGTTGCAGGAGTTCTTTATATATTTTGGATATTACTCTCTCGTCCTATATATGGTTTGCAAATATTTCTCCCATTCTGTAGGTTGCGTTTCCATTTTTTTGATTATTTCTTTTGCTGTGCAGAAGCTTTTTAGTTTGATGTACTCCCACGTGTTTTTTTGCTTTTATTGCTTGTGCTTTTGGTGTGATAGCCACCAAAAAATCAGATTATCCACAGAAATTACTTATACTGACTAGAAAGAATTAGTAACAATCATTAAAGTTAGTAGTTTTGCTTTATCCTGCCCATTTAGAAACAGATTTGTTTTTATATTGATCATGTAAAGATTTGAGGCTGATAAGCAATCAGTTTAATATGACTGTATTGTAGAGTTAAGATAATACCTTATCTTTGGGATTATACGTGTAGAGAACTTTAGATAACCAAGGTTTTTATACCCCCCCCCATTTTTTTCTTCACCATTTTCAGTTTCGCAATTTCCAGTATAGTTTTGTAGTGAAGACCACAGACTTGAGTATGAAATACTTGATCCCCGATGGTGCAGATGTATAGGATGGTAAATTGCTTTATCAACCTAAGCTTCAGTTTCCTTTTGTATAAACTGGATTTATGATTGCCTGGTAGGTTTGTGCAGAGTTAACCATTAACAGAGTTAATTAACAGAGTTAACCATCATATATAAAATCATATCAATCATATACATGTAAACATTACAATTCTGGCCTAAAGCAATCTTTTAAAATGTTATAGCTATAATAATTATTTCCCACGGCATTTTTAAGGAGTCACTATGTTTTCTAAGAAAATATGCTCTTTTAGAAAGAAGTCAAGTTGTAGAGTTGCATTTCCCTCACATTGTTTCCTGAGTAGGTATCTTTCCCTGGTCCTTGGTTGCACAAATAATTTGGAAAAATACAAAGCCAGAATCTGAAAGCTTGATTGCTTGTTCAGTAATACTGCTATTGAACCATATGACTTTGACAAGCCACTTGTCTTAACACAAAAGGTCAAATTGTCAGAGCTGATTCATGTGAATCAAAGCTATTAGCTAACACCAAACTATTATAAAACTTCAAAAGATACAAGCAGAAACTAGCACAAATGTAATATTTCTTTCCTGAGGGGCTTGAATCTATCGTATACAGCTTTAAAAAGCATCCTTTGGGGCCGGCTTAGTGGCATAGTGGTTAAATTTGTGCACTCTGCTTCCACGGCCCAGGGTTTACAAGTTCGAATCCCAAGAGTGGACCTACACACCCCTCATTAAGCCATGCTGTAGTGGTGTCCCACATACAAAATAGAGGAAGACTGAGAGAGAGAGTTAGCTCAGTGACAATCTTCCTCAAGCAAAAAGAGGAAGATTAGCAACAGATGTTAGCTCAGGGCAATCTTCCTCACCAAAAAAAAAAAAAAAAGCATGCATTTCTCCACATTTGGAAAGTTTTGATTTTGGATTAAAACAGACAAGTTCTAAATAATGCATGCCATTTGGTTTTGGAATTCTTCATTCTTATGGTCCATTAGTTTCATAGACAGAAAAACTCTTATATGACTACCTCCTATTCTCAAACTAGTCATGCCCTCATAAATCCTCCAATTACAGGTTTATTTACAACTGGCAATCTAGAAGACCAGGTATATCCTGCTAAAACACTTTATAGATAGGAGAAAGTTACTAGGAGGACCTAAGTAAATACCAAAATGTTAATAGTTTTGTCACAGTGTGATCTGTAGACCAGCAGCATCGTCACCTGGGAGCTTAATTAGAACTGCAATTATTGGACCATATGTCAGACCTACTGAATCAGAAATTCTTGGGGTGAGACCCATCAATCTTGTTTTGCAAAGTCCTGCAGATGATTCTGATGCAGGCTAAGGTTTGAAAACCACTCTGTTCATAACTTTACAAGGAGGTCTGCTGGGGATCTTTCATTCCTTCTGGGATTCTTGCCTGCAGTCCCAGGGAAGACGTGAGTCACAAACCTGCCAATAACCCTTTCCTTTCCAAACTTAACTTCTGATATATATAAATCAAGCTACTTCTATAAAGTTATAAGACTAATCCAAAAAGTACTAATGATAATGATATAAACTTATTATCATCAAGATCATTTGGAGAAAAAAAATCTAACAATGCTGCATTTTCATAAAAATATTTTAAAACTTATTTGTTTTGGAAGTGGCTTCAGGGTAACTTTTCAACCAACATAAAATGAGTCTTACTACTTTGTAGTCAAATTGTTTTTCACCAGTTTTGACCACCTACCACACCCACTAGATTTAACTCTTAATGGTTGACTTTATGAGAATTAAATCTACTTGCATAGGTTGATAATCTTCTGACATTGGAAATGTTCTTAAGTTCTGAAGGCAGTTTTTAAAATGGATTCCCAAAATCGTTTTGAGCAAGATCAGTGTTTGTGGAATAAATTTACTTTGAAATTATGCTTTAAAAAATCAGTAATATTACTTTAACATGATATATAATATAGCGTAAATTTGGTTGTGTCTCTGGTCTCTACCACAATTGTAGAAATAAGATCAAAATTTCTATTTTTAATCTTCTGAAGACCAACTTGAAAGAGAAATGAGCCAACCTTCTTTCATTCTTTGTTATGTAATAAAAAGAAATATTCCATCAAATTATTAATTTTGGGGATCGGGGGAGGAAAAAAATCAGTAGTTTTATAACTACATTTTGATTATAGTTTTCTTTATGATTTGGAGGAGCTTTTGGATTACTAAAGTTGGCTTGCTGGATATCTTTCCTGGGTAGAAAACTTGATGTATGGGAAAGAGTAATTATGTTTTATCCAGCTCTTCTATGCCCTTGTGAGTTTTTGGCTCAGAATTTGGTTCCTCACTCTCACTCTGCTTATGATTTTCTGTTTGTGTGGCCAGAAGTTCAAAAGCGGAAATTGCATTCTGGCTTTCATAAAGACTAAAGAAATCTCTAAGTTGGTTTGCAGCCAGTTTGCCAAAAAAAGTCTTCTTACTGATGAACTGAAACTCCTTTTGTTTATCTTACTAATTGAATACATGTGGTGAACTTATTGGCTCAAGAATTTTGACGTTTTCTTATTTTCTTAAGAACCCATGATTTGGTAGCAGAATGTTAAAATGATCCTCTTTGATTTGAAACTATCCTGAGTGAAATGAAGGTTTTATTACCCTCAAAGCATAAAGACCATCATGTTATTGGTATACCTATAATCAGGAATTAAGGAACCATTTTTACCTTTATTCTTCTTTAAATTCAAGTTATTTTAAGTGTTTTGCTTCATGTATTAAGTAGAATAATTTTATCGTAGCTACTTTACACATCTTTATCACAAATGCCAAAATATTTCATACTCAACTCATGATCAGATTCAAAGAGACAAATGGCCTTTATTTTTGCTGTACTCAGTGCTGTCCTATTACCGTTTTAATTAACAAACTGAGATTTTTAGCAGGCATGCAGAAGCACTGTAAAATTTAAATTTTGACTAATTATAGGCCTTTTACGTTTTCTTTGATTTGAATAAGAGTAACATCAGGGGCCTGCTACTGGATTCTCTGCTGTGGAATCTTCCTGGATCTGTCTTTTAATCTTGAAATCGAGGAATGTGTAGTCAGATAAAGTTTCTCTGAGGAGATACAGTTTGATACAAAATGTGTAGTATAGTGACATATTTAGATAATTTTCAATTAATTTAATGGAGTTTTAACTCACAAACAGAAATTACTTTTCATTTTTAGTATTCTAACAACATTTGCTAAGTTCTGATTTGCTAGAAGCATATTTTGAATATTTTGAATATGCTAAATGTAAAATATATTAGAATATTTTCTTCTAAAAGTAAGCTTTCTTACTGTCCAGTTTCTTCTTACCTGCTAGCCTTTAGTTTATAGTAAATATTCTCAGCATTTATCTTAATACTTGGTACTTTATAAAATTACTAAGGCTTTAGGATAAACAATATATATCCCATCTTATAAAGCAGATAACTTTTTTTAAGACTTGTACAAATCAGATTAATTGGAATGTAAATGATTAGTTTCCTTAGATTTGGTAGATATTTATTTGTGAAGCATGAGCTTGTAAAATATGTGCATTTTTTGTAAAAGTTGTTGTATTTTCATTTTATATCACTGTAAGAAGTATAATCCAACAAATATTTATTAAATGCGTACCACATATGTGTCAGACATTGCAAGTCAGACAAGCCCCTATAAGTGTGCAGCTTACCTTTGAGAGGGAGGAGATACAGAAAAATAAACAGATAAGTTAAAAGACAATAATAGGTTGATGTTGCTAAAAAGGAAATAAGCAAACTGATGATGTCCTTAGACCCATAAGGAGTTTACACAGCTCCTGCTGTGGCTCCACTTTGGCACTTCGCACCTGGAGTATATTCCCACATGAAGTTCCTGTAGTTGCATTCCAGTTTAGAGTCTCCAGGACTTCAGATTCCCTGCGTCAGCACCCTGACCACACTTCCGTGGCCTATCCAGACCTCTGACCCAGGTCCATCCTCTCAAGGGTAGACCATCTGAAGGGTGGCCGACAGGTGACTGTTCATGGGACATAAGGATGCAGCTTGGGTGTGCAGGATGGCGTGTCTACAGGTATACATGTGCTAGGCTCCTTGAGGAGTGTGATGGAATCACAAATGGGAAGAAAAGAGGCCAAGCTCAGAGTGTGAGTCCTGGAGCAGGCTTTTCCTGTACTGCCATGTTCTAGTACAGAACTCTTGAGAACAGAATGTTTGACTTTCCAAGTTGTTAGGGAGATACATTTGTGAAAGTAATGGGATAGCACATGTTTTATTTAGTAGTGTGTTAAATATATATGACTTTTACATATTTAGATGTGATATTGTTTTGCATGAATGTTAATGACGTAATATAGAAATATAGTACAACCTTTTTTTTTTTTTTTTTAAAGATTTTATTTTTCTCCTTTTTCTCCCCAAAGCCCCCGGTACATAGTTGTATATTTCGTTGTGGGTCCTTCTAGTTGTGGCATGTGGGATGCTGCCTCAGCGTGGTCTGATGAGCAGTGCCATGTCCGCGCCCAGGATTCGAACCAACGAAACACTGGGCCGCCTGCAGCAGAGCGCGCGAACTTAACCACTCGGCCACGGGGCCAGCCCCAATATAGTACTACCTTTTGAAGTCTTTTTTTTTTTTTATGAGGAAGATTGCCCCTGAGCTGACATCTGTGCCGATCTTCCTCTATTTTATGTGGGATGCCGCCATAGCGTGGCTTGACGAGTGGTGCTAGGTCTACACCGGGGATCTGAACCTGTGTACCCCAGCCTGCTGAAGCGGAGTATGTGAACTTTAACCACTACACCACCAGGCTGGCCCCTGAAGTCCAGTTTTGATAGGATAATCAAAGTTTCTCTGAGGAGATAGAATTTGAATCAAAGACCTGGAATTTGAAAATGGGTCATCTATGAAAGAACTTACAGAGATAAATAAGTTCCAGGTAGAGTGACTTTGTAGTATAAAATCCCGAGGTTCAAAATCAACAATAACCAAAGGCTTAGTCCGTATAAAGAATGGAAAGAGGCCCTCAAAGGAGGGAGTAGAATAAGGATAGAGATCTGTAGGAACCATTTGTTGCCCTAGTATGCTATGGAAAAGAGTTTGCATTGGATACTTGGAGCCTTTTAATAAGAACAGTGACAGGTTCTTACATTTTTTTTAAAAAGATCACTTACAACTCTCTTCCCATGCATTACAAATATATATGAGGGGAGGATGGAAGCAAGAAAACAGCTTAAAAGCCTATTACAGTGGTAAAAGGGAGAAATAATTTCGCTTGGTCTTGAGTGGTGAGTTTAGAGATGGACAGACAGTAGATGTAAGTTGTGTTTTGGAAGCAGATCTGGCATTTCCTGATGGAATGTATGTGGAGGATGAGACACAGGAAAAGAGCAAGAATGACTCTTAAAATTTTTGGTTTGAGAAACTAGATGGACAGTGGTGATACTTACTGAAATGGAAACACTGAGAGGAACACATTCTTTGGTAGAGGTAGGGACAGCAAGTTCTATTATGAATATGATTAGTTTGAGATATTATTAGATATGCAAATAGAGATGTCAAATAGATGTCAAGTATATAATCATATATCCAAGTCTAGAACTCAGGAGATCAACATGGACTCTGTTTCTTGAACTTACCACACTCTTCCCGTGTTTTGGCGCCTTTGTTCCAGCTATGCCTTCTGTCCAGAATCTTCTTTTTCTGTCTCTGCCTGGTTTCAATCTCAGCTTAAATGCTGATTTATCTAAATGGTTACCTCCTTTTTTATTCTCTATCTCAGTATTGTTTGTGTTTTATATATTTTTCTTGTAATTTTGCAAACTTAATTTCACTTTTTCCTTTCCTCAAGAAGAGGGACTTTGCTTCCAACTTCTCCAGCCACTGTCTAGCACAACGCCTACCACTTAATAGATATTCAGTAAATACTTGTTGAATGAAGGAATGAATGAATGTATAAGCAGGATCATAGTTTTCTTAAAAGGAAAGACAAGGTGCTTGGGGTAGATGGATGTGAGAGATGATGGACTGCCCTCCTTCTAAAGGTTTGAGGGGTCTTGAGTGAGAAGAAGAATGGTTAATTTTGTAAGCACTTATCATGTGTTAGGCACTGTGCTGAGCACTGTATATAAATCTCATTTAATATTTAAAACCACTCTATATGGTAGCTACTGTTTTCATCTTCATTTTCCAGATAAGGAAACTGAGGCTCAAAGAGGCAAAGTTGATGAAAATTACACAGCTGTTTCAGCACAGCCATATTTAAAGCCCAAGCGGTTTGACTCCACAGCCTCCTCTCTTAACCACTACATAGCACAGAAGGCTCATGCTGAGTGCCATAGATCAGTTAGTTTCTTTAGCTTTCAGGGCTATTGAAGAAGGTTCTGATAAATCCCTTGGAACTGTCCCCTTTGCCTGTGCCAGGTTCCAGAGATAACTCCACTGGCCCAACAAAATGACCCCACCATCTATTCCTGGAGGAGAGAACAAGTATCGTTCTTGCATACCTCTTCCTCATGAGGCTGCAACCCTACCCACAGAGTGAAGAGTGGTCCCCAGGAGCAAGGCTGTGACCCACTTCAACTCACAAGCAGGTCTCCTCTTTTCCAGTAAGCCACTGGGGAGAGAGCCAGCCCACCTGTTAGAGACTTCATCTTCTTAATGGCCAAAGAATGTGGGGGTAGGGAGGAGCAAGGGTAGATGCTAAGACTAAAAGGAAACAGCTGGCAGTCTGGTCTTTTTCTCTCTCTAGGGATAAAGATACTACCTAATCCCCTTTCCTTTCTCCTCTTCTCAGTGAATAATAAACTCTTGAGAGCAGAATCTATACATTGCTCTTGTTTTGATGAACCTTTGTGCCCTTCACATTCTGGTGGTTTAACTGAATCCCATCAGCAAAAGGGGTAAATCTTTGACATAGTATTTACAGATGAGTAAGATGTTTCTTGTAGGAATTTGATAGACCAGGTTAACCTGCATGTTTTTGTACCTGGTTATTTTTGGTCACTCAGTTTCCAGAACCTGGAAAGGATCTGTATCAGCATTTTTTCCCTTATACCAGCTGCATGTCTTCCGTTGGAGGGTATAACTGTTGGCTCTGAGAGTTTTAGTCAAGAAAAATGAGACCTTCTAAAGTCAAGATGGATGAAAATGAGTTGGGAAATATTAGTATATGTACAGAAAGTTATACAGCCTTTTTTCAATTAATAGTATATTAGTAGAAACAAGTTTATTATATAAGTAGGGAAATTGAGTAGACATGAATTAAAAATAAGAAAAACTAACATTCTTTTTAGAAGACAAGAATATACAATACATCTACAAAAACTATTTGATGTAGTTTGCAAATGTAATGAAATATTTTCTAAGGTGATAATGTAAGTCTTTCCTAAATGAGAATCATTCTGGGGGGAAAGAACTTTTGGATTACTTAGAATTAATTTATAGAGCATTTAAACAAGTATTCAATTTCTAAAAGCTTCTCAAATGGATTCCAGACAGGCAGACTACTTTGCATACTTATCAATAAGGATGTTTATTCTAAAGCAACCCTGATAACTTGAATGACAAAGCTGATCAAGTTCTGAGTAATCCTTGGACTCTAAAAATATGCCCCGGCTGAGATTTTGAGTGGAACAAATGTGCTAGGAGACTAAGCAGGTAATGAAGCAGACCAACTGAAAACCTGTGTATAAAAGAAAAGTAGAGATAGCAATTATTTCTCAGTATGAATGGTAGAAAAATTATGCTCTCTGACAATCATTTTATGTTCTGTATTGTGGCATTTGTTAATTATTCCTTCTAAGGATTATACATTGGGCCTGTGGCTTCAAAGTAAAAGCTCTGAAATGTCATGTTGTCAGTATGTTCAGAAATTCATCTGCCTTAGGCGTTAAATCTTCATAGTGAGAAATTTTTTTTGTCTGTATTTAAATTTTTGCCTTTTTTTTTTTAAACAATTACACTGGATGATTATTCCCATCCATTTGACCACGGTGTGGATAAAGCTTATATTTCCACTATTTCTGGTAACTAAATTCTCAAGTTGGACCTATATTACATTGGCTCTTGCTTGGAAATAGGTAGTATTATTGTATTAGTGAGTTGTCCTGTATTTGTTTAAGGAAGAAGTAATTATCAAGATGAAAATTTTGAAGTGAAAATGTTATATTAAAATATAATTCATCTTCTTTACTCATATGGAAGAAAGAACTTTTATTTGCATTTTTAATATGAGGGGATATATAGTGATGGAATAAGATCATTCTGCAGTATTGTTAAAAGTATTTTCTGTAGGTGGGCTTTCTTCCTGGAGAACTGACTATGAATCAAAGTGTGTGTTTACATCACACTCCTAGTCATTCTGACTTACCTGCTTGAGATCTCATTTCAAATATGTCCCTATACTCCTGTAAAGCCCTTTAAATGGATAACTTTAGGAAGAAATGTACAGCCATCCCAGAGCGATTTGGCAGGAATTGAGTGGCATAATAAATAATGACCATCTGCATCCTGTGGCAGTCCACCAAGAAAGCGCAATTAGTCCCCTGCAGCCCAGGCAGGCTCTGGCTAGTTGTCTTCGGCAGGTGAACAAAGGAGAAGCTGCTTACTTGCTACCTTGTTCACTTCATTTAAAATAGCTACTTCTGTGAGGCCAAAGTAATTCTAAGATTTAGGTTTTAACATTTTAAATCTGTAATTAGGTTTTATTTCGTTATTTTTATAGCTTGTGCCTACTATTAGACCTATCCATGTGCAAAGATGGAGGATTTACAAGAACATAGTGTTTTCGTGAAAGTGGAAAATACTATAGTGGCTTAATTTTGTTGATTATTTGTTTTTTTTTAATGATTTCTTTAAATTTTATAGAAAAATTGGTACAGAGTTACTATGGGAAAATGGAGTATTTGTCATATATTATGTAGTGGAAATAAGTAGTGTGGAGACTGAAGTTTGAGTCTTTTTTAGGTTATAAATTATATAAAGGTTATAAAACTGGCTCATAATTCTGCCAGCTATATAAAGCCATTTTACTTGATTACAGCTTGAAAGTTTTATTGCAATTTTATTTTTTGACCCAAAAATTGTGAATGTGCAAAATATAAAGCTTTAAATTATATTTTAATCTAGTAAATCCAGTGAATGAAGAGCAATCTATAATTGACTTACATAGCAATTGTTTGCTGAAAACAAAGTATATAAACCATAAGAAGTCAGAAATCTTCTTTTAAGACTAGAACATCAAGCTGGAAATAGAATGTATAACCCATTGTTCCAGTTAATTAAAACTGATACTTGCGTGGTAGTCAATCTCTGAATTTGAAAGAGTCATATGCATTGTTTTAAATAAATTATTCTATTTTGAGAGGTAATGTAATTTGTTAGAAAGGACACAGCCTTTAACGTCAGAAAGATATGGGTTCAACACTGTTTCTGCCATTTGCTGCACAGAGTTAGAGGCCCTCATAGAGTGTCTTAATGCTCCCTCTACCACCCACTAGTTCACTGATTCGCTGGAAAGACTCACATACCTTAATATAAAGTTATACTCAAGGCTAAGATTTATTACAGCAAAGGACGCCTGCAAGAACAGGAGGAACAGAAAAGGAGAGGTCAAACACAGACTTTCTTGCCCTATTTTTGCAGGAATTGCATTGGCATGTATGTTTTTCCATCTACAAACTTCAGAGACATTTGTGATATGTCATTGCTCAGGAATTCTCTTTGAGTCTTGGAGTACAGAGTTCTCACAGGGAGCTGGTCACATACTTGCCACAAGATCAGCCACGGTGATGACCTCAAACCAGGCACTAGATGCCCATGACTCTTCATGGTTACTTTAAACATGCTGACAACACGTTTGTCTCGACCCACCACTTCATGCATATAGACTAACATTTCTCAGTAACTTTTGAACATTCCAGTAGTTTAACTAAGAGTCATCATCATGACTATGGAGATAAGCAGGAACCCAGTGAAACTGACCTGCCGTGTTAACTCTTTCCTCACCCTGAGTTGTGAAAGTTAGACAAGGTTGAGTTGTCTCGTGAACCACTCTTATTATGTATGTCTCTCCTATCCTAATTAACCTTCTGTCTCCAGTGTCTGCCCCATTGGAATATCTGGGGTACACAAAACAATTCAGTGAGGTATAGGAAGAAAATATTAGAACTCTGTTCATATTTATTTTTGATCACATTGTTTTATTTTTCCTTCATCTGAGAATGCCTTTATTTTTCCTTCATTCTTAAAAGATAGTTTTGCCATATGTAGTGGCAGTTGACAGTTCTGTTCTTTCAACACTTGAAAGATACTGTGCCAGTTCCTTCTGAACTCCATAACTTGAGAGGAGAAATCTGTCATTCAAATTGGTGTTCCCCTATAGGTAATGTGTCATTTCTCTCTGGCTGCTTTCCAGACTTTGTCTTTAATTTTCAGAAGTTTAATTATGATATGTCTTAGCTTGGATTTTTTGGTTTGTCCTATGTGAAGTTCTCTCAGCTTCCTGAATTTGTACGTTTGTGTCTTTTACCAAATTTGGGAAGTTTTCAGCCATTATTTCTTTGACTAGTCTTTCAGCACCACTCTTTCTCCTTTCTTTCTGGGACTCTGATACAAATGTTGGCTCTTTTGTTATTCTCCCACAGGCCTCTGAGGCTCTGTTCATTTTTTTCCCCCCAATCTATTTTCTCTTTGTTGTTTAAATTAGATAAATTCTATTGATCTGTCTTCCAGTTCAGTGATTCTATCTTCACTTTACTACTGAGCCCATTCAATGAGTTTATTTTTGTTATTATATTTTTTTAGTTCTATAATTCTGTTTGTTTTTTTATAGCTTCTATTTCTATTGCTGGGACTATCTATGTTTTCATTTGTTTCAAGAGAATTTGATTGTTGAGGCATTGTTGTGGGTGCTTTGAAATCATTGTCAGATAATTCCAACATCTGATCTATCTCAGTGTTGGTGTGAATTGACTGTATTTTCTCATTCAGGTTGTGATTTTTTTGTCTATTGGTATGATGGATGACTTTTGATCGTACACTGGACATTGTATTTTGTTAGGAGACTCTGGGTTCTATTTAAATCTTTTACTTTGGCAGGCAATCACTTTGTTTAGGTTTAGCGTGCAGGGCCTGGCCTACTTTTGTGGCCTGTGGTTTCAGTAACAGTTTAATTTTCAGAGGCTTTGTGGTGTTATTTTGGTTTGTTGGTTTATCTGGTTCCCACTTGCTCCTTTGGTGCAGTGTTGGGATGGGGTTTTCTCGGCTGGGCTGCCAGGTGTTTCACTGTGGGGGAAGGGAATCTCAGGCACATGGGCCGTTTGGTGCTTGTTTGACTTCCCCTGCCTGTAGGGAATAGAGATCACTTTCTGTGCTGGGTGCTTGCTGTGGGATTCTTTCTGCCACTGCCCACCAGCTGCCTGTGTCTGGGCAGGAGATGGAAGGCTTAGGTCCATGGGGATAAAGAAGCTTCCCAGCCCTGGCTATTTTTTGTGGCAGTATTTCTCTTGCCAATGCGGCCTAGCTACCATGGTATTTCTCAGCAGGGGAGGGAGATCTCAGGCCCTTGGGGATGAAGAGACTTGCCAGGCTTGGCTGCTTATTGTGTTGGGGTCCGTCTTGCTGGTGCTTCTTGGCCACCCCATTTCTTGGTAGAGCAGGAGAGTCTCAGGCCCAGCAGAAAAGATAGCGCTTCCCCTTGGTTGCTTTTCGTTAGCTGGTCTCTCAATCCATCCTTTCGCGGGTGGTGCTGGGTTCACCTGGTGTCTCGTCCTAGAGTGGACTACCATTTGATCCAGGAGAGAACTGGACCTACCTTGGCTGCCTTCTGTTGCTAAGTTGAGAGTCAAGCCTCCCTCTGTTATGTGAAGGGGACCTAAGACCTCCTGTAGCTATGTTGGTCCCCCATTCCTGGGATCCCAAAGCAATTTGCCTTCCTCTTACCACCTTTCAGAGTTATTTTGTTTCCCTGGTATTATTTCCAGGGTTTATAGTTGTAGTTGGTGAAAAGGAACAGGGAGAATTGTGTTTACACTAATTTGTCCAGTGACCTCACCATTTTAATTTCCCTTTTTGAGGATGCTATTTAATATGTATTATATATGGGTACAGTAGAATAAATGCTCAAATTTTAAAAAAGTAATGGGTTACACAATAAAAAGAGTTTTAGCAACCCCTGGTTATAATATTGAATACTAGATTGCTTGGCATTTAAAGTTCTCCAAGATTTGGTTGGAAGGTACATTGCTAGTTTTTCACCCAACCCTGCTCCCCTTTGAGAACTCTGCTTCCACCATGTTGGTGTATTCATTCTACCTAGAAGATTCCCACTTCTTTCTGAAGTTCAGCCTTTGCTGAAGTTATTTTCTCCTTCTAGTCTATCAGAATTATATCCATATTCAAGGCTTATCTCAAATTCTACCTCTTTTTTGAGGCTTTTCTGGCTTCTCCAGCACAATATGCCTTCTTTTTCCTCTGAACTCTTATCATCCATTATATTACTCATATGATACTTTAAGTAACATTTTGAACAGAATGCACTCTAAAAGTTTATCTTTAATTCATTTTTTGGAGATGTACTTTCCCAGAGAAGCAATGCTAGCAATGACTGAATTCTTAATTTATCTATAATGTGTCCAATGTATGGATCATAACCACCATTTAACAAGAGATTAATGGACTATGCCCTTATGCTTTGAGAGTTCTACCTTAAAATTCTAGGACTGTGTTTTCCCCAGCCTTTCAGCTCTTCCCCTCGGTGTAGCTGTAACACTGAGTCCCATGGGAGTGGTGACTCCTGTGGTCTATGGCAGAGACTGCTGCTTGGTAGACGGGGAGAAAGTTTGTTAGGAATGAAATAGAAAAACAAATTCTCTAGTTTAAGGAAAGGTTGGGGAGAAGAAAGTTGGTATTGGTGGGATGATGACAATCACCAACCACAGATAAAAGAAACATGGGAATTCCTGCCCAACCCCTATCCTCCACTTCTGCACAAGTATACATAACCCCTGTGCCTTGTTTTTCCATCCCAAATGGCTTCCACTTAACCTTTTCCTTTTCTTTTCAAGGACCCTGGGGAGTGGAATAGCTGTTTTCACAGAAACTAGATATGACTTGTCACCACCTAAAGCAAGAACTTTATGGTTTTCTTAGTTTAGTAGATTGTAAGAAATGAAGGGAAAGTTATTCTGAGAAATTTGAGAAATGTGTATCTCTTCTGTGAACTTTTTTAACCAGCTTCAAAATATTGACCACATGTACCTCTGTGTTCCAGTTCTATGCTATTCATACTTCTCTCTCAGGCCCTTTACTCTTCATATGGTTATATTAAAGCCCTTGAAAATAGGGACTATGTTTAACTTATCTTTGAATTCACGTATGTTTGAATTTCTAGCACAATTCAGTACATGTATATATAGAGTAGAATGTCTTTAGAGCGAGGTTCTGAGCTGTGTCTCGGCTCCCATTCTTTGCCCAGCGTGCTATTTTACTATTTTGGCTTTCTTTTAGTAAATTGGTGTGCCTGGTATATTCCAGATTGTTTTGCATCTTCTTGTATATTATATTGTGCCTCAAAGTGAGTCCTGGAAAAAGTCTTTCCTAATAGTCTCTTTCTCTATAGAGAGCCATTCATGTTTATTATGTGAACTAGACTAGGCCTCTTGACTTTTCTCTTCAGGAGTCCTGCGTCCTTCCAAAAGAGTATAATTACATTTTATTGTCATTGCTATGGGAGTAGCAGGCTAGGTTTGAACAGCATCTCAAGTGTGTATTTCTAGTTTTCACTCTTCTGTGAAGAAGTTTCAGGAAGAAGTTTCACAGAAGAGTGAAAACTAGAAATACACCATTTCTTCTTCGTATCCCTTTCAGAGAAGAAAACGAACAGAAGACAAATCTCAAGTCAGTTAATTTTATTTATAAATTTGGGGCTAGAAATGGATGGACTTCGAAGTTATAAGCTATAATGAATCTAATCTATTGAATAAACTTTTGTTTCTATTATACCAATTTCTATGAGTTAAATATGCTTTCTCTATGATAATATTCATTGTGATATGTTTCATTATAAGGAAGATTGATATGTAAAATTTCACTCTAATATAAGGAACTAATTTGGTACTTACCTGATGGCTTAGTTTTGAATTTTAACTTCAACTGTGTTTCACAAAATTCTTTCCCTTTAATTCGCTTTGTGAAACATTTAATCAATATCGCTTCTTTATGTTTCAGCATCGCCTTCTGCCTTTTGTCCATACTCACTAGTTTCTGAAAACCAAAGGTTCTCCTGAGAAATAAGAAATAGGATTTGAGTTAGCAAATAGAATTTTCATGGTCTTCTGCTCTAGAATATGGTGCTAAGATTGGATTAATTGTTAAGGGGCCTTCTAATCTCTGTTGCTTTATTTAGACTTTCATTCTTCTTTTTACTTTGAAATGTTTGTGTGAAACATGAAAAATAATCCTAGCTAGTTGGATTCATTTCTTGTAACTGAGTAAAAATCATTTATATTCTTAGATAATTACCACTTTTCCTAAAAGTGTGATTTATAAAGATTTATCATATTCACACTTAAGAAATTTGGCCTCAAGATATTGTAAAATTATATGATTCCTTAGAAAAGGGAATTAATGAGACAGTTTAATTTGGCAAATTTCACTTTATAGGCAACTTTAAAGTGTCCTGAGTACTTAAACAATTCAGTGTTTAAAAAAATTATTACTGTTGGAAGATGGTTTATGAGATATTGAAATTGTTTTCTAGTATTATTTGTCATTATAATTTTTACTTCACATTTGGTAGGACTTAAATCATCTGTTTAGAAATAGAGAAATATCAGGTGCATTCTGGTGGATTTTTGAAAAACATTGACAGCCATTTATGCTAGTAGTATTTAGCTTTAGTTAAAGAATATGGATACTATGGATATTACTGCTAGAGCACATTGGAGTATTGGCTTCTTCCAAGTGATGAAATACTGCCTCACTTAATAATGAGGGTGAGTTCCAGATATTTATTATATGTCAGAAATCTCATAACTAGAGGTAGTGGAAGCACAGGTATATACTCCAAATATTACATAAGAAGTTCAGGATGAGGTCAGTAAAAACAACACTCACACTAAATATTAACTAAATTAAGTTTAAAAATACAAATGTTAATAACTGTAAACTATATTAAATATTTGTCTAGCTTACCTAAGTTATCTAGTTGTTTTTTGGCTTGCCTAACTGTTAAATTAGAATTGCTCATTGCTTCTTGTCTTTGTTAAAATAGGTATAACTGGTGTTACTTTTGAAATTTAAACAAACTTTTTCCTACATTCAGTGAGTAGTTTAGACTGTGCATACACATATGTAGTGGGAAGCTTGGAATAAAGATAGAAAGAGGCAGTGTTGGAGACAGATTTGTACTGTGGTAAAGACAGGATTCGGAAAGGACAAGTGGGACAGGGAGGTCTGGAAGAGAGGGCTCCTTTAGGACTCGAAGACTTTGGGAAGATCAGGATGCGTATAAAGGAGTTGCAGCAAGTGCTGTCAGTATGATGCTGGTATCGTCTGGACTTGCAGTGTGCTCTGGCCAACTTCCAGTTGCAGGTATCTTCATCTCTTATCCTTTTACTAGATCCACAGAAGGCTCCTCTGCCATGTCTGCTGCAAAACCTGATGCAAAAACTACCTGTAGCCCTCAACCAATGATTCTCAGGACTTCCCATAAAAAAATACCCTTGAATGGGCTAATTCTGAGGTATCATTTTCCAGAGTTTGCCCCACTTAGGTTACTGGCTTAATAGTTTACCTTTTATTAACTGCCTCCACTTCCCTGTATCACTTCACTGCTTCTTTAGTTTTCCTTGTATTTTCCAAATTAACTACTTGCATTTGAATCCTTGTCTCAGGGTCTGCTTCAAGGAGAACCCAGAGCAGAGGGCAGTGAGACCAACTCATCTATCCCTTCCACTTCTCAATCTAACTCGAAAATCAACTAATAAGACTAAATATAATTTACTTAGATGGGCTGTTAGAAGGTACATTTTGATTTCGTGGGCTCATGTGGCCACCAAAATCTTTATCTCCAGCCCACACCTTCTAGTGATTACCGAAGTGCCTGATTTCTATCTCATAAATATCTCTAAAATGTGTTCATTGGCATTTTCTTAAATACTGTCTTAGATCATGATATCATCATCAATTACCTTGTCATTTAGTCAAAGGATTCTTTAATTTAGTTACCTTCTGTCCAAGCATATGAAAACCGAATAGTTCATGAAATAGTAAACCTAGTGCTAGGATCATTTAGCTGTACAGGGTAGCAACATTTTAGCTCTCCACTGTCAGAGAAGAATTTTGATACAAATATTTGCTGCAAACATGCAAATAACTCTATAATAATTAAAGACAAGAAGTAACCTATAGAAAAATTTACTTTTACATTTTTAATTCTTATATTCTCGTCTCTTACATCCACTTGTAATGCGGTGATTTGATTTTTTTAAAAAATGCAACACTAAAATACTTACATATCATTAAAGTAATAGTTATGCAATTACTGCTTATTATCAGTCCTAAGTCTCTAAAGTTCATTATTATGTTAAGCTACATTCTTGAAGGTTACCTATGGTTTATATTTTTTATCATTAGGAAGTAATGTTTGAAAAATTTGAAAGACTCCTACTTGATTATTTACCAGGTTATTATGGTTGTATGGTTGTTATGTGAATTTTCCGTTTGAACAATTTTGATCAATAACAGTCTTCATTACTTAAGGTCTGTTATTTAAGTTGTAAAAAATAAAAATATCACATACAGTACTAACATTAGCTCTACAGTACCTGCATCATCTACTTATACCACTAACAAGATATATAACAAAGACAGCTTTCAACAAAGTTACCTGTAAAAAATAGAAAAACATTTCAGTTATAAAAACCTCTTTCAGAAAACTGGGATATATATTTAAAAGTCCAGTAAAAACTTAATATTTTAAAAATCAGTTTGAATGTCTATATTTGCCACATTTTTCTTCTTAGAAATTCACTGTTTCCCTATTAGTTTTCAAATGAATTGTTACATTTTAGAAACAGAAAAAAAATCTATTCCCTTTATCATGATTAGTGAATCATGAATAATGAATAAACTGGGCCAAGATATTAGTAAAATATTATTTATCTTACTAAGTAATGAAAAAATTTGAAGATTATAACTCATTTTCATTTATTTGTGAACATAACATATAAGCAGAAAGGTAGGGTGGGGGACATACATACATTTCAGAAAGCTATGTAGATCACAATATGTTATTCATTATAATTTAACTGTACACATGCATACAGATATATTTATTGCCCACTACATGTATTTCAGAAATTTTTAGAAATTTCTTCTCATGAAAATTGATAGAGGGAACACCAGACATTTAACAGTGGAGAACCTGGCCTTCAGGAGATGTGATTTTTGTCTTCAAACATATAATATGCTGTTACATAGTAGACAGAGGAGATGCATCCTTTGTGTTCCCAGTACTAGAACAAATTGTTGGAAGTTAGATAATAAAAAAGCTGTGTAAGAATTAGAGCAACTCAAAATTAAATTGGATTTGTTTATAGAGTGTTCACCCTCACTGGGTATTTTAGTGATTTTTTTTTCCAACTGCCTGAAGTCATATTTCTCATCTGCTGTGAGTAGCAGTGTTCAATAAAGAAAGATTTGTTGGATGAGTAGATGACTAAATGGATGAATGGATGGATAATAAGTGTCAGAGCTGAGGTTGGGCTAGATGATCTCTGCAGTCCTTTCCCGTCCAAATTTCTTTGGTGCTTTTATTCCAGGAGAGTCAGAGGAGTACATTCAACAGCAAGAACAGGCTATAGTGATCGAGAAGGGCAGTATTCCTAGTATAGACAGACAAGTATTCAAAGGGTTAAAGTACATCTAAGATTGTGGTAAGGTTTTACAGATGCTACTAGTAGCAGCACAGGGCTGGGACCCCGAGAAACCCTCATTGTTTTAGTAATTAAAAAAAAACAAACCTCTTTCGAATTTATGTCTATTAATATCTGTTAATTATATTAAATATTTCTCATTGTTTAGCTTACTTTACTTTCAAATTAGAAATTGCTGATTGTTTTTCTTTACTAAAGGAGGCATAACTTGGTGTTACCTTTGAAATGTAAACAAATTTCTCCCCGCATTCAGTATGTAGTTTGGAGTCGGAAGTATTTTCTAACACAGTTATGGAGGCCACAAGATTTCAGGAATGGAGTACAAGTAAACTTGGCATATCCTAAAGCCTTGACGGAGAGATTGTTGTGACAACGGTGTTTTAAAATTGTACTTAAAACTACCCGTGGAAATAAATGATTATCTACATTCCCCAAAGAGGCTTATAATTGGGACTTGAAGTACTTGTAATTAGACAGTAGGTTAAAGTTCTGGGAGATAAGCAAGCTGGAATCAATCTTATTGTCATAGAGATGATTGGGAGGAGATATGTTTCTGGAGATTACGAAAGGTGTGTTTTAGGCACAATTCCCATCTCTCCCAGCCTGAGTTGCCTCAAGCCCATATGTTCTTTGTTCAAGATGATTCAGTTCTCAGAGCTGCTTTGTTGACTTTCCAGTTTTATAATTCAATGAAAAACAATTTTGGAATACATTTTATATCAGATATAATAGTCATAGGTCTAAATAAGACTTTATATGTGTGAAATTTTTCACCCCTAAGGTAGTTCTACAATTTGGCATGAATGGGCTCTCTGGAAACATAACACATTTATCATATCGTAGATAAATGTCTAGAATAAAAAAATGCCTGGCATTTATTCAGGTTATAGATGTATGTTCTGTCATTTGATCCTTCTTTTCAATTACCTGAATGATATACTTATGTGTATAATTTAGATCCAAAAAATTATTGCACTCAGTTTTATTTGAAATGTAATGTCCTTTGGTCTCTTCAGTAAAGGTGAAGCAGAATATACTGGTACGGTGGACTAGGAGACAGAAGATTGAGATTATTATCAACTCTGTCACTTAGTACCTCTGTGGCCATGGACATGATTTTACCTCCTGAAGGCCCTGGTTTTCCCATCTGTGAAATGGAGATAATAACGCATTTCCTGCCAACCTAATGGAAGTTATTGTGAGATTCAACAAGCAAGTGTATCTGGGAACATGTTAAAAATGTATACTTCACAAAAGTTTGGGTGTCAGACAAGTGAAAGTATTTGCCTTTGCCTGTACTAATGGGCTGACTTTAAATCTGCTCTTAAGCAACTCTAAAAATTATTCTTCTTCATTGAAGAAATGCAGTTTTTTAAAAAATGTATTGAGATCTTAGAGTTGCCCTCCATTCCCCCTTTAAAAATGAGACATCCAGAGCGAGCCTGGTGGTGTAGTGGTTAAGTTTGCATGCTCTACTTTGGCAGCCATTGTTTGTGGGTTTGGATCCCAGGCATAGGCCTACACCACTCATCAAGCCATGCTGTAGTGGCAACCAACATGTAAAATAAAGGAAGATTGGCATTGACGTTAGCTCGGGGACCATGTCCCTCAAGTAAAAAGAGGAAGATTCACAACAGATATTAGCTCAGGGCCAATCTTCCTCACCAAAAAAAAAAAAAAGAGAGAGAGAGACCTCCAATTTAGATTAAATTTGACATTTCAAATTTTTTTTTTGAGAGATAATTGATAAATGGGAAAAATATATACTTAATTCACCATAATAATGATACATTAAAATTCATGAATTAACGTAAGGAGTCTAAGTCAAGTCTGTTGTAGTTTCAACATCAGGCAAATTTAATCATTAGAGTTTTGGAACATAGGTTTGTGGATATTCCTATATGGTCACTAATCACTAGCAAGCAGATGAAACATTAAGTGAAACTGTGTCAGCTCTATTCATTCCTGTTCTAATTCCTCTTTCATTTTTATGTCTGTTTTATTTCTATTGGTGATTTATATTTTAGTACAACTTTTATTTTTGTTCAATACTAGTAAATCTGTGAAGCCAAGGGAGATGCTACTATCCTGTTGCTTGGAAGAGACTGAGAGCAATCTGTCTCCATTCCTTTTGTTCCTTCTCCAGATTCAAGAAGGTTGCATAAATCTTCTTGCCCCTTTACAGAAAATAGCAAAGTTAAAGACAGGAACTATGTGGTATAGTCACTATAGGAAGTACCAGCTCTGGGCACTTATTGCAGCGTGAGCTGCAGCTCTTTCTGGCCACCCTTCTGAGTGTGATTTCTTTTGTTTCCTTCAGAGGAAAGGGGAGAAGAAAAGAGGTCAGTAAAAATAATGGGGGAGTCAGGGATTCAGTCTTCTCCCACTCTTCATTCTTCAAACTCCGTTTTACTTGATGTCCCTGTTCTGATGTAGTCTCTACTTGTTTGTTTTTTGTTCCCCCAACAATAAAGTTATATAGAGAATTGCAGCTCCTTTTATTATCGCATCCTCATCCCATGGGTCAGAGGCGTAGTGTTAGGTGAAGCTTTAGTGTCATTGTGTGTCTAAAGTGCTTGCCTTTCTCAGGCACTCAGCGGCCTCAGTAGGAGGGAGTATTCCATTTATGTCTAAGGGAGGAGTTCTTAGTTCCCCCTTTTGGGCTACACGTTAAGTACCACCGCCTTTATCCAATTTAACAGATTGGAGTTTGCACCTCTATCCACATTTCTACAAAAACTGTAGCTATCAAATTCTCTGATCAAGCAAATCTCCACCAAATTCCTTTTGGGCATTTTTCCCTCCCTCTTACAGATTGAGTCACAATTCTTAACTCTGAGGCTCTAGGTTGTTCCTCTTTTGTCTTCATTTTAGCTAAAACAAATTAAGAACAACCTTATTTTTGACTGACTTCCCCTCAATTATAATGGTTTTTTTGTTGTTGTTGTTGTCCATTTAGCTATTTCCCCTGGCCCTGTCTCTACTAATGTACTTTTCTGCCCATCAGTGGAAAGGTTATTTCTGTGCCCTCAGAAGCAGGACCACCAGGTGGCAGTCATTCTGGCAATAATAAGAGTTCCACACCCCTTCACTGCCCCCCCAGTCCACTACACCCCCCTCTCCCACATCCCCCTCCCCCCACATAACAGTGCTGGTCATCTTTCTCCCAAAAAACACCTTAGCCATTATTATTTAAATTACAGAGTCAGTGGTTTTAGTAGCCCATCCCAGTCATCAACTTCAAAAATTTCCCCAGTTTGGACGTTTGAAATGATCCCCAAACGCCACTGAACATACTAGCAGGAAGCTTTTATTTGAAAGTAAAGGGAACTATGCAGACAAGCATAAAGGATCTGAGAGACATCCCAGACCCAACCTCTTCAAGTGGCCTAATTTGCACACACCGAGACCAAGCTGGGTCTGGGATTGGTCCACCAAGATCTGTAAGGGTAATCTTGGCTCTTAGAGAGTTTAAAAAAGAAACTTGCAGCATGCCATTTTTGTCCCCCTAGCCCATCTAATCAAGCCAAGCTTGTCAAACCAATCAGGCCAGTTTCAAACCATTAGTAAAGAAATTCTCTCTGAGATCCCTGGGGAGTTTGACTTTATTGAATAAAATCATAAATCTAACTTCCCTATCTTGTCCAAGAGCCAAAAATCAGATCCAGGCATCCCCAGATATTGAGGTAGAGTTTTTCCATTTCAACTGTAAATCAACTGTTTCCACAATGATTTCTCTACTGTTTAGGAATTTTCAATTTTATTGACTTCTGCTCCTGCATTTATTATTGTTTTCTTCTACTAGCTTTGGGATTATTTTTATCATTTTTCTAGATTCTTAAGGTAGAAGTTTAAATTAGTGACTTGAGACCTTCCTTGTTCTTGAATATGAAGTGCTATAAATTTCCCTTTAAGCACTGCTTTGGCTATATCTCAAGAATTTTGATATATTGTAGTTTTATTTTTATTCAGTCCAAAAAATTTCCTAACTTCCCTTAAGACTTTTTCTTTGATCTATGGATCATTTAACAGTGTGTTGTTTAATTTCTAAGTATTTGCAAATTGTCCTGTTAACTTTTTTATTGATTTCTAGTTTAATTTTATTGTGAGAGAACATACCTTATATGACCTCATTTCTTTTACATTTGTTAAGGTTTGTTTTATGGGCTTAAACTTAACCTTATGGTTAAGATTTATGATATGGTTTAGCTTGGTGAATTTTCCTTGAAAAGAGGGTTTTATTCTGCTGTTTAGTGAAATTTTATTATAAAGGTCAATTTGATCCATTTGATTGGTGATGACATTCAATTATTTTATATCTTTGCTGATTTCCTCTCTACTACTATTACTGAGAGAGGTATATTGAAGTCTCCAACTATAATTGTGAAATTTTCTTTCTCCTTTCAGTTCTGTCAATGTTTTCTTCATTTTGAAGTATCTGTGGTTGAAGCACAGACATTTAGGATAATTATGTTTTCTTGGTGAATTGACACGTCTGTCATTATGTGATTGTCCTCTTTATCCATGGTAATTTTCTTTGTTCTACAGTCTACTTTGTCTGACATTACTACAGGTGTTCCAGCTTTCTTATGATTTATGCTTGCATTTTATGTCTATTTCCATCCTTTTACTTTTAAGATACATATATCATTATAGTTAAAAAGAGTTTTTTTAAACACCGTAATTGTTGACTCATTTTAAAATTCTTACAATTTATCTTTTAAATGGTGTATTTAGACAACTTACATTTAATGTAATTATTGATATGTTTGGATTTAGGACTACCATTTTGTTATTTTCTTTTTATCGTCTTCATTTGGTTTCCCTTTTTACCCTTTTTTACCATCTTTTAGGTTATTTGAACACTTCTTACTATTCCATTAAATTTTTCTTTTGTATTTTTGATTATATAGCTTTGTCTTTTTTTTTTTCTGAGTGGTTGTTCTAGGAATTACCAAAAACATATTTAACTTCTCAGTTTACAAAGAATCAGTATTGTACCATTGCAAGTGGAATGCAGAAACTTTATCACTGTAGGAAACTGTACACCTCCTCTTTGTTGTACTTTTCTTATGTGTTGCACCTACATCAATTGAAAAGTTCATCAGAAAATGTAATTTTTCTTTCAACCTGTAAAGGACATTTTAAAGAACTCAAGGAAAGAAAAGTCTATTATGTTTACTCCAGTATTTACAGTTTTGTTATTCCTCCTTTATTCCTGATATTCCAAGTTTCCTTCTGGCTAAAGAACTTAATTTTTTTAAGAGTAAGTCTGCTGGCAACAAATTTCTTAGCTTTCCTTTATCAAAAATGCCTTTATTTTACTTTCATTTCTGAAAGATATTTTTCTGGATATAGAAATCTGAATTTGACAGTTTTTTTGTTTTAATACTTTAGAAATGTTATTTCATTTCTTCTTGCTCTCCATGATTTCTGATGTTAAATCTTCAGTCAGTTTGATTGTGGTTCTCCTGTAAATAATGGGTCATTTGCTGTAGCTGCTTAAAATTTTTTTTTCTTTGTCTTTGGTTTTAGCCAATGTGATTATATTGTATCTAGATATTGATTTGAGTTTTTCATTCTTGGGGTTGGTTGAGTTTCTTGAGTCTGCAGGTCTATGTTTTTTTACCAAATTTGGGGTGTTTTGACCATTATTACTTCAAATATTATTTCCTTTTCTTTTCCTTCTTTTGACTTTGATATGAATGTTAGACCTCTTGGTATTGTCCCATAGGTCTTTGGAACTGTTCATTTTTCCACTCTTTTTTTCCCTCTCTGTAGCATATAGTAGCTAATTGTTATTGATCTATTGTCTATGGACACTGAAATTTGAATTTCATATAATTCTCATGTGTCATGTATTAGTATTCTTTTTCCTTTTTTTTTAACCATTTAAAAATGCAAAAACCATTCTTAGTTCATGGGCTACGCAAAGACAGGCAGTGAGCCAATTTGGCCCACAGGCTTAGTTTGCCAATTCCTAGTTTGGTTCCATCAGTGATGGAGATGACTAGAAAGTAGGTTTTAATTCTTCCGTTTCCAGGTTACCTTTTCTCTCACAGTGCAGTATCCTTGAGGTCCTTATTAAAAGTCTAGGGTATTTTGTCAGGGCCTCTTCTCCTTTGCTGGCCTTGAACTTCAATTTTTTTTTTTTTGGCCTGTTGGCTGCTACTGTCACAATCAGTGTATGGACTTAAGGTAATGTAGCCCCAAAAGTCTTGACTGGGCTTCTTTTTTTGACCTAAACCTGGCCTCTTAGTTCTACACTATTTCAGTAGTTCTCCAGGTCCTCTCAAACAGAAGTTTGTGTTGCTTTGTTTTTGTTTTTACATTTCATCTAGCTTTTTCAGTGGTTTGTTGTGGAAGCGTTGGTCAGATTCACCTATTTTACCATTGTATGAAATGAAAAAGCTCTCACTAGATCAGTTTTGCAGCTTGGAAATAATACTCTCCTGCCTGCCCGACTACATTCTTTGAAGAATAACTTTTGATAATATGTGTGGAGGGGAAATTAAACCTGAAAGTGCTACTCAAGTAGAAAGTAGCATTTAAAACAATTTTTGCTTTTCTAATTTTTCATTTAAAAAAATCAACTTTATGGATATAGTTCACATACAATAAAATGTACAGGTTTTAAATATATAGTTCAATGAAATATCAAGAAATTAAACATTTCTATAACCCCCCCAAATTTGCTCCTTCCCCCTTTGCAGTCAGTCTTCCCCATCCCCTGCCGCAGGCAACCACTGCTCAGATTTATGGCATTATAGATTAATTGTCCATCTCCAGAAATTTATATAAATGGAATCAGTATGTATGTATGCACGTATATAAAATATTGGCCTTTTTAGCTTGACAAAATGTTTTGCAAATGCTCTATTGCATGTGTTGTAGTAAATTCCTTTTTATTGCTGAATAAATTTGTTAAGCAATTCTCCTTTTGATGGACATTGGGATTGTTTCTGGTTTTGGGCTGTTATTTAAATAGAGCTGCCTTAAACATTTTTTGATCCATATTTTTGTGGATATGTATTTTCATTTCTCTTGGCTTAATACCTACGAGTATAATTTCTGAATCATAAGGTAGGTGTAGTTTTAACTCCATAAGAAACTACTGAACTGTTTTCCAAAATGATTGTACCATTTTGCATCCTCACCAACAATGTGTGAGGACTCCGGTTGCTCCTCATCCTCACAATGTCTTGGTATTGTTCGTCTTTGTAGTTTTAGTATTCTAATGGGTATGAAGTGGCATCTTGTGGTTTGTATGTTACTGATGACTAATGATGGTAAGCATCTTTTGATGTGCTTGTTGTCTATTTGTCCATCTTATTTTAAGTTTTTTACAAAACTTAACCAACAACCCAGTTTTAAGAAATTGGTTATCTTGTTATTGAGGTATGAGTTCTCTACATGTTCTACACACGAATTATTTGTCAGATATATGTATTGCAAAAATGTTCTCCCAGATAGTAGTTTGCCTTTTGATTTTTCAAATGATGCCTTTGGAAAAATAAATGTTTTTTAATTTTGATGAATTCCAATTTTTGTTTCTTTTATAACTAGTGCTTTTTGTGTCCTATGTGAAATCTTTGCTTACTCAATTGGTTGTGAAGATATTTTTCTGTTTTTTTCCATGAACTTTATATCTCTAGCTTTATATTTAGATTGAAAGACTGTATATGTAAACTGTTGTTTTCTTAAAAATCAGTGTTGTTCCCTTTGTTGACCTAGCAGAGGGTGGTGGTCAAGTGCTTGTCACTTGGTGTTTCAAAAGGTAAAGTACTTCAAATGGCTGTCCAGGACATTTTTAAGGCATAGTTAGGGTGGATTTTTACTTTACTTTCCTCCTTTCCTGCCTCTCTTTCTTTCCCCCCTCTCTCTCTTTCCCCCCTCTCTCTCCCTCCTTGCTTCTTTCCTTTTTCCTTCCTTCTTTTTAAAAAAATCTATATGTCTTTCTAACATTATGGTATTGTATGGTATAATAGCTGGGATTTTTAGAAGATAAAATATTCCCTAAGTAATTAGTTCTTGAGATCAGATAATGGAATGCTCTTTTATAATGGCATGTTCGCATCAGTGGTCTTGTGTACCCTAGTGATATTGTAATTGATGTTTGTTGCTTTATTATACTTCAGGAAATTACTTGGGAAAGATATGGGACTACATGCAGTGTCACAGACGACTATAATTCATGGCCAGTTTATATGTGGAAAAATTAGCTCTTAGTAATGTGGTTTCAGTAGAAAACTAATTCTCTGTGATCAAGTGAGAATTGCAGTTTTGCATTGTAAAATGAAATTCCCTCATGTGTTTATGATACAACTTTTTGAAGTGGCAAATAATAGCATAGCCTAAGCATTATGATGGGAGGAAAGTGCATGCTGGGTTCTAGTTGGGAGACTATCATTTTGAAAGGTGAAATTTCCAATAGAAGTTTGCTATAATGTAGATTTAAAAGTCCTATTGTGTAGTATCATTTCTTAAATCTGTTTTATAGCCTCTTGAGGTTACAACTTTTCTTAGTGTGCTGTTGATTGAATGGTCTGAATGAAATATTTTCCCACTGCCTTTAGGTCTATTTCCTACTGCCTCAGGTGCATCTTACAGGAAATGTACTCTTACTTGGGCTAAAAAACTGTCCTTTTTCTTTACCATAGGATAAGAAATGGGTTCTCAATCATGAAGATGTCACATTGGGAGAATTACTGGGCAAGGTACGTTATCAACTAAGCTAAATAACCAAAAATCTTTATAGTGATTGTGAACTCTGCAGATTCCTTCATTTTCTTCAGAACTTTTCTTATATTCCAGCACACAGTAAGGCACATTCCCACATTAACCTAGAAGAACACAGTACCATATCTGTTAAAATACTGTGACGTTCACTGAAATATATGTGTAAAAATCTTTGAAAGGCTTATGGATGATTCTTTTAAAAATAGTATGTATGTATATGTTTTGCTCTGGAAGGACTAAAAGCCATAATGATTTTGCTACAGTGTAGTAAAACTAAAACTAGTGAACTGAGATTTGAAAAGAAACTATGAGGTAATAAGTTTAAATAAATGCTTAATAGTCTTGTTCACTTTGTTTTTGATTATACGTGATAGTTTAGAAAAAGTGAAATACGGCTCTTTGGGATTTCAGGATTGTATATAGAATCAAAGTATGTAACAACATTGGACACATTACTTCAATCTAAAAATTATGTGGACAAGCTACATGCTTTAATATAAATATTCATTTTGTAGTTAACTCTATTAGTCATCAGAGAGGGCAACTATATATAATGAAAGTTCCTTTCTTCCAATCTAGTTGGAAGTTTCTTGCATCTCGTAGGTCGTATGAAAGTAGATTATGTCCAACAATAATGGCAGGCATTTGATAATTATTAATCAAATGGACTGTTTTCAAATTTACTAATAATTGTTTATTTACAATTGAGTTCCAGTAAGTAAATATTAACTTCTTTGTTAATGACTTAATTAATGATGTTTTCATATGAAAGTTTGAATTAAGTTTAGCTTGATAATGTGATGTGAAAAATAGTATAAAATCCAGATCATTAGGGAAGATTATCACTCACACATTTTTGAGTGATCAGTGCTAGACTTAAAGCTCAGCATTTTAAGAATTAAATAATCCTTACTCTTTTGATTCAAATGTAAACTTGATGAGTTGACAATTTTTTCCCTGCTTTTTAGCTTTGATGTATGTTTAGAAGGTAAATCCCTGTTGAAATCATCTACTTTGCAGGATTCTTATTATTTTAAAATATCTTTTCCAAATGGAAGCATTAAATTGCTGTTGGAAAGCAGTTTTTATTGACTGCTAATACTTATTTAGTAAGAAGTTCTAAAGAATCTCAAGCTAAAAGCAGTAGCTGATGTATCTTAATTTTCTTTGTGATATGTTTGCATTAAGGAAATATTCCTTCTTTCCATTACTTTAGATCAATAACTTGGTAGCAGTGATTGGGCCAAAAATCATTACAAACAAATTAAATTTCCATGAAAATATGATTAGATAATAAATTGTAAAATTAAACTATTTACTGAAATAGAATATGTTGGGAAGGACAGATTTTTCACTGAGGAAAAAATATTTTCAGTTAAAGACAAATATTTCAATTATTTATTTTAATATATGAAATATAAATTAGGAGGAATTTTAGCCTTTAGCTCCTCAGTGAGGCTATTTCAAAGAATAATTATTTTCTCAATGATAAGGCAGTAGAATGATGCCAGTTTCAATAAATTTAATCATTTTTAATAAGACTACAACTTTAGAATCACTGTATAGCTTAATTTCAGTTAATATTTTTTAGTATGAGATGATTGGTCATTTAATATTTTCACTACCTGTTCCAAATAAATATTTACAATATACTACTGGAGAGTACATGAGTAAAAGAGAATTAGCGATTATTCCTGCACTTAACGGACTTTGGCATTTTGTCGTAATATAAGGTTGAGAAGGGACTGTAACATTTTTTATTCAGCACTTTATTATTCGTAGACTGTACTTGATATATATTTGGTATTCAATAAATATTTTATTTAGTCCTCAAATATTTGTTGAATGCCTACTATGTGCCAGGCACTTTTCTAGGCATTTGGAAAACATCAGTGAACAAAGCAGACAAATATTCTTTCCCTTGTAGAATTTGTGTTCTATCTAGCAAGAGAAGACAGATAAATAATAAGCATAATAAATAGATAAATTTTATAATGTTAGAGGGTGCTAAGTCCTGTGAAAAAATTTGCAAGTGCTATTGGTCAGAGTTGCAATTTTTAATAGGGAAATATGGGTAAGCCTTATTAAAATTGCTCCTTTTGAATAAAATTTGGAGGGGAGGGATTTAGCTGCGGGGACATTTGAGGAAGAGGGTTCTAGGCAGAGGGAGTAAGCAATGCAAATTTCATTTGAAGAGCAACAGAGACAGTTTGTCTGTAACGGAATATGCAAGGAGGAATATGATAGGAGAGGAAGTCAGTGAGATGGTGAGATTATATATTATGTAGGGCCTTTTAGGCCATTGTAATTCCTTAGGCTTTGATTATGTGTGAAAAAAATTAGTTGGTTGATGATTTGAAGTGGAAGAGTGGCATGATCTCACTTTTTAAGAAGATCGCTCTGGCTGTTGTGTTGAGAATAGCTGATGAGTTGGAAGGTTAGGAAGCAATTACACTTAGGTAACTAAAACATGGTGGTTGCTGGATCAGGGTGGTGATGATAGAGGTTGTGAGAAGTGGTGAATTCTGGATAATGTTTTCAAGGTTGAACCAGCAGAATATCACAGTGGACTCCTATGTGGGGCTTGAGAGAAAGAGGGGAGTCAGCATGGGTGCAGAAGGTTTTGGGGAACAAGATTCCAACTGAATATCCCAATGGAATCCATACATAGGGCAGGGGAGAAAGAGGAGAGTCAATGTAGGCGCAGAAAGTGCATTAAGAGTTCAGTTTTGGATGTATTGACTTTGTCTATTAGATTTCCAAGTGAAGATGAAAGAGAAGCCAGTTGGATATCAAGTCTGACCAAGGAGGAGAGAGTGATCAGTGTCATCAAGTGCTGCTAAGAGCTCAAATGAGATGATAACTGAAAATTAACCGTTGAATTTAGCAATGAGGAGGCCCCTGGTAACTTGGCTGGGTAGTGTCATTGAAGTGCTTTTGGTGAAAGCCAGATTGGAATAGTTTTAAGAGAGAATGGGAGGAGAGGAATTAGAGATGGCAAGGATGTAACTCTGAAGTTTTGCCTCAAAAGGAAGCAGAGACACGTGGTGATAGTTTCAAGAGAATGATTTGTGTGTTGTTGTTGTTGTTGTTGTTGTTTAACATGAAAGAAAAAATAGCATGGTGGTTTGCAGTTGAGAATGTTCTAGTGAAAAATTAATTATTTTGAAGGGAAAGATGAGCATTGCTGGAGTAATCTCTTTGAGTAGTTAAGAGGGGATGAGATTTAGTTTACAGTGGAGGATTGAATTTAATGGAAACACAGTAGTTCATTTTTATCAGCAAGAAAGATTGGTAGGTGGGAAAATTGGTAGGTGAGGCTGAGAGTCTGGAAGTTCTTTTTAGATTGCTCCAATTTTTTCAGTGAAGTAGGAAGCAAGATTATCAGCTAAGAATGAAGATAGAGGAGGAGGTATGGGGAATTTGAGAAGAGAGAACAAGGTAGAAACTGTTAGTTAGAAGAATGAGAATGTGAATGGTTTAGAGAATTGTAATATGTTTACCAGGCAGCATTAAGGACCCATCTGAGGTTTGCGTTCATGAATTTAAAGTGAAACCAGTCAACGTGGTTGTGGATTTTCTCCAGCCACATATAGCTGCATAGGTGCAGAGTAGACAGAGTGTTGCATTTAATCAGGGTTGTGGATTTGACAAGGGAGTTCTAGAGATTAAGAAGAACAAAGTTGAGAATCTATGGTAAACAGTTGTTGTAATTATTGATTATGGAATTTAAGCTGGATAAGGAAAGAAGAGAGAATATTAATGGGTGATGGACAATAAAAAGTGATAGGATCTAAAGATTTGGGATTCCTGTAGGGTCAAAGGATTTTTGAAGCGTGTGTATTGGAGGAAATAAGCTAGAAAAATAGAAGCCAGCCAGAAAATGGGAGGAATGAAATAGATATTTTAGAGAAGTTGCATTATTGGCAATGGTAAAGTTTAAGGTATGATTCTAGGAAATAGATTGGAGCACAAGATCATTGGAAGAGAGATGTTCAAGAAACTGAGAGTTTGAAATGTTGGAATGATCTTTAAGTATTGAAATTGCCAAGAACTAAGACAGGAATAACACTGGTTACACTGAGCCAGGAGCTCAAATGATCAATAAACATAAAATATTTTCGAATTCAATAGCTGATGGCCACAGTAAGGGGTAGTGGGTATATAATTGAATGATAACACGTCAAAGCTGGGGGTTTTTAGGAAGGCAGGAGAGAAAATGGTTTGAAAGCAGTGACAAGGAGCTAGTAGAATACTTGATTCCATCTCCAGGGCAGTGGGAGGAGGATGATGGGGGAGAGGGGGAAGGAGTCATCACTTAAGTTTAGAAGGCAACAGGTAGCTCAGCCACCAGTTGAGTGTTCTCAAGTGAGAGCCAAATTTCTGTTAGAATGAGAAGGTGAAGAGAATGACCAAAGAATAGATTGAAGATAAAAATTGATGATGATGGACCACGAATTCCAGATGGCACAGTGGAATTTGGGGATAGAAGAGAAATAGGAGATAGAGTGTTGAATAGAAGTGTGCAGAATCTAATGAGGATTAGAGAGAGGGAGATGAGGATTAACGTAGGACCAAGATCTTATGAGGACTGATATAAACACAGACAAGGGGCACAATGAGATTTTGCCTCATGGACTTAAGGGCAGTAGCAGAGATGAAACTCTGCCTGTTAAATGGTAGGGAGTGATGGGTGTCCTAGCTTCCTCCTGACCTCTTTGGATGGAGAAGAGGCGGTCTGGGAAGCACAGTCTTTTTTTTCTTGGTGTTTGGAGATTCCCCGCTAGACCACCATTGATAGAATTGAAGTCCTCTGAGTAATAATTGTTGAATGAATGTTTAAAATTTTCAGGTGCCTCATATGTGCTAAGATCTGTTACATAGGGCAGAAACATTATAAAGGTACAAAGGGACAATTGAATGATAAGTGTTCAGGAACAGGATATGTAATTTTGGAAAGATCAAGAAGGAACGGGCATAAGAAATGGACTTAGAGATTAGTTAGCATTTTCCCTGATTGAAAGTAGTGGGTTTTCCAGAGGAAAAAGTTATAGAAAAGGAATGGCACATATTTTGAGATCGCTAAGTATTTGAGTCTAGGACACATTCAACATTTGAAGGCTGTAATGTGGAGCTAGACAGAGGCTGAGAAAGTGATGGTAATTGAAGGATGGATATTGAGTAAGGCAATAGTATAATGCAAGTTGTCTCTTGGAAAGATTAATCTGGCAGTGCTGTGGTGGCTGGATTGGAGGGAGTAGGACTGACCATGAGATCAGTTTAGGTGAGAAAATTGAGATCTTAACTTGGGGGGGGCCTTTCTGAGATGCAAAGAGGAAGACAAAAGTATTGTAGAGGTAGAGTCTGAATGCTTACAGAGAGAATAATGGTCTTAGTAAATGAAAAAGGTAATTTAGCCAGGAAAAGTCTTCTAATGATTAAAGCATTGTTTTAGACAAATTGATTTATAAGTGCTTCAGAATTATTCAGATAAATAGAGGCCCAGCAATAATCGTGTATATTAATAATATCTTTTCTCAGCTCTATCTCTGATATAATAAATGATCTGATAATTGTGTGGGGAAAAAAAGCCATGAGAATAACAAACAAGGAAAGCTATAAAGCTCAAATTTTCCTTTTTCTAATTTATGATGAATGTGTACTATGTTGTATTCATAGTATGTTTACTTTACATGAAAAGATGATCAATCATTGTTTTTTAATAAATACTTGAATATTAGATTTAATAATAATGAATACTATTCATTACTGTAAGTATACTTAAAATATTAAGTAAAATAAAAAGTAAAAATATTAAGTAATACTTAAAATATTTTAAAAACTTTAAATTATTTATTAATGACATGTAAAGTTTATACACCTTGAACTATTGGTTAAGAGTTACATTGATCTTAGAACTCAAACTCAATAACTAGTAGAGTCCTAGTTCAGTTACTTCTTGCTCAACAACAGTAGCATTGAAGCTTAATATAATTCTTGCATCTTATGATTATAGCTATGTAAAAAATATATATGCATACATAGAAAACTTGAAGGGAATACTAAAAAATAGCTGTTGTATTAACCTTATAGATCTTCTTTGTAATATTTTCTTTTGTCTTTATAATAAAAGAAAAATGACTTCAAACTGGAAATAAGGCATTTTAAGTCAAAATATATTCTGGTCAAAGAATAAGGTTAGAAATTCATACATTTGATAGAAATTAGTTCCTCACAGGGGGACACTGGCATTTGGGTTGGCACCTCCTCTTTCTTGGCACCTTTCAGAGACTGACAGCGTATGGCGGTAGCTCTTGATAGTCTTTCATCTGCCTTGGGTCTGTTGCCTCCCCCCTACTTTCTACTCTCCCTGTCTCCTCCAACTGACGTAGGCTGCGCTGATCAATACCTACAGTCACCTCACAGGATCTTTGCTTTCTTTTTATACATTAATGGATAGTTTTTAAATGTAGTAAAATTTAGAGCTTAGGACGTAAAGGGAACTAGGTGGAGTAATACTTAATGTGCTTCTGACAACGTCAACTTGAGTTTCTTCTTTTATCCTATTCTCTTTCAATTTTACTTTTCCCGTTTTCCTTTTCAATTCTCCTCAAGCCTCAATCTCCCCAATGGTTGGTGTGTTAGGTAGTATATTTAAAGTTGAAGATTGGTAAGGGCAACCTTCCCAATCTTTATATCCACTTAAAACTCAATAAAGCTAACAGAATGCTTTGATTAACTCAAAATGCATTATTACGCACTCTCCTTGTATTTTGCAATGATTTATGTGGCTGCATCCCAAACAATAAATGTATTTGTATTTCCAGGGAAATTTCGGTGAAGTATATAAGGGCATATTAAAGGATAAAACTGCTGTTGCTGTTAAAACATGTAAAGAAGATCTTCCTCAGGAACTGAAAATAAAATTTTTACAAGAAGCCAAGTGAGTTCTCTAAAGTAACGTAAAATATGTATTTAATAATATAAATAACTCATTAAAATGTAAATTTGAAGATATCTTAAATTATGATTTGCTGAAGTACAAGTAAGCACTTTTAGAACCCTCATAAGTAAGCACTTCTATAGTCTGGGGAAAAAAATGTTTCTATGTTTTTGAGTTAGGTTATAGATCCGCTAGGCAATCACAGTCGAAAGAACCAGATGCTAAAAAACCGGATGCTAAAAACTTGAATATTTGTCATGTTCTTAAAAATATTGCAGTATTTTTTACTTTTATCACGCATGCCTATACGTATATATGTGCATATCCAGTGTGGTCCTAATAGTGAGAATGTTACTGTATTCTGTATATAAAATGTATAATTTACGTATATCTATTTAGATAATTACTTCTATTCTACCCTCCTTAGACAGTGTCACTGATTCTCTTTTCTCAGCTGTTAGCTTTCTTTTCTGAGAACCTCAGATTTCTTCAACTGAGTGTATGGCATTTGTTCCAAAATGTGCATATTTTTCTTTTCTAATCTGGAATAATTCTCTTTTCTTGTATTATTAGCTAAAATTTGTTAGCTAAAATTTCCAACTCGATCCCCTATTTTGCAGATAGTTAAAACTTTTCTGTTAGTGGTAAAATCTAATATATACAACAAAACACAAGACAAATAGAAAGGTGCTGTGGCCAGAGTGAGGAGGACATATGAATGAAGGGTGGATGGATGGATGGATGGATGGGAGAGAAGGAGGATACGTGGATCCATAGATCCACAGATTTGTGGTGTATAGGGAGGGAAGGAAAGCAGTGTGTGTGTGTGTGTATTCTCCACCATGGCATAATGCATAAAATTGAAGTTTCTGTATAGTGCTGTGGGAGAACAGAGAACATGGTAGCTCAAGAAAAATAAGTCCCATGGCATGAAGAATTTTGATGTACATTTCTTCATTCATCATCTAAAAATGAATGTTGATAGCAATGGATTAAGCTAGTTTGTTGCATTTATTAAATATTATCTACAGAATAAAGTTGCAAACCTTTTTTATGTATATTATTGGCAATTCAGAAAAAATATTCTCTAATAAATTTAAAGGCATGCTATCGCAATTGAAATTTATAGGCTTATTATTTTATAGTTATTCATAGGTATTCTTAAGGTACAAAGTTGTATCTAAAATTTTTAAAAATATTTAATTTTCTTGCTTTCTAACTTGTGATTATTTTATTGCAAATCGTTTAATTTCCTCTTCTAAAGTGAGGTTACCAAGTTTAATGTTAAAAATGAAAACTATATCCATGCAAACTCCCTAGTGTCCTTTAATAGACAATAGAGCTATATATTTAGATATTCAGTACTATTTGAGTTCATGCTGGCTATTTTGTGGAATTTCTTTACTAGGCAGTTTCCAGCTTAAGAAATGACATTTTGGATTAAAGTTAAACGTTCTAAAACTTTATTTTTAGTTTCTTGTAGAAGTTGGAAGCTCAAAGTTATTGACAGAATATTTCCCTTATCTCTAGAATTCTTCTCAGTTTTACCTTTTCATTTATGAGTCATTATGTATTTTCACTCTAAAACATTTTTCTTAAAGCTATCTCTGCTTTAGTTGTGCATGTACGAAACATGTAAACTGTTTTATCTTTCTCCATATAGTTATTTTTTCAGTCTCTCAGGAAAGAAAACTGCATTTTTCAAATATGAGTGAATTTATAACTATGTCAATAGGATAATATGGAATAAAATTTGGTACTAGAAATCATCATGATAGACAGGCCTCTGAGAGAATCTAATCTTTTTTTAACTCGTGCTTGGAGTCCTATGGATGAGTCTATGCCAGTTTTATAGCCCTCTGATGAAATTTTGCCTTTATCCAAACTAAATCTTCTCTGCTTCAGCTTAAGTCTATATTGAAACTGTTACTCAATTATTCTTAAACCTGTTGCCAGCTTTCTCAAAACTTTTGAGTTTTTACTACCTTGAAATTGATCATGATCATCAAAAAAGTATTTATTAAGAAATCTAATGAAGTGATCACTCTAGAGAATTTACCAGTATGAATTGAGTTCTATTTTTATGTATTTTAAATCAAGTATGTGCATAAAATAAAACAAAACAAAAAGATGCTACCCTAGCAGCCTAGAGTTTTGGGTCAACTAGTTCTTTTCAGCTATGCTTTGTGGTGGTGCCTAAAGCCAGATACTCTGAAGGGGAGTTCTACATGTTTTAGACTAAGTAAGTTTTTCCTATTTAGCATGGTTGTTAGTCATTCCGAGTGGATAATAATTTTTAAAATATTTAACTGAATTAAGGAGAATTGACTCATTTGTCCCTGTATTTTGCCAATATTTATCAAAATTGTATATATCCCATTTATCATAATTTGGGTTCATACTGAAGTTTTAAAAATTGAATTATGTTGATTAAAGTGTATTCTACTTGTGCACACTATTCATGACCATAAACTAATGCTTTAGTATTTAAATCATAACTATTATACTTTTCTCTCATCCAGAATTCTCAAGCAATATGATCATCCCAATATTGTCAAACTTATAGGAGTTTGCACACAAAGACAGCCTATCTACATCATTATGGAACTGGTTCCAGGTAATATGATTTTAGAGGTTTCCTCAATGACATTTTAATGTCATATTTTATTACTTTTATATCTTCAGTCTCTTTGATTTCTCCTTGCAAAGTTTCCAAGGATTTCGTTTAACATTTTCCTGATGACAAAGAGCTTGTACACATACTCGGTATTTTTATAGTCTATAACACTTCACTATTTTCTAGAAAATGTCAGCCAACCTTTTTTTTTAAGAGAAGATACATTATTGCAGTGCAGTTACACATGGAATTTATTTATGTATAATGCTGATGTGAGAAAAGCTGTTTAGAAAAAGTCTACTTAGTTTGACTTCTTAACAGTGATCATACTATCTTATATTTAGCTCATTGGTTACCACACATCCTCTCGTTTGGTTGTATATAATAATCCTATGGTGATTTGGGTTACCTACAAATTATGAACCTCTTTTATGTATGGACAAAGGAAGTGATCCTTGTATTTCTTTATTGTGACTTTCAAAAACTCCAGATCTTTTGGTTAACAACTTTTGCCAACAAACAAGGATAACCTCTAACTGATACGGTATAGTTTTAAGTTATTTTCACTATACATCCATCTTTTGTAGAAAATCAGAGATAATATTTACAAATACAATATTTAATAACTGAAAATTATTTGCTGTGTTACCTTTAACAACTATTTACTCATTTTAAAAGAAGAAATTTAAAGGGATATGAAAAATATTTCTAACTTTAATATACATTGAGTAAACCTGATATTGTAGATTACCCATTAAATACTGTCCACATAATTCTTCCATTATTGAAGGATAATTGGTCCCATTTTATCATACTGGTTCGCTTGCTATTGGAATATTTCTTGATATTACCATATTACTTCAGGATTCCTAGATCATGATCATCCGCATCAAGATGGCATTGTCTGTGTTAGGTACACTGTATGTTTGGATGATTTATGCTATTTATGATCTATATCTTAAAGTAGCTTTCAATATACTTATGAAAAAATTATAGATACAGTCTAAAATTTTAAAAGCAATTGAATAGCCTATAATTTTAATTAAAATAGGATACTTAAATATTATAAATACATATAAACATTCACATAAATGCAAATGAAGCACAGTTAATAAGGGTTGTCACCAAGAAACTTACATTTAAGGAGTAGGGCAGACTTGAAGAAAAGTGATTTTGGACTTACCATGGATGAGGAAAGGAGCACAGATGACAAATTCCAGATGGCAGGTCCAAGTTGAATAACACAAAAGAAGATAACTTTGCAGGAGAACCAGCAAAGTGTTTATCTGGACACTGACAAGTAACATCTATTAATTATTTTTTAAATTAATAAGAATAATAAACTTCATTAGAAAATTCAAAATGTAACGAAAGGTATAAATAAAATTAAAAATGAAAACCTCACACTCAATCTAATCCTATCCCAAAGCTAATTGCTTTTTATTTTTTTGGGTTTTTTTCCGGAAAAATGTTTAATGCAGATACCTTGATTTTATGTTGATCCTTTAAATTTAATTATAAAAAATATCATAACACTGTTTCAGATTTTTTTCTCTTATTAATGTAACTTACGGTTTCCTTGTTTCATATTCATCAATATAGTTCTACCTTTTCCTTGTAATGGCTATAAAGTTATACAGTTTATGGATTTATACAGTTTATCTATTTATGGATACTTCGGCTGTTTCCATTTTTATTCTTTCTCTTTTTACAAACTGCTAGTGAATATCTTTGGACTCATATCATAAGAATCATTTTGAAGTGTATCTGTAGGGTCAGTTTTCAGCAGTGGTATTGTTGGATCTGAGTTTATGTGCATTTTGGCTTATGGTAAATGTTTTAGCTTTCTGTTGCTGCATAACAAAGGATCACAACTTAGCAGTTTTAAACAACACCCATTTATTACCTCACAGCTCTGTAGGTTAGAAGTGCAGGCAGGCTTGACTGGATTCTCTGCTCAGGGTCTTAAAAAGCCAAAAATCAGAATGACAGGCTAAGCTCCTATCTGGAGGCACTAGAGGAGAATCCACTGTCATGCTCCTTCAGGCTGGTAGCAGAACACTTTTCCTTGCCGCTGGGCTAAGGTTACCTTGCTTGCTGGGGTCATCTCTCAGCTCCTAAAGGTTTCCTACCTTCTTTTACCCGTGGCTCCCTCCATCTTCATACCCAGCATGCCACATCCTTCAGTGTTTTGAATTTCTCTAATGTCCTCTTCTGTTACCAGCTGGAGAATACTCCAGTTTCTTGAAAGGTCTCGTGTAATTCGATGAGGCTCACCTGGATAATCTCCCTATGGTAAGGTGGACTGTGCCCTATGACAACATAATTAGGGAGTGATAGCTAATCACATTCACATGTTCCACGGGGTAGGGCAGGACATCTTTGGGAAGCCATCTTCAAGTTCTACCTACACAGTAGATTTTGCTAAATTTTCTTTTTTTTTTTTATTGAGTTAATGATAGGTTACAATCTTGTGTGATTTCAGTTGTACATTAATGTTTGTCATTCGTGTTGTAGGTGCACCACTTCATCCTTTGTGCCCACCCCCCACCCCACCTTTCCCCTGGTAGCCACTAATCTGTTCTCTTTGTCCACATTTTTCAATTCCTCATATGAGTGGAGTCATACAGAGATTATCCTTCTCTAACTGGCTTATTTCACTTAACATAATTCCCTCAAGGCCCATCCATGTTGTTGCAAATGGGATGATTTTGTTCTGTTTTGCAGCTGAGTAGTATTCCATTGTATATATACACAACTTCTTTATCCATTCATCTGTTGATGGGCACTTAGGTTGCTTCCATGTCTTGGCTATTGTAAATAATGCTGCAATGAACATTGGGGTGCATAGGACTTTTGGAATTGCTGACTTCAGCCTCTTTGGATAGATACCCAGTAGTGGAATGGCTGGATCATATGGTAGTTCTATTTTTAATTTTTTGAGGAATCTCTATACTGTTTTCCATAGTGGCTGCACCAGTTTACATTCCCACCAGCAGTGTATGAGGGTTCCATTCTCTCCACAACCTCTCCAACAATTGTTACAATTAGAGTTAGATATTTTTGTCATTCTAATGGGTGTAAGGTGATATCTTAGTGTAGTTTTGATTTGCATTTCCCTGATGATCAGCGATGATGAGCATCTTTTCATGTGCCTATTGGCCATCCGTATATCTTCTTTGGAGAAATGTCTGTTCATGTCTCCAGCCCATTTTTTGATCAGGTTGTTTGATTTTTTGTTGTTGAGTTGTGAGAGTTCTTTATATATTATGGATATTAAGCCTTTGTCAGATATATGACTTGCAAATATTTTTTCCCAGTTAGTGGGTTGTTTTTTTGTTTCAATCCTGTTTTCATTTGCCTTGAAGAAGCTCTTTAGTCTGATGAAGTCCCATTTGTTTATTCTTTCTATTGTTTCCCTTCTCTGAGAAGACATGGTGTCCGAAAAGGTCCTTTTAATACTGATGTCAAAGAGTGTACTGCCTATGTTTTCTTCTAGAAGATTTATGGTTTCGGGTCTCACCTTTAGGTCTTTGATCCATTTTTAGTTTATTTTGCTGAATGGTGAAAAAGAATGTCAATTTTCATTCTTTTACATATGGCTTTCCAGTTTTCCCAGCACCATTTGTTGAAAAGAGTTTCTTTTCTCCATTGTGTGCTCTCAGCTCCTTTGTCGAAGATAAGCTGTCCATAGATGTGTAGTTTTATTTCTGGGCTTTCAATTCTGTTCCATTGATCTGTGCACCTGTCTTTGTACCAGTACCATGCTGTTTTGATTACTGTAGCTTTATAGTAAGTTTTGAAGTCAGGGATTGTGATGTCTCCCGTTTTGTTCTTTTTTCTCAGGATTGCTTTAGCAATTGGGGGTCTTTTGTTGCCCCATATAAATTTTAGGATTCTTTGTTCTAATTCTGTAAAGAATGGCATTGGGATCTGATTGGGATAGCATTGAATCTGTAGATTGCTTTAGGTAGTATGGACATTTTAACTATGTTTATTCTTCCAATCCATGTACATGGAATGTCTTTCCATCTCCTTATGTCGTCATCCAATTCTCTTAGAAAGGCCTTGTAATTTTCATTATATAGGTCCTTCACTTCCTTAGTTAAATTTACCCCAAGGTATTTTATTCTTTTTGTTCTGATTGTGAATGGTATTGTGTTCTTGAGTTCTTTTTCTATTTCGTTATTAGAATATAGAAATGCTACTGATTTATGCAAATTGATTTTATACCCTGCAACTTTGCTGTAGTTGTTGATTAATTCTAAGAGCTTTCCAATGGATTCTTTGGGGTTTTCTATATATAAGATCATGTCGTCTGCAAACAGCAAGAGTTTCACTTCTTCCCTCCCTATTTGGATACCTTTTATTCCTTTTTCTTGCCTGATTGCTCTGGCCAGGACCTCCAGTACTATGTTAAATAAGAGTGGTGATAGAGAGCATCCTTGTCTCGTTCCTGTTTTCAGGGGGATGGCGCTCAGTTTTTGCCCATTGAGTATGATACTGGCTGTTGGTTTGTCATATATGGCCTTTATTATGTTGAGGTAGTTCCCTTCTATGCCCATTTTGTTCAGAGTTTTTATCATAAATGGCTGTTGGATCTTGTCAAATGCTTTCTCTGCATCTATTGAGATGATCATTTGGTTTTTATTCCTCAGTTTGTTGATGTGGTGTATCACATGATTGATTTGCGGATGTTGAACCATCCCTGTGTCCCTGGTATGAATCCCACTTGATCATGATGTATGATCCTTTTGATGAGGTGCTGAATTCTGGTTGCCAAAATTTTGTTTAGAATTTTTGCATCTATGTTCATCAGTGATATTGGCCTGTAGTTCTCTTTTTTCGTTGTGTCCTTGTCAGGCTTTGGTATCAGCGTGATGTTGGCCTCATAGAATGTGTTAGGAAGTGTTCCATTCTCCCTAATTTTTTGGAATAGCTTGAAAAAGGATAGGTATTAAATCCTCTCTGAAAGTTTGGTAGAATTTCCCAGGGAAGCCATCTGGTCCTGGGGTTTTATTCTTTGGGATGTTTTTGATTGCTGTTTCAATCTCTTTCCTTGTGATTGGTCTGTTCAAATTGTCTGCTTCCTTTTGAGTGAGCTTTGGGAGATTGTAGGAGTCCAAGAATTTATCCATTTCCTCTAGATTATCCATTCTGTTAGCATAGAGTTTTTCATAGTATTCTCTTATAATCTGTTGTATTTCTGCAGAGTCTGTTGTTATTTCTCCTCTTTCATTTCTGATTTTGTTTATTTGAGCTTTTGCCCTTTTTTTCTTTGTAAGTCTGGCTAGGGGGTTGTCAATTTTGTTTATCTTCTCAAAGAACCAGCTCTTTGTTTCGTTGATCCTTTCTACCGCCTTTTTCGTTTCAATAGTATTTATTTCTGCTCTGATTTTTATTATTTCTCTTCTTCTGCTGATTTTGGGCTTTATTTGTTCTTCTTTCTCTAGTTCAGTTAGGTGTAGTTTAAGATTGCTTATTTGGGATTTTTCTTGTTTGTTAAGATGTGCCTCTATTGAGATGGATTTTCCTCTTAATACAGCTTTTGCTGTATCCCATATGAGTTGGTATGGCATGTTATCATTTTCATTTGTTTCCAGGTATTTTTTTATTTCTTCTTAATTTCTTCAATGATCCATTGCTTGTTCAGTAGTGTATTGTTTAGTCTCCATATCTTTGTGCCTTTCTCAGCTTTTTTCTTGTAATTAATTTCTAGCCTTATAGCATTAAGATCAGAGAAGATGCTTGTTATTATTTCAATTTCTTTAAATTTGTAGAGGCTTTCCTTGTTTCCCAACATATGGTCTATCCTTGAGAATGTTCCATGTGCACTTGAGAAGAATGTGTATTGTGCTTTTTTCGGATGAAGTGAGCTATATATGTCTATTAAGTCCAATTATTTTAGTTTTTCGTTTAGCTCCACTATTTCTTTGTTGACTTTCTGTCTGGATGATCTGTCCATTGATGTGAGTGGGATGTTGAGGTCTCCTACTATTATTGTGTTGTTTTTAACATCTTCCTTTAGGTCTGTTAATAGTTGCTTTATGAACCTTGGTGCTCCTATGTTGGGTGCATAGATATTTATAAGCGTTATTTCTTCTTGATGAAGTGTCCCTTTGATCATTGTATATTGTCCCTCTGTGTCTCTCTTTACCTGTCTTATTTTGAAATCCCCTTCGTCTGATATAAGAATTGCAACACCTGCTTTTTCTTCCTTGCTATTAGCTTGAAGTATTGTCCTCCACTCCTTCACTCTGAGCCTGTGTTTGTCCTTGGAGCTGAGGTGTGTTTCCTGGAGGCAACAAATTGTTGGATCTTGTTCTTTAATCCATTTTGCCACTCTGTGTCTTTTTATTGGAAAGTTCAATCCGTTTACATTGAGAGTGATTATTGATGCATGCGGACTTAAAGCTGTCAATCTGTTTCTCATTATCTGGCTTTCCTGCTTTTCTCTTCCTGTGTGCTTTATCCTACCCATTTGATACTGCAATTTCTTATGCTGGGTTTCTTAGATTTTTCCTTATTTATGTTTTGTGGCTCTGTTCTGTTTTTTAGTTTAGTGTCTACCCTGAGGTTTTAGAATCTCGTGTATAATATAGTGTATTCTCTTGTGGTCTCTTACTTACTTGGCCTAAACTAATTTAGTCCCTTTGCTCTTCCCCTCCTAAATTATTATTTTCATTTCTTATTCCAACTTGTGTTATGAGTTTGTAGTTAGAGTGATAAGATCGTCTTTGCTTTGGTAGTTTCCTTACCTTTATCCTAATGCTATAGTTGAATATTTGCTATCCTGTTCTGGTTCTATTTATCTGTCTCCCTACTCTGTGGTTTGTGACCCCTTTCTCCCTTTTTTCTTTTTTCAGGTATAAGAGCCTTCTTGAGGATTTCTTGTAGTGGAGGACTTTTGGTTACAAATTCCCTTAACTTTTGTTTGTCTGGAAAAGATTTAATTTCTCCCTCATATCTGAAGGATATTCTTGCTGGATAGAGTATTCTTGGCTGAAGATTTTTATTGTTTAAAGTTTTGAATATGTCACTCCATCCTCTCCTAGCTTGTTAGGTTTCTGTAGAGAAATCCACTGAAAGTCTGATAGGAGCTCCTTTGTAGGTTATTCTCTTCTGTCTTGCTGCCCTGAGTATTCTTTCTTTGTCATTCATTTTTGCCATTTGTACTACTATATGCCTTGCAGTAGGTCTTTTTACCTTGACAAATCTAGGATATCTGAAAGCTTCCTCTACACACATTTCTCCCTCAATCCCTAGATTTGGGAAGTTCTCTTCTATAATTTCATTAAGCACACTTTCTGCTCCATTTTCCTTTTCCACATTCTCGGGAATTCCTATGATCCTTAAATTCTTTCTCCTCATTGAATCTGCTATCTCTCTAATACTTTCCTCATTCCTTTTAATCCTTAGCTCTCTTTCTTCCTCTCTCTGGAGCCATTCAGCCTGTCTATCTTCGATTATGCTAATTTGCTCTTCTGTGGAGTCTACCCAGGCATTCAGGGAATCCGTATTCTGTTTTATCTGGTCCATTGTGTTTTTCATCTCTAGTAATTCTGTTTGATTCTTCTTTATAATTTCAATCCTTTTGTGAAGTAACTTCAGAACTCGGCTTGTTTCTCTATCTTTCTCTCTACCTCATTGAGTTTTTTTATTATAGCTGCTCTGAACTCATTTTCACTTAGTTTACCTATTTCCAAGTCCTCAGGACTTAATTCTGTGTTTTTATTGTTTTCCTTCTGATCTGGGGCTTTTATAAATTGCTGGATGGTAGAGGAGCGGTTTTTTCTCATGGTGGTAGAATTCGGTTGCAGTTACAGCCTGTCACTACTAGATGGGGGTCGAGTGCCATGCATTCTGAGCTCTCCGCCTTCGGGCAAGATGGCAGCACCCAGTGCAGTTTGCCGGGGCGGGGAGGGACGGTTTCTCTCGCTCACTGATCTGGATTCGATCATTTCTGTTCTCTGGTCTCCCAGGGCCCTAGATTTATGGGGTCCCCATGCACAGAAGCTTTCCCCCATCAGTGGGTTTCCACTGTACTGGCCGTGGGAGTCCTAGACGATACCCTAGTCGCGCGGCCCCTCCCCCACTCCTTCCCGACCCGTGCAGCGATCCCAGTTTCTACGGGAGGGAGAAAGGTTCTCTCCTACAGTGTTCCAGCTCCTCTGAGGCAGGCAGCAGGGGCTCCGTCCTCTGTCTTTTGATACTATAGGTCTCTGAGTCCTGGCATTGGGTTCATTAGCTGAAATTCAGGGTTTTTTTTCAGTCCTTTGTTGTACTTTGGAGGGGAGAGAATCCCGGGTCAGCTCACCCCATCATTTTGCTCCACCTCTCTCATCTAGATTTTGCTAAATTTTCTTAAAGGTGAATTGCAGTGTGGAATCTGAAACTGCATTGATGAAATTTCTGTATTGTTAGACTAAGTCCTTTGCTTGATCTTGCAGTTTGGATCCATCTTTTGTCCATGCGTGATTTTGTAACATCATGCTTCATCATTTGGAACATAGCCAGTGACCAAGTTATGCAGATCTTCCAAATAGTCACACAACTTATTATACAATATCAACAGATTGCATTCATTAATGTCACCACTAGTCTTGTCAGAAAAGTAATGGGAAGTTATCAAGTTCATGGTGGCAAGTATGTGTTTTCCAAAATTTTAAGTTTCATTTGAAAGCTTGGATTTTATCACCGGCAATGAAAGCTGTCACTGTTTTTTTTCTTCAGTTATCGAGCTTCCTTCATTCATTTTTGAGAAAATGCCTGGCAAATATCTAATTTTTAATAACCATAATTGTTATTCTTTCTCTTTATGAAAATAGCTTTATTGATATATAATTGATATACACTTTATATACATATACTTTATTGTCTGTTAACATATGTATACACCTGTGAAACCATCACCACATGTATACACCTGTGAAACCATAACCACAATAAGGTGATGACCACCTGGTCTGTCACTTCCAGATTTTTTATGCCTCTTTTTAGTCCCTTCCTCCTACCATTCTCTGTGCCATCCCAGTCAACCACTGTCTGCTTTCTGTCACTATGTATTAGTTTGTATTTCTTAGAATTTTATATAAATGGAATCATACAGACTGGTTTTTTTTGTCTGTTTTGTTTCATTCAGTATAATTATTGTGAGATTCATTCGTGTCGTAATGTATATTGATAGTTCATTCCTTTTTATTGCTGAGTAGAATTACATCATATGAATATACCACAGATTATCCACCCAACAGTTGATAGACTTTTCGATTCTTTTTATTTTTAAATTTTTTTTGGTAAGGAAGATTGGCCCTGAGCTAACATCTGTTGTCAATCTTCCTCTTTTTTTTTCTTTTTTCTCCCCAAAGCCCCAGTACATAGTTGTATATCCTAGTTATAGGTTGCTCTAGTTCTTCTATGTGGGATACAGCCTCAGCATGGCTTAATGAATAGTGTGTAGATCCGTGCCCAGGATCCGAACCAGTGAACCCCAGGCCACCGTAGCAGAGCATGGAAACTTAACCATTATGCCACTCGGCCAGCCCCTGGAGTGTTTTTCGTTTGGGGCTACTAAAAGTGAAGTTGCTGTGAACATGCATGTACAAGTCTTTGTATGGACATGTGCTTTCATTTTCCTAGGGAAAATACCTAGGAGTGGAATGAATGGGCCATATGGAATGTGCATATTTAAATTTTTCAAAACTGATAAATTGCTTTCTTAAGTGATTATACTAGTTTACATTCCCATCATCAGTTGATGAGAGTTCCAGTTCTTCCACATTCTCATCAGCTCTTGGGCTGGTCAATCTTGAGCCATTCTAATATTTATGTAGACATGCCTTTTTGCGGTTTTAATTTGCCTTTCCTGACTGACATATGATGTTGAGCATCTTTTCATGTACTAATTTGCCATTCATATATCTTCTTTGGTGAAGTATCTGTTCAAATTATTTGCCCATTTTTTAACTTGTATTGGTTGCTTTCTTATAATTGAGTCTTAGTCCTTTATGTATTCTGGATACAAGTTCTTTATCAGATATGTGATTTTCAGATATTTTCCCTCAGTCTGTGACTTGTCTTCTTATTCTCTTGTGGTGTCTTTTGAAGAGGAGAAGTTTTTAATTTTGATGAAGTTTAAACTGTCAGTTTTTCCTTTTATAGATCAGGTTGTTGATGGTGTATCTAAGGAATCTTGTTAAACCCAAGGTCACAAAGGCTTTCTCCTGTGTTTACTTCTACAAGTTTTATAGTTTTAGAATTTACATTTGAATCTAGAATCCATTTCAAGTTAATTTTTGTGTATATTGTGAGGAATGGTTTGAAGTTCATATATTTGGCATAAGGATAATCCAGTTGTTCCAGCACTGCTTGTTTAAATGACTGCCTTTTCTCTTGTGACTTTTTAACCTTCAGTTTTAATATATATGTGTAGATCTATTTCTGGACTCTGTTAATACTTGTCTGTCTATCCTTTTGTCTTTATGTCAATATCACACAGTCTTGATGACTGTAGTTTTATAATAAATCTTGAAATCAGGTGATATTAGTCATTTAGCTTTTTTTTTCCAAAATTGTTTTGTCTCCTAGAGGTCCTTTGCATTTCCATATTAATTTTAGTATCAGTTTTTCAGTTTCTATAAAAGTTCATTGGGATTTAGATTAGGATTACATTGAATCTGTAGGTCCATTTTGGGGTGAATAGGCTTCTTAACAATATTGATTCTTCTGACCCATAGACATGGTATCTCTAGTAAAATAGGTCTTTGATTTCTCTCAGCAAGGTTGTGTAGAGTTTAGTGTACAGGACTTTCCATCTTTTATCACACATACCACTGAGTATTTCATTTTTTGTGATGTTGCTGTAAGTGATTTTTAAAAAATATATTCGCTACATAAGTTATAGATTTCAATAATACTGTGAGTCAGCTTGACCTACTGACATTTATAGGACACTCCATGCAACATCACCAGAATACACATTCTTTTAAAGTACACAGACAATATTTACCAAGATAGACTATATTCTGAGCATAAAAAAAGTCTCAATAAATTTATAAGAATTTAAGTTCTGTAAACATGATGAAAATAAAGTAGAGCGTAGAGCTCATGGACAGGAAGTTCTCTGAAAAATCTCTAAATATTAGGAAACTGAAAAATCCAAGTATGAATAACCAGTGGGTCAGAGGATAAATCAAAGTATTTTGAACCGAGTGAAAATTAAAACACATCTCAGTATTTATCTGATGCCCATAAAGCAGAACTTAGGGAGACAACTATAGCACTAAATGTCTATATTAGAAAAGAAGAAGGGACTCAAAGTAATGACCTCAGCTTCTACCTTGAAAAGTTAGAAGAAAAGTGCAAATTAACCCGAAATTTGTAGAAGAAAGAAAAAATGTAGATAGTAGTAGAAATCAATAGAATGGAAAAAATTAAAACGGAAAACCAGTGAAACTAAAAGCTAGTTCTTTGAGATCAATATAATTGATAAACCTCTACACAGACTGATCAGAAAAAAGATGGACACAAATTACCAATATCAATGCCAATATCAAGAATGAGAGCGGTGACATCATTACAGAGTCTACAGATATTATAAGGATATTAAGGGAATAGTTTGAACAATTTATGCAAATAAATTCATGAACTTAGAAAACTGACAAATTTCCTGAAAGACACAAACTGCCAAAGCTCACTCAACCTTCGTAGTTTCATATCTTTTAAAGAATTATCATTAAAAAACCATCCTTCAAAGAAAACTTCAGGCCCAGGTGGCTTCAGTTGAGGTGAATTATACCAAACTTTTAAGAAGAAAATATACCAATTCTTTACAAAGCCATTCAGAAAATTGAAAGACTGTGTCCTAACTTATTATTTGAGACGATCATTACCTGATTCTAAAACTAGACAAAAACATTACAGGAAAAGAAAACTACAGACTAGATCTCATGATATAAAAATTATAAGCACAATTTTAACAAAACAAATGCAATATAGAAAAATATATCATGATCAAGTGGAGTTTATCTTAGGACTGCAAGCTAGTTTAACCTTCAAGAATCAATGTAATTCATCATATTAATAAAATTTTTTAAAACAGTATAATCATCTCAAGTACTCTCTTTAGTATTTACCCACAGGAGTTGAAAACTTAAGTCCACATAAAAACCTGCACACGGATGTTTATAGGAACTGCATTCATAGTATCAACACTGGAAAGTAACCAAGATGTTCTGTACACGATGAGTACACAAACAAACTGTTTTATATCCAAACAATGGAATATTATTCAGTGCTCAAAAGAAATAAGTTATCAAGCCATGAAAAGTCATAGAGGAAACTTAAATTTGCATTACTAAGTGAAAGAAGACAATTTGAAAAGTCTACATACTATGTGATTCTGACTATATGGCATTCTGGAAAAGGGAAAACTATGAAGACAGTTAAAAGTTCATTGGTTGCCAGGGATTATGGAAGAGGGAGGGATGGGGTAGGCAGAGCACAGAGGATTTTTAGGATGGTGAAACTGGCATATATGATATCATAGTAGATACATGTCACTTTACATTTGTCTGAGCCTATAGAATATATAACACCAAGAGTGAAGCCTAATGTAAACTGTGGACTTTGGATGATAATGATGTGTCAACGTAGGTTCATCACTTGTAAGAAATGTACCATTCTAGCAGGGGATCTTGATAATAGGGCAGGCTGTGTTGTGTTGGGCAGGGGTTATATAGAAAATCTCTGTACCTTTCTCTCAGTTTTTCTGTGAACCAAAACTCTCAAGAAGTATTAAAAATTTTTTTAAAGAAAAAACTGAATAGAGGGGGCCAGCCCCATGGCGTAGAGGTTAAGTTCAGCACACTCCCCTTTGGCAGCCCTGGTTTACAGGTTTGGATCCCAGGCATGGGCATAGACCACTTGTCAGCCATGCTGTGGCGGCAACCCACATAGAAAAGTAGAGGACAGTTGGCCCAGATGTTAGCTCAGGGCTAATCTTCCTCAGCAAAGAGCAAACAAACAAACAAACAAACAGAAGAGAAATGAAATAGATTTGTTTGTCTTTGAACAAATGTAAGATCTATCTTCCTCACTTTTCCATTCCCTTAGCTCCTCCCTCTTTCCAATTCCAACATTCAGTGACATATGTGCATGATCACTGAAAAGCCTATAGAGGGTGGTGGTGGAGATCTTGAGCTCTAATAAGTGTTGGTAAGGAAGTGGAAAAACAAGAGCCTACATACATTGCTGGTGGAATATAAAATGATACAGCCACTTTGGAAACAAGTTTCACAGTTTCTTCAAGTTATATGTAAATTTTCCATATAAAGTAACAGTTCCAATCCTGGGTATCTACCCGGGAGAACTGAAAACATATGTCCATGCAAAGACTGTATGTGAAAGCTTATAGCAGTATTATTTATGATAGCTAAAAAAGTAGAAAAAAACCCAATATCTATCAACTGATGAGGGATAAACAAAGCAGTATATTCATACAATAGACACTATCAAATAAAAAAGAGAAATGAGCTACGAATACATGCTACAATACAGATGAACCTCAAAAACTTTTATGCTGATTAAACAAGTCTGAGGTAAAGACTTCATGTTGTATGATTCCATGTCTATGAAATGCCCACAGAAGACATCTATAGCTAAAGAAGGAAGATTTGTGGTTTCCTGGGACTGGGGGTTAGATGGGGATTAACTATGTATGGGCGTGAGGGATCTTTTTGGAGTGTTGAAAATCTTCTAAACTGGATTGTGGTGATGGTGGCATACCTCTGTAAATTTATCAAAACTCATTGAATTGTACATTAAGATGGGTGAGTTTTGTGTATATAAACTGAACTTCAATACAGCTCTGAAAAAAAAAAAAGCCCAGGAGCTAGGCAGTCTTAACTGAAAGCTTGGCTCAGCCACTTTGAAGTTGTGGGACCTTGCTCAACCTACTTAACCCTTCTCTGCTTTAGTTCCCTCACCTGTAAAGTAAGAATAATAGGGTTGCTGTAAGAGCTAATGTACTGTGATTGTGTGGTGTATACCAAACACACATATGCACATGATAGCCATGATGTGTGTTCTTATGTTCATCATAATAACCCTCTTATGTGTTCTCATCATAATTTTTATTATAGCTGGCTCAGAAAAAATTGACTTGCTAAAATGACTGCTATAATCCAGCCACAACTTTAACCTAACCTCTGATCCCGCCCCTGCCCCTGCCCAGGCCTCTAATCCTAGCCCTAGATTTCTCTTGCCAAGAATGACAGAACAAATTGAGAGACGTAAAGTTTGCATTTAGTTCTTCCCTTTCCACCGCCGTTTGTGACTGTTTTGTTTATATGTTGTACTATTTATCCTTCATGAGTCTTTCTTTCCGTAAATGTAAAACTGAAATGGCTGGATTAAATGACCTCTAAAGTTTAGCTCTAACCTATAATTTCTAGTTGTTAGGAAAATTTTTCTTAAATTTGAAACCTCTTATAACAAATAGACTACTTCAGAAGTATGTTTTTGTCCTTTCCCCTTTTTATAAAAGGCATGATGGGGAAATAATCAGCTAATTTTAATTCTCTTAAAAGTAACATAATATATAATATTTTACATTTACATAATATTTTACAGTTGTCAACATACTTTAATTAACATTATGTCATTTGTTCTACCAGGCAGTATTGTTATCCCCATTTGCAAATAAGCTAAGTGAGGTTCAGAGAGCTCAAACTAACTTGTCAACGTCAGTTAAATAGAAAGTGGGAAAATAGTGCTCTTTCTGTTTTTCTTTTATGTCGTTCAATTTATAAGTGGGTCAAAATATATAATCCTCTTATGAATTGAAAATACAAATGAAAATTCAAGAAAAATGTCTGTGTAAGATACCCTATGGGCAAATACTTGAATCTCCATTCCATAATTTCTCAGCCTTGTGCACAGATAAGTAAATAGCTTGTTGCCGTAAACAGGGAAAATTTTTGTTTGAGTTACGTTTTTCTCTCCTGGGAATCAAGCTGTGGAGGGAAGATTTAGAAAACTGGTAGGTTAAAAGCAAGATTTAATAACTGCTTAGTGTCTAATGTGCAAGCCATTTCAAAAATGTATTATGCAAAATTTAATATGCTTCTGTTCTTGTCAGATAACTGAGCTCTTTGGAATCATAAATGTGACATATATTTTAACCAGAGTAATGTTTGAAGAGATTATAAGCATTTGAGAATTCAAGTTTAGAGTGAACACTACAAGATGATCCTGCCTTTATTTGAATCATCTCTTGAATTACAAATACTTTATTTATATACTTTCTTGCTTATGGGTTGCTGGATAAGTAAGTCAAACAAAAGGCTATTCTAAGTGGCACGAGGAAATACTAAAAACAAAACCAAACTCTAATATGTTGAAATATGACCCCATTTTGTTTTGCAAACAAGTTGTTTATTACTTAGAAATTCAAATGAAGGAAATGATGAGGGGACTTTTTTTTTTTTTTAAAGACAAACTATGACTTAAAGGAGTATATATGATCCAGGCAGCTGTCATTTGTTTTCATATATGTGGTTAACTTAGGGCTGTCACAAGGTACCCTGATGAATAGGAGACTAAGCACCTTAACCTCCAAGGACAGCAATGTCTGTGCAGATTCTGGATAGAGGTGATTAATTTTAGCAAGACTTACAAAATGTCAGCCTCCACTCTTTCTTTCACTAGAGATTTCTAACTAACCCCTTCTTTCTGACCTGGCTGTTCTCTTTGAGCTCTGAATTTCCTGAAACTAATTGATACATTCCTTAGCTCACACAGATGCATGCCCCTTGGCAATCCTCAGCCTTATCTTAATTTTTAAAATGACTTATGCCTTTGGAACTTTTACAATTATTGAAGAATTTTTACCAGATTTTAGACATCAGCAAACTATATCTCACCTCAACAGCATGTTTAAAAAGACGAAAGAAATTGAGCTCATGTAGTTTATATTGTTTAGCTATTTTCACTTAGAAATGACTTGATTAATAATATTTTTCTCATAGTCTCTAACTTTTCAGTAGAAATCTTTCCATTGTCAAATTTCCTTTCTTTTAATTATTCATTTCCACTTGTGATTTCTGTAGGTAACTTCACTAATGTTTGCTGGCATGTTAAATTCTTTTTAAAAATAAACATTTTACCCCTCCAATTCATAATTACATGGTATATTTTTATGTGGTTTTATCAGTTTCAGTTATGTGACATTATAGCTTTAGAGGTTATTATGGTAGTCACTAGAAATGACAGTTTCTGCTCCTTTGATAACAAACTCCCAGTGTTTTGGCTCTGGATGCTGACCTGGCATTTGTTTCTTTCACTCGTCATAAATGTAGAAAGGGTAAATTGTGCCAACAAAAGATTAAGGAACATGCTTCCTGGCACTCAAAAAAGAGCCCTCAAATCTAAACTGGCACCTTGCCTTACATGAATTTAACCCATTGCCAGTTGTATAACAATGTCACTTCACAGCAGTAAATTTTGAGTTCAAGAAAATGGACAACATAGTAATTATTAAATTAATATTTTGTACCGAAAAGTATAAGATGTCAACTCAGTGGCTCAATTTTTTTATGTTGCTAATAAATTACTAACGAAGAACCTAATTCTGTGGAGTTCATTTATGGTGTTTGGAGATGTCGATAGAATAGTTTTGTTGTTGTTTTTAAAACTTTTTATTGAGATTATGATAGTTTACAACCTTGTGAAATTGCAGTTGTACATTACTGTTTGTTAGTCGTGTTGTTGGTTCACCACTTCACCCTTTGTGCCCATCCCCCATCCCCCCTTTCCCGTGGTAACCACTAATCTGTTCTCTTTGTCTATATGTTTAACTTCCACATATGAGTGGAGTCATACAGAGATTGTCTTTCTCTTCGATAGAATACTTTTTAAAAACAAATTTGGTATGAGTCTAAATGAGTAATTATAAATTAGTGTGTTGTAAATTTCAATTTGCGAGAATGGTTTTTTTCTTTTATGTGTTAACTGATAATACCTAAACTTAGACATTGGTCTTTATTTTATAATTCAAGCATATTACAGTTAATGAAAAGCAAAATAAATGCATTTGGTTGCCATTTTATATCACAGATAATACTTTTGATGTAAGGTAAAATACTTTCAAAACAACATGTTAAAAAGATAGCATCTTTAAGTTCCTGTTTCTTTCTCATCCAAATGATGTACATTGGGTTGCCCTAATGTTTCATTTGCTACCTAATATCCCAAACAAATGCAGATGGAATAGTTTAAACTGGCCATTTCTCCAGACACTAACAGCAGTAATATCCTTTGAAGTTAGTAGCTTTATTTAATTTACCCAGGACATAAATTGATAACCTGATGGTATTCCACATGTGTGGTGTTGGCATTTTCCTATTGTTTTTCAGGGAGACCACTCCCTTCTATTAGTGCAGACTCTTTCTCAGAGGTTGACCTAAAGGCTACAAACGTTCATCCAGAAGAAGAATACAAGAAATGAAACCTGTAATGTAATAACTATTACTGTATCACATCTTTGACTTAAGTGGTTTTAAAGAATTGCTTAGGGATTTTTTTTCTATCAGTGAGCACAGGTTGATATGCTATAACAAACATTAAGTTTTCATGGTGCATTTGAACCATAGATGTATCCTACGTATTTGAGTGACATTACTCATGTTTTTTAATGTTGTGAGCATCTGATGGCACTTATACCTCTAAGTACCTCCTGCCAAGAGGCAGCCTGGTGAGCAGGACAAAGCATGTTCTGAACCATGTTCTTGCTCTTCGATCCCGTTTTTAGAAAGACTTTATGGTACTTGAAGTTGCTTGATGATTGAAACGAAAATGTAGGTGTTCTGAACACATATGCATCCTTCCACATGGATTTAAAGTTCCTTAAAGTACTAGTTTAGTTAGTTTTACTGCTGTTTTATTAGGTTATCATTTTTTTTGTTTTTTTTTTAAAGATTGGCATCTGAGCTAATAATGTTGCCAATCTTTTTTTTTTTTTTCTTCTTTTTCTCCCTAAATCCCCCTGGTACATAGTTGTATATTTTAGTTGTGGGTCCTTCTAGTTGTGGCATGTTGGATGCCACCTCAGTGTTGTCTGATGAGTGGTGCCATGTCTGCGTCTAGGATCCGAACCAACAAAACCCTGGGCCACTGAAGCAGAGTGCGCAAACTTAACCACTTGGCCATGGGGCTGGCCCCAGGTTATCATTTTTAAGGTTTGGTTATTACACATGGAAAAGTCTTAAAATTCTCAGAGATAAAGTTTAAAGTAATATTTTAAATGATAAGAAAATTTGCTTTATTGTTGAAAGCCTACTTAAATTGAATGCAAATGTTAGAAGTATGAATAGGACTACTAAAACTGTAGTGAATTCAACTGAAATAAAAATCTAATTTTAGGGGGCCAGCCCCACAGCCTAGTAGTTAAGTTTGGCATGCTCTGCTTTGGCAGCCTGGATTTGGTTCCTGGGCAGGGACCTTCACCACTCATCAGCAGCCATGCTGTGGTGGTGACCCACATATAAAATAGAGGAAGATTGGCACAGATGTTAGCTCAGGGCAAATCTTCCTCAGGAAAAAAAAAAAAAAAATTGACATATAAAGCCTTATTTTTACAGATAGATTTCCCCCTCTTACTTATCTAATATGTATGAATCTGACGGTATGAGATTTTCGTATTATCAGAATTATAAGGAAAACAATTATTTAATTAAAACAATGGGGAGCACAATGTTTTGAAGATTAAGAGACAACTGAAAGTCAGTTGAATCAAAGTTCTTAAAAAATACTTATTTTATTCATGATGAAAGTTGAAAAGTGAGTATGTTGAGTTTTTTCTACTTCCATTGAAATATTGTACATATTCATGTTATATTTTATGTAGAAACCCAAAACAAATGCCTCTTGTCAGCATTAGCCAAAGATATTGTAATGCTATCTTCTTGCTTTTGTTTGAAAATTTTATCCCTTTGTTGTTGTAAGTTATATCCCTTTCTAGTTATAAGTTACCCTATGTATTCAGAAATGATAGCCAGACAAACTCTGGACTCTTCTTAAATTTATGGAAGAAATGAAAACCTTATACATTCATATTTGAGAAGGTGTATCACTCTACTCATAGATACCAATATTCTTTAAATAGAATTTTACTTAAAAACTATTTAAGGCTGGATATTCTGTTAGGTTATGCATTCATTTGTTCAACAGTTACTGAATGTCTACTATGTATGCCAGGTTCTGGGGACTCAACAGTGAAAAAAACAGACCAGAAGACCCCACGAAAAGCGAAAATCCCTGCTCTCATGAAGCTTACATTCTAGTAGGGAAAGAAATATGTTAGATAAATAAGTAAAATATGTAGTGTGTTGAATGGTGTTAAAAAGTAAAGCATAGAGGAAAGAAGATAGCAATTATTGGCATGGTTGGAGGTTGAAGTCTTAGAGAGAACAGCCAGGGAAGGCCTCAGTAGGATATAACTTCAGGTAAAAGCCTGATGAAAGTGAGGGAACAAGCTATGTAGGTATCTGGAGGATGGAGCTGCAGAAAGAGCAGTATGGATGAAGTGAGGGTACCAGAGAGTAGGAGATGAGGTTAGAGAGGGGGCGCAGTTCAAATCACGCAAAGCCTTGTAGATCGTAGTAATGATTTATTTCAATTTCAGGTGTCATCTTGTGGTGACCCTAAACTGAACATGCTAGATTCTTGCTGTCCTTGTCAGCTTTCAAGGCTAAATAATGTAATCAGAGTCAGAGCTTCTTCACATTTATGATAAATTTCATGGAAAATACCGAATATCTTTTAGGCCCTCAGGCCTAAGAGTCTGTGTTTTATTGTGTCTTTTTGGGTGGGAATGTATATATTTTTGCTTTCTCTTCCGTTTCCTTCAGAAATTTGAATAAACTTTTAAGAATGAAGTCAATCTTATACTTGCTAACTGCTCATTTTTATGACTAACCAAATTACTTACGTCTGAGAATTTATTATGCATTATTTTCTTTTCTCATTTCTGCACTGGTTTTCTGGTCATATTTAATATCTCTCTTCTCATTTAGGTACTCTTTTTCTCCCTTTCTTGGTTTTCAGATGCTATATAACATAAAACATCTTCACAAATTCATCTTGAGGGGTCACACTTTACATTAAGCATTGTGTAGCCTCTTGTCATTGAAAATGTGAAAATAATATTAGAAACTGTCGTTATAAAAAGGTTTTGTGTATGTGGAACTTTCCTGTTCTTTATTTGCCTTCATTTGTCCTTCTCTGTAAAACTGAAGTAGATTGTCATTGGTACCTATTTATGGGTGTGAATTTCAATTCCAGGAAGAATATGATTCAGTACCTGACACAGCTGTGCCTGAGACCGAGAGCCTAATAAATACACCTAGAAAATGTACCATTTTGCTAGAAAGAATAAATTTGCCTAAAATCTCTGTCAAACTTGAGAAAACAGTATCACATTTGACAATAGCTGCATTCAAAATGAAAGGCTTTATATAGCAAACTGAAAGAGATTAACAAAGTGACTGTATATAACGTCTTTAATAATTTTGTATCTTAAGAGATTACATGCATTAAATATTTTCATATTAGCACCTGGTTTTTAAGACTTTGTTTTCCTGTGTTTTTTTCCTTCTCTTTCATGTCAGTCTGTCTGCAGTAGTATTGAAAGCACCTTGAAGATCTTTGATAATGACTTCCAAATGAATTTATCTTCTGAGATGATATTTGCTGCCAGCAAGTGGTTGAATCTCTGTATTTTCTATCTTAGCTACTAAAATTAAGAAAGAAACTTTACCTGTAGTTAACATCTGTCATTTGTTGAGTAGGATAAAAGACTTAATACATGTCTTTTTGTAATTTTTTGCATCTCTGAAAGTGCTTTTTAAAAATAAAAGATAGGTAATCATATATGAAAAATTTATAAATATATCGAGGTTATTTACTTTTAAGAGTTAAATTTATCGTCTTCAGTTCGTTTGAAAGTGAATTTCTAAGCTAATGAGGCTGTAATTTGAAGGAGCTTTATTACTCTTTCAAAGATATTCTAAACTAGTCAGTTTTGATAAAAATAAGCCAAAAATCACTATTTTTGTTAGAAACACATATATCACTCTGTATTAAGTGACTTCGAAACAGGAAATACACCTGTTTCTCTTTAAGACTTTCCATCCTTTATAAACCTATTATTGTGAAGTTTGGATTAATTACTTTATTTGGTGAATACTTCCTGAGAACCAGCTAAGTTCCATACACCCTATGCATTGGTGGAAAAGATGTCTGTGATCTATTCCCCCACTGAATTCAGTGTAGTTGGAGAGACATGTTTAACAATAATTGCAAATAAATTTATTATTGTAAACTTTGCTATAAAAAGAGTTAGGCTCAGAGAGATGGTAACAGGTGGCACCTAATTTATGTTAGAAGCCTTAGGAAACATCTCTGGGAGAAGGTGACATTTGTGTTAAGACCTGAAAGATAAAAATAACCTACCTTTGCAAACGGCTAGGGAAAGGCACAGTGAACAGCAAGTGCGAAAGCTGTGAAGGAGGAATGGCTTTTGTGTTTGCATAACAGCAAACAGGGTAGAGTGACTGAGACATAGTGAGCCTGGGAGAGGCTGGCACAAGGTAAAGTTGGAAAGGTAGGAGGGATGGAAAGATGAAAGTCTTCATAGGCCAGGGTAACCTATTTTCTATTTTATTCCCAATGCAGCTGTGTTTTAGGCAGTGTAGTGACCTTTTTTTAAACATTACTTTCAAAGTATGCATAGGAAACACAATGAAAAGCCATTTTTCCATCCCTAACCCCCTATTCTCTTTGGAATTCTTCTTGGAGGCAGGTGATCTTACAGTTTTTCTGTGGGATTTTGTTGTTGTTTTTGTTTGTTTAATTTTAGTTTTATCCTTCCAGAGCTTTTCTGCACAAATAGAACATATATGCATATACTTCTTTTTATTAATACAAGTGGTAACTTACCATACGTATTCTTCTGCTCTTTGTATTTTTTTACTTCACAAAATATCTTGGATATTTTTTACTGATGTAAAAAAATTATAGACTTAACTTATTCTTTAATAGTTGCATAGCATTTGTTTATGCCTTACTTGATAATTGTTTTTCTAGTCATCTGCTGTCATAAAGAGAGCTTCTGTAAAAATTTTTGTACATCTCTGTTTACTCTTCTGGAGATATATTTTGAGTTAAGTTTTACTGTTTCAAATATCTAAGTGGATTTGTTATAGGAAAGATTCATGAATATTCCCCAACCCAAACTTCAGACCTCTGGATTAACAATTCAGGCAGCATTAGATCTGAACTCAGGAAATTTTTCTAGAAAATATAGTGGCTCCCTGTGAGGCTGTGCTTTGAGAAGCCTTCTCAGTATTTTGTGTAAGAGCAGGTACATATAAGAGATGAGTTTATAAGTGGCCAGGCAAACTGCATACCCCGATCATAATAGAAGTATAAGTCCTTTTGAATAAGAGTTATCAGAAAGTATTTTTTCTTATCTCTATATAAAGTCCCTTTAGGCCAAATTTATTTCATTCCAGTGGGAAAAATACCCACCCCCAAAGTATTTGAAGCTTCTCTCTAATCAGTTGTGATGTTCTTTGGTTATTCACTTTAACACTCAAAATAAAAGAAAAACGCTCAATGGAATTCAAAATGCACTGTCACTCTTATTTAGAAGCTGGTATCCTTTAGAGCGACTTTTGCCAGTGTAAACATGGCCACTATGACTTTGGAGCTCTATGTGGGTTTAAGTTCGTACTCTACTACTTCTGTAGACTTGTGACTTTGGGCAAGTTGCTGAATCTCTCTAAGCTTCAACCTCTTTACTTATAAAATGAGGGATGAGAATAATAATGTTCCAAGAGTTAAATGAAATAATATTTGTAAAGAACTTGGCACAGTTCTTAATACATTATAAGTTCTTAGTAAATAAATTTAGTTGCTGCTGAGCTGAGGAGTAGCATTAAGTATAGATTGGATTTTCAGTTCAGTGAGCTAGCAGATTCCTATAGTACCCAGATACTTCGGAGTAAACAATATCCAACCGAGGAAAACTGTCAGTATTTTCAAAGCACTAGTAGTTACCTATTTTGGCTCAGATTGTTAATCAAAATGTTAATTAACTAATTAAAAATTAATCTGAGGCATTCATTTCTTTCTCTTCCTATGAGAGTGTTACCAAACAATTAAATTTTAATTTAACAGAAAAGTACTATTAATGTGTAGGTCAGTAAGTTTTTCCTTGGTATGTTTTGAATATAAAACCTTTAGATTTTAAGAAAATAAATATACAGACACAGTAGAATTTCAGATAGCTTTCAGTGGACGAAACATTTTATCCAAAGTCGTCCATAAATATGATAGGGAAATATAATTCTGAGGTGAAATATAAAAAAATACTTTTTTGGAATAGGAAAGAGTTTGGAAGGCAGTGTATGCAAAATCACGGTTCAGACTCAGAAATTCATAACAAGAGAGAGACAATCAAGCTTAGAAGACAAGTGGAAGGTAAGTAGGTGGTTTGGAGGACAAGTGATATTTAGAGAGCTCAAAACCTAACAGAAATGGGTAGGGACAAATAGAATAACAATTTCTGAAACGTGTCAGGATGTATAGAAAACCAGAGTATGTGAGACAAAGTTAGATGATAAAATAATTTGGCTGAACTGTCTCTACCCCCTGAGTGTACTGAAGATAGATTTATGAAGAGGTTAATTTTAATAGTTGATGTGAGAAATGATTAAGCTATGAAGAGCAGTTTTTGAGTCCAAGTTAGGATGGGTTCTGGAAGTATTCCAGAGAAAATACAAAGTTTTTGCCAAAAGGAAAGAAGATGTTGATGTCAAGGATGTTTCAAAATGTCCTTGTATTTCCAAGACAGTGTAGAGGTATATGTGTTATCCATTTGAGAAAGATGAGCCATATGGGTTTTTCTGTTTGAATAATATCTAAGTTACTAAGGAAATAAAAAAATTTAAATGTGTTGAATGAAAGATTCAATCTGTTTCACTTCATCTTTTTAGACAGCTAAAATATTCAGGGTAGAATGGACCTTGAAGTTGTTTTATATAATCCACAGGCGGTGGTAAACTTAGACTATTGAACAATTCCAAAATGTGCTTCTATAACTTTTAACAGTAGGTAATCATAAATGTACCTTGGGATTTGTGTGTTCTCTTGTAGAGTGTAAATTGGACTCACTGACGTGAACTATTTTTCAGATATAGTCTGTTATAGATTAAGTGATGTGAAATTTTAAGTAAATTTTAATTTACTGTGCTAAATATTAACTAATATTAATGAAGAACTTCATTTAAAAAACATGATTCTTTGGAAGTATAAACAGAGACAAGATTAATGAATTGATGACTTGTTCTTAGTATTTTCTCTATCTAATATGTCTTATTTATCAATTTGAACTTTTTTCTGAACCAGGTATTCCTAATTTAACTAAAATAAATTTTTAAGTATCAAACTCTGCCTTTATGATTAGTTTTCTAACTTTTCCTGTGTCTCCTCTGTACGCTCCCCATCCCAAATCATTCAATCCATCATCTCTCATCAACTCTCATTTCTCTTTCCTTGGTCTTCCATAAAGCAAAGGGTAATTTCAAGGATTCTGATTAGTTAAGACAGAAAAAATTTAATATAAGAAGATGTAGCTATTCCATGTTAACATCATTGCTTGTCACTTTTCTATTTTTATGCAAGCATAGAATATTACATTATATCTGGCTATAAAGCAGATCCATACATCATTACCAAAAGTATGAAAGTATATAACTTTTCTTTTAAGATTTTTTTTTCCCTTTTTATCCCCAAAGCCCCCCAGTACATAGTTGTATATTTTTAGTTGTGGGTCCTTCTAGCTGTGGCATGTGGGATGCCACCTCAGCGTGGCTCAACAAGCAGTGCCATGTCCGTGCCCAGGATTCAAACCGACGAAACACTGGGCTGCCTGCAACAGAGCGCGTGAACTTAACCACTCAGCCACGGGGCCAGCCCCCGAAAGTATATAACTTTTGAATATTACTTTCTAGATAATTTCCTGGCTAAAAATATCTTAGAAATGGTATTTGCTTAGCTTTTTTTTAAAAAAAAAAGATTGGCACCTGAGCTAACATCTGTTCCCAATCTTTTTTTTGTTCTTCTTCTTCTCCGCATAGGCCCCCAGTACATAGTTGTATATTCTAGTTGTAGGTCCTTCTGGCTCTGCTATGTGGGACGCCGCCTCAGCATGGCTTGATCAGCAGTGCTAGGTCTGCACCCGGGATCCAAACTAGCGAAACCCTGGGCCACTGAAGTGGAGCACCTGAACTTAATCACTCGGCCACGGGGCCAGCCCCTGCTTACTATTTTTAACGTATACCTGTCCACCACCTAAAAACATATCTAAACTAATCATGATTGGAAACTAATCATAGTTGGAAAGTAATTGTAGTTAGAACTTGTTATAAATATATTTTGTAATAATAAGGAAGAATATCATCTTTTTTCAGTTTGAAATATTGCTTTCCTTCTACAAAATATTTACCTGGGATTCTGCACATTTGAGTGGCATGTGTATCCATAAGCATAATAAAGTAAGAAAGCATTTTTATTATTTTTATAATGTATTTTCAGAAAAGAATTGTGGAAAAACAATTTGGGAGCTATTTCAGAGGGACACATGCTCTTTAACATTAGCTTTCAGTTTTTATTAGTATATAATTTTCTAAAGATTAGTTTTTCAAATTCGAACCTTTACAACACCCACCTAAGTTTTTATATGAATTATGTGTAGAGTTAGTTTTCTTTTTGGCTATTTTTTTTGTAAAAATTTACATCATCACATAAGCCAAATTGCATATGAGGAGGAAGATAACCAAGGAAAGGGGTGGAGAGCAGAGCTGGCAACAAGAAATAAATAAAATTTCAGAAACTAGACATTGAAATTTGTCTTCTATCATGTAACAGAATAGTGACAGAATCTATTATATGATAAATGAAATATTACCAGTATGTCTACATTAGACTAAAAGAAAAATTTATTAATGTGCTCTAATTGAAGTAAATTGTATTCTCTTATTATTTTCTCTTTGTCTCATAACATCAGATTTGTGTGGTAATTTTAGTGCATTCTGAATGGCTGTCTTCTGTCTACTTGCATGTTAGTGAATAGGTGTGCTTTTTATAACGTTCTACTGTGAAATTGTTATCAAACTGGATGTCTGGGGGAAGTTTAGTATACTAACAATGTTAGTAACAACAGCAACAATAAGAGTGAATATTTCGAGTTTTTAGCTTTCTATTTGTTGGACTCTGTGCTAAACTCTGACTCTTCACTACAACCCTGTGAGGTGGTTATTATTAGGCCATGGTTGTGTGGATGAGAGACAGGCCAGAGAAGTTAGTGTTTTGCCCAAGGCCTCATGGCCAGAGCCACTACACAGTCTCAGGTCTTCAGACTCCAAGTTATTTCTCATTAGTGAGCCTCTGAATGGGACAAGCCAGCCTTCTTCACCTCTCTTAACTACATCTGCCTGTTATCCACTATCCTTAGCATCACCTACCTTGTCTGCCCTTTGTACACCATCTTCAATATCAGCTACGTTAATAAAAGCAAGAATGAAACTACATAGTGCCAGATTTTTAACAATAGTGCTAAAGTGAAAGAACTCGAGAGATTGTAGGACAGAAATGTTTGTGAATCACTCTACCAGATAGTCAGGTGTCACATTCTGAGAGAAATTGTATTTAGAGTACAGGATCAACTGTAATGAAATTTGCTGGATATTTACGCTATTTTGATTTCCCCTTACTATATAAATTAACTCTTAAATGCAGTCTAGTCTGGCTATTTAACCAGAAAGCCTTAAAAAAAAACCTTAACTTAAATTAAGGTAAAATAATAAAAATATTTTGTAGCATCAACGATTACTGCATTTAGAATATTTTTTAAATTATATAATGTCTTATTAACGGAAGTCACTTACAAAAAAGCAGACTGTGGAATTCAATTTTTCAAAAATGTTCTTCCCATTTACCACTCATTTTAAAAGATAGTATCAATTTGTTATGGACCATTTACATGGTAAGGCCTTTTGGAAATAGAAGCAGACTGCTTACTCTGGGCCACCTATCAGGGTAATACTCCTAACTTCCTCGTGCTGTCTGGACAGCCCAAGGATTCATTTTCATTTCTTATACTCCTTCCCCTTCCATATAGTTTCACTGCCTTGTCTTTAATCTCCTTTTTGACTTTCCTTCTCCCATGGTCAATAACCACCATGCATATCCTTTGGCTCCCTAACAACAGCCACAGAGAAATAAAGGAGTAATGGCAGAGGAAGGGATATCACACAATTAACATTATGTTTTTTTAACTTTTTCAAACTTGACAAATAAAATGGCTTTATAAAGGACTTGCAAACATATTATCTGATTAGTTTTTCATAATCATAAATAAATAATCTGATTTGTGTCACCCTATATAGTACTTAAGTATTACTATAATTTCCGTTTTACACAGGAGGAAATTATGGCTCAAAAAGGTTATTTAGTGTAAACCTACAAATCACAAGTTTTTTAAATAAACTAGCCAGCACCAGTTTTAGCTATCACCAGTATCCCAAGGCATTGTAAAAGTCCACAGCAAGGCCCAAGAAGTATCTGGGACTGCTTCAGAGTGGTCCAACAGCTATGTGAGGAACACCTAGAGTCTAAGAATACAAAAGGAGCAAAATTAAAAACATACCACTAGTGACTTTCCTCTTCACTAGTATTATACAGCACTTCACTCCAGATTATACAGCAATTAAGGGCTCCATGATATGTTCATGGAATCTACAAATTATTGCAGCAGTGGTCATCTTGAAAATAATGCTTGTGGAGAAGCTGGTAGTTTATTAGTCATTACTAACCAGAACTTGTCTTTTTACTCCTCACTGTCAAGAAAGTGATTAGCATCTGCATGACTAACTTAATGTTGCATCGTTTATACGTTCCCATCTCTCGGTAATTTCTTTACATCTGTATTAAAATGAGTAGCCATCTGACTTCCAGTTTCTTCTTTTTTCTCAGTAAACTTTGATAGGTCTGGAGAATTGAGCCAGCTCATATTAATGTCTTTTTCTCTTAGGCCTTCCCTCAAGAAAAAGGAGTGTACCTTTGATTGGGTCTGTTTACTGACTCTCGTCTTTTTTCCTGTCATCCAAGCAATGAGAATGAGAAGTGGACAAACTCCTTTAGAGTAGACAACTCTTGTAGAAACCAGTCATACATTCAGTAAATATTTACCAAGTCACTTTTACATGATGGACATAGTTACCTACTAAGAATATAAAAGATCATAAACTCTTTACCCTCTAGGAGTTGTCCTCTAGGAATTATCTAGAAAATTTTGCCACCAACAGATTTACATAGAAAGTCCACATTATTTTCTTATATTTGAATACTGTCAAAGTTGGTCCCTACATAACTTATTTAGTCCATGAGAGAAGATAACTATTAATAGGATTTTTACATACAGCTACCAGGCAGGTAATCTTTTTGCCAAAATTCTTATATGTTGAAAGGATGGGAACAAAGGAAGAGAACAAAATGAGATTTCATTCACTTTTTTTCTTGTTCCCATATATCTACAGACTGTATTTGAGATCCTAAGTCTTACCACAGCCCACCCACCAATTTTAATACCAGACTAAATTAATGATGGGAGGGGCCGTCCCAGTGGCACAGCAGTTAAGGTCTCACCTTCCGCTTCTCGGTGGCCTGGGGTTCGCCGGTTTGGATCCCGGGTGTGGACATGGCACCGCTTGGTACACCATGCTGTGGTAGGCGTCCCACATATAAAGTAGAGGAAGATGGGCACCAATGTTAGCTCAGGGCCAGGCTTCCTCAGCAAAAAGAAGAAGACTGTCAGTAGTTAGCTCAGGGCTAATCTTCCTCAAAAAAAAAAAAAAAAATTAATGATGGGAGGCTTTTAAAGATAAATTTATATTAAAAAAAATCCTTGTCTATTTTTTCCAGTAGTGGTGGAAGAAGACCAGGAAGAGCAAGTATTTACCAGAACCTGTTTTGTCTTAGTTGAATGGCATAGACCTATTCAAAATCACTAGTAAGATGCTGTGGTTCTGAAAGTGTCCTAACCACTGCTACACAGAGGAGAAGGGAGGAAAGAAGAAATACTCCATAAAAGTGAAAAAAAGCTTCTACAAAGGGTGATAATGTATAGAAAAATACCTTCCTCTGTCTAGGAAAGTGGAGACAGATTGGGAAGTTGTCAAAGGCTTTCTTGACATATGGTAACTCCAGATTGGTGCTCTAGAGTGTGGAATGAAACATAGATTCTTTCATCATGAGTCTTGACTGCATGTCTTATGGTGTGGTATTACACCGTATTAGTGAGTGAGTGAATGAATTGCAAAACAAAGTTGTAGTAATTTTAGCTTTTTCTTCATTTTTTCCTAGCATTAATAAAATATTTTCCCCTTTATGTACAGTTGGAAGTCAGATAAACAGTGTTCTGGTTGTAGAAGGAAGACTTATCAGTGTAGATACTAGAACCCCTAGGCAAAATTCTAGCTTGAGGGCACCGTTAGCCATGCAAGAAAATGATATCCAGAAAAGGGTATAGTTACCTCAAAGAAATCTGTTCAAGGCAGAAGGTGTCATGTCAGATTAGATTCTGCAAACGTTGAGGGTACCCTTTCCCCTGTGTAAACTGCCCTGCAGTGTGCTGTCAGATACTATAGCTGAGCCACTGGCAACTCGACAGCTCTTTTTCTCATCTTGACCCCAATTCTAGACTAAAGGCTAACATGTGCTCTTGGAGCTGTTTCTGGCCATTTAGGAATTACTTAAAGGGACTCATTTCCTTTTACCAGTCTATCCTTGTTGAGTAGAGTATGATTTTACCTTGATCCATTTAGGGTTGTAAGGTTGGTAGTTTAACAAAACTCTACCTTTTTTGATAAATACAGTTATTTTTTCTTCTTAGGTAAAATGAATAAAGTATAACCAAAGTGAAAAAGAATTTCCCAGTTATACACAGCATTTTTCTCTCTGTTTGCTCATTAAGCTTGTATTCATGTCATAAAATGAAAATAATATCTGATAAGAAATGACCACAGTAACTTGAAAAGAATACCTGTGTAATATAAATTCTTTTGATGGTCTCTCTGTGGCATTTAGCCTATCGTTTTAATGAAAACAGTTTTAATTGCATATTTGCACATGGTGTTGTACAGAGTGACTTACCTACTAGGCTGTGCCTTCTGGGAGTTTATCATAAAAAACCTGGACTACTCCATGTGAGTGCTTGTGAAAAGGTCAGATAATAACTTCATAAAAATCTATGTAAACAGTTAATGAAATATTTACTGTTTGTAAAAGTAAACTTGTGTGGGTTGTGAGGGATGGAGGATGCATTACTCATTTTGATTTGACAGTATTAGTAAAAGTCATCTTTTGTTGAATCAGGAAGGAAGATGCTTAAGGATTTTAAGTCTGAGTAATGGGAGTGAATAAGCTGGCAAACTATAAGGCAAGATTATTCCATTTTCTTGTGGAGTTTCAGATCTAGAAAGAAAGTTCTTACTTATCTAAAAATGTATGATTATGAGTTTGGGCTAAGGCAGTTGACAGTAAAGGGTAAATGATAGGGGCAAGGAAGAAGATTGTAAATTGGATATGCAGACTAAAGTATGTTAATAAACAAATCATTATTCTCAGATTGCTTGAATCAGGTATCAGAAAAACAATAGCACTGATTATTGAGATGGGAGTTGAGAGTGGAGGAGAATTGCAGAGGAGCTCCAGCTTTATCAAGAGGTCATACACACAGATAACAGTGCTGCAGTTCCGGCATACAGTTGCTGCTGGGTAGTAAGAGTGGAAAACTTCTGCACTGAATAAAATGTGACTGCATGCCATGTGTCCAACATAGAGCATATTAAGACTGGGAACTCAAAGATGAGGGCTATATAATCCCCACATTTCCACTTTCTATTGGGACTGAGCTCCTGGGTGCAGATTGGACCTTAGAGGTCATTCCAGCCAAGTCCCTTTATGTAATAGATGAAATCCAGAGAAATTGAGCAGCTTACCCAAGTTCCTACAACTAATTACTGACAAAGTTGAGATGAGAAGACATTCTGCAAGTTTATATATCAAAAACCTATTAAAAGTAATTTTAAAGACATACAGAAAGTGGGTTTTTTCCCCTTAGATAGCTAGAAGTTTACTGCATTCATGGTTCTTATCTCTTTCTGAAAGTATTTGTCTTGAGAAAAACATTTAAAACTGAATTACTTTAACGTGTCTTTTTTGCACTTGATTTGAGCACCTTCAGCGTAATTGGGAACCTGTTTCATGATGATCTGAATTAGGAGGAATATCTGTTTATGGCCAAACATTCTTCTGCTTCTAGAGGATCATACTTGTTTGTAGCACATACTAGAAAATCTCCAAATAAGGCTAACGTTTACTTCATATCCTAGACGAAGTTTAAAGAAAAAGATATTTTCAGTATTAGAGTGAACTTGATTTAGCTTTTCCTCCTAGCAGTTACTTAGGAGGCAACTTCAGTATTCATCAGTGGTGGTGCCAGTGTAGCACAAAAATTTCGGCAACTTGAAAATATAAACAAACAGAAATTTGAGTCTTGAGACCTGGTTCTGTGGATGCTTACTTCTCAAGAGCTTGCTCTTTGTTTTGGTTTAAATCTGTCCCTTTCAAAATAAATACAGGTGTTCCTCCTTTGTTTCTCCCCCACCAAAATCCTGCTCCATCCTTCAAAGCCTCACCTGCCCTCTGGATCCTTCTCCAGTCCCACAAGTCAGATTTCATTGAATGTTTCTGAACCATTACAACATATTACTTGTGCATCTCTTTAGCTCTTATTTCACTGTCTCATTATAGTTTATTTTTGAAATTTCAATCTCCCTTAGTAGATTGAGAACAACCAGAAGACAGAATATGCTTTAGTCTTTCGTAGGCCTTCAGATATTTACCTGGAATCCTTTGGAATTGAATTAAGCACCTATTTTTTTTTTTAGTCTTATTTTTTCTACTCTAAAGTCCTTTGAACATTATTCTTTCCTGTATCATTTCTAGACAAAACTCCCTGCCTCCACCTAAAGAGTATCACAGGAGACTTTCAGTGAGACAACTGGCAGGAGAGCTTAATTGTGTCGCTTGAGAGGCTGCACACTGCACAGCCTGACAGGAAGCCCCCTAAGGCCTCTCTCAGGTGGAGGACTTTGGTATTCCTCACTATCGTATGTCCCTCGCCTGACATATGGCAATGCATGTCCTTTCAGGACACAGTCGCTGTTCTATACCTGGAAAGCTGCTGTAGCCAAGAAAACTCTGGCCTCTAGACAAAATATGTGGAATTGAGACCCAGCCTCACCCCTGACCTTGTAGTACATTCTTGGGAAAGTCAACTAATATGGTATTGTTAAGACGGTTCAATGAGATAGTGCCTATGACAGAACATGTAAACTATTAAATACATGCAAGACACTTTTAATATTAAACTCCCCTACCAAGGGTTTTGCTTTTCAGGGAAGGAAAAGGGAATTTTTTCCTGATTCTCATGGAAATCCCAAGTGTTTGTGGGCTAAGTATTACTTGTATAAGATACTGCCAAAATAATTCTATCTGCTGTACTTTATTAGAATGCCAACAGTCTTATTATGTATGTTTACCTAATAAGGTAGATCAAGTTAAGGGTTTAATCGACTTGAAAAATCATCCATGCTAGGAAATTTAATACTTCTAAAGTCTTTTATCCAATATGAGAAGTCATTTTCTTATCATGACTATTCATCATTCTGGAAATATGTCAGACTCATCACAAGTACCCACTTTGTACTTCTTTATTCTAAATGTTAAGCAACATAGCTTTCTGTTCTAAGCAATAAAGGGGTGAAATTCTTCTGAAGCAAATATTTGAAGGTGGAAAGATAGTGTTAACCCATACTTAAAGATTTCTCTTTGTATTTTTGAAGAAATGATTTAGACGTGGTATCCTAGCACACTTAAAAACATAAAACTTATTTGAAACCTGAAGTTATAAAGAAAATAACCAAGTTCTTATTTCATGAAAAAAGCTCTTCACTAATTTGGAAGCAGCTTTGATATCACCTCAAATGTTTTTATTTTTTTTTTCAGGATATCAGAACAATTTCAGTTAACTTTTTTGTACTATATGTAGTAAGCCTTTTATCTCTTAATCCAAAGTCTTGATAAAAATTTTCAGAAGGAGAGGATCAAGCATACAATTCCAAGTCATACCTCTGATAACCTCCTGACAGATCTCCATCAAATCTTAAATCAAGATTCCATAGCTGTTGTTCAGCCTACAAATCCTAACTATAGCTTAAAAATCTTAACTATAATTCTGTCTAGCTCACTTCATTTCCATTTTAACCAAAGGACTATAATGATGGGTCAAATGGCTTGGCTGAAATCTTGTTGCATTATGTTTATGGCAGTTCTCTGATCTTCTTTTTTTAGGTATAAAAAAATCTCATAAGGGGCCAGCCTGGTGGCATAGTGGTTGAGTTCAGGCAGCCTGGGGTTCATGCCTGCAGATCCCAGGTGTGAACCTACACACCACTCATCAAGCCATGCTGTGGTGGTGTCCCATGTACAAAATAGAGGAAGATTGGCACAACTGTTAGCTCAGGGACAGTCTTCCTCAAGCAAAAAGAAGACGATTGGCAGCAGATGTTAGCTCAGGACCAATCTTCCTCATCAAAAAAAAAGATCTACTAAGCTTTTTATTAAAGTATGTTCAGAGGTACTCTTCTATTGATCTCTTGGATTTCTCTTTTTTTTCTTTTTAAAAAAATTTTTTTATTGTGGTAATATTGTTTATAACATTATATAAATTTCAGGTATACATTGTAATATATTTCAAATTCTGTGTAGATTACATCATGTTTACACACAAAGACTAATTACAATCCATTACCACACACATGCCTAATCATCCCTTCGCCCTCCCCTACTGGGTGCACCAAGAATGCAAAGCCCTGACTGGTCTTTACGTGGGCCGTTTCTCAGGGATGTTTGTAATGAGCAACTTTGAGGGCTGAGATAATGTCTCCCTCTGAGTCGAAGAGCAGGCTTTCTGACTGCCTGCCATGAAAGGCCAGTTTGCCTAAACTCAAAATTCCTTTCAGGTAATGCATCTTACTCTGTGTGCAGGCATCCCTTTGGATTCATCCACAACACCCCCATGTTAGGCTACAGACGATAAAGTCCTCCATCTCTGACCCATGGAAAGATAACAGGCTACCTTATTAGCTTGTAAGTAGAGTAAAATCATAGTCCAAACAAAGTATAGCACAGAGGAGTACACAAATCCTAAGTATAGAGCTCAGATTATCACAAAGTACACACACTCATGTAACTCCCACCCTGACTGAGAAATAGGACATGACTCCAGAATCCTCTCTCATGCCCCTTCCCGGTCACTCCCCCCCATCCCTCTCCATGGTAGCTATTTTCCGGACTTATAAAATACATTAGTTTTGCTTGTTTTTGAACTTTGTAAAAATGGAATCAAACCATACATATTCCTTTGGTCTGGCTTTTTTTGCTCAGCATTATGTTTGTGAGATTCATCCATGTTGTTGTTGCAGGAATTCCTAATTTTCATTGCTATATGTTATTCCATTGTATGAATATACCACAATTTATTGTTCCATTCTACTATTTGTGGACATTTGTGTTGCTTCCAGTTTGGGACTATTATAAATAATATTGCTTTGAATATTTTTATAAATGTCTTTTGGTGCACATGTCTGTTGGGTCTATCTACCTGGAGTTAAACTGCTGGATTATGGTATATGCATATGTTTAGCTTTAGTAGAAAGTACCAAAAAGGTTTCCATGGTGGTTGCACCAACTTACACCCCCACTAACAGTATATGAGAGTCTATTACTCTACACACTTGCCAAGACTTGAGGTATGGTCAGTCTTTTGAACTATAGCTATTCTGGTAGGTATGAAGTACCAAGATATTGCAGTTTTAATTTGCATTTCTGTGGCTAATTACGTTGAACATATTTGCATATGCTTATTGGCCTTTGAATTAGCTTTTTTGTAAAGTGCTTGTTTAAGACTTTTGGTCCTGTTTCTCTTAGGTTGTCTTTTTCTTATTAGTTTATAGGAGTTCTTTATATATTCTGCATATAATTACTTAGTTATATGCATTGTAAGTATCTTCTTTCACAGTATGGTTTACTTTTTTACTAACAGTGGTTTTTGGATGAACAGAAGTTCCAGGTTTTAATGTAATACAATTTATCCATCTTGTCCATTACACTACAGTTTTATTTGTCCTATCCCTATACCATATTCATCTGTGCTGTCTTCTAGAAGCTTTTTTGTTTGATCTTATACTTGGACATTCGGTTCTCCAGAATTGACTTTTTCATCTATGGTATTACATGCCTCATCATGTATTCCTTTTTATTGCTGAGCAGCATTCCATTGTGTAAATATGCCACAATCTATTTATCCAATTGGGTTTTTTTTCCAGTTTTTGGCTATTATGAATAAAAGTGCTATAAATGTATTTGTACAAATCTTTTTGTAGTCATATGCTTTCGTTTCTCTTTAGTAAATACGTATTAGTAGAATTGCTGGTCCATACTGTAGATATTAGTTTAATTTTATTAGAAACTGTCAAGCAGTTTTCCAAAGTGGTTATAGCATTTAACACATCTGCCAACAATATATGAGAGTTTAGGTTTTTTCTGTAACTTTGCTAGCATTTGGTGGTGTCAGTCTTTTTAATTTTAGCCATTGTGGTATGTGTGAAATGATATCTCATTGTGGTTTTTATTTCCTTATCTAATCAGGAGTGATATTGAGCTCCTTTACATGTGCTTATTAGCCACTCATATATCTTTCTTTTGACTTTTTTTTTTTTTGCCCATTTTTATTGTGTTATTTGTGTTTTTGTTACTGAATTTTAGGAGTTCTTTATATAACCTGGACAAAAGCGAGTTCTGAAAGTTCTGGAGATCTGTTGCACGACAATGTGTATACATTTAACACCATTGAATGGTATACTTAAAAATAGTAAAAATGCTAAATTTTATGTCATATTTTTTACCACAATTAAAAATTTTAAGCAATTTTAAATGAAAGAAAAAGTCAATTCTATGGCTTACCCATCAGCTATTTATTTTTATAATGATGTCTTTTGATAAGCAAAAGTTTTTTTTTTTAATTTGGATGAAGTCCATTTAAGTTTTTTTTTTTTCCTTTATAGTTACTGCTTTTTGAGTCCTAAGAAATCTTTACCTACACCAAGATCACCAAGATATTTTCGTATGTTTCATTCTAGGAGCTTTATATTTTAGGTCTATAAATAATTTGAAATTAATTTTGTGGATGATGTGAGGTAGAAATTGAGGGGCTTTCCCCAGATGGTTATCCAGTTCTTCTATTTCCAGTTCTTGGAAAGAATATCCATCCCCCGTCGAATTGCTTTGGTGTCTGTGTGGTAAATGAATCCGCCCTGTGGAGGTGGGTCTATTTCTGGACTCTGTTCTGTTCCATTGATCTACTTGATTATCCTGAAGCCAAAAATAGACTTCCTTGATTGTAGTTTTAAGGTAATTCTTAAAATTAGGTACTCTAACTCTTCCCAATTTGTTCTTCTTTTTCAACACCTCTCTCTATTTCAGGTCATTTGCATTTCCATGTAAAACTTTATAAGCAGCTTGTGAAATTCAACCAAAAAAGCCTGCTCCAAATTTGGTTAGATCGCATTGATTCTATAGATCAGTTTGGGGAGTACGTGCAGGCATCCTTACCCAGATTCTGATCTTAGAGGAAAAGTGTTTAATGTTCACCGTTAACTATGATGTCAGCTGTAGGGGTTTTGTTTTCTTTTGTTTGTTTGAGGAAGATTGTCCCTAAGCTAACATCTGTTGTCAATCTTCCTTTTTTTTCCCCGTAGCCTCCCAGTACATAGTTGTATATCCTAGTTGTAGGTTCTTCAAGTTCCTCTATGTGGGATGCCGCCTCAGCACAGCCTGATGAGTGGTGCCGGGTAGGCACCCAGGATCTGAAACAGCAAATCCCAGGCTGCCAAAGGGGAAAGTGCAAACCTAACCACTCGGCCACGGGGCCAGCCCCAGGTTTTTCATACATGATCTTTGTAACACCTAGGAAGTTTTCTTCTCTCTCAAGTTTGCTGAGAGATTTTATAAAAATCATAAATAGAGCTTGAATTTTGTCAAATGCTTTGTTAAATATATGCCATAAGCTGTTCATTATATTCTCTAATTATTCTTTTCTTGTCTCTAGGGTCTGTAGTGGTGTCCTCTTTTTCAATTCTGATATTGATAAATTGTGTTTTCTCTCTTTTAAGTTTCTCTTTACCAGTTTTCCTAGATATTTATCAATTTTATTTAATCTATTAAAAAAAATGTTTAGCTCTACTAATTTTCTTTATAGTTTTTCATTGTTGATTGCTGCCTTTATCTTTATTATTTCCTTCTTCCTATTTTCAGTTAAATTTGCGTCCTCCACCCCAGCATTTTATTATAGAGAGGTGTAGATCATTGATCTTTATCCTTATCCTTTTCTAATATGAGAATTTAAAGCTAGGGCCGACCCCGTGGCCGAGTGGTTAAGTTCGCTCACTCCGCTTTGGTGGCCCAGGATTTCGATCCTGGGCATGGACATGGCACCGCTCATTAGGCCTTGTTGAGGTGACATCCCACATGCCGCAACTAGAAGGACCACAACTAAAATATACAACTATGTACTGGGGGGATTTGGGGAGAAAAAATAAAAAGATGATTGGCAACAGTTGTTAGCTCAGGTGCCAATCTTTAAAAAAAAAAAAAAAGAATTTAAAGCTATAAATTTCTCTCTAAGTGCTGTTTAGCTGTATTCAATAAATTGTGATTATGATCCAGTTTGAATCATTTTCTAATTTCCCTTGTGATTTTTTTCTTTTTTTGGATCATGATGTATTAGTTTACTAGGGTTGCCATAACAAGGTCTCATGTAGAGGATGGCTTAAACAACATAAATTTATTTTCTTGAAATTCTGGAACCCAGAAGTCCAAGATCAAGTTGTGGGCAAGGCTGATTTTTTTCCAAATCCTCTCTCCTTAGTTTGTAGATGGCTATCTTCTCCCTGTGTCTTTACAAGGTCTTCCCTCTGTGTGTCTCTGTCCTAATCTCCTCTTCTTATAAGGACACTTGTCATTTTGGCTTAGGGCCCACTCTGATCACTTCATTTTAACTTAGTTATCTTTTTAAAGACCTTATCTTCAATTATAGTCACATTCTTGGGTACTGGGGGTTAGGACTTCAACATGTGAATTTTAGATAGACGCAGTTCAGCCCATAACACATGGGTAAGGTAAAAGTGTGTTGCTTAATTTCCAAATATTTGAGCATTTTCTAGAAATGTTTTTGTCATTAATTTCTCATTTAATTAATTTGTTATCATGCACTTTGTATGATTTTGGAATGAATGTGTCTTCTGTAGTTGTTAAGCATAGAATTCTATAAATATCAGTTGTATTCAGTTAGTTGATAATATTTACTAAAATCTTCAAAATCCTTATTGCTCTTTGATCTATTTTTCCTATTATTGAGAAAAGGTGTGTTAAAATCGGTGGCAGTGATTGTGTATTTGTCTTTCTCTTTTCAGTTTTATCAGTTTTTGCTTCATTTATTTTTAAAGTTTTATCTATCATTTCATATTTACTTCTACTTATGTGTTTTCTGTCTTTTAAACATGTCCTTAGAGGTATAATGGGCTTAACTGTCATTTTAATCCTCATCAAAAAAAGATTTAATATCTTCAATTCCTGGTGCATTTTTGTTGTTGTTGTTGCTTCTGCCTCCATGTATGGACTTTGACTTTCTGTCAGCCTCCAAAATTATATGCAATTTGTTTTGTGTGTGTTCTTGTAAGCATTTGATAAGGATGCGATCCATACTTTTATCAGATTTTATCAGACCTCCATGGTTTTACAGAATAAAAGAACTGTGGCCTTATGAGTTTCTGTCCCTGGGACCATCCCTATATATTTCAAAATCTAATTGTATAAATAATTATAACAGTGTTTTTCAGTACTTGGGTCATGATCTTTGAGTAGCTTATAAAATCACTCTAGTGGGTTTCACCAGTATTTGAAAAATCAGAGTAGGAAACATGAGAGTATATTGAACATAGTAAAATCTTTTTTAATTAATATTTCTTCAGTTTTATATGCATAGGAATATGTGCATTTTGGGTCACAGTGTAAAATGTATTACTTTTTGTGAGTCATGGCCACAGATCTAGAGACTGCATTAGATTCTGAATTGCCAAATTTCCATTTGCATTATTCTTTTAGTTTTTGAAAACTGAGGTGAACTTACAATTATATCTCTAGGTTTGTCGTTTGGACCAGGCTGTGTGTTGCTAATCCAGTTTTCCTTTTTGCTTTTTGGTTCCACAGTAGGTTTTTTGTCTGAATTTTGAAGGTATTACATTATTGAATTATTAAAAAAGATAAGATGGAATGTCATTTGTGGTGGTCACTATTGGAAAATATTTAAGAAGGCTCTTTCCCTCTCTTAGGTACTAATGTAATCATCTAAGTAGCATCAGAAAATTTTTTAGGTGAAACATATTTCATGTATGTAATATGGCTGAGCACAGGGGTGATGGAGGTGAGAAATGGAAAGGAATTATGTGCTACTCGCAAAGGTACAAAGATGAAAAGTTTAGGTAGTTTTTTTCCATAGCCAGAAATTGAGTAGGTCACAGCTTTATTGTTCTAAACTTTTTAATATTTTTAAAGTAGATATGCATAAATGATTGAGGTAAATAAATGCTTTACAAAATTGAGTGAGTTACATAGAAGGCTAATTTGCTTATTTCTAGATAATACTCTTCAGACTACCTCTTGATTCTGCCACTGCTGTTTAAGGTGAATTATAGACAGTTAAGATAACCTCGGGTGGATGAAAACCACTATGGAAAGATACTTGTACTGAGACATATGGTTCACCTAAAAGTCAAGTGTTAAGGATGGTGAGTCACAAAGTGAGAAGAGATTCTGCTGTAGGCTATCTTAGGTTTCTGATGAGTGATTAAAAAGTTTGTATACTTTGATCCCTGATAAATGAGGATCCCAGTTAGTATTTGACGTGAAAGTAAGGAGAGAAATAGTCAGACTTTGCCTTAGTAGCGAACAGTGGATTGTGGATGGGGAGGGTAGCAGGAAATTTATAATCTCATTTATGTGTAAATGTTATACAAGGATGATGCAACATATGAAAATCCATAAATGTTAATACAGCACATTAACAGAACAAAGGACAAAAATCACAGGATCGTCTCAATTGATGCAGAAAAAGCATTTGACAAAATCCAACACCCTTTCATGGTAAAAACAGTCAACAAACTAGCAATAGAAGGAAATTACTTCAACAGAATAAAGATCATATATGAAAAGTCCACAGCTAACATCATACTCAAAGGTGAAAAACTGAAAGCTTTTCCTCTGAGATCAGGAACAAGACAAAGGTGTGCTCTCTTACCACTTCTATTCAGCATAGTACTGGTAGTCTTAGCCAGAGCAATTAGGCAAGAAAAAGAAGTGAAAAGCATCCAAATCAGAAAGGAAGAAGTAAAATCCTCTTTATTCTCAGGTAGCATAATCTTATATGTAGAAAATCCGAAAGATTCTACACAAAAAAAAACCTGTTAGAATAAACAAATTCAGCAAAGTTGCTGGGTACAAAATGAGTACTCAAAAAATCAGTTGTGTTTTTATACAGTAACAATGTAACAATCCTAAAAGGAAATTAAGAAAAAAATCCCAATTACAATAGCATCAAAAAGAATAAATTACTTAGGAATAAGCTTAACCAGGAAGTCAAAGACTTGTATGCTAAAACTACAAAACATTGCTAAAAGAAATTAAACAACACACAAATAAATGGACAGACATCCTTTGCTCATGAATTGGAAGACTCAATATTGTTTAAATGTCCACACTGCCAAAAGCAATCTACAGATTTAAAGTACTCCCTACAAAATTCCAATAACAGTTTTTGCTGAAATGGGAAAAACCATCCTAAAATTCACACAGAATCTCAAAGGACCCCAAATAGCCAATCTTGAGAAAGAAGTATAAAATTGGAGGCTTCACACTTCGTGATTTCAAAACATATTACAAACCTACAGTAATCAAAACAGTATGGTACTGGAATAAAGACAGAAAGACCAACGGAACAGAATAGAGATCCCAGAAATGAACCCTAACGTATACAGTCAACTGGTCTTCAACAAGGGTGCCAAGACTACGGGATGAGGAAAGGATTGTCCCTTCAACAAATGGTATTGGGAAAACTAGATATCCACATGCAATGTAATGAAGATGGACCCTATTTTACACCATATACAAAAATTAATTCAAAATGGATTAAAGATCTAAATATAAGACATGAAACTATGAAATTCCTAGAAGAAATCATAGAAAGCTTAATGACATTGGAATGAGCCATGATTTCTTGGATATGACACCAAAACCAGGGGCAACAAAAGCAAAAATAGACGAATGGGACTACATCAAACTTAAAAGCTCCTGCACAGCAAAGTAAACAGTCAACAGAGGGAAAAAGAAGCTTACAGAATGAGAGAAAAATTTGCAAACCGTATATCAAATAAGGAAGTAATATCCAAAATATATGAAGAATTCCTGTAACTCAATAACAAGAAAAAAAGTCTTGATTAAAAAATGGGCAAAGGACTTGAATAGAAATTTCTGCAAAGAAGGTGTACAAATGGCAAACAAGCATATTAAAGATGCTCAGTATCATTAATCATCAGGGAAATGCAAATCAAAACCACAAGCAGATATCACTGGACACCCATTAGGATGGCCACTATCAAAAAACAAAACAAAATCAAAGTGGAATATAGCAAGTGTTGGCAAGGATGTGGAGAACTTGGAACTCTTGTGCAGTGTTGGTGTGATTGTAAATTGGTGTAGCCACTTTGGAAAACAGTATGGAGATTCTTCACAACATTAAAAATAGAACTACAATATGATCCAGCAATTCAACTTCCTTATATGTATCCAAAAGAACTCAAAACAGGATCTTGAAGAGACATTTCCACACCCATGTTGATTACAGCATTATTCACAATAGACAAGATGTAGAAATGACTTAAATGTCCATAAGTGGGTAAATGGATTAAGAAAATGTGCCATATACATCCAATGGAATGTTCTTCAGCCTGAAAAAAGAAGGAAATCCTGTCATATGATACAACATGGATGAACCTTGAGGACATTATGCTAAGTGAAATAAGTCAACAACAAAAAGACAAATACTGTATAGTTTCACTTATATGAGTTATCAAAAGTAATCAAATTCATAGAAACAGAAAGTAGATGGTGGTTGCCAGGGGCTGGAGGGAGGGAGACATAGGGAGTTATTCAGTGGATATAGAGTTTCAGTTATGCAAGATGAAAAAGTTCTAGAGATCTATTGTACAATAATGTGCATATAGTTAGTATTATACTGTACAATTAAAATTGTTAAGGGGTGGGGCTGGCCCAGTGGCTCAGCGGTTAAGTTCGCACATTCCGCTTCAGCAGCCTGGGGTTCGCCGATTTGGATCCTAGGTGCAGACGTGGCACCGCTTGGCATGCCATGCTGTGGTAGGCGTCCCACATATAAAGTAGAGGAAGATGGGCATGGATGTTAGCTCAGGGCCAGGCTTCCTCAGCAAAAAAGAGGAGCACTGGCAGTAGTTAGCTCAGGGCTAATCTTCCTCAAAAAAAAAAAATTGTTAAGGGAGTAAATTTATGGTGTATTTTTTTACCACCAGTTTTTAAAAAGTTGAGAAAGGAGGCTCCTGTTTATTCTGATTTTTCCTTGATACTGACATTCCCCACTCTTTGTGCAATGTGTTCTTGAAAAGTATATTTTAAAGTAGTGTTTTTGTATTCTGATAGAAAGTTTCATAATTGGTGAATGTATTTCTGATCAAAACCTTTGCATGAATTAAATTCTGACTGTGACCAACAAAATTGCATAAATATGAAGGTACAAAGATACATTTCTAATTATTTTAAATAATAAGTAGTCATTGATATTATTGATTTGAGGACATTACTGGCCCTAAATTATCTAGCCTATGATAAATTTAATTTCTAAAAACATTTTTAACTTTTACAAACATTATTCCCGTATTAAATTTAAATGTACTATTAGATATCTTTTTATCCCACATCTCTTGAAAAGTGTATCTGAGGACGCTTGAATTGATGCCACATTTTGTCTCTGCAGGTTTTCTGTAGCACATGGAGGCATCAAATAAGCATTCTATTGATTTTTTTTTATTTAAAAAAAATGCCATTGTAGCATCTTAAGTATATGAAGGGTATTCCAGGAGACTTTAGAAGCAACATCTAATACACCTGATTTTCCCGTCCATTCTTGTCTACAATTTATGTCAAAGGCAGCTTTGAGGGGCATAAGCCACAAAATAGAAAAGTGAGTAGTTTGGCATGAAAGCAGGAGAGAGACAGACATTCGAACTTCTTTGCCTTAGTGGCAAAAAGTGGCTTGTGGACGGGGAGGGTGGCAGGGGACTTATGATTTCACTCTATGTATGTTTTTATGTGTAAATATGTGTATCAACCTTAGGACATAAAAATAATTGGCGAATCTACCTTTCCAGCTTCCTTTTTAAGCATTAAAAAATAGCACTGTTGAGCCCTAGTGTAAAAAACACAGTGAAAAGTAAAATCTTAGTTGAAAGTACACAAAGCAATCATAGAAATCATTAAATGAAAGAGACTACAGTTATATGAAATATGAAATACTGCGTAATCTTTAAACACGAGTCAGCAAACTTTTCCTATAAAGGGCCACGCAGTAAAATTTTTAAGTTTTGGGGGCCATACGGTCTCTTATCGTAACTCTGCCATCGTAGCATGAAAGCATCCGTAGGCACTATGTAAAGGAATGAGTGTGATGGTTTTCCACACTGGACTGGTTTTGGCCTCCAGGCCATAGTTTGCAGACACTTGCCTTAGAATTTCAATAATTCCACCAAAATCACCACCTTAGAAATAAAAGTCAAGTAAATTCAGTCTCTCTTCCACAATGTGAAAAAGCTGATTATCTCCGAAGTACTTTCTGGTACAGCACTGACATTCTGAGTTTGTGAAATTTGACTCTGGCGTCTGTTGTGGCAGTTCACATAAGTCTGGCAAGATTATGGCTGGTGCCTCTCAAACAAGCAAGTTAAAAAAAAACTGTGAATTTCATAGAACTGTTATCGTGGCTGCTGTAGAGTTATGTTCTCAAAGATCATCTGTGAAGGAGAAATGCAAAAGGTTCCCACTATTTTGCAGAGTTAGCAGAACATGGCTGTTAAGGAACCTCATCTGAAAAGACTAATGTCATATATTAACCCAAACTGCAAAAACCACACACTCAGCTCTGCATTTGGCCCAGCTGAACTATGTTACTTAGGCAGGAAGCTGTTCAGTAAGTGCTTCTTTAAAAAGAAGAAAATGGAATCAGGAAAGCCAGTGTATTCTTGTTCAGTTTTTCACTGTTTCGTATTCCTTATCTTTCTCCACAAACTGACCCATTTCTAGCTTATTACTGAGTCTTTTCAGATCCAGTTTTAGTCTTTCTTTGGATGGTTCTTAGTATAAGCCGCCATCACCTCGATTGACAGCTAGAGCTTTCTCCTGGCTAATTTCTCTTTATGTGCAGTCCATCTCTCCTAAGTGTACCCTTCATGGAGCAGTCAGGTTCCTCTGCTTGGGTGTTTGCAGTGATCCTTTCTTCTTCAAGAACTTGTTTTGGCTTATCTCCTATTATATAAAATCTTTTCTGTGTTTCGTGGAGTACCAGTTGAATCAGCATTCATTGTTTATGATTATCATATAGATTCCCCCCTCCCTTTTTTTTTTTGCTGAGGAAGATTAGCCCTGAGCTAACGTCTGTTGCCAATCTTCCTCTATTTTTGCTTGAGGAAGATTAGCCCTGAGCTAACATCTGTACCAGTCTTCCTCTATTTTGTATATGGGTTGCCACCACAGCATGGATGATGAGTGGGGTAGGTCTGCACCCAGGATCTGAACCTGCAAACCCAGGACACTGAAGCAGAGCACACATGCTTAACTACTAGGCCATGGGGCTAGCCCTTTTCCCCTTATTTTTGATGGACTAGCTAACTGCCATAACTCTCATTATTACAGGTGAAAGAGCAAAAGTTTCTTTTTTTCAATAAGAACTCTGAACAATGACATAAATGGAGCTCCAAAAATAACTCTCTGTAATTTAGTAGTTACTAGCTTTGATGATTATTTTATGTCTAAGTGAACACAACTAAATCAAACTTCTCAGGAACAAATTGATGTCCTAAAACATGAGAGTAATGAATTATACATTTTATATATCACTCGGGACTGGTATCTCTTAATTTAATAACCTTTGAAGTTGTTTGAAGATAAATTAAAATCTCTGCACGATTCAATGACAAGAAGTCGTTAGTGGTGTAGCTTAATGATTCCTTTTCTCTGATGACAAATTGATAAATTAGTATTTTTGTTTACATAATAATCTCTCCAAGTTTGTTCAATGTGATCAGTTTCTCAGAGTCTTATTAATACTGAAATAACAGGTAAGATCAAATTTACACAGCATGAAGTCAGAAGTATTTGAGAAGGAGCTGTTGAGAATAATAACCTTCCATCCTCTTACTGAATATTAGCTGCAGACAATAATAAAACACTTCTATTTGTTGTTTTCTAATTGTTCCAGACATTCAATATATATATAAACCTTTTTAATTCTCAAAAATAATCTTCTGATATAGATACTATTTTATCCATTAGATATCTTTCAGTTGCTAGTACAGAAGATATGTAAGAAATTGTAGAGATTTTATTAATCCACTTAACTGAAAAATCTAGAGGGAAGTGACTCTTCAGGCAGTGTTTGATCCAGTCACCAAAAACTATTTTCTTTCCTACTTTCCATGGTGATAGCTTCATCCCAAGGTTGCCAGTCTTTGTGGTACTACACGCTGTCTTGTGCACTTCCGGTTGCAGCAAATGCTTCTTTCCTGGTACTTCTCTCAAAAAGCAAAGTTTGTTTCACTCTTTAAGAATCTCCTTGTAGCTCAGTGGACTGACTTAAGCCATGTGTCTATCTCTGAACTAGTCATTTGGACAGTGGAACAGACTTCCTTGGGTTAAGCCAATCTAGGACCACCCTTATTGTTGAGGGAGAGGTTAACACTCTGCAATATGGGAGAAGGGCAGTTCCTAAGGAAATTGAGGTGAATGAGGGAACATAGATGTTGTGCAACAACCAGTCCCTACTACAACTCTTCCTCATTTTATATGCCAAATAACTTCAACAACAACAATAATAAGTTGTAGCAGCCTTTGTGGTGTGTACTGTGTGCACCATGTGTACTATGTGCTTAAAGAAGTTAAAAAAGGTTAAACAGCTTACCCAAGGCCACATAGCTAATCAGACCTAGGTCAGTCTGCCTTCAATATCCACACTCTTTTCCCCACATCATGCCATCTCCCTCGTAAACCAGAAGCTGGCTATAAAAAGAGATTAAGTGTTGTCTCAGAAATTCATCACAAGTAAAGAATTCTAGAAAATAATCTAGTCATGGTTTAGTGTGTAGTATACCCATACAGAAATAAGCCTTGTTAAGACAGTTACAAAAAGGGAGTTATTATCTTGTTTTGCCATCTTTGAAGACCAGGATCCTTACTGCAATGGTCAGGTAGGGCACTCTGTGCTACGTGCATACACACACACATAGATAGATATACATGCATACATATAGACATATGTGCTGCATATATGATTATTGTGTATATCATAAATTCTAAGAGAGGCTCTTTAACTTGGCATTTAATGAAAAAAACCAAAAAATGAGTTCAAAGGAACAGACGGTGTCCTCTACAGTAACTTCACAGTGAATACTAAAGACTACACCATCTAATGTCAGTCTCTAGTTCTTCACTTAATAATAGTCAAATGTCGTGCCTAAAGGAATAGTTCTGGCCCAGTCTGAATTATTTTCTGAGTGTCCTAGCTTCAGTTTCATAATCTATCCTCTGGGGAATTTACTTCTTGTTTCAAGGTCCTTAATACTTACACTTGCCCAAGGCTCAGGCTTTCACTATGGAATCATAGTTATTTAATTTTTACTGAAAGCTTTGCTTCTCTCCAATATTCTGCAAGAATCTGGCTAGGGCTGTAGAATCATGTAACTCTGTTCCTTTACTTAAGATCACAGTGTCTGTGGCTTGAATAACTATAAATTGGAAATAAATTTAAAATTTACTTTAATGATTTTGTGATTTTAAGCAAGAAATTTCTCTGAGGCAGAAATCTTGTGGGATTAACTAGGACGGTCAAACACCCCTTTGTCTGCATCTTTGGCTACGTCATGTTATTTGGAAATAGCTATATCTAGCTACCTTTCTAGTACTTTACCTTTATTGACTTGGCATCACTTTTCAGCTAATTTTTAATGCTATTTGTGTTGTCTTTTCTTTTTTTATTAAAACATTAAGTATATGTTGTTGTACAGTCTTATCTACCAAGGATTACTTCTTTGCAAATCCTTTTTTTTTTTTTAATGATGCAGTTTGTAAGGCAGTAGTGTTACAGAAGCATCTATCAAGATGACCTCAAAGTCTTAAGTGAACTAAGTTTTATTGTTGGAATTTGAAGAAACTTATGGTATCCATCAGGTGCCATTGATAAGAAATATAATGTCATCCTTTTCTAAACATTATTTTAACATTTAAGAAGTTCTTGAAAAGCATAGTCCTAACCATTGGAGAGGGGCTAAGGAAGAAATGTTAAAATTAATGGAAAACAGTCCTTGTCTTCATGGGTAGCTTATAAATTGCAGGAAGAAGGAGATATGTACACATTGTTTACTCATTCATTCAAGAAATGCTTATTAGGGTATTATTACATGCTAGACACTTTGGTAGGTGCTGAAATTACAGTGTTGAACAACAGAGGCACAATTCTCTTCCCAGGGTTTGTAGTCTGAGGCAGGGGTGGGGGAGTGTGAGGAGGATTATATGAAGGAATAATTTTAAAAAGAACAAGAGACAGATGGAAGAGTGCTGAATATAAGCTAACTTTGGAAATAAATAATATTAGGATTCCACAGAATACTGGAGTTATGTCATATGCTGCTTTTAATCAAATTTCAGAAAAGATCTTTTCATTTGAAAGTTATTCCACAGCTTAAAATGCAATGTGGTTTCAAGACCAGAAGGGTGCACTCTTTCTAAAACAGTCGATCACACATCTAGCAAAAGAATTAATATATGTGAATATTGGTCAAAGTAACAACTGAAACTAAATATTGATTTCAAGTCCATTTTAATAGGCATTTTTGTACCTATTAAAGTTGAGAAATTAGTAGTTAATTTTGCTGTTTACTGTTGCATTTATGTTTCGTTCAGAAAATTGAGTTAAGCTTTATAGAAACTATTTCAATAATCTTTCTAGTAATTTAATATATTTGATATTCTCTTAAAAAGAACAGAAAAAAGTAAATTATCTGACACCGTTAAGATTGTTTTTAACCACATAGCTTATTGATTTTGTAAATGGCCCACCTAAATTTGGTTAATACCTGATTATGAATAAGAGAAGTTAGAAAAAGAGAACATTATAAGTAGATTTAGGCAGGTGTTTATTTTCTAGGTACTCCCCTTAAAGAAAAAGCCATTAAGTCTTCACCTCTAGAGTTGTTCCATTTAAGGAAGCCTAGATTCCCTGGTGAAGACGATAAAAAAGTTCAGGAAATAGCAATTAAAATGCTAATCCTTCTTACAAAATTCTGGCTTAAAATCTGAGGGCCTAATAGAGAAAATGGAATGATTGTTTTTAAAGAATATTCTTTCTAATATGCCTTAACTTTAAAAAAAACATGCAATATACTGTACATTAACAAAGAAAAATAATTAAGTTGTAGCCTTTAATGCTATATTAAGAATGACTGCGCAGGGACCAGCCACATGGCCAAGTGGTTAAGTTCGTGTGCTCGGCTTTGGCGACCCAGGGTTTCTCCAGTTCAGATCTTGGGTGTGAACATGGCACCACTCATCAAGCCATGCTGAGGTGGCGTCCCACATAGCACAACTAGAATGATCTACAACTACAATCTACAGCTATGTACTGGGGAACTTTGGGGAGGAGGGAAAAAAAAAGATTGGCAACAGATGTTAGCTCAGGTGCCAATCTTTAAAAAAAAAGAATGACTGCACAGTTTAAAGCTATACCATTTAATATGGTAGTCACTGGCCATATGTGGCTCCTGAGCTCTTTAGCTTTTGAAATGTGGCTAGTGCTTCTAAAAAACTGAATTTTGAATTTCATTTAATTTTAATTGATTTAAATTTAAAAATTGATACATGATTCACAGTTATTGGAAATTTTTAAGCATGTTGGGAACAACTTATGTGAATCTACTTTTTCAACTGTAAATTTTATGAAATCTAAATACAGATTAAATATTTCAGATGAAACTTTGCATCTAAATTGAGATGTCCCATTAATGTAAAATAAACATTGTACTTTGTTTTGTTTATTTATTTATTTACTTATTTTTGCTGAGGAAGATTCACCCTGAGCTAACATCCATGCCAATCTTCTATTTTTTAGTATGGGGGCTGCCAGCACAGCATGGCCACTAACAGAGCGGTGTAGTCCACACCCAGGAACCCAACGTGAGCCACCAAAGCAGAGTGCACTGAACTTAACCGCTAGGCCACCGAGGCTGACCCCTAAACATCATGTTTTAAAGACTTAGGATGATAAAATGTAAAATATCTCCCATATATTTTTTATAATGATACATGTCGATATAATACTTTGGATATGTTGTGCTAAAGAAAAAATATATTTTTAAAATCAATTTCACCTTTTTGTTGTTACTTTTAAAAATGTGGCTACTAGTAAATTTAAAATTACTATGTGGCTTTCATTATATTTCTTTTGGACCATGCTGGTTTGAGTTTCTCTAAGACATCACTGGAATCCATTTGATGCACAAAAAATCCAATGTGGCTCAGCAACTAAATTTTATCAAAATCATACTCTTTTTTCTCTTTCTGGCTCCACTATCAGTGATGGTATTGTTAATAATCTCAATTTTTAAAGCAATCACTGAATCTGATAAATTCAATATCATTTACATGTTTAACTCATGATAATTATGATCTTTTATTTGTATTAGAAACACTAAAATTTTGTAGAAAATTTTAGCCAGGCAGAGTGATGAGAAATTGTTATGGAGGAAAAATATGACTTTAAATATTATCGTGTGTTGGGCAATATACAGTGTGAATCACTTAAAGTACTTAAACTGTATCTAGGACAGTTTATGGTATCTGCTTCTAATAACAAGTGTTCTTTTCATGTTTCCTTTATCCTCACCGCAAACAAAATGGGCAAAAAGCGTGGTCAAATGTGTAATGCTTTTTGTTCTGTCAGGTATCTCCAATAGGTAATAAATGTGACTTTCATCATGATTTTGTCTCATTGTTCATCTGTCAATTCTTCTAGGAGGTGATTTCCTCTCCTTTCTGAGAAAGAAGAAGGATGAAATAAAACTCAAACAATTAGTGAAATTTGCATTAGATGCTGCTTCTGGTATGTCCTATCTCGAGAGTAAAAACTGTATACACAGGTAAGGAGAACATTTTAAAAACATTTTCCAGTTTCATTAATAGAATGCTAGAAAACTGATCTATTTGCTAAAATACAGCAATAAATGTCTTTCACAAAACATATATTTTCTTGTTGGTCTTCATATTTTGTGTGAAAGCATTCTTTGGTAGTTTGTATAGTTAACAGAAACATTTGTTTTCTATCTCACCTGAGGTAAGTACAGTTAACTAGACAATGACTTACCTACTAATTAAAATTTGTTTTATTATAATCATGAATAGCATAGTGATAAGATATACCACCAATTAGTCATGTAAGCAGCTATTGTCTTTAAGCCAAACAAGACTGTATATGTTACCTATTCTCATTTTTCAAAGACATTACTTATAAAGTCATGGGAAAGTGTAATAGTAAAAGAAAAATAAATGACAGTGAGTTTGGCCAAGGGTAAAAGATTCTAGCATACTAGTTATTTTAAAGGAGATTTTTGAAAACTTTCTCTGATTTCATTAAGGCCAGTGACTTGGTCTTGAAACTTCATAGATTGTGATTTCAGTTGCTCACAGCTGAAAGTTCTTTACTGCTGAATGTCAATACAACTTAAGATCTCTTGCATAGTTCATGTCAGATCCTAAATATGGCTAAGAGTATATAAGCAAAATTAAGTAGGGAGTTAATGCAGTTTTCATGTGCTGGAAACAGCACATAACAGTGCGGAGCAGGGTTCATTGTCAGACTGAACTATTGTGGACTTTATCTAAGCTGGTTTGGTTGTTGAGGTGTATTTTTCTCTCATGTGTTTCATTACACAGCCTTTGACTTAACATTCTGGTGGGGTTATATAATGTATACTTACAGCAGAACAAATTTTAACCTGAAATATACATTTATTTAATCTCAATGGATATTTTTGACTTAATTTCCCCCAAGAATTTTGCTTAGTATTCACTTTTATTCTGAAACTAAAATTATGGCTTAATTTTTGAGTAAGATTCAACAATTGTGTGTATTTTAAAATACGTTCAATAGGGATACTATTTTTCTGGAAATTGAGAACTAAAACTAAGCCACTTTTATTTGTTTTACTTTCTGTGAAAAGAGATATTTTTAAAGACTTAACGCATTTGATTTTGGACAAGAATTGCATTATCACTAATTTCACTAGAAGAAAACACTTTGTTAAAATTAACAATACAGGGGCCGGCCAGGTGGTGCAGTGGTTAAGTTCACGTGCTCCACTTCGGTGGCCTAGGGTTCACGGATTTGGATCCCTGGTGCAGACCTACACAGGCTTGTCAAACCGTGCTGTGGCAGCATCCCACATACAAAATAGAGGAAGATTGGCATAGATGTTAGCTCAGCAACAGCCTTCCTCAAGCAAAAAGAGGAAGATTGGCAGCAAAATGTTAGCTCAGGGCCAATCTTCCTCACCAAAAAAACCCAAAAAACAGAAAAGTAGCAATAAAGGGTTTTGCCCTTTATTTAGAGAAAATCTATAATTTTGATTTCTCAGGTGTTAAAGCAACTTCAGGCATCAAATTCTCTATTGCAGTTGTTCACTTTTTCTCAGATTTTTTTCAAACCATTAGATCATCTATAGCTTTAAGCCATAGTAAATAAACATTATTGAAACTGTTTTTATTAATTTGTCAGTTACCAATAACATCTTTAATTTTTTGTGCTTTGTGGTTAAGAGAATTGTTGTTTCAATTTCTTGCTGCTTTTGTACTGATTGCTTTTCTTGCAAGTGGCTGACTGCATCTTTTAAGTGCCTATCTCATCAGAATTGAAACCATTTTAAATAGTAGATGGCAATTAGATTTTAAAAACTTATCCCACTCACCGAATCATATCATTATCTACTGTAATCTTATTTTCCCGTTTATTCCCCATCTATTTCCCCATTTTGCTTTTTAAGGATTTTCACGCATTCACAAATTTTTGAAAGTCAACCCATGCTTGACCACGTATCCTACAAGTCTGTGCATAATCCTGTGCTGTTTGCCTGTGGGGAAGGTTCCTGATTAAACATCTTGAACAATGTCACTGAGAGCAGGTTTGACAAATAGATTTTAGTGCCAGCTTTCAGTGACTGGCAGTGGCTCTCTGTGTTGTGTATTGAGAAAGATTCCAGGATCAGCAACAAAGAGTCCAGTGATCAATCAGTCACATCTGTCAGAGTATTGCAAAACATTAATACACAAGCCTCAAACTTGTCATCTGTGGCATACAGTGTATTTTTGTCTTTATTTTCATAAGTACTTTTCTTTTTTGGTATGATTCTCCTTACTAGTCATATTATAGCAACAATATAATATTTTTCTGTAATCATTTCCATTGACTTCTTCTAAACTGTCTACTATTCTTATTTTCCTTGTTAATTATGGTTACTGGATGAATTTTATATCTCTAGCCAGTGGTCTTTTGTTCCTCTTCAAACTTATGTAAATGCTCTTTTGGATGAATTCATGTTTTTCCTTTTCATTTCAGTACCTCACCAATGTATGACACAGTATTGAGAAAATAAATCATTCTTTGTGTTGAGTATTTTATAGAAGTGAATTGTGCTGTAGAACCCTGTTCCTACATGTCATCTTGTGGAATTGTTTCTGTGGAAGCAGTAGTAATTGCAATGGGTTTTAATTGATTTATAGTTAAAAGATACACTCAAGACATATTGTGTGTTTTTTCTCTTAATAAATATCAAATATATACATATATACATATATACGTATATATGTGTGTGTATATATATATGTATAGTATTCACTACAGTGAAAAGTGTTTCTTCTCATTGGAAAAATTTCTAATGAAGTATCTTAAAAATTAAGTAATCTAAAACATCATTGAAAGTTTCCTTTCATTTTTCAAGTAACAAAGGCACTAAGCCCTGTTCTTGACATCTCAAAATATTTCTAAAATATATGCATGTCTATGAATTGTGAAGTCTGTGTCCCACAAATCAAAGCAAAAATTTTAAATATGCTTTAAATTTTATATGAACTTATAAATTTTATCCTGTTCACTGATTAGAGGTCACTGGAATTCAGTACTTGAAAGTATTTCTAATTGTCTCTCCCCAAAATAGTATCTCAACTTTTGGGGGACACATTTTCTTTCTTTAGCTTTGTTTTATTGTTTTGATTACCGTGAGAAGAGCAGAGCAGTGTTTCATTATGGATAAACAAGTATGACAGCTATAAAATGAAAACAAGTAATTGCATAAGGAAATGGCCTGCTTTTGGAAAATATTCTTGTTGTGATTTCCATTTAACTTTCAGGAGAGTTCTCTTGATACTCTTAGTTTCTAATTGAAACTATTAGTGTTTATAGCTTGAGAATTACTAGATAATTTTGTGTTTCAGTTTAGCTGTAGTCAACTGCATTTTCTTTATATTTATTCTATAGGCCAGTGTGAAATTTTCTTTCCTACTTGTACTTTATATGAATATTTGAAGTGCACTGATAAATTCTTGGGATGGGGGGTATTTTGGGATACTTACAATGGTATGTTATTAGATTGTTAGATATCACTCTAGAAGAAGGATTAAACCTGATTAATTTTGACATTAAGTGGGTTGAAGGTTGAAGGTTATATGAGATTTAAATGGTAGTGGCGTTTATGGTTTTATTGCTAATGAATCCTACTGCAAGATTTATTTTTATTTATTTCAAAAAGTTGATTTTGTGCCATGTTCTTTGTTTGATGTCCATGGGAAGTAAACGGAGGATAAATTCTTGATTGCCATGTATTTAAGTTAAAGACGATAATCTGTGGGGAGTTTTGGAAGTGTTTCTTAATTTCATGATACTCTGTCAGTGGCAATACCACAAAAGGTGTTTTTGGAGAGGTGCCATAGAATATGATTTCTTTTTCTAATTTTAAATCTTGTGCTGGTTCCTTTCCCACAATGATGTTTCTTTGTTATGGAGTAAGATTAAAAACTCTACAAATTAAAGTATTTAAGTCAACATTTTGTTGTTTAGTGAGGATTTTGCATATCTTTGGGAATAATGATATTTCTAGTACCTCATAAATGTGAACAGTTGCCTACGCTGTGCCAGCATGATATCTACGTGAAAATCATGACCCCTGCCTTTAGATGGTTATTACAAAAATAATAATTATGCATAGAGTTAATTTATTAATAACATGTGACCTGTCAGTATGGGGGCTATGTTGGGAGTAATCTGGGAAAGTTTTGCAGAGAATACTGTTTGAGTGAGATTTGATGGATGAGTGTGTCGTTGAATAGAAGGGTAAGGAATGTTCCAGCTGAACGCCAGTTGAAAGCAAAGTTACAGTGTTTTCCACAAGAGGGGAGGACTTAATCATGGAACTACAAAGAGTTCCATATTATCAGAATGGCAAGTCCAAAGGACATGAAGCTGAGCCAGATAAATAGGGTCATTCTCACCAAGGGCCGTATATACTGTTTAATTTGGCTAAATTGTGGGAATATCTAGGCTTGCATTCAGATAGTTTTAAGAGAGTTAAAATACTATGATTTTTAACTGGAAAAGAAAAGTAATTTGAACAAAATTGACAAAACCCTGAGAAATATATAACCTTGTGAAAAGGTGTTGGTATGGGACCAATTTTAAGTTTCATTGGAAAAACTAATTTAGAAAAGCTAAGATTGCCCAGAAAGGAACAATATTACATTTCACTTACATATGTTCTAGAAGGAGATTGTTTCGTCTAATGATTTCTGACAAGGCTTAGACTTGTGTACTTTTTAAGATAAATGTAAGATACTGTTTCTATTTTCTTTTTTTTGTGATTTCATATTTCATGAAACTAAAGATTTGAAATAGTATCATTTACATTTTTCCTAGTAATTCTTGAAGGGTTTTCTCTATTTTTTAACTGCAACTAAGTATCTAGCATCTGAGCTCTTCCTAAGCTTTGCATATACTGAAAAAGTATTCTTGTGCTTAATGCATATTGATATCATTTAAAGAGTAAGATAAAGCCAAAATAAAGTAAAATATTTTCTTTGGTGCTTTTGAACTCTTCCTCTTTTCTCTCTCTCACAATCTACCATATACTCAATACAAGGGACCTTAACATCACTTTACAGATTGAGTAACTGAGGCCCAGAGAGGTTAAGTTAAATAGAAGGTTACCTAGACAATTAGCAGCAGGGCCGCTGCTAGGTCTTAGATGTGCTGACTTCCTTCTGACACATTCTCAGTCATTCCAACACCAGTGTTTTACTCTGTCTCATTCAAGGATTAGTAATCTTAACGGCTGACATTTATTGATGATTTACTTGAGTACCAGTCACTATACTGATTGCTTTAGATGCAGTGTCTGAGAATGTAAGCTTCATGAGGGCAATGATTTTTATTTACCTGTGTTGTTCACTGTTGTATTCCAAAAATCTGCAGTAGTGCCTGACACTTAAAGGTAAGTGCCTGAATCCTCAAAACAGCAATAGGTTCTTTCGTAAGGCCCACATTCTGAATCACTACACTGAACTGTACTGTTTTCCATAATAAATGCATCTTCTGACCAATTAAGAGATTGAGGACAGAAGGCCAGATGGTCTTGTTGTGATGTCTCAGCTTATATTCAACATCTGGACTCTTTATGATCATGAGTAAAAAGAGAAGAGGATGCTGAAGCTTGTGAAATGTAATTTTAGAAAGACATACCAAGGTGTTTTTTGTTGTTTTTTAATGAACAGTTGTTGAAATGCAGGAGTATTTTGTTACTGCTTCTCCGTTTAATTAGAACTTGAAAATTTATTTTTTTCATTTTTTATACACCATTGTTTAGATACCCCCTTCTGCTTTATCTGTTAATTAAAAACACAGAATTAGCATAGAAATGTGATAATCTCAGTTAGTTGACTAAGCATTTATGACTGATTTTCTTGTTCCAACATTTGATTACAATTTTAAATATATTAAGCTATATTTTTATTTTTAGCTTCTAAACCAATTTTGCTACAGTACAGAGAAGACTGCTCAATAATTTTAAATGTGTCAAAAATATATGGTCCTTCTCTAGTTTAACCTTTTTTTTCCCCTAGTGCAGTGATATTTGCATATGCAAGTGATTATCTTATAAAAGATATCATAAGATCATATTTCTAAAAATTATTTATCCTGCTACTTTATTCAGTGTCAGAATTTCCCATCATTAAGTTCATTCATTTTAATTAAGGGATTTTTCCCTGAAGTCACTTGTATGTTTTCAGGAATGAAAAAGGCGGCCTTCTCTTATGCTAGAATCGATTAACATATTGGCTTGAGTTAATGTACCAGAGTATCTACCTGCCTTCTTAAAAAACAAAAATGAGAGATTCAGGGTAAAGGGAGAGGGGACAGGTAAGTTTTGATTCGTGGTTACTGGCAGCAAATATGACACTGTTCAGGAATTCAGGGCAGTCCAGTAAACAGAGTGAAAGTCCTTAAGTGTGAGAGGAGAGGGAAGGAAGGGATAGGAGTACATTAAAGCTGTTTCATGGTTTGGTTGAGGCTAGCCTTGTGTTATGTTACATAGAAATGATAGAAGAAAATTGGCCTATACTTCATTCTCTATTGTCTCTAGATTCTTCAGTTAATTATAGTAAGTACATTTCTAGTTCACAATGTCAAAAGTGATCTTTTAAATCAAACAAATACAAATGGTTAGGTTATCATTTTCTCTTAGGGCCTATTTGATTACAAAGAACAGAAACTGCTTAAGCTAATTTAAGCAATAGATTTATTATAAGGAAATAGAGTTATCTCACAGAACTCAAGGATAGGAACTTCAGTCAGCCTTGGGAATCATTGGTATTAGGAACTGGGAAGCAGTCAGGATCAAGACAGTCTCTTTCTGTCTTTCCCTCTGTGTTCGCTTGGTCTTTTATTATTTCTTCTTGCTATGTTGCTACTTCATTTCCCTCTTGCTTTGAAGACTACATCCCTCTGCCCATTTTCAAAAGACCCTCAAATGACATTTGAGTCAATATAACCTTCCAGGCCCAGTATCTGCATATATTTAGTTAGTCTTTGAGTTCTAATTTCAAATTCTTGGCAGAAAAAGTTGATTCGCCTAGTTTATATTAGATGTCTACCCCATTTTAATCAATAACATGGCTAGAGAGGGAAGAGTTGTGCAGAGTCATTGTTACATAGATTTACAGGAGCCAATCTGTATGTGTGAGGGGATAATTCTCAGAGAATAGGACACGTCCTAAGCAGGCTTTCCAAAAGATAGCTATCACACATTTACTGAGTGCTTACTATTTGGCAAGTAAATTCATTATCTCACTTAGTCCTCATAGGAATATGAGGATGGTACCATTTATCTCCATTTTACCATAGAAAAAATTGAGCCACAAAAATATAAGTAACTTGTCCAATCTCATACAACTGGTCAGAGGATGATCTGAGTCTAGAGTGAGTTGCTGACAAAGCTTGTTAAACTAAGCAAAACATTTAAAGTATGTGTTAGATATATTTTCCAGTTTCTTCCCTTTTGTGAATACGATCAGCCATGTGACTATCTCTCTGATTAAGCAAAACTTAAAAAGCCATTTAATAAATGCTAATTTAGAAACAGCCTCATTGTAGGGATAAGAGAATCCTTTACAGGTCTTATCTCTATATTTTTCTGGGATGATTCATTCCCACACAGTTCCATGCTATAGGGCTGGCAGATTGACTCTTTCCTGCCGTTGGTCCACGCAGTCTCCTTGAATTTTCATCTTGAGTCGGTACAACAGGCAGGAGATCAAGCTCAGAACTGTGGGGTTGGGTTCATGATACCCCGGAGATTTGGGTGACCATTGGCTGAATTCAGGTTCTCAAGTCAAACCTGATTTATGCTAGAGTAGCTAGCTTTTTCTAATTAGTATTGGTCACATGGAAATTCTGGCTTCTGAGGAATCCATTAGAACATGGATGACACAGAAACAAACTTAACCTTCTGGCTTGCGAATTGTTTCCTACTCTCTGGCTTCCAAGGCAGAATCAGAGCAATCAACACATGGAATTAGAGAACCCTAGCCTGTGCCATTTATTAGGCATTGACTCACCTCAGTAATTTTGAGACTTACTGGGAGTTTTGCCCAATTATTGTTTTTAAATATTATTCATTTTTTATTTTATAAAATGCAAGAGCACTGTGAGAAGCCCTTTTCATTTTCAGGTTTCTCTTTTAAGGGTTTCTCTGCCAATCCAGACTGTCTCTCTCTGCATTGCCAACTCTAATAGTCATGAAGCCTAGCATTTGCAGAGCCATTTAGCAGCTTCAACCTAGTGGTTAAGACCCCAGGTTTGAAATTGGAATGCTTTGTGTTTGAATCCTGGCTTCACAACATATTAGCTGTGTGGCCTTAGACCGCCCGCCCCTTGGTAGTCCCTATAACCTTTACCCTGCTTTATTTTTTGTCAGTCCTTTCCATGACCTGACATTTATTTTATTGATATCTACATATATATATATTTGTGTGTGTATATATATGTATAAGAGTGATATATATTTTATATATATATACATATACATAAAATACTGGTTTACTTTTTATTATCTCTCTCCCAACTAGAATATAAGCTCCCTGAGGATACTGACTTTATTTTGTTCATGCCTTGATACAGAGAACAGTTACCAGCATCGAGTTGGTGCTCTGTAAAAATGTGTTGAATGAATGAATCAACGAAGTTACTTACTATGCCTTTATTTCTTCTAATATAAAATGAAGATAATATCCCCTCTGACACTCTGATTTGGGTTAGAGAAGGCAAAGCTACTTGAGTAGGAAAGGAGTATCTCAAGGTTCACCATTAGGAAATGTCCCTGCAGCCTTTCAAAGCGACCACAACTTAGCAAGAAGAGACCACACATGTCCATGCCACTGTAAGATTAGAGTCAATTGTCTATTTAGCCAAGGATACAGAAACTTCTCAGGGAAAGATGGCCACTGTAGGGGAAGAAGAGCTGTACCTCTACCTCTAGGTCCTTCTGGCTGGTCTAAGAATTGAATTGACATGAGACAGAATAATAGGAGAAAATCAAACAAAGTTTAATAACATGTATACATAGGAAAAATCCAGGAAATCTAAGTAACTCACCAGAATAGCCAAAGCTGCCACGTTATGTACCATCTTCAGCTAAAGACAAAAGAGGATGTTGAGGGTAATGGTTTGGGACTTCAACGGGTGAAACAATTGACATGGAGGTGCAATTTACATTGCAAACATGCAAATATTTGTTAAACAAGTTTTTGCTGGGCTATCTATAGACACTGTGACCTAAGAGACAGAACTTTGATAAAAATGGGCTTGCTGGTGTCCTTCTATCACGCCTATTTTACATTATACTCTGGTTATCTTATGGGATTACCTCCTGCCTGGAACAGGCCTTCTATCTTAAATTCTTTCAGGCGGTTAGGGGGAAGATCAAACTTTCTTTGGAGTCTTTTGTCCGTAGAAATAATTAAGCCAAAGAGACTCATTTTGGAGTGGCCAATTCTGATCCCCCACATCACATAAAGTAAATGCAGGATAGCTCAGTTTGCCTTACCACCCCCAAGAGTTTCTAACAGTGACACTGTCTGAACAGGATATGGCCTTGCTGAACTTGAAAAACTCATTTTCTTGCTAATGTTATAGTATGGAGCTTACAACACCATTCAGGGAGTACTTATACATTCATGTGATTTTGTTTAACATAACGTTTTAAACATTGGGGTTTACTGGTTCTTGTACCCAACTTGGTCAACAAGGCTACATCCTTACCCTGAGGAAAAAGTGAAGTTACAGCCTAGATGTCTCCGGGTAGTTCATCTCTGTCTCCAGCCCATTTCTCCACAGTTTGTACCTTACTCTCATTACCTTTTTAGCTGTGTGTTCCCAATCCTGAGTATGTTTGGGCCAGGAACTCCTGTAGATACTGTGGCTACAGCAGTGTAGGGGAGGAAACATAATTTTCCCTTGTGGGGGATCAGAATTTGCCACCCCAAATATGTAAGTGTCAGTGAGAAGAACCTTCTTAGCAATGTGTGTAGCAAGTACAAAAAGCCCTGAGCTAGGAGCATCCTAGGTGTGTTCAAAGAAGGCCAACAAGGGAGACAGAAAATGAGGTTAGATACTTATTAGGTGGCCAGACCACGAAGGCCTTAAAAGTCATTGAAGGGGCTTGGCTTTTAGTCTGCATGAGATATAGGAGCCATTGAGGGCTGACTTGATCTGTCCCATGTTTTTAAAGTATAAATTGGAATTCTTTTTTAAAAATAGACTGTAAGGGAGCCATGCGGAAGCAAGAAGATGAGTTAGAGAGCTATTGCAATAAGAGAGAGTGGGAGTTGGACCAGAATGGTAGTGGTGGAGATCCTGAGAAGTGCCCAGGTTCTGGATGTTCCTTGAAGGTAGAGCCATCAATTTGCTAATATATTAGATAATGTATGTAAGAGAAAGAGGGAGTGAGAGATGACTTCATATTCTCACAGAGACTTCAAAAACTAGTCTTCCTGTATTTTCCTCATAAATTCAGGTGACTCTAAGACACTCTCCAATGTTTTGTTTTCTGTAATTCTAATGTTACTGCTTCAAACTCTAATGAGCCACATAAAAGTATGACATGTAGCTTTCTTTTTACTGAGACCCTACTATGTGCTGAGAATTGTGCTAGTAACAGAGCCAAGATTGGACAGAGTACCACTTCTTCTGGCATTTTCATTTTACCACACTAATGTTATGATTCTTGTAATGGAAGAAAATAAAAGAAAATTACCTTGAAATGAATGGCATTCAAGGTCTCATCTGCAGTTTTTTGCATTTAAATTGGGCATTTGTTTTCCAAATAAGTTACAGATCTTTAAGAACTGTACCTTGCAAATAGTCTCCTGGTTCATAGACCCATTTAAAGAGAGAAGTAAAATTGAATGTATGCATAATTTTAGAGAAGGTTGTATTTTTTTCCCCTGGAGTCTCTGGTTTTATGACTTGTAGGTGAATACAACTAATTATTATTTACTGAAGCTAATAACTTAGTAGTATTACTTGTAAATAATGCCACTGGACGTGCCGGATTCTTGAAGAAGTAATGTCATCTGTAGAACTAAAATGACACGAAAGAGAAGTCGTTCACTTGCTATTATGTTTAGTATACAGAAGGCCATTTCCCTCTAATGTAAGGTGATATACTGTAAGATAAAGTGACCTCTGTTATAATACATTTTAAATTCTTTTATAAAATAGCTTAGAGAGAATAGTTACTGTTTGTGGTGTGGTTCATTTATTTCTACTTCTTATAGACAGATATATTTATTATTATAGGAAAGGAACACCTATTTTGTGTTCTTAAATTGACATCTTAATGGTGACCTTTTTTTATTTTATGATTTGATTTGCTTTTTGTGGGGGAGGAAATAGTGCAAATGTTTTGTGAACATTTTTCAGTAGGTGCTTTTCATATAGTAGGAGTTTGATAAATATCTGACATATGAATGAATGAACGGGTAAAGTAATGAATAAATGAAATAGATCTTTTATCTATTGTCCAAAGTGCTCATTGAATGCCGTTAAATGACTAGGGACTTTCTGGAAAAATAATCGTAAATTGTTTCACCTGTGAATGTTGATCCTCCATTTTTATTTTTCAATGATTCATTTCTTTATGATGCATGAATGAAGAAAGGAGTAATTATATCTGATGGAAACCTGTATGCATTAAACAAACAAACCAAATTCTTTTCCTATCATGAGTTAGTTTGAAGGCTTTAGGATACTTAGGGCATGTTTTTGGATTATTTAAATGTGATCATTCCAGAGATTTAGTGAGACGGTATCAGTGCTCTTCTCAGAGTACTCTCATCCTCCAAGAGTCACAGAAGGAGAATGCTATCCTATTTCAATCCATTTTCATCTAACAGTAGTTATTCATTGTATTGACCGTGTCCTATCTCAGACAATGATCAGGGCTTAAGAAAGCAGCAGTAGTTTATAACATGCCAGTAGGTATTAACTTTTAAAATGTACTTTGAAATAATTGGCTGTAAATAACAGTTGTGTTATTATGTATTAGAGTGCTCGGTAGGCGCATATCTCATTTAGCTTCTTTCTCCTTACCTGCCCTCTCTCCATTTATTGTGTAAATAACATCAGAATGTGAATGTTCTGGCTAAAATATTGTCAGGGTACTTAGTTCCTTACCATTTAAGGTAGACAGCATGTAACAAGTAACTTTAGTTCTCAGTAATATTTCTCCCTTCATTCTTAAAATTCTCATTATGCCTCTTTAAAATTAGCCTTCTATTTACTTACATAAATTAATGAAGGAATAAAATTAAAATAATTATATCCGCTATTTGAGACATTTTGAAACCCAAGGTAGGGCATAACCATATGGCATGATATACAAATAATCTATTTACCTCTGTATAACCAGATGAAAACATAATTGGTGTGTAATTTAAGAATTCATCCTTTTTTTGTCACATCGTGTTGTGTAATAAATTTTTAAGACTTATTTTTTCTTGAATATATACCATGTGAAGGAAAAAACAAATTTTCATATAGAATTTATACTTAAGTGCGTATCCTAGTAGAAACAGATTATTGGTGTTTCAGTATTTTTGCTTGTGTGGTATCATATAAACTTGCCTGGTGAAATTCCTCATTTTATTCATAATTTCTTTTTATTTGTTTATTTATTTTTATTAAGATAGCATTGCTTATAACATTATATAAATTGCAGGTGTACATCATATATTGACTTCTGTATAGACTACATCATGTTCACCACCAAAAGTCTAGTTGACATCTGTCACTGTTCAAATGTGCCCTTTTACCCATTTAGACCTCCCCTCACCCTTTCCCTTTCTCCAAATCTGTTCTCTGTATCTGTGTTTGTTTGTTGCCATTGTTTTCATCTTCCCCATATGAGCGAAGTCATACAGTATTTGACTTTCTTCCTCTGACTCATTTCGCTTAGCATAACACCCTCAAGGTCCATCCATGTTGTCACAAATGGCAAGATTTCATCTTTTTTATGACTGAGCAGTACTCCATTGTGTGATACACCACAAATTCTTTATCCATTCATCCATTGATGGGCACTTGGGTTGCTTCCATGTCTTGGCTATTGTGAATGCTGCAGCGAACATAGGAGTACATATATCTTTTTTAATTAGTGTTTTCATATTCTTTGGATAAATACACAGAAGTGGAATAGCTGGATCATATGGTAGTTCTGTTCTTAATTTTCTGAGGAACCTCCATATTGTTTTCCATGGTGGCTGCAGTAGTTTACAGTAGTGAATGATGGTTCTCTTTTCTCCATATCCTCTCGAATACTTGTTTCTTGTCTTTTATTTATTTATTTATTTATGGTGAGGAAGATTTGCCTTGGGCTAACATCGGTTGCTAGTCTTCCTCTTTTTGCTTGAGGAAGATTGTTCCTGAGCTAACATCTATGCCAGTCTTCCTCTATTTTGTATGTGGGACACCACCATAGCATGGCTTGACAAGCAGTGTGTAGATCCACGCCTGGGATCCAAACCCATGAACCCTGGGATGCCTTAGCAGAGCATGTGAACTTAACCACTATGCCACCAGGCTGGCCTCATCTTGTCTTTTTAATTATAGCCATTCTGACGAGCATGAGGTGATATCTCACTGTGGTTTTGATTTGCATTTCCCTATTGAACAGTGATGTTGAACATCTTTTCATATACCTCTTGGCCATCTGTATATCTTCTTTGGAAAAATGTCTGTTCAGATCCTTTGCCCATTTTCTATTTGGGTTGATTTGTTTTGTTTTGCTTTTTGAGGAAGATTAGCCCTGAGCTAACATCCGCTGCCACTCCTCCTCTTTTTTTGCTGAGGAAGATTGGCCCTGAGCTAACATCCATGCCCATCTTCTTCTACTTTATATGTGGGACACCTGCCACAGCATAGCTTGATAAGCAGTGCATAGGTCTGCACCCAGGATCCAAACCAGCAAACCCTGGGCCACCAAAGCAGATCATGTGAACTTAAGTGCGACATCACTGGGCCAGCCCTGGGTTGTTTGTGTTTTTATTGTTAAGTTGTATGAGCTTTTTATATATTTTGCATATTAACCCCTTATTAGATATATGATTTGCAAATATCTTCTCACAGTTGGTAGGTTGTCTTTTGTTTTGTTGATGGTTTGTTTTGCCATGCAGAAACTTTCTAGCTTGATGTAGTCCCATTTGTTTATTTTTTCTTTTGTTTCCCTTACCTGAGGAGACATATTCAAAATGATACTGCTAAGACTAATGTCAAACAATGCACTGCCTAAGTTTTCTTCTAGGAATTTTATGGTTTCAGGTCTTACATTCAATTCTTTAATCCATTTAGGTTAATTTTTGTGTGTGGTATAAGATAGTGGTCTGCTTTCATTTGTTTGCATGAGGCTGTCCCATTTTCCTAACACCATTTATTGAAGAGACTTTCCTTCCTCCAGTGTATATTCCTGGCTCATTTGTCAAAAATTAGCTGTTCATAAATGTCAGGGTTTATTTCTGGGCTCTCAATTCTGTTCCATTGATCTTTGTGTGTCTTTTTCTGCCAGTACCATGCTATTTTGATTACTACAGCTTTGTAATATACTTTGAAATCAGGGAGTGTGATGCCTCCAGCCTTGTTCTTTTCTCTCAGGACTGCTTTGGCTATTTGGGGTCTTTTGTGGTTGCATATAAATTTTAAGGTTCTTTGTTGTGTTTCTGTGAAAAATGTTCTTGGGACTTTGATAGTGATTGCACTGAATGTGTAGATTGCTTTAGGTGGTATGGACATCTTAACTATGTTAATACTTCCAATCCGTGAGCTTGGAATATCTTTCCACTTCTTTGTCTCTTCTTCAGTTTCTTTCAACAGTGTCTTATAGTTTTCCATGTATAGGTCTTTCACTACCTTGGTTAAATTTATTCCTAGGTATTTTATTCTTTTTGTTATGATTGTAAGTGGGCTTATATTCTTGATTTCTCTTTCTGCTATTTTGTTGTTAGCATGTAGAAACACAACTGATTTTTGTATGTTAATTTTATATTCTGCAACTTTAACCATATTCATTTATTATTTCTAATTTTTTTGGTGGATTCTTTGGGGTTGTCTATATATATAAAATCATATCATCTGCAAAGAGTGACAGTTTTACTTTTTCCTTTCTGATTTAGATTTATTTTATTTCTTTTTCTTGCCTAATTGTTCTGGCTAGGACTTCCAATACTGTGTTGAATAAGAGTGGCAAAAGTAGACATCCTTGTCTTGTTCCTGTTCTTAGAGGGATAGCTTTCAGTTTTTCATCCTTGAGTATGATGTTAGCTGTGGGTTTGTCATATATGGCCTTTATTATGTTGAGGTACTTTCCTTCTGTACTCATTTTATTTGGCATTTTCATCATAAATGGATGCTGAATCTTGTCAGATGCTTTCTTTGCAACTATTGAGATGATCATGTGATTTTTATTCTTCACTTTGTTAATGTAGTGTATCACGTTGATTGATTTGTGGATGTCAAACCGTCTTTGCATCCCTCAGTGAATCCCACTTGATTGTGGTGTATGATGCATTTAGTGTGTTGTTGTATTCAATTTGCTAATATTTTGTTGAGGATTATTGCATCTATATTCATCAGCATATTGCCCTGTAATTTCCTTTTTTTGTGTTGATCTTGTCTGATCTTGCTATCAGGGTAATGTTGACTTCATAGAATGAGTTAGGAAGCATCCTCTCCTCTTCAATATTTTGGAAGAGTTTGAGAAGGATAGGTATTAAATCTTTCGTTATTTGATAGATTTCACCAAGAAAGCCATCTGGTCCTGGACTTCTGTTTTTTGGAAGATTTTTTATTATTGTTTCTATCTTCTTACTAGCAATCAATCTATTCAGATCCTCTATTTCTTCTGATTCAGCTTTGGAAGCTTGTATAATTCTAAGAATTTATCCATTTCTTCTAAGTTACCCATTTGCTGATGTATAGCTTTTCATAATATTCTTTTATGATTCTTTGTATTTCTTTGTTATTCATTGTAATTTCTCCTCTTCTGATTCTTATTTTGAATTCTCTCTTTTGTCTTTGTGAGTCTAGATGAAGGTTTGTCCATTTTGTTTATCTTCTCAAAGAACTAGCTCTTAGTTTCGTTGCTCTTTTCTATTGTCTTTGTAGTCTGTTTCATTCATTTCCACTCTCATTCTCATTATTTTCTTCCATCTACTGATTTGGGGCTTTGTTTGTTTGTTACATGTTTGTTTGTTCCTTTACATATAATGTTAGATTGTTTATTTGAGATTTTTCCGGTTTTTTTAGGTGGGGCTGTATTGATATAAACTTCCCTCTTAGTATTGCTTTTGCTGTATCTCATAGATTTTGGCATATCATATTTTAATTTTCATTTGTCTCCAGGTATTTTTTTATTTCTCCTTTGATTTCTTCTTTGACCAAATAATTGTTCAGTTGCTTGTTGTTTAATCTCCACATATATGTGACTTTTCCAGTTTTCTCCTTATAGTTCATTTCTAGTTTCATACTGTTATGGTCAGAAAAGATGCTTGGTATTATTTCAGTCTTCTTAAATTTACTGAAACTTGTTTTGTGGCCTAGTATATTATCTATCCTGGAGATTGTTCCATGTACATTCAAACAGGATGTGTATTCTGCAGTTTTTGGATGGAATGTTTTTTATATATCTGTTAAGTCCATCTGGTCTAATGTGTCATTTAAGGCCAGTGTTTGCTTATTGATCTTCTTTCTGGATGATCTATCCACTGACATAAGTGGAATGTTAAAGTCCCCTATTAGTATTGTGTTAGTGTCAATTTCTCCTTTTATGTCTGTTAATATTTGCTTTATGTATTTACGTGCTCCTATACTGGGTACATAGATATTTACAAGTGTTTTATCCTCTTGTTGGATTGTTCCCTTTATCATTATATGATGCCCTTCTTTGTCTCTTGTTACAGTTTTTGTTTTAAAGTTTGCTTTGTCTGATATAAGTATTGCTACTCCAGCTTTCTTTTGGTTTCCATTTGCATGGAATATATTTTTGTATCCCCTCACTTTCAGTCTGTGAGCTTCTGAAGTTTATGTCTGACATGTGTTTCTTGTATGCAGCATATATATGAGTTTTTTTTATCCATTCATCTACCCTATGTCTTTTTATTGGTGCATTTATTTCATTTACATTTAAAGTAATCATCGATAGGTATATACTTATTGCCATTTTGTTACTTTTTTTCCAGATGTTTTGTAGTTCTTCTCTATTCCTTTCTTCTTCTCTTGCTTTCTTCCTTTGTGATTAGATGACTTTCTTTAGTTTCCTGTTTGGGTTCCTTTCTCTTTATTTTTTGTGTATTTATTATAGGTTTTTGTTTATGGTTACCATGAGGTTCACATATAAAAACCTGTGTATATAACAATCTGTATTAAGTTGATGGCCTCTTAAGTTCGACCTCATTCTAAAAGGCCTACACTTTTAATCATGCCCCCCCACTCCCATGTTTTATGTGTTTGACGTCGTATTTTACCTTTTTCTTTTCCTGTAGGGGAAGATTCACCGTAAGCTAACATCTGTGTCCAATCTTCCTCCTTTTTTTTTCCTTCCTTTTTCTCCCACAAAGCCACAGTACATAGTTGTGTGTAGTTGTAAGTTCTTCTGGTTCTTCTGTGTGAGCCACCACAACAGCATGGCTACTGACAGATTGGGAACCAAACCTGGGCTTCTGAAGTGGAGTGCACCAAACTTTAACTGCTAGGTCATCAGGGCTGGCTCTCCATATCTTACCTCTTTTGATATTGTGTTTCCCTTTCCCTCTTATTGTAGATCTAGATGATTTTAGTACTTTTGTCTTTTGACCTTCAAATTAACTTTATAGGTGGTTGATTCTTTACCTTTACTATATATTTGCCTTTACCAGAGATATTTTTTCTTTGATAATTTTCTTATTTCTATTTGTGGCCTTTTCTTTTCCTCTTAAATAAGTCTCTTTAACATTTCCTGTAAGGCCAGTTTAGTGATGATAAACTCCTTTAGTTTTTGCTTGTCTGGGAAGTTCTTTATCTCTTCTTCCATTCTGTTGATAACCTTGCCAGGCAGAGTATTCTTGATTGTAGGTATTTTCCTTTCAACACCTTGAATATATTGTGCCACTTCCTTCTAGCCTATAAAATTTCTGCTGAAAGATCAGTTGATAGCCTTATGGAGTTTCCCTTGTATGTAACTTGTTGCTTTTCTCCTGAAGATTTTAAGATTCTCTTTTTATTTTAAACTCTTGAAATTTTAATTATAACGTGTCTTGGTGTGGACCTCTTTGAGTTCATCTTGTTTGGTGCTGTGTCTGTGCTGTCTATACCTGGATGTCTGTTTCTTTCTTCAGGTTAGGGATATTTTCAGCTATTATTTCTTCAAATAAGTTCTCTGCCCGTTTGTCTCTCTCTTCTCTTTCTGGGACACCTATCATGTGAATGTTAGTACACTTGATGTTATCCCAGATGTCCCTTAAACTGTCCTCTTTTTTTTTAGCTCTTTTTTTCTTTTTTCTGTTCACCTTGGGTGATTTCTTCTACTCAGTCATCCACGTTGCTGATCCATTCTGTCATCTGCTCTGCTATTGATTCCCTGTAGTGAATTCTTCAGCTCTGATTGGTTCTTTTATATATTTTCTAATTCTTTGTTGAAGTTCTCACTGGGTTCATCTATTCTTCTCCCACGTTCAGTGACCATCCTTGTGACCATCGCTTTATCAAGTAGATTGTTTATCTCTGTTTTGTTTAGTTCTTTGTCTAAGGATTTGTCCTCTTCCTTTATTTGGAAGATATTCCTTTGTCTTCTCATTTTGCCTACTTATCTGTTCTTATTTCTATGTTTTAGATAGATCAGCTATATCTCCTGTTCTTAGAAATGTGGTCTTATGTAGAAGATGTCTTATGGGGCCCAGCAGTGTTCTTCCGTCTTGTTACCCATGCCAAATGCTCCATTGGTGTCCCCTGTCTGGGCTGTATGTGCCCTTCTGTTGTGGCAGGACCATCACTGCTGCAGGCACACAGATAGGCTGGTCTGGCCCCAGGTGCAGCTAGGTTTGCAGCCCAGCAGCATGGCTGTTGCTAGCTCACTCTTGGACAGGGCAGGCCTCAGGCATGGGCTGGCTATGTGGCCAAGTGGTGCACAACTTCCTGGGGTGCACTAGTGGGCACTAGCACAAACTGGCTATGTAGCTCAAAGGCTTGCAACTGCCTCAGGTGTGCTGATGGGCAAAGCAGGCTACCTGTGCTGCCTGATCTCATTCACTTGCTTACGGTGCTCTAGTGGGTGGGCAGGCCCCTGTTCTTACAGGGTAGATGAAAGATTCCAAATGGCACCTGCCCATTCTGTGTCAGCAAGACTGAACTAGGTCATAAAAATGGCTGCCACCATTGTCTCAGTCCATGGCAGGGGCCTAAGCCACCTCCTGCCCCACGAGAGTGTACTCTGATTCTAAAAGTAGGTCTCTTTTACCACTGGACTATGCACTTTTCTTTCTGGTCTTTTTTTACTGGTTTCCAAGGTCAAGTGAGTCTGCGCATGAGCCCTATAAGAGCAGGTTTTCCTTTCCTTGAAGTTCTGTCATTTTCCTGGGCGTATTTCCTGTTGGTTTTCAAACCAGGTGTTTTGGGATCTCATCTCTCTTGTGCTAGATCTAAAGGCTGGGTTGTTTAATGTGGAGCTCAAATCCCCCACTCCTCCAGGTAAAGCTCTGTACCTTTCAGATTGGTCCCAACCATGTAGCACCATGGCTAGGGTGTGTCTGCCTCTTCCACCCATCTCTGTGTTGTCCCTTGTTGTGGAGGTTTTTTCCATCCAGTTTCCATCTCTCTCTAAGAGGAAATTGTTCCACAGGTAGTTGTAGGTTTGTTGTCTCCCTGGGAGGAGGTGAGCTCAGGATCCTCCTATGCCACCATGCTCCAAAAAGTCTTATTCATAATTTCTACAGCCTCTTTATATCCCACAGACTAAATCTATCAAAAATCATGTATTGAATGCCTTCTTTGTAAAAGGCCCTGTTCAGATATGTTCCTAACTCTCAAGGAAAATGAGAGAAGTAAGTTAAAGATGTAAAAATATCTTGATAACTTGATAAACAGTGCAGTGGGGACAAGAATGAATAAAATAAGCATAGAGTTTCCGAAGGCCTTTTATATAGTTGGAAGAAAAGAAGAGCATACAGCAGTCTAAGTTGTAAGAGCCATCCAACAAATATTGGGATAATTTATTGAATTTCTTTTATGTGACCAGTTGTGTTAAAAATAAGCTTAATTCTCAAGGAATTTTGTAATTGGCCTTATACCGTATTCAGCAGAACTTAAAAAGGTTTTACTTTTTTCCCCTAATTTTATTAAAGAATACTTCACTTACTTTGTAAGCACCTGGGTTTTGAAAAGCAGTCACATAGCAAGTCTTCCATAATGTTAGTTCAACTGAAGTCATTAAATATTTACTTAAGCACTTTCTATGTGTCAAACACATAGTTGGTGTTTGGGATAAAATCCTGAGTAAATTAGATGAAGTTGCTGTCATCATGGAGCTTATAGTCTAGTGAATGAGACATACATTAACAGCTATTCTTATAAGAAAGCATTTAAAAGTGGGGTATGACCCCATCATGAGGCCATGGAAGGCGTCTCTGGAGAAGTGACATTTTAACTGAAGGTTAAGTAATTAAGGGAAGTTGGAAGAGAACAGAGGAAATGATCAATTGAGAGAGATATTGGCTTGGGGAATGGGGAGGAGAGTGGCCTTTCAAGGCAATGAAAGGAAATCAAATTATGACTGGGATGTGACCAGAGAGGTAGCAAGGACCAGACCCTGTGACGATAGGCCAGGTTCAGGAAGTTGGTCTTGACCCTGAGGGCAGTGGGAAGCCACTGTAGGGTTTTAAGTAGGAGAGATCAGATTCGTGTTTTACACTGGCTGCAGTGTGGAGACTGGACCCTGGAGGGAAGAGTAGATACAGGGAAAGTAAACTTCAAGGAAGGTGGTAACAAGACCTCTTCCAGGTTTCTGGCTTGTGCAACTGAATGATAGGTCTCTATTCACTCAGGAGACACTAGAAGAGGAGCGAGGTTTTTGGGAGCATGGGGGTTGTAGATGAAAATGATGAGTTTATTTTGGGGCGTGTTGAATCCAAAGTGCCCTAAAATATTTGTGAAAGCTATTGAATAGGCAGGTGAACGTTTAGACCTAGAACTCGAGAGCAAGTTCTGACCTGGAGATAATGTGGAAATGATGAAAGAAAAATAAATGAATAAATGGATGAGTGAAGCAGTGAAACTTTGACTTAATCATGAATCAATGAAAGAAATATTTGAGGATAAGAAAAGAATATGGAAGAATATATCTATGATTTTCTGAATTCTACATCTGTCTTTAAAAACTGAGTTAGTTTTCCTCTAGATTTTTAAAATAAGACAATTTCAAAAATTACTTTTAACTTTGATGATAGTACCCAATATTTGTCATTTCTGGTACCATTAATCTTGTTTGACAGTAAAATCACTATAGTATGATGTTTGTTTATTTAACTTATTTTCTTACTTAAGTAATCACCCTGATGGTTAAGTGCATCCTTTAAAATCTTAAAACAACTTATATCAGCCTTGATAACTTTATAGTCCTACAAGTCATAATGACAACTGAAAAATGAAAAAATGTATATATTTTCATTGTATTCAGAAATGTCCCTAGTTCTATACAAATAAACTACCAGTAGGAAAAAGAAATTTGTAAAAGCACCGTTCATAGAAACCTGTTTCTTTTGGAAAGTTTTCTTTTCTGGGAAGAAAACCAGGAGAGTAACTGATTTTGCCTTCTTGGGAGTCTTGCCATCTGGCCAGCAGAACTCCCTGTAACTCGTTCTGAAATAAGATAACAATGAAATACATGAACACGGAATACAGCTTTGTACTATTCTCCAATGACTACGACTTAATGGTGGCAACAGTGGAAGTGTCTCTTGCTGTTTTTTTCATATCTAAAAGCATGCATATTGTTTACCTAAAATAAAGACATTTTCCTAGTTTTTATATGATTAAAAAAATTTAAAGACAAAAATTATTTTGTGAAAAAAGTGTATTTCTTAATATCCAGATTTTTCCTCCTCATCTGTTAAAATTAACAATGCCTACCTCATAGTAGGTATAAGGTTAAATTAAAATAAGAGATATGAAAGCCTCTGAGAAAACTAAATGACAATCAAATTATACGTAGCTTTAAATTTCTATCCAGTTGTAGAGGAAGAGGAAGCTGTTCACCAAGGCATATTAGAAGGAGAAAAGAAGACAAAGATGGATGAAGGAATAAATGGATTACAGAAGGTATCAGTAAGAAAGGGTTGAATGGAGTAAAAGCAGGTGGTGATCATTATTATATATGTAGAATGTGGTCTCTCTGTGTATCCACTGCACAGGACCCCAGTGTCAACCGTAGTGATCTGAAGTAAGTAAGATTCCTGTTGATAGCCAGTGCTGGCCATCTCCCCGGGCCTTCCTGGGCCGCTTTTCCAAAGTGGGAACTGGAAGAGATCACTCTGCCCAGAGCTGTTTGGCTACATATACCGTCTCTCTTCCATTTTCAAGGTTTTATTTATTTAGGAGAAAAACAGTACAGCACTGAAAAAGTTTTACCTGGTGTGTTTATGCCTGCCAGTTTTCTTTATGAGAAGGGAAAGGAATTAGCTTTTTCCCCATCATCTTTATTGAACCCTTAATTTAGAGCTGAATTGAAACCATTCCAGGAAACATTTAAATATTGCTTTAAAAGGAATATCTAACGCAGAAGGACCACTGTAGTTTTCAGCAGCGCATGTTCTTCTTATGCATCAGGATGTCGTTTGTCTGTACCCTGCTGAGAAGTGTAGACAGCTGGTTTTCTGATCTGACATATCAGATAGACTACGCCTTTTTGGTAACATGAAACCTGTCACATTTTCATAGATATCTATGCCCATTTAATTCATCTGCCCGTCTTTCCTGATCCATCTGCCTGTCCAACTGTCTTTCCCAATGCAAGAAAACATGGTCATGGTCTAGAATCCTCTAGATTTTGAGAAAAGATAAGAATAGACTCTCATCACTGCTGAGTCTAACACCAGCCTGGTGATGCTGGAGTACAATGCTCATCTTCCGTGATCAGTTAACAGTTGCAGCATTAATAACGTGGGGGGGGGGGGCTTGTTACACCATTGCTGCAATGAGAGGTGGTTTTTTCCTGCCTAATCTTGGTCTGCTCAGGGCTCCTCTGCCTATGTTCATATGACTTGGACATATCAGGAGTCCTCAATTAAACAAGAGGAAGGGATTTAAAAAAATGTGAATTTTACATATATTTTCTTCTCATTTTTTTTAACATTAAGAATCAAGGGAAACAGAATATTTCAGGAAACTTTTTATATCACAGGACGAAAAGGTCTGAGAACCACAATTTTCAAACAGTATCTGTTGAAGGAAATCTCTTTTCACCTTTTGGGACAACAGAAATTTACTTAAATTTTTCTCTGTGAGTTACTCAGTTCTTCTGAAGTTTAAATATCGTTGCTTTATATGTACAGGTATACACGGCAAAAGCTGGGAACCTCTTGAGAGGTGAGACCATATTTTAGTCATCTTGAGGTCCTATTCCCATTGCCTGTCACAGTGCCAGCCACGTAGTACAACTGGGTAACTCACGCATCAAAGAATTAAATGAAGATTAATTGTTAAGGAATCTTAATTTTTTGGCAGCACAAAGTATAGCTTCGCTTTATAAATACTAACTTTTTGATAATGATATTTGGTGGAAAAAAGCAAATTTCCCTAATTTGCTCTAAAGAGCATAATACATTCAAAACGTTATCTAATGTTAAATTGCTTAATATGCCAGAGAAGAGCCATGAGAAGTAGATAACTGATGAAACAAGACATCAAAGTAGAAAAATATAGTATCAGAAGAATAAGAAGGACTTTTCTAAGATAGTATTGCTTTTGTGCTTTTTAAGTGCATGCGCTAACGATGGTTGGTGCTGAAGGACATTCTTAGAAATGAAAGTCTGTTGTTTGTGCACACAGTGAGCAGTTTACAGGCAGTGATGGGTGCTCATTTCCCCACCCACTGCGTTAACGTCCCTCACTTAAGGTATAGAGACTTGTCATAGCCATGTCTTCTGTAACTTACCATGAATGCAAATGGTGAACATAGTATGCCCAGGACTAAGTTTCTTATCATTATTTTATTTCTCTTAAGGTTCTTAACAGCTATTATTATTAATTTTTCATTTGTCACTTTTGAATTGTGAACACTGTAAATATTTGAATAAACAGAAGTAAACTTCATTAAAGTGATATTCTGCAAATGGTACTGCTTTCCTCATATGTCATATGGTAATATCGAGACGTCATTGCGCGTAAAGGATACCTATATTAATGTGTGCAGGGTTTTAACTTGGAACTTTTGAGATAATAAAGGATTAGCCAAAAATGGATGGATCTTTGCTGTAGAACTTTTTCTTTAGGTCCAGATAGTAAGTGTTTTAGGCTTTCCAGGTCATACGGTCTGTCGCAACTACTCAGCTCTGCCATTGTAGCACAAAAACAGCTATAGAAAATATGCAAACAAAAGGGCACGACTGTGTTCCAATAAAACTTTATTTACAGAAACAGGCAGCTAACCGGATTTGGCCTGTGGGCCATTTTTTGTTGACCCATGCACTAGAAAAGTAAAAACATTTAAAAGAGGGTTACATCTCTCTTCTCAGCCTTTCTCTCTCTGATTTTCCTTTGAGACCATGCTCAAATCCTGCTCCCCCTGCCAGCTTCCCCTCCTTCTCTCTGTCCCTGTTATCTGTTCTATATCTTCTTATCTTCCAGAATGAGTGTCTTGTTTCTCCAACCACATTGTTGGCTATGTGATTGTTTCCTTCCTTTCCTCCCTTCTTGCCATCCTTCCTCCTCCGACCTCCTCAATTCTTAATAGATGAGCCAGTAGATATTTGATGCTAGTAATGAGTTTGTTTTAACTCTTAGCTATCATTACAGGAGATTCTGTGAAAGTAATTAATTATTTTACTTTAATTTCTCAGGCCCTCTCATAGTCATTAAATGCTTCATGTTGCGAATGAAGATCTTTAGATATTTTCTGACTTTTTTAGGAAAATTTTGAACACATAAGACTGGGGAGACCAGTTAGGCAAAATATTACAAAGGCCTAAACTATAGTAGTGTATATATAATCTTAATCTGGTGGTTAAGATTTGGTGTTCTCACCACCTCAGCCTGGGGTCATTTCACAGTCAGGGAACCACACCACCCATCTGTCCATTGTCATACTGTGGTGGCTGCGTTTTGCTGTGATGCTGAAAGCTATGCCACTGTCATTTCAAATACCAGCAGGGTCACCCATGGTGGGTAGATTTCAGCAGAGCTTCTAGACTAAGACAGACTAGGAATATATATAAGGTCTTGGCCACCCACTTACAGAAAAATTGGCCATGGAAACCCTATAAATAGCAGTGGAGCATTATCTGATATAGTCCCGGAAGATGAGAGGATGGTGCAAAAAGACTGGGCAGGATCCCGCTTGGCTGTACACAGGGTCAGTAGGAGTCGGAATCCACTCCACTGCACTAACAACAACAAACTCTACTAGAGATGGAAAAGAAAGGTAAAACTGAAGAACATTTAGTAGATAGAATTAACGTGATTTATTGATAGGAGTCATTTATCTCAGATCCCAATTGAAACCAGATGTTTTCCAAGTAATACTACCGTACATATTAACCACTGTGGGTAGTTCTAAGTGGAAAAGGGCTTGCAGGGGCATAGCAAAGTAAGTGGCATGTTAACAAATTATCTCTATGTCTAGGAGTCTTGTGAGATTCATTTATAATAATGGTTTTCTTATCCTCAGGTTATTCAACCTAAAATTATGAAAACAGTCCATGTTATTTTTAGCCATCTCTATAAGTATGCTTTTGTTAGTACTCTACCAGACAGATTTTGTGGGGGTTTTTTGCCAGGAAAGACTCCTCTGTTCTTTTGGAAGGATTGGAATTTTCAGCTTCCAATGACTTTTTGTGGTTTGTGATATTTTTATTCTTACATTCTGTAGTTAGATGCTTTCTCTTTATAATTCAAAATCATAAAAATATACCTTGCAAAAATATTACTGTAAATTCCTTCCTACTCCTCCTCCTTCCTTTCTCAAGCTGTGTTGATCTACTCTATTCAAAGCATACTCTGATATTGAGAATGCTGAAATGAATAAGAAACTCCCTTCCAAGGGATTTTTCATATAAAAGAACATATAAGACATACCCATGCAACCAGAATATAACATGGAAAATGATGAGCTGTAAAAGAAGTCAGATAAAGTAGTTTGAATTGGGGAAACATTTCTTTCATCAGGTCAGATGAATGAGCAAAAGAGAGTGTCTCAGGACCCTGTGCAAGTTGCAGTGTCTGTGCTCCCTTGCTACCTCAGGCTAATGGTAATGGTGTCCTGAAAAGGTCGCCACACTTCCAAAAATGCCTAACCTACCCTAGAGAGATGGAAATCTATGAAATATGATTTTTGCCAGTGTTCTTTACTGATGGATGTTGACAAACTGTGTAAATCTGCTGATTCTATATATCAGTTATAATGGAATTATTTTAGCTATAGCTTTGGTAAGAACTTTATCTGCTCCTGTTGCTTCACAGATTTTCTCTTTTCCCTTTTTAAGGAGAATGCTCTGTCAGGTGATCAAAAACAAAATAATAGTGTCAACGGATTGCTTTATTTCTATTTGCAAGAATAATTTGGCGATGTGTTTGTTACATAAAATTTTAAGAAATGAATCGCTCTTCAGTTCGAAAGCCTACCTGATGAATTAAACCAAATCTGCGTGAAGTTATTTGTTTAAAATGTGGCTATTTTGCCTTAATCTGAGAAGTAAATGGATATTTACATTCTGCTTGTGCTGATGTCCTTGTTTGTAGGCTGCCATCATATTTCAAGGTAATTGTTACTGATGCAGCCTGTCTTCATACACAGAAAACATTTGCATTGCATTTTGCATTTGGGATGTCACTCTTTGTAAGTAAAGACAAACACATAGTTTGAGTGAAGACAAATGGTGCTTTAAGCATGTTATTTTCCACTTCTTCCTCTTGTATGAATGAAAATTATTCAGCAGTTCAGAGTAAGTACTAAAGTGAAGTGAATAATAAAAAATACATCTATGTGTGATCACACTTTTAAAAATTGTCAGAAAAGAAGATGAAAGGTATTTCTAGGTTTGTGATAAAAGGTTTAGCTACTTTCTGTCAATATACATGTCAGATCTCTTGAATGGGAACCTGTTTTGAGACATTTTGTCCAAGCTTTTAGGTTTCCATTTCATCTATCATATGAGATTTTACCTTTATTTTAAGGAACTTTGTTGACAATACTGATTCTTTTTCAGTTGTGGTGTGTTAATTTCATAATGCTCGTAACACAAATTCAGAAAAGTTCTCTTCCATGCTGGATAACATTCTAGAATGATAAAGGCCATCCATTAAATGTTAAGTCCATTTCTCTATACATTGGATGAGATCATTGAATGAGATTCTGTGGGTTGGAAGGGTCGTTAACTACAGCATAATGATTCATGTCTGTTTTTAAAATCTTGTACACTCTACAATTCCACAATTTCATGCAAGGAAATATCAAGCTCTTGTAAATCCTATGAGCATCATGGTATACTAAGGTCGGGGTAAATGTACATCTACCATCTACCATTTTATGAATTTTAAATATCAGTGATGGTAAACCTTATGCAAATTGATGTCCTAGGAGTAAGATTTTCAGATGCCTGAAGTTTTGTTCCAATTATCTGTATATTATTATGACATCCTCCCTTGATAGTGAAATTTGATGATAGCTCTGCCTCTCAGTCACTTAGCAAGAGACTTTGCATAAAGTCATAATCTACCGAATATTTATTGACTAAATGATAATGTGATAATGTAAATAAAAATAATTTATAACTGGCAAACTATACAAATATGTAATGCTATCACTTTAGTTGTATAGGATCAGACCTAGAAGCTATTTTGTTGAAATAAAAATAAAAAATAAAAGTACTATGTACTCTTTGTGGAGTATATATTTATCCTAATATACGTAAGTGTACCTGACATAGTTCTTATACCAATGAAAAACACGTTTTAAATATTTCCTTGTTTTCTTCAATTAATAGCATTGCATTCACATTGACTTTTCAAATTAAAAGCTGGCTAATCATTTTGTAGTGTATGTAAAGATTGAAGTTTAATTACAAGATAAGTGACTGCTAGGCAAAAGTAGGTGAATTTATATTTTCATCACTGCTCCTTTTAGCTAAAGAGCATTTTAACCTGTTTACTAAACATCTCAGTCAGTGTCTGGTTATACTCGTGAGCTTACATTAGATTGAACAGAAACATTTCAAAGGAACAGAACACTAGGTGCTTGGCAGTTTCCCTTACCCTTGTTTTAATAATCAGTTAGAAGGCTTTGAGCAACAATGCAGTGGGAAATTACTAGGGATATTTTTCCATTCAGTGGCTTGTGCTAAGACCACCAGTTCATAGGGAGTATGAACACTTTGTGCAGTGGTGAAATTTTTCATTAGATATCTATCTAAATTCCTAAAAATCACTTATGGATCCTCTGTATTCAGAAAGGCATCAGTTGTTCTTAGAAACATACAGCTATCAGCTATAAGATTTTGCTCTGTCCTTTCTTAGAAGAAAGTCATTTTTGTTAATGGTTTTCTTTGCTACCTTCCATAATGGACAGCAGCCTTAAATTGAGATCTCAAAACTGTGACTCTGGGGCCAACCCCCTGGCCTAGTGGTTAAGTTCAGCACACTCTGCTTTGGTGGCCCAGCTTCAGTTCTTGGGCACAGACCTACATACAACTCGGCAGCCATGCTGTGCAAGTGACCAACATACAAAATAGAGGAATATTGGCACAGATGTTAACTCAGGGCGAATCTTCCGCAGCAAAAACAAAAAACTGATTCTGAACCAATTATTTAACCTCTTGTGGAAGAAAAGCATTTCAAAGGAAGAATATATAAGATTAGAAATATAAGTTCTCCTCTCAAGACAGAATTTGACTGCTGATCAGTAGGGAAAGTTTTAGGCAAATAATTTTATTTCTTTCACTAAACTTACTTTTCTCAAGATCCTAACACCCCAGGAGATAAAGATTTAGAGTTGTTGGCTGTCCTTTCCGCTTACATACATTAGCACTCTTTACATAATATAGTGGATTTAAATGGTTTGTGAACCGTTGTTTGGTTAATTATATAACCATAAAATAATGTCTCTGTGAAATTGTGATTTAAACATCTTATAAGTTTATGTCAGTGATTTTACACAAATGAATTCACTAAGTTTTTCTTAGAGGTGCATTATATTTAAAGACTGTAAAAACGTCTGCAATTGAGTTGACTGTCTCCTCCTACTGCAGTCACATTTTTTAAATAATGCAATTTCAATCCATCCCCCACCAAACTTACGTATAACACAGTCTATAAAACTAGAATAATGATAGTCCTTATAGAATTTCGGTGAAGGTTGTGTTTAGCATAGTGCCTAGAATATCTTGATCACTTCCTAACGTGAGCTAGTGTCATTATTAGTATTGTTTCTGAAATGTTAAAGTAACAGTCAAGAAGAACTGGATTTTTTTACTCTCTTCGTATACTTCTTCTAAACACTTGATATTCCCAAGTATTTTATATTATAAATCATTTCATGGAAGACTTTGTTACTTGAGAGTAGGAATTTTAGAGTAACTGCATCCATAGCTTTCCTTAATATCCTTGTTCCTAAATTGGCAAGTCTTTCTAGGCATCACCTGATTCCTCCAGGACTCTTGTTCTTCTGACTTGTCAGAAAGAATGAAACAGTGAGGGCTGATACTGCTACATCCAGGTGTGCTCAGAACCTCATATATACAGCAGATTTTTTCCTGATGTAGCCAGTAATTGGCTCAGTTCCAGAAACCATATTTTCAGTCTGAGAAAATCCCTGACCTTTATTGAATTTTCTTTGGATAGCTGTAGTTATGTGCTTGGAAATTATTGCGGTCGTTACCCTTAAAACACAGAAAAATACCTCTAAACATTCACAGTGTGGTCTAGGATAGCTACTGAAGTCTAAAGGGCACTTCCTTTCCCGCTCCCTTGCACCCGGGCATCTAGTCATCTGAACCTCATTTTATGTGTGCCTGGAGGTCAGGACCCTGTAGTTGCCCAGGCTCGCTGTATCTTGAGGTGGGCTAGCCTCCATTCCCCTTGGAACAGGAGTGCTACTCCCTGTCTTTTATCCTCTATTTACTTATTCACCTTATCCATTATATATGGGGCCAGCACACAGAAGGTGCTTGGAAAAAAGGGAGTCTGAGATCTTGATTTCAGGACTCTGCCCATCAAAATCCAAGCATGGCTGCAGGAAAAATTTTGTAAGTCAAATTAATTAGATAATTTTCCATTTTTAATAAAGGGATTGATTAATGAATAAGAATTTATTGGCTATGCTGTCTCTCCCAACTATGAACTTACATTGAGTAGACAAAACGTTCTCAGACCTAATCTCTACTTTCTTTCGTTTTGCAGATACTTTACTGGATTATTTATTTTGTGCCGAGCATTGCACTAGATACAGGATGTATCACTCCTTGTAGTTTTATAGTTTATTATCAGGTAGGGGATGCAGATAAAAGCAGGTTAGAAACACATAATTAGGTATTCACTAGTTGTGGTAAATGCTGTGATGGGAGAAAACAGGCTGCAGTGATGAGAATAAATTGTGTGGAAGGGGGTAGGGAAATTCTACTTACAGAGGGATTCAGGAAAGACTTCTGAGGATTCTACCCTTTGGTCAGAACTGAAGGAATTAGTGATGTGAAGACTGGGGTCAACAGGTTTCCATACTGTTTGAAAGGTCACTAGGGGGTCCACCAGCCACCAGAAAAGATTATAATAACCTCTGTCTTCCCCTTTCAGGAAATCACATACTTCCAGTACACAAAAACCTATTAGTAGCTGCTGCATTCGTACTTTGGGAAGGTTCCAAGATTATTTTTTATAATGTTTTGAGTATTTATTTATTTATTATATGTACTTCCATCTAATCATGGATTACTTTTCAATTTAGTCATTGGGAAAAAAAGAAGGCTTTGTCATACATCTGTATTGAATGCCAATACAAAATAAAAATCCAAATAGAAATTATTTTAAGATTGTCTACCTTTGGGGATTATCTATGCTACTATTTCATTAGAACACATAATTGAAGAGTTGAGGGGATGTTTATGTATGTATTGCGTATTTATCATACCTAAAGTAAGAATAAATTATTAATATTAATCCATGCAAAGCATGCTTCTGTTCTAGTTACAGTTTTATTTTTAAAGATTATTGTTTTAAAAAAGATATTCCTAATTATCTATATTAGGAGTCATAAAGAGTGAAAATATCCGTTTTTATGTTCAAGCTTAATTTTTACGTTTCACTAGGGACCCAGAATCAACCAATTCTTTCAGAAGTAGGTCCCTGAAATCAATACATATGTTTCTAAATAAATTATCTTTCATAATAGTATTGAAAATATAACTTACGTTCTTGCTATTTTTTTCTCCTCTCATTTTCAACATTTGATCTTTACCTATAGTATACAGAAATTAATAAATGTCATGTTAGAGTCATTCATCATTCATTGAATAAATAAGCCCCTACTGTATACAAGGAACTAGGCTACATGCCAAAGACATAGATCTTGAAATAATTCATGCACGATACCAATCTATTTTTTTTCTTGAGTATACTGAATATATACTAGTATTACGTGACTGTAAAACAGGCAGATTATTCATGTATTAGTTGTTGCTATAAATTTTTAATCACTTTGTAATTTGTATGTCACTATATTATGAAGGGTCATTGCTAGCAGAAGGAACGAACACTTTATACAGACCAGGCATTTTATCTCTTTTTTTTTGGTTGTTGCTTCATCCATGTTTGCTTTAAACTTTTTTCAGTTTTATTGAAAACTGTAAATCATAAATTTTATTAGCCTCTGATTTAGCATTTAGATTGATGTATAAAATACAGAAGTGGCTTAGCCAGCAGCAGGGCCACAGTGTTGAAGGTTAGGTTTATCCTAGCATGGACAGAGAACATATATTTCCTCAGCCTCTTCTTCCCCACCCAGCTATTGATCACACAAAGCTTTGTCATACAGATAACTATTTCTTAACTATGAAGTAGTATTCTTTAAGTGCCCATGTCCTCAAAGTACATTTTTTACATATAATCATGACTTTTGAGCATTTGCAATTGTCAGTTTTGTCTTCATCTAAATAAAGCACTCACAATAAACACTTTTGATATCAATAGGTGATTTTAGACTGTTGTCTTTAGTCTCAATAATGTGATGATGTTTCTAATTTGTATTTGTAAGTTACTTAATGAAAATCAGGAAAACTGCAGTTAGGATAGTTTGTCATCATTCAGGTGTTTCCTATTGTATAGCATGCCCGTCATTGTGTGTTTAATCTCTAGTGTAGCAATGCAGAGTGGGGATTATAAGTACTATGATGCCCACAATAACATTCAGCAATGCCCATAGGTTAGTCAAGAATAAATTTTTACAGTATGTGGATGGCAAGGTACTTAAAATAATAAATTCACATTTTTATGTAAATAAAAATGTTTTAATTTTTATTTTACTATCTGGAGCATACATTGAATACACTTCCTGTCAAAATCCAAATGTAGTTTTGGTTTGGAAACTTTATAAAATGATTCTAAAGTATATGTGGAAAAATTAATATGCCAAAATAATGAAGAAGATATTGTAAAGAACTTTCCCATTTATATGTTAAAATAATTTATTAAGCTATAGTAATTAAAACAGTAATGTTTGGACATAGATAAATGTAAAAATATTGGTAAAAATAGAATATAATATCAAGAAATAGACTAAAGTATAAATAAAGATTTAGGACAGTAAAATTGATATTTTCAGTCGGTGGGAAAATACTTATTTTGATAAACAGTGTTGAAACAACTAGCTAACTATATGCAGTAGGGCTGGGATGAGGAGAGAAGAATAAAGTTAGATATTCACACCTCATCCTATAACAAAATAAACTTTGGATGGAGAATCATAATAATAGTCTATTAAGGTTAAATAATAATTATTGAAAATATGGAAAAATTCTTACAATTTAAAACTTTAATGCTACAAATACACACCTTGATATTCTCATTAATTCTTCTAAAACCTTCCATATCCATATATACTTGTTTATTTTTTAGTTGATCTGTTTAATCCTAAAATTGGTATCTTAAATTCCTCTATTATATAGTAATTTTATCAGGACCTTCTTGAATTTCCAAGATTCTGCGTTTTATCTCACTGCTGTGTACTTCCACATAGCAATCAACCAATCACTGTTCAATGATGAACTGGAAACCTGGAGGAAAAGGTTTGAAAGACATGTGATAAGCTAAATCTTAATATTTCATAACATATAAAGAGCTCTTACAAAACAATAAAATAGCAAATAGAAAAATGAGCAGAGGACATGAACTGGCAGTTAATTTAGAACATGAACAGGTTAGTTAATTTCTAATAAATATTTGAAAATGAAGAAAGTTAAATTTAAAACAATGAAAAACCATTTTCTACTTAGATTGGTAAAGATTTTTAAAAACTTTAATTCTCATTATTAGTGAGTAGAAAAAAACATATGCTCTTGGCAGAAGTATTAATTGGTACAAGTTTTTTGGATTGAAATTATTAAAATATACTAAACATATTTAAGAATACATGCTCTTTGACACAGCAATTCAACTCTTAAGAATTTACCACAAGGCAGTAATCAAAGAAGACATCAAATATATATGTTTTCAGTTGTCCTTCATATCATTGTGTATAATAGCAAATTTTAGGAAGCATCCCAAATCTCAACATATATGGGATCCTACTTTTACTGTTGATAAAGATAATCAGAATACTACTAAATAACAGATAAAGTATGATCTAATTTTTATAAAAATAAATTTATTTCCATGTAGATATAAATATTTCAGAAGAACTTGTGTAGCAAGGTATTAATAATTGTGGATAGGATTTTTTATCACATTTATATTTATCTGTGCTTTCAAAATGATTCAGAGTGGACATACCTTTATAGTAAAAAAAATAAAGCCATCCCCATACTTTAAAAATAATTAAGATGATTAAAGATTTTATACCACAGTAAATATTATAGTAAAAATATATGTTTAATAAAAAGTTTGACATTTAATATGAGACTTCTATAATATTTGATGAACTTAGATATTTTTCAGATTTTTTTGCTTAAGAGAGATCAGTTTTCCTGAAAAGGCTTTTTATATTCTTTCTTCTCTGTGCTACACTATCCTAGCAGTTATTAAAGCTGAAATACTGTAGTCTTGTGTTAATTTATCTGTCTTCTATTAAATATGTCCAATAGATATGTAATATGAACCACTATGTTATTTAAAATGTTCTACTAGCTCTGTTAAAAAAATTAAAAATAAAAAGATAAAATTGATTTTAATAAGATAGTTTAACTCAATATATGAAAAATTAATTATTTTAACATGCAATTAATGTGAATTTGTTATTGAGGTACTATACATTCTTTTGTTGAACAAATTTTCAAAATCCAGTATATATTTTATACTTATACTACATTTCACTTTGGACTAGCTGTGTTTCAGATGTCACATGTGGCTAAGTGGCTGACATACTGAACAGTGCAAAATTGGACTGTTAAGCTCTCTAGGGACCAGAGGATCTCTTTCTCTCTTATATCCCCAGAGCCTAATACAGGGCCTGGAATTTAGTAACACTTTTAATATTGGAATCTGCTTCCCCAAACAGAGTGTTTTTGCTACTACCAACTCTGTAGTATCACTCGCTCAGTTGTGCTTTTCATGCACATGCCTCTGTCCTGCATTAAAGTGTGTGCTCCTCAAGACAGCAACCCTGTTTTAGTTAGTACTCAGTCTATGTTTATTGGAAGGAAGTTGGGGAACAACAGAGAAAACTAACTTAATTTTTTACTTCAAAGAACTTTATTCTTGTAAATCACTGTCTTGAAATATTATATGTTAAATTTCATAAGGTCAAATTTATGGAATTATATAGCATTTAGCAACAGAAATTGAAAGACCTCAACTCTTCATTTGTTTGGGCTTTAGATTAGGCCATCCAAAATGTCTGATTGCTGATTTTCTTTTTAAAGATCTCTAAGGGTTAGAAATTCAGTAACCTTACTTAATATAACCTTGTCCCATGTTGAATAAATTTTGCAGCTACAGAGTTCTTCCCTGTCGATCCTAATAATCCCTTACTGTAACATTAGACTTTTCCCCTGTGTTCCTCAACAGATACAGACAACAGTTGGTCAGCATTAATCATATAGTGAGCTTTCACATTAGTAATGCTACTTATTGTATTTTCCTTCAACTTTCTTTTTACAAATTATAGAAGGTTAATTTTTAAAAATTCACATCATGGAATTATTTAAATATATTTTTCTAATAGAAAAGATGAGAACAGTAATGTGTTTGTACATTGGGTTTGAGATATCTTTTCCCATGTAAATAATGTTATAAATAATACTGAGTACTTTTAGTCTGTCAGTGATAATAACTGAGTAGCCATCATATGCCAATATGGTGTTAGTTGCTAAGACCAAGAAATTATCTATATTTGTTTTCTGATGTGCCCTTAGCTAATACTTTTATTTTAGGTAGGGACCTAGGAATCATCATTGAGCCATGTTAGCATCATGCATACTGTTTATTAGAGTAGCCAGAGGTGTAAATTAAAACAGCTTTGCCATCTGACCCAGTTCAAATCCTGGCTTTTTATTTGTCCCACATCTCTAAGTCTCATCTGTAATCTACCTACCTCGTAAAGTTGTAGCAAGAATTAAATGAGACAAATGCGTCTAAAGTACGTGGCCATAGTAAATATGTAATAATCAATTGCTATTGTTATTACCGTTAACATTGTTATTACTGTTATCATTGTTTTCTTTGAAGAATCAAACAGACATGCTACTGTCAACATTGGAAACTAAATGCTGCATATCTTCAGAAACTTGAGGGCCGGACCCATGGCATAGTGATTGCGTTCGGCACACTCTGCTTTGGCGACCTGGGTTCATGGGTTCAGACTTGGGAGCAGACCTGCACTGCTCATCAGTCATGCTATGGCAGCAACCCACGTACAAAATAGAGGAAGATTGGCATAGATGTTAGTTCAGCGTGAATCTTGCTCAAGCAAAAGGAGGAGGAATAGGGCCAGCTGGTAGTGTAGTGGTTAAGTTCGCGTGCTCTGCTTCGGCAGCCCCGGGTCCGCAGGTTTGGATCCTGGGCACGAACCTAGCACCACTTGTCAAGCCACGCCGTGGCATCATCTCATATAAAATAGAGGAAGATTGGCACAGTTGTTAGCTCAGCAGCAATCTTCATCAAGTAAAAAGAGGAAGATTGGCAACAGATGTTAGCCCCCGCCATTCTTCCTCAGAGGGGGAAAAAAACGAAACTTAAAAGTTACCAAAAACCTGAAAATAAAAACCAAAATAGGCAACTGGTAGTAAGCCAAATGCCACATTTCAAATATGGACTGTGCCTTCTCAATCTTTCCCCATAGGAAAGATGCAGCAAGCTAAGGAGATTCCTGAAAGGGGATAACTGAAATAAATATACAGATAAATTGCTACCTCAGGAAGGCATTCATTTATTCATTCGTTTAATCTATTGAATGCTTTATTATATGCCAGGCACTATCCCAGGAGCTTGGGATACATCAACGAACAAAATGAAAATGTCCGCCTGACAGTCTTTCCAGTAAAATTTATACTTTTAGTCTTAACCCAAATAGGCTCTGCTGTGAGGCCAGGATGGGAGAAGAATAAGCGAGAAACAGGTGGAGCCAGGAAAAGGAGACCAACTCTTGATCTGTCCCAAGACAGAAGACCATCAGGCCAAAATCCACGGCCCAGTGTCTGAGGAGACAGGTATCCTTAAGTCTAACTCAGGCTGACACTAATATCCACAAGGCCTGTTGGTCTGTGGGGGAATGCCAGTCTGTGGGAAATGCCAGTGAGGTTTGGGAGGTGGAGAGGGGATGGGCTATACTCATTGAAAAAGAACAGTGACAACTTAGAGTATCGCCCATATGGCAGCTCCTGGTGAAAGAGGACTGACTGTCAGATCATCTGAGGCACAGTTGATGGGAATCTGGGATGGACTCCAGGGTCCTCTTAGTAGAGAACTGAAATAAACAACAAACCAGGAACAGAGACTGACTGTATGGTGGTTGAGAGAAGGGCTGGAGGCGGTTAGAATGGGGTGTTTGGTGGAGGAAAGCCTGTCGCTAAATAGCCAAAGCACGTTTACTCTTATGTAGTTTCTAAAATAAGTTTTATCTGACATGTATGTGTCATTGCATAAAAGGCTTACAGTATTTAAGTTGGAAATCTTTAATACTGGAATTTTCAGTTTTATTGGAAAGGAAATGGTGTGTTTTAGGGGGAAGTGTTCTCTAGCTTGATAAAGTACGTGTCAGAAATTGATTAAGTTTGGAATTAACTGTAAGCGAGAAGTCACTCAATAATTTCCTGGTCTTCATTTCGAAGAGTGTACCTCAGAGGAGAGAAACATTATCATGAAAATATGCAAACAATGTTAGAAAATTTGATAATGTAATTCAAAGAAAAATAGGAAAGTTTTGTCTTAACTATTAAAATTCATCCTGCAGCAGCAGTAGCAAAAACAATTGAAGTATCAGCCAAAATCATTGTTAGCTATTTCATGAATTATTTATAAATATTTATAAATGATAATAGTTTGATGGCTTTGGCTGTTTTACTAGAAAGCTTAAAGAGTGGTAAAGACCACATTTTAAAAAAATATTTGTTTATAGATAGTTTTAAATAGGAGAAATTTTATCTGATACTGTATAATTATCAAGGTCTTAAGAATGATTACTGATTTATCTCTGAGAAAAAAAAAGACACATGTTATCTTCATTTGACTGTTTGAAAAATTGAAGCGAGATCTTGTCAAGGAAAACTGATGCAATCTCTATCTTCTCCATTTGTCTGATGATTGTTCTCTAGATCCAGATTGATGTACCCAAACTACATTCAATATATGTCCCATCAGTCAACTAGTTTCTCTTTAGTGTCTGCTGTTTCCAAGCACTCTTGTAAGGGCTATAAACAAAATTAGTACAAAAGATTGCATCCAATGTAGCTCATAGTAATTTTTAAAAATATATTTCAAATCTGATGTTTGTTCTTAAAGACTAGTATTTTAATCACAGATGTTATTTTTACCTCTACTAATAATTGGACCCTTAATTAATAATAACAGCTAAAAGATTTTGACTGAGGCATCAGGAATAATTTTTCTCTCTTCCTAAGTTATGACAAGTATTTTTTCTATTTTTAAGGAAGTGTATCAGCCCATGAGTATCTCATTTCTCTCATTTGAGAAGACAAAATAGTGTTTCTTATATTGATTTTATTTTCTTGTGAAGTTGAAACATAGAAAAGTACATAAAAACCAAAAATATTCCATTGTGTTGGTATAATAATATAATACATTATATGATATAATAAAACATCAAAAACTAAAAAAATAGAAATTCCATACTGTGTAGTATTTTGTGCCTTGATTAGTCTGTAGTACTTTAAAAACTAAACACAGAATAATGACATATCCTAAATAATGTTACAGTTTTATAAAAAACATGAAAATAACCACATTCAAATAAAAAACATCAGTTGAATTTCTTTTACAGGATTTATCAAAAATAACCTCAATAAAGTATTTTTTTAATTAAGTGGGTAAAATAGAAATGTAACATCAAGAGGAGAGATTTTGCAATCTTAAAGTTTTTCTTTTGTCATTTATTAAAAATTATTTTAAATGATATCCTGATATGATTATACTCCTCCCCACCCCAGCTGCTTAGAGGCCTGTCTCAAACAAGTAACTCAAATTAGATTTTGTTCTCTTAATTTTGAGGCTTGGCTCCCACACAGATTTAACTTTGGTAATTAAACCAGATAGTGACTGATGATGCTTCCATTAAGAGCAGTTCAGCCCGGAATTCAGCTCAACACTAGAGCCCCTGAAAAGAGGGACATACAGTCTATTCTGGCAGAGTTCGTAATCTGTTCTTGAAGAGGGAACAGCATCAGTGTGAAAATGAAACCAGTACAGTTGCACTGTAAAAGTATGCTCCTACAAACAGGATTAATACACAGGAAGAATGATTCATACTGTCTGGGGACAAAGACAGCTTCGTGGGGGACATGGCTCAGGGATAGTGTCTTACTAACCAAGTGGGAGGTCACCCTTTAAACAGCAAATGTTCCTCTCATTAGATTATAAACTTCATAAGGGCAGAGACCCTGTTTAGTTTGTTCACCACTGTTTCTTCAGAGCCTCGCCTAGTAGTCAGTGCTCAGGAGGGCATTGTTGAATGAACCCAGGGAAGATGGGGAAGGGCATACCAGGCAGAAAGGCAGTCATCTCCCTTAAGTGTTCGGGAAACCATAAATTGTGGGTGCCCTTGGAGCAAGCTAAGACAGGTGGGAGAATGGTTAGGTGTAAAGCTGGAGGAATAATAATAATAATGAGAGGTAGTACTTAGTAGTACTTATGGTACCTCACATTATTTTAACCGCCTTACGCATGTTAACTAATTTAATCCTCAAAAAACCCTTGAGGTATGTACTATTACTGTCCCTCCACTTTTATAGATGAGGAAACTGAGGTACAGAGAAGGTAAGGAATGTGCCCCAGATTATGTAGCTAATTTTTAGTGTAGAACAGTCTGGCTCCACATTTACACTCTTAATAATGTTGGGCTTTTTGTCAAGACATACATAATTGCCATTTTTAAATGTCCAAAGTAGTTAAATATCAGTAATTTCAAATGGTTCAGTACACTGTCATGCAGAGGAGTTTGGATATTATAGCTATAGATGGATCACTTGAAGGGCTTTGATCAAGGGAAACGAGATGAGATTTATTTGGAGCAATGAACTATAGACTTCCTGATTCACCATTCATCCTATAAATAATGACACAATAGAGTTATTCTCCAAAATTACCCAGGACTCTCCCACTCCAAGCCTAACTTATTCCCATTTCTTTTTAAATTGGCCTGATTCCTCCCCTTGGACCTCATTCCTTTGGGCTTCACTGTCCTATGGACTTTGGCTGACACTTTGCTGTTTCTGGTGACTTCTGCCACTGCAAGGTGAAGTTCTAATAACCACCACTCAAAAGTGGGAAAGAGAGAAAAGAAACTCTTCGTGAAGTTCTGCTGTACAACCTTGCTTCCTTCTGCGTGGCCTGGGCCATCCCAGGTCTACCCATGAAGCATATTGACAAAGGATTGTATAGGAGATAACTTCAAGCATTAGAGATGAAAGAAAGATTAAAAATATATCTATAAACAGTGTTTTTATTCAGTCTTCTGGTTTAATGGTTTGGAAGCGTCTCCAAGTATAAGTAGCACATGCATATCACATACAAAATAATTTTGGAATGCTTTTCACAATTATTCTTCAGGCCATACTCTTTAGAAAGACAATCTTGAGAATAATGATAGTAATTATATTTATTTAGCTAGTTATAGCTTACAAATTACTTTCATAAACAAATTCTCATTTGATCCTCGTAGTAACCAAAGGAGGTGTAATTATCACCATTTTATAGGTGAAAAAACAAAGGTTTAGTGAGGATATATGTGTTTTCAGAGCTTCAATCTAGGCTTCCTACCTTCAGGTCTGTCATTTTTTTCACTACAATGCAAAAATCTGTCCACATTTATAAATTTAATAAATCAGAATAGTATTTTATTAATACTGGATAATAGTGGAAACACATGGGTCTCTATTCCAAGCTTTGAGTTAGTTGTCTCTGTTGTGTTTGTATAAACCAAATAAGCTCTCAACTCTGTGATAATTACCAAGGTAACCTACAGTAGTTTTATGGTCATAAAAGTAATTTTGATATTTTCAGTATGAAGCAAAGGAGCCTCATCCTAATGTAACATGAAGATAATACAGGCTGTACTTGTCTGTATAATCTAATACTGTAACTTAAATTTTCCAAAGTCTTTTAGTTTCTTTGAGAGGAAATACGTTTTTAATTATCTTAATTATAATAGTGTGGCTTTTATAAACTGATTACCTGGTCTTTTCAGTTGGAACCTTACTAATTTCTGTGAGGGAAAGGGGAGATGGAGAAGAAAGCCTCCAACGTAGAGCAAGTCACAGAGGGTTTCAGGACATCACTCATGGCTTCCAGAAGAAGAAAAAGCGATGCACCAGAGGCTGCTTTGTCTCTTCCTCAGCACTACACCAATCTATGTGCCCATGCACCGTGCAGTCATCGACTCTCCCTTAGGCTTTATAAAGTTGTATAGTTCTGCCATGTTTCTTCCTGGCCAGCTTTCATGCCAGCCCTCTGTTTCTCTGTTGAAATTTCTCTAGAGCCTCTGCTAAGGCACCAACCTTGTTTGGTTTTTAGGAATTTGGAGAAATACAAGAGTAGGGTAAGACTGGCTTCCAGTCATAGGGAATAGAGCCATGGGGGGAACCCTAGACAGTATCCAAGGTAAAATCCAGCTCATTAATCACAAACTGATCTGACAAGCCTCCTTTCTGGAGGCCCCAGAAGGAGAAAGAACTAATGACCGATGGAAGGGAGCCACAAACAGGGAAAGAAAGATCGGTAGTAAGGTAATGGTAAGAGGCTAAGCGTGGTGAAAGGCCCATAAAAGATCAGCACTTTTTATAGTGCCCCTGTGGCTTCAGCCTTGGGAAGAAAGAAACAATTAGGACACCAAAACCAATTTTCAACCCCACTCTAGTCTTTGAGGTTTCTGCCAGGCTTGATTCTCCTCTTTTCCTTATCTCTTGGCCCTGACCCATTTAACTTGGGAAGGCTATCCTGTCCTAGTTTTCCCCTGAGGACATAACGGACCTACCATCCAGCCCTAGCCCCTGACTAATGCACTGATTGGGTCTTCCCAGTTCCCCACATTCCCACTCAAGCCAGGAGGCTTTCTGTCACATTGGAACTGGACGGACTTCTGCCTCAGGGAGTGTAAGAGAGAATGTCAAATGTAGGGTGGAACAAAGGTTATACTAGCCAAGGGAGGGGAAAAGAGGAACAGCTACTCTCTCTCTTGGTTTAATAAAGGAGGACAAGACTTCATCTCCTTAAATTGCCCATAGGATTGTTACAGTACAGGTCTTCAGGATGTTTCATATTTCATATTATTCGTTATTAATTATCTTACATGTTTCTTGTATTGGGCATTATCAAAGACAGTAAAAAGATGTTAGAAGAGAAATTCAGTGAGACCTTATTGTCAGCTAAAAACCCTTATACTTAGTTACTCTCCCCTAGAACTTCTGTTTTTTCGTGTTTGAAACAGTACTGCTGCCTCAAAAATTCTTCGTTTCTCCATTTCCTCCCACTCTTTTAGGAAGCAGTCAGCTGTCCCTAAGTTTCTGTCTGATGTTTCACAGTTTGAGGTCTGTGAAGTCGCTTACTGTCTCTGAGCAGTTAGGAGACTGTTATAGTTGTCCCAGAAAGAAATAAAGGCCTGTACTATGACACATGTAATGTGAGTGCCAAGGAAGGGTTGAATTCAAGAGCTTTTTCAGAGGTAGAATAATTATAAATTATTGATACAATAGGGTGAAGGAGAGGGAAGAGTCAAAGAAGATTTTGAGAGTAGATTTCTAACGTGGGTAGGGGGCTCATGGTAATCCATGAACCAAGATAGGGCACAAGGGTCAGGAGCAGATTTGGGGGAGAGGAAAGATTTGACATTTGTTTTTGGACTTGTTGAGTTTGAGATACTTGTAGGAAGTATCTAGGAAGAAATGTCTGTAAGAGTCCTGTTGAAATAGTGGAATGGAAGATATGAAACTGGGATCTGTTATCTTTTTTCTTTTTTTTTTTTTAGTGCCATTGAGTCAATTCTGACTCACAGTGACCCTGGAGTACAGGGTACTCGTATGTACAGCAGAGGGGAACCCTACTGGTTTTACCTGTTTTTGTTTTTGTTTTTTCACCATCTTCTCACTTCTGGTGCTATATCAGACAATGCTTCGCTACTATTCATAGGGTTTTCATGGCCAATTTTGTTGAAAGTAGGTCCTTCTTCCCAGTCTGTCTTACTCTGGAAGCTCTGCTGAAACGTGTCTACCATGAGTGACTCTGCTGGTATTTGAAATACCAGTGGCATAGCTTTCAGCATCACAGCAACATGCTGCTGCCCAGTATGACAACTGACAGAGATGGTGTGGTTCTCGGACCGAGAAATCAATCTGGGCAGCAGCAGTGAGAGTGCCGAATTTTAACCACTAAACCACCAGGGCTGGCATATGATGCCTAGGTGATCATTAAAGCCATGGGAAAGAATAAGATTGCCTGAGGAGAATGTAGAGAAGTGGGCCTCTGCCAGAGCACATTTAAGGAAGAGGAAGAAGAACCATTGGAAAAGACTGAAAAGGAGCACAGAGGGGCCAGATGAATCAAAGAAGGTAGAGATGAACCTGTTCTTTTCTTTAATATTGTCTATCAAAAGCTCTTCCTTCTCTCCCATCCACTCCTTCCTGAATCTCTGTCTTGCTGCTGACCCTGCAGAAGATTCTCACCCCCACCCTGCACCCCTAAAGGACAGGGCTCATGTCTTTACTTCTCATTCTTCATAATTTAGGGACCTAGCTAAAAGATAGGAAAATTGTTACCAAGGGAGCATTTTTAAGGAAATATAGTTTGACTATCACTTCATTTTCAGATGTCAGAAATGGTTTTTATTTCATTTTTTCACCCATTAGTATTTGGAGGTTTTCTGGTTAAATCAACATAAAAATTATATGCCCTGTTATAAAAGCAAACCCCCAGTTTTCTTCTGGATGTGATATGTTGATATGGCAACACATTTTGCTGACATGTTCTGAAGCTTAGTATTTTGATGAATTGACCTGGGAATGAGAATTGTTTGAAAACTTCTCAGTTTTACAGTGGCTAATGTAAGCATCAGTTAGGAAGATGGGCAGCCAATTAGCTGTCAGGATCTACATGGCTAAATGGATTGCAATTAAAAAATTGAATCAAAGAGAAGGCACTGCTGTCAATTACCAGCAGACTGGCAAGTGTGTTATTGAATCACACCAGAAACTTTTCTCTGACTCCCCAATAAAGCTCAAGTTGCAAGTACTTTCAGTGCCTAGCAAGCAAAGCAATGCTACCTTATATAATGTGAAATATTGTACACAATGAAAACGTTTAGTTTTTTTGCTACTATCAGATTAAGCCTCTTTTTATTCTGTACACACAAAAACCATATTCATATTACAGTAAAAATTATGCATTATTTTAGTGGCTCTTAATAGTGACTCATATAAAATATTAAATAGAAAAGAATGTGTTAAAGTAGAACAGTAAATTATTCACCTGTAATAAATTAAAATCACGTTTCCCTTTTCATTACATTGGATAATGACAGATACAAATAAAGAAATAGTACAAAACGTATCCTTTCTGAAGCAGTATTAAAGGCATCTTGAACTGAGCAACTTCCCATACCATTAATCATAAGGTCAGTCCATTTCATGCTCACATTGGCCAAATTTTTCATCTAAGTCCCATTGTGAAAGACGTATGCAACTAGAAAATATATCTTTTAAAATTGTTGTCAGAGGGGCCGGCCCCATGGCCGAGTGGTTAAGTTCGCACGCTCCACTTAGGTGGCCCAGGGTTTTGCCCGGTTCGGATCCTGCATGAGGACCTAGGATTGCTCATCAAGTCATGCTGAGGTGGCATCCCACATGGAAGAGCCAGAAGGACCTACAACTAGAATATACAACTATGTACTGGGGGAATTTGGGGAGAAGAAGGAAAAAGAAAGATTGGCCACAGATGGTAGCTCAGGGCCAATTGAAAAAAAAAAGAGCTGTTAAAAAAAATTGTCATCAGAAAGCTATTGATTTTTGAGACAGCAATAAAGAAAAAATTAATAAATACTAAAGCCTGTTGAAATGGTTTTGGTGTTTGATGCTGCTCCTTATGAAAGTCTTGGACTTCAAATGCTTTTTCCTTTAACGCTGCTGTTGATGACAGAAAAATGTTAAAGCCTTTTATCTTATAACTGGAGACATTAAGAATGCATGGAAAGTACCTTTCATAATCTGAGTCATCTGATAGTAGGGTGGAGTGTATTTAAATTATAATGAGTTGGGAGGAAAGAGATTGTTATATGGTAGAGATAGAAATCCTTATTTATGTAAGTGGAGAATTTGAGAGGAGAGCAGTATCCTCATAATTCTTGTTTCCTCTACATTGGACTTGATTGAAGATTCGCTAAACTGAGAAGCCATGGAAGGGAGTGCAGACCAACTACAAATAGCACGTGCTATTTGTAGCCACGACAGAGGGCAGAAAAGTTTTGGCTTCTGTATCAGTTAGGACAAGCTATATTATGCTGCAGTAACAAACAATATGAGAATCTTAGGAACTTAAAATAGCTAAATTTTTTACTCACTGCAGTTCAGAAAAGGAGCTCTGTTCACAATAGTCACTTAGCAACATAGAAAGATGGAGAATCTAATGCTTCCACAATCACAGAGACAGGGAACTTGCCAAGCCATGCACTGGCTCTTAAAGTTACTTCCTAGACATGAAAGTCATTGCTTCTGCTCAGATTTCACTGACTAAATCAATCAGATAGCCACGCCTGAGTTCAACATCGTGGCGATGTATAATCCTCCTATAGGAAGGTGCATCATATATTTGTGCCCAAAAATATAGCTACCCCACCCGTAATTCTATCTCCTGTGTCAGTGGAGTGTAGGTTCCAGAGCAATTTCCTTGGTTTCTTGTGGTTTTAAAAAACACTAGCTTAAAACTCTCCAGATACATCAAGTAGGAGAGGCCTTGGACTTCATGGCCTGCTCTTTCCAGTTTAACTACCAGAGTGTGGATTCCAGGTCCTTTCTTCTTAATTTGTTAGCACCAGTGAATTTTCCATGAAAATTACCACCTCCTCCATGCATTTTACATAGTAGCTTTGGGCTCAGAGGAAAAAACATTTATAATCATCTCTGTTAGGAGATTGAAGATAGGAGAAGGGTACAAGAGACTGCTATAAAAACCTGTTTACCTTCTATTATGTACTTAATGCAGTTTTTCACTGGGAATTGCTTTTTACATGTGTTACCAAAAAATAAAAAATAAGTTGTCAATGAACCATACTAGAACATTTGAGAGCTCAGTTCCACTTCTTCGTTTGCCTGACTCTAATAATCTGACCCCAACTTCCTTCTCCACTGTGTTTATTGTATAAATTGTATGCATGACAAGGTGGATGCATTGTTTGATGGTGAGCCACTGAGCAGGTGTGGGAATTATACAAAGAAGGCTTTAATCTGGGAAGTTTTCATAGAAGATGTAGAACTTTAGGGACTATGAAATTATTTTTAAAAGTGAAATAATAAGAACTATGCTTGAAGAGAAATAAAACAAATGACACGCCTTCTTGGAGCATTTATTAAACAACTGCTGTGTAACAGACTCCGTGCAAGGTGTCAGGGATCCAAAGAAAAGTAAGAAATGATCTTCCTTTGAAAAGTTAAAGAGCATACCTAGTATATGGTATAGTTTGGGGGAAGTTTGGATGGAGATTTATCCAAAGGCATCAAAAGACAACTTCAGCTAACAAAAGATGGAAATCGAACTGGAGAATAGGAAGATTAAGCAGCAGACCTCTCAGTGACTAATCGATATATATTTTAGCTCTGAGCTCCTGGTGCACTTCATTTTGGCCTCCTCTGTGAAATCCAGTGTTTTGCATAAAAATGTGAGAAATATAGAATATTAGAATTGTAGATTATATTCTGGTAGCCAATACTACAAGAACCTAGAAACTTTACCTCTTTAGTGTTAGGGAGATTGATGGCCAGACAGTGACAAATGGATCTTGGTTTTTTTGTCCTGTCACTAAGGGTGGGATGTGATTACTTATGTCAAAAGCAGCAACCCTGCATCTCTTCTGGCCACTCTAATTTAGGCAAGAACCCATCTGTGCTGAGTGATCTGATCCTGTTTCGTTAAGGAGTTCAGGGTCAGTGAAAAATGCTAGCAGCTCCGTCATCACATTAAGTAACCCGGACAGTCCGAGTCAGCGTTTGCAGCAAGCTTGGGAGCATCAGGAAGAGTGATATCGGGGAACAAAATACTGTGCCACTTGAGCCAAATCCACTTGCGGGCACAAAAGAAAGAGCTTGTTTTATGGAATAAAGTGCTTGACTGTAGACACATAAATTTAGTTGTCTTCTTGCCGACCTAAAAGATAGATTGTTTAATCGACCTTGTGAGTTTTGAGTTAAAGAAAGGACAGGCAAAAACATTTGGGGGAAAACAGAGCCCTAACTGGGGTCCAGTGTGAATAAACTTTTCTTTCCCTTGACCTGCTTTTCCTCTCAGACCTTTCTACCAGCTTAACTGCAACTCACTCTTCAAAATTCAAAGGTCTCCTCCTCTGCTCAAATATCACCTCCTCAGAGGCCTTCTCTGGCAACCCCATTAAAATAGTCTCCACCCCCCCCCCAAACTCTACCCCGATACGTGCCCTATTTTTCAGAATAACACAGATAACTATGAGCAATTTTATACCTTATTTACTTGTTTATTGTTTGTGGGTCGAACTAATTTGTAAGCTCCATGAGGATAGGAATTTATTCTATTTATTGTTGTATCTCCATAAATATTTGTTAAATTAATTGTCAAAGTCATTACTCACCACAAAAGGAAGATTTGGGAGAATGTTTTGTTCTGGGGGAGGCAGTTCATTTAGCTGAAAGTGGAGAGCTCTCTGAACTCTGAATCCCCTCTTCCCTGCTCTCTTTTTTTTCCTAATACTTTTCCTCTTACCGTTTTACTGGTAGTTGTTTTTAAAGAAGTAAATAGTATTAACATACTGATAATTTTCTAAGTTGAACATCACAGTAGTTCCTTGTCTCTCGGAGGCTGCGTGGGGGTTCTTTATGGAGACCCACTGGAAGGAGTAAACGTGCATTCCGGCCCTGGTGGTGCCTCTGACAGCTGTGGGGCCCTGGCTTCCTTGGAGATCCAGTCTTCCTGTGTAAAAGGAGGAGCGTAGAGTGAATCCTTCCAGGACATTCCACTCCACAGCGTGCTGATTGTGATTATTACATCTAGCTGGTCTTCTCTCACCCTCATTCATATCCTTAAAAGTGAGAATATCTGAGCTATGGAGTTTGTTTGTATGTTTATTTGTGTTAAGGTTTGGTATAGTTTGGTCTGGTTTTCCTACTGCTGAGCTAACCAGAACATGAGAGCCTTTTAAGGACCCAGGCAGTGTCCCTTCATTCCTGGGGTCACTAACAGCTGCTACCAAATGCTCTTTGGACGTACCTAGGACACAATGTTTCTTTCAGGAACTAACTGCACCCCTAGAGCAAGAAAGGAAGTGTGAGGAAAATGAAGGCAAATGGGAATATCTTCTGAATTGATTCTAATTCTAAGTTAAGAAAATTGGAGAATATGAGAAAAAATGTGGCATTTCATTTGTAGCAGTTTCTCCTTAATTGTCCCCTCTATGAGCTATTTTCAAGTTGTGAAGAAACAAGCCCTGCTTCTTTTTTCTACCCGGCCACCTTTTCCTGTGTTTTTCAAGGAACTCAAACAATCTGACCAGGATTGTTCTCTTTCTTTATTTTATTTTCTTGATTGAAAACATAACCAAGCTTTTACTGTTATGTTTAAGACAAGAGTACACATTTGTGCTAATGTATGGCAAATTTAGCTATAGAAAGCTTTGTTTAGCAAAATTCTATTTTTCCCTTAGATGTAAACTTTCTGACAGCTCTAGTGTTGCATGTGCATAAAGTCACTGACTACCCCATGTGTCCCAAAGAACAAGGTGACCCTCCTCAGGCATTACACAGCCAAAACAGAGGAAAGCAACTCTCTCCCCAAAGGAAATGCTCTCTTTGAAATCTCCAAGCTTAAAAATAGCAAAAACATTCCCTCGCAGAACTTTACTACAATGACATGAGGAAGGAAACAGGATGTTTAAAGAAAATTTTTTTGTATCATTTCATGAAGTTAAATTTACCTTCAAATTATGTGCTTCAGTGCTTTATATTTGCATGACAAATATTTTCTTGCCTGAGTTGTAAAGAATTCTCCCCACCTGTACACTTGCTTAAATCCCGCAGCTATGCTTTGCGTTACTCAGCATCAACCAGTATCTTTTCACGGAGGCAGACTGGGAGGCATCCTGATTGCTAGCAACATCTAACATTCAAAAGCAAAAATTGGTTTTCTGGGGATCTTTATTCAAGTGAGGTAAAACATTTTCTGAGATTATTCAGAGTTGAGATTTGTGGAAGAGAGGCTGTATACGTAGAGAATGTTATTATTGGAACTGTATTATTGCCATATTGATGTTGCATTTCTCAGGAAATGTATGCTAAAGTGTTTCTACTTGTTTTTTTTAAGGCCTGAAGTAGATGGGCTGATATTGAAGCTATTTGGCCACCTACAAAATAGATCTTACAATTTATAAACTGCATGTTATTATATTTAAAAAAAAAATCTCCCAGAACTTTGTATAAATAAGAGAGAGAAAGAAACTTAGATGCTTTATATCTTGGTGTTTAGTTTTTAAGATATATACAGCTGACATGCCAGCCAAGCAGTAAGGAACTATATAATAGAAAGATTTGTCAATAAAATTAAGAGAATTTTTTAAAATATATTTTTCCATTTTAATTATCTGAATTTAAACAACAAAATAGGAAGACTGATAGAATTAGAGATACTTGCAGCAAAAATATCTTTAGTTTTCAGCACTTTACCAGTGGTTTTAAACATTCTCTAGCCGTGAAGTAGAGACCTGGGTCCAGCCTGCCCCGTCTCAGGAACACGAGCGGAAACTCCTGCTCTCATGCAGCTGGCGGTAGAGAGGCTAAGTCTCTGTATGCCAAGGCTGCTGACTGGAGTACTATTATTGAGTACTAATCTTTTCATGGTTATGGCCATATTTATCTGTCTGTTACATCTCCTCTTTTATTATCAATTGTTTTGTCTGGCTTGTTCTTTTATTTCTACATGTAGTAACATTTTCTTGTATGTCAGAATTTCTAAATTATGATTTTGTAACATTTATCCCTGTATTCCACGTGTATGAAGTGCCTGTGATTTATAAGACAATATATACATCCTGTAATTACATGAGCTTCAAAACAGACATAAAGTCCTTCCCAATCCTCGTGTCATAGATGAAGTACTGAGAGAATGAACCACGGAGTTTAAAATGTTGCTCCATATGGCAAGTATGACATTGGCACGACTTTACTTACCATGTTGTATGCGTCATTATCTCAGAACTGATGGGTTGGGAGGAAGTCCAAAGGAGATTTTGGAGAAAAAAAAAAAAGCAGAGGAGATTCTTAGGAAATCCATCAAAGGATTCAGTAATGTGATAAAGGAACAGTTAAGAGACAATAGATTTGTTTATTTTAAACACAAAGTATAAAATTGAGACAAAAATGTTGGGGAAATATATATAACAAATGACAGCTTGTAATCATAAAGATTATTTATAAATCAATAAATAAAAAGTAAACAACCCAATGGAAAACTGGTAAAGGCAACTCAGAGAAAATGATGAAAAGGCAACTCACAGAAAAATGATTGCACAAACACCCCCCCAAAAAGAATAGGAAAAAAATTTGAATTTAGCATATTTATATATAACAAAAACTTAACATATTTTTTAAAATGCTAAAATTCAATGGGCATAAAAGAAATATAAATTAAAATAAGTGAGTTATTTTTCTCTTGCAGATTGGCAAAATTAAAAAGAATGCTATGAATCAGTGTGGATGAGGATGCGGGAAAGCAGACGTGCATATGCCCCTGGTGGTAGTATAAATTGCACAGCCTCTTTGGGCAGTAATTTAAGAATATGTCTCTAAAACTATGCAAGTTTGCCTTTACTTTATCCTGAATACTTCACTTCTAAGAATATATTCTGTGAAGCTAACTACAGATGTGCAAATAGATGTGTGTAACCAAGTGTTCATTGCAACATTATTCATGATAGCCAAAAAAAGGGGGGAAAATATCCAGCAATCAAGTCTTATATAAATTATAATAGCCCCTTAATGGAACACAAATGTTGACGTAAATCCTGTGATGCAAGAATATTTATTGGTAGGAGAAAATGTTCATACTATATTCCTAGCTAAAAAAGGTAGGCCAAATTTCAGAATCTACATGATACCACTTTTTTAAAGTATATAGGGGCCGGCCCGGTGGCGCAGCCGTTAAGTTCACACGTTCCGCTTCTCGGCAGCCCAGGGTTCGCCCCTTTGGATCCTAGGTACGGACATGGCACGACTTGGCAAAAGCCATGCTGTGGTAGGCGTCCCATGTATAAAGTAGAGGAAGACGGGCACGGGTGTTAGCTCAGGGCCAGTCTTCCTCAGCAAAAAGAAGAGGACTGGCAGTAGTTAGCTCAGGGCTAATCTTCCTCAATAAATAAATAAATAAATAAAGTATATATACACATGAACATACATATTCTCTATACAAAGATTCTCTATGTAAAGAGAGAAAATAATATTAATAAAACACACCAAAATATTGAGTGATATCTTTAGTTAGATTCCAGGTAATTTTTTTTCTTCTAATTTTCCCTATTTTTTCCATTGAGGAATCACTTTTATGATTAGAAAAAAATTTTAATTTCTCCATCCATACTCAAATGTATTTATTTTGGAACTACACATAATGTCAATACTTTCTGCTTCAATTATGTCTTTGGTAGGTTTTTTATGTTGTAGGGACATCTGTCTTAGCTGGGTACACTGGATATTGGAATCTATATATAATGGTTCACTCTCCTGGGATGTTATTATTTAGCAACTCCAACTATCCAGAGAATAGTTAAGAATGGGCAATAATCTATGCAAGATCTCTAAAGCCTAAATAAATGCCATAAATTCCCCTGCACTGAAACTGTGACAGTTTAGATATGTGATTTTTCCTTTTGGACATCTTTATTTTTATTTTATGGGTAAGTCTCATGTTTGGTTTTCCAGTTCTCACAGATTTGAATCAGCAATTTAGAAAAGGCCATGGGGGAGGGTGTAGACCAGGGAGAGAAGAAACAAAGACACTCTGAGAAACAGACAAGACTATGCAAGAGAGAGGCAAAATTCTTAAAGCAGTAGACATCACGTGAGAAGAACCTGCCATTTAAAGTCTCACTCAAGCATCACTCTTTTACACCAAAGTTCAGTCATTGTTATTCATGATGATTACCCTGAGTCATGGGGTAAGAGGTTCTTTTCTCTCTATATGGGAATATAAGAAAGTGCATGTTACATTTTAGACAACTTTCATTGAAAGTGGTTAAAACTGTTTAAAGGTTTTTCTCAAAGGATTATTAACCCTTAGTTACTTGGATATTTTCCATATGTATATACCTATTTCCTTGGGCAGGCCAGTCAAAAATGAGTCTTTGCTGTGTGTATGTATTCTCACCTAGCAAGAAACTCACCTGCAGTACCCTTTGATGGTTGGGATCAAAGTACCAAAGTGGCAACGAGTGTGCAAGATAGTCTTGGTGATACTGAAGATTAGAAACATGATAAAATAAGAACTTTATAGAGATCTGCATTTAACCTAAGTAATTTATAATATTATTTAGGAGAGTAAAATATTACCAAACTATATTTGCTTTACCCATTGCTATCAATTGTCACCTAACCACGGTCAGACTCTTAGGTCAAAATAGTTACTCAGGTCACTTTCATTTTTTTCTGCTATATTAGAAAAATAAATGCAAAACCAAATTATAAAAATTGTGACATCTTTTTACCATCCAATCTCATCAGAATGTCTCTGTGACCATATGTGTCACCTTATTTAGAGATAATGAGACAAGTCAAAGTTGAGGCCTTTCCTAAATATAAGGGTCCGCAAATGGGTCTTCTGCTCTTCCCCCTCAACACCGCCCCAAAGAGCAAACAAGTCTTGCAGTAGTTCATTTGTAATGGGGAGAGGAGGAAGGAGAGAGAGAGAAAAGTCTTGGGCATGAGACACCTCAAATCTTTCTGAGTGCCCTCAGTCTTATCCCTTAGATGGAGCATCTGAGAGCATAAGATCTCTCAGGCTGAAAGACTTGGTCAGCTGGTGCCTCATTTCCTATCGCTCACCTCTCTCCTGCCTCATGGCCTTTAAACATACTTTCAGTTCCCAGAAGCATTCTATCTCACCTCGTTACTTCCTTAAGATTCCAGTTAGACTTCGTTTCCCTTAGCAAGCCCTGTTTCTCTACCAAATCTTGGTTAATTACCTTTCTTATTACCCTATCATAGCACTTACTCCACTATGTTATGATTGTTTATTTAGTTATCTGCCTTCTCAGTAGACTTTTATGACACCACTCTAGAATATAAAATACTACCTTCAGTTAACTAGGAAGTAGAAGACCAGCAAACAAATCCATAGAATTGCATGGGAGACTGCTAGCTGGTTCTTAAGAGAGGAAATAGAACAGTGAATTATCCCATTTCAGGTTCCAGAAACCAATATATCTTTGAAGTGATGGTTGGTGGTGGTGTTGTTGCTGTTGTTTTAATCCCTATCATTAGTATTGTCATAGCTTATAGATTTACTGAGAAGTTATTGAAAATGAAGTTTCATTTGTCTTTGCTGTATTATTGTTATCAGAAAAAACTAACTTATTTGTGACATTTTAAATGTTAGACCTTGGAGTAGAGCCCATTGCAAATTTCTCATACTTAACTCTAAGTCAGTCAATAGAACACATGATTTAATTGTAACTAAATGATTTTAAGGCAATCAAAATGATGTTTTATAAAATTGTATTGGAAATAAGTGATGGGCTCTGTAAAATAAAGATTAATAGACAAGTATTTGGAAGAACTTGTATCTTTGACTAGTTCTTTTTCCCTTTGAAAGTAGAAAAATAGTCTAAAATGGCCCCACTGAACAGAAAATTGTTGTAATTCACTGACTGATGCTTTCTTGCTGTGCTATAGTTTTTGATGGAAGTTTCAAGTATTTTTTAAAAAGCAATTTTTATATTTGTTTTCTCTATTTCTCAGTGTTAGGGATAATATTTTTTTCCACAAACCACTTTAAGACACAAGAACTAGAATCATAAGTTTAAATTCAATCAAATTGAATTAGTGCGAAAACTACTAACTTCAAATTAAAAGTTAGGTTTTCTGCATTACATACAGTATAGTGAATTATTGCTCCAAAGACCAAAGTCAACAAACTTTCTTAGTAAGAAGAGAAAATGCAGAGAGTACTAAATTTACAAACTGGTATAAAAACTACATACATACATTTACCCAGAGTAAAAGATGAGTAAAATCTACAAAGTTAGAAAACATGTCCCGAGTGTGTAATTTCTGTTTTGCCTTTGCTAGTGAGACATATTTTCCTTTATTGATAAATTAGAGCATTTGCTGTAGCAGAAATTACTGGAGAACTTGACCCTAGAAGAGATTGCTCCAGCAGAAACATTTAGAAATAGGTTGTGGTCATTACTTTGACAACTGTCATCTTCTGGGCGATAAGTCACAATGACTTTGGTCAAAGCATAATCTGATACCAGCCGAAAACATATTTCTGATGATTTAAAGATAGTCCAATGGACATATTTTCAGCCATTTAACTCTCAGCCCATAATTAACTTGGAAAATCAGAAAGCAAAGACTGCATTTCTTTTAGCTCCTTAAAAATGTGCCTTCTCAGAGTTATGATTTATTGTGGTGCCTTCTGCTCTTGGGGAGGATCTGCTCTTGGGGAGGAATTGTCAGTTTTTACAGCATTTCTGAGACTTTTGGACAACTATAGTTGAAGACAGTAAAGATCTTTTATTCTAGGAGATAAATGCTATTTCCACATTAGTTTAGTTCCAGGAAAAATTTGCATGTACAGATGATTTTATACATCACATGAGGAAACAAGGCTATGTAACCCCCATGTATTTCTCATTCTGCTTTAGCTGCCAAAAACGTAGAATCAGAATCAGTGCCTGGATATGATAAATCTGCTGTATCACCAGCTCCTTCTTCCATTTAAGATAGTCTAGATTTTTTTTTCTCCCAAATCTGTGTTTTAGCCTACCAGAGTCATCAATCTAGTTATATGGTTTGTGCCCTGCACTAGGGAGTAAATGGAAACTAAGTACAGCCTGTGATTAACCTCCTAACCCAAAGAGGGCACCCTTTTTAAGGTTCACAAAGGCACTATAAGGCTAGAGGTGCTGTCAGTATCATAAACCCATTAGAATTAGGCAGGGTATAAATCACTAATAAATATAAATGTCAGGTTTAGGACTCATGCAACCCCTGGAAAAAGGATTGAATTATGATTGCTGTCAGAGAAAGGTCAACATATGTCTTTGATTTATGTGTCTGTATAAATATATAATACAAATATAATAATTCAGATGCCTATTGAATTCTAAGCATTTGTAGAAGAATTTCACTGTGAAATTATTTGCATGTATATGCCTATCTTGTACTTATGGCTACACTTTCTATTATCATGTTCAGGAAAACAAAGTCCTTTCAGTGGACTTTTACAACTGTATCAAGGAAGGAAATGTGAAACCTGTAGCTTATTTACTGCCTGCCTTATCACCATTTTAATAAAATTTGCATTATAAATTAGACCATTAAAAATGTGCAGTTTTGGAGGTTTCGTTTTATAGTGTTGAGCTTTAAGACCATTTATGTTGTCTTTAAAAAACAGGTTAACAATGGATTAGCAAAGTACAGATTAAAAAGAGCAAGTAACAAAAGTAAAGAAAGAAGGTACCATAGCTTTATATGTGTATACAGCCAAACTCAAGTGATACATTCTTTAGAATTAGAATTTGTTAACTAGCCAGAGAGTCAAAACAAAGTTGAGCATGAAACCTTTTTTATGACCTATTGAATCAAATAAAATTCCATTCTTCTGTGTTGGAACTGTTAACCCAGGATTTTAGGATAAAAAAATCAATTCAGACATCCATTTGAATTTTCATTAAAAAGCGGCATTATAGGGCAGGCCTCGTGGTGCAATGGTTAAGTTTGCACATTCCGCTTCAGCGGCCCAGGGTTCACCGGTTCGGATCCCAGGTGCGGACATGGCACCACTTGGCAAACCATGCTGTGGCAGTCATCCCACATATAAAGTAGAGGAAGATGGGCACAGATGCTAGCTCAGGGCCAGTCTTCCTCAGCAAAAAGAGCAGGATTGGCAGCAGATGTTAGCTCAGGGCTAATCCTCCTCAAAAAAAAAAACAAAAACAAACTAGCATTGTAATATGACTAATAAAATTATCTATCTATTGATTCAGTTATGATTTCAGGATGTATATATACATAGGGAGATATTCCACGTGAAGGGGTTTGAGGTAATATTTTTTCTTTGTACTTTTCTAATATTGCTTGAATTCTTTATCACAAACGTATTATTTTACAAAAACAATAAAAACATTCTAAAAATTTTTAAAAATTGACTTTAACCTGCATTTTTAGTAATAAAGCATGCCACCAAGTCAAATATATCATATCTGGCTTTAAGGATCCAGAATGGGTAGTGGAAAGCACTGGATTCACTTCTAATACTAACTCTGTCATTAGCTTACTGCATAAGAAAACAGTCTCCAACATTTATGTGGTGCTTACTATGTGCCAGGACCTGTTGTAAATTTTACTCACTTAATCCTCACTAAGAGGTGAATAATATTATTTGCCCAGTTTCACAGATAAGGAAAATGAGGCCCATGGTATACAGGTGGTAGTAAGTAGTAGTAAGTGGCAGAGTCTGAATTTGAACCCAGATTCCAGAGTCCTTGTTTTTAACCATTAACAATACACTGTCTCTCACCTTAGGAAAGTCACTTCAACTATGTGACCCTCTGTTTTCTCATCTCAAAAATTAAGGTATTGGCTCCGAAATGTTATGGACAGTTTGACTGAAAGCAGCGTAAAGAATCAAGTGGCAGGGGAGCAGTAAATGATCCTATCCTTCTCAGTGCTCTTTCTTGCCAACTTTAACAGATGTTTTCTCTAGTCATTGTCTTATATTTGTTTAAGTGTCTCCAGGTTTGCAGAAACCAGCAAGAGTACAGTTAGTACTTATGTTTTGGGGAAAGTGCAAAACTCACATCTTGCTGGAAGGGTGGGCCAACCCTACATAAGAGTTTGTTCTGAGAAGTCTCCCAATTGGAACCAGAAAACAGGTATAACAGATATTTTGTCATTAGACTTCTCAACAGGTGTCAGGGATATCCACAGTACTTATGAACATTTACCAGAAGTATAAAAACTGAAGGAACAGGAAAAACCTTCAGAGATTGTGCGATGTTTATCTTCCTGCTGGAGGGTATCAGCAGCTTTGAGAATATTAAATGCAGGGTGATCTTTACAGTATAAAAGGTGAAAGTCTTCATGAATAGATTTCTGTGTTCCAATTTATTGGAGAAGATAGAATAATTAATTCAGAAATGGAAGTAGGAAAGATCTTTTATAGCAGTGAAGAAGAAGCAAAACCCATGCCTGTAAGGTGAAAACGGTAAAATGGGTAGGTTTAAGAATACAGAGAGAAGAAACTCTTATCCAATAGCCCTTAACCATTAGCATTTAGATAAAGAAAGGAAAAAGGAATATAGTTTAAGACATAGTTTTCAGATATGTTTACCTTAGACTTTAGAAAGTCATTTTCAAAATGTTCAGAGACAGGAAAAGTACTATTCAACATCTGTGTTACTTTCCTCTTGGTGCTGTAACAAATTACCACAAACTTAGTGACTTAAAGCAACACACATTTATTATCTTAGTTTTGGAGGTCAGAAATCCGAAATGGGTCTCACAAGACTAAAGTCAAGTTCCTCGGCTCATGGCCCCTTTCTCCATCTTCAGAGTGCATCACTTCAGCCTCTGCTTTCATTGTCACATTTCCTTTTTCTGATTGACCCGACTACCTCTTTCTAATAAGGATATTTGTGATTACATTGGGCCTGCCCAAATAATCTAGGATAATGTCCCATCTAAAAATCCCAGATTCTTTTTGCTGTGTAAGGTAACATATTCTTGGGTTGCAGGGATTAGGATGTAGACATCTTTGGGGATAGAAGATGGCTAAATTATTCAATCTACCATAGCATCTTAAAATCCTAAAGGAGATTAATTAGATCAATTAGAATGGAAGCCCTTCAAAACTGAAATTTTGAAATCATGGTGAAAGATCCTGTATTAGCTGGGAAAGGTTAGGGTATGCTGCAACAACACATAAATACTACCTCTCAATGGCTTTATATGTAAAATAGTATTCCTTGCTAATGGAAACTCTACGACAAGTTCTGTAACTCTGCAAAGCATCCCCCTTCCAACCAGTGACTTAGAGATCCAAGTAGTTTCATCTTATAACTCTACCATCTCAATATGTGCTCTACAATTGCCCGTGGCAAGGGGAGAGCTAGATGGTGGTACAGCAGCTTTTTATGCCCTTAGTCCAGAAGTGACACACATTACACATTCCCTTGTCATATGGCCCTCCTAACTCTAAGGAGGCCAAAAAGTGCGGTCCTATACATGCTCAGGAATGAAAGAACCAGATATTGACATATCTTAAGTAACTGATATGTTACTGCCTAGGATTCTGTCTGGTGAGAAACTCTGTAAAAATCGCATCAACAGGTTAACAATTAAAATGAGCTGAGGCTATTGAAAAATATGAAGAGTAGTCAAAATGAAAAAGGAGATGGACTTTTTTGGTGGAGAGTAATGTTCAGACTAGGAAGCATAGAGCCAGTACTTGCAAAAGATGTCATCATTTTAGCAAGTGACAGGGCAAGTAAGGAGAGGACACAAAAGAGGACAACAAATATTGTTAAGAGGTCCTTGCAGTTCAAGAGAGATGAGGAAAGCATAACTGCTTGGAATGAGTTTCCCACCTAAGGTAATTGTAGCCCAGGGTACAAAGAAAACCCACTAGTGAAATCGCTAAACTGCTGATGGTGATCTAAAGACTCATGGAGAATAGAAGAGGAGCTAAAACTCCAAACTTCAGATATTGTCTTGATTTTTCACAAGAATAAAAACATAGATTCTGAGACCTGTGCAACAATGAGCTTGATGATACTGTCTTTACAAAGTGCTAAAATGCATTTTAAATAGATTGTGATCCAAAGGAGGGAAAATTATGGTCAACAGAAGCCAGGAGGAACTCATCAAGAACACTTCTTTCTGTTCATTTTTTGAGAGTGCCCATATGCTGGTAGATTAGGGACACTGTGGTCACCAAGGTATTTAGCAAAGTTTCTCATGACATCCCTTAGACCAGATGAGGAAAACAGTTCTAGTTGATAATGTAGTTAAGTGGATTTGTAATGAGTGAGAAATAGGAGAAAATTTTTAAAAATAAGAAGAAAAGAATGTAGAAATAAAGCCAAATCGTGAAAATCCTTATAAGCTATTTTAAGGGATTTGGACTTTTTTCTTGAGAGCAATTTGGATTTGTTAAATAGGGTTGTAAAGTGGTCAGATTTGCCTTATAGGAATATCACTCTGCAGTGTAGAGAACAGGCTGAAGGAAGCTAATACCAGAGACAAGCTAGAAGGTGAGAGGTGATGGTGGGCTGAACTTAGGGACCTGCATTGTGGAGAAACAGTAGTTGATGAATTTAAAAGATCTTAAATTGGTAAGATGGACAGAGTTTTGTCATTAATAGAATGTAAGGGTAGAAATAGAGTGAAACCTCAAACACGACACTCAGGAGCATGACTTGAGCAACTGAGTGGATGGTGGTACCGTTCTCTGTTAAAAGAACAAGGGAGAAATGCTGACTAGGGTCATGATAAATTTTAGGTTGCTGTAGGGTAGTAAAATAGAGATGTCTAGAGGCATATAAGTAAGCTCTGAACAAGGAGGGATCTAGGGTAGAGGTAGAGATTTAGGAGTCATGAGCATATAGCTGACAATTAGAGGCACAGCAGTTTGTGAGGTCATCCAGAGAGAGCCTATAGACTGAGAAGAAAAGCACCTGAGACCAAACCTTGGGAAACATAGATGTTTAAGGATTTCATGGATAGAAGAGATCAAGAGGGTGTAATTGAAGGTGGTTTGGTGTCTTAGAAGCTAAAGGAAGCGCTTCAGAGCAGCAGCAATCAGCAGTGTCAAGCACTACTGAGAGGTCAAGAATATAAGGCCTTAGAGTGTGCATAGCATGTAGCCACAAAGGGGCAAAAGCACTTCCAATAAAGTGGCAGGGGTAAAATCAAATTATAGTGGGCCACAAGAGTAGATAAAGTAGTAGAGACAGAGGAAACAAATGGGATGATATCTGGAGTGGGGTGTGAGGTCAGGGGTAAGATTTCTATGTTTAGATGCTAATGCAAAGAATCAGTAGAGAAAAGGAGATAGCACAGACTTGATAAGTAAGTGTATACCAAACTGAGACCTAGTCACTTACTTTTGATTGGCCATTTAACCCAGAAATATCATAGTATTTTTTGAAAATTGCTAAGCTATGTGGATTTCATGCTGCTTACCTTATGATGAAGATGAGTGTAGCCTCTTACTATCTCTACAAGCCAGTCAAGCCTGTGGACTTAGAATTTTTCAATGAATTGAAAGTATATACACAATTAGATTGAATCAAGTCTTTATTATCTTCTGAGAGACACTTGTGTTTTAAAATCTGCTGGCAGTTCAGTGTTACATAGATTTTTTTTAGTGACTATTTCTGCAATAACACTTTAAAATACAATTTACTGCTGTGATCAGCAATAGTGGAAGGCTGTAAAATTTCCACTGTTCCAAATTCTGTTCCCCTTGATCTGTCGTGCCTGGACTGTAATTTCTTTAAATCATTTATCTTCTTGTTGGACTTTTCTGCTGCAGTGTACATTGCTAGTGGTTTTATTTGATCACTGGCAACAAGTTCTGATATTCCTTTTCTGATATTGAGCATTTCAAGCAGTTCCCTAATGAGTCTGCCTTTGCCGTCCAGCGCTGTTAACTCTGATAGATTTCCTATTGTGAGAATAAGCTTTAAAAAATAATTGACTTATTTTCCTTAGTGATTCTCCATTTTTGTGGAATTTCATTATTTCTAAAATTGTAGATTTTAGTTTGCCTACCTGGAATTTCTCTAGTCTAAATTTAGCTTTCCAATTTAATTAACATTTGGATATTGGGAACTTGGGAACTTGCATGTGTTTATTCAGCAAACATGTATTGAGAACTACTATGTTGCATATACCTGGGCATTGAGTGGCAAACTCTCATAAGAGCTTCTGCACAGAGCTGACATTTAAGACAGTCAGACAAGTAAATCTGTGATTACCATTCAATGAGATTCGTGCTGAATTGTGCTATGGTACACAATCAGGAAAGATTTCCAAAGGTAATTTGATGCTTGTGTTAGATTTTGAAGAATGAATAGGATTTAGCTAGATGAAGAAGGGAGGGAAGATATGAATTATAGGAAAACTATTTTTTTTAAATAGTCTATATTTTATACTAAAAAGCTGGGCAGGGAAAGTACTTCATTTGAGAACACCTAGAATTATGACCTCTATTCTCTCCTTCAATCAACCATCTACTTTTGCTTCAATAATCTTCTAAATCTCAGCTCTGTTCATAATGCCTCTTTCGAGAAATCTTCAAATCCTCAGTGGTTCAACATTGCCTACTGATGACACTCGTAGTCTAAAACTAGTCTTCCTAGGCTTAGGGCCTGCTGATCATCCTCAAAAACCAAAGTGCTTACCGTTCCCTGAACCTGTCGTGCTTTTCCATCTCACAACTTTGCTCAGGTTTTACCTTTTGCTTAGAATGATCTTCCTTTCTTTCTCCTTCCCTTTTCTGTCATATCTTATCTAATTAAAATCTTACCCATCCTTAAAAGCTAAAATATCTGGGGAAAAAATGATATATCCATGCAATGAAAGTTACTAAAAATAATTGTCTTTAAAATAATTTAAGTCGTTAAAAATCATTTTGTGGGGTAAATAATTATTATGAAAAAATGATTTAATATATTAACAGATAAAACAGGATAGAATATAGTATATTTAATCACATTTTTAAAAAATTAACATGCAGAGCAAATTACTTTAGGCAAATTCAACATGGTATGAACAGTCATTATCTCTGGCTAGTTGGATAATAACTGTTCGTTTCTTTCCCCTTTTTTAGCCTATTCTATATTTTTAGGTTTTTTTCTAATAGTAAATGTGGTGCTTTGACAGTAGGAAACAATAATAGATGTTATATTCAACTTCTTAAATAGTTTTTAAAACCCTACTCTTCCTTCAAAGGACTCAACTCATTATTTCCTTCTTAGATTCTTCTGCCATCCACCAATCAGAAATAATCTTTATCTTCTTTCTGCTACCGTTGCATATTTTTGTTCCCTCTTATAAGACCATATTACATTATATCTTATATTTTAATTATATGCTGCAATGCCCACAGTACTCAGCTGGTCCTATGAACAGGGATTACTCTGTTTGTTAAATGAATGAGTGAGTGAATGAATGAATGAATGCTTACAGACATCCAAAGTAGGATAGTTCTTTAAAGAGCTTAAAATCTTGTATACATAATATATGTAATGTATACATATATATACTACATATTCATATACCTAATACAGATAATACATGTCATCAAGAAAAATATAAAAGTTAATTTATAAGACAGTAGGACAATAATTGTCCAAAAGTGTATAGATATGGAATGTGTGGTACAGTCAGTGGTAGAGGGATTCTATAAACAGTGTCAAAAGAATCCTGTTTACCAAAATGAGATTCAGGGATTATAGTTGAGATAGGTACCAAAGAAAGCACTTTTACCTGGAAACATACTTCAGTGACATTTGAAGGTCAAATTATGAATGCAGAGTTACAGACCAGAATCTGTGACTAATCCCAGCCCACCGTCCCCAAGCCTCTCATGCCAGTGTGCACAAAAGTAGAATGTGACTGCAGTAATCTCCAAGGCAGATCATCTGCACTGATAACAAGCCGGCCATTGACGAGTTTTAATTTACCTGCCTATTGAAATCCTGTTTTCCTAGTGATGGTTATTAAAGTGACAAAGAAAAGGACTGCATCTTTTTTTTGCGTGTGTGTGTCCCAACTTGAATCTTGTCAGAGCATCGGCTGGGAGGAAAGAAAATGAGCCCAAAACATCTTTCTGTCTCAAATCAAATAAAAAGTATTTTGTGATAAATTGGAATGCCACTCATGCTTACTGTTTTCAGATGAAATACACTGGAAATAAGGCATCTCATATAGATTTCTCCCCCTAAAATTAAAAGTGAGCCTGTGGAGCTATACATATGTCTCTTAGGGATTCAGTCAGATTCCAGATTCAGTGATACTGATTGTTTTGTCTTGGGACCACATGGGAAGAAACAATGAATCAAACGACAGGGATGAGAAGAGATTCATGAGGCATGCTGTCCACCAGGATGCCTTGCTGCCTGCTAAATGCAGAACTAGTTGAATCTTCTCTCATCGTCTCCTTTCTCTGTTGGTATCTTAATAACTTTCCTTAAAGGAATATTACATACGTAATTGCAAATGTTCTTTGTAAATGTTTCATGAGAAGAAAAATCCTCTTCCTGAAGTTTCCACTCATAACTTGCTGTGCAATATACTAATCCATCATGTAAAATTTATTCCCTACTTCAGGTACTCAGACCTGGAGCTGTTAAATTTCGATTCTCTGCACTAAGTAAATTAAATCATCAAAATACTGGTTCAAGCCACCTACTTTTCTATGTCTTGATATTTTGTTTTTGTTTCTGTTGCCTTTAATTTTATTTTGTCTAATTTTAAAATGAAAAGTAGATGTAATTTGGCAGCCTTTGAGCAGCATCGCAAGTGCTTTTCTGAGTCATTTTTTTGTAAGCAGAATGTCAACTGTCTGGGCCCTAAATGAAGGAAGAGGGAAACCTTTGGGACCAGACTAATTGTGTGACTCTATAAAAACACACTGAGAATTTTCTATCTAGATTCTGAATTTATGCTAAAAATAGACCTCAAGTACCCAAACTTTCTCTTGGGAATCTGATAGATCGATGGATGCAGCAAGTGGGCCTTTGGGCAGAAACCACACCTTGATGTATTATTTTATTTTTGCAGCTCTGAGCATAGTGACATTTTACAAATTCTGTCTCTTCAAGGTGCACTAAAAGTTTTAGGGGACTTGTCAAACATAAACACCAAGTGCAAAGATCAAAAGCAAAGTAAATGGAAAAATTAAAATAGGAAAAATGGGGCCAAAATGGGGCTAAGTATTGTCGGTATATACTGCTTCCAGCTTCATTGTTGAAGTTTCATTCTTTGTTCAATTATCCTTTTCTAATACTTTCTATAGGATGCTTTTGTAATTAATATTTCAAAATTCTTTTTAATTTTGAGGCCATGGAAATAATTTATTAAATGTTGTTAGTGGTCTAAAAAAAGTAGCTACTCTTTCAGGAATGCTTCACTCTTGTCATTTTTGTACTGTTAATATCTTGAAAAAATACAAAATAATAGAAAATATATACATGATGAGTAATATAACATTTAATAGTATAAAATCTCTATCTCAGTCATAGAGTTCTGGTTCTTGGTTTCTTTCATAAGAATTTGACGTTATAATCCCTTAAAGAAAAATAGGGCAGTCATATCATTATTTTATTTGAGTATTAATGCAAACAGCACCTTTTTTATGGAGTAGTCTCCTGAAAATAAAGTAATACAAAGGTAGTTTATTGAATTTTAGTTTGACTGTTTTACAAAAAAGGCGAAAAGAAAATGTAAGTGCCATATAGACCAGTTAGCTGTTCAGCATTAGAAAAGGCGATTTGGGAGCCACAAACTTCCCTCCAAGCCTTTCTCCTGCTCTCTAACAAATACTGGTCACAAGGGGTGCCGGTGCTGTGGAAATGAATTAACAAAGTCCCACCGAGGTAATAAAGCCAGAAATTTATCCTCAGAACATTTTCATGTATTAAAGAGAAGCAATATCTTAATACATTTATTTACTTGGCTTAACTTAAAAATAAATTATTTGGTTAGGTGGTCCCTAAATTATTTTGAAATTCCATAGTAACATACTATCCCAAGTTCTGTATTAATAAGAACACCATTAACTTTATAATGATGAGATATATTTGTAAGAATCTTAAGGTAACTGACAAACTTTTTATCGTCTTTATTGTGGTATAATTTAAATACAGTAAAATGCACTGACTTTAAGGGTACAGTTCGATGAGTTTTACCAGATGTGTACAATTATGTAGCCAAGACTGTACTTCTATCACCCTAAAAGTTTACCTTGTGCTGCTTTGTAGTCAGTGCCGTTCTCCTACCCTGGCCCCAGGAAACCACTAATCTGCTTTCTGTCACTATAGTTTAGGCTTTTCTAAAATTTCATTTAAATGGAACCATTCAGTAGATAGTCTTTTGTCCCAGCTTTTTTCTCTAAAAACATAGTGCTTTTGAGATCCATCCATGTTGTTGCTTTTTAAGTTCTGAGTAGTACTCCATTGTATCCTACAGTTTGTTCTTCCAATCACCCATTGATGCCTATGGGTTATTTCCAGTTTGGGGCTATTATAATGAAAGCTGCTATGAATATTCATATGGAAGACTGGGTGAATATATGTTTTTATTTTTCTTGAGTAAATATATAGAAGTCGAATGTCTAGGTTGCATGGAAAAGATTATTTTAACTTTATAAGAAACTGCCAAACTGTTTTCCAAGTGGCTGTTCCATTTTGCATGCCCACCACCAATGTAAGAGAGGTACAATTTCTCCTTTCAACAAGTAACACTTTTTACTGTTAGTCTTTTGATTTTTAGTTATTCTGATGAGAATGTACTGCTATCTCATTGTGGTTTGAATTTTTATTTTCCTATTGACCAATGATGTTAAGCATCTCTTCATGTGTTTATTTGCCATTTATATGTCTTCTTTTGTGAAGTCTGTTCAAATCTCTTGACCGTTTTTTGTTAATCAAGCTATTGTCTTTTGTTGTAAGCATTTGTTATATTTTTGGGATACAAGTCCTTTATCAGATAGATATTTTGCAAATATTTTCTCTCAATTTGTGGCTTGTTCTTTTCGGTTTTTCTTTTCAAGGAAAGTTTCTAATTTTAATGAAGTTTGATTTATCAATTTTTTTTCTTTTATGGATCATGTTTTTGGAAGCATATCTTAGAACTTCTTAGCAACCAAGTAAAGATTAGTAACCTTAGTAACCAAGGAGAGATTTTTTTCTCCTATGTTTTTGTTTCTGAAAGTTTTATAGTTTAGTTCTTGCTTTCAGCTTTAAAACCTACACAGTGTCTGCCTCTTGTCCTTGCTGATTTGGGACCGTTTCTGATTCTTCCCCTTTGGTTCTTTCTCACTCTCCTTGCACCCCTTCTGTTCAGCCTATCTTCTATAGCCTTTTCTGGGAACTCCCAGTTCCAGTCCTATCCCATCTCTTCTTGGAGGTCAAAATACATTGGAAATCCCCGTTTAATTGTCTACCTTTTCCTTTTCGTCTTACTTTTCAGTAGCATTTCTAAGAATATTTTCTTACCATTCTCTAGGAAAAATGTCAGATGTTTTCTTTGCTTTTTGCCTGGTGAAATATGTGACAGTTCAGACGTGCATAGGGCTTGAAACAACCCTTTTCAATTTTAAAACAACAAACATTTAAATTCAGCTGGTCTTAGTGCAAAAGTTCAGAAAATTCCATTATGTTAATTTGATAGCAGATGAAGAGTTACTTAGTCAATCCTTTAAAAGGACCTTTATGTAAGGATAAGATTGAGAGATTTTTTTTCCCTGGGTCATGTCAAACCTAGTTTCCATGTCTGGATAATTGCCTTAACAAATACGTAATCATTTAGCAAAGCTCTACTCAAGCATGAAGCATTTCTGATCATCCTTCCCTTATCTACTTCCTCTTTTGTGCCCATCTTGCCCTCTGGAAACCTCTATTAATTCTCCTACAAGATTGCTTTTTACTGCCATAGGGTAAACTCCTTAAGGACAGGAACCTAGTCTTTTCTAACACTGCACAGTGCTTGCTACATATTACATGTCCAGAAATGTTTGCCGAATCAATGATCTTACCTTTTCTTGAACATTCCCAGACAGAGATTCTGTCATCTCTCTAAATGCTCAAGTCCTAAAAATTCCTATGGACAGGAATTCTGCTATCTCACCTGCTATGTAACTTAAATCCACTTTCTTCAGCATTGTCTTTTCTTACTCATAATCACATTGTCAACTAAAATGTTTATCTATTTGACTGTCACTCTTTTGAATGCTATTGGCATTTTACTAAACCCCTTAGATGCTTTTGAGTTTTTAGTGGATGATGATTTCTTCTTTGAGTCTGGGCTTTATCTCTCTGCCATATATCCTTTGGAACAGGGAGACTTTTATTTTTCATGAATTCTCCTGCTGAACTGTTATTAGTTCAGCATGAGTGGAATGCTTTGTTATTATATGTGTATATATAAAGAATTTTGGTGAGGTGTTTTTTAGGGAAAAACAATTTTAGATATTGGCATAAAAATAAGCACCTGCTCTTCCACTACTATCAGAACAAAAGAATAAAATTACTTTTAATACAATTTCAATTTTGTTTTAAAGAAAATATTGAATATTCATTTTAAAACATTACTGCTTAGTGTATTCTTTAATAATCTTCCATAAATATGATCCAGAATATAAAACCTTTATAGAATAGTTTGGGTACCCAATACGGTTTTAGACAATAACTTCATTGTTTAGCACATGACAATTTGATGAGATTTACATGTCTGTTCTATAGCTAATATAATGGATTATAGAAACATTCAGAAAATAAAACCAATTCCACTACTGCATAATGGTTGTTATGCCTATTGTTGTATTAATAGAATCAATCACCAAAATAACTAAACTGCAGAAAACCTAAACTAGTTAGCTTTAAAAAGTAATTGGTTCTGAGATTACAGCTAAAAATACCTAGTAGAAGGCTTGCCCATTCTTTCTCAAAGATGCGTTTGCTCCCAATAAGGTGATCCCAGAGGCCCTGATCAGCCTTGCTTCAAATAAGCCAAGCAGTGAAGCAGGCACAACTTCTACACAAAATGACATCATTGCCTGTTTAATAATCAGACCACACACTGGTGTAGTGTGGGACTCCATAATTACTCTGATGCTTCCACATGGATTGAATTTGAATGACCCTCTCTTCCATTAGTGATAGTATTATTAAAATACTCAAAGGTGGCCTCTATTTTCCTTTAATAGTGTTTAAGTTGCTGTTTGCTTAGAAAGCAGGTCCTCTGGCCCTGTTTGATATTTGCTTCTGATGCTGTCTCACTCCATCTCTGCTGGTATTGTTGACATCCCATCTATTACATGTTTTATACATTGCCCCTTTCTGAATCAGTTCAGTGTCTGTACTGAATTGTGCTGCTTTTGTTCCTGCCCTTAATTCATAATATGTCTAGATTCCCTGTTGTTTTCACTGTTCGCTGCATTTTCCATTTAGTATCATTAACATGTATCTTTTTGATGAGTTCTACTCTTCAGAAATATAGAATAGTTCTTTTTATCTAATTGGTGCTCTTTTCCCCTAAATTCTACTTTCTCATGGCAATATTGCCACACCTGTGTTTTGTTTGTTAACATATGCTTTTTACACCTGATCATTTTTCATCCTAATCCTATTGTCTTCTAGGATGAGTAGGATGCTGTCTTCAGCATATTTTTACCTTGGCCCTTCTCCCTCCTGTTTCCTCCCTTCCACTTAGCATGTTGAAGCCATCTAAGATTTTGCCTCCATTTTTTTAAACAGAATGAATCAGCAATTATTTAGACAAATTGTGTCACTCATTTCTTTGCTCCTGCTGTTTCTTGCTCCCCCCTTCTTCCCATTTTATGGATTCTCTTTTTACATTGTATGGAATATGTCCTTGAGTAATTCTTTTAGATGTGTGTCATATTTGATAATGCATCATTTAGTTTATACTAGAGGAATGTAGGTTCCATGAGGACATGAATTTTTGTCTGTTTTCTCACTGCTTTGCCTAGAACAGTGTCTGGCAAATAGTAGGCAATAAATATATATCTTTTGAAGGAATCTAATCAATTTATTTTATCTCTTGGCCTTCTCCCTCTCCATTTTAAAACTTTTTTATGTAAATAATTATAAACTATCACATTTTCCTGCTTTCTGATACCAAGCATACCGCACAATAATCCACCTTTATTGATGACTCAGGTTCATCATTATCCATATCACTGACTGTGATTTGTTCTAATTTGATCTCAAAATTCCCTCAAAGCATCTCAGGGAAGTTTACCTCTAAATTAACTAGCTTCTATATGCCAAAGGTTCCAAATTTATTTTTGTTCTCTTTCTATCAGGTAGAAGTGGTAGTGCAGAAGCTTGGGACCAGATAGAGCCCTCTTGGAATGTTATTTGCTGAATGCAAAGATATCCCAAGAAGCAGTGTCTAGAAGAGATACTAGTCAAATAGCCTGGCAGTGATTAGTGCAAAAAAACTTAAAAGAGGAAAAATTCAGCCATAAAAAGCTATGTAGCCCATAAAAAACTATATTGGAAAACAAGTTCAAAGCTGAAGAACACAAGCCAAGCCAGGAGAAGTTATTGCGCCTATGAGAAGGTACCTGCAGCAATTTTCTATTAGATATGGATGAGAAAGAAGTACGTAATAGCTTTAGACCTTTGATGAACAGTGATAATTTTTCCTTTGTCTCATACCCCCACCTCTGCCCTGCCCATCCTTGTTGTTGAGCTATCATTCTCACTACTGTTAATAATGCTGTACCAATTATCTATTGCTACATAAAATACCACCCCAAACATAGTGGCTTAAAACAACCATTTTTTTTTCTTTTTGTTCTGTCAGCTGGGGTCAACAGTTTGGGCTGGGTTCAACTGAATGGTTTTCTGCTGTTCTCTCATGAGGTAACTTCTGTGACTTCAGTCATCTAATAGCTTGACTAGGGATGGAGAGTCTAATATAGCCTGACTTACATGTCTGGGGCCTTCTTGTTGACTCTAGTAGGCTGGGCCCTCTCTCTCTCTACACAGTTTCGCACCCAGGCTCCTTTACATGGCATCAGGAGCCTTCTGGGAAGACAACAGTGGATGCTGCAAAGCCTCTTGAGGCCTACACTCCAGAACTTCATATCATTACCTCTGATACATTCTGTTTGTCAAAGTCACAAGGTTAGCCTAGATACAAGGGGTGGAGAAGTACAAAATATTATGACCATATTTTTCATATGACACCTGTCTCTGAGAGCCTACTCCTAACCTTCAAACTTGTAATTTCCAGTATTGTAATTTATGTGCTCACATAGCTATCTCTTCTTGTAGAATTGAGCTCCCTGAGGGAAGGAATTTGGTTACCTTTATCTGCAGCACATAGCAGAGAACCTGGTACCTAGAAAGACCTTAATAAAGGAAAGGAATGTTGAACCAATGGTGGACTGATTGGTTGATATGTACATATGTATGCATGTATGGATACATGTATATACATCCTGTTCTATATACTTTTAGTAGCTAGATTCTCTAATTATAAGATTAATGGAATAGTACTTTCAAAAAATACAAAATAAATTAGAAATATGTCTTTCTGGTGTAAAAGAGTAAGAGTTTTTGTGTATGTCAAGCAGTAACCATAGAATGCCATGTTCTTAGACCATAGAAACTCATCTGTGTAATAGAGGTTTCGTAGTGTTTCCTTAATCAGTTCCCAGATCAAATAATCAGAAACGATTTCATCTCTTTTCTCCACCATCATTGTCATCAAACATATTGGGCCTCATACTCTAAGATATATTTGTCTTGTGGCATGTTTTTAATGTCATGTTAATGACTATTTGTGCCAAAATAACAAGGAAAGTCTATTTCCAAATGTAGCCCCAATTACTTTGCCTTAAAAATACTTTGAATAATCTAAATGGCTAACCTGAATTACCTAATATCAGCTAAGATTCAATTGATGTCAGTAAAATGACAGTTTGGTATTTCATGGAATTTAAATAGCCTGTGTCCTAGTTAAGTTCCTACAATAGGTAATTATTCCACATATAGTTTCACCAAGTTGCTGTGGTATACACTTTGATTTGCCTCCATTTCTGTACACTGTTGCTGAATGCTGTTAAGTGGCTATCACATTTTTCCTCTAGTGGTTTGGAGATCCCTGTAAATTTGACAAAATTTGAAATTCTTTGGGCATAATAGGCTTTACATTTATATAAATTATTATTTTGTCCACATTGAGTCTTTCAGACATTTTGTTTTATATAACTGTGGTCTGCAAATTGGCCAAAGCAAATTTCATTGAGAGACCAAAAGGAGATGTGTATGCAAAGTTAATATTTGCTCAGACAAATAATCCTTCATGAATGCAAAATTCAGGTTTTGTGTGGATTACATCAAAGAATCACAGAATGAATAACAACTAATCATAGAAAGACATTTAGTGAATATTCTTAAAAACTTTTATCTTGTAGAACTACAAGAAGAGAGAAATAGCTACATATATGAAATCAAGCCTTAATATAATACCACAAAAATAAAGTCTTATCAAACATAATGTAGAATTAAAATGGAATGAAGATAAAGCAAGCTCTCCTGACTAGGGAGAGAAAATATAGAGAGACAGAAAAGAAATTGAATTTCAGATCTTTTTTTCAAGATAAAAATGAATTATTATAAAATAGACCTGTATTCATAACTTAGACTCTCTTGTTTGGATTTCATACACTGAAAGCAATCATAAGACTGAAGGGAAATTTATTATAAAGTCATCTGGGATATCACTTTGTAAACATAGAAAAACACATTAGAAATTGAAATGGCAACAATGAAAATTTCATTTTAAAAGAATGTAAATGAGAGACAAGGAGAGAACTGTTGAGATACATGAAAGAAGGTCATTACTTCTCTTGAATTCCTATAAATACTGAAAAGTGTTTTCCATTAACAAGATACTGGCACTACAGTAAATGTGATTAGATAATCTCCCCCCCCACCACACACACATACAGGGACTCAAACTATTCTAAAGACACATTCTGTGCTAGTATGCCAGATGAGGCTATTTTCCCACCTGCGTAAGAGTATGGCCTAAGAGTCTATTAGGCATCACCAAACCAGAGGCAAAAGTGCAAGTTGGCCATGGAGCTCTGGTTGGGAAAACTGGGGCACAGAGCATTTGGGGGATGTAGTCCACTACTGACCCCTCAACAAAGTGCAGAGCTGGTGGAATCCCTTGCACAGAGAGGATAATCCTACAAAGAGTTAAGCACCTGCAGATCATTCAGTATCTAATCTAGGTGCCTTCCACCGTAATTAGAGTGTGTTTATTCATTAGTAGCTGAACATTTTGCAGACTGTAAAAATTTAAATGATCCTGCAGCTCATTATGGCACCTTGTGCATCACAGATTACACAGTTGCACTGCTCCTTTATGTGCCTTTTATATCTTAATTTAGGTCCCAGTATGAGTATGTATGTCATATCGGGAAAGTATAAATGGTAACAAATGATTTTAGAGGAATTGTCATGTGCCTTTATAGAGAACAGAAAAAAATAATGCACATTTTAGTCCTCTCAATATATTCTGTATTCTGGAGCCTAAGAACTGAGCAGGGGCTCTATTTCACTAAACTTTAATGGGAAACAAATCAAGTCTCAGGAACAAAATGGCAGAAATCTATCTACTCAGGGATTGCAGAGTATAACTTTTGTCAAGATAAAATGAACAATATTTCAAAGAAACCAAAAGAAAACTCAGCATTGTAGAATACTGAAAGAACATGGGCTTTGGAGTAAGACAGATTCCACACTGAGCCACTTATCAACTATGTGTTCTTGGGCAAGTTATTTAATCTCTGAGCCTCAGTTTCTTTATCTATATAATAGAGACATCTACACTTCACATAGGGATGAGGAATAATAGGTAAAGCTCCTGGTTCATGCCTGACACATACTACGTGCTTTATAAATGGTTACTGTTATTCTTACAGGGTTGGGAAGCGTGTTTGCTTGGTTATAGCCCACAGTTATTCAGCAGAGGCAAACCAGAGGATGCCTGCGTTGTGATAGTTTCAGCCTGGGGTGGGTGAGACTGTTGGCCACATGGAGTAACTTACCCTCCCAGCCTTACTTCCATTCATTAGCTGCTGACATTCACTTGTTCCACTGGAAATGTGGCAAACTCTTCACCAGGACCATCTAGCACCACTGTGTGACTAAATTCATCCAGCCAGTTACAGGAAGACAATGCCTTTAACCTAAAACATACTGAATGTTAGAGTTGAAAGGACCATGTGCTGGCTGCCAACTGGTGGACCATGGACCCTTGGTTCCTCCAAATTATTGCAAGTGTTCCAAGCGTGCATCAAGCATCATCAGAGATAGAAGAATATCTTGTATCTATCTATATATAACTATATGAAGTACTATCTTACTGTTTTATTAATAAAATGTAAATTCATTTCAAAACATTGTTGAATTCTTAGTAGCTTTGCATCCTGTTGTATATTCTCTGTCAGCCATTATAAAACATACAACTCTCACACCACAGTGGATGTGGTACAAAGGAATTGTAAAATTGTTTGATATTATACAGGAGCCCTCATGCTCAGAAAAATCAAGAATTGGTGCTCTCATTTCTCAGGTCCAGGAAAATGATGTGTGATGTACTCACTTACACAGCTTGTTAAGGAAAACACTGGTGAGAACTCCAGTCTCCTAATCCCTAGTCCAGAACTCTCAACAGTGGAGATGTTTGCATCATTTCTTCTGGAAAAATCTGTGAAATGTATTTAATTTTCAGATTAGTATGCATGCAGTTGAGTATTGACAGAAAATGGATTATATGAAAAATTAAATGTTTACATGAACAGTATCTGGCACATATAAAGCACTCAATAAATGATAGTTCTTATCATGATGGCCGTTCAATCAGGAGTGATTTTGTCACTTTTTCTGTCTGTTGCTCAGTAATTTACTACATCCAAGTGTAACATTTTAAAGTTATATCATTTGTCACGCAGACAAGTAGCTTCTGTTTTCACTTCTCATACTCTCAGAATGGGAGTGGGTGGACACTTTTTAAATCTCCCTCCCATAAGTCTTTTAGGAGTAGAGTCTCTTGCCCTTAGTACTGAGGCTAACTTTGGAGGAAGTCCTTGTGATGCATTTTATTATAGCTTCAGACAGCTATTGGCCTGGATTCAATGTGCGTGCTTCAGACAGAACTCAGTTTTGTTGCTGAATTACCCATTGGGATCGGGTATATTTCTGTGAAGTAAAGGGATTTAAATATTTGCTTTCCATCAATGTTTTTTAATTTGTCCTTCCCCCTGCCCTGTTCCTCTACGCCAGACTCTTTAATTATTAAGAGATTTAACATGAGATCGGTATTTATTTAAAATTGTACCCAGAGGTAGTCTCTAGAGATTTGGCATCTCACGTCACAATGAGGCCCACAGATGATAGCAGAAAACAGTGACTGAGGGAGATTTATATCTGACTATGCAAGTAAAGTACTCATTTCATAAAACTATAAACCATCCAGGTTGATCACAGTAGTTAAATACAAGGAAAGTTCCCCTTGGGTTTTTCAGGTAAATTTAGGACTGAAGCAAGTGTTATCACTATGTGTTTGGTTCTAAATGTTTTTCAATATCTGTATTTAGTATGTGTCCCATTTCTTTAGCTAACTATGTAAGAATTTGATTTCTAAGCTAAATAAGAGAATATGTGGAGTTTGTACTTGTGCACATCCGACTAGAATTCTCTTATAGGGAAGTCGCCCAGGGCAAGGAGATGAAAGAGCCAGTAGTAGTAGGCACTTCTATATGTGCTGAACGTGTCCATTTTATGTAAAGGCAGATGACTTATAGTAGCTTCCATGTCATTCTCATTCAGTCAGCTCTGTCAGGCAAGGACTTGGCTGTTTTGTGTTCCAGCTACCGGGCAGCAGCCTCATCAGAGGAAATCACCAGAGGCCTCTGTTTCTCCCCAGAAGACAGCCCAGTGGAGCATTACTCCAGTATAAATAGATTGAGTGGTTGAGTATCCAGGCCTCCAGTGGTGATCTTTCTCTGTGGCTGAGAAGAAGGTAACCTGATTTAGAATAAACACACTAGAGGTAGCCCTAGACAAATTTTTTAGAAGTTATATCTGCATCGTTGCCCCCACCCAATGCCCCTTACACATCCTTAAATATTTATCCAAACTGACTTTTCCCACAAGAGCCCATTGCATGCCCTACCCAGGCCTGCTGTCCTCAGCCAGTTCCCTGTACTGTTGTTTCCTTTCCCCTTCTTGTTCTCACTGTCAGAACATATCTGCCTTATCATTCCATTCCCTTAAGACGTTGTATGATGTCTATTCAACTATCTGTTCAAATAATTTATGCCAAAATGTGCACAAGTGGTAATAGGTAATAGGTGCCCCCTTGCTTTTAGCAGTGGCTTTACGTAAATGAAGAGACTCAGACACTGTGGATTCTAAGTGTACTGCCAGGCAGCAGGAGAGAGAGTTCAGGAATAGTGGGTCTTTTGGCACTCACCGTATATACCCACAGGGCATTGGACCAGCCCTGAGCAAAAAAGCATGAATTATACCCCAACCCTTGCTCCACACCTGGTCTATTACTACATTCACAGAAGCAGCACTTTTGTTTCCAACCTCCCAGAAGTCTGAGACAGTGAACAATTTTTCAAAGGAAGAGAAAAAGCAGAGTTTAATAATGGGACTAATTTTCACAGTTTTGCAGCTGAGGCTTCCTTTGGGGCTCATTCTTTTAGAAATAAGTACCCCGTTAATAATGGGCACAGAATTCACCAAGGGAGAGATACGAAGTGTGATGAAGGGGGCTGTGAGGGGAAGAGAGGCAAGGGGACAATTAGATGAGCGGAAAACTGAGAGTGAATCAGGGGTGCGCTTGAAGATGAGAAATGGAGGGAGATTTCGTATTTTATTCAAAGGAAAGATAAGATAGATTCTGAAGTGGAAATAAACAACATGTGACTTGGGGAAGAATCTGGCTAACCACCTCTTTCTTGGCTGATACCTGATCCCATCACTGTCAGCTACATAGAGGCTTTGGTATGGGCCAGTATAAAATGGTCCCCAAGGTGCCAGCTCTGTTGCCAAAGACACCCCCCCTCATTTCCTGGTGCGCCCTATTGAAACAGTTTACGGTTCCATTTCTATTATTATGTGTTAAGATTTTGCAACAAGAAATAGACACTTCTACTCTCCTTCCATCAAAACACTCATGTATATTGTTTTAAAGTGGTTGGTGACATTTGGCTTTTTCAGAAAACAGATTTTTCATATGCTTATTATATAGACTGTTTCTGCTTTTTTCTTTTTGAGGGTGAGGGGAGTTTGAAGTATCTCTTTCTTCAAGGTAACCAATTTTGGCTCTTCTGTTTAACATTCAAAATTGTAGCCATTGGGCATGGATTAAGTGGTCCGTGGTTTGATTACATTCTAGAAGAGAATTACTAGATGTATTGAGAGTCATTATAGCAAGTGGCTAAAATTGCAGACTCTGGGGCTGGGCGGCTGGGGTTCAATTCCTGCTTTCTCCCACTTACTGGGTATGCCTTTGGGCAAGTCACTTAACTCTCTGGGCTTTAGTTTCATCGTCTATAAAAAACGAAGATCATAAATATGGCAATTAGGAGAATGAAGTGACTTAGTGTATGAAAAGTGCTTAGAACTACATGCCTGACGTAGTAAATACCATATGCTGTTGTTGTTAGGAGAGATAAATTGAATAACTTTTATATTGATATAAAGATAAAATTGTCAAATAGTTTATTCTAATTAGAAGGGGGGGAAAGGCAGTGATTCTCCGGCACATGGTTTCTGTGGCTAAAATTCAAGTTTTGCTGTGATAAATGTGCATTTTTACATCTGTGTGTGGCTAATATTTATTGAGTGCTCACTATTTTTCAATTACTATGCTAGGCAGTTTACATATTTTATTTAATTCTCACAACAACCTGATGAGGTAGATACTGTTATTATCCCCATTTTACAGATGAGAAAACTGAGGCTAAGAGTAAGTAAATTTCTAAGTCCAAGAGTTAGTAAATGATGTAATGCTTCAAAGTTGGTGCTTTTAACTACTGCTCTATAATGTTCCCAAAATATGCTTGCAGCTATCAAGATATAGATATGTTGTGTAGTAATGTTATGATAATTCTGCTTTTTTTTATCAGAACTTAGTAAGGCAAATGAAGTCTGCTTCATTTGTTCTACACCCCGCGGGTTGTTGGTTTTATGCCCTGTTTTAGTCAGAATGCGGAAACCTCAGTACCTTAAAGAGGTTTTCTCCTCCTAAGTGTTGATAGTTGCTTGTAGTTCAGTACACTCCAGACCCAGCGGGAATAGTCTTTGTATAAAAAAAACAAAAACAAAAAACAAAATCAAAAAACTATAACTCCTTTTTATGTGAGGGATAAATGCTGACTGTGGAATCATAGCCGCAAGTAGTAAATGATGTTTGGGGCAAAGGGCATGACAAGGAGAACCCTCGCTCGGCCTCCTGGTTCATCCTGGTTTACCACGGTATTTGCTCTGAGAGGCAGCATCACCACAGAGCAAACTGCCCACTGTTGTTCTTTCCAGATAGCAAAGAAAATTTACTCATCTCCATTGCCTGCTGGCGTTGGGTTTCCTGTAACTGCTCTCTGTTCCCATTTTATCCTTAATTAGCCTGTCTCATATTATGTACGACTTGTAAGACACCTCTGGTACACACACTCAGAAGTTTGACTTTGAATCTTCAGATAAGATTACTCGGCAGACGTAAGTGGAACATTTCCATATCCTCTTGGCAGTCAGCAGCATTTGCTGTTATATTCATCTGCATGTGGTGATTTATAGCCATCCCTGATACCTCCTGTGAATGACAATGCCAGCCTATTATGAGATTTCTCATCTCTGAATTCCTGTAGGATTCGCAGTCTGTAAGGCACTGGCTCATGTTGGCTTGTTCTCTAGCAGTTGCATGTGTGAAGAGGCAGGGAGCACCAGTGTGTCTCCTAGAGTGTCTGACTGAGGGCTGGGCAGTAGCAAGCTTAATAAAGAAAGGAATGGAGAGAAAAGAAGGGGGAGAGGTGTATGTCTGCCTTATCTCCCAAATTAGATTGTCAGCTTCTCAGCCCAGAGGTCACATCTGTTTTTCCTATCTCCTTTAATACTGATTCTAAAAGCAGGCAAACAGTGAGTATGCAGTGCATGCTTATTGCCCGAAGGCCTAAGGTCTTATTTTAATTAATAGATTATGCTAAAAAGATGCCATTTCCATTCACTTGAACTTAATGCAACCCAAAGAAAATAGAGTTTTCTCTAAATGTTATTGAAATGTTATTTACATCACATTGAAGGTATCTCTAAATCGGTTTTTCGATTGGTCCCTCACAGAGCTGTGATCCTCATTTCAGAAGACAAACCTCTAAGCTGGTGGTGCAGCGAAGATAGCTAGGACAACGGAAGTGCATGTAGTGGTAAAGCGTAGGTGTTATTCTGAGGAAAGCACTAGCACAGAAATCCTGTAAATGACTAAAATGCTGCAGTGAGTAAAAGCTCACTCTGACCAACAATAACTACTTGGCCCCAGGAAGGAGTCAGCAGCCCACTGATTGAGATTGGGAGGTACTCACTGTGGCACCAGGTACCTTCCAGTCTTAACGGGTTGACCACACGTTTGCGCATCTGTTTCTGGACCCTCTATTCTGTTCTATTGAACTATAATATCTTTTTCCCTTCACTGAATTGTATCAATGACAGTAGCTTTATAGTGAGATTTTACATCACGTTAAGTAAGTCCTTCAACTTTGTACTTCTTTTGTAAAATTATTTTGATTTATTCTGGAACCTTTGCATTTCCATATCTATTTTAAAGACATCAGCTAGAATAATGATTGAGAGTGCATTAAGTCTACAGGTTAATTTGGGAAGAATGGCCATATTAATATTGAGTGTTCCACTTTATGAGCTTGGAATATCTTTCCATTTATTTATTATTTTTTCTCAGTCAAACATTGCAGTTTTTACTGTAAAGGACTGGGTTGTCCTTTGCTAGACTTATTTTTAGGTATTTTATTGGCATTACTGGAAATGGAATTTATTTTATTTTCCAACTGCTTGCTGCTAGCACGCAAGAATATTTTTTTTGTATTAACTTGTTATCTTGCAAACTTGCTAAATTCATTTATTTGTTCTAATTCTTGTTATGTAAATTGCATGTGATTTTCTATGTAAAAAAAATTGTCATGTGCAAATAGTGCAAATAGAGGTAGTTTTACTTCCTTTCTGGTATTTGTGCCTTTTTTTTTTTTTGGCTTTTTCTTTTATGTCTTATTTCAAAGACTAGGACCTCGAGAAGAGAGGTTCTTTTGAATAGAAGAAAGCAGGTATCCTTGCTTTGATCTCAGGGGAAAGCAATTTTGTCTCTCACCATTAACTATGATGTTAGTGGTTGAATTTTTTTTAGATACCCTTTGTCAGTTGAGGGCGTTCCTTAATATTTCTAGTTAGCTGAGTATTTTATCATTAATGGATATTGAATGTTCTCAAATGCTTTTTCTGCATCAGTTAGAATGATCATATGGTTATGGTTTTTTCCCCTATATTTTGTTAATCTAGTGAATTATATTGATTAATTTTCAAATGTTAAACCAACCTTGCATTACTAGGGTAAACCATTCTTGGTCATGATGTGTTATCTTTTTTATATAGTATTGGATTTGATTTGCTAATATTTTGTTAAAAATATTTGGCTCTGTCTTCATAAGGGTATTTTTCTGTAATTTCTTTAATAATGTCTTTGTCAGGTTTTGTATTAGAGTTCTACTGGCCTCATAAAATGAGTTAGGCAGTTTCTCTCCTCTATTTTTTAAAAAGTTTGCATAATATAATTGTTATTTCCTCCTTGAATGTTTGATAGAACTTACTAATGAAACCATTTGAGTTGGAGTTTACTTTTTAGAAAGATTTTTTGATACCACATTTATTTTTGTTAGTAGATATAGAACTATTCAGATTTTCTGTATCTGCTTGTGTCAATTTTACTGTTATATTTTCAAGAAATATATTCATCTAAGCTGTGAAATTTGTTGGCATAAAGTTTTTAATAGTCTTATCCTTTGATTATCCTTTCAATGAATGTAGAATCAGTAGTAATGACCATTTTTCATTCTTGATACTGATATTTTAAACATTTAATACTTTGACCATCTTATGTTTGAATATTTTTTAGCATTCCATTTTATTTTATCTCTTGACTTTTTGGCTATATCTCTTTACATCATTTTTTTCATAGTTGCTCTATAGATTGCAATACATATGCCTAACCTTCCATAGACTATTTAGACTTAATATTGTACCACTTCATGTAAAATATAGAAAACTTGGAACCATATAGGTTCCTTTGCCCACACCCAACCTTTATATGGTAATTGTCATATGTAATATTTACATACATTGAAAACATGACTAGATAATGCTATATTTGTTTTCCATATTCAGTAATATTTTTAAAGAACGTAAGAGGGGAAAAAAATAGTGTTTTGTATTTACCCATATATGTACCATCCTGTGCTTCCTTCTATCCTGATGTGTCAGATATCATTTCCCTTCAGCTTGAAATACTACTTCTGGCATTTCTGGTAGAGTGGGTCTGCTGGTAGTGAATTCTCTTAGTTTTCCTTCTTCTGGCAATGTCTTTATTCTGCCTTTATTCCTATAGGATATTTTTGCCGACCACAGAATTCAGGGTTAACAAAGACATCTGCCAGAATCTTGATTGGGAATACATTAAATCAATTTGGAAAGAATTGCTGTCTTAGCAAAAGAAAATATATTATTCCACTGCTTCTGCTCCCCCATCATTTCTTTTGAGAAATCTGCAATGATTCTAATCATTGTTCTCTGTGTATAATGTGCCATTTTCTCTATCTGCTTTTAAGACTTTTTCATTTCCTTGGGTGTCATCAGCTTGATTATCATATGTGTAGGGTTTTTTAATTTGATTTTTATCCTGTTTGGAGTTCACAAAGATTCTTCAAAATGTAGATTTATTTCTTTCAACTAAATTTGGGAATTTTTCAGTCATTATTTATTCAAACAAATTTTCTGCCCCAGTCTCTTAGTCCTCTACTTCTGGGACTCCAATAACATGTATTTTCAATCTTTGATATTCCACAGGTCCCTGAGGCTCTGCTCACATTTGTCTATTTTCCTTTCTTTGTGTTCCTTAGCTTGGATATTTTATATGATTTCTCTTCAAGCTTATTGACCATTTTCTCTGTCATCGCCAGTATGCTATTGAGCCTTTGCAGTGATTTTTATTTTTAGTTTCAGATATTTTATTTTATTTTTAAGTTTTAACATTTCTGTAATTTTTTCAAGATTTTTTCTTCCCTCTACTGAGAACATCTGCTTTTTCATTCATTTCAATTGTGTTTTCCTTTATTTCATGAAGTGTATTTATAATTGCTATTCTCTACCTGGTTATCATGGTGTTGACATTTGTTGATTGCTTTTCCCTTTAGAATTGATCATGTTTTTCTTGTTCTTTGTATGTTTAGCAGTTTTGAATTGTGCCTTTGATATTGTGAATGTTATACTGTGCAGGCTCTAAGTTCCTGTTATATTCCTCTGGAGAGTATTGATGTTTTGTTTTAGCAGGCATTCGATCCAGTTAGGTTCAGACCACAAATTCTGTCTTGCACTGATTCAAATCACAGTTCACTTCTCAAAGCCTGTGTTTGGGAGCGTCCTGTGTGTGACATTCAGAGGTTACTCTGAGACATGGTTTAAATACGAGTTCAGTTCTCTAAGTGTGTTTAGATCTGCCCCTCATATGTGTGTCTCAGGGCTTAGGCTCAGACTTGTACAGGTTCAAACATGGAACCAGATGATCCTCTTCTCTGGCTCTTTCTCCACACTCCCTGGCCTCTATTGGAGTTTTAGACACTGATGCGTCCTCCCTTATATTACTCTATAACTGGAGCCCACATTCGGGGGAAACTGCAAGAGAAATGAGGAGAAAACTACAAAGCAGGAAATTCATTCCCATGCAATCGGCTTTGTAAGTTACTGCTGTCCTCTAGAATCCACCTGCGTTTCTTTACTTTGAGGAATCTTCAGGGAGTTATTTTTGTATTTCATCTAGAGATTTTAGTTATAATCAAGGAGGCATGGATTATAGACTTACATTGCCGTACCATTGGGAACCTCAGAAGGAAGATTTTGAAGACAGACAGTCTGGATCCAGAACTTAAGAAATAACTATATTGCTTCTCCTCTTCAAAGAAATTTTTTTTAAATATATGTAACATTAATTAAATTGATGAATCTCCCTATTTGAGTCAAATATATCCAGAACCTCTCAAAAATTCCTGCAACAGATCACTTTTATTTATTTACTAACAATAGATTTAATGTTTAATAACTCTTTCAGGAAAGTATGCACCAGTGTTTTTCCCCCTCATCCTGGGAGAGGAGGATAGAGGGTAAAGGGAGGGGAGTCCTGAAATCTAACTCCAGAAAATAGCATACAGTCTAATTGTTAGTCAGTCAACAAGCGCAAATACCCTTCTGGATCTTCCTTTGGGCACAAGAAAGAAATAGAAAGGCAGTAATCGACTGAAAAATTCATATGCCTACCATGTAGAGAAATTCATTATCTCCAAAGACAAATGAACCCAATCTCAGCAGAGATGAAGACCTTAAGATTTTTATTCTACTGGTAATTCAAAAGAGTAATGTGGACACCATGAACATTCAGCTAATTCTGTGTAACTTTAATTGTGAAAATTTTCAACAGGTAAATAATAATTTCAGCTCCACTTTTGAAGTATGTTTTACAAAGCTACCTCTTTGTATCCGTGAGTTTACAGGTGCCAGGCCCTTTTCCTTTGTGATCATGACATATTCTTAGAAAATTATTTTGAAAAGTGATTTATCTGTGCTGTTCCAGGGCCTCTTGTAGTAGCAGTAGTAGCAGTAATACATAAACAGTAGAAATAATCCTGATGATGATAGCTTACTTAAGACTTATTTTGAGCCAATTATTGTATGCCAGCACTTTACAAACATTAGCTCATTTAACCCCTGCTAGGTCGTATTTTTTAGATGAGTAAAATGAAACTTAATATGCAAGGCCACACAAATGATAAGTGGCAGAGCTAGGATTTATTCTGGCCAGCTTTGCCATATGTAGGACTTGGAGTCCTGAGCCAGTATATAATTTCTTCCTACAGATAAATATAAGTAGATAAATGAACCAGTATTTCACTGTCTCCCACTTTGTCCAGCAACAAACCAGGGTCTCTCACTCTTCCAGTGGGTGTTCATGCTACATCTAAAGACTGGAAAGTGAGTCAGAGATTTAATTTTAACCTTGGGCTTCTCCTGAGGTTCTCCATTGTGAAACTTGATCTAATGAGTAAAGCCAATCTTAGCAAATTAGTAGGGCAGAAAATTTCACATTCCTTTCTGATGTCTTTAGGTACTACCACCCAAGTTCCCTACTGGAATATAAAAATATTATTTCTCTGATCATTAATTATGTTCAGCAATTCCAAGGTTAATTTAACACCCTTAGGACATACTGTCATCACCAGTCAATTGTTGATATAAGTCAGTTGCTCAAGGTACTTCTAGCCTATGTTACAAGACCAGTCATGTAAATTAGACTTTAATTTTTTGGAAGTCTTGAGTCATGTTTGATATTTAGAGATGCATTACAAAGATAAATATATAAAACCATCTCAGTTGAAAGAAACTAGTTGTTGACTGTTCCTCAGGAAAAAAGAATTAAAAAGGAAAATGCATAGAATAGACAATCTACCTTCAGCAGAGATCACTCCTAGGGTAAGATAGTATATATATATTCATTCGGTGGTATTTATTGAGCACCTACTATGTGCCAAGTATTATGCTGGGCACTGGGAATATCGCTCTGAAGAGCACAGATGGATCCCATCACCTCTTACGTTCTTGAGGGCTTCACACCTTCACTTGTCAGCTTTCCTTCCTGCATTAGTTTTGCCCTCTGTATAATATTACTATCTGCACATATGCATGTAATAGCCCCCATATTAAGGGGAAAAATTTCTTTGACCTGAAACCCTCCTCTAGATACAACTCTATTTCTCTGTATTCCCTTATAGCAAATTTACTATTTCCCCTTTCTTTTAAAGAAAACTTCCTAGAAATTCTAGACAACTCTTTTGCTTATATCTCATTGGCCAGGACTTAGATAATATCTAGTGCAGGGGAGGTTGAGAAGTATAGCAGTTTTTAGCTGGATGGCACTATATTCAGCTAAAATCGAGATTCTTTTCTAAAAAAGAGGAAGAAATGGATATTGGGAAGCAACTAGCTGTCTCTGCCACACTGTGAATCTAATCCTCCCCCAAGTATCCCCCATTTCAATAAATGTCAGCTCCATTCTTCCAGTTGCTTCGGCCAAAATATCTTGGGGTCATCTGTGACTCCTTTTCTCTCCTACTCCACATCCAATCTACCAGCAAATCCTATTGATTATACTTTTAAAATATAGCCTGAATCTGACAGCTTCTAACCACCTCCATCACTTTCATCTTAGTGCAGTTTATCATCGCCCCCCTTAGACTTCCGAAATAGTCTCCTCACTGGTCTCTCTGGTTCTGCCAGTCCATTCTCCGCATAGTAGCATATAATCCTTCAAAACATAAGTCAGATCATGTCATTCCTGTGTGCAGAACTCTCCAGTAACCTCCCAGCACACTCTGAATAAAATCCAAGTAACTTACTATTAAAAGGCCATACATCATTTGGTCCTGGCTAACTCTTTGATTAAATCTACTATTCTCTACCTCACTCATTCCACTCCAGCTATACTAGCTTCCTTGCTGTTCCTTGAATTATACCAAGCATGTATCAATTTCAGGGCCTTTGTATCTACTGTTCCTTCTACTTTGAATGCTGTCCTCCTAGATATCCCCATGGCTTGCTCCTTAACTTCCTTCAGGTCGTTGATCAAATATCACATTCTCAAAGATATCTTCCCCAACAGCCTATCTAAAATAGGATTTCCACTGTAAATCTTTTTTGCTTTATACAACTTTTTTCTTTGTAACACTCAGCACTCTTTGATGTATTATCTGATTTTCTGCATGAGTATGTGCGGGTGTGTATATGTACACTTTCTCCTTGTATGTACATATATATATATATATAAACACTTATATGTACAGATATGAATTTGATTATTGAATGTCTTCCCCATTCAAATTAGAGTAGAGACTTGGTCTATTTGCTGCTGTCTTCCTTATCAGATAAGGGTGGTCAGGACAGACTTCTCTGAGGAGAGGACAATTGAACTAAGAATGAAGGAAGAGGAGCCAGCTATGCAAAGGTCTCGAAGGAGAGCACTCCAGACAAAGGGAACAGCTAAGTGCAAGGGCCCTTCAGTGGACATAAGCCTGCCGAGTTCAGGGGACTTGTCCTGTGTTTATGGATAAAACGGAGCCCAATATAGCTGGAATATAGAAAATTACGGAGAGAGTGGAACAAATGAGGTGGGAAAGAGAGGCAGGACCAAATCATCATGTAGAGTTTTGTCTGTCCAAGATGCAACAGAAAAAGAGTTGCCAGCCTCTCTGGCCCCTCAACCGTTCTCTGGCCTGTGGGAAACACTAAGGCTCCACTGCCAAAGGCTACTCCGTGGCTACTAGTGTCTTGTAGCCATTTAGATTTAATTAACTAAAAGTAAATAAAATAAAAAATGCAGTTTTTCAATCACACAAGCCATATAGCCATGTTCAACATAGTCACATGTGGCTAATGGCTATCTGTTGTACAGCACAGATAGAGAACATTCCATCATCACAAAGTTCTGTTGGGCAGTGCTGCTCTAGGAAAGCCAGTCAAGGAGAAATCATGCCAAGTTTGCTTAGCCTCTCCTCTGTGATTTTCTCTTAACCCTAGAATCAGTGTTTATCTATTTAAATGGAAAGATATGTGGTGCATAGAAAATTAGCATGTGGCCTATTCCATATGCAAATGTTCTCATGGATGATTTTTACCTTTGACAGAAAAGATGAGGAAAGACTGGTAAATCACACCATTCTTAACCTCATTATAAACACATTGCAAATGTGAAAATGCAAACTGTGGAAGTCATAAATGTAAAAGTAGCTTTCAATTTGCTTTAATAGGCGTTTTCTATGTCTTGTTGTAACCTAGGGATCTTGCTGCAAGAAACTGCCTGGTAGGTGAAAATAATGTTCTGAAAATCAGTGATTTTGGAATGTCTCGTCAAGAAGATGGTGGAGTATATTCATCCTCAGGCTTAAAGCAGATTCCCATTAAATGGACAGCACCAGAAGCTCTTAATTATGGTAAGAATAGACTCTATTTCTTTTTGGTGGTAAAAATCGACTCCATTAACACCAAACATTCACAAGCAAAGTTATAGGGGTAAAGCAGAGCCAAAATTAGAATGATTTGAGGATCAACACAAATGTGTAAATGTTTGTACTTTGCGCTTAAACATGAGCACAAACTTAATTCATTGACTTTATTGATCAGATTTCTATATGTAAGATCACTAGATTTAAAAGATGGATACACTTAGAAGCCTGTTAAATATGACAATGCATCTAAGGGAGTTTTTGTTTTTATCCAAAAATATTATTATTTTTATGGTCAAATTATACACAGAATATGTGTTGCTGTGGCTCTGGACTATTTCTTTTGAATGTCTTATAATTGGTCCAATAATCTCATCTAATGTTAGGTTCCTAAAATAAGTCAGTCTATTCTGTAGTTTCTCACTCTGAAAATCAACGTGGTTCCTTAGCATCTCTGGAACTTGTATAAATCTTGCGGGAAGAGAGAGATGGGAGTTACATTTTGAAACAGCAGGGATATTTTTCACTTGAATTCTTATGTGTCATTGTAATTGGAAATAAATACAGCTTGCAGTATCTGTGGTTGGGATGAAATGGGCCATAACAAGATGGGTAACAGCTCAAGAATTTTTTAAAAAAAGATTGTGCTTTAAGCAAAATTAGAAATTACATTTTCATTAAGGAAAGAAGCATATGAACTATGGGCTAATGAATAGGTGTAGTATGTTTTGAATAAAAATATCATAAAATGATTCTTTATTTAAAATGAAAAATTACTTCATCATGAAGAATTAATAAAGCATTTATAAATGCCTTAACTTAATGGCTAAAGACAGATAAAGCTTTTGTTTTAATTGAGGTGAAATTCATGTAACGTAAAATTAACCACTTTAAAGTGAACAATTCAGCGGCGTTTAGTACAGTTCACAATGTTGTGCAACTCCTACTCTATCTAGTTCCAAAACGTTTTCATCACTCCAAAATAAAACCCTATACCCATTAAGAAGTTACTCCCCATTCCTCCCTGCCCTCAGCCACTGGCAACCACATATCTGCGTTTTATTGTTATGGATTTACCTGTTCTGCATATTTCATATAAATGGAATCATACAATGTGTTTCCTTTTGTGTATAGCTTCTTTCACTTAGCATCCATGTTGTAGTATGTATCAGTACTTCATTCCTTCCTATGGCTGAATAATATTCCATTGCATGTATTTATCACAACTTGTTAATCCATTCATCCATTGATGTATATTTGAGCAGGTTTCACCTCTTGGCTATTGTGAATAGTGCTGCTGTGAACATTTGTGTACAAGGATTTGTTTGAGTCCCTGTTTAACATAATTCTGTGTGTACATTAGGAGTCATATGGTAATTCTATGTTTAACTTTTTGAGGAACCACCAAATGTTTTCCAGATGAAACTTTGGAATGTAATTGGTTTGGAAGTTAGTTGGGGCAGATCCAGACACCAGAATCTGTTGTGTATTTTGTATACCAACAATGCAATGGAATGTATAAGTGTAGGTAGTTGTCATTATGAGAAATTGACTAAGCTCTTCTAGTTCCCAACAAGGACATTTTTAACTTAACACTCCACAGACACTAATCCTCACCCTTAGTTTGTATTTCCATTTGTTAACAAGAGAAGCTTTTGTGACTTTTCTAGTAATCCCAAACTGATTCCGCTATTCCTCAGAATCTAGAGGAAGCAGCAGCCCTGCTGTTTTCCATAGTGATTCTTCTCTGGGGCGGTTGTTACTCTAAGGCTGTACTCCTAAGGAGAACAATCACAGGATGAAAGAGAGGATTGTAACCCTTGTATTTACACAGAGGTTTTCTTTAGATGAAAGAATATTTTTAAGCACCTTCTTAGTGATTCTTATGATATCTCTATAGCAGAGCTAGAACTGGACTTGGGGGACCAAAGGCTTACTGGTAAAATCCAGCTATCTAGAATTTGTCCTTGCACCTGTTTGCCAGGTTCTCTTCATTATATTGCCTTTAAAAGTCCTCTTACTGTTAAGCAATTATGCCAAGTAAAATTCTGCCTTTCAATCAAAGAGTGTTTTAGTTGGCTTTCAAGCTGGCTAAAGTATTTACAAATCAAAATTCTAATTCCAGATATTGCTAAGAGCCAGACCTATAGCATTTTAAGTAATAAATACAGGTATGAAGACCTTTGATTAGCAGTAATGGACATTTTTTAGCAGTCTTTATAAAATGCAGAACAATTTAGATGACAAAGAGGGAGAGATTTTAACAGCAGATGAAAAAGAAGTTTTGAGTATTTATTACCCAATCCAGTGATGGAGTTCCTGAGAGTCTGCAAGTCTCATAGCAACCCTGAGAAGTTGTTTTAGTTCTCACAGACTAAAATTACTGAAGATTGGCTCTAAATCCTAGCATTTTTTTAACAAGAGAAATATAAGTATTTTATGAGAGTGCTATTTCTTGTTATGCTTTTTTCATGTTTTATGCAAATATTGTTTTATGATTGGTGATAAGATGCTGCCTCATTTCCAAGGGTCTTTTCATCACTCTTGCCTCAGAGTAGGTAAAATACTGCCCAAGTCTCCATGAAGTGAGGGGTCAGGGTAGGTGGGAAAAACCTTCAGTCTAGGAAACCTCTCTGAAACTTGACTTAGGGACATAGAATTACACTTATTTTCATCATAATTTTGTCGTTAATGTGGTTCAGTTTTTGAAAAGATGATTCATATACTTAGTATTTTAGAAATCAAGCAATAGTAAAGGGCCTACAATGAAATGTAAGCCCCTCCCTCTCCCATGCCTGGCTCAGGCCGCATAATTCCCCTTCCTAGAGGCAGTACTCTTATCATATTCTTATATTCTTCTCAGGCATTTATTGGTATGTATCTCCTCCTTTTTTTAAACGCAAAATCATAGCATACTTCACAGCCTCTTCAGGATGTATTGCCACCATCCTCAGTACAGCTGTCGCCAAAGGTACTGTGTCTGTAAAGGGCAAATAGGATACTGATCTCCAGCTAAGAAATAAAATAATCTATCAATTATTAAAAGAAATTTTTTTATTTGTCATCTGGGAATTTGGGCTTATACATCCTCTAATTTAATTACTGTGATGTAATTAAGTGCTCTGAAATGTGACAGAAGCAGGATTTATAGTGAAGAGAGTCCTGGATCACTCATCAGGACCAGGTGTCCCAACCAGTTATGTCAGTAGTTGCATGACCTGGGCAAGCCATCTACCTCTCTACACCCACATTTTCTAATTTGAAAGATGAAAACGATAATACCTTTTCTCTGCAAGGGCATTGTGAGGATCAAATGAGAGATGGTAAAGTAGCAAAATGCTGTACACTTGTAAGATACTCAGCCCATTAAAATTATTCAGCAAGGTTTCAGTTCAAGGTGGCAACGTAGGAAGATCCTGAACTCACTCCTTCCCACCAACTCACCAAATCTATGGCTACATATGGAACAATTCCCTCTGGAAAAAAATAACACCTGGGGGCCGGCCCAGTGGCGCAGCAGTTAAGTTCACACATTCTGCTTCAGCGGCATGGGGTTTGCAGGTTCAGATCCCAGGCACGGACCTACACACCACTTCTCAAGCCAGGCTGTGGCAGGCATCCCACATATAAAGTAGAGGAAGATGGGCATAGTTGTTAGCTCAGGGCCAGTCTTCCTCAGCAAAAAGAGGAGGATTGACGGCAGCTTTTAGCTCAGGGCTAATCTTCCTTGGGGAAAAAAAAACCTAAAAACTAGCTGAGTAACTTCTACTCATTGGGCAAATAAGAAAAAAATCTACATCAAAGTGAGTAGGAGAGGCTGAGACACAATCTTACTATAAACCTCCCCCACAATGCGGCAACCCACAATCAGGAGGGAACTGAAAATGCAGAGCTTCTCCCTGAGAAATGAAGGTTTTGAACCCCACATCAGGCACCCCAGCTTTTAAGACCTGCACCTGGGACATGATTCCTCAAAACATCTAGCTTTAGAAACCAACAGGGCTCATGTCCACAAGACCCACATAGCTGTAGCAAACTGAGAACTCACCTACCCCAGAGGCCAGTGCAGAAGCAGCCGATTGAGAGGTTCCCACACTTTAAGGAGCTTATTTGCTAATCTTAAAGCATCAGCCTGAGGGGAAGGCCTCTAATGTAACACACATATAGGGGCCTTCTGGGATACCCTACAGGATCGGAGGCTCGTGGGTACCAGTATTTCCCAGAAAGGAGCTTATGTATGCATCTGATGCCCCTGTTTTTGTGGCTGCTCCCCAGGGAATGCCCGTTGATTACCTGCCTCTGGTGGCAAGGGTGGCTTGTGTTTCTGGGTCCCACAGGGCTGTAACAATCAGAGTTCTTAGCTACCACTCCCAGGACACTGAATAAACAGCAAACTGAAAGAGACCTATTTCTTTGTCCTAGAACTTTGGCCTGAAGGTCAGGCTTCAGGTTCAGCCAAATCTAGGGGCCTATGGAGTTCCTCTTAGTAAACATAGGCCAGTGGATGCCGTCTTTGTTCTTTCCTTCTTCCTTGCTACAGCTGACCAGTATCTCCCAGAAAGGAGCTTATACACTCATCTGGAATGCCAGTTTTTGGAACTGCTGCCCGGGGAACACCTCTAGACCACCTGGCTCTGGTGACCAGCAGGGCTTGCACTTGCAGTCTCACAGGACTGTACATATTTGCAACTTTAAAAGTTGCTGCCTAAGGGTCTGGCTTCCAATCAACCTGTAAACTAGATGCTGACTGAGATTCTCCCCTTTGGGACACTGACAGGTCTTGGTACACGCTCAGCTACAAGGAGCTATTGAAAATAAAATAGGCTGCATGGACAATCGCAAAGGTTTAAAAGACAGCCAAGGGTTAGGGCAGGGTGGGATGATGAGGTTCATCTCCTACATAAGGCCACTCCCTCAAGACTGGGAGACGAGGCTCTTTAATGTAATGCATAGAAACCAACACAGAGAGTCAAGCAAAATGGAGAAGCAGGAGAATATGTTACACATGAAAGAACGAGATAAAACCTCAGACAAAAACGTAAATGAAACAGAGATAAGTTATTATCTGATAAAGAATTCAAAGTAATAGTCATGATACTCACTGAACTCAACAGAAGAATGGATGAACACAGTGAAAACTTCAACAAAGAGATAGAAAATATAAGAAAGTACCAAATAGAAGTCACAGATCTAGAGAATACAATAACTGAGGTGAAAACTACACTAGAGGGATTCAACAACAAACTAGATGAAGCAGAAGTAAGGATCAGTGAAGTCAAAGACAGGGCAGTGGTACTTACCCAATCAGAGCTGCAAAAAGAAAAAAGAATTCAAAAAAGTAAAGATAACTTAAGGGACTTATGTTAAAACATCAAGTGGACTAACATTCACGATATAGGTGTCCCAGAAGACAGATAGAAGATAAAGGGCCAGAAAACTTCCCTAACCTTGGAAGGAAACTGACATCCAGATCCAGGAAGCCAAGAGAGTTCCAAATAAGTAGAACCCAAAGGGACCCACAGCAAGACACATGATAAATAAATGTCAGAAGTTGAAGACAAGCAGACAATATTAAAAGCAGAAAGGGAAAAACAACTTGTTACATACAAGGGAACCCCCATAAGACTATTAGCAGATTTTTCAACAAAAACTTGAAGTCCTGGGACTGGCCTTGTGGTGTTGTGGTTAAGTGTGGCACACTCCACTTTGGTGGCCCAGGTTTGCACGTTTGGATCTCAGGCACAGACCTACACCACTCGTCAACCATGCTGTAGTGGTGACCCAGTTACAAAATAGGGGAGAATTGGCACAGATGTTAGCTCAGGGCAAATCTTCCTCGGGGGAAAAAAAACTTGCAGTCCAGAAGAGATTAACATGCTATATTCAAAATGCTGAAAAAAAACACTTCCAACCAAGAATACTCTAACCAGCAAAGTTATGATTCAGAATTGGAAGAGAGATAAAGAGTTTTCCAGACAAGCAAAAGCTAAAGGAGTTCATCACCACTAAACTGGCCTTACAAGAAATGTTAAAGGGACTTCTTTAGCTGAAAAGAAAGGGTGCTAATTAGGAACAAGAAAACAGATGAAAGTTGAAATCTCACTGGTAAAGGTAAATGTATAGTAAAGGTAGTGGCTTGATCACTTATAAAGCTAGTATGAGGGTTAAAAGACAAATGTAATAGGGTCTGACCCAATGGCACAGTGGTTAAGTTTGCACGTTCCGCTTTGGCGGCCCGGGGTTCACCAGTTCAGATCCTGAGTGCGGACATGGCACCACTTGGCAAGCCATGCTGTGGTAGGAGTCCCATGTGTAAAGTAGAGCAAGATGGGCACAGATGTTAGCTCAGGGCCAGTCTTCCTCAGCAAAAAGAGGAGGATTGGCAGTAGATGTTAGCTCAGGGCTAATCTTCCTCAAAAAAAAAAAAGACAAACATCATAAAAATAATTACAACAGTTAAGGGATGCACCAGATAAGAAGATGTAAAATGTCACATCAAAAACAAAGCATGGGGGGGAGAATAAAAATGTAGAGCTTTAGAATGTGGTCAAACTTGTTATCAACTTAAAATCAACTTTTATAAATATAAGTTGTTATACATAAGCCTCGTGGTAATCACAAAGCAAAAACCTATAGGAGATACACAAAAGATAATGAGAAAGGAATCCAAGCATATCATTAAAGAAAGTCATCAAATCACAGAGGAAGAGAGCAAGAGAAGAATAAAGGAATAGAGAAGAACTACAAAAGAGTCAGAAGACAATTAACAGAATGGCGGTAACTACATATCTATCAATAATTACTTTAAATGTAAATGGATTAAGTTCTTCAATCAAAAGACATAGAGTGGCTGAATAGATAAAAGAAACAAAAACAAAAAACTATATGCTGCCCAAAAGACTCACTTCAAATTTAAGACCACACACAGACTGAAAGTGAAGATGTGGAAAAAGATATTTCATGCAAATGGAAAACAAAAGAAGGCTAGGGTAGCTATACTTATATCAGACAAAATAGACTTTAAAACAAAGTATAGTCAGAACAAAGAAGGTCATCACATAATGATAAAGAATCAGTCCAACAAGAAGATATAACATTTGTAAATATTTATGCACCCAACATAGGAGCACCTAAATATTATAAAGCAAATATTAACAGATCTAAAGGGGGAAATAGACAGAAATACAGTAATAGTAGGGGACTTTAATATGCCACTTTCATCAATGGATAGATCATCCAGATAGAAAATCAATAAGGAAACATTGGCCTTAAATGATACCTTAGACCAGGTGGTCTAACACACACAACTTTCCATCCAAAAGAAGGAGAATACAAATTCTCTGCAATAAATGGTGTCAGGAAAACTGGATAGCCACATGCAAAAGAATGAAACTGGACCATTATCTTATGCCATACGCAAAAAGTAACTCAAAATGGATTAAAGACTTGACTGTAAGACCTGAAACCATAAAACTCTTAAAAGAAAATAGAGGCAGTAATCTCCTTGACATCAGTCTTGGCGATGATTTTTTGGACCTGGTACCAAAAGCAAAGGCAACAAAAGCAAAAATAAAGTAAGACTACAGTCTTGTGCTGCATAATGACATTTCTGTCAACGATGGACTGCATATACAATGGTAGTACCATAAGATTAGTACCATATAACTTAGGTGTGTAGTAGGCTATACTAACTAGGTTTTTCTAAGTACACTCTGTGATGTTCACACAATGACGAAATCACCTAATGATGCATTTCTCAGAATGTATCACTGTCATTAAGCAACACATGACTGTACATCAAATTTAAAAGTTTCTATACAGCAAAGGCAACCATCAACAAAATGAAAAGGCAACTTACTGAATGGGAGAAAATATTTGCAAATCGTATATCTGATAAGAGGTTACTATCCAAAATATATGAAGAACTCGTATAACTCAATAGCAAAAAAACAAACAATTCAATTGGATCTCAGTAGACATTTTTCCAAAGAAGACATACAGATGGCCAACAGTTACATGAAAAGATGCTTGACATCATTAATCAACAGCAAAATGCCAATCGAAATCACAATGAGATATCACCTCACACCTGTTAAAATAGCTATTATCAAAAAGATAAGAAATAAATGTTAGCGAAGATGTGGAGAAAGGAAACCCTGGTGCACTTTTGGTGGGAATGTCAATCGTTGCACCCACAATGGAAAACAGTATGGACGTTCCTCAAAAAGTTAAAAATAGAACTACCATAAGACCCAGCAGTTCCATTTCTGGGTGTATATCTGAATGAAATGAAATCACTCTTAAAGAGATATATGCACCCCCATGTTCATTGCAGTATTATTTACAATAGCCAAGATATGGAAGCAACCTAAGTGTCCATCAATGGATGAATGGATAAAGAAATCATGGTGTGTGTGTGTGTGTGTGTGTATATATATATATATATATATATGTATGTATGTATATATTCATATATGTCTCTGTGTGTGCAAACAAACAATGGAATATTATTCAGCCATAAAAAAAGAATGAAATCTTGCCATTTGTGACAACATGGATGGACCTTGAGGGCATTATGCTAAGTGAAATAAGTCACACAGAGAAAGACAAATACCATATAATCTCTCTTATATGTGAAACCTTAAAAAAAAAAATAAAAGAAGGCTCATAGATAGAGAGAACAGATTGATGCTTGCCAGAGGTAGGGGTTGATGAAGTGGGTAAAGGGGGTCAAAAGTACAAACTTCCAGTTATGAAGTAAATAAGTCCTGGGGATGTAATGCACAGCATGGTGATTATAGTTAATAATACAGTATTGCATATTTGAAAGTTGCTATAAGAGAGTAAATCTTAAAAGTTCTCATCACAAGAAAAATAAATGTATAAGTATGTGTGATGACAAATATTAACTAGACATTGTGGTGATCATTTTGCAATATATACAAATATCAAACCATCATATTGTACATCCGAAACTAATATAATGTTATATGTGAATTATACCTCAATAAAACAGATAAATAATTAAGCAAAGAAAGAATAAAAATTATCCAGCAAAACTAGGTTCCAAGGTCAAGGTCATAGAGTTAGGTTATAAGCTTTCACTTCTGCAGCATGATCTTGGTTTATATACAACATGCCTCTCTTGAGCTCTGCCCAGATTTAATCTTACAAAGAAGGTATTAGACTCTGTGTACCTTGTACTTTCTTAAAAAATTAATTAGTAAAACTTGCAATGACTTCCATGAAAAGTATTAAATCATTGGGTGCCAAACATAGAAAGAGTTGATATGCAGACAAGAAAACCAATCTTCCTACCACACAGCAGAGTGAATGTCCATAATTACTGTCTACGAAGAAGTGAGCTGATTCACACAGCTGGAGATGATAATCAGCAACTGCACTCCAAACTCTGGCGTCAGAGCAGTTACCATAGTGCAGCCACTCTCATTCTCATTTTACTTTTTTCAAGAAAGAGAAAAGGCCATTTTTTGAGTAAAAAGATATTTTTAGAAGAGGGATATTTATAAATCCTGGAATGGCAGAGTTAAGGCAGGAAGCTACAAGGGGAATAGAAATGAAATCATTTAAGAAATCTTTGGCATCACTGCAAATAGAGTTTAGTTATGACAGTATATGCCCTATCTATAAAATTAAAAGAAAAATATAAATACGTTGAGAAAGTTTTAGAAATTCTTAGCCTCTTGAAAATTGGAAAGAATGTTTCTGCTTCTCCTCCTTGGTTTCACATCCATTTCCATAAGGTACCTTATGTTGGCTTTTATCTCTGTGCTTCTCTAGAAGGCGACTGAAAAAAACCCTAAGGGCGTAGCTTATGTAGCTCAGTAAAACAGGTGCACCAAGATATTTTGACAAAACAAGGCACCATGTAATTTAAAGAAGTTGTTTTTATCATCCAGCTATGTTAATTTCTACTCTATTCAAAACACACAGAAAAATGTACTTTCCGTAAATGAAACTATCAGTGGAGAAAATGAGACCTTTAAGCATGTGAGAATATCTGTAAACAGTGATGAGTAAAAAAATTGAAGTTAAGAAACTTTCCTTATTGCTTTAGGTTTGTTTGTAATTTTAGTGGAAGGAAAATGATGCAGGCAGAAGACAAATTTGCAGAAATCCAACTTATTTAATCTCCTAGGCATTGATGTGTACAAATTTATATCTTTTTTATGTAAACCATTCATCTCATTTAGATAGCACAGGGAAAGTAAGCTTGTGTGCTGCCTGAAAATTGTTTGTGGTAGGGGAAAGTGATTTGGGAGCTGGTTTGGTTAAACTAGCAGCCTGAAGACTGTTCATTAAATAGGTAGTATTACTAGTCCTGGAAAGTAAAACTAGTGAAGAGAATAAGATCACTAGTTATTGAGTTCATTTGGTAAGTTTAACTATGTTAATATGTGACTGACATAGACATACATAACCGGAAATGCTCACCTGCTTATCCTCTGGTTACGGTGTCGTTCACCCTCCAGGAAGATACAGTTCTGAGAGTGACGTGTGGAGCTTTGGCATCCTCCTCTGGGAGACCTTCAGCTTAGGGGTCTGCCCGTACCCTGGAATGACAAATCAGCAAGCACGGGAGCAAGTGGAAAGAGGTGAGCCAAAGACATGGGGTAGTAGTGTTCTCCTCCTGCCTCCAGGGGTAGCTGACGCTGTGTCTGCAGCTTTCCTGGGGAGAGGAAGGTACATACTGGTTGGGTTTGTAAATAGAGAGCAGAGGTGTTGATAAATCTGCTTTTGAACTGCATGGATGGTGTGGCTCTTATACAAGAAAAACCAACAAACAAAGGAAAACTAAAAGATTCTAACACTTTAAAAATAGAGTGCTATCGGCTTTTCTTCCACTCCCTCTGCCTCGCATGACATCGTCAAGGTTGTGCCATTCACTGTCTTCAAGGGTAACAGGGTAGTATTCCTCAACCTCCTATTTTTTATTTTATACCAAATAAACACCATTAATATTACTGCAAATTGAAATGTGGTTAGACTTCAGCAAGAGTTTTGGAGAATTTTATAACACTTCTGAAGATACCCGATGGTGTTCCCAGACCAGAGATTGGAATAAGTGGGTGATGGTGCCACCCGAGCATGCAGTTGTGTAGCCCACGGCTTTCACCTGAAAGAATGCTTTTGAAAAAGTGGCAGTGCCACAGCGTCAGGCCCCTCAGGAGGGGCGCAGATGTAGGAGGATGACTTTCTAGCTCGTTTCTACCTTCCTCTATCCCTCACAGACATTTTACTTCCTGAGGCAAACACACAGGCACTTACACACTACCCAGCACACTGCTGGAACACCACCAGACAACTTTGAATTAAGGATAAGAATCTTGGGGCCGACCCATGGCCGAGTGGTTAAGTTCACACCCTCCGCTTGGGCAGCCCAAGGTTTCACCAGTTTGGATCCTGGACGTGGACGTGGCACAGCTCATCAGGCCATGCTGAGGCGGCATCCCACATAGCACAACGAGAAGGACCTACAACTAGAATATACAACTATGTACTGGGGGCCTTTGGGGAGAAGAAGAAGAAAAAAAGAAAGATTGGCAACAGATGTTAGCTCAGGTGCCAATCTTAAAAATAAAGAGATAAGGATCTTCTCAGACTGTAGAGGAATATAACTCATATTCATTTTTATTTAACTTTAAATTACTGTTTATAAAATCCTCATCCTTTCTTCATCTTCAAAAACCTGGGTTGTAGAGATGATTTTTAAAACTCTTCCCACAGCATCTAAAAGCAAATTCTAAAAGCAAATACTTAGAGCAACTAAAATATGCATTTTTATGTGATGTTATACATTTGTATGTGGTGTATCTTACATCAGATTTTGTAACAAACAAAAAAATGGGTTATTTGAACTAGAAGGTAATTCTATGGCTCTGTAATATTGAATTCTGTGTCACTTGTAGGAAAAAAAAAAATCAGTTCACCCTGAAATAGATGTTTTGTTCCTGTTCCATGTAGAACATAAGATACCAAAATTTACAAACCGTGTAATGCTTTGTGTGAACATTTGTATCTTATCTCCGTTCTAAATTCTCTGTTCTCTTCTTGGGTCTTCAGGATACCGAATGTCAGCCCCTCAGCATTGTCCAGAGGACGTTTTTAAAATTATGATGAAATGTTGGGATTATAAACCTGAAAACCGCCCCAAGTTCGGTGAACTGCAGAAAGAGCTCACTGTCATCAAGAAGAAAATCACATAGTGACAGAAGCGCAAACAGCCTTCAGGACTCGGTCCTCTAGCAGAGTGATAGTGTTCTTCTCGTTAACAATGAGTTTATACCACGTTACCTGCAACAGTCTTCTAAGGTTATTTTTTTTATTAACTGTTTTTTAAAGTATGTGCCACTTTAAAAAAAAAAGTCAAAGGCAAGTGCATTCAAGAAACAGACAGTCCTGCCAAGGGCTTGTTTAGCTCACCACAGCAAGCCTGCCATTTCAGGCCGTTGTACATAGAAAAGCACAGCTCTAAATGAGAGGTGACACATCTCTCCTTTTCACACCAGGACCACTAATGTTTCTCCGAGGTTTCTACTTCAGGCACAGTTCATGGGCTGCTGTCCTATGCCACAGACCCTATTCAGTCGGTGCTATATGCTGCATTGGTAATGCCGTGTTTGCAGGACACATTCCAACCAAAGTTGGCTTTCTGCTCTGCCAAGGCAAGGTCACTTTTGTAAACATCATTTTATATTGGGAATTATTTGGGCCTCCTAGGGTTTTTCTTTTCTTTCTTTCTAGAAATAATAAGCACAGTGTGAGAATCATCACATCCTTTATTGTTAGTAAGGCTGTTATTTCCCTCCTCCTTGGTCGGGGCATCAGAAAATGATGCATGAAATGTCCTCAGAGAGCACACCCTTAGAGTTGAGGCAACAGCTTTTAAAGGATGTTTTAGAGAGCTGTGACCGCAAGAAGTCAGTATGAACAGGAGAGTGGTCTGGAGGACGGAGCAGCTAAAGTAGTGATCAGAGAGGAGAAAAAACAGAAAGTATAAAATCTGCTTTCTCATCAGAGTTATCCCTTTACACACACACACACGCACACACACACACACCCTTTTTATTTTATGATCTGAATTCACGAGAAAGGTTTTAAGAAATGTTTTCAGGAGTTCGTAGATAGAGCCTTCTTAATGGCAACACGGTTTTTTTGAAGAAACTGCAAAGCACAAGTCCATAGAAATAACAGGATACTTTTGGTTAAGTATCTTCCCTTCAGCGGAGATACCCCAGAATTTAATTCCCTTCATTTCTGCCAGTTTTCAGAGCTGTCATAATGTCATGATCCTAGTTCATAAACACATTCATGTGTGTACACGTGCACGTGTGCACACACACATACGCACACTACCAAGAAGCAAGGCAGGTGTGAAAGGAGTAAACGGTTGAGAAGTCAGATGAGCATTATTGAGGAGAAGGACATAGGGACAGCCCTCCTATTTCCCCTCTCCCTTTCCTTTACCCTCATACTGCTGCCTGGAAATCCCTATCATTAGCTGACAGGTCTGCAAGCACAGTTCTGGAGACGCTTCATATGAATAATATGTAACACAGAGTTAAAACTGTTGAGCTGAATCTTAACCATCCAGGGAACTTACCCCATGTTCTGTATATAGTTGCCTCTCAGGATAAATATGTGTGTAAGAGATGGTCATGCTCAGGGGTAAATGTGGCTTGGGAGCTTTTATTAAGTGTTCAGGCCTGTGTCCAGATAAATAGCACCTTAGTGATTATTTGGTCTACATCATTGCGAGAGCTTATGGGATAGAAAATTCCTCCTGCCCTCTCCAACTGTTTGCTGCCTATAAATATCATTGCACAGGACTCAGACCCAGTACTTTAAAGAATATAGAGGATGAAAATAAAGAGAAAAATGGCTTGTGTCTATCATTTCAATCTCCTTGCAAGTTTTGTACACATTTAATGAGCATTACATCCAGACTAGAATGAAAGCATGATAAACTTGCTCTCAAAAATATATTGCAATATACAGAGCAACTTTTTTTTAATCAGCATTGTTTCCCTTCTGTCAAATATTGTAAATAAATGGAACCTTCTTTTGATGGCATATATTGTGATAAATCAAAGCATGGACTCATGAATTAAGATTAAGTGCTAGGGTCTTCAGACACTTGCCAGCCTGCAAAAATAAGAATAAGATGGCAACATTTCCACTCTTTATTAATATCTCCAAATGAATCTCTCCGTAATATTCTTTGTTTAAAGAAAACAGCCTCCCATCACTTAGCAGCCTCAATGCTAAGCTCTCAGCAAGGAGAGAAAATGATGGTTTGGGCTTTAATTTTGTGAACAAGACCTGAAGCTTAATCTTTTCATTCTCGTGTAAAGAATGAACATGGCATTGATATTTCACTCATCCAGGCTGTTAGAATTTGCAATTCACATCATAACTCTGTGCTTAAATTAAAGAAGCTTTTCAAAACATCGTGACATCTGCAGCATTTAAATTCTGTTTTATTCTTTGTCCCAAAGCAGGCAGTTGTATAGTTCAGGATTAATAAGTCACTGGGAGTCTTTCAGGATCATAGCAGTTGTATAGAATGTTAAATTTAATATAGGCACGTGCATTAAGGAAAACTTACGCAAACCATTTTTTACTGTTAATTTTGTTGTGCTTGAAGCATAATTTATTCATCCCTTCTGTCACTGATAATTATTGGAATTATGTATTTTAGGAGGCTAATCCATACCCAAAAAGCACACATATAAATACTGTTCTGAATTTGCAAGTTAATGTAGGGAAAGAAGGCTTCAGAAATATACAAAATCCTATGGCTTGTTTAGTAAGAAAACAGTTGTAACCAAAATTGCCACTGGTCTGAATGTAATTAAGCCAGGTCACAAATCTTTGTGCTGTTAATGGATTTTCCAAGAGTTGCATATATCAATCCTATACAGTTCCTGCCATAATTCCTTAAATTTATCAATATGGAGTCAGGGGCAGGTAAACCCAGGCAGTCTGACTCTCACCTGCATTTTTCTATCTTGAATCACCAAGGAGTCTTTACAAGAGATATTTAGGTAGTTCATCATTTTTCAAGGAAAGACATCTTTTAATGTCAAATTAACGTTTATTTCCAACATGTGAAACCTAAAATTAATTTTGTATTCCATGTAATCTAAGGTTACTTCCCAAAGCCAGCATATTCTTTCTTTTACAGGAAAATAATAATAAAGGATTAACAAGTTTTGTTTAAACTTTCAAATTCAGAGGCTTTATTTCAGTAGCCCATCCTGCCTCTAGGTTCCTAGTAATGGTCTCATGTAAACATTTCTCTTTTATCTCCAAAATTTGATTTTGCAATAAAGTTCTTCATCCATAATTCACCATTTTATCACAAATACAATATTATTGAAACATCTTACCACATCAGTATAGAACATGAGCCTAATTGTATTAGCTATTTTTCAGTGTACAATTTACAATTGTTTTTCATTTGAGTGTTGTTTTTAAAAGAAAAGAAAATGTTTAGTCATTTAAATAGTCTTAATTTCCTTTAAACCACAGTATGGTTTTCTTGTCTATGTTATACTCATGTTTCAGTTTTGCCATACAGTTTTATATAAAGTTTGGCTAATACCACCAAAATAACTATGGCTTCACAATACTGGTGTGAAATTGTGTCAAGAAGAAAGTGTTTTAATTACAATATATGTCACACACTGAGGACCTCGTAGTGGTGTAAAGATAAAAAGTAGAATGCAAAAATACATGTCTAGATCATATGTTGCTGTCATTCAGAGATGTGTCAGTCACTCTGCTTTAGAATTCATTCTTGTGAGTCATCAGATTTTAAAAGTACCTGAAAACCTTACTTAGTATACTCTGGGTACACTGTTTTGTGGCCTTGTACCCTTTGAAGTAAGATTAATTGATATTTTCTGAAAAGTTTGTTTGCCTCAGCCCTCTTCTTTGTACACACACTCCCTTGATCAAACCATTGATACTTTAGATGTTTCTTATCAACAGAATTGATTGTCCATAAGCACTGTTCTCAGTCATGGAAAGGCTGAGTTTTGTATTTAGGAGGTCAGAGCTCCAACACAAAATAGAGACTAATGCAAAATATCCAGAGCAACAAAGGGGCAGACAATTGAAAAAGACATTTTCTTTATGTATTAATATGTTAATTAAATGGGAACAAAGATTTTATATGAAATGAGTTTATATTACATTTCCATTATACTAGTAAGTTAGCATGAAAGTTTGCCGTTAAAATAAAGTGTTACCTCTTTTATTACTAACTCTGATTTGCTTATATATACCAGAAATTTTTTTATTAAATATTTTATTATTTATTTTTCTCTGTTTTGATTAGTTTCATATCAAGTCTGAATACTATATTATTTGGGAGAATCCAGAACTACATATTAATTTTTGCAAAAGAAAATACTCTGATTAAGAAAGTCAAGATTTCATGCACCAGGATTACCTACTTGAAGGAGATATGGTACAGTCTTAGAGTCCCATAAAATTCTCCTTTAAAAAATAATGTTATAATACAGAAGATGTATAAACTATGTATCTTAGTCATAATTTAAGGAAATATTTATTACCCCTTGAAAACCATCCTACTGCCTCATAAGGATTCAAAGATTAAATTCTGAATTGTTAAGTGTAGACATTAAGACTCGCTTAGCTGCCTAATAAGAGCTGAGACTCTTGGGTGGTAGAAAGTCCTGCTGTACTAAATTCCTAGTCACTTTAAACTGCAGAGAAGTAACGAGCATAGGTTTCAGTGTGCCTGTTAATAAGGAGCTGAGCAGGCATCCACAAAGCCAGAGGAGGAAAGAACCAGTGATTTTAAGGCAGGATGATAGAGCCCCTGCAGAGAGTGTGGAATAATTAAAGTGGGATAAAGACTTGAACAATGTCACTAGAAAACCTGAGAACAGTGCCACCAGGCCAGATCCTTTCCTATAGAAGATTAAAAAGATATTGGAGCCAAAAGAAGCAAAAAAGAGGTCACATGCCAGTGTGTGGGCCTTAGTGGGAGCAAACCACACACCTCTCCCTTGCACTTCGAGCATTTTATACCCCTGGCTCAGAGATGGTGCTGTGCTGGATGACACTTATATTCATTGTCCGGCCAACTAATGAGTTTGGTCATATGTGTTTAGGCTTTTAAAAGAGACTACTGAAAGTCTCTTTACATTTGCATTAGTTCTAGTTACTATTTCTTAAACTAAGGTCACTGATTGTTCATACCTTACTAGAAATCTCTGGTTGTGATGGGACTCACCCTGGGCTAGTCTCCTAAATGAGAGCACACTTAGATTAGCCCTGTTTCTCCTTTGACTAATATTAACTAATTGGCTCCTAGAGTTAACCCCAGAGGGACCTTACTGTGATGAGCTGTTCTCTGGGGAAACATGGAATTCAGCAGGAAAGTAGGAAAACACCAATTATATAGCCATGGTTCCTTGTCTTTATACTAGTACCATTTGAGGGAAAGGAATTGGAAACATCTTAAAGCCAGTCAAAGTGCAGCATGGCTAAGGTTAGACATGGAAGGCAGAGAAAGAGACATCCAACAAGGAAGGCTGAAGGACATGAAGGGCAAGAACACAGTACCAACGCAGAGTGACGCAAGGGCTAACCTTCCTACAAAGAAATGCGGTGTCAGTCAGGAAAAGCTAATCCTCAAAGGGGGTTTTGAGGAGCTTCCTGCTGCATGTTATTAAATATTACATGCCTCTCAAGTCTCTACAACATTTCTTAGAGGACGTTGAATTGGATATTGATTTGATTTTCTTTACGCTCCCTCTAATCTCAGGAGGTAGCCACTGTTGAATGAGAATTACCCTGCTCGGTCTTTCTGTAAGGCTGCCAACATGGCAGTGGTTCAGCCCACTCCCTAAGCCGTAGGACAGCCAGCATCGGAGGAAAATGGCTGTGCAAGCTCCTACGTTTTATTTTATTAAAGAAAAGATATCTTGCAGGTGTCTGTGCTTGCAACATGAAGACAGATATAGCTTCCTCCTTGCCAGCAAGCTTGTACGAGCCCCAAAACAAGAATATTTAGGACTTACTTTAAAAAGATTCAAATCTTGAATTTCTAAACTATCCTCCCAAACTTTACCATTGAGGCTAGCAGTTAACTAATTGAGTGTTCTACAAAGTAATAAAATGTTCTAAGTGATAGTAATGACCCTGGTAGCAGAATTTTGTAATACATTTTCCCTCAGCTTTATTCATTCAGGAAGCTTTTCTTGAAGATCTGCCATGTCAGGTGCAGGGAACCAGGTTGGGTGTTAGTTTTTCTGTTCTTTGTTTTTGTGTTTTTTACTTCTGGTTAGTATTTGCTTTTCTCATGTTCAGATTCTTAATCCTTACTTTACCAAAACAGAAAAACCTTTATCATTAGCTTTTATCAGAAAATGTCATAATTGGCCTAGGCCAAAGAGCTTCTCCTCAGGTGCTCAGGAGGCCCCTGCCCTGTAGGGAGCTCCCAGGCTTCCATTTACTGAGGCCAGCTGCACATCCACCATGTGAGAGGCTGTGGTAGAGGCAGCTGAGAATGCAAACAAGGCCTAGTTGAAGTCTTTTGGCGGAGACAGGACGATTAAGTGGCAGATGTGTTTGATAAGTGGCACTATCAATAGAGGCTCTTGGGAGATTTCCCAGGATAGAAAGACCACTGTGAGGCAGTGTGTCCAGGGAAGCAGCCTGTTGACTTAGCTGAGTAAGCTCATTAGGTTACCTACCTCCAAAGAAATATTAAAACACTACCTTAAACCCCTCGACATCTTCAGTTTTTCCATTCCACTCTTCTATGCCAATATTTTTTGTGTTTCCTTCACACTCCTTTTGTCAGTACATGTCTAAAAGTATTTCAGCTGTGCAAATTAAAGAGTTTTTCTGTAACTTCAGAAAAGAGGATAGCAAATATGAAGCCTTAAGTTCAAAATAAACCAATCTACCTAGATATGTAGACTCAGTACCCCCATTGTGTTAAACCATCAGCTCTACCTACAGTTCTCGCAAAGCAGTCCCTTTCCTAAAAAGCCAAACGTCATACCTTTCTCCTATTTGCTAAGAACGTCTTTAATTTCAGAAAAGCACATTCTAGATGCTATCCAAAACAGATTTTAAAATGACATCCTAAGAAACCACATTTCAACCATCAAAGCAGACAACAGAAACCACGTCATCCCTATGTGTTCAAACACCCTTGCAAAAACTATAACCATCTAGGCAATTCATCTGGTCACAGGTGATAAAACATTTTGAAAGCATAGGACAGATGTCAATGGGAAATATCAGTGTTTTGAACAACACAAGATAAGTGTAAGATGGCCATAAAAAAAGAAATCCCAATTTCCACATTGGAGCAGGAAAAGTCTGAGTATGAAAAGTGAAGTGTATGCGTCCAAACTATTACTAATATTTTCTTTATGTAGCTCTTGTCAAATTGTACAACCTGGAGTCTTCTTTTGAGTTTCCTGAACAATCTTTATGAAACAAAAAACTAAATTTTTCCCCTGCCTCACAATGGGGGCCTCAATTTCTGAGTACCCTGGATTCAGAATCGTAAGAGCTGAAAGGGAATCTGGACTCCATTATTACTAAGATCCCAGGCAAAAGGACCATCCTGGCAGTCTTTGCCAGCTCACTAATCTCTGCTTTTGTTAATTTTTAAACATGAAATGGGGGGGGGGGGCAAAATACCCTATTATGTGGGAATTTTCCTTTTATAAATAATTTGACTTGGTGCACATAAACATGCCTGCCTGCTCCTAAGATATGCCAGACAGTTGTTAGCAAATGCAGAGGGCATGGTGCCCAGAGCCATGCTTAATATGACTGTGAATGGTTTCTCCTAACCCAAAGTACAGCAGTTCTTATGTTTAGACTGTAGGATGCTGTGGAGACCCTCCCCTGCCAGTCTGAATTGCTTTGCTTCAGCTGCAAGCAGAAGACCAATTCCAACAGAAGTGAACTTTACCATAATTCCTCCTTAAATGCTAGGCCTTTCACACTTACAATGTACAGAAAATATACATGTTTTAATGGAATTTACTATTTTGGCTTTCGTGTCAAAGAGATTGGTTCTACAAGGTTCGCCTGATTCCCCATGATAAGTTTATTTTATAATCCTATGATTGTAAATCCAATCCCAGGTATAGGTTCTGAGCATCACATCAAAATCAAAGATACAAGGGAATGGGGACGGGGGAAGCCTTGGTTATTCCAAATTCATGACCAAAGTGTCCAAAAATATGAAACTGCCTGTCACTTGAACATTTCACTTCACTGTGTGCAATGGCGGTACCCGGTACCATCCTGTGACATAATCAGTCTCTCTGTGGATCATTGGCCAGGAGCACACTTTTCACAGACCATTTCTATTCATCGTTTTCCCACACAGAGCATTGAGATTTCTCACTGAAACAGCTTTGTCAGTCAGACATCTATAGATTTTATATTTATGCTTAAATATATTAAATTAGATGGCCTAATTAATCAACGTGAATATAGTGGGAGTTGGTGATGGTGTGAATTCTGCTGACTTTGTGTTATGGTTTTCTTTATGTGTGTTTTTCTTGGTTTGGTCTGGTCACTACTCTAAAAGATTGGAACTCTCTGAAGTCATAGCCATACAATCACATAAGATTAGGACAAGCCAGATAAAGGCAGGGGAATAAAATCAAGTTGTCAAAGTCCCAAGAACAGCCCCTACTTCTTCAGGAACCCAAGCAAATTGAAAGCGAAGATAAGATGTACAAATGGTGCCCATGCCATTTGACTGCGCAGCCCGCTCGCCTAAGGCACTGCCATCGTCCTGGCACAGGCCCACAGTGAGTGGTTCTAGAAATGTGATTGTCTGGTTGCTTCCTCTTCCCTTTGATAGAAGATGGGTTTGGGATGATGGAGTGGGAGGGGCCTGCCCTCTACCCTCCATGGTGTAGAAGTACCATCTGCAAGGATCGTTTTGAGCAAAGCATCCCTGTGGTTTACAAAGTTTCCTTTTAGTGCCAATGTTGTCAGGTTAAAGCACCTTTAAATCTTTCTCATTGTTTTAAAATAATGTATTTGTGAAGTGGATAAAAGAAACACTGGAAATAGGGTGCTTCTTATAAAAAGTTCACGTGTAAAACATACAAACAAGGCCTTTGGTGAGTTTATCTGGCTTTGTAAACAAGTCTGAAAATGAATGAGAGCTAAATGTATAAAGCAGTTAGTCGTCTGTCTTTTACCATGTTTAACTCAGATCTGTATTTAACACTTATTTATTTGTTAGTTTTTACATTCAGAAGAAAGAAACACATTTTGAACTTTGGCTAACATTGTAGCATGCTTTTAAGTTGTTTACTACTTTTTTAAAAACATGATTTCATCATTTTTGTAAACTTAGACCATTTTTAAATAGCCTCTTTTTCTCTTCCAATTACCACTCATAGGGTTGCAGAACCTTTTTTTACTGTATTCTTATAATAAATGTAAAATATTTGTAGCAAACTGTGCCTTGTCTTACTTAATCTTTCCTTCGTATTTATATTTCTCTTCCTATTCTGTGTAAATATGTTCTAAGTAGAAGAAAAGGAAGGAGAAATTTCCATGGTAACTGGCCTCCTAGGGATGTAACAGTGCAAAAAAATTATTAGCCTTCACTTTCTCTGTAATTAAGCTTATGAGTTCTGATGCTAATGGGTGTGTGTTGCTTATAGTCCAATTGATGCGGGGTCGGTGAGCCGAGGAGTCAAAAGAAAGATTTCTTAAGATCTGGCAGTAGTGCTCTTTTATTTAGAGAATAGAATAGCATGGGGACAGGGCCCATGGGCAGGCAGAGCTGGTGCGTGGGGACAGGACCCACGGGCAGTCAGAGCTGCTGCTGCTGCTGCCCCAAGTTGAGGGTTAGAGCTAAATTTAAGGCATAGGTATGTGAGTTATCTCTTTACAAGACAAAGGAAAGAATATGAAAAAAAGTTAAAATGGTATCAGTGCGGGTGGGGTCTGGTCATTGGGTGATCCCATGACTTTTAGACAAGAATCAAATCGGATTAAGTAAAGGTTAGAAAAGTTAGAAGCCACCACCCTAAATCAGTTACATGAGATTGCCAGACAGCAACCAACTTAAGTTCTTGCCTTCCCCATTAAGAGTTTCTAGGGACAAGGTCATCTCTCTTCTTCTTCCTGGTACAGAGAGGGAGGCACCTTTTACAGATAGAGATTTACCTTACAAATGTAAATGTGTCCCAACAAGGGCAAGTTCCATTCCCCAGAGCCTCCCTCCCTGTCCCAGTTTATTCAAAGCAATCAGCCCAAAACAATCCCGATGCCAAAGAGACATATCCTGGGGTGGCCAATTTCAGGTCCCTACAAGGTCATCCCCTCTTCCTTCACAAATGCAAATATCTCTCAAAGAGCAAGCAAATTCCAGTCCTCAGAGCCTGCTTCTCATCTGCAGTTTTTTAAAATTAACCAGCCTGAAATCCTCATCACAATCACTGCTTCCTCTGTTTAGAAATCAAAACTGAAATGTAGTTTGAGTCCCATTTCTCTGTGCCGGTTGGCTGTTTGCCAGGGTTTTTGGTGGTGGTTGTTTCATAACAGGATTTGTTTAGATGTAACAGAGGATTTAGGGGAGAAAGGTGGCTGAGAGGGATGTTTGGGAAGAGAAGCCAAAGGCGGCTGCTGCTGCACAGCAGTTCCGGGCATGCGACTTCGCCTGGCACTTCCTTGGGCCCAAGTTGGTCCCAGAGCCAAGACACTGGGCTTCTATTTGCCCTTCAGTCAGCAAATCAGTAAGCTTTCTAAAAGGCATGCTGTTATTTACACGGGTTTCCCTCCATTAAACCAAGCCCTGTCTTCATCTCTGATCTTGGATTAAAAGAGTCAGCCACCCACCTCTCGAACCACACGTTTACTGTTTGTGGGACAGCCCTCAGGCTTCTTAGGACGGGCAAAACGGATCTTTACAACCCTCTTCAGCCTCCCTGCTACTGCAGCCCTCTGACGGGAGCTGTGTGTTCCTAGGCCCTTGGTGAATTCCTTTTCACCGTAGCTCTTAATTGTCTGTCTGGGGTTGCATCCTCATCGCTAGCAGGTTTGATTTCGTTCTCAGCATCCCAGACAACCTGTGCTTTTACTGACTTCAATTAATTAGGACCAGTGGCATCCATCACCAAGGAAAGTTGGCTATCTGACTAAAATTCCATTCCCCAGGATGGATGAACAGCATCTGAAATTCCCTGGAGTTCTCGTGGTATTTCAAGTCCTGCACTTCACTGTACAACCACCTCGACCTAGTGATTTCTTCAGGGAGACGGTGGTGAAGTTGCTTGCAAAAAGATATGGATGGAAGAACTGGTTTCTATTAAAAGCTTTAATGGTTTCTCCTCCAGTTAAAAGTTGAGTCTAAATGAAGTGCTTTTTCAAACTCCTCAAATCTGATACAACTGGACTGACCAACACACCACACTTAGGGCAAACTCGTGATTACAGCTGAGTAAGGCTGTTGGCGCTGCTTCCAAAGGTATCTGGTGTCGAAACAAGCACCCAGCTAGGAGCTGGGAATCCCAGGTTCTCATCTCTGGTTGGACTCTCACTAATTTAAACTTGAGCAAGCCAATCACTATTTAGGCCACAGTTTCCTCACTTGTAAAATAGATTGGGCTAAAAAGTTACCTAGTATTAAAGCTTTTCTTTTCTCCTTCTCTCCCTCCCTACCCTTTTTTTTTTTTTTCTTCCCATCAACCACTCCGCCTTCCTAAAAGTGTCCTGATTTCCTCCAGGGGAATTTCCTCTTCAGTATTTGGTGTGGTCCTGATAGTGCCTGCCAACTATAAAAGCCAAAAGATCTATATCCTTCTTTATTTACCAGTTGGATCCTTTCTCCCAGGACTGAGTCTTGAAGGACAGAGAGAACAGCCAGAGGGCATTCCTCCCAGGAGAATGTTGCCGTAACTCCTGCTCCCTAGCCCTCCAGAGCACCCTTAGTTTCTTTCCATTCCCAAGCCTCATTCTCTAGCCTCCTGTTGACCGTGGAGCCTCCTGATGGCCTTCCAGCTAACTCCCTTTAGCCAAGTTATCTGTAGTCCAGTTCTGTTGCCTGCAGCCAAGGATCCTGACTGATACAGTGATCTCTACAGTGAGGCCCCTTCCAGCTTTGAGATTCTGTGATCTCCCAAGCCTTCTCAGGGTCACTTTAGGATCCCTGAACACCATGTTACACTGGATGGCTTCTGTTCCTTTGCTTTTTACAGTGTAGTTGTCAAAATTCAAAAGTGAGAAGAAAAAGGAAAAAATCTCTAAAGGTTCAGTCATCTAATGTGCTGCTGATTATCCAAACTAAGCCTTGTAAAGTTTCCCCAGCTCGGGACCTAGTTAATTCAAAATTATAAATGTCTCTTTTGTAGTCTCCCTGTGGTGACAATGGCACCATAGGACAGTTAAATGATAAGGTCAATGGACTAGAACATTGTGAGAGGCTAATTGATCTATCACAGCAATATAAATGCCAAGGATTAATAGAAAAATAAATGTCACAGGAAGCTGAGGTATTGACAACCTTAGAGGCTATTCTCTTTGGCCTCCCCCTCCCACCTGTCAGTAGGGCTTGGTCTTATTTCATATTCAGGAGGATCTTCTCCTTCCTGCAAACACACACCCCCCCCAAATGTTTCCTTCTAGAGCTGGGTAAAAGCCAATGAATAATTGAAGCCTGTTGGGTTTTTATCCCAAGCTAATTTTCCAAGCAGCCCCTGGAGGCCTTCCCTCTGCCTGCAGTCCTTCTTGTGTCCCCCTGCCAAATGTCAAGGAATGATTATGACACAGTAGTATAGCACAATGGGACTCTAAGGAGCACGCTTATGATGCATGGGCTTTATGAAAGGGAGGGAATGAGGGAAGTGGGAGGTTGTGCTCACTGGTGTCCCATTAGGCTCAGTCTTGTGGACTTAGAACAGTGAAGCCCCGGCACAGCCAGCCAAAAACCCAGAAACCAGGCTTTTTCTCTTCCAGAACTGCACACTTCATTAGTCTTCCAGGGAATACCCATCAGAGATGGGAACATCTCATCTGTTATGGTTGAACAATTACTTTTAATCAAGTAAGGGGACAGGCAGCCACCTGCCCCAGCCAGGTGAACTCCTGAATTTCTTTTTGTATCAGACTAAATCTAGCCTCTCCCCTATGTATGCATATAGAAGCTCTGATGCATATAGAAGCTTAGAAATGGAAGACCGGCAGATTTACAAGACCATCCCCCCTTCTTTGTTTCATTGTTGTCTCCCATTCTTCCTTCTCCCTCGTGGGCACCCTTTTTCATGGTTTGAAATGAGTCCTATATCAGTATAACCCCCCAGTTTTTGTACTCCAAAGCAGATGTTCCATGAATACAATCATTAGTGTATTTTCAGTGTGTATTCCTCAGGTACCATTTTGGGAAGACCAGAAGCCATCTACAAGATTAAATGTAAGATAAAAGAGGAAAATTATAAATAAAAACTAAATCTAACTATAAACAGCAGAGAAAGAGAGGAAACCAAATACCTGAAACTTGTTCAGTACAGCAATTAGGCAATAAATTTCACTGAATTTCTTGGCAACTAAAACCACACAAAAAGAAAAGGGAGTATTTACATTATAAAGTGCAAAAGGCTGCAAATTCATGAGCTAAGCATTCAACTTGAAAGGTTAGAAACAAAGTGATTCTAGAACTTCGTGTTCCTAAAATTGAACATAAAAGTCATGGCAGTGGTTCTCAACTGGAAGCAGTTTTGTCCCCCAGGGGACTCTTACCAATGTCTGCAGACATTTTCGGTTGTCGCTACTGGCAAGTGCTACAGGCATCTAGTAGGTAGAGACCAGGGTGCTGCGGGCATCCTGCAATGCACAGCACATTAAAGAAATATTTCGCCCAAAATGTCAATAATGCCGTGGCTGAGCAACCCTGAATTATGGGGCTTGTCTGAATTTCCATCCAGGAGCAGTGGAAGACTTTCCTTAATGACAAATTTTAAAGGAACAGTGGAAGACAAAAATAAAAATGCTTCTTCATTTATTTCCCTAAGTTGACATGTTTGACATATTGCTTAAATAGAAAAACATTCTAGAGGATCAACATAGCCAAGAGTTGGTTCTTTAAAACCATCCTTTGTTGAGATTTACCGAGAAAAAAAGAATAAACTATCTTAGGAATGAAAAAGTAGATATAAATAACTACAGAAGCAGCAGGGATTGTAAAGGTGATCAGCAAATACTATGAACTTTATGCTAATAAAACTGAAAACAAACGATATTAAACAAAACTTAAACAAAACTGACAAATTCCTAGGAAAAATATAGCTTGCCAAAGCTAATTCAAGAAGAAATAGCATTCAGAATAATTCTGTAACAACTAAAGAATTGAAATCACTAGTTTAAAATCTTCCCATTGCATTTAACCCAGAGAATTGAAGACTCATTTCATGCATAAACTTGTATGCAAATGTTCACAGTAGCTGTTTGGGGCGGTTGTTTTTTACTATTTTAAATGAAGCTGGAGGAATTTAATAATGACACCCTTTAATATGGTTCAGTCCATTGCAGGGATGTTAGAAAATCAAGGATTAAGTTCCTAGGCTTAGGAGAAAGATGTTAGAAGTATGTTAGCAGATATAGTATTATGTCTTTAAAACCATTTACATTATACCTTGAAAGGTCACAGAAGCATTCAAAATAACTTTTAACCATGTGTGATTAACTTGATAGCAGCTTTTCCCATAATAGCCAAAAACTGGAAGCTACCCAAATGTTCTTCAATCGGTGAATTGCTAAGGAAACTGTGTGGTACATCCATACCATGAAATACTACTCAGCAATAAAAAGGAATGAGCTATCAATACACACAACTTGAATGAACCTCAAGAAAATTATGCTGAGTGAAAAATGCCAATCTCAAAAGGATACATACTGCATGATTTCTTTTGTGTAACATTCATTAAATAACCTACCAGAGATGGAGAATAGGCTAGTGATTGCCAGGAGCTAGGGATGGAGAGAGGGTGGGTGTGGCTATAAAGGAGTAACAGAAGGGAGTCTTGTGATGATGGTACAGTTCATTAACATAATTATAGTGGTGGTTACACAAGGCTACACACGTGATCAAATTGCATAGAGCTACAACCACACAAACACATGAGTGAGTGCATAGATAACTGGTGAAATCTGAATAAACTCTATGGATCGTGCCAATGTCAAAATCTTGGGGGAGGCTGGGGAAAATATACATGGGTTTTCCCTTTACATTTCTTTGCAACCTCTTGTAAATTTACAGTTATTTCAAAGTAAAATTTTAAAAAATAAATATATAAGAAAATAAAAGTCTTCTCACAAAGACAATAGCAGACCTAGACGTATAGGGTTTAGAGGGGCTCCGTCAAGATTTCAAGGAACAGATAATTTCTTCTTACAAACTCTTCCAGAGAGAAGCAAAAAAAAAAAAAAAAAGAAAGAAAGAAGACTCTCCAATCCATTCAGTGAACTGAGATAACTTTGAAAACAAAGAGCAAGAAAAGTATAAGAAAATTACAAGCTGATCTTCATCATGAATGTGGATGAACCTTCTCCAAGGTAAAGGCAAACAACCCAGCAAGGAATAAAATAAAGTACCACTTTTGAATTAGATTTATTCCAAGACTGGAAGAAGTTTAATTTTATAAGACTTTATTAATGTAATTTATCACATTAACAGAGAAAATAGGAAAAAGCACATAAAATTCTGCCAGGCAGTCAAAAACTCTAAGTAAACTGGGGAGAAAAATGCAACTTCTTTAAAATCATAAAGGAATCTACAAAAAAACCCTACAATAAACGTTGGTGAAACAGAAGTATTCATTTTAAAATCAGAGACAAGACAAGGGAACATCTATCCCCGTTTCTATTCAACCTCGTACTGGAGGCCCTCGCTAGTAGACAAAGTCAAGAAAAGGAATATATGGTGTCATCATTGGAAAGAAAAAAAATTGTTATTGATAATGATATAACTGTCTACATTTCAAACTCAGACTAACAAACTATTATAATGATAAGAGAATTTAGCTAAATTTCTAGATATAAGATCAACATGAAAAAAGATCAATTACATTTCTTTACCAAAGAATAAGAAAGAGTAAAAATAATTTTTTTTAATTCTCTTGCAATAGCAATAAAAACTACAAAATACTCAAGAGATTATAAGAGATCTGCAAGCCCTTTATGGAGAAAGTTTTCAAAACATTAAAGAAGATCATTAAATAAATGGAGACCTATATTTTTTCATGGCAAGGAATACTCAGTATTGTAAAAATATCAATATTTTCTAAATTACTTCTTACTACAACAAAATATACATTAATGTTCAATAGAGATTTAACATTCAATAGAGATCCTTATAGAAATTAACAGGATGATTCTAAATTTATGTGAAGAACAAAAGGTGAGAATAGCAAAAACATTCTAAAGAAAAATCAAGGATTACAAGGGATGGAGATGCCCTATTAGATAAGACTTAATATAAGCTATGGCATGATATTAACCACAGAGAAACAAATAGAAAAATGGACCAGAATAGAGACTGGAAATGACTCCAAATGCCCACACTTGGTACACTGCAAAGTTGGTCTAGCAGACCAGGGAGAGACATGGGCTGCTCTTTATATGGTTCAGGGAGACGAGGTTATCTATGTGGGCGAAAATGATATTAAATCTCTACTTCATTCTCTATGTACAAAAAAGCCCCTACCAAGTAGATTAGATTAAAAACTTTAAAAGCAAAACATTAAAACTTTTAGAAGAAAATATCAGAGATATCTTTACAACTTTGGAGCAGGGAAATGCTTCTTAGACAAGACACAATAGGAAAAGATTCCTAAATTCAACTATATTAAAATTAACTACTTCATTTCATTAAAGAACACCATAAAACAGTAAAAAGACAATTCATAAACTGTAAGACAATATTTACAATACACATAACTGACAAAGAATTAATAATCAACAATATATAAAAGATTCCTACAGGTCAAAAATAAATGACAAATAGCCCAAAAGAAAAATGGAACCCATTTCACAAAGAGGAAAGATGAATGACCCATAAATATATGGAAAAAAAACCTCATTAGTAATCAGGAAAATGCAAACCGAAACTATAATTACATGTAACTTTATACCTACAAGGTTGGCAAAATTTAAAATCTGGATAATACCAAGCATAGGTAAAGATGTGGAGCAAAAAGTAGTATTTATACAGTCATGGCATGTACCTAATGACTCAGCAAATTCCTTTCCTAGGTAAATGTCTGAGTGAAATGCTTGCACAGGTGTACCAGGAGACATTTAAAGTTCAGAATAGCATTGCTTGTATTAGGAGAAAAAACCTGAAATGTTCATCAACAGGAAAATGGAAAATGAACTGTGATATATTCTTTATAGTGAAATACCATACAGCAGCCAACATTAACAAGCTGCATTCACTAGCACCAACATGAATGAATCTCAAAAATAAAATTTTAGAGGCTTCTGCTTCTGCTTAAAGTGTAGAAAGCCACAAGAAAATATCACTCCCACTCTAAACAGTGAGGAAAAAACTGAATAATCTACAAAATCATAATTTTTTAGACCATCAGAGAGCTGATGTCACAAGACAGCCAAGTAAAGTAAATTGCAGAGTGACAAGTCCTTTGAGGAGACATGGGACACACAAACTTTTTCAGCTTTGGCAGAGCACAGGAAGAAGAGACAGCCACTATAAAAGCAGTTAAATAAAAAACTGAAATTATAACAAATCATTAAAGGCAAAGTGTGAGATAGAGTCACAGTCTTAGAGGCCCAGTCACAGGGGCATCTGCACCCACTGGCCATCACGGGTATCCACCACGCGCTCATGAGGGTGGGAAACCTGAGATAGTCCTTCTTGGTGGCACAGGCATGAAGAAACTGCCAAGATTTGAGAGTGGAGCTAGAGTACTAGGAGAAGCCAGTCCACAATCCTAGCCCAGCAGAAGTACAAGGTCACAACTGGCCACTGTTGGAGGACAGGCAGGACACCCGCCCGTGCCCTAGATGCTAAACATTTCTGTGATCAGAAACAAAAACCGTCTGCCTCCGAGGCAGGAAACCCCTGAGCCCTGGAGCCTACACTGAGTAAGAGGATGTAGAAGTGGTCTGCCTGCAGGTGGGGACAGGAATGCTGGGAAAACTCCATCCCTAAACTCAGCGAAAATGAAAAAGTAAAATAAATGTTCTGGCATGCATCTAAAGCATTGCTAGAGGGAAATTTATAGCATTCAATGCTTTTACTAAAAAAGAAGAAAGGTTTCAAATTAATGACCTAAAGAATTCAGAAAAAGAAAAGCAAATTAAGCCCCAAATAAGCAGAAGGAAAGAAATAATAAAGAGCAGAACTCAATGAAATAGATAACAGGAAAACAAAAGAGAAAAAATTAATAAAACCAAATGCTAATTTCTTGAAAATATCAGTAAAAGCAACAAAGATCTACCAGGTTGAGCAAGGAAAAAAAAGAGATACAGATGACCAATATCAGGAATGAAATAGGGGGACAACCCCACTGCCTCTGTATGCATTTAAAGGAAAAAAGGAAATTTATTAATAACTTTATACCAATAAATTTTCCAACTTACTAAAATCAACAAATTCTTTGAAATACACACACTACAAAAGCTCAGTCAAGAATAAAGGTAACCTGAATAGCAACAAATTTATTAAAGTGAATTTGTAGTTTAAATTAAAAATCTTAAAAATCTTCCCACAAAGAAAACTGCAAGCCCAGATGGCTTCACTGTTGAATTCTACCAAACATTGATGGAAGAAATAACAATATTACACACTCTTCTAGAATGTAGAAAGGAGGAGATATTTCTCAATCATTTTATGGGGCCAGAATCACACTAACACCAAAACCACATGAGGATATTGCAAGAACAGAAAATTCTAGACCAATATTACTCCAGAACATAGATACAAAAACTCTTAACAAAATATTAGCAAATCAAATATACCAATATGTAAAAAGGATAATAAATCATGAACAAACGGATTTTATCTCAGGACTGCAAAGTTGTTGCAACAAAGAAAAAGAAGTAATGAACCATGTCAACAGACTAAAAATAAAATCCATTTGATCATCTCACTGGATGCAGAAACACATTTGACAAAATTCAGTGTCTTCTAATGATAAAAACTCTCAACACACTAGGAGCAGAAGGGAATATCCTCAACTGATAAGTGGTATCTGTGAAAAATCTACAGCTATCATATTTAATGATTTTTTGAAAAATGAATGTTTTTGCCCCTAAAATTGGGAACAAGGCAAGGATATCCACTCTCACCGTTTTTATTCACCATTGCACTGGAGGTCATAGCCAGTACAATAATGTGAGAAAAAGAAATAAAACAATAAAATCTGAGAAGAACAAAGTAAAATCATCTTGATTTGCAGCAACATGACCCTCCATATAAAATACCCCAAGGAATTACAAAAAAGCTACTAGAACTCAGTAAGTGAGTTTAGCAAGGTCATAGGATAAAAGGTCAACATACGAAATCAATCTAATTCCATATACTAGCGCTAAATCATTGAAAACTGAAATTTCACAAAACCATTTATAATAGTATCAAAAAGCATGAAATATTAGGGATAAATTGAACAAAAGTTATGTAAGAACTGTACAGTAAAAAAGACAAGTTAATGCTAACAGAAATTAATGGAGAGAGACATCATGTTCGTGGATTGAAAGATTCAATGTTAAGATAGTAATTTTCCCAAGGTTATCTGTAGATTTGATGTAATTCCAATTGAAACCCCGGCAGGCCACTTTGAGATATTGTCAAGTTGATTCTATAACTGATGTGTAAGGGCAATTGACCTAGAATAGCCAAAAATCTTAAAAAAGAAGAAAGAAGACTTATACTATTTAATTGACTGTAAAGCTACAGTAATCAAAACAGTACAGTATTTGCATACAGATACACCTATAGATCAACAGGAACAAATTGTGATTCCAAAAGAGATCCACATACAGTGTACGTGATCAACTGATTTTCAACAAAAAGTACTAGAATACTCAATATCTCTATGCAAAACATGAACATTTGCCATTTCCTCTCACCATATAAAAATTAACTCTAAGCGGATCATAGACCTAAACATAAAAGGTAAAATTATAAAACGTCTAAAAAAACAACAAGAGAAAATCGTTGTGACCTTGAGTTAGGCAAAGAATTTTTAAATAGAATACACAAAGCACAACCATAAGAGGAAAAACAGCGATAAATTGGACTTCCTCAACATTAAAAAATTTTGCTTTTTGAAAATTGCTCTTAATAAAACAAAAAGACAAGTGATAGCCCGGGTGAAAATAAAAAATTTGAAACAACATTTACCAAAGAAAAAAATTACAAATAACCAAAAAAAGCACATAACAAGATGCCCAATATTGTCATCAAGTAAATAAAGATTAAAACCTCAAGGGGATACCACTGCACAGCCAACAGAAGGACTAAACTTATAAAGATTGACATTATCACCACTAGCAAAGATATATAAAGATTGACATTACCACCGCTGGCAAGGATGGTGAATGACTGAAAATCTCATATATTGCTAGCAGGGGCACAAAATGGCATAAAAAGACATTTTGGCCTTTTCTTACAAATGTAAACATATGCCTATCACATGACCCAGAAAATCCACTTCTAGATATTTATCCGTTAGAAATGAAGGCAAAAGACCACACAAAAACCTGCTTGCAAAAGCCTTCTACTAAGTGAAAAAAAGCCCAACACAGAAGACTTTATACTGAGGGAGTGGTGTCACCAAAATGATGACATAGGTCATTCCTGACTTCACTCCCCCTCACAATAAGAACAACTAATGACTATTCATGGATGAGACACCACTGAGAGAATCCTAGAACACAGGAGTGAGGCTGAAGCACTCCCTGCACCATAGAGACCAAGACAGACTGCTTAGACAGGTGAGAGGGGCAGCTACACTGACCACGTTGCCCCTCCCCCAGGCCAGTGCAGCTCCATTCTGAGAGGTCTCCCCAGAGCCTATGGTTTCTCCACTGGGAAAAGAGAGCCTAGGGTGGACATTTAGCTCCCCCAGTGTTTTGGGTCACTTCTTGGGAGCCCCCACGACGGTTTTAAGGGAATCTGTGGGGCTTGACCACTGGGAAACTGATTGTGATGGAGAAGAGCAGAAAGGCTTGCAACAGCCAGCATTCTGATCTTGGCAGACCAAATTCCTACCTGCAGTATCCAAGTAGCAGTCCCAACTAACAGCTTTGCTCATCAGCAGATCCAAGACAGTGCCTCAGTTTGACTTGATGTGGTGTAGGTCTGCCTGATTTGGGTTCTCACATGAACAGCCTTGCTGGTCCTGGAGCCTGGTCTGCCCCAGCCAAGGCAGGAGGGATGAGCAATAGCCCAGCTTATTGCTGAGTATAGCTACCAGCCCCTCCAGACTAGAAAGACTGATTGGAACACCTGGAAAGCTTCTAGGAGCTGGCCCTCCTAACCCTCCCAGACAGAAAAGCTAATTCATAGCCCAGCTCCTGGCCCCTCCCAACCAGAAAGCCTGGCAAGAACACCTGGAAGCTACATAGTCCAGCAATGCTCAGAGAGTATAGCAGGCAGAGCTGATCCCTGGAGAGCAAAACCTGTGGCACCATTTGGCCAGAGAACTTGGGGAGTGGGTTGACTTGAGTCAAGACCACAGACAAAGAGCCTTACCAGGCTTGGAGGTTTCCCTAGGTTTTCATAGGCAGGAGGGCTAATTCATAGCCTGGCCCACTGCTGAGTGTAGCTCCTGGCTTCAACAGACCAGAAGCCTAATTTGGAACACTTGGAAAGCTTCTAGGAACTGGACCTCCCAATCCTCTCAGGCAGGAGAGTTAATTCATAGCCTGGCCATCTAGTGAATGTAGCTCCTGGACCCTCCCAACCAGAAAGCCTGGCAAGAATGCCTGGAAGCTGCAAAGCCCAGCAATGCTCAGACAGCAGAGAGTATGGCAGACAGAGCTGATCATCTGGAGAGCAAAACCAGTGGCACTGTTCAGCCAGGGAAGTTGGGGCATGGACTGGCTTGAGTTAAGACCACAGAGAGCCCTGCCAGCCTTGGAGCTGGTTTTGCCACGCCAACCTGGAAGGAAAACTAATTCATTGCCCTGCCCATTGCTGAGTACAGCCTGACCAGGGAACCTAACCACAGCACATGGAAAGCTGTATAGCCCACTCAACAGCTCTGCTTACAGCAGCTACTGAACAAAGAGCACAACCCATGGCTTTCTCCATCTGCAGAGAAAAATGGTGGCCCCATCTGGGCAGGGAATTCAGTGTATAGTCTTGGCTGATTGGAGTCCTCAAACAAGGAACTATGCAGGCCCTTGGTCCCGTCCTGCTGCCCTGCCAGTTCAGGGAAGCTAATTTATAGCTTCACCTACTGCTGAGTATAGTACCCAGTCCTGACCATCTAGTAAGCCTGACCAGAGAGCTCTGGCCCTGTGGAGCCCATCCTACAGCCTTGCTTTGGCAGGGAACAAAGACAGTATTCCTATCCAACTCTTCTCAGCCAGTGGCATCCCCTCAATCTGACCTCAGAGCTCAGGCAGTGGCCTGCCCCAAAATAGAGCCTGATAGCAAGCCCCACTTACCCAAGGGCATTACCAGCATGTATGTCCAGAAACCCAAATTGAAATGATTGGTCTCTGCCAAAGTGAACCTGTAAAGTCTGGAAGAGGAGACCATTTGCTTAAATGTGCAGATAACAATGTAAGAAATCAAGGATCACAAAAAATTAGGTAAACATGACACCACCAAAGGAAACTAATAAAGCTCTGATAACTGACTCTAAAGAAACGGAGCTCTCTGAATTTTCAGACAAAGAATTCAGAATAATCTTTGAAGAAGCTTATTGAGGGGCTGGCCCCATGGCTGAGTGATTAAGTTCATGCACTCTGTTTCAGTGGCCCAGGGTTCACTGGTTTGGATCCTGGATGCAGACCCAGGAGTGCTCATCAGGCCATGCTGAGGTGGTGTCCCACATAGAAGAACTAGAAGGACCTACAACTAGAATATACAACTATGTACTGAGGGGCTTTAGGGAGAAAAAAACAAAAAAGAGAAAGATTGGCGCAGCTGTTAGCTCAGGGCCAATCTTTAAAAAAAAAAGTTTACTGAACTACTAGAGCACATGGACAGACAACTAAATGAAATCAGAAAAACAATGCATTAACAAAATAAGAAGTTCAACAAAGAGATAGAAACCATTAAAAAAAAAGCCCAGAAATCCTAGGACTCAAAAATACAGTGACTGAACTGAAGAATTCAATAGACAGTTTCAAAAGCAGACTTGACTGTGCAGGAGAAAAATATCAGTGACCTAGAAGAAAAGACATCTGAAATTATCCAGTCAGAGGAGCAAGAAGGAAAAAGAGTGAAGAAAGACTATGGGACTTATGGGGCACTATCAAAAGAAATAATAGCTGTGTTATGGGAGAAGAGAAAGAGAAAGGGACGGAAAGTATATTTAAAGCAATAATGGCTGAAAACTTTCCAAACTTGGGGAGAGAAATGGGCCCAGATCCATGAGGCTCAAAGGATCTCAAATAGGTTGAACCTAAATAGGGCTACAATGAGACAGATTATAATTAAATTGTTAAAAATCAAAGACCAAGAAAGAATTTTGAGAGCAGCAAGAGAAAAGAGAGAAAGTATGTACAAGGGAACCTCCAGAAGGCTATTGGCAGATAAATGTTTCAGGCCAGGAGAGAATGGGATGATATATTTAAAATATTGAAAGAAAAAAAACTGTGAAATAAAAATTCTATACTCAGTAAAGCTGTCCATCAGAAATGAGAGAGAGATAAAGACTTTCCCAAGTAAACAAAAGCTGAGGGAGTTCATCACCGCTAGATTCGTCTTACAAGAAATGCTAGATGGAGTTCTTTCAGTAGAAGGAAAAGGATTCTAATTAACATCATAAAAAGGTAAGAGGGTAGCATTAAACTCACTGCTAATGGTATATATATATAGTCAAAGTTAGATTCTGTAATATAGTAAAATAATTAAAGATTCTATCTTAAAAGTTAAAAAACAAGCATAGTAAAAATAACTGTAACTACAATAATCTATTGGTTACACAATATAAAAAATGTATAAACTGTAACATCAATAACCTAAAAGGTGAAGAGGAGATGTAAAAGTGTAAAGTATAGCAATGTTATTGAAGTTGTTACCAGTTTAAAATGGGGTGTTATAATGTTAAGATATTTTATGTAAGTCTGTTAGTAACCACAAGGGAAAAGCCTGTAGTAATTACAAAAAAGAACATGATAGAGAAGTCAAAGCAACAAAACACAAAAAACACCAGCAGGATAGGAAACAAGAAACAATGGATCTACAAAACAGCCAAAAACCAATTAACAAAATGGCAATAACAAATCCTTACCTATCAATAATTACTTTAAACATAAAAGAATTACATTCTCCAATCAAAACTTATGGTATGACTTGATGGATAAAAAAACAAGATCCAACAATATGCTGCCTACGAGAGACTCACTTTAGCTTTGAAGGCACATGTTGACTGAGAATGAAGGATGGAAAAAATATTGCAAGAAAATGGTAAACCAAAAAAAAGCAAAGATGGCTATACTTACATCAGACAAAACAGATTTTAAAATAAAAATGATAAAAAGAGACAAAGAAAATCATTACGTAGCGATTAAACGGTCAATCCATCAAAAAGACATAACAAGTGTAAATATTTATACACCCAACATCAGACACCTAAATACATACATCAAAAACTAACAGAGCTAAAATCATAAATAAACGGCAACACAATAATAACTGAGGACTTTAATATCCTACTCTCAACAATGAATAGATCATCCAGACAGAGAATCTATAAGGAAATGGCAGAACTGAACCACACTATAGACCAAATGGACCTAATAGACATATACAGAGAACTTTCTATCCTACAATAGCAGAATATATTCTTCTCAAGTGCAGATGGAACATTTTCGAGGATAGACCATATGTCAGGCCACAAAATAAGTCTTAGCAAATTCAAGAAGCTTGAAATCATGCCAAGTATCTTATTTGACCACTATGGTATGAAACTAGAAATCTATAACAGGAGGAAAACTGGAAAATTCACCAATACATGGAAATTAAACAACAATCTCCTTGACAACCAATGGATCAAAGAAGAAATTAAAGGGAAAATAAAAAATCTCTTGAGACAAACAAAAATGGAAACACAGCATACCAAAACTTATAGGATACAGCAAAAGCAGTTTTAAGAGAGACGTTCATAGTAATAAACACCTTTGTTTAGAAACAAAAAAGCTCTCAAATAAACAACTTAAATCTATGCCTCAAGGAACTAGAAAAAGAAGAACAAACTGAGCCCAAAGTTTGCAGAAGGAAGGAAATAATAAAATTAGAGAAGAAATAAGTGAAATAGAGAACAGGAAAACAATAGAAAAGATGAACAAAACTAAGAGTTGTTTCTTTGAAAAAAATAAACAAAATTGACAAAGCTTTAGCTAGATTAACCAAGGAAAAAAGTTGAGAAGACCCAAATCAACAAAATTATAAATGACATATAATTGTGTCATATATATGTCACATATGTCATAAATGACATATATCATATAAATGTGATATAAATTACAATTTATATCACAGAAATACAAGGAATCATAAGAGGCTACTAAAAACAAATATGTGCCAACAAACTGAACAACCTAGAAGAAATGGAAAAATTCTTAGAAACATACAACCTACCAAGATTGTATCAGGAAGAAATAGAAAATATGAATAGACTGATATATAGTAAGAAGAATGAATCGGTAACAAAAAATCTCCCAATGAAGAAAAGCCCAGAACCAGACAGCTTTACTGGTGAATCTCACCAAACACTTAAAGAAGAATTAATACCAATCCTTCTCAAACTCTTCCAAAAAATAAAGGAGGAGGGAGCACTCCCAAATTCATTTAAAAAGGTCAGAATTACCCTGATAGCAAAGCCAGAAAAGGAAACTACCAGAAAAGAAAATTATGGGTTAATATCCCTGAGGAATATAGACGCAAAAATTCTCAATGAAATACTAGCAAACTGAATTCAGCAGCACATTAAAAGGATCATTCATCATGATCAAGAGGTATTTATCCCTGGGGTGCAAGGATGGTTCAATGTATGCAAATCAATCAATGTGATACATCACATTAATAAAATGAAAGAAAAAAATCATATTATCATCTCAATAGATAGAGAAAAAGCATGTGACCAAATTCAACAGCCATTTATGATAAAAACTTTCACAAAGTGGGTATAGAGGAAAACACCTCGACATAAAGAAGGCCATATATGACAAACCCACAGCTAACATCATACTTGCTAAGGAAAGGTTGAAAGCTTTTCCTCTAAGATCAGGAACAAAACAAGGATGCCCACTGTCACCATTCCTATTCAACATAATACTAGAAGTCCTAGCCAGAATAATCAGGCAAGAAAAAAAGGCATCAGAATTGGAAAAGGAAAAAGCAAAATTGTCTCTATTTGCAGATGACATGATTTTATACATAAGAAAACCCTAAAGACTCCACCAAAAAATTGTTAGATTTAATTAATGAATTCAGTAAAGTTACAGGATACAAAATTACTATACAAAAATCAGCAGCATTTCTATACACTATGAATTATCTGAAAAAGAAATAAAGAAAATGATCCCATCTACAATAGCATCAAAAACAATAAAATACTTAGGGATAAATTTAACCAGGAGGTGAAAGATCTCTACACTGAAAACTATAAGACATTGATGCAAGAAATCAAAGAAGACACAAAGCCATCTATAGATTCACTGGGATCCCTATCAAGATTCCAATGACATCTTTTTACAGAAATAGAAAAAAAACGCTAAAATTTATATGGAAACACAGAAGACCTTGAATAGCCAAAGCAATCCTGAGAAATAAGAACAAAGTGAGAGGTATCATACATCCTGATTTCAAGCTATATTATAAAGCCATAGTAATCAAAACAGTACAGTACTGGCATAAAAACATAGATGGTCAACTAACATTTGACAAAGGAGCCAGGAATACTCAGTGGAGAGGGGACAGTCTCTTCAAAAACAGTGCTGGGAAAATTGGATATTCACATGTAAAAGAATGAAACTAAATTCCTATCTTACATCACTCGCAAAAATTAACTTGAAATAGATTAAATGTAAGATCAGAAAATATAAAGCTCCTAGAAGAAAACATAGATAAAAGCTCCTTGATATGGATCTTGGCAATGATTTTTTGGATATGACACCTAAATCACAAGCAACAAAATAAAAAATTAAAAGATGAACTATGTCAAACTAAAAAGCTTCTGCATAGTGAAAAACAATCAACAAAATGAAAAAACCTGTGGAACACAAAAACACTTGCAAACCATATATCTGATAATGAATAAATATTTAAAATATATAAAGAACTCATACAACTCAATAGCAAAAAAACAAATAATGCAATTTAAAAATGAGGAAAGAACCAAACTCATAGAGAAAGAGGTCAGACTTGTGGTTACCAGAAGCGGGTGGTGGAGGGAGGTGGAACTGCATGACGGTGGTCAAGAAGTACAAACTTCCAATTATCAAAAGATAAATAAGGACTAGGGGTGTAATGTACAACATGATGACTACAGTTAACATGCTGTATGGTATATATGAGAGTTGTTAAGAAAGTAAATCCTAAGAGTTCTCATCACAAGGAGAAAAAACCTTTTTTTGGTATCTACATGAGATGACGGATGTTAACACACTTATTGTGTTAATTATTTCACAATATATAGAAGTCAAATCATTATGCTGTACATCTTAAACAGTGTTGTATGCCAATTGCATCTCAATAAAGCTAGAAAAAGAAAGACTTCATACTGTAAGATTCCATTTCTTTGACATTCTGGAAAGGGCATAAAAACGTAGTGACAGAAAACACATCAGTGGTTGCCAAGGGGAGGGACTGACCACCAGGAATAGGAGGAAACTTTATAATGTAGTAGAAATGTTATTCACCTTGATTGTGGGGTTATTATGTAGCTGTACACATTTATCAAAACTCAGTATAATTGTACACTTCAAAGGGTTCACCTTTTTATTGCATGTAAATTATGCCTCAATAAACCTAACTTTAAAAAATTTGAATGTAAAAGCATATCATGAAAGAATACATATAGTATGAGCCCATTTACACAAAGATAAAAATTTATATAAAATTTTCAACATTGTTTTGGGATACATAAGTATGCAGTTAACATTACAACGTAAGAAAATAAACACAAAATTCTAAATGATGGTTTTCCATGGGGGCAGAGGAGAGGAATAGCACCAGGAGAGGTCTTTAAAAGCCTTCCTCATCCCTGTTTCTTAAGGTGAGTGGGCTCTACATTGTACCTATATTATTATTCTTTATTTCTTATACAGTATATACTTCTGCATGTATGAAATATTTTATGTCATAATAAAATGGAAATTAAAACTAAAAAATGAAAACCAAAAGTGCAAATAAATTGGCTTATAAATTTTGGTGTTGGAGCACTTTTCTTGTTCTCAATCAAACAGACATTTTATCAAAGTTTCCTTACATAAAATATTTTTTCTATAGGGAAACAATGCCTGCAGGGCCTTATTTCTCTAACATGTGTCTTATATCTGCAAACAGCAGATTTTCCACTGAAATGGGATAGCGGACCCATGAAATGACATGTTGTAGTTCTAAAATGTCTTTCAAGGAACCGTCTCCAGACTTCTATCCATGTTAAAGAACACTGTCTTTACCTGGCAGGCCTTGTAGACAGAGAGGACCCTTGGAAGTGCTGCCCTCTAATCTGAAAATAATTCCATGTCCTTGTTTTCTCTCGACAATGGCCAGAACTTTGCTTAAACAGTTAGGCTCAAAGTGCTGCACGTGACACTTTGTTGACCTTTGTTCCAGCACCCAGGCTATATGTGATTGGCCACCTTGGTCCAGGCGAATCCAAGTGACCAGAAGAGGCCGTGAGACAGCGCACAGAGCACTGGGAAGGGCTGAGCAGCTGTCCCACTTTGGACAGTTCCCAGGGAACTTTTGGCATTTAGCTTCCCTTTGCACTTCCAAATCCCCTGCCCGAAAGTCTGGCCTTGTGCCACCTGCTCAGTCCCCTTGAATTTGTCAACCCTTCTGTATTTATTCTTAAACTGCCTGTTGGCTGAGCTGCCATAAGCACCCTGCATCCCCTGGAAGAGATCAGCCGCTTCACAAATGTGAACTAGGACAGCACAGGCAGGGATGAAAGTCACAAAAATGGTGCAATGACCACAGAGCTGGCTGGGCAAGGGAGTGGGGAGCTGGGCAGTTGCTGGTGCTCTCATAAAACTTCAAAAAATTTTTAAAGAAACAAGAACAAGGAGATTATGAAATATGTATAAAATTTTAAAGGGCCTGGAATAGCCAAAGCAATCCTATAAAAGAAGAACAAAGTAGGAGGACTTCCGTTCAGATGGTTGTACTGGCGTAAGGATGGACAAATGGATAAACAGAACATAATGGAGCCCAGAAATTGACCTACAATTGTTCAATTGATTTTTGATTAAGGCACCAAAGTAATACAATGAGGGAAAGGAAAATCTTTTCAACAAATTGCCCTGAAATAAAGAGATATGAGAAAAAAAAAAAGAACTTTGACCCCTACCTCAAATGATACTAAAAAATTATGTTGAGATGATTCATAAGCCTAAAATAACAGATAAAGCCAAAAAAAACTTTAGGGGAAAACATAAGAGTTTGTGACTCAGAGGCAGGCTGTGTGTAGACAAAAGTTTCTAGGACAGAAAAAGCAATAACCTTAAAAAACTGATAAGTTGATTTTGTCAAAATTAAAAACTTACTCATCAAAAAAGACAATGAATAGGCAAACCGTGAACTGAGGGAAAATAATCACAAACACTTATCTAACAAAGACCTTCTACAACTCAATAATAGAAGGCAAACAACTCAAATTTTTTTAATGGGCAAAAGAGACAATTCACAAAAGAAGATATGTGAATGGTGAATAACCACTGGGAAGGCATTCAATATCATTAATCATTAGAGAAATGCAAATTAAAGCCATAATTAAATATCACCACACTTCCACTAGAATGGCCAAAATTATGGACTGACCATACTAAGTGCTGACAAGGATGTGAAGCAGCTGGAACTCTCATACCTGGCTGGAGAGCAAAATGGTGCACCCATTTTAAAAATCATCTAGCAGTTTTGAATAAAAGTAGACATACACTTACCCTACAACCTGCCAATTCCACTCCTAGGTATTCACCCAAGAGAAATGGAAACCTACGTCATATGTTTTAAAAAAATGGAATATTTATAGAGTGTGAATAGCCAAAAGCTAGAAAGAAACTAGGTGTCCAACAATAGGAGACTGAATAAACTGTAGTATATCGGGTAGGATATCCCTATACAATGGGATCCTATTCAGCAATAAAAAGAAATTAATTAGTGATCAACCCAACAACATGAAGGATCTCAAAAGCATTATGATAAGTGAAAAAAGCCATATATTAAAAAGTATAGACTCTATGATTCCATTTATATGAAGTACGGCAAAACTTCTCTGTTGTGGGGGCAAAAAAGATCAGGACAGTGACTGCCCCTGGGGTGGAACTAGGGCTTGATTAGGAGTCACATGGGAACATCGTAGGAAAATCATGGTGTTCTACATTTTGGCAGGGGTTTGGGTTTCGCCAAGCATCCATTTGTCACAATAGCGAATGTACGCAAGATTTGTGCACTTCATTGCTTGTAAATTTTACATCAAAAGAGAAAAGTAAACAAATACTGAACTCTAATTAATGATATTCATGCTGAACTACACAGGAGTAAGTGTGATTACGTCTGTAATTTACTTTGAAATTCATCCAAATAAAGAGGAACTGATAGAAGGGTAGAGGAATGGAGAAATGAATAGGTATGTGATAAAGCATAGAAAAATGTTAATTGTAGAACATAGGTTGTGGGCATATGGTTGATCTTCCAACTGTTAAAAATCTTCCAACTTTGCTGCTTGTTTGAAATTTGTCATAACAAATGCTTCTTAAAAAAGATGCAAAACTGTGTATATAGTATGTGTCTTTTATTTAAGAAATAGGGAGGAATAACACTATAAACTCATCGGCTGCTTACTTTCATCTAGAGAAACACTGGAAAGATAAATGGGGGACAGAAGGTGGCATGTCAGTGCATACCTTTTAATAGTGTTTTGTTCTTTGAATCACATAAATATATAACCTATTCAAAACAATTAAAAATTTGGGGCCGGCCCCGTGGCTGAGTGGTTAAGTTGGTGTGCTCCGTTTCAGCGGCCCTGAGTTTCTCTGGTTTGGATTCTGAGCTCGGACACGGCACCGCTCATCAAGCCATGCTGAGGTGGCATCCCACACAGCGCTACCAGAAAGACCTACAACTAGAATATACAACTATGTACCAGGGGGCTTTGGGGAGAAGAAGGAAAAACAGGAAGATGGGCAACAGATGTTAGCTCAGGTACCAATTTTCACAAACAAACAGAAAAAAAAAAACCTTTATCCTCCCTCCTGTCCTAAACACACATTCACCTGCACTCACTCACGCATACCCAAACACACACACTCACCCACACTCAGTCACCCATATAGGATTGTGGATGAATTATCCCAAGGAGCCATCTTGAGTGTCCCTGTGGCCTCCTCCCCTCCCCCACATACACACCCCAGTGCCTCTCTCCACCTCCCCAGCCTCCTCTTCTTAGGGCAAGGTTTTTCAATCAGGTACACAGGATGGCAATGGTAGGGGGCGTATATCTTCAAGAAACACTCCCCCACCCCCCCCAAACCACCTCATCTCAGGAAAAGATCTTCCCTGAGAAGTGCTGCTGTGAAATGTTTCGCTCAGAAATGCAACTGAGCTGAAGTGATAACAGGACCCTGGGGAAGGGAATCCCCAGCTTACACCAGAGTTTTCCTAAGGCTCAGCAACCTACGATTGAATCACTGTTCATCTGTATCGTGAGCACATTTTCCCAAAAGCAAGTGCCTGGTCCAGCAGCTGGCCCCAAATTGCCAGAAAATACTGACCACGGGAAGGACACACACTCAAGGGCAACCACATTCCATGCAGGTGGCCTTACACGCAGGGCCCTCTACCAGGTGCCAGGTGTCTACCTGTTTGCAAGTTTACCAGATGCCAGCGGCGAATCAGCAAACCAGAGGGGTAGAGAATTTTTGAGACGGTAGAATATTCGGAGAGATGAGAGAGACCTCATCTTTCTCAGGTAGCTGGAATGCTTGTTAAGACTGATTACTCTGGGGAAAGGCCGGGAAAGGGCAAAGACAGTGACCCCATAGCTAAAAATTAGAGCTATGAACAGCAGCCAAGAAAACCCAACTGATTACACTGCCTCTAAAGGAGAAACATCAAAGGAGAGATTAAATTAGAGCAGCGAATTTTAAATGGTGGATGGGCTGTCTGTCTTTATCAGCTCACATCGCTAATGAAATCCGCGTCTCCGTGGAAAGCAGGGAGGATAATACAGAAATAGAAAGAATGTCAAGAGGAGGCTGGCTTGAGAAACGAGTGTCTTGGGAGAGGCGAGATGTTTAAAATTAATCAGAACCTTGCCAGAACTCTCCCTGATCTTCCGCTTCCCCTTCTTGGAGCTGAGCCCGGGCTCTGGGAGAGCCCGAGCCCCTGAGGGGTACGTCTGGGAAGAGAAATTGCTGGAAGGAAGGAAAGGAATAAAAGAACGCAAAAATAACAATAACAACTGAGGCTGCTCTAGAGATCATTTTACACACGCCACCAGGGGTGGCCCCAGGTGCTGCGGGACAAGCCGCTCACTACAGTGCCCAGACTTTACAGGGGAGGGCCCCCCACACCGCACAGGGCCCTTATATTTGGGTCCTCTCTGGCTGTCAGCCTGGGGTTTGCCTGTGGAGGGTGCACCATCCTGTCCTGGGTAGAGCTGGGGAGGCTGTGGCTCTCAAGAGAGCACGGTCAAGTCTCAGTGCGGCTCCCTCCCCCGACATGGGGGAACCAGGAATGTTCCCATTTACATCAGAACAGAAAACACATCTATTCTTGCTTCTGCCGGTGAAGATTGCTTAACGCGGTCCAGCAACCTCGTAACCCCAGAGAGTGGTTTTTTATCCAGTTCCTGGGCATGAGCACAGCCACAAGCTCTCCTTGGAGGTGGCTACAGGGCCTCCCCGACATAACCAGAGACTCACCCACCAGCCTGGCTCTAATAAGCCTCCTCTTCTAGCTCCCGAGCCGGCCAGCTCTGAGCAAAATTGTTATTGGAGGTTTGGGGGCAGCGCTCAGCAGCCCTTCCCAGGCTGTCACTCCCTGGAACGCTCCCCTGAGCTCTAGAAGCCTGGCACTCTGCTTCCTCCTCCATCTGGGCAATGTCTTCTATCAGGGGAAGTTGCGCTATCAGTCATGTTCACCTTAACATAAATGAGACAGCGGGGCATAGTAAAAAGTACCTGAACTTTGGCATCGAGCTGGTCTGAGTTCAAATCCTGGCTCCTCCACACACCATGGAGCGTTGAGTAAATAACACAGTCTCTGTGAGCCTTGGGTCCTCCATCTGCAAAATAAAGATAACAGCACCCACCCTGTTCGCGTGGGCTTTACTTAGGAGCAAGGTGTGTAAAGATGCCCAGTTTAGCACTTAGTACTCAAAAGTGCTCCTTTGTCCACTTTCTCCAGAGATCTCCACTTCCAAATGCTCGTAAACATAATGGTGACTCTCAGGCAAAAATCCTACCCAACATCGCATTGTATTCCAACTAGATTTTTACAATTTGGGGGTTTGAATGAGTTTAGGTGGACTTTACACTCTCTAAGTCTCTAGTGCTCCCTTTCCTTAAGCTGGTTTACCCGACTACTCGAACCTGAGGGCACCTGACAAAGCTGCCTCAGGCATTCCCTGCCTCTCCTTTCCTCATCTTAACTCTTGCTCCGTGACCACTATAGCCTGGGTGTCTGTGAGGCTTTGGCCTTTGTGGAAGGCTGAGAATCGTCCTTTAATATCTGTTATCGGCTAAATTGTGTCCCCACCAAATTCATATGCTAAAGTCCCAACCCCTAGTACCTCAGAATGTGACTGCATTTGGAGATATGGTTTTTACAGTAGTAATTAAGTTAAAATGAGGTCATTAGGGTGAACTCTAATCCAGTATGAATACAAGGATAGGAGAGGAAATTTAGACACAGACATGCATGGAGGGAGACTGCCATGTGAACATTCTGAAGAGGCCATCTAAAAGCCAACGAGAACGGCCTCAAGAAACCAACCCTGCTGACACTTTGAGCTCTGACTGAGAGCTTCAGAACTCTGAGAAAATCAATTTCTGCTGTTTAAGCCACCCAGTCTGTAGTGTTTTGTCATGGCAACCCCAGTGGACTAATACAATATCCGTTCTCCCCTTCTTCACTTTAGAGGTAGCATTCCTTTAGTTTTAGCTAAATGTACAGCTGCCCAGCTAGAGACTACATTTCCTAGCCTTCCTTGCAGGGAGGTTGAGCATATGACTCAGTTTGAACCAGTGGGATATGAGTGGAAGTGATGTGCAACTTCCAGGTCATGACTTTAAAGTGAAAGCTGCTTGCACTCCATTCCCATTTGCCCCCTTCCTGCTGGCTGGGAGACAACCTCAAGCAGAGCAGCTCCCTTGGACAAAGAGATGGAAGGCACAGCTGAGCTGTCCTCCAACACTGAAGCACCTGCCTCTGCACTCAAGGAGTTAAATAAGAGAGAGATACATTACTACCTTATCTATGCCTCTTTTGGGTATTTTGATCCTCTTCATTATGGCAGCTTAGCCTGCCTTCGGGCTAATACGATCATTCTCCCTCCAACACCCACATCCCCTAGTTCCCAGGTTCCCTAGAAATGCCTGGCTATGGGAAGAACAGAGACCACTAGTCCTGTGCTCAAAGTGGAGACTCTCAGGGATTGGTTGGATGGAGGCCCAGGATCCCAGGATCTTAGAGGGACCTTAGTGGCCCTCTGGTTTCCCTTGCTACCTAAGGCAGTTACAGAAATCTCTTCATCTGTGTGGCCCACAAGTTCTTGTCCAGCCTCTGTTGGAATGTCCCCTCAAAACAGAACTCATCACTCCAAAAGGCCACTTTTAACACAAGTCTGCCCACAAGTGGGTGCGGGACTACACCAGGAGTCAGATAGTCTACCCTGTGTGATCTGAAATCAGTCTCCTGTAATTTTGTCCTCTGGTTCTAGTCCCAACCGCTAGAGTGAAATGGAATTAGTCAGCCCTTCAAGCGCTAGAAGACTGGATGGCCAAACACAGGGACTCTGAAATGTCTCAGTGCTCAGTGTCCTTGGTGTCACATAACTTAATTCACAGTGCCTCTAGGCCAAAAGAAATACTAGGCAGTTCCATTTAACAAGTAGTTACTCCCAACCAACTTAATAAGTATTTACATTCCAACAACTTAGTAGCTTGAAATAATAATACACATAGATTGAAAGAAAAAGCAATATTTTGATTTTGTTGTTAAATAACCACAATTACTTACTAATGGCATGTGTTCCTGTTGGGGACTGCACAGTTTCTCAAACCTTGGACTCAGATTGGACTTAACCACCCTCATTTCCTGTTCCACACTGATTTTTATTCAGTACTTGCTTTTTATTGCAGCAGTCACTGAAAATCCAGCTTCACAAAGATATGATCTCATCAGATAGAATGTAGCAGGATCTAATGATGAAATTGTAAATTACACAGAGCCAGTAATTCACATGATGTCTTACAGATGTTTCCTCCCCAAATTTAAAATATCCTGTGAGGTATCTGTGAATTTCTGTGGTGCCTTGAGTGCCTCAGTGCACAATTTGGGAACCCCAGGCCTAGTCATAAGTATTTCATTATTAAAAGTCTACCTGGGGGGCTGGCCCCGTGGCTGAGTGGTTAAGTTCGCGCGCTCTGCTGCAGGCGGCCCAGTGTTTCGTTGGTTCGAATCCTGGGCGCGGACATGGCACTGCTCATCAAGCCACGCTGAGGCAGCATCCCACATGCCACAACTAGAAGGACCCACAATGAAGAATATACAACTATGTATCAGGGGGCTTTGGGGAGAAAAAGGAAAAAATAAAATCTTAAAAAAAAAAAAAAAGTCTACCTGGATTCAAAACTCGTCAGTTTCTACATCTGCAAAACTGGTAAAATTATGGTGCCCACTTCATATGGGTCTTGTGAAAATTAAATGATATTATGCATTTTTAAATGTCTATCACAGAATCTGACAGAAGAGAAGGTGTTTGTATTAGTTTTCTATTGCTGCATAACAAATTATCATAAACTTAGAGGCTTAAACAATACACATTGATAATCTCACAGTTTCCGTCAGAAGACATGGCTTAGCTGGGTCCTTTGCTCCAGGGGCTTACCAGGCTGCAGTCCAGGTGTTGACTAGGGCTGCAGTGTCATCAGAGACTCAGACAGGGAAAGATTCACCTCCAAGCTCCCTCGGGTTGGTGGCAGAATTCATTTCCTTACAACTGTAGGGCTGACGTCCCTCTTTTATTGCTGGCTCCTGGCTAGGGGCTGCTTTCAGCTCCCTAGGCCACCCACAGTTTCCTATCATGTGACCCCTTCCATGGACAGTGAACTGTACATGATAGCAGCTTACTTCTTCAAGGCCAGCGGGAGATTTTCTCTTTCCAGACTTTGATGACAGAGTCTCATATAGTAAAACATTCTCATGGCATTTGCCAGGTGAAATACTCTAATCAAGGGAATGACATCCCATCATTTTTGCCATATTCTGTTGAATAGAAGAAATCCATAGGTTCCATCCACACTGAAGAGAAGGTTATTGTAAAAGGGCAGGACTCACTGGGGGTCAACTTAGGTTATGTCTGTCATAACCTTGAAAATACTGTCATGTCCCCGTTCTCTTCTCTGGGCTGACTATGCCCAAGTGCATCAACTGTAGCCTGTGAGGCAAGGTTCAAATTCCTGGCTCTACCCTCCATGCTGATGTCAGAAGACATTTGCCTCAGGAGGGGAGCAACGCTGGCTTTGCTGTGTCAGGGAGCTGGGTCCCATGAGAAGGAATGCTGGATGACACAGTGGAGGTGCTTTCCATCTCCATTTAATTCACTCGTCCTTCCACTCATTTATTCAACAAATTTTTATTGAATAATTTCTGTGACACAGGCCCTGGTCTGGCCCTGACAGAGGACAAGGAGTAAGGATAATCTTCCTGATCCCAGCACACAGGGTCCCAACCACCTCCACTGGAAATAGACGCCACCATTTGAATCCATTCAAATAGTACCTCTAGCACATTTCCCAGCTTCGTGACTTCTTCAAGGTCAGGGAACTGCTACTCTCTGGGAAAAGCTGTTGTCATTCATTTAATTCAGATGGGTAAAGAGCCATTGGCCCTGTGGAGAAAGAGAGGAAAGTGGCGGAGGTGGGCAGCAGAGAGGAAAGAGAGCATAACTAGCCCAGGCTACTTGAGTTTCAGGCCTCCGTCCTGTTGTGCGTTCTTGGAGCTCTCCAGGGCTCAGTTTCTTTGCCCTTACAGAGAAGAGGTGGACACTAAACTTACCACCGCTAAAAACACATTTTCATTATCCCCCCAACACACACACATTTCGAAAGATTGTGTCTATCCAAATCAGCTGCAAAACTTTAAAAATAGTCACTTAATTTTTCCATAAAATCAGCTGTGTCACACCTAGGTTGATATCATTCCAGTCAAACACTGAGAAGCTCCTGGTTTTGGCAGACTCAGACAGCCAGGGGGTATACAACTGAGCGTAAGACATTTAGAAACTGAAGAATGCTCATGGGACCCAATACTGCTGCTGTGGCCTCTGAGCATCCAGGGGCCCAGCATACCCAATATTTCCTCAAAGTGGCATGTGAGCCACTAGGTAAGCCTGGAGATGATTTAGGTGGAACGTCATTTTTATATGCCATGTATTTATTTTAATATGCAATAATAAAAAATTATAAGTAGCTCATCAAACCAATGAAATGATATCCATTTAAACTAAATGAAAAATTTTTCACATAGTACATAAACACCAATCCCAGGGTATGTAGCTACCATAACACCGTGAGGACCCTATGCAAATGACTGGCATTTGGGAAACCTTGGCTTCCCTCACCCCAAAGGGCCCTTCACCCCACATTCTGGGATGCTGTATGAATGTGTTTCCTTTCTCAGGCCAACCCACACACACCACCCCAATTCCTCCTGGTTTCTACAATGAACAGGCTCTTAGACACACTGGGATAATCGTGCTCAGAACTGCCAAATTGGCTAACCAGCTATTTCCATGTTTTGAATTGCTGATCAGCTATTTTACAAGAGCCCTAGGTTTCCCATGCCTATAATTTTTTATCAGATATCAGATTGCAAATCAAAACGTGACAATGGTCAGGGATGTCTTACCTTCAGACTTAAAAAATGATGCCATCGTTCTCACTAATGTTCAAACGCTCAGTTGTCTCACTTGGAAGCACATCAAAAACTGCACCTGTGTGTTGTCCTGAAGCCACTCCTGACCCTCCCCTGGGTAACACATTAGCACTCTTTTCCTTTTCTCTTTTTTTTCCCTTAGTGTTTTTCCTGGCAAGAAGATGACAGTGAAAAAGTGCAAAATAAGCCTAGGGCCTTGACACTGGAGATTACCTGGAGACTAAATGAGATCTCTGTCTGTCTGTCTTGTGCGCATCCTCAGGCCCCGCTGGCCAGCTCGGCACCGTGGACAGAGACCATGAGCCCTCTCTTGATTTATTTGTGCTCGCTATATTCCTCGGAAGCACATTTTTTTACAGGGAGGGAATTGATATTTTTATATCTCTTATGGATGGGATACTTTCTCCCTATCTATAATAGTTTAGAAATGCTTTTTTGAAACCCAGATGATAGAGTAAAGAATAAATCTTCCTTTTGGCCTTGGAGTTCCCTGAGAGAGGAAAAATGAATGAGGGCCTCACAGCAAGGCCACAGAACAACAACACCATTTTATGTGCTACACCACACCATGAGGTCGGAGAGTAATAAGAAAGGGTTGCTCAAGTCTGGTCATCCCAAACTTAGCTTCAGTCTGGGTAATAAGGAAATGAGAGAGATTTGCCTTGTACAAATGCAAATGCGCTGATAATGGCTTGTAGGATGGTGGCAATTGACATCTGCTTATTTATTCCCGAGCAAAATATACTCCTAGTTTGAGGAAAATAGAATGTGTAGTGGGAAAGCCATCTGGTTTAGTTCTCTGAAAGATTGTGAACACTTTTACCTCTTCCAGTGATGAATGTCATGCTGGAAACTTCCCCAAACATCTTTTCTCCCCTTAACCTCTGCCCTTCTAGGATCTGCTTTCACCTGATGGAGCCCTGGCTTCCATTATCTGTCTGTCTCCTAATGTGACTCATCTCTTGGGCTTACCACTCCTTCTTTGCCTATGGTCTCTACATTCCTCAGGGTGCTCAGAAGCCCAAAAAAGGAGAAAAGCACCATAGCTCACAGCAGAAATATTCTATAAGTCCTGGGAGGAGGGAGAATAGAGGAGTTGGAGGAGAAAGTGGGTCGACACACTTTTTTCTTGGGAGCTTGTCCTTTAATTTACATCACGGTTGGAATTTGGGGGAAAATGTTTTCACCTTATGAACATATTTTAAGTTCTTTTATGTCAGTCATGACAATAACAGCCACTGGAATATCTCCCCTCTGTGTAGCTTGAGTTAAATTTCAAGGACCTATCCTCTCTATTGCCTCATTCATCCCCAAAGCAATTCTAGCACAGAACACACTCAAGGACCTGCCTTGTTTGAGCATCTACGAGGAGGTGGTGTTGACTGGCAGAATTCACAAGAATCACCCTACCTTCATGCCTACAGAATGAAGCAACACTTTGATATCACTGGCCCACAGATGCCAAAGGGGGATTGAGGGGTGAAAGGGAGGGGGCTGTAAAAGTTCATGGGAAAATCTTGACAGTGAAGGGGATGTTCTTAATCACTAAGCTGGGCCCATAGGACTGTCCTAGGCAGGCTGGGAGGTGCAGTCACCAAGTCTAAGACACAGGGATCTTGCTGGATTTTGCCTCCCTACCTATCCCTTGCGGAGCCCTTTTTCTTCAACAAATTAACTTTGTGATGTTGCAATTGTACAAACTGAGATTTAGTTAGGATGCATGCAATGCACTGGGGATGAAGAGGGGTAGACTTCTAATAGGGCGTATAGGAGAAAGAAAAAAATTACTGCTCATCGGAATTAAAGTATATGGGAAGGTATTGGCAATATAATTCAGAGCCAGAAATGTGACTTTGCTGAAATGCAGGCATATTTCACTATAAGCTGCTTCTCTTTCATTCTCTTGTCAGCACAAGGGCAGCCATCTTGGGCTACTTCCTCCAGTTGGCTCCCTGGGGGCTCTGCACAGGTCACTTACAGATGAATATGGAGCAGCTGAGAAAGGCTTCTCTCCAGTGGCCCCAGTGCTGCCAGCAGCTTTTCTGATTTGACCGTTCATCTTGAATAATTACCACTGAGTTCTGGGCTCAAGTTCTTATGTGGGTCCCCTAAATAAATCTGTAAAAAGCCCTAAGGAAAAATACCAATCTCAAGATGAATCAAACATGTTGCCTTTGCTGAGTGCACCAACTTGTTAATGTCATTTGGCTCCTTCGAATGAATGACCCCAGTCACAATGCAATTGTTACCTGGAGGACAAACCCCTTCAGTCCCTGCAGCCGGCCCAGTGGGAAGCCGGGCTGCTCCGGCTGCAGTACCGCTCCTCGAAGACTTCATTCCTGAGTCCAATACCTCCTCTTTAGAATTCTCCATCAGTTCTGAATTGCTGAGACTTGAATTTTCTATACAGCACAGGTTCAAAATTTGAGACTAAATTAATTTCTTTGAAGATTATTATTCAAGGATTTCTCTATAGTCAGCAACTCTTCCAACTTGGCCTTTAAGCCTAGTACGGTTTCCTTGGCTGATGCAATAACCAGGTGCCCAAGAAGCAGCATTCAGCCGCAAAAAAGTGGAAGTAGGAGGGTAGCAAAAGTCTGAACATTTACTTCCATATAAGAAAGCATATGTTGCTGCCACAAGACACTGATGTGGTAGGTTAGAAATAAGAGAGCCCAAGGTTTATACAGAGCTTTACAGTTTATAAGGGCTTTCCTATATGTCATACATTTATTTTGTGGGTTTACTCTAGCATTAGTACAGAGTTTCAGTGTTCCAGAAAGAGTGCTGAGCTGAGGGTCAGAGCCTGGGTTCTGCTCTTAGCTGAACCAGTGATCAGTTGTTAACAGGAGCAGAGAGGCTGGGTCCTGATCCCAGCCCCACCAAAGATGATGACTGCACCCCTCCTGAGAGGGTACATGGGGAGATGTGCATGGGAGCTGAGTCGTGCCCTCGATGGCCTCGGAATCCTTTGAGACGATTTCTTTCAAGTCCCCTTGTAATCCCCAGAAAAGATCAGTCAGCCTACTGGTTGGGCCATTTCCAAAACCAAAGCGTGAGGGTCAGGAGCCTGACCAGAGCGAGGCCCCTACTGCCTGCCCTGGGGAAACCATCCGATGGTATCCCCTGTCGTCCACCACGCTGTTTGCCTGGCCACACACTGTGAGTAAACAGTGGAAGAGAAGGAGAAGGAAGCAAGATTCTTTCCAACAGCTGCAGGAAAGCTTCACCCAACATCAGCGTCTTCAGATCTGACTCTCATGCTTCGGCTTTGGAAAATGCCCATCCTGTCAGCCAATTGACACGTTCCAGGAATATGAGGGGGCCTGACATCAACGTGCTCAAAAGCTCCTGAGGCTGTAGAGAGACGCACAGTCAGTCAGGCTGGTCTTCTCTCATAACAGTCTGCTTCCGTGTGGGGGAGGCAGCGCGTGCCTGAGCGTCCACCAGCTGCCCTGAGAATCTCCTCTGGGGCCACCTTTTCCAGGGCAGCTTTCAAGAAGGGTGCCTAGAGCCCTGGGCTCCAAACCAGGGGTATAAACTGACCCTGGCCCTGCCAGAAATGGGAGGCCTAACCACACCCTACCATACCAGTCAAAAGATGCAGATTTGGGAAGACAATGTGGGAATCCCAGCAGCTCTGACACACATTTGGACCCATGACCAAGTAGCCCCATTGTTTCAGACCTCGTGTGGTCTCGGGTATTGGCACCCAGAGCTCCAAAATTCCAGTTCTCAGGAGGCACTCTGGGGTAGCCAGTGTCAGCCAGAAACTAAAGAAGAGTCTGTTCAACCCAGAGGAAAGAAACAACTCTGCTCCACTCCGCCGTTTTCTTTCCTGTTTTTTCAAACCTTCCACCTTCCTCTCAGAAGGCTCGGGATCGAGGACCACGTGCTGACTCCTGCTCTTCCTGCCCCCACTCTGCAGTTTATAGGCTTTGAGTTTGATGCTTCTGCCTCCCACTTCGACACTAACCTTTTCTAGACTGCTTGATTTCTCCTCGCAGATTATCTTGTTCTGAGGTATCCTACCTACCTTAGAAAAACGTCTCCGTATCCAGCTTTCTGGATAATGTTTCTCCTCTAACCACACAGGGCCAGGATTTGGGGTGCCTCACTCACTCTGCCTTCACACATCTTCCTGCCCACACCTCCTGTTTGCAGTCCATAGCTGTTGCTGAGGTCTCTCTGGAATGGCTGAGCTGCCTTCACCTGGTTCTCTTACCCAAAGTGATCTCAACAACGTTCGGGGAAGATCGTTCTCCTCCGGATCCTGCCGGGAATGATAGTATAATCTCAGCCCAGACAGGCACTGGGGGACTTGTGCGGCTGTGAAATGCCACCTCGCCCACGCGGCCGGCCATTGTAGCCTTTCTTTTCCAGAATCAAGTTACTTTGCCAGGACAGGAAGACTCACTTGCGTTCCTTTGCAGGGGCGTGAAAGTCACGAGAAGAGCCAGGAAGGAGCAGTGGGGGAGCATGGAGGCTACAGTTGCTCGGAGACCCTGGGAGGCCTCATCCATCACAAGAGATGGACTTTGAATATCCACTCCACAGCCCCCTGGGCTGCCTGGTCTGAGACAGTGAACTCACTACCAGTCGGGAAGAAATAAACAGTAAATGGGGAGAAGGTTTCACTTCCCAAGAGACAAACATGGTTCAGGAAAGGCACATATAAACCAAGCTCCTTGCTTGAAACAGTGACTTCCAGTGCTTCTCCTCCCTTGGATTGTACAAACACTGCAGAAGAGGGAAGGCAGGAAGCCGTGAAAGGCACTGAGAATACGAGGTCTTGGTAATTAATTTAGGGGAGACTAGGACTCAGGGAACTGGTTCTCAAAATGCCTAGAAATGGCTGCGGCCAGTTGAGCGGTGAGATTGTGTGTAAACTTCTCAGAGAACGAAGGGTATCAAACTTTGGGCCTGCAGAACACCCTGTCTTCTTTGAACGCCTGTCAGCGCTGACCTCAGGACACTCCACTGATTCTGTTCTGGCCCCACAGCCCCCACCACAGCCTGATGGAACAAGATTATCCCCGAGGCACGCCATGAAGACTGTGAGTAAGCACTGCTTGGAAAACTTCGCCAGTGGCCAGACTGCTTGCATTTTGATGGTGTTAATGGTCCCACTCGTGGCTTAGTTCTCTTTGTGTCTCATTTTCCTCCGCTCTACTCTTTCCTTTCGCTCGCAGTGCTTCTGTTGTGATGGTGGATGCAAACTCAGCCCTCAGGAGATTCATTTCCACACGCTCCCTCTAGCCTGTCTCCCCAGGTGCTGATTGAGTGGCTCTGAGATGGCCTCACAGCCACCAAGCAAGTGACAGGTAGAGGCAAGGGTAATTTTGAGGTAGACTGGTGGTTTCCCCGCTCTCAAATAAAAATTAGAATTGCTAAAATAACTGAACACAACTTTAATAAGTATTACTAATCGCTTAATAAATATTGCCATCTTGTCCCAGACTTCCTGGATCCATTTAACACATCTCAATTCTCCTAGACAGCTGTAGAAGGGTCCAGGACATTATTTGTACCCTCTTCCCCAGAAGCCTTATTCTCTCATCAGCTTTGAAGATGCAACCACCTTATTCCACGCTGATTTCCCAGGGAAAATAAGGGGGCTCAGGGTACAGTGCTGCTAAATTCTACTCAACTCAACGTCCCTAGGTTTCCATTAACATCTTTGCATTTGCAATCGATTGAATTAGGCTTTCCAGGCACCACTGGAATTTGTTCTCTTTTAATTGTTCACCATCTCTTCTTCCAGGCTTGGGCCAAGCTAACCCTTTGGAGGATTCAAGACAATCAAGAAGCAAACAAATGTTCAACTTGATGCCTTTTATCTAATGACTGAATGTTACAATCACTACTAATTCTGGCACTGTTTTTTTCCTCAGGACTGAATAAGATCTGACCACCTTGATTTAGTAGGATTCTTTATGGAGTCTTTATAGTCAGCAGCATTCCTTATTAAGGCGGCATTTTCTAGGGAACCTTGTTTTTGTTCTTGGACTTACTCTGAGCACCTGCAATAGTCAGACAGGGAAACCTGAGACTCGGCGAGAAGAAAAGCATTGGTGGTGATGGGCTACACCCAGCCTTGGGAGTAGGACTCATACATGTTCTATCACACACACACACACGCACGCGCGCGCACACACGACTTGTGATGAGACACAGAGACATCTTGATGTAAACACCAACTTCCTTATAGCAAAGAAAAGGCAGGAAGCTCTGGGCAGAGAGGAAACCCTGTGAGGCTCACTCTGGGCTTCTGCTTTCCTTCTGCTCTCCAAGCTCTGCTGGTTGACTTCCATTTGTGTCCCAAATGCCTTTGGATGATGTGTTTTTGCATCAGGTCCCCACAAATGCAGAATGCATAGTGACTCATAATGCATTTGAGCCCCTCAAGTGCTAACTTCAAGGGAGGGTTTGCATCCCCCTGCTCCTCCATACAGTCTTCAGAGACCTGACAGAGACTGATGCTAGACCTGACACCTGCAGTCTCACTGTCGTTTCTCCTCTCTCCGGTCATGAGAAAGAGTCTATGCTACCATTTAGTTTTGGTTTTTGTTTTTAAAGCAGCCTCCTGATTGTGACCTGAGCTAAACCAGGTACCTGATTTCGGGCAGATCATGGTCACCCTGCAGCAGTACTGTTAAACAACCTCCCACCACCATCTCCCTTGTATGATTCAAAACCCCAAATGCAGTGGCTTAAACAATATAGAAGTTCGTTTCTCTCTCACGCATAAGTCTTGAACCAGGTGGACCAGAGCTTGCTTGAGGCCTCGGCGGGGTAAGGGCCGGCTCACTCTATCTTGCTGCTCAGCTATCGGTAGCTTCCATTCCCAAGGCCACCCTGTGGTCTAAGATGGCTGCCCCAGCTCAAGCTGTCATGTTCACACTCCAGTCAGAAGGAAGGAAGAAGAGTGAGGATAAGGGACTCTCTCTTCCTGTAAAGACGCTTCTCAGAAATGGCAAACACCATTTCTGCTTACACCTCATTGACCAGAACTTTGTCACACTTCAAGAGGGTGGAAAATATAGTCTTTTTTCTGGGGATCCTATGCTTAGCTACAAAATAGGGGTTTCTATTGTTACAGAAGAAGGAGGAAGGGATACTTTTGAGAACAATCAGCAGTGTCTGTCACACAGCCTTTGTTCCATTCCCTTCCACAGGTGTACTTTTACATGACCACATTCAGTCATCTTCAACCTTATTCTGTGTTCAAATCCAACCCAGAGGTTGCCAAAAGACTCCAAAACTTCAGAGTAACTTGGATCAAAATCTCTTAAAACTTCCCTCAGTGACTAGCTTTGCATTTCCTACTGAAAACCCACTGGCCTTTCTTAATCATGCAATAAAACTAGCATCTGAGTTCTTAACTCTTTGACTCACACGGCAGAAAGACGCAGACACACACACACACACACACAAACACACACAGGCTCCCAAATTCTGATTTTTTCTATTCATCCAGAAAGAAATTATAGCCACAGATGTTGTTTGTTGATAGGACCCCTGTGGCTTTATTTTGCAACCACAAGGTAGTAATTTTCCAATCTCTTGTTTAAGAAGAGACAAGGACTGTGTGCCTTGACATCTCTGGGCTATCTAAAAATAATGCCTTCTTACTCTTTTTAAGGGACACTGTTTTTTCATTATAAAAGTAACATTATAGATATAACATGGGGAAAGAGGTAAAAGAAAAAATATGTACTATGTATTATCTATAATCTCATTAGTTTCACAAGGCACTGCTGTCACTGGGGCAATTTCCTTCCAGCCTTTTCTCAAATGGGCATAATTTTATAAAATATATATATACATCTTTACTGACACTTTTTCCTAACATTTTTCATATTTCTCCATTAGTTTTCAATAAGCCCATTATTTTAGTAACTGCATAATGGAGTATAAAGATCATAATTTATGTAATATTTCTCTGTCGTTGGCATGCAGGTTGCACCCAATTCTCTTCCTTTCCCTGAGATAATAAACAATAGGAACTCATAAAGATTCATCATATATTCAGAGTCACAGGGATTCAAAGTTTTACCTTTTAAATAGATATTTTTAAACTAGTTTTATTTTCATTACACAAATAATACATTCACCCATTTTTAAAAAACGCTAACCAGAGAGTAGAGCATAAAATGATCTCTCCCCGTGCTTGGTGCCAGCCCCACTCCCCCATGTTAGGTTTCTGTTTGTAGTCTTCTGGTGACCTTCCATCGTAACTTTACACAATATTCATGTGGCTTTAAATATTTACGTCTATGAGCTGGTGACTCCTGAATTAATGCTGTCCTCTTGAGTACGGATTCTATGTGCATCAAAGTCTAATGGATCCATTTTTATCTACTTTCTCTAGCCATTTTCACATCCCCTGGCTCATACTCAACTTTCTCTATCTTGTTTCTGATGCTGTTAATCTTCTGGACTCCTTACTTGTGTTTTTCTGGAATATCACCTCAAATAATTTTTTCAAATGAATGTATGGAGGAGTGGTAAACTTTACAGGTGCTTTCAGGTTCAAAAATGTCTCCTCACACGCATGCGCGCATGCACACACACACACAATTGATAGTTTGGGTGGGCATAGAACTCTCGGACTAAATTCCTCTTTCTTCAGGGCTCTGAAAACGGTCTTGAGAAGACAAACCTAACATTGGTGCTGAAAACTCTGATATGACATCAATCTGATTCTTTTTCGTCAGGATCGCTTTACCAAGGGGAGTCACTTTACTGCAAGGTTTCTCAACCTCAGCACTATTGACATTTTGGGCCCAATAATTCTTCGTTGTGGAGTGTGACCTGTACACTGTGGAATGTTTAACGGTATCCCTGCCCTCAACCCACTAGATGTAATTATGGTTTAATAGCTATGATAATAGAACTAGTCACGGCAGTGTCAGAGCAGACATGAGGGTTTAATCCATCGGTGGCATCAGGGAGGCAGGGAGCTGTAGGGTGACATTCAAGCTGGGTCTCAAAGAAGGAAAAAAGGGAGTTTGCCAGGTAGAAACTGGGGAACTACATTCCTGGCAGGGTGAACAGCAGCACAAATACATGGAGGCCTGATATAAACATCAGGCACAGGAGACTTCAAGCAGAGCTGTGTGATGGGGTCTGACACAGAGGAGGTGATGAGAGGAGGAGGGAAAAGGAGGGAGGGCGAACACCTAGAGAGGGTGCTATATTCTAGGATAAGGAAATATTCATCTGTATGGTTTTGGTTGCAGACGATGGCAAAATCATCCTTCTCTCCCCTCCTTCTTCTTTGCATTCCACCCCTCTTCCCTCCTTCTCTCCATCTGTTGGCTTGAATTTCCTTCATCTTCGTCATTCTCAGGTAGTTGATCCTCAGGTGATGGATCACTGGAGATTAATGATTCCACAGAGAAGTGGATGCTACTTTCTTCAGAGCTCCAGAAAATTCCCCAGGGAAAACCTGGATTCGCCTAGCTGGGGTTGGCAGGGAATCTCTGACCCGGTCAGTGGGGATGGGGTAAACTGGGGCGAGCCTGTGTCCCAGCCCTTAAGCTGGGAAGGGGGTGGGAGATGCTGACAGGCAAAAAGCGTATTTCCTCTATAGGGAACTACTGGAGGGATTTTAGAATGATGGTCGCTGGCAGTGGTGTAGAAAGTGGATGGAAGTGGGGGAAGAGCAGCTAGAAAGATGTGCTAGAAAGTCTTGTAAGGCCCAGGAAGGAGCTGATGAGGGCTATGGCGCTAGTGGAGAAATGTTGCGCTGAAGAGATGTTTAAGAAGAGGAGGTGAGGGCTGCTTGAGTGTAGGCATGAAGAGGGGCGTCCGGGTTGACTGATTTCTGACTTGGAAGAGGGTGGCCCCAGGCCAAGACCCTGCAGACAGCCCTTTCCTGGCTCCCTGAAGCATTTTGGAGCCGAAAAACATCAGAAGCTGAGAGAAAACACATCTTATAAAACAAAGAGAAGTGAAGAGGGTCTCAAGCATGCAGGGGTGGGGGGTTCTCTCTCTGCTATTCTCTGCTGTTCTAATATAAATGTAAATTTTTAGCAAGAAAAAGGGGGCTCTGACTAATTGAATCAGCGTGTATTAATTATGCATTACTGAAGATTATTCCACAATTCATTGCAGTCCTCACAATCAGTCTTCAAGTAGAAGGCAAGTGCGGAGAATAATTTTTCATGGTAATAATAATAACTATTAAAGAAAAAGAGTCCTCAGAACCACTCTTGCTAGAAGTCTAATCAGCAGTAAAGTACTTGACAAACTATCTGCTGAGGGGTGACAAACAGCCAGCCCCTGTGGCCAAACACGAGGCATATGCAGAGGCCGGCTCCAGGTCGGACTAAGGGAAGGGTCTGAGCATACTCCAGCTGCCATAACAAAATACCACTGACTGGGTGGCTCAGACAACAGAAATTTATGTACTCACAGTTCTGGAGGCTAGAAGCCCAAGATCAAGGTTCTCGCCCATTTGGTTTCTGGTGAGAGCTCTCTTCCCAGCTTGCAGATGGCTGCCTTCTCGCCATGTCCTCACATGGCCTTTCACTGGCGTGCCTGTGGAGAGAGAGCGAGCTCTGGTGTCTCTTCCTCTTCTTATAAAGACACCAGCTCTGTCAGATTAGAGCTCCACCCTTGTGACCTCGCTCAAACTTTACCATCTCCTTACAGATAGATCTCCAAGTACTGTCACATTGGGCGTTAGGGCCTCAACACATGAATTGGGGGGAGGGGGGCACACACAATTCCGTCCATAATAGGAAGTCTGCCACAATGCAAGTAGTTTTCATTGGAGGCTACCGTATTTCTAGAATTTCTGAGATTACTCGAGCTGGAAAAGAATGTGATAGCTAGAGTGGCTCTAACTAATGTGATATCGAGTGCTTTTCAGTCCTGTTGCAAGGTTCCCTTGGGGTTCCTTGTCCAGCCTCAGGGACCAAGAAGGCAGAGGTGGCCAGTATTTCCTCTGATGCCCCTGCCACTCCCAAAACCCAGATCCAGAGCCTTTTGCATTTATAATATGAGGAGGTAAAAATGGGGCCACATTTGGCCAGATGACACCTGCAGACTAGCAAAGGCCTGGAATTGAGAGCCAGAGCTTTGTCCAGGAAGACATTCTTCAACCCCTCTGCGGCTCAGGTTTCTCATCTACAAAATAAAGCTAACGATACCAGTCTCACAGGGTGGTCATGCACAGGAGGCAATAGGATGCATGTAAATAGCTGCCTTTGAGAATTCAGTGCCTTCGTTTTCTATTCTGATACAATGGGGACTATTTCAAGGGCTTCTACTCTCCTTGCCTTAAAAGTAAACCTTGCTCCACAGTACAGAGAGCCAATAGAGAGATTCTGCTAGTTGCTAACTTCACCTTTTCTAACTACACCCTCAAGAGCCCAGGAAGTAGGATGGACCCAACAGACACACTGTGAGATGGACAGAGACCAAAAGATGAACTTGTATCAAACACCATTTTCAGTTGATCACATTCTGACTGGTAGACCGCCATGCTGTTCTAAGAGCCAAAGACCAATAATTCACTAATGGTTGGGCATTTCACTTCTCCAGGGCAGTTACCCTAGTGAATGGCTGTAGGTCCCTTAGAGAAGGCTAAGTGGCAGAGTTAGAGGACATTTTGTGATTTTATCATTGGGTCCTTCCTTAAGGTCATGTCATACCCCTTCACTCAGGGAGCTCCGCATCTGTGAACCGTCTCAAGCTTGGGAATAAGGTGAGAGGCCTTGATCCTCTATCACCATAACTCAAGCCAGCCTTCTGTCTGTGAGGTATAGAGTCTTTTCAGCTATACAATTTAAGGAGTGCCTTAGTGGGCTGCCCATGCATCTTAACTCTAGGGACACTGTGACCAATCAGCCATCAGCAAAGGTCCCTGAAGGTCAAATCATTCTGATGCCCATTACAGAAACTGGGCCAGTATTGCTTCTGGCAGGTAAGTGCTTCTCCTTGGCCTCCCAAGCATGGAAATCGAAAAGCCACGCTGAAACCAAGAAGGCTATTTCAACAGGTGCACCTCTCACCTTTATCCTGGCCCTGAGAGGACAGCCACTTCTGTACTTTTCAAAGAAGTGAACTGTCTTAACTTGGGTTACCTAGAAGCAGAGCCTGAGCAGGGTTTATTTGTGAAAATAATTTACTGAGGAGTGCTCTCAGGAGAAGGAAAGTGAGAGAAGCAGGGTAGAGCAGGGCAAGACAGCTAAGCAAAGAGCTCTTAGCTGGGTACTAGTTTCAGCCTGGTCTGTGGGGAGTGTGGAATATGAATTGTACCACAGAGCTGGTGCCACCTTGAGGCAAGGGACCTGATTTAGATTGCTTGTGTCAGTCAGTCTTTGGCCTCCGGCTGCCTAGGAGAACAATGGGAGTGGTGTAATCTCCCAGGTGAACGGCTTCTGTTTGGTGGAAAGGAATTCTGTGGAGAAGGCAGTAGCCAGGACTCAGAGCAGCTGGGGGATAGATTTTTCTGGCCTCAAGAAGGGGATCTGGGCCCAGCACCAATAGTATCCACTATGTGAACATTCCCTTACCCGTGTATTGCTCAATGCCATGGAACAGGAGGCGTGCTCTGGACCCTTTTAGGGGACATGGACATGGGGCAAGTGGGCTAGTAGCACAAGATAAAGTTACTCCAACATCCCTTCCTTATCCGTGAGTCTTTGGACTCCTACATCACACACAGGAGTTTCTGACATCTCACCTTTGCTCACTGTAGACCACTACACTGAATGGAGGGAAGGCGAGGAGTGTCCCAAACAGAGAACACAGTGACTGCACAAAGACTCAGACCCAACACAGTGCATGGCAAGTTCAAGGACCTGGAAGAAATTCAGTACAACCAATTTGAAGAGAGTGAGAAGGAATGGCTAAAGACAAGTCAGAGAAGGAAGTGGAGGGCACAGGCCACTGAGGGCATAGTGAAGGAGTTGGACCTTATACAGAAGCAGCATGGGGCTGTTCAAGCGTTCTGACCGTGGAAACAGCAGGATCACGCAATCTTCAGAAAATTTCACTCTGGCTGTGTGTCAAGACCAGGAGTGGATTGAGGAGAGCAAGAAGGATCAAAGGGCAAACAGTTTGGAGGCTGTAGTGGTCATCCATGCAACAGACGATAGGGTGTTGGACTTAGGAGATGGCAGTGGTGACGGAGAGAAGGGATTAGATCCAAGAGATTGTGAGTATGGTGTTTTCAAACTACGGGTCTTGACCAATTAGTGGACATAAACTGACTTAGTCATGACTAGAATTGTTTTAATGAAACAGAACTAAAAAAAACTAATAGAGGACTTTGATTCTAGGAAGGGTTTAAGTATTGTTTCGTGGAATGGCTGATTCTGGTGCGTGTGTATTACGTGTTTTATGAGGTACTGAGTTGCCATATAAAATGTACACCTTGTAGATCACAAGAACAGTTTGAAACCACTGATGTAGGAGCAAGACGTACTGAATTTGACGACTGATGGGATGCAGGGACTGAGGGAGGGGCAGGAGCCGGGAGTGCTCCCAGTTTTCAGGTCCCTCAGCTGGGAGGTAGAAGTCACTGAGGTAGCGATGGATACTGTTGATGAGGAGATGGAATAAACTATGTTCCTTCATCCTTTTAGGTGGGCCAGTATAGGGTAGTCCTAGAATAGTGTAGGGATGGAGGGTGCTTGGGGCACACAGAGCTCCCTTGACAGGCCTCTTGGTAAAAGTGAGGTGGCTGCTCCAACAGAAAAGACATCAGCAGCTCCAGGGTATTGACCCTGGTCCCCTCCCAGGGGCATCCGCTGCTTGGGTGCTGACCGGCCCACACATTCATCACTGACTCTGCAAGCGAGGCTGTCTGCAGAGTCAGTGCTGGGATTTCAGCTTCATAGCTCATAGCCTGCTCCTGAGGTGATGGATGGCCTCTGCACGGCCAGCCATTCATCAGGGTCCTCACCAAAGAGTAAAACAATGGTGGCCGCTACATTTACATCACGCGCTGACACGTGTCTGCAATGCAGCGGAGGCCTGCGGGACTGTGGACTGTGCCGGGCGACATCTGCATGGCAGCACACAGCTCAATTCCTCCCTCTCTTGTCCCTTTGTAAATTGCCTTTGTCAGCCTCTCCTAGCAGAAGCTACTCTCTTCATCAGTCAGAACCAATGGCCTGTTGGAATGAAAAATTCCCCTTCCTAGCCAGCTGAAGAAAGGGGTTTCAGGCTTGAGCGCACCCTTTTTGCTCCCGGGCAGCCACCAACACGCTCCTCCCACACCTACCGCTGGGCTGTCCTGAGCGGTGGGTCCCTCAGCCCCACACACACCAGTCCTGCCTGGGGCTGGCTGGGGCCGAGCACTCATTGGTTTTGGTGCCTGAGCAGAATTCAGATTTGTCCCTTTATTGTAGGGGTTAGAACGCCCAATTTCTAGTCATAATAAAGATGATATCTGCTTCTACGTGTTTAGCACTTCCTGTATCGATTAAATCTTTCATTTGTTCCTTTATGAAACACGTGGTGAACACCTACATTCTGACCGCAGGAGATTTCCAAGACAGTTTCGCATAGATTATCTTGGAGAGTATACAGCACAAGGTTAGGAGGGAGGCCCTGGAGCTGGCTGCCCAGGATTCGGTTCTCCTCTGCTGCTACTGGCAAGCCGCACAGCTCTGGGCAAGTAAATCACAACCTCAGTTATTTCTTCTGTAAAATAAAGATTGTATGGGTACCTGCCTCATAGGAGTGATGTGAGGATTAAATGAACTAAAAGATAGTGTGTGCTTAGAACAGTGCCTGGAACACGGTACGTGCTATGTAAGTGACATCTGTCATTTACTACTATCATCGTCATCAACAACACCACCACCATCATCATGTCCATCACTATTTGATCAACCCTGTGAGGGAGGAAGATTAAGCAATATTATGCCCATTTTATAGATGGAGGTACTGAGCCTCAAAGGCTTAAAGATGTTAAGTGACTAAGTCACAGGCCTAATGTCAACAAGGATGTCCCAACTCCAAGCCTAATGCTCTTTCCACCTCAGTTACATTGTTCTATATAATTAAGAAGGCTCTTTGACTCGAAATATTAAAATTATAAGAAATCCTCCAGACTTACCACCCCCAGTGTAATTTGACCAGCCTCCTCTGTGGACCATCTCCTCCCTGTGGGCAGGATCAAGCGTCCCCCACCCCAGATGAAAACTCCCTAGGGGGCTCTCCAAGGACATTGCTTTCAAAGGCTGCTGATGCCCCTCACCAGGCACATGACAAGGGGGCAGACGGCCACCACCCAGCCATTCCTGTAGTCCTTCCTAGGCCACCTGTGAACAAGCATGCCCTGGAAAAGGCAGGCTCACTGACTAAGTTGTGAATAGTGTCCCAGGTTCTTGGTGGCACGCATGTTGTTGTCAGTCCTATCGTCCTGCATCTCGAGCTGGTGCTGGCCTCCAGCACTGCCAGAGTGACTGCAATGGAGCAGGACACATCACTCCACAGCCGGAGATAAAAGCGGCTTGGATTTTTCCTTCTGCTCTGCTGGGGTGGGAGCACAGTGTGGAACCAGGTGGATCGTTTGAATGGGGGCAGCTGTTGAGCCTGGTTCACGCTGACGTGAGGCTCCTGGGCCCCTTCCTTCCTGCGGGTGAGCTGTTCCCAGCGGGTCTTCTGAACTCTGCCTTGTCTCGACGACAGCCCAATCCAGCCCGCGGCACCTGCACCTAGGCCCTCATTGCTGCTGCCCTTCCTCTCTAGACTCTTTCTGATACAGTTGCATGTGTCCGATGGCCAGACCTGGCTTCCCCGGGGCTCTCTCAGGTCAGCACTTTTGGTTCTGAGGCCTGACTTGATGGCTTGCCAAGCACCCCTTCCCTACCCCAGCCCTGGGCCCCATGGGCCTCCTCACTCCCTTAGGGAGCACTATTCTTTCTGCAAGTGGCTTCCTGCCTAACCGCGCTGAACGGTGACGGCCGCCGGGGCTGGTTTCTGCCTGTGGCTTCCCGCTCCTTCTATTAGCTATCCATTTCCCTCAGTGCCTATCTCCTGAGTGGCAGACCTAATCGATCTGGACCAGCCCACCTCCAAGGTATTCATGCAGTCAATTGCCTCCTGACAACAGCCAGCAGAAATACATGCATCTCTTGTTAAGAGGTGGAGGAATGTTCATGTAAACAGAGAAGACAAAAATTGTAACCAAGGAGAGGAATGGACGCCAGTATTGGAAGTTGGAATGAAAGCACTTGTGTGTACTTACGCTGCGCGTCTTCCTGCCTTCACACTACTTCTTCCTAGGACACTTTATGTTTCGTGCTGCTGGAATACTGACTGTGCCAAGAGCAAAAAGCAACACCAAAACAAGTAAAAGGCATTTGCTGCAACTCACGCTCTCTGCTGGGACACGCTCCTTAACCATCCTTGTGGTCATCGTGTGCTGGGAAGGCTAAACCCACAGAGAGCAGAGGTGCCTTCACGAGACACTAAAACACTTAGATAAGGCTCAGGAGCGATGTCAACTCCTCCAGGTTAATGGAGGGGCCATGCAGAGTGTTCGCTCATTGTCGAAGGGAAGGAACTGGAATGTGGCTGTGAGGGTGGCACTGTTTGTGACTTGACCGCTTTGCTTATCTACATCTACACTCCCCTCCGGACTTCGGAGGTGAGTTTGCTGGTGGGTGTAGCAAGCAGAGGCAGGGGCATGGCTGCTGTCACCTGTGCACATAGAGAAATGTGTCCCCAGCTGTGCAACCACAGACTTGGAGAGACCTGAGAATGTGGCAAATGCCCAAGGATGTCTCCTCGAGGCTGGCAAGCCCACACACGTCTCTGGTCAAAAATGCTTTGGACAAACACTGGTGTGGGGAAGGGAAACGCTACCCGCAGACTCGAACTCAGAAATAGGTGGGTCTTTTTGGTCCAAGAATTTTATCAGCTCTTTCCCGTCTCCTGCCCTCTCTCCCAGCTGCATTTGAGTAAGGAGGTCCTTTGTGGAGCCAAGTGTAACACTTGCAATGTGTTTTGTTGTGGTTGGTGTTCAGCCCACAAAGGAACAACCTAGTTAAGTTTCCCCAGATTTATCACTTTATTTACATATTTTTTGCCCTCTTCATCCCAGATCTCTTATTGGAATACAGCATTATTGTTTTAGGTTTTATTGAATTTAGGGCTGCCTCTGCTCTCTAGGTCAAGCCAAACTGATTCTGTTTTTATTGAGATGAGGTAGAAGTCACAGGACACTAAAAGAAAGACACAAAGAGCTTTCCATACTCTTCGTTCCATGCCAAATGCCACATAATGTCCACGTGGAGCATCCATGCTGCTCCCAGCTCCCTGCAGGAGAGGATTCTCCACCGTCTAATCCACGCCAGCCCCAGGGCTGGGGCTGCTTCTTCGGCAGTGGTGGGCAGTGGAGGGGTGGACCCGGAAGACGTGCCCACGTCCTCAGCTGGCTCGTGCAGGTCTGAAGGGGCTCTGTTCTAAGGCAGGAGATGGAGGGACCCGGGCACCTTTTCTTAGTTTCCTCAGGTCACAAATTTTGGTCCTGGGTCAATATGCAGTCACAACTCTAACCTTCTTTGGGACAACTAACAGCAGGTTTTCCCAATAGCAACATAAAAAGTAAGTATTTTATGATTTCTAACCCAGAGGCTCAGGAAGGGGTCTGCAGCTGTCACCTGCTCTCTACCCATTCCGTGGCTGGTAGCCTCTCTCCAGGGAAGAGGGTACATGGTCTCGGTGTACTTTGCTTCAAGAAGATAGAGGAAATTCCCATCTGCTTCCCAGAGGAGACATCTCGGGGCCTCAGGTCCCCATGGAGGGATTGTCCTGAGAACCCCCTGGGGCAAGACACAGCTGTGTAAGAGGTTTCTTGACTTAAAAAAGGTTTCTTTTTCTTGACACAGTTGCCTCTAGCAGAAATCGTTTTGGAGCAGAACATGAAGCCATAAAACTGTGTTGCCTCCTAGTAGCTGGCCGGTGGCGTAGTGGGTTAAGTTTGTGCGCTCCGCTTTGGTGGCCTGGGGTTTGCTTGTTCAGATCCTGGGCATGAACCTATGCACCACTTATCAAGCCATGCTGTGGTGGCATCCCGCATATAAAGTAGAGGAAGGTAGGCACAGATGTTAGCTCAGGGCCACTCTTCCTTAGGAAAAAAAAAAAGAGAGAGAGAGAGGAGGATTAGCAGTGGATGCTAGCTCAGGGCTAATCTTCCTTAAAAAAACAAAACAAAACTGTTTTGCCTTCTACTGTATGATGTGTGAGGCATACAGACGCTTTTTGGCTGAGACAGAAATTCTGCTGGTTTCCCATTACCACATTTCCCCAAATAAAAGCAAAAGCTCCTGATTTATAAACACTTTCACTTTCTTCACAGACTCTCCCCCAGGCTATTTTCGGCCCCTTGCTGAAGAACGGAAGCAAAATTACATTTTAAAACCAACCATTAGTTTATTGACCCTGAGAAGGTTTGTTAATCAAGCCAGACTTTTTCCTTTCTTGATCGATACATATCTGGCTTGTCCTGATAATAGACAGTTGCCCAATTACCTGCCCTCTAATCGCAGCCTCCAAATCCTTTAAAAATTCGGCTTGTTTCATTGATCAGGTAACAGCTAAATTGGCACCATTCTCTGGCAGAACAGATTTAATCTGGCCTGCATTCGATTACAGTGTCTCACCCAAACCAGCGCCAGATGTAATTTTGCCTCTTTCTACAGTGTGTTCAAAAGTTATCGCAGCACAATATAACAAGGCTTCACATGGGCAGGTTGAAGTTGTGTGTCCACTCACCAGTCCTTGGAGACGTCCGAGTGTACCAGGGGACAAAGGGGTCCTAGAAACACCGAATTCCTGGTCCTCACCTTCTTAAGACAAATTGTTAGAAGTGGAATTCTGAGTCAAAGGGGCAGTTTCTTAACACATCTGACGATTCATTGGATACAGAACAAAAAAGGATTAGTATATAAATATCACCAAATAGCACCACGGGGAAGTACCATGTTACCTTTGTAAAGTGATTTAATAAAAGGTCAATTTCCTGAGAATCACAGTGTGACACAGTAATAATCTTATAGAAACCTTTAAAACAATTCCTATGTCCTCAAGCACTGATGTTGTTAAAATTTACTTAACGACTCTCTCATATTGTGAAAAAAATTTTAATTAAAAATGGAACTGTAGACTGCAACTCACTTATACTGAGTAATCACTTACCCTGTCCTTGGGGATTAAACAACTAAGGCAAAGCCTTCCCAATTACCAAGGGAAAAAAATCTGTTATCTATGTCCTTCGTTTTCACCTCAGCCTTGCACAAGGAGAAAATGCAATTAATACATTTGCAATAACAATTTCGAAATAGTAAGTAGAAAACTAAAATACATCTAATATTTTATAATGTGTGATGAGTGATGTAAATATGAATTATTTATAAATGGATTACATTATATTTGCAACAGAGGAGCAACAAACTCCTTGTCCAGTATAACGCAGACAAGGACCAAGGGAACTTAGATAAGATGCCTCAGAAGCCACGGGGGGAGTTACTGTCAAGATTCCTGCCTTGACTAAACCATCCGGGCAGCTGCACAGATGGAGCTCAAACCCAAAATCTATGGTCAAGGGCCTGCCCCGTGGTGTAGTGGTTAAGTTTGCGTACTCTGCTTCAGCAGCCCAGGTTCGCAGGTTCAGATCCGTGTCATGGACCTGCACCACTTGTCAGCCATGCTGAGGTGGCACCCCACATACAAAACAGAGGAAGATTGGCACAGATTTTAGCTCATGGTTAGTCTTTCTCAAGCAAAAAAAAGAGGAATATTGGCAACAGATGTTAGCTCAGGGTGAATCTTCCTCATCAAAAGAAAAAATAAATCTGTGGTCAAAATACCTGAGAGGAGGGAATAAAGCCTGTTGTTTTGGAATAATGCTTTAGTCTTGTTTAAATAATGTTAGAATTGGATTCAGATGAAATGCCTTAGCTTCCCCATCTGAAACCAGAAATAATAATAATCATAGTATAAACACACCCTTAAGAAGGAGATATTTACAAAAAAAATTTAGATGACAATTTCCTTTCTGTAAAACTCAGTACTACACAATAAAGTGGAGATAAATATAAAGCTAACAGATAAAAGGAATACATGCAAACAATACATCGTAGAATTTCCAGATTTTACCTTTCTAAATCAGTCAAGCTGCTCTGAGAAAAACTAACCCCCCAAAACTGACCTTAGTACCTGGAGCTTCACAGAACAGGAACAGAAATAGAAATCTTCAGCTCGCTGGGGCCCACACTTTGCTGGCTATTTCCCAGATACCAGAAACCCACTCTATTTGCTGGGTTAGGCAAGATCCTGTTTGTCATTTCACAGGACACTGTGAAGTACATTTTTGGATGGAATTGTCTTTTAGTAGAACTTCTCTAGGCGTCCCCAGAGGCCCTCCTTTGCCTTCCTTCTCCAGGCCATCACGACTGCCTTTCTCCTTTCTAGTTCATCTTTTCTCGTGACCAGGGGACTTGGGGATTGAGATCACCACAGCCAAGCCCCTCAGCTTTTCTCAGGGGACACATCAGCAGGTTCTCCCCTGTGACTTGGTTTTAGCTATTGCTTTCTGAGGGAGCAGAATAGCTTTCATGCTTTTCTCTGAGGAAATGTTAGAAACTGTCCCTGTTTTGAAATGCTAGGTGGCGCTATCCTTCAAGGCTGATAATACCTTCAAGCTCAGAGCAGGAACATTGAGTGTTTGCCTGAATTGTCCCTGTCCCCCCCGATTGACATATAACCTGGGGATCCTTAAATGGAAAGAAGACTTTTGGTGGAGATGACGGTATAAAGGTAATTATTGAAGTATTCCTGCTAATGAGGAATTGGAGCCAACTTCTCCTGGGGTTGTCGTGGCAGATAATAGGCGCCTGGGCCTGGCACGTAGAGTGTTGCCCGAATAAGTCTACTATGCAGGAGAGTTGGGCTTTTATTGCCTCTTCTGACAGAAATCTCTCAGTGCCAGAATGGAGCCCCGAGGAGTCAGGGGCGGCCATGGAGCCATGCTAGTCTACCAGTCTACTCAGCAACATCTGGGACAGTCTGTTCACCACAAGGTATCCAGGGGGTTTAGGAATTTCCTTGCTGTTTACATTCCTCCTCCTCTGCCACGGCCTCTTCCTTTTTCTCTATCCCTACTTCCTTCCAGTTCACTTCTCTTCCCAGTCTCAGCTGGCCAAGTCCCCATTCCCTGAATGCAGCCCCAAATCAGAGACTTTAAGAGAAGAAAGAAGTATTAGTGATTTTTCTACTCCAGTGCCTTCATTTTACCCATGAAGAAATCAAGGGTCAGACAAATTACATGATTTGCTCAAAGCCACACAGTTGGTAAGTAATATTTACAACAGTTAACACTTGAGTATTTATGGTGTGCCAGACTGTTCAAGTGATTTACAGACATCACTTTATCCTTACAATGACCTCTGATGTAGGTGCTTTGTGATGTGTCAACTTGGCTAGGCGACAGTCACCAGTTATACAACCAAGTGCTAATCTAGGTGTTTCCAGGAAGATATTTTTTTTAGATTTAATTAAAGTCCATGATCAGTTGGCTTTAAGTAAAGGAGATTGCCTTGAATAATCTGGATGGGTTTAAATGCAGTCTTCCTTGACCATTGTGGGGGGCAGGGGGTGGAGGCGATGGGTAGGGGAAAGCGTGGGGGAGGGGAGAAATTCCACAGCTTTGGACCATGACCTATGGATTTTGGAATTGCTTAGCTAGCCCCTAAAATTGTGTAAGCCCATCCCATGTAATACATACCTTGCTGGTTCTGTTTCTCTGGTTAGCCCTGAGTGATACTCTATTGCTATCATGTCCACTTTACTGATGGGGAAACTGAAGAAGTGGAGAGATTAATTAATTTGCCCAAGGTCACACAGGTAATAGTAGAGTCAGGATTCAGTGCTAAGCATCCTGATTCCAAATCTTGGTCTTATCCACTACTGCCTCTCCAGGTCACCAAGTAACATACATGTATTTTCTTGCTCATAACCCAGTGATTTTTTTTCACAAAAAATAGTTTATTAGCTATACATTAGCAACAGCAAATTGCCAATGATTTTGAGCTGTTTTGTGAACTTTTTCCTGATATAAACATTAGCCACTTTATCTTCACCCACTGATGAGCTCATATTTGTGATTTCTAACAGACTGTAAACAATTACTGACTAAAAGAAATATCACTGGGTTGTCTTTCATCCAATTTATTTAAAAATAGAAACAGTTCTGTTAGTCACAAACTTTGTGACTGTTACAAATTTGGTAGTTTGACCAAATATGGATATCAATCTAAAAGTCAAACACAGAACTATTATCTATACCTGGAAGGAAAATTCACACAATCATGAATTAGGGTTTCCTTGTATTTCCTTTGCCAATGTCAATCATTTGTTAAACTGAGATAATATATAAACATAAATAATACAATGTCTTTAGCTTTCTAAATAGGTGTTTAAATTCTACAATTTTAGTTAAAAATTAGGAACCAGGACCAGCCAACACTTTCAAAAAATAGGGTCTAAAATACAAAAAAAATAATTAGGCTGCATTAAAGAAGTGGAAATGATGCCGTGAACTCAGCTAGCCGTCATTCCCTGAGGTTTGCTCGCTGTCTCTTCCTTGTGGATGTATCAAAACATATTCAAAGTATATGGATGCTAAGAGTTTAAATGATCCTTAAAGCTCTCGTGCGCTTTGATGGTACAAAAGGGTGAGGATTTGAAGCATTCTGTCGGAGGCCGGATTTGAAGAAAGCTTTTTGTGAGGGTGATGTTACAGTAAGAACTTCCCTTCCCTGGGGGGTGGGGGCTGGATAGAAGAGCTCTTTGAGGTAAGAGAGAAGCCAACCGTGACCCCCTTCTGCTTTCTACTTCGAGCCCATGCTTGGTGTGGGGAGATGCCTCAACTCTGAACCAAGTTCATGGTTTTGATTATTACAGGGGAATGGGCTTGTAATTTCTGAATAAAGAATGTCTGAAATTTAGAATAACTGGAGTATTTTTATGACATAAGACCAGGAAATTCATGTGATGCCCAGCTTTTCTTCCACGGAAAGAATTGGCCCCACCAAATAAATTTGAATGGAAACAGTGTTTTAGTGGGGTTTTTTTTAACGCAATGAGACACTTGTGTGAGACAAGTCTGTTCTATGTACCATTTACATGAGTTGTAACATTTCCATAAAGTATGGCACCTTCAGTGCCCTGGAAGTTGGATGCCTTCTTCTCCAGAGAATACAGCACTCTTTTATCTTCTTTGAAGGTTCTTGGCAGTCTCAGGTGCTTGATGCTGCAAACTCAGATGTCTGTTTCTTCCTTTGAAGTTACTGGTCTTGTGAGTGAGGCTATTGATTGTCAATATGAAAAGAAAAATGCAAGCAAACAATCTATTCTTCTTATTTATCTCTGCTTCCAACAAATCATTAGTCTTCACAAATTCTTCAGCTGTCATACTTCTCAACCACTGCTACATTTTAAGCCTCTTAATTTCAAATACTAATTCTGGTCCCCAACTCTGAAGTCAGTACTTCACTACTCCGCAGGAATTAGCAACCCCAGTGGGTCTTAACATGTATTGTTTTCACTCTGTTCCCTGAGGAGGTAAGAGAACGGGAGATGTTTGTTTGTTTATCAACACACGCACATTTAGCTGGTGATATTTATCCATTTAAAGGAAACATAAAGGAAGAATACTACTCCCCAAAGCTGTAACCCCAAAGAAAATTTCCTTGTGGACATATGTTTGGATCTCATCTCCCTCAAAATGTGTTCTTCCCTTCCTTCCTTTCCTCTCTCCCTGCCTGTCTTCTTCCTCTCCTTTTAAAGCAAGTTTCTGCTGTGATGTGGAAAGTCACAAGCCTTTTCCTTTCCTCTGCAGCAAGAATACTTTTTCCCATCTCCTGCGACGATGCATTTCTTTCATTGATGAAGTTTCACAGATCCCTCGCTGAGAAGGATGCACTTTCCTTTTCTAATCCACAAAGAGAGATAATTGTGAAATGTGTAAATGCAGCGAACCCGGCAGAGCTACTGCTAGGCTGGCGATCTTGGATCTTCGATGTGCACCGTTAACATCTTAGCTCCCTCGCCTTCATGAAAGACAGAAAGAAAGAAAGATAAAGCAAAACAAACCCCAAATCCCAAAGAAAGAAAAATAGGTTTCCATTAACTCAAATGGCAAAAGAAAGCAATTGTATAGGGTTATATATGTGGAAAAGCTTCTTTGCATTCAATAGAGTGCTACCTACAAATCTAACCAGCAAAAGCGAATTTCTGTTAAGTGGATGAGAATACATGGGAAACTTGTATTCATTAGGAGGTTACAGTTACATTCTCTGCTTGTTTGGGGAGATAGCACAAAGGTGCGCATAAGAAATGCAACGCCCAGGGCCATATATGGGTTTACACACAATCATTGTTTGGAATTCCACTAAATTCCCCCAAATTGCCTTCTTTCTGAGAAAACTGTGTCGCTGTTTACATGCCCTCCTTTCTCCTCTTGACATTTCCCTGTTGGCAATCACTGTCACAGAATACTATGTTTTCCTCCCTCAATTCAAGTTCAGGTCAGAAGCAAGATGGAAATAAGTGACATATCCACTCGACAGAAATTTCTGACTGAGTTTCTGTCTAATGGCAACCTGAGAATACTTGTGACCTTAAAAAGTGACCCTCCACTCTTGACCAGAGGTCCCTATTTCCATTTACTTTTAGTTTGCCCAGGTTTTTCAGTCTATGACATGAATGACAGCCGGTAGGTGGAAATCACTACAAATAAACTGAAACAACCTGGTTCTTATTTTGTCCATGGCCAACCTGGAATTTCCTTGGAAGAACCTCATCTTCTGTCACCTAGCACAAGAGATGAGCATGTTGCCATGAGGACACAGAGGCTCCGGGGAGAAAGGGACAGTTTCATGGGCACAACTGGAGTTGGAACCCAGGTCAGCAGAGCTTCCTGGGACCCTGCGCTCAGCCAGCTTAGTTTGCCCATTAGAGGAACGTGGACGCACCACGGCCTCAGGAATCTCATGAGCAGCTGGCTCACTCGTCATGTCTTTGGTAAGGTGGGAAGTTGTGTGGAAAGGTGAGAGGAGAATGTCTTTAAGCGTCCCAGTCAGTGCTCCACCACCACTCTAGAAAGAGGAGTCTGTCTTTTCTTCTCTCTCAGATTCCCAGTGAAGGAAGGAACTGGTCCAGCAACTTTTCTCAAACAAGTCTAGACCTGCCACTGTCTGGCTATCCACCCCCAACGCCCCTCCTCACATCTCTTATTAAAGCAAGTTTATTGATGTAAAATTTACACACAGTAAAATTCACTCCTTTTTGATTCACAGATTGATAAATTCTGAGAAATGTACGCAGCTGAGAACCACCGCAATAATCAAGATGTAGAACATTTCCATCCCCCTACAAAGTGTCCTCCTGCCCCTTTGTGGTCAACTCGACCCCCACTCCCAGCGTCTGGCAAACTCTGTGTTCTGTTCCTATAATTTTGCCTTTTTCAGAATGTCATAGAAATAGAATCTTACAATGTGCAGCACTTTGTATCTGACTTCTTTCACTTAACAGAATGCTTTTAAGATGCATCATGTCAGTGTAACATTGAAAGCTGTCTGGAGGTCGAGATTCCACTACTTCATTTGTTTCATTGCATGGCTCTTTCAGTGCTTAATCCTCTAAAAAAGTCAACAGGCATCTTCTATCTAGCTGAGGTAGTCACTCCTCAGTGATGCTCCTCTCCCTCATCTAAATCTCACTGTCATTTCAGGACAAATTAAAATCTCATTTTTTCTATAAAGTCCACCTTGTCCTCCCTCCATATCCCAACCCACCCCAAAGACACTGTTTGCTCTCTAGTGCCCTTGCTCTCCTCTGCAATCTTTAAAAAGCACTAATTACTTCTCAACATCCACCACTACCTCCAATAGTTAGAGGACTTGTGATATCTTTGACCTCTTGAGCATCTTGAGAAGTATTTTTTTAATGGTTTTTGTCACCTGTTCAATGGCAAACTCCTTAAGAGATGGAGGAAAATGATGTCTAGTCTTATTCTAACCACCACACAATGCCTTACATATAGTAAGTGCTCAATAATTGCTTGTTTATATTTCTTCTGTCTAATCAAATTATCTCTCTGTGTTTAAAGATTCTTCTCCCCTTCTTTGTGTTGTGGCATGGAGAGCTCACCAGCAGCTGTGTGTGTGTGTGTGTGTGCGTGTGTGAGGGAGACAGAGAGAGAATGAAAGGGAGAGGAATAAGAAGGAAGAGGAGAAGGATGAGAAGGAGGAGTACCATCTCCTCAGCTTTTTCCAGTTGAGGCACTTTCCTTGGGGTCCGTTACAGCCTGAATGTTTGTGTCCCCCCACATTTCACATATTGAAATCCTAATGCCTGATGTGATGGTATTAGGAGGTGGTATTTCGAGGTGCTTAGGTCATGAGGGTGGGGCCCTCATGATGGGATTAGTACTCTTACAAAAGAGACTCCACAGAGCTCCCTCACCCCTTCAAGCCTGTGAAGACACAGTGAGAAGCCAGCGGTCTGCATCCTGGAAGAGGGCCTTCACCAGAATCCCACCATGCTGGCGTCGTTATCTTGGACTCCCAGCCTTCAGAACTGTGAGAAATAAGTGTTGGTTATAAGCCACAAAGTTTACAGTAATTTTGTTATAGCAGCCTGAATGGACTAAGACAAGGATCTTTTCTCTCCACTCAGGGACCTGGTTCCCATTCACCTGGTGACCCCTGATGCAGATGTGGTCTTCGTCCATATCCCCCAGCATCACGTCTGGACACCAAAGGCTGCCTGACTGCCAACACCGGCCACTCTCTGCTTGAACACGTTCTTTCCCTGGCTGCTGGAGCCTGTGCACCAGGAAGCCAGAAGTGCTAGCGAGTTAACGCTCATAGAAGTAGTCTTCAACCAATGAAAGACGGGGAGTTGATGGTTCACTATCCCAGCTTTCTCACCATCCCCCTCCCAAGGTGGGATGACTGAAGTGTGTTCTACACTGTGCCTGGAGAACCCCAGCAGGACTGAGCCCCAGTGCCCCACAGTGGTAACAGGCCTGATGCGCGCCCTCTATCAGCTTCCTTCTTCTCCATCTCACTTCCCCTCTTCCCTACCAGGGCTCCCTGGGGTCCGCCTCCAGGTAACCTACTTCCACTTAATCCTTGTCTCAGGGTCGGCTTCTGGAAGAACCCAAATCAAGACAATTTGCTTTGCCCATATGTCTAAAACACAAGCCAAATCCTTGTCAGAGAAAGCCCTGGTCAATGTCAACGGAGGCAGAAGGACTGATCCTCACTGCCTGGTATCAGGCTTTTCTGAGTGGTCCACTCAGAGCAGTCTGGGCTGCCTCCCACTAAATATGCTTCCAGTAGATTCCAGGTGTTTCTAAAATTCAGAGCTGAATATGGCAGCACCTGAAAGAATTCACTGGGTCTGGCATGATGTGCTTCACACACAGCCAGACAGCTTGCGATTCTCTGTGGGTGGCTGTGGGTAGACCACATTTAGATAAAATCATCAATAACTTGCACCAAAGTGTAAACGAAAGCAATTGTTTACCTCCACCAGATTCGCCCAAGTACTTTCCTACCCTGAATAGTCAGGACTACTTTATCTAGCTACCTGGCAGAATGCTTTAAGAAAATTAGAAAAGACTCTTGTGATAAGGGTCAGTCTAGTATCAGATCAAGCCTATTCTAAAGCATCCACTTTATGAGCCAGTCCACTTTTAATACAGTAAAATTTCCTTCTTTACTGGCCTGTATCATGTTTGAATCCATAAAGCAATGTGACTCAGCTTTGACATTAGTTGTAGGTGTAAAAACTTGGCGTTCTGGAAAGAATTATAAATGCTTCAATGAGCTTTGGTAGGAAAGTCTTCTCTTGAAAAATGGAAATCAATGTCTAGTGTAACACGTAGCACTCTTAGAAATAAGGCAAATTCTATGCAAGTGACAGAATTTTGCTGAAACAACAAGCTTGAGTGCATTCAACCCAGACATTATTGTTATTACCAACAGTAGCTGAAGCAGCTTCCTAAGAGAGGGATTGGGAATGCTGGATCCGCAGTGCAGTGAGAACCAGATATGACATACTGTAGCACTAGTGTCAGCAACTCTGCGCACCATCCAGCAAGGTCTCATCTCAACGGCTAACGCATTGACTGCCATTAAGGAATTATTGAGAACAAGAACACTTGGTCCACACTTGGTGACTAGGGGCTTGCACTTCTGCTGGTCTGGTCTGGGAGTCTCTTTTAATGTTGTCAAGTTCTGCTTGCCATGAATGCTGTTATTATCCTCTTCTTTATTGGACTTTACTCATTTGCAGAAAATTCGCAGCTTCTGCATATGGCAGTTGTTTTATGCTCAATTTTGTGCAGACTCTTTACTTGATTGCTAAGTGTATTCTCTTGGAAAATTAAACCATTAGTGTTGATATAACTAAACAACAATGCTGACCAGTATACTCCTTTGGCTTGGGTCTTTGTTGGTCAGAGCTGAGCTCTCTTGAAATCACATAGAGCTCTGAGTTTGGGTCAACCTAATTTATGTCTCTGTAAATGCCTTGTTCGGAGATGACGTTTGTTTTTAAAACAATTAAAGGCAGAGCAGATGCAATAGATCTTTAGAGGGGAAAAAAGTTCCCAGGATAATGAAAATCAATTGGATAATGTTAATGTGGAAAAGGCTTTCAGAAATGGCTCAAGAGGTTTATCATAATATTAATCTCAAATTTCAGAGGACATTAAGAAAATGTTCCACATGTCCACAGAGTACAGGAGTCTTTTCTCCACCATACAACTTTAGATGCAGACAACCTGCCGCTTCTCTTAGATCTGTTTAATGGCTCCAGCACTTAGGATCCTACTTAATGGTGATGCTTAAAGTTCTTGAATGTGATGGGGCAGCCAGAAACATTCCCGTCACTTGATTCCTGGGTCCCAGGCCAGGCCAGAATCATTTATTATCTTGTATTAAAATCCCAGCTGGGTTCAGGCCCTTGTGCTATTGATTGTTCCTTCCCTCTCCTGTATCATCAACATGTTCCTTGCAACTGACTCCCTTCCATTAACACTTGACATTTTAACATGATGGAGGCTCTTCTGCCTTAAAATTGAAAAGCTTCCCACTACCCACTTCTTTTCACAGATTTCGTACTCTTGCTGGCTTCAATTCCTTACCTGCCTTTCATTCCTCAACCCAAATGTGGCCTGACATGCCACTCCACGAATACTGGTCTCCTTGTCTTTGAACCAATGGATACCATTGGTTCTAAATCTCCCTTAACCTCTTGGCCACTTTTGGTGTTTTTGACTTCCCCGGGACTCCACTAGGTTGGGGCAGGAGCTGGCAGGTAGAGGAGGCAGCTCTCTGTGATGCTGAGTGAGATTATAAGAGGTAGGGGTGTCCAAAGGAAGTGGGAACCATGAGGACATAAAGATTCAGAGTCACGGGACACACGCGGCCCCCTTCACAATTCTGCCCACTCTATGCTAGAAATATGATCCAGCGACCTGTGCTATTTGTTGTAGGAAGGAAGAACCAAGACTGGGTTTGCAGCACCTATTTTTTCTTTCTCCTCCTCCTTAAAATTCATCCAATCGAGTAAGAATAAGAAGACAGTTTCCAGGCAATGTTCGAAAATAAGGGCATCATTCTTCTCTGAATTTCTGGTAAGTTCATCAAGCATAATATGCTAAATTCTAGGCAAACGTTGTTTTGTAACTGATGGAACCAGGCAGGTTAGCAATCATCTGTGTTTTCCTCTCCTTTCATCTTCAGTCATGTGTCCTTCCTCCACATCACCCACTGCCAGCTCCACAAATTTCTATAAATAGCCACAGCTTCTTGATTTACAGACCACACCTTCACCCTTGCCCATATATTTGTCTCTCCCATCGTGCTGTAGCCATGACTTCTATCCAAGCGGCTTTCTGTGGGGCCTAGGATGGCAGTCATGAGTTTGTTTTCTTTACAGTTTGCTTCTTTCATTTGCTAGACGCAGCTTTCGGCGCATCAATAGATGAGGTCGTAAATGTTGCTCTCTGTGATCTCCTCATCATTTCCTCCTGAGCACTTACAGGCCCGTTTAGTGGCTGCACCTTTTTCTGTGTGTTGTCTTTGTTGAACAGCCCTCTCTGCTAGAAAGCCTTCTTGCACACAGTGGTGCTTAATAAATGGTTTGGTAGAATTGCAGACCTCTCCCACACTCCAGTAACTTTCATTCTTGGTTCCCGGATCTGCATTCTGGAGTTACCTAAGAACACCTGTGTGCTTTGCTAGAGCATGGTGTCTTTGCAGAACTGATTGTTCTGCATGACAGTCTTTAAAGTGAGCGAAGACTGATGTCCTGTCTTCAATTAGGGCAGGCTACCTCAAAGCACTTTCTCTTTTTTACGGTAAGGGGAAAACCTTTTTCACTCTGCTAAAAGAAAAAGTCCCGAAGTCTGTACAATGGCTTACAAGGCAGTACTCCTGTTATCACTGCGCCAATCCCCCACTACTCTGCCCCCTCACTGCTCTCCAGCCACACCACCTTCCTGCTGTTCCTCAGACCCTGCTGGGACTGTCCTACCTGAGGACCCTGCTCTCTGTTCCCTCTGACAGCACTGCTCTTCCTGCCCAGTTCCCACTGGGCTCACTCCTCACCTCCTCCAAGTTTGCTCAAACGTCACCTGAGTCCCCATGACCTGCATACTCTGCCACAGACTTATCTATGCCCCAAATTCTTGCTCTATTCTTTTTGTCCACAGCAAATGAAATAATCGCCTTCTTACCAATTTGATTGCTTATCATCGGTCTGCCCCATGCCTCACCCTGAGTGCAGGGATGTCTGTCTCTTCACGTCTCTTATTGTGTACCCCAAGTGCTGAGAAAATGCCAGGTACATAGGAGATGCTCAATTTATTCATTATTATGTGAATGAATTAATGAAAGGAGGGTGGATATAAAAAAGTAAAAATGCACTAATTATAAGCAAATTTCAACTGGCTGTCTTTTCTTTTCCTAATGAAATTTCTCCAGCACTATTATCTTCATGCTTGTTCACAGCTCAGTGGAAAATTGGCCCTTGGTTCAGTTGCCAGAAACCATAATTTTGAGAATGGATCATGTGGTGGGGTGGGTTTGGAAAAGAGGAGTTGGTGGTACCCTAAATGGAAAAGTGACTTGGAGAGACACAGGTACAGGTTTGTGAGATAATTGTGAAGGGAGAAAGCAGCAGAACTGCGTACAGATCTGCTGATGGCTGGACAAAGGGGAGTGACCAATTCCAACAGAACTCGTGCTGTCTTGCTTGAACGGACCCCAAGCAAGGAGGTTTTTGTTGCTGCTGCATTTCGTTTCAGTTGTGATGGACTTTGATCGTGCTACTATAGCCAGAGCAGGAAGGCCAGGAGACCTTGTCGATGGTCTGGGTTCAGAGAAAGATGAGCCTTTCTTAAGACAATAATAGGAACATGTTCGTGATTGTATCCAGGTTGGTGACACTGTGGTGTCTCCTGGAGGTGAGCTTGTGTTATGGTATTCACAACGAACTCATCTAAAAGTTGTCCTTGCCCCTTAGCACTCTCCGGGCTAGAACTCCTCACTCTCAACTTCCCAAAACTGGGAATAGGAGCTTTACTGAACAGTGGATTGAGCCAATCTTTCCAGAAAATCTTCTCTTTGCCAGGCCTGTGCTGGATTGTGGGAGACATGAGAGAACACTGTATGTGGCAATTGCCCTCAAGATGCTTCTCATCGAGGGAAAAGACAGGTGGGTATACAGGCAACCAATATAATTGCCACTTCAGACGTTAATGAAAAGCCTTTAATCGGAGTTGAGAGATTGGTTCTATTTGGAAGAATCAGGGAGCTTTTATAGAGGAGGTAGAGACTAAGCTGAAATAGGAGAATGGGTGGTATTTTAGTGGGGCAGGGGAAGTTCATTCCTGGCAGAGGGGACTACATGGGAAAAGACATGGAGATGTTCAGAAGGGAAAATACAAAAGACTCAATAAAATATATGGCACACTTCAGGAGAATTAGAGGGAGATAAGAAGAGAGAGCAAAGTCATGTTCAAACTGGGGAGGACCCTCAAGTCTAGTCTCAAGGATGAGCTTTATTCTGACAGCAATGACATGTCATTGGATGTTTTTGCGCAAGCATTTAAATGGATCAGAGTGCACTTTTCCCTTAGAAGTTGAGAAGTGAAGACTAAAAGGAACCCATTAGGAAGGAGGCTGCACAGTCCTGAATTACTCTCAGGTCTAGCTACCATGACAGATGTTGGACAGCAGAAGGTGAAATGGAATATTACAGAAGCCCAAGAGGCTGCTCCCTCTACTCTAAGCTCTGGGTTACGATGTCCAGGCCTTTCTCTAGGCCTCCCAAGGCAGGTGACCACAGGTCATAGAGATGAAGAAAGTATATCCAGGCCTAGGAGAAAAGCAGTCATGTATCTGAAATTTATGTTCCCTAAATAGATCTTCTACCTTAAATTGTTTCTGCCAGCTTGCTAATTTCTTTTTCTGGTTTTATATTAAGTCAAATTTTTTAAAAAAATACAACCTTTAAAAGGAAACATAATAGATACACCAAGTGAAAAATAAGCAGAAGGGAGCTATAAATCATATTTCTAAAAGTAGTAAGAGGGAATAATCACATCCAGTGGAGAATCATGGTCACAGAGGCATCGTCTAATGTCTGATTAGATAGTTCTCTTCAAGAAATAAATATAGATGTTGACGATTTTGCTGCTCTGTCTATGTCATCATAGGCCTGACTTCTTCAGAGGTTACAGGGCATGAGTAGAAAAATTACTCTAAAAATAATCCTCTGTCATTTTTCAATTTCCAAATAAAATTGGTTAGTTGGCTCACAAGGTACTGCACAAGAGATAAATCATTTGTAAGAGACATTGAACTGCTATTAAACTTTTTTCTTTATGTGGCAGACATTCTCACTTTAAAAATAAATACATACTTTACAAATTAAAGTATAGCAGGGCCATTTGTTCCACCAAAGTTGACTAGAAAACATGTTTAAAGGAGCAAGCCATCTGTTTCCCTGCCTTATGTTGACATGTCCCCATTCCTTTGCATGTACCTACACGCCTCGATGTACATCACGTATTAATAACAGACAGTGTGACAGATGCTCCCATTTCTGCTGCTTTTCGAAAAATGGAACAGATTGCATTTAGCTATTCCATGATTGTATTGTCTCATGTTGAACAACCGCTGTAGACTTACGCTGGTCTGCAAGTAGCCAAAGCGAAGCAACAGCCCGTGTCTTCTTACGTTACCTGAGGGCACTGGCTCTGGAGCTGTATTTTAAAACCAGGAAGGTTGTCTTAGTCAGTTCGGCCTGCTATAACAGAATACCCTAGGCCACGTGGCTCATAAACAAGAGAAATTAATTTCTCACAGTTCTGGGGGCTGGGCAGTCCCAGATCAGGGCTCTGGCAGATTTGGTGTCTGGTGAGAGCCTGTTTCCTGGTTCATAGATGGCTGTCCTCTCGCTGTGCCTCCCATAGTGGAAGGGAGTGGGAGCTCTGTGGGGTCTCTTTTATAAGGGCACTAATCCCACTCATGAGGGCTCCAACTCCACGAGCTTAGTGCCTTCCAAAGGCCTCACCTCAAATACCACCACCTTGGGGATTAGGTTTCCACACATGAATTTCAGCCTGCAGCAAAGGTACAACAGCCTTGTCTGGCCTCTCTCTTCGGTAACAGGCAATGCTGGCCTTTACAGGCATTTTGGTTTGTAAAATTTCTATATTTTTTAACTACCACATGTGCAGAAATTCTTCATTCTTAATTAAAAATAAAACAGTGTGTATACGTGCCTATGTGCATGCTCACACACACGCACACGCACACCAGGATGTTGAGACTGCATTTTTCCTTAAAGATGTTTAGCTAAAGTCCGCAGAGCCTTCCCAATACTTGAGGCAGAATCCAGTGTGAGCATGCCTTCAATCCTCTCCACATCTGTTTCAGTTGACTCCACTCAATTCCACCCACACACATCTTTGTCCTTTCACACTACATCTGTGGAATATTTCTACTTAGTTAAAAAGCAAAGCTAATAAGCTTTATTGTTTTAATACAGTTACCTGATAGAAGCGCAGTATGTGTCTGTTAGTGAAAATTTGTAGGCCTGGTTTGACAACTCTGCCCCTCCACAATGTGTAGGAGATATTTTATAGTATGTTATTGCGTTCAGGCTTACATGTAGCAATAATGCATTTATTAACTTACATTGAGGGTTCTCTGTTTACACGCAATCATAGTTTTATTTTCCCATTAGTATAAACACCGCTGAGAACATAATGTTTCCTACAGTTAAGTGTAACATTTCCCTGCTTCTCTTCCACCTTGTCTGACCTTTTACACATGTGCTGAATACCTTTCGGCTGTACGACTTGAACAGCCCTTCCCACAGCACGATGAACCTAATCAAAAGTGTGTCCTGGAGAAGATGGAAATATTGACACTGATGTTCAAGGAGGAGCAGGGTGGTTCAGGAAGCTGGCGAGGAAAAGAAGGAATTAAGGAGCACAGGGCCTTCTGAGGTGTGGGTGTTAGTAGGAATGTTAGCCAAGAAACTTATCTTACAGCCCCCACCCAACAAACACGGTCCCAGAGGACCATATTTCAAACACTTTACCATTCTGAGCAATGTCCAAAAGAGCCCAAAAACTCTCCTGTTTGAAGAATGAGGAAACTGCGGAGGAGCCTTCTCTCCTCTCTCCCTCCAGCCACGAAAAGAAATGACTAAGGGAAAAGGAGGGAGAAACTGATCCTGTGTTTTTCCTGGGAACAGAGTTAGGATCAAAGTGGGGGAGTCCAAAGGGACTGATTTTAGCGTTCCAATAATAGGACGCAATTTGTACTTAGAAGTGTCCGCTAGTGGAATGAATGGCCTTGGGAACTCTGTGGCACTGATGTTTCCAGGGGCAACCACAGAGGTTTTTCTCTACTGGAAGATGGAGTTGGCCCAGATCAGTGTTTTTTGGAGCGGACTGTACTGTAGAATCACTTGGAGAATTTTTTTAAGTGAAGATTCCCGGGCCTACACCAGACTAACTAATCAGAATATCCAGGGAGAGGCCCTAAATATATGTCCTTTTATAAACTCCACAGGTGGTTTAGATGTGCAACCAGCATTGGGAACCACTTGTACCATATAACTCTAAGACGCCATTCCGAATCGACCTTCTACTCAAATACCCACGATTACAACAGCAGTAGCAGTAGTAATACCTTTGTCATCAGACACCTGTTTCTCTTTCCATGCCTAAGCTTTGCTTCCCTTGATCTTGGCTTCACTTTCAGCCAGGATCTCTCCAAGGGGTGATAAACTGACAACTAGCACATAGTCGCTTCCAAGTAATACACATTTGCCAAAATCCTATATTTCCCATAATATAAATAGAGGCATGAAATGAATCAGGAAGGAATTTTTAAGGGATGATGTGCTGTTAACCTACGGTTATATGAAAGTTAATTTTTTTTATAGAAGCTGAACAGCTGGTCTCAATTTCTCCTGGGAATAGTGCAAGACAAAATGAGTTTGGTTCAGACACAAAGATAAGCATCCTGTCAGTAAAAGTCATCGCACCTGGAATACATTACTGAGGGTACACGCCTTCCTTTCCGAGAATCTGGAAATTACCTGGGTTCCTATGTGTCTAAGAGGACTGAGTCTCGTCGACAGGCGAGGCTCTTGCAGCCCTAAATTCTGTATTAACTTTTGGCCCCCAAATGCAGCTACAGTTTGGACTACTTTCTCAGTGTCTCTCCACGAGAGCTTGTGTCTGCATCTCGCAGCAGTGGTTGCAGTCATGGTGTCGTCCAGGGCTTGGCTTTAATTTTCGCAAAGAGACTTTGTTTTCACTTTTTTTCTTGGAAACCGGGACACAGGAAGGTGATTAGACTTTTGTATTTGTTTTGTTTATTCATTTGTTTATTACTTAACTCCCCTCTCTAGAATGAGAGAATTAAATTTGTTTGATTCGTTCAAGGATGTATCCCCAATGCCTAGAATGTTTATTGAATGAATAAACCAGAAAAATAACTGGTTTGAAAGCTTGGAACAGAAGGGAGATCAGAGGCCAACTTGTGGGTGCTCCTTATTTTCTCTGTAGAGACTTTGATGTGCTTGGTCCACCTGACCAAACACAAGGTCCCTTGCCCTCTGGGGAGTGAAACCCAGGCCAGGGTACTCCCAGAGTGATAAGTACCAAAGAGAATTTGTGGTCTGCAAGCTGTCCTACCTTGGAAAGAGGTCGTTTGGTTGTAGTCATGAGCCTCAACAAAGTACGTCACAGGTCACCCAATACCATCCCATCAGGAAACTGGGACGGTGGAAGGGAAGCGTGGGTGGTGTGCAAAATGCGGAAGGGCTGTTTGCTCCCCAGAATATCTAGGTGCTCTGCAGGAGTTTCCAAGAGTCTTCATGTTGTGAAATCAGGGAAGGGAAGACAGATGTTTACTGAGTTGATGTCAGTGGAAAGTAATTTCCCAGGTCAACCAGTCAGAAGACTTTCACCCCCTCCTCCTTTTGCTTTCTCATTTATCTTTGCTAGTAACATTCTTTTCTTCTTTAGACACGTCAATGTTGCAAATGAAAAACATTTTACTGCTTTTTTCTGTAGAAATTCCTATTCATTGAGCCTTCCTTGGTCATTTCCAAGATTGTATTTGATAGCGGACACCCTGTCTTCATGAGAATCAGTTGCAAGAGTGATCAAGGTGGTGGCCTGAGAGCCAGGAGGGAGATGGTTTAGGGACATCATTCCACAAGTAACCCCTCCTTCCTGGGACCTGCCAATTGGCTTTGACTGTGCCAGCTCAAATTATTTTTGGATCCAACATTCTATAATTCACACTTAAGCAAGAGACAATGGAGTAAATGTTTTGAATTTTTTTACCTAGAACTTCTCTTGCCACCCACCATCTAAACATGACAGACCAAATCTTCTGAAGAGTTTTCAACACCCACAGCCTGGCAACTCAGGGTAGAAAAAAAACTCATGCACAATATACACTTTAAAAAGTATTTTTAGTTTCTTCCATGAAGTGACATTTTATTTTACTCTTCTTAAAAACACTTAACTGTCAGCAATGGTTCATGTCTGCTAAGATCTGCAATTTCTGTGAACGACTTGTTTAGCTCTTCAAGATGATGGACAGCTTCATCCTAATTTGTTTGCCCAGTTATAGCAGGCTCAGAGCACGTTGGTGTGGTTGTGAAACAATGGAAGTTTTCCAAAGGAAGTGGTGGAATCTGCTCTCCAAGAACAAAGAGAGCCCAAGTCCTAATCTAGAATAGGATACATTTAGATGTACCTGACATGGTATATATGAGATATATCAGTGTCCTTGGGGAAAAAATGGCAGATCCAAACTGGGTAATTTGAGGGGAGTTTTAAAAATGGACGAGTTACAGTGGTATGGGCAGGGTGTTGGGAACTAGTAAGGAAATTCCCAGGAATAGCACCAGCAGGAGTCACCACCCCTAGGCCTTAGATGGATGGAGCAGTTATAGGAACCCAGAAATAGAAGCTGTATAAAGAGAACTTCCTAGTCCAGACCTCACTCTCTGCCTCTCATTGGTCAAACTTGTCAGAAGCCAGATGACAAGGGAGCCTGTTGATTTAGCCTCCTGGGACACAGAGCAGGATGGAGAAGGGCAGACAATGGATTCCAGGGCAAATGGAAGATACACAATAAATGAGGATTTAAGGAGACAGAGGGGATCAAATGATTGCTTTTGTTTATTTCTGCACATTCTTTCATTGATCAAACACATATTTGTTAAGCAACTTCTACAAATGAAAGTACCTTGGAAAACACAAGTGAAGGATAGTAAGTGGTTCCTTCTCTCAAGGAGCTCTTAACTGAGTGGGGGAAACAAGACATAACCACATGGAATGTCGTAAAACGAAAGCTCAACTGAGAGTAGTAGCATGGCAGAGTCAGGAGGGGGCAGTCAGTGTGGGCCCTGAGGGAAAGTGAGCTCTGGTGGATGAATGAGAGGATTTTAATGGCCTTTTGGGGGGTAGCGGGGAGTCTTGAAGCCTTCAGTCCCTGCCTCAGGACCCCTGTGGAATGAAAGACTGGCCTAGTGATTTCTCAGTGAATTCTAGGACTGTACAAAAACTAAATACATATACTGCTTTTCATTGACTACTTACAATGTGTCAGGCATTTTATATACAATATCTCACTGAAGCCTGATGATGATGTTACTGAGATGGATATTATTTTCCACATTTTACAGATGAGGATAAATGAAACGCCAAGAGGTGGAGTATGTTCTCTAAGGTCACATATCTAGTGGCAGAGAAGCTGGGATTCAAAGTGGGGTGTTTCTGCCATCAAATTCCAAGCTAATAACCTCCTTAAATAGTGAAGCCAATAAAGCAGTTGGCAATGGTGAATGCCTTGGGCTTAAACATTTCTCTTGGTAAAACCCCCGGGTGTTCTCAGATGACTCGTAGCTAGAACCTTTCCCATATTTTGAGAAGCTGCTTGATTTATAAGATAGGTGTGTTTTCACATGAGGTGCCTGCACTTAGGTACAGCATTGGCATCTGAGGAAGTCGGTATTGGGGTGTTATCTTTGTATCACCCCTCTTTAAAGCCCTCTAAAGACTTCTCATTGTACTTGGAATTAATTCCATGAACTATATGGACAAATGATCTAGCCTCTCCTACCTCTGATTTGATCTCTTCCTATCCACCATTTTCTCACTGTGCTTCAACCACACTGGTTTTCTTTCTGGTCTATGAGCAAGTTATGCTCCTCCCCCAACAAGTTCTCTGCCCTAGGTGTTACCTCTGTATAGAATCCTCTCCTTACAAATCTTCACAAACTGGCTCCTTTTGTTATTCAGTCTCAACAGAAATGTCAGAGAGTCCTTTACTGACCATGTCCCATAATGGCCCCTCACTTAATCTCTAAAATGTCACCTTGTCTTATATTCACTGTAACATTCACCACTGTGTAGCATTTCTTGTTGCTCAGTTTACTCTATGTCCATATGAGGGCTGCAAACTTCCACTGTCTCACGCAATGCTGGATAACCTTGTGCCTTGGATAGTGCCCGACTCCTTAAATGTTTGCTAAATGGCTGAAAGAATTCATGGAGAAGAACCCTGGTCCAGAAAGAAAAGTAATAACAGCACGGTGTATTTATTATTTAATAGTCACCTACATTTCAGTTATTATTTCTGCTTATATTTCCAGACGAGAAAAATAAAGTTTAGGGATGCCCAAGGACATGCAAGCAACAGAGCAGGACTACAACACACAGATTTTGACTTTGAGTGTGTCGCACATTCGAATCTACTATTGCTGCTCCTATGAGTTATGGCTGTGATTGTGAGGCCCGCAAGTACAGTGGCTTAAATAAGATAAACTGATTTTTCTTTCATGTGCTAGTATAGAAATGAGCGTCTTTGCCAGGCCGTTGCAGTTGTTGCCATTTCCGAGCCAGCAGAAGGAGGAGAGAGGGAGCAGGGGGCCCACAGCTTCCTTGTGAAGACATGATTGGGAAGTTGCACACATCACCTTCACCAGAGTGGCAAGAGAAGCTGGTAGATATAATGGCTAGTGTAGAGAATATGTGCCCAATTAAAACTTTGCAAACTCTATTAATAAAAGGAAGAAGGGGAGATTAGATGTAGGGAACAATAAGCAGACTTTTAGGCCTTATAACAACCACATTAGGTAGAGATTAGTATCATTTCCATTTCACATTTGGAGAAACTGGGGCTTGAAGAGGTAAAGATCACACCATTAGTCAGTGAAAGAGCAGAACTCTTGACAAAACTTCACTGTCATTCCCCATTTTATCATTTATTTTTGTCTGTCTCTCTGTCTGTCCTTCTCTCATGCACACACACACACGACTCAGTGTTTCATGCTTGGATGGGATTTACCCCATTTTCATCCTTGGAGTGTCATTCAGTCTTAACTTCTTAGAATTCAACCAACAAGGAGAAGGAAGTAAGTAGAGGTGAGTGTCCCAAGGGCTAGGGCCCTGTCGGTCACTCCAACAGCAGAGCTTGCCGCCCCTGGGTGCATTGGGCTCCTGAGGAAGCTGCCTCTGGGGGCAGCGTGTACTAATGAGTCAGGACCTGTGTCTCAGGTGGAGGGGGTTGAATGTGCACCGGGGGCTTGTAAATGATGAGGGGCAGGGGTCCCTGACTCCCGAGCAACAATAACAAACAGGCCATCAATAGGTATATTGGCCATATGTCCTTGTGTACTGGGATAATCCTTGTTTACAACTGCTGTCCCAGTGTACTTATTAAAAGTGTCCCTCTCGAAAGTGCACTAGTTTGGATGATAAATTATATGGTCACCCTACCAATAGTCCTATGTTACCATAGGTGCTAAGCCTTAAAATGTTGGGGCAAAAACTATGGAGATGTTTAATAGCTAACTAAGCAGGAGAGATGCCTAAATATGAGTCCCTGAATTTTATTGCCATTGTAAAGTCACAATAAGAAACTGATCAACGATTCAAATTAACAGTAATTCCATGATGCTGGATAAACCCAAACAATCTAATTATAAAATTTAATTTTATAATTCATTCTTAAATTACCACACAGAGTAAAAATGTCTTGGAGCGTGTTTTCTCTGCAGAATCATTAATGATTAAAATATCTGCTAACAGATGCATGCATAGTTACCAATTATTCAAACCACATAAGACTTTATAAAATTCTGTCTATGAAAGGTATTCAATAAATACCCTAGAATTCATCTATTTCATGTCCATGCCCTTTGGTTTCAATGACATTCTCATTTTTCAAAACAATATTGAGTTATGATGAACATGGAGTTTCAGAAAAGTTCTTCCCAGTGTATTAAAATTTACTCAATTTGTAACACCACAATTTTATTCCTTAGAGGTCATCATTGACACTCCATATCTATGAATGTGACCAAAAATTTCCTGGAGGGAGATTTGCAAAATGACAGTTCTCAAGGAACTTTGTGATTTGGAGTCAGAAACGTGTAATTAAAGATCAACACAAAAAAGAGGTTTCTGCTCCTTGAAGTTAGAATGAAATACAGGACATACTCATTATCCAAGGATAATGAGTAAAAGAAAAAAACAGCAATGTATAGCGAGCTCACTTAAAATAGGGACCAAAATTTCATTTGCTGTTGTTAGTGCCTTCCGGTAGATGCCGACTCCTAGCCATGCTGCGTACAGCACAGTGGAACCCTGCTCAATCTTCTTGCGCCATCCTCTCACCTCCCGGCGCTGTATCAGACAATGCTCCGCTGCTATTCACAGGGTTTTCGTTGACAATATTTTTCGGAAGTGGCTGGTCAGGTCCTTCTTTCCAGTCTGGAAGCTCTGCTAAAACCTGTCCACCATGGGTGACTCTGCTGGTATTTGAAATACCAATGGCATAGCTTTCAGAATCAGAGTAACACATGGCCGCCACAGTGTGACAACCAACAGAAGGATGGTGTGGTTCCCTGATTCGGAAACGAACCTGGCCGTGGTGGCCGAATCTTAACCACTAGATCCGCAGGGTTGGCCAAAATTTCATAGTAAATGTTGAAAACAAAAAAAGCCTCCATAGGATTTAATGAAATTAAAAACTATACAGATTTTGGTGTAACTTTCCGACAAAATTGTACTTCGGCATATACCATATTTCATTCGATGCTTGGTTTTCACAACGTGACTATGAAGAGGATCATTTAACAAAAACGTGTGAGGGCTTCGTTGGTCTCCCCAGGGGATTCTCTTAAACCTTTCCATAACCAAATATTCTCTGTTGGGGTGCTTAGCCTTTTGGGGTGCTTAGCCTGTCAGCCTTCATGTGCTTTACTCTTCTCAGTTGTCAACTAGTCTAACTCCACTAGTTCCTTGTTTACCAAAGTCTTTGTGTGTGTGATTTTGAGCAGTTCTCTACATCACTTCCATCAATCTCATGAAATTCTGCTTCTTTCGCAAGATTTGCATTTTCGCTTTGCAACCAATGTGCATCATATTGACAGGGCTTTGCTGGATATTCTAAACAACCAGTAATCTTGGAATCTGAACAAGAAAGACAGTGATGTCATTGGTGGGAGTCAACACTAAACGGAGCAGAATATTTGAATGGGGAATAACTTAATGCTGTTTGGTCCATTAGATAATACAGTATTTTCCTTAATAAAGTCTCCCATGCCCACTGAAAGCAGCAGGGCCTTACATGATGAACTCTAGGGTAGCCAGGACCCCCTGTACTTCAGGCTGGAGTCCTAACTCCATCAACTTCTTCTATGGTCTTGAGCAAGTCATTTTATCTCAGTGATCCTTCAAGTCCAAAAAACCCAGATTCTTTTTCTGGGCTCCAAGGAGTCCTGCGTATGTTTTAATGTGCATGTTCTCAGGAAATGTGCTTTTATGTTTCCTCAAATTCTCAAAAGAATCCAAACCACCGATTGTGAAGTATCTCTCATGATCTTTAAAGTTGCTTCCAGTACTCACATTCTCTGATTTCTGATTTTCCCTGGGTCAAACTATCTGTGGGGAACGAAAGGGGAGGGTTGAGTTAGGTCACAATAGAAAAACCTATGAACTGTTACCTGTAATCAGTGTTGAAATGTAGGTAGGTAATCCATCTACTCTAACCAACAATCTACCTTCCAGCACTACCTTGAAACTTATTTTGAGAAACTAAAGATTTACAAGTTTTTTGTTTCAGGAGAGGTAGAATGCAATACGGAAGATTTAATGGTGCATGTGCAAATCATCAGAGAAATACTGGGCACTCAGCTAAATCTATTTCTAAGGATTTGAAACATCACTAAACAACCACCATCTTGTATTAGTAATTAATTATGACTAGAATCACTGCAAACATTGGAAGCAGAAAGATAGAAAATGATACATAGTATCTGATGAGGACAGAGCAAGTAGGTTTTCTGAAAACAGTAATAACTGGGCCTTTAATACAGTTATTCCAAACCTTGACATCATCATAACTATAACTTTACTAAATGCTAAATTTACATTCTAAACTCTAAAGAGACCTCAACATGATATTCTTGTAATAGCAATATGAGGGGAACAAAGAGAAATTGCTTTGAAGACATCAGCTTCACTTCAAGGGTCTTTAGAATCTCTTTCGTTGGACTCAAAGGATCCGAGGCTCATTTATTTATCTATTCATCAGAAATGGGAGGGACTCAGGATGGGGAAATCTTGTACAACACTATTGCACTAGTGTAGGCCTGCACTCGTGAAATCTTGAATGACAATATTCAACAGCAGATGGCCAAAGGCCCAGGACTTTAGGAAAAGAGTTGATGTTTTTTATTTAGCATTCACAGGCAAATAGAGCCTATCCTTCTGTCAGTGTGGGGCTTGAGAAGTTTATGGAAAAACCTGAAGCAGGTTATGGAGACTGAGTTAATTCAAATATAATCAGAGGCTACGACAGGGAAACTTGTTAAAGTGATTTACCAATCTGCTTTCTCAGCCGTAGAAATTTTTTTATTTTTAAAAGGCTTTGAGAGATTAAATTTGTTGAACTGCTGATTAGATCATGCTTCCTTACAGACATGAAAAGGCACATGCACAAAATGATTGAACCTGTTTGGAAAAACAAAGAGCAGAGCTTACTAATTCAAGTATATGCCAGGCTTTAGACTCAAATTGTATAGAAATATTAAGCAACTCACAATAGGAATCATTTCCTATTGCCAAACTGCCATGAGCTTAATAAAATCACAGATTTTCAAAAATTGCACCATGGTGAAAGTAAATTAACAGTTTCAGAAGAGATATGTAGGTTTTTATGATGATGTAGCAGTGGACATTTTGGACAGGTGTGGTCATTTGCCTTGTCAGCATTCATGTCCTCCTTTCTTGTGGTAGCCTCTCCTTTTCAGTGGGGGCACCCCTTCCCCTCTGTCAGTCCCTAAGTCTGTGAGACTCCCTCCAAGGCTCCAGGGGTGATCTTGTGCTCAAACTTGACTCAGGCCTGACCAATTACAGCACCAATTCCTTTTGGTCACAGTGATTGGAAGAGTAATGGGTATGGCCAAAGCGGTTGTAATGACATTGAATCTCTGGACTGTTGAGGAGACTATTGAAAATAATCCTTTTTTTCTGGATTCAAACGTAGGAGGGTTTGAGGGTGTAGCTGCTGTAGCGACTTTGTCAGGCACCATCTTGGGGAGTCTGAGAATGATACATTGTTACCATCCAAACCTCAGACCTCATTCCAGTTTAGGCAAAAAAGGTCCAGCTCTGAATCATGCACTGTGCTTAATTATCACGTCTCTGAGGTCTGCTCTAGTCTGGAACAGTTCCTCAGTTTTTCTCTGACGTTCCTGACCCTGAATCTTTTGAAGATTACAGGCCAGTTATCTTTGGAGTGTTCCTCAACGTGGGTTTTTCTTTGGCTTTAGCACTGGAGTGTTCAGGAAGGGAAGAGGAGGAGGTAGGTTTTTCGATTATTTCAGTAAAATTTTTGGGCTTTAAAAATAGTTTTGGTACTGATAATGAACCATTCTTTTTGGTCAGAAAGAAAGAAAGAGAAGGAAATTTCGGGGGTTTCCAGGTGGTAGTCTGGTCCTCTCTTACGCTTTCTGTTGAGGGCAATGGGTGAAGGAATTATTTCTGTTTTGAAAGGAGCAGCTCCCAGCAGAGTGGAAGTGCTTGTCCCCTTAATGGGTAAGGGAGGCAACAGGCCTGCGGAATGACCACTGTTGCCCTAGCCTTGTGGTGCATCAGCTTGGTTCTTCAGCACCAATTGCACCTCATAGTGGATTATTGCTCACAGACTTCAAAGGGCCCCCTGGCCCACGGCTCTGGCCTCCTTAGCTGCCCTAGCAACTTGACCCTCAAATATACTTTTCTCTTGCTGCAGAAAAGATCATCTCCTAGGAGAATTTTTAATTTACCTTCAAAGCTTTGAACGTAAATTTGGGCCTTGTGTTTAGTGCACGACTTAAATGGAACCCCTGCTGTTCAGGAGACTGGATTACTGGTGGACTTAATTATTATTTATGAATTCCGTGAAAATCTAGACATCATTTCATCCTGGACAGAAATTACAAATGACTGTTAAAGAAGGCATGAGTTTTTAAATATGTAGCATGTTTATTTATACACACAGGAGGTGATGGAAGCTTGTACTCATGTGTTGGAAATTGAATTTTAGCAAAACTTGGCAAGACGAGCACAGGGACCTCCTGACAATACCACGTGACAATGAATGACTGGACCCCCGACTGTGCGCCTGGCTGTCTCTCCATGGGCCTGTGGAGCCCTCCCAAGAAATAGCAATGAGGAAGGAGTTCATGCTAGGGCTGTAAACCCCTTGGGAAAAGCCTCAACTTGTTTTAGAAAACACGCCTGCTTGCTTTCTTTCTTTTCTGGAAAAGATTAGGGAAATTCTTGCCCCTTAGAGTTCTTAAAAGGGTAAAGTATGGGAGCCGGCCCTATGGCCCAGTGGTTGGGTTCGTGCACTCTGCTTCAGTGGTCCAGGGTTCACTGGTTCGGACTCTGGGCGTGGACATGGCACTGCTCATCTGGCCATGCTGTGGTGGTGTCTCATGTAGAAGAGCTAAAGAGAGGAAGATTGACCACAGATATTAGGTAAGAGCCAATCTTCCTTAAAAAAAGAGAAAGGTCAAATATGATTGTGATTGAGTGAAATCTTGGACTCCTAATTTCTGCCTTGAGGGGAATTCCAAAAGGATGAGAACATTCCCCACTTCAGAAGGGTCTCCTTTCCAAGTGCAGTGGAAGGTCTGTTGTGATGGAGACAGGTCCTCTCTTCCTAGCACAATGTCAGCTGTAATTATGGTGAGCCTCAAAATGGAGGGAAAGAAAATAGCAATCCTGTGACAGGACAGCTTGCTTATAAGATAGTTTTCTAAACAAAAATTATTAACAACAAAACTTTGTAAACAAAAATCTTTGAGGATAAATAAAACTGTGTTCACTGAATCCTTAGGTTAAAACACACATATGCACACACAGAAACACATGACATAATTTCAGTGCATTAATTTTGCTTCAAAAATTAACGTGCATCATGGAAATCCCTGTGTGCATTTCCTTGAGGGTTTTTTCTAGGAAAAAAAAGTTTGCTGCAAACTTTAGCTTGCGTAAGATTCATCCAGGAATCTGTTTACAATGAAGATTCCTCAGCTTCACCCCAGAAGACTGTTTCAAATGGTCCAAAAAGTCCTTTTTGGGAAACAACAAATTAGAGGGAAAAGAGGAAGGGTGTCATAAGAGGGCAGACAACTTACTGTGACACAGGCGTGGGGACTCGACCCTGGCCTCTGGGCTGCAGATTGCTGGGAGAAAGGCGATGGTTAAGCCTCCCTTGGAAAGGAAGCACTTATAAAATTATACAAGTAATATAACTATATTTCATTCAGCTTTTTTAAAAAAGAAATTTTATGATCCAATTACTCTAACATGTTAATTCTTATCTATTACTTCATTTCTATCTTCTTTTTTCAGATGCCAAATTTTCCATAGTTATAACCACAGAATATAGGTTTATAAAATTGTATCTCTTCCTCTCCTCTTGGTTTTATTCACATAAGTCTTATTCCATATCTCTACCAGGTCCCCCTAAACATAATGTTAAAGCGCTCCATATTGCTTTGTTGATTGGTTTCACAATCATTTACTTTATCGTGTCCTACTGGTGAACAATTAGTTTGCTTCCAATTTTGCTGTGTTGAATACCATCATTGCGATAATCCTTTGATCATTTGGGTTAAATGCTAAGGTAGATTCCCCTTCATTTTGGGCATCTTGTTTTTTAACCCATGAAAGTTCTTCCCTCACTTTCTTCCTCTCAAGTAAAGGCGCAGGTACAGTCTATGCGCCTCAAGAGTAGAGCAGTTGAGCTTTAGGAAGCAACAAATTTTCAGCCAGTCAAAACTACTAAAGGATACTAAGAAGGAAGGGAACATCCTTCTGTACTAGAGATTGTCCAGGTCTCTGGAATGATTGTAAAAACAAATGAACAAACAAAACAACAAAAAATCCCAAGAATCTTGCAGGGCTCAGAGAAGAGCTTATAAAGTTTTTGGGAATGGAAGGAAAGGAGAAGAATAAAAAATAAAATGCAACCTGAGAAGGCGGTTCAAGAGGGCGACATAGGAAGATCCTGAATTCATCTCCTTCTACAGACAGACCAAATCTACAGCTATGTATGGAACAATTTCCTTTGAAAAAGACCCAAAAACTAGCTGAGCAACTCCTTCACTCTGGAAAAGGACAAAAGCCCACATTCAAGAGTGTAAGAAAGGCTGAGACACAATCTCACCATAAACCCCATCCCCTGCACAGTGACCCACAACTGGGAAGGAAGTCAAAAACCCAGAGCCTCTCCCTGAGGAGAGAAGAGTTCATACTCCACATCAGACATCCCAACATTTAAGACCTGCACCTGAGAGATAAGCCCCCAAAACACTTGGCTTTGAAAACCAATGGGACTCGGGTCCATGAGAACCAAATGGCTGTAGTGCGCTGAGAAACCCCTCACCTGTCCAGGGCCCGGCACAGAAGCAGACATTTGAAAAGGGCCCAGACTTTGTCAAAGAGATTCATTTGCTAATAAAGCATTGGTTGGAGGGGCAGGGGCCAATTGGAATGCTCAATGGAGATGAAGGAGCTGGCAGGTGGCATTTTCACGCTCTTCCTCTGCCATGCTACAGCTGCAGATGTCATCTTTTTTTTCCCTTTCTTTCCCTCTAGACCTTCTTATTTTTCCCTTGGTCAGGTATCATCTTCACACTCTCCCTCTGCACACTCCACAGCACCACTATCTCCCAGAGGGGAGTTTTACATACATCTGGTGCCCCAGTTCTCATGTATGGTGTCCTAGATTTTGCAGCTGCAGTCCAGGTGATGTTCCTTGATCGCCTGGCTCTGGAGGCCAGGGGGTCTTGGTTCCTGGGGCCCATGGGACTATAAAATCAGAGAGATAATTCTTGGCTGACTACCGCCCCCAGGGCACTGCACAGATAGCAGACTGAAACACACCTTAGTCTACATGAGAAAGAGGCCTATTTACTGCTCCTGAAGGTTCAGCCTGAGAGGCAAGCTTCAGGTTTGGCATATTTCTAGAGGCCTGTGGAGGTACTCTGAAGGAATGTAAGCTGAGGGACAGCATCTTGTGCTTTCCTTCTGCCTTGCTCCAGCTCACTGGTATCTGTCAGTGTTGCAATCCAATGTACACATCAGGATAGATGTGGAGAGGGCTGATGGCCACTCTGAGTTTATTATAACCAGCGTTTCAATATATACATAGCTTACATCTATTAAACATACACAGGTGTTCTGGATGAAGTAATTAGCGAATGCCAAGAATTCTTAGTGATTTCTCAAGGAGCCCTCCCTTGGCCTCTCTTTTGATACTATCATGTTATTGCTGTGCTCATATATTTTTATCTCGGAGCAGGCAAGGTCTCCTAGGCAACGGCCCCTCCTGCTCCCGATATCGATATCCTGTCTCCATCTGTGCCCTCAGGCGACCATGCCTGTCTTAGGTTGCCCCACCCTGGAGGTCTTACCTGTCATTGGCTGACCGGCCTTCTCACCTCTGGGTCACAGTTTGTTGGTAAGCCTTTTCCAGTGATTATTAACCCTTGCTGCGTCAGGGGCAGCTACAGTATCTCCCAGAAAGGAGCTTATGCACTTGCCTGGAGCCTCGATTTTTGTGACTGTCACCCAGAGGACACCTCCAGATCACCTAGCTCTGGTGGTCAGCAGGCAGGGCTTACTCTTGAAGTCCCACAGGATTGCATATATTTGCATAGTTTTAAAGCTGCTGCCTGAGGGTCTGGCTTCCAATCAGCATGAATCTAGGTGCTGAGATCACCCACTGTGGGACACTGACAGGTCTTGGCACACTTTCAACTATAAGAGCTATTAAAAATAAAATAGGCTGCTTGGACAAGCACAAAGGTTTGAGAGACAATCAAGAGCTGTGGCAGGGTTGAACAACAAGGTTCATCTCCTACATAAGGCCACTTCTCCAAGACTGGGAGAGGAAGCTGTTTCCTCTAATGAATAGAAACCAACACAGAGAGTTAAGCAAAATGAGGAAGCAGAGGAATATTTTTCAAATGAAAAAACAGGATAAAACCTCAGGAAAAAGTCTTCATGAAATGGAGACAAATAATCTGCCTGATAAAGAGTTCAAAGTACTGGTCAGAAAGAGGCTCATTGAACTTGGGAGAAGAATGGGTGAACATAGTGAGAACTTGAACAAAGAGATAGAAAATATAATAAAGTACCACATAGAAGTCACAGAGCTAAAGAATACAATAACTGAGATGAAAAATACTCTAGAGGTGTTCAAAAGCAGGTTAGAAGAAACAGAAGAAAGGATCAGTGAACTCAAAGACAGGTCAAAGGAACTTGCCCAATCAGAATAGCAAAAATAAAAAAGAATTTTAAAAAGTGAAAATAGCTTAAGGGACTTATGGGACACTTTAAGCAGATTTGCATTATAGGGGTTCCAAAAGGAGAAGAAGAGAGAGAGAAAGAAGCAGAAAATTTATTTGAAGAAATAATGGCTGAAAACTTGCCTAAACTGGGGAAGAATATCCAGATCCAGGAAACCCATATATTTCCAAATAAGATGAACCCAAGAGACCCACACCGAGACATATTATAATTAAAATATCACAAGTTAAAAACAATGAGAGAATCTTAAAAGCAGGAAGAGAAAAACAACTTATTACATACAAGGGAACTCCCTTAAGACTATTGGCAGATTTTTCAAAAGAAACTTTCAGTCCAGAAGGGAGTGGCATGATAAATTCAAAGTGCTGAAAGAAAAATACTCCAACCAAGAATACTTTACGTGGCAAAGTTATCATTCAAAATTGAAGGAGAGATAAAGACTTTTCCAGACAAGCAAAAGCCAGAGGAGTTCATCACACTGAACTAGCCTAACGAAAAAAAATGTTAAAGGGACTTCTTTAAGCAGAAAAAAGGTCACTAATTAGTAACAAGAAAATGTGTGAAAGCATAAATCTCACTGGTAAAGGTAAATATATAGTACAGGTAGTTGATTAATCATTTATAAAGCTAGCATGAAGGTTAAAGACAAAAGTAGTAAAAATAAGTATAACTACAATAATTATTTAAGGGATACACAAGATAAAAAGATGTAAAATATAACATCAAAACATAAGGTGCAGGGGAGGGGAGAGTAAAAATGTAGAGCTTTAGAATGTGCCCAAACTTAAGTTGTTATCAAATTAAAATAGGCTGGTATAATACAGGTTGTTGTATGGTAATCACAAATAAAAACCTATGTTAGATTCACAAAAGATAATGAGAAAGGAATCTAAGCATACCACTAAAGAAAGTCATCAAAGCACTAAGGAAGAGAGCAAGAAAAGAAGAAACAGAGGGTAAACACTTAACAAAATGGTAATAAGTACACACCTATCAATAGTTCCTTTAAATGTAAATGGAATAAATTCTCCCATCAAAAGACACAGAGCAACTGAATGGATAAAAAAACGAGAGTCATCTATATGCTGCCTTTAAGAGACTCACTTCAGATGTAAGGACACATGCAGACTGAAAGTGAAGGAATGGAAGAAGACATTCTATGCAAGTGGAAACCAAAAGAAAGCTGGGGTAACTATACTTACCTCAGACAAAATAGACTTTAAAACAAAGACTGCAATAAGAGACAAAGAAGACATTTACATAATGAAAAAGTGGTCAATCCAAGAAGAGAATATAACATTTGTAAATATTTATGCACTGAACATAGGAGAACCTAAATATATAAAGCAAATATAACAGACCTAAAGGGAGAAATAGAAAGCAATACAATAATAGTAAGGTACTTTAATGCCTCACTTTCATCAGTGGATAGATCATCCAGACAGAAAATCAATAAGGAAACATTGGCGTTAAATGATACGTTAGACCAGGAGGACTTAGGATATGTACACAAAATTCTACCCAAAAGAATCAGAATACAAATTCTTTCCAAGAGCACATGGAACATTCTCCAGGATAGAGCATATGTTAGGCCACAAAACAAGTCTTAATAAATTTAAGAAGATTTAAATCCTAACAATGGTATGAAATTTCATACCACAATGGTATGAAATTAGACATCAATTATAAGAAGAAAACTGAAAAATTCACAAATATGTAGAGATTAAACAACATACTACTGAATAACCAGTGGGTCAACAAAGAAATCAAAAGCGAAACCAAAAAATACCTTGAGACAAATGAAAATGGAAATACAACAGACAAAATTTATGGGATGCAGCAAAAGCAGAGCTAAGAGAGAAGTTCATAGCAATAAATGCCTACCTTAAGAAACAAGCAAAACCTCAAATAAACAACCTAACTCTACACCTCAAGGAACTAGAAAAATAAGAACAAATGAAGGCCAAAGTTAGTAAAAGGAAGGAAATAACAAAGATCAGAGTGAAAATAAATGAAATAGAGATTACAAAGACAACAGAAAAGATCAATGAAATTAAGAACTGCTTCTTTGAAAAGATAAACAAAATTGACAAATGCATAGCTAGACTAACCAAGAACAAGAGAGAGGGTACAAATAGACAAAATTAGAAATTAAAGCAGAGACATTACAACAGATACCACAGAAATACAAAGGATCATAAGAGGCTACTATGAACACTTATATGTCAACACATTGGACAACCTATAAGAAATGGATAAATTACTAGAAACATACAACCTTCCAAGACTGAATCATGAAGAAATAGAAAAATGTGAATAGATCAATTACTAGTAAGAGGATTGAATCAATAATCCAAACCCCCCCACAAACAAAAGTCCAGGACCAGATGACTTCACTGAATTCTACCAAACATTCAAATAAGAATTAATATGAATCCTTTCAAACTCTTCCAAAAAGTAGAAGAGGAGAAACACTTCCAAACTCATTTAACCAGGCCAACATTACTCTGATACCAAAACCAGACAAAGACATCACAAGAAAAGAAAATTACATGCCAATGTCCCTCATAAATATAGATGCAAAAATTCTCAACTAAATATCAGCAAATCGAATTCAACAACATATTAAGAGGATCATACAGCACGACCAAGTGGGATTTATTCCAGGGACACAAAGATATTTCAACATCCACAAATCAATCAGCGTGATACATCACATTAACAAAATGAAGGATCAAAATCATAAAATCTTCTCAGTAGATGCAGAAGCAGCATTTGACAAAACCCAACATCCATTTATGATAAAAACTCTCAAAAAAGTGGGTATAGAGGTAATGTACCCCAAAATAATAAAGGCCATATATGATAAGCCCACAGCTAACGGCATACTTAATGGTGAAAAGCTGAAAGCTTTTCCTCTAAGGTCAGAAAAAAGACAAGGAAGCCCACTCTCACCAGTTTTACTCAATATAGTACTGGAAGTCCTAGCCAGAGCAATTAGGTAAGAAAAAGAAATAAAAAGCATCCAAGTTGGAAAGGAAGAAGTAAAACTATCACTATTTGCAGATGACAGGATACTATATAGAGAAAACCCTAAGACTCCACCAAAAAACTGTTAGAACTAATTAACAAATTCAGTAAAATTGCAGGTTACAAATTTGTATACAAATCTCTGTTGATTTTCTATATACTATTAGAAAGAGAAATTAAGAAAACAATTCTATTTACAATTGCATCAAAAAGAATAAAATACCTAAGATTAAATTTAACCAAGGAAATGAAAACTATAATAAAGACAGTGATGAAAGAACTCGAAGAAGACACAACTAACTGGAAAGATATATTCTGTGTTCACAGATTGGAAGAATTAATATTGTTAAATTGTCCATACTACCCAAAGCAATCTACAGTTTTAATTCAATCCCTATCAAAGTTCCAAAGGTGTTTTTCACAGAAATAGAGCAAATAATCCTAAAATTTCTATGGGACCACAAAAGACCCTGAATAGCCAAAGCAATCTGGAGAAAGAAGAACAAAGCTGGCGGCATCACACTCTCTGATTTCAAACGATATTACAAAGCTGTAGTAATCAAAATAGTATGGCATTGGCATAAAAACAGACACATAGATCAATGAAACAGAATAGAGAGCCCAGAAATAACTCAGGCATACATGTTCAATTCATTTATGACAAAGGAGCCAAGAACATAGAATGGGGGAAAGGACAGTCTCTTCAATAAATGGTATTGGTAAACCGGACAGCCACATGTAAAAGAATGAAACTGGACCACTATTTTACACCACACACAAAAATTAACTCAAAATGGATTAAAGACTTGAACATAAAACATGAAACCATAAAACTCCCAGAAGAAAACATAGGCAGTAACCTCCTGGATATTGGTCTTGGCAATGAGTTTTTTTTCATTTGACACCAAAAGCAAAGGAAACAAAAGCAAAAGTAAACAAGTGGGACTACATCACACTAAAAAGCTTCTGTACAGCAGAGGTAACCATCCAGAAAACGAAAGGGCAATCTACTGAATGGGAGAAACTATTTGCAAATCATATCTCTGATAAGGGGTTAATATCCAAAATGTGTAAAGAACTCACGCAACTCAATAGCAAAATAACAAACAATCCAATTTAAAAATGAGCAGAGGATCTGCATAGACATTTTTCTAAAGAAGGCATACAGACAGCCATCAGGTACATGAAAAGGTGCCCAACATCATTAATCATTAGGGAAATGCAAATCAAAGCCACAATGAGATATCACCTCACACTTGTTAGAATGGCTATTATCAAAAAGACAAGGTATAGCAAGTGTTGGTGATGTGGAGAAAAGTGAACACTTGTGCACTGTTGATGGGAATGTAAACTGGTGCAGCGACTGTGGAAAACATTATGAATAGAAGTGCCACATGATCCAACCATTCCACCTCCGGGTATTTATCTGAAGAAAATGAAACACCAAGTCGAAGAAATGTTTGCACCGTCCCCACCATGTTCATTGCAGCATTATTGACAGTAGCCAAGATATGGAAATAACCTAAGTGTCCACTGATGCATGAATGGATAAAGAACCAGTGGCACCTATACACACTGGAATAGTATTCAGCCATTAAAAGAATGAAACCTTGCCATTTCCGGCAACCTGTATTGACCTTGAGGGCATTATGTAAGGGAAGTAAGTCAGATAGAGAAAGACAAATACTGTATGATTTCACTGATACGTGGAATCTTGGAAAAAAAAAAAAAAAACAGCAAGCAAGCTCATAGATACAGAGAACAACAGATCAGTGTTTGCCAGAGGCTGGGGGATGGAGGTGGCTACAATGGGTGAAGAGAATCAAAGGTACAAACTTCCAGTTATAAAATAAATAAGTTGTGGGGATGTAATGCACAGCATGGTGACGATACAACTGTATTCATATTTGAAAGTTGTTAAGAGAGTACATCTTAAAGTATCTCATTGCAAGGAAAAAAATTTGTAACTATGTATGGGGAGGGATGTTAACTAGACTTATTGTGGTGATCATTTCACAATACATACAAATATCAAATCATTTTGTAGTGCACCTAAAACTAATATAATATTATATGCCAATTATACCTCAATAAAAAATTAACATAACCTGAAAGCTTAAAAAATAACTAACCTTTACTGACTGCTTACTAGTGGGGACTTCGACAGGGTCTGAATAAATAGCACCCTTCTTTCCTGATCAGATGCTAAATAAACTGAGAAATAAACAAAAGAGCAGCAGATAGTGGCCAAAATAACACCTTTGCTACTGATAAAGCTATGATGGAGGAAATGGCTTATTTCTATGGGAAAATGCTTTTCTCCAGGACCACTCCTAGGGTGTGCAAGGCTCTGGGAAATATTTTTGTTGGGCCCTTGTCTATATAAACAAATTGATTAAAAAATATATTTATAAAACTCATCAGCCCATGTGAGGGATTGTGACTTATCAATCAAGATTTAGAACAAATAATGAATAAAGACAGTGCATGTGATGATTTTTCATACTATCCAGGCACCATTTCTTCCTGCCCAGGTCCAGGAACCATTTATTCATGTTCTTTATTATATGCACTGTTCCTGGCTAATTTCATATTTCCTACAGTGAGGAAATGATAGCAACAGCATTATTACTCATGATGATGTGGCCTTCCAGAACCTGTTTGTATTGAAACAATATAGGTCTTCTGGCCTCTGCAGTTGCCTAATTCCGTTTATTTAATGCTGGTTGCATCATTACTCCTGATGCTACATCATCCACAGAGTCGCCTGTGAATACCAGCTTCCGATGACTCTATCAAAGGTTGTTTTTGTGCTTCACTGACGATGACTGCTTATGCAAGTGTTATCCAGAGTATGCAGGAAAATGTGAACAGTAGTTTATTTTCTAGATATGTTAAATTTACTGATCTGAATTTTATACCATAAACAGAAGAATATAGCTTCCAACTCCATCCTCTCTTGAACTCCTTAGGCCATATCCACTGCATTCCTAGAAGATGATCTTGTTAATGTGGACCCTGCTCTTGCCTTCCACACCCCATCAGCAGGGAGGAGGAGTGATGGGTAGAAGGAGAAGAGCAATTTCTTTTTTTTTCTGAGGAAGATTTGCCCTGAGCTAACATCTGTGCCAATCTTCCTCTATTTTGTATGTGGGTCGCCGTCACAGCATGGCCACTGATGAATGGTGTAGGTCCACATCTAGGAACTGAACCCAGGCCACCAAAGCAGAGCATGCCAAACTTAACCAATAGGCTATGGGGCTGGCCCCAAGAGTGGTTTCTTTTGGGTAAGAAAAGCTGATCCCTCATCCAGCACAGTTTAAGGCCAACCTATGAGAGCATGACGTCACCACAGTTGGAGCCAGGAGAGGACATGGATGGAGAGGGTCTGCTGGTGCAATAGTCTCAAGTGTCCTCAGAGGAGATGGGCATAGACACGCTGGAAACCTTCTGCTAGGGGTGGGTGACTGCCCCAGGTGATAGCAGTGGGAGTGAAACAGGTAAAGGACACCTCCTGGCCCTCACCTGAAGTGCCATAGACCAGGTGGCACTTCAGGGATATAGGCCCACATATGCAGCTCAAGCCAAGCCCTGAACTTGCTTTGCTTCTGATGTGAATGAAAGGTACTCCAAATCAGCATCATTCTGGTGGTCTAATCTTGCTCACTCTTGCAAAAGAAATACCCTGCCATTCAGTGGGAGGGAGTTGCTGGCCAGATCACCCTCCCGGAACCAGAGTCCAGAGATGGGGCCTCAGAATGACCCCACAGATATGAGTCGTGGAACCTCTTGGGGCATCTCGTTGAGTCCACTTGCAGGGTGGAGGGGGAGAGAGCACCCAGAAGGCAGACACAGGTCTGGGGCGCACACTGAACCCCACCCAGACGTTGCTGCCTGTCCAGTCAGTTCCAGGCCCTGGAAGGGGACTCGAACATTTTGAGGGAAGAACTCCAAGGCGCAGGACCCCTGTTTGCAGTGAAGGGCTGGGCAGGTCTAAGGGCAGTGCTGATCTTCTTAATAGTGATCTCCAGAATTAGCCTGATGTGCTGTCACTACCACACTGGGACAGATGAGGGCTGCTCTCTGAAAAGCAGAGGCAGCTGCTTACTTCCAAGAGAGGAAAAGAAGTTGAGACAAGCATGCCAGTTCACTCACCCTGATTCTAACTGGATCAAGCCACTTCCCAACAAGTGAGGGGTGGAGAGAGGCCAGGAGTGTCTCCGCAGCGGAGTTCCCTCTACATGGAAGGAAACATTGGGAATGGGAAAGAAGCGTTCCTACCCAAAACTTACTCCGTGCCTGACAGGATCCTAAGTACTTTACGTGTATTAACTCACTCAATTCGCATAATGACCCTACAAGAGAAATATCATATGTCTCTCTTTTATAGATGAGGCAACAACACATGGAAGTCAAGCAAGCTCCTCAAGATTTCACAGCTAGTACATGGTCAGACTTAGGATTTAAACTGAGATAATCTGGCTGATGAGGAAGGAAGGAAGGAAGGAGGGGCAGGAGGGAGGGAAGAAAGGACAGAGAAGAAAAGGCTAGAGTCTGTCACCTCTGGAGTAACTGGCAGGATTGAGGGCTTTTTTCTTCCCTTATAACTTGGAGGAGTGTGTAAACATTGCCTCCACTTTCCTCTTCCCAGGCTCAAGAAAGTCTGCACAGAACAACTCTAAATTGTATTTCCATTTGAAAAGAATAAATATTCTCCTTGGGTGCAATGAGTCTTATCCTCACTTTTGTAGACATCATCTCTGACATGAACAGGTCACTAGAAAATGCTGCTACTCAATTACCAAGACAAAATGTTCCCTTCATTGTGATGTTTTTTTTTTTTCACCCAGGAGGTTTCCTACTTCAGGACCACGAAGCAATCACCGGCTCCTACAGATTATTAGTCAGTGTTGTCGTCCTTATAAAACTTCAAATTTCACCCTGTACTTTCATTTTAATAAAGGGCCTGCTGCAAAGGAAGTTTGCAGAAATGCGAAGGCAGCCTGGACTCCTGTCTAGCAGAGATGACATGAGCCTAACCGCCAAGCCCGGAAAGGAGGAAACATTGCTTCCCATGAAGCCTCCTGCAGACTTTCTAGGGGTGAACTACACTGGCAAACAGGTTGCAGGCTAGACGGTAGAGTTTTTGCAAAGAGACTCCAACCAGAGAAGGACAAACTACTTCTTTTAAGACATGAATTACAGGCATCTTCCCGAATGCAGTGCGACTCCACTTTTATAGCGCTTTGGGAGCAGAGCATTACAACAACGCCATCTCTTAAAGTGTGCAGGGAAGGAAGCTACTAGACGGAACAACTGTGAAATATCCCACAGCAAACAGAGAGGTGGTGGGGGACGTAGGGCAGTAGAGCTGTGAGCAGGGACAGCTCTCAGCCCCCAACCCCTCTCTCCTGCACTTAAGGTGGACATACAGTCCCAACTGTGGCCTGAAATGAGCCGATGAGTTAGGCAAAGCCTATTCACCATCCTTGACTATCGGAGACCCATATGGTTTTAGAAGGGCCTCTGAGAATGTGTCAGCCAGTGGAGGTTGGAATCAACACAACTTTCCTAGGGGACACTGCCCTTTTAGGAGGAAAAGGAACAACTATATATACTTAAATATACATATGGTGTATTTTTTTGCCAGTATGGTAAAATGTTAATGATTCTTAAATCATCAAATCCACTGCAGATAGATGATGTATATGTAGGGTTTGTTGTATATTCTTTTAATTTCTCATGTATTTTTGAGATGTTATTAAAATATTTTTTAAAATATTGACACTTCTATTTTAAAATCCCTTAGAAGTCTAACATTTGTGCCACGCAAGGGTGCCAAATACCTATTGAGAAATTCTCAGTTGCTGGAAGCTAGAGAATCAGTGACATTGGCTTTTATTTTCTAGCCCTTCCAGCTCTCCCGCTTTCCCACTGTGTTCTCTCTCTCTCTCTCTCTGTACCTCCCCACCCCAAGCCTTTCCTAATTTAAAACTGACCCAAAATGGAAGCAGAAAAACAGCAACTCACAAGCAAATGTCTTGATCTGCTTCTTTGTTATTATTTTCCCACTTTGTCTGCTGGAAGCTGAGACCTATGCACAAAGCGGGCTTGTAGGTAAACACAACCTATTTCTGATCTAACCTTAGCTGCTGCCCTGACTCACCCGAGGATTACACTGGGCAAGAAAGCAAGGGCGGAGCTTTTGGCAGAGTGGACGAACTGTGTTTGGAGTCAGAAAACCTGAATTCAAGGCCTAGATCCAACATTTTCTGGCTGTGTGATCATGGGCAAGCCACTGCCTCTTCCTTAAGTGAGGTGATACATTGGTGATTTGTTAGTTTTTCATTGAATCTAAATACAAAGCAGTCTATGAAGACAAGCACCTTTGCCAACTTGCTTTGGCAAACCTCTCCCAGGTTCCTGTGGTATGTGTTACTGGAGATGATGCCATAGGTACTCATTAACCAAAAGGATTAGCTGTCTGGGACAGAGACTAATAAGGAGAGGGCAAGCCCATGTAGAGTGGATTTCGTGTGACTAACAGGGACCTGACATTTACCCCTATTCAATCACAACCTGCTTTCGACCCAGGTCTTACCAGTCTGTGGAAATACAACAGGTTTCCTTTGACCACGTCATTGCTGTTGCTTATTTAGAGATGTGGATAGTGTTCACTGGCACTATGGGTACCACAGGGACTGACAAACGAAAAATAGTGGAGGCAGAATTCTCTCTGCAGTGGATTTGAAAGTAACATAAACTTCTCCATCTGCTGAGATCATTTTTTTCAGGTAGGAGAATAAATCAATGTAATATGTTTAGGCTCCTCTCCTTAGCCTCTTTGGGCTTATTCTCTATGGTTATTAATACAGATAATTACCAATTTCTGAGTAGTTTTGGGTCCAAATGTTTAGCGTTTTCATCTGCATTGAAACAATGTTATAAAGGGCCATTGAACTCGCAAGTTAGTCTGCAAGAACTGTTAGTACTCTAGCTGAAACTTACTTCATCTATACTTAACTTGAGTGTGAACTCACCCACGTGGGAGGCAATATAACAAGGCAGTTAAGAGCACGGATTAGAATCCCGAGTACCTTACTTACTAGCTGTGTGACCCTTGGCAACTACTTAACCTTCTGCTGCCTTTTGGAGATTAGAATAGTCTACCTCTAAGAAGTTTTGTTGGGACTAACTAAGAAAAAGCACATAAAACTACCTATAAGCATTCCTGGCATATAGTACGTACTCAATAAATGTTTGCTAATTTACTCTTACTGTCCTACATCTTTTCTGCACCTCTTATATTCATAACCAAAGTTTACTTAGCTAAGAAACTCATTCAAATTCTCTGCAGTAATGGCTTGTGTATGTGTTACTATAAAGGATGCCCATATTTGGTGTGGGTAGCAGATGGGGACGAAAAGTAAGAAGATGCCTTGGGAAAGGAAGGAGCCATGACTGTTTCTATGTCATACTGTTCCACCGGTAACAGGGCTCAGCTTCCTTCCCTCCACTACAGTTGGCTTCCTCTTCAATTCACTCTCACTTATCTTCTCTCACTCGCAGTTTCTAGTTGCTCTAATTTTCTGCTTCTTCATCATTTCAGCATTACATGGCTACTCACAACTTTAATATCCCTCCTCATGCAACCCTTTTGCTTCAGCTCCCATTTCCTACTGGGAATTCTCTCTTTCTCAACATAAATTAGCGAGAGAACCAGGCTGGCTTGCCTTACCTTTAGCACCTGTTTATTGGCCAACCTCTGAAGGGACGGGCCTTGAAGCAGGTGCCTACCACCAGTCTAATTAGCTGTAGCTGGACGGAGTGGAGCCTTGTGACCTGCAGTGTCCCATCCCTTTGGCAGGGGCTATGGGAGCTGGGAGGCAATTCATGGGTGTCTTGCATTTCTCATGTCTTCTGACCAAGGGGCATCGACAGCTTTGTTCTGTACTGTCCTTTTAGAGTGTATAGAAAAGTCTTAGAAGACAGATATATTACCATCTCCTACCCCCAGATCAGAGGACAGATTTGTTTCCTTACCAAGATAACAAATAATGTTTTGCTCTGGGGCAAAGGTTAGGCAGACTTGCCAGCAGCCCTCTTACAAGACTGGGGTTACCTAAGCTCGAATTTCCTCATCTGTGACACAAACTCACCGTGTGTGCGGCACCCACCGGGGCCCAGCTCTGCATCATCCCCAAGGGACACAGGGGCAAAAGGAACTGACCCAATTATGAAGCTTGTGCCGACTGCCATGTAGTGAGAAATAATCTTGTCTCTGATCCAGGGGGTCTCATATATTCTGCCAGAATCTATGAAAAGCGTTAGCTTGTAAGCAGGGTAAAATCTCAGACCCTCTGCAGCTCTGGGCAATAAGAAGGGATGTTTCAGGCAGAACAGTTGTGGCAGGCACTGTGGTGAAGCCATCTAATACGGCCTCTACTCTGCTTCCTCTTTATAGTTTTACCTATATATGGGTTAAATAAGCTCTAAGGGATCTCCAGGGCCTTACTTTGGGGAGAAAAGGCATTACACAGTAATGGGGGTGAAGGGGAGACAAGAACCCAAAGGATGGTGCAACATTTTGCCTTCCCTGAGAGATCCTATCGTGGGCATGCCCCAATTTGGCGCCCTTGTATACCATGGTGCTGCTGCAAAGTCAGGCAGGGACTGTCTCAACGAGACTGTGCAGCTGCACAGCACTGTGTACCCGTGCTAGCCAATGTGCTTTCCCGTGTGGTTCATTCAGCTGCTGTGAGTCACGATGAAGCACGTGTGACAAGCTGACAGTGCTGCTTACTCCTTGTCAATCCCTTAGTAAGGGGGTTTCCAGGGTATGTCAGCCCTGGTCCACCAGCACGGTTACAAAACATATAGAATATCTTGCATCAGAGGCTACAGAGCCAGCAGGAAAGCTTCAGAATTACCTGCTTTATGTTCCATTTTCTGGGTAAAAACACACTGGACACTTAGATGTAAATGCCTTAGAGCACAGAGAGTAGAACGGAAGGTAATAAAAATATAGCACAGGAAATAATGGGCAAACACTTTTCAGTGTTGCTTCTCTCCATTCTGTTTAGCCCCATCTCTGGAAAATAAATTCTTTTCAACCCTCCCTGGTTGTGAGACATCATGACCTGCTGGGGGCCACAGGGCACATAACCTCCTGAGATCTTCAACCTATGCATACAGCAACATAGCGAGAGAGCCTTTGGGCTTGAGGGTGTTTGCTGGTAGCGGCCTCCTTGGGGGGCTCAGCACTTGTTACTCTTCCTCCTTGCTTTGGTTGTTTCTAGCTTGGATACCCACAGACGGACTCCTAGGGGCCTTGTAAGCCAGGCCTTCCCCAGGCCAACATGAACCCTTCCCATACAGTGTATCCAGCTGCTTCGGGGGGAAAACACATGACAGTCTCCTCACGACCATGGACAATCCAGGAGGCCAGGGAGTCTTTCTAAAGCCCTGCCAGAACAGGCACTTCATAAACCTTTGTTAAATGGATAGCAGCTCAGGGTATGCAAACAGTTAATTTGTTGGGTTTGATGAAGGCATTTTTTCAGTAGATTCAGGGAGGGTGCCAGGTTGATATGTCCTAATATGTTATTTTCATAAGCTAAGTTTTATTTAAAAATCTTTAAACATCATCTTTCAGGGCTATTTACTCATTTAGATGTGGGCTGTAACCATGGTGTTCTCTTGTGATTCATTATCTAATCTAGGCTACAGCTTGTTTTCCAGAAAAGGTTGGTTTTGTAAACTCTCATACCAATCCTCCTCTGCCTTAAACGTGAATTTAAACGAAAACAAAAATTCTGGGACGGTCTGTAATGGCCCCACATCTAGGGTACGGCAATACCAGAGTTGAAGGACTCCTTAGTCCAGGAATTATTTGTTGAACCAAAGGCCGGTCAGCATGATGGTATGTAGTGAAGCCCCTTATAGTAACAGTTGTCTGTAACACTTGGGTTCTTTTAACAAGAAAATGTAGACAAATAGAACTAGGGCATAGCTTAAATGCCTGGAAAGAATTTAAAATAGCATTTAAGGACTGAAATCAAAAGGAAAGCCTCTATCAAATGTCTACTCCTATGATGAGACAATTTGAGGGCAGGTTCTCCACTCTTTGGAGTGATTTCAATTGCGAGGGCAAATGTCCACAGCTTTTTTTTTTTTTTTTGAGGAAGATTAGCCCTGAGCTAATTACTGCCAATCCTCCTCTTTTTGCTGAGGAAGACTGGCCCTGAGCTAACACCCATGCCCATCTTCCTCTACTTTATATGCGGGATGCCTACCATAGCATGGCTTACTGCCAAGTGGTGCCACGTCTGCACCCGGGATCTGAACCGGTGAACCCCGGGCCGCCGAGAAGGGGAACGTGCGCACTTAACCGCTGCGCCACCGGGCCGGCCCTGTCCACGGCTTCTTAAGGAAGAAATCCAGAGACCATGGAAAAGGGTAAGGAAGTTGCTTTAGACAGGTGTCTGCATTTTAGTGAGTTCTCACTAGCTGGAAAGAAAAGAGAATGCCACACACCTCTCAGGCCAGAGAGGGTCTCTGCAGAGTCATTTATGGATTCCAATTATCAGGCAAAGGTAGAAGTTCTTATCAGATCTTAATGGTGACTAGGAAACTTCACTAAGCAGTACATCAGAACTTTAGTCAACAGTACATTATTTAGGGCAAAATATCCATAACAATTTACTAAAACCATGTGGCAAGAAAAAACTAACAAAATAGTTTTCAGAATTTTGAACAGACTCCCTTTTTTTCCCCATTTTTAAAACTCAGACTACTTCTCAAACAACTTACTTAAATATTAATGTTGATCAATAGGTTGCTCCAACCCAGGGAGGTGGCATGAACTAGAAACTTAAGCTCTTGCTTAAGAACCAGACTCACTTTTTTTATTTGTAAAGTTGAGACAATACAACCTATCCTGCACATCCATTATGAAAATTAGCTAAAACAGAGAGCCTAACACAATGTCTAATATTTAGAACTTCCTAAGTGGGAACTCCTTATAAATGTAAAAAAGCATATTTTTCAATGACTCTTCTTAAGACAAAACGCTATATTATAATCAAAGGAAAGAAACCAGAGTAGCTTGCAGTTTCTCTTACTGACAGCGAATGGCTAAGAGGTAGTATCTTTCTAAAAAGATCTACTTGCTCCAATTTCCAATATAAAAACTGTATACAGATTATAAACTAAGAACTCAGGATGGAATAAACGGCCACATCTAGGCATGCAGACTTTCAGTAAATTTAATACATTTTACTATTTGATTTAATAAAGTTGCCCCTGTCAAATTCTTTCAACTCCTGAGAGGTGATTAAGATGCTTTTAAGATTTCATCTGAAATGTCCCTCGATGCTAAAAGGTTGTGCTAAAACCACACAATGATGGAAAGCAACCATATTTCCCCAGGTCTCTGCACATCAGCAAAGAGCATTTTCTTCAAACCTTTATACATGCAAAAACAGTAGTTCTGAACCTATAATTTAGCTTCATTACTTTATAAAGACAACAGAAGCAGAGCTATTAAGTGACTTGTCAAGGTCATGTTACTTCAAATATCACAATTTTTGAAGGCCAAAAAGGGCAGATTGTGAAAATTATAAAAATGAACTTGACATTGATCAAATTCCAGGGCAGATTAATAAGGAGACAGTACGTGAACAGTCGGAAGAGAAGGTAGTATGGCTTCACTAAGAATGAGGCATTTCTAGCTAACTTCATTTCCTTTCTGGATTTAACATACTAGCAGATTAGGCTACTTCCACAGATAGCGCAATCTGCTTCTTGGCCAAACATGACATTTCTTACAAGGTCCTTTTAGGAAAGATGAAGAAACATGAGCACGTAAGTGACTGGCAGTTGCTTCAATTGTACCCAAAGTACTGATTAATAGATCAAAGTCACCTGAAGGGCAGTCTATAGTGGCATTCTGAAGAGGGTCTGTATTTCATCATTTAATATCTATTCGATATTAATCAATAACTTGGACAAAGCCACTAAATACCAAATGCATGTTTCATCAAAATTGGAACTGACACAAGGCTAAGAGGAAGAGTCAGAATTCATAAGGACCTTTACAAGTCAAATTCAGTAAAGATGAATGCAGTCCTTCAATTAGGTTAAGAAGAAATTGTATAAGTAATTATTAGGAGCAGACTTGGCTTACCAGCAATGCCTGTCAAGTTCAGCAAGGAACAACGTGATATACTTGCCTAATAACGATGGTGATGATGATAATGTCAACATACATCACTCAGAACAGTCAATGAGAATCACTTTCAAGTTGGCAATTATGCCCCTGGACTCTGCTCTAGTCGGACCATAGAAGAATTGTGTTTAGTTCTGAGGACCAACATATTTTAAGAGAGGGACTGAAAGAGCCAATGCCGGGCTGGTCTTGAATAGGTATCATGTAAGATCTAAGAAAAGTGTGACACCTGAGGGAAGATATGAAGAGGTGGCCATGCAGAACAACCTTTCTCTCTAGGTTCACACATGTGCTATATATAGGATATTGGGTGACACTCTTCTAACAATGAAATCCATCCCTTCTCTGGGTACTGAGTGGCTCCAACACTAGGAAGAGTAGCTGGATGAAAATCGCATGACAAAATCACTATAAAAGGATTTTGGCCCTGAAGAGGTGTACCATTGCTGTTTCTAGCTCTGAGACTGTATTTTTCTAGCACATTTATACTGTTAAGAGAGAATCAGAATTCTAAACTCTAAAGCTTCTAAACAAAATGATTAGTTTTCTGTTAATTTAATGTGGTCATAATCTAACAGCATTCAATTTACCCTTCTGAAGTGGGTGAGGTCTTCGAATCCTTTGGAAACCACGAGGAATCTTTTTAAACAGGCACACTCAAGACTCCCATGCCTGATTTGGAGGAAGCACTGAAGAGAGACGGGCCTCCTTCCTGGAACTGAGGGTTTCTGCGGTGCTGAGTCAGTGTGGAAATCAGGCTCTGCTGAACCTACAAGGTTGTTAAGAATGTTAGGCGGGAGAGGGCAGGGACTACTCCTTCAGACCCCTGCCAGAAGGAAGTCCATCAAACACTGCTGTACAGCTGGGCTCTCTGTTACAGCCTTCTTAGATCACAGTTCAAGGACTATAAAATTATGTACTCAGGAGCCTATTCCAGACTTCTTTAACAGCTGTGTTCTTTGCCATTAACACTAAATCCTCCAGGGGTTATATTATAGAAGTGATATGACTGCACAATTAAATATTAGAAATGACCACTGAGTATATCCTGTTTATTGTTTATGATTTACACGGAAAATGATGGATTGGGGTTGTAGAACAATAAACCAATCATTACATTTAGACCTGGGCATGTGAAAAACTTGCATTCCATTTTAACAGTTCATATATATTTAACAGCTTATATATAAATCCAGATCACAAATAATCTTAAGAATTAGAAGCTTAGAGATAAACAATTAAGAAACACAAAAGAGAACCACATGGATTTACCTTTAAATATCAGCATTGATATTACAAGAAAGAAGAAAATGTCTAAAAAAAATAAAATTATTAGGTTAAGTCACTTAACATATAATAGAGAAATAAGAGAAAGAACATTTTTATTAACATTTATACCTATTTCTAATTTACCTTCATATATTCTGATCTTTTTCAAAAGGATCCAAGATGTGATCAAAGAATATTTTGGCGTCTAAACTTATCAGCTTCAGTTTCTTACAACGAAAACCTTAAAATCTCAATTTTCTTTAAAAAAAAAAAATCTTACAACTTTTACTCAACTTTTCTCTTTCATAGCAGCTGTTTATAGAGAGCAGGGAGCCAAGAATGAAGGACAGAAACAGATGGAAAGCAAAAGTACAACAGCTATCTTGAGTTCAGCTCTCTCAACACTGCTGGCTGAGTTTGGAACCAAAACCTCTTAACAACTGGCAGATAATAGCTAAGCCTTAACAGGCAAAAAGAAATATTTTCTTTGGGACAGCTGCTATCTAGGAGAAGAAAACCAAGGTCCCTTAATACTGCCTAAATATAACGTGTGGCTTATTACAGAGAAATCTGTAGCAATGTCAATTTAACCAGTAAGTGTCACAACTGATCAATATTACTTAAAGGAAACAAATAACAACAACAAAAAAATCACATTAGCCACAAATTTCCAGAAACAAAACAAAATTTAAAAAATCACACTAACCACAAATTTCCACAATATACACAGAATTAATTTTAATCTGATCTGACTCCTTGACACTAACTGATCATCAATGAAATATGGCATGGAAAGATCACAGAGTAGAAAACAAGCCAAGATTAGTTTATATAACAGTGACTATATACATCAGAAGAAAAACATGCTAGCTAATGCAACATTAAGGCCTGAATATAAGCATTTCCAAAGTCACAGAAGCCCCAAAGAATCCCTAAATTACAAAGTCACCACATTACATGCATGCAATGTTCAGTTTTGTTTTACCCATAAAAGGATACACAGTATTTTGCTGTAAATACCAGACACATTTACAATATATGCAAAAATTAGAATGCAAGTGTTATGTTCCTTATATTTAAGCCTCAAATGTGCCAAGAGTGAAAATTCATTTATTTTTAAGAATGGAGAAAAGGGATGGAATATAAATAGAGAAATTACACAAATAAAATGGAATTTTGCATTTGGGAAGCCATATAAATATTCCTTTTACATGTCCAACCTAAATTATCAATGTACTACTTGCATGGATGTACACTCACTATGTGCTTTGCTATTTTACTTGCTCAAATAAGGTATTCTAACACCCAGCATTCTCTGGTGTTGACATCAAATCTGTAAGTTAAATATGACATCCATGTTTGTACATACTTGCCTATTGGGTGTGATCACCTAAAGTGGAAAGCTATACAATCTCAGTTTGGGGTTATATAATTACAAAGATGACCCTGTGGGTCAAATTCCCATAAAAAGAATAAGGAAAGCTGATTTCCTCACTTTTGTAGAAGCTTGTGAACAACTCTTTTTGAGGGTAAATCTGAGCTCAGGATCTTCTTTTCTCTTTTACAGAGAGGAAAACAAAGGAAACGTGTTAAACGTTCAGTTCTGTTCGCACAGTCACTAGGCAATCATATAATCTACTGCCTTTTCACCATTGGCTTAATTTGAAACTATCTACTTTTGTTTTAGTCCAGGTAAATAATTTTGCCAAAATAAATTAGTGTAAAGAAACAAATGCTGATAATGTAAGATTAATAATCCTTGTTCAGGAATACTTTAAAGGAATAAATTATAACACAGTAAGGTTTAGATATGACGTAAAAAGGTATGACCAAATCTGACCCATACCCCGTCATTTTTAAGCTTTATACAGGGTAGTACTATTTAACCTTCTAGTTTTTTAAGGATTCAGATTTTCCTGTGGGATACAAATAACAACTGTTTAAACACTTTATGAATGTTTTTGGACTTTCCAAAATATTTCAGAACCAAAATTACCTTAAACTAACTATACGAAATATTTATTAAACAAATGTGCCATGAGTGTTTTGGACCATCAAGTATAATTTTAAGCAAGTAGAAAGGATTTCATAAGGCCATCTAATTCATCTCCTTGTACCAAGCACTGAGCACACTAGTTGTTCATATGCTTTACTAACCTTACTGCCATACTAGCCATAGCAGAGCATTCATACGCTTTACTAACCATACTTTAAGCACATCCACCATTAAAAAAATTATTTATTTTACTACTTAACCATTTTAGATTACATTTAAGATTTAAAAATTTTGTGATGCTCTAGCCAGAATTTTAGCTTTTGTTTTGGCATTCTAAAAATCCTAATTTTAAACAAAGATGGAAGAGTAAACACCTTCCTAAAAAACCACTCAGTATTATGAACTAAGCGGTTTTGATGTAGCAAAAGCAAAGGGACCAGTGAAAAAGTATGCTTTAGAATTCTTTTTATTTCCAATGAAACCAAATTTTACTACTGTTGTGATCATAGTCTTTACATTTGATGCAAATAGGAGAGCTTAATTATAATCACTTAGTGGCAGTAATTCAGACAAAACCAATAATGTGTGCCACATAGATGATTATTTCTTCTGGAGAGAGTTAAGTGATAAGCTTGACTTTACAATTAATATCAACATATTCAACTAAAGAAAATGGATGCACTGCTTCAACATTCAGCTTGAAAATGTTTAGTACTTTCTGCAAACCTAAATTTAGTTTAGAAAGGTTAATATTCTCTTTCTAAACTATGGCATAGACTATATATAGCATTTTTAATATATTTATATATAATTATTTGCACATCAGTTTCAGAAGGAATTTGCAGATTGATAGACTGATCTTATTCAAGTGTTGAAGTTTAGGGGGCTTCTGTGGTACTGTCATTTGAGGGTGGGGCATCGTGATCAGGCTCGGAGGAAGCAGCTGCAGAAGCTTCAATAACCGCAGGCGGAAAATGACGGCGGCACACAGGGCATGTTCCCGACTGGAGGGAGAAAAAAACAAGTTCACAGCCAATGGAAAGGTTTTAACTGCCACACAAGTATCTTAATGAAGAAAAAACAGTATCATTACCCTAGAAACAAATCAAATAACTTAAAAACAAAGACTAAGTAAACTCCAAATTCACACAATACAGAGAAGCAAAATTCTGATGCTATTTCCTCTTCATCCTAATCAGACTCTAATTTCTTTGAGGGTAAACAGTGTTTCTTAATCATGTTTGTATCGTTTAGGTCACTCACCTTTCATTTAGTGAGTATTAACTGAGAGTCTGCTACACTCTCTACTCAGCATTGGTGCCACAGTAGAGGGTGAGCAAGGCCTCACAGGGCATGTCCCCACCTGAACTGAATTATTACTATTTAATCTATGATGCATATATTAGAGTAAACCACAGACCTAATTAATGCAAATATTTATTATACCAAATCATCCCCCTAGGACCTCTGTCGCATATACTAAAACCTCGCTTTAGAGTAGCACAGATATGTCAAAGCAGATGGACCTCAGCCCTTCTTTATAAGGCATATAAGTACTTTTCAAAAAGATATGGAAGGTTAGGTGCCTTCCAAATGATAAAACAAATCAACCATAGACCTGGGAGGGAAGGTGGGACAGGGAAAGAAGTTATAATGGGAGTACAACATTTTAGGACCAAGGGAAGATTATAGAGACATGTCATCCGTGATAGATTATCCCCTCACAAATCTGGTCTTCTTGCTGAAGAGCTCTCTCTGACAGAAAGCAGGGTGAAGAAATCACACTGGTGAAGGTGACAAAAATTTGTATCTCGAGAGCCTTTTTCCCAGAGGAAAGGCTTTACACTAAGCTGTTTCCTGACAGGAGAGAGACTAAAGAGATTACTAGGGTTACAGCAAAGGGTAATAGGGTTATAGCAAAGGCAATGACAATTCAAGGCTGTACAACATATATGATGTTTACAATTCAAGAATTTAATTCAACAAACATTTATTACGCACTTGCCATATAGACTGGGCTCTAAAAGCAACATTTTAGAGTCAGATAGATGAGTGAAGTCTCAATCAACTAGATACTAACTGTGTAACCTGAATGAGTAACAATCCTCGGAAAATGGGCATAAGGATATCAACATGTCCCAAAGTTACTGTGAGGAATAAATGGGAAAACACACGTGAATCATCTAGCAGTGCTTGACACACAGCAGGCACACAAAACACCAGATCCTTCTTAAGGCTCTGATACCATCATGGGAGTTTAAAGAAAAGGGCTATTAAGGATAGAAAAGGTGGAATTTAAGCCAGACCTACCTAGATCATCTCATCTTACAGATGGTATGGAGAAAGACCACATGAGGCTAAGTAAACATGAGCAAATGTACAGAGGAGCAAATCTGAAGAGACAGGCTGGGGACTAGATCATAGAAGGCCTTGAAAGCTAAGACAGAAACTTTAGATTTTATAAAGGAATAGTGAACATTTCTGCATTGGATTTTAGAAATTTTAAGTAGAGTTTTGACAGAGATGAAGAGGTAGTAGAAGGGGAGAAGAACAAAGAAAGAGAAAGGCAAGAAAAGAAGGGAGGAAGGAGAAGAAAGGGGGGCAACAAGGAAAGGAGTGGTTGTAGGGAAAAGAGGGAGCTATACCCATAAGTAAATAAGCTGGGAAAATGATTTGGGCATTTCTACTGAACTGTATGAAAATATCCTTTATGCACATAGAGTTCATAGAGAAGACTTAAGGAAAACTCTTTTTTCCTTAAGTAATTCAAATATACTTAAAAATTATTGGGTAAATATTTAAGGACAGTATATAAAAATTTGAATAGGAGGTACTTGGTAAGTTATTAAATATTTCTCATATACATTTTCAGAGACACCAATCCGTATTAGCAGAACAGCTGTATATTCTTACAGTACTCTGAGTAGTGCCAAAGACTTCTTTGCTTGAAATACTTCTGAAAACACCAGATTTCAGGGATATGATTAAAGATCTAATTACTTTATCTTAAAATGATTTTTTTGATATTTAATCATTTCTGAAAATGATTAACTATCTTAAGTAGTTAGTGTTGTCTATATTGTTTTACAGACAATGTCAGTAAAGTAAAACAGTTCAATATTAATCTGTAATCATTAAAAGGCAGCCCATTTTTAACACTGAATTACAAAGTACTACAAAGTATGTAGTTAAATAAAATAGGCTTAAAAGACTGCCACCATCAATCAACTTTTAGGAGAAACTATTAAAATATTAATTTAAAAGAAGTAGATCTAAAACTTACCTTCTGTAGCCAAATTGAGACACAAGGTTTGTGAAAGAAATGGTGACAGGGTAACTCTGTTGCTATGTCATCCTTAATGTATTCACTGCAACAGATTGGACAGCACTGCTCCTGACCAATAGCTGAAAACAACAAGTAATTGGATCTATCAATCCCAGAAAGTTCAACTTTAATAAAACTGAAAATCAACATATTAACTCATAGATGATACCTATGAAAAACAAAAGTACCAGACTTTGATCAATTAATTGGCAAACATGTTTCTGTCTAATACGTGACAATTTGGAATTTAATAAACATTGCTTTTGTAGAAAAGCTGACTAGGGAACATCTGTCCCAGCCTATCATTTGATAAATTAAAAATATTCTAGGTGAAGTTTCTTAGAATCTGGTTTCACAGAAAACCTAATGAAAGTTTCTAATAGTATTTTATCTTTTAGGTATGTTGATAACAGACATGTACGGTGTCATTTGACGTTCAAGATCCACCTTGCCCTTACCAGTGTGATCTTCGAGAACAAGGGTTTCTGGAAGACCATCAATGCTCTCCTTACTAGCTGGTGGATTGGCTACCTCAACATCCACTGCAAGAGATTCTAAATGTGCCAGGGCAGTCTGAAAAAGAAAAGTCACAGTTCTTTGTTAGAAAACACTTTAAAACAGTACTAGAAAACTATTTTTAAAGTTATCTTCCAAAATTACATATACCATTATTCTCTTCCTGTTAAGCTTCTTTTGCTTCACTCTCCTGCTCTTTTTGCCTCATTGCAAAAGGAACCATCATCACTACCCTCAAATCAAAACATGAAAAAACATACCAAAAAAAAGCTCTACTTTTCACAAGTACAACAAAAATCTACCTTGTCTCAATAACCATCTACTTGCTCATTATATACATATTTGCAGAAGAGCAGTTATCTCTTCCAACTTATGAGCTCCTGTGTAGAATCAGTAACATGAAAGAAAGTAAACATTTTAGGCAGGTTCAACTCACGGAAGATAAAATGTGGCTGAGGTTACCAGATGTTCAAGGTCTGGAAGCAAATAATACATTCCTGAATGGCTATATATACTAATGGTATAGAGTTAGCAAACCCACATTACTAGCTCACTAGTATTACTAGGTTATCTGGATTGCGAACTTTAAGGGTTCAAATGTCTGTATAAAGTTACTATTCTAACAAGGATGGAAAGAATATCAGATCATATGACCATCTAGTATGAGTCACTCTCATTCTTTTATGGTTTGATTAGCCCTTTGGGCTAAAATTAGATTCTAACTGCAGGTAGGACATATTTGCAAGAACAAATATCCACTGACAGATCAAAACAACCCAAATATCCATTGACAGATAAATGGATACACAAAATGTGGCTGGTAAACGTAAATAGATAGTGAAATTCAGAATACTCTGATACTGTAATATGGTGGTGTGTTAACCACTTTACTCAAGTATAAAGGTTAAAGGACAAGAGTATTAAAAGTAACTATAGCTACAATAATTTGTTAATGAATATGTAATAATAAAAAGAAGTAAATGTGACATGAAAAACAAAAGGAGGAATAAAAGCATAGAGTTTTTGCATGCAATTGAAGTTAAGCCGTTATCAGCAAAAAATAAACTGTTAAGATGTTTTATGTAAGCCTCATGGTAACCACAAAGCAAAAGCACACATTAGATTCACAAAAGACAAAGAGAAGGGACTCAAAGAATACTACTATAGAGAATCATCAACTCACAAAACAAGGCAGCAAGAGAGGGAGAAAGGAACAAGAAAATTACAAAACAACCAGACAAGAATTAATAAGACGGCATGAGCAAGTCCTTATCTATCAATAATTACTCTAAATGTAAATGGACTAAATTCTCCAATCAAAAGGCAAAGAGTGGCTGGATGGGTTAAAAAATAAGACCCAATTATATGCTGCCTATGAGACTCACTTCAGCTTTAAGGATGCATAAATGATCAGAGTGAGGGAAATTCTTCAATATAAGTGGAAACATAAGAGCTGGGCTAGCTATACTTACATTAGACAAAATAGACTTTAAGCCAAACACAGTAACAAGAGACAAAGAAGGTTATTACATAATGATAAAGAGTCAACTCATCAAGAGGATATAATCATCATAAATAAACATGCACCCAACATCAGAGCACCTAAGTACACTGAGCAAATAAAAATAGATATGAAGTGAGATCAGACACTAATACAATTAAGTAGAGGACTTTAATACCTTACTTTCAACAATGGAAAGATCATCCAGACAGAAAATCAAAAAGGAAACTTTGGACTTGAACTATACTTTAGATAAAATGGACCTAACAGACACATAGAGAACATTTCACACAGCAATAGCAGAATACACATTCTTCTCAAGTGCACACAGAACATTCCCCAGGATAGATCACAAAATGAGTCTCAGCAAATTTAAGACGACTGAAATCATACCAACTATCTTTTCTGACCAAAATGGCAAGAAATGAAAAATCAGTAACAGGAAGAAAACTGGAAAATTCACAAATATGTGGAAATTAAACAACACTGTCTTAAACAACCAATGGGTCAAAGAAGAAATCAAAAGATATCTTGAAACAAACAAAAACGGAAAGACAACATGCAAAAACTTACGGGATGAAGCAAAAGCGGTTCTAAGAGGGAAGCCTCCTATAGCAATAAATGCCTACATTAATAAAAAAAAAGAAAGATCTCAAACAACCAACCTAACTTCATACCTCAAGGAACTAGAAAAGAACAAACTAAGCCAAAAGAGAGCAGAGGGAAGGAAATAATAAAGGTCAGAGGAGAAATAAATGAAGTAGAGACCAGAAAAACAATAGAAAATATCAACAAAACTAAGAGCTAGTTTTGAAAACACAAAATGAACAAACCTTCACCTAAACTAAGGAAAAAGAGAAAACTAAAATAAAATCAGAAATAAAAGAGAAGACATTACAAGTGATACCACAGAAATAAAAAAGGTCATAGGAGACTATCATGAACAATTATACACCAACAAATTGGATACTCTAGAAGAAATGGGTCAATTCATAGAAACATACAATCTACAAAGAATGAATCATGAAGAAATAGAAAATCTGAACAGACCAATACAAGTAAGGAGATTGAATCAGTAATCAAAAATCTCCCAACAAAGAAAAGGTTGGATCAGATAGTTTCCTGAAAAATTCTATCAAATACCTAAAGAAGAATTAATGTCAATCCTTCTCAAAGTCTTTCAAAAATTGAGGCAGAGGGAACACTTCCAAATTCATTTTACGAGACCAGCATTATCCTGATACCCAAGCTAGAACACTACAAGAAAAGGACAGCCTAATAGCCCTGACCAACACAGATGCAAAAAATCCTCAACAAAATACCAGCAAACCAAATTTAAAAAGATTATGCAGCACAATCAAGTGGGATTTATCCCTGAGATGCAAGGATGGTTCAACATATGCAAATCAATAAAAGTGATACATCACATTTATAGAATGGAAGATAAAAATCATATGATCATCTCAATAGGGGCAGAAAAAGTATTTGACAAAATTCAAATTTTTATCCTTTCATGAGAAAAACTCTCAACAAATTGGGTATAGAAGGAACATACCTTGACATAATAAAGGCACACATATATGACAAGCCCACAGCTAACATCATAATCAACAGAGAAATGTTTAAAGCTTTTCCTCTAGATCAAGAATAAGACAAGGGTGCCCACTCTCACCACTCCTATTCAACGTAGTACTAGAAGTCCTCACCAGAGCAATCAGGCAAGAAAAAGAAATAAAAGGCATCCAAATCTGAAAGGAAGAAGTAAAAACTCTTTGTTTGCAGATATAATCTTATAGACAAAAAATCTTAAACACTCGTCCAAAAAATGTTAGAACTAATCAATGAATTTGGTGAAGTTGCAGGACACAAAATCAACATGTAGAAATCAGTTGCTTCTATACATTAACAATAAAATATCTGAAAAAGAAATAAAATAATCTCATTCACAATAGCATCAAAAACAATAAAACACTTAAGAATAATCTTAATCAAGATGAAATTTATGCATATTGAAAACTATAAGACTTTGAGGAAAGAAACTGAAGGTACAAATAATAGAAAAGATATCCCATGTTCATGGACTAGAAGAATCAAGATTGTTAAAATGTCCATTCTACCATTACCCAAAGCAATCTACAGATTTAATGCAACCCTTATCAAAATTCCAATGGTATTCTTCACAGAAATAGAAAAAACAATCCTAAAATTTGTATGGAACAGCAAAAGACCCTGAACAGGAAAAGCAAAGAACAAGGGTGGAGGTCTCACACTTCTTGATTTCAAATTGTACTATGAAACTACAGTAATCAAAACAGTGCAACACTGGCACAAAAACAGAGATCAACAGAAGAAAATCAAGAGCCCAGAAACTAACCCTGGCATATATGGACAAGGGAGCCAGGAATACTCTATGAGAAAAGAAATACTCATTCTTCAATGAATGGTGCTGGAAAACCAGATAATCACATGCATGAAATTAGACTTTACATCACTCACAAAAGTTAACTCTAAACGGATTAAAGACATAAACAAAAGACCTGAAACTGTAGAAGTCTAAGAAAACATTGGGTTGACACTCGTCTTGGCAATGATGTTTTAGATATGACAACAAAAGCATAAGCAGGAAAGGCAAAAATAAATAAGTGGACTGTATTAAACTAAAAAGACTCTGCATAACAAAAGAAACAATAAAGAAAATGGAAAGCAAATCTATGGAATGGGAGAAAATATTTGTAAATTATCTATCTGATAAGGGGTTAATATCCAAAACATACAAGAAACTCAAACGACTCAATAGCAAAAAGATCTGATTAAAAAATGGGCAGAGGACCTGAATAGACATTTTTCCAAAAAAGCTATACGAAAGGCCAACAGGTACATGAAAAGATGCTCAACATTACTAATCATCAAGGAAATGCAAATCAAAATCACAATGAGATATCTCACACCTGTTAGAATGGTTATCATCAAAAGATAAGAAATAAGTGTTGGTGAAGTTGTGAAGATAAGGGAACTCTTATGCACTATGCTGGTAATGTAAATTGGTACAGCCACTATAGAAAACAGTATAGAATTTCCTAAAAAATTAAAATAGAACTATCATATGAGCCAACAATCCCACTTCTGCGTATATATCTAAAGGAAATGAAATCAGGATCTCGAAGAGATATCTGCACTCCCATGTTCACTACGGCATTATTCACAATAGCCAAGATATGGAAACAACCTATGTGTCCATCAAGAGAAGAATGAATAAAGATGTAGCATGTATACACAATGGAATATTATTCAGCCATGAGAAAGGAAATCTTGTCATTTGCAACACAACATGAACGGACATTGAGGACATTATGCCAAGTAAAGTAAGTCAGAGAAACACAAATATTGTATGATACAACTTATATGTGGAATCTAAAAAAGCTGAACTCATAGAAACAGAGAATGGAATGATGGTTGCTAGGGGCTGGGGAGTGGGAAAAATTGGGAGATGTGGATCAAAGGGTACAAACTTCTAGTTATAAAATGAGTAAGTTACTGAAATCTAATGTACAGCGCAGTGATTATAGTTAACAATACTGTATTATATACTTAAAAGCTGCTAAGAGAGTAGATCTTAAATGTTCTCACCACAAGAAAGAAATAGTAATTACGTGTCGTGATGGAGGGGTTAACTAAACCTACTGTGATAATCTTTTTACAATATATATACGTGTATCCAATCAACACATTGTACACCTTAAACTTACACAATCTTATATGTCAATTATATCTCAATAAAGCTAAAGAAAATGTAGTGTATATATATATAATGGAATATTATTCAGCCTTGAAAAGGAAGGAAATTCTGACATACGCTACAACATGGATGAACCTTGAAGGCATATATGCTAAGAGAAATAAGCCAATAACAAAAGGATGAATTCTGGCAGTATGATTCTCCTTAGATGACATACCTAAATAGTAAAATTCATAAAGACAGAAAGAATGGTGGTTGCCACAGGCAGGGGAGCAGGGGGGGTGGGATGGGGAGTTATTGTTTACAACAGACTTAATGCCACTTAACTATATACTTAAAAATGGTTAACTTTACATTACGTGTATGTTACCACTATAAAAAATAAACAAACAAATTGGGCCTCTCAGGTAGGAGGAGGATTCTGCCTGATAGTTAACATGCCGTTGGCTGGGATGGCAAACATGGTCTTGTGTATACTCCTCAGGATCTAGCCTAGATATTTTAGCAATGAATTATATCTTTCCAAAAAGGAGTTGAGATGACTTACACTAGAGGATAGGTCCAAGGCCAAAGCAAAGTCAGGATTACAAAAGGAGAAAGCAAAAATGTTCATCATAAGAGTTAACAACTACAGTTAATAATATTGAACACCAAATTTGACTCTGGATTTGTGGAGATACTGCAAAAAGAAAAGCGTTATGTCAGTGCTTGAATTATTGCCTCTCAGTTCCAAATTCACCTTTCATTTCTGCTCTGTGAAAACAGATCTGGGCCTTTTGAATATTCTTCCCTTGTCAGCTAGCATGATCTTAGGCTTTGTCAGTAGAGGGCGCTGGAGAGACATCACAGGAGGAAGGGACAATGCCTTTTGGTTCTAGTGGGCTTGCTGGGGCAGGGCCCTGCAGCATGTGAGGCTTCCCTATCGTGGGCTTCTGCAGCACAGATGGCTTCTCCAGCACCAGGCTCCTCCAGTGTGAGTGGCTCCTCCAGTGCCTGGCTCCAGAAGCACATGCAGCTTCTCCAGTGCTTGACAGCTATAGTATAAGGTGGCCAGCAGCTTCTCCTGGCACCGATCCTGGGTGGTTTTGCAGCAGAGTGCTTCCAGTTAGTTACTTCCCTGTGAACAGTTTCTCCAGCACTCCAGAGGGCAGATTTCCAGCAAGTTGTGCCAGAATAGTAGCACAAACACTTCTCTAAGAACCACGGTTGTGTCCTCCCCATCACAGTCTGTATCTCAGCCATGGGGCGTGTGGAGGTGGAGTGCTGTATCTCAGCCCTAAGGTTATTCGTTAAATGTGCTATGCCTATATTCTCTAGAGTTCACTTTATTTCCAAGTAGCCAATCCCTCATTACTCTAATCCCCTACTGCAGTTAATAATTCTTTATATTAAATTTAACCTGTTCCAATTATTGTTTTCCCTCTTGTGGCTGAGCCCACACTGATAGAGAATTTGATATCAGGCATGGTTCTGTGAAGCAAGAATGGGATCTGGGGATTGGCTTGGTTGGGCTCAGTGCCGAGCCCAATAAAAACAGGATGCTATCAATCCATGGCCTGTAGCGGCATCACAATAAATCAAACTATCACCGTGGCTAACTGCAATGAAATGCCAACTAAAGCACACGTCTTGGGAGCCCAGGTGGCTGCTGTGCTTGATTTTATGGTAGTAATGATGACTACAAACATTTTGATGTGGGATGGATCCTTTTGAGTGCCTGTGCACGCTTACAAAGAGAAAATGACAAACTCAGACCCATTAACTCTGAGAGCAAAGCACAGTATGAGAACCAGTGTCCATGATAGCCCTAAAAAATTCTCTTATTTCCAAAAACCAAACATAAAATTTAATTGTGTGACTTATTGAATTAAAATGAGTTTTTCATCTTTGTCAAGTTTCAACCACTGATTGGTTAAAGAACAGGATTCTGCAATTTGGAATGGGGACATCTGGTTGGACTCAGATGAAACTGACTATTTTGAATCCCCAAGTCACTCGGAGCCTCCTTTTACCAGTAGAAATAGTTTACCCTCCACAGGCCAGCCTTCCTCTATTTGAAAGTCCTGTGATAATCTCACTGAGAGGATACTTCTCTTAGTATTTCTATGCCCAACAAAGTTACCAGAAAACTACAGCAGCCAAAAAAGACAGGATAATTGAGGACACAGACTCTTCAGGAACGTAGGTTTGGGTCACTCCACCAAGTAAAGAACCCTAACCAGCTGAAGGCAGGGAAAATATGGAATGTGTTATGGAAGAAGGAAACCATAGCTAACAATTACAGAAACAAGAACTAGTAGCTTTGCTTAATGTCTAGATATCTGCCTGTTAAATGTGTTTATTTGTATCTGCTAACCACTTTCTTTTTCTCTCTCCTCATTTTTATTTCATATAGCAGTTAACTTGACAATTTAACCTTTATATAAGAGAACATTTCAGTGTGAGTGACTGAATTTGTGGCGTAATTAACAGCCAGTGATGGATATAATGACTCTTGGGACTGTTCAGCTGTTCATTCTGGGAAAAGGGTATAAAAACATCACTTTTAAGAATAGCTGTATCTTGTTAGGTAGAAATATAGTTGTACTGTTGTTGGATGGGAGCTCAAATGTGTGTAAAAAGGTGTATATGGAATCCAAGCAGTCAAAGGGATGAACTATTACAGTTATCAATTATTCTTCTCAGATCCAAATTCACTATTTTTGTCAGCTCTGTGAAAATGGATTCGGGCCATTTAATATTTTCCCTTCTGACAGTTGTCATGATATTAAGCTTTGTAGCTACAGGATGCTGAAGGGACACTACAGGAGGAAAAGGGCTTTGCTTCCAGTCCTGGTATGCATGCTCAACAGGCCTCTGTGGCATGCGTGGCTTTCTCTAGCACCAGACTCCTGCAATGCACACAGTTTCTGCAGCATCCAGCTCTTGTGATACACGGGACCAGCAGCACCCAGTGGCCAGTAGCTTCCCCTAGCATCCACCTTGGACAGTTCTGTAGCAGAGTGCTTTCAGTTAGACATCTCCCTACGAATAGCTTTCTCCAGCACTCTACAGGGCTGATTTGCAGCAGGTTCTGCCAGCGCATCATCACTGTAACTTCTCTGCCATTCAGTGAGCCACAGCTGTGTCATCTCCATCAAGGTCTGGATCCCAAGCCTGAAGTGGAGTGGGGACTGTTCCTTAGGGTATCTTAGCCCTATAGAGGGTGACTGATCCTTATACATGCTTTTCCTATACTCTTTAGAATTACCTTTATTCCTTACTAAGCAATCCCTTGTTACTCGAATCCCTTTTTATAGTAATTCTTTACATTAAACTTTCCCATCAGAAGATAAGGAAATGGAAAGTAAGAAGAGCCTGTTATTTGTCGCTTCTTTCTCACATAACCAAAATCATGAATCTCAGCCAATTCCCTGTGTACTTCTTAAGATAGACTGCAAGAACTCCTCTGTGCTACACACAAACAAAAAGAAGGGGTACTATTCATAGTAAGTTCCATTTGGGGAGGTTATTCCAGGCTAACTATGCTTTGATACATGTTTGTCTCAATGGGTTCATTATTCCTTTCTGATGATTATCTGCACATGTGCAGTGCTAATAAATATCTGGAATTTCAGATATGTGAAAATAATTTATTACCTTGGTACTGACCACTTACTGATGTAAGGTGATCTGGGATCACCTGTTAGCAACAAGAGCAAGAGAGACCATTTTATGCCACTGCTATGACAATACACAAAAAAATAAAAATCTATTTATACCTTAGGCAATATATTTTCAAAAGTTAGTCCAAGTGACAGAAAGACAACTAAATAGCCCACACAGTCCAATTGGAATATATGTAGGTTTAAAGTAGTATAATCCTTTTTAAGCACAAAATTAGTTTCTAAAGAATAAAACAGAATTTAGTTTTTAAAGAATGAATATTTATAACAATTTAACACTGATTTGGAATGACCAGTGAATCCAGATTTGCTTGATGATTAACACTTGGTTGATTGTTGATTTGAATATATCCTGGAATACAGCCATTTACTGAGATTTACCACGGCACCAGCTATTTTGCTAGGTGCTTTAACACAATCTCACAATAACTCATGAGGTAATTTTATTATTCTCATTTTGTAGATGAGCACCTAAAGCTTAAAGAGCTTAAGTGAAGTGTCTGAGGTCGCACAGCCTAAATGAATCTGTCTAACTCGAAAGCCCATGCTCTCCTCTCATGTACTGCCTTCCTAAGGCCCACACCCCAATGTATTTGAGGTGCTCTGTAAGTATGTAAAGACTTTCCGAGGGGTCCACGGGCATGGAGAGTCTTAAGAGACTCAATTAACTTTTTCTTGTAATCTTTCCTCAAACTGATCTGCCTAACAATGCGCCTGCAGTCAAAGTACCATCTGGTTTCTGTCGCCACATTCCTTTTTATACTAACCTTTTCCCCACTTTATAAATAAAAGCATACCTCTTACCCATTCAAAAAGGCAATCTGAAATACTGGGGTCAAACTGAACTCTAAAAAATCTCTATAGATGGCTTCCAATCCTCTGCTTTCAAAAAAATTGAAGGAGGGTGTAGACAATTTGTCAAGTTGATGGGATTTTGCTAAGTATCTCAGAACTGACTGACAATGTTATGAGAAACTCTTTCCATCCCTATCAATTTATTCATCGGAATAAAGTTTCTCAAGCTTACATTCATAAAGACGAAAAACAAATGAAATTGATGCTGAACTATGTCTCCTGGAAATAAATAAAATTAATTCATAAAGTAGGAAGGAAAAAGGCCTTTGTCTCATTAAGAGATGCATCTCCAGTAGAATTTTACTTTAACTAATTATTTATCAAAATTCATGTTTGTTTTTGATCAGTTACATACTAACAATTTTAACTCAATCTATATCAATTTTTTACATTAAATTTTGAACATATTTTTACTGCAAAGAGGTAAAATAGGATAAGCAATATTACTTAGGATTTATGCTAAAAAATTTTAGATGTCAACATAAACATATGAAAGGGATACATATATTTCTTTTCATTTGTTTGGGAGTAAAAAGCTTTAATATCATTGTTTCAAACAATTAAAGATCTTAAATATTTTGCCCTGATTTCACTCAAATTTTAGACAGAGATATCAGGCAAATGTTTATGGCCAATATTTTCACCAATAGCCACCACGTGAAAAGACAGATCAGTCTAATACTGGAAAATTAACAGAAATGAAAACTACTACTGCCAAAAAGATATAGGGCTACTTGAGAAAAAAGTCAAGGCACTCAGTTTGTCTTATTTGTTTTTGTTTCAATTTAAAGAACGTTAGTGTTAAATCTAAAAGGAAAAATAAGAAACTATAAATTATCTCAGCTTAAATAAGTGCATACTAGACAAAGAAAAAGATTTCTACAGAGTGACAGGAAGATGGAACTGTATTGATTCTCTAGGGTTGAAACATGTCTCAATCAAATTCAAATAAAATAGAGCAGAGCACCAAATCTGAGGAAGCTGTTAAGCTGTGGGGAAGGGAGACACTTAACACCATTAATCACAAGCAGAAAGACAGATGGGTAAGAATAACTGAAAGTGGCACCGCCACTGGGTTCCCTAAGAGCAGGAGCCAACAATGTGGGGACTCTAAGTTCCCTGGACATACTATGTTCTTTCCTGCCTCTTGTCTTGGTCGACTCTGCTAGAGTCTTTACCTAGCATGACCTCCCATGACCAATCTCTCTGGCTCTTCTTTCAAGATGCCAATCAAACGTCACATTTCCTATTAGTAACAAATAATAAAACTTTTATTTTAATTCTCAAAACTTCTTTTTAAAGATATCTCCATATTGTAGGAGATTATAAATCACTGGTATAATAAATGGAAAAGACTTTTTAAGCACTGTGAAACCAGATTCTAGAAAGGACATATTCCATTGTGGTCACTTAAAATTTATTTAGCTCAAAGAAGTCAGTGACCCTTAATCTTTACATATTATATTTCTGATGCAAGTTATTATGCTATGTCAGTAATTAATGTGTGTCAGAATTTGGTAAGACAAGTTTAAAAAATCTGGGAAAAGTCCTAAGCCTATCTTGTCTCATGATGTTCTTTCGGACTTTTCTCCTAGTACACAGTATTTATGCTATGGTCACTTTGAGAAAAACATACACAAAAAAGCATAATTAAGAGTAATGATCTCCATGGAAGATTATTCACACATGAAAAAAAGTGATGCCAAAGCATAGCTAACTTAAGGGTGCATGAGTGTGTAGATAGGTCTGTCTGTCTTTTTATCTACCTATCAATCTATTAACTAATTTATGAATCTAAACTGGACTTTCTAATCTCAAATTTCAAGACTAAATGCTATTATAACATCCCTGAAATTTCACTCATTCATTTTCGTTCTCTCACTTTTGATTCATTCATGTTATTACTGTTCCTCTATTTTGGAAATTACTTTGGAAATAGTGACAAAGAAAGACTTTTTATAATGAAATCTACCAGTGCAGTGGAAGTTCCCAAACGTGAAAATGCTTGGGCTTTTGACCTTAGACAAACACAATTACGAACAAGTTTTCGTGTTTTAGTTAAATAAGGAAAACAAGGCAATACAAACCCAGGCACCAAATGTGCCACATTTATTAAAGTGTGTGTGTTTCTGGATGAGGGAGAGTAAATTTTCTAACTGCATTAAGAAGTAAGATAGTATTTAGAAGCCATGAGAATAAAAAAAAGAAGTGATTTGTAACATATCCTTAGGGATCTTGAATTTCATTTCACAAATACACCTGTGCAAGGGTGTATAAAATATTCAGATTCACAGACCCGTATAATTCAATAGAGGAAAAGTGTATTTTCTAAATGTAAGCAAAACATATGCCATCCTGCAGTAAAAACTGGGAAATACTCCAATTTTAGGGAAATTGGTGGGATGTCAAGTGTAATTTATATACACATACTGGTGGTAATCATTGTACAGTCATTGTTATTAAATTGATGAGAAAATTAGTCACCTTTTCTTAAGAGTGGTTAAAAAAATCTTTAATTTTTATCATTTTTTGCGTCCCACAAACTAATATATAGGCATCAGAGTCACTAAAATACCTCCATAGCCTGGGCTAAGCGTTCTTCTAGTGCCATGTAGGTGAGGAACTGAGGATCCACATAGGAAATAGCTTCAGCAACGCCTAGTCCATCCGCAAAGCCATCAAACAGACTGAAAAAAAAAATACAACTATGATTTGGGAAATCTTTATGGTGAAAACATAATTAACACACCAATAAGACAATAAACACACTACAAGCAGAAAACCTTACAATGTTTTAATATAAATCTTGTGGGTTAAGAGGTAGGAAGAACTCCACAGAAAAGTTAAATTCTAGGCATAAGGAATTAAGATAACACTACCTCTCCCAATAGTCTGCCACACTCACGGCAAAGTTTGCAGGACAACCCTCTTTTAACGTTTCTAGTTCTAACTGAGGACTGCTTAAGGCTGAGATAATGGTAGTACTTTTTCTTTCCTAATTCTTTCCCATATATTTCCCCTTCTGTTTATTTTAGTTTCCAATCTAAATTTAGGTGAGAACATAATAAAGAGAATTATTGATTTATTTTAATTCTATCATTAGTCAAAGCCTCTTTTTCTTCTCTTGCCCTGTATTCCTTAATTACTTTGGGCTTGAAGATACTTTACTTTCTCAAGTTTTTCTCATTAATCTCTCTCTAATTCTTCTAAGAACCAGGCATCCTCCATTATTATTCGGCTATAAAAATATTTAACTCCTAACTGCTCATTTTCATAATTTTTTTCTAAAGGATTATAAGCCCCTTGAAGTAAAATATGTCTTATTCTGGTCCTAATCTCCTTTCTCAATCCCTAAACATACAGAGATTCCTCCTTTTCCTCAAGTGTTGGAAGTATGAAGTATTTCAAAACGTGGAAATTCTAAGTGTATCTTCAGTCCTCTTCTTTCTAATCTTGCTCCCTTGGAAACTGCATTCCAGTTCATGTTGTCAATCATCCTCTCTGCAGGTACCTCTAGACCTCCACCAAATTCCAAACTGCCTCTTGAGCTCTTTTTCTTTTTTTTATTAAAGATTGGCACCTGAGCTAACAACTGTTGCCAATCTTCTTTTTATTCTTCTTTTTTTTTTTTCCTGCTTTTGGTCCCCAAATCCCCCAAGTACACAGTTGTATATTATAGTTGTGGGTCCTTCCAGTTGTGGCATGGCGGATGCTGCCTCAACGTGGCCTAATGAGCGGTGCCATGTCCACGCCCAGGATCCGAACCGGTGGAACCCTGGGCCGCCGAGATGGAGCATGCGAACTTAACCACTCGGCCACAGGGCCAGGCCCCCTCTTGAGCTCTTGAACTGAATTTTTAGTTTTCTATAGGGCACTTTACCTCAATGAACTTCCACCATCTCAAATCCAAGATCTCCAAAAGAGAGCTTATTTTGTTTACCTAAAGGCAAATGTCTGTTGACTTCCAAGTTCCTATCAGAACTTGAATATCAGTCAGAAAAATCCACAGTTACACAAGATAGCTCAAAATAGTTTTGATATCAACCTTTGTGCCATCATTAAAATTACAAATCTACTGCCAAGAGGTAACAGAAGTATTCTTATGAATATAGTAGAGCTTAGTAGTATCTAGAAATCAGCAGATATCACATGGTACCTAGGAACAGTCATTCTCATTCAATCACAGATTTTAGAATTAGAATTAAAACTCGGAATTAGTGAAGCCAGCCTCCCTTGCAATACTAGAACTCCTTCATCTAGCAATGAGATGCAGTGCAGAGAGGAAGAGCCCTGGAGTCAGTCAGATAGGGATTTAACTTCACATTTAACTGTCATGGTTAAACAATGTGAAAAATTTATTTAACTGTTACTCTGTTTCTTCACCTGTCAAACAAACTAAATGAGTAGATGCACACTGGTGCCTGGCACAGAGATGGCACAAGAGTGGACATTCAAGAAACAGGAGAACCATTCCCTGTATGCAGAAACTACGCTGTTTTCTAAGGTGGTACGCGCTATGGGCCGGTGTGGGAGAGCCCTGTCAGAAGTTTGAAACTCACATGGAGCAAGTGCTCTAGTTCTACCTGCCAAAGAACACAAACTACATCCACTTTCCCTAGGCAGAAAACTCCTTCACATGGTTAGAGTTAACTATCTCCCAGTAATTCTTTTCTTCTCCAGGCTAAACAGATCTAGACGTTCAGTGCATGATATCTGCTGGTAATTTGGTCACTGTGAAATAATCAGCTAATATTAAAAATTCTAGTATCACTCATTTGGAAATCACCACGGTAATAATTGTTTCAGACAAAAATCACTGACAATACTAAAACTAGTGGATGGAAGTTTGATAGTTTGAGAAGAAACAGGTCATTTACATAGTCTCAAGCCATGTTCCCACTAGATGCCTATTAACTCGAAAGGGAAAAATGGCAAGCATACGTGAAGAAATGTGAAAGATAACACCTTAACCAAGTGATCAGAGCTAACACCACCAGTAATGGGACAGTTGAATATCATGAGCTTTCTGATACAAACTAAGAAGAACAAACATCACTTCTATAGTGTTCCTACTGAAAATCTGTAACTTGAATTTAATCACGACATCAGACAAATCCGACCTAAGGGACATTCTACAAGATAAATGGCCTGTACTTTTCAAAAATGTCAAGGTTATGAAAAACTGAGGAAATATTCCAGATTAAAAGAAACTAAAGAAACATGTTAACTAAATGTAATGAGTGGTCCTTGATTGGACCAAAAAAAATTTCTCTAATGGCACTAGTGGGACAACTATAGACATTTGAATAAGGTCGGTAGATTAGATAATAGTACTGCCTCAGTGTTAATTCCCGATTTTGAAAATTTCACTGTGTGATGTAAGAAAATGTCCTTGTTTTTAGGAAATTCATTCTAGACTCTTAATAGGTAAAGAGGCATCATGTTTTGTTTGTAACTTACTCATAAATGGGTCAGAAACAAAATACCATAAATATAAAGAAAGGAAAAAGAATAAGACAGTTGTGGTAAATGTTAATATTTAGGGAATCTTAATGAAGGATATATGAGAATTCTTTGTACTATTTTTGCCACTTTTCTATAAGCCTGAAACAATTTTAAAATAGTTAAAATTCTATTATTAAACCATGGTTATATCCATACAGAATGAATTTCTCACAATCTCATTAGGTTAATAACTATACCCCCAATTTCTTAAAGATAGAGAGGTTAAGTAGTTATCAAAGAATAACTAAATGGTATAGTTTGGATTCGTCTAAATCTAAAACCCCTATTTCTCCACATCAACGCCTATCACGCCAATCTATGAGACACTCCCTGGGTATTCTACAACAGTTCTGTGACTGCATCAAAACAAATCAACAGGGGCCGGCCCCGGGGCCGAGTGGTTCACGCGCTCCACTTCAGCGGCCCAGGGTTTTGCTGGTTCAGATCCTGGGCGCAGACATGGGACCACTTGTCAGGCCAAGCTGAGGTGGCATCCCACGTGCTACAACTAGAAGGACCCACAACTAAAATACACAACTATGTTCTGGGGGGATTTGGGGAGAAAAAGCAGAAAAAAAAAAAAGTTGTCAGCTCAGGCACCAATCTTTAAAACAAACAAACTTTAGATAGAGGACTTTTTCCATTTTCATTTAAACTAAAATAAAGAACCAAAAAGCTTTTTTTCCTAAGTAGTAGCAAAACTGAAAAAAAAAAATGTGTCAAATTTTGCCTTTAGAGGTAAGAATTGCTGCTGTTTGCACTGACTTTTCCTTTTAGTTGTCAAAATGACGTGTTATTTTAATATGAAAATCAAATTGTATTTTCACTTTAGCAACTTTTAGCTATTGCTGCATAAATTAATATAGTACCACATAAGGAAATAATGAAGTGTTGCCATATCTAGATAAAATCCAAAACAGTAACCTTCAAAACTTTGGGCTTAACGTTACAAATCGTCTATCTGATAAGGGGATAATGCCCAAAATATATAAAGAACTCATCAACTGAACAACAAAACAAACAACCCAATTAAAAAATGAGCAAAAGATCTGAACAGACATTTTCCCAAAGAAGATATACAGATGGACAACAGGCACATGAAAAGATGTTCAACATCACTCATTATTAGGGAAATGCAAATCAAAATCACAATGAGATATCACCTCATGCCCGTCAGAATGGCTATAATTAACAAGACAAGAAATAAGTGTTGGAGAGAATGTGGAGAAAAGGGAACCCTCATACACTGCTGGTGGGAATGCAAACTGGTGCAGCCACTATGGAAAACAGTATGGAAGTTCCTCAAAAAATTAAGAACAGAACTGCCATATGATCCAGCTATTCCACTTCTGGGAATTTATCCAAAGAACACAAAAACATGAACGCAAAAAGATATATGAACCCCTATGTTCACTGCAGCATTATTCACAATAGCCAAGATGTGGAAACAATCTAAGTGCCCATTAATGGATAAATGGATAAAGAAGATGTGGTATATATACACAATGGACTACTACTCAGCCATAAAAAAAAGATGAAATCTTGCCATTTGCAACAACATAGCTGGACCTTAAGAGTATTACGCTAATCGAAATAAGTCAGATGGAGAAAGTCAAATACTGTATGATTTCACTTATAAGTGGAAAATAACAACAACAAACACACACATAGATAGATACAGAGATTAGATTAGATTGGTGGTTACCAGAGGGGAAGAGGGTGGGAGGAGAGTGAAAGGGGTAATAGGGCACATGTGTACGGTGATGATGGTAATTAGTTTTTGGTGGTGAACATGATGTAGTCTACACAGAAATCGAAATATGATGTACATGTGAAATTTATATAATGCTATAAACCAATGTGACCTCAATAAAAAACAACAAAAAAACAACTTTGGTCTTAAAACCAACGCTAAAATGTTTTCCATATTAAAAACAATACTACTTTGAAGCTCCCCAAATTTTGGGGCAAACAGCAATGTCTTTAAAAATCTTAATGCAACGGCCATATTCATAAGGATTATCAATAATTAGAATCTACAATAAAAGTTTTCAAATTTAAGTTAAAATTATACTCAGTAAAGCATACTACTTTATTACTTTACTATTACATTTTTACTTTATTACAATTACTCCAAATTTTTATGTGGAAGAATTTTTTTGAAAGTGATTTAGAAATATATATCAAGATCTTAAAGAATATCACAGCTATCAGTTATGTCACCTCTATTAATCTGTCTTAAAGAAATAACCTGAAGTACAGAACAAATTTTATGGGAGGGGGAACTTCATCGCACTATTTCAATGGGGAAATGATCAATTAAATTTTAGCGCATCTACATAAAGGATGGAGCATCTACACAATGGAGCTGTAAAAAATTATTTTTACACAATTTTGAAAATGTGCAAAAGAAAAAATTTCCTCATAAGCAACCATAATTGCCTCCCAACATGCACAGAAGATGCTGAAAAGATGATTCTGTTATCTGCTGAGCACTCTGAGGAATGACTTTGCATAATGGAGAGAGAAGACATCAGAATTAAGAAGTTCGGTCAGACGGTAAAGGGCAGATGGAAGAGAGGAAGGAAAAGCTGGGGAGGGGGTGCATCAAGATCAGCAAGACTAGGACTGAGTGAAGCCACTGACTTTCCATGTTTAGGAAGCCAGAAAATGGGTTTTGGAGAACGAGAATGTTTAAGATGGAATTACAAACTGTTTGTGTGGCTATGATAAAATCCCACCTCTACTTCCACAAAAGGGTCAGTAAAAGTCTGCTCTGCACATATAATTTTGTTTTCCCTTGGGGAGTTTATAATAGGAAATGCTAAGGAGGATTTCAAGATGTTGAGTTTTGTGCCTAGAAGAATGTGGAGAAGCACAAAGAAGTAGCTACGCATACAGAAAGAGAAACTAAAGACACAAAAACCCTTAAAAATGTAAGTTCTAGAAACCTGTAGAGTTATTAGGGAATACGAATGAGTTTTTGTTATCTCTATTTTTCTAAATTTTCTGTAATGGAATTTTAGCTGGAAAAACAAGACAAAATCTTAAAAATCTACCTGTGTAGAGATGGAAACAAGGGTTGTACCAAGCCATGTTTTTTCCAGAAAAAGTAACAAAAAGGGGTCAGTTGGAAGAAACATCCTTTCTGTATCTCAGTAATTAGCTGCTTCCAAAGGACTACTGCACACTTGAAAGCTAAGTCTAACTTTGTAAATCACAAGTTAAATTCTGACCATTATATCATGAGACATAATTCTGTAATCCACTTAATTTATCTAATACTTTTAGTTGAAGTTCACTACTCCTCGTCGGGATAAATTTAATACTTTCAACATCTCTAGGAAGGTACAATTAAATTTTCCATATTTTGTTCAGAGAAAGAAAATTTTATACTTAGGATTCTTCTGATTCAATCACGGATTTTGAAATTTTTCAAGTATCACCAATGGACTGCATATACCAATGCACCAATCACACCAATGGACTGCATATACGGTGATGGCAGTCCCATAAGATTAGCACCAAACAGCCTAGGTGTGTAGTAGGCTATACTATCCAGGTTTGTGTAAGTGCATTCTATGATATTCACACAAGGACGAAATCACCTAATGACGCATTTTTCAGAACGTATCCCTGTCATTGAGCAACGCATGACTGTATTATCTTTTTTTTTTTTAAGGATTATACTAAGTGCTATATTTAGCAAATAAAGCTAAATTTAAAAGTCAGAAACCTCAAACCATGAGTATAGAAATAACTAGGATATAAGGTGAGCTTAAAGAGCTAAAAGTCAAAGAAGAAAAAGGTCACTGACTGGAATAAGTAGGAAGGAGTCCATGTGGGAAACGACATCTAAAATGAGCATTGAAGATGAAAACCAACAGATGGGAAAATCAGAACACTTCTTAGCTATCAGAGATTCAGCTTTCACAATGGAGAATCACGAGCAAATTCTACTGAATGAACAGCTAAGCATGGTAATGTGCTTCATACACACCTCCAGTCCACATCTAAGTCTTCACTCACACTGGAGTCATCCTCAAGGTTATTGTTGCCATCCAACATGAACGCTTCTGGCTGTGCAAATTCATTGGCGGGCTCATTTCCCTCATCACTGCTGCTTTCATTGACTTCATTGTACTGTAACCAAGGAATTTCCCCCTCTTCCAAGGATGTGTGTTCCCTAATACAAACATTTTAAGGGAAGAAAAAATAGTATTTTAAAACACATCATAAAATTTTCTTTAAAGAGTTCTATATAGTGCAAGTAGATTCTTTATTCATTGAGTTCTAAACTCTCGGTACTTACATGATTCTAAAAATATGTTGTCTTCATTTGTAGAATTATGTAAAAGGGAAGCAAATTTGTTATAGGGTCATATGTATATAGAAATAGCTCCTAATTATGTAAGAACCTATTTGAGATATGAATTATCTATGCCCCTATATTTCCTCTTTTTGAAGGAGAAAAATAAAAATTCATCTTAGACAACTCGCGAATTTTTAAACACTGCTCTCAGTAGTTTCTCTTCACAGTTAAAATAAAATCCAAATTCCTCAGTCTGGCTTACAAATCCCTACATAATACATGCTTTCTCCTCAGCCCTCTTCTCCGACTGTTACCTCTCACCACTCTTTTGCCCATTTACTACACTCATACTATTCTTTCTACTCTTGGAACACATGGAGACGGTTTCCACTTTGGGGTCATTTCCTCTACCTGAATGTTCTTTCACCGGATTTTTGCATAGTCATTCCCTTCGTGAATTTCAGGTCAGAGCAACTGTTATCTGCTCAGAGGCCTGCCTTGGCCACTCATTTTAAGTAGCTCTCCAGTCACTGGCTACCACATCACTGATTATTTTCATTGTAGAACTTACTTTTACTTACAGTTTCTTATTTGTTTATTATCAGTCTTTCTCCTACTAGAAAATAAGCTCATAGGATCAGGGACAGACAAATGAGTGGTACGGGTAAAGAAAATAAGGAACAGATAAAAGAAGCATTTCAAAACAATAAGGAAAAGGATTATTCAATAAATGACACTGGGACAACAGAGTATCCACCTGGAAGGAGGGAGATTAAATCTATATGTCATTATTTACCGTTAAATAAATTCCAGAGCCACTTTTAAAAATGCATAAGCACCAGCCCCCACCAGTAAAACAATGAAAGTCCTAAAAAATCATGAGAGAAATTTTTACAAAAATCTCAGCATCATTCTACGTATGATGCAAAACCTTGAAGCTATAGACAGACAGACTGTTAAATTTTACAACATACACGTTAAAGAAAACACTCATGGAAAAGTCAAAACACCAAAAATTTGGACACAAGGATCAAATTGAGAAAAATTAACTATAATACATGAGAAAGAAAAGGCATTTCAAGGCTGCAATGAACTGAACAAAAGATAAGAATTCTGTTTTTATGAAATTTTAAATAACAAACTATACTCGTAGGATTTTAATTCATTTTATTTAACAGAAAATACCTTTGAGTTATATCAAAAGGATATATCAAAGGGTTAAAAATTAGAGCATACTCTTGGCAGAGCTGAATTTTAGTTTGAGTTTTAAGATGAGAAATAATGTTATACAACAATTTATGCATTTCAACTTTAACAGCAGATTAGTACTCATTCTAACATGCAAATTCAGTTTCCATTAATGAAAGAGATGTAGACAATGTTCACCCATAAGAAGCAATGCATTTTAAATAGAGAAACAGTATCTCTTACTATACCTAAACTCATAAATGTTTCTTTAATTTCAGATCCTAAACTACACTGCAGAATAACAGGTTTATAAGATTTACTATCCAGTATAGCCAGTCCAGTAAAATCAGAGAAATTAGCATAAACATATACTTATTTTGTTAAAGTTTTAATGTCTAATATATAGATAGTGGATGTTTTCCTTTCATGCATCATAATTAGGTCCAATGAAATCTTAAACTCCAAATGGATTTAAAATACAAAATAAAATGAAAAATTCCTAAGATCTGCTGCTATTCCTAAGCAACAGATCTTTGTTCACACCTTCATGGTAGCACTTGGCACACTGTATTGTAATTCTTCTGGTGACTCACTTGTCTCCTCCTAGACTGGGAGCTTCTCAAGGGCATACATACATACATACCCCCTTAACAAGTGCTGGGCACATAATAGGTACTCTTGCTGTATGTGTTGCAAATGTAATCATAAATCCTTGAAAAACAATCTTTTAAAAAACAAATAACTTAGAGATTAAACCTGGAACAGTCCTTGGAAATTTTTGTTATTTTTAATATACTCCTACCAAAAAATACATTTCTTTTTTTTATTATACAGACATCAAAATGACTAAGTTACTCTATATTTCAAATATATAACATAAACGTCAAACATATTGGTGAAAATGATTCAGTATAAGAAATAAATATTCATTTATGGGTTTTTTTAAATTCAAAGCAGAAGAAGACTAAAATAAGAAATCATTCTGAATCTAAACAATTTATAACATATCATTAATATTTTTTTACTATATAAGCAATTCTTGACTACATGTTTTGCTTAAACATTTGATTCTATCTTTAATGATTCATTATAACACAGTTATAGATACAGAAAATAAGTGGTACATAGCATATGCTTTCAACATGCTACATAAAGCTGATATAAATTCCTACTGTTTAACACAAAATTTACCAGACTCGAAGAGTGGGACTGTGCTGGGCCAGAGTTGGCTTGATAACATAACAAAAAGCATTTTGCCCTTAAAAAAAAAAAAAAAAGATGCTGGGGCCAGCTCAGTGGCATAGTGGTTAAGTTCGCACACTCTACTTTGGCAGCCCAGGGTTCACAGGTTTGGATTCCAGGTGCAGACCTACACACCACTCAACAAGCCATGCTGTGGTAGCATCCCACACACAAAATAGAGGAAGACTGGCACAGATGTTAGCTCAGAGCCAATCTTCCTCAAGCAAAAAGAGGAAGATTGGCAACAGATGTTAGCTCAGGGCCAATCTTCCTCACCAAAAAAAAAAAAGAAAGAAAGAAAAAAGAAAAAAGATTTTGAACAATAGGGTCAAAAGTGCCTTTCTGCAGTGGAGAAGTTTCCATGTTCTGCTTCTCAGCAGGCTGGGGTTTGCCGGTTCAGACCCCGGGTGTGGACATGGCACCGGTTGGCAAAAGCCATGCTGTGGTATATGTTCCACGTATAAAGTGGAAGAAGATAGGCATGGATGTTAGCTCAGGGCCAGTCTTCCTCAGCAAAAAGCGGAGGATTGGCACTACTTTGCTCAGGGCTAATCTTCCTCAAAGAAAAAAAAAAAAGCCTTTCATTTTGTGTAGCTAACAGAAACAAATATCCCCATGGGAATGTAAGCATATAATGTAAGTTGAAATGCTTCAAAAACCTTGAAAACATTTAGAGCAGTATCTCAGTCTTCTTTCTCTCTCCCTGTAGGCTACAGTGTTACCTCAAAGCTTCAGATAAATAGACTGTTGGTCCCTTTATGATTAAAGATTCCTATTTCTCAATAACAGAAACTAAATTTAATAACATTACATGAATAGCAGTATTAAAATTATTAAAATGCATTAATAAACTGAGTATTTTAAAGAAATTTCCATTAAAAGTTTTAAAATATGCCATCATATAATCATGCATCATAGAATTTTCTGAGAAATGAAGAAAATGAAAGGCAAATAAATCAAATTAAAGAACTGAAACCACTAACTACAGTACTCTGATTTTATAAATCTGAGTGGCTTCCTTTAGCTAATAAATCAGCAATTCAAGTATCTTTTATTTGCAGCACAGAATTTTAAATCTCTGAGTTAATATCAACATTTTAAAGGGCTGAGCCTTTCATAAAATAATCTAACTATATTATAAAAAATTTATTTTTAAAATCCTAGAGAATGTAATAAACATTCCTAACTGCTATTTAACGAACTGGTTTTCATTTTATAACTCAAGACATATGTAAGTAGTTGCTAAGATTTAGGTATAAGCTCATTTTTAATACTTCTAATTGTATAGTAAATTTTTAAGATTTCAAATCCCTATCTTGGAGATGAAGAACAAAGGAAAGTAACTGAAATTTGAATTAAGAGTCAAAAAGCCAAAAGGGAATTAAGCTTACAAAATCATGCCATCCAGTCACAAAGATAGAATCCCAGAACTTAATCTGAAGAACTGTTCCTTTATTCTAATAAATTTAGTGTTAACAGGAAAGGAAAAATATTTGTTAAAGTTTTATTAAAAATTTTTAAGAGTATTTACATAAAAAGTTTGCAAAGTCACCAGAATAGCTGGAAAAGCCCAAAGGAAAATACACAAGTGTGATGTTACTAATTTAACTTTAAATTCAAAAATATAAATCTCAAATGGACACTAAGTACCACCCCGCAATTATTCAGTGTTTACCTATTAAGTTTGCTGTCCAGCTCTCTGAAAGCCTATTTCCCATCTTTTCTTCTTTCCTTAAATTTCACAATCTTTCTGTCCTCTCCAACTCTCAACATCTAGTAACAATGAGAATACTGAAGTTACCAAATTCATCTTTTCTTCTACCAGCAAATCTACAGATTCATCTACACTTGTATCTCTGTACTACCTTCCCACCAGTTACAACGGAAGAGTCTCTGTCCTAAAGGCCCTCTCCTTGAGATCTGGATCCTAACCCTCCTCATCTTCTCAAGGACTTCATCTTTCCTATAATTATTAATCACTCTCTTCTGGAACATTCTATAAGCAAAGAATCATGTTTCTAGTTTGGGAGGGGTAAAGACAAACACTCTTCTAGGTCAAACATCTACCTATGGCCACTGTCCTTTTGTAAAGAAATGGGAACAGTGACTGTCTCCACTTTCTCACCTTCAATTATCTTTATTTTTTAACTTTTTCCCCAAATATTTTTGCAAAATATACACAATCTAAGTTACAAAGCACACTATATTGAACATCCGTAAACCCACCACCCAAATCAGGAACTAGGATATTACCAGTGACTAGCATACATCTTGTGCTCTATACCTATCCTATCCCCTTGGCCTCACCCCTGCCCCTAACCCCGAGAAAAGCACTATTCTTGATGATGCTGTTGTTCCATTGCTTTGTGAAAGAAGTTCTCACTATTTCTGTGTACTTAAACAAGATATTTATTTCAGCTTGTTTTTAAGCTTTATGAAATAGCACAGACATTATTTTTCCAGGAATGGTTGTTTTCACTCAGCATTGTATCTCTAAGATTCATCCACATTTTTGCACGTAACTGTGGCTCATTCATTCCCAGTGCTGTATAATACTCCACATATGAATACACCACTAATGTTCTTATTAATTAATATTTGAGTAATATCCAGTTTTATAGCCTTCATGAAATGTACTGCAATGAACATTCCTGTGCACAACTCCTGGGCCATAAGAGAAAGTTTCTCCAGAGTTTATACCTAAAAGTGGAATAGCTGGGTAGTCTACCAAACAGATGTTAAAATTATTACATAATTTTAGTGAATGTGACATAGTTCATACCTCCACAAGCAGTGTGTAAGAACTGATTCATATCCTCCAAAACAGCTGACATTGTCAAATTTCCTAATTTTTGCTAATCTAATGGGTGGGTAAAAAATGATACCTCCTTGTGATCATAATGATTTAAGTGTCTTTTGATATTTTTATTCACCATTAATATTTCCCCTTCAATGAATTACCTGCTCAATGTTTTGATCATTTTGCAGTTCGACTGTCAGGTTTTCTTACTGATTTCTAGGAGTTCGTTATACATTCTGTACATTAAGACTTTAGATTCTACAAATATATTATTCTAGTTTGTTTCTTTTCTTTTCAGTTCCTCTTCTTTTTATATCTTTTTGCTTTTTACTGTTTTCTCACCATGCCATGCTAACTACAGCCTCTGTCACAATGGTTATAGAAATGGTACCAGTGAGCATCCTTGTCTTGCTTTCTGACGTTAAGGGGAGAATTTTTTAATGCTTCCTTATTGAAAATGATTTCTATTGATTTTTTTGTAGTACTTTTTATGAAGTCAAGAAAATTCTGTTCTAATACTAGTTTCTGAGTTTCTATCATGATAAGGTGTTGAACATTACTAAGTGATGTTTTTCTGTATCTACACAATCTATCATATGAATTTTCTCTCGTATTCTGCTAATGCGGTGAATGACATTGACAGGTATTCCTTGTGAAACTACCTTGGCATTTCTGGAATAAACTCAGATTGGTAACTGAGTTTTATCTTTAAAAAAAAATACACTTACAAATTCAGATTTCCAATAATTCTGTTTAAGATTCTGACATGTATTTTAACGAATGAAATAGGCTTATAATTTTCTTCACATACTCTTTTCGTATCAGGCTTTTATACTGGCCCTATTAGAATGACTGGAGAAATAGTTCTTCTTGTATTCTCTCAGAGAGTGAAGTGATATGATCCTTAAAGGTTCAGTGTAGGAGAACTCAGCTCGAAAACCATCTAGTTCAGTTGTTTTCTCCACGGGAAGATTTTAAACCGTTGATTACATATCTGTGATAGTTACAGTAGTATTCAGGCTTCCTATTTCTTCTTAAGTGAGTTTTGGTAAATTCTATTTTTCTAGGAATTTGTCAATTTCTTCTAAGTTTTCAAATTCACTGGTACAAAGTTTACTGTACTTTTAGTCCATCCTATCTTTACTGTATGTGTAGCTGTATCCATTTTTGTATTTCAGTATTATTTGTGCCTTGTCTTTATTTTCTTGTTCACTATCCAAGTGGACTGTCTGTTTTTCTTAATCTTTTTAAAGTATCAACCTGTGATTTCTTTGATCTTCTCTATTCTGTTTTTTAATTCACTGACTTTCGCTTTTCTAATTCTAATTCTTATTTTCTTTGTTTATTGCAATATTCCTTTTGCTATTTTAAGTTAAACGCATAGCTCCTCCATTTTCAGCTCTTCTTCTTTTCTAACATAAGTACTTATAAAGATAAATTTCCCTTTAATACCAATTTCACTGCATCCCACAAATTTTGATTGGTGGTATTTTCACTATTGTTGAGTTACGAACATTTTAAATTTCCATTATGATTTCTTCTTTGTCCTAGTGGTTACTTAGAAAGATGAATAATTTAATGTTACTGGGTTTTTTAAAATTTCTATTTATTTCTAAAGTTAATGGCAGTATGGTCAGAAAATACAGTGTGCAGGACAGTGATTCTCTGAAATGTGTTAGTCTGTGTTTTGTAGCCTATTACATGTTCAGTTTTTGTATGTTTGTGTATCCCACAGGATGGAGTGTCCATTAAACCATATTTAAATGAGTTATTCAAATCTGCTAAAGATAGATGAATTTGTTTATATCTATGAATTATTAGTAATTAAAAAAGCTATTTAAAAATTCCCCAATATGACAATAAATTTGTCAGTATTCTCTAGTTTGGTTAAATGGATTTATATATTTTGAGTCTACTTTATTAGGTGCATTCAAGTTTAAAACTGCTCCATTTTATTGGTAAATTGGACTTACCTTTACATAGTGACTCTCATTCTCCCAAATGACACTTTTTTGTGAAGTCTACTTTGCTGATATTAATACAACTACTCCATTTTATTTTAGTTAGTATTTGCCTGAAATATCATTTTCTATCCTTTTACTTTCAACCTTTCTATATTCTTATGCTTTACGTGTTCTTTTGTAAACAGCATTTAACTCTAAAGCCAACTGATTTGAGGCTTTGTCTTTTACAAGCAGAGATTAGGCAATTTATATTTATCATAGGACTCTTCCTACATTCCACCTTTTTCATCTCTCTTTTTCCTTTTGTATGCCTTTTTCTTCCTTTCTTTACTTTTATTTGGATTGACTTTAAATGTTCTTTTTCCACTTCTTAATTCCTTTTTCCTCCTCTACAGGTTTCAGTACGTATATTCTTGAAACTTTACCATACTAATTTAACTTATGTCAAAAGTCACCTTTCAACCCTTTCCCAAACAATACACTTCAACACTGATCGTCCCCCTGCCGACTTAAATACTATTGCTGTCCAGTGTTTTAATCCTGTCCCCCCACCTCCACTTTTATTTTTTTTAACAAATTACTGAGTTTTATTATTATAGGGTATGAATGCAAGCAGCTGATGACTTCCAAAGGTGTTTCTGTTTAGACTCATATATCTCTATACCTAACTACAATCCGGGACATTTCTCTTAAACTTGAAAGTTAAATATCCAAGTGCCCACTTGTCATTTTGCTGCATGTCTGTCTAACTGTCACTTAAAACTTCCAAAAGGAGTTCCTACTTACCAGTGCTCTCCCTAGACTCTCAATGACATTAACATCTACTCAATGCTCAAACCAAAAAACCCAGTCATAACTGACTCCTCATCATTCCTCATCTCACACCCAATCTATCCTATTCTTTATAATTCAAAAATATTTTCAAACCGGTTTACCTTTCTTTAATCCTCACTACCATCCTGTAGTCCAACAACCTGACTCACTCCCCATCTTTTTTCACTTTAGTGCCTTTCCAATTCAATCTCCACAAAGCAGTTACAGTGATCTTTTGAAAATGTCTGTCAAATCAATTCTCCACCTCAAATCTCACGGCTCTCTCGATAAATTCCAGAAGCTGTGTGATGAGCATAGTCTGGTTCCTGCCCACTTCATCTCATATCTCTCTCCTTTTCACTCATTCACTTCAGCCCCACCACCTTCATACATGAAATCACTTTCCTTTTCAATACCCTTGGTCTTACCTTTCCTTTTGCTTAGAAAGCTCTTCCTCAACTGCTAATTCTCATCCTTTAGATCCAGCTCAAAAGTCAATTCCTAAGAAGTCCTCCCTGCCCACTCTAATTAATGTAGGCACCTATCAGTTAGTGTCTATCACAATAGTATTTTATTCTTTTCATAGTAATCATCACAGCTTGTAATTTGTCATGTTTGTATCTTCTTTATTATGAACCTTTCCCACCATAATAATGTAAGTTTCACGAGGGAATCTTATTTGTCTTGTTCACTGATATAATCCCAAGAGCCAGCACAATGCTTGGCACATATTAAATGCTCACTATATACATGTTGAATGAATAAATAATTACTATCTCAAATTGCATAGGAAACATTTAATAAGATGACTGAACACACAACTAGGAAGAGGAAAACAACGCCACCTCAATCTACTACTGTCAAAACCAATTATGTGTGAAAATTTCTTTCTTTAAAGATTTTCCAATATATTTTATCCCCAGATTTTCTTAAAGAATTAATCTCAAGTTGGAAATTTATACCTTTGAGAAGTACAAATTTTAAAGTTAGTCTAAGCCAAAGAGTTTTTTCCTAAGAAAACACATTTACCAAAATAGATCCCATGAGAGACTAAAAATTAGAACTAACCAATTATCAGAGGAAAAGCAAAGAAAATTCAAAGAGATACTCCCTTACAATAAAACACTAAACCTAGAAGGTTTCACAAGCAAATACGACTTTTAAAGGAACAAGCTATTTAAACAATAAGGTATTTAAGCAACTTTTAAAGGAATAAATACGCTATTTAAATACCAAAAGATACAAAAGAAAAAAAACCACATACACATTCTTTTAGGATCAAACTGATATTGAGACAAAAACCTAGAGACAATTTGCACTGATGGGTCTCAGTATAAAAATCCTATGTAAAATATAAGCAAACAGAATCCAGCAGCTCACTAAAACAACAATAAATCATGACTATGTGATCATGTTGGGTTTATCTCAAGAAGCAAAGTAGCTGGACATTAGGAAATCTAGTAACAGAATTCCTTATGATCGTTAGGTCAAAAGTGAAAAATCATTATGATCATTTCCATTGATGTTAAAAAGACTAATAAAATTCAACATTCTTGCTAGAAGCCTATAAAATAATGACAGAGGGATGTTTCCTTAGTGTGATTAAAAAAAAAATGTGTTTGTATGTGTGTATGCAATTAACCTAAAAGCCAGATTCATTCTAGAAATACTAGAGCAAGGATTGGTAAACTACAGCCCACAGGTTATTTCCAGCCCACCATCTATTTATGAATAAAATTTTATTGGAAGACAGCTACCCCCATTCATTTACATATTGTCTACAGCTACCTTTTACACTACAACAGTAAAGTTGAGTAGCTGCAATAGAATGGCACACAAAGCTGAAAACATTTACTATCTGGGCCTTTACAGTATAAGTGTGACAATCCCTGTAACTACAAGACTCCCATTAAAGTTAGGAAAAGACAAAGATGTTTACCATCAATCACTGATTTCTGGAGATATCATCCAATGCAATTAGACAGGAATATTAAAACTTCAACTTCTGCAACTGCATCCATTTCTGTGAATCAATCACTGATTTCCCTGTTGGGGCTGCTCCTTCTCCCCCGCCATTATCTCCACTATATAGTAATGGCAGTAATTCATTCATATTTAACTCAATCAAAATGACCTTTTAAATGCCCAAGTTTTCTTTAATAAGGCAAAGTGGAAACATACTGTAGCTCAACAGAAGACACTGAAATCGCCAGTATTTTCAATTTAATTGTTCTTTGTAAAATAATACCAAAAGCACAACAAAAAAATCAGTAGGACCTACTGGTCCTACATAGGGCTTTTACATGCAATAAACAGCACACCCGACATTTAAATGTGATGTATACCATTCTTGTACAATACACATAAAAATAACAAATCTCACTGTTAAACATACCCTTCCTGAAGAGATAATTCTTGGTTTTCTTCTTCAGGACCACTGCTATCACTCTGTAGTTCAGGTTCATTCTCATCTTTTCCCGGCAGTGTCTCCCAGCTTTCATCACTTGAGGATTGATCTTTTTCTGTACCAGAAAACCGATGAGGCAAAGAAGCAGACCATTCTCCATCACTGCATTCTGAACTGCAAATTCAGAACAGTATTAAAATAAACCATCATTACATGTGCACTAATCATTTGGAGTGTTAACCAGGCATGATGGTACAGAGTGGACAACTGATGCCACACATGCTGCATCAGGTGTCAATTCAATTCTTAAAATATCTTAAAAATAAATACAGAAATAAATATATTCAGCAGAATGTAACTTTTTCAAATGAATATAGCATATGGCAAGTTATGGATTACCAATTTATTATTTTCTTCACTAAAGTAAATAATTCTATGGTGCTTAGGTATAGGTTCTTCACATTTTAGACATATTTCTAAATAAAAATTTAAATATAATTTGGTAATCATAAATGTTATCTGGAATTAATAATAACAGATTTATTTCTCACCTGACTTGACTAAAACAAATTTCTAATTACATATTGACAATTGATGACATATCCTCTATGAATAACTTTCCACAATTACCATGTTTTAAAAGCTTAACTATTTTTTTCCTTCCTTTTTCGCGAAAGACTTTAAAATGGATGGAGATTCAAATTCATGAAAAGCAGGGCTGACAAATCTTTACTGAAGTCCTTTGGTAGGACTGTGAACCAAAAGGTATGATAAAAGGGTTAATAAAGAACCTCAGACAATTACTTTTGGTTATATTTAACTTTGGTTAATTAGATTACATTTAACTACTCTTAAAGCACTCATCATCTTAGACTACTAAAGGCTAAAATACTACTTTTTAGTGTTGAAAGTAAATCTTAAATGCCTGTTTCAAACATATCAACAATCTGATCCAGAATTCCCTTAAAGATTTCCCCTTGTGCAATGACTTTTGAGAAATCAAAAGATAACAAATTTTAGTTTATGTTTTTGAAAGGAAGTGGTAACTGGTAAGAAATTATCTTTTCTTTATGATTATGGTATATTAATACCTAGACTAGTTAGTGAGTTCCTCCTTCTACAGGCAGATGAATCCAAGAGATCAAGATGCTATTAACAAAAAGCAGCACTAATCTGAGTTCTGAGAAGTTAGCAGTTGTAAAAGTAAAATCAACTTCCAATTTTCGGTAAATGATGGACAGCAGGGCACAAACATCCTGGAGAAGGAATGAAACATAGCCCCGGCATAGCAAATAAAAGGTGTTCCTTTAGATAAGCCCAAGTTGCTTATAGTCTGTAAAAATTTTCTGTGATCCAAAGAATAATGAAAGATCAAGTAAATCATTTCTAGACTTGTATCAGTGTCAAACATAACGTAGAAAATAGTTTTAAAGGAACTTATAAACTAAGTTTCCTTGAGTATGAACATTCTCAAACTCAAAGCCAAATTTCCAATTCCAATTTTGATTATTTCTTTAACAATTAGGGTAAGCTTTCTATATTAATTTGTGGCAATTTTTAACATAGTTACTTAAAAGAAGACATCATTTTTTAAATAATTCAATCAGAGAATGATTCTGCTCAGAAAGACAACACATGAAACTTCTGAACTTTTATGAATTAATGTAATTGACAGGATATCTCCAAATTTCAATACAAAAAGAATGTCTATGATCAAAAGTTAATATATTTAAGAAGTCCATGTCAAGGATTAGTAAACTGCAGCCTTTCGGCCAAATCTGGCCCTCCTGCCTGTTTTTTACAGTCTGTGAACCAAAAAAATTTTTTTATATGTTTAATTTTGCCTTCTAGTCAGCAAAACCTAAAATATTTACTATCTGGTCCTTTAAGAAAGCGTTTGCAGACCCTAGCCTGTATCATTTTTCCTCATTATACAAAACCTTCACCTCTAAGTAGATAACTTTTAAATATACATCCCCAGCCCTGACCACCATACTAAGCTTTCATAATCACTCACTGCCCACCAAACACTTTTAGATTTTCACTCTCCTTTTAGAAAGTTATATTTTTATAAGAAAATCCATCTGCCAGATAAGACCCTTTCTTGATTTTCTATCTGCCAATGGTATTATCCTGCTCTCAAGCTGGAAACCACACATCTTTGACTCTTCACAAACTCCCCATGTTAAGTCCTTTCTTACTTTCCATTCTTTCTGTATAATGGTTCATATATCCTAGCTCCTTTTTCTCCGTATTTCCTAATACACCCTGGTTCAAGTTCTTTTCTCCAAACCTAGACCTAGACAGTCAATTATTAACTGATGCCTGTAAATTTAATCCTATTCCCTCAACTCACTTAAAATATGCATTTTGAATATCACAACTGCTTCAATTTATATCAAATAATACATTTATAATATTACTCCAAAAACCTTCAACAGTGCTTTTTCCTAAAGCAGTATTTCACAAACTTAAGCCATTTGCCTACTGCCCTCACCATTTGTGCTACAGTTGTACATTAACACTGTGTCCTAAGGTAGAGTAGTTGAAAACACAGGTTCTGGAGTCAGCTTGCCTGAATTTGAATGGACCACGTAACAGCTGTCAAGAAGTTACTTAACCTCTCTGTGCCTTTAGTGCCTCACATATCAGGTGAATACAATAGAGTATCTGACAACTCAATGAGTTCATATGAGGAGTAAATCAGTTAACATACACAAAACATTCTAACAGTACCCTGTAAATAATAAGTTATCAACAACTGTTCGCAAATCTTTTTTTAACAACATTTTTTTTTCACTCAAATACATTTAGTTATCTCCTAAGGAATATCCACAAAATTCCAAATTTAATGTGCTAGCTATATTTTTTTGATTCCCATTAAAATAAACATAAATGATAAAAATCAAGAACACTTGGGGCTGGCCCGGTGGCATAGTGGTTAAGTTTGAGTGCTCCACTTTGGCAGCCCAGCCCAGGGTTTGCAGGTTTGGATCCCAGCGTGGATCTGGCACCACTAGTCAAGCCATGCTGTGGTGGTGTCCCACAACAAAAAAAGAGGAAGACTGGCACAGATATTGCTCAGTGACCAATCTCCCTCAAGCAAAAAGAGGAAGAGTAGCAACAGATGTTAGCTCAGGGTCAATCTCCCTCACACATACACAAAAAAATCAAACACTTGTTTGTGTACCACTTAATATACTTCAGCCACTTTGGAAAATACTGGCTTATAAAACAAAGAGTTTAAACTTTCAATAGCATTTTTGATTTACTACAATCTAATCCCAGTTACTAGTACATTCTTATATCCAACTCGTCCCTTACATGAATGCTCTATTACAAATACTGTCCTGAAGTGAGAACTTTCACCACAACCATTCCTTCCACCGTCAAGAATGTCTTCAAAATCACTTCACCTTTTTTCACCTTCAGGATCAGATCATTCCTTCAAGACCCTCTCCTATAAAACTGGTTCTTTTGTTTCTCAATTAATTTATGAACTAGACTTCTTGTTTACATTCAGTCCAACTCACTATGTTGCAGCTGCTTCTTTAACATTGCATTTAAAGGTATTTTTCATAAGCGCAAAATCATATTTTCTTTAACAATTACCAGAAAAGCGTCCAAGCAGATTAGCCTGAATACTCGTAATAGTACTCGTAAGGTCTCAGAAATTAAGACAGTGCAGTTACATAATCTTAGATGGAGAACTTCTAGTGATATTAGTTTACTTGAAAAGGGCCAACAATTAATCCTCTTCAAAGTTTGTTCCAGATATTAATACACATTTGTGACATAAGTGATAGGAAGTAACATATGGACAATCTCCTATTAATATTTCATTCTGAACACTATTTTCTATGATAAATTTCAAACTTATTGTCTACTACTAATTTGTAGCTCTAAAAGTCCAAACTGGCTCAGAGGGCTAGTCAGAGGAGACTATGCAACTGTGATTAAGATTTTTACTATAAAAAACAAAAAACCTACCATAGGCAATTTCTTTCTGAAGAAACAAAAGTAGTATATTTAACATCAGGTGAAAGTTCCATCTATGACCACCTCCTTTTCACCCCCGGCAGTGGAATGCCACATTGGTAAGAGCAACCTTTAAAGTCAGATTTGGGTTAGGATCTTGACTTGATACTTACTATGATGCAAGCCTGGGCAATTAACTTCCCTAAGCTCATTCTTCCTCATCTGTAAAATGAGCTATTAATATTTACTTTCCAAGTCTACAGTGATCTTTAAATGAATACCGCAGATAAAATGTTTAACACAATTTTTGGAAAATGGTACAAACTTAATAAAGGTGGTAGTTACTTCTTTCATTATATAAGCTGTCTGCTTAGACATTTCAATTGGATTTCTAACCAGCACACCATTTTCCTCTTTTCTCTATCAAAGAAAATCTACTCTACATCGTCTGGTTTGTCTTACTGGATGGCAATATCAGTCTCCTGGTCACCCAATCAGCTTAGTCTTATCTTAGTCTCTCTTTATACCAGAGGTCAGCAAATTATGCCCTGGCCCCATGAGCCAAATCTGGCCACCTGTCCATTTTTTAACAGCCTGGAACCTAAAGTGGTTTTTCGCATTTTAAAATGTTTATTTAAGTACCTATAGAATATCATCAATTTTGCCTTTTAGTTCGCAAAGTCTAAAATATTTACTATCTGGTCACCCTTTAAAAAAAAAAAAAGTTTGCAGGACCCTGGGATCCAGAGAAGATGAAGCAAAAAAGAGCCCAACATAGGTCAATGGAAGAGAAACCGTGGAGCAGGAAAAGGTAAGTAAACACCTCAATAGTAGCACTGAAGTCAAAGAAAATGGTACTGAGAAAAGTCAATTGTCTATGGAAATTAGGAGGTCACTGTCAACATTAGAGAATACAGAAATAATACTGGGAGTTGGATTTGAAGGCATTTAAGAGTGGAGAGTGAAGGAATAGAAGCAGTGAGTGTGAAATGTTTATTCTGAAAATTCAGCAGTGGAAGAGAAAACATAAACAGGTAAGTAGTTAATAGAATGAGCAAGACCAAGTGAAGCTTTTCCCCAGGATTCAGAAAAATTAGAGTGAGAGGTAGACAGAAGCAACCTTGAAGTAAGGATAATAGATAAATAAGGTGTCAGAAATTACTGCAGGCACAGAACGAGAAAAGTTACCTCTCTTCATTGAAGAAGAAATTAAAAATAGGAATAGATACTAACATATTCTAATATGAAGAGGAAAATAAGGAAGTTCAGAGTTAACTATTTCAGTATCTCCAGGAAAGCAAAGAAACAGTGTTATCTACTAAGACTGACAAGAGTGTATGGAACTAAAAGCAGAAAACATAAAGATTTAAAAAAAACTTTGCAAGGAAAGTAAGCAACAGAAGAAACAGGACACAAAATGATCATGGAATAGTGAGGACTCATTTCTTCTTGATTATAAAAGCACATGAGTTAAACATTTTAAATTTCTCAAAGTAAAAACTAAATTAAGTACCACTTTGATTTTCATATGCTCTTTCATTAGTGTTATCTCCCATTAGCATTTGGAGCTCTATTCAAAAGCAGACAACTATAATTTACTCAAAAGTTACACTCTTTATGCATTCAGTTGTGAACCAAAAGAGTTTTTTTCACATGTGGAATGAAATTATATGTGACTTCTAGACAAAATAATTTATGTACAAATGGTAGGTATAAAAAAGATATAGAAGTAAACTAGCCAAAACCACCCTCTTATTCCCTTAAATCCCCCAAGGCACTTGTTTGTCTGTCTTCCAGGGCATTTATCATATCTATAAAACCCCAACTATATAGCACCCTAGGGAAAAGTGAAATCTTAGATAATCTTGTTATCTGACTAGCTGAAGGTCAAAAATACTTTTTGAATTTTATTGAAAATACTCTGATGGAAATTACGTTAAAACATATCATACAATTCTCTGCATTCGCAAAGATAATATACTGAACATAGTTTAAGCAGTGTGGGACATTTCACCACTATTAACATTTAACTATGTTGTAATATAGTGATATGAATGGAAGTTGTTCAAACCTATAAGGCTGCTTAATTTAGTAAATAAGGCCCAGATGGTTGCTCTTTTAGAATTGTGCCTTTCATTTACAAGTTTCTGTTTTTTTCCCTTAATATCAGAATATTGCAATCTGTAACTTCCGAGCATGCCTGAGGAACAAACCTATTTATCCCTAATTTACTCCTTCTAAACTTCTATGAACTTCCAAACAAGATAGAAAGGTTAGCTAAAATGTTAGAGCATGTGCTTTAAGATCTTTGTTTCGGCTACTCATAGATGGTTTATCTACTGGGATACAGAGCAATCAGAGGAGCTCTCTCTTCATGGCTCTCAGCTAACTTATGTAGAAGAGGAAAGGAGCTTAACGTAGCCCCATGAATATTATCTGTATATTCTGTCTTCCTCATAAGGCTAGTGAACACTAACGGAACAAGGATCATTATTATTTGTGTTTACAGAGAACCCAGAACAAAGCCTGACACTTAAGAGAATTTCAATAAATCCTTTTTGACTATAACAAACTGAAATCAACTAAATGGCTAATATTCCTTTTATTCTCCCAACACCCTCAACAACAAAAAAGTTGTCCCGACATTTTTATCTTAGGTAAGTTTTACCTTTGAAGCAAGGTTAAAGCCTAGGGACATAAAAACTCTGAAAGAAACCTTAAGTGCTATAAGAAATGGTCAGAAGATAACATGCCTCTCTTCAGCACAGTTAGGCCCAAGGTTAAAATGTGCTGGCATGGCTGAAGTGTTCTTTTAAACTCAAGATCTTGTCCTCAAACAGTTATTAAAGTTCTCAGGGTATATTTCAAAAGAACAGGGTGTTAAGTTCAGCTTTTTGGTCTAATTCCAAGTCTAGTAATTATATGCTGCCTATTAAAATTCCCCTGGCAGTTCTAATTTAATAAGGTAGTGCTCAGTTCCTGTCAAACAGCTCCGAGCAATGCTACCAGCTGCACTGCTGATCCCACATAGTGTAATGTTTCAGACGCGATTAAGTGATCATTTAGAATTTCTCAGGGAAGAAATGGGTCATGCCTTCATTAAGATATTTATGGTAAAGTCACTGTGTTTCCCCATTTGTCCAACTGCTAATATCAGAACTGAGCAGGATTACAGTAAAACATCAGGTAGATGAGCAAGTGGCAAAAGAAACTAAAAGGAGTGTAAGGCTATTAAACTTCAACCTTTATCTGGCACCATAGTAAAAGGCATTCTGGCAACTGTGATCCTTTGCAGGCAGTAAGGGGAGAGGAAGTGGAAACAGTAGCATAGAAACAGAATTACTCCTCAAAATATACCGACTCTTGAAACGAGATCCTAAAACATATCTTAAGGCTTATAGATGCAAATATAAGTGGAATTCTAGGTAGAATCACTATCCTTGAGAACTTATTCTGTGATGAGAGTCTTAAAAAATAAAACAACTCTAAGTGTTTCTGGCATTTCAATGTGTCTTAAAGAATGCTCCAAAATTACTTCCATCATTTAAGCACATCCCAGCTACGGGTTCTGTAAGTCAGCACATTACTAAAAAGTCAAAAGAAAAGAAGTTTCTATTAACTGTAAGCATTTTTCTCATCTGTATATTGTGTTCGTAAAAAATCTATCATTGTTCAGAATACTGACATATCACTTAAGGAAAAAAAGTATAATTAAGACAACACCTTATAACCATTAAAAGTCAAGAGTCATTCTAGGCAAAGAAAACTATTGACCAAAAAAATCAATTTAAAAACCAAGAGCCAAGAAAACTATCCTTTCTCTTGAGGTTGGCAACCAGCATAAAGATTTCATCAACTTCATTAGATTACATTAGGCCTGACTATAAAAAGCAAACAAACAAGATTTTTATTTTTGATTAGTGTGTCTACAATGGAGAAGGCACAGCCAAATTAAATAATTTTCTTCAAAAAAGTAAAAATGTAACTGGGGAAAAAAATACAACCACCTAATACTTTTGAAAAGATAAGTTATCTAAGACTGTAAGTTTCTTTTTTTTTAATTGTAACCTAGAGGTATAAGAGAGGTTTCACAATCCAATCCAAAAATCTTAGGGCTAAACATGCTTTGGAATTTAGACTTTTTTCCCTGAGATTTAGAAATACTACTTAATAATTCCCAGTGGGGTCCAAAACAGTACCCTGTAATCAAATACTTTTATATTTCTGCGGCAAAATGTATAAATACTTGGGAAAAAGGCCTCATTTTAGTTCAGATCCAGATCTCCCAGCAACTAAGTTAACATCAGGTCGTGTTTTGCTGCCCATTTTGGTTTTCAGAACTTTGTGGATTTTAGATAAAAGGTTGTGGACCTAAACTGAAAAAAAATAGAAATAAGTCAGGCAAAAGTTCTTAACTAACTTTACCCTTAGCTTAAAAAACAGTAAGTTACATAAGTATTGTCTGCTAACCCTGGAAGTTTACAAACGTCGAGATAGCAGTAGAAATATTTCAATTGTTCTGTAAGTTACTTATACTATATTACAGAAGCTTAATTCATATGTCCAAAGAAAATCAAATATATTTTATTAATTTTATGAATGAAATAAAAGACATTCATATTCAAAAAGGATAAATTTCTTCCTTTGCAGTATTTTCTAATTAAAAAAATAATTATTTCTACAAGTTAATAAAATCTTGAAATTGCACTGTAATTGAGCATGGTCAAAGTTACCACTAGCTTAAAAGGGTACGTGAAAGTTTGGACTCTGGTGTAATGAAAAGTCAGCAGCCAGACAAAGAAATTCTCCATTTCTCTCTTCTTTCTGCTGTCTTACAGTTTGGAAAAAAATAATCCCAGATTGTCAGAGGCAGCAAAATGCTTATTATAAGAAAAGTTATACTCCTCTTGAAAACAGTAAATTACAGTTGTAAAACTCAGAGTCTGCAGTTAGGCAGTAAGTAGATATTCAAAATTCCAGCTCCACCATTTACTAGCTTTGTGACTTAGGAAATTAGTTAACTACCTTAAGCCTCAGTTTCCTCATCCACAAATGGGGGAAATAATAGTACGTACAATGTGGAATTGTTAATGAAAATTAAATGCTAAATGAAAATAAGTTAAAAATAAACTTAGTGACAGGAAGAGCAACAAGAAGAATACATAAATAGAGAAACAGGTGATATTAATATATATTGGCAAAGTTAATACAGTATTATCAACCAAAATTTTCTGTGATCTTTTTAAACCCAGACTGGCTTAACATAGAATTTTTTTTGCATACAATAAATGTTTACCTTGCATCTCATTAACCGAAATGCCATGAATTGAAAGAATTAGTATCCTATCCCTTTGTAATAACTAATAGTCATTATCTAAACCTATAATTTCTGTAAATTCCTGAAATGCCTCAAAGAAAGTTTTTGTGAAAAATTAACCAGTTGTTTGCATATATGGTTAGTACTCGGTAAATAAGAATATTTGATAAGTCAAAATATCTAATTCCCTGACCATGTCAGAGAGTTCATCCATCAAACATCATGGTACTAGAAATAAACCACTTTGTTCACTACACAACCTGACAAAGCACTGCATGAAAACTTACCTATCTTCATCTTTGTCATATAGTTGGTAATAATCTCCACAGCCATTCCAAAAGGTGTTATCCACAACTTCTTGCCTTCCTGCTATGGCTCCACTTTCTGGTGTTACTTGGTTATTTTCTGTTTCCCTCTGTGTAACCCTTGAGTAAGGTGGATCCAAGAACATACAGTCATGTTCTCCATCGTAGTCATCACATTTTATTAAGAGGTCATCTGAGCCGTTTTCCTCAACTTCCAAAGCCTCCCTCCACCTCTGAACACTTCTTTGCTTAGCCTCATGCCTATTAAAACCTGTTTCTTGGTCCACATGACTTGAACTTATCAGTTTTCTAACTTTGGGCCTCACTACCTGTTCAGGAGAACTTCCCCTGTTCTTGTCCCTATCACTAGTATTTTGTTCACTGCAAATATGCCCCGGAGCACAGGCTGAATCTTCAGTTGAATTTTCTTTCTGTCTCTCCTGGCTAGTATTATTTTGTTGTTTCTTTCTAACAACTTCATCTTCAGAAGAAGACCTCTGAAATTCCTGATTGTTCTGACTGACAAACTCAGTATCACCAGAACTTTTCACTAAAGGTGCTGAATCTAACTCTTCAAACTCATCTCTTACTTCACAGTTAAAAGAGGGAACTGGCAGGGAAAGACCAGTATATGCCTCTACCTCTCCATTTTCCAACTCAAATATTGTATTGCCCAATGCTTCCTGATATCTACCACCTTCTACAACTTCTGCAGAAAGCTGAAGACGGTCATTATCCTCTCCATGTCTGCCATCTGGATCATAAGAGTCAGTATGAACCAATGCAATTCCATTTTGGACACTTGAAGCATTACAAGCTCCTGAAGTATATTCTCCCTCAGAGTGATTATGAAGATTCGTACTGCTTCCTAAGGCCTCTCTGCCTTCCTCGCTATGATGTACTGCAGCAAAGGATGGACTGCTCTCAATGGTTTGATTCAATGCCGTATCACAAATGGGAACTTCTGTTTCACTTTTTTCAAATAAAGGGTTGTTGGGTAAAGATGAATGAATTTGATCCACTGGACTGGAACCTTCATAGAGAACAAAAGAAACATATTTGGAGGGATTAATTTAGATAAAATTTTATTTAACAATGATTATTTAAGTAGAATCATACCAAGTATTACCTACTTGAGAGTCTGAGTGAATTTCTTGGACAGCTCCTTCTGTGCTCCCCAACTTAACTGGGAGGGCAGATTGGCCACTCATGAGTTCATTTATGCCATTGTGTAGCCTCTCAATATCCTCTCCCCTGGATGTCTTCTACAGGTTTCTTTCAACTAAATCCTAATATCTAAAATATTCCATAAAATACACTAAAAGGAGAGGCTAATGAGAGACTGCACAATGAGAGGCTTAAGTGAAATCACAGGGTAACCAATCTGCTCTCCCAATTGTTGGGGTGTGCAATTCAAACTTAACTTCTTTTACCACATGGAGGTAAAAAAAACTTCAAAAGTACTTCTGAGAGACATAAGAACAGGTTACAGAGCTAACAGAAATGAGACTTTATTGCGTTTAATGTCAATTCAGAAGATTATATATCAGTGTCTAGATAAATATTAGATTTCTATCCCCAAAATGGATTGTTGTAATACATCTACAATAGTGAGTTAACTTTAGATATGTTATAGCCATAAACGAAAAAGTACATTGATTCTCTTTGCCATAGTTTGTCAAAACCTGAGACAAGAGTAAAATCATATCTATTCTATAAATTACTTTAAGCACGACTACCTTTTATCACTACTAATATAATAAAAAGTGAAGACATTCGAGATTTGTTGAAACAAAAATTTATAGATTCTAATTGAAAAGCAATCTTGTCACATAACAAAAAGACTTCCTTAACAGAATGATCTTAGCTAATAATTCAGATTCTTGTATATAAATGACAGTAAAAATAATCTAGAATTATCAAGTTTGCTCAAGACAAGAGGAAGTTGTCCAAAAATGTGTAATTATAGTACATAGATAACTACAAATACTTTTCCAAACCACTGAATAATGAAGAAATTTTAACTGACTAAGCATTACTTAATATTTCTATTTTATAAAGTGATTTTAAAAAATCAAATCAGCCAAGCTGAATTATTTAGAAATACAATTAAAACAACCACAAAAAGCTATTTAAATGTAATAGGTATGGAAAAATACACTCAGTTCACATTAAAAAAATTTTTTTTGATTGAAAGATGAAGATTTCCTCTGGTTGAAGGATGTAACAATGTAATCACCACCATGTCAGTGTGGTTATATTTTAACGACAGGCCATATTCTATTTTCTTCTATGTTTAAATGTATATACTATTAATATTAAATTCAATAAAAATTTCAAAATAGAATTTCTTGATAGGAAATGTACAGCATTTATACCCACAGACACACAAAAAACTCACAATTTCAAATATTATAAGATCAATTCCTACATGCTTATTAATAACTCTTAAATAATTTCATGTTGCATACCTGACGAATTTTCCTTTGGAACATCATCTAGTTCCAACACTTCATAGTCATCACCAGCCCGACCTAAGCTTCTTTCATGTCTGGTCATACATGGTTTAAAACTGACATATGCATGTCTTCTTCCATATCTCCTGCCTGTGATTGTCTGATATCCTCCTGCTGGTTTGGGCCAGGCAGCCTTGCTGGATTCTTGATCCATTGCTGAAAAACAATGTTAAAAATAAAAGAGGTACAGCATTGACCTTTATTCTGGTGGACCAATATGGGTATTGTTTCAACATACATGCTATTATTTGCCAAATCATGTTACTGAACATCAACTGCACCTTACTAGCACTATAAGACATATTTCAAAAATTAACATGAAATACTATGTTATGAGGGTTATGTGGCCTTTCTACTCCAAAAATTATCTTTGAAAGATTGGTTTCTTTAAGGTATTTCAGATTTTTATAATGTAACCTACCAAGAAAGATATTTCATATGCTAATTTATTATCTGCAAAAGCTCATTAAGGATTGGAGAATGATCCTCCAAATTATCTAAGTAAAGTACCTTACATACAAGTGCTCAATACATATTCATTGAATGAATTACCAGCACATGACAAGATGGTTTCAATTACATTAAGAGTGAATATATTCCTGTCAAAAGTTAACAGGTAACTTTTAAAAATGGAACCTATGCAAAGAACCAATGGACCCCAAAAAATATAGCCCAAAGATTAGGGTCAGATAAAATTTTCCAAACAAAAATAGTGATGAGCCAAGTCAAACATCACCAATGGTATACATCACGGTAAGAAAAGCCCTCAACATTTGAACAACTTGAATACTAAGTTCTGATGACTGAGAGGTACACAGTACCTTCTTTTACTTAGTAGGACATTATTTTAAATATATATTAAGTTTGCTCAGTCAATTAGATTTTACATATACTATGCAGGAACTAAACAAAATATTTTCTGACAGTACATGGAATAGTTAATAAATGGAACAGTTACATACTTTTAATTGCATTAAAATAAGAAATATATTTGCTTCCAAGTGTGCAAGAAAAACAAACACGTATTTATAACATACAATACCAATAACAATACATTGGTACTTAATCCTCTCAACAACCTGATGAGGTGGACACCGTATTTTACTTTAAAGGTCAAAAATTTAAGGGTAAAAGTAAGTATTTAAGTAACTTAACTTGTCAAATAATCCAACAGTATGACTCCAGAACTAGTGCCCTTAACAAATCCTCCAAAGGAATAGTCTCCAAAGTGAAAAGCACAACAGAAGAAAAGGGGCTGTCCAAAAATATAAGAATTTCTATTTATGCTTATTTTCATATCGAAAATTAGAAATTAAGCTTTACAAATATTCAATATATGGATTGAAACTGGCCTTGACTAAGACCATGATCACATGTCATGTATGGTACTCAAGGTATCTGGAGGGAAAAATACCAAGTTGTCAAGATAGAGGAATTGAAAGACACCTTGCTTACCTGCTGGCTCTTTTTCAGTATACTGTGACATATATGGCAGTTTTCGTGTGCCTAGTTCAGTGGAATTATGAATGTGATTTAGTTTTTACTCACACAATGGATAAACTGCAGAAGATTCCTACAAAGAAACAATGGATTAAACAAAATATTGATAATACAAGCACAAAACAAAAACGACAAAACTAATATTCCTCCTCCTCCTAGTGAGGCTCTTTGTTAGCCCTATAATAATGTAGCTAAATACAATCTGATCTGACAAGTCAATCAAAAAACCTCAAAACAATCAAGATGGGTATTAGAAAACAGATTTACATTTCTTCTTTGAAAAACCTTGTTGGAAGTATGCATCATCCTTAAGATTGATAATGACAACAACACACATAATTTTTAAGTAAATAAGCAAATATAGTGGGAGAAGTACTTACTGGGGTACATGACCAAACTCCTTGGAAGTCGACTACACTATGCTATCTTGGCTTCTCCAACAAACTATAGTTACTTTAGCCCTGGCATTGTTAAAAGAAGTTAACCCCAAGAATACAAACATCATTTTAAAAAGGTATAATGGCTTATGACAATTAATAACTAATTAATAAATGTAAATAATGATATACTTATTCTTTACAATAGTCAACTGATCATTCACATACTTGAATCCCAAATAAGAACCTATTCTAAATTAGAAAAACTAAAATTTACCATATAACAAATATAGAAAGGTTTTCCTCCATTTTGAAATTAATCTATTTATTTACTATTTCAAAAGTTGCAACTTGTGCTTTTTTTAAAGTTTGGTAAAGGCTTTGGTGGTACTGTACTTAAACACCTTATTTACTTAAACATCTGAGCTATTGCTAATTGCCTATCACTAACTCAAATGTATTAGAAGATGACAGTTCTGCAAATGAGTTTAACTGTTTATGTTATCTGTTTAGCCATGGATAGCTATATATTAACGTATTAAGTGTACATACACAATCCCTCATATAAACTATAAATTCAGCAACAGGTTGTGCTCTTCTAATATATCTGAATCCAGTGAGATTGTTAGCAATAGGAAAAGGGTAAAAGAGTATCAAACACCTAATTCTTAACGTACTGGCAAAAGCACGAGCTCTAATTAATACTGCTTTAATAATAAGAAAATTAATCTGAAATAACTTGAATCTTCACAGATTCACAGCACAGACATGACAATCTTAAAGGACGACCATAGATTTAAGCTCAGGAGTATTTTATCCAAAGCCTTTTCTTTGGAATAAGGTTTATTCTACCACGTTTCAGGCACTATTTTTAGTGTTGAGGATACAACAATGAACAAAATGGACAAATATTCCTGCCCTCCTAAAATTACAGTATGGTGTGTAGACACTAAACAAAACAAGTAATAAATAAATATGTTACATAATACATACTACACAGCAAAAGGTGGCAGAGAATAAAGAGTTGCTCGGGTGTGCAACTTAAAACAGGGAGGTTAGGGAAGGCCTCACTGAGAAGAGGTCATTTGAGCAAACACCTGCGAGAGAGGGAGCCATGTGTAAATGTGGAGAAAGGAAATTCAAAGCAGAAAAAACAGACAATCCTGAGGTAAGAACTTCCAGAAGTCATCACAGCAAGAAGTCTAGGATGCAATGAGCAAGAGAGAAAGTAACAGATAAGGTCAGAAAATTAATTAGGGAGTGGAGGAGTGAGCTGGAACAGATCACATAAGCCTTTAAAGGATAATGCAAGAAATGTAGGTTTTATTCTGAGTGAGATGGAAACCACTCAAGAGTTCTAAGCAGAGAAGAGATATTATCTAACTTCTGTTTTAATAGGAACATTCGGGCTACTGTTTTGAATAGACTGAAGGGGAACAAGGTCAAAGGCAGTGAGCCCCGTTAAAAAGCTATTGAAATAATACCGGCAAGACATCACAGTAGTTTAGACCAGGGTAAAAACAGAGGTGGTGAGAAACGGTCAGATTCTGGATATATTATGAAGGTAGAGCCAAGAAAATTTTCTGATACAGGTTATAAAAGAAGGTAAGGAGCTGAAGTGGACTCCGAGGTTTATAACCTGGGCAACTGGAAAAACAGAGTTGCCATTAACTGATATAGGAAAATCTGCAGAAGACAGAGAAAATACCTTGAGTTTAGTTTTGGATGTGTTAAATTTGAGATATCTATTAGACTTTCAAGTAGAAGTGTTAAATAGGAACCTGACGTTGACTGGAGAATTCTGAGCTGCTAGTATAATTTGGGAATTATCAGTATATATAGATAATATTCAAAAAGGCAAGAACTTGGACAAGACATCTAAGTGTAGCTGAAGAAGGAAAGAAGCTCAAGGACTGAGCCTTGAGATGATCCAACATTACGAGGCTGGGGAGGGGCTGGCCCCGTGGCCTAGTGATTAAGTTCAGCGCACTCTGCTTTATGGCCTGGGTTCATGGGTTTGGTTCCCGGGCACAGGCCTACACCACTTGTCTGCCATGCTCTGGTGGCGACCCACATATAAAGTAGAGGAAGACTGGCACAGATGTTTGCTCAGGGTTAACCTTCCTCAAGCAAAAAAAGAGGAAGATTGACAACAGATGTTAGCTCAGGGCTAATCTTTCTCAGTGGGGGAAAAAAAAAGTCCAGGGCAAAAGAAGTACCAGAAAAACTGACAGAGGCCAGTGAGAGAAAAGAAAAATCTAGGCGTGTGGATGCCAAATGAAGAAAGTGCTTCAAAAAGAACTGATCCATTGTGCCAAATGCTGCTAAAAGGTAAGGTATGATGAGGCTCTATAACTGGTCACTGGGCTTAGTAACATGGAGGATACCGGAGATCCTGGCAAGAGCACCTTTGATAGAATGGTGGGTGTAAAAGCATGATTAGAATGCTGTTAAAAGACAGTGAGAGGAAAGGAACTGGAACCAGTACAGAAATCATGAAAATCACCCTGCTTCTCAATCATATTTTTCTTTAATGTGATTCCACTTTCTTCTTAAAACTATTCTTTTTGGAGCCATCCAAATTCCTGATCTAAATTCAGTCTACTTGTTTTCAGAGTCTCTAAACTTTTCTTTCTTATTTCCACTCTATGGAATGGTAGATTTCATCCACTTTTTCTTCTAGCCTTCTAGTATTCTCTGTAATAATCTTTTTAATTTCTTGCACTTTCTTGTTCTCTGTTTTTTGTTTTTGCTGAGAAAGATTCGCCCTGAGCTAACATCTGAAGCCAATCTTCCTCCTTTTTTTTTTTTTTTGCTTGAGAAAGATTAGCCCTGACCTAACATTTGTGCCAATCTCCCTCTATTTTGTATGTGGGTCACCACCACTGCATGGCTGATGAGTGGTATAGGTCTGTGCCCAGGACCCAAACCTGTGAACCCAGGCCACCGAAGCAGAGCGCACGAACTTAACTACTACCCCACAGGGCCAGCCCCTCTTGCTCTCTGCTTTTTAAATTATTATTATTTTCAATAGTGGTTCTTGTCTTATGAATAAAATGTAAACTAGAATATCTCTGTAGATACTAATTATCTCTATTTCATCTGAGGCCAGCTATAGTCAAGTGTCTACAACAGCATTCTCTCATTCCTATCTCTGAACTATAAGAAAGAAAAAAAAAAAGGGAGAACAGGGAGGAAAGAGGATGAATAAAAAGAAATAAAGACCACAGATGTATGTCAAGAGTAAAACGATTAATTCATCAGTCCCAAATTTATATCTAAAATGAACTGGAAACATTAAGTCTCTGAGTTTTCTCTAAAGAGATGCTTCCTTTGCTGAATTAACCTCTTGCTCCTTGTACTATTAACCTAATAAATAACATGACTCCTCTCTTCTTGTAACAATTATTTATTTCAAATGCTTTGAAGTTTTTACATGCTTCTTACAAATTATTTTAAAAAACTACACAAATGTGTTGCTAAGAATTAAAGGAATGAATCAGGGAAGTATTAATTCTAGATATTCCACTTATTAACCTAGAAGTCATCACTTTATCATTTTAACTAGGATAGTATGCCAGTGGCTCTAGACAAGCAATAGAAATAACCTTCAAAAGAATACAAGGAAAAGATAGGAGAGAAAAAAGCAAGGAAAAGAATTTAAAGACAAAGGCCTTGTTTTATTTTGATTTGAATGCACTGTGTCTATTGCATGCACTATGTCTAGTATATTGTTTAAGATAGTATGTTGCTGAACGAACAGATGAATGAATGAATGACAAGTCTGTACTTCTTCTCTGATGGAAATGCAGAAATATAATGAGAAGAGAGGGCTAAGGTATACTTGGGTACACTTGGGTATACCGGCAGTCAAACTCCAACTCTGATACTTAGGCAAGTTAAATGAAAGCCAGTGGTAGAAGAAGTAATTTAAAAAAATAAAAATCTAAATAGTAATGAATGCAGAAGTCTTAAGCAAACAGAATAACGAGTGCTCATATACCTAAATGAGTACAATATACACTGAAGTTGGTACATAGGAGGCCTACATATTGAATTGCCTTCAGTATTGTCATACTTCTCCTACTCCACTGAGTAGTAAACTAATGACGAGGCTTGTATAATATTTAAAAATAACACATTATTATTTCTGCAATGTAGCTTATTCACTTCAGTAACATCACCATACCTCTATTAGAATAATGTGGTGATTTTAACATCTCTCCACAAATCTTTGATACTTCTCCCTTCAAAAAGTGAAGCCTAATTTGCTACCCTTAAATGTGGGCTGTACTCAGTGACTTGTTTCTAATGAAGACAATGTGACATAAGTGACAGTGTGTGATGTACAAGACTAGGGCATGAAAGGCATTATGGCTTCCTCCTTGCTCTCTCTCTGGGAGAAGCTAGTTGCTACAGCATGAGATCACTTAAGTAGTGCTATGGATAAGTCTGCGTGATAAGGAGAAACTGAGGTCTTCTGGCAACAGCCATGTGAATGAACCACCTAGGAAGCAGATCCTTCAGGTCCAATCAAGACTTCAGAGGACTGCAGTCCGAGTTTACATCTTGACTGCAACCTCATGAGAAACCCTGAGCCAAAACCACCCCTCCAGGCTGCTCCTGAATTTGTGATGCACAGAAGCTCTGAGATAATAAATGTTTCAAGCTGCCACATCTATTGCAGCATAAAAAATTATCCTGCAATAGATAACAAATACAAATAATTTAGATTACATGTACTTAGATACTCGATTTTCTTATACTTCCACCTAATACGAGAACAAAGATTTTCTAATACCATGTCACGAAAATACATTTTTTCCCTTTAAAAGATCTACTTATTCCCAGCATGGAAAGTGCCATGTTCGAGCTGACAGTATTAAAATGAATTATACTGGTCTTTTGCTTGTTAACAATGTCAGAACTGCTGCTTAGTTCCACACTCCACCTATCACCTACTAGATACTCATTAAATAGCTACTGGATCAGGAACACTTACTTTTAGAATTTAAATCTGATTTAAACAACGTTTTAGGGAGAGGGAGAGAGAAATCAGTTGAACTTCTAGAAGAAGAGTTTCAACTGAATCCTTCAATCTATACCCCTGTGACCCATCTGCTGGGAGCCAGAAATAACTCATTTTAAAAAACTGAGGTATAGGGGCTGGCCCTGTGGCCGAGTGGTTAAGTTCGCGCGCTCCGCTGTAGGCGGCCCAGTGTTTCGTTAGTTCGAATCCTGGGCGCGGACATGGCACTGCTCATCAGACCACGCTGAGGCAGCGTCCCACATGCCACAACTAGAAGAACCCACAACGAAGAATACACAACTATGTACCGGGGGGGGCTTTGGGGAGAAAAAGGAAAAAATAAAATCTTTAAAAAAAAAAAAAAAACTGAGGTATAATTGACACATAACATCAGTTTCAGGTGTATAACATGATGATTCAATATTTGCATATACTGCAAAATGATCACAACAATAAGTCTAGTTAACATCCATCACCACACACAGTTATAAAACTTTTTTTCTTGCGATAAGAACTTTCAAGATCTATTCTCATCGCAACTTTCAAATATGCAATATAGTATTAACTACAGCCACCATCTTATACATTACATCCCCATGACTTATTCTAGAACTGGAATTTTGTACCTTTTGACCCCCTCCACCCATTCTGCCCAGCCCTGACCTCCAACTCTGGCAACCACCAATCTGTTCTCTATATCTATGAGTCTGATTTTTGTTTTTTTGGGTTTTTTTAGATTCCACATATAAGTGAGATTGTATGGTATTTGTCTTTGTCTGACTTATTTCACTTAGCACAATGCCCTCAGGGTCCATCTATGTTGTTGCAAATGGCAAGCTTTCATTCTTTTTTATGGCTGAATACTATTCCATTGTATCTATATATATGCCATATTTTCTTTATCCACTTACCCATCAATGGACACTTAAGTTGTTGGCTTTTGTAAATAATGCTGCAATGAACATGGCGAGGTACGTATATCTTTTTGAGTTGGTGTTTGTGTTTTCTTCAGATAAATACCCAGAAGTGGAATTGCTGGAACATAGGGTGGTTCTATTTTTTATTTTTTAGGCAACCCCCACCTGTTTTCCATAGTGACTGCACCAATTTACATTCCCACCAACAGTGCACAAGAGTTCCCTTTCTCCTTATCTTTGCCAACATTTGTTATTTCTTGTCTATCTGACAACACCCATTCTAACAGGTGTGAGGTGATAGCTCACTGTGGTTTTGATTTGCAGTTCCCTGATAATTAATAATACTGAGAATCTTTTCATGTACCTGTTGGCCATCTGTATGTCTTCCTTGGAGAAATGTCTATTCATATCCCCTGCCCATTTTCTAATCGGATTTTTTTTTTTTTTTGCTACTGAGTTATATGAATTCTTTATATATTTTGGATATTAACCCCTTACCAGATACATAATTTGCAAATATTTTCCTCCCATTCTGTAGGTCGCCTAGAAATAACTCACCTTTTAACATGTCTTTTCTAGAAATAGAAAAGTTAATTGAGAAACAAATACAATTTGATCCAACTGTTTGAAGGGGAAGTCCTGATTACTCTTCCAAGCCCACTGGAATATTATTTTATATTCGCCCATAGTTAGCTTTATATATATGCCTCCAAAATGTCTTAAAATGTTTCTGAAAATTCTTTTTAAAGTGAGCTTCTATAATTATCTTGCCTGTATTTCCTTTTAGTAAAATACTTCTTTAGTCATGTAAAATTTTGTTAATTATATCACACTTGAGCTATAAATTCAGAAATACAAACTTCATGACAAAATGAGTTTATGACAAACTATGACAAATGCTACTAGAAAGCTGTTTTATACATGGTAGAACCAATTACATTTTAACTTAGCATACTAACATTATCTCATCTTTCTACTTCAGCTGCTAAAGCAAAGTAAATATTCAAAGAGATTAATGAAGTATCTATTTTGAATAACAATCTAAGCTTGCATTTAATTTCTCACACATATTCTTTTTAAACTATCTCTTGAGTTTTCATATCTTCTATCCACAAGCACAGATGGTTGCTTACACATATACACAACACCAAAATATTGCAGTAGATCTAAATAGCAGATACACAATAAATAAGGACTGAGGTGCTATTATTTCTATATATCACTGTAAACCACTGGACATATAACTAAAACTAATTGCAGTAAACCAAATAATCTACTATCAACCACCAGACTTGGAAGTTACAGGCTGCTACACAAGAAAACTTCCAGGATGTGACTACCAAATTCTGCAAAGGGACAACTGCAGAAATAATAAAAAAGAAATTTTAAAAGTACAACTGTTAAACTTCTAAGAAAATGGGTTTGCTATCCCTGGTAACAAAGCTCTCCTCTCTTCTCTGAAAACTTTTTTGTAAACTATTGTAAAAGAAGAACAATAAACTCAGCATTGTTATAGTAAAAATTACATTAAAAACATAAACATAATATACGTAATCAGAAACAGATCTTTAGATAATCCAAAAATTTTATATCTGAGTAGTTAAAAAACTTAAGCAGTTACAAACTTCCAATTTCTGTATGGTAACGATTCTATTTCACCAAATGTTTATAAACTCATATTCTGTTTTAAAAAAGTGTTACAGGGGCTGGCCCTGTGGCCGAGTGGTTGGGTTCATGCACTCCGCTTTGGCAGCCCAGGGTTTCACCAGTTTGGGTCCTGGGGGCGGACATGACGCCGCTCATCAGGCCATGTTGAGGTGGCATCCCACATGCCGCAACTGGAAGGACCCACAACTAAAAAAAAGTACACAGCTATGTACTGGGGGGCTTTGAGAGAAAAAGGAAAAACAAGATCTTTAAAAAAAAAAAAGTGTTACAAAATACTGTTTTCTTAAAGACTATATATAGAGAGAAACCTGTGAAGAAAGAATTGACTGGGCATATACCTAACACTCTAGAACGAGATTTTCTGTAGTTTAATGGAAATATAATTGGCTAAGGAGGAAAAAAGATTAAAGAGGAGTCAAAGACAAATTGAGATGAAAGAATAAACTAAACTATCAATCCACTAAAAAACAAGACAAAGGATATTCCTCAAATTTACCTCTCAGTTAGAGAGGACGATCTCTGATTCAGATGTGGCAAAAATAAGAAGGGCCCTGGTCAACTCACCCTCCTTTGGGATGCACAAGTCAATTCCGTTCAGAATAAAAAAACGGCAGAGATTTATTCCCACGTCAATAAGCCAGGAAAAGAAAAAAACAAAGGTACAACCAAAAAAGGGAAATAGAAAATTCAAAGTTATATATACCAAAACGTAGCAAAACTTCATTTGATGATTAAAATCACAAAATATGCTCAGACTAAATTAATTTATTTGTGCTATTAAGACACTTAGATGTGTGCTAACTACAAAAACAAAAGAGGATACGTGAGTAGGGGTTGGAGAGAGAAAGAAACAACCATGGCAAAATGTTGAAGTAAGATGATGTGTACATGGGGGTTTCTTTGTACTCTACATATATTTGTTTGGAAATCTTCAAGATAAAAACTTTTAAAGTATTTTCCTTTTCTCTGCAATCATTTGTTGAAGAATTGTTTACATATAATAAAGTACAAAACTCTTTAGCATACATTATAGTTCAACAAATTTTCACATATGTATACATCTGAGTAACTATCACTCGATCCACATATAAAACACTACCATCATTTCAGAAGGTCTCTCTTGCTCCTTCCAACTCAACTCCTTTCAAGCCACAGACAATTACTTTCCTGACTTTTATTACCCCAGATTAGTCTTCCCTGTTTTAAACTTCATACAACTGATATCATACAGTGTGAACTCTTTTATAAACATCCTTATTCATGTTTTTTTACCTTTCTTGGATAGATATAATTTAGATTTACTGGGTGACAGTATATGGTTATGTTTAGCTCTAACAGTTACTGCCAGATTTCCAAAGTGACTAAAACAATTTACATTCCCACCAGTAATATATGAATATCAGTTGCTTCATATCCTTGGCAATACGTGATATTGTCGGTCTCTAATTTCTGCCATTCTGGTAGGAGTCTGATGGTGCCTCATTGTGACATTTCCCTGATGAGTAATAATGTCGAGCAGCTTTATCTATTCATATTGGCCATTTGGATATCTTCTTTTGTGAAGAACCTGTGCACTTTTTGGCATATTTTTAAAAGCTGGGTTGTCTTTTTCTTTTTGATTTGTAAGTTACTTATATTTTCTGGATACAAGTCTCTCACTAGATTTATTTATTTCAAATATATTCTTGCACTTTGTGGTTTGCCTTTTCTTTCTTGATGTCTTGATGAATAGAAATTCTTAACTTTAGGTAGTCTAGCTTATCTATATTATGTTCTATTTAAGAACATATTTTGTCTATGGTAATGAAGATATTCTCTTAGGTTTCCTTCTAGAAGCTTGATAATTTTTGCTTTGACACTTAAATCTATGATCCAACTCAAATAAACTTTTGAATATGGTATCAGTAAAAGTCAAGGCTCATTTCTTTAAATACGGATATCCAGTTTACCTAACACAATTCATTAAAAATAAAAGATTTCTCTTAACTTCAGTGAAGTTTTTGTCATAAACCAAGAAACCGCATATATGAAGGTCTGTTTCTAGACCATTGGTCTTTAAGTTTACCGTGTTCTAACACAACACTGTCTTGATTACTGTAACTCACAAGTCTTGACATGTGAGACATTTACCTTTTGATATAAATTTTGGGATCCATTTGACCAAAATAAAAAGTTCTGGGATTTTAATTGAGATTATATTGAACCTATAGCTCAACTTAGGGGAAACTCATATTTTAACAATATTGAGTTTCCTACTACATAAAGATGGAATACATTTAAGTATTTTAAAACATCTCTCAGCACTGTTTTGTAATTTTCAGGGTAGAAGTTTTGCCCAAGTTTTATTAGATTTATTCTTAGGTATCTCACATATTTTGATGTTATTCTAAATGTATTTTTCTAATTTTAATTTATACTTTTTTGGATGCTAGCATGCAACTTACAATTAATTTTTGCATATTGGCCTTTGATCCAGTCATCATGCTAAATTCACTTATTTTAATAGTTTGCTGGTGAACACATTTGTGTTTTACTTTTTACTTCCCAATTTGTATATTAATTTTATTTGCCTGAGGGCCCTGGTCAGGATGCCAGCAGAACATTAAATAGAAGGAGAAATACTGAACATGAAACAAAGTATTTCCTTTAGTATGACACTAAATCGTAGGGTTCTGTTGATACACTTTAGAAAATTAAAGATGTTTCTTTCTATTCCTAATTTGATGAGGATTTTTAATGCAAATGGATGTTTAATTTTGTCAAGTGATTTCTTTGTATCTACAGACACAATCCTACGGGTTTTCTACACTGTTCTGTTAGGGAGAAGGATTACATTGATTAACTTTAAAACATTAAACCAATCTTGCATTCCTAGAACAAATCTGTGATATATTATCCTTTTTACATACCACTGGGCTATTTCTGTACTTATGTTCATAAGAAATGTTGGCCTACAATTTTCTCTTCTGTCACGTTTTTCTCAGGTTCCCCTATGAAGATTATGCTAAAATCATAAAATGTTTTGGGAAATGTTTCCTGTTTTTTTTTTTTTTTTTTTTTTTACTCTCAGAGGAGTCTGTGTAAAACTGGCATTATATCTTACTTAAATGTTTGGAAGATTTACCAGTGAAGCAATCTGGGCTTGAGGTTTAATTTGTGGAAAAGTTTTTGATGAATTCAATTTGTTTGGTAAATATTGCACAACTTAAGAGTTTCCATTTCTTCACATATCAGTTTTGATAAATTGTGTTTTTCAAAGATTATGAACTTCATTCAAGTTAGTGAATGTATTAATATAAAGTTGTTCATAATTTTTGTATATTAACAACTTAATATCTATAGGATCTGTAGCGATGCCTCCTTTTTCAACCCTAGTATTGGTAATTTGTGTTTTCTCCACTTTTTTCTTGAGCACTTCATTATAGGTTTATTATTTTAATAAAGTCCTCTCAACTGACTGTAGAACTTTTCTATTTCACTTATATCCACTTTTATCTTTACTATTTCCTTCTCTCTACTTTCTTTGGGGTTGATTTGTTGCTCCCTTTAGTTTCTAGCTTAGACTACTGATTTTCAACCCTTCTTCTTTACTAATATATGCTTACAAAGCTATAAAGTTCTCTCAAAGAACTGCTTCAGTTGCATTCCACAAGATCTGATGTAATACACTTGCTAAAAAGTATTTTCTGATTTCCACCATGACTTTGTTTTTTATTCATGGACTACTTAGAAATACCTTGCTTAATTTCCAAACATTTGGAGCCTTTCTAGTTATTTTTCTGAGTTGTAATTAATTCCACAGTGGTCAGAAAACATGCACTGTATAATTTCAATTCTTTGAAATTTGATGATAATTCTTTAAGGATTAGAATAGTTTGGCAAATGTCCCACATGTACTTAAGAAAACAAAAAGCATAGTCTTCAGTTGTTAGATACAATATTCTACAAATGTCAGTTATGTTACATCCAGTTGATTAATCATATCATTTAAATTTTCTGTTCCGTTACTGATATTTTTATATAATTGTTCTATCAGTTACTTTAAACATATATTTAAAATCTCCAGCTATGACAGCATATCTGTCTTTCCTGATAGTTATATTAACTTCTATATTCAGAAGGTATATTCTTAGGTGAACACACACACGATTATTATGTCCTCTTGATGAACTGACCTACTTACTGTATTTTTCTCTTTATCTCATAATACTTATTGCCTTCTCTATTATGTACAATGTTAATATGGCTACATCAGCATTCTTTTGGTGAGTGTTTGCAGGTAATACTTATTCCATCTTTTTACTTTCATCTCGTCTGTAGGTGCCTTTACATTTAAAGTTTTCTTATAAACAGAATATAGTTGGGTCCTATTTATAAGGTCTAACAAGATTTTTATTTCCACTGTAGTGTTTATTCCATTTACATTTAACATAATTACCAATACAGATGGGTTTAAGTATCACCTTGCTATTATTTTCATTTTCCTCATCCGTTTTTTGTTCCTTTATTCTTCCTTTCTTGACATCATTAGTACTGCTCAAATTTTTTTCTACTATCCAATTTTATTTAATCCACCAGCTTGTTTGACATATTTTTTAGTATCACTCTTTTAGTGGTTTTCCTAGAAACTACAAAATGCATCCTCTCCATTTGCTGGATGTTATTTCCTAGAGGCTCTAGATAACTTAGCTTCCTCTAAAGAGGGTTTAAGTTTTCTTCTGCCAGGCAATTATATTTTAGGTAAAGACAAAGTGTGGGTTAGATGAGAGCATAGACTCTCTGAGAATTGCAGAAACGAAGTCGGCACCTACTCACAGGCTCTTATCCATGGATTTCTACTGGGTGCTGAAAAGATTTGGAACAGGCTGGGAGACTAAAGAGGGCATCTTTTACTGGTGGGATGGAGTGACTGTCAGTAAGGAAAAAGAATGAAATTTTACTTGAACCCTTCACCCCTACAGAAAAAAAGCCTTAAACCATTGAGAGGAGGGCAGCAGCAATCACTGTCATCCATTGTGGGTAGAGAATGGGTAAAAGAAAAAAGATCTTTATTCCTGGAGTAGGGTTAGGAAAGAGATCAAGGATTTCAAGAGATGGAAATGCAAATGCTAGAAATAAGATAAATCATATTAACAGTGATGGGCTCATCAAAAGACTAGTCAAGGAAAGTATAAATGAGCTTCAAGACAGAAAAAAGAATAAGTAAGCTGCAAGACATGAGAAATTACCCAAACTGAGATACAAAGTCATTAAAAAAAACAAAAAAGGGGGAGGGAAAAAAATCAGAACAGAGCCTCAAAGAACTCTGGCACTGTATCAAATGAACTACTATGTGTAACTGGAATACCAGAGAAGAGAGAGTAAATGATGCAGAAGAAGTATCAGAAGAGAAAATGCTGAGAAACTTCCAAATAGATCTAAGAAATCAAACATAAATCTAAAAATCTCAGTGACCATCTACAAAAAGCAGGATAAATACAAAACACCCCCCACCAAAGACAAATCATATTCAACCTGCTATAAAAAACCCAATGATAAAGGAAACATCTTTGATGCAGAGAAATGAAGATAAGAATTACAACTGACTTCTTATCAGAAACTATGCAAGCCAAAAGACACAATGGCATTCTTTTATTCTTTTAAGTAATTATTCTTTTAAGTAACGTAAGAAATACACTGTGAACAAGGAATATTACACCCAGCAAAAGATTTTTCAAAAGAAAAGGTAATATAAAGCACTTTCAAGCCCATTCAAGACTTGGTTACCAAAAGACCCAAACTGCAAGAAATGTAATATGAAGTTCTTCAGGCAGAAAAAATAAAAGACACTAGATTCTACAAGAAAATGCAGAACTCTTAAAATAATTAAAGTGAAGGTAACTGTCAAATATATTTGTTTCTTATTTTCACTTACTTGAAAACACAACTGCGGAACGTAGCACTGTCTGATGGAACTTTGTGAGATGATGGAAACGTTCTTTATCTTACACAGTTCAATATGAAAGCTAAATGCTACATGTGGCTATTAAGCACTTGAAAAATGGCTAGCATAACAGATGAAAATTAATTTGAACTTAATTTAATACTAACTACTCTAAATCCACAGTTAAGCAGTCACACTGGCTAGTGACTAATGTACTGGACAATGCAGTTCTAAAGCAAACACAGTAGCAAGGTCTTATAAATTTATGGCATATGTAAAAGTAAAATGTATGAAAGTAATAGCACATAAGATAGTATGGAAAAATTGGAAATATACTGTTGTAGAGCTCTGACATTATATAAAAAGTGGCATAACACTGCTTGAATATACACTGCAATTAAAGGTATGTAATGTAAATTGTAGAGAAAACCAGTATAATTTTTTCAAAGAGGCAACATAAGTATAAGCAGTGAGCCAATAATGAAGATAAAAGGGACTCAAAATAGAGAACAGAGAGCAAATAGTTTAAACAGAAAACAACTAGTAAGATGGTAGATTTACATCCACTACATCAATAATTACATTAAACATAAATGGTCTAAATATCTCATAAAAAAGACATATTGTCAGGATAAAAATGGTGGGTTGTCTACAGCAGACCAACTTTAAATACAAAGGCATAGACTGAAAGTAAAAAGATATACAAATACTAATTGAAAGAAGGGTGGAGTGGTGATATTAATATTAGATAAAGTAGAACGCAGAAGACAAAATACTACCAGAGATAAAGAGAAATATTATATAATGATAAAAAAGTCAATGCAGGAGCCTGCTCAGTGGCACGGCAGTTAGGTTTGCACATTCCGCTTTAGCAGCCCAGGGTTCGCCAGTTTGGATCCTGCGTGTGGACCTATGCACTGCTTGTCAAGCCATGCTGTGGCAGGCACCCCACATATAATGTAGAGGAAGATAGGCATGGATCTTAGCTCAGGGCCAGGCTTCCTCAGCAAAAAGAGGAGGACTGGTGGTAGATGTTAGCTCAGGGCCAATTGTTCTCAAAAGAAAAAGAAAAAAAAAGTCAATGCACCAAGAAGACATAACAATCCTAAATATACATGCACCTAACAGAGGTTCAAAACATATGAAGTAAAAATAGTTAGAACAAAAAGGAAAAATACACAAATCCATAATTGTAGACTTCAATTCTTCTCACAGTGATCAACAAAACAAGCACACAAAACCTCAGTAAGAAAATAGAAAATCTAACAAGCCCTGTCAATCAACTTAGTCTGACAATTATAGAATATTTAACATAAAACTTAGAATTTAATATGAAATATAGAATTCATAGAAAATTCTACCCAAAAGCAGCATAATACATATTATTTTGAAGTGCACATGGAACGATTACCAAGACTGACTATATTCTGAGCCATAAAACAAACTTCAAAGAATTTCAAAGAAATTAAAAAAAAAATGTTATCTTGTCTATAACAAAATTAAACACAGAAATCAATTACAGGAACAGACAAGCAAAATCAACATAAAATTTGTGGGAATATCTAAAGTAATGCTTAGAAGGAAAAGAAGAAAAAGCCCTCAAATTAATGGCCTAAGCTTACAGCTAAGAGATAAGAACATAGAGAATCTAAACCCAAAGCATACAAAAAGAAATGGTAAAGAGTAGAAATCAATGAAATTGAAAACACACACACAAAAAGCAATAAAATAAAAATGTGGATCTTTGGGGGCCGGCCCAGTGGCGCAGCGGTTAAGTTCACACATTCCGCTGCTCGGCGGCCCGGGGTTCGCTGGTTCAGATCCCGGGTGCGGACATGGCACTGCTTGGCAGCCATGCTGTGGTAGGCGTCCCACGTATAAACTAGAGGAAGATGGGCACGGATGTTAGCTCAGAGCCAGGCTTCCTCAGCAAAAAAAGAGGAGGACTGGCAGTAGTTAGCTCAGGGCTAATCTTCCTCAAAAAAAAAAAAAAAAAAGGTGGATCTTTGGAGAAATTAATAAAATTGATAAACCTAACTAATAAAGACAAAAGACAGGATATATTGCCAATATCAGGAATGAAAGAAAAGACATCACTACAGATGCTACAGACACTAAAAGGATAATAAAGAAACAACTTTATGGTAATAAATAGATGAAATAAACAAATTTTTTGAAAGACACAACTACTAAAGCTCATATAGTGAGTAAAAGTGACTCATTTAGTCAGAGTGAAAGTTTTCAAAAAGAAAGAGATAACCATAATCATCCTATACCTATTAGTGTAATTGAATTTAACCTTTAAAACCTTTCAGCAAAGAAAACTCTAGGCCCAGATGGGTTAGCTTGCAAACTCTAACATTTACGAAATAAATACTAATCCTATGCAAAATTTTTCAGAAAATATAAGAGGAAGAAACACTTTCCAACTCTATGAGGCAAGCATTACCCTGATATAAAAAATTACATGAAAAGGCATCCTTCATGGCCATAGATACAAAAAAGTACTCAACAAAATATTATGAAATCCAATCCACTAATTTATGAAAATGACAATACATCATGACCAAGAGAGATCTATCCAGAGAATGCAAGGTTGACTCAACATTTGGAAATAAATCAATGTAATTCATCTTATCAACAGACCAAAAAAGATAAACCATATGATCATCTCAACCAATACAGTAAAAACATCTGACCAAACTCAATGTCTACTAATCATAAAAACTCTCAGCAATCTAGGAACAAAATGGGAACATCCTTAACTTGATAAAGGGCCCTATTATACTTAATAATGAAGGACTGAAAGCTTTCCTCTTAAGACCAGGAATAAGAAAAGGATATTCACTCTCACCATTCCTGTTCAGCAACATATTGGAAGTCCTAGCCAGCGCAATAAAAAAAAAAAAAAAAGGAGGGAAAGGTGTACATACAAATTGAAAACAAGAGAAATAAAACTATTCTATATTTAAAAATGACATAACTATCTACACAGAAAACTCCCAAAGAATCTACAAAACTTAATCGAATAAGTGAATTTACGAAGGTTGCCAGATTCAAGGACAGTATGCAAAAGCCAACTGTATTTTTACATACAATCAATGAACAACTGGAAACTGAAATTTAAGAAAATTATCAATTACAATAGTATCAGAAGGGGCCGGGCCCTGTGGCTGAGTGGTTAAGTTCACGCGCTCTGCTTCAGCAGCCCAGGGTTTCACTGGTTCGGATCCTGGGTGCGGACATGGCACCACTCATCAGGCCACGCTGAGGTGGCATCCCACATGCCATAACTAGAAGGACCCACAACTAAAAAATATATATATATATATATATATATATATATGTACACACACAACTATGTTATGTACTGGGGGGATCTGGTGAGAAAAAGCAGGAAAAAAAAAGAAGATTGGCAACAGTTTTTAGCTCAGGTGCCAATCTTTAAAAAAAAAAAGTATCAGAAGTGATGAAATATATATAAATCTAACAAAATATGAGCAACGATATCTTATGCTGAAACTACAAAACGCTGATGAAAGAAATCAAAGATCTAAACAAATGAAGATATCCTGTCTTCATTGATTGATTCAATATTAAAATGTCAGTTCTTCCCAAACTGATGCATTCAACACAATCTATATTAACATCCTCAACAGCACTTTTTGCAGAAACCAACAAGTCACTTCTAAAACATTTTCTGGAAAAGCAAAGGAACTAGAATAGCAGAATGATTCTGAAAAAGAATACAGTTGGAGGACTCTCATTATCTGATTTCAAGACTGATTATAAAGCAACAATAATCCTGACAACGTGGAATTGGCAAAACGACAATTACAAAGATCAAGAGGACAATCCAGAATAGACTCACATATATGGTTAACTGATTTTTGACTAAGTTTAATTCAATGGGGAAAGGGAAAGTGTTCCCAACAAATGGGGCTAGAACTGGGAAAATGAGCTTTGACCCTTATCTCACACCATAAATAAAAATTAATTCAAAATGGATGACATATCTTAACATAAAAGCCCAACATAAAACTTGTAGAAGAAAACATAAGAGGAAATCTGCACAACTTTGCATTGAGCAAACTTAGAACACAGAAACACAAACCATGGGAAAAAACTGACAAGTTGAATTTAACCAAAATTAGAAGTTCATCTATTTTAAAAAGTTAGGAAAACAAAAACCTAAGTCTCCAATTGCAATGTGTGTGCATGTGTTTTGTGGGTCAAAGGACTTGTATAAAAAAAAAATGTACAAAGAATTTTTACAACTCAATAAGGTAAACAACTCCATGTTTAAAAATGGGCAAAGATTTGAACAGATACTTCACAATGGAAGACATACAAACGACCCCCACAAACACATGAGCAAATTCATAGTGTCATTAAGCATGAGACAAATGCAAATTAAAATTACACTGTGATACTACTACACATCCACTAGAGGGGCTAAAATTAAAAAGACTGAAATAACCAAGTGTTGGTGAGGATGCAGAGCAACTAGAACTGTAAAATGGGAAATAGTTTGGCAGGTTTTTATATTTAAACATTCAGATACCATACAACCCAACAAGTCTATTTCTAAGTATTTACCCAAGAGAAACGAAAACATAACGTTCACACAAAAACTCATTAATGAATGTTCTTAGCAGCTTTATTAATAACAGTCCCAAACAGGAAACAATCCAAATATCCATCAATAGGAGAAATGGTCAACAAATTGTGGTAAATCAAAACCATGTAGTACTACACAGCAATAAAAAGTCATGAACCAGTTAAATACACAAAAACATGGATGATCCTCAAAAGCATCATGCTGAGAGAAAAAGCCAGATGCAAAAGAGTACATATTATACAAGTTCATTTATATGAAATCTAGAACAAATGAAAACAATTATACAGAGAAAAAGAGGACAAATGGTTTCCCAGGGTTGAGGGGAAAAATGTGACTTAGTGCTAAAAGGCAGAAGAGAATTTTTGGAGATGACAAAAATACTATATATCTTGATTATGGTAATGAAAATATTCTACTCTTGATTATGGTGGTGGTGACATCGGTGTACACATTTGTCAAAACACACTGAGCTGTATATTTTAAATATGTGTTTCACTGTATGTAAATTATCTCCAAGAAAGTTGATTCTTTAAAAAGGACCTCTAGGGGCAGCCTGGTGGCGCAATAGTTAAGTTCGCAAGTCCCACTTCAGTAGCCCGGGGTCTGCCAGTTCGGATCCAGGGGGTGGACATATGCACCACTTGTCCAGCCATGCTGTGGCAGGCGTCCCACATATAAAAAACTAGAGGAAGATGGGCATGGATGATAGCTCAGGGCCAATCTTCCTCACCAAAAAGAGGAGGATTGGTGGCAGATGTTAGCTCGGGGCTAATCTTCCTCAAAAAAAAGGAGCTCTCTTGGGAAAATATTAACCAGGCAACACTGGTGATGCCCTTATATAACCACTTAAAATATCAATAAAATTCAATACCAATTTATGGTTTTTTAAAATGTCGTCAGAAATGAAAAACAACACTGAAATCATCTTGGAATGCCAAGATTAGAAGAAAATATTTTAACCTGATATTCTCTATTTATCAGAAAGCTTCAGCAAACATCATAATTGATGCTAAAACATTAGAAGCGTTCCCCTTAAAGTCAGAAACACACCACCAAGTTTTTAGCTATCACTGCTACTATTCAACATTATATAGGACATATAATAGCCAAAGCAATGAGGAAAACACCTAAGTTATAAAAACTGGAAAGCCACAAAATCGTGAATATTTTCAGATAACCATCAATTCAATAAAGTGATCAGACACGGTAGAGAAAAAATTCTAAAAGTTTTCCTATAACCAGAAAAGAGAGAGAAATGTTACTGAAAGTTTCCATTCACCAGAGCAATCAAATCATAAAATACCTAAGAATACTAAGAAGAAATGTCATACATATGGGGAAAAAACTATAAAACTTTCCCTAAGAATACAAAGCAAGATGTGAATAAAATGGAGAGACAAACCATACATACATACATTTCTGAGGCAAGAGACTCAATATCATACAGGTCAGTTCACTCCAAATTAATCTAAAATTTCAATATAATCTCATTCAAAATACCAAAGGATTTTTATTTAATTTCCAAGTTGAGTCTAAAAGTTCATCTGGAGAAGAAATGCATAAGAAACAGTCAAGAATAATTTTGAAGAGAGTAATAAGGAAGGAGAAATGGTTATAAAATTTTAAATGTGCATACCCTTTAACCCAGCAACTCCATTTCTAGGAATCCGCACTCCAGAAATAATCACACATGCAAACAGAGGAAGTTTCCTGAACAGGTGACTCTTAGGATGAAGGCAGGACCAGATGGGGTAGTGAGACTTGCACTTTTTACCTTACATTCTTCCATACTGTTTGAATTTTTTAAATTTAGAAAGATTTATAGTTTGCAATTAAAAACTAATCAATAAATTAAAAAGTTAAGAAACTAATTAATTTAAATGTCTTTCAGTAAGGGAATGGTTAAATAAATTACAGCCCATTCAAACTAATGAAATATCACTTAGCCTTTAAAAAGTATTAGGGAGACTTTTATATAAAATAAGTAAATAATACAACTGAAGATGGCCAAAATATATAATTATGAGTGAAAAAAGCAAGTGATATATCAATATGTTTGATATCTCCCCCTGCTAAAAAAAACTTTACACAAATGTATATATGTTTAATAGTGCATTTAGAAAGATGCACAGTAAATTGTTAACTCTAGACACTGGAGCAGGACTGGGGATGAAAAGAAACGTTCACATTTTACCTAACAATCCTTTTTCGATACTGCTGAATTTTACTTCGAGCTTGCATGTCTGTAATTAATTTTTAAAAATTAAAGTTATTTCATATAAAAATAACGAATTCCAGAAGGCGATTACAAATTGAAAAAAAGTTGAAACATTTGTTATCCTCATGTTTGCGTACACACTCTTCAAATGATCTGTAGTCTTCAGCAAAGGTGACTGCCATTTTAAAGAAATTTAACTGACCAAATAGTTCACGCTAAAATAACAATATATTAAGCCTTTTAAAAAATCGTAAACTTCACGGAACCAGCAGACTCAAAGTAGTGCCTAAGCGTATGTAAAAAAATCATTTTTCATGCTTGGAGAGGGACGTCGCCTAGATTCTTCTTCCTCTCTGCAAAAAGACTATTTACCTCCTCCTCTTTTCTTCAACTTGATCTGAGCGGCTTTAAACTCACCATTTTGAATGTGCGCAAAATGATTAACAAGCAGTAATCTTAGGGAGGCCGAAACTGAAGCTGCATCTGCCAGAGGCGTGCTGTGACTTGACATGGCTAACGGGGAGCAGCAGCGATGGAAGGGGGCTAATATCTGGAGAAGAACGATTGCTAGGCTTTGGACAGGGTGTCTGCGTGCCCGAGCCTCGCTGACAATCGGGGAAAATGCAAACACAGCCAGCAGAGCGACGGCAACGGCAGGTTTTTCGGGGGAGGGGGGCGGCAGGCCTGTGGCGTACGATGCATCAGCTCTCTGCGGGGTGACTGGCGATGGGCAGAGGAGGCGGGTGTGAGGGGCTGGTGGGGACACGCTCTCATACAGTCGCGAGTGTGGGGAGAAAAGCAGCGGGGTCCTTGGCCACGGCACCAAGGACAGCAGAAGCAGCAGCAGGAAAAGGCGGCCGGTGGAGACCCCTGACACCAATCGATGCCCTCCACCGTGGGCTGCGGGCCCGGTGGCCACGGACACGAGCGAGGCCCCCGGTCCGGGCTGGACGGGGCCCAGGAGGCGAAGAAGGCCTCTCCGAGCCAGCCATCAACCCCACCCACCATGGCCGGCGCAGTGGGCCAGGGACAGGCCCCGCTCCATCTCGAGGAGAGAAAATCAGAAGCGGAGGAGGTGACAGCAACAATTTCGTCGCCCGACCCTCACATTCCCAACATCAGAACAAGCCAGATTTAAAAAAAAAAAAAAAAATCCCCTCACCGAACTGTGCAGCGGCTCCGGAGCGAGAACAGCGCTCGATCCTCCACCCGCCACCACCGCCTTCTTCTCCGCCTCCGACTCCTCCCCCGCCGAACGCGCAGCGGCAGGCGGCGGCAGCGGCGGCGACGGCGGCGGCGGCGGAAGCAGAGGCGGTGGCGGCGCGTCCCGCCCCTTGCGCCGCGGTACAGGCGAAAGGGGAGGGCAGGCAAGCCCCGCCCCCAAAACGGCGCCGACCAATAGACTTGAAGGACCTCTACAGGAAAAATCCACATGTCCAATCAAAACCTGAGGAGTGGGTTCACGTAAGTGGTTGGGACGTGGCAGAAAAAGGGAAAAATATTTGGACTGTCTTTACGGCCGGTTTCCCCCTCCTCGCTCAGGGAGGCTTCATCGATTGGTCGAAGAGCGGAAGGACGAGGCCACACTCCGCCCCGTCCCGGTGTGGGCCGGGCTCCTTTGCCTGCAGCACTGCGACGTTCGGGGAGGGGCCCGGGCGCCGTGCTGAGGCTGGAGCAGCACAGCCTTTTGTGGTTTGGGCTGGGAGAAAAGGGCGGGGTCTCAGGGAAAGGGAAGAGGGTGTGGAGAGTAAGGGCAGGACTGGCGCAGCTAGACTTTTACAGAAATTCTAACAGCAGCAGCCCAAATGGAGGCATTAAAGTCAATCCTAATTCGACTGGAAACCTGGCTAACAAGGTTAAAGTCTCCTGGCATAAAGTTCAGTCCGTTGCAGTTCAGATATGGCTGGGACAAGAAAAAAAGAGCAGACGGAGGAACTGCACGTTTGCCCACCCTGACTCTGGTCGCTATATAGTGTCTTCTCCCCTTCCTCCCTACAGGCAGACCCTTGCCCGCCTCAGTTCTGATTGTATTGGGACGGGGGCGGGCTATGGGGAGACCTGCGTTTCCTCTTTATAGCCTTGGCCGGACCAGAGCCTTCCCGTTTGCGTCTTGAGGCTGATAGGTTGTCAAACCGGGAAGTAACAGCTCCCATCACATGCAACCAAAATAAATAAAACAGCTGTAGTCTCTGAACACTTTGCTTAATTTAAACCCGGGCAACAGTTTAGTTAATCATATCAGTGTTGCTAAATTCTTTCTTCATCCTGCACATGTCCTCTTTTTTCATCCGGAACGTGTACGCTTCTCTGATTACAGTCCTCTCCTCTTATCTTATTCCCCAAGCCCCTCCACTCCCTCCACACACACACCCAGTGCCCAGGATATATTTATTGCGTCCCCTCCCCCAAAAATTAAGAGCCCCACTTCTTCTGCTGTCTCTGGCAACTGCAAAATCGCCTGCCAGTAAACGGAGACTAATTTTTTTTTCCTGCTGTTGATGAAAACAAATTATCCAAAATTTGCTGAAGAAACTTAGGTTATGAGAATTTGTTTTGTGAAATCTCTAAGTCGCAGTCTACCCCTGTAGAACATTTCTTACGAAGATACCATTTTCCGCTTGATATTTCTCTGCTTTGCACATGTTCTAGATGCTGTGACTTTTTCATTCTGTCTCTCCCTCTTTGAAAGAGAATTCATATTTTAATCACATTTCCCTAATCTCCCTTTAAGATGTCGCATATTGATCCAATTAGATATACTAACCTGTTTGTTGTGGCAAGTTTCCCCAAATTTCAGTCTTTTTCATACCGTATCTGTGTATACTACTCACAGTATTATTTATTATTTTCTTTAAATAAATGTCTTTTTCTTCTATTTCTTTTTTTTTAAAGATTTCATTTTTCCTTTTTCTCCCCAAGGCCCCCGGGTACGTAGTTGTGTGTTTTTAGTTGTGGGTCCTTCTAGTTGTGGCATGTGGGATGCTGCCTCAGCATAGCTTGACGAGCAGTTGCCAATGTGCACACCCAGAATCGGAACTGGCGAAACCCCCCAGCTGCCAAAGCGGAGCACAAGAACTTAACCACTGGGCCAAGGGGCCGGCCCCTCTTCTATTTCTTTTAGAGGGAAACTTTATAAAATCACTATAAATTAGAAACCTCTATCATCTATCCTAAGTAGAAAATAACTGTAAGAAAAGTGAACATAAAACAATGTTTTTAAATTCTGGCTGGAGACTATTGTCTACTAAAGTCTCTGAGTCTAGAGCCCATTTCCTGTTAAAAGGGGATGTTATGAGCATTGGACACATATTAATGACTAAGCATGCAAATAGCATTTTTGTCATGATGGAATCAAATGATAGAAAAATAGAACCAAGATAGGAATCACTTTCTCACCATGTGAGTCAGTTTTTGATTCTGCATGCATGTCCGAACTAAAGTCATTCAAGGCCTCGAAAGTGATCTGTGTTACTCTTTGGGAAACTGCTGTGGGGGCTTAAAGCATGTATTCTAGAATCAAACAGACCATATTCTTATATTAGCTCCTGCATTTATAGCTGTGTGCCTCTGGGTAATCTACATACCTCTCTGGGCTCAATTTCCAATTTAAATGTGGGGAAAGTAATAATGCCTATTCATGAGTTGTTGTGTAGATTAAATAACCTAATAAATGTAAAGCATATCATACGTAGCATGTGTAAGTGCTAAATACATATTAGCTTATGTATTGTATTATTAGGTGTCTCGAGAGATAATAATGTGTATTATTGACTTATATGCATTATTAATTTGATTCCAGAGGTAAGAAGCACTGCCTAAGGCAATGGTGAAGGTACCACATAGTGTAATGCAGTGGTTCTTAAAGAATGATTCCCAAACCAACAGCATCAGCATTCCTGGGAACTTTTGTAAAATGCAAATTCTCAAGTAGTTCTAGGGCCGGACGTGACTTGGAAACTCCAGGTGTGGAGGCCAGCAATCTGCATTTTAGCAGGCCTTCCAGGTGATGGTGATGCATGAAAGTCTGACAACCACAGATATAACAGGAGGAGGACTGGTCAAGGAGTGAGAGGGCTTGAATTCTAATCATAGCCTTAGAGGGACATCAGCAAAAATGGGGGCATAAGGACCTCTGAAAATTCTTTTCTCCACAAAAGCAATGAGAAAACCTGCAAAATTGTCAGAATCAACTTTTTCAGAACTCTGGAAATTAAGCAAAGACTTGTAACAATTCAGCATTTATTCAAGAAAAACAGCTGAATCTCAGTAAGAACAGCGAACTTGGTGATATTTTAACTGGCTCTAATCCAATATCCTCACCTCCAGCTCTGCTGAAGCACTGAAAAACAATGGCTCACAAGCATGGTAAAACCAGCAGCCTGGCAACCACCTGACAAGGCAGACAGGTTGGAGCTCCTTCAAAGCCTAATTCCAAGAGAATTATCATTATTTCACCTATCTGGTGGTTCCCTAGAAGATCTCACTTGCCAGGATGTCTTCATTTGATTTGATTCAGAGCCAACTCATTGCAAAAAGCCTTTTCCCCTGAAGTGTTTGTCATAAACAATGAGAGGGAATTGATTAACTTTGCTGCCACCTTAGGCAATGGAAACAGTTGGGGCAAACCATAGCTTAACCAAAAAGCTTAAAAGGAAAAACTGGAGAATGTAGGAACTTGGAAAAGCTCCAACAAATTCATGAAACCCTAGAAACCCACACACATGCTCAGGGTTGTGCTAAACTAAGCATAAGCTCAGGAAAGACCCGAGAAGGCCCTAAGCATTCACCTTAGGCTGACCTTGAGGCTCTATATAAGCAAGAAGCGAAGGCTCAGGGACAGTCAGCAATTGCCTGGCTTAGTGTTGAAGTTTTCAGGCCTTTAAGGAGCTCTCTGTCTAATCATTAGCTGAGAACTAAGCTAACCAAGAAGAATCTTCCATGGCCACATACAAGACAAGGAATACAGACTTTACAGACTTTACAGAAGTAGTTCAGAAAAGTCACAACAAACAACAACTATAACAAACGGCAAAAACAAAAACAAAAACAAAAAACCCTGGAGAAGAGGAAGAACTGATTTGAAGACTTTCCACATCATATTTTTTAAATGTTTGGTTTTCAACAAAACCAAAAGTTGGTTTTTCAAAAAGATCAACAAAATTGATGAAACCTTTAGCTAGACTAAACAAGAAAAAAAGAGAGAGGACTCAAATTACTAAAATCAGGAATGAAAGAGGGGGCATTACTACTAACCTTACAGAAATAAAAAGTAATTACAAGGAAAACGTGAGAACATTTGTATGCTAACAGGTTAGAAAACCTAGACATAATGGACAAATTTCTAGAAAGACGCAAACCAGGAAAACTGATTCAAGAAGAAATAGAAAATCTAACCTTGCTTTGTCATTTATGAACTGAATGACCTTAGGTTGGTCATTTAATTTTCTTAGGCCTTAGTTTCTTGAGCTAGAAAACAGAGATAATAATACCTATGTCATAGCATTTAAATGAGGTGATGAATCTAGAGATGTTATGTTAGTTAAGGTAACTCTAGCCACTGTAATAAAGAAAACTCTTGTCTCAGTAACACAACACAAGATTATTTATTATTAAAAGCCCGTTCAGCAGGATGAGTAGGAAGCTCTGCTTCACATTCAGGGACCTGAGCTCTATCATCTTCAATACATGGCTTTCAGTATAAGTTTGAGCACCAACATCCAGCCAATAGAATGGAGGAAGCATGGAGGAAAAGAATAGGAAGGATTTCTGAGGTTGTATTGGCCTAGCATGGACGTGGCCTAGTCATTAAGGATTGTGATCGGCCAGCAGATCACCTTGAACCCATGGAGGCTTGGTTTTAGCCTATGTTAGAACTAGTCTATCTCAGTTTTGTCCTTACTATTAGGACGTAGCCCTTATTCTTAAAGCGTGATTCTGACATGTAGAGCGTCACCCTTCTAGGTGAAAGCCTGGGATATTTACTAAGATCCCTCTCTCTCAGCAGTACTTAAATTCCTATCTTTGACTTCTATACCATATGACTGCTGAAACCTCTGCTCAGCTCTGTAAAATTTCAGTTTCTGGGGCCCAGCCACTGGCCAAGTGGTTAAAGTTCTGCATGCTCTGCTTCAGCAGCCCGGGTTCACGGGTTTGGATACTGGCAGGGACCTACTCCACTCATCAGCCATACTGTGGAGGCATCCCACATAAAAAATAGAGGAAGATTGGCACACATGTTAGCCCAGGACTAATCATCCTCAAGCAAAAAAAAAAAAAAACGAAAAAGGAGGATTGGCAACACATGTTAACTTAGGGCAAATCTTCCTCACCAAAAAATAAAAAAATTTAAAAATCTCAGTTTCTGTTTTCTGTAGGGTTTCTTCAAGTTTTCGTCTTTGCACACATCATTTAGGAGCTGGCCAAGAACTTAAAGGGAGTTTATATGAAGGTTTTGAAGTTCCTTTTTTGCAGTTCCTTCCTCTTGGGTATTTTTCCACCAGAGTTCAGCCACTTTGGCAACTTTGTACTCTGACCTCTTGTTTCCTCTGTGTACTAGGTTACCTCATTCTGCTTGAACTCTAGTCCTTGGCATCACAATTTGGTAAATGCTGTCAGGGAAAAAGCCGGGGTGATGTGGAGCTCCCCTTGTGTTTCACTTCTCTCGAGAATCACAGGCTCTCAAGTCCTACCTGCATTGTTAAGTCTTCAATCTCTTCAACCACTTGTTTCATATATTTTCACTGTTTTTATAGTTGCTTTCAGTGGGAAGTTTAGTCTGATGGAAATTAATCCATTGTGGTTGCAACCTGAAGTCCACCAGAAGGTTGTTTTAAAGTTTGAACAAGGAAATGCATTTTTAGTCTAGACTCATGGTTCTTTATCAATAGAATTTCTTCCAAATCTTAATAAACTTTTGGTATTTTTTTCTTCCAGGCAGTTTTATAAGTCATTAGCCATATCCAAAGTTCTTTCTCAGATTTAATTCTCAAGTCTGGTTTAATTCTTTGCTTCCTAACCTCCATGCCTCTCTTTCAATTTAAAGGTGACTGCCGTGAGGTCATCAAGCTTGGGTGAAGGCCATACTTTTAAATTGAATTTTTTCATAAAGATTAGGCTTAATTGGCCTGTGTTGATCAAAACCTTTCTCAGTCTTTTATCTAGAATTCAGGGTCTAGTGCAAGTCCACTTTTCCGGTCATTTGCAGCCCCAAATGTCTGGTATTTCTCTATTTCATTTCTATTTGCATATACCTATTTATTGCCTGAGCTCATCTCTTTCATCTTATACTTTGCTAAACAGTCAATAGTAACAAGACACACCTCTAACATTCTGTTTTCAAACCTTTTTCCCTGGAGTTACAGACTCTGCAGGCACTTTGCCTTCCAAATTACCACAGTGATAGCTGTTTTTTAACCAAATACTTTGAGACTGTATAGTATGAATCTCTACCTTTCTGGCATCTGATATCACTTGCTTTCACCATTCACTGACCAACTGCTAAGCCAGTGCATGTATTTATAATATTTTATTATAAGCAATTGTGTATTAATTAAGCAACAGTAGATAATGTAACAGATAAAGCCTAAAATGTTATGGAGTAACTCAATACAGGTGTATTTCCTGAAGACTTTAAGATCCACCTAGTGGTGGGAGAGAGAGGTAATGGGGAAGAGGTATACGCTTCTTTATACTGTAATTCAATGACCCATGCTTCCCAGAGGCTGAGCCATCTTCAACCACATATTCCAAGTTGGTTCTGAGAACCCTTACCAAATAAAGAACTTTGACCAATTGAGCCCTGATTGAGGGCAAAAGGAACATGAAATAGGTAGTTGAAGACAGAAGTTATATAAAACCTACCAATTACAGACTGTGACTTAATTTATTCCTAGGTTATACCTGTGGTTCTCAAACTCTTGAACCTGCACACACAGCATCAGCATCACCTAGGAACTTGTAGTGAACGCAAATTTTCATGTTGTATCCAAGACTTACTAAGTCAGAAACATTGGGGGTGGGGCCCAGCTCTCCTGTTTAATGAGTCCTCCAGGTGATTCTGATGTAGGCTAGGCTTTGAGAACCACTGGGTTTCAGGACATCAACAGTGGGTTGAGAAGTGGGTGCAGTGACTAAGACTTTGGTTCTCTCCTTTCCTAGAGAGACTAAATGCAGTTATATGGTAGCTGTTTTTGTGTGAAAGTTTAAGTATGAAAGAAGAGTGTGTGTAGGCTAGACTATGACAGAGAATATTGATTGGTTTCTTCAGTCTTCCTTACCGTCTTCTAACATATCTTCCAATTCTGCAGAAACTGGAAAGTTAAGAACTCCACTTCTTAGATTCTATTGCTGCTGGAGTTCCATATTGGATTTAGGGTCTGCCAATTAGCTGCACCCATGTGAGATTTATAAGGTGAACGTGAATGTCATAAGTCAGTGCTACCTTTCTACTGTTTTGGTTATTTCTGCTGCAAGTCCAGGTTGGAGGAATTGGAATTATCTCTATCAGCTATGGCAGAAATCCTAGTGACTGGTCTCAAGTCCTGTGGCAGTCCAGAGTTAGAGGGAGATGTCCATTTTGTTGGTGTGGATTGTGGTGGAGATGATGCGGTTCTGGAGCTGGGAACTATAGTGATGGTTTCTTTGAATTGCCAACCAGCTTTTGATACTGTGTTTTTCTGCTCATGGCAAGGGCGGAATTTCCCTTGGTGGTCAGTTTTCCAGTGTGGCTTTGGGGATAGTTCTTGGGTACCCAAATTAGAGCCTACTTCATCAGCCCTCAGAGCCACTTTATATCATATAATAAATCTTTTTTCTGCTAGAGTGCAGAAACCTGTTTCTTCTGTCTGAAAGCTTTTAGCACATTTCCCTTACCTGTGTGCTCTAAAATTTTACAACAGTTTGTTCTAAATGTGGGTGTATTTTTATTCACTGGGAAAATCTCTTCTGTATAAAGAATTAAACCTTTGAGGCCAGGGAAATTTTTCTATGTTATTACATTGATAATTTCCTCTCCTCTCTTTTCTTTGCTCTCTAGATCTCTTTCAATTCTTTTCTCTCACCCTTTCATCTCCCCTTTTTCTCCAACTTTCTAAGAGTTCTTAAACTTTAATTCCTTCTATTGAATTATTTTTTTCAGCCATCATATTTTTAATTTCTAAAATTTCTTCCTTTTTATGCTATACTTCTCTTAGTTTTTGGATATAATCTTTTGTTGAATAATTCCAAAGATTCTTCCCCCCCCCCCAGCTTTATTGAAGTATGATTGACAAATAAAAATTGTATATAGAAGTTATACAAGGTGATGCTTTGCTATACATATACATCAAATGATTACCACAGTCAAGCTAATTAACATATCCCCCACGTTATACAGTTAGTTCTTGTTGTTTTTTTTTAATGAGAACATTCGAGATACACCCTCTTAGCAAGTTTCAAGGATACAATACATTATTATTAACTGTAGTCACCATCTGCACATTAGATCTCCAGAACTTATTTATATTCTAACAAAGTTTGTACCCTATAACCAACATCTTCCCTATTTCTCCACCCTGGTAACCACTGTTTTATGAGTTGACTTTTTGAGATTCCACATATATTCCATGCAGTGTTTACCTTTCTGTGTCTAGCTTATTTCATTTAGAATAATGTCCTCAAGGTTCATTCCTGTTGTACAAATGGCAGGATTTTCATCTTTGTTAAGGCAAAATAGAATTCCATTAGATATATATATATATATACACACACACACACCACGTTTTCATGGGTATTCATTCGCTATGCTCTCATTTTCCCCTGTGGGAGAAATTGTGGGTTAAAGGGGTCTCTCTCAGCACCAAGCTGTGCTGCCTTGGGGAAGGGATGTCGTGGGTAAGGTGAAATTGTTCTTCATTTCTTCAATGAGTCTATTGGCTGCACCGATTTACATTCCCAGCAGCAGTGTATGAGTTTTCCCTTTTCTCTCCATCCTCTCCAACACTTGTTATTTCTTGTCTTTTTAATAATAGACATCTGACTGCAGTGAGGTGCTATCTCACTGTAGTTTTGATTTGTATTTTCATAATAACTAGTGATGTTGATGTTGAACATCTTTTCATATGCCTGTTGGTCAACTGTATATCTTCTTTGGAAAAATGTTGAGATCTTTTGCCCATTTTTTGATCAGGTCATTTTTTGTTGTTGTTGAGTTGTATGAGTTCTTTATATATTTTGGATATTAACTCCTTATTGGATATGTGATTTGCAAATATCTCTCCCAATTGTTAGGTTGTCTTTTTGTTTTGTTGATGGTTTCCTTTCCTATGCAGAAGCTTTTTAGTTTGATGTAGAACCATTTATTTATTTTTTCTTTTGTTTTCCTTGCCTGAGGAGACATGGTATTAAAAAAGACTGATAAAAAAAGAGTGTGCTGCCTGTGTTTTCTTCTAAGAGTTTTATGGTTTCAGGTCTTACATTCAAGTCTTTAATCCATTTGGAGCTTTGTATAGGGTATAAGATAATGGTCTACTTTCATTCTTTTACATGTGGCTATACAGTTTTCCCAGGACCATTTATTGAAGAGACTTTCCTTTCTCCATTGTGTGTTCTTGGCTCCTGTGTTGAAAATTGGCTGTCCATAGATGTGTGGGATTATTTCTGGGCTTTCATTTCTGTTCCATTGGTTTGTGTGTCTGTTTTTCTGCCAATACCATGCTGTTTTGACTACGAAACTTTGTAGTATATTTTGAAATTGGGGTGTGATACCTCCAGCTTTCTTCTTTTTTCTCAGGATGGCTTTTGTTGTTCCAGATAACTTTTAGGATTCTTTGTTCTACTTCCATGAAAAATGTCATTGGGATTCTGATTGGGATTATGTTGAATCTGTAGATTGCTTTAAGTCATATGGACATTTTAACTACATTAATTCTTCAAATCCATGAGCATGGAATATCTTTCCAATTCTCTATGTCTTTTTCTATTTCTTTCAACCATGTCTTATAGTTTTCAGTGTACAAGTCTTTCACCTCCTTGGTTAAATTTATTCCTAGATATTTTATTCTTTTTGTTGTGATTGTAAATGGGATAGTATTCTGGATTTCTCTTTCTGCTAGTTCATTGCTAATGTAAAGAAATGCAACTGATTTTTGTAAGTTGATTTTGTACCTTACAATCTCTACTGTATTCACTAATTTTTCTAATAGCTTTCTGGTAAATTATTTAGGGTTTTCTATGTATAAAATCATGTCATCCACAAATAGTGACAGTTTTACTTCTTCTCTTCTAATTTGGATACTTGTTATTTCTTTTTCTGGCCTAATTGCTCTGGCTAGGACTTCCAATACTATGTTGAATAAGAGTGGTGAGAGTGGGCATCCTTGTTTTATCCCTGTTCTTAGATGAATAGCTTTTAGTTTTTCATCACTGAGTATGTTAGTTGTAGCTTTTTGTATATGGCCTTTATTATGTTGAGGTACTTCCCTTCTATACCCATTTTATTGAGAGTTTTCATTGTAAATGGTTGTTAGATCTTGTCAAATGCTTTCTCTACATCTATGGAGATGATCTATGATTTTTATTCATTTCCTGCATCCATGGAATAAATCCCACTTGATAGTGGTGTATGATCCTTTTAAAGTATTGTTGTATTTGATTTGCTAATATTTTGTTGAGGATTTTTGCATCTAAGTGAATCAGCAATATTGGCCTGTAATTTCCCTTTTTCATGTTGTCTTTGTCTGGTTTTGGTATCATGATAATGTTGACCTTGTAAAATGAGTTAGAAAATGGAGGAGTTTGAGAAGGGTAGGTATTAAATCTTCTTCGAATGTTTGGTAGAATTCACCAGAGGAGTTGTCTGGTCCTGAACTTCTGTTTTTTGAGAAGTTTTTGATTACTGTTTCAATCTCTTTACTGGTGATTGGTCTATTCAGATTTTCTATTTCTTCTGGATTCAGTTTTGGGAGGTTGTATGATTCTAAAAATACATCCATTTCTTCTAGGTTATCCAATTTATTGGCATATAGTTTTTCATAGTATTTTCTTATAATCCTTTGTATTTCTATGGTATCTATTGTAATTTCTCCTCTTTCATTGCTGATTTTTATTTATTTGAGCTTTTACTCATTGTTTTTCTTAGTGAGTCTAGCTAAAGGTTTGTCAATTTTGTTTATCTTTACAAAGAACCAGCTCTTCATTTCATTGATTTTTTCTATTGTCTTTTTAGTCTCTATTATGTTTAGTTCTCTGATTTGTGTTATTTTTTTCCTTCTGGCTTCAGGCTTCGTTCTTCTTTTTCTAGTTCTTTTAGGTGTAGCATTAGATTGTTTATTTGTGATTTTTCTTGTTTCTTGAAGTATGCCTGTATTGCTATAAACTTCCCTCTTAGGACCACTTTTCCTGCATTCCATAGATTTTGGCACATTGTGTTTTCATTTTCATTTGTCTCCAGATATTTTTTGATTTCTCCTTTGATTTCTTCATTGGTCCAATAGTTGTTCAGTAGCACGTTTTTAGTCTCCACATATTTGCGATTTTTCCAGGTTTTTCTTGTAGTTGATTTCTAGTTTCATATCATTTTGGCCAGAAGAGATGCTTGATATGAGTTCAATCTTCTTAAATTTATTGAGACTTGTTTTGTTTCCTAACATATGATGTATCTTTCAGAATGTTCCATGTACACTTGAGAAGAATATGTATTCCCCTGCCTTTGGATGGAATGATCCAAATATATCTATCAAGACCATCTGGTCTAGTGTTTCACTTAAGGGCAATATTTCCTTGTGAACTCTTTGTCTGGACAATCTATCCATTGATGTAAGCCAGGCAAGTGGGGTGTTAGGGTTCCCTACTATTATTGTGTTGCTGTCAATTTCTCCTTTTAAGTCTGTTAATAGTTGCTTTATGTACTTTGGTGTTCTGATGTTAGGTGCATATATATTAATAAATTTCATGTCTTCTTGGTGGATTGTCTCCTTTATCATTATATAATGCCCATATTTTTCTCTTGTTATCTTTTTTGGCTTGAAGTCTGTTTTGTCTGATATAAATATTGCTACACCCACTTTCTTTTGGTTGCCATTTGATTGGAGTATCATCTTCCATTCCTTCATTTTGAGTCTACATTTCTCCTTAGAGCTGAGATGGGTCTCCTGGATGCAGCATATTGTTGGGTCTTGTTTTTTAATCCACTCAGCCACTCTGTCTTTTGATTGATGAATTAAATCCATTTACATTTAGGATGATTATTGATATATGAGGGCTTAATATTGCCATTTTATCTTTTGTTTTCTGGTTGTTCTAAATTTCCATTGTTTCCTTTCCCTTGTGTTTCTGTCTGCCATTTCAGTTTGGTGGTTTTCTGTGGATGTGTTTCTCAGTTTCTTCTTTTTTCATGACTCTGCTCTGAATTTTGTTTTGTGGTTACCATGAGCTTTGTATTAAAGATTTCATTGATGAGATAGTCTTTTTTCTGCTGATAGCATCTTATCCCCATTTGCCTGTACAGGTTCTGTCCTTTTCTTATTCCCCTTCTGTGTTTTTTTGTCACAAATTATCCCTTTTTTGTATTGTGAGTTTGTTACAAAATTGAAGTGGTTATAGTTATTTTTAATGCTTTCTTTCTCTTTAGCCTTTATGTTATAATTAAGTGTTTACTAACCTATTCTGGTATAGAGTTTCAATTTTCTGCTTATATCTGTCTGTTTATCACCTTGCTTAAAGCTTTGTAACTTTGCCTTTTTGTTTCAGGTAGGAGAGCTCTTGTCAAGATTTCTTATAAGGCAGAGCTAGTGGCAATGAACTCCCTCAGCTTTTGTTTGTTTGTGAAAACCTTCATTTCACCTTCATATCTGAAGGACAACTTTGCTTGATAGAGTATTCTTGGCTGACAGTTTTTATCTTTCAATATTTTGAATATATCATTCCACTCTCTCCTAGCCTATATAGTTTCTGCTGAAAAATCTGCTGATGGCCTAATGGAGGTTCTTTTGTAGCTTATTATTTTCTCCTCTCTGGCTGCCCTCAATATTCTTTCTTTGTCATTTACTTTTGACCATTTTAATATAATGTGACTTAGAGAAGGTCTTTTTGCATTGAGATAATTAGGTGTTCTACTAGCTTTATGTATTGTGTTCCTTCCCCAGGTTTGGGAAGTTCTCAGCTATTATTTCTTTAAATAAGCTCTCTGTGCCCTTCTCCCTCTTTTCTCCTTCTGCGATACTCATTATCCTTATGTTGCTTTTCCTAATTGAGTTAGATAATTCTCATAGACTTTCTCCATTTTTTAAAAAATTTTTATTGAGATTATGATAGTTTACAACCTTGTGGAATTTCAGTTGTACATTATTGTTTGTCAGTCGTGTTATAGGTGCACCATTCACCCTTTGAGCCCACCCTCACACCCCCATTCCCCTGGTAACCACTAATCTGTTCTGTCTACCTGTTTAACTTCCACATATGTATGGAGACATACAGAGATTGTCTGTCTCTATCTGGCTTATTTCATTTAACATAATAGCCTCAAGGTCCATCCATGTTGTTGTGAATGGGACAATTTTATCCTTTTTTATGGCTGAATAGTATTCCATTGTATATATATATATATATATATATACCATATCTTCTTTATCTGATCATCAGTCGATGGGCACTTAGGTTGCTTCCACATCTTGGCTATTGTAAATAATGCTACAATGAACATAGGGGTGCATGGGACTTTTGGAATTGCTGATTTCAAGTTCTTTGGATAGATACCCAGTAGTGGGATGGCTGGGTCATATGGTATTTCTATTTTTAGTTTTTTGAGAAATCTCCATACTGTTGTCCGTAGTGGCTGCACCAGTTTGCATTCCCACCAGCAGTGTATGAGGGTTCCTTTTTCTCCACAACCTCTCCAACATTTGTTATTTTTTTGTCTTGATGATTATGGCCATTTTAACGGGTGTAAGGTGATATCTTAGTGTAGTTTTGATTTGAATTTCCCTGATGATCAGTGATGATGAGCATCTTTTCATGTGCCTATTGGCCATCTGTATGTCTTCTTTGAAGGAATGTCTCTTCATGTCCCCTGCCCATTTTTTGATTGGTTTGTTTGAATTTTGGTTGTTGAGTTGTGTGAGTTCTTTATATAGTATGAAGATTAACCTTTTTGTCAGATATATGATTTGCAAATATTTTTTCCCAATTGGTGGGTTGTTTTTTTGTTTCAATCCTGTTTTCCCTTGCCTTGAGGAAGCTCTTTAGTTTGATGGAGTTCCATTTGTTTATTCTTTCTATTGTTTCCCTTGTCTGAGATGACATGGTATCCAAAAAGATCCTTTTAAGATGGATGTCAAAGAGTCTACTGCCTATATTTTCTTCTAGGAGCCATATGGTTTCAGGTTTTACCTTTAGGAGACTTTCTCCACTTAAAAAAAAATCTTAGTTTTCTCTCCTCTTCCACCTGGATCATTTCTACATTTCTATCTTCAAGCTCACTAATTCTCTCTCCCATATGGCCTGCTCTATTTCCAATGCTTTCTACCTTATTTTTCATCTCATTTATTGTGTTCTTCAGCTCCAGAATTTCTGTTTGGTTCTTTTTTAGAGTTTCAGTCTCTCTGGTTAAGTGCTCCTTGTGTTCACTAATTTTATTCCTGAGCACATTGAACTGTCTGGATTTTCTTGTAACTCATTGAGTTTTCTTCATTACAGCTATTTTGAATTCTCTGTCAGTTAGATTGCAATCTTCTGTGACTTCAAGTTTGGTTTATGGAGAATTGTCATTTTCTTTTTGTGATATTATGCTACTGTAGTTTTTCATGGTGCTTCATGAGTTGTTCCTCTGCTGGTGAATCTGTAGCAGGAAACACCTTTCTTATTTGGGTAAGGCTTTGTTTACTTTGATTCTGAGCTTCTTCTGGTTGTATTTGAGACCCTGAGCTTTCCACCCTCCACTGCCTCTGCCAGAGATGTTGTCAGTGCCCTTGTGCTGTTTGTGTCTCTGAGGTTGCTGGTGCCTTGCTGCTAATGATGTCAATGCAGTCATGGGTGTTGCCACCAGCGCCACCAGGTTTCAAGCACGTCTGCTGCTTCCCAGGTTACCTGGGTTGTGGGTTTTCCCACTGGTGGGGGGAGTAGGAGAGTGGGAAGGGAACCAGAGTCATAGGCACCTCCACCACATTTGGGTTTTTTTGGGTCTTCAGGTGCTGCTGCTGTGGGGGGTAGTGAAGTTGTGGGCACTGCTGCAGCTGGGAGGGACTGGGTTTGTAGACTCTGCTGTGGCTGTTACCTGGCTCTCTGTGGGCTCTTCACAGGCTTGGGCAATGTTGCTGTGTGTGCCACTTGTGCTGTTACTCACAAGTTTTCTGGAAGTGCTGGCACTGCCACTATTGGGGGCACTGGGTTAGTGGGTGTCACCACCACTGCCAGGTAAGGGCTGGGGTTGTGGGTGACACCACCACCAACACCACCTGGGTACCTGGGTCATGGGTACCATCAGGGTTCCTGAAGCCTCTGGTCTTGGGTATGGCATGGTTCCTGGAACCTCAGGTCACAGGGACCCCTGCCACTGCCGGGGGTATCAGGGTTTTGGATGCAGCCCTCATTGCTTGGAGATTCATGGCCAAAGGCACCATTGCTGGGGGAGGGGAAGAGGGAGAAGACTGGGTCCTAGATATCACTGTGGTTCCCAGAGCTTCTGGTTGTGGGCTCTGCACTGGTTCCTGGCACCTCTGGGAGTGTGGGCTGCCTGGATGCCTGGGGCCTCCATTTGCAGGTGTTACCACAGTTCCTGGAGCCTCCAGTCTTGTCAGCTGCCACTGCTGCTCCACTAGTTCCACTGTCTCCAGGAGGTCTAGTCCATCCACCTTCAGATGTATAGATGTATGGATATCTCAGGCATTCGGGTGTGCTGTGCAGAGACTCTTTTGTTGGTCTACAGATGTCCTATTCATTGTAACTTAGAGGAGGGAGACAAAGGGAACAACTCACTCCACCTTGATGCTGATGTCATTCTGTGCTATAATGTTTTAAATACAGGCCTACTCCTCCTAGAAATACATATATATATATTCTACATATATTCTATATGTTTTATCCCACTATAAACTCTATGAGGGCAAGACATATGTCTATTTTGTTCAGCACTGTATCCTGGTGTTTAGCACAGTACACATGCATGTGCATGCACACACACACACACACACACACACTAAATTAAAAACTTGCAGCATTTGGGTAACCCTAATTCTACTTCTAAGCAAAGACTGGCATTTGCCTCTTAAAGTGCTGATCTTGCTTTTGGGGGGTTGTGTTATTTAGAATTTTGAATGGCACTTCAAAAAAATATGGTGCAATATATTTTGCTAAATTAATTTAATCTGGCCTTTTCAGCTGTTACCAAACCTTTGAAAAGTCAATGTTGCCTGGACTTGCTATTGCCAAAAGTTTGGAAATGTTTGCTTAGAGGTGGGAATAAGCAGCCAGAAATTGCTTTTGTAGAATACCCCCTAATTTTGTTTTGGAGAGAGACTAAGTATAGATAAGGACACTGAGAAAGAGAGATATTTTGGACTGCAGGGCCATCATTATGCAGATAATATTCAGCTTTATTCAGCCATACATCTCCCTTTCCTCTAGTCCAGATGGTGAAATGACTCATCTATTCCACTGGCCAGGAGAACAAGGGAGACAGAAGAGGAGCTGTTATAATGCAGATAAAAATGGATGATGTTTCAGAAGCAAGGGGAAAATATTTCTAGGCAATGATGATGGTACATTGATAGTACTTGTTAATACTTTACATTCCTTTTCAGATTCACAGCTTGAGTTTCATATTGCTTCCAAGATTCCTGAGGAATAGTTCTGACCAGGAATTTCTTTTTATCTTCCTCATGTATGTAAGTTGCAAACACTTTTGACCTTCAAATGACTTACTTTAGTAATTTCTCTTTATGAAACCTAAACATCAACCTTCAAATGTGTGACTTTTTTTTATTACTTTCCTTGAAAATCATCTAGCAATTTTATGTGCAGCATATTCTAGTTAAGGATGTCACTGTGAGGAATATATAATTCCTTTATTGAATAACTGGGAAAAAATGGCTACTGGATAGGAAGAATAATGAGGCACATAATTAGGAGCTCTGATAGACAAAAATGAAGAGAGTGGGGTAAAGAAGGTTTTTTTGTATGCTTGCTCCTGTGGTTGTCATTATGGGAGGTTATGCTGAGCCTGTGTGTGTAGGAGTTTTTTGATATGTCATCACAGAAAATCTTGAATTTTGCCTTCTTCCCCAAAGATCTGGAGAAATCATTGATTTCCAGGAAATCAGACTTGTCTTTCACTAACTAGAAGTTCAGTTTCTAATGCAAGAGAGAGTGGAATTAACTAGATAGGATTTGTTCTTAGCTATTAATGGTATAACTGAATCTCTGTCTAACTTCCTATTCCATTTGCTCACAAAGCCATTAACCTGAGCTTTGTTAATTACAGTTCCAATCATATTATTCCTCAGTCCTAGAAATATTTGATAGCTGCCTATTGCCTGTGACATTGGGTAAAATCTTTCATCTGTGCTCTCAAGGGCAGTTCTACACAGCTGAGCCTGTTTCCTGTTGTTATCTTGTGAGGGCTATTTACGTGTTCCATGCTAGCCAAACTAAACTTATTCATAAAATATACAATTTATTATGATTCCACTACAATCTAGCTGCCACTGCTATTATTACCCCAAACACCTTTCCCTACTATGGTGGGCATCTCTTGTTTTGCCTGCCTAACATACATTTCTCCTTATTCTGGTAATAATATCTAGATTTTCCATCAGGGAACAACCTCCTCTCATTGCATATAATCTTGGTGGGTCCCTCAATCAAGGTGTTCATCTCAACTCTGGGTAAGGAGTGGATACATTACTCAAGGTAAGCCAGTCAGATTCTGTCTTTCCCTGAAATTTGAATCTTGAGCATCATAAGAATAAGACACAGCTGGAACTGATTCATCGAGAGAGTAGTGTCTATTAAAAACACTGTCAATTATCTCCAACTTTCTAGATATCCAGAGCTGCTCTGTTTCACATACTTTCCAACACAAAATTATTCAGCTTTTCTATAATTCTATGAGCTAAACTTTTATCCACCTAATAAATTTCCATCTGCTTAAGTTAGAGACAATTTTTTTTTTCCTGAGGAAGATTCAGCTTGAGCTAACATCTATTGCCAATGTTTCTCTTTCTTTTTCTTTCTTTTTCTTTTTTGCTTGAGGAAGATTAGCCTTGAAATAACACCTGTGCCAGTCTTCCTCTATTTTGTGTGTGAGTTGCCACCACAGCATGGCTGACAAGTGGTGTAGGTCTGCACCTGAGATCCAAACTGCAAACCTGGGCCGTCAAAGCAGAGCATGCCAAACTTAAGCACTATGCCACTGGGCTGGGCCCATAGAGACAATTTTTATTGTTCAGAAATAAAGAATACTGAGGGACCCTGTGGTAGGGAGAAAAATGGCTCCCCAAAGATGTCCATATGCTATCCCCGGAACCTGTGAATATATTGTGCTACACAGCAAGGGGGAAATAAGGTTGCAGATGGAATTAAGATTGCTAATCAGCTGATTTTAAGATGAAAAGATTATCCCAGATGGGCTCAATGTAATCACACAGAAGTGTCAGAAGAGAGAGAAGATTGAGGAAAACACCAGCCACCATTGCTGGCTTTAAAGATGGAAGGGGACCATGAGTCAATGAATGTGGGCAACTTCTAGAAGCTGGAAAAGGTAATAAAATGGGTTCTCCCCTAGAGCCTCCAGAAAAACACAGCCCTACCAACATCTTCATTTTAGTCTAAGGAGACCTGTTTTGGACTTCTGACCCTCAAAACAGTAAAATAATAAATCTGTGTTGTTGAAAGCCACTAATTTTGTAGTAATTTGTTACAGCAACAATAGGAAACTAATACAGACAGATAAAATATGACTGTGTAATTCTCATATATCCTTCAAAGAAAATATAACTTTCTCCAGGAAGGCTTTTATTTGTAATTATTTTTAGTTGTGAAATATTTCAAACATTTATAAAAATTTAGAGAAATTTATCATGAATATACATGTTTACCACTCAGTTTTGTCAAATCATAAAATTTGAAATATTTTCTTCAGTGTTTTTAAAAATAAATGAAATATAACAAAGTTTCCTGAGTGCAGTTTTCTTCATCTCATTTCCCTCCCAACTTGCCTAGATATATCTCCTAACCTGAATGTATCATTTTATAATTTTATTTATTTATATATAAACAATATATAATTTTCCTTTTCACATTTTTCACACTTATATAAACCCAAATAAATCATTCAAGAACTTCCTTTCACTGAAAATTGTATTTTTGACTTTTATGCATGATGAAATATGTAAATCTAATTCATTTCTTCTAATTTTGGTATCTGACAGTATATAAGCCAAATAGCAATAACAAACCCCCTCAAAATAAGAGTGGCTTAAAACTAGATAGAACCTTACTTCTTTCTTGCACGGCAGTCCAGAGGTGGGAGGTACAAGGCTATTCTGCCATCCCCAATACGTAGTTTCCATTTGAGGGATGAAGATAGCTCTGCCTCAGCTTTTCCCATTTTCCAGATAAAGAAGGAAAGGGTAAGAATAAGGTAGTTCCATTGTTTTTTGATATAATCATGAAGAGACATGCATTGCTTCAGCTCACATCCCATTGCCAGAACTTAATCACAAGTTCCCATTCCGCTGCAAAGAAGCTAGAGAATGTAACCTCTAGCTAGGCAGTAAATGCCCAGCTATAATTTGGAAGTTCTAGTACTAAAGAAAGAAGGAGAAATTTCAACACTCCCCTCTCAGTAAAATATGCCTAGGAGAAAGAAAACCAGCAAGGTCAGAGAGAACCTGAATCCTATCAACCAACTGAATCTAGTTGACATTTATAAAGCACTCCACACAGCAACAGCAGAATACACATTCTTTTGAAGTACACAAACACTTACCAAGATGGATTACATCCTGGGTCATAAAACAACCTTAACAACTGTAAAAGAATTGAAGTGATGCAAAATATACTCTGACCATAATGGAATTAAATTAGAAATTAATAAAAGAAAAGTGACAAGAAAGTCTTTAAACACTTGGAATTTAAAATACACTTCTAACTCCATCGGGCAGAGAAGAATTCTCAAGGGGAATAAAGAAAAGAGTTGAACTAAATGAAAATACAGCTTAGCAAACTCCGTGGGATGCTGCTAAAGCAGTGCTTAGAGGGAAGTTTATAGTATTAAATACTCATATAAGAGAAGAATTTTCAAATAAGGCTCCACCTCAAGAAACCAGAGAAAAAACAAAATAACTCAAGGGGAGCATGAGGAAATGAAGTTAAGACCAAAAATTAATGAGATTAAAAGTGCAGAAACAATGAAAAATCAATTAAAATAGAAGCTGTTTCTTTGAAAAGATTAACAAAATTGATAAATCTCTAGCGAGAAGGACAAAGAAAAATAGGAGACACAAATGATCAATATCAGGAATTCAAGAGAGGACATTTACAGACCCTGCAGAAATTAAAAGGATAATAAAGGGGGGCCAGCCCTGTGGCTGAATGGTTAAGTTGGCATGCTCCACCTTGGCAGCCTGGGGTTCATAGGTTTGGATCCTGGGTGTGGACCTACACACTGCTCATCAAGCCGTGCTGTGGTGACATGCCACATGGAAGAACTAGAATGACTTACAATTAGGATATACAACTACGTACTAGGTGGCTTTGGGGAAAAATAAAATGAGGAAGATTGCCAACAGATGTTAGCTCAGGGCCACTCTTCCTCACCAAAAAGAAAAAAAAAAGATAAAGGATCACTCATCAAAAAACCTCTCTACACATAAATTCAATAACTTGATAAAATGGACAAATTCCTTAAACCACAAGATGAAATATATAATGAATAGTCCTACAACTATTAAAGAAATTGAATTAGCAGTTTAAAATCTTCCAAAAAGGAAATCTCCATGCCCAGATGGTTTCACTGATCAAAGCTGGAACAATTTGAGCATCAAAATAAAGTAGTATTGGATTATAGCCTAGAGTATAAAATAAAAATCTATGAGTCCATGCTGATTTAAATGGATGATTAAATAAAGTAATAAATGGGAGAGAAGAGACAAATCTGTGCAGAAGAATTCCAAATTCTTTATGTAGATACTCCACCCTCAAGGAGGGGGGAGCATAACTCTATGCCTCAGGTGCTGGCGGTGTATAGTGACTTCCTCCTAAAAAGTACTGTATGCAAAGTGGGGAAAAAAGAGTAACTTTACAGTGGAGAAATTTGACAAACCCTACCTCCACCAGATAATCAAGGTCAACATCAATATTCATGAATCACTTGCTGATAGTTCGTATCCATGATATGATGTGATGAAAATGACACTTGACCTGTGTGGTCTTCCTCCAAAAAATCCGTAACCCCAGTCTTATGAGGGAAATATAAGACAAATTTCAATAGTGGAGCATCCTACAAAATCCCTGCCCAGTACTCCTCAAAACTGTCCATGTCATCCAAAACAAGGAAAGTCTGAGAACTGCACAGCCAAGAGGATCCTAAGGAGATATACGACCAAATGTTACATTGTACCCTGGATGTGATCCTACAACAGAAAAAAGACCTTAGGCAAAAACTAAAGAAATCTGAGTAGACTATGGCCTTTAGTTAATAATAAGGATATCAATATCGGCTCATTCATTGTAAGAAATGTACAGTACTAATGTAAGATGTTAGTAATAGAGAAAACTGGGTATGGAGTATATGAAACTCTCTGTACTATCTTCCCAAATTTTCTATAACTCTAAACCTGTTCTAAAACATGAAGTCTATTTAAAGAAAAGATAAAAAAATAGAGGAGAAGATCAAAATTATTAGAAAAATGAGGGAAAGACAGAAACGGACAACTCAGAAAAACAATATAAAAATTGCCCTTAAATATAGAAAACGCTGTTCAGCTTCACTCAAATCTGGTGAAATGCAAATGAAAACATTTTTTTTTTAATTTTGTTTTTCCAGAACATCTTTCCTCTTCTGGAGATTATGTCCTTTTGTTAAAAAAGTGTTCTTCTACCCCACTCCACCCCTGTGGTTCTAGTTAAAACTGTCAGTCACAACCACTTGATACATACTAAGCACTCGGCCATTGTTAGCTAATAAATTATGTGGCTTGTGGCAAAACCTACACTTGAGAAAATTTCTATTCATGGATGGCTTGAAATTGAAACACAGTCCCCTCCCTCCTAGGTCTGGGAGATTGGAAAGAGGTTCATCGTCACTATAGTGGTCATAATGGAGGCGGCAATGCTGGCAGGGGAGTTATACATATATTAGGGCGTACCCTATTCTACATATATTAGGAGACTCTATCGGGTCAGGCCCAGGATATATGACATGCAGTTACAAAGGGAGGTACCTTCACTCTGCTCCTCCTTTCCTACTTGCATGATTGATAGCTATCATATTAGCCACCACAGAGCCAAGTGTGGGCTGGTATTTGAGTTCTAGGCCAGCCATCAGGAAAATCTATTTAAACACTCTCACTCACACACGCGCACACACACACACACACAATTTGTGCATCATAAAGTTAAGAGATATACAGGGAAGAATTTCAATTTCAAAGGCTGCTTGAGCCACATTCACCTCTGTCCCAGCCTCTGAGGAGATGCTCATTTGTAGGTTTCAGACGCTTGTGCCGTCTACATGGTGGTGGATGTTGAAATCCAGCTTGTGATACCAGCCATCCCCAATTCTTTTTTTCTTAGTAAATTGTGGTTTCTTACCTTGTTTACAGACATTTTCATTGGTTTTTAATATTGTAGATGTAGTGGCTTAGTTTCAGATCCCGGTATAGAAATCTCTAGATAGATCAGTGTTTGCAAGTGGGCTCAGGGAGAGGCCACTGATATTGGTCAATCTATAGGAGTCCTATGACACTGATTAAACCTAAGCTGCCCAGGAGGCTGCAGGAGATAGAAGAATGTGAATTTACTAACTTAAAATGAAAACTGTGATAGAAAATAAAAGATCCACAGTCAGAATGAAGAGCTTATTCTCTTCCTGTAATCAAGGTACATGTAATTGAAAGGTTATCTGGTGAACATAGAAATTTTAACAACAAATAAGTTGTTAAATAGTCAAATATTTGTTAATATTAGATAAGTCAAATGTTTGTTACTATCAGGGATCATGTGTCCATATCTCCATAGACATAGTCTTGCCATAGGGATCAGGGTACTCAAAATATGATGCCTCAGACTCCCTCTCATCAAGAACCTGTTGAGATGGATACTGCCAATGGTAGTTACCCTCTATAACTCTCCTCTGTGTATGGTGGGAAGGATCCCAAACTACCCTCCACGACTCTCCTTTCCTACGGTTCCTTGACTGACCTGACTGGTATACATGTAAACATAACCTTTACATTATAGTTCTGAAGGCCTTGAAAGTTATCTCTTTTGCAAGAGAATTTGCAAAAGATATAGTACTTATGTTCCTTTTACAGTTTGTCTTATAAAGCAATCTATTTCCTTCATTTCTAAGTTCTTGATGGCCACCTCTATATATAGCTCTCAATACACACCACATTTAGCTTCTGACAAACACAACACTTTCAATTTGTTGCCATATGGAGAAAAACTTCTAAGAAACGAATGGATAATAGCCTTAGAAATTTATCTTCATATTATAAAATACAATAGACAGGTGCAAAAATGTTGAGTTACCAAGTTAAATGAATTATAAAAGGCATGTATATAAAATAATCAAAGCAGAAATTTGTTCTTAGCCTAGATGGCATGCAATCCTTTTGGAACATTCATCATGTTTCCTGTGACTTAACTGATTTTTAATATTTGATGCGTTTTTATCTTAATAACTGTATAGTAGTGATCGGCATCAAATGAGGATAAATTTCTTTCTAGAATAAGGGACTAATGTCCTAAAACACTTTTGTGAAGACCATACTCATATTTGAGTGAAAGTTCTAAACACAGTAACAATACCAAAGGAATTATGTATCAACTAAAAACTGTTGAGATGCTGTTGTCGGCACATTATTTTTCTTAAACTTTTCATGTAAAGACATAGTGATAAATATCAATTCAATTTCAATTAGGTAAAGCTTAAAATTATGAAATGTCATCAACTCATTTGCAATATTATATTTCGACGATTTGCCAAGTTAACTTCATTTCTCACATGGCCCTTATTTTAGAGCATTTTTTTAAAAGCTCACAATATGTTAGTTGTATGAAATAGCTTGTCTGCTGGAAGGACTCTGGAAAGAAGGGCATCCTTTTATCTTGTTTTTGGTTCAAACAGACCAATATTGTCACTCTGGAGACTGGAGTAAAACTATCCTCTTGGGTCCAATGGGGCAATTGGCTCTGTATTTAAGCCAGTAACTCCTGGGCAGTCACTCTGGGGGGCCCTGGGTGGGGAAGAGGAGTGATTTAATTGATGCAACAAAATATCTAAAGCTTTCATGTTGAAACTCAGTCCAGACATAGCTTTCTCTTCCCCCTCTCCATACCTAGGTAAAGAAGGGGTGAGCCTTCCTACCACCTTACACACATCTCCTGAAGTCTTTTTGTGACTTCTGTCCCCTTCAGGTCTACCCCTCAATGTTTGTCTTGACTTGAATTTGTTCTTTAATTGAATTATAATTGACATACAATATGATATTAGTTTTGGGTGTATAACATAGTGACTCTTTTTTTTTTTTTTTTGAGGAAGATTAGCCCTGAACTAGCATCTGCAGCCAATCTTCCTCTTTTTGCTGAGGAAGACTGGCAATGAGCTAACATCCATGCCCGTGCCCATCTTCCTCTACTTTATATGTGGGATGCCTGCCTGCCACAGCATGGCTTTCTAAGTGGTGCCAGGTCTGCACCCGGGATCCGAACCGGTGAACCCTGGGCCACCGAAGTGGAAGGTGCGCTCTTGACCACTGTGCCACCATGCCGGCCCCCTCAATATTTTTATACGTTACAAAATGATCATGATAAGTTCAGCTACCATCTGTCACCACACCAATTATTGCAATATTATTGACTATATTCCCCATGCTGTACAACACATTCTCTTGACCCATTTATTTTGTAACTGGAAGTTTGTACCTCTTAATCCCCTTCACCTGTTTTGCCTGTCCCCTACCCTTCTCCCCTCTGGCAACCACCAGTTGTTCTCTGTATCTATGAGTCTGTTTCTGTTTTGATTGTTTGTTCATTTTTTTGTTTTTTAGATTCCACATATAAGTGAAATCACACTCTATTTGTCTTTCTCTAACTTATTTCACTTAGCATAATACTCCCTGGGTCCACCCATGTTGTTGCAAGTGGCAAAATTTCACTCTTTTTATGGCTGAGTAATAGTACATTGTGTATATATAGAGAGAGATATATATATATATGTATACCACATCTTCTTTAGCCATTCGTCTATCAATGGACACTTAGTTTGCTCCCATATCTTGGCTATTGTAAATAATGCTACAATGAACATAAGGGTGCATATATCTTTTCGAATTATTGTGTTTGTTTTTTTTCAGATAAATACCCAGAAGTGGAATTGCCGGCTCGTATGGTTGCTCTATTTTTAATTTTTTGAGGAATTTCCATACTGTTTTCCATAGTGGCTGCACCAATTTACATCCCCACGACGGTTTCTTTTTCTCCACATCCTTGCCGACGTTTGTCACCTCACATCTGTCAGAATGGCTCTCATCGAAAAGATGACCTCATTTTATTTTTAAAATATGATAACTATAGGAAAAGCAAGAAGAAATAGGCAGAAATGCACTAAAAATAGAAAACTTTAGTACATCTCTCTCAATTCAGGATAGATAAAATGAACACAAAATATAGTAAAAATACGGACCTAAAAACATAATCAATAAGACAGGCCAATAAGATAGATATATGTGTATCCCAGCAGAGACTAAATCTTATTTTCAGGTACACAGGGAAACATTCATGAAAACTGACCCTATCTTATGCAAGACAAACACATCTCAATAAAGTCCAAAGAATAAAAATAATACAAATCGTACTTTCTAAGCGTAAGGCAATAAAACTAGAAATTGATAATAAAATTTTTCATGGCCCTTCAACATATAAATTTTTAATAATTATACTATATTAACCAACTTAGGTCAAAGGAAAATATACTAAAATTGAAGATTTCCCCCTCTCCACAATAATAAAATATATAAATGCTTCTTGAAATTAAGTAGGGAAAAACTTACTCTTCAGTTTTAAATTGTTGGTATATGCTAGAGAAGACCAACTATTCTATCTAATAAATATGTAATGCTGAATGTGTTTTGTTTTTCTTCCTCATATTTTTAGCTAGGTTGCTCAGTGTATAATATTTTTAAATGTTTATAAAATATGATGTTAAGAAAAGCAGTTCAACTACTCTCTTACTTTACATATTAGAGTGCAAGAAGAAATAAAGTCAAACATCAACCGGGCCTGCCTGGTGGCGCAGCGGTTAAGTTCACACGTTCCGCCTCTCGGCAGCCTGGGGTTCGCCAGTTCGGATCCCGGGTGCGGACATGGCACCGCTTGGCAAAAGCCATGCTCTGGTAGGCGTCCCACGTATAAAGTAGAGGAAGATGGGCATGGATGTTAGCTCAGGGCCAGGCTTCCTCAGCAAAGAGAGGAGGATTGGCAGTAGTTAGTTCAGGGCTAATCTTCCTCAAAAAAAAACAAAAACAAAAACAAAAAAAATTAACCAAAAAAAAAGTATATATATGAGAAGCAATGGGAGGTGGTACCACATCCTTATTAGACATGGCTCTGAGTAGAGCCATCAAAATCTGTTCTTTCGCCTCCAGCTGCTTTGTTTCTTACTCTTTTCCCGAGAACCCTAAATATGTGGGTAAATCTAGACTATAACAAGAAGGCAAATAGCATGAACCTTTGCTACTTACACAAGGAATGCAAAAGTTGCTCTGCCTTGAAGAAACAAACTTATCTTCCTTTTCTTTTTCCTTCAGTTCTCATTTTGCCCCCAAAGCAGTGCCTCCAAAAGAATTCTCTTCTCTCTTCCTACCTCTGTTCCTATTGCTCCTAAAACCAAGAAGGCAGAATAGACATGATTTTGCATAATGCTGCTGTTCCTGCCTTAAGAAGGAGTGGACTCGGGTACAACATGGCCAGGGATTTGCCACTGAATGAGTCATGATTTGTAGGTCAGTGAACACCAGGAGGGAGTAGGTAGTGAAGACTGGTTTAGGCATTCAGTGGAGCCCTAGAATCACCAGGATGGGGCTCTGTGGTGGATGCTGCTCAGTATCCATTCTTCTTTGATTAGCAGCCACATTTTCAGTTCACATGGGACTGGCTACATCTTTAAGCTCTAGAAACAAGCATGTGACAAATCAGTGGTTCCCAAACCAGGAGAGTGATTGTTAAGCCTCAATATGTGACCTAGCCAGGACCATGAAAGTTAGATGTGGGATTTTTGGCACAACACATCAAAACACTCCCTTTCCCCTAGTGCTGCTCTTCTGGGCATTCATCATGTTTTCTGGTCAAGTTGAACAAAATTCTTAAGTCTCACAGAATTTCCACTTCGAGGCCTGACTCACCAAGGTAGAACACAGAAAACCCAGTCTTTAGCAGTGAGGAAACAGGCATGTGACCTCGATGCCTTCACCAATCACTCAATCATGCGAAACTGTGAGAAGTCAATCATTCAAGGAAGGAAGCTCTGGGGATGCTATTTGACTGGCGAGGATAGCAATGAAGATGTACAGCTTTTGGGGTTAGCAGTGGTTGCATGTTCAATTTTCCGGACTTGGAGCGGCATTGGTACCAGCAGCATTTGAGCTCTTGGCACCAGTGCAAAGAAAGCACCCAGTGTTGGTATTAGCAGGGTAGCAGTGGCAGCATCAGTGGTAGTTTCTTTATTCGTGTTAGAAGCTAGACTGTGGGAGTGGTTCTCCAGCCTTTACAATTCTGTAGCCTACAAAACAGTCTTTTACTAAATCCCCTTTCTGTTTAATCCTTGGTCAGAGCCTGTGGTTACAAGTAAGAACTCTAATTATAATGTAAAACTACTAGATATAAACCTGGAAACTTCAGGGGCCCTGACATGAAGATAGAGTATTAGAAAATGAAGTTAGCATACAAGAAAGGAAGGCTGAGCAATCAAGAGTTAGAGATAGGGGCTGGCCCCATGGCTGAGTGGTTATGTTCGCTTGCTCCGCTGCAGGCGGCCCAGTGTTTCGTTGGTTTGAATCCTGGGTGCGGACATGGCACTGTTCATCAAATCACACTGAGGCAGCATCCCACATGCCATAACTAGAAGGACCCACAATGAAGAATATACAACTATGTACCGGGGGGCTTTGGGGAGAAAAAGGAAAAAAATAAAATCTTTAAAAAAAAAAAAGAGTTAGAGATAGAATGAGATTTACTGAGCACCTGGATCCAGCCTTGCCTGAAGCTAAATGAATAGCTATGTAAGCTAATAAATAAATTCTTTTTTTTTTACACAAATCATTTTGGGTTGGATTATCTGTCAACAAAATTGAAGGTATTCTGATTAATATAGGTTCTTGATTAATATCTATCTATATCTATATTTATGGCAGGAGTGTCAAAGAATTTGTGGGTGTTTTAAAACCACCACAGTGACACAGCTGGTCAGTGACAGAATTGAGATTCAAACCCAGGAAGTCTGAATCTTACCTACTAGATCAAAAGGGATCTATGAATCAGAATATGATACGTATATGTGTGCCAAAAATTACAGGCATTAAAAATGATATAGAGCAGTGATTTTCAATTTTTCTTTTTAGCAGCAGAATCCTTTAAACAAATAAATTTTTTTAAAAAAAGTAAAGCATATTTTTTAAAAAGCTCTTATTGATGAAGGTGGGATCTGGGCTGCAGAGGGAGGTATGGAACTCTGTCCACTTGGCCACACTCCAAACCTTGAAAAACCCTCTGGCATCTCAGAGGAAGCTCTGGGTCTCCTCAGAGTGCTGATTTGAAACCAACTATTTATACATGAAAATCCAGGCACGTGGGAAGATGTTCAATATATAGTGTTGGTGAGCAAAGCAAATTTAAAAAGGAGTATGTGGGGGCTGGCCCGGTGGCATAGTGGTTGAGTTTGTATGCTCCGCTTCAGCGGCCCAGGGGTCACGGGTTTGGATTCTTAGCACTGCTCATCCAGCAATGCTGTGGCGGCATCCCACATAAAATAGAGGAAGATTGGCACAGATGTTAGCCCAGCGACAATCTTCCTCACACACACACAGAAAAAACAGTAATGTGCACTGTGGTCCCATTTTTGTCAAAAAACAAGCATCCCCAAGTATACAAGAAAAAGAGTATAAAGAAACACATGGAAATATTAATGGACTGGTGGTCTTGCAGGTGATTTTATTTTTTTTAATTTTATTTTTTTGTCTATCTGAATTTACTAATATTACCTTGTATAAAGAAAAATCAAGGCTTTTTCTGTGAGATAACTTTCCCTATACTTAACCCCTGATTTCACTACCTTAAAATATGTTGACAAATCTTCGACTGCGGCTGAATCAAATTAACTTCTCAAAGTTATGAGTAAACTGAGAAACACAGTCAGTGATGTCTGGGAAGTTCTGCATTTAGCATATATTTAGCAGTATGCTGACACTCAGGGGTGTTTCAGTCCTGAACTGAACTTAGAATTCTTCATTCTTGCCTTTTATTCTATTGAATAGAGACCCCCAAATTGCTTCATAGATTTTAAACGAGCCAAGGAATATTTGTGCCTTTTAAAAACATGGCATTTGAATAGACACCATGGCTTTGAGATGCAAATAGATAATTTATTCAATACAGAGAGCTCATCTCCTCTCTCATCAAGGCCCTTTGCAGCCTCACTGAGACAGACGCTCAAGCATGGCCATTGGATCTGTTCTGGTTCAGTGGTGGACAAAATTAGCCTATATGCAGATAGCATCCTTCCACATTTGCATGAAGAAGAGAAAATCATTATCGGGCCTTTATTAGCACCACTAAAGATTTTACCTCTATGACTTAAAACTGAAGTTGTTTAAAAGTCATTGAAACAGACTGAGAGACTCAAACTCCATTTTGTTCTCCCCTCCAGTACGTTACATCAGGATTTGTGTATTTAAAGATAGCTGTAATGAGAAAAATCATGTTGTCTTGGAATTGTAAGGGATCTTGAAGATCATATAGACTTGCTTTGCTGGTAAAGAAACAGACACTGCAAAGGTTGTGTCTTGTCAGGGTCACACAGTCCCAAGGAGGATAACTAGACTAGAATCCAGCTCTCCTCGCTTTGGGGCAGTTTTTGTCCAATCATGTCACACTACTTATGATGAGAGAGCTTCCTGAATACTTCTTGAGATCTCTGGCATTTCCATGTGATGATTTTTTTTCTTATAGAAACATGGAATTATTAGCTTATGACCACTGTTCTTCAGCAAAGTATGCCAGGGTCGCTGGGCCCTTTTCTGAAAGAGAGTCTGTATGTCTATAGTGAGGGTACGTGAGTAATGTCTGTGCATCTCCTGCAATGAAGCTATAACTGAATTTCTCATGGGGGTCACAGTTTTACCCCATGGAAAATAATAAAAAGGGTCAGAATTTACCCGTCTTTATGCAGGAGTCCCATCCAGAGACTTCTGTTTAGAACTACAGAAAAAACCTTTCTGTCATATACTCCCCGATTGCCAACTAAGAGACTTCAGTTCTGGGGCTCAGGACAGCTCAGACAGATGAAGATTCTTACCTTTAAGCAGAGAACTAGCTATCCATTGGGAATTTGTAGGGAATGGAAGGAGTATGAGATGCTCTATCTGTTGATATCCTGCTAATTCTTTCTCATTGCAATAAAGAGAAATTTAACCCAAACAGGAGGTAACTCCAAGTTTAGGAGACCCCTACAACAACTGTATGATAGAATTCTATTTAAAAAAGCAACTTATTTTGTATGATTCTCTTGTTGGTTCTGTGATGTCAGCACAGATGAGGATAATGAGGTCCAGAGAAATGAAGCCATAGGACTCAGTCACAGTTCTGGCTCTGTGGGAGCAACCACTCCTCAGGCTTAGACCATTATTGATGCCGCTATAGGAATCTTAAAGCCATGGAAGCAATCAGTTCAGAAGAGCATAAAGATTAAACAACAGAAAGTATTCTGTTAAGGGCAAAAATCCTGTGACCGAGATAGTCAAAACCCTGTCCTCACAGGGGTGGGGATGCTCTGCAGCTAAACACACTGAGAGTGGCTTCTTTTCATTCTGGCTTTCAGACATGAATTTGTAACTTGGAAGTGTAGGAAAATGAAAATGTTTATTTTTTAAATTGTGTCCAAAAAGGGAACAAATGCTTTTCAAGCCATTTAATGTGTCATTGGGGTGTTACATGAGTGAGCAACCGGGTTTTGACATGCCCTTATTATGGTTGATAGACTTACAAAGCAGCACAACTGGACATGAAGGTCTTCCAGCCTGTGGTGAAGTGCACTTTAAAGTCCTGCTGCAAAATCTTTTATAGCACTGGGAGACAGGCTCACAGATTGTCAATCTGCAAGCTGTCCGGGTGACCTTCCCACTCATAGAGGTGACCTCAAACAGAATGCTACGTTGGCAATAACCAGCAGATTGACACACTAGTTTACTAGTTAGAGCATGTGACAGTTTTCACTTCTATTCATACTTCAAATTACTCATAGTCCCAGTTCTTTTAGGTTTAGTTTAACCTCATTCAGATTCTATAATTTGCATGGCTGATTTAGCAACATAATTACTTTTTTTCCTGGTAAAAAAATTTCCTTGGATGGTGTTAATTCTTTCATTCAATATTTACAACAAATATTTATTAAGTTAGATAGTGAGCTGATCACTCATTTCATAAATCTTGTCCCTCTTTTACCTATGTCTTTCTTTATATGTGCTCTTCCCTCTGTCTAGAAATCTCCTCACCCTCTTTCTTTTCTAGCTAACTCCTCCTTATCCTGCAAATGTATCTGTTTTGAAAAGACTTTCTTAGCCCACAAATTACTTTGATGCCAATACCTTTATTTATGCCCCGATGGGAATAGATGAGATCACTCAGGAAGAACACGTCATGTGAAAACAGAAGAACTGGTTTGTAAGGGACACACAGAGGAAGCAATACCTGCAGGTGAGATGGAGAAGCAGTGGTTACAGAAGTAGAAGAACTGGGAGAGACACCGAGGGATGACTGTTTCCAGGTTCAGAGTGTAGCAAGCCCTGCTCACTGCTGCAGAGAGGAGAACTCAGCTAAGAAGTGAAAACCATTGCTGGTCTATATTTGTATCTGCTCACATACACACACAGTCACACTGGAATGACTCATAAAAATCCAGGGACAGTGGTTACCTGTGGAGGAGGGTAGAGTCTGGGCAGATGTGGAATATGGATGGAAGATTGACTTTTATATTTTGCATACCTTCTAAAGTTTCTGAGTTCTGAATTATGTGAATATAACACATATTTAATAAATCGAATTAACATTAATTAGACTAATTGCAACTCTCTTATTAATGTTCATATCAGATTAGCAAAATATGCAAACTTCCTAAATTTTTATATGAAATTAAAATTGAGTTTAATCGGTCAAATGATCTAATCAACATTTGCATGAAATATGTGCAATAAATCTTTGGTAAAAATCATTACTGCATTTGTTAAGTATACTGTATTGGAAAACAGGATGTTTTCCAATCCACTTGGACTAGGAATAAAAATATTCTGAAAATTGTATAAAGCATTTTCTTGGTGCCACAAAGCTCCTGGAATCCTTTTATTTTACTTTAAGTAAGAGAAGTGCACCAGAAATAAAAGATTTACATATACCTAATGAGGGATCAAATCTTTATGTTCATCACAGAGTTTAAGAACTGAGCGTTAAAAAAAATTTGTTTTCCATTTGGGGAAATGAAATAATGAAAATGATAGAATTATTTTGCTTTACAAGGAATATTTGTTAAAGTGTTAGTGTCCAAAAGATCCTGTCAGATAGGCTAAAGATTTTTTTTCTGGTTTTATAGGTGGTGTATTCTATCATTACCAGTTCTTTGAGCTGCCTATAGGAATATTTTTTTAATGTATTGGTTACATATGGTAATTTCTGTGTATTAAATCTTTCAAAATGTTTCTATCTTACTTCTTGTTGTTGTTGTTATCTCGTTCTATGTCAAAACACCTTTGTGGGGTCTTAGGACGACACCCAACCTGTCAGATTCTCCTTTCTGGACTTATTTGTAGCTAAACAAGAGGTAGTATTCCACTGATTTTAGCTGAGCAGCCTGAAATAAATTCCAACTGATTTTTATTTTTTAATAAAAATCCAGAGTTAGGAAATTCCCTGAAGTACAGTGACAATCATAATGCCTATTCTTTTCAAGAAGTATTTAAAATATTTTTTAATATATTTTAACTTTTCTAAAACTTCCAAAAGGATTTTCTAAGAAGTTAACATTTTGTAACTTTTTAAAAATAAGACTTTCTTGCAATCGTTAAATTTCGCACTTTTACCTAAGAGAAATCCTCAGGATATGTAAATGGATGTGTATTATGTTTCAAGTTAATAATTCCAAAGGGTGATAGAGGGACATACTCTCTCTTGAGAGCAATTTTGTGAAGCCTAGTAGGCATTTCTGAGTCCTTAAGAAAAAAATATGTGAAAAGCCCAACATTTGATTCATTCTCTATTTTAAGGATAACGATAATAACATTATAATCTACACTGTATTAGCTATAAGAGAAAATAAACTGATTCTCATAATTTTGCTTTTCTTTTTAAGATAAAGTCCCAATCAAATAATTTTTTCTGCTATTTAAAATTTGTCTCCCTGATTGAGTTAGGACAGGCTAGGCTATCCTGCAATAACAAACTAATCCTGAGATCTCTAGGACTTAACACAATAAAAATTTATTTCTTGTTTATAAAAATTCTAGTGCAAGAATGATACTGCCAGCTATGTAATGACTCAGGGATTCAGGCAGCTTTGTGCTTCTGCTGTCTCAGCAGGTGGCCTTGATTGCTGTGGCAGAGACACCTTTAACTCCATTCACAGACCACTAGCCAGAATTATTTGCATGGCCACAACCTACCTATAAGGAAAGTTGTGAAATGCTGTTTTTTCTTGTGATCAGGAAGAGGAAATGAAACGGGACTAGGTGAACACAAGCATTGCCTTTGCCACAGTTTTAAGTGTAAATCATTTGAAAGTACTTTTTCTAGTACCAGATATCCTTTGAAAAGGAGAATTTCTCTAATTGAAACCAAATTAGAACTGTTAGTCATCTCTGAGTCCTTCTGTTCATGATGGAAACTATTTCAACAAACCATGTACTGACATACAATTGACCGTCCAATCATGAGATTTGTGAACTTCCCTGGCTTATTATTGCCTTCGAGATTTAACATCATAATTTGTTTTATTTTGACTGGACATTGAAAATGGGGAAGGATTTGAGATGTAAGAATGTATCAGTTTATAATATTGCCAAGCAGAGAGAGAGAGAGAGAGAGAGAGTCAGAGAGTCTCCCATCGTGACTTTAATTTAGCTTTTTAAAAATGTTACCATCAAAAATGGTTTGCATGCCTCTGATAATAAATATGGTCTTAAAACTTTTACTGCATTAGCATTTGATGGAGTGGAGAACCTACATTAACAAAAATGAAATTATATCTAGTAAAAATACTCTATAAATGTCACGGAGATAAATGAGATATTTTCATAACTTAAAATTCTCTTTCCTCTGGGAGCATTTTTAACCTAAAATAAGAACCAAAATTTTATAGTTTCAGGCTATTTTGGACTCCACCAGAATGAGTATTTTTTTTAAAAGTTCCCGTTGCAAACTTTAGAGTGTAGTCAGAGATGGTTGCAATATTTGATATTGGTTTGCTTTATTAATGTGAAGACATCCTGGGTACAAAAGAGAATCAATGGCTATATATCTAATATAGCTAGACTTTTCCTTGGCACACAGGGCACTTGGAATGGACCATATAGCTATCATTTGAGGTCTGTGGGTTGACCTGCTGGGTACAACATAAGGGTTATATATGGTAGCTGGCCTGGGAGGTCTGAGCATTGGTACAATATTTATGAGTTCCAGCTTGGCTTCTGGACTCTTTACAGTCTCAAATAAGTAACAGGTGAAATTGTGAAAAGTAACTTTACTGTTGGAAGTGATGCAAAGTCTTACTTTAGCCAAAATAATAAATAAATAAACAAACAAAGCAGCAAGAAAATAAACCTTCAAACAAATTCCACAAAAGAGATTTTTTATCTCACATTTCTATTAACAACATTGATGGTACAGCTAAGAATGAATGAGAAACATAGGAAAAAGCACATTTTGAGCCCTTAGCTCCTACTGACTGAGAAACAGTGAGCCAAAAAATTAAGATTTTTGTTTGTTAATTTCTGCAGCCTTTAGTTGCAAAGTTGTAACTGTGGACCAGGGTGCTAAAGGAAATTTTTGCATGAAAGAAGAAAAGAACTCAGAAGTAGTTCTCTTCTGTAAGCTATTCTTTCCAGACTCAAAACATGAGACAGAGAACACATATCTTTGCAGTGTCCTAAAACATAAGCCACAGGAATCACTAAACCCAATGGTCAGAGGAACCAAGACAGAGCCAGCCATGGAACACTGTGTGGCTAATACCAGTCATGCAACCAAATTGGGTTAAGGCTTCCAGTGGCCAGCATAGCCATTAAAGTCAAGATGGGCAGTATGATAAGAGAGATTTGGGAGAAGTCTGGAAGTGTCCTTAAACTTAAGGCTTAAAGAACTAGTCACAGACCTTCTAGCTGGTGGTCCAAGGTTGGGGTCCTTTTGAAGATGAGCACCTATACAAGACATACCAGTTGTTTATTTTTCTAAAAAATGTATATATGTATATGTATGTTATATACATATAACTCTCAGGTAAAGTGAGATTAATAGTTAATAAGACTGTACCTAGTTATTTTCTTAAACATCCTAGGGTACATATGCATTATGTATACTTAGCTATACATCTAAATTGGCAGTTTAGTAAACAATTTTATTATTTACCTGTTTCTAAAATTATCAATTAAATAACCCTTTGAGATATTATAAAAACTGTAACACCAACTTGACCCAGATGCAGCCATTTGATAATCTAGGGTCCTGATAACATTCCATAGTCAGGGATTGTTCCATACTTGAAACTCTTAGAGAGATAGGTTCCTCAGTGGCTTCTGAGCAGAGGTTAGGCCTGGCTTTGACATCTGCAGGGTGTTGCACCTGCAAAGAATAGCTTTGGCTGACCAATAATGTGGTGAGTAGGGTAACTGCCACCAGAGAAGGCCATTTGGAAGGAATGTACTCACCCACCCACCCATCCTTTTACCCATTCAAGAATATCTGCTGAATGCCTACATTGTATAGGCATTTGTATGAGTAAGATCTACTCCTTGCCTTTCAGATGGTTACAACTTAGAAGGAAAATAATCGATCAGTGTAAGGCAATTGTGCAGGTAATTTCAAGGAATGAGCAAAGTTAAGATTCAATTATTGAGAAAATCATGTATGTTTTGAGAATTCAAGCAAGCAAAGATGGTGAGGCGGGAAAGGTTGTATAATCAAGGGGCCCTCTCAAGAATGAGCTTCAAGGGCTTATCTACCATGATTCCGTTAGTGAACTTTTATACTCCAGCAAAACTGACCACTCCCAACTTTATCCCTGTTGTGCCACAGATGGCTTTTAGTACAAATACTTTTAATTTTTTTGCTTTATTTTGTTTATTTTTTGCCTCAAACTCTTTCTTATTCATCTTTGTATCACCACCATCTAGTGTAGCGTCTGTTTCTAATAGGGATTTAGATGGCAGATTATTTTATCTGCCCCAATGGTTGATATCAAACTAGTGGTTATCCGGACCTTGAATGTGTGTTGGCTATGAAAGCAGCTGGAATAATTAGGATGACTCCACACAGATTAATGATTACTAGGATACATATTTCATCTATTCCATAGTACTTTGCACAATGCTCTATAAGGACATAGTTTTTGCTCAATAAATACATAATTACTTGATATTTAGACAAGCTAAGTGTTAGTGCTTGCTTTACTTGACACCTGATGGTTGCTTTTTAAACGTAAAGGACGTGAAAAAAGAGTAGACAGGAAATATGCCACTGGTTCTTATATATATAGAAAAAATACTCAATCTCTTTCATAATAAAGAAATGGAAATTTAAACCACATTGAGATATCATTTTCACCAATCAATCAGCAAAGATCAGAAAACTTAACAGCATTTAATGAACATTCAAGTGTAAAACTTGTACAAACTAGAATAGTAGTTTCTGGAAGGCAATTTGACAATATCTATTAAAATTACAAACGTATATACTCTTTGACTCAGGAATTCTATTTCTAAGAATGTTAGTTTCCATATTCTCATATGATGAATCAGCAAAGTTATTCAGCACAATATTCTCTGTAAGAGCAAAATATTGGGAACAATCTAAATGTGTCATCAGTAGGTGCCTGGTTCAATAAATAATGGCACTAGGTACAGTGGAATATTATGCAGCCATAAACAGAATGGGGATGCTTTCTTTTTTTGTATTGCTAGAATAATCACTAAGATATGCTAAAGGAAGATGAGAAGAGTATATAATAGTGTTATAATTATGCTAGCCTTTGTGTGAAAGAAGGGGAAAATGAATGTGTGTGTATACATGTATATGTATAAGATATCTTTGGAAGAAGGCAGAAGAAACTAGTAACACTGATTTGCCCTTGAGGAGGGAAACTGGGTGGTTGAGAGGCAGCAACAGGAAGGAGAGTTTTCACTGTGTTTCCTTTTATATTTTTGAAATGATGTAGAATCTTATGACTACATGGCCTATACAATAAATAAATAAAAACAAACACACTGCAGTGCATGCTGTGGTTCCTGACTGGGAGCTGCCGTTGCCATGGTCACCTACTGCAGCCGTTACACTGGTGTGGTCACCTGCAGTGACATCTGCTGGGGCTTCCCAACAGCACTTTTAGGTCAGTACTTTTCAAACTGCTAGTTGAAAGTGGGCCATGAAATCAATTTAGTGGGTCCGATTATCATTCAAAGAAGAAAGAAACAGGATGACACAGAATGGAAAATTTCAGAGTACATAACCAGTAGTAAGAGTAAGTCCTGTTGTGTGAACTTTTTGATTTTTTTATATTATATGTGTTCTGACATAGCATATCTTTCTTACTGTGCTCAAAATATTAGAAAGCCACTATCCTCAGTGGTGACTTCCTCAGCCAATCTTGACTTCTACAGTTCTCCCTGAGCAGCCATATATTAACAGGGAAGTCTGGAAGTTCCCATCCTGGTTGGGCCACGATTTTTAGACTCTGGATTTGGGGTTCCCACTTTTGCTGGCTGGTCCCTCTGCTTATGTCTCTGTTACTACTGTACATGGAGTCTTTATTCATGAAGGCTCCAGGCTGTGTGTCTCCTCACAGATGAAAGCACATCCATTCTCCTAGGAGAGTACATCCCAGCCCATAGAATATGATGTAGTCATCAGGGCTGTTTGAAGTCTAGATGGGGTGACTGGGACTAAGAATCAACCTCGGGTCCTCCACGTATCCTGAGTTTCGGTGACCCTGTAGCAACTTCCCTTCTCAGATTGACCCCAATGCCTTGGATCATGCAGATGCACCACCAGCAATACCCTTCTCTCCATCTCGGTTTACTCCAATCTAGCTTTCCTCAAGATCCTGCCTAGTACTACTTCTTCCATGAAACCTTCCCTAATTCTCTCCCTAGAGTGATTTCTCATGTATTTGTCATGTTCTCTTGATGGCAACTGAATGAAACTTGGCTCAAATTTGGCTTAAACAAAGAGGGGAATTAGCTCAACTAATTGAGAAATTCAACGATAGGTTGGATCCACAGGCTAAAGATGACATCAGAACTCAGTGTCTCTCCCTCTCTCCACCCCCATCCCCTTTCCTTCCTCTGTGTTAGGTAATTCGTGAATATACCCTTCTTTCATGGTGGCAAAATATCTTCTGGGAGCTCAATGATTATATCCATCAAGTTGAATTTCAACATGAACAGAAGCTTCATTTTCTTCACAACCCTACCAAAAGTTCCAAGAATGTGTCTCACTGGCCTAACTTGGTTCGTGTGTCCAACACTGAATCAATCATTGTAGCCATGAGGTCAGAATCTACTGATTGGCCAATCTCAGGTCCCATACTTACCCTTGGAGACCAGCCAGCCTCGCTGAGGAGAAGAGCTACATGGAGTGTAGAAAAGGGATGGTTCCTCAAATATATATTAAAGGTTCTGTCACCTGAAGGAGGGAATGAGAAAACAGGCAAAAACAAATGTCCTTGTCAAATTGTAATGTGTACAGTGAAAATACCAACTACCTAAGTATGTTTTCTTGTGTTAATACCTTACCTATGTGAGAATGAATCATTTAAGATAAAAACGTCAGACAGGCAAGTAAGATTAACATTTCAATTCTTAATAAGTTACCATACTCAATTGTTTTACGTATTTCAGGCTTCTCCATAATGTGTTTTCCCTCAGGATTCTATTTAGATCTCCCATTAACCAATGCTTACGGGGAATTGAGAAATTCATCAGTTTATAAAATCTATACCAATTATAAAAATATGGAATTTGCTGTTCTTTGCCCCCTTGATTTTGGTTAAATATTTTAATCACAATAGAAATGTAAAATTTATGAAAGAAGACCAAAGTATATTTTAACGAGCTCATCTCTCACTTCTGCTTTTGCTCATTCATTCTCAGGAAACAGGAAATGTTTTTAAAGAGAAACATCTTAACACATCTGGTGTGATTTTCTAGTTATCCAGTTTAAGCCAAAAAAAAAAAAAAGTGGTGTCATCTGTTTTTCTTTTATACGTTTTGAAACATGAGTCTCTGAAAGCTATTTCCCAACATATGTCAATTTAACATCTGCCAGTTCCTAACTGATAGCCAGAAACAGCCGCACTGGCAGCCCCTGCAAGAGTGCCAAGTTATTTCCCATTAGAGCTGTCTTCACTTTGGAGTTGTCAGTAATATTTTTACTTTAGGGGTAAGCTATTTCCCTAACTTGAAGGAGACACGTGAATTGGAAGCACAGAGCAGAAGGAATAAATAGGATGATGTATTTACAATTATGAGAAGGTATAGCAGAGAAAGGTTTCAAAAAGAAGTATTAGATAGAAAGTTGATGTCGTAGGTCATGGATTAAACTCCTTCTCCTGGCAAAGCATGCTTCACTATACCACATCTTAATTTCTCCTTGTTAGTCAATATCCAGAGAGTTTGCAAGCAGAATTAAGATGTATTAACCATATTTAAGGGTACACAACCATGTCTAAAGCTTCTCTTACATTTCTTCTCCTTTTTAATCCTTTGATGGAATTTAAAGTGCATCAGCGAACTCCAATTTCTGTCTGGAAATTCATAGCAGAATGATATTTTGACATTTATTTTGAAAGAGGGAGCCTAAGTGTTGGTCTTGGGAGAGATCAATATTTTTACCTGCCCTAAGATAATCTGGTATTGAATTTAGCAGTTGTTCAAGAATTTTCAGACCTAGCAATTTGGGGCTTTCAAATGATTAGCGTCATCTGTTCCCTTTAATACATTTTCCCCACCCCAATAACATTATTGCATTTTATTTCATTGGACTTTAAGTGAGAGGTATCACCGTGGGCTCATCAAGGTCAAGGTTACCTGCATATCATTATCGCTATATCCTCAATGTCAAACACAGTGCTTGATACACCGTCAGTGTGGAAGGAATGAATCAACCCTGTGGCAAAATTCTGAGATCCAATATTTGCTCTTAGGGTCCTCAAATTCAAGTATCTGGAATAGCCTCACATAAATTATAAAACCATCAAATTGACTTTGATAAAGGAAGAAGAAATGAGTCCTAGGGCTTGGACTTCTATAGGAGTCCTTTAATAGTAGTTCTTTGTAAATAAGTTTGGGGACTTACATGTACTCTACACCAAATACCATTTATATGGTAATAGCCACTCATTAACTTTTCAGCAAAGATAGTCGTTTTGAACGTTAAAGTGTAGGGATTGTGGAAAGAGAAGGACCTTTGGAGACTGATGATCTGGATTTGAAATCCTGGATATAGTCCTTACAACATTACTTAACCTCTATTTCCCTATCTTCAAAATAGGCATAACAATACTACCATACAGGGCCATTGTAATAAATCTAATGCGATAATTAAAAAAAGCTTAGCAAAGTGCCTGGTACTTGTGGTCACTCACTAAGTGGTAGTTATTATGACCCTTATTATAAGCACTCCTGATATCAGCTGTTCTGATATTACCTAGTACAGAGAACAGATTTGTTACATATAACCCAAACTCTTTAAAGCTTTATAAGTTAAAGCCAAACTCTACCCAGTGCTCTGTTAGTCACTGTAGCAGGATGGTACATGGTATTCCTTTTTCTGTCATGTCTTCAGCAGCAGGACGTAGCAAGATCTAGAATTTTGGCATAGCTCTTAGGAGGTAGCCCTAATAAAAGTCAAGTCATGAGGCCTATGAGGCAGACGCAGATAGCATTAATGGTCATGAGAGAAGAGACATGCTTAGTATTTCAAAACGGGTTTCCCCTGTGGGAATTACATCTTCCCAATCTATGACAAATTATCCTACAGATACAAATGTATATTTGCATTTTGCAAATCACAGTCCGAAACTGAGCAGAAAAGTCTCAGGTTAATTCTTAACAGGATGCAAAAGGAGGTTTCTAAGAGAACCCTCCCCATTTCCCTCCTTCTTTCCCCGCTTCCCTCCCTTCATTTCTCTGTTTTTAAGGTGTGCCAGGCACTGTACATACAAAGAATATTTACAGTTGACTGGATAGCAGACGAAAGAGATTCCAATATTTTTTCTGTTTTGACCTACTCTGAAAGGTGAAAGTCGTTCTACGAAAAGTCAAGTGCTGTAAAAATACATTGACTCTTAGTTCACTAGAGAGAGGCTGCGAGTTATGCCCTTAAAACATTTTGACACATGAAAAGATTAAATATAAATAATTCCAATTTCAACTTTAGAGTCTACTTGCTGAAGTCTTTTAAAAAAAAAATAGTTGCCATAATCCTCCTTAACAAAGTGAATGGAGTGCAAAATGCAAACCTTTCATACTGAACGGGTTGATTAAAGTCATTTCTCGGAAATTATTTGACAGTATGAGCTATAAGTAAGGATGAAAGTTGTAGTTCTACCCAACTATTTAGCTCCATGTTATTACAGCAATAATTTATCTCCAAAGTAGTTGATTAAAGTGACAAATTACTTAGGAGTTTACCTACTTTTAGAGAAAAATGAGGCCTACAATTTTCATATGGCTACATTGTGTGACCAAGGGGAGCGTTTAAATGCAATCTACCTATAGGCATAAATCCAGCCAACATCTTTTAATAGATATATCACTTATTTGTAGATAGTATATATTGATTTCTCCAAAAATAATGATTCTCTTTTGAGACTCACTTTTAGGCTCATACATTTACATAAAAATGACCCCTGCAGGATATTGATTGGATGTACACAATCTGGAAGACCCCTCAAACGTGTCAGAGACAAAGAGAAAGTTAAAGTGGTTTTAAATGTTGCTATCTCATAAATTTTAAGCTAATCTGCTTCCTGGGAAGAACTGGAGACCAACATTGATCTGATTCATTATTTGCACAATTCATATCCTATAAAAGATAATTATAATATAATATCCAATCAAATTATTTAATAATGATCTATTATTATTTTCCTAAAAGCTTCCTTTTCCTGCCATCTATATTTTTAAATAAACTTGAAGTTCACTCTAAATTAAATTGGATATCCGAGGTAGATATGACACCATGGCTAATAGAGTAAGCAAGACTAAATCCAAATTTTAGTTTTCACTGGTCCCCAGCAACACCCTTCATACACCCAAGTTTTTCCACACTATTCCAGTCAAACATTTCATCTTCATCCCTTTCCTTTGCTTTCTCTCCTGGAAAAAGTATTATCTTCTTGTTTATCCAGGCTTGAAACATTAAATTTGTTTATCTTCTCTGCCTTTCTCCCCTTTCCTGTTACCTATTGCTACATAACAACCCGCCCCAAAACTTGTTAGCTTAAAACAACAACAATTGTTCGTTAATATTTTATTAATTGCTCCCAAAACTACAATTTGGGTAGGACCCAAGAGGGACAGCTTTTCTCTGCTTCACATGGTGTCAGCTGGTGTGGCTCAAGATGGTTCAGTTACATCTGGCAAGACAGTGCTGGCTGGAGGCCAGGAGCTTAGCTAGGCTGTCCGTTGGGGGTCTCTGTTCCTCTCCATGTGGACCTCTCCACAGGATTTCTTGGGCTTCTTCACAGCATAGAAGCTGAGTAAAGGAGCGTTCCAAGAGGCCCAGGAGGAAGCTGCAAGGCATCTAATGACCTAGCCTCACGAGTCTCAGAATACTACCTTCGCTACATTGATTTAGCAAGTCACTAAGATCGCTGAGATTCAAGGTGAGGGGGAAGGAGTAGCAAAGAATTTAAAGACATTTTTAATCTACCATGTCCTGTCTTTATCCAAGTTCTGCTGAGTCTACTATCATGACATCTCTCAAATTCATTCCTCATGCTTTCATCCACTCAAATCTTGTGCAGAACAGGCAGACAAAACAGCACTGGCAACACCAATGGATCAGGGAGGGAGATGATGTAAGACCCATGCAGCAATGTGTTGGTCTGTCTCCAAACAGCCACAAAGGCAACTTTGAATAAGTTGAGGCACCGGGAGAGGTTAAAGGGAAAAGATACTTTCAAGGCAGGTCCTCACCATTGTCATTGTCATCTTTTTTCTTATAATCATCTTTCAAATCATTCACTAAACTCTCCTTTCTACTCTGTGGAGTGATTTTGAATGACTGTATATGGATATTTATAAAGAAGAAAAAGGAGGAGACATATTTGTGGATCCCTTGGGTTTCTTTTATAAAAGATCTGGGCCAAGAAAAACAAGTTACCCTTTCCTTTGAAATTCTAAAAAGGAACAGAAAATTAATGCTGATTGAATTTATTAACTTATAGTCAATGTATTATAGCTGAATTTGAATTTTTTATGTGCTATACGTACATTTGCCCACTGTGTGATCAATGTAGATGGGAGCCTCACGCCCATTTTATAAGATGTGGAGTAGGATTGTTACTGTTAAAATTATTATGGATGTATTTCATTGTTGAATCTTTGTTTTCATGGCAAGTTAGCTGGAAATAGCTACAGTTTGTTTGTTTTTGTGTCCCTTATTTAGGACTATGACCTTCAGTTACAACATTAGTCTTGAGGGGGAAATGATCTGTGTTAGCACAGATCCCTATATGGTGTGGTTTCCAGGAATGCATTATGGACATCAACAAGAACTGCTTGTACTGTTCCAGGAAGTGGAAATGATAAAAACCAGCATTTGAGTCAACACTGAAACGCACCCTGCAACCAACCACTGGATCAGGGTATAAGACAAATAATGATTCTAATGGAACTTGGGGAAGAACTCTAAATGGAATTTAATATATTGCTCCCTAACTTATCTTTGTTTATAACTCTATAGGGGGCTAACTGTTTTCCTCAATCTTGTGACAAAAAGAATCGGAGGGGACAGAAAGAGCAAGAACAATCTGGCTCTCAGTGAATTCTGAATGAATGATTGTTGAATTGCATCGGGACTAATTTAATACTTTTAAACTTAATGAGTGCTATTTACACAAACGATTTTTGAGAAGTATGTTCAAGCCTGAATTGGGTAGATAAGTTCTTAGACTGATCAACTTACACCCAACTATTCCAGTAAAACATGACTGGAATACATTTATTCATTTTATTTAAAATTTTATTTCCATTTGGGTCCATTTTCAAATCTGAAAACTTTAAAACTTTTAAACATTTACTTTTACTTAATATGCTGTGTTTACCATGCAATACTAAGTGAAGACATTATAACTAAACTATATTTTCTAAATTTTCTATAATAATCAGAAAAAGATTGTAAATAATTAATTCCATGGGCAACTTTTAGAGTATATCTAACTGACAAATTTGACCCATAGTTAATCCTATCTTAGCATACATGTAAACTAGAAGCTGGGAGATCCAGCTCGTATTCTTCTAAACCTCAAACCACAACTGAACAAGCGACATCCATACCCTTCTCCAGCAAGGGAATATTCCCTAAAAGCAATTATTTAAAGGAAAGAAAAATGTTCTCTCTTACACACAAGCAACTTCTCCCTTATCATTTCTCATATTTCCCCCTTTTTCTTGCAAATTTCTACGATGGGGAACAAAGTTGGCATTTATATTTTGAAATTTTCCCTGGATCAGATCAAAAGGCATGTGAATTCCATGATTTTGAGGAACAATGACACAGAGGCTAGTTGATTTAGGGTGAAAATATGTAGGAAGGGATAAAAACGTCAGTCTTCTTTCTCATGAAATATAAATGAATCACTAAAACTTTCCTCCATTACCTCAGGTAACTGAGGTATAATTTATGGGAGCTGAAAGTGAAAAAGTCTCTTGCAAATTAATTTTGTTTGGTGAAGACTGATAACAGCATGAGAAAAATAGCTCTTGCTATTTGATCCAGGTTCCTGGAGAGCTATGGTTAAGATTTTTTTCTACTTAGTATATAATTTAATATGGTTATTTATAAATTGGAGCCCTAAATTTATTACATAAAAACGGCAGGTAGTGGGTGTGAAAGAGAAAGAAGCATGAGAGGCAGGAATCTGGTCAGCAGAACCGTATCTTTGTTACACAAAGGGTAAAATTGTCACTTCTTTTTCTTGGCTTTTTCTCGGCTGGCCTAGGGTAGCTGCAAGATGAGTTGCTCTGATAACTGAGCAGATAACAGAAAACGTACTTAAAAAAAACACTTCCTATGATATTATAAGGCTCTGGAAACATGATTTTAATAGTCTGCATGCCTCTAGAGGTAGAAAGAAATATCATTGCTTCCCAAAAGGAAAAACCAAAATGAAAATTCTAGTTCTTGTAAGAAAGTGCCGGACATAATCATTTTTAAAAAAACAAAACAGACCTTACTTTGCTATTTTCTATTAATCTTCCCGCTTAAATACAAAAATAAGATAATATTGCAAAAATGACTATAAAACACCCAAATGACATGTCAGAATGCTTATTTCTTTACAAATAAAACTTGAATGTTGGAGTAAAAAGTTTTAAGTTGACATATTTTAAACATATAATGAACACCCACATACTTGCTACTCAACTTTATCAAATCTCAACATTTTCCCTATTTGTTTTAGATTTATTTGTTTGGTAAAAGAAATGAAACAGTTGACATTTCCTGGGTCTCCCTTTCTACTCTTTCCAGAAATAACACAAGCATGAACTTGATACTGATAATTTCCAAGAATTCCTTTATAATTTTATAAATAAATAAATAAATATCCATAAAAAACTTGTTTGTCATGTTAAGCATTACATAAATTGTAAAATAATGTAACACGATATACATCACAGTTATTTATCCATTCACCTATCAATAGAACATTTGAGTTGTTTCCAAATTTTTGCTGTTACAAAAGGTGTTGCTTCTCTGTTGTATATCTAGAAGTGGAATTACTGGGTTGTAGAATATGGGCATCTTGACCCTTACTTGATATTGACAAGTTGGCCTAGAGAATGATGACCAATTTACACTCTACCATTAGTGTATAGGAGTTCAAGCTTCCACACGTTATCAAAAAACTTAGAGTTAACATATTTTTAAGCTTTCACCAGTGGGACAGGTGACTTTCTGTAGTTTTAAATCGCATTCCCTTAATTTAATAGTGAATTTAAACATCTTTTCCTATTTTTATTGCCCATTTAGGTTTCCTGTACTGTAAATTGACTGTCCATTTTTATGTTGGGTTATTTATTTTACAGATTTTATCTACAAAAAGTACATATGTATTTGTACATGTGTTGCAAACATCTCAGTCCAGGGCTGGTCTTTTCTCCCTATTTGTGTTGTCTTTTGATGCACAGAAGTTAATATGGGAAAATTTATCACTTTTCTTTTTTTCTGGTGCTTTTAGTGTCTTATTTAAGAAATTCTTCCTTATCTTGAGGTGAAAAAAAAAACAACTATGGTTTCTTCTTTCAGTTTTTTTTTTTTTAAGATTGGCATCTGAGCTAACATCTGCTGCCAATGTTCTTTTTCTTCTTCTCCCCAAAGCAACCCCAGTACACGGTTGTATATTCTAGTTGTAAGTGCCCCTGCTTGTGATATGTAGGATGCCACCTCAGCATGGCTTGATGAGCAGTGCTATGTCCATGCCCAGGATCTGAACCCATGAAGCCCTGGGCCACCAAAGTGGAGCACACGAACTTAACTACTCGCCATGGGCCAGCCCCCCTTCTTTCAGTTTTAAAGCTATGGTTGAAAATATGTAGGTTCTTAGTTGTCCTGGAATTTATTTTTGGTTCATGAGAGATAAAGATTTAATTTTATTTAGGTTTAATATTTTCCCACATAAATAACTACTTCTCTGTTTTCTCTGATTTTTGGGATGGATTTATTTCTTGGATTTCTATTTTGTTTCATTGGTCAAGTAAGGTAAGTTATTCCCATATTGTTCTTCAAATCGAACAGACTAAAACAGTCATGTGTTATTATATGTGGATTTAGTATCAGCTTGTTAACTTACACAATTGTATTGGTATTTTGACTGGAATTACATATCTAATATGTAGATTAATCTGAAGAAATTGACATCTTTATATTATTTAGTCTTTCCATCCATGAACATTGTATATCTCTTCATTTTTTCAGGACTTTTTAATGCTTTTTAATAATGGTCGACAATTTTCTATATAAAAGCCTTGCACATCTTTTGTTAGTTATTCCTGAGTACTTTATACTTTTTGTACCTATTGTGAATGGGATCATCTCATACATTATGTTTTCCAACTGTGAGTACATATATAGTAATGCTATTGATTTTTGTACCTCATCTTGAGAAGAAAGCTTTTAAGCCTAACTTACAATATTTACTAGCACAAATTTTATTAAAGAAATAAATTTGACATTCATTCCAAATCAGCTAAAGTCGTGGTTGTCTAGAGATGAGTTAAAATTCTTTTCATAGGAGTGCTGACTAAAGCATTACAGATCTTTTGCTTTAAGGTCATTACATTATATTGGACCCAATTTGATAAAGACTTAATGACCCCACCTAGTGGCAGTTTGAAGATCTCAGTGAATTGGAAAATGCACTTCTAGGTTTTATTGGATAGCTCTTTGTGTTTAAAAAATTATGATAGCAATCAATATCCTTGTTGGAAATGTCAAAAAACAGCAAGGATTAATTTGACACATCAAAATTAATTATGCTTGTAGTCTTCAGTAGTCTTGTAGTATTGCTGACTTTAAGATTAGAATGAAGTGTGTTTCCAGGGAAAATTATGTACAACCTCCCATGCTTGACCCAAATTGTGTACATTGAGATTTAATTTTCAGGATTGTTATTCAGGGAGTTATCATAGGTCATGTTCACATAATGTTTTAAAAATAACTATCAACAGCTGGCCAGAGTCAATCCATATGACCTTTATAATAACATGTTCCTTAGAGTCTACCTCATGAGGATTACTCTATAGTTAAGGATCCTTTAAAATGAGGCCTCGTTTTATATTTTACTAATTAGAATTTTTTCTTTGCGTAGGAAATAACAAAATTTTATGTATAATTATACTCAATTTCAAAAAATATTGGGACAATGTGCTAATCACTTGAAAAAGTATATTTAACTCTAAAAGAAACTCAAGATGTATTTAAAATGTGTATGTACACAACAAGGTTTTAAAAGTTTAAGATTAAAGTACATGTAAAAGCTTATTTAATTTGAAGTGGAGAAGTCCTTTCTAATGATAGCCAGAACCTCTAAGAGTAAAGGTTGATTAAGAACTTCTACAGAAGAATGAAAAATTAAATTAAAATAACAATATTATATTTTTGGTAAAATTTTAAAAATGATGATGCCCTATGTTAATATAATTAAGGGTGAGGTCATCAAGAACAGGCTTTTTTATATTTCTAGTTGAGAATATATTTGTAATAAACTTTCTCAAGGGAAATTTGGCAATACCATCAAAAGCCTTAAAATACGCATAGCCTTTGCCCCAGAAATCCCACTACTCAGAATAATTATAGGCATGCAACAAAGAAATGATTAGCAGAATATTCTCTATAGCACTATTTAAAATACTTAAAAATTATAAGAAATATAACTGTCCATCAATAGATGAACTGGGAAACTAATGAGAGTATATACTTACAGCAGAATTCTATACTATTAACCCTAATGTTACAGAATAATATTTGAAGACATTTAAATATTTTTGCATATTTAATTATTAGTTACACAATTAAGTGGATAGTCTCAGAATTTAATTACTATTAAATAAATTAATTAGTATTAAATAAAAAGCAGAGAGCACATTACAAATGAGTGTATTTTCATTTTTTATAGAATTTGTTTTTATTCTTATGCAAAAAACAGAAATGAAATATTCAACAGGGATTATATTCTGAATTGTGATGTTATGGGCTGAATATTTGTGTCCTCCCAACATTTGTATGTTGAAGTCCTAACCTCCAATGTGATGGTATTTGGAGATGAGAACTTTAAGAGATAATTAGGGTTAGATGAGGTCAGAGGGCGGACCCTCATGATGGGATTAGAACCCTTATGAGAAGAGACAATAGAAAACTTGTTCTCTCTACTGTGTGAGGACACAGTGAGAAGGCAGCTATCTATAAGCCAGGAAGAGAGGTGTCACCAGGAACCAAATTGGCCAGCACCTTGATCTAGGACATCCAGCCTCCAGAACTGTGAGAAAATAAATTTCCATAGTTTAAGCCACCCAGTCTGTGGTGTTTTGTTATGGCAGCCTGAGCAGACTAATAGACATGAGGTAATAAGATTTCTTTTCTTCCTGTTTTCCCTTATCTATATTTCTAAATTTTCTCCAATAAACATCGTATATTTGTAATTTTAAAAGATATTGTAAAATATATTAAATAGTATTAGAGAAAATTTCTAGGGCATGCGGATGATTCGGTGAGAAACTCATCATTAGTAAAACCAGTTATTCAAACCTGATTTGTGATTACATTGACATGTCTTCATCAATTTTCTCCATATACTAATTATTTGGCCTACAATTAAATTTAACAAAACAGACTGAATGCTTCTTATCTATGAATGTCAAAGATTGATAAGGTTTCTAAATATACCACTAAATAAACAGGTGTATTTTCCTCCCATCTAACTACTGCACAGTTATTATTTGGAAACATTGACCACTTTAATCATTATATTTCCAATTAGAGTGAGTAATTAGCATTCTGCCTTAGGATAGCATGCTAATAATGGGAAACTATATATTTTCTTGCATTACAAGACATTTTCTAATTATCTTGCCCTCCATCCTATTTCCCTCTTATGCCATTAAATTTCTAAAGAATAATTTACTCTTTTTTCTTCTGTTACAATTATACCTAACTATCAACCAGAGGTGAAGTCATGAGTTCCTCCATGGCACTATGTGATGTCTAGTACAAAACACACACACACATTTTTATCAGCTTTATTTTGATCTTCTCAATATCCCATGCTAACGCTGGGTATGCTAGGGAGGGGAGGAATGAAGGAAGCAGGGCTACATGTTGCATGAATGGCAAGTTTTCTCTGTGGCAGCAAAGGGTTTGCACAGTCTTGGGTTCTGATGAATGTGGAGTCCATCTCCAGGGAGTTGAGAAGTACTTGACAACAGGAAATCTCTCCTCAGGGACAGGAATCCACAATCGGTGTATAAAGAACACGCAAAATGACTAACCCTAAAATGTACATGCACCACTTGAGGTACCTGACATCTTTGAGCACTTTCCTTCCATTGTGATAATTTCCCACATTATATGTCTTATCTTTCCGATGAGGAAGCCAGAAAACTTGCAATCCCAGACTCCTTGCATTAAGGGGCAGGCATGTGACCTAGCTTTCTCTGATCAGACTATCCTTGGGAGACACATCTGGAGGGATCACATGAGGAGGCAGGTGGGCCTAGGAATATTGGTCTTTCCATAGACCAGTGGTAGAGGGATCCAGTTCTTAGCAGGAGGGAGTGGCAGTGCTTCTGAATCCAGTCCTGAGCATCATAGGTGCCAAGTGCTAGTGTTAGTGGTGCTTCTGCCTGAAATGGAGGGGTTGGTCACTGCTAATGGATGTTCAGATTTATTGTCAGATCCTCTTGATGTGGATCAAGGCTGCCCCAGGTAGAGAAGCCCAAGGTGTCCTGGCCTACATGCTGATCTATATGATCCGATGGATTTTATGGTGTGGATTAGGGCTGCCCACGGGAGAGAAGCCCAGGGCATTCTGGCCTACATGCAGATCTATATGACCAGATTCATATCTAAAGTTATACAACCACACAATAGTCAGACCCCATCTGTACTGAAACTATTTAATGACTTTTTGCGTCATCTTTTCTTCGTCTAGCAAAAATAAGTCACGTACCCATGCCTTATAAATTTAGCCCCAACCCTCAACACATTGCAGCTCTTCACTGCCCATGGGCCCTGTCCCCATGCTACTCCATGCTATTCTCTGAATAAAAAGCACTACTGCCAGACCTTGAGAGTCCAAGAAATCTTTCTTTCGACTCCTTGACTCACAGAGCCCGCATCACTCTCACCCTACCAGATATTCTGTGAACTAATATCCTTTCATCAATCCCTCTTCTGCTCAAATTTGCAAAATGAATTCCGTAGATTTCAACTAAGCACTTTGGCCAATATATCATCCCAATTGTAACACTCCCTTCCTCCTCAAAGCAAAACAAAACAAAACAAAGCCCAACTCTAGTAAAATTTCATTGCTCATTGTTTAATTACCACCAAGACCAACCATATCTATAGCCATTATAAGAAAACTTTAAATGTAAATCAGTTCTATTTAATTATTTACAGAGCTTCAGTAACTAAAAAAAACCCAACTTGCTGGCCAAAGCCCCTTCTCTGTGCAGTGATCAGCAGAATTCCCTCTTCCTGTTTCCTTGGTTTCACAAATCCAAGGATTCAAACAGAACCTGTGAAGTTGACAACTTCCTCATTAACACATGTTTGATCTCTGCAAAGCCTCTATTCATTTACTGGGTGCTTAACCGCTTATTTCCCTGTTATGCAAACATACTGAAATTCTACTTCATATTGCATGCAATGTTGACTAACACTAAGAAAACCCGGTGAGCAGCCAGTGAATATCTTCAATGTAAACATAAATGCCAGCAGGCAAATATTTTTATTAGGAGCAAAGTGTACGAGGATGAAGGAAGGAAAGGACACAGGGGGAATTAACTGAAATACATTCCCACATGAAAGGACTGTAATTAGGCAGAGAGGCCACTACACTCAGAGACAAGAGATGAACACCAGACTCAAGCGGCTGAAACTGGGATTTTTTTCCAGCCTTATTGAGACATATTTGACATAAAACACTGTTCAAGTTTAAAGTGTACAACATGATGAATTGATATACGTTGATATTGTGAAATGTGAAATTGGAATTTAAAGAGACTGTGGGTGCGTAATAAGCATTTTGTCATGTTAGACTGATTATATCTCAAACATGACTTTTATTTTCCACTTGGAATACTATACCACATAAACATTTATGTTATCAAAGTTATTTTTAGCTAAAATTTACTGAACATGTAGTATAGACCAGCATTAAGACTCTGCTTCTTGTGACTCATTTCTTAATCCTGACAGCATGAAGCAGATATTGTCAGCCCAATTTTAGAGATAAAGTGATTCCAAAGAGGTTAATTAATTATTCAAGGTAATACAACTACTAAAAGACAGAGGTGGGACCTGACCCACAAAACTCACTATGCTGAATTACAAAGACTACGCAGCAACATTGAAATATTGCTTACAGTTTTATGTTAAATGCCAAAGGAAGAGTAGAAAATTGTATATACACTATGATGCAACTATATGAAACTTCACACACATATGGACAAAGGCTTGGAAGGGAGCACATATCATGTGCCATTTGCTTTTGTGTCCAATAAGCTAAGAGAATCAGGAAATAGTCCTTAAAACTGAACAAAAGAGTGACTCATGGTGTGTGTGTGTGTGTGTGTGTGTGTATACCCACAGTGGTTTTAATGGGACAAGGAAAACTAGTTAGGAAACTTGAACTCATTTACTAAACACATAGAACACGCAGGCTCAGAACTCACAGACTCTCTTTTCTATGTAGTTGAGTATTGGGATTATTGGAGTTTTGTTTTTCCCAGGACTTTCTTTTTCCAAATGTTCTTGAAGGCTGCTACGTTGTTTTTATAATAAAATAAGAGATAAGAATAAGCCATACACAGAAGCAGAAAGGTTCAGGAATTCAGCCCCTGAGAAGGGCTGAGCTAGTAAAGGCTGAGGAAACCGGGGTCAGTCCCACCCGTTGCCTCCAGGGCAACTGCGCGGCTCTGCCCACAGCTGAAGCCAAGTTTGCATTGAGAGTCCGTAAGGTCACCAAGCAAACAGCTTTAAAAGGTCAGGCAGGAAGGTAAACATGCCCTCATTCCAAGAAGAGAGACACGTTATCCTGGTATCCTAGGGATGAACCCTCCTATGACAGTTGAGCAATTAGTGGTATGTTTTTAAATCAGCCATTTGGCAATCTCTTCACCTGTGGGGTTCCTCACCCTCTAACAGACTGGTTTCCAGTACTACCCCTTTACAGAGTTCTATCATATGAGCAGTAGCAGCCTGTGCCCTCTTGTTCTCCAAAGGGTAAACAACGGAAAGAGAGAAATACAGATGAAATGAGAATGCGGCTTGGAGAAGGGAGGGATGAAGGATCAAAGGAGGCTCCCTGAAGGAGCTGTCACTACAGTCAGGGCATGAGAAAGAATACGAACACTTGGGGAGAGGGGTAGAAAGCTATTTTGAATGAACAGAGAATAAATAGATAGCAAAGACCCAGAGGAAAGAGAGTTCAAGGCAAGCATTCCTCTGAAGAGTCATCTATTGATGATGATCATAATTATTTTTAACGTCACAAAAATGAGGATGACATGCTAGATGCTGTATAGTCAGTTACAGAGATGTGATCCCTGAGTTCTAGTAGCTAATACTCTTCAATAAACATATTCAGTTTACTCGGAAGAACAAACAGATAAAAGCCTTAAAGTACTTATGTTATATGTAATAGGGTAAATGTTTTGGCTTGTGCTTTGAGAAAGGAAAACTTCAGCATCTTTCAGTAGTTTACAATAGTTTAGCTTGGTAAGAACAGAAACGTAGAGACAAACTGGATCCTAGTCATCAACAGGCTAAGCATGTCCACAAGTGGCTGGGGCTGAAGATCAGTTACCCACAAAGGGGCGTGGTAGTCAGCTTCCAAAACGGGCCCAAAGCTCCCTGCCTCCTGCTATTCACACCCTTTCCACATTGTACCAGTGTTGGTCTGTGTGACCAATAGAACACTGCAAAGTAAAACAGTATGTCACTTCTGAGATTAGGTTATAGAAGACAATGCAGCTTCTGCTTTGGTCTCTCGCTTTCTTGGATCCCTCATTCTGGGGAAAACCAGCTCACACATCATGAGCAGTACTTTGAAGACACCCACATGGTGAGGAGCTGAAATCTGCTGCCGACAGCCACACGAGTGAACGTTGAAATGATCCTGCAGTCCTGGCTGGCAGCTTGACTTTGCAGAGAGCTCGTGAGAGATCTTGAGCCAGAAACACAAAGCTTAGCTACTCCTGGATTCCTGGCCCTCAGAAATTGCATGATAATAAACATTTGTTGTTTTAAGGTGCTAAGTTTTGGGATGCTTTGTTATGCAGCAATATGTAACTAATACCAGAGGAATGGTGGACACTGTGGGTTCTCACAGGGAGTACATTCCTGGAAGTCATCAAAGACAGAGAGGAACAAGCAAGGCCACACAACAGAGCCATAATTTTGGGAGTCAGTAAGAGCAGGGAGGAAGCAGTGTAGCTGGGAAATCTGATTCTATAACCTCAATAGTCAGTTGTTAAGTAGACAAGCTCATGTGCCCTAACTTCCCCTCGTGAACCTCTTAACAAAAGACCGACTCTGGATCTTCTACCAGATTTTTTTTTTTTTCGAGGAAGATTAGCCCTGAGCTAACATCTGCCAATCCTCCTCTTTTTTCTGAGGAAGACTGGCCCTGAGCTTACATCCATGCCTGTCTTCCTCTACTTTATATGTGGGACGCCTATCACAGCATGGTGTGCCAAGCAGTGCCGTGTCTGCACCCAGGATCCAAACCGGCCAACTCCAGGCTGCTGAAGTGGAACGTGCGCACTTAACTGCTGCACCACCTGGCTGGCCCCTTTCTACCAGATTTTAAGGAGTATCAGTTTTGTTGTTTCAGATTCTTGATTATAAACCAAAAGTCATGTGACTTCAGAGATTCACACCCTTGAATGCTGTAGCACCCCCGGAGGAGGATGTGCCAGTGGGGAGTGCTCTGAAGTGAATCCTGACTACTGTATCTGAACACCACTGGGCTTTGACAAATCTAGAGGCCCTCACGGGTGGTTCTGGAGTTCCTGTGGGGACTCAGATCTCTTCATACCTAATATTTAGAGTAGCTAACATTTTAAATGACTGTGCTACTGACCCCATGCTAAACATTTCATATGAATTTTATTTAATCTTTATGACAATCTTGTTAATAGATATTATAGTAATTCTCATTTTAGAGATGAGGAAACTGAGGGAAAGAGAGGTGATACATTGTCCAGGGCCATACAAATCTTAAGTGACAGAGTTAAGGCATGGGTCTGATCCGTCTGATGACAATGCCTATGCTCTAAACTACCGTGCTATATTAGCCTGGAATATGATTTTGCCACCTGCAGACTTGCCACTTTAGACTCTCAGTCCATTTTGGGGGATGTTTGATTCTTCACACAGAACCCCTCATTCTTTCTGATTGATTGCAATATTCAAGCTAAGCATCCAAAAATTCAGCTTTATAAAATCCACAGCTTAAACTATTCTACTAAAAGAGAATGGTAAGTACTTCATTTTGGAAAACATAAGTGGGGAGAAAAATGCCTTTCTTATCAATGTCAGGTTTCGTACACCTCATCTAAAATTATGCACTTTGCCGTACCTCTTCATGCTCTTTCCCACTGCTGTCGGCTTTATGATGGAATGCTTTAATTTGCCCCACATATAATATCCTTGCACTGCCGTTTTCTGTAATTTATACCACATGCTGTCCACTTTCTTGTACTATTTTATTCGGTAAAGCACTTTGGATACCAGTTTATATGAAAGATGTTATTTGAAATGAAGTTGTATTACAAGCTACATTATTATACTTTCCTTCTTGCTTTGGTCCTACTTCATCTCACGCAGTTGCCTGATGTTTGATTCAGTGCTGAAATTTAAATGGAAAAGGTATGTGGAATTGATGCTCATGTGTTACTCATTTAATCTGCTGCCAGAGTGATCCACTATTGAGCTCTCAGTTTTCAATATCTTCCAAGGCCTGTTCTGACATCCACCTGACTTGTTTTGTGGAGAATATCTGCATTATGTCCGTTGTTAAAAGTTAGGAATGAGTGGGCAAGTTGTTTTGGCTTTAAGGTAACATCACAGGGTACAACTTAATGACATTGAACGATGATGGGTAGTAGAAAAGTCAGTCAGATCTCAATTTTGCAGGGACAATTGCCTTGGTCCTTTGTTTCTGTTCTTCTTCCTTTCTGTCTCTTTGCCTTTTATTTATTCCAATGTTTTATTTTAGTACTTTTAGATGCTAGACAGAGAGGAAGAAGAATGTGAACTGGTCACTTGAATGACTTTTTGGCAGATCTTGATAAAGACACAACAAAACAGGGGCCACCCCGGTGGCACAGTGGTTAAGCGCGCACTTTCCGCTTTGGCGGCCCGGGGTTCGACAGTTTGGATCCTGGGTGCGGACATGGCACCACTTGGCAAGCCATGCTGTGGCAGGCATCCCACATATAAAGTAGAGGAAGATGGGCATGGATGTTAGCTCAGGGCCAGTCTTCCTCAGCAAAAAGAGGAGGACTGGCGGCAGATGTTAGCTCAGGGCAAATCTTCCTAAAAAAAAAAGACACAACAAAACAGAAGAAAAGATTACTTTGAAGACAAGGGTGAAGCTGGTGCCTAAAATTTGCATGCTTTCTGGGTTCGTGATTCTCTCTGGATTTGAGTATACCTGTAAATCACATTTCAGGGACTGAAGGAATGTTGCCTAACTTTATTTTGCTGGGAGGGCTACACTGACAGTGAATAATAATAAAGATGATAATAATGCTATTATTATTATCATTTACAAGAAAACAAATTCTAATGTCTTTTTGGTAGGATGAGATATGCTAATAAGGTAGACAGCACATGAGATTTTTCTGGGTTATCATTCTTCTGTTCCTTTGCTCTAATCTCTGAGGCTTTAAACCCATCCTGTAGCTTGAGGCTTAAGGCCACCTCCCTGCTCTGACCCCCAGAGCACTTTGTGGTGCTTTTCTGGCTGCGGATATTTATATATTAGATCTCAAACCAGAGCATGCACCCTTTGAGGGTAGAGAAAGTTTTGGGTTCATCTTTTGTTTTTCCCACCACACCTGTGAAAAGGACGTGTCAGGAAGTACTTTAATAACTAAATTTTTATTTTATTTTTCATTCCAAATATTATACAATTTACCAGTAAAATACTATTTATCTGTAAACAACAATAGAGTCTCCCAGTTGGTCTCTTTTATTTTTCTTTTTTTGAGGAAGACTGGCCCTGAGCTAACATCCATGACCATCTTCATCTACTTTACTTGTGGGACACCTGCCACAGCATGGCTTGATGAGCAGTGTGTAGATCCCTGCCAGTATCCAAACTGGCGAACCCAGGCCGCCAAAACAAGTGGGCGGACTTAACCACTACGCCACCAGGTCCCCCCACCCCGCCCCACCAAGTTGGCCTTTGAAGTTAGGAAAGATAGAACTGGAAGAGATCTTAGAAAGTATCTAACCTAATCTCAGATTTCATAGTAAGATGTGGATTTAGAGATGTTGAGTGGACACCTGGATCTAACGTTTATTGTCAGCATGATCTTGGGCAAGACATTTACCTCCTCTGAATTTAAATTTACTGTATTTAAAAAAGTAGAAATATTTACCTTACACAGTTGCTATGAACATTAAATGAGATGATGGATGCAAAAGTGCTTTGTAAAATTTTAGCTACTCTGTCAACGTTAGTTCAGGAAACTGGTGTTTAGAGAAGTTAAGGGGCTAGACTAGGGTATATTTTTCAGTTGGTGGCACAGCCAGATTTCTTTAGGTGGTACAGTGAAACTAAATAAGAACTGAATTTGGAGTCAGAAGGAAGGTTCATTTCAACATCGGTTAACTTGGAATGTACTAGAATATCCTTGCCACTTTGGGTTTGTGCTAATTTGAAATATGAAATTAAAGTTGAGAGGATTGAAAAATAAAACTGACTTCAAGATACCGTCACTCCTTAGCTGAGCTTGTCTGTGTTACGTAGAATGGGGATGATAAGATCAGTTCTACCTGCCTTATTCAGAGGGTTGTGTCTATCAAAGGTGATAACGCATGTGAAAGTATTTTGGTAAACAGTAAGGAGCTATGTAAAGATCATTGTTATCGTCTCTTGCTTCCTCCATGTAACTTTTTATTGCATTTCTCACATCAGGAAGAAGAAAAATAATTCTCATGCAAATTTCACATTAAGTCACTGGAATAGCTTAACATAAAATTTTTTGGAAAATAACATTGATTTTTTTCCCCCAGCATGATGAGCCCATTAAATCTTCCTTTCATGATACCCATTTCATTTTTCAAAAATTCCTTATCTTATCTCTTATTTTTCTCCCAAAGACCATTACTGAATATTTACTATTATTTTTTTATCCTGCCCTGTCTGCTTCTAATAATCAGTTTGTTTGTTTCCTGTCATTCATTTTTACCATATACTCTTTTTTTTCCTACTACCTGAGTAACTCTTTTCCTTCTGCTACACCCACCAACCTTATGGAGTCTTACAAGTAAGTGCTGTGAATTAAGACAAATTTTTTCAGGAATTCTTCAGTTGTCCCTTTGGGAAAATGGCTGAGATTCTGACACTGTGTTTCTTTTAAGAGAATTACTATAAAAGAAAACAGTCCTGAATCATGATTCACTATTCCCCAATTTATGGAGCTCCCTCTGCATAAGGAAAGAATCGTTACAGAAAGAATCTCAAATAAACACCTAATAAAAGAAATTCAGCTCACATTAAAATACTAGAATACCAGATGGTGGAGTTTAAGTATTATTCAACTACTGTTTATCCTACCCAGGGCTCGTTTTAAATTCAACATTTTTGAGAATTATTCATGAACCCACAGTTGTATTTCATGCAACTAACAAGCTTAGTTTGGAGTGAATTACCAAAATGCACCCATAATTTCCATACTTCCTTGGTTATTGTTAATTTGGATTGCAACTATTAGTTAAAGCTGAGAGGCTTTCAAAAGCAAATAGACATTAAGCCATCATGGACAATAATTTGTTCAGCAATCTGTGGGGAGGGCAAATCATTAAATTTTACAGGGTAGAGGAACTCACCAAAGAATGTGATGTTCCATCTGCCAAAACTGAAAAATACAACTACACAATGAGTATATATCTTCCTCTGTAGCAGCCTGCCCACTGAGCAGGCAATTATTCTTGCTTTTATCTAATGGCTGTGGGGTAACTTTTAAGTGAATGTAAAATGCAATTTCATCTTCTAACACCTCTCCATGTGAATGGATAAAAGACCAACAGAGCTGTCTCTAACACAGCACAATTCCCTATGTCAAGTCACAGGGCCCTTTGAATTAACCACTAGGACACATACTTTGGCAAATGTAGATTACTGAGCTCCTCCCAACTCCGGTTCCCACCATACATTTGTATTTTATTCACATTGTGTTAGGGAAAATGACAAGCTTTCCTGCTCCGAATCATTAAAAAAAATATTAGGAGATCTTTTAAAAGAACAACATCCATTCCAATGCTAAAAGCTAATGCTTTGACAGCTTGAAGATGTTTCACCCCACGTTTAAAATTAATCTTTGAACAAAAAAAGTTAAATTCAATATGACACATCCTCAATGCCTGAAAAGGCTTTTACATGGAAAAGAAGGACTTAAAAATCTCTTGATTTTGTTGTTGAATTTTCCAAATTTTGAGAGCAATAGAAGTTAAAGGGACTTTGCTAACAATCATCCTGTAAGTCATCATTATTGCTCTCTATTATTGAGCACTTAACATGTACGAGAATACTGTGCTGGGAGCTTCACATTCATGATCTCATTTAATTCCTACAATGACCCTACAAGGGATTCCCATTTCACAGAGGAGGAAACTGAGCCCCAGAGAGGTTAATAAGTATAGAGCTGAAATTCCAAATTGACACTGTCTGACTTCATGTTTTTTCTACTGTGGCATACTTCCCTCCAGAGCATAGTAGGTGTGAAATTATATACGGAAGTTAATATTTACATTTTAAAAGTGACATCATAAAGAGGAAAGCACAATTTATTTTTCAAAACACCTAATGAAAAGTTTACCTTAAGTGCATCTTCACACCCAACCCCACTCCTGTACACTTTGCAAACTCACTCAGGTGCAATTTGCAACACTTTATGGGGAGCATGTAAATATTAAAACACTCTCATGAAAAAGGAAGTACCTTGTGCCTTCATTGAATGGCTCTTAAATTCATGTAGTTCTCTCTAACCTCAAGCTTCCTCATTTGTAAGAGGAATAATTATAGAACCTACATCATGTTGTGAGATAACTCTCCATGAGTGCCTTGCATTTCTGCATATCCTGTGAGCAGAGGGACTGACTGGCTTTGTTCTGGACTATTTGTTCAAGAAGTCTGTATAGCATATAGCCTTGAAAAATTGTGTCTCCCTCTGGAGCAAAGTGGCATGCTTACCGTCCATTTTAAAAGATTCAGATTCCCTGAATTCAAGGCTCCTCTCCTATAAAACAACCCACTGTGTGTGCATTGTGTCACTGACCTTTTTCATGTTGTTCTGTGGGAATTGGGGCTTAGAGAACTGGCCCAAGACAATGGTGATATTCTAGTTACTGCAATTTCTGTGGGTAATAAATCCCTTTGTCTCTGATCCAAGAGTCTCATGTCTTCTACCAGCGTACATAAAACTATGAGAGGCTATCTTATTAGCATGCAAGTAGGGTAAAATCTGGAACACTTCACAATTCTTGACATCTCATAAAGCTGTGACAAATGAGATAATCTGTGTAAAGAACTTAGTAACTGGCACATAAAAAGTACTAAGTATATATTGGATATTGATGTTATTACTGTCTCAGAAAAAGCCAATATATAATTGGTTCATTGATAATAAAGGTATTTTGGTATTTTACATGAATTAACTTCAAATTGCTTTTTTGATGTGATAAATTATCTAATAATGACATTTCTTTATATATGCTACAGTTAATTTAGCTGGGACTCTTGGAGGGTCAAGTCAATACTGCAAAGATAGAGTTTATAAGTTTTTTGCTTCTTATGGCTAGGGAATTTGGTATTGAAATAATTTTGAAGGCATATTTTACAGTGTAACTTGAATATAGATTTTGCCATGTTATAATTGAGTGCTGAGGGAAAAGTAATAAGCCAATCCTTCAACAAGTGGTGTTCAATAGTCTTCCAAAGTTTAATGATTCAAAAACCCCTAAACCTATGGTTCTTTATGTACTTGATCTGAAGAACACCAGAGATATGATTTTTTTTTCCTTTTCTTTTTTTTTTTTGAGGAAGATTAGCCCTGAGCTAACATCCACCACCAATCCTCCTCTTTTTGCTGAGGAAGACTGGCCCTGAGCTAACATCCATGCCCATCTTCCTCTACTTTATATGTGGGACACCTGCCATAGCATCGCTTGCCTAAGTCCAGGTGCGTAAGCCCGCACCAGGGATCCGAACCAGTGAACCACGGGCCGCCAAAGCGGATTGTGCAAACTTAACCACTGCGCCACGAGGCTGGCCCCTGGAGATATGATTTTTAAATCATCTGTATGTATATATTTGTATATATATATCTGTATATAACTTACTGATGCAAAAATGAGTTAAGAAATACAAATGAGAATGTAGTTCTGAAAACTATGGTCCATCTGGAATTCCTCATGTTTCTCTTTATCTCCTTATCAATTTATCTCTTTATTTTAGCTCTGCCCTTGAATTACTGAAAAGAGGAGGTTTTTTTCATACTAATGGCAAATTGTTTGACTTCTTATGCCCTTTTGAGAGTGCTTTTGGTTTCCCATGCTCTGCCTTTACCAATTCGAGGATTCTCTACTTTAGGATTATCATAACAGCTACCAATCACTTCTGGCTTTTGGTGTCACTGGTGGAGTTCTCTTATCTACAGATTACACTTGACTTTTCTTTAAAAGTGAGTTGTGTAGTGGGTGAAATTTAAGGAGAAATACAACATTTGAATAATTTCAAAGTACCTTTAGTGGGTGAAATTTAAGGAGAAATACAACATTTGAAATAATTTCAAAGTACCTTTTTTATAAGTAAATAAATACTTATTACTTTCAAAGTGAAAAATAGTAGACTTGCCTTGGGTAAATCTGGCAGACACACCTTAACCATGATTAGCATCATTAATAATAAGACATCTACATCATGTACCCTCTAATAGGATACAGTGATGATGGGCATTCACTTTTGCGATACTTCTAAAAATGTATAATCTCAGTCTAAGCTTGAGAAAACATTAAACAAACCCAAATTGAGGGACATTCTGCAAAGTAATTAACCAGTACTCTTCAAAAGCCTCAGGGTAGTGAAAGACAACAAAAGACAGGAACTGTCAAAGATTGGAGCAGACTAAGGATGCATGACAAACCAAACGCAGTACAGCATCCTGAATTAGATCCTGGAATACGAAGAAAGGATATTAACAGAAAAACTGGTGTAATCTGAACAAAGTCTGTAGTTTAATAGTACTATACCAATGGTAATTTCTTAGTTTAGAGAGAAGTACTCATCTTTTCGGTTCTGTAAGGTGTTAACATTAAGGGAAGCTAAACGAAGTATACACGGGAACTCTCTGTACTATTTTTCAACTCTTATGTTAGCGTAAAATTATCTTAAAATAAAAATATTTATTAAAAAAATGTGAGTTAGGGGCCGGCCCCATGGCCGAGTGATTAAGTTCACGCGCTCTGCTTTAGCAGCCCAGGGTTTCGTCAGTTCGAATCCTCGGCACGGACAGGGCACCGCTCATCAGGCCACGCTGAGGCAGCATCCCACATGCCACAACTAGAAGGACCCACAACTAAAAATACACAACTATGTACTGGGGGACTTTGGGAGAAAAAGGAAAAATAAAATCATAAAAAAAACTGAGTTATTTATTAATCACTGTGATAAAATCCTGGTTTTATTTTCCACACTAGGAAATAAAGTTAAGAGGTGAAAGAATACAACAGATTACTTTTCCTAAGCATGAATAATTATGTAACATCATAGAGACACACAATAAAATGAGGTCGCTTATGGAAGACATTCAGCCAAATGCCATCCACTTTGTTTTGTTCTCTTTTAATGTGTTGCTGGGTGGATAGGCATAGTCTGTCTCCCAAAATAGATTTTAGGACCCTCTACTTTTTGTTTTTCCATGTCTAGCTCAGATTTTTATACAAACTAGATGTTCAAAGAATGTTTGTTTTGGTTGTTGAGGATGATAACCAAGTGCTCTCAGCTGGCTCAAATCTCATGCATTTGTTTTTACTGGGTCCTGAATATCTGCTCTGTAGACTTTTCAGTTGCATATTCCATGTAATGTCTGAGCCAATAATTTTTCTATGTAAATTCAGGAAAAAAACAACTTTACTTCTAATTCAATTTCTTTCAGCATTACCAGGACATACACTCAAAGAAGATTGCACAAGATATTTTCTTTATGTAGAGACAAGAAAAATCTTTCATTTCCACTACTCAATTATGTTAAGTGTTCATGTTAATGAATTAAGGGTTGAAAGGCATAGATGAGATATTTATGTTTATAGTGACATTTTTGAGAGACTGGAAAAAAGATGCAAATTCTATTTATGCTCATACAAAGGAATTCTCATTCTGCTACCATCTCCTCCTTCAGATGTATTTTTACCTTGAAACCTCAATACAGTGTTTCATCATTCTCATCAGAAGATATTTTTCAAGCACGTTCTATCCATGTCACTACAACAGAGACGGGCAGAGACATGTGGCCCCTGACTTCAGGGTCTTCTAGAATTGCGACTATTAGGTATCCCACTAGAAACCTCAGCCTCCTCTTCTGAGACTATAATTGTGAAATATCTCCTATATCAAATTGTGACTGATATCTGGAATTTCATTCCATGGTTGCTTCCTATGCAACTGCAAGCAAAATTTAACAAGGTAATACACTGTGAATTATATTATTAATTTCCTTCTAGCATGGTAGCTGGCTGAAGGTCAATTTGAATAGGAAGAGCTCAGAAAAGAGGGGACACCAAGAAGCAAACAGAAATAGGGAGGGCACATTAAAAGGGATTTTAGAATTAATAAGACCCAAAGTTACATGTGGCTTTTCCTTTTATTAACTGGTTAACTTTGGATATATTACTTCCTCCCTTTTAGCTCAGTTCCTTCATTTGTTAAAGTGGAAATAGCTCACCTCTCTGGAATGTCGTCAGACTTAGACTTAAATATGCTGAGAAATGTGAAAATGCCTAGTTTAGCACCTGAACTGGAGTAGGTGCTGAAGGATCTCTCTCTTTTTTTTTCTAATGGAAGACAGACTTTGTCCTCTCCACAACTTTGACTATAGGGTCAAATTTGACTAACTCAGAGACCTCAGCACTATCCGCAGAGGTTTAAATACAGTACAAGAGGCACCATTCAAGGCCATCTCTTCACCGGTTTGCATCTTAGAAACTGAGCTCTGGATGTGCAGCCTGCCATTGCTCTGCCAGTGCAGGAGGCAAGAAAAACAGCTGCTCTCTCCTTTTCAGGGAGTGAGCTCGGTTTCTTGCAATAGCACTCAAGGCCGGCGTGACCTGAAGGCAGTCCAGCTGGATGAAGGGAAGAAGTTACAAACAACAGAAGAAAGTCTCCGTGTACCCCAGTGCTGAGGGAGGAGCCCCAGGTGAATCACTAAGGATGACCTCAGTTGGAGAGGCCAGGCAAGGTGAAACTCCAGCGCATTTCAGAGGCTGAACAGATTTATGGGGAGTGGAGCCCTGTGTTCTATGGATGTGAGGGAGATAACTGGCCTTCTACATGGACCTCATATAGGTCATTGGTAACAGCTGTGTCTGACTTCTCACCACCTCTTTCCTGACCTGGAAAGATACGTCAGGCTTCCGTTGAACTGCCTCAGTGCAAATACCAGGAATACCCTTCTCAGTGTTGAGTACAGTCTCCGATTTCATTTCCTTTTTTTTGAGGAAGATTAGGCCTGAGCTAACTACTGCCAATCCTCCTCTTTTTGCTGAGGAAGACTGGCTCTGAGCTAACATCCATGCCCATTTTCCTCTACTTTATACATGGGACACCTACCACAGCATGGCTTTTGCCAAGCGCTGCCTTGTCCAGACCCGGGATCCGAACCGGCGAACCCCGGGGTGCCGAGAAGCAGAACGTGTGAACTTAACCTCTGCACCAGCAGGCCAGCCCCTGAGTACAGTCTCTGAACAGCACTCAGGCAGCAGTTGAAGACAGCTTTTCTTGCAGGTTGCTTTTAGAATCCAATTGTGCTCTTTTTCAGTAAAGGACAGTTAAAAACAACAAAAAGCAACACTTATTTTTCCCTGAGGCTTTTCATTGAGGTTTACTTTATTCATCTGTTTATATGTTCACTTCAGTTTTGTCTTATTATGTAAAACAACACTAACCAGCATGCACTTTTGTCATCATCTGCATGTGCTATTCTTTTGGGATTTCTTTTAATGAGTATCACCTCTGAATAACCTGAAAAAATAACCACTAATTTGAAGAAGCTACCACAGGAAACACGAAAATTCTACATACCCTCCGTTTGTCTTCTGTGAGAGCTGTTCTCTGTGCTCATGAGTGAGGGTGCAGCTGCGCTTCAAAGCCTGCTGGCAGCGTACACAATCCGTGCTATTACTTTATGTTCATATTATTTTGACTCAAGCAGCATCACCCAGTTTGATCACTGACCTTATTGACCGGCTATTAATACAAACTTACTTTTTCTTGATGTTTTGAGGAAAACAAAAGATGAATTTTTAGGAAGTAGTCTTCAGGCTCAAAGAGTTTATACTCTATGGGTGGAAATAGGATTTCTAGTGAGGAACTTAACTGTTTCCAAAAATCAAGTTTTGTCAGTTTTGAGAATATTCAAAAGTAGGAAATGTGGACTGCTGCTGAAAGAGTGAACTGGTGAGAAATTTAATAAGAGTTACTAAGAGTAACAAGAGTTTAAAAAAAAATACATCCTCTTTTTTCCAGAAATTCTGCCTTTAGGAATTAAAATAACTTCTAGGAATTGAAAGTCTATCTTCATTAAAATAAATAGATGAGTACAACAATTTTGTACAAGATTATTCATTACAGTGTTACGTATAAAAACAAACCATGGAAAACATAGATAAAGCTGGCAATATATTATTGTAGTTCTGTCAAACACTATGAAGCCATTAAAATGATAGTGACAATAATATTTAATGATAAGGGGAAATACTTATAACATATTAATTGAAAAAATCAGGTTATAAAATTTGCAGTATATTTCCAAATTTGTAAAAAGTATACACACATATTTAGGTAAACGAAAAAGTCCTGGAGTATATACCCAAACTCTTTTTTGATTGTTTCTGAGTGGTGGGATTAACAGTGATTTTGTATGTGTTTCTGTATTTTTCAAAGTTTTCAGTAAAAAGCATGTATTATTTGTAATTCAAACAATAGTCACAAATTTTTTTTAAACGGTTTGGCTTTTGAAGGTGACTATAGCATGTTGAAGGTGATTACAAACGTTCAAAAATGTTTTGGCCATGTTTGGGTTATTATGTAAAAAGCTCCATGTGACCATTACTTTGGACTATCTCCATGTCTTGTCAGTTTCCAAACAGGTTAGTCTACAATGTTTTGGCCAGGTTTGGGCTATTCTGCAAAGATTCTACAAATTTACATATTTATTTAAATATAGGGAACCTTTTCCCAAAGAAAATAGCAATCCAAATAATCTATAAATAAGCATCTGGGTGCTTACCCTCTACAAAGCTCTCTGCTATAAGCTGTTAAAAATACAAAATGAATGAGAAACAGCAGGGCTGTCAGAGCATGCATAGAGTAGCTGACTTGCCCAAGGTCTCTCATGTATGTAGAGGCAGAGCCAGGAATTAACAAACGAGACATGTCTGGAGGCCAAGGATCCTAAGTCCCCTTGATAACTCGTACTGTGTCATGTGTTTCTGCTCACCACGTGGTCATGGACCTTCTCTCTTCCCAGCGTCATCAGTCCAGAGACATACGGAGATTTACCAACTATCACCAAACCAGTTCTCTTTCCCCTGTATACACTGTTCACTGAGGCCTATCACTCACTGCCTCACCCTCCCTTCCTTTTTGTTTTCATTTTTTTTTAAAGATTTTTTTTTTTTCCTTTTTCTCCCCAAAGCCCCCCAGTACATAGTTGTATATTCTTAGTTGTGGGTCCTTCTAGTTGTGGCCGACGAAACCCTGGGCCGCCTGCAGCGGAGCGCGCGAGCTTAACCACTGGGCCACGGGGCCGGCCCGTTTTCATTTTCATTAAAGTTAATCATATACAACCTCTAAAGAATCCAATAGTTTACAGGTTTTGCTATGAAACATAGCATTGCTCCCCTACTCCTCAACTGTTTTTGCTCCCCAGAATTAACCATTTTCATCTGTTTTACCTGATTATGTTATCATTTAGCTTCATGAGTCTAAGTAGTACTCTTCGTTGCTACTACTTGATTTTTCAGTTTCTGGCATTGTTAACTGACTTCTCACCTTAGAAGATGAAACTATGTATCTCTGGTTTTTCCCCTCTTCTTCCCTCTCCTCATATGCATAGTCTTCTCATTCCCTTTTCCTCCAGCAGAGTTATATGGTAATTTTAGTTAAATTAATATTGCATATTAATACATTACTATGATGTGAATTCTATTTATAGCTGAGACATGTAGCAAACTACGAGCACTATTTCTTTCCTGCACAGCATTTTCTTCTCCCTGGAGTCATAACTGTTTTCATTTGCTTCATTTTTTTTGTGTTTAATCACTATTCGACCTCTCACTCTTCAAAATTTGTTTGAATCTTCTCTCAAAAGTCTTCTATTGAGTTTTCATTTTTAACTATAATATTTTTCATTTGTCAAAGCTCCTCTTTGTAATCTGAATGTTCCTTTTTTATAGTATGTATCCTGTTCCTGTTTTAGGTTGCATGATCTCTCATCTCTCTGTAGATATTAATGCTCTTTTGTTTTTATATTTAGGTTTTCTTCTTTCCGCAAGTCTCTGTTAACTCCAAGTTGCTTTAAATCTATTTGTTTTGGTCTCCGTCTTTCCTGTTATATGCTGGTTTCCAAAGTCTGTTAACTCTTGGTTGTATTCTCATATTTTATAGTATTGTTGTCTTCACATATTTTATATACAATTATATATGCATATTTATTATTAGTCTTCTCATATTTGATGTATGTTGTCTTTTCATATTTTCTAGCACTTTATGTCAGTGGCCACTTTGAGTGCATTAGTGGGCTTTATAGATTGTGAATTTCTTTGTAGGGTGATCAAGTTGGGCTATTTACCTGAGAAACTTCTAATGTCAGCATCTTTAGAACTTCCTCTTGATTTGGTAGTATTTTCCAGAGACCTTTAATTTCTTTCTTGCATGGTGAAGGCCTGGCTACCAGCATATGGGGAGCTGGGTGGGAGAAAATGGCTAAATTTTCTTAATTCTCCAATTTTCAATATAGTATTCACACCTTAAATTTTGTCTTTTTGCTCCCAGACCAGAGACCCCTCTGTCTTACACACTTTAGAAAATAAACCTTCAGTCCTCAGTAAATATAACTGAGGTCTATTCAGAAATCTTGTAGAAGATCAGAATTCGTCCAACCACGTCTATCTATAATCTCGTCACATTTTAGGGAAAAGTGTGGTGCCTAAGAGCAAATAATAGTTTAATAAAAATAACAAAAATATGCAGCATCAAACATACACATCAATTTTAATGGCTTGTACTCCAAACATACAACGTGTGAGCAGCCAACTTCACAGTAGATGAAAATGATGATGAGTATGGAAGTCCTTGCTTTCTTGATATTCAGCCTAAAGTATTCTATCCTTTTACAGAAGGTGGCCCAGTGTGACGTGTCTCCCAAAAGCAGAGTGGCTCCATGTAATCACATTCAGTGGTTTCCACATGCAATGTGCTCCTGCCCATATCACTTTGGGTAACTGGGAATGCCTTTTCAGACTACCTCTCCGAGATCAAGGTGAACTTTACATGTAAAAATAAATGTTTGCTTTTGATACTAAAATAAAATTCAATCCCTGGCATTTTTCCATCATGGCAGAGTCCCTGAAGCATTTTGTTCAATAGAACACGCCTTTCTTAGGGTCCTATTTGAAAAGTAAAGACATCAAAGAGTTTAGGGAAAAATATTCTTTTCAACCATAGTAATGGGACTTCTTTCATGTTTTGAAAGATCTTAACTTTTATTTGGGTTTGAATATTGTTTTCCTTCTGATGACATCTGACATTTGAACAGGTCTTGTTAATAAAATATAAGCCACTTTTCATTTGACTAAATGGGCATGATTAACTCCATCAATCAGGCTTTTAAACATTTTTCTCCATAAATTAAGCTTTGGAGCTTTGAAAAATATGTAACAATCAAATTACTATTATTTGAAATAGATACAGTGTGTCACGCTGCAGTTTGGTTTATAATGGGAGCTCATTACCATACTCATTACTGTGAATTATAGGAGTTTTCTGCCTGGCCTTCATTAACCATCTGGTTTTAAACATTGATTTGTGGTTACGTATGTTATTTTTAGAAAAGAGCACCTGAACATCTACTGAAAACATTTGTTCCATCTTGTTCTACATATTTTTAAAGGCCATGAATCTCGCTGTTGTGAAAACCTCGTAGATTCTGGTGTATCTGCATCTTTGACTTACATTTATGTATTATTTTTCCAAAGAAAATACTAGCTATGTCATCAAGTCTTGATCTTATAAGCTGCTTTTCCTCAAGAAATTTCCTAGGAAGTGTGATAGGAAAGGAGACTAGATGGGAGAAAAATCTAATTCTATAGATTTTCAAGTGTAGCGGAAAATTTTATATATTTGAAAGTGCATAAGGACTTGAATGTTGGAGTACTTTAAACAAGAGCATACTAAAAGCATTCATTCATTCATTTAGTCAGCACATATTACTGAGCACTTTTTAGGGAATAGAGACTGTTCATGTGCTAGGGAGGTGACATGAAATAGCAAGGCCCCTCCCATGTATTTAGACAGGAAACAAAGGAAAGGACAAGTAATCAAGATAAGAGTATGAAGGAGGTAAATTGGACTCTGTAATAGAGAGGAATTAGGGGAGGAAGGCTACTTTAGATTTGGTGGTCAGGAAACGCCTCCCTGAGGATATGACATGAAAACTAAGACCATGTGAACAACCAGTAGAAGAAGATTCCTTGTAGAAGAAGCAGTGAATTCAAAGGACTTCAGTCTGTATAGAGCTTGATGTGGCATGAGACAAAGAAGAGGCCTCTGAGTCTAGAGCACAGTTAGTGCAAACAGACTGTGATAGCAGATGAGGTTGGAAGTGCCAGCAGGAATCTCACAGGGCTATGATAAAGAGTTTGGATTTAACTTTCATTGTAACTTACATTTTTAAATATTATTATGGCTATGAGGTAGAAAAACAGCTCTAGAAAGGCAAGAGTTGAAAGATGGAGACCACTTAGAAGACAACTGTAATAGCCAAAGTGATAGATAATGATGACGTAGACTGCAGAATGATGTAAGAGATGGAAAGGAGGAGACGGATGTCTAGTTTCGGAGATGAAACCAACATGACATATTGATATACTGAATATGAATAACCAAGGAAGGATAGGAAGCAAGAATGACTGCTAGGGTTTTGGATTGAACAAATGAATAGATAGAGGATTTGGATCGAACAAATGAATGAATTTACTGAGATGGGAAATTCTGGCAGAGGAATAGATTGGTACAACATGAGTTCATTTTTTGACAAGATAAATTTGAGGTGTCTGTTAGACTTTAAGATGTAAATAGCAAATAGGAAGTTGGATATATGTCTTAAGGGGTATAAATGGATCAAGATAAATGAAGATCACCCAGGGGAATAACATAGACCTAGAGAAGAAAGCCCAGAACAAGCACTGCATTGGTGATGTTCCAGGAAGGAAAATAGAAACCATAATAGTTTGAATTACAGGGAATTGGTTATGCATAAGTTGGAAGGCTAAAAGAGCAAAAAGAGGATGCTGAGGCGCCCAGAGATTAATGACAGTAGGAAGCAGCTACCACTCCCAAGCCTGGAGAACATGGGGAAGAGGCCTCTAACCAGAACCTATGAGCTGGGAGAACAGCCCCTACAGAACTAGTGCTTGGGCTTCTGGGAAGGGACTCCATGCAGTTGGTGCCTAACCCTCTGAGAAGGGGCAGGGCCTAGTGGGGTCTCCCAGGGCTCAAGGGAGCAGCACATTTGGTAAGGGAATGCAGTTTACCTCCTACTAGGGCTGCCAAGGGTCTCAGCTTGGCTGCTACCAGGCAGCTTGGTAAGAATGGAACTGTGAGTGCTGGAAAAAGGTGGAAGTTGTAGCCAACTAGGGGCTATTAGTGAAGATTGCCAACAAGAAATAGAAAATAGGAAATAAGCTCCTCCTCCTCTGCTTACTACTTCGAGTATTTGTCTTGTGATTTCCATTGATAGAACCTAATAGAAAGCCAGAAGGCAAGGGAGTCTTGGGGATGTAGTTTGAGTAATCCCAGTCTACCAGGACAGAAGGTGGGCTTGGAGCTGAGAAATGGCGTCTAAATATTCCTTGACTTTCAGTGTGAGATAACAACTCTGCTTTCACAGCAGGTATGCAATTCCTGTATGACTATGAACTGAAGGCTATTAGGCCTTATCCTGATGGCCCCGCAAGGGCAAAGAAAGATCTCCTTGCCTATAGAGCAGACCTAGGTCAGTCACGGTGTCTCACTCACCTGGTTTCTCTCGCACACTGAAACCAGAACAAGAGTTTTCTTCCTGTTCCTTCCCTTGAAGAACCAGCCTAAGATTTCCTTGGGTACTTTCTAGAAATATTTTTTGCATATATGGGTATCTCCTTTATTCCCTCATTTATTCAACTTTTATTGAGAGTTTACTCTGTATTTGGCACCACTCTAAATATTGGAGGCATAGGGATGAACAGGACAAAATTCCTGTCCTTATGGGCCTTAAATCCTAATAAGTTGGAGTGTATGGAAGGGTTAGTAATAAACATGTAAAATGATTTTTAAAATGAAATGTTTCCAAGTAGTGCTAAGTCCTGTGAAGAAAATCACACGAGTGACAGGTGGGGCACTCTAGCTATTATGGACTCTACTTCACAAACGCATTAGTAATATCACACAGTTTCAAGCAAAACAGGCTGATTCTTTCAGTAAGATACGGCTGCTAGTAGCCAGAAGGTCTGTCTAAGGAGGAGGGATTTGCACTAAGACCTGAAAGATGAACAGACACCAGCTATGTGAAAATTGGGAAGACATTCCAGACAGAAGGAAGAACAAGTACAAAGGCCTTGAGGCTGAAATGAGCTTGGCATATTTGAGAAACAGAAAGGACAGGATGGCTGGAGGACAGTGAATGGGGGAGGGTGGCAGAAAATCTGCACACTTTCCTGTATCTATTTTATGTAATTTAACAAAATATCTTGACAATCAGTCCATATCAGAACCACCCTCTCCTTAATGACTGCATGATATTCTATTGTACAGGCATTTAGTTTATTTGAGCATTTTACTATTGTCAGATGTTAAGATTGTCTGCATTATTTTGTTATTACAAACAGTATTCAGTGCTTAATAAATAATCTTCGTACATATGGTTTTGCACATTAGGGTGATTATAGCTTTAAGAAAAGTCCTAGACACGTGTGTGCATTATGAATTTTGCTGTGTTCCCTTTACATTTTGGTAGATATTTCCAAATAGACTTCCAAAATATTCTATCAATTTCCATCCCCACCAACAACAGTCTGTTCACCCTCATCCATCCAATGAACCACAAAACGTTTGGGTCTTGCTCAGTCTGCCACATGAAAATGATATCTCACTGCACTTTTATTTTATTTTGTCCTTTCTTCTCTATTAGAGAGATCTAGTTTCTTTTCATGTGTTTAATAGCCATTTGCTTTTTGAGTGCACGTGAACTCTCAGCTCATCTTCTTTGCCCATTTCCACTGGATTGCTAAGTTTATTTCTGTAATGAGTTCATTACTGATTGTCTCCTCTAGCAAACTGATAGGGTTAGTGATTACGCTCATGAATGGGAAGAGGCGATGAAGATCTTCATTCTCCCCCACCCTGTAGTAGACTATTGGTTTTGCTAACAGTTTAGAAATTGTCATGGTAACTTTGGTTTCTTCCTTGTACTGTAGGCTGGGAAGCTGAAACAGCTGAAACGAATATTACTGCGGGTGGGGGGACCAAGATTCAGTCTCTCTAGTCTCCCCACCTCCAGGTTCTGAATTTTTGGCACAGAGCTGAGAAACATCCCCCTCTTACAAGGTATTCTGAGAAAATCCAAATGTGATCATAGTTGGAGACTTCTTCCTAGTTCCATGTATTTCTTTTCCCCAACACACACTGCAGAGGTTCTTGGTGGAAATTTGTTTCATGCTTGTACTTGTGGCTGCATGAACAGGGGAGAATGTTTCTATTATGCCTTCTATGTAGTTGTAGCCATGAGTAATAGAACACAAGTGTGTTTAATCAGGAAAAACAAGAAGAAGAGTATAATATATTATAGTATGTGTCTAACAATCCTTCTGCATCACCCCTTGCCCCCACAATATTTATTCCTCCATTCAAACGCACATACGCAATTTTGTATAGATATTGGAATCGGTGTTTGCCATGATTTAAAAACATTAATCAGAGAGCTGTTTTACCTCACTGGGAATGATTAAACAAAGATAAAATTAAAAATTCAGAGTGCATAATTCTGGAGACCCCACAATCACACATATGGAATATTTTTCTGTAGTGGAGATTCCTCAATTGATGTCACTGTAAACAAGCAGGATAGTCCCAGGTTTACATAAATCCATTCCCATTATCCAAGACTACAGATTGTTTATGTTTTATCATATGAACTTGTGCAGAGAATCTGAATGGAAGTGGAAAGAATCTTTATAAAAACGTAAAAAGTCATCTCTAGGGATTTCAAAGGCTTCCTTTAGAAATATTTTAAATAATTCAAGGGCCTCTGCAACAAGACAGTCATGCTGTAAAATTTAGAGGAATTACAAAGTTTAATTATGACACAACTTACTCTTACAAGTTCTCCATTTTACTTCTTGCCCATGTCTTACCTTCAATTAATGCTTCTCATTGAGCTAGGAGAGCAGTAATTTTCTTGGCTGTTTCTTCACTAAGAAATGTGCTACTCTTTCCAAGTCTTGATCTTCAGCTTCTTTTCTATTAAGGGAAGCACAGAAAAAAACACGCAGTGTCAAATACAGAGATTCTAAGTTCTGAAATATTGTTAAAATATTGTTCAATCTCAGAACTTCCCTGAGCCAGTGCTGAACAATATAATTCTGTCTATGCTCTGGCTATCATTTACTCACTCATCTGTTTGCTCCCTTGTTCATTTACTTATCTGTTCATCCAACAAACATTTGTTGAGCACACTTTGACTTCCAGGTACAGGGCTAGGCACTGAAACTCACAAAGTTGAACAAGACACAGCCTGTGAGGCATTTCATTTATAGGAAAGAATGAGGACGAATAGGTTTATTCCATTTGAACCTCAAACTAGCCCTGTAAGTTAGACTATGGTCTGAATGTTTGTGTCCCTCCTAAATTCATGTGTGGAAACCCTAAACCCCAAAGATGATGGTATTAAGAGGTTAGGCCTTTGGGAGGTGGTTAGGTCATGAAGGTGGAACTCTCATGAATGGGATTAGTGCCTGTGAAAAGAGACTCCAGAGAGTTCCTTAGCTCCTTCCTCCATGTAGGAATACAATCAGAAGGCTGTGACATGGAGCAGGGCCCTCACATGCAGGTGCTACGATCTCAGACAGCCAGCCTCCAGAATTCTAAGAAATAAATTTCTGTTGTTTTTAAGCCATCTAGTCTGTGGCATTTTGTTGTAGCAGCACGAATGGACCAAGACAGTTAAGTAGGACATACGTTGTTATTCCCACTTTGTAGGCAAAGAAATGGAGGCGTACAGGAGGGTTAAGTAAACTGTCCAGCGTTCTACCAATAGTAGGTGTAGGACGAAGACACAAATCCAGTTCTATCATTCCAAATCAGCATTCTTCTCATTGCCATGCTACGTGGTGCTAATGTCCTCCCTTGAGAAGCTTCTGGAGGCAGCATGGCTTTACTGACTCTTCCATCTGTGTCATGAACCATGTTCATAAACAGACAAATTCACTAAAGAGATTAATATTTTATTTCCTTTATCTGTTAATAACAGAAAGACAAACCTATACTACGTCCCAAAGTTTTCTACAGCTGTGCTTTAGCAATAGCAATCTTTAAAATCTAATTAAGCCCCATGCATGGAGGAATCAGACTCATCTCTCAAAGCAAACTAAAACACATCCTCCCAATGATGTTATCGCCACCACATATTTTCCTTTCCTACAACAACCCAACTTATTATGGTGTTCCCTGCAGAGCCAAATTTTAATATATAGCAAGCCAAGTTGTGATAAGCTTGAGAAAGAGAGAAAGCTAGGTGTGTATCACTGGCATAACAATCCAAGCTGACTGACTACTTAGGAATGATTTACTCAAAAGCGGAATTTAAACATGAATGGCGGAGAGGCCAGGCCTGGACTTTGAAGAAACACACAGTTACAGTAACTGTAAACAAATAACCTCAGGTTTGGGTAGCACTTCACCTCTTCTCCTGTACCTTCTGACCTCTGAGGTGATATGTGATATGACCTAGAACTGGCCAAAAAGAGGCTTCCACTTCCTGGATGTCATTGGTCACATTACTCCAGCTATACCAATGAAACTCAGTTTTGGGTCTTCCTTCCCTCCCTCCCTTCCTCTCTCTCTCTCTTTCTGTTTCTTTGCTTAATTTGAAGCTGGGAAGATGTAAGTCTCTATAGAGCTTTTAAGCTCCACAACATAGAAAGAGCCTGTCTGAGAGTTAAGCAAATACAGAGAAAATCTGAATAAAGAAATGGAGGAAAGCTGAATCCTAATATCATCATCTCAAACCTTGGACCCAGCCGGGCCTGAAGTGAGAGTTACTACTGTGCTACTCAGATAATTAAGTCAATCAATTCCTTTTGATGTTCTCTCTCTCCCTTTCTGTTTCTTTCCCTCTCTTCTGATACCAGTTTGATATGTGTTTCTGTCACTTGCTACTAAGACTTCTAATTCAGGAAAATAAGAATCCACCTTTCTTCCTGGTGATTTTGTATCTCTCTGTGTGAAAAATTATAGATTATTAGGGACAGTGACCATTTAGCCCCATAAATCCTTAGCTGTTCAGTCCACAAGATTCAGCTTTGCCCCTTTTCATGATGTTTAGTGAGGAACTAAAACAGGTTTTGCAGAAAACATAGCCTGAAATGATCTAAAATTTTATTTCTTAATGAAAAGTAAATTCTATTATGAAATCCTGAGACCAGAAACAGTTAAACGCTTGCAAAGTTAATGGCATTTTTGGTTGCTAAAATAAAAGGCAATCCTTTATGTTAAAGATCACAGGCATTTAGAATGATCCAATAAACATGGTACACTGATTTCATCACAGCGCTCTAGTCTCTTTCTCATAATCTCTTTAATCTTGCTAGTTTCCCTTGAAAAAAACACTGTAGGTTTCAGTGAGATTCCACGAGTACGTAGGTTTGCTTAATATTTGGAATTGAAATGGGAAGAATGGTTTCTAAAAGTAAAGGTCTCTGGAGCCCTACATCTGAAATCCCCAACATAGAAATAGTTTCTCAATCGGCTTTTTTTCCTCTTTATTCCTTCATTCACCAACAACAGCAACAGAAGTTCTAAGGAACCACGAACTTGGTACACACAGCTTAGCAAAACACATTCTCACTATCTAGTGGCAGAGAGGGGTTAGAAAGTCAATTATTAGAGTGCTTTTTGTTTTCTTTACTCTAAAAATCTTAGTGATATTTTTAATGCTTCCATTTGAAAACTCTTAGGTCCCACAAATTATAGATAAGGTTTTGGGCAAGTAGTTTAAACTTGAAACTGGTTTGTAAGGTAAATATGTTGATTCCTCTGGTTTTGGTAACATGTAAACACATATACCTAACATTGCCTGGATGGGTAGGCTAAGGTTTAAAAGACATGAAAACACTTTAATATTTCAAGGGAAAGTAAATGTGTAACCCATTGCAAATGCTAAAAGAGGTGATAAGGAAACCAACACTTGTTATGCACGAATGTGCTAAGTACTTTTATAGTAAGTTTTCCCAGTTAATTCTCATAACACCCTATGAGGTTGGCACTATTATCCCTGGGGACCCATTCTGCTCTCTCTCCCTCCAGGCAGGTCCTGTCCTCCATGGCAGTTGTAAGGACTGGGAGAGCCCCCTGAGGAGGCCTGGATGTTCCAAACTTCTACAAGCAGGTGCCAGGAGAATGGGAACTTCCCATTTCCCAGTTCTGAAATCCCGATTTCTGGGGTTTCCTTCCAAGCAGCAGTCTGATTAGACTGGGTGGCAAAGTGTGGATATGCAACCAGCTGATTTATTACATACTACTGACTCTCATCAAAATTAGCTCCAAAAACCAGCAGGTCATCAGTACCAGATGCCCTCCCAGTGCTCAGGCACAAGGTAACCCTTTCCTACATAATCATATTCTCTGTTTTGATACAAATTTTTGTCTGTAATCTAATCCCCTTTCAAATTCCCTTCCAGATAATTCTTAAGGCAACATTAATTCAATTACAGGGAATTGTTTTCTCTGTAATGGTTATTATGTTAAAGCAAGGATCCTATTGCCAGGGCAAACTGATGTAGAGTATAATCACATACTTCTGACCAAGACCTTTATTTCTACCCGGCCAGAGTTCCACTTTGCTCCTGAGATTTCCCACTCTTGGGGTTAAAGAATGAAAATCATATTAGTTCTGCCTCTTTCTCTCCTTGTTTTGTCTTTAGCTCTCCCTGTACTCTGGTTGATCTCCTCTCCTTTACTAGATCAACTCTTGTTATTTCTAGTAGTTAACCCTAGTTAGCCTACTGTACTGCAGATGACTCCTCTGAGCTCTCTCAATAATTCCTATTTAACAAATGAAGACAATGAAGTTCAGAGAAGTTAACTACATCACTAGTAACACGAGGGCAAAGATTTGAATTCAAAGCTTTTATTTCAAAGCCCGTATGCTTTACTCCATACTCTGTGGCTCCTCTCATGATTGCTGCGTTTGTGCCTGATGTAGAACATTAAATCATAATGAATGGACTTTTTGGATTATTTAACATAAATCATACTCTATGGCCAATTATCCTGCTGTTGAACATTTTCAATAACATATAAATAAAATATATATGTTCACACATTATATTTTTCATTACTATTATTTCACCTACAGACATCCTAAAATGGATTTGTTTCTCCCCAGATTTTTAGTAGAAATCAATCATTTCACATAGCCTTACAATTTTTAAGAAAATTATGCTGCTTTTACATAAAGGTCTTGTGGAAGAATATTCTCCAGGGGAGAAAATGAAGTGATAAATAATATACATGGTTAACTCTAGTTTCCTGAAAAACTAGATGAAACTAGTTTCCTCTCCTGCTCTTGGTTCAGTGTGTATGATCTTATTGGCACTGGTATGTGTAAATACGACTATCGATGAAGTTCCTATGCCAGGTTCCCAGTGGCCAATAACTATAGTTAGCACTAGAAGTTGAAAATATTTCCAAAGTTGTCTACATTTTGAAGTTTTGCTCAAGGTTTATTTTCTGCAAAGTTCTTCTTACTTTGATGGACAGGATATTATTTTATTTGAGGGATTGTAGGACAATCTAATCTCATAAATGATTATTATTTTGGACCTTAAAATAGAATATATCCGGGGCTGGCCCCGTGGCTGAGTGGTTAAGTTCGCGCACTCCGCTGCAGGCGGCCCAGTGTTTCGTTAGTTCGAATCCTGGGCGCAGACATGGCACTGCTCATCAGACCACGCTGAGGCAGCGTCCCACATGCCACAACTAGAAGAACCCACAACGAAGAATACACAACTATGTACCAGGGGGGCTTTGGGGAGAAAAAGGAAAAAAAATATAGAATATATCCTTGAACTTCTTTTTCTTTTAAATCAAAGTTATTGCTAAAGTGCTTCTTCTCAAGTTTCTAAAAGTAGTATTGTGTATCAGTGTTACTGTCAATAACTTCTATTGTCTTGTTTTACTTCTATTTTATGCATTTAATCAGGTTAATCTGCTAACAAGCCAGATTGTCAAAGAATTTAGTGATATTCACTCATTCATTCAAATGATTTGAGAAGCTACTATGGGTCAGGCACTGTGCTAGATACTGTGGATAAAATAGTGTGTAAGCCAAAGTCCCTGCCCTCATGGAGTCTAGTTGGGGAAACAGATGATAAGTTAGTAAGCAAACATCTCACCCGCTACTTTCCACTACTTCCCATCCTGGGGTTGTGGAGGAGAACTTGAAAAGCAAAAACTGATGAAAATAAACACCAAGAGTCAGGAATATCGACGGTCTGGGTATGATTGGTTCATGTTTCTAAAACATGCCCTTTGCCACATCTTCCTGAATGTTGGCCATAGCAGTTTTGCTGTATCACTAAAATAACATTGTCTACTTGCCTTGCCCAACTGAGTGGCAAACTTGGCCCAGTCAAGATTAAGAAGCAGGCAAAACTGGCATTGTAGTCATGTGCGGCACAATGATGTTTTGATCAGTGATGGACCACATATAAGACAGTGGTCCCATAAGACTAGTACCACACAGCCTAGATATGTAGTAGGCTATACCACGTAGGTTTGTGTAAGTACACTCTATGTTGTTTGCACAGCAATGAAATCACCTAAGGATGCATTTCTCAGAATGCATTCCTGTTGTTAACTGATGCATGACAGTATTTATTTATTTATTCACTCATTCCAACAAACATGTATTAGTTCTATTAAATCCTTTTGGAGGGCCAGAGTTGTTGTAAAGATTAGAAATTCGTAGAGAATGACTCCTGCTTCTGAGTAGGATGTGATAAGCCAATACTCTTATTTGAACAAGTGGAAAATATTACAAAAATCCTTTTCAAAAGCCTCAGAGAGCTGTGAAATCAATGAAGACTAAATGAACTAAAATTCTGGAGAGACAGAGAACAATTCTGAGGTGAGCTGATGATCGCCAGTTATTTTTCTCTCAGGGCATTTGTCAGTTGTGGGGATGCACTGATGCTTGGGCTTGACCCAGGTAGAGGGACTCCGATGGAAGAAGAGCAACCAGCAAAGCTTTTGTAATCTTGTAGAGTGTTAGAAACTTGAGGGGCCTCAAATGCATGCCCGGTTCTCTCCATTCTACTGAAATGTCCCACAGTCTCACAGAGCTTAGAAAACAAATTATCATCAGGGAAGAGGTCTGCCCCAAACACATGGCCAGTCTCCCTATGAAGACATTTATCAAATATTGAAGTTGCCTGGGACAGAAGGACAAAATGTAAGCTGCAAACTTCTGAAGGGCAGGAATGTATCTCCTGCAGTCTTTCAGTACTGAAAAGGCAAAGAACCACCATGTTTGCAAGGAAAAACCTGGGATAGCCAGGCACCAGGAACATGATTAAACCAGTAGACTGAATCTTAAATTTTTCTCTAGTCCAGTTCCTTATTGGATTTAAGTGACTAAGCCCACTTTCTGCCTATAGAGGTAGATTAGTCCACTTGGGCTCCCATAACAAAATATTTTACACTGGATGGTTTAAACAACAGAAATTTATTTCTTACAGTTCTAGAGGCTGGGAAGTCCAAGATCAAGGTTCTGGCCAATTTGATTTCTGGGAAGAGCTCTCTTCCTGGCTTGCTGATGGTCATCTTCTCTCTGTGACCTCACATGGCCTTTCCTTAGTGCATGAAAACAGGGAGTTCTCTTTCTCATCTTATAAGGGCACTAGTCCTATCAGAATAGGGCCCCACTCTTATGATCTTATTGAATCTTAATTACTTCATTAGAGGCCCCATCTCCAGATACAGTCACATTGGGGGTTAGAGCTTCAATATGTGAATTTTGGGAGGATGGAGATTTGTCCAGTATATAAAACTTAGGAGCAAGAGGCAAAAGGGGAAGTTTTTTCTTGTGCAATGTAATAATATCTGGAACCTCTATGAGTCTTTTATACACAACATCCTACCTACAATGAGGAATTATAAGACTTGTGAAGAGGCAAGGTCATATGACCAAGAGTCAAGAGGAAAAAAAACAATAAAAGCAAATAGACAGATGATCCACACAACTAAAGTCAGCAGACGAGAACTTCAAAACAACTATAACTCAGGACTTTGGGGTAGCTGAAGACAGTAATAAATGCCTGGCTAACTTGCCTCCCTATATTTCCTCCTCAAATGATTCAAAATAAGATAGGATATGTAAATCTAGATAAAACCATGCCCTCAGGATAACTTGAAGGCAGAGCCTGCCAAAACTTTAAAATGACTGTGACTAAAAACAGAAAAATCACATTCCAGTGCATGATCTCTCACACTCTAGCTTGACCCCTGAACTGCCATGAGGCTCTCTAGTGGGTAAAGGCAGACTGAGAAAAACTCTGGGAAAGTCAACAAAGGGAAACTACCAAAGGGGCTTAAGGCTTATCAAAAAACACCATCAAAAAGATTAAGTTTACCCTCCATATGAAAATATGATAACAGTATCTGGGCAGGGCATAACATGGACTGCAGGGAAATGACTTCAGAGTACATGTGATTAAAAGGGCCAGGGGTTATTTAAAGAGCATTATTCAAAACATAGTTATGGGAAGAAAAAGAGACAAAAAGGAAAGGAGAAGCACCATTTTCAGTTGGGTGGTGAAGGGAAGAAGAAGCAAAAGTTGGAAAGTTTTGAGTCCTGCACTATCAAAGAGAAACACAACACTGGGGGACTGACAGCTCTTCCTCCCACTACTAAAACAAGTGAACCAAATAATCCTAAAACTTATGGACCTTGTTATATTGCTAGAAGACATAGCCATTAAGCTAGGAATTTTATAAATCACCACAATACCATAAAAATGAAAAGAAATATCAACAAATGCATACAGAGCCATTGAAAAAAATCAGGAAAGAAATTTTTACATATATCAACTGAGTGACAACCCACCTTCCATGACAAAAGCCTTGAAGCAGAAGAAATTTGTAAGTCAACACTCAACAGATTCATATATACTCATTCAAGCACTTGAAGATATGAAAAGAACCCTAGAATTAGAAATTCAGAAACTAAGAACAGAAATGGATAAAAGCTGGAAGAAATAAAGAGTAAGCCCAGGAAAGAAATGGAATAAAAAACCAAAAATATCTGAGAAATAAAAAGAATTATAAGGTGCCCAAGGGAGAATAGACTCACATGAAAATTTAATAGGAATAGAAAGAAATTCAGGAAAATAAAGAAGAGAATAAAGTAAAAAGAAAGTGAAAATAGAGAGAAAGTAATGGAAATGGAAGAAAGGCAAAGAAGGATGGTACAAAAAAAGAACACTACAAGCCAGTATCCTCTTGGTATTGATGCAAAAATACTAAATAAATATTAACAAGGAGAATCCAATTATCATATTAAGAAATACACCATGACAAGTGGTATTTATTCTTGGAATGCAAAGTTTGTTAAATATTAGGAAACCCATTAATATCATATACTATATCAATATCTCTAAAGAAAAAAATCATGATTATCTCCATTGATAGTGAAAAAACTTATGACAAAATTCAAAACTGTTCACAATAAAAATACTCAAAAATAGAAACTGAGGAATACTTTTTCAACATTATCAAATTTATATGTGTATACACACATAAACACACAACACCCCTTAGTGTTCAATCTAGTGTGATATGTAATGAGGAAACATTGGAGGCATTTCCATTTATATCAGGAACAAGGCAAGGACACTCACTATAGCTGTGTCTATTTAACACTATAATAGAGTTATTAGCCAATGCAATTAGACAAGAGAAATCAGGAAGAGGCACAAGAATGGGTAAAAAAAGAAATAAAACCATCTTTATATGCAGATAATAAAATAATATATCTGGAAAACCTTAGAATGTGACAGGAGATCAAATTAACCTGAGAGACATAGCAGATTGTCAAATTAAGAAACAAAAGTCAACAGCCTTCATACACACACACAATAACCATTAAAGGACATAATGGTAAAGATAAATCACTTTCACAACAGCAGCAAAGAAGATTAAACTTTTAGGAATAAATTAACAAGAAATGTGCAAATCCCATATGAGGAAAAAAATTTTAAGCCTCCCAAAATACTCAAAGAGACTTGAATAAATGGTAAGACATCCTCTGTTCTTGGATAGAATGACTCAACATTACAAAAATGGCAGGTCTCCCTAAGTTAATTTATAAATTTAATTTAATTCCAATAAAATACAAACAACTTTTTCAAATAGAGTTCAACAAGTCGATACTTAAATTCACAGAGAAAAACAAACATGCAAAAACAAATGGCTAGGGAAACATTGAAAAAGAAGAACTATGAGGGAAAATAGCCCTATCAGACATTAGAGCATAGCATAAAGCATCTGTAATTAAAACAGTTTGGTAGTGGTAGGTAATTAGACCAGTGGAATAGAATAGAAAGCCCAAAGAGACATACGGAAATTTAATATGTGATAAAGATGGTATCTCAAGTCATTGGGAAAAGATGGGCTTTTTAATAAATGGTGCTGGAACAATTGGGTAGCTATTTGGTAAAAGAAAATTAAATCCATATCCACATCATTCATAAGAATAAACTCTAAATTGATCAAGGATTGAAATCTAAATGTAAAACGTGAAATCAAAGAAGTACTAAAGAAAACATGGGTGAATTCTTCCTTAACCTTGGAGTGAGGAAAGCTTTTCTAACTAAGGTTCAAGATCCAGAGGCAATAAAAGAAAATATTGATAAATTTGACTTTTAAAAATAAAAGAAATTTGCATGGCAAAAATGCCATTAGCTAAGTCCAGAGACAACTGAAAAATTGGAAGAAAATGTTTGCCACATATCATAGGCAAAAAGCTAATATCCCTGATATATAAAGAACTTTTAAAAATTCAGGAACAAATGGGGCTGGCCCCGTGGCCGAGTGGTTAAGTTCTCGCGCTCCGCTGCAGGCAGCCCAGTGTTTCGTCGGTTCGAATCCTGGGTGCGGACATGGCACTGCTCGTCAGACCACGCTGAGGCGGCGTCCCACATGCCACAACTAGAGGAACCCACAACGAAGAATGCACAACTATGTACCGGGGGGCTTTGGGGAGAAAAAGGAAAAAATAAAAAAATCTTTAAAAAAAAAAATTCAGGAACAAAGGATTATGGCCCAATAGAAAAATGGGAAAAATACCAGAACAGACAATTCATAAAAAAATATACAAAAATGGCAGTCAAACATACGAAAAATTGTCCAACTCACTAATAATGAAAGAGTTACAAATTAAAAAGCAATGAGATACCATTTCTCATCTATTAGACTGACAGAAAGAAAAAGTATGATGATGCATCCTATTGGGAAGGCTGTGGGGAAACAGTCATTCTCATACATTGGTTGTGGACATACATATGGTACAAGTCTTTTGGAAGACATCTTGGCAATAACCTAACAAAATTATATTTATGCACCTACCTTTTGACCTGTAATCCCATTTCTAGGATTATACCCTGAAGGTACAACTTCAACATTATGAAAATAGATATGCACAAGATTATTCATTGCAACACTGTTCATAACTGTAAAATATTGGAAATAACCCAAATGCCCATGCATTAGAAAGTGGTTGAATAACCTATGAATAAACAAAATCATACAGTGGAGAACTATGCAGCTGTAAAAAAATGACACAGATCTCTATGAACTATAAGGAGTGATTAAGTGAAAAAGCAAAGTGCAAAGACTAGATCTTCATGTAAGAGAGAGGGGCTACAAGAAAATATACATGTGTCTGCTAATTTGTGCAAAAACTAAGGAAAGATAATCTTGACCTTAAAGAAACTGGCTACCTATGGGGCAGCATGGAAAAGGGGTAGAAAAAAATGGAGAAATGAAAATGGAGCAGTAAGGATGAGAAGAAAGTGACACTTCTCTGAGTAAAGCTCTGATTCTTTGAATCCATGGCCTGCCAGTTGGTTTAGTATAGAGGCCAACAGCTGGGTTTTCTTCAGGTTTGGACACAGGAGGCCAGCAGAGATACAATATTTATTTCTTACTTTGCACTTTTTACACCAACTATATTTCTTCATTCATAACAGCATATAGTGCTTTGTCTAGATTTTTTTAACCTTAAAGTAACTAATACCCCATATAGAGCAATAGCTAAAAGCAAAATCAATGTTAAGTACCAAATGAAGCATTTTCTTTCTAATCTGTCGATTATGAGTCTCTAACCATTCCATTTTGACACTCACAGGGTGCCCCAGGCACTTTTTGCTGCTCTGGACAATCAAACTAATTCTTAGCAGGTTGACTTTGTACAGGGGTTAATTATCTCCTTAACATGTTCCTCTGTCTCTGAGCACTAACTGCTCTTAATTACCTTCAGTTTGCAAAGAGATAAGGAGAGAACAAGGGAAAGACAGGGAACTCCTAGACCCTGCATTTCATCTTTTGTGTGGGCGTAGTAGAGTTATTCAAGCAATTAATAAGCCAGTTCAGAAGCCTTCTCTTTTCACCTGCTATGGCTTGCATTTTGTCATATTTGCTACAAGGACATGTGATCACCATGAGCCATATGTCCTGATCATCCTGGCGTAATTCTTTATTCAAATTTGTATATTTTAATTTAAGTTGCTAATGTCATTTAGCCTGGTTTTCTTAGTATAGGCAAAAGAATTAGAACTGAATTTGAATTCAGACTCTTGCTTACTGTCTTCAGGCAAACCTCTCTGAGTCTTGGTTTTTCCATTTGTAAAGTTGGAATAAAATAATTGTAGATAATAAAACCTAAGTTGCAGTGCCAGTTACTAGTAACATTCAATAAATCTTAATTTTCTTCCATTTAAAAAAAAATTTAATCTCTCTTCTGTAATCAGTAAGAACTCATCTTCTATCACTGTTTTAAAATAACACAGAACTACCTTTCTGAAGGTCACTTGTTTCAGTAAAAGTTTGTGACTGCAAGCAACACAAACTAACTCTAGTTGATTAAGCAGAAAAGTATTTAATTAAAAGATATAGAGTAGATCACAAAATCTCAGGAAAACTTGAGAACCAGGCTTGGAGGTCACATTATCTGGAAAACGCCACTCCAAATTGAGCTCCAGAACTATCTAAAACAACATTCCTGCAGTTAGTTACCTTGGGCATAGGTAGCAGGCGGTACATCCAGCTCCTCTAATCCTGGAGTCAGGATTATGCCACGAGACCACATAGAGAGCTTGTAGTCTCTGGATGTGGCCTTTCCAGGACTGAGTCCTTGTAGTCCCTGACTCTACATGTCACCAGCTTCTGAATCAGTGTCTGGGGCAGGCTCCTAAGATTGGCCAAGCCTGTGCCTTGTTCTGTGCGCTGGCTACAGGGGTGACTGGAAAAATATGTCTCAGGTATTTTTATCTTCTCTGGGGGGAGTTAAACCCTAGCTTCTAAGGCAGGGGTCCCGCAAAATAGGAAAGGGGTTCAGGTACCAGTCGGTCAAAAAATGACAAATGCACACCAGAGAGTTTGAGGAGACCCAGTAAACATTACATGAGAAAATGGGGGTATGTTCCATGATCAGATAAATTGGGGAAATGCTCTTTTCCTTTCTTTCTTTCCTCTACCCCACCTCAGTTCTTTAACTTCATCTCACTTAAACCTTCTCATTCTTCAGGCGACTCTCTTCTCACTCAAAAGTGTATATGGAATGTTAGTGAGAGGTAACGACATTAGGCTAAGGATAATCTTGAGTCTTCCCTAATTTATTAAGGGAAAAAGGTAAATCAATTTTAAAGTTTGGCATGCATTATTATCAGCAAATATATTAGACTACAGCTGATTTTGATACATATGAATCATGACACCATGATGAAAGCATGTTTTAGGCCAAACAGTATCAGAAAAACATTCTGCTCAAAATTTGAAGGTTGGAGGTTGCTTTATGAACAACATTAAGGCTCAGCCTAGACTCAGTTGGGTTTTGCTGTGTCCTCCTTCCCTTCGCTACTTTCTACTGAGTACAGCAGGTCACGCTATTACTAATATTACTTCGTTGTGGTATTCACTTAAGCTTCCAGGACCTTTCCACATAAAATGCAATCAATTCCAAATAATTACAAATTTAAATACAACTTTGCAACCAGCCAACATTAATTGCTGCTTTCCACAATTACAGTGCTTCCCAAACGATTAAGTCCATAGGCTAGTTAATGTACAGTGCTTTCAATTCTAGCCTATTATGTCAATTACAAATCATTCTGTGGCATCTGGTAGTGCTGATTTGTGAGTTGTGCTATCACCTTATTGAGCTTTTATCCTGTTAATGACCCTGATGCCACAATCCTCACATCATTCAATATAAATTAGCTGTGGCTCCATGCCTTACTAGCGGAGTATTATCTGTGTATGTGTGTGTTTATCTTGAGAAAAAAAACCCTACTGTTTTGTTAATATCCCAACTGTCTCTTACACAATGATTAAGTCAAGAGTATTGCCAGAGATTGATTGGTATCTTTAATACCCCAGAGGAAATCCACTGCATTTGCCATTGGCTTTCACCTCCAGAAAGATAAAGACATTTGTCTAAATTAGGCATAGAAGTCCCATGAGGGCTCCTGTGTCCAATCTGGGCCAGTTTCCTCCATTTGGACTGATAGTCCCTGATATAATTTAAATTTCTCCTTCTTTCTGGAATGGTTCTTGATACCTCATTCTGAGCCCCCATTACCAGTCCATTTCTTTCTTATGAGTCTGCCTTGGGTTGTGGATGAAATGGTCACCAAGTAGAGCATCGGCACTACTGTCCTAGGACTCTGCCTGTCCCTAGTTTTCATTACACCTGGGGAGGGAGATACATGCCAAGACATCTCTCATTCCATTGATAGCTCTGGTCTGGAGGAATCTGAAATGCATCACCTCTATCTTTTCTCATCTTTCTTTTGACAGTGTTTCCAAAGTATATGAAATGAAGAAAAAGGAATCAATAGGAGAGAAGAAAATGAAAGTTGCTTGTATAATCCTTAGGCTACATATTCCAAGTCCCAAATAAACAAAGGATGACCTAGATGCATATTTATCAACCTTAAATTGTTCCTATTTGCTTTAAAAACTTCAAAATTTATTACATTTCAATGTGTCAGACAAAGTGCTGGGTTATATTTGAATATACAATATAATGTAATATATTGCAATGTAATATAATTATATTGTATATATTATTAATAATATGTAAACACATGTTTATAAATATATAATTTACTTCTTACAACAACCCTATGGTATAAAGATTATGGGAAATAGAGATTGTCTGGTTCGAAGTTATCAATTTGCCTGTCTGAAAAATTGGTCCCTAATTTGTATTTGATGTCTGTGTCTGAATTACTCCTATAGGTTTTATTCTTTGAGATCCCCTAAAGGAATTAAATAACATTAGGTGACCTACTAGAATGGCAGTTCTGCTTCTAGTAGCAGAAAATTAGGCTAGAATCCTCCAGAGATTTGCCAGCAAAATCAGCAGCAGAGGGTATAAAAGCAGCCACTAATTCTGCTAGAAAATGAACAGAAGGGAAGGCACTAATCTTATTAGCAGCTATGTCATCAGTCAAAACAGCAAGAATGTAGGAATGAAGCTTTGAAGGCTATTTTCTCTTAAAGAGTTCCTGTGTCTCCTCTTATTTCAAGGCCAATGACAAGATAAAGGAGAATGATAGAAAATGACATTTAACAGGGGTGAAAAAGAAGAATTGTATGATTGTTACGTCACATAATTCTCCAAGAACTGGACATGGCTCGAGTGACTTTGGGCATGCACAGCACTGACTGCCTAGATGCCACAAGCAGTTGTTACTGTGTTCAAATTATACTGAAAGCTTTGCAAGAATAGTCCCTCTGTGTAGGGTTAGCCTGAGTGGGTAGGCTAATACATCCAAATACGAAAGACATATACCAAACCCAGGCATTCTTCAGAGAAGACAGTTTGCCTTGGGCTGGTCCAACCCACACAGTCCAGAGGCCATGAGGATGGACCGTAGACCGTGGGGATGTCTTCTGTCCGTTGGCCTCTAACCATAGAGACTATATTATTGGGTATGTGGCTCAGTAGGTGGGGTGAGGTGGGCTCTTCATTTCTCCTTTAATTCAGTGTAAGGTTATGAGTCAACAAAAGCCTAGAATTTGATGAGAAACTCACTTTTCCTAAAGGAAAGGAGCTCAAAAACTAGGTGAGAAAAAGATGATCCCATGCTTTATCAGTATGGTGGACCTAAGCCTAGACTATGATTAAATGCTCAAACTTGTTTGTTTCGGGTGACTATTTCCCCTGATACGAATTGACCTGAATTTTATTCCTAGTTTTTAGGGCCTCTAGTCTCTCATCTGTAAATTCTCTCAATCTTCTTCCAATGTTAACGTTAGAATTTTGTGACCAATAACATCAGACTCACAAGAACTGGAACAGTTGAAACATGTAGACACAGTGTTTACAAGGGGTCTTGTGAGGACATTAGAAAAGTGAGACTTTTGGGTCGCCAAACACCATGGCATTAACTTAATTTCTAACCAGATACAATCTCTGGTGACTTGACAACAGAAACAACATGAAATCCAAAACATAATTACCCTCTCATTTTCACATTCATTGTTGAATTGATAGAGTACTCATTTTTAAAAACTCATATGGTCGTTGATTTTTCCTGAACACCATTATGGAACTCTAAGTATCAATACACTAAGTCAGGCTGAATGACAAACTGTCTCGCGACAACTTTTAAAGAAAATTTTGGGAAAGCCGGAAGTAGTTCTCGAGATGTGAACAAACCCCCATCTAGCACAGTGCTTGGCACTAGAGAGCTCAAAAATGTTATTTCTCTTCCCTCTTCTGTATTGTCTAGTATGCCGGGAGAAAGTCATGGGCTAAATCCACACTTCTCCATAATGCATGCCTGCTAGGAAAGTTTGCCTCAGTTTTTCAAGCTGAAGAGTGGATACTGGGCTCCTATATTGGCCTGCTTTTGGTTTGTATCTGCCTCACCTCCACTCCTGTTTTGATTTTTAAATAGTATCTCAATTTTCCTTTTGGGAGCCATTCTTCCCTGACTCTCAGCCTAAGAGACAAGGTGGCTGGTGCCAGGGTGGACCCATGCCTGGATAACCAGCAAATTCAAACACATGATTTTTGTCTCATGCTACCTGAAGCTCATCTAACCTTGGATTTATTGGTAATGTGATTTTATCAATTCCATTTCCTAATAACCAAAAGAATTTTAGCTACCTTATTTTAGAGCAAAGTGCTTTGCTTTCTACACAGGGAAATTCTACTTTGTGTGGCCATAATGCCACTAAGGTGAGGACATTTTTCATAGACAATGACAGTCCCATACTTGCCTACTGCTTTGATTTTCTGAGCTCCCCTCAGGAAAAGACACTATTGATTTTGACGGTCAAAAAGGCTAATGCTTGGAAAGCAATACCGAGAAATATGCTGTTAGGACAACGCTAGTAGTAAGGGAATGGAAGGTAGGAACAACCTTTCCCCCCTCAGATAAGGCAGCGAGCTTTTCCTAGGAGAAAGAAGGGAAGAAAGCATATTCACCTAGAAAAGCCCACTATAGTGCTGTGAAATAGAAAGCAATGGCTGTTGTCATTTTGTATACCATAATCACTGAAGGAGAAAAAGAACTTTGGTGGACAAATATCCCTCTAGAGTTTTTGACTCTTTCTTAAGAGAGGTAGTATGCCTAATGGTTAAGGTCATAGACTCTGGGGTCAAATTGCCTTGCTCCAAATCCCTCCATGGTCATTTACCAGCTGTGTGATCTTGAGCAAGTTACTTAACTGCTCTGTGCCTTAGTTTCCTCATCTATAAAGCGGAGATTAAAGCTATATCATAAGTTGCTTTTTTTTTTTTACAAGGAATTAGTGTATGCAAAATGCTTTACAACAGTGCCAGGCATGTTATAAATGCTATTTTTATTTTTGTCAGGGAGCACTGGGCCATCTTGTTAGTATTTGCTTTTTATACTCACACATTTCAGGATCATCTCACGGCTCCTAGATCTGTAGCTCCTTCTCACCTGATCTCAGTTCCTTTTCTCAACTTCTGTATTTCGGACAGTCTAAATTCAAAAGCTTCAGATTATCCTGAGCATTCCTCCCAGCATGACGGATCAGAGAGGAGTAACTTTACCAGATTTTCGCCAAGGCCAGAAGCCAGGAGCATGTCCCATCACAACTAATAGTTTTGTGACTTTGGGAATGTCCCTGTGTTTCTTATGTCTGTAAAATGGGTATAATTATTCCTGTTGAGTCTGTGTAGGGCTAATGTTGGAGTTAGTTCCAAGCCCTTACAGGCAGTCCTCCTGGTAGGGGGCTCCACAAGCCAATCTGAGTTAGTGGGTCCCTAAACTGTGAGCTCCTTGAGGTGAGGCCTCACCTGCCTGTTCTCCACTGAATCCCCAGTCCTCACCACGTAACTGATACTGAAATACATATTTGTTGAATAAATGAATAAGTGATTTAAAGTTAAAAGCAGCTTCAACTCTAGGAATGACAACTGCCTAATTGCCTCAAGGCTAGTCTCTCACAGGGATTACCCCCAATAACCACTTCTTCTGTGAGCAAAAAACTAGGCCATCTCTGTTTCTGGGTCTCTGCTATTGCTAATCCCACTTACTAGACTGTCCCAAGTAAAAGCGACATTTTATATGTTTATAATAAGACTTTCTTTTTTAATTTTAGTCTGGAAAGTTTTTTACATCACAGATTAGTGCTGCATGAAGGCATATGCTTTTTATTTATTTCTTTTCATAGAAGTTCATTAAAAAAAGGTAGAAAACAACTGAAATTGCTTGCAGGGGGTTCAGTAACAAACCACGAAATCTTTGGGGCAGCGTCCTATGAGTGCTTTTATAATAGTCTTTTTCTTATACATTCACATTGAGAAAAACATGTTGTCTGTTTGTGGTACATTTTCTGTTTTAACTTGTTAGTGTATTTAAAACAACCTTAGCCAATGCTGACCACAGGTTACGTTTGTAGAGCTACGTGGAGGCTTCATGAATCACTACATCATGAATTCACATTAGGTTCAGAAAATCTTACAAACATTTATAACATTTAGTTTTTCAGTGACTTGCTAGAAGGAAGATCTGGAATAATTTGTTAGTTAAGATATCAATGGAAAGAAACATCTCATTTATTTATTAAAGAAATAATTGCTACAATCTCTCAGAGTAAAACCCCCTTTCCTGTCGTGTTGACTGTATTCTACCCCTAGTATGTGAATCTTAGAACTACTATTTAAGATGGAAATTAGAGAAGATGGTGGCAACAAACTGAGCATTTGGGTGAGCATTTATTTTTTTCAGCATTAAGTTTTAATGATAGATATGTGTCAGCCTTGCTCAATTTCTATAACTCCCAGCAGTAAATCAAAATCTGGTTTTACTAAAGGCAGGAAGTGAAGCAGTGGGAGGATGGATTTCCTTGGTAAGTTGGAGAGAGGTGGTGGGAGCTGCTGGGTGTGCTGGCTATTGTTCCCTGATGAATTCTGCCTTGAAAGGAGCTCATGGTAGGAGAGAAGCCATCCCATATGTCGTAGCTTGTCATAAATTAACTTGGCCTAGGGACAATTTTTTTTTTTGAGAACTTTTCTTTAAAAAAAAGGCCTCTGGCTTATTAAATAGATAACAAAAGTAAGTCCTTTTGTAAGTCTCAGAGCATCTCAAATTCAGTTTGCGTTTGTGAAATCCAGAGAAGTGCTCTGTTTACCATAAAGTTGTGCTGATGCACAAGCCACAAACCAGGTAAGGAACTTCAAAATGCTCTCATGGGTTCACTGTGAGCAGTGAACACCATAAATATAACTAAGTTGGACACTCCATTCATCCACTGGACAAATATTAAATGTGAACTTAGTGCTGTGGGTCTCTGTTAAAGATGGAAGGAAAGGTAGGAACCAGAATACCCAATGTTATATAGTCCCACTTTGATTTGCTATTGGTTGTATAATTAAGGTCCAAAGTAGGGGCCAACCTAGTGGCATAGTGGTTAAGTTCATGTACTCTGCTTTTGGCAGCCTGGGGTCCACAGGTTCAGATCCTGGGTGCAGACCTATACATCACTCATCAAGCCATGCCATGGTGGCATCCCACACGCAAAATAGAGGAAGACTGGCACAGATGTTAGCATGGGGCAATCTTCCTCAAGCAAAAAGAGGAAGATTGGCAACAGATGTTAGCTCAAGGCCAATATTCCTCACCAAAAGAAAAAGATCCAATTTATGCAATACATAATAGGAATATTTATTCATTCATCTCACACATTAAACTCTTACCATAAGCAAAGCCCTGAAGTACGGACATGAGAACAGGAATAAGACCCAATCTCTAAACTCAAGGTTATATAGCAATTACTTGCTCTATAGAAGTAATGTACAAACAGTATTAGTCCCCAAACCTGAAGCACCAGATCACTAAATCCCTACTTCACCTCTTCTGCTTACATACTGTCCAAGTGGTAAAAGCTGCTTCAGGGCTAGCCAGTGCTTCCAATTACGACTTCACTGGGGCCCTTCAAGTTCAGTACTGTTTACTGGGCTTCCCTCCCAGTGTGCCTGCCCTGCTGATGTCCACTAGGGGCCTGCCCAAGAGGAGCTCAACTGCCTTTTTAAAAAATAGTCTTCAGTCTCTGAGATGCCCAGTCTGTCCAACTGGTCTCTCTGGCAGAAATCCTAGCTGCAGCCTTCGGCTTTGGCCACCAGCCTGGTCACAGTCTTCTTGACTCCTCTGCACTCAGCCACAGCTTATAAGCCACATCATCTTGCTTCTTGCTTCCTTTCTGGCCCTGGCTGGCCCTGGCAAAGAGCCTGTGCCATGTTCTGTATTCATTGTACAATAGTCCACAGCATGTCTGCCTTCAATTCAGCTCCTTCAGCTGTCCTGATGCAATGTTTGGTATGGTGAGGTAGGAAGGGCGTGGTTTGGGCCTCAGACAAGAGGTCTGACTCCTCCTTTGCTGTTTACAGAAGCTGTGTGATCTTGGACAAGCTAAAACCCTCTCAGGCTCTAAGACCTCCACTTTACAGGGGCTAATAGTTTTTAACTTCATCTAATTGTTATGAGGATTAAATGAGCTAAGGTAGGTAAAATGCTTGGTACATAATTATGCAAAATGCATGAGCTAGCATTTTCTTCTCTTTCAGACCCTCACTTTAATTAGCCAGTCTCCACACACGTGCACCTGAACAATTTACCAGCTTAGCTCCTGAATACTTATTTACCACATTCATCAGCCAAGCTTCCTCAGGCCCTCTATGCAGAGCGCCAGGTCCTTGCCTACCACCAGACAGGGAAGAGGGCAATTTCCATTATCACTGCAATGTCCCTGAGATGAAGTGGTTTCCACAGACAAGCTCATGCATCACTTTTCGAGCACAATTAGTGATAGTTTGACTGAAGGGATGATAAGCACAGGAATGAAAGGTTTGGCTTACACAAGCCCTATTACTCCTCAAGAGCCTGCTGGAAAGGGTCAAGCAGTGAGAAAAGCTTGGCTTTATTTTCTTTGGGTCCCCATCCTATTCCTCACAGCAGGGAGCAAGTATGACCTCGTGTGTGAAGGCCACCAGGGAGTCTAGGGCTAGATTGCCTGGGTTCCTATCTGTCATTTACTAGTTGAGGACTATTTTGAGTGAGTTATTTAACTTCACATCTCAGTTTCCTCACCTATAATACAAGGATAGTACTTACCTCTTGGGTTGTCTGAGAGTCCCTGAGTTCAGATTTATGAGCTGTTTAGAACATGGGATATAGTAAACACTATGTAAGTCTTTTTTAAAATAGAACACATTTAAAAATGCTAGGTACTGAAACCAAGTCCCCAAAACCTGAAGAGCTCACGCGTGTACTAGTTCTTTCCTTTTGCCTCAATTTCCCCTGGAAAAGTTCTACTGGAGCCATCCACAAAAATTCTAGAGTTCTGCTCTTACCATGTCTGCTCAAAACCATACTGATCTGGGAATACAGCCTCAATATGTGCCACCAATGCTTCCATCAGTACGTGAAGGATGTGGGCTTCATCAAGTGAGATTAAGTGATCTTCCTTAAATGGATTATCCGAGACAGCTACCTGACTAAAGAAACAATGCTAACTCTTTGTATATAAAAAATTTTGGGGGGGGCAAGCCTCGGGCCAAGTGGTTAAGCTTGCGTGCTCCACTTCGGTGGCCCGGGGTTTTGCTGGTTCCGATCCTGGGCATGCACATGGCACCACTCATCAGGCCATGCTGAGGCGGTGTCCCACATGGCACAACCAGAGGCACTCACAACTAGAATATACAACTATGTACTGGGGGGCTTTGGGGAGAAGAAGGAGGAGAAGGAGAAGAAGGAGAAGGAGAAGGAGGGGGAGAAAGAAGAAGAAGAAAAGAAGGAGAAGGGGGAGGGGAGGGGAAGGGGAAGGGGACGGGAGGGGGGGAAGGAGGAGGAGGAGGAGGAGAAGGAGGAGAGAAGAAGGTCCTTTCCGCCGGGCTGCCTTCCTCGATCTTTGCAACAGGTAAGCCTCCTCCTGTTTAGGTTACCTTCTCTCCTAAGTTCCTTTTACTGAATATACTGATGGAGTGCTTACCATGTGCCAGGCACTAAGCCAGGTACTGGGCTACACCAGTGAACAAGATGCACATGGACTTCGTTGTCCTGGAGCTTTCAATTTTGAGACCAGGAACTGTGTTTTCTTTGTTTTGTAACTTCCTCTAAACACCTGGTAAAATAGTTTATGCTTAAATGGACATCTGACAAACTTGTTCGACTCAAAGAGCAGTTAACGGAGGCAGGAGAACAGGGCTCCTTCGGTAGCAAGACTGAGTCCTCTTGGTTAAGTGACTTAACCTGTAGCAGGTTTCTGGTTCCTTATCTGTGTGATATTAGGGTGAGTCTATGTTGACTTCAAAGACCCCCGCCTCCTCTAAATGTCACTGAGTAGTGCAGGTGAAATTTGAAGATAATTACAGGCAGGTACACTAGTGGTAGCTGTCTTTTAAATGAGGGGGCAAGACTTTAAAAATAAGATAAACCACTGCAACAGTTCTGAAAAAAACATGAACGTCTCTAGGATCAGTTTTATAGGTTGCTTTTGAGTTATTATAACTTCAGTGTTTAGATTTTTGTTTCAAAACTAGAAATACAATAATGAAAAAAGTTAACTAGGCAACATCAGGTAAAGGATGGAGTTAACATGTGTCTTTTAAAACTGCTGATGTGAAATTTTAGTTTCTCCACAAATATTTGGTGACAAAGTCTCTTTTCTTCTTGAGTGAGGTAAATATGCCACTCATCCAAAAATGACTACACAGGGGGTGAAATTATTCACAAACTTAGCTCAGTATGAGTCTGAAGTAATGACTTCCATGGACAATTAGGCTTATGAATCCAGGTTCTTTGCAAATTGTACATATTTGTATTTATAGTTCGATTTGTATATATTAAATGACTGATGATGGAGAAAAAAGGATATGTTGTACAATTCATGTTTCTATGATCTAAAAAGAAAACAGCCTAAATGCCACCACAGTAAATATTATTGAATGCAAAAATGTCAAGGAAGATATATTATAGGTCCAAAACTTCCTTATATCAATATTTAGAGATGGGTTATACCCATACAGACCTTTAAGATCCTAAAAGACAATTCATTAAAAATCTGCCATTTTGCAGAAGCCTGGAGAAGACTGATGACCTTCCCAAGGACACTCCATGAATTAACGGCAGAGCTGGAATTTCAGTCCTCTTCTTGGATCAATTAATCCCAAAGATTTTGTATTCTGTGTGTGGAGCAAATGGACATTAGTTGTATTTGCTACTCATCTTTTAAATATATTTAGTTTAGAAAGCTCAGAATGTCCATACTTTATGAATCTTTGTTCTAGCCATTTCTCTGTCAAGCTTCTCATTATTAAGCTAAATCTTTCATTTCTTCTTATCTCTTAAACAATTCTTTTACCTTTAAGAGTCCTCTGCTTTCTACCTTCTTCTTTTTTCCTATTTCTGTATCTTGTATAAAACTTACCTTCACTCACTTCATTTATAATCTTACTGGACTTGGTCCGACTGCTGGTGCAGTCCTGACAAGCTCTCTAGCATCTCCATTCAGGATTCTTAGAAAGATTTTACTTTCAATTTTGAAAGCTGATGCATGTGCATTAATATCTGGCATTTCTCATTTCAATTATTTCTGAGCTGGTATCAAAGGTTTAATGTTGACCATGGAAACTTTATCCCTCTTGTCTGACACTTTGAAGACAAATTCTTTCATCCTGGATCATCCTAGGGAACTATACTATTAATCCTGGATAGAATGCTAGATATTACTTGACAGATTTGTTTGCTAGTGGTAGCCCTTTTGAGGGCATAAAGGGCTGGGGAGATAAACACATCAAATGACTGAACGAGAAAGTAATTAAATTTTTGATGCTACTTAGGCAAAGAAAGTTACATCAAGCTGGTGCAGGTGGTTAAGTATCAGCTTTTCTCATTCTAAGTTGGTGAAACACATTCTTCCAGAAGTATTGGGGAGAGAGAATCACTTTTCTTCACCTCAGCTCCTGCAGGAAAATGAAATCACTTCCCACATCTATGTGAACCTATAGCTTTATAATGTCTCAGCTCCCAACATAGGCTAATTGCTCCAAAGGAAAGTTAATCTCTGAGACTCTGAGTTAATAATATGCTTCTAGAACAGTCAATGTGAAAAACTGATGGGGAGGAGTTCTGCTTCTGGCTATGTTAGACCAGCTTATATCAGACCAACCCTCTCACTGAATAAAAATATGAAAGCTGGATAAAGAAAATGTTTGAAGGCATCCAAGAGCTTCCAAGAATGTTCTCTCTGTGCTTGAGGGGCTGTGATGCTGAAGAGAAGGGAAGCACAGAGAGAGCCTGACATTTGGCTGGACATTTCTCCTGAGCCATTTGCTGATTTATAAGCAGTGGCTGAAATGAAGGGAAGCAAAGCAGAGCTTTTGGTAGGCTCACAAGGCTGATGAGACAAAAATTGGGATTTAAAACCCACCAAAGAGAAGGGCTGATAAAAACTCAATGGTCTCCCATGAAGCCTTAAGCCTGAGGACCAATAAGAAATATACTAGCCCTCAGAAAAACTGAAACCGTGATTTGAGTCATCTCAATCTCCAATTAGACTAAAATGATCTGCCTCTAACCTAACTTCTGACAGAAGCTGAAGTATATTCTCTCTAGGAGGAAGGTGACATCATCTGAGAGCCCCAAATTATCTCTATAATCTTTCAAAAACAATGTCTGGAATTTAAATATTACTGGGAAAAATATAGAAGAAAATTTTAATAAGCTTAGATTAGGCAAAGATTTCTTAGCTATGATCCCAAAGCACAATCTATCAAAGAACAAATTGATACATTGAATTTCCTCAAAATTGAGACCCCCCTGCTCTTTGAAAGACACTGTTAAGAGAATGAATAGAGAAACTATAGAATGAGGGGAAATACTTGCAAATCATATTTCTGATAAAGGACTTGTATCCAGAATATGTAAAGAACTCTCAAAACTCAATAATAAAACAAAATCCAATTTAAAAAACAGTAAAAGATTTCAAAGGAGAGTTCATCAAAGACAATATACAGATGACAACTAAGCACATGAAAAATGCTCAACATCATTAGTCATTAGGGAAACGTAAATTGAAATCATGAGATACCACACACTATAGTTATAATGGCAAAAAAAAAAAAAAAGACAAAACCAAATACTTTCAAGGATGTGAAGCCACTGGTATTCTCATATATTGCTGCTGGGAATGAAAAATGGTACAGCCAGTTGGGGAAATAAAAGCTTTGCAATTTTTTATAAAATTATACATACACTTAAAATAAGACCTAGCAATCCTACTCCTATTTATTTTCCCAAGCCAATGAAAATTTGTGTTTACACAAAAACCTGTATACGAGTGTTTATAGTTGCTTTATTTGTAATCACCCAAAACTAGAAACAACACAAATATCCTTCAGCTAGGGAATAAACAAACTACAGTACCATGGAATACCATTAGGCAACAGAAAAGAACAGTCTACTGATATATACAACAATGTGGATAACTCTCAGATGCATAATGCTAAGTTAAAGAAGCCAATCTCAAAAGGCTACATGCTCTGTGATTCTGTTTATAGGACATTCTGGAAAATGGAAAACTATAAGAACAGAAAACAGATCAGTGGGGATGAAGGAAGGGGTTGACCCAAAAGGGGCAGAGGGAATTTCAGGGGATGATAGAACTGAGCTAAATTTAGATATGGTGACGGTCACATGATTGTATGTGTTTGTTCAAAACGCTCATAATTGGACTTCCACTTCTGGGAGCATAGAGTAGACATATTTTTCACTAAGAAAATTAAAAACTCTGGACTTTACACATTATTTAAACATAAGAAAAATCTGAAAGGTGAAGAGAAGTAGGCAGACCAGCTAGGGACATTGAGTCCCCAAGGAACACCACCAGTAGACTGTGATAGGTTATGTATATATAATTTTATATTCAGAGTAACCACTCAGAAAGTTATACCAAGAGATATACTCAAAAATACTTTAGATAAATCAAAATGGAATTCTAAAGAATGCTCAAGTAACCCATAGGAAGACAGAAAAAAGAGAAACAAAAAAGAGAGTGAATAAACAGAAAAAAAAATAAAATGGCAAACTTAATCCCTAATTCATCATTAATTACATAAAGTGTAAATGCTCTAGATATACCCATTAAAAGACAAAGATTATCAGGGTAGATTAAAAAATATGACCCATTTTATGCTGTTGACAAGGAACTCACTTCAAATATAGTAATATAGGCAGGTTGAAAGTAAAATGATGAAAAATATACCACAAAAACATTAATCAAAAGAAAGCAGGAATAGCTATGTTAATATCAGATATACTAGACTTTATCTGTAAAGTAGAGAAAAGAACATTAACAGAGACTGAGAGGGACATTATGTAATGATAAATAGGTCAATCTACCAAGAATACACTGCAGTCCTAAATGTTATAAATAGACAGTTTACCACAGAGGATATAGAAAGAGCAAATAAGAACATAAAAATTGTTCAACATTACTAGCCATTAGGGAAATGCAAATCATACTTACAATGGGATACCATTACACACCTATTAGAATGGCTAATAACAAAATAAAACAATAGTGACAGTATATAAGTGGTGGTAAGGATGCAGAGAGACTGGAATCCTCATACATTGCTGGTATGAACAGTGAACGGTACAATCAGTCTAGAAAACACTTTGACAGAGAGAAAACAAAGCAAAGGGAATAATTGAAAAGAAAACAACCGTGATTTTTTTCCAAAACTGATGAAAGATATGAAGTGACAGATTCAGCAGGTGCTATAAAAAAAACCAACCCAAACCAAATAAAACAGGATAAACACAAAGCAAAGCACGCTTAGGCACATAATTGTAACCCTGTTGAAAACCAAAGACAAAGATGAAACTTAAAAAGCAGCCAGAGTAAAAAGACACAATGAAAGGGGCAACACGGACTTATACCTGACTTTACAACAGAAATAATGGAAATCAAAAGTCGATGGAATGACCTTATCAAATGGTAAATTCAAAAGACCCAGGCAAAAGTAACCATAAGAAAGCTGACATAACTATCTTAACATCAGACAAAATAGATTTTAGGACAAGAACTATTACTAGAGACCAAGGAGACATTTTATAATGATAAAAGATCAATATTTCAGGAAGATTTAACAATTATAAATGTATATACACCTAATAACAGAGGTCTATAATATATGAAACATGTATTTTGTAAGAAAAACATAGACAACTCAACAATTATAGTTGAACTATACAACTATAAATTTATAAGCACACATTTCCACAGCTTCAAAATTTATAAAGCAAAAATTAACAGAAGTAAAAGGAGAAATAGACAAACCCACAATCACAGAGGGAGATTTTATCACATCTCTCAGTAACAGACTGAAGAATACAAAAGTTAACAAGAATATAGACAACTTAACATGATTTACAAAACGGAACTTATTGATATACCTAGGAAACTCTATCCCCAAACTGCAAAATAGAAATTACATTCTAGTGCTTTTGAATTATTTACAAACCGAGCTACACTGGACCATAAAATACGTCTCTACAAATTTCAAAGGATATAATAGTGAGCATATTCTCTGACTACAGTAAAATTAAGCTAAAAATCTATCGAAAAAAATAGAAAATCATCAAATGCCCAGGAATTTAAAGTACATTTATATATAAACCATTGGTTAAAGAGGAGATCACAATAAAAATTTGAAAATATTTTGGACTGAAGTATAATAAAATAGAACATATCAAATCTTGTGGAATGCAGCTAAAACTTATGTTTAAAGGGACCTTATAGCTTTTAGTGCATATATTTCAAAGAAGGAAAGGCTGAAAATCAAGGATCTAAGTATTTACTTCAAGAAGTAATGAAAAAGAAAACACTGAAAAGAACCCCAAAAAGTAGAAGGAAGGAATAATATATAAAACTGCAAAAAAATAATGGAATAGCAACTAAGGCAGTAATGAGAATAAACAAATGTAAAAGTTAGTCCTTTAAAAAAGTTAATAAGAAAGATAAACTCCTGGCAAGAATGATGAGATAAAGAAAGAGAGAGAGAGACTGAGAGAGAGAATTTCTAATACCACTTGTAGAAATGGTGACATCACTACAGATTCTTCCTCTGTTACAAATACATAAGAGGATAGTATTAACTACCTTTTGCCAATGAACCCAAAAATCAAATAAAATGGGAAAATTTGTGGAAAAACACAACCTTTCAAAAAACGATGCAAGAAGAAATAGAATACATGAATATTCTTATATCTAATTTAAGTAATCAAATTTCTATTTAAAAAACCATCCCACAAGAAACCTCCAGGCCCAGATGGCTCCACTAATGAATTCCTCTAAACATTAAAGAGAAAATACTAATCTTACACAAACGCTTCCAGAGAACAGAAAACAAGGGTGCAGACATGGCACCGCTTGGCAAAAGCCATGCTGTGGTAGGTGTCCCACGTATCAAGTGGAGGAAGATGGGCATGGATGTTAGCTCAGGGCCAGTCTTACTCAGCAAAAAGAGGATTGGCAGCAGATGTTAGCTCAGGGCTAGTCTTCCTCAAAAAAAAAAAAAAAATAGCATAAAATTCAAATGCCTAAAAATAAATCTAATGATGGATGTGCAAGACATTACACATGCACTCAGACATACACACACAATAAACATTATTTGAAAATAAATATGACATAAATGAAAAATCACATTCAAGCGTTAGAAGCCACAATATTGTAAAGATATAAATATTCACCATCTTATCTATAGATTCAATGCAATCCCAACAAAATGTCTTTTTGTGTGTGTCATTTTTGGGGGGATAAAAATTGACAAGCATGTTCTAAAATATAGGTAGAAATATAAAGGGCTTAAGATAGCCAAGACAATGACAAAGGACAGAATCAGAGGACTTATGTGATCAGATGTCAGGATAGTAATTAGCACAGTGTGATATTGGTGCAAAAATAGACAAATAGGTAAATAAAACAAAATATAGTTCAAAACCAATCCCACATATATGGACATTTGATTTATTACAGAGTTGTCAATGTAGAGCAATGGGCGGGGGAGGGGGGAGATATTCTTTTCAATAAGTAGTGGTAAGTCAATGGACAACTCTGACAAAATAAGTCTTTACCTCTACCTCATACATTACAAATAATAAACTCTAGGTGAGTTGTTGGTCTAAATGAGAAAGGTAGAGTAACAGTGTTTCAGTATTGTCATTCTGAATGATAATACTGAATGACAGTATAGAAGAATATCTTACAACTTTTGGGGAGGTAAAGACTTCTTAAACAGGACAGAAAAAGTCTATAAAAGTCCAACTATAAAAAAAAAATTGATAAATTTGACCACATTAACACAAACTTCTGTTCATCAAAGGAGACCATTAAGAGAATGAAATGAACTCACAGAGTGGGAGAATATATTTGCAGTACTTAAAAACAAAGAAGCATTTGTAAGAGAAAACATAAAGAAATCCTACTTTTCAAAATAAAAATACAGACAAACCAATTGGAAAAATGGGAAAAATCTGAAATAGGCAATTCACAAAAGGGGTTATCTAAATAGTTAATAAACTTAAACATCCTTAATCAATAGGAAAATGCAAATTAAAAAAAATGATATACCGCCGCATACCCTCCAGATTGGCTAATTTTAAAAAGACTCACAATATGGCAAGTTGACAAGGATGTGGAGCAACTGGAACTTTCATATTCTCCCAGTACAAATGCTTTGGAAAAGTGTTTTGCAGCATATACTAAAGCTGAACGATTGCATATCCTGACTTCGAAATTCAACTCCTAGATATATGCCTAATAGAAACACAGACACATGTATGCTAAAAACACGTGGGAAAAGTTAACAGCAGCATTATTCATAATACTCCAAACCTGGAGATAACCCAAATGTCCATTTACAGCAGAACAGATAAATGCACTGTAGTATATTTATATAATGAAATACTATGCAGCAAGAAAAAAGAAAAAAATGACTGCTATGTGTAACAACATAGATTAACTTCACAAACATAATGCTAAGGCGAAAAGATACAAAAGAGTTAAGTACTATAACTCCACTTATACAAAATTCAAAAACAATTAAGGCTAATCTGTAGTATTAGAAGTCTGAATAGTGGTTACCTTTGGGGAGTGAAGGTGTTCGTGTCTGGTAGGGAGCACAAGGGTTGTTTCTGTTGTGCAGAAAAGGTTATGTTTCTTGACTTATGTGGTAATTACAAGGGTTTATTCATATCATAGAAATTAATCAAGCTGAACATTTATGATTTTTACGTGTCTATACACGTGTGTATTACTTCCATAAAATTTGGTTTGAATATGGCTAATGGAGAGATTGGGTAGGAGCACTTCCCAATTAAAGGGATAGCAGAACAGTGAGGTCGCTTCTATTTTAAGATGGAAATTTTTTTAAATCCAAAATGATGAATAGCATCATCAAGACAGAATTAATTCATGCAAACATACAACTGTACAGTTTTTATTTCTCTCATAGAAACAGCAGGTTGTAAGTTAATAGCACATTATAGGAAAATAGCTTTTAAATCTATAATGATTACATTTCCTTTGTTCTTTACTGTGTCTCTTAAATGTGTATTTAAGGAAGTGGAAGCCATTTCCTCGGGAACACTACGTTCTTAAAAAAAAAAGCAAGCTGAAGTATTTCTTCTTCAATCACATTTCTGCTGCTACTGAAGAGGGCCCAGCAGATAAAAATTTACCGTGTCCAATACAGATAAAAATGTTTTCTTTGTTACATAACAAACAAACGTAATGTCACATTTTGGAACTACGCTTTAAACACCCCTAAAATTAGTGGGAGTTTTCTACAATTAGTTAAAAACAGGTAATGAGAATTGAATCTAAGGATAGAAACGAGACCAGTCGAAAAAGGTCTTGAGGAAGCATAAAAGACAAAATGACCTAGGAAGTGATACTTTCTTTCTAGTATTTTCCAAAAATTAAAAAGAATACATTTTTATTACAGAAAATTTAGAAATTACATGGAGGGATAAAAAAAGAAAAGAAAAATCATCTATGATCCTATTATCTAGAGATAAAAGTCTACCAGTTTGGGCCTATTCTTACAATTTACTTTTTGGGTCTGTATTTAAGTAGGCTTTACTGTATTATAACAAGCTTTCCACCCTTACCGTCATGTCTAGAGCATGTTGCCATGTTGTTATATATTGTCCTGGATTTAATGGTTTTCAATTCTCCACAGAATCACTTGCGTGGATTTTTAAAAATAAACAGAAACCTGGATCTTAATTCCAGCCCACTGATTTAGCTCTACTTAGAGAGAGACAGGTATGGGTATTTTTGCAGAGCCAGAGTTGAGACTGTTCTTTTTCTTTTAATAGATGCATAGGATTCTATCATATGCATGTACCATACATTCTTTAACTTGTTCCCAATATCACTAGACATTTATGTTCTCTTTTCTTAGTGGTGAGGAGTATCAGAAATAATCTTGTAGTGAATATCTGTGGATACATCCATGATTATTTCCTAAGATTAAATTCCTAGAAGTAAAATTGCTGGTTTAGTTTAACTGGAGGATTTTGATTGCCAAATCATCCTCTAGAAAAGCTTTGTCAAAGCATTCTAGCATCAGCATAGTATGAGATGCTTTGTTTCCTTGCACCACCACCAAATAATAGTAAATATTATAATTTTAAAACAATTTGGCCAATTTCATTATTTTGATGAATGCATTTCTTTGACTATCAGTTAAGTTGAAAACGTTTTCATCAGTAAATTGCTTTTTCATATCAGAAGCAATTCTTATATGGAATAAGAGTTGAGGAAAAACCTAAAATTTTAAGTAGAAATGAAAATGACTTGGTATTCAATGTTCCAAATCAGGAACCAAAGAAAACTATGAAGAGATTTTATTGTGAAATCTAGACTTAAATATGTTTGTTTTACATTCAAGTTAATAGAAAAAAATTAAAGAACTCAAGGAAAAATGAGTTGGCATTTATAATTTCCTAGTATATTGAAGTTTGAATCAATGTCTATAAATGCACTTTGTGGATTATCTGTAAACACTTTAAAATCCAAATGCATGTCTAGACCATCATTTCACTTCATTGCCTATCTAAATATTTATTGAAGACTGTTATCAGCTGAAGTTCCAACAGGAAATTCTAACATACACATATTAGCATAATTTGAGGAAGGTTTATTTACAAAGGACTAATTAGAAAGGTATGGGTAGGGTAGATGGGAATGGTAAGGGACAGCACAGGAACCAAGCTCGCACAAGCAGGGCTGCTCCATCCCCAACCCTGGAAGAAGACAGAGTTAGCTGTATACAGTAGACCATCCTGAGCCATTAGTGATCTTCAGTGGAAAAACCCAGCCAGTCCACAACCACTTCATAGGGAAGATGTTAGGGAATAAATTCACTGACTACGGGGTCCTGTAGACCTCAACTACACTCTCTAAGCTTCTCTCCTATCATCCTCTCCCCGAGTCTCAGCCACATTCCCTCGCTTCAGTCAGATCTCTGTCCAAATGTTACCTCCTCAGAGAGGCCTTCCCAGATATGCAAAGTAGCCTGAAGAACCTGTCCTCCCTCCCTCAACTCCTCATCGTGCTTTACTTTGCCTTATAATCTTTACTACCACCTGATGTGGTACCTCTGTTTGCTTATTTCTCTACTGATCACCTCCATCATCAGAAGGCGTGTTTTATGAGGGCATGGACTTTGTTCATGTCATGTGCATCTGTATCTTCAGAGCCTAGAACAGTCTGACTCAATATTTTTCATCTTTGAGAAAATGCTTAGTAAACTGCCATGTACCATAAAAACATGAAATATCATCATTGTAATTATAACTGTGTAAATATACATGTTTTTGCATTATCCCATTGTTACTCATGTGCCTTTATTAGTGCAAAGAACTCATTTTATATCTTACTATATTTCTTTTAGATTCTACCTCCAATATATATCTCTAGCCTGTCCACTTGTCTCCATCTTTACAGACATCATTCAATTCTAAATAATCTACCATCTCCCTCTTGAACAAATACAATAGCCAAGTGGTCTCCCTGCTCTATTCTTCCCTCTTTCAGTATTTCCGCACATAGAAGCTAAAACAGCCTTTAAAAAATCTAGTATCTCTTCCCTGCTTAAAAAGCTTCAAAGGCTTCTTTTTGCTCTCATGAAAGAATTTAACATCTATAGCCTAACCTAGAAGGGCCTACATAATCTCATTCACCTGCCCCCTCTAATCACTCTCTTTTCTTTCACTTACAACGCTGTGGCCACTCTGGTTTCTTCCGTTTCTTGAACACCCCAAGCTCCCTATTGCTCGAGGGCATCTACACAGGCCTCTACTACCTGGAACCCCCACTGCCCATGCCTTTCCTATTGAACTTCTACTCAGTGTTCACATCTCAGCTTAAAGTGCCTTCTTCAGGAAGGGTTTCCCTGACTCCCTGGTCTTGATTGGGAGCTATCATAAGCTCTTGGAGCACTTTGTAGTTTTACTTCTTAATGTTTTCAAAATTGTAGTTATATCGTTATTTGTGTGACAATTTGTGCAGTTTGTCTTCCCCACTACACTGTAAGCTTCATGGAGGCGGAGCTGTGCCTATTTTGTTCCTGCTGTCTCCAACGGCTAAAATAATGTCTGGAATGTACTGACTTAATTTTAGTGTTTCTCTTTTGAATGAGTAATATGGTTTATGTCTTTAAAATTCTTACCTTTAACATTTCAAAATGCAGTGTCCCTGCATGTGAAAATGGCATTTAAAACTCAAGCTCGTGTATCAACCACTCTATTTCCTAGTATGGCAGTTCTTATTAATAGACCCATAATAAACATTTTTGAAGAATTCATTAATGTCCCATAATGGGAGACTTATTTTTCACGTCTAGTTAGATTCTTGGTTTCTCAGGGTAAGGGTTTGGGGCACATGGTCCAAGACTCTACACAAAGTGAAAGTATGGTGGACGGAGCAACATTATTTTTCTTATGGCATTCTTTCATCATTCTAATGTCAGATTGTGGTACTAGACAATTTTCCAGGGTGAAATGGGGTTCTGAACTTTATAGCTAGTAAGAAAGAGTCCAAGGCTAGTGGTAATTCATGTAACTCACTGGTGGCTTAGAAAAAGGCAACCCTTCCTCAGGATACTTCACTTCTGTCTGGTAGCAATTGTAACATACTACTGATTTTGTGGAAATTTTACTGCCAAGACTGTTCTAATCATTACACAAATCTCTAACAACCACAATGTGAATGGATCCCCGAGTGGTGTCATTGTTCCTGCCCAAGCGTCCATGGTAGCTCTGGTAGGTACATCAGATGTGGAATATAACACTGAAATGTGTTACTCATTGCACACTGGCGCAGTGGTTTTCTTCACCAGTGATTCAAAAGCACAGTGTCAAAAATCTTTCTTTATGCTCATTGGGATTTTTCTGAGGAAACACTGTAACCATATAGATAGGCCTTAAATATTTTATTTCCCTGTTCTCATTTCTTCTTCTCAAACCCCATCAGTTTTGCTTGATTCCATTTTGCCCCATGTCATTCCAACCGATCTCTTACTTCACTTTTTTGATAGACCTTTAAATTCAGTCTTTAAATCATTCCAGAAGGCACCATCTTTCCTGCCTTGAGGAAACAATAACAAACAAGTCAGGTAGCCTCCTGGATAACTTAGAGCAAAATGCAATTAAATTTTAAAGTAGCTGTTTTGTTGACATGAATTTTCTCGGTAGCAATGAATTTTATCCTTTGATCCAGCATTTCCTAAAGTGATATTCTGTAGAATGCTAAGAGGAGGATGGTTGAAAAAATATTGTATGCTGTGAAAATTAGGCAACTGCTTATCCAGCACACTGAACATGTTTTCTAAGTTGTTCTAATGGCTTGGTTTTTCGGTAGGTTTTACCTAAATGTTTAATTAAGTTAATATGTATGTAAGTTTGAAGTGTTTTAAAACTTAGTTAACCATGACCCCTTTGCAGCACCTGTTATCAAAACCCTGAAAAAGCTTCTGCAGAGTTTGGGAACCGCTGCTTTATTGATTAGCCCATTCAAGTGTGCTCTTGGGGAGCAGCCTACTGAAGTGAAAAGGCACTGACTGACAACTAGGAGACCTGGTTTCTAGGCCTTTCTTCTATTAAGTGCCTATATACCTTGGGCAATGAACTAAATATTTCTAGGTCTAGTTTTCTTTTTTGTTGACTACTTGTTCAAAAATGTGGCAAGTCAATATTCTTCTTACTCAGCACTATATTAGTTTCCTAGGGTGGCTAATAACAAAGTGACGAAAACTGAGTGATTAAAATAACAGAAATTTATTGTCTCACGGTTCTGAAGTCTAGAAGTCCAAATTCCAGACGTCAGCAGGGCCACGCTCTGATGGTTCTAGGGAAGAATCCTGCCTTCTTCTAGCTTCTGGTGTTTGCTGGCTACCCTTGGTGTTCACTGGCTTATAGACGCATTATTCCAGGCCCATGGGCATCTTCTTCTGTGTGTCTTCACATCGTCTTCCCTCACTGCATGTCTGTCTGCATCCAGATTTTCCCTTTTTATAAGGACACAGTCATAATGGATTAGGTTTCATCCTAATGACCTCATTTTAACTCAATTACCTCTGTGAAGACCCCATTTCCAAATAAGATGACATTCCACGGTACTGGGGTTAGGATTCGATATCTTGGGGCGGGGAGTTAAGTCAATCCATAACAAGCAACCATCAACCAAGTTTGCCTTTTCATCTGAAATACATTAAATTTGCAGATTCTGCCTTTATTAGAAACTCTACTTGCTCCCCAATGCTATGCTCCTCATTCTAGCCAGTTTTTGGCTGGTCTACTTTGCCTATCTCTGGGCTGGCTTAACATTTTGATGTACAGTATGTGATCCCTGTACCAGCAGCATCAGTATCATCCAGAAGATTGTTGGAAGTGGAGATGCCAGACCTCATCTCAGACCTCTTGAATCAGAATCTGCATTTTAAAAGATCTCCAGGGGATTCATATGCACATTAAGTTTTACAAGCACTGTATTGAAGAACTAGTTCCCATGAGATCAGAGGACTCCTAAAGCTGAAGTAGGAAATTGCCTCTTCTCTTAAACCTTATTTGACCCTGAAGAAAGGGATTTGGCTGTCCAGATGTTTTCTCTTACTGCCTTACTGCTTTCTTGTCATCTGCTCCCCTGATTTGTCCTGACCATGTGGAACCCTGTTCACAATATCTGGTTTGATTCATGTCTTGGTATCTACCTTCCTCATCAGTCCTTCCTAAGTCTTTCTCCTTTCCTGACTATCCACCTGGCACTTATATTCTGCTGCTGCTGCCTAAGTCCTTACATGCTATAAATAATTATGAAGTGCCACTGTGCCTGGAGTACAAGGCATTATAACAAAGCAAGTCAAAGACTATCAAACAGATGTAATATTGTATCCTCAAATGACACCAGAATGTTGGGCTCATTAGTTTCACAATGTGTATGATATCTCTTTCCCCCGTTACTAATATAATCCACAAAACTAAAACAGAAGCTGCCCACCAGCTGGGAAAGTATGTGATGTAAAGCAAAATCAAAATATTATGATATTGAAGTTATAAAAGTACGTATGTAATTATGCTGGCTCTATTTTGCATTGGATTCTCTCCGAGGTAGAAAATGAAATCGTCTTCTTTTGATAAAAAAGTAAAAATCCATTACAGGATACCATTTGTAACACAAGTTTAGTTAAATGACAATGAAAGTGACTGGCACAAAAACAATCAATAAACATAGAAGGCGTTATTTTTATTCTAGGTGTAAATTCTAATTTGCTAATAAAAGGAAAAAAAGGAGACTAAATTTATTATACTACATTATTTAAGCAAAGTGTTACTTTTAAAAAATGTTAGGATAGATTTCCAACTTCTCTCTTTTAGAAAGTTAATTTAGATCATCTTGATTGCTACCTACTCTATTAAGATAAGATTTTACTATTTGTTCATGAAAAATATGCATTTTTTCCTATTGTTATTAGCACGTAAATCTTTATGTCTCATACAGCTGTGTTCTTTTTTTAAACTAAGAATATTTATCACCCATTTTTTTCTGTTTTTATATAAAGCCGAATAATGTCTTATACTTAAAGATATGTTGCCACTATCTATATGCAATCACATAAAATTGTTTAGCTTTTATTTTAAAAATCTGTATCTGGTTCTTTTTCCCAAGTAAATTTTTTTGAATGTGAGTAATTTTTAAAATGGAGTTGTTTGCCTGAGACTTGATAATTAACAATCCTTATGGATGAGATCCAGTTAAATTGGGATGTTGAGATCCAAACGGGAAACACTCAATAACAAATACTATCTTTTTTATATAGTATGTGTCATGCTCTCCCACTAAATGTGTTTTTGGCTAGGCATACTAGAAAGAAAACATTTATGACCAGGAAAATGCATGCACTGAAAAACAGAGCTGGCTGGAAGAGACTGACATTTTACACTGAGAAAGGCAAAGAGCGAGCCAGACAAGATAGAATTGGAGCTCAGTGTTTCTTGTTCTGCTTGTAAATCACTTATATGGCTCTAGGCACTTAATTAACCTCTCTGGACCTCATTTTCTGTCTATACAGGTAGGTCTCTACTTATGACAGGAAGGTGCTTTTGATATGAAATATGGAAATGAGTGAAATGGAAACAATTTAAGTGAAAATACTTTCCTATTCATTTACTTAGTCATTAAACAGTTTGAACACCTATCTATTTCTAGGCAACAAGCCTGACTTGAGACGCTAACTCACAATCTAAGGAATATATCATACACTTGGAGCCGAGGGCAGTGTAGGGCAGGAAAGAAATCTTACGACGTGCAGTTGGAAGGACCAGGCTTAACTCTTACTAGCTGGGTGACCATGGGAATATCACTGACCTCTTCCACCTTGGTTTTCTCATCTGAAAAATGAAACAATATTCTCATCTGCCTGGGAAAGAGAACTATAAATTGAAAGTGCTGTACAAACATTAGTTATTATTTTTGTTAATTTATAGAAACTTAAAATGTGCAGAACTCTGTTGCCAAACTATCAACTAAAGGATTGACTGTAGAGCTTTAAACCTTACCATATAGTTAAAAAGGTACAGGATGGAAAGGAATTATTACAAATACATTACACATAAAATATGATATGGAAATCCATAACTGCAATTTATTTTCTGAAGTCCAACAAAGTATTTGCTAAAAATCTGGGCAATCACTCTTCTCTTAAGTACAAAGCCCTTTCAGATGAAAGTTCCCTGTGAATTCAAAGCAATATTGCTGACAAGGATTTATCGTCGACTCTCAGTCCACAGACTGGGTGATCAGCCTCTGAATAATACCAGTTCTCGTCAGTAGATGCAATTATTTTGCATGACTATTGCTTCAACAGGAATCAGGATCTATCTGCTTATTGTATAGGGAGAGATAAGCTCCTACATATAGAGATTTCTGTTGCATGCTTGGAATGTCCCCTTAATTAGACTGGCTGGGCCTGGAAGGGTATCCAGAGGATGCAGATTTATAAGTGACATGGAAAGAAGGGATGGAGAAGCTCTGACACTCAAGGGGTGTCTCAAGTGAGAGAGGTTAGAGGAATCACCCACCACAGGTTACAATCCAATAGTGACCTTGCACAAATCTCATCACTTCTCTGCTCCTTGGTTTTCTCAATGTTGTAAAACATTAGTAAAGATGGTCTTTGAGGATCATTCATAGTAGTAGATGAAATGACAGGTAAGCACTGAGCACAGTGCCTGCTATGTAATAGGTGCCCTATAAGATAACTATTCTTCTTCATCATCATCATCATCTTATTCTCTCTTCCTTCCTCTAGGATTGGATGCCCTGGGGCTGCTCTGCTTGGCATTAAAGCTGTGCCTGTAGCCAGTTTTCTTGCTGCCACGATGACGACTTTTACTTAATGTTCTAAATCTCTCAAAGATAATCTCATGTTATTGTTTATTTATTTTTTTTGGTGAAGAAGATTCACTCTGAGCTAACATACATTGGCAATCCTCCATTTTTTTTGCTTGAGGAAGATTAGCTCTGAGCTACCATCTGTGCCAATCTTCCTCTAGTTTTTGTATGCAGGGTGCCTCCATGGCATGGCCGATGAGTGGAGTAGGTCCGCACCCAGATCTGAACCTGTGAACCAAGGCCACCAAAGCGGAGCACACAGAACTTTAGCCACTTAGCCACGAGGCCGGCTCTCAATAATCTCACGTTATTTGTTATCTACTTAGTCTCTCAGGCTCTCTCAGCCTTTCCCTCTCTGTCATAGAAAAACATGTGGCCATTTTTTTCTCTCTCCCTTCAATTAAAAAAAAAATTATTTGCAACATTCATGACTTTGTCTCCCCTGTCATGAACTAGTTATGTATCTGTTGCATGATTTTAACGTTGTTCCATCTTCTCAGTCTTGCCATTGTATCAGGAATGGAATTTCTACCTTTTGCAACCCGAAGGATCTTTCTAATTTGAATTTCTTTTGAATCATTCTTCAGTCAGCCCCTGATTTTTCCCTGGAAATATTTAAATATAACAGAGCACAGCTTTTATTTTTTCTTTTAACATTTAGAAAAAGATGTAATTTGCAGAAGCTAGTAATTTAATAAGATATGTACAATTTATTTGAGTAGTATTTATCTATGTCATCCTCCTACCCTCTAATAGTTAAAAGGCGTTTATGAATATTGCCACTATTAATATTTTGATTAATCACAGAAATTATAGAAAATAATCTAAATTCTCCTCATCTTTGTGTCCCTTTAGACTAAGCAGTAAAATTTTGAATGAGCAGATAAATAAAGGATTTTTATGCAGGAAAAAGATGTCAGTAGTTACAAATTTATGTATAGTTGAGAACTTATAAAAAATTTAAGTGAAGCTATATCAAAGAAAACAATCTAAGCAAGAAAGTTAGAGATTAATCTTCACATCATAATTATGACTTAAACACCAATACATCCAGTGGCCTTATCTGAAAGTCAGTACTGTTTTCTACAGATAAGGTGCCTGGAACAAACGAGTATTTATTCTGTTGTAGCATTCTGCAGTTCAAATGCTAAAAATGAAAACCCAGGGACCATAATTTTCATCCCAGAATCTTTTGCTTACAGGATATTTAGAGATAATTCTCTGAAAAATGTAAAATTAAATTATATGCAAAGAAGAATAAAAATGTTAAGACTGTTGAGGAAAGACATACCATTCAGAAAGCATTTGTGAGGGTCTTGCTGCACTTTGAGGGGAAATTTTAAACTTATAGTGTTCAGGTAGATGATTACTACAAGAATAGTGAGTAACTGAGAAATAGGAGCTAAAGAGAGGGACTTTACTGGAGTCATTTACTGAAATTGCTATCATTTATACAGTCTTAAAAATTAAGATAACCCAGGATTTATTTACCAGATTACAAATGGTAAGGATTCTATGATTGAAAGAATTTCTAAGTATAGTGATGTTATTAGTAGTAACAACATTAATTATAAAAAAAAGAACATAGCACAATTAGTTTTCAAGATATTATTTTCTCCTGTTGTGAAGTAGATAAATATAAAGCAATCATGTTATAGTCAAAATTTTCCAGACAGAGTCACGGAAAACTCCCTAAATTCAAGGAAAATGATTACTTTTCACCCAAAAGGATAGAGAAGAAAGAGAGGATGCTTCCAATCCAGTCAGCAAATAGTGAAAATAGCTATCAATTTCTTAGAATCTACAATATGATGAAAAAATGATAGAGCCTCACAAAAATCCTATGAGATAAGTGCTATTATTATACCCATTTTACAGATTGGGAAACTGGGGTGCAGAGAAGTACTGTAACTTGCTCAATGGTATACATGTGGTTCATGACAGATTTGTTGTACAGCAGTTTCGAACCTTGCCCAGTCTTTTTGCGTCATCCTCTCACCTTCCGGTGCTATAACAGACAATACTCTGCTGCTATTCATAGGGTTTTCACAGCCAACTTTTTCAGAAGGGGTGGCCGATCCTTCCTCCTAGTCTGGAAGCTCCGCTGAAACCTGTCCACCATGGGTGACCCTGATCGTATTTGAAACACTGGTGGCATAGCTTTCAGCATCACAGCAACACATAGCCACCACAGTATAACAGCTGACGGATGGGTAGTGTGGTTCCTTGAACAGGAAATGAACGTGAGCCACAGCGGTGAGAGCACTGAGTCTTAACCACTAGACCACCAGGACTGGCTTGAGACAGATACAGGATTTGAATTCTGGCAGCCTGCACTCAGAACCCAGACTTATATTCTACAGTAGTCTCTTTTCCAGAGAGCAAAATCCCAAAGTACTGTTCATTCTGAAAAAGATAAATGTTTAGACTATGGTGCACAACATGAAGCACTTTCCATAACACACTCAGTTCAGTTAACAGCATTAACAATTCTATTTTAAGAAATCCAAGTTCACATTCATTAGATTTGGTTTTTCAATTTGCCTTTGCTGAATGTCTCCAGCCTGGGGTCACACCATGACTACTGTGTAGAGCAGTAATGAATGTGCAGACCACCTGGAAGAACCAGTATGCAGGGAAATTTTCAGGCCTTGCGTAGGAGGAGTCTCCCTATGTTGTTTGGGACTGAGTGGTCCCAGGTATAGAGACTATCCTGCTGTGCTTCCAAATTGAGCCACATATCCACCAAGATCAGGGAAACTATGCAGTCAGTTACTATGCCTTTGGCTGACTCAATTTTGCTTAAATAACAGAAAAATTATTATCTGGTACAACAAGAAGTCCAAAGGTAGGGATGCTCAGGGCTAAATTCAGCGGCCCAACACTATCACTAAGCATCCAAGTTCTTTCCATTTTGTCACTCTGTCTTCCAGAGCGACTTGGCTTTGTCTTATCATGATAAGATAGGAGTTACAGCCAGTCTGATAATGTCCAGAGGAAGAGGAAACCATCTTTTCTAGAAGACTTCTTCTTAAGTTTTATTACTAGGTCACATGTCCACCCTATGCCAACACTGGCAAGGGGAATGGAGCTGCTGTGACTGACTGACTGACTGACAGAAGCCCTACTACTGGGGAGAGGATCCCTTTCTTTAGTCACCTGGAAGAATGATGGACACCCAAATACCTTGCTCTGCCAACAAGGAAAAGGGGAAAGGATTGTGGATGGGCCACCAATAGTGTGCACTATAGAAGGACCAACTGCTCATTTTGAGACTGTTCACTTTTAAGTTAAAAAAGAAAAAAACCTACCTTAAATTCCAAAAGGTATATTCATAATACTGTCCATCTTTCTGGTTATGAGAAAAGTTCATTGGTGTTTCCTGCATTCAGAAACATTTTTCATGCTCCTAGGTCTAATTTAACTCCAAGTTCTTTAACTTTGCAGGAAAAATATTATGCAAATATGACACTCAAATAGAGGAAGCAGAAGCATGATGCACCAATTAATACTTTAGTAATTGAAGAGGGAGAGAAGAACCTGAAGTCGTTCAACAGGTAGATCAAATAACTCTTTAATAGACTGTCTTCCTTTCCCATGTAAGTTCAAATTCTTATCCTGGATAGGGACAGAGGAATGTTGGAAAAAGCACAGAGAATTTGAGATTTCCAGGACTTAAGTCCTGGCTCACCTTTTTCTAGGTGTGTGCTCTTAACTGACACTTCATTAATTTCCCTTTCTCCATCAGTAACATAGGAATAATGAAAACCTACTACAGGTTTGCCATGAAGCTCAAATGAGATAGTGTTTATAAAAGCACTTCATCAGTTACGAATATTTTCAGCTGCAAGTAACAGAAAAATAAAAATTCCAATACTTTAAACAAATAGAAGTTCATTTTTTTTTCTCATAACAAGACATCTGCAGGTAGGTGTGGAAGCTCCATGACATCATCAATGTCTCAGGATCCTTTTATCTTTCCATTCCAGCTTCCTTAGCAAGTCAAGTAATTGCTTCATGGTCACAAGATGGCTGCTAGATCTCTACATCTCACTCCCAAGTTCCATGCAGAAAGAAGGGAGAAGTATGCATGAGCTTTTTCTGTTTCTCTGTCTTCTCAGAACTCTCTCAGCTGACTTTCACTATGTCTTATAGTTTCCAGTACTGCATGACATTGCTACCTCTATCTGCAAGGGAGGCTGAACAAGTAGGGGGCTTTTCAGCCTCTATGGTGGAAGATAGCCGGGGAGAGAAGGAAGGTGGGTAAGATAATCAACAGTGTCTGCCATAAGCATTTGATAAAGTGACCACTCTAGGTAAATGTTAATTACTAGTGTTCTAGTTGAAAGTAAATCAGTCACTAAATACATGATGGATGAGAACTAGTAAAATATATAAGGAGAAGAGAAGGTTAACATGTGAGCTTAGTTGGAAGGATGCCTAGTTCTATTGTATCACTGTGGCAAACAGCACTAGGTCATAACAATTACCTTGCTCATAGGAAGGCATGTCCAAAACAGGCCTCCAAAGGAAATGCTACAAAAAGCATGGATTAATTGGGCACCATTTCCTACCCTTATCATCATGTTTTACAAGCAGATGAAATAATTTGTGCCCTTTCCCACCCCCTTTTTAGTATTCGTCAGTAGAATGGAGTGTCAAAAAGGACTTACAATGCCTAAAACATTTAGAAATTACAATAGTCTGCCATGGTACCATGACCTTTTCACTACGCTGGATTTTCAATTGATCAGCCATTCCTCTTTTTCTTTTTCCTGACTCTTCTTTATGAGAGCCAGAGGTGAATTGGTACCTAAAGTATGGAGTACTCACAGGAGCAAAACAGCACATCATTAAAACAGTTCAGAGGCAATCCCTCACTGCTTCAGAGTGGCAGGGGAACAAAAGAGGGCAACTTTATTAATTGTGACGAGGCTGGGAGGGGGATGGATTTAGAAGCTTCCCTTACCCATTTTCTTCTGGTGTGCTCTGTAGGTACCCAGGTCTGCATAGAAACATCTATTTGTGATCAAAATGTGACCCTATCTATTTCAAAGAATGAAAACGAATCAATCCCCCGATGGTATGGCTGTTCTGCTTTTCTGAAGGAAAACGGTTACTTCAGTGTCATTAAGGTTCTATGACACCTCTTGGAAGAAGCCTTCTGGGGATGCCAAAGCCCCTCCTCTGGGTTTCCCTAGCACTCTGCGTGTGTTCCTGTGTAGAAATTACCACACGGTATTGCAAGTTTCTATTCACCCACTTGGCCTCCCAGATGAGTGTGATTTCCTGAAGCGCACCTAGCACATGCCTGAAACACAGGAGGAATTCATGAAATGTTGGCTGAATAAATGCCACCCTGTGCCAACAAGCAGGCCAAGTCTGCAACCAAGAGGCCTTCTCTCCTGCTAGTCAGAGGCTCTCCATCTCTGAACAGACTTGAGGAAACAGCAGGCATATTGAATATGTGCCTGCCTGCTCCACCATCTTCAAGTTTTATCCCCAAACTGGCTTTGGTACAGCTCTCCCTAAACCATACAAAATTGAGATGACTACCTAAGAATTCCACAGATGCAAGTAGTCTAAAGCCATTCTGCTACTTTCTTACAGTGAAAGAGGCAGGTGTCATTCTTAGATAATTCTGGTAATTTCAGAAATCAAAATAAAATTTAAAAACCTAGTGCCTCACGATTGTATTTCTATCCTTCTCCTTTCTTGCTTCATTCCCCAGAGTGGGTAGCGCCAGAAATGGATAGCCAAGGATGATCAGGAAGAACCAGTCTTAAAAAAGGTGTTTGTGGGCTAGCCCCGGTAGCCTAGGGGTTAAATTTGGCATGTTCCACTTGGGTGGCCTGGGTTCAGTTCCCAGGTGCAGACCTACATCACTCGTCAGTGGCCATGCTGTGACGGCAGCTCACATACAAAAAGAGGAAGACTGGCAACAGATGTTAGCTCAGGGTGAATCTTCTTCAGCAAAGAAAAAAAAAGGAAAAACAAAGGTGTTTGCACATCCATACTGGATAGGTGTCTGAGAGAAGCAGGGGCTGACATATGGGACTATATATTTAGCAAGAGAGAAAAAACTATTTTACTATCTGATTCTGTTAAAGAAAAAAAAAGGATGGGCAAGCCATAACACACGTGACAGTGAATGATAAGGCATATTATATTGGCTAAGAGTGAGGCCTCTGAAGTGGAAGGATCCAAATTCAGATCCCAGAGCTGCCACTTTATAGCTATGCGAGCTTGGTTACTTAACTTCTTTAATCCTTGGTTTCCGTATATGTAGAATGGGGATAATGAGAGTGCCTACATCACATGGACTCGTTAGGAGAATGAGATGTGATGGTATAGGGCTTGGCCATTGGTGAGTTCTCAATAAGCCTTAGCTGTGAAGATTATTTATTACTATGTGACAATGGTCTGCCATTGCTCCTCTAGGAGGCTGCACATTTACAGTAGAGAGAGTGCAAGGTCAGGAGACCTGAGCTACAGACTCAGCTCTATGACGAACTACAGACATAATGCTGGGCAGTTCTTGGGCTTCGGTTTTCTCATCTAATAAACGAGAAGGGTTTGGATGAATCAACTCCTGTCTCTGTGAAGCTCCTGACTACTAGTCACAGTCCCCATCTGTGGCTTCTCCTCACTCAATAACTAGAGACTTTGGCAACTAGGTCACTGTCTCCCTCTGTACTCCAATTCCTGCCACCATTCTGTGGAATTCAAATGTGCATGTGGCTGGCCTGCCCAGCACACGGCCTCTCAGGTCCAAGACTTCTGTTTGCTCAAACATCTCTCCAGCTGAATCACTCAGTTCCACTTTCATGTTTTATACCTTGTCATGACCTGAAATTCTGCCAGTTCAGAAATCTCTAATTAAACCATCCTATGCTTCAATCACAACTCCTTTTTTTAAAGATTGACTACTCACTTACTTTCTCTATAATTGATCGTCCACTTTATCAAAACAGCCAGTCCCTTGACCCATCTACTTTCTCTTTATTCACTCACCTTCTCCTGCTTGACCTCCCTCCCAATCAAGCTTTGATTTCATGGTCCATAGTTTCAATCACTCTGACAAAATCCTAAAGTATTCTTGTTGCAACCACCTGAGAAAATCCCAACCCCAGATGAATTCACTATCTGCTTTCTGCACCTATACTTGAGCTGCCGAGAACAGCTGTAGAAAAAGAAACCACACAAGCAGACAAACTGATATCAGTATAAACCCATGCTTTCTATCAATCAGGATAGACTAGGTTATGCTACAGTACAAACGAAACAAGAGGAAGCCAAGCAAAACATAAACAACAGACTTCAAACATCAAGGGCTTGACAGAAGTTTCTTTCTAGCCTATGCTGCAAGTGCAGAATGGGTTGGCAAGGGGCTCTGCTCATTCTATACATTCAGGGACTCAGGGTGATGGAGGCTCCATCTGAGCTTGTGCCTCCACAGTCATTGCAGCAGGAGGCAGGGGACATGGTGATAAATGCATTGTCTTTGAAAGGCTTCTGTTCATCTTATATTGGCCAAAGGAATTCAGGTAGCCATACCTGAATTCAATCTTACTATGTGCCAGGAAGGAGAAGAACCAAATATGAGTACTTATAGTCAGTGACTGCCACAGTCATCAATCCCAGCTGCTCCTGGCATTCTTAATGCTTCTCCAGCTAGTTTGCTCTCTACATGGAAATGGTTTCGAACTTCCTTAACTCTATTCAGCCTCTGACTCTGCCTTTTTCTCATGTTCCCACAACTGCGTAGTTTGGAGACAGACGAGACTGGTCCCAGGACAGCAGCTGTGGAAATATATCATGTACAGATTCCTCGTCTGTAACATGGAGATGGTAACATCTGTCAAGCTTACTTCCAGACCAAGGAAATGTGAAAACTAACTAAGAACATATCTTAAAGTATTTTGAAAAGTTAAACACTATATTTTATAATTGTAAAATATTATTGTTATTATTAATTCAGAATACCTAACACGTAAAAAAATGCGAAATGAGGATATTAGCATTGCAATGGTTTAGAATTAAGCTCCATATGGTCTGACTTTATCTGTTCACTGATATATTTCCAATGCCTATGGTGTCCAACACACAGTAGGCACTTAGTAAATATTATTGAATGAATAAGTTTTTACAAAATATGCTGTCTGATTTATAAGATAGCATCACTATTGTAGGATGTTAAATATTTTGATCTGAGTTAATATACTAGGAACTATTACCTAGTTCTATACACAGTTGAACATTTTCTTGTTTATCTAGTATAAAATTAGGAGTGCACGTTGGAAAGTGTGAGGAGATTATCTTAAAGAAGCTCTAAAGTCTTATCAAATGGCCCTTTGGAATTAAAGTTTTGCTTGCCAAATTTTCCATATTCTAAAATGCTGTTCAAATTCATATGAATTTTGTATATGCATAATAAAATATTGTCATTATTGTTAATTTAAAATGCAATATTTAACATATGGCAAACATTTGCCAAAAATGTTTTCATTATATATTAGACAAGGCAAATATATCACTTGATGTATGGCATGATAATTAAACAGGAAATATTCACAATTGATCTTTTAAAATAAATTGGATGCAACTCAATATTTACTCAGCAAATTATCAGTCATTTTTTTAGTTTATATAAAACACTTCTTGTCTTCACTTTTTAAAGTTACATTATATAGCAGTAGTATACATGAATAGATATGAAGTTATTATTTATTTGGTTTCCCTTGTAAATGCAATGCTTGCTAATATTTTTAAAAACAACTAGTTTTGAGTTATTGATCTTTGAAAACATTTATAACTCTGGAAAATGTCCTTTCAACTTGCAAAATTCAAGACGCATGCCTACTTCTTTAGCCTTTTTGTTCAAAACTTTTGTCATATTTTACAGTTATGCTCAGAGTGGACATTTAAAGTGATGTTTAAAGTGACCACCATAAATCAGCAGCCCTTCTAAGACGTCACATCCAGCAATGACAGCCACAGAACTGCTCAGTACTGCAGAAGCAGAGCCTTCTGCCTCACTGTAACCCTGGGCCACGGATGTCAAATAAGTTGGGTTTATTGTGCCACCAAATCCCCCAAGGCTTGAGGTTCTCAAATTCCCCCATTCTTGCACAGAGATCACTGAGGCGGCTCCATTATACCTGCTAAGGGCAGCAGTTAACATTTCTCTTGACCTAATTCTCCTTATCAAAATCATTTGTCTTATGCCCTCTATCCTTAAGCCTTAGGAGATATCTTGCTACTCATGTAATAAGCAAAATCAAACTAAGCTGTTAATGAACCCTTGATGTGTTTCCCTGCAACAACTCAAAACAGGTTTTAGCACCTACTATGTGCAAGTGATATGCTAGGCTCTGGGTATATATAAAAGAAATAAGAAAAAGATCCTCTCTTTAAGGATTTCTACTGGTATAATTAGACAATATACATTGTATACAATATATATTGTATAGACAATATACAACTTGATTAGATTGTTAAAATTTAACTAAAGGTAACCAAAATTTAATGAGAAGATGTTATGGACCAGTCATTGTCCTGGACTCTGTGTATACACAAGTGGATAAGACCCATTCTGTGCCCTCAAGGAACTCATGGTACCACAGGGCAGAAGTTGCAAATTGGTACAGGTATATTCTTGCCTGTGGATTCCTTTTGTTTTTGACTGGCACAGTTCTTTAGAAAATTTAAGACTAAACTTGAAATTGTGAGATTTCACATAAAAATCTGACTTTTCAGTTTCTACATAAAAATCATAAGTTCTGGCACCATTAGTCCCACATTCCTGGTATACTCACCTGACACTGAGTGGTAGCCCCTTCATTTTGATAGGCTGTGAGTTTTCCACTTTGCCACAGTCCTCACCAGTCCCTCTTTCTTCCTGACACTGAGGTTGAGTCTTAGTGGCCTTCACCAATGAGTTTGAAAAAACACTAGAGAAATGTTTTTGTACTCATGTCTATATCAAAAGTGGGAAATAAAAGGCCTAAAGAGCCACATGTTTTAGGAAAAATGGAAGAGAACATATTCCTTTAAAGAATGTATTTAATGTGCAATTAGTAGGCTTTTGTCACTCATTTAAGTTGCCTGTTTCACCTCATTAAGCATTTGAATTTAGGGCCCGTAGTTAAGGGGATATCAGCATAAAATTCAAGATGGGAGGGAGAGATACAAGAAATTGTATGGGATTATTGGAAAAAGAGACAATGATAACTAGTAGGAAGTCCGGAAAGGCTTCAATCAGGTGGTGGCTCTGTGGGTAACATGGGAAAGATCACTTCGGGAGAAGTGTCATCTTGAACCAAGTCCCAAAAGTGGGAGAGCATTTAGTGAATATTAATGAAATAAGCAGTAGCCAGAGTGAGGTGCCATGGAACAGGGGTGAATGAGTGATAACATTGAAGTTGCATGGTCTGATACATGAAACAATGTTTCATATGGGCTTCAGGGAGACTAATATGAGTATGCCTTTCCCATCCTTTTGATGGCTCCTTCTTATAGCTATCATAGATCATTTGATTATGTTTTTCAGGGCCACCTCTGAAATGCAGCACCGCTCCCTTCTTGTGTGGTGCTAGTATATCATGCAGAAGCATCTCAAAATCAGGCCAAGTTGTGTCTTTATCAGTCAGCTGATCACAGGGATTTCCCCCAACGACTGTAGGTGTGGGTCAAGGGAGAGGTGACAAAACAGCAGGGGTAGGTGCATGGGAATTTGAGCTAGCTGCTCACTGAAGCTTATCTGTCTTCAAGTTTTGCTAGAATGTGATGTTTATACGGCTTTCACTTGATTATGGAGTGCTGCCGTCCATGCTCAAGTCTGTGGTTCAGTGAATTAGACAACTTCCCACTCACGATGGGCAGCTCAGGCAATATGGTTGCTTGATGGGCCATATTCAGTCATTCAGTCTCTACTTAGGTCCAGTTTTACTCCAAGTTATTTCTCAAAAGGAAAAGAATTATCTATGGGAAAGAGCATGGTTTTGCTCTAAAACCCCAAAAGATGCACTGTAATTCTCTTATCTGGATTTGTCAGAGGCTTAACACATCATTTGCATTTGCAGTAAGTAGTTTTTGTGATTGGTATAGAGAAGAAAGCATCTGTCAGATCAGTAGTGGCATACCTGATGCCAGAGAATGTGTTAATTTGCTCCAGAAAAGATAGCACATTTGAGGCAGTAGTTGTAATTGGTGTCATAACCTGGTTAAGTTTATGATAATCCACTGTTTTTCTCCAAGAACCGTCTCTCTTCTGCTTATGACAAATAGGAGAGATTTATGTGAATGTGATAGGAATAACCACCCCTATATCTTTTAAGCTTTTGGTGATGATATTAATCTCTGGAAGTCCCCCAGGGTTGTAGAATTATTATTAATTTACTACTCTGGCAGAAAGTGGATAGTACTAGGGGCTCCCTCTTGGTTCTCCCCATAGTAATAGCCCTCACTTCTAGGGCCAGGAGGTTACAGTCCTAACAGTTTCCAAATATGATTTTGGAAACTGGGAACACAAACACAAGGGTAGGTTTACAGACCCACTTGGTCTTTTGGGAGGTGGACTCAAGCCAAAATTCCATTTATTATCTGACATCCCCAAGTCCCCACTCTAACTAGTGGATCCTAAAATTTTGGGGGTCATTTCAGAGCCAGTGTCCAAAAATCTGGAAATGTCTGGGTATTTTCGTTTCCCCAGAGTATCACTCTAATAAATGGATGCATTTCCTTTTGGGGAGAGAAAGAAATTCTATAGTACATTCTTGTAATCTCCTTGGGTCCTTCCTCAAGAGGTCCCAGTCTCCTATTCTTTTAAGGGACCCTGTTAACTAGCTCAGGCCTGAGAACTAGTGAGAGTCCATGATTCTCCACTGTGGCTATTTAAGTCAGATATCCATACACTAGATTTAACTTTTTTGAAAGTTTATGAGTGAATTAAGATTTTATTAGCATGACAATCCATTTCAGTCCCAGAGACACTAGGATCAAAAAGTTACTGCTGAAGATCTCTGTGAATAAAACCATTCAGATTAGGCCTCTGGCCTGTTGTCCAGTACAATATTCTCAGCCACCTTGTCTCACTGGTGGCTACATGCTGTTAATTGGCCTGTGCAACTTCTGGTAGCCCTTCTGAACAGCAAAGGGACAGACACCAGTGAGATTTCCAAGGATGCTGGTGCTCCCCTCACTAATATATTTCTCAATACCTTCACGATGGGAGTGTCCTTTGGGCTCTCCTTGGAGCTATTACCAAGGGGTGGATGAGCCTATCACAGATGATTGATCCATGCCCAACAATTTTACCTTCCTAATCCTTTGAATTTCTTATCAATTTCAGTTAATGAAGACCACTGCTGGGTCCTAGTTTTAGTCAACCAATCAAGCAAACTCTTTATAGGGTTGTTCCCAGCCACTCAAACTAAACAATGACTCTAGAATCCATGGTAATTGCATCCATATTGACAAGGTTGCTTATACCCTCAATTATGTTTCTTCCTCTCTCGTCTAAAACCATTAGATTCCCTTCCCCGTAAGATTTTCCATGTTTCTCAAATCCCTTAGGATCTGTTGGGCTCTGACTCTAATCATAAGTCTGGGGACAATAAGTGGTGGAGGTGGACAATGAAGAGAACATATATCCCTGTGAAAAGTAAATTTGCAGGATCTTTAAACTAGAGGAGGCTAATCTCATACAGGGAAGAAGGGCAGCTCAGGGGCATTTGAAAGTTCACAATTCTCAGAGTCATTGGGATCCACCCAAATGTTCTCATTCCAATTTTTGATCATTCTCAATCAATGCCCAAACTTTTACATAAGACACCTGGCAAGTGTGAATTCCATTTGGGTTATAATTATGCAACCTACAGGATAAAAAAAAATTATACATTAGCCATATGGCTATAAGAGATATTTTTAGGGCAGTCTTAGAAGCACTCTGGTTCTCTGACTGTGCTTTGAGCTGAGAATTAGGAAACATAACCTTTCATTTAGAAGCACTCAGCCCACACCATAGTCCTTACAGTCCTTATTCCCTCTTCAAATCCTAAGGTAATAGTTAGTAGTCTCTCAAAGGCTTTTCTACAATAGACACTTTATTCCAGAAAACTATAAATAATTATTTCACCACTGCTTTCTATGGACTACCAGTATCCCATTTTTCATTGGTGATGAAGTCTTAACTGCTTTCCATCTAAAGAGGTCAGAAAACGAATCTCAGATTCCTCTCTTTGAGTTTCTGAATCCTGGAACTGCTTTTGGAACCAAATACTGTTATCAGTCAGAGTTTGCCAGGAAAGCACTTACCTCTTTAGTTTATAGCAGGAAAGGATGATTAAATACAAAGGGAATTATAAACTTACACAACTGTTGGGAGGACTGGGACAACTAAGGTTCATGGAAACATATTTGCTGGCTTTGAGGAAATTTAGAAATCTGGGAATCACATAAGTGACTGGTGATTACAGCTGCTTAAAAGACCAACGTAGGTAATTCACAAGAGCTCACCCAGAAGCATCTGTAAACCTGTTTGCCATCAACCCAGGCATCTATGAACCACTGCTGGGGAAGAATAATGGTTCTCCTCTCTTCTGCTTTCCAAATTTTGTGCAAGATGCCTTTTACTGGCAGAATCAGAATGAGTCAGTGAGGGAGTTTAAACATTGTATTTTCCTGCCTTCTAGATCCTATAATATAGGGAAGAATTTGGATGGGTGGAGATCATACTGCGTACAAACAGTTAATATTTGGCACAGTATATAACTATCAGTTTCTCAAAAATATTTAAAATGTGGCAACGAAAATTAATGTGAACATTCAACTTTTTCCTATTGCCTTTCCAATAAGTACAGGATTATAGTTTTCCTGTGATCTGTTTCTTTTCTTCCCTCACATTTCTGAACCAGTTATTCTGATCCTTTAGAATGAGACTAAGTAGGTAAGCGGTAGATAGAGAAGGATTAAAGGATTGTGGGCAGTGACTAGGGAGGGAGCTTTTAGTGGGGTTGGAGAGAAAGGCACAAGAGTAGCTGCAATATGAGAGCTTTGGATGGAAGCGAAAACGACTTTTAGAAGCATTGCTGTGAATTATATGTTTATTTCACAGTGCTTGAGAAACACAAACAAAGGATTGTAGTTATTTTGAAATTCCTTCTGTTGCTGCAGTTTGTTTGTATGTTTAGTTATGGCAGAGACTCTCCAAGTGTGGTCCACAGATCCCTGAGTGTCCCCAAGAGCCTTTCGGGGGTTCTGTGAAATCAAAATTATCTTTGCAATAATAGGAAGACATTGTTTTACTGTTTCACCATGATGAACTTCCTACTGATGTGCAAAAGCAATGATGGGTAAAACTGCTGGCAATTTAGCAAGAATCAGAGCAGTACTAGCCTAAGTCAGTATGTTCTTCATCACCATGCACTTGCACTATAAAAATAAAATAAAAATGCCACTTTCACTTAATAATGTCTGTGATGAAGTATTAAAAACGATGCTGTCTTGAGGAGAAGCACGTCTGTCATTGAGTTGTGGACTAAACTAGCCAGTGTTTTTCACAGAATAACATTTTACTTGAAAGAATCACTGACACACAAATCATCATTATTCAGACCTGGGTATTTGGCAGATATTATCTTCAAAATGAACAAAATGAGCCTGTCATTTCATGGAAAATAATTTACACTATATATTGCCAATGATAAAATCCAAGCTTTCAGGTAAAAATTAACATTTTGGAAGACTTGTATCTAACCACGAGCTTGACAGCTTCCCAATATTTAAAGATTTTTCTAATGAGATTGGTGGTGATATTGAGTATGTGACGTTTTTGTATTGGATAATGAAATGTGCTGACATTTGAAAGATCTATACAACTCAGTGAACCAATATTTTCCAAATTATCAATGCATAATGTTACAAAATCATGCATGGGTTAAAGATCCCATCAAAGTACAGGACAGACCAATGTATTTTAAAATTACAGACTACGAAGAGTTCATTGATATCGTTTCAGATGCTACCTTACAACTTACCTTTAAGTAGCTGCCACCTGTTGAGTTTTGGTGTGTTATCAGAGAAGAATATCCACTACCATCTGAAAAGGCTGCTAAAATATTTCTTTCTTTTTCAACTGGATATCTACAAGAGGCTGGATTTTATTGTATATTTTAACCAATGCAACATACTACAACAATGAATGCAGAAGTGACATGCAAATCCACGTGTCTTCTATTAAACCAGATGTTAAACATATTTGCAAAATGTAAAACAATGTCATTACTCTCACTAATTTTAATTTTATTTTGGAAAATATAGCTAATTTTTATTAAAATGTTATTTATGGTAATATACAATGGGTTTATCACCGTTATTTTAAATAAATTAATCAATAATTATTTTAAAAATGTCTCAGTATTATGTTCGACCACAGTAAATAATATTAGATACAACCCACAGAAACAAAAGATTCCTGGGGTCCTCAGGAAGTTTTCAGTGTAAAGGAATTCTGAGACTAAAAAGTTTAAGAATCATTGGTTCACAGCAAGACCACTCTAAGACCAAGCCAAAAGGACTATGTCATTATACATGTTACATAAAATGTTGAGGTGCATTTGTGTACAAGTTCTTTCCTTATACTGTGTGTTACATACAGCTATTAGTATAAAAAATGTAGGATATCTTAAAACTTACTATGACTTCTTTTAAGAAAAATACACTGAGTCATGTTATATATACAATTCAATCTAGAAATATATCAATAATATAGCAGAGTGGGAAAGTATCTGACTTTGGAGCCAAATATAAACTTGATTCAGAGTTCAGCCATTGCTTTACCATATTATCTTATACTTCTATACTTGTACTTAAATATACTCTTATTTAACCTCTTAGTTTTAATTTTCTTATTATAAAATAGAGATATTAATACAGGGATAATACTACAATAATAATAATACTCATGGGACTTGGAAGCAGAATTATGTTTACATATTACTTAGAATATAGGCTAAAGTGCTACAAGAATAAGACAAAAATTACAGTGGTTCAAACAAGATCGTTTACTTCTATCTCTGCCAAAAGTCTAATTGGTCCAGAATAATCAGGTATTTCTGCTCCACAGAGAGTCAAGAGCCCTGGTACTTTTCATTGTATTACTTTTCTAGTTCCTTGGTTCTCATTCTACACGCATGGCCAAGCTAGTTTATGGATATATCTACATTCCATCCAGTATAAAAAGGGCAAGAGAGAGACAATTCACAACAAGAAATGTTTATTTATTCATTCAAATCATGCAGAAATTCCACATGCCATTGTCCATATTCTTTTGAAAAGAACTTAGTCACATGGCCACCTACCTGTGAGGCAGGCTGAGAAATAGTCTCAAAGTGGAAAACCGTGTGCTAATCCATTACTATTGAAGAAGAAGAGAATACATCGAGAAGCCAACTATCAGTTTGACATAGCTAATGTGTGTTAAATACCTAATATAGTACCTGCTAATTCACAAGTACTCAGCAATCGGTGTCCATTTTTATTGTAAAAGTAATATTATAAACAAGTGTGTATTTTGTCAAAGAAGTTAAAAGGTTTACAGAAAGGTCTTCCATGAGAGCTTTTCAGCAAAGCCAGATTTTTAAGTAGAGGTGTAAGTTTGGTACAAATATACTTTTCTTGGTTTAATATGAAGGTTCATAGCCTCAAGTTGCACTTCTTCCACTCTGCTCCATGTCTGAAAATTTTACCATTAGGGTCTAATTTTGGAGTGAATAATACATTGTTATTTTGGGCTATTACCATCTTAGGATAAATTTATTAATTTGTTATCTCCTGTCCCACTCCTTTTTCTTTTCTCCCTGTATTCTCATAAAAATCACAAAGAATCTATATGGAGAAGCAAGAATTTCTTAGTTGGGTAGGAGAGAGGCAACTAAGGAAAAAAACACCAGACCCCTCTTATAGCTCAGAGTAGGTACTTGTCGGAACAAACAATAGGCATAAGTAAGTTTTAGCAGGAAAGAGGAAAAGTCTGGTTCAGAGCCAGGGCTCGGCCCTGCAAGGGTATGTCTCAGTGAAACCATAAGAGCATTAGGTGCTCCTGAGGGGAGAGAAGGCAACAAAAGGGGGCACTAGAGGTGCTGATATCAAAATGGCAATTTAACTTTTTTTCCCAGGGCCAGCTGTGCTTCAGAGGCTTTGCTGCAGCTGCATTTTGCTAGAGACAAATAAGGTATATGAAAGCTCTCAGGGCTTTAAGCTTTTAAAAAGCTCAGTGCAATTTCTAGCCTTTGCAGTTATTTAATCCAGGCAAGCAAAAGGATTATAAATTCAACAACTTTGTGATTGAGATTACTGCACTCAGAAGTTAACTCTTGCCTTCACAGGAAACTGAGAAGCAAACATTAAACATTTAAACTCTCTCCAGATTAAATCTGCCTCCTGGGTGGCCTAGAATGAAACATGGCTCCTGGTTATCTTTCACCTTTTCGTGGTTGGCATCACAGCCAGATTAAGTGGTGGCCAGGTAGGACACTACCAAGACTTACAACCAGTAAATTGTGATAAAGCATCACTAATAGTATAACAAAATGGGTGAACATGATTTGGTTTTTAACCAGAATGTCTTTTGGGAAGACTGTTCTGTTACCAGAAGGAATAATTTGAATATATTATGTAGGGCTGATGTTAAACCAGCCAAAGAGTTTGCTTAGAACTCTTTCTGTTTTCATTTAAACCAATACTTCAAAAGCTGAGAATAACAAAACAGCTTATAGGTGTCAAGTTGTGCTCGCATTCCAAAATGAAGTGCTAAGCCAGCATGCAAAGAAAGGTGACCAAATTTGCGGACTTAGGCAAACACCCATTTGAGGATATAAACAGTTTGGGTTGAAGATGTCGGGGAGGGGAGTGCTTTTTGGAGAAAGTTGTTGGAGTGCCATAGCCATCCCATCCTTGGCAATGTTGGAGTAGAAAGGTGCGCTAACTTCTACCTCAAGGATGAAGAGCTTCAGGAAAACTACCTAGAAAGTTTAACTTATGTCCCTGAAGTTTGTAGGAAATGAGACTGGAAGAGTATAAAGATGAGAGACTGTGGCTGGCTTCTGCTGTCAGTGGTTAAGCAATTTCTAAGTAGCAACAGGTGGGTAAGAGTCAGAACGATCACTATAGAAACTGCTGGTTGGCTTCCACACTTCCAGAGATTCAGCTGGTAAAGTGACAGTGAACCCAAGTGGATTCAGGTCCATTCTTGCTACACAGCAAAAGCAAGGTCACCATTGTATTGGTTTCTTATATCTCCCTCCCACAGGACAGGGATGGAGGTGTGGGGAGTGGCCAGTCTGTGGCTGAGAAGCCATCTCTATAAATTATAGCCAAACAATTGTGTAGACTTACACAGAAGCCTACATCTGTCCCCTAAGAAGGGAGGGGGAAAGTGGAAAGCCCTGTGCTCAGCTGAAATTAGGGAGATGGATGAGAAAAGGTCTCGCAGCAGTCTCTCACAAGATAAGAAGGCAGATGAGAAACTGTGTCGGGCAGCTCTTCACACGGCTGCTTATCTCCCTTTGTACTGGAAGGAATCACAAGGCATTCAGCCAAGACTTGGCTTAGACTGTGGTCAAGAATTGCCTATGTGGAGAACAAAGCTGTCAGGGTGCTGTGGAGAACAAGGCTGTCAGGGTGCTGTGGTGAAGCTGCCTCCACAGTGTGCCTAGGTATGACTGATAAAAGAAGGCTGCACTGGGAAGTGGCTGCTTTGGACTTCGCTTGAACAGACAAATTGGAGGGTGAATTGGATCCCCAGTGGTGGGGATAAACTACTTGCCAATAACCAGAGGCTGGGGCGAGAGTCATGAGATGCAAGTGGAAAGAGATACATCTCCAAATTATATGAAATGCAGTTGCATATTCCCAGTTGTAAATCTCAGAAAAACATTCAGAAGCACCAAACAGGGAAAAAGTCAGCCTTGAAAATGCACTAAACCCAGAAATTGCCAATGCCTTAGCACAACAGCACGACAAATAAGGCCTCTTCTGCTGCCTGGCTTTTCTGTCTCATCCGCTGACCCCAGAGAGGGAGAAGTCAGAGCCCGTCTAATGGAAACGGAGTACTCTGAAATAAGGACATGTCAGAGAATAAAGAAGAGGCTGATCAAGCATCCTTTTCACCACTCTACACTTTCAGCTGTAAGTAGCCCAATAAAGAGGAAGAGAAAAGCTTTAAATTTGATTGACATTTACAGTTTGACTACTTACTGGAATGGACATTTTAATTACCGATATTGTGCTTTAACTAGAAGTTCCTTTCTGGAGGACTTTTCAAACATCATCTACCAAGATTTCATCCATTGGCAGGGAATGAACTAGTCCACAGAAAGGATTTAAGGAACAGTGAGGAAAAGAGTAACATTGTTTTTTCCTTGTTTCCTATTGAGTTCTACTTTTTTAACACCAAGGTTATATCCAGGAGTATGCCTGAGAAACAGTAGATGGTGAGAAATTGACTTTAAAGCAAAACGAGAGTCCTTTTGCTGAGTGGGGTTTGCAAGTTTGGGCTGGAGTTAAATTGCCTAGAGAAATCGAGCAAGGACTGAAGCTGCCCCCAGCCCCTCCTTTTATGTCACCCCACCACCTTTAAATAAATATTAAAATAATATTTAAGAATTATAGATTTGGAGTGCAAATTATTAGTCTGTTTGCTGCAGCACATAAATTGGTCCGACTTTGGACTAAGATGGTTTTCTTCCTGGCTAGACTAAGAATCAGGTTGGAGGCAACTCTAAGTGGAATAGATTTGGAGTAAGAAGAAGTGGAGCATTTCCTTTTCCAAACCTTGCTGTCTCTATGAACAAGTCACTTGGGCTTTCAAAAACTCATTAGAGAATAGTACTGTCTTCCTGGGTAGGCCACAGTTCCAGTACAGAGGGGATTTATGTTTTATTATTGGGACACATAGTGTCTGGCAAGTTTCAATGTTTTTGAGAATATGAAACAACTTTTACATATAACTGCAGGTTTCATATGAAGATACGGTTAAATGCTTTCAAAAGGTAGATTTTTTTAAACAAAGAGGGCAATTTGTTATAATCAGGCACCATTCAATGGTTCTTAGCTCTGGAAAACTTGTGCCTAGGGAAACACTGGTTGGTGTTTCATGACTGAATGAGAACTAGAGCATTAGGCCACTAAAAATAGTACTTAAGAGTTTCAAAAGAGCTTGTCATTGTCCTAGTGACCAATCAGAATGTTTTTGTCTTCATTCCATGTGGCAATATAAGTATTTAACCTTTGGTTTCTAAATGCCAAGATTAATACATCTCTAATCAAATAGAAGCTAAATGTTGGCATTCAAATTTCATAGGATGATAGAACTAAAAAGAGCTTTGAGTCATTTATTTGGTTCATCCAAGTGAATGTCCCTAGACCAAGAATTTTCATTTATTTTTGTGACATCCTACATTTAATTGAGAGAATCACAAGGGGACTTTAAAATACTCAAAATTAATTAATTGGCTTTAAAGTGATGTGCCTTAACATACTCTTATCAGGATGGTTGGGAATAATAAAACAAAGCAAACAGTGAAAGTATTTACAGTACAAAGGTTGAGTCTTAATGTCTGATACTTGTCGAAGTAGAAGGTTGTCCACCTATAGTTTCCAGAAATGGAGAACCAGGAGGTTCCCTCAGCAACTCATTTCAGTAATTCATTCCATACATCCTGGATAAGCAGATAATCCCCATAGTACACACTTTGTCTAGTGTCCCACATATTACCTGAGGGAAAACATATTTTCTGTGTGAATATAGTGGAGATAAACAGAATTTTGTTTAAGGTAGAATGACTCAGGGCAATTACCACATCCTTATAACTGGGGATAAAAGGACATGATGGTTGATGATGGCTGGACAGGGGAAGGTAGAAGGGTCCCCATCAACTTGTGCTCTCAAAGAGTTTTGTACACATAAAATTCATTCCAAACTTATACACTATTACCAAAGCGAAATTCAAGGGACTCCCTTCCTTTCCTTACCTTTAAAGTCAATTATTGCCCACATTTTTCTTTTAAGGCTGTCCTTGATGTTAACTTAAACATGATTGTTCCTGTGCAAACACTGTTTTCAGGCTCTGAGTACCTGGATAATTGGTTCCGGGTCTGAACCCACTTGGGTGACTCTGGACCTCTTCCCACCTGGAAACAATCACAAAGATAAGAACAAAGAGTCATCCAAACCTCTCCTGAGATATAGGCTGTTTCTCTTTGTTCCTGGAAGGCATCTGTAACCCGTTTATCACTTATCACCACATTCACAGTCTCGGCTCAGCCCCAACTGTATTTCTCCAGGAATCCTTTGGGTTTCCCTTCCGAATCCTCACTGGATGTTTATACTCTGCTCCCTGTACCAAATCTTCACAGAACTGTCTTTCTGACTTCCACAAGGAATCCAAACCCACCACTTATATCATGATTTATGGAGTTTCCCTGAAGATTTGTGGGATCTGAGGAAAGGATCACACTATGCCACACAGCATTTTGGTGCTGTCCTACTGCACACCCTCTCCCCATTTTGCTTCTTCTTTCTCAGATTTCCTCTAACATCATCTGCTGTCTTCCCCAAGCCTGTGTTCCTGCCGTGTGACACACTCTGTCCTGCATGGAGCCCACAGCTTGTGGAGTCCTTCAGGTCTGTTTTGCCTTCTTTTTCTCCATATCCTTTTCTTTCATTAACAGTGTCTCGATTTTCCTTCTCACATCTATCGCATTCCATTTCGGGCAAACTGTCAATCAAGGTGATGTGGAGTCCCCATTAGAAGGGCATCAGGACCTGAGCTGGGCCAATCTCTCCCAGTATTTGAATCAACTGGAGCTCATTCATCCAGGTGGTTGAACCCTCAAGAAATTGCCTATTAAGTGCCCTCATTCCTTTCTTTTCTAAAGCCATTCCTTCAATTCTCTCAGCTACACCATTTATATTTCTTTTCTACTTAAGTCAGTAGAGCTCCAACCAAAGGACTCTGAGTAATACCAAAATATTGTCTCAACTGCCTTGGAAAGCATTTTTTTTTTAATTCTGGCAAATACTTTTTTCATCTTATATAAATATCAGGAAAATTCTCACCATTCTTAAACCTAGCAGGTTTTTTTAAAAAGAGGGGGAAGAGGAAGAGAAAAAATCCTTCAGCTATCATTAACAGGCTTTCCAGGGGAGAGGGGAAGGAGCCTAAACTTGATACACTAACTACAGGCAAATATACTTAAAGCTGCCCACAAAGGCTTTAGTATTTTTCCAAGGTGGGCTGAGATGAGCAACTGAGATGTGTTCTAAAGGCATAATTGACTTTCCCTGGAAGTTAAACAGTGGCTTGAAAGTAATCGTTCCTTGTTATTTGTGAGGACTCAGACTGTGGGTACTCCTTCTGCTGTTATAGTCTTCCTTTTTGTTATGTGATTATGAGAGCAACTTAATTGTACCTTCTTCTCCACTAGGAAAACGCATTGTTAATATGTTAACTATTTTATTGTCCTTGATTTCCCTATATGCAACTAGATCTCTGAATGGAAATTATCAATCAGGTTAACTGAAAATCAAATTCAAAGAAAATATTATGTAACTTTCATCAAATGATCATCCAGTTTTTTTCAGGTGTTCATCTGGTCTTGCATCAAAATGCACAGAGAAATTTAACAGTATTCCAAAATTTTGGTATGGTAGCTATCTTCAAGGAAATATTTTCAAGGAAAAGAGATGTTTAAGAGACAAATATTTATCTATGAGATGTGGTTAGGTGGGTTTGGTATAAAGAGTGGGTTTGCTATAAATGGTAGTTACCAGATAGAGCAGGTTATTTGTGTTTTCACATAAGGTGAACAGCATACTAGGAGGAAAAATTATTATATAAAGTATGACGTACTCAACAAAAATGGAAACTAGTTTGAATTACACTTCAAATTGATCTAATATTGTGATTGATTATCTTGACTGTAACAGAACTAAGTCTTGCAGACTTAAGGCATTCTAAAGTGGTCTATAGGTTGCCATGGAAACTCCTGAAAATATATTCCTACACTGTTTGGGGGCATTTCCACTGTACTGATTGACCAGTGCCTGATAGAGAAAGACTATTCAGTCGGTGGCTTACTAGAGTAGTTTTGGTTTGGATCTCAGAGGAAAAGATAATTATTAGTTAGAATGTATATGTTACTTTGCATTTTTCAAACTATTTTAGACACTCGAATTTGGCGTTCTTTACAAAATTTGTGAAGTGGGTCAGTATTATGATTGCCCTCTTTATTTAGCTGAGAAAACAAAGAATTGTGGGGCTAGAAAGCATTTTCAGGGCATGGTCCTTTGGCAATACTGTAAGCTATCAGGAATAAACTCTCCTGCATTGTATTCTGAGAAATATCTAGTTTATTTACAATGTCCTAATTGAAAAGAATTTTCGTTCACTATTCAGTCTACATCTTTCCAAGTAAAATTTAAGCACATTTATTAACAACAATAATAATAAATAATATGATTTCCATGTATTAAACACTGGGAATGTGCTAACTATGCTGCTAAATTCCTGTTATACATTATACTACTTTTTCTCTCACACAGTTCTGTGAAGTAGGGGTTGTTATTGCCATTGACAGAAGAAGAATCTGCCTCAGAGGGGTTAATTAATTTGCTCAAGTTCACTATTAAGAGATAGAAGCAGAATTTGAAACCAGATCTGACTCCTAAGCCTGAATGCTTAATCATTTTGCCATACATTCTGGTGCCATTTTATATTTGCATCCAACATGCATTTGTTTTGCACAGCACTGTGATAAATATGTATATTTATATGTTACATATATGTAACATGCTTTTGAAGCAGTAGTGGACTAAAAAAACAAAGTGCTGGAGTTAGAGAACCTTATGGTCAAACCCAGACAGTAACCAGTTCATAGCAACTGTTTCCTTTGATTATTGGAAGGATTCCATAGAGATTAAATGACAATATCAGACTCAGAGTTTGGGAGAGAATTTGCCCTAATTCTCACATAGAAGAGTTGTTCTCACCTAATCTACTCCTCTCACTTCCAGTAGTTAGCCTAACCAAAATGCAAACAAACATTGATTCATTAATTCAATGAACACTTACTGAATTCTTACTGCCAGACGTTGTCCTAGGTGCTGCTGATATAATAGTCAACAATATAGACAAAAACTAGCTTCTCTAGTGTCATTTTCCTGCTAAAACCCTTCAAGGATCCCACATTACTTACAGGGTAATATTCACATCCTTTATCAGTGAACAATTAGTCATTCTTGAGTAAGCCTCTGTAATGGTGAGATTTACCATATAGTCTGGAGAAGGTGCAGGCAATAGGGGGCCAGGAATGATGGGAGAAGGTGGATAGGACATGAGAGCTGTAAAGAAGGCAGGAGTTTCAAAGGCTATGTTGGATTGTGGATTGGACCTCAGGAGGCGTGAATTCTGGCTCCAGCTGTGAGCTCCGTGTAAGTTTTCCCGTTCTCTGCCCTGGTTCCACACGCCTTCTAAGCTCCATGAGGAGAGGATTGCAGTACCCTGATCTGTGTATCCCAATTCCTGACTCAGGCCTGGCATGTAGTAAATAAATGTTCCCACACAACAGTCCTAAGTGTCTGTGGAAATACAAGTTTCTAAATCCAGCTTGGATCAGATTCTTCTTTCCTGAAAATGAGGTCATATAGATCCTTGCAACACAAAGTGTGGTCCACAGATGCGCAGCATTGTTCACACCTGGGAACATGTTCAAAATGAAGAATCTCCAGCCTGACCCAAAATAACTGACTCTAAGTCTGCATTTTAACAAGATCCTCAGGTGACTTATCTGGACATTCGTGTTTGAGATGCACTGGACCAGATCATTTTAATAACCGATTAATAATTTTAAAGACAAAATATAAGCAACACTATAACATTACACTCCAGTAGTGCTCACTGTTTTCATAAATATCGGGAGAAGACAAATACAAGGCCAGAGCCTCAGTAAGCTGCAACAGGAGAGACTCTAAAATCCTGTAAACCTCCTCGGAAATATTGGCACCCAAGAGAAGGACTTTATAGCTCCTGACAAAGTTAGGAGGCTGTAGACAGAACATATTGCATTTGTCAACCTGGAAACATTAAAGAAAGTTTGTTCTTTTGTGCAATCATTTAGCAATAAGGTAAGGCTTGCCAGCTAGATTTATTGGGATATTGGATTTTATGTTTCTTGTATCGAATAATATTTTTTACATTGTTTATGTCTAAATAAATCTGTCTTCTATTTTACATTGCCCTGTTGTATTGCTGCTTACAGATAAAGGGTTCAGGTAGCATAATTTGCTCTGCCCTTGGGACATGCTGCCATACATTAAAACGCAGTCACATGGTGACTACAGCAGAGAATTTCAATGCGCTCTGAAAAGTTGCACAGAAATAGTGAAGGAATAAAGCCCAATGAGAAGATGTGGCTTCTGATCTTGCTCTCTCTACTGATTATCAGCAGAATTACCACCACACCACCTGGCCAGTCCCTAAACCCAAAGATGATAATTTCAAAGTAAAAATTATGCCCTAAAAACCCCACATACAATCTAGTCCTTTCAATGGCTGTTTTGTAACACCCATGGCTTTATGCCCATCAATACCTACATTATTTTAATTATTTTTTGTGGTATATATATATATTGATTTGAACTAGTAAGCAATAGCAAAAAGAAAAAATATGATGAGTTTAAAAATAACAAAATTTTGCAAAGGAAATAATGATTACTATGAGACAAATTAATGTAGACCCTTCTTTGTGCTTATAAAAGGACTAGAAATGTGCTCTCATTTTGAACAGACAGGATAAAATATGTCCATTTGTGTTATAGTCTTTATCTGTTAGTCTGCTTTATGATTTGATTTCGTGTTTTCATTGTTCCGAAGCAATTTTCCAGATTGAATCTTAAAAGGATTATAAACCACAAAAGTCATTTTAAATTCTACATGGAGTTAATACACCTACTGCAATTCTGTGCATTTGTCTTTTAAATTTTATAAAGAAATTTGTTGACACTTTCCCTTTTGTTTCTTACAATATATTTTGTGCAAAAATTTGTCAAACACTGATGCCTGTATTATTGATATGTTTTAAAATATGCCAGCCAATCAGCATAATTTCAAATGTCAAATATGCTAGAGTTTTAAATTTTTTTCTATATTAAAATACTACCCCAAACTGAAATCATTTGGTGATGCAACAGAAGTAAATAAAAGCCTAAGTTCAGAAAAACAGTCGTTGAAGATTGCTTTTTTTCCTCTCTCTCTCTCCTATGTCTTCTTATGCCAAGAGGATGGTTATGTCTTTCTTTTTCACTCTAAAATGGAGTCACTCTTGATAGCATTGAGGAACTTAACGGATCAGTCTTCTTGAACACCTTTGAAAGACAATTTGTGTTTGAAATGGAAAGGGGAAAATAGAAAAGCAATGAATCCTTCTATCTGGAGAAATAAGAGCAAGTGTAATAGTTCTTCAACAGACTGAGAACGTTTAAGCAAGTAGGCTAACAGGGGCACTAATTTTTCAATCATAAATTTCACCTTTTCAAAATAAGTAGCCAGTATCTCCCTGAATTATTCTCTTCTTCATAATTCAAGCACAGGAGATGGTTCTTACTGTTTGTCTGAGATCCCAGTGTAAGAACCCAGGCCAGGGATACCTGGGGGATTCGGCCATGTCCAGGAGGTGGGTGGGCCTTCCAGAAGGAATAGAGGAGCTTCACGGGAATAATTTCATTGGGAACAGACAAAGGATAGAAGCTTCATGGGATGAAATTTACTCAAGGAAGTCAGAATTGAGGGAGACACATCACCTCTAAAGACAATGAAATAGAGCATGTATGCCATCCAGCTTGTCCTCTGGCCTTTCTAGCTCCTACCTCCACCTCTTTCTATTCTTGGGATTTGTTCCTCAGGTCAAGAAAGGAAAGGCCCAGAGAGTACAAGGCAGCCCCACCCATGGCCCAGGAAACAGAGGGGCACACAAATGGGTGCGAGGAATTTCATCCCTTTCAGTGAAGCCTGTGTTGGGGGATAGTGAAGTAAGAAACAGAGCATTGGCTATGAGTTCAAAGCAGCAACAAACTATGTCTTTGTAGTGGCCAAAGGTCCACAGAGCCAGTGTCAGAGGTAGAGCAGGCCCACAGAGCCTCTGTTTCATTTTAGAGCTACCTATTTACATCTCCTACTCGATTGTCAGCTTGGTGGTCACAGAGAAGTAGTAAATTAGACAAGTATTCAACCTGCACTCTGCAGTTCTCCAAGCCAATATCTCACAGGAGGAATAAGTGGGCTTTGGGCATGGCTAGTCCATTATAGATTTCTGTTGTACTCTATTACCCTTGGAAAGAAACCTATCAGGAATAGTGTTGGTTTATTTGTGATTTTATTGGCCTTTATTCAGCCTTTAGCTCAAAAGACAGCAATCAGCTTTAGGCATAACATTGATGCCTGATTACTGACACAATATCTGCATGTTAATACTGCTGTGAGAGTCAGGGTTGGGAGAAATAATCTGTACATGAAACAATTAAAATTTTCCAATAGACTAGAACAGACTTGTGTTTTATCCTCCTGCCTCCCCTTCTTTTTTAACTTTTAATTATCTAACACCACTTTTGAATGGTGGTGTTACTGCAGCCCATGTGAGAGAGTGCACTTCTCTGATAGTGGGGGCAGGCAGTCATCAACTTCCGAACTGACACTCCAGTCCCCCAACACAGGCCGGAAGTGGGCTTTCATCCTTTCTTGGAACAGGTGATTCCAATTCTTCCAGCCTCTTTGATGGTCATTTTTCATACCACTGCTACTAATGGTATCCAAACAAATTCCAAGAGATTTGCACAACTGGAGAGGCAGGGGTCAGGATATGATAACCCCATATGTGTTTTTAATCAGTGCTGTTTCTGTACTTTGAATTTGTACCTACTGATAAACATATTGGCGGTTTTTTTCTGCTTTTTTCCTCCCCAAATCGCCCCAGTACATAGTTGTATATATATATTTTTTAGTTGTGGGTCCTTCTAGTTGTGGTATGTGAGATGCCACCTCATTGTGGCCTGATGAGTGGTGCCATGTCCACGCCCAGGGTCCGAACCGGCGAAACCCTGGGCCGCTGAAGCAGAGCATGCAAACTTAACCACTCGCCTACGGGCCTGGCCCCCAAACATATTGTTTTTGTCAGATACTAATCCAGCGACAGATCATACCTCTGTTGCTTTAAAAATAAAAAGTTAAAAAGACAATGGTAAGAGTAACCTTTTTGCTAAGTTTTCATAAAAGATAAAATTTTTCTAGGAATGTGAATATGCAATCAAAATCTTGAATTAACTACTCGCTTTCCTATACTCCTGCACTATTCCACACATGTTCACAACTTAAACTTGTCCTTTCTCCACAGGGCAGAACGAAGGGCACTCAGTAATCTTTGTACACTCCCTGGTACAGACGATGAGTGAACCAAAAGTGAAGATATGCTGGGGGCATGCAATTGCCTCTTGGTTGGTTTTGTGTCACTTCCCTCATTCTCCATTGCCCAGCTGCCAGTGTGAAAGCTGACACTTGCAACATTGCAGTCCCAGGACTACTGGGAGGCAAGCCTCTGTGCAAATGGGGAGACAATGAAAAGAGTTGTTCCTGCTACAGTTAGACACTGAGGAGAGCATGTGGCTGGTATCTCCTGCGCAGTTAGGAGACCTGAGCTCACTCTGCTTTAGACGTGGGCTACAGAAGGAAACCAGTTCACCTTAATGTAAGAAAGTCATTCTTCACCAATTAGCAGTGGTCTCATTTCATTTAACATTTGAGAACAAGTTTGTGAATATTTTCCAGGAGGCAGAATCATGCCCTGTGGAGTTTCCATGGTAGAAACCACATGAATAGACAATAATTTGATCGTCCAACTCCCAGAGGCATCATCATGCTTAGCCTTTTCCAGGGCTAGATGGCTATCAAAAAAGTATCTTAGGGGCCGGCTTGGTGGCGCAGTGGTTAAGTTCGCATGTTCCACTGCTTGGCAGCACAGGGTTCACTAGTTTGGATCCCGGGTGTGGACATGGCACTGCTTGGCAAAAGCTGTGGCAGGCGTCCCACGTATAAAGTAGAGGAAGATGGGCATGGATGTTAGCTAAGGGCCAGTCCTCCTCAGCAAAAAGAGGAGGATTGGCAGTAGTTAGCTCAGGGCTAATCTTCCTCAAAAAAAAAAAAAAAGTATCTTAGTATAGGTAGTGTTTCAGAGCCAGGATGTGTGAACAAAACTGGGACAACTCTCCCTGGTCTAACAGGTGAATCTAGTAAGCGAGCTGCATAGGCTTAAAGTCAGTACAAAAACTCATGCTATCCTGTGAAGCAGCCACGCAGGCCATTCTAAGCCTTGTAATCCTACACCTCATGACTGAAGACACCAGCTGGACAGATCCACAACAGGAGAAAATAAAGGGTATCTTGCTCTCCCATTTCCTAGCTGCATTTCTTAGAGATTGATGGAAAAAGTAACAACCCTGGTCCTTGCCTCCTTCCATACATAGATAACACCAACATTACAAACCTTGTTTGATGTATAACCAAAAAGCTTTTGCTTATGGTATCTTTAAAGTATATGAATATCAGATGTATAAGCCCTTTCCTGCACGTACATTGCTTTGACTAAAAAACAAACTAAATAAACCGCACCCAGATCTGCAGACCTTGGAGTAGTTCCTCAGCATACTCAGTTGGACTGTTTCCCAGGACTCAAGCTCCTCACACTGATTATTGAATAAACTCCTTTATTTAACCTTTACCTAGACTCTTTATGTCAGTCAATAGATGGAAGGATCTTAGAGCTTATCTGGTCCTATCTCCTTATTTCACATCTGAAGAACCTGAAGTCCATAGAGGCTATATATATATTGATGAATAAATAATTTATGTAGCTTACTTGCCACACTGCCTAACAAATAAGTGTTCAACAAATATTAGTTATTATTATGTTGTTCTTCAATTTGCTGTCTTTAAATATATACTCAAGAATACATATCACAGACTTATTTTTAGATCTATTTCATTCAGTTATATGGATATATCACTATTTTTCTATGTAGTTGATGAGCATTTAGGTTATTTCTAATGTTTTTAATTTCAAGCAATGTGCAATGAACGTCCTTAATGATGTATCTTTCCATACCAAGGTATTATTTCTGTAGGCTAGATTCCTAGAAGTGGAATTGCTGAACGTGTATATTTAAAGTTTAAAAACTATTGCCAAGTATTTTTCTAGGGCTATTCTACTAATTTCTATTCCATCAACCATGTATATAAAGATTTCCCAACAACCTTGGCTGCATTGGATGTGATCAGTCATTTAAACATTTTTTCCAATCTGGAAGGTTAAAAAAAAGATAATTTGGTATTGTTTTAATTTGCATTTCTATTATTATTGAGATTGAGCCCCTTTCCATGTATTTGCAAAGATTTGCATTTTTCTGTGTATTTCATATCAAATCCTTTGCTTATTCTTCTATGGGATATCTTTTTCATATTGATTTATAGAAGTTATTATTTTTTGTTTGTTTTTGAGTAAGATTGGCTCTGAGCTAACATTTGTTGCCAATCTTCCTAATTTTTTTCTTTTTTCCTCCCCAAAGCCCCAGTACATAGTTGTATATCTAGTTGTAGGTCATTCTAGTTCTTCTATGTGAGATATTGTCACAGCATGGCTTGATGAGTGGTGTGTAGGTCTGCACCCAGGATCCGAACTGGCGAACCACAGGCCGCCAGAGTGGAGCATGCAAACTTAACCACTCGGCCACGGGGCCAACCCCACGATTTATAGAAGTTATTTATTAAGTCAAAAAATAGTTACTGAGCATCTTTATGTACCAGATGCTGTCCTTGCACTGAGGACGTAACAGTGAGCAATGGCTACAATTTATTGAACATTTACTAGAAATCAAAGACAATGCTAAGTGATTCTCACAATAATGTTATGAACTGAGTACTATTGATATCGCCATGGGCCACTAAACTGAGATTTATAGAGGCTACGTGACTTGCCCAGTGTCATGTAGCTTGTAAATGGCAGAGCCAGATCTTCAACCCAGACTTGGTTAACTCTCTTCATGATACTAGGAACTGTGGAGAAGGATAGACCCAAGAACTCAACCAGAGGGATGATGGCCTGAGAGACAAATTTCCCTGAAGCAAGTGCCTCAGTTTGAAATTAATGCTGGGAACCATTAGGGAGTCATGCCAAGGATAGTCCAATTAAGAACATTAACTCTATGTTTGTTACAAGTGTCACAAGTATTTCCTCACAGTTCTATTGCTTGAGAGGTTTTTTGCAGTTTTGGAATATTTTTGGTACAGGTGTAAATTAAAAAATTGTCATCATGTCTGTCAGATATTTTCCTTTATGGCTTCTGGATTTTGTTTCTTATTTAGAAAGGCATCTCCCCAATCCAGATTTTCAAAATTTATCTAACATTTCATTTTAATACCTTATTACTTTGTTTTTTTAATGCTTAGATATTTAATTTATATGGCATTTATTTTGGGGCTGACTCTAACTTCAGATAATTCAAATAAACCTTTTCTAAGTAGAAATGAGTTTCATCTCATTCACTGCCTTTATTACTTGTAGTCATTAAGTTATTTGCTGCTTAAAGGATTTCAGGTTGAGATGAAGGATATAGAGAGAAAGGCATTGATAAAAAGTCTACTTCAAAGGATTTTGATATTTCCCTTGCTTTTGAGAGGATTTTAAAGTGTCTTTCTGCAGTCGGGCACACTAGTGTGTACACGTAGAAAAGTATAATGATCAGCAACAGGTTGATTTATCCTTGGGCCAGTGCTGTATGTTGGAAAAGAAAACTTGGACTTTGGAATCAGACAACTTGAGTTTAAAGCCTGGCTACACTGCTTATTGGCCAAATGACTTTTAGCAATTACTTAACCTCTACGAAACTCAATTTCCTTGCCTACAGAAATATGGCTAGGGAAATCCACCTTATAAGGTAAAGGATAAGTAAGATAATGTGGGGGGAAAATCTAGCTCAGTACTTGGCCAATAACAGATTCTCAATAAATATTAGTTTTGGCTATGTTTACCATGTTTATTGTCATGTTACATATAATTCAGAAATTTTTGTCTCCTAATTTTACCAGATGTCCTCGTCAATTAGACAAGGACATCAGCTGTTCCACACTTAATCAAATAAATGGTTTCATACATATATTTCTTATTTAAATGACAGAAAAAATCAATAACAACTTAAAAGCTCTGGTGCTGTGAACAATTAGCCTAGTTGACACATATGTAACAGATGTAAGGGAGGAACCCATTAGGAGAGAGGCATCAGCTAAGTGGTGAGGGAAGGAAACAAAGACTTTAGGGAAATAAAACACATTCCAAATCATATTGTTAATTTCTAAAGTAACTTCCAGAGATTCATACACAAGCTAGATGCAAATGACCACATCCCCAGGCATTCAACAGACTGTACCTAATGGTGAGAGGCTAGATAATTTGTCAACTAAATGGAAATAGAGTACATTTAAAGAGAAACAGTTGGGGCTTCCACTTTCACCCAGTATAAAGTAACAGGAACCAGATTCTCTCTCACATGAAACAACCAAAAAAAGGAACAAAAATACATGAACTGATGGCTTGCAAGACACTGGAAGTAAGGCAATAAAGGACAATAATCCTGGAGAGATGGGAAGCAAATAGGTGAGCCCTACAATTGACTCAGCTTACTGCCTTGAGGCTGTTTTCAGGCTGTGGTGCAGGCAGAGAAAACCCAGATTGATCCCAGTGGCCTCCTAGAGTTGAAGAGATAGAGCTGGGTGTCCAGGGACATCAAGGTGGTTAGTGGTCACAGGACAGAGTATCAGAGAGGGAAGAGTTGCACAGAGTGAGAAGTCCAGAGATCTGCAGAGGGTCGGCCTCAGTTGAGGTCTGAGAAGAGCACGTGTGTGCAAAACTACTTAAGTCAAGAGAAACATTCAAACAGATTAGAAGGGGGCCAGCCTGGTGGCATAGTGGTCAAGTTCACGCACTCCACTTCAGTGGCCTGGGGTTCACTGGTTCAGATCCTGGGCACAGACCTGCACACCACACATCAAGCTATGCTGTGGCAGCGTCCCACATACAAAATAGAGAAAGATTGGCACAGACGTTAGCTCAGGGCAAATCTTCTTCAAGCAAAAAGAGGAATATTGGCAACGGATGTTAGCTCAGGGCCAATCTTCCTTACCAAAAAAATAAACAAAAAATAAAACAGCACTTAAAAAAAAAAAAAAGATTAGAAGTAACACTGTCTGTTGCTCACACCTGGCTTGGAATAGTGTCCGTTCTTCCAGCCAGATTGGAAAACCTCCAGATTCATGGGGAACTAAATACAGTACACAGAAAAGTACTGCCTCAGTAGTGGGGAATAAATACCCTTAGAATGAACATTACTCTAGTTCTGTCTAACAAATCTTAAAAAAAAGATCCAAAAGGATCAAACTATTTCCAAATAGCTACATTCAGGAGTAAAGCTCAAGTATACTTGTAGGCATACAAAAATACACCTTTTACCACAAATGTAAAATTCACAAGGTCTGGTGTATATATAAAAAAATTACCAGGGGGGCTGGCCCCGTGGCTGAGTGGTTAAGTTCACGAGCTCTGCTGCAGGTGGCCCAGTGTTTCATTGGTTCGAATCCTGGGCGCAGACATGGCACTGTTCATCAAACCATGCTGAGGCAGTGTCCCACATGCCACAACTAGAAGGACCTACAATGAAGAATATACAACTATGTACCTGGGGGCCTTTGGGGAGAAAAAAATAAAATAAAATCTTAAAAAAAAAAATTACCAGGCATGCCCCTGGGCACTTGAAAAGATGTTCAACATCACTAGATATTAAGGAACTGCAAATCAAAACTACAATGAGATATCACCTTACACCTGTCAGAATGGCTATAATTAATAAGACACACAAAACAAATGTTGGAGAGGATGTGGAGAAAAGGGAATCCTCATACACTGCTGGTGGGAATGCAAACTGGTGCAGCCACTATAGAAAACAGTATGAAGAGTTCTTAAAAGATTAAAAATAGAAATACCATATGATCCAGCTATCCCACTACTGGGTATTTATCCAAAGAATATGAAATCCACAATTCAAAGAGATTTATGCATCCCTATGTTCACTGCAGCATTATTCACAATAGCCAAGATGTGGAAGCAACTCAAGTACCCATTAAGGGAGGAATGGATAAAGAAGATGTGGTATATATATATATATATATATATATATATATATACACACACAATGGAATACTACTCAGTCATAGAAAAGACAAAATTGTGCCATTTGCAACAACATGGATGGACCATGAGGGTATTATGCTAAGTGAAATAAGCCACACAAGAAAGACAAACACTGCATGATTTCACTCATATGTGGAAGATAAACAAACACATGGATAAGGAGAACAGATTAGTGGTTACCAGAGGGGAATGGGGGGAGGGCACATGGGATAAAGAGGTACATAAGTATGGTGATGGATAAAAACTAGACTACTGGTGGTGAACATGATGCATTCTATACAGAAACTGATAATATAGTAATGTACACCTAAAATTACACAATGTTATAAGACAATATGACCTCAATAAAATAATTAAATTTAAAAAATACCAGTCATACAAGGAAACAGGAAAATATGACTCATAATAAGGAGAAAAATCAATCCACCTAAACTGAACAGGTATTGGAATTAGCAGATAAGGACATTAAAACAGGTATAACTGTATTCCACATGTTCAGAAAGTTAAGCTATAAAAAAAGAGCCAAATCAAATTTCAAGAGATTATAACTACAATGTGTAAGACGGAAAATATGCTGGATGGAATTATTGGCAGATTAGACATTGCAGAAGAAAAGATTAGTAAACTTAAAGACACAGCAATAGAAACTATCCAAAATGAAATACAGAGAAAAGATAACTTTTTAAAAAATGAGCAGAGCATCAGTGAGCCATGGAACAACTTCAAGTAGACTAATATATGTGTAATTGGAGTCCTGAAGGTGTTGGAGGATAAAAATATTTCATGAAAACTATAAATCCATAGATTCAGGAAGTTCAATGAAGCTCATACACAAGAAACATGAAGAAAACAACACCAACGCACATCATAACTGACTTGCTCAAAAGCAGTAATAAAGAGAAAATATTAAAGTTAGCTAGAGAAAGAAGTTACGTTACATAAAGAGGAACACAGATAAAGATGACAGAGTTGTCACTGGAGACAATGCAAGTGAGAAAACAGTGGAGCAATATATTTAAAGTACTGAAAGAAAAAAAAAACTATCAACTTAGAATTCTATACTCAGTGAAAACACCTCTCAGAAATAAAGGCAAAATAACATTATTTCCAGAAGTACAAATGCTAAAAGGATTCACCAGTAGATGTACCCTAACTAAAATTTTAAAGATAGTGTTCAGGCAGAAAACAAATGATACCAGATGGAAATAAAGATATACAAAAGGAATGAAGAATACCAGAAATGGTAATTACATGGGTAAATATATAAAATGTATTTCTTTATTATTTAAATCTCTTTAAAAGAAATAAAAACTTTCCCAGATAAACAAAAGTTAAGGGAGTTCATTGCCACAAAACTTCCTCTTCAAGAAATGCTCAGGAAGAACCTCATACCTGAAAAATCAAAACAAGGAAAGGGGTTACAAGACCTAGAAGAAAGGAGATAAGCAGAAGGACAATAACAGAAAGTAGCAGCTCTCCATCAGAACAGGTTAGCAAAAGTTAAATAAAACATTAAAGATAAACAGAAGGGAAACACCAAGAATAAATACAACCTTGTCATTTTAACCACAAACTCACAACACAAGAAGGAAGAGAAAAAAACATCTGACAATAACAACCTAGAAGGGGAAGAGAAAACGGATGGAACGTTTTAATTTAAGGAAATAAGAGGCTATCAGAAAAAGGACTATCTCATCTACGAGATATGTTATACAAACCACCTGGTAACCACTAAACAAATAACAAGAATAAAGACACAAATTACAAATAAGAAGAAAGCCAATACAGAAATTTACCTACCTGAATTAGGAATCCAAAAATCATGGGCCGAGAAACAAAGGAAATGCAAAAGAACCGGAAAACAAGTGATAAAATGGCAGCAGTAGGCCCCCACGTTTCAATAATCACTCTAAATGTAAATGGATTGAACTCTCCAGTCAAAAGACACAGAGTGGCAGGATGGATCAAAGAACAAGATCCAACAATATGCTGCCTCCAGGAAACACACCTCAGCCCCAAAGACAAACACAGACTCTGAGTGAAGGGATGGAAGATAATACTCCAAGCTAATAATGAACAAAAGAAAGCAGGTATTGCCATACTTACATCAGACAAAGTAGACTTCAAAGCCAAGATAAAGAAAGACAAAGAGGGGCAGTATATAATGATAAAAGCGACACTTCACGAAGATGATATAACACTTATAAATACATACGCACCAAACACAGGAGCACCAAAATTTGTAAAGCAACTATTAACAAAACTAAAAGGAGACATCAGCAACAATACAATAATAGTAGGGTATATCAATACCCCATTAACACCAATGGATAGATCATCCAGACAGAAAATCAACAAGGAAATTATAGAATTAAATGAAAAATTAGACCAGATGGACTTAATAGATATATATAGAACACTTCATCCACAAACAGCAGGTTACACATTCTCCTCAAGTGCACATGGAACATTCTCAAGGATAGACCATATCTTGGGAAACAAAGCAAGCACCAATAAATTCAAGAGGGTTGAAATAATATTGAGCATCTGTTCAGATCATAATGCTATGAAACTAGAAATCAACTACAAGAATAAAGCTGGGAAAGGGGCAAAAATGTGGAGACTAAACAACATGCTACTGAACAAACAATGGATTATTGAAGAAATTAAAGAAATCAAATATTATCTGGAGACAAATGAAAATGAAAACATGACATACTAACTTATTTGGGACGCAGCAAAAGCACTCCTAAGAGGGAAATTCATTGCAATACAGGCTCATCTCAATAAGCAAGAAAAATCTTACATAAACAACCTCAAACGACACCTAACAGACTTAGAAAAAGAAGAACAAACAAAGCCCAAAGTCAGTAGAAGGAGGAAAATAATAAAAATTAGAGCAGAAATAAACGATATTGAAACAAAAAAGACAGTAGAAAGGATCAATGAAACAAAGAGTTGGTTCTTCGAAAAAATTAACAAAATCGATAAACCCTTAGCCAGACTCACTAAGAAAAAAAGGGAGAAGTCTCAAATAAATAAAATTAGAAATGAGAGAGGAGAAATCACAACAGATACCGAAGAAATACAAAGGATCTTAAGAGAATACTATGAAGAACTATGACAACAAATCAAATGACCTAGAAGAAATGGATAAATTCCTAGACTCTTACAACCTCCCCATACTGAATCAGGAAGAAATAGAGAATCTGAATAGACCAATCACAAGTAAAGAAATAGAAACAGTAATCAAAAACCTCCCCAAAAATAAGAGTCCAGGACCAGACGGCTTCTCTGGAGAATTCTACCAAACATTCAAAGAAGATTTAATACCTATCTTCTCAAACTATTCCAGAAAATTGAGGAAGATGGAGCACTCCCTAACACATTCTATGAAGCCAACATCACCCTGATCCCCAAACCGGACAAGGACAACACAAAGAAGGAAAACTACAGGCCAATATCACTGATGAACATAGATGCAAAAATCCCCATCAAAATTTTGGCAAACTGAATACAGCAGTACATCAAAAAGATTATACACCATGATCAAGTGGGATTTATACCAGGGACACAGGGATGGTTCAATATCTGCAAGTCAATCAACGTGATTCACTACATTAACAAAATGAGGAACAAAAACCACATGATCATCTCAATAGATACAGAGAAAGCATTCAACAAGATCCAACATCCGTTTATGATAAAAACCCTCAATAAAATAGGTATAGAAGGAAAGTACCTCAACATAATAAAAGCCATATATGACAAACCCACAGCCAACATCATACTCAATGGACAAAAACTGAAGCCCATCCTTCTGAGAACAGGAACAAGACAAGGGTGCCCACTTTCACCACTCTTATTCAACATAGTACTGGGGGTGTTGGCCAGAGCAACTCGGCAGGAAAAAGAAATAAAAGGAATCCAAATAGGCAATGAAGAAGTAAAACTCTCGCTGTTTGCAGACGACATGATCTTATATATAGAAAACCCCAAAGAATCCATAGGAAAACTATTAGAAACAATCAACAGCTACAGCAAAGTAGCAGGGCATAAAATCAACATACATAAATCAGTAGCATTTCTATATGCTAACAATGAACTAACAGAAAAAGAACTCAAGAACTCAATCCCATTCACAACCGCAACAAAAAGAATAAAATACCTTGGGATAAATTTAACCAAGGAAGTGAAAGATCTATACAACAAAAACTACAAGACTTTCTCAAAAGAAATCGATGATGACATAAAGAGATGGAAAGACATTCCATGCACATGGATTGGAAGAACAAACATAGTTAAAATGTCCATACTACCTAAAGCAATCTACAGATTCAACGCTATCCCAATCAGATTCCCAATGACGTTCTTTACAGAAATTGAACAAAGAATCCTAAAATTCATATGGGGCAACAAAAGACCCCAAATTTCTAAAGCAATCCTGAGAAAGAAGAACAAAGCCGGAGGCATCACAATCCCTAACTTCAAAGCATACTACAAAGCTACAGTAATCAAAGCAGCATGGTACTTGTACAAAAACAGGTGCACAGATCAATGGAACAGAATTGAAAGCCCAGAAATAAAACCACACATCTATGGACAGCTAATCTTTCACAAAGGATCTGAGGGCCTACAATGGAGAAAAGAAAGTCTCTTCAACAAATGGTGCTGGGAAAACTGGAAAGCCACATGTAAAAGAATGAAAATTGACCATTCTTTTTCACCATTCACCAAAATAAACTCAAAATGGATCAAAGACCTAAAGATTAGGCCTGAAACAATAAGTATTCTAGAAGAGAATATAGGCAGTACACTCTTTGACATCAGTTTCAAAAGAATCTTTTCAGACACCATAACCCCTCAGACGAGGGAAACAATAGAAAGAACGAACAAATGGGACTTCATCAGACTAAAGAGCTTCTTCAAGGCAAGGGAAAACAGGATTGAAACAAAAAAACAGCCCACTAATTGGGAAAAAATATTTACAGGTTATTTATCCGACAAAGGGTTAATCTCCATAATATATAAAGAACTCACACAGCTCAACAACAAAACATCAAACAACCCAATCAAAAAATGGGCAGGGGACATGAACAGACATTTCATGACAGAAGATATACGGATGGCCAATAGACACATGAACAGTTGCTCATCATCACTAATCATCAGGGAAATGCAAATCAAAACTACACTAAGATATCACCTTACACCTGCTGGAATGGCAAAAATATCCAGAACCAAGAGTGACAAATGTTGGAGAGGTTGTGGAGAAAAAGGAACCCTCATATACTGTTGGTGGGAATGCAAACTGTTGCAGCCACTATGGAAAACAGTATGGAGATTTCTCAAAAAGTTAAAAATAGAAATACCTTATGACCCAGCCATCCCACTACTGGGTATCTATCCCAAGAACCTGAAATCAGCAATTCCAAAAATCCTATGCACCCCTATGTTCATCGCAGCATTATTCACAATAACCAAGACATGGAACCAACCTAAGTGCCCAGCAACTGATCATTGGATAAAGAAGATATGGTATATATATACAATGGAATACTACTCAGACATAAAAAAGGACGAAGTCGTCCCATTCACAACAACATGGATGGACCTTGAGGGTATTATGTTGAGTGAACTCCAGACAGAGAAAGATGAACTCTGTATGACTCCACTCATAGGTGGTAGTTAACATATAGACAAAGAGAACTGATTGGTGGTTACCAGGGGAAAGGGGGGGTGGGGGGAGGGCACAAAGGGTGAAGTGGTGTACCTACAACATGACTAACAATAATGTACAACTGTAACTTCACAAGGTTGTTAACTATCATAATCTTAATTTTTTTAAAAAAGATAATTGAATGTTTAAACAAAAATAATTACAATGTAATATGTAGCTTATAACATACGAGAAGTAAAATGTGTGACTTTAGCACAAAGACCAGAAAGGAAGAAACGGAAGTATGTTGCTGAAAGTTTCTCATATGATATGTGAAGTGGTATAATGTCAACTGAAAGTAAACTGTGACAAGTTGAAGATGCATACTATAAACACTAAAGCAACCACTAAAAGAAAAAAATAGGGAGTTATAGCTAATAATCCAACTAACGAGATAATTGGAATCATAAATATTTTAAATAATCCACAATAAGACAGAAAAAAGGAAAAAGAACAAAGATATGGGAAAAATAGGAAACAAATAGCAAGATGATATATATAAACCTAATCATACCAATAATCACATTAAGTGCAAATAATCTAAATATTCCAATTAAAAGGCAAAGATTGTTGGACCCAAATAGTCTACAAGAAACTTACTTTAAGCATAAAAATACACATGGATTCAATTTAAAAGGACAGAAAAAGACATACCAAGATAAAACTATATAAGGGAAAGTTGGAGTAACTACTATTAAGAGAAAAAGATTTCAGAGTAAAAAATACTACACTGGATAAGAAGATCACTTTGTAATAATAAAAGGGTCAATTTACTGAGATGACATAACAATCAAACATTAATGAACCTAATAACAGAGAATCAAAATACATGAATCAAAAACCATAGAACTTCAAGGAGAAATAGAAAAATTCAGTTATAGTGGATATTTCAATACCCCTCTTTCACTAATTGATGAAGCAAGATGACAAAATTCAGTGAGCATTCAAAAGATTTGAAAAACAGTATTAACTAACTTGACCAACTTGAGTGACATTTGTAAAACAGCAGAACAAACATTCTTTTCAAGTGCACACAGGACATGTAAACCACATTCTGGGCCATAAAATAAGTCTCAATAAAGTTAGGAAGTATTCCAGGCATAAGAAGTACATTCTTTGACCACAGTGTAATTATATTAGAAAACAATGACAGAAATACCTCTGGAAACTCCCCCAAATATTTGGAAATTAAATAAGACACTTCTAAATAACCTATGGGCCAAAGAAGAAATCAAAAAGAAATCAGGAAGAATTCTGAACAGAATGAAAAGGAAAAAAACACATTTTAATTTGTACAATGCCACTTATGGGGAAATTTATACCACGAATCATCTATGTTATAAGAGAGGAAGGATTTCAAATTAATGACTTCAAATTCTATCTTGAGAAACTAGACAAGGAAGACAAATTGAAACTCAAAATCACAGAAGAAATAACAAAGATTAGAGCAGAAATCAATGGAAAAGAAAATAAAAAACAATAGAAAAAATCACTGAAATCATAAACCGTTTCTTAGAGGGTATCAATAAAATTGATAAACCTCTAACTCAATTAATTAGGATAAAAAGAGATTAATCAGTGAGTAGCAATTACCAATATTAGAAATGAAAGAGGTGACATCACTACATATTCTACAAATATTAAAAGAATAATAAGGTAATACTATAAACAACTTTATGCCAATAAAGTAAGAAACTTAGATAAGACAAATTCCTTGAAAGACAAGGTATTCCTTTACCCAAGGAAAAAGATAACCTGTACAGCCCTATATTTATTAAAGAAATGAAGAAATAGATTTGGTAATTAAAAGCCTTCCCTCACCCCGCCCCCTAAATCTTCAGTTCCAAATGGCTTCACTGGTAAATTCTACCAAACATTTAAGGAAGAAATCATACTGATTCTATGAAAACTTTTTCAGAAAACTGAAGAGGAGGTAATACTTGCCAACTCATTCTAGGAGGCCAGCACATTATTTTGATTCTAAAACCAAAGATATTGCAAGAAAACAAAACTACAAACCCATATCCTTCACAAATATGATGCAAAAATTCTAAACAGAGAAAATCAAATCCAACAACAGATAGACCTAAAATGCATCATGATCAAGGGAAGTTTACTCAGGAATGCAAGCTTGGTTTAGCACACAAAAGTACTTATCTTTTTAATGAACTTTATCTGGGTCACCTCAATAATGTAGAAAAAGTATTTGATACAATGCTGCATCTATTCCTGATAAAAAACTCTTATGAAACAGGAGTAAAAGGGAACTTCTTTAAAGGGTATCTATGAAAAAATCCACAGCTAAGGGTGAAAGACTGAATGCTTCCCCTCTAAGATAAAAAGAGAAACAAGGATACCCTCTCTAACCATTTCTATTCAACATCCTACCAGAGGTCCTGGCCAGTGTAATAAGGCAAAAATAAAAAAGTATACACTGCATGATTCTGTTTTTTAAAGGTTCTAAAAAAATACAAACTAATCCATGGTGGCAGAAAGCACATCAGTGATTGCCCAGGATTCTGCCTGGGACCATGGCAGGTAGGAAAGAGGGACTAACAAGGAGCATAAGGAAAATTTATGGGGTGACGGACATGACAAGTTCATTAACTTGATTGTGGTCATGGTTTCAAAGATGTCTATATATGTCAAAACTTATCAAATTGCATGCTTAAAATATATTGTTTACTGTATGTCAATTATACCTCAATCAAGTTGTTAACAATTAAAGAGATGGACGAAGAAGGAAAAAAGAGAAAGGATTATAAATTCAAGGATCAGTGTATGGGGTAAATTACTCATAGTCTGGATGAGGAAACACAGAAATGAACTTATTTATTAATGACTTATAGATTGTCTCCAGGGTCTAAGTAATTTTCTAATAGGAAGTTAGGTGTATAGAGTTGAACATTATCTTTTTTCTAGTCATCAGGGTGCCATTTAGTGGCTCTCTAGAAAACCAGCTATAATTGCAGCAATGCACTAATTTCCCAGAGTGGAGTCAGTGACTCCCCGGGGATTTAGTACAGCTCTCAAGACTCAAAGCATCTGATGCTGAGCCAGAGGTCTCAGCAGCATGCAGAGGGAGTGACAGGAAATCCTCAATGTCCTGTGCTAGGGAGAACCTGTCCTAACTCAAAAATACCACCAATTTCCCAGGTTTTCCACGTGTACCTGGGGCCATCTCTAAGAACGCCCACCAGGCAGAACTAGCAATAGTGAGAGAGTGGGCAACAGCAGTCTTCACTGATCAACACTTACTGAACACCTGTTCTGTCCCTGTGCTGTGCTCAGAGCTCAGAGCGCAGCCCCTTCTGCATACGCACAGGACCACAGATAAAAGTCTCTGCTGCAGCTTCCAAGCAGAATATACTCCTTATCACAGTAGGTTCCGAGTACCTTGCAAAACTTTTCCCAGCCAGGTCTTTCTCAAGGTTAAAATATGGGAGTACCAAGCTTACCTCCTTATCTCAATATACCTTCCCCACTAAACTTGACTTTAACTTTTTTAAGTTTTAACACAAACTTAAACTTTGTGGCTGTTTCTATATGTGCATTTTAGACAATATCTACTGAGTTTTTTCCATGAGTCAGACACTGTTCTAAGAACCTCATGTGGATTAACACATTTAATCCACGTAAGAACACTGTGGGTAGATAGTATTATTATCATTATTTAAAGATGAGGAAACTGAATAGCCAACATCATACTCAATGGGCAAAAACTGAATGCCATCCTCCTGAAAACAGGAACTAGACAAGGATGCCCTCTATCACTACTCTTATTTAACATAGTACTGGAGGTTCTGGCCAGAGCAATAAGGCAAGAAAAAGGAATAAAAGGAATCCAAATAGGGAGGGAAGAAGTGAAACTCTCGCTGTTTGCAGACGACATGATCTTATATATAGAAAACCCCAAAGAATCCATTGGAAAACTCTTAGAAGTAATCAACAACTACAGCAAAGTTGCAGGGTATAAAATCAATTTGCATAAATCAGTAGCATTTCTATACTCCAATAATGAACTAACAGAAAAAGAACTCAAGAACACAATACCATTCACAATTGCAACAAAAAGAATAAAATACCTTGGGGTAAATTTAACTAAGGAAGTGAAGGACCTATATAATGAAAATTACAAGGCCTTTCTGAGAGAATTGGATGATGACATAAGGAGATGGAAAGACATTCCATGAACATGGATTGGAAGAACAAACATAGTTAAAATGTCCATACTACCTAAAGCAATCTACAGATTCAACGCCATCCCAATCAGAATCCCAATGACATTCTTTACAGAATTAGAACAAAGAATCCTAAAATTCATATGGGGCAACAAAAGACCCCGAATTTCTAAAGCAATCCTGAGAAAAAAGAACAAAACGGGAGGCATCACAATCCCTGACTTCAAAACATACTACAAAGCTACAGTAATCAAAACAGCATGGTACTGGTACAAAAACAGGTGCACAGATCAATGGAACAGAATTGAAAGCCCAGAAATAAAACCACACATCTATGGACAGCTAATCTTTCACAAAGGAGCCGAGAGCATACAATGGAGAAAAGAAAGTCTTTTCAACAAATGGTGCTGGGAAAACTGGAAAGCCACATGTAAAAGAATGAAAATTGACCATTCTTTTTCACCATTCACCAAAATAAACTCAAAATGGATCAAAGACCTAAAGGTGAGACCTGAAACCATAAGGCTTCTGGAAGAAAACGTAGGCAGTACACTCTTTGACATCAGTATTAAAAGGATCTTTTCAGACACCATGCCTTCTCAGAGAAGGGAAACAACAGAAAGAATAAACAAATGGGACTTCATCAGACTAAAGAGCTTCTTCAAGGCAAATGAAAACAGGATTGAAACAAAAAAACAACCCACTAACTGGGAAAAAATATTTGCAAGTCATATATCTGACAAAGGCTTAATCTCCATAATATATAAAGAACTCACACAGCTCAACAACAAAACATCAAACAACCCAATCAAAAAATGGGCTGGAGACATGAACAGACATTTCTCCAAAGAAGATATACGGATGGCCTATAGGCACATGAAAAGATGCTCATCATCGCTGATCATCAGGGAAATGCAAATCAAAACTATACTAAGATATCACCTTATACCCATTAGAATGACAAAAATATCTAAAACTAATAGTAACAAACGTTGGAGAGGTTGTGGAGAAAAAGGAACCCTCATACACTGCTGGTGGGAATGCAAACTGGTGCAGCCACTATGGAAAACAGTATAGAGATTCCTCAAAAAATTAAAGATAGAACTACCATACGATCCAGCCATCCCACTACTGGGTATTTATCCAAAGACTTGAATTCAGCAATCCCAAAAGTCCTATGCACCCCAATGTTCATTGCAGCATTATTTACAATAGCCAAGACATGGAAGCAACCTAAGTGCCCATCAACAGATGAATGGATAAAGATGTGGTACATATATACAATGGAATACTACTCAGCTGTAAAACAGAACAAAATCATTCCATTTGCAATAACATGGATGGACCTTGAGGGAATTATGTTAAGTGAAATAAGCCAGCAAGAGAAGGATAATCTGTGTATGACTCCACTCATATGAGGAATTTAAAATTATGGACTAAGAACAGTTTAGCGGATACCAGGGGAAAGGTGGGGTGGGGGGTGGGCACAAAGGGTGAAGTGGTGCACCTACAACACGACTGACAAACATTAACGTACAACTGAAATTTCACAAGATTGTAACCTATCATTAACTCAATAAAAAGAAAAAAAATAAAAATAAAGATGAGGAAACTGAGGCCTACAGGGCTAAGTAACTTGTCCAGGTTTTCAGAGTTAGTAAGAAGTGATAGAGGCAGGATTTGAACCCAGATGTTCCAACTCATGAGCCCACACTCAGTCGATCATAAGACTAATGAAACTGAGTGAGGGTGAGGATATGATTGGCTGTGAGCCAATCTGCTTTGCCAAGTGAAAAACATTCTGTTCTGCGGTCACAGATTCCTTAAAATGTTTGTTTACTGGTGACAAGCGGTAACAAGCGAAAGAAATAGAATAAATAGAATAGCTCATTGTAAAACCATTCTGATGATTTGAAAAGCAGCCCACAGCTCAGTGAGTGCCAGCAATGTCATCTCACTCAGAGGGCTTGAGTTTTCCTCCCTCTCATCTCTGCTCAGACTTCGCTCTTGTGAGGAGTATGGGCCAAAGCGTCAGTGAGAAAGGCAGGTATAGGAGCACAGGCCAGTGGAGAATTGCTGCCCATTTCCCAAAGCTGTCAGAGAGAAACGGGATAGGGCTGACTCTTGCTCTCTGAGCTTCTAAATGAGAAAGACACAGGAATCAGATTTTAAAATATGATAAGGAAGAACTTGAAGTGGTACCTGGAAGACCTTGAATAGACAAATGTCCAGATGACAACTATATTCTTCCTTATTTTTAAATACCAACTAACATCCTTGTTCTGCATGCTTATTGGACCAATACCAAGAGTTTCCAATATAGGGACTGAAACTGTTTTCTCTTGGACACTAGGTCTCAGCTTCCCTGTTGTCCATGCTGGTGTCCATTCTACAGAAGAGCTAATTTAGTCCAGCTGCGGCCTAACTCTGGTCTGTAGGTCTTGTACTCTCATCCATGTTGTCTCTAGTGACCCACAATGTCTTGAGCCCAAAAATCAAGCATGTGACAAGAACTCTCATTCTTCTCTGACTTTTGTCTTGGTCCAGTGGGTCTGAATGATGGCCTGTCTGCCTGGTCTTTTCTGCCCACAGCCTGTACTACAAAGTACTCCTAGGGCTCAGGGGCAAGGGCTGCAGATCTCTGCTCACTTGTCTTCATCTCACATCATAATCATCACTGCATCAGGCATGCCCATCCCCAGCCTGTGAGTGGCCCAAGGCTGGTGCTTCCCTTTCATATTTCTCTCACTTTCTGTGCATAAACATAGCATGTGCTCAGTAAACAGGCTGACCAAGGAGATGTTTGATTGCTCTAATTTTTAAAGACCTATAGAGTAGCAGTTGTTTTCACATAACGTGACTCTAGGTAGGTAGATCCTGAAGGGAGAGTGGAAGCTCTAAATTTCCTTAGTTATGCCTCTGCATAATTTTTGTGCTATCAAGTTTTTTTCTGCACCAAAGATTCCACTTTCATTTAAATTCAGTGAAACCTCAGTAAAAAACAAAGGCATACAGAGACACACACCAGAGAAGACTAGAAACAGTCCATGACTGTAAAAAAGAAGTTATCTTTTTTCTTCTCATATTCTATATCAGAGGTAAACAGGGATGACAAGCAATAGCAATGTTAATGAGATTGGGTATACATGATTAACTATTATGAACTATTATTGTGATTTGCATGGTTTTACTATTGATGTATTAAGCAATGTTTAGCAATTAAGAGATTCAAACTAGATCTCAACCATCAGGTACTGGGTATTAAGGAAAAAATCACATACAGGAAAGCAGTAGAAAGCAACTAAGTTTTAAAATTGTGGAGGGTCTTTGAAAAGGTGTGCTTGCTAAGGAGTTATGTACAACTCATACGTGGGTAGGTGCAGGATTCTAGGAAGAGAGGCAACGTGGTAGAGAGTCTTGGTGATGCTAAACTGTAGAATGCATTGAACACTACTCTTCCCATCGCAGGAACAGAAGTGAGAGGTTCCTGTCCTCAGCCTGCATCATCTTCATCCTCCATCTTTTGGCATCCTGTGACCACCTTGAAATGCTCTCTTCCTAATTCACTTTTTCCTTCTCGAATCATACCCCTTCCTCTCCCCATTTCCTGCTGTCTGCTTTCCTTTCTCTTATCCTTGAAATACAGCTCCTCACCATGCTGCTATTCTCAGCTCTCTGCTGTTTTCTTTCTCTACTTTCCCTCAAGAGCTTATTCACTATCACAGGGTCAACTACCACTTCTAAGCTGTTAACTCCCAAATCTTTATTTCCTCCCCTAGATCCTCCTTCCAGGCAAGGGCACACATTGCCTACATGACTTCCTACTTCATTTCCACCTGTTGAATCACTTAAAGTTCAGGATGCTTCCAATTACACTCTGCCCAAACTACCTCCTTTTCCCAGTCTCTCTAAGTCATCAATATTCCCTTAATTCCCAGCTGTCCCTCACACTTCATAACCAATCAGCCCTCAAGTCACATGCCTTTGATCATCACACTTCTCTCATCTATCCCATATTTCCATGCTCATTTGCCACTGCCAAAGTTCAGGATTTTATCCTTATTTATACCATTAAAACTGCCTCCTAATTGATCCCCCTGCCCCTAATCTCACATGGCCTCATTCCATCCTAAAATCTGCTATCAAATTAACTTTTCTTGAATGCTGCTGGGATTGTTTCATTCCTTTACTCAAAAATTCTTATGGCTCCTCATTATCTACTGACTACAGAACAGCTCATCCAATCATTCATCGAACAAATATTCATCGAGCACCTACTATGTGCCATACACTTGCACGATGTTAGGGATTCAGCAGCGAGCAAGATAGAAAAGATTCCAGCTTTCATGGCCTTTGCCTTCTACTGGGAAGACAGGCAGTAAACAAGTAAGCAAAAGAACAAGATAATTCAGTGGTATGAGGGAAAGGAGATGTAGTAATGAGAGTGAGTTGCTGGGTAAAGAGGGAACTACTTTGACAAGTTTTATAAGGTAGACATTTTGGAAGAAATGACTTTGATTGAAGACCTGAATAATGAGCAGGACCTGATCATCTGGAGATCTTGGGGGAGGGCATTCCAAGCAAGGAGAACAGCAAGTGCAAAGGCCCTAAGGAGGGAAAGTGAATTATTTGTCATTCTTGGCCCTCTACCATGTTGACCCAACTAGCTATTTAATCTAATTTCACATAACTCCTCCATACAATACTCATATTCCAGCCAAATTATTATTCTTACTGTTCTCTAAACATGCCTTCGTGTTCCCGCTGCCATGTTTTTCTCCATTTTTTCCTTTCATAAGGAAAGTCCTCCTCTTGCCTATCTATAACTATGGAAATCCAGCAAAACCCAGTTCAGAGGTCACCCTTTCTGTGAAAGCATCACTGATAACCTCCAGCAAAAGTTCACCTTTTCCTCATTGAAATCTGATTACATATGTTGGGACCTCTCGTCTTACTTGCCACAACCAGATAGTTATAGAGGGGGCTGCGTTCCTGGAACAGGCATTGTAATTTGAAATACATAAGCCAAATCAGAACTTTCTTATGGAGACTGTGTCATGATGATGGTTTTCCTCCCAGTTAAGGACCTGGTCCCTGAAGTACAGAGAAATGTTTTGAAACAAAAAATTTAAGAATCTCTGTCTAATATTTTATCTCGGAACTATTCAAACTTTATTTTTAAGCAGTAGCACCTTGCCCCCCAATAATATATACCTATATTGTCCACTATATAAAGCATAAAAGCAGAGCTGGTCTGGTTGAATCAGGGAAAGGAGATCCAAGAATCTCCCTGTTCAGCTTCTTTGCCCTTGACAAGCGACAGATCCTCCATCTCCAGCCCACACCTTCACTCCCTGAGCCCCTGATGTGTGGAACCCTGTAGCTTCAGGAACATGATTTAATAATGAACAGCCTTACCAAATGCACAGCATATGTAAATCAATTCGATTAACCTCGTATTTTTTATTTCTTTAGAAGAATGCTGATGGAGGCTTTGAGGACAATGGGGACCGGGAGAGGCCATTGCTATAGGACTCACAGAAAAGAGCCAGCCAGAGTATTCACAGGACAGAATGTCTGTGGTCCCATCTCCATCCACTTTTGTTTAGCCAACTCCTTCTTTTCCTTTGAGTCTCAAATTAGGTGTCATTTCTTCCAGGAAACCTTCCCTGACCCCAAGCTTGGGCTAGATCTGTTATGGACTTGTACCTCACCCTGCACTTTCTTAACCACAGCTCCCTATTATACCTGCTTGTTCTACAGTAATTGCAACAGTGGCTCCTCCACTGGTCTGTGAGTTCCGTGTGAGCAGCAACAGTGCCCGTCTTGTACACTCCAGAACTCCCAGTGCCTTCAATGCATGGCACAAGGTAGGTGCTCTGGTATCTGTTGAATGAATGTATGGATGGATGAAAATAGGTAAGGTGCAATTCAGGGCAGGAGAAGACAGGAATGGGGCCTTACCAGCCAGAGCTCACCTGCAAGCACCCTGATGCCATGTAGACAATGAACAACCTGCTGTAGTGCTGTAAGGAAGTGGTTGGGTGCCTCACATGGTGGCCCTACACACCCGTTTTGCTTTCTTTTGAAATTGTAAGCTTATTGGGAGGCTCCAACTATGGTTTACATCCATACCCCTTTAGGGAAAATTTGATGTTTGCTGCCTAGCATCCATCCCCTCTTAACAGTCCCTTTTGGCAAGTACTCCTGCACCCTCCTCAGACAGGTGCTGTCAATGGGCTGACCAAACTCCCAGTTCAAGAATGGGTCTGAATCACTTTAAGACAATCAGCATATCCTGTCCCCAGCAGCCCACAGTAATTGGTTCAAGAAGAGGCATGTAACCCAGTCAGAGTCAATGAGCCCTCAGTAGCTCTTAGCTGGGGCTTCTTGGGAAGGGGGAGTTCTGCAAAGAAAGTACAAGCACAAAATTTAGCTCCAGACTGGGTTGGAGTCCCGACTGCATGGCCAGCTAGCTAAAAGACCTTGGAGATATTACTTAACCTCTCTTCGTCTCAGTTTCTTCCTATGTAAAATAGGCATGAGATTATAGTAGGGAGTATATATACACACATACTTAATTGTAGTGAATATTTTACAAAGTATACATACATCAAATCACCAACTTGTACATCTTACATATATACAAGAAAACAAAGAAAAGAAAGGCACCTGACACACAGATCAACATATAGTAGCCGCTGTTGCTTCCATTGTTGTCATTGTTGTTATTATTCCACGGGATATGGTGGTGTGTAGATATGAGGCTTTGGTCTGCAGCCATCTTGCTGCCTCAAGGGAAGCTGGTCAGAGGCTGAGGCCAGCACAGAGGGCAACGGAGCCCAAGACACAGAGAAATGAGCCCAAAGACATGAGTTGAGTCTTTGGATTAAGCCATGCCTGGAATCAACCTTATCCCCAGACTTTCAGAGATGTGAACTGATGAATTCCCTTTCTTGTGTAAGCCACTCAGAGTTGTATTTGCTATTATTTAGAGTGAAAAGATTCCCTGCTGGCTCACTGTTCTTTGGTGGCAGAGATCTTACCAGCCAGAGCTCATCTGCAGGCAAAAGAAATCCAATTTTTTGAGTACAAATGTTGGCAACCAAGTGATCTGTTACCCTCTGTTAGTCAGTTTTACACGTGTTATATCACTTACCCTTCATTATGACCTTTAAGATAGATATATAGGATACTTCTTTCCCCTTTGTATGAACGTGGAAGCAGAGGCTTAGATGGATTAAGTGATTTGCCCAAGGCCTTAGAGCCAGTCAGGGGTGGATCTGAATCCTCTACCCTCTTCTACCAAGGCCTGTGTTTTTACACCTCATCCTTTACCTATTCCCAAGGGACGAAGAACAGATAGGGCCCCAAATGATAAGTACTCCATATTTAGGTACTTGAAAAAAACTTGGAGTGAAATTCAGTTCTTCCTAATTTTGATACCACCTCAGTATCATATAATGACTCAATCTCAGGGACAAGTGCTAGTTAGCAACCAAATGTTTAGAGAATCAATAATCCAATTTTTAAAAAGGGAATTAATGCCATACTTAAATTTGTAGGCTATAGATCTCATTTCTTAGAGCCACTTTAAGCTGGCTGAGCATTAAAAATAGAAAAGATCATGAAATTAGTGTGCAGAGGTTTTTTTTTTTCTTTCCTACTTTTTAACCTCAGGCTCTAGATGGGTGGCAATCCTAATTAGGAAATTATTTCCTTTCAATTAATTGTAGATGGCAACAGTCATACTAAAGACTGCAATCCACAGCTCAATATTAGTACCTTGGGCCAAAATTTTATGTTGGCAAATGTTCCTGTGGTGAATTGTGATTGTCCTGTTTTCAATAGTTATTTCCCTCCTGTTCTCTGTAGAATTAACCTCTTGTGAATCCACTTATAAACTGTTAGCAAGAAATTTTAATTGCGAAGAAAATTACATGGATTCTGGGCTACTTCCTGACACCTACTCTGCACACACAGTTCTTTGCACGGTGATGTAGGGCCCTCACTGGTTCGCAAAGCTCTCACTCACACAGTGGGTTGAAGGCTGCTAGTGATAAAGAGGGAAGTTTGCAGTAATTCTAACTCTCCCATGAAAAATCTCCAGGATTTCTCCCACTACTGTTTTGCAATTCATTATTCCTGATGTCATCTGTAATGTTTCATTTTTGCCAAAGCACAAGTTGCAAAACACTCATTTATTGCTAGTATAAGTTCTTTATCCTACGATATCCCTAGCGAAGGAAAGATTATTAATTAAAAGTTGCTTTCTGAAATGAAAACACTATGAAAGAAAACATAAAGATAATTTTTAAAGTAATAATTTATAAGAAGGAGTATTGATATGTGCATCTTTTCAAGGATGTACAATTAATTCAGCACACTTTTTCTGATTATATTTTATTTTTAATTTTATCTATGTTTGTGGTTTAAAATAATTGATTTGTACAAAAAGGCAATGGGAGAGGAAGAACTCTGTCCCTGAAGTCTCTTTGAGGTATTTATTTGGAGATAAATTGGATGATACTTTTAGGAAATAATGTTTTTTGTTTTTGTTTTTTGCCATAATCAGAATTCTTATCTAGTCCAGTGCAAGGCAGTGAAGGTTTATCAGGCAAGGTTTGTATGGAAACTTGTTGGAGAGGGTTCACAGATATTTTATATCACTTTCTCACCTAGAGTCTAGGACAAAGAATATCACTTCACAGTGAAGCCTTGGGAAGAAGGAGACCCATAGCGTGAGGAATCAGGCCTTCCTCCTCCACGTTTGAAACTTATACCTGGGGGATTGTGCCCTGAATGAAGCATCATGGTTAGGAAGCAATTCCAATGCAAAGAAAAATTGCATGGTTTTATCATAATCTGCTGTTTGTTCATTGAAAGCCAGCTTGTTATGCAAACTATGTAGAAAGGTACTTGAGCAATACACCAGAAAAGGTAACGAAAGGTAAATTTGTTAAGTTGTGCTCCCTGTGCCCTGCAAGCATCCCTTATCTGGCCAACTTCTCCCTCTGTCAGACACCTTACACTTACATATGCCCACAGCTCTGTAATCTGGGCTTTCCACCTCATCCAAGGAGGGAAGCACATGGGATGGTCAGATGGCCTTCTTTACTGGACAGTGGATTGGTTAATCCTTTATGGCTTGTCTTCCTCCAACTTCTACTCTGGAAGAATTGAGTGTGTCTATAGACCAGGAATAGGTGTGGGAGGGTCTATAACAACAGAGTGGTTTATCCCATCCCCCAGCCAGGCAAATGTGACAAAAAATCCCTAAAATTATTATAAATTCTTTACCTTAGATTCAAGTAATGTAATCTACTGGACAGAATCCAACATGTGGTAGGGGTCTCTAGTCTGGCCAACTCGTTCCTTTGCCCTGTCTGTAGGCATGAGGACACATTTCTAGCCTTTTGGAGACTGCACATGTCCACCCTATCAATTTCTGGCACATTCTCCATGGAGCCCCTCCTTTACATTCTTTTAATCTTTTCTCCACCCTCATTCTAAGCATCTGCCCCCTCTCCTATTGTGTTTTCTGGTATAGGGTCTGGTCATTCTCAACAACAGAGCAGAAGTGGGTACATAGGATTCAGAGCCTAGAGAGGGAGTGGGTCATCAAGTGAGGATGAAATATCTTTTTAAAAATCATATTTTTCAGACTTTTTTCCAGCCATTCCAGGCTGTTTTAGCACACAAGCATATTTATCTTTGTACACGTTCAATTAGCAGTGACCGTCTTCGCATGTTTCTGCTGCTATCCTGTAAGTGTTCCTATTTATTTTCATTTGTAACTGTCCCATTTTCTTGCCTGTGTATTTTATTCCTTCCATTAGATTTCACGGTCTTAAAAGGAAGGGGCCATATCTTCCATTTCATTTTAATTCTCTAAATTCTCTACAAACAGCACTTAATAGATGCTCCTGGCTTCCTTACATGCCTTAACAAATAGCTTTGATTCTGCTGGTGCCCTGGGCTTTTCACAGGAAGCCTGTCACGTGGAGGTGCCCCTTTCGACCTTGACCAAAGCTCTAAATCCTAGTCATCTGCGTGTTTTCCTTTCATCATAAAAATGCTGCTGCCAAGGAGGTGTGGTCCAAAACAGACTCAGGAATCAAACTCCAAATTTAACCCTAATGTCGATATTGAGGACAAGGGGACAGCAAGTCACACCCTGGACACTGGTATTTTGGCTCTAAGGAAATTGTGTGTAACGAATAGTTATGCTGATACAGATTCAACCACTCTCTTCCTCTGAGAACAGTTTGCCTGACAGGCTTGTGATGAAATTCTTTTTGTCCCTTTCTTGTATTCTAAAAAATAAAAACAAGGCCATCCGCATAATAATGACACCAAAATAATACGAGGCTTGTGAATGAGCATAATGAATGCAGAGAAAATTGCTGGCAATTAAGGCTGAAACAACGTCCCTGTCTTTCTAGGCACAGCAACGCCTTTCCCAAACTGCTTTCTTCCTCCTCCATCCTGCCTAGGGTTTTTGAGGACATTTAGACATTTGGTCATTTTAGCCTTTGCTGTGTTTTGGGATTTTTCAAAGAGGATGTGAATGATCCCATAAAGACAATGTTTCAAAAGCTCCTAAATTGACAGATAATGATGACTTTAGGTGAGCTGGTAAACAAAGAAAGCAAAAGTTAAGCCCAGGGTCTGGGGAAAATTGACATTTAAAGCTTGATAGAGAAATCAGAGGTCATTCGATCAGGCACTCAGAAACCCAATATGGGTTATAGTCAGTGCCAAATGATGAGGACTATAGGTCAAGATACAAATGGCATCATGCTTGAATGACAATTGGGAATATATATTGGGTCGGATGTTTTTATTTTGACAGATTACACCTTGTGGCCAAAGTGGCAAATGATGGACCTTACTGGTTATCAGATAAACACTGTCAAAGAAAGTTGGAGACCACGTTCCTTTAACTCTGACTTTGCCTTCAGATTATGCTCCTGAGCTTCACTGGCTGTTAATCCACTGGAAAGTGATAGACACCCAAAGTTTTAATTTTCTAATTTGTTTAGAAGAGCTTTGCTTTCTTTCTATACCTCACTTCCAAATTCTCCTTTTCATTGTAGTATAATTAGCTTCCCCTTGTTTATGTATAATCGTAAAGGGAAATTTAGCATATATTTATGAGAATCAGTTCCCCCAGTAAGGAGGAAATGCACACTTTATGTTATTCCAGGCCAGAGAGAAGGAACCTTGAATCAACTTCAAATCTCATTGCTCTTCTTTTCAGTGTATGCTGATACTCTTTGACCCACTTCAAATTATTTTTTTGTTTCCATGCCCTTATCTGCTTTGACATGACAAGTTATGCTTTTGATTTCTTTTGATGCCCCTAAAGTTTAACATTATGCTGAGAATCTTTACAATTTAATAAACAGAGAAATATGATGCATTTACCCTGTATCTGTAGATATGCAGGTCTGTCTCACAAAGAAAATTAATTCATCTCTAAGGTTCAGGGCTTCCCAAATTTCAAAGTCATGAGTTCATATGCACTGATGTGACTATGTACACAAATATCCAGGACTTAAGAAACAAAGTCTCCTGCGCATCACTCCAGCTGGGATTGGGGACTAGTGAAAATGCAGCTGGGAATTCTTTTCAATTCATAATGGGCTCTACTCCAAGCTTCAACCGTCACACTGCTTGTTCTGAAATACTTATTCAACTCCTAGGAAACATACAAATGCCTTCAGTGGTAGTGAGGAAAGAAGAAGGTACAGTTCTGCTGGCTGAGGTCTAGAGGGCATAAGCCAGTCTCTCCTGAGGGATGAGTTAGAGCAGAGGAAAGAGGGAGGCATTTTCTTCATTTGTCCCACATTTACCCTCTGGCAGTTGCTAAAGGCAATACTGCAAGTTGGTTGAAAGTAAGGAGGAGGGTTGGAGAAAGTAAAGTTGGTTGAAAAAAACATAGTTTTGAGTATTTGGTATTAATAAAGACATCCCAAATCTTTTCCACTGCATTTCCATTGCAAAGAAATGAGTCAACCAAGAAAGGACAGTTAAGTTAGTTTGAAAAGTTCCCTTCTAAGGGAACAGAAATTTCAGACAATGAGAGTGAAGTAAATCTCACACTTAAATTGAAGCACCAAACTATAAAGCTTTTGAAGTTACTCTATTCTTAGGACGGGAAGATGTTCTCAGTATGGCAAAGGATTCATCCACAAAATGTCCTTCCCCTCCCTAATACATTTGGGTTACTTATAAAAGTAGACGTCAGAAAGGGTTTATGAATGTTATTTTTTGCTCTGAGTACTATAGCTTCTACCTGCCCAGGCCTCTCTTCTTTTCTGACCATGCCTAGAGTCATTGGTCAGGAATGCCTCACCAGCTTTTTAGGGAACAGCAGCCAAATTGGGCAGTGTCTATGTGTATATGAACATAAAATTCAAGTATTATTGTTAGCACTAAAGTTTGAAAGGATGAGAAACTGGCTCCATGCCCTTTCATGACTTGCAATTGGTCTGTTGATGCATAAACTTCGGATGGAGGAAAACAGGTCCTCTGATAATAATTCTGAACGTTAATTTTAAGCGCTGTTCCATAGATTTATTTAACTTCCAAAAATACCATGCTTCAAATTAATGGTCCATTTATTTGAACAGAAAGGATCCAAAAATGGTGAGGATAATACTCCAACTGTCAGCTCAGAGACAGGGCTCCTGATTACCTGTCTAGGTTATCCTGGGAAGGGGGGAGAGTATAAGCAGATATCAGTCCATATTCTTCCCCCTAGAAACAGAGAAATGCAAGTGCCTGAATCAAGACAAGTGATAACATTTTTTAAGACATAAAAGAAAAATGTGTTTAGAGTTATCTTTATTTTTAAATTTTTTAAATTTTTAATTTTTTTGGTGAGGAAGATTGGCCCTGAGCTAACATCTGTGCCAGTCTTCTGCTCTTTTGTATGTGAGATGCCACCACAGCATGGCATGATGAGCAGTGTGTAGGTCCGCGCCTAGGATGCGAACCTGCGAACTCCAGGCTGCCAAAGCAGAGCACATGAACTTAACCACTACTCCACCCAGCCAGTCCCTAGAGTGATCTTTAAATAAACTTACATTACAATATCTTTACAGGGCTTATTTTATTTTTTGAGAAATTCAATGTCTCCCCACCTATTCTCCCTGCTCTCCAAATCGAATGAGTTTATGCTAAGAACATATTTTCTTATCCTGATTTAGGAGTGATCTTTGATGACAAAACTGTTCCTCATTCTTTCATTCAATATATATTTATTGAATGCAAATTACTGGGCAGTTTCTGTGACAGGCAGGTAGGCAGGGTAAGGATATAGCAGTGAGTAAGACTCAGTCCTTGCCCCACAGGGAACTTAGAGTCTTGGGGGAGAAAGACAAGTTAACAGGTGACTGCAATACCGAAAGATAAGAACCACTCTGAAGATTAATAAGGGACACTTGGGAGCACATGGAAGGGAAATCCAACCAAGCACACTTGGGGAAGGGGTCAGGAAATACTCTCTGGAGGAATAGATGTGTAGGCTAAGACCAGAAGAATCAGGAGTTAGGGGAAAGGAGTGAGAAGTTGGGGCATGTGGGAAAACTTTTCAGGAAGACAATGTGTTCAATCCTGGCCGACGGGGAGGGATGAGTTTCTCATTAACTAGAGCAGCCAAACTCCAATCATTGTCTTTGCTCACATTCTCCAATGTCAGAAGAGGTCAATAATTAATATTTCCACATAGTTGGTAAATGTGCAAGGGGGCCATTTTGCCTTAAGATGGGATTTCATGCAGGGCTCTTACTTGCTTGTTATTGTGACTATTTTTGACGACTGGCAACAATAATCTGAAAGATTATTTTTTAATTAATTAATTAATTTTTTTGAAGATGGCCAACTAATGTCTGAAAGAACCATATATATATATATATATTTTGTTTTTCCTTCTTCTCCCCAAAGCCCCCTAGTACATAGTTGTATATTTTAGTTGTGGGTCCTTCTAGTTGTAGCATGTGGGATGCTGCCTCAGCATGGCTTGATGAGCGGTGGTGCTAAGTCTGCACCCAGGATCTGAACCAGCAAAATTCTGGGCCACCGAAACAGAGCGCATGAACTTAACCACTCAGCCACAGGGCCAGCCCTTCATTTATTTTTTGAGTGTTATATACATTCACGTGATTGAAAATTCAGAAAGAACCAAAGGGCAACATATCACATATATACCTTGTTTTATTTCCTTAATAATATATCTGAAGATCACCCCTAATCAGTAGGTTAAACAGTCCCCTATGCTTTTTAATGGCTTCATGGTGTTGTTTTATGGACGTACCATATATTGGTGCTACTATAAAGACATTTAGGTTTATCCAAATTTTGATCTTACAAATAATTCTGTAGCAGTAACCTTGTATATTCCTCCAGGTTAAATTTCTAGAAGGCAAATTGCTGAATCAAATGCTATGTGCACTGTAACTTTGTTAGATATTGACAAACTGTCTTCCATAGAGGTATGTCAGCTTACACTCCCAACAGTAATGCATGAGTTCATGTTTCCCCACAGTCTGAAAATTTTTAGATTTTTACCAATCTGATAGATTTAAAAAATGATATATCAGATTAATTTTTATTTGCATTTTCCTTCTTATAAGTGAAGTTAAGCATTTTCCATCTTTTCTAAAGAGCCATTTATTTGTATGTCTTTTTTTTGTGAACTGCCTGCACATGACCTTTGACGGTATATCTATTGTGTTTTTACTTTTTATTGGTTTGAAGGGGCTCTTTACATAGAGAGTTATGATATGTATGACAAATAATTTTCTTATACTCTGCTTAGTGTGGGCCTGAACACTTTTGAGGCCCAAACTTAGTTTATGCTCCAGTGTTGAAAATGGGGTCTTAAGCACTGGTTCAAGTGATACAAGGAATTCAGAACTGCTTCCTACTAAATATCTTGACTAGGATTTCAAATACTCCTGCCCTTTTACATAGAGGAGAATATGCCTTATTTTCATCCTTATCCCCTACTCACCTACATGGTTTCCAAAGCCAATGAATTAGCAGTGACAAGATCATTTCATCCAAGCCCTCTTTAGAGAGCAGAACTTGGTGCAGCTAATTCCAGCTTCTAGAAAGAGCTGTTTGAAGGTAATATCCTCAAGGTCTGAGGTGCGATGAGGTACAGGGATAATCCTACCTGTTTACTCCCCTAGTATTGCATTCTGAGTTCTGTCTCTGCATCATTTGAAGACCTCAGGGCTACACACTAAAACCACAGCCCTGCAATCTCTTAAAGAACAGCCTTCATTGTAGTGACGGTTTCAAGGATGTACACGTATCTCCAAACACATCAAGTTGTATACATTAAATACGTATGGCTTTTTGCAAGTCAATCATATCTCAGTAAAGCCTCAATAAAGTTTTTTTAAAAAAGGAATTGCCTTTACTTTGTCATCAAGCATGAGAATTTCAGAATTTGTGCCAGGAATAACTCTGTTTTCCAAAGCACTAATTTGTTTCCTCCCCTTAGGGAATAAAGTTTGAATTCTACCACCCCAACTCCTTCTATTTAAATTCCTTTAATTATTATTATTTCTGTTTTTGATGAATTTTTTTGGTGGAGAGGGATGATCAGGCTAATTAATAACCAACCAATTCAATCAGCATTTTTCAGCACAATCTGCACATTAAAATCACCTGGAGAGATTGAACCCTCTCTAAGTCCCAGACAATTCAGTTAGAATCTCTGGGGTGGGGGTGGGGGGTGGATTTAGAAGCTGCCCAGGTGATTCTGATGCTCTGTGAGGGTTGAGGACAAGTGAGCGAAGCAAACAGGTGAAATTGCAGCAGCAGAGCAGAAACTGCCCAATGAAATCATTATTTCCATTCTCTGTGTGATTAGTAAAAATAATAATAGCAATTAGGTACTGTATTAACAGTCATAAGTTTGAAATGGCATTGGAGGTGGAGAGCTGGCCTCTCTCTCTCATTCATCTTGGAATGAGGAATGGTGAAATTCTGGAAAGGAAGAGTCGTGCAGTACTTTCCTATAAACAAGAAAATTTCCTAGAAAGTTTGACCAAAGAGCTAATATTGTCCTGGACTTTTTTGAGGTGAGATTTTGGCATTTCATCACCCTTCTACTCGGTAGAACTCATTAAGGGCAAGGGTAGTGTCTTAACAGCTTTGTATGCCCAGTGTCCTCCATGTTGCCAGACATACAGTTGGTACTTAATGCATGCTTGTGAAGGGAAAGAAGAAACTAAGTGTAAAATTGTTTCAATTACCCAGGAATATATTGAATATTCTATAACTGTTTTGTCATTTTATACTGCATTTAATCACTCATATGGAAAGTCTGTTACGAAAATGATGTACTCTTTAAAAAGAAATCACCTAAATAAATATCGTATGAAACAAGCATTAAAGTATACACAAAATAAAGACAGGATCAGTAATTGTGTTGCATATTCCATGCTGCCCCATATATGTATTTATCCATTCTATCTCTTTCTCATCTCTTTGATGTTCATCTCCGTAGAAAGAAAGTGAATCAATGTGGGAGGAAGGGTTTCAGAAAGAGAAAGAGATCAGGGTGGAAAGAGAGATGGGGAAAGAAAGAACAAAAGGAGAAGGATAAAGAGAAAGAAACAAAAGTAGAAAGTGAGGATTAGTTCTACACCACACGCATTTAATAGTTTAAAGGTTGAAAATAACATGCATGAGATTTTTCTATAGGAATTGATCCTTCAGATGGAGATCAGGGAGGAGGTGAAGACAGCAGGAGAGTGCAGTAAAGGGCTCTTGCCGTATAGAAAGAGTGCCCAAACCAACTACACAGATAGCATATCATTAAAAGCTAGTTCCACCAGTGTCCCTTCCATTATGGCTCCACAGCCCACCCCAACTCCATTAATCCAGTAGAAGTTCATCGAGTATTTAGTACTTTCAAGACATGGTGCTTACTTAAATATGAGGAATATATCAAGATGATTGCAATAGGAATCCTGCCCTCGGGGATCTTATGTCTGACCTACAGCTATAATTTAAAATAGAAAGTAATATTTGCCATAAAAAGGTACAAATATTATGGAATTTTATAAGAGGGATAGATTCTCACACTGATTCCCATTAGCAGCCCTTTGGATGTTTCCTTTTCAAAATAGTATCATCTCCGAATATCTTAACTTCCTAGAGTCAACCTATTGTGCCTAAAAGGAACTAACTTGTTATTCTGCAGTTATGGCCAAGGTACCTTCCAATTCTTGAATTCCACATCATTATCATTAAATGGTGATTTCTAAGTGGCCAGATACATACATCATAGCTCTAGACTGTTAAACACAGACAGTCCTTGTCTTTAAGGAGTGGAAAATCTCGGCAGGACATCACACAATATGTGAACACACATAGGCAGTGTATATATGATGAAGCTCCTTGATTATTTACAGGAATGAAGAAGTGACATAGACATCTCTAGAAGTTCTTCTATTATTAGGACCAATCATTTGGAGTAAAATAGGAGAGAGTTAGAGCCAGGTTTGATACCAAAGAATATCTTATGAAAGAGCTGGGGTTTCTGTTGATACACAGGGTGGACCAGAGCTAACTTTGAAGTGCCAGAGGACCCCAGTTAAGTAAGATGTGAAGGTTCATGTTTGGGGGAGATGGGAGAGAAGGACCCCTAGTTTAATACCTAGATTGAAATGACATCCAATATATTTGTAGAATGTACAATTTGTATTTTATGATTAATGATGGATTTGAAAAGGGCTTCTCCTGGGCTTGTCTTAGGAATGCACTGTCTAAGAGAAACTTGGGAAATGAGTGGCACCAATTACCTTGATGTACGGCAATCATCTTTTCACATTATCCAAAGAAACAGATCTCTGTGGCCAGTCCAATAGGAAACACTAATTCTGAAGCGGAAAAGGCCGGACAAAGGTCTTAAACTTGTCAGGTTCTGTGCTTTGGTACTTGTCTGCTCTTCACTTGGTTTTCGAGTGAAAAATTCCTTTTGAAAAAGAAAAAAAAGGATCAATCTGTTCCAGTAAACCAATGGCCTAGGGATGGACTGATTGATCTCATTTCAATCAGTGCAGTCGGGGAGCATGATGGTGCTCAAGGTGGATGTAGTGGTGGCAGCAGCGGCTGCCTTGGCTCAGCCTCTCAGAGTCTACAGGGCATGGATAGAACTAGAAGTAATAAACACACTGGCTGAATGCAGGAAGAAGTAAGGACATGACTTCTCTTTACCTGGGTCTATTCTTTGTCAAATGGCCAACACTAAGCTGACCTGGGCTAGGAGAGTGAAGAAAGCCTTAAGAGGAGCAATTAGAGGTGGTTAGTTCATCAGAGCATCTTGGTCAAGGACTTAACGCTGATGTAGAACCGGGGTGACGGTGAGCTCTAGGGAGCTGTTGTTAAGGAGAAAAGCAACTTGGTCAAGGAGGGGAGAGAAATCCTCTTGGCAGCAGCATGAACCTTTATGAAGCAATCTCCTAAGGCAGAGCGTGCAAATCCTGTGAACTGCTGCTGTGAAGCCAGTTGAGCTCGCTCCTAGCACTTCATATTGTACATGTCATTGTCAATTTGGTAAACCAGGCAGTGACTGTAGCCACCATTTCAGGAGTCTCATAAAGTGAAACGCCATTATAATTTCAGCAGTGTTAAGAGAAACTGAAGGTTTCAACAAAATGAAACTCTGTAACTATAGACATGAAGCTCTGTCTTCCCTGAAAGCAGCTTTATAGCATATAAAACCAACCTTCCTTTCTGCAATTAAATCAGAACAAGATAGATGTGTCTCATTCGTTGATGTAATGGCCTTGAAGCATCTTAATGGAAACACTCTAATAAAAGTTTATCTCAAACACTGACCAAAACCTTAGCACTGGCTGCTGTGAGAATGGTGAGCAACATCCCTGAGCATTCAGGCTTATCGAAAAAGAAACTTCTATGTCAAAACTTGGCAATGAAGAAATAAGGATGAATTGTGAGAACTGTGAGGATGAGAAAAATACAATTACTTCCGGACCAAGCCCCTCACCTCACAATTTCAGAGAAGTAATTTCTGATCTCTCAGTCACAAGGTCTTCGAAAGACCTTCTCATACCTCCATCAACTCATCTATAGTGGCTGGGAGATGAATAGAATGGCCTCCCAGCTCTCTTTGCTCTGACAGCCATGTGAAAGAGAACAGGGTGTCACTGTACTTCTCACACTGGAACTGAGCTCTTTAAAAATAATATCCCTTTTTAATCTCTAAAAGAAAGGAAAAGAAAATCTCTGAGCAGCCATAAAGAAAATCCTATGGCGTGTTCAGAGAGAAAAGCATTCCTAAGAAATCCACCTCTTGGCACTAATAATGACACTTTCAACATGGATGGGAACCTGAATTGCATTTCCCTCACAGGGTTTACCATTTCCATGGGAATCATGATGTTTCCAAGCTTTGTCTCCAAAATGACTGTATTTCACAAACTTGAGGACCAATTCTCATGTATATTCCACTCCCCAAAACCTGTCCCTCTGCAGGGTAGCTAGAGATTGACTGATCCTCATTTCAGTCAGTGCAGTCAGGGGACAAGATGGTGCTCAAGATACAGAAACAAACGATAACCAAGCCCCCTTAGTCTAAAGGAAGCTATGAAGTTCGGATATGCTGGGTAGTTATTTTCATGTCCACGAAGGTCACTTAATATCTTAACTTTATTTACTAAAGGGGAAAGCAGGCACAGTTCACACTGAAATTTAGGAGCCACAAATGGAATTCAATCACTAAGTTCATTTCCTGTTGTTCACCTTTGCTTGGAAATACCACCTTGTACTAGTGCTGTGATCTGACCAGAGTGCTGGGAAGAGCCATCTCTATTTAAATGACAGCCACTATTCTTGCTCTTTAAGTCAATGGTATGGACTTTCCAGTTAGCCCCGTGTGAGTTGTTCTGAGTTTGAGTTTCTGTCTCACAAGCTACTAGCTATGTGACCTTGGGCAAGTTATACACCTCCCAGCATCTCAGTCTTTTCATCTGTAAAAAGGCAGCTACTTCATAAGTGTGTTGGGAGGAAAAATTCAGATAATGGTTATAGACAGTGGTGTCTGGTATCTGGTAAGAGCTCCATAAATGGTAGATGTTATTAGTAGTAACAGCATTGCTATTATTCAGTTTCTCAGGCCAAAGATGGATAAACTAGGCAGAATAAGCTGGGGCTGAAATATTCAATGTGTCTTTAGTTTTGTTTTGCTTCTTCTACTTTCTGGCCATGAAAGGACATCAGCGAAGCTTTTGAGAAAGTAGATCCAATGTTTCTTTTTTCTGTATTCAACTGGTGCCCTCTTTGTTTGGCCATGAACACACTGCCACTGTGAATAATGAAAATTCTATAATGTTTTCACTCAACTTCTGCCTCTTGGCAGCCATGACCAAAATCACCCTGCAGCTGTCATTTACAACAGGGATCCCTAGCCAGTCGCTTGCAGCCACCCTGCTGTGAGGGGCAGCTGCTCAAGAGTATTTCAAGCAGGAAAGTGACAGAGCCAGATGCTATCAGGAATCCCTCAATGAGGTCAGGGTATTAGAAAACAGTAAGCCCCCGGCCCCCCGAAAAAGGATGAGAACTCCTGTTTCCAACCCATGCTGGCCAACCAACCATACGATTTTCCTGAGATCTTGTTAATTACAACAAAACCCTAGATACCTTACCTCGCTTGGAGACCTACAAAATTAGGAGGAAACGAGGGGCTGGCCCCGTGGCCGAGTGGTTAAGTTCGCGCGCTCTGCTGCAGGCGGCCCAGTGTTTCGTTAGTTCGAATCCTGGGCGCGGACATGGCACTGCTCATCAGACCACGCTGAGGCAGCGTCCCACATGCCACAACTAGAAGAACCCACAACGAAGAATACACAACTATGTACCGGGGGGGCTTTGGGGAGAAAAAGGAAAAAAATAAAATCTTTAAAAAAAAAAAAAAAATTAGGAGGAAACGAGTGGAGCACAGTGATAGTTTCATGGAAAGGTGGTCTGTTACGACAATCCTTTAAACTTTTCTTGTAGGATTTCAGAATTTTAAAATTCAATTATATAAGAAGTGATAATAATGCATAACTTTAACTTACATACAACTCTTTCAAATATAGAAGACACATTCTCTCCTTAAAATGCTCTGAATTCAATAACCTATTTGGGAAATCTAAGATCTTAAGGTTTTCCTTGAATTCTTCCTCCAGTAGAATAGGAAAGATGTTCAGAAAAGCATTTTTCATTGTTTGTTTGAGAAATGCTAGTTTTTTGGACTGTTAACAGGTGTTACACAAAAGGTATGTCTAAATTTATCTGAGTGAAATAAAATTAAATAGGATTCTTCATCAGCAAACACCCAGAGCTTTTAATGCTGATGTACCCTATGTATAGCATTTTCCAAATATATTTGATTAGAGAGAGAAGCAACTAGGAACTAACTACAGGAATATGTTTTCTCTGCAAGACAGTTTGGGAAATACAGTCCCAGACTATAAGCAACTGAGAACAGGGACAATATTTTATTTTTCTTAATTTCTCCTTAACCCTAGCATAATCCCTGGAATGAAGTTATGTTCATTGAATGAATTAATAAAGGCTAAGTCAATTCCTCAAGTTTATTGATAAATACGCAGCACGGAGGAGAAAACAGTTTCTAGTCAGCCCAAAAGAATGGATGCTAAGATGTGTCATCTGATGAAGGCCACAATTAATCATAGTAAAATTTAGAATAATTCAGAAAGGAAAAAAATTGAGATGTCATGGAATGAGAACATAGTAAATCACATGTCTAGTAGAACAGAGAAATTATTTTAATATAGGAAATTCAATAAATGATGCTTTTGCAAATGAATTCTATAGAATATTGTCTTCTACCTGCCTTGTGCTCTGGTAATGGGAAAGAGTAACCTGAGGCCAGCCTTGCCCCAGGGCAGAGTATCTCCTTGTTCATCTTCTCTTATTTCACCTGTAGCACATAAGAAAGGTACAGCAGTTTCTGCAGGTGTGGTTGCCCTATAATTCTGTAGGGATTAGATGAATACATGCTGGTGGGAGGAGAGGAAACAGTCTGAAGGAGGTACATTTCTCCACCTGAGCCTCCCTTTTATGGCCCTGACACACCACAGGTCCGACACCAGACACCCAGCCACTGCTGAACCATCCCCAGCCCTCCCCTAACCCACATAGCAGTGGGATGACCATCTGGACCACTGCTTGAAGGCAGTGTGGATAGTGAGTGCCCCACAGAGTAGCTGCAGACATGATAAGGAACCCCACATCAGCAGCCAGGATGCTGGTTGCCAAGTCTAGCACCTGCCTCCCATGGAGACTTACAGGGATGCTGGAGAGGAGAGCTGAGGACCTGTTCACACCTGGCAGGGTAGTTGATACAAGGAGATAATGATTTTTCACCTATCAGACAGGAAAAGATCAAACAGTTTGCTCATCAACTGTGCTCACTCATTTTCTCAAAGCCTCATATTATTTATTCTGAGAAAACTAGTCTGGTCAAGAATTTTTGGTAGACTGGTAAATTATCTGCATTTTGTGTTGAAGGCAAAGAAGGTGCTATTTGCATAGAGAAAGATAATTCAGTTGCAATTCTTCAGTGTACAAAAATACTTTGAAATCTCTGCCAGAATATCTATAATCAAGCAAAGTCTCCTCTTCCTATGCCAGTAGCTGCTGCATTTTAAGTGCTTTCCTAGGGATTCTATGTTGCCAAAAAATACAATTACTTTTCAGTTACTTCAGAAAACTTTTAAACAAACTGTAGGAAAATGTCAGAATCTGAAATAAGAATCTGCAAAAAAACTTGTTTCAATCACATCCATTTTGGCTATGAGGTGCAAGCTTGGTGATTCTATCTTGATAGATTGTGTTTCATTTGCCTTGTAAGCACCGTGTAATTTATGTCTTGGGTTGAATTCTATCAGTGGAAATCTGAGCTCTGCAGTATTTTCTGTCAGGCTGCTCTGTGTGTAAGTTACCGTGTAAGGCCTCAGATCTGTCTTCTGGTTGAGCCCAGCGTTCCGTTAGATCGGCTGCACACAGGGCGGTAAGGACAGTCAAGTCTCCAAATTGATCTCATATAATTAAAAAGTGACAGTGGCCATTAGGGACTTCTAGCAAACTTTTAAAATTTCTGAAATGGCTATAGACTTCTATTTTCTATGACTATTTTAAAACTAGAAGACCACTGTCCCTAATAAAGCAAAGGGCTGTGCTTAAGGACCAGACTGTCCCAGGGCCTTAGCTGATCTCTGGAAAGGAGGGGAAGCTCAGATTGATTGAGGGCCTACTACATGCTATTAACATTACTTCAAAGGATGACATCTACAATCTTATTTAATACTGGCAAACCCCCGCAATGTTGGCATTTTTCTCCCCATTTTCCAAGATGGGGCACTCTGGTACTAAGAAATTCATTTGTGTCATACAACCAATGTATTACGTGGCAAGCCAGAATTTGTCTAAATCCAAATTCCAGGCTCTTTCCACTAAATAACCAAGAGAGACTACATTAACTTGGTCAGTCCATTAAGGTGGTATTTGAGATGCTCCTGAGCTATTCTGTTCAATACAAAGTTATCAGAACAGTTTACTGACTCTCTTACTACGCACATCCCTATCTGTGGGCCAGGCAAGAGGAGAAAGTGTACAGGGCTGTTCTTGTGCACGTGATTCTAGTACTCATACACCTTGCAATGCAGGGGCTGGAATTTAGGCAGCCTCCACAAGAGACCACCTTGAAGCAGAGAGTTACATTGGCACTGAGAAAATGTGACCCATTCACGTGAAGCTCATCTTCGTATTCCATGCAATACCCCATTGAAATGGGACAGATTTCTCTCAGCCCAGCTGGTCCTCACCATGACCTGCCTCTCCCATCAACTGTCCTGTTCAGCTGCCAGGAGTATGGACTGCTTAATCTCACTATCAGAGGAAAGCAAACACTAGTTGCAAATGAAGAACGTGTCTTCCTTGTCCCCTTGGAGCCATGGAGATCAATGGCATGCATAGTCTTCAATAACAAGCACACGGCCACAGTGGCAGAACCCGAAGCTCATGTCAGGCCTGAGGCTGGGGCATCCTTCCAGAGGAGAGACTTGAAACATCTCAGAAGAAAGTGAAAAGGATGGAGGGATTCATTAACACATACTTTGTCTCCCCAACAACAACTGCTACTCTGCTTTACCTGGAATCAGAGGGGATCCAGTTTAGCATAAAACATAGTCCCTCCTGCCTTTTAAAGAGCATCTGGACACTTTGATATTTCTGCTACCCTTTATTAAAGTATTTATTTATTACAAATACTATGTGCCAGGAGCTGTTTGAGGTACTTAGTGGATATTTGACAATGAACAAAACAACAACCAACCACTAAAAGACATTCATGAAAATAATCAAAGTAATACAAATTTGGGTATATGTTTCAATTGCAACTATGTAACACGTGTATGCCTCAGGCTGAAGAATGCAACAGCAAATGCACCATTCAAAATAATTACACTGGTATCCAGGATCACAGTTGATTTTCTTATTTTTTCAAAACTTTCTTTAATATTGGTTTTATATTAATTTTATAATTTAAAGAAAGTAAAAAAATAGGAAAATAGTTAGACACTAGAGTTAACTTGTTTGAGCTGTATTTTTTGTGGGTCTCTGATTCTTTAGTGTAGGGTTTTTTCCCCCTAATGTTAATTAGGAACTTAGATTCCTTGAGTATTGAAACTCAGTGTCATTTGGGATAGGAGTTGGGGATGGTGTGGCAATAAATCTATAAAGAAGAGAAAAATCTAGCTTCTAAAAGAAGCACCTACTAAATCTTGATATCTACTTGTTATATTGTCAAATTGTAATTCCCAAGAATAGGAAGAGGAAAAAGAAAAGGAAGTAGGTCCTATAAGTAAGAATTAGAAAATAGGGTTATGCGTTGAAGTATATTCACATACATTTTGTCCAAATTAATTTATTTGAGAAATTATTTTAGAAACCATCACAGTTTGCCCCAAATTTCCTACAATGTATTGTTTCAGAAGAGCCTGTGTGTTATATGTTAGTTGTACCATTTATCCAGGTGAACATTTTATGTGGATGTTACTGGCAAGTAGATGGTGACAAACTATTGTAATGAAATGTTAATACCATTAACGTCACAGTGAAACTGCTCTTTCCCTCCTTCACCACCATCTTTTCACCTGTGTGAAGAGCAATTTCTGTTACAGATGGGGGATCATCCATGAGGTGACCAGGTTAAATCCAATCACATCCACGTTGCTGGTCTTTTTTTTTTTTTTGGCCATTATTTATCAAGTCGAAGTCTTAAAGTACTGAGTCATGTTTATACATTCTGCATTAATGAAATAATTAAATATATCATCACAACCAACTCATTTGACCAATTTCTCATTATAAATTTGCAGCATTTTCTGATTACCAAATGCCTTCAAGCATTACATAAATAATTTCCAATTGAGCAGGTCTTCAGGAACTTTGATGTTATACCAAACATCTCGTATAATGTTTTTTCTTCCTTAGGTGGCCAGAAAGTTTTGTACTATCACTGAAAGGCAATCTGGTGGTTCACTTCACTGCAGCTAGAAAGAATTCAGTCTCATACCGTGGTTAAAAAACTAAAAAATAAATAAAATGCACAAAATGAGAAGCATTTCCATGAGTAATTTCACACATGCTGCTAAGTACTACAGAGTATTGCCAAGACTAGCCTTTAATCTCTATGGGAGCCATAACAGCTGTAAACTCTTATTTGCTGTCAAATGTCTTCTGTGGGGTTATTAGAAAACATAGGAGGTAAGAAATCCTTCCAAGTTACCTTGCTTTATTTTTTGACCTGCTTTTATTATCCTTAACACTTTATATCTGTTGATAGCTCAAAATGCACATATCTCACCAGCCCCAGGCAAAATTATGAAGGATTCATGAAGCTTTGGTGTTTTCCCCACTCTGCTTTCTGGGTTCTCACCTATGTTCTCTCCCAGCAGGTTTCTTGCCCCCTGAACCCAGTTCCTGATCTCTGTCCAAACCACTTATTAACAGTTAATTTTAAGGCCATATTCTCAGCAAAATGCAGACCAGAGCAATCTACTGACCCGTGTTCATGGATCACAGTGCTGTATCTCTCAGGTAAGGATCTTCCATGAGAAAATGGGCCTGAAAGGATAAGGCTAAGCTGTGAGGGAGTCAGACTTACGGAAGTTGTCCATGTCCTAGAATGGGGGTACACTTCTAGATCATTAGCAGGCTCTGAATGTGCTCCAGCTTTTCTTCCTGGAGAGCTCCACAGATATGTCTTGCAGATATCAGTATTACTGGATTTCCCTGTCTTCACTTATGTCACTCTAGGTGAAAACCCAAGCTACCCTATAGTTTCCCAACTTTGATGGTACCGTCCTAGTGCTAGAAACACACTCCTAGTTCTGGAACCCTTTGGAATTTGTAAGAAATAATAATTCTTGCTGTTAACTATATGAGGGTAGGGTGGGTGAGGTGGGGGTAGTTTCAGCACTGTGCTGAGCCTGGAGAGCTTACTGTTACATTTTCAGGAATTTTGTGAGCCAATTGACATCACTGTGGCAGTTTACAATCAGCCATAGGTAGGAGTACTTACACCATGAATTAGCAAGCAACTGCTTACAAATTGGCTGTCCCCCACCCCCAGCTGGTGTGGAAAGAGCCAGGATTGGCATGATTAATAAGCAGTGGTGGCATTCCCCCATGATACAATGAGCTCCACGTGTCCAGGTGCCCTGTATCTGTATTGTTCACTCTTGTATCCTCCTTGCTTGGAGCTGCTAGGTATTCACTAAGTACTTGTTAAATGAATGAATGAATGAGTTGGAGACAGGAGAAATTTTTTTACACAGATGTACAGTTTGTTCTGGTTTTTGTTCAAATGTCAAAAAAGTCTAGCCTATTCCCTCCTGGCCCCTCTTTGACTACCTATTTAGCAGTTCCTACAATAATTGCCTCCTAGTCTATTGATTCTGTCATTTTTATTCCTGGAACTGGAGCTCACATTTGCTCCACCCTCTACCTTACACCTATTACATCACCCATTTCTTTTTGTCACATAGGTTCATGGATGTCCCACAGAATAGATTCTTTAAAAAGTTAGGAAGAAAGAATAAAAGAACATTAACTGTCTTAGTCCATTTGGGCTGCTATAACAAATTACCACAGATTGAATGACTTATAAACAATAGAAATTTATTTCTCACAGTTCTGGCGGCTGGTAAGTATAAGATAAAGGCACCACTAGATTCAGTGTCTTATGAGACCTCATTTCCTGGTTCATAGACTGCTGTCTTCTCACTGTGTCTTCACATGGTGGAAGGGGCGAGAGACCTTTCTGGGGTCACTTTTACGAAGGCACTAATCCTACTCATGAGGGCTCCTCCCTTATGACCTAAGTACCTCCTAGAGGCCCCATCTCCTATTCCATCACATTGGAGATTAGATTTCAACAAATGAATTTAGGGGAAACGTTCACTCCATAACATTGATTTTTCAGAAAACCTGGCTTCTAGTCTCAGTTTGGCCACATAATATCTGTGTGACCTTGGAAAAACATGTAACCTCTCAGATCTTTGCTGTCTTCACATGTCAGTGAGAATGTTGTTACTGGCTACGCCCACCTCAGTGAGTTCATGAGGATCAAAGAAAGTGGTACATGTGACAAGGCTTTGTAAACTGTAAAGTGCTCCATAAATGTAAATTTTTGTTAGAGGTAGTCAGATTCAATAAAATAACCATTGATTTCAGAGACAGCAAGAATTAGATTTGAAATCCATCTCTGCTCTTCCTACTTCTGTGACCTTAAGAAGACTGTTAACTTTCCTGAGCCCCTATTTTTTCATTCATAAAATGGGAATAATGATACCTAACAGGGTTGTTGTGAAGATTAAATGAAATCATGTAAACCAAGGGCCTGCCTGGTACAATGTCCCAATGTCTCTTCCCTTTTCCAATTTCCCAGCTCAAACATCTTGGGATGATATTGTTATCAGTGCTATTAGTCCATCACTAATGGTCCCCTTTTCTCAAGAAAGAGTCATTTATATCTTATCGGTTATGAGTGAGGGCTCTGGAGCCAGATCACCTGGCTTCAAATCCTGACTCTGTTACTTGGTGAGTCTGTCATCTTGAGCAAGTCACCTAACTTCTTTGTTGTTTTTTATTTGTAATAGTACCTACCTGGGTACTGGCCAACCATCCCAGTTTCCCTGGGACTAAGGAGGTTCCTGGGATGCAAGACTTTCAGTGCACAAACCAAGAACTTCCAAGCAAATGGGGGTGAGCTGGTCACCTCTGTAGCTACCTCACAGGACTGGAAAGAGGTGAAGGGAGCTGTGTATGTGAAGTGCTTAGAACAGCGGCCTGTAGTTGGTGAGTATTACTTAGGACTTAGTTCTCACTATTTTTTCTCTATATACATTTCTTTGGTTCAAAGGTTGAGTAAAGAGATTTAAGGGCACAATGACAAACTGTGGTAGGGATACTCACAGATAGAGGGGCCTCCTCAGAATCACTTACCTAGGCTGGACTCAGCTGCCTACCCAGGGCCTGCTGCTGACAATGCTCTGAAACGTCCTCAGCTTCACAGAATGATAGGCAGAGGAGAGCCTCCTCAACCACTAGCCCTGTCTGCTACTGTGACTCCCCTTCTGGTCACTTTGAATCTACTGCTTGAAGGGAAGAGAGAGGCTGGAGAAGAAAAGAAAACTACCTGATTGTTTGATGCTTCTTGTGAGGACTGACTAAGGCCTGGGGGGGAGGAGAAGGGAAGTAGGATTTCAACTCCCTGCCTTTCCTATCCTTCCTCTGAACAGGCTCCAGCAGGGGCCCTGGACTATTTTTTGTTTGTTTTTTTTTTCCCTGTGGAAGATTCACCCTACGCTAACATCCGTGACAATCTTCCTCTATTTTTTTTAGTATGTGGGCTGCCAGCACACCATGGCCACTAACAGAATAGTGTAGGTCCATGCCTGGGAACCCAGGCCGCTGAAACAGAGTGTGTTGAATTTCACTACTAGGCCACTGGGACTGGCCCCTTGGACTGTACTTTTGATGTTGTACATTGAACATTATTGTGGGAGTTGATGTATTAAATCTGAACATCTCTCTGGGTCTGAAATCAGACTGCCTGGGTTCCAGTCCTGCCCTTGTTAGGTGGGTGACTTTGGATAAGTTATTTAACTTCTCAGTTCCTTCACCTGTGAAACAGGAATGATAGTAACAAGACCAACACTATGAAAGTGTTGTGAGAATCAAATGAGATAAGCTTTGTAATAAACTTTTCTCAGAGCCTGGCCTGGCATATAGGAAACTCTCAACAGCTGTTTCTCTCAGCATCCATTTACATATGGGGGTACTCAGGGGAAATGATGACTCAATGATGTTGTTTCATGCTATGCTTATATTTCCAAATACTAAAATCTTCTTTTTAGCTAACTAAACTTATACATGATTTATTCACTCACTTTTAGCACACCTCTGAAATTAGAATGTTCAAATTAAGACTAAATATTTTTCTAGGCCTAATGCTAGTTGGAATGGAGACCATGTGTGGTTTCTCAGCTTTATGAAGAGTTTTTTGCTTATTGTCAATAACCAATAAGAATTTAAGATCTGAGCTTCCAAAAACTTGTTCTGGAAGTTAGGTTTTAATCTGTCATCAGTTCTCCCAGAAAGACTGCCAGAAATTAACATCAAACAATAAAGTTATATCTTGCCTGTTTAGTTGCTTACATGTTTACCAAAGTCACTCCTTCATACTGATAAAATTCCCAATCCTCCCTCTTATCAATGTTTCAGAGGCAGTTTTAATTGTGATTAAAAAACCAAACAATGCCTTAAATTCCTGGTTCCATTTTTCCTTCCTTAATGCTCTCTGGGTTTGCCTTTTTGGTATTCTTTGGTAATTTTCCATGCAGAGGATCCTACTCTTGGAAACATGGCACAAGGCAAGTCTTTTTCCTTTAGACAGACTGGTGCTGGCAGAATTCCCTGTGCTGCTCCCTCTCCTATCTCCTCTGTATATGACAGGACTAACTAAGGATCTCTATTAAAGCTTTGGGGCCTAGATCACACCACTGAGAGCAGCCCCCTGCACTCACTCTTATACAATCCTAGTCCTCCATAACAGGCCTTCAGGACATGTCAGTGGAGGGGATGAATCACAAAAGGAAAAACTCTTCTGGTCTCATGATGCATGGTCTTCCCAGAGTTCACTGATGTGCATCATTAATCCAATGTTCCAGCATATACAATCAAAAAAGAAAATTAAAAAAATTATATATTGTGACCCTTGCTTAAACTCTGTCAATGTAGCTCAAAATATATTTTAAAGGCAATTTTAATAATCATGCCTATTTATGCCAAGTCTGAACTTCTTCTAGACCTGTAGATGCTCAACTTGCCACTTGAAGGTCAATGACTGTGCATCTCTGAAGTTTATGGCATCTTAATTTTAAGAACTGGATCCACTCATCAGACTATAGACCAAAAATCTGTATGTGCTACCCTATGTAAATTTAACCTAGTTTTTAAAATAGGAAAAAAAATGTCCCAGAGAAATTAATTCAGGACCTCTTGGTGATGGGGCCTGGATATGGGTATAGTTTTCAAAACTTCAGACGATTTTAATGTGCAAATCAGCAGAGAGAAACATTACCCTTTAATATAGGAAAATTAAGAATGGTTTGGGTGCAGAGTTTGGGCACTCCTGCAATATCTGTGCATATCTGCGTCTCCTAGCACTCAATTCCTACCCTCAACTTCTAATAGTATGCTACTGAAGCTTCAATAATGCAATTCCCTTCTAAGCTGGCTGTGACCCCTCTCCCTTCCCCACCTAGACCTTCTAAAATTTGTATTACTATGAGTTTCTGAAGGGTATTTATGAAGTAGCAATGACACCAGCATCTCTTCTCTCATTTATCACCCCAGAAAGGACATTTGCCTTATTGTGAGATATCAAAAGGTACAAAAAAGTTGCTTATTCTGTTCTTTTAATCAGGGAGTAAAATTCTTATCTTCATTATAGTATAATGAGTTTGGATGTCCCCTTTTTCTTGCCCTGCTCCCCTTTCTTGTCAGCCACAGAAGCATTATTCCATGACACACTTAGAACTAAGAAGAAATTGTGAGTCTTACACAGGAAGGGATGAACATGTCCACTACAGACCACAAAGAGCATGATTGGCAGCTTCCGGTGCCAACCGAGAAACCAGAAGTGTGGCTTGCACTGGGAATGACAGAATAGCTTATATTTCTTCCCTCTGTACCCTACTGGCGGAATGTTTTTCTAAAAGATAACACTGATCATCCCATGCCCTTGATCAGAATTTTCCAGTGGTCCTGTTGGTTGCAGGATAAAGTACAGCCTCCACAGTCTGCCACTAAATGGCCTTACTCCTCAGGTCCACAGCTGCTAATTCCAGCCTCATTTTCCACTGCTTATCAGCACTACTCTTTGTTGTTCCCCAAGCAAATATTTCCCTTTCCACCCAACTTCCTTCCCTGTGCCTTATCCCTGGAACATCCTCTCTCCTATTCAACCAAACCTTGAAGTGACCTTTTCCTCTGCTGAAAGTGTAAGACTGTGTTCCTGTTAGAATGAATATGGGCTTTGGACTCAGACAGATCCACTTTAAAACCCCTTGACCTTCAGCAAGTTTCTTCGCTTTTTATCTAAACAAAAAAAAAAACAAGGACTGATAATAATACCCTTGGGGGAAGATTGCTCTAAGAATTATATGAGATCATACGTGAATGCACTTAGATGATCAATACATATCTCCCTTCCCTTTACCACTCAAATAGCATTGCTGTCTATTGTGGGTTTGTGAGAGCATGTCTTACTGTCTCCACAACAGCCTAGGGTCCTTGAAAGCGAGTCTTTTCTTAAACTTATTTGAATATTCTCTAACATTAAGAAGACTGCCTTGCACATAGATGTTCTCCATAAATATTTCTGATGGCTGAATAAATAAATAAATGAATTTTCTGACCCTCTGTTAAATAAAAGATAATGGCACAGGAGGAGATGTGAAGGAAAGAGCCAGCCTACTTAAAACAGAATGCCTTGACAAAATGTTACAATGATTAGCATTAACGTTAATCATGGAAAATGCATTAAATAACTTATCCAGTCAGATTGCAGCCTATGTAGGCTACCTGGGCATGGACACGAGGATTATAACTTCACAAAGAATCATTGAGCTTATGTTCCACACAACAGCATAGAGGTACCCAGGATCACACAAAAATACATTCATTGACATTTGATGTTCTTACACTTGCACTATAAAGAATAAAATTGGCTCTTACAGTTTCCTATTTAAAACTTCCCTTTAATAAACTGCCCACTACTGTATAGTCCAGATGGCTGTTTAGTATATCAATGTAAAAGAATGCTTTAAATTCCATGGAAATAGGGAAGAAGCACACAAAAGTGATGCTTTATGGACCGACTAGGCAAGGATAGTTTCTCTTTCACAACAGAGACATAAAACATCTTTTTAAAAGATTCTGTATATAGAAAGGTTATTGCTTCATTATGAGGTGAACTGTTTGACAAAGAGATGATAACAGAGTTTCCATTCCTTAGGAGGAGATATCTTTGTCTTGTCTCAAGAGAGAAAGAAAAGAGAACTAGATGTGATGCTTTTGAGTGTGTACTGCTAACACTGCTAAAAAAGCACTCAAGGTCTTATTAGATGACACAAGAACAGATTCAGTTTTATATTGCAAGGTAGGAATGAGACACTTATTCATGTTTAAGATCCATCAAGACTTGCAGGTAAATTGAGACTCTTGACAGATGACCTTGAAACAAAGCAGTGCAATGTGATATTTCTCTACCACCAGAAAGAAAAGACATTTTTGACAGCTGAGAAATGGTGACCAGATCTTGAAGTCATTTTTTCCGCTTAAGGAAATTTGAAATATAAAACTTAGGACAGAGTTCACGTCTTTGCTAGGCTCTACAAGAGCTTAAGGTAATATCAAGATCCCATAGATAAACAATGATTTCTAATCAAGTTTTTAAGGAAAAATAAGTGATATGATTTAGGCAGAATTAAATTTAGAGCATAGTTTAACAAACACCTCACAATTTCACAAGGACAGATATTTATTCAGTTGAACCTTCATTGCCATATCTAATATTGGTGGAAAAAATATTATGTTAACCTTAACATAAAAACTACTTGATGTAAATGCATAATAATAGTAATGTGGCTATTTCCCCAGTTAACATTCTTTTGGGTAAGAAATATGACCAAAAGTTAACAATGTTGCATTTTATTAGCACCTTCAAGCCTTTTTTAAATCTGGCTCATTCTTTCAGGTCTCATAAAACCATTTTAAAGGAGGGAAAAATCACTTTTCACATTAATGATTGATATTATAGCTAGTGGATAATCGATGGCATGTGATTATTTTTCTAATAGGTTAGACTTAAAGCCAGAAAGAAAGTTGAAGGGAAACAAAAGAATGAAATTTAGGATCTATTACTTTCACCAACATACAAAAGAATTAACAAGAATCAAGTTATAAACAGTAATGCTATTGTCATCTTCATTATCAAATATGTTAATGTTAGAGATTTTTTTCTACTTTCTTTCTAATGTAAGTCTGACTATGAAATATAAGTGAAGAAAAATATCCTACAATTATTTATTTTACTATCTTATTGGAAGAAAGCTTTTGCTGACACCATTTCTGAAATGGATACCCTTTTTGCAGCATAAGCTATGCTTCTGAACTTTTACCTTATGATGTGCAAGCATAGTAGACTTAGTGAAAAGATAGAATACAAAATGGGAATTCATATTTTAATGTATGCGCTTTGTCATATTTTTCTTCAATGACATAACTGTCATTTTGAGACCATACTTTTTCCCTAATCAATAAAAGTGCAGGTGGAAGAATTTTCAAAAAATGTTCTACCCAGAACTGATCAAAATGTATTAGTCTCTGTTTCACCCTAATTATCCTAAATCAATACCTTTGTCTAGAAGTTTTTATCTTTTTTTTCCTTTTAATCTCCCAACTACTCTCTAATTGCTTCCTCATTGTAAAGAATGCGAATATTGTCATGACAACTAAGAGGAAACTTTCCACCAGAAGTTATTCAAAATACAATAAAACACCTACTGTTGGGCTTTCTAGTGTTGGCTGTGATTATAAAAATGTGCTTTGTGCCTCCCACCTCAATCTAGATCAAAGTATTTTGGTCTAATTTGTCTGCTTACATCAGGAAAAAAGTGTTTGCTTTTAATTTTTGTGTGGGTTTAGTTGAATATATTTTAGTTATAGTAATGATACACTGAAGAAAAGAATGTTTAAAGCAACAAAACAATAACTTTTCATTAGGGGAAGGTAGTGAAAATTAAGTGGGGTAAGCATGCGGCCTATCTTAAATGACATACGGCTTCAAAAACATATACCAAGTTAAAAAAAATGGGCAAGGCTAAACTACAGGGTCTAGGTTTGCACTCTTGGGTGATAAAACTATAAAGCAAAGCAGGCAGGGGACAATTATAAAGGTCAGGTAGTGGTTGCTCTTAGGGGACGGAATGGGTGAGGTTGAGACAATTCACATGGAGAGGCTTTTGAGATGACCTGGGAGGTGGTTACCAGGATGTTAGCCTTGTAATAATTCATTAAGCCATACATTTATCTAGCTTTCTGTATCTGTTTTATTGTAAATAAAGAGGTTTTTAAAATGTTAATGCTATGTAGCTTTAGATTACAAGCATAACTCTGTAGGCTATTTATAATCTGGAGAAGGTTTCTTGGGCTTTGAGCAATGCCTCTTTCTTTGTTTGTCTCAATATTGTACAAAGAGAGTTAGAGATCAAAGAGAAAGATCAAGAAGAAATGTCATAAAGAGAAGAAAAAGAATAATTATTTGAAAATAAGATTTTTATTTAGAATTGCCTTAAATTATTACTAAATTATTCAATGTAATAACAGTATTTTTCCAAATAGACACATGCTGAAGTATTTACAAATGAAATGATATAATATCTGAGATTTCCCTCAAAAATAATCCAGTGGGGATGGGGTATGAAAAAGTGGGGTTATAGGCAAAATCAGAGTGCCCATATGTCCATAATTGTTAAAGCTATGTGATAGGTGCATGGGGATCATTGTATAATGCTCTCTACTTTTGTACATGTGTGAACACTTCTATAATAAAAAAAGTTTAAAAGTAAAATAAATTCTAAAGTATATAGTGAGAGTATACGTATTTTATAAAATGCTTTTAGATGTTGTAGTCTTTAGGGGTTTGTAGCATTCCAATCAATTTTAAGTATCTGAATACGACTATTTTAAAAATTCTAACAGAACTATCTTAAAGAATAGCACTTCATTTGGGACTAGTTCAATTACAGATTAGTGGCTTAAAATAATTGCAATGAAATGGCCCTATAACTGAAAGAAAACAAATCTAGGTATATGAGTAGGTGGGGAGGTTTGCTGTTCCTGGCGTTCAGAGAATCTCTGCATTATTGCTAACCCACAGGGAGGAGAAACAGGGAGACACGAGCAGAGCAGACTGTGCACAAGCAAAATGGAGTAGAGAACTGAATTAATTCCTTAGATAACTCAAAGGGGAAAGGACTAGAGGACAGCGATTGTTTCTGAAGCAGCATTGTAATTCTTGTTTTTTTTCTTCTTGAGATACTATACCTGTTCTACGGAAAGTGAACTAGTTTCCTCTTACATACTGTCATTTATTTAATGTAAAATGTTAAAGCTATAAATAAATTTGCTATAACTCACAATCTTATATTCTTCCTGTTAAAATTTTGTTCATTCTTGAGCTAACAATTCATCACTATAAGAAAAAATATCTTCTCCCGAATCAAAATAGTACTCATAACTAGCTTCCTTAGCTGCTTTCCTAATTTCTGCCATCTTGTGCACAGATCAGTGTCCTCTGAAAGACAAGGGAACAGTTCACTAAAAGAACACTGATTCCCAGACAGGAACCTTTCCAGATGAAAAAGCCCTTTTCTTAGAGCATCTTTTCCAGACATACAAGAGACACAAACAGGTCCCAGCAAACAAACAAACAAAAATATCCTTTTTATTTGGAAATAATTTCAAACTTAAACAAAGATGCAAGAACAAGATTATGGAAAATACCAATATTCACTTTGTCCAGATTCACCATTGTTAATATTTTATCCCATTTGCTTTATTATTTGTGCATTCTGTCACCTATCTATGTACAGTGTGTGTATATATATATATATATATATAATATTTTTCTGTGAACCATTTGAGAGTAACATGTATGCATCATGCTTTTTACCCCTAAATATTTTAGTGTACATTTCATAATGTTAGGGATTTTCTTTTACATAAATAATCACAATATAGTTTGTCAACTTCAGTAAAGATAACAATGAAACAATACTTTTATCTAGTCCACTATCTATATGTCAATTTTGTCCATTAACACAACATGTTTATAGCATTTCTTTCCCTCCAGTATGAGATCCAGTCTAGGATCAAATATTGCATTTAGTTATCAGTCTTTCATTGGAATATTTTCACAGGCTTTCTTTGTCTTTCATGTTATTGATTTTTTTTTTTGAAATATACAAAAATATACAACAATATGCCTTATTTCTAGCTGTCTGATATTTCCTCGTTATTTAATTCAGGTTATACACTACTGGCCAGAATATCACAAGAGCAATGTTGTGTCCTTTTCAAGGTATCACATCTGGAAGCACGTGATATCCCTCATTGGTGATGTTAATTTTGTTTACATGGTGAAGGTGTTGTACTATGCATTTGTTCACTATATAGTTATTATATTTCAACAATAACTAATAAACAACCTACGGGGATTGTTTGAAGACCATAAAAATATCCTGCTCTCCATCAAAATTACCCCTTTATTTAGAATCCATTGGTGACTCTTGCCTGGACGAAGCTTTGCAAATTGGTATTTATCCAAGGCTAGCCCTCCCTCTACATTTGCCATTTGACTCTCAGCCTTCCACCCTCCTTCTCCTCTATAGATTTATCTATGTATTATCTGTACAAATATATGGATTCCTATCTTATAATTGGTTTATAATTCATTACTGTACTCAGTTATTTTGGCACTAAAATTGTCCCAGATTTGGCCAGTATCAGCCCCTTCAAGCTGGCTTCCATCATTTTTTTTTTTTATCACTTCTTTTATTTCTGGCACAACAAAATATTGTAGGCTCCTTTTTTTTCTATGCTGCATCAGTCTTGGAAGCAGCCATTTCTCTAAGAAGCCCTGGTTCCTTTTTGTAAAAGTATATTAGACACCAAAATATGCTTGCTAGGTGTGCTCATTGCTACTGTGGTCTCTTTATTTCCAGGTGCTTTCAGTGGCCAGGGCAAGGAAATATATGCATGTATGTAGACATAATCATATACACATTTGTATACATATATGCATATACACATGCACTTAGATATGCCTAGACACGCAAATACACATATTTTAGAAATCATGAACTCACACTGATGCCTCCAATTCTAATTCATCACCATGGGGTTCTTTCCTGTCTTTCTCAGTTCTATATTTGTGGGTCTCTTCTTTCGTAGGAAGAACCCTGGCTCTCAACAACATCAATACATCTATTTACTTGCTTAATTCTATAATGACTCTAAAATGGTTCCACATTGCTTTGCCCATATTACTACAAAACAAATAAAACTAATAAAGAGAGGTGAGGATTTGCTTTCAGTACTCTCCCCATCCCATCCTCCAACAAAGTCTGGGGGTATATAGTTAAATACAGAGTTTATAAATTACTTGGATTAGAATTTCCCCCCTTTAGTATAGTTATGGCATATATTTGAAATATAATTGCATTTGTTTGTTGTAGCTTGCTTGACATTTTAATTTTTTCTCCCTTTCTGCTATGGTTGAATTAATTTTGTTTTCAATTTATAGAACATTAACATCCTTCTAAAAGTCAAAACTATGCAAAAAGCTATACTGTAATGAGAAAAGTGAAACTTCTTCTCGTATCCCTCCCACTCCATTTCCCCTCCCCATTATAAGTAAGCAACTTCATTATTCTCTGGTTTATCCTTCTGGGTTAGCTTCTAGGGCTGCCCTAACAAAATACCACAGACTGGGTGGCTTAAACAACAGAAAAGTATTTTCTCACAGTTCCGGAGGCTGCAAATCCAAGATCAAGATGCCATCAGTGTTGTTTTCCTATGAGGCCTCTCTGCTTGCCACTCTCTTGCTGCCTCTTCGTATGGGCACCCACCCCTCTGTGCTCAGTTGCTCCTGATGTCTCTCTGTATGTACTCATTGCTTCTTCTTATAAGGACTCCAGTCAGATTGGATTAGGGCCCACCCTAATGGCCTCATTTTAACTTAATTACTTCCCTAAAGGTCCTATCTCCAAATATGGCCACATTTTAGGTACTGTGGGGTCAAGGCTTCAACATATGAATTTTGGCGAGAGAGAATTCAGTTCAAATACCTTCTTACGTCTCTTTTTGTAACGATAAGGAGATACATGAATGTTTTCTTATTTCCCTTCTTTCTTACACAAATGGTAGCATAGTATTTATATTCTATTGTACTTTCTGGCTGACTTTTGTCAGAGGCATTTTTGTTAAACACGGTTTTGAATTTTAGTATCCATTATGTAACATCTGTTGCATATGTTCAATAGAATTTCAAGATTCAAGAATTTTTATGCATTCTTAATACCTGCATGGGTCTCAGCCTCATGGAAATTGTGTTTGGACAAGACATGAGGAGTCATTTTGGATTTGGGGCCTACCAAGGGGTCCTGAAAAACAGTAATTTCTAGGTACAGTGGCTTAATCCATTAAGATGGATATGAAATAATTAAATAGTAAAATTACAAGTGACTGGAGCCAGGAGGTATTTGATGTATGACATAAGAAAAAGTATTATAGCCAATAATTCTTGCTCAGAAGGAGAATCTTTTTCAAGTATGAATTAATATTTTCTCTCCAAAAGCTAGAGTGGTCTGAATAATCCTTCTCACTGTCACAGCACAGCAAAGAGAGAAAGCTCAGAAATATAAAACATATCTCTCACCCCTCCCCACAATACCTAAAAGCAATTATACTGCAGATTAAGTTTGGATCTATACAATAGCAAATTAGGAACAGCAGTAGCTAATGCAATAGAAATATACCTGCTAAAGACTCTATACCTAAAGCCTGAACATACATCATTGAAACAGAGAGACTGAATTTCTGTGCCGGTAAAACAACCTGGAATAGTGAAAAGTATGCATAGGTTTTGGAGTCAGACATCTGCATATTTGTCAAGTGTCTTTAGCCATCCAGCCAAACCACCTTTAGGTGTTTGGAGAATCTGCCACTGTGTGTATGAGACTATCGGAAGTCAGGACCTAGACTCCCATGAAGGAAGAAAAAATAAAGAAGCTGATTCACCACTATGGACTGAATTATGTGCCCCCCAAATTCACATTATGAAGCCCTAGCCCCACTGTAATTGTATTTTGAGATAGGATCTTTAGGAAGTAAATAAGGTTAAATTAGATGATAAGGGTGGGGCTCTAATCTAATAGTACTGGTGGCTTTATAAGAACAGGAAGAGAGAGAAGAGTGTGTTCTCTTTGTTGGCACACAAAGAAGAGGTCATGTAAGGACATGGTGAGATGGTGGCCATCTGGAACCCAAGAAGAGAGGTCTCACTGGAACCTGACTTGGCCAAACCTTGATCTTGGACTTCGAGCCTCCAGAACTGTGAGAAGCAAATTTCTGTTGTTCAAGCCACCCAGCCTGTAGTAATTTGGTATGCAGCTGAGCTAACCAGTACACTAGCCCAGACCCAGGCAGATGCTTTCCATCCTTAGCTGCTTTCTTTCTGGAGCAAAGGATGCAGAGAAGGCACAGAGGCACAGAGCTCATGTTGATTGTGGCAGCAGAAGCAGTGACAGAACCCTAACCAGACTCTTCCTCTGGCATTTAAAAAATTGTGATTTACTACAGGTACCACACATAGACACAACTTCAGATAAATGCAGCAATGTAATCATATGCACATGGTGTGTTTTTTCAGTTTTTTTCTTTTTCCCTTTTTATTTTATTCCATCAATCCTTATCCTGCCTCCTACTCTCACCCGAGCCAATCACTTCTGGTGACAGCCTAGAATATATTCTTCTATGATTTTCTCCATATCATATATTCATATGTGAACACACACATATTCATATATGTATATACAAATATGTAGGTTTTGTCACATTTTACAAAAATGGGATTTTATTACAAAAACTTTTCTGCATATCTTGCTTTTCCTACTCAGCAATTCCCTTGTGGAAATCTATCCAAGGTACCAGGGAGAGCTCTATTCATCTTAATTAACAGCTGCATTATATTTCATTAATTCCCTCGTAATTTATTCAGCCATTCTCCTTGATAGCCATTCACTGTCTCCTTTTTTTTCTATTATGAACAAGTGGCATGACTTGGGCTGAGCTCCTGATAATACCCTTTTTAAAGGGAAAAAATACATATATATAATTTCTGGAAGGATACACATGGAGGTTCTGATCTCTCTGATATCCTTCCAATAAAATACCGTTCTGCTTTATGTTAACCAGAATCTATAGTTTGCAACCCAGAACCCTAAATGGTATACCAGAGTTTTCATCTTAGCTTTGACAACTATTAATCATGCGCCTTGTGTAGTTATAAGAATTTGGAAAATACATGCAATGTAGTTAGTACATGCTTGACATATACTGGGTTCCAAATAAATGGTAACAAGAATCATCATCAATAATAATAGCTCCTTAACCATTAAAGGACATGTATGAGGATCAGTGGAATGCATGAAAGAAAGTGAGGATCCAAACGGGACCAGGGTCAAGGCTTCATCAACCCTTTAATGAGAAGGATTTGGGTTTACTGTAGAACCACACCATGTAGTATTTGCATATCTATTTATAATCCTGTATATTCAATTCCCAGTGTGGATTCAGACACTCTTATTTTGCCCTTTCCATTGTCATTACAAAGTTTGGCATTACAAGAATCCCCTGTGATATTAACATGAATACTGAAAGGAGTGAGGCAGTAGACACATCTGATAATAAAAGGCATGATTTGGCCCAGAATTGGTAAAGCAAGGAAGCAACTCTTCTTACCCCAAAGTCTATCCTTTGCAAGTTCCACATGTTAAATTACCATTTGACACACTCCAAAAATGTATATATCTCTTTGAGTTTTTCTTTATCACAAAAAGATATGGTTGCAACAGCTATTGCAATGAAAAGAATCTCTACATTTAGATGTTGATATTTTAGGTGGGTCATGAATTAAATTTCCCTTCAGTAGTGAACATATGTTGAGAGTGCATGGCAGAGCTGTGTGCGTGTGTGAGTGTGGTTAGGAAGAAGGGAAGAGGCCTTCTGTCTTTAAGATGCATATTCATGAGGAAACTTATAAAGTTCTTTGAGAAAAGTTTCATTTATATATTTTATTTTTGAAAATTAAAGCAATGGACTGAAAGGTAACCCTTAGCTTCACAGTTTTGTTTGTAATTTAGTGCTCTTAACACGTGGCAACTAATGTGTTTAATGTATTGTTTAGTATTTATTTTCTGGTTATTTTATTTTAGAATCATGAGATAAATTTATTTCCATTGAAAATTATTTATCTCAGTTTTTTTGACTAAATAATCATTTCCCTTTATTAAGCTATCAATTTTTTCTTTGATATATTTGATATTTGCCATTAACCGTACTTACAGTTTTTTATTAAATACTTTTTCAGTTTTAAACTGGTTTACTATTATGGTAATTCATGCTCAAGGCTAAAAATTCAAAGAATACGAAGGTGTATAAACTGAAAAGCACAAATACTCCTCTCACCATAGTCTTACCCCTAGAGGCAGTCACTGTTCAGAATCTCTTGTGTATCCTTCCAGGACTAATTATATACACATGTAACTTCTCTTAAAAAAGATATGCCTATGACGCCATTATGTAACTAGAATTTTTTACTTAATAGCTATCTTGAATATCTTTCCATATCTTGAGTATCTTTATATATATTTCTTATTGTTCATGGGATTTCTGTAAAATATTTAAATACATTTTTGTGTGTATATGTTATTTTAATCACTGACTAGTATTCCATTGCATTGGATGTACCTAATTTTTAGTCTTCAATTCATGAACATTTAAGACATTTTGAGGTGTGTTTTTTGCTAGATTACTTTTAATAAAATGAGCGACATCAATTAAATTGTCCATTCTATTATTGAGTAATGGACATCAACTGACCAGAGGACAGACTTGAAATTCACCAATATCCAACCTATGCCAGCCCCTGTCCCAACAATGATTCATATTCTGCAACTCTAGCAGTATTCTGGAAACCAGTTAACTAAAGCAATAACCTTCCTAGAAGCATTACTTTTGTCAGTAAAATTCACTCACACTTTCATTTCTGGGTGAGAGTTTGCTAAGATTTAAGAAAGTTGATTATTTTGATGGTCAAATATATAATTTTCTTTTTGAAGACAATCAATGCTTACCAGAAAGATAGTGGATCAGTAAGATCTTGGTTGAGCCTGTGCACATTGCTTAATCGTTTGTGTGGTTCTCATAGGAAATGCAATCATAGCAGCAAGAAAATTCAAAGTGAAAAAGAGGATTCAAAAATTCTCCTACACATGTGCCAAGTGCTTCCCAATTATCTCCTATATTTTTGTAGAGTTTTTTGTTGTTGTTGCTTTTGAGTGTTTAACAATTTTTTTTAAAAGATTGCAATTGATTTCTTACTTTTCTATTCATGGGTAGATTTCTCTTTTTTTTAGTTGACACCTCCCATTTTGTGGTATCTATCAGCACTAAGTTAATAGTCAAAACAAACAATTTTTTAAGTTTCTGAGTTTTCTTTTTTCTTCTCTCTCATTTCCTTAATGGCTTCAATTTCATAAACAGTCCCTTTTTCATATTTTTATTGTTTCTTTATTTCTATTTATTTCTAAGTCATCACTATGGCACATATCCCATGATACATGTGTTACATGCACTCCTTTCATTCTTTTCTTGTTTTCGGTGAGGAAGATTGTCCTTGAGCTAACATCTGTGCCAACCTTCCTCTACTTTGTACGTGGGGTGCTGCCACAGTATGGCCTGATTGGTGGTGTGTAGGTCTGTGCCTGGGATCAGAACCCACAAACCCTGCACCGCCAAAGTGCAGTATACAAACTTAACCACTAGACCACCAGGCCGGCCCCCATTCTTTTCTTTTATATTATTCTCATCTTTACCTTTTCTATAAAATAAATGATTCCTAATGCAGGATATTCCTATGCCTCTTGGAATGGGCCCAGCTATTAAACATGGATTGGTCAGGTATTCTCTAGTCACTTCTCTATTTTACCATGAGCTCTGAAAAATGCATTATCTTCTGTTTCTTAACTATTCCTCTATTCCTCTGCAGCAACATGTGAAAATCCTCATGCTGTGGAAAAAAAAGTACCCTATCAAAACAAAACCCAATATTTTATTTAGACTGACTGTAAATTTTCAAGGTGTTTTCTTCTTTGTGCTCCCGGTACCTTCAAATAGTGCCTGGTACTTAGTAGGCAGTCGATAATTGTGCATAAGGGGATTTATTTACTTTTTGAATGTATCCAAACTGCTATAACTGCAAAATTACATTTGATGATGGACAAAATCAAAAAAGAACATAGAAAAATAAGAATTGATTTGTTAGGGTGTGGGAGTAGTAGGTGCTTTGCTGCCATTTTTATCATTTGGTATTATTACGCTGCTGACTGAACAATAAAAATTTCCATTAGAGTTCATCTGTTACAGCTCTGTGCCTGAATTCAGCGTTTCCTCTTCTTTTACTGAGCACATTGTGGCCTTCCTCTGACTCACCCCCAACATTTTTCGACACAGTAAATTTGAACTGAAAAGAGCATCCAGATCAGTGTTAGGAATAATAAAAACAAAAGCCAACATTGCTTATTCACCCATGGGCCAAGCACAGTATTTAGCACCTAGCTTGCAGTACCTCATTTAATCCTCCAGAGAGCCTTAGGAGGTATGATTATTATTGTCTTTCTTTAGAAATAAGGACGCAGAGACTCTGAGAAGTTAAGTAACTTATCTGGGAACTCTCAGCATTTTGGGTTGGTGTCCAAAGTCCTTGCTAGTAACAGTAACAGAGCCTGAAATAAGCAGTTTAGAACAGACAGCTGGCAGGCATATCTACTTTGCTCCAACAGCGATTAATGGATTGATTGACTATTATTCTTTGTTCAAGGATTGTGGTTGCTGCCTCAGCTTTGTTTACCCAAGACTCAGATAAATCAGAATATAACTGAAGAACAAACAGGGTGGACCCATCGAGGGCATTATTTGCCTCTAAGACAAAGGTGTGGGCTAGGAAAAAGAAAAAAAATACAGAAAACAACGATAATGACAACAACAAAAACCACATTCTTCTTCTTAGTAATGAGATAGTCAAGACTCCAGGTTTGATCTAAGGGTAATGACTCAGGCTCAGAGGAAGGTACCTGCCCAGACCCATAACAGTCAGTCCCTGGATCTGAGGCCAATGATGCTATAAGCAAGGAACGAAGGGGCTCTTTCACACCATCTCTCTGAGTCTTTGAGAGCACCACTTTCTGAGCCACAAAACAGATCACATACAGACCAAGGAGTAGAGAGTTGGGTGAGGGACCCATTATACTGCAGCCTTAAGAGTTTGGGCTGCAGGAAGCCAAAGCAAGCAAGAAAAAAAAAAATGGAGATGACTCCATTCATGCATTCATGTGAGACAGACCTAGTGTTTATCCTTGGGCTGCCCTCCAGTGTTCAGAACTACCTTCTTTCCCTCCTTGGCCTTCTGACTACTTCCGTGAGTCATGCCCTACTGCATGAAGGTCAGCTCTTACCAGAATTCACTATACCCAAGGGACAGAAACATTTTATTGTTTTTGTTATTAAATATTGTTGTTCTAAGAAGATGGTGAACTCTTCAAGGGCAAGGAAAATATTTTTTGTCTCTCCTGTAGGGCTTAGAACAATGTTGGGCAGAGCAAGCAGTTGATAACTCCTGATTAACTTGATTTGACATTAGTTTAGTTCTTATTGTTAGTAGCTGTAAACCGTACAAGGTTGGGAAAAGGTATAAATGAAAACAAAAAATCCCTCCTTCCTGGCTATCACCAAGGACAACACTGCTTGGAAAGGATTAAAACATTTTATATCTCTACCAACCATTTCCCTGGGAAGCAAAGCAAAGCCTGTAATGCTGATTAACAATGTTAATGTTCTTCTGTAGGAGGACAGGCAGCTCAGAAGCTTGCTTCTCACCTTCCCCCTCTTCCTTAGATAGAATGACTTAACTCCTCTAATTTTCAGGGAGAGAGGAAGAGAGAGACTGAGACTTATTTACAGCTATGTAGACTCCACCTGGTATACATATATCCTACAGGAATTCAGGAAGCAGGGAACTTTAAACTACAACAACACAAATACTCTATGCTTGACCCCCTCTACTGTACCAGAATAAATTAGAAACCAAGAACTGAGAAGAGACTTGATGCTTTAGGCCATTTAAGGGTGTTCTTGCTGAAGCCAGTGGAGGTTTCAGTGTCAGAAATAGCTGCAGTCTCTAGATCTCAGTGACTGTGAGAAAAATAAAATACCACAACACACCTGGCAGATTACAGTCTTTCAGTTCAGTTGTTCATTTATACTTCACCATGCACGTACTTGACTAAGAGACTCCATTTCTCTCAAAAATTTCATTGCCAGACATCATACATGGCCAGATTTCCCTCACAATGATTGGGTGCTTATTAGTTTGTTTGGCCTTTGACAGAAATTAAGTGGTGGAATGACTTGTGGTTACAACTAAGTTTGATACAGCATGTTTATCCACAGCAACAAGGAGTGAGCACTGGTCCATAAGTCAACAAATTTTAGCCTATTCCTTTTTGACCATCAGTAAGAAGCTCATTTCTCTGGGCCCCATTTCCTTACCTGTAAATGAGCAGAGTGGACTAGATGATTTAAAGGATCCTTCCCAACTCTAATGTCCTGTGCTATTGTCTATGAGAGAGCAGGGTATGAGAGAGAGATAAAACCAGAAGAGGTGGCTTTAGGTCCCTGCCTTGCCATTTAACAACTCATTAAACCTTTCTGAGCCTTGGTTTCTTTTGTCTGTAAGATCTATGATTTTTATGATATTGCTTATTGAGTCTGAAAATATCATAAACATAAGGTCTCAGAAATTACCTTTAAGATTTTCCTACTACACAGATTGTATCACATAAACAACTCAATTTGATTATCAACCACCAGCATTTATTGTGCAAGCAAATGGTTTATCTGTACAACTGTGCAGGGGTGAGAGGATGCATATTTTACAAACACTATTCAGTAGCAATGGTTTTACTTGCCGTATTGTAACTGAATTTAAAATCACTAATAATTTTTAGCACTAATTACCACCATGCTATCTGGTTTTTATGAGGTTAAACACAGTTAAGTTGACAAGTTCTATATTCTTAACACTCTGGATTGCCTGCTTTCTATATAGAATGGTGCCACTCACAAACAGCCAAACAAACAGATTGACACCTTCATACAATTGACCGTTGGAAAACTACATGCCCACTGAGGTGCTTACATAGCCTGCTTCCTGTAGTAGATTCCACTTTAGGGTTTAACCAACTCATCTCCTTCCTCCTCCAGAGAATAAAGTGTCATTTTTTGTACCAGCTTGATTATGGCTGGGTGGTTGTCTGAGCTGTGAGAGTGCACTGAGCAAAGAATGGCTGCTTCCAAAGAGTTGGCTGGAAGATGCAGAGGGAGCTTGCACTGCTCTGGGGCACTGAATTTGTGCTCATCATTTTCCATTCTGTCTTACTAGCTTTCCTCTAAAAGCCAGAAACAAGTGCTGGCTGCCAAAGACGGTTTGAATCTTTGTCTGGCAGCTGCCACAGTCGAAGAAGGAGGAAAAGAGGTGGAAAATAACATTTATTGAACACCTCCTGTGTTGCTGGACACTGCTTAGCTCATTCAATGCTCATGAAGTGACATCAGACATGACAGAAGCCAGGGGCCCAAACAATGTGGTGAGGACTCTGATTGTCTCCATCCACCAGTTCTGCTTTTCCCTGCTTGATTGTTCTCATAGTCTCTTCATACAGTGGCAAGATGACTGGCAGCAGCCCCACTCTCACATCCTCCTAGCTTAGCAAGACCATGGGTGGAAGATTTCTCCTTCCCATGTCTGTAGAGCAATCCCAAGGAAGATTCAGATTGGCCTTACTATAGCATGTGTTCATGATTGAACCAACCACTCCCCAACCCAGACCACAGCGAGCCGTTCAGGAGTCAGGGTGGCACAGTGGTGGACAACCCCAGCGTGGAGTCAGGGAAGAATTTCTTTAAGGCATCAAAAGGAGATAGGTGGTGACCCTTGCTAGACAGACAAAACCTCTGTCTGTCCAAATAGCTACCCTAGTCCCCTGCAATGAGATACTTAAGAATAACGGTATTTTGAGTTGTCAGTTTGAATGTATTCTCCAGTAGAACTGAATCAAGAACCCAAAGTGAAAGTTAAGGGCAGTTTACCAAGTCTCAGTGGACATATATACATCAATATACACTTATCAGACAAGCTACATAAATCTGTCTTTTCTCATCTTTTGATGACTCTTCTGCAGAAATGGCAGTTAACTTTCTCTTGGATACGTATGCAGTCATCTAGATTTAAAGGCATATGGCCTTTCTTGGATTGCTTACAGATTGCAAGATGGCTCTGAAGCCAAACTTGCTGCTTATTTCATGCCCTGCACATTTAATTACTGCTTGATGTGAATGAAGCGTTTTATCAGAAGATATGCGCTGCTTAAATTTTAGCTGGGTTGAGTCATAAAACAGTTTCCGACAGATTGAGGCAATCTTAGAGGAAAGTTCGTGAAGAAAGTTGGCTTGAACTATCTCACTGTAAGTCGTAAATGTTTTGAATCAGTCTGATCACTGCTGGCTAAGACGACAAATTCAAGTGTTCCTAGTTTGGTACTCCCTAGCTACTTGTTTCTTTTTGGGGTTATACTTTACTTTTAGATGGGTGAAAACTAATTTCTCTGCAGCACAAGTTTTCTTAGTTCCACTCTTTATGCCTTTATGTCAGTTAAACCATCCCTCTGGCTAGTCATTTTAGGTAGTATTAGCCTGGGGCAGAGAAGAAGCAATCACTGGGGAGACTGTGTAACCTGCTGTTTCAGCAGATAGATAAAGAGCTCATGAGTTCATCTTGTTCGTCTCATGGGTTGCTCTACTATGTCTAATTATGTAAATATAAATGTAGGGAAATAGCTAGGCTTATGGTGAAGAGTGGGTAAAATAATGCTAGTAAACTGCCAAGCATGTTATCTGGCATATCCCCTTCATCTAAACTGCCTTCCATATTGTTGTTATCATTCCAAAGCTGCTGTCCATGTACATTCTTCACACTGGAGCATTTGGCGGGGAGGTGAGGGGTAGCTACCAGACACTTCCGGCTCCTGCATATCTACTCTGAACTATCCTCTGCTTTTTCCTTCTCTACTCCCTTCCCTCTGTGCTGAGTACTTGGACGAAATGCAATAAAACAAACAAAAATTACCCAAGCTCTGATTCTAAGAAACAGAATGGAGAAGTAATTTTACTGACTTCTTTAAAGTCCTTCAAAGCATGGCATGATCTCTCCCCTTGTGCGTCTTCACACAGGCTCTTCCTTCAGTCAGGAGTATTTTTCCTCTTATATTTATTTCACAGATCTTCTCACAATCGAAGCCTTAGTTTAGATTCATCTTTCTCCAGGAAACTGCCTGACCCCTGCCCTGAAGCCGGGGTTAGATGTTGCGTCTTCTAGGTCTTCTACGCCTCCTCGCATGTTAAACCTCCCTTATCACAGCAGTGCTCACTCTGGTGACTGGCTTGGGCAGATACTGTGAGTTCTGAGAAGGGCAGAGATCATATCTCGCTCATTGATCTGTACGGATCATTGTACCCTCAGCACCTAGCACAGGACCTGGCTGAGAGTAGGCATTCAATAAATGTCCTTCCTTGGAAACACGTCAGTTCCTTTTCTGGAAGGGATTCAAGGATCATTTACCCTTCTTCTATATCTCCTCAGTTATCTGTCTCCTGGAACAGCACTGCTATTATGGTAGGCATGTCCCATAGCTGTGCTGGCTACCAGAGCAAACACTAGCCCCTACAGCTCTTGAGCATTTGAAATGTGGCTGGTGCAACTGAGGGGCTAACATTAATCTAATTTAAGTAGCCACATATGCTATCATATTGGCCAGCACAGTTCAAAAGCCCGAGGCTTAAATTTGTTTCCAGGAACTGCAACTCTAGGAACTTTCACTTTTTGGAGGGATACAGTTATCACAAAATCTAGAAGTTTGGCAGTAACACTCAAGTTTAGTCAATGTTTGGAACCAAGTTCCCCAATAACACATACATTGTGTCCCCTGTTGGGTGATGTAGAGCATCTCAGTTTTAGGCAGAGGAGTGAAGTGCCTGGGTTAGCACGCCTACTCTAATACCTTCTAGCTGTGTGACCTTGGGCAAGTCACTTAACATCTGTGTGTCTCAGTTTTCTTATCTATATAATGGAGCTGATAATAGTTTCCTACCTCAGATTGTTCAAGGAGAATGGGTATGCTTATGAGAGAGAGAGCATGAGTGTAAAAAAGGGCTTAGTGTCTAGTACATAGTATGGTCTCAAAAATGTTAATCGCTATGGTTAATTATTCCATTCTTCCACGTTTCTAAGTCAACATGGTATTTAGATATATACACACACACATACACCTCTCCCCCCAATATATCCACTAACTCTGCTTCATAAGTTTTGATCAGGCAGATAAGAATGTGAGTGTGAGGTGCTAGGAGAAGGTTAGAGGACAAGTGAAACAGAATGTTAAACTGGACCATTATTAGGGAAGGTGACTTATTTTAGAAAGATGAAGTATCTTTAGATGTTATTTTAAAGAGAAGCAATGTTTGAGGGAGGGAGTAGAATTCTTTCTTGCAGGAAGGCTTCGCTGCAAACGTTTCTATTCTCCTTCCCCATTTGTGTCACCTGTCCTTGCCACCCTTTTGCCATCCTTTCAATAAGGAAAATGTTTATTGGGCAGGTGCCTTGTACCACCCACCAAGGGGGATGAAGCAAGCTGAAGCAATGAGTCTAAAATCCAACCTTTGAGTTTTGCTATTCAAATCAATGTGCTGCATAATGTTTGTGTATTCTTTGTGGCTCCTTAGCCCCATCAGGAAACTGTGGTGAGTAAGGGCGGGAGACAAGGAGATTGTTCCCAGAATCAGTAGCTGATTTGCAAGCTTGAGGAGTTTGCATGAAAGGAAGCAGTAAAAGTCAGTCATCAGCTCTGATATTTATAGTGAGAGGAAGGAAAGAAAAAAGAGAAAGCCATGAAATGTTATTAGGAAGTCAGAGAAATAGAGCTACTCAATATAACTCATACCTTACTACCTGTTCTTCATTTAAAAAAAGTTTTTTATGACATATATGTGGGGTCTTTTATTAAGAAATGGAAACAAGAAACTGTTCTCCCTCTGATCAATGATGTATGGTAAGTTACTATATTTTTTTGACAAAAGAAATTTGTCTTACCACAAATGAAGAAGATGACATCTAAAAAGCAATATGAGGTTTCCTTTATTTTTTCCCCCTTTTTTAGTGTTAGAAATTGGGAATCATGCTGAATTTCAAATAATCTGCCTGGTCCCAATACCAAACTGTTGCATATTTCACAAATTGAGATGCATTCTAAAAAACATTTTATAAGATACATTTTGTACAGTGAGAAAGAAGGAAAAAGCAATTCTCACATGATATTAGACGAACATCTAGTGGCTTGCAAATAAGCAACAATACGGTATTATACAAACAGCAGGCATTTGTTTTATTGTCAATACTCACAAATAAATAGTAATAATAGGGAGTCTCAGATGCTTTGAAAACTGTTGGAACTACTGAAATGCCATAGAATTAGGCATTTTAATATGCCCTAATAAACTGTCACTATTGTATGTCCAGAATTATCTAGACTCATCATTTGTTTTCGTAACTGATTTATTATTATCCTGAGGAGATCAGACAATGGTGCTTGGAATTCTAAATGACCCTCCACACCTGAAGATTACTCCCTACAGTACCTAGGAACTGAAAAGTAGGCAGGCATTTTAGGGGAGAACATGCTCAAATATATAGTAAAGTGAAAAACCCATTCCTTAAATGTCTTCTTGGGTCTTTGAAAGGCATTCATCTTAGCACTGCAACTGCTCCTTGGATTAGAATTAGGACCCTTTGGGAAGACATAAAAGCATTCACCTTTGTGAGGCCACTGGGTTTCCACTGCAGTGAGTTAACCAAACCAGCAGCAATCACAGAATGTTACAGTCTAAAGGAAGAGTGGCTCTTTCCACCTCTTATTTTGCATGTGAGAAAACTGGAACCCCAGAGGCTGATGGCTCTGCCCACCCTACACACTAGTCAGGGTAAGGCTGGTCCTATAATGGCACCTCCTGACCCTCATCTAGTGCTCCTTCGACCACAGCATGCTCCCTGGAATTCTATGGTACCCAGCACCTACTCCAATGCCTGGCACATAGTAGGCCCATAATAAATGTGTATTGAATAACTGAATGGCCTGAGAACCTTAATATTTTTAAGAAATCACTTTAAATTAATTAAAAACACTGAACAAATCTGGTCTTTGGAGAGGCTAGCCAATTGCTAACAAGACCATTATGAACAAGAAGAGGGGCTACTGAATAATATAAAAACAGGAAGAAAGAATTCGACTACAGCCTACAGTAACAAGCTGAAGTTTATCTCAAGATGGGGAAGAGCTGGAAAAGCTGGTAATCTGTGACTATACCCGAAGTACTAAAACATCCTTGGCTGTGATGGAGAAAAACATAGCATGAGATTCCTTTGCTTTCTGCTGCTATTCAAACAGCAGGTGTACGTTCAGAATGGTTCTTTTAGAGAAAATAGGGTAAAATTTTGACATCAAAAGGTCTTGAGATAACCATAGTAATGAGAATGACCACTGGGGGAAGAGCTTTTTTATATTGAGTTAGAATATAGCTATTTTGAGCATTTTTATTCAAAAAAATATGGAAATTTTACTTAATTTCCATTTATCCTGTTCTACGTCTACCAACCCTGCAAAGCAGAGGCATGATTGATCTTAAAATGTCAATCTCTCACCTAAGGAGAGGAAGAAAAGATTTATTTAAAGAATAAAATGTCATAGGGATTCTTAGGAGAAAAGCTTCTGGGTTTGGATTTTCTCTAGACAGCCAGGCTTCCAGGTGGGTAATTTTCCCTCTCCATCCATCTTGCAGCAGCTCCCCAGATAGCTATGAGTGCAGACATCCAGACTGGCAAATGTTTCCATGTTTTAGGCTCCTTTTTGGCAGTTCATCCACTTGGGCACTGACTTTCAGTAAAGAGTTCTCAGTACTGAAAGAAAAAAGTCCTCAGGACTTTGGGGAGATGATAAAATCCTACTTCTGAATATACTCATCCCAGTAAAAATGCCTCTAACTAGGCTGGGGTTGGGGATGAAGGAGCTGGAATTCAGTGTCTTTGATTTAGTCTTAGGATCAAGGAGGCAAGTGAAACCCATGATTTAAAGAGCTTATTTGAGTACAGTTTAAAGTATGAGTGGGTACAGAAAATGTGAATGGATTCATCAGAGGACCCAAAGAATTCTCAGCATCTGTATGCAGTCTGCACATTGAAGGTTTAATGTCCACGTTATGTTGTATTTCCAGCATTTACAGCAGGACCTGCCTGGCACATAGTAGATGTCTAATGATTATTTGTTAAGATAATTCTGTGTTAAAATTAGAGAAAATCTCCCACTGGTTTGGGATGTGGACATACATTTATATTGTTAGTGAAAATTTATCCCTTGTTTTATGACCCTGAGAATTACAAAACAAACAAAAACATGAGTTTAAAGACACCTTGAGGTGTTATCTAAATTAGCCTCCTGTTTCACAAAGAATCTTATTCAAATCACCCTAGATTAATGAATTCTGTTTCTAAAGACCTTTAGATAAAGAATGGCTGTATACAAAAGTCCACTGATTGGTGTCTCGGTTTTCTTTGTATGATGGTAAATAATTCCTGTTCTTCAGGTTTTCTGTATTTTCCAGATGATGGGGAGGATTAATGGTGCCTTTGCCTTTGCTGTGGACTAGCTGCAGGGATGTCTAGTCATCCTGACAACATGGAAAACTAAGTCCCTCACCACATCCTTCCTGTCATTACCAAGGGGCAAAAGGCAGAGAGGAAAATCCCTGTCATTGCAGAAAACCAGACTAAGGAAGGACCACTCTAAAGGTAGGAATCTGCTTTCACGCTTAGGGAGCCTGAGGAATGAGTCAAACTCTACAAGGACCACCAGGCTGCCAGAAATGAAAAGTCTTATTTGTCCTCTTAAGGATGGGGAGGGACAGAGGTGACAGGTGAGAACACAGCCATAGTTGGCCATTCTGAAACTCTTTGGAGAGCTTGGCCCCAAGCAGAAAGAACAAAAGGGGAAGGGGGCCTCCTATGGTCTGAATGTCTGTGTCTACCCAAAACTCATACGCTGAAATCCTAATTCCCAAAGGTGATAGTATTAGGGGGTGGGGCCTTTGGGAGGTGCTTAGGTAATCAGGATGGAGCCCTCACGAATGGGATTAGTGACCTTATAAAAGAGACCCTCACAGAGCTCTTTAGCTCCACCTGCCATGTAAGGACACAACAAAGAGTTTGCGACCCAGAAGAGGGCCCTCACTCAACCATGCTGGCACCTTGATCATCTGGCACCCAGATTTCTGGCCTCCAGACGTGTGAGCAATAAATTTCTGTTGTTTATAAGCCACTTACTCTATAGTTTTTGTTATAGCAGCCTAAACTAAGACAGGGCCAAACTAAGAATGTTCCTAGCTAATTCTTTAAAGAGTGAGTCCACCAGGAAACCACCTATTCCTAGTTTCCAGATAATACAAGGTTCATTCATTTATTTATTCATTCAACAAATAGAGCAGCTCAGAGTAATATTATGGATTGACTTGGTAAATATTTTTGTTTCTTGCCAGACAATCAAGCAAGAAACTTATATGTGATTTTGGATTGTTCTTCTAAATTTCTGTGGGTTACACAGTTACATGCTTATGGTTCAAACATACCAAGGACAAAAGGAATGCTCTCAAAATAAAATCACCCTTCAAAAATTACTAAAAAGGCCTGGAAGATTTTAAATTGAAGAGAGAGCTTAGAATCAAGTCAGAATCTGAATGTACCAGAACTGCTATGTCTTAGCAAATTTACTCCCCGAGGGGTAGCATAATATACATGAAACTGAAAATGCAAGGCCTTCAGTTTCCCAATGGCTGTAGGGAAATACTCTAATTTATTTGGAATATGCCAAGAAAACAGTTTACCCTTTCAGTTATGTCTCATTTTATATTTTTGAATTTTTAATAAGTTTTATTGATTCTCGTTGACCATTTTCCTATGACACACTGAGAAAAGTAAATTTCTCTCTAAACACTCTCTAAAAAATTTAATTATATTGCTTTCATTTATATAATTCTTGGAAGCTGTTTTCCCCTCTTCATGTCAATGACTCACCATAGGAAAAAAAAGTTTCCCACCCATTCCTTACTTGGTATCTATATGGCTGTAAGTGAAGTCATTGGCTTCATCCACAAACTGCTGTAGTCAGATTGTTGCAGAAATATGAATTAATTACTGCAGAACCAACAAAATGCTGTTACCAGGAACCAGAGAGTTAAATTCTGGATCCAAAGCAATACTCATAAGTGAAAGCCGTTGGGATTTGTATCTGAATCATGGTGGCGTATTAAGGTGTAAGAGGGAGGGTGGGGTGGAGAGAGAGAAAACCTCACTACAGCGCGAGGAAGCTTCTCCTTAGGAGAGCCTTGTGGCTCATTGTGCCTGTCAAGTAGGCTAATGTGCCTGTAAATTTCCTCTGACAGAAAACACATCACAGCAGCAGCACCAGAAAACAACACAACCAAACTGTGGCAGACTGAAAGCCCAGTGCTTTCAAGGGTGATCAGAATATAACAGAACAAAAAAATACAAGGCATTGAAAATAAACAAAGGCTAGGAAGAAATGAGATCACTTTCTAAGAAAAAAGCATTTATCATTTATAGGCCAAAGGAAATGCTTCTCCCACGGCCTTTTTTTATATATTATTTGGCAGTCTCAGTTCAAGGTCAAAAATATCAGAGGGCAAAAGGAATATGAGTAAGGTTTAAGATTTGCCATGACTGGCTTTGTAATTGCATAAATATTAAATACATAGAAATAATTGTAAGCACATTATCTCCACACGTTCCTTTAATTTTTAATGTAATCTTTTATCCGCCTTTTCCTCAGCTGGCTGTGGGTTTGTGATTTGCATAGCTAGAATGATCCGGTGCCATCAATTTAGTAATGAAGTCACTCATTGAGCAGAAGAGGCTTCTAAAGATTATACAAAGCTATAGGGGAGAAGAGTGTGGAAATGAAACTTTATGTTTCAGGTAAATGGGAAGCTTATTTTAGAGCACATTTTCCTATTGTAAATTTAATATGGCCACTTTAAGATAAATTTGGAAAACAGAGAAGAGAGAAAAAAATCACCACATTTTCATCATCCTAACTTACCAGAGTTTTATATTTTAGTCTTTTATACCTATGCATATATCTTTTTAACTAGATGTAATCATAATTATATGCATGTGTGTGTAATTTTGCATCCTGCTTTTTTCTCTTATTATTATGGCTTTCATAACTGTAGCTTTTATGACTATAAAATAATAATAAAAAGAAAGGTTCATAATTTACTCACCCACTAAGTTTCTGGTGGCTAGCACAGCAGAGTGGTTAAGCACCTGACACTGGAGCCAGATGGATCAAATACCAGCTCTGCTACCTAACTGTGTGGATTTGGGCAAGTTAGTAAAGACAGTGCCTCAGTTTCCTTATCTCTAGAATGAGGATAAAAATAGTGCCTCTATTAGAGTGTTCTTGTAAGAGTTAAGATAAATAACACGTGGGAAGCACTTAGCCTGGTTCTATCATATAATAAGTACTAAAACTAAATGTTATTAAAGACAAGAAAGTCAAATACATTACATTGGGTTTCAAAAATATTTTAAAAAGAAAGCTTAAGTCCTACAAAACTGTGCGTTTCCTGAGCCATTGCCATCATCACAGAAGTCCCCATGTGCATTTTCCCAGTAACAACTCCTGACCTCCACCACTAACCAGACTTTGATGGTTAACACTTCCTTGCTTTGCTTCATACTTTAACATGTAAGTATGAGTCCCCCAAAATACAGCTTGGTTTTCCCTGTTATTGAAGTTGATGTAAATGGAATCACATACACACACACACGATATACCTCTGTATTTAGGAAGCACACAATCTAAGGCTTGGTTTGTGGTGATGAAAAAAGCTTTGGACAGGGAGCCAGAGAACTTGGCTTCTGGTGCAGTCTCCATGAGATCTTGGGCAAATCTTTTTACTTCTCTGGGCCCTCCATGTAAAATGTTAGGATGCGCTAAGTGTCTCTGAAACTTTAGAGCACTAAATTGTTAAGCCCTTCCTATTTGAGAATTGTGTCGGCATATGAGAATCAGAGCCAAAGAGAATCCAGAGAAAGGCCTGGGGCCTGCTGGAAATAAGCCTCCTCTTCCCCCAAATAATGCCAATAACAATGTCAGCAAACAAAGGGCTATAGAAAAATGAAAGTGATGATCCTACATCACAAATAATTTCCTCATGTCTGATATGTGCACATTTAGATATATTATTGGCCTTAATTATCACGTGCATAGAGGATATTTTCCTCAGGATAAATCATAGCCATAAAGATTTTAAATGTCAAGAGCTTGGAGTTCAAACAAGTAATCACGTAGTATAAGTTTTCCTGGACAGAGTTTTAACCCATTCTCTCTATATAAGTATTTGTGTTTCTCCCAATACTGCCCATGGTAAGTACTGCATGTTGGCTCGCTCAATATCCATGCCACCCTCCTCTTACAGCAGCTTTCATAAGGCAGAGACTAGAAGCTTAAAACATTTTCTAGACTTGTTTGCACTTAGAGCAATGGATATGAACTAGGTCTGTCAATTAGATATACTCATGCAAGATTTAGAAAACATAAGAGAAGTTGGGGCATCCTCCTGACCACTTTTGGCTGTATTTCTCTTATAATTAAGGTCATAGAAACATTTTTCTGCAGCAGTGTTCCATGGTCCATTAATCCAGCCTCCTGGAAGACAATGAGCAGTTGTAGCAGTTGTGACAGCAGTAGCTTTTTGACTCCACCTTCTATCATAGGGTTATGTTACTGAGCCCAGTATTCCAGTATTCCTCAGCAATAATAGCTCCATTGAGAGGTAAACTCTGTATGGTACTGGAATCATTCATTCTTGGAGGCTTAGTCTATACTCACTTCTCTAATCCTGACAAGGATTCTTGTAAGCCTCTATTAAATACCTTCCTACTTAAAATACCTAGAATTTTTTCTATTTCTTTACACTTAATCCTGACTGATACATATCCTAAATGTTATTTGGAAAAGCTATTCACTGTAACACAAGGTATAAAGTATCATAGCTATATAGAATGTGTAGCAGAGAGAGAAGGAGTTTTGAAGCCAGAAAAAATAAGCTGTACCATTTAGTGGCTATGTGTCCTAAAGCAAGTTATCTAAGCTCTCTGTATCTAAGTTCTCTTATAGATAAAATAGACATTAATATACTAATCTTGCAGAGTTTTGAGAATTAAATGAAGCAATACAAGTAAAGCACCTAGCATAGACTGGTCACTCAGTAATACAGTGTTCACTTCTTTCTGTCCCCATAACGGACTTCCTTTAGTGATTGAGATGATTAGTAAAATAATTTTTTGGGGAAATTCTCTTTAAAGGACTTAAAAAGAAACCTTATAGGAATACAAAGATTTAGTGCTGATTCAAAAAGACAAGAGGAATAGTTTTAAATGCAGCTCAAGAGCAAACAGACTTCTATTGTGAGCCAGGGAAACCCATTATGAGTACTACCAATTAAATCCACCTGGTCGTTCAGGGCCCAGATAATCATTAATTCATTCAACAAATATTTATTAAGCCTCGATATTGCTAGACACTACTTTACTTATTAAGATACACTGGTGAATCAAAAGGTCTCTGACTTCCAGGAGCTTCCATTCTATTGGAGAGACAGACATAAAATAAGTCAATAAATGATTTCAAATAGTAAGAAGGACTATGAGGAAAAGGCACTCCCTTCAGCTCTCTTTCTCTTACCTTCTCAGTAGTTTCTTATGTTACTTGACTCATCCTTTCTCTCAACTTCCTTTCATGGGAGGAAAGGCACAGAGAGGTGAAGATTATGCCAACAATGTGGAGATTCTCTTAAGTAGGTGAGTAGTTTCAGGATCTTCCAGCAGAAGACATGAGATGCCTGGATTAGAAACAAAGGAACATGTCAAAGCAGCAAGAGTGTGATGTTGATGCTAGTTTCCCATGTCCCCCAAATCCCACAGGTTCTAACAGGAGGGTCTGGGGGGTGCCACATACTCATTGAATTTCTGTCACAACCAAGGAATACTGACCTTAGGGAATTTACTGCTTTTACAGTGTTTGGTAAGCAAGACTGCTCTTTGTTTGGGAGAAGGTATTACTTGCTTGCTCAAGGTTGCTCGCTGCAAATGCAACCCTGAGAAATGACCCAATAAAAGACTAGTCAAGGCCTAGCATTCTTGGCATCCACAGAAATAATGTGTAGAGATGCTCAGAGTCCTTGGCCAATTGCTTTTCCCAACAGGCAAAGGGAGAAAATGATTGAACCCTCCATCCTTTATAGTTTTATGCAATCATAATTGTAAAATTTTCTAAAGTTCTTAGAATTTGGTCCCTTATCCCCTTCCAACCTTTCACTTTAGATATTATGTATTTAGGCAATTGAAGATCAGACTTAGAGGAGCAGTTGACAAAGGAAGAGACAGATTTTCCAGTTGTTACCAAGTATAACGTGAGGCTCTTGTAAAGGTACAGATCCGCTCATTACTAGAAGCATGGCACCATACCTCACGCCTTCCAGAAACCTCACCTTAGGCTCTTTTCCTGATCAAGATTACCTTGAGCCCTCATTTTAATAAATCTCCACTGCAAAAATATATTTATGTGGGTAGAGAAAAGGACAGAGTATGATATACTCCTAGCCCTGACCACTCCTTGCACAGCCATTGTTCCTGCATCCTAGTAGAAAGAGATCTTTCCCGGCTCATCCTCACAGCCCACTTTCCTTGGACTCTCACGCCATACTTCAGTGTCATGGAGAGAAAATTGTATACTTGCTCTATGACAAATCAGGGCTGTCCAATGATCCATGTGGAGTCTCATCCATTTCCCATAGCAGCTATTTCAAACATTCTCTACCCTATTCAGCCCTTCATGGAGCCCATCTTCCCCTTTCCCAGAGAAAATGGAGGGTATCTTGGAAATGCTCTCCTAACATGTCAGTTGTTACCTCTTGTAATCCTACAGCAATGCTTAAAAATAGCTATTACTATCCCAATGAGGTATATTGGAAAATGGAGCTTTGGAGATAATTAATTATATAATGTTCTCCAAATCACAAAGGCTGTGTGTCCTGAAGAAGAAACCAGATTGAATTCTTATGATACGGGCCTTGCCCTCATGCACTTTCTACATGTGGGAAAATAAAACTTCCCTGCATTTTTTAGTGTTTGTATAAAAAGCTCTGGCCTCCTAAGCCACAGAAATACATGCACTATAAAGAACGTTTCCTTTCACTTTTCCTACATACATTTTCTCATACCATAAAGATCAGCTCTGTAGCTGTTGCTTTCCCCAATGACAGAGCTAATTACTCTGATCCAAAGGGTGAATGAAACTTCTCTTATCCTCTGCAAAGCAAAAGATTATATCCTGGGATAGGCGCCTAGCTTAGTTCTGGATGTGTTAGAGAGACCGAAGTGTCATCTTTCTTGCTACTTAAATTAATCTAGAAATGAGGCCCTGGAGCTTGGAGACAAGCTGGACTAAGGAGAAGATCCTTTCAGGAGAGTTGGGGGACATCTGCCACCTGCACATTTACAAGCAGAGAAAAATCATCTTTCCTTATTCTTGCCTATAGACTTGTCTGGCCACTCCTGCAAAACAATTTCCATTGGCTTTCATTACATCGCCCTATGGGTAAGGCCGGGGGCAAGCTGGGAGAGGGGAGCATGCAGTTCTTATTTGCTGTGAGATAATAAGAAGTCTGCCTCTGATCCAGAACACTTCATGTGCTCATTCAGGATAAAATGAATAAAGATGAATATTAAAAACCCAACACTAGACCATTCAGAGGAGGGATAAGAACACAAATATTTCCAGGCCATGATATAAGTAGTTATAAGAAATATCTCGTAGTATTTGAAGTCATATGGTGTTTGAACTTTGTTGTGTGGAATGAGTAGAAGTTGTTGGTGGTGGACAAGGCAGGTGAAGGACATTCCAAACATAAGGACTTATACCAAGGATGTGACATGCACCTGTATTCAACTTTTTATAAAACTGGCCCTTTCTTCAAGGTACTTTACCTCTGTATGTCACAAAATTGTCACATTATATTAATTTTATTAGAACAAGACACTCCACTGCCATCTTGCACAAAATAGTTCTAATGACTACACAAATTGACAATATCAGCAATGTGTATGGCACCTCTTAGAGATGTTCAACATGTGGTCTGTACAACCATACATAGTGGCCCTGTCTGCTTGGCTCATCAGGGAGAAAGCAAGTTGTTCAGTGTAACCAGAGAGAATATTATACGTGAAGAGTGGTAGGAGACAAGTCTAGATAGAAAGGCAGAGGTCAAACTTGGAGGGAGTTAGGGTCCATACTACTGTGATTAGAATCAAACTTGAAGGTGCTGAGAAACTACTCAGGGATTATAAGCAAGAACACGTGATTGACATTTTAAAAATGTCACAAACATGGAGTATTGAGAAAGTGGTGACAGTAGGGCAAGATTAGTAAGGAGACCTGGTAAGAGATAGACAAGAAGATAATGGGGGCTCCATGACAGGAAAGGACAGGGAGAAGGCTGATTTCTTCGGTCTCAGTGGGGGGGAGGGGTCTTCTTCCTTTCCAGAGTGATTCTCTCCACAAGAGCTATCGATCCCCATGACTCTATTTTCTTCTCTACCACCTTGATCTTTCAGTTAACTCTTCTTTTTTCCTGTCTTCAACTCTCTCTCCACTTGCTCTATCCCTGCAGCCTTTGGTTGCACCAATATGTCAAAGTCTTGTTTCTGCACACCCCTATTTTTCTGCATGAGTGTTTTCCCCTGAGTAGGATGGTTTATTCACCCTTCGGGTTATAAAGACCGTACCCTTCTAAGTAACAAGGGGTCAAGCAGCCCCTAAGAAGCAGTGTGGTGGCTAACGGAACCACAAGGATCACTACAGAAGCTACTAGGCTGGCTTGCCACACCTCCAGAGATTCAGCCAGCAAGAAGACAACAGGCTCAAGTGGATTCAGACAATTTATTATTTACACAGCAAAAGCAATATAAACAAGGTGTCACTTCCCCACATCTCTAGTCCCACAGGTCAACACTGAACTTGAGGGACCTGAAGATAGAGACAGGAATGATGGGTTGATCTGTTATCGAGAAGCCACTGTAAACTATAGCCAGGCAGTTTCTAGACTGGGACAGAAGCTTGAAGCTGTATTTGAAGGGGGGTTGAATGAAATGGAAAGTCCTGTGCTCAAGTGAAACCAGGGAGATGGTTGAGAAATGGTTTTATGGCAGTCCTGAAAGCTTCTTCTTGGCAGTTCCTCATAAGCAGCTCATCTCCCCTTGCTCCAGGAGGAATTGCAGGGCACTCCACCAAGACTCTGGTCAGACTTTCCTGTCTGGCTTATGTGAAGACATGTAAGGTCATGTAGTGGCAGAGCTGTCTCCCAATAACACTACCCCTGACCTTTGATGTGTCCAAGTAACAATTATTTTCAGGAGTTTAGGTCATCCATTAGATGATGTAACCAACTGTACTGATTAATTGTAGAAGCCTGGACCAAATCTTTTCTTTTTTGTCTTAGGCCACATCAGATGAGAGTGACTTCTAGCAGGATGATCAGGCCAACTTGAAGGATAAATTGTAAACAGGCTCCCCATCCAGAGCCAAGCCAGCCAAGTATGTCTCGGGTGCTGTTGAGATTGACCTTAGAAAGCCATACTGCTTTCTCTCTAAGGTGAGAGATGGATTGCTCCACCTTCTCTGATTCATCAATCCAAGTGCAGCACTTGTTGGTATTTGATTATATTCTACCTTTACTGGAAGCAGGAGGTCCAGGACAATATGCTTGTCTATAACCACTCACATTAGAGAGTTTGGACTGGTTTGTGTTTGTTAGGCAAGTAGAGGTCTAATGTCCACATAAGAAGTAGTACCCTACTTGGGGCATAAACTATATTAGGAGTGTAAGCATCATTTATTACAAAAAGGGTGAGTCAATTTTGTGTCCTTTGTGAGGGACAAACTCCTTTATTAGAACTAAATAATTCCTGCAAAGCAGGCTGATGTGCTTCTGCAGAGGACGATCTGGCCATCATAGCCAACCAGCCTAGCCCTTACTGTATGGACCACTCCTGGTGAACTAAAGTCTGCTGATAGGTTTGTAGTGACTTCAGCAAAACCATTTTGCTGACATGGGGGTCAAGGTTTGATTCTTCAGTGTTCAAAGGAACAGCTTAAGTTTTTGTCAGTAAGGTCAGGAGAGAGTGATAGACACAGCAGAGAAATGCAGAGCAGTGGCTAAGGTCTATGGAAAGCACATAAGAGAATTTGTTTTCTTCTTAGATGGTATAGAGAGACCACAAAGGACTGACAATAGTATCAGGCTAGGGGATCTATATTAATATCTAGAAAATTAAGCTTGTTCTGTCATCTCAGGTGGAGGTCATCCACCCAGAAGGTCAATAGTCCCTAGTTTAAGATCCAAGGAATAAGGATCTAAGTCCAAAGATCTAAGGATCTAGGATCTAAGTTAAGAATGGATATTCATGGTTACCAAAGCATTCTGAGATAAGCGACCAGGCCAGGTGTCCTACAGATAAGTGCCAAGAAAGGCTAATGATTCTTCCCCCAACTCCTGACTTTCCAGGGTTTATGGTATTCCTTTCCTACCGGCTGGGTTGTTGCTTTCCTTCCATGCCACATGATTTGTCTGGACAGTCTCTGCAGCTCTCACTTCACTTTTTTCCAATCCCCATTATTTCTAACCCACACCATTTACTTGGATTCATCTCTCAGTGGCTTCTCCCTTATATAGCTTGTACCATCCTAGGACTTCTCCTACCCCTGAGGTGTGGGTCTTGCCGGGACCACTTTAGAGTGGTCACTGCATATTCGTGATTATCATCTCCTGCCCTCTAGTCCAAACGTGTCTTACCAAGGCATCTAAAATACTTACTACTACCCGCTCATCAGAACCAATCAGCAGAATGTCATTATGAACCACAAATATGAACCAGTGTGATGTTTCGTGGAATGTGAAGACGATCAACATCTCTGTAGACTATATTTAAGGAGAACTGATGTACCCCTGAGGCAATACTGTGACGGCATACTGTTGGCCCTGTAGGCAAAAGCAAACTGCTTCCAGTGGTTTTTATAAATAAGTATAGAGAATATGGTATTAGCCAAGTCAATAGCTGTATACCAACTGTCAGGTGCTGTGCTGATTTGTTCCAATAAAAATACTGCATCGGGGACAGTAGCTGCAATTGGAATTACTTCAAGATTAAGTTTATAACTGTCCACATTCATTCTCTAAGATCCATATGACTTCTGCACTGGCCAAACTGGTGAGTTAAATGGAAATGTGATAGATATCACCACCCTTGTTTCTTCCAAATCTTTTATGGTGGCATAATTGCTTCTGGTTTATTATCTTGGAAGAGAGTGAAAGTTCTAGGAGCTTCCATTTAGCTGTTCCTACTTTAATGGGCCTTACCCCTTGGGTAAGAAAGGCAATGTGGGGATACTGTCAGCTGCTAAGTATGTCTAATCCAGTTCTAGAACTGAGAAAATAATCGTACAGTTGGTGTGTGGATCAAATGAACTAACAGGATCAACTGTGAGTTGGACATGAGTTAAAACTTCATCTATCTACTGACCAAGATTAGCTTCAGCTTTAGTTGGAGGGTCACAGTGGTGTTTTGTGTCCCCAGGAATCAACATCAATTCAGAGTCCATGTCTAGAACACCTCAAAAGATCTGCATATTTCCTTTTCTCCAGTGCACTGTCACTCTAGTAAATGGCCACACATCTCTTTGGTGAAGGCTTGGAGAAACATCTGCAATGTGCACTGTGGCAATGGTGCAAGGTCCTTCCTAAAGGGGACAGAGACTCTCCTTCAATCAAGGGATTCTGGGTCTGTGAATTGATTTATGTCCAAAAACTGAGTAAGAGGCTGTGACTGTTCACTGTTAGATCTTGGCTACCTAACCTAGAGCTTTTCCTGTTATAAATATCAAGCGATAGTCTATTAGGCTACATATAAATTTTGTTCCTAGGGCATCTCTGTGGGCTAAGGCAGTCTGATTGCATGTACACACTTGCTGTCCTTAAGGTAGATGTACCCACATTATCTTTGGTGGTTAAGTGCTGCTTGGACTCTGCTATTCTAGGATCCTGTGACCCTACTGAAATCAGGGAGCCCATCTCAATAGCAGCACCTTTTATAGTCACACATGGCCTACAGAGGGGAACATCCACAGAGATTTTCAAAGATGCTTTTCTTCTTCTCACTAATGTATTCCTCAATTCTTCAGTTAAGAGAGTATCTTCTGGGCCTTTGCATGGAACACAGTTGCTGAATGGTATGAAGGTTACATATAAGTTCAGTATAACATTTTCTTAAACCTTTGGATTCCCTCTTCCACATCATGTCAGGGAAGTTCCATCATTTCAATCTCACAAACTGTAGGCCACCACTGAGTCCAACTTTCCATCAATCAATCAAGTAAGCTGTTAGAACCACCTCAAGCTGCATGAGCTAACACATATAACTAACACTATAGTAATAAATTTGGCTCAATATAGTGTTACATTCCATGTTCCATGGTCTAACACCCATAGAATCCACTCCCACACATGTTCTCCAGGCTTCTGACTATATATTAGCAAAGTCTTATAGTTATTTTGGTGTGTAAGTTATTCCTTCCTCCATGATAGTGTGCACCTATCCCCCCCAAGAGCATGCTGAGATAAGACCTTAGTTACAGGTATAGTGGCCATAGAGGGTAATTGTGGTGGGTTTTGAGGAGAATGTGAATTCCCTCTCAAGGCATCTGCCCCAGGTTAGGTTGTCACAGGTTTTCAAGGAGAGGAAGCCTACCTCCCCAGGCACAGGAGGGCAACCTACTTCCACTGGTAAGAGAGGCTCAGAGTGACTTGGAGGTTCTAGATTGTGTTTCTGGGTCCAATCCATTTGAAGTTTTGATATCCTATTATTTAACAATCAACACTCTAACTTTTACATGAGAAACGTGGCAAATCTGTGAATTCAACAGTAGGTATAATTCAATAAACTGAAAATTAAAATTTTGTGTTTGATTTTCAGAAATATCACTTTTGATACTACAATAAATAAGACCTTCTTTTAGAATTATTATGGAAGCTCTCTGGTTCTCATCCCATAAGACTGAACTGTACTTGTCATTTCTCTTTGTAAGCAATCAAAGGAACTCAAAAGAATCCATCTCACACCATAGTCCTTAGAGTCACCTTACAGCCATACAGTCAAATGCAGTTGCCACTTGGGCCCCCAAGGTATGTGCGTCAGCTGGTACTTCATCACAATCAGCCACAGGTGACTGACTGATGAACTGGGATGCCCTGTGAGCCATGAATTACTAGCATCGTATTTCCCTTTGGCAAGGAGCTCAGCACTGAGTCCAAGCCCAAAGGCCCAAGTGAACCAAACTCCTAATCCCATCTTCGCAGGTCTATCTTTTGGGACTACTCCTGGAACAGGTAAAGCTTAAAAAAATTATTATTAATTATAACAAGGGATTAGAGTAATGAAGGACTCATCAGTGAGAAGAAAATCTTGGAGAATATAGATATAGGAGCTATAAAGAGCTAATGAAGAGCTCCCCCACCCTCTCTAGAGCGACTAAGATCCAGACCTTATTGGAGAAGGCACAGCCTGCCTCACTGAATGGCAGAGAAGTCACTGTGATACCACATCTGCAGAACTTATTGAAAATCTGCCCTCTGGAACTTGCTACCAATCTTGTCTGTAGGGTGCCTGGAAAGCTATTCATGGGGTAGTGTCTTACCATAAGGGCCTTCCACTACACAGCCACTAGAGTTGGGGACGTGGGAGGAAACTGCTGGCCCCCCATAGGAGCTTGGCACTGGAGAAAGCCAGGTATACTGAAAGAGCCTACCTACCAATACACGAAAACCAGAAAGCGAACCCCTTTTCTTCCTGCAATGTCTCTTCAGTGCCCTCTACTGACAAAGCTTCAGCCCCAGCTCGCAAAGGAAAACTTACTTAAAAAGGCCCAGATCCATTTTCATAGTGCAGTCAAAAAGGGTGAATTTGGAGTTGAGTACAATAAATCAACTGGCACAAGCATCACTTCTCAGGTTCCTCTCACAGATTTTGCAGCCAAATGTCTACACCTGCCTGGAGGGTCCTTTGGTGGGCTCCCTTCCCCGAGGTTTCACCTGGAAGTCACCAAAAGCAACGGAGGAAAAGATGAGTCCGAAGAGAATTCGCAGCCCCCTTCTCCTCATTCCTTTCCTAAGGCTCCTCACCAAGTTTCCCACCAAGGCACTATACGCCCCAGTCCTCAAGAAGAGAAACTTAGGCAGTGAAAAGGAAGTGGGGAGAAAGCTCAGCCCCTGTGGAACGTGGGCTGCGGGAGCCTGGCCTTTGAGGGCCTCAATTCCAGCAACGCTGCCTTCCAGGTCACAAAACCTCCTGAGGTCTTCCCACCGCCTGGGGCGCAAGGAGGCTGGCACGGGGCGGGCCCGGCGGGCGACGCGCTTTGATTGGCCGCCGGGGAGCCCGCCCCTTCATCCCGGTGCGTCGGGAGGGGGCGGGGCCAGCCGCCTGCTCGGCTCCGAGGCTGCGGGCGCTTATTGACCCAGCGGCTGCCGTGGTGCCGCTGTCTCCTCCTGCTCGTGGCAGGCGGTGCACGAGCGCCGAGTAGCGCTGGAGAACCGGCGCTTCCTTTCGCAGCCGCCGCCGCCGCCGCCGCCATCTCCACGTTTGCGGGGCGGGAACGAGGGAGGGGGACTCGCGGCTGCAGCTGGAGCGGGCTTCTCTCCGAGGACGGTCCTCCCCTTGCTCTCCTTTTCCTCCTCCTCGCGCCGTCGTCGCCCGCCCCCTGCGCCCTGCCCGCGCAGCCCGGCTCCGAAAGGGAGAGAAAGAGGCGGCCGGGGGCTGGAGAGGCCGGCGGGTGGACGCGCGCTCGGAGGAAACTCCAGCCCGATCAGTGCATCCTCGCGCCCAGGGTGCACCCCGACCCGGCCTCAGCGGCGGCAGGAAGGGACTCAGTCGAGGGAGGCGGGGGCAGCGCTGCGGGGGCGGGCCCGGCCGTCCCGGCCCTAAGTTGTGGGGCTCGGCTCCTCCCGACCTGATTCCTCTCCCCTCGGCTCCTCGGACGGAGCTTGGCGCCGCCAGCCCCGGAGCCGCCGAGCCCGCGCCTCCTCGGTGAGGCGGGCACGCCTGCCCTCGTCGAGAAAACTTTTCCTGCCGACTCGGTCGGGCGGCGGTGGCAGGAAGTCCAGGCAGCGACCTCTCCTCTGCCTGCCCCGCGCACCCTGCCTGGTAGCGGCGCAGAGCTCGAGATCAAGTTTGCGGGGCCCCTTCCGGGCTGCAGGCGGGTCCCGCCTCAGGAGGGACGCCCGGCCCCAGGGAGGGCGGCGGCCCGGGCGAAGGCCGAGGTCGCCTAGTGGCGCCGGAGACAAGGTGCAGAGTGCGGCCCGGATCCTCACCCGCCGCCGAGAGCGCGGAAAACAGGAGCCCGGGAGCAGGGAGCCTTCGGCGGCCGCTTCCAGGAGTTCACAGCCCGCCTCGTCCTCCGGGTGAGGACAGTGTCCTGGCCCCCAGTCTCTCGAGGAAAAATGAAGTTAAGCCGTCAGTTCACTGTGTTCGGCAGCGCGATCTTCTGTGTGGTGATCTTCTCGCTCTACCTGATGCTGGACCGGGGTCACTTAGACTATCCCAAGAGCCCGCGCCGCGAGGGCTCCTTTCCCCAGGTAAGGACGGGGAGAGCCGGGCGCGGGGCTCCGAGAGGGTAGGCTTGAGGGCCCGTCGTTACCCGCCGCTCCGCGACCTCTCCCTCCCGCCGCGGCCCCGCGCCGGGGGAGGGCGAGGCCGAACTGGAGGAGCGTCTGAGCCGCCTCCAGCCCGGGCTCTGCGGCGCTCCAACGGCGGTGACCGCGACCCCGGAGCCTCCTCCTCCTGGGCGCGCCGAGTTAACAAAGTGCCGGGCGGCTTGCGGTGGCTGGGTCGTGCTCAGGGGAAGTGGCCATGTCCCCGCACTCGCCCCCGGGCCTGTCTGGGTGGCCTTGGGCACCTGCTGGCCGGGGACCGGGCGCAGCGTGAGGCGCTCCTTGGCCAGCGTGGGTAGCCCCTCGGCCCGCACAGGGTTAAGCTGCACAGACCGACTGCGCACACCCAGTCGCGGAAATGGATCAAACAGACTCCATCTGAGCGGTTTTTTCCCTCTCACTGTTTCTTGAGAGATAAACAAAAGTTTATTTTGTGTTGCAGTCCACTTAGATGTGAATCTGTTGGGTTGATTTTGGTGTCGTCATTCGTCAGCTTTACATCGGGTTTGCTTGGAGCAGACGTGGGAGCCTAACGGGGAAGCGCGTGTTATACTCTGGCCGGAAGCTGTGGGGCGCTCAGTCTTGCGCCTAGTGGCCAAATTGTCAAACGAGTTGGGAAAACGACCCGTCTTAAGTCTTTTATTTAAAGTTACTAAAAATAAGCAAAAGGACACGATCGGTTTTGTTTGGAAGGATACCGCGCCCTGTGTGCAATTTCAGTTTCAAGTTATTTTCCAGCGACCGGTACACTTCAGAAATTTTAGTAAAACTGGGTGTTGTGTAGTATCCTCTGTAATGAATGAACCCGAAGAACTCAGAATCCTCACAGGCCGATCTAACGATTACTTGACTTAGGGATATAGAAATGTAGGACTTGAACAAGCTGACGTTTTAATGTGTTTTCTTTTGTGACAGTTTAAATAAACAGAATATCCTCGCCATTTGTTCTTGTGATATGCTACAGCAAATGGCTTGAGTTTAATTCAAATTAAACTACAGACTTTACTTGAATTATTATGGAAGTGAAAAAAAGACCCCTTGGTAGCTTTCATTAATATAGAGCACTCAAAATATTTTGCCGGTGGAGGTATTAAAAATCTTGTTGCAAACAGATGCATCAAATTTTAAAAGCCTTCGCTTCTCCTGAGTAGTATGATAGAGAGAAATACGGTGATATAAGCTGTATGGGATATCTTTAAATGTTGAGTTTAGAGTTTGTTCAGTGCTCGTTGATGAGATTGGATAAAACAGTTGAAAAAAATAAACTCTGTGAAGCCAGAGCAAAACGAGTTCTAAGGTCTAAGCCTGGTTTCATCTGTTGTATAATTTGAGGCCTAAACTTGCTGTGATTTCTTTTTGCCAGTAACTCCATTGTCAGAATTTTCTCCATTACAGGAAAAATCATAAAAGCTGATATATTTTACTTAAAGTGTTATCTTGAATAATGTCCTTTGGCTGTGGCTTGGTGATCACTTGGACATGATTTATGCAAACATCTGGGGCTGGAGTTCTCTGGCAACCTTGACATTTTACTATTTCTAAAGAAGTGATTCATTCAGTTACTGGTAAATTTTAGGCAGAGTTAATTTCAGTATTTTAATATCCAGCCCTAGTCCTTGTCAAGGGGCTGAAGTTCTGCTTAGAGTGTAAGCATTTGATGGAAATTGACAGTGGCTGCTGGAAGAGAAGGCCCTGTGTGTATTCTGTTTTTGTGCAAGGGGAGAGGGTTTGGAAGGCGGAGCTCTTTTACCTAAGGTTGCTTTTCTCAGATTGTCAGTACTGGATTTGCCGTCAGGAAGATGAAGGCATCCTTTGCTAATTTAGTTTTGGGAAGCCACTGAATCCCCAAGCAGGTGGACGGGATTAAACGTTCTGTAAGCCTAACTTTTCTATGTCAGCCTATGTATTACACAAATAAAGTCAGTTTCTGAAACCACCACCCAGTAGGTGAGGAAACTGAGGCACAGAGAGATTAATTTGCCTGAAGTTACACAGTTAACAGCTAAGATTTGAGCAGGTGGCCTTTGGAGTCTAGGCTGTGAGCCACTATGCTGTACTGCCTCTTAGTAATTTTTTGCCTACTATTTAGGCCTGAGTCGTCTTTGTAGAAAGATCTGTTGTAGAAGATAGAGCATATTGCTCTGTGGCTCCTTAGCTTATGACTTTTCTTTTTTTTAAGGAACTTTTATTATCAACCACTAATGAATGTGTTCCTTTTTCTGAAACATTTAATGCTTGAGATTTATACCTGTCCCAGAATGTCTTCTAGCTCACTTTAGAGCTAAACATTGTAGTGAAAACCATTATGCAGCACAGCATCCAGCATTTGAGTTGAATTTTATTTTTCTCACTACTTCTAACTCCCATGAAAACCTTATTTTGAGAACACCAAATATAGCAAAACTAGTTGCATTATACTGTATTTCTTTGGTGTGTTTGGGTACTGAATTCCTTAGTTTTAATAGAATCAAGCTAGTCAGTCACTGTATATCATTTTTTGGTGTCTAGTAGAATAATTTATCTAGAAAGGGATTGATTTCCTCTGAATTGTCCATTTTAGTTTCTTTCAGTTAATATGGAACCTTCAGAAAGGGATATGGTCTATCTTGTAAGCAAGATAAGTTTTAAAACATTCCAAGATGGAGAGCAGTCTATTTGCTAGAAGTTATTCTGGCTTTCGTTCTTTATCTCTTCTCCCACAACTCGGTTTTCCACCACTTGGCCAGACTTTAGGGTGGAAGTGGGTCCAACTCGGGGGCTCCAGTTTCTCCCACCCTGGAGCAGCTGCCTGCCTCTGAGATCGCCTTTAGAAGGCTTTCCCCTGTGCTTCTGGGAGGAATTCCTTTGAGCCTGGAGGCAACAGGTGGCCTTGTCTGTTTTAGCTTGTGTGTATATTTTAGGGTTAATAAATCTCAGCTAGAAAAGTTAATAACAGTTCCACTCTAAATGAGAGGCTGGCCAGGGCCTAAAGCCCTGAAGATGCTTTGAGGTAGCTTGTAAGAATTTCAACAGATGGAAAGGAGAAACATTATTAAAGTCTTCCTGAAATTCTGTATCACTTCTTCAAGCTGATTTCACAAGTTGCTTACTATCTACATTGTATACAATAGGATGTCTTATTAATGTCTTATGTTTGCATCTGGAGAATTAAATTAATGAGTCAGGTTTTGTATGATGAATGATCCGTCTTTAAATAGCTAGTATAGCATATGACCATAGGGATTACTGTTAACTCTTGAAGGTCTCTTCAGAGATTGAAACTGATGGAAAATATGACAGTGAAGTTCAGACTTTAACTTTATGCCCAGATAACACTTATCAAGTGAGTAAGTGAGAATGTCTTTAAATAAGTATTTGATTGAAAGACATTGGGAGGTGGGGGACTTTTATGCCTTCTGTTTTTTTTAACTTTTATTGTGAAAGGTTAATACACGTAGAAAAATATGGTGAAAATGCTTTACATCTCTGTTACTTTTTAAGGAGTCCAACATAGTTGATCTTTAATGAAAATTGACCTCAATCCCCGAATTGTTTTTTCTCTTGCTTTCTGAAATCTGTGCATGTTAAGAATGATAGAAAAATAAGATCTTGCCTGCTTCTTCACACTCCAGTGTACTCTATTTATAAACTATAGCACTTGTTGCTGGGGTTTCCACAGGTGTGTATAAGGGAGTTTGTTTCATTTCTTGGAGTATAATGTTTGAGATCTGTGGCTTTTGGGAAATGATGGAACTTTGACAGAGGTGGCAATCAGGCATTTAGGAGGATTGCAAGGACGTGAAAGCCTCTGGTCTCCTCCACTCCCTCCTGAGTCCAGCAGTCCTACAGGACTCCTGCCCAGCTTATTTCACTAAGACCCAGGCTTATTTCCTATACATCGATTGGCACAGACACTCAGGACTTCACCTGGTCTGAAAGCTTACGTTTGTTATTTTTTTAATTGAATTGAGTGTGTTGTTCCCAGATCAACACTATTATTAGGGCCTAAACAAATACTTTTGTTGGGGAGATGTTGCAATCCTCTTTATCTGAAGGAGATTTTTTTTGGTGACTCATTAATTAGCGTTAAGGGATGTCTGGGCTGTGAGCAAAACATTGACTAAAATTACCACTTTTATTTGTTGTTTTTACTTTGAGTCAGCTATTGTTTTTGTGATAGCTGTTAAAACTTTGGCCTTTTTTGACAGATGGGAAGAAGTGTTGCAATTTTCCTAGAAGGAGTGGTTGAGTAGCTGCTGTTTTTCCCTGCTTTATTCTCAGCTTCTTGAGCCCAGCAGTCTTAATTTTCCCTTGTTGTTCCCTGACTTCCATAGAGAGGGAACAACATCTTCCGTCTTTAAGAAAATGGGAGGATGTTCAACACTTGGGGTATGATCTCTGGTTGTTGGGTTGTAAAGGCCTCAGTGGGCTTTTGGCCCCGTCTATCTTGGTGGTCAAGTTCCTGGTAACATGGGCATCTATATTACTCATAGAACGAAGGAGAGGAGGAACTAGTCTAAAAGAGGGAGTTTTGCTTCTTTTCATAGTTGTGATAGTAGGTTCATCAGGAGAGGAAGTAAAGCATTTTAGCTAAAACAGGTTTCTGTTTCATTTATAGATTTCAAGCCAAATTGCTAATTTTAAGGTTGAAACCATGTTTAGGTTCAAACAACTTTGAGAGTTGATTGTACTGAATTGGAGTTCAGACCTCGTGCTTGAGTAATGCTAAACTTGCCTTGTGATGGGAAGTGATCGTTTGATTTAAATGAATGCAGTCTCTTGAAGTCATAATGTAGCTTTTCTGTGAGATAGTATATTTAGGGTTATGTTGTTTGTACTTCTGTGCAGACAGGCGCATAGTAGGTATCCAGTAAATATTTTATGCTAAATTTGTAAATCTATCGTTTTCTAAAGAAAAGATCAACCTAGAAGCACTTTAGTTTAAAACTGTACATGCTCTGTCTTTGGCTGCCTCTAGCCCCGGGTTTCGCTACCTTGTTGCTATTGACATTTCGGCCTGGATAATTCTTTGGTGTGGGGGCTGTCCTCTGCGTTGTAGGATGTTTAGCAGCATCCCTGGTCTCTACCCAGTACATGCCAGAAACACCTTTCTCCCTCCTTTTCCCCCCATTGTAGCAACCAAAAATGTCTCCAGAGATTGCTAAATGTCCTCTGGGGGAAAAGTCGACCCTGTTGAAAACCACTTTGGCTGCATTCTAGCCAAAGGCCTATTCGTTATACCCATTGCAGTTTGTTAGCATTTTGCATTTTGGTAAGGAGTGATCAAAAGGCTTAATTCTAATATTCAAAAGGATAAGTAGCATTTTTTGATCATAGAAATGAATCCTTTCTCTGGATGCCTAAAATTCACTTATGTTTTTAGGATTCTCAATTGCAGTATGTTACAAAAAATACAAAGATAGATTATGTTCATATGCAAGTCAAAGAAAAAACAGATTATGATGATGAAAATTAATTTTAAAAAATTGGATATACTTAGTATTCTGAGAAAATAATTATGGTCAGGTGATAGTAAGTAGATCATCTTTTACTTTCTGCAAGCTCAGTTAGAAGTTGGCAGTAGTCTAGATTTATTCCAGGTGCCTTTTAGCACAGGAAGATAAGATGCATTGATTAGTAATAAGGTGGTATAAAAGTCATATGCAAAAATAATTTGAGATGTCTGAAATTTTCTCAGGCAAGCTATTTACTTTCTTCAGTATATTTATTTCTGTTAATTCTGATGATTCCAGTTACTGCATTTTGTGTTGCTTCTTGAGATGAGAAAAAGCAGGGAAAGAAACTGGAAAATAAAGTGGATGGGGACTCCCTCCTGTTCATTTCATTTTGCTCTAAATAACCTTTTTTAAGATGGGGGATGGATGTAGGGATGGAAAAGAATAAAGTTCGTTTCAAATAGCCTCCTTCCTTCGCTTTTTGTCCCCAAGGCCTCTGGTCTTGGACTCTGCCTGTCAGCTCACTGTGGGCCAAATCCAGCCAGCCACCTGTTTTTGTAGGGCCACAAACTAAGAATGGTTCTTATGTTGTTAAGTGGTTAAATATCTCATGACATAGTCACTCTGGCTGCTTTTGTACTACAAGGGCACAATTGAGTAGTTGCAACAGGAACTGGTCCAAAAAGCCTAAAATATTTACTGTTTGGCCCTCTACAGAAAAAGTTTGCCAATTCCTAGTTTAATCTCTATTTCTGTATTAGCATTGGAGGCAAATAGTGTGGTTAGATCTGATGAGGCAGAGGTGGGATCATTAAGAACAAACAAAATTCTCATAAACTGGTTATTAGATAAGTATTAGTCAAACTTAGTTTGTGTTTTGAGAGTGTGGTTTAAAACTAATGATATCTACATGTTTCATAGATTTCCAAGTATCCTTGGGGAACTTCTATGCTAGAGCGTGGTCGTGCTTGACATGTTTAATTTGTTTCCTTTCTATCACTTGAAGTTTTCTCACTACAGAACTGCTCTGGGACCCAGGGTTCTGGGGCATGAACTATGCAAAATTGATCCATAGTCTCAAGGTTGAAAATCTTGACTTTATTGTATTTTGGATTTGCTGTAATTCACAGATGGGCTGAATTCTGAACCTAATCTGACTGCTTGGGTTAGTAAGTACTGTAGAGGGAGAGACTGGGTCCAAGTATCTTGTTCATAAACTGTAGATCTGGGCCAGAACTTGGCAGTCCTCTCTGGGACCTTGAAGACTACTCAGCTTGGAGGCGGAGAACTACCAGGATGTCCTTAGGGGCACTGGACTGCTTCTCTGCTTAGCAAAGAATAGTTAATTCCTGCCAATTTTGTTTCTTCTTCATGCTTATTAAAGATTATTTGTGACTTTCGTCATTCCTTATTTCACAGGCCACCGTCCCATTTGTGTCCTCAGAGATTTTGCTATCATTGTTAAATTGCCATATACCTAGTCTGAATAAAATGGGTGTAATTCTCATTGAGTTGTATTGCAGTTTTTAAGAATTTTTTTTCCATTTTTAAATGTATTCATTTGTGTATTTTTCACATGTAAAATGGATTTCCCACTGTTTTCCTTTGCTGGTAGACGGCTTTGGAAGTCCAGAGAAATTAAATGCTTTTTCCAAGGGCAGAGCAGGCCCCAGATGTGACCCTATCCCACCAGTGAACCTTGTTCTGAATCAGGAGTCTGGAGAGCCGGAGAATTTGCCAATGATTTTTTTCTTTTAAATACATGTTTCCTCCACTGACAGTGTTTAGTTTTGTGATGGGAAGCTCTTCCCCTTCAGGATGAGGCTGTACTTTGGGGCTGAAGATGTACTTTGCAGCAGTTCCCTTCTGTTTCTTCATACCACAGGTGTGGAAGAATGTGGAATGTATGGGTCCTGGCCTTTGTGGTAGTATTTTTAGCTCTGGAGCATTAGAGGATATCATTCTCAGAATTATTTTCTAATTAAAAAAGTCCTCAATCTGTGTTTTTAGAATCCAGTGAGTACCCCAGAAAAGTCATTAATATGAAAAAGTCAAATATAGAATTTTAGTAATAATAGGGAGGGTTCTTCCAGGTCAGGTAATTTAGTCTTTGATTTTCCAGATAAGGACACTGAGCCACATAAACTGGACTTTAGCCGTTTGCCCCAGATCCCGTCACCAGTCATAGCATACCTGGGACATGCATCCTGGTCTATAATTCAGTGGCCTTTCTGTTGTACTATACCCAGCATATACTTGAGAACTTACTGTTAGGTACTATGGCAATTATGATAGACATGTTAGATATGTTACTTGCTCTTAGTTATTTGAGGGGACACAACTGCCATTTGTGAGACAATTAGAGACAGTTGAGTGTTATTTAATTATTCGTTAAAAGAGTTAAAGAAGTTAGAACAGTGCCTAGTACATGGTAAATGCTCAATAAATACTAATTATTGCCAACGACCAGAGATTTAAGGGGTACCTACTATATACCAGGCACTGTTGTAGGTTCTGGGTGATACGGAAGCTAAGAATTAAACACGAGTCCGTGATCTTAATTTATATTTTTGATATAAGGGCAAACGCCTTAAAGGGAATTCAGAAACAGAACTAAATTCTGGTAATGGCCTAGGTCAAGCTGACCATAGGACATGGGAAAGAAGCTAGGCTTTTCTGATTTGGTGGGACTTTGAAGGGAGAAAGGACATTCCTAGTGTGAAGTACAATGCTTCTGAAGGCCTGACTGGAGTCATGAAGGAGCTTGGCCTCATGAGAAGAGGTAAGGAGATTGCATTTAGAATCTTTGGTGCTTGTAAAGAGTAGTTGGGAAGACAGGGTGGGTAGTCTGGAATCAGATTGTGAATTGCCCTGAGAGCCAGTCTGAGGAGTTATGAGTTCGATGATAGTGAACTATTCGATGTTACGGAGGCTACCAGAAAGCTGCTTGAGAAAAGCAGTGTTGGAGAATTAATTTCATAGAAAATTTTAGACCTGGAAGGGAGCTAAGAGAATATTCAATCTAGATTATTCTGGTAGCAGTGTGTAGGAAGACTCAGAAGCAGGAAGGAGCTGAGAATCTGTTTGAGGTAATACAGACATAAGGCAGTAAATCCCTGAACCAGTGTTGAATTGGCTTGAATCAAGAGGAGGAGGAAAAATGTTGAGACATTCTGTAAAAAGCAGCATCAGGGCTTTCTAACAGATTTGATAAAGGGTAATGATGGGTGGCTTGAGTGAAAAAATTTCTCCCACCTTTTTTCTTTGGGGCGTTTGGAGACTGCTTGTACTGTTTGCAGAAGGGGATCGTTTGAAAAATAAGCTGGTTTGGGAAGTCAAGTGTGGTTTCATTTATGATGAGGTGGAGGTTAGTGGAAATAGCCAAGTGGACTGGAGTGCCAGAGTGGGAGATCAGAGAAGGGAGATGCTGATCTGGTTGTCATCAGCTTAGTCGAGAATGAGTGAGCTCACTGGGGACTGTGCTTTGTGAGAAGACAGCAGAGAGCCAAGAACATTTCTTATAGCCAAAAGCTACGCTTCTTATATTAAGATGATTGTGTAGCAGATGTTAATAAAATGAAGCAGCCTGTATTCAAATTATCAGAAACCAGCTCATTGATCAGCATACCTAAGAAAAGATAAGACTATCATAAGGAAGGATTTCAAAGAAACATTTCAGTAGGAAACTAAAAAAGATCTTTCTCATTGTTCGCTCAAATTATGGGGCTAAATTAGTTTTTCTAGATTGTTAGAACAGAAAATAGATAACTGTGTATTAGTGTTGGGGAGAGGTGGTGGAGAAGGAGAGATGTTGATTAAAGATAAAAAAGCAACACCTCAATTAGGGCCTCATAGCTCCATGTTGTTCTGAAGATCAGAGAGATTTCTGAGAATACCTCCAAACAGCCTCTTATCTTAAAGAACAGCCCTTCCCATTTGATTATTGGCTGACCCCCAACAAACTGAAGAAGTAAGAACTGTCTTTGTCCCAGGGCCACCTCTTGAAAATTGTAGGACCAATTGAGGGCAAAACTTGAGATGCAAGATATTTCTTGTGACTTTTAGGGAGAAGATTTAACCGATAATTGTTTAAAAGGAAAAAAAAGACTTGAGAAGAACCCAAGAAATTTGTATCCTTAACTCATCTTTGAAAACTGATGGTATGGTATTTAGAAATTTGCTTTTCTTATATTCTTGTGTATTACGTTGTGCCTTACTCTTATGTTTGTTGTTTCTGTGGTATTCACCATGCCCCACCTTCCCCTTGTAGATCTACTGGTTCAGATGGATTTTTATAAAGAAATTCTGTAGGAAAGGATTTGTGAAACTTTAGAATCTTCGGTCCTTGCAAAAAAAAAATAGCTAGGAAATTCAGAATTTATAATCATTCAGACAGGGTTTGCTAAATACCTGTCTTCTGTCAGTAAAGAACAGAAGGGGCTTATTCAGGAAGTGACTAGTATAAATAAGATTGAAGGCAGGCTGATTATCTGCTTAATACAACCCTGCCTTCAGAGGCTCCCCCAAACTATTTCTGCATGAAAAACCAGCTTAGACATGTCAGTTGCATTTATTTTAAGAGCTAATACTGTTTAGATTGATTTGCTTTTTCCATTATTCTCAATTATTCTCTTTTTTGCATTAAAATTGTGTTTCTCAAAATTACTTGTGTAAAATTATAATATGTTGATGGAACTATTATCAGCAGATGCAGTATATCCCATTCATCCATGGGGAATGAGTTTAGGTAGTATAAATGGATAGTACATAATAATCCTTGTGTACAAAGGTAAGCATATGTCAACACATGTAAGACAGATTACTAACATAGACCAGCAATCATTGAGCCGATGACATGACATCATAACCCTGGTTCCCTGGGAAGTGCTATGCTACAGCCTCAAATGTATCCCATGAACTTTCATGCATGTTCTTGAGTGGGATACACTTTTGACATATTATCTCAGAATGCTATGTATAAAAATAGAAATGCATTAAAAACATGTTTTAGCAGAACAATCAGTGTGTTTTTAAAAGAAATTTTTTTGCAGAAAATATAAAGAAAAGTGGTATTCCATAGAATAGTTTGGGAAACACTGACTTAAGGAATTCTGTTAGTCAACACTTAATTTGCTTAGTGCCACTTACTTGCAGTTGTTAAATGTATCTGAAAATAATAAAGCTGCATTGTATGAAAATTATTTTTTATAATCCACACATTTTGCCCTGCTTACAAGCCCTTCTTCTAATAATCATTTTTAAAAAGATACTTGGTTTGCAGAATCTTGCTTTGTGAACTAGCTTGGTGCCTAAAATGTTACCTCAACAGGACATGGTTTCTGTGCAGCTGCACTCGGCTGGTGCAGGTGGGGGCCATATGGTTCTAATCTAAATTTACATCTGGAAACTCATAGGGTGGATATGGAGCTGTGTCCTGGAGCCTGGAGAAAGTGCCAGCAACTGGAGTCCTGACCACACTTTTGGAAGTGGTAGGAGGTAGGGGGTTCAAAGGTAGGGAAAACTGGTGTGGCCTGTTGTTATTCCAGGTCAGGGCTGGGATTCTCTACAGTGATTCTGGCAGCTGCAGTTACCCAGGTGGGGCCACCGGTCCTGTGGGTACCCTACTGGGGCAAGGGATGAGCTTGGAGCCTCAGCTCTTCTTTTGCAGTCACTTGGTTCTCTTTGTCATATACCTGCATCTGAGTAGCCTCTGTTACCGTCACACCTAGGCAGGTGTGAGATTTATGAATGGTGATTTGCCAGGGCAAAGACTGCATTGCTCCTGTGTTTTGGCAAGGTATTATGTAATTAGATATTCTTTATGCTCACATGGTGAGGGCATTTATTTCTTTGAATGGACAAGTGGAAGCACAAAGACAATGCCTTGGAAGAGATTCAGGCATAAGCTCCAGGTCTGGGAAATACCATTAAAAGGTCATTTGTAACTGTGGTTTGTGGCTTGTTGATGGTGAAGTAGAGTTACATACATAAATGTGGCCACAGCCCCAGATCACGCTCTTTTTGGCCTAAGCACTACGCCTCTTAAGGGGTGGAGTGGTTCCTTGAGAGGTTGCTTGTCATTTTATCAAACCAAGATGCTTTCCTGTTAAGTGCCTGAAATCTGACTAAATAGGATTTTCTATGGAGTTGAATAGCGGCTGACTCGGAACTACTGCAGTAACGGTGACATTCTGGCTGGAAATACAGACTCTCTTTTAGCAAATCACTGTTCCTATATTTATCTTTAATGCAGTGGTTCTTAACTGAGGATGTGTGAGAATCACCTGGTGAGCCTTTTACAATTATAAAAGGCGGATCTGTGCTCTCTCTCTAGGTAATCCATTCGTTCCCACTGCTTTAATTCATTTTTATACTGACCACTCAAATTTATATATTCTCTTGACTTTCAGACCCACATGTCTACCTGACACCACTGTTGTGCTAATAGTTCCAGAACAGAACCTTTGGCCCTCACTCTGCTCTTTCCCCAGCATTCCTTGTTTCCCTCAAGTATCACCCACCAGTTGCCCCAGCAAAAGACATCATCCTTCCAGTTGCCTAAGCAAAAAGAGAAGCCATTTTTCTTTTTTGCCTGTCTGTCCCTTTCCTACTTCATCTGTCCTGTCAAATGCTTTCACATTCTTCCACCACTGCTGCCCTGGTCCAAGTCACCACGGCGTTTACCTGGTAAACTGTGGCAGTCTCTTATTCCACTTGCCTCACCGTAGCTCCAGAATAGCTTTAAAACACTTTTTATCCAAAAACTGTCGAAGATGAAGATGCTTATTTTTTTTCCCTGAACGGTATTTTTAACCATAAAGTCTTTTCCAACTTCCTTTATTCATAGATAGGTGTGTAGCCTTTTTAGACTAAAATATGCCTGTGGGAAAACAGCTTATAAAGTCATGTGATCTCACCCTCCATTGCTCCGTTGCCTGGGCTCTTTAGGTTCATAGCAGCTCTGCAGCTCTTCTGCTGGGAATTTGGGCAGATTTCCTCTACCAGGGACTGCAGAGTGTAAGGATACTTTCTAAGCTTCATTTATATAGGGTCAACGCTTTGCCAGGTATATTAATTTCCTGTTGCTGCTGTAACAAATCACAACAAACTTAGTGACTTTAGACAAGAAAAATATATTGTCTTACAGTTTTGCAGGTTAGAAGTCTGAAACAGGTCTTTTTGGACTAAAACTACGATGTTGGCAGGGCCGCCTTCCTTCTGGAGGCTTTAGGGAAGAATTCGTTTCCTTGCCTTTATCCAGCTTCTAGAGGCTGCTGCTTTCGAAAGGCTCCCTTCCAGCATGGCATCGCTCTGACCTCCTCTTTCGTCTTCATAGCTCCTCTGGCTCTGACTCTCCTGTATCCTTCTCTCCCTTATAAGGACCCATGTGATTACATTGGGCCTCCCTGAATATTCTAGGACAAGCTCGCCATCTCAAAATCCTTAAGTTATTCACATTGGCAAAGTCTCTTGCTGTGTGAGGTAAGAGATTTATAGGTTTCAGAGGTTAGGACGTGGACATCATTGGGGAGCCATTATTCTGCCTACCACACCAAGTGCTGTTTAAACTGATTTGCATATGCTAATTTAACACTCATAACCACCTATATTAATTATCCCCATTTTTACATATGAGGAAACTGAGACACAGAGAAATTATGTAACTTTACCAGGGTTACATAGCCATTAATAGTGCATCCATAATTCAGATTTGGCTTGGCTTTATTTCTTTATTTTCCAGCGTTATTGAGATATAATTCACATATAACATTGTGGAAATTTAAGGTATATAACGTGTTGATTTGATACACTTAGCTATTACAAAATGATTACCACCATCTTATTAGCTAACACCTCCACCATGTCACATAATTACCGTTTCTTTTTTATGGTGAGGACATTTCAGATTTACTCTCTTAGCAACTTTCAAGTATATAATAACAGTATTATAAACTGTAATCACCATACTGTATGTTAGATCCCCAGAACTTACTCATCTTTTAACTGGAAGTTTCTACCCTTTGATTAACATCTCCCCTTCCCCCCCAACCCAGCCCCTGGTAACTACCATTCTGCTCTATGTTTCTATGAGTTCATCTTTTTAAAATTCCACATATAAGTGATAGGATGCAGTATATGTCTTTTTCTGATTGATTTCACTTAGCATAATGCCCTCAACATCCATCTATGTTGTTACAAATGGAAGATTTCCTTTTTTTTTATGAGGAAGATTTGCCCTGAGCTAACATCTCTTGCCAATCTTGCTCTTTTTTTCTTCTTTATGTGAGCTACTGCCGCAGCATGGCTGCTAACAGACGAGTGGTGTAGGTCTGCGCCCAGGATCCAAACCTGGGCCACCAAAGTGGAGCACGCCAAACTTAACCACTAAGCCACCAGGGCTGGCCCTATATATTTTCCTTATCCATTCATTTGTTTAGACACTTAGGTTGTTTCTTTTTCTTTCTTTCTTTCTTTTTTTTTTTTTTAAAGATTGGCACCTGGGCGTCGACTGTTGCCAATCTTTTTTTTTTTTCTGCTTTATCTCCCCAAACCCCCCTGTACATAGTTGTATATCTTAGTTGCAGGTCCTTCTAGTTGTGGGATGTGGGACGCCACCTCAACAGGGCCTGACGAGCGGTGCCATGTCCGCGCCCACGATCCAAACCCTGGGCCGCGGCAGCGGAGCGCGCGAACTTAACCACTTGGCCATAGAGCCAGCCCGAGACACTTAGGTTGTTTCAACGTTTTGGCTGTTGTGAATAATTCTGCCACGAACATGGGAATACACATATCTCTTTTGAGATCCTGTTTTTATTTCCTTTGGAAATATACCCAGAAGTGGGCTTGCTGGATCATATGGTAGTGCTATTTTTAATTTTTTGAGGAGACTCCAACTATTTTTTATAGTGGCTACACCAACTTACATTTCCACCAAGAGGGCACAGGATTCCCTTTTCTCCACATCCTCCCCAACACTTGTTGTCTCTTGTCTTTTTGATGACAGCCATTCTAACAGGTGTGAAGTGAGATCTCCTTGTGGTTTTGTTTTGCATTTCTCTGATGATTAGGGATGTTGAATATCTTTTCATGTACCTGTTGGCCATTTGTATATCTTCTTTGGTAAAATGTCTGTTCAGTTCCCATGCTCATTTTTTAATTGGATTGTTTGTTTTTTTACTATTGAGTTGTATGAGTTCTTTATATATTTTGGGTATTAACCCCTTATCAGATACATGATTTGCAAATATTTTCTCTCATTCCATAGGTTCTATTTGCTTTTTGTTGATTCTTCTGCTGTGCAGAAGCCTTTTAGTTTGATGTAGTCCCACTTACTAATTTTTGCTTTTGTTGCTTGTGCTCTTGGTATCATATTCAAAAAATCATTGCCCAGACCAGTGTCAAGGAACTTTTTCCTAATGTTTTCTTCTAGGAGTTTCATGGTTTCAGTTCTTATATTTAAGTCTTTAATCCATTTCAAACTAATTTTTGTGAGTGGTATAAAGTAGGTGTCTAATTCATTCTTCTGCATGTGGTTATTCAGTTTTATTAATAGCATTTATTGAAGAGAATATCCTTTCTCCATTGAGTATTTTTGACTCCCTTGTCAAATATTAGTTGACCATATATGCAAAGATTTATTTCTGGGCTCTTGATTCCGTTCCATTGGTGTGTGTGTCTTTTTATGTCAGTATCGTACTATGTTGATTACTGTAGCTTTGTAGTACAGTTTAAAATCGAGAAGTGTGATGCCTCCAGCTTTGTTGTTCTTTTTCAGGATTGCTTTGGCTATTTAGGGTCTTTGGGGATTCTATACAAATTTTAGGATTGTTTTTTCTATTTCTGTTAAAAAATGCCATTGGGATTTTGATAAAGATTGCATTAAATCTATAGATATCTTTGGGTAATATGGACATTTTTATGTTTAATATTAATTTTATGGACAGCGTTAACTCTCCTGATCCATGAATACAGGATATCTTTCCTTTTATTTCTACTCTAATCTTTATTAATTCCTAACTTCTCCTGACTTTGGGCTTAGTTGTTCTTTTTCTGGTTTCTTGAGGTGTAAAATTAGGTTGTTTATTTGAGACCTTTCTTTTTCCTTACTGTAGGCATTTATTGGTGTAAACTTTCATCTTAGAACTACTTTTGCAGCATCCTGTAGTTTCTAGTATGCTGTGTTTCCATTTTCATTTGTGTAAAGATATTTTTGATTTCTTTTTTGATCCATTGGTTATACAGGAGTGTGTTAATTTCTACATATTTGTGAATTTTCCAGCGTTTCTCCTGTTAATTGATTTCTAGTTTCATTCCATTGTGGTGGGAAAAGATACTTTATATGATTTCAGTCTTATAAATTCACTAAGACTTGTTTTGTGACCTATCACATAATCTATCCTGGAAAATGTTCTTTGTATGCTTGGGAAGAGTGTATATTCTGCTACTGTTGGATGAAATGTTCTCTATATGTCTTTTAACTGCATTTGTTCTAAAGTATGGCTCAAATCCAATGTTTCCTTGTTGGTTTTCTGTCTGGATGATCTATCTATTGTTGAAAGTGGGATACTGAAGTCCCCTACTATTATTGTATTGTCTAATTCTCCCTTCAGTTTTGTTAATATTTGCTTAATATATTTAGGTGCTCCAATGTTGGGCACATATATATTTATGATTGTTACATCTTATTGATGAATTGACCCCTTTATCAGTATATAATGGCTTCTATATCTTTTTACCTTTTTTGGCTTAAAGTTTATTTTGTGTGATATAAATATATTTACCCCGATTCTGGTCTGATTTCCATTTGCATGGAATATCTTTTTCCATCCCTTCACTTTGAGTCTATATCCTTAAAGCAAAGTGAGTCTCTTGTAGGCAGCATATAATTAGGTCTAGCACTCTGTGTTGTTTGATTGGAGAATTTAGTCCATTTACATTTAGCATAATTATTGATAGATAAGGAGTTACTAATGCCATCTAATTAATTGTTGTCTAGCAATTTTACAATTCCTTTGTTCCTTCCTTCCTCTCTTGCTGCTTTCCTTTGTGACTTGATGGCTTTTTGTAGTGATATGCTTTGAATCTCTTCTCTTTATGTTTTGTGAATTTTCTGTAGCTTTTTGCTTTGCAGTTACCATGAGACTTACATAAAACATTTTATAGATATAACAGTCTATTTTATAATGTTAACAACTTAACTTTGATTGCATATGAAAACTTTACTCTTTTACTCCTCCTCTCTTTTATGTTTTTGATGTCACAATTTACCTCTTTTTATGTTATATATCCATTAACAAATTATTATAGCTGTAGTTATTTTTAATACTCTTGTCCTTTAATCTTTTTACTAGAGTTGGGTGGTAATACCATATTATGGTATTAGAGTATTCTGAATTTGACTATATACTTACCTTTATGAATGTTTTGTATATTTTCATGTTTCTAATTAGCATGTTTTCATTTCAGCTTGAAGAACTTCTGTCAGCATTTCTTGTAAGATAGGTCTTGTAATGACTTCCCTTAGTTTTTGTTTGTCTGGGACAGTTTTTCTCTCTCCTTTGTTTTTGAAGGACAGCTTTGCCAGGTAAAGTATTCTTGGTTGGCAGTTTTATTCTATCAGTGCTTTGAATATGTCACCCCATTCTTTCCTGCCCTATGAGGTTTCTGCTGAGAAATCTGCCATAGCGTAATGAGATTCCCTTGTATGTTACACGCTTTTTTTTCTTTTACAGCTTTTAAGATTCTTTTTTTGTCTTTGATTTTTGATACTTTTATTATAAAGTGTCTTGGAGAGGATCTCTGTAAGTTGATTTGGTTTGGTGATCTGTGGGCTTCATAAACTTGCATATCCAAATCTCTCCTCAGATTGGAGAAGTTCTCAGCCATTATTTCCGGGGTATGTTTTTGGTGGGGGCAAGGGAAGATTCACTCTAAGCTAACTACCTCCTCCCAGCACCCCCAAAGCCCCAGTACATAGTTCTGTATAGGTGTAAGTTCTTCTTGTTCCTCTATGTGAGCCGCTGCCACAACAGGGCTACTGACAGATGAGTGGTGTAGTTCTGTGCCCGAGAACCGAACCCAGGCCACCGAAGCAGAGTGACTCAACTTTAACAGCTAGGCCATGAGGGCTGGCTCCAGCCATTATTTCTTTAAATAAGCTTTCTGTCCTCTTCTCCTTCTAGAACTCTAAAATTTGCAAATTGGCTCTCTTGTTGGTATCCCATAGATCATGTAGGCTTTCTTCACTCTTTTTCATTCCTTTTCTTTTTTCTCTTCTGGTTGGATTATTTCAATTGATCTGTCTTTGAGCTCACTTATTCTTCTGCTTAGTCAAATCTTTCATTAAAGCTCTCTATTGACTGCTTCAGTTTTGTCATTTTATTCTTTGGTTCTAAGATTTCTATTTGGTTCTTATTTATGTTTCCATTTCTTTTTTGAACATATTGTTTTGTTCTTCTGTTATTTTCCTGATATTGTTAAATTGTTTATCTATGTCCTATTGTAACTCTCTGAGCATCTTTAGAACAATTATTTTCAAGAATTTGTCTGGAAATTCCTCTATCTCCATTTCTCTGAGGCCAGTTACTGGAGGTTTATTATATTCCTGTGGTAGAGTCATGTTTTCCTGATTCGTTGTGATCCCCACAGCCTTGCATAGTGTTTGTACATTTGAAGAAGCAGTCACTTCTTCCAGACTTTATGGACTGACTTTGGTAAGGGAAGCCTTTCATCTGTTGGTGGGGGCATGCTGGAGCATGCTGTGACCCCAGGTCTAGTGGTGCATGGCCCCAATTGCAGGGGCATGAGACTGCATCAGGTCTGGGGGCAGTGTGATGTCTCTTCAGCTCAGGCTTCTGGGATCCACAAGACAACTGTGTGCTTCTTTGTGAGTGATGTAGGGTGTCTGCAGTGGTTGCAAGAACTATTTGAGTTCTCAGTGGTGCCTCTAGTTCCAGTGGACAGGGCAGACAGTGGTGGTGGCCAGAGCCTATGATGTGCCTACATTTGGCTCTGGGGGTCAGCTTCAGGTGCCTGTGTTGTGGAAGGAGCTGGTTGCCACATACATATAGTGGTGGGAGCTAAGGCAGGCAGCAAGGGCTGGGGCTAACTGCAGGTGCAATGATAGTTGCAGGGGCTCTGGTTGTTGATGTGTACTACCACGAGTGCTCAGTCTCACCGTAAGTACATAGTAGTGGAGGCTGGTGACTGTGATTGGGCTGGGGGATTGCAGGTGCAAAGCTGGAGGGTCTCGCTGCAGGTGCATGTGATGGTGCAAGCCAGTGACAGAGACTGGGCCTTCAGGCCAACAAGCAGCTGCAGGGGCCCTGGCTGTAGGTGTGCTCTCCCACGGCTACACTGTTTCTTCCTGGATGTGCATAGGCAGTGGAGGCTGGTGACAGGCGTCAGGTGGGCAGCATGCAAGTGCATAACTGGAGAGGCTAGCCCCATGGTAATGGAGGTATAGGCTGGAGTCTTGCACTCCTGCATCCATAGAGGCCTGAACTGACTGCTAATGTGATTTCTGGGCTCCAGAGGGGCTGGGGAGGGAGGAGGTTGGGAGAGACACAGGTGGCTGGCATCAGCGAATGTGAATATATGTAGGGTGAAAACTAAAGAAATCTGCAGGGGTCCTGTGGCAGCTGTGGTGGCCGTTGGTTCCTTCTGCAGTGGTAAAAGCTGCTGAGTTTATCTGTAGAGCAGGGCACTGTAAACCATGCTCACTTTCTCTGCATGACTGGTATTGGTAGCCTCTGCTTTTCTTTCTTGTTCCAAGCTCTGTACATCTCTTTGTACAGTGCTCCAGAAGGCTAGGGAAGCGTTGCTTACCCCGCTCTTCTTTCTCAGAAAAGGAACTCTTTTCTAGCTGGGGAATTTCCTCTTGGCTTTGAGCAATTTCTGTTTAGGAGATGGGATGACACAGGCAAAATGAAGCTGTCTTCCTTCCTTTTTTGTGCAGTTACTCTGAGTTTTTTTGTTCCACTGTGTTGCTGAAAGTCTCATAAGTAGACTCCAGAACTCTCCTAGAGCTGTTTCGTTCATGGAAAGCTGTCTAATTGTTGATGTTTGTGGGAGGATGGAGGCTGGGGGGTCTCCCATGCTGCCATTTTGCTTGATGTCACTCTCTTCTCTTGACTTTAGAGTCTGCTGTTAATCATGATTATTGTACCCTTCAAAGTGGTTTTAGAAAGCCATACTTTTATTATAGCAGCAGCAGCAGCAGCGGCAGTACTATCTTCTTGAGTGCTTACTTGGTGGCAGGTTCTGTGCTAAGTTCTTTTACAACCATTCTAAGCAATGGGTATTAGTACTGCATTTTGCCCAGAAGGAAACTGAAGCCCAGAGAAGTTGTTACTTCCTCAAGATCACAGTGCTAATAAGTGCCAGAGCAAGGTTTAGAACCCAAGTTGTTTGACCCAAAGCCCATGTGCTTAACCATTCAGCTAAATTGCCTTTACTTTTATCTGGTAAAGGGAATTGTTAAAAAAGATAGGTAATCATTATTTGCTGTTATTAAAAATAAAAATGTAGTGAGGGGGCTGGCCTGGTGGCGCAGCAGTTAGGTTCGCACATTCTGCTTCGGCAGCCCGGGGTTCTCCAGTTCAGATCCTGGGTGTGGACCTTTGTACCGCTTGTAAAGCCACACTGTGGCAGGCGTCCCACATATAAAGTAGAGGAAGATGGGCATGGATGTTAGCTCAGGGCCAGTCTTCCCCAGCAAAAAGAGGAGGATTGGCGGCAGATGTTACCTCAGGGCTAATCTTCCTCAAAAAAATAAAATAAATAAAAATGTGGTGAGGTATAATATCCTAGAACAAGAGATGGAGAAATCTGGTACAAAGATAATTAGGAGAATTATTATCTAGTTAAACAGATTTTCAAAGGGTACAGATTTGTGAATTCATGTCACCCTATAGAAGAATACAGGTGTGACTGCCAAATGGCTTATTCTCAGCTGTTTCCTCTTAGATATTTCATTGGCTGCATGAAGTTAGAGACATAGATCCCAAACCTGGCTCATCACTGGAATCACCTGTGGAGCATAAACATTGCAGTTTCTGGGGCCCTTCCTGAGATTCCAGGATGGATCCCTAGGATTTGTAATTTTGAGCAGCCTTTTGGATAATTCTGATGGTCACCGTTAGAGCCTGTTCACCCAAGCGTACTTGGTATATGGTGGGCAGGTTCAATGACGGAATCCAAGTTCAGAAAAATCTTGATGTGATGCAGTTGGATCAAAAATATGGATGTGATGGATATGCTTAATTTAACAAAACTAGATTTGCAGAGTAGAAAAAAAGTATGTATGAAAGGTGGTGTAGATCTGGAGTTTCAAATACGTACACACACGCATTGGGGTGAAGTTTTGTTTCTCTTGAATGCTGCCATTGGTGGTTACATTACAAACATGTAATAGTATTTCCTGTACAATTCTCTTAACTGGAAATTTGATTTGGTTGACTAAAGATCTTATATCATGGCCATGATAGGAAGGAGTCTGGCATCGATTCAGGGTTCTTTTTCCAAACTCCCTCCATCCTCCACACCAGTTGAGAATCATAGCCCATTGAGCCATCGTTACTGATGGTAGTGAAAGTTGAAAACCTTTGATTGGACGGTACAGAATCCATAGTCTTTGCCCTAGAAAAGGAGCCACATATTTTACTCTACTCATGAGGTCATTATTATCACCCTGTGGCCAAACAAGGGTCAGTTTCTACATGATTTCCCAAACAATCCATGAAGATCACCTTTTATTTAGGACTTTCCTTCTCATTCTTTTCTTACCTACTTTTTGGGTTATAGTAAAGATATTTTCTGGATTTTCTTTCTTAAAAATTGTTTATTTTATTTTGCTGTAGATTTATGTACCAAAAAAACATTTAATACTTCCTTGTTTTAGAAAAACTGTTACACACGGTTTTTGTTTATGTCCTTTCTTTCCCGCCAGTAAATATATGCAATCTTATTGTGTGCCAGGCATTGTGCTAGGCATTGGGGTACAGTGGTGAGTAAAACAGCTATAGTGCCTGTTCTCAGTTAAGAGATTCATTTATGATGAAGATGGGGAAGCAGTACCTGAATAAAATAGATAAAAATGCTGTGGAAGAAACAAAAAATAGGTTGACATGGAGTATAGCATGAGGAGACCTATTTTTAGATAGGATAGCTGGGGAAAGCTATGCAGAGGGGACATTTGGGGTGAGAGTTGAAGCATTGTGTAAAGAGAGAACATCTACCAAGGTCTTGAGATGGGGTGGGGAGGAGCTGGCTTAGAACTGAGATAAGATCAGGGTGAACCTAAGTTGAGGAGAGAGAGAGAGAAAGGGGAGGGGAGATAGATATGCAGGTCCTTACTGATTGTAGTGTAAGGTGTTTTTATTTTAAGTGCAGTAAACCAGCACTGGATTGTAAGAAAGGTGCAGCATCTGAGTAGGGCATGGTTGAAAGATGTGGATATGGGAAGTCGGTTAAGAGGCTCCTGTACTAGCCTAGGAGAGGTTGTCGGTGGGTTGGACCAGTATGGTAGCAGTTGAAAGGGAGAGAGTACCTCCAAAATACTTAATCAGCGATACTTGTATTTTGGAGGTAGGATAAAAAGCGCTCAGACATAGGTTGGATGTGTAAGTAGAGTGAGGAAGGAGGAAGAATCAGTTATGCCACCAAGATTTTGAGAGTGACCAACTATCTGGAGACTAAAGCTACTTACTGAAGACCTAAAGACTTCAGAAGGCTTTTTTGGAAAGGTGTTTTTTGGACTTAAGTTTGAAACCCAAGTTGAAAAGTCAGGTAGTCATTTGGATATATGGGTCTGTTTTTCAGAGAAGAGATTTCAGTTGGAGATATAAATATGGGAGATATCAGTACAAAAAATGGAACTTAAACCATAGAGTGGATAAGAGAATTTAAGACAGTATAGAGAAGGTAGAGGGCTTAGGAGCTAACCTTGAGGCCCTCCATCATTTAGATATTGGTGAGAGAAGGAAATTCATAAATAGTTGGCAGGCGGAAAACCAAGAGTATATTGTGCTGGGAATGAATGAAGAAAATATTTCCGGGAGGAAGGAGTGGTCCTCTGTGCCAAATGCTCCTTGAGGTGATAAATTTAAGGATGAGGGTAGTGTTTGCCCATTGGGCTTGACAACATGGGAGCCTCTGGGGACTTTCCAAGGGCAGTTTTGGTGCAGTGTTGGGCAGAGGAGCAAATGGGAATTTGTGAGGAAAGGGGATAATGAATATAGACTGTTGATAATCCCTGTATGTCTGTGAGGGGGATGGGGCCCTGGAAGGCAACGTGGGGCTGAGGGACGCACTGACGTTTGATTTATTTTTTTAGATAGGATATAATGTTAAGTTGAACTGTAGCAAATTGGTGACATTTGACTATTTTTGACTTCCAAGAATGGCAGTTTCGTATAGTTTGACCTAATAGAACATGGTATGTTATACTATTGAGAATGAGTTACTTTTAGGAGAGTTTGATGAAGCAGTGTTGAGAGGGTTTAACCACAAGAGTACAGCCTTTGAGCAGTTGAGAGAGAATGGGATTGGAGCTCACCAGCAGAGTGTTTGCCTTTGAAGTGGGGAGAGGGGAAGGCACACGTTTTTTCAATTGTAACAGGAAGGAAGAAGAAGATGTGCAGTTTCAGCTATGTGTCGGTGATCATAGTGATACCAATCACAGTGGCTAGTGTTTTACCTGGGCAAATAATTACATAGTAAGTTCTAGCATTTATCTGTAGATGTACATTGATTGATTTTGTTCATAAGGCTGAGTGGTACTGATCCTATTTTGCCTTGTGGTAGGCTCTAAATTTTCTCTCTCAAAAGTCTTTGATGTCAATGATTTTTTTTGCTCACTTTTTCTCTTTCATCAAAAGCAGAGTAAATCAAATATCATGGCCTCCTTCCCCATTCAGCAGTGCAGCACCGTGGCCTCCCTATAGCACTGATTAGCAAATCAAAGAATAAAGTGGTTTTCTCACAAGTGATTTTCTTGCCCTACAGAAAATTGTCTTTTTCAATATTACCATCAGTATTCTTTGACTTGTCAGCATAATTGAAACATTATCTATGATTTCTGTTACTTTAATGCAGACCACGAGTACATCCTTTTAAGGTTATACCACTCTCCTCTGTCGTGTGTCTAGAATTTGCTTATGAGGTGTGTGTATTTCAAAAACTTCAGCTGTTTGGAGGGAGACTTTATTCCACTGCATAATATAGTTTAAAAAATGATTTTCATTAGACCATTATGCTGACGTATCTCTAGGCCGCAATTTTCTCCATGGACTTAATTCAGTACAGAATTCCAGGTACTGATCATTAATTGTATCTTTAAAGCTTCAATGAGATTGAAAGTCACTTTAGTGCCTGCAGGATCCTTTTTTATGAAACATCCGTCTCTTGTAATGTTTACTTTGAATAATACTCTCATCCATGGGTTATGGAACCAGGGCCATAGTAAGAATATTCCCATAAGGAAGCCGCTTTCTCACTGTGTGTTTGTTGAGCTATAGGCAGCTTTGCTGTGTGCATGGCTTCAAAATTATCTTTTCCTGAAAGTATAGAAAGATCTGGAGAAATGCAGGCGCCCATGTAATTGATTTATACACTGTAAGTGTCCGATAAAACATGTAGCATCTTTAAAAGCTCTAGGATGGTGGTATTTTAGACTAAGCTAAGGTTTTCTTTTATGAAAGTGTGCAGCTTTACTACAGGCAAGATGAGTCAACATGTTCTAATTCTGCTTGAGATCCGAGGAACTTGATTTACTGTTACCTGCTGCGGTAGAAATTGCAAGCATCTCTGAAGTATACTTGTATCTTCAGTATTGAAAATGTTCAACAGAACTCATCAGAAGTGATTTCAAAGAGCTGCAGTCTGTGGTGTTGTGATAATGAGTGAAGAAAAGTTTTTCCCTTATTTCAGACAGCTTTTGATGGCATGTCTGTTTAGGAAAATAAATACAGGTTAGTCAGCTGTGCACCTGACGCTCAAATCGTTTTAGCTTCTTTGTGTGAACTTTGGGTTATGCCAGGGGATCCACTTTGGTCTTTCCACTGAGAACCACTCAGCCAACATCGATGTGAGCTCATCAAGAAGGATTTATAGTGTAATCCTGCTCAACAGCTTTGCTGACCTGGAATCTGCATGGTTCAACTAGCTTTTCTTTGAGCGCTGAACTAGTGTTGCACTGATCCATCAGTTTCTTTTGCTTTGCCATTTCTAGTTGTGAACAGATCCATGTTCTCTTTCTTGCTTTTCATTAGGGGAAATGGGGCTTGTCTTGCAGGATAAGTTCTGTGCTAAAACCTTGCACTTCCTGTTTCTGTATACATTGATAAACAGGCTTCAGAGTTCTGCCCTGTGGAGAACATACCTGGTCATTCTAGAGGTGACAGTTGCCTTAAAGGACTATAGTTTTGACATGCAGGGGGCAATTTCTGTCACGTGTGTCCAAGAAGAGAGGCCTGTGAGTGCATCTTTCAGGTCTGAGGAGCTACATGGCCGTCTTGTGCTCCTCGTCTCTCCAACAGGGCTTTGGGTATTCATCCTCAGTGTTGTCTCTCCCCAACACTTCCCAAGATAATTTGCTGCTGATTTACTTCTAATTTTGGCTACTTTTTTTCTTATTCCAGAATATCTTCCCTAGTCCCTTCAGACTACTGTCAGTTTTCACACAGTTTGTTGAAATGGCCATCTCTTGGTAGATAGCAGTCTGTTGACTTCTCTCCCCTTGACCTGGCCAGTAGGAGTAGATTCCTTGTTTCTGTTGACCTCCCCATTACAAAACCAACAACTATTCATAACAAACTAAAGAGGAATATAAATACCCATAATTGGTCTTTACCATCTCAATTATGGCTTTCCATATGTATTTTTTCAAAAGGAGATCATGTCAAACATACTATTTTTTCTCATACATACTATTTTTGTACTGCTTTTTCTCCACTGTATCTCCTGAAAGTACTTTCTCATATATTTTTCTTTTCTTTTCTTCTTTTTTTTTGGTGAGGAAGATTGGCCCTGAGCTAACATCTGTCGTCAGTCTTCCTCTTTTTGCTTGAGGAAGATTGGCCTTGAGCTAACATCTGTGCCAGTCTTCCTCTATTTTGTATGTGGGATGCTGCCACAGCATGACTTGATGAGTGATGTTCAGGTCTGTACCTGGGATCTGAACCCATGAACCCCAGGCCACCAAAGTGGAGCCTGGGAACTTAACCACTACACTGCTGGGCCAGCTCCCATATATCTCTATTTTTTAAAAATTTATAATTCTAAAATTTCAGTGACTGAAAACGATTCCATGGTATTAGATATACCATAGGACCAGTCCTTTACTTTTGGACATTTAGGTGTTTTCTCTTTTCCCTTTTGTGTTCCTATTATTTACTGGTGATAGAATTTTTGTTTCTGGTCGTTCAGAGTTATTTGTTCACTATGCATATAATTATTTTATTAAACCTTAATGTGGACTTTTTGGGGCACGGGGGTAGGCTATTGCTAGTTACAATGTCACCTTGTGTGTTCAGACAGGAACTTATATCTTATGCGTATCTGCCTTCCCAGCATGTAGCATTATACCTGGCACAGTGGGTGTTGACTAGAGAATTATTGTTGATTTCCAGAAATAAGAGGACCATTTGACAAATATATAAGTATTTACTGTGTATTTGGAACGCGGGGTATAGGAGTGAACAAGACAAAGATTGTTCTTGCTTTCATAAGCTGAGGTATTATTCTGTAAAACAAGGTTTATTTTAGAGAGATGGCAGGCCTCTTAATGTGAGGGTCAATTCAGAAACCTAAGTCACACAGTATAGTAGAAGCAGTCTAACTGACTTAACAGTGTGGTTACTTAGGAGATGTTCCGCCAGTCTTTTTCATGCATATGGCTAATTAAGAGTTGATTAATTGATTTTTCTATAGATGAGAGTTCTTATTTACGATTGTCCACTAGTACTACCAATTAAGATGGAATGATCTTTTTCAGGTTCATACCTTTTTTTAATTTTTTAATTTTTAATTTTATTATTTTTTTGAGGAAGATTAGCCCTGAGCTAACATCTGCCACCAATCCTCCTCTTTTTGCTGAGGAAGACTGGTCCTGAGCTAACATCTGTACCCATCTTTCTCTACTTTGTATGTGGGACGCCTGCCACATCATGGCTTGCCAAGCGGTGCCATGTCCGCAACCGGGATCCGAACCAGCGAACCCTGGGCTGCCAAAGCGGAACATGCGAACTTAACTGCTGCACCATGGGTCAGCTCCCAGGTTCATACCTTTTGACCCTTATGAGTAACTAGAATCAATTATACCTAAATTAAAAATTTCAAACCTGGATATAATATGCTGTGTATTTAGTGATTTTGGAGACTCAAAGGACTTTTAGGGCTGGGTTTGGTGTAATAGGAAATATATCCCAAAATACAAATATTTTTGGTCTTTTTGTTGCGCATTCTAAAATATGATTAAACAAAGATTTCAGCCATGGAGAAGATTTTCTGCTATAAATTGGTGTTTCAACCCTGCCAGCTATTCATGCTTTCTGTGATCCCACTTATAAAAGTGGAAAGTGAAGGGTGAGTGGCTGCCCTCTTGGGCAGGCACATAATTTAAAAAAAAATGTGTGTGCCTCAGCAGAGCTATATTAGAGTTTCATATGGCTGCCTTTTTCTTTTTTATTGTAGGGCCAACTCTCAATGTTGCAAGAAAAAATAGACCATTTGGAGCGCTTGCTAGCTGAGAATAATGAGATCATCTCAAATATTAGAGACTCGGTTATCAATTTGAGTGAGTCTGTGGAGGATGGTCCGAAAAGTTCACGAGGTGGTTTCGGCCAAGGTGCTGGCTCACCTCTTCTGCCATCAAAACTGTCACTTGAAGTCAACCCTGAAGATTGTCTGTTTGCTTCACAAAGTGGAAGTCAGAAATCAGATGTGCAGGTAATGTATACATTCGTTAATAATTACTGGGCTTTGTTGTTTTTGATCTGGTATCTGTTCTTAGTAAATCACTTAAACTCTCTGGATCCTAGTTTCTGTTTTGTAAAGTGATTTGATTAGTCACTTGATCATTAATGTTCTTTTCAGTGATAAAATTCCACAATTCTGTGTTTCTCCCATTTTTCTTGTTATTTCATACTTTATGAATATGGCCTTTTTTGTATGCTTCTTAGGTCTTATTTTCTATAGTAGCTGAAGACCTTTCAAGCTTTAAATTTGGCCAAAGAGATTTTCTTACCTTTCTTTGGAGATTACAAGAAAAGCCCTACTCTTATTGTATATTTATAAAAATTATAGGTTTCACACAATGCAGAGTTTTATTCTTTTTTGCTGAATATCTCTTTGTGAGAGGGAGGGGAAATATTCTAGAGCTTTGCTGTCCAGTATGGAAGCCACTGTCCACATGTCGCTCCTAAGCACTTGAAATGTGGCTGGTTTGAATTGAGATGTGCTCTAAGTATAATATACACACAGAGTGTTGAAAACTTAGTATCAAAAAACAGTGCGAAATATTCATTTTTATATTGATTACATCTTGAGATGGTAATATTTTGAATATATTGGGTTAAACAAAATATGTCATTAAGATTAATTTCACCTATTTCATTTTACTAGAAAATTTAAGATTGTGTATTTGGCTTGCATTATGTTTCTCTCTGATAGCACTATCTTAGGGGGTTATGGAGTTGAAAACCAGGGCAGAAAGGACTTCTGTGTTTCTTAAACTTGAGGTGTGTCACTCATATTTGCTCTGTTCTGCAAATTAGCAGAGCGCTGTGTTTAACCTTGTACTTGAGACGAGAAACTGCAACTTGGTGAGAGAACCCCAATGGGTCAATATTTTAAAGTAGAGTAAAATGAGTTGGCTCTGGCTTTGCTTCAGAGTAGAAGTTTTCACTGACTCCTAGGGACAGAGAACATGATATGATCTTGAAGCATGGCTCACAGGCCAAGTCGGAAGCTGGGGACAGTGGGGCTGGTCTGGCCTTGTGCCTGTGACTTCATCAGCTAGTGTGTGGCCAGGTTCACGTAGGATCAGAATCCTGGGCTTTGAAGGGATAGCTGTTTCTGTGAGGCTTGGCTATGTTTAGGTTTTAATTAGGTATCTTTTAAAGGGGAACAACAGAATTTTTTTTTTGTCTAAATCTGGGCTGGATAGAGAGAAGCTGCCCAGCAGCCATGGAGGGCAGGTAGAGTGAGGCAGCAGGGCGCTGGGAGAGCTGCAGGGCCAAAGAAAGAATTGGAAGGAATAGCAGAAACTGCGAACACATCCTTCTGTCCAGCTGGTTCCCAAGGATTTGTTGACTCAGTATTTTATTTTATGTTTAAAGTCATAAATTCCTAAGTGAGAGATACATAAAGTTCTTTGGATTCACTTGTATATAATTTGCTTGATATCTTTAAAAAATTTGTTATAACACATGTATACATTAGGATGTGATTTTTACATAATTTAAATTTTACTGAACGGGAGTTGTGTTCTTTTTTATATTTAGTATTATAGAGAGAAAGAGGAATAAAACTGTTCTTTTTTTGGCAATATTTTTTCCTTTGTGTCCAAATAAATTATTATCTAGAAGGAGTACTCCAATGGAAACTTAGAAAACATTTGAACACTTAAAAGCTAAATCTCAGTTTAAAAAAAAATCTTCCATTTTTCAATGATTACGCCTAGTTGACCCTGGTATAGTGTTATTCTTAAAATAAAAAAGGTAAACGTAGCATATGCTGAATGAAAGAATAGCTATAGGTGCATTTCCATTCAGATACAGATTTTAAAATGTATGAGATTGATTACAAAATAAAGGCATCTCAAATAAAGTAAAAAATAATTTACAGTACTGTGTTTGAAAATACTGCATATTTGGTCATAATCAAATTCTATCAGAAAATTTTTTGTTTGCCGTACAGTTCCTACCAATTTCTATTACATTGTATTGGAAGTAAAGCAGGGGAAGAAGGAATTGAATGAGATTGTTTTTTATGAGAAGCAGATTGGGGAGGGGATTATCAGTATAGTTATATAACACAAGTAGCATTTTAAGCCTTTGAATGGTGATTAAATGATTTCTGCTTTAAACTCTTCAGTTAATGCCTACAAAAATAATTTTATCTTGTGAATATATATGCAGAGTACAGCAGTGAGTAGTTTTGAGGCAATATTTTCAAACATTAGTTTAAATTAATAATGGTTATACATAGTTAAACTTACTCTCTTTTTTTTTTCTTTTATATTTTTAGATGTTGGATGTTTACAGTCTAATACCTTTTGACAATCCAGATGGTGGAGTTTGGAAGCAAGGATTTGACATTACCTATCAAAATAATGAATGGGATACCAAGCCTCTTCAAGTCTTTGTGGTGCCTCATTCCCATAATGACCCAGGTAAAGTTTGCATTTCAAAAAAACTAGAGGTTATTAAGCCCTTGTATGCACAGAGTATTTTCATGAGAATGTGGTAGAGCCCACTTCTCAAATTTTTGAGACATTATTCTCTGACTTTTAACAATAACATATTTCTTTTATATGTCATTATATTTTGAGTTCTCATTTTATCAATTTATGTGCCATTCAAGAATAGTACTTGTGCAGTATGAAAGAGTAATAGACACGAGAAGGTCTTAGCTTTCGGGGACAAAAAGTTGTCTGCATTTAAGGTACTGACTGCATTTTAATTGCTTCTTGTAAAATATTGTATGGAAGAATTATTTTGTGTCCGTAAACTCTACATTTAAAAAGGCAGAGTGCTCATGGGAAAGTTTGAATCTTTAAAATGGAGAAGCAGTATAAAGTGGTTAAGAGCCTTGGTGTCCGGCAGACAGGGGTGTGAGTCCCAACCCCAGCAGTGTTAGACAACTTTAGGCAAGTTACTTGATCCAAGACTAAGGTTTTTGCCTGGTGGCATCAGGATCATGTATCCACTTCATAGGGTGAAATGGAAAGGCATGGTGCATGGCCCGACAGTACTTGCTATCGTTGTTGTTGTTGTTATTTCATATTATGATTTCTGTTATTTACTGGGGCCAGAGATCTTCCCCCCAAGGTAAGGGGAAATTGCTAAAATTATAATGGGAAATATGATTTCAATGTGTATACTTGTTAGTATATTGGGCACAGAGTAAATGCCCAATGAATTTGATTGCAGGATGTTTTTTGGAATGTTCTTCCAAAGACTTCTTTTGAAGCACTTACTTACCCTTCTATTTGTTTTCTAAGATTCTCAATTTCATCATTTCTGTCAGAGGCACCACTACTCACCTAGTGCTTTGAAGGCTTTTTCTTTAGTCCCTACATTGCTATCTCCTACTTATATTCTTTCCCACTAGTTTATTGGCATGTATTCCTTTCTTTCTGTTTCTAAAGCAGCAGAATTTGTTACTTTGTCTGGACACCTGATTTGGTGAAAGTTGTGTGTATATGTGCTGCTTTTGGGTGTGAGAGGTATTTGGGGAGATAGCCTGCATGTTGAAATGTTTGAATTTCCAAAATACTTAAATATTTAGAATGCACAGAGGTATAAAATATATGAAATCAATATTGCTCTGGAAATTGGTGAACAGTTTGCACACATCAGCTTCTGACTTGGTTTCTCTCTCTTTAGTCTTAATGTGTTTATCTTTTCCTGCAAGTACTTATTTGTCTTATTAACTTTTCCTCTTAGATATTTTGCGTCATCTTCCTTCTTAATCTTAGCCTGTCCCTTCAAACCCAGACTCGAGGATGGCTGGGCATTGTGGAAAGACTGCAGTGATTGGGAGCCAGGCTGAATGAGGCAGGTATCCTGGCTCTGCTGTGTGCTGCCCAGGGGTCCTTGGGCATGTTTATTTGTGTATCTGTAAAAGGGAGATCATAGAGGTGGAGTAGCATCTTAAGCAGGAGTTAGTTATAAAATAAGTACAAAAGGTGATGAAAATCACATCTAATCAAAATTGCTTTTGCTATTTATTCACTTGAGCACCAGATTAAATAGTACATTTGCATTTTAGGGAATTCATAGGAAAAACACATATCTTGTTTATGTGTTGACTCACACTCAGTGAGGTGAGGTGCTCACACTTCACAGGTGGGATCTGAATCTGCCTGTAGGACCGCAGCTATCTTTTTCTACAAATCTCATTCATTCTGAAATATTCCCTCACTGAGTGAAATAATGGCAGAGCCACTTGCAGTATTTAAACTGTTCTCTCCTTCTCTTTTCTGTGCCAATCATGTGTAGTTTAATTCTGGTCACTTAATTGGGTGTGTGATGTGGTTCCATTTTATACTATTCCTTGTAGGTTTATAAATACACATTGCAGTGTATTTTACAAGTCTTCCTCATGTGAACCCTTCTCTCCCCCCTTTTTGATTTTTTGAAGACCTTTATTATCCTTTCAACCCTTTTCTGCCATCCTCAATTTGTACTAGTCTTGTTTCTTGTTATTCTGTAACACAGGCACTTAACTGTAATAATAACATTTGTGGTTTACCAGGCAGTGTGCCAAATGTTTTATAAACATCTAATGCTCACAATAACCCTTGAAGGTTAGTGCCACTATTCATGATGAAGGTGTTACCAACTTGCCAAGGTTACACAGGTAGTAAGTGGCACCAGATCACTTCCCTGTTAGTTTACCTGGATCTCCCACCAGAATAAATGCGAGTAGCAGAGAACATGTCTCTCCTGTTAAACTCAATCCTCATTGCCTAGCCCAACTCTTCGCATATAGTAATTGATAAATATATGTAAGGCCTTCTCTGACCTGTGATCATGCCCCTCCACAGCTTTCTTATACAGTACAAACACACCTCCATGCTTGCACATACGCACAGACGTAAATATTTACAACACTTTTGCTTGGTCTCCTCACTAGAATGTAAGCTCAATGAAGGCTCAACTTTGTCTTATTAACCAGCGGGTTGCTAATGCCTAGAACAGTACCCAGCACATAGTACAGACTCGTGGTTCAGTTAAATAAGTTAATGAAGGAATGAATCTAACTCTGCAGACTCAGATGAAATATTTGACCTTGGCCTACACTTCCTCCTTCCTGTTGTCTGCTTATTTCTAGTCCTTTAAAAAATATATTATTTAGAAATGCACTTTATCATTTTAAATACCAACAATAGCAGACATTAAGCTCTTCAAGGGCAGGAATTGCCTCTGCCTTTTAGATTTTGTTTGTTTGCCTTATGGTTCCTGCTGCGGTTAGTATGTTGTTTTGAGAGAAGACATCCCTGATAACTGTTCAGACCACAATAAATGAATCCGTCTGTTGGTATCCTAGCAACCACAGTAGAATCTTTTTGTCTTAGTAAAAGATGTTAATGACCCTTACCCTCAGGTCCTTCTCCACGTGAGGAAAAAATAATGGTCAGAAACAGACCTTTTAAAACTAAAGCGATTTTTGCTGTCAAGCAAAGTGCTAGAGAAAAGAACCCGCTGACTTTTAATAATTTTCACTGCTGCTTAACAAAAGTAGAATTTAGATAAACTAAATTATTCTGTGAAAAACTGACTCATTCAGATCATGAAAAACCACTCTTTCAAAGGAGGAAAAGAGATACGTATGTGCACATACATTGCAAGTCAAAATGTGACTCTGTAATGGGAAGTCTTTGTGTAAGACTCCTAAATGAATGCACAATTAGGCAATTTACTTTCTAAATGAGATTGATAAGAGATTTGTTTGCATTTTCTGCAGCACCAACTTAAGCTTTAGCTCAGTAGTTTGTTTCAGCAGTGGAATTTTGTCTGTTAGGGACAGAGATATTTGAAATAGATTTTTAAAAGATTCCTATATTTAAGTATTTAAATACTTGATTCCCATCTTCCTGTATTTAAGTCCCCTAACTTAAAGAATTATGTTGCTGTGTTTCTGTATAGGAGCTGTGTTTCCTTCTGGACCAAGTTGGTAATATCTCACAAGAAAGATAAATTTCAAATTATGTTTGTATTTTAATAAAATTCCTAATTATGTCTTCTTCCAGTCCCTAATGACATGTAACAATTGTCATACAATATTTTATATGGTTTTCATGAGTTAAAACAAAATTGGAAAGGAATTGTTAAGTAAATGCTGATAATTTTGTACTGTTATGCTTTTGAAAAGTTTTGAATCATAGACCATGAAATTAAATGTTAGTTGATTGATACATGTTCATGTTGTATTTAATAAGCTGATTAAAATACAATTACAGCACCTTTGTATCTACAATCTTAATTCTTTGCTTCCTGCTAGTTAACCTACTGAAATATTTAGTTAATTTTCCTTCAAAGAAATCACAGTGTGTACAGAGAAGATAAGGTATACTAAATGGAAAGTTGGATAGCATAGTGTTAGTTAAGCAATTTGTAAAATGAACATTAGAAAATAATCCCCATGTGGTATGACTCCAAAATAGAAGGAAGATCTAGGCCCAAGAGTCACACTGGAAAATAATTTTCTGTTGTGTATTTGCAATTCTTTTTAAGAATTTTTATTGACTCAAATGAGTGATTAAGATTTTTTTTGAAAATTAAAAGAACAGATTTATGCATTTAATGTTATATGATAATTTGAAATGAGTTTATGTATCCTTATTCTTAAAACGTTTGTGAAAAGGAGCAAAAACTTGTGAGGAAATCACAGTGTTATGTTGTTTTTAAACTTTTCTGTTCAAATACTATTAAGCACAATCAGACGAGAACAGCTCTGGTCAGCCATACTTGGGGAATGCCCATGCAGGTGATGGGCGGTGGGGAATTAGAATGCTGGCTGCCAGAGGCACCTGCCAAGTGGGATGAGATGGTCAGGAGCGGGAGAGGTCTGTGTGTGGGCATAGTTTGGGGAGCACTTTGTTGTGTTTAGTTATTGTGGGTTAAAGTGAGTTCTTTTGTTTTGGCTACTCTGATGGGAAATTTGAGTTTCTGAAGCTGATAGTGTGAGGAAGAACAGAGAACTGGCGTTCGTTCCTGTCCTGCATCAGGGGAGTGTCAAGTATGGGTTACTTCATGTAATGCATTCTGCCAACCCTGAAAAGTGGTAAATTAAGCCCATTTACCAGGCGAGGTAGAGTAATTTGTTCAAGGTCAGTCAGTTATAAGTTGGCAGAGGATGATGAATTGAAGCTCAGATTGCCTGGTTCTAAGATCCATGTTCTTTCCATTTACCATATTGCCTCTTGAGATACTTTATTTATATTTAGTTCTAAAGATTTCTATTTCTTTTCTTGCTTTATGGGCTTTAGCTAATTCAACAAATTTATCTGAGCTTTGGGTTAATAGGGTTGCTGCATTTAGCTGAATAAAAAAAATCAAAATAAACTGCTCAGTTAAATAGAAATTTCTGAGAAACAATGAATAATTTTTTTTAGTATATATGGGTCTCAAATATCCATTACTGCTCTTGGCAACTTTATGACAAAGGCCTGATATTACCCTTATTTCACAAATGAGAAAACAGAAGAGAGGATAAGTAGTGTGTCCATGATAGGGCTGAATTTGAACCCAAGTCCTCTGGCTCTGGAATTAGGACTTGTGACCATTAATTCCCTCTTGCAGGTAATGCTCCTGAAATCACAGGCAGAGCATCTAGGAGGAAAGTCTTTTAGGTGTTTCCAAGCCAAATGTCGTCTACTTTAGTATTATTAATCATATAAAACATTTTTTTTTAACGATCTTGCAAAAGTAGACACCTTGCTGCGTTGTTTCCTATCCCTTTTTTCTTCTGGTCTATCCTTATTGAAATGGATGTCTGTGTTCTTAAATACTACATTAGTACATGAGATGGTGAGTGGTTTTCCTCATTGCTACATATTTTACAATTAGAAAGTGATTTAGAAGCAGTATTTTCCAGCTTTTAAAACGGTTTCTTCCAGAAACGTTGATGATTTGCCCAATATTTGCCTGATCATAAAGCTAAGTAGCCTTCTCACATATCCTCAGGGTAACTCCTGAAATGAAGTCGGTCTTTCTTTTATTTATAACGATGTCTCTCATAGTAGGGACACTCTTCATTATTGCAAACAACCAAGCTCTGTTTGGGGGAGACCTCGTAGGCCTGAAGTGTCCTCATTTGGTGTGAGTAGATGCTCATGGATGGAATCTTAACAAGGGAGGGAAATAACTCTAGGATAGATTTAGAAATTGTTTTGGAGGTTGATCTCACATTTGCAGGTATCAGGTATCAAGGTATGCAGGTCTTTTAAAGGGCACTTAGAAAAGCAGTAGAGTAAGGGGTCACAGTTGGACATTAAATAGCTGCAGGATGAACAAAACCCCACTGTCCTAACAGTAATGCAGATGGATTCTAGTGGTGTGGGATAGAATTTCTGGTGACAGCATCTTACAAGGGTTCAAAAAGTGCTATATCTCAAACAGCTTAATGGAAGTGAAGCTGATATGCTTTGAAAACTATTAGATGACACTGAAGCACCTGGAGAAAAGATCAGGTTATTTTGGAAACCTGAGTTCAGAAGCATTTAGAGGAATCAGCAGGTCTGTAGGTTTCCAAAAACTCATAGGTCTTTGGAAATCCTCAGCTTCATCTTTGACTCTCCCTCTACTCTGTCCTGGAAACTTTAGTTAGTTACTGAGTTCTCTTCATTTTGCTTCCTTGGCCTCTTCTTTCCTCTGTCTGTTCCCACTGCAGTCTGTAACCATTTTTTAGCAGAATTATTGCAGCAACCTCATTTCCTGTTTCTCTTCTACTTTAGCTTGTTAGTCTATCCTTTACACTCACAGTACAGTTATTTTTGAAAGCACAGATCAGAAACCTTTAACTTCCTTCCTCCGAAGTTTGGAGTAAGAAACAAGGATTGTTTAGAAGCTTTTCAGTGATCTGATCCCCACTTCTATTTTTATTTCTCACCGTTCTCGCACCATGGAAGCTGCAGTGCAGCCATACCCAGCTGCCTTCTGTTTCTTGAAATTGAGGCATACCTTCATGGCTTAGTGTCTTTTCCATATGCTCTTCTGTCTATTTGGAACTTTTCTCTCTATGCAGATGATGAATAATCTCAGAATCTCTCTTCTGTCCTTCTGGTAGGAATTTACCCTTTCTTTATTCTCACAGCATTTTGTTTGTATTTTCACTGTAGAATCTATTTTCATTTAGCTTAGCTTTATTGCTTTACTTTCATTAGATGCTTGGTTTGTGTTTAAATGGATAAACCAGAACAGAACGTTAATTAAAACTCTTTAACAGTTTATCAGGAAGGAAAAACAAGCTTAATTTATAATGGAAATGTTGGAATTAAAATTAATCATCAGGATATTTGAGCTGTGACAATACCAGTTAAGATTGTGTGTGACCCCTTAAGTGTGAGACTGGATGTTGCTGTTGGGTATTGAAGGATTTGATAAGTGATAGAGGAAACCTGTTGATCATTTGTTGGTAGAGAACAACTTAATTATTAAAGTAAAGCTTTCTTTTTTTATGAGCCCTATTTGTATTTTAAATTTGAGAATATTATGTTAACATGGAAATAACTTGAAGCTTAGCTTGCGTTTTTTAAATGTTTATTATCTGGATATAACTATTTTTGACTCAATCTTTTTATGTTTTCTTAACAGTTGGTACCTATTTAACTTTTGAGTAGAATTAATGTACTCATTAAAAAATCATTATTATACCAGTTAAACCATAATGGTGTAACAATGATTTGAGGGGCATGCCTTCTTCGGGATGTGTTTTAAATCATCTTAGGACTTGCAGAACCTTTTAAAATATAAAACAGAGACTTAAAGATATTGGTCAAAACTTATTAGATTAGCATCAGAACAGACAGTGAACATATTAGAGCTAATAGTGTGTGGTAACTTTCACGTTTGGTTTCATTTCTAGTTGAAGTAATAAATTTGCATTTATACTCCACATACCTTTTTTTCAGTCCTTTTGGCCATACGTTTCATTTATCTGTTGAGTACTTAGTGAACTCAACCGAGTTGGTTCATGAGAATTGACTGATTTGAAGTTCGGTTGTAGGTATCCAGGCTGGCTTCTAAAATTTGCAGGACCTGGGGCAAAAGTACATTGAGGCTCTCAGAGCCTATTTCTAAACATTTAAAAGTTACAAATCAAAGTAATACGTTTCCTCCTGCCTTGAGAAATAGCTTAGTGATCTGGAAGGCCAAGTGTGGGTTTAGATTGCCCCAGCTCCATTGCCCCACTGGAGTGTGGTGATATATGTGGGGAGAGCCAGGCTATGGGGCAGTGCAGTCCCCTCTTCTCCCAGACCTGGCCCTGTCCTAAACCAGGAGGGGCCTTGCTTGCAGACACCTTCGCACTCTGCCCACACGCCTACAAACTGCAACTCCCTGGCCACTGCTCAGGCTAGGGCTGCAAGGGCAACTGCCCTGACAGGGAAGGACCTGGAGAAGGCGCGGTAGGCTCTGGAAGCCGGCTCTAGGCTGTTTGGACACAGATTTCTGGGCCCTGGAACTCAGAAGGGCAGGGCAGGACAGGCTCTGGGGGGCCAAGTTCTTTGCCCTGTGGATTTATCGTGTGGAAGGGATGTGGTCAGAGGAAGAATAGGGAGATCCCTTGAGAGTCCAGAGCTCAGGGTGGGTGACGATTGCCCAGGTCTAAGTTGGTGCTGTGTATGCCCCTGAATCAAATAAAACTAAGTGTTCCTTAGGAAGATGAGCTCTCCACAAAGTCTTTAGACTTCAAAGCTAGATTGAGTCCAAATTTAAAAAAATAAATTATTTCGTCAGTGAACAGTTACTAGGTGCTTAATTGTTCATGCATGTTAAAAATAAGCAGTAGAGTTTTCAACTTTATTAGTTTTATATTTTAGGACTTAAAATTTTTTCTGTGATAAAATAGTGATATCAAATTTGGAATAATGCCTGCTTTATAGGACTTCTACTTATGTACTCTTTGTTTTAAATATTTCCCCACTTATTTAAAATAGCAGTTAGCTGTTTTATGGGTGAGAGTTAGAGAGAGAAAGAATAAATTGAAAGGTATTCTTAATGCTAATCTAGTCCTGGTTAATTTCCAAGTGTATTCAAAGGAAAGAAAAAGGCTGGGAATTGACCACTTAAGTAAATCAGTTTGCAACTCAGTGTCCTAAGATTATTAAATCTAGAAGTAGGAATATAATTTTATGTCACAAAAATTCATCTCATACAACTTTTTGTAAAATACTATCTTTCCGATTGGTCTCATGTTAATATACAGTTGTAGTTTTACAGTAATTTAGAGAAAGAAAAAGCCCATTCATTGTAAAGGGAATACTTGATTACTCTATTGTATAAGAGCAATAAAAGCTAATTTGCTGTTATATTACTCAATGTTGAAAGCTGAAAGAGGCTATCTTTCAGTTCATTCTTCATTAATTGTGCTATATTGTGGTGATATGAGTACCTATTATAGATGAGTTTTATGGAAGGCTTTTAAGTTGACATCTCTGAGCTTGTATTTTGGCTCATGTAAATATCTTTGACATATTTTCTGCATGATTGTTGAAGGGCGAATGTAGTGTTGAAGGCAAAGTAGATTAATCCGTCACTGTGATTCCTCTATGAAAACTCCTGTGATAAACTATTCTTTGAAGTGGTCTTAGTTCATAACAAAGTATAATTGATGAAAAAAGCAATTGTACTTGAAGAAAACCTTTTACTAATTAATCTTCATAAAGACTGTTTCTTCTAAATTTGCTTTTTATGCTAGATTACTAGAGTTTTAATAATTAATTTTGGAGACATTCCACTGATCATAGTTCTTTTCTTTAATTGAGTTAATAGCCAAATAATTAGATTCATTTTGACCTCTGTTAAAATTTAGGTAAAAGGTATATGTGATGTCTTAAAGACAATAATTCTGACAGAGCCGTTTAAATAATTTACAATATCCTTATGGCACATATGTAATAATAGCATGGTACAGAAATAAATGTTACTTAGATATTTGATTTCAGCTCAATCTTGCAATATGTAGGTAGATGTATATTAAATTAAATATTATGATGCTACTTGGTAAAATAAATTCTCCCCATAGTACAATCTTTACTTTTTGAATGGTAATAAGACTAATTTTTGCTAGGGCTGCCATAACAAAGTATCACAGACTAGATAGCTTAAACAACAAAAATTTATTTCCTCCCAATTCTGGAGGCTAGTAATCTGAAATCAAGATGTCAGCAGCGGGGCCAGCCCTGTGGCCGAGTGGTTAAGTTCACGCGCTCTACTTCGGTGGCCCAGGGTTTCGCTGGTTTGGATCCTGGGCGCGGACATGGCACCACTCATCAGACCACGCTGAGGCCGTGTCCCACATGCTACAACAAAAATATACGACTGTGTACCAGGGGGATTTGGGGAGAAAATGCAGAAAAGGAAAAAAAAAAGATGGGCAGCAGTTATTAGCTCAGGTGCCAATCTTTAAAAAAAGAAGATGTCAGCACGGTTGGTTTCCTCTGAAGGCCTCTTGACTTGTTGATGGTCATCTTCTCCGAGTGTCTTCACGTGGTCTTCCCTCTGTGTGTGCCTGTGCCCTAATTGCCTCTTCTTGTAAGGACACACATTGTATTAGAGCCCACCCTCATGACCTCATTTTATTGGTAATTACCTCTTGGAAGTCCCTATCTCCAAGTACAGTCACATTCTGAGGTACTGGGAGTTAGGACTTCAACATATGAATTTTGAGGGGACAGAATTCAGCCCATAACTGGGACATAGAATGAATTCAATGCAAACTGAAATTTTGGGTAACCAATATGTTTAAGATGTGGATCAGTTTATTTAAATATTTTAAATAAATTGTATACTTTTCAAAATCAGATGTTAGAAATATCTTTTATTTCCCCTTTTATCTGGTTTGATTGTAGAGATGAGGACGGGGCAAATAAAGACTGAATATGATGATGATGTTGATAATAGCAGCTGATACTTGTCAACTGCTATGTTAAATCCTGGGCTCTGGTCGGAGCGCTTGATGTTTTTTTTGTTTGTTTTTTAATTATTTTATTGAGTTCATAATAGTTTACATCAATGTGAGATTTCAGTTGTACATTATTTCTTGTTTTTTTTTTTAAGGAATTTATTTTTTTCCTTTTTCTCCCCAAAGCCCCCTGGGTACATAGTTGTATATTCTTCCTTGTGGGTCCTTCTAGTTGTGGCATGTGGGATGCTGCCTTAGCGTGGTTTGATGAGCAGTGCCATGTCTGCGCCCAGGATTCGAACCAACGAAACACTGGGCCGCCTACAGCAGAGCACACGAACTTAACCACTCGGCCACAGGGCCAGCCCTTGTACATTATTTCTTGACTGTCACCACACAAGTGCTTCCCTTCACCCCCTGTGCCCACCCCCCAACCCCCTTCCCCTGGTAACCACTGAACTGTTTTCGTTGTCCATGTGTTTGTTCATATTCCACATATTTGTGAAATCACGTGGTGTTTGTCTTTCTCAGTCTGGCTTATTTCATTTAGCATAATTCCCTCCAGGTCCTTCCATGCTGTTGCAAATGTGATGAATTTGCCTTTTTTTATGGCTGAGTAGTGTTCCATTGTATATATATACCACATCTTCTTTATCCAATCATCAGTCAGTGGGCTCTTGGATTGTTTCCATGTCTTGGCTGTTGTGAATAGTGCTGCAATGTACATAGGAGTGCATATGTTACTTTGGATTGTTGATTTCAAGTTGTTTGGGTAGATACCCAATTGTGGGATAGCTGGGTCATGTGGTAGTTCTATTTTTAGTTTTTTGAGGAATCTCCATACTATTTTCCATAGTGGCTGCACCAGTTTGCATTCCCACCAGCAGTGTATGAGGGTTCCCTTCTCTCCATATCCTCTCTAAAATTTGTTATTTTTAGTCTTAGTGATTATAGCCATTTTAACAGGCGTAAGGTAGTATCTTACTGTAGTTTTGATTTGCATTTCTCTGATGATTAGTGATGTTGAACATCTTTTCCTGTGTTTATTGGCCATCTGTATATCTTCTTTGGAAAAAGTCTGTTCATATCCTCTGCCCATTTTTTTTTTTTTAAAGATTTTATTTTTTTCCTTTTTTCCCCAAAGCCCCCCGGTACATAGTTGTATATTCTTCGTTGTGGGTCCTTCTAGTTGTGGCATGTGGGATGCTGCCTCAGCATGGCTTAGATGAGCAGTGCCATGTCCGCGCCCAGGATTCGAACTAACGAAAGACCGGGCCACCTGCAGCAGAGCGTGCGAACTTAACCACTCGGCCACGGGACCAGCCCCCTCTGCCCATTTTTTGATCAGGTTGTTTGTTTTTTATTGTTCAGTTTTGTGAGTTCCTTATATATTATATGGAGATTAACCCCTTGTCAGATATGTGAGTTGCAAATATTTTTCCCAGTTCGGTGGGTTGTCTCTTTGTATTGATTCTAGTTTCTTTTGCCTTGCAGAAGCTGTTTAGTCTGATGAACTCCCACTTGCTTATTTTTTCTTTTGTTTCCCTTGTCTGAGAAGACATCGTATTCGAAAGGATCCTTTTTAGTTCCATATCAAAGATTGTACTACCTGTATTATCTCCCAGGAGTTTTATGATTTCAGGATTTATTTTCAAGTCTTTGATCCATTTTGAGTTTTTTTGTGTATGGCCTGAGATAATGGTCTACGTTCATTCTTTGGCATGTGGCTGTCTAGTTCTTCCAACACCATTTATTGAAGAGAGTATCTTTTCTCCATTGTATGTTCTCGGCACCTTTGTCGAAGATTAGCTGTCCATAGATGTGCGGTTTTATTTCTGGGCGTTCAGTTCTGTTCCATTGATCTGTGTGTCTGTTTTTGTACCAGTACCATGCCAATTTGATCACTATGGCTTTGTAGTACATTTTGAAGTCAGGGATTGTGATGCCTCCAGCTTTGTTCTTTTTCCTTAGGATTGCCTTAGCAGTTTGGGGTCTTTGCTTGCCCCATATGAGTTTTAGGATTCTTTGTTCTATTTCCATGAAGAATCTCATTGGGATTGCATTGAATCTGTAGATTGCATAGTATGGACATTTTAACTATGTTTATTCTTCCAATCCATGTGCATGGAATCTCTTTACATCACTTTATGTCATTATCAGTTTCTTACAGTAATGTCTTATAGTTTACATTGTATAAGTCCTTCACCTCCTTGGTTAAATTTATTCTTAGGAAGCTTATTCTTTTAGTTGCAATTGTAAATGGAATTGTATTCTTGAGTTCTCTTTCTGTAAGTTCGTTATTGGAGTATAGAAAAGCAACTGATTTTTGAAAGTTGATTTTGTACCCTGCAACTTTACTGTAGTTGTTAATTATTTGTTAGTTTTCTGATGGATTCTTTGGGGTTTTCTTTAAATAAGATCGTGTTGTCTGCAAAGAATGAGAGTTTCACTTTTCACTCCCTGTTTGGATTCTTTTTATTCCTTTTTCTTGCCTAATTGCTCTGGCAAAAACCTCCAGTACTATGTTGAATAAGAGTGGTGATAGTGGCATCTTTGTCTTATTCCTGTTCTCAGGGGGATGGCTTTCAGTTTTTGGCCATTGAGTATGATGTTGGCTGTGAGTTTGTCATATATGGCCTTTATTATGTTGAGGTAATTTCCTTCTATCCCCATTTTGTTAAGAGTTTTTATTATAAATGGCTGTTGGATCTTGTCAGATGCTTTCTCTGCATCTATTGAGATGATCATGTGGTTTTTATTTCTCAATTTGTTGATGCAGTGTATCATGTTGATTGATTTGCAGATGTTGAACCATCCCTGAGTCCCTGGTATAAATCCCACTTGATCGTGATGTATGATCCTTTTGACGAATTGCTGAATTTGGGTTGCCAAAATTTTGTTGAGGATCTTTGCATCTATGTTCATCAGCAGTGTTGGCCTGTAGTTTTCCTTTTTTGTGTTGTCCCTGTCAGACTTTGGTATCAGAGTGATGTTGACCTTGTAGAATGTCTTAGGAAGTGTTCCATCTTCCCTAGTTTTTGGAATAGCTTGAGAAGGATAGATATTAAATTCTCTCTAAAAGTTTAGTAGAATTCCCCAGGGAAGCCATCTGGTCCTGGGGTTTTATTCTTTAGGATACTTTTGATTAGTTTCAATATCTTTCCTTGTGATTGGTCTATTCAGATTATCTGTTTTTTCTTTTTTTAAAAATTTTTTTTTTTAAAGATTTTTTATTTTTTCCTTTTTCTCCCCAAAGCCCCCTAGTACATAGTTGTATATTCTTTGTTGTGGGTCCTTCTAGTTGTGGCATATGGGACGCTGCCTCAGCGTGGTTTGATGAGCAGTGCCATGTCCGCGCCCAGGATTTGAACCAACGAAACACTGGGCCGCCTGCAGCGGAGCGCGCGAACTTAACCACTCGGCCACGGGGCCAGCCCCCTATCTGTTTTTTCTTGATTCAGATTTGGGAGGTTGTTAGAGTCTAAAGAATTTATCCATTTCCTCTAGATTATCCCTTTTCTTGGCATTTCGTTTTTCGTAGTATTCTCTTATAATCTGTTGTATTTTTGTGGTGTCTCATGTTATTTCTCCTCTTTCATTTCTAATTTTGTTTATCTGAGCTTTCTCTCTTTTTTTCTTTGTCAGTCTGTCTAGGGGTTTGTCAATTTTACTGATCTCCTCAAAGAATCAGCTCTTTGTTTTATTGATTCTACTTCCTTTTTTGTTTCGATAGCTTTTATTTCTGCTCTGATTTTTATTATTTCTCTCCTTCTGCTGACTTTGGGCTTTGTTCTTCCTTTTCTAATTCAGTTAGGTGTAATTTGAGATTGCTTATTTGGGATTTTTCTTGTTCATTAAGATGTGCCTGTATTGCAATGAATTTCCCTCTTAATACAGCTTTTGCTGCATCCCATATGAGTTGGTATGGTATGCTACCATTTTCACTTGTCTCCAGATATTTTTTGATTTCTCCTTTAATTTCTTCAATGATCCATTGCTTGTTCAGTAGCATGTTGTTTAGTCTCCACATCTTTGTTCCTTTCTCAGCTTTTTTCTTGTAATTAATTTCTAGCTTTAAAGCATTATGATCAGAAAAGATGCTTGTTATTATTTCAATTTTCTTAAATTTATTGAGACTTGCCTTGTTTCCCAACATATGGTCTATCCTTGAGAATGTTCCATGTGCGCTTGAGAAGAATGTGTATTCTGCTGTTTTTGGATGGAGTGTTCTGTATATGTCTACTAAGTCCAGCTGGTTTAGCTTTTCACTTAATTCCACTGTTTCCTTGTTGATTTTCTGTCTGGATGATCTATCCATTGATGTGAGTGGAATGTTGAGGTCCCCTACTATTATTATGTTATTATTAATGTCTTCTTTTAGGATTATTAATAGTTGCTTTATGAATTTTTGTGCTCCTCTTTTGGGTGCATAGATATTTATAAGTGTTATTTCTGCTTGATGGAGTGTCCCTTTTTCATTATATACTGCCCCTCTTTGTCTCTCTTTGTTTTATCTTGAAGTCTACTTTGTCTGATAGAAGTAGTATGACACCTGCTTTCTTTTGTTTGCCATTAGCTTGGAGCATTATCTTCCATCCCTTCACTCTGAGCCTGTGTTTGTCATTGGAGCTGAGATATGTTTCCTGGAGGCAGCATATTTTTGGGTCTTGTTCTTTAATCCATCTTGCCACTCTGTGTCTTTTTATTGGAAACTTCAATCCATTTACGTTTAGGGTGATTATTGATGTATCAGGGCTTAAGGCTGTCATTTTATCACTTGTTTTCCTATTTTCCTGCATTTCCTTTGTTTCTCATCCTGTATGTTTTAGTCTGCCCATTGAATTATGTAGTTTTTTATGATGTGTTCCTTTGTTTTCTCCTTATTTATTCTTTGTGTCTCTGTTCTGCTTATTTGTTTAGTGGCTACCCTGAGGTTTGTATTCAGAATCTCATGTATAAGATAGTCCATTTATTGATGGCCTCTTACTGCCTTAATCTAAACTGATTCAGTCTCTTTCCTCCTCCCCTCCTAAGTTGTTTTTCCCATCTCTTACTCCAACTTGTGTTGTGAGTTTGTGGTTAAATAATGGGATTATCTTTGTTTTTGGTGTTTTCCTTCCCTTTAGCTTAACGCTATACTTCAGTATTTGCTTCTTATTCTGATTCTGTCTACCTGTTTATCTCTTTACTCTGTGTTTTGTGATCCCTTTCTCTCTTATTTTTTTTTCAGATATGAGGGACTTCTTGAGGATTTCTTGTAGGGAGTGTCTCGTGGCTACAAACTCCCTTAGCTTTTGTTTGTCTGGGGAAGTTTTTATTTTTCCCTCATATCTGAAGGATATTTTTGCTGGATAGAATATTCTTGGCTGAAAATTTTTGTCTTTTAAATATTTGAATTTGTCATTACATTCTCTCCTAGCTTGTAAGGTTTCTGCAGAGAAATCCACTGAAAGCCTGATAGAGGTTCCTTTGTAGGTTATTTTCTTAAGCTTTGCTGCCCTTAGTATTCTTTCTTTGTCATTCATTTTTGCGAGTTTTACTACTATATACCTTGCAGTAGGTCTTTTTACATTGACATATCTAGGAGATCTGGAAGCATCTTCCATACACATTTCTCTCTCTTTCCTTAGGTTTGGGAAGTTCTCTGCTGTTATTTCTTTGAACACACTTTCTGCTCCATTTTCCTTCTCTTCTCCTTCTTGAATACCTATAATTCTTATGTTGCATTTCCTAATTGAGTTGGATATCTCTCGGAGACTTTCTTCGTTTCTTTTTAGTCTTAGTTCTCTTTCCTCTGTCTGGAGCATTTCAACATGTCTATCTTCGATTATGTTGATATGCTCCTCTGTTATGTCCTCTCGAGTGTTCAGGGAATCCATATTTTATTTTATCTCTTCCATTGTGTCTTTCATCTCTAATATTTCTGATTGGTTCTTCTTTATAGTTTCAGTCTCTTTTGTGAAGTAGCTCCTGAACTCATTGAATTGTTTCTCTACATTCTCTTTTACCTCATTCAGTTTTTTGGTGATAGCTATCTTGAATTCATTGTCATTTAGGTTACGTATTTCTGTGTCCTCAGGACTGAATTCTGGGAACTTGTTGTTTTCTCTCTGATCTGGAGATTTGATACAGTGTTTAATATTGCTAGAGGAGGTGGGTTGGATCTTATGCATCCTGATGTTATTTGGTTGCAGTTACTGCCTTTAGCTGCTGGGTGGGGGTCAAGAGCTGCATATTCTGAGCCCCCTGCCTTCAGCCGAGATTCTAGGCAGTGGAGCAGGTGTGAGGTGGGTTGGGGGAGGGACGCTTTCTCCTGTGTGCTGTCCGGGCTTTCTTGCTCTACTCTCCCTATCTAGTCTCCTGGGGTGTTGGCTTGATGAGGTCATCCCCCGTGAACGCTCTCACCCCAGTAGAGGTCTTCCCTCTAGCCTCTGCTGGCCCTTGGGGGTCCTTGATGTTCCCATGAACGAACTTCCCCTCCCCTGTTCCTTCCCTCATGGAGCCTCCCACCATCTGGGATCACAGTCTTTATGGGAGGGAGCGAAGTTCTCTCTTACCCTGTTCCATCTCCTCCGAGGTGGACTCCAGCCCCTTTGCTCTCCATCTTATGGCTGCCTGTGTCTTCAATGTTTTTATGTTGTGTTAGGATGTCCTCTGTGGGAGTATGGATGCCCCTTTTCATGGTATGTTGGAGGGGAGAGAGTCCTGGGCAAGTTCATTCCCCCTGATGGTGACTGTACTCTACTTGATGCTTTCTTAATCTCAGGGGTATTGGCATGGTCAGCAGCGAGATAGGGCATCCTCATTAAAGCGTAGGTTGGATTTTCTTTGCTTGTCCCTGGGAATCCAAATGTGTGTCCTGGCTCTGCTCTGAGGCAGGGATCCAGGTTTGTACCTTTGTAAAGCAAGGTGGGAGTCTTTGCAAAGCACTATTTCATGAGATATCTTTGAGTTTTCTATAGGTGCAGGCTTTTTATTTAACATGGAAACTTGCCTTATCCAGATAGCATTCCTTGGTGACACACCAGCTTAAATGTGCCCCAGATCAAGAAAGTCCCATAAAGAATATTTTACACTGTATTCCTGTCTGGCTCATAGATTCATACCTATCACTTTGTAGGTGCTTAGTGAATAAGCATAGAACGAATGAGAGATTTCAGTTAAAGCAAAAGGGAGAAATACAGTCACCATGGCAGTTCCCTTTTCAGAAGCTCATATTTGCATTGTCACAGTAGTTATATTGTCTTCTGTGCCCTACCAGATTTTTGTCAGCAGATCTAGTATACATTACATTATACTTAATCATAGACGAACAGAAGAAATAGCCAGTTGGACCTCTTATATTTTAGTCCTCTCATATGTTTCATATATGGAAACAATAGAGCAGTAGTTCAGCCTGGATGTATAGAAACTCCCCTCCCTGTAAGATTGCATAGATGAGAGGTTATTCTCCAGAGGGTCTACTTTGCCTCCAACCAGTAGGTGGAACTGGCGGCTGTGCACGTTTTTGCCTCAGCCAGTCATCATGTTGCTTTAGTACTCTGCCAGATGGGGCGATGTTTGGACCTACGAGTCTCGTTAAAAATGTTTCTTATAACCAAATTACAAGTGTCTTTAGATAAAATTTCCAGGATGTTTGGGAAGTAGTAGAAAAAGTTAGAGAACGAAGTTGTCAGCATCTACAATTCTCTTTTGAAAAAACTTTACATAGGTGTAGACACGTTTGTTATTTGATTATTGTCAATTTGTGCTTCCAAAGACTGGAATAATCAACAGGCTTTGGAAACTAATGCCTATTTTTGGCGGAATTCTACTTTTCAATGTTCATAATTGTGCTGTAATTACCTTCTTGCTCTGCTGCTGGCTTTTAGATATGGTTTATACTTGTGGTTTTCTTTTTCTTAGTTTAACTTGCTTAATGGCCAAGGGGGTGGACCTTTAGATGTGGCATGAGAGGATCAGAATTTGATCTCATACTGTGAGAATAGTACTGCCAAAGTGTTAACAATGTTCAGATTTTTAAAATGAAAAAAAATTCCTTAAATTAGAGATAAATGATAAATAATTGAATTAGATACTGTCATTGCTAAATATTAAATAAATGCTATTTGACCTTAGGTCATCTTTCTTATTTTTCTCATTTCAATGTTAGTGATTTTTGAGTCTTTTGTCCATTCAAATGGAATTTCATTAATTGAAAACGTTTGTTAAATTTTTAAATATGTCTTTATATGAATGAAACATCTAAGGGTTTCCAAAGGTAATACAATAGAATGTGACTAAGTGGAAATCAGACATATGAATCAGACCTTTGTGGTGTGCTTGTGTCTTGATTCAGGTTGGTTGAAGACTTTTGAAGACTACTTTAGAGAGAAGACTCGGTTTATTCTTAATAACATGGTCGTCAAGCTGAGTGAAGACTCACGGAGGACATTTATATGGCCCGAGATCTCTTACTTTTCAAGGTGGTGGGATACTATAGATAGTCAGAAGAAGGATGCTGTTAAAAGGTTTGTTTTTAAATTATTTTTTTGAAATTTGGTAAAATTAAACATTAATTTCACAGTGAAAGAAATGTTGAATTTTTACAAAGTGAAAATTCTTAGCTTTATGTCTGAAACTTAAGATGTTTCTTCACATTCTTTTTTACTTACTTGATTGTGGTTGATCTCTGAAAAAGTGACTTTAAACTTTCCCATTGAAATTCTTATGTTCTAACTTTGTCCTAGAAACGGAATTACTAAGTCAAAAGGGCTTAATATTTTAAAGTTTTTTTGAAGTATATAGTCAAAGTGACCCCTGGAAAGGTTGTTTCAGTGTATTCTTCAGTCTTCCATGTAGAAATGTACCAATTTTTCTGCCTGTTGGCCAACAATATAATTTTTTCTAAAACTTTGACCAATTTGATGGTTGAAAAATATTTTAACTTACATTTTTGATTAGTGATAATGTTGCATGTTTTCTCATGTATACAAAGGTTTTTGTGAATTGCTTGACTGTGTACTTTTTCTTACTGATTTGTAAGAAGATTTATACACATCAACCCTTATTTTTCTCAAATTTTTATTTTCTGCTTAATTGTTGGTGCTTGCTATATAGACTTTTAACATGCACCCGAAATCCAAACCCATGAACTGAGCCAATGAAGTGAAACATGCTGAACTTAACCACTATGCCATGGGTCTGGCCCCCAGACTTTTAACATTTTTATGTAGTCAAATGTATTAATCTGTTTTCTTGATATTGACCTTACAGGCCTATTTTAAAAGGTTTTCCCTAATCTAGAGATCAGATAAATAGTCCTTTTTCCCCATTTCATTTTTTTTTTTTATTTTTCTTTTTTCTCCCCAAAGGCCCCCAGTACATGGTTGTATATATTTTTTTAGTTGTGGGGCCTTCTAGTTGTGGCATGTGGTATGCCTCCTCAGCAGGGCTTGATGAGCAGTGCCATGTCCGTGCCCAGGATCCGAACTGGCAAAACCCTGGGCTGCTGAAGCAGAGTGCACGAACTTAACCACTTGGTCATGGGGCTGGCCCCCCTTAGTTTCATTTTTTATTGTTCACTTTTTTTTCGGCGTGGAAGATTTGCCCTGAGCTAACATCTGTGTCACTCTTCCTCCACTTTGTATTTGCGGTGCCTCCACGGAATGGCTGATGAGTGGAGTAGGTCTGCACCCAGGATCTGAACCTGCAAACCCGGCTTCCAAAGCAGAGTGCCCAGAACTTTAACCCCTCTGCCATGGGGCCGGCCCCTGTTCACTTTTTTAAATCCTGAAATGTATTTTTTTAATGTGGCATGGTGGGAGATTTTGTTCCCCATGTCTCCCTCCCCCCTGCTCCCAGAAGTTCAGGGATTATCTTAGCATGAATCACTTTCTTTTATTTATTTAATGTCACATATTCAGTACTTAACTGTTCTAAGCACTTTACAGTGGTAACTGATAATCCTTGCAACAATCCTGTGAAGTAGGTACAGTGACTATCCTCATTTTACAGATAAGGACACTAAGTCATCCAGGGTCACCATGGGATGTGCCATGCTGGTCAGCCATCCAGTACAGCCTGTCCAGCCCCACAGGCTGTTCCCTCACATGCTGTGCTGTGCTGCATCCCTAAGATTAAAGTAGTCTGTCTTTTTCTACTGATTTGAAGTGTCATCTTTATTGTATTTAAATATGCATTGATTTCTGAGCTTTCTGACCTTTTTCATGGACTTTTCTGTTTGACTATAATTGTTGCAGCTTAATGATATGCTTCATTAACTGACAGTTTAAATCTCTCCTTCTCTTCCTTTATCGAAAAATCCTTTTAATGAATGACCGCTTAATTTTCCCAAAAAGCTTTAGAATTAATTTGTTAAATTCTTCCTATCCTATCAAGAAAACAGAATTTTGATGGAAACTGACACAAACATTTAAAGGTAATTTGGGCAGAATTGGTTTTCCATCATTATCCATCAGACCTTTTTCTTTCCTGCCAGCACACTTCTGGATAGCATGCTTACAAGACTGGCCAGGAACCTGCCATAGCTGCCGGCTCTGGGGGTAGTGGGATGAACCAAGAGTAACTGCCACACCCAAAGGGGTACCACCCTTCCACTCCAGCCAGGTGTGGCCATAGGAACCTGAGTTGTCAGAGTATTCCTCCAATTATTCAAGACAAGCTGGAATTCTAAAATGTTATGTAAAATATCTTGACTTTTTAAATGGAAGTCTTAGCATCTAATTTAGATTGGCACACACATAGAGCCAAACAGAATCCTTGGTTTAGATCGAGCTGCCTCCTAGTTTGCAACCTTTTAAAAATTAAGAACTGTCCTGTAAAACCCTGTGGAACTGGTGTTTGTCTTATATTAATTCTTTAACAAAGTTTAAAGATTAAAAAAATATTTTTTATCTGTCTAGATCTGACGTTACTCCTTAAGTACAAATAATGTTTCACATTTTCTTTTTTTAAAGATTGGCACCTGAGCTGACAACTGTTGCCAATCTTTTTTTTCTTTTTCCTACTTTTTCTTCCCAAATTCCCCCGGTACATAGTTGAGTATTTTTTTTAGCTGTGGGTCCTTCTAGTTGTGGCATGTGGGATGCCACCTCAACATGGCCTGATGGGCGGTGCCATGTCTGCGCCCAGGATCCGAACCTGTGAAACCCTGGGTGGCCAAAGTGGAGCGTGTGAACTTAACCACTCAGCCACAGGGCCGGCTCCCACATTTTCTTAAATTATAATTTTATAGAGATTTAACTTAAATTGTTCAGATTTTGTCACAATTGTGGGGTTTTTTTGCTTTCTTATTCCTTTTGGGAATCTGATTATTTTCTTCATCTTGATTAGATCTTCTGAAGCTTTTATTATTTTTGTTGGTTTTTGCACCCCCCTCACCCCCAAAAAACTGTTTATATTTTACTGGTTTTTACTCTCGACCTTTCTGCTTTTATCTTGACTAATTCCTTCTACTTACTCTTAGTGATGCTAAATGGGCCAGTGCATTTATTTTAATAAGGAGCATGTCTCCATCGATGTATTTGCCTTTTAGCACTGCTCTAACTAGCTTTCACATTTTTATGTTATTTTTTCATTATTGGATTTTTTCCTAAACATTCTGTAAATGTACTTATTGTTTACTCTTTGACTTGAGTATGTTAGGAAAATTTTCAGTATCCAAGTGCTGTTTTTTCCCAGTTATACTTTAGATGTTAAAAGCTAGTTTTAATGTTTTATAGTCAGAGAGTATGGACTGTGCAATTTTTATTCTTCAGAATTTTTTCAGGTTTTCTTTGTAACTTAATATGTGATCACTGAATGAACCTTCTGCTGGACCTTAAAAAGAAGGTATTTGTAGCACACAGAGTTTGATGGGTGTCTGCTAATTCAGTATTTTACAATTTCTGTTTTCCTATGTGTATAGTCAATTCTGCTGTAATGCTGCATACATCTTCCTAGAAACCACTGTATTATGCAAAATTGTTCAATAAAAAAAGTTTATGGAAAAAATGAGATTAGGGCACAGCATTTAATAACTTCATTAGTGACGCACGTGAAAAAGATGGGAACCTTGTAAAGATCCTAGTACCGTTTGACACACGTTAAATGGTTAATAAAGACATAAATGCTACAATACATATGTCAGTTTACCTTGAAAAAGACCTGAAGTTTGCTTTTGGAAGCAGGCGTCAGAAAGGCTGCAGATCGCGAGTTGTTGCAAAATGGTGGAAGGCAGGTTATGGGAAATCTGACAAAAAGTCTTCCAGCGTGTGTGGATGGGAGTGGCTCATGAGACCTGCTGTGCGCACAGGCAGTGAACCGAGGTAGCTGGTAGATCTTCGAGGTGTGTGCCTGTGTCTTGTGTGTTCCTAACTGGCTCAGTTCACCTGGGTGCAGTTTTCTGCCTTCATCTGCTGTTTCTCAGGGGTGAAATTTCACATGAGCAGTGCAAAATTTTCTCCCTAATATAATTAGTCACTTTGGGACAAATTTTTGTTTTTGAAACAAGCCTTTATAGCAGAACTAATTGTACCTATTTTTTGCTACTGTCCCCCTGTCTGCTTCCTTTTATTTTTAGGTGTTTTATCATTTTTTAAATTCAGTACATAAGGATTCATGCCTGATCTTTGTCTGCTTCCTTATTAGCTCATTCATTCATTTATTCATTCCTTCTACAGCTGCTTCCTGAACATCTTCTATGGAGGAGGGACTGCAAAGTTTGGGTACCCCTGGGCTGGGTATTTCTTTTTCTTGATTGTAAATTGTATCTTTCATCATTGACAAATTACCGTCTTTTCTCCTTTTAATGACTAAAAGTACTATCACGGACACTCTATTGTTGTTGTTCATTTGTTTGGATTTGCCTAACTGTGCTGCCTTTTCTACTTTAAGGACAGTTAATTTAGAGTGATAGTTCAACTGGCTGGGCACTGTATCCAGGCTGCATGGGTTGAAATCCTGGCAACTCTGTCTGCTGCGTGACTGGGCAAGTTACTTAACCTCTCTGTGCTTTATTTGCTTCATTTGTCAAGTGGGGATAATATGACAACCTACCTTATTTGGTTTTTATGCAGATTGGGTAAATACAAATAACATACTTAGCACAATGCCTGGCATACTTTAAGTCCTTAATAAATATTAGCAACTCTTATTATTTTAACTTTTATTTGCCACTTTGAATATTTCTCTTGGACACTGAATATAGTTTTTAGTTCTAAAGTCATCCTGAGAGTAGAGTCTTCATCTTTTAATAGGAGAATTTAACTATAAAGTTTATATTTTCTATCTTAAAAAAGCTTCCTTATATAATGCTTCAGTGAAGATAACCTTTTTCCCCCTCTGCTCAGATGTTTTTAGGATTTTAAAAAATTTTATCCGTAAAATTCTAGATTTTCACCGTGTATTTAGGTATATATTACTTAAGTTTCCACCTATCAATTCAAGCATTTCTTCAGCTTATGTTTTCTGCTCTTACTAATTAATTGCTATCTTTATTTCATTTGTTTTAGAATTTAATTATCTAGTTATTGAGTCTCTAGTCTCTCTTTTGCCTCTGCATTTTTATTTTAACATCTTGGTTATATTTACTGCATTTGGGGAGGTTTTTCTCAAGGGTTTTTCCTCCTCAGACTTAGTTCTCTGTGGTATGGAACTTGTTCTTTTCTGGCTTTCAATGATTGGTTTTAACTGTGTTTTTTTAATTACCCTTTAGTTTTGTGTTTTTTATATTGTTGTCCATAAGTCCAAGTATGTTCCCCCTTTCTTCATCTTTGAGCAATAACAGATGTATCTACACCTGGAATTTGTCCCAAAACAGAGAGTATAACTTGCCTCGAATCCATTCCTTTTCTAACTGAATACTTTGTTTCCCTGCTGTGGGATACTGGCTGGCCAGCATCCATTCCAACCTGCTTTCTTTGTGGGAAATGTGTCACACAAGTCAGATCCTCCATCTTCCTGGCCTGGGTCAGACAGGCCAGCTACGACCTGAGCTCAGCTAATCAATATATTATTTCCTAGGGTTTGGAATCTTTAGAGTGAAGCAATGGTGGACAGATGGAAGGAAGGGAAACAGATGTGGAGGGAAGGTTGCAGGTCATCGCTCACAGCACTGGTGCATTCACAAGACTTTTCCTGTCCTGTGACGTGGTCCCTGTGGTTCCCATAGCATGGTCCTCATTTTCTTACAGCCCTTATTAAGTCCGGAGTTTTAGCCTGTCCCCAATTCTGCGTGCCTTGGAGAGTCTTCCAGTACATTTCCTCTCCAGAGTCAAGAGTGTTACCTGCAAACAAGAAAGCTGTCTGATATATTTCTTCTCAGATGCTTTGTTGGAGAGCCTGATTCTGAAATTTGCATGAGCACCAGAGACCCAGGAGCTGGGGAAGTTGCTCAGGTTATGAATGGGACTGGCCAAGGGGGAGAGAGGAGCTGGGGCTGTGGGAAGGTTGAGATCCATGAGTGTCTGCTCTTTATCGGGTGAGTCTGCTCAGCTGGGGCTGGCTTTCTGCATCTAGCTTTCCTTTGTGGCCTGTAAACTAGTGAGAGCTGTGGCCTGTCTGAAGGTGCTGTTTCCCGGAGTGTAGGAAAGAGCCCAGCCACCTCAGAAGGAAACTAGGCTGGCTGCCTGCCGCTTTTGGCAAGGTGAGGATGCCGTGCTTGGCTCCCTCCCAGTGCGGCTGCGTAGGGAGCCGCCCTCTGCAGCAGCTGGAGTCTGGGAGTGCAGAGGCTCCTGTAGGATGGGTGCCCTTTGGGGTGAAGGATGGGACTGCCATTAGTGTCTGTCCTAAGACTCAGCTTTGCTTCAGCCCTTGGCCCTCCAAATTGAGGGCTGTAGCTAGAGTCCTCAGAATCTTCTCTATTTGCGACTTGAGACTCCTTGCTGATTTTCAGACAAGGCCGTTGCAGCTCCGTACTTGTTGAATTCTTATAGTTTCACCTGCACAGTAGCTGTCAGAAATGCCAACAATTGTATGGCATGCGGATGGCCTCCTTCTCCTGATTCTACCTGGATGCAAGTTTTTCCCTCTCCCTTTTTTTTCCCCTATTCTGTTGGCCATTTTACTTAGGTTGGACCATGTGAAATTGCTGATATTTGATTACTTTTGATCTCCCAAAGTGGCAATTTCGTGTGATTCAACCCAATATTAAGGATCGAGAATTGTAAGATGTTGAGGGGTGGGAAGGCAAATTAGAATCTAGTATTTGATCCATTGTCTTACTCAAAGTCCTTTTGAAAGCTGCTATTTGGGCAATGGGAAGTATTTTGGAGTATAGGCCTGATCCTTGATAATGTCATTTTACTTGAAGAAAAAATTGTTTTATAGCCATGTTAGGGCAAATGAGTTTTGCTTCTGCTCAAGCTTTGCTAAAGTTCTCTCCTTTCTAGCTATAAGCCTTCACTTTTATTCATTTATTACATTTATCCATGGAGCTAGGGTAATGACATTTTTTTTCCTTCTTAAACATCACATTCTTGGTGTTCCTTGCCTAAATGCATGTTTTTGGGAAAAACTTAATAGATATATAGGTTTGCTTACATTATTTAAAATTCTGAACTTGTACTAAGTGGCATTGCTGATAGAATTTTTTTGACTGCTAATGTAATGCTTATGCAGTGGCTTGTTTTTCCCTTTTTGAAGATGAGTCTATGGATTAAATGTCTGTATCTAAATTTGCAAGCTAGCTGTTGCAGAGCAGAACCTGTTAATTCCAGTAGAGTTCCACGTAAGCTTTTATTGTCCCTGGAGAATACCAATTGATGGCGGTAACTTAACAGAAACATAACTCAAATGATCCCCATAATCTTTTCTATCAGTGACTTGTTTGATTCTTGCCCCTCGTGGCAGCAGTATTCAGCTTTGTGAGCTTTTAAAAATGAAAATCTAGTTAAGTAAAGGGAGATCCATGCAAATAACATCTAGCTTTTTAATTTTTTTGTGATTCAAAGTAATTTAATCAATTATAGTCATGGTACCTGCTTGTAACACATATCCAGTGGATTTAAAAGAAACTGCCTTCCGCTAAATCGGCACATTTTCTGTCTACACTTGTTTTGTTTTGAAAATGACTGGTGCATTAACATTCTTTTTACTTTTTAGGCTTCATATTTGAATATTTTTTGGCTAACTGCAGTTAAATACTGCATGATGTTTATAATACATCAAAATGTGAACCCTCATTCAGAGTCAAGCAGCTGAAATGTTAGCCTTAGCGTTTCCTTTGACTAGCACCCAACATGTTGCATATTCATTTTTCCTCTCTGGGCTCTGAGACGTTGGAACCATTTTTACATTTGCATCAGCTCCTGCTATGGAGACCAGGGTTCAGTGGAGAAGCCCACTGAGTGGTTGGAACCTAGAACAGTTTGTGTGATCGCCAAAGTCTTGACCAGCTTCTCTGTGTTGACCTTCTCGTATGAAATATGGCTCCAAGTGTGGGCTGGGAGGACAGGTACCGTCACTTAGTAAAGATACTGTATCTTCACCACATTGCTGGGTTTTATTACTTTGCCAAGAATGCAGAGTCTTTATCTCATGTTTCTATCATTCTCTCTCATCTTTTTTCCTAGGTTTATATTTCAGTGAGCCTCCGATCCTATCCTCTTAACTGTCTCTGTTCGCTTATTGAAATCAGAGGAATGTTTGAGATTACTTTCTTAAATAATACAGATCCAAACTTACTGTTGTGCATTTTGAGTTTCACTAGGAAAATGTACCTTTAAAGTTTTTATATAGGTTAATTTATTTTACATTTTATACAGGTCAGATTTTATGTTATTTGACCAAAGGCTGCTGTAAAATTTGCAGAGCAATGAGAAGTTACAATGTGTTTTATGATGTTCAGAGTAAATTGCAGATTTGGATCGAGTTTGAAGCCTAAAGATACATAGCATTTCATCAAAGGAATCAAAGCAATGCACCAGTGTCTAAAATAACAGCAGTTCTGATAGTTGAAGCAGTGGGGTACATTTATCTTAGCATATATTCCATCCCCACTCCCTCTGGTCCCAGTTCGTCTCCAATGAGGTGGCTTTGCTTTACTTCCAAACTTCTCCTTCACTTCACCTGCTCCCTTTGTCTTTGCGCCACAGATACTGGTGGAAGTGACAAGGGACTTCTCAGTCGCTCTGTCCGTTGGTTACCTCCTTAGTCCTCTGGAAGGATTTCTTTGCAGCACTGACGCTGACCACTCGATTCTCCTTGAAATTCTTTGCTCTCCTGTATTCTGTGCCCAGAGCTATTTCCCTCCTAGTTCCGTTCCTGCATTGCTGAGCTTTCCTTTTTTTCATCACCTCTGATTTCCACTTCTGCTCTTTCCTAATGTCCCGGTTCTCACCTAGGGCATAGGGAGCACCCCTGGATTCTCCTCTTGATTTTGCCTGTTCATCCACACTGTTGTTTTAGTTACCAGGCATTTGGTCTGCTTCCAGACCTAAAGCTCCAACCTCAGGTTCTTTCTTCTTCCCTAGTTAATGGTAATAGTAACAACTAACACTTATTAAGTGCTTACTGTGTACTAGGCATGTTCTAAGCTCTTACATGTATTTATTCCGTCAGTTCTATACCATTCCTATGAATTAAAATCCTTTATTATCCTCATTCTACTGTTGGGGAAACTGAGGCAGAGGTGTTAAGGAACATGCCAAAGGTCCCCCAGCTAGTAAATGTGGTGTGAGGACCAGAGCCAGGCGACTTTGCCCCAGAACCAGTGCCCTTAACCATTGTATGCTCTGCCTTTCCATCTGCCATTTGAGCCACATCCAGTCAGTCCCTAAGCCTTGTCAGTTCTAATTCTTTGGTATCTCTGCACTCTGGCCCCCAGCTCCATCCCCATTACTCTTGTTTCCTGCACTATGTAAACCTCCAGCTGATCTTCCTGTTTCCAGCTCTGCCACTTCCAGGTGTCTTCCATTTCCCCAGCAGAGTTAGGTGAGTCTGCCCGCTTTGCTTCTTGGCTTTAAAATGCATCAGTGACACTTCAGTGTCAAAAGGTACAGACCAGTCTCCTTTTCCTGGCACATCCAGGCGTTTGCTCTCTGATTCCTCCCTACTTGTCCACCCTGCCTCACACCTTACTCTGAGCCATGCTGAGTCACATGGGTATCCTCAGCCACATGCTATTTCCTGCTTCTTAAGAATTTGCCTTTGAGCTTAGAATATTTTTTCCTTCTGCGCACTGGGTAATTTCAATCCTACTCATTTTTCAGCGGTCAGCTGAAATATTACCTCATCTCTGAGGCCTTCCCTTATTTATTCCATCTTCCATTCAACAAGTATTTACTGTTCTAGACTCCAGGGATACAGGAGGTGAGCAAGACTGACCTGGCCCCAGCCCTCAGGCTAGAGCAGGGAAGACATGTAATTAAACGCAATATCACAATAAAACATTCCTTCTGTGGAAGCAAGAAGGGGGTCTTGGAAGACTTCCTGAAGTAGTCACTGTTCAAGCTGAAACATGAAAGGTATTTAGAACTAGCCAGTTAAGAAGGGAGTAGCAGAGGGTGGGGAAGGAATTCCAGGTTATGAGATGAGAATTGTGATTATAGGCCAGAGATTAGCAAGAGCATGGCATGTTCAAACACCTGAAAGAGCTTTAATTAGGCTGCAACGATGTGGGGGAGGGTGTGCATGCAGGGGTGGGATAATGGATGGTTATCAGGGAGATGCAAATTTAAACCACTGCAAGATACTATTCCAAACCCTTTAGAATTGCTAAAATAAAGAAGACTGACAACACCAAGGGTTGGCAAGAATGTGCAGCAAGTGGAACTCTCGTATATTGCTAGTGGGAATGTAAAATGGGGCAACCACTTTCTGAAAAGCCACCAGACAGTTTTCCAAGGTTAAACATACATCATGTGACCCAAGAGCTCCCTCCTAGGAATTTAGCCAAGACACAAAAAGACTTGTGTAGACATTTTCATAGCAGAATCTTTCATAACTTCAAACGGGAAACAGTTCAAATGTCAACAAGATAATGGATTAAAAAATTGTGGCATATTCGTACAATGGAATACTACTAAGCAATGAAAAATAATAAGTTACTGAAATGGACAGTAATAGGAATGAATCTAACCAACATGTTAAGCAAAAGAAGCCTGACACTGAAGAGTAAATGTTGTGTGATTCCATTTTGTAAAGTCTAAGAGTAGCTAAACCAATCTATTGCGATAGAAATCATAAAGTTAGATTGTCTTTCTTTCTTTTGAGGGGATGAGGTAGGAACTGACTGGAAAGGGGCATGAGGGAACTCTCTGAGTTGATGGAAATAGTCTATATCTTGTTTTGAGTAGTTATTACAAGAATATAAGCAGTTGTCAAAATTTATCTGACTGAACACATGTATATTGTATGTTGTTATATCTCAATTAAAAATGCTTTAAAAAATACGGTACAACCATAGACATAATGATATATGTCTATTAACATGGAAAGATATTTGTGGTATAGTATTAAGTAAAATAAGTTGGTTAAAAAAACTGTGCCTACCATAGCCCCTTATGCATTTATAGTAAGATATTGGGTAAATTTTTAAATTTTATTCTTTAACCTCTTATGTATTTTCCACTTTATTTTGAGTGAGCATTTTATTAATTTTATTTTGGGAAAATGAGGTATTATTTAGTATACAGTGAAATATTTAAAATAGATCCTCTGCTTATAATAAAACAACAGAAACTATTAATTGAACCATCTAATATGAGAAATATTCTTAAGTAAAATTTCTTGACTTTTATGCTATGGTTTTATTAGTTTTCAATGCTTATATATAATGCAGTATATAGTTTAGAAAAAAGTTTTCATTTAATTTGTATTTTAATATCAGCCCAAATATATGAAGAGTACACAATGAAAGGTAAGGTACTAAACAACCACTCCTGTCTCCTTATCTTCTAGTTCTTCTCACAGGAGGCAGCCATGGCCAGAGTCTTGTTTATTTTATAGATATACGGGAAAATATATATATATATGCACATTGTGCTGATTTTTTTTTTGAGTGAGTCTATTTTTTTATTGTGGTAAAATACTCATAACATAAAATTTACTGTTTTAACAATTTTGTGTGTACCATTCAGTGGCATTAAGTACATTCACGTTATGCAACCATAATCATCATCCATCTCCAAGACTTTTTCGTCTTCAAAACTGAAACTCTGTACCTGTTAAACAATAGCTCCCCATTCCCTTTCACCCCTACCCCTGGCAACCACCATTCTACTTTTTCTCTATATAAGTTTGACTACTCTAGAAAATAAAAAAAATTAATTAATAAAAATGTTCATATAAATGTAATCATACAATATTTGTCTTGTCATGTCTGGCTTATTTCACTTAGCATAGTGTTGTCAAAGTTCATCCATGTTGAAGCATGTGTCAGTGTTCTCCTTTTCAAGGCAGAATAATATTCCATTGCGTGAATGTGCCATGTTTTGTTTATCCATTCATCCATCAATAGACCTTTGAATTGTGTCTACCTTTTTGCTATTGTGAATAATGCTGCTATGAATAGGGGTGTACACATATCGTTTTGAGTCCTTGCTTTCAGTTCTTTTGCGTATATACCCAGAAGTGGAATTGCTGAATCATATAGTAATTCTAGGTTTAGTTTTTTGCAGAACTCCCATATTCTCCACAGCAGCTGCACCATTTCACATCGCCACCAACAAAGCACAAGATTTCCAGTTACTCCACATCCTCATCAACACCTATTTGCTATTTTTTTGATAATTAACCCTCTTAATGGGTCTTGTACCATGCTTTTTAAATTTCATATATCTTGGAGAACGTTTCAGCAAAGAGGAGCCCCTTTCTTTTTAAAGACTGTATAAAAGTCTATTTAATGAGTGGACCATTTCTTCCAATTGATGACCATGTAGTTTTATTTCTGATCTTTTACGAATACATAGGGTATATGTTCTATCTTTAGCGTATACAATGCTTTTGTTTATTTTTATACTTTGACAGGTTTTCTGACTTAATTTGAATAAGCATGGATAAAAGTATATAGGCATTTTTCAATTGGATAGTTATTACCAGGAATAGGTGACAATACCTATTTTCATACACCCTTGACATCGCAGTATGTTATACAACTTTTTGATCTTTCCAATTTGATAGGTAAAAGTGGCATCTCATTGAAGTTTTCGTTTGAATTTCCTTATGGGTGAGCCAACATTTCATTTTCAGGAGCCAATTGTTTCTGAAATATCTGCTTCATATCCTGCTTCGGCTTTTCCTTTGGGTTATTGTTATTCTTTTCTAATAGGAACAGTGAATGTTAAATGGAGAGAAAGAACCATGTGATTCCTGCCCTCATGAAGCTTACAGTCTACTGAGGGAGACAGTAAACGAGACAACATACAAATGTGAAATTAAATTTTGTGATAAGTGCTATGAAAGAAGTTTTGGGTTTTATGAAATACCGATTTAGGTGGGGTTTGGATGGGAGATGGTGGCCAGGGAAGGCTCCTAATGGATCTGCAAGAACCAGCAGGCAAATATTGGGAGGTAAAACAGTCCAGGCAGAGAGAGAGCATGGACAGTGAACTGCAAGAAGGAGTATGTTTGGAAAGAATTGAGGAAGAGATGATGAGATCTGTCCCTAATTTTCTATCTGTCCCTCATACGCTAAATCTTTAAAGATAGGCATCAACAATATTCAGAAGCATGTGATGAGTTTCCTCAATTATTATGTGACGGGTTTTAAAACGAATTTTATTTTTACCCTCATATTAGATATTTCCCCTGAAAGGCATATGAGTCAGATAATCTGATAAGCAAATGATTTTAGGCTATTAATTGGTTCATTAGGAGCCTCTGTCTTTTTGAATTTTCCGTTAACTAATTTTTTGAGAATGAAACCCTGTATATCATCTTGTATTATTTCCTATTTCCCCAGATGTATGATTACAAATTCAACTCTTTTTCTCATGCGAAATTAATTTGTGATTCTTTAAAGCTCGCTAAATGATGCATTATTTGTTATTAAGTTTTCTGTAACAATTTCCCCATTAGGGAAAAAAGCTCTTTGAGTCTGTCTTTCTGTGTGTGACTAAATTCCAAATGTGTGATGAGTCTACAGAGGGGAGAAGTGGCACTCAGAGAAAATGATTTGCAGCTTCTTGTGCTTGGCAAAGTAAATTCTTGAGTGTAAATTCTGCATTTTAGGCAAAGTGAGCTGTGACATATATACTCAGCTTAGTTTTGATCAGTTGTTTTCTTAAGCTTTTTATACCAAATGCACAAGCAATGAAATAGTAGAAACATGGAAGTACGTAATGTCTTAACCAGAGGTTACAAGTCAGCAATTTTAAAAAGTGAAACAGGAGTGGTGTTAATTTTGAAAGTCAGTGTCTAGTTTCCTGTGTTCTGGATTTGCTGCATGTATATACTCCTCTCTTTCCTTCTCTTTTTTCTTTTGCTTCTAGATCTCTTGTTTATTAGGAAAAGTATACATGCAAAAAATTTTTTCCAGAAACCAGAGTCTCTTGGCAGAAGCTAAGCAATCGACACTAAGGGGTGGGCACATTGTTTTTGATTTTATGTTCCCCTGTCTATTGCAGAGAAATAGCTCAATTGATGCTTGTTGAGTACTGAATAAATGGAAATACTTGAAAGTACCTGTATTTGTTCTAAGTTACTTTTTCTATAGTTACAGGTATTTCCCATTACTTGATTTTTTTAAAGAATTATTAAAGTTTTGAATGTACAGTTGCAGTCTGTCTTAATTTTATTTTCATCATTTTGCTGACAATAGCAGTTTTAAATATGGTACTTTTCTGTAGGCTAACATAGCTCTTCTGTTATTGCTTATATTTTTCTGAGTATTTTCTAAGACTGTCACTCCTACTTTTCTTACCTGTTAATATATGTTGACGATCATTGCTGTGCTTTTCCATCATTAGGTCGCATTTTCCTCGTGTTTCTTTGGGCCTTTTTGTTATTCTTTCATTTATCAGGTGCTTCTTAAGTGCTTACTTCGTATGTTCTAGAATTCCAGGGATATACATGGCAAATTTGTGCACTTCTACAGTTTCTGTGTGTGTGTATGGGGGTGGGGGGAGTTTCTTGGTTTAATTCATCAAGTGGCAAGTGTTTTTGCGTAATACAGTGAATGTTTTATGTCAAAGCAAACCTTCCTACCTGTAAGAATCTTCTGGTTTATAATCTTGTTTTTACCCTTCTTATGTGCGGACTAGGAAAAGCAAGAAGTTCATTGAAATAGGAGTACTCACTGACCTGATTATTTGCCCAGGTGTCTAGTCATTGTCACACTTCATATTTTAAATCATATTTTCTGTTTTCTTCCTTTAGGTTTTTGTTCTGCCTGATTAGAGAAACTATGCTAAGAACAAGTAAAATCTGTGTTCTTTCTAGCTGCTATTATGACATCACTTATGCCTGTTGTGACCTACCCATGCAGTTTTCTTAAATACCCATGTGAGCGTGCTATTTCAAAATATCAGTCCTTTGGTTTCCATGACATAATATCTTGGGTTTCTTAAGAGCTTCTTTTAAATTACTCTGATTGGAGCTTTTTAAAAAAAACTATAATCCATTCTTCCCCACTAATTTAATGACTATTTCAATAATATAAAATTTTAAGAATTTCTCAACTTTATATTCTGACCCACTGATGTGTTTATTTCTGAGTAAGTCACAGTTAAATAGCAGCTTTTTTAAACTGTAAAAACGCCTTATACCAAATGGAAGTGCAGGTTGCTTCTCATTACTCTTTTCTGGAATGTTTCAGGCTATATTCACAGATTTATTGTTTTTATCTTTAACATTTCTTATTGCCTCTATTTCCTCTTACACTTTCCTTTTCTTGATCCTTGACTGTTTTGATTGTTTTCTCCAGACTTCCCATCCTTTTCTATTTCCTCTTAGTTTCAGTCCCCCAAACTTAATATATATATATATATGTTCTTTTGTGCATGTGAGGAAGATTGGCCCTGAGCTAACATCTGTGCTAGTCTTCCTCTACTTTGTATGTGGGGTGGTTCCACAGCATGGCTGATGAGTGGAATACGTCTGCACCCGGGATCTGAGCCTGTAAACCCCGGGCTGCCGAAGCGGAGTGCATGGAACTCTTACCCACTTGGCCATGGGGCCAGCCCGTAAAACTTAGTTTTTATATCAGCCTCTTTTCCTAAACTTATTTTTCAGTTAGCTCCTTCTGGGTGTCTCACTGTCATATCAAATAGCCCTGTCCAAATTTATATTTATTACTTCAAAGTGACTTCCCTTCTGAACTGCACTGTGTGTTTATTAGCACCACCACCCCACTAGACACCTGGAATTCAAACCCCAAGCCATATGTGCTTTAATCCTTTCTTCTATTTCCAGTCATTTCCTGATTCCCACTGATAACTTTTTCATGAAATATCTCCTCTGTCTTCCTCCTCTCCCATGTTTCCTACCACCACTATATTCTAGATCATATCGCCTCATGCCTAGATTATTCAAACTGCTTTCCAGCTGACCCTTCCCTGTCCAATTTATTTTGCATATGTCTGTGAGCTTCATCTAATATAAAAACTTTATGTAATAACTAATTTTAAACTGAGAGTCTCATTCATTCATTCCTCATTGATCTAACAACCATTGGAGTGCCTGTTATATGCCCATCAAGCTTCTCAGGGCTGGGCCTGGAAAAGTGACCACAACAGCGTGTCCTCGTCTCTCCTCTCTTGGAGCTCACCTTCTAATGGTGGCAGGGTGAGGAGGGAGAGAGGGGAGATGTGTCGTGAGTTTTGGTTTGTGATAAATGCTATTGAGTGATAGAATGTGGGGGTACAGTGGGAGTGATGATTTAGGTTGGGTGGTAAGAGAGACTTCTCTGGATAAGTTATGTTTGAGCTGAGACAATAGGGCATCTGGGTCCAGACAGATTGGGAAAGATAGGAGAGGAGAAAATAAATAGGTAAGAAAATTCTGGAAAACATTTTAATGAGTGGGAGGCTTCTCATGCCTCCCCCAAATTAATAGACAGTATAGTCTTTAAAGTAATCATTATGTGCAGGTAAGACCTCAGTACACATCACAGTAGCATCTCAGACGTCATGGGGAGGGGGAAGGGGTAGATTATTCACAAATACGTAGTTCAGTGGCCCCCCCCCACCCCATCCATGGGGATATGTTCCAAGACCCCCACTGATGCCTGAAACTGTGGATAGTACTGAACTCTATATATGCTATGTTCTTTTCACTTAAAGGAGGCGCCTTACAGCTTCTCTTTGGCATATCTGAATTGCCAGTATCACTACTCTTGCTCTTTGGGGCTGTTATTACGTAAAATAAGGGTTACTTGAACCCAGGCACTGCAGGATACTGCGGCAGTCGATCTGATAACCAAGACAGCTAATAAGTGACTACTAGGTGGGTAGTGTATACAGTGTGGATATGCTGGACAAAGGGATGAATTCACGTCCTGGGTGGAACCAAGAGGGATGGCACGAGATTTCATAATACTATTCAGAACAGTGCACAATTTAAAACTTATGAATTGTTTATTTCTGTAGTTTTCCATTTAATATTTTCCAGACTGCGGTTAACCGCAGGTAACTGAAACTGCAGAAAGCGAAACTTTGGATAAGGAGGGACTACTGTATTTATGATTCTTCACTCAGTTGACTGTTTCTTGGAGTCCATTCATGCCTAAGGGATGGGGATTATGTACCGAAATAAAACTGACTGATAGAAATGAAAAATTTCATCATTGGAGTGATTTTTATAATTTTAATTTTTGGATTCTTAATCTGTAGTTCCTATTGTCTCTTCAAGAGCAGCAAAGAATTTGTTTTGACCAATTTATTTCTGAAATTTTCTAAAAGATCTGTTTATTGGGATACTGAGATAAAGAAGTCTAGTTTCTATATTTGGTGGTCAGAGGATAAATCCCAAATCTGTGCTATCTCAGGCCCCCGACTACTGGTCATAAGGCATCAGGCAGGTCTCGTCTGTGGTCTGCAGAATGGGGCTGAAGCAGGCAGTCACCAGAAAGAGAAGAAGACCGAACTGTCAACAGAGTCCCATTGACAGGAAGAGTGGGACAAAATAGCCTTGGACTTAGTTGTGTTCTTAAAGAAATGCAATTTTTAGAAATTTCCAGTTTTATAAGTTCTTGATTTGGACCTGTGAGAATCTGAGGTTTGTTGGGACACAGGTTTCTTTAGACACCGTATTGAGCCATCATATTCTTCATGTGAAATTATATTAGTTGGGGATCCCCATGGCAATACAAACTTAATTAGTACCTTTTCATTTTATGCAAGGAATTACTCATTCATTCATTCATTTTTAGAAATTGTGTCCATTATGCACTCTGTCACCGGTTATATGATCATGAATAGGTTTGAATAAACCAAGTGTTGTGTTAATGCTGTGGCTTCTGTTATGTGCTTTGTGGGAAAATACTTATCTATCCTTTATGCCTGTGGTCTGCTTCAACTAAATTTGACTTGGTCCTTGGCTGTTAGCTGTAGGCATCCGGTAATGTGTATCCTTATTAAAGCTGCTTTTCTTTCTGAAATTTTACACCATTTTCTAAACTGTCTTGTTGCAAACTCAAAAGTCTGTGACATTTAAGATGTTTGCTGAAATTCTTGACTTTTATACTTCCTCCGGTAGGTCTTCAGATTTTTAATAATGATTTTTTTTTCTTCTAAAAGGAAGGTATTTTCTTGTAACAATTCAATTTTCCTGGGCTGGGGATCTAGTTACCTTGGTACTATGGCAAAGGAGTACCCAATGGACACATAATGATGATATTAGAGCCTTTTATTCAATAATGAAAAATAGACTATATAGCCTACATTTTAATTGAATTTGGAGCAAAGTGCTCTATAATGTTTTCTATATTCCCAGAGGCATGTAATATTTACTAGCTTTACCTTTATTATTACTGCTTTTGTGTAGTTTGTGTGATTAACTTATTAGTGTCAGAAGAACTAAAATAAATGTTGACTTTTCAATATAGGTGTATTGAAACAAATACTGTGCTTAAAGTGACAGTACTCCAGTAAACACCCATCAGGGATATACTTTGAGGAAAGCACTTTGCTTGGTGCTCTGCAAGATTCAGAAATAAATCAGATGTGGCTCCTGACACCAGGAATCGTTGAAATTGTGCTATACCTCAAAAAGAAACTTCCAAAGTGACCTGCCTAGCTATGCCTGGGGAGGGAGGGGTCACCTCAGACGCTTTACTAAGGATGCTTGATCACCAGGATCCCAAACCTGAATTTCATTTACTGGTTTAAAAAATTTTTTAACAGCTAATACAAATACTGGTTATATTTAAAGGCTGTACCTAATGTTTATGCTATTTTAATTTTTTATTTGAACTTTTCTTATATATGTTAATGTGAACACTTGTATTATTTTCTCCCTAGGTTACTAGAAAATGGTCAGTTGGAAATTGTGACAGGTGGCTGGGTTATGCCTGATGAGGCTGCTGCACATTATTTTGCCTTAATTGACCAACTAATTGAAGGACATCAGTGGCTGGAAAAAAATCTAGGTACGTATTGATGTCTTTCTCCTTCACAGGGACTATTTTGGGCAGTTAATTTTGGGGAATGTGAGATGAGGCTCTATTTTATTTTTTTAAATAACTAATTTTCTCAATACTGGTTTTTCTTGAATAATTTATCCTTCATTAATTTATGATGCTTCTTTAATCATAAACTCAGTTGCGTAGATATAATATGGTCACTTTTAGGGTCATCTACCTTGTTTCATCTATTATTTTATCTATTATTTTTATCTGTTTTTTGATTAATTGTAGCATAATTTTTTCCTAAAAATATCTTAGTGGGATTTTAATTATGTATTAGGTAAGACTCCTGATCATAAGAGGCAAAAACCTATTTACTAGCTTAAGCAAAAAAAAAAAGAAAATTAAGAAAGAAAGATATTAATTTTGTCATCAAGAATTCCAGAGAGATGGTAGTAGCTTCAGGTAAGGTTGGATCCAGGGGGCTCAAATTTTGTTGTCTGGGCACTGTCTCTTTTGGCTCTGCCTAGTTTTGCATGTCTTCAGTCTTCTCCTGGCTCTTACCTCATGGTGAGTAAGATGGCTCTAGACAACTGGTACTCTCATGTTCCTAGTCTAACAACCAGGAGAAGGAGTGTTCCTTAATACCTTACCTAATTGGCCCAATTTGGGTTCAGCACTTAATCTGTGAGCCAAGCCAGTTAACTAAGGCCAGAGATGGAGGCACTGAAATCACTGAGGCCTGATCAGTTTGGTGGAAATGGTCATGAGGTAGTAGGCTTTGTGGAGCGCATGGTTCTGACTCAAACCATGTGAATGGGTCCTCCATGAGGAAGAAGGATCCTCTTACCACAAGAAGTGGGGAAAAAGGATACTGGACTGATAAAATCAGACAGTCATGTAACTCATAGGATTGTGAGACTGACTAATCAAAATCTTTGCAATATCTAATGTTTGCGTTCTGCAACATAGTATGTAGTTCTTTTCAAATATTTCGTATCTCTCAGTACAATTTTGTAGTTTTCTGTACGGTAAGTCTATATGTTTTTTATTGAAGTTATTTCTAGATATTTTATTATTTTAAAATATTCTCTTAGGGACAACCTCTCCATTAATTTTTTCTTTACTTTTATTTTGGAATAATTTCAAACTTAAAGTTGTAAGTATACTATGAAGAACTCCCACAGACACCCCAACCACATTCACCTGTTATTAACATTTTGGCACGTTTGCTTTTTTCTTTTCCCCTCTTTCCATATTGTTGTTATTGTGATTGTTATTATTAGAGTAAGTTGCAGATATCATGCCTGTGTAGAAAAGAGTTTAACATAGCAGGTCTGAAACTGCTCTCCTTAGAAAGGATTTGGATTTCTGAAATGATAAGAGTAGCTCTCTCTGTTTAAACTGTTTGTAAAAGCAATGAGTTTCTGCTAAACACTGTTTTCCTTCTCGGAATCTGGAATCTTAGTATGTACTAGGCAGAGGATGCCCACATGAACAACCCCCAGTAAAAACCTTGGACACTGTGTCTCTAATGAGCTTCCTGGCTGACAGCATTTCATGTGTTGTCACAGTTCGGTGCTGGAGGAATTAAATGCGTCCTGTGGGACTCCACAGGGAGAGGACTCTTAGAAGCTTGTGCCTGGTTTCCTGTGGACTCTGCCCTATGCTCCTTTTCCCTTTACTGATTTTTCTTTCTATCCTTTCACTGTGCTAAATCGTAGCTGTGGGTGTGACTGATGCCAGGTCCTGTAAGTTTTCTTAAGAAATCACCAAACCTGGAGGTGGACTTTGGGACCCCAAGGAGTGCCACTTTTCTCAAATATATAACTATGTTCTAAGCCAAGAATATTCATTTTATAAACCTCAGTTTTTGCGGATTTCTTACGTTTAGCTTTTATTGACGTGTAATTTACATGCAGAGCAACATCTAAGTCTTAACTATAGAGTTTGAGTTTTGACAAGTGTATATACTCATTTGACCCACATTTTCATCACCCCGGAAAGTTCCCTCATCCTCCTCAGTTCTCCCCCTGCAGCCAACTGCTCTCTGATTTCTATCACTGTAGATTATTTTTGCCTTTTAAGAACTTTATATATGTGGATTAACTCTTTTGGATCTGACTTCTTTGCTCAGCATAAATTTTTTTCTTACAACTGTATTGTTTCACATATCATAAAATTCACCACTGAAAGTGTGCAGTTTAGTAGTTTTTAGTATAGTCACAGAGTTGTGTGACCGTTACCACCATCTATTTTTAGAACTTTTTCAACATCCTCAAAAGAAACCTCTTACCCATTAAGTCATACCCCTTTCTGTCTCCTCCATTCTCTGCTCCAGGCTCTGGCCACTACTAATCTGCTTTTTGTATATATGGATTTGAGTATTCTGGACATTTCACATAAATAGAATCGTACAATGTAGCCTTTGGTGACTGGCTTCTTTCACTTGGCATGATGTTTCCAAGGTTATTCCATGTCATGGCATGAATCAGTGCTTCATTCCATTTTATAGGCTAAATAATATTCTGTTGTATGGATATATCATATTTGTTTATCCTTTCTTCAGTTGATGGACATTCAGATTGGTCCCCTTTTTAGCTACTATGAATAATGCTGCTATACACAATTGTGTAAGTTTTTGTGTAGGCATATATTCATTTCTTTTGGGTATATACCTAGGAGTGGAATTGCTGGGTCATATGGTAACTCTCTGTTCAGCCTTTTGAGGAGCTGCCTAATTGTTTTCCACAATGGCTGTACTATTTTACATTTGCACCAGCAATATACGAGGGTTCTAATTTCTCCACATCTTCAACAACATTTTTTATTGTCTGGCTTTTTTATTTTAGCCGTACAAGTGTGTGTGAAATGGTTTCTCATTATGGCTTTGATTTGTATTTCCCTAAAGACAAATGATCTTAAGTATCTTTTCATGTGTATATTGGCTATTTATATATCTTCTTTGGAGAGATATTTATTCTTTGGAGAGATATCTATATGCCTGCGTTTAAGATTGGGTTCTTTGGGGGCCGGCTGGGTGGTGCAGGGGTTAAGTGCACACGTTTCGCTTCAGTGGCCCAGGGTTCACTGGTTCGGATCCCGGGTGCAGACATGGCACTGCTTGGCAAACCATGCTGTGGTAGGCGTCCCACATAGAAAGTAGAGGAAGATGGGCATGGATGTTAGCTCAGGTCCAGTCTTCCTCAGAAAAGGGAGGAGGATTGGCAGATGTTAGCTCAGGGCTAATCTTCCTCGGGAAAAAAAAAAGGTTAAAAAAAAAAGATTGGGTTTGTTTTTTTTATTGTTAACTTCTGAATTCTTTATATATTCTTGATGCAATTTCCTTGTTGGATAATGATTTGCAAATATATTTTTCCATTCTGTGAGTTGTCTTTTCATTTTCTTGATTTCACCTCTTATATTTAGATAATGACCACACTTGAGAATATGAAGATTTTTCTTGTTGTGGCTTTGGCTGCATCTTTTAAATTAGAGTAGTGTTCTCAGTTTTATTTCCTAAACAGTTTAGAACAAGATGTTATTTTGAAGACTTTATTTTTACATTTGATTATGGGATGCTTTTTAAATTTTTTAGTCTTTGGTTGTTAATTTCTACTTTTATGAACTTTATACAAATTTGACTACTATAAACTTGGTTTGAGTTTTTAAGGTTATCTTTTGCCCCTAATATCCATTTTTGTAACTGTTCTCTGATTCCTCTTAAGCGTTAATGTTAAATGTACTTGGAATAATCCAATTTTATTAATTATATTGTTCATATTATCATGTTCTAATTTTTAAGCCTCTTAGGTTTGTCAGAAATTGAGTGGTGTATTTATTCTTTTTGATGATTGTTTCCCATAATTTTTCCTAACAGTTTTTACTTTTACATATTTTGATAATCTTAATTCTTGCATGATGGCAAAAAATCTTTTCCATGACCTTTTCTGATTTTATTGGCAAATGTGCTCTCTCTATAAAATTTTGGGTTTTTCTTATACTGCACTTTTCCTTAAATTTGCCCCTTACCTCCCTTTTAAAAAATATTTGCTTACACCAAGGAAAACCCTAGTGGGATCCTAGGTTCCTTCTCTAGGTCTCTCCCTAGCTTTCACCTTCTTTCATATCAAAGTTTTAAGAAATGTAGTTTACATTGTCTCTTTTCTACAACATTACCATTCAGAGATTCTTTAATCCGTTGCAGCTAGATTGCTACTCCTGTGGATCAAGTGGTTTTGATACTGAAAAGATCACCAGTAATGCTAAAATCTCAGACATAACTGTAGATTTGGTGTTGATTTTTACTCGTTTGTAAACTTATTCTGCACTTGTTATTTGAGACAACACATACTCCTTTTTTATTTTGTAACTTAATTTTGATATAATTTCAAACTTCATGATAGTTCTTGGGAAAGACTCCTGTATATCCAGTGCTTAGACTTATATGCATATTTTTCTGAACCATTTGAGAGTAAGTTGGAGGCATCTCGTCCCTTTGTCTCTCAATACTTCATTGTATATTTCCTAAGAAATAAGGGCATATTCTTATATAACTGGAAGATAGTTACCAAATCATGAATATTAGCAGTGATACAAATACTACAGTCTAGTTTACAGGCTATATTCAGATTTTATCAGTTGTCTCAATAGTTTTTTTTATAAAAGCTGCTTTTTTTCTTCTCAGTCCAGGATCGAACCCAGGGTCGTGTATTGCATTTAGTTGTCATGTCTCTCTAGTCACCTTTCATCTGGAATAGTTCCTCATGCTTTCTTTGATTTCTTGACCTTGCTATTTTTGAGGAGTGCAGACCTCTGTTGTAGAAAGTGTCTCAATTTGAGTTTGTCTCTTCCCTCCTGATTAGCTTCAGGTTATCTGTTCTTCCTATCTATCTGTCTGTCTGTCTATCTATCTATCTGTCTATCTACCCACCCATGTATTAATGTAATCTAACCTATTTATTTTGGTAGAGTATCACTGCAGTGATGTTCTGCTGTCTTCAATGCATCCTTGATGTCTCTCTCTTCCAATATTGGTGATGCTAGCCTTGATCAGTTGCTTAAGTTGTGTCTGTTAAGTTTCTTCACTCTTCTGTTACATTTTACCCCTTTCTAATTAATAAGTAATTTGTGGGAGATACATTGAGAATAGGTAAATGTTTTGTTCCTCATGAAACTCTCATGTTTTAATTTTAGGATCCATTGATGATTTTCTAACTTCATCATTCCTTCTATAATTATTAGTTGGCATTCTCTAAAAAAGAAGAGCTTTCTTTTTTATTTCCTGTTCATTTATGGGCTCATGAATGCTTATTTTATTCAGTGGGTTATAATCTAGTACTGTCATTTATTTTGCTGCTCCAGTTGTCCCAAATTTGACCACTGGAAGCCCCATCAAGCTGTCTCCTGAGTTATTTTAATATGTTCTCATTATTCTTTGGTCATTTCTTTACTTTATGGCCCAAGAATATGTGCCAGGCTTATTTTTGTGCTTTCCTGACCTCAGCCTTAGAATAAGCCATTTCTTTAAGGTTATTTTTAATAGAGCATGGTGTTTAGAGGTCAAGGTCTGGGAGCTAAGATGTGCTCATTGGTACTGAGGTGTTATTGCATATAGGCCCTCTTGGCGCACTGAGCTAGGAGATGTGTGTGTATATAAAACCATAAGTTAATATCGATATCTCCTATTTCAATTCACTATCATAGAGTACATTCCACTCTCCCACATTTATATATTTTTTAGTTCCTTTTATTAATAGTATAAAACCTGGCTCCCTTGTCCTTGGAATTCATGAGAGGTAGTTTCAGAATTGTTAAACCAATACCACCACAAAAAACAAAATTACTAAATAGAGTTCAAAATTTCCTTACAATTTTTGGAGGTAAATTACATATGTGAAATGCACAAGTCTTGTGTGGTCAGTTTGAGTTTTGACACATACTCTTGGTCCTTTGAGAGTTCTGACCTTTCCTTCTCAGTCTCCTTTGCTGCCTTCCCATCTCTGTGTTAATCTTCAGTATTGTTCTACAGAGTTCTTCCCTTTGCTGTCTTTTTTGTTACTCTGTGTTACACCTATTTGCACGATAGTCTCTGCAACTAGAGTGGGAATTAAGATTAACTCGTTTTTGTAATTCTAGGGCCTCTCATAGTCTTAGGTATATGGAAGGTGCTGAACAGATGTTTGAGTGAAAAAAATGTGCATAATATTATTACTTATGCCGATTTACAGTTTATATATAGAAGCCTTCTTTGAGAGTCCTGAATAAATAAAAGATAAGATTTGTGTAATGCCAGATGAATAATCTTACTTCCTTAATTCGAACATATCCATTTTTTACTTTTTACATTTTATCCTCTGTGAAATTGAGATATATCTTCAGTTGATGGCTCTTATAATTGGTGTGAATAAGGTGTGAAAAATTCCCGTCTATGTAGAGAGAAGGCATCAGCATCAAAATATCTTGATTTAATGAAATACAGTATAGTTATTTTGGCCAGTTCTGCTACTGTATAATATGATTTGGGCCTTTTGTGAGTTGTAAAAGACAGTCTAAAAATCTGTAAATGTTGGGGTTAGTGAGTACAAGTTGAAATGAGTTAGATTACTTTTCTTTATTACATAACAGTGAGTGAGTTATCTAGCTCTACAAAAGACAGGACTGGAGATCCTAGAGGGCCGGGACTTGGTCTGTTCCTTTCTCCAGCTCCATTGAATGCCAGTAGCTTTCTAATATCTACAGGATGGCAGAGTGCTTATTTCAGCTTCAACTGATTAACTTCCATGTGATTCTCCTGTCTGAGAGGACATGGCAGTGGCAGAATCTTCCCATGAGGGAGTCCTCGTGGGAGTGCTCCCTAAAGGGTGATGCTGGGCAGCTCCTTTATCTTAGAAGCCAGCAGACCATAGGACTCTGGTGGGTCTGAATGTGTTATGACTTCTTTTTATTTTGTTTATCTGTTAAAAAAGATAACTCTTATTTTCTTTATCAACAGGAGTGAAACCTCGGTCCGGTTGGGCTATTGATCCTTTTGGACATTCACCAACAATGGCTTATCTTCTAAAACGTGCTGGATTTTCTCACATGCTTATCCAGAGAGTTCATTATGCAGTTAAAAAACATTTCGCATTGGGTAAAACGCTGGAGTTTTTTTGGAGACAGAATTGGGGTATGTAGGGTTTGATGAAAGTTGAAGCTCTCACTTGATCTAGATGGTATTTCACAAGGGTTATGAACTCATGCTGTTACGGGTTTTATTCAGAGTGTCAGTCTTGAAAATCAGGTTGCCTAAAGATAACACATTCTTATAATTATTTTTCCCTTGTATTTGTGTCAAGATTCTTTTAAGCATTGGTAAAGATATTTATCTATAGAATATTGTAGATTCTTTTTTATGCCTAAAGGAAGTAAAATATAAAGAATCAGTGTTCTGCAAATAATGCTTTCGCTTCTATTTTTAAAAGCACCTGTTTTATCACAAAGTTAAATGTGCATTAGAACTGATATTCAGTCATTTATCTCATATGCAGCCAGTGTTTCTTCCTTCCATCTTTCCTGTCTCTGCATCTAGTAAGAACTGCCTTTTAAAACTTTAATCCTGTCCTTCTACAACAGCCCTCATATTACCTATATTGCAGTTTACACTGTGTTCTGTGGGCATCTGGATGTTCCAAGGACATACTTTTCCAGCTCTTTGCGGGGGGAAAGGAGATGAGATTTAGTCCTTTTGGGAGTCTTTGCCTTTTGCAACCCCCATTTAATTCAGAACACCTTATTTTTTATTTATTGAGTCCTTATTATGGGCCATGCATTATGTTATATGCTTCATATCCACTCTCTCATTGAATCTTTATAATTCTCCTTTAAATTATGTTTTATTACTATCCCTTTTAAATGGTAGAGAAAGGGAGGCTTAGATATGTGAAGCCGTTTGCCAAAAGTCTTGGCAGGTGGTGGATACAAAGCTGAGGTATGAGTTCAGTTCCATGCAGTTCTGAAGCCCAGACACCTAACCCCCCGGCATACACTGCCATCCCAGTATTGAGTTCTCAGCAAGATTTCATCTGAAAAAAGGATTCTGTTGCTAAAACAATGTACAGAAACTACTGTATTACGTCATACTTGCTTTCCTGTGTAATCCAGACCCTCTTGAGTGTTTTGGAAAAGTCACTTGTAAATCTAGACAGTAACTTTCTTGTATGTACTGCTGTTTTTTCAATAAGGAAAGAAATTAGCTATATAATTTTTTATTCTGGAAAATTAAACCTGTAGGGAAAACAAGAACTTGTAGGGGATGGTACCCTGTATAGTTTGATCAAATGCAAAGGAGTATATTGATTTAAAAAAATGACTATTAATTTGAAGAAGCCCTACTTAAACAATTGCCTACATTCAAATTGCCCATAAATATCAGTCAGCGAGAAATTACTGAGTATTTTTATGTACTTAATACTGCGCTAGGAAGAAATATAGAAAACATCCTTGCCTATAAGAAAATTAAGTCTAATTTGATAAAAGACAACACTAAATGCCCCAGATAAACTGAAATGTGTAAATGAGCTGCTAAATAGTACGGTGTGAGGAGAAGCAGTGGGGTTGAGTATGGTCCTTGATGCGTAGGAGAAAGGAGAAGGAATTTGGCATCAGTTCTGGGATGTGTGACAACCTCAGTACAGATAGCACGCATTAGTGACCCGTATCTGTGTTGTCACGTTTGTGAATGTGATTCAGTGAAACTGACAGCACAGAAATATACAGATTATAACAGCTTTAAAATTTGGAAAAGAACTGGTAATTATTTTAACTAAATGGAGTATGAGGTAAAAACTGGAATATTTTAAGACATTTGATAGATTTGGACATGTTGCTTTGAAATTATGTTTTAGAATTAAGTTCTTCGTGTATTCTGGTTCTTTGTGTATTCTGGTTCTTAATGAAGCAAATATTTTCATTTTCTTAAGTGTAAATGTTGCTCTTTTGTTTGCCCTTTTGTCTGTCTTTATTATAAAAGCAATGCATACCCATTCCCCAAAATTTGAAATCCTTGCATAAATAAAGGGAGAGAGGTATTTACAGGTCAGGATTTTACAACGTATATTTTACAAAGTATATTATACAAAATAACCACTTTTAACTACTAGTTAAGTCCTCCAATCTCACTTAGTGTTGGCTTCAGACCTCTCAAGGGCAAGGGCAGTAGTATCAACACATACTCACATTGAAGTTTTAGTTAAAAACAAGTCTGCATCAGGAATCAATACTTGTTTTCCATATCTTTTTTGTTTGCTTTGTTTTTATTCTTCTTTTTGGTCTTGAAAATTCCTTTTACTTTTCCTGTGCTCCCTTCTTGGTGAAGAGACCCCCTGGCTGTTTATTGGTGAACGTCCAGGGGACTCCATGAACTCTGCTGGTTGCCCTTCCTTTTCCTCACTGCAAGTAGACAGGAATTTGCAGGGGATTTTCACAAGCCCCGCCTTTGGTCCTTTGTTCTTCCAGTTCTGCCTTTTGCTTTCTTTCTCTCTTCTTCTTACCCAGCCTCTGCAGTGAATGCAATGGTCTCTCTCAGTGTGTCCTGTTAGCTGAGGTGGGAACAGATGGGGCAGGAGCTGGCAGCCAGGGATGGACACGGATGAGCCGGTTATAACTTTTGCTTCTGCTCAATTTGTATCCTTCCAGCAGATACTGGTTCATAACAGGGCTTTTCTGTCTCAACCAAGTGTAGATAGCAGAGGTTGGTAGAGACCTAGATAGGAGCATCTTTTTTCAGTCTGGTGGTCATTAAATGCTGTTGGGATTTATGTATTATTAGTAGTTTTAAGGGGTTGTTGGTTTAAGGTAGAGTTTGCATTATATATATATATAAAGTACTGGCATTTTGAACAGTTTTGGGAACAAAATTTATAAATACAGGTTTGTCTGTTGGCTCTTTATTTTAGATCTGGGATCTGCCACAGATATTTTTTGCCACATGATGCCCTTCTACAGCTATGACATCCCTCACACTTGTGGACCTGATCCTAAAATATGCTGCCAGTTTGATTTTAAACGGCTTCCTGGAGGCATACTTGGTTGTCCCTGGGGAGTCCCCCCAGAAACAATATTTAATGGAAATATCCAAAGCAGGTATGAAAATATGCATTTCATAAGACAGCATCTTGAACAAGCAACCATTAGTTGCTTGTTGCTGAAAGGTTGAATAATGGGCTTCAGTAGCCAACATTATGTTTGTTCGAGGTATTCATTCAAACCAGATCTAAAGCAAATTAAAAATACCAGAGCCTGACTATGCCTCTTATGTGTTATAACTTAATGGAAAGTGAACAATAGTAGATCAATATACAATGGATAACCTATAATACACTGTTATTACCATCTCTTTTGCCCTCATTATAAAAGCCTTCTACTGTGTTTGATTGATTTTGTATACTTTTGTTGGTAGTAAAACTTCTGGTCTCTATTGTATAAATTGGTAAGAAAAGCAACCCAACTGCAAAAACACATTTATTGAAATGGAACACATAAAGAGTGTAATTATCTGTTCCCTTAATAACAATTTCAATAATAGTGAATGCTGCCCGGCTCTGATGAATACACATCTTTGCATCTTTCTGATGTTTTTTGCTTACAGAAAACTTTAATTAGGAATATTTATACTTAAAGATGTTTAAATAAAAATCAAAGGAATGAATCATTTTTTTTAAAGAAGAAAATTGTGCTAATCTCATTAAACAAAGTTACCCATAGTTCTAATTTGAGTGCTTTTAAAGTTTAATTTCTTCACTTAAAAATTAGTGGTGTATAATGCATTAAAATAGAACATTGTATTTTAATATAAACCACTCACTTCTTCTAGAAAAATAAGATAGCCTTTTAAATAAAGTAAGATCTTTGCACTGTGCTTTATCAAATCTATTTATTTTAAAAAATTGCCTTTAAAAAAAATGTGCATGAGGAGGAAGGTGAGATTGGGTCTTGAGTGAGTCCTTGTGTTCATAAAGAAAATATTCCAGTGTCAGCCTCTCACTGTGGCAGACACAGAAGTATTTGAGCATGACAGCTTTCTTGAAGCCTTGGATCCCTTCTATCAAAATCGGACTTTCATAGTCGTTTTGAAAAACTGTTCAAGATTAGGGATCAACCTGGTTTCATTTTCTTGGTTCCTGCAGCAGTGAGAATCAGTGAGGAACACGGCTTTCCAGGGTTAGGCTAGTTAGCCATAAGAGAATAATCCAGTATATTATGTGGCAAAAGATGTAGTGAAAATGAAGAGGTGAGGGGGAAGAGGTAACGTTACCTATCTACTTGGGAAAACAGCTGTTTGTCCCTGAATCAGGTATTTACACTACTCCTCCCAGGGCAGGTGGTCAGGGATAGGGAACTTCTGGAAGGGTAGCCAGATGCTTCAGTTGAGGAGTCCCAGTGCATCCACAGGTATTGTGAGGCCCCTCCTTTGCATTTTTGGGTGCTACTGAGAGTACCCAAGAACCATTTTGTGTAATCCTTTTGTTGTGTCATCTAACCCTTCAAAGATTGCTCCCCAAGGAGCATGCATTGTGCTTAGTCAGTTCCAGTGATTCTGAAAGTGATTTCCAGGTACCTGGGGGCATACAAGTAAATGAATCTATATAATACTTAATGTAGTTTATTGGGTTTTTTTTTGCTGAGGAAGATTTATTTGCTGTGAGCTAACATCTGTTGCCAATCTTCCTCTTTTTGCTTGAGGAAGATTCTCTCTGAGCTAACATCTGTGCCAGTCTTCCTCTATTTTGTATGTGGATCATTACCACAGCATAGCCACCAATGAGTGATGTAGGTCTGTGCCTGGGAACTGAACCTGGGCCGCCAAAGCAGAGTGCGCCAAACTAAGCACTAGGCCATGGGAGTGGCCCCTTAACATAGATTTTTTAAAAACTTCTCACGAGTCTTGAAATCTTAACTCTACTGGTTACTTCACATCCAGGTATCACCTTCCTTTTGACTCTGTGATGAGATTAAACACAGGCATTCCAGCTTGATGGCACTTGATTTTTTTTTAAACCCTAAAGAAAATGAGATTTAACTGTCATATACAGGTAACATGTTTGATACTTTCAGTTCAGTAGCTTCCTTTACTTTTTAAATAAAGAAATACCATTCTCCGTCAAGTTCAGGTTTTGGTCTGTATTTTACGTATGATGATGATTTACATGTCAGATGATTTGATGTTTCAGGGAATTTTTGTTTTGTTTTGTTTTAGTTAAGTTGACATTTTTTACCTGGTAGAATAAGTGAAGAGCAAATTGCAGTTGCACGTCCTCAGATGTGATGTTGGTCAATTCATTTCTCATTAGTTTACTGTATAGTTAGTGAGTATCCACTACTGGCCAGGTGGCGTAGGTTGGTCCCTTGGCTTTCCCAGTGTTAACAATTTCTGAGCAGGAGCTTGGGAGTTAGGATAGAAGGTGAATAGAAAATGTTTATGTTTATAATTTAATTAATGTTTATGATTTCTTTCCTCTTATGTGTTTTACACATATATGTGCAAGATATGGTATATTTAGTAGTAAACCTTGGGATGCATTTAAATCACATATCCTTTTTTCCTTTGTTATGGTCATTGCTTGTAGGATCTAGTTGGATGCTCAATCATAGTATATCGTATATCCGTGATTTATATATTTGGTTTTTCTCCTCTTATTTCTTTTGGTCTTATTTATCTTTCTATGTGATTAATCTCGTATGTTTTTTAGTTCTAAGTAATAATCTAAAATTGTTTTTGGTACATGTGGAATATTAGTAAATTACTAGTAAAAATTCAGTACTCTACTGAAAGTTAATCTTGGAAAACTGTTATATGTTACATAAGAATATTGTGGTTATATTTTACTAACAAGTTATTAAATTTTTGCTAATTATTTAATATTTGCAAAGCAGTTTCAGAGACTAAAAAGATCTTATGAGATTCTAAATTTAGTTAAATGTTTTTTCATAGTTTCTATAAAATACCTCTTTCTATCATTGGTGTTCTTTGAGTTTCTTTCATAAGTTTTTTGTTGTGAATTGGAATTTACTTCTGAATAATCCTTGAAGTGAACGTTGGAAGACTAGGTAAAAGGCATTTTGGTCATTTAGCACTGATTTCTTAAGCTTTGGCCTTATAAACATGGAGAACTTCTCTGGTTCTTCTGCTTGTTTTATTTAATTTTCATAAGCCCTTCCTCTTAGGGTATTCTCAGACTTCCTCAAATGGTGCCCCAGTTCAGCATTTCCCAAAGGGTTTTCTGCAGAAAACTAGAATATGAAATGTAAAAGCATCTGAACACATTGTGTTTAGCTGACCTTTTGAGTCATAGTTTAGAGCCGAGAGAGGTAAAGACCAAAATAGGTCATTCACCTCCTAAGCTTTATCTTTTGATCAGTATTGAGAAGAACACCATGACACAAATACTCAGATTATTGATGGCAGGTGTTAAATGAGTTGATTTTCTTCCTTTAGAAAAGGAAATATGGTTCTATAATTGGTTTGGTTCCAAATATTATACTTTTTTATGTTTAATCAGGCAGTTTTAGATTAAATTAGAGAAAGAGGTATTAAGTCGAAGCAAACTTCAAAGTTGATTTAGATGAGAAATCCGTATTGTTTTCTTGGGCTAAATTAAAACATGGGCAACCTGGGATCTAATCTCTGGTGCAGACTTTTAGGAGGTCATTGATACCCCCAGTAATTATGTGCCACAGTTGGTATGTGACTTTATTTCTCTAAGGATAATCCATTGGAAAGCTATGAATTTTCCCTTTGGTAAGAATTTAGGAGTATTTTAAATGGATAATGTAAATAGTACAGTAGTTTAAAAAAATGTGCCTTATAAATAAATTGCTAATCTAGAATACAGGTAAAATATGCAATAGTTTCTATTAATATAATACACTTTTTAATGAGTTGTCCCATTGTCTTTTTCTTAATACTGTTCATATTTTCCCCTTTTCTTCTGTAGGTCTAGGCTGCTTCTAGATCAGTACCGAAAGAAGTCAAAGCTTTTCCGTACTACAGTTCTCCTGGTCCCACTAGGAGATGATTTCCGCTACCGTGAACACTCAGAATGGGATTACCAGTTCAAGAATTATCAGCTACTTTTTGATTATATGAATTCTCAATCTAAATATAATATTAAGGTAATGAGAAAATATTTAGTTATGATACTGTATTCGAAGTTGAGCCTTCATTTTTAAATGAGGCTAAAACACGATATCTTTAGTTTCTTTGTCCTGCATCCCAGTATTTCTTAGAATATGTAGTTCTTAAGTAAAAATGTAACTTATTAAGGGGAAAATTATCTTATACTCTAGTTGCATTTCTAAAGTTGTCCCTTTCTTACCACTCCTTAAGGATTAAAGAGGCGTTACTTTTATGTCGTTGAAACATGCACCTACTAGGTTGTGATGTTCATTTTTCAGTGATGTCCTGTTTTTCTACCAGCGTTGAAAGTTTGCTTCTCTCTGACAATGGCATCCTTGTGATTTAGTAGTGTGACTAGCAGGTGCAGATGAACATGTCATGAATTTTGCAAACAAATGTCCTGTGTCCAGAGAAGGTACTAGCATTTTTCTTAGATGAGAAAACTTCTAAAATTAATCATTTGCCTGTAGTTTTTTATTTTCCCCATGGAAAATTTAAAAAGTACCCTAGAGTTTTGAGAATAACAGAAAATATGCCCTAAAGTTTTGAGAATAACACAAATATCCCGCTTCTCCCCATATCCATGACTCAGCTACAACATTCATCAACTTAAAGTCACTCTTGCTTCAGCTGTACCCCCCTGTCATCTCATCCATCTCCCTAGGATTATTTTGGAGCCAATCTCAGATGTCATGTAGTTTCATCTGTAACCATTCCAGTATGTATCTCTAAATGATAAAGGACTCTATTTAAAAATATAATCTTTTTTTTTTAGATTTTATTTTTTTTTCATTTTTCTCCCCAAAGCCCCCCAGTACATATTTGTATATTCTTCGTTGTGGGTCCTTCTAGTTGTGGTATGTGGGACGCTGCCTCAGTGTGGTTTGATGAGCAGTGCCATGCCCACACCCAGGATTCGAACCAACGAAACACTGGGCCGCCTGCAGCGGAGCATGTGAACTTAACCACTCAGACACAGGGCCAGCCCCTAAAAATATAATGTTGATAACATTATCACATCTAAAAAATTAACAGTAATTCAATAGTATCATATATCCAGATAGATTCAAATTTTCCTGATTTCATAAAAGCATTTTTTAAACAGATACTTTGTATGAGTCAAGATTCACACAAGAGTCATATATTAGACCCTATATGAGAAAATTAATTATCCAACATGTTTACTATATTCACATGGTAACCTTTAAGACAGTAGAAGATCTGTGAAAATACTATAGAAAGGAAGGGATGTTACTGTGTAGGAAATTAGAAAGCTGATGATGGATCATATTTTATGTAATGAGAATTCAAGTTTATTAAGTAAACTTGAATAATATCAAATAGATAAATAAATAAAATGTCATTTATTTAAGATAGTTACCATTGAATTTCTACCACGGTGTGAGCTCTGAGCATCAGGACTGTGTTTAAATCATTTCTATAATCTCAAAGATGAAGCTCATACATGAACCCTTGATTAGAGGAGGGCGTGCGTGTATATGTGGGTATCTTATCTCTAAATACATCTTCCTGGAGAATGGTTTGAGGTCCATAGAAGACATTACTGCCTGATTCTGAAGAATTAAATCCTGATTTTACTATTTTACCTATTTCTTCCTTGTTTGCCCACTAGAACAACTTTTTGAAGTAATTTTAAAAATTGAAGTCACGTACATAGGAAAAGGGCACAAATCATAGTTGTACAGAGATTTTTATCAAGTTTAAGAGGCCCCATGTAACCATCAACCCGATCAAGACGTAGAACATTTATAGCACTCTGGAAGAGTCCCTCAGATGTCCTCCGAATCGTTACTAACTCCTGCAAAAGTAACCACTATTTTCACTTCTATCACCATGATTAGTATTGACTGTTTTTAAATTTATAAGAAAGAAATCTTAAGTGTGTGTTATCTTGTGTCTGGCTTTTTTTGCTCCATGTTACGTTTGTGAGAATCATCTATGTTGGATGTAGCAGTGGTTCATTCATTTTTAATGCTGTGTGTATCTTGAGTATCCATTTGATAAATATACCACAACTTACCCATTCTATTCTTGGTGAACATTTAGGTTGTTTCCATTTTTTTGTCTATTAGAAATAAAGCTACTTTGAACATTTTGTGCATGTCTTGGTATACATGTGTATAAGTTTATATGGGTCTAAAATGGGATAGGATTTTTGGTCATTGGATATACACATAATCAACGTTAGTGGATATTGCCAAACAATGTTCCAAAGTAGATGCACTAATTGTTGCATTGTATGAGCATTTCAGGGGCTCCATTTTCTTACATTTTGTGTTGTCATCATTTAAAAAGAAAATTTTATCCTTTGTGATAGATTTGATGGTTTTATTTTGTGTTTCCCTGGTAGTTAATGAGGTTGAGCCTCTTTGTAAGTTTGTGGCTATTTGGGTATCCTCTTTTGTGAAGTGTCTGTTTAAGTCTTTTGATGAGTTTTTATTAAATTGAGTTGTCTGTCTTTTTCTTACCATTAATAGTTCTTTTGTATATTTTAGACTGAGTCTTTTTTCCGTTAAAAGTTACACAAATGTCTTTCACTTTGTAGCCTGTGTTTTCTCTTAATGCTGTCTTTTGATGAACAGAAATTTTTAATTTTAATTAAATCTAATGTAACAATATTTTCCTTTATGGTTAGTGCTTGTTATGTTCTGTTGAAGAAATTTTTGTTTACCCCATGGTCATGAAAATGCATTTCTTATGAAGCTGCCCTCCAGAAGCTTTATTGTTGTACTCAACATTTAGGTCTACAGTCTGTTTGGAATTGATGGTTGTGAATCATGTGACAATAGAGATCAAAATTCATTTTTGCCCATATGGATATCCAGCAGCCTTTATTGAGAAGACCATAGTTTGCCCATTGCACTGCAGTGCCATCTTTGTCATTAATTTTGAGTGAGACTGTATTTGTGTGGATCTGTGTCTAGACTCTCAGTTTTGTCTATTTGACTAATCTCATGCTGTCTTAATTACTACAGCTTTATGATAGAACTTAATATTTGATAGTATAAGTCCTCTAATTTTGTTCTGCTTCTCAAGATTACATTGGTTATTCTTAATTCTTTGTAGTTATGCATTTGCTTAGGATCAACTGGTAAATTTCTACACACACCCTGCCGGCCCCCACTACCAAAAGCTGAGATTTTTTGGGGGATTGCATTGAATCCATGGATCAATTTGAGTACAATTAACTTCTTTACAAATATTAGGCCATTTAATCCATGAACATGGTATATTCTGTATATAAAAGTACAATTGACATTTGTTTTTTAACCTTGTATCCCATAACCTTGATGCATTTCCTTTCTTTCTAGAATGTTTGTCCCTCAAGTCCTGGCTGCTTTGATTGCCCTCAGATATCTTCAAATTTTTTTTTCTCTGTATAGTTTATCTAATTATATATATTCTCTGGGATGTTTAAAGTTACTTTGTCTAAGCTGTAAGCATAAGTTTATTATTATTTTCTTTTAATGAAAGTGAGTAATTGAGTTTAGATGGCTAAAAACTTCACATTGGATTAGCCAAGACAGCCAGTTTGCCATTGACCACCACTGATTTAACAATTTGTGTAATTTTTCCTATGTGTTGTCCTGATAGAGGAGTTTAAGATTATCTTTAAGATTGTTATGTTTAAGATTTAATTATTTGCCTTTTAATGTAAAAACCATTTAAATTTTGGGTTTTTTTTTTAGGTATCCCAAATATTTAGTTTATTTGAACTACCAAGAGACTCCATGACAAAGAATTTACTTGAAATAATTTCTTTTGAAACTACTCTAACATAGATACAGAATTATATTTGAATCCTTTAAGATTGAATTAAGTTTGTGAGAAAGCCCACTAGGCTTCTTACATAAACTTTGCTCTGGGAAGTTGCCAGGAAGGAAGTATTTTCATCCTGGTTAATACCAAAAATTAATTGAAATATATTTAAAGGGTATACTGATTGTTAATATCAACTCTGTAGCATGCCATAGTTCCCTAAAATCTGAAACTGAAAGGGGTTTTTTTATCTAATAGAAATCTCTTATATAGATCAGCAAAGTGAGACTAAAAAATATTTAGATCATTCACTATTTTGCCACTATACTATGTATACTTCCCTGAGCCCATCTGTACCTATTGGGTCTGAAGTTAATGCCATATTTCCTTATATTTGTGACCCTCATTTCTTGTATGGTTACACATACGCTTATATTCTGCTTCTTTGTAATGCAATAAATGAATAATAATACAATATTAGCTAAAATGTATGAGTGCTTATTATTTGCTTTAACTTTTTAAAGTGCTTTACTTTGTTTAATTCTCTGAACATTTTCTGGTAGGTACTATAATTATTCCCATTATAGATGAGGAAGCTGAGGCACACATAGATTAACTTGCCCAAGACACATGTATTTAGTGAAGCCAGCATAAGAGTAGATAATATAGTTGAAAATTGCTTTTCTTTAGTGTAAACAGGATTTAGAAATAATCATCTATTTTGCTGTTGCAAAATTTATCGTATCTTAATTAGATTATAATAGCATATTTGTCTTGCTAATACCATTGTTGTTTCCAGTTGAAATTTTTTTTGCCTTTGCAATGGAGAAATAATAGTCAAAACTTACCCCATTATTTGCCGGTTGTGTTTCTAAGCATTTTACTTAGAACCTTATTGGCTATAACACAGAAAGACACATAGACATTATATAGTATGCTCAAAACCACAAGTTAGTAGGTGGTAGAGAGAGAAGTCAAACCCATGCCATCTGGATCCAGGTTCTGGCTGCTCTTAAACACTCTGCTAGAGTGCTGCTAACTGTTTTTAACTGCTCTTAGTTATTTTTATGACATGTTGAATCCAAATGGCTTTCAATATCTTTGTGTGTGTGAATGTGTATGTTTACGTATGTATGTATAAGGTAGGAAAATACAAAATTAGTGTCTTACTATTAAAGGGAACACATTCCCTATTGAATTATCTGTTTCTATCTAACAATGCTGCCTTTTAATATCTGTTTACAGGGTCTGGTATAATGTTTCTTTCTTCTTTTGATTTATAGACTAGTTTAGGCTCATAAAGGTGGATTTATGTACTGGGAATTTAAATCATTAGTCAGAAAGACCTTTCATTTGAGCAGTCAACCTTGCAATTCTTGTCTCTCTTTGTGTTTTTCTTCTATTCAGTGTTACCTGCTGGTAGAGAAAGTCCATTTTTTTTAATGACCTGCTATTCTTAAAGTCTCTCCTTTCTCTCTTGTAAGAACTTAAACTAGAGGGAAGGAGAGGCCAAGGGAGGGTATGTGCATATGATACATGAAAATACTTAATGACTAACGAAACTGTTCTTCCAGATTTCTAGAACATTTTGCTCAAAATGTCTTTGATTATTGCTGCTTCCTCCGTCCTTCATTCAAGTCTGTATTATTCTGTGCCCTGATCCTTGCCCGCTTTGAAATTCTAGAGATGTGTAAGGAGTTTTCAGATCCACAAATCTGTAGATTTAAATAGCTCTTCTTCTAAGAAGAGCTTAAATGTACAAGTTTTCTCTTAGTTTAATTTGGTACTTGATGCAAGTCAAGAAAGAGTCACTGAGTATTTTTTCCCCTGCTTTTGAGTTTTGTAAAATCTAAGCTATATATTCATCTTAACTTGGAGGCAGCATCTTAAATATTTATTAGTAAATTTTCCTTTCGGTGCTAGGAGAAATTTTAAGGTAGAGATAAATAATTCAAATGTAACTTTTTTTTTTTTTTTACCAGATACAGTTTGGGACATTATCAGATTATTTTGATGCAGTGGATAAAGAAGATGCAGCCAGTCAGAATAGCCAATCAATGTTCCCTGTTCTGAGTGGAGATTTTTTCACCTATGCCGACCGAGATGATCATTACTGGAGTGGCTACTTTACATCAAGACCCTTTTACAAACGAATGGATAGGATATTGGAATCTTACTTAAGGTACATTTATCTTTAGATAGCTATGTTTATTTATGCACTTTTTTATGTTGTCATAGCGTTTTTGTAGAGTTCTGCATAATCTACAACATTTATGCAGTATTACGATGTGCTTAATGTGATTGTGAAATCTTAATGCAATCAGAAATATGTCTCCAAAGCATAATCAAATTATTACGTGGGTTTTTGTTCTGGAAGGAAAGGCAATTATGTAATTAGATTTTCTGGGAGTTGTATTCTGTGTTTTCTATTTTTCTAATTAACACCTGTATTATTTGCACCTCATGATATTATTCAGTGACATCGTCCTGTGTGTCTGCAGGTTGTTATTCAAGCAGGCTGAATTGTTGGAAACAGGGGCAAGGGTCAAAAGGAGCAAACAGGGCCTCTCAGCAGCCAAAGCGTGGGCCTCAAAGTACATGCTCTAAAGCTAAACTAATATGGGAGAACTTTAGAGGCTCCATCTCAGTTCTTATTTATTTATTTGAAACACATTTTTATAAGCATGCTTTTCTACTTAAAGAATAAAATTTGAAAGAGCTGAGAACTGATGGGGGCAGAGTGCTTGGTTGAAAAAGTAAACTGACATGGATAAGACAGAAAAGTCAATAGAAGACATAAAAACAGGCTAAACTGGCATTATCCAGTAGAGCTTTCAATCACTGTCCAATAGAACTTTCTGCAGTGATAGAAATATTCTATTTCTATTTCTACACTGTGTTATGTGATAGCCACTGGCCGCATGTAATATTGAGACCTTGAAATGTGACGAGTACGACTAAGGAACTGAACTCTTAATTTCATTTAATTTTAATTAATTTAACTGTAAATAGCCATGTGTGGCTAGCAGCTATCACGGTGGAGAGTACAGTTCTAAGTAACAGAGTGTGATTGCTTTTTGTTTTAGGGACTCCTGAGGCCTTTTCCAAGAGTGTGTAGCCTGGGAGAGTAATTTCTTTTCATTATGAATTTATTTTCAATTCAGTTCAAATCATGAATTCTTGATGATTAATTTTCATGATGATTACTTTTCATGGTGAATCTCGGTATTAAAAATAAGTTGTGGGGCTGGCCTGATGGCGTAGTGATTAAGTTCATGTGCTCCGTTTTGGCATCTCGGAGTTTGTGGGTTCGGATCCCAGACGTGGACTTAGACACTGCTCATCAATCCACGCTGTGGCAGTGTCCCACATACAAAATAGAGGAAGATTGGCACAGATGTTAGCAACAATCTTCCTAACCAAAAAAAAAAGTTGTACTTACCCTTTTCTGTGTACCAGTGGAAATTGAGTACATTTCAGAAATCCTTTTGATAAAAATCATGAATTTCTTCAAGAGTTGGACTTTGATATAGTAGGATGTGTTCTTATTTTTACTGTTGTGCTGTTATCATCTTTTCAAAAGCCTAACCTTTGACTGGTTTTTTTGGGGGATATTCACAAATATGCCAAATAAACACATAGTATTGTATTTATAATAAAATGGTATTTATATATTATAGAGTTTTATGCATTCTTACCTAATAGAATGTTAATTAATTATCTATTACATTATTCTAAAGTGTCACTAATAAAAACAGAGCAAGTACTAAATACTGTAGAGATTCTTTCGGACCACTGCATGACTTTTAAGTGTCAGGTATTTTTTAGTGGCAGAGCTGAATGTTGGTTCACTGTTACTTTATTCAACTTATTTAAGGTGAAATAGTTACTGCTGGTAATAAATTTTGAAAATTCGACTGCTTTAAAATAAACCAACAAAACACCATATAATAATTATCAATTTCAAAATGTAATCAATTTATTTGAACATAAGTTTATTGTCTCAGAATAGTGATATTTCATCCTAATGCCCATTTGTAAAAAATATGGATAAAATAGAAAAGTATAAAGAAGAAAATATTCTTAAAATTCACTTTTCTACATTTTGAGGTATTTAGGTGTATGAGCACTCTTTTCAAAACTAGGATATTTGCTATGGATGTATGTGAACAAATACACACAATTTCCGTAATTCAAATTTAGCAGTTCTCATGCCATGAATTTCGGAAGGGTTAGAATTTAAAGGTGGAGATTATTTAGTATTTAATTAGTTCAGCAATTTAAGGAATTCTGTTTTTTTCTTATAAATACACTTTGAATTTCTCCTTTTTCCTGATATCTTGATACATTTTCAAGCTGCTTTGATTTTCTCCCTGTTGTCCTTAACATGTTTGGCATAAAGAACCTTCTTTTATTTTTTATTCCGTGAAGCCTTTTCTTTTTTTAAAGAACTTTTTTAGAAACCTATCTTGAACCATATCCTCTGATGAAAAAAGGTGAAAATCATAAACCCCTTATTCTTGTTCAAAAGCTATTCTTAGACTAAAGTGTTTTTTCTCTGCTTTAAAATAAATGAGAAAAGACAGCATATGTTTTATCATCTTTCAGTTTATGTTGTTAAATTCTCTATAATTGTCTGTTATCATTCAGTACCTAGACTAACCCTTGTCACACAGCCAGGGGGCCATCATTTTTTGCTTCTCCTTTACATTTAGTCTACTCATGTGACCATGCATTTTCTGCCACCTCTCCTCTTAAAAGTACATGTATGAGAGTAAATGGCTTTCTGGTGATGTCCATGGTATATGTCTGCACTGCTTTTGGAGAGAAGAAAGGACAGAAACATTTGTCTAGTTCTTACTACTGTGTTGAGGTATTTTTTCACTGGGTTATACATAAGTAAACCCATCTTACTTGCCAGTAGGTACTGGCTTCCTTCTAGGACCATCTCGAACAAGGGCCCCTTATATCAGCATAGATGTGATGTTCTTTGATGATGAAGAATTTAGATATATTAGATGGATACCGTGGTGGTTTTATAGAAATGTTTGTTATCAATATCTTTCTTATAAATTGTTTGTACTGAAATTGTGGATTTTTTTAAAAACCAAATTTGAAAATGTATCAATGTCAATATTTTAAATAGTAAACGAAAATATCTTGAAATAAAAATTAATAACTGTTTTATGCAATTAGGGCTGCTGAAATTCTTTACTATTTCGCCCTGCAACAAGCTCAGAAATACAAGATAAGTAAATTTCTTTCATCATCCTACTATATGGCGCTGACAGAAGCCAGAAGGAATTTGGGACTGTTTCAACATCATGATGCTATCACAGGAACCGCAAAGGATTGGGTGGTTGTGGATTATGGTACCAGGTAATATAATTATTGAAAAGTGATCTTAAAACAACATCTTTTTAAATTTCAAGTTGTAAGCTTGTATCTTTTGATGAAGTTGTTAATGTATATCAGACCACATTAGTAATGATATCTCTCATAAATTTTGCTGTAGAAAAACACCACCAATGTTCAAAGCGTTTTTCAAGAAATCTGTTGACAAAGTACTAGCTGTCTCAACTTTTTATTGCAGTGCATTTCTGCAAGTGGAGTAGTAAAACATTATTATAGAACTGATCCTATTTTCTCTTAAGTACAGTGTGGTAATTGGGATTGCCTTCTTGACTAAGGATTTGGTATCAAATAAATCATGGTTATAATCCAGGGAGCTAAAGAGCCCTACTTCATTGTATAGCAGTTTAATTTCATCTTATTTCGTAGCCAGTTGTTCTTGGATACCTGTTTTTTTTTTTTTTAGAGGGACATTGACAAAAAAGGATTAGTGTAGAAGCAGAGCCAGGAAGTAGAACCTAGGAACGTTGTCATACATGGATAATATGAGAAATTAGGATGAGAAGGGATGGCCTGCGTATGATATCAAAGCCATCTTCAGCTCTTTGAAGACTTGTCAGATGAATGAAAGGGCAGAAGCTCAGTTATTTTCGGATTGCAGAATTGGGAACAATGAGTACAGGTTTTGGCTCAGAATAGCAGAGGACTTTGAAAATAGTGCTTCCCCATAATGGAGAAGCTTACACTTTGCCATAGTGGGACTTCTATGTCATGCCAGAGTTCAGGTTACCATTCATTAGGATCAGTGCAAAGAAGATTCCTACAGTGGGGAAGGAGTTTTGACTGTTCTTTTACTATAGTTTAGATTATTGTTTCTTCCATATTTTTCTCCCTAAGAACAATGGTGTGCTTTGACAGTATTTTAGAATTATTAAAAATATGCTCTGGTTTTCTTATAGATTTAAAAATGAATCTCTTTTTATAAATATTTTCTTCTGAAAAGTGTACACAGCACGTAAAGTCAACATTAAAAAATTGATTCGCAACTGATATTACCAGTTGTAATAAGTGTTAATTAAATTTTTAGTTACAATATTTTGACTGCCTTTCTAGAAATTAGGGAAAAAATATTCTTGAGGTTTCATTAACTGACCTGAGTCCTTAAAAAATATATTCAAGGTAGTATCTTGAATATCTTCCAAATATTCTTGTGGCAAATGTATTTGACATCCATCTGTTGAAATTGAGCTGGACTTAAAGTGGAAAACACTCATTGAATGATAATGATGTTGGTATTTCTCCCACAGAAAGCATTTTTGAAAGTAATAGCTCCGTTTTTTCTTCTCACTTGCTCCTGTCTTCTTAGTTTATTGAGAGTTTAAAGTGAGGCTGCTTAGAATCAGAGCAGAGCAGAGCTCCTAAGAGAAAATACAAAAGTCATTCTCCTACACTGCCTGCTTGCTCTCCCTCTCTGGCTGCCATATTGAAGGAGATTTGGATACAGGTCATTGAATTTTTGCTACAGAACGTTTTCTGTCTCATAATCTTTCCAGAAGGCCTGTCATTAATTTCTACAGATGTTTGTATTCCTTTTAGCTTGTAAAAACATCCCTGTACAAAATTGCATCTTAGAGAAAAAAGACAATAATTCTCAAATTGTACTGGACATTTGTAAATTTGCTTTGTGAGCACTTCACACTTCATTGAAAAGTAATAAACAATTATCAAGTCATTAGCATAGACGTTTTAAGTAGGAAATTTCAAAACGCAAGTTAGAGAATTATAAACAGAGGCAGTTAGCATTGGGTGTTCTCTTTTCTTGGACTATTGACTACTGTTTATTCAGATGTTGGCATAAATGTCCCTGTGTACAAGTGTATGAATTAGGGGTTGCATTTGGTTGCTAGTATCAGTGACCCAAAACAGGATAAATCCTATCCTGCTTATTTTTATGCCATATGGAAGAAGTCTGCAGGCCACTGGTTCAGATATGACAGCTTCACAATGCCATCAGCACTCCAGGCCCTTCTAGCTTTCTCTTTCCATCTAAGGGTGACTCTTAGAGTCATGCTCTCAACAGTAGATTGAATGTTTGTGTAATTATAAACTGAAGAGTGGGAATGCATCATGCCATATTTGGAAATTCTAATCATAGCAGAAAAAAATGAATTAGACTGGGACAGTGTTTATAATGGATGTTCAGCTTAAAAGTGGATAACGGGGCTGTGTGGATGAGAATAAGATCAGTTACAGAAAGATTTAGAATTTTGCCAGTTCTAATTAACTTTTAATTAAGGTAGGTAGGAGAAAAATTAACAAAGGGTGAGTGTGAGGGTCCCAACATGTAGATCCAACTATTGAATGACAAACGTAATGACATCTTGAAACAGCAGCAATGATAACAAACTAGAAGATTCTGATTCCTAAGTGATCTTCCCTGAACTGTTCCATAATAACAGGATAAGGACATGTTAGGAAATTAGAGGCTCTGAGAAATCTCACATTGATGAAATGTTGAAACATTTAAAATTTTGTTTTACCCAGTATTTCCCAAACGCACTTACTGTGTTTAGTTTAGTTTTAAACAAAACAGCTTTCTATATCTTGAGATAGCTTTTGGGGAATGCTGTGCTAGTCTTTCGTGTTCATCTCATTAGTAGACTGCATGTGTGCCTTTGGGGTGTGAACATTGATTCGTGCATTCGCTCAGTTTAATTAGGACTCTTTAATACACTATAATACATATAAGGTTTTAGCTGTTGGAGAGCATGACTTTTATTCTGTAGGTTCGGAAGACCTAATACAGATAGCAATGTAGATAATAAAAATAAACTTAGATTGAGGGATTTGTTTCCATAACTGGATTGTATTCATTCCTATGGTCTTTTAGTCTGATGAGAACACTAGTTATTATCTAGGGAAACATTTGAATAGACTGAGAAATTTAGCTGGAGGATGACCTGAATTCAAGTTCATAAGATTTTAACTCTATGTTTATAGATTTACTATGTCAGTTTATTTAATTAATAATTTATTGATCATGATCATATACATCTTTGAAGATAATGCTCTGCAAAAACAAGTGATTTCTAATTCTTTTACTAATTTTTTGTTGTTGCATGCCAACCAAAATGTTTTTAATGCACAAATCCAAAATTGCTTTCTGTGTTGGGGAAAATAATATAGTCACTCTGTAAACATAGTAGTTTCAGTCTGGTGGTTGATTGAAAACATGGTTAGCAATGTTTGTCTACAAATTTCTCCAATATGAGTTTACTTAGGGATGCCTTCCTGCTCTATAAAGCTTTAAAGAAACAAGATTGAGCTTGAAGAAAACTTTAAGCAAATTCTTTTCGCATGCGTAGTGCTTCAGCAATAGCTGATAATGTACCAAGATTATATCTGCGAATTGATCTTGAATCACTTGATTCATAAACATCCCTTTGGTTCCTCAGACATAAAAATACAATTTGAATACAGTTAACAGTTTCAATGACCAAGAAAAGTAGCAAGGACAGACGATTTCCTTATCCAGACCTGTGAAAAACTTTCGTTTTTCTTATTCTTTTCAACAAGAAAATGAAATTAAATTCAATGAAATATCTATTTGAATTCTTGGGAATTTGAATTCTTTGAAGTGTTTATACTGATTGAATTTTCTTGTGAACAAGCTGATCTCATGTCTTCTGTTGTTGTTTCAATGCTTGTTAAAGACTTTTCTAAAGTAAAGTATCAAATCTTTACTTTTTGGTGGAATGCCTTAAAGCTAACAAAGTGGTTATGCTGGACATTCTTAGTATTTGGAATAATATTCAGAGAAAGTATAAATAGTTTGAATAAGTTTATGTGTTTCAGGTGTGTCCAGAAAGTTTTCTGTTTTAAATGAATCCTTATCCATGATATCTTCTGATAAACCACTTTTTTCTAAGTACTTAGTTATGGGCAAAAAAAAAAAGTCAATTCATTATAGATTCATTATAGGTTTCACTTAGAATACAGGACGAAGGTAATGGTGGTTTCAGCATTATTACAGAAACTAAGAATATTGTGTACAGATGTTTGAATTACTTCTCAGTCTAGTAAAATTTTTGTTTTTCACAGACTCTTTCATTCATTCATTAATTTGAGGAAGATAATTGGGAATTCTGCACTACTACTTATTTTGAAGGACAAATACTCATATGACTCTACTGATACCGTCCTAGAAATGGTTAGTTGATATCTTCTATATTCATCATAAAAATGTGATTCTTTTGTTCTTGGATTGGAAAAGGGGATGATAAGCTTAATGAACAGAAACATTGAAATGTAGTTATTTCTTTATATATTATTTGAAAGAATTTGTATCCGTTTATATAAATTACTTGTGTGTTCTTCTTTCCTCTTAAGTGTATCTGTTTGATTTATAGTGTGTCTTTTGTTCTGACTAAATCTAAGCATGAAAAATAAAACACTGAATTTATTTCAAGGTATGTGGAATGTAGAAGCTTTTAGAACACTAGATGATATTGTAAGGTAACTGGACATTATACTTAGTTATTTTGCTTGGCTTTAATGAGAAGCCCCTTGATATTTGAACTTCTGTAAATTCTTAATGTATTCTTGCTAACCTTCAGTTTGAATGATTCTAAATTGCTTTCTGTTTTCAGGATGAGTCCATGCTGTGGGCGGTGCTGAGATACGTGTAACAGTAGGGCAGTTATGGAGGAGTTAGGAGATTAGCTGTTAGCTCAACCTCTGCACCTGATTGGGTGCGCCTTGAAACAGTGGCTTCACATCTCTGAGCCCTCATTCATTTATCTGTAAAATGGGACGATAATATCTCCATGGCTTATGTCGCTAATAGGATCAGATGAGGTAGTAGAGCAGACTGCTCTGGAAGGAAAAACACGCTGTTCTGCAGCAAGAAAGAACAGTTGAAAAAAATGGTTGATTACCATCCTCTTCACACTTCCACTTGGCAACTCAGATATTTTAAAATTGTAATTTACTTATCATTAGAATCTATTGTGAATGATAGGCTTTGAAATTTTACATGTAATTTGAATTGACACATCTGGAGTCAGAGATACAGCTTCAATATTTCCGTAGACTGCTGCTTATAATCAGACTATGATTATACGTTTTCATATTAAAGTAAAAAATACAATAAATGGACATACATTTCTTAAGGATATGAAACATCATATAAAAGTAAAGTAGTAAAACTTTTTGCAGAATTATCTCTAGAACCCTGGTTTATTTGGTTCATAATAGGAACTACCCATTATGGACTCTAGTCCCTGTAGCGTATCTGCACTTGGAGTGTAAATACATGTATTCACATGCACACACACAAGAATTATCTATTTTGAACTTTGATGGACTTTATATAGCTGGAAAAAGGATTTTTTTTCCTATGGTGCCCTTTTCATGATTTTTGCAAGGTATTATTATGTAAATAATTTTGAAACTAGTTTTAAAAGTAAATTAATAATTTTTGTTATTTTTTATAGGATTTAACACAAAAATCACAAAGTTCTTTGCCACGAAAAAATGTAATAAAGCTGAGTGCGGAGCCAAGGTAAATACATGATTTCTCATAAACTTTTACCACTTTTCTGCCTTGACTTTTTTGATTTTTATGATTTTATTCTGTAACCAGCATATATTTTGAGGCAGTATTTCATTTAATCAATTTATTAATTTAAAACATTTTTCTGAAGAAATGAATTTTCTCTCATGAGTGTGTCATGTTCAGTGCTAATAGCTAACACAGGCCTTGGTACACTGATGGCCGAATAAACTATTATAACAATATTACTTACAGATATTTGATGTGAGATGGTAAATATGTAACTTTATGATAAAAAATTGCCTTATATTTATAATATTGATTACTTTCAGAGTACATTTTTTCTTGATTAACTTTTTGTTTACTTGCTTTCATTAATCCCTGATCCTAAATTTTTAAATGAAGGAAGGAACTTAATTATTGTCAGAAGATAAGTGCTTTTACTGTAAATTATTTACTAGATAGCTGTCATTGTGCTGGTTGACCTGCCTTATTTTAGCACTATTGATTTATGTTAAGGTAAATGAGAAAAGTGTTCAGTTGACCTAAAAATGGGACATTTAATTGGTGGCTGTCTCAGATTTGCAAAGAAATGTTTTATGTTTTTATTGGCAATTATTTAACCAAGTTACCTGTTTTTAACGATCAAATATCAGTCAGTTAGTATCCAGTGTCCTCCCAGATACGCAGTGTATTTTTTTAATATAACTTTTTACTGTCTAAATTGAGAAATTTCATATCATCTCTTCCAAATTGCAGGATAAAAGAATAATTGTAAGGAGTAATTTGTGGTTTTAACTAGGTGTATTTTATTAAAATTATTTTAAAATAAGTGGAATTAAAGTATTACAGAAAATGTACAGTTGCTAGTAAAGTTAAGATTTCAAGCCTTAGCTGACTAAATTTCTTCGGTAAGTAGAGACTTAAAACGTATACAGCTCATACTTTAGAACAAGAAAAGTATTTTTTTAGCAATAGTAAAGTGTCACTAAAGTAATAGTAAAGAAATTCTACGTCTCTTTCTTTTGGCCAAAAAAGAAGGGATTAACTTGAAAAGAAAGTTTTTAAAGTCTTGCTGAAGTCAAAGGCTTTCATATTGCCAAGCCGTAATTAGGATGAAAGAATAATGATACTGCAATCACCAAATGTTTTCTTTGTCTTAAAATAAGTGACGTTTCAATGCATTTGGGGTTATACGGCTGTTTCTTAAATATCATGTCCATCATAGACTGCAGGGTTATTTGGCTTTTTCTTAAATATCGTGTCCCTCGTAGACTGTGGTGTTAGTAAATCTGTTTGGCTTTAGGCATAATCCTCCTATCTTTTAACTTTTTTTTTTACCTTTTTCTATTTTGGTGGGGGGAAGATCTTTGTTTTTGCTGACTGTATGAATGGCTTATGCTTGCTACAAGTAATTCATGTCCCATGCCTACCCCAAAATAGTCTTCCTGTGGGTGTATCTTAGGGTGGGTGAGGTGCAGAGGGGATGGGGCCATGATGGGTCAGAGGAAGAGATGTGCCCTGTGGTTTCTCTTCCTCCTACTGTCCTTACCTTAGTCAGCAGTAAGTGATAATTTAGCCTTCCTTATACTGGAGGAAGAAAGTTAGGAGATATAGTTGTATTCATTAAGGAGAAATATATTTTGAGCTTTAAATTAAGTCATTTTAATTATAGATAAACATAAATAGTCTATTTTAAATAGGCTATTAGTAAAATGATCGCTTTTTGATATTTCCTTTTAACAGTTTGTATTTAAATAGTGTTTTTCATCTTAATATTATTTCTTCACAGTTCCTTTTTACCAAATATCAGTGCTACCATTTCCACAGTTAGGTGAATTGGGAATACATATGATTGTCAGATTCTTATTTTTACCTTTACGATCCGTTTTGTACTTTAGAGCCTCATGAATAGAACTACTTATATTTTTGGTTTTAAGATCTATATTTTATCTGTTAGCTACAAATTATCTGAGTTACTGATCTCTCAGTAAAACCAGGGGAGGATGGAGGAATGATGGTGGCCTTTAAAATGGAAGAATTCATTGATAGTTTTATTTAGCAGATACTGAGCTGTCTGCAATTCTCAGTCTTTAAATTGAAAGTTTCGGAGATGTGGCTGAGATTCTTTCTTGTGTTCTTCATGGGTCTTCTATGATACTCTAAGGCTTAGCATTATTTTGATTAGTTATAAGTGTAATTCTTATTTGAGCAACAAATTATTAATCTAAATAAAACATGCATTCTCAGTGTGGGAGATATCCTCCCCAGGAGGGTAAAAATTGGTTCTTGGGGCGGGTCAAAAAAACTTACTCTTTTTAATATATAAAACACAGATACATACTAGTACATAACAGACATACATTTCATGTGTAGTATTAAAATTCTGTGGAGGAATGATGAGGAAAAAATGTCTAAAAGGAGTCTTTAAGGAGTTTCTAATGTAAAAAAGGTTGAGAAACACTGATCTAAACCTATACAATTTAAATAGTAAATGTAAATGAATTTGATCATGCTGTTAATAATGTTAATTATTGTTAGAACCTAACAGTTTAGTTTGTGAGTATTTAAAAAGTAGTCTGTAATCTGCTGACAGTGAAGTAGTACATGTCGATGTTCCTAATTTAGTTCACAAGGTTATGCGAGCTGTGTAGTGTGTGCATTCATAGTCTTTATACAGAAGCGGGTACACTTAAGAGTTAAAAGTTAGGGTACCCTGAACAAGTCATAAATTTTCTAGCCTTAAATAATCCTTAAACGATGTTTCTGTTTCTCTCCGCGTTCATAATTGCCTAAGGAAAGTGATTGTAAAGAAAGTTAATGCAGAGACTTAGAGGATGAGGAGCTTTTAGGACACCCAGGCTGCAAAGTGAAAGGCAGACAAGCAGAGATTTCAGTCTTCTTTCAGTGTTCCGTCTGTGCAGAGTGGGCATAAATGTTGCCATAGCACAGGCCAGGAAGCCACGTGGTTTGACAAGGTGTAAAGGAACTTGTTTATAAGGTGGAGAATTCTGAATGCCAAGTATATCATCAAAATTACATTGAGGTAGCTTCTATAATTCTGAAAATTTAATCTTTCAAGTAGAAACGTTTTTAGTTTGAGAGTAATTTATTCAAACGGCTATTGCAAATTTACCCTTCAGTGCTTATAATTTTTAGCAAGGTGTTTATTGGTAAGGAGTCCTACATCTCTTTTGGCTGGAAAAAGAAGGGATTAATTTGAAAAGAAACCATTAACTGTGGAGACACAAAGAAAGTTAGTGTCTTCTGGGCTTGGGTTACTTCAGAATATCAGCTGGATATAAAAAGTACTTAATTCCAGAAAAGACACTTGATACCCCCATTGCCATGTACTTGTTGAATGGTTCTCTGTGGGTGGCCTCCCAACACCACTAAAGTAATTTCCTCTGGTTTTCTCTATAGGTGCTTTTCTTTTGGATCCCAGTCTTGATTAATAGCATCATTCTCTTTTTAGTTGTCTAGGTGCTGAAACCCCAGAACCACTTTGACTTCTGCCTTTTCTTATTCCTTAAGTTTCATCAAGTGGAGTCTTTTGGATTTTGCCTTTCTCATCTCTAACATCAATCATCTCCTCTTTTCCTATTACTTTCTGGTTTTGAGCCATCCTTTATGTTTTGCTTGAACTACTGCAATGGCTTCTTGCCCTTTTATCTTCAATTTCACTGTGCCCCTAATTTATTCATGTAGTTATCAGAGGAATCTATCCAAAGCAGAACTCTGAGAAAGTTACCTGGGTGGAAGCAGCAGGACTTCTTAGGACCTAGCCTCAGAAGTTCTAGAAGGTCATTTCCACTACATTCTGTTAATCAGGCAAGTCACTAAGGTCAGCCAAGATTCAAGGGGAGAGGGATTATTCTCTGTTGCTTGATGTGAGGAGCATGTGCGGGAAGCAAAGGGAATGAAGGCAGTCATCTCTGGAGACTGTCTACCATAGTTCACCTACTGGCTACCACAATTCACATACCTTCCATGTCCAAAATGTTCCACCCTCCTCCCAAGATGCCCACAGTCTCATCGCATTATGATATTGGCCCCAAATTTTCATCTAAATCACTTCCAATATGGTTCACTCGTATGGCTGGGAATTGGTATTGGCTTATTTCTGCCAGTATAATTATTTGAAGTTAGTCCTGCTAGATTGTAAACTCCTTGAGGGTAGGAACTATTTCTTTCATTTATTTCCCCCACCATGCTTGTGGTATTATATTCAACATAGTGAGAATTCAATAAAGATTTGTTGAAATACATTTAATTATTGGTTGAAGAGAATATTAAACTTCACACACTAGATATACATAAAACAGTTCACATTCTATGTGAAAATGTGGTGTCTTGGTATATATTTTCCCAAAATACTTCTTTCATCTAATATTTGAAAATTTGATGCCAGAGGGCTTCCTAATACACTAAATACTACTACAAGTAAAAATAAATTAAACAGTAATTCAATAAAGCTTAGAATTTGCTCAGCATTTGGGCAACTGCTCATTTGAGATTTTAGTTTCATGCAATGAGGCTTGAAAAGTTTTAGGTTTCATCTCAGCATCATCTCGTTCTTATACAATTAAGTTTGTTGAGATTGCATTCTTGGGGGGCTCTTCAGAATAAATGAGTTCAAAAGATATTCCCAAATACCTGAATGAGTTGGCCTTATCAGATCAGTTTTATACGTTAGACGTTTTGTTGTTGGTGTTGACATAGATTTGCCTCATTCTACATTTTTTATTTTTACTATTGTTATCAGAAACAGTTCTTTCTGGGAATAATTATCTATTAGTGTATTGGGATTCAAGGCTTTAGATCATTTTTTTGTTGGTCATCATGTCATCAACATATTTTTATACCAAATCAAAATGTATGTAAGAAGGTATCTGTAGCTCTACCAGTTGTTTAAACATAAGTTTTAAATGAAGAAACCAAGCTCACAGGCTTCTTTTTATTGTTTGGAAATGAAATTTCTAGGAAAACAGAGTTCTAACCACTCAGATTCTGGCAGTATTTTTTATTGTAATCTAAGCTTGGTAGAAGTGTTTGTAGCTCAAGAACTGAATTGAGATTCCACGACTTGAGCCAAGGTGGTTCAAGTCTGAGAAACTGGAGTCTGATGAGAGGGCTGTCAGTGTCAAGATGGAGCTTGCCTTGTGCTTGGCTGTTTTTCTTTGAGAGAGATGGCGAAGTGTTAGCAGTGATGATTGGTGTAAGAACTGTGCTTGTTGCTCATGGATTGTATGGTTTAAGCTCAAATCTTGTCATGTACTGGAAAAACTAGTATAGAAATGTCATCATATTGGTTAGCGAAAAAATAAAGGTACAAAGTCAGGAAGCTTGAGACTTTCCCTTCTTGAAAATGCTGGCTCACATCTTAAAATTATCCCAAGGGAATTCGAGGTAATAAGAGAATACATGATTTGACTGGGATTTGATATTCTTGGCCCTCCCCAGATTCTATTATTTGAGAGCAGCTGAAATGTCCTTTCCTTTTAAAGCTACATTAGAACTTTTCTTTTAATGGGAAAATTCTTAACTGGCGGCACTAGAGACTCTTAAAAATAAAAAACTGAACTATTCTAGTTTTAGTATAGGTCTATCTGGGTATTAATAGCATAGTGTGTTTATGAATTAATACTCATTACTAGACTTGAAGGATGAGTTCCTAAACTCATCTCTGAGATGCTTTTCTGTTGAAGTATTAGTTGCTTTTGAAAGGTGTTTCTGTATTTTCATCTACATTCCATCTGAGTTATACTGTGTTATCTTTGACTTTTTCAAGATATAGATTGACCCATTCTCTGATTAACCGGAAGCATGTTTCAGCATATCTGTAATCTGGGACATTTTTAGAAAGGATGTTTTACCCAAAAGACTAAGTAGAATATAGTACATTATTTAAATAACGAAAAGTTTCTTAGGGAACTGAAGATACTTTCAGTATGATACATTAGTTAATTTTATGTTAAAACTTCTTTGCCTAGTGGTTGGAACTGGTTTTAGAGTAATCATTGTCTGGGTAGCAACATAAAATAATCTTATCTGGTGTTTGCCATTCTAAATCAGTCATTCATAGGCTTCCATTTTGCCTAATTTTTCAGAGAAATATAATGGCTTTGGGGGAGGGAATAGAAGGAAAGACTCCACCTTCCCACAATATTCTCCTTACTCTTGACATTTCTATTTATTTTATATCAGGAATTATGAGTATTAATTCCTGAAATACTGTTGCAACCTCACATTGACTTTCATGAAATAACACCTATATATTAAAAATAAGTTGACACTTCTATTTTATGTGATGGCTGACTAGGAACCCTGAGCCTGACTCTCAATTTCCTATTAAAACTCATGAAAACATAGAAAATGATGAACAATCAGAGGAATACCAAAACCTTGGTCTTATAGCCTATTGCCACAATCTGAGATATCCACAAACTATAAAGCTGATTGACTGGACTGAGAAATGCAATTATTCACCAGCCAATGATAAACAGAAATAAAAGCAACATGCAGGTCTCTAAAGCAAGTATGGAGATTGATTCCTTTTCCTTTTCATAATGTCTACCCCTAAGGTTTTGAAATTCTTCTACTTTACCAACTAGAAAAGTGGGCTCACATTTTAATACAGGTAGCATGCTGTTTTTTAAGATTGCTAATGAAATAGGTAACTATTCTTTTCTTTTCATCCTCTCTGTCTAAGAATTCTGTTAATCAGTCTCCACTTAATTGGCGAACTGGATCAACTGATATTCTCCATTCCTTTTCTGTGCCTGTGGTACCCTGATCTTGTCACTAACAGGCTGCTAGCTATGGAGAATGGCATACTTCTCTCCCTCCAGTATTTCAGTTGAGTTGTGTGATTATCATGAATCAATTATTTATTCCCATATGAGTTATTCTTGGTATTTTTCTCTCATAATTTGATTTTTATTAAACTGATGAATTATGCAAAAAAGATTTTTTTTTATATGAAGTTGAGTGCTTTGGAAATTTTCAACAAAGGTGAATCACTGATAAATATTGGCAAGATGTCTACAAAAGATTTGGGAAGAAATCATAAAGATGTAGAAGCAGTTTGTATTCAGATTGCTTAATATTTTTTTAAGTGTTGAACTTCTTGGTCTAGTTTAGAGAAACCTAAGCTAAACACTATAGATGATTTATCACATGTATTGTTACGCAGAAAATATGACATAGGACTCCAATTAGTGGTCCCATAGTCAAAGCAGAAGCTTTGCTTTTACATTAGTAGATTAGTAAATGATACATATTTGTATGTTTTATGGTAAAGTATTAAGAATAAATAAATATATATGTATTTCTTAAAGATGTCCTACTTTAGCTTTTACTTTCAAATCAACTTTAACTCTTTCAGTTAACAGGTCTATTGCCAGCCTTAATCACACTGATAAGAGGGCTTCCACTGTGTCTGTATTTTACAACTAATTTGGAGACTGAATCTGCCAGACATAAAATAGGCAGGGACAAATGGGGAACTGATGGCAGAGCCTTCATCAGGGGAAGTGTCTGCTCTAGGAAATTGCTGTTGATGGTGGCATGGGCCAGAAGAATGCCACGATCTTCTTTGTTGTAGAAAGAAACTCTGTTCATTTTGAGCACCAGAGCTGGTATAGAACACTACAGGCACAGCCACCTTGGACGGCAGCCTTTTGGGAACTTGCAGTCAGGCTACATCAATGCATGTGAACTTATTTTCCACTCTTTTCTCCATCACTGCATCTTCTTTACATCCTTCAGGCATTATTAACAAACTGATTATTTTATTTACCTTTTGTTTTCCATCTCCTTTGCTGAAATGTTAGCTCTATGAGGACAGGGAACTTGTGTGCTTTTGCACCCTCTGGCAAATACCTGGCACATTATAGATGATCAACACATACTTGTCAAATAAACTAACTAGCTAAGAGAGGGACTTCAACCAATACCAAAATAAAGACCAAGGGTACCTTTGGCACACACAGGGTCTGGGTGGGTGTCTACTTCTATGAGGGTAAGTTAGTGAAAAGTTATCGTAGGACACCTATGAGAAACCTCCACAGAACAACAAAAAATAAGGATAACACGAAGACGCAGAAGCACACCTTAGATCTTAAAGGGATTCATTACAACAACCAGAAAAAAAATTTTTAAAAATCCTCTTTGAGATTCTCAAGAACAGTCAGGATCTCTAAGGAGTATGAATCATACAGAAACCAAAAAACTAAAATGACGTGATGACATGGAAAAGAGGAGGCATGAGGTAAGGAAAGACTGGTTGGGGGGTTAACAGAACATCTTCATTAGTGATACTGCGGAGTGAAGCGGCCATTGTGAAAGAGTTTCAGTGACATGAAAAAGAAAAGAAACCCATGAGGTGCTTTTCAAGAATACAGAGAAAAGAAAGACGAGTGGAAACCATAAGAAACAAGATGATAGTTATGGAGGACAAGATTCCAACAGAAGAATTATAGATTTTCTCTAGGAAAAAACTGGAGCAGAGGCAATGATCAAAGATATAATTGATGAAAAGTTTTCTGAGCTGAGAAGGCCTTGCTTTATAGATGAAAAAGGCTAAGTTCTGGGTAATATAAATGAAAAGAGAGTCACCCCTAGTATGTCTTGGTAACTTAGTTCAATTAAAAGGAAAAAGATGTATTGTAGAAGTACCCAGGCAGAAAGACAGATAGTGTATAATATGGAACAAAGGCTAGACTGACTTAGGTTTCTTCTCTGTAACAAGAAGACTGTCGAGTTTTGAAATCATCTTGTACTCCGAGTTATCTTTCATGTGTGAAGGCAACAGCAAGTTATTTTCAAATATGAAAACAGTTATAAAATATACCACAGATACTCTTTTCTTTCTAAAAGTTTTCTTAATGAAGTAAACTCAGCTGACTAATATATGAATCAAAATTAAGAAGGCATTGGAAATAATTAGACAGTGCGAATCCAAATCATTATTGTAAATTTGATTACCAAACTGAAAGTAGAAATGTCCTTCCAGTTTTGGCAGAGCTCTTATAGTGTAAAGATAGTTTACTAACAGTAATGTAGGTCTGTAGCTTCAGATAATGTTACCGTCTGAAAAAGGAAAGTCAGGAGCATATAGGAGATCTTAAATAAACAATTGTTTTGCCTCAGGAAGATTTAAAGACAGAAGCTTCTAGTGAGAGTGATATTACTTACTCCATTGCCTTTATTAATTGTCAATATACTGTTGACTTCCAAAATATATCTCTGCTGAGAAAAATCTCTGGAGTTCTAGACCCACACGCCCGCAGGCCAGATGAATACCTCCATTGGAACCGCCCACTGGTACCTCCATCTCAGTGTATTTAAAACTGAACTTCTTTCCATTCAAACCTGTTCTGTGGTGGTCCTAAGCTCTTTAATAAAGCTTTATTATCGTCATCTAGTTTCCCAGGCCAGAAGCCTGGGCTTCAATCTTAGCGTGATCGTGTATTCCAGTTTTTCACTAGTGTCCCTCTTTGCGCTCAAAAGTGTATTTGTTTGGACAGTAAATTATAGGATTACCCTGATTATCTTTGTCCCTTCTGTTTCACCTTGTATCCAAACAAACACCAGTTCTTTTTGTTCTACTTCTTAACTGTCTCTCTGTTTTGTCCACTTCTCCTCATCCTCGATGCCACTACCCTTCTTCAGGCTGCTACTCTCTCTCCCCTGAGTGATGCCAACAACCCTGTGACAGGTGTCCCTGCCTCATACATTTGTTGGAGGAATTAAATAAGATCACGTGTATGAACTTAATCATATAAAATCTAGCACTTAGTGGGCACTCAACAAATATTAGCAATGATATTGTAACTTCTCTGCTCAAAACCCTTCTTTTCTCCATTTATCCAAGGATAAACTCACAGACTCCATAACTTGACCTATGTGTCTGCATTTTGGTTTCTGTAGCATCATCTTTCACAGCACCCCAGCATGCACTGTGTACTTCAGCCCTTCAACTATCAGTTCTCTGATATGCCATGTTCTCTCTCACTTCCAGACCTTTGCTGCCTGGGGGGAATAGAAAACCTCCCAGGCACCCCATTCCCAAACACACACATACACACAATTTCCCTGATTGATTCTTGATTATCTTTTAGGACTCAGCTTAGTTGTTACTTCCTCTGGAACCTTTCCCTGAAATCCTTAAGTCAGGGCTAGGTGTCCCTCCTGTATGCTCTCGTGGGACTGCGTGTGTACCCACTATTGTCCCACTTGCCTCCTATTTAACCTTCCTCTGAAGGGACTTGCTATAAACCCTGTGAAGGCATGGGCTGGGTCTTGTTCATCATTCTAACATGACACCTAGCAATCTTTCAGGAAAGTGACCTACTGATATGTGCCAGGAGCATTTGAACTGGGCATTGCACTGGAAGAAATCTATGCTGCAGAAAACAATCGTATTTGGAGATGAAGAGGACTGTGGACAAGGCTATGTCTCTCAACTTTATTTATCATGTGAACAAATGCTTTAAAAGATTTAAATGTTCATCAATGATAAGCATCAATGATTTGATCAGATATTCTGTGTTCATAAAATTCTATATAAAGCTAAAAAATATGATAAATTAGCATTTCTTTTTGTAATAAAATCAAAATTCTGAGGTTTTAACTTAAGTTTTTATGAAATTTGCCTTTCAAGTTCCATGGAGAATATGAAAACGACTTGTTTGAATTAAAGAACTTATGAATAGTTGAGTGAAATAAGGAAGAAATGCTTAGCACATAGGAGGTGTTTGCTGAATTGATAACTGAAAATTGAGATGGAGAGAGTGAAAATTACGAGAAAAAGTTATGTGTAATATTTGATAGGCAGTTAAGGACATACTTAAAAATAAGCAACCCTTTAAGGAAAAGTATGTCAATAGTGATGAATCTTTATGAGAACATTTTTTGCTTTGGGAGAATCATCTTGTATTCAACGTTCTCTCCTTTTAAGATTAATATTAAGTTTTTGGTACTTTTTGGCTTCCCTGTGTTACCCAATATTTCTTGTGTGTATGGTACTTTACTTTGCATTGCATTCAACGGCACATAACAAAAACCTTAGTACATTGGCTTCACAATGAAGCAGTTAATTTTTCTTATGAACAAGTTTCAAGGTACGTAGTCCAGGACTCATGATGTGTTCCATGGAGTCATCAAAGGACCAGACCTCTTTTACCTTTTAGCTCTGTTGTCCTTAGCCTGTGGCTGTTGTTTCAAGATTGTGCCTGCTTCTCCAGACATTGGATCTGTGTCCCAGCCACAAAAGAGGAGCCAAGAATAAAACTTCTGCCAGTTGAGTCTGCTGACTTTTATTAAGTTGGGGATGTAATAGCTTTCCAGGAAGCTCCCCTATTGAATTCTAATTACATTTCATTGGCCAGAAGTATGTCACATGGCCACCCCAAGCATGGGCATATCAAGGCTTTTGTTTGTTTTGATTAGTTTTTTTAAAGCTTGGTACTGTTGTCATCCCGAGTAAAATTGGGTTTTTGTCGGTAAAGGAGAATGTGAGAATGGCTATTGTGTAGGCAACTAGCAGCATCTACTCATTAGGTTCATCAGCTAGACCCCCGAGCAGCTACCATATTTTCTGATCATTGGCTAATCTTCCCTGCCTGCTCTTCCTCAGACTGCAATCGTATTCTGTACATGGTTGAAACAGATCTGTACCAAATAAATCAGTCTTGGGTGCTAGAAGCGTCTTAAAAACCTGTTCTCAAGATTTCCTTTCAGTTAGGTAGAAAAATCATATCCAAGCACTCATAATACTAAAGAAACAGAGATTTTCTGTTTATTCCAAAACATAATTGGATATTGCAAAATTAAGAATTGAGGAAGATATAAAGTAAAATCTCATAGAATAAGAGCAATATGTTGTATTGGGATTTAGAGTGTTCTCATATTAAGAAAATATAATATTCTTAAACATTTACTATTTCTTGGTGACCTATTTAGAACCATGTTAAAATATACTTATTCCTTGGTTCAGGCAGTCAGTCATTCAATGACAAGTGTTATTTTACGTCCATGCCTTAAGCAGCACTATGCTGCGACGTGTTCACGTTTTCTCTCCCCTTCATTTCTTGGTTCTTTCTTGCTCAGGACCTACACAGGCGGGGTGTCTTCTATGAGTAGTCTGTCACTTAGACTCTACCACATAGCCTGCTACTAAATACAGGTCCTCAATCCTTTATCTGAAATCTTCAGAGCTAGGTATATTTGTGAATTCAGAACTTTTTAATTTTAGGAAAGTTAATATGTATATATGGCATATTACATAATACTTTATGGGGTAGGACTCATCAAATACTTTAAATTTTCTGAATATTCAGATCAAGTGGGGTAAACAGTTATATGTAGCTTCATGTCAATTCAGTTTAGGTTTTGCCACCAAGTGAGTTTTGAAGAAATCTTGATTTTTCAGAGCTTTTTGGATCTTGCAGATATAGAGATTGTAGACCTGTAGAGTAATGGTTTGGAAGAATTGTGAAATCGTTTAAAGTAATTAGCAAGTTCCCTAATAAAGACACAGTACAGCAAAAACCACTTGACTCTTCTGACTGGCATCAGATTGTTATTAGCATCACGCTTGGGTGTGTCAGCTTTTCCTCTCTGTCCTGATCCCCATCTCTTTCAAAAGTCTTTTGGCAAATATCTGTCTCTCAAGAAATCTTGGTGAGTGGAGCAGTGCTGACTTCACCCTTCTGTACCACATGCCCTAAGCGTGGAGGGATTTAGGTGTTGACTTTTTCTTTGCAAGAGTCCTTTCCTTGACTCAACTGAGTTCTCTAGCTTCTTGACTGTACTTCAGGCTTCCTCATTATCAGATTTTTTTTTAAATTTCTTCTTCCATTCTTGCATCTCCTGAAATAATACTTTTCACAATTCTTGCATTAGGCAGTTTAAAGTTTATGATAGACTACTTAAAATAATATAATTGTGTATTAACTATTTATACATTTTACTCTCATTTAGAAGTTTGAAGAAAATGCTTGTCAGTAGGCCACTATCAGTCTGACATACCGATTTATATTGTGGAGTTTGTCTCCTTAGTACTTTCAAGGCATGGTATCATAAATCATTCTTTTCATCAATTTCACTTGAACTCTAAAAGAATCTTCCTTCCCATGCCTTTATAGTTAGTCTGCTATGATTTTGTTCCTAGGTACAAAGTCATTTTAGATTTTATTAGATTTAAATTTTATTTGTGGAAGTGGTTGAACAGACTGCATTTTAAGTGATAGTTTTAAGTTTTATTTCTTGAAAGCAATGGCAAAGTAGTTATGTATTCAGTGAACACCTGCTAAATTGCCTGGTTAGTCTATGTTTTAATTGCTTTTTTATTGTTTATGCTTTAAATCAAACTTTCTTAACTAGCTGTGTGGTCCTAGTTTATTGTTGTCAGATTATTATACAGTGAATTAAGTTTACACTGAGTGTTTCAGTTGTATGGTTTGTCTAATGAAATTAAAACGATTTTGCTTGTTGCTTACAATGTCTTACAATTACCCCATCAAGGATCATAATCAGGAAGTGCAGAAGATGGGGAGGAAATATATGTGCCTGTATATGTGGGATTATGATGAGATATTTTGATACCTTACAATATGAAGGCAAAGTTAGCGTGGAGACTACCACCTGTAATCTAGGAAGGATTATAGTAATTTCCAGTTAAGATGTTTGGAAATGCATAACTTTACGGAACCTAAGAAAAACTTTGGAAAGGAGATGAGGTAGTGTCAAAGAAGAGCTGGCATTAATTTTGGTGTGTCTGCCAGATAATGCAAATTTTGAATGACTCTGTTCTCTTATTGCCATAGCGCCAAAGTTTTTCCCCCTGTTAGTTGGAGTTACATAATGCACTATGAAAGTGTTAAAGTAAATTAAATATCTGGTATATGAGTTATTTTTTAAAAGTGATTTGTATTGGGGTGTGGGGAATTGACAATTATATGTGAGAAATTCCTTAGTTTATTTTTTCTAGTTTCTTGCACACTTAGTCCTCTGCTGTCTCTCTTTTTTTCCTCCCAGTGTCCATCATGTCTTCTGAAATTGCTAACGTAAACCTGATTAACTCAGAGCAGTTCAGAGCATAGACTGAAGTGATGTGGCATATTTCAAAGTCTTCCATTCTTCTGAACCAGATTTTTTTTCCTTCTAAATGCAGATTAATAAAGCGTGCACTACAAGAGGAACAAGGAAAAGGATTTTAGTGAAGGTATCCTGATCCTGAAAAAGTCAGGGAGGGCTTCAAGCCCATCTTGGACTTCAGAACACTTCACAACTTTGTGGTAAAAGAAAAATTTTAAATAGAGCCTTTGGACTTATTTATTTCATCCTTATCTGGAGAGTAGCATTATTTTATTTTATTATTTTAGGCAAGAAAATTATGTGTGAAACTGGGCTACTTTTCAAACTAAAACATAGCTGAGTTTCAGATTTTTTTGTAGGTACTTAATATCTACTTCAAGTGTTATAGGTAGTTGGATAGCTTGTATGTTTTTCTTCGAAACATGTTCATATTTATCCCCTGTGACATCGTGTTTGCCTTCACTGTGAGTGATGTTTTCTCTCGTGTTTTGTATCTTCTTCAATTGGTTCATTGGATTGTAGAGTAGAGTGTCTTTCCTGGGAGCAATATTGTGTCTAAAAGTGTTTTGAAAAGAGAAGGGGGTTTGTGTTTTGTTGTTTTCATATTTCTACCTTTTATGTGATGACTCACTAACATGTAGAGATGTAGCACCAGTAAAAAGTTGTTTTTTCCTTTCCTCACCTGAAAACCCACACAAGATAGATATCAGTTGTCTACAAAGATGTACAAAGTGAATACAAATGTATTCACTATTTCTCTCTTTAGCAACAAAACAACCTTATTTTATTGCATTAACTTTTAAGGTCTTTTTATTTGTGAAAATCAGCCTGTTTATGTACCATGTGTTCCTCCAAAGTTACAGCGTTATAGTCAGTGGAGAAATGAAATTTTCTTCCAGTAGATGAAAATTACATTTTGATTGAACATCATTCCTTATGCAGTCACCCATAAATATAATATCTTTTGCTGTCTTTTCAGAAAATGGCTACAGATGTGATTTCTGAATTGACAAGAAAATAGAACATCTTAATGTTTTAGGTAAAACAGATGGTATTTTTGTTTTAGGCAAAACTCTTTCAGAATGAAAGCAACTTAATTGGTGACAAGACTCTTGGGGTCGACCAAATTAAGTACAATTTTTGTGTCTGTTTCTTTTTATTGCTGTAGTATCAAAAGTTTTAGAATAGTTGGAAAGGAATATTTATCTTGTTTATTGACTTGCTATTTTCTGTTATATACTAGATATAGTTGTAAGATTTTTCAGTCCTATTTTGTTTATAAAAGATATAAAATTATTTTGATCCTACTTTGGTTCTATTTATGCTATTAGAAATGCTTTGTCATTGTGGGAAAGCCCTGAAATATATAGTACTTTTGAGAGTTACCATTTTAATTTATAGTATTGAGTTTCATTTGCAGCTATAAATTCTGATAACATTTATGATACTAACTCTTTTGTTTCCATACCATTGAGCTTTGAGTGGATCTCACTGTCAGATGCCTGGAAAGAGCACAGTTTTGTGAAGGGAGCCCTGGACTGAGTCAGGGGACTCATCCCAGCTCCACCACTGTCACCAACCAGCTTCCTGTTTTTGAAACTTGAGTCCATTTGCTATATGTCTTGGGAAAGAGGGGTGAAGGTAGGGATCCCCAAGGTCACATCCAACTGACATTTGGTTTTCTTGTCTGTTAAAACGTAAATCAACACATCAACGGCCAGCCCAGTAGCATGGTGGTGAAGTTTGCGTGCTCTGCTTCAGCAGCCCAGGGGTTGCATGTTTGGATCCCAGGTGTGGACCTACACACCACTCATCAAACCATGCAGTGGCGTGGCGGCATCCCACATACAAAGCAGAGGAAGATTGGCACAGATGTTTGGTCAGTGACAATCTTACTCGAGCAAAAAGACGGAGATTGGCAACAGATCAGCTCCGGGCCAATCTTCCTTACCCCAAAAAACCCCCAAAAACAAACAAACATAAATCATTTATAAAGCAGCCATTTGGATAAGCACCAGGAAAGGAAGTTTTGGGGTAGAAAACTCAACTCTGGAAAATAATCAATTTTGTTCTATAACTGGGACATAAGAAACTATTTTCTGAAATACCACTAATATTATTATATGGCAATTCTCTTCCCATCATTCCTTACAAAAAGTAAGAACTTACCGAATAAAAAAGCTTGTGTTGTCATTATAGTAGCTAAGGGAAGTCGCCTCACCTTCAGAATCACCTCAGAGAAGTCCCTTTTACCCCAGTCCAGCCATTGCTGGTGGTTGGAGGTATTCAGAGTGAAAGCTCTTTGCTGGGGTGGATATAGAGCTCTCTGATGGAGCAGGATTCGGAGAACCTTGGGGAGATGGGGCTCTGATGAGGCTGAGTGCTGCAGATACTGCATCTGTGCTTCTAGCACGTACCCCTTGAGTGTCTTACCCACTGGAGAAGAGCGGAGCCGCCTTCCCTACCTCCAAGATGCCGTGGAGTCGGACTGCTTGAGTTTGAATCCTGGCTCTCCCACTTAAATGGCTGTGTAACCATGAGCAGGATTCTGAACCACCCTACACATCTGTAAAATGGGCATGACTTTAGGACTTCATAAGTTGGTTAAGAAGCTGAAAGGACTTAATTCAAGTAAAGCACATACTATATGCTATGTGGTATTCTAAAGGCTCCTTAAGTGCTAGCTTTTGGTATTATTGTTATTATTTTTGTTGTTATTCTTACCATTGCATCTGAAAAACTCTCTACCACCTGCCAAGTCAAATTTACTTTGAATCAAAAAATGGAAAAAAATATTCTAAGATACAATTTTATTTTTAACTTACTGCTTTGTGTATTAGTATTCTAAACAAATATTCTTTACTCAAAGTAATATTTTCTAAAATAGCTTTCTAGAATATTTACTTAATAATCTGTACTTCATATCTAAACTAGGAACTTGTGTTAGTATTATGGAATTCTTAGATTCGAGGATAGTACAGTGTTGTCAGAAATTGCATACTCAGTTGAGCAGTGTTAGGGGCTGTATCACAGTGCTTCGTCAGGGGCAGCCTTCCCTCAGATTCAATCACAGATGCAGGGCGCTCGTTTACTTTCTTTTTGAATTTTGTCCTGGGACAAGTGACTCTCCAATGGATAATAGATTCTTAATATTTTTGTCCATGAATTTTAAGTTATTTCTCCCAAACATTTAAAAAGAAAGGTGAAATAAACTTTCATGTATTATGAAGGAGAGGTAACATTTATACACTATTATATTCAAATAAAATCCTAATCTTTATTGCGGAGAGAAAAGGTGTTCTGTTCCTCAGTGTTGAATTTTTTTCTTCTAAGGTGAGGCCAACCTTGTTACTTAATCAACTGGAAGCTTCAGAAAACATCATTTTTTATTTTTTCCTTTGCAAATAAAAATCCTAATATCTGGTAGTTGAAGATAAGTGAGATTGTTATTCTATAGTTTCTAGAGAGATTTTTAAGGGGAAACAGTTAAATGTTTACCTGTTTAAGAAGGCCTGCTTTGGGGCCAGCCCCATGGCGCAGCAGTTAAGTTTGCACATTCCGATTCTCGGGGTTCACCGGTTCAGATCCTGGGTGCAGACATGGCACTGCTTGGCAAAAAGCCATGCTGTGGTAGGCATTCCACGTATAAAGTAGAGGAAGATGGGCATGGATGTTAGCTCAGGGCCAGTCTTCCTCAGCAAAAAGAGGAGGATTGGCAGTAGTTAGCTCAGGGCTAATCTTCCTCAAAAAAAAAAAAAAAAAAAGCCCTACTTTATAGTAATAGAAAGTTTTTAAACTGGAAGGCCTTAGAACCTGTATGAAAAATTTTGTGCACATGTACATTTCTCCAGTGAGTGGAGTCTGCATAATGTATTCAAAGATTATAAAATAGGGGCCAGCTCTGTGGCTGAGTGGTTAAGTTCTTGCGCTCTGCTGCGGCAGCCCGGGGTTCGGATCCTGGGCGCAGACATGGCACCGCTTGTCAGGCCATGTTGAGGCAGCGTCCCACATCCCACAACTAGAAGGACCTGCAGCTAGGATATACAACTATGTACAGGGGGGGTTTGGGGAGATAAAGCAGAAAAAAAAAAAAAGAAAGAAAAGATTGGCAACAGTTGTTAGCCCAGGTGCCAGTCTTTAAAAAAAGAAAAGAAACAAAGATTAGAAAATAGAATTTTTGAAGATTAGGAATAACCACTTTGGTCAGTGTAAGGACTATCAATCATTCACTTTTTAGAGAGTACAGGTTTGGGGGTTTTTTCATTTGCTTTCTCTGTTTTTAGCTGTGGTCTCTTGAACTGGGACGTTGAGAGTTTGGGCACATCAGGCCTGGTAGCCAGCACATGAGGAAGTGGGAGGGAGTTCTCTAAAGGAAAGGGAGTCAGAGGGCTTGACGTACTTCATTTCAATCTTTGCTTGGGCCCAGTTCCGAGGACCCGAAGCTCTTCTCACTGCTCTTTGCCCAGCCCTACCCCTGCCTCCTTTTCCAGGACTGAAGATTTTCTTTTATGTATTTGGTGGCAGAAAGTCTTCAGTCTTTGTGATGTGAAACCAGAGCTTAGTCCTCATTTTCAAGAGGAATAGTGTAATATTGTTGGCAGGAGTGGCTCCTTCTGGAGGCTTTGAGGGAAGAATTTGTTTCTTTGCGCTTCTCATCTTCTAGAGGCCACCTGCATTCCTCCGCCTGTGGCCCCTTCCACACATACTCCAGACCCTTCCTTCTGTTGTCACATGACTGTCTTCTCTGTTGGACCTTCCTGTCTCTCTCTTATAAGGACCCTTGTGAGTAGATTGGGCCCACCTGGATAATCCAGGATATCTCCCCATCCCAAGATCCTTAATCACATCTGCAGAGTCCCTTTTACCATGTAAAGTGACATATTCCTAGGTTCTGGAGATTAGGATGTGGACATCGTGGGGAGGGGGGGCATTGTTCTGCCTACCATACTTAGAAAGCTGATTTTTATATTTCCACTGGAAACATGGATTCTGAGTTTCAGTTCATTAATTTAGGAGCATCGGGATGAATATCTGTGGATGTTCCTCAGGCACCTCAAATTTGCGAAGTGTCAGTCTGGATTTATCCCCTTTATCTTGAAGCCTCCTCCCACTATCTGTTCTTAGGTGGTCAATCTTGGTTGATGCTACCACCATATCTATCCCACCCTAACTGGAAACCAGGAGTTGTAGAAGACTGTCTCTTCTGTTTTACCACCCATCCTTCTCCAAGGAATTCAGAAAATCTTACTGATACGATATCCCACCTGTTTCTTGAATTTGTTCTTTTTGTGTTTCTACCATTCTTCTAACTTAGGTCTTCACCTTTCCTCCCTCTGGTTGATTTAATCACCTGGACTGGTGTAGCTATCTACTTGGTCTTCCTGCTTTGAGTCTTGACTCCTTAAATCTTTCCTCTACTTGGCAACTAGAAGTATCTATTAAAAATGAAAATCTGACCATGTTAAACCTTCCAGTCACTCTCCATAACCTGTATAATAAGAAGATCTAAGGTCCTTGTAATGACTTAAACGACACCCTACCCGTCACTGTGACTTGAGGTTTATCCCCCTGTCTAGCTTAATATATTGGCATGTTAGAGGTGCACTTTACTATGTAGATTCTAGTGGTATTGATGGCCTGTATGTCCTAAAGATAGCATCCTTTTTCTTATATCTGTATTTCTTATATCCTGTATTTAAAAAGATTCTTCAGGGGCTGGCCCTGTGGCCAAGTGGTTAAAGTTCCATGTGCTCCACTTTGGTGACATGGGTTCACAGGTTCAGATCCCAGGTGTAGAGCTATTCTGCTCATAGGCCATGCTGTGAGGCATCCCACATACAAATTAGAGAAGATTGGCATGAATATTAGCTCATGGGTAATCTTCCTCACCAAGAAAAAAAGAATCCTCATAAGTATTTAATGACTATTAATATTCCAGCCCATCAGTATACTTTTTGTTAACTATCGTGTTCCCTCAATTCAGTCAGTATGTTGATTAGCTATTAAATATAATCTTTTGAATATTTTTATTTGGATACTTTAGTGTTTTCCATAGAGAAGCACAGATGACTTAATATAGTCTAATTCAAGTGATTACTTTTGTGTTATTTTGTACAGTTGATATTCATTTATGTTTTCTCATAAATTTAATCCCCCTTTGTGCTCTTCACTTTTCCCTGCAGTTCCATGTTTCCCTCTGAGATTATTTTCCTTCTGCCAGAAAGACTTGGCATTTCTTTTAGTGCAAGTCTGCTGGTAGGTAACCACTTCTCTCAGTTTTTGTTTGTCTGAAGCTATCTTTATCATTTTTTAAAGAAAACTTTTCTGGATATGGATTTGTAGATTCTCGGTGTTTTTATTTTTTCCTCACCACTTTAAATATGTAATTCCATTATCTCTTGGCTTCATTCATTTCTGTTGATATGTCAGCCAGTGATCTTATTGTTGTGCCTGTGACAGTATTATCTTTTTTTTACTCGCTGCTTCTAAGATTTTGCCTTTTGGGTGTCAGAGAGGTGGGAGGAATTAACATGATACACCATGGTGTGTTTTTCCTCCATCTGGAGCTCACAGAACTTTTTGTTTCTGTGGGTTAATCTCTTTGATTAGTTTTAGAAAATTCTCAGCTGTTCAAATATTTGTGTTCTACTGTTTTCTCTCTGATCTCTGTCCACATACATCTTCTTCCACGTGTTGACCTTTTCACCATGTGGCCCATGTTCCTAACACTCTTTTCTGTATTGCCCATTCCTTTTTGTTTTTTTAATTTCAGTTTAGGTATTTTTTATTGACTTCTGCTGAGTCTATTCTGTTGTTAAACACATCCACTGAGTTCTTAATTTCAAATATTTATCCTTTTGGAATTTCATTTGTTTTTTTCCTTAATGTATTCACTCTCTGTGGTGAAACTCTTCATCTTTTAGTCTACTTTATTCATGTTTCCTCTTTCCTTGGACATGTTAGTCATTATTTTAAAGTCTTATCAGTTAACTCCAATGTATGGTTTATGTGTGGTTCTGGTTCTTCTTTTGTCTTTTTCTTCTTGGTGTTTGGTCTTGTGGCTCTGTCTTTTGGGACATCTTGGAAATTTATGTTAAGTGCTAGACATTGTGTATAAAATTTATAGAGGCTCCAGAAAATATCTTCTTCTAGATACTCCAGTTAAGGACTATGCTAAATTGAGGCTAATTCACTCAATGTCTTGTTCATCTAGCTTGCCAAGTTTCTAACTAGTATATTCTCTAAGCCCTGCTTCCTGTGGGTTCTGAAATCTTCTGAGATGCCTCTGCTCTGTTTTTCAGAAGCTTTTGGTTTAAGTTTTAAGCCTCTCTTTCTGTGCAGCCCCTGGTATTTGGCATATGTCCTGGTGAGAAAACCAAATGTATACTTGAAGCCTCCCGAGTCTTCACCGGATGCCCTTTTGGCCTCTTTGTCCCCAAAGTGAGCCTCCTTTAGGCTTTGTACTGGGTTTTGCATGGAATTCAGCCTCTCCCAGCTGAGAATTGGCATGCCCCAGGCGAAAATGGCTAGAGGACAGCTCACTTCTCTGAAGTACTTTCCTCTCCTCAGCAGTTCTCTGTTGCTTTCCAGCAGCTGATCCTGTATTTTATTGGTTTTTCTAGATGACCAATAGAAGTGGGAGCTCTTGTCTGTCACCGGCTACTCCATCTCTCCTGGAAGTAGGAGCATCATTTATTTTTCAACTTCAATTTGATAAAAGAAAAATGCTCACTTTTTTCTACTTTGTTTATGTTTCTGTTGATTTGTAAGAGGACTTTACAAATTTCCTGAATTTGATTTCCTTTTATTTTTACTCTTTGATCTTATTTTTTTAAGTTGGAAAAAGTTTTACTTTTGGTTATCAAATTTACCATCCTTTTCCTTTACTATATTTTTCTGTTATGGTTAGAAAGATTTTTTTATACCACAAATTATGTATTTATTTTTTCTACTAATTTTTTATGTTTTAAATTTTTAATTCATCTAGAATGAGTGTTGGCATATTGTTTTAATGCATCTGTTTAACCATTTGTCTTGTCCATCTATTACTATAGATATATTATTGAATTGTTTTTCCCAGGTTAGGATCTTTGTTCTTCCCTCGCCTTTTTCCTAACAAAAGGATTTCAATGGGATTTTAGTTGACATTGCATAAGATTTATGAATTAATTTTGGGAGTGTTGTCTTTTTGCACTATTTTAGTTCTCTCGCCTAGAAAAGTATGTCTCTCCATTTATTCACTTTTGTGTCCCTCAATAAAGTTTTGTCATTTTCTGTATATACGTTCTGCTCATTTCATGTAAAATTAGTTTTCTATTTTGAATTCTCTCCTAATTAATTCTTAATCATCCTAAATGCCATTTTTTTGTGTGTGTCACAGGACACTCTGTGCATACCTTTGTCATATTACCTATCCTATATATTGAACTTAACGGTTACTGTCTGTCTCTCTCCCCTTCTAGACTATAGGTACTTCCCGGACAGGGACTGTGTAATCATGTTCAAAAGTTTATAATGACACATGCCAGGAGGTGTCCTTTTCTCTGTCCTTTTCTTTTTACTTTTTAATTTAGCCATCCACATGTAATTTTTTGTACATGTGAATATTCTATGTACCTGTGCATTTATCCCCCCATGTTATCTGAATTCTTGTTTCAGGGTCTCTGTGTTATCACATGTGTGGTTTTGTTAATTTCTTTCATTTAGATTTATATGTGCCTACACAAAAAAAGACATTTAAGGCAACTGGCCCAGCAGCGTAGTGATTAAGTTCGTGCACTCTGCTTCTGCAGCCTATTGTTCGTGGGTTTGGATCTCTGGTGTGGACCTACACACCACTCATCAAGCCATGCTGTGGCAGCATCCCATGTGCAAAGTAGAGGAAGATTGGCACAGATATTAGCTCAGGGCCAATCTTCCTTACACACAGACAAAAAGGCATTTAAGGCAGCTCAGTGACCTGGGTTAATTAAAACATTCATTCCACCATCTGGTGTGATTTATGTACCAGAGTCCCTGGTCAGGACACAAGGAGGGTCTTATAAGAGAAAGGAGAGAAATTAATTGCTATTGAGATTATACTTTGTGCCAGGTCTGAGCTATGTGATTTTCCAAACATTTTATCATTTAATCCAAACAACAATCTTGTCTCCTGATTTTCTGATGATGATATTAAGGCTTGGAGAAATGAAATAACTTGTCCAAAACCTCCCAAATTCCAAGTGCCGTGGTAGGGCTTTGAGCTTGAACATGTCTGGCTGCAAAGCCCAGGAATCACAAAACTGAGTGTGATTATTGAAGACCTCCAAAAGCCTCCCTATGTTTTTAGTATCTTGACTTTGTTTTTCTCCTGGCTAATATGGTAAGAATTATGTTTGAAACCTAAAAAGCTAGGTGGACTATATCAAAAGGACTCCAAATCTGGAAATTGCAATTTTCATAAACATATAAATCCATATATTTCCATGAAAACTATATATAGGTTATACTATATATATATTTAGAATACTATATATAGGTTAATACTCTTCTTTAGATTGTGCTCCACTAACGAGGTTAGTTAGAGAAGATGAATATATTCTTTTTTGAAATGATTTTTTTAATATACTGTCATTAAGAATCAGCCAAACTCAGCTCTAATCTTTGTTTTTACCTATCTCTCTGATCTTGGATCTGTCATTTCCTCTATCTTTGCAAAGGGATTAATTATATGTCTTGTTGACCTTAAAGGTACTTTTTGAGGAATTGAAATATCAAACTAAAAGTAATCTGATAAAACTATAAAGCCCCATTCTAATAGGTATTATTTACAAATGGTACATTCTCCTGGTGGGATTTTTATGCATTTCTCACTCATCAACTATTTATTGAATGTTATTCTATTCCAGGTACTACACTAGGCACATGAAGTTAGAATTATTTTTCATATAACCTAGTGTCTGCTTAACAGGTTTTAAACTACACTTACAGGGGACTTACAAATATTTTTCATTTTTGTCTTCCTTTCACCGTCATAAAAGTATGCAGTGATTTTTAAATGTTTCCTTGAATATTGTTCTAGCTTACCTCATGCAATGAGGTCATAAGATGATCTCCTTAATATGTATCACGAGATTATTTCTGTTTCAATGTTCCAATTTATAAATTTTCTTTTGTAAATATAATATACATGAGATGTAAGTAGCTTTTTGTTCAATCTGAGCTTCTTCAAGAGAGAGGCTCTGTGGAGATCTTTGGCATCCATGAGAAGAAAGTTTTTCATGTATGAATTTGGAACTAAGGGAGTCTCTACAGGAAACAACACTTGTCAAAAAGTTTCCTATACACGTGGCCTGTGAGTGAAGTGGTTAAGAAGATGGCTTTAGGGGTGAGATAGAGTTCTAAGCCCTGATGTGACACTTGTAGCTGGGTGAGTTTTGGCGACATACTTAACCTTTCTGAACCTCAGTTTCCTTATCTGTCCAGTGGAAAGGATGAAAGGATGTGCCTTGTAGGTTGCCCATACAGGCCTGAAGACTTGGCCTGGCATACAGGAAGCGCTCTGTGAGTGAAAACTCCAAGCTCATTCTGACCAAGGGCCTATTCCTTCCGCTTTGCCCTTCATCCAGTCCTGGAAGGAAACCCATGTGGTCCTATTCTGTTGTTTATAGTGGGTACTGATCAGAATTACCTCAAAGAGAGAACTTGGATTACCACAGTTGTCTTTCTTAACATGACATAAATCATTTCTACAAAAGGGGTGAAGGAATTCTAAATATATTCATCCTCAAAATTTTCAGAACCGTGTTTATAGTGGGATTCTAGTTCTTCCATAAAGTGATTCCAGTTTAACATAATCGTACAATTATGCTTCATTTTTTCTCCGTTCCTTTTTATCCCAGCCAAAGTAGATCATCTTCTGCCCTCTAATTTGATTGACAGGGAGCATATGAGTGCTTTGTCTTCATGAGATGAGAGTTGTTCTTGTACATAGAGAGTTGAAATAATTGCCCGTAACCCCAAGCTGTGGGTGTTTAGTGTCATGAGAACGAGGAGGTTGGCTATGACTTTGTGACAAGACGATAGGTAGGAAGCTAATGCAAATGTGTAGGAAATTGGGGGAAAAAAGTTCTGAGCTTCCTATATAGTTACTTCCAAGGTAAAGTAGAAATTAACTATCCCCATTTTCAGAACATAAATATCACTCTTTTCTTTTGTTGGTGTGCATCAAATATTAATTTTCAATAAGTGAGTATGATATAATGATGTTGTACTGAAACCATTGGTTCCCTTCACAAGTGACAGTTTTAAAAGAGCTCGTGTTTGGGGATACTGGCAGTATAACAAATGTTTGCCTACCAAACATGATGATGGCAGTGAAAATTTAGTTAATTTGTGATAATGTACTTATTTCCAAAGGAAATATAATTTATATATGATCAGCTTTCTCTGTACTCTACTTAAAATGTACATAGGGGTTTGTGTGTATGTCAGACACATTTGTGCTGTGATGCACTTGAAGAACATGCTGTGAATCTCTAATTATGTTAAAAAATTATTTTCTTAGAGCAACATTGTACTCATATACTCTACACATGTAGTTTTTTGAATAGATTCCTGGCATGATAATTACATAATCATTCAGTACAGTAGAAACATCATTATGGTCAAATACTAATTAGCTACTAAAATGAAACAAAACAGAACCTAGTTCACAGCTTATTATAAAAAGTGTTTAATATTGTATAAAACCAAATGTATGGTTAAAATTATTATTTGCTTTAAACGTGAGTCATTTTTTCCCCCATGGCAAGGAATCAGTGTTCTGGATGCTTATTACCTAATTGATTGCTTGGGCACATGTTACGTGTTATTGTCAGAGCCTTTATGATTAGCTCTGTGTAGTGGAGTGTCCAAAGAACTTGCTAGTGGGATGTCCCCCAGGGCTTCTGCAGAACTAGGAGACTGGCCTAAATCTTCAGATTTCTTCACGTGCTCACTCTAAGCCTTTGGGAACATGAGATTTCAGTAGTAAATCACTCATTTCTAGAATGCTGGGTTGGACATCTTTGGTGCTGAGGATGAGTGATTCTCAACTGTTTTTCCTCCCCAGGGCACATTAGGAATATAGTGCAGTCCTGTCTGTAACTGAATCCTGGCAGTTGTGATTCTCTAGGTGTGTTTGTGGTGGGAGAACAGTCAGGTGAAGTATAAGCTCTGGTAGAGGGCACTGGGAGGACGCAAATAGGTTGACACATCTCTTAAGTAAGTCTGTTGAGCACACCTCTCAAGGGTGTGTTACCCTCAGTCTGGTTGAAAATGACTTCTGTGGATAAAATGGAGTTTATTTAGTACTCGGCGGCTTCAGTGCCCTTTGTGAATATGTTTTTGAGAACATGGCTCTAGCTGCTCTTCTCTCATATACATAAGGAATCTCAATGCCCATACATGATGTTAGGTCTTGTGATCCTGAGGCATACTATAAGCCTAATAGGAATTAGAGACATTCTTATTTTCATATTGTTACCTTTGGTGTCTCAGAATATTGTTTCAATCATAAGTGCTTCTTCTGATAAGCGATTTGTAAGTCAGATGTTTTGTAGGTTTTATGCTACATTCTTTCTTTTTCTTCGTGTTTTCCTATTGTCCTTGGCTTTAGTTTTGGCCATGTATGTATTAATTTTATTTCTTAATAAATGGTTTGTAATACAGTTGAAACAGGACACATATGTAGGATAGAAGACCACTGCTGGGCTTCCTGATGCACTAAATAAACGATGCCAGCTTGCTTCGCCCGTGTCTGATATAGCTACTGTGGCTCAGGGGGAACAGCAATTGCTATCTGACCATTCAGTTCTGTGTTCTTACAGTTAAAAAATTGTATAGGAAAACAAAATACTTCAGATTGTGAAAATATTCACTAATGAGTCAGTAAGTTATATTATTAGTCAAACATCCTCTTCAAATACTCTTTGATTTAATTGAAGATAATGCGATACAAATTGATTATAAAGTGAAATCATAAATCTTGCAAAGTATGTGACATGATGGTCTGGAACATTTCTACTCACAGGCGAAGGCATGAAACAATGAGGATCTGGCAGAGTTATGCTAATGAGAAAACCAAGGATGTTAAGTTCTTCGATTGAGAATTATTTGAATATCAAAGAATTACAAGAGTACTTTAGGAAAAATGATAAAGTCCTTGACTATTTTTTACAAATATAGTTATGTTTAAAACCATCTTGTAAAGATTAAATGTTACATGAAGGATATCATAATGTGCTAGTGTAAAATATTGTTAGAAAAATTCTGCCCAAAACTCCAGTTCATTCATTTTTTTGTTCATTCTTAGAGTTGCATACAGTCGCAAATATTGCCTAAACTTGTTTTAGTAGTTTTTATTTTCCTTGTTCTAGCTAAGTCCCAAATCTTTTTTTTACCCATCACTATTTATTATAAAATTTTAGCCCCTATTTTAAGGAGATTCACGTCAAATGGCCTTTTTTCTAGAACCAGCTGTCTTGGATAATAAGAGCCTTCTGTATATAAAATAAATGTATGAATTATGTGATTCTACATGGATAGCTATGCATTTTCACTGTGTTTTAGTGGTCTAAAATGAATGTCAGAATTTTAATGGAAATTAATTATGGCTAAATTGCAAACAAATAATTTATGTGTTTTTTTATTCAGCGAGCTTAGGCCGGAATCTGGATATTAGTTGTATGGGTCTGATTCTTTTAGACAGATCAGTTAAACCATATGTATATAGATCACTTTCTAGGAGATGGAAATATTTTTATTACAGTTCTATTAATAACTTCCATTTGTATAACATTTTATTCTTAGAAAGTGAATAATTATTTCATTACCCTTTGTACTGTGTGGTATTTGTTGCAATGAAATTGCCTGTTCTCCAAAAGTTTTACCAGACTATTCCTTCTAATTCTTCTCCACATGTTGACTCTATGACCATCTATGAGCTGAGATCTTAAAAATAGTGTTAAAGAACTAAAAAGGTTTTGAGATCCCAATAGTAAAGCAGCTGTTTTTGCAGGTATCTTGTGATCTATAATCCTTCAGAACAAGACCGAAAATCGATGGTCTCCATCTGTGTGAGTTCCCCCACAGTGCTGCTGTCTTCTGCTTCAGGAAAGCCTGTGGAGATTCAGATGAGTGCAGTGTGGGATACAGCGGATAATATTTCAAAGACAGCCTACGAGGTAGGTTCTTACCCTAGAACTTAAAGAGGCATCATAAAAGAAAAGCACGGGCAGTATAGTTTATATATATATATGTATACATGTCTCCTTGAGCTGTCAAGTTGGTATATGTGAAGTGGTTAAAGTAGTAAATACCAGAAGATTTAACTGACCAGGTAAATGACACTAAATGAAAATAGATTCTCTGTTTCCCAAAATATTAATATCTTTGTTAGTATGTATATTGCATGTTATTATTAGCATGCTATTAGTATGTATATTGTGTACCTTTGTAGGTATGTATATATTGTAACTTTTTCCTGAACTAATGAAGTAATCATTACTCATAAAATTTTGAATTTTTTTGTCTAACACAATTTAACGACAATTACACGTATTGAAATTGAGATAAGTACCACCCTTCTAAATAACTTTGAATACTTTCAACTTTCCATTGCAAAGGTGACATGAAAGACTTCCTAGAATAAGATTTTTTTTCCTGAGATATAATTATGGGAAATCTGGGTTCATGTAATAGACATTTTGGGGGAAAATTTCTTAAAAGAAGCAATATTAAACTGAACCCCCCAGTGACTAGAAAGGTTGAACTTTTAGAGTCTGGAGTGTAGTTTAAACTGTACTTCTGAAGACATAGCCATAAGTTAGGAACTCTAGAAGAGAATTACTTCTGCTTGTTAAAAGCCATTGCTGGTTGCTCTTCTAAACCCATAATCCTTCACATAGAAAGGAAAAGTATAATGCAAGTTTTGGTCAGATTTTACAGGAAACACCCCATGTGGAAACTGGAGCAGTAGCTCCTGGGAGGCAGGGGCCGTGTCTTCCAGTGTGTGCATCGTCTGTGCCTCCTTTAGTCTCTGCTAGACCCCAGGCATTTGATGGCTGGTATTGACTGAACCAGTGTGCTGAATATTTATATTATTACGTTTACCATTTTTATTTTTAATGTACTGACATATCATAGTATTGTAAAAAGATCCATGATTATTAGGAAAAATCGTAGTTCATAGTAAGCCCTAACCTTCATCCAGAATTTCCCGCTCTGAGCGTCTATTAAGAGCACTGTAGGACAATTGAGGATGGTCACGTAATTTCATATATTGGATGAAAACATTAGTGCCTTTGATAATCCTACTGACTTGAAGTTAGGTTCCGTGGATAAACTGAGATGTGGATATTCTATCCTATGTTATCAAAACATATTTATAGAATGGTATTATATTCTCTTTTCAAAAAATAGAGTAATTTGTTGTTTTCACTAGAAGTGTAAATGGTTTTCCTTCAGTAGATTACATTTTTCTTTAATAAATTCCTTCCTCTATTTTTTAAAGATCTCTTTTCTAGCACAGATGCCACCATTGGGACTAAAAGTATATACAATTTCAGAATCAAGAAGCTCACATTCACATTTAGCTGAATATGCCCTGTATAATGGTAACATAGAAGATAAAGGAATTTTCAAAATGGAGAATATAAAAAGTACTGAAGAAGATATAACTCTTGAAAACTCCTTTATTAAGCTTCAGTTTGGTCAGTCGGGGCTTATGGAGGTATGTTCTGGTTAGTTCTGAAATTCATAGAAGCCTTATCACTTTTATTACAATATGTGCAGATTACTTATGCAAAGGAGAAAAAGTCGACACAAGTGCTCTGGGAGAAAGGATGGATGAGCTCTATGTACCTTTTTGTGGTCCACAGTGACCAATTCCTCCTCACCAGTGTGTTCTATGGGTACTGCTGCTCTGTGAAGTGTTTGTTACCGGTCCTCAAGATAAGGATGGAAGCCATGGCTGTTGAGAAATGTTTATGGAAACTTTGAAAGCAATTTGACACAGCACATTTATGCCTATTGAATCGAGAAATAAAAAATTTGAGTATATCTTTGGTATATCATTTTAAATATAATTTTTCTAGTAATTCACTTTTATTGTACTTTACAAAAATATTGGTCCATGCATATTGGACATAAAAAATAAACCTGCTTGTTTACTACAGAAAGTTTTAGAAGCACCAGTGAAGATTTCTTAATTTGTGTATCTCTTTCTTCCTTGATGAACTGTGTTCAGACTTTTTGTTCCTGTTGTGAAGGTTTCAAATCCTAAGGATAAGTATAAAATGTGGATGTTCATCCAAGAATTGTGAATATTAGAGGCTGAACAGTAGCAGTTTTCAAACTATTCCCAGGTAGTTTTTTTTTAAATTGACATATACATAGAACCAGATGCAACATTGTCAATATCTTAATAGTGAGTTGCCTTAATTTTTTTTTTTTATGCTTAGAAAATGATAAATAAAGAAGATGGTAGACATCATAAAGTACAAGTGCAGTTTTCATGGTATGGAACTTCGAATAAAAGGGACAAAAGTGGTGCCTACCTCTTCTTACCTGATGGGGAAGCCAAGGTAAGTACTGATGAGCTGAGCAGTGAATAAGCACTTATTGAAAGAGTAAAGAGGAAAAAAATAAGTGCATCTCATTGTTTTGTCATCTATTAGGACCCGATAAGTGGCTCCACTGTTATATCTCCTTCTTGACACTTAGCAATTTGTAGTTGAATGTTAGATAAATAATTTTTCAGAGTTGGAAATCAGCAGAAACACATGCTCTCCACGGAAAGAAGCTGGATTTGATTTAGGGTTAGTGTGCGTTTGTGGTATTATGTACGTATGTGGCACAGCATGTATTTAGACGCAAAATATCCAGCCATGTGGGAAAATAGATTGGCACTGGGCCATTTTTCTCCTTACCATTTAGCACTTTAAAAAACAAAATTTTGGGGTCTGGCCTGGTGGCGTAGTAGTTAAGTTTGCGCGCTCCGCTTTGGTGGCCCAGGGTTCACCTGTTCAGATCCCAGGCACAGACCTGTGCACTGCTTGTCAAGCCATGCTGTGGCAGGCATCCCGCGTATAAAGTAGAGGAAGATGGGCACAGATGTTAGCTAAGGGTCAATCTTCCTCAGCAAAAAAGAAGAGGAGTGGTGGCGGATGTTACTCAGGGATAATCTTCCTCAACAACAACAACAAAAACCCCCAAATTTTGGAGGCCAGCCCTGTGGCTTAGTGATTAAGTTCGACACTCTCCACTTCAGCAGCCTGGGTTTGCATCCTGGGCACAGACCTACACCACTCATCAGCAGCCATGCTGTGGTGGCATCCCACATACAACATAGAGGAAGATTGACACAAATGTTAGCTCAGGGCTAATCTTCCTTAAGCAAAACAAAGAGGGAGATTGGCAACAGGTGTTAGCTCAGGGTGAATCTTCCTCAGGGGGAAAAAAAGTTTTCCTTACACTCGAGTATAAAGGTAGAATACACAAATTCTGGCACATTGTAAAAATGGAGAAAACTGTGAAGAAAACAATAAAATTTATCAACTATTCCACAAGCCTGTGAAAATCATTGTCAACATTTTGATGGATTTTTTATTGTCTTTTATTCTATGTATATCCCTTTTTCCTTCATTTTCAAGCTTTGTCTTCTGCATGTACTTGTTTGATTTTTTTTTGTTGTGACAGTGCTCGCAATCTGATGATATGTTCTTTGAAAACACAACTTTAATGTACACTGTTGTGTTTAAAAACTTTCAGCTATGAGATGAATAAGGTCTGAGGATCTAATGTATAACATGGTAACTATATAGAGTTGATAACACTGTATTGTATAATTGAAATTTGCTAAGAGAGTAGAACTTAAATGTTCTCACACACAAAAATATATGTGTATATATATATTTGTGAAAAAAAAGAATTTCCTATTGTTGCATATTTAAATTTTCTCCCAATACTTTACTACTGTAACATTGTGATAGGCTTTCCTTGTACTGTTCTTTTCATATAATGCTGATTGTTTCCCAGGAATAACTTTCTAGAAGAGTTATTTTGTGTCAGTGAATTGGGCCTTTTGGGATGTACTCCTTATTTTCCCATTAGAAAGACTGCATAAATACTCACTCGCACCAGCATTTTTTGAGAGTAGCTCTCTAATATACCATTCCAAGCACTGAGAATTAGACATATTAAAAGCTTTACTTATAATAATAGGTGAAAAATATTTTACTATTAAGATTTTTGTGATTATTATTGAGGTTAAACTTTTTTATAAATTGATTTATCTCATATTTCTTTCATGATTTTCCTATTAAAGTTCTTTGTCCATTTTTCTATTGTTATGACGTTAATCTGTAGCTACTCTTTATGTAATGTAAAAATGAATCCTTTTCCATATATATTGCAAAATTTTCCCTTAATGTGTCATTTAATTTATTACTTTTTCTGTTAGAGTAATTTTTAATTTTTGCGGGGTCAATTCTGTATTTTTTTTCTTTAGAGTTTCTTCCTTTGCTTTTATACTGATACAGCCTTTCCTCTCTTCAAGATAAGTTAAATATTCTCTATATGTTGTTGCCTAGGGACCTGTCTTTTTAAAAAGTTACTTTTGTTTTACAATTTAGAAAAGCCTGCTAACCAAACTCAGAGATTTTAAAAAGGGATTGTGTTGGCCACACTAAGGACTCTAGTTTTTTGTTTTCGTTGTTTTAAATCAGTGAGAAATTAAAGATAATCTATAGCTCGTAGGAGGCATTCCAGGACAGGCAGCGGATCCTTCGTCGCGTTTTCTCACTTAACATAGCTTTTGTCCTGGAACAGGGGTTCCCTTTTGGTTGATTGTGCTTATGCTTAAAACAAAAGTAATTGTGCTAGGGAGTATTTTGCATGGGCGATAGGAATGACTTTACTTAAAAATGTATCTTTAAATAGCTCTAATGTAGATAGAAAGATAAAGAGAATTATCATATGTTTAGAAAGAGGAAATAAAAGAACATCAGGGGAAGAGGCAGCTGGATATATCAGAAAAAGGCCAGAGTCCAGAAATCACCATTCCAGGTTTCATCCCCCTCCGTTAACTTCCTAGCTATGCAGTAATTAGGTACGAGAACTTGGTATACCAACTATAAAATATTAGGATAATTTTAGAAAATTTTTCTCTAACCAAAGAGGTAAATTTGGAAGAAAATTACACGGTTCTGAAAATCTTATGCTACTTAAGTAGTTCATATTGCAAGCCTAGTTTTTTATGCTATTGTTGAGCTTTTTAAGGTGCGTAATACTTAAGAAAATATAATTCTTCATAAATGCTTTCAATTTGTTCCTATGTCACATAAGTTATACGTTTGATTCCATTTTTCTTTACCTAGATTCTAACTAATAAAAACTAAACCAGTGATTGCCTTAGTTTTTTCAAGTTTGTAGATTTGCTTTCTATTCAGCTGGTTCTTTCCAGTAAAAGGGCAGAGTGTTTTATAACATAGTAAACCTAACTGTGATTGAACCGTGTTTCTGGATCCTGCTTCCTGTTTGCTTAGATGACTCCCTGTGGTCATCCTTGCCACCTGCCCCGACTCCTGAACATTAGGGCACCATGGTTACAGTAAAGGTTTGCTGGGGAAAATGTCACTGCTGTAGAATGATTACTGTTTCTAATAAGTGACATATGGACAATATAGGAGGATTTTAATTAGAAATTTTTATAGCTGTGGGGAAATGTTTGTAGATCATCCAGTCCAATCAAGTTGTGAACATTTTTATTTTCTATTTTCAGCCATTTTTGTCTAATGAAAAATCTTATATTCAATTTTTATAGCATGTGTGTAAAGGTTTGGTTTTCACTTAAAATTGCAAATATCAGATGATGTGTGTTTGTCATTTTGGAAACTATAACAAACATTTCTCAGAAAAATTAAAAGCCAAAATATTTTTCTTAAAAATGTCATTTCCTCCTCAGCCTTATGTTTACACAACACTGCCCCGTGTCAGAGTGCAACGTGGAAGATTTTATTCAGACGTGACTTGCTTTTTTGAACATGTTACCCATAGAGTCCGACTGTACAACATACAGGGTAAGACAACAGAGAAACACAGTTGTGAAACATATGTATACTGGTTCTTGAGATCTTGCTTTTCTTGTCGTTTTTAGTAAATTACTAATTGGATTTTGGAGATGATATCATAATCTGTCTAAACTTGACATCATGCGTATTGTATGATTTAAAATATATTTACTCTTTGACAATCAAAAATGGTAAAACATGGGGTCAGCCCCTTGGCTTAGTGGTTAAGTTTGGCGTGTTCCGTTTCGGTGGCCCAGGGTTGGATCCCTGGTGCAGACCTACACCATTCTGTTAGCAGCCATGCTGTGCTGGCAGCTCCCACACTAAAAGTAGAGGAAGATTGGCATGAATGTTAGCTCAGGGGAATCTTCCTCAGAAAAACAAAAAAAAGGTAAAATATTTAATTCCTTACATATCCATGTTCTTTTTTTCTGTATATCTTCTCTTTCCCACTGCAATATTTGTCTTTGTCGTGAGCTTACTAACTGGAAACTTTACTTCTAGGATCTAAAAACAGTGTGGTATTTTTTATTTTATAAAATGGGAATTATGTCAAATGTGGCTTCCTGTTAGTGGATCACTGACTACCTCTGATACACAGACACACACAGTCTGCCCTAAATATAGAATGTATTGCAATAGCATGTATCACTGGAATTGAACTTTAAAAGAAAAATGTTCTAAACTAGTTCTGTTTGTTTACAACTCGTTAGCTGTTAGAGTATAAAATCAGGCAGTTGTTTATTGCTTTTAGGACAGTATGGAGCAACATCTTTATTAACTGAGTGACAGCCTTTGATCCTTTGGGAACTTAACCATGGGCAATGGCACTGGTCCTTCCATAGGGTCTGGGTAGAGCTGTGGTTCCCAAACACTCAGAATTGTACAGTTATGTTGACTGATTTTAAATTCAGCGTTTTTAGAATGGAGTACTTTTCCAACCACAAATTTAATCCTAGTAACCAGACCATTTACCATGGTATCAACTCTTAGAAAAGGGCCTCATGAAAACACCACTTTAAATTTTTCTTGCTGTTTGCTTTAAATTTTTCTGAGCTGAAAAAAAATTAGAAGAGGAAAAATATTCTTTGCCTGAATTTTCATACAGGTAGCAAATAAAGCACTTCACAAACTAATGATAAAATGGATGGACAGGCACTCTTTACTTTTTAAACATTGTGAGGAAGGAAGGGATACTGTGTTCAGGGAATTTCTTAGCGGAAGTTCAGTTTTCTCATTTCAGTATCTAAATTTAATTTTGCTTTTAATTAACTTTTTTTAACTGCACATTTCATTAATGTTTACCTTTTGTTAGAATTTCAGATGTGGACAAACTTTCTCATGCAACTTCTTGGGTCATGATATAATATGTTTTCAGAATAACCCATGATTCATAGGTTAAATCAAGAAGTAAAAGATTTTCTGGAAGGTGGGAAAAATCATACTAGACATTAACTTTGTGTCCTAAATGTGACTTCTACAATTATCTGCAGTTACTTTGCTACCTACAAGAAAGTTTGTAGTTCTGAAGTAATCTTTTGTTGAGTTTCTTAATACCTCTAGTAAGTCAGAAAGAATATTTCTGACCATCCCTTTGTACTCCTGTATAAGCCATTGTTTAACATCTCTGAGAAATCTAAAATTACATTTTCAGCTGTGGGAAAAGGTTGCATTTTATGAGTAGAAAATAACAGTATCACACAGGAGGCGCACTTAACTACTTTTAACTTTGCTTAAAACTATTATTTTTTTGATGGAAAAGTTCTTCCTTGAGTACAACATGGCACACACTTTGGCACAGACCTGTGTCATCAAGCTTGGTTTACCACTGTTTTTCATCAGTTATATTTGGGGATAGGCGGTGTCTCAGAATAAATGCTGAAGCTGCTCATCAGAAAAATCCAGCTTCTCAATAAAGTGTAATTGCTTAATTGCTTTTGCTATTATTTGCTTCTGTCACCAGTACAGCAGCTTCTGATTTTTCTTGGGTTGTCCAGGGGATCTGGATCTCATATCAGAGCATGGTTTCTATAAATTAGAGGGCCCTCTTCTGTTGCGGTGGCTGTAAGCTTAGCTTGCTGTCTCTGTATGTTAGCTTGCTGTCATGCTTCAGTGGTTGATTTGGAGATTAATAGGCTCTGACTTGCCTATTTACTTATTCCAACAAACACCCACTCATCAGAATTAAATGCTAGGGCCTGGCCCAGTGGCTGAGTGGTTAAGTTCATGTGCTTCACTTCAGCGGCCCAGGGTTTTGCCAGTTTGGATCCTGGGCATAGACCTAGCACAACTCATCAAGCCATGCTGTGGCGGCATCCCACATGGCAGAACCAGAAAACCTACAACTAGAATATACAACTATGTACTGAGGGACTTTGGGGAGATGAAGAAGAAAGAGAAAAAAGATTGGCAACAGGCGTTAGCTCAGGTGCCAATCTTTAAAAAAAAAAAAAGAAGTGAATGCTTCTCTTTTCTCCTCTCCTCCTCTCTGCCTGTCCCTGACTGGAGATGAGGCCACCGAGATTTAACTGACTCTTTGTCCTCCAAGATGGAGTGTTGACTCTAGTTAGTCAGATAAGGAAGAGAGATTGTTCTGAACAGGACACTTAGGAGTATTAGCTTGGAGCCAGCCCAGTGGCACAGCGGTTAAGTTTGCATGTTCCACTTTGGTGGCCCAGGGTTCACTGGTTTGGATCCTGAATGCAGACCTATGCACCGCTTGTCAAGCCATGCTGTGGCAGGTGTCCCACATATAAAGTAGAGGAAGATGGGCACAAATGTTAGCTCAGGGCCAATCTTCCTCAGCAAAAAAGAGGAGGATTGGTGGCAGATGTTAGCTCAGGAATAATCTTCCTCAAAAAAAAAAAAAGTATTAGCTTAATAAAAATAAAAAAATAAGTATGCAGACTTCAGAGTGCCTTCTGGATGTTTCAGTGGGTGGAATAAACTTGGGCTGAAGCATTTTTTTCCTGATATTAGATTTCTGTAGTTTGAAAGCAGAAACCTTCAAAAGTTTGTGAGAAATGACAGATAAGTAAGTTAGCTATAATACGAAGTTAAGTCAGAGTGCTTCTCCAGATGAATTTCACTGTGCTTTCCTGGATTGAACCTGAAACTTTTCAAAGTGACGTATCAGTCTTTCTTTTTGCTCTCTCAAGCCTGGAGCATTTATTTTTTTTCTAACATGAAAGTAGTTGGTAGGAGATGGAGACACCAAATCACCTGAAAGGCTTTCTCCAAACTGTATGTTCTCCCATGTTTGTATGTCAGCCCTTCTCAACAAATCTCCCACCTGGAAAAAATAAACCCAATTGTGGAGACGGAGTCTTTTCTCAGTAGCCCTTATGACCCACTTCCATCTGTCCTTTTCTTTCATACACCATTGATGAGGGCTCAGGTTGTCTGGATCCTGGCTCTTTGGAGTTTTAATTAAATCACTAATGGAGACCTATGACAGAGATGTAAAGTTTTCAGGGTGTATGACGCTAGGTGTTCAAACTACCTGAAAGGGCTTTGGTTATGCTGCTCCAAAGAATCTCTTCTGAGAAATACTTAAAAACTCTTTGATGTTTTAAACTTTGGCCTCCTGTAAACCAGGCATCTGGGTGATTGATCAAAGTGCACAGACAGAATGTAACTTTTCGTCTTAGGTCCAAAGAAAACTTTAGCTAACTTCCAAGCTTTTGTAGATTGGCTTTTATTTAATATTTCTTAAAATAACAAAAATATCTGTTCTCAAATTGAACTCATTAAACTATTTTTGAATAATGCTAATTTTGCCTCCCTTACACTGACCAGATGCTATTATTTGAATGAGTATTAATGAATAGAGCCTATGTATTGGTAGTACCAAATTAGAATCCAGAAAGAAGTAGGGGTTGGGGGAGAGAGATGATTAGTACTTTACGATTGCATACTGTAATTATATTAGTTTGCTAAACCAGTTGATTATACGAAAGATTTTATCTTTCAGGAACAAGGGTAAAGAAACAGAAAATTAGTTAATATTATGGATTGTCTGTCTTTATTGAGTGTCTGTTTATATAAACCTCCTTTCAAATTCAGTTTACTCAAAACATTCTTTTAAAAAACTAAAGTATTGCAGACCTGACAAAATATCCTTAAATTTTTTAATCTCTTTTTCAGTTAATATTTGACTCTTTTCTGCCCAAAGTAACTTTTCTCCAAAATTAAGCTTCAGGAGAAAACAAAATCAAGAACGAAGATCAAACAACACTTCCCAAGTTATGTAAACTGTGTGGTCATTATTGATTTTGAAACAGAGTTGAGAGGCCTGGGTCCAACACCACTTCTGGTCTTGTTCTTGCTTTCGTATTTGACTTTAGTTTCTCTATTGGTGTTCTCTCCAGATTCTGAAAATAATAAGAGGTGCAGTTTAAGGTCTCTCTCTTAACATCCTTTAAGCTGTTAGAAAACACTGTGTTTTTCCTTTCATATTGTTCAGACATTACATTCAAAAGAGTTCTAGAACTATTAAAATAGAGGAAATCTTGTGCTCACTAGCTTTAAAAGCTCCGAAAGATCAGAGTGGCTTTAGAGATTTCTAATGAAACATAATGTTTTGCCTTTTATCAGGTTAAATAAGAAATCCGTTTTATAGCAACCATAATTTAATGAAATGCCCTTTTGGAACTATTTTATGATTTCTAAAAATTACTTAGTTTGTAGAAAATAACATTTTTCTGAAGGAAAATGTGGGAAAAGTGGGGATTAATTTTTCTTATAGTGTAATCATCTTTCATTAGATTGAAGCTTTGAGTGTTGCCAAGTAGGCTACTTTAGCCTTTGTCCTTAATCTTGGATTAGAAGATAGAATATGATACAAGCAGAAGCCTCTGTATCCCCATGTGTTATATTTGATATTGTACCATCGCAGAAAATACATACGTTGCAGTGATGTAATGATCAATAAATGACATTTGCTAGCTGTGGCTTCATTTGTCTTCAGAGCTGTAATTATTAGACTTTGGTGCCCTAGTTTTCTGACATCAGCAGCTACTTTGAAGAATTAGGTTGCTATGGGTTACCAATGTGTCATGTACATTTTTACTGGCAGAAGGTTCAGGTTTCAGGTCTGTTATAATATATACCTTCAAGGTCCCGCCACCCCCACCCCAGGACTGTGTTCTACTAGGCAAATGTTTCTAAGTGAATGAGTATTAGTGTGTAAACCATGTTTCAACCCTTAGGAGAAATGTCTTAAATGCAATACTTTTGCCTGTTTTCCACCAACGTATGTAATGGGTCTTGCTAAAAGAAAACAAGAAGCCTGGAGATAAAATGTAATGAACTGGCATCTAAAAGTATGGGAGAAAAGACATTCATTTGGCTGATTGATAGTTTGCGAGGGCATATCTAGCAATCAAAGAGAGATTACTTCATTTTTTCCTATTTTGAGTATATAATCTAAATGGGTTCATAACATGACCCTTTTTAGAAAGTCAAAATGAACTTCATGTAGTTAAACATATAAGAGCATCATACTGGGAATGAGAGATCTGAATCCCTAATTTCACCTCTCAGTAAACTAGGATGACTTTGAATTTGTCCTTTAATTTCTTAGAGACTTGATTTCTTAAACCATAAAAAAGACTAAGTGGTCAATTCAGTATAACCATCTAAGTCTTCACGAAACTTAGCATCACATAAAGTCTCTCTGGTGCTTGACTCCCTGTTTCTAAATTCATCGTCTAAGGCGCTTGAATCTGGGGCTCCCATCCCTTGAGACCTCCCACCTGTCAACAAGGTCTCAGAGCTTCACTGAAGTTGTTTTTATTTCCATAAAAAGATTCATGAGGATATTAAAATGGTTTGCAATCAATCTCTCATTTTTTTTCCCCAGGACTACATTCCATATTTAGTTTGATTGAAGAGTAAAAAGCATTAAGTTAGTTATGGCTAGGCAGACTTAGGTAATTAAAACATTTTTGGAATATCATAGTATGCAATTGACTGCTAAGGATTTTTTTCCTGTTAATTGGAACTTTTAAAAAGTAGCTATGTGTCGAATCTGATTATTCCCAACAGGCATGAAAAAGGTTATTTTAAGAGCCTATAAGCACATTCTGGTTACACAAATTCAGAACTCAGAGGTTATCTTGGGGGCTGTTTGACAGCAGCTGTTGTGTTGAAGGTGTAGCTTCTTAGCAGGGAAATGGCATCCCCCACAAATGTGTGTTGTTCTAAACTCAGTTGAAGGACACAGGGATGGGAAACACCAGGGGACCTGTGATGGTTATCTGTTCACACTCTGGAGTCAGCCCACCTGCATTTCATTCCCAGCTTCCATCCCGGCACTGCCCTTACTAGCTATTTGACCTTGTGCAAGTTATTACCTTCTGACTTTGGTTTCATCATCCTGAAAATGATGACAGTAATAGAGTCTGCCTCCTAACTGAGTTAATATATGTAAAGCCTAGCACATGCTAAGTGTTGTGTCTCCTTAAGAGGATGTGCGAGCCAGATGAGTTAGATGATAAGTATTTCTGAGAGAGAAGACTCGTAGGGCTGGGCAGTTGGGGAGATCTGATAAAGGAAGTGACTTGTTGAGATTAACAGGTCTTGGAGAAATGTCACTTCAAGGGGCAGAATGGAGGAAAAGACTATCACAAAGGATGAAGAGGGGTTGTTAGATCAAATTCCCTTGTTCCTATAAGAATTTGAAGAACTCTGTGTCCATTACATATTTTTAAGTTGACATCTAGTTTTTCTTTGTACACTTAAATAATTGCAAAGGATGTAATTTTTAGTATATTGTAAATATTGCCATTTTAAAATAAGCATATCCAATGGATAGTCATTTAATACTAAATTATGCACTTTTTAAAAACCTGAATGAGCTCTTCTTTAACAGTCAAATTTCACGTCGTTATTTTCTCCTTGAACTATTTCCATTCTATTTCCCCTATGGAATTTTATCTTAATGTAATAATTTTATATTTGAGAGTCTTCTTATTGGTCGACTTTTCATTACCCTTTGGAAAGATATATGTATATAAATTTAAATTTTAAAATTCTGTGATGCTAAAACTGGAAGTATTAAGTTTCTTCTGGATTGAGTTATAGAAATTATTAATAGTATACAATTGATCAAAACAATCTATTTGTATTACCATTTCGATCATTTACTTTATAAACTTTAATGGAAACATTTCTCTCAACGAGATGGGATTACACCCTTAGTGCCTCTAAATGTTCACGTATCCATTGCTGAATATTACTTATTTGAGGTTGGTTTCAGCGTCGATTTTATTCTTACTTTTTATTTTTATAAATGTAAGGCAAAGGAATGTTCTTAAATAGGTGAGAATTGAAGTTTTGTTATAGGAATGTCATTCAATTTCTTGAACTCCTTCTGAGTTATGTTCCGTAAATCAGAGTGATCTATTGTCAAACATTTATTTTATTCAATTATGTTTAGTGATCTACTGCTTGACAACTTGATTAGGTACGTGTTCAATTTTGTTGAAAGCCGACATTTGGAAACCATGTCTTTTACAAAAATATTTGTTCCCCAGTCATTAAAGTTCAGTCAGACACCAGTATTTCAAATTGTCTTTGTTCAGCCCCCACTGGAGTTGGGGGGGTTAGGGTATGCTGCTGCTTTTTTTTCTAAGTTGGGAGGGGGACAAAGTGTGGTATAAAAAGAAAAGGAAGACCCACATGCCTCCATGGCAGGTCTGTTTCAGGCAGATCAGCTTGAGGAATGAGAATGTATAGAATCTGAGTTTCCTGCCTACAGGCACCTTAGAAAAGAACGTGTTTGCCAGAACAGAAAGTAGTAGCAGTAGTTGAGAAGGACTGTCAGTGTGGAGGGAATGCAGACAGACCACCGTGATTAGTCCTGCACTTCTCCCTCCCCTGTCCCAGACCACCACAAGCCTGTATTGCAGGGAAGGTGACAGAAAGCTCCGGAGTCGTGAGCTGTTTTATTCACCTCCCAGGGGAGGGCTTTAGTTAGACCTTGTCTGGTTTGGATTTAAGAAAATGTTACTGATGTAGATGTTATGTTCCCTCCAAAGCAGAGCTTTCAAAAAATCTGTTGTTTCGTAAAATCAGTGTTTATTAGGGGAAAAAAAGATAGCTTCCCAGTTTTGATGTATATTTTTCAGTTATTAGCCTTCTTCAAGTATATTGTGCTTAATTGGTATAGTCTTTTACCAAAATTTGTAATCCATATGCTCAACATGCTATACCTTTCCTATTATTTATTTACTTTTGTGTCATTGTGAGAATTACTGAAATGAAAAGCATAAAATATATAGACTGGTGTCTAGCTCATAACAAATTGATCAATAACTAGTAGTTGTTGTTTATCTAGTGCTTTATAAATAAAACAAAGTAGTTCATCAGCATTTTCTTAAATCCGGGACTTGGAATGAAATTTACTAAAATTTGTTTTCATGAAAGATGTTAATTTTTTAACTTGTGTAGAAATAATCAATGTGAAATTTACAGACCTGTAAATCAGTAAGCACCTTAGAGGATAAATTAGATCTTATAACAGATGACAAGTTGAATAAGTTAACATGGAGAAAAAGGTCATCTGGTTGTGGGAATTATTGCCATTTTTATTCTTTGTACTTTCAGATGTGAGTACAGTTTTTAAAAAATATAGTCATGATAATACAGTCGTCCCTCAGTATCCAAGGGAGATTGGTTCCAGGACACCCTCTTCCCCCACTTAAAACCAAAATGCATGGATGCTCAAATAGTTTATATGAAATGGCATAGTATTTGCATATAACCTGTGCACATCTTCTTATATTTTAAATCTCTAGATTACTTATAATAAAATTAGAAGCCCTGCTTTTCATGACAGCTGTTATTGTCCTACATTTGCTATGCATTGATGGCTCAGTCACCCTCTCTGTTTAGACACAGATTCGAGGGAAGGGGATGAGGACAACAATTAGATAGCAAGCTTCCATTATTGCCTGAGAGCCTGCATTTTAAGGACACTCACTGAAGACCTTGCTTTGAATCTCAGATAGGTTTTCTGAGGATTTATTTTATATGATTTCATATCTATGTCAAATTTCAATTAAACATTTGTTTGAAGACTTAAACACCTCTCTTAGGATTCTCACCATCACTTTTAATTTTCCTGGGTGGGTGTGGGCCAGTTACTATTATTCCATCGTGATCTAATAACTTGTCCTAATCACACACTGAGTGCCACTATAATAGGATATTGGATTCTTGCTGGGGTATGAGTGAGGCTCTCTTTTGCTCTTTCTCCCAAGCTGCTGCCTCTCACTCCTGTAACCATTTGAGTGTGGTGAGAGTGGTGTCTGATTTATCAGGTATATTCCTTGGAAAAGTATACTTTGCATTTCAGAATTGCTGGAATAAGGTGATCTAGAGAGGTGGAGAGGGTTGGGCCCTCTGAAATTCCGCAGTTAAGGGTTGAATTAGGCTGTTCCAGATAGATTTTATAGTGATCTGACAGGTGATGAGAGTAAATTGTACAGAGGAAATGACACCTAGGATTCTCCAGAGGCCATCAGTTGCTGCTCAGAGCCATGACCCCAGGCTTTCCATCTGCATCACTCAGAGTCATTTATACCCTCCTGGATGTTTCCTCCACCTCTTCTTTCAGACATGGAGGAGATACCCTCCAGTTTTTCTCTCCACTTGAAGGCGTATGCTTCTTGGTTTCCTTAAGACTGGTGCTAAGCAGCAAAGTTAAGAGGGTGATGCCTCCTGACCCTGACCCCTTGCCTACTTAGTTTTATTTTTTCCTAAACTTCTTAGAAAATATTCTTCTTTTAAAAATGCTTAAAATTATTTTTGTGTATACAAATACAAATTACACACACACACACACACACACACTCTTTTGACAAAAATTTTGTACATTACAAATATAAGGAAAACCCCCTGGAATCTGTGCCTGGCCCCTATCCACTACTCAAGAGAGATAATACACATCCCTGCTCTCTCACTCACACACACACCTGTAGAAATGTATAGTATTATGTTTCTGTCTGTTTCCAGTGTAAAGTTTACCATACTACACAAATGCTGTGGCTTTTTCATCAGGTCTTTCTCTGCCAGGACAGAGAGCTACCTCATTCTTTTCTTTGCTACACAGCATTCTGTAATGTGGGGGTACCTGATTTTATTATTCATTTGCCTGTTGACGGACATCTAGAGTGTTTTCCCATCTTCTTACTCTTGGCACCGCTGTACAGTGAACCTGCTTGTGCTTGTGATTAGTGCTCATTTTAGGGAGATAAGTGAGACAATAGGGTATGTGTCTTTAATAGTTAATATATATTACTTTATTGGCTTCTACAGTGACTGTGGCATTTTAGAGAGATTTTTGGGTTGTTTTTAAAGAAGTTTGGGGTTCTGGCAAGCCTTGTCCCTTAATTTTATTTCACTCAGTGAAGTAGCTCTTACAGCACATCAGATCCCAGATCAGTGCCCTCTCTCTTTTTTAAAAATAATCTGGAGTGTCTCTCTACTTAGAGTTACTGCAAAGCTTCTTTCAATCCTTGGTCCCAAAGTAACTTCGACTTTCTCCCGGAGTTGGTCTGCCAGTGAAGCATGATGGTGAGAGATTTAGTCCTGGTTCTGCCAGCCTTTGCCTGGGGCAAGTAATTTCCTCCTAGGCTTAGGTCAGGATTGAATGAGTTGTTATATGTAAAGCATATAGTAAGCATATGGTACATAGTAAGAACTCAGTAATTGTTGGCTGTTGTCATTCCCCCATAGAGCTGCCACCCTTCACTCAGCAGACACTTGTCCTGTTATGTGCTGGGAATAAAGATAAATAAGACCTGGTCCCTATCCTTGAGCTTACATCCTAACATACATGTATTTGCTCAAAATGAAAGTACTTGCTCCTTCATCTTTCCATCTATTTGATCCTTATCCACAGCCCAGTCTGCTTTCCTCCCATGTCACCTAACTTCTGTATGATGAGGGACAGCCTCTCACATCCTCACCAATTATGTTTAATCTCGATTCAGCACCTACCACATGCCCAAATCATTGTAAAAACTGGAATGTAAGGAGTATGTAAGAGAAGCTAACAGGCTCCAGAGAGGAAAAATAAAGCTCCAAGTTTTTGAAAGACTATTTGGCTTCTATTACAGCTTTTCACCTGTGGACTGGCTCAATTTTACCTTGCATTGCATGTGTCAATAAGGATAGATAATTCTCCATTCTCTCCAAGGGGACAGAGTGTGAGGTGTCGGCAGCAAGAGGGCACTTATTCCTCTTGTTGAAATCTGGAAATGGCATCACCTCCCACCGCCCCCATGGACTGCTCTTGTAAAGTAGGAGCTATTTTCTTTCCCAGGATTGAAGAAAAACCAGAGGAGCTTAGAAAGCTCTGGCCATCCAGGCACAGGTGGAACCACTTTATTAAAGTACCTTTTGCTGCCACGTACTGCAAAGATCCAGCAGACTGCAGGGAGCATTGGGCTGTACCCTGCTTCCCATGGGGTTCTCCCCTCAGCCCCAAGAGCTTCTTTGGAAACAGCACACCTTGGGAATTCTTGACCCAGCATCGGACAAGTTAGCAATCCTCTATCGCCCTCACACACATTCTTCTTCAAAAAGTAATACATTCTCTTTGAGAACTCAGGGGTACCTCCTTGCTTTTGTTACCATTACAGGTTTTATTTTGTTTGTTCATAGTAAGCATATTAAGGTTGATCTTATTTTAAAAGGACTGTCCTGACAGAATTTAAATTTATGTCTTGCTGAATTGTGAATGGACATAGAGGCTCCTTTTAAGGAGGATTTGTTGCCACAACAGGATCTGAGCATAATACTGAGCTTGGGAAAGATGAGTTTCTCAACAGAAATAATTTATTGTTGCTAAAGGTAACGTGAAATTATTAAATTTTTCTTGAAGTATGTTTTTTGTAAATGAGTTCCAGAGCTAAATGACTTGAAATTATGATGCTCTCCTTTATTAAGACTTTATTTCATTTCGTGTATTCTGTTGACCTCTGAGAGAATATCCAAACTAGAGAGGAGAAAACTTAAAGTAGTGTTAAACACCCTGCAAATGGTTCCAGTAGATTAGAGTTTACTGCTATTCTCCCTAATGCTCTGTGACTACTCTCATCCCTAATGCTACATTTTGTGTTCTGAGGCATCTTTGGTTCATCTGTAGAAGCTTGTCTTAAAATTCCATATACATTTCATTTGGTTTTAGAAAAATATTCTGGCTATCGTAAGCATACTGAAAGGAAAGTTTGCATTTAAAGCAACATTTCCTCTTTCGAAGAAGATACCGTTGTTCTATTATCAGTGTATGTGATTTTTTTTAACTTCCTAATAGTAGTGGAAATATTTGGATCAGCTATCTTGGCAGGTTCTTCTGGTAATTCTCTGAAGGAAATATATGTGTATATTTAGAAGGCAGAGGTTAGTGGTTCAGACTATGGCCATAAAGTAGGGAAAAAAAGGTACTCCCTTCCCCCATCCATGGGGATCATTCTCATCATAGCTTTATTAACAAGTAAGGAACTGAAGTCAGCTCTGATAGAGGTTGCTGAATTGGAAGAGCAGCATATACCAGAAAAGAACTTCCATGAGCATTCTGAAAATTCTGTTATGGTGGCTTCGGCCCATGTAGTATTGTCACCATTTTGTTACTTTTACAATTTCCAGTGTCCTTTCCATGTACACTTGTAGTGCCTAGACTAGGTGCATTTGCATTCTTTTCCACAAAACCCACAGATTCAAACTTCCTTTCTTTAACTATTTGCTTTCACCTTCTAAGCTCTGGGGATTCTTCTTGGCTCCTACAAAAAGTCTTCCCTACTCTCTATTCTTCCCCTCCCAACTTTTTCTTTACACAGCCCTGTTTATCTAAAGAGTATTCTGGCTATCAGCACAGAGTGACAGATTGTGTGAAGAGTAGGGAGAGGTGGGTAATAAATAACAACTACAGGTAAGTGCCTGAGGTTCTTGGACCCTCAAAAACCTTCAGCTGTATAAAATAGGATAGGGCCAGTCTTTCTTCTTTTGACAACTTTCCTAACTGCTCTCTTTCTCAAGAGATCCTATAATATCTCTTATACACACTCGATCTGTATTGAGTGTTGGGTTTCTTCGTAACTCCTCTCTGAGTCTCTGAAATAGACCCAAGGCTTCACTGAGGACCTGAAGATATAGTTAGGGTAGCATGACAGACAGAAATTAGTAAACACTTTAGGGTTATCCAAAAAAAAAAATGTTTGATACGTCTGGGACTTTTTCAAGCTGTCCTGTGCTTTATATAGCAAAGGGCAAAATGAATCACTCCACAATAAGCGATCCTAAGAGATGCCAAACTCAATTAAAATTGATTTAACTTCTGGGGAACTCTCCAGATTATACTCCGAAATACTAATATGGTAATATCAGTTTCAGCCATAAACATCTCATTGGATCTCCTGTCTTTTTCCTAGATGTAGATCATGGGCAATAATACACTGTCTCTTGAACCAACAGACTATAAATTTCACTGCTCTAATTTCCAGCGTGGAAGGAGAGAATGGTGAAAAAGTAGGCTTGAATGGCTCTGCTGGAAATGGCAGTGCATACCAGAGGTGGACTGGCCTGTAGTGGGGCTGACCTTTTCTCATTTAATGTCCTCTTCCCCCTCTAGAACTCATTGGAGAATCATTTGCATGTTATACTTCATCTACTATCTCATCCCTAGCTCTTCATCCTTCTGTCGAGTTATATGTGCTCCTGAATAAAGGTTATCTACTATCTTCTACTTAAAAAAAAGAAAAGGTGAATTGTGACATCATTTAGCATATGAGAGATGGTAAAGATAGAAAGTAGAAAACAGGAAAATATATGTAACTTTGGAAGGAGTTATGTATAGTATATTTTAGAAAAGTGGGGCAATTAATTTCTTTCTACTAATGTATGTATTCTTTTAAATTTAGGAATAGAAGGACAGTCTGTGGAAGTTTCCAATATTGTGGACATCCGAAGAGTATATAACCGTGAGATTGCAATGAGAATTTCCTCTAGCATAGACAGCCAAAATAGATTTTATACTGACCTAAATGGATACCAGGTAATTTTCCTTTAAAATGTCTGAGTAATGGTTATATTAGTGTGTAACTTTTATGTATGGTAATGGGCCAGTTAATTTTGGATCCTTTGAAAAATATGCTTATGGTGGCAAATTATTTCTAAAATAAAACTGAATTTTAACAGACATTTGTAGGTTCTGCATTTGTAAGATTTTCCAAAGTTAGAACAAATATTTGAGGTACTGTTTTGTAAAACATCTATTTGTAAGGATTTATTTTTTCAAAGGAAGCTTTGGTGACCATTAGGCCTGTTAAATGCCTTAATGTAAAAATATATGTGAATTTGTCTGATAGAAAGGAAACATAGTTAGGAATTGACGGATTATATCTTTTTTTCCTCATAAGGAATTGTTCTATGCGTGTATAGTTTATTCTATGTATATTTCTAAATGTATGATCTAATAGTGGGTTCTTTTAAATTTCAGGAAAACTCCTCTCCTCTCTTTATCAATATGTGTGTATGTTTGTATACTTTATATGCATACACATGTGTACATAGACATACAAATACAGACATATCTATTTAGAAATATGGATAGGTATATATTTAATAAAAATTTTCACAAAATAGTTTGAAATAGTAATGAGAAAATTGATTCATAAAAATTTTTCAGATTGTCACTTCTCTAGTTTAATGAGTGGTTTTGGTTGTTGCCTAAATCTCTGCATTCGAAGTGTTTGTGTGTGACAACACACCTTTGAAATAATACTATTAAAAGCATTAGCATGATTTTGAGACATTTGCATTTTTGAAATTTCTGGCTATGAATAGAAATAATTTCACAACAAATGCTTTAACTTTGTCTGATTTTCAACTGGGATGAGTGGAAAGGATTGTGATAATTTTGTCTTCTACGATTTCCTGCAAAAGTTAAATTTAAACGTTTTCCAAAAGCATAAAAATTGCACCAGACATTTTGAATTAACATGTTAATTCTACTACAGCTGTTTGGTTTTCAAATGAAGCCCCGACTTTATGGTGATTCGTTTTCCTGTGTACAAAAGAAAAGCTTTTCTTAAAATCTTACAGAAGCAATTACTTGTATGTGTGAGTGTAGGCATGAATGAGAAATACTTAGTAAGAATGAATAAAAATGTGAATTTCAAGGATTGAGTATTTGAATAAATAAGAAAATATTCTTAAGTCTAAACTCTAAATATTTCTGCTTTTGAAGTAGGCCAATTTTTAAGCCTTGGAAAAAGTAATACTTGATAGAAATCTAAGCCCACAGGTGGGGAGTGAGGTAACAGCAACACAGTTGTGATGGTTTTAAGTGTCCTTTTTATAAGTATGTCAGTTAATTGGAGTGAGAGGGTCAGGATTGGAAAGGAGAAACGGAGAAGTCTTTCAAACTAACTTTTCTTTCTTCTTTTTTGAACATTTTACAGTTATTTCTTCACCAGTTTATTAATATTCTAAGGCTGTGATACAAATTACCACAAACTGAGTGGCTTAACATAACAGAAGTTTATTGTCTCATAGTGCAGGACACTAGAAGTCTGAAATCAAGGTGGCATAAGGGCCACACTCCCTCCAAAGGCTCCAGGAAAATTGCCTCTTCCATCTTCTGGTGGTTCCAGGCAACCCTTGGCACTCCTTGGCCTTGTAGGCATATCACCCTGATCTCTGCCTTTCCTGTCACATGTTCTCCTTGTGTCTCTATCTGTGTCTCTCTGTATCCAAATTTCCTTCTTCTTACAAGGACACCAGTTATTGGATTAAAGCCCACCCTAATCCAATATAACTTAATTATATCTGCGGAGACCCTATTTCAAAATAAAATCACTTTCACCGGTTCTGAGTGAACGTGAATTTGGGAAAGACACTAGTCAATACAACCATTAAGTTGAAGGACATAACTGCAGGATTGTTGTAAAGGTTGAAGATCTTGTTTGTGAAATACCCACTACATACCTGGTGTTAATGGGCACTCAGTATATGTCGACTATTATGTTAACTTTGTATTTCTCCTTTTCTTGAATTACGTGTCAAATTTGCATGAGTTTAAAAGAAGAGATGGCATTTTTATGTGATATAAGAAAGATTCCTGATACCAGGGTCTCTGTTTGATGTCTCCTCTTGAGGTTTGAGTGAGTCTCCTTGACCCAGACTAGCTTAGTGCGTTGTCAGTCTCTCTCAAAAAATAGAGTTAGAGTTGTATTTCATGTGTTCAGATGCTAGACCAAGAAAAACAGGAATTTGAAACTATCTACGTTGAAAGTAAACAAGAGTAAACATGGAATAGTTTTTAAATATGAATATACATTTGATTATTATAATGTAATATATTAGAGGATTTGATGGAGAGATCTGTGGTATTTATTAAAACTGATTGAAGCATGATAAGAGATATTTCTTGAAAGGGGATAGAGAGCTATTATGCTTAGCATTCATTACACAAGCAGGATGTTAGATTTAGATGAAAAATGAATACCTAATACCTTTATAATTTGTTTTATGCAAATATTGGAGAGCCAGAAGACTTTTGGTAAGGATTTTTATTCTGAATTTAAATAGGAATGCCTCTTTTAAAAATCTGGACAAGTTCTACCTTTCTCACTTAAAAACTGTTTTCTAGGATTCTCATGATTTTTCGTCATAGTGTTTTGAAGAATGTTTTAATTTTTAAATTAGTTCTTCCCTTGGACAAGAAAGCAAGGTGTACCTGTTACTCGTTGGAAGAAAAGTCATCTATAGTCAATACTAATTTTTTTAAGTACATGTGTAAATATCACTTGATTTTTTTTAAAGAGAATTGTTTGGTCTTATAGATTCAACCTAGAAGGACGATGAACAAATTGCCTCTTCAAGCAAATGTCTATCCAATGACTACAATGGCATATATCCAGGATGCCAAGTATCGCTTGACACTGCTCTCTGCTCAGTCTTTAGGTGTTTCAAGTTTGGAAAGTGGTATGTATTGTTTAGACTCTTTTTTCCTCTTTTAAGTTTCAGTTCCGAGTGTGTAATTTTTCTGTTGGTCGTATGTATTAATTGTCATCTCCAGTCACTAGCTTTCTTCTTTTGAGACCCAAACTGTTGGTAATTTTGAGTTTTGTGAGAGTGACATAAAATGATGAATTTCCTCTGTCCTCACATGAAGAACGGGGACCCTAGAAACTGATTGTTTTTAAAGATAATTTACTTCTTCTGATAGCGCATTGTTTGCAGATTGTCTGTCATTGTCATGATTGAATGGCTATGGAAACTCAGACTCTGAAAGATTAGGTACCTTGCCTAAGTTTGAAAGGTGGGAGGTTACAGTTCAAACATAGGTCCTTCTCTGAATCACGACCTTCTAGGACACTACTACTCAAAAGAAGAAAGGGAGTAGAGATGATACAGGTGTGTGATAAAGAGGTGACAGACACGACTTTAAAGATTCCAAAAGAGAGAATGAGATAGAGAGGAAGAGAAAATAGATAGTAGATGCTGATTAAATTTTGTAAAACCTTCTGTTGGGTGGCTTTTCTCCTCTATAATACATATTTTTAATTATCATTTACATGTCATCAATTGCTCTTCTTTCCTTACATACTAAGAGTATCTAATAAGACAAATGTCTTAAGGAGCCAGGCAGATAAGTGCAGATGCTTGGTGTATCCTTCATCACACACCTTCTTTTTGTATTAGGCGTATAAATACATTCTGTACCTCTGCACACAAAAAACCATACTACTTGTCATTTTTCTTTGTGGCTTTCATTAGACAGAATTATGAGGTCATGCCATAAAGACATGAATACAGTTATATAAATACTAACGGCCTCATGTCAGGGATCCAGTAGGGAGTGGTGGGACTTGAGCAGACTGGAGAGCAGGTTCCCCATGTACAGTGGGGCAGCCACTACTTAGCGCCAGTTCATTGTTGCCATGGGGAAAGGGGCCCAGTGTTGCCAAATTTTTCTGTTTTTGAACAGAGCCCAGAAGTCTGGAATTTTATGGAAATTTTCTAATTTGTAAATGTTGACGTAACTTTAAAAAGCTCAAAACATAAAACATCTTTGTGCCAGGGGTGACTCTTGAGCCACCCATTTTTAAGCCCTGCCTTGAATTCTCAAAGTTGGCCTCTAAATCGAGGACCAGACAGTAGGACTCTAGCAGTCATGACCTATCGAGGATTATCTTACTTCCCTGATAAAGATGAGGTGAGAAATAAAGCTCTCTTGGCCCCACTATAGACACCCAACTGCCCTAGTGTTTGGATAGCTACAAACATAAAAACAATTTTGATGTTTTGTCCCATTTTAAAATTTTTAATCAGATTTTACTACACATTAATGAAGAAAGGAGAAATACAGTCTTGTTTTATGAATTTGTACTAGCTGCTTTGAGCTATTATGGAGAGAAAGGCCATGGTACAGTGGGTTGTATAGCTCTGTCTCCCTGACTGGAGGAGAAACTTCAGTCAAGACCATGCCTTGTACTTACATGATCCTCAGTGAATGTTTGTATTAAATAACCCTGGCCGGTTGTTTTGTTTGTTTGTTTGTTTGTTAGGTCAGATCGAAGTTATCATGGATCGAAGACTCATGCAAGATGATAATCGAGGGCTTGATCAAGGTGTCCATGATAACAAGATTACAGCTAATTTATTTCGCATACTACTAGAAAAAAGAACTGTTGTGAATATGGTAGGAAAAAAAATAACTTGCATGTTCTGATGTTGATTGTTCTTTGCCACCTAAATTTGAAATTATGACTTTTCACCTTTTAATTTTTTTACAATTTCCAGTATTGAGATATCTTTATAATAGATTTAGCCTATATTCACTAGAAAGAGAAGTTCTGTTATATATATAGTGCAAGATTTGCATTTGAGTCATTTTAGTTTTGCTTATTATGTAGGTATAAAATAATGTTAAAGAATCAGTTTGGGCAAAATTTCGTAAAACTATTTTGGAAGAAATAAGAGTTCGGTTAAAGAGTAGAGCTTAGCACGTACTTATGAGATTAAATTTGATTAGTAAAATTTATTTTAAACTATAGTGTACTTTTTCTAGTGTTGGACCCATCAATTGACAATGGATTTACTTGTCTATCTTCTTGTTCAATTTTCATTCCTCAAAGCAAAAATCCAGCATTCCATGTTAAACAGTGTGGCAAAGGCTCCATCGGACGTGAACCAACTTGACAATTATGCTTCATCTGATGGCAAAAACGTTATCCTCAGAGTCCTCCATAGATTACTGATCACTCACGGCAGATGGCCCTTGACATGGCCCTTTTTCTCTTACTCCGCTCTGCCTCTTTCTGCACTGACCATTTCAAATCGTTTTTTTTCAACCGGTGACTTCACCATCCACTTTATGGAGGGAACAGCCCTTCGACAGGGCTGTCTGTTCTAGATACCAGCATCTACTCCTATCCCTTCCGTCTTCCCTCACGTCACAGCAGAGGTGTTTACCTTCCTGTTGTCTGAGGCCAGTCCCTCCACTTGTCTTTGAAACTTACCCCAGTCACCTCCTCAGGTTCCAGTTACTAGTCGTCCTACCTTTTTCCCCCTCCCTGTCTTCATAGTCAACATTTCCCTAGGAAATTCTTTCTATTGGCTTTTAAACACTCTTCATTTTTTTTCCATTAAAAATAAAGACAGTCTGTCAGACTCTCATTTCGTTTCCCCTACGCTACTCCTGTCTCCCCTACCCTCTTGAGCCAGGGCTTATGAGATGAGTTTATTTCATCGCTTTCCTCTCACACTCAGTTCCTTCAGTCTGACTTTAGCCTCCATCATACACTCTTACCAAAGTCACTAGATCCAGTGTATGTTCTAGATCATCATCTTACTTCATCTCTCAGCAGCATTCAGCACTGACCGTTGACACTTTTTACAACACCGCCTAGCCAGTGCTTCTGTGGCGCCACACTTCCTTGGTTTTCCTCTTACGTCCAGGGGAGTTCTTTCTCTCCCTCTCTTATAGTTCTTTATTTAGTCATTAAATATCAGAGCCCTCAAGGCTTGGCCACAGGCCTTCTCCTTTTCTCACTATATATGTTCCCTCTGTAATCTTTCCTACTCCCATGGCTTCAGTGACTGCCTCTGTGCAGATGGAACCCACAAATTCATATCCCCAGCTTTGGCTTCACCATACCCATCTGTCTAGTTGCTTCCTGATGTTTCTTTCTGCGTTTTTAAGGGCATCTCAAGCTGGACATATCCAAAATCACTCTCGTGATCTCCCTTCCTCCCAAACCTGGCCCTTTTCCAGTGTTGTCTCTCTTGGTGACTAGCACCACCTTCCAACTGGTGCCAGACACCTTGGAGTCATCTCCGATAGGCACTTTTCCCTCACCGGTCCTTTCTCACAACAGTGATCACCAGTGCTTGGCTATCTCATTGCCTAAATATTTCAAATCTATAAACTTGTTTACTTTGACCACCCCAGTCTAAACTAACATCATATGTTTCCTGAATCTAGCCTATACACATCTACTTTTCTCTCCTCTTTCTACCGTATCTGTTCTTAACCCAGTAAGCAGAGTGTTTTTCAAACCAAGTCTAACCTCATTGTCCCCTGTTACTCTGATGTATTCTCATTGCTCTCAACATAAAAGCCAAAATCCTCACCATGGCCTATAGAGCCCCTCATGATGTGGGCCCTACCTGTCCCCCATCCTCATCTAGCGTGACTCTCACTATTTCTGTTCTGGGCCCATTGGGTTTCTTTTGGTCCTAAGTACTTCCCATGCACCCTACCCCCCAGCACCTTTGTGCATGCTGTTTCATCCTCTTTGCCTAGGTGACTCTTGGTAATAGTTAAGATCAGAGCTCACATCATCAACTGCTTCTGCTTCACCAGATCAAACCCCTTTCTTCTATGTACCCTCAGAACCATGCATCTCTCTTTCATGCATGTGTGTGATTATTTGATCATTGTCTTTCTCTTCCTTTGGACCATAAACTCCTTGAGAGTAGAGACTATGTCTCTCTCTACTTCTAGGATTGTTTCTAGCAGAGGAAGCACTCTGTATATGTTGTATAAATGACTACACAAATGCATAAGTGAATGAGCTGTGATAGCAGATAGCGCCACTGTGTTTACCGTAATAATTGCTTACCACCTTGTCATCATATGAGTGTTCTCTTTCCCCTACTGCATTCTAGGGACTTGTCTACTTCATTTTCATGTGCCCCACAGGGCCTCCTTGCCTGTGGTAGGCATTCTATAAATAAAATACTAGTTGATTGAATGAAATGGCAACATCTAATTAAAGGGAGGAATTCTTCCAGTATCTAGAATCTTGTAGGAAAAAGATTTTTATATCCATTTTGGGTGTCAAGATATATACTAGTTCTTGGGACTCATGGTTTAAATCAATTGCTGACAAGATGGCTTAGTATTAGGACTAAAACTGCATAGAAAAATTATTGTCTGAGTGTTGGCAGCTACTGTCTTTTGCTCCTCCTGAAAATGTTTTTGCCTTTTATGATTTTTCTCTATATATAGACACTAATTTACAAAACTTCTTTTAACTATGGCAATAAGAATTTTCATGTCAGATCTATAAAGCTTTCACTTAGAAGTTAAATAATTTGTGTATTCCCATTCAAAACTCCTTGGATAGAAATTGATTTAAATTTGATCCAATGTTTTTATAATCCTATGTTGGTTAAATTTTTCTTTTTCTCAACTGTAGATTCTTGGGCTTAAATCAATAGTTTCTTTTAAATATAAAATGAACTAGAGAAGAGAAAATACATTTTAATTTTTAGTGAGATTTATTATAAAGACATTTGATTAAATGTTACACATCATGTAACTTTTTAGATGTAAAATTTTTATCATGTAAAACTTTTTATCATGTAAAATTTTCTAGAAAGTGTTTTTATTTTCAACTTAGACTCTAATGTCTAAATTATTGATAGTAGAAACTGAGCTGGGAAGATGTTCCCTGGATAGGAAGCATTTTAGTGGGAAGCCTTGAGCCTAGCAGAGCCTCATGGGAGTAATCCTGGCTGACTAAATGGAAGTGAATCCTGTTCTCGAGTGTTCTGCAGAGAGGCAGTGAGAACAAGGACACGGGTGGTAATCACTGGGAGGTGTGAGGTATGGTCAGTTTGGGGGAAGCACTGAGGGTTGGGAGAACCAATTTTGGTTTGAGGAATGGTAAATATGCACACTACTGCTTCCAAGGTATAGATAATCTGTCAGGAAGTATCCCACCTACTCACTAAAGTGTCCAGGGGTTCCTCAAAGGGCATAGAACAAAGCCAGAGGGCTTTTTCTGAATGTTTCTGGACCTGGAATGGACTTAATGCCTCCCGAATCTGATAAGGCAGGTGTTTTTCTTTCTGTTAGAATCTATCTTTTGTTAGTCAGAAGTGATTTTGTCAGCAATCCTGACCTAGATTAGGAAGTCCTTTGATCTTGGAGTACATTTAAAGTGTCTTCTTGAAAATGTTCCTTCTCTATTCATGTTATTCTACAAGCTGCATTAAATTTCAATATTGTTGGAGAATATTATTTTATATGCTTTATTTAATCTTTCCTTAAGAAAAGAATGAGAAATAGATGGATTTTTTTTTACAACTCTTTCAGACCTAATATTTTTTGTCAGTATCTTAATATTACAGTGTCCCTATGCTGCCTTTAAAGTTTTTTTCCTCTTGCCATGATCTGAATTGTAATGACATCTACAGTTCGCTGCTGGCAAGATGCTCATCACTCTTTGCTAACACCCTCTGTTCAATGCTAATCTGACATTCTGAATTTTAAGCTCTGTATCTTCTATAAATTCTGTCTTTTCACACAGATAAGTAGCCAAGCCTTTTATTTGAGCTCTATATTACAAAAAGGATGCAAAATCAGAAGATATCAGTGAAAGTCATTTTAAAAAATAAGATACGAAATTAAATTTGCTCCAAATCTCACTGGTGATCAAAAGACCTTTCTACATAAATTATTTTCTCTCCTTAATGCTTTTCTGTGTTTGCCTTTACACCTTAGGCATTGCTGGTTAAGGTTCTACTTAGTCATTGATTTAATTAATTGTGTATGTCATCCGCCATATGTGTATCCCGAGCCCTAGTAGACTTATTTAATGTTTGAACATGCTGAAATGCCTGTCTGTAAGTATACACCATGGCAAAGACTAAAGTATTTTTAAATTATACTGAATAATTGCGTGCCATGTAAATGTGTGGTAACTATTCTGTAACATATGTAACAGGTCCTGTTTTTGGAATAAAATAGAGGGAAGCAACTGACAGTGACTTAACAAATTTAAAGAAAACACTCAGGTGATCTAAATATACCACCTGTGTTATTTAAAAATGTTACTTATTTTGAGAGTTTTTACAAAAATCCTATCATTGGGTAACATTTATAGAACATAGCTTTGGATCAATACATGATTTTATGGTCTGGTTAAGTATATAAATGAAGCCATGAGAATATGATGGGTAAAACCTGAGAGACAAGAGATAACATTTGATGTGCAAGATATATGAACATCCCAACCCATCTACACTAAGCGTTTTGTGGTAGATTGAGAAAGAGTCTCCATAAAATGTTATACCTTGTCCTAAAATGTTTGGGGAAAATGTCAGGACTTTTAGTATTAAAGCACTAGAAAAGAGATATTTCAAAATATATAAGTGAAATGGACACTTCATTTTTTTGCATTGCTTAGAACTAAACTTGATAATCTGTGCATTTTCTAAGATTGTTATTTATAAAATATAACATCAAAGTATTTACATATTTTTATATTTTCTATTTAAACCCTGTCAGATAATTCAGTTAATATTATGAGAACTGCAAATGTGTAACTCAAAGCATGTTTGTTTTTTCTTGATAGGAAGAAGAAAAGAAGTCAGTCAGTTATCCTTCCCTCCTTAGCCACATAACTTCATCTTTCCTGAATCATCCTGTCTTTTCAATGACAGAAAAGATCCCTGTGCCCACTCTTCAGCTGCTTGGTGAATTCTCTCCGTTACTGTCGTCTTTGCCTTGTGACATTCATCTGGTTAATCTTAGGACTATAGAGTCACAGGTATATCCCAAATATATCTGTAAAAAATTACCTTTTGTAATGTATTTGGTATGAGGAGGTGGGAAGAAAAACATACTGTTAGTTTTACTGTTATTCGAGGAACGATTAAGAGGACTTCACCTTTAGGCAAAATCATTGTACTTCTCCTTTGACTATCGCTCTATCATTTAGAACATATCCCTGCACTAACTTGTTTTATTCTCACAAAAGTTCTGTGTGGTAAGCTGGTCGGGAATATCATCTTCTTTTTACAGATAAAGAAGCCAAAGTGGCGTGAGGTCACATAATTAGTAGGTGAGAGAACCAGGCCTTCCTTAAGATCAGCTCCACTGGCATTTTCCACTCATTTCTCATTGTTAGCCAGCGTTTCTCAGGAGATAAATAGAAAGCGTAGAGTTTAGTTATTTCTGTATCAGAGGCTTTGTACATTTGTTTGTATCTTTCTCCTAAAAATCACCGCAGCTCAAACCTTTGCATTGAGAAATATGCAGGAGAAATAGAAAGACATATTAGAAGAAAAGTAGGCCATGCTTTATTAGGTATGGAATTTTAATTCAGTTAGACTGCCTTAGTTTACATATATGCCTACATTTAAAGTTAGAGATTACATTTGAAAAGAATAAATATTAGGTATTTGACATCATTTTTATGTTTAGTAGAGCTGTTTTGATATTGTGAATTGACATACTCTTGGCTGGAAATAGTAAGTGGTTATGGATTCTGTGGGAAATATCTTACAATAAAAGGCCTGAGTATGAAAAGAGGAAAATGTTCATGTTTGAAGACAATATAAGAGGAGAAAAATGTTTAGTTTAGGAACAAAGAACTAAAGCAAACCAAATAAAATAAGGATAAATGCCTACAAATTTGGGCTTTTAGGACTTTTAAAACTATGTCCCAGAAAGGGAACTTATGCCTATGTAGGAAAATACATATGGCTCATAATAATGAATACAAGTGAATGCCAGAGGCCTGTGTCTACACCTCTGTGTGTCAAAGACAAGCCTTGTTTGATCATGTGGGTGAACTTGCAGGGTTTATTTCATGCCTGCTATGTGCCAGTTACTGCTAACAGCACTAAGGATACAGTCGTGAACAAAACAGACAAAAGCCCCTGCCTTTCTGATGCGTAGATTCTAGTAGGAGTGGAAAAATAATTAAAGAAGAAAAATTAGGAGAAACATAATATGTGAGATGGTGATAAGTGTTATGGAGGGAAAAGAAGGGGGACAATTTTAGAAGGCCATGCAAGTGTGAATAGGGTGGTTGGAGAGGGTCTTGCAGAAAAGGGGATAATAGAGTCAAAATCTGAAGGAGATTAGGGAATAAGAGACACATACAAATTTTTGGGGTGAGGTGGTCCAGCAGAGTTAAGAGCAGGTATGAAGGCCCAGAGACGGGAGATGTAGTCAGAATGGAAGCTGCATGCGAGCTGGGCTTTTCTTTGATTCCTTGCTGTACCCACCTGCCTAGAACAGGGCCTGCACATAGTGGGGGCTCAGTAACGGTTTTTTGATTGAGTGAATCTTGTGAGTGTTCCTTCTAGGATTCTGCTGTGGTCTTTTGTGGGTCTACTTTTCAACTCATGGAAAGAACACACTAGAGAAGGACAGCCTTCCTGAGGTAACCTGTCATTAATTCATTAGCTAAAGGTGACGAAAGGATAGAGTGTAGGGCACCAAAGACTCTAGGCCTCAGGTTGTCACCTCCAGGCATAGGTGGTAGAGGATATTAGCCACCTGAAGCATCTGAGAACTTCTGGGGAGCATGGTGGCCACTGTTCCCTAGCTTCACTTCTAGGTGACTCTTGCCCAAAATTGTTTAAAAGGAATTGTTTTCTCAAAGCAACTCCAGCTGAGTAGAGTCAGTGAGTATAACGTTTTACCCTCTACAATCCAAGGCTAGCCCTTATTTTCCAGGTCACTTCTTTTTTGTGGTTACCTGTTCCTGTCATTCTTCCTGCTGTTGGCTGTCTTCCTGTGATACAAGTCTGATCAGGTCACAGGTTAAAAATACCATTGCCTACTGAATGGGTTGAGACCCTTGAGCATTCAGGCCCTCTACAGTCTGGGCTCCACTCACTGCTGCCTCCTGGCTTCCCATTGTTCTTCTCACGTTTGGACCGGTGGACCACCTTCATTCACTTCCTGCCAGAGTGACTGCTGACTCAGCTACTGTTTATAAAATGAGGCTGACATCAGGTAGGCCTGCTTTAGGTCTGATGTGAGACACAGATGAAATAATGCTGTGAAAGTCCTTTGAAAACAGAAGTGCTTGGTACACATAGGTTGTTATCCTAATGATGCTTACAGTACATGCCAACTCAGGTGCAAACTGGGGTTTTAGCAGAGGGAATAGAAAATAATTTAACAATGTAGATATTTGGCCAGAAGAATAAAGACTGAAATGTTAATACCTAATGATAACTACCATGCTAGCACATGATCAGAACGAAATATTTGGGGCTGTTTTGCATCCTCCTATCAATTGGTGCCAGTCCCTATATTAGTCTTTGACTCTTAGCAAGTATTTCTAACGGTTGTTTAAAGCCCGCTAGTAATCCAAAGGTATTGATGGGTCCGTTCAAAATCGCTTCGTTAAAAGATTGCTCTCTGTCCCCTAACCTCGGATAATAGGAAAATAATCATTGAAGGAAGCTGATGTAGGTATTGATTCAAAGAAAGCTTGGTACTTAAAATGTGTCAAGTGTAATTCCATGGTTAGACTAAAAGAAAGACAAAAATGACTCAATGAATAAATCCAGACGCCAAACCTAAATATTTTGGATTGTGTTCTTGTTTTTGTGTACTGGTAGCTCACAGCATACAGTAATGAGTTATTTATTTGGAGATAATGAGTTATTTATTTGGAGATTGCTATGCATTTTTTCCATTGAAATAATGTCAACATAGAAGTCAGGTTCCAAGCAAGACCAGAGGTCTACATTGGCCTATATGTAAGTAAGCATTTTCTTAACCACAGCTTCACAGTATTTCCGTGATAAATCTGTCTGAGGACCACCTTGGACTGATAAGGGCACTTCTGTCTTTCTGCCTGACCTTTTCCATCAGCAGTGTGATGGAGGATGCCCTGTTTCCCCATTCCCTAGGCTGTTGTATGAAAGGTCTTCAGTTCTAAACCTCAGTTGGTCTCCCTGACTCCTTGTAGAGAAAGGACTTAGGGGCTCAGGCAACAGTGAGAGGTGAGCTTGGGGCTGGAGGTGTGCTAACCCACCGAGGTGGTTCAGCAGTTCCAGCTACCTGTCCTCAGAGTCACTGAGTCTAGATCACACTGGGGAGATTGTAGAAAAGGAGACTTACAAGTTTTCTCATTTCTGAGAGTTTGATTGTGTAGGTCTGGTGTGGAAAGCCTACGAATTAGTAATTTTTAAAAACTCTCCTCATGATTCTGGCAATTGCTGAGTTATCTCTATTTACTAAATTGGGATAGTAAGGGTTAGAGAGATTAAATAGTTAAAATTAAACTACGCAGCAGTACATGGTATAATCATGACCCACATCCAGATCTTCTGAATCTGAATGCTCTGTGTGGCCTCAGGGGTAGGTAGTATTTGGCATTTTAAGAGTTACTAAATCTCTTCCTCAAAGTCCAGTTTTTCAGGAATTATTCTATATTGGTAGACAAGTTTATGTTTTTATGTAAGCATACGTTGCTTTTCTACTTTATATATGCTTTTGGAAAAAAATTAATTATATGTCATGTATTTGTAGTCAGATGAAGAGGGAGACGAACGTCTCTTGAAACCCTGCCTCATAGCATGCTGTATGGCCCTACCAGGTTCCAGCCACTGTCTAGGAATTTAACTAGCCTTCTCCTCCTGTAGGCCCAGCCTCCAATTATCTTATCTTTATCACCCCCTTTTCTTGCGCTGCCAAGAGTTTGAAATATTAAAAAGAAGCTTCTGTAAAAGTTTGAACACTGGGGAACAGGAGCACCACTCAGGTGCACTGAATGGGAAAGCCATGTCATCAGGAAAGGGTGTTGATTAAGGGAGAAGGGAATCTTGGTAGAGAGGATGCTGGGAGAATCTCATGGGAAGATGGATCGTGGGTTGGGATTCTGTAGGCTAGAATGATAGGTTCACCCTGCAATGTTGACATTCCAGGGACGAGTTGGAGCTTGATTAAGCCGTTCAGCTAGGCTTCGTGGAGTCATTCTGCCTTGGTGTTTTGAACAATGATATGTAGTTCAACTATTTTTTTTTTTCAGATTATTTCCACTGCTTTTATGTTCGGATATATTTTTATTTAATTTATATATGTATATCTTTGTATCTACCTCTATGTCTATATATTATATTTAACTTTTTATTCTCTATAGAATTGGAGTTTCTTTTTATTTGTGCTTAACCATTTCTTGCAAACAGTTAACCAGTCATTTCAACATCAGCCCTGCTTGTTAAAAGATTTTCTCTTCCCACTTGTTTATACCTTCCCCTTCTTTTCTTATAAGAGGCAGTTTAAAGTTTTTCCTTTGTTTGCATTTCTTATAAGAATTGATTGGTGCTTTATTGATCTCCCTAGGTTCTGGAAAGGTGAAAATTGTGGAAAAAGTTTCCTTTGTTGCACATATCTAAGAATAACCATTCACCTTCCCCTTTCCTTCTGTCATGTTATATTGTTGATCAAAATAGGATAAATGTCATGGGACATTTTAATGGGTACCCTAGAAAATGAATTTCTACTGGTTATTTCCTGTCTCAGGACTTTCAACACAGTGTACAATTCTAACCTTTCCAGCTGCCAGAATGCACTGAAAGATTAGTGGTGTTAGGCATTTTCAAAGAATCTGAATAAGGTTGGAGAAATTCTCCTACCAGGTATTTAGGCATACCTTAATCTATCTGCACACCTCACACATCCTGTGAGGAGGGTGGGGTCACATTCCTCTTGGAGAATCTGGTCAAAGCTATGGTCCCTTTCTTCTTCTTCTTCTTCAGAAAAAGTGTATGTAATGTTTACTATGGTTTCCAGAAGTTTACTAATTTCTGAACCTCACATTAGTAATGAGCAAGGCAAGTTTCTTTAGGTGTGAAACAGTAATATCACAACTCTCACATTTTGAGTTCTCATCCACTTAAGTAGAAGGACATTTGCCTATTGCTTTTCTTAGGAAAGACTGTCATATGCATATGTAATTTTCCGAATGGCCTTAAGTTTTATTTAAAATGGGATGAATGGATGGATGAACAGGTTGTGGATGGATAGAAATCACAATTTTCTAAACCCTACTTCTGAATTGATATATGTTTTGATAAATCATAGTTTTAGGCCTGCTTGAAAACATTGATTGAATACTCCGTTTATCCAGCCTCAAATCAAGAGTGTTGATCTCCTTTAGATTATAGCCTTTTGTTATATTACATCACAAGTAGTCCTCCTCTTTTCCCTCCTAGCTAGATATCTGTGAGCACCAATCCATTCTAGAACAAGAGCAGGAGACTGCAACTGTGAAAGCACAGACTTTGGGGTCAGACCCCCTGGGTTTGAGTGCATTCCTCTACTTGCTGGCTGAGTGACTTAGAGCAAGTCACTTAATTCTCCGAGTCCCAATTTCCTTATTAGGAACGTGGCGATGATAATAGTACCCACCTTAGAGATGTTCTGAGGATTAAATGAGTCAGTGTTTGTCAAGCATTTAGAACAGCATCTGGCACGTAGTAAGGGCTAAGTGCCTCACACATAAAGGTTCTCAACTGGGATATTCAGTCACAAGCAGTTTTCAGTCATGATTGTTACTAATAATGAAGTAAAAGTATCGGCGCTTTTTTATAAATTGGAGAAAGTTGAAGTTTATCACCAAAGTCAATGTTGATGTCCTTTTGACTTGTATTCCTTATATACTTTTTTATTACCAATTCCTCAGATATTTCAAAACAACATATCTAAAATTGTCTCTATGCCAGGCATTTTGCCGAGTGCTTTACGTGAGTCTTATTTAGCTCTCACAACAACGCTGTGAAAGTTGGCAATATTTGTACCCCGTGACAGAAGAGGAAACTAACTGACCTAGGACAGTAGGTAACTCTCCCAGGTCACACAGCCAGTAAGTGGTGGTGCTGGGAGGCACACTCTGGCGTCTGACTCCAGATCCCTACCCAAAACTACTGCCTCATGCATGGGAACAAAAGGGAGTGAAAGTACTCAAAATGTTGGGGAATACATTGCTATTTTTGTCTTGTCTACTCAGTAATAATGGGGCACCCATAGAAGGATATGCCAACCACTGGTGGGAAAAGATCATGAAGGGTTAATGTAGAGTCATTAGCGGTAATTGCTTTTTGAGTATGAGAGAGAATGCTTTGTGATAGGGGGGTGTTCCTCTACATTTAAATATAATAATGCTAACTTGTATACCACCTCAACTACTTCACAGTTGTTGTAAGATGAAATGAGCTAATCTGTGAAAAGCATTCTGCACAGGGTCTGGCACACAGCAAGTGCTCAATAAGTGTTAACTGCAGTTACTGTTATTTTCACTATGGTTGGCCCTCCATCCTCAAAGGGGTTCAAAATCACCTAACTGGTGCCTGGTGGAACCAAACCCTGGCTCCAATCCAGCTTTCTCTAAGCCTGATGGCATGGTTCTGCAAGCCAGATCGTCTTCCCCACACTCCGCCCAGTCATGGAGAAGCCTCATAGGCCCTGTTAGCTGGATGTTGGTTTATCCCCTGAAATAAGTTCTGCAGTGGGTTTTCCCTGTGCAACTTTAGAACACCCAAGCCTTCCTGGAGGGATTCAGCCTCAATTGTGGTCCGAACTGTTTTACAAAAGCACTTAATTTGAAGCCCACCTAGCACAGTGCTTGGTGTAATTTCAAAACTTGTAAATTTTCTTCCCCACACCCTCCCCTTCTTTTCTGAGGTCTAGGTATTAGTAATGCGTTATTGAATGTAAAAACAGGCCTTTAAAAATCTGTTTACTGTCTTAGAGCATTCAATGTGACTACTTGAAGGTATCTGTTTTCTTGCATGCATATTCAAGTTAAATTCACAGTTTCTCTACTTTGAAAAACAGTTTTCTTGGAAATAAAATGTCTAGACAGACTTTGAAGCTGAAAAACTGCTGCTTTGCCTCAGGTATTTTTGCTTGAAAGCTGATACTTTCATGAATATTTGATTTTTAAAAACTTGGACAAGATGATTGCTATTTCAGTTGGTGTTCTCATCCTCACGGAAGTGATTCAATTTTATTGTTTAGAGAAAGTATAACTTGTATTCCGTCAGTGAAAATTAATTTTTATGACTTTAATCTCTACTTTTGTGTTATTTGTTTAAGTCTCTTATCAAATTCAATGGCAGAATTCCGAAGGTGTTTCTCTTCCTGCTTTTTTTTGTTGCCTTCAGTCTGCTAAAGGCCTTACACGTTCATTATTCCAGGAGCAAACGTGTTGCAGGAATTTTAGCAATGCCTGCTATCAATGGTTTTTCTAAGGATGGTCTAATGAGTTAAAAAGCCCAGATGCTTCAGGGTAACAGTGATAATGCTTTTAAAACTCTAGTTAAGAGGCCGTCTAATCTGTGAAGTTTAGTCAGGACTTTATGATTGTTATATTATGTTTTTTGTATATAATCTGGTATGATTTTGATGTATAATTGTAGACATATAATTTGGGGGTTTCCTGATTCCTCAGCTACAAAGTTATGATGTCTATAAAGGAAATTTATGAATAAGAAGTTAAATGAGAATATTGTTTGGTTTGTAACTATTATCAAAATAATCACAATTATTTATTTGATGGATCTTATTGATAGAAACAATGTAGCTGACATATACAGAGGGCTTCCTATGCTCCAGACACTGGTCTAAGTCCTTGTTAATGCTATTTCATTTCATTTCATCTCCATTTTATGGTAAAGACAAACCTGGTTTTACTGAACTCAGCAGCTAGTAAATTGCAGGACCAGGATCCAGATCTCAGGCTGTCTCCCTCCCAGCTCAGGTTCTGAACCACTCATTTTGACAGCTTCTGCACTAGCACATTCTGTCCTGTAACCTGGGCTACTTTACATTGTACTTTCAGTGAGTTAACCCACCCTGTGACTCCACGAAGGAGGTAGATATGCATTATCTCCATTTCACAGATGGGGAAACTGATGCTTAAGAAGAATAAATGACTATTCCAAGGTTTCACAATTGGCATGTGACAGAGTTCTCTTGTTATTCTCTTGGAGATTTTATGTATATGATAAATGAAGGATTTTCTTGTATGCTAGTTTCTTGCTATTTTGGGACTGTGTGAAATTTTTTGAAATTTCATTAGAAATCTTTATCATAGATTTAAACTTGCCACTTGTATCATGTGGTCCTGCAATGACTCAGAATTCCTTACATGACTTTTTTCTCTCCCTTCAAACAAAATCTTAGCAGTACCACTGCAAAATACCAGTGTGAAATGTCATAAAACAGGTTATTCCAGCCAAGAATCTGAGCTGAGGACAGCTTTAAATTGTTCAGGCACATTAAAATCAAATCAGTGGTGGGAATGCTGGCAGCTATTCAGAAAAGATGTCCCTATAGCACATTAAGAAATCTTACTCCCTAGTGAGGATGTTGGAGAACCTGGCGTATTCATATCTGTGGCCACAGAAGAGAAAAAGGGATCGATTCCATCACAGTGTCAGTGCCAAGCAGCATACGGCTCTCCTTTGAATAACTGTACGCTTCTTAATTTTTCCAACAATTTTTAAATTTATTTTGCTTATTATCGTAAACATCTCCTCAGTTTAGAAAACATAAAATTTATTGAGTAAAATTATAATTTAAAATACTCAAAGACCTGAACCATTCATAGCATCGTTACTTAAATGGATGCAGAAAATTTTATTGCAAGAAAGTGTGTACTGATCCCTGTGGCTGACTTGTCTTCTTTCATATTTTTCTTTTTGCCTGCACAAGAAGAATAGCTTCTGTAATGTGAATTTAAGCGATACATCAAGCTAATAAACGTGGTTGGCTTAGCAAGTGATAAGCATAACTAATTCAATTTAAATGTCTCTTATATAAAAATAATGAACCAATACATTAAAGATTAAAAATGTTAATGCAATTAGCAAAAATTAGTATTCAGTAAAGAAGCACGTTTCAGTTTTAAAATGGATGATACATCATTCAATGACCAGATGAGGACTAAATTCAGGTATACTTTATTCAACTGATGTACATGATAGAAATAAATAAAAATGAAATGCTGTATTTGGAGAAACTCTGATGAAACAGGATGTAATATATAGGCAAAAGGAAAGCCAAGTCTTTAAGGACTAGGGAGGAAACTAGGGCATGAGTGACTTCACAAGGACCCTTAGCACATAATATCCTGACTCCTTGGGGGAGGGGAGCGGTGTATGGTAGGTGTACATGCACGGTGACCACAGAACCTGAGGGGAAACGGATTTGCCTGACTTCACCGTTAAATAAAATGAGCGTTTTCATTTTAGGGATGCTGACATCAAGGCAGTGGAATGTGCAGTAGTGTCAGTATTTGCTTTAATGGGGCTGTGACGTGTTGGCGCTCTCTCATTTGCAGGAGAATGACAAGCCTTCGGATGAGGCAGCTTTGATCCTCCACAGAAAGGTGTTTGATTGCCGCTTCTCTAGCAGAGACACGGGGCTGCTCTGTTCCACAACCCAGGGAAAGGTGAGCTGAGAGGTTATTTTTGGTTGTCAAGTTTGTGTGCTTTGAAATCCTTACTTTCTGCAAATAATCCTGACGTAAGATAATGTTTCAGTGCCTCTTTGCTGATTCATTCTCTTCAGCTGTAAACGAACTTGTCTCCCCATCTTAAGAAAGCACTTTCTCAACCTTCAGTCTCCGCTCCTTGTCGACAAACGTATAGCCAGAACATGTGCGCATTTGAAGACAGTGCTCTCATCCATTCTTAGGCCTTCCATTTCCAACTTACAGAGCACCTTCTCTCCCCGCCCCATATTTCCTCCTCCCAACATGTTCGTGTACGATCTAGTTCAGGAATGGCAAGCCTAAGTCCTCCAGGGGCCAAGGCAAGTTTTAGAATAACTAAAATGGGTTGGGGTAGCAATAGGGAAGCCAAAGGGAGCAGTGAGACTGTGGCCAGGGGCATAATTGACCCACAGCCACCAAGGCAGCTGTATGTGGCTCCTGTCAGATGTTTCCTGTGGGGAAAATGCAGGGCTAGATCTTCTGATGAAGCCATATTTGCATATGAGTCCACACTGCAGGCCAAAAGATCCTCAGGCAGACCACTGCTTGCTGGCTGCCCATTTTTTATTTCTCTTCGAGTTGGTCTTGCTGACAGTTCCATCAAGCCTTTCCTTGGAAGGAAACAAACCTCTAGTCTTTGGTCTCTGGCTTTGAGTAGGCCGTTACTCAGAGAAGACAGTTGGGTTGGTTCTACCACATAGACAGGTCTGCCCCACCAGGCAGCTCAGCTGACCCAGCTCTTCTCCAAAACCTCATAGACACTCTGTAGACCAGACTCACGTGATTCAGTTCCAGCCCTACAAATTAGCATATATGTGGGATCTGAAAAGAAGAGAAAAGAAAATATGGTAGGGGGCCTAAATCTACTTAGATAACTGTCTCCATTTTTTTTTTTTTTTTTTAACCTCACCCTGCACAGAGTCGGTGCCAAGAAAGCACTGATATCTTTGTTATTTTTTTAATTGTATTTGCACTGTACCTTACTGTTGATGATCTGAGTGTGCTTGGTTGTGGGCATTTTATTCAGACACTAAAGCATTGAGTCTTAAGGTGGTTGTACAAGGCAGAGAGACATTAGGATAAGATGGCAGGGGTGAGGATAGTATTTTCCAAACAACTCCCCACCTTGCAAATGGGGCTCACTGACATGATGAGCCTTCCTTGTGGGGCCCCATGTCCTGTCTCTCAGCTCTTTCGGAACAGGAAAAAATGGTTGAGAACCACTGCTATTAGGGCCGAAGTGTCGACTGAAAGAGGATATGGATGTTTTTCAAGCTTGCTGGTCATTAGATGTCTTTTCTTTTATTGAAAAAATGGCCCCTGCACATAAGTTCTCAAGCAATACAGAAAAGGAAGGCAGAGCAAGTCACTCTTGCCTCGTTACCAGCTGCTTATGTCTCCATCCGGACGTAGTCTGTAAATTCACACATGCATAGGTACATTTAATCTCCCTCCCCACCCCATGTTTTTTCCTTAAAAGGGAGCTTCAAACATACTGTTTTACTCTTTCTCATACTATTTTTCACGGAATATATAGATGCATTACTAGTCTTTCTTCAAAGTTGATCTAAATATGCAAATTTTTTATCATTTACTTTTTAGATATTGGTACAGAAACTTTTTAGCAAGTTTACTGTTGCAAGTCTCGTACCTTCATCATTATCCTTGATGCACTCACGTCCAGATGCCCGAAATATAAGTGAGATCAACTTGAGTCCCATGGAAATCAGCACATTCCGAATCAGGTTGAGGTGAAGCAGGCTTTCACGGTTGGATTGGAAAGCGTTGGCTTTTGTACACTTCTTGGTTTGACGTGCAATAAAGAAGCACATTATTTTAGCTTCTGGCTACTGTGAGAACACGAATTCTGTGATTTTTTTTTTTTTTTTTTTACCCATATAGTAAGAAAAAAAAAAGCCATGCTATAAACCTTTTTTTTCCCCCTTAAGTTCCTTCCATGAACTACCACCATCGGTATGAATTGATGCAACAAACGAAGAAATGTCTAAAGACAACCTCTCAACAGATTGTATCTCAGGTTAAATTCTGACTAATTATATCTGTGTTGGGGGTTGTGAAGAGATTGTCATAAGTGTTCACGTTGCTGATCCTTTGTTAGTTTTACAAAAATATCGATTTTTACCAAAATGGAATAAAAAGCTGGTGGGTAATAGCTAATGGCCAAAATGGTTGCAATCATTCATACACATTAGAGAAATTTTATGTATTGAAATATGTGGAAAAGTGCAATCCATCAACCTTATGATCTACATGGGTGATTTTACACCTTTTTCTAATGTACCACTTGACCCCTTCCTTCCCACCCTTTGTAAGTATTTCCAGAAATATGGGATTTTGGATCATTCAATAGTCGAATAAGAGGCATATTTTCATTACTTGACAATGTGGGATAGGTGCAATTTATTCCATTGTCACTAAACTAGAAGAAGCAATTCCATAGGTACCGTAACCTATTTTAGGTACCACAAGGTGTCTTTTTACACAGCTCATTTGAATACAGATGTTCTGAGAAGGGGTTTTCTATTTTAAAATTACCATATCAAAATAAATGTGCCTTATTTTTTTATAAGTCTTGTTAAATCTTTTGGTGTCCATATTAGTGTTTGGGGAAGGGGGTAAGCTGTGTGGGCGGCAGGGGCTGGGTTCTTTCTATGATGCATAAATTGTACAATTTTTGCCTGACAGTGCTGGCCACATTCGGATCTGTTTCATTAAATTTGTGGTGATGTTACTCTAAACATTTTGACTATTTGAATGTACTGAGATGTCAGAAAACAAAACAAGGAAGAAAAATATTGTTAATTAAAATATGCTGCTGCCAAGGAGACTGCAACTTGAAGCAAGGATTTTGTAACTTACAAAATCCACATACTGTTTCCATTTCACAGGAGTTAACCATAATAAAGAGAGAATGCTTTAAAATAGACTCTGTTTTGAAACCCACTTATATGTGGCTCCTCATTAAAGAATATGTTTGTTCAATTAATTCCAAACTTTTGTATGTGCTAAACTCAAAGTGAAGTTTTAAGCCTGTGTGCCGTTACAATACTTTTGATAAAACTTATTTGGGATCGTTTTTAACTTGACATAAATAAAAGCAACATTAGCATCATTTAGAACATTCAGTTTAGCATAGAACTCTTTGAGTATGAAAATTCTCTTTGTGTTAATAGACTTAGTATTATCTGACTTTAAACTTCCATTTACCTCCTGTCATTCCAACATCTTTATAGATAAATTAAAACCTAATTTCTGTTTGACCATGTAGTCTGCTTATCATCTGGATTTACAATCAAGATGCAGCTCCTAAGATTATTGTTAAGTTATGTTAAATTCATAAACTTCTTTCGCCTTTAATAATTAAGGAAACATACCAGAGTTAGTAAAGATATTACAATGGAGTAATTTCATGCAATAATCACGTACTGTAAGTTTCCTTCCTCATTTGTGGGGGATAAACAATTAAAAAAAAAAAAGACTTCCTTTTTGTGGACACCTACGGATGTTAGGATTGCCTGAAGCAAGTCCCAGGAATAAGGTCAATATTTTCATTGCATCTTAAATATAAAACCTTCCTATGGGAGTTCACTGTGTCCTGTGGTTAAGTGGGTGTGCTTAATCGTTCTGGAAATTCTGATCAGTTGAAATAAAAACTCTTGATGCAATAACAGCGGTTTTGCCACTTCCAGTTGTTTGAGATGGATCTGTCCCATGTCAGTTGGGGTCTTATTCAGTGTGTGTTGCCACCAGCTGCTCAGAGGTAAAGCAGAAATTCTCTTTAACCAGCAAGTTTCTGCTTTTTGTTTTTAGAATAAATCGTCAGGGAAATGAAGAGAGGATGCTTTTGTTTTGGGTTATGGTCAAGAACTGATTAAATAATTTAGTGTCTCTGGCACACACTAAAACCATATACTTCAGTTGTGATCTTGGTGACATATCTGTTGGCTTAGGTTTTATTACATTTATTATCGCAGATGTTCGGTTGACCAAGTAGTTCATTACTTTCTCTTAATTTTTTTAAATTTTAATTTGGGCTTCTAACTGCAGCGTTTGAGAACTCAGCATCCTTGTTTTCTGCAAATACTGATTAAAATAAAATGCTGTAAAACGTGTTGTAAAACATTGTAATTACCTTCCCATGTCTTTGTTGTACTTGTGCAGAAATGTTTTCACATTCCTTTGTCTGGAGAAAAAATCTTTGCTTTCATTTTGATTATGTTGCTTACCTTGAAATCAATAGGTTTTGATATTTTCTCTTGGAAGATTTTATATCTTTTTGGGAATATGTAATATATGATCTCTAATAAAAGATAAATCTCATCTTGTGTTTGGTCCTCTAGAGTAGTTCTTAAATCCTATTTCGTACACAAGAGATATTAAAACAGTTTGAGGGGTGGGGTGGAGTAGTGAGGGCATTTGTGAATAAATTGCTCCTTCTTCAGCCCAATGTAGTTAGAAAGGATAGCTTTAGAGGGCAAGTGGTGAGTTTCGCATCTGGGGTCAGTCACCTTTGAGGTTGGAGTCTAGGAACCTTCCCAGCAACACAGTGCCCAGGGGGCCTTCTGAGCCGATTAGGAGGGACAGATTGTGGTCAGATTCCGTCTGTTCCAGGACAAAGATGAGGAGAGTAAGCCAAGACATGAAGCTAAGAGGGTCCATGTGAGCTGATGCAGAGATAAGGCAGGTTGGAAGAGTGGGGTCTGGAGGCACTGGAGGTCCACCAGCCCGCTGGCCTGGACCAGCACACAGCTTAGTGGCTTTAGTGGAGTTCCTTCAAAGTCGAGAGGTTGGGGAGAGTGAAGGATAAATATCCTGGAGGTACATGTAGGTTAGCCAGGCAAATGATACATACTAGGAAGTTTGGACTTGTTATGGGTGACTTAGGCAGTAAAGAGATTAATCAAGTTGTTTTTTATATGCGTGTATATATATATAGATATATATAGATAACAAGCTGTAAGAACCTAGAGAAATATTAACAAAAATTATCAGCAGATAATGAAAATTGTCCTTGGCTCCATAACATTTGATTATCAACATGTCAAAATAATTTGAATATTTAAACTGGTAAAGAAAAATTTAATTTACATGGGCATATGTTCACATGCCTCCTACAAACTTGTGATATAAAACCAACTAAAAGTGACTGTGACTGTGAATGGTTGAAGAGGTGGCTTGAAAGGGAGATGGGAAGAACTAGCAAGGACCACGCTGCTTCCATATGTCAAAGCAGAACACAGACGCCTGAAGAGGGGTGGTAATAGACAAGACTCCATCAACTTAAGCAAAAATAGGAAATTTATTGTCGCCAGTAACTAACATTCAAGGGTAGATAGAGAGCACTCCAAATATAGCTGTAGCCAAGTAGGAGCTGATGTCATCCAGGATCTGTCTGTATCCCTTGCTTTTGCTTTCCTCTGAGTTGTTCTCATTCCCAGGCAAGGACTGCACATTTGATGGCAAGATGACTACCAGTAGACCCAGACTAACATCCAGACAGTTTAGTAACCTCTGGAAAGAGAACACCTTTATCTAATTTTTCAGCAAATGTCCTGGGATTGATGTCACTGGCTGTCATCTGGCTCAGATCCTTATGGCTGTAGCTAGGGGTAGTTAGGTTCAGCTGAATCACATGGACAAAATGGATGAGAAATAGTCCTCTTCTCCCCCCTACCCCCATAGAAAATGAGATTCTACAACCAGAGAAAAGAGAAGTGGATTCTAGGATGCTTTGAGTACTAGACAGGCAAAATAGAGTAGACATACATTACAGCAATAAAACAAATGTGTAGATTTAAAGGAAGTAGAAAGCACATCTAGTTTCTAGAAGAGGTAGACTTGAAATACTTCTCAAAAGATTTGCTTTTAGCAGATAGAGACAATATGTGTGTTCCCCCTAAAAAAGACCGGAATGAGCAAAGACATGGTAACAGTAAGCCTAGAGAACCAGAAATAGTTTCTTCTGCCTGGACCATCACTGTTCAATAAGACTTTCTGTAATAAGGGAAAGGTTATTTATACATGTGCTGTCCAAAATGGCAACCGCTAGCCACATGTGGCTCCTGAACATTTGAAATGTGGTTAATGCAACTAAGGAACTGAATGTCTTATTCTAGTTTGAATTTCAATAGCAACGTGTGGCTACTGTATCAGACAGCACTGGTCTGGAGCACACGGTATGTATAAGATACTAATAGGAAGGACGACTCAAAGTATAAGTTAAAGTGACATTGTGCTAGAACCCTGCTACTTGGTGTGGCCTTCAAACAAGAAACATTGGCATTACCTGGAAATGTGTTAGAAATGCAGCATCTCAGGCCCCACCCTAGACCTGCTGAATCGTAATCTACATTTTAACAAGATCGCCAGAGGATTCACAGGCACACTGAAGCACTGGCCTAGAATCTCTTCTCCTAGACAATATTCCATAAAATCTGTCTACTTGTCCCACTGCCACACAATTCCAAGCCACCTTCTTGTACCTGGACTGCTGCCTTTGCTCCCTAACAGCTCTGCCTACTGCCAGTCCTGCCCCTTTTAAGTTTCTTTTTTTCACGCAGAAGCCAAAAAGTGAAATTCAAAAAGCTGCTTCCTTGAAAATTTTGTGTTTCCCATTACACTTGGAATAACGTACAAACTTTTGCAATGGCCTGAAAGCCCTATGTGGCCTGGTTGGTCCCTTCCACCTACCTCAGCCTTATGGGGTGTGTTTGATGTGTTGTTTAAGAAGTCCTTTCCTGACCCAGATCAGCCTTGCTTCTGCCACTCTCCCTCTTCCTCACTGTTGTCTAGGGTTTTTGTGGGTCTCTAACATGCAAAGATTATTCCGCTTCAGAGTTTGCACTGTTGCCTCTGCTTTGAAGCTTCTGCCCTCAGATCCTCCCAGGGCAGCCTCCTTGTTATTCTGGTTTGGTTCAAGTGTCATCTTCTCAAGAATCTCCCTGGACAGCCAGTTTATACTCGCCCCCTTCACTGAGGATTTTATTGTCTTGCTGCTTTTCTTCTTAACAGAGCCAAACTTGAACTTACGTAGGTTTGCCTTCTCTACTAAAATGTAAGCTCTACTGAGGGCAAGACCCCCAGCCATTTGTTCAGCATTGTACCCTCACCCTCAGAACAGCAGGGCATCAGAAAATATTTGTTCAATAAATTAATGAAAATGTTTATAACCAGTAAATGTGGAGAAATAAAAATTGAATTTTCAGAATAGAAAGCTGCAAAGTCCCTTACATCTTGTTTTTTGTCTTTTCGTGTTATTTTCCTGCTTATAAACCCTCAGGAAGGTCTCATTACCAGAAATTAAATTATAAATGTTTCAAACCATATTCTTAATCCCCCTAAAGGATATGACCTCCCTATGGAAAATACTGTAGTGACTTCTTATCGAGCAGCCGCTGCCCCTGTGCCACCATCTTTGCTATTAAAACCCTGATTTTACTCATATATCAGACAGTCATGAGCCTCAGAAGGTGAATTTTTATTCATCTAAATTAGTTATGATAATTTCCTTCTCCAGGCTGAATGATTGATTTAGGAATTGACACGTGACACAATTTTGACCAGTGAACTATTCTGGGAAGTCAGTTGGAGGCTTCCAGAAGAGGCCTTCTCCCTCTTCAAAGGGGGAGAGCATCTTCCCCTCACGCCACAGTGTTCAAAGGCAGTATTGTGTAAGTGTTGATGCTGGAGGTGCTGCAGCCATTTTGCAACTCTGCAGAAATAAGCCTGAAGACAAAAGTCAACTGGAGAACCAAGTAAAAACAGCAGAGCCTGGGTCCCTGATGATGTTGAGCTACTGAATGAGCCAACTTCAACCTTGTTAGATGAAATAGTAAGTCACTTTACTGTTGACGCCATTTTGAGTTTGGTGTTATGTTACAAAGAGCTGCAAGTATTTGAACTGATGTTCCTCACCGCTGCCTCAGCACTATGCTTTCTTGTTTAGATACTTGGCCGAATGGGTACGTGTGTTCTTGCCCGACTAAACCTTGGTCATAAAGTCAGTTCCTCAGAACAGAGCCTCTTACTTTGTTCCTACTGCTCCCACCACTGTGCACATTTTGCTCAAAATGTTTAATAAAGCTACACTTAATTATATTGTGTGGAGATTTTTTTCAAATATAAGGTGAAAAGAAGGGTTTTAAAAAAATGTGAAGTGAATCAAGGATGTGTGTACTAGCAAAATGCCTGAAGATTTCAGAGTTCCTTTGGCCTGTACACTCGGAGAGCATTTCAGTTAAAATATGGAGAATGGGGGCTGGCTCCTGTGTAGCAAGATGAACCTTCCAAAGGTCAAACAAAGTCTAGAGGCAGAGAGGAAGAAGACTGAGGGGCTGGGGGGGGGGGGGGGAACAGTGAGTCAGTGGGGGCTAGCTTCTTTGAAGTGTGTCAGCTAAGTCTTTAAATATTTTAAGATTTTTTCCAAATATATATCTTTGAAGAACTATAAGTGAATTACAGAATCTCCAAACAGGCGAAGGAGGGAAATTGGAACAGTGCTATTTAAAAGGGCGTATTTTAAGGGCTTTACATGGAGCCTAGTGTTCTTGGCTCCCATGCTCTATATAGCTTCCAATTTTTTTATTCACAAGCTTAGCCTTAGGGCTCATTTTCCAGTCCCAAATCTAAATGGCAATGCTAACAAGCAAGATGTGTCTCTAAGGTCTGGGTATGTGAAACTCTTTTTAACCAAGTGGAGCTCTCGTTGGTTGGCTTTCAAAGCATAATATAAAGTTGGCGCGAGGCCTTTGTTTTAGTCCGAAACTCCCCCCGAAGCAGAAGATCAGAGCACTTGTCTTTCTTGGGATGGATTTCCTCACCACATGCAGGATTGAAATCATTCAGGCTGGCTGTATGGAAGTGAGTTTTCAAGAAAAACATTTGACTCGTGATTATTTTGTCTTCCTAAATGGATTTTTTAGTGCAATTAATAAGATTACTTTGAAGTTAAAATGTGTTTCCTAGGTAAAATCTACAAATTCATCCTCGTTGAATTTATGGGGCTCCCTTTAATAGAACCTGAAGGTAATCACTCTTAGATTTTGCATTGAGCTTTCAATGAACATTAGCCAAAGTTGTCATTTGGGCAGGGTACCTGTGCTAGGCTCTGGGAAAGTAGGATTTTGTTAATCCCACCCTCCTGTCAAGTAAGGGAGAGAAGTCTTGCACGGAGTGAAGGTGCCATAAGATCAGAGAGCAAGAGGCCCACGTTAGCATCGGCGGCACAATTGATAGATACCTGGAGTACAGAGGATGGAGACTTTGCTTCCGTCTGGAGTGATGAGGAGGGAAGGTGAGGAGGTGGGAGGATTTGAGCTGAGCCTGGAAGGATATGATGTATCACCAAGTCAGTGTGGGAGAGAAGGGTGGTACGACACCAACAGCACAAAAACAAGAAATTTCATGTCTGGTGGAAGTTTTGTGAAGGGAAATCATTGCAAGTTAGACTAGAAATGTTTTTGTCAAATTTAAAGGCTCCCCAGAATCTGTATCTAGACTTTGGACCCAACAGAAGAAAATGGATATTTGGTGGTGTGCACATTAATGTTGATTTGTAAATAAACGTAAAGACGTAAACGCAAAGAAACGTGTGTATGGGACCGGCCCTGTGGTGTAGTCGTTAAGTTCCATGCACTCCACTTTGGTGACGCAGGTTCACAGGTTTAGATCCCAGGCATGGACCTATACCACTCGTCAGCCATGCTGTGGCCATGACCCACATAAGAAGTAGAGGAAGACTGGCACAAATGTTAGCTCACAGTGAATCTCCCTCAGAAAAAAAGAAATGTGTGGTTTTCAGGAAACCTTAATATAACTACACATAATTGCCAATAATTGTGAAGAAAAGGACACATACCTCTAAATTTGTGATTCTCTTCATTGTAGCTGTGTGATGCTTGATTAGGCAATTATGAAATGTAAATTTCTTATATATGAGCCTGTTGACTCCAGAACTCTGCAGCAATTCTGTTAGTGAAATAATAGTGTCTATCTAAGCTTGGATGGAACAATTTTACAGAGTATTGAAGTAACTAGCTCCTTTCATTAGTCCACCGTCAATCTCCTTCAGGATTGTCTCTAGGGTTTAATTTGTCAACCATAAACTCAGGAATATTTGTCACCCAGATAAGAGTTTAAAGAATTAATGAGACACATTATTAAAATACTTTTAGCTTTAAAAGGGTCTAATATTTTAAAGTTTAGTGGAACCTTGTCATAATGCAATCTCTTGGGCCTGTGTAGTTGAAGGGTAATCGCGATGAGGTTTTATAATTCAGTAAAACCTACATACGGTGAAAGACTAGCCCACCTTATCCTGAATCCCACCCTGTTTGCATGAGAGAGATGAGTGAGGTTTCAACAAAGTGTAGCGCAGTTCCTGTAGGTTTAACAAGTGCAGGAAAAGAGGAGCTCTTTAGAGGACAAAATTTCAAATTAGAAGGGAACACAAAGGCCAGGGTGACACCAGCAAAAATGACTGGTCTCCGAAACTGTGCACCTGGCTTCATTAAAATCTCTAGAAATAAACAATGAAAATGAAAGCTGTTCAATATTTAAAAAGAACACTACCTATCTGGGCACCTGGTGTCACGGAGGCAGGAGGCTGCAGGAGTTCAGGACTTGCCAGGATTCCAAATAAAAGGCAGACTGTCTGTCGGGGCGTGTGGGGCCCTGGGAGCTCAGAGTTTGACGTTGCCATCTGTGTGATTGTGACAATCAGCTACCTGATAATGTTTGTAAAGCAGCAGGGGCCTCGTGGCAGTGAGAAGATCTTGATTTGTCTGGGGCAAGGGAGCAAGAAAGATCCCTAAGTGTTTATTCCTTTCTCTTCCTTTTTCAGAAGACATGCCCAGAAGTAAAATAATGGTAATGATAATAATAATTGGGAACATTTACTGAGTGCTATGTTCCAGGTACTATAAACACATGGCATGCTTAGGTCATTTTATCCTCACAGCCACCCAGTAAAGGCTGGACTATTATTATACTCATTTTATAGAACAGGAAAGTGAAGGTTAACGAAATTGAACTCCAACCTTGGTCTATCTGGGGGTCTGAGAATTATAGTCCACAGGCCAAAGCTAGCCCCCCACCTCTTTTTGTAAATAAAGTTTTATTGGAACACAGTCCTACCATTTGTTTACATACTTTCTGTGGCTGCTGTATGACAACAAAGGCAAAGTGGAATAGTTGCCACAGAGACCATTGGCCCACAAAGCTGAAAATATTTACTAATGGTCCTCTAGAGAAAAAAATAGATCTCTTGCCTGTCTGACTACAGAGTCCACTTGATGTGGAATCCCTGGAGTTGTCACTTCAGGTTATATTTTTAATTATAAAAGATAGTGGAAAATGTGGCAACACTAGTGGAAAGAGCCCTAGACTGGGAGCCTGGAAATCTGGATTCTGGTCTCAATTCTGTCAAAAAGTAGCCACGGGACCTTGAAAAAGTCACTCCACCTCCTAAGAAATCTTTTTCCTGAGCTACTAATGAAAGCTACACTGCCAAGTTTCCAAATTAGAAAGTTTCCTAAATACTTTTTCTGGTTTGCAAAAAGCTGTTTCAGCAGATCAAATAAAATGCATTTGTACAGGTTCTCCATGGCAACCCTCACAGCTCTTGCCAATAACCTTGTGAAGCCCTATTTCTCCATGTGTTGGTTATGGCCACTTTGGGTAGATAGGTGTTTGAGGATGGGAATAGAATTATCTGTTTAATGCAAAAACTTATTTTTATTTGTTTTGTTTTCGAGAATGCCAGTGTTTCCTTCCACTGAAACAACCTAAGTCTGAAGCTTTCCCTAAGGAGATTGAAGACTGAATTTGAAGGGTAATGGGAAAAATTCTAAAAGGATTATTTGAAAACCACTGAGTTTCAGCCTGTGAATCAGCACCAGCAGCTCCTACATGCCATGAGCTTCAGATCAGTGCAAGGAGCTATGGAACAGGAGATTCTTCCATTGAAGGACTAAGACAGGAAATCACTTCAGATTTCAAGAAATCTTAGTCTTTGGTGTCTCTGGTTAAAAATCAGTTCTGATGTCACTTTATCCTGAAAGATTAAGGGAAAGGACTCCTTAGGAAAAAATATAAGCTGCCTTGTGAGAAGTGCCTGAGCTACTGTCTTATGCAAAGAGGACTTGATGAGAAGGCTGCTGAGGGGCCTTTATCTTGTTCCATGATGCATCGTGGTGGTTTGAAGCAAGAAACATGTTGGTTTGGTGATCCTGTCTTGACTATTTTCTCTTTAGAGTATGAAGATTTGGAGTGGGAGCAAGAAGGAGATAATTAAATGTACATATTCTTTGAATTCAACCTCAGTCAAATTTGAGTCTGAGAGAAGCAATATGTATATTTTAGAAACAGCAAAATGTCACAACTTCCATTTGACTAATAGCAGCTGTGGCCTGTTGGGACTCAAGTTGATGAAGCAGTGCACGTCCTGAGCCTGACCTCCTCTTAAGATACAGGCATTGGTAGTGGGTTGGATGGTGGGCCCCAAAAAGATATGTCCATGATCTAACCCCTGGAACCTGCTCATGTTACCTTATGTAGAAAAAGGGCCTTTGCAGATATAATTAAAGAATTTGAGATGAGGTCATCCTGGGTCATCTGGGTGGGCCCTAAACCTAATGACAAATATCCTCATAAGAGACAGAAGAGAAAACACAACAAAGAGGAGGCAATGTGACCATGGAGGCAGAGACCGGAGTGATGCAGCCTCAAGTCAAGGAATGCCAGCTACAACCAGAGCTGGAAGAGTCAAGTAAGGCTTCTCTAGATCCTCCAGAGGGAGCGTGACCCTGCTGACACCTTGATTTCAGAGTTCTGGCCTCCAGAACTGTGAGAGAATACATTTCTGCTGTTTGAAGCCACCCAGTTTGTGGTAATTTGTTACAGCAGCCTCAGGAAACTAATATAGTGCTCAGAATACACTTATCCAATCCATCCCCTGCCCTTCTGGAGAAGCACGCCAGGGCTTTCCCCAGTCGTCCCTGGGATCCTGTCAGAATGAAGGGCTGCGGGATTATGTTGATTTGTGACAGACACAGCACTGTGCCAAAATGAAACAGGCACAGAGCTAGACAAGAACCCCTTCAGCATTTGATTCATTTTGTAGGATTACTTATCCACCGGCAGTGTAGAGTACAACTTGGAATAAAAACAGGAAGATGTTTTCAGTGATTTGCCACCATTTACTGCAGAATGTTACTCATCTAGTTCCAATTTGAGTAAAGTCTTCTCAAGATGAAATCACTGGATACTTGTCAATAATAGAGAATATGAATAATTTTTACTTCTCAGGAACTTCTAATTTTTAGGGCACTTCTGATATGCAGATCAATTTTCTCTCTCAAGTCTCACAATAACTCCGTGAAGCAGGTCAGACAGGTATAATTATGGATCTTTTAATGCTGTGCATCTTAAAGCCAGGAGCTAATGAGAAAGCCAGATGATTTTTTCTGATCCAATGCCCTGGTCACTGGTTTACTCTGTAGGTAATGACTGGTCTCAAAAGAGATTTGACAAATTGACACCATATTTACCTGGAAGTGTCCTTGCATGAGACTAGCAAAAAAAACGTTCTAAAGAAGAAAAGTAGAAATTTGCCCTATCACATTAAAAAACATTCAAATATAACATATGTATCTATACTATGTATGATACTATAGAGGATGATAAAGATTGCATATCATGTTGGTGGTGAAGAGTAGATTATTTAATAAATAGTATGGTCTTTACTTGGGGAAAAATTAACTTGTGTATCTACCTCAAATGTATGCAAAAATAATTTGAAGATTAGAGATTCTATTGCAAAAATTAAGACTATGAATATAGTAGAAAAAATACAGGAGACTATTTTAATCATTTGGGAGTGAAGAAGACCTTTTTATGCATGGCATGAACTTCAGAGCTGTAAACAAAAATAGGCCGTCAATTATAAAAATTAAAAATACTGTGTACACAGATGCCACAAAGAGATTTAAAAGAAAAATCTTACACAAAGCAATATACAGTGGTAAATATTTGCAATATAAGTGTAATTCATTAACATAGTTAACAGTTTTGGAGCACCAACTAGGGGCCAGCCACTGTAGTCAGTGCTGAGAACAAAACAGTGAATAAGACAAGCACAGGCCTGACCTTGTGGAACTTGTGGTCTAGTGAGTGAGGAACCCACATTGAACAAGTACTTTTGAGTATGATGAGTATTATGAAGGTAAGTCTGGATGCCATAGGAAAGTATAATGGGATGAGTATTGACAGATGAGAGTTAACATCTGTAATGTATAAAGAACTCATGGAAATCAATGAGAAAAATACTAACATAGAAAAATTGACCAAGGATTTGTACTGGAGATTCCCAAATGAAGAAATGTAGTTCACCAATAAACATATGAAAAAATGTTTAGCCTCATGAATAATCAAAGATAGGCAAATCAAAATTAGATATGTTTTTTCCATCAGATTATCAAGGAATAAAATGAGTTACAATAAAAACTAATGATGAAATGTAAGGAGTTGGGCACTGTCATACACTTTGGTAGGAGTGTAAATTGTAGAAAATCTGATGATGCTAATCAACATTTACAATTTAAAAGTCTGTTCCTCTTTTCAATGTATTATGGATGGAATTCTTGTGTCCCCTCAAAATTCCTATGATGAAGCCCTAACCCCCAATGTGATGTCTTTGGAGCTGGGGGCCTTTGGGATGTAATTAGTGTTGGATAAGGTAATGAGAGTAGATCCCCCATGATGGCATTAGTGCTCCTATAAAAAGAGACACCAGAGAGCTTGCTCTCTCGCGCCACAGCCTCACACTGTGGAAAGGCCGTGTGAGGACATAGCATATTAGAGAGTATTATGCAGCAACTGATAGGGTGGACTCTTACACATAGACATGGGAATGTGTCTAATGACTTTTTTAAAGTGAGAATTATAACTCAATATGTATAGCATGATCCATTTATGTAAACAACATATAAAGAGAGATATACATATGTATGCAAGCATTTATGAAATGCTACAGTGTGCAAACTACTGTGCTAAGGACTTGGCATAATTTATCTCATTATCTCACTTATTCCTTATAATATTCAGATGTGGTAGGTGGTATTATTATCCTTATTTTACAGATAAGAAATTGAAGACTAAGATCTTAATTTGCCTAGTCTCGCAGCTAATAAGTGGCAAAGCTGGAATGTGAATCCACACTCTTAAATGCATAGACGTTCAAAAAAGACAAACACCATCAGTTATTATTTTAGAGTCAGGGTGAGAATAGGAATAGAACTATAGGGGCCTTTAATTTCTCCATACTGTTTATTGCGTTTACTAGTAATATGTTGAAAATTCAGAGGTACTTCTGTTTTGAAAGAAAAAGAATGTATGAGATAACTCCAAGACTTTGTCTGTCTACCAGACAATGTTTACAGTGAGTAAATTGTTCACACTGTCACATTAATGCAAAATACATTGAAAGCTGTCATTTGGGATCCCTTCTTAATCAATTAATTAAGCTGTTCTCAGAAAACCAATTCAGTTTAAAAATGAAGGAAAGAAAACTTTAACAATCAGTTATTTTCCTAGAAAACTTGCAAGACAGGGAAAACTATAAAATGTCAAAACTTGGGGTAACCACCATGGATTCTCACATTTGCATCATTAAAAGGGATATGATTTTCCTGCCATGTCACTTGACAGGCATAGTTGTGACTTGGTGGAAATAAGTTTACACTAAAAATAAATTTAATTAGATTAAGGATCTGAATTTAAATCTTGTCCCTGCACTTTTGCTAGCTAGGTCATTAAATAACAAATTATTTACCCTCTTGACACCTTACTTGCTTCATATTTTTTTCTAAAGATTTTATTTTTTTCCTTTTTCTCCTCAAAGCCCCCAGGTACGTAGCTATATATTCTTTGTTGTGGGTCCTTCTAGTTGTGGCATGTGGGACTCTGCCTCAGCCTGGTTTGATGAGCAGTGCCATGTCCGCGCCCAGGATTCGAACCAACGAAACACTGGGCCGCCTGCAGCAGAGTGCGTAAACTTAACCATGGGCCAGCCCCCTTACTTGCTTCATGTTTAAAATGGGGATGTTAGTCCCTAACTTTCTGGGTTTACGTACATTAAATCTTCTAATATACCCAGCACATTGCCAACCACTTAGTGGGTGCTTAATAAACATTGGCCATATCTACAGAGATACAATTCAAGCTCTCAAGTAGAGAGTTAAATTGGTCATCTCAGACTTTTCTGTTCTCAGCTACACTAGTCCAGAAGGAGGGTGGTTTGCTCCCACACACTAGCACAAGCCGGCAACAGCACCATCCGGACTGGATGTTCATCACTATGGTAACAACTGTGTTCTCCCTGCTTCCTGCTCAGTGTTTATTCTCCCATTTTTTCCCTCTCTTCTGAACCAGACTTAGCTTTATGGCTCCCACTCAGAAGTCCTTTTGAAAAGAATAGATAAATTCTAGCAAATAGAAATTGAACATAATCTCTTCTTCCCTCAAAGTAAGATACTGCTATGATCCAATTTTTTTTTTTTTTTTTTTTTTTTGCAAAATGAATCTAACTAAATATGGTACTTCCATTCTTGTAACAACACAAAATTCCCCTGTTTGATGGAAATATAAGCAGGAGGCAAGATTTTTGATACTCACTTAATCCTCAGGGGTTTATTCACTACTCATTAAAGCCTTAACCTAAGGGCATTCCCACTGAGGGGACTGTGTGAGCAAAGACACAGACATAGGAATGCAGTTGGTGGGTCAGAAGGTCCATAGGTTGGCTGACTTTGTTGGAAGAGAAGTTGACATGGGAGAAGAGTGACAAATAAGGCTGGAGTGCTAGATAGGGGCCAAGTTGTGAAAGAATGGACACTACTAATCTTATTGGTTTCCTAAGAGAAGTCATCTCTCATTGTACCAAATTTCTCTGTAATGATCTCTAGAGTCCCGTACTCCCTATGCTTTTGTGATCCTAGCATCTGCAAGAGACCCAACAGTAAAGAAACTCAGCAATATTCGGTCTTAAGCAGTTAACCGTCTATGGCCCTAGATGAAAAGGTTGCACTTGCATAAATTATTTTCTTAGCTTCCAGTTTCCAAAAGGCAGATCTGCTTAGATAATTATTTTCATAGGAATAATATTTTTGCAAACATTAAACTGACATTTTTGCATTCCCAGAAATCACGTTGCTATGTGGCTCTACACTTATTAAATCAATGGACTTCATCATTTCACAGGAGTTTGGAACAGAGAAGTCATGTCTTGGCTGTGAGTGGAAAACCGTATTTTGAAAAATTTACAGTGAGACCATAGTGTTGAAATTCAGGCTTTGTTGAGAGAGAAAAAAAGATTGTTTAAATTTGGCAAACTTCCTTTTACAAATCAAATGCTAAGCCTAGGGAATCTGGCTCACTGAATTTTATTGTAAGCCGTCGTGTAGAGAGGACTGATATATGACATTTCTACCTGAGAGGAACAGGGAAAGCCCTTCCTATGTCTGAGAGGAGGTGGCTGGGCAGAGAAAGAAGAAATATAAGTTATCACACAGCAATATCTCAGCTGTCTGGACCCCTTTGGGTTGAACTTCGTTGGAGTTTGCAGTAGAAATACGTTCCAGAAGAGTGGGCTTATCCTAGCATATATTTGAGAGCATCCCCACAGTTGGCATGATACTACATCTAACATGGTGCCAGACAGGATTTTGGAAATGGCTGAGGGAGGTGTCTAGAGGGCTAAGCTTTAGATATTACTCCATTTCTTTATATCCTACTGTATGCTATATCCCTGGCTGGGATGGGAAATGAAAGAAGCAGAGGACCAGAAGAGGCCTAGGATTAGAAAGAAGATTTCACAAGTATGACCTTCAACTAGAGCTATGACTTCAGCAGAGGATGCCAGCATGGCCTTTGAAGGAACAACATAAGGAAAAGCACACTTCAGTGGATGCCGCCACTGCTACCTGCGCCCCAGAACGAACAAGCTACAATGTATCAGAGACCACCAAGAATCCAGAGAGCTGTACATGACCCTAAGGACATTTCATTTACTGGATGTGTCACACACAAGCTACTTTTATGTCCAGATGCCATCTTGAGCAGGATGAGGAGATCAAATTCTGAACAATCTAAGACTGCGGCATATTTAGATAGCAAATAGAGAATCAAGAAAGTTTATTTTTACTCAGAGTGTGTAACTTTTGAACTCTCTACAACGGTATTCTTAACCACATGGAGAACTTCTTGGAGACCTTCTGGGAGCGTGAATGTGTGTTTAGCCAAATAACAGAGAAAAATTAACAACTCCTGATAGTATACCTAATGATATGGCAGAAATAGAATAAGAATCATAGCATCTCGTGGTTAATGGTGATCTTTTAGTCAAACCACCTAGTTAAGCCAATACCAGCGAAAAGATGAGCCTACCATGTGCAGCCAGAAGAATGCTGTGATGTGCTAGACGACTGGAAGCTTTGTTACCCAATCGTAGTACTCAGTGAATATGGATTTCAAATACAAATACATTAATTGAGCATGCTAGTTCCTGTAAATGCATTCTGTAAATGCTCGATAAATATTTGTGATAGAGTAGAGCAGGAGAGGGTTAAATTGCAAGAGACCTTAGAAGTCATGTATTTTAATGTTTCTCTGGATCATCTACATCAGAATCATCTTAAATGTGCTCAAATGCAGATTCTACCCTTTATCTCCTGAATCATAAATTTCTAGTGATGGGCTCAGGATCTGCATTTTAAATAACAGATTTGCTTTATGACCCCTACACCACTGATGTAGTTCAGCTCCTCATTTAGCAGATGAGAAAACAGGGGAAGAGTGAATGACTTGGTCTTGATCACTCCAATGGTTAGTAGACGAGCCAGGTTGTTGTCTAATAATGCTTGTCGGTAGTTCATTAACAGAAGGAGTCAGTTTCTATACACAGTATGGAGAAAGAGGATGGAAAGATGGTAGGAGTGATTGTATGAGATATACCAGGCTGATTGATCTTGGCTTGTAGTCTCGTAATGCTCATTTCTTTCCTACACTCCACACCATGGCTCTCTTTAAGCTATTGTTCATATGGATGTGACTGGGTCAGTAAACTCTTTTAGCTGGGAATGGCATTCTCAGTCCAGTGACACAAGAATTTTGATGGTCAAAACATTCCAGTGGTGAGGTTCTGGAAGAACCTGAAAGAATTCCAACGATGAGGTTCTGGAAGAGCTGCCTTATTACCCAAACTCACCCATGACTGCTTTGTATCGATTTCCTGCATTATATGGGAGGTACATGTGGCCCCAGAACCAAGACCAGTCATCCATCCACAAATGTCACCCCTTCTTATTTGAAGGGTTCACTGAGGAATGCTTATTCCACCAGTAGATTGCTCTTATTTCGTTTTGCCTGAGAAGACAAGTTAGGCTTTAAGTCCAGAGACAATTTCTTTTAAAAGACACAGCTGCTGTGAACCAGTTGCTGTTATCAGAGGCCACTTTAGTTCCATTCCTCTATTTTCTTAAATGCAATGCAGATTTTTGTCTTTGAATCTCTAGCAGATTTTCAGTTTTCCTAATTTTACTTTTCTTCCATGGAATGCTTTCTCGTTTCTAGAGTTGTTCTACAGCCTACTTTCACCTACCTGTTTATATGTTTAAGTGCATTTTTATGTTACCATTGTGTTGAACAAACAGGGCTTTTAAGGAACAATCATAAAGTAGCTTATTTTTTTTTCTTTTACAACTGTGACACAAAATTCATTCCAAGGGCTGGTTCTTTTCTGTCCCCACATGAAATTGGGAGTAGGTACCATTGGTTTTCCTTAGAAAATAAAATATCCTTTAATCTCCAGAGGAGTCTCAATTCAGTCAACTAGATGTCCAGTCAAAACTCTAAACGTTATTCAAAATTAACTCTCTTCTCTCCTCCAGCTTCAGCCTCTAAGGGCCCAAAATGAGAAGGTGAGTGGGGTGTGATTGGCTTCATTACTCTGCCAGCTCTTTTCTACCTTCCTCCACAATCCCTGACAAGATGAGAGGGAGGGAGAAGAGGCAAAAAGCTGGAGAAGGTCTTTGTTGACTGACATAAATCTACACCATTTAAACATAGTCATTTAGAAACCAGCCCCGTGGCCGAGTGGTTAATTTTGTGTGCTCCGCTTCAGTGGCCCAGGCTTTCATCAGTTCGGATCCTGGACGCAGACATGGCACCTCTCATCAGGCCATGCTGAGGCAGCGTCCCACATAGCACAACCAGAAGGACCTACAACTAGAATATACAGCTATGTACTGGAGGGCTTTGGGGGAAAGAAGAAGAAAAAAAGATTGGCAATAGATGTTAGCTCAGGTGCCAATCTTTAGGAAAATAAATAAATAAACATAGACATTTAGACACTTAAAGTTGACTTTGTCCTGGGGCACTTTCCAGGGTTCTTTGGGAATACCCATTGCTGGGAATCTCTCACCAACCCTTCCCTTGATGTGGGCATATGCTCTTGCTATTCGCTTTGGCTTCCTCTTGCAGCCCCTTGGGTATCTTGTAGTGCATCTCCATCTTTGAATGCGATATCTTACCAAAACACAGCCCATTTTTCCTTTAGCCACTGGTAGGCATGCAGCCTCAAGCATACAGTTAACTTTTAGATTTCTCAGGCACAAGTCACATACTAGTCTGTTATCAGCGATCACACTGCAGCTTCTACTTGTCTTACTTTAAGCCCTCTCGTTAGACTTGAAGGCAGGAGAAAGTAACATCGATATTTCTCCCAATCAGGCTCGGGGAGGGTATGGGGTGCAGGAAGGGATAAGACTTAGCACTGTGACAAATCTCTCTAAGGAAATTTTTTTTCTCTAATTGCTATTTTCCAGGTATTTAATTTCAACCATTTAATACCCTTCTTTTGAGAAAGACACAACTGGATTTGGACTATGTCCATTACAAGTCTTGCAGAGGTAGTCTTGTGCATCATTTTGGAATCTGAGAGCAGTTTCCACCTATTGTCTTAGAGCCTCAGCCTGAACCGAGACCAAGTCCAATTTTACCTTCCTGTTGTGTTCAGCTGGAGACAGATCTGTACGATGGGGCGGTGGGATGGTGTGTACATAGCCTCTGATTGCTCATCCATCTCTGAGTTTTCTTTCATCTGCGACTTTGTCTTCTCCTCTTCCAGCTAAGTGCCTCCTCCTTCTGCAAAGTCAACCCACAGCACCTATTTCATACCATTATTCATTCTTTGGTTTTGTGATTCTTCCCAATTTGATATTTCCTCCCCGTCCCCAAACCTAAGGATTTCTAGCTTTTGTTCCTACTGTCAATACAATTCAAGCTCCTATAAATAGGTAAGGGCTTCTTGGTAAGGGAAGTTAGGGAGGGTTTTCCAGTACCCTGGGCTCTTGCTCCCCTCAGTATTGTCATCCAGTCCCTCCACAGGTTCCTGCTCTCTTCAAGAGAACTCTGCCTGCTTGTAGGGACAGAAGAGATGCTGTTGTTTAGGGTGGTATCAAGCATTGAAAGAAATCATTTTGTGAACTCTGTTTGCCAGTTGTATTTCAACTTATACATATGTACTTTGTTCCACTTTTTTACTTGCAGTAGAAAAATAAACAAAAGCAAGTTTTAAAAAATGACTCTGGTAAAACAGCACAAAGCAAACATGGCCATTTTTTTTCAGACTAAAATTTTTTCTTAAGTATTTTATTTACCACTGAAAAGAAAATAATAGAAATAGATTAAAATGATGTAGATGCACAGCTAGGATGATGTTAAAATCAACACAGTGCATTGCATTGTTATCAATAATTTATTTGACCACATGATAAATGTTATAAATGCTTTCAACTTTCCACTACATTCTAAAAAATAATGTTTCTTGTTCATGTTAGACCAATATAATACTTTGGAAATAACTTGAATTTAAGAAGCTAAATATTTAGAGCAATTTTTATTAAACTGCATATTAATGAGGGTTTATATAGTCACCATTAGCAATTCCCAATCTAATATTGTCAATGAAGAGACTCTGAACAGCTGCCATGTAGAATTCTAAAATATCACTCGTTGATCAATGTGCAACATAAGCACCATAGCTCAACAAAATGAAGTGCAATTTTCTCTTCAGTCAGAGAAAAGAGCAAGTTTGAGATTAGTTATGCATTAAACAGTCCATTTGGGGAGGATAATTGGAGAGAGAAGACCTTGAAATAGAAGTCGTCAGAAAAAAGCTGGCAGATGAGTCTTTTTGGAGAATTAATTTGTCCTTTGTCATAGACAAGAACACCTGTGAAAAGTGCAAGTTGCCCTCATCCAAAGCCTGGTTATGAGGTTCGGAAGGTTTTCTGATCCTGGAGAAAAAACACTCAATAATAGTTCATGAGATTGTCTTTAGGGGCTGAAGCCTTTTGGGTATCAGTATTCCAAATTGGTATAGCAGGTGTGCAAATTGTGTCCAAAAAAAGACATGGGCACAAGAATTTGGATTGTTCTCTTTTCCCCAGGACTTTGCAAGGACTGAGAATGTGAGAATGAATAGAACATAAGAGTGTTAAGACAGTTGCATTTTAAATAGGAAACCTAGCACGTGGAAAAAGTATCTAAATTCTATACGATTTAAATGTGCTCAGATTAGAATAATTCTCACTCCAACCAAATAACAATGCCCCTGGAAGCTGCCCAGTTTAGTATTACATGTTATTTTTTGTAGGACATTAATCAAGAACAAGAATGAAGTAATTCTTGTGTAAATTGTATTCATTTCAGCATCATTAATGTGCATATTTCTAGAAAATCTAGACAATATTTTTTCTTAACAAATTTATGTTAGATTATCTGCATCCAGAGGTTTCTCAAAATTATCTCATAAAAGAACAAAAAAAATGTTTTGGGGAAAGGTAAGAGTGTTGATTGTCCCTTATGAGGGGTGTCTACCAGAATTAGTGATCACTCCCATGAAATATCTGTGAGCAGACCATGTTAGGCCGTCTTTTCTAAGGATTAGACAAAATGCCCTCAAGAAAAGACCAGAATCATAAATTCATGGTTTTTTTTCTTAGAGCTTCTGTTTTCTGAAGAGTTGGCAGCCCAGCCCTGAGGCAAGATAGGCCAGAAGTTCAACTCTTAAACTTTATCAGTGTCAAAAACTCTCAGATGATCTATTAAAATCTAAGGCCAAGTATTGCCTCTTCAGAAAAACTAATTTTATTGTTAAAAGCTAGTTCTATTCTTCATATGCAAGTAATGAGGTTAAGGAAGGTCACTTCTGGTGACTACATAACGAGGCCCGATGAACTTGTCCACTCCTCTGGGCTCAGGGTGAGCAGTGCCTAAACACCAAGAGAGTTGCTTTTGGGTCACACTGTTCACTGCTCTTTCAACCTCTCCTCAAGTCCTTATCTTTTTAGAGGTAAATATTTAACAACTAATAAGGCACCTGCATGGATGATTCAAGTGGCACCCTGGAATAGTGCTGGAGCAGGGACCTGGTGGCCCCTCCATGTCTTTAGTTGGAAGAATATGGAGAAGCATGAGTAGGGACCGTGAGGAACACTGAGCGGGTTGGGTGGTGGTTATTTACCAGCTTGTACAGCAGAATTTCAGTATTTAACAATCCATACAGCTGTACCAGTGTGTGCTGCCTGGATAGAGGCCCTGCTCACAGCGCTATGAGGATGAGATTTTAATCTCTGTTTTATAGTGGAAGAAACTGAGACTCAAGGAGGTTAAGGAGTTTTGCTATGGCCACTCAACTAGGAGACAGAGAGGAGGCGGAACCTGACTCATAAGATGCCAAAGCACAGGCTTTTTTCCCTGTGCGGATCAATGCAGCATCTCTGTTAGCCAGGCTCACATTCATCCAGCTCCTCAGTATCTAGTCTGATGTCAACCCAAGGTTAGATATAACTTCTGACCCACCTTCATTCTGTGAGGTTGGCCAGGCTGGAAATGGCTGCAAGAAGACAAGGGAATTGAGCCTCTGCAAAGACAACGTTTTTGGGGACTCTACCCTCTCCGTGAGGCAGCCACAGGAGACATGGCTGTATGCAGGCTGTGCAAGGCCCCGTTCCATGGCTGCCTGCCTGAATAGAGATGCAAGTTGGAGGGACCATCTTTTCTGTGGTTGCTTTAGGAATAGGATGCTTAAATACATACCTCTTCAATGTATTTTTCCCCTTTTCCTCTTTCTCGCTGAAGATCAGTGAAGTATACAAAGGAAATGAAATTTGTTTTTTCTTTTTTTAATTCCTGTCCATTTAAAAGCTGTTAGTGTTGCCTGTAAAGTTAACATATACTTATTGTAGACAACCGAGAAAAAAAAAGAAAGCTGCTGTAAAAATTACTTACATTCCTACTACCCATTATTTCATTATATGTCTTTATATACATGGTCGTTATCCATTCTTCTGTTGATGGGCACCTAGGTTGCTTCCACGTCTTTGCTATTGTGAATAGCACTGAGATGAACATAAGGGTGCACATATCTTTTTGAATTATTGATTTCGTGTTCTTTGGATAAATACCTTGACTACATCCCTACGAATGGTGAATGAGTCACTCTCTTCTTGTGTTTCCAAGGTATTTTTGAGTCAGTGTTACAACACTCTTTGTACTGTGGTATAACAGTGATGCACGCTTTGCCTTCTCCCCACTACCATGACCTTCCCAGTCTCAGCCTGTCAACTTCTTTAGCGCTTGTTTTTGTAATCTTTGTGACTGGCATAGTGCTTGGAACAGTAGAGGGCTCAAAAATTGTGAAAAAAAGAAGGAAAAAGAGAGGCAAAGGAGAGAGGGAGAGAAGGAAACAATCTAATACTCAACATGGATTTGTCTGAAGTTAGCACTGATGTGCAAATGCCTCCAGCTTCCCATCCCATGCTGTTTTTGAGTTTAAATTTCTATTTTATCTTATTCTTTTTGTAGTAAGAGCACTTAACATGAGATTTACTCTCTTAACATATTTTAAAGTGTGCAACACAGCGTTGTTAACCATAGGCACAATGTTGTACAGCAGATCTCCAGAACTTATTCATCTTGCATAAGTGAAATTTTATACCCATTGATTAACAGCTCTCCATTTCCTCCTCCCCTCAGCCACAGGAGCCACCACTCTATGCTTTGCTTCTATAAATTTGACTATTTTAGATATATAAGTGGAATCATACAAGATTTGTCTTTCTGTGACTGGCTTATTTCACTTAGCATAATGTCCTTAAGGCTCATCCAAGTTGTCACATATGTCACATCCAAGTTTTTTTTAAGGCTGAATAATATTCCCTTGTATATATATATCACAATTTAAAATTCATTTATCCATACTTGGCTATTTAGATTGTTTCCACATTTTGGCTCATATGAATACTGCAACAGTGAACACGGAAGTGCTATCTCTGCCTGATATCCTGATCTCAATTCTTTTGGATAAATACCCAGAAGTGGGATTGCTGGATCATATGGTAGTTCCAATTTTAATTTTTCGAGGAAACTCCATATTGTTTTACATGTTGTCTGCACCATTTTGCACTCCTACTGACACTTTACAAGGGTTCAGTTTCTCCACATCCTCACCAAAACATGCTTTTGTCTTTTTGATAAGAACCATCCTAATGAGTGTGAGGTAATATCTCATTGTGGTTTTGATTTACCTTTCCCTGATGATTAGTGATGTTGAGCATCTTTTTGTGTACCTGTTGGCCGTCTGTATGTCTTCTTTAGACTCAGATCTATTCAAGTCATTTGCCCATTTTTTAATCAAGTTTTCAGTTTTTGTTTTTTGCTATTGAGTTCTATGGGTTCCCTATATATTTTGGTAATTAACCCCTTATCAGATATCTTTTCTCTCATTCCATAGGTTGCCTTTTTACTCTGTTGATTTACTCCTAGCTGCAGAACCTGTTTAGTTTGATGTAGTCCCACTTGTCTAGTTTCACTTTTGTTGCCTGTGCTTTTGGTTTCAGATCCATGAACTCATTGGCAGGACAATGTCATGAAGCGTTTCCCCTGTGTAGACTTCTAGGAGTTTTACACTTTCAGTTCTTATGTTTAAGTCTTTAATGCATTTTGAGTTGATCTCTATGTATGGTGTAAGATTAGGGTCCAATTTTATTCTTTTGCATGTGACTATTCCAGTTTTCCCAGCACCATTTGTTGAAGAGACGATCCTTTCCCCATTATGCACTGTTGGCACCTTTGGCAAAGATTAGTTGACCATATATGCATAGATTTATTTCTGGGCTCTATTTTTTTCTCTTGGGCTGTATGCTTGCCTTTATGCCAGTGCCATACTCTTTTAATTATTGTAGCTTTGTAATGTATTTTGAAATCAGGAAGTATGATACCTCCAGCTTTGTTCTCCTTCATCAAGATTGTTTTGGCTATTTAGTCCTTTGTGGTTCCATATGAATTTTAGAATTGTTTTTTCTATTTATGTAAAAAATGTCATTGGGATTCTGATAGGGATTGCATTGAATCTGTAGACTGCTTTGAATAGTATGGGCATTTTAACAATATTAAGTTTTCCAGTCCATGAACATAGGATGTCTTTCCACTTGTTTCTGTCTTTAACTTCTTTCATCAATGCTATGTGGTTTTCAACGTACAAGTCTTTCATTTCTTTAGTTAAGTTTATTCATAAGTATTTTATTCTTTTGATGCTATAGTAAATGAGATTGTTTTCCTAATCTCCTTTTCAAGCAGTTTATTATTAGTGTATAGAAAGGTAACTGATTTTTATATGTTGATTTTTGTATCCTGAAACTTCACCGTGTTTGCTTATTAGTTTTAATAATTCTTTGTGGAATCTTTAGGGTTTTTTATAGATAATATCATGCCGTTTGCAAACAGGAGCACTTACTTATTTCTTTCTGATTTGTATGCCTTTTATTTCATTTTCTTGCCTAATTGCTCTGTCTAGGACTTCCAGTGCTATGTTGAATAGAAGTGGCAAGAATGGGCATCCTTGCATAATTCTTAATATTAGTAGAAAGGCTTTTAGTTTTTCACCATTAAGTATGGTATTAGCTGTGGGCTTTTCATATATGGCTTTTATTATGTTGAGGTACATTCCTTCTGTACCCAGTTTGTTGAGCATTTTTATCATGAAAGGGGGTTGAATTTTACCCAACATTTTTTCTGCAACTGTTGAGATGATTATGTGATTTTTATCCTTCATTCTCTTAATGTGGTATATCACATTAATTGATTTTTTATGTTGAACCATCCTTGCATCCCTGGGATAAATATCACTTGATCATGGTCTTTGATTCCTTTAATGTGCTGTTGAATTTGGTTTGCTAGCATTTTATTGAACATTTTTGCATCTATGTTCATCAAGGATATTGGCCTTTAGTTTTCTCTTCTTGTGGTGTCTTTGTCTGGCTTGTATATTTTTTAGTTTAAGTAGCGGGTTCTTCAGCAACCTGATTTCTATTTAGTACTTTTAAAATATTTTCTATCTCTTCGTTGAAATTCTCACTTTATTCATGCGTTGTTCTCCTGATCTCAGTAAGCATCATTATCCTGGTTATTTTGAATTCTCTATCAGGTAAATCATATATCTCCATTTCATTATGGCTAGTTTCTTGAGATTTATCTTGTTCCTTTCTTTGGAACATGTTTCCTTGTTTCTTTACTTTCTTTGACTCTGTGTGTTGGTGTCTATGCATTACATAAAACAATCACTTGTCTCCATCTTCATGGACTGACCTTGTACTGGAGAATACTCTCACCAATATGTCCAGCCAGAGATTCTGGAGGCCTCTCAACTTTTGTGTGCTAATTTAACCTATTTTCTTTGATCTTAGCAGCTCACAGGCTTCTAGTGTATGCCAGGTCCTATCAGTACTCCAAAACAAGTGAGACTGAAGCCACTTCCTAGGGCAGCCAACCCAAAAGTTGGATTGTTGAATGCTCTGTGCAACTCTTTCCATCCTCAGAGAGAAGCTGGGATCAGGGATTTTTGCCTCTGCTCTGTGTTGAGTTGGGAAGAGGGGCTGTGGTGACTAGTTGTGTGCTAGATCAAACTGTCACTTCTCTGTAGCCCACAGGGGTAAAATGTGTGTCAGGTCCCATCAGTGCTCTGAGATAGGCGAGACTGAAGCCAGTTCCTTAGGCAGCACTAGGGAAAGTTGGAACATTAGATATGGGATTCAACTCTTTCCCTCCTCAGGGAGAAGCTGGGAGCTGGGGGTTGTTGCCCTTTCACTCTGTGCTGAGCTGAAGGGAGGAGCTATGGTGAGTGTCGCACACCAGTTCAAACTATTGCTTTGTTCTCTGTAATCCCAGGGGACTAGCAAATGCTGGGTCCTGTCAACTCTCTGACATAGGCATGATAAAAGCCAATCCCTTGGGTAGCACTTAGAAAAGTTGGGACACGAGTTCCAACTCCTTTGCTCCCGAGGGAGGAACTTGGAGCTGGATCCTCCCTCCTGATCATGTGGTCCTATTCCACGGGTGGAGATTATGGCGAGAGGAGGTTCTCTGTTTTTCCCACTGGTTTTGATGTGACTGGATTTGCACTTGCCCTAGGTGCAGGAATCTCTCAACTAGTCTCTGGATTTCTCAGAAAGGGTATTCATCCATGTGTTGCTGTTGAATCATTGTGTCTGTGGAAGGGAGGAGAGTTCAGGGCTTCCTGTTCCACCATCTTGCTAATGTCAAGAGAGCCCCAGCTTGTACTTCTAACTTATCCCTGGAACCATCCAGGGTTCCAAATTCTGTTCCCATGGCTCAGAGTAATAGGAATGGGATTTTAAGCGCTATGCTCACTCTCCCTAATCCCAGCCTGACAGTACACTATATATGCTAATATTAAATGACACCAGATGATTTTTATTGTCAAAGCAATGCAATTTCAGGAACAGAACCATTTCCAGTTAATAGAGTGACATTAGTAGTTGATAGACTTAGCTTCAGCCTCAGGAGCTAAGTCCAGCTCACTCATCTGCCAGCGATACTGTAACTTAGTTCAAAAGGACCATTTGGAAAGCAGTGCTGCCAGCTGCTTGGTCACTGCTCCTTAGATAAGGGAGGCCCATTCCCTTGGCTTATTCTCTGAGCATAATGTGCTCACAGCATCTGTCAGGACTCATTGCTTTCAAAAGAAGAGGACTTACCTTAAATCAACTGAAGCACAAAATGAAACTCAAGTAACTACCTCATGTAAATCATACAACTAAAAAGTCCAGGTAAAGTTAAGTCAGGAGCTCAAACCAAACCATGTCACCAGAACTCAGTTTCTCTTTCTCTCTCTTTTCTCTCTCCTCATGTCTCAACTCTGTTCTTCCATGTTGGCATCATTCTTAGGTAGATCCTTTCTACATAATGGTCCCCAGCAGTTCCTGCCCTATATACCACCAGCATGTTAACCCAAGCAGAAATCTTCTCTTTTCATTTTATTTTTCTCTTTACTAACAGTTTATAGCCCAGGTTTGGGATCTGAGACTCCTTGGTCTGTCTCAGAATCAGTCACTCTATCCAGGGGGTTGGAATGCTCTCATCGCCCATTTCTAGAACTTCAGAGTTCAGGTCAGCCCTGGCCCAACTATACAGATTGAGTGTGGACAATGGGTAATTCCCTAAAGAAAAGTTGAGTCATAAAGTTAAAATAGGAAGGAATGGCTGTTGGGCAGGTGTAATGATTAATTTTCTGTGTCAACCTGACTGGGTCACAGAGTATCCAGATATTTGGTCAAACATTTTTCTGGGTGTTTCTGTGAGGGTGTTTTTGGATGAGATTACCATTTAAATTGGTAGACTGAGTAAAGCATAATGTAGGGGAGCATAATCCAATCTGTTGAAGGCCTGAATAGAACAAAAAGGTTGACTTTCCTCCTAGTAAGAGAGACTTCTCTTTGCCTAGATGCCTTTGAACTGGGACGTGGGTTTTCCCTGTCTTCAGACTTGAACTGAAACACCAGCTCTTCCTGGGTCTTGAGCCTGCTTGTCTTCAGATTGCAACTTGCACCATTGTGTCGCCTGGTTCTCAGGCCTTTAGACTCAGAACTATACCATCAGCTCACCTGGATCTCCAGCTTGTCAACTCTTCTGGCAAATCATGGGACTTGTCAACCTTCTTAACGATGTGAGCCAATTCCTTATAATAAATTTCTTTACATTTATATATGTATATATATCCTATTGGTTCTGATTCTGTGGAGAACGCTAATACAGCAGACAAAACAGTAGAAACCCTCTACACTCTCCATTTCCTCTCTAAGCCTCTGTTCCTTTGAAGGCCTGTGTTCTATCTACTTGCATTCTCTCCTTCCTATCTCTGAAACATGTGGGGAGCCTATTCCAGAGCTCATTCTTATCCTCTCCTTTAAAGTCCTCCCTTATTTTATTCTTGGAGAACTAGGCATCACCCACTTTAGTTTCACAGGGCACTGGACTTTCCTCACAATTTGCTCATTCTGTTTCCACATTGACTTCTTTAGCTTCCCTAACTTTAAGGGAGAAAGGGCATTTTCTTTTTTGTGCACCTATTATGTACAAAACACTCTGTTAAATGTTTTATGGAATATGGATAGGAAATACCTGGTTCCTTCCCAGGAACAGGGCAAGAGTCAGATAATCATGGTCTTCTCCTCCCCTCTCCTAACCTTACTTTCTTACTTGCCTCTAATCAGTCATGATGTTTTTGTGTGTGAGGAAGATTGTCCCTGAGCTAACATCTGTGCCAATCTTCCTCTGTTTTGTATGTGGGAAGCCACCATGGCATGGCTTGACAAGTGGGGTGTGAGTCCACGCCCGGGGTTTGGAACTCATGAACCCTGGGCTGCCAAAGCAAAGTGCACAAACATACTGCTATGCCACTGGGCCAGTCCATTTCACAATATTTTTAAAGCCATATCTTGTCCCCTGCACTGCTGATAGAGTGGTAAATAGGTTCTGTGACCGGTTGCAATAAACCAGAGTGATGAGTAGAGAGAACAGTGGAATTAGCGTCAGCAGCAAGTTAGAGGTAACCTGTGCCAGAGTTGGACCCTGGGGAGTGACATCAATTAACAAATGTAGCAGTAAGAACCATCTCCCAAAATGTCTGGTTCACCTTGTAAAAGCCAATCTGGAATACTGTAATTGATCACAAGGTCCAGGGGACAGATCTGGTGCACAACTGACCTAATGTGAGATCATGGGGAGTCCACTTCATGTTTCTGGGTTTGTTTCTTCTTCTGTAACTTGAAGATAATGGGCCTTCAAGGCTGGGTCTGTGGTTGTGCTAGCTCTGTGTGGTCCCTCAGAACTCCATGCTTAGAATGGCCCCATAATTGGGTTAGTGCTATCCTGTCACTCTCTTGAAATTCCAATAGTTTTTGAATAAGGGGCCGAGCATGTTCATTTTGCACTGGGCCCTGCAAATTATGCAAATGGTCCTGTGGGCTAGGTCAGTGATTCCACAGGATCCTTAGGGCTGTTCTGTGGAATAGGGACCCTAAGTCCTATTAGTTTGGAAAAAAATGAGTTAACAACAAAGCTAAATAGGTTTCTGTGTTGAAGGACATCTTAAAGTCTTTGGTATGTCAATGTGCTTGTAATTCTCTAGGAAGAGGATGTGATAGTCGTTTTCTAAATGTATTTGACTACAAAGCCTCCTGTTTTTCAAGCAGCATCTCCTGTAACAAGTATTAGACACAATACATTTTGGGGAATGTTGACCTCAGTGTTTGCTTAGGTGTCTATGAACTCCAGCAACCTTTACTTTTTTTATTATAATGAGTCATGTGTGGAGAGCGGAGGTTGGGGGTGGGGTTGGGAAATAAAGCTGGAATTAAGGAGTGGGCATAGTGCTATTCCATGCCTTAGCATTCTGTTGCAAGGAAGAATTATGCTGTTCTAGTCTCATGGAAGCCCACACAGACCCACCATTTTTCTTCTCTGAATATTTGCTTGTGTTGTTTTGTCTACTTAAATGCTCTGCTCCACCTCAATCTGGTCAATTCTTGTTTCTTCTCCCTAAATAGATCTCAGATATATCTACCTTTGTATCTCCCAGCTTCACTCTTGTGTAAAACACCTTGTTGCAAATGGACCAATGCTGTAGTCTCCTAATTCACCTGCCAGCTCTAGCCCTTTCTCCACATGGCATTCTGACTTGACTTTTCTTTTCAAAATACAAATTGACCTCGTGCCACTGCCCAGCTTTAAATCCTTCAAAGATCCTGCTGCAAAAGGAGAAAATTCAGACACCTTCCCAGCATCAAATACCTTGCAAGACCTGAACTCCACTGACTTCTCCAGCCTCTTCTCAAACTGGCCTGCCCATTGTTCCCATTCTCCAGCCACAGTGACCTTTTGAGTCTTTCTTGATTATCTCAAATTCTTTTCCTTTTTAGGAACTTTTCGCTTATTGCTCACAGTATCTTGAACATTCCACCCCTGCTTTTCAAATGGCTAGTTCTTCCTCATTCTTCAGATCTCTACTAAAAATTACTTCCTTAGCAAGAAATTCCCTGAACACTTTGCCAAAGTAGATACCCTGCCCCACCACCAGCACCACCGGCCCTGGTTAATACTACCAGTGCATTCTGCTCATTCAATTCTTAGTATCCATAAAAAGCTATAATTACTGAATTTGTTTACTTGCTCATTGTCTAAGTCATCCCTAGAATGCAGATGCCTTGAGGGTAGGGATTATGTCCCTCTTGTATCTCCAATTCTTAGCATATGCCTGACACATGGTAGATGTTCATAAAATATTTGTTGACTGACTGGCTGAATGAATGAATTCCTAAACGTTTGTATCAAATGCTAGTTCCTTATCCATGATGTCTTTTCTGATTTTTCCCACCCAGAAGCGATATCTCCTTTGTCTGAATTCCTGTAGCTCTTTTACCTGTCCTCCTTTTTAGCTCTCGTCTTTGCCTCTTAGCATTATTTGTGGGTTTTTTGCATGCTCCTAGTTCCTCAAGTTCCTAGAGCAGTGTCTTACTGATCTCTTCATACTTCTGCTGTGCCTGGCACAGAATAGGTGCTTGATAAGTTCTGATGGAATTGATGTGAATAATTGAAAGAGCTTTCAATAGTACAGGCAACTAAAACAATGTTAGCGAGGTTTATTTAAAAATAAAGCCACAAAAAGCACTAGACTCCTTGCCAAAAATGAGCATGTTTCCCAGCCATTTTAGAGTTCTTGGAGAATGGCCTAAGCCCTGATCGCCACTGATCCAAATCGGCTTCATTAAACACTCTCTGGGCCTGTGAGATGGATGGCGTGTAAGCCAAGTCCTGACAGGTAGGGAGAAGAGCTCTCCCGCCTCCAGGTGCTCCTGGCCCCAGTCAATGGCCCTATCATGGAAACTTTCAAGGAGGAAATTCTGCTGTGGTCATGAGGCCTGAACAGTGCTTCCTTTTCTGGACCTTTCAGAAGTTTCCACTGTTGGAGGAGGAAGCCTGGATATATGTGCATGGGTGGGATTGCAATGAAGACTTGGGGAAAAAGGAAGGTGTCTGTCCTGGCCAAGACACTCAAATGTGAGTGACCATTACCACTCTGAGTTTATTTTCTTTCTATCTGTACAAATAATAATTCATACCTCAGAGGGTTGTTGTACTAATTAAGATAATATATGTCAACTTTACATACATATAGTAGATGGTAAATACCAGTTAAGTTCCTACCTCTCTTCCTTCCCATTCTAGGTGAGAGCTCTATCTGTGACCTCCAGGGTGGACCGCTTCAGGGTACATAGCTAGAATTTGTGGAAAGGGGGAAAGTAGATTGATACATGTGTGTATACAGGTATGTGCATAAGACTCAATGGTGTACATGTGTTACAAAAAGGTAAACTTATATTTGCTATGCATTTTGATGTAGTAAGTGAACAATAAAATGATGTGCAATTAGCATTTGTTACTTTTGCACCCAGAAGAGAATGTAATTGGAATCTGCATCTCAATGTGGAGAGAGATGACTTGCTGGGCTAATGTCACTTTGTAGGAGAAAACATTCTACAGCTTTAAAGGGGCAAACAAAAGTGGAATTTCCTTACTCAAGCCAGGAATAAGAATGAATTTACTGTGAGGCAGGTGGATGAGTAGTACAGAAATAGAATTTCTTTGTTAAAGATTGATTGGTAGCCAAGAGTGAGGGATTTCCACTGGTAGATGTGGAAGACTTTTCAGGTCAGTCTGCATTACTCAGCAACAGAAATTGATGGTCTCACGGTTCTGGAGGCTAGGGGTCTAAAACCAAGATGTCAACAGGTTTGGTTCCTTCTGAGGGCTGTGAAGGAACGATCTGTCCCAGGCCCTTCTTGGCTTATTGATGGCTGTCTTCTCCCTGTGTCTTCAGACCGTCCTCCCTCTCTCTCTCTATATATATATCTGTCTCCAAGTTTCCACTTTTTATAAGGACACCAGTGATATCTGATTAGGGCCCACACTAATGTCCTCATTTTAATTTTCTTATCTCTATAAGACCTCTCTCCAAATACGGTCACCTTCTGAGGTACTATGGATTAGGACCTCAACATATGAATTTGGGATGGTTGTGGGAGATACAATTTAACCAAATTTCATTACAGATCTGAAACTTGAAAGTCTCTGCTAGATGTTATGCTCCTAGCTCAGCAAAAGTTGGGCCAAATTATATTAAGATGGTCATTTTTGTGTCTCTGACAATCAGTTGTGGATACAGGTATGAAAACCCGATTACTTGAATACAGAATACTTCTAGTAGAAGCTCTCTGAAGGTTCAGGAAGTAACAGAAACAGTAAGGTTTACTTCCCCTTATCAATGTAATGTGAGAAGTTCACCTGTGGACCAAACAAAGTGCATAGAAGACCACAGAGGCAAGCATTTGTAGGAGAAGTGTCCCCACAACAAGCTGACTTCAGTTTTCAGGGAAGGAATGTAGCTTCTGGGACATAATCTGGGTGTCTTGAGGATCCTAGTCTCTACCCATAGTATTTCCTCCATTCTTTCACTATAAATGGACAGGAGATCTAAAAAGACAACCAAAATTAAAAGAAACAAACAAACATAAAAGCCTCAGGAGCTTGTATATGCACAGGAATAATAGACGGAGTTTGAGTAATTCTGATAGCTGTCATTTAAATGATAGCTGTCATTTAAAACAGCCATCTTTAAAGTTTTGTTTAACTGACTTTAAAATGGCATGTGAACTGGATCAGCATTGCATTTTTTTTCATTTCTTGTATGATTGTAACATTTGGGAAATAAAACATGTATTTTGTTTTTCTGTTAATGAAAGCTTATTTTAAAAGGACCCAATATTGAAGTAGGAGATTCATGGGGAGAAATGGCCATCTGCCCTGACATTCAATACCATGAAAGCAAACACAGCAAAATGCTAGAGAACTGATGCAACGAGTTCCAGAACGTTAATATTTCAGAGAATTCTCCTCAACAATTGATTTCTTCATTCCTCCAACCCACTAACAGTTGCTTTAGTGGCACTAGGGACAATTATTAGATGAGGCCATTTATTAGACGAAACAATGGAATTGCATTGGAGTGGAGACTCACTCAATCTTTGAACGAAGACGTAAGCTGGAAATGAGAAAGTGGCATTCCTAAAGATGGCTGCGTATTGGTATAGCAGAATGTCAGAAGGTCTGTGGTGAAGGGTTTTAACAAGGAGCCCTCTTTTAGCAAGGAGCGGATCACATCATGTAAAGACAGGACAGTGCCCTGTGAAATTTTCCCGGGAGCTTAACGAATAGATTTGAACATGCTTATAAAAATGGCTGCATAAATATTTTTGTTTGCCCACTTCAGAGCATGCTAATCAGAATGGCTCTTTGAAAACAATATTTTTATCTGTACCTCAAATTCATCCATACCCATTAGCTGCTCAATTAGGCGAAACAAACTTTTAGTTGCATGCCAGGGGCTTAATTTAATTTGCCTGGGATAAGCAGTTGGCCATAACTGTGAAACCCTGTGTTTTTTTTAGAAATTAAACCAGAGTAGTGAAGCGAAAAGTCTTAAAATACAGTGTGACCATACTGTGTGGAAATTCAAAGCGATTTAGTAAGCAAGTAAGCAGTACGCAGGTATGTTAGTCAGATCCTCCTGATCGTGTTCGCTTTCCAGTTCCTGCTTTTTTTCTTTCATTCTAGTCCTGTGGATTCTAACCCAGAACAACTCAAGTGACCTCAGTTCACGAAGACAAAAGAAGATTTTCGTTTGATTGTGTCTGGGTGGGTGTTTCGTTCAAGCAACAACTGAGCAAAATAAAAGTTGTCTTTATAAGTCCTCAGTCTAACGGAATTTTCTTGGATTCAAAATGTAAATTCTATTAAGCTACTTTTCAATCATCATAGAATGTACTTAAGCATTTTTAGACAGTGAAACACTTTTGGCCTAAACACAAAGGGAAAAAATTTAACTTGGCGAGAAACTGTTCCTTTGTTTTTAATCATTTAAAATAGCATCCAACACAGACAATTCTTATAAAAAGACAAGTTAAAAGGTTGATTCTTTATGGCACGTAAAATAAGTATATTTAGGTGAGAAACAGCTTCCTAGAAAAACAGAGGAGTCAATAGCAAAGCCTATTTCCGCTGAGTGTCAGTGACACGTGTTGTGTGAAAAAGTAGGAAGAACATGGATGGGGCAGCAGAGGCTCAGGGTGAGTCCTGCTCTGATGCTGGTCGCAGCTGCTTGACTTCAGACAAGACATTTGACCGTGTTGTCTCAGTTTCCCAGTACGTTAAAAGGTGAAAGAAATATTATCTGTCTTATATAGCCCACAGGATTGACTCTATCAAAGGAGAAAAAGATGAAAGTGATTACTATATTTGGGGGTTGGGGGTGATGTGCAGGGGGGAAATGTAGGTTCAGTGAAAATGTGAAAGTAAAGAGCAAAGGGGCCAAATGTAGTGACTAGACTGAGGAGGATGAGCTGAAAGAAGAGCACCAGCGAGTCTGAGTAGAGAGGAGCTGGCCGAGAAAGGACAAGACCTCTGGCAGTGGGAAATGTGGAAGCCCGTGAGGGAGATGGAAGGAGTCTTCTACCCTGACCATCTTTGCAGTGTGTACCTTCTGCTGACTGTCCCCACTCTGCAATCCGTGACTGTGAAATTTGTTAAGAATCCTTGTGGGGTCAAGGCCAGGGAGGGAATCGGTGCCAATAACTGCACTGTGTTGATATCTGAGTCCCTGACTGAGTCCCCTGCCAAGCCTGGTAGATGGGAACAGTCCATGCATTGCTGAGAGTGGTGAGGTGATAATTGAAGAGACAGAGTAAAAAGCACAGAAAACCACTGGATATTCAGTGCCCAGGGCATCTCAGCATGCTGGATTTATCCAGCAGGAAAACGAATAGAGGGAAGCGATTGGCTGATGATCTCTCATTTGTAGATTTACTTGCTTAATTGCTAATGAGGGAGAGAGGCTGCATACAGGTGAGTTGCCAGAGTGAATGAACATGAGTTATGTTAAGAAATTAACAAAAGATGAATTTCAGGCAACTTTCTGGAAAACACAGTCTGGTGATAAGATCCACTGGACTGTGAAATAGCCTTTCAGTGGAAAGGGGAGGGAGTGCCATCGTTTAAGATATTTAAAACAAGACTAGCTAAAGCATCTGCTAGAATCTTATCCAGAAGGGAAAAATCCAGACCGGGCAAGAGATGAGCTAGCTGATACGTGGGAGCTCTCACACTTCTCATTCTTGATGTTGAAAAGTCGTGGTCAAATCCCTGAACATTTTCACAAGCACATTTAAGACTGGGAGCTGTGTGACTCATTAGTCATTCCGGTAATCTCTAGGACTCAGTGCCAGCTGTGGAATTTCAAGCAGATGTGGCAAAACAGCAAAGACCACCTTTCAGATTCATATCCTCTTTGTCGCTCACTCTGGTTTTATCCTGGGAAGAATCTGAGCATATTTTTAAAGGGCAAGTTAGGTGGTGGTAGAGATGGAAAAAGAAAAAAAAGGAAAAAGAAAAATCTGTTTAAGAGAGAAAGGCTCCAACTTCCTAATTTATATGAAGGGGAGAAGAATTGCAAATGCCCAGATTTAAATACTGTAGACTGTGCCTTGATCTGACCATTACAGGACTGTGCCCAACCCAGAACAATTGTTAACTGCTAATTTGAGCATTAGGCTCAGCAAATTATAATTCCAGACCATCTTCCCTCTGCTGTCTAATATGTTTCTAGTCCCTCCCTTGGCTATTTGCTAGCAGAATGAACTATACCCTTGATAAGACTGCCATGTGAGAAGAAATGCATCTGGAAGGACTGGCAGAAGAGAAGGGATAGGAATGCTCCCTTGATAAGTCGTAACAACCATCTGTCAGCTTTGAGTCTCTGGGCTAGGCTGGTGGGGAAAAGGCAGCTGCAGATCAAAGTTGAAAACACTCATTTTGAATGAATTTGTCAAAAGTTTGCCTTACTTAATTTCCACAAGATACTAAGCCAGTGACTTTGAATTGGCCCCCTGAGTGTGAGATTTCCACTGCCTATCACTGACACACGTGCTGTGTGGAAAAGCAGAAAGAACCATGGATGGGACATCAGAAGCCCAGAGTGTGAGTCCTGCTCTGATACTGATATTACCTATTTGACTTCAGGCAAGTTGCTTAACTGTATTTTCTCAGTTTCCTGGTATGTGGAAAGCGAAAGAAATAATACCTATCTTTTATATAGAACCCACAGGATTGTCTTTATTAGAGGAGAGACAAATGAGAGCAGTTAGTATATTTATCCTGGAAGAAAAGCACTTAGATTACCAAAATTTGTACTATCAAAGCCAACTTCTCTGTCCATTTAGGCACTGGAGCTTATCTTCTTTTACATATAAACTCTGGCAATTCTTCACTGTCTTAGTCAGTTCAGGTTGCTATAACAAAAATACTGCAGACTGAGTGGCTTAAACAATAGACATTTATTTTCTGAAATTTAATTCCTGGTGAGTGCTCTCTTCCTGGTTCACAGATGGCGGCCTTCTTGCTATATCCTCACATGGTGGAGAGAAATCATGTCTGTCCTGCGTTTTCTTGTAAGAGCACTAATCCCATTCATGAGGGCTCCACCCTCATGCTTTAATCATCTCCTAAAGGCCCTTCTTCCAGTTGCCATCCCACTGGGGATTAGGAATTAGACAACATGCAAATTTCGGGGGGACACAAAAATTCGGTCCATAGCATCTTTCATCAATTTTCTCCTCTCTAGTGGATTATTCCCATAGATGTACAAACATGCTTAATGTTTGCCATCTTAAAACAAACCCTGTAGACAAATCTTCCTTGACCCCCAAGTCTCATGGCTTCCTCCGCCTATTACCTACTTTCACTGCTAATCTTGATGAAAAACCAGCCAATAGAGTTGTCTATTCTCTGCTTGTACTTGCTCATCTTTGAATCTCTTTTTAATTCATTCCCGTGGGTGTTATCCTTACACTCCTTTGAAACCATTCTGTTAAGTTCATCAGTCAGTTCCATGTTGCCAAATTATGTGATCACCTTACAGCCCTCATCTTTTGTGAACTCTCTTAACATCATTTGATATAAATTTTCTCTTCTTGTTTTCCAAACACTCTTCACTTGGCTTCTAGGCCATCACAATTTCCCGATATTCATTCTATATACTCAACTACTTCTCACGCTTCTCTGCTGGTTCCTCCTTTTCTTTCTGACCACTATTTTGGGGTGCTCTGGGGCTCACGTCTCAGATCTGCCTTCTCTATATCCTTACATGATTCCATCTAGTTTCATGTCTTTAAACATTACGAGTATCCTACGTCTCCAGCCTCAACCCTCTTCTGAACTCCAAACTCACATCAAGGTGCCTTGTTGGCACCTCCAATGTCAAACAAATTTCTCAAACTTAGCATGTCCAGTAAATCTACTCAGTTATTCAGATCAAAACTACAGGAGACACCTTTTAATCTTTTGCTTTCTTCATAGCCTAGATCCTATCCATCAGCAAATCCTGCCTGTTTTTCAAATTACACCTTAAACCTAACTACTCCTTAATTTCAAGACTACCATCCTATTGTATCACCATCGTCTCTCATTTGGACTAGTGCGAAAGCATCCTTATAGATCTTTTTCTTCTGCTTGCAACTGCCCCAGATCCAATCTCCGCACTGCAGCCTCAGTGATCTTTTTAAAATCTAAGTCAGATCCTGTCACTTCTCACTCAAAATCTTCCGATATGTTCCTGTCATACCCATGATAAAACCCAAATTCTTTACCATGGGCAACAAATCCCACATAATATGGCTTCCAGCTGCCTCTCTAATCTAATTTCCTATTTTGGTCCCCATTACATATTCTGTTCTGGTCGTGTGGGCTTTCTTAGGTTCCATGAACTTGCCAGGCTTATTTCCTTCTCAGGATCTTTGCAATTACTCTTCCCTCTGTCTGAAGTGTCTCTTCCAGATCTTTGAAAGAGTTTGCATGAAGGATCTTTCCCCGACCATCCATCATATCTAAAAGAGACCTTAGGCCCCACTGTCTCACCACTGTCTCTCAACCAGAGTATATTTTCTTCAGAGCATTTAGTAGTATCTGAAGTTATATCTTTTACATTCTATTTTTATTTGCTTTTCTCTCTCTTCCCAAATAAATGTAAGCTCCTGAAAGGCAAGGACTTTTAAATTTACTCTTGGATCTTCACCACCTAGAATAAACCTAGCACGTAGTAGGTGCTCTTCTAGGGCCTCAGTGTTTGTGTTCGGATGTTGAAATCCTAACCCCCAAAAGTGAGGGTATTAGGAGTTGGACCTTCGGGAGGTGATTAGGTTGTGAGGATGGAGGCTTCGTGAAAGGGATTAGCGCTCTTATAAAAGAGACTCCCCACACTCCCTCACCCCTTCCACCACGTGAGGACGTAACGAGATGGTGCTGGCTGTGAACCAGGGAGAGGGCTTTCACCAGAATGTGACCATGCCAGAGCCTGGGTCTTAGACTTTCCAGCCTCCAGAATTGTGAGAAATAAATTTCTGTTGTTTATAAGCTACCCAGTATTTTGTTAGAAAAGCCCAAACACTAAGACATGCTCCATAGTGATTTTTTGAGGGGCGTCTTATTAATTCACCACACCTTTTAAATTTCTTTCAAAATTGCCTTGGTATGTTTATCTTTTGATGCATAAGGAGACCAGGTCTCCCTTATGGTGTCAGAAGATGCCTGCCGTATCGGCTAACTCCACTGTGCTATTCTTTATTGTCGTAGTGATGTTGAATAGCAGTGTTTATTTAGTGGCTGATTCTTTTCTAACTCCTGTGTTTTTTTCCTCCCTAAGGAGTCCTAGAAGTGTCAGTGTATCACAGATCACAAGGGAAATTGACCACCTGGATGTGCTTTGGAATTGGCTTTTTGGTGAAACTATAAAAAAACTGGGTTCTTCTTTTTTGGTCACCTTCCTGAAACACACATGTGTCAGTATGGTATCTGTGGGTTGAAGCAATTAGACTTGAGAATGGAGGAGAGTGGGTTGGCAAAAGATTAAGCCAGGTCATGGGTTGGTCCCAGCACTTTGAAGAAAGAAGAACTGAGAGCCTGGGGCACAGACCAATATGATACCTGAAGGCAGAGCAGAGAGGCCCTGTGGCTGGAAGGTGGGAGGCTACTAACGGTCAATGGCAAGGCGAGGGAGATGATCATGGCGCTGAGCCACAGGAGTAGATAGCCTTCTGTAAGAGGGAGGGCATAGTGGTAAAGGAGAGGCAAACTTCCACTTGGGGAGTTCCTCAGATAATTCTTTCTGGGGCACTCACCACACTCTGCATTCAACTTAATCAATTATTTAGGGATTTATTAAGTGCCTATATCTGCCAGGCTTTCTGATAGGAAGCTAAAGATCCCTTCTGCGTCCTCAAAGTGCTCGCAGTCTGATGTGCTCCTTGTCCTCAACAAACCTACGTGCACAGGAAACCTCTGTTAAGCCAAATAAACTTGGTTTAATTTCAGGAAAGATAAAGATGGAGAAAATTTATTGCGATTAGAGGACAAAAGGAAAGTGGAACAGCAAATGAATTCTTGAGGAGGTAACATGCCTCCTTGAAAATAGAGAACTGTCCTATTTTTTTCCCATTATTGTTTCAGTATTTATCAAAGTTTTCATCAGTGTAGCTAGTGCTTCACCGTCAATAGGAAATTTTTTTTCCTTTTTCTCTTGGGGTCACATCAGCATAGGCTCATGGATGACGAAACAGGAAACCCGAAGTCAGGTAGGCACATTGTTTCTCAGAGCGTCTGAAAAATTTTATACAGGGGATTTCAAATATAGGCAAACATTTATAAATGCTCTTCTTATGGTCTGTGCTCTTCTTTTATTCCCTAGGACTCCTTGGAGAAGTTTGCATGACATTCTGTTTGACGTGAAATCAGCATGTGCCCCAAGTAAATCAACAACAGCTGTTTTAAATAGCAGATTGTGTCCCAAAATATCATTTTGAACCAGGGGAAGAATTGCTTGGATGCATATGTTTTCAGATTACACTGATGGAACCTAGCATCTGGTCACTGACCGCTGGTAGACAGAGGTCACGTGGGCTGAGATATGGTGGCCTATTTAAAAGAACAGTGGCCTTTTGGGAAATTTCGGTGTGATGTCAGGGTTAGAGATGCCAGCAAAAAAGGGGCCCAGCTACATCCAAAGGAGTCATGCTTCTGTTGAAGCTTTTACCAGAATCCTGGGGATTTCTCTAAATGGGCCAGAAGAGCAGTTCAACACCAGTTTGTCCCCTTCAAAAACACGCACGGCGTTGTTGTAAAAAAATATTCAGTACCCTCCTCCCTACAAGAGTTTGTGGTACAATATGATGGGCTAATTGTATTATCCAATGTCACTAAGAAAGTTTTGGTTCTATGACCTATGTACTGTTTTAGGCTCAGGATAGAACCAGCTGCTCCTTCAGTCTCTCATCTGGCCACACATTGATTGGGATTCCTTCAGCAATGCCTGTGACACTGCCTGCTGCTTGGATATCAGACCTCAGAGGAGGGGTTAAGCATTTCCGCTTCACCACCTAACAACTGCTTCTTTGAGCAATATGTTCCCCTTCCACCACGGGGCCAAACACAGGCCTTACCTGCTGAAACTGGTCCATTGAGTTGCAGGACAGTAGCTTCAGGCTGTGGGTGGCACATGCACATCTCAGGAACTTCAGAATGAGCCCAGTGGGCCTGACCCAGGCAGGCAACCCTCCTCTGTGAAGTCTCCCTCTACCTTATTTTGCAGCCTTGCTGAGGGGCACTGTTATTTTAGGTGACTGAAACTGTACCAACTCTGATGTCTGATAGCTCCCTCCTTGTACGAGCAGGCTTGTCCATTGGGCACAATATTATAAGTCTCTGTGCCACCTCATACTCATTAGGATGGCTACTTTCAAAAAACCAGAAAATAACAAAATAACAATAGAGAAATTGGAACCCTTGTGCACTGCTGGTGGCAATGTCAAATGGTGCAGTTGCTGTGGAAAACAGTACGGTTGTTCCTCAAAAAATTAAAAATAGAATTAGCATATGATCCACTAGTTCCACTTCTGGATAGGTACCTAAAATAATTGAAGGCAGGGTCTTGGAGAGATGTCTGTATACCCACATTCATTGCAGCATTATTCACAGTAGCCAAAAAGTAGAGCAACCCAAGAGTCCATTCACGAGTGAATGGTTAAACAAAGTGTGGTATACACATACAATGGAATGTTACTCAGCCTTAAAAAGAAAGGAAATTCTGACACATGCTACAGCATGGATGAAACTTGACGTTATGCTAAGTGAAATAAGCCAGTCACCAAAAGGACAAAACGTGTATGATTCCTCTTATTTGAGGTACTTAGAGTAGTCAAATTTAAGAGACAGAAAGTAGGATGGTGGTTTCCAGGGGCTAGGGGTGGGGGAAATGGGGAGTTGTTGTTTAATAGGTATAAAGTTTCAGTTTTACAAAATGAATAGATTCTGGAGATTGGCTGTAAAAAACTCTGAATGAGCTTAACACTATTGAACTGTATACTTAAAAATGGTTAAGATGGTAAATTTTATGTATATTTTATCACAACTAGAAATAAAAAAAATTTTAAAAAAGGTGCTGTAATCAGTCTTAGTATCTCAAGGAACTGCTAGATTCGACCTTGTGCCCCAGGCTCTCTGTGACATCACACCTGCTGTCTTTGTATTGACAACTCTAGAAAGCTGGACTGTTCGCCACAGCCGGCCCACCTTTCCCATATATCCCTCCAGCCTGAAGGCAGTCCCTCCCCAAGCCTCCACACCCAGCCATAGGCAGGGCTTTGGACCCCCTGCTCTTCTGGGGCCCATATCTCCATTGGTCATCCAGTACCTACTTCTTATCCTTGGGAGATACATTCCAAGACCCCAGTGGATGCTTGAAACCACAAACAGTACTGAACCCTGTATATACTATGTTTTTTCCTATACATACATACCTACGATAAAGTTTAATTTGTAAATTAGGCAGAGTAAGAGATTAGCAATAATAATTAATAATAAAATAGAGCAATTATAACAATACACTGTAATAAAAGTAGATCTTAGCAACCTTGGCAAATGAATCTTTTCCCTATTAAGCAAAGAACTTTCACCTTTTCAATTAAAGAAAGCACTTTATGGCTTCTCTTTGGCATATCTGAATTGCCAGCATCACTACTCTTGTGCTTTGGGACCATTATTAACTAAAATAAGGGTTACTTGAACACAAGTACTGAAATACCACGACAGTGATCTGATAACTGAGGTGGCTACCAAGTGGCTAACGAATGGGTAGTGTATACCAGTGTGGATCTGCCGGACAAAGGAATGATTTGTGCCCTGGTTAGGAGAGAGCAGGACACCCAAGAGTCATCCCACTACTCAGAATGGCACACAATTTAAAACTTATGAATTATTTATTTCTGGAATTTTCCATTTAATATTTTCAGGCTGTGGTTGACCATGAATAACTGAAATCACAGAAAGCAAAACTGTGGACATGGGAGGACAACTGTATATCTCCCAAAGGAGTTACTGAGAAACATCAGCTCCTATCACCTACATCAAAGTTTTGTCTGGTGCAAGAAAAACGTGAATCCGGAAAGTTCACTGGTCTGGCTTGTGCTCTCCCACTGCTTTGCTGCCCTTTTTTCTGAAGTGCTTGGTGTGGTACTTGATGAAACACTGGCTGGTCCCAGATCTCTCTTGCCACAGAGAAAATTTATCTGAAAAACAAAATCAGGTATTTATTTTAGAATATTTACTATTCAAAAATTAGGAAAAAAGCTTGCAAATTTCATTGCCTCTAGAATGCCTTCCAGATAGGTCCAAATCATACCTGCCCTTTAAGGTACAGCTCAAATGCCAAATGATCCTCTGAGTCAGAAGTGATCAGTAACTTCCTCTTTTGAATTTACACAGCATTTTATCTGAAACTCTCTTAAGATATTTATACTTTTTATCCCAGATTATGGTTATCAATACATATCCATCTTCCATGTAGCCTCTATATAGCAGGCTATTGTATCGCTGTGTCTCCGACAATGCCTGTGCGTGAAGGATGCTTAATATATGTTTGCTGAATACAGAACTTCCTGAAAGAGTTAGGCTAATGGCAAGGAACAAATTGAAAATGGCAACATTTCTGGCCCTGTAGCTCCTGGATAGTGCAGATATCCTTGGATAGGGTAGTGGACCCTTTCTGGTTCTTCCCGGGTCACCCTCCCCTGGCAGCTGTGACTTGCAGGAAACCTGACTCCAAGTGTGAAGTTGTTAATGAGACGAATGTGAAGTGATTTTGACCACTCACCCAAGCCACCATGGAATCTAATTAACAAGCGTGTTCTTGACCAGCATGTGAGAATAAGGGTTCACATGCATGCTAACATTGCCAGGGAGACATTTCAGAGGAAAAAGGAGTGTCACTGAGTGGCGAAAATGGTCGTTTCACAGAGAGAAGCAGACTGGTTGTCTTAGCCGAGCACAGGCAGGGAGATCGGTTCAGCCTGAGAGAATCAGACTTAACTCTTTCATGTGAACAAAAAAGGACTCCCAGTTTCAAAATGCGTTTCTTCTGTCTGTAGCTCTCTCCTTCTGACTCAGGCCGAAAGGTCAGAGAAAGGACGGAGTATAAATGAAGTTTAAAAAAAAGAAGAAGAAACACCATTTATTACCAATGCTGCTACTTTTCCCTTGGAGGTTGATTTCTGTTCAGAATCCTCTTCACAGAAGAACTTAGAGAGAACGCAATATAAAATGAATGGAAACAGCATCCAAATTGCTCTTTTTCTGGCAAGAGAGCTTGACAAACTCTTCACGGGACATTCCACTGAGCAAAGCAGTCTGGCCCTTCTCCCTCGTAATTAACAGGGTCATGCTCCCCTGAACTCTCAGAACCCCCCACCTTACCTGCCCCTTCACCTAGATCCTAAAGCTAAGTTTCAGTGCTTACTGAAAACAATGAATATGGAAACCGTGTTGTTCACGTCTCTGGTTTACTGTATTCACTGTGTAATCTTGAAAAGCCAGGGAGTATGTGGATGAATCCTGAAAACTGGTGTTTCTCAAGGCCCCTTCCATGTGGCATGTATATTTCCCCCTTTATCAGCCAACCAAATGGTGCTTATGAATGCACAGTTTTTATCATTATTCAATATTTATTTGAGTGCCAACAATAAGCAAAGTACAGAGCACACATTTAGATAACATTTCTGCCCATAGGAACATGCATGGTGAATGTAGAGCAAAATGATTCATAAAGACGTGCAGTGCTCAGAGGATGTGGGCCAGCACCCGGGTCCATGCTATTCTCCTTTCCCTAGAGGAAGCTGGCAGAAGGTGGATCTCCTCCATTCCCCACCCTATCTGCCCAGCCCTTCATGGCTCCCCCGAGATGTGCTTGCAGACTCGAGGACTAGCTTGGCTCTTCTGAATCCCTGAACCGTATGTTTAAATCCTGTGTTTTGAAAGGCTCTTGGATTGTTCTACCAGAGATATTGACTGATACCCAAACCCTACATTAAGTGCTGCCTGCTTTGGGGGTGGAAACAAGGATGTTTAGAGACAGCCAATGTCACCTGAGTATAAACTGATCATACGACAATCACAGAGCTGGAAAAGTGTGTTCAGGTATGTCCTATGATTTAACATGTGCAAGATGATTAAAGGGGTCTTGGGGTTTTTCCTATGGAAAATACAGAGTCTTTGGGCCAGATTTATGTGGGAACTTCCATTTCTTCCTTTTTAATCCCTTCTCTCTCAAGATTTCATCTGATTCCTGAAAGTGAGTTGGTAATCCTAAAATATTCCATTCATTAATTTGTCTTTCAAGTAACATTTATTGAGCATCTGCTATGTGCAGATACGGTTCTTCAGAGGACCAGAGCTAATGGGGGATATATTTTTGGGATTTGTTATAAGGAATTGGTTCACATGATTATGAAGGCTGAGAAATCCCACGATCTACTGTCTGCAAACTGGAGACCCAGGAAAGCCAGTGGTGCAAATTTCAGTCTGAATCCAAAGGTCTGAGAACCAGGAGTGCCTTATGGTGTAAGTCCTGGTCTGAGAAGACTGATGTCTTAACTCAAGCAGTCAGTCAGAGAGTGAATTCAACTTTCCTCTCCCTTTTTGTTCTGTTTGGGCCCTCAATGTGTTGGTTGATGCCTACCTACATTAGGGAGAGCAATCTGTTTTACTCACTCCACCAATTAAAATGCTAATCTATTCTAGAACTACCTTCATAGACACATTAAAATAACATTTAACCAGATATCTGGGCATCTTGTGGCCCAGTCAAGTTGGCACATAAAATTAACCATCATGGCAGGTCTCTGTGCGGGGTACAAATGAACAAGAGCTGGGCCTTATCTTCAATGGGGAAAACTGTTACAATCATTTCTTCCTTACAGAGAGCCTACAACAGTCTTTCATCATCCAGCTCGTCGCTTTCTCCTTCACCTTTTCTTTTACCTCTCCTCGCCAGGCATGATGGATCAGCTTGGAGTGTCTCCCAAGCCTCTGAGACTCAGCACAAGCTATTTCCTCTGAAGGGAGTAGCCTCTCTGCATCTGTGTCCCCAACAGATGCTTATCCTTCAAATCTGATCTCAAGAGCTGCCTCCACTATAAAGCCTTCCTTGATTTCTTCAGTCAAATTTGGATACTCTTTCTCCAATGTTCTCATAACACTTTGTATACACAGTCTCATAAGCTTGCTAAGAAATATGTCTTACCCCAAAGCTATAAGCTCTTTGAGAGCAGAGGCCACATATTTTTATTTCTCTATCCCCAGCGTCTTCCCCCATGGCTTGGTAGGTGCTCATAAAATATTTGATGATTGAATAAATAAACAAATAGTTAAATTCAGAAAATGGTTAATACCCTAAGAGAGGTACTGATAAATAGCAGCTGTCATTTTTTGAGTGTTATTCTATATCAGGCCTTGTGCGATGATTTTTTGTTTTTTTAGGAAGATTAGCCCTGAGCTAACATTCACTACCAATCCTCCTCTTTTTGCTGAGAAAGACCGGCCCTGAGCTAACATCCATGCCCATCTTCCTCTACTTTATATGTGGGATGCCTACCACAGCATGGCTTGACAAGCTGTGCCACATCCACACCTGGGATCTGAACCAGCGAAACCTGGGCTGCTGAAGCGGAACGTGCACACTTAACCGTTGTGCCACCAGGCTGGCCCCATGTGTGATACTTTTTATATTTATTGTCTCATTGTTATTTCCCATGTTATAGATGAGGAAACTGAGCTGGGAGAGGTTAGTTAACTTGCCTGATTTGACACAGCTACAGTGGTGGAGTAAGATTTGGACTCAAGCCTGTCTGGTTGCTCTTAGCTGCCATATGGTGTTGTCCTCCTTGAGACTGAGCTGACCCAGGAAAGTGAGCCTGTAATTTAGACTGTTATGGCTCTTTTTAAAAGCAGTAATCAAACCCACATGTATTATTGTAAATGTATTGCCCATTATTTCCGAGTCTGACCTATAACCTCAGATGATGATTTTAAGAGGAAACAAAACCATAGAGCTGAGCAAGCCCAGAGCAGGCAGCACCTCTTCTTCAGAAGTTAGATCGCTGTGGAATGCGCAGCGTTTAATTGATGCCTGATCAAATTCAAATCTCATTTGAATGTGGAAATTAAAGTTCTCTACAGTGAACTCTGAGGGATTTTGTCAACATGAGCTAACTCTCTTCCAAGATAATGACTAAATTTAATCTCACATAAGCCCGATAACAGGCAATTCTCCTGACAGCCACGGAGCTGCTGGGCTGGTGTGTGAGTGGTGAGGAGCTGAGCGGTCAGCAAAAGTCCTGGACTGTGGTATGTGGGGGAAGTGGTGAGTAGAAGACACGATACGTCCAAGAAAAACGAGGCTAAGGCCAGGCTTGGCCTCTTAGACCAGGTGTAGCTCTGTCGCAGGTACACACAAGGATGTTATGTGAAGTCTCAGAGGCATTTCTGAATGTATTCATTTCTATTTTTTCTACCTATTTTTTTTTTTTTTTTTTTAATGCTTAAGTTCTTCTTCCTCAACAATGCTGCCCCTGGGAATTGGTTTCTCTTCCTCAGGACAAAAGAAAAGATATAATATTTCCTTCACCTCATACTTCAATCTAGAAACACTTGAACCAAAACATTTATTGTCCATGACAGATTGGATGTAGAGAAATTACCCAATGACCAATTCCTAGATCTTTCTAAATTGACTTTTTAAAAAATTTAAATTCTTCTATTTGGACTCTGCTAGAACCGGACTTTGCATGGATTTTCTTCCTTTCTCTTCCTCCTCCACCACTGAGAGTGATCAGGGTCTCCAAGGCCCATGAGGGCGCCTGCCCCTTACTTCCTGGGGCATATGGAAGGTAGAACTATTGGCAGGCCATAGCCATGGGCCTGCCTATGAGGGTCCTGGAGAGTGTGGTGGGGATGGGGATTGCTGTCTTTCTGTTTAGAGCTTTTACCAGTGAGGGTACACAGAGCTAGCTTTCCTTAGAGTTTCATTGTAAAGTCTCATTTCCAATTTCTACAACTCCTGTCTCAACCAGGCCTGGCCCTCCAAGGACACTCAAGGTGAAGCAAACAGGAAGAGTCCTTGTGGTCATTCCTGGTGGTTACTGGCCATTTGTGGTCCTTCCGTGCAGTTATAGGAAGCTCATGGTCCTATGAACACCTCTTGCAGTTGCTGGGGGCTGAATAAGCCCTTTAGCTGCCAAGGCAGGGACGCAGAACTGCTCCACACTTGGGATTAAAGGGAAGAGGCTACAATTATGGATTGGAATCCACCACCATTTGCATCGCTGACTCCCTCGCTGAGGAGAGGATGACACAGAAATAGACAGCAGAGACATCCAGATGCACATGGCTCACCAGATCTTTGTTGGCTGAACATGATCACCTTTTTCTGACCTTTGGAAATTACCAAGTGCTGTGTTCTCTTGACTCAGAGTACGAATGCTAAGGAAGGGTGGCTGGGAAACCTTGCCCTGGAATGTGCATTGTCACTGTTTTATTAATTTTTTCCTTCCAATCAATCAGGCAATCCGAGTGTATGCTAAAGTGATCTGAGCTCCAGGAGCTTATGATATTGAGGAACAGAATATTAACACAGGCATAATATTTGAGAACAGCAGAAAGGAGTCTGAAATAACAGCAGAATTATGTGCAACCATCTGAAAGTGTTGTAGGAAGAGCCTTGAGGGCAGTGGTAGGTAGCTAAGAAAGCCTTCGGGAAAAAGCAACTAAAGCTGGGTCATAGAGAATGTGCCAGATTTGAGTAGGGGGGATGGAGGGACATTCTAGGAGCCAAGACCAAAAGGGATGCTACAGAAAGTTTTTATTCAATGTTAAAGAAAAGTGGTACAAATCTAAGCCACGAAAGGACAGGCTGTGAGGATCTTGAACTGTGGACTGCGTGCCTGAGAGCGCCCTTGTTCAGAGTAAGTCAACTCTGACTCTCTCACATGTCCAGGATCCACTAGGTGACCTCTCAAGGTCGCCGAGCAGCCGTGGTGCCAGAACGCTGTGGTAGATGTGTGCAGTCAGAGGCTCTGAGCGCTTCTCTCATAACCACTTTGCAGTCGCTCCCAATCATAACCCCTTTGAAGCTTGCCAAAACACAGGTGCGCTTTTGTTTTGATTACAAACTCGGAGAGCTGCTGGTGGGACTTTTTGAATCATGAGGCTGCTGTTGCTTCTGCAGCTGCTCATATCCTTCAAAGAGCTGAGGCCTGAGCTGTGGGGGGAGGGGACGTTTGACTTCAGAGGTTTAGGTGGGAGCTGCTTTTTTCACTGTGGCCCTCCTCCTCCTTTGGAAGCAGAGGGTGCCAGCCTCTTTCAGAGACTATGGTGAGCTTCCTCCTTGTCACCCATGGCTCCACAGTGCCAAGCGCTGACAGGAGGTCGCGGCTGCTTTCAGCTGAGCATTAGCCCTAATGGATTTGGCAGGATTTTAAAATAATCAAAACAAAGCAGGTTAAAAGGTTCAGTGGTGGAGGGATGTGGTGACTGCCTGAGCTCAGATCACAGGATATGCCACACAGCCCGGAACAACTCCAAGGCCTGATGCCAAGGGTCTGAGCTGAATAGAAATCTGGAGTGGCTTTATCAGAGAAATTAGTCCATGATTAGAGCTGAAAAGAATCACAAGTCTTAACTTGTATTTAGCACTCCAAGGGTAAGGTGTCCTGTGTGGTACTAAATTACTCCCTCTGGCTCAGGCAGTCTACAGAATGAATGGAGAGGCTTATCAGGGAAGGATGGTGGAGGAAAGTTGGGGCAGGTGGGGAATGGGGGTGCCTCTGAGGGAGCTGTGGGTGGACATGCTTCTGCTTTGTCTGGGGGAGGTGAAATTCTGTGATTTCAGTCCAGTGATCAGTTACCTGGGACATGTGTTAGAGCTAAGACAGAACTTTGACCAGGTTGGGTATTGAGTTTTAATAAAATTGGAAAAGTGTACAAAATATCTTTGGAAGAAAGAACAGGCCTTCAGTGTGGTGGAGAGGAAGGGAGCTACCCACCTGTCTTTCCTTGTGGCTTTGTGGCAGGAGCATTATGTTCCCCCCGCAGGCACTCAAATTTGCAGCTTTTGGGTGTGACCAACTAGTCGTTGTGGGGAGCTTCCTTCTTTGTCCCCGGCCCCAGGGCAGAACTCAGGGACACTTCAGTAGAGCCCCAGTAGGTGACAGTTTGAGATCAGCCAGGGAGTGATGCAGTTGTCAAAAGCTATCCCTGGTTCTGCTCTTGCTTCAGTCAGAGGCTCCCTCCTTCGTCCCTGGTGCTTTGTTTTCTAGCTCCATGTGCTTCTGGCAAGGACAGAGCTGTTGAAAAGATTCCTTCAGAGCCAGCAAGAGGATCTGGTTCTGAAATAGGCCAGGCATTGGTCAGGCCAAGCAGTGGGCAGGCTCCTAGCCCAGCATGGCTTTGCTGAGGCCTGGCCCTAAAGTCTGGACTGGGTCCTGCCCTCACTTGGCTAGGGGTCTTCCTCAAAGCTCTTTTTGACTGCACACAAACCAAGCAGAAGGGAGGACTGATGCTAAGAAAATGGAGCTATTGCCTGAAACCCGAGGGAAGAGTATGTGGCTAGGATTGGGCCCAGGGCTGGCTGGGCCCAGCACCTGGAAAATGTTCAGAAAGCAGCACAATTTCTTTCTCTCTCTGTCTTTCTCTGGGAACTGCCAGGATCTGGCTCTCCATTTGTCACTGTGTATCTGCTTTACTTCTCTCTCACTGCACCAACTTTTGCTATTTCTTCAAGCAGATGGCAAAAGATGGCCACCTCTTAGCTTCCAATTTTACAAAGCCCTCAGTTCAGGTAAACAGTAGAGCTGGTCTTCTCAGGGCCAATTCCCAAGTCCAGAAAGGAATCTCATTAGTTAAGACTAAGTCAGAGCAGTCAGAAAGGTTCAGAGGGAGAGATGTGGTGATTGCCTCAGTTCTGATCATAGCGTATGCCTAGCAGACTGGGGCTAGAGCAGCTCCAAGGCTGTGGTCACAGGGCAGCAGGGGAGGAGGGAGAATGAAGGAGTGGTAGTGGAGAGAAGGTCGGAGAATATTAACATGGCTGCCTGGACTCAAATTCTTTAGGGCTCAGAGATTGTGTGTGTGTGTGTGTGTGTGTGTGTGTGTGTGTGTGTATGTGGTCTTATGGCTGGGTAGAGACCTCCAAAAGCGTCTCCCACATCAAAAAAATAACCAGGTAGAGAGAAGAAAGCTGGATTCACCCTTTATCTAGAAATTTCCTTTTTTGAAGGCGTCTCCCTATTGTGTACTTAAGCAAAGTTCCTCATTAACATGGCCCTCCTGAATCCAGAGATCTGGTCCCAGATTATCTAATCATCCTCTGTCTTCCCAGGGTGGATAAGCTGATATATGCTGGGGAGCCTTTTGTGAATTTACGTTTTCTTTAATATGCATTGTGCACAGATGGTTACCAGGTTGTCTCCGATCCATAAGTTTCGCCAAGAGCTGATCAAAATTTAGTGCAAGCAGGTTTAAAGGGACAAGCTTTTAGGTTGGGAATGTGCATATAAATAAAAATGTTGCTGTAGCGGCTCCATTGTTAATGAAAGAAAAATGATCCATGTCCTCTTCCGGGATAACGGAGTTTCTGAATATATTTATTTCAAGATTTAGGTGCTGGGGGAGCATGCTACAAATCACAGAGCAACCATTAATGAGCCTCTGTCCCTACCTGTTAAGCTTATTAACTGCCTGTTACCTACAGTTCTATATCCCACCTGGGGAAACAAAATGGATGCTTCGGCAATGCAACGGCTGAAAAATACAGAAGTTAATCAAAAGCGCAGGGGGTGCCTGGAAATGCAATCAGAAGACATGTGCTGGCTGAGATTATTGGGGGACTGGGAGGTTGCTGTGAGGAAGGATCTGATGCTGTCTCATCTGAGATTTAGCTAATTAAATTCACTGGTCCTTTTGTCAGTGTCTTCTCACTCCGTGGATGCTGAGGACATGAAAGGCACAGTCCTGCCCTCAAGGAACCTGCATGCTAATTGGGTGGGGAAGCTCTACATACCTGAATTAGACCGACTCTGATGGAAAGCAAGTGCAGGGCAGTTCTGCAGAGGCTGTATGAATAAGTGCCGCAGTAATAAAAATAGGAGAGTGTGATGTAATGGAAAGAGCCCTTAGCTGGGGAAGAAGAAACCTTGGGTTTTGCTCAAGTTCTACCATGACAGTGGCTGTGCAACTCACTCTCTCCCACGTTCAGTTTTCTCACTGATAAAACAAAGGAGTTTAAACTTGGTCATTGCTAAAGAGTATTCATGAAATGTACTTTCATGTATCCATGAAACAGGACTAGGGACAGGAAATCGCTTAGAGGAAGGGAGCCTTGATTTGAGTATTTAGCAAAGTATAGGATTTAATTCATGGAGTGCAAGGAGGAGGCCATTCTTGGCAGGTTGACTTGTACGAGTTGGGTCTAGAGATGGGTGTGTATGCAGAGGGGATGGCCTGCCTGGTGGGGATGAGAGCCAAGGAAGGAGGGGACTAGATACAGATTAGAGGCAAGGAGATGGGCAGAACCATTTAGTGCGGTAGGCAATGCAGAGTTCAACACTTGAACCTACAGCTCTTCTCTTTAACCCAAGTATTTCAGGAATCTTCCCAGCGCTTCCTCACTTTAAAGGAGAAGTCCGTTCTACTAAAAGCAGCAGCAGTCTTTTTAAAAGTAATTTGAAGGCAGAGATAAACACTGAAAACTAAAAGGGCTTGGCTCTCTGATTAATTAAAGAAATCATCTCGAATTTAGACAATTGCTTAAATAAAAGAAGACACAAAATTGCATCAATGTGCCTCTGCATGTTAATTATGTCTATTTCTCCTTGTTTTTCTGCTGCTGCTACAGCCATGTCCCATCTATCACTTGGTTTCTGGTGTCATGATCAATTGACTGTACCATAAACAACTTGTTGTACATGTGGCAAATGATAACATCATTTAACTTGACAAAGGGTGAAAAAACTCCCTCTTTTTCATTCTTCCCGTCTCTCAGAAGAGAAAAAGGACAGCCTTGAATTAATTCCTTGCTTATTAGTCAAGCAGACATTTTCTGCAGATTCTGCTGGGGCAGAGAAGCAGGGCCTGGCCCAGAGCTAGACCCACTAGGATGGAAACTCCACAGAGGAATCCGTCTGTACCCCAGCGCCCGGATCAGTGTCTGGTGCATAGGAGGTGCTGAGTTGCTGTATGTTAACCAAATCACCACTCCTAATTTTAGTTTCTCTGGTAGGTGGTACATTTCACAGAGAATTGATATTCATCATCAGAAGGGATATTTTTACCCTGGGAGGGTAGTGAAATTTTTTTTGTTGGCTGAAATATAAGTAAATATAGATCTCATAATGACCTCTACTTAACCAACACCCAACTGCCTGTGGAATTAACTGATGTTCTTCCATTTCTTCTCTAACACGTGGTGAATGAAGCTAATGTCACCCTGAACACATATAGCTGGTCAGTCCGTCAGCATTATGCCCTTCCTCTGCTCCCTCGGTTAGGGGTATGCCTATATGCTTACCAAGAGCCAATTGTGTTTGCTTCCAAATCTCTTTCATCTAGTTGTCCTTAACATTGTAATTATAGAATTTAATTAAATATTACATAAACTGATGATACATGTAAGGAAAAAGGGTTTTTTTCCTATGAAAAATAAGTTGAAACCTCCAGAGGAACTCAATAAAGTCAAGTGCTTAAAAAGTCTATGTTAAATTAGTAGGCGAAACACCTGTAAATGCTTGAAAAGAAGTAAACATGTAGAAGAAATGTGCTTTCACCTTTAAAGAAACTAAATCCGGAAATAATTGGTGATGTATGGCTTGTCTGAGTATGCTTGATGCAAGAAAGACAGTGTGTAACTCCAATTGGCAAACGCCTACTCAAAGAAGGTACACAAAGTTTCAAGGGAAAATAAATATTTCAGCCATGTAAGTCTAATATTTAAAAATGGCTTGCTCCTTTCATAAGCTTTTTACAATTAACCAGTCAACTATTTTTCCTGATTAGTAGGTAGCATAAGAGGAGTTCTACTAAAAAAAACTCAGTAAATTGGAAAAGAATTAAGGCCACACCAAATGAGCCATCTATCTTTGCAATGAAATCACAATGATTAGTGGTCACACCCTTGGAGAATGCAACAATATGGGAGCTTAGCAAAGCACCCCCAGAGGAAATGTGACCCAGGCCAGTGTGCTCCTCATGGAAGGGGATAGTGCCTTCAATGGCAAATCCATCTTGCAATCTGCTTGTGGTTTGTCTTATGCATAGCTCTTGCTCTCTGTTTTCAGATAATGTTTTATTTTGAAAAAATTTCAAGCTTACGGAAAGATGCAAGTATAATGTAATGAACTTCCACATAAGCTCTACTAGATTTTCCAGTGTTAGCATTTTCCAATCATTGCTTTTTCTCTCTTTCTAAACACCCCTCCCCACCATACACAAGCATCTTCTCCTTCTCCTCCTCTTCCTTCTTATTAAACTTGCTAAATGATTTGAGATGCTTGACTTTTATACTTAAGTACTTTTATACGTATCTCTTAAAACCAAGAATATTCTTTTACATACTCAGAGTATAGTGATCAGCTTCAGGAAACTCAACATTGATATAATAATATTCTGTATTATATAGTTCATATTTAGATCTTATCTCAAATAATATTTCTTATATCACTTTTCTTGATCCAGGATCAAATCCAGGCTCACTCACTGTGCTCTTCGGTTTCTTTTAATCTGGAGTGGTTCCTCAGCCTGTAGTTGTCTGTCATGCCATGGACATTTTGAGAGAGTACCTGGCCAGTTATTTTGTAATATGCCCCTCGATTTGTGTTTTACTCTTTCCTCATGATTACTTTCAGGTTACGCATTTTTGGCAGGAATACTACTTAAGTAATATTGTGTCCATCTTAATGCATCATATGAAGAGGCACGCAATGTCAGTTTGTCTCATTGTTGGTGATGTCAGCTTGGATTGTGTGGTTATGGGGTATCTGCTGTAAAGTTACCACTTTTTTCTTTGTAATTAGCATTTGGAAACTGTATAAATATCCTGTTGCCCATCAAACTTTCACCTAATTCTTTTATCATCCTTTGATAATTCTTGGCTTTGTCAGCTGTTACTATTATTAAGGTTGCCAAATACTGTACTTGTTTCACTCTACCTCCCTCCTTTCCAATGGAGAAATCCGAGTATTTGCTAGAGAGTGGAGGTAGGATGGGGAAAAACAACATGTTTTCCCTCCTTGCCCCCCACTTGGCCAGGGAAGCAAAAATGGATTCCTTAATCTATTCAATTTGCCCACAAGTTGCACTCTAGATTCTTGGGGATGTCATGTGCCTGGATATCCTTCCTTCCTTCTTCCTTATGCCACTCCCTACAGTTTCTCAGTGCTTTTAACCCCTCTGCTCCTCATCCCTCATGTTTCTGCCATTTCCTGTGTCCAGCCTCAAACATGGGAGATCAGTCATTTTCTGCTCTATCCAGGTTTTTGCTGAATGGATTGTGTGGGCAAAAAGGGGTAGCTGTGAGTGCGTGATGTCATGAGGGTGAATAGGAGAGGAGCAGGAGAGGCAGCAGAAACCCCTCAGAGGTCCGTCCTCAGAGTGGAATATCTAGAACACATAATCGGCTGTCTTTCCTTATGAAGGTTAATCTCCTGAGAGCATGGCATCTCCCTTGATGACCTTTTATCCTACGTGAGTGTCTGTCTATTCCCCAGCCTTGAGGTTCTTCTTTTGCTTTATTTAATGCCTACATGTACTAGTGCTTTACTTGGTTGATCTCGTTTGCATTTTGTAATAATCCTATGTTGTAGGTACTATTTTTAGAGTCTCCATTTCACCTTTGAGGAAACCAAGGCTTGGAGATGTTGACCTAAGACCATATAGCTGATAATCAAAGCAGTCTATTTACAGAGGCCGCTCCTTTTGCCACCATGTTTCTGAGAAGTAAGAACAATAGGTGGCATAAAGCTCGTGCATATAAATATGCAATTACCTTCTGGCCCTCCAGCTAGAGTTTACTGAGTAAATTTTGAACAAAATTATGCTTTCCAATGTAATAATCTTGGTGATATGGTTTCTCCCTGACAAGTGGCAACTCTTCTCAAATTATAGCTGATTCTCATGAGAAATAACAATGGCCGCACTGACAGATGGCAGCTGGACAGCCGGAAAGGAATCAACAGAGGGTCCCGAATGGCCCACTACAGAGCAGCTGTAGTGAGCATCCTGGCACACCCAGTCCCCGAGACAACAGCTTAGAGCTGTGAAAGATGCTCACACACTGATAAAACTGAAAAAAGAAGAAAATCATGCGCTGTGTTCCATTAATCTTTTCTGACCCAAAATTTACTTTTGTGCCTCTGCTCTTAAGTCTAACAAGGACAGGGTAGGGTGGTCTGGGGAAAGTGACTTCATCTCAGCTGCAAAATAAGGAAGCAGGATTCAGTGATCTCTAAAAGGTCTCCTCTAGTTTCATGAATCTAAACATGAGTTGTTATTGTAATCATCTAGTTCTAGAATATCAATAACTTCTTTGTTTATGCAGCACATAAACATGACCTACACTGAAGTTAATCCTGATGTTCAAACCACAGTAAAATTCTTTAAGACAGCACTCTCCTAATTGGTTCCTGGAGCAGACACTTTTGGTGAATAAATTCTCCCAAGACAAGGAAGAACTCTGCGATTATTACCATATTCAGAAGACGAATGCATCACCTCATGAAAATGCTAATGAGCAGCATTAATTGGAAGCAGAGGTCAGGCTGGGAGTTCCCTGTAGATCCTGGGAGCCCCAGAGGACTCTGGTGTAGAGAGCACATCTTTCTAGGGCAGGACAGGGAGTGTTTTAAGCCCTTTAAACTTCCCGCTCCCCTTCCTTCCCATTTGCTCTGTGTCTGCCTTTGTTCTTAGCTTCCACTTCCTTGCTCTCCGCTCCTCTTCTCTTTAGTAGTATGTTCCTCTTCTCTGCTATACATTTCCATCGTGAGCATTAAGGATCAGTGATGCAAAGAAGAGAGAACAAAGCCAGGAAAAATGTTGACTTCAAAGGAAGCAATAACGAGACATCAACCTGAAAATTATGTAAGAATCAACCATAACATCTACCATAAGGCATATCATTCATGAGGATTCACCTTCCCCATGTGTCTGTCTAGCTATTGTCTTTCCTTTGAGAGGTCAATTCATAATTAAAAAAAAATACAAACTAAACATCTAAACATTCTAGCTTAATTTTAACTCCACACTTGATTTTATTTCTTTTGTTCCCACTTGAAAATTATGCTATCCTACCATATTTTACTCATTTTTGTCAGCTGCCTCACATTGTTTTTAGAACAAGAGGGATTCAAACAACAAGCATGAACAAGTTGTCCAATTGTGAAAAACAATCAATGTATTTTTATTATCCATAATGATAACCAACACTTATACAGTATGTACCGTTTGCCAGGCACTGTTCTATCATTTCATGTATATTGACTCACTTAATTCTCCAACACCCCAGTGAGTTAAGCACCATTATTTCCCCCTCCCCACCTTTTGAAGGGGAGGAAATTGAAACCTAGAGCGATTAAGTAACACTCGCAAAGTCACACATTTAATGGGTGGTGGAACAGGCACTTGAAATCATGTCCTCTGAGTCCAGACTCCAGGCCTTTGACTGCTGTGCCATGTTGCCTCCCTCTGGGGCACTATTATAGGTGTGATGAGTGAAAACATATGAACAAACCTATCAGTGCTCAGTGAACTGGGACCCGCTATTCTGGAGATAGTGACTGCACACAGCTACTCTTCAGGAAACAGAATACATATAGATTTAAATACAACCCAATCGATTTCCTAAGCCCCAGGAGATCCTACTAGAGATTCCAGCTTTAACAGGATTATTGGCTTTGATTTTGCAAAAGACTTTTCTAAAATGTCTGTTGGTCTCTTCTGGTAATTTTAAAGTCTGATAAGAAATATGCTTCCCTGAAACTCTCAGTTTCTCTTGGGCATTTTGGATGTCTCATCTTCCTCTTCTTTATCTCCTATGGCTGTCCCTTGTCACAGCTTTAGCTGTGATAGGCAGTAGTTCAGTTGCCTCCAAAGCAGTGCCATCTGAGACTGTTTCAACCTGAAACCTCGTTTGGCTCTTTTGCGAGAGAGCAAAGCCTGCTTGGCTCGGAGACAACGGATAGGGGCCGTTGATGGATCCTGCATCCCTTTGAGGACTGGGTATTGTAGGGTTTCCTTGACGTGTCCATTCACTTAAAAGCTGACCTGTGTCTGTGTCGCTCCTGTGCTAGCCCAGGTCATACTGTAGTCACCCTTGCTTAGGCAACACAGAGGGACACTGTGACTTTTATATTTGTGGGATTGTCTTGGCTTAACTTAAAATGCTAGCTGATTCCAGGTCCTCTGATGTACTGATGAGAATGTCCAGGCAGAAGGAAAGAGATGCGAATTTTCCTTTGAAATTCAACCATTGGCTTGGCCCCTCCTCATCAGCAGCCAATAGAACAACCAATGGTTTTGAGTTGTTTTACACTTGAGCCCACAATGCTTTTAGGTACAGGTGATGGAGAAGAGAAGGGAGCAAATATAAATGTTGCATTGTTTACATGCCATTTGTACAGAAGGATAAGTTTCTTAGCACTTAAGTCTTAACCAAGAAATAGCTTTATAGGACAGGGGCCTCCACGCTTGGTGAAAGCCTACTCCTCTGTTTGGAAATCATTAAAAGTCAATTTCAAATATTCTGTGTTTAATGATATCACAACAGTGTGGCTTCCTTTCAAGCATGATTATTTTGAGTGGCTGCATTGGTTGAATTGTCCCTGCCCATGTTCTCTTAGGGATAGTTTCTTGTGATACAAAAATGGCTCAGTGACTTCCATTCAGTTGACAACTTTTTATTTGTTTGTCAGATTGTGACTTGTTCCTTATGCACATGGTTGTGCGTTTGGCGGACTGTAGAAGACCCTTGACTATATTTTGTACCTTTCCCACCTGAGTTAGGATGACTATTCCCAGTTTTCCCTGGCTGGTCCAAATTTATGCCTGTTGTCCCAGCATAATTATGAATAATGCATTTTTCCCCTCTAAAAATTGTCCCAGTTTTGGCGGCAAATTATATGGTTATATTATTTCCAGGGAACCCAGAATGGATGTCACTCAGTGGACATCCACTGTGGTATAGTAGAAAAATGAGGTTTAGAACTGAAAGCTTCTTCTAAACCCTGGATTTTCCAAGGGTGATGGGGCAAGCAATTTAAAATCTCTCTGAGCCTCACTTTCCTCACTCAGAGAATAGAAATAATAACACTTCATGGAGTTTTTATGGGAATGAACTGGGTCAATACATGTGTGAAAACACCCAGAAGCGTCCATGGAACCCAATAGGGAGTTATGACCTTTGTTTAAAGACAAAGACTTTTCACCTGAGGTGAGGGTGGGAATGGATTGCACATAGCTACTGTTTAAATGAATTTTTGTGATGGAAATGGGGAGAGAATTAAATGAAAGAAGACAGCTAGAGAGTAGGAGGGGAAATGAATTAGAAATACTTCTGGTGCAAGACACAGGAATGCTGGTTTTAAAGGTAGCATGGAAATTATTTCCTCTCAGGACTGTGTAATCATTGCCCATGGATCCTCCAGGGCGTGTTTGAGGTTTCTCAGTGTAGTTCATGCCTTGAGGCTTTTGACGCTTTTCCACACTCCACCCCCTCTCCCACTTTGAAGCAAGCTCAGCTTCCTCTGAAAACATGGCGTTTCTGTGGAAAGGCTTGTGGGTGCTCTGGGACTTGAGTCTCCAATAACAGAAGAAAATTAATCTGAAAAAAAAAAAAAGAAAAGCCAGATCACCATACTGGCGAGACCAAGCAAAAAGCTGATCCAGACGTAACCATTCTCAGTCAGTTGGTTTCAGCTGGTTAAACATGAGTTACAATAAAGTGACGGGGTTCATGTGTATGCAAGAGGTAAAGGTCCAGACACAACCAGATTCTGCTCTTTCCCCTATGACCCATTTACTGCTTCACCTGGAATAAAGATAACCACATGAGAAGTTAGAGCCTTTAACACATTTTTACCTAATAGTCTCACCATTCATGTCATGCGTGTTTATTGTGGGAAATATTATCCATGTTTCTATCATACAAATGCAACCACTTTTTGGCATGTTTTATTTGGTAATATTTCTACAATTTTGCATTCCTTTTCTTTCTTCTCACATTATGTTTTAATTTTACCATGTTGAAATTCCATTGGATGAATTTTCCAAAACTTACGAATTATTCTCCAAATGTTAGATTTTGTTTTAAGTTTATGAAATATCAACCTTTGTGCATAAATTCTTGTCTGCATTTGGGGTTATTTATTTAGTATGAAAATTAAGGAATAGGTATTATAGGGTCAAAGGTATGAATCTTTTACATTTCTTTATGCATATTGGAAAGCTGAGAAGCTATTTTTAAATACTGCTATCAGGTCACAATTAGCTTAATGTTATTTCTTTCCATAATCATTTTAACAATATGTCGTATGCATTGCCTAAGTGTAATTATTGCCATTAATCCTTACATTGCTCTGTAACATATTGATTGTTTCATGGTCAAGCCAGCATATAGGTTAATCTGGATTTTTCAATATAAAAATTCTGGTTTCTCCTACACCAATACTGATGGCATAGGTTGACTATTACTCTTGTGGTTTCTCATGGCTCAATAATTTTCTGGGAGTCTTGATGGTCCCTTTTCTTGCTCATCATTGTGGTCAAATTTTTTAAAAACCAGGCTGGCAGCGGGAAGGGAGGAAGGATGGAAATTGGCTCCTCTAGAAACAGCTTAAGTTGTCTCAGGTGGGCTACACTTTTGACGTTTACAGCTATTTCGACACAAATTGTGGAAAGGATGTTTTAGAGTTTTGAAAACAGTGGTTTTGATATTGTTAGCTTCTCTGAATGAGCATTGTAAAAATCAGGCAGAAATCTTGGAATGGGTTTCCATAAGTGGGGGCTCAGGATTTGTGGTTGCTTTGTGTCTCTTTGAGGTATATGCTCAGTTCAAAATGACAGCTCCCACCTCTGCAACCCTCTCAGAACTTGTCGTTGGCAGGGAGAAACCTCTTCCCTGGGGAGGACAATAAGTCCTCTGAATTGTCTTTCTTCTTCGCTGGTGAAGAAAAAAAGCTCTGGGCCAACAGAGAAGATAAGAGAGAAGACTCCCTCAGAACCAAGATCAGGCCTTGGACTTGGATCATGATGCCACCTCTGAAAGCAAGGACTCAGCCAGACTCCAGGCCCTGTGTTATGACTTAGCAGTGCATGGCTGATGGGGTGACTGCCAACTAATTTTCTTTAGGAAATATAACATTCAAGTTTCTACTCTATTGAATGATGAGAGAATGATGCTAATTTTGAGCTCAGACAATCTTTGGTCAAGATGGATGTATTTAGAGTTGACTTTGGTGCTTTCTACAACTTCAATAACATTTTCACCAACACTGTAAACTTTTCTTCTTCTGGCTTAAACATCTTCAGTTTCTTCAATAATTATTCTGATAAAGCAGTTTCTAGAACTTTCCCTCTGGTCAGCCCTCCTCCACATCTCCACCAAGGTTGTTGGTCTCATCTAGAATGTACGTAGTTAGCCAACATTTTTCTTGAAATATGATGTCTGTATTAACATAATACTTCACGTATCATCTAGCATGGTGAGCCCACATTCTGATAGTACAATATATTCATGTGATCAGGACAATGCTATTGAGACAGTCCAAAGTTAAATTGTCCCCTGCCCCTGATACGTCATACTACTTGCTTATAAAAAAAATCTGTTGTCTGCTATGGCCATGGGAGTTACTGCCAAGACAATCTCAAGTCTCTTTATTCTGAACTTGTAGAACTACCTTTCCTTTTTTCTATTTATTTAGATGTAGGACATTATATCTATTTCATTTCAAAGACATCTAGTTTAAGTCTGAGGCCTTAGTATCATACTGTATACCTAGAAGGTACTTAATAAATGCTTTGTTAACAAAATGCTTAATATATGCTTTTTAAATAATGAGGTGACTGTAGAGTCTTTCTGCTATTGTTAGAAGTAGCTTTAATTTTTCTCATCCTTTCCTTTCATTGTATTTTAAGTTCTTCCTGAAGTTGTCAGTGCAGAAATCTATTTCTCTTTCATCTCCCTATTTGCATTAATGAAATACCAAGATCTGTCTCTAATGGTCTTAGTGCTACATTTTCAAAGAAAGGAAAAAGAAGGAAGTTAAGCATGGACTGCCCTCCTTAATAATACATGTTTTCTGTTCTCTGGATAGTTTATTATTTGGAAACTGTGGCTCTAGTATCTTTCCTATAGCAAACAGAAACAGCATAGGGTAAATCAGAATGATTAGTATGCAAGGGGCTGATTCTGGGATATTCACTATAGCTTGTCCTTTCAATGTGTCTTCTTCTGACATCTTCACCCTGGGTATCCTGGCAACAGAGCACTTCACAAAAACAAAAGTCCCATAGACACTGTTTGCTGAATTCCATCAGAATAATAAAAAGACTGTTTTATTGAAGCATTTGCTGAAGACAGTAATTTAGAAAAATAGCAGGACGGCAGCTAAATGTACTTGATTCAGAAGTGACTGACACTGAAGGAAGCCCCAGTCCAAGGATGGTGTCTTTGGGTCAGATAATTTCTCAGCCATTTGCAGGAAGACAAGAGAGTGAAAAAGAGATGATTTATGGGCTAAAATGGGAAGTAAACCAACATGAATGTACTAGAGTAAGAGACCCTTAAAAGGCCTGTTTATATAATGTGGGGCACGTGTGTCCACAGAAGCTAGAGATGGGCCTCTGCTGCCTGTGTGCACAACCTTAGAAGGGACCTCTCCCAGCTGCACATGGATGCTCCTTCTCCCCAGTGCTCCATTTGCTCTCTAACGGAAGAGCAAGCTGGGTACCGAGGGCGGCACACCAACTCTTTCTAGGCCTTTGGGGATCCAATAACCTTAGTAAGACAAGAGGAATTCTGATCCACTTAGTGCAGTGATAATGCCATCAATGGTCCCCTCTGGGCCTTAGCAGGTTAATTAAATCACTTCCCTGAGACTCCAGCTATCTCCTTGCTTAGGCACTGGGGAGAGGAGGTCACAGTGGATAAGAGAACAGTTAACCTGATCTATTTCCTTTTTTGTTAGACTTGTCCTACAGTTCCATATCTCTTTTGTGACCAAAGGGCTTACTACATTGGTACAGGGACTGTCTGCTCTTTCTGAGGGCAAAAGTTAGGCTATGTATCTTACTGCAAGGCTGATGTCTGTGTTGGACAGAACTCAAGACTCACAGGGGAGGGCTTAAGGGACTAGAAGTTTAAGCTCCTCAAAGAATTGAAATCCGAGCAGGCTAAGTACTAAAGTAGATGTATTTTGACAGTGTGCCCAGCCCGAGAAGACCCTCCTGGTGCCTGCACTCTCACCACTGTCCTTCCTCAATTCTCAGAGATTGCTACTGACAGCTCTTTGTACTGAATGATCCGGACTCACACCCCCAGCCCCTGTTCCAGGTCACAGCTGATTGGACCAGGATCAGGCCCCTGACCCCATCTGTCTAGTCAGTATCTCTCACCTGGGAATTTGGAAATGAAATTCGGCAACACTTGTCTGTTCAGCTGGTTTTTTTAACTGAAGACATTTACACTTGGAGGGCCAACTTCTGCAGGCATGCAAAAGCAAAGACAGAAATGACATAGCGACATAGCAAAACTAGATGAAAGAACACGGAGAGAGAGAGATGGAGGGAGGGAAAAGGAGTGAATAAGAGAAGCTGCCTTGATTCTTGGTGGCTTTCTACTTTCTTGGTGCAGTTTCTTTTGGGATTCAACTCTGCTTGTTTCCCTTGGGTTCTTTGAAAGACCTACACCCAGGACTCTATTTGGCCTAAGCGAATTTGAGTGGGTTTTACTTAATTACAATGAAAAAACAGAGCCTTGAACAAGACAAACTGATCAAAGAAAGCTTCAGGACTGGAATCTAGGCCTCCTGTGCCCAGGCCAATGTTTTGCTCGCGTTACTAGACCTTCTGCCTGTTTGCTCCACTCCAAGCTGCAGGGGAAGGATCTCTTTTGTTTGGCAGCTCTGCTGTGTCCTGCTGAGGCCAGAGGAACACAGGCCAGAAGTTATTCCCTGAATGGTCCTACCTTTCAGTGCTTTGCCCCCGATTGCTCTCAATTTGGGCAATCTACTGATGCCCAGTGCTCATCCTCTCTCAGGCTGGAAGAGAAATCGGTGCTGCGGCCCCTCTACATAACCCATCTGAAAAACCCTTGAGTTCCTGATTCCTGCATGACCTCTAACCACCTCAGCATCAGTTTCTGGAAACCCCTACCCGAGAGGCCTCAGGTGATGAAGGTGATGCCTTCTGCACCTTTGGAAAGGTCACTTGAGAAGCATTGGAGGAGAAGAATCCCAGACAGGCCCACTTACTGCTCTAAAACACGAACTCTTGTTGTTTTGTTATTGTGTGCCATTAGGATAGAGCAAACCGACATTCTGAGCAAGGCAAATTGTTGAGGGCAGGAGAGAAACAGGAGGAAGACTGGGCCTCTGAACATGTCAATGGTGTTTCTGTAGTGCCTACTGTGGGAAGCCTCTTTTTCCAGGACAAGGCAGATTGCACTCTTTTGGCATGAGTAAAAGCCAAGTAGTGATCCAGGTTTGATCTCTGCACAGAAGAGCTTCATGCATAATTTATGGCTTTAGAATGGGCAGTCATAGATTTCTGGGCAGAAAAGGAGGCTAACATATTCTCGTGAAGCAAAGAATAGAATTAGTGGCATAAATGGTACTTGACAAGCTCCTGACCATTGCCATATGAATCAAAAAAAGTCTAAGTGATGTTGATTATACATTAAACAATTTTGGGGGGCTGAATTTGGCCTGCCAAAATTCAGAGGCTGGCTGCAACCTCTCATAGAGCATGAAACTTAGCTAAGAGGGACAGTTTCAGTCCTTCTGTGACCATTGTCACAGCAACAATGTTCTTCTTTCTGAAAAGTGAGGCAAGATCTGTTCACAGAAACCAACGTATTGCTAGGGAGAGCCAGGACATCAACATCAAAATGGGCTGGAATCTTTGAAATGACTGTCTTTTTTCCATATCTATGTATTAATTTCCTGACCTCCCCCTCCAAAATACATGTGGGCACATAAAAACACACTCATGTTTACACATGCAGGCACATACATACTCATACACCAATAATAGTGCCTTTGATAAAACAAATTCTCAAACTGATGTAATATTAGGATGAGAAGGGTCTTTAAAGGCTGAGCTAGTTATCTGTTGCCATGTTACAAATTACACCAAAACTTAGTAGCTAAAAAGAATAACCGTTTATTATCTCACAGTCTATGGGTCAGGAAACTGACATGGCTTTGGTGCCTCTGGCTCAAGGTGTCTCACAAGGCTGCCATCAAGGTGTCAGTTGAAGCTGCCATCATCTCAAGGCTCAACTGCAGGGGGGCACGGGAGGATCTGCTCCTAAGCTCACTTATAAGGCTGTTGGCAGGTCCTGGGTTCTCCTTGGCAGCTGGCCAGAGACGTCAGTTCCTTCCACAAGGGTTCCATAGAGACGCTCACAGTATGGCAGCTGGCTTCATTCAGAGTAAGCAAGCAAGTGAATAAGAGGTCAAGAAAGGGAAAGAGGGCACCTAAGATGCAAAGCTCCTAATCTCAAAAGTGACTTCCCATCACCTCTGCTGCATCCTATTCTCTAGAAGACAGTCACTAAATCCAGCTCACAGTCAAGGGGAGGGGATTACACAGGGCATGAATACTGGAAGGAGGGAGTCATTGGGGATTCTTTCAAAGCTGCCTACCACAAAGGCATGCAGTTAAACCCTCCAGGCAACCACATCTCTGCTCTGCCTGCATAACTCTTGTACAGGAAGCTTAGCCACTTTTGAAGCAGCTCTTTCCATTCCACTTTTAGAGTTTCCTTAGATTGAACCATAAAATCTGTGTTGTTATAGTGGGCACATTTTGTTTGTGAGTGCCCAGCTCCTCTTTCCTTTCTGGTACCGGCACTCCACTTTTCCATTGGAAGCTCGCTTTCCCTCTATCCTTAGTCCAGTTTTGCAGTGGGTGAAGGACCCAGCCCTGGATGATTGGAATGTTGTATCTTCTTGGTCACAGTGATTGATTTGGGAATGGGTACATGCCTCACACTGACCCAGCTGACGTGCCCTGAGATCTCGTTTTACCATTTCTGTGAGCCTCCTCCCCTTTCTGCACCTGCATCTTCACTGTGTTTTCAAGGGCCAGCCATGGTAATTCTTCTTCTGAGGCCCACTCTTGGGCTACCCCAGGCACTTCGCCCCAACAACAGGGAACTAGAGGTGCCCAGAAATTTATACTACCCCCCGTTCTTGTTTTTTACAATTTTGACCAGTTTTTTTTAAAAGCAATTCTATTGTGCTACAATTCACGTACCATACACTTTACTCATTTAAATGTTCAATTCAGTAGTTCTTAATTTATTCACAGATATGTGCAACCATCATCCTAGTCAATTTTAGAACATCTCATCATCTTGTAAAGAAACCCCACATCCTTTAGTTATCATCACTCTATCCCCCCAATTCCCCCCTCCCCCAAGCAATTGTTAATCAACTTTCTGTCTCTATAAATTTGCTTGTTTTGGACATTTCTTGTGAATTGGATCACATGTGGTATCTTATGACTGGCTTCTTTCATTTAGTGTAATGTTTTCAAGGTTCAGCCATGTTGTAGTATGTACTCCTGCTTTATTCCTTTTTGTGGCCAAATAATATTCCATTGTATGGATATACCACATTTTGTCTATTTGTTCATCAACTGATGGGCATCTGAGTTGTTTCCACCTTTTGGCTACTATGAATAATGCTACTGTAAACATCCATGTATGTGTTTTTGTGTGGACATATGTTTTCATTTCTCTTGGGTATATACCAAGGAGTAGAATTGGCTGGGTCATAAAGTAACTCTGTTTTAATTGTTTAAGAAACTGCCAGACCATTTTACAAAGTGCACACCATTTTACATTCCTATCAGTAAGGTATGAGGAGTCTGATTTTCCTGCGTCCTCACCAAGACTTGTTATTATCTGACTTTTTGATTTGAGCCATCCTGGTGGGTATAAAGTGGTATCTTGTTGTGGTTTTAATTTACATTTCCTTGAAAACTAATGATGTGGAACATTTTTTCATGTGCTTAATGGCCCTTTGTATATCTTCCTCAGAGAAATGTCTATTTAGGTCCTTTGCCTATTTCTTAATTGAGTTCACCTACCCTGTTGACCAATAAATGTTTGGTGTGAGAACATGAAAGCCTAGCTGTATTCCCTTAGGTTGAGCCAACTCGAGGCATGACTATCTCTCCAGGGCTCCTCTGAAGATTCAGGTAGAAGGCAACACTCTGTGAGACTTTTGCCTTATTCTTTTCTCTATCAGACTCCTCTGGGAGTATATGTAGTTTGTCTTGAAAACCAGTTGCCTTCAATTCCTTCGCTGTCTACAGGCACATGTCATTCCTCCACTGCCCCACTGACAGGCAGAGTTTCTGCCTCCATCTACTTGAATCTGGACTGGCTTGTGACTGTCTAATAGAATACAGCAGAAGTGATGTGTCCCATTTCTGGCACTAGACTTAAGAGCTTAAGTAGTTTCCACATTCTCTCTTGAGTAATTATGTAAGAAATCCAAGTGGTGTTTGGAATCACATCCAGCTTTTGGTTTTTCAAAGTTTTTCAGACCCATTCAGTTTTATTTTACTATAAAACATTTTTTTCATTGAAAATTAGTTTTTTGTTGTAGAAAATCTGGAAAATACAAAAAAAAACTTATGAGGGAAGAGATGAATAGGTAGAACACAGAGGATTTTTCAGGCAGTGAAAATACTTGGTATGATATTATATGTCATTATACATTTGTCTAAACCCATAGAATGTGCAATACCAAGAGTGAACCATAAGGTAAACTATGGACTTTGAATAATTATAATGTATCAATGTAGGTTCATCAATTGTAACAAATGTATCATCTGATAGGGCATATTGATAATGAGAGAAGCTATGCGTGTGTGGGGGTGGGAGGTATATAAGACATCTCTGTACCTTCCTCTCAGTTTTGCTGTGAACCTAAAACTGTTTTAAAAAAAATAAAGTCTTTAGAAAAAGCATAAATAAGATAATAAAAATCACTGGTACTATACTCCTCAGTGATAAGTACTGCTAACATTTTGGTATATATTCTTTCAGTTTTGCCTATGCTAATAAATCCATACCTAGCCATCATTTGTCTACCAATCAATTTATCTTTATGTATTTTATCAAAGATGTTTGGTTTGATTTATATGTACTTTTCCAAACTCTGTCAAATTTCTGACCAGGGTCTTTATTCTCCTGGTCTTAGAAGCCTAAGACACTCTGACAAAGTATTAGAAGGTATTTGAGTTCAAGAGTTGTAAATTAAGAAAGAAGGTATGGAGGGGGCAATTGTGAAAGAGAGAGAGGGAAGAAGAGCTACGATTTCTCTCTTAAATAATAATAAAATCTCTGATCCTTAGCACAACCAATATCTCCATTCTTTTGTTCTCAAAACTGAGTTTTTTCATCTTCAAGGGATCCATTTTTGTTAAGAGAATGGAATTCATGAACTGCAGAAGAACTTCTCATGTGACAGCACTTACTCAGCAGATGCCCCATTGCCTAAAATGCTTAGTCTAAATAAACAGAGACACCACCAACGCATCTCTGCAAGTTTTAGATGATGAAACTTTAAGATAATGAGTTCTGCTTCAGGTAGCACAGGGTGAAATAAAATCACAGAAGACTATTCTAAAACATTGAGTGCAAGGCCTGGGGGTTAATTGCATGGTTGGGAATGGAGCTACTGGGGTAGAACAGGTCAGAATGCACTGGCTGGTATGGATGCTGGATGCCCAGCTATGGCTCCCATGGAGGAAAACAGCTAGTCCTTCAGCAGCATGTCCTAGGTAAAGGCCATGAAGCATTTGTAGCTCCTGAGTTATATAAAATAAAACATTCGATAAAATCTCTGTTCTGTTAGGATGGTCAGGGCGTGAGCACAAACCAGGGGAAAAGGACATACTGACAAGCGCAAACTATCGTAGCTATGAAGAGTCAACAGAAAGTTGATTCCAAATATACCTGTAGTGGAAATCTATGTAAAACTCAAGAAAATCTGTTTGGCCACCTTCTTGCAACAGCATGAATAGATAGCACATGAGTTAAAGGTAAAGAATCATCTGGAGGAATGCAGTGGTTACCTTCTTTACCTTATGAATATTGAAAATGCCATTTGTCACATCCAAGCTTGGAAGCGTGGAGGCATAGGGCTCTCCATGAAACATCTGCTTTCTTCCTTGCTCTCTTCTGGCACAAAAAGGCTGGTCTCTTTTTCCTTGTTGGAGGATGCTGGTGTTGAGGCTTGCCAACACCCTGTACCCCCATGTCTGCTGGATGGCACTGTCATATTTTATAGGTTCGCACAACTCATTATGTCCAAGTTTCTTGCCATTAATCACCGAAGCCTACCATCTTCACATTTCTGAAATATAATCTAATGAATTTACATCCGCTGAAACAAACCCCTTTTCCTGGCTGCTGTAGTGCTGGAAAAGGAATATATATTTCTGGCAAGTTGTCTGGTCAAATGTGGTTCCACCAATAAAAAATAACCATCTCAATTCTAGAACTACTTTTTTTTTTTAGAGAGCATTTTTGCAAATCTGTGATTATTGTAGCACTAATTAGAAAGACCTTTGACTTTATTAGGTAGGAACTATTGACTTGGTCGGCTTCCTGAGCTGAATTGAGGCCGAATGTCTGGTTGACAGGCTGGGTATTGTGAAAAATTCCCTGACCATGCTGGTTTACCTCAACTAAGGTCAGCATCTGGACAAAACAATGTCCAAACCCCACTGCATGCAAAAATAACAGATGCATGTTAAAAAATGGTAAAGTGGAGATACATACCAAATTTAGGGCTCTTTCTATAGAATGAATTCCAATCATAAATATTAGAACTTATCGATTCTAAGTTCAGTTTATAAAATACATGTTATATGGTTCTTTATTGTTATTGCATATTCATTTAAATGCTCACTAAATGTCTGCCATATTGTATTAATTGAGACAATATTAGCAAGGATTAGTAAAGTCCTGAATGAGGCTGTGGTGGTGGAGATAAAGTGGAGAGGAGCGATCCGAAGGACATTTGTAATATAGACTCCCCAGGAAAGTGATTCTATGTAGAGGAGGAAGAAGGATTTGGGTAACTATGAGCTATTTCACTTGGGAGACACTATTAACTGCATTCTGGGAATGTTTGACTCAAGATGTCTCCATGACATGAAGAAAATGAAAAATCAACTATTTAACATAGTAAGCCTTAGTGAATTAAAATGTCTGTCTGAGATGTCCCCTCTTCCCCACGGATAAGCAGGAGTGCGCCTTCCAGCTGGGGTTGGGCATGGAATCCCAGCGCTGGTTGCTGGCAGTGTGTGGACCTGACCTGTGTCTGGTAGACTTGAGAGATGGCATCTGGGGGAAAGTATGTTGAAAAGCCAGGAGAATGGTCTGAAGCTCTGTATGAATCTCATTCCAATAAACTCCACTGTAGAAGAAATACCACTCTGTTCTCTGAAGTTAAACTTGACATAGGACTCTGAGTGCCAACTCCTGTTCAATTGGTGTCACATTGCATCTCTGTCATTGGAGCTCCTTTTCCCTCTTGGGATTGCACCAAAGCCGGGGGTTGGGGGAAGCCTTACATGATGCCTGCAAAAAGAAGCTTCTCTAATTTTAAGTCTACTGTGTTCACTGCTGGCATCCTCAGTGCCAGCAAACTGTCAGTGTCTCCTGACATCTGGTGGCTCTCTGTTTCCACATCACATGGGACATGGGCAGCTCTGATGAAGCCAGGACCCTCTGAGCTTAGGGTCTCGCCCTTTGAGTGCCCACGGAACCATCTTTTTCTGAGGTCTTTGTGCCCCAAGGCAGCACTATGGAGCAAAACCAGGTAGTTCTCCCACTCTCTGGGTGCCCATAGCTCTCTCTCCTTCCCCAGCCTGCGGGATTCCCTTCTGCATTTGCTACTTCTCCAAGCCCTCTGCTTCTTCTGTCAAACCCTCTCCTCCTCAGTGGGTTTAGGATTAAGGAAAGACAAACCAGGAAATCTAGCAGGCTTCCTGTTTTGCACTGTGCCATGTACCTGCCCTAAGGCAATGAATCAAAGCGTTGTCTACCTGCTTTGATGAGGAAGAAAAAGGGGAAAGCAAAGGAAGAAGGTCTCCTTGAATTAATACCTCAAAATATTACGTGGCTTCTTGAGTCATGAACCTGAAGGGGCCGGGCAGAGAGGGAACTTCTAGGTTTGAAGCTGACGCAGTGAGAAGCTTGATGAGTCCACAGATTGCAGGCTTGGAGAAGTAAGGAGGAGACGGAGCCTGAAATAGTTCCTTCAGCTGGGGTGGAAGAGCCCACCACTCACATCTCTTCACATGATGTTCAGGGTTTCATGGAAATGAGGGGAGAAGAAGCAGCATGAATTCTTCTTTCTGTATTTCTATTTGAAAAAGCTAAGAGAGTAGAGGTTTACCCTCGAAAGGAAGTTGAATTTACCCTACTTTCTGCAGATTGATTGATCTGCTCTTGCATTTCTGCTTCCTGGCATGACTTGCCCCTCCCAGACCCTGGAACTCAATGCACTCATAACCCAGGGCAAGGCAGAGTTGGAAGGTTGGGGTGAGCTGAAGAGAGATGTTAGTTGATCCACTGCTGAGCTGGACTCAGTTATTGATTAACTTATGGAGCAGAGAAGACACAGCTGATGGTGCTCTTTCAAAATAAATCAGTATTCTAGGCACTGAAAGGGAAACCAGGCTTGAGGGAATTGCAAAGACAGGTTGAGAGAAGATCAAACCACGGAAGGTCAGGTACCATCAAGAGGTTTCTGGCAGAATGAGGTAGCCTTTTTATTGAAGAATGTAGGCAGCTGGGGAAAGGCATCAAAGGAGATTATCTATTCACAATTCCCTCGTTCTCATGTGTCCTGCGTCTTTGAGTCTGCCCAGAAAAAATCAAGAGGAAAGAGAGCTGGGAGAGGGGAGAAAGCGGTGGCTCAGCAGCCAGTGATGTGATGGGGGAGTAGCGAGAAAGTCTGATGGAGGGAGGGATGCAGCAGAGCTGTGCCATGCCACCTTCATGTGAACTTCACGCTGGGGTGGGGTACGAGGTGACGGAGGACCATGGGATTGCTCTCCTTTTCCCTGAGAGGGGGTGACAAGTGCTGGTCACAGCATTCTGAGCTGGGCACAGGGTGGCTTCATTCAATTGTCTTGCGTGGCCAGGGGTGGGTAGGGGCGGAGCCAAGCACAGACTGGGGCGCTGTCATGATTACGATCACGGAGATGACACGGGCAGTCTTGGGCAGATGGCTTCCCTTGCTAGGCCTTTGTTTTCTCACCTGTGTCACGAGTCTACACTTACAGTTGTGAGTATTAAATGAGACCATGCATTTGTTTATTCATTTATTCATTCAACCGTTTTTTTTCTTCGGGTAGTGAGGACCTGAGTGCAAAAATAGTCTCTGCCTCCAGGGAGGACACAGACAATAAAAAACCAAACAGAGAAATATAAAAGGGAGTGTCAGGTCTTGAGCCATGACAGAAGCCAAATGAAGCAGAAGCAGGGTGAGGAGATGCATAGGTGGAAGATCCAGCTTTACGAAGGGTGTCAGGGAGGGCCTCTCTGACCACCGGGCATTTGAGGAGACTCGAATGAGCAATGGGAGCAAGGCACGCAGCTCTCTAGAGGAATAAACTTCCAGGCAGTGGGAACAACAGAGAAAACCCTGAGACTGGAACAGGCTTGGTGTTTTGAGGGGATGGCTGGGAGGCCAACGGTAAAGGGAAGAGTCTTAGGAAATGAGGTTAACGAAGTAGCCAGAAGGAGGTCCATGGAGGGCCTCATAAGCCAGGGGAAGGACTTACGATATTACTTTGATAGAAAATCCTAATGTAGGCAAAGAATTTAATTAAAATATGTTTGGAGCATTTGCTGGGTGTCAGGCCCTGTTCAGGCACTTCACTGATTCAGTCCTCACATGACCCTATGATGGGCCCAGGAGCTTAAGTGATTTGCCCAAGGTCACATGGCTGGCCAGTGGCAGAGCCCAGGTTTGAACCCAGGCAGTTCGCCTTCAGGTGAATGTTCTTGACTTCCTCCCTTTGCGCAATGTCTGGCACATAGAAAGTGCTCAATATATGATTATGTTGTTATTGTTTAAACCCTTAAATGGTTTCTCATTTTCCCACAAAAACATCCAGACCCCTCAGGAGGGCCTGCCAGCTCTGCTGCTCTGGCTCTGCCCACACCTGTGATTTCTTATCATGCTACTGACTCCCTTCCTCAGTTGCATCTTCCAGTTACACGTGATCTTGCAGTTTCTTGAGCATTCCTAGGCTTTGCCCTCCTGGGGTGTTTGCAGAGGGCAATGGCTCCACCTAGAAAGCTCCCCCCTCCCCAAACCCCCCATGAGCCTATGGCCAGTGCTGCTCATCCACTTCCCAGATGGGACTACTGACCACACACCTACTACTCCGCTCACCCTGTGATTTTTCTTTGTTGATTTCTTGTTTCTTCATGCATTTGCTACACTCTGCAATGATTTCATTTGTTTATTTACTCATTTTTTTTGCTTTTGTATTCCCAGCCATTTGACTATAAGCTTCATAAGAATAAAGGCATCTGGCTTGCTCAGCATCCCTGGGGCCAGCACTCAAAACAGACTTTTTGAATAACTGAATGAATGGACAAATTATTAGTTTTGCGAGTAGACTTTTATGGGAAATTTCAAATGTATTTTTTCTTTTTTAACAATACATCCATTTGGAGATGGCGTGATTGAAGTGTCATAGTCAGTTACATCAAAGTGCTCATAGTTTTTCTTTTCTATAGATAAAAAGGTTTGGAGTCTTGCACAGTTGCAGAACAAATAAATAGAATTTTGACATATCTTTCATAATTTACATCATTAGTTTCATGTATGTTCTTTTATATTGCTACCAGTTATAATTTGTTTTTTCTCATGGGAAATATTCTAAAATTCGAGAGGCATCAAAATAATTATTTTTGGCCTAAGTGGATAATAGTTACATACAAATATTAAAAAATATATAAAATTACATGAATATCCATAATTATTTGATTAATCATTAATAAATATATTAATTAATTCATTCAAACATTAATTGAGTGCATCTATGAAACAGGCAATGTGCTATATTCTGGAACAAAAAAATAAATATGTCAAGTCCTTCTTCCCAATGAGTTTATAATTTAAAGGGAAAGATAGCTAAACATAATTACAACCCAGTTTGACAAATTCTATGCTAGAAGGAGACCCAGGATACTGTAGGCATATGTGAGAAGAGGAACTTAATGCTGGGTAGGGGGAATGTGTCAAGGAAGGCTTTGTGGGTATGCTACTGAGATGAAAGCTGAAGATAAAAAAAAGGGGTCAGAAATGGCATTGCCAGCTGAGGGAATAGTGTATTCAAAGGTGCAGGGATGTGAGAGAGCCTGGAACATTCTGGGAGCTGCAGACAGCAGTGAGAGCCAATCTTACACAGATATCTTTACAGTGTTCCATACTGGTGACTATTAAAAACACAAGCTCTGTCATCTGGCTCTCAGATTTCTCCACACTCTTCCACTAATAGCTTTTTTCTCCTCCATTTAGGATTATCCTGTCTGCTCCATCTCCATACTTATTCCAACCTATAAACCTATGTTTGTATTGTTCCTAACCCATAATACCTTTCCTATTCCTTTTTGGCATTTGAACTTTTCCCCACTCTTCTTGCCTGTCTCAACGATTACCTCTTCCAGGAAGACCTCTTGGACCATACCTGTCCACAGTAATCTCTCCCAGCTCTGAATTGATTTTGTCCATAAAGATAATACCCTTAAGAATCTACTCCATTATTCTTTAATTATTTTGAGTGTTAAATTTGCATTCCCAAGTCATTTGTGAATTTGGTATTGATGGATACCCTCTGTGGCTTTATTTCGTCTAGCTCAGTGTAGGTCATGATGAACACTCTTGGTCAGTACTACAATGTTATAAATATTAACTGGAAACTTTTTTTTAAGGGTACTGCTATATGCTGATGTGGTTTGGAGCGCCTAGCTTTTTGTCCAGCTCAGTGGTCAAACAGGAAGGTTTTAGTTCTCCTACACTAACTTATCCTGTGATCTTGGGAAATTAAAAAGAATCAACTAGATCTGTATATAGCAAGATATATACATCACCAAACACAACGTTGAGTGGAAATAGTAACTTACAGAATGATACAGCATGATAACACTTATGTAAATTTTTTAAAATGGTGCATACTGTACTATATTTTTAAAGGGCTTATATATATATGTTAAAGTATAAAAATGGACTGGAAATATACACATGCAATTCATGCTAATGGGTGTCTCTGGTTTGGGAGAGGATAGTCAAAGAACATTACATCATGATCTATTTTTATTTTACAAAATAAAAAATCCAAAGCAAATAAGAAAATAGTTCCAATGGTCAATACTATTTTTCCAGTAGTTAAAATGTTGTGGAATTGTTTGTTATATTATTCCTTACATTTTTCTCTATTTAGTGATTTTTCTCGAACACAAAAGCATACATGCACACACAGAAATTGCATGTGTGTTCAAGAGCTGGGACATTCAGGAGAAACTGAGACAAGGAGGGTGGAGAGAGAGAGCTTGGACAGCTCAATTATTGTGCTTAGAAAATGTTTCTTGTAAAATATTCAAGACCCTGCTATTTCACCATTATAGCTCCTTGTAACTCAGAAGGCAATTCCAGTAAAAATAAATTCCGTGGCCTTTGCAAGGTCTTTGGTTTTATGTAGGCTCCATGAGATAATGTGGGAGCTGCCCTGGAGGACTTCAGCTGTCTCTGGACAAACTGAAGCTTTCTCTCTGCCTTTTCTGAATTGTATGATTTCAGGTGAGGTTAATGGGCGTTCGTTATACCAGTAGGTGGACTGTGTGGGGCCTGAATTTTAATGCCTGAGCTCCTGCTATTCTAAGGTTGATAATGACTCAGGAGAGTTACACGAAGGTGATAGCATCAAGGGGCTGATCATTAACAGTCCTGTAAAAGCTGAGAGGGTGGGGTAGGTTGAGGGGCCCAGCAGTGATCTAGAGCCTGGAGGACCTGAGGACATCACCAAAGTACAAGGTCTGAATTACTCTTCCTTAAACACATCAGTGGAAAAGATGGGAAGACTTTAAATGAACAAATTGAGCTGATTCAACGAGATTGTGTGATCTTACAACCCAGTTCAGCCTGAGGAGATAATAAAGAGACAATAGAATCCAAAAAGGAAGGCTCAGCTGTGTGTTTTTTTTTTCTTTAGGAAGATTAGCCCTGAGCTAACATCTGCCTCCAATCTTCCTCTTTTTGCTGAGGAAGGACAGGCCCTGAGCTAACATCTATGCCCATCTTCCTCTACTTTATGTGTGGGACATTTGCCACAGCATGGCTTGACAAGTGGTATGTAGGTCTGCACCTGGGATCCGAACTGGAGAACCCCGGGCTGCCAAAGCGGAGCGTGTGAACTTAACCACTGCGCCACTGGGACGGCCCCCACCCACACTGGGCTGGCCCCCCCCAGTTGTTTTAATACTAACTCACAGAGAAGGAAGTTTCCTTGAAATGCAAGTCTGCCTAGGTTCCTAAGAACAGATCTCGAAGTAGACATCTAAAAATCCTTTTAAATTATGTGCACATACGTGTGTGTATAGACACACACATACACACATACATGCACACACATAAACATAAATAGACACAAATATATGTAAATCACATATATACATATATCATGATATATAAATATATACTTTATATATAAATATGATAGATTATATGTATATAGATCCCAACAAATCAGTACCTATGATCAATAAATGTATGGTGAATGAGTGAATGTCATGAGTTAGAAAAAAGGTTACTAACCGTAATATTTTCCTCTTAAATTTCTTATTCTTGATGAAGATTTGTTGACCTTCCTGAACTGGGCTGAAGTTTCAGGACACATGGTGACAGCTGGGACAGCCAGGCTGTTTGGGGGGTGAGGGGAAAGATAGGAAATGACAAATCTCCTCCCACATCTGGGAGGGTCCTAGGTCACCATCATGCTCCTTTCTCTCCTGCTGGCTGGGGAGTGGTTGCTAGTCTCAGTTTATGGAGCAGCCACTCTGTGCCGAGCTCTGTGCTAGGCACTTGCCATAGATCCTGTCATGTAATCCTCTCCACGAGACCCACCAGGTACCAGCATCCTCATTTCCAGAACTGAAAGCTTAGACTAAGTAGCTTTACTCAGAGACAGTAACTGATAGGAGTTGGGATTTGATTTGAACCTGAGTCTGGCTGACTCCCAAGACCTGCTTCAGTGAGCACCAGTAAGGATGCTTCTGGTCATGCTCAATAGTAGATAGAAGGACCTTTCTCTCTAGCACAGGCCTGAGGGGCAGTTTGGGCTGCAATTTGACGTACGGAGGATACAGATGCCTAGTCCAGCAGTTGTGAGAACCACAGAATACTCACCTGTCATGCAAAGATGCTCCCAACCACACACCTGAGACCAACGGCGAGACCTCTAGGGTATCACTCTGTACTCGGCAGAAGGTAGAATAATTTGGGGAAAGACCAGTTGAATGTATGACCGAGTGCCAGACCTGCCACTTAATAGCTTTGCAGCCTTGGGAAGGCTACAGACTTAACCTCCTTGAGCTTTATATCAGAAGCTCTAGAATGGTGACAGTCATGCCTACCTTTCAGGGGTCTGTGTTACTACTGGAGAAAAGCAGCAAGCAGCTCGTGGTAGGTACTAAATTGCAGGCAGCTATTATTATGAACACTAATTATAAAATTACATAAATTTGTATAAAAATTTTAAAATTATATAAATTTTATAAAATTATAAACATTTGTTGGCCATTGAACCTAAACAGAGAAAAGTGTACAGTGGCCTAGGTAGAGAGATAAGATAATCAGAGCTGCTGTGAATACATGGCTCACAGGTGAGCAGCACTGAGGTTCCCCGTGGAAACGACGGAACTTCGCTACTGCACAAGGGCGACGAGACTCCACAGGGGAGCACACAGTCTTCCCCACGCAAATTTTTCAACGTGGTTGATCCATAGGACCCTGAATGGTGCTCAGGCAGACTTGTGTAGGGCAGCTGCAAGGATCCTGCTCCGGCCTTGGGATATAGCCAGTCTTTGGACACTTCTCCTTTTTGATCCATTCTCCTGTGTGTCCAGAGGTACCCATCCCCTTATGTGTTAGCATTTTATAAGGAGAGTTTTCTCTTTGAATGAGTGGTTTCTCTTTGAACAAAGACTTTCATTCCTGAGGGGAGCCCATACACACATTTGTTAATATGGGACAGACTTGCAGAAGAAAGAGAGCAGAAATGATAAACTTTAACAGCTAACATTTATTTAGCACTTCCTCTGCACCAGGCACTGTTTTAAGTGCCTCACATGTCTTAGTATTTTAATCACTTAATCCTCACAATAGCAGTCTTAGGTGGATACTATTGTTATCTCATTTTACAGTTGAGAAAACAGGCCCTGAGTATTAGGTGTGTTGCCCAAAGTCACAGTCCTTCAGTGGCAGAGCTGTGTTTTAAACCATGGCAGACCAGCGCCAAAGGCCTTGCACAGCTGGAGGCAATAATTGGTAGTTACAGCCCCGCATGCTTCGTATCATGGTGATAGAGCTGTGTACAAAGCAAAATGGCAGCTAGTGGAGAGTCCCTCACCCTCAGCAACCCAAAGGCTTTGCCACCCACAGTTGAAGACATGCTTCTCAGGATTGTGTCACTGGCATCTAATTTTGGAGCAGTTAGGTAGCAGCAGGGATTCAAAACTATATTTACTGAAATCAAATTAAATGTCTGCTCATTTTGTTATCTTGGAAACACACTTTGCTTTAATGATCTGCTAAGTGGATACAATGTCATGGCAAGATGGTGGCGTATATCTCCTCTGTCAGCTATACGGAGCCTGGCTTTTGTGATGTTATATCTGTGGGAACTCACGTTTTCAGTTATCTGATTCATGCATACTCCAACTCCTTTTATGCTCTACATTTTGCTTGTTTTCCTTTCACAAATTTGCCTTGCTTGTAACATAGAGTGTATTTTGGGTTCAGATGGATACGGTAGTCTAGGACATTCTAGGCCCTAGGAGTTTTGAAATGTTCTAATGCTTTCCAGTTAGAAAGAATCAAGTAGCAAGGTAACAAGCACTTAGAAGAACACACAGCTACTAAATTTCCTCCTGCTTGTTCTCATTTATAGCATAGATGGAGAAATCTGTAATGGTGAACTCCTTTTGGTGCCACAGAGAATGGCTAGGTCCTGGATTTCCATCCTTGATTGCAGAGGCCATTGGCCTAGCCATTTCTACCCAAAAGAGTAGGTGACTCATGGTCCAGATGACACAATACCATACTCTGTTAAATAGTTGTCATCAGTTACATGTCTTGGGAAAAGTATGAGTTTGGAGGACACCATCTTTTATTAGGCAAATCTGAATCCATGGAGCTTTATTCATTTAGATTCCACATTCTTGAACTTAAGCTTACTGGACTGGCTTTGCCCACTGGGGAGAAGGCCTTACCAAATGTCTAGTCAATTCCAGGCCTAGGCAAATGGTGGTGTTGGTGAACTTTTCAGTGTTGAACCTGCCCAACCAGTATCTCCTTTTTCCGCCATAATGCGGCCACCTCTCTCCCTGGCAGATCATGCCTGTGCTTCCATCTTCCTTCTCCTGTCAAATTTGGGGCTTGTGAAATAATTTGATAAAATCACTTGGAGTAATAGGTAATTGACTGATAAGTTTTAATTTTCTTTCTTTCTTTTTTTTTTTTTTTTTTACTATATTCTGGGACATTTGCATTTTAATAGAACTTCGGTCTTTATCCAAAGGAATAAATGCATTCTGGAAGTAAGGAACTGATCAAGCAAATATATTTTTGAAATTGAACATTTCCTTCTGGTGCCAATGAACACATAAATGGCCACTTTTACTGCATACTTGAAGGGTTGACCTTGCATATTAAATGTTTACTTGTTGAGAAAAGCTGTGTGCCAAGGCTCTTTGCTAACCATTAAAGGCAAATAATGAGAGTAATTATAAATTATTCTTAACTACAGTGCATCCACACAGTCCAATAATACATGTGCTTATAAAAACTAGCAAGTTAAAACAAACATTTCCGTAATTTGAATTTTGCACTACTCTAGAGTATAATAATAAAGCTAAAGGGGGATGTATAGATCAGTGTTTCCAAAGTGTGGTCTCTGTTCCGGTAGCGTCAGCAATACCCAGGAACTTGTTAGAAATGTACATTCCTGTGCTCCACCTGAGAAGTGCCACATCCAAAACTCTGGGACAAGCTCAGCAGTCTGGGTTTTAACAAGCTCTCTGGGTGATTTTGATGCACTGTGAAGTCTGAGAACGGGGGTTGTAGACGATTATATTTGAATTCATCCTAATTCACAGATGAGGAAGTTGAGGCTCAGAAAGATTAAGAGACTGAGCAGAGCTGCTGATTTTTAGTAGCGTTCTTTTTACCGTCCTAAGATAAGTTGCTCTGGCTGATCAGTCTGAGTGAGTGAGGTTTGCTGCAGCATCTTTGATGGACAGGATGGTCAAATCACTCCCTGATTGTGTGGCTTTACCCTTGTAAGGCCCAGGGGTGAGACTTGAACAACTTCAATCTCTTGGAGCCTCCCAGGGATCAGGCTGCTCCATATTCACTCTCTTTAAAAAGATCAGCATTCATTTTCCTTTAAAGTTGGGGTTAGTCTGCCTGAGTTGCATACAAATAAGATGAATGAATTCATTACCAAAAGCTAGATTAAGTTTTGCAGCTGTTCTGCCTGGGGATCTAGTAGAGAGAAGAGCCAGCACAACTGAAAATCCTTTACTGATCAAGGCAGTCTGAAAATGCAATCTTACGTGGTAAGTAGCATTCAGAAATACTGAAATGAAGTGAAAAATTTAAATGACTTTTGCCTAAACACGGGGAATGGGGAAATCCGGGGTATCACCAAACATATATCAGAGCTGTGGAATGCAAATGCTAGCTTTTCAGCTGGCTCACCCCAAGGCGAATGCAATCCATGGATATAGGAACGAGAATTCACATTCAAGATTTCAAAGGGGCTATATAAATTTTAGGACAAATACTGATGTTTGCCACTTTAGCAAACCCTTTCATCCATTTATCTCTAAATCACAACCTCTAAACTAGGCAGGATCTGGGAACTGATTTCTTCTTACCTGGTGTCCTCAGTATAGGAATGTCAAGATGTGCATTCATCCATGCTTTCCTTCATGAAGGCAGCCATTTATCCTGCCAATATTTTAAAAGTATCTGCTATGTGCCAGGACCTTTCTGGGATTGTTTTTTCCTCTCCTTTCTTGCCTTTTTTTCTGGATTGAAGGAGTAATTTTTCTCTTCTATTTTTCCCTCTCCTAGTTTGAAAGTTACAAGTGCTGTTTCTTTCGTTTAATGGTTACCCTAGAAATTGTACCAAACATACTTACATTATTGATGTCTAAAATGAACCAAAACCTTGCCCTTCCTCCCAGCAATGAGTTCTTTTCAAAGTTTAGTCCCCTTCGTCCCCCTCTTGACTTTTGTTATTGTGCTGTGTTTTTACGTCTACATTTAAAAAATGACATTATTATTACTGTTTTATACAGTCAGTGTTGATCAACGTTAGTTCACTTTATTCTACCCTGCGTCTCATATCTTACATCTAGAACTACTTTCCTTCTGCTTGAAGCACCTCCTTCAGGCGGATTATCTTCTAATGGGGTTGTGCTGGTGATGAACTCTCTTAGGTCTATAAATGTCTTTATTTTCACTCTGTTCTTGAAAGACGTTTTACAGGATGTAGACTTTACATTGGCAGTGATTTTCTTTTAGTGCTTTGAAGGTTTCCTTCCACTATTATCAGGACTCCTTTGTTGTTTTGAGAAGTCACCTAACTTATTCCTTTGCATATGATCTGGCTTTTTTTCCCTGGCTTCTTTTAAAATTTTTCTTGGTTGTTGATTTTCAACAATTTTATTATAATATATTTAGTTTTTAATTTCTTTTAATTTATTCTATTTGGGATACACTAGGTTTCTTGAATTGCTGTCTTCAATTAGTCCTTGAAAATTTGCAAATATTCATCTTTTCAAATGTTGCCCTGACCTATTCTGTCTCTTCTCTCATTTTAGTTCTCCAGTATTTATACTTTGTCATTGTTTTTCCCCATCCCTTCCCCTCTCTTCTGTATCTTCTGCTTTATTTTTTCTTGTCACACTGCTTTCAGGATCATTTATCCTATCTTATTTGCCTAGCACATAGTAGGAATTCAGCAAATCTATGTTGAATAAAATGAAATATTAAACTTGAAAAAACGTTATTATTACATGGAACTGGTTTTCTATAAGACATACAACTTGACAAACCTGATCTGATGCAATCTTCAGTTTTCTGTTGCAAAAATTGAAGCCTATGGTTAAATGACTTAGCTAAGGCTACAGGGCTGGGTAGTGGCATATCTAGCCCTAGAACTCAGATCTGACTCCAAATCCATTGTTCTTTTGAATTCATCACACAATTTCTCATTCTAGTCCAAAATATTACAATATAGGTAATGACAATATGCATAAGAGTACTCCACTATTTTCCCTTCTGAGAAATTACATTGTTATTTTAAAAGTAACCTTTTGCCTCTTTAATGACTGATGAGAAATAAGGAAATTAGAAGTAAGGTAGGGAAGGACAGTGGGTGGTTTGAGAACTAATCAAGAAAGACTTGATAGCTTTTGGTAAGATAACGACTTAGTGGAGAGCCGTCAGGTGAATAAGATTCTGCACATTCATTGGTTTGGCAAAAGCCACCCGTGAGTGTAACAGGTAGAAGTAGTAGATTTACAATGAAGTCTTGTTTATAGTAAAGCAATGGAGAATGTTTAGAGAATGATAAGGACTTATACTAATGCCTGAATAATTAGCCCTAAGACATGAGCTCCTTATCACAATTCTAAGAACAGTTGCCTCCTGAAAATAGACTCTTCTACACGAGTGAGAACAAAACCGAAATTGGTTAAACAAGATCTGTGACTGCAATCTGTGGGGAGCCATAAGTAATGGGAGAAAGTGGAAACGCAGAGAAAATACAAGATAAACCCAAAACACCTGCAACAAAAAGTGCATGTGTATGTGAGAGGGGATAGAGGGAAAATTAATTCTTATCAGTTATTAAGAAAGACGACAGGGGCTGAGCCCATGGTTGAGTGGTTACGTCTGAGCACTCTGCTTCGGTGACCCAGGGTTTCGCCGGTTTGAATCCTGGGCGCGGACATGGCACTGCTCATCAAACCACGCTGAGGCAGCGTCCCACATGCCACAACTAGAAGGACCCACAACGAAGAATATACAACTATGTACTGGGGGACTTTGGGGAGAAAAAGGAAAAATAAAATCTTTAAAAAAAAAATACACAACTATGTCCCAAGGGGCTTTGGGAGAAAAAGGAAAAAAAAAAAAATCTAAAAAGGAAAAAATAAGAAAGAGTACAAAATAGTAGTATTTATATATGGATAAAACAATGTAATGGCTTAAAAGGCTTCTATGAAAATTTGGGGTAAGTGTCCTAGAGTACAGTTTTGAGAGATGCCATATTTTGTATCCTTTTGCTTTTGGCTATTTAAATACCTTTTTGAAAATAATACCTGCTCAGTTCTCCCCACTTGTGTTAATTCCCAATATAAAATTATAGGATGATAAAAAAGAAAAAAAAATTAACTCCATGTACTCACTATCCACACTCTCCCCATCCCTGGCTTTGAAGCAGTAATCCCTACATATACCTGTTCGGTTCCTCTCAATTGCCCCAGATAGTGCATTGCCTTACAAACACAATGCGTAGCTATATGATAATTGAAAAAGGGGAAATAAATAGTTTCCCGTTCATTTCCCTTCCTAGCTTTGAAACAGTAATCAGTTCCATAATTTTTATCCTTCCTCCCTGTGAAGGCAAACTCACTAGCTCCGAGCTCAGTGTGACTTGGCCCTAAGAGCAGCTCTCCAGGGACAAGGAACAGTCCCACTTGTAGAGCCAAGAAGAATGACTAATGGTGGGGTTGGGGAGGGGGGCAGCATCCAAGCCCAAACCATAAACCACAGACACCCTGGCCATGTGCTCCCTGCCTTTATCCTTAAAGGGACAAAGCAGAGGATTCAGACCAATATCTTCTCTCCTCCCTTTCACCCCAATAAAGAACATCATCCTATAACAAAATGATAAGATCTGACATGTTCTCTGAAGACTATCTCGTTTCCGGAAGCCATCTGCATTAAAGCCATCTGTCAGCTTCTCTTGCTTATTAGTCGTGTCCCTGAGAAACCAATCGTAGTATCTACTAATCCTTAAAGACCATGAAATATTATTGATCAGAAATGGGAAAGGATAACAGTTGCGTGTAGTCTCCATCCTTCCAGTGCAAAATAAAGCATGAAAAGTTTGTTTAATTTTTGTCAGTATAGAAAGGCAAACAAGAGCACTCATCCCTCAATGTGTATTTTTTTCTGTCTCCTTCCCTTTTGTTTGGTTAGTTGGTTGAAATTTAATCTGTTTTGTATCCTGAAACGGATTAGGGTAAATTTTTTGTCCTGATTTTTTCTACTTTGTTTCCTTGTCATAGTGGATGTGCACAAAGAGGTGATTATTCACCCTAATCCTAATCCTTTTCCAAATTTAAAGTTTAATCTAGGTGGAGCTGTTGAAATTAGCAGCATGGTAAGACCACTGGCTTATCTGTCAGACATCCTGGCATCTAGACCAGTTCTTATACTTACTGGCCCTGAAATTTGGGTAGATTATTTGACATGATTTGCTTTTTTTAAGCGTATAATTTAAAACTAATAACATCTTTCTAAAACAACTAATAAAGTTGCTTACAAAAGATGAATTGAGCTAATATATTTATTAATTCAGCCGCTCAATTATTCACCCACCCATCTATCTATCTATCCAACCAACAATCCATTCTTTCAAAGACATTTATTACTAACACATGCCAAGAACTAGGGATAAAGCAGCAAGTAAAACAGAGAATAAGACTGCCTTCATGAAGCATAAATTCTAGTAAGGGAAAATAAAAAGTTATAAATAATTAGGCTATATAATATGTCAGATGACCATAGGCATTCTGGAGAAAAATTAAGTAGGGAGGGGGCTAGAGAGTTGTTATAACATCTGTGCCAATCTTCCTCTACTTTGTATTTGAGATGCTGCTGCTGCATGGCCTGACGAGTGATGTGTAGGTCCATACCTGGGATCCAAACCTGTGAACCCTGGGCCACCAAAGCAGAGTACGTGAACTTAACCACTACCCCATGAGCCAGCCCCTAGAGAGCTGTGATCTTAATTTGAGCAGGCAGGGAAGGCTTCACAGAGAAAGTGGCATTTGACCAAAGACCTCAAGGAGGTGAGGGAGTGAGCCATGCAAATATCTAGGAGGCAAAGCATTTCAACCAAGGGAAAAGTAAGTGTAAAATTCTTGAGGCAGAATTGTGCCTGGCATGTTCAAGGGAAAGCCAGGAAACCAGTGTGGCTGGTGTGTCTTGAGAAAAGGAAGAATAGAAGAAGATAAGGTCAGAGAGAAAGTGAGGGGACAGCTAATGAATGTGGGGTCTTAGAGACCACTGAAGGGACTTTGGCTTTTATTCTGAATGAGATGGGGAAGCACGGAAAATATTTAGAGCAGAAGTATGACATGATCTGACTTACGCTTTGGATGCTGTGTTGAGAAGAAGCTGTTTTGGGGTGGGAAGGGAGTGGAGGTAAAGGCAGAAGCAGAGAGACGAGTTAGGAGACTATTGCCATCATCCTGGACCAGGTGAGAAGTGGTAAATTCTGACGTTTTGAAAGTAGAGTCAGGGAGATTTGCTATTTAGAGAAGAAAGAGAGGGAGAAATTAGGATGATTAATAGCATTTGGCCTGAAGAATTTGAACAATGAAGCCGTCATATTCTGAGATGGTGGGATGGGGCCAACTGGAGGAAGAACCAGTTCAATAAGGAAGATGAGGAAGTAGGTGTTGGACTGATGAGTTTCAGATGTATATATATCTTGTACACTGAAGAGCACCCAACTAGGAGCCAGACCACAATGAGTCCATGGGGGTGGGAAAGAGGTGATGGGCAGAGATGACTGAATGGCCATCCCAGCTCTCAAGGTTCTTACTCCTTACAGAGCGAGACAGGCATGGAGATAAATAACCACAACAGGAGGCAGACTAGCCTAGACTGCAGGAACACAGTGTTGTTTCTACCCAGAACTTTCCCTTGGTATAGAAGTAAGTGACCCTATACATGGCTCAGGCTTTCAATCACTTATTCAGCCTTCAGACTAGGCACAATCAATATCGCACCTCATCTGATTACAATCCCTCTCTTCACACCATTAGAGGTAAGACTGGAAGAGACTTCTATTGCCCTGCACCACGCTTGCAAACCACACTTTGATGGGTTTGTCATTATACACCTCTTTGAAAAAAGTCTCAAGTGAAATGAAATCCTCTTGCTGATATCCCTGACCTTCACCTTTTTGTTCTATATATTTTTGCCCAATCTTTTTGCCTGAAGCTAAGAATTTTGCAGTTAATTTATGTCTTCACCAGCATGCTAACAGAGATAAGAGGTCATATTGCTACCATGCATAATTATCAGTGATTTGATAAATAGTCCCACGAGTTTTCAGAACAGTATCTAAGATTGGTTTTGAATAAAATTAAAGGGTATCAAGAATAATTAAGGCAATTTAAAATCAATTTCTAAGATTAAATGAACACCTGTAAGAATAATTGTGCTAGGTGATAGATTATAGGTATTTTATTTTTCTTTTTTCAATGTTTTTATTATTTAAAAATATACAGGAAAGAACCATTATAGTTCCATGTTGGATTGATTTAGTGTACTTGAAAATTTGATTTTTAAAAATATCTTTCTTTTGAACCACGTTGCAAAGGTAGTGTACCATGTGTTTGTGCTACACGGCATTTTTCCCTTGCTTGTCACTCTGCGAACGGTTCAAGTGAGCTGACAACAGCAGTAAAGAATAGTAGTGCTTTGTCCTAACAGACACCATCATGACCTAAAGCCACTCAGTTGGGCTTCCTTGGGTACCCTCCGCACCTCAGTTTCCTCCGGGGAGAGCCTTAGATGCACAGGGGGAAGTACAGGGCCAAATCTCAGAGAGATGAAAACAAACACACACACACACAGCAGTTGGATGATATAGACTAGTGAGATTGGTATGCAATGGAATGATTTTCCATATTGGGATAAGGGTTTGGCAGACACTCTTATTGATCAACAATTTCATTTCCTGGAACCTCCAGGAAGTAAAATTGGGCGAGAGAAGGAATAAAAATGCATCTTTTTAGTTTTGGGGGGATCTGTCCTATGGATTTGGGGGCTTGAGATTTTAGGGGGTCTTTCTCATCTTTGCATAATGCTTAGAAGTCAATTTTGACTCGGACCATGGTGGGGCCCACTGAAGAGAGAGAGATCATGGTGCTGGCCACCGTAAGGCTTGCTCCAGGCTCAAAGAGAAGGAAGTAGATGAAGCAAACAATTGTTGTTTGTTTCCATAAAGCATCTCTTCTTTCTCCTTTATTAACACCATCTACTTCCTCTGAGGAACTGGTCCTCCTGCACCCAAACTGATTTTCCAAGAATTAGCAATCACACACACTAACCTCTCTGGCCTAGTGGGTGGGCCTGTGAACCAAGCTCAAAAAATCAGTGCTCCTTGCTGAAGTTGGGAGAGAGAATTCTCTGCTTCCCTTTGGACCCCGAGCTACAAAGATATGATTTCAAAGCTGCCGGATCCCTCAGAATGTGGATTTTAGCCGAGAGAATGGAGTCAATAAAGACAAAAGCCAAGATGAGAAGTGAGTAGAAGCGGAGTTGGTGAGCGGGGGAGTGGGTGCAAACCAGAGAGAAAGTATGCTTTGCCTTAAGTCCAATGTTCCTGGACACTCCACTCCCACCAAATCTGGGGACATTATTCATCCTTTTCCACGCTTTGGTTCTGTCATACAGTAAATCACCTTTTTTAAAAAAAACATTAAAATTCTTTGAATATTTTTTTGTTATTTTCGGCCAAATAATACAGATTAATAAAGGGAAATGCATATTTCCTTTTAGAAGTCCCTGTGTCCTATGTAGTCCATGCGTCCAACATAGGCAAGCAGGCAGATGGGAGACAGAAATTGTTCATGTGGCTAGAGGATTTCTGTTTGAAAATTGTCCTGTTTGTTTTTTTTCCCCTTCCTCCCTACTTCCCTCCCTCCCTTCCTCTCTCTCTCACTCTTTCTCTCTCTCCTTTCCTTCTTTTGAGCATAACAGGGCAGAAGTAGTTGAAGAACCCCACACTACCAGAGAAAAGAAAGGGCAATTAACTGACTTAATCACATTGACTGGAATTACTAATAACTATTTAATGAGTAATGTCCAACTTATGTGGCGATTTAATGTAGTAAAAACAATTAGGAGAGGAAGAGCGCTAACAGTAAACTGTGTCCATTACCCCTTCATCACGTGCTGAACACCTTATATCCATTACCGTATTTAGTGTTTATGAGAGCCTTATAAAGTAAATGTATAAATTCCATATACTTTATGACCTAGCTTAAGCAAAAAATAAAACTTATCGGCTCCCATAATTGACTAGGGCCAAGATTAGAACTTGGAGGGCCTTGATTCAGCACGTAAGTGATGTCATCAGGATCCTCTTCTGGGTCAAGACGACGGTGTTGCATAACTCCTGTTGCACAGAAACCTGGGTGAGTGGGGCTCCCTAGACTTGCCCAGCTGCTCTGGCTCGTTTTTCTTACACTTCCCTTATTCTTAGGCTTACTTGGTGGACCCTGGAATTTGAGACTCATATTATGCCAGCACGCATGAAAGAGAGAGACTGTTTCCATGATGGTACAAATAAGTCTTAGAATTGAGTGTTATCCATTCTATGCAACTGTGAAAACAGCTAAAGATCAGAGTTCGTTGGAGTCAGACGATGCTGACATTAAATCCTGGCTCTGCCATTCACTGACTCTGTGACCTTAGGTATGTGCTTGACTTCTCTGAACCTCAGAGAGAGCCAGTACCTTCCTGCTAAAATTTGATGCCTGGAATTTGCTATCAGAAAATGAAAGTTATATAGCCTGACTTGTTTTCTCTGTTTTTTAGAGATCCTAGAAGCCAGCACTTTGGTTCAGGAACTGCAATATACTTAATTCAGGAACCTTAGTGCCTTAACTCTTCTGCTTAAATCAGATGGATTCTGCTTTTTTCATCCTTAAATTGCCTTTGAGATTTATTTTGAGCAATAGTCAGAAGACAATCTTATTGAAAAGAAAAGATATGGTCACTCAACTTTTACCAGAGAGACTTCCCTCTGATGTTTTCTTCCTAAGTAGAAAGAAGCTTTTATTAATTGATTCTAAACTCTTCTCCTTTCATCAAAATCCTGAAATTTTTATATAATTAGAGCTCTCACGAATTGTTCTAACACTGATTTCTATTGTACACAAGTTTTCTTTGAAAGGATCACTACCTTTCATAGATTTTTAACTTCCTAAAGGGTACATAAATAGTAACTCTGTATGAAAAACAAGACTCATATTTATCATATGTGAAATTACATGCATGAAAGAAGAGGAACTATCTCCTTGCCCCTCTAGCCTCTCTAACCTGCACCTCCTGCCCATAGACATTTTCACCTGTCCTAACCTTACCTGGGATGCTTTTGGTGCTCTTAGTTTGTCTGGCAAGTATCATAACGTGGTAATAGTTGTTTGGGTATGACTATCACAAATAGATATTTAGCACAAACACATATGCTCTTGGAATTCATTTCTGGAAAGTTAGAGACAATTTAGAATTTGTCATCTTTGATTAATTTTGAAATGAGTTTGTGTTCTGTGAACATATAGTTATCAACAAGGCTGAAATATCCTAAACAGGCTGTGAAATTGAAGACTTATGGAACATTTATGGAGTTCAGAGGTTAGGACAGTTTCTGCCTGGTAAGGCATCCTAGCGCACAAACTCCGCAGGGAACGCAGTTCTGTGAGCTTGGAAGATTATCTTTCATTGTCAAAACTTTCATGTTCTTAAGATACAATAGTAGAAAAAGAGAAGCTCTTTAGGCGTCATCCCTCCCTTGTGATAGAATTCTACATCGCTTCCCATGTCACACAGTTTTGAAAACTTGTACATCCCACCGTGGAAAAGACAGCGGCTTCTCGTAAGAAACATCAGCTACTTAAGGCTTAGAGGAGATAGGAGAGTGGTCCCCAAATATTTGATGAGTTGTCAGGTGTAGAGTTTCCCCAAGGACTGAACAGAAGGTGGAACCAACAGATGGCAGATTTTATAGCCATATTTGTGGGGCCCATATTTGGACTCAATTTAATGAAAAATTTCCTAAGAATTGTAACTATTCAACAAAAACCAGGTTTCCCTGAGGTATTCAAGTAAGGGCTGTATGATGTTATTCAGGTTACAGAGTAGGGGCAAGAGGTTTCACCTTTCGTCCCAATTCCTAAGGTTCATGGTTTCTCAGAATGTCCTAAAAAGAAAGGAGTCAAAATAATTTCTTGGGGGGTTGCCCCAGTGGCCTAGTGGTTAAGTTCAGTGTGCTTTGCTTCCACGGCCTGGGTTCAGTTCCCAGGAGAGGACCTACACCACTCTGTTAGTGGCCATACAGTGCTGGCAGCCCACATACTAAAAGATAGAGGAAGACTGACATGCATGTTAGCTCAGGGTGAATCTTCCTTAGTAGGAAAAACAAAAACAAAATTTCTTGGTCCTGTTGGATACACTGACATTCTGAATTGTGAAGAAACTTGTTTATCTTGCCTCAGTCTCAGAACCACCTCCACACATTTTTTTCCAAAAGTGGAGTATAAATACTCTACAGAGCATAGGGGATATGCAGGAAGGAGCTATAAATGAGCAAAGTGGGCTGGGTTGGCCCTGTGATGAAACAGAGCCAAACTCTTTGAAAAGTGCACGCACCTACTGCTTCCCTTTGCCATGTGGGAACTGAGACCTAATGTTGCCAAATCTGCTGAATTTTCAAGGAAAGCAGAAAATTAATTTTCTTAGATGTGAAAACTCAATTTTTTAAATGTTGGCAACTAAAAACATTTAAAACACAGTGCAGGATTGAGGGGGAGTGTTCAAATAAAACTTGTCTGCAAATCAAATTTGGCCCTCAGGCCACCTTCTTGTGACATCTGGAACAAGCAGAGAGATAATAAAATGAATGAATAAGTAACTACCCTGGTCACAGATGAGAGCACAGATGAGAATCATGATTTCTCAGTCATGTATCACTAATTTTGTCATCATTTGCCATGTAATGTCTTGATGATGAGGCTTGGGTCTAGTAAACATGTTTGCTGTCCTCACGGTAGCACAGACAGCTCAAGAGGCAATATGACAGTGTAAAAATATCCCAGCTGCACATATACAGTCTGGCTTTTCTGTATACCATTGTCGACAATGTACCATATTGGGGGTATAACGGGACAATGGAGTCAGCGAGACTTGAGGTAATTTTCCTGTGTCCCTACTCACCAGCAGGTGACCTTGGGAAGACCACTTAAGCTACCTGAGTCCTAGGTTTTGGGTCTGAAAAATGGGGAAGCTGACACCCAGCTGATAAGGTGGGTGTGTTTTTGAGTAGGAGGAGTATAGGAAGCACCCAGCAGAGGGCTGGACACAAAGCTAGAACTCAAGGAATGACTTCCCTAGAGTTTTTTCTGAGATCTCCCCTCTCACTCATTTCAGATGATTTCTATTGAAAAATGTGAGTAATTGTCTGAGTTGATTCAGGACAAACAAACAAACAAATGAATTAAAAAAATCAAACAACATAACCAATGTAACTGACATGATGGTTAATTTTATGTGTCAACTTGGCTGGACCACAGTGCCCATATTTGGTCAAACATTATTCTGGATGTTTCTGTCAAGTTGTTTTATGGGTAAGATTAACATTTAAATTGGTAGACTTTGAGTAAAGCAGACTACCTGCATACTGTGGGTAGGCCTCATCCAATCAGTTGAAGATCTTAATAATACAAAGATTGACCTTCCCTGAGAAAGAAAGAATTCTGTCAGCAGATGGCCTTTTGACTCGGACTGCGACATTTTCTTGGCTCTCCAGCCTGGTGACCTACCCTGCAAACTCCGGACTTGCACCTCCACAGTCAAGTGAGCCAATTTCTTAAAAAAAAATCTATTTCTCTCTATACATACACATCCTGTTGGTTCTGCTTCTCTGAAGAACCCTGACTAATACAACCAATGACCCTCAATCTGCGTATAAGATGTACAAAGGCGTAATTAATCCATGTAAGAAGTGGGGACGAATGGTGCAGGGGCTTTGCTTTGTGATATTTTCATGTCTTGAGCTGTGCACCCCCAGGGTCTATGGCTGCAGAGGCAGGGCCAGGCTTGTCTGGTGCCAAGTGCTTTGTTAGCGTGACTACACTAAAAATCCCAGGTGTGTGCCCAACTAACAGGAAACACAAATGACAGAGTTGCTGCCCGTTGAATGACTCATCTTTCAATTCTCCTTCCAAGTACTAGGGAAGGAGAAAAGGTCCTGCTACTTTTTGCTCTTCACACTTCATATCCTGCCATTTCATGAAATGTTCTTAATGTCGCGGAGAAAGGCTGTCTGGACTTTAGCTGGTTTCATTTGGGGTCCTGTGGGGCCCATGTTGTCATGCTTTGTGTTTAACAGCTCCATGCCTCCTCTAACAGCTGTTATTGAGCTTATTTTGCTAAACTTCTATGTCTGTGTCTAGAGAGAATGTCCAGACCTGCATGTCTCCTCCTTCTGGTCAGGGATGTATGAGCCAGTTATCTGCTGGAACTTCCATCCTGAGTGCTCAGAGTCCAGTGTGCTCACATGGCTGCTCCAGGCTGCTCACATAGCTTCACGGGACATTTTGGAGAAGTACTATTCTGTGCAATAAATTCCTTATCAACATAGTCTGTGCAGATCCTTGAGAATTATTTAAGATATACTCTTCTCACTGTACTGGCCACCGTTTAAATAAGATCCTAAAATCCATTAGTGCGTTAAGCAAATGATCTCAGGAAGTGACCATGATACGAGTGGAACCTGGCTTATTCCAATTGTATTCAAAGTAAAAATGGGCACAGGCAGACAGTTGTCCAGAAGTCACCCCATTTATAAGCTGCTATGACTCACAGGGTGAGAAAAAGACATCAATTTTACTCTCCTCACTAAACACATCATCTTTGTCCCATATCCTCCCCTACAACGCATGGCTAGGTGCCATTTCACAACATATAACCTAAAACAGGCATGGATTGTAACACAGGGCATTGTTCCCGCAGTAAAAAGAACTGCACCAATCAGTATTCATTCTGCAATTTATGAAGAATTGAATGCCCATTGTTTGGGAGCTGGGCAGGGATGGAGTTAGAGTTGTGCAGGAGAAAAATGTAATAATTTTTCTTCCGTAAGATTAGAGCAGCCTTTATAGAGAAGGCAGATGTGTATAAATTCTTGAAAATAAAGTAAGAGAACATAAAGCTTGACCAAAAGCTTTTAAAAAATTAGCGGAAAATGTGAAAAGAAAATGCTGATATGGGCAACACTTGGTACATCTTATTGGTCCTTGTAGTTGAAAGAGGGAATGAGTCTCTTAATTGAGCAGCTAATGGTAAGCAGAATTCCAGAGACGGCCCCTAGGCTTCAATTTTGAAAGTTGCTTAAAATCTAGTGGGACTAGGGCTCCCTTAATGTGACAGTCCAAGGCCTTCCGCTCTCAATATGACAACTCTTGGGTTCTCTGAGCAGAGGACCCCCTAATTGGGATTCAGACCTCTATTAACTAAAAAGTCCTGGAAAACGGCTCCCACTGAAAGTTTGACAGCACCAATTAACTGAAAGCAATGCCTGGTCACCATTTTTAGTTTAAAGTACTGTTAAGTAGATTCTTCCCTCTTTCTTCAGTATGATGTTTCACACAAACTTCATCTCACGTTTATAATTCATTTCTCCTTAATTTCCCCCCATTATGTCAAGATTTTTCAAATATTTGTCTTAGCATTTTTTAAATTGCTTCTATTCCTTTCCTATTACCATGATATTTCTTTTACTTCAAATATTGCTCATCATTTTGGCATTAGTCTTTTAAAATATATGTGTAAGAACCTTATATCCATGGTGGTCTAGTGGTTAAGATTCGGTGCCTGCCGAGACATGGGTTCCTTTCCCAGTCAGGGAACCACATCACCCATCTGTCGGTTGTCACACTGTGGTGGTTCCATGTTGCTGTGATGCTGAAAGCTGTGCCATCGGTATTTCAAATACCAGCAGAGTCACCCATGGTGGACAGGTTTCAGAGGAGCTTCCAGACTAGACAGACTAGAAAGAAGAACCTAGCCACCCACTTCCAAAAAATTGGCCGTGAAAACCCTATGAATAGCAGCGGAGCATTGATATAGCACTGGAAGGTAAGAGAATGGAGCAAAAAGACCAGGCAGGGTTCTGCTCCGCTGTACACAGTGTCAATCGGAGTCCAGAATCAACAAATCCAGAGGGAACAATGATCCATACTCAAATGTCTTCTCATATTTTCGATTTCTTTAGAAGGCTGTAAAAAAAGAAAGAAAATAATCAAATCTGATAGTCTTCCTTCTCCCCCCCATCACAATGCAGAGATCTATTTCCCAAGTATACAATCCTGCATTCCCGTTGGTTTTTCCCAGGCTCAGTCAATAGCAACCACTATTCATCAAGTCACCCAAGATAGAATCACCTGAGACTGACGCTGCTCCCATATTTTCCAAGTCCTGTGTATGCCTAAGTGCTTTGCTTTATACACTCCCTGGCATCTCTCATCTCCAGCCCCAACTCTGCTGCCACTGCCATGATTTAAAGATCCTAATAATCTTCCCCCCTGGACTATTTCAGTTGCCTTCTGCTTCTGATCTCACTTCCTCCATTTATTCAATAAATATTTTTGAGATCCTACCATCAACTGTGTTGTTTTTTCATCATGTTGAGCGAGACTGATGATCAGTTCCCTAATGGACTTTATAATTTAGTAGGGGAGGAAAATGTGAATCAAATGATCACAAAAATATGTACGTACAGAATCTCAGCTGCCATAGCAGTTTATCCTAATGACAATCTCTTCACAGTGTTTAAAATCCTTCAGTATCTTCCCATTGCCTTTAGGATAAAAATCCCACACCTAGTGGGGCATACCAGGTACTCCATGCTCTGGTCCCTAAGGGCCTTTCCAACACTTTCCCTGATACTAGCATCTCCCCTCTCTCCCCGGACACTGCAAATTCACCAAGCAGGCCAGATCATGCTGCAGCTGCCTATTTCGGCTTACACTCTTTCTTCTGCTTGAATGTTCTTTTCCTTCCATTCCTCCTATCTAGGACCCCCATCCTTTCTGCTGGGCTAAAACTGATGAATTTTCCCAGACTCAACTCAAACATCGACTCTATTTTTTTTTAAATATTCTTGCCCCCCTGTAGGGCCTGGGCCTTTCTTGCTCAGCAGAAACCTCCAGGCCCATTACAATCATGTGTCCTTCTGGCTCCCTGCTGGGCAGGTTGCCTAGCTACTGGGACTTGTAACAATCTGGGCCTGGCCAGCCTGGATCCTCCCTTATCCCATGAGAAGAACATCACATCTTACAGGGATACAAAGCCCCTCCATGAGAGCTACTGTTCCTGGGAATGCTGGTCGTACCAAGGATGGCCCTTTGGCAAGCATGCAGCCTTGGTTCCCCTATCTACTTAAGCAAGCTTCTCTTGGGGGATGGTTTCGGGTGCACACTTCTGTCCAGCCGGCCGCCACTGGACATGATCCCGTAAGTAGGACCCAATAAACCTGTATGTCTCATTCGCAGTCTCTAGGTCGTTTCTTCAGTCTCTGTGTACGATATCCTGCCACCCTACCCCAGTCAGGCCTGTGGCGGAACACCTCCTCATACCTGTCTTGTCCCTCCACATGTGACATGATCCACCTTTGTGTCCCTCTGTGCCTTACTTAGCTTGAGTCTCACCCCTGCAATACTTCATTACCCTTACATCTCCCTATGAACATCTTACCCACTAGATTAGAAATGCCTTGAGGTCACAGATCCTGTTTCATTCCTCATCTCTGCACCCTCAGGGCCAACTCTTACAGCTGGCACATGATAAAATAGTTAATTGCAAGTGGATGTGTGAATGAGTAAATACCAAGATGTATTGAGTGCTTGTTCTGCGTACTGCTCTAAATATTTTACATGGGTTTAATCCTGCTAACAACCCAAAAGGAAAGTACTATTATTTTTTCTGTTTACGGATGGGGTAACCAAGTTAAAAAGAATTTGGATAACTTGTGCAAGCTTACACAAGTTGTAAGGGATGGAGCTTGGACATGAGTAAGAATAAATGATTGGGAGAATGCATGACTAAATGGATGAATTCAGAAAATTTAAAATAATTTCATGAAATTCAATTTTTTGCCACCATGGAGAATTTGTAGTTGGGACTGCTCTGACTCTAACCAACTAGAAATTTGGTCAAGGCCTTTGGTCTTTGTCGTCTGTGAGAAGGAGATCGTGATGTATCTCTCATAGGTTTGTGGTGAAGATTAAATGAAAGAACCCACGTAAAGTGCTTCACACAGTGTCGGGCACGTGGAAAGTACTAAATATGTGAGAGCAATTGCTCTTATCTTTAATCACACTACAAATTCTTTTTCTTAATTTTCAAAACACTACAGAAAGTTTTAAATAGACAGAAGAATACAGAAAATGATAACACAAACCTCCATGTATGTAACACCTAGATTTAACGTAAATTAACAAAGTGCAAATCTTTTTTACAGATAAAGTCATAACACAGTAGCATTTTACAATTATTGTTGAAATCTCTTTCTATGCCTCTCTTCCCAGAGGTAAGGATTATACTAACATTTGAATTTATTCTTCCTATTCATTATTTTTTATACTTTTATTATATATATACATCTAAAAACAATGTATACAATTATTTTGTAGGTTATTAAAATTTTCATAAAACAGTATGTTCTATGTACTTTTTTGTAACTTGCCTTTTCGCTTACTATTACATGACTGAAATTTACCTATTTGGCCACGTATATAATTGGTTCATTCATTCCATCGTGTGGATATACTACTGATTTATTCATCATATGAATATATGTTCATAAATATATATTTCCTTTTTGAAATTTTTTTGGCTGTTAAGAAGAAAGCTCATTGAATATCCTAATACATGTCTTCTTGTGTACATGTGAAAGAGTTTCCCTTCATCCCTTCACAGCTAGGCTTCTGGGAGAGAAGTAAGCCCTCCTGCTCGATAGCATTCATTATATGTAACAAATTAAGTTTCCTATGAATGTAGAATGGAACTAGCTAGAGACTTGGAGAATTAATAGTTACTCAATTTATTTTCTACGCGACTTGGTTTCCTCACAGAACCCTAACTGACCAGGGTTATACACAGGAGGGGAAATATTAGGTTATAGGGTATATATTGTCCGAACTGTGAGAAATTGCCAATATCTAACCACTTTTGACCTACAAAAATGGCAATTTTGTACAGCTCAACCTACAAATCTTTGACTTTGAAAAAATTTTGCTTATTTGATGTTTATGACATGGTATTTTATTATTGTTTTAATTTGCATTTTCTGGATTACAAAAGCCTGGGAAACTTTTTGTATGCTTTTTGACAATTTGGCTTTCCTTTCCTGTTCATAATCTTTGCCCATTTTTTTCCCCATTTCTCTAATGGATCTCTTGTCTTTAAACATGTATATATCTGTGTGATAGTAAATATTTTTTCCATATCTTTGGGCCTTTAAAAATTTTTATGAATGGGATCAATTTGTGTAGAAGTTTAAACTTCACCACAACCAAAATTGTCTTTTTCCTTTATAGGTTTTTCTTCTTGCTTCTTATTTTGGAATCCTTTCCTACTTTGAGGTAAAATATATTTTCTGTATTTCCTGTAAAAGTTCTGAAGTTCTGCTTTTTTAAATTTAGTTTCTTAAAATGTTTAGACTTTAATTTTATGTGTGGGGTGAGGTAGGGATCTGATATAACTTTTCCCCCACCATCCCACTTGCCTACTCAAACCCACTGATGATCTATAAATTAAAGGGTTAATATCAGGCACACCCAGGAGCTTCTGGGATCAGTGCTAAAGCCCTTCTGTCTAATTCTTGTCCTTGCAGTACTTATTTGTTGAATATTTAGACTATCATTTCTGTCAATATCCACTATTTTAATTGTGACAGTTTTATGATTTCTTTATATATGGGAAAAAAATTCCCCACGTTTTGTTGTTGGTTTTCAAAATTGTCCTAAACCTTTGCTTTTTTTTCTATGAATTGTTAAGATCAATTTATGAAGTAAATTCCATGTCAAAATCTACTGGGATTTTTAAGAAAACAGTTTATTATTTGAATCAAAAATGAAAATCGAAACCATAAATTTTTATTTGTTCATGTGTCTCAAGTCTCTTTTAATCTATAGGTCTTCTCTCTCTCTCTCTTTTGTTTCCCTTGTAATTTATTTATTAAAAAAATACAAGCCAACATATTGTGTGGACTGTTGAATTTCTCACGAAAACACAGTCTGATAATTCCCGATTGCATTTTCAAGGTATCCTTTACCATGTTTCTCTTGCCCTTGCCCTGGTATTTCCTATAAATTGTTAGTTAGTGCTAGATGATTGATCAGATTCAAGTTTGATTTTTTTTCAGTTGCATGACTCCGTAAAAGATAGTATTATACACTTTAATCAAGAAACACAGAATGTATAGTTATATCTCCCTTGCCACCTTAGGAGATTTGATGATTGTTGCCTAGATCCATTAATTCAATAGAAGGTGAAAAATGATTATATTCTGATTCTGTGGTTCCTTTTTCATGTACTAGCTGGAACACATCCATAAGGAAGAGCTTTTCTTTATCAACTGTTTGATTACTCTGAAATACAGTTTGTACAGAAAAGGCAAGATGAATTCTTGATTTTTTTCCTCCTCCATCCGTTTCTAAAACAATGGGTTAGTTATCTAGCATCTCCCAAAGGTGATCTTTTTTTTTTGGTGAGGAAAATTAGCTCTGAGATAACATCTGTGCCAGTTGTCCTCTGTTTTGTATGTGAGATGCCACCACAACATGGCTTGATGAGTGGTGTTTGGGTCTGTGCCTAGGATCTGAACCTGTGAATCTCGGGCCACAAAAGTGGCATGCACAAACTTACCCACCACGCCACCAGGCTGGCCCCCAAAGGTGATCTTCAATATCATTTTTAACTTATTGTTTCAAACGTATTTGATGTGTCAATCTATTCCAATTTCTTTTCATCATTGGAGTCTAATTTGTCTCATCTTTGAACAATCATATTGGCTCCTCCGTTCAGGGCTGGCTTCATCAGTGCACGACTTGTGCAGCCCCACAGGACTCCACACTGAGGGGGTCCCTGTGTTAGTTTCCTGTGACTACCATAACAAATTGCTACACACGGAATGTCTTACAACAACAGAAATTTATTTTCTCACAGTTCTGGAGGCCAGAAGTCCAAAATCAAGGTGTTGGTAGAGCTGTGCTCCCTCCAAAGTCTCTAAAGGAGAACCTTCCTTGTCTTTTCCAGCTTCTGGTGGCTCTGGTGTATCTTGACTTGTGATCACATATCTTCAATATCTACTTCTGTCTTCACATGGTATACTCTTTTTCTCTCTGTGTGTCTCTTATAAAGACACTTATCATTGGATTTAGACCCCACTGGGATAATCCAGGATGATCTCATCCCAAGATCCTTAACTTAATTACCTTTGCAAAGACCCTTTTTCCAAATAAGTCCACATTCACTGGTTCTAGGGGTCAGGATGTGGCATATCTTTTTTGGGGGCCATTATTCAACCCATTATAGGCCTCGTGATTTGTTTAATGTTCTGCTGTTGTATCTTTAAATTCTTAATAATTTTATCTTTGAACTTGTGTTTTCTCAGTGAGGTCCGATGGGACAATGGAGCATGCGCCTGAGCAGAGGAGATATGTGCAATGTATGTACCCACTCTTTCCTGTGGCCCCATTTGCTTACAGTGTTGACAGGGCCATGAGCACTATAGTAGACCTATGACATGTGGGAGTTCAGTGAGACTCAAAGCAAATACAAAGTAAATGTGTGGAGTCTATGACTAAATGAGCCACTGACGGCCCTGGGAGCCACACTTTATTGAAATAAGAACTTGCTTCTTATGTATAAAGAGGGCAAGTGATTCTGCATATGAGTAAAATGCTTTTATATCTGCATTTAAAACTGGAATTGTACAATATAAAGATGAATGGCAAAATCTATGCTAATAATTTAAAATTTTAATTTTTTGTTACTTAGAATGACATTAAACAGCAAATGAAAACATAAGTTGAGTGAGAGTGTAGAAGAAAGAAAGAGGCTTTATATTTTAGTATCTTTAATGCCAATTTTTTTCCTGTGTTTTGAACAGGGGCCCTACAATTTTCATTTTGCCATGAAAATTATGTAATTGGCCCTGGCTCTGTCTTTGGACAATCATGATGGCTCCTGAGTCATTTGGATAGAACCCTAGTTGTCATCTACAGCTTCCTGGATATCTGTTATGATAAGATGTTCCAGTTTCGTCTTGGACATTTCTGTCCCAGACTTGAAATCAGACATTTCTCCAAGAAGTTCTGGATCCTTTTAGTTGAAATTGATAATTTGAGACCACAATTTGGGCACTAGAGGGATTGCTGTCGTTTGATTATTGTTTCTACATCTTTTTGTAGAGAGTACTAGGAAATATGATTCTTTTCTTTTTTTCTTCTTATTGAAGTAGAACATACAAAGAAATACGTAAATATACAAACATATTGCTTGAGAAATTTTCTCAATTCCTCAGATCAAGAAACAGAGTATTACCAACACCCAGAAGCCCCCTCTTATCCACTTCCAGTCACCTCCCCCACCAAAGGTATTATACTGACTTTTAATACCAGAGATTAATTTTCCTTACTTTTAGACTTTATATAAACATAATTATACATTATATTATTTTTGTGTCTAGCTGCTCTTGCTCAATTCTGTATGTGTGAGATTTATCCACATATTTGCTAGTAGTTGAAGTTTATTTATTTTTGTTGTTACCTCGTATTTATTCTATTACGATACCAAAATGTCTATCTAGTCTATAATTTGTGGACATTCAAATTGTTTCCAGTTTTTGGCTATTACAAATAGTGTTGCTGAGAATATTCTTGAACTTGTCTTTTGGCAAACTTGCATACTATTTCTGTTGGGTATTTACTTAGAGGTGCAATTGTTGGGTATGTTGATGTTCAGTTTTAGAAGATACTGCCAACTGATTCCCAAGTGATTAGAACACTTATGCTCCTGCCCACAGGCATGAAAGGACCAGTTACTCCACATATTTGTCAATACTTGGTGTACATTTGCCAATGCTTAGTCCATTTTAGCCATTCTAATGAGTTTATAATGATATCACATTGTAGTTATTAATTTACGCTCCCCTGATGATGAATATGAAGTATATCTTTTAACATGTTTTTTAGATATTTGGATATCTTCTTTTGTGAAATTCTTCTCTCTCCTCTCCCCCTTTCTATCTCCCTATATCCTTTTGTTTTGTAAAAGTACTTTATATATTCTTGATGTCAGTCCTTTGTTGAATCTGTCTGTCTGTCATCTATCTATCCATCCATCCATCTACCTAGCTCAAATATCTTTTTCCACTTTTTCTGTGTGTGTCTTCATTATATTAATGGATATTTTGATAAATAGAAGTATTTAATTTCATTGTAGTCAAATTTTTTCATTTCTTTTGCTAGGATTAATGCCTTTTGTGTCATATTTTAGGAAATCTTTGATTACTCATAGATCATGAATATATATTCTTCTATGTTTTCTTAAGAACCTTTTGCTTATTTTTCTCCTTTAGATCTGCAATTCATCTGAAATTATTTTTTTGTGTAAGATAAGAGATAGGGTTCTAAATTCATATTTTAATATAGATTAACTGACCCAGTACAATTTTTTGAAAGATCATTCTTTCTTCTTGCACTTCAGTGTCATCTTCAGAACTCATGTGACTGAATGTGTGTGGGCTACTTATTGACTATATTCTAGTCCATTGGTCTATTTATAGATTCTCATAATTGTTTTTGTTATCTTTGAATATAAATCCCTTCGTTTTCGTCTTCTTCAAAACTGCCTTCATATTTTAGGTTCTTTGTGTTTCATATACATTTGAGAATGTATATGAAATATAGAATTTTAGAAGCCTATTAATTTGCATAACTTTTTGGGCTTTTCTTTGGAAATGCATTGAATCTATAGATTAATTTTGAGATTATTGACAAATTCACAGTGCTAAAGCTTATGAAACATGAACATGATAAATCTCTCCATTTATTTAGAGCTTTAATTTCTTAGCATTATTCATATATTTCAGTGTGGAGGTCTTTTACATTTTTGTTAGAGATAATCCTAGGCATTTGATATATTTTTGTGCCACTATAAATACTATGATTTGTAAAATTTCTTTTTCACGTGTTTGCTATTATGTATTAAGTCAAATGGTCAAGCATTTCCTAAGATTTGCTTGCCACATTTTCACAAACTTCGTCAGTAAGAAAACAAGTCAAACTGGATGTGGGTGATTTATTAGTAACGGCACAACATTGATGTCAGTTCCCTTATCCCCATTACCTGAGTTCCTGCATGGGTGTGACGCAGGCTGGGCACAGGGGAATGCTGCCCACACAGTTCTGCGTCACAGCTGAGTAGCACTGAGTGTTAGAAGCTCCTAATCTTATAAAAGGCTGTTACGAACCTGCCCCTTCTCCCCTCAGGAGAGTGAGATTAGGTTTGTTCAGGAATGTAAGCAAATGGCTCCAGAGAGATAAATTTCTAAATCTCTCCAGAACCATACATTATCTCTTGCTTCCAAGGCCTTTGCTATGCAGACTTGCTTCCTTGCTCAGAAAGCCCAGACTGTGCAGAAATGAAAATATTCCTGGAGGATATTCTTCAAACCTATATAAATTCGCTGAAAGATTCTAATTGTTGGTGTATTTTTGTAATTAATTAATTGAATTTTCTATATGCACAATCATATTTTCTGTGAATAATGGCAGTTTTGCATTTCCATTTCTAATCTTTAAACCTTTGATTTCATCTTCTTGCCTCACTGCCTTGTTTGGAACCTTCAACCAATCTTGCATAAAAATAGTGTCAGTGGGTATCCTGGCTTATTGCCCACTTCAGGGAGAAAGTGTTCATGATGTAGAATATTAGACTGTTAAAGAAAACGTATCAGATTAAGGAAGTTCTCTTTTCTTGCTAATTTGCTTATAATTTTTAAAGAAAATAAATGACTATTGAATTTCTGTCAAATGCTTTTTTTGCCCCTATTGACAGATAATTATATAAGGTCTCTACTTTCTGCTATTAATATGGTAAATTATACTGATACATTTTTTAATGTATTAAATGTTAAACCACCTTTGTTTACCTGAAATTCCATTTAGTTGTGATGGTTTACTCTTTTTATGTGTTTTTGGGTGGGATTTTCTAACATTTTGTTTGGGATTTTTGCATCTAGGCTCATTAGAGAATATGGTCTGTAATTTTCCATTCTTGTAATGTTCTTGTCAAATGTTGATCTCAAGGTTAGGCTGACCCCAGGAAACGAATTTGAAAGCATTTTCTATTTCTCTTCTCTGAAAGTATTTGTATGAGTGTTTGTTCTTTAATATTTGAAATAATTCACCAGTGAATCCATCCAGACGGGGATTCTTTGCGTGAGAAAGCTTCAATAATGAATGCAATTGTTTTAATGGACATCAACCTATTTAGAATGTCTCTTTTTTCCCCAGTTTCAATCAGCTCTCTTTTTCAAGGAAATTGTTCATTTCATCCAAATTTTAAAATTCATTGACTTTTGAACTTATCTTTACTATTCCTTCTATTTTCTTTGAGGTTGATTTGCTTTATTTTATTTAGCTTCCTGAATTGAAAGATCAGATTGTTGATTTTTTTAGCCTTTTCTTTTCTACCACGTCTTTTGAAGACTATAAATTTTCCTTTGAGGACTATTTTAGTTGCATCTTACAAGCTTTAAATTTTGATGTCGTATCTTCACTATCATTTAGTTTAAAATCTGCTCTTATATCTTTTATGCTTTGTTGGAGGAGATCTTCAAGAGGACATGACCACCAGTTGATCCATGAACTGAACCCAAGCAATTCGAGGCTCCTCATCTCCTCCCCTGTCCTTGAAATGTACATTCTACCCACTGTTCCCATAGTAAGGGCCATTTTCAAGGATGCAGCCTTGAGAGAGTAAGGTATTGTTGAGACCATCTGGATGGTATACAAGACTGAACACTGTTAAAACCTCTACATAAACTTGAGGATTCTGGCGAGCATGTGCCAGGATCCAGTTGTCTTGCGGCCCCCCAAGGCAAGCCTCCTAAGTAAGTTCCCTTGCCACCTACCAATCTAGAGTCGTCTGCCTCTTTCTTAGGTCTCTCCTGCCTTCTGTGTTGGGGGGCCAGTTTGCAAGCCAACAGTTTTGTTCTTGATTTATGGATATTTACAAGTGTGCTGCTTAGTTTTCAAGCAGTGGGGGATTTTCTAGTTATCTTCATGTGATTTATTTCAAGCTTTTTTGATTTATTTTTGTCTTGACCATTATGGTCATAAAAAATACCCTGAAATTACTTAAATCCTTCACAATTTGTTGAGATTTGTTTTATGGGGTATCATATAATCTATTTTTGTAAATATTCCATCTGCACTTCAAAGATTTTGTATTGTTCACTTGGGTGCAATGATCTACATATACTGATTAGATCAGTTTTATTAATTGTGTTGCTCAAGTCTTCAGGATCCTTATTAACTTTTTTACTGCTTGCTCTATCAGCTATTAAGATTATAGAACTGTCTATTTCATCTTTATTTTGGTAGAGTTTTCCCCTAAACATTAACCTTTGATAGATAGTCAAGCTATCAAGAGGTATTTTGAAATTATGTTGTTGAATGAATACAGACTTAGAACTATTATATCTGTGGCTCATTTGTGATTACAAAATGCCGCTTTAATGTCTGGTAATGTTCTTGTTTTAAATTTTTTTGTCTGACTCTATGTTTAGGTTTGCCTGGTATATCTTTTGCCGTCCTATTGCTTTCAACCTTTCTCTGTCTTTATATTTCAAACTTATCTCTTGGAGCAGCTTAGAGTTAATACTGTATTTTTAAATCTTAGATGATACTCTTAGTCTTTTTCCTTTAACCCTTGTATACTTATGTAATTACATATATATTTGGGTTTAAATTATCATTTTATTTGATCTCCTTCTTTATATTGCTTCTTTTTTTTATCTCTGGTTATTAGATTAAGCAAATGTATTTTTATTGTTTCTTTTTTCCCTCTATGTAGTTTATTTGCTCTTTTTCAATTCCTAGAGATTAAAGCAAGCATATTCATTTTGACAGAAGCTAGTATTATTTTACCACTTCCTTAAAATTCTAGAACCTTAGAACACTTTAACTAATTCACCCTTTTGTGCCTCTTGTGTCATTTTTGTCATGCATTTTAAATCTAAATGTACTTTAATTCCCACAAAACACGTTTTTATTTTTTCCCAGTTAAGAGCTGTTTATATTTACCTACCTTTTTACTTTTCTCATTGCTCTCTCTTTTACTTTTCTTCATTTCTGTGACTATAAGTGTTGGACAAATGCTTTTAGTATTTTTTTATTGCAGGTCTACTGATAATGAATTTTTTAAATTTCTAATAAAAATGTGTTTATTTTGCCTTTGTTTTTTGACATTTTTTTCTAGCTATAGAATTCTAGGTTGGCAGTATGTAATCCCTTTGTTTTCTGGTTTTCATTATTTCTGTTAATAATTAGCTGTAATCTTTTAGTAGCACCTTTGAGGATAAAATGTCTTCTCTAATTTGAATAGTTAATATTTTTCTTTGTCTTTTTTTAGCACTTTTTAAATAATTAACCTAGTTTTCTTTTTACTCTTTTTGACAGAATTTTTATTTTCTCCCCCCTTCTTCTCACCCTTACCTGAGGTAAAGATGTGTTCTTTGAAAATTTTGGAAGGCAAACATTTAAATCTCTCTGGATCTGGTGCTTAATCTGTGGGTAGATTTTTAAAATTTCTAATTGAATTTCTTTAACTGCTATAACACAAATTTTTAACCTCTTCAGGTATCAGTTTTGGTAATGTATATTCTTCTCGAAAATTATTTATTTCATTTGAGTTTTCAAATTTATTGCCAAAAATGTTCTTCTTATTCTCTCCCTCCCTCCTTCTATCCTTTCTTCCCTTCTTCTCTTTCTCTCTCTATATCTTCTTTCCTTTCTTCTTTTCTTTCTTCCTTTTCTTTGTAGCTCAGTGATATGGTTATAATTTTAAAGTATATTTTATAAAGCTTTTCTGTGAATTTATTTTGGAAGGGAAGACAATGTAACTTTAGTAATCTTAATAACTTAGTAACCATGCAACCAGCAGTAACCAAGTTGCTCAAAGTCAGATCTAGACAGATCCTTCAGGAAATTTTCAGGCTACCAGTGAGCAAGGAACAGCTAGTTGCATTACTTTCCTAAGACAATCCAGTTCCCCCTTTGTGAGATCGTGGTGGCATATAATTTATTTATTTTCCTATCCTAATTATACCTTTGTTGCTCTAAATTTTTTTCTAAATTTTAAATCTATGTTTACTTTCTTCCCTCTTAATTTTTTTTTTTTTGGGGGGAGAGAATACAGGGCCATTTTCAAACTACTTGCCATCATAGGAAAAGAGAATCCAGTTCTGGGCACCATAATAAATTAAATAAGAAACAATAGGGGCTGTCCCCGTGGCCGAATGATTAAGTTCACATGCTTCACGTCAGCAGCCCGGGGTTTCACCAGTTCGGATCCTGGACACAGACATGGCACCTCTCATCAGGGCATGCTTAGGTGGCGTCCCACATAGCACAACAAGAAGGACCTACAGCTATGTACTGGGGGGCTTTGGGAAGAAGCAGAAGAAAGGAAAACAAAAAAGAAACAATAAATATGTCAAGATAAAAAATGTAATATGTTAAACAGATGTACACTGTAGAGACATCATGGTCTTTTTTCTGACCTATTGTAGTATTTTTAGCAAAATTTCTCCTCTAGTTTGAACAACTCCTCCCTGTTTGTACGTGAGAATCCATCTGCATCATCTTCCTTCTCAGACACCACTTTCTCATTTTAAAAAATGGATCTGATTATGTGCTAAAGGCATAGAGACAAATTACCTAGTGATTGTTTTCCTTGGCTATGCTGTTCTTGATAACCTTGTTCTCCTAATGATGTAGAAATGAATCCTTTCAAGAACCATTTAGGGACTACCATCTTACCAGAATATGGACAACCATACTTTCCTGTTTCTTTACCTGTCTCTCAATTTTTGATTGAATGGTGGGCAATGTTATGTTGTTTAATGTACAGTTTATTTTTGTCTTCCTTTAAAGAGTTTGATAGGCAAGTAAGCTACTTTTAGGTCATCCTGATTCTTTGGAGGATTGTTTTGAAGCTTTTAGAGTGTATCTAGAAGAGCTTTCACTCTAGGGCTACTTTAGTCCTACTTCTAAGGAGTGACACATTTGGGATCTCAATGAATGTCCTGGGTGGTCAACCAGGTCTCTCACTCTAACTCGCCATAATTCAAAGCTCTCTCAGATCTAGGATCTCAGAATTTTTAAACTTACTGCTTCCTGGCAGTTGTTCTTTACCTAACCTTTGGTTACCCATTGGAAGTCTCACCTAATACATGTACATCTTGATATGCAACCAAAGACACAAGAGGACACCTATGCAGGTATCTGGAGACCATTCTATGTGTAGCTTTTTCTTTGGCCCCAAAAATCCCACTGCATCAGCCTTCACAACCCTTCTCTGTTTCTTCAACTCAGTGAGACCACCATGTTTGCTTGGGTTCCTTCTTATTACACCATAGTTTGAAAAATGACTTTAAAGCTAAGAATATTACAAAGCTGACCTCATTTTGTTTCCCTTCTTTCAAGGATCACAGTCTGAGGCTACCTCTTGTTCACCATCTGCAAGTAATTGCTCCCTATATTTGTTCAGTTTCCTAGTTGTTTATGGAGAGAGGTAAGTCTGATGTCAGTTTCTTTGTCATGGATGGAAGCAGAAGCATTAGCAAGTATAATTAAAAGTTAATTAAGAATTAATTTTTCCTTAAATTGGGGAGGGAAATTCGTTATATTCTCCAAAGATACTCAGAATGCAAAATGTATTTCAAACATGATGCAAAAATGTATCAACTTTAATGTATTATATAGGTCAAACTCCTTAATAATGATTCCTTCATCTAAATCTTAAAGGATGCAAGAAAAGGATTCTTTCTTCAGTGAATAATAGTCAAAACTGTTTTTTACAGCAGACCAATTGTGGGGCTGGCCCCGTGGCTGAGTTAAGTTCGTGCGCTCCGCTGCAGGCGGCCCAGTGTTTCGTTGGTTCGAATCCTGGGCACGGACATGGCACTGCTCATCAAACCACGCTGAGGCAGCATCCCACATGCCACAACTAGAAGGACCCACAATGAAGAATATACAACTATGTACCGGGGCGCTTTGGGGAGAAAAAGGAAAAAAAATAAAATCTTTAAAAAAAAAAAAAAGACCAATTGTTACCAATAGAATGTATATTGATTGAACTCACTATTTCCTTGAGAAAACTATGAAAGAATTGACAAAACTACAATTATGTTAAAAATATACATATATAGCCCAGAGAACAGATGGAATAAATAACAGATGAATTTAGAAATAATTTTTAAAATCCTTAGTGAATGTTTTTCTCGTGCTTCAGAATTGCCAATCATACTCTCTAAATGACAGTAATATTGAACTTAAAATAAAATCTGGTTTGCATATCTTTTCTATCTGATATGACATACTGTAGTTAACTTGCCATATACGAAAACAAACATACTATTAAATAAATTGAATTAGTCATCCAGATAGCATTTACCTATTTCCTGAAACACTGAAGGAGAGAAAGACGTAAAATAATAGCCTGTGTTTTCTGGATCACTGTGACCTATCACCACGTTCCCATACTCATACTCATAATTCCTTAGCTGTATCAACTAGAAGAACGTCAGTGTTAACTCACAGGACTCTATCAACAATATGTTCTTGACGATCTAGTTGACTTTAGGGCAATTGAATTTGTTCCTCTTTTCAATATTTTCCCTAGCAGCCCTGCCAAAGGATTCCTTTCATATTGAGGGTAAGGATTGAAGATCCCTATTAAATTGACAAAATGTCGATAACTGTTGTGAAGCTAGGTGATGGGTTCATGGGATAGTTTCCTGTCTTCCTCAGTATCAGCCTTTTGGTCTTCCTCTTTCCCCTTTGCCCTACTGGCATCAGCTTCAAAGACTTTTCTTTCCCCACCGAGGCCTCTTTCTCACCTTGGCCTTTTCACCTACATAACTCCAATCATTTTATCTCCATTTATTTCTGATGACAGTTCTCATTCTTTTCTCTCTTCCTCTTTTACTTACTCGTCATTCTGAGCCTAGAATTTGCTCCAACATGAACTTCTTGCTTGTTCTCAGACTCCATCCCTCCTCTCAGCTCATTTTGTGTGGACTCATAGCCTATAACTGTTCACAAAGACATTTACCAGAACCTTCAGATTCCTCAGTCCTCACTGGACCAGTCTTCAGTGCACTGTCTGGTTTCTTTATGTCTGATCTGTCTTCTGAGTGTTGGTGAGGAAAATCTTTACTGCATATTTGTGCTTTCTAGTTGTAACTGGATCCCTGGAGCTGTTTGGCAGCCTATTTATTCATCTTATTTGACTGGCAACTGCATTCAGGTACTGACTTTGCTACTGATTCCCTTATGCCCAGAAGACGACTTATTTTTCGCTTTAAAAATATCAAGATGAATGAATGTAAATTCACTCAACTTCCCTTCTATCTTATAAAAATTCTTTGTATTATTTTCCATTTTCTCTTCTCTCTGTGTGTCTAAGAATTATGGCCCTTCTCATTTCAAAGGATAAATCTTCTGAATAATACTTAAGTCTTTGAAATCTTCAAAACCTCCTTTTTTAATCCAGCTGCCATCTCAAGACACTAATCTCCCTGTATCTTTGCTTCTTGAAAGCATCATGCATACTTACTATGTCTACTTCCGCCTACTCACTCCTTCACACTTTGGTCACCTGGTGGGTGCTCAGTCATCAAATCTAATAACTCATGACTGCTATTTGTTCTCCTAATTTTACTGCTATTCACTTTCTCTTTGGAATTTTTTTCCTTATACTTTTTTAGTGCCTCAGTCTTCCCTGGCCTCATGAGGGAATCAGTGATGGCTGAGATGAACACCAACAGAACAGCCAGGCAAGGCCAAGAGGAAAGCAATTCAGTGCATTCATGGCTGTGATGGCGACTGGGAGTTGGAGGTGCAGCTCTTATGTAGTCTGGAAGACCACCCCCTAAGGTAAATGCCCAATCTGAAGGACATAAAGGAAGGATCACAACTGGAATTGCGGAGCCAATGATTTAGAGCTGGGAAGACTTTATCACAGCAAAAGCAACTGGAATTGAGCAGGAAATGCGGGGTTGCGGGAGATAGTCCTGAGCGACAGCTTGCACATTGGCTCATGTTTGAAGCTTGCCTTTGTGAGCTGGCAGGGGCGTGATGCATGGGTAGGCCAGGCTGGTTTTAAGATCATAGAAGATCAGACTCATGGCTTTTCTGAGACTCTGTCACAGGCAGGATTGGGATGGCCCCTCCTTATGTTTTCCCAGTGGAATTCCTTGATGTGGTCTAGAGCATTCTTAAAATAAGACTCTTGTTCCCAAATAAGTCCTTTAGCTCCTACTCTTTCAATTGCTGCAAGCACGGGTGCTACAAGGAGCCAAAAATTTATGTTACTGCCTAATCTGATTCCCTCCTTCTTGTTGAATGAGCTGAACGTGGGTCTATGTATTCTTTAAAAGACAACTAGGAGAGGCATAGGATCAGGTTAAGGGTAAGATGCAGACAGTTTGTGATAGAATTACCAGCTCAGAGGGTTTTCTCCATTAGCAACTCGATTGAGGATGCTGTGTGAATCAAGGAGACCCACCAGGGAAGGCTATCGTCCATTACTGATATGAGCAGTGATGGGAGCACTGGAGGGATTGGATTAGGTGGCTAATTGGGCTCAGTGTGAAGTTTTCTTCTGCAATATTTCCTTAAGTTCATCATTTCTCAAAGTGTGTAAGTAGAGGTAAGGGCCTGATTCACTCAATTCCTTACATATATAAAATCTGGCTTCTAGTTCATTGGTAGGAATTAGCATTCGCTGATTGGGACTACATAATGGGACCTGATTGCTTCACCCTTTACCCATGCGCAGCATTTAAATGTAAGTGATGCGTTTGTGTGTATGTTTGTGTCATGATGTTTTTCAACTTATTGTAGGCCTTTTTCTCTATTATCATTGTGCTTTTTTTCTTTTTTTGTCAGAAAGATTCACCCTGAGCTAACATCTGTGCCAGTCTTCCTCTATTTTTTATATGTGGGATGCCTGCCACAGCATGGCTTGATGAGTGGTATGTAGGTCTGCACCCAGGATCCGAACCCATGAACCCTGGGCCACCGAAGTAGAACATATGAGCTTAACCACTACACCACCAGTCTGACCCCTTATTGTGCTTTTTGATAGCAATAACTTTGACATCCTTATTCAGGTGAAGATTTACAGTGTCTCCGACAGCAGTGATTTTGGTTTTCCATTGGCTAGTCATTCTGGACATGGGGTTCGTGTGGGTAAGTGTACTGTGATTTGATCAGAGGTAAAGGAAACAACATTACTCCCAAGTCACGCACACAGATAAACCTCCATTGTTGAATTTTCAGTCTGTGTCAGTTTTTTTCATTAGTAAATGCTATCATTCCCCATTACATTACTCTACTGCACAACCACACTAAGTGACTAAATGACTGTTTCATCGCCCGGGGCTGTCCAATGGTCCCATTGGGTTATTTTATATACTTGTATTAATTGTAGTCATTGCTGGTAATGCTACAGGTTCTCCTGTTCCTTTTCCCTTTTCATTGCCTTGTATTAATTTGATTACCCAAGGTGGCATTGTTGAGAGTCCTATATACAATAAGGTATATTATTAGCAGTAGTTTTTAAAATCATTTGCAAGCAAATTGCTATGTCAATGCCCCGTAATAATGTTGACTACTTCTATTCTTCACAAAGTCCTTTTTATTTTATTCCTTCAGAAATAAGTCACAATCTTAAGAGCTTTTGCTCTAAAATAAAATATGAGCCAGTACGCGTCATAATGGAACCCCCTCCAGGGTAATAGCCTTATTCCCGTCATAAGGGGACTGCACATTTAACAGTCATAAGAAAAGGATCCATACCTCATCTCAGAGTTGTGCTACAGTCTTTTTATTTTAAATTTTTCACTCTGTTTAGGAGAACTGAAACTTGTTTTTGAACTTGAAGGGACATTTTCAAGGACATCTCTTTCCTTTCTAATCCCTGCATGAGCTGCCTATGTCAGCCCCGCTAGTCTGACTCCTAGTTTATTGCTTTCATTTGTCTACTGTTGCTCTCTTAGTCCCTTTAAAACATCTAAATCCTTAAAATCACACAGTTCTGCCTCAAGCTTCCCACTCTCTTGCCCATATGATAATACCAGAAAACTTTGAAGTAGAAAAATTTTCCTTTCTAGGACAGTCTTTGGGTATAAGCACAGAAAGGGATTCTGTCATGATAATATGTAAAGTTGGGATGTTAGATTAAATTTCCTTTATCCCTGCTATTTGGGCTGGCTCTACAAGAACCAATCAGCAGGGGGTGGGGAGCAATGTACTTCCCTGGATCAGGAGCCTATATCAGGTGAAATATATTTCTTCAGCTTTGGGGAGGAGAGACCAAGATAATTTTAATTTGCTTCAAGATGGCAACTGGCCTGTGCCTAGTGGGAAATTGCGTTGTTGACACTTTTGTAATCCCATCCTGCCTTGAGTTGGTTTCTCATAATAGCTCCCATTTATTGAACTCCTATTATAATCAGGTCTATATAAAAGTGCTTTATATTGTAGCAGTTGTGAATTTGAGTATATAATTCAAGAGAGCAAATACCTTTCTTTTTTTATTGAGATGCATTTCACATATCACAAAATTCACCCTTTTACAGTATACAATTTGGTGGGTTTTAGTATATTCCCTAAGTCGTGCAATCAACACCACTATTTAAATTCCAGAAAATTTTTATCACCCCCCCCCCAAAAAAAATCCCATGCTCATTGCTGGTCACTCCTTATTTCTCCTCCTCAGATCCTGGCCTGCATTAGTCCACTTTCTATCTCTGTGGATTTGCCTATTTTAGGCACTTCATATAAATAGATTATACAATATATGAACTTTTGTGTCTGGCTTCCTTCATTTAGCATAATGTTCATATGTTGTAGCATGAATCAGTAGTTCATTCCTTTTTATGGCTAAATAATATTCCATTGTATGGATATATCACATTCATTTATCCATTCATCAGTATATGGACATTTGGATTGTTTCCACTATTTGGCTATTATGGGTAATGTGCTATGAACATTTGTGTACAAGTTTTTGAACATTTATGTACATATGTTTTCATTTCTCTTGGGTAAAGTGGAATTTCTGGGCCATATGGTAACTATGTTTAACTTTTCAGGGAACTGCCAAACTGTTTTCCAAGCAGCTGCACCATTTACATTCCCACAAGCAATATATGAGGGTTCCAATTGCTCCACATTCTCACCAACACATTATTATCTGTTTGTTTTATTACAACCATCCTAGTGAGTGTGAAGTAGTGTCTCGCTGTGGTCATGTCCTATATCTTATTGTCTACAAGTCAACTTGCTTTCTATTGTAAGCTTCCATCCTGCCAGCCTAAAACTCAGAGATTTTTGGTGTTGCTACCTGAGGTCACATCAAGATCCTGGGAGACTTGCACAGTACCTGGAGATTGGCAGGTCAGGAACTAAGCTGTCTGGTCACTGAGTTATCCACACAGATAACTCCTAAGTCATCCGTCAACTTGGTCCACATGGCCAATATGTGTACACAGTTATCTATACCCCTCTTAGGACACACAAACCTTTTGTGAGGCGGCTTAGTGTTCCATCTGCATAGGGGCATCATGCAGTCACGTGTTGCTTTGTTCTGCAGTGATGCTAGTGTGCAGTTGGGCCTGAGTCCACATTCCCCATTACCCTAGGATCCCTCTATTTCTCCTTTAGTCCCAAGGGAATATAGCCTGAGGGAAATCTTTTTCCCTTCATCCTTCTCCCATCAAAAAATCTTTCTTTCTCTCCCACCTCAAGTGTGGGGCTTAAGACTGGAAACAAGAGCCGTGAAGGCGAATGTTTTAAAAACAACAACAAAAATTTTTTTTCTGCCGTGCTATATACTTCCTCCTAGGCAATAAGCATAGAGCCTGCTTCCTGCTTGTTTTGGGGAAAACTAAACTTTTTAGGATAGGCCCTCATCTGGCCTCTTTTAAGTGATACTACACAGGCAGCTACCTAACAGCTAGAAGGAGGTACGTAGACAACCAAAGTTACTATCTTGGAATGTTTTTAGTCATATATGCATTTTATAATTGAATTCTGACAACCTTAGGAATAGAAATTAGCACCCCCATTTTCAGATGGGAAAACTGAGGCTCTGAGAGATGAAGTAGCATATTAGTTAGATAACACATATTGGTTGCATTCGTTGAATGTACACAGGGTTACACAGTTGATAAGTGATGACACCGGGAATCACACTCTAATACTCAAGCTCTCCACGAGGCTCACTATTTAAAATTTGAACTTCTTTGAGAGCTTGGCTCCAAAGGGCCACTTGCGGTCTAATAATAACTTTAATCACTGAATTCCTCAGCCGGTATTATTATTTCTTCTTTTTGTACTGAAAACAAAAATGATCACTTGTACTAGACATGAATCTGAGGCCTCTCATGTGTGGCTTCAGGTCAGGAAAAGTGTAACTGTGCATGTGTGTAAAAGCTGTGAAATCTGGATTTTTTTTGTAATCTCCTAAGAACAAACTTTGCATGGTGACTTGATTTGCAGAAGGTTTAGTTGGACCCAAGGTTAGGAGGAGGGACTGAGTGTGGCAGGGGCACCATTGTCCATTTGAGGGGAATGGCTGTCCTGGTCACTGGAGTTTGGGATGTTCGACTTTCCTGAGACATTTACAGTTGTTTCTGCCCTCCCAATGGCTGTGGCTGGGTGGTCTGTGTCCCACTGCCCTTGGCTCAGAAGCCACACCCTCTCCTCAGTGTTTTCCTTACCCACAGGGAGGCCAGGCGATACTGGCAAGCAGAGGACTTTACCCTTTGCAGCTGGTGCCTTTTCTCCCAATACTTTTATTCCACGTAGCTCTATAGGCCCCACTCTGCCTGTGTTTCCTTCCTCGTCAAAATGTGCTCCTCAAAATGCTACCATCCATCATTCACACCTTCCATCAGTTCACCTAAATTCACCAGGAGTGTATTTGCACTTTGAGAAGCTTTATCTTGAATCATAGGAAACAAGGCTTTTCTTCATTAACAAAATTTTAACTTCCATGGAGCAAACTAGCCTATGAGTTGGTTTTCTAAAAGTAGGGTTTATGCCAGGGATAAAAATGAATGCTAACATTTGTAGAAGACTTAATTCTATGCCAGGCAAGAACTAATGCTTTACATGTATTAACTCATTTAATAAACATAATAACAGCCCTTAGATGTAGGCATTATTATAATGCTATTTTATAGATGAGGACAGTGAGGCTTCGCAGTGCTAAGTGATTTTTCCCAGGTTACTTGGTTCATAAGTTGTGAGCCTAGAAATTCGACCCAGGAGTTTCTGACTCCAAATGTCTTCTCTAGTTGGCTGTTGACTCCTTTCGTACTTATCTTTGAGATCTCAAAGGCAGGCCAGAATACGACATCTAGAAATTAGTGAATTCCTGGTAAAGACAGACAGTGACCATAGACAAAGTAGAAATGGTGCGGAATATTATTTATAAGAGGTCATATAAGTGGCTGTTATGGAATGAACGTTTGTGCTTCCCCCCACCATTGTTGAAGTCCTGATCCCCAATGTGACGGTATTAGGAGGTGGGGCTCTGGGAGATGATTAGGTTTAGATGAAGTCATGAGGACGAAGCCCTCACGATGGGATTAATGCCTTTATGAAGAGGAAGAGACACAAGTGCTCTTGTCCCTGTGAAGATACACAAAGAAAGCATCCACCTGCAAGCCAGGAAGCGAGCCCTCACCAAGAACTGAATCTTCCAGCACCTTTATCTTGGACTCCCCAGCCTTCAGAACCATGAGAAATAAATGTCTGTTGTTTAAACCACCCAGTCTGTGGTATTTTGTCATAGCAGCCTGAGCAGATTAAGGCAGTGCCCCATCCTAAAACATTACCAGTTCCAAGCTCTTATCTTCCTGAGGAATCACTTAGGATTATATTCTTTGGGGCCAGAAGGCTTTGGATGCCAAGAGTTCAGAGTCCCATGGGCCTGTGTGATTGTGTGTGTTTGTATTAGAGACTGTCATGCCTTTAGCCATTGCCAGCCAGCTAGCGGCCATTTTAGCAGGGATTAATTTCTGAACCAGTGCTGAAGAAGTGGAACACACACAGACTCACCTTCTGGAGGTGGAGGGTGAAGGCAGTGCAAGGACCAGGGTAGGGTGCACTCTACAGAGGCTTCCTTCTCCCAGTGACCTTGTCTGTTGATGCAAACAGCTGCAAGGGTGCTCTGAGGGCTGACAGAAAGAGGAAAATTCTGTAGATGTGTCAGGGACAAGGGTCACCTGCCTTGCAGTGATGGAAGTGGAACCTGTCATTAGTGCTGTGGTTTATGCCTAAACAGAGAGGTAATTTGGCGAAGGCAGTCTAATTATATATTATTGCATTGTCAACCTTTCCTTGTTTGGCTTCTTCTTTTCATGCCCTAAACAGACTCAGTTCTTCTCTTTCCTACAGAAAACTCTTTGGTAAGCTCTAGATTCATCTCCCTTTTTTCAAATTTTCCAAACTCTCGAAGTGTTTGCATCTTCCTCCCACTATCTTACTTCTCTTTGGACCTCTCAGCCTCTTATAATTAAGCTTCTGCCTTCACCACTCCACTAAGACTGATTTCACTGAGAACGTTAAGAAACAAAGCACAACAAAACTCCTAATCATCATTTCAGAGGACACTTTCCCGCCTCGTGTCACCACACCATCTGCAGCCCCTGGCTCTGAGGATCGCCTCCTCCTTCTTGAAATTCTCCTCCACCTCATATGCTGTTGTTGTGCTCTCTTTATTCTCCTCCTTTGTTCACCGCATTCATATATTTATTAATTCTATGCGTTAGTTTCCTAGGGCTGCCATTACAAAGGACAGCAAACCGGGTGGCTTAAACAACAGAAACTTATCTCAGTTCTGGAGGCTGGAAGTCTGGAATCACAGTGTCTCCAGGATTGCTTCCTTCTGAGGCCTATGAAGGAAGGATCTGTTCCAGGCCTCTCTCCTTGGCTTGTAGATAACCATTTTTACTTTGTGTCTCTTCACATTGTCTTCCCTCTATGCATGTCTCTCTCTGGGTCCAGATTTCCCCTTTTTATGAGCGTATCAGTCATATTGGATTAGGGCCCACCCTAATAACCACATTTTAACTTGATCACCTCTGTAAAGACCCTGTCTCCAATAATGTCACATTCTGAGGTCCTGGCAGTTAGAACTACAGCATATCTTTTTTTTTCCGGGTGGGGAGGAGTGACACAATCCAACCCCTTACATTCTCTGTTTTGGTTCTCTGTGATTTGCCTGACACGGAGCCAGGATTTGGGAGTCTGGATATAAAATGATTCAGCTCCTGCCTTCAGAGGGACTCAGAATCTAATGACGAGACAAACCCAGTCCTTGAGTTGTGTCTTGGGCCTGACAAGATGGTAAATTAACACAACATGCTGGATGGCTCCACAGCCCAACCCTGGAGATTCTCCAGAAGTAAAACCACATATTAGGGTCTAAAGAATGAAAGCAAATACTGCGAGAAACCTGGAAGAAGGAGTGTGATTGTGACCTAAAGCATAGGAAATGACAAGCACAGGTAGAGAAAGCCCAGGTACCCCATGCACGGAGAGTCTCGGTTGTGTACTTTTCTCTCTGTCACAGTCCCTGGAATGGCTAATGGGTACTTTTTTTTCATCTTAGTGGGATAACAAGACATTCTAACACCGGTTTGTAGGGTGAATTGGATTATGGGATAACATCAACCTCGGAGAAGGGTGGGGTTAGGAGCAGATAACCACCAATGCAGCTGACTGGGCCACTGTCAGGCAGTTCTTTTCCTCCCCACACCTTCAGCTCTAGGCAGGTATAACTGAAGGATAAAAGCTTTCAGAGAAGAACAGTGCTTGGTCCCAACGAATGGAGTGGTTTCCTCAGGCACAGGATCACCTGATAAGCAGAAGGTTGTCAGGGGTGATCAAACCCAGACTGTAAACACATTACCAATCAAGAGAGTCAATGCTTGCCGCAGAAGAAAAAGTCACAGGCAAAGTAATCAAACAGCGAATAGCATAACCAAGAAAAAAGATAGTGAACATCCTATACAGAACCAGAATGAGCAGAACAGAGAGATCAAGAATTTAAAATATACATAATAATTACCTTCAAGGAGATAAGAGAAGATACTGTAATATGAAGCAGGAACAAACATGTCTGCTTATGGAGGAAACCTGGGTGGACATCATTTTGGGAATGAGAAATTTAAATGTCAAAGGTGTGACTATAGAATGCCATATAAGAGTAGGAAGCCACAAAATTGATGTAAAACATCAACTTGATTCTTACCAAAAAAAAAATAATAATTTAATTGGCAAAAGTAGGAAATAAAATCAGATTTCAACACACTAACACTTTTGTAAACTAAAAGCTCACATATTCATAAAACAAGATAATACATTTTATAAGAATATAAGCATATATAGAACATTTATCAACACTTTGTGACCACCTATGGGGCAGTTATGGGAATGAGAGTGGGGGTTCTGGAAATAAGATAAAAAAAAATACAAAAAGAGGGGAAATCATCTCTGCACCTTGAAATGAAACATATTTCTCTTACTTTTCTGACCAACCCTTCCGAGGTTTCCGCCCTTGTTCCTTTTCCTCTTACTGCTGCTTAAACATTGATGTTGTAATTATTGACTCTTTTCTCTTGTTGCTTGGGAAGCATTTCACCATACCTAGGACATCAACAATAACCTATTGCCAAATAGCATCTCCAGCTTCCTCTTGCCTCCTCAACTCTTGTCTTGTGATTCCAACTGTTGACTAGATTCCTCCATCTCAAGTCCTTATGTGCACCAAGCAAAGCTCCAAATGCCTGGGTCTTGCGGAGAACATGGTCTACAGAAATGGTGGCCAAATGCTTGTTTGGTTTTCCATCTTCTATTGTTGTCAATAACCTCAAATGAGGTAGCGGCAGGTGAAGTGATGTGAGGGAGAAAGAAGTGCAATACTGGCAGAGGTCAAACATTCTCCATTTTATGGTTTTCCTAGCAATTGCCTCTGAGACTTCCCACTGCCCCAGAAATGAGATTAGAGGCTGAGCTGCTGAGAATATCTCTTGGGGGCTTTGTAAACGTGTCCTCTGAATATTTTCCAGATTGTCATGGGATTGGTTTGTCGCCACTTGTTTGGCACAATATGCTTGAACACACATGTATGCAAACATTTGGAGTTGGACTAAATATTAGATGTCATGGAATTGTGTGGTTATCAAACTCTTCAGAGCCTCATGGTTTCTAGTGAAGCCTCAGGGGTGGACTTCTAGCCTGCCCCCCTCTCTTCAACTAGAGGAGCTTTGGTTAAGAGTGGAGTGGTTGAGAGCACAGACCCTGGAGCTGACTGCTATCTCAGATCCACCAAGCATCACTGTGTGGTCACAGTGATGTGGACCTTGAGAAAGTTTCTTAATCTCTCTGTTCTTCAGTTTCTTTCTCTGTAAAATGGAATTTATAACCAGACTTATCTCATAGGATTTTGTGAAGATTAAGATGAGTGAAATACACACGGAGCATTTAGAACCGACTCCTGCAGAGTGCATGCTCTATGAGCACTCTTATTGTTGCTATTGTTCTTATGATTTATTTCAGATAAGGGGACTTGGGTAAGATTTGATTTCAGAAAGGGATTTTTAAGAACATTTAGGGCTTCCAATTTTTAGTTCTTTCAGTAATTTCACAGATGGGAAGGCTGTGACTCACCCATAGTCATACAGTTAGTAGTCGAGTGAGAATAGGGTCTTAGGGCCCCTGACTCTCAACACAGTATTCAGCCCCCCACACTTTTATCAGGTTTGGACATCCCAACTCCCTTCCTGTGTTAGTCGTTACTCCTTGGGTCACAAGTGAGAGAAAACAGTTCAAACTGGCTTAAATGTAATAAGAATTTATCTAGCTTTTGTCACCCCTGTATCCAGGTCTACTAACTCATAGCTCCTTAGCTTAGCATCCCCCATCCCCTTTCTAGGGAAAGCTCTTCCCTCCTGATTATGGAAAAAATCCAATGACTCACTTTCATGCTCTTATTGGTCCAATGTGTGTGTATGTGCACATTTCAGAACCAGTTATTGTGGCCAACGAGCCCACATTCTCTGACTGGCGAGGAATGCCCAACCCGGGAGCTGGAGATGAGTGGGTTAGTCCTCAGCACATACTACAGTAGTTCTGAGTGCAAGAGAGGATGTTCTCCAAAGGAAAACTGAGAAAAGAAGAATGATTTTTTAGGAGGGCAAAAACGATAGAAGTCCTTCTCATTTCCAAAAATTGACTTAACCCCCAGAGAGCTGAATACCTCAAAGTAAACAGACCTATAACTTAGAAGAGCTGGGACATTTCAGTGTATATTATCAAACGGTTCACTGCTGGTTAAATACAATTCACCACCATCCTTTCTCTCCTCTGTAGCGTCCACGTCTCTCCTGCCCACATGGCTGCTGATTTCTTGCTCCTTTTCTTCTAAACAGAGATTGAGATTATCAGGAGGGTGCTTTTCTAAACGAGCACCTAAACTTCACAATGGACTTTATGGTGTGTAACATTTGAGGTGATTTTACACTGCCCACAATTTTCCCTGAGTCTATTAGTATTTTAGTTATAATTTGAGTGCGAGTGTTGTACTTCGGAGATCCTGTGGGAATACAGCATGCCCTCCTGTGACTGCTAAGTGGGGTGAGCTGTGGGGAAATGAAGCCCATTGTGCTCAGACTGCCTTTTCCATTCCTAGGGCAATTCTAACTAAGACACTGGGCTCCAAGTCCCTAAATAACTCAACCTCAGTCTTGGAAATTGCACTGTGCCCGTGCGCCATCATCACAATTAGCATGACTTGAAGCACTCCAGCTACAGTTTAGAAATTCAGCCTTCAGGGAACGAGGCAGACACTTCCCGTGGAGGGTCCTCATTTGTAGAATTTTCTCTACCTGCCCTGATTGCAAAGCCCCAGTGAAAAAAACCTCCTTTTTATTATGGTGAGTTACTGATGCTAATATATGGCAGTCAATGTTGTTTGCAATCTATTTAAATTAACCATTATTTTGTATCGGCTCCCTGAAGAGTTTGTATCACAAAAAAAAGCACGTTTTCATAAAGTTAATAAACAACTAAACAAATACATGCCTTTGCACACTGATACCACTTGAAATCTCTGTATTTTCATAAGTTTGTTCTATACGATTGCGAGGACAGCTATTTGCACTTATTTGTGCATGTGTAATTCCTCCAGTTTCCTTGGAAGTAAACCCAAAGGCAGACATTGGCTGCTTCTCTGCACATCTCTGTGTGTACATAGGGATCTATAAATATGAATGCGTATTTTCAGAGTTTGAAAATAAAACGACCAAATATTTTTTGAATGGAACTGGTCTTGCTTTTAATTCATACCAACCCTCTGGAAAACATGCTAATAAAACCACTGTAACAGTCACGTGCTTCTTTGGAACATCAGTATAATTAGCCTTTTCAGGAAGAGAACAAAACTGTGTTGGAAACCTCAATTTGAAATACAGTGAAGCCAAATACCTAATTACAGTGGTGCAGCTTTTTTTTCTCTTGCTTTGAGTTTTTGGCAAGACGTTATTTTACGCCTTTGTTCCTCCTTCAGTGACCATAATATTATTGTCTTGGCATAAATTTTACCAGGTAGTGAAAAACCTCCTAGCTGGGTATTTCTTGTTCTCTTGGAGGATGTTCTTAGAAATAATCAAACCTGTGGTCTGCTTGGAGGGCTACCACGGCAAAGTCAGGAGTCCCTCCTCAGCCAGGTTCAGGACAAACGTTTCTGTCTCTTCTCCTTCCTCCGCATCCCCAAGACACTCAGTGCCCTTGGCTCTCTCCTTCTCCCTATTTGCAGTCCCTTCCTGCTCAAGGGAAGGACTATGTTAGTGTGCGCTTTGAGAGCAAAGAGATCTTGGCGGAGTCTGGGAAGGCCTGCAGAGGAGTTTCCTTGGGAGATTTGAACTAGAACCCTTACTTCCTCTGGGAGCTTTTGTCTTTTAAGCATTGTCTATGGAATGAACCATTTTATCCCGAATGAAAGGAATTCTTATGTGAGCAGGAAGGAAGAACTAGTTGTTTATCGGGGATCTTGGGAGTCCTAGGGGAAGGGGACTAGAAGAACAGATGACATAAGCATAGTAAATACAGCTGGTGAAAGCTGGGATTGCCAGTGACCACGCCAGTGCTCTAACCACAGCCCTTGAGATTAGGAGTTAAAACAGTTCACTTTGTACCTGACTTTTATGATGACCCTGAGGGGAGAGTTGTTCTGGCTGATTGGATTATATCTCTCTTCACTTCCTGATTTGCTCGTGAAGCATGACAGAGGCTGAACAATAAGGATCCTAAATAATACTCCAATCCCATTTCACCATCATGATACCTAAAATACATCTGATTCTACTAGTATGTTGCTTTTCACGCATTACTATAGCTTCCCAATGAAGGCTCACATTACAGATGATGGATATTAAAGAGGAAGAGCAAACCAGTGGGAACATTTGCACTTGAATTTGATTTATAGGAAACTACTCATTTAAAGTTGCCTCTGTATAATTTTTCTCAAATATGTGAATGTGTTGCAAAATTTTAAGTGAAAATTATGTTTGGGACATGTCTCGAGACACAGAGTACCATCAATAGTAATTATCTTTCCTCTGGAAACAATAATAGGCATCAATAAGCCATCTTTTGCAAGTGGTCACTTCTGAGGATAAAGTCTGGAATAATTTACAGTGGTTTACTGTGACAGGCCCTGCCTAACTCAGCCTCCTCTTTGTTGTCACGTTCTAGTTAACCTTGGACTTCTTTCAGGACCTGGAATCTGCTCTACTTTCTCTTGCTTCTGGGAGTTTGTATGTGCTATTTCCTTAGCCTGGAACACTCTTTGCCCCATTGTTCAACTGGTAAACCTCTGCTCACCTTTCAAATTACAACTTAAACATCAAGTCCCTTCCTGGGCCACAGAAGAGGTTGGTTTCCTTGTTTTTTATGCCCTTAATATTCTGTCTAGCTTCTGACACTTCCTCATATTTATGGTTATTTTCTCAGTATTTTTCTTTGTCAATAGAATGAAAGCTTCCTGAGGGTAGGCACTGTACATTTTTTTTTCTTTTTCCTGGTTCACAGCTATCACCATTAGCCTTGGCACATAATTGTCACTCAATAAGTATTTATTGAACAAATGCATGCCTGTGACAGATCAAGTACTTACTGTAGGTAAGACTTTTATTAAAAAGCCTTTCTTTCTAAGTTTGCTTTTTTTTGGAAGAAATAAACAAAACACACAGGATCCTGCATCATTTATGTGTGAGAGTTAGGAGACAAAAAAAGGAGGAGCAAATTTAACAAATTGAAAACTATGGTGTTATTTTCAATGTAATTAGCTTGAAGTAGGCTCTGTTTTCTTTCAAATGTGACCTTAAGAAGCCTCCTAATTTCTCACGGTGCTTCCTCATAGTGACTTCCAAGACCACCAGTGTGAATCTAATATTAAAATATTTCAAGAATGAGCTTTGGCTTCACATTGGTTCTTTTCTCTGGTCTGTGCTGGAAACACTAATCTTACTGCCCCTCACTGCTGTCCCCACCCCAACCTCCAAGATATTCTGTTAGGTCTGAATGGAATGGTCCAGAAGTTTAGACTAACCTGAAAGTGAAGCTTAGACTGAGCAAAGAATTCGTAGTCCCCGTGATTTGATTATAATGGCTTCAAACTCCCATGAGGTCCAGAATACAGACCAGTAAAACTTTAGTAAATCCTATGTGTCAAATTCCTAGGCTCTGGGAACATGGCACCAGGTGTTTAAAGCCTACCATTAGGGCCCGGCAAGCTGTTTCACTCTGACTTTTTCCACAAAAGCTCACTCTCTCCAGTCCCATGGAATCAGGCCAGTTGCCTGGACCTCCCCTTTGCTGGATGATGAGCCATCCCAGTTGCAAAAGGATTCATTTTACTCTTGATTTAACCTTATCGCCGCTGTGAGTCTTTGCTGCATACTCTTAGCTCCATCAGAGCTTTTCATTATTAATGTAGTTTTATTTGGGACCATTAAATTGTTTGAATTCTACTCAGTATTTAAAAATTATTTTATCAATGTTTTAGCTTCTAAAGTGTTTTTGAAGCAGGTGAGTCCTGAGTAGTCTACACATAGCCTTAAATCTCCATAGGTGGTGGCCACACTGATTCAAATGACCTTTTTTAACAGAGTTACATCTTTGAAAATTTACATAGGAGATAATGCTTTGATCAAATTAAGGATAGTATTTTAATAACTTACTTGGAGGGTGCAAAATTTACAGAAATAGGAACCCTTTCTTTTTCATCCCTATCCCCCGCCCCTTCTTTCCCATCCAAGCTTATCCTGGTATTAACAACTTCTACAGGAAGGGTGAGGTCTGCAACCAGTGTAGGATAACTTCATCATCTTGCAGCATTTGTTGAACTTGCTCAGAGCAGTTAGACTCTTTCCAGCCTAAGAAAATATACTTCCACACAAGCATTAGTTTATCAGCAAAGCATTTCTGAGGAATGAAATCCATCTACACATCATAAAACACTGAACAAAAATTTCTTATGCCCTCAGATTTTCCTGGATTGGTTCTAGTCATTGAAGGTCAAAACAACAGCTTAAAAGATAGCCAAGAAAGAGCAGAGGGTCTGTTGATAAAATCAGGAGGCTTCTGATTGAGCGAGCAGTCATCTAGAGCCTGTATAGTTTCTTAATCCTGAGCATTGATTAAGCGCTGACTGTATGCCAGGTGCTGTCCTAAGTTTTGGAAGGCTACCAAGCAAAGAGGCATAGTTCTTGCCCATGGACCTCATTGCTTGCAGCCTACCCAAGGAATTTAAAGGAATGCTTGGATGAGCCAAGGTCATGGGAACGTACAATGAGGTCATGTACGGTAAGGGTAGCAGAGTTCCTGGCACAGTCTCCTTGGGTTACTGTCAAGGAGATAATGGCATTTTAGAAATGAGGAAAATTTTGGTTTATGATTAGGAACACAAGCCTGAGGACGATCTCACAGTGAAGGCATCAAGTTGGCAGCAGCTCCTTTGGCTATTGCTTCCAGTCTCCTATTTCAATTTGAGCACAGATTCTCCCAAAATTAGCTCATATTACCAGTGTTATCTGAGTTGTCACTTCCCCCTTTTTTCTCATTCTGATCACGACAGAGAGGACCAAGTGCAGCCTGAGGGCAGGGACAATTCCTTAGCATAAGAAGGTTGACTTAAAATAGAAAATTAAAATATTAAAGAAAGGAAGGGTTTTTTTTGACTTACGAAAAATTCAAGTTGTGCAAGGCCTTCTGAATTTAAACATTTGTGTAAGTTTGGCAGTGTCTGGATTTATTTATTTATACCCTGCCTTTTTCTAGAAGTGATTTCAAGCAGACCAAAGTGATATATGAAGTACCCCCAAATTACACGGGCTCAAGTAGGGTAAAAGAAGCAATAAAACAAAGGTGAACATGAAGTGATTTTGGAATAAGCCTGAAGACATATACTATGGAGCCCACCACACACCTAAGAAAGGTGGGCCATACCTGAGTCTACAAATCCTGACACCAAAGAAGCACAGAGTATGTGCCTTAGAGAAAAACTCCTGTATAATTACCATCTCTTCCTGATGTACTGAATCCGGTTCAGGTCCTCCTCAGGGGGCACTAAATTGAAAGATTATTTTCTGTTTTCTGTCAAACTGTTCAAGAGATTGTAAGTTCCTTGGGGCAGCAGCTTGTTTTTCTTTATAACTGTGGTATGTGACAGAGTGCTTAGCACATACCCGGTGCTGATAAACACTGGTTGACTGGCTGAATAAATGAGGGAATTAAGAACTGCGGATCTGCCAAGTCAGGGCGAGGGTTAAACCTTCCTGAACTGATCCTGCTTCCTGGGATGCTGCTGTGAAGTGTCTGGAGTCTTTGAATACCTGCTATAGGAGAACTAGCAAGAAAGAAAGTTGATGATGGGCTTGCATATATATATATATATATATATATATATATATATATGTATATGTACACACAATATATATGTGTATGTATATATGTACACACAATAAATTGATTTGGTCCATAGTGTGTTGTAGCCCATGTAGTAAAGTCCTTATTGCACAGGGAGTGTTGTTAGTTACCCTCAGGGGTAGGGAACCTGCAAATTCACCCACCATCTCTATGGCTGCATCAGCACTTTCAGATCAGCCCTATGAGAGAAGGAGGGGTAGATGCTTGGTTATCATCTCACCCTTCATCTCCTGGACCACGATGAGAGATTCAGAAGGTTATGATTCAGCAGCTGGATGAAGGAGTAGGAAGGAGGAAACAACTGCTGTGCTTTGACCACTTTACTGCCTTGTAGCAGGGCAGAGTGGGTGTTTCCACCTGGGGCCTCTGAAAGGGGTCCACAAGGGGTTCCAGCCTTTTATAATTCTTCTTCTCTTACTTACCAGATCTCTCTCTCCTTAGGAATGCTTTCCCTCTCTGGGGTCCTGGTCCACCCCTCCAATCCTTGGAATGGAAATATTTCATCATGGGTCCTGACCATTGTCTTTTTGATTTTCCTTTGTAAGGTACATAGCCCCAGACATTGAATGTCAGTGGAAATTTTTGTCTGCTTTCTAAATTCTGCTGCATGGCAGTGGGTAACATGTGTCCTGGTGTCTAGGTAAGCTGTCGTCCTGGGGAGGAAGGAAGGGCGAACTGTGGTGCCAAGAATCATGGTGGCGGTAATGATGGTGATGGTGTGTTTGTGTATGAAAACGGTATGGACTTCTGCTCTGGATTGTAGCTGATTTTTCCCCCAAGCGTATCAAAAACCAAACACTTGTTCAGTTCTCATCTCCACAACTGAATTTCTTCCAAAAACTCCTGCCTGGTCTACTGAGTAATTCTTATTTCTCTTATTAACATAAATGTAATCTTTGCAACCTAATTGTCATGACTTGCGCTAAGAAAATTCACTTCCTCTCTGCCCTGAGTTTCAGTTAAAACATTCCTCCATCAACTGACAAAGAATAGTTGCTTCTAGCTGAAGATCAGATTCCCCCTGACTATAGGGGATGGTGTAGAATTTCTTTTTACCCCACTATATTTATTAAAGTAAATCATTGATGAGGTTGTTTTGATATCTGTATAACTTCTTTAGCCCTGGGAACATGGATGTGATCATGCAAAGTCCTCTATGTGCATCGTGGAGGTGAAGACAGGTGGCTCAGAGAGCTGGCTCAGTAAGTCACTCTTCACTTTGCTAAGATTTTTCACACGCCGTGGTCTGGTGGCAGCCCTTTCCTTCTGACACACAGCCAGCGTAGTTTGATGATGGTGTATGTTAAGATGCTTCGGACTGCCCTTCATAGAGAAAGTACACCCTATAGATAAAGCAAGTAGGGACAAATGGTAGCAGCTAATGAATGAAGTGGAGGATGTATTTGTATTCATTATACTATTCTCAACTTTTTTGTGTGTTTGAAAGTCTTCCTAATAAACAATGGGGAAAAAGCTATATACTGTCAGGAAAAATGAAATATCAATAAGCAGAACACATTGGGATGAGGGGGCTGGAAACTTCATTCAGGTATCAATCTGTGTCCAAATATCCTGCTCTTAGACCTTGTGTAGCTAAATTACTGATGAGTAATTAAACATTTACTTTGCAGCTGATGTTAGGGAGAATTAGTGAAACTCTGTAAACTCTCTGGAGGGTGAGATTTTTCATTAAAATTTTCCCTGTGCTTCACCTAACTGGGGGTCCCAGGTAGAGCTGGATGTGTTAACTGTCATTTGTCAGGAAAAGAAACTTGTCATTGAACTTTTTCTTCATAAAAGGGGGACGAGCACCTCCCCGCTTCCGGAGCTACCAGAGGCAGGCCACATGCCTTTACTGTCACTGCTGTACTGAATCTGGACAAAATCTGACAAAATTCCCCTAGGGAAAAATAAGGGAGAAATCGTAAAAGATGTCAGCTTCTTTCCTCATCGCAGATCTTGAGAAGCAGATCACAAAAGAGAATATAGGGTGATTAGGCCCCCTTAAAAGAAGTGGAGAAAAGGTGTCATTGAGAGATGAAGACTATAGAAAGGGACTCTGGGCCCAGGAGACAGATGTTATTTATTTCAGAATTTTGAATTTTTCAGATAGAAAAAAAAATCAATATTTAATATCTGTTTAATATCTGTTTTAAACCAGGGGATGGCAAACGATGGCCTGTGAGCCAAATCCACCCTGCTGCCTCTTTCCGTATGACCCACGAGCTGAGAATGACTCTTGTTTTAGACATAAAAAGATCACAAACCTTTCCAGGAGAACATTTGTTCAGGAGTTGAGGACACTGCCTCTTGGCCTACAAAGCCTCAAATATTTACTAGTTGTCTCTTTGCAGAAAAAGATTGCCAGCCCCTACTGTAAACTATGCTAAATGCTGTCAGTGTTTTACCATGTTTAGTCTGCACAGCAGCCCTGGACACAGGCACGTGGCTTTCCCCAGTTTACAAGTGAGGGGAAGTAGGCTCAGCCTACTTGGTCAACATCAGAAAACAAGTATATGGCCAAGGTGGAATCAGAATGTGGGGGTATTCTCTTCAGAGAAACAGAACCAATAGGCTATGTGTGTGTATATAAATATATATATATATATATATATATATATACCTAGAGAGAGAGATATTTATTAAGGTATTGGCTCATGAGATTACAGAGGCTGGCAATTCCAAAATCTGCAGGGTGGCCACAATTGGGAGAGCCAGTAAGGAGCCAATGTTGCAGTTCAAGTTCAAAGGCCATCGTGCTGGTGACTTCAGGGAAGAATCAATGTTGCAGTTCAAGTCTGAAGGTAGACTTCACTCTTGCTTAGGGGAGGTCAGTCTTTTGTTCTCGTTAGTCTTCACCTGGTTGGTTGAGGCCCACCCACATTATAGAGAAAATTGACTTTACTCAGAGTCCACCAATCTAAATGATAATCCCATCTGAAAAACACCCTCACAGAAACATCCAGAATAATGTTTGACCAAATATCTGGCCCAGCCAAGTTGACACCTGAAATTAACTTTCACATTGATTCTATCTGACTGCAAGAACATTTGCTTCAGCTCCACACTAAAAGTCTTCTTGACTGTCTCAAAAAAAAAAAAAAAAAAAAAGATGGTCTTTTAAATTGGCTTGGAAATGCCTACCAGCTTCCCTCATCCTTGCCTGAGTGAAACGAGTTTTGATTCAGAAGTTCTAGAAAAGTAGTATGTGTCAGGAGAATCAATTGGGCCTAATCTTTTTGTTTATGCCGTATGACTTTTCAAACACATTTCTATACTTTTTTCATGTGGAAAATAAATACAAATATAGTCTTGGTGCAACTCAGATTGAAATTTATGTTTAGGAAAACCTAACTACGTAGAGAGGATTCCAGTACTCATGCCTGTGTAGTTTCTCTTTGTAGAAATTTTTGGAGTGGCATTTTGATGTTTTTGTTCAGACTGTGGCTAAACGGCATTCTGGGAATCTAGGATATTTTAATGTGCAGTATTAAGTCTGGAATAAAGGGAGCTTCGTAAATTGAAGCAAAAACATTCTTAGAAATCACTTGGCAATTAATACATACTAACCACTCTTTTAAAATAAAAATTTAATGCATAGAAATATAGCATTTTAATATCTCTTACTTAAGAAGGTGTTATAGAGCCAATTTGCAATAACAAATTTTTTTTTAAAAAAAGGCTCTTAACAGCCTGTTTCACATTTTCTGGAACGCAGAGCTGGAAGAACCTACCAGAATGCCTTGTTTACCCCATTCTCCCTAGTTCTGCAGATGAGGAGATAGGCCCGGTAGTTGATGCTGCTTACTCTAGTTTATGCAGAGCGGTGATGGCAGAGTCAGGACCCAGGCTCTCAGGATCTGCTGGTTTGCAGCCGAGAGGTTTTCCCTTTGATCAAATGACAGCCTGACCACCAATCCTTTATCCAACTTTGGTCAAGTGATAAGGTCGCCTCAAAAAGTAGAACTGAATAAAACATCAGGAATTGCATGAGATGATATTAAAAATGCAAGGGTCTCTGTAATTGTATTTGGCAAATTTTAACAGTGGTAGTATATCAAGATTTTAATTTGCCTGGTGATGTATCTGTTCACCCATAAGGTGTATCCAGGTCTGATATGATTTACTACTGCTGGTGATCACTTTGGTTCAGTAGTTGATGTAATTCAAGAACAAGTGTGTGATTCAACCACTTCTCCAGCACCTAATTTGGTATGCAAGTTAGTAGGTCATGTATCATATTTATAGGAACTCCATTACATTCATAATTGGGTGAATTTGATCCCTGGGTAAAATCTTAAAGTTTATCAGGGAAATTACTATGTATTCATGACCATGTACAAGAAAGTTTGTAATTCTGAATTTAAATTTCTTTTTCTCCCCCTCGTTATTTCTGAATCACCTTGCTGTTCAAGGAGGAAAGCACTAGATAGCTTTTTTTTTATAAATTCCCGGCTTTGTTTTCCAGCATCCCAGTGGTAGGAGGTAACGATTTAGGTGTTTAGAAGTCATATTAAGTGAAAATCTTCGTGGTGCCTCAGGAGAAGGGCCGATAGGACACTGAGTAAGGCCTAAATCCTGCTGCTAGCTGTTGGGATAAACAGCCTCTGCAGTCTCCTGGGTCTGTAGACCTTGTTCTTGCTTCAGGGCTGTGAACAAGATGCTAAAATATATTGCAGATCCTGCACCTGAGGGAGCTGCATCAAGGCTTAAACTTGATTTAAGCACACAACCTGGAAATGTGTTTATCCTCTTCACTCCTGGCTGGATTTGAACTGCTGACTTAGAGCTGAAGTGTTTTACAGCCCAGAGCCAATCCCTGGAGTCAATCAAGCTCCTTCCTTATACGGTTCCTATTGTGCTGGGATCTGAGACTGATGTTAAATGGTCCTGAGGAAAAACACAATATTTTTGCTACTGTAGGCATTGATGGTGATATTGACGTGCTGTCGTTTATCTGGAGTTCTTCTATTTTATTAAAATAAAGAGTGAAAATTAGCTTGTATACCACAAACTAAAAACAAAAAGGTAGGCCATGATCTGTACAAAAAAGGACAGCTTGATTATACATTTCAGCACAAAAGAAACAGATGAATTTTTCTAAAGAGGCTTGCCAGCACCACAATTCATAAATGTGAGTCCAACAGATAGTCTGAGTGCCTGATTTATAGCACTAGGACATGCTGGCTTCCTTTTGTGTTATTTATCCATCCACTGAGTTGGGGAGTAGACAGTGAGACTGCATTTAAATCTGAGGGCTGCTTGTCTTAAACATTGCCTCTGTCTTCATGACAAGTGTTTTATTGTCACTTCTGAGTGGATTCCTGTTTTCTTCAGTCAGTTGTCTGTCTTTGCAGAGTTCATGAGTTTCAGTGAAGATTCTGAGAATATTTTTTAAACACTTCAGTTATCACGGCTCTTCAAAAATCAACTAGTGTGTTCTGTATTCCTTTATGAGTGAATAAGATAAACTGGAAACAATTCTGTGACTTATTCCTATGTGTTGGAATATAGTAATTTATATCTGTATAGCATTTCCCTTTCATGAATATTAATCCCTAAGATTGTTACAGTCACTTAATTAGATAAGTAAGGCAGACATTCATTCATTTATTCATATATTTATTGAGCACTGATGTGTCAGGCATTGGGCTAAGTTCCAGGGATGAAAAATATGAAAAAGCACCATCCTTGTCTTCTAGAAGCTTCTAGATATTTCCTTCCAGTGGGAACTAACAAAATCTAACACTGTAATGTAAGTACGTACAAAGTGTAAAGAGAGAAGCAGGGCAGGATTGTCAAAGTCTGCTTGGAGGAACAGGAAAAGATTTCACAAAGATCAAGAATTTAGGGTAAGATGTGAGTAGAAAAATATTTTCCAGATGATTGGTCGAAGGAAGTTATTGAAGTAGAGGTACTAATGCCATTGTTTTATAGATGAAGAAATTGAGGTTAGCAAAATTAAAAGTCTTGTTCAGGATCATTTAGCTGGTAGATGGGAATTCAAGTACTCGAATGGAGATCTTTCATTCTGTTTCCACTACACCAATCAACAACTCATTATATGGATTTTTCACATCTTCACAACTCTGTAAGAGCAAGAGTGGTATATATATATTCATCTTGTTTGCATATGAGAAGGCATTGAAGGCTTAGAGAGAGAGATAGAAAAACTAACATATTTGTAATTTTTTTTGCATATTATTCTTACTGATGTATAAACCATATATAAAGTATAAATCTTAAGTGTATAGCTTGATGAAGTTTTACAACATGGACATGCTCATAATCAAGAGCTAGAATAGTACAAGCTCCTTCACGGTCTCCCTCATTTCAACTCTTAGTAATTATACCCCCTATAAATTAACCACTCTTTTGTCTTCTATACAAATACATTAGTTTAACATGGTTTTGAGTTTTATAAAAGTGGAATTACATAATATACACTCTTTTGTGTCAGGCTTCTTTTTCTCAACATAATGTCTGCGAGATTCACCCAAATCACAGTATGTAGTAGTAATCTGATTTACTATTGTTCTATAATGTTCCATTGTAGAAATATACCACACTTACTTATTCGTTCTATAGTGTATGAACATTCGGTTTATTTCTAGTTTGGGTCTATCATGAATAACACTTCTAAGAACACTTTGTGCATGTCTTTGGTGCATATATGTGCACATTTGTATTGGGTATACCTCTAGGAGTAGAAATTTTGGTTCTTAGACTGTGTATATATCCAGCTTTTGTAGTTACTGCCACATGGTTTTTAATCCAGTGCAATTTTTCAATGTCTTTTATTCTGGCTAGTAATTTCCTTGTGTCTTAGTTAATGAATCTTTGCTTGTCCCAAGGTCATGAATCTATTCTCCTATATATTCTTTAAGAATTGTTGTTTTATCTTTCATCTATAGGTCCACAATCTATCCGGAACAGATTTTTGAGTATGATGGGTAGTGGAATGAAGCTGGATTTTTTCCCATATGTATGTGCAATTGATCCGGTGCTGTTTATTGAAAAGACTATCCTTTCACTACTGTCTTCTAGTGGCACGTCTGTCAAATATCAGGACATTGTATAAATGTGGGTCTAATTCTGGGTTCTCTATTCTGTTTCACTGGTGTCTAATTGCCTACCCATGTGCCAGAACAAAGCTCCCTTAATTACTGAAGCTTTGTACTGTCCTAATATCCGAGCCTATAAGCCCTCTCAATTTGTCATTCTTCTTCAAGATAGTCTTTCCTATTTTTGGCCCTTACCATTTCCACAAAGAAAGCTGAAATTTTAATTGAAATTGTAATGAATCAGTTTGGGAAGAAATTAAATTTATAATAATGAATATTCCAATCTGTAAATGTGATCTATCCTTGGATGTATTTGTGTTCTTAAATTTCTTTCACTATGTTTTTTACTTTTCTTTTTTCCTTTTGCTGAGGAAGTTTCACCCTGAGCTAACATTTGTGCCAATCTTCCTTGTTTTGTATGTGGGTCTCTGCTATGGCATGGCTGCTGACAAGTGGTGTAGGTCCGTGCCCAGGAACTGAACTGGGGCCACCCAAGCAGAGTGTGACGAACTTAACCACTAGGCCAGGGGCCAGCCCCACGTTTTTTAACTTTTCTATGTGGAGGTTGTCCACATCTTTCCTTTAGTTTATTCCTAGGCATTTGAGGATTTTTGATGCCATTGTAAAAGTTCTGATTAAAAATCTTCCTAATTATATGCTGCTACTGTATATATAAAATTTACTAATTCTCAATGTTGAGTTTATATTGAGAAATATTGTTAAATTTATTTATTAATTTGTTGACTGTGGTTTAAGAAGATTTCAATGCACAGAATTATATCACCTGTGAATAAGAACAGTTTTCTTTCTGTCTGCAGCAGACTCAATGTTTGTACCTCCTCCAAATTCATATGTTGAAACCTAACCCTTAATGTGATGGTATTGGGAAGAGGGAACTTTGGGAGACGGCTAGGTCGGGAGAACAGAGCCCTCAAGAATGGGATTAGTGTCCTCATAAGAGAGGTCCCAGAAAGCCCCCTCGGCCCTTCTGCCAGGTGAGGACACAGTGAGAAGACAGCTGCATATGAGCCAGAAAGCAGGTCCTTACCAGGCACCAATCTTCTGGTGCCTTGATCTTGGACTTCCCAGCCTTCAGAACTATGAGAAATAAACTTCTGTTGTTTATAAGCCACTCAGTCTATGGTATTCTGTTATAGCAGCACAAATGGACTAAGATACTTTCTAAGACTTATATGTTTTATTTTTATTTCCTATTGCACTGCCTGGCACTCCAGTGATAGTCAGTGATAACTGGCATTCTTGTTTTGTTCCTGATCTTAAGCAAGGAGAAAGTTTTTAATATGTCACTATGGTATTCCTATTAAATATAACACTTGCTATGGGAATTTTTCATAACCTATAATCAGATTAAAGATGTTTGCTTTTATTCCTAGCTTGCTAAGAGTGGAGTATATACAAGGTAGATAAATCACCCCTCCTCTTTCTGGGAGGAGGAGATGAAAGTTGGCATGAAGTTCCAGAAATGTTATTCCAATATGGCTCCCTCCTGGCCAGTGGCACATGGGAAAACTGAGAATTTGCATATAACAAAGAAGTAAAAGAAAGAGGAGAGAGGGCTAAGTACGGATAGACAAAGGAATTTCTCCTCTTTCTCTCTCCTGAGTTACATTTCTCCTACCCTCAGCCTCTCAACTGGTCTGATTTTTCTCAACATTCTTCTATCTTTTTTCTCCATAATTTTCACTGCAGATTGCAGTTCACATATGCCCTTGCTAAAATGAATAGAGAAGCATTCTCATACCCATTTTACTGTTCCTTCTAGCTGAGAAACCACTTTTAATTTGCCTCCTGGTTGACAGGTGACCAGCTCAGCCGATACTGTCCCATGGGTCACTGCAGAAGACGCCTGTAGACCTTGCATCTAGGGCAACAAAATAAGCTCTGGTGCTTCACAGCTCCCCTCTGGAACTTTTTGCTCCAACCCCGCACATTTTCTAGAAACAGCTGTGCTATTGGAGTCTCAGTGATTAACAAAGTATCAAACCATTCCCTTGGAACCCTCTAGAATTGCCTCTCATGGGGCATCTGATGGATCTCTACTTCACAGATGGTTTATCAGTACATCAACTAATAACTTGCTCTTCTGTCTCCACTCTCCTGGGTACATTTCAGAGGAAAAATTTCCAGATCATATGATAGGTGTTTCATCTTTGTTAACACAAGCGCCTGGTGATGAATCTTTATACTATTAGCTGAATGCTGAACTAGCCCCATCCCTGGCTTCACTTGGAGACTCTGTAACTTCACATTTGCTTTAGCTTTCTTGTGAAAGCTCAAGATTATTTATTTTCTCTGTGTATATTCTTGGCATATTTCTGCCTAGAGGAAGAGCAAAATCAATAAGTCCTACAGTTTTATTAAGTTTCTTAAAGAGCAGGATATGTGATCTGTTGACTGGAGTTGGTTAATCACCATCCTGTATGAATCCATCTTTGGATGGTGATTTTTCTGTTGTCATTAGTAATAGTGTTGTCTAACTTGCTAACCTTATTTAAAGAATAGTTGTTGCTCCTAGCCACATGTCAATGCCTTTTGGTGTAGTGCAAAGCAGCCAAAGAATATTTTCCTACACAGTCATTCTTTTGTCTTTTTAGAGCCTGCCACACACTGTTCAATCTCTCTTCTGTTTCTTTCTATGGATCTAATTGTGGGAATCTTAGCTGCCACTCAGCCTATACCAATTTGCAATAAAAGTCAAGTGAGACCACCTGACATGTATCTGATTTCACTCTAACAGGGAGAACTGGATACACAGGACTTGAGATAAACTGAAGCAGGGTGTCCCCAAGTTACTGTGCTCTACTGCGAAAAATCATCCAGCAATTTAGACAAACTCTTAAACTTTAGCTGGACTCTCAGTGCTGCCTGAGTCATTCTCCATGCCGCTAGTCACCTGCTTCTCCCTTTTGTCTCAATAGCTATTCCAGTCTTTCACTACTATCCTCAAATTCCTTCCTCTGCCCATCTTCTCTTGCTCTCAGTATATGACCTTACTTTCTTATTCATTCAGAAAATCAAGAAGTAACTCACCCACACAATCCAAACCCACCTCACCCCCACAACCCAAAACCACCTATAAAATGTATTCCCAGGGCCCAGTGCTGTGGCTGAGTGGTTAAGTTCACGCACTCTGCTTCGGTGGCCCAGGCTTTCACTGGTTCAGATCCTGGCCACGGGCATGGCAGCACTCATCAGACCATGCTGAGTGGTGTCCCACATAGCACAACAAGAGGCACTCACAACTGGAATATACAACTATGTACTGTGGGGCTTTAGGGGGAAAGAAGAAGGGGAAAAAAAGAAAAGAAGATTGGCAACAGTTGTAGCTCAGGTAGCAACCTTAAAAAAAAAAAAGTATTTCCACCAGGACACGTGCTTTCATTCTTTCCTATTTTCCATGAAGGACTGGCTCTCCTATTGCCAAAGTCTCATTTATCTACCCAACTACCTGCATTGGAGAACATTTTCTGACTTGACAGAGAGCTTGGGCCATCAGCATCCACTTTACTTTATATTCTGCTTGTTCCATTCAACGTATAAACATGTTCTTTAAAAAGTCCTCTGATCCCACGTCACCCTCTAGCTACTATTGTATGTCTCTTTTCCTTTGCAACCAAACTTTTTGAGGAGCCATTTAAATTTACCATTTCCCTTCCTCGTTGGCCATTTACTGCTCAACTGACTACAATTTGTCTTCTGTCCCCAAAACAGCAATGAAATCATTTCCACCAATTTCTTTCATATTATTAAATCTAGTGGATATATTTCTGTCTTTTAAAACTTATTTGAGAGAGGAAGATCCAAGATGGCGCCATGAGTAGTCCTCTTTGTCTCTCCCCCTTCGAGTCTACAATTATTTGGACACTTATCGCTTGACAAAGGATATCCAGACAGCATCTCAGGACGTCTGAGATACGCACGCGACTATACATCGGAAGGCAGACGGACTTTCCTCCGGTAGGATGTGGAAATAGGTGAAAACTCTCCAACCCCGACGAGCAGCCTAGTACCCGCAAGCGGCTTTCTTCCAACGGACGCCCCCAGAGGATCTACACACATCTAGGGCAGGAGCGAGCACACAACAGAGGAGCGACGGTGGAAACAGGTGACCAGAACCCTACCTAAACCCCCCGCAATTACTCCTAAACGCAGAGGGAAACTTTGGAGTTGCACACCTGAGCCCGCGGGGAGAGTCTCTCCCCGCCATTGGCGGGGAGACCCCGCCTGGTGTTCGCGGCGCCCGGAGGGTCCCAGAGAGAGTCGCTGAGGGTACGGAGGTCTCCCAGCTGCTGTTTCCCGCCCTGTGGGAGTAGGGATTGCCAGAGATCTCGGAGAGGACCGGGGCTGGGGGAAGTTTCAAAGGCCAGCTCTGCGACCCAGAGGGGAAGCCTCGGAGTTCCGCCCGGGCAGCAGACAAAACTCTCTGTCTGCCATTAGCAGAGGGGCCACGCCCAGCATTCATGGCTCCGGGAGAGGCCCGGAGAGAATCCCAGAGGGCGGGGCGACCCCCAGCTGCCGTTGCCCGCCCCGTGGGACTAGGGATAGCCAGAGATCTCGGAGAGGACCGGGGCTGGGGGAACTTTCAAAGGCTGGCTCTGCGACCCGGAGGGGAAGCTCCGGAGTTCCGCCCGGGCAGCAGACAAAACCTCTCTGTCTGCCATTAGCAGAGGGGCCACGCCCAGCATTCATGGCTCCGGGAGAGGCCCAGGGAGAATCCCAGAGGGCGGGGCGACCCCCAGCTGCCGTTGCCCGCCCCGTGGGACTAGGGATAGCTGGAGATCTCGGAGAGGACTGGGGCTGGGGGGAGTTCCAGAGTCCCAGCTTCGTAGCCTAGGGGGAAACCCTACAGGCTCACAGCAGCCTTAGGGAAAGCCTCTGCACAGCACCAGTAGAAGGCACCCAGCCGCCAGCCACAAGGCTGGAAGACCCCAGGGCAAAAGCAGCATAGCTAGGTGAACTAACCACAGACTGTAGAAGATGCCAATAGCTCTCCTGCGACCCATAGAGGACAAGTGAGATTTTGTGGGTGCCGACAGCAACGGAACGACAAATATAAGTGATCCCACCCCTGGCCTCTGGAAAAGCCCATAACACCATTGCAGACCCCAAGGAGAGAGCACATCTAGGTGGGCTGCAACAGTAGGCACCAGCAGCCTGAAGCCCCCCTGTGACAGCCCCCACGGCAGAGGAGGGAATCCAAAGGGCCACTGTGGCTACGAGGAGGGGCCCAGGCCCAGTTAGCAACTGCGGACAGGGTTCCTGGTTGGTGCAGTATAAACAGCTGCTCCCCCACCACAGCAGCTGAAACAAGTGAAAGGAGCAACTAAACTCTATCTCCATGCGGAGGCACAAATCAACAACATCAAGCAATATGAAAAAATACATTAAATCTCCAGAACAGAAAGAAAGTAACAAATACACAGAAAACAATCCCAAAGAAAATGAGATATATAACCTAAATGATGATGACTTCAAAACAGCCATCATTAAAATTCTCAATGAGTTAAGAGAGAATTCTGACCGACAACTCAAGGAGTTCAGGAGCTATGTCACAAAAGAGTTTGATACGATAAAGAAGAACCAAACAGAAATATTGGAAATGAAGAACACAATAGAGGAGATTAAGAAAAATCTAGATGCTCTGAACAGTAGGGCCGATAATATGGAGGAAAGAATTAGCAATTTGGAAGATGGCAATATAGAATTGCTGCAGGCAGAGGAGGAGAGAGAAGCAAGACTAAAAAGAAATGAAGAAACTCTCCGAGAATTATCAGGCACAATTAGGAGATGCAACATAAGGATTATAGGTATACCAGAGGGAGAAGAGAAGGAGAAAGGGGCAGAAAGCCTATTCAAAGAAATAATGGCTGAGAACTTCCCAAATCTGGTGAGAGAGATGGATCTTCAGGTGACAGAAGCCAATAGATCTCCAAACTTTATCAATGCAAGAAGACCAACCCCACGGCATATAGTAGTGAAGCTAGCAAAAGTCAATGACAAGGAGAAAATACTAAGGACAGCCAGGCAAAAGAAACTAACCTACAAAGGAACCCCCATCAGGCTATCAGCAGATTTCTCAGCAGAAACTTTACAGGCGAGATGAGAGTGGAATGATATATTCAAAAATCTGAAGGACAAAAATCTACAGCCGAGAATTCTCTACCCAGCGAAAATATCCTTCAAATACTATGGAGAAATAAAAACTTTCCCAGATAAACAAAAATTAAGGGAGTTCATTGCCACAAAACCTCCTCTTCAGGAAATCCTCAGGAAAACCCTCATTCCTGAAAAATCCAAAAAAGGAAAGGGGCTACAAAACCAAGAGCAGAGGAGATAAGTAGAAGGACAACAACAGAGAGTAGCAGCTCTACATCAGAACAGATTAAACCATGGGACGAGAAACAAAGGAAACTGAAGAAAACCGGAAAACAATACACAAAATGGTAGTGGTAGGCCCCCACATCTCAATAATCACTCTAAATGTAAATGGATTGAACTCCCCAATCAAAAGACACAGAGTGGCAGGATGGATCAAAGAACAAGATCCAACAATATGCTGCCTCCAGGAAACACACCTCAGCCCCAAAGACAAACACAGACTCAGAGTGAAGGGATGGAGAACAATACTCCAAGCTAATAATGAACAAAAGAAAGCAGGTGTCGCTATACTAATATCAGACAAGGTAGATTTCAAAGCAAAACAGATAAAGAAAGATAAAGAGGGACAGTATATAATGATAAAAGGGACTCTCCACCAAGAAGACATAACACTTATAAATATACACGCACCCAACACAGGAGCACCAAAATTTGTAAAGCAACTCTTAATAGAACTAAAAGAAGACATCAACAACAATACAATAATAGTAGGGGACCTCAACACACCATTAACACCAATGGACAGAACATCCAGACAGAAAATCAACAAGGAAATAATAGAATTAAATGAAAAATTAGACCAGATGGACTTAATAGATATATATAGAACACTTCATCCAAAAACAGCAGGTTACACATTCTTCTCAAGTGCACATGGAACATTCTCAAGGATTGACCATATTTTGGGAACCAAAGCAAACATCAATAAATACAAGAGAGTTGAAATAATATCAAACATCTTTTCTGATCATAATGCTATTAAACTAGAAATCAACTACAAGAAAAAAAGCAGAGAAAGGTGCAAAAATGTGGAGACTAAACAACGCGCTTCTGAACAAACAATGGATCATTGAAGAAATTAAAGAAGAAATCAAATTTTATCTGGAGACTAGTGAAAATGAGAACACGACATACCAAATCATTTGGGATGCAGCAAAAGCGGTCCTAAGAGGGAAATTCATCGCAATACAGGCTCACCTCACTAAACAAGAAAAAGCTCACATAAGCAACCTCAAACGACACCTAACAGAACTAGAAAAAGAAGAACAAACAAAGCCCAGAGTCAGTAGAAGGAGGGAAATAATAAAAATAAGAGCAGAAATAAACGATATTGAAACAAAAAGACAATAGAAAGGATCAATGAAACAAAGAGTTGGTTCTTCGAAAGAATTAACAAAATTGACAAACCCCTAGCCAGACTCACCAAGAAAAGAAGAGAGAAATCGCAAATTAATAAAATTAGGAATGACAGAGGAGAAATCACAACAGATACCAATGAAATACAAGAGATCATAAGAGAATACTATGAAAAACTATATGCCAACAAATTGAACAACTTGGAAGAAATGGACAAATTCCTAGACTCCTACAATCTCCCCAAACTGAATCAGGAAGAAATGGAGAATCTGAATAGGCCAATCACAAGTAAGGAAATAGAAACGGTAATCAAAAACCTCCCCAAAAATAAGAGTCCAGGACCAGACGGCTTCTCTGGAGAATTCTACCAAACATTCAAAGAAGACTTAATACCTATTCTCCTCAAACTGTTCCAGAAAATTGAGAAAGACGGAGAACTCCCTAACACATTCTATGAAGCCAACATCACTCTGATCCCCAAACCTGACAAGGACAACACAAAGAAGGAGAACTACAGGCCAATATCACTGATGAACATAGATGCAAAAATCCTCAACAAAATTTTGGAAAACCGAATACAGCAATACATCAAAAAGATTATACACCATGATCAAGTGGGATTTATACCAGGGACACAGGGATGGTTCAACATCCGCAAGTCAATCAACGTGATACACTACATCAACAAAATGAAAAACAAAAACCACATGATCATCTCAATAGATGCAGAGAAAGCATTCGACAAGATCCAACACCCATTTATGATAAAAACCCTCAGTAAAATGGGTATAGAAGGAAAGTACCTCAACATAATAAAGGCCATATATGATAGACCCACAGCCAACATCATACTCAATGGACAAAAACTGAAAGCCATCCCTCTGAAGACAGGAACAAGACAAGGGTGCCCACTTTCACCACTCCTATTCAACATAGTACTGGAGGTGCTGGCCAGAGCAATTCAGCAGGAAAAAGAAATAAAAGGAATCCAAATAGGTAACGAAGAAGTAAAACTCTCGTTGTTTGCAGACGACATGATCTTATATATAGAAAACCCCAAAGAATCCACAGAAAAACTATTAGAAATAATCAACAGCTACAGCAAAGTAGCAGGGTATAAAATTAACGTGCATAAATCAGTAGCATTTCTATACACTAACAATGAACTAACAGAAAAAGAACTCAAGAACTCAATCCCATTCACAATCGCAATGAAAAGAATAAAATACCTTGGGATAAACTTAACCAAGGAAGTGAAGGATCTATACAATGAAAACTACAAGACATTCCTTGCACATGGATTGGAAGAATAAACATAGTTAAAATGTCCATACTACCTAAAGCAATATACAGATTCAATGCTATCCCAATCAGAATCCCAAGAACATTCTTCACAGAAATTGAACAAACAATCCTAAAATTCATATGGGGCAACAAAAGACCGCGAATTGCTAAAGCAATCCTGAGCAAGAAAAACAAAGCCGGCGGAATCACAATCCCCGATTTCAAAACATACTACAAAGCTACAGTGATCAAAACAGCATGGTACTGGTACAAACACAGGTCCACAGATCAATGGAACAGAATTGATAGCCCAGAGATAAAACCACACATCTATGGGCAGCTAATCTTCGACAAAGGAGCAGAGGGCCTACAATGGAGAAAATAAAGTCTCTTCAACAAATGGTGCTGGGAAAACTGGACAGCTACATGCAAAAGATTGAAAATTGACCATTCTTTTTCACCACACACCAAAATAAACTCAAAATGGATCAAAGACCTAAAGATTAGGCCTGAGACAATAAGTCTTTTGGAAGAGAATATAGGCAGTACACTCTTTGACATCAGTTTCAAAAGAATCTTTTCGGACACTGTAACTCCTCAGTTGAGGGAAACAATAGAAAGAATAAACAAATGGGACTTCATCAGACTAAAGAGCTTCTTCAAGGCAAGGGAAAACAGGATTGAAACAAAAAAACAGCTCACTAATTGGGAAAAAATATTTACAAGCCACTTATCCGACAAAGGGTTAATCTCCATAATTTACAAAGAACTCACACTGCTTAACAACAAAAAAACAAACAACCCGATCAAAAAATGGGCAGAGGACATGAACAGACATTTCTCAAAAGAAGATATGAATATGGCCAATAGACACATGAAAAGATGTTCATCATCTCTAATCATCAGGGAAATGCAAATCAAAACTACACTAAGATATCACCTTACACCCGTTAGATTGGCAAAAACATCCAAAACCAAGAGCGACAAATGTTGGAGAGGTTGTGGAGAAAAAGGAACCCTCATACACTGTTGGTGGGAATGCAAACTGGTACAGCCACTATGGAAAACAGTATGGAGATTTCTCAAAAAGTTGAAAATAGAAATACCTTATGACCCAGCCATCCCATTACTGGGTATCTATCCTAAGAACCTGATATCAGAAATCTCAAGAGTGCGTTGCACCCCTATGTTCATCGCAGCATTATTTGCAATAGCCAAGACGTGGAACCAGCCTACATGCCCAGAAACTGATGATTGGATAAAGAAGATGTGGTATATATACACAATGGAATACTACTCGGCCATAAAAAAAGACAAAATTGGCCCATTCACAACAACGTGGATGGACCTCGAGGGTATTATGTTAAGCGAAATAAGCCAGTCAGAGAAAGACGAACTCTATATGACTCCACTCATAGGTGGAAATTAGTATATTGATAAGGAGATCTGATCAGTGGTTACCAGGGAAAAGGGGGGGTGGGGGGAGGGCACAGAGGGGGAAGTGGTGTACCCACAACATGACTAAAAAAATGTACAACTGAAATCTCACAAGGTTGTAATCTATCATAACATTAATAAAAAAAAAAAGAAACTTATTTGACAGTGTTAACAATTTCCTCTTTCTTAAAAGCTTTTTTTGTTTTTAACTTCCAGAGCATTTTTCTTCTCTAGTTTTCCTATTATGTCTCTGGACACTCCTCTCAGTCTCCCTCATAGGCTCCTTATCTTGTGACCCATCTAAAATCTCAGTGTTCTCAAAGATTTTTTCCCAAGTGTGGGTACATTTTTCCACACCGTTCCACAACCACTTACATATGGCTGACTCATAGCTCTAAACATACAGCTCGTTCCTCTCTGCAGAGTTTCAGACCCACGTTCACTTGAATAACTCTTAGTCACCAGAACTTAACATGCTCCAAACTAGTCTCATCTTTTTTTTTTTTTTGTGAGGAAGATCAGCCCTGAGCTAACATCAGTTGCCAATCTTCCTCTTTTTGCTTGAGGAAGATTGTTGCTGAGCTAACATCTGTGCCAGTCTTCCCCTATTTTGTATGTGAGATGCCGCCACAGCATGGTCTGATGAAGGGTATGCAGGCCCACATCCAGGATCTGATCCTGCCAACCCTAGGCTGCCAAACTGGAGCACATGAACTTAACCACTATGCCACAAGGCTGGCCCCAGTCTTTGCTCTTGTTCTTAAGAGAGCTGCTTCTGTATTTATCTTAAAGAATAGCACCTAGAAGCCCAGAAGGAAGCCTGAGTCATCCCTAAATTTTCCTTCTTAGTCAGTAATCTTTGTATGTTTTATCTCCTAAATATAGCATAAATCACTTCATTCTCACTGTCATTGCTTTGTTTCATTTAATTGCCTACATTGCTTTCTAGCTGGTCTTGTATTTCTTCAGTCTGACCCCGTTAAACCTAATACACTTACTATTACTATAATGATGCTTCTAAAATGTGAATCCATGTTAATTTTGCCAAAACTTATCTATAGCTTGTTGCAAGTCCAATAAAAATTATAACCAATTTTTTCTAATAAATTTGGAAAAGTGACTCTAAAGTAGATGTAGAATGCAGAAAGCTAAAAACAACCAAGACATTTGTGAAGATTAGGGTGGAAAGGCTTGCTTTATTGATACCAAGGTTTATTCTATATTCATTATTAAGGAAGTGTGTTATTGCCTTGCAGATAGACAAACCAACCAATGATACATAATAGAAAACCCAGGAAGAGACTCATTCATAAATGGAAGTATGATCTTTGACAGAGGTCTATCTCTTAGGGTGACATAGGGAAAACAGAAACTACTCAGTATTTCAAGTTGGGAGGATTTAAAACAGGAAAATGGAGATATATAAATTATTGAAGGGCTGGGAGGGCAAAGATTTGGGACACAGGGCTGTATTAGCTTTACAATTTATTGCTACAGCCATTCAGTGAGTCAGGAATATTTGGCCGCTATCTAGAGGTCAGCAAACTTTAGGACACTCCTGCTGAAGTCACAGCATGCCCCAACTGCAGTTCCAAGACTGTGACTAGCACAGGAATTCTGAGTCTGTCTGGCCCCTGAAAAACCACCTACCTACTCAAGTCTATACTTCTTCTGCCAATGTTGCTGAGAATTTATTGTTTCTACCTCTCTGCTGTTTCCCAAATTTGCATAAGCACCTTTTTCTGATAGCATCTAAACCTTATCTTAAACCTTGCTGGCAAAGAAGTTTGGAAAATTTAATTCTTAGGTTTCTAGCCCTTGTGAAACAAGGGAGAACAAGAAGGGGAAATCAATGGGTGCCAAAGACCTTGGAAAATATCTAGCACAAGGAGCATTGAAGATCAATGGAGAAAGAAGGAACTGCTCAATAAAAAGGGCTGGGACAACTGGACATCCGTTCAAAAAACTGAGATTGAATTCTTGCCTCATGCTGTACAAAAGAGTCAACTTAAATAAGGACTTTTGACAAAAAAAACTTTAGCAAGAAAGTATAAGATACTATATATATTGTTTTTTGGAGTAGAGAAGGTTTTGTTACAAAGTGTAAAAAGTTACAACCATAAAAGAAGTGATTGGTTAATTCACCTATATTAAAATTAATAACTTCTGTTTACCAAAAACACCTTCAAGAAAGTGAAAAGATAACAAAGTACTAAATATATTTGTTACCCGTTTTACAACAACTCACTGTTACAACAAAAGTTTAATACCCAGAATATATATATAAAAAAAACTCCTACCACTTAATAGGAAACACACACACACAAAATGGAAAAATGGGCAAATGATATGTAAATGTACAACTGATAAAGATAACAAGGTGTTTAATCTCTTCAGCAATCGGAGAAATAAAAATTATGAACAAATTGAAATATCATTCTTATTATATTAAGTATTAATAAGTAAATATTGAGTCATCCTGATGTCTGCTGCTTACCCACCGCATCTTTGTATGTTTTGTCTCCTAAACGCAGTCTAAATCTGTTTTTTCCTTTTCATTCCCATTGTCACTGCTTTAGTTCACAAACTATTGGGGGAGAATATGGATCAATACAAATGCTTATATATGGGCCTTAGAAGGGTGAATTAGAAAATCTCTTTGGAAAACAATTTGGGATTATCTTGGAAATGTGAACATGGAAACATCCTGTAACTGAGTGATTTCGTACCTAATAGATACCCCAGAAAAATTCTTGTACATATGTTCAGGAGACAGCCTTGTAGCAGTTTGTAGTAGCCAAGAACTAGAATTCTTTAGAATCCATTATCAAGAGAATGGATGTGTAAATTGTACTACATTTATAGGATGGAATATTATATAGCAGTGAAAATGAATGATCCATAGCTATACTCAGTGACATATGAATCTTAGAAATCTAATATTGAGTAAAAAAAGTCCTAAACAGTAAAAGAAGTAAAAAAACAGTAAAAGTAGAAAGAATACTAAAAAAAAGACCATAAACAGTATGACACTAAGATACTGCTCAAAAAAGAATTAAGCAATATGTTTAGACATACATAGACATTTAATAAAGCTATGTTTTTTGTTTTTTGTGTGGAAGATTTACCCTGAGCTAACATCTGTGCCAATTTTCCTCTGTTTATGTGGGTCACTGCCTCAGCATGGCTGCCTACTGGTGTTGGTCTGTGCCTGCGATCTGAAGCAGAGAGTGCCAAACTTAACCACTATGCCATGGGGCCAGATCCTAATAAAGCTATTTTTAAAAAGCAAGTTAAAGATAAACTCAGTATTCAGAATAGTGCTTTATCTCTGGTTTAGAGAGAAGCGGATGAGATGAGATAGAGGAGAAATACATAGGTAGATGCAGCTTATCCATAATGTTTTCATTAGATGGTAGGTTCATGAGAGTTTAATATATTATTATGCTTTATGACATAAATATTTGTTAACACACTCTTTTGTATGTGTCAGACATAATATTTAAAAATGTCAAGAAGAATGATCTGTACTCAAAGATGTTCAGCTTAAGAGTAAGAGCCATCCTTTTTTAATATGGATTTCATTTTTGAGGTTCAATAAATAAATCATGATTTAAAAAATCTGCTCTCCATCTATTGTATATCTATACCACACATGTGGCCACACAATTGCTAAAAATATTAATTTTAGCTCAATGCCAGAATGGCTTACTGCCTACCAAAACACAAAGCAGTGTAATGAAAGCAAATAAACTCTCTCATTTACTAAACTGGAAGAAATGTAACGTATATCGAAAAGCACCTGGGGATTTTATGCGCTACTATCCAGCAGGGGAAATAAACCTGCGAAAATGACAAAGTAGAGTCAGAATCAATCACTGTGGGTTTTGGGTTTTCTTTTGAAATCTTAGTACATTTCACTGTTGGAGGTAGTGGAGAAAAAAGCAAAATGAAATAAAAGAGGAAATCGTTTATCGTTTCTGTTTTTAATCCTCCGTTATCTCCCCGTTCTTTTTTGGATGAGGTTCCAATGCCTTAGCTTTGCACATGAGGCCTCTCCTCTTAGGGTCTCTAGGTTTTCTGTCCATCCAGCTTCATCTCCTGTCCCATTCCTGGCCACCACCTGCTCACACTCTTCTCATAAGCCAAACTCAGCTCCTGTAGATCCCTGAGTAGATCATACTGTTTCATGCCTCTGTGCCTTTTCCCAGGTCATTTGCTCTTCCTAGGAATCCATTCTTTTCCTCTTTCCCTCACTGACCTCTCACTGGGAAGTCTTGCCTATCCCTTTAGTCCCTGAGGCTCCCTAAATCCCTTATGCGTAACTTTCTCATGGTAGTTCTCACATGCCGTAAAAGTTAATTTTCCTGTTGTCCCTATTAGACCCTAAACTCTTTGAGATCAAAGATTCTACCTTTTTTTTTAAATTACACAGTGCTACCCAGTACTTATCACAGTGCTTATCACAGAGTCAATAACGTTAACCAGATCAACACTTAGGGAAAGGACTCTTTTGAGCCTCAACGCCACTGCATTGAGCTCTTTGCCACTGCTCTTCCCTCTGCTGGAGTGCAACTCCCACTCACCTCACCTAGTTGACTCTTGAATCACCTCCTCAGGAAGGTTCCTTGCTCTCCATGAGACGATGGTTTTCTTCTTTACGTGCTCTATCATAGCACCACTTATCACTCTCATTGCAGTTATGCACCTATGACAATTTGTATTGTTCTTTGAATAGTGTTTGCTTCTCCCACTAGACTGTAAGCTCCATGATCATAGGGACCAGGTCTGCTTTCATTCATCATTGTACTTCTACTATATGGCATACTGTAGACTCTCAATAACTATTGCTGACTGACTGACTGAGTGAATGAACTGTGAGCCCTGCTAGAATTTGGGACACAAGGAGCATGTCTGATGGACTGGAAGGGGATGCACAGCCCACTTTGTTACCTGAGACCTTGTGTGAGGGGGATGTAGCCTATTCAAAGAAGATTTCCATGGGCAGCTGCAGGAGAGACGAGGATGGAGTATATAGCATGGTGCTTGTTTCAGGTGCTGCTCTCCCCTCCTGGCCCACAGATTTATGTCTGAGTCTAAAGGAGAGATGGTTTATGGACAGAGGTTGAAGGACTCCTTTCCACAAGAGAAACTCAGGTATTGGAGATATGCTGTTTTGTGGCCCAGCTGACAAAATCTCACAAGTTGAGGGTGGGGAATTTCCCTGCCTCTGCAGAATCCAGTATGGTATTTTTAGTGCAGAGTGACTGAATGGTAGAGGGTGGAATCTAAGGCACCCTTAGCCTGAACTTGAGTATTCTCTTTTTGACATCAGGTACAGTGTCAATGGTCAGGCACTGCTTACAGGTGGCTTTTTGGGGCAGCCATCAACAACAAAGAGGAATTGGTGGGAAGAAAAACCACGTGCAGTCTTATGAGACAGCCTGAGGCAGAAATAACTAAGATTCCTGAATCCTATGAACCCTGTCTTGTGCACATGGAGTATAGACCAGTGGAGTTCAAGGATTTTCAAATTTTTTAATTTTGCTGCCTTAATATCCATAGGTTGCCGAGGCCTGGGAAAGTCAGGGTACGTCATTGTGGTTCTCTGTATTTCTGGGTAAGAACTTGCTTTTGAATTATTTGAAGTTTTACTTCAAAGTCTCTAGTCTCAATCTTTAGTGATGTGTTTTACAGGCTAATTTACAGAGTTTATAGTTTGACTTGTTAAAAGAGCCCTTTAGTTTGACCATCTGGATGTAGTACGAATTATTGACGTTAATTATTTCTCTTCCAAGTTCCATTTTTGTGATCCTCTCGGTTTTCAGCCTTTGGTGATACATGTGACCATCATCAATAGTTCATCTTACATGAGATGGCCTCGGGGTCTTGTTAAGTGAGCTTATATTGCCAAATGAGTATGTGACATCTGGGAGAGCAAAGGCATTTATCGCTTCAACCTTTTTGCCTGAACTGGGTTATATTTTCTGCATTTTCTCCACATTGAACATACTTTTATTCTTGAGCCTTTAATTGTTCTGGAAGCAATCTTTATTATCTTTAGCAAACCTAGCAACTGTAGACTTTCCTTCACTTGAAAACTTCAATTCAGTTGCCAATGACAATGCCTCCATCCTTCAAACAAAGGCGTTTCACCAGACGCAGCAGAGGCACCCTGGAGAGGTGGGAAGGCACTGTGCTGTGCATCAGGGAGCTTAGGTCTGGTTCTGATTCTTCCTGACTCCCTGGGCCTCAGATTTTTCCTCTGTACAGTGAAGGCGATGAACAAAATGTAATGAAGAAAGAACAGACCAGCACTCAGGGGTGGTGGGAAGGTCAGGGCAGACATTGTACTAACTCAAACACACACACACACACACACACACACACACACACATACATGCACACACGAAGGGTGGCAAAGGCCCGATGCATAGAAGAAGGTAGTGGAGGAGGCTGTGGCCCAGAGCTAGAGAATTTCTACAGGGCTAAGTAGTCCAAGCAAGTCTTATCCTATTGCCTTCTCTGCCAACTTCTACCTGTAGAAAAAAATCTCATTCAACCTAATTCTTCACGCTTCTTCCCTCTCTCTCCATCACTGGCCTGCTTTCCTCCTTTGGCATCCCTTTACAATAGGACACTTTCTGCTCATTGGCTTCCAGCTATGACTTGGACTTATCTCTTTTCACATATTTGAACTATGCAGCCTCAGGTATTTTGGATAATGCTTGTCCTGGTTTAGCCCACAAGGGTCCTTGTGAACACCTTAATTAGCTCTTTTTTAGTTTTGTCAGTCCATCAAGCCCACCCCGTACCTTCAAAAAATGCCATCAAACCACAACGAACTCTCACTTGTTGGTTCTCTACTGAGTCCAGCAGTCTTAGAATTTCAGGCAGATGAATATTAATGTTCATTAACCCTCAGATTCACCAACTTCATGGGGGTCTCCAGTCCCATAATTGAAGATGAGTATGATTCTTCTTTTTCAGGTTCCATCCACTGCTCCACCAGGAAGAACCACCTGCTGCTTCTTAGACTGGGGGACTTATTTGCTAAGTGCATCTGAGGATAAATTTTGATTTTTTTGTAGTTCATATTACTTAAACTCATGCTGAAGAGTAATATTTTCCCTCTTACCAACCCTGCTCTTTAGAAACTATGGTTTCTGGCTATTTTTCTGCACAGTGTTGGGTTACTGCATGCATAGTCTTGTATCTGGAGACATCAGCAAAGTCTCACAGTTGGTTCTAGTTAAATTATTTTAATTTTAAGTTTCTCTCTGATAGAAGGAGGTCTATTCATACTTTATTTTTATCAATTTTTTTATTTTTCACTTTCTTTTTCTATCATCTAATATTTTTCTTTGACAACAGATGTAAAGGTATTATAAATGCTGTTTCGTAACCTGCTTGACTTTTCATGTAGACATAATTTCCATTCCAACAATTTTCTGTATGAGTTATCATAGTTTTCCACTTGTTAGAGTTTCCATATTTATTTATCAAATTCTTGATTCTTGATCATTTAAATATTGGTAGCTTTTAAAATCTATATTCAGACATATACTTTGGTATCCAACAAGCAATGTACCATAGTTTGGTTATTTAGATTATTCATTATTATTATGTGATTCCAGTGTTTAACTGACTTCTACTCACCATAAATTTTGAGCTGTCTCATCTTATTGTCCTCAACTGGCCCAGTGCCTCTACTTCTAAATGCAAAACTAGGCTTCTTTCCCTCTCTTGGTCACTTCCTTAAGAGAGAAGTCCATAAACAGTTAAAAATTTCCAGGGAGTCTTGAATTCTGACCTATCTCCTAGGGCTCAGGATAGGAATTCAATTTTGTTAATATTCCTCAGTTTCCCATTCTAGAAACATGGGATATAAAAATATATTTTGATAAATCGATAAGAGACAATTCAATTGTATTACTTTCCTAGGGCTATTGTAACAAAGTGCCACACACTGACTGGTTTAAAACAACAGAGATTTATTCTTTTACAATTCTGGAGGCTACATGTCCACGATCAAGGTGTTGGCAGGGTTGGTTCCTACTGGAGGCCCTGAGGGAGAATCTGTGCCAGGCCTCTCTCCTAGCTTCTGGTGGTTGCTGGCAATCCTAGGCATTCCTTGGCTTGTATGAATAGTACTTCAATCTCTGCCTCCATCTTCACATTGCATTCTGCTCTGTGTGTCTGTGTCCGAATTTCTCTCTTCTTGTAAGGATATCGGTCAAATCGAATTTAGGGCCCACCCTCATCCAGTCTTACCTCATCTTAACTTGATTACATCTGCAAAAACTCTATTTCCAAATAAGGTTGCATTACCAGATTCTGGGTTAACATAAATTTTGGGGGGACAACATACAACCCAGTGTGTTGACAGACCAAGAAACTTTGATTCAGCTTCTCATGCTGGGGGTTGAGAGAAAGGAGAGGAGGATTTTATTTCTCCCAGCTTTTAATGGATACCTCTTATAAAAGTTAGAAATAGATTTGGATTCAAGTCAGAGAGGACCCAAAGAACATTTTTTTCTTACTCCTTTTGCTTTGTCTGTGACAAAGAGTTTGGAGACAGATGGCACAGAGCAGGTTCTGTGGCCCACAGTGCCCACTGGGAGCCAGGTGCTCCCTGTCTTCCTGCTCAGTCACTGCTAGCATGTGGATTTTGACCTTGTGCTTGCTGCCTCATGGTCACAAGATGACAACTCCACTTCATCATCACACTTGGGCAAAAGGTACATGCGGACTGACTGCTCCTTTTTACAGAGCTTTCCTAGAAGTCCTAGGCAGTGTCTTCCACTTAGATCTCATTGTTCAGAGCCAACTTACAGGCCAGGAAGGTGGGAAAAGTTTGTTTTTTAACTGTGTTTTTTAGCAGGACACATTACTGCACAAGGATAAATCAGACCTCAATTAGTGAGAAAGAGAGAAAACAGATATTGCAAAAACGAACTAGTACTGTCTGCCACATCCCCCAAAGTTTACCAGAGCAGGACTCTGGTCCTCAGTGGGGTTTAGGGTTATTGTCCTAAGTGGCCAGTCAATGTCTGTGTGTTTGTGCAGGCATGTGTGCACACTATATAGACCTAGGGACTGACTCTTTCTCTGATCCTGGCCAGAAATGCTCTACCTACTATCAAACAACAGTTTGTTTTATAAGTTTCAGGGACTCCATGAGATCACAGTTTCCTTAGGAGGCTTGTGTTTTTTGCCTATATATCACTAACTCAAAACTATAGAGCTAAAATTACTGGTTGCGTAGTACTCTGGTAAATGTATATTTTATGATTTATTTAGCTAGCCCCCTATTATTGGACGTTTAGGTTCTGATATATTTCTTATCAATTTTCTTTCCTGTAATTTTCTAATTGAATGACTTTAAAAGTTTCCCACAGTCGTCTAAGACTTGGTTACTGCATAAAGCTGAGATGTTGAGAGGGCATGATTTTATTAAGACTGATGTACAACTGGGTAGGATACATTGACTTGTTCTATTCTGGGTGTAATGGCATGCTATTCTAACTAGGCAAGGAAGCAAGGACAATCTCAACTGATAGATAATAGGAGAATAAAGGAGAGAGAATACTCAATAGTTTTCCTTTTCAATTTTCCCTCTTTTGTCCCCATATGCTTGGCTTTGGGCTGAGTTGCCCTTCCCTATTATTATCGTTTTACTTACCCCTAAAATTAGCCCAAAGGCTTTACTGGGCAGTTAATTCTTTAGGATATATTAAAAAAAAATCAGTCTCAGCCACCAAGTATATTTCATCTCCTCCTCTCTCCACCTCCCATTTGATTCTGACCCAACCATCTGACCCCATGCTTCAGACTTGGGCTCTGGCAGCCAACAGACACTCAGCTTTTCCTTATTTCCTATCCCTTTGTTCCTGGGCTTGTCTACTAGGAACTTCTAAGGCAGGAAGAGGCCCAGCATTACACCTTTTCCTAGACTGTATGCAGCATACTAATGCTTGCTCCCTGGGCGCTTGTAATTGCAGATATGGACTGTTTAGGTCAGAGATGAAAGTGGGTGAGCAGCTGCAGCTGCCAGGCAAAAGATAATGCAGGAATGAGAATGTCAAAGCAGCTTTCTCAGGCCTTAAATCAACTTTGCTTGTTGCTCTTCTTTTCCTCTCCTTTTCCATTCAATCTTTCTACCCTAGGGTTCCCAGCGTCTTTCTCAAGATTTTCATCTGTTTTTGCTACATTAACTGAGTTGGCCATTCTGGATGGAACCGTGGATCTCATGGGAGGGGAGAGTAAGGGATGGTGGGGTGGAAGGGCTTGGAGGTAGAGGTGGAGGGAAGGAGGTGAAGCAGCCAGATCCTGAAGGGAAGAGTTTATCGTGTATCATGGCACCTCACTATAAGCACCAATTAGAGTGTTTCTGACATTATAATTCAGTTCGGGGTTCTAATTCTTAGCCAGCATGTTAAAGTGTATGCTGTAAGGCTGAGATGTTGCGCCCACTTCACATTTTAATACTGGATAGTTCTACCTGCCTCTGGGAATTAAAATGAATGATGCATCCCACATGCAGCGAGTCATTCTCCATCTTCCTTCTCTGCACTGTTGGACCACAGCTCATTTGTGCACCCCTGGCTTGCCAGTCTTTTATTCTTGCTCTGCTATTCCTCCTCTTCCCTTATCTTGCAGGAGTACAAGTGGCTATTTGTTCCTCTCTATGCCTTGCAGCCCAGCACTGAGATAATTTGCCCTTCCTCCCCATATTGACAGGCACAGGCTTCACTCTAGGAGTGAGGACAGAAATCAGCAAGTTGCCCTCTGCCCGAGCCTGACCTGGCCCCATGCTGGGGGCCAGGTGGAGGCAGCTTTGATAAGCTCCTGGGGACACTGCGTCTGTGGACCATCCATTGGTGCTTCCAATGTGTACGCTCCCCTGTGACCCGACCTTCTGACAACATCATTTGTTGTCCTCGATTTTTTGATGCTCGGAAGGCTGGTGGAGTCTGCAGGCAGTCTCTTAAATCTTAGAGGAGGAAAGGCTGCATACTAACCCTGTTGGGGCCCACCAGTCTCTTTTCTGGCTGGAAGGAGGCTCATCCAGGCACCAAGTAAGTATTCAATAGTCAGTCCATTTAATTCAGCAGGTATTTGTTGAGAAGTTGCTTGGAGTCAGGCATGATGCTAGGCAGGACAAGGTATGAAAAATGAATGGGCCCCAGACCCTTGCCTTCTGGGAGCTCAAAATATAGTGAGGGTTTTAGTAAGACATATTTATGAATAGCCTGTAGCTCTTATAAAAGGCAACAATTCTACAATACTTTGGGTTCTGGGTAGGCCGAGATACGGCAGATTCATTCTGACTAGGGTAGGATCTGAGAAGTCTTAGAAGGTGGTGAGATGTGAATAGGGCCACAAAAAATGTATAATTGTAACAGAAATGTGTGTATGGGCACAAGGTGGGGTTGGAGATGGATATGAGAAAGGGTATTCCAGATGGGAAATACTGAAAAAAAGACTGTTGTTTTTCTTGAATTGAATCCACATATGTATGCATCTTCGCTTGGGCTGCTGTAACAAAATACCTTACATGAGGAGCTGAAATGGCAGAAATGTACTTTCTCACAGTACTGGAAGCTGGAAGTCCAACATCAGGGTGCCAACATTTGGGTTCTGGTGAAGGCTTTCTTCCTGGCTTTCAGACAGCTGCCTTTCTCACTGGTGTGTCCTCATATGGCACAGAGGAAGCTGGAGAGAGAGAGAGAGAGAGAGAGAAAGAGAAAGCTCTGTGGCGTCTCTTCTTATAAAGACACTAATCCCATCAGACCAGAATTCTGTCATGATCTCATCTAACCCTCATTACCTCCCAAATACTCCATCTCCAAGTACTATCACATTGGAGATTAGGTCTTCAACATACTAATTTTGGGAGGACACAAACATTCAGTCCATAGCAGTATGGTTCAGAGACACCAATTTCTTTATTTTTAAACATAACATTCTCCAACATCTTACATAAAATAACCTAGACTTTCATTTAGTCAGTAAATATAATGCTGTTATTTACTGTATATTTCCACCCTCCCATCCCTTCCTGCTTCTGCTTTTAGAAAGCACCAACTTACCCCACATATTTTGGAGTCTCACAACCGTGATGTGGGGCACTACTTTGCTCTCTCTTTGGGCAACTTCTTTGGGTCTCAATTACCTAATTTGCAAAATGAATGGCTAGTGCTAGGTGATGTCAAAAGCAGTGTAATTTTTCTTTTTTCCTTACCCCCCTTCCTTCCCTTCCTCTCTCCCTCTCTTCTTCCCTCTTTTCCTTTCTTTATTTATTTCAAAGTATATTTCTTGAACACTCACAAAAAATCTGCTGGGTATTATGTGATGGGTGTTGAGACAGAACTGCCATACTGAACTTGTTTTCTATATGTGATAACCCAAGATACTGTGGGCGATCTTGTAGAAAGGACACATAGGTTGTGCCACACCTTATCTGATCACCTCTAGTCCATGTGAAAAGGTCTCCAGGCCTGTTTTCTCCATTGTCCACAACTTCAGTCTTGCTTTTGCTGGGCCTTTAATTGAGCAGAATTCTATTGTAGCCCATAAAGAAGAAAGCAAAAGAGTCTTTTTCTGTACGCATTGAGTTTATAGATTGGAAGGCACAGGATCTCTTGTTATGGCCTGCATGTTCACTGAGTAAGAATACTCAATTTCTTCATCTGCTAACTTTGAGAAATTAACCACAACCTAGTAACTATCTGATAACAAGTTTATGCTGACAAATATAAAATATTAAGAAAACATAGCCTTTTTGAGACAAATGGTACACATGGGACATTAGTATTAAGAAAGTACCTACTATGTGCCTCCTAGTGAGGTCTGCTATAGTTAAACCCAGCAGTGCCTGCACCTTAGTCCCTTTTCTCTTCCCATAACACTCGCCTCCTCGACATAGGAAAGGAAACATTTAGTTTCCTGTATGTGAGGTTTCTAGGAAGTCCTGTTCCTAAGAACTTGAGTTTCTGGAATCTTAGGGGTTTTTCTGAACTGCCAAGAAGAAATGACTATGCTGATTATGACTACTTTTCCTAAAATGGATGGCACTAAATAGATCAGTGCCATTTTTTCCCTCATTGAGATAAAGTGGTTTCCATTACCAAGAAGGCTTTGAGAATTCCAAGAGATTTTTCTTACCAGCTTTAGCAAACAAGTGGAAGAGCACATCCACACGATGAGTCCATGATGGCACATCTATCAGGCTTTTAGTTCCTGGTACTGCCCAAAGTACCAGGTACTGTTCAAAGTTGTCTGCCTCGAAGCAGGCGCCATTAGAGGCCTCTCTATCCAGATTCTTCTCCCTGGGGAAGGGTGACCCTAAATGGGGTTTTACTGCTATCAATTGCTGAAAACTCGTGATTAGCTGGAGACCATCAGTCACCTGCACACAAGTGATTTTGGCACTACTACTGTCTTCTTGTTTTGGATCACGTCTCCCTACCTGAGGTTATTATGTCCTGGCAACTCATTACCCAGAGTAAGGCTCTTTCCAGTTTGCTTTACTTTATATCCACTCTTTCATGGCTATTTTAAACACACAATTACTGGGAAAGAATAGACAGCTTTGAGGTATAACGTTAACATCAACACCTGGCTCTCACAGTAATGCAACAGTCTCTGCCTTGCAGAATTATAGGTTCTGTTTTGATAATATGGTTTCATCTGGTTTATTTCAGTAATCATTTGAAATTTTGTACACACGTGCACACACACTTTTTCCCCAAGACACTTACAACAATGACAGCTTTTGTACAAAATAGAAACTGCATCACACCTCAATGGCTACAGAAGCAGTGAACAAAATCATCCAACAGATAGTTTTTGTTCATACTAAATCTGATTATTTTTAATAATAATGACAATGATAATAATTTCATTTATTGAGCATTCACTATATGCTGGACACATTTCTAAGCAGTTTAAAGGTATTAACTCATTTAAAGACTCCCTAAATCAAGCTGAAGGGAAATCTAATGTAGGGAGACACTGCATGTCCATTGCGTTGAGATAATCATTAGTACTGTGCTTTCTTGGAAATTCATATCTTTTTAGGTTGTTTAAGGTAAATTCTTTTTCTCTGTTTTCACAGGACCTAGAGGTAGATCGGGCAGAAAGAGCTCCCTGAGAAGCCAACACAGCGTGTGGCCCTCTCCCTCTCTGAGAGGAGCTGGCTGCTCTTTGTTCTTTTCAAATCCCTCATCACTGCTGCCAGCTGACATGTGTGTCTCCTCAGTACCACCCTATCTTCATGAAATCCAGCACACTGCAAAGTTCAGTACAAATTTAGTGTTAAAACTTGATTTGGCAAATTTGGAAGAGACTCCAACTTTTTTCTCCTGGTCTCACCCTGCCACAATCCTTGAGGTTTTTAAGCTGGATGATGTGGAAGGTGTAAACTTCTGAGTCAGCCCACACGGGAGATAGTGTGTGGACAATCCTTCCCTATAACTTCAATGTTCTCAACTTGTGCTTTCCTCTTCTTCTTCCACTTACTAGGATTCTTATAGCTCCTCCAGGGTTGAAATTAGGGAAAGGATGGGAGGTAAGAGGTATGTACATATATTCTTGCTGACTGGTATTGCCATGTGTTGGCATCGGCACAGTGTGGGGCACATTAGTGGAGTTTTAGAGACCTCTGCAGCCCCATCACTGAGATATGCTCTCCTGCAGTTTACCTTGATAATGGTGAATGGTAAATGAATTCTTCAGGCAAGTTACTTCTTATTCCTTCCTCAGCCATTCTGCATGTGGTAATGCACGTCCAGCTTCTTTCTGCTGGGATGGCTTTATCCCTCCATATGGCTTTGGAACAGGATTTAAGACAACATCAAGCCAGCTCTTCCCTTTGCGTGGATCACTTCTGGTCTAGGAAGGTCACATATATGCTTTGTTCCCTGAAACCCTGAGGAAGGATCTCCTTCTCTTCTGCCTACAGAGCAGCTGGCTACCCACAGTAACTTCCCTTTAGATTTCTCAGGAGAGATTGAGACATCAGGTCCCTTTGTCCTCAAGCTCCAGGGGACATTGGTTAAGTTTTAGGTTAGGAGAGGGTTTCTTTAAAGCCCATTCCACTGTTTTCAAGCAGGAGAAACGGATCTCCTATTCCTACAGGCCTCCTACTTCTCCTCAAAATCATCTTCTAATATTTCCACTTGTTCTCAGCCTCTCCAAATTCTTTTATGGATTGGAGGTGGGTGTTCAGCTAAATATCCCCAAACTTATTCTCAGCCACCTACTTCTAAAGTCCTGCTTTTGCTTTCTCACAACTCATTTTGTAATGTCAATGGGGTTGATCCCATGTTTTATGGCCCCACTCAAACTGTACTACAGTAGTTCCATTTGAACATTTTGTTTCACCTACAACCAAAAAGAATATTGACAAAAATTATGACTAATCAATGCACAGATGCATTCATGTAAATAACCAACATACGTATTAAAAGATGCTCAATGTAATTATGAAATCTTGGAAATGCAATTAGATATCATGTTTATTTATCATATTGGTGAAATGCAAATGATTGGTAACAGCCAGCATTGGTTGCATGTAGGGAAACAATACATTGTTGGTGAAGTATGCATTGGTATAGTCTTTTCTGGAGATCAATCTGTCAGTCTGCATTAAGATAAGAAATGTGCACATTCTTATAGCCATCATTTCTATACCTCACTTTTTACCTTAGAGAAATACTCATCCATGGACTTACAAAGACAGGTGCAAAGACATTCATTGCAGCATTGTTCATAAGAACTAAAGCTAGAGACTACCTATGAATGGTAGAATAGTTAATTAGCAATTTCTAAATCTCCCTTGAACTTATTAGTGTAATATTAGTGGAAGTAATGTGGGTCACTTCTAGACTATGGCTTTTAAAAAGTAGATATACCTTCTTCATGCTCTTGCACTGACTGGATGCAGATAATTGCAAGACCCCAAGGGATGACCAGCAACCAGATGGAAGGAGCTTGGGTTCCTGAAGGGAAAGAAGCTACTTGTCATTTTGCATAGCTCTCATTGGACTGGAAGGTGAATAAGACATAAACTTCCGGGGGCGACCCCATGGCTGAGTGGTTAAGTTCACGCGCTCTGCTTTGGTGGCCCAGGGTTTCGCTGGTTCGGATCCAGGGTGCGGACATAGTACCACTAATCAGGCCATGCTGTGGTGGCGTTCCACATAGCAGAGCCAGAAGGACCACAACTACAATACACAACTATGTACTGGGGGGCTTTGGGGAGAAGAAGGAGAAAAGGAAGAAAGAAAAAAGACAATTGGCAACAGACGTTAGCTCAGGTGCCAATCTTAAAAAAAAATAAGACATAAACTTATATTAAGCCATTGACATTTTACGATTTATCTGTTAAAGTAGCTAGTTTGACTTAATACAAATGTATGTAGCAGTTAAAAAGGAGAAGGAAGATTAGCATATTTTGACTTAACTATATCTCAGACATGTTAAGTGAAGAAAGCACGTGGTATCAAGCATATTAAGTAACACTCAGACTGCCTATACATATGTATAAATACATAGAAAAAGTTCTGGGGGATTGACACCAAACTAATAATAGTGGATACCTCTAAAGAGGGGGGTAGGATTGAGTATTGTGGTAGCTGGAAACTTTTGCTTTGCATTATTGAAATTTTTATGAGGAGAATATTTCTTGAATTATTTGTGTAATTAAAAATTATAAAAGAAATTAGATTGGCTCCCTGGGCAATTGCTTGGCCCAAACTGCTCCCTTTTATTTCTGTTCTCATTTATGTGAGGAAAAGATATAATAACTTTTCATCTTGCCTGTGCACCAATATCTCATAATCATTAGAGATTATTGGGAATAATTCCCAAAGTATGGTTTTTGGTACAATCATGAGGAAATTTATCTAAAATTCTGTGATGCTTTTTAACATCACAGAATACTCTAAAATAGCTTGAGAAAAAAAAGCTAACAAATCATTTGTGATAGCAAAAATGAGGATAAGCAGATACAGAAATATTTTGGTGACAGCACTACCAAATTCATAAATGTGTCTTTTAAAGAAAATGGGATTCAGTCAGCTGTCCCCTTTGATAATTACAAAGAAAGTCAGAATATCTAAAGTGTTGTGAGTGACTCAGAAAACAGCAGTAACTTAAGGCCTTTTCTCCCACTCCCCTCTTTGCTTTTTATGCATTGCTTCCTTCAGGTCCCTCTGTCAGCTGGGTCATTGACACTTTTACACAACTGTAATCAGTGCCTCTTTGGCTGCTCCTTTGGTTACCAAGGCAACAGCCTATCCTCATGCCCTTTGAGAAAAACCACCATTAGAGATTCTCTTAGAGGCTCTATGGCATGAACCAACCTGATCATGCTCCCTCTCACACCTTCAGAAGGCTCCATCTTAGGGTCACACCTTAGGCACCACACACCACCTCCCAAGAGGGAGGGAAGCTGTGTAGGCTTAAGACTCACTCCTCTCTTTCTCCCCCTTTTCATTTCGCTCTCCCAAACTGGGTCAGATTTGACCTTATCCTCCCCATTTCTTTCCCCATTTAGGCTTTGCTATACTAGTTGTATTCTGTATTCTCTGCTACGGCATTTACTAATATTCGGATAAAATAGAAATATCGATGTCTAGCTTGCTGAGTTTTTGTGAGACGTAGAATGTGTATCAATGTGCTTAGCAGGAATACCGTAATGTTACTGTCCTTCCCTTGGTTTCTCATTTCTTATATTCTGCAGGTATTTATCAGTGTTGCAAAATACCAACCAGGTGGGCTTTTAAGCTGGGAATTCTAAGATGGAATGCCAAGAGGCATTCTCTGTGGGAGATGGGAATGGTTCAATCTGGGAATGATGAGGCTGGTGAGGGTGAGGAGCTTGAGGGGGAGTTAGGAGCTAGATTAACCAGGCGAAGTCAACTCCTGGCTGCAGAAGCTCACTATGCCAAAGACCTCCCATCAAGGATTATAACCTGGCAGCAAGCTTAACTTCCATTTGATTCTAATATATTAAAGCTAAAATCAGGCTAGATAAGTAGGAGAAAATGTCTAAATCCTCTCTCACTGTGGACATGATTGCTTTCCTGTGCGAAACTTCACTGCAAGAGGAATTGTGCACTGAGCAACCAGAGTGATGGAGGGATTAAGCGTTAGTGTGAAGACAGAAGATCGTATTTCTGTACGTCAAACTCTTCCTGTTGGGGTGGGTGCCTTTTACTCCACTCTCCAGGTCTTTGCTGACCTCATTTCATTCTATTCTGCCAACAATTTGCTCTCTCTTGCCGTCTCCAGTCTGAGGCTCCCATGGATCCTGTATGTGGCCAGCACACAGGCTCCTCCATTTACCCTCTCTTGCACTCCATCTTCTGCCATGGCCCTTGGGACCCTCATCGTACTGTGGGGAGGCAGTCCTTCATCTGTACCTCGCCCTTCTTTCCTTCTTGTAGTAGAAACTCTGCCTCCTTCCCCCATGTACAAGTCTTCCTGCTTTCCAGAGCCACTTCTGAACCATTGGCTGATTCTGATTCTTACACTTTGAATGCTTCAGGTGATTACACTCTTGTCTCCCACTGCCTCTGCTTGTTTCCTTTTCATAAGTAATTTTAATGCCTTTTGCAATTTATTTTTCTTCTGCCTTCTTGGAGTTCAAGTTAATGACCCTTAATGTCATCTTCCTTGACTCTATTGAATACTAATTTTGTTTCCGTCTCCATATGTCCAAATTTCATCCACCCCTGGCTCAACTCAAAAATTATCCCCTTTTCACAGCTTTTCCTGATCCTTGCAGCAACAACTACAAGTTACCTATTTTTTTCTGGAGGACCATATACTTTTTTATTTGTACCATTTTATGCAGTTAAAAATTTTCATCTTGAACAATAGTTAAATGTTTCCCCTTGTTAAAAGTATGGTGTTTAAGGACAAGAACTGTGTTTTATTCTTATTTGTATTTCTACCAACCCTATTCTGGCACCTCATTTTGCACTTGGCCTACAGAATGTAGTTAGTAAATGTTCATTTGAAGACTGGATGATGACACCTACCTCCTTACCTTTTCCCATTAGAGTGCTACTTACTATAGTGCCATACACTATGGCCCCTAAACCTAAAGAATTCCAGGAATGCCCTGGATCACTTCCACATGCTATTTTTAATAATATTCAATAATATTTTTAAAGCATATCTTGTATATTAAGCCCTGTCCTAGATGATGGGGATGGTGTATTCTAACTGGCCCAGAAGGAACTGGCCTGCTTGTCCTTCCCTGGGTCTCAAGGGGGACCCATCAGCCCACCTGAACCATGTGGCCTGACCAGGATTAGAAAACAGAGGAAAGGTAGTCCCTAAAGCAAAGAACATGTGTTTATCACACTTCCCACTTAACTTCTTCCTTGCCTCCAGACCTCACCCTTTCAATCCATTCTGTAGCCTCCTCCAGAATAGGCCAGGTTGCAATTCTGAACAAATCCCATTTTGTTTAAAATCCTTCAGTTACTTTCTGCATGAAGTTCAAGTGCCCACTTTAGCATAATAAAGCTTCCCTGAGCTTCCCGTTTCTGAAGCATCATCTTCTTGTACTAAGCCACACGCATGCCCACCTTTTAATCATGCCAATCTTCTTTTAGTTCTCAAACCTGGCATGCTATCTTGAGCATCTGTGATTTCTTCACTTCCTATTTTTTCCTTCTGAAATGGTTCTTTTACTTCGTTTTAACCTAGTATCTTAGTCAGCTCACGCTGCCATAACAAAATACCATAGACTGGGTGGGTTAAACAACAGACATTTATTTCCCACAGTTCTGGAGGCTGGAAGTCCAAGATCAAGGTGCTGACAGATTCAGTTCCTGGTGAGAGCACTCTTCCTGGCTTGCAGACAGCTGCCATCTCACTGTGTGTGCACATGACCTCTTCCCGGGTGCACCTGGAGAGAGACAGAGAGAGCTCTGGTCTCTCTTCCTCTCCTTATAAGGACACTAATCCCTCATTATAGGGTCTCCATCCTCATGACCTCAACTAAACTTAAGTACCTCCAAAAGGCCCTACCTCCTAATGCCATCACTTTGGGGATTAGGACTTCAACAAGGGAATTTTGAGGGGACATAGACACTCAGTCCATAACAAACAGTAACCTCCTTTTCACCTTTAAACTCAGTTTCAGGATCGTATATCCTAAGAATCTCTCCTGACTTCCCTGTTTTATTTACATACCTCTTATCTGTCTTATAGCATTATGTGGTTTGCTCTGTCACAGCACTTATCACACCCTCCATAATGGTGAGCTTTAGGTCCATTTCCATGTTACTGCGTGTCCCTTTGTTTCATTCAGTTTTTGCCTCCACAGTACAGCCTGCTTCTTCTTATAGCAGGAACTTGGTAGCTTTAAAGAATGTAACTCCAAATACTTTTCAGGCCCATTAAATTCGAAATAAATGTCTTATTTATTACCTTCTTCACTTTCAAAAGTGTTTATATTGGACAAGTTTATTATTTGTTTCTAGAATTTTGTGAAACTTTCTATTCGTTTATATTTGGATGAATATTCTATTTCCATTTGGATGATTATTAATAACTGATGCTGCTATTGAAGCACTTATAAAATTGAATTATATTAATTATTCATTGGCTTTCTTATCTATCTCACTCTTTTGTGAAGTCCCAGGGGTGGGGTCCACATCCTATTCATTATTGCACAGCCAATGCCTGGCACACAAAAAGTGCTCAGTGAATGTTTATTGAATGAACACAAACGCATAACCTGTTTTTCCAACTAACCTCTCACCTTATAATAGTACTGAAATCAGCTCTTCTTTTCTCCACAATCTTTGGATCCCACCTTTCTGTATCTTTTAAGAGCCCCTGCTTTTACAATTATCCCCTCTTCTCTAACTAGGAAAAGTAGAGACTGGGAGAAGGATATGCTAACTGCTTACAATGCCTCTACCACATATGGGTTCTAATTGGAGGCCAGGGGCAGCTAAGTGAGGGGAGGCATCAGGAATCTCATGTGGCAAATTCATGTCATCTTCATGTCAGTCAGATGCAGGTAAAGACTAAGCAGGCTCGAGGACAGAGCATAGGAGCCTCTGAAGGTCAGGATAGGGTTGAGTCCATCCCTAGCTTGAGAGTGTGGGCACAGGGTCATTTGGGAGAGTCTTTGTGGCTATCCCTTGCTCCATTGTTAAGGGTTAGGAGATAAAGTGAGCAAACGGAGGGGCACCGGAATAAGAATTGAAAGGTCTTAGTGTCAATTTTTTTCCTGCCTACGTGCCAGATGTTGAGCAAGTCATGAGTTCTATGAGCCTTGGTTTCTACCTCTGTTGTGGGATAATCACATTTATCCTCCTTATCTCACAGAATTGATTCTAGGATCAAATGAGATGAAGTCTATAAAATCAACTGCACATTGTTAACAGGTTTGCCAGTGTGAGAGGTTATTATTGTTATTGTTAGGTTTTAGAGGTGATGGTATTCTTACCTAGTTTCCTGATTTACAGAGGTAATTATGTAGACTGCCCACTTTTAGATGACTTAAACTTTTAGGTAACTCTATCCTGTTAGGAGAAGCTGCTACTACCAGCTAACTTTTCTCTTTGGATAATAGTATTTCATCTAAGTCAACAATCCCAGAGAATAATTAACGTTTGCACTGTACCTAGTGGGAGTAACTCCTGTCGTGGGGATTTTACTTCTTGTTGAGAAGTCAGGGAAGACAAGGAAGGGATGTGAGAGGAATGCAGAAGCCAGCAGCCTTCTCACAGCTTGACTTCACTTGGTTTTATTTTGTGGACAAGCTGGGTCCTGTTATAAAGTTACAATTTTCCTCAGTCACCCATCATCTCAAGCTTCTCCACTCAGAAAAGTCTTGACAGTCTGTCCATTAACAAATATTTATTGAGTGACTTCTGTGTGCCAAACAGCGAAGAAATACAATGGTGAACAAAACAGACAAGGTCTTTGGGTTTACAGAGTGTATATTCTAGTGGAGAAAATGAACAAAAACAATCACAGATGTTGGGAAAATATTAAAAACAAAGTCTTCTTCCAATCCAGGAAACCTCTCCACAAAGGTAGTAGAGACAGAAAATAGGTTTATTATTGAATAAGCATTAAACCAGAATGTGATGCCCATCATAGGCAATCCCCTAACAGATTGCAAAGATAGAAAGAAATCTCACCTTTCATGTTGCCAAGTAAATAGAACCTATTATATACATGTTTTCAAGAAAAACAATAACTAGTCCCCAAATAAGAGGGCTTGGCAGCACCATTTGTCACCCATTCTTCATCCTAACTTTACCTGGTAATTGGGGTTACCATCTGTGTTAGCTTATTGACTTTATCTGGAAGAAAAACAAATTTCTCTTATCTATATGAAAGAAGGCAGTTTTGCAACTTAGAGCAAAGTACCCACTGAAGTTAGGCTCCTACCCTCCCATTGAAACTGGGAGATGAGGGTGCTAACTCCCTTGATGTTTACATTTCAAAGAGCTAACTCCCTGATTCTTGAGAAGGATATTCCGGGGTTATCAAGATGACAAAAGGTCTGTCTAGTTTTCAAAAAGTTTTATGTATATTTCAAAGAGAGGAGAAAGTACTTACAAGTTTTCTAAAGTGAATGATCTAAGGAAAAGGACAGAGGGGAGTCTCTTCTCTTATTTTTAACAGGGAGAATTAAGCCTCTTATTTTGAATTTTTGTTTGTCCTTACACAGATAAGTAATTTAGGAATTCTGAAGGTGAAAATATTTTCAACTCAGAGAGACTTTTTTCTTATCGATTTGTGAGTGATCACTCAAATTAAGGGTAACATTTTTCTGTCATACCCTGTATGTGTATTTTCATAGTATTTCTTTTGTCATCTAATTTCATGGTATATTTTACTATACAGAAATACTAAAACTCCCTACTCCCAGGAAGCTAGGGGGAAGCTGCAGCGAAATTTAATTTTACTGAAAGGGTTAAAGTCTAAAAATTTGTTTTGTAAGCACCCAAGGGCAAGAAATTGGACTGTGTTCCTGAACCTGGAGCTTGTCTCGACTTTGGTTTTGAGGATTGTCAAAACAGCTGACGGTGATCATAACTACATTTCAACTTGATAATGTTTAGCATTTTTACCTCAGCACCTTGCAAGTTCCGGGACCTAGCAGGTTCTCCGTAAACCTTGGCTGACTTGATGGATAGCTGAACTGTCTAAAGACAGAACACCCTGGCCACATGGAAGCGGATGAGTGTCCTACCAGGGTCAGTAGTTTCCTCTGCGATTTCCCCAGATAATTACCATCATGAACATCAATGTCTCAGCAATTTCCTCTCTTCTCTGCCAGCCCTCGTGGGAATATCTAAAAAGAACTCTTAATATAGATTTAAGTTTCATGAACATAAAGCAGTATTAATTAGACTGGCTAAACTTCCTTCCTATATTCTGCCAAATTCTAGAACTTCTGCTAGATACATCTAGTCTGTAACGGCTGAATAAGAGAGGGCTCTTGCTATTCCACCTTCCCCAACCAGAGGCCTGACTTCCTGATACTTGGGCTTGATTCTCCAAATCTCTGGGGTCAATAAATTTTGCTGACAGCAGGTAGGAATACACCACTACTCCATAGGGGCTGTGAGTGGTACAGAGCTTACCTCCTTTTGCTTGTGATCACCATTCTCACTTTCCCTGGATGATTTCCTGGGCTGGTTAGGGTCCATTCTGCTGCCCTTTGTGACCCCTCTATCCCCAGGAAGCCTCTTTCTTGTCAGTTCTCTGATCACCAACCTTCTCTACATGATACACCTCTATTACAGCCATGCATGCAACACATGCTCATTACTACGTGTGTGTGCTTAGAATAATAGAGTCACCTAGGGGTTATCACTGATGTAGAGTATGACACTACAAGTCAGCAGTTTCCTCCTTCCTCAAGAAATCCTCAAATACGTAACTGTGTTTTTCTAGATTCAACCTTTAAGATGTTTGTAATGAATTAATCTTATTAGCAATCTTGAAAAAGGAAATGATTTTTCACTTTTTGGAGACACAGACTCTTTTGAACTATTGAGAAGGAAGAATTCCCGAAAGGATAAGAGGGGCACCACTAAATATAAGGAAACCACGACTTATTTAAAACTACCCTAGTAGTTTATAAAGACTTAGGTGACGGCCAAGCTTTAAAGAATTAAACATTTAATCAGTTGGTTATTTGGCCTTATGCCACCTAAACATACAGATGATTGACTTCATTTTTAAATGACTTGACCACATCATCCTGATGTTTTGGCATTTTGCCCACAGCTTCAGCATGCAGTGCTTTTTAAGAGAGCTCTTCACTGCCGTCTCCCGGTGAGCTGATGAATGGCTGGGAGTTAGGAGGCAATGCTGGTTCTACACTAAGCAGGTAAACTTGGGTAAACTGGATAATCTTGGGTAAATTAATTTGTGTGGGCCTCAGTTTCCTCTTTTGTAAACTGCAAGTTGAATTGATTATAAAAATCTGTAACTATGGAGCTAACTGGCAAGGAAAATCCTTAGGACTCCGTGAATAACTTTGCATAAAGCATGCGTTTTGCCTCCTGTGCTGTTTTTATTTTACCTTCTAACGTGCACCTTGAGTCTCAGGTTCAAGTTATCTACAAGGAGCTCCATGTCATCCCTATGAATTAATACACCCTTATACTCTTCTTGTCCCTGGGCTTAGGAGCACCTTCTATCTCAGAATCTAATAAGGGCATTCTTCATGAGGATAATTAAAAGCCTTCACCCTCAACCAACAAAACAGGCTTTAATCAAAAAGTTGAATATGGTGATTCCTCCTCCCGTGGTTGAATAAATCAGATACAAACCGGGATGCAGATACGCAAGATCAAAGTGGAAACTACCTCTTCTGGTTCCGTGAAGAGCAAATTGTTTTATTGACTTTTCTTCAACATAGCTCTTGTTCTGCCTTGTAGGGGTTTTCTTCTTTGCATTTTTTTTAAAATGGAATTTGAGGATCTCTAAGGAAGGAAACAAGGAACTTTGACTAACACAGCCTCTGTCTTGCTAGAGGCAGAGCTGACTTTGATATTGTACTTTTTAATTACAGTGGAGACTACCAAGGCCTCCTGAGTAAAAGCCAGCCACCGTCTTTCCTTCCAGAAAACAGACAAGGGTGTAGGCAAGGAAACAAGGACATCTCAGTCTTCCTGAAAATAGGAGCCTGAGATGCCTATATCAGGAGGAATGCTTGGGCACTGTCTGTCCCTCTCCAGACATTAGCCTGTTGGGCACTGGCAGAGATGTGGCAAGAATTTCTGAGGGCCACACGGGGTCTGGACAAACCTCATTTCACAACTTAATCATTCCAATGGATAGGAGCAGCAATGCTTTGCCTGGTAGTTATGTAAGATGAAAGGAGTCTCAAACCTGAATAAAACTGTATTATTCAGCTGCTTTCATTCACTCTAAAGGCATTCTACTCTATAGGTTATGCATGAATTCTTCCCATTTGCCAGAGTAAAGCACAGTAGCCAAAAGTCATCAATGTTTTATAAACTGTGACTAATCCCATACATAGTCTTCTGTGTCTCTCTCTCTTTTCCCCTACTGTTCAGAATATTTTGTATTTGCAGATATTTAGCTGCTGCTTCTCTGTACTGTTATTATTTTTTAAATCACTTGAGACCATGGCATACTCTGGGGTTTAGGATTGATAGGGTTATTAGGGAGGCCTGCTCTCCCAAACCTTTAGATCGCTTTGAAATATTTTCCTTGAAAATACCAACAAATAAATCTGAAGCTCTGCCTTCCAGAAGTGGCAGCATGGTGCATTTCCAGGGGCCGCTTGGTTTTTACCAAGCTGTTAACTCCCCAAAATAGTGGTGGGCTCATGAATGTTTAGCAAATCATGGTAATGAATGTGGCCAAGGCAGACATAGCCAGTGTGTGTTTTTTTAATCATGCACCATTTAGTACAAAGATGACTCTTGGATGTTTTGGCAAATTAATTTGTATTGCACTTCAGAGAAGGGAGAGAGCAGCTGGGCTCCAGCCCACGGAGCTGCACTAGCTGGATCTGCTAATAAAGTTGCTGCTGCCACTGCCTCCTATGAAAGCACAAATGGAACTGTGAGGCACAGGGAATTCTTTGCTGTTTCCCTCCAGGGTTTTGGTTGAAGCCATGTCAGTCCTTTAATGCTTCCAAGAGTTCCTGCTGTGCCATGTCAGCAACTTCAGTGCAGCGACTGAGCAACCATTTCCAAAAGAGGCATCCTCTACAATTTAACAATCGATCACAATGCCATCTTCTTTGAAATTTGATTAAATGTGTACTCTTGGACTTTTATGCAATTCAAATATAACTCCTCCCCCACTGCTCTTTTATGTGTGATATTTTGTGAAACCCTGTGTGAAAGGTCTTTTACAGGGTCTGGGTATTTGCTAAGTGTTGATTTAAAGACAAATGATCTAAAAGAAAATGGTGTTTGAAAGAAGTTCCAAAATTAGTTACTCTTCTAAGAAAATATCAGATGGGAAGTGGAAGGAGAGGGAGATGTAAGTTAACACATATATAAACATATTCAAAATCCTCCCCAATCTTTGTCGTTCTAATAGCGTCTACACTATTGACTGCTGTCACCCCAAACCTCTTCATCATTAAGTCTCACCTCCCAACCGAGTTATATCCTAACACAACCAGCACACACCAGCTACCAGGTTTTCTTTTCTTTTCCTATGCCTCCCTTTTACTCTGTTGCCATTCAATTCTTCTTTTTTTTTTTAATCAGAAGCATATCTTTTCCCTCTTTCCCCTGATTTTTTCCAGTTCTGCCTCTTAACTATTAAAATAGCAGCACTAAATCCCAGGAACCATCCTTGCTCCTCTGCTTAGAGGGCAGAGGAGTGGGAGAAACCACACGGGCAAAGACAGAATTTTCTTTAGCAGGAGAGAAGGAAGAAGGCTGGGAATACTCATACTATAGTAATTTTTTGATGGCTACAGTCTTGTCCCTGGGTGCACATGACCTTCTTCTAAAAATACGTAAGAAGACCGTACTGTTCTGCCTTTCAGGAGAGCTGTGGGCCACCAGGAGTTGGTGAGGCCTGGGGTTAGTTTCGAGTTTTTTCTAATATCAAATATGTTTACTGAGACCTTTAAGACTTGAGCTGAGTTGGAATTTACCAAGACACTTAGAAAGACTAAAGGCTTTTCATATCATTTAATACTGTCATTTGATACTAATTTTATATTTTGCTTGATGAATAGCTCTATGACTATCTTCATATGTAAGAATTTAACATTTAAAATAATTTACACTTTCAGCCTGTGTGTTTTGTTATTTGGTTGCTAAATGAAGGACTAAAGAGTTCCTGAAAATGCTGAAAGGTAAGTGTTTCATGGTTTGACTCCTTCCAATAGCCTTCATGGTAGTGATGATGATAAAGATGGTAATGATATCAAATATTTATGGAGAGTTTAATTTGTATCAGGTGTGTCCAAGGACTTTATATATATATTAATTAATTTAATCTTCATAACAACCTCATTAGGTAGAAACATCTATTATTTCCATTTTTCATGTAAAGAAACAGAGGCACAGAGAAGTTAAGTAACTAGTGAAGTGGGCTTGGTGCCAAGTTGCTTGGATTGGCCGAGCACAACCTGTGCCTAGCTGTGCAGCCTGTAATAAATGGCCGAAGAGAACTTACCCCAGGGCTGCCTTTAATGGGCTGTCAGCCAGTTTGCCACCTCTGCTCGACATTTATCTCTATTAGAAACACAGATTGGAAAGTTGCCACTGGCTTCTGATGTCAGATAATGTGCTGTCCAACTACACATTAATAAATAAGGACAGAAAATAGAATCACAGCTTTTGGCCTATCTGTGGCAGACAGACTATGGCCCTTAGGGCACCCAGACTCTGAACAAATTAGTTTCCATAGAATTATGGTTAGAATTTTTCGAATCTGAGCATCTACTATTTTGTGCCCAGGACTGTGCCCAGGTAGACATAATAGAAAACATAAAAGAAGCAGAAAAATACTATTATCAGTTTTAGAGTCACCTGCGTGTCTGTAGGGGAAACATGACAGCACACGGAAAATAACTAATGAGCAGTACATGGGCACATTTGAGTGAGGTCCAATGTGTGCATTTCAGATAATGAGTACTATGGCAGCTGTATATTGCATAATGGAGCCTGGACCTAATGCAGGTGGTACATGTGGCTGCTTCAACAGCTCCACCATCCATGAGCCCTGGGAAATACAAGATGTCATTCCACATTCACCCTCTCCAAAGCCTTGAAATAAGGCATGACTATCAGCATTGAGTCAAAAATTGGCCAGTAATATTTTTCCACATTGACTTTGGATTCATAGGTAAGCAGATGAGTGTTATGATCAACACTGAAAGGTAGAGTGTGACCTCTAGAAGTGTCTTTGCTACTTGCTGGAAGGCTTGAGTCTTTATTGGTCCTGAAATGTCCCATGACATAGCATGGTCCAAACGGCTAAACTATTCATTCATTCAATACATAATTAGAAGTTGCTACTTTGTGTCACATTCTCTGCTAGCTCTCTGAGATATTTCAAATTCTAGGAGGGTAAAGCACAGAATTTAGTGTCAGGAAATCTGTGTTATAATCCTGGCTCTCTCTGTAATTTATAGTGAGGCAGAATGAAAGTCAATTTACCTACCTTGGCTTCAACTCCACATTTGTGAATGAGCAATTGGCTACATCTGTTGTTTATAAACTGCGTTCCATGGAGTTCTGTGGGATCTTTCTCAGGGCTGCCTGGGATATTCCAGAACAGTGGTTCTCAACCAGGAGAAATTTCCCATCCCCTACTCTCAGAGGACATTTCAGTAATGTCTGGGGAACGTGTTTGCTTCTGGCATCTAGTGGCAGACGGGTAGAGGCCCTGGATGTTGCCAAACATCCTATAAGGCACAAGATATCCCCCACAACAAAGAATTAGGTGACCCCAAAATGCTGAAAACACCCAGGTTGAGAAACGCTGCTGTGGAAGACATGTGCGAGCCCGAGCTGGTGGGTCTCTGGGCCCCTAACCCACTAACACCAAAGTACATCCACTTTCATTTGCAGGGTCTAGCAAGCGATATCTGACAGACAGTAAGCACATGTGCAAATTTAACTGTCTTTATTTTCTATAACTGAGATTAAATTATATGTTAATTCCCCCACTCTGGTTCTCATTCAGCTCAGAGTTTACACTAAGGTATTTCAAAGTTCTGTTCCTTCCTTTCCTTTTCTTTAGCTCTGAATCTACCTCTGGGGTTTAAAAACCATCCTGGCATTGAGGGGAAGTAGAAGTCGAGTCCACTACCACCCTTAGTGCTACCCTCTTGTCTGCAGCCATGCACCCCTCTCTGCCGGTCTTCAGTCATCGGATCATTTTTTAACATTTCATTTGTTTAGAGTAGTTTTAGGTTCACAGCAAAATTGAGGGGAAGGTACAGAGATTTCCCATATACCCTCCACACATGTATAGCCTCCTCCATTATTAACATCCGATACCAGAGTGGCAATTTGTTAGAACTGTTGAACTTACACTGACACATCATAATCACCCAAGGTCCATAGTTTACCTTAGGGCTCACTGTTGGTGTTGTATGTTCTGTAAGTTTGAACAAATGCATAATGAGATGTATCCATCATTACAGTACCATGGAGTATTTTCACCGCCCTAAAAATCTTCTGTGCTCTGCCTGTTCGTCCCTGTCTGCACCCCCACCCCTACCCCTGGCAACCACTGAAATTTTTACTGTCTCTATAGTTGTGCATTTCCAGAATGTCATACAGTTGGAATCATACAGTATGTAGCCTTTCCATATTGGCTTCTTTCACTTAGTAATGTGCACTTAAGTTTCTTCTATGTCTTTTCATGGCTTGATAGCTCATTTCTTTTCAGCATTGAATAATATTCCATTGTCTGGATGTGCAACATTTATTTACCCAGTAACCTGCTGAGGGATATCTTGGTTACTTCCAAGTTCTGGCAATTAGGAATAAAGCTGCTGTACACATCCATGGACAGGCTTCTCTGTGGACATAAGTTTTCAACCCCAGTCATCAGTTTTTATCTTTGCTGTTCTCGTCTCTGACCTGCCATATCCACCAGCTCCTGGGCCTCACAGTACCTGCACTAGCATGCTCTAATCACATCTGTAATGAGATCTGGTTCGCTCCCTCGGCACTTGTGTTCTTATTTTGGGGCTACTGGAAATTTTCACATTTGTTCCCTGACCCCTCTGGGCTGCGGAGCCTCAGGGTAGGGCTCTCTCAGACCCTCTCTACCTACGCCTGACCTGGCACTATTTCTAATCACAGTTGTGGCCCCATGCTGGAGAGGGGGCCTTCTCTGTGAGGCTCTCTGGCACTCCTAATGGGGATCTGAAAAATGGGACACATTTCTCTTGCACTTTCAGACCCCCAATTCTATCAAGGTTTCCTTTGCAGAGACCCCCACCAGCAGCTTATTCTGTTGTTTCCCCCTTCACTATCTTTTCTCCTCCTAGCTGGTTGAAATTTATCTCTTTAAGAGTGGGAAATGGCTTCTACATAATCTGGCATTTTTTTCCAACTTTATTGTATGTAGTATAAAATTAATGCTCTTATTTTTATCAAAATGGCCATTTCAATAAATGCTTTCTTCTTTCAAAATCCTTGCTCTTGAAATAGCAAAACTTGCCTTTTAAGCTATTAAGTCTGTCGTGAATTTCAACACCCTAAACATAAGAATGGACTCCTTTGTAATCCAGTGATGTCTGGCCTTTCCTAGTGATAGGAATGCCACTGACTCGAGGTGTAGTGGGTTTCAGGATTAATAGTTATAGTTTTAACATACTTTCAAAAATGTGATGTGCTGCTTAAAAAGAAAAGAAGGAAAGAAGGAAGGAAGGAGGGAGGGAAGGGTGGGAGGGAGAAAGGAAAGTGGAAGGAAGGATTGAAAAAGCCATGGACTAGAAGGTCTCTATTCTTATTCTTTCATAAAGTGATCTGAATGTGTGAAAAGCCTAGGATGTAGTCTATACTTATTATTCTCTTTCCTTGATGTATAATTTTCTTCCTTAAAGAGACTACGGGAAGAAAAGACCCTGGAGTTTCCAAAAGGAAGCAAGGAGATCCACACAGTTTTCCTTTGAAACTCATTGTCAACAGGAAAACAGGATCGGATAATTGGAAACATTTTACACAGACATTTGGCTAGATACCACTCATATATTATTCCTACCAGAGAATTTGCTTCTCAACACTTGGAGATATTCAAAGAGATAGAAAAAATATTCCCCACCAGGGAAAATAATATAATTATCAAATTCAGGGATTGAGGAATATCTCTCTCCCACCCCACATCTCTTTTTATCATCTATCTATCTATCTATCTATCTGTCTATCTACCTACCTATCTATCTACATATCTATCTATTTAATCTTTAGTACAGGTGGTAATTTCTGCCTATTTTTTAGGAGACTAAGATTTAAATCCCTAATGGTAAGGCAAGGATTTATTTGAAAGGCATTGTGTGTCATTCATTCATTCAAATAATGGAATGTGCAATCCATAGATAAATTCCTTGACCTAGGGGTTTAGAAGACAAGATCCTAGTCCTACCTGGGTTATTAATTAGTAATATAACTCCGAAAAAGCCACTATATCTTTATGTAGCTCAACTCTCTCATCTTTAAAATTGAGGACTATTTCTATGGTTAGAAATATGTGTCTTTTTCTCCTACTACCCACCCTTGGCATATACAGCTTTCTTAGACTCTAATGTGCACATGAATGTAATTCCTACATTTAATGATTTAAACTGCCTAAGATTAAATACTCTATCAGTTCTATTACATCTGTGGTATCTTACTTAGCAATCATTACCTGATAAAGTGCACAGTAAGTAATAATTACCGATCTAATGAATATAAGCCATTGGCAAACCAAGAACTAAAATCATCCCTTTTGACTACAAATACATTCTCCGTGTTTCAGATAAAGTCTAAACTATAACATGTAAATTTTTATTGAAAGTAATCTAACAAATAAGACACTTCAGCTGAAAACAAAGTAAAATCAATCTTATTTTCCCTTTCTTTCCATTTAATTCCCCGAGTTTGGGCAAAATTTAATCAATGGAGGGTCGTGTTGAAAGCTAACACATTTATGTGGTGGGTCAGGTTTCTGATTAAAGAAGGAACATTGAACTTTAGTCAGCTCAACATTCTGGGAAATGCAGCTATTCAGTCATGTTGCATCTGCCACTGGAATAATTTATTATGAAGTTCCATTCATTTAAAAGAAGGTGTAGGTAATTAGATTTTCCACTCAAAGCTTTGCTATCTGGTGGGAGCTAACATTTTAAATTAAGAAGGCTTTTGGAAGGGCACAGTTATATTGAGATTACTATACAGTCCCAAAGTAAAAATCCCCTACCTACCATTGCTGAATCTCATGGCATGCTCCCAAAATGCATCCCTGGAGGTTTTCCATCTATGTCAGTGGCCATATTTCTACCTCTTCTTGAAAAATGGGCCATCCTGTTATCGATGTTAAGTGATAATTCTCTGGGTTCACATGTTCCTATTTACCTTTGAGTCAGAGTAGCTGATAACTGCTATCAGCTGCATAACTCATTTTCCCTGAAGTTCTGGTTTAAGATAAGACTTTGCTTGCATTCTAGTCTCCAGATGGAATATGTGCTTGCGTTTAAAAAAGTGTGCATGTGCACCCACGTATGTGAGAGGCAGAAATAGTGCAAGAGGAGTGCAATCTAGATCTTGCTATGGATTCCATTCTTATCCTTCCCACGGTCGGATAGATTGACGGTGATTGTGATCCCGATTCTGGCTCTGCACTGAGTAATTATGGAATGATGGGGAAAGTCTTCACTTACCCTCTCTTTCTTTGCCAAGGTATTTGATGAAGACAATGACGGTCTCCAAAGCAGTTTCTGTTGCTATTAGTCAACATATACTAAAAGCCTAGCATAGTATGTTTTCTGAAAACATGAACAAGCCAAGATTTTTGCCCTTTGAAAATTCACATGGCTTAAGATGAATGAATAAGTAGAAATAACTCTGCCATGTACCACTATCATCTGAAATCTTATTCAGAGCAGATAGTGTTATTGTGTTTCTGTTATTACAGATTCAATATTGACTGGAGTTTCATCTAGATCCATATCACCTGGCTATTATGTAGGTGAGGAATATAATACTTAGCTAGATCGCTTAGATGTTTCTGCTTTACATATTCTGTTCTTAAGGAGACCTCTGAATGCCCCAGTATTTATAGTGAATACAATCAAGAATCATCTTTTGAACTAATAAGATCTAATCTGTAGAAGAATCTGACTGCAATTTTTTCTTTTTCCTAAATGTTCATTTACTCAGAAAAAGCACAGAAGAAAGTTTATGGCTCATTTGAAGCATATCAGGATCTGTTTAATGAAGAGAGGCAGTTGGGACTGCATATTTTCAGTTGTGAAAAAGGAAATTAATAAGAGATGGAGATAACCACGGTTTCTATGGAAGTGGGCTTGCAACACAGGTATGACTGCTTCCCACTGAGGTTTACACAGCAAAATAAACTCAGCTGCTGATTGTCTTGTGCTTTTTTGCAGACACCTGTTACAATGCAATGTGATGAGGATGTATCAAAGCGCCATCCACCCCCACAGGTCAAAATATTCTAATACCTTGTATTTATGTGGCAACTGCCTCCAGGGACCTCACAGTGCTGACACACAACATTACTCCCTGATTACATTTCACAAGCCCCTACAGCAATTGGGTGACCGCTGTGCAAATCCAGCCATAGCTGCATGCTCCGAGTGTGGAAACAGAACAGTACTTGGAAATCCAGCCCCAAATATGAACTTTGAGTGCAATGCTGCATGATGAATTAAAGGCAAGGAGGCTTGGGCTGGCCATCAGAAAGGGCTTTGTCTCCAGAGCAACATTAAATGTAAAATTAGGTTCAAAAATAGAGTGGTCATGGCTGGTAATATAAAAAAAAAATGGCTGGGCATTATGGATTATTATTAAGAAATAAAGTAAGAGACCAGTTATCAAGAGAAAGATTGCCTGACTTGGTTGAGTCTAACCACCATTTGTTTCCTGTGGGTCAGGTGCTCATCAACACAGTAAAAGAACTATGCTTATTTAAATCTACATCATGCCATAGCTCTGCTTGTGGGAGAGAACCGTAACAGAGGCAGGAGCAACCTGTGGCCAAGGGAGCATCATACACGTCCAAGCTATCTGGGAACTGGCAGACCTCCCAGTTCAGCAATGTAACACATTTATTGCGGGTAATGGAATACACCTCTATATCAAAGGGATGTGTATTCAATCTTTCTCACCATATTTTCTGGATGTAAGTATTAACGTTTTCACTGGCTGTGCTATGAAGCATACGGGGTCCTCAGAGCCCAGAAAAACATGTGGCTTTGATTTCCACTTAACATTAATGTCCCCAGTATAGACACTTATTTATAACAAACTGATGATGTTGAGGATGCCCCTCCCTGCCCCCTTCCCCTCCTCCTGGCAAATTTCTGGTACCTGGGCTAAGGGCAATGATTCCTTCTCTCCTGTCATTAGCTTGGCCTGGCATTAACAGGCAGAATGATAATCATCTTATTTTCATATGTGAGAAAACCCAACAAAAGCTTCAAGAGCTAAACTGCAATTAGGACACTGATTACCATATGAATAATTTGCCAATATATTGTCATCACTGTCAGAATGAAGGAAAGGAAAGGAAATAAATGAATAACTATAGATCATCATGACAAGTGTGGGGACACTTCAGTTCTTTTTCTTCCACATGCAGAATGAACAAAAGCACAGTAGACCCAGGACCATCTTAGACCTAGACAATTGTGATACTTGCTCCAAACTCAGTGCTTTAGTGCAACACCCTCTAGTCTTCTGGTTACTTCACTCCCTATGGGATGAGGGGTGCCTTGGGGACCCAGGGAAATGTCCACTGAAAACCTTGCAGATCACACGCCAGGTACCCATAACCTGGACATTTCCCATCAATTGGGCGCAAGTATGCTTCCAGTGATTTTGTGTGCCTTTTACCCAGACTTTTCTAAGCCTGAGGACAATGGACAGTTGTTTCAGGGGTGTGTGGATGAAGCTTGAATTTCTGAGGAGTATGTCTTGGTATGTTTGTGGGGTGCTGCACTGCGTGATGATGAGTGGGAATGAGGGAGTGGGTATCCTGTGAGCAGGGGCCTGTCTCGGTACTCTTGCAAATATTAGTGTGAGTCTACATAGACACATGCCAAATAATCTCAGTCACTACCCCTACTACAACCAATACACCCCTACAGTGAATCTTAGGCTTCTGGCTGTAGAAATAAATTTTTATTTTTCCTTGAATTGCTACAAAGCACTGGCCCTCTTCTTTTTTGTTAAAACCCAAAGGCCAACAGTTAGATTACATCCCACTTTTTCAATCTTCTCAAATCTTTGTAGGGACAGAATGCCAAAGGCAGCACACATATACTCAATCAAGAAAGTAATTTTGGAAATGATGGTCTGCACAAATGGATGCGACTATTAGGTAAGACGCCAGGAGGCATGGCTTTAATGCTCAGGGTGAAATTATGTTGAGGGAATTTTTTTTTTATAACTGATTGCCCCCTGGTCTGCCTTATTCCCTGCTTCTTGGAAATGATTTTCATATCCCCTGTTTTCCATCAATTATTTCTTTTCATTTTATGTGGCAAGTGTGAGCCTGGCAAGGCCCAGTATCAGCAGGACTTTGAGATGAGTAGACAGAGTGCTATTGTAGGATTATAGCACTGGGCAGAATTTCAGAGAAGCTAGCCAGGTCTGTTCTCTTCTCAATCTAATACTTCTCCTAGTCTATAGGAAAGGGAAAGCAGGACAGCAAAGAAATAAGAAATGGATGATACTGGGCACTTGAGAGAAGGGAATGGGGGTCAGTGAAGAGGTGAAAGGCATGAAAGGGAGATGTCAACCAAATTTGGTCTTTTATAAAATTTTAATTAAGGAGAGGCTTAGCAAAATGGATACCTGCTTACAAATTGTATCATAGGCATTTAGAATCATTTCTTAGGGTAGATTTTCCCAAGCGAGGTTCAATGGTTCAGCAGGTATCAGTATTTTAAGGCCCTTGCTGTCTAAGTCAGATTGTAACCTGCACTTCAACTGGAACTATCTGATGCTTCCTGTTTTACTGGATTTTCGCTAGTTTAGCAATTACTTCCTTTTTATCATTATTAAAAAAATTCTTGTTTAATAGCCAAAATGTTATCTTACTCTTTTAATTTTATTTTCTATTGTTACTAGTGAATCAAATGGTTTTCAATATGTCTGTTATCTTGTATTCCCACTTTTCAAATGATTTGTTTAGGTCTTTTGCCCATATTAGAGTCTAAGTATTTTAGTTAGGGAACCTTTCCTGTTGGATATTAGATGGCACAGCCATTGTATGTAAAAAGTGACCCATGCAATGTGTTTTCAACTCAATGAATTTTTGTTTGTATGTAGACCCAGGCACGCTGTTTTCCTTTTTATTTTATTTTTTAAAATTTGCTTTGAAATATTGTAGCAGTTGAATGACTTAGGATGAGAGTAAAGCTGATTTTGTCCTTTTAAAAAACTATTTTTAAAGTCTGATCATTTAAAATGAAACCAGAAAATACTGTGGGTCATCAACTGAATCAACACTGTAGCTAATTCTAACTTATTTTTTAATCAGCTAGCAACTGTTTTTCTTGTAAGCACTGACATGAGACACATATAAGGTGATTTTCTCAACAGGGGAAAAAAATTTAAAGAGCTTTTTGCTCCTTTGAGAAATGCTACAAAGAGATCTGGTAAGAGAGAAGGAAGCTTGAGCCAAGAACTTTCCCTCGGTCCCCAGAGACAGTAGAAATGAAATGGCCACTTCAGTCAATCTCCATCTGCTACAGGAGTCCACACTGAAGCCTTCTTTCGCTTAATTTGCTGGACTGGATTATTTCTGAAGCTTGTTCTCACTTTAGAAGAATAGCATATACACCACGAGTGAAGGACGGGAAGACACAGCAAAATGACCTTGCCTCTCCAACGAAATCAAACTTAATCTTTTTTGAATGGTTCAAGAGGTTGCATTTTTCATTCCTTTACTCATTTGTTCAATTACTATATATTGAGCTCTGTGCTTAAGGCATTAAGCTGTTGCAAGGAGGATATAAAAAGAAATTATATCGCTTCCTGCCCCACAAGCCTGTGTGGTTGAGTAGGAATGATGTGACACGTTCTTAACGTGACATCATCCAAGGTGGAAGTGATAAATGATCTATGAGAGGTTCAGCTGAGGTGCCATGGATGTTCAGTGTTGGGGAGTATCCAAATAACCCTGCATTGACCAGACTCTGGAACTGCTGCTCAGTGTTTCATTTCCATTTGCTTGTGTAGTTGGAGCAGCTGCACTGCAAATGGCAGAACTTCCTGGTAGTGTGGCTCAGGACTGCCCTTACAGTCCACGGGGGGATCCCTCCATGGTTAAGGTAGGCAGTTCCTGTTTGCTGGCTGTCAGTATAGTTTTCTTCTGCTTTCCATTTGTGATATCATTTCTTTCCCATTGAATATAATCTGATGGTACTGAATTAGGGGCCCTGTCCTTTTTAACTAAATTTGGCGCATGGTCCAAGCTGTGCTAAACCTCTATTCCCACTCTAAAATTTGAATGTAGAGCAAAGTGACAGAATTCATCCTCTCTGGATTGTTCATATGGTTCCTATATCCAGTCTTGGTTCCTGCTCTGATTCTCTAACCTCTCTGAGGTTATCATTCGAAATCCTCACCTTACGTAGGTTAGCTAGAGTTGGGTTTTTGGTGCCAGGTAAAACATTTGTTGTCTCCTGTCCTGGACTTATTTTTCTACCCTTCTGTAGCCTGCCCTTCCCCTAGGAGGCTGACCGGAATGGACTATATCAAAGGCTTCTCTTTTCCTCTGGTTTATGGTTGGGTTTTGACAAAGGAGAGTTCTCATAGGAGATCAGAGGAAGGAGGAAACTGAGATCAGATCTCTTGGCCCCTTCCTTGTAAAATCACCCTTGGCTGCTTTGTTTCTCAACTAAGCCGGCGTTCTGACTGTAAGTGATAAAGTTTTGCTGTGCTAATTAAACAGACAACATTGCCACGTCTCTTATGTTAAAGTAAGGGGATTGGTGGAGAAGGGGTGAGACCCTGAGAAATTGAATGATATTAGACATGAACAAGGCTGAGACATTTTTGCTTCTGACTTTATCTAAGCCTCTCTTTATGGGAGTGGGGATGGTTCCTGTCCCTCCCCCCTCTGAGGGAACTAGCTGTCCTCTGCTTAAAGCTCTTCAATGACTGCACTTGAGCCAGTGCTTCAGTTGCCTCAGAATTTTATGTCTGTCTTCTTCAGCATCCACCCCCACTACCATTCTTTGTGGTTCATGAAGAGACTTAGCTCCCAATATTGCCTACAACCCCTACAAATTGCAAGGGTAAATGATCTTATACATTGAGTTTGAAAGTTTTCTCTTTTTTAAACTTTTTTGGAAGAATATAAAAAGGGTTGGTGTTAATTCTTTTTTAAATGTTTGGTGGACCTTACCAGTGAAACCATCTGGTCCTGGGTTTTTCTTTGTTTGGCGGTTTTTGACTATTGATTCAATCTGATTTGTTATTGGTCTGTTCGGGTTTTCTATTTCTTCATGATTTAGTCTCGGTAGGTTGTATGTTTCTAGGAATTAGTGCATTTCTTCTAGTTTATTCAATTTGTTGTTGTATAATTGTTCACAGTAGTCTCAGCATTACCCTGATATCAAAGCCAGATGAAGATATTACAAGAAAAGAAAACTACAGGTCAATATGCCTAATGCATATACATGGAAAAATTTTTAAGAAAATATTAGCAAATAGAATTCAACAGTACATTAAAAGGGTCATACACCATGACCAAGTGGGATGCAGTCCTGGGATGCAAATATGGTTCAACATATGCAAATCAATTAATGTAATACACTGCATTAGTAGAATCAAGGAAAAAAATAGTAGAATGAAGGATAAAAATCACTTCACCATTTCAATAGATGCAGAAAAGCATTGGATAAAATTCAATACCCTTTCATGATAAAAACTATCAATAAATTAGGTATATAAGGAATATACCTCAATAAAATATAGTCCATGTATGAAAATCCCACAACTAACTCATACTCAATGGTGAAAATTTAAAGATTTTTCTCTAAGATTAGGAAAAAGGCAAGGATGCTCACTCTCACCACTTTTATTAAATATAGTACTGGAAGTCCTAGCCAGAACAATCAGGCAAGAAAAAGAAAAGGCATCCAAATCAGAAAGAAAGAAGTAAAATAATCTCTGTTTGCAGGTGACATGATCTTACATGTATAAAACCCTAAAGACTCCACAAAAATAAAAACCATTAGAATTCAATAAATTTGCAGGATGCAAAATCAACATACAAAAATTGGTTGTATTCTATATACTAACAATGAACTATCAAAAAAGAAAATGAAGCAAACAATCTCATTTACAATAGCACCCAAAAGAATAAAATATTTAGAAATAAACTTAACCAAGGAGTTGAAAGACCCGTACATTGAAAATTATATAACATTGATGAAAAAAATTAAAGACACAAATAAGTGAATAGATATTCTGTGTTCATGGATTAAAAGACTTAATGTTAAAATGTCCATACTACCCAAAGTGACCTACAGATTCAATGCAATCCCGCTCAAAATCCCAATGGCATTTTTTACAGAAATAGAAAAAACAATTCTAAAATTCGTATGGAAACACAAAAGACCTTGAATAGCCAAAGCAATACTGAGAAAGAGGAACAAAGCTGGAGGCATAAAAATAGATATTTAGATCAATGGACCAGAATAGAGATCCCAGAAATAAACCCATGCATATACAGTTAACTGATCTTCAACAAGGATGCTAAAAATATGTAATGGGGAAAGGATTGTCTCTTCAACAAATCATGTTGGGAAAACTGGATATCCACATGCAAAAGAATAAAATTGGACCCTTATACCATACACAAAAATTAATTACAAATGAACTAAAGACTTACACATAAGAACTGAAAATGTAAAATTCCTGAAAGAAAACATAGGGGAAAGCTTCATGATATTGATCCTAGGTATCTCTTGGATATTGCAACAAAAGCAAAAATAGACAAATGGGATTTTGTGAAGCTAAAATGCCTCTGCAAAGCAAAGGAAATAACAGAGTGAAAAGGCAACGTATGGAATGGGAGAAAATATTTTCAAATCGTATATCTGATAAGGGGTTAATATCCAAAATATATAAGGAACTCCTACAGCCCAATAGCTAAAAAATGAGTACTGCGATTAAATGATGGGCAAAGGACTTGAATAGACATTTCTCTAAAGAAAACATACAGGGGCCAGCCCCGTGACCAAGTTGTTAAGTTTACACATTCCACTTCGGCGACCAGGGGTTTGCCAGTTCAGATCCTGGGCACAGGCCTACACACCGCTCATCAAGCCATGCTGTGGCGGCGTCCTGTATGGAGGAACTAGAATGACCTACAACTAGGGTATACAACTATGCACTGGGGCTTTGGGGAGACAAAAAAATAAAAAATCAAACAAAAAACAGTGATGCTAAACTTTAAAAAAAAACCATACAAATAACCAACAGGTATAGGAAAAGGTGCTCAATATCAGCAATCATCAGAGAAATGCAAATCAAAACCACAATGAGATATCAGCTCACACTTAGGACATTAGGATAATTGTTATAAAAAGACAAAAGACTACAAGCGTTGGTGAGGCTGTAGCGAAATTGGAAGACTTGTACACTGTTAATGGGAACATAAAATGGAGTAGCCACTATGGAAAACAGTATGGAGGTTCCTCAAAAAATTAAAAATAGAACTACCATACGATTCAGCAGTTCCACTTCTGGGTATATATTGAAACAGGATCTCAAAGAGGTATCTACATTCCCATGTTCTTTGCAAAATTATTCAAAATATCCAAGATATGGAAACAAACTAAACGTCCATTGGTGGATGAATGGATAAAGAAAATGTGGTGTATAAATACAATGCAGCATTATTCAGCTTTAAAAAAGAAGGAAATCCTGCCATACACAACAACATGGATGAATGTGGAAGACATTACACTAAGTGAAATTGGCTAGTCACAGAAGGACAAATATTGCATAATTCCACTTACACAAGGTATCTAAAATAATCAAACTCATAAAAACAGGGAGAAGAATGGTGGTTGCCAGGGGCTGAGAGGAAGGGGAAATGGGGTAGCTATTCAATGGATGTAAAGTTTCAGTTATACAAAATGAATAAGTTCTAGAGATCTGCTGTACAACATTGTGCCTACAGATAACAATACTGTATTGTGCACTTCAAAATTTGTAAAGAGTGTAGTTCACAAGTGTTCTTACCACAATAACAAATAAAGAAAAGTTTACTTACAAACAATAAATACATTTCATTATCTGGGAAAAAATAGCTGTGAAGGACATTATTGAGACAAGTGGCAAATTTCAAATACAGATAGTCAATTATATAACAGTATTGTATCCAAATTAGGTTTCCTGATTTTGATAATTGTATGGTACTTGTGTAAGAGAATGTCCTTGTTCTTAGAAAATACATATTGAAGTATTTTGGGGTAACAGTGCACAATGTCTGCAATTTCCTCTCAAATGGCAAATGATTCAGGAAGGAAAATATGTATGAGGATGTGTTCATGTAGAAAAAGAGACATAAAATGATAAATCAGGCAAAAGGTTAACACTTGTTGAATCTGGGTAAAGGTTATACTGGAGTTATTTGTACCGTTCATTCAACCTTAATGTATTTTTGAAGTTATATCAAAATAAAAAGCTAAATAAAAAAGAAACACACTTCTAAAAAGAGAGCAAAGGATCTTGTCATTTCTGTATCATTGGGAGCCTGGAAAGTAAGTTTGGAAAGTAAACAAGGAGTGCATTCTTGGGGTTTTTGAGCAACATTGATGAAATATAATCAAAGAAGGCTGAGTTCATTGGGATTAATGTTTTGGCTTAAACACTGGGTGGAGCGTGAATCATTTGCTGTATTGGCTAATCTAAACCTCTACCCAAAGTTGGCTTATAGTTAATAAGGTTAAAATGCTAGTACTCTCCACTCCTGCATTCTGAAGAGGGAGGGGTCTGATGCTGCAGGAAATAGGAATGTGGAATGAATTTATTATGTGCAGTCTGCTCAGCCATTCCCAACCACACACTCTGGGAGAACAGGGAGAGTAAATTTTATTTATTTATTTATTTTTTTTGGTGAGGAAGATTGGCCTTGAGCTAACATCTGTTGCCAATCTTCCTTTTCTTTTTCTCCCCAAAGCCCCAGTACATAGTTGTATACCCTAGTTGTAAGTTATTCTAGTTCCTCTATGTGGGATGCTGCCACAGCATGGCTTGATGAGTGGTGTGTAGGTCTGTGCCCAGGATCTGAACCAGCAAACCCCAGGCTGCCGAAGTGGAGCATGTAAACATAACCACTCAGCCATGGGGCTGGCCCAGAGGGTACTCTTCACTGAAGCATAAGGAAATCATTGGTAAGGAGCACACCACCAACCTTGAAGACCTCTGAATTGCCAGTTCTCTGTAGGCTAGATATAACATAGGGACATTTCAGTGGAATTGGGTTTCTGATCTCAATGGGAATAATGTCATATGCAATTGTAGAGAACAAGTGGTGATGCAATTATTACAATAAAATTATATTTACAACGGTAGAGGATTTGACATGCAGGAATTTCTGGCAATGGCTCCTTAGAACTAAAATAGATGGGCAACCTAGTAAAATGCTTCTTGAAATACATAGGCAAAATGAAAAATTTAGGTTGGCTGGGAAGAAAACAAATTTGAATTACCTTAAGTGGGATTTATCCATTTGCTAAGTTGGTGCACAGACCCAGAGTCCCTTGAGTTAAGGCGTGGGAAGGTCCCTTTGAGTAACAACTATGAAAAACACTCACAAGGCTTCTCCAAATGTTCCTGAAGTCATTTACCAGGGTGACTGTGCCTGGGGGAGGATGGAGCTCAGCTCTTCTAGGGTTTATTGGGTACTAGCTCTGAACTTAAGATAACTGTCAGAGACCCAGAATAACACTATGGTTCACAAGTCATGGTAGGAGCTTGTGGAGCTCAGAGTATATGGAGTCCTGGACAGTGTCTGTCTAAAGATGTGATGGATGGAAACATGAACTCATATTTAGATTATTTTCCCAGATGTAAAATATATGGTATACTTAGTAATTGAAAAAACTTCCATATTGGTTTCCCAACCTGTGGACCAAGGAGAGAAAAAGCAGAAGCCCAGTTTGCAGATTTATCTGTGCAGTATGTCAGCACCAGCAAGAAGAATTTGGCTGCTACACTACAGTCCCACTCGGATGGTCTGAAAGACAATGGTGAACAGAAATCCTCCAGATGAGCAGACCTTTTCATAGAACTTCTAGTTGTATTTTTTGAGCCGAAAGAGAGACAGGCTAAAGTCTAGACCTACAGTGACTCCTGGGCAGGAGCTAAAGGGCTGGGTGACTGGTCAGGGACTTGGAAATGACAAAGTTGAAAAATTGGTGGTAAGGATGTCTGAGAGAGAGGTGTATGACTGGATCACTCAGAATGGGTACAGCATGTGAAGATATTCATGATCTACATAACGCCCTTCAGAGGACATCTACTGCAGAGAAGAACAAGATGTTCTTTCCCTGGAAAGCAGTCTTTTGTCCTCAGCCACCTATTCCTATCCAATGAGTCCAAGTACAAAGTATTTAGGGTGGCAGGGATAGAAGTTCTGCATGAGTTCAAACTTGTGGTCTTCCTCTCAATTGGCTACTGCCACTCTCAACTGGCCAAACCACCACCAACATAGACCAATGGTGAATTCCTGATAAGGCACCACTTTCAAGAGAGGACTGGCCAGGTACCTGGTTGCATGTTAGTTATATCTGACCGCTCTCTGCATAGGGAGGGCATAGCTTTGTCCTCATAGGGGTGGATTCATATTTCAGGAATGCTCAGCCCACCGTTCATGTATCTGACGAATGTTTTCTTCATTGCCATGGTATACTACATGACATCACCTCTGGCCAGGGGGCACATTTTATAGCAGAATAAGTGCGGAAACACAGGCACACGGTGTGGTCTCGGCATGTGTTTCATTACTGAGAAGCACTTGGCTTAATAGAATGCGGGGATGGCTAGCTGAAAGTCCAGTTATATTTCTACCTACGAAATATCTTGTGAGATTGAGGTGCTGTATGATAGGATGTGGTAGACACCATAAATGAGCATCTCTCTTAGCTAGTTTTGCTTACATTAATCTCCCTGTTAATCAGAATATTTGGCTCTTGGAATCAAAAAGTGAAGATGAGAGTGGCCTCTCACTCACACCATTCAACAATCCACTTTGGAAACATTTGCTCCCTATCTCTGCAATTTTGGCCTTAGAGGTTTGGGAGGACTTAGAGTGAAAAGGAGGAATTATTTTGTCAGCAAGCAGTTATCTTTCCAATGTACTGGACTCTCTGGTTATTTTGGATTCCTTTTTGGCAGAGTAAAGGGTCATTTTTCTTTCTGGGGTGACTATCTCAATTATCAGGAAGAAATATGACTTCTGCCACTCAAAGAGAGCAAGGAGTAGCATGAGATCCAGGGGATTTAATAGAGAAATTCTTGCTTACGTGGTCAATAGCCTGTACTCAATAGTTCTAGTCAAGGGAAAACTGCAGCAACCCAATTAAGACAAGACCACTAAAATCTTAGATTCTTTAGAAGCAAAAGTTGGGGCCACACCATCAGGTAAAGTCTTTGTTTAGCTGAAGTCTTTGTGGAAATGATGGGAACATGGGATGAAATTGCAGAAGATGATCAATTTAGGTGCTATGACTAATTACAGAAGCAGGGACTTTGGCAGTTATATGTTTTTCTATAATTATTTTTTTCTTCCCTCTTTTCCTCTTCTTCCTTATATGATGGACACAAGTCGTGATTAATGTTTTAGGTTTCAGTGGGAGATGACTAAATTGACATCAGCCTGTTCTAATGCATTAACTAATGAGACATTGTGCAACCTCGTAGTGGGGACACGACTTAAATTTTTCTTTTTAATTTTTAACTTTATTGAGGAGTAATTGACAAATATAACTATATATATTTAAAGTCTGCAACATGATGATTCAATATACATATACGTTGTGGAATGATTACACAATCAAAATAGCTAAAACATCCATCACTTCATATAGTTAACTCTATTTGTGTGGGTGTGGTGAGAATGCTTAAGATCTGCTGTCAGCAACTTTCACGTATACAAGTATTACTAACTATATTCACCATGCTATATGTTAAAACCTCAGAACTTACTGTTCTTATAGCTGAAAATTTATACCCTTTGATCTCCATCACCTCATTTCCCACTTCCCAAGCCCCTGACAACCACCATTCTATTCTCTGTTTCTATGAAATTGCCTTTTTCTTTTTAGATTCCACATATATCTGATATATACCTATATATGTATATATCACATTTTCATTATCCATTCACCCACTGAAGGAAATTTAGGCCATTTCTATATCTTGGCTATTGTAAATAACGCTGCAGTGAGCATGGGTGTGTAGATATCTCTTTGAGACACTGATTTCAATTCCTTTGGCTATATACCTAGGAGTTGGATTGCTGAATCACGTGGTAGTTCAATTTTTAATTTTTTGAGGAATGACCACACTGTTTTCCATAATGGCTGACACACTTTCCATCAGGATAAAGGAAAAGAGTAGATACTGGAAGGTAAAAAAGGGTAGACCATGTGAAATGTCTTCTGATTGCACCCCAGATCCTCTTCATCGCTCTCCAGCCCAGTCTCTGCCTCAGAAGGCAATGGATTCAGTTTGCTTTGACCATCGGGAATCTCTGAAGTATTGCTTCAGGTCACCTGTGTCTCTGGACTGGGAGGGGCCTCTTTTACACAACTCTATTCTTTTGGGTTCAGGTAACTATTTTCTTGTTCTTGCACTCTCCTTTGTGGTTCTCTCACTGACTCACAGCTTTGTGAATAGCATTTTGACCTTCATTGGCATATCCCAATGTGAATATGTTTTCTGTTTCTTGTTGGGTTCCTGACTGATACAGTTGCATAACACTACAATATAGTGACAAAATGAACTGCAATCTCGGTGTTCATTTACCTTCATTCACCTATGTGGACATTATAGTGATAACTAATCTTCTGAATGATCACAAAGTTAAATTATGTGCAGTAAAAGTTTAAGATGTGAAACATTTTATGATATCCCACATTTAATACATATTTTAGTACTATGATAAACTTTAGAAATATTTTATAACAATTTAAAGGCTGAAGAACCAGAGCCAGAAATATTAAAAGACTTAGCCAAAATGTTGAAGTAGTACCAGAAATATGATTAGAATCTTGTACTTTTCTCAGAATGTCCTCTATTCTTTGGCTTGAGTGCTATCAAAAGTTTAGTGTATTTATTTATCCTCATTAGCAAACCTTTTCCATAAATCAAGTATAGTAAAGATATTATATCTTTCTGGCTATGGTACAATTTATGTAGTCAATCATTGGGGGTGACTTCTCAGAATCTTCAACAAATTTTGTGAATTTTAGGTTGCAATTTTGTATTTATTCATTTGTCTGTCAAATTATACACTGAACTTCTTGAAGTCTGGACTTTAACTTTTATTTCTGTATGCTTAATGCTTAGTACAGTGTCTGTTACTTAGCATCCACTCAATATAATAGATTTGTTTAATAAATACACGTCCATCACTAGCTGGGTGAAAATTTAGATAAGTCTTTCTGTATGACCTGCTTTTCCTGAATATCTTTGAATGGTCTAATATCTTTTAAATGTTTCTCTCTGGTTATGCCAAATATAAAGCCAGGAGCCTATGCCTTTATAAAGTGTGTTTTTTATCTTCAAAGTTTAGATCACATGGTTGCAATCAGCATTGTTTTACGAGCAGAAGCATATTTTCTTCTTTAAGTTCCTCCTTGCTCCCCATAAGCCTTCTGTGACTTCACCATCAGCTCTGTAATTATAGAATAAGGAGGCACATCTTTGAAATTCAGAACTTGCTCTTCAGGTAGTCTGTTGAGACTTCCTCGTGTATTTGTGTATGATGAGATTTATTGATCGAATCTCTTCCATCTTCATAGACAGATTGAGAGCCTGGCCAGGGTTATACAGCCAGTGTTCTGTGTCAAGGACATTAGTGAATAAAGGCTATTCCTGAGAGGAACCTGAAGGAGCCCTTTGAGGATATATGTTCTAGAAACTGACCAAAGCCATGGTCATTTGCAGCCTGTCCTTGTAGGCCAGTGGTGACAGCTAAGCCTAGGGAGTTTCAAAACTGTCATTGATAGAATAGTGATATGATATCTAATATAGTTCAATCACCTAATTATTGAACTTTTAGTAAGACCTTCTTTCTGTTTTCAAATGAAAGGGAATAAAATTAGCCCTCCTGTCCCTATCAACTGGGCTACCAGATGCAGTTCCACTCAGTGACATCACGTATCGAATTTCCACAAGATCGTATGTGTGAACATATGGAGGAAAAGGCATATTATCACATTAAAATCATAGTTGTACACTTGAAACTAGTGTAATATTGTATGTCAACTATACTCCAATAAAAAAAAAACCTACAAAAATCGTAACCATTCAAGAGGCTGGAGGAACACAAAGGTTTTGTTATTTTTTTCCCAACAGCCTCTGTACTGTCTTTTAGAATAAATAAGATTGCTGTGTCTCCTCAAGGCAGCTTCTTAATATTTTTATGTTTCTACAGAGTCTTGAGTAGAGGAATTGCTCATTCTCAGTTTTCACTTTCAGCTGTTAAACTGTCTCTTCAATGAAAGGGAAAATGACAATTGCTAAGAAATGGCACAATCCTTTGACTTCTTTATTTTCTTAGCCTAGCGCCATTTTGGATTTAGGCAACTGAGAGTGGTGGTAGAGATTGGAGGGCATAGGGAGAGGAAAATATCAGCATTCCCTGTCCTATTGGATTTTAAACACCATAGATGAGTAGATATTAATACCTGGAAAAAACTAAATGACTCTGAGTATTTGCAAAAGGGGAAAAAAAGAGGGTATGCAGAATCAAAGAGAGAGAGTAGTTGTTTCTGCTTTTAACGTTTGTCACAAAAGTTGTCAACTTGTGGTTTACGTCCACTAGACTTTTAGATGCCCTTTTTATGGCAGTTTGGGGATTATGAAAGGAATATTGCTACTCACATAGAATTGATGTTTACAACTCAAATAATCAGGATAAATTGCCTTCTTATTATCTATTGCTGTTTGCTTGGTTTGTCATTGTAATGTCTGGTAGCCAAAGGAATTGGGTAAGTTAGAAATATGATATACTTTTGTGTTGGGAGTGAGAGGAAGAGTGAAGAATGGAAGGACAGGCTGCCATGGTGGCCAGTCTCTGGGGAAACTTTACTTTCCAAAGACATATTTGTCTTGTGTTTTCTCCTCACGTTCACAGCTGTGCACAGTAGAAATTTGTAAACAACAGCCTGTCTACATCTTCTCTGGGGGCTTGGGGTTTCCTTGGAATACCAATGGTGTCAGGGGAATAGATAGTGCTGACACAGATTCCTGGGCTGGTTGCTATTAACTGACAATTAGGTAGGTGTAACAACTAATGTGGTAAAATATCGTCTCAGAAAATGTCTCTGCCCAAAAGAGAAGATGGTGAGTTAGTGAGTGACTTCCTCTGCACACATACCAGCAGTGGTCAGACAGTCCTAGTGGGCAGAGAGTATGTTCAGTCCTCTGTGATTTGCAGGAAATGGCTGTGATGTCACTGTCCAACAAGCGAGAATGTTACCTGTGAATTAATCAAGAATCGACACATCGTTCAGCTCAACCAAGTAAAACCTGTGATCTCTAGAGACTCATACATCCAAGACACAATTTTTTCCTTTGCTGTAAACAGGTCATTATGTGAAACTGTGTTAACTCTTCCAGGCCCCTAGAGTAAGGTAACAGCGCTAAAAGAGTGTCAACGGAGCTTCACAGAATGCCAATCTTACAGGGAGTATTTTCAAAGGAAGAATTTGGTTATTCTTTCATAAACAGAGAATCAGGGCTCCTCTGCTGATCTCTACCTATTTTCTCTATTTTATTTTTCACTCATTCTTTTATCGATCCCACATTTACTGAGAACCTACCTTATCAGATCACTGTGCTAGTCACAAAATATGTAAAGATGAATGTGATATGCATGGGAATTCCCACTTGCATTTCCCAAACTCTCAACCACACGCCTGCTCCTTCTGTATGGAGTAGCCTGCAGAATTGTGTGTTTATGTGTATATATGCAGAGAAGACCCATTTCATCACATTTTCAAATGGGCCTAGGGAACAAATCTTTTGTAATTATAATTATTGCTTCTGGTTATTTGAGGGGATATGGGGATGTGTTTGATTAAATTGGCGGATCTTAGACATCAGATTACACCTATAAGCCAGAAGTTGACAAACTTCAGGACCAAGGGAACACACCAAACAGTTGTGCAAGAGTCTCTAACTTCTGCAGAGCAAAGAGTCTTGTTTGTACATTTTGTGGGTCATCTGGAACTTTGTATAAGAAATGATTGCTCAACACATTACATATATAAATACTGCAAAACAAAAGAATTTGATTCACCATCAGCCACTGATCCAGTTTTTACAAATCCAGCTATTTTTGTTCATTGTATAACTTTACTTTGGACTTTTTTTAGAAACTAGGATGTTCTCTGGAGTATGGGAAAGTGTTTTGCCACATTTTATCATTTCAGGGATATTTATTGTTGTGATCTATTTTAACTAGCTAAAATATTATGTGTTTTAAATTTTTCAGTATAAATAATCAATGATGTAATTTAGAAGGACAATTAGAAAATTACTGAATTGGGTAGCTTGCTATTACAAAGAATAACCATTGTTAACTTAGTAAAAGAGCTTGCAACTTATAAAATGTTTTAAATTTTATTTAGCACTTTTATTAACATTATCTTGTTTAAATTTCACAACCACCCTAAGAGATAAGCACTTCTATCCCTATGTTACAGGCATGAAAATTGATGCTTAATTACAATCTACCTTTGAAATTATTAGCTTCGTTTGAATATCAGGTAAGCAAAGCAGATGTGTAGAAAGTCCTCCTATTAGTGAAATCTTAATATAACATTTGCTGAATGTTTTATCTAATATATTAAAATAGATGGCTTCAGTGCATGCAAAAATACTGAGTTTTCAATAGCTGTGTGACCACAATCTTTGATTAATAAATTTGTAGTCACCGTTTCTTGTTGAGGATATTTACCTTTTCATTCCTTTGTTCTTTTAGATCAGAATGTTTCTAGATCCAGCAGTTATCTAAGATAATCTCACAGAGTAGATAGAAATGCTAATAGTACTTTATAGAAAAGAAACTGTTAATAGCCAGCTACCATTTGCCTGGCCCAAAGTAGGTGCTTTATACACATGAACATGAACTTGTAAGAACAAGCCTTTGTGGTAGAAAATATTTCAGATGAGGAAATTGGCATGCAGGAAGTTGTATACCTTGACAGAAGTTCCTCAGTCCATGAAATGTCCACCTGGGATTCCAATTTAAGTCTTTGATTTTAAAACTCATCCCCTTACCCATGGCACTCTTCTGGGAGCAAATTTGGAGGAAATACTGAAAAGTAAAGTTAACTCCTGTGACTCTCAAATTAGTTATCTGCCCACTGGGTCACATGTTCTCTTGGAGACCAATAATGGAAAGGCAGTGCCAGCTGTAACTGATAGAAACTGACAAAGGAAACGCCTGTTGCTGATTTGTTTTCCCATTTGTTCCCAGTGAGTCGGTTTAATGGCTGCATAGGCACTATCCAAATGTGAGGAACTGTTTAGGGTCACTCAAAATGAACAGCACTATTAGCTCTGACTGGAGATAAGCAGAATAAAGTTGGCAAGCGTCTCCGCTTGTGTTCTTTGCCTCTCAAAGTCATCAACTCAAAGTTATCGGAGTCTCAGTGAATTTCACCACTGCCTTCTAAGAGGATTGCTGCTTGCAGAAGGTGGTGACACTGAAGCATCTCTTGAAGGACCTTGAATACTTTTCTGAGGTTTGGCAGAGTCAATAATTTCACACTTGAGTCTCTGAGAATGTCCTTTAGATTATTTAATGTGTGTGCATGTGTGTGTGTGTATGTCTGTGTCTAGATAGTATTAACAAACATAGACATGTGCCATATAAAAGAGCTAACATACACTAAATACTGAATGCCTCTGAATATGTTATATTTGTGATGTCTAATCTTGACATTACATCTGTAAGACATTATCATCTCAATTTTACAAACGAAGAAACTGAGTCTCATGAAAATTAAATAACATTCCCTAGACCTGGTACAGCACTTTAATCTCCTGTGCCTCACACACTAAATGCATTGTTGGATGCAGACACAGAGGCATAGATGTAAACACACCTGTGGACAATGTCAGAGACAGAACCAACCTCTGAATTTACGTTCCAGCCTTTCATTAGAATTGCTTGTAGAACAAGCAGTAGTACTATATAATACAAGTAATTTCTGTTTCTTCAATTGATTTTTATTTAACCGGTTTGTCTGAATCCATAGTAGATCAGCCAAAAATGTCATTGTCAAATTATAGTGATTCATTTGACATAGAAAAGTTGAAAAAGAGATGAATCGTTTTAATAAAAAAGTAACCTCTTCACAACAAACTACTTTTTTCCCAAAGGCCAAGAATGATGAGGGACATTTTTGCCCTGTCATCTCTATGGCCACCACTGAAATGTAAAGGTGCTTATGAGACTTTTACAGTGAGCTAATGCTGCATTCTGTATGCTGTGACAGAACCTATAATCACATTTTCCCTTTTTATTTCTTTAGAAAGAGAAGTATAGACAATATTTGTGTGTGAAATCAGGTAACAGAGTGAAACTTTGTCCCAGAGATCTGAGCATAAAGAGAAAGCATTTGATATTGAGCGTTGGAAAGAAGGTTTTTAATTTTCACTTATACCGGGGGCAAGACTGAAAAGAAAAATCCTGAGCAAGATAGGAAGGAAGAAAGTACAATTTAGTCTATAGTGGATGAGGGAAGAATTTTGCCGTTTAATTTGCTAATGTTACCAAAGGGACAAATTGCCTGATTAGATGAACACATACCATTTATTATTTCCTTTACTCATTTGGCTAGCTGTGAAAAGATGTCTGTGTCTGATGAAAGCCATGAATTTTCTGGGCTCAAATGAACAGGGACTGGAGTGACAACCCCAAATGCATGAGGAAGTGAGATAGGAAGCAGTATGGGGGGAGGCTGGGAATAAATTCCTTGAGCAGCCGTGTGGGCCTCTTCCACCTCGCTTTTCTGACTCCTGTGTTCTTTCTGAATAGAGAAGATCAGAACCTAAGCTACGGGTGGCAGAGTAGTTAGCTAGTGGCCCTGCTGGTTAACCCACCTTTAGTGGGTGGCTACTGCCTATAGAAGGGTTAATTGGACTATTACTTCCTGGAGTGAATATTAAAACAAAACCCAACCACAAAAACATCCTTCCCAAGTGGCATCTGATTCTGTTGCCTGTATCTGTTTTTCAAAACAATCAATGTTTGATTCCTATCTGATGTATAGGATGATGAACTGGATGTATAAAATAAAAGATAAGAGAAAAACATAGATCTGATTCTTGAGGATAAATCATAATTACTACATATGGGATGCCAGACACAGTACCTACAATATCTTACTCAATCTTCCCAATGTTCTTATGAGACAGGTATTATCATATAATGTCACCTGGTGGGTAAGTGTGGGCTTTGGAGTCTGCTGGGCAGTGTCCTTTGACAAGTGATTTAATTTTTCTAAACCTCAGTTTCCTCATCTGTCACATGGGAATAACAGTAGCTACCTTGTGAAGATAGCCTGTGAAATGCTTGGCACAATGCCTGGCATGTGGGAAACTGTTCAGTGTTAGCTTTCATGAGAAGTTCAGAAAGCTTACACAATTTAGTCAAGGTTGCCAAGTGTGAGGCAGAAGAGAGATTCACAGCCATGTTGGTTGGCTCCAAATCTCCTTTTTCTGCTGCACCACAAATCATATTTCTTTGTCTTTAAAAATAAGACTGTTTCTTCTGAAAACCAAATCCCACATGTAGCGTCATGTTGGAGGGAGAGGGATGCTTGCATATGGCCCAAAATTCCAGATTTAGATTAGGTATCAGATGCCATGCTTGGCCCCAATGCCAATCAGGAAAGAGAGAGAGAGAGAGCAGGAGAGAGGAGGGAGGGGGAGTCCCTTCCTTTAAGAGTTCAAATTTAACAAACAAATCCTATCCTAGGGCACAAGGACTCATTAGAAATGACTTGAAAAGAATAACCCAGAGCAGAGTCCTCTTAACGAGGCAGAATCCTTAGGAGTATACATTAGTTATGACTTTTAGTTGCAACTGACAGAAATCCACTTGTACCTACCTTGGGCAAAAAAAAGGGCATGTGTTGGAAGATCCTTGGGGTAAATAGTGTGCTCATGTGTAGAGTTGAAAGAGAGCAGTGAGGCTTCTGTGTTCCAGCAACAACTGGAACCAGGTAATCAAATGACACCAGCACTCCTTTAGGTCATTTCACCTCTCAGCTTCAATCCGCATTTTGGCTTTATTATTATTTTCAAATACAGACTTGGAGAGAACACAGCTGCTGACGGTTTCCAAGTTTCATGCCCTGCAGCTTCCATCACCACAAAGTCTGCAGAACTTCCTCAGTTACCATCTCAAATCCTAAGGAAGAGCTCCTGCTGACTCCTCTGAGGCCCAGGGGGCAATGACTAGGAGAACATGGCAGGACCCTTAAGAATCACTTAGAACTGGAGGAGGAGCAACTCTCTAAAAAGGAAGGGTTATGGATAGACTACCTCCAGCTGCATCAGGAAGCTGGAACAGAGAAGGCCATTGGTTTTCAAAACAGTTTCACCAAAGTGTAAACTTATGATTTGTAAGGCTTAAATATGGGCATACATGTTTAAAATAGGTGTGTGGGGAACTCTCTTCTAGGAAAACTTAAAGCATCATACTATTCTTGAGCAGATTTTCCTAAAATTCATGACAGTCAGACTATCCAAGCACTTCTCATTTTGCAACCTCTTATTCTTCTAAACGGATAGTGGAATTCTATAGGAAACTACAATGTTTGGGGAGATTGGGCTTTAACTTTTAAAGTTAATGGTAAACAGCACAGTTAAATTCTTTTAAAAGATGCCACTGAGGTTTCAAATCCCAAACTGGATCAATCCAGTAACATAGTTCTTGAAGTTTTCCTATTTATTTGAAAGCACTCACAAATGACCCCTGATTTTCTCTTTTCTTTTTCTGTTTTTGTTTAATTCCCATCACTAATTACCCCCATTATGGAGGTACAAACTGGTATCTTTGAGAGCCTCAATTTACTCCAAATCTGTTATATTTTTTAAAAATGAGCTTTCTCCTAATGAAAGAAATGGAGTTATAATGTATTTCCTCCTTTTTCATCTTCCTCCTAAATGTGGATATTTCCCCAAAAGTGTCTGTTGTCATCTTTTTTCCTCTCTCCTTTGTTAAATGTATTTACTCCCATAACTCCAACAATTGCCTATATATTGGATGACTCCCAAATCTGTAACTCTAACCGCACCTTTTCCTTTGTCTTTCATATCCAATTTCCTGCAAAACCATCAACATCTACAGCTCAACATGTGCAAGATAGAACTCCTAACCCCACCTCTAAAACCGATTTCTTCCCAGGACTCCCTCAGGTTAATGACTGCCGTCGACCAAGGAAAAATCACTGCAATTTAAAAGGGGATATTTATTTGGGCATTTAGAATTGCAGTTCGGAAGATACAGATTTGGGTAAAACCTCAAAATGTGTCCCAATTACAGGAGAGAGACTTAGGGTTTTTATGGGAAAAAGAGAGGATGAGGTGAGTTGTATTGAAAAAGAGTTCACTGGTGCTAGATGAGGTAAAGCTAGTTTTGTACTTCGTTGATTGGCTTGAAGTTTGATTATTGGGCAAAGTCCAGTTCCATCAGTCCTTACAAACAAGACATTCTTGTCCTTACTGACTTCTTGGAATGTTGCTGGTTTGGTCCAGTTTGGAAGTAAAGAGAACAAGACCTGCAAGGCAATTCCTCTGAAATGGCTGCTCTGGCTCTATTTTCATATGGCTCCACTCATGTCATCTTTCACACTGCTAATTGCTCAGTCACTGAGGCTTGAATAAGATTCTCAGTGACTCTTCCATCACCCTACCAACCCCAGTAGCATCCAGCTCTTATCATTTCTGCTTTCTCTTCTCCCAGTTCTCAGAACCAAAACCCTGGTTCAAGTCCTTATCTTCTCTTGCCTGGACCTTTTTTTTTTTTTTTTAAGATTTTATCTTTTCCTTTTTCTCCCCAAAGCCCCCCGGTACATAGTTGTATATTCTTCGTTGTGGGTCCTTCTAGTTGTGGCATGTGGGACGCTGCCTCAGCGTGGCTTGATGAGCAGTGCCATGTCCATGTCCAGGATTCGAACCAACGAAACACTGGGCCGCCTGCAGCAGAGTGCACAAACTTAACCACTCGGCCACGGGGCCAGCCCCTTGCCTGGACCTTTTAAAAAAACTTTTTATTTGAACTAAGTTTAGACTTACAGAAAACTTACACAGATGATAGAGAGTTCTTATACCCTTCACTCGTGTTCCTTGATGTTGACTTCTTGCTAAATGAGACGCGTTCATCAAAATTAACATTGGTACAATATTATTAACTACCTATAGCCTTTATTTGAATTTTATCAGTTTTTCCACTAATGTCCTTGATCTGTTTCGTGATATAATCCAGAATCCACATTGCATTTGGTTGTCATGAATCCTTAAGTCTCAGTAATTTGTGACATTTCCTCAGTCTTTCCTTGTCTTTTATGACCTTGACACTTTGGAAGAGTGTGGGCCAATTATTTTGTAGAATGCCCCCTCCTTTGGGTTTGTCTGCTTTGTTTTCATGATTAGATTGAGGGTCTGCATTGGGTTTTGGCCTGTACTTTTGCAGTCACCTTTTAAATGGTTTCTTTGCTTCTAGTTTCCTTCCAGTTTTTCTACCACATTGCATATGAAGTTATCCTGCTGAAGTACAGATTTGTCCATGTCCCTATTCCTGCACAGAAACATTCTTAGGGATAGTCTATCTCCTATTAGATAAAGTCAACATTGCTTAGCCTGACCTTCAAGGCCATACATAGTCTGGTCCCAAACCTCATTTCCAGGCTACCCTTGGCTCCTACTGGACTGGTGATCCTAAAGGCAGACTGACTTGACTTTTCCGTTTTCTGTGCTGGACTCTGTGGCTCTGCCTCTCCTGTTCCTCATGCCTACTCACTATGATATATGTTACTGTTATCCTCATTTTACAGTCAAGGAAATCAGAACTCAGATTAATAAATTTGTCCACGGTTAACAACCAGACTTGATATTTAAACTCAGATTGTTTTCCCTCCAGAAGTCAAAGGATTTAGCTTCTATGATATACTGTAAGCTCCTGTAGTAAAACGTTTGGATCTTATTCATCTTGAATTTTCCCACAGAATCCGGCACAGTGCCTTGTACATAGTATGGCTCCAATCTATGTTAGCTGAATGAATGAGTTAGTAAAAATTGAATTTCAGGATAAAAAATATATAAATGTCACTGTGAAGGGCGGAAAGAGAATCAGAAGTTGCTTATATCAGCATCATACTCTGGTGAAGATTAATTGTAATGCATATTACACAACAATCATGTTTCTTTATTAGCAGGATGCATTCCAAGGATGAGTCTATGCTTGGCTCTTTCTCTAGTCAGCTTTGGAATTTGCAGAAAGCTGTATGTTTTCTTAATCTACCTTTGAACCAACTCACATTCACTCCCAGCACAGTCTTTGGTGTGTGACTGGCAGCCTGGTAACTAAGAAGGTTGCCATGTCAGGAAGCAGGAGAGGAAAGGGAGAACCGACTTGAGCTCTGTGAGGAACAGAGAGATCTCTAAACCTCTCTATCCAGGCGAGGAGCAAGGGGGAGAGAGAGAGAGGGAGACCGGCTTGAAGGGAGGAGATTTTGATGCCCCTTTCCCTTGTAGGCTGGCTTGTGTTGAGATGTAGCTTCTGCATTACTGGCTGTAGGCCTGCAGGGGCTGGGAGCACAGCATGGATGTGCAACTTCTCAGCTGCTGGAGGGCACTAATGTTCCCCCAACAATTTTGATTTGTGTTTTACTTTCCTTCAGAGAGCACATAATATATTTTTGGAGCTGGTTAATTCTCAAAACCTCTGGGTGCTATTGGAAAAGTGGCCTTTAAGTAATCTGCCTCTGCTTTTAAAAGTGCAGTGCATTCTCATTTGCAAACTCGTTTAGGTATTGAAGGCCTGCCGAGGGCACTATAAAGGCTGTTCTTTCTATGGCATCTCTGAGGACTAATCTGCCCCCAGAATTGACAGTGTGTTGACGTTGGTGAGAGAAAGGTTGTAAAACATATTTTACATCCATTCAGTAAATCACTTACTTGCTTTTGTTTATTTTTTTTCAAAGGAAAACTCGTTTGGGAGTCTCTTGGCCATGACTTTTTGATTTTTTTAAGATTTTATTTTTCCTTTTTCTCCCCAAAGCCCCCTGGTACATAGTTGTGTGTTTTTAGTTGTGAGTCCTTCTAGTTGTGGCATGTGGGATGCCACCTCAGCATGGCTTGATGAGCAGTGCCATGTCTGCGCCCAGGATTCGAACTGGAGAAACCCTGGGCCACCGAAGCAGAGCACGTGAACTTAAGCACTTGGTCACAGGGCCTGCCCCCCTGGCAGTGACATTTTTAATCAACCAAAGTCCAATTTCCAAAAGGTACTCCCTTTGAGTGGGTAAAAAAGGTCATAAATCCCTATTTAAGAGAGATTTGGTTTTGCCCTTGGGGGTGAATAATTGTTGTGCTTTTTCTTTTTTTGACTTCATTTTGATTTTTAGAAGCATCAACTATTTTTATTGATAAAATAGACAAAGTATGCTCATATTCAGTCTAAATGTCATCAAACTATTTGCTCAAAAAGTAAACTGCAATTGATGACTCAGTTGTTGACTTTACTCTAAGAATTGTGAAACAAAGATGAATGTGCTTCAAATTATGTCTCTTGGTAATTCTGCATTAAACCAGATCAAATACCATTCAATAATCCTTTAATGACTTTTCCTCACAAATATCTGTCAGTGTCAGCCTCTTCCTTTTGCCCCGTGGCTGCATGGTGATCCATGTTGTCATCTCCTCTTCACTGCCCTCTCTTGTAGCCTCCTATTTGGTCTCCTGCTCCTCCCTTGCTTGTTTTCAGATTCTTTTTGCATACCCCAGCCTAATCATCCTAACAAAATACAATTTTGTTCCATTCACACCACTGCTTAAACCCTCCACGGGGTTCCATTGTTCTAAGGATAAAGGCCATGATTCCTTTTTTCCCTCCAGTTTTATTGAGGTATGATTGACAAATAAGTGTACAATGTGATGATTTGATACACATATACATTGTGAGATGATTCCCATAATCAAGCTAATTAACCAATCCATCACCTATTTACGTTTTTCTTTTTTCTTTTTTTTGTGGTGAAAACGCCTAAGATCTACTCTCTTAGCAAATTTCAAGTATACATCATTAACTATTGTCTCATACTGTACATTAGATCTCCAGAACTTATTCAACTTATAACTGAAAGTTCGTACCCTTTGACCAACATCCGCCCGTTTCCCCCACTCCCCAGCCCCTGGCAACCACTGATCTACTCTCTGTTTCTATGAGTTCGGCTTTTATAGATTCCGCACATAATTGAGATCACGAAGAATTTGTCTTTGTCTGGCTTATTTCACTTAGCATAAAGTCCTCTGGGTTCATTTATGTTGTTGCAAATGGCAGGGTTTTCTTCTTTTTATGGCTGAATGATATTTCATTGTATCTGTATATCACATTTTCTTTATCCATTCATCCATTGACAGCCACTTAGGTTGTTTCCATATCTTAGCTATTGTAATGCTGCTGAACAGTATCTTTGAGATACTGACTTCATTTTCTTGGATATATACCCAGAAGTGGGATTGCTGCATCATATCATAGTTATATTCTCAATTTTTTGAGAAAGCTCTATACTGTTTTCCATAATGACTGTACCACTTTACAGTCTCACCAACAGTGTTCCAATTTCTCCACATCCTGACCAACATTTGTTTATTTGTGACTTTTTGATAACAGCCATCCTAACAGATGTAAGGGTATATTTCATCATGGTTTTGATTTGCATTTCTCTGATGATTCGTGATGTTAAGCACCATTTCGTTTGTATGTCTTCTTTGGAAAAATGTCTATTCAGGTCCTTTGCCCATTTTTAAATCAGGTTATTTTTTTTTTGCTATTGAGTTGTATGAGTTCCTTACATGTTTTAGATATTAGCCCTCTGTTGGATATATGGTTTGCAAACATTTTCTCGCGTTCTGTAGGCTGTCTTTCATTTTGTTGATTGTTTCCTTTGTTGTGCAGACATGTTTTAGTTTTATGTAGTCCCACTCACTTATTTTTGCTTTTGTTGCCTGTCCTTTTGGTGTCATATACCAAAAATCATTGCCAAGACCAATGTCAAGGAGCATTTCCCCTATGTTTTCTTCTAGGAATTTTACAGTTTTAATTCTTACGTCTAAGTCTTTAATCCATTTTGAGTTGAGTTTTGTGTATGGTTTAAGATAAGGGTCCAATTTTATTCTTTTCCATGTGGATATCCAGTTTCCCCAACATCATTTACTGAAGAGACTATCCTTTTCCCATTGACATAAATAAATTGAAAAATATCCTATGTTTATGAATCAGAAGAATTAATATTATTATAATGTCCATACTACCCAAAGCTATCTACAGATTCAATGCAACCTCTATTGAAATTCCAGTGACATTTTTCACAGAAATAGAAAAACAATCCTAAAATTCGAGTGGGGATGGGATACTCTAAATAGTGGAGAATAACATGAACGAAGGGGTGGAGGTAGAAAATTACCTGTAGTCAGTTCAGTTAAATTATAGAGCAGAGGTTCTCAAACTCAGCTGCATTCAGAATCACATTAAGAATTTTTTGAAAAGACTGCTTGCTGGGTCCCACCTCTAGAGATTCTGATGAAATTGTTCTGAGGGACACCCTTGGTGTCAGGATTTTTGAAACTTCCCCAGATAAATCTAATGTGCAATCAAAGTAGAAAACCACCATTCTAGAGGGGATAAAACTAACAGAAAAAAGTGTTAGAATTGTAGGTTGGGATCATATGCTGAAACAAATTACATTGAAGACTCTGAAAATTGGCCTTTGTTTTATAGACAGGAGGATTCATTAAATATTTTTTTATCAACTGGGAAGTAGAAGATAGTGGTTGAAAGTGCTGGCTGTGGAGTAAGACTGCTTGGTTTCAATCCTGGCTTTGCCACTTGCTAATTGTGTGTCATTGGGCTTCTGATTCTCTCTCACTTTCTTTATATATAAAGTAATGATGCTAATATTACCTACTGTGGAGGGTATTTTTGATGATTAAATCAGATAATCCATTTGAACATTCTTCACATAATACTTGTTCTAAATGGAGCACTTAATTAAAGTTAACTTTTCTTTTTTTTTTTTTTAGGACTGAACTTCAGGAAGATTGACCTGATTTTGGTGTGTAAGATGGAATGTATTTCCATTTATTTATTCGTTCATTCAACACATGTTTAGAGTACCCACCATATGCCAGGTATCATCAATGGTGCCAGAAAAAATAGCAAAAATAAAAATAATGCCCACACAGAACTAACATTTTCAAAATGCTTCCACATAAATGAACTTCTTTGATCCTTACCTCATCCCAGTGAAGGGGAAACAGGGGCTTCTGGCACTATAGTGAGGTCCATATTAAAAATGTTAACTCTGGGGATCAAGCTGGAGAGGGATGCAAGTTAAAGGCAGAACCAGAATGATGACCTGTTCACTTAGAGAAACATGGTGAAGGCGAGGAGTAAAGAGGTGAGAGAGACACAGAAGTGGAGAGTGGTGGTCAGAAAGGAGAACTGATCAATCTCACTGTGTGCCCAAAGACCATAGACTCCAGAGGCTCTTGAGTTTAATGGCTCAGGCTGCCTTATAAGCAAGTGGCATTTCCATAGTGATGATGAGGTTACTTGTAGTCTTCTGGGAGCCTAAGCATTGCACTGGGATTCTAGTGCCCCAGAGAGCTGTATGGCCTGCCTCATAGTCCTCTTCTTAACATGGTCTGTTTATATCAGGAGTTTAGATACAAATACAAATATGGTAATGGCTTTTTATTGGTGTGTCTCAAAAACCAGGAAATAAAAGCGTTAAAATTGCAAGAAGTAGCTTAATCTAGCAACTCACTTTCATTTTGTTTCATATAACCTCCTTTTCTCAACTGATCAAAACCTATTCCACTTTAAATCTCTCCGGAGAAGCTCTTGGGAGTGGTGGAAGGAAGTGACTTTCTTGAAATGGAAAAGTTTGCTCCCATGACTCTATGTCTAGGAAAACTAAATAATATTCTGATGTCAACATTTAAGTAAATGACAAAACACTATACCCAGTAATATGTTGCCAATATACTTTCATTACTTAGTGGAACTCCCATGTTGACACTGACCTACTCATAACAACCTTGAGTTGCCTTCAGGTTATCTATTTGCTCAACTCACAGTTGCATAATTCAGGCCACATTTCCCCAGTTTATTTTTTTGTTATTTTATTGCAGTAACATTGGTTTAGAACATTATATAAATTTCAGATGTCCCCAGTTTATCGATGAGCATGTCACAGAGGTTGGCGTCAAAGTCTCAGTAAAGTCAAGATATATTATCTCTGTCAGTTTTCAGGATGTGTAACTCTTTCAGAGAAAATTAAGTCAGCCTGACCAAACATATTCTAAACATTACCCTGGATCTTATTTTCCTTAAGATGTCCCAAAATGGGTCTTATCGTGATCTTTACCAGGATCTTTTCAGCCTGGACCATCGTATGAACACTCAAAATTGACTTTGATTTTTTTCTTTTGTTTTGTTTTCTTTCTTTCTTTCTTTCTTTTTTTTTTGATGAGGAAAATTGGCCCTGAGCTAAAATCTGTTGCCAATCTTCCTTTATTTTGCTTGAGGAAGATTGTCACTGAGCTAACATCTGTGCCAGTCCTTTTCTATTTTGTATGTGGGACACCGCCACAGCATGGCGTGATGAGCAGTGTGTAGGTCTGTGCCTGAATCCAACCCACAAACTCTGGGCTGCTGAAGTACAGCATGCAAACTTAGCCACTACACCACTGGGCTGGCCCCTAACTTTGTTTTTTTAACACCTGGTCCTTCATGTAACCCACAGACCCCTAAGTGAATTGCTAACCTAGAAAATAGGAGATTTAGCAGAGCTTTCCTTGGGAATTCTCCCCCTAGGCCTCAGCCAACTTAATGGAGTAGATTTCCTCAGCGCCTAAATCAAAACTTTAAAAATAAATGTTGCCCTTCATATACAAAGAAACCCTCCTGAGCCTTTATCCATGGAGCCTGAACTCTGAGTTTGTTTTCTCATGGCTATAATTCCTAACTTTACTATAGTCTAGCCTATGTCCCTTGACCAGTATCCTTGTGACCATCATGCATTGGTATGGGTTGGTTAGCTGGGCTTCGTGGTGTTCTGCGTAACTCTGCCATGATACAGGTATCTGGGTTGCACAGAAGAGAGCCTGTGACCTAGCCTGTGCAGGCACGGCTGATCTGATGCACTAACCACCTAAGCTAGTCAGACACAGCTGTGTTACCCTGAGTCAGGGAAGGACGGCGGCAATGTTTGGCCAATAAAGCATGAATATATCCATTACTCAATATAGGTAAAGAGCTAAAAGTATTATACAGTATTCTAGGATTAAGTGTTTCAACCAAAATGCTTAGAATCAAGTGGAAAAGACCAAAATAATATGTGAAACGAAGGGAAACATATGAAGCATATACTCAAATGACACACAGAGAGATTATAATAATACTGGCCACTGGTGCTATAAAAAGAACTGGTGTGTTGAAGGAAGCTTCCCAAAGGCGGTACGGCCAGAACACCCAAAAAAGGGATAAAACTTATTCAAATGTAAGGGGTAGGAAAAGTCTACATATTTTACTGTGGAAACAACTGCTTTGTTTTTCTTCTTCATGCTTGCTTCCTTAGAAGGATCCACCGCATTCTTGGAGAATGCACTTCACTGCACACACCCCACCAACAGGGACAGAAAGCAAATATTTTCCCTCACCTCAGGGGAGGGCTTGGAAACACTCTCTTGGAAAGGAAACTAAGTTATTTGGTTGCTAATTATTTTGGTTCTGGTTTTAATAAGCCATCCACCGTAAAAGATAAAGACGATAATAAGACTTTTCTCTTTTTGTGGTAAAGTGATTAAGAAGGTATGGACAAGTGTCATGGAGTAGTTAGGCTCACGGACTCTGGTGCCAGACTATTGCATTAGTATCCCTGCTTATTAGGTGTGTGACATTGGGCAAATTGCTTAGCCTTTCTTAGCCTTGGAGATCTCATCTATAAAGTGAGAACAACAATAGTACCTATCTCAAAGTGTCGTAACGAGGATTTGAACAGTAGTTATTATTATTTACTGATATATTATTATTGGCCTGGAACCCTGGGAAGGGATAGGGAATAGATGGTATAGATAGATGAAACCACAGAGCCTTCCAAATGATTCCAAGAAAATTGCCTAGGAAATGTATGTGTGTGTGTGCGCGTGGGTGTGTCTGTGGTGTGTGTGCGTGTGTCTGTTGGGGAAGAAGAGGGTGGGGATGAGGCAAAGAGCTGCCTGGGCAGTGCCGGGTGAGCACACTAGAGAAGGACTCCATGAAGAACATTGTTTTGGTACCCAGACCATCAGAATTCTCCCCAGCAGCCAACTGCCTCGTCTGCATCTAATGAAGAATCTACTTTTGCTTGCACCCAGGACCCAGCCTCTGCAACCTCCGAGGGAAGGAATATTATTACAGCTGCTGTTTTTATCAGTGTTTCCTTTCTCAATTGATAGTCCAACAGAAGCAAGGGCCATCAATGCCACAGGAATTTGGTTCGTCTCCATCAAATTAACCCAACGCAGACAACTATGGACCCTGCAAAACAAACAACAAACAAACAAACAAAAAAACTCAGAACATGCCTCAAAAGGGGGTTCCATGAGCACAAAAGGGTTGGTGTTGGAGAGTTCCTCTAAACCATCTGTCTAGAGTGCCCAAATCAGACAAGTTTGAGGCCCCCTGATCTGCAATAGTGTTTAGTGACACCTCCTGTTACAAATAGCAGGGTCTTGAAATTACGGAAGGACCGCTTTTTAAAGAACTCCTTGTTCCATGGAAGAAGCTCCTCAGACAAGCACTCTGGGGTAGTGCCACCCCGTGTGGTCCTTGAACAGAAGGATCAGAATCACCTGGGAGCTTGTAAGTCATGGAGAGCCTCAGGTTCCATTCCAGACCTACTGAATCCGTCTCCCTGTACAAGGTCCCCGGAGAGTCACGTGGGCATTAAAGTTTGAAAAGCTCTGCTCCAGTGGACTCAAATGGGTCACGCACCTTCTCAGGGTCACTAACCCATCACCCTGGAGTGGCAAAACATGAGAGACTGTGGTTGATCATTTCCCAAAATTTGAGGAAAATTATCCCCAGAAAGCAGAAATAATGCTAATAAGCATGGCAATTACAAACAAACCTTCTTCTTTGAGTTAGCAATTGAAGAAATATCCAAAGAAATGTGTGCAATTATTCATTTGGAGACCTTTTAAACCTTCGGAGGTCTTGAAGTAAAAGATGCCTCTGCAATGTGGCATAACAGAGCCCTTAGAAATTTAAATCAAAGGTGAGAGTCATCAAAGTGGTTTTGGGCTCAAAGGCAAAAAGCTCTGTATTTTCATCAGCTCTGAAATACAAGGGTTGTGTTGAGACGGTTTTTGTCCCTTTGTGCGTCTTTATGAGGAAGAGAGCTTCTTGAGCCTTTGAACCCTAGATACTCGCCAATTTGAGCGCAAGAGGTGGCATTTTCCTTTAAGCTACAGGTTGCATTCTGTTCAGATCCTCAAGCACCAAGGTCAGGTCCTGTTCAGAATAACTGAATGCTAATTGACTTGCTGGGAATTAATGTGCATTATCTTGTTTACACCAATGTTCTGCTGGCAGTTTGTAAATCATTCTCCCCGGCAGGCTCTGACACGGATTTGAAGTTTGTTTCTGTTTTATAGGAGTTGGGTTAATCTCTAGCTATGCTAGAGGGTTAGAGAAATTGGACCGAATGAAAGAGGAGGGACCGCTCCCCTGCACTTGATACGCTTCTGAATCATGCATGATCATCACAATCGACAGGGTTGTGGAGCCTGCATTTACCTCCAGGTAAGAAACAAACTGGCAATATAATTATGCTAACACTTTCCAGAGAGATTTTTTTGTTCTTTACCCTTGCCAAATGTATACAGGCTCCTGCTTGTTTGAGCACCCCCTTGGCAACTAACCAACACACACACTCACACACATGCACAAATAGGCACAGACTGGCTGGCACACTCGTAAAGACCGTGCAAGGTGACCTCAGTGATTTGTATGGCTGCCCCTTGCCATGGTCTGTTTCTCACTGCAATGGGCAGTCTTCCAAGGACACAGCAGCTCTCTCTCTGTGCAGTAATCACTTCAACATTACTGAAACCCTAAACAGGAGATAGACAGTTCCCCCTACATCTTGGTCTATATTAACTACAATGCCACTGTTGTTTCTTTTTCTCGCCACTGACTGGCTCTATAACCATGGACAAGTCACAGTGCTTCTATTTCCTTATCTATAAAATTAAGAGATTGCACTCTTTAGCTGTAGCCTGAGTTTCATGCTTTTTCCTTTAGCTCTAGGAAGCAATATGGTTGCCAGCACCAAGGCTGCTCCTTGTGGACCTGAAGCCTGGAAGAAGCTGCAATGCTATAGTGAAAACTACAGTGGCCTTGGAGGCTTTGTTTGGAGTTCCAGATCTGCCCTTGACTTAATGTGCATCTGGCCTTCAGCAGCTCTCTCAGATCTTCAGTTTCCTCATCTGTAAAATGGAGATAAATATCCTGTCTTGCCTGCTCTCAGGGCGGGGTTGAGAGAGTGTACTGCACTCAGGAAAGTGCTGTGGAATGCAGAGGGTAATAAATTACTAGGTTTGTCTCATCAGTCCTCTAACTAGGGAGATGGCATCAAATTGGCCCCAACCCCTGAGCATCCTCCAGTAGACACACTGTAGTGATCGCCTCAGCGGCACAGCAGGACCCTGCAGAGATACAATTCTCCCGGCCGATCTCAGCACCACCCAATCAGAATTTCTAGGGGAAAGTCTCAGGCATATGAAATGCACGTGAAGCCGGATTTGAGAACCACTGATCTTAAGACAAGGAAATCTTACTACTCTCTTGATCTCAAATTGTAATGCTCATTGTATATGACAGGATGTCCCTTCTCCCGTCTGATGCCTGTGGTGTAGTGCAGGCAGGATAGAGTCTGTAGGGAGCTGTCCTGCTGTAGCCCTTATTAAGCTTGACAAATATACCTTCTAGTCTTGAGTCAGGGTTTTCTTCCCCGTATATTAAATGGAAGAAATCTCCGACACTACTATTGGAAATGAACTTCCCGAGAACTGTGTATCTTTTGGGAATGATGCAAGGTTCAACCTGGACTATATTTAGCCCTCTCTAAGCCCTCTTTTAAACATTAACTAGGGCACAGCTGAACTTTATCTTTTGCCCTTTGGAGCTTTGCTATAGGAGAGGATGATAGGAAAAGGAGAAGAGGACAGAGGACATAGAGAGGAATGCCACAAATAGGTTTCTACTTAGAAAATTTTGTTACCAGTTAGTCTGTTAGAATTGACACTCAAGTTCTATGCCTAAGCAACAGCTGTGGGATAAGTACCTGGAGTTTATGCAAATTGTTTCACAGGCAACAAAGGCTTAGCCCCTCTCTTCACTGTTCTGACTCAGTTCCAGGGTGTCTGAGAATAAACTCGAGCTGGATACTTCAGAGCCACAGTACCAGGCAGGTGCCCTTAAGAACCTCAGAGGAGGTGGTGGGGGTGGAGAGCTGGGGAGAGAAAAAGAGCCCCTCCGAAATATACGATTCAAAATAAAAGAAGCAAAGCAAATTCTAAGGAGGAGGAGTTTTTATTTGTCTCTTTTTATTTCACGTTAGTTTCTCAGTCAAATGAGATAAGAACATCAGTCTCCTGCTAAACAGGAGGCAAGTTCTTTCAGGTAAGAAGGGTAATACCGGGGGCACACGTTTCTGCAGCCTTGCCTTAATCTGTTTCTGGGGTAATGGACTTGCACCGCAGCCTCAAGTGCCGCTGGTAATAGCTTCTTGCTTCTTCCAGCAGAAACGTGCTAGAGCTGTTTTCAGATGTATGTTCACTTTGAGGAAAAGAACAACAGAACTTGCTCTGAGAGAGAAAGAAGAAGAGATTAAACCCTCTTTTTAATCTAGCAGAAAAGAAGAAGAAATTACCCCAGTGCATGCTCCTATTGGTATAAACAGCAGGATTAGGAAAAGAAGCTAGTTTCTCCACGACTGAAAAATATTTCGGACACAGAACTTGAGCTCCAATTCTTCTATATTTCCCTGATTACTTTAAGACTGTGAGCTTTGGACTCCAGGGAGAAAGTCTAAAAATACTAGAGCCTATTTGTTCAAAAGCAAGTAACAAAGATGGAAGAGGTCTGCTTTTGCCTTAAAGGAAGAAAGGAATATAAAATCTTAGTGCCGGCATTTTTAAACTCGAAAACAAAGTCAGGCCTTGGAATATTGTTCTTTACTTTTATTTTTAATAGGGGATGTGGAGACATGGTAACAAATTCAAATGGCACAAAAAGAAATATATTGAAAAGATATTCTCCCTTCCAGCCCTACCCACCAGCGCTCCAGTTCCCCTTCCCTGAGGCCACCCCTGACGCTGGTTTCTTGTGGCTCCTTCCAGAGATCTTCTCTGTATATCAAAGTGTGTGTTGTGCGTGTTGTGTATGTGTGTGCACTCACAGGGCTCTCTCTTCCTTCATTTAGCAAATAGTTGCATTCTACACACACTTTACTGCCTCATGCTTCTTTCACTTAAAAATATGTCTTAGAGATAATTTCTATCAGGACATAGAGACAGATCTTCTTCGTTTTCATAGCTGTCTAGAAGTCCACAGAGGTATGTGCCATTTAGGCTCTTGTTTTATTTGTACTACAATGTTGGAATGATTTTTTCTATACCGATACCTAAAAGTGTAAAATATTTTGAATCTTAAACTGCCATAATGTAAATTGGTTCTCATGTCTCTTCTCTTCTGTGACTCTAAGTTTGACCCAGACCCAGCAGAAAACTTTAGCAGACTTAATTGTCTTTTATTTTTGAAATGTTAGTGTAGGTCAGAGTGCAGTGCTGATGTCTGGATGTGGGATTTCTCTCTGGTTTAGCTTAGTTGTTACCAATCTAGCCAGGTAGGTAGAAGTTTGAGCTGTGTTTCCACACAGCCACTAGATCAGTTATTGAGCAAATATGGCCCTTTCTGCTACAATGGTAAGGTGACAAAAGTCACCTTAACAGCCCGAGGAAATCAATTCCAACAATGGTCTAGGAATCACCTCTGACTCAGGGCTCTTCGGATGCATGGAATTTCTGCCTCTGCAGTGATAAGGTCATGCATATGTATACACCAGAGCTCAGAGCTCCCTAGGGCTCTGGATTTCAAAACTCTGAATAAATAAAAATTGGAACACATTTGGAATGAGATTGAAGGCCCTGGGAATATTGGAGCTTTGTACTTTTATTTTTTAAACAGCAGGCATGTTTTGGGGATGGATAAATAGGAATCTAATCATGTAAAGAGGGTGAGGTCTTCTTTCCATCCATCAAATGCAGAGCCACGCAAAGATACCAAGGTTGGCTTTAAAAGCTGGAAGCTTCCTGCCTAGAGGTAGAATTGCTAGAGAAGATTGGCTCTTTGATAGATAAAGGAAAAGGAAAACAATATTGGAGAGGGAGGCAGGTAGTACCAAGGTAGTGAAGAGAACACACCTTGAGAGTTAGAAGACCTGTACTTTAATTGAAGCATTGCATGATTTTAGTTAGAACCAGGTCAGAAAGCCCAAGTCAAACTTAAGTAGAAAAGAAAAGCTATTTGTTCTACAGGATTGTCTTGATTTAGAACTTTAAGAAGCATCAATGTACCCGGTGTCTCTTCACCTTCAAGCTTTTGTCTGCTCTTTGTAGGCTCTATTCTCAGCTTCCAAATGGTACAATGACTTCCAGCAGCTCCTGTCCTGAATCCTCCCAGGCTCAAGGCTGGCAGATAGAAAATCTCCTCTTCCCCTAAGAATTCGAACAAAAACCCTGCATGGGCAAGGGTCTAAAGTCAGGGTGCTCTTACAAAATTAATGGAAGAATGGGTGCTTGGTGCCCGCAAATTCATAAATGTCCAAAACATCCTCTCACTAGGCAAATACTTGGGCTCACTTTCTTATTGTCTTACTTTCCTTATTTGTAAAATATGGTTAAACTTGATGATCTTTGTGACCTGCTCCAGTTCTAAATTAGTTCCTATTCTTGACTTTTTGTATTTTAATACATATAAGAAACAGATACATGTCTAAAAATGAAAATATAATATATGTAATCTAATAGAGATAAGTGTAAAGAGCAATAGGAACACAAAAGAGGGAGCAATTAATTCACTTATAATCATAACATTTGAATCCAGTTTGAAACTTTACCAGACTTGGACAAGTCTCTGGTGCCAACATCGGCAGCTTGGATACATGGAATAAAAGTGTGAAGCTGGAATGACTGACAAGGAGAAAAGTGCAGTGGCAAATTCACCCACACTTACATATGGACTCACTAGGGTCATCTAACGATTCTGGTAGTACCCAAAGAGGGTTGAGGACAATATAGAGACAGGTCAGAAAGCATTAATCGAATAATTAAACAGTGGACAAGCATGATTTCTGAGCAAGTATCAAGGAACTGAGTTAGGAAATAAATGCTGAAGGTGAATTAGGTAATAATTTTAATAAAAAATTGTCAAAGAACAAAAAAAATCTAACAACTAAACCAAACTAATCCACAACACCACTGTCCCCACCAGAAACCAACATAGTGATTTGCAGTACATAAATGCAATGAAGTTAGGAGTCAGTTAACAAAGGAGATTAGATTTTTTCCTCTAAAATCTTGAAACATAGGATGGATTGTTTGTGTGTTGGACTGTGTGTTCTCCCTTATGATTGATTGTATGTTCATACCTGAAGTCAGAGGAATGAATTGAAAGACCTCTTAAAGCCTGAGGGTCCTCATTCTAATATTTTATTTTACCTCAGTCATTGTTCTATGAAGTGACTTTACCCCAAATGAAAACCTGCTGCTGTGTAATAGTTGATGCTGATTAGGAGACAAATGTGGGGATTCAGGGAGCTATTTTAAAGAATACAAAGAGGGTTCCACTGTCTTTAAGTTTGAGGTGAAAATAACAACCCAAGTTATCAGCAAAAAATAACATTTATATTGTCCTCAAGCAGGTTCTCCTTGAGAATGCCAAGAGGCACCACAGAGATGATTATTTCAAAGACAGAAACTGTTGAAACAGGAGGGAGTTAACCAGGGATGAAAGATCGAATTTTCCCACCCTACCTTTCCTTTCTAATCCACTTCTTTTCTAAAATAAATTCTTAAGAGAATGTATATCTTCTCTTTTCCAGGAAGAATTAATTATAGTCTTATTTAGAAATAAGAGAATGGGATACTTTACCCTTTAAAGTTCCTTCCAGAACTATTGTGATTCGATTACAATGCCTTAGGCAATAAATACTGTCAGGAAACAAAATACGCGTTCTTGTTTCTAACACAAAAGGGGAAAAAACATTTCAAAGAGAAGAAAATGAAAGAGAGAAAAGGAGTCTTTCTCATTCAATGTTTACTTTTCGCAGGAATACAAATATTTAGCATTGTTGTGATTTTCACGCTGAAGATGAATGTCAGTTTACTGCAAAGATGTGAATTAATTCTTGAAATAGTCTAATACTCAAAATAAATTTTTGAACAGATATTAAGAAGAACATGCTGTGCTAGGCACTGCAGAGAGTATTAAAGACTTAGTTACCACCTCAGGGGGCTTCTAGACTAATGGGAGATAAGATTTAGACTGATGCAGACATAAAATATGCTGAGAGACTTCCAAAGAAAGAAAAATTTGTCAGGGAAAACTCTAAGGATGAAAGGAAATTTGGTATGGACCCTGAAACAAGAGTAGATTTTGTGGCAAGAAATGCAGTGAGGGGAGAATTTCAAGATGGAAGGAACAGCATAAGCACAAGGGGCAATGGATATATCAGTTTGACTGAAACAAGTAGGTTACATATGGAGTGGCTATGACTTACCAAGGACTTAACTAGCAGTAAGTGAGGTATAGCAAAAAGCTATGAGGAAACCCCCAGTTTATCTTTGGGGAAAGAAGAGGACTGATCCATCAGGAAGTATAGACAGGGATTTGTGCTAAGCCGTTTCTGCTAGACCATTGGGAATGGGGCTTGAAGGACCATGAGAAGAGAAAGGGAGAAGAGAGATGCCCTGAGACCATCAGGGTTCTTATGATTGAGGCTCGTTCTAATAATTGTTTAAGTTTGATCTTTTAAATTGTTTTCTTCCCCCAGAACAAACTCCTAGTCACACTTCCAACATCAGCTCCAATTCCTCTCCTATGTGATAGGAACAGTGTCCTTTCATTTTGTATAATCTTTGACAGGTGCTTTGACATCTGATCACTGATTCTCAAATCAGCCTTACAAAGTAAATATTATCTCTATTTCATAACCAAGTAGACTGGAGCTCACAGAATTTCAGCAACTGTACCAAATGATATAGGTACTGAGGGTGACAGCCAGGACTCAAACTTGTCAGCCATGTGAATGAGCCACCTTTGAAATGGATCTTCCAGCCCCAGTCAAACCTTCAATTGAATACAGATCCAGCTGACATATGACTGAAACCATATGAAAGACCACAAATAAGAAGCCAAATCCTTACTGGATTCCTGACACAAAGAAATAGTGAAAGATAATAAAATGATTACTTTTGTTTAAAGCCACATGATCTGTCCTATGGAAATCAGTCAAGCCTCTTTCCTCAACCACCCCTCTCCTTGCCCTATGTGCTCACAAAGTGCCCATAGTGTTAGGGTTAGAGGTTATCATCATACCCAGCAACATGGATTTCCACTCAGCAGGGCTGATCTGGCTATAGCTGCTACCAAACCTCTGCATCCCAAGTTCATGTGCCCAGTGCACAATAAGCCAATCATTGAGACACCAGTGCTTGGAGACAGAGAAAACTTTATATGAATTGGTCAAAACAAGAGGGCAGGAGGATAGGTTCTCTCAAATCCACCTTAACAAAAGAAGAAAGCAGGGAGTCTTTATAGAACTAAGGGCTTGAGGGGAGGAGTTTCAAAGAAACAAACAGGAAGTCTGTGTTTCTTTCCCTCCAGATAAGCCCTTGGGCAACCAGACTTCTGGATGTCAAAGGCAGCTGAGGGCTGGTTGTCTGTTGGTCAGAACTTCCTTAAAGCCATCTTTTTGTTCTGCAAAACAGGCTCATAAATCCTTGTGACCCTTGAGTTATCCCTCACATTAAATAAGAAAACAGCAAATTAAGAAAACTAACTTCTTTTCATGGGTGTCTGTGTTGGGAACAAGGTCAAAGGGTAATCATGTTCTTATTGAATATTTATGGTAACCCTCAGGTACCCAGCTTCATAACCGCTGCTGAATGTCCACACTGTCTACAGCAGACCAACACTGAGTTGCTGGTATAGCACTATTCTCCTGGGGAATCAGTCAGTTGAGTACATAAGACCATTTCCATCATGGAAGGACAGCACATTGTTCTCACCTGTTAAAAAACAAAATCTAACCAAGTAAATTTGAAGAACTAATTGGCTTTATTAAGCAATTCATGAATGGGGTAGTGTCCCATCTAGCAAGTAGAAAGGTGCTCCAAGGGGTTGTACAAAATGGAAGGTTTTTATAGGAAGAAGGGTGGGGCAAGGGAGCTATTCACAAAAGAAAAGGAAGGATTATTTGTAGGCCAGGCCAGCTCCTCAGTAGGGGAGGGAATGCAGCGGTCTTTATCATGCAGATTGCTTCCTCTTCTTCTGCGGGATGGAGCGGCCCAATGACAGATTACTTTACTGGTGCTAGACCAGAATATTCCAAACTGGCTGATTAAGACTACATTTCTGAGAGAAGCTGAAACTGCAATTAGATCCGGTATTAAATGTAGATTTGGTATCATGGGCTTTAGCATGAGTGATGCCATTTTGGGCCTGTGGTGTTCTTTCTAACACTTTGGAATAGACACTTACTCCAGGTACTGATTTGCTTTCCCTGCCCAGAACTACTATTCATAGCCTTAAGGCATGTTTTATTCACTGTCATAGTGCATTAGTTTTCAAAGCTGCTTAATAAGTTACCACAAACTTATTGACTTAAAACAACACATATTTATTATCTCATAGTTTCCATGGGTTAAGCTTATAGGTATTGCTTGTCTTGGTTCTCTGCTGCTTCAACAAGGCTGCAAAGTGTTGTCAGGCTATGTTCTCATCTGGATGCTCAGTTAGGGAAAAATCTGCTTCCAAACTCATTTGGCTTACTATTGGCTGTCACCTGGAGAACAATCTCAGGTGCTAGGGTTCATATGCAGTTCCTTACCATACAACCCGCTCCACAAATAGTTCAAAATATGCCTATTTACTTTTCGAGGCCAGCAGGAGATTCTCTCCCTCCGGTCTGTTAAGGCGAAATCTTATAGAATGAAATATGATCCTGAGAGTAACATCCCATCACCTTTGCCATATCTGCAAAGTCCCTATTGCTGTGTAAAGTAATACATTTATAGGCTCTGGGATTAGGATGTGGACATGTTTGGGAGCTATTAGTCTGTCTGCCATTGGGGGTTCTAGAGGGTATAAGCCTTGGATGTTGCTAAACATCTTATCATGAAGAGAACAGGCCCCCAAACAAAGAATTATTTGGCACAAATGTCAATAACATTGAGGCTGAGAAACCCTGCTTTAGGGTGATTTGTTATACAGCATTATTTAGGCTTTAGCTGAATAAGACACCAATAATGATGATTCCCTAAAATTCTCAGTCTTAGTGTTGGAGGAAAAGCAAAGAACAAAGAGGCATCGGACTTGTTTTTAAATCCAAGATTTGTTACATATTAAATATTGGAGTGTGGACAATCTGTCCCTGAATCTCAGTTTGTTCATCTGTAAAATGGGCAAAAGGATACATTGGCTCATAGAACTGCTCTAAGGCTTAAGAGAGCTTAAGAGAGATCTTTGTAAAGAGGTATACAAAACCAAAAATGCTGTTATTGTTAGGATAACTGGAATTCAATTTTGATAAAAATTACACTAGAATAATACATTGTAGGGTTTATAAAAACAGGTCAAAATGTTTGTCACCAGATTCTATGGATTTCTCTAACTGGTCTATTAGAGCTTGACATAGAAATGAACACAATTTTGTAAAAAAAACTAGTCACTGATTTTTCTGAATTAGAAGAAAAGTGCTAAATAATATATACATACACATATAACATAGTTATATGGATATAATTGAAAATCAATGATATTTTTATTAAAATGGATGATTTCTATCTATTTTTAAAACCCTTATTTGCTTTATTTGCTTTCGTTTGGTACCATTAGATAGTTTTGATCAGAATGAAAATGTATCATATTGGAAGAAAAAATATGTTAATTTTGATTAGGACAAATTGAGCATATTAAGCTAGTGAATCCAAAAGCACACGCATAGATTCCAAGACAGCTGATAAAAACAGAGCAGTTTAAAGATGCTAAGACTGCAGGCCACAGGATGTATGCTTTTGTGACCCCAGATGGAGTTCGGTCAAAGGTGCACAGGGACCCACTGGGACTGAACTGTGTTTTCATTACAGGCCCCTTCCCTATGTTACTAGAATGACAAAAACACTCATGCAAAACAAAGTAACTATTAATCAAGAGAAAATCAACTTGTCCTATAGGAGCCTCATCTTGGAGAAGGTGGTTTGGAGAGAAGCTTAGGAAAGGTTGCGCAGCTTGAAAAGATGTGATGAAAAAATGCAAGAAATTTAGGTTTTATTTGAAATAAGGCTATTCTCAGCCCACATGCTCAGGAACTTCTTCTCTGTCTGTAAACCCCATTGTATCTCCCCGTGGCTTGGTTGTCTCTTTATAGAAGCAACCCAGCCTAATGAACACAAGCATGTTTCTGGAGCCCTGGTGCTCCATGCAGAGTGCCTGCGAGCAGGCATTTTTCATTCTGTGCTACTGTAAAGATGCTTGGGTTCCATCAAATGTGCAGACCTAGGGCCACCAGTGCAAATTTCTAAAATTTGTAGAAGGCAAGTATATCTCAAATGCCACTCTTTTGGAGATGAGGCAATATGCATAGTAGATTCTCTCCTCTCTCCCAGATAATGGTAAATGCAGAGTGCCAGTAGTAACCTTTTGATGCAAGATTTTTCTCAATCAAGTTTATGCTCGGAGGTGACCAACATCCTTCTCCATCCACCCTTCTTTATTCAGATAATTCTGTGTCTGCGTATGGTCTGAAAACTAAGCACTGTTTTTAGCACATAACCTTGCCTGAATTATGCAAAGCAACACGTAGTTACATGCAGGCATTGAGAACCCTTCTTTTTTTTTTAAGGTAGGCTTTTATTTTTCTTTTTGATGAGGAAAATTGGCCCTGAGCTATCTGTTGCCAATCTTCCTCTTTATTTTTTTCTCCCCAAAGCCCTAGTACATAGTTGCATATCCTTGTTGTATGTCCTTCTAGTTATTCCGTGTGGGACGCCACCTCAGCATGGCTTGATGAGCAGTGTGTATGTCCACATCCAGGATCCAAACCAGTGAACCCTGGGCTGCCAAAGCAGAGCATGTGAATTTAATCACTATGCCACATGGCCAGCCTGGGAACCTTTCTTAATGAGACTGAGCAGAATAAAAGATGGGAGGAGGCTCTTTGGACTTTGGACTTTTAGCTTTCAAGAGCATTAAAATTTGATTTTGAAACTCAATTCTTTTGGACTTGAATATTTTTGGACTTAAACTTGCAAGTAAATTTAATCTCTGATATTTTCTCTCGGGGAACTTGATAATCGGAAGGGATTTATATTCGATTTTGGTGCATCTCCATGTTGGCATTTTACTATTGGAGTATCTTCATGTTGTCATTTCATCTCGTTGCAGGATTTAAGATATGCTGTTTTTGGATAATGTTGCTGGATGGAACTTCAGAACCAATATAGAGAAGAGAATGAGTTTTATTTTCAGTCTTGAGTACAGGGTGGAATTGATTCAATTACTGTTCCCTTTTGACCAATTTTAGAAATTGCTGGACTCAAATCTAAACCGTCCACAAGTTATCCCAAGATAATACATAAAAGAGCAGTGGCTGGTCTTAGGACAGTGGTCTTGTGAAGGCGGAGCCGAGCTCTGCCGTGATAGCTTGCTCTTCTCCCTGAAAGGGAAAATCTCAGCCCTGGTTGACCACAGGCTTAATGATTAAGCTCAATGGTTAAGAGAACAAAAAATTAGTGAATGTTAATAGCAAACATATCTTCTCAACTTCTGATGTTTTCTTCCACGCAGGGGGAGCCCAAATAGTGTCCTTATTCTTTCTCCTTCTTTGTTTACTTCACCCCAGAGGAGAGAGGGAGAGTTCTTCATATATGTTACATACAGATCGTTTGTCTTATACGTGATTTGCAGATTTTTTCCACGTCTGTTATTTTTTTCTTTCTCTTGACAGTGCACATTACAGAGCAAAATTTTTAATTTTGATGAAGTTTAATTTAAAAATTTTTTTCTATGGGTCATGCTTTTAGCATAATGTCTGTGGGCTCTTCACCAAACTCTAAGTCGTGAATATGTATCCTACGTTTTCTTCTAAAAGTTTTATAATTTTATGTTTACATTTAGATCTATGATTATTTTGAATTAATTTTTGTATAAGAAGTTTAATTCAAAGTTTACATTATATTTATTTTTGCATATTGATGTGCAATTGCTCCAAAACCATTTGTCAAAAAGACTATAATTTATCCCTGGATTTTTAAAATATCTTTGTCTAAAATTGAATTGCATATTTATGTGGAAATATTCCTGGACTTTCTCTTTTGTTCCATTGATTTCTGTGCTAACCTTTCACCAATACAACGCTGTCTTTGGTAAGTGTTAAATTCACTTCTTCCCACTGTTTTCTTTTTCAAAATTGTTTTAGCTATTCTAGTTTCTTTGCTCTTTCATAAAAATTTTAGAATCAGTTTGTCATATCTACAAAATATTATTTTAAGATTTTGATTCGTATTTCATTAAAACTATAGATAAATTTGGAGAGAATTAATGGCTTTATTGTCATATCTTCTAATCCATAATTATGGTATGTCTTTATTTATTTAAGATGTCTTTTATTTTTTTATCAGCATTTTAAGATTTCAATACAGAGTTCCTTTACATTTTTTTATTAGGTTTACAGTATTAGTACTTAATTTTTGTTGCAACTATAAATGGTATTGTTTTTAATTTGTTTCCAATTGTACATTGATGGTACGTATGATTGATTTTTGTGTGCTGACCTTTTATCCTGTGACTTTGTTGAACTCAGTAGTTCTAGGAGCTTTCTTGTGGACTCTTTGGGATTTTCTACATAGCTAACCTTGTAATCCTTGAGTGGGGGCACTTTTATTTCTTCTTTTCTTCTTTGCATTTCTCTTATTTCTTTTTTATTTAAGCAGAGTTTTTGACAGGCTGATGAAGCGTGCATTACAAAATTGGATTTCAGGGCCTTCCAAGATGGTGACACCTTGGTCAACTTTACAGGTTAGAACTCCAAACATTTTTATCTTGAAGGTAAGAGTGAACTGGAAACAGTCCTGTCCTCTTAAAAGTAAAGGCTCGCTTTTAATCCTCCTATTCTGGGAAAGAATTATGGTTCTCTTGATTTTCTGGTGCCCCTAGCATTGTGCCAGGGGAAAAATTAATTCTTCCATGGAAAAAAAATAACATAAGCCTAGGCCTACAATTGTCCCTAATATTTTTATATAAAATGGGTGACTTTCAACAGAAAATACCTAAACATATAAAAGGAGAAGAACATATGGCCAAAGCTCAAGAGGAACAACACGATATAGCTAGGTAATACAGATACATACAGAGGAAAAGTCATATATAGACTTTAAAATAACCCTGTTCAATACATTCAAGGAAATAAGTAAAGGGTGAAAATTTTGAAAGAGGACTGGAAACCATAAAACGTAACAAATTATAGAACTTCTGTGACTGAAAAATTATGATATCTAATTTTAGGAATTTAATGGATGCGTTAAAAATATATTATTCAGAGTTGAGTGGATGATAATGAATTAGAAGTCATTTCAGAAGGAAATATCTACAATGAAGCATGCAGAGGGAAAAAGAGAGAAAATATAGAAAATAGTGTAAGAGAAATAAGGATGCATAAAAATTTCTAATATATGTTTAAATTTCTGGGGCTCCAGAAGATCATAAAGAGTAGGGACAGGAGAAATAACAAAGAAAGAATTGTTTGGAATCTTCTATAAAAGATGAAAGACGCCAAGTCACAGATTCGAGACAATAAGTAGGACATATCACAGCATAGTAAAACTGCTAAAACTTATGAAAAAGAAAAAACCTAAAAGCAGCCAAGAAAAAAAAGATAGTTTATCTAAAAAGATGCAACAATGAGAATGTCAACTGACTTCAACAGAAAGAACGGAAACCAGAAAAAAGAAATATCTTCAAAGGGTTAAAATAATTCAAAACTGAATTCAAAATCCTGTAAATCTTTAAAAATGTGGAATGAAATGCATTTGTATTAAAATGAAAGCAGAATATTTATTAACACTGAATAAACCATTAAAGGGAGGGTTTGGGTTCAGGGTTTGTGGAACCTGGAACTCATTAACTTTGGATCCCTCTTTAAAAAAAGAAATTCAAATTTTGACTATAAAGTTAGATTAAAAGGTAAATATTCATTAGAATGAAAAATAAATAGCAAAGAAATGCTTTTAAGAAAGCCAAACCCCCCCTCAATATACCCAAATCCAAATTATATATCTAATTAAATAACTACTAAACATATCTATAATCCTTCTTTTTAAATATTTCTGAGTTGTTTTTTGGGGCCAATTTTACCTACTCTTTCCTTTAGATCACTAGATATTATTAGGAAAATATTCATCAAATACTCTAAAATATGATCCTCTCTATTGAGATGCATGAAACGTCACACACAAATAAACTTGATGTTTGTAGTACTACTGCATATTTATACTTCATAAACACAGGAATTCTGATACATTTTTTTCACACGATTCCCATCAAGAAAGAAAAATGTATGTATTATTTATTTATAATACTCCATTATTGAATGTATTCTTGATAAGAGAAAGATTTCATTTTTATTAAGCCTCATGGAGAACCTAATCTTCCATTTATGATTTTACATATCTGATGAATCAAAAAATTTCCCACCTGCTAGCTACCAGCTTTGTACATTTCAATCTTTTCTTTTTATTTTGTGTGACCACAAACTTCCAGTGCTGAGCACCATAGGATATATTCTTGTTGTGTTACAACCTTGGCCCTCCATCTTCCTGTCATGGTTAGTAGCTGAATCAGTACAACAGATGATAGGAATATCCCAAGATGGTTAGAAATTATTTAGCTATACACAGAAGCGACAATGAATCACAAAAATATATTCCACTAAATCCAAGATAAATGTATGTGCAACTCACCTTTCCCTTAGCTTGTATCCAATCTAGTACTGTTTGTGAAGAAGGGAAGTTTAATGGAGAAGACTCATGAGTCTTAAGAGACTGTGGTCTTGACTCATTTCAGCTAAAATAACTTATTGCGCAAATTTTATAAAAGTATACAATCACGTGAACACATTAGAAGGGATCCTCATCAGTAAAGTTTTCTGAGACTTAAGTTTCAATACTTTCACAGCAAATCAGCCTCTGATAAAGCATACACTTCATGCATTAGAAAACAAAACAAAACTTGATTTCAGATGGAAATTCAGAGATGCAGAGAAGAATGAAGAAGAAAAACTGGTAGCCATGAGGGTGAATCCAATGAATATTACTATAAAAAGCCAAAAAATTAAGCCAACTGGCACTTTAGGTATAGAATTAAAAAAAGAAATGAGAATAGCATCTAAGTCAAGAGGGGAAAGGTGTGGAGTTACCATTGTAAGATTCCTGAGTTGTCTTGGAAAACGGTCAACAGTGGCAGAGAACATTAGACTTTTTTTTTTTAAAGATTGGCACCTGAGCTAATATCTGTTGCCAATATTCTTTTTGTTTTTTCCTTCTTCTTCTCCCCAAAGCCCCCCAGTACATAGTTGTATATTCTAGTCATAGGTCCTTCTGGTTGTGCAACATTAGACTTTGATAAGGATAGAGACATGCTTTAATCTAGTGACATCACCGGAAGAACAGTAAGAGAGTGTACAGCCACTGAGTTAGCAGAGAGGAAAACGGAATACTAAAAGACAATCAATCCAAAATTAGGCAAAGAAGGAGAGAAAAATAAACACAGCGTAGGCAAGACAAATGGGAAACACTTAGTAAGATGTAGATTTAATACGAATATACTATTCATGATATTAAATGTAAATGAAGAATCTGATACCACCAGAAAACAAAGATTGTGGGCCTGGATTAAAGCACAACTATATGCTGCTTACATGTGATGGGCCTAAAATATAAGCTATGGAAAGTTTGAAAGTAAAAAGGGTAGGAAGAGATATGTAATACAAATGCTAACAAGAAAGCTGGTCTTGCTGGATTAATAGCAGACAAAGGCAAGACACATTATTAAAGACAAGTTGGGATATTTTGTAATGATTTAATATTAATTTCACCAGGAAGATATAATAATTTTAAATGTGTGTGTTGTATAAAACAAATATTGACAAAACTAAAAGGAAAAACAGACAAATCGTATTTATAGGGGGATCTCAGCGCACCTTTCTTCTACTAAATATTTAAAAAACAACACCAGTCCCAAACGAATAAGAAATGAAAAAGAAACAAAACAAAACTCTGAGACAAACAAAAGGGGGAATACTTGCCAACTCAGTTTATAAAGCTAGCAAATCTGGATATGGACTTGACCTGACAGGGACATTAAATGAAAAAGTATAGTCAATCTCACCCATAAACATGGATACAAAACTTTTAAACAACGTGTCATCAAATCATATGCAGCAATATATAAAAATGATAATATACCATGACTAAGTTGGCTTTATTTTAAGAACACAAGTTTGGTGTAATATTGAAAGCCAATCAATGCAATTCATCACAGTGATAGAATAAAGAAGAAAACTCATATATAATCTAAACAAATGCAGAAAATACTTTTGAAAAAATATACATTCATTATGAAAAAAAATGTAGAAAACAATGAGTAGAACTCCTCAACGCTGATAAAAATAATTTTAAAAAAAGCATCAACTTTAATGATATTGATCCCTCTAAGATCAGTGTCAAGACAAGGAGGTCCAGTATAGCTCCTTCTAGTCAATATCATTCTGAAGGTGAAAGCCAATAAAGTAAGGCATGAATGCATAAATAAAAGATGAGATGGGAGAAAATTAAAATTCGCTATTTACACATTATGGTTGCATTTTGAGATAAAATTTAAAATCCACTTGTGAAGTTCCAGAAAATACTTGTTGGGATTTTGATTATGATTGCATTAATCATTTGAATCAATTTGGAAAAAATCAGCAGCTTTACAATACTGAGTGTTCCAATCTATGAAATGTTTTCTCTCTCCATTTGTTTAGATCAGATTTTATTAGTTTTATTAATTCTTGCTTTGCATATTTTGAGAGCAAAGTTTAGATACACATAAATATTTTCCTGGTGACTTGAATTTATCATGTTGAAATCTTTCTCTGTATCCCTAATAAGGCTTTCTCAAAATAGTCTAATTTCTCTGATATTAATCTAGCTATATTAGTTTTTCTTTTCATTAGTATTTGTATGGTCTTTTTTTTCTTTTCAAATTTTCTGTATCTTTATGTTTTAGATGTCTCTTGCAATAGCATAGGGTTGCAATTTTCTTTATCTAGATCTGATCATCTTTTTCTTACAATTGAAACAGTCCATTTATATGTAATAAATTGCAGATGTATTTGAATTGAAGTCTATCATTTTTAAAGTGCATTTTATTTGCCCTGCATGTTATCTATTCCTATTTCCTTTCTTTTTTCCTCCAGCGTTGTTGAGATTTAACTGACATATAATATTGTATATTGTATAAGTTTGTTGTACATGATGATTTGATATATGTATATATCGAGAAATAATTACCACAATTAGGTTAGGTAACACATCCATTGCAAACCATATATCTGATAAGTGGTTAATACCCAAAATATATAAGGAACTTCTACAACTCAATAGCAAAAAACAAATTGTCTGATTAAAAAATGGGCAAAGGACCTCAATAGACAGTTTTCCAAAGAAGACACATAAGTGGCCAGCAGGTACATGAAAAGGTTCTCAACATCGCTAATCATCCGGGAAATACAAATCAAAACCACAATGAGATAACAACTCACACCTGTTAAATGGTTACTGTCAAAAAGACAAGCGGTAACAAGTGCTGGTGAGGATACTGAGAAGAGGGAACCCTTCTATACTGTTGGTGGGGATGTAAATTTGTGCGTCCACTATGAAAAACAGTATGGCTGTTCCTCAAAAAGTTAAAAATAGAACTACCATATGATCCGGAAATTCCACTTCTGGGTATTTATCTGAAGAAAACAGAAACACTAACTAGAAAAGATAAATGTAACACCTTGTTCATTGCAGCATTATTTACAATAGCCAAGACATGGAAACAACCTAAGTGTCCACTGATGGATGAATGGATAAGGAAAATGAGATGTGTGTGTATATATGTATGTGTATATATATATACACCCCATGGAATATTATTCAGACATAAAAAAGAATGAAATCTTGCCATTTGAGATAACATGGACGGACCTTGAGGGCATTATGCTAAGTGAAATGGCAGATAGAGAAAGACAAATACTGTATGATCTTACTTATATTTAAACGAAAATTCATTTTATTAAATCTAAAACAAAAAATGCCAGACTCATAGATACAGAACATAGATTTGTGGTTGCCAGAGGGAGAGGATGGGGAATGAGGGGTGAGTGAAATGGATGAAGGGGATCAAAAGGTACAAATTTCTGATTATAAAATAATAAGTCCTGAGGACGTAATGTACAGTATGGTGATTATAGTTAATAATGCTATATTGCATATTTGAAAGTTGCTCAGAGAGTAGATCTTAAAAGTTCTCATCATGAAAAAAATTTTTTTAAACTGTGCTTTGTGACAGATGTTAACTAGGCTTATTGTGCTGATCGCTTTGCAATATACATAAAAATTGAAGCATTATGTTGTACACTTGAAACTAACGTAATGTTATATGCTAATTATACTTCAATAACAAAAAAAAAAAGGAGACATCAGGACACACATGCACACAGAGGGAAGATCACGTAAAGACACAGGGAAGATGGCCATCTATAAGCCAAGGAAAGAGGCCTTAGAAGGAGCCAACCCTGGCAGCACCTTGATTTTGCACTTCAGCTTTGCAGAACTGTGAGAAAATAAATGACTATTGTTTGAGCCAAAAAATATTGCCCCACTGCTTTTTCTTTAAGGTAGGTATCAATCTACTGAAACAATTTAAGGCTATGCCAAAACTCACGTATTACTGTTAATTGCCAGCCACCTAACCAGAAAAAAATGTAGCCCTTCACATTAGCACAATTGAAATTCTGGTCCAGGAGTAGTAAGCCTGTTGAGAGACTGAGAGGCAATAAATTCAGTTCAGGGACATTTTCTGCATATAAAATGACCCTCAGTGTTGACCCTGAAATGAAATCAAGTTGAAAATTGATTGGGGAAAAATCAGCTGGGATAGCTATAACATATTTATTCATGATTTTGTAGTTACTAAGAAATTAGAGGTTGTTTCTCTCATCACTCTATCTCCAAAGTAACAAATTCCCATAAATGTTCCAGGACTAAGAAGAGAGGCATCAAGGTAGGAGTCGGTGGTGTGAAGTTCATCTCATGTCAATGTTAGTTTTCTGTGCCTTGTATTTTATCCCCAGTCCTTGTCTGTGGACTGTAACTGTCAGAAGAATCTCAGCACAAAAATTTCTCTGGGGATTCTGGGAGGAAGTATGACTTACTCCAGTAGTTTGGGATTCCTAGTGAAATCACCTTACCAACCTGGCTGTGAAAGTCCGTGGGTGCAAGGACCGAGCAGAGGGGGTGAAGGAGACTGTGAGTAAGAAAGAAGATAATGGGGAAATGCTCACCCTTTACTTCACTTGCAGTCTATAAGAATAGGCCAAAGTCTGTGGCAAATCTGAGTTTTAAAAGAAGTTTAGATTACTTATTAGAGACTAAAATCAGTCAGGTTCCCGGATGCTAAGGGAACTCAAGTAGTTTGAAGTTGGTAGACTGGTGGAAATTTTATAGTGGTACAGGTCAGAGAGTGTCTTATTTGTCTTTGTAGTACCTATGTCAGAAATATAGGAAGCATTCAACAGACGTGGAAAGGAGAAAAGGAGAAAAGAAAAGGAAAGAAGGGTACCATTTGTTTGTAAGGTTGACTAAAAATTCCTCAAGCTAATTAAAGAAAGGGAATTTAAAATAGAGATCAGATTGGAGGTTAAGTGAAATCTGTATTTGTCATCCACGGGATATATGTCTGGAAATGCATCTTTTCTAAGCAAAGGGCAGAAGTGCATCAGAGAATGTGTTTGTAACTGGAAACGTCAAAGCTTCTTTCAGAAGAAATGTAGACAGTTTGCAGCCTTAAGAGTCTAATTACTCTTTTGTGCTAACATTATTTATAATGTAAGTGGGAGTCATCACCAAGCCTGTCCTGGAAAGTGATAGGCTCAAAAGGATATTTGCAATTCCCATTGGGTGCTTATATATCAAATACTGTCCAAATCTATATTGCAAAAGATCTAAATTTAAAGTGTCTTCAGAGTTTTCAATTGTCGGGTTTGTTGGGAATGTGACTGACTCTGGCAACTTAGTAATATTACACTATTTTCGTGAGTTTTTCCCAAAATATTGGTACAAATATAGCTATGTGTGTTATTCAGAAAAACTGAAATAATTGCTACTGGGCTATATTACTACTTGACATTATTAAACTCAATGAATAAGCTGTTAATTAATGAAGCTGATAAACTCACCGAGAAACGTTATGTGCTCTTAAAAACATGACTCCTAGAGTCCACATTCCACTTCTATGGGCTCCTTAATTTATGTGAATGTGACTAAAAAAGTATTTAAAAACTGCTAGATATTTTAAGATATGATAGTTCTCAAACAAGAAAAAGTAAATTACAAGCATACAGTAGAAGCGTATTTCAGGTCCTAATTATTTTTTTAGAAAATTTTATTTACATACACTAGAATTGTGTAGTGGACTCATTTAATTCCTATGGTTGGCTCCTTATCTCTTTCAAAATAGATTTGACTGAATGATTCAGTCAGTATAACAGCCATGGGTCATCTGCATCTCTGTGCCTACCTGTCATGAACTGTGGCAGACAGAGATGACTTGCCGTATCGTGATTGTTTATTTGATACTAGATGGATTAGTTTGGGAGGAGGGGTCATGATTCCACACTATGAACCTACAGGAATGAAGTGAGGCAGGGGGAGGTTATATAGACCATGAATTTTTTTGCGACTGTTATGTCTATAGTCGAGCATAATGCCCAAAATAGTTGAAATAATTAAAGAGTAATTTAATAAGAAAATGCAAGAACGAACCAAAAGAAGAAAGACGGAAGTAGGTTGTGCTGACGTTAGACGTTCAGCTGGGTAAGCAAGACATGGTCTCCATGGGATTTGATATTTTGTAGAAACAAAATAGGCAAGTGGGAGACATCCTGATTCCGGCTGTTGATTTGAGTTTGGCAAAGGGTAGTATTTATAAGTTCAGGGAGACTAGTAAGCCTCACTCCATAGGATTTGTCCATCAGTCTCTTCTAGACTCCAAAAGCAAGAGGGAGTGTGGCCTGGGATGTGGGGTGAAGGATGTTGGCAAGACAGAGTTCCAATTTTTTAAAGACTCTATTTTATCATTTGTAAGTATATTTTTTAATTCCAATAATGAAGCATTAAATATTAACATATAGAAAAGAGTATCTTTCATAAGCTTATAGTTCCATGAATGTTCACAAACTGAACAGACCCATGTTATAAAGACCTATCTCAACAAACAGGCTATTACCAGCACTCCAAGTAGTCCATTTAATTCCCCCTTCTAGTCATTATCCATCCCTCCCCATCAGGGTAACCACTATAATGACTTCTAACACTGTACAGTAGTTTTTCCTGTATTTGTACGTTACAAAAACAAAATCATACAATACACACTCTTTTGTATCTGCCTTTTTTCATATATTATATTTCTGGGATTCATTCATGCTATTGCATGCTGTAGTTTTTTCATTCTTATTGCTGTATAATAATCCACTATGTGTATATAGTCCCTTTTATATATCCATTCTATTTGAGTTGTTCATAGCTTTTGACTATTATGGATAGTGTTGCTGTGAAGGTCTTTTGTGAACATATGTGCACATATTTGGGGGGTATGTAGCTAGGAGTGGGATTATTGGATTATAGGTTGTGTTTATGCTCCTTTCATTTGTTTGTTTGTTTTTATTTTTGAGGTAACATTGGTTTATAACATTATACAAATTTCAGGTGTACATCACTGTATTTTGACTTGTGTATAGATATATCAGGTTCACCACCAAAATTCTAGTTGCCATCCATCATCATACACATGTGCCCCTTTACCTCTTTTGCCTTTCTCCCACCCCCTTTCCCTCTGGTAACCATCAAACTGTTCTCTGCATCTATGTGTTTGTTTGTTTGCTTGTTTATCTTCCACATGAGTAAAATCATATGGTATTTGTCTTTCTTCATCTGACTTATTTTGCACCCCTATGTTCATTGCAGCATTATTCATGACAATCAAGTCTTGGAAATGACCTAAGTGCCCATTAATGGATGAATGGATAAAGAATATGTGGTATATATATATATATATATATACAATGGAATACCACTCAGCCATATAAAGATGAAATCTTGCCATTTGTGAGAACATGGATGGAACTTGATGGTATTATGCTAAGTGAAATAAGTCAGATGGAGAAAGAAAAATAACATATGATTTATACTCCTTTTTAATAGCTACTGTCAAACATCATTCCAAAGGGGTGATATAGGTCCCTAGTTTTTCAAAGGGAATCTTCTTTAGCTAGTTATAGTGTAGGTAAATGGAGACCCAAATAGAAGCTGAGTTCTAAGATTTTTTGAACGTCTTTGTGTGACTCAGGATCAGAAACTCATGTGTCAAAGCCCATTACCAGATTGGGAAGTACTGTGGGGGGGATAAGGCTCAACTTGAAGAACACTATGGAAATTTAGTAGAAGACATAAGGTAACCACATCCCAAACGTCATAGCAGTAATAATGACACAAGCTGCCAAGAGGAATTCCAGTGGTCAGCATCTTGGCCTAATTAGCTGTGTGGGATATTAACTGAGTTCAACTACTGCACAGACCTGAGCCCTCAGAAAACTAATTTCCTATCTTATCCCAGCATGGTTCTATGTAACTTGGGCAGCTCACTAACCATCACAATTAACCATCACCATAAGTGCACCAAGTACTTCCACTTCTAAGAGTCAGAACTAAATTGACCTTATTCTCTGAGGAAGAAGCAGGTTTCTCTCTACCTCTGTCTCAGGCTTTGTTCTTCATATCCTTCCCACAATATTGGCTGTGTGAACATCCTTTCCTTTTCAGGTAAACCACCCATTGGGGGTGTTCTAATTAGTTTATAGTCTGACAAAGCAATTATAGAAGATTTTACAAGTACATTTCTCAAAATCTGGGTTATTTAATCTCATCCTTCTTGTACCATAAAAATGTGCTAATGAGTTTAATTTTGAAATCAACAGACAATAAGGGAAGTAGAAAATTCTCTGTACTCTTTCATCTGTATTTTATTCCCTATTAACTTGTTGACATGAAGGGAGAGCAAAGTGAGTCTGAGATATTTAGGTGATGAGGAGTCTACACCTTCTTTAAGTTAAGGGAAGTTGCACTCTTTGTGTAGAGTAGCAGGATTGATGATATATACAGTATTCATACAGACTTACTCTCCACTCTCTTCTCTGTCCTTGTTAAAGGAGGAGAGGACAATATACTCCCCTGCCCCACATATATGGCTCTTTCCTACAATGGGATTCATAGATTATAAGGAAAACTTCCCTCATCACAAGGAAAGTTCAGGTGCAATTGTCATTCCTGTTAGCCTTTTATCAGTCTGAGTACTCCCACACTGAGAATGTGACATTTAAAGAATGAAGAAGGAGGTGAGAGTTGAGAGACTCATAGTCCTCGTTTGAGTAGCATAACTAGTGGTTAATATATGGGCTTTGGCATTAGGAAGCTCTTGCTTATAATTGGTGTTAATCCTGGCTCTGCCAGTGACTAGTTGAATAAGTTCAGTAACTTTTTTAACTAGTTGCGTAATTAACTGTGTAAGGTAAGTTACTTACCCTCTGAATTTTCTTTCCTTAGCTAAGACAATTCAATATGACAATGTGCATCAAGGAGTTGTACCAAGTGATATACCAAGATGGTGGTGGTGAAGTGGTCTGCCCCAGATGCAGTTGCTGGGGGGTGCATTGCTTGAGGAGAATTTTAAAAAATAATAACACTTACCACAAATCGGGTTATAATTTGTTATCACTATGTGCCATTAGTTCTAAACAATTTCAGTAACAAAGTACTCCACCCGACCAGATAATCCACTTTCATCATTTCTACCTTGGTATACCACCAAGTACTTAGAAGGTACCAGTTTCTTCTATAAGAGATATTAATATGTGCATGTATTGTCCTGGAAATGCAAGTGAGATTGGATGACAAGACAATCTCAGCCCTAACTTCTCAGCTATCTATATGGGTATATAGAAATAAGGTTACAGAAAACCTCTCTTCTTTTTATGTGAAGACACAGACTACAGCTGAGGATTAACTCCTGAGCTTTGGTCCATTCAAAAGCTCCATAGAATAATTCAATGGTCAAAAGAAATTCAATTTAAAATGATATTTTGACAAAAACAATCTGATATCAATAATTAGAATATTTCAAGTCTTTCTTCCAAAGTAATAACATTGTTCATCTTCAACGTTCTACTGAGGACAGAGGAATGTATGCACCTCCCAGAAAAATAACCCAGTTAGCTCAAAAGGAAGTGTTCGCTATTAAGCAATTAAAATAAGCATTTGCTGGAGGTAACTTTGTGTCTTCCTTTCTGAATGTGATTCTAGACATAAATAGCTCTGAGAGGAAGCAATGCAGTTATCACTCAAAAGAGTTCTCACATTAATCTTTTATTAGATGAAATATTCCTTCTATCCTTGCTTTTCACCCTGTAGATAGAATGGATTGCAATAGACCTTAATGCCTGACTTTCCTTCCTTTCATTTCCATGGATCTGGATTGGCACCGAATAGGGCCTGATATTCATGGTTTTCCTTCTCTTGAGAAAGTTTAACTTTTGCTGACTACTTTATTGGCAAATCCATCGTACCTACATGAATTATACTAAAACACCAATTTAGCTGATGCTTTTTCCCTCCTTCGGTTGTCTGTGCAATCAATTACGTAAAGAGTAAAAATCCCAATACCAAATGAAAAATCAAAAGTAATTTATATTTTTTGGCTGTAGACTTTTTTCCCGTTGGGCAGTGAAGCACTGGTTTTACTCCTGCACTGTGCTGATGTGACATTATGTTTTCTAAACCTAAGTCACTATCTGGCGGTTCACTTGAAGATACAGGTGTTAGACTTTATTCTTATTGATAATAGCAAAATGAAAATTATTTAAAATCTCCATTGGATATTTGATTTTGAGAAATGAGAACCTCTAAGTTTTGTGCAGACATAGTTATTTTGATAATCCCTATTCTTTTTATCAGAGATTATTTTTACTTTCCAACATTCAATCATTGGGCCATTTGAGTCAAAAGTTATCTATTTTTCTTTCCTTTGAAAGAAAAGAAAATCCCAAAACTTGACACTAAGATCAAGACTTCAATGATAATTTTAGTGAATTCAATGCATTCTCACAGATGCAGGCATTAGGGGATGCAGACCCTCTCTTCCTGCCTTAGTCAGGTGGCTAAATGCCTAGTAGACTTTGTGGTAAACCACACCACTAGAGGAGTGAGAATCTGAACTAGCCTCCCTGTTGTCAGCTAGTCTCACACATTTATTTCAGAGTGAAAATTTGTCACTACTTTCCCATTTAATTCAATTTTGGATATCATTCTCTGTTTCCAGAGCAGAGATTTATTTTTATCTTTGAAATATTCTAACATATAAGGAATAAAATATTCTGAATCAAGAGGTTTTACTGTAACTCTTAACTGCTATTTAATGGAACAAAATATTTGATAAGTGCACCACCACGCCAAACCTTGTCAGTATATTTGAAACAAGAGCTAAAGATTCCATGATATGTTTCCCCCTAAGTTTCCTTACTAATCTGGTAAGGATATAAGCAAGAAGAACAAAATAACTTTGACTTGCTATTTTTCCTTTATATTATTTTTAAGAACGAATGGAAGAGGCGGGGCCAGTCATCCAACAAATGACAGTTTCTCAGAGGGAGAGCCTTAATATTTGTGTTCCTGGATGTTACTGCTGTCTGAGTGAAGGGAAAATACAGCAGTGTTCTTGTTCTGATGGTACCACGCTCTGCCTCCAAGCTGACTACAAGAACGATAGGAACATAAGAATTTACTCTCACGTGTTCCCTACAAAATCTGACAGTAGAACTAGAGAACACTGTGCACAGATACCAGACTATATTTTAGGGCATCAGGCATCCAAGAAAGCAGCACACTCCTTTAGTTTTCTATTATCTCGTTTGGTTTTACTAGGAAAAAAAAGATTTTCTTTTATTTTCTTTTTGCTCTACCCAAAACAATTGCTCTACAAGGGTATTGGTTTTTGTGTAACAAATTCCCACAAACTCAGCAGCTTAAAATATCACACAAGTCTTCTCTCACAAGTTCTGTGGGTCAGAACCTAGGCATGGCTTCACTGGGCTCTCTGCTCAGCATCTCACAAGGCTGCCATCAATGTGTTGCCCATGGCTGATGTGTCATCTGTGGCTTGACTAGGGAAGGATCCATTTCCAAACTCATGTGTCAGAATTTCAGTTTCTCATGGGTTTTGGGCCAAAGGCCTCAGTTCCCAGCTAGCTATTGGCTACTGGCTACCCATAATTACTTGCCATATGGCAGCTTGCTTCATCAAAGTGTGCAAGCCAAAAAAGTAAACAGACAGGGTCTGCTAGCAATAGGGAAGTCACACTCTCATATAATCTAATCATGGAAGAGAAATCCCTTTAACACTGTTGTATCTGCTAGTTAGAAGCAAGTTGCGCTCGGGGAGGGGACTACACAAGACTATGCATTGCCAGGAGGCAGGTATCATTGGGGGTCTTTTTAGAAATTGCTTACCACAAAGGAATTCTCTGTTTATCCCTCTATCAATCCATTCATCCACCCACCCTGCTTTCAATCATTAGTCCAACCAATACTTATTGATTTCTGACACTCCTGGAATTAGCCAGGAAAAATTTCCTGCTCTCATGGAGCTGACATTACAGTAGGAGTTGGAGACAGCAAGGTAATAACAAACAAATAATTGACACAGTTACAAGAAGACACAAGAGCTAAGAAGATAAGACAGAAAAAATGATAGAGGTGTAGAAATGGTGTATTTGATGGGATATGAGGTAAGATTCTGTTAAGAAATTGAAATTTGAGCTCATATGAATATCTGAGGGTAGGGCATTCCAGGCAGAGGGAAAAGCAAATGTGAAGTTCCTGGGAAAGGAGTTAGCTTGGTGTCTTCTAGAAATAGCAAGAGGCTAGTGTGGGTAGAGGGGCATGAATGAGGGGGACATGAAATCATAGAATTGTCCAAGACTCAGGTCTCAAAGGGCATGGAAAGAAGTTTAAATTTATTCTAAATGTAATGGGAAGCCATTGGAGAGTTTCGTATTAGAGAATGCACTAATTAGAGTAATTCAAGCTACTGTCACAAACAAATCCAAAATATACAAAGACACAAAAGCAATATAAGATTTTTTCCCTTTTACACAAAATACAGTATGTGTACCTGATCAGTGGGTAACTCTGCTTCAGAGAGTGAGTCAGAGACCCAGTCTTATTCCATCTGGAGGCAAGTTGTGTGTTTGCTGCATCAAGCTAGCAGAAGGGGAAGGAGCGTGGGGAATCACACATGGAAGGGTTTGGGGTTAGACTTGGCGGTGGGAAATATCACTTACCCTCATATTTCATTGGCTAAAAAGGAGTTATACGACCAAACCTAAATACAAGGGACACTGTATACTGTACTCTAGTTTTGAAAACAAGAAGAAAAGCTAGATGTTTGAATGACTAGCTATTCTATGCTATGGAGCATGAGGCAATTTTGAAAAGCTTGTTGGCCTTCTTGTGGGCAATAAACTGTGGAAAAAAAAGTAGAAGCTAGAAGTCCAGTTAGATGACTACAAAAGTAGAACAGCCAGAAAATGACAGCTCCTGGGACTAGAGAGACAAAAATGAAGGTGATGAGACACTCAGGAGGTGGTGTTGGACTCAGGATAGACTTTGAAGACATGATCAATGGGAGTTGCTGATGGATTAAACATAGGATGATAAGAAAAGAGAAAAATCACAGATTACGATCAAGTTTTGGCATCAGCAAGCGGATAAAGGATAGTGCCAGTTCCTGAAATGAGGAAGACATGGGGATGGGCAGTTTTGTGGTTCAGGTGTGAGAAACTGAGAATTCTCTTTTTAAACTTCCTACCAGCTATTTAAAGTAGTAATATCAAGTAAGTAGTTGTACAAATGAGTTTGGAACCCAGAGAAGAAGTAAGAGATGGTGATAAACATTTGGAGTCATAAGTACATACAGGCCATTTAAAGTTATTGAATTGGATGTGATTATTTAGATAGAGAATAAACGTTTTAGGATTACGTTTTAGGACACTATAACAGTAAGAGAAAGAGGAGTCGGGGCTGGCCCCGTGGCCGAGTGGTTAAGTTTGCGCGCTCCGCTGCAGGTGGCCCAGTGTTTCGTTGGTTTGAATCCTGGGCGCGGACATGGCACTGCTCATCAAACCACTCTGAGGCAGCGTCCCACATGCCACAACCAGAAGGACCCACAACGAAGAATATACAACTATGTACTGGGGGGCTTTGGGGAGAAAAAGGAAAAAATAAAAAAATCTTTAAAAAATAAAAAAATAAAAAAAATTAAAAAAAAAAAGAGAAAGAGGAGTCATCAAAGACGGTCAGTGAAGATGGAAACTTCCATATGAACTTGATATTCTTGAAGCCAAGTGAGGCAAGTTTTTCAAGAAGGAAAATGTGTTCACTATGTCAAATATTGAGAGGATCAGAAAAATCAAGGCAAAGCGATCATTGGATTTGACAAGATGCAGTCACTGCGACTACCACAAAAGAGATTTCAATGTAGTGCTGGGATCGAAGTGTTGAAGAGAAAATTGAGGGTAAGGAAGTGAATAAAGGGACTATTTAGAACTAACTCTTTCAGGGATTCTTGCTGGAAACAGGAGCAGTTCATAAAAAGGATGAGGGTATTGATAGAGACAAAAAAAAAAAAGGAAATGTTATAGCATGTTTGTACATTATTAGAAATAGTCTTATAAAGAGGAGGAGAATTATAATGTGGGAGAGAGAGGAAAAGCATTCACTGAGTAGGTGAGAGAGAGTGGGACCCAGAGCACATTTTGAAGAACTGACCTTAGGAAAGGAGCATGGACAGGTCAAAAATTGTAACAGTAGGTAAGCAGAGTCTATGGGTACAGATTCCTATCGGTTCATAGATGACATGCTGGGAAAGAAAGTCTTTTGCTTCTTATTGTGCTATTTTTTTTTTCAGGTAAATAAGAAGGAAAGTTGACAGCAAAGTGTGGGGAGGGACAGTTACATATTTGAAGAGTGGAAAAGTTCCTTGTTAGTGAAGAGACTTATGGACTATGTAAGAATGCTCCAAGTACTGAGTTATTTATGACATTACTAGTTATTGCTAAAAATCTGCATGATCTCCCTCAGTATCATACATTCATTACTGGAAGTTTGGGACAGAGGAATTGAATGGGTGGACTTTTGAAGGCCCTTTCAGACTGAGGATTTCATTATCCAATTTTTCATTTTTGCAGCAACTCTTGCATTCTGCAAATATTCAACAAGGATTATTGATTTCAAATTATATGAAGACATATTTCCTTCCCTCAAGGAGTTTAAAATCCTGATTCATTCCATTCATGGAGGTGAAATGATCTCTAGGACTATTGTCTCAGAGTTTTAAAAAATACTGAAAACACCAGGCAGACCAGGTGGCGTAGTGGTTAAGTTCATGCACTCTGTTTTGGTGGCGCAGGGTTCGTGGGTTTGGATCCCAGGCATGGACCTACACACTGCTCATCAGGCCATGCTGTGGTGGCATCCCACTTACAAAAAATAGAGGAAGATTGACCCAGATGTTAGCTCTGGGCCAATCTTCCTCATCAAAAAAAAATACTGAAAACAAATTGGTGCCTGCTATGATCTGAATGTGTACGGTAAAATTCACATGTTGAAGTCATAATGCTCAATGTGAAGGTAGAAGGAGGTGCAGCCTTTGGGAGGTGGTTAGGTCATGAGGGCATGGCACTCATGAATGGGATTAGTACTCTTATAAAAGAGACCATAGAGAGACCCTTTGCCCCCCTCCTCTCACTCCTTACATTGAAACGGCTGGAGTTCTCAGAAGAATTGTCTATACCTACCACTTTCCTCACTTCCCTACTTCCAACTCACACCACAAAACAACTTTAATCTGCATTCTCTTCTCCAAACTCTGCCAGAGTGGCTTTTGTAGTCAGCATCTTAAAATTCAATGGATGTTATTTAATCTTCATCTCATTTGACCTTGCAGGGACGTGTGACATGGTTGGTGACTCCTTTCTGTAATACTGTGCTCTTCCCTTGAATTCTGTGCATCCACTCTGGCTTTTTCCATTCCATTCTCCACCCTGTATCCACACACAGACACTTAAAACCTACAGATGTTTTTCTTTGTCACATTGCTATTTACAGTGTGACTAATTCATCTCCTCAGCCTACAAGCTTTTGTGTGATTGCACCCTTTTAACTTCTCTGCTTTTATGGAACTCTCTCCCTCCTACTCTGTCGTTTTCCATCTGTTCCTTGCCCATGTCGTGTGGGCCCCTGAGACAGGGCTTTTAATGACGCTGCTCCTCTGTCTTTTACTTTCCTCTTCTTACTCCCACTTGCTTTCTTTGTCTCATTAACAGCTACTCACTCTTCCCAGTTAAAGTATCACTTTTCCAGGAATCCCTTCCCTGATTGCCCACTCTGGTTTATGTTCATTTATTGTATACTCCTGTGGGATGGTATTCCTACAATCATTAGCATGATCATTTCGTTAATTGTGTTTCTCATCCCCAAGACTGTAGGGCGCTTATGTTTTTGCTCACTGTGTAATCTCCAATATTGAATACAGTGCCTGCTCGTAGCAGAAACTCAAAAATCTGTTGGCTAAATGCCCACAACAATGCCAATTTAAAATGTAGCTAATCTTCCAGTTGTGTCTTTTAGATACAGTTTTCTTATTATATGCTATCTGACACTAACAAAAAAGGCAAGCTTGGACGTTAGGGCCTATAGCTGAGCATTGAATTTTCTTGATGACTTTAAACATGAAACTCTGACAGTGTTTACAGTTACTCCTTTAAATTTCTGACTCTAATCCTCAAGAGATATGAGCAGTACCTTAAGAGAAAAGAATGAATAATAATGAAGTTGTACATAGTGTTCATGATCTTCTCTGAAGGCAGACCTGCTGGTCTTTTCACCCATTAACTAGGCCATCCTTTCCTTTTTTCTATGTTCCACACAGGTAGAGCTGAGTGGCAATAGGAACTTCACGTGGTGATGAAAGTCTAGTCAGTATATACTAATGTCCCTCTGTTCTTGACATGTTTCACATGTATCTCCCAGCACTAGGGACTCAGGCTGGCACAGGAAAGAGAAATACCCAGGAAAAGGGCAATTATGGTATTGCATCAGAATAATAAGCACACACACACACACACACAAACTTTGATAGACGTTATAGATCTGCTATTATCTAGACCATTTTAAAAGGTATGGTTTTACAGGTCTTATTGTTCCTCTTTGAAAGAGAATCTGTGTTGATTTTGTCCAGCATAGAATCCCTGGAACTTAGTGGATTACCTGGAACATAGCAGGTGCTCCTTAAACACTTGTTGAATTAATGAAAGATAATTATTATGCTAGAGGATCTGTACTCAGTGTTTTACAGGCACTGTCATGCTTAATACTATCAACTACTCTATTATGTTTAATGCGCCTATTATCTATTTATTGACTCTCAGCTCCAATTCAATTTTGCTTCACCAGCTGACTTGATGTTAAGGTTTGTGAGAAGAGGGCACTGGAAAAACATTATGAGAGAAAGGGGTTTTCCTTCCTAAATCCAGTGTGCTCACTAGGCAGGTTGCTGAAGCATGTTCAGCTTCTCCAGCACCTGGTGGCCCTGAGGGTACCCTGGCTTTCCCTTTGTGCTGTGTTATGGTAGAGTGTTCTTACTGAGACACCTCCTTGTGAACAGCTTTCCCTGGAACCCTAGAGGGTAAGCTTTTGGTAAGTTGCAGAGAGTGGATTCTTGGTAAATTCCACCAGGGAGGGACCACAGTGACTTCTCTGCCATCAGGTGAGCCGTGGATGTGTCCTCTCTAACGTGGTCTGGGTCTCAGACCTGGGCAGCTGCTTCTTGGGATGCTCAGTCTCAGCCCTAATGCCGTTCCTTTTAACCTCTATATCTATGTTCTTTAGAGTCTTTATGCTTTTTATTAGCCTTTACTTTCTTATTCCAATCCCTAGTAGCCAATTCTTTATTTCAAACTTTTCGCATTCGTTGGACACTAACTGATAGAATTATCTCCATTTTACAAATAAAACTGATGTCAAGAAGCAGATAAATCTGTGCAAGTTCACACAGCTAGCCAGCAAAGAACTGGGATCTGAATCCAAATAGTGTGAATTTGAAGCCTATGCCCCTAACCAATATGCGATAAAACTGCCTCTTACGTGTAAATAGAGTGAATGTATTACGTTCCATGAGGCTCCCAAATGTGTGATATGCAGTGCCTTTTTTAATTTGTTCTTAACTGGGGAGTGACATATAAAGAATTACCTATACAAAGCAGAAATCTTTGATTCCATAGCTGTACATAGCATATCATATACTGTACTGCTCATTCCCTGTGATTCTATGATTCTTTATCTTTTTAATGGAAAGGTATTATTAAATCATTTAAAAACTATACTTAGATATCAAGCCCTCCAATCATTTTAATTTCTCCTCCTAAATCATCTCTAGTTTTATCATGTAAATACATGTTTTATGTGGAAGACTTCTGTGCATGTTTTGATTTCTGTGCATGTATTCCCCAGTTATCCAGGTTGCATGTAACTTTCTGAGTGTTTCCTCGAAGCACACTTAGAATTAACCATATGACCGCATCACCAATGGTAAAATCTTGGAACATAATTAATGTGCTAGTCTTGACTTTTTCATACCTTATTATCATTCTGCATCTAGTATAATGTAAAGAAAAAAGCTAAATATTTAAAGAAATCAGAATGAAAGGGCAGAAACTGATTAATTAGAGGTGATGGTTCCTGAGAGAGAGAGAAAGATCCCTCTGTGTTTGGAATCGGTAGTCTTGACTTCATCCTCAACCTTTCTGGAATTGTTTACTTGAAAAGGTAAAAACTCCATGAGAATCTGGGCTTTCTCTATTTCCTAATTTACAATGCTCTTTATGTTTGGTTTCTCCAAAACACTGAAGAAAAATTGAGCTAATAAGTCAATTATCTCTTCCACTTTTAAAAAACAAACGCAAAATATCAACAGTTTCAGTCCTGTAATTTGGAGCTTTGCATACCTCCTCTGGAAACCTACAGTTCTTTTCTTTTTTTCCATCAAAACCAAAATAATTTACTGATTTGAAGAGAAATGATTGAATTCTAAACTTTACCTTAGAAACGTGTGAATGAGGAAGCAGTGTCCCCACCTGATAGCCAAGCAAACACAGCGTCTTGTAGCGTGTAAGTTGGCTCTGCAATTCATTATTGTTACCATCATTCTACCTCCAACGTGACAGCTTTGGTTTCCTGAGAAGGATTTAATTGGTTTAAAAAAAAAGCCCCTGTCCATTTCCAAGGAGGAAGCTGCCTGTTTTGTTCTTGCTCTCATGGGGGGAGGATGAAAGTCTAAATAAGAGTGCTCATGGAGCTATTCTGAGGGCCCTGTCGAGTGGAGATGCCCCTTTTGACCTTTTCATCAGTCTTTTCATGCCTCAACAGAAAGCTTCCACAAAGACAATCTGGAAAGCTTAAGTAAAGCAGAGCTGAGTTCCTATGGTTATTTGTGTGTGCTATCAGAAACAGAATTCCATGGCAAGCAGATCATCTTGTTTGTAATATTTTTGAATATAGTTTTTAAAAACTCTTGGTGGTTGCATTTATTTCTTATTGTGTATGTGTATTATAAACATATGTTTGTATATGAGTATAAAGCGTGCATGTTATGCATTAGTTTATGCTTTCATAAACACAAAATGACTGTTTGAGGTGCTACTTCAATCATGGGTCACTGATATACTGGTTATTTTGATTTTTTTCTTAACTATGCCCAAAGGATATTACTTTTATCCATTTTCCCATGAATAAACCCATGTTAGTGATGTGAGGGTTTTTTTTTTTTTTTCCATTTTGTCTTCTTTCAGTTAATTTTAACTTCATTATTAAGATGAATTGTAATGATGTTTAAAACCCCAGAGGCAAACTGGCTTCATTTGATTTCTTCTGGTAGATGAAAAAAAAACTGTTAGCAGTTCCAATCTTCTGTGAAATGTGCCCTGTGCTTCGTGCTTACATTTTTAATGTGCCTTTCAAATAGAATTGATTTGGTTCTTTCTTTTAAAATATAAAACAATAAATATTTTATAAGGGAAGGGATAGCTTTTTTTCTTTTTGGGGGCATAAGCAACTGAAACAGTAAAAATAATCTCACCGTATTAACCAATTGAATGCAAAAAATCACTGTTTTTAATGAGTTTGAGCTTGCAAAAAATATTTACCTTAAGGTGCAACTTGTTTGGCGTATACTATCTCAGGAAGAGAATTATGTCTTGGCGCTCCACAAAGTCTGTCCCCTGCCAGGTCTTCTGGTCTCCAGAAAAAAAAGAAAGGATGCAAGTAACAAATATTATCTGGGATTCACTCAAAGGAAGACATATTGTAGAAGTATCAAGTGTCATGATGTCTGGTAGAATTTCAGGCAATCTCATGAAAAAGTGACACATTTTCATGAATTATGTAGCTTTTTGTAATATAAACTTTATTTCACGCAAAGAAGGTGGCCATTTTTTGCCAGGCTCCCTGTTCAGGCCTTGAGAGCAGAATCATCTGGATATGAGTCCTTGTATTACACAGAACCTGCCCTCTTCCATTCATTTATGTCACAAACATTTATTGCATACCTTCTCTGTGCCTTGTGCTCTAGGAAATGAAAACATGAACTAAACACAGACCCTGCCCTCAGAGAACTTCAAGTCTAATGGAAGAAATGGACAAGTGCATATTATTTATACTCATGGAACACCAAAAAAAAAGAAAAGAAGAAAGTGCTATGTGAAGGAATATGAGAGTACTGCAGGATCTCTTGGGAAGGGAGCATCACTTAAAGGCAGGTTTTTTTTTCTTTTTGCAGATGGCATTGAGTACAGAATAGGTGACTTTTTTCTTGGAAGTTATTTTTCTGCCATAGAGTATAATCTCATGTGAATTTTAGGGAACAGAGTCATTTTCATCATCTGAAGATGCTTCCTTCATATTTTCTCTGGTTAGGGCAGTGGTTTCTGTGGACTAAAGGGACCCCTCACCCACTCTTTTGGTAACAATCCTAAACCTGCCTTGCCAGCCTAATTATTAGCAAACTGCTCTTGCTAGATCAATGGACATGCTTTCAAGTCTAATAAGAATGAAAAAAGTGTTCAAAGCTGAGACATTTTTAGTCCTACAGAGAGATTGATTTTCTATGATGTTCTGAATTACCTTAAAGAACTTTTAAATTCCAGCTAACGTTTCAGGTTTGAGACTCATCATGATGAAGGAATGTTTTCTTGGATGCCCTTCTTTCTCCAGTTCATTTCTCAGAGTTGGGAGCACATTCATGCGTTCTCAGTAAATGTAACATCCTGATAGTAGCAGCTTTTGCTATATTAAAAAAAAAGTGCAATTCAGATGCTTAAAAAATAAATATTTATCATTTAGCGTGATTCTGTAGGTTGGCTAAATATTCTGGGCTGTGATAGATCAGCTGAGGCTAGGATGGCCTCTCTCACATGTTTGGAACTCAGCTGGGGAAGCTGTGCTGGCTGGGATCTCTCCATGTGTCTCCTCAGTATTTGGAGGCAGTATGGATCCCAGTAGCAAGCAAGAAAGGGCAAGTCCAATGCACACTTCTGAAGCTTCTGCTTCTGGCACATTGGCTAACATCTCATTAACTAAAGCTGGACCTAAGACCAAGCTTAGATTCAAGAGTTGGAGGAAAAGACTACATCTCTTGATAGCAGAGACAACAAAGTCACGTTGCAAAAGGTCATACAGACAAGGAGGTATGAACAAATATGAGGCCATTACTACTATACTTTGCTCCACCAATTTTCCCTTGATAGGTCAGCAGGAGATAGAGTGACAAGAGGAAGATATTTGGGGACAGACATTCTGTAGCAGACCTTAAAGGGCTCCAAGTGTAGATGGACCTCCCTGAATCTCGCCTCCATTGCAAGTTTCACCATCCTGCAATTCATTACCTCTTGAAGGTTTTGGAAACTGCGCTAGACTTGATGTTGACAGAGGCACTCATGGCCAAGAGGAGGCTCCAGAACAAGACTGGAGATTGTTAAAGAAACAAATTGCACCAGGCAAGATGAGTAGACCGATGTTGATTTTATTCCGATACTATCGCCAGCAATAGGACAGAGAGCCCAGAACAAGTCTGGATACTTTAGTTTCCCTGAAACAAAAGGCAGAGGGTTTTAAATCCTGGGGGTGAGCTAGTGGAAAAGTCCTGGAGGACATTAGAGAGGAAGTTGATCAAGGAGATTTGTTGAGAACATTTAATTATTCCTGAGTTTGCAAATGCTTTTTTTTTTTTTTTTTTTAAAGATTTTATTTTTTCCTTTTTCTCCCCAAAGCCCCCCGGTACATAGTTGTATATTCTTCGTTGTGGGTCCTTCTAGTTGTGGCATGTGGGACGCTGCCTCAGCGTGGTCTGATGAGCAGTGCCATGTCCGCGCCCAGGATTCGAACCGACGAAACACTGGGCCGCCTGCAGCGGAGCGCGGGAACTTAACCACTCGGCCACGGGGCCAGCCCCGCAAATGCTTTTTTCTCTGATTAAGCCACCTGTGTTTGCTAATGGCACCCATGGAAATTGGACTCCTATCCTCCACAGAAACTGGGAGATAGGGGTGCTATCTCCTTCAATGTTTACATTTCAAAAACACTTCCTAGGTCCTTGAGAAAAGCATTTCCTGGGTAGTAAAACTGGCAAGAGGCTGGGAGAAGATTTACACGCATTTCAAAGGGGCAGAGAAAGAATTTACAACGACAAATTTTCTAAAATAAATGCTCTGAGAAAAGAGAGGTCAGGAGCCTAGAGTCAGGAAAAAGCCCATCTAAAGTTTAGTCAAGCTGAGGAGATCCTTAAGACCATCTGGATCAGGCTGTCCAGGAACAAAACAACCTATTTGATACCTCTACCCAGGGCTGCCTGGGCTAAAACCCCCCTCACCACAATGACTGTCTGAGAGAGCAGAATATTTCAACAAATTTTAACATTCTAATAACTGTTCAAAAAGTTTTAAAGGAATTTTAGGGAAAATCTCTGTTTCTATGTATAATTCTTTTGTTTTCTTTGCTATTTTCCAATGAATAGTTGACGTCATTGCTGTCTGTCAATGTCTCTCACCTGAGTATTTCTCTGGGTCCCTACTATGGGTCTCTGACACAGTCGTGTGTATATAGTACATGCATGTGCAGCCATGTATATGGGTATATGTGGGTATCATTTACTGAAATCTCCATTAAAGGCCCGAGAGCTAACATGCATTCTATAGAAGAGGAAAACAAGGCTTAGAGATGTTAGTTGATTTGCCCAAAGTTTTCTAAATCAGTACAAAAAAGATGGGATTGGGACTAAGTGTGTCTGACGGTAATTACCTAGGCTCTAACCACTCTCTCAACAAGCCAGTCTCAGAGTTAATGCCGCCATGGAATACTTTGTGGGATGCCCAAACTCTGTCTTAAATATTCTTTAACTTCTTGTTTATGTCTCATTTCTCCTACACTATGGCATCCATCATTCCAAAACAGTTAGCCTTGTGCCAGCTGGCCCTCTGGCTTATGAAAACCAGTTCTCAGATAGGGTCTTGATGTCTAACTTGCAAAGGTATTGGACTAAATATCTTTTTAATTAGGAAATGAATGTTGATGTCCTATGAAGGAAAATTTAATCGCCAGTAAAGTGGGTGAAGAAAGCATTGTTTTTGTTTGCTTTCTTTTTGTTTTTTAACTATTAGGATGAGGAGAGGGGGAAAGTTGCCCTATCCACAATCCCTGAAGATATAGCTTGTCATATCCAACAATGTGTAAAGGTACAGCCTTGATCAGCTAGGATAAGGAGCCATATTGGAAATACTCTCATGCTCTCAGAAGTTTCCTTACTATCAGTAGGAGAATATCAGTTTTTTAACTTCCTTGAAGTGAGATTTCTTAATTAATTTTCTCAGAAGTAAAATAAAAGTTTCAAAAGTACTGTTTTGTTCTAGTAGAAGTTGATATCTCATCTAGTCTTAATGCTGTTAGTAGCAGCACTATTCTTAAAACCACCCCTGAGGAAAAACAATAGACCCTCAATAGCCAGAGGAATCCTGAGAAAAAAGAACGAAGCCGGAGGTATCACACTTCCTGATTTAAAAATACACTACAAAGCTATAGTAATCAAAACAGCATGATACTGGCACAGAAACAGACACACAGATCAATGGAACAAAATAGAAAGCCCCAAAATAAACCCATACATCTATGGAGAGCTAATTTTCCACAAGGGAGCCAAGAACATAAAATGGAGAAAGAAGAGTCTCTTCAATAAATGGTGTTGGGAAAACTGGACAGCCACATGCAAAAGAATCAAAGTAGACCATTATCTTTCACCATACACAAAAATCAACTCAAAATGGATTAAACACTTGAATGCAAGACCTGAAACCATAACACTTCTAGAAGGAAACATAGGCAGCACACTCTTCGACATTGGTCTTAACAACATCTTTTTGACCAGGCAAGTGAAACAACAGAAGAAATAAACAAATGGTACCACATCAACATAAAAAGCTTCTGCACAGCAAATGAAACCATCAACAAAACAAAAAGGCAACTTAAGAATTGGGAGAAGATATTTGAAACCCTATATGTGATAAGGGATTAATATCCAAGATATATAAAGAACTCATCCATCTCAGCAATAAAAAAACAAACAACCCAATTAAAAAATGGGCAAAAGATCTGAACAGACACTTTTCCAAAGAAGATATACAGATGGTTAACAGACACATGGAAAGATGTTCAACATCACTAATTATTAGGGAAATGCAAATCAAAACTACAATGAAATATCACCTCATGACCATCAGAATGTCCATAATTAACAAGACAAGAAATAACAAGTATTGGAGAGGATGTGGAAGAAAGGGAACTCTCATACACTGGTAGTGGGAGTGCAAACTGGTGCAGCCACTATGGAAAACAGTATAGAGATTCCTCAAAAAATTAAGAATAGAAGTACCATATGATCCAGCTATTCCATGTCTGGGCATTTATACAAAGAACATGAAAACAATAAGTCAAAAGGTATTTCTACCCCTATGTTGATTTCAGCGTTATTCACAATAGCCTAGACTTGGAAACAACCTAAGTGCCCATCAGTGGATGAAGGATTAAAGAAGATGTGGTATATATACACAATGGACTACTACTCAGCTATGAAAAAAGATGAAATCTTGCCATCCGCGACAAGGTGGGTGGTCCTTGAGGGTATTATGCTGAGTGAAATAAGTCAGATGGAGAAAGTCAAATATCATATGATTTCACTCACAAGTAGAAGATTAAAGCAACAACAACAAACAAACACGTAGATACAGAGATTAGACTGGTGGTTACCAGAGGGGAAGTGGGGAGGGAGGAGGGCAAAAGGGGTCATAGGCCGTATGTGTTTGGTGATGGATGGTAATTAGTTTTTGAGTGGTGAATATGATGTAGTCTACACAGAAATCGAAATATAGTGATGTGCACATGAAATTAAATGTTATAAACCAATGTTACCTCAATAAAAAATATTAAATTAAAAAAAACCCTAAAAATCTAAAAACCAGGGCTGGCCCGGTGGCGCAGCAGTTAAATTCACACATTCTTCTTCAGCTGCCCAGGGTTTGCAGTTTCAGATCCCGGGTGTGGACCTATGCACTGGTTGTCAAGCCATGCTGTGGCAGGCATCCCACATATAAAGTAGAAGAAGATGGGCACGGATGTTAGCTCGGGGCCAGTCTTCCTCAGCAAAAAGAAGAGGATTGGCAGCAGATGTTAGCTCAGGGCTAATATTAAAAAAAAAATTAATCTAAAAATCATCACTGAAAAATAATTAGCCACCTCACCAGAAACTATGATAGAGTATTCCCTTACTCTCTTAGAAATTCTGTTTTGGAACATACTACGCAATTAACAATTTTCTAGCTCATGTGAACGGTGGAAAGAATGAACAGTGAACCATGGATGTAAATATGACACTTGTCTGTTTCAGGAATGGTGAAGCTAAGACTTAATTTGATGGTTTGGACGGGGAAAGAAACAAAGTCCTTTTCCCCTCCTTTTGTGCCCTGTATTTTATTTCTGAAAATGACCCATAAATAACAGGTCCAGAAATGGGATAATAGAATGGTTCTGTTTTATAAGCAGTGATATGTAGCAAGCACTATAGAACTGGTGACTTCTGTCGAGTTTTTGGTTAAACCATTGAAAGCATTGCTGCTCAGGTGGCAGAGATGTTGGCTCTGCCCTAATTTCCTCAATTGGCAAGTCTGTTTGGCTTCAAGGAAGGTGGCCAGATATTGAATGTGGGCATCACTCTTAGCTCAAATAGAGAAGAGTGCTTTCCAATACGTTGTGGAAGGCAGAGGCTGGCAGATTCGCTGCCACTTTAGCCTCCCTTTTACCCTAGGTGTAATCCCAAAGCAAAGGCCCCAGCCATAAACGCTGTTAATCTGACATTTTCCAAGATTAAATAAATAGTCCCCTCATTTGTGAAGATTCTGGTTGTAATGAGCTGCAAATCACTCAAGAGCTTTCCTTTGGGAAGCTTCTTTGAGACAAGCAGCTCAAAAGATGTTATTTTTAGAGTTCCAGAGAGGTTTATCTCATTCAGCATGGAGGCTACAGTAACAAATGTGATTAGAAATGCTCCAGAGGAGAAAAAGTGGCATTTGCTCATCCTTGGACATTTTCGAACTCAAACTCTGTACCTTGAAAGCTGCTGAATCCTTTCTAAATGGCCTTCATGAGGGTGTCACCAGGCAGAGGGAAATGAGGCAGCCACTGGTAAGTCATTATTTCTGCAAAATGTCTGCTCACGTAATCCCTTTTGGTCAGGGTACCATATCTCAGACTCACAGCCCTCCATGGCAGGTGGGGCAATAAGGTGTCAACCCTTGGACAGGAGACTTGCTTCATACCTGATTACTTCAAAATAGAGAGCTGTAGGAAGCTGTTGCTGTGTCCAGTATGAATTAACTCCTGCTTTGGGGCGTGTGGAGCTACAGAAAGTGGTATGAAATTGTGCTCTAGAAAACCCCAGGCATACAGGCTGGGAATAAGTGTGTGACTTGAACAGCAATGTATCATTCTTATTAAGTTAGGAGAACTTCCCCAAATCCCCAACTAAATTGTTGATTGCTATGGACCATCATAAAAACATGAGAGGGAGTTTCACTCAAAACCCAAATATTGAACCTGCCAGCACATTTATTTTACTTTAGCCGCTAACACTTTTCCCCATCATACACAATCCATCTGAGTCCAGGAAATAGTATAATTTGGGCTCAAAATTGTAATCAGGTCAGTAAAGCACCCGATTTACTGATACTACATGTCAAATAGTCACATGCTAAGTAAAGAGGGGGTGGGGAAACTTGTCTTTTCACTAACCAAAAATGCTATCTACCAATACAAGGAAATCACAATTATAACAGGTTTTTCATTGCGTTTTATTGCACATAGTTTAACGTGTATGTCTTCTGCATTAATAGATGAAGATATTTAACTGTTTGTGGGCAAACAAGGAAGGCTCCATTCTCTACAAGAGGGATTAGAGGAAAAGTTTGAAGAATGGGGCGTAATCAGGTATCTGACATAAGGAAAAAGGAAGTTCAAGAAAGAGAAAGAGTTCAGTTAGGTCTTCCAAGATTTAAAGAATTCATTTCGCAGCAATGGCTGAGATTGTAGCTGGCATCTCTTTGCTGTGATTTCTGCAGTAAAAAACAGAAATAAAGAAGGACAGGGCTTCGTTCCAAGCCCTGTCTTTCTTTCACACATGCATCCACCCACTGACATGCAACTCCAATGCTTCTTGACATAGACAAGACACCCCCTTATCAAATGTAATATTTAACCAGAGAAAGGATATTATTTTGTAAGAGCAATCTTAGAAGATATAGGCTACATGACTCACCATGATCCAACTCTTTATTTTCTATCAAAGTAGGTCCCTTTGGGAAAAATACACTTAGAACATTGTGTTTTAAATTCTTATGTGAACTTTTAAGTGACAAAGTTAATTCTACCCCTGAGACTTACTTTGTGAATATGTTTTTATATACAAACATTTTCTAAATGTACCAGATTTAGCATAGCTGAGATAATATGACTATCATCTCAAAGAAATAGACTTGTGATGGAAAGCATTCTTTTGGGATTGATGACTTTTAAATCTCTTTGTTTACTTCAAGGACTCCATATACCTTCCCCTTCGGATGACCTGTTGTTTCCCTACCAGGAGGCTTATCCATATTTACATGCATCTGACAGATTTTCCTCCAAGTCTAAAAAAGTAAGGGCCTCTCTTCTTATCCCAGCTCCCTTCTTCATCTGTTCCCTTAAATAAATCTCTCTCTTTCCTCATCCATGCAGACATGGTTCCATTTACTAATAATTCTCTCTTCTACATCATTAATTGATCCTCTGTGCGGGCTCATTTTCTTCACTTTTTAGGAAACTCAAGTGTCTCTCATTCCCAAACTACCCTACCTTGACAGCGCGTCTCCCTTCTAGCACTGCATAGTTTCTCAACTCTCATCTCACGTAAATTTCTTTTAGTCTATTCTCACTTGCCTTTTCCTATAATATTAACTGCATTCTATTCTTTCATTTACCGTTCACTCCCCAATTCGCTGCGATTTGCTTTCCACCTCTCACACTTTGGAAACTGCTCCTGGAGGTTATCAATTACCATCTAATTGCCAGTTCCAGTGGACATTTTCCAACATGCAGCTCACACGCTTTTCACGTGCGCACTAGCCTACTCTATGTGCTTGGTGTTGTAACACCATCTTCTCTCAGTTGCCCTTCTCTGTCTGTGACCATTTATGCTCTTCTTCATTCTTTAAGTGTTGGTGAACTCCAGGCTTCTGACTTTTGCCCAATGTCCTCTTGTGTTACACATTCTCTTTTAGGGATATCATCTACCTCCAGCCCTTTCCTCTATGACTACCAATGCATAGCTTTAGGCAACACTTTTCTTCAAGTTTCTTTGAGTAAACTTGCCAGACATTTGGGACATTTAGATGTCCCAAACACTCTTCAAACTCAATATGTTCCAAATTAAACTTGTCAGTTCCCCCCACTAGAATTTAGACTCACTCTTCCACCAGTATTATTTTTTTAGAAATTCAAAATTACCAAAACTTATAAAGAATAATTTAGCAATTGTTAGTGTATCTGAGTGGCAGAAAGATACTTTTTAGGTCCAGGTTCAGGGACAGGGCAGTGTTATCCCTGTTTCCAGCTTTATATAAGAAGACCAGATCTGGTTTCCTACTACGCTCGGACAGGCCCTACAACCACTGACTGGATAGATATTAAAACCCCAGGCTTTAATTGAGGAATGTCTTATCCAGCTCCTCCTCTGTCGTAGCCTTCTCTTATTCCCTCCCCCAAACCTCACCCCCAACTTCATCTTTCTCCTGGAGATTTTTTTCAAATTAAAATATAGTTACCCAGAATTTCTATATATTCGAAGTATATGAAGAACTGATGGGGAGTGGAGGGTATTCTTGTATCTGTTTTGTCTGCAATTGCCAATTTACGGGAAATACCAACAGGCATGCAGTGAATCGCTGAGTTCCAGACAAACTCTTCCCCGCCCCCATAATGTGGTGGTCATCTACATTCTTATGGTAATCACAATTAATTTTCAATTAGTAATCAGAGTAGTAACTGGCAGGAAGTAGTCTACAGGCATGAAGAGCAGAAAAATGACTAGCAGCAGCCGTACTTTGAAATATTGACTAATCCATTAATTTTACTTGTTAAAACCAACTTTATTAAAGAATAATTTATATTCAACAAATGAACTCGTTTTAAGTATGGAGTTCAATGAGTTTTGAACTCATTGGAGCACCATACTAATGTGGGGAATCAGAATTGGCCACCCCAAAATGTGTCTCTTGCCTCAATTATTTTTAAGAACAAAAGACTCTGAAACTTTGACCTCACCCTCTAACTTCCTAAAAGAAATTTAAGATAAAAGGACAGGCCATCACCATATATAACTCTGGGTATCTGTAGACTGTGAGGGTCCTTGCTAAGCCCATTTTTGTCAAAGTTTTGTTTGTTTTTTCACTTCCATGTGAATTGCCTTCTTCCCCTTTGAAGCCCCAAACCACTACCCCTAACATCCTCCTTTGTCTTCAGCTAAAGATACTGTTTAAAGTGACAGCTTTGACCATTCTAGTGAGTTACTCAGCTTTCCTGGGTTCCTCTTATGTATACCTGTTATAAAGCTTTGTTTCATTTTCTCCTGCTATTCTTTCTCACGTCGATTTAATTCGTAGGCCAGCCAGAAGGACTTAGAGTGGGTATAGGAAATGTTCTTCCTCCCCTACACTAATCAAAATGAGGGATATTTTCAGCACACTCCAAATTTCTCTCATGCTCTATATTAGTTTGTTGGGGCTGCCATAACAAAACCCTACAAACTGGGAGGCTTAAACAACAGAAATTTATTGTCTTGAAGTTCTGATGACTAGAAGCCTGAGATAAGCCTCCTTCTGAGATTGTGAGGAAGAATCTGTTCCATGTCTCCTAGCTTCTGTTGGTTTGCTGGCAATCTTTGGTGTTCCTTGGCTTGGAGATGCATCACCTGTTCTCTGCCTTCATCTTCACATGGCGTTCTCTCTGTGTGCCTGTCTGTCTCTGTGCCCTAGTTTCCCTGTTTTATAAGGACAGGGGTCATATTGGATTAGAGCTTACCCAATGGTCTCATCTTATCTTGACTACATTTGCAAAGACCCTATTTCCAAATAAGATCATGTTCTGAGGCACTGAGGGTTAAGACTTAATCTTGTCTTCTACCGTCACTCTCCTTTTCCTGAGGGCATTCGCAAATACACCACATGAGAAAGAATCCCTGTTCAGTCTCTTCTTCTAGGAACTTGTCTATTGGATTATATGGCTCAACAAATTCAGTGGCGCTAGAAGTAACATTGGGGAATACGGATACTGTGCAAAGTCGCTGGAATGCCCCTATAGGAGAATCACAGCACAGACCTCTAAGATTCTGGGAAAGTAATACATTATGTGGTAGAGGATAACTTACTATTTGAAAAGCAGCTTGTGGTGTTTGAAAGAGATTGAAAGTCTGACAAAGGGACCTTATGTGACTATGCCACAATAGGTGTCCATCATGTTCGGGATGTTAACAGATCTTCTGAGGTCATGATGTCAGGTAGGTGCAGCAGGAATCCTTTTATAATAGAAATGTTCAAGAAGATTCAGGAATCACAAGTAAATTGCATGAACATGTGGTTCAAATTCCCATCACCTGTCTCAAAAAACATTTATCATTTCTTTGTGGTTTCCTTCAACGACCAACAGAGCTCAATATGTCACTGCTAGGCAAGAGTGAGTCATCAATACTTTACAACCTTCTCAGAGGTGGGCATGAAGAAAAGTTATAAAGAGAAATCTTCCCAGTGGGCAGACCTGCAAGCTGTACATTTGGATGTTCATTCTGTATGAATGAAGAATCGATCTAAGGTATGGATATACATGGACTTATGGGCCATAGTGAATAGTTCGGTTATTCAGAGATGTTGAAAGAGAAAGATTAGATGACCAGAAACAAAGAAGTTTGAGGAAGAAATATGTGAACTTATGGGAGTGAACACAAAGACTGAGAATCTTTGTGTCTCATGTCCCACTAGTGTCTGGCTCAGAGGAGTCACTGAATATCAGCTGTATGGGATTACTCATCTTGTGGATATTAGCCAGTCTTTCTTCTTAGTTATCCTAGTACTTACACAATGGGCCTATGAACAGAGTAGTGGTCATGGCTAGCATAAAGGCTACCTCTCACTAAGGCTGATAATTTCTGACTTTCCTCCTGCCAGCAGAGATGGACACTAAGCCCTTGATTGGATATCATCCCTCAGAAAGACCAGGTAGCTACTTGGGGGGTGGTTGATTACACTAGACCCATTCAAGCCTGGAATTATCAACCCATATCCCACATTTCATATATAGGTTTTCTTTCTCTATCTGCAGTGTCTCTGCCAGCACAGTCCTCTGAGGGCTTTGAATGCCCTCAGATTTATCAACCTCAGATCTGCCTAACATTGCCTCAGGCCATAGGAGACGTTTTCTCATAAAGGAGATATGGCTATGGGTGCATGACCACCCATGTGATCTACTGCTACTGCCTTATCCATATCATGTGGAAAGAGTTTGCCTAATAGCATGACTGAATTGCTTATTAAAAGCTCAAAGTATCAGCTTGAGTCTCACACCTTGTGAGGTATAGGATCTGTTCTCAAGGATGCAGTTTGTATGTTGAACTAATTACCAGTATTTTGTGCTATGTACTCAATAGCTGAACTACATGGACTTGGGAACTAAGTGTGGAAGAGAATTGGCTCTCTCACCAACTCTTCCTGTGACCCACTTATGGAATTTGTGTTTCTCATGTATTCAATGTTAGGATCTGCTAGATTAAAAGTCTTAATTCTCAGGGCTGGGGAAGTAATGCTTTCACCAGGGAATGTCGTAACAGATCCAATAAGCCTGAAGCTATAACTTCTACTTGGACATTTTGGGCTACTCATGATATTGAACTAGCAAAGAAAGAAATTATCTTACTGGTGGTAGAAATTCATCTTAATTTTAATAAACTTTGTCATTGTATTCCAGTGAGGATCCAAGGTTATTGCTACACAAATGAGGACAGAAAGAAGTATATCTAAAATCCAAAGAACTCACCAAGTCGTCTTTTGATATCTTTAAACTCAGTGATAATCACGTATTGAAAATGGTAGCAACAACAGCTTAACAAGGGTAAAGCACCCGAGGACTCTGATGCCTCAGGGCTGAAGGTCTGGGTCAGCTTGCTAGGCAAGCAAATTAGATCAATCTACATGCTGATTAAGCGTAAGACAGTCCAGAATGAGTAACGAAATAGTTAAAATATTTGTGCATATGCTTTTGTTTTGCGCTTTGAGTTTGGGGTGAGCTTAAACTAAGACTCTTAGCAATTGATGAAACCTATAGAGAGAGGGTCAGGCTAATGGAATTTACTTTCTCTTCATTCTTATCCTTTTTTTCCCCTCATCGTTCTTATTTTACTCCTTTTTGTGAACTTTTCTTTCAGGTTCTATGCTAGTCTACATCCAATATCAGCTCCTTATATCAGAGTTAGCATATTATTTGGAAAGCACTCTGAATTTTTGTAAATTTTTTTAATTTATAAAACATATAAGACACATAGAAAAGTATACAGAATAATATTGAAAACATCCATTATACCCACCAAATAAAATGTTACAGATACAGTTGAAGCCATATCTTAATACTTCTCAGAACCACTCTGCTCTCCCTTCAGAGATAACCACCATGCTAAAGCTGATGTATGCATTTCCATATGCATATACTTATACATACTATATAGCTTTATGTGTTTTCAAAATTAAATTATATCATATGGTATATATTTTTCTCTGTAACTTATTTTTTGTTCAACATGTTTTTGAGATTTATTTTTGTTGATTAGCCCTGAATATTTTACAGTCCAGAGGTTGTTTTTTTGTGGAAGTTTTGACCATTATTTCAAATGGTCAGTGTTCCAAGATCATCAGCTCTTCATATTAACTCTAGGATGTTCCATTCTCATTAGCGGAGCTCTTTGTAATTCTGGAACAAAAGAGACACACTCTATTCCAGTCAAAGACATGCATCACAGAGTGAATGCTACAGAAGAATGACTTGTTTTCTCTCCTCTGCAGTACTGTGCTGCTGGGTTTCAGGAAAATTCTTCTGGATTTCAGTTTTGTAAGAGAATAAATTCCAGATCGAGATCCAGAAAATCTAACAGAAGTTATTGACTTTGTTACCCACTTGCTTGCCAATAATTATTGAGGATAAATTAGTTCTGCTTGCTTTTGTCCTCTTTTTCCAACAGAACTCCATTCTTGTCACTAGAAAATATATTATGTTGGGAAGCAATAATAAAACAGAGACGAAAAAGCCTTCATTGGGTAACTGGGAAATAACTCTAAAATTCTTACAGAGAGCTACCACAATAACTGACGTTTCAATAAACCCATAACTAACATCAAACAACAACACCTCTGTTAAACATAACATCATCCACGGAGCTATTGTGCTATATCCTTTCTTTCCTCTTAAAGCAAATATTTATGTTTAAACAGAGTTTCAAAAGTCTAACAAGGTCCTTATAAACACAACTACTCTCTGAAAATTCAGGATCGATGTCAATTTTTGAAGTTGTAATTTTTTCTTTCTAATCTAGTACCAAGAGCTTCCTCTAAACCTATTCTCATGATCTTTAGTAGTTTTTCAAGAAGTGTCTGTACTGGGGGCCTCAGAGCAAGTGGTAGCTGGTAATCAGTTATCCCTTGTTTATAGCTCTTTGCCCTTCTAGTAGAAGTGGCCAGGCACTGTCAAATGCACTCAGTTCTATCAAGTCACGTACCAGTGAACGATACAGCCAAGAGGAATTCAGATGTAAACAAAGTAGTAGAAAAACAACTAACAGAGTTTTATGGAGCTCTGCTTGCTTATTTCCTTTTTGGTACTGTTGCATAAATGATGAAAAGAAAAACACTCAGGACTTTGAATGAATTGGACTCCGGGAGTTGGAGCATTGTCAATACCATATGAAGACTGCATTCACTTCGTACATTGGGTCTTTAGGGGTCAGATAGCCAATATTTTTAGTTCATAGATCATCAGATTAAGAATAGCTGCATCCAGGGGGCCAGCCCGGTGGCACAGCGGTTAAGTGTGCACATTCCGCTTCAGAGGCCTGGGGTTCACCGGTTTGGATCCCGGGTGCGGACATGGCACCACTTGTCAAGCCATGCTGTGGCAGGCTTCCCACATATAAAGTAGAAGAAGATGGGCACGGATGTTAGCTCAGGGCCAGTCTTCCTCAGCAAAAAGAGGAGAATTGGCAGCAGATGTTAGCTCAGGGCTAATCTTCCTAAAAAAAAAAAGAGTAGCTGCATCCAAACATCTGCATCTGGACACAATGTAAGTCATGCGATCCTTCCCACATTGGCTTCTTTCACTCAGTAATATGCACTTAAGTTTCCTCTATGTCTTTTCATGGCTTGATAGCTCATTTCTTTTCTTTTCTTTTCTTTTTTGAGGAAGATTAGCCCTGCGCTAACTGCTGCCAATCTCCCTCTTTTTGCTGAGGAAAACTGGCCCTGAGCTAACATCCGTGACCATCTTCCTCTACTTTATATGTGGGATGCCTACCACAGCATGGCTTGCCAAGCGGTGCCATGTCTGCACCTGGGATCCAAACCAGTGAACCTGGGGCCACCGAGGTGGAACATGCACACTTAATCACTGCACCACTGGGCGGGTCCCAATAGCTCATTTATTTTTAGTGCTGAATGACATTCCATTGTCTGGATGCACCATTTATCCATTTACCTATCGAAGGACATCTTGGCTGCTTCCAAGTTTTGGCAATTATGAATAAAGTTGCTATAACCATCCATGTGCAGGCTTTTGTGTGGACATAAATTTTCAATTCCTTTGGATAAATACCAAAGAGGTCAATTGCTGGATCATATGGTAAGAGCATGCTTAGTTTTGTTAGAAACCACCAAACTGTCTTCCAAAGTAGCTGTACCATTTTGCGTTCCCATCAACAATAAATGAGAGTTCCTGTTGCTCCACGTCCTCATCAGTATTTGGTGTTGTCAGTGTTCTGGATTTTGGCCATTCTAATCGGTACATAGCCGTATCTCATTGTTGTTTTAATTTGTATTTCCCTGATAACATAGGATGTGGAGCATCTTTTCATATGCTTATTTGTCATCTGTATATCTTTTTTCAACTATATTTTTATTTGGAAAGGAATTGTCATATTTCAAAACTACAGACCTAGGCAATACTACTAACATATTAGAGTCACACAGTGCCCATGTTGTAGTGACTTAATTCATGAGACAAAGTTTTTCTGTGAGAGGCATGAGACCAACAATGGGTGTGGGGGACAGTTTATCATGTACCTGGGATGTGCCACGTACTTTCATATAATGGTAGGATGCAGGTTTATTGTTCCCTCATCCCTTCTGGGAGGGGGTCTCTTGATCATGTGGAGAAAAGGGATAGTATATTAGTGTAAGGACATTCTAAAGAAGACCATCACTATTAACATGAGAAATGCTTGTTTTCTTCCATAGAAAATTTCTTTTTGAGATTGCTAAGGGCTCCATCAGTGATGCACAGGATCTGAAGGGTCTGCCCTTGCCCTTCAGAACACAATGTTAAGAGTTTGGATCGTGATGGGGATGCTATTGGAAGGTGGGGAGCAGAAAGTACACTTGAAGACTGGAGAGGGACAAAGACGAGGAAGGAGCAGAAATTCGCAATTCCCAGCTTAGATTGAATTTAATGACCTGAAAGGTGATTTGACTGAAAAAGTAAAGACTGAGCTCTAAGATTTTATCATGAACTAGTAGCATTGTGATAGAGTGCTAATTTTGAAACGTTAACTTAACGTTTCTCCTCCCTTTTGAGCAGATAATAGCCGATACCCCTTGCCAAGGCATGAAACGCAGAGCAGAAAGCATATCGATTTTAAGTCTCTTTCTGGATTATATGTTCAAAAATCCTTGGGTTTTAAGGTAACTGGACAAAAATATTTGCAATAAATATCATGCATTAGAGAGTCAAAAGTTTAAGAAAAGTAGGTCTTCCACTGGAGATTTAAAAATAATTTCCCAGTTAAGGGGAAGAAAACTATAGAGGGGAACTGTTGAGATAAGAGATCTGGGTGGGTCCCAAAGAGGTATACTGGTAGTCATTAGTGCTGTTCATCCAGTATATGTGGTTAATCCCCACTCCAGGTTGAGGAAACATAGTAGGATTGCATTTCTCAGTTCTCTTGAGGTTGGATGTCTCCATATGACTTATATTGACAAATGCAATGTGAGTGGGAGTGATATGTGTAACTTTAAGAGCCACGGTGTGACTTGCCACCTTCCCTTCCCACTGGGATGGTTTTTGTGGAAGCACATACTGAGGTGAAACCTCCATCAGCCTGAGTGCCTGAGTGAACAAATACAAGGAGCAGAGTTCCCTAGCAACCTGTGTTGGACACAGCATGATCAAGAAGTTGACTTCTGTTGTGTTAAGCCACTGAGGTTTGGGAGATGTGTATGTGTGTGTGTGTGTGTGTGTATGTTTAGTTACAGCAGGCCTTAAAAGTAGAGCCCAATGTTACTGTCAAAAGTCTACTTGGCGACATGCTCAGACTCTGAGGTCAGATTTTCTGGGTTTGAATCCCAGCTCTGCCACTGACTAATTGTGCAGACTTGGGCAAGTTATTTGCCTTTGTGTATCTCAGTTTCCTTATATGCAAAATGGAAGTAATAATAATGATACTATGCACAGTGTTGATGATTAAATAAGTTAATATTTATAAAGTGTTAAGAATAGTTTTTGGCATGTAGATAAAATATAATGTTAGTTTCCTTTCTCTCTCTCCCTCCCTCTCATGGCAGGCCTTCTCTGAGAGATAATCCATGAGAAAGCAATGAGCAAAATATTAACCTCCAAGGATTTAAAATAATAGCTTAATTCATTTGAAGTTATAAAAAAGTATCAAAGGGAGCCTTAATGAGAAGAGTAGAATGTTTCCTTTTACCATAACTGCTTAGCTGCATTTATTGCATTTATGTCTGTGCTCCTGTGAGGCAACTAGGCATTTAATATTACCAGGCTTCCAAACAACTAGTTTCATGCAAGAATTTGCCTTCCCCAGCCATGCTCTTCCCTTCCCCACTTCCCCAGGGAAGGCGCCACCAAACACCAGGGAAGAGAGCTAACTCACTTTTAAACTCAGTTTCATCTTCTTACCCCGAGTGAATCTGGAAACCTCCCTAAGCTATCCGAGTGAGTGCTGCAGGTTTTAAAGCAGAATTTTAATATATTCACTTGATTTTAAAGACAAAATACTCCCAGGAATGTTTAATCACAGGCACCACTTTTGCTCATCTGAGTGGCTGCTCCCTGAACTTCTCTGAGGCTTCTGTTAGAGGCGGCAGGGATATATTTGCGAAGATTCAAGTTCTGTGCTGGACCATTAAGCCTTTGAGGTCCAAGAAAAACCACAAAGAATTGCTAGTGTCAGGACTGAGGGGGAAACAAGCTTTGAAATATAGGAGAGGATAAAAAGCAAAGCCTCTGCAGGTATGTCATTCCCAATCAGATAAAAATACAAACCAAGTGGACAATAAAGGCGGGCTTTGCAAAGCTGCTGCCCATGGGGTAGAAGAGCTGGGGAGGGGAGGGTCAGCGAAAGGAGGATAAAAACCCCTCCTGGTATATTGAAATCTAAAACCTGCTGTGTAACTATAGTATTACCACAAAAACTCTTTCGAGCCCAGGGAGGTGACCAAAAAAGAACAGAGTGACAAGAGTGTACAAGTAGGCATTTTAAAGGATCCTGGACATCAGAAACCCTGCTCCCAGTTTAGAAAGTCTCTCAAAATCCTTGGTTCTAAATCATAGATTTAATCTGCATGGCTCATCAAAAGATCACAAATTTCAATTTTTCCTCCAGGATGCTGATGAGAACATTCAACCAGAAATAAGGTCACTGGTAAAGTGACTCAGAGCTTATTGGATTCTTAAGGTTGTTTTCCAGGGATATTTATAAGAGAAATGTAATTTTGGAAAGAAAAATATGTTGTGAATTGATGGCAATTCATTCTGGCCCCAGATCTTTATTAAGGCAAAAGCCATGCAGCCACACAGAAGGATTTGTCTCAGCTTTAACTTTTTTTGCATAAAAATGTACCAACCACAGTATTCTGTAGAAAGATTTGGAATCTTTTTGCCTTTAGTTTTGTGGTTTCCTGATTTACATGGGGCATTGTGCATAAATATGCAGCGCCCCACTTCCTTGATGAAAATAGGCTTTCCTATTTTATGGGCCTGCATACATTGTACTGAATTTCTCCACAAGGGACAAAATTTATGTTGAAAGCTGATCCAAGGAAAATTGACTTGAAAGGATTTCTCCAAAAGTAGCAGAATTGCCCACTTTAATCATAGTTCCTGGTAGCTGAGCTGAGTAGATAAGACCATAAGACTTATCTTAATGAAAATAATATGAGCACTTTTATTTAAAAAATCAATCAATTTAGGAAATTGTAGATCACAGAGAAAGCTATTTATTTATCATGACTTTTTGCATAGAATTTTCTATTTACCTCTGTAGCGGAGGAAGACATTTCCTTTACCCACTCTGGGTCCTTCTGGCTGGATAATGAATTGAATTCACATTAGACAGAATAACAGGAGAAAATTGAACAAAGTTTTATAGTATGTATACATGGGAGAGACCTAGGAAAACTGAGTGACTCACCAAAATGGCAGAAGCTCTTACCTTAAATACCATCCTCAGCTAAAGACAAAGGAGGATGTTGGGGGTGGGGGGAGTCAGTTATGGGAGATTACCAGACAAGTACAGTAAACAAGAGTAAGGTTATTATGCAGATTTAAGTCCTTGCCTTCCACATTGATTAAGAGTTTCTAGAGATTGGGTCATTCCCCCTTTTTGCTGGTCCAGAGAGGAAGACACCTTTACACATGGAGATTTCCTTTACATATAGAAATGTAACAAAGGGTATGTAAATTCTGCTTTTCAGAGTTTCTCTCATGTCTGCAGTTTTTTAACTGCAGACCAAAATAATCCTCATGCTAAAGAGACATATCTTGGCATGGCCCCTTCCAGTCCCCCACACCTCCACTGGACAGATTTGTCATGGTTCAGAACATCTTCAAAAACATACTTTAGGAGACTACCTACAATTTTCTATAGTTTCAGCCCTGCTTTGTAAGGATGGGCTCTTTTTTAATGGAATCTAGTTGAGACCATATATGACTCCGTTTTGCCCTCCTCCATGTTTCATCTCAGCTCTTATAATTTCTTTGGGTATGCTATTGTTCAAGCCCTTGGTAAAAGTTTCATATCATACTTTCTTCCTGTTCATCATCCTTTCTTCTTTCCTTGCCCTCTTCCGACACCTCCTTTTCTTCATCTACTTTTTTCTCTTTTAATGCTGCTATTGAATAGCTGCTAACACAATAAAATTCCAGGCTAAGAAACTTTCATCATTTCAAGTCTCAGTGCAGACTTGTGACATAGCGGCAGTGATACGGAGGCTATTATAATAGATTTATTCATCAAACAAGAGCTGTAGGCAAGTGTCTGAGGTCAGTAGCATTGGGAAACATAAAGCACGCCATCTGCATCCAAAGAATTTTTAGACCAGTAGGTTGTAAAGACAAGACGGTAGGAGACCAGGGTGAATTGATCAAAATCCTTCCTGACTTTCTCTCTTACGAAGAGTTCCCTTGCCCCATCCACACTCAGAAGTGAGGAAAGTTTAAGGGTTTAAATTTTTTTTTTTTTGCCTCTTGAAATTTTTCTGTTTCTAAACAGAAATTATCTTTCAGCAAGTGGGAATTTATGTTAAAATTATTCTATTCATAACACATTAGAGATCTAAAATATAATTTTCATAGACCGCTTAGGGAGAAATGTTGAAAATCAGATCTGTGATGATGTGAAAATAGTATTTGAGTGCAAACATCACCATGGAGGACTAGTGTGCATGAATGCAACATTTCTCCTTGACCAGAGTTGATTATAGAAGCTGTTAAGTGGGATCTTTGTGGGGCAACCAGAACAACAGGTTAAAAACCAGTTGGAGTTCATGCTTTCTTTTACTAAATTCATTGTTTGAGCAAATTAACCTGTTAAAAGGGTCAGGGTGGCTACGTGGTTCATCTAAACCAGCTCCAGACCCACAGTGAGATTTGAGCACATGGCCCCTAATTTGACCCCCTATACCTCTGATTCCACTCTCTTTAGTTCTTTGAGGTTGTTGGTGTTTCTTATGGTACCCTGTGTTGGTGAAGCAACTCAGAATACACTTGCCATAGTAAGATAGTTTTTCCTAACCAATTCACTTTTCCAACATAGTATTTTTTTTATCTGCTTAGGGAATCCTACTTTTTTTAAGGCTAAACTCTTCACTCTAGCTTTCAAGGCTTTATTGTAACTTTGTATGGGAAATATCTGGGGAGGAAGTCAGTGTTCATTTGTATGCCCTTCTCTGTTTTATCCTGTGTGGCAGAGGCTACAAGCCTGGCAACTACAGTTTCTAGACTACTTTGTCTCCAGTGCTTTAGATGGATTGACTTTCTGCCTAGTAGACACAATTATGCAAGATTTGGAAAGAAGAAGGGAGGCAGAAGCTATTTTATTTTTACTCAGCCTGTAGCCTATGGGCTTCAGAGAGATGAGTTTTGTAATGATCTGTTTTTACTTGCTAGTCACCTGCCATAGGTATGTGGAGGAACTATGAAGTGTTACCGGTTTTCTGCAGGTTTTTAACCTCTAGACATGAGTTTCTGACTCTCATCAGGCCTTTCCATAGTTCATAGACTTCTAGTTTCCTGTATTATATCCTTTTCTGTTTTAAATACACAGAATGGCTTCTCTTTCTCTAACTGAAACCTGCCTATGTAATATAAACCCTCTTTTAATAAAGATTTCTAAAACAAAAGGCAAAAGACGGACTGACTCCATGCTTTGGTTGATTCCTTTTTCTCTCCCTTTCTTCTACCTCTTCAAATCCATCTATGTCGGCCTCTATGCAATATTTCCTGCTCCTGAGCCCCCAGTAAATCCAGATTTCTTAACTCTTTCAGTGGTAGTAGCCTATAGTAAACAATTTCTCAGTTTTAATTTTAACCCTTTTGTATTGCTATTTTTTAAATCATATTTGTCTCTTTAAGTATCCCCCATTACATTGTGAGCTCCATGAAAGGCTATTTTATTTTTCTTTCTGATTACTTTATAGACGCAACACAATATGATGTACATTAGGGGCTTACTAAAAAAGAAAAAAAACCCTCTAGTTTTGCATTGTGATTTTAAGAATTATATATGCTTATTATACAGACATATATTAAAAAAGAGATAATCTTAATTTTCTAATGCAGAAATGATCACTATTAACATACCAATGCTATTTATTCATGAATATTTAAATACACTTTGAATTATATTAAGAATAGGAGTAAAATTTTGTATATCATTTTTTCTACTAACATTATAAAACAAATATTTTGCCATCATTTAAAATTTCACACAAGCATTGAGGTGGCTTTATAGCACTTAGTTGTACACATGTGCCATCATTTATTTAGCAGTTTCTCTATTGCTGAATATTTAGATTGTTTCCACATTTTTTACCATAAATAATGCTGCAGTATAAATAATTGCACATAAATCTTCTTAGCATCCCCCCAAAATTCTCATCATAATATTTCCTTAAGATCAGAGATATTTAGGGGTTATCTATTCAAAATAAATAATATTATAAGTGACTTGCAAAGAGCTGTGAACGCAGAGGAGAAAGCAAAGAATTCATTGACAGAGTGGCTTTCCTCAGATATTGATTTAGTAAATAAATAAATGAATAGATGACTGAATGAATGGGCAAAGTAATCCTGTGGCAAATCCATTTCACCTATGGTACATAAGTAAAATAGATGAATTCTGTATTTATAAATGTACTTTACATGAACATGGGTCATGTATACACACACAATTAGTTACTCTATCCTGCATCTGCTATTAATTTTGGAGTTTCCCTTGCATAAAAAGTAGATCAAAGTCTTGTCCATATTAACACAATCAAGTAAAGAATCCAATCAAGGACATTATTTTACCTCTCATTATAATTTAAGAAACAAATCACTTAAATTCAGTAAAATCCAGACTAGGGGGTATACTGAGGGCCCTTGAAAGACAAGTAGGTGGCACTTTGGTATTGTGGTCTGCCATGGAGTGTTGATGTGGGCCAATACAAATGTTCTGGGCCAAAATAGAATTATTTTGAGGCTTAATCATTTTTAGGGGACTGCTCTCTGGGCTGTAACCTAGATGAACACTGTGATGAGATCATTTCTCAGTTGAGAAGCTTGAAGTGGGTAAAACAAAGATAGCTGTGGGCAGTCAATTCCTGGAATTGGCATTTAGCATATCAGACACTGATAGTTTCTTTTTACCCTCTTGGTGCTTTTAAAAGTGGGAAACCACATCAAATACTAATATAACAGGGGGAAAATAAAGGTCAAATTTCATATTATGAAGGAAATCAATTTGCTCTGCTGACAATCCCTGTAACTTCAGTGCTAAGGATGTTCAGAGATAACTGCTTGATGAAAAACATCAGAGGAGGAAGCTTTTTAAAATTTACAACAAATCTGATGAGCAAGATTCCTTTCAAAAAATGTTCCAGAAGGAAGTCTTGAAGGAAGCAAAACACAGCATAAAATAATGTCAGTTTAGGATTGGAGTAAGGGTTCACCTTGCAAAAACTTGTAGACAACCTTCTCTTTTGTTTGGCATGAGTGATTAATAGCTGGTTCTGTCCATAATTTGTCATCACACGCTGGGCTCTCAACACCCTGATGTCTGTGCAGCCAACACAGCTCTTACTTTGGCACTGGATCTTGACAGGAACAGGACTCAAGACAGAGCACATATTCTGTTGGTGCACTGCGCTGGATGACCCAGGAGTAGGGAAATGGTAGGTCTTCCAGTTTTGCCTTAACAATAAGTCACAAACAAGAAGTTCACTTGTAAAGACAATGATAAGCGATATGTTTTAAAAAGCTCCTTACTAAGAGTCTGTCACTGTTTTAAGCGCTTTGTGTATTTTAACACATTTGGTCCTCACAATGACCACAAGAAATTCATCCCCTGACTTTTGTTTCATTGCTACCTTCAACTCTTATTGTTACCTTCAAGGATCCGTGTCCCTCTGATCTAGTCACTTTCCATATAGATCATTGACCATGAGGTCAGAGGCTCAGCACTCATTCCTCACCCTTCTCTCCCTCACTAGCCTCTGCTTCCTGGTGCAGTTTATTTCATCCTTCCACAAATACTCGTGGACACTTTCCATCTATGACACATTGTTCTAGGGGCTTCTCACAGAGATGGGAATAAGAAAGACATAGTCCCTTCCTTCAGTGGGCAGGGAGTGGGGATTAGAAAAGTAGACAAATAGTCACTGTTTTGAGGTCTTGACTTCTCCACCTCAACTCTCCTGATTCCACTCTTGGTGAGACCAATTGCAATCCTAGGAACTTTGGTCATGATCAGTAGGAGTGAAGGGATTAGGAGAGGGGGGTAGTATGGTTTGTGTAGCAGGTGAAATGGGAAGGAAACACCATAAGAGGCCTGCCTGACAAGGAAAAGATATGGAGAAATTCAGCCAGAATGCAGCCATACTCTCTTCTAAACAGAAGTACTCATCACTTTGAGAACAGAGACATACAAAATGCAGGAAATAAAAAAAAAAAAAGATATAGAAACAAAAATAAAAACACGTAGCATTTATCTTCCAATACTGTTCCAAGTATTTTGCATATGCTAACTCATATAATCTTCATAAAACCCCATTAGGTAGACAGCAGTGTTATTCCCATTTCACAGGTGAGAAGACTGAGGTACAATGAAGTGACATAAGCAAATGAGTGACAAAGGGAAGATTTGGACCCAGGTAGTATAGCTCCAGAATCCCTGTTCTGACTTATTAAATGATATGGTCTCCTAACAAAATACTTCTTTAAGTAAAAATGGATGTAAATGATCTTACTACATTACAGAAAAATCAAGGACATTTTATGTGCTTTGAAAGCTGGTTCAGCTGAATTTTACTTATTATGAATTGATTTTCTGGTATATGGATTATTGAAGCGATTCCGCTTTGCCTCCTCCCCTGTGTCTTTGGCTCTGCTGATATGCCTTGTATGAAAGAGAACAAAGGAGTTAAACCAATTGCACCATTTCATGGAGGCCTAACCACTCAGTCCTTTCCATGTCCTGCCTCTGGGCAAATGTTTAAAATTGATACCACATGTGAAAAGCAATTTTATGTAGATATTTTATAGAACTTATTAATAGAATCCTGGATGGTCACCAAGGAAGACTACGGAGTGGGGGGAGTTGGGGAGGCTGAAGACTGTGCTCACATGGGAAACAGGCACTAAGGTTGGGACACACCAGCTGTGGTAGGGAGCTGGATAGAGTTCCAAAAGCTCTAAGCATATGAGCCTTTACTTCAGAATAAATGTGACTACTAGAGAAGAGTCAGTCTTGATAAGGGTTTAGAAAAGTGGTCAACAAACTTTCTTTGTACAGGGTCATATGATAAATATTTTAGGGCTCTGGAACACGTGGTCTCAACTCTTGGGTACAACTACTCAACTCCGCCACTGTAGCACACATGCCACTAGAGAAAACACCTGAATGAATAAGTGTGGCTGTGTTCCAATAAAACTTTATTAAAACAGATAGTGGGCCAGAATTGACCTGGGGACCATAGCTTGCAGAACCCTGTTTTAGAACCACAGGTGGACAAAACAATTGCCATTGAAGAATATAACTTGTCTCCCACTATTTACTATGATCCTCTTAAACGGTGCAGAATAAAAAAATATTGGTCAGGGTTCAAAGAAGGTCTTCTCTCGTCAGAAGTCTGAGAAGTTCTACTTTGAAGAAAGGTAGAGGATGGATGCTGGAAGTAAATATAAAGCTGAAGAAGAATGGCCTAAAGTCCAAGAAAAGATGTTAGACAGCAGATAAGGAAGCAACATTCTCATTTGAGGTCTCAAAGCCTGGACCCTGACCGTCAGTTGTAGGAGACAGTGAAGATGCATAGCAATGGCCTCATAACTAAGGCCTGAACACTTGACTCCATGGTGCTTATAAAGAGAAACACGGAGGCTGCCGAAGGAGCCTCCAGTGTTAGCTGCAATGCCACCCTAATCCTGTCTCAGGACAAAAGGGAGATGCGATAGAGACCAAGAAAATTTCTGGGGCTTGAGTATCTGGTAAAATGTGAGGCTAGCGTAACTTAGAATAGGTATTATATAACCTCATTGGTTTCTATTTTTTTATACTTTGTTTTCCTCTCATTTTTTAATATTTTCCTCACGTTTTTTTTTGAAAAAAGGATTATTTTGGAAAAATTGCAAGTTTCATCTTCTCTAGATATATCTTTGCCTGGTCTCCCTTCTGTCAATTACCACTGCCTGCATCCACAGCCCTCACTTTCTAGCCTGGATTATTGGAACAGATTCATAGCTGGCCTCTTTGCTTCTAGCCATAGCCTTGACTGTCCTCCTCCACTCTGTAATCCATCTAATACGTGAAATCTGATCACGTCACTTCTTGGTTCAAGACCTTTTATAGGCCCTTCACTATGTACGGAAAAAGCCCAAAGTCTTTAACATGGAAGAAAGGCACTTTGCTGTTTTGCCCTTGTCTGCTTCTCCAGCATTTCTTTGCCACTCACTATTTTGAACTTCATATTTGAGCAACATCAAATGATTTTCAGTTTCTTGCCATGCTGAGCTATTTCTTACCTCTGTACCTTGGGTCGTACCAAAATTCTGCCTGCTTGACCAGTCTACCTGACTCTCATCCATCATTTAAGACCCAGATTCCATTACTTTCTCACAATCTGTGCACATTTGCACATTTCTCTCAGTGTGTTAAAATATTCTGTTTCCTTACCTTCTCCACTGGCGTGTGAACAGGAGCTGTATGCTTATGTCTGTAGCACAGGGCCTGGCATGTACTATATATATATTTCAAGTCAATCACAAATGAATAAATATCCATGATAACTAGGTGAACAGAATGTTCTCAGGAAAGAGGTTCTGAACAGGGAAAGTCATAACTTGGGACAGAGAAAATACATAGAGCTTGCATACTAATTCAATCTAGGATGAGTTATGTATTAAAAACAGGTGCAGGGTAAATAAATAAATAAGATACAAGTCATTCCACATAGCTTGTTCTTAATTATTTTTGGGAAAAAATGACATTTAATATAAGAGTTTGTATGCTGCAGTCTAAGGAGATTTTGACATCTGTGACTCCTGAGCAACACAGGTACTCATAGGAATGTACACTAATTTTCCCTGTCATAATTAATGATGTTAATTGTAAATGATGGCCTCTGCCCTTGGGTCTGCAGATATTTAAAATAATTTAGTTGGGCATTTTAATGTGCAAAAAAAATACACATAGACACATTTAAAACAGCCTAATCCTTAAGCCTTTTCTGCACGTATCTGTGGCCATTGCTGCACTAGCTCATTACCATAGTGATATATAGGTGGTGGTGCTATCCTTAAAGTTTCCTGCACAATTCAATAAAAATATCAATAATAACTATTTATTTTTGGTTATGCCTGGCATCATGCTAAGCACTTCACATGCATTATTCCAAGTAATCACAATGGCTCGATGATGCAAATTAGGAATCTGAGGCCCAAGGCCACCCAGCGGCAGAGCCAGGATTCTGCCTCCAGTGACTATGCTCTTTATCATCACACTATGCATTTGCTCTAATTTATTAATTCCTTTAGGTCTTTCTATTTCAAATGCCTTTAATCAACACAGCCACTGTGGGATTGCACACATACTGGAAATAGCATGGTCTGCTAATTCCAACCATCCATTGAGTGTGTAAGTCAGTTCCTAGTTTCAAGCTCAGGCTCAAAGTGTAGACTCTTTTATGAGATTTCTGGCAGCAAGCAGATGAAAGAAAGAATTCAGAACCATTTCTTTTGTTGGGAGAGACACATCAAGTAGTTGGGAGGAAATGGGGGTGCCTTTCTGACACAGCTCCATTCAGCCCATAATCTAGTCTTTTGGAGAGCAGCACTGAAGTCATCCCATAATTGCCTGCATGGAAGGTGGAAAATGGGATGCAGAATGTCCCAGCACTGAGGGCATGCTGAACCCAATATTGCGCATCAGTGAAAGGGCTCAGGCACCCTCACTCATTTTCTCATTTAGTTTTTCTTCAAAAGAATACTGTGTAAAATATACAACAATAACCCATGACTTATTTTAAAGTGCTTTCTTCTGACAGCACATATTAGCATATGATTAGAGTTGAAAACTGAGGAGCTAATCCTTCTTCAGTTGCTGACCTGCAGTGTGAAATGCAGTCAGGTAACCTAACCCAGGACCAACCAAGCCACAATTATTTATTATGTATCTGTCAACAGTCCATCATGAATTTTCATGCTTCAGATATACAAGAGTACTGAGAACAAAGTTGCAGCTTAACCTGAGCAATACACAAGACAAAATAATGCATTTCAGGGCTTAAATGGCTGATAGAAACTATGGCAGTTGAGAAGATAAAGAGATGAATAATGGCTGGACTGGTCAGACGTAGTGGGCATTTGCTCTTACTGCCCACAATCCACTCATTTTTCCTCTAATAACATGGAGCAGATTTTTCTCTGAGGAATCATGCATCCTTCACTCTCAGGCCATTTAGTTTGGGTGATGACTAAGACAGGAATGGGCACGGAACTGACTGGAGCTAATGAGATTTTTTTTTCAATTCCTAGATTGCATACAGCTGAAACCAGCCTTACACCTGGACTTTTCAACCAGGTGAAACAATAAATTCCTTTTTCTTAAGCCAGTTTGATTGTGCTGCTTGCTACTTGCAACCAAAAGATTTCTAACTTGGGTTTTTTCTGCTTCTCGATAGGGTATAACAGACTTCTACTTCTGAGCAGGATTTAGTAGATGCTGGCAGAGTAATGCTCCCACCGCAACAGCTAGAAATGGGCAGATAAATTATAAAGTTCATATTCCTGAATGCATGAAAAAGATATGGAAATAACAGAGATGAGATAAGCCATAACGCTCGAGACAGGAGAATTAAGCTGACTACCTCCAGTGATGTTTGAATCTGGGTCATCTGTCAATTTGGGTCATGACCCCAGGACCTGTCTTGCTGAAGCTACAGGACTATGCTGGGATTAAGAGTAACCACCAAAGCTTTTAGCAGTTAAATACGGCAATTTGGAAACTTGAGGGGACTCAAGCACTTGTTTTCCCCCAGCAAGCTCTAAAGCTGCAGGGAAGCGACAAGCTTCTAAAATGCACACTAACATACTGAGAGTTTCTTGGTACTTAGGAACTAAGATCTACCAGTAAGGGAGCTTGCATTGAGAACATTATCTGTCAGCAATTCAAGACATTTGCCTGGGGGCTGGATGTGTTGGCTGAAACTTATAAAGAGTGGATATGAAAAACATTTACTCTTCTGGGGCTCAGTAGACAGAGTCTTATCAGGGTTCTAATAAAAAATCTAGGAAATTTATGCCCTCGGAGCAGTAAAAATCAGAAATAGACCAAATATTATAAATATTGCAATCCAGTTTTGCCCCAAATGAATTTCTAATTGGATTGAAATGACCATGCCCTCACTATATTTACTTAAACATGGAGGGAACACTCTATGGTGAAAGATAAAATGATCTGGACCATCTATGATTCTTCTATTCATTATATCTGGCATTGAATTAAAAAGTAATAGACCTGTGAAGAGGCAAGATAATATGACCAATAATTAAGAGAAGAGGCAGAAAATAGATGATGTATATAACAGAATTAACCAAGTATTTTAAATAACTATAAATAATGTATTAAAGAAACTAGAGGAAAGGACCAAATAGATAAAGGATATCCATAAAAATAAAATAATCATTCTAGAACTAAATATATATATATATATATATGTTATATATATATTATGTGTATACACACACACACACATACACACAAATACTTAAACCTGTGTGGATACAATAGAACACAGAATTAAATAATTCAAAGCAAGTAATAGAAAGTATCCAAACTGACACACAGAGGAAAAGAAAGGGAAGAACAGAACCGAGGACAAAAGATATATGGAACATACTTAAAAATATATAATATGTAACACATGTATGAGAGGAATCCTAAAAGGAGAAGACAGAATGGGACAGCAATATTTGATAAGATAATGAATAAAAATTAACAAAATTCATCAACCCCAAAATTCAAGAATTTAGCAAATCCAAAGTAGAAAAAATACAAGTATGCACACATCACAATAAATATGGTAAAAAGAAAATAATAATAAAGGAAAAGAAAATAATCTTGCAGGCATCCAGAGAAAACAGTGATATTACCTTCAAAGAAAATAAAATTAGATGGTTAGCTGACTTCTTTACAAACACAATGAAAGCCAGATGGCAGTGGAATGATAGCTTTAAAGAGCTGAATGAAAATAACTGCCAAACTAGAATTATGAATTCTGCAAGAATATCCTTCAGACTAGTATGAATCTTTTCGGACAAAGACCGAGAGAACTTTTCTTCCATAAGCCTGCAGTAAAAGAAAACCTAAATAGAATTTATCAGGCAGAAAGAGTATCACAGACAGAAACAAAGAAATGCAGGAAGTAATGAAAAATACCAGAAAAGGAGGCCAGCCTTGTGGTGGAGTGATTAAGTTCACGCACTCTGCTTCAGTGGCCTGGTGTTTGCCCGTTCAGATCCTGGGTGTGGACCTCCACAGCGCTCATCAAGCCAGGATGTGGTGGTGTCCCAAATAGAAAAACTGGAATGACTTACAACTAGGATATACAACTATGTACTGCTGGCACAGTGCCACACCGAGAAGGACTCCCCTCCCACGGGCCTAAAGTTTTTCCAGTGGGAAAAAGACAATCTAAGGTGGACATCTAGCTTCCCCAACTAGATGTGGGACACTTCCCAAGAGGCTCACTCAGGTCATGCCTCATGGGGATCACGGGGGGAATCTGTGGAGCTCTAGCACTGAGGAATCAGATAGAGACAGAGAAGTGGAAGCAGGGCTTACAGCAACCGGAGCTCAGATTTGGTGGACTGTATTCCTGTTTGCAGAAGCACCTAAGCAGAGACCCCAGCCAGCAGCTCTGGCCATCTGCAGAGCCAGAGCCAGTGACCCTATCTAGCCAGGGTGCTCGGTTAGCAGTTCTGCTTGGATGGATCCTCAACAACTGGACCGTCCTGGTCATGGAGCCCATCCTAGGGTCTTACCTCGGCAGGGGAGCAAATTCACAGTGCTGCCCAACTACTGAGCATAGTCTCCAGTTCTGCCCCTCAGCCACATAACCTAGCATACAACCCTACCGAACAGCTAAACCCAGCATACGGCCCTGCCCGATTGCTGAATGAAGCCTGCAGCCTTACCCAGGCAGGGATCCCAGTCAGTGACCCCACCCAAGCATGGAGCAAAGCCAGTGGCCCTATCAGACCAGAGAACCCAGACAGAGACCTTGCACAGCTGCATAGCAGTCTTCAGCCCCGCTCAAATATGGGATGCAACTATAGGCCTTGCCCAAACACCTAGCCAGCAACCTCGCCCTACAGGGGAGCACAGCCAACAGCCTGCCTGATAGTGAAACCCAGGCTGCAGCCCCACCCAACTTCAGGGCACAGCCTGTGGTCCCAGCTGAATGGAGAGCAGAGCTGGCAGCACCATCCAGTCAGGGAGAACAGTCTGAGGCCCTACCAGACCAGGAGCAATTATGGAGCTCAGCCTGCAGCCCTGCCCAATCGTGGAATCCAACCGGTAATACCACCCTGCCAGGGAACATGGCCCGCAACCCCATCTGGTTGGAGGTGAATGCAGAGCTCCACTGCTGGCCTCACCTGACCACAGAAATAGTCAGCAACACTGCCTGATCAGGTAGCCCACCCAATGTCCCCACTTGAATGTGGCGCCCAGACATCTGGGCATCTAAGGTACAGCATGGTGACTATAGTTAACAGTATTGTATTGTATATTTGAAAGTTGCTAAGAGATTAGATCTTAAAAGTTCTCACCACAAAATATACGTTTATCAAGTCATTATTTTGTACACCTAAACTTACACCATGTTGTATGTCAATTATATCTTAACAAAACTGGAAAGAAAATAAGAGGAAGAGAGAAAAAAATTATGTTCATCTCTATTAAACTACACTCTGATTAAAAACATTAAAAGGATCCCTAATTTATCCATCAGGGAGATCCTCATGCTGGAATTACTTCTCAATTTGGATCTTGAAGTGTTAATAAGAGGAGAGCCTGTTCTCTGAGCTACTAGGATTTTCCACTGAAGATTTAGCAGATGGAATTCCTGCATTGGATCCAGAGTTCTACAAGAACATGACTAATGTGGCTTCTAACTCCCTGAACCCATGATTCACATTTTTCATCAGCAACAAATTAAATTATAGTTTATCGACTCCCTCACATGCCCCAAATTTAAGAAAATTTCCACTTCAAAGAAATACACAACAGTTATCAATTTATTTGATGGTAGTTCCACAAATATATGTGGTAATAGATTGTTTAAAAAATGATCCATATATACTCTTAACATAGGGACTATAATGTCCCTCACTGTTGATTTACCCAAACGATGAAACAACATAAACGACAATATAGCACAATTCTTGAAAATATGAGCTTTGGCATCAACATACCAGTGTTTGAGTCCTTGCTCTGCTTTGCTTAGTTATTATCTAAGCTATTGGAGTCTCAAAAGTTTTTTGCCTTAGTTATTTAATAAGGGAGACCTGAGCCCTGGTGAACTCTATTACCTACAGCTTCTTACAAATCAATGGAATGACCCCCTCCAAAAAAATCCCCCCATTTTTGTCTCATCTGTAAAATGAGCATACTAAAAGTAACTTATTCATTGACTATGCGTGAAAATTCAATGAGAGAATTCATGTAAAGTTTTAACACCGTGTCTGGCACATATTGTGTGCTCAATAAATACCAACTTCATGTCATGATCATTAGTCCTATTTCCTTTCTTGTAAACACCATAAGAAGCATAATTTTTAACATCTCAGAAGTATTGAGGACATTTTTATTTGGTTCTGGTAACCACTATTACTATCTCAAAAATATTTTCTTTTTTACACTTAGTAAGGCTGTAAAATAAAGGTGATTTTATCTTGCTGGCCTCCTTACCCGATCCAACAACCAAGCTGTTCTAAAGCACAGTGAGACTGACCACAATTGCAAGGCTTTCCTTCCACTTGGATCTAATTAGATTTTAACAAACGAGGACAAAATGGGAAGGGTGTTAATTAATTTTTATTGCTTTTCCTTGGTGGCTCCAGGGATAAAAGCATACTTTTATTTTGAAGAAAGCAGGCTTCACATGTAGCCCAGAGCTGGCTGGATGGCAAATCATGGTGGTAGGGTTGTATGAAAGCGAGTTTGTCCACAGGCCAAGACAATCCCCAGCCCAATAAAGAAGCGAATGTACAAGTGATTCCATATAGAGGAATCTGAGCTTCTTTAATGGATCCCTTAGTACATATTTATTTCCTCTAATCAGTCTCATTTTATACATCAACATTTATGGATTTTTTTGCCCAGCAATGATTAGAGTGAATAGGGTTGTTTGATTACACAGGGGAGAGGGCATCTTCCCAGTGACCCATGGATAAGCCTGCCCATTTCTACAGGCGGTGAAGAAATTGTATCAAACTCTAATTAAGCTCTAGTACAGCTCAAGTGATATGATTGAGGATTTTATCAAAGCCCAGACTGGACTACCTGGCAGAGCTCCTAGTGCACTCCTGGGCATTTGCCTGAACTGGTGGTGATAGAAGTCTGACTTTGGAGGTGCCGTAGACCGAATGTTTGTGTCCCCCTCAAAATTCATGTATTGAAACCTAATCCTCAATGTGATGATATTAGGAGGTGGGACATTTGATAGGTGATTAGGTCAAGAAGGTGGAGCTCTCATGAATGGGATTAGTGCCTTTATAAAACGTAGACCCCAAAGAGCTCTCTTGCCCTTTCTGCCGTGTGAAAACACAATGAGAAGAGGGCCATCTATGAACCAGGAAGCAGGCTCTCGCCAAACACCCAATCTGTTGGCGTTCTGGGACTTCCAGCCTCCAGAACTGTGACAAATAAATGTTTGTTGTGTAAGCCACCCCATCTATGATGTTTTTGTTATAGCAGCCTGAATGGACTAAGACAAGAGAATATAGTGAATTCTGTTGGTGGTGGAATAGTCCCAATAAGATGACATATACATCTAGAAGCTGGTTTATCTGTAGGCTCTGCCAAGTACTTTATGATTTCTGGGGACAAAAGGAAGAATTCTTCCTCTTCTCAGTTGTTGTGGGAAATCCCTTCACTCAACAGCATAACCTTCCATTCTAAAATATGTTTAAAATGGCAAATACTCCTAAGATAGGTAACATGTTGACTTAAATTTAATCTCAGATGTAAATGTCTGTCAACAGCGAATTTCTTGGACCACTTTTTATCTATGGATGGTCCATGGGTGCTGGCAGTAAGTAGAGATATCCTCAAGGGAAAAAAATAGCAGAGTCTCTGAAGGAAACATTTATCATTTAATTTCATCCAGTCTCTGCCTCTGTATTGGATAGAATAATGTTTCTCGAAATTATGAGAAGCCTTTTTTTTAAGGTTTTATTTTTCCTTTTTCTCCCCAAAGCCCCCCAGTACATAGTTGTATATTTTAGTTGTGGGTCCTTCTAGTTGTGGCATGTGGGACGCTGCCTCAATGTGGCTTGATGAGCGGTGCCTTGTCCGCACCCAGGAGCCGAACCGACGAAACCCTGGGCTGCTGCAGCAGAGCGCGCAAATCTAACCACTCGGCCACGGGGCCAGCCCCTTAGGAGCTTTAAAAATTCACATTTCTGAGTTCCATCCCACAGGTACTGAATTAGATCTCTGCTGGGGGTGGAGAGTGGGGTAGGCAGGACTCAGAATCTTCATTTGTCTAAGTTCCCATGTGATCCTTTACACACCCACATTTGAGAATCTCTGTCTTAGGGGAATTAGGTCTACAAGAGTGCACACACTGTTGTGCACAGCCATGGAGAAAGCAGGTACTGTGCAGGACGGCTGGAAGTAGGTATGAGTTCACGCTCTGCCTGCCTGCTTGGGAAGGATGCCATTTAGGGTAATGTACTTGAGCAACCACTCTTGACTCTTTGCCTCTGCTCTCCGTATTTATAGCTCCCAACGTGGCTCAATGCAGCCACGGGCTCCTTCATCATTTTAATATTTTTTCCAGACTCTCTGCCCTCTGATAATATTTTTCTGTTCCAAACTATTTAATTTATTAATGCTGCCCTGAAGAATGTGCAACAATTTTTGTTTGCTGCACCCAGGAAAACACACACACACACACACACACACACAACCCAACACCACAGCCACCACAATAGAAATAGGAGACATTTAATCCTTGCTGTTCCCATCCTATCAGAAAGCCTGATTTTAAAAAAATAAGATGCCATCATCATCTCCACCCCTCCATTATGCTTGTGGGTGCAGCTGACATTTGCCTGTGAATTTCTCAGGAACAGCCATGGAGCGTTGCCCCCGGGTCCAGCTTTACTCTTTGCTTTTGTTCTGGCTGGTCTGCACACTCTCAGCCCTCAGGTGCCCACAGCACAGCTCTCTGAATCTTCAATCTTGTTTCTAAAGCTTTCTCTGAAGGCCCTGGGAGAGCAATCCTTAGTGGTATCTTCACCTTGACCACCCCCCCCCCCCCCCCCCCCCCCCCCCCCCGCTCTTTCTTTTATGTTTTTATGTTCCTCATCTCAGGCCGACTCTTTCTCTTTGTCTCTCTCAGCGCTTATCAGCTTACAGGGAGGGGGTCACCCCATCGTGGACTCCAGCAGGCTTTGGGGGAGGCCACTTTAGCTGAGGAGAATCTGACCTTGGAAATAAGCACAGACATTACATACTGGTCCAAGGGGATGCCAAGCCTTTGGCACAGTCTCTTCATGTCCTGACAGACTGGCTGGTCACTCCCGCAGCCGGAGAAGCTTGGCAGGCTCACTCGACAGTCTCCTCAGACCTGCTGGAATCTGCAAAGCGCCTCCTCAGTGCCTCGGACACAGAGAAGAACATTCCACATGGGGAACCTTTATTCTCCTGCCTCATTAAGCTGTACAATAGCTAACAGATTGCTCACACCAGCTGCCCCTCCCCACCCCTAGGCCTGATAGGTTAAGGGCAAACGGTAAGTGGCCTAGCTCATGCAGGCTTTACAGGGCTCAGAGAAAGTGCAATGTTATGAGCCAGAAGGACGCAAGCAGGTTTCACTTTTTGCACAGATGACATTTTAAAATGGGTAAATCTTTCTTCATTATGTAGCTTTTCAAAAGGAGAATAAAAGGCTCATGCACAGTAACGGATCTTTTGAGTATGTGTATGTGCGAAAGAGACAAAGCACTCTAAAAATTGCATTTCTCTCTTTGGCCAGACCAAGGCCAGCAGCCTTTCCCTAAAGCCATGTGGTCAGGGCAGCAGTATCCTGTGCAGTCCCCCGACTTCCCTTTGGCCTCCCAGACAAACTGGGGCCTCCCACCAATTATGTGAAATAGACAAGTTTTGTAGATAATTAGTATCCTGAACAATGCTTGAGTGTGGTTAATAACATAGCTTACTCAGTTCTAACCAATGACATTAAATAGGAATCTGAAAAGCTTTTAACTTTTCAAATATCCTCAGAACATTTAATAGCATCTCTGTTACTGATATCATAGGTTCCTTGATCTGTTCCTTGACACAAATTTTTTTCTTTCTATATAGAGTACTTTTGAAGAGATCACGTGGTTCAGATGACGTTTTATCCAAGACTAGACCACATATACTTGTTATGCTTAGTTATTTTCATTTATTTCTGATACCAATTTATGGCATTTTCAGAGCAATTGTTGCTGATTTGGTTTAAAAATTTTCCACGTACACGCGCACATGCAGGACTGATATGCTGTTTCCTTTATAGCCAAAAGCACAAATGTAAATGAAAACACTTGTTCTCTACTTTTAATTGTTCCTTGCCCCTCAGCCTATTCTGGGCCCTGGAGGACAGAGATATCATTGAGAGCGTTTCCAGCCAGAGCAGATTTAGGATGGTCACTGGAAAAGATGAATTGAAAATATAAAATGGAACAACAAAGAGTTCATTTACCAGGTGAGAGATGTGGAGGGGAGGAGAGGCCTGCTCTCAGGAGAACCACAGTGGAGAAAAACACCAAGGTTAGAAACAGAAAATGATCAGAAGGAGGAACTTGAATAAATCTGCTAAATATTGATCAGGTGTGGACCTGCTTTAACGAAGCAGATAGCTTAAAGGGGTGCTGAAAAGCAGAGATGAAAAGATACAAGTTACTTTCTTCCAAGTGCTTTTGCTGGCCATGGCTGGAAAAAGATGTATGTCCCCCAAAATTTAATAAGACAAAAACACTCCTTGTTTGATCAAATCTATGCCCCATAGCCTAGAGCAAATAGCTGGGGATTGTCAAGAGCTGGCAAATGATCACCATTTGGAAACAGGTATCTCTCACAGGGAAATGCATCAAACAAAGCGACAACTTTCTAATTTAATGCTCTGCAGACATCCATTGCCTTCAAGTGTGACAACTACTACCAGGTCCCCAAGACCCTTTTAAGAGAATCAGCATCCTTCCTTGAAGCCCTAGAAGCTCTCGCTCATGTTGCCAAGCCTATGGACTGAAAGTTTGTGTCCCCCCACAATTTGTACGTTGAAATCATCACTGCCAGTGTGATGGTTTTACGACGTGGGGCTTTGGGGAGGCAATTAGGTCAAAAGGGTGGAGTCCTCATGAAGGGGTCTAGTGCTTTTATAGGAAGAGACACAAGAGAGCTTGCTTCCTTTCTGCTCTCTCTGCCATGTGAGGATACAATGAGAAGACGGCCGTCTGCAAACCAGGAAGAGGGCTCTCACCAGACATCAGATCTACCAGCACTTTGATCGTGGACCTCCCACCCCCGGAGCTGTGAGAAATAAACGTCTGTTGTTAAAGCCAGACAGTCTATGGTAATTTGTTATCGCAGCCTGAGTTGGTTAAGATACCAAAATAAACAAATGATCTGTAGTTGTTTCTAGGCCCGTGGTGGAGTCTCCTTGAATAGGAAGGAACAAGTTAAAAGGCCTTGGGTTGGTGAGCAGGCTAAGAGCAATCAAAAGCCTAGAAATCCCTAGGCTAGAATTCCCCCGTTATGAACTCTACATATCAGAGGGATCAAAGTGTGGTAGAGAAACGGAGTATTTTTACTGATTCACACACCTTTTTTGTTGACACGAGTTATCTGTATAGGCGCCTCTATAAATATATCGGATCCAGGGTTAATGCTTCAGCATATTTCCCCCCATTACTGGAAAACAAAAGATCTTTGTTTTTCCAACTAGCATGCAAACTTTCTTCTTTTTACTGCTTAACTGTGACCCAATACCTCTACTTCTAGTCTATCTACCACTTCCTTTAATCTTGTGTAGTGTGATTTTCATCCTCACAACTATATTGAGACTTTTCTCTTGAAAGTCACTAGTATCCTCCGCTGCCTTATAATCTACAATTCTCCTTAAATGAACTATACCATCGGACTCTTGGGAATTTATTTCTTTTTTAGTCTTGCTGTTGCCTTGGTTTCTATGACATGATACTTTCTGGACTCTTCTATTTCTCCTGTTGCTCTTTTTCTGCTTTTTTGCGTCTCCTTTCCTGATCCTCAGTGATGGTGGTTCTTCAAGATTCCTTCTCTTGCCCTCCACTTTTCTCTCTGGAAGCTCATCTTTTACTGAGGTCATTTATTTTTGTATCTGTTGCATCACTGTGAAGATGAGCACTTCCAATTTGTAAATTAACAGCACCAATTTTACATCTATTGTACGGACCTAATATTTCAAAAGTCAGAAACATGTCAGTTTACCTTAAAGTCAACATGTATAATCTTTAATTCACATCTTTCCCCTTAAATTTCATTCCCTCTGCCAACTAATTCAATTCCCATCTTTCTAGGACTAATATCATGTTGGATGGATCTCTGCCTTACATCCCTTTAGCCTCTCTGTTTTCAGCTCCTGCCTCTCTTTTGATGTGTCCCTAAAATTTGTCCCATCCATTTTATTCTCATTCCCACTGATCTCATCCAGGACTTCATCTCTTTTTGCCTAGATTACTGCCAACCCCATTCTGAACATATGGTTGGAGACTGCATATATGTGTGAAGTGAGGGGGGAGGATGATGGCTGACTACTCTTATCCTTACCTATACTTTGCCCACCCTTTCCTCCTCCCTATTTACCCAAAACTATCTTTGAGTTGAGCCTTCAAAGGTGTTATCATCAACACAGCCCTTCGATGTAATGTGGCTGAACTAGTTCTAAACCAGGTAAGAAATAATTCACACATATGGGCAATTGGGAGCTGTGGGAGGGATGTGAACTTGGGAATGGCTTGGGATTTGTGAGGCTTTGTGAATTAGAGCAAGTCTCAATCTCTCGGTGCCTCAGTTTCCTAATCTGTAAAATGGGCCTATTAATATATGACTCCATGGTGTCATGATAAGGATTGACCAAGACAGCCTTAATGTTTCCCTTCAGCTTGACTAAAGTTTGGATAGGCTTCTTCCTGCCTCTAGGGCCCTGACCTCCCTCTCACCTAAGCCCTTACAGAATCCATATGGCCCAAACCCCTACCCTACCTCTTAAAATCCTTCCTGCCCTTTGATTCAATGGAGATAAGTTCAGATTGAGTTCTGAAAAAATTGTGAAAATCCTACCATGCCACATAAATCCCTAATATGACTGTTATAATCCTTTCAGAATAGAAAATGTTCAGAAATTCTTAATTTTTGTCCCAACAAAGGGAGAAGTTGGGGGTGAGGGAGAAGATGGGACTCATCCAAAACTCTGAGTTATCCAAAACTCTAGTGATGTATTAGACACTGTGAGGTGGGCGGCAACATAGAAGCACCATGGTTAGTTGGCTCCTGAGCAAAAGCACCTGCTAGGAGGCAGAGGCCTGAGAAACCTGCGAAGAGCAGGGGGTAAGCACGCTGGGGATTTTTAATTGCTGAGACTAGAACAATTTTATAGAATTCCTTCAAGATTTTGGTCCACACCCCTTCATGTCTTGGAGAATTCCTAGTTTGTAGAGTAGAAAGGGAGAGATTAGAGATAAAATGTATAGTCATAGTTAATGACTCCCTTCCCTTGTCTCTTCTAGCACAATGAACAAAAAAAACCCCTAGGGGCCGGTCCCGTGGCTGGGTGGTTGGGTTCACACATTCAGCTTTGGCGGCCCCGGATTTAGCTGGTTCGGATCCTGGGCGCGGACATGGCACTACTCATCAGGCCATGTTGAGGCAGCGTCTCACATGCCACAACTAGAAGGACCCACAACTAAAAAAATGTACAACTATATACTGGAGGGATTTGGGGAGAAAAAAAAAGAAGATTGGCAACAGTTGTTAGCTCAGGTGCCAATGTTTGAAAAAAACCAAAAAACCCTAAAAAATAACAAAAAAATATAAAACTCAGCCATTTTCATTTTCATTTATTCTTAGTTTTAGTGTGGAGCTGGGGCTACCCGGGGTTTGGGAAACAATCTTTCTCCCAGCAGCACTGCTCTTCTCTGCCCCAGCGCTTCCTCCCCAGAGGACAGAGATTTCCAGGACGGCCTCAGTCTGCTACTTCCTTCCCTAGTTGTCTTGGGCTGCTTCTTCTCCTTGCCAGGAATATAGGAGGACCTTTGTTATTATGCCTTTTTCCCAGCTACAGCTACCAAAGGAATGAACAATTGTTGGGGAAAGAGAAGCCTTGTTACTAGGCTCTTGAGTCTTCCTTCAAAGAATTTAATCAGTTAATTCTCAGAAACCTGCTTGTTCTGAGATAAGGAGTATGTGTGAGGGCGTTGGTGGAGTGTGTGTGTATGTGTGTGTGTGTGGAGGGGTGGTGGCTGGATTTACAGTGATGACTGCTTCCCAAGTCATTCAACAGCAAGTATTTGTAGAAAATTATCATTGCAAAAATAACAGGTCACAGTATTCCGGGCTACAGAAGTCTGGGAGAGGGTTGATTGTAGAATGAGGGGCCCAAGACCACCCATGATACACGCAGGAGAGAGAGGCAGCACTAGGCTCACCTTCCACCCTCCCAGCGTTGCACGAGGGTGAGAGTCCATCACGTTTTTTACCCTCTCTACACATTCAGGTTCTATGAGATTCAGCACACAGGGACGAGGATAACAGTTGAAGTTTCACTTGGGCCTGAGCTTGTTCCCTGGGTCTCTTCCTGTTTCTCTATGACAAACTGGCCTAGACAACACCAACAGTGACCATTTGAAGATGGTCTACTTACTTTAAAGTATTTCGCCTCATTATGTCCATAAGTGTATGTATTTTTGTCAGAGGAGGCCCCAGATGGGCTGGGTGCTATTCTTAGGCTGTAGGTTCCCAAAGACCAACTCTCTCCTCTGCCTCCTTTCTCCCCACTCAAAACACATGCACACATGAAATCCTCTGCAAGCTCCTAAACATTTTTATATTTAGAGTCATTATCCTTATGATCCTCTTGCCAAACATCTCACCCCCTACTGTCATGAAGCCTACAACTGAGAAACAGCCTTCTTTGCCTTTAGCTGAGGTCAGGTGATTAAGCTCTTGCTAATGAAAAGTAAGTAAACGCGTGGTGTAGAAATCCTGGGAAGCCTCTTTCTTCCCTTCCTCTCTTCTTATACTGATGCTCAGAACATGGCTGTGATGGCTGGAACTCCAGCAACCTTTTTAGACTGTGTTGGTGAGAGCCATGCCCAAGTAATCACAGAAGGAGCCTGAGTCTCTGGTGACCATGGAGCTATCAGTCCAGCCCAGGCCTGAATACCTTCATACATTTTTTTTCTTATGTCTACAAGAAATTAACTCTTATTAGCCTTTCCACTTCCAGTTGGAATACTATTTTTAACCTTATTTTAACTACATCATCAGCATGTGCTACCTACCATACTGGGTTTACTTTTCTCCTATTGTTATTCTGTGTTATATTTCTATGGTAGCTCCTAACATCTTCACATATCTTCTTCTATTTTAACTTCAGTGGAAACCAGTGTTTCAGGAGCTATGCAAGGCTATTGGAAAACAAAAATTAGTGATATGACACACCACAGGTATGAGATGTTCGCCAGACACCACCTTGCCTCCCTCATTCTAAAGAAGTACAGGTGAGTGACATCAGATGAATATCACCACCACACAAGTCAGCTTTGCTGTTGGCATGTAAAAAGAACAGTCCAGGTCTCTGGCCTTGAAAACATTTTAGCCTAATAGAAAAGGAGATCAGAAGGGCATAAAATAATTAATGTTTGCAAGCATTCAAGGAGAAAGCTAGGTGAGTGCTTCCTTTCCTTGCAGGCTTCTTGTTGAAGGATTACTAATCACCTGGAGGTCTACTATGAAAACAGAATCAGCAGTGACCTCATAGAGGGCCCTAGACTTTCAAATTGTGCTCCCTCTTTCCTTCACTGGTTAGGTGCAATCAAAAAGCAGAATGACTATGAATAGCCATATGTCTGCAAAACAACTTTTCTTTTCTCTAATTCTTGCAATTATTTTGATATTTATTTGAAACAAATGTATTTTCAGTCCTTGAGCCCTATAGAGCATTCTGAAAACGTGACTGAAAGTATGAAAGGGGAAAATTACACTTTTTTCCCACTTCCTCTAATCTCGGGCTTTAAGATTGGTTATGGGAGCCAACCTGTGCAATAAAGCCAAGCATTCTTGATGCCCACGAGTGGATGCTGAGTGTCAAGCCTATAAGTATTACTAGGACACTGACTTGTTCTTCCTCCTCTTCTTCTTATTATGACGACCAGCTTTGATCAAGTGCATACTGTGTGCTAGGTCCTGGCTTTACACGGATGATCTCTTTCAATCGTCACAGCCACTCTGTGAGGTAATCTAACCACCGTTTTACAGATGAGGAAACTGAAGCTTGGAGAGCTGAAGTAACCTGTTCCAAGTCACACAGCCAGCAAACAGTGTAGCCGGGATTTGAATCCAAGCAACCTGAGTCCAGAGCTCTTTGTTTTTAACCATGACACTGTAGTTTATAGAATGGTAACAGTTCACAAGGGTAAGAAATTATCAGAAACTTGTCAGGACAGAGAGCTAAACCCCCAGGAGCAAGCTGCCTCTCTGTCTTCTTCCTTCCGTTATACAGATGTGGGAGGATATGATGCTATGGAGGGAGAAAACTAGAAGAGAAACTAATTTCTACTTGGATCATGAGAGCCCATCTCTTTGAGTCGGCCTTGGCCCAGGCCATGTTTGAGTCCTATGGTGGAGTTCTTTATGACCAAGGAACCACCAACCAGCCTCTGCCTTCTGGACATAGGAAGGTAATTGTCAAACCACAGGGACCATTACTACAAGGAAGCATAGAAGACATGCCCCGGCCAGTTGTGCTGCTTCCTCCTCTGATGTTTTCTCCTTTCCTTGGAAGCTGAGAAATGATCTCTCTGCTGGGTCTCTGTCCTCAGCTCTTGCGCACTTGGACCAGCTGAACAGATAATCTGACAGAGTGGAGGCTGCACTAACACGCAGCTTTTATTGTTCTGGAAGACTGTCTGGGTCAGGGGTCAGGCTGATCATGCTCGTAACTAAATAAGGAAAAGTGATGGCCTTTGCGTTTGCTCTTCTCTCTGCCAGGAATGCTCTCCTCTTCTTGTAACTCAACTCTCAGCACAAATGTCATCTCTTCATCCAGGCTTTTTCTAAGCCAGTCTTAAATAGCCCTCTACAGTATCATCCCACCTTGTTTGATTTCCTTAAGAGAAAGAATTTTTACCCTCTGAAATTAGTAGTTATAATCACTAGCTATACTGATATATCTCCAGTGATGATATATACTAGTTATACCATGTACTATATAACTAATGATCATTAGTTATATCATTATCACTAGTTATAATCTCCTTAAGGACAGAGTTCTTTTCTCTTGTTCAACACTATAGCCTCAGCTTCTAGAATTAGTGCCTGGCATTTAGAGGGTGGTTATTAAATATTTGTTAGGTGGATGAATGATTGAGTCCCATTATTATCTTGGATAGGACTAGCAAAAACATTCTGTAAAATACAGCTAGAGTTGACAAAGGTAAAAAAAGTTTTAGTATGCATTTCCCTTTACGATAAAGTCCAGACAGCGGGAAGATTCTTTCCTCCAATATGTGTGCGATATAGTGTGGCCAACCAATTTTCTTTTAACAGTTCCGAGAGAGAGAGTATGCATTCCTTTCACCCTTGCCCCCTATTCTGCCAGAGGAAAAATGACAAACTCTTTCTGAGCTAGTTGTTGTGTTTTCTGCGACTGTCTTGTACTTTCTTTCTGGTATTTGTGTGTGTGTATGTGTCTGTGTGCATGTGCATGCCCACATGTGTGGTGCCATCTAATATCTAACACACTCTCTATGCTAGAAGATGCTTCGGTAACTGTCCTACCATCAAAACCCAGTAGGAGAACGCTTGTGACATGGACCATTTCCTGGTCAAGGCGGGCCAGGAACATTGCCAAGTAATTCCCTACCGGAACACTTGAGACTATGAGACCAGCACCATTTAACACAGATCAGAATTAAGGCTAAGTTGGTTTTCAGGACAATATTGTATTGTAATAGCATCATTTCAGGTTTGTAAATCTGTGTCCACAAAAAGATTGTAAGTTATAGGGATAGTGTGATGTACTTATGTTTTTAGTGAGAGTAGGTTGTGTGGTTCTGGATAGATAATAGGCCCTTATGGAAAAAAAGGTGATTTGGATGTTATGGAGCCCTATAGCAGTTAGTCTAGGCTGATATTTTGCTGAGTGAAAGGACCAAAAGGTGGGACAGAATTCCTGTTCTAACCCCAGAACACACTTCAAGAGAGAGTCACACGAGCCATCCCCAGAGGCACCACTGAATTGCTGAAAGAGATTGGCTTTGAGTTGACCCAGAAAGTTTCAAGGTGTCCCTGGAAAAGGTGGCAGCTGTGAAACTGTGCAAGTCATGTCTAGAAGACCAAATCATGCTTTCATACTTGGTATCCTGGGCTCTCTCATTAGTTGCACTACTGCCAAACTCCCAGGAGCCCTCGCTCTGTCAGAGGCCCGGGAAGCTCCGCATGGCCTCAGCACCATTGTCTGTCTGCTTTTGTTGTTGGGATGCCTGCTCTTTTACTGAGTTTAAGTTTGCCCTTCTTTTGTTCAGTTCCTTTTTCTGACCAGCTGCCCTGAACCTCATTCAAATGCCGTGTGGGTGTTTTTGAAACTTGGCCATTTAATTCACAGAATAGCCTTGGGAAACTTTTAGGTTTCAGGTTGTGCAGGGGTCACATTGCTTTGAGTTTCAGCTTCCAATTGATGTTTAAAAAAGACTCAAAAAGGGACTCCAGCTGCACCTTCTGAGTTTCACCAGGTGTGTTAGCAGAAGCCAGCAAGAAAAGGAGGCAGACAGATTGGAATCACGTTGCAGTATTTCAAATGGATTTACTGTCCTTGTTACATGGTGTTTCATAGATTGTTATTACTATTCATCTAAATAAACTGAAAGTATAAGAAGAGAGGAGTAAAAAACACTGGTGAAAGTGAGTGGTCTTGTGTTACTGGGACTCCAAGCTGAGAACGAGAGAGTTCAAGATTCAGCAGTCTCTGCTTCAGGTTGGCTGTCCTCTCAGCTGAGGCTTTTGTAAGATCCCCTGGTTTCTGCACGCCTCTACACCCTTACCTGGCCAAAAGAAGGAAAGAACCCTACCTGTGTTCCCAGAGCCTGAGGACTATGAGAGAACGACTCAGTGGAGAGGCATTCTGGAAATTCAAACTGTGTCGAATCTCAGCACCAGAAGTAAAGTTCTCGAGAGATCTCACCCTTTTCCTCTAGAGCAGTGTTTGCAACCAACCACCCAGAAAAACAATTATTTGGTATTTCATTTTGAAAAAGTCCCTTGGAAATCAGATTTTTTAAGTCAAACCTTATCTGCTGCTACCTCGTGTAGTGCACTGGGGCACGTACAGGACGACACAGGCTCAGAGCTTAGAAGAGGGGATGGAGCGAGCTGCCCTGAGTTATCATTCCAGCCTGAGCCTGTTGGCGTACACCCCCAGGGATCCCTCTGCGTTATTGTCTCGGGATCTGCTTCTCCAATACGCTCACCCATGATTTGATCCTTGAGTACAGATTTCTCACTGAATAATTATTCAGTTGCTACAAAACATATCATGTACATGAGGAAGTGTAAAAAGTTCCGGAAGGGAAGGGTTTTCCTTTAAAATAGAGGAAGCTAGCAATCACAGCACTCATGTTTGCAATCAAACCCTTTTCCTTACCATTTTAGGTCTCTGCTTGTTCGTGGGAAGAGTCATGCTTTTAGTTACATCACCTGTAGTACTTGATAATGAAGCCACCAGACCTTGAAGCCGAGTCATGTCAAATTGAAAGTGTTTTAAGCTCTTCATTTATCTAAAACTTCATCTCAACACAGAACTTTTATTTTCCCTGCAGCTTTTCAAATTGACTTCTTTCATGGGGGAAAAAAATCCTTGCATGCATTAAGTTCTTTGGACTTCCCTATCTGTATTTCCTAACTGGCACATTGTCATTTCCTCTGTCATACACAATCTGGCCTTATTGAATTCTTTGCCATTTGATCTCCTTAAGTAACCCAGCTTTATCAGCCTCTTCTCTGACATTGAGAGTTTTTGCCTTGTGCTGAATGTAAATTACCACATTCCAGTTCTATAAAAAATTATAGCGTTTCAGATTTTACCTGGTTTGATCATAGTATTAAACTGCAAGAAAACATTTCCAATAACTAAGGTCCAAAAACATGATCAGATCTAAATTTGGGAAGGACCAAATTTGCTGGCTCTTAAATTCTTTCATCCACTGTGTACTTTGTAGTTTATGCATCTTATCTTGTTTACCCTGAGACTTTGACATTCCATCCATCGAAACAATGAATTCCCTCTCTGCTTAAATGACTTCATTTACAAACTGGAGAAATTAGTAGTACCTACTTTATTGGGTTGTTGGTGAATTCAAAGAGATACTATGTGTTCAGTATTAGAACAGTACCTGACATATACAGACTGCGCCAAAATGTTGAGTTATTCTCATTGTTGTAATAATTATTAGATAGGTTATTGAAATGGGCATGGTGCACATTCTTTAAATGACATTTGGTTCTAGATAACAGATGTTAGGAATACTGAGATCATTTATGATAGAATAGGACTCTCTGAACATATCTAACTGATACTGAGGCCCTCCAGCCATATCCTGCAGGCAACCTGGACCAGTCACCATCACATGGTATTAGTTTGCCCTCCCTAAGAAAGAGAATACTGCGTCCTTATTTTTTTTTTCACTTCATGCTCCAAGCATGTGTTCTTGCTTAATTTAATGTCCCTTGTTAATTACACTGTGTTATCTCTAAAAATGCCCACTTTTTTATAGACAACTTTCACAGCTAGAACAGCCATTTTCCACATTTTGTTGTATCATGGGGTCAAAAGAAGCCTGAGGTCATTTAGGTCCTCCCTTTGACATCAAGTTGGATGCCAATTCAGTCACCTCAAACAGATGAGGAACTTTTAAAGTATCTCCAGAGAAGAGCCCTGCACATTGCCCTTTGTAATTTATGTAAAAATACTGAATAAAATTTTTGTTTGACTTCAATATTTTGGAATCTTATTAGTTTTGCTATTCTTTGTACCAGTATGTTTCTGTTAAGACACTTAAAACAATTTCTCTAAGGAGCATCCTGTGCTTTTTTGTTTTTAAATGATGCGCCCATTAATTTTTCCTTAGTAAGATGGAGTTCATAATATCTGTTAAACTCAAGTGACAGAGAATCCAATTCAAATCGACTCAAGAGAGATTTAATATATAATTTAACTGAGAAGAGCAGGGCTAAGTGGCTTTCGATGCTATTTAAGCCAAGAATCAAACAACATCACCAGGATTTGGTTTCTCCTCTGTGTCAGCTCTCTGCTCTCCTCCTGGTAGTTCCATTCTCCAGATTATCTCTTCAGTTCCACAACATGCTACAACACTTTGACACTTTGTTCTCAGCTTGTAGTCCAGAGGGAAAGAAAGAAGCTTAGCAACAAATTTAGGTATTTACAAACATCATTAAGTACAGAGTTATGGTAGAGAATTGGTGACAGGGCGAGTGCTTTAGACGTGGTGGCGAGGTAAGAACTCTTGGAAAGTATTTTTTTAAGTAAGGCCTAAATGAGGAAACAGCTTTGACAACATCCTAAGAAAGACTGTTCAAAGCAGAGTAAACAGCAGGTGCAAATGTCCTGAGACAAAAACAGACTTGATATATTGTAGGAGCCAAAAGAAGGCCAGTGTCACTAGAACTGTAAATGAGGAAGCTTGGAAGAAGACAAGGTCAGAAGTTGGCTGGGTCATTCTTTATGGATTCCTATAGACCACCACAAGAAGAAATTTTGATATTTATTTTGTAGTAAAATAAAGCCACTGGAATGTTTGCAGGCAGGATAAGTCAATTTGAATTAGCTTTCAAAAACTAATGTTGGCCGCTCTAAGGAAGATGGACTAAGGTGAGTATGTTAGCCTGGTCCTCCCACCTCCCCTGCACTCTTGAAAGTAGAGAATAAGACAAGAATGTACACATAGTGTATGAGGGAGATGATCCTAGGGAGCCTGAGTGGGAGGCCAAAGAAAAAGAAATAGCTAGATCGGAGCTAGTACAAGTTCCAGAAATTGTCATCCTATTTCTCATCATCTCTGAGTAGTTACTTGCCCTTCTCACTTAGGGCAATCTCTCACTTAGTCAAACACTCTGGTTGAATGTGACTAGGCCACATACCTCACTCTTGAGTTTGCAGTCAAGCCTTTCCCAAAGCCTGGGAGCTAACAGTGAGGAGGGAAGGTGGCTTGGAGGGGAATTGAGGTACAATAACCAGAAGAGTGATCGATGAGTAATGGAGGCGTAAATAATGGACCATCTTATAGTTCCTCTTCCTGAAAATCTATAGAAAGTTGGATCCAAAAATAACAGCAGCTGGGTCTTATATATTAGAATTTCTTTTTTTTATTCTTCTGTGATATGGAATTATGGGCTTTTGGTTTTTATTGAATTTAAATAATACAGGTGAAAAAGCACAGATGCACAGCATTGATGGTAGAAAAATGTTAAAAATAGGAAACTTGATAGCAAGTTGGGAGAAGATACTCTGTTGGACTTGATTAGGTAGCGTTATTATAATAATTTTTGCTGAGCAATCTGTTGTAGGGCAGGACATTTATTTAGCATTTGATGCATCTATGGAAGGAGACATCTTTAAAAGAAGCACTTTAAATATTTCATATCTCTCAGTTAATTTGGATCTGAATATTTCAGAAAATAATCTTTGAGGTAATTTCAACTTCAGGTTACTTTCAAATAACCTCCTTCTTATTGTCTAAAAAAAGAATGGGAGCTTGGTGAGCACAGGAAAAATTTTGAGACTAGAGGGCCTGACACCATAGTTGAAGATAAGAGAGTGACACATCTGTGTTTGTTTGGGGATCGCTAACAAGATGAGGCTCAGGAGAGATGTGCCTATCTTTCCCTGCAGCAGAGGGTCAGCAAAACACAGAGAAAGAACTCAAGCCAGGAAGCATTTAAAAGGATGCCACTAAAAGATAAAAAAGGGAGAGACCCCAGACTGTGAAAGATAATATTGTTAAAGGTATGTGGAAGCATTACCAATAAAAGGGAAAAAAGAAGCAGGAAATAAGGACACTCCAGGCAGAGAGGAATAATGTGCACACATAGCTCAAAGGTCAGATGGCTGAGCTGCATCCAGTTGGGGTGGTGAGGAGATAGGAGGAGGAAGTATTTGAAGCTGGACCAATGCCCATGGGCTGTCCTGCAGGGATGGCTCTCCCCTGGGAGACTGGTCTATGTTTTTTTTGTGGAGTCCTGATTTTCTAAAAATCGATTTCTTTATCCCGGTCTTATTTGTTACTTCCTTTAGTGTCACTCTACAAGGATAAAAGTTTGATGTTGTTGTTGGAGGACACACTTTCCTTCCTGAGGTATCGCAGACTCCCTACTTACCTCTCTCTGACAGCCCTAAGGAATTTCACATCGCCAGACTTGGAAGCTGTTTCTCCTAAAAAGACTGTCAAAGCAAAACTGGGGTTTGTTTATCAACAATTTTCGCTCTGTGGGGCCCATTCAGAAAGATCTATTTCTCTGGCCCCAATCTTCAATACAGTCCCCAAATGGAGCCTGAGCCTGAAGATAAGATAGAGAAGAAATGAAGATAGACACAAAACACAGCTAAGACTCTCATTACAAAACAAAACAAACAAAAGCCTGCATTGATTTTATATTTATTGAGGTAGAAAACACTAGCTGCCATGACAGATAAGTGCAGAAAGTCAGTAATTTAACAAAGTAAAACATTTTCCTTGCTCATCTCTGCCCTGTTCTGGTCAGCATGTGAGAGGATATGTGGGCGGAGGGGTCAAGAGAGAGGGGATTCTGCTCTACTGGCTATTAAGGAGCCAGGTTCACTGCTTGTAGTGCCTCTGTTTTCTAGGACTGCTGGGTCTTCTCCGTTTGGACGGCAGATGGGGACGAGAGCTCAGTTCTCCTTTGAAGGACAGCTGAGTGGGGAGGGCCATCAGCCGGGGCTGGGAGTGATGCGCATCACTCCCACTCATATTCCGTTAAACAGAGCTCAGGGCACAGGACCACAGTCAAATGCAAGGAAGCTAAAGCACAACTGTTTTCCCAGGGGAGAACACCAGCAAGCTCTGCCACGATGTGCTTGTGGCTGGTCCTGCTCCAGTCCAAATTACTGTCCCTCAACTCATCCTCCGAGTTGTGGGTTGGAGAGGACTAGCTCCAGTTTACAAGAGACAACTGCTCAAATTTTCAATAACGTCAAATTTTCTGGAATTTTGAAAACCAGTTGTTAAACACAGCCCTTACTAAAAACTAATCATATAAATCTACTATTTAAAAATATTTAAAGTCTACTACTTAAAAGTTAACTACTTTTTTTAAAGTAAAGATAAATACTGAAAACTCACCACTTTAATTATTTTACTACGTTTTTTTCTTTAACTCTTCTTTTGTGGTTATTTATGTCTAATGTGTCTGTGCGGTGGAAACACTGTTACAACAGTGTGCTGTTGTCCATCTCCTCCCAAATTCAAGTGCATCGACTTTACATTGGTAACTTGAAATCAGCCAAGGTGGGAAGATGTGTGCTCTGGCAATAGGTAAATGCTACAAATCAGGGGTTGATTTATTGTTTTGTTGGTTGTCTGGATTTAAGAAAGTGATTGAGAAACTGTTAATAATTCAGATTAGATTAAAAGTATGTCATGCCTATAGCCTTTGCATGAGGGTAGCACTCAACTTGAGGAAACGTACTTCCAGTATTAAACACTGGTATCTAATTTGGCAAAGTTGTGTGCATCACTGATGAAAGAGTGAAGTTCTGAAGTACAGTAGTCCTGAAGCCGAAATAAGTTTTGGTTTAATGAATCAAGTTTGTGTAAAGATGAGAAACAGCTTGAAAGCAGGTTACACATCAAGTTTAATGGCAGTAAATTTATTAGGTGAAGTTAGTGGATTGGGATGTGACTCCAATTGTCAAATCATGATTAAATTCAAACTATAGGTTGGTCAAGTATACAAGAGTTCAGCAAAAATCAATGAAACATTTTTTGAGAATCAATTGGCTGTATGGAGTTCACAATAAAGAGTATTTAGTATTTTATTAGTTTGTAAATTGTGAGCTACACATAATTCATACCAATAAAATTTACAATAAACTTACATATATATTACGTGTCTATATATATATATAAATATATATATAGTGTTTATACACACACATTTTCACCCTAGAGACCCACTGTTAAACATTTACCAGACACCTCTGCTTCCTGCTCACTACAGCCAAGTGTAACTCTCAGCATTACCCTCAATGTCCCCTGATCTCTCTCTCACCTCATTGCTATTTTCCCTATTTCCTTCTTTTCTTCTCCCTCCACCCATCACTTGTACATCTTATCTCTTCAAAGCTCACCTCAAGAGTCTTGTCTTCAGGAATTCTTTCCTGGTCAAGTTTTCACCCTTCGCCTGCCAGAGTGAGTTCGAGTGTTCCTCCTTCATGTTCCCACCAGCCTTATGGACTAACTGCTATCTTGGTTTTCATGTTTAGCATTGTCTCACTTTTTGTTATAGTTGTAATACATTTAAATATATATCTAAAGAATACAGTGTTTTAAAGTTTATGTAAATTAAATGATATACAGTCATGCATCACTTGACAGGAATACATTCTGACAAATGTGTGATTAGGTGATTTCATCATTGTGCGAACATCATAGAGTGTACTTAAACAAATCTAGATGATATAGCCTACTACACACCTAGGCTATATGGTACTAACCTTACATCATATATGTGATCCACCATCATATATGTGATCTGTCCTTGACCAAAATGTCATTACCTGGTGCATGGTTGTGTGTAGATTCTTCTAAATCTTGCTTTTATTTTTTTACTCAACATTTTGTGTCTGAGATATACCCATATTGAGGCCTGTAGCAGTAACACACTTATTTTCACCCCCGAGTGGCATACCATTATATGATCCATCACAATTTAACCCATCCTCTGTCTACCTACATAGAATTTTTTTTCAGGTTTTCACTATTAAAAACATTTAACTATTAGAAACATGAACATTATGAATTTCCTAGTTTTCAAGTGCATGAAGCCAAAATTAAGCTTTGTAATACCAAACCATCTTTTGTATTGTTTTTATTAATTAATACTTCTACCACCAGTGTGTGTAATTTCTACTAATCTGCATTCACTCATATGCTTTGACCATTTTTGTATCCAATTGTCTTTTCCTTGTTGTTTTTACAGAGTTTTGAAGCTTCTATTTTCACTTTCTTTGTGGTGTATTTTCATAACCAGAAATTCATAATTTTAATCTATCCAATCAGTCATTTATTTTATGGCTCATGTGCTTTGTTTAAGAAATTCTTTCCAACCTTAGTTTATAAAGATATTATTTTATATTTTTTCTAAAAGTTTTAAAAGCTTTGTTTTTCCTCCTTCAAGTCTAATCTAATTTTCGATGACTAATTCTTTCCCCAGTTCCATTCATCAAACAGTCTGTTCTTTCCACACTGATCCATCATATATCATGTTTCAATATATGCGTGGGTCTGTTTCAGGGCTCTCTGTTCTGGTGCGTTGGTCTTTATTGGTCTCTGCATTAATGCCATGTTATCATAACCCTAATAACTAAAAAGTCATTATTTCTATAAGGAGAGTTATTTTATCTTGCTCTTATTCAGGAGTGTCTTGGTTATTTTGGGCCATTTTTATTCTATATCTGTTTAAAATAAGCTTGTCAAGTTTTATGAAATTCTTTGTGGACAACTGATAGGACTTGCACTTAATCTTTAGTATAATTTTAAGAAAAGTGACATCTTTACATATTAAATCTTCCTCTACATGGACATAACTCTTCTCTCTCGCTCCTTCTCTCTCCTCTATGCTTCTATATCTCTCTCACTTTTCTTTCATGTCTTCCAATAAACTTTAATAGTTTTCTCCATTATGATCTTGCAAATTTTGTTGTATTTCTGCCTAAAAGCTTTATATCACTGTGACTACCGTATTATCTTTTAAAAATTATATTTTTCACTATTTATGTGTGTGCAGGTGTGCGTGTGTGTGTGTGTGGATGTATTGCATTAGATCCTGCAGAGCTGGCTGCCATAACAAAAGCATCAAAGCAGCATAAGGACTGTTCACATAACAGTATTTGGCAGGTGAACAGGATGAAGGAAAGGCTCTCCTTCATGCCCACCTGGGCCCCAGGCTTACTGAGGTTTTGTTACTTCAACACGTGGTTTCCAAAGTTGCCCCGAGGAATTAACTTCATTAACACTCAGCCAGAAGGGGAAGAGCCTGGAGAAGCACTGCTGGGAGGTTTTGAGTGGCCCAGGTTGAATATGGTGTGTATCACCTTTGCTTTTATTCCAGTGGACAGAACTCAGACACAAGGCCACATTCACTGTGGGAGTAGGGGGTGTGCGAAGTGAAGTCTGTGCCTGGAAGGCCAGTCCCCAGAGATAACTCTGCATTCCTGGAGTGAGGACATGCAGTTCTAGTGAGGAGCTAAAGTCTCTGCCAAAGTCCACCCCGCTGGGCTCCAACTGTGCTTTCACACTCTTGTTCCCACATATGGACCACTTTCCTCCTCGTGAGTCTGAAATGGTTAACCTATCCATCTCAAAGTCTAGAATATCTGGATAGTGCAGTGTGCTCCCTATAAGGTTTCCAGAGCTCTCACAGCCCAGAAACCCAGGATCTAAAAGACAATTCCTCTCCAGTGAAGGATGCTGGAATGCTCCATTTGGACCTCCATTCCGGATTATAGAACTTGTTACCCCCAATGCTGGGAGTGCTGATGGCCTCCAGCACTAGATCTAGGACTGTTCAATGTGCAGATAAAAGGCTCAGTTCTCTCAACCCATCTCAGGACAGTGCTGAAGGGACATCCCATCTTTAGGACTCCCCATGGAGGGGCTGGAGCGTCCAGTGAGACTGTAGATGGACAGCTACCGCTCTGTCTTCCCAATCCTGTTCCTTGGCTTCTCTCCACAGGTGTTATTCCCCAGAGCATTCTCTAGTAAACCTCCTGGTGCTGATCTCTGTCAGAGTCTGCTTCCTACAGAGGTCAGCCTGTGAAATTTCCAAAAAGCAGAATAATTAAAGAACTTGTTCCACTGCCAGAGGGAGGGGCCCCATGAGACCCACCCCGTGGAGTTACTTCATTGCTATGGATTAATGTCTGTGGTCTTCCTCATTCTTCCGTTTTCTGAGTGGAACTATGTATGCTATCATCCTTTTCCCCCACACCACTGTATATTGCGTTGTCTCTGATAGGAGTAGAGGAGGGTGTGACCATAAAAGGGCGGCATGAGGAAGTTTCTCTGGAGTAATGAAACAGTCCTGCAACCTGATTGTGGTCAAAGTTACGTGAGTCTATACATGTGATGACATTTCATAAACTCGAAATTAAAAATAAAAATAGAGTATGTAAAAACCTGTGAAATCTGAATAGTCTGTAGTTTAGTACACAGAATTGTACCAAAGACAACTTCCTAGTTTTGATCATTTTACTATAGTTCTATAAGACGTTATCATTCAAGGAAGCTGGGTGAAGGGTACACAGGAAATTTTCATACAATTTTCACAACTTTGTAAGATTAAAATGATTCCCAAATCAAAAGTTTTTATAAAAGAAGCTTCTTACCCACTGCTTTTAAACTCAGGCGCATGGTGAATATTAATTTAAAAGTTATATAAAGCTTTTAGGGAGAGTGAGAAAACTGTCTGTTTCCACACTCATAGCTGCTATAAAAGGAGCTTTACACTAATGTGTGAGAAGGTGCCATTGACTGCCTGTGTGTGGGTCAGTCCCTGTGATATGACGTAGACTACATGTCAAACTTACACTTTGTTTCCAGCTCCTCAGCCACCGAGAATCTGCCACATTTGACCTCAGGGCCTCCCATAGACTAGTTTTCCTATTTATGAACTTCCCAGAAGCTATAGATTTTAGGACATTGGGGAATGGAAGACAGGTATAGCAGAAAAACCAATCCTCTTCCCAAAGAGCTTATAGTCTTGTTTGGGAAGCAAAAGATGGCCTCATGAAAGTATTTGGCAATCTCAAGGTATCATATAACTGTAAGAACTGAAATAACTGTAAATGAGTGGATAAGTAAATAAATGCAGAGAAAAGGAGCAAAAGAGATGAGGAGGAAGTATGAAGGAAGGGTATAATTCTAACCAAACTCACTTTAATACTTAAACAAAGCCAGTTTGGTCTTGTGGTGGATTTAAGATGACTGAAAATTCTTTGGTATCCCCCCATCAAGAGCTTGGGTCTCCTTTTGTTTCTCTTCATCAAGGTTGGTTTGTGACTTATCCAATGAGGTACGGTGGAAGTGATATTATGCCAGCTCCAGGTTAGCCTTTAAGAGGATTGGCAGCTTCCTGCTCTCTTGGATCCCTGAGTCTCCTTGTAAGAGGTTCAAATATCCTGTGGAAGAGACAACACGGAGATATAGAGGAGAATGTAGTTCAGCTTTTCAGATGCCCCTACCAAGGTACCATTTATGTGACTGAAGGTGTTTTGGACCCTCAAGACTAGTCCAGCTACCAGGTAAATTCCACCTACTGACCCTGTCAACACTTTGGGACAGAAGAATCACCCAGTTGAGCTCTGCCCAAGTTCCTGACTCACAAAATTATGAGATAGGTTTGACTTGGGAAAGAAAGACCTGGAATAAGTGATTTATTACAGAGATTAGACATTACAACACTATGAGAGAAGCTGAGGAAGTAAGTCTGGAAGGGGCGGTTGGAGGATCAGAGAAGTCACTAACCAGGGATGGTGAAGGGAAAGAAATCTAAATGTCTTAGTCCATTTGGGCTGCTATAACAAGATATCACAGACTGGGTAGTTCACAGAAACAGAAATTTATTTCTCATAGTTTTGGAGCAGGGAAGTCCAAGATCAGTGCACCAGTGGGGTTGCATTCAGGTGAGGGCCCTCTTCCTGAGTCATTGCTGGGGCTTTCTCACTGTGCCCTTACATGGTGAGGGACTTCTCTGGACCTCTTTTATAATGGCACTGAATGACCTATTGAGAGTCCTCATAACCTAATCACCTCCCAAAGGCGCCACATCCTAGTACCATCAACTTTGGGGGTTAGGATTTCAACATATGAATTTGGGGGGACACAAACATTCAGACCATAGCGCTAAGGAAGGCTCTTGCTTCTGCAACTAGAATAGGTTGTAATCACTTGTAGGTCTCCAAGACAGGCAGCAGGAAAGAAAAGCTGGCTAGAAAGCAGCAGCATACTGGAATCTGCTGGGACAAATGGAACCCACTAGGACAAACTGCAACTCACATTAGTCTCTCCCTACATCTAACCTGGATGATGGAGGAGATCTGCAGAAGGATCTGAGACACTTTGCTGCAGAGCTGCACATGTGCTTGGGAAAAAAAATGAAAGAGATTTGGGGGCCAGCCTGGTGGCCTAGCAGTTAAGTTCGTGTGCTCCACTTCAGTGGCCTGGGGTTCGCTGGTTCAGATCCCCAGTGCAGACCTCCACACTTCTTATCAAGCTGTGCATGCTGTGCCAGGCAACCTACATATAAAACAGAGGAAGATGAGCTTGGATGTTAGCTCAGGGCCAACCTTCTACAGCAAAACTAAGATTGACAGCAGATGTTAGCTCAGGGCTAATCTTCCTCAAAAAAAAAAAAAATGATTGAGTGGGAGCTGAAGGGCTACAGGTCCACGTTGCTGCTGCCTATTGTAATGAGGTAAGCCATCAAATCAGCAGCAGAGTGCATGAGTTTTAGAGGCTCCTTCTGAGCTTCATGGCTACTACCACACCCCACCTCCAAATCACATGCAAATTCCTCTGTGGCAGCCTTAACCTGACCCATACAAGGAAGGAGGCTTGAGAAATGTAGCTCCAGCTTAGCTAAAACACCAATTTCATATGTGGGTTTTCTATATACTATTTACAGGCTTAACGATGATCCTAATAGGGCTACATGGTCTTCTTGGAAGAACCCAGTGACTTGGGAACTGCCACAGTATCTTGCATTTTAGAATTTAATAAATGTGAAATGAAGACAAGCAAAATGAGTTAGTTGCTCTTAGATGTTATAATGAGCCAAAAGTATAAATGGAAATGAAAACTAGAATCCTTGGCTCTGAGTCTACCGCCCTCCTCTATACCAAGTTAGGGAAATACTGAATTCATTCATCTCACTCTGTGTCTTGTTTCATAGATCCTTCGGAAGCTTGGCATTATCTAAATGGCTTCTTTTTCTCCTTAGAGGAAGGTTTGTTGCATTAGCTGTTTCCTTCCTCACAGGTTTGAAAGTCACATCATCAGCAGATATCACCATTTTCAGTTCTCCTCAGGGGACTTGATGGGTAGGAACTTCAGCACGAGCGTTCATATGCCGTGATTTGGGTTAAATGTGACATAATTCCATAGATACTCAGCTTCTTCACACCAAAGCAGCATTATCAAACATAGAAGGTTCTTCCTGGCTTTCTAGAATTTAGGGTAACCTCAGAATCTTGACACTTCACGTCTCTTTCCAGGGCAAACTTGAGCTTTCCTCTCTTGTTTTCATGTCTAATGAATGTGTTTTTCTTGAGAGGCTTTGATGTCGGGTTATTTCTCACCCAGAGCTACACTTTAATGTGTTATCTGTGGAGCACAACTACTAGAAATTTACAGTGTCATTAAATTAGAGAGGTGTGGGAGCTGCTGCAGCAAAGGAAGTCTGAAATCTTTTCATTTTACTATTAAAGAGTCCCTCTTGGAAAGGGAAATGGATTGTTTTTAATTTTTATTTGATCTATGGTCTTAGAAAGAAGGAGACAAGAAGGTTTTCCATTTGCATTGTGCCATTATGGGATTTCAAATAATATATTGTACAAAGGTGATTACAGTTAATTTTAGTCTTCCTGAGAACTTAGCTTCCAGGGCTCAGCCTCTCTAAAGAGGTTGGGTTGACCAGAGAACAAAGGGAATTGCTGGTTTCAGAATGGAGGGAAAATGACAACATCAAGAAAGAGAACTCCTCCCTTTTTTCTTAATGCTTTGGGAGAGGACTCTAACACTGTTCTTAAGTTATTCTTGTGCCAGTGGGATGACTAAAACAGACTTTCAGTTCTAGGGATTTCTGAGCTCCTATGGGTTAAGGAACACCAAGACTATTAGCTCTGTTGGGAAGTCAATTTAGAGTTTTATGTAAGGTAATATCCACTTCCATGGGAATAAATATTTTTTATCTACACATAGGGTTTGGTTCCTAGTATTAAAACAAAGTCATCTGTTGGGTAATTTCTTCTGAAATTTCTTACCCAAGCTAAAACAGCAGCAAAGCCCAACTGAGACTTATGATGATGATCATCATCATCATTAACACCTTCATTTTTCTTTTAGTTCAGAATAGCTTATTCTTTGGAGCAAACATAGGCTGATTTGAGTCAATGCACAGGAGCATAATAAATGCTAAGAGCAATGCTACTCTGCATTAACGAATGCATTGCTTTAGAGTCAGCTAGTAGTCTCTAGGCAATAGAGATGTTACTGGATGTCATTATATTTGGATTTAGCTTTTGTGACCTTTAGAGGCTAGCTAACATGGAGGAAGAAAGGAAGACATATCTTATTGTGCAGACAATGCACACTGTAAGACAGGTTGCAAAAAGCTATTGGTTTCATCGCATAAATCTCTTTGCCTCCGAGAGGTTGGAAAACTCTTAGTGATTCATGGGCACACACTTTAATTTACTATTTTTCCTGGGTGCCACTGAGGAATGGTAAGAAGGAGAAATCTTTTTACAAGGAACGCTGTTCTACTATTGGAAAAAAAAGGTGTGAAGAGAAGATTCAAGTGTTGCTTATCACCATGCATTTGCTTGTTATCGAAAAGGCTAAATAAAATTTCTCTGTGCATAATCGTTTGAGAAGAAATCTTGCAGCTTCATTAATTTTCTTTTGGACTGCACATACACACCGAGGCACTGGGCTGGTACTTTGAATGGTTAAGTTCTCTGATAATGTCAGGATAAACTGAAGAAAATCATGTTCATGGCTATTTCTTTTTACAGGAACCCATTTTTTGGAGTAATGTGTGTGATAGATGACATGGGTTTGAAACTCTAGTGAGCGACAAAATAGGCAGAGATGTATCATGTACCCTCCTTTGTCTTATTGGGATTTGTTATGATTTTTGGAGGAGAAGTTCTGAAACATGAAAACTAGGTAGAAAAGAACAACCTCTTCGGACTATTATCTCACCCTTGTTGGCCATGTAATAAAAGAGGCCTGAAGCCTCTGGACTGTCATTTTGTTTCTGATAACGCTGTATGGTCCCATTTCCCAACACTGTGGTGGAGCCTTTTTATTATTATTATGCCCACTTATCCTTGGGGTGCAACAGGAAGTCATCTCTGGCAGAGAACAAACCCAAAGCACGAACACTTTAACATCTCATTCAACACTTGAGACAGCAGTGTCAGAGATTCGAAGCCGCAGGACGTTCCTTGGAAAGTGATTTCTAGGTGTTTTCAGCACCACTAGAAGTCCTCACACCTGCTATTAATAGGTGTCCCCGGCACTGTTTTGCAGATCATAAGCCTCCTTTCCCAAGACCCTTCCTAAAGAGAGGCTCTTGAGGCAACACTCTAACACCAACACAAACTCTAGTGTGTACCCAGGATCTCAAGGGCACAAATCATACTGGCAAATAGCATTTAATATATAAATCAAATAACATATTCACTATCTCCAAGGACCTTGAAACTAGACTGCAAATTAAGTTGAGTTTTAGGCTGCCTCAGTTCTGCTTTGAGTAAAATGGTATGGGATTGGAAATATTTTCATGGACGCCAATAATACTGTGGTTTGGGAATGTAACCCCTAGTGAAACTGATGATTTATGCTTCTTAAAAATAATAATGATGTTTAAAATAAAAGAGAATTGTTTCTCTTTTCTCAGTAATATTCACAATTGAACAGGTAAATTACATCAACGGAACTAAGATTATGAAGGACGTTTTCTCATATGCCCTTTTTCATGGCACAGCAGGAGGAATATTCTAGATTCACTGTCTATCCCTCAGGGCTGATATAATCAGGACAGCTGATAGTAGATATAAGGTGGAACATACTATAAAACAGGCATATTAGCCATTTTCTACTTCCATTTCTTTGAATATTATTAAATTGTCCTTAACTCATAGACGTTGTATTTGTATGACAGGAGAGTGCATTAAAAAACTAATTTTTTTGTTTGCTTTTCTGAAATGTTTTCCAGGCAGAGAGCCTCTTAGGATTTTCACTCTTTAGGGTGTTTTTATAGAGCCAAAAGCAGACACTGCCTAAAGTCAGTGGTTGTTTCTGTCTTTCTTAAGTTCTTCGAAGGAATGACACTGCTGTCTCAGAGAGAAGAGGGAGAAAACGGGCCTCTCAGGAGAAACCAGTGCAAACCTCTAGATGCTGCCTGCCGCAGGCAAATGATGCTTGCAAAGCCCTAGAGGAAGGAGGAGCTGCAATAATGACTACAATGGAACACAGAATTGAATTTAAACAGATTTAAAGAGAATACATTTGATATTGCCTACGCGCTAGTGTTGCTGGGACGAGATTCCCACCCTCCTGTGTTTTATGTATCCCAGCAAGCACGTGATACCTTGCATAATAGTTTGCATAAGCCATTTTACTAGATAGTAAGCTGCAAAACTGTACTAATTAATAATCCACCATCTCACAGCTTCAAAGGCACCCTTTTATGTTCTCCCTTGTGACGCTGGCGCCTAGACCCTGCAATCACTCGTCTACTTTGCCCTACCACCTGTCTGTTAGGCTCTGCTAATTAGGAAACTAGAAGGAGATGGAAGTCTGGAAAAGGAAGTACACTTACCTTTCATTTTGCTTCCTGTTCTTGTCAGTGTTACCCTAGGAACACTTCTGCATCTCAGCTGTGGCAGGTCCCTCTAGTAGGAGCACTTGACTTAAGTTCTCAGTTTTCCAACTCACAGAACCAAAGACCTTCTGCCCGCTCAGAGACAGCACCAGTCAGCCAGGCTTCCCTCCTCGGAGGTCTGGTTACCAGCCCGTCACAGCCTTTCTCTGAGCTGAGACACTGGTGCCTGCTGGCTGACCCCTCCTCAAAGGTCTGAGTGGCAAATCTCTGGGTCCCCATCTGCAAAATGCTAAGTTTTAAAAGTTCTAAACTTTTCCCTCTGGTCCTTTAGTTCTATGGGTGGAATCTGTGTCCTACAACATTTGTGATATTTGAACATTTCTTTTTTATGTCTTTTCAGTCTTTCAACAGCTAGTTAACAATTCTATACATTCTATATATTCTCTCCATTAAAATATTGATTTCTGTCTCCTGACAGGACTGTGACAGACACAAAGGGAATTTTTCTTGCATGTGCCACTTTTGCCTCTGATATGTAGAATGGTATCTTGCACTTAATATATCCTCAGTAAATGTGCCTTGGTTTGATTTAATTTGCTGCCATAAGATAGCAAGATGATTGTCTTTAAAGCATAGTGGTAAAGACCAGGAACTTTGCAATTTGACAGAGATGGCTTCAAATTTCAGTTCTGCAACTTAGTAGTTGTATTATTTTAAGCAAAATATTCGATCTTTCTAAGCCTTAATTTCCTTATCTGTGAAATGGATGTAATAACGTGTCCACTCCGTGGTGCTATGAATATCAAAAGTGCCATTGTATGCAAAACACTAAGCAATAAGTAAGTGTTCAATAAATGGAGTTATTATTTATACAAAAGAGATGAAATTTAGAATAAGGGCAGAGAGTTTGTAAAGTATACAGCCTTAGAGGAAAGTGAAAAAGTGGAAGGAATGGGAAAATGTTAAGACAACAAAACAGAGCTGAGTGTGTTTTGCGGGCTGGCGGGGGGTGGTCGGCTATGTGTGTCGGGGGGAGGGATAGATGGTAATATAGGGAGGAAAGTGAGTAAATGAGTGAAGGTGCCTGAACTGATTTTTAGTAAAATATGTAATCTTATAATGAAGGGTCCACAGTGTGTTCCATTTTGCCCTTTGTCTACTTAAAAAATCTTGACAAGTCACAATGATGTTTAATTTTTTCAGTTTAAGATAACTGAATTTCTGGATATCAAAAATTTCTTCATATTTGACTGCTTATGTTAGAAATCTTTCTAAAGGAGATTACATATTTCATTATCTTCTCTCATTCTTTCCACTGACTTATACTTTAGTGGAGAAATGTTACTTCATACATGAATAACATGTCAAAAGTTTCTTCTTATCTCTTCCTAAAAGTGCTCCCTTCTTTTTCTATTGAACTTCAGAGTCCATACCTTTAAACACGGATCTTGTAGCAATCCTGTCAGTCCTTAAATTTTACTGTAAAAGCATAAAATTCTCATTTGCTCAGGCTGAGATTTCTATCTCAGTTGTGGGGAATGACAGGCTGCAATTTGCATATAGGTTCACAAACCAATAACTGGGCTGAGCTCATGTCATATGATCTTTCTCCTGGTACATTTTCTAGTATTTATATGTTATGCTAGATGCCAGGCATAAATTAGTCAATGCCCATGCAAAGCATGCTGATGAGTTTGAAAACAGTATTTTATGTCTTCAGAGGAGATCTCACATTGACCAAATCACACAGTGAGTGTTGTCTTTGACAAATAAGTCAGTAGAGATGACGTCAACTTGAACTGACCTGTAACGATTGCTCTGGTTTTTTTTTTAAAAAAGCCACTGTGCTTGCCACAACATACACATGCACACCATTAATACTGGTCACCATGAATGTTGTACAGATTTGTTTCTCCATACACTGAGTGGTTCCAGGTGAGTATGATTTATGAGAAAAAGGTCAATGTTGACAACAGACGCAAAACAACTGTAAAATAAAACCCAACTCATATTTATTTGTGTAGCATATATAGATGGATGGATGTGCATACACACATACATGGTAGATATACAAATATAAATATGTGCATATCACACACATATGTTTCCTTCACTTTTTTCTGGTTTTGTTTTTTAAGTATTCATGATCTCCTTTCTCCCTATTTGCCCATCAGCCATTTCTCTCTGTTCTGATCTGGTGTCCCCTACCAGAAAGGGAACTGCTGTGGGTCCTGTGAAACTAAAATAAAAGATAGGGCTCCTCTTATCTGCAGCCCTAGTGCCTGTATGATGAAGGGTACCACCAAAATGGTGTGTGTGGGTGTGGGTGTAGGTGAGAGAGAGAGAAAGAGAGAGAGTTAATGATCAAGCCGGAAGACTGTTAGAGGCACCAGGGCAAGTAGAGATGGGTGTCAGGATGCACAGAGCCAATAGCTTAGAAACGACGAACAGAAGGCAGTCTGATTAAATATGTGACAATGTCAATGACTTTGGCTGGTCGTTTATGTACAAAGGACAAGTTTAATGGACACGAACAATTTATAGGACCTAGGACAGAGTAGGGTACAATTGCCTGTCTGCCTTTTTCTAGAAGACTCCAAAATTCTCTTTCCTTACAGTTTTCTACTTATAGTCTGCTGAGGATTAGAGCTCCGGATAACAAAATTGCTAGACTGTTGTCCACATTAAAGATAAAACAGTTGTGGATAAGGTCAGGTATGTAGAAAGTGCATGGAATTTAGCCCACAGATGGTTTGATATATATAACGGGTTCTCAGAGGTCATTATTTCATGTTCTTTCAGGAGGGTAGGGATTCTCACATATGTTACTGTCCTATATGGAAATAATGAATTCCTTTTTTTTAAATTATTAAAGATGTTTGTGAACAGGCCTGAGTTAAGAGTGTGGAGAATTATGAACCTTTTCCAACACAAGTAAAGTATAATTTCACAATTACTTGGAAATTTTACATTCAAAAAATTGTAAAATAATGGTAATGAGATATTTCATTAGGAAGAATATTTACAACCACATGAAGAAAAAAGCATGGTTAAAATAGTAGCCTTTATTAAAAGTTTTATTTATAAATTATAGCAAATAAGTAGCTAAATATTTAATTAGAATCAAAGCATTGTAGATTTACTATAAAAGCTCTGCACTGAGCAAGAGGTTAAAATTCAATATGTCAATTAAAAAATCAAAAAGTAAACACTGCACTTACATGAAAATTATTAGGACCGCATTTCCCATTAAGGAATCTTTGAGGCCGTGCTCTGAATACCATCTTCTCATTCCCTCTGGTCCTACCCAAATTCACTCGTAATAAATTTCATTTTACTTATTCATTTACTAATTCAGTCAAAAGACGTTACTGAGGGTAATGTGTAATATGCCAAAACTACTCTAGCCACAGGTGATACAGCAGTGAAAAAGATATGGTCTCTGTCCTCTTGGAGCTTAGATTCTAGTGGTGGAGTCAGAAAATAACCTAGTAATCCAAGAAATTCATCGCGTGTTTTCAAAAGAAAATGCCAAGAAAAATAAAGTAGAAAAGGAGGTGGAGAATGAACATAGGGAGGCTGGTATGTTGTATGTTAGATACGGTGGTGAGCTAATGCCTCCTTGGGGAAGTGGCATTTGATCAACTTTGAGCTGTGGAGCAATCCAAGCTTCCCATGTAGAGGCAACACCCAGGGAAAAGCCCTGACGCAAAAATAAGCTCATCATATTCAAGGAAGAACAAGAAGACCTTAGGGAAAGACGGAGTGAGAGAAGGGAAAATGCTAGGAGATAAGATTGGAGAGATGTATCAGTTATCTATTACTATCTATTATACACACCTATTGTCCTGAAACAGCCACCATTTTCTTGGTCACAATTCTGCAAGTTGGGCTGGGCTCAGCTGAGTGGTTCTTCTGCTATCCGTGTCTAGTCTACAGTCATCTGGTGGCCTGACTGGGGCTAATGGTCTGACACAGTCTCACTCATACATCTGATGGTTGGTGCTGGCCCTTGGTTGAGTTACGTGTCCCCAGTCAGTATGGTACTGGCAATATTCCAAGAATATAAGCCCCAATTCTCAAGAGCTTAACAAGCCTCTGCTTGTATCGTGTTTGCTGATGTCCCAAAGACCAAAACAAATCATATAGTCAAGCATAGGGTTAAGGTGGAAGGAGAACGTACAGCGGTTAGGATACTAGGAGGCATAATTCACTGGGTCTATGAGTGTGAAAATACACCACAGAAGGCATGAAGAGGCAAGGTGATTTAATTCCGTCTTACATTCTGACTCTTCTGTTCCTTTCCTCTTCATTCTTCACACTCTAGATAGTTTTATGTTTTTCCCAACAGTTTAGATGAAATCCCTGCCATTCTTGAGCAGTTAAAAATGCTTGCAACCATTTACACACACATTTTTGTAAATGATATTTCAATGGACTACTGGGTAATTAGATGAAAGGCTCGCTGCTAGGGGTGACCAGAGCAATGAGAGCCTATAGACCATGTGTGGTACACGAATTTACTCTGACATGCTACTTAGGAAATTCTGACTTAAAGGATTTGAATCCAAAAATTCTCCTTCTAATACCTTACTTAAGTCTCACCATTTTGATATAGTAATAATAGCTAACATTTATTTGGTTGACACTTTATTGCTACCCAATATTCATTATCTTCTTCTCCTCTGCTTAGTAGCACACAGATTTTTTGGAGGGCAGCAATGTACTGTTACCAAGTGATGAATCCTGATAGATCTAAGACAATCATAAGGATTTTTTCCCTCACTTTCTCAGGGTTTGTTTGAACCAAGAGTATCTCATGTTAATGATGTAGCTAACAAAGAAACAAGGGAAGCCTGCTAAAGGGGGCCACTTAGTGGAAAGCTTTGCTTTCCTAATTAAAGGGACAGATGTGTTTATGACATCCTTTCTTCTTATTTTTTCTTTGATATGGACATGATGCCTGGAGGTGGGACAGTCATCTTGATAGAAAGAGGGAAAAATTGAGAGATTTCCAGAGATACTGGCCTTCAAATCTATGTTAGTTTCTTAGGGCTACAGCAACAAATAACTACAATCTGAGTGGCTTGCAACATCAGAAATTTATTCTCTCATGGTTCTGAAGGTACAAGTCTGAAAGCAAGGTGTTAGCAGAGTGGTGATCCCACTGAATGCTTTAAGGGGTAGCCTTCCCTGCCTCTTCCAGCTTCTGGTGACTTCTGGCAATCTTTGGCATTCCTTGGCTTGTAGATGCATCACTCTAATCACTGCCTCCATCTTCACATCACCACTGATGCTTGACTCTCTAGCCTCCTGTTCTCCTGCTAGTTGTTGTAGAAACATGTGTTGATAGAGGGATGCCATCAGATCAAAGAAGCTGAAATGCTGAGCTAACACCTGGGGGACAGCTCCTCAGAAACTTGTCTGTAGAGAACTTTTCTGCAGAAAACTTAGCATGAAGTTCCTGTGTGAGAGTTGGAGGTTGTTTGTTATCATAGAATGCCTCTCCTGTCTTGACTCATACACTATCTTTGATGGGTAAAGGAGGGAAAAGGGCTTTAAATATTTATGTGTTAATATTCTTCACACATGCATCTTCTCATTTAATTATCAAAACAACTCTATAGATAAGTACTAGTTTTGTATCTGTTTTACAGACAAGGATACAATGGCTCAGAGAAGTGAAGTTGCACAAGGGCACACAGCTACTAAGGTGGCAGAACTGAGGCGTAAACTCAGGTCAGGGTCCATGCTCCCAGAGTCCATACTCCACTGCCTCCAACAGTACTCATTCACTCACCAAGTGAGGCACTGAACTCTTTCATCATCATCATCACAATCCTCCTGTCTGGTTAGGACCAATTGTGTTCATGGCCTCATCTCAGATGGTTGTACACCAATTTTAACCAGAGAAGAGGTTTTTTCCCTGATTTTATGAAACTTTCATTTTCTGCTGGTTTCAATGATGTGAATAAACTGATTAAAAGAGCAATTGGCCTTTAGGTAATGATACTGTATTCTACGCTTAAAAATCGTAAAAGTAGATCTCATGTTAAATGCTCTTACTACAATAAAAACAGAAAGTGAACAAGAGATATTGGCTTTCTCACAAAATACTCACAGATATACAAATGCACACATGTATATTGTCATAGTATAACTGCTCTGTTAAGTACTGAATAGACACAATATTTATTATACTTAATTATAATGTATATTGTTTTTATTTCCTAACTGGACATCAAGTGGCCACCAAATTCATGGGTTAAATGCATTCCAGTGATGTACACATAACTAATCTATGGAAGGTATAGTTAAGCAAATCTATGTAAAATGAGATTAGTTCATTTGGAATGATGTGCATTCAAATGACCTGTTTCATTTCAGTCTCCCTTCCTACTTGATTGGTGCAGTAGAAATTTTCATTTGTCCAAACTACTTCAGTGATCTGCTGGCCTCTCGCTCAGTTGCCTTTGGAAGTCGTGTTTCCCTTCAAACTACTCCAACTCTTATATTAACCACACTTCACAAAGCCTTACGAAACATCAAGTTCTTATCTGTAAAATAAAAGTCTAGTTACGTCAGTTGTAGATGCCTTCCTTCAGCTGGGTGGAATTGAAACTTTTCCATTTTCATCTGTTCAAATAACTACCAGGTCACATAGAGGCCACAAAGAAATCAACAGAAATATTTCCTGCTCAATACTTTGGTGGCTCTAGCCATGGTGGTTAGAAAGTGAGTAGGATGCATTTCTCTGACTTCAATTTTTCCTACGCCTTCTATATTCAAGAAGCTGTGATTCAAAAAATAAATGTAATTCGCATGTTTGTATTAAAAGTCTACTCCAAATATTCTCATTGAATATTTTATCTTTTCTAAAGTATATGAGTTTCAGATATTAATAGGACTATAGTCCATGACCTCTGCCCTCTAGACTTGCTATTGCATGTGATAAAAATTAGAGCAGTGAAATCTGTAGCAGTCAGATCTGATTGTAGTTCCTGATAAAATAATCCTTTATCAGTTTGATCATACTTTAAGGTTATCAGGACAACCAACTAGAATTTATAAAAATTATTAACGTTCTGAATGTTCTTACAAAGCAAGAAAAAGAAACACTTTCCAAATTTTTTGGTGCTTTCATTCTAAAATAGTCCCTTAAGTTGAACTTAAAATAAAAAGCAATGACTGGTATTTGACAACATCTGATTAAATACTTACTGGCTTAGGAGTGACAAGCATGAAATAAAAAGCCAAGAGAAAGTAGGAATGGTGCCTACTCAGTACAAAGAGAAATTCAAGTGCCTTCACATTATAGCTCTACACCAATTTTTTCCTCACTGTGCCTTCCCACAGGACATGGTTCAGCTTTATTCCTTTGTTGAGTGGAGGGAGTCAGGGTGTTGGTAGCAATTGCCTGTGAAAAGGTAAAGGATTTCAAATTCACATAATGCCATGTCCCTGTTTTGCCTATGCCGTCATAGAAGGGACCTACAGCTGGGTGCAGAACATTTTGGTCCTAGAATCCTGGTGAAAATTACATGGACTTCACAGCCAAAGCCATGTACGTATCTCATCAACAGATTATAAAATTAGCCTTATTTATATATTTGAACATCTCAAAGGTCCCAAAGGGTCTAGTTTATAAGAAAGACAATAATTCATGGGACATTTGGTATTAATAGAAACAGAATTATTCTTTGTATAATATTAACAAGGGCTGTTAATAGGAATCAATTTTTAAATTCATTTTGATGTATGCTTTGATACTCTATTGCTATACAAACCTACCCTAAAACTTAGTGATTAAAAACAAAAACAAATGGAATAGGAGAAAATATTTGCAAATCATACATCCAGTAAGGGGTTAATATGCAAACTATATGAAGAACTCAAACAACTCAATAGCAGTAAAACAAAAAACTCAATTTAAAAGTGGGCAAAGGACCTGAATAGACATTTTTCAAAAGAAGACATACAAATGACCAAAAGGTATATGAAAAGATGCCCAACATCACTAATTATCAAGAAATGCAAAGCAAGACCATGATGAGATAGCCTCACACCTATTGGAATGGTTATTATCAAAAAGACAAAAGATAACAAGTGTTGGTGAGGATGTGGATTAAAGGGAACCCTTTTACATTATTGGTGGGAATGTAAATTGGTACTACCATTATAGAAGACTATGGAGGTTCCTCAAAATATTAAAAATATGACCCAGGAATCTCACTTGTGGGCATTTACCCAAAGGAAATAAAATGAAATCAGTATCTGGAATAAATATCTGTACCCTCCATTCATTGCAGCATAATTCACAGTAGCCAAGATATGGAAACAACCTAAGTGTCCATTGATGGAGGAACGGACAAAGAAAATGTGACATATATATATATATATATATATATATATATATACACCATGAAATATTATGTATCCATAAGAAAAAAGGAAATCCTGTCATTTGAGACAACAAGAATGAGCCTGGAGGACGTTATGCTAAGCAAAATAAGATACAAAAAGACATATACTGTATGATCTCACTTATATGTGGGGTCTAAAAAAAGTCAAATTCATAGGAGCAGAGAGTAGAATGGTGGTCGTGAGGGGCAAGGGGGTGGGGGAAATGGGAAATGTTGGTCAAAGGCTACAAAGTTTTGGATAGGCAGGAAGAATAAATTCTGGAGAGCTAATGTACAGCACAGTGACTACAGTCATTAATACTGTATTGCATACTTGAAATTTTCTAAGGGAGTAGATCTTAATTGTTCTCATCAAAGGAAAAAACACGTTATGGGAGGTGATGGATATATTAATTATCTTGACTGTGGTAATCATTTCATAATGTTTACATATGAAAAGCATCACATTGTACATCTTAAATATATGCAATTTTTGTCAATTATATCTCAATAAAGCTGGAAAAAATAAAGATAAAACAACACAATTATTTGTTCATGAATTTGTAATTTGGGTAAGATTAGGTGTGGGCAGTTTGCCTCTCCTCTGTGTGATATCAGCTGGGGTGGCCCAAATGAGGCTGATAGATCCGCTTCTAAGCTACCTTACTGACGTAGTGAACAAATTGTTGACAGCTGTCAGCTGGTGGCTCAGCTGGTGCTGTTGGCTAGAGGCCTTGATTCCTCTTCACATAGCCCAGTCCCTGTAGCTGCTTGGGTTTCCTCACAGCATGGGGGCTGGGTTCCAAGCAGGAGAAAGCAGAAACCACTAGTATTCTTAAAGACCAGTCCCCAACTGGTGCCTCAATTCTTTCATATTTTCTCTTTTCTTTTTTTCTTTTTTGAGGAAGATTAGCCCTGAGCTAACTACTGCCAGTCCTCCTCTTTTTTTGCTGAGGAAGCCTGGCCCTGAGCTAACATCCGTGTCCATCTTCCTCTACTTTATATGTGGGACGCCTACCACAGCATGGCGTGCCAAGCGGTGCCATGTCCACACCCGGGATTCGAACTGGCGAACCCCGGGCCACTGAGAAGCAGAACCTGTGAACTTAACCGCTGTGCCACCAGGCCTGCCCCTCTGCCATATTTTAATAGTCAAAGCAGTTCCAGGCCAGCCAAGATTCAAGAGGGTGAAGGAATTGACTCTGCTTGACAGAGGAGTGGCATGTGTGTATAGGAAAGAAACGAGTTGGTAGTGGCCATCTTTGCATACAAACCCCACACTGTAACTGATAGAGAACAATAGGTTTGAAAGTGGGAAATGGTAACATTAGACATTTGATCCTTGGTCAGTATAGTCCCCTGTATTCATCTCAAGCGATTTTAGAAACTCGTTTGCAATTGTTGAATAATCAATTTCTCCTTTGTAAATGTCAGTTACCAGTGTTTATTTGAAAGATAGAGAAGGCCAATGGCCAATGTACTTACAAAAGTCTATCAGACACAGAGAACACAGCTAGTTTGAAGATGGGCTACTTGAAACCACAGCATGGCTCTCCAGTAATTCGTTCTGATTTGATAGTGCATAGGAATACCTGAAAATCTGACTAGCTTTCTGGATTTTCCTATTTCTCAATATGACCATAACTAATATTAGGCACTATTTTTGCTACAGATTGAAAAAGAATATTTAGAAATAAGGATATGAAGTAATAATATATGAAACACAAAATAGCTGAGTATGCTGGATTTTTAACTCAGAATTCAAGAATAAATGCCTGCATCCACAAAAGCAATAAGTTTTTGCCTAACTCCTTTAGAGAAGTTTATCTGAGAGGATAGTTTCTCTCTAGGCAAAACTAAAATGAACATTTTGTGGTGAGGCTACTGGTCTCAATGTCAACTTGGGTATTTCGAGCTTGATATAATATGGTTAGTGGACTTGAGAGGGTTGTATAAGGGTTTCTCAACCTCAGAATGATTTACATTTTGGGCTAGATAATTCTGTGTTGTAGGGAGCTGTTCTGTGCATTGTAGGATGATTAGCAGCATCCCTGGCCTCTACCCACTGGATACTGATAGTTACCACCAATTGTGACAACCAAAAATGTTTCCAGACATTGTCAAATGTTCCTGGGAGTTAAATTGCCCCAGTTGAGAATCACTGGGTTCTAATAAATTTATAAAAAGAAAAAATATTTTTCCCTATGGCAACTCTCTTTGTCTCAGTAGTGTTCCTCTGTCTGCCTTTTCATAGTTGCAGCTATCCCCATGAGCTAGATTTGCCTTCCATTTAAATGGAAAAAAGTCTCCTTTAATTTAAAATTTGAATTGATCTCTCAAGAAGTATAAATGGATATGTTTGCTTGTTTTTAACGCATTTTACTTCATGTTATTTGTGGATGCCTCCAATAAGTGACTTTTTAATTTAAGAATTTTAAGAAAGAAATTCATAAAATGGAAAATATAAGCTAGTCTTCGAGGATCATAGTTGTAGTCACCCCTGACGCAGGAAGGTTAATAATCACTGGAAAAGGCTTGCCCACAAACTGTGACCCAGAGGTGAGAAGGCCAGTCAGCCAATGACAGGTAAGACCTCCAGGGGGAGGCAACCTAAGACAGGCACAGTCGCCTGGGGGCACAGATGGAGACACGATATCGATATCAGGAGCTGGAGGGGCCATTGCCTAGGAGGCCTTGCCTGCTCCGAGATAAAAATATATGAGCACAGCAAAAACATGATAATATCAAAACAGAGGCTGAGGGAGGGCTCCTTGAGAAATCACTAAGAATTCTTGGCATTTGCTAATTACTTCATCCAGAATACCTGTGTGTGTTTAACAGATGTAAGCTATGTATATATTGAAACACTGGTTATAATAAACTCAGAGTGGCCATCAGCCCTCTCCGCAGCTATCTTGATGTGTACATTGGATTGCAACACTGACAATAGTGCTAGAAAGAATCTTCAATATCATCTGTTATAGACTCATATGACAGGAGAGCTGGAAGAGTTTCAGGTAGCATGTTGCCCCAACTGCTAATTTACAAAGGAATAAATCAAGGCTTAGAGAGATCATTTGACTTGGTCACATCTTCAGACTTAATCACAGGCAGAATCAAAATTAGAAGCCAAAATCTCCCAATTTTTGGCCCAGCTCTCTTTTCATTACCCATGGTGATTTTCAAGGGAGGCCTCTCATTCTTTTCATGGTGCAGTATTTTTCCATAAACACGTGCTACAGTATTTTTAGACAGGACCCTATAGCACTGTGGGTGTAAGATTGAAAAGCTACATGAAGGGAGGATGTAGCAAGGAATTCTTATTTCAAGGAAATTTCATGTCTGTGGAGTCTGTTATGATGAGGTTTAACTGTCCTAATAACACTTGCATATATATTTTCTATTTCTGGTGTTTGGCTATGACTATGTCTACCAATGAAACTATTCTTCCCTCTGCTCTCCCACTCCCAACAGCTCTGAAAGATTATTTGGCGTTGACACTACACTCTTGGGAGTGTGATTTACCTACCTATTTAAGAAACAGGCAAATCTAGTTCCAAAGTTATTCCCTGGGGTGACATTTACACTGTAGCTTGAATATATTTTGGCTGTTTTCCAGAAAAACTAAGCCTGAGGAGCAAGATCAAAGGAGAGTCTAGTAGCAGCGCACTTTGCAGTGATAGAGAGAAGAGTCCAGAGAAAAGACTGCCTTGGAGAAGTCTCTGAACCAGCACTTTCTTCTCCAAGGTTCTAATGTCTCTACTTTCTAGATTCCTCCCAAACCTCCCTGTCCCTATGATGCCCTTTTGCTATCCTTGATGTCAGAAAATTTTCTCCTTTGAGTTCAGCTAATCCATTTTGTATTTAGCCTTTAAAATATAGGGTGACTCTCCTAAACACTTATTTCTGGAGAAGCAATTTACTGATCCTATCAAGTGATGTAGGACAGGCACTTCTGAGGGATGGTAAAACAGTCATCTTACTCTATAGATGGGGAAATACAGGCATAAGAAGTTAAGAATGTGTCTGAAGACTCAAACCACTCAAGTAACGATACTGACAATTCAGTGCTTTCCCCTAGACCCTGCTCTTCCATACTTCTTAATGCACAATCTTTAAGATGAACCATAGAGGAGTGAAATATTCAGCATCTCGTCTGCTGAAAAAGAGAAAATCTAAGATGTGGAAGTCAAAAGTAAATGTTTATAATGTGGGAGGAAGGAGGAGGTGTTCCCTACTACCTTTCAAGATCCTCTCTCCAAATAGTGTTTGAAAATATAATTTATTCAAAAAGTAGACAGATTACATTAAACCATCATTGTTATTCAGAAACGTGATTCAAAAGTTTTGGTCAGGGTCAATGCTCTAGTAGAGAAGCAGTTATCAGGATTCTCAACAAGACAGTTTCTGAGACGTTTGACAAGTGAGCCACCTCAAATTCTCTTGGATATAGGCAGGGAAGATATGCATGTGTGGGCAGATGAATGGATAGATGGACGGAGAAACAGATGAACCACAGAATTTAGGCTCCCAACTACATCATTAAGTGTATAAATACAGCTTTTGATTGGCTGGAACATTCTCCTGAGGCTATACATCCTCTTTCTTATTTCTGTCTCATCATTGGTACCAGCACTCCTTGCCCCAAATGCAATCAATACCAGTTTCCCCTTGGAGAGGAATGGAGACTTTGAGTTTCTTAACTCCTTCTAGCTGACACTCGAAGAATCATGCTGACCTCCAAAAAGATGCAAAGGAAGATCACAAAAAATTGGGAAGGTACAGCTTCTCTATTTTAATCATTGGTAAAATTTATGGAGTCCAAGCAACTAGGTAACTGTTTAATGATTATAAACGATTGAACAATAAAGTCTATATTACTGCTGTACTATTGCCCCCATCTTATTCTCACCTTATAGCCATTACTTATGTTCAATTTAACTGACAATCAGTTTATTGGTTTGAATATATACAGGCAAGCTCAGAGCATAGAAAATTCTTTTTCCAGCAACTTTGAATAGTCAATAATTAATATCCTCTCTGTAAAAGACTTGTGTATGATTGGGACCGAGAGGCTCTCAAACATTAGTTCTCTATATATTCCCATTTTTAATTTTCTCCACTATTAAGACCAGAATAATTCTGCTTAGGTCATTTAGAATGATATGCTCCACTTTCAGCAATTTATGTAAGAAAAAATTTGTTGTTAGTTGTCAGAATGCAATAAAATTGTTGGATAGTCTTTTGAAATGATGGGGGAAACATTTTTAAAGACTAAAGTACATTTATCATAGCCTTACATATAAAGGAAAAAAAGTGGCAACAAGTAACACTTCAACACAGTAGACTAAATTATGGTACGTCTAAACAATGGGACACCGCAGCCACAAAAATGCAAAGATTGTATTGATTGAGAAAATGCTCAACAAAAATAGCATGTGATGATCCCTTCGGGAAGATATATGCAAAGATTATTCTCTACTCTTGCGGAAAGGAGTTTTCATGTGGGAGAAAAATACTACTAGGCCATTGGCCATTCTGCTAGATGGTGGAGTTTTGGATAAGGGCAAAGGAAAAAACAATAATTCTGGCATCTACATAGAAGACTTCCTTGAATTTCCTCACTCGGCTCTTGGAACTCCTGTTTTGCTATAGACTGTCTCTCTTAGAAGTAAATACTGGGGCCAGCCCAGTGGCGCAGCGGTTAAGGTCGCATGTTCTGCTTCTCGGCGACCAGTGTTCCCCCATTCGGATCCCGGGTGCAGACATGGCACTACTTGGCAAAAGCCATGCTGTGGTCGGCATCCCATGTATAAAGTAGAGGAAGATGGGCATGGATGTCAGCTCAGGGCCAGTCTTCTTCAGCAAAAAAGAAGAAGAGGATTGCAGTAGTTAGCTCAGGGCTAATCTTCCTCAAAAAAAAAAAAAAAAGAAAAGAAGTAAATACTGAGTATAGGGGTCTAGGAGAAACGGAACAACAAGCCTTGTTAGTCTAATCCTAAATTGGAGGGACTGACATAGTCCTTTGTTTCCTCTCAAATATGGTCAAATTCCCTGGAGATGTAGTTCTACAAAGAGGCTTAAAACTAAAGCCTAGTAGTATTAACAAGAGCAGCTGCTTTGAGGTTTGGGGAGTTTATGGTCCCTGCTGTCTCTCAATTTCATGCATGATATATTTTTACATAAAAAAAAATTCAGTCTACCAAGCAGTAGGCACGATACATATGAGATATATCAAAGATGTGATGGCTATAATTCAAAATATTAATAGTGGTTATCTCTGAATAGAGAAAACATGGGTAGGTTTTATTGTTTTTCTTGAAGCTTTTCTGTATTTTCCATAATGATTTATTTGTTTATCAGAACAGTCACAAAAATCTGCAAAATGTATGCAGATTTTTACACAAAAATATACATGCCCAAGGAATAAAAAAAATGAGAGTGGAATATTTTGCAAATTCTGTGAGTGCAAGTTTAGAGGCAATATCAAAAAGCATAGCTCAAATATGTTGAGAAACAGCGCATTGGGTGATTCAGTCTGAATATTAGTTTAGATCAGTGTTCATCTGGCCATAATTTTATACAGGGGTCCATATCCTTAGAATTTCTATACAAGGCAGGGCTCATTGTTTAGAGTCTGCCCAACAGTTCATCATTATTGAAAAAGTTTGTTTGGTTCCTGCTCAAGGATGAAATGAACACCTCACTGAGCAAAGATAAAGATCTATTTGCTTGGCTCAGTTCTTTCGGGGCCAATGATACAGGAAGCGGAAGCCAAAACATCAGGAGAGCCAGCGCGTCTCCAAGTTTCTCTCCTTGCTGCAACCAAATGAGTTCTTTTCAGTCTGATCTGGAAGGGCACAGTCACAGGAGGTGCAGTCACACACGATGAGAACAGATTAGCCTGGTCCATTGTAGGCGACAGAGAATTGTCCCTGTAGCACCTCCTTCAGGGTCTGGAGGTGTTTGTAGCCAGATTCTTAGTGGTATGGCTTTCCTTCTCCAAACTCCTGCCCAGTAATTCTGTCTTTCCTCTCTTACAGGGACCTCAGTTGAGCTGTGGATATAATTCAACACAAAATCCTAACCCTCTTAGTCTCCAGATGAAAAGCTGAGAATTGAGAGAAAGAATAGAATGAGAAGAATTGGGACATTTTCACGTCTCATCCATGAAAATTTCTGGTCTGTTCCCAGGAATATATATCTGCTAGTGTCAGACACTGTTCTGGGTGCTCAGCGATTGTTCCTTTTGGTGTTCAGAAATCCTTGGGATTTTAAGTCATCTCCATATCCATAATGTTTCCAGGCATCTAGGGGAGCCTAGGGTGCTGTGGGCATTGCTCTATGCGGTCAGACCCCACTTAGCCTCCCCGGGAACCTCTGGACTATCACTTACCTGGAGATGATCTTGTTGTCTCAGTTAGTACTAAGGTCAATGCCAGACTACAAAATCAGTCCCAGCAGGCATACTTTGTTAACCCAGGAGACGTTTAATTTCATGAGAATCTGTGGATGGTCATCATGACTTGAATGTGGATTTTGCTGTTGGAAAGTACTTTGTGGTAGGCAGAATTCTGAGGTGGCCCCAGGGTTCTTGCTTTCCTCGTGTATGTGCCTTGTATAATCCTCTCCCCTTGAGTTTGTGCAGAACCTGTGAATATAATGGAACATCATTCTCGTGATGAGGCTATGAATCAGTTGACTTTGAGCTAACCAAAAAGGAAATTATCTGGTGGGACTGACCTAGTTAAGTTAGATTTAAAAGGACCTAGGCCCTTCCTGAAAGAGAGATTTGGAGCATGAGAATGCGAGAGGGCCTAAAGGGGGCCATGGGGCAAGGACCCAAGAGTAGTTTCTAACAACTTAGAGTGACTCCTGGCCAACAACCAGCAAGAAAATGAGGACTTCAGTCTAAGAGTTGCAAGGAACTGAATTCTGCCAACTGTCTGAAGGAGCCTGGCAGAGGACTCCAGGCATCAGAGGAGACCCCAGATCTAGTTGCCTCCTTGAATTCAACTTGGTGACACTGGCTAACTCATACCCAGACTTTTGACGGATGGAAACTGTGAAGTAATAAATTGGTATTGTTGTAAGCTGTTAACTTTGTGGTAACTTCTTACAGAGCAGTAGAAAACTAATGCACACCACAAAGTTCATTTCGTTTATGATTTAGAAACCATACTGACGATGTCCACAAAAATGATCATGTAGCCGCCCCTACGCACCTTCAGTGCGGGGAACTTATTCTCTTTTGAAGTAGCTTTTCAATTATTAGAAAGCTTTTAATTATCAGGCATTATGGTTCTTTTCATATTGAGTTGAAACTTGCTCTATAATTTTTACTTATTGATCTTAGACTCCATGACATAAAAAAAATCTCTTATCCTTTTATCATATTTTAGTCTTTCAACAATCTGAAGATAGCTATATCATGATCTAAGGAGATCTAAGGTACTTTGTTTAAAAATCCAAACTCCTGGACTTCTCTCATTTGATATTTTTTCTAGATATTTCGTCAACTTATGCACTCAAATTTGTCAGATACGCTCAAAACATGAAACCCAGAACATTGTCCAGGCTGTTGTCTTATAAGTAGAGATCCTGTGTTTTTAGCATCTCTCTTATTTGGGTATGGAGCAACTAACAATGTAATCAAAATTTATTTTAAATTGGGTGCCCTGGGAAACAGACCTTGACACAGCTTCACTTGCAAAGCATTCCGTGGGGAGTGGTCTCAGGAACAACACCAGTGAGGTACTGAGGAAAGCAGAGCTAGGCAGAGGAGAGGTGGAAGTGCAGAGTAGGTGCAGCAGAGGCCTCAGTCTACTACACAGTGAGCTCTGGAACTCTGATGGCCCTGCAGAGTTGGCCTAAATTGAGGCAAGAGGGCTGGGCCTTTATACCCTCACATCAACCAAGCATTGGATGTAGCCTGCTCCTGGGGAGGAGGTAAATGTCACTACCTTTAGCTGAAGCCAATTTCCAGGAAGAGACTAATCTAAAGGCCCTTGACTGGCAACACCCCCTGGCAGCTGGGGAGGGAGTGTCTCGGGGGATCTAGCTGTCACTCAACCACAGTCATTACAGTCCACTTATTGTGTTACTCAGATCTACTTCCTTCATGTAAAAATTCCATCCCATCAGGGAACAGCATTTCCAGGATTCAGGGGACTTTTAGGGAATTTGGATGGCATGAACTACAGTCTCCTGCTACTGAAGTTCATCTCAGGATGCAATTCATACTCATTTTTTCTCCTGTATTGCTCAATTTAGATTCTCCTCACCCTCAGCTAGCATCTAAGCTTGTCTGGGTGGATTATTCAATAAGATGAATCAAACTCTCATCACTGAAGGATTGGAGCCCCTAGTTACCATGCCTTTTTCATGCCATGTTTGCAGCAACTGTCCATTTACTGATTAAATTGGGCAGGAGAGTAAAAAGAGATGCTCCAGTGAATCACCTGGATGCCCAGGTGTTCTTCCCTTCCGCCTCTGCGAAATAGCTCACCTACCTCCTCCTTATGGTTAGGGTCAATTTGCCTTGGCATGGATGTTAACTCTTTCATGCTTGTCTCTTGGCACCAGGAACCTGAAGTAATCAGGTGGTAAACGTAGCTTAAAGACATAGCATAACATGACTCTTTCTGGGTATCCTAGTAAAAGTATTTCCTCTTGAGAACTAGGATCTCAGACACAGAGCCTAGAATTGTGGGGAGAAAATACCAAAATTATCTAAGTGGGTCACTGGGAATAATGCTAAGCAGGACTATTACTCATATCTCATATCTCTGGCTTCTTGAACCTATGAATTTCACATATTGGGAACAAGCACCTTATAACGGTGGTTGATTTACGGCATATCTTCTGTCCAGGTGGATGGATGTCACAGAGTATCATAACCAAGATGTGTCTTCAAAAGGCCATTTGATACCTTTATCATATTGGGCTACATATGTGATAGGGTTGGTGGCTACCATAGTCATATGCCCACTGCTATACTGCTTTTATTGTAAAGCAGGACCCTCAGGCAGGTGCCATGTTATTCAAGATACTGCTTCACTGACTCAAAACTCTGTAAATCCTCAGATAATCTGGCTAGCTAAGACCATATGGGCAGAAAAGACAAATCTATACCTAGAATATATGTGTCAATTTTAGTCAAGAGGACATGCTGACTCTTCCCATGATTCCACCAGAGTGAAAGAGGTTTAATGTAATGAACTTGCCACCATTTGGGCTCCTTGAGGGATGGTACTATATTGAGGACTCAGCATTGTTTTCTGTGTCTGTCACGTAGGCCATTTGGCAGTGGTAGAAACTAGACAGGCCTTTGTGAGTGGGAGTTCCATGCATAGCCTACACTCCTGCCACCAAAGTGACTTCATTAATGTACGTGTGTTACAGGCACTGAAGTGGCTGGTAATGAAGGCAGGGTAAACTCAACTGGCTAATAATTCTATCTAGTTCATTGGTCAGTCTCTTCCACAGTAGATATACTCTGGTGGTCATTGACATGCAATATGAAGGTCTTCACCCTTTGTGCCTGTTTGCATAGGTATATTCACATCTTTTTTCACTCTTCCTTGTCACAATCTTCCAATCTTTCTCCATCCAGTTCCCAGATTAACAAGCCAAGCCATTCACCACTGTCAATGAGTTAATATACATTATTATATCAGGCTACTTTTCTATCTACATAAAGTGGATGACCAAGTTCACTACTTGAAGTCTTGCCCATTGATTTCCTCTCACTGCCATCTTTCAGCAACACACCACAGTAGGGTAATAGTGCAGCAACAATGCATTTCTGGCTTATACCAACACACCCAGCCAACCCATCCAGGAACCAATCTTACACAGATTTTTTTTCCCCTCTTATATAGGCTTGTCATAAGGACTTGTATGCAGCCATGAGTGTGAGGAGAGGGACAGAGACAGTGCACCAGTTGTAGATGCCATAGGGATTTGTAATCCCTGTAAATGCAGCTAATTTATGCCCTCTGGCCTTGTTCACGCCAGTTCCCAAATGTACCTCTTCCAACTTATGATGAATTGCTGTTGGGCCCATGCAAACGTATGACTTGGTGAGTCTAAGAGAAACCAGCTCATGATGATTCATCATGGTCACTTGTGTCTCATGATGTTGCTCTGCCTTTCCTAGGACTGAGTAACATGCCAGAAGCTATTTTTCAAATGGTGAAACCCTGGCATATCTTTTCTCCAAATCCAAAAGTTTTGTGTTGTGATTCTGTTACTGGGACTTGTCATAAATGCCAAAGGGCATCCTCTTCCCTCATAGATACCTCTAATGCCACTGGATCTACAAGGTTGCTTAGGCCAAGTAGCAGGGCTGCTTGCACAACAGCCAGGACCTACATCAGAAGCCTTTCCTGGCCTGGACCTCAAAGCTGGTAGCTATCTGTGTTACTCAAAAATGGTCAGAGCAGAATTCTAACAGTTAAATATAGTGGTTCCAGAACCTAAAGAGGCCAATCAGGCATTATGCTTTTTTCTTAGTAATCAGTCTTTAAAAGCAATAATTTGTCTTTTACTTTGGGTGGTAAAGTTCTAGTATGTCCCTGATTACTGAACCCCCAAAAAGTTAAAAGTTAAAGTCTTGTCAAAGACACTTAATCTTTGTCAGGTTTATCTCTTACCGTCTGGGGCACATGTATCTTACTAAGGCGTTCAACATTTTTGCCGCTTCTTGGTCATCCAGTTTAATTAATACAGCGTCATAGATATATGGACCAACATAATTTTATGCTAGGTATCCAAATAGTGTAGGTCCCTTAGCACTATATTATGAAGAGGACAGGAGAATTAACATAGGCCGGGGCAAGACTATTAAGTGTATACTGTTGTAAATATCACTTGAAAGCAATCTTCTTTAAGTTCTCCTTCCTGATTAGGATGGAAAAGGATTTATTTGCCATATCAGTTGTGATACACCAGGTATCTGAATCCATGTTAGTTTGCTCTACTAATGATACCACAGTTGGCACAGAAGCAGCAATTGAGGTTACACCTTGAGTGAATTTGACATAGTCCACTGGTATCCTCCAGGGCGTTTTTTGTATAGGTCACACTGGTGAAGTAAATGGATATCTGATGTGGGCCACAACCCAGGCAGTCCTTTAGGTCATTAAGAGGAGCATTAATTTCTGCCATTCAGCTCAGTATGCACTGTTCTTTTTGATTTAACTATCTTGGTTGGAGAAGAGGGGCTAGTTTCAGACAGGCTTCCAATTAGCCTTCTTCCATGCTAGCTCTTATCCTATAGGCTAGGGAAAAAATACAGCAAACTGTTAACTACCAAGTGTGTTATTATACATTCAGGGACTTGGAAAATGACCACTAAAGGGTTTATGATCCACTGCATCCACCATGAGCTGAACCAACCCAAGACTCCATTTATTCCCTCACCCTATAGAACCCATTATAACTGGAGGGCTATTATGACACTTTGAGTCCCTATGTATAAACATCAACTAAATACCTGTTAAGCCTGTGTTTAACATTTCCTTTCAATAGTGTATTATCTTAGTTTGGGCTACTATAACAAAATACCTTAAACTGGGGGGCTTATAAACAGAAATTTACTTCTCATAGTTCTGGAGCCTGTAAATTTGAGATCACGGTGTCAGTGTGGTGCAATTCCTGTGAAAGCCCTCTCCTGGGTTATAGATGGCTGCCTACTTGTTGTCTCTTCACATGGTAGAGAGCAGAGAGAGGAAGCAAGCTCCCTCATGACTCTTATAAGGGCACTTATCCCATTTATGAGGGTTCCACCCTTATGACATGAACTAATTCTAACTACCTCTCAAAGGTCTCACCTCCTAATACCATCACATTGGAGGATGAGGTTTCTACGTATTCATTTTGGGGGGACACAAAGATTTAGTTTATAACAAGCATGGTTAACAAAATAAATGGCCATATTTTCCTTTGGGGAAGGACTTGGTGAGTCACAGTCTTTGCTGTGGTGTTGCAGGGTCCTTCTTCCTTGGGACCAATCCTCTTCAACTAATAGATTCTGGGTCTAAAAATGGATGCATATCCAGAATTTGGGCAAAGGATTATAACTTTTCATTCAGATGACTGCCTTCAACTTCCTAATCTTCCATTTCTCTTTTCTTTTGAATGCATAAACTAAGTAAGAAATTTGTTGTCTACTATTTGTTTTGCACCTAGCAATGCCACATCGCATACATCTCTGTGTGTCAGTTTCCCTCATACTCATTCTAAGCACTCCACCTATTTAGATAATTGTGTGTACCTTGCTTCCGATGGATAAGTGTCATCACTTGATTTATATTATTTTGAGATCTGTTCACCTCCATTGCGATCAGGGAGTAAGAACTTTTTATATCATCAGCCATGACCTACAGAAGAAAGGCATAGCTGAATTTCTCAATGACTTCCATTTCTTATTGTTTTAGTCAACAGGATGGATTTGGGATATATTTTTAGGTATAACCAAAAGGACTTACTAATGAATTAGATATGGTGAATGAGAAAAAGAGAGGTATAATGGATGACTCCTAGATTTTAGACTCAATGATATTATGATGTAATCATTTACCACCACATGGAAAACTTCAAGAGTAGCAGACTTGGTGGAAGGGGAAATTGGAGGAGCATGGAAACTTGTATATGTGAAATTTATTTTTTGACTTGAAGATAAGACTTTGAATATAACCGTGTTACATTTTAGTGGCTTATTTTTTATCTGCCTGGTTAGCTTGGCATATTAGGGAAACAGTCATCTGCCTGTAATAGGAACTTACCAGGGCCTGAGTCAGAATCAAACCAACGTCTGGGTTGGTAAAACATGAGCTAAAAGAACAAGTCAAGATACTTGGCACTCTTCCAGTTCTCCTCATTTCTCAATATTCCATATGGCTCTGTTTCTTGGGCTGCTGGAAGCAGCTGCCTTTCAGGATTTAACATCTGCACTGGGACTCATTTTGAGAAGGAGATGGAGGAGGAAGCTACCACCACTGCTATTATAAATCATGGATCTTCAAGGAAATTAGATAAGACACATCCCTAAGAGCACACTCAACTGGAAATGGCTCTAATATTATTCAGGGGCTAGAATATCTGACCTCTCTACTGGACTCATTTTGGGGGTTGATGATCCTCCGCACTGCACTGCTACAGCTTCCCGGAAAGAATGAACCATCAGATTCGAGTGCTAGTTTGTCAGCAAGCTTGCCTCACACTCTGATTACTGGGCAGACTGAGCCAGCTGCCTCATTAAGAGCCTGGCTTTTAGACAGAGCCGATTATATCGGAGAGCAGGAAATGGTTACACTATTTACAAATGGGGAAATGAGGGAGTGAGGAGAAATTTTCGATTTTTCTAAATTCATATTGAAAAATGCCAAAACTGTAAAAGTGGGGTACTGGCTGATTGTGGGACCAATTACAGGGAAATCTGCCCCGTGACAGAAAAATATAGCAAAGAGATTGACTCTGGCAGCACCACGTTCATGGGCACACTGATAAAATGATTGCAATCGGATTGAAAATAAGACCCTACAGGTAGAAGTGGTTTTTAATAGTCCAGTTCTACACCTCTGAAAGGTTCATTTTAGCCCGTTTATAAAGGATTTCACAGGAAAGACTCTGCTGGAAGCCCTTCCAGGCTCGCTCAGCCTTTCCTTAGACAAATGTTGAGGCAACTCCCAATTTCTATTTGGGATATACCAGTTTTATTTATTTACTTTATCTATCTATCTATCTATCTATCTATCTATCTATCTATCTATCTATCCATCTATCTATCTATTTATTTAAGCTTTCTTTTCTGGGGCACTAGAGAGTTAGGTCTCAGATTTCTCTGACACTTTGAATTATCCCATATTTTGTGGTTTCTTGCATCATATGATGATACTTTCTGATTCAGAAAAATTCCAAGTAGAAGAGAAATTCTCCAAAGTAGTCAAACTCAGACCCTTTAATTACCTGAGACACCTAGTAGAAAAGCGCCATTCTTAAAGGACAAAAATCTCAATCAATTAATTTATTGGGAAGAAGAATTATAGATGGCAGCAAAACACTGGGAGTCGAGGAATAAGGATTAGAAGAAATCTTTCCTCATCATAGGCAGTGCTATTTACTTTACATATATTTTGCAAGTTCTGTATTAAATAATTACAGAGCAATTGAGAAGAATTTAGGTCAAGCAATATGTTATTAGAAATGGCTTATACCTTTGAAGTTATGGTTGGGAGAATAATGGTTGCCTAAAGATGTCATCAACATCTCAATCTCCAGAATCTATGAATGTGTTGATTTGTTCATTTACATGGCAAAAGAGACTTTGCAAATTTGGAGATGGGGAGATTATCCTGGATTACCTTCTTGTCCAATCTAATCACATAAGTGCTTAAAGTGGAAACCTTTCTGGTTGGGTAAGAAAGAGTTGTGACAGTGAACAAAGGGTCAGAGAGATGTGATGTTGCCAGCTTTGAAGGTGAAAGAAGGGGGCTGAGAGCAAAGGAATGCAGGTGCCCTCTAAAATCCAGAAAAGGCAAGGAAATGGGTTCTCCACTAGAGCTTTCAGAAAGGAACACAGCCTTGCAGACGCAGTGAGACCTGTGTTGGACAGCTAACCTCCAGAACTGTAAGATAATAAATGCATTCTGTTTAAACTGCTAAATTTGTGGCAATTTATTACAGTAACAATAAAAAACTAATGCAGGGGCCTACTGGTGGAGCAGATGTTAAGTGCGCACGTTCCACTTTGGCGGCCCAGGATTCACCAGTTCGGATCCCAGGTGCAGACATGGCACTGCTTGGCAAGCCCAGCTGTGGCAGGCATCCCACATATAAAGTAGAGGAAGATGGACACGAATGTTAGCTCCAGTCTTCCTCAGCAAAAAGTGGAGGATCGGCAGCAGATGTTAGTTCAGGGCTGATCTTCCTCAAAAAAAAAAAAATTAAATAAAATTAAAAAAAAAAAACTAATGCAGAAGGATTATAACTTTGACAAATTTTACTATAACTCAGAAAATCTTTGACATGTACAAATATCATATAATCATCAAGAGGTGAATTACAAGAATGTGGGCAGATGGTCATGAAGAAGCCATTTTCTTTTTAATAATAATTTATGTATTTTGTTATATTTCTGATTCTAGAAATAATTCTGATTCAATATAGAAATTCTAGAAAATGAATAAAAATATAAGAAAAAAGAAAACGTAATGACTAAAATCTCAACATTCTTTGTCAACAACTATCAACATATTGTTACAATCCTATTTAAACTCTTTGCTAAGTATGTGTGTATATATACATATACACACATGCATAAACATACATACACACAGAACAATTGGAATTTTATTGTATATATACAAACAAAAAGAACCAATTAGAATACCTACTCTGCTCCAAGAATAGTGGATCTAATTAATTGTAAAGCCTTTGTTTTCCTGACTCCCTTAATGGATTTGTGAATGCACTTGCACACAATCTATACAGTTACAATGCTAGAAACTTGGCAGTCATCCTAGACATCTCCTTCTCCCTCGTTCCTCATCCCTAACCAACTATCAACCTCGGTCGATGTTATTTTCTTAACATGTTGTCTATTTCTTTCTTTCTCTGTTACTTCCACCCCATCCAAGCCACCATCACAGTCCACCTGGACTATATCGTTAGCCTCCGATGTTGTTTCATTCCGGTTCTCAAAAGCAGATCTTCACATGCATCCAGAGTGATCTTTCCAAAATACATATCAAATATCGTCCTGATATTTCAATGACTTCAAATCATCAAATATTTCATATCATCAAATATTTCAATGATTTCCCATTGCTCTTAGAATCAGACCAAAATATCCTGAATTTAAGCAAAAATGATCTGTATCTTGTGCCTTCTTTCTACTTCTCCAGTGTTTTCCTGTGTGGATGAATGCTTTGGGGGGAATTTAAAGAAGTTTTGAGATTTTTGATCCAGATCGCTGTCTATAGTGAAAAGACAATGCAAGAACAAGTCCCCTTGAGTTAATTTTGAGGAGATTTTTGCCAGACATCCCTGCTGAAAATTGGGCTCCATATAGTTTGTATTTCTCCTTTTTAACTAAATATTATGTGGTAAACATTTTTTCCATGTCATTAGAAGTTTCTCAGATGCAGCAGACCAGAGAAGGAGAGACTTTGGAGGTAGTATGGTCCAAGGGACCCCCATAGGAGAGAGTAAATAATGATGGAATTTGTAGATCATGTCAAAACAAACCCCAGAATTCTGCAGTCACTGGGGTCTGTGGTAACCATTTCATCCACTGATCCTGTGGGCGTGTCTCCTTTTCCTGCCTCAACAAAGTAAGACAAAATAAGCTGACATTCATTAAGAGTTTGTGCTGTGCCAAGCCCTGTGACATTTGGAGACTATCTGAAGTATACAAGAAAAGACAGACAACGCTAATCTCAGTCATTCTGCAAGAGAGGAAGAGAGGTCCATATTTAGTCATTCCTCTGAACAGGAAAATCCACGGAGAACTCAAGGAGCTAGGGAAGATTACTAGGGCAAACTTTCACTCCCCAGACAGAGAACTGGATGCCCTTCTGCTTTAGAAACAGATGGAACCAGATGCAAAGAGTGTAAAACAAGGAGCAAATTGCTGAGAGTCATATACTGATGGTCTTGCGGCCCATATGCTGATAACACATTGATCTGATGGGCATGGCCCTTATTATTTTCAAATTTTAATTGATTTATCTCATATTGTTCCAGAAATGTTTTAAGGTAGACTATAGGCTATGTAAAATACAATAACATTTATTGGAAAGAGGTAAAAAATTTTAAAGGAAAAGGTCAGGGATCAAAAAGTGGAATGGAGAACAAAGTAGAAAAAAGTGATGCCCTGGGACAGTTGTAGATTCTAAAGCACCAAACTCTGTCAATGTACCACTTGCAGGCAGTGGTGATGTAAGCCCTGATAAGGATAGAGCAGTAGGGCTTAGCCAGCAGTTGAGGCCTCTACGTTTTGGGGGATAGACAGATTCCCTTCCTGTTTGCTCCTCAAGCATCTTCCACAACCTCATTCAAAATATTCATCATACTCATGGGTACCTGTGTAGTGTCTATTTTCAGTGTTTAACGGTAAGCTCCATAAAAACTTGCTCTGGAATGTTTAGTACTAGAATGTTTAGAATGTATTCCCTCATGTAACACCGAGACTAGCATTTAGTAGTTACTCAATATATATTTTTTTAAGTTAATGACTACTGGATGAAGGCAGGAGAAATCAGAGAGAAACATGGGGAGAGTTAAAACGGGAATAAAATTTCTTTTTCAAAAATGACACTGCATGGTTGTATAATATGCAATCATATGGATGGTGCTATGACACGTTTAAACAGTCCCCTATTGTTTGACATCTTGTTTATTTGCAATAGCACTCTGCTGAATAACTTCATTCACAAATCTTTACCCCCTTTACAGTTAGACTGGATTTCTAAAGTGAAATCATTGCATTGAAGGATGTGAACTATTAGAAATGAATTATTGCCTTCTCGCCAAGGAGTAACTGCCTTATAATACCAGTTGGATGTTTGTATTCCTCCATCTTTTGTTATCCAGTCTCTACTTTCAGGGATCACTTCCCCAAAATTACTGCATATTTAAAAAGGCACTATGCCCTGACCCTCTCCAGTTTTGTACCCACCAACATGAGAGACCTTTGGTAAGCAGAATAATCTGCCACCTCAAGATGTGCATGCCCTAATCTCTGCAGTCTGTGACTATGTTATGTTGCACGGCAAAGAGGAAGTAAGATAACAGATGGAATTAAAGTTGCTAATCAGCTGACTTTAAAATAAAGAGATTATTCTAGATTATTTAGGCGGTCCTGATATAATCATAAAGGTCCTTTAAACATGGAAGAGAGAGGCAGAAGAGTCAGTGTCAGAGTGACACAATAGGAGAAGGACTCAAATGGCCACTGCTAGCTTTGAAGACGAAAGGGAGCCAAGAGCCAAGGAATGCAGGCAGCCTCTAGGAGCTGGAAAAAGCAAGGACCTGACTTCTCTGTTACAGGCTCTAGAAGGAACCAACTCCTTGCTTTTATCCCAGTGAGACTCATGTTGGAATCCTACTTTCTAGAACTGTAAGATAATAAATTTGTGTTGTTTTAAGCCACCAAGTTAGTGGCTTAAAGTAGAAGGTGCAGCAGCCGTAGGACACTAACATAACACTCTTCAGCTTCCAATAAGCCATCTCTGCCAAGCCTCATCTGTTCCCTCTTTACCTGGGAAAATACACCTTTCCCATTCCAGCATCAAGTGCTCAGCCAGCTGTCCATGCTGCTGCACCTTCTACTTTATGGCTGTGCCGCTTAAGATACAAAATAAAAATAGAGGAATAGTATTGTCAGGTCTAAGCTCAAACTCTAGGTTGGAATTCACATCCATTGATGTCTAACCAGCAGATCCACTGATATTGACAAACGCCAACCCTGGACCACAGCCCTATTCCTTTGGCTCTTGTCCTGAGTTCTATTTCCTTTGATAGATGCTAATCAGTACATATTCTCCAAAGGAGAGAACAATCTATTAACACAGTTTCTTAACCTATTTCAGAAGCATGGTCCTTCTCCCTTATAGATTCCAATCTAAAAAATCCTTACACATTTTTAAATACAAGCAGCAGACTTAGATACAGCAAATCAACTTAAATAAGGTGATTGCTTAGCCAATGTTTACTGCACCTTCTCTGTCAACAAATCCTAAACAGGAGGTCGGTCTCTGTGTGAGTCTCACTGGGAAATAGATTATTGTTTTATGGGACTCTTGTTGCAAATCTCTGTGAACTCTAACATCAGTCACAAGCAGAAGCTACAGTGTAGGAATTTAACAAATGCACACAGTCCTTGCCTAAGACCAATGCTCATGGTTTGGGTGCTCAATCAATGGTGCTAATGTCAGATCCAGATTCAACTAATGTTTGACAAGCACCCACAGTGTAACAGACCCTGTGCCAGGAGCTGTCACATTATCTTGTCAATTCTCACAACAGCCCTCATTTTACAAAGAAGAAAACTGTGACTCATAAGGGTTAAACACATTTCTCCAGCTCACACAAGCTGGTAAATGACAGAGCCAGTATTTGAACTTCCAGTCTTTTGATGTGGATTCAACGCTCTTTGCACTCTAACAATCCCTACCTCACAGCACTTAGACTAGGATGGTGGGAAGCACAGGCATGAAGCCAGCTCCCTGCTGTGGCCTGGCCCAATGGCCAGTCCAAGGCTCTGTATAACTCGTCTCTTCTGTCAAGAGCTCTGCTCATGGGCTCCCACTGGGACCAATATAGAGCAAGAGACTGGTGGTGCAAGCCATGGGAGGAAAATACAACTTCAGAAGCCTTGGAGCAGAATGTGCACCAGGAGGAGGGAAAGAAAATGATTATTTTGCAAAGGGGAAACTGATTCTCTAACTGCAGCCCCATAGGGGGAATTATACAAGTATTTTAACAAAGGAAACATTACCTAAATAAATGGGACTAGAATCACAACATTATAGAACTGGAGCAAACCTTAGACATTGTCCAGTCCTATTTCTCACTTCAAAGCTGAGGAAACTAGGGGTAGGAAATATTAAGGTTCATGGCCAAAATCTTACATGAAGCAATCATGGCAGTTGAATTAAAACCTCTCACAATTTAGGACAATGTTTTTTGGTTATAAATGATGTTATCTCTTCTAAAGGAGTATCATTTTAAATAACGGCACTGTATAATCTGGCCACATAATTTCTCATGTATTTTTATGAAAAAATGTCAATTCTTCATAGTAACATATCCTATTAAAATAACTAAAGAATGCAATAGGGCTCTAGTGAGTTTTGTAGCCACTTATTGCAAGACCCAGAGGAGAGTTGTAAAAGGCAGACAGACATGATTTGTCTGCATGAGTGGAATCCTTTGACTGTGGCTTTTCTTCAAACTAAACAATTAAGGTAAAATAATGAGTCATATACTTAAAGATAGATTTTTCTCATCTTTCATTAAGATATAAACTATCACTGTTAATGATGATGAAATGGCAACTGAAGAAAGCAGAAACGTTTTGTTTCCAAAGCGGCAAAATGACCAATAACTTTATCCCCAATGCCTGTGTTTGCTATACGTAACTGTATAACAAGAAAAGCCAGAATGAAAGCAGAACAGGCAATCTTGGAACAGTTTCTAAAATGATTCAATGCAGCCATCCATCTTCTTAAGTTGACCATGAAAATCCCCACTATGAATTCCTTCACTGATGCTGATTAAGCACTCTGATGATTTTTTATTGGAGGCAGTAAAAAAAAAAAGAAAAAAAACCAAAACTATGAAGAATGAAGAAAAGAACTTCACATGGTACGCTATATTCTATTAAATTAAATTCATGTAATTGGCTACTGAGTATTCCTGTGATCTTGATTTATATGCATGTTAGAAAACTTCATCTTCTTTAGGTACACTATATAGAGTTCATAAAATAGAATGTTAATGGTAATTTCCACAAAGCTGGGTGGCAAAAATTTGTTCAGGAATATTGACTCATATTATGCCATTTTATTTTGATGAGAAAATAAATTTTCAAGTCCTCAAATTCTAATTTATAATCCCCTTATTATAAATACATAACTGGCCTTAACTTTGATGAACATTCATACTAAGAAGAGTGCCAGGTTCCAGTTCATTGGTAAGTAGTCCATTCAGAAAGTTTTATCTATGTCATTGTAGGAGCTCGAAGAATTTTTGTCCAGAGTTGGCTCTAATCTAAATAATTTTTATAATCAGAAGTTCCCCAGGATGGCAGCATCCTTCCCCCTTTCTCTCTGTGGATAACAGAGTTTTCAGTCCCCATCCACTGGGATAATTATCTGCAGTCGGAGTGTACAGAGCCCCTTCATTAAGAGACTGCATGCTGAATTCCTTGGTTTGGAAATAAGCCACCCTAAAACTTGATGCAGTAGAGAAACTTTCCCTTTTAGGTAATCAGCCTAAAATCTGCTTTTTTTGGTTTGGATTCATGAGGGATAACAGGAGGTTATTTTCTTCCCAAATCACTTTAATTCTCTCTAGATAAAATAGGCAGTCATATTTGCATTAGTTTAATTAATACAGTTACATACGGATTCTTATTGCCTAGTAAAAAGTAGAAGATCAACTGCAAGGAAAACTGATCTAATTGAAAGTTGAAGATTTTTCTGCTCAGAGCTCAGTAGCGTTTTCCTTTGTATTCTTAATGAGTCCATGATAACGCATAATCCTATCACCTGCCAAAATGTTAGCTGTAGTTGGCGGGATGTGCATGGATGTGGGTATATGCGTGGTGTGTGCTTGAATGAACCTCTACGGCTGTGTACGCATACATGCTTGCATTCCTGGTAAGTGTTAATCTAGGCTAAAACATGAATATGCTCAGTGTTTTCAAAATGAGTTCTGAGGATTTGGAGTCTCACTAATATAACCTTTAGAAAGGGGATCCGCAGTGAGACTGAGAGCTCAAATGTGATTCCCAGTCACTTTGTGAGCTAGTAATTTGTTCTCTGCTATTTCCAGACACTTTAATTTTTTTTTTTTTTTACAATTCCTTCAATATCCTGGTGAGACTGCTGTTGTTTTCCATCTTACATAAGAAACAAACTAAATATGGAACGCCTAAGGGATGTAATTATCTTAAAGAAAAGGGAGACGGGAAATGACGACTCAAGATCTCTATGCGGTAAAGTCTTGGCAGTGCCAGGCTGGATTCTAATTCTGGGTGGAAGGAAGACCTACTTGGCAAGGGCCACTCTTTATGGTGCCAGCACAAGAAAGCAAAGAGTAAAAGTAGAGAACAGAAAAACTCGTCTCTGGGGAGTTCAATTCACATCTTTGATTCTTTTTTTTTTTTGGCTGGATCTCTTTGCTTGGCTCAAAATTTGTGTTTGTTTTGGCACCAGCAACTTACTTCTTAGGGATCTTCAGGAGATTATTCTAAATTTAAGTGTGTAGTTTAAGATGTTCTACTAAGTTTAGTAGAGAGAAAATACTAGAGACATTAATAAATAAAATATGGACAAAAAGTGTTTCCCAGTTATTGGAAAGAGAAAACAGGTTGTGCTGATGTGTGTGTATTTATAGTCACTGTATACATTTCTTTTCACACTAACCTCAGAGTCATAGGTCACAGGTGACAATCCCCCAAACTAGACAAGATTCTATAACATCTTTATTGGGATAGTATTAAAGTAAAAAGATTAGAAAGAAAATATATCAGAAAAAGCTAATAAAATGTAGTCCAAGAAACCACACTGTAATAAAAATAAATAAATAAAGTCACAGCATTCTGAATTTGCAAGATGGTGGGTTAAATAATGGGAATAGATTCCCCACTGAAAATATCTAAAATACCTAAGTGTAACATAAAACACTAATAAAAGACATTTTACTTATATTAATTTCAGACAAAATAGCCTGTAATGAAAAAATCACTAATAGAGATAAAGAGTATCACTTCATAATGATAAAAGGTTTAATTTACCAAGAATATATAACAATGGAAAATTTCTGTGCTCTTAGTTAATGCAGTTTCATATCTTTTAAACCCCAAAGTGAGAAATACATGAGTTCACACTGTAATTGAGAGATTTTAACATATTTCTTGCAGAAACTGAAAGACCAAGCAGACAAAATAAATCTGTAAGAATACAGAGGTTTTTAACAGCATAATAATAGACAAAAATTCTTCCACCCAACAAAGGCAGGGGCCTCATTTTTTTCAAAAACAAGGAAAAATTATAAAAATTAGCCACATACTGGGGTCTGTCACTTACTGGCTTTCTGTCCTTAGGGCATTTTTTAAACTCTGAGTCTCAATTTCCTCCCCTTTAAAATGGTGCAATAGCAGCTACCATGTAACACTAGTGAGGGGATTACATGAAGCAATGTGTGTCGAACACCTGGAGTTACAAGCTGCTCAGGAAATCAGGTATCTACGTACTATCCTAATATTTACCTCACTTGGGTTAAAGGGCAGAGCCCTCATAAAACTATCCTAATATTTAAAGGATTTGGAAAATAAGCTTATATTCAATTTGTCCCTAATTTAAATGGTTTTATATAATTCCATTTTTTTCTGTTTCTGCCCTGTGCTTTACAGTCTAAATATTTGAAATATTTAATACCAAAAGATTCTACTCCTAGTTCTTCAATCATTCTAGTTCCCCCTTTCTAGACTTTCTGTAGTTGTATTCTAGTTTTTGAGCATGATAATGCCAGTTGCGGCTGGATGGTGGGTACACTGGGGTTTCTGAAGTAGCTCCAACGTTCAAAAGAAGCCATTTTATTCAGAGGTCACAAATTCTCCCTCAGACATATTCCAATTCAGTTTTTACAAATTCCCAGAGTAGCCAAATAATATCCATGTAGTTTGTTCAAATGCGATCATTTTTAAAAGATATTCATAGCAATTATTTAGAGTGTTCTGAAATATTTTTCTTTGTTTGCACAGTATGTATGTAACTTAGCCAGAATACAAGCTCCTAGAAAGGCCCACAATTAATGTTCCTTTAGTATTCACTCACAGATCTTAGCAAGTGATAAATATGGTCAGTGTTCCATAAATACATGTTGATTTGTAAAGGATTCATCAGACACTTGCTAGATTAGAGAAAGGTCAAAGAAGAGGAAAGCAGCGTATGGAGGAGGAGAGACTGAACGAGACTTCAAAGGCTGAACTTTTGGGGAAACCCTCTAAGTGCACGCTGGTGTGCGATTGCTCACAGGCCATCGATGATGTAGACAGTATGTACAGTACAAACCAGAGCTGCGAGCAAGCTGATTTAATTTTTGTGTTAGCAGTGGAACAGACTATAAAATATTTATGTTCATATTCTAAATATGTATGCCTGGGGTAAATAAATAATTTACTGTTAGGGCTATACATTATTTACAAAGTTATTCCAAATATATATACTATTTGCATTTTACTGAAAGTAAAACAGGTAGAGTGATGGTCTTCTCGGCTTCTGAAGTAAAAAAAGAAAAGAAAAAATCACCAAGACTTAAGCTACAGTAGGAAGTTTTCTATAAAACAGAAAGAAATAGCAGAAGATAGCCCCAAATAGATCGGAAAAACCAAGAAAACTTAATCTTCCTTGTAGAAAATTACAATTTTACCTGATATCCCAAATTGCAACCATGGAATTACCTGGATTTTCTTTGAAATTTCTGAGGTGGGCTTGTGTATTAGAAACTTTGGTGCCAAAAGCTTTTTTTTCTTTTAAATTCCTTTAATTCCTTAAGGCTTGCCGTGACCTCAAAGAAGTAAGCAAGATAATGTCCTGTTTGGGTTGGGTGCTCAATAAAATGTGGTTATAAGGCTGATTCATTTTTTGGAATCACTCTGCTGAAGATTTCAAATCCCCAGCAATGACTTGGAAGAAAACTTCTTCTTGAATAAACTTGCTTTCTTGTTAAGCATATTATCTGTTGGTTGCCCAAACAGTTCAGCCTCATTCCCTTGGCAAGCAGAATTCTGAGTCAGAGTCGTTTTTAGACACATCTGTTCCCAATATCAAGCATGGAACCATGCCTTCTGGTCTCCCACACACAGGCCTGGAGGCACCCTCAGCATGGCTTGTAGGAGTTAAATCGAGCAGGATTGAGGGGTGGGTCTGCAACCCAGAGGCAGTAGACTCTACTGACCAAAGTTCTCATCTCCATCCTTCAGCCAAAGTATGGGCATATATTGGAAATTAACGATTCTTCCTTATGTGCCCCAAACCTCATTTCACACTGCATACTAGCAAGGACATAGGTTCTAGAAGCAGACATTCCCAGTTGCCTCCCTATTTTATCTGGTGATCTTGGGCAAGTTAACCTCTATGTGCTTCAGTTTCTTCATCTCTAAAATGGTGATAATAATATTAAACACTTCATAGGCTTTTTATGAGGATTAATTGAGTTAAAACACACAAAACGCTTGAATAATGCCTTACACATAGTAAGTTTTCAAGGAGTGGTAGCTGTTGTTATTATTATTATTGTTATTATTGATACATATTAGTCTTATCTATTAAACTTTGAGCTTATAAGAAAGGAATCTTCCTTGTTAATTTTGATAACTAGCATAGTTTTGGCCTCGTCAGATGATCAGAAAATATTTATGGAATGAAGGAATAGGTGGACACATATGAATAAATGGATTAATTAGCAAATGAGCAAGTGAAGTGAGATTTATACTTCAGCACAGAGGGTTATTAAGTTCTTGAGAATGTTCAGTGTAACTGACTCCCATCATATACATATATAACTCTACAATATAACTGTCATACAATTCATAACTTATTGACAATCTTTGTATCACTTAACTATAGATCCCTTTGTCATTCCTGAATAGATAAACTTTTCCCCCCAATTTGGGTGGAAATTGAAAAGATGTTGCTCTGATTTCCCTGTGCTATTGGCTGTTGCGTTTACCTAAGAAATTTGTAAAAATGGTGCTCTCAAAAAGGAGAATCTCTTGAGCTCCTTGGTAACTTTTTATGTTACATTGCTGAATCTCTCTTGCGAGCTTCCTACCAGTGAACTGGTGTTATGAACAACAATCTTTGGGTGGTAAAATCGTGGACAGTAGGTCTCTCAGTTTCCTGAGAACAATTGTACTTACCTTTCTCTAGGAGCTCTAGAGTCACAAAGGATTACAGTAACCCTGCTACCAGGAAATCACCTGGGAACATGGATCCTAATAGAGGCAGAGCTGGTTAGAACTTGTGGCAGCCAATGGGAGGAAGCAGAGGCAATATTGCTTTCTGGGATTTCCATGACCAACCCAGTGCCCAGACCTGGGGTTGGCTTGATCCAGTTGCCAACCTATGAGTGGGCAGGATGAGGTGTTGCCTGGACTACAGCCAAGTACAAAATCCATGTTGCTAGGTAAGGACCATTGGTGGTAGGGGAGGAAGTAGCCTATCATATCAAAAGTCTGCAGCATCCTCAGTTTGAATGTAAGAAAGGAGGGTGGAAGCCAACTCCAAAGAACCCATCTTATCGAGACTCAAAAGTGAGGACTCCTTGTTCTGCTCATATCCACACGTACAAGTCGGGGGTGCAGAGACGAATATTTATACAACATTTTGATCGGACCTAAAAATCATTCTTGACACTGACCCTCATTCCTTCCTTGATATTCACCCTATCCCTGAGCCATGCTAAGTCAATGTGTCACTTTCACCAATATTGGACTACCCAAAAGAGAAAGAATAACGGATAGAATAAAGGAGAGAGAGCAAGACTCAGGGATGGGTTGAGGCAGGGACCTCTGTTGTGTACAACACTTGATCATAAAGCTAAGTGAATATTTTGATGTAAATGACCACCATCTCAAAATCCCCTTTTTCAATTATTTTTACTTTTCGCAATGAAGTTTCTGATAAGAATTTATGTCTTTCAATATATATTCATTAATAGAGATAATGCTTTATGTCACTAAATTATCTGCCATCTAATTTAGAGTTCAAAGATCTCGTAGCTTTTTGCCACTTCTTTCTTCTGTTTTCCTCTTTAAAAAATTCTTTGATCTCTAAGAGTTAAAATGTTAATAATGCTTTTCTTTAAGATAGTGAATGATTTTTATTTTCTTTTGTGTGCTTTCACGTACTTTCTAAATATTGTACAAAGGACCTCCATCACTTTAGTAATCAGAAAAAAACTATTAAAGTAATAATGGAATCTCCAAAGAAAAACTCACAGTACTTCCCGTGAGGCCCTCCTCTGGCTTTCTTTCATGAAAACATTTTCTCTCTGCATGTGAGTCACAAGAAATTGCTTAGTGCTTTGTTATTCTTATTTCCATCAAGTCTCTTTTACATGATCCCCACTTCATTTCATCACCCCTGCTTCTACTCTTGTAATAAGATAGTTCATGGAGGGCAAAATAAAGATGGTATTTGTCAGTGGTGCTATGAAATACTTCTTCCAACTTTATGGTATTGATTGTTAATCAAAACTGCATCTCCTTACCCTCCCTCCATCTGCTCAGTTCACGTTTTGTGGCTGAGCATGAACTTAAAAAGGAAAGCCGTGTACTTTCTCCCATCTTCCCCATCTCTGGCGCCATCTCTAGTCACGCAGGATGGGGGAGGGTGACGCTCCAAGTCATATGCTCAGTTTGTTCCTCCCCTCACAAAGACATGTGGAAAGCACTTCTCATTCTTGCTTTTACTCAGGTCTAGTCGTTAGCTCATAGCAGCCCATTTTCTGTCTTTTAAGTTTATTTCTTAACAATTCAAAAGAGAGTAAAGATGCCTTTTTTACACTCTTTACACTTTCTGTTTCCACTGTTGATTCAATGTATGGACTAAGAGTTGCTTAGGGATGTTGCTACCTTCGGAAGCTCCTTCTCTGCTTTCTCCACTCTTGAGTCTTTCTTTTGAGAATAGGTGCTGGGCTTTACTGAGCTGGGACCTCACTCCATGGAGCACCTGGGTATAGCTGAGGCTTGACTGGATCTCAGATTCTTCTGCCTCTCCCATCCTGTCTTCCTTTCTCTTTTAGAGACATGACAGTTCTGGATCCTTTTTCATTGAAGGATATTCCCAGTGAGATTGCTAGAAAGAAATTTCGGTCAGATCTCTAGGAAGGAAAAAGAAAAGAGATGACTTTAGAAATGGACTGCTACAAATACTGGAGACCTAAACGTTCCTCAGTGCAATTCCAGAAAACTCCTCTGAGGGAAGAACATCCTGATTCTGTTTAAACATCCCTTTCTCCCATTCAGCAGGGCGTGATCAATGAAGAGTCCTCTACCCTTCTCTCTGTTGGAACACCTTCCTGCCCCACATCTGCCTGGCTAATTTCTACTCATCCTTCAAGATTCAGCTTACACATGAACTCTTCTTGGAATTAATTGTTTCCTCCTGCCTTAACTCCAGTGAATACCTTTCCCTACGGCCCACCCCTGTTTAGCTAGATGACCATCCTTCAAACATCCACAATACCCTCTTTACTGTGGTCCTCATCGTCTTGCATTGCAATTGTTTATTTTTGCCGCTAGACTGGGAGCACTTTCGGGAAAGGCTCTGTGTCTTCCTTTTCTTGTTCTCCTTGACACCTAACATGGAGCTTAGAGCACAGTAGGATCTTAGAAAGTATTTGTTGAATGGATAAAGGTTTGTGGCTCTGGTCCTTGTATTGCAGAGTCGAAAACATAGAACCCATAGTAGGCAACAAAGGCCACACTGTGTCTCAGAAGTTCCCCGCTGTGATTCAAACAGCCAGTGACATCTTTTTCTTGTTGGAAATGTGAGATATCAATAGAACCAAGTTTTCCTGAAAATAAAGTCCCCATGTAGCCTCTGGGACTCCACAGCAAGGCTCCCACAGTAGAAAGGGCTAATCTGTACCATTGTGTTCTTCATCTCTTCTTGTTTCCTTAGCCATCTCATGCAATTCAATTTGGTTGTTTTTATGATTCTTCATCTCTAACATTGGCAAGAGGCCGGTGAGTAAGAAAAAAGTCTCTGATGTTGCACGACTGTTTGGCAGTCACTCATAGTTTTGGAAATCCAGAGACCATCCTGTTGTTGTCTGTGCAGTGGCATAGCTCCAAATATTTCAGCTCTGAAAAATGAGCTCAGTTTCTGTCTATGAGCTAACACATACACTTTGCACATACTCTATTGTCAGTTATGTGGAGAGAGTGTCCCAGAATAAAAATGCTAAAACTGAATGGGCTCCTTGAGATCATAATCTTATTTTTCAAAAAAAAAAGAATGTGACAGCCAGAGAAGTGAAGTGATTTTCTCAAGGTCACAGAGCATTTAGTAATAAAAATAGGAGTGGAACTAGAAGTCAGGTGTCTTGTGTCCAGTCTAGTGCTTGTTCTCAACACACTCCACAGTCCTTTCCAGCCTGGAGGAGGAGGGCTCGTGACTCAGAGTGGAGCATGGAGAAAGGAGTGAATTCCCCTTTCTAAAACAGGGGGAAGATAATTCTGGGAAGACTGGTATGTGACCTTAGGCAGCTATGGAATCTCTCTGGGACTTAGTTTCCTTGTCTGTAAAGTGAGAATGACAATGGCTACCCAACCAGCTGTTTGGAAGATTAGGTGACATCATGTTAGCACAGGGCATGGCCCAGAGCCCAGCCTTAGGGGACACTCAGTGAACAAAGGCCACCATTACCAAGGAGCATGTTGTCCAGCTCTGCTCCAGTAGCAGCTCCAAACAGCTTCCCAGTGGCACTCAACACAGCAACCCGCTGGCTGCAGAACCGGACACATTGGTGTGAAGGGTTTGAGAGCAAATCTGGTGTGTAAGAAAACAACCAAATTCCCATAAAGCCTAATTATTTGCACTGTTTATTAATAGACCTGCTCCTTGTCCTCTCCCTCAGCAACAAATTAGGGTCTGACTTGAGGTATTGCTCTGGGAAAGCAGGGCCTCGCATGCATTTCTGCGGGGGTATCTCCTGCATAATGCAGTTGCACATCCAAAGGGGGCCTGGATGGCTGCCCACTCTCAGCTTCCCTTTGTATCTCTCATCATTACCCATAAAAGCCTTCATTATGATTCGGGTCCCCTTTATTGCACATATAAATAAAATCTGACACAATCGTAAGTAAATCCTTTAGTGGTAAAAGCTGATAGAAGAGGGCAAAAATTAATTTTATGCATGAAGAATCTCATTAAGTAGCTCCACGGAAATAAACGGAACTGGCATCAGAGACTGGCGGGGCGCAGGCTTCTCTAGTCTGCAGGTTCCACGGCCTTCCCAGGAGGAAGCAGTGTGCTCCTGCTGCCGCTGGTGGCACCCGGGATCACACGTTGTGCCAGAGCCGCACCTGCGGGAAAAGGCTTCAGTCCAAGGCAGACAAAGCCTAGCCCCAAGGCTCTTCTACTCCAGCTCCCCAGAGGCCCCAGGCTGGGGAAGGGCCTTCTAGAATCCTTGCAGGCAGCCCTGGGCAAGGCAGGAGACTGCTCCTGAGAAGATTGCATTCAAGATACCGGCTAAACTCTAGCTCCTCCTCTGTAGGATCCTCCAGTGCTAATTTTAACCCCCTAGATGGCCCTCAAAGAGGGGCTGAAGGATGGAGTGGAGGCCCAAAACGGGAGGAGAAGAGAGAAAATGGGCTGCAGTAGCCGCAGCTCCAGCAGAACAAGGATTTGTCCACCTGGGGCAGGAAACGCACAACAGACTCAGATGCTCTGCTATTGGGGCCCAAGCTTCACTGACCGATTCCATATCAGTTCTTGACTGACTGATGCTATGTCTAATCACTGCACTTTTTCTGGTTTTGATTCATATTGTGTAGGATCAAGGATCCATTTAACGTGGTTTGTTTCCCCTCCTGGAAGAGAAGCTGTTGACATAAAGACAAAAATATTCTGTTCAGTCCATCTCCTTTCACCAGCTTTCTACTCTCAGCCATTGTTTGTCCCAGCCTGTGCCATTCATCAGTGCAGGATGAGCTTGTTCTGGATTCTCTAAAATGACTCATTATCAGTTAGCAGTGGTTTCAGTGTACAAAGACCACTTCATACCCAAGCAGCTTATTGCAGATCATTTTGATTGGTCAACTATGTGTGTAAAAACAATAGATTTTAAACATATGGTGCAAGTCTGCAGAGAAGACAAGATTTTAAGAAAAGATTATGTTCTTCACTTATTTTCCAGCATGGCTAGGTGTCTTCTAAGGAATAGGCAATCAGATGCAATGGGGGCTGTATGGGTATCAGAGAAAACAAGCAATAACAATACTAATAAGAGCAGGAAGGAAAGAGCAATCCTTCAATAACAGTCCCATATTGGTGTTAAACTGTTCCAGAGAAATTCCATCTGTAAATCCCTGAAACATGCTGAGAAGACACTGAACACACTAACATTGTGCTCAGGCGGCCGTGGGGCAGAAATAGCATTAGAATAATGGTCAGGAGGGAATTGAATTCAGAAGCAGCAGGAAGTGATAGAACTAAGTTTGAATCCCAGCTCCTTCTCTTAGCAGGTCTGAGACCCTGTGTAAAACAGTTCATCTTTCTGGGCATCAGTCTCCTTAGAGTTCCTCTGAGGATTGTAGAAAGCTCCGCAGTGCCTCTTCTACCACTGGTTCTCCATAAATGACAGCTCGTACGAGACTTTAGGGAGCTGAGGTTGGATGTGTAAGGTGAGCCAGATTGTAATCTCTGGGCCTTTTCCAACCATTCGCATCTGACTACTCGTTCATCTCACTGAATATCTTCTGTCCCATATGTCGTGCCTTCCCTTTGATGAAAGTACCAAAGTGATTAGGATAAAGAGCAAATACACTTTTGAAATGTCAGCCCAAGAGCATTGTTTGGATATGGTTTCCAAGTTCCTTTCCAAATTATTTTCAAAGAATTCAATTTTCTTTCTTAACTATGCTTGCTGATCAAGGCACCTGCTTCACTGGTCGGGAATGCCTTTGGCTTTAAAAACTCTGTCCTCATCATAAGCCTCAGCTTAATTGCTTTGCTCTCAATTTTATTTCGACTGTGACCAAAAAAAACAGGTAATATTTTAGTTATTAATACTTCATTTAAAGTGAAAAAAGTCTAAAATCTAACTAACTGTCATGCCTCCAGTTTATTAGGGAATTATCCATTTGTGATTAAGTGAAGATAGTTTTGCTAAATAGTAAGATCATGAAATCTATGCAAGTTACTTGCTGCTCTTTCAGAAAGCCATGCTTTAATGCAGATTTAACACTTTGAAAAATGTGAATTTACCTGTTTCTTCCTAGGTTCTTTTTCATGTATTTTGATCTCATGGAACTATTATTAGACAAGGGTGAAACATGAGGTAAAAGGAACCTCGTGGTTTTCCAAACTAGCTGCACATTCCATCTTTTGTGGGGCCTTAAAAAATACGGCATCTTGGGGCCAGCCCAGTGGCACAGTGGTTAAGTTCACGTGCTCTACTTCAGTGGCCCTGGGTTGGCAGGTTCAAATCTCAGGCGCAGACCTACACACTACTCATCAAGCCATGCTGTGCCATGCAAAAATAGAAGAAGATTGCCACCAGTGTTGGCTCCGTGACAATCATCCTCAAGCAAAAGAGAGGAACATTGGCAACAGATGCTAGCTCAGGGACAATCTTCCTCACCAAAAAATTAAATTAATCAAAAAATTGAAAAATATGGAATCTTGGAACTTACCCCCAGATATCCAGGAGTACAGCTTGAGGTGTTCTTTTAAATCACCCATGTGCCACTGTTCCATGAGCCTGTATTTGGGGAACATTAATCTAGTCCAAATTCCACATTTCACTACTGAGGAAATCAAAAGAAAGAGGATTTAAAGCAACTGTAAAGGTCACAGAGCTAGATAATGACAAATAGAATTCTGACTACTACAGCCATTCTGAATCCACCACTTTCATGCTGCTCCTTGGAACAATCGGTTTGATGTTACTATCTGTATGGGACTTATGAAATGATTTCTTTAACATATGACTGAAAAGGTAGACTCTGTAATCCTTATCCTAAACTATAGAAAATAATATTACAATATCAAAACAGAAAAATGGCAACATTATAATGGAAGATGCCTCCAAAAGAATTTGAATTTGGAGAGAGAATGGACAAGATTTAGGAAATCTCAATTTTGCTTTCTCAGCAGTTTCTGGAAGGCACTCCACTTATCTGACCTGTTGGGTCTTGGGATGGCCAAGCAAGGTATCTTTGCTTATTTAACAACCACATCGACTCCTGCATTGATGGCCCAGGTACTGAGGAACTCGTGCTGTAATTGGCCAAGCTATGACATGATTGGTTTAGCTCAGAGGAGGAACCAGGCATGCTATCTTGTAACTCTTTGAGAATCCAGATCATCCCACGTGATAGAATCTGGCCACTCTTTCCACCTCTTTTTCCAATTCTGCCTTATCTCCACAATGGTTCTGGGAGAAGCAGTTGGGATAGATACATGCACCATAAATAAATTGTCCAATAAATTGTCCAATAGCTGCAGAGTTCCTGGAGTTGGGGCTGATGGCAATCCTTGACCCTGTCCTGACTCTGTATGCCCTCTGGGTTGGTAGCAGTAAACTCCTGTACTTTGCTCCTCTCCTTTTTGTCTCAGATCTCCCTTTTCATGATGATAGCAGAAACTAATTCCTTTGTGTTTTCCATGTTTGAATGGCTTAAGTTCCCCTGATGAGTTCAGTGTAAAGACAATTTGTATGGTAAGGACTTATTAAATTCTGAGCAAAATGTGGCAATTTGGCTATTAGCATAGTGTTTGGTCATCAATATAAGTCTATAATAATAAAATAATAACTACTGATGACTCCTTATAATATTAATCATGTTAACGATTTTGATACAGAAGTGTTTTTCTTGTGAAAGATTCCAAATCCCTTTATCATATTCAAAAACAAATATGCTCAGTCTGCAGCTAGCAGCTTTTTAATCTACATTCCCAAAGCATCTTGAATTAGAAGAACATATTTCTTCAGCGCATTTAACACAATATTCTATAATTACTTGTTTTTAAGTCCATCTCCTTTGCTAGATTTTGAGCGCCTCAAGAGCAAATGCCATGACTGATTTGCTGTATCCTCAGGAGCCTAATGCAAGGCCTGGCCCCAGTAGTGTTCAGAAAATGCTTGTGAATGAATTCAGGGAAGCTCTTGGGCTCAAGAAGACACTGGGTGGTCATGGCAGCCGAGACAAGGCGTCCGTCAAAGAACCACGAGCACTCTGGACTTCGAGTTTTGGTTTTACACATTGCAAAGAGTCCCGCTCCTGCCTGCCTTGTGACACACACTGCTGTGGGTTAGAAGCCTTGGCAGGGGTAAGGCTTTTTGCCATTCTGTCAAACTTGGCAACTTGCTATAAATTTGGATAACAGGTCTACTCAGTTAAAAAAAAAATGAGGCAATCTGGGCTTTTTCTTCTCTTTATTGGAGTCAGATAGCTGTACAATTTTTTTCAGGCTTCATTTTACTGCCTTCTGGTTATAAGAGAATAGAGAAACCACCTTAGATGGGAATTTACATTAAGCTGGCGCTCTCCAGCTAGGTGGCCGTTTGCTACAGAGAGGATTATTTGCAAGAAACTGTTTTAGAATTCAGAGTGCACAGACACACTACACTAGCTTTTTGGTTTAATAATGATTCCTAAGAAGGCACAACTGACCTATGCATTCATCCAATAAGTATTTGTTATGGTTCCGGTAAATTAGGCCAAGATTTTCCTCTACAGTTACTTTTGGAGATAAAACACCAGGTAAGCAGAAAAAGCTTCCTGGTCTCCAGAGCTTTAGCAGATATTTAATTCTCCTTTGCCAGGGTACAATCAGCAGATGTCGTAAATTAGACTCTTAGAATCCATCAAGGGTCCCATCCTAGAGTCTTGGCAGGTAGGAGTGGGCTGCACTAGTTGCTATGAGGGGAAAAAAAGCAAACAGTGCCCTCTGCACTGCACATGTTCTATCCCAAACGCACTTATGTTCATCTTGCTGACTCGGTAACTGAACTCAAACAGAGCCTGCCCACTTTGATTTGCTCCTTTCTCTTAATGCTTTCCAAAAAGTAACAGGAGAATTGCAAATAAAGGAACAAATGAGGAAAAGAAGATACACCCTAAGTAGTTTTTAAACAATTCATCTGGAAACTTATACACAGCTGCCTACGCGTCTGAAGGCCATTACCAGTTCCTGGAAGGATAATATCCCCACTTTCTGTGCACTGCATTTATCTTCTCTGCTTGGCAGGAGAAAACCGTTCTGCTTTGCCTTGCAGGAGATCAGGGACCAATTTTCATCTCACCTGCTTTCATCTCAGCTCATACCACCACCTAGTAGGGCGCTGGGCATGTAATGTTCAGTAAATATTTGTATACTTTACTCAGTGGTCCTATTTCCTCCTGTACTAAACAAAACAAGACAAAGTCACTTGAGTCTGAGATATCTGCAGAAAAGAGTGGCTAGGAGGATTCCAGGCATCTTTAGTAGAACGGCGTACCATATCAGGTCATAGCCGTCTTTTCACATTAGGTGTGGCTCTTTCTAATTCCCCAAATCGATACACTAGCTCTGATGTTTACCACTCCCTGACGACTACTTGTGGTGGTTTGTAAAGAGTACAGTGACTCAGTAGTTTCCAGTCCTGACATTATGTGACCTCAGAAAAATTATGTAACTTCATTGGACATTTATTTCTTTATCTATATAATAAGAAGGTTAGAATAAATCATCTCTAAGATTAGAATGGTTGAGGTTTTCTCTGGGTGCCAATACCACTCTGAGGGCAGGCCCTGCCTGGAGCACTGTGCTGATGAAAATTGGGAGATCCCGTTCTGGCTCAGAAAATGAATATCTGGTTTGAACACGATGTCTGTTGTCCAGGTGGAAGGGAGAGTTTTCAGATTGAGTAGTATGCGTACACCAGCTGTTTTCTGACCCATACTAGTTGTGTGGCTGTGGACAAGTTACTGAAGTGGTTTTTTAAATCTGTAAGTGAACATAATGTTAGTACCTAATTTGTGGAGTGGTAATGAGAATTAAATATGGTGATGATACATATGAAACACTTAGAACAGTGACTAGAACATGGTATATACTCAGTAAATGTTAGCTATTATTATTTTTGTTATTAATATTACATTTCAATTATATAACTAAGATCTCTTTCAGCTCCAGTATTTAATTATAATAAGCTGATACTTGCATTTGAAGAAAAGGACTAGACTAGACTTATGGTGTGCATTGAAATGCTTGATTTTGGATAATCTTCTAAGAAATGTCATTGGTGGTTTGCCACTGGGGGTCAGGAGCAATCATTCTTCAGAGTTGGTAGCAAATAAGTTAGTCCTATTTCCACGGCAAGTAGACTGCCAGGTAATGATAAATGTAACTGGGATTCTTTCTTCTTTCTACTTTTCATTTATTTGCTAATTCATAAAATATATAATTAGTGAATACCTACTATGTGCCAGACACTGTTGTAGACACTGAAGATGCAGTGATAATTAAAGCAGACAATATCCCTGTTCTCTAAGAGCTTACTTCTAGTGGGGGTAACAGGCAACAAATAAGTAACAAAGAAAAAGATCAATTTCAAGTAGTGATAGGTGCTATGATGACAATAAAACAGTTGTGTGATAGCACATACTTTATACTGGGTGGCCAGTAAAGGCGTCTGTGGGGACAAATATTTGAGCTGCATCCTGAGTTATAAGTAGGAATCAGCTACTTGAGGATATGAGGAAGATTGTTCCAGTCAGTGGGAACAGCTTGTACAAAGGCCTTCACAGAGGAGCTTGGTATAATTAAGGAACAGAAAGAAGCCCAGTGTGGTTGGAGCAGAGTTAGCACAGAGAAGAATAGAAAGGGCTGAGATGGGCAGTCAGGTGGGGACCAGATGGTTTTGAGCATTTTAGGTCCTGGTAAGAAATTTAGATTTTATTCCAAATGTATTGAGAAGCCATCCAAATGCTATAAGCAGGGAAGTGACACAATCTGATATACATTTTTAAGAGATCACTGATGTCTTTGTGACAAATGGACTTCAGTGGACAAAAGTGAAATCAGTTAACCAGTTGCCACTAATCCAAGTAAGAGTTGAAGGGGCTTGGAAGGTGAAGAGAATGGACAGATTGGGGATCTTCAGAGACGGAGGTGAGAAGATATGCTTCCAAAAGTGTTTAACATCTTATCTAATATCACATTTGTCCATATCTGAAAACTTCTTTAAGGCCTTAAGTCCACCATTTCCTCAAGTATTTTCATTAGTCTGTAAGTATTCTGCTTGGTGTTCTAGAAGCCTAAATGTATTAATGCTACTTTTCTGAGTATTTGTCTTGGAAAAGAAAATTGCTCCCTTGCAAGTCACACACTAAGAAAGTGAATCAATAGGTACCGCCAAAACGAATATCATTGCTTGGTCTCGGAGATGTCACTCTGATTTTTATTGTGCTTCCACATAAAATAAATTCTTTCAATTTCACAGCAAGTAATTAAATGCCCATTAAAATCCTCACTTGTTAGAGAGGGAACATGAAGTAACCTCTATTCCTAAACCAAAGAACTCGCAAAACTTGCAACATTCCCCCTGCTTGGCTGGCCCAATGTGGGTGAGCTCCTTGCTTCCTGTCTTTCTAAGTCTAGACCACTAGAGATTAAACAAGTCACTTTGTGAAGTCTAACTTCCCCAAAGGAAACTCTAATCTCAATATATATCTGGCAGTGACTTTGTCCCCACTACATTGCTTTTAAGATATGTTTCTGGGATTCCTGCTATCCTAGAGGAGGGATTGAGAGCTCAAGTCCCTTTGCTTCCCATTCAAATGAGTAATGTGTCTCTGCTCTTATTGATCTTTCTTATCTTGTCACTTTCACATCTAGCTACAGACATGTTTCTCCAGCACAGTTTGACTTTCATCGTGGGCAAAGTTTGGCTGTTCATTTGTAAAGTACAGAATATATAAAATATAGTTGACTGGTCAGCTAATCAGTATGTAGATCACTCAGGCCTTTACATATATTTTTTAATCCCTAACCTTTCCTCTCTAATGTCAGCAGAACGCTCGTTTATTGGAAGGGTAATGAGTAGCTCTTAGAAGGAAAGACTGACTAAAAAACTTAGAAAATGAACATACCTGAAGTAAGGTAGGTGAAGAGAACTATTGCTAAAATATAGTATGGAAGAGCTGGTTGGAATGCCACGCACTGCACTGAATGCACTGTCCCTGTTAGGGGGCCCCAGTACCGCCATTGGCCCCACTTCATCAGTACTACTAGACAATGAGTAATACTGCCAATGCCAATGCCAATGCCTCCTTAGGCAGAGCTGCCGCTGTTTTCCCAGATGCTGCTGTTTCTGTCTCTGCTGCTTCTGCCACAACCAGATTGAGTTCCGGACTGTCCCTAGTTCTTTGTGTCATTACATCTAGATTCAAACTCCCAGGAGGCAGTGTCCCTCTGGAAGTAATTAGATTCCTAAACTGGTATTTTTGGCTTCTATAGTGATAGGCAGTACTTTGCATCTCAGTCTTTAATTCTGGGACTTAAATATATATCTTAGAAGTTGCTTTGATGAAAGTCTGTTGGGAGTAACTTTTGTAGTTTATGACAACACTGTCTGTTTCTCTCTTTTTCCAAAAGTTTAATAGATATTTACAAGACACAACAGACTGTATGTATTTGAAGTGTACAATTGATGTTTTGAAATATGTATACACTGTGAAATCATCACTCTCAGAAGTTTTCTACTGTTCTTCCCTGTCTCCTCCTAAGCAGCTATAGGTTAATTTGAATTTTCTAGAATTGCGTGAAAATGTAGTCATACAACATGTACTGTTTTATGTCTGACTTTTTTCACTCAGTATAATTGTTTCAGATTCGTCTATGTTGTTATTAATAGGTTTTTTTTTTACTGCTGATTAGTGGCTCATTGTGTGTGTGTGTGTGTGTGTGTGTGCATGACAATTTCTTTGTACATTTACCTTTTTATGGACATTTGGGTTGTTTCTAGTTTTTGACTATTACAAATAAAGATCTTCTGAATGTTTGTGTACAAGTTTTTGTGTGCATATATGCTTTTATTTCTCTTAAATAAATACCCAGGAGTGGAATGTCTGGGTCATATTTTAGGTATATATTTAACTTTTTAAGAAACTGCAAAATATTTTCCAAAGCAATTGCACCATTTTACCACCAGCAGTGCATAAAAGTTCCAGTTGCTCCATGTCATCCCCAATGCTTGACATGGCCCAAAATTGCCATAGTCAGGCTGTCAAAGGTCTGGTAACACATATTACAGTTCACGATCCAGTGGAAAAGAGAGAATATCTCCTTTCTAATACCATATATAAAATATTAGGAAATAATTCTACCAGTGTGCCAATCATTGTCTCATGACGCTCTTGGCCAAGAAAGGAAAGAGAGAATAATTGGAAATTCCATCATGGCTGCAGAAAATGGGGGAGGAAAAGTTCCCCAAAGCACGGCAGGCTTATTACCAGTGAAATGGAGGGAATCTAGGTAAATAAAACACTAGATGTTTTAGTATCGCCTTGAGTTTAAGGAGTGTGGAGATTGAAAGAAACACTAGTAACAGTATCCAATAAACTTTGTGAGTAATACACAAGGTAGGCAATATAAATCTGGCTTTCTATGTCCGAGAGGATCAGGCAAGAAGGGGAATGATGGTTCAAGATAAAAGATCTGGAGTATATAGTGTTCCCAATAAGGACCCCATGTGTTGACCCAGAAGAGCTCAGTGGGAGGTAATAAATGAGTCCTGGAAAATGAGCCAAGAAAAAAACCAACACAGTGGCTTTTAGTATATCTTGGAAGCTTGAGAGTGCCTCCTGGGAGTTCATACTTTATCACTTAACTTGATGACTATTCCTTATGATTAAAAGATTCTGCCAATGAATCATGAACACAACATGGAAAACAGTAAGTTCAAGAAGTGTTTAATTATCCCCAACTTAAAGCAGCCCTAGTTCTGGCCTTCAGGCTCATCTCTGTATGTTCCACCTTTTCTTTAAGTCTAGCCTTCCTTCAAGAATGCGCTCGGCTAGTGGGGAGATGTTGGATATTTAGTTTCCTCACTACGATTAATTATTCTAGTGATTTGGATAATATTCAAATAGAAATGTGGATTGTTATTTTGAGGTACCAATTTGTATTCTGCTTCTGTAAGCCTGGTCTTTCTTTGTATTTTTATCTTCAGTGCAGAGATGACATTTTTAATGTTAATATTAATGATATCATCTAATTACAGCTTGCCGATGCTTTATGGAAATAAAGTCCGTTGCGTGATAGAGATTTGCATGAGATATTGATGCCTCTCAAGTGTTTCAGAACTTAAACCAATTAAATTGTTTCCATCTCTTATGAGGTTTGAGTAATTATCTAATGAAACATATAAAATTATTGCCATTATAAAGAGGTATTTCATTGAGAGGGAATGCGGATGTTTGAATTCCAAAACAAAGGTGAGGAGGATCCTTTGACTTGCAATGTTTCAGATGTGCTGGTTTGACACTGAAATGTCTATTCTTCACCTCTACCTAACCCACCTCATTTCTCTCCATCTCATTAAATTGCTGCTATAGACTTACTCACTGGGAAAAGTTTTGTCTGCAAACTTAAGCATTGCTACCACGTTCTCTCAGGTATAAATACTCCTTAAAACCAGGTTCATGGGCCTTAGCTTTCATTGGCCATTCTTTCATTCCAAACTTCCAAGGCCAGCGTTCTATCATTTGACTGAAACAGTCTTTAATTCCAGGTGCTAGGTGGCATGGCTACGTGAAGACCACAGTGACTAAAAGATGAAGCCACTTTTTATTTCGTGTTCTCTAACTTGCCTGACTGATTCTCTCATATTCATCACATCAAAACAGAGTGGCTTCTTTGCTCTGAACTTTAGGCTGCACTGAATCAGAAAAGAAACTTAGATCAGAAACAGAAAATGTTCTTCAAACGAGTTTCCTAAAAAGACTTCAACAGCAATTACCAGGAGACTTCTGGAGAACTCAACAATTTCTTTGGGAACTCAAGAAAAAAGTGGTACTTCTAAATAAATCATCCCAGGAACATTAGTGAGCAAGGTCTTTAAAATAGATGCCTCAGGAGTTGAATTTTCTCAGCAAACACTATCAGTAGTTCATAGAAAATCTCCATACCACAGTTGAACATTGCAATAATAGCTTTCTTTCATTCATTTCTTTGAATAATTGAGGGTTCTCGTTATCTTTATGATATGATGACTCAGCTAAATATTTGCTAAGAATATATGTGCTCCAAACTGTGGATACAGCTAGCGGAGTTGAAAAAAAAGCAGGAAAATAGTCATTCCCTTACAATCTAGTAGTAAAGACATTAAGAAAATAAACAAGGAACAAAGTTATTAGATGCTACAGTAAGAGCACCAAACCAGGATTCAGGACACCTGGAGGGGCCTTCATGCTCTGCTAGTTTTTTACTGGGCGGCTTTAGGCAAATCAGGTAATCTTTTTGGATCACAAGTTCTTCATATATAAAATTATAATGTTAGATTAACCTTTTAGGATTGGTTTCCTCATGTAATCATATTTCTAAAGGTAGAAATGGTACAAAGGGAGGTTCTTTTACATTTTTGTTCCCTTTTCATTTCTTACCTGAATTACCAATAGTGTTCTATATCCTGGGAGCTGATCCTCACCCAATTAGCTCCTGTTCTGATGTTCCCCAAATGACATTACTGATTCAAGGGACAGTCACTTTTTATTGCTGGTTGACATATTTTGAATCTTCTCCTCCATTTCCATCTTCATTATAGTCTGGGAAGCTGTATCCTCTTCCTCAGACTCCTCCACAGCCAGAGGTGATCAAGTTATTCAATTCTGATTAATGAAATGTAACCAGTAGTTTAGTGGAGTTACCTGGGGAAAGTTTTCTTTCCCTCTTGTGTTTCCTTCTCGCCTTTTACTGCTGTTTTAAACACAATATGATGCCTGAAGCTGAGGCAACCATCTTGTTTGGTGTTGAGCCTCTGAACCAACCAGTAGCCACCTACCTCCAAGCTTCCTGTTGTATAAAACAAACAAACAAACAAAACCTTCACTTAATTTTATACTGCTGTAAATTGAGTTTTATGTTACTCGTATTTTAAACTATTCCTAACTGATACAGCACATTATGAAGTAATACGCATATAAAACTTCTTCATTATCTGAGGATAATTGGTGCTGAAAAAGGCCACTTCAGTTGAAATCACAAAAAGCAGGGACATCAACATCATAGTGAATAAGGGTAAAGCGTTTAATTGAGATTTTGTCTTAGAAAATGAAACTCAAATTGGTGAAAATAATTTAATTAATACTTAACATTTGGGTTATAATTATAACTACAGGCAATGATACCATTGTGATTTTTTCAATAGCTTTATAGAGGTATAATTGATATGTCACAAAATTTGCCCATTATAAATGTAAAGTTGGACAATTTTTAGTAAATTTATACAGTTGTACAATTATCACCACAATCCTGTTTTAGAACATATCTGTCACCCTAAAAATTTCCCTCATGCATGTTTTTTAGTCAAGCTTCACACCTGCCTGCAGCCCCAGACAATCACTAACCAGCTTTCTATAGCTATGGATTGGCCTTTTCCAGAAATTTCGTGTAAGTGGAACTATACAATATGTAGTCTTTCGTGTATGTCTTCTTTCATTTAACATAGTGGTTATGAGGCACATTTATGTTGTTGCATGAATTAGTAATTTGATCTTTTGCTGCATAGTAATCCATTCTTTGGATATACTTCATTTTGTTTATCCATTCACCAGTTCATAGATATTTGGATTGTTTCCAGTTTTGAGTTATTATGAAAAATACTGTTATAAACATTGGTGAAAAAATCTTTGTGTAGACATACGCTTTCATATCTCTTGGGTAAATACCTAGGAGTGAAATTACTGGATCATATGGTAAGTATATGTTTAACACTGTTAAAAACTGCCTAACTGTTTTCCAAATTGGCTGTGCCAATTTGCATTTCCACCAGCAATGGATGAGCCTTCTAGTTTCTCCACGTGTTCTCCAACTCTTGTAACTGTCTGTCTTTTGGTTAATGACCATTCTAGTAAATGTATAGCATTGTCTCATTGTGGTTTTAATTTTCATTTCTCTAATGTCTAATGGTGTTGAGAAACTCTTCATGTGATTATTGTCCATTTATATGTAATTTTTTTCCCATTTTAAAGTTGAGTTTTGGTATTACTGCATAGAGAGTTCTTATAAATTTATACAAGATGCACAACACTTATTGGATATATGATTTGAAAATATTATCTCCCATTGTGTGACTTGCCTTTTTATTTTCTTAATGATGTCTTTTGCAGAGCCTATTTTTACAATAATGTCCAATTTATCAATATTTTCTTTTATGACTAACTTTAGTGTTATAATTAAGAAATATTTCTCTAAGCTAAATTGACAAAGATTTTCTGCAATATTTTATTCTAAAAGATGTATAGTTTTAGCTTTTTCGCTTAGATCTATGATCCATTTTGAGCTTATTTTTGTGTGTTGTGTGAGATAAGGACTTGAGTTCTTTTCTTTTTTTTTAGATATGGGTATCCAGTTGTTCCAGCAGATTGTTGAAAAGACAATTCTTTTCCCATTGAGTTTTCTTGGCATCTTTGTCAAAAATAAGTATTTGTAAATATAAGGATATATATTCTGATATATTTCTGATTCTTAATTCTGTTTCATGATGTAAATGTCTATTCTGAGGCACCACTACCTGAAAAAAGGTAGCATGTCCTCCAATTTTGTTATTTTTCAAAAATTATTTTGGCTAGCCTACATCTTTTGCATTTCCGTATAAATTTTGGGAACAGTTTGTCTATTTCTAAAAGAAAGCTTGATGGGATTTTGACACGGATTGAACTGAATTATATAGATCAATGTGGAGAGAATTGTCATCTTAGAAATGTTTAGTCTTCCTCTTCTCTAAGAAGACATATTTCTCAATTTGTATGAATCTTTAAAAATTTCTATCAGCAACATTTTTTAGTTTTTGATGCACAGGTTTTGCACTTTTTTGTCAAAAATTTTCCTAAGCACTTTAATCCTTTTGATGCGATTTTGAATGTAATTTTCTTGATTGCACTTTGGATTTTTCTCTCCTAGCACATGGAAATGTAGTATTCATCAATCTTGCATCTTGCTATTTTCTTAAATTTGGTTATGGGCTCTACTAGGTTTTGTGTGAATTCTTTAGGATATTCTACATATGGGATCATGTTTTTTGCCAGTAAAGACAGTTTTACTTTTTCCTTTTCAAAATATATGCCTACAATGCTTTATGTGATATGACCTTTGAAAACCTCCCCAAGATTGTCTCTGTCCACTCCACTCTTCATTCATTACTTTCTGGCCACATGGACCCTTCTTTCCATAAAGCTCATCCACCCTCTCATTTCTGTCTTAGGGCATTTGCACATCTTATTCCTCTTTCTGCAACAATCTTCACTCACATATTTCATGGCTGCCTTCTTTTGTCATTTTCATCGTTCATATCTCAAGTTAAAAATTATCCCTTCAAAGTGAACTTCTGTGGCCATCCTGAGAACATCCCCATTCTGATAACGTGTCACCTTGTAAACTATTTTATTCAGAGCATTTACAACCAAAATAATCTTATTTATCTTTTTACACATTTATTTTCTCTCCCCCAACCCTTAACTTGAATGTAATTTCCTTAAAAACAGTGACCTTGTCAATCTTTTCCACTCCAATTCCAGTGCTTAGAATAGTGACTGCTTCATAGTAGGTGACTTTTTTTTTCTTTTTCTTTTTGCTGTATGATTGACAGAAGAAAGAAAAAGACAGAAAACTTTAAAGCACACAAACAAAAACTATTCAAGAGGGTGACTTTCGTACTTTAGCTATTGCTATAAAATGGACTGGAAATTATCACAGGGATTAAATGTTCTAAAGGGAAGAAAGGGCATTAAGTAAAGGTGACCTGACATATTTTGATTATGTGTTTGAGCTTTGAAACACTACAGGATATTATGTCTTAGTGCACTCATGCATGGTCATGGGGGTTGTCTGTCCATCTTGGAGTTGAGGGAGGAATACTCAATTGCATCTGTGCAGATTCTTTCTGTGACTTAGTTTGAGAATTAAGAGTGCAAGCTCTAGATCTGGAAATTTTTATAAAGAACAGACCACCTCATGACATATGGACCTGTGGCTTGACTTTTGTTCTTCAGACCTGTGCCCATCATCTCCTGGCTACTCAGCTTGAAGCTCAAAGTATCACCATCGTGGGATGCAACACTGCAAGGCTAATGGTGCTGACACAAGGAAGCAGGGACCACTCTGGCACACCATAGCATCCACAGTTGGGCCCGCCAGATTATTTACTAGTTTCCTTGGTGTCATTGTCTTGACAAGTAACTCTGGGATTCAGTGCATTTTTCCCCTTCAGCTAGATGCCGCCAGAATATTTGACTCTCTGGATGTGTCAGGCGGGCTCTGTAATTAAATGGCTCAGCATTTCTGTTTGTCAGGGTGATATAAAATAAGGGGGAAAAATGTTTGCTTTGTGAAGCCATGCCATAAAACCTTCAGGAAGGATTATATATCATCAGGTCTTTGGCTCCCAAAGGAAAATGCCCTGAAAGACAAAACATCTTTAGTGTCACTTTTCAACCACGAGAAAATTGAATGAAATGAAGTTTGACATATGGAACTGTTTTCATAAGTTGTTGCAAAGGTGAGTCACAAGAAAGGTCACTTTGAGGATACGGCAGAAGATCAGCTGAGATGCTTCTAATAATCTGAATAGAGCCCAGAGCTGACTTACCCTTGTGTGCTCCTGGGCCATGCCATGGACCACATTCAGTTAAGGAAGAAAACCATTAATCGTTTGTGATTGCAGAGTTTCTACTTGTGTCTTAGCAGTTGCTTCCACAGAAAAGGAAGTTAAAACTAGCTTGGAAAACACTTAAGAAGACTGTCACTACCTTCATTTACCTAAGCCCATTGCTTGAAAATAACCCTTTTACCAAATACTTCCATCCATGCATCCATTTTTGAAAATTCTACTACACCAGCAACTTTCATCTATACAGCTAATAACGTAATGAAATATGACCACCACAATTGCATCTTCAAGTCATATTGGAAATTCAGTCTGTAAAATTAACACTATTATGCTGTGATGAAACTTAGTTACTGCACAAAGATTCTAAGAAGAGTATATATTTCTCAGAAACTATGTTCAGGTATATACATTTTTGGGTGTTAATAAGTTAATGCAATTAAGATATACTCTCATAAAGTATCCATAGTTGGCTAGCCTCAGTTCTAGATTCAGTATGCAGCATAGAAGAGTTATTTCAGATTTACTGTTTGAAGGAATTAGGATTTTCCAAGCCTTAATCTTCCAAGATGAAACTAATACATCCTCTTCCTCATTGCGTCCTCCTCTAATCTTAATCTTGTTTCTCCAAACATGCAATAATATGTAGGTTTGTTTCTCCTGTCTTGCAGTTCATGGAAGGGTAAATTAAAAGAGATGACAAAGCCGGCATACTAGCTCTCACTTCTGATTCACAACCTCAGCAAAAGCAAGAAATGCGTGAATGAATCTTTCCTTGGAGCAGTATGGCTAGTAGCTGGAAGGGCAAAATTGTTTCAATATATTGTACATAAGAAAATAGGGGCCGGCCCCGTGGCCGAGTGGTTAAGTTTGTGCACTCTGCTACGGTGGCCCAGGGTTTCACCGGTTCGCATCCTGGGCGAGGACATGGCACCGCTCATCAGGCCACTTTGAGGGGACGTCTCACATGTCACAACTAAAAGGACCTGCAACTAAGATATACAACTATGTACCAGGGGTTGGGGAGATAAAGCAGGAAAAAAAAGAGAAAAGATAAGGGAGTTTTTCATTTTATATATATGAACATGTGTCACTGTCCCCGCCTCTAATGTCCAAATCATTATAGTAAGTACAATACTGGGTTGTACTTCCTTTTTGGATTAATAGCATGTCAACCTGAGATTCATAGAGAATAATTGGTCCTCCAAGTGAGAGCAGTCCATCATCCAAAGTAGCAGCAAGAAACATGCAAAGACACAGGAGTGGTTTGTCTTCATTTCTAAGTTCCCTGCATCCCATCTCCTGGGGCTTTTTCTGTAGTATCTAGGGCAATACTGTGTGAGAACGTCTATGGTTGTGTTTCAGCCTCCCACACAGCCCAAATGCTAATCCTTAGTGGATTTAAAGCACCAGGCCCTTTAGTATTAGTCATGCTGATCAATTTTAATTGAAAAGAGAAAGCATGCATTTTGCACAGTATGACACAAAGTACATCCACTAATGGAGTTGCTAGTAGGGAGGCCAGAGCATTTCCTACACGCTCCTCTCCTGAGAAGCCTGTCCTCTTTTGATGGAGTCTATGTTCTGGGAGGAATACCCCTTGATTGGAGAAGGAAGAAAGGGGTCACTGGCCTGCTGTGTAGAGCAATCAGGTCATCCCCGGCTGTCTACATGGAGAAGGATGTCACAGCCGTATCACACTCTCTGTTCCATCCCTTAAGAGAAATCTAGTCTTTGGAGAATGGCTTTACTATGCCCTAGTAATAATGAGTACCATTTGTTAAACACAGAGGCTAAACTTTTCCACATGTTGTCCCTGGGCCTGGGCCTATATGGTCTGTGCCTTCCTCCAACATTAATCCTGGTAACTTCCCCTCACAATGCTCTGGCCAGATTGATCTTTCTTGAACTTGCCTCTCCTCTTCTTTTTCTGTGACTTTCCCTCTTTTCTCTCACAGTCTTGATGCTCAAAGTTCTCTTAGCCTAGAAAGTTTTCTGGACATCTTTACCTAGCTGGTTCCTTATTTTTCCATCCTTTTCTCAAACACCTTTTCAGAGAGGATTTCCTGGACCACCTGGTCTAAAATCATCCCTCACCCAGCCACCACTCAATGCTACATATCCTGTTACTTTCCCTCATAGCACTTTTCACAGTGAAATTGTCTTGTTTATTTACTTACTTTATTTGTCCATCCATCTTCCTCCCCATAATGTAAGCTCCATAAAGGGAGAGAGTTTATCTGTCCTCTACATCACTGTGGCACTAGTGACACAAAAATGTCCTGCATATAGTATCTGTTCATCCAACATTCCTGGCAAAACAAATCTGAAAGTCAGGATAATTATTATCACTGAATAAATTAGTAAATTGCATTCTAGAGAAGCCAACTCACTTGCCTATAACTACGAAATGGCGGGGATAGGATTTGAACCCAGGTTTGCTTAGATTAGTGCTAGCTGTAAAGGTTGACTCAAAGCTAAGAAACTCTTTTCCCTCAGAATTGCCTTACAGTTTCTCCAGCAAATTTAATTCTTTCATGTAGCTTCTCTGCTGAGAAACATCTGATCAGCAGTTAACTATTCATCTAGACAACTTCTTTCTGAATTCTCAGAGCTTTATCTAAATAGTTTTCCTCCTATGACTTGCCATTTGAAAAAATAAGTAAGCAAATGAATTTAAAAAAAACAAAACAAAAATGCTCCCCTCCTGAATTTTGCATTTGGGATTTGTAAAACCCAAACTATTTCTTTTGTCGTTGTTTTGTTTTTATTAACAGCTTTGTTGAGATCTAATTCAATACCATAAAAAAAGTTTTTAAATTGTATAATTCTGTGGTTTTTAGTATATTCACAGAGTTGTGCAACCATCATCACTATCTAATTCCAGAGCATTTTCATCATCCCATGAAGAAATCCCATACCCATTAGCAGTTTCTCCCTATTGGCCTCCTCTGGCAACCAATAATCTACTTTCTGACTCAATTCTGGATAATTAATACAAATGGAATCATACAATATGGGCCTTTTGTGTCTGGCTTCTTTCATGTCATACATGTCCAAGGATTATCCATATTGGGTAAACCTTGGAGACACATGCCTCAATGCTTCATTCCTTTCATATGACCAAATAATATTCCCTATTTTTATCCAGTTTTTAGTTGATAGACATTTAGGCTGTTTCCACTTTTGGGATATTATGGATAATGCTGCTATGAATATTTGGGTACTAGTTTTTGCATGGTCATATGTTTATAATTTTCTTAGGTATATATCTAGAAAAAGAATCACTGGGTCATATGGTAACTCTATGTTTATCTTTTTAAGAAAATACTGAGCCATTTTCTAAAGTGACTGTACCGTTTCATATTCCTACCAACAATGTATGAGGGTTTCAATCTCTCCACAGCTTCACCAACACGTTTATTGTACATCTTCCTGATTGTAGTCATACTAGTGGGTACGAAGAGGTATTTCACTGTGGTTTTTCTTTTCATTTCCATAATGGCTAACGATTTTGAACATGTTTTCATGTGCTTGTTGGCCATTTGTTCTTATGGAATATTGGCCATTCTCCATTTTCTTTGGAGAACTATCTATTAAGTCTTTTGCCCACTTTTAAGTTGCATTATTTGTCTTTTTATTTTTGAGCTACAAGAATTATTTATAAACTCTGAATAAAAGTTCCTTATCAGGTATATGATTTATAAACATTTTCTCCCATTCTGTGGGCTATCTTTTCACTTTCTTGATTGTGTCTTTTGAAACACAAAGGTTTTTTAAAAAATTTTTAAGTCCAATTTATCTATTTTTAATTTTGTTGGTTGTGATTTTGGTGGCATGTCTAAGAAACCATCGCTTAATCCCAAATCACAAACATTTACACCTATGTTTTCTTCTAAGAGTTTTATAGTGTTAACTCTTACATTTAGGTTTCTGATTAATTTTGAATTAATTTTTGTATATGGTATGCGATAGGAGTGTAATTTCCTTTTTTTTTCTTTTTTGCATGCAGATGTGTTGCTGACTCAGTATCATTTATTGAAAAGGCCATTCTTTCTCCACCGAATTGTCTTGACACTTTTGCCAAAAAATCATTTGATCATAAAAGTAAGGGCTTATTTCTGGTACAAAACTATTTTTTATTCCCTTATCTTTTGAAAATTTCTTGATTTTAGAATAAGTTTCAGATCCCTAGATTGAGAATCTCAAACCACATTCTCTAGACAAGGAATTCTTTATTTCTGGTTCTCAATTTTTGTCTTAGGTTGGATTCTCCCAGAAGCATATTCTGAGACCAGGATCTAAGTGCAAGTTTCTTCATTAGGAGCTGGAGGAAACACTGGTTGAAACTAGAGAAGAGACAATTGGAAGGGAAGGAAGACAATACAGAGTGTATTTTTAAGTCATCCCCCAGAGTCAGCAACTGGAGCTCAAACTTAAGGGGAAATACTGAGAAATGACTAAAACATTGCTCCAAGTTATGCTACCTAAGAGATCAGGGACCTTGGGGCTTTCATATAAACTCCTGATCGTCGTCAGTTGAGGCTTGCTCCTGAGGTTGTTAATTCTCTGAACTTCCAGTATATGTGTACATGAGAAGAATGGCCCTCTGCAGTGCCTGAAAAAGCTTTTAGGCACAGAGATGCAGATATGGGAGTTAGAAGAGGCTGGAGCACACCAAAATAGTAAGGTCAGAAGGATGTGGGAAAGGCATTGGCAGTGTCTGCTACGTGGACAAAGGAGAGATTATCTTTCTCAGCAGGTGCTTAAAACTCAGTTCCTTGGGGCTGGCCCTGTGGCCGAGTGGTTAAGTTTGTACTCTCTGCTTCTGTGGCCCAGGGTTACGCCAGTTCGGATCCTGGCTGGGGACATGGTACCACTCATCAAACTATGCTGAGGCAGCATCCCATATGCCACAGCTAGAAGGATCCACAACTAAAAATATGCAACTATGTACCGGGGGCTTTGGGGAGAAAAATGAAAAATAAAATCTTTTAAAATAAACACAAAAACTCAGGTCCTACCTATACAAGTTCAGCCTTTACCCCAAGCACCACTTCCAGAGGCAGCCAGAAGGAACACGAAGCAAGAGAAAAATACCAAGACATTACACTTTTCACAATATAGCATTCTGAGCTGATGTGCTAGAGAAAATAATTCAAAAGCAATGCAGCAGAGGCTGAAACACTTATATATTTGAGGTCACTGTTTTAGTCAGGAGTCTTTGGTTGCAAATGACAAAAACTAAATTTGCTTAAGTGAAAAAGAACTGTATTGACCCATATCAAACTATAGAAAGAGCAGGGGACAGCTGGCCTTCAGGACATATGGACCTAGGGCTTCAGATACAATTACGATTCTGTCTCTGCATTGTAGCTTTTTTTAATCTTCAGCTCCTCTAAGCAAAAGGAGCATGGCTTTCTGCTACTCTTGGTTCATTCTCTTTAAGCTACACAATAACAGAGAAATGGGCACTTCTCTAGCAACTACAATTTAGAACATTCCTAAGGAGCAACGTAATTGGGCCTACTTTGATAACATATCCTGTGCTAACCATTCTGTCCAGAGGATATTTTTCTGACTTGGTTCGTGGTTGCACCTCTGTGGGTAGAGCCTGTTACCAGAAGAAAGGGAAAGAACAATTCACCTCTTGGGGGAAAAATGTCAAGGGCCTCACAAAAATAAACCAACCAACCAGAAACATCTTCCTGAGTCTTCTGTGCACTTCTATAATATCCCAGGAACCTCAGTTCACCATGGGATACTATTTCAAGGGCATAAAGAGAAACTCCTTCTTGCAATTTCCATCTCCCCTTGAAAGCATCCTTTCAAACCACAGTTCCAATGAGGTTACATCACGCTACAACGGATTTCCTTGTTGGTATGATTTCAAGGGAGTCAGAAAAAATCTGAACCAATCTCATCTATTTTTCTCTTGTTCTAATTCCTCAAATATTAATTCAATAGAAAAGAAGTTGCAAATTTCAATGCTGCCTGGTTATCAAGAGCCATTCAGCTGTTTTAGAAATAAGTGAGTGACATCAAATATCAAATAATCAGCCTTCAAGCAAAGATTAGAATGAGAGTTTTAAATGCTTGGGAAACTCTGAAGTTGTTCCTTCCCTGTTTCTGAATAATTGTCACCATTTTTATCCCTCAGGATTCCTCCAGACTTTCACAAGATCCACCAGCCTTTTCTGGAAAGGGAGAGCTTGTGCTCTTTGCTTGTGAGAGAGCATTCTCTGTAAGTAAGAAAAAACAAGAGCATTGAAACTACTTTTACTAGTGATGTGACAAACATAGCAAGTAGTTACATGCTAATTCAGGCTATCACCTTTAATTAGGACGTGGGGAGGCTGAGTTCTGCTGTCTTCAATCTTTGGAAATGAGCACTCATGATCAAAGAGCTACTTTCTTTAAATAATTTAAGTAGATATCCATTTTAATTAAAGTAGATATTGAATATTGGATATGAAACTGGCTGCTGCTGCTTCTTTATTTTTTTAAACCTTTGGATTTGGTGACTGCCGCTTAAATGGATAGGTCCCTGTACAGAAGGAAACAGCATCTGGCCCAGTCCCTCGTCAGGGCTGAAGATAAAGCACACACTTGGCTGGAGGCCTTCTGTGATCCCAACACCTCCCTGGGATGAAGCAGGTGGGAGGGAGCCCCTTTCAGAGTCTCCTGGTGTGTCACCATACTGGTCTCAACAGCTGCCACAGATCAAACCAATCTGGTTCTGCTCTTCTGAAAAGAAGCTATTTCCCTCCCCAACCCAAAACAAGAGTGGTTTGGAATGCAGCAAAGCATTCGATGAACCATTAAACAGATCCTCAGAATTTCCCAAAAAGGTCCCTGATGAAAAGATAAGTATTCGACCTACACAGACACCAGAATGTAGCCTATGTACACCATGGGAAGCAACAAGCCTGCCCTGTTCTTCCTCTTTTTTTCTTGTGAGGAAGATTGGCCTTGAACTAACATCTGTTGCCAATCTTCCTCTTTTTCTTCTCCCCAAAGCCCTACTCCATCGTTGTATAACATAGCTGTAGGTCATTCTAGTTCTTCTATGTGGGATGCCACGACAGTGTGGCTTGAAGAGCAGCATGCAGGTCCACGCCAGGGATCTGAACCAGCAAATCCCGGGCCACCAAAGTGGAGTGCACCAACTTAACTGCTTGGCCATGGGGCCAACCCCTGTTCTCCTTCTTAAGGATGAGTAAAGATGCCCATTAAAAAAAGTCTGGGGGCTGGCCCAGTGGCGCAATGGTTAAGTGCACGCATTCCACTTTGGTGGCCCAGCGTTTGCTGGTTCAGATCCTGGGTGCGGAATGGCACTGCTTGACAAGCCATGCTGTCGCAGATGTCCCACATATAAAGTAGAGGAAGATGGGCACAGATGTTAGCTCAGGGCCAGCCTTCCTCAGCAAAAAGAGGAGGATTGGCAGCAGATGTTAGCTCAGGGCTAATCTTCCTCAAAAGAAACAAAAACAAAAACAAATCTGGCAAAGAAGTATTAGGCTGCAAGATTTCAGTGGTCCCCTAATTTTTCAGTAATTTCTTCTTACTTTCTTCTGCTTCATTACATCATTTTCTCTCTCCTCTCAGATATCTAGTACTTCCTCCTTTTCTCCCATGTCCCTAGGCCAGTCGAACATAGAAACTGTCATCAGCAAATCAATTCACAATCACAATCCAAAGAAAGTTAAAGGAAGAGAGAAAAGAATTGTGAAAGAGACTGGATAACATAGAGCAAATTCCATTTAGTTATGTTTTCTGATTTCCATATGCCCACAGACTTCCTTCTAGGCTTCCAAAAGGAAAAAAGAATCCATGCTCTTTTTCTTTCTTCCTTTTCCTCTTCCTTCTTTTTAAAAGTGTAAAGATCCTGATTAAACTTACCAGTTTAAGGTGATTTCATTTATCTAACATTCCACTGAAGTAGAAAGGATAGATTAAATCTCACTGCTACTCAAGATTTTCAAGATATCCAGGAGGTTGAGATACAGTTCAACTGGGTTTGTATTTTTCCTAACCCCAGCAAAGACCACATCAATACGTGGCTGAACAAAGAATTCCTACATCCATGGCCACAGGATGATGAGTTTGAAAACAGTCTCTTTTGAAACAAACCCAAGACACTTGATAACTCTGGGTGCAAAGTTTGTGCTGAAGAAAAAGTAAAGTTTGTTTTAACAATTGCATTGGATTCTGAATTGAAGCTGAGCTAGTATAAAAATTCAACATCAATTGCACACAAACATGCTGCATGACCTTGCATTAGAATAAGCCTTTCAAAGGACTGCATGTGCTATAAATTGAGCAAGAGTCAGGCTCTTTTCTAAATGACAGTATCGGACAGGTATCCAGATTACCATGTTTCCACTGGAGCTCAGGAAAACACTGACACAAGAAATAAATGGGCCATTGGCTGTCACTGCTCAGAAGCTCAGGTTCAACCTTTCCACTGCCACAGTGAAATTCATAATAAAATGCCAATGAAAGTAAAGAGCAAGTCAGACCTGTCCATATCAGTTGCAGAATAAGTGTCTGCTATGATGATCCATCCCCAAAAACACTGGTAATCTGGTACATAGGTATATTTGTCAGAGAAAGTTTCATCCTGTGAGAGGGAAAGACTGAATTCTGCAGACTCTTATCTCTTGTCCTTGAGGAACATTAAGAAATAAAAGATGACTGTAGCCAGTTGAGCTTTTGTTGTCTCAGCCTCTCTCTCTTCCTCACTTTCCTTGCTTGTGCCCTCTTCCGCATTCCATGTCTGTTATCTCTCTGTTATACATCAGGAGAGGGGAATGGAAGCTGTCGAGTTTAAATGATATCATCTCACTGCAGAAGAGTCCTACCTCACAGAAGATAATGGTCAGATATTTGGCCAAAAGGGTTTTCTCTAATCCCTAACACCAGAAAGACCACAGGAATATTTGGAAGAACAGAGAATTCATATAACCATGGCCACAGGATGATGAGTTTGAAAACATTCTCTTTTGAAACAAACCCAAGATACCTGATAACTCTGGGTGCAGTTGAAAATGTTTGGAGGATGTCATTGTCCACCACCTCGTACCTTTTGCAGAGTGACCCTTTATTACTGCTTTCTGGGGACATATCAACCTTGACCTGTTGTTTCAGTCCAACCCCAAAATCAGATCTCTTGCATGGAGATTCTGAGCTGAATCCAAAATATCAGATGCCAGTAATCTCTCTTGCATTCTCTTTGCACTCCCACAGTTATTTTTTGGAAAAGACAAAATTTCCAAGGAAAATTTCAAAGTAGACAGAACCAAATGATGGGTGATTCATGGCCAAGGGAGCATTGAGATATTCCCTTGTGATTCTCTCACCCCTAAGACACAGGAAATCCAAGGTGAGAACCCTCTGTGGATATCAGAACCTGGTTATGTATACCATGAACAAACTTCCATCTACTTTCCTGGCCTCAGGACTCTGAATTCCTCTTAAAACATACTCTTTTGATCATGTGATATTTTACTAATAATATCCTTTGGTGATAATAATGTGATAGCACAAAAGCCATGTCACCGACTAAAGCAGAGAAGTTGTATGCTGGCAAAGCTCACCTGTGGGAAGGTCCATCTGCAATTACATGTTGACAGTTTCAAAGAACTGGCCGCAGTTCTTCCCAGCTCCATTACAGCACACACAGTACAGGCGTTCATTGCCTCTGACAGGGCTGAGAACCAGTGGAGTTTCTTCAAGACACTGCTGTCACAGTGATGCCACAGTGGTTTAGACCTTTTGTTTGTTTATTAGCTTGTGTATGTGTAACACAGGATGCTTGCTTTATTTTATTTCCTCTGGTTTGCAATAAAACTATGATGGCAGAGATGACCTTTTTGCTGTGGTGCTTGTAAGTATGACCTGAGGCCAATAAGCATGGGTATATCTGATGAATATGATGAGCTAACTGTGTCAAACACTACTGGAGAAAGGCTGGTACGTGTCTATTGGCAAGGAAGTCTGAGGATCCCATATGAATAAGTATGTGTGTGTGTGTGTGTGTGTGAGAGAGAGAGAGAGAGAGAGAGAGAGAAACAAACCTCTGTGGGACATATCCTGCATTCATTCATTCATGCATGCAACAGCTATTTACTGAGCTAATGACGTGTCAGGTGCAGGGGATAAAAGGAGCAAAAAAAGAAAAAAAGCAAATATCCATGCCCTTATAGAGCAAATCACCTAATGGGAAAGAAAGATGTTGCTCAAATAATTAAAAAAATAAATCATAGTATCATTTGCAAAGGAAACATAGTATGCTGGAGAATGCCCAGCTCTTCAGTTAAATAACAATAGTGAAATGAATTTGGTTAGAGGTTTAGGAAAGGAAAGTTAAAATTATGAGCTCAAGCATATTTGGGACTATTGCATATATTATATTTTCTTGATAGAAATAGAATCTATTGATTCAGTAGAATTAGGTGAAATTGTTTTCGTCAGAGGAAGAATACGTCTTGATCATCAAGATATTTAGAGATTAAGTCAAAAGTGTATAAATGGTACTGCATTTACAAGCACAAGAGAACAGGAATTACTGAGGTGGAGTTTACAGACATTTGGGCAGGGGTAGAGCAATAAATCAAATGACGAAGGGCTTGGTGGACGGATGAAAGCAACTTGCAGAGCTTGCATGCTTGAGGATAAATTGAGCTTGCTGCATGCCATTGTGTCTCCTACATATGCATCATACGGCATATGCATCATTAGCCTAACAAGAGAAATGGTGAAGAGCTCACATTACCATTACCTTGCCTGCTCTACCAGTCAACCTTGTTGACTCTTTTGTATGAGGAATTCCTGATACTGAGAAGTGGCAGAGGTCATTCTCCAGATGGTGTTACTGAATTAGTTGGGATGGCTAGCTTTTGTGGAAGTCTGCTATTTCAATTGCTGTTCCAATCCCTTGCCTCCTCAAAGAGGGCTGAGTCAGCACTGTGAAGGGCAGAAGAGGAGCGGATACTTAGATTAAGGAGCCAAAATCTTGATAAAATGAGCTAATGAGCAGAAAGAGCAAGACAAGGTTAAGTCCAGCATCTTGGGAAAAGGATACACATGATTTGGCAGACTGAGTAAGACTGAGGTGGCTGCTCCCACCAACTCAGTAATATGAACTGCCATCTTACTCAATTCAGGCTGCCATAATAAAATAGCACAGACTGGGTGGCTTAAACATTTGTTTCTCACAGTTCTGGATGCTGGGAAATCCAAGATCAACGTGCCAACAGTTCGGCTCCTGGTGAGAACCTGCTTCCTGACTTGCGGTCAGCTGCTCTCACTCTGTCCTCACTTAATGGAGAGAGACAGAGAGAGCTCTGGTCTCTCTTCCTCTTTTTGTAAGGACACTAATCCCACACTGTGGGCTCCACACTCATGACCTCATCTAAACCTAATTATGTCCCACAGGTCCCACCTCCAAATTAGTTGGCCTCAACATACGAATTTAGGGGGACACAGCATTCAGTCCATAACAACTGCATTAAATACTTTGATGACAACAACCTAACACAGAGTCACTTGTCAGCATAATCATTGTATTTATATATCTGTATCTAGAAGAGACTGCTTGTTGTCTCCCAATATCTCATTTTCTCTCTTTCAACAACAATGGAATACCTAATATTTAGAAGTGAGTTGTTTAATTTCCACATATTTTGTGATTTTCTAGATAGCGTTCTCTTACTGATTTCTAGTTAGTTCTGTTAGGGTCTGAGAACATACTATGAATAATTTCAATTCTTTAAATTTGTTGATTTGTTTAACTTTTAATTTGTTACAGTGCAAAATATGATCTATTTTGAGGAATGTTCTATGTGCACTTGAAAAGAATATATATTCTGCTGTAATTGGATGGAATGTTCTAGAAACGTCAATGAGGTGATGTTGGTTATAGTGTTCTTCAGATCTTCTATATCCTTACTGATTTTCTGTCCACTAGTTCTGTCAACTGCTGAAAGAGAAGGACTGTAGTATTCACCTGTGATTCTGGATTTGTCTTTTTCTCCTTTCAGTTTCATCAGTTTTTGCCTCATATATTGTGCAGCTTTGTTATTAGGTATAAAATATTCAATTGTCCTTGAAGAATTGGCTCCTTTATTATCATATAATCTACTTCTTTATTCTGAGTAATAGTCCTTTCTCTGCTAATATTAATATAACTACTTTAGCTTTCTTTTGATTAGTAATTACATGGCATAGCTTTTTTCCTTTTTACCTATGTTTTTATAACAAAAATTGATTTACCATAGACAACATATAATTGAAACTTGCTTTTTTTAATCTAATGTAAAGCTTTTTACCTTTTGATTGGTATTTTTAGACAGTTTACACTTAATGTAATTATATAATTATAGCTATTTTTGGATTAAAGACTGCTCTATCTAGCTGTTTTCTCTTTGCGTCATTTGTTCTTTTTCTTTTTCTGCATTCTTTTTATTTTATTTATTTATTTTTTGGAGGAAGATTAGCCCTGAGCTAACATCTGCTGTTAATCCTCCTCTTTTTGCTGAGAAAGACTGGCCCTGAGCTTACATCTGTGTCCATCATCCTCCACTTTATATGTGGGATGCCTGCCATAGCATGGTTTGCCAAGTGGTGCCATGTCCACACCCGGGATCCAAACCGGCGGACCCCAGGCCGCCGAAGCAGAACGTGCGAACTCAACCTCTGTGCCACTGGGCTGGCCCCTAAATTTTTTAATTATAGCGTTTTATCACTACTGTTAGCTTGTTGTTTATACCCCTTTTTGATATTTTCATGGTTGCCCTAGATTTTATAATATACATCAAATAATTTATTACCACTTCACAATTATGAAAGCCCCTTACAACAGTATATCCCCAATTCCTTCCTTTCATTTTCTGTGCTATTATTTTCATATATTTTACCTTTACATATGCTATAAACACAATACACTATTTTTTTGCTTTAGGCTGTTACTTCTCTTTTCTGACCAATTAAAAAAATAAGACAAAATTATCTTTATATTTAACTACATTTGATGCCTTTCCAGCGTACTTTATTTCTTTGTATAGACCGCAGTTCTGTTGGATAGCACATTCCTTCTACCTGAAGAACTTCCTATAACATTTCTGTTAGTGTTGATCTTCTTGACGTTAATTCTCTCATTTTTTGTTTGTTCAAGAAAGTCTTTATTTCTTCTTTGCTTTTGAAAGAAGTTTTCATATAGAATTCTGAGTTGACAGGATATTTTACTTCCATCACTTAAAAAATGTAACTCCTTCCCTTCTAGTTTGAATAGTTTCTCATGAGAAGCCTGTAATTCTTATATTTTCCCCCTCTGTATATAATAAGTATTTCATTTCTGGTCAGTTTCAAAATTTTCTCTTTGTCTTTCGATTTCAGCAGTTTGAATATAACACAGCTAAGTGTTTTTGTTTGTTTGTCTTCTTGCTTATTTGTTAGTTTACGTCTCTATTTATCCTACTTGGTGTTGTCTCAGCTGAACTTTTTGGCTCTATCATTTTATTTGTCCTTAACTTTTGAAAATTCTCAACCAATATTTCTTTGAATATTTCCTATGCTCTGTTCTTTCTCCATTTTTCTCTTTGGTAGTTTGAGTGATTTATGCTGACTTGTTTTGGGGTTCATTGTTTCTTTCTTCAGCTATCTTGAGTTTGCTGATAAGCCTATTGAAGTCATTCTTTGTCATCTATTTTTCATATCCAGCATTTCTGTTTATTTCTTATATTTTCTATCCCTTCTGAACTACTCATCTGGTGTGCCATATTGTGCACCTTCTCTTCTAGAGCTTTTACCATATTGTGATATTTATTTTGAATTCTTTTTTGGATATTTCCAACATCTCTATCATATATCTGGGTCTGGTTCTATTGATTTCTTTGTCTCTTGACAGTAGGATACTTTTATTATTTTTTTGTATGCCTCATAACTTTTTGTTGAAAGATGGAGCTGACCATCTTGTAGAGGACAGTAGAGTCTGAGATAAAAACTGTTTAGGCCTGGAAATGAACACATCTCTCCTTCTGCTAGGCTTAGTGTATGTCTAGTTTATGCCTGTGTGTGTGTGGTGGGACTGATTGGATCATCATTGTTATAAGTTCACCTGGATTTTGCTGTTGTTTCTGTGATTACTCTTAGTATAGCATAGGCTTCAAATCATCTAGGATAACTTTCTATTTAGCGTGTGGGCTGGTTTGCCACAGGGCTTTTCTTCAATGTCTGCTCCACGCTCACTTTTGGATTTTTTCTTTGTATCGTGGGTCAAAAAGGGTCTCTCTACATGCTCTTCTCCCTCCTCAAGCAGTAAACCACTGTTACTTTTACTCAATGCTTGTTAGCCTGGAGGGCAGGAAAGTCATTCTCTGTTGTTTTAAGTCTCAGTCTTAGGCAGGTGCTGTGTTCCTGAGTCTTGAGGGTAGGTCTTTCTCAGTGACCCTACCTCACTCTCGGCTGTAGGTCTGGGCCCAGCAGGTATTTTCATCCCTCTCAGGTGTAGAGGGTTTTGTTTTCTTCCTTTCCCCCAGCACCGGTGGATTTTCATTGTGCCTTGAGGGCATCAGGTTTTGTTTTCCTCCCTCCAACAGTTTGAGCCTTTTAGTTCACCCAAGATATAGGAGAGAATGATCTGAACTTTCCCCCCAGTGCCTTTGCTGCTCCAGGCCTGCATCACAGAGGACACCTTTTTAGGACTCTTGCTGATCTTTTGAGTGAGCACCTGGCCGTTTGCCAGCCTACAGTTGGCCTTTAGAAAGTCATTAAAAAGTTAAGTTGAATTCTTACCTATGATAGATAGCATCTATCCCAGGTAAGCAAGTGCTCATGTCCTAATTTTTCCTGGATATGCTTTTCTTAGATTTCAGGCCAGTTGGTAATCATCAGTTCTCTGCTGGATTCAAGAAAAGTTATGACTTTTCATACTGTTTGTCATTTCTTCTTCTGCTGCTGCTGTTGTTATTGTTGTAACTGCAGGGGTGATGCTCTTTACAACATCCTACGTCCTGAGAAGAAATTAAAAGTCCCAGAATACACAATATTTAGCTGGGCACATGACCAGCTGGAATCAAGACTCCATTTCTTGGCTGCTCTTATGGCTAGATCTGGCCAATTATATGTACATGGAAGTTGTACAACTTCCAGCAAATATTCTTTAAGTGGGAGGGAGTATGCTCTTTTGCTTGTTCTGCTGACTCAAATGCAGATGGAGTCTGGACCTGATGCCACCATCTTGCACTATGAAGTGAATTTAGGAAAAGAGTCCCCGCCTGGTATTATAGTAAGATAGAAAGATCCTCATATAAGCACTGGGTTGCCTATACAGATATTCACCTGAAAGAAAAAAATAAAATAACTTCTAACTTTTTAAATTTACTGGATATTCTCTTTCATTTCTGAACCTAATTCTAAGATAACTTTTATAAGCATTTGTGTCAGTGGTGAACAATTGGCATCAAGATGAGGCAAGTTTTCTGAGACCAGTCTGCTGGTTAGCATTTTTAGGGCAGTAGACTTTCTTCCTCGCCATACCCCAGACCTTTAGCACCCAGCACCTAGCTCAGGAGCTCACACATTACTGGTGCTCAATAAATATTTAATAATGAAAAATGCAGGCATACCATCTGACTGTAACTTTTCCATAATGAGGATCAAGGCTGCGCCAGGGAGAGAAGCCCAAGCCGTCCTGGTCTACATACATCCTCCTGGAAGTATGGGACGCCCTGACCTGATTCATTTCCAAAATTATAGGACCACCTGATAACAAGACCCCCATCTGCACTGATACCATTTTAATGGCTTTTTATCATGATCTTTCCTTTGTCTTGTAGAGAAATAACTCACATACCTATGCCTTATAAATTTAGCTCTAATCCTCAACACATTGCAGCCCTTCACTGCCCATGGGTCCTGTTTCCATGCTACTCCGTGCTAGTCTCTGAATAAAGGAGCACTACTACCAGACCTTGAGAGTCCAAGAAATCTTTCTTTTGACTCCCCAGCTCGCCGAGCCCACATCATCCAAACTACAAATTTGCACTGCTATTTTTCTTATATTCTTTTATATAATCATGATTTATAAGTACCTCCTTACCTGCACCATTTAACCTCACCTTCAGTCTTCAGTCAGAGCTGCATAACTAACAGAATGAATTCTTTTTCTTTATTTTTGGTTTTTCCCCTCTTAAGAATGTAAAGAGAACTGAAAAGGCAAGAACATGTCTATAGGGGAGAGGAAGATAAGAAGCAGGGAACTGAAAAACTCACAACTGAAACAATGGCCCCTGATAACTAAGAGGTGGCTCCAGGTCATCTATGGGATGGCTCTTTAACTCTTTGATTCTGGTTGAGTGTTGGGCTGTAAAAGTGTTCTTGGAAGAAATGTTTCCTTTACTTTCCCAGAAAGCTACTATCTTCCAGTTATTTGTATCCTGTGCTGAAGGGGAAAACAATTATGCAATCTGTCACTGGACCACAGAGCAAATGCTTGAAGCTCCTACCAAGCAGCCAAATGTGGCCTGAGAGCACTTGTGCCATCTTGGGTAAACTCTAGGTTTCTCAAGACCAGGATCTACGCCATCTGTTTAAATTTCAAATGTCGTGCCATAAAGAACACAATTTCTAAGATATTTCTCACATTGCAAAAATACCAGAAACTAATGACTTGAGGGGTTTAATTGGAGATGAAGGAAACTGTATTGAGAAATAATATCTCTGTACGTAAGAAACAAAGAAAAGGCATGCTTCTCTTCTCTGTGTATTATTAGAACTTGTCTGCCCTCCTCAGCACATCAGCACTAATGATGCTGAAGTCTAAGAAAGATAATTGCCTGGAGTCATTCTCTAACCACAGAGAAGGTAAGATTAATAAAGAACATTTGTTATAATTTTGCGACCAATTTATGTAATGGAACTCATAATAAATAACCATATTTAACACAAGCATTCATCAAAGCCAATTTACACATCAATTTGTTCACTGTGTGTTAAACCAACCATTTATAAGAATAAGTTGGTTGCTTTCTGTGTCCCTTTTCTCTCTATTAAAGTAAAAATTATTGTTAGATATGGTAATTTTTTTGGCTTTCATAGAGGTAGCATTGATAGTGATATATGTTGACTTCTCAGCTGCTGCTACATGATGCATAATTTTGCACAGCATGTTGCTTCTGTCTGGACTAAGAGGAAATTATTGTTTTTAAAAATATAAAACCATTATTGATAGTCTGTTCTTCTCTCAGTAACTCGTCACCTCAGGTGAACACAGTTCACCATAAGAGAGGGTATGGATTTCCAGGGACTGTCACCTCTTAATGATTCACAGAAAAAGGGACAGGTGCAGTCTAGTAAACGAAATTCACAAATTATCTCCAAGAATCTTATTAAAATCACTTTACCTATTACCCTATTCCCAGGCTTTAGCCAACATCATCACCTCTCCCTTTTATAGCTACCCACCACTGTGAGGATAAGATGGCTCTTACCCATGTTTAGCCTAGAAAAGGCTGCCATTACACAGTCATTCATAAATCAGTGTAGAAAGAAAAATGGAGCCACAATCTTATTCTGACACAGAAAAATTGAAGTCAGAATTGTTGCCAATGCATGTAACCAACTGTTACAAGAAAAAGACTGAAATCATAAATGGCTGATAGTCCCCATTGTGGTAGGCTGAATAATACCCTCCTTAAGATGTCCATGTCCTAATCCCGGGAGCCTATGAGCATGTTACCTTGCATGGAAAAGGGAATTGGCAGATGGAATTAAATTAAAGCTCTTGAGAGGGAGAGGTTACTCCAGATTATCCAGGTGGACCAAATGTAATCATAAAGGTCCCTAGAGAAGAAGGCAGGAGGGTCAGTTAGAAAGATGTGGATATGATAATAGAAAGAGAGGTGGGAGTGATGCAGGGTCATGAGCCAAGGAATGCGGGCAGCTCTAGAAGCTGGAAAATGTCAAATTTTGCCTGTTGCTTATCACTCTGGCTCTCATAGTATGAACTACAATTTACTTTTTGGCTAATAGTTTCATGTGTGTTAGCCTTATTTCCCTCCAAAGAGGTAACATTCCTTAAAGATGCAGACTATGTGTTCTGAGTTTTTAAGAAGCCCTCGGTAAATTTATGATTGGTTAAAAACAGACTGTATTTTATTTAAGCCAAATTTATATCAGTGCTTTTGTCTGGGATAGGTCATTAATCGTTCTTTCAGCCTAATGATATTGAGGTTAAGTGTCTGAACAAATAACATCTTCAGGATTAAATTTCACACAGGTTCTTTTTCTTCTGGATTTATATTAATTCTTTTGACTTTTATCTCTCAAGAAAAGGATTTCACTGTGTTAAACAATAGCTGATTCTAAAATTGTCTTATCCTCTCTTGAAAAAGAATGGGTGTGTACTGTTCTTCTTACTCTTTACTTCAATATTATGATGGCATAGAAGTGACATGTTGACTTCTGACACCTTTCTAAGACAATGGCTTCTGACCTTGAGCCGTAGACTCCAGAAGGTCTGTGGGAGTGCTGCATGCAGGTTCTGTAGATGCTGCAGGTTTGAGGGTATGAGCAGAGGCTCTGGGTGCGCCACAGAGCTCACAGCCTCCCTTGCTTCTTGCTCCTGATAGATTTGTACGGGCCACTTCATAATCCACGAGCTCTGATGCCACATACCAGTGACCTTGGTTTAGTTTGGTTGTGAGCTATGTGCTTAAGGGGATTGTAAGATACCTAAGAAGATGTGATAGTCTCAGAGCACGTCCAGATGCTGAAAAGGCCAGATCCACGTGTCCACACAGCTGCATTAAGCCAGGGGATTCAAAATGATTCCTTAATCTCTCTTCTGACCTCTAAATATGAGATTTCTTCCCATTTCATAGAAATTCTCCAATGAACAACAGCTACTGTCACTGGAGTTGTTGTTTGGAGAGACAGCAAGAATATAGGCTATTTTGCTGACCAAAAATAAATAAATAATGAAAAATAGAAGCAAAAGCCACCTTGTTCTGGTGTTGGTGTTACCAAGCCCTAAGGGACTGATGACCTGCAAGTGGGCCCTTTTGCCTGGAGCTGATCTCGCCAATAGGATGAGGTTTGGAATAGTAGAGCAGAAACGTTGTTTGGTCAGTGAATGGAGAAGGCAGAGCTCATGCTTGAAAACACCTTCTCCCCACAAAAGGGAAGGTGAGCAGGGTTCTTACGGGATGTGAAGGGAGAGCGGTCTCTGCATCATGGCTCGGGGCAGGGGCATTTGGGGCATGCACAGGTCTTTCCTTCTTGCACACGGCACCTTTTGCACATGGCACCCTATAACCATCTTGGACCTTTCTGGTTTAGACTAGTTCTGCCACTTGACCATCTGACGATGTTCTGCCTTGGTTCCTATAAGCAAGCACAACTTAAAAACAGAGCATTAGACATGGAAACTGTTTGGGGGATTTACTTGGGTGACATTGGCAGCTATAGTAGTGGCTTCCGGTGTGGCAAAAGCAACAGCATCTCTGTGACCCATCATGCAGTGTGGACATGGTGGGTATTTCAGCGTAGGGTCTTGAAGCAGCTTTCCTCAGCCTTCCAAAGATTCTGTGAACTACCTACACCCTTTAATTAATCCCATTCTGCTCAATTTAACAGGTTCTGTGGCCTGCCATAAAGAACTCTCAAGAACACACAATTTAATCCAGTAAAAAACAAGCTTACACAGCACAAAGAGAGGACAAGCACAAGAAGGAAACTTTTTTTGACAGTTGATTTTCTTTTGAGCACAGCCATTAATCCTGCTGTCAGCAGGAATAAAGATACTTCCTGAGGAAGGTGTAAAGCTGGGTTCCTGTAATATGGAGCCGTGAAGGTATGCAAATGAGAACAAGCCTTCAGAGCCTCTCACCTCCTGTTTGTCAACTCTGCTCCAAACCTGTTTCAAAACTTCAGTAAAATAAGCTTTTTTTTTTTTTTTTTTTTACCTACAGAAAATATGTTTAATCTTTTTGGGAGAAAATGAGGCCATAGAAAATCCAAGATATTTTTATTGATCGACTTTTAAAAAATGTTTATGGGGGAAGAGAATATATTTTATGAGGAAAATGAGGCATGAAGAGGAGAAAAGGTCACTTTAAGTCCTCCATCTCAGCCCCATTTAGAACAGTAAAATGGCAAATGTCCCACAAGTATCGCTCTATCCCCTCATGACCGACTTAGACTTTGTCACAATCCCCTTTAGTTGCCTCTTTGTCCCAGCACTACACAGATTTCTCTGCCCTGCACAGGGCAGACATCTGTTCCTACAGTAGACCTTGTCAGACTGGGTGACTTGGGGGCTGATCTGGTGGCGCAGGCGTTAAGTGAGCATATTCCACTTCTGGGTAGCCCAGGGTTCGCTGGTTTGGATCCCGGGTGCGGACATGGCACTGCTTGGCACACCATGCTGTGGTAGGCGTCCCGCATATAAAGTAGAGGAAGATGGGCATGGATGTTCACTCAGGGCCAGTCTTCCTCAGCAAAAAGAGGAAGATTGACAGTAGATGTTAGCTCAGGGCTAATCTTCCTCAAAAAAAAAAAAATACTCAGTGACTTGGGCCCCTACACGTGGTTAGTCTCTCACCGCCAACTAACCACGGCTTCCTTACTGCTTCCTCCTTTACCCCGCCCCCGGAGACAATGCCAGTCATGTGTGGAGGCCTTGTCAGGCCCTACAGGTTTCCCTCACAATACCCACTTCACCCTTCTTCCACCATCAATCTGACCTCATCTCTGCTAATCTGAAAGCCATCTCAAGTGCTCGTGCATCTGTCCTCCGGTCCCCGCACGTCCTGTGATTCTCCCCACTGCTCTTCCTTTAGGTCACTGGAATGGGACAGTGGGCTTCGAAGCAATCTCAAACTAGAATGCTTGAGATTTCCATCAGCCCCTAAGTGACTCCAAATCAACACACATTAAACACAGTGTTCTTTTCATGCAAGTGCAGATTGAAGGCAAATTCCCTAGCTGCCCTGTCTTACCAGCTGGTGACCCCAGGACCTTTCTTTCTGGATAGTCTAAAGCCACTACTGAGTCATGGGCACACTGTCAATCTGAGAGTTAAACTATTCACTCCAACCTCCTCACGTGCAGGGACACTGATGTCTGATCAGTGCACATGCACCAGATGGCTTTTGGTAAATGACCACTACATGGTGTACTTTGTGGGAGTGGAGGTGGGAGCACACACAAAATAGTCCTTGCTCTTAGGTCCCTGAGATGCGCTTCTACAGAGGGAAATCTTTCTATGGGGCTGTGGCCTGCCTTCCTGAGCCCTGTGCGATCATAAGTGTTTAAGTTTTAGATGTGGACTATCATGTTTACAACAATTCCCCTCTCATCTGTCAACTCTCACTCATTCAGCCTTAGGTCAGCATAAGTGAGTGGAAAATGCACAATTTGGAATCAGGCAGACCTAAGATCAAATTCTGACTGTTTATACCTATAAAATGTGTGACATTGAGCCAATTGTTTAACTTCTTTGTATCCTGGTTTTCTCAAATATAAAAGCCAAAGTGACATGTCATGATTTAGCTGACATTTTGATGTGATAATTAAATTTTAAATGAAGTAATGAACACGTTATCTGCCAGACTACCATTATATACTCCAATAAATAACATATTATTTTCGTGTATTAATAAGAAATGAGATTAACTCTCATGGAGCTGGCATATTTCACCCCAATAATGGAAGCCTGAGAACATAGAATTAATCCAGATTAAAAACAGATAAAACACACACCCTGCTCATTGTAACAGTAAGTGGGAAAAGCCAAGTTAGCAAATTCTTTTACTTTCAGGTTGTATATTTCCAGAAACCAAATTAATTATGTTTATTTTAAATGTGAGTATGCAGGATGCCTGGGCTACAAAGAATGAAGGACTTAAAATCAATAAATAACGTAGTGGCATTTATTAGAACAAAAATTTCCAAGAATAAGCAGAATCTTCTATTTGCTTAGACATATTTAGACCTATCTTTTGGGAAGATTACCGTTTATCATACCAGGTGATTTCCTGCTATATCCTTTTATTCCCTCAATGATTTTAACCTAGCCCCTAAGTAAAATCAGGTTATTTCTTTCTTCTCTATAATCATTAGGACACAGACATTTACTGTGTCATTTCGCCTCCCACTTCCAGTCCTTTTCCTAAAAGCACTGTGTGGAAACTCCACGTTCTGCCTTAGTGTCTGGAAACCTAGTGTCACAGTAGAAAAATGCCCACAGTCTGTTGTTGCTGTTGGGTATAAATGATGCTGACATATTTTGGAAACTACCTGTCTAACGTCACTGTCGTTTAACTAATGGATCTGAACAGTGATGTCAATCTTATTCTTTTCTTTATTTGAAGATGCTCAGTGGCAAAAGAACGGTTCATTTTCCTAGGTAACCCACATAGGGAAATGCAGTAGTATAAAAGCAACGTGACATGGATGATGCAACATTCTTGTTTTAGCTTTGGGAACTACAGGATCTGGGATGAATAAGCTTCATAAATTCAGAGTATCGATATTTAATTTTCTTTAATGTATTTCTACATATATAAGAGAGTGACCAAACCACTTACTGACCCAAGTATGAGTCACCTGTCTGGCCTAGCAAAGAGCATCGATATCTCATCCCGAGCTACCAGCAGCAGAAGAGTCTTCCCCTCTCGGCTTACCCTCTGTCACTTGCTGGGCCCTGCAGGGTCCCCTCAGGCCACCCCTGGGGACCATGGTGGCTTGTTCCAGTTTATGAGTTTGATTTGTAAAATTATTTGGTTTGCTTAAATGTTGTGCTTAATAAGCGTTTTACATGCCTCAAATCTATGTCAGTTATCACAGCCCAGCTTCTAGTATAGGCCAAGAACAGAATGCCCATCTGTTTTCCTAGGCTGACGCAATATTTTTTAAACCAAACTGGTTGCCGATATATAATAAATGGATTATTGTACACTTGAGGAAAACATCAATATTTCTGACTACTTTTTTGAAACATCAGAAGATACAGCAATCCCGAGCCAGTCCTCCTGAAAGGCAGTAACTGGTCAGAGCTGAGGAGCATTGCCCCCTGTAGAGGGAATATGTTCTCCAATCCCTGAATCCTTATGATCCTATTGTTTCCCTGAAAATGAGGGTAAATTTCAGTTGCCATTTATCACTACACCGGCACTCGTGTTTTCCTTAGAGCCGGGCAATATGTCTCTAGGTCCATGTCTCTATTACAAGCGGAAACTGAAAAGAGAGTGAAGAAGCTGAAGAAGAAAAATGGGCTAGATCATCCCTGCATGGAAGTGAGAGCATCCCGGATGACTCACCCATTTGCGTCATTGCTCATTCCCCACAGATATTTCAGTTTGCAATCCCAGTTGTAAACCTCCTGGATTTAGGAACACCAGAACTGCCTTCCTGATCCATCATTTTCTCCATATAGGAGATTGCTGGTGCAGCTTGCCGCTGTTTCCTGATGAAATCTATTACATCTTTTTGCAGTCCCACAAAGTATCAACTTTTACTTAAACAGCTCTTTCAGAACTTTAATCTAAATGTTAAAATAAAAATTTGTACTGTTAGGAAAGCAGAGACATATTATGGAGTAGCTAATTACTCTTAAAATCATCTCCCATCTCACTAACTTGGAACATTTGTATGAGTTGGTTTTCTTTGGTTGTAAACAATATAAACAAACCCTGGGCAATTTAACTAAAAGGGAATTTATTGGAAGGCCGTGGGATGGCACCACAATCATTAAGAAGACTAAAGAGAATCAGGTGCAGCAGCGTGGGAACAGGTACAGCTCAGGAAAGTGGGATGGCAGGAGTGAGTGACAGTTTTATCAACATGCTGCTGATGACAAGTAACATCTCCAAAAGGTTTATGATTTTTATGCTTCTATCCATTAACTAAGACTCAAAGTTCAGGTGTCTAGATGGCCTGGAGTGAATGACTTTTGTCCCGAAGGTGTAGCTTGATTGACAGTCTCAGCAAAAATACAAACAGTGGAGGAGAGGTAATTTTGTAAAAGAAAATCCAAATACTTATGACCAGGAGAAAAAGAGAATAGTTGCCAAAAATACGGAAAAATCTTGCTAGAGGATCTGTTCATTATAAACGAGCGGATGACTTCTAATGTCTTTAAATTCTGCAGTGTTTTGATACAAAGAAAAATAAGATGACACACTCTGTGCTTTTGACACATTCTCTACTTAAGTTTATATTCATAGCTTTATATTCTTTTTTATAAAAATTCCCCCAAGTTCAATGTTGTAGGGCTCACAGACCTACATCCCTCCTGAAAGAATTAAAACACTTGATTCAGAGCGCAAGTTTTTAAATCGAGGCGACATTAAGATAGACATAAAACAGATCCCACATGGGCCCTGCATCGAACATTTCTTCTCTCATTCCACCATCTTTCACTTTCTCCTCTGTCACCCTCTATCCCTCTTGAAAAATTGAGATAAGGGTAAGAGGGCATAACAAGACACAGCAGGTCAGAACAGAAGAAGGAAGCCATGTAGGAGGCAAAGAATTTGGGCAGATATTAGAGAAAGAAAAAACATTTTGAGGTACACTTATCCTTAGCCTCTGAAAAATTTAGATGTTGAAATTAAATTCATATATTCAATTTTACTGTGTTTCATTTCTGGAACATCAAGATGGCAAGATGGCAGAGGGGTAGGGGAGAGTAAGGAGCCCACAGGAAGTGTGGTGGAGAAGGAGGCTGGAGAGCAAAAGGTAAGGTTGTAGTTAACAGGGCAAAATAAGAAGGAAAATTCTTTGAAAAGTCCTAACCTCAACCCACATCAGTATTTTGATCTTGTAATAAATTCCTCTTTGCCTCTCCTGTCTCCCGGTTTGGAGAATTTGTTTAAAGTCATAGCCAGGTCCTGCTCAACATATTCCCCTCTTTCCACGCCTTCCTCTTCACTCCCCATCCCGCTCCACACACAACTGAAATCAGTTAGAGATCCCTTCAGCTCTCTCTCACTGGCCCAAGCTGCACACAGAACATTTTCAACTTACTGCTTTTTAAAGACTTTTGGGTTATATTAAGAAGTAGGGGTTCATGGTATATACTAAATTCAACTCAGTTTTAAATTCATCAGCCCAAATCCCTATGTGTTCCTATTGCAATTCTTCCCTCCAGCATAAATAAGTCCTCTGCTTTCAACAAATCTTTGTAGCAGGTCTGCAGCGCCAAAGCTTCAGATATCCTCTGGTATCATCTTTAAATCTCCTGAGCTATGAATGGTCCTTGGCAGCTCTCTGCCAAATAGTCATTTTAGCTTCTGACGATCTGTGGATAGCTGAAGCTATGCAGATCAAAATAAGAATATGGGATATCCATAGTTATCCCAGGAAATCCTGAGGGGAAAATGAGTGTTCTGTCCTAAGGCAACACCATAGATTAGTAGGTTTTATCTAGCTGAGAGTGATGGTAAAGAGAGCCATTCACTTTGGGGGGAAATTCTCAAATATATTTTAACACTAAGATCTATTTATCTGCCTTATGGTAGTTTAAGTAAACTTTCTAATTCTGCTCACAGTCTAAGAGATTTATTACTTACAATTTTTCTCTGGAATTGAAACACCAAGATTGAGGCTTTTCTATTCGTATTAGGGCCTTCAACCCTTTTTGTAAAGGGTCAGGCTGATAGTATATGGCTTTATATCCATGAAAGACAATCTGTAGAGAATGTGTCAAAAGCACAAAGTGAGTCATCCTGTTTTTCTTTACATCAAAACATTGCAGAATTTAAAGACATTAGAAGTCATCTGCTAGATTATAGTGAACAGATCCTGTAGTGGGCTGGAAATACTCAATGTGTAGCTTTGCCAGTGAGAGAGAGCTAAAGAGGTCTCTAACTGATTTTCAATCGTGTGTGGAGTGGGATGGAGAGTGAAGAGGAAGGTGTGAGAAGAGGGGAATATGTTGAACAGGGCCTGGCTATAACTTCAGGCAAATTCTTCAAGCTGGGAGACAGAAGAGGCAAAGAAGAATTTGTTACAAGATCAAAACAGTGATGTGGATTGTGGGTTGGGCGTAGGACTTTTAGTGAAGTTTCCTTCTTATTTTGCCCTGTTGACTACAACCTTACCTTTTGCTCTCCAGCCTCCTTCTCCACCACACTCCCTGTGGGCTTGCCTACCCTTCCCCACCCCTCTGCCATCTTGTCATCTTGATATTTCAAAAGTGAAACACAGTAAAATTGAGTATATGAATTTAATTTCAACGTCTAAATTTGCTAGAGGCTTAACTTGTAATGCTAAGGATAAATGTATGTCAAAATGGTTTTCCTTTCCCTAAAATCTACCCAAATTCTTTGCCTCCAACATGGCTTCCTTCTTCCATTCTGCCCCTACTCTGTCTTGTTATGCCCTCTTACTCTTATCTTTATTTCTATTTCTTCAGTAAAAAAAGAGGGATAGAAGGTGGCAGAGGAGAAGGTGAAAGATGATGGCATGAGAGAAGAAATGTTCGATGCAGGGCCCATGTAGGATTTATCTTATCTATCTCAGTGTCTCCTTGGCTTAAAAAATTGCACTCTGAATGAAGTGTTTTAATTCTTTCAGGAGAGATATAAGTACATGAGCCCTAAAGCTTATTTAATTTGGGGGAAATTTTATGAAAAATAATATAAAACTGTGAATACAAATTTAAGTACAAAGGTGAATCTTTATGTGGCTTCCACTTCTAGTTTATACGTTTTGTTTTTAGTGTCATGGAGTAGATTCTACCTCATAGTGACCCTGTGGACAGCAGAGCTGAGCCCTGCCTGGTCTTTTTGCGCCATCCTGTCACCTTCCAGTGCTGTATCAGGCAATGCTTTGCTGCTTTTCATAGGGTTTTCATGCCCCATTTTTTCAGAAGTTGGTGGCCAGGTCATCCCTAGTGTGGAAGCTCCACTGAAACCTGTCCACCATGGGTGACCCGGCTGGTATTTAAAACACTTGTGGCATAGCTTTCAGCATCACAGTAACACACAGCCACCACAGTATGACAACCAACAGACAGCAGTATGGTTCCCTGACAGAGAAAGGAACCTGGGCCACGGTGGTGAGAGTGCCAAATCTTAACCACTAGACCTCCAGGGCAGGCTAGTTTATATGAAGAATAACCAAAAAATCTTTCCGAATCATGGTAAGAACAATATCAACAAAATAGATTAAGTAAATATAATTTTCTAAGAGGATAATGAAGAATAGTAGATATAATAAAGTCTTGATGAACTGAATTCCAGAGAAGAACAAGTGCTGCAAAGTTGGACAGAAAACCAAAACAACCTCCCCACCTCAGGACAGTTCTTGGTCTGGATATGGGTGAACGGAGGTGCGGGCCTGCTGTAGATGAAAAGACTCTGTAGAGGCAAAAAGAAAAGAGCTGAGTTTTAGATGATACTGAGATGGCAGGAGACATTAAAGTCTAGAAGAGCCCAAACAGAAAGTAAATTGCTCAGTCACATAAGTTTCCCTATCTGAATATTAGCAAGAAATCAGCCACGGAGGAGGGGCTGCCAAGCAGAGAGAAGTCACATTTTCCTGTGTTGCTCAGATCTCAGAGCACTGCCAAAGGGATGCCAAAGTTGAATCCAAAGGTGAAACAAAAACATCTTAAACTGAAGCCCAGCCTTCTCCCAGTTCAAATATGGACAAGATAAAAAGGGCAGTGGTGATACAGGGAAATTGGCACAGGGCTAATCAGAGGTGAACTCAATATTACTAAAGCTGTGATACAGCACCAGTTCAGTTTGACACCATAAAGACTCTGAATGCCAACACCCTCACCTGAACTGCCAAACAGGGGCAACAGGTTTGCATTCTCTGGCAAAGAAGCAAAACAGGGGCAGAGTTGTTAAGTTCTGCTTCAGCAGCCCTGGATTCGCAGGTTTGGATCCCAGGTATGAACCTATACACTGCTCATTAAACCATGCTGTGGTGGCATCCCATACGCAAAATAGAGGAAAATTGGCACAGATGTTAGCTCAGGGACAATCTTCCTCACCCCCCAAAAAAACCCTAAAAGACAAAAGAAAGAAAAAGAAGCAAAACAAATTACAAATTTTATATTGTCCTTTTGAAAACATACATTCAGAATGCAATATTCATAATACAATAAAACATGATATATGATGAAACAGGAAAATATATCTCATTACCAAGAGAAAAAAAGTCAATATAAACAGAATTAGAAATGCCTCAGATTCTAGAATTAGCAGTTCCAGAATTTAACATAACTATGAAAAATATGTTAAGGAATTTACAGGAAAAGATGAATAAAATGGTTACAGAAGAAATATTTGGGAAGATGTGGAAATTCTAAAGTAAAAAAGAATCAAATTAAATTTCTAAAATGGAAAATTACAATATGTGAAAAACAAAATTTCATTGCATGAGCATAAAGGCAAATTGGATATGGTAAAAGAAAGATTCAGTCAACTTAAAGCCGTGTCAATAAAAAATTTCCAGCTGAAGGACATAGTGGGAAAAAAGGTAGAAAAAAATAAACAGAGCATCTGTAACTTTTAGAAATTATCAAACTATCTAAAATGTATGTATTTGGAGTCCCAGAAGGGGAAAAAGAAAGAATAAGGCAGAAATTATGTTTTATAAATAATGGCCAAAATTTTTAAAAATTTAACAAAATATATCCTTCCACAGATCACAAAGCTTTACAAACCCGAAGCAAGAAGCCCCAAGTCGAATAAAGAAAACCAAACCTGGGCATATCACAGTGGAGCTGCTGAAAGCCCAAAAGAAAGAAAATCTTAAAAGCGGCCAGAGGAAAAAAAGACATATTATATACAAAGGAATAACTAAAGAATGATAGCAGTTTTCTCATCAGAAACACTGCAAGCCAAAAGATAGTGGAATGACTGAATAATCCAAATATTGGTGAAGATATGGAGCAAACAGAACCCTCATACATTGCTGGGGTAACTGTAAAATATTACGCCAACTATGGAAAAGCTTTGAGTGTTTCTTATACACTTCAACTTTCATTGGTCTATGACCTAGACATTATCCTCTCAGTTGTCTATCTAGAGAAATGAAAATATTTGTCCACAAAATGTCTTGTATGAGAATGTCAATTGCCAAAACTGGAAGCAATGATGAACTGGGAAATGGATAAACAAACTTTGATATAACCATACAAGATATACAGCAGAAACGAGAAGCTAAGCTGTCTAAGTAACTCCCACCTAAGCCAGCTGAACTTCAGCTGACCTTCAGACACAGGCATGATGACAATGAGTTGCTTTAAACCACTGAGTTTTGGGATAGCGTTATGCAACATTATTGTAGCAATAGCTAACCAATAACCTCAGTAACAAAATGTTACACAGCTTCCTCTACTTGTGGGTATCTTGCTTTTAAGGTCTGTAATTCACTTTGTTGTTGTTTTGCAAATAAACATGAAGTTGTACTCTTCCAATAATGAACATTTATTTCACTAACATCCAATTTATACCCTGCTGTTCTGTTTCTATGTCTTCCTGCATGCAAGCTAACTTTTATTTCAGTGCCAAATCATAGCATAATCTTATTGAAGACATTTTAAGTAGCAACCCAACACAACTTGTACAGAGCCAACAATGTACACAGAGTGAGGTTGGGGGTGAACAGCTATGATCAAGTTTGTGCATGCACAGGCACCGACAACCATCTTACAACTGTTGCTTGCTTAACAGTAATTGTAAAGTATAATCAATTATAGGAAACATTCCAATTTCAAGATGTTAAAAGGTAAAATAAATGTGCTTCTTAGAATCAATGGAAAATGCCACGTCCTTGATCACCACATTTGCAGCCTGAGCTGCTGGAGCTGGAGCTGGGTTTCTCTTTCTAGAAGAGGTTCATTTTTTTCAAAGTGCCTGATTTCAAGAAAGGCCTTAGAAATAACCTTCTATGTCATTCCCATTCCTCTATCTGTTGAGTGTCTTTTAGCCTCTGTTATATATTCTTGCTCTTTCAGTGTTGGGATGGCCTCTAACTTTGGATGATTTTGCCCTCTAGCTGTAATTGAGGGATTTGGAATCAGTTTCTGGTTCATATCTTGCTCTGGGCTCTGGACAAGTGTCAATCCTGCTCTGGTCCTCTGGCCAAAGTCCTCTCTACAAGGTAAGGAGCTGACTGGGCTAAAGGGACATGCCCACCTGGAGCCCATGCCCCTTCTCCAACTACACCATGCTTCAAGTACCAGGAGGCTGGCCTGTGTTGCTAATGTCTGCATCTCTTCGCCTGAGGTGTGGGCAAGAGGTGTTTGTTTACAGGGGTATGGATGGAGCTTGATCATGTGGGCTAGGCTGACAAAATGCATGTGCGTTAGGCCTCTTATAGCACAGGTCAGAGACAGACGGTGGGAAGAGAAGGGTTAGAGGCAAGGGACACAGCCTACTCTGCCTGCCCCACCAGGTTCCAGCACGAAACTCCATGCTAATTCCAAATTTGAGCTTGGCCTTCCAGTTCATTGTGAAGGTGTAGGTTTCAAAGTCAAAGGATAGGAGATATTTTATTTACTATTTTATTAGCTTGATTTGTATCCTTTAAATATTTACACAGATGGTATATGGGCTCTAGTGCTATCCGTCTCCCTGGTCCCACAAATGTTAGGTGCAGGCAAACATTAGGAATACCATGAATTCCACATATAGGGGAATCGAAAATTTACTCACACTACACTCAATGTACAAAAAAGGTAGCTTTTAATTTTTTTCCTAATAACTGATCTGATATTTTTCCCTAACTCATACTCAGGTGTCAAATGATGGAAACTTTAAGCTTTCCATTTGAAGTTGAGTGACTTAGCTTCTTTAGCGAATGTTGACAAATGTCTATTTGATCACTCTCCTCACGTCTTTTCAATAATAATAATAATAAATGACTGACATTTTTTGAGGACTATGTGTCAAGTGTCATGTGAGCATCTTCACATGTATAAACTCATTTAATCCTCAAACAACAAAGTGAGGTAGGTATTATTATTACATCTTAAGAAGTGAAATTAAGGTACAGAGAGGTTAATTAGTTTCTTCAAGTTTGCGTAGCTAGAAGATAGACAAACCAGAAATAAAAGCCTAGGTAGAGTGGCTTCAGAGTTCTTGTTCTTTCTTTACAGTGCTGTTCTGCTTCTCTCAGATGGTATCTGTAGGAACCGTCTGTTCTTGGGACATCATAATAGCATCCTTTTTGAAACCCTGTCAGAACACAGAAACTTCTTCACCCGGCGCCTTCCTCACACAGAACAGGGGGTGACAACTACTGTTTGAGGTTCATTTATCCAGACACCTCCCTTGCAAATGCTGTGATAGCATCCCTGTGCCACCCTGGATGAAAAGGATGTGGAGTTATGCTAAAGGCCCATGACCTTCCAGTTCACCCCAGAGCAACTTGCTCTGTTGCTCCCAGCTCTCCCCAAACCACCTCACCCTCAGTAGATGTTTTTGTCAGGACACATCCCCAGGGAGGAAACAAGGACACATGTACTGGACCCCTCTTCACATCAATGTTTCTCTTTTCTCTTTTCCACACTCTTCCAGGGCTTCAATGCTATGATGTCTACTTTCTTCACTTTTCTATCATAAGAGGCATACCCTTTCTTTCCCCTTCTTAATATAATTTTCACCACTCTTTCCCTTTTTAAAATACATTTTACTTTTTTTAATTGTGAGAGTACAGATAACATTAAAATTACCATCTTAATCATTATTATTTATTTATTTTGTGAGGAAGATAGATGGTCCCTGAGCTGATTTTCCTCTATTTTATGTGGGATGCTGCCACAGCATTGCTTGATGGGCAGTGCTAGGTCCGCACCCAGGATCTGAACCAGTGAATCCCAGGCCACCGAAGCAGAGTGCTTGAACTTAACCACTGTACCACCAGACTGGCCCCCATCTTAATCATTTTTAGCGTACAAGTCAGTAGTGTTAAGTATACTCACATTATTGTCCAACCATCTCCAGAGCTTTTTTTTCTTGCAAAACTGAAACTCTATACACATTAAACAATAATTTCCTATTTCTCCCTCCGCTCAGTCCCTGACAGCCATCATTCTACTTTGTGTCTCTATGAATCTGACCACTCTGGATACCTCACATAAGTGGAATCATACAGTATTTGTCTTTTTGTGACTGGCTTATTTCACTTACATAATGTTCTCAAAGTTCATTCGTATTGTAGCATGTGTCAGAATTTCCTTCCTTTTTGATGCTGAATACTATTCCATTGTTTGTATAAACCACAGTTTGTCCATCCATCCATCACTGGACACTTGAGCTGCTTCCACCTTTGGCTGCTGTGAATAATGCTGCTATGAACATGGGTGTGCTCCTTCCCTTTGAGGACTATAATATTTAAACGATGATGAAGGAAAATGAGACATGGGGGTAAGGGGAACAAAACCCGTGACTTACATTAGTTAAATATTTTCAAAATATTATTCCTGTTACATCTTGTGTCCCATCTCCTCAGTACTTTGATCTCAGATCTCTTCAGAGCTTTGATCTCAGAGACACAGAAATAAGTTGTCAACAAAATCCACTCAGTTTTCAAAGATTGTGCATATGTAAGAAAGAATGGTTTTGTCAATCTTCCTACAGAGGAATATGATTTTAACATTAAAGACACAAGTCATTAGGAGAACTAATTACATTTGATGCTGGAGACATTGTTTTATCCTGCTTCTTACAGCAGGAAATAATTGGGAATTCAACCCTGAACAATCTCCTTTCTTGACAATATTGTTAGAGGAAAGCTAGTGCCAAATCTAATCAAACCTATTTTCCTTGCCATTGATATGGCAGCTACAAAGTGAATGAAAACCACTGACACACTCACACTTATGTGCTGTGAGCTCCATCATGTCACTATTTCAATTTCCACCTCTCTGCTTGGATTGAAGCAATCATGACCATTGATATGTCACATATATGCCTTTCTTATTGAGAAGAAAAACATCAAGGCCATTGTACCAGCTTAATAGTAAAAATAAAGTGGCCAAACTCTTCCTCTTTTTTGAGTAGAGCAACAATAAAAAGAAGAGCATCCTTCTAACAGCATAAGTTTATGTGTATTTTTATTTATAACTCCTTTTTCCAACAAAATTTTAAGACAGCTGAGTAACCTTGAAGAAGTTTTTGTTGTTTGGTTTGACTTTTATCAAGTTAGTTTCGTACATTTCGTAAATTTCTAAATGTTTCCAATGGAGAAATACTTGGATCCATTCTTGTTTTATGTTGTAAGTTATCCAAGGTATTAGGTTTAAGTTGAAATCTTTTCAGCTCCTAAATCACAGTTTTATAATTTGTTATGTTCTTAGCCAAGCATATTAAACCTTTGGTGAAATAGCAGCTTCAAAAGAAAGAAATCATTACATTTTTTAACATAGGTTTCAAAGCATAACAGATAAGGCTAAAGTTGTTTGTTTAATCACCTCCCTACAATAATTTCCCACCACTCAGTAAATAATCCAAACCTAGAACCCTGTCTTTCACAGTTCTACATGATCTGGCCCAGATTTACCTCTCTAATTTCATCTCTTTCTCATCCCTCTGGAGCCTACTCTTCTCCAGCTCCAAGGGATTCCTTGCTTTTTTTTGGAACAAACTAAACTCACTCCTATCACATCAGGTTAGGCTGAGTTATTCCACAGTACTACATTAACTCCAAAATCTCCAACTCTTAAAACCAGCAGGCTTTATCTTCTCAAGTCCATCATTTTTATTAAGGGAGCCAAGGACGAGAGAAGACCCAATATCTTGAACATTGTTAGTTCTTGTTTTGAAGAGGAAAAGAAAGAAACATTGTAAGTTTTCAAGCCAACAAGTAAATGCTTCAGCCCAGAAGTGACACATATCATTTCCTTTCACAACTCATTGGCCAGAATTGGCCATATGACCCATCACAACACAGCAGGGCCCAAAGTACAATGCTACTGGGTGCCAGGAAGGGGTAAGAAGCAGAAATATCTAGTGAAAAGCATGAAGGACTACCCCAAGCATTTTCCACTTGCTGTTGACACTGCCTGGAATACTCTTACCCCAGAAAATCAGACAGCTCACTCTCTCTTCATTCTAATTTTGCTGAAACCCTTAGAAAGTTCATCCCTGATGATCCCATCTAAAACAGACTTTCCCTCATCACTCTCTATTGACTTGCTTTATTTTTGTCCCTCATTTATCCCTATCTGAAATTACGTCATATTTTTATTTACTTGTTTTATACACAGAGACATATTATTTTTTTAATATATAGACTACTATATTTTCTTTCATGTTCACTGATTCATTGATATATCCCCAGTGCCTAAAAGGATATCTGGAACTCAGCAGGCAGTCAATAAATATTAGCTGAATGAATGAATAAATAAATGCACGTATCAGACTGATGTACAGCTGTTTAGCCTATCTATCGATCCAGCTATATCTATATGTTGGAATGTAAGTTTCATATATATGTTGCAAGGATGCAAATTTGGTTTTATATTACATTTTAAATACAAAGAGAAGAATTTTGTTTCTGAAGTTTTATAAAACCATTTGGATCTTCCTCAAGAAGCTCCCTCTGCTGGATATCTTTGGGCAGGGGAAAGATGAAGCACAGTCTAACTCAGTTTTAAGATTATACAAATCTAGCAAATCAAGAGATTGTTTAAATGTTAACTTGTTTTCTTTGGGATAACTGCTTTGCCTTTCAGATTCCTCTTCCTCTCATTCTTTTGTCCAAGGTGGCGTTTGAACATATGGGAGAGAGGAATGGCCTGTGTAAGGCAGTAGAGGGGAGACTGGGTCCGTAGATCTTCCCAATGTCCTCTGGCTCCTCCCTGCCTCTACTGTAGAATGAATGCACTGGTGCACTTTCTGCACTAATGTGCCCTGAAGTATATCTAATCCTCTCTGGCTATTTGGGCTTAATGTGCTAATACCAGCGATCTGCCTTCTCCTCTCACCCAGACAATTGAATGTGTCATTGGAAATGGCTGCATATACCACCTCCCCCTACTTGCCAGTTCCCCAGTAGTGTAGGAGTTAATGCTACTGACCTGAGTTGCTCGGGCTCCTTATCTATCTGGATATTTATAACTACCCCCCATCTCTTGCGGTAAGGAGTGAGGGTATTGAGCACCCTAAAATCTACCCTTTCTAACTCTTACTCTCCACAATCTCTCTGCTTGCAATAGGATTAGGCCTCTTCTTCCTCAAGACTCATCTTTCCTCTCCTCTACAGCCATAAGTCTCATGACCTAGTGATCATATTGGAGGATGGATGCTCAGAAGGAACTTTACTATATGAGTCCTCTGGTTGTTGCTTTTTTTCTTTTTTTTTTTTGGTGAGGAAGATTGGCCCTGAGCTACCAACCATTGCCAATCTTTCTCTTTTTAGTATGTAGGATGCTGCCACAGAATGGCTTGATGAGCGGTGTGTGGGTCTGCACCTGGGATCTGAACCCACAAACCTCGGGCTGCCGAAGCAGAGTGAACAAATTTAACCACCACACCACTGACCCGGCCCCTAGTCATTGCTCTTGATTGGGAAGCCAAATAAAAAATTTGAGTTAGAGATATAAACAGGATTCAGTACATTTGTATAGCATAAAAAACATGCCATTATTTATAATACCTATAAAAAATTCATTTTCTAAAGGCTTTAATATGCTCACAAAAATAATTTATGTGTAAGGGAAAAATAGACTCTGTTAATGAACCTGAAGTCAGGTAACCTGTAAAGGGCATTACATTTTTGAGAAACAAGGATGATTCTTCTCTCTCATAGCATTTTCCCCACTCCTGCCCTGACTTCAGTATTATCAATACAGGCTTTGATGTCAGTTTCAAAGGGGGCTAAACTACATTTTATTTTGCATGTGTTGAATATGATAGGCAAGCCTGTTGAATTTATAATGGAAATGTAAACCAGCGAGCAGAAGTTAAGTTCCATGAGAGCAGGCTCACCATTATACCCAGAGCACAACAGAGCATAGCACAGTGGGAGACCCACTTACCACTGTTAAATGGACAGACTTCTTTAAAAATGAGCTTTTTATTATTATAGAAAGATCTTGAGCATTCCTTAATATCACTCATTCACCCATTCATTCAATTATTCCAGAAACACATGCTGAGAGCTTGCTATAGGCTAGACACTGTTGTAAGTTAAGAGCAATACATAATTGAGTAAAAATACAGAATCTTTGCTCTTAAGCAGTTTACTCATTCTCCTCATCATCGCTGTGACTGTCATCACTTTCATTCTTAACCAAACATGCTGACATAATTGCAGACTCACTGTAGCACAATGCCTAAGAACACAGGCCTAGGAGTCAGATAGGTCAAGTTCAAAAGGCCCACTTACCAGCTGTGCAACCTTGAACAAGTTAATTGATCTCTCTAAGCCTCAGTTCCTCATCTAAAAGCAGATGATAATAATATATATGTCCAGAGTTGTGAAAAATTAATAATTAAATGAGCATCATTGACAGTTTTAGACCATAGTAAGACATAGAGTTCATTATACATTGGCTTCTACCATCATTGTTATCATCATTATCATCACCATCACCAGCCCCAAGTCAACTTGCCTATCTATTGTCTTTCTTCTTTAAAATCACTGCCATGTTATTCATTTATCTAGAGCAATTTTAAGGATGCAAGGGAACAGGAAACACACGCTTTAGAATCATAGGAAAAGGTAAGGAAATAACAGATGGGCTTTGTAAATTCAGGTTTTAATACCTACTTCACTCCCCAAATGCCATTTCACCATCCCTGCAGGAACACACAAGGCTGCATCTGCAATCTTGGCATAAATACCCCATTTCACTTTTCATAGGCATTTAAAATAAAGCCATCAGTGTTCTTGTGAGGTAAAGTGGTGCTAAAAATTACCTGCATTGTATTGATGTAGAAATGGTACAGACATAAGAATAGGAGTTACGAAAGCTACGTTAGAATCCAAGGTTGGACTTTTGAATTATTTGGGCCTTATATCTAGCTGCAACTATTACCAAAATCCTTTTTAAAAGCTGATTTTCTTCAAAGTTCAAGCACTGTCTAGTTGACAAATAAAACATGTCAATGAAATAAAGTCAAGGAATAGGCAAAAAACTTCTGTTTGCCTTGATTGAGTGACTCTGCAAAGGACACAGAAATGGCACAGCCAAAATGTTTCCCCTTGGCTACACCTCTGCTTCCCAGACACAATTTATTCTTTCCAAACCATCATAATCATAGCTGTACAAGGGGATGAATACAGAGTAGCATCTTATTATTCATTCCTGAATGATTACTCAAATCAATCATGATTTCACACACATTTCATGAATTGTCAAGCTTTTTAAGAATTTTAACTTTTCAATTCCTTTGAGAGCTCACCTAAAGCTGCACTATCAGTTCAACTTTATATACTTGGGTTTTTACTTCTGTTTTGTTACTGTGTATTCATAAGTGGCATTATATATTTGACAGAGAGCCTCAGAATAGTGTCATGATATCATAGACAGAACTGGGCCTTGGGTAATATTCCTGATTGCTATTGCTATTGCCTATTTTGCCAAACCTCTGAAGAAGCGTAGTGTGGTGCTTAAGCCCGCAGAGCTCCATCCTTTACCTAAGTGACATTTTAGCACATCACTTCGCTTCCAAAAGCCTTCATTTCCTCATGATTCAAGGGAAATAATTGAACCTACTTCATAGTTTTGCTCTATTGAATGAACAGATGAATATCTCATGTTTAGCTTGGTGAACTGCAAGTGCTCAGTTTTCTCATCTGTAAAATGAGAGCATTAGATTATTAACTCTAAGATCTCTTCCAGCACTAACATCTTATGAGCCATTTCCTTCTTCTTAGCATCTCACTATTCTCAGGAATAAGGGCTCTGTGTTGGCTCCAAGGGTTATAATTGGCTTTCACATTTTTCTTCAAAGGACTTCAGATATTTATTATTGGCTAATTAAAGAATAAGTAGGTTTTAAGCTTCTTTTTACCCTCCTCCCTAAACCAAGTATGGGGAATGATTGGCAGCTGTTTAACTTAATTGAAAGACAATTTATGAACATTATATTTCTCTTTCTTTGGCTATCAGTTGAACTGGGTCCACCAAGAAGCTATCTATGATTAGTCTTCATGAGAATTTAGTGCTTATTCAAACTTAATTTTCCAATGAAATAAAGTTATGAATGTCCTTAAAAACAAATGAGTAAATATTCAAATTATCACTGGATTCCCAATAGTCTGATTATATATAAAAATGTTGCAGTGCTGAATTTGAAATTTTTAGCTCCTACCTTGTTCATTAATTCATAAAAGAGAATCTGCCTTTTCCAAGATAGAGGCAGCTTGAGAAATTTCACTAGAAAGTTGGGTACCACAAGGCTCTTCCAACTGAAAAGTCCTTTGGAAATGCATTTTTATTTATTTTTGACTTTCAAATGAAGCAGGAATAAAAAAATAAGCAGGCACTAGGTATTATGGAAATAGGTCCCCCAGCTAGAATGATTGGAGGAAAAAGTGAGCTTGAATAACATTAAAGCCAAATTTTCCTTGAAATCTATGTCACTATGAAAAATGCAGTAGCTCAAAGGTAACCAAACCATCCACAGAATTTGCAAAACTATATAAACATATGAATTTATGTTATAGAAGATGATAATTTAAAATGAGTTTGGCTCTAAGTTTCCCAACACATCCTGTATGTCAGAGAAAATATCTAGAATTAGTACAAGGAGACTTACAAATCCTTTGTCTCAAGTGGCCAGCCTAAGGCTGAGAAGTGCAGTGTGGGCTGAATTTATTACTAGACATGCCTTTTCTATGTAGGCCTTGGCAGAGTAGATTTTCACGACTCCCTATCTTCTTTTATATTTAGCCCACAGGGAAGGTGATAAATATCATGGATTAATCACATATAAAACAAATAGGTGTGCTCTTGTTATGTTCCTACTTTAGCAAACGGAACTGTGAGGAGGAACGAAGAGGCCTCAGGAGACCTATGATGATTTTAACTGAGAGTCACCAGCTGAACAAAAGTGAGAGCTCAGTGTGTAAGCAGTCGCACAAAATTTGAAAGCAATCCGAAAGTAATCACCAGGAGGTTAACTTTGAAATTTGGAAGTCAAGCTCAGTGAAACTATAAAACAGACACTCTAAACAAGGAGCAGTTTTGCCCCTGGGGTATTTTTGGTAGCTAGGACTGGCAGAGACGAGGCTGGGGAGGGCTGCTACTGGCATCTTGTGGGCAGAGACCAAAGACACTGCTAAACAGCTGAAAATGCACAGAAAGGCCTCCAACATTCAATAATTATCCAGCTCAAAATGTTGAAAGTGTCACGGTTGTAAAACCCTGCTGTGGAACCGTGTGGTATGGACATAGTGGGATGATTATGGTGGGCTGTAGGAAGAAGAAACTGTGTTTACAACTTATACACGGTAACTTTCCTTGAATTTACTGATATGAAAAATTTTTTAAAAAGTGAGAAAGGTCACTCAAAATCAACTAGTAGACAGTTACAGTGATATGTCCCAGAGAGGAATTTACTGGTAAGAGCCTAAGAATCAATTACGGTCAGGGGTCACTTAAAGATGGGGATACAATCTGAGGAATACGTCATTAGGCGAACATCATAGTGTATACTTACACAAACCTAGATAGTATAGCCTACTACAAACCTAGGCTACGTGGTACTAATCTTATGGGACTACCATCGTATATGCGGTCCACCACTGACCAAAACGTTATGCAGTGCATGACTGTATCTGGATTATAATTGCTAAACGTTACTACAGAGTTTCTAAAATTGTTGCTGTGGGTTATTTTAGTTGTCTACTACCTCTGCATGCCCCCTTCTCCCAAACGTCCACTCACAAATGTCAGAGTAATGATATTTGTTTTGAGTATTTTCTTCCTTAAATTTCTTTTTGGCATGCCCCACAAACCTTTGTGAATCTTTTGATTTTCCTTTTTTAAATTGCACTAAAAGAAATGCTTATTTTTATGTTCTGTTACTCAGAACTTACTATGTCTTTTCTCTCTTTTGTTCCCTAATGGATGTCTTTTAATTTCCAATACACTAGTGAAACTAGCTAAAATTCCTATAAATATTTCAAGGTAAAAGGTCTATGAGGTAGTTTGTGTGAAAAAGAAGTTGCTTTGGTGGTTGCTAAGAGAAATCTACAGAGAACTCATAATAAATGAATGCAGGAAGACCTGGGTTTATTCTTTTAAAATGAAAGTAAACATAAAGAGTGTAAAGTAGCACAGACACAAGTTTTAGATGGAAAGGAATTGAGAGCCGAGCTAGGCTAACACTTCCTAATGATGGAGGAATGTAAGATGAACAAGAGTTGTAGAGGGTAATGAAATATGGGGTATCTTTCTCACTCTCCTTTCTCCCACCAACTTAAAGTGAGACGACTGGGAAAATAAAGAACTAAGGCTCAGAAACCATGAGGTGCCCAACACGAGAGTAGCTGAAAAGCTGAAAGAACCCCACTGGATGGCCAACTCAGCCTGAGACTCATTTTACTCTGTGAATTTTGAGGTAAAATTAATATTAAGGGTGAATTACAAAATGTTCCAGTTGAGTTTGTGTTAAATTAAGGACTTATTGGAAGAATTAAGGGTTAGTTATAAAAATAAATTCTAGCAAAACTTTCTTTTTAAGCTATTTACAGTAACAGAAAAGGTAATGCTTTTCTCCAAGTATTTTTTTTTTTTGTCCCTGGAAAGCTTGGAGAAATAGAAGAAAAGAGGCCCTAAAATGCAGAAGAAAAGAGGAGCGCTAACTTTTATTACATGGCCTAATATGTTCGAGGCATTGAGCTACACATTTTTTTCTGGTTCTTTAACTACACTCATTCAGCTCCAAACCCACTCTTCTGCGCTCTGTGATGCTCGGGACAGGACCACTCAGGAAGAGTTCTAGGATGGGGAAGAAGGAACCCAGTTCTTTCTGTTCTTGCTCTTCTGCCAGTGGGTTTCGGCAACAATTTGTTCCAATTTCCTTCCTTTTCCTGCGCTTCCAAAATCACCTTGTTGTGCCTCATTAGAGGATCAGCGAGATCTGGGCAGTGCTCCTCCTCAGAGGATCTCCGAGCCCCTGGCGCTAGAGGCGGCAGCAGTTTCCTGTGGTTAGTGTTTCTGTGTTATTTCTATGTCACCTGTACATTTTCTCAGTTCTCCTAACACCTCTAAAACAATTCCTTACATTAAATTCTCTCTGTTAAAATGACTGACATGTTTCTGTTTTCCTGATTAGCTTCTGACTGATAGCAATCACTCTTTACATAAATTGTACCCATTTTATAAATGAGTAAACTGAAACTCAAATGGGTTCAGTAACTTGCCCAATGTTTCATAGCTAGCAGGCAGCACGGCTAGAATGTGAATCCAGATCCACAAGCCCCAGTCTTTGTTAATATTCCAGGATAGAGGAATAAAACCATCAGAGGTGTGTATTGCCAGATTTTAAGAATTTTAAAGAATAACTTGAGTAAAGAATTTTAGAGACTAATTTAAGAATAAAGAATTTTAGAAAATAGTTTAAGAATAAATGCATGAGGGTTTTGACTAATCAGCTCTTTCTCTCTGTCTATATATATATATATCTGTGTGTGTATTCCTTTTTTTTCTTTGCTTCCTTCCAAATCTTCCCTACTATGATAGAAAAAGGATTATTTTTTTAAAGGCATGAATCCATAAGGAGAAAAGATAATAGCACATTGGAAATACTAAGAAAATTGTGGAAGATAGAAAGCAAGTAAACAAGTGGGAACAGATTAAGCAGAACAGGAAAAAAAAAACCCTAACTCTGCAGTGGGGAAACCTTAAGAGAGATTAATTCATGCCTCAGAACACCAGAAAAGTTTCGAAATTGGGGACACCAGGTTTGCATGAAAGTTGTTCTGAAACAGCAAAATTTATTGAAATTCTTATAAGTAGCACTTTGATCTCCAGAGTCCCATCCCCACAACTAACAGCCCAGTGGTTCCATCTCTCTGCAACCCAATAGAAAGTTTATGACTTAAAAGGGCAGTCGGGGGTTGGTAAGGCTGCTATCACTGCAGGTCTTAAGGAGAGAGTGGTTTGGATGGAAAGGTGATAGAAAATTGAGACCTCCATGGGTAGGAGCAAGTGATGGAGAGGGCCTTCAAGGGGCATAGTGAACAGTTGATGGAGCAAGATTTTGGCAGGGATGAGGTTCAGAGAAAAGGGACCGGCTGGCTTTCTGTAGGAGATTTCTTTTCACATGCGAAGAGAGCAAAGATTGATGAAGGTATTTGCAAAGATGCTTTGGGAGATATTATTCCTGAGAACTTACCTATTCTCTGCGTGAGAAGACAAGGACGAAAGGAGAGAAGACAAGATTTGGGAGGAGCAACAAAAGCTTGATTCAGCTCTACTGGGAATCAAAATAGGAACCCTCTTCCCTCTTCCCATTTTTGTGCCACATGTTATTGTTATCTTGAACACAGAATGATGCCTTAAGTTCACATAGTACAGGTCACAAACTGGTGGTCCATGTGTCAAATTTAACCTGAGATTATGTGATTTTTTTTAATTTGTTGCTAATATTTTGAAATCCAGCAACTTTTATTTAAAAGAAATAATCCCATCTGAGGGCTTACTCTTGAAAGACTGGATGATACCACAATACTGGACATACATTACTGAGTGTAGCTGAGTGGTGGGAACCTTCTTTAGATGGAGTAGGTGTTCCATCGCCCCGTCACTAATTTATGTTACTTTCCTGACCTGGTAGTCATTTGAGTTTGACATCCCTGATAGAGTACCTGTCTCTTGAGGATCGCTAAGTCATCTGTGTGAAATTGAGGTGTGGTTATTATCTATATTTTTCAGAAAGGAGTGTAAGGTATCACAGGAACTCCGGACACCCCCACCCCCATTACTCTTACCCATAGATTGCGTGCGAAGTGATTGAGAGTGAAGTGCCATTTTAAAAATGACTCCTGATTGGATGAATCCCTCCAGTAAGTGCTGCCATACCTTCCAGGACGTCCAAATCCACCAAACTCATGTGACAAAGTAAAACTGTCACTGAGGAGTCGCCTCTGGTATCTGTCAAAGATTGTCATTCTGAGATGACTGGCCCGTCCAGATTTGTTTCTATATTGTAACTTATCAAATTCAACCTTCTGACACATGGTTAGTATGACGAAATCAATATGGCTTGATTTGGCAGAGATGGACCATGAAATACAAATCCAAGCAGGTGCCTTACTTTTTTTTATTCGTATAATAGTTATTATAGGAGTATCAGTTGATGCTCATTCCATTTTCAAGAAATAAAATAATTCTTATATGTGACTCATTAATAATTTGCAATTCATTTCCATCTAACTGTCCACTAAATATCAATACTCCGAGAATCACTGACTAAGTATGCTCTCTGATCAAGATGCAGGTCAATTAGGAAAAGCTCTAGCCGTATTCTCGAAAATGTTTAGAAAATTACTTCACTCAAATGTGATTAAGAGCTAACTGTTAATTTAGGACTAAGATATGACTATTAAAGAGCCTGCACAAGGATAACAACTCTTTTCTAAAAAACAGCCTCCAGTAAATTAGAAGAAATTTTTCCTAACTTGTAGTTATCTCAGTGTCTTTCATACAATGAATTTCTGACATATGGGCCTCAATTTTGGGGGGTCATTATCTTTTCTAATGAAATTTCTTCAGTCCTAGGAGGAAGCTCGTAGGGTTTGGTTTGCTTGTGTAGTTTCTCTACTCTTCTCTTCATAATTTCTCTGAAGTGATTTTCTTCTTCTAACTCTTTACGTCTACGTTCTTCCTCCTCACATATTGCATCTTGTTTCTGTCGGGTCTTTAGCTCTTCCTGCCACTGTTACAGAGAGAAAATGTCATTTACATATGATTTTCCATGAAAAAATATATCAATTTGTCTTCTCAAAATACAGATTCTTATATCCAATTATCCTTTCAGTTTTTCTCACAAATATTCTTCAGGAATTTATACTCAATTATACAGGAAAAATATATAAGCCATCTGTTAGAAAGCATACAAGTCTCATAAAAAACAGAATTCTTTTTGAACATTTTTAATAATAAACCATTCAAAAGAAGAAATAATAGAATTTACATTTCTATATATCAAAGAAATTTCCTTTCTTCATCAATATTGTATTTACATGATAGCATGGAATCATAAAATGAAAAATCAAGCCAAAGTAAAACAAAAAGAAAAACCAAATTAAAGTGAAAGGCAAAAATTGTCATACTATTACACAGGAGGTTGAAAATGAAACTAATGGGTAGACAAATGCTCATTTTGCAGCAGACCAGTAAAAAATACTTCTAAGAAATTCAACTCAATTGAACATGCTAAGTCATGACAATAACAGCATTATCTGGAGGCAAGAGTCCTAGGAATACATAGTTGGAAGTAATGATGGCAAATCCTAAACTAAACATCATTAAGAGGATCTCTTTCCCCCTTCTAATGTCTTTAATGAGAGAAATGGAAAAAAGAGGCGGTAATCTCTCTTTAAGCTGGGTAAAAATTCAGGACAGAATGACCCTTAGCATGAAATGTTGAAAATTTCTAAAAAGACATATCTGCATTGCTTGTTTTGTCACCCTCAGCCCATGCATACTCACAAATGACCAGACTATGCTTAACAACCTATCAATTAACTTCTAAATTACTATATACCAGTGCTGTGAATTATGACTGTTATTTGTCATCTGAGATATATAGATATTAGTAAGCAGAATTAAACCTCAGAATCCACCACATATCATTCAGCCTTCCAAAGGCAATAATATTTTTTAAGATGTCAGCATACTCAGTAAATATTAAACAAAAATAATAATAAAATCATGTCCACTTTTTTTATTCCCTGTTAAATTTTGAAGACATGAGAACTACAAAAGTTACCTGCACTTATCTTGAGATTCTTACTACTCACAGTTATTACTCATATAAGTTTCAGTTTTCAAAAACCATTTTTACATGAAATATCTAGAAAATTGAGGCAAAACATCCAGAACATTGAGGCATAAGCTGAAATTCATACTTTGGTTTAGTCAGTTTACAAGTTCCATCTGTGACACATAATTTTTTCTCATATAATAAATAAATAATAATATTAATTGTGTGACAAACTACCAATTTTTTGTTACAGCACAAAAGTGGTAGTTAGTGTAACAATAACAATATCTATAAACAAGGACAACTAATCTACCTTATGTGAGATTTCAATGTATGTCATGACTTTGATCTTTACAATGTGAAAAATCAACAGAGGATTAATTCTTAAGAACTCTTCGTGAAGTAGAACTCTTTTATTTCCCAAGCAGCATGTATAAAAGCCATAATGGGCTATCACTTTGCTAACGTCCAGGAGGCAGCTCTTCTTCTTTTTCCAGCTTGTTAGAACTTGGCATGGCTGGAATTTACCATAACGTTATGATCCTTCTTTCTGTCAGCCTCAGAAAAAAGTAATTTTTCTTTCTCATTTTTGTCCCTGTTGACTATGACAAATTCAATTTGGATAAACCATCGTCTTGTCTCTACTTTTATCTGCTGTTATTATCATAATTGTGGCAGCCAGGGGGATGCAGATATGCTTGAAGTTCATGGAAAATAAAACCATTATTTACTGCTTTACTCAACCCATTCATTCAGGGAGTCAGTCATCATGTTATGAATACTAGCAGTGTACAAGGTACCTTAATATCTCCTGAAAAATTAGGTATCGGCCCTATTCTTTGCTTATTATGGCCACTCAGTAAAATTCAATTGACTTGGCCGGACAATTACACCTGTAGCTGTGTGTTTTTGTTTCTTGCCAATACTACAGATTCCACCTTCCCACCTCCAGTTCAGGATGGGGATTATAAACCAAGAAATTGAGCAACTATTGAACACTGAAAAGTGGATTTGGAATCCAGAGATCTGGTTTTGTGTGTAGATTCAGTCATTTACTAATTTAAAACTTTGGGCAAGTAACTCCATTGTAACCACCATTCTTGTTATTGGTAAATGTTTCACAAGGTTGTTGTGAGGATTAAATTAACTAATGTAAGAGCAAATATAAGTACAAAGCATTACTGCTATAGCTATCTGAAAGGAAATGGTATATATGTGAATATTTTTAAAAGTGTAATATTCAGAGAAACTTCCATAAAATTTCCCAAATCAATACTGCAAATTACTATTTGATTAGGTTGGCCACATAGCAAACAATTTGGATCCTATCAATTATCAAACATATTTTCAGGAAGGATTTCCTTCCCCTTCTATAGCTGCTCTATAAACAGATTGATGGTGGTGATTGCTTAGATCATGCTCATACTCTTGGAATGAGGAAAAGATGATGGTTTTTAGGAGCTATTTCCTATCCTTCTCTCTATCATTCAGAATAATGCCTTCAGTCTCTTCAACTAGCCCTAGGCAGATGTGGTTAATCACAAAGTGATTAAAGTCTTATTAATCTTTCAAGGGTAAAGAATGGTCACCAAAAATCGGGTCAAAAGGTTTTTGTTCTGTTATTAAGACTACACTACATATATGGATCCATACACATCAGCAATTTGCTATCTCTTGTAATCTATTCTAGATCATTTAGTTGAAGTGAATAGTAAAACACAGATGCTGCAATTTATAAACCATTAGGAATTTTTGATAATACCCTGTATATATGACATGTTGGCTTTGCAAAACCTTTATTAGTGAATAAAAGAATAATATTACAGCTACCATTTCATGATTTCAGGATGTCATTCCATTTCCAAACCCCAATACTTGTAGCCATTACTAGAGTGGCTTCAATATTAGCTGTGTGATAACTACTCAACGGAATCAGTAAATGAAATGATCCCTTATTCTTTCTCAAAAGATCACTAAATAAATGGAACATGAAAAATTAATCATGGAAATATAAACACAATCCGATAGATAATACTGAACTGGCGATAAAATTAATTTAAACACGTTCTACATGCTATTGACTCCATATCGTATTCAAAGGAAAAACAAAAAATAAGTACTTTCTCTCCAACTCCAACTTTACTCCTAAAAAGAAGGAGTCATAAAATGATTTGGTGAGAAATCATCGACTAAATACAGCTCAATGGATTAAAGTATCTTAAGTGAATGACCTTGTATTGCCACTGCTTGTTTAATTCATACCAAGAACAGTGATTAAATTCTTACTAATATTTCAAGGATAAAGAACGATCACCAAAAATTGAGTGAAAAGATTTTTGTTCCATTATTAAAACTACACTATAGAAAAAAGTCAGTGTTTGGTGTTCAATATCAGATTCTTGTCACAAGAAATCAGTATGAATTCAGGAAACTTGGGATAAGACTAGTATTTTACAAATGTCAGAAAGCCAAATTTTCTGTAGTTCAATGAAGGCCCTGAGGTGTGTAGACAGTGCACTGAGATATAATTAAGTTTGGTAATGCCCAATCATGGCTTTGCTTTTAAGTTTCATGTGTTAATGTTTCAGTCTCAGAACTTACACTTAATAATTCAAAGTGCCTTTAAAGAACAAAGCTTTTGCTGCTAGTTTAAGAAAGTCGATCTTACGTGAAGGTCAATGATTCTCGCCAACTCTTCATCTGTCCTGGTGAAGAAGTCTGGATAAGGAAACAACGGGATATCTGATACAGAAGAATGTCCCCTTCAAAAGAGCACGCAAGAACAGATCCACTATTACTACAGATATTCCTCCTTCCAGAAATATAGAGATGTGCAAGTCATAATTCATTATCAAAGATTTTGATTCTATATTGTTAACGTAAAATACTCTGTGTAGACTATTATATATACAGCGGTTAGTTTCTGTAAGTTTGGTTTACTAAAACTAACATTTTTGAGGGTAAAGAGTAAAATTGGACCCTTTCTTATACCACTCACAAAAATTAATTTTTTGATTACTATAGCTTTGTAATATAGTTTGAAATCAAGAAGTATAATGCCTGTAGCTTTGTTTTTTTCTGAGAATTGCTTTGGCTAATGGGGGCCTTTTGTGGTTTCATATGAATTTTAGAATTTTTTTCTATTTCTATGAAAAATGCCATTGAAATTTTGACAGGGATTGCACTGAATCTACAGATCACTTTGGGAATAAAGACATTTTAACAATATTAAAGTTTTTCGATCTGTGAGTGTGGAGTTTCTTTCCATTTATTTATGCCTTCTTCAATGTCTTAAAGTTTTCAGTGTACAGAAATTTCACCTCCTTGGTTAAATTTATTCTTAAGTATTTTATTATTTTTGATGCCATTGTAAATGGGATTGTTTCTTTTTTAGCTAGTTCATTGTTAGTGTATAGAAAAGCTACTAATTTTTTTTCTTGAGGAAGATTAGCCCTGAGCCAACATCTGCCACCAATCCTCCTCTTTTTGCTAAGGAAGATTGGCCATGAGCTAACAGCTGCCCCCATCTTCCTCTACTTTACATGCAAGATGCCTGCCACAGCAAGGCTTGATGAACAGTGTGTAGCTCCGCATCTGGGATCTGAACCAGAGAATCCTGGGTTGCTGAAGCAGAGTGCATGAAGCTAACCACTAAACCACTAGACCAGCCCTGAAAAGCTACTAATTTTTGTATGTTGATTTTGTATCCTGCAACTTTACTGAATTCATTTATTATTTATGACAGTTAATTTAGTGGATATTTTAGGGTTTCCTATATATAAAATCATGTCATCTGCAAAACAGAGACAATTTAAGTGCTTTTCTGACTTGGATACCTTTAATTTCTTTTTCTTGACCTATTGCTCCAGCTAGGACTTCCAGTACTATGTTGAATACAAGTGGTGAGAGTGGGCAACTTTGTCTTGTTCATAATATTAGAGGAAAAGCCTTCAACCTTTCACTGAGTATAACATTAGCTGCAGGCTTGTCATTTATGGCCTGTATTATGCTGAGGTATGTTCCTTCTATATCCAACTTGTTGAGAGCTTTTATCATGAAAGGATAAAATTTGAATTTTGTCCACTGTTTTTTCTGCATTTATTGGGGTGATCATATGATTTTTATCTTTCATTATATTAATGTAGTGTATCACATTGATTGATTTATATATGTTGAATCATCCTTGCATCCCAGGGATAAACCCCACTTGATCATGATGTATGATCCTGTTGAATTTGTTTTAGTAGTATTTTATTGAGAATATTTGCATTTTGTTGAGAATATTCATGAGGGTAATTGGCCTGTACTTTTCTTTTCTCATAGTATCTTTATCTTGCTCTAGTATCAGGGTAATGCTGGTATCATAAAGTGAGTTGGGGAGTGTTCTTGCCCCTTTGATTTTTTGGAAGAGTTTAAGAAGGAATGGTGTTAATTCTTCTTTAAATGTTTAGTAGAATTAACGGGTGAAGTTATTTGATCCTGGGATTTTCTTGGGAAGTTTTCGATTACTAATTCAATCTCCTTATTTGTTATTGGTCTGTTTAGATTTTCTATTTCTTCATGATTCAGTCTTTATAGGTTGTATTGCCCTAGGAATTTATTCATTTCTAGTTTATCCAATTTGCTGCCATACAGTTGTTCACTGTGGTCTCTTATGACCCTTTGTATTGCTGTGGTATCTGTTTTGGTGTCTTCTCTCTCTTCTTTTATTTTATTTAAGTCTTCTCTCTTTTTTTTTTTTGTAAGTATAGCTAAAAGTTTCATATTTTCAAAAACCAGCTTTTAGTTTCATTGATCTTTTCCATTGTTGTCCAGTCCCTACTTCATTATTTCCACTTTGATCTTTGTTGTTTCCTTCCTTCTGCTAACTTTAGGCTTATTTTGTTCCACTTTTTCTGGTTCCTTGAGGTATGAAGTTAGGTTATTTGAGATCTTTCTTTTTTTTTCTTAATATAGGCATTTATCAGTATAAACTTTCCTCTTAGAGCTGCTTTTGCTGCATCCCATAAGTTTTGGTATGTTTTGCTTCCATTTTCATTTGTTTCAAGATAATTTTTGATATCCCATTTGATCAGTAAAGAAAGAGCTGGTACTCAATTATTTCTATTACCACTACCTGATCCCACATTTAAAATATCTGGTACCTATTTAATTGCCCTAGTTTTGTAGTTCCTGCAGTGCAAAACATTCTATGTATACAGTCTGCTCAGTTTGAGTTAAAAATTTTTCTGCTTTCACCCTTCCATCATCTGCACAGCCTGGGCAGGATCCCATTTCTGCCTGGCATAAAAAACTGCCGATGAAGGAGGCTCCAGGGTCCTTGGGCTTCTGCCATTCCCAATGATCCCATCCCAGGGGCTCTGTCTCAGACATCTGCTTCTACAGTTTCAGTCTAACTTTTCCTTGTCAGACGGACTATTGATCTCGTGGTTTCCTATACAGTGCCTACCAGAAAGTTTCAGGTGTCACTTTCACATTGACTAGAGCTTACAGAAGGAACTAAGGAACTCAAAGTCAAGACTATTTGAATTTTAATTTCTTTTCAATCCATTGAGTCAAAATGTCTAATGGACATGTTCCACTGAAACAATTCTTCCTGCATTCCCAGACAACAATTTTGCAGCCCTAGGCCAAGGATAGTCCTCTGCCACACTAACATTGCAGATTCATGTTCTATTTCAGTTTATTTACAATCTCCTAAATCAATTTAGCCATCAGAGTCTGAGGTCTTTTCATCAGTCTCATTTTAAACACTAACCTGTGTGGTTATGATAACAGGATTGTGATGTAATTGACTGAAACATGCCAAAAGACATAGCAAAGGGTGTTTAAGTTTCTTTAAAGGCAGCTTATAGAAACTTATGAAGATGGTTTCACAAGGAAGGAGAAAACATAATGTGCCCCCAGGAAGAGGTATGGCTCCAGGAACACTTCTGAAACAAATCTTGAGGGATAAGTAGGAGTTAGTGTAGTGTTACTGAGAAGAAGGGTGCATATTGACTTAAGTGAGCACATGTATCAAAGAGCCCTTTGAGGTTGGGTGGAGAACAAGTGATAACTTCAGTTTTGAACATGTTGAGTTTAAGTGTCTTCCTACACCAATTGGAACTGGTTGAATCTAGGCCTGCAGCATCACTGTCATCCTGGGAACACTCCTCAACACTGTTCTCTGTCGGGACCACTGTTTTCTGAGCCTACTATATTGCTTTTTCTTGATTTATTCCCTCTTTTGGGGGAAGATATTTTTAAGAATCTTCCTAAGAAATGGTGAATAGAAGTATAACTTGAAAATGTCTTTTTCTACTCTCACATTTAATAAACTGAGGCAGGAAAATATTCAAGTGCCATTTGTTATTTGAACTCTAACCAACTTGAAGAACAGTATAGATTCAGATAAATTTTTATATGAAAACTTTTTACCTATTTTCCAAATATTATGAATGAAATATATTTAAATACTAAGGAAGGGATATTTATGATTTTAGAGTGGATATTACTGCCCCTCAGTGTATTGAGGCAATTGTTTGACCATCTTCTTGCTTCTGATACCACTTTTCGAGCATCCAATGCCTCCCTAATTCCCAGACTTTTGTAGTAACCTGTTACTTCTCTCTGGAGTTGTATTATTTAAGATTATTTAATTATTTGAGATTATAAATAAGATGATTTATTGCTAATTTTCTCAATAGATAACCACTGAAATCTCAAGTAACAAAACATATGCTTATTTCTTGCTCACACAAAATCTAATGCAGTTCATTAGGAGCTCTCCTCCATCTGGTGACCCAGGAATCCAGGCTCTTCCCATCTTGTAATGCCACCATCTCAACATGTGGTTTTCAAGTTCACTTTGGCAGAGGAAGAAAGACTTGCGAAGGAAAGATGCTAGTTCTTAATTGCTTTGGCACAGAAGCATCATGTCACTTCTGCACATAGTACTTGGCAAAAAATACATGATTCTAACCCAGAGTTTCTAAACCTTTGCCATATTAACATTTAGACTAGATATTGGTTTGTTGTAGGGAGTTGTCCTGTGCATTGTAGCATATTTAGCAACATCTCTCGCTTCCGTCCACTCGATGGCAGTAACACGTCCCACTGGTGACAATCAAATATGTCTATTAACATCACCAAGATCTCCTGGGAGGCAAAATCACCCCTGGCTGAGAACCACTACTCTAATATAACTTCAAGGAAGTCTTCTGAAAAAACAGAAATGCATGGAATGTTTTATGATTGCTAATAGTTTCTATCACCGAAAGTTTTCAGTTTCTTTTATCTTTGGTTTTCCAATTTTCACAATGAACTTTGTGGTAGACAGAGTTCCAAGATGGCCCCTGATAATCCTCACCTCCTAGGCTTCATGCCTTGTGTAATTCCCTCTTCTTGAGTATAGTATGGCCCAATGACTTGCTTCTAACCAATGGAATATGACAAAGGTAATGAACTATCACTTCCATGATGAGGTGTGACTTCTGTCTTATCAGCAAACTCTCTCTTTTGCCTTCTTGGCATTTATGCTTTGATAAATCAAGTTGCCATATTTGAGAGGCCTACAAGGCAAGTGACTAGAATGGTCTGTGGCAAACAGCAAACAAATTGCTGAGATTCTCAGTCTAATCGCCCACAAGGAATTGAATCCTGCCAAGAATTTGTGATCTTGGAAGTAGAGTTTTCTCCAGTTTGCCTTCAGATGAAACTCTAGTCTTGGCCAACACCTTGACTGCAGCCTTGTGAGAGACCCTGAATCAGTGAACTCAGCTAAGTTTGTCTGGATTCCTGACTCAGTGAAACCATGAGATGATAAATGTATGTTGTTTTTAGTTATTACATTTTGTAGGCATTTGTTACATAGTAATGAATAATTAATACGAAGTGCCTTATTAAATTTTAATAATAAATAAATAAATAAATGTTTTAAATTTATTACTTGGTCGCTACTTGGGCCCCTTAATTGTATAAAATCATCTTTGGTTCTTCAAATTAAAAAAAATTTTTTCATTGATAAATAATTACCTTCTGTCTTCTTTGTTCTTTTTTTTTCTTGGCATTCCCTTTATTCTAATGTTAAACCTCTGGAACGGTGTCTCTCATTTTCTTATCTTCTTGTTCCTGTTTTCCTCCTCTTTGTCTTTATTCTACTTTCTGAGAGATCTCTTCAACTTTATCTCCAAAACCTTCTGTTGAATTTTCAGTTTCCACTATTATGTTTTTAATTTCCAAGAGCTCTTTCTTTCTTATTCTTATGCTATTCTTTTATAGCCTACCTTTTTCATGGATGAAAAAATTTTCATTTATTTTTCAGAAGGTAATTACCTATTTTTTTAATTTTTCTTCTGTTCTTCTGCACTCTTTCAGTTTTGTCTAGGTGACTTTTACTTTTTATTTGTTAGGGTCTCTGTCTATTATGTTGGAGACTTTTTTCAAATATTTGATGAATATTATATCTCCATTCATATTTTAACAGCTTTATTGAGGTATAATTAACACACAACAAATTGGATATGTTTAAAATATATAATTTGATACATCGTCACATATATACTAATGGAACTATCATGTTCAAGAAAATGAACATACCTATCATTCCCCAAATTTTCCTCATGCCCCTTTTCTCAATTATTTGTGTTGAAAAGCAAGATAGTAAAAAGGTAATGGGAAGCTTTGGGTGGGTTTTTGGTCTTGTTGTATAATGGTCCTCATCATGGAGTGACTGGGTAGTGATTATATTAGTTACACATTGCTGGGTAACAAATTACTCCAAAATTAGCAGCTTAAAACAACAAACATCCATCATCTCACAGTTTTTCTGGGTCAGGAATTTGGGCATGGCCTTTGACTCAAGGTCTCTCACAACACCGAAACCAAGATGTTGGCAGAGGCTGCAGACATCTCAAAGCTCAAGTGGAGGAGGATCCGATTTCAAGCTTTTTCATATGACTGTTGGCAAGCCTCAGTCTTTGCTGGCTGTTGGTCAGAGACATCAGTTTCTTGCCACTCAAGCCTCCCCTTGGGGCAACATGGCAGTTGATTTACCTCATAGTAAGTGAGAGAGAGTCCCCAACTCAGAAGCCACTATCTTTTTGTAACCTAACGTTGGAAGTAGCATCTCCTCACTTCTGCCATATTCTGTTCATTAGAGGTGAATCACCAAGTCCAGCCTATACTCAAAGAGAAGAGATTACACAAGGGCATTGATATCAAGAAGCAGGGATCATTGGAGGCAAGTTTAGAGGCCGCCTTGCACAGAAGTGAAGTCATTTTCTTGGGAAACCCCCCAAATCAGTGTCTATAGGCCCTTCCTTGTGTGCCAGACAGAGACATTGACCTCCTCCCTGAAGTGTGTCACTGTGGCCCTCAAGAGGAGGAGAGAAGGGGAGAAAGTGCAATTAATAGAGAAGGAAGGTTGGGACTCTGGATCTGATTGTTCTGTATGAAACTTCACCTTCATTCAGTACAACATCCTTGTAGTTTTTGAAGGCTTTTAAGCAGGAAAACAGCATGATCAGAATTCAGTTTCAAAGTGATTATTCTAACAGTTGCAGATTGAACAAGAAATACTCAAAGATATGGGACTATTTCAGGAGTTACTGAAACAGAATGGTGACAGTGAATATAAAAGACAGGAAGAGTTGTCTTTTCAGAGGAACAATTAATTGCCATTGCAACTATACAGATTTGGGGTGGGCAAATGGGCAAATAGAAGAGACTGTGTTTTTTCCTCTCTTTTCTGCCTCTGAATGACTCAACTGCTGCAGGTTAAAGGATATAATAGTATAGGACTTTAGCCTTGAGGCTAAACTACTAAGAATGCCTAAATATTAATATCCCACCAGTGTTTTGTTCTAGAAGTTCTCAACTATGATGTCTTGACATGCTGGCATGTTTCCATAATTGTGGGGTATACTACAATTTTTTATTAATAATAGCTAAAGACGAAATTCTGAAAATTATTCATACTTTTAAAATACACTCTGCTAGGCTTGTAGTATTCCTATGATAACACTCTCACTCTTGTCCATTATAATATGGACCACGTGGCGATATGTGGTAATATGGGGGTCATTGGAACTGGATTTCAAGTTCCCAAGCCTATCCTAACCCAACCAGCAAGACGGGAATTGATTTTTGCAGCACCTGGAGTGCTGCTTATTGCCTCCCCATACCAGCTCCCCTATATATATGGTTAGCTTCTTCAAGTAATAAAAAATCAGTTAAAAATCAAATAGAAGAAATTTATGGGCAGACATTATAGTGCATCCTAGAAAGGGTACTTACCACAAATGAAATAATATCGAGGGGAAGAGGAATCTTGCTGAGATAGGAAGGGCCTTGTTTTCCAAACAGACTGAGGATAATAAGACTGTTCGGAGATCTGAGATCCAGGCAGGATGGTAGGAAAAAACCTCCTCACATTCCAGCTTAGTCACACTAGACAAAAGCTGAGTCTGATACTGGCAACCATGATAGGCACTCTGGCTATCAGTACGCCACCCAGCTGTAGGGGTGGGGCTTTCACTAGCCTGCAAATGCATAGAGAGGGACGCAAGGACAATTTCTAAATCCTGCCTGTTGGCACACACCAGGCCTGCAGAGAGCCCTCTTCAACACATGGCAAGTATAAGGAAATTTCCAAAAGAATCTGTAAATTACTGAAAGGAAAAAAGAATGCTATATCACCCCATATATCCAGAAGAAAATAAGCTTTTAAAAAATTTACTCAGGGATCTGAAAGAAGGTACAGAAAAGTACTTGACATTCAGGGTATAAGATACAATATCCCTAAAATAGGAGCCGAAAGTCATGAGAATAGAAAAGTCAGAGAGAAAAAAAATGTGAGATGACGAAGGATGACATGAAAACAGGAAGTGCCGTTGTAAAAGATCAATACATAGTAAAAACAGTTTAAAAAAATAGCACAGACGTTATGCAAAATAAATCAGTGTTATGGATTACCAATTCAATAAGATTCCCAAAGTTAAGAGGAAAATATAAAGTGAACATAGAGAAGAGATAACTAAAATGGAATAAACGTTATTCAACCCAAACATTATCAATTTTAAAAAACCCAGAAAAATTGGAATAGAAGCAGTATTCAAAGAAATGACTACAGAAAATTTAGGAGCTGAAAAATGCCCTAAGTAAGCGTATTGAAATGACTTTCTAAGCCAGTTCAGAAAAGAAAAATGAAGAGACTCAAGGAAAAAAAAACCAACTACAAGGATAAAAGCAAAATTCTACAAATATTGAGAGAAAAATAAGTAAACAAAAGTAAAATCAGCCCTAGGATTTCTCCCTGCAATATAAAATGACAAAAGAATTGATTTTGATCCCAAGAATCTTTAGGTGTTCACATACTTACAGTAAATTCCTCCTTTTTACTTTCTATAAAGTACTTAAATTAGGAGATTATGAATGGAGGTAACCCAAAGTTTGGTAGTGCTTTTAACCGAAACAGAGAGCAAGAAAGAGTAATAGTACTGAGAGAAAGCCATTAGACTATAAACTCTTTGAGGACAGTGATCTGTCATGTAGTTCCAGATACTAACATCCAGCCAATACTTCCACAAAGACTGGCAGTGAACACTGAATCAAATTTAACTTCAATTTCAATCTAAATAATTGTTTTCAATTTTGTTACACAATTGAATAAAAATAGAATGTTGCTTAGAGAGAAAATAACTTAATAAACTTAAATAATATGAATATGGCTCTTAAAATACACATTATAGTTTTAAAATATGAGAAAATGGAGTGAAAAGAAGTAAAAACGTGTTACAATCCCCCTCTTAAGTGGAGTGGGGAAAGGATCAAAAGGAAGATATGATGCAAAATATGTATTTTATTATTGACTTTGATAATTTTTGACATACAGAATTGTTTTAGAGAAATGTGGGTGTAATCATAAGAAGAATTAAATAAAGGATATATGAGGATATATGCCCTCCTAATAATTGGGGTAAATCAAAATAAGAATAAAAAATTCTAAATAGAAAAAAATACACAGAAAAAAACAAGGAATCATACAAAACATAGCATATAAAACAAAAAAAGACAAGACATACAAATTGTAGCAATAAAAGTAAATACCATTAATTCCATAGAAGCCAAAGGAAAAATCAAACTAAATGTAGCTTACAGGAGACTGTTGAAACAAAATGATATTAAACTTAAAAGAGAAAGGGAATGAAGATGATTTGTTAGGAAAATCCAAACATTAAAATATCAGAAACTACAACACTATTTTCAGACAAAGTAGAATTTAAGGCAAAAATCATTAAACAGTTCAAAGAGGGTAATTTTATATTGACAAATGGTGCATTTGACAATGCATGCATTTACCACTATTTCCACTTCCATTTAAAATGACTGGAAGGAAATATGACAACTTTAACAGCAATTATTTCTAGGAGATGTGATCATAGACAATTTGTACTTTCTCAATACAGACTTTTATATATTTATGCCCATAAAAACTTAGGGAGAAAAAAAGTGAACGAAAGAAAGAAAATCATCTACAAAATAAAACAAATTTAATTGGTTTTTAAGCCCTAATTGTGAAATGAAATGGTGGTTTCTTTGTTCTTAACATGTCTATATTATTTAACATGTCTAACGACCCCTGTTTAAAATGGCTTCTCTGTTTTCTGAGACATTTTTCCTTTCCAGTTCTCCTCTTCTATCTGTGGTTGTGCCTTCTCTGAATTTGCTTCCCCTCTAACTGCAGAGATTGTTCCAAAGTTTCTTCTCCTTGCTGTCCCGTTCTGCCTTGTAATCACGTGGATTCAATTACTACCTTGCCCTAGGAGGTTATTACCTCCTTACTCTGGTTCTACCTTCTCAACCATTCGGTGGATGGACATCTCTACCTGAACATCTTAGTGACACCAAAAACTCAGTCTATCTACAACTGAAGTAACGTTGTTTCATTTGTCATTAATTAAATGAATATCTATAGGGCACCTTCTATGTGCTCAGCTCTGTATCAGATTCTGGGATTACAAAGCAGATTCCTGCCTTCCAAATGCTACGAACCTAAGGGATCCTTCTAAAATTTGTTCCTCTTTCTTGTTCTCTATTTTGGTAAAAGCACTATCAACCTCTGAACTACCAATGCTCACCATCTCTGGCCTGCTCTAGCTAGCTAGTTAGTTAGTTAGTTAGTTTGTATACCCTTCTCCCTCTCTTGCTCTTCCCATCCAGATAGCTGTCTGAAGCTATATTTTCAGTTTCCTTCCTGGTCTTCATCTCTACTGTCTACTCTCTATTCATCTCTCACCCATACTTTTGAAATAGCCTCCTAAATTATCTTATTACCTCCAAATATCTCCACTTTTGATTTATCTCATGACCCACTGCCAGTTCAATCTCGCTGAAGTAGAACTCCTGGATTCACTTTCATGCTTCCAAGTCTAGCACAAGTGCAGGTAATTGCAGAAGTTAATCAAAATATTTAACAACTGAATGACATGAGCACCAGCCAATCAAACACGTGTCAGATAAGTTCTAACTGACCAGAACAAATGCCAGATGTAAGGAACCAAATACAACCACACCAGCGCTTTCCATCATTCCTGGATCTACCCACCCATACCCTATAGTCAGATGTGTTCTTGGGGCAGAGATTCCAATATGTTCCCCAAAACTCTATTGCATTTGTCTCAGACACAACAGCTAGACCACATTTCCTGTTCTGTTAGCTCTCATCAATGGAATAAGTATGAATCTTCTCAGCTGAGTGGATTAGGTGTATATGCCTCCCCCTTGGTTATCTTCACCCATTCAGATGACTTGGAGGACCTGTGAGAGGGCAGAACTACAAAATGAAAGAAGCTACATCCCTGAATGACCATATCACAGGCCATCTGAGAAGGAACACCACATTTGGCTGTGATGGAGCAAGAAATAAATACTTATTGTGTTAAGACGCTGGTAACTCAGGATTTATCTGTTTCTGGAGCTAGAATTCCCCTCTTATATCGTTCTCTCCTGTTTCCTTAGTACCCTGCATCCGTCTCTATTAGAGAAGCATTCAGCCAATAATTCATATGCTTTTTTTGGTGCATCTATTTCTTCCTTTACACTCAAAATTCCTTGAGAGCAAGGATACTCCTTTTTATTTTATCTCTAGAACATAGCATACCTGACTGAAGTTAAATACTCCCTGACAATATGCCTTTTAGATGTTGCTTTTATGAATGAATCCTGTTATTTTATGACACGTTTCAATAGCTCTAACACTTTGATGGTCACTTGTAGCCTAAAAAGGACAGTTCAAAGTCTTAGGCTTGTTTGCAAGGGTCACCATTATCTGACCGCAGTAGTCATATTTTACCTTGTCTTTCATTTCTTCCTCATTCATTAACTTAATCTTCTAGTCATTGTTTTCAGTAAATTCACATAATCCTCTACTTCAATGAATCTGTTCCTTTGACAGAGAATTTTTTTAATCTGTCCATGTTCAAAATCCATTTTCTCATTAAAGCCTATCTTAAGTGTCTTACTATCAATTAAACACTTCCTAATTCCTTCCAGCAAGAAGTTTTCTTTCCCTACTACGAACTCTTATAGCACTTTACCCTCCTTATAGCATTTATTATTTATATTTAATATTATAGGTATTTATGAACAGCATTTATTGCACATTTAGTATTTGTAAAGCTCAATAATTTAATATATTTCCAAGTATGGGATCTTTTTCTAAACACAACAAAAAATATATCATTATCTCCTTATAGTTCAGCAGTTTACTTGAGGGAAAATTTGTTTAAAAGCAAGTGCTAAAATACTGAGAAAAGTTCCAACTACTATTTTTGTTGATTCTGGGTAAATAGCACAGCATGTTCTAGCAAAGTAAACTACCATTGGCTCTCATTCAGTTTAAACTGCTTTTTTTTTACATCTCATTTTTAAAGTAAAGCTGGTTACAGAATCTTGGCTTGAAGAAATAACCTGTAACAATCTTTACAATTGTAGTTGAATAACAATTGTCCATCTTGCCACAAAAATATTTTGCATACTTAGAAGAAATACAGTTGTGCATTGCATAAGGATGTTTTGGTCAATGATGGACACAGACTTCATATACGACGGTGTTTCTATAAGATTAGTACTATACAGCCTAGGTGTGTAGAAGGCTATACTGTCTACATTTGCATAAGTACACTCTATGATGTTCACACAGGATCAAAATCGCCTAATGACGCATTTCTCAGAGCATATCTTCATTGTTAAGCGATGTATGGCTGTATAATAAAATGCTACTGGAACTGATTTTATAGCAATCACTTCAGATGATAAATAAAGTAACAATTAGACATTAGGTTCGACAAAACGTATTTTGTAGCACAGACAACTGATACAATTTTTGACTAGCTGGTTGGTTACACTCTTCCAGTTTCTTAGTTTCACCTCAGTGACCCTCTCAATTTTAAACATACAACACAGTACACTTTTATTTGAAGAACCCATCCAGATTGCCTAAATTTCCTTGGGATTGATTTTGCAGCATCTGAAGTATAGGTAGTAGTTTGTTCTGTGTGCACATGGGAAAACCTTGAATTGATTTTAAATGAACCAGGTCAGTGTAGATTAATTCAGGCCAGAGCGACCCATGAGGAGATGCAAATTAGGATTCTCCCACTGAGACTGAAAATAGATTCCATCAAATCTTCTCTGAGCAGATTCTGAAAATGTATCTTAAAAGGGCCAGCTATACAATCCCAAGATTACTACAGCAATCTGGATAAGAGGAAATGAAAGAAAGGGCAAGAGAGGAAAAGATATTTCAACAAAAGAATTTCCCAATATACAGCCTAACATTTTTATTTTCTATGCTAATCAGTTTAGGACAAAAGACACAACTGGAAGAACAAATAAAAGGGCAATCTACTAATGACTTTATGCCAACTGTGCTTGTCAATCAAAATTTCTTCTGCAAAAGTGATAAAGGGCAGTGTTTGGTTCCAAATACACTAGAAAGCATTGTCTCTGAATGCATGCATATACTCTTTTCTTTCTTTTTTTTCCCTCCCCAAAGCCCAAGTACATAGTTGTATATCCTAGTTATAGGTCATTCTAGTTCTTCTATGTGGGACATTGCCTCAACATTACTTGATGCGTAGGTCCATGCCCAGGATCCCAACTGGAGAACCCCGGATTGCCGAAGCAGAGCACAGGTACTTAACTGCTTGGTCACGGGGCTGGCCCCCATATACTCTTTTCAATGTGTGAGGTGCTTAACAGTTTTTGAGCAAAGCACATGGAAAACCAAAAAGTAATAGCTAATTCATGAAGCCACCACACCAAAAACTGAAGCTGAGGGCCAGTCTGGTGGTGTAGTGGTTAAGTTCGCTCGCTCCACTTCTGTGGCCCAAGGTTCACAGGTTCGGGTCCCAGATGCAAACCTATGCACTGCTTATCAAGTCATGCTGTGGCAGGCATCCCACATAGAGAGTAGAGGAAGATAGGCACAGGTATTAGCTCAGGACCAATCTTCCTCACCAAAAAAAGGAGGACTGGTGGCGGATGTTAGCTCAGGGTTAATCTTCCTCACCAAAAAAAAAAAAACCCAAAACCAAAAACCAAAAGAACTGAAGCTGACTTTGAAGGTCACATTGCTATCACATAGTGATTGCTTCACTGATATCATGAAATCATTGCTGTGTCTTATCAACAAATTCATCTTAGAAAGAGAATGTGGAAAATGACTTTACAATTTATTTTGGTCCATTTCCCTAAAACACAATGAGCTGTTCCCTGTAATTTGTCACCAAAGAGAAATAGATTCTCCATTCTGAGAACCTCGGGTATGATACCTGACTTTAAATCTCTACCATATACCTCTAGAACTATTAAGTAATAAGGTGCTCATTCAAAGCAAACTCATTGGAAGACATGTTTTCAGTTTGGGTGGAATTAGAGATTACCCAGTATAAGAATTTTAGCCCTAGCTCTGCCACTAACTAGCTGGGTGTAACACAGCCTCTTAGCGCTTCAATTTCCTCATCTCAGCCCCTCCTCTGAGCCTCTACTGCCTCATCTGAACTCGCTAAGCCTTGGTTTCCTCATCTGAGTTATTCATCTTAGTCACCTGCTCAGTTCCTTTACTTTATTTCACTTTAGGACAACCAAGGTTCAGTTTTAATTCCATAAGCCAAGAAATAAAGGCCAATGTTATAAAACAGTAACACTTTAGGCAGTGTGACATAGACTTCATAACAAGGAATATTACCAGGGCTAAAAAAGGACATTACAAAATGACGAAAAAAAATCAATTCACTAAGAATAAAAACAATACCAAATGTGTGTGTACCTAAAAATTGTGCTTAAGAATACACGAAGCAAAAAAACAATTGAGCTGAAAAGAGAAATACACAAATCCATAATTATACTTGGATACTTCAACAATTCTCTCTCAGCAATTAATATAACAAAGTAGACAGAAAATCAATAAGGACATCAATCAATACACCTGAAACAACACTATCAACAAACTTTATGTAATTAACATTATAGAACATCCCAAATAACAATAGTAGAATACAAATTATTTTCAAGTACACATGGAACAGTCACTAAGATAGACAATGTTCTGAGTCATAAATGAAATCTTAACAAATTTAAAATAATAAAAATCATAAAGGGTTTATTCTAAGACTGTAAAAAACAAATTAGAAAACAGTAACAGAAAAATATCTGGAAAATACCCAGATACTTAGAATTAAACTACACACTTCTAATAACCCATGATTCAAAGAGGAAGTCACATGGGAAATTAGAAAATACTTTAAATTGAAAGAAAATGAGGGCCAGCCTGGTGGCACAGTGGTTAAGTGTGCACGTTCCGCTTTGGTGGCCTGGGTCACGCTGGTTTGGATCCCGGGTGCGGACATGGCACCACTTGGCAAGCCATGCTGTGGTAGGCGTCCCACATATAAAGTAGAGGAAGATGGGCATGGATGTTAGCTCAGGGCCAGTCTTCCTCAGCAAAAAGAGGAGGACTGGCAGTAGTTAGCTCAGGGCTAATCTTCCTCAAAAACAAAAAGAAAAAAGAAAAGAAAAAGAAAGAAAATGAAAACAAAAACAAACAAAATTTGTAAACTGCAATTAAAGTAGTGCTTAGAGGGAAATGTATAACATTAAATGTTTAAATTAGAAAACAAAAAATGTCTCAAATCAGTGATCTGAGCTTCCACTTTAAGAAACTGATGAAAGAAAAGCAAATTAAACCCTAAGAGGTAGAAGAAAGTACAACAAATATAGGTACAATAATCAGTGAAATTGAAAGTGGAATAAACAATAGAGTAAATTGAAACCAAATGCTTGTTCTTCTCAAAAATCATGAAAATGATAAACCTCCAGCCAGGCTCATCAAGCAAAAAACAAACAAAATAAAACTAAAAAATAAATAAACAAAAGATACAAATATCAGAACGAAAGAGGACACATTATTACAGATCCTACAGACATTAAAAGGGTAACAGTAAAATATTATAAACAATTTAATGCCCATAAATTCAACAGCTTAGATGCAATAAGCAAATTCTTGGAAAGATGAAAACTATCAAACTTCATTTAAAAATAAATGAGTATAACATGACCACTCTAATATGTATAAAGCAATTGAATACATAGTTAAAATCCTCCCAAGAAGGAAAATACCAACCAAATGAATTCACTGATTAATTCTCCCAAACTTTTAAGGAAGAAATAACGCCAATTCTCCAAAAGCTCTAGCTGAAAGTAACATTTCATAGTATGAGTCCAGCATTGTCCTGATACTAAAACCAGAAAAAGAAGTTACAAGGAAAGACATGATCATTATTTTTCATGACACAGACGTGGAATTTTTAACAAAATGATAGAAAAGCAAATCCAACAATACATAAAAAGGATAAGAAATTATGAGAAGTAGGTTTTATCCCAGGAATGCTATTTTAACACTGAAGAATCAATCATTATAATTACCATATCACTAGATTAAAAAGGAAAACCTTCAGACAATTATTTCAATAGATGAAGAAAAGGCATTTAACAAAATCCAGTATTCATTCATGATAAAAACTCTTTAAAGACTAGGGATAGAAGGGAACTTTCTCAGCCTGATAAAGGGCATGTATGAAAACCTATCGCTTACATTCTGCATAATGGAGAAAGCTGAATGCTTTGCCTCTAAGATCACGAAGCAAGGATAGTTGCTCACATCACTCCTATTCAGCATTGAACTGGGGGTTCCTAACCAGTGCAACAAATTTAAAAGAAAAGAAAAGGAAATTAAAAGGCACATAGGTTAAAAAGGAAAAAATAAAACTGTCTTATTTGCAGCTGATATCTGCCAAAAATCCTACAAAATCTACATCAGTCACTAGAACTAATAAGTGAGTTTAGCAAGATTACACATAAAAGGTCAATATACAAAAACCAATTGTAATTCTATATACTAGCAATGAATAATTAGAGGCTACAATAATATGTTTTAAAACAGCAACAAAAACATGAAATAAATAGATATAAATCTAACACAATATGTGCAGGATTTATGGGCAGAAAATTACAAAATTCTAATAAAAGAAACCCAAAAAGATTTAAATAAAAGGAGAGACATACAGTGTTTACGAACTCATGGAGTCAATATTGTGATGTTAATACTCTTCAAATTGATCCAGAGATGCAGTACAATTACAATCAATATCTCAGAAGAGATTTTTTTTTTTTTAAGATTTTATTTTTCCTTTTTCTCCCCAAAGCCCCCTGGTACACAGTTGTATATATTTAGTTGTGGGTCCTTCTAGTTGTGGCACGTGGGACGCCACCTCAGCATGGCCTGATGAGTGGTGCCATGTCTGCGCCCAGGATCCAAACTGGCAAAACCCTGGGGCGCGGAAGCGGAGTGCACGAACTTAACCACTTGGCCCCGGGCCCGGCCCCTCAGAAGAGTTTTATAGAGCCATAGATCAATTGATTTAAAAACTTACATAGAAAAGCAAAAGAACTAGAATAACAAAAGCAATTTTGAAGAAGAGGAAGACTAGCTGGTGTCCAGACTTATTATAGAGCTATAGTAAATGAGAGGATGTGGTACTGACATCAAGATAGACAGATCAACGGAACAGAAAAAGATTTTAGAAATACACACACACACACAGTCAATCGTATTTTGACAAAGGTGCGAACACAATTACAACGGGTATAAGATAGTCTCTTAAACAAATAGTGGTGGGATAACTGGAATTTCATATGCAAAAGAAAAAAACAACTTTGACACATACTTTGCATGATAAAGAAAATTAACTCAAAATGGATCACAGACAAATACAAATGAAATCTACCTTGCAATATAAAAGAATGGATACTAATACACGCAACAACATAGACGAATCTCAAATGCATTATGATAAAAGGAAGAAAGAACTTGAAGTAAGTTAAAATGGGATGCAAATAAGATATTCCAATGGAAATAACTGTATATACTAGAAGGAATTATTCCAACTTTTTATAAAAATGACTGCAAGTACCAGTTAGATAATAATAAATGATATACATTATAACATATTCTAAAGTTTGTACATATGTTGATTAGACAAGGTGACAAAGTAGTTGAAAATATATAATATACATATACATACACATACATACATATATACTCATAGCTATGATGATATACATAGTAAATATATAGTATCTTTATCATCGTAAGCTCCTAGAGGATTGAAACTGTGCTTTGTGCCAATGCTTATCACGATATCTTATAAATAAAAGTTTTTCCATCATTATATCTTATTACATTTTTAAAATATTTTTTGTTATTTCTATTTCATCTTAAATTAACCCATCTTTCAACTGTTGATTTTCCTTACTTAGTTCTCTTATGGTATTCATTTGTGAGAATTTGGGTTGCAGGCTAATTTTAAGTTGATGATTTTATTTTCCTCTCTCTTCTCCTTCACCCTTCACTTCTTTTCCTCCTCCTTCTCTCTTTGCTCAGTCTTACCTGTGTCTTAGTTCTACAATCATCTTCTTCAAGTTGTCCCAGTGTTCTGATGTTCTAGTACAAGACAAGGTCATATGTTGGCTTTGTGGAGCTCCCTTCCTTTAGTGATATGGGGATACTGCAGATCAATGAGCCAGTGGGGTCTTAGCTGAGTTCCTAGTTTAGAGGTTATATCTGTGTCCTCCTAACTTCCCAGGAATATAGTTTGATATAAGCCACAGGCCTCGGCAACATTATTAGTAGCTGTCTTCAGCCCTTTCAGGAGAGATGGGGAGCTGACTGAAACTCCAGCAATGAGCCTGGCTATGACCACCCCAATTTACATGGAGTGTTTTTATTTCTTGATACCCCCATAGCAACTGAACCCCATGGAAGTCTCCACCATGTTAAGCCTCATTCACTACTTTCCATTTCTTTTATGTTTTTAATATACGAATACACTTTTCTTGTTTTTTTATATGACTATAAATAATAGTTTTAAAAAACTATTTTTATATCCCTCCATGTGTTTGGAGCAGTTAGGAGAAATGGAATGCTCAGAGGCTTAAAGCATGAACTTACTGTGCTAGCTTGGTCACAAGTCTTGTATATAAAAGTCTCCAAATAAATATCTGCTAAATGGACTTGAGTAAATTGCATTTAATGTGAAACGTTACAGTTATACTCTACCGAGTTCTTTTGCTTTTTTCTTACTTTCAGCCTTATATATTGCATCAAAACAAAATGAATATGTCTGTGAGGGTAATAAGAATTCTTTAGGAAAGTCTTCAGGCATCTTTGTAGGGACAAGACCATTTGATGGCATTTGCAGAGATTGATCTGGGCACATTTCTTTTCCAGCCTTGTTATTTTGTTTACATACGGCCCTGTAGCAAATATAGATATTAGAGATCACATTTTATGCTATTGCCTTGGAACATCAATTTTCTGCTATTTTCAATTGTATCAGTAGCAATTCTTGCCCCTGATGCTAGGCAAGGAAGAACTCTCTTTAGACTACATGGACCAACTCTCATTTGCACTGAAGCTTTTATTCTTCAATCTATTAGCAGGTTGATGTCTCTGAATGTCAAAAGGTGCACAAAGCTTCCAAGACACATAGCACTGAGTTTGATCTTAACATTACAAGATCAAGGAGTAACGTCAGCAACATGGTGGAGTAAGCTGTTCCCTTTGTCTCTCCCCCTTTTGAACTACAACTACATGGACATTCACTGACCAGTGGAGGAAGCCCACACAGCACAAAAGGATGCCTGAGAGAAACATGCACCTATACATCTGAGGGTGGATGGACTGGCCCCCCAGGAAGTGGCAGAGATAGGTGAGCATGGCTTGCTCTCCCCCAGTTGCTCTGTGCATGCACACAAATGCTTTCAAACTGGTGCAAGTACCCGGAAAGTGGGAACACACACTGGGGTGACTGTAAGAGGAGGTAGTGGTAACACTTAGCCTGCACTCGTGGTCACTCTCACAATGGGGAGAGGGAGCCCACCACACCCCTGTGCTGTCAAGGAGCAGCCATAGCTTGGGTCCCAGTGAGGAAGCCCCACACACCAAGCACTGTGGCCCCGCTGACCATGAACTGTAAACAGAGACCTTAGCAGATCTACGTGCTGGGGCAAATGCTCTCCAGGCATGCATGCAAGTGCTCATAGTGCTGTTGAGCCCCCAGAGAGGGGACATGTCCTGGGCAGTAGCAGGAATAGGTACAGCAGCTTTGAGCCCACTCAGATTCACTTTCTTGTTGGGGAAGGGGAGCCCACCACACCCCAGTGCTGTCAAGGAGCAGCCGCACCTCAAGTCCCAGAGCAGAAGCCCCACCCACCAAGCACAGCAGACCTGTGGACCACGGACCATAAACAGAGACCTCAGCAGATCTATGTGCTGGGGCAAATGTTTCCCAGGCACATGCATGAGTACTCATAGTGCAGCTGAGCCCCCAGAGAGGGAACGTGTCCTGGGTGGCTGCAGGAATAGGCACAGTAGCTTTGAGCCCACTGGTGATCATTTTCTGGCTGGAAGGGGGAGTTCAGAGTGCCCCTGAGATGCCAAAGAGTGGCCCTAGCCCAGTGAGGAAGCCCCACTTGACAAAGACAGTCCACACAAGTGCCTGAAAGCACCCAAGGCTGGGGCAAGCACCCATAATGCCCCCACAGCTTCCAGCAGATGGGGTGGCACTAGAAATGCTGCTTCTGCTTCCCCCCAGCAGTAACAGGGGGAATGTGTGTCCTAAGAATACCACAAATGCCCCAACAAAAGATTAGTCCATCAAATACCATGAGAAACTGCAGCAATAACTCAGACCAGAAGGAAAATGACAATTCTCCATAAACTAACACTGAAGACACAGAAATATACAACCTAAATGACAGAGAATTCAAAATACCCATCATAAGAAAACTCAACGATTTACAAGAAAACACAGAAAGACAAGTCAAGGAGCTCACAATAAAATGAATCTCTTCACCAAAGAGATTGAAACTTTAAAAAAAAATCAAGCAGAAATTCTGGATATGAAAAACACAATTAATGAAATAAAAATAATCTAGAATCATTAAGAAATAGAACTGATCTTATGGAGGAAAGAATTAGTCTTCTTGAGGATAAAAATGTAAAAATTCTACCAGTGGGGGAGGAGACAGAACTAAGATTTTAAAAAATGAAGGAATTCTTTGAGAAATATCTGACTCAATTAGGAAAAGCAACATAAGGATTATAGGTATTCCAGAGGGAAAAGAGAGGAAGAAAGGAGAAGAGAGCTTCTTCAAAGAAATAACTGCTGAGAACTTCCCAAACGTGGGGATGGTTTCAGATTTACAGACAATGAAGCTAATCGAATGCCTAACTTCATCAACACTAAAAGACTCTCTCCAAGGCATATAATAGTAAACATGGCAAAAATTTGTGATAAAGGAAAAATATTAGGAACAGCAAGGCAGAAGAAAATAACCTACAAAGGAAATCCTATCAGTCTTTCAGCAGATTTCTCAGAAGAAATTGTACAAGCTAGGAGAGAATGGGATGATATATTCAAAATATTGAAAGACAAAAACTTTCAGCCAAGAATACTCTATCTAGCAAAACTTTTCTTCAGATACAACAGAGAAATAAAAGCTTTCCCAGATAAACAAAAGCTGATGGAGTTCACCACCACTAGACCTCCCCTACCAGAAATAATTAAAGATGCCCTCACACCAGAAACAAAAAGGCAAAGGTCTACAAAGCTCAGAGCAAGGAGATAAATAGACATACATGATCAGAAACCTGCAGCTCTCTACCAGAACAGGGAGGCAAAGGCTCAATTACAACTTAAAATAGAAAGGGAAAGAAAAAATCATAAGTAATGATAAACACTTCAACTTAGTCACAAGCTGACAAAATTAAAAACAGAACAATTTGTAACAGCAACTACTCAGAAAGGGAGAGGAAAGGGAAGGAACCTGCTGAGATTAATGGAGATAAGAGGCTATAAGGAAATGGACTACCTCATCTTCAATATCTTCACACAATCCTCAAGGTAACCACCAAACAAAAAATCAGAGCAGAGCCGCAATTCATAAAAAGAGAGAAAACTGAGAAATCCCTCTCAGAAAACCAACAAAATGAAATGGCAGTCAGAAACATGAAGGAAGAGAAACAGTGGAAACATAGAACAACAAGAAAACAAGAGATACCATGGCAGCTATAAGCCCTCATATAACAATAATCACTCTAAATGTAAATGGATTGACTTCTCCAATCAAAGGACACAAAGTAGCTGAATGCATTAAAAACAAGACCCAACAATCTGCTGCCTCCGGGAAACGCACCTCAGTTCCAAAGACAAACATAGGCTTAGAGTGACAGGATGGAAGACAATACTCCAAGCTAATAGCCAGCAAAAGAAAGCAGAAGTTGCCATACTTAAATCAGACAAAGCAGACTTCAAGTTAAAAAAGACAAGGAGAGACAAATTGGGGCAGTATATAATGATAAAAGGGACATTCCACCAAGAGGACATAACATTTATTAATATATATGCACCTAACACAAGGGTACCAAAGTATATAAAGCAATTATTAACAGACCTAAAGGGAGAAATTAACAGCGACACAATAACAGTAGGGTATCTCAACACCTCACTTACTTCAATGGATAGATCATTCAGACAAAATGTCAACAAAGAAACAGTAGCTTTAAATGAAACACTTGACCAGATGGACTTAATAGACATATAAAGAGCATTTCATCCCAAAACAGCAGAATTTACAGTCTTCTCAAGTGCCCATGGAACATTCTCAAAGATAGGACACATGTTAGGTAACAAGGCAAGCCTCAATAAATTCAAGAAGATTGAAATCTTCCCAGCCATCTCTTCTGACCAGAATGCTTTGAAGCTGGAAATCAACCAACAAAACTGTGAAAGTCAGAAACATGTGGAGACTAAACAATGTGCTATTGAACAACCATTGAATCATTGAAGAAATCAAAGGGGGAAATTAAAAAATACCATGAGACAAATGGAAATGAAAATACAACATACCAACTCTTATGGGATGCAGCAAAAGAGGTCATAAGAGGGAAATTCATAGCAATACAGGCCTACCTCAACAAGCAAGAAAAATCTCAAATAAGTAATCTTAAAATACATCCAACAGAACTAGAAAAAGAATAGACGAATCCCAAAGTCAACAGAAAGAGGAAAACAATAAAAATCAGAGCAGAAATAGATGAAATAGAGACCAAAAAAAAAAAAATTAGTCGAAAGGATTAATGAAACTAAGAGCTGGTTCTTTGAGAAGATAAAAAAAAAACTGACAAACCCTTAGCCAGACTCACCAAGAAAAAAAGAGAGAGGGCTCAAATAAATAAAATTAGAAGTGAAAGAGGAGAAATTACAACAGATACTACAGAAATACAAAAGAATATAAGAGAATACTATGAAAAACTATATGCCCACAAATTCGATAACCTAGAAGAAATGGATGAATTCCTAGACTCATACAACCTTCCAAAACTGAATCAAGAAGAAACAGAGAATCTGAATAGACCAATCAAAGTACAGAGATAGAAACAGTGATCAAAAACCTCCCAAAAAACAAAAGTCCAGGACCAGATGGCTTCTCCGGAGAATTCTACCAAACATTCAAAGAAGATTTAGTACCTATGCTTCTCAAACCATTCAGAAAAATTGAAGAAGATGGAACACTTCCTAATACATTCTATGAGGCCAACATCACCCTGATATCAAAACCAGACAAGGACAACACAAAGAAGGAAAACTGCAGGCCAATATCACTGATGAACTTAGATGCCAAATTCCTCAACAAAATATTGGCAAACCGAATACAGCAAAACATTAAAAGAATTGTATACCACAATCAAGTGGGATTCATTACTGGGACACAGGAATAGTTCAACATCTGCAAATCAATCAATGTGCTACACCACATTAACAAAATCAGGAATAAAAATCACTTAATCATCTCAATAGATGCATAGAAAGCATTTGAGAAGATCCAACATCCATTTATGATTAAAGTTCTCCATAAAATGGGTATCAAAGGAAAGTACCTCAACATAATAAACTCCATATATGACAACCCACAGCCAACTTCATACTTAATGGCAAAAAGCTGAAAGCCATCCCTCTGAGAACAGGAACAAGACAAGAAGACAAGGGTGCCCACTCTTGCCACTCCTATTCAACATAGCACTGAAGGTATTGGACAGAGCAATTAGGCAAGAAAAAGAAATAAAACGAATCCAAATTGGAAAGGAAGAAGTGAAACTTTGCTATTTGCAGATGATATAATTCTATATATAGAAAACCCTAAAGAATCCACCAGAAAACTATTAGAAATAATCAACAACTACAGCAAAGTTGCAGGGTACAAAATCAATTAAAAAACAATCAGTTGCAGGGGCTGGCCTGGTGGCACAGCAATTAAGTTCACACATTCCGCTTCAGCAGCCTGGGGTTTGCCAGTTTGGATCCCAGGTGCAGACATGGCACCACGTGGCAAGCCATGCTAAGGTAGGCATCCCACATATAAAGTAGAGGAAGATGGGTATGGATATTAGCTCAGGGCCAGTCTTCCTCCACAAGAAGAGTAGGATTGGTGGCAGATGTTAACTCAGGGCCAATCTTCCTCAAAAAAAAAAAAAAATCAGTTGCATTCCTATATACTAACAACAAACTAGTAGAAAAAGAAATCAAGAATACAATTCAAATTAATTGCAACAAAAGGAATAAAATACCTAGGAATAAATTTAACCAAAGAGGTAAAAGACCTGTTCACTGAAAACTACAAGACATTATTGAAAGAAATTGAAGAAGACATAAAGAAATGGCATGATATGCCATGTTCATGGCTCAGAAGAATAAACATACTCAAAATGTCCATATTATCTAAAGCAATCTACAGATTCAATGCAATCTCAATTAAAATCCCAATGACATTCTTCACAGAAATAGAATAAAGCATCCAAAAATTTGTATGGAGCAACAAAAGACCCTGAATAGCCAAAGCAACCCTGAGAAAAAAGAACAAAGCTAAAGGCATCCCAATCTCTGACTTCAAAACATGCTACAAAGCTATAGTAATAAAAACAGCATGGTACTGGCACAAAAACAGACACACAGATCAATGGATCAGAGTTGAAAGCCAAGAAATAAAACCACACATCTATGGACAGTTAATCTTTGACAAAGGAGCTAAGAACATACAATGGAGAGAGGAAAGTCTCTTCAATATACAGTGTTGGGAAAACTGAACAGTTACATGCAAAAGAATGAAAGTAGACCATTATCTTGCACCATACACAAAAATTAATTCTAAATGGATTAAAGATTTGAATGTAAGAACTGAAACCACAAAAATCCTAGAAGAAAACATAGGCAGTACACTCTTTGACATTGGTCTTAGCCACATCTTTTCAAATACCATGTCTACTCAGATAAAGGAAACAAAGAAAAAGTTAACAAATGGGACTACATCAGACTAAAAATCTTCTGCAAAGCAAAGGAAACCATCAACAAGATGGAAAGACAACCCGCCAACTGGGAGAAAATATTTGCAAACCGTTTACCAGACAAGGGGTTGATATCCAAAGTATGTAAAGAACTCACACAACTCAACAAAAAAAACCCACAAAGAACCCAATCAAAAAACAGGCAGAGGATATGAATGGACATTTTTCAAAGGAAGATATACAGATGGTCAACAGACACGTGAAAAGATGCTCAACATCACTGATCATTAGGGAAATACAAATCAAAACTACAATGAGATATCACCTTACACCAGTCAGAATCACTGTAATTACCAAGACAAAAAACAACAAATGTTGGAGAGGATGTGGAGAAAAGGGAACCCTCATACACTGCTGGTGGGAATGCAAACTGGTGCAGCCACTGTGGAAAACAGTATAGAGATTTTTCAAAAAACTTAAAGTAGAGCTACCATATAACCCAGCTATCCCACTACTGGGTATCTACCCAAACAACTTGAAATCAACAATCCAAAGTGACAAATGCACCCTATGTGCATTGCAGCACTATTCACAATAGCCAAGACATGGAAACAATCCAAGTGCCCATCGACTGATGTTTGGATAAAAAAGATGTGGTATATATATACAATAGAATACTGCTCAGCCATAAAAAAGACAAAATCATCCCATTTGCAACAACACAGATGGCCCTGGAGGGTATTAAGCTAAGTGAAATAAGTCAGACTGAGAAAGACAAACACCATTTGATTTCACTCATATGTGGAATATAAACACATGGACTAAGAAAACAGTTCAGTGGTTACCAGGGGAAGAGGGGTGGGGGGGAGGGGAACAGGGGGTGAAGGGGAGCACTTGTGTGGTGACAGACAAGAATTAATGTACAACTGAAATTTCACAATGAAGTAAACTATTATGAATCTCAATTTTAAAAAATTTTAAAAAATTAAAAATCAAAGGTTTTTCAAATATTAGGAATAAGTCTTGCCTTTGACATTATAATAGTGAATTAAAAATATTATCAGCACATGTCTACTGGCCACTGAAATTAAAAATAAGTATCTGTGAAATAGGATTTCCAAATATTTTTAAATATTTGAGACACCAAGAACCTTTGGTTTCTTTCTTTTCTTTTTTTTTTTTTGAGGAAGATTAGCCTTGAGCTAACCTCAAGCTGATCAACCTGCTGCTGATGCTCCTCTTTTTTACTGAAGAAGACTGGCCCTGAGCTAACATCCATGCCCATCTTCCTCTACTTTATTTGTGTGATGCCTGCCACAGCATGGCTTGATAAGTGGTGCATAGGTCCACATTCAGGATCCACACCAGCAGACCCCGGGCTGCTGAAGCAGAACGAGTGAACTTAACTGCTATGCCACCGGGCCAGCCCCAAGAGCTTTTGGTTTCTAAATACCATTTCCCAAGAAACTACAGCTCCTCCTTCAAGAAATGGCTGACTTTAGAATTGAGTAAGAAAAGATATAAGGTGAGAGCATCTTGTTCCAGAAAGTATGGAGATGCTTAAAAAATGATTGGGACATAGTAAAATGACACAGGAGCCTGACTGAAGGGGCTCCCATTGGCAATATATGGGACCAAAAAATAACAAGAATAGGGGCTGGCCCGTGGCCGAGTGGTTGAGTTTGTGCACTCTGCTCCAGCATCCCATGGTTTCGCCAGTTTGGATTCTGGGCGAGGACATGTCACTGCTCGTCAGGCCATGCTGAGATGGCGTCCCACATAGCACACCCAGAGGCACTCACAACTAGAATATACAACTATGTATTGGGGAGCTTTGGTGAGAAGAAAAAGAAAAGAAAAAAAATTGGCAAAAGATGTTAGCTCAGGTGCCAATCTTTAAAAATATAATGAGAATAATACAGTATAACTCATTGAATAAAATAAGAATCAAAGAAACCATAGTGATTTAAGTAAGTAAATAACTAAATAAATAATTTTTGCATAAATAAGTAAACAAGGAAGAAGGGAATAAATAATCTTTTGGCAGAATACTGAATCATAAATGTAGTAGAAATGACAGAGGTAGAAAATCACAAGTTTGCAACCATGACAGTAATGCGAGAAGTATCAGGAAAGAAGCATCAAGGGATACTAAAACCAGTGGGTAAAGGCTTAATGGGAAATAGGATATTTAAATAGTATCAAAGTATTATCCCACAAATTAATTAATTACTAATGGAATATAGAGTAACTTTATGATAGAGAAATCTATTAGACACTCCCAAGAGATGAAAATTAAAATAATCAGGAACAGAATAAACCAATGTCATCCCTGATATGAAACACTGGGAAGGACACATCCTTGCTGTGCCAATATTGCTGAAGATGGATAATCCGAATCATGAAGAAAAATTAAACTCTGGTTGAGTTTCATTCTACAAAATAATCTCCTGTAGTCTGTAAAAATGTTAAGATGAAGAAACACAAAAGAAAAGTTGAGGAATGATTCCAGACTAAATGAGACGAAAGAGACATGACAGTCAAAAGGAATGTGTGATCCTGGACGGGAATCTAGACCTAGGGGGGAAAATAGCTAAAGAAGAATTTTCAGGACAATTGGAAAATTTGAACACAGAATGTGAATTATAAGATAGTATTGTATCAATTTTAATTTCCTAATTTTGATAATTGTTCTCTGTTTATATAAGAGAATGTTCTTGTTCTGAGGAAACACACTGAAGTATTTAGGGATAAAGGGACAAGATGTCTGAAATTTACTTTCAAATGGTTCAGTAAAAATGTGTGTGTGTGACATACTCACATGTATATGTATATGTGTGTGACTAGATAGATGGACGAAGATACAGATAAATAGATAATGAATTATAAAGTAAATGCAGCAGAAGGCTCACAATTTATGGATCTTGGAAAAGGTTATATGGGTGCTTTTTGTACTACTTTAGCAAATTTTCTTATGTTTCACATTGTATCAAAATGAAAAGTTACCCAAAAGTACTGTATTAGGATGTCAAATATTTATTCCAAAAATACTGCAAATAAATTATTACTTTAACCCAAATCATTTTTTGAAACTCCTTAAAAAAATTATCTTTAAGGATACTTTGTCACTTCAAACACACACACAAATGCTACTCTACATAGCATATTGGAATGTTTATTAGATATCTTAAACTTTCTATGTCCCAGGCATGTTATTTTTGCCTATTTAGTCCTGTCTTTTCCTTTGATCTCATTCCAAACCATTCTTATTTTAGTTAAATGACAAAGTTCTGGGGCCAGCCTGGTGGTGTAGCAGTTAAGTTTGCATGCTCCACTTCAGTGGCCCAGGGTTCATAAAGCATACCTAAAAAAAAACCCCAAAATGATGAAATTCTCCATGTTACTGAGTTCAACCACGTGGGGCTTATTCCCAAGACCTCTTTCCCCACACCTCTTCTCCATCTCCAGGTCATTAGTATGTATTGTTGGTTCTACCTTCAAACTCTCTTCTCTAACTCCACTACTCCTTCCCTACGCCAGCCCCACCATTGCATCTCACCTGCACTGCAGTACCACCCTCTCACCTGATGTCCCTGCGTCTCCTCTTGCCTCCACGTTCTCCAATCACACAGGCTTCCTTTTCCCCCTTACACAGGTCAGGTTGACTAGTTCTCACCTGAGGCCTTTGTGCTCGCTATCTGAAATGCTCATCCTCCAGGGACTCATATGGTTGTCTTTTTCCATCATCCAGGTCTTAGCTCAGAGGTCACCTCCTCTGAGAGGGCTTTCCTAACCACACAACCTAAGGAAGCCATATTCTGCCTAAAATTTCATCCTATTATTTGAACTTTCTTCTTAGCACTTACCACACACTGAACTGATGATAATATAGTTATTTTTATTCCCCCACTAAAAGAGCCATATGGGAAGGAATTGCCTATTCAATCTTTTACCAGCAGAGTACCGTGTCTGAGAAATTGTAGATGCTCAACAAATATTTATCAAATGAGTAAAAAATGAACAAAAGCTACACAATAAATACAGCCTTGTAATGTTTCTACTGGACAATAATAGCTTGCTACTCACTGCTTGAGTCAGTAATTTGGGACTATGTTGACGTTGGCTGAAAAGTAAAGGAGATGGGGAGAAGAGAGCAAGGAAAAACCTGCAAGGCTAGACAAGCCATCACGGGGCCAGACTAAGTCTGAGATCTATAAGTATACTGACAGTTTGCTCAAAATGCCATTAATTGGTTAGTGGTTGCAACTGGAAGAATGCCATAAATGTAAATTGACACCTGGGAGTCCAGCCCTGCTAGCATATGGTATGATCTTTAAGCTCAAATGTATTCAGGTGTACCCCAAAGCAGCAATCAGAGGATATACAATTTCACATTTAAAAACAGCGTCTTTATATAACAAGGGAAATTTGACATTACAGTAAATTAATTTCAAAAAAATCATTCCATATAAAAAAATACATTCTGAACAAAAGAGATAACTTGGATAAACCACCATAGCATTTGGAAAGATCTGGGAGTTAAACTTATATATACCATGAACCTACTGTATAGTATATATCACGAGCCTACTATAAAAATCCATGTTTCCAGCTTACTAAACTGCAAGTGTTTTCAAAGAGCTTGAGCTAGTAAATCAAAAGGGAAGCATGAGAATCCCTATCCTGGTGATGCTCACACAGGAGGCCAGCCAAAGCCTGGGACTGGCCTCCCAAAGTCAGCACATCCACATAAACAGACAATTTCCCTAAAGAAAAGTGAGGCTATCTAACAAATCACACCAGGAAAAGCACTACCAAAAGTCAAAGATTTTCAATGTAGATACAGAGTGAAAAGCTGGCTTTACTTTCTGTGACGGCATGAGCACACTGTCAAATGAATATGCTGATAGACAAATACAGGGAAAACCAGGTCAAGAAGATCAGCCTGGTTGGGAAGCTGTCTTGATAAAATACTATATCAGTGAGGCATCAAACTGGAAGTTCCTCAGAGCAGTAGTTATGTCCAGCTTTCTATTTGTCACTGGGACCTCTTCCTGACAAAGTTGTCACATTCCATGTCTTAAGCTATTCCATCAGTGTCATCCATGATTGGTGGCTAACATCATATGACAAGGCAGGGTCCATGAAAGGGTAATCTAGAGCCCAGACCCTTTATCTGCCCTGAAGTTAGGCTGCCTAATATTTTATTTGGGGCCAGTTTCAGTTTCAGGGGTCTGAATGTAGCAGAACATTATTTTCTTTTCCTCCTTAGTATACTATTTATTTAACGAAGACTTCAATTTTCCTTGGCTATTTAGACTACCGTCTTGGTATTTTGGTCTATAAATAAACACTTTAAATGAGATCTTAACAATTTGACAATTACAAAAATCTAACACATACACACAACCACTAATTTAGGAACTTGAATTAAGTAATAAAGTGTGCCAAATGATGTATCTACAAATTTATTCATCACTGCATTGTTAATAAAAGTGAAACATTTGGATATTAACTAAATGACCAATGATAGCCAATTGGTTAAATGAGCTATGGCTCCTGCGGGTAATATGGTACTTGATACCATTAATTGGTTAGAAAAATAATAATTCATTTATTGATTTATTCCCCTAATATTTACTGAGTATCTACTGTGCATCAGCTTCTGCTCTAGTAACGGGATATAGCAGAGAACAAGACAGACAAATCCCTGCTCTCATAATATTTTCATTCTAGAGAGATTTAATGAGTTGGAAAAAACTTCACATTATGTGCATAACTGAAAATAGCAGATTATAAAATTGTATATAGAAAATAATCTCAATCATGGGAAGCAAAAAAAGCTATTTATTTACCAAGTGAATAACTGCTACATGAATAGAAAGACATTTGTGGAGAGATTGGGTGTTGCCTGAGAAAAGTCAATTGCTACCCTAACAGATTCCCACGATTTTATTACCTCAGTACTGCTGAGACAGAAGCAAGTTATATCAACGCAGGAAAGTGGATCACTCTCTGATGGAAATTCATAAAAACCAAATTTTAGAATGCTGATGCACAAAAGCAGAAAGCCAAGATATTGATTTACAAAGAGAACTAATTTAGGAGTATAATCTCTCCCTATAGGCAATTCCACACAGGAAATCAGTTTTTTTTTTTTTTAAGTTTGCATATTTAGCAAACAATCAGAGCAAAGGGAACTAGATAGATAAGAGCTGGTTTCTAGAATGTTCACTTTTTTCTGCTCCCACTGCTGATGGGCCTCCTAAATTTATACATTGTTTCTTTAGATGAGTTTATTCAATTCGTAGAGTATAGTAACTTGATTGAATGTCTTTTGGTATGTATAATCTCTCCCTTTATCCATTAATGTGTGTTTATTTCTAGGTTTTGAATTTCACAAGGCAAAAGTGATATCTTAGTGTTTGCCAAAGTAGGGTGTGTGTATGTGTGTGTCTGTGTGTCTACTGGATAAACTACCTCCAAAAAATAGATCTGGAAGGGAACACACTAAAATAATAATGATTATCTAAAGTTGACAGCACAAGGGGCTGAGGGCATATTTCATTTTCCTAGTTATTATGAAAAATATATATTATGTTTATAATCAGAAAAATAATTAAAGAAGATGAGTGACAGACCAATATTCCTACCAAGAAAATGAGAAAAACGAGCTTAAGTCATTTATCTGGCTAAAGGCATCCTAATATTGCTAAGACAATGAAGACTGGATAAGAAAGGTTTCCAAAGGGAGAGAACCATAGAAAGGTGAGCAGGCCCTTCCTAGATACTGTTTCTCTATGTAATTTGTCAATTCTGAGTGCAGAATAAATGACTAGAAATCTGGGCCTTGCCTGGATAGAGGCATACTGGAGGGGGACACTGGTGGTGGTCTTCTAAGGCCGGAGAGATAAAAGCGAATAACTGATAGACTGAAAAATCCAGCCAGTTTTCCTTTAGAGGTATTGTAACTGAAAGTTCGGTCTCTGAACCCTATGCCAATCCAAATAATGAGAACAGAGTCTTGAGTGGAGAAGAAAGGTTTTTACTATGCCAGGCACAGGGAGCAAAGCAAGGGCTCATGCCTCAAAAATTGCTAGCTCCCCGATGAGGAACGGGTAGGGATTTTTATCTGGGGTTTTGGGGAGGGGAGGGGGGCATGTAGCTTGTGCATGTCAGCGCTTTTCCACCAGCCTTGAGAGGCTGCTTGCAGCGAGGCGGGGGGTGCGGGGGGGATGTGGGGGGAGGGTGAGATAGGAGGATGGCAGGTGGGCATCCTTCGCCGTTGAGGTGGGTTCGAGCACCGGGAGTCGAGGAGTTGAGGTCTGGGAAGCCTCTGCTCCTTGATATTCCTGTGACAGTGGCTTTCCTGGCGAACTTCAAGGACACGTGATTAGCTAAACTTTAGTGTGCCTCCAACTCCAGGCCACCTGGGCTTTTAACAATTTGTAACTCCCATTTAGTTGTAAAGCTCAAGGAGTCAAAGTTTAAAGTAACAGGTATTTACATGTGAGTGGAGCTAGAGAAGCGGGAAAGGGGGTGGTGGGTTTTAGTTTTAACCCCGTGTACCCTGGGCTCAATGTGGGGGAAGTGATATCAGGGCTGATGTTAATAGCCTGTAACAGTATTGCCAAATTCTAAAGTTATGCAGTGTGGGAAGCTAATACACTAACAGAAAGCCTCTGGAAATCAAAGCAGCCTTTGCAGCATAGTTTCAAAACTACAAAAGCTATCAGTTCCAAAAGTCATGAAATAGTTCAAAAGGTTTTGCAAACAAAAAATAAAACTAACACAAAGAAAATAACACCTGGGCATATCATATTAAAACCACTGAAAACGAAAGATAAAAATCTTCCAATAAGGTCAGTATCAGTTTGCTACAGCTGCTGTAAAGAAAAGTACCACAAACTAGGTGGCTTTAACAATAGAAGTTTATAATCCCACAATTTTGGAGGCAAGAAGACAAGATCAAGGTGTCAGCAGAGTTGTTTCCTTCTGAGGTCTGTGAGGGAAGAATATAATCCATGGTTCTCTCCAAGCTTCTAGTGGTTTTCTGGCAATCTCTGGCATTCCTTGGCATTGGCTGCACCACTGATGTTTGCCTTTATCTTCATGTGGTATTCTCCCTGTGTGCATTATCTATGTCCAAATTTTCCCTTTTTATAAAAACACTAGTCATATCAGATTAGGGGCCCAATCTTCTCCAATATGACCTCATCTTAACTAATTCCATCTGCACTATCCCTATTTTTAGATAAGGTCACATTCTGAGGTACTGAGGGTTAGGGCTTCAACATGTGAATTTTGGGAGACACAATTCAACCCGTAACGAGGACTTTCTTCTGGAAAAGAAACCTTTCTTTCAAAGGAGAAAAAAAATAAATCTTACAGCTAACTTCTCAACAGGAATAATGGCAGCCAGAACTCCATGGAATAACACCTTTAAGTGTTGAAAGAAAATAACCAACAGTCCAGAATCTTTTTCCAGTGCAATATCTTTCATATAAGAAAGTGAATTAATGTTTTACCATGAACAAAAGCTGAGATATTTCATTACCCACAGACCTGAACTAAACAGTTTTTTTCCCCAAACTGTTAAAGGAAGTTATAGGCAGAAAAAAATTCTACATAGAAACTCAAAATATTTGAATGAATGAAAGTCAAGAGAAAGTGTTATTATGTGACTAAATCTACATAGATATTGACTGTATGAAACACTAATAAAATGCATTTTGAAGATTGGAATACAGAGAGAGAATTAATAATGCATTTCAATAGAATGCCAAAGACAGGAAATGACTTGTAAAGGCAATAATTTCTCTTGGACTGTAATATCCAGGGTATATGTTTATACATAGTCACATATCGCTCAATGACTGGGATCCATTCTGAGAAATGGATCATTAGGCAATTCTGTCATTGTGCAAACATCTTTGAGCATACTTATACAAACCTAGATAGTACAGCTACTACACACTTAGGCTATATGCTACTAATCTTATGGGACCACCATCATATATGAAGTCCATCATTGACTAAAATGTGACATATATGGCACATGACTGTATATATATAATATATAATATAATAATCATAGTCAGTCTATATATATATCAGTCATATACATATACAGAGAGAGAGAGTCTGTAATAAGTCTAGAGGACATGTTGAAAAGAACTAGAAAGGAAAGGGGAAAAATTTAAAAGGCGGGCAAAATAGAGACTGAATAGTTACATGGTAGATACAAAGAATAATTAGATTAAATATAATTGGACTAATTACTCCAAGTAAATAAAAGACTAGCACTGATAGCTTGTTTCAAATAAAATTATAAGCAGTTTACAAGAGAGACATCATATTTACAAGGACTCAGAAACTTAAAAATAAAATGAAAAGTACATCAAGCAAATATTAGCCAAAAGAAAGCTACCATGAATAGCAAAGCATCTAAGGCTCAAGATATATTCACAACTACTTTTCTTTGAGGACAGAAGAATAGAGAAACAGAGTTCTCCTCACGTGATCACCAAATTGGTGGTGTGACTTTTATTAGAGAAAATAAAGTAGGCTTGAAGGAAAGAAGTATTACTTAAAATAAAGAAAGCTATTCCAAAAGTATAAGGGAGTCAAGACACCAGGAAAATATATAACAATTTTAAATCTATATGCATCCAATAACAGCACTTCAAACCAATAAAGCTAAGATTGATAGACCTGAAAGGTGGAAAAAACAAATTCAAAATCACTTTGAGTGGCTTTAACACGTCTTTCTCAACAGTTTGTAGGAAAAAGGAAGGCAAAAAACAATCATTAGAAATACAGACTATTTGAACAAAATAATTAACAAAATTGACCCTTTTCACATATATAGAACACCTTGCAAACAACGATAACAGAAGATGTACTCTTTTCAAATGCACATGGAAAAATTACCATAATTTATCATATCTTGAATCATAAAGTAAATCTCAACAACTATCACAATTTGATGTCACCAACAGCATGTTTTCTACATATAGTGATGTTAAGCAAGCAATTATTAAAATAAAGATGACCCAAAAATCTCCATTTGAAAATTACGTAGTGCACTTCCAAATAACCCATGCTTTAAAAAATTACAAGGAAAATTGAAAACTATTTTAAACCAAGAATATAGACATGATAGTGTAAAATGGGATGCACTAAGACTGTTTAAAGGGAAATATATTGCCTAAAATAAACTTATAACTTTAAATATAAATGTAAAAAATAAAGACTAAATAATTAATGATATCCCTTTTGAACAGGGACATGAAAATGCTAAATGAAACATTAGCAAATCTATTTGAGTGATATATAAAACCATGATATATCTTAGCCATATGGGTATAATTCCAGGAACACAAGTTTGGTTTATCAGTCAAAAATCACGCAGTGTAATTTACCAGCTTAACAGAACAAAGAAAAACATATGATCATTTGAATAGATATATGAGCATCTTTGATAAAATCCAAGATCCTTTCATAGTAAAAAGAAAATCATAGCAATTTAGGAATAGGAGTTACTTCTTAAACTGATAAAGAAGATTTTTAAAAACGTACAGCTAATATTACACTTAATGGTGATTTACTGAAACCTTTATCCATGAGACTGGGAATGATTCAGGAAATGCACACTGTCATCACTTCTATTCAACTATAAATTGGAGGTCCTAGCCAGTGTAGATGAGAAGAGACAAATATATAAAACACATACGTGCTGGGATGAAGGAAAGAAAAGAAAAATAGTATTATCTTCAGTGACTTCTGTACATAGAAGGTAAAGACATGCACAGATAGATTATTAGACAATATCTATTTAACAAGACTACTGTATGCATGGTTAACGTACAAAAACCTTGCCATTTCTTTATAATAACAGCAAATAACTAGCACATGAAATTTTTTAGATACCGTTTACAAAACATCAAAAATCAAATGTCTAGAAATAATGCTAACAAAAAATGTTCAAGACTTCTATACCAAATATTATCAGAATGAAAGAACATCTCATTAAATTGAGGCATACACTGCTCAAGAACTGAAAGGCTTAATACCCTAAAGATAGTATATTTTCCCAAATTTAAAAATTACTATATTTAACATTCATAAGCTGACACTAAGATTTGTGTGAAAATTCAAAGGGCCTGAAGAGCCTTAAAGCAATCCTGAAATAGAAGAACAAATCTTTTATCAACATGTATTCTACAGCTACGGAAACTAAGAGGATGAAATTAATTAAGGATATAAAAGTAGATTAATGGAACAAAACATGGTCCAGAAACAGACTCACTTATACACAGTTATTTGATTTATGACAAAGGTGACTCTGCAGTGCAATGAGGAAAAGCTATCTTGTTTTCTTTTTCAATAGCTGGGCTAGGTCCACTGGATATCTATAGAGAAGAAAAATTTGAAACCTATGGCACCATTTACAAAATTCCACCCCTCATAGATTATAGTTTTTAATATGAATGATAACTTCCAGTTAAGGAGTAACATATTTATGCTTCTGTCTGGAAAATTGCTTTTTAAAAAAGGAAAATACACATATATTTTTAGTATTGTCAATCCACTGGGTATCAAACAATGATGGACAGCAACCCACCAAAATGGGAGACAGATGAGGTTCAACTGTCCTAACTTACTGCCAGGAAAGTCATCAACCTGCAGTGTAAGGAGGGAGAATCCAGACGGAGCTCAGCAGGTTCCCTGAACAGAGGAGATGAAGCAGATTGGACAAGAGGCCAAAGTGGCTAGAGCCTTCAGGGCAAGGTACCAGAGAGGAGAGAGCTAGAGAGAGAACTCTGGAACTCTCCAGAGGGCCCCACTTGGCTGGATACTGATCAGCACATGCATTTGTGGGCCTTACCAGGGACTGGGAAAAGAACCACTGGAAAAAATTAGAGAAAACCATACTTGGTGCTCATATAGGACCAGAAATAGTCCATTTCCTGCCAAAGTGGAAAACCTTGTATTTCATGGGCATCAGGTAGAGTACTTAGAAGGATTTTGCCCCACTAATGGGCCCTAGGTTAAATGCTGCCCTGGCATTCCCTAACAAGGCTTAAAATTGAGACCCAAAGGATCAAACTCTTTCTAAGTAACTTAACAAAGCTCAACAACAAGGTAAAAGTCACAATTTTTTGACATAAAAAAAATTACTAGGCATGTATACAAGCAGGAAAGTATATCCTATAATGAGGAGAAAAATCAATCAAGCTGATTCAATAATGACAAAGGTTTAGAATTAGTAGATGAGGGTATTAAACATTATTATAACTATATTACACATATTCAAGATGTAAGAGACAAGACTGAACATATTGCAGAGAAACCTGGAAGATATAAAAAAGATCCAAATAAAACTTCTATAGATAAAAAGTAAAATGTTTGATGTAAAAAAGACATTTTTATGGGATTAATGGGAGAGTAAACATTTCAAAAGAAAAGATTAGTAAACTTCGAGATCACTTGAAACACGCAGAGGAAAAAAAGAAGACTGAAAAGAAAATGAACACAACATGAGCAAACATACTGTGGGAAAATTTCAAGTGGCTGAATATGTACATGGTTGCAGTCTCAAGGAAAGGAGAACTAGAAGGAGACAAAAAAAAAAGAAAAAAGAATGGCCAAGTTTCTTCCAAACTTATTGAAAACTATCAACCCAGAGATCCAATGAGCTCAACAAACCCTAAGCAAGGAAACATAAATAAAACTTCACCAAGGCACATCATAATAAAATTACTGAAGAGCAGTGATAAAGAGAAAAATATTCAAAGCAACCCAAAAAAATATACAGTATGTGTACAGAGAAACAAAGATAAAGATGACAGTAGATTTTACCCATACAATGCAAGACAGAAGAAGACAATGGAGCAACATTTTTAAAGAACTGAAAACAAAAAATTAAACCAAAACAAAACATTGTCAATATAGAATTCTTTACCCACAGAAAATATCTTTCAAAATTTAGAGCAAAATAAGCACTTTTTTAAACTTAGAAAAACAAAGAATTCACCACCAGCAGATTTGCACATTTTACACCACAAGAAATATAAAAAGAAGTCCTTCAAGCAAAAGAAAAAGGATGCCAGACAGAATTCTGGATTACACAAAGGAATGAAAAGTACCAGAAATGGTAGCTGTATGGGTCAACGTAAAATCTTTTTGTCATATTATCTTAATCAGTTTAAAAGGTAATTTACTATTTACAGTAAAAATTATAACATATGTTGTGTGCTTTATAACTAATGTAAAAGTAAAATTCATGACAAGAATAACACAGAGGCCAGGAGGGAAGAAATAGAAGCACAGTATTCTTACACTATATGAAGAGTGTTACAACAGCACTGGAAAATTGACTGTGATAAGCTAAAGATGTATACTATGATCCATAAAGCAACCGCGTAAATAACACAAGAAAGAGTTATAGCCAATAAGCCAACAAAGGAGATAAAATGAATTGCAGAAATTCTCAATTAATTCAAAAGTAACCACAGAAAGAGAGCAAAAAACAGAGAGGATAAATAGAAAACAAATAGATAGGTCGTATAATTAACCAAATGATATCAATAATTATATTTAATGTATATGGTCTGAACACCTCAATTCAATCGTAAAGAGTGACAGTGGCTAAAAAATAAAGACCCAAGTATAAGCTGCCAATAAGAAACCCACTCCTACACACAAGTAAGTTAAAAGTAAGGCAGAAAACCATATACCATACTAACACCAATCAAATAACTTGCTAACATTAATCAAAAGAATGCTGGAGTGGCTATATAAATGGCCATTTGTGGGAGAAGCCACGGAAAGGCTGCTTGTGGCCTGGCACAATGATCATGAGTGATCCTACAGTCTAGACAGAGGCCATGTGAGACAGGGACAAAAGATATGAGCCGAACAACCACATTGGCTCCTTCCTTTCATTATCCCACTTTTGTGGCTGGAACTACAGCAAGCAGTGACTGTGTTTCCATGATTCATTGTAACAAACATTACAGTTGGGCCGTTGTTTATAAAGAGGATTCACCACTGATGGGGCAGGACGCTCGGAACAGAAGTTCAAAAGGCCATTGTCTCCATAGCCACATCTAGCCTGGCTGCACCCAATCCACTCTATGCAAAACAATTACTCAAATACAACAGGCTGCCGACCTTTACCAGGTTATAATGTATGTTGAAAATTTTGCAAAAGCTCTTTTACAAGCTTACCTAGAGCAAAGAAAAAAGCTATTATCACAGTTTTTGTCCTAATTAAATTACTTTACCTTGTTGATCATCAGAATGCCTAGTTAGCAGATCAAAGGATGCACGAAAGCAAGCTTCTTATAAGAAAGAAAGGTGTTTTTATTTAGAAAACACATCTCAAAACAATGACCTTTTATTTTATAGCCTAAAATAAGAATCTGAAATCATTAAAATGAAATTAGCTCTTGAGATAAAGAATTGTTTTTCTCTAGAAATGCCATTGAGTGTAAAAATGCTTTCATAGGCACTATTTCATTTAATCCTCATATGGAACCCATGAGCCGGATAGAATTATTCCAATTTCATATTAAGAAACTAGGGCTCTGAGAAGACAGGTCCATTGCTTAAACTCACATAGCTAGTAAGTGATTGAATTAAAATTGGAACTAAAGTTTTTCAGTAACAATTAAAGTATCATTAATGCTATATTGCAGCTACCTCATGACATATGTTGGTAATGGATTTAACCTGAACAATTGACCCTTAAGTGAAAATTATTTTTAAAACTATAATCTCTTTAAATTTGAAGGAGAGTAATGAGAAAAGTGTTGGCTTAATCAGTATTGATTTTAATGTCAGAACCAGGGCCTATACTTAACTATCAAATCGACTATTATTTTTCCAGATATGCTAACCTAATTGAGTTGCTGTGGTCCCATCCATTAAATTTAATCAAAGGCACTGGGGAAAACATTTTTCATTCTTGTAAAGACTGAAACCATGATTCAATGGCTCACTATTTCAAATACATTCGCTCTGGTGTTATATGTCTCCTACTTTTTCAAAATAATATATTATAAGGTACTTCAAATGATAATTACTTGTATCCTTAAAGGAATCATTTAACCCAGAAGTTCCATTATAGTCCTATCAATAAATCAATTAGAATGCTTGTTGAACATTTATTATTAGATCGGTGCAGAAAACACAAGAATAAAATATGTTATCCTAGTTCCCAATGGGTTTGCAATCTGGAATTGGATAAAACATAGGGGGAACCACTGAGTTAAATAAAATGGTAATGAGACAATGAAGGAAAACTAACTTTGAATGATGAGGAGTAACAAACACATAATGTAATAAAATTATTAGTATACAAACCATATAAAACAACATATTTTTAGGTTTAAAATATAGAGCACGCTCTAAGTGCTGTAAGGTTTCTGAGTTGGGAGAATAACGTGGGCTAGGATACCAAGAAAAACTTCATGAACTCCCCAAATTACTATTCAAATGGCCATTACTCAGGAGGCAAGGCAAGTGAGGGCATTTTACCCTTGGACAGAATGATTCTTATCCTTGTAGCAGTCCATAGTTATGTCAAGATTCCCTCTACTTCTGTACTCAGAATGAAGGGACTTTTACTAGGTAAATTGTTCACTCAGTGAGGTAAAATACCAGTCTAATAGTAGAGCACAGACTGGTTTCAAGAGGTGTGAAACTAGAAGTGGAGAAATCACCTTGAGGTTACCATAGTTATCAAGATGAAAAATGATGGTGGCTTGGACTTGGGAATAACAGTGGAGATGGAGAGACGTGGCTGCATTCGAGTATATTTTGTAGGCAGAGTTCATAGGAGGGCTAATAAATTGAATATAGTGCTAAAGAGAAGACTTGGAGAGGGAAATCAACATATATTATTTAGTTCTATTGTTTATTTGATAAAAGCAAGCTTCTTAACTTCAAATGACAAAACTTTCTGTTTTTCTCTTCATTCTTCTCCTTCTATTTGGTTTACAACTGAAGAAAACTGTTGATTACTACTAGCAGTTAAGACCAGGGACCAAATTTTAAATCTCTTGTAGCTAAGTAAGCTACAGAAGAGAAAAGTCAGAATTTGGAGGATACTTAAAAAGTGGATAATACAAAAGGAGAAAAGATCCATCTTCAGATTGAAATAATGTGAAAAAATAAAGATCGTAGAACCTAGACAATTTTAAATAATTTTAATGTACTTATAAAAGTCAATACAGAAACGTTAAACATAATTATTTAGAAAGAAACTTTTAAAAGTTAATAACATTTCTGCTCAGTTTTGCTGTGAACCTAAAATAGCTCTAAAAAATAAAATCTACTTCAAAAAAAATTAATAATATGACCCTGAATCTAAACAACTAAATTATTCTAAAAGAAAATATGGAGGAGAGTGTTTGGAGAAGAAAATTATTAGCCAGTCCTGGTGGTCTAGTGGTTAAGGTTTGGAGAGGAAAATTATTAAAACAATTAAACTTTTTAAAATTGTATAAGGGGCAAACAGAATAGGTAATGGTAATTAAAATAGCTATCATTTATTGAGCATTTATTATTTGGCAGGAACTATTCTAAATATTTAATTGTCTTGGCAATAACAACCTGTAATTTTAAATAGCTTCTTCAAAAAATTAAAGAAAAATATTCAACATACTAAAAATTTGAAAAATCACACAAACTTAGACAATATGGTTTTTAAAATGTAAAGAAAATAATGAGAAGGGAATATATTTGGTTCTCTTAAAGAATATAAAGATGTTGAGATTGGGAAAATATAAAATAAAACCCAAAAATAGACTGTTTTATTAAACTATATTGAAAAATACAATACCACAAAGATAATGAGAAAAATAGGATACAAAAAATATGCTAAAAATGAAAACATTTTGTAAAAAGCAGTATTGGTAGTATTGATCAAAGATAAGGTAGAATTTAAGGCAATATATACCAGCAATGCAAGGATAGTTTAACATTCAAAAATTATCAGTGTAGGGGCCAGCATGGAGGCACAGTGGGTAAGTTCGCACACTCTGCTTCAGCAGTCTAGGGTTTGTGGGATCAGAGCCCAGGCACAGACATACATGCTGATCATCAAGCCATGCTGTGGCGGCATCCCACATACAAAATAGAGGAAGACGAGCACAGATGTTAGCACAGGGACAATCTTCCTCAAGCAAAAAAAGAGGAAGATTGGCAACAGATCTTAGCTCAGGGCCAATCTTCTTCATCAAAAAATAAAGTCAATGTAATTTATAACATTAACAAGAAAAATGACCATTTCAATAGATGAAGACAAATTATTCAGTCCCAAAATAAATTCATTTTAAAACTCCAATCAAACTGTGAATTGAGGGAGATTCTTTAACTTAGAAAAATACAACTGTCCAAAACCTGCAGCAGGAAAATAATGCTTACTAGTAAGACTTTAGAAGAATTCTTTTTAATTCAGAGAAAAATGTAAATAAAGATGATGATTTTCACACTTCTTTTCAAGATTACCTAGAGATCCTAGACGAGAGACAAGTAAAGAAAAAGAAACAAGCATACAAATAATATTGTTATTTACCAATGATATGATGTATACATTGAAATACAAGTGAATCCACAGACAAACTATCAAGACTTTTAAGAGAGTTCAGAAGTTTTATGGGATACAATATCAATGTAGAGTGATTAAGAGTTTAACTACGCTAGATCCAGTAAGAAGTTTTTCAAGAAATTTATATAATTTCATTGGACAAAAGATCCAAATAAAATGGAGACCCATCAAAGAGATCACAAGTATTTCCAATTGATCTATAAACCCATTACAATTCAAATAAAAATTTCAAGAAGAGTATTCATAGAATTGGACGAATTGATCCCAAAATCTATAAGAAGTAAAAGATCAAGAATAGATTAAGACCATGCTGTAGATAAAAACTAGAGAAGAGGATTCACCCTGCCACACTCAAAGAGTCACTGTAAAGCTATAATCATTAAAGCCATGCATTATTGGGACAGAAACAGGAAAACAAAGGACTGAGCAGAGAAACAGACTATATGTATATGGCATATGACAGACATAGCATTACATGTTGCAAAAGAATAGACTATTCGATAGAATGATGCCAAGAAAATTTGCGTTCCATAAGGGAAAATGATAAAAATATATCCCTACCTTATACTATGCACAAAAATAAAATATTCCAGATGGGTTAAAGACCAAAATGTGAAAACCAAAACTGTGTATGTTTCTCAAGAAAATATGGGAGAATATTTTTAGGATATCAAGATAGAGAAGGATTTTTTGAATAAGACAAAAAAATGCAGAATGCTTAAAAGAAATTGTAAATTGAATACACTTGAATACACTAAACTTAAAAACTTTCATACATCAAAAGACATTCTAAAGAAAATGAAAGCAAAACTTATAAATCTGGGTAACGTTTGGCAAAAATCTGATAGTATTTCAATTTAGATTTTAAAAAATCAAATTAATGAGAAAAATTCAAACAATAGAGGAAAACAGCACAGAGTTTGGTCAGGTATTTCACTGAAGAGGATTCGAAATGGCCAGTCAACCTATTAAAAGATGAACAACCAAAGGAACAAGAAGAGAATGCAAATCAGAGCAACACTGGGAAACCATTTCACACACCAGCAAAGAAATTTAAATCTCTTTAAATTAAGTTTTGGCAAAAATTCGGATTAGCAGGGATTCTTACACTCTCTGTAAATCATCCAACCACTTTGAAGAACAATTTGGCAATAGCTAGGAAATTTTAATATGCACAGGACTATGACTCCACAATGCTTTTTCTAGATATGTTTCTCTGGGAAGCTCTTATCCGTGTTCCCAAGGAACCATGAGCTAGAATATTCATTCTAACACTGGTTGGAATTGAAAAATAAAAAAGTTGGAATTACCTAACAGTCCATTTGTAGCAGAATAGATGCTCTGAGGTTTAGTCACACCTTTGTAGATTAGAAAGTAGTTAAAACGAGTGAACTCGATCTACAACCACCAGCATTGGTAGTTCTAGAACAAATAATGCTGAGAAAAACCAATTGTCACATTAGTGAATTTCAAAATTCAATGCTGAGTAAAAAATTATAGTGCAAATATATAGACATATTATAAGAATTTTAATAAGAATTTAAAACTCTGAAACAAATAAAATAGATTGTCTATATCTAGAATAAGTATAGACACATGGACATGAATCATACCCTGAAATGTTAGAATACTGATTCCTCTGAAAAGAGAGGGAAGGCAAATGTGCTGAAGTGTGAGCATGTACTCGCAACTATAATTTTTTTGTTAAAAAAGAGACATGATAAAAAAGAGAATATGAGCAAAGTAAAGGAAATGTAAAAACAGCTCACATCTCAAATCTGGGTACATGGGTGTATATGTTCTACTATTTTTGTTATTTGGTTCATGTGTGACAATTTTTAATTATATTTAGACTTGAGACTTTATAAAACATAAACATACATAAGAAGTCTATTTTAATTTTGATACAAAAGACAGAAAAACATACAGGATGATACTGACTCACTTGACTAAAGAAAAACTGAAAATTAAAATGTTTATATGGCTAAAAAACAGAAAAGAAATTTAAATATGAATGATTTTCAGGGGAATACAGTACCAACATACAGGACAAAGTGTTAAAATTCTTAACATATCAAAAGAATTAGATATATGGATTATCTCTTTAAAAAAGGGGCACAAGGGGCTGGCCTGGTGGTACAGTGGTTAAGTTCCCACGTTCTGCTTCAGTGACCTGGGGTTCACTGGTTCAGATCCCGTGTGTGGACCCACTCACTTCTTGTCAAGCTATGCTGTCGCAGGCGTCCCACACATAAAATAGAGGAGGACAGGTGTGGATGTTAGCTCAGGGCCAATCTTCCTCAGCAAAAAGAGGAGGATTGATGGCAGATGTTAGCTCAGGGCTAATCTTCCTCAAAAAGAAAAAAAAAAAAGGCACAAGACAGGAAGTTCTGGCCAATAAAATTAGAAAATAAAAACATTAAGGTAAATCAAATTAGCAAAATCACTGCACCTGCAACTCAATAGTAACCAGAGATATGCAAATTATAACAATCATTATGCAGCATTTTTCATTTTAAAATTGGAAAATATCTAGCAAAAAAAAGTTAACAATGCCATGCATCAAAAGTTAATAATGTGGAAAGTGTAGGAAAGGGCAAGAGAGTCACTCCTCGTGGGAAGTATAAATTGGTGAAGGCTTCTGAATGGTGGTTTGGAAGCACTTATCAACAGCCCTTAAAATATGTGTACCCTCTGACTGCAAATCCACACTTACACACTTACTCCAAGTAACAAGGAAGGATGTTCACTAATTATCCATCGCAAGGATATTAACTTCAGCAAACACTAATTTAAACATGCATGAATTTAAAAGAATATAAATGGTCAACAATAGGGAAATAGTTGAACCAATATGGGTAACTGGTCAATGGATTACTTTGAAGTAACCAAAAATGATGCTGCAGAAAAAAATCAGATTATGATACATTGATAAGAGAAAAAAGCACGTTATAAAACCCTAAAACACGATGTCAGAGTCCCACTTTATATGTGTATAGATTTATATGTATAATGCATTGTATATATTTAATATGTGTCTGATATTTGACTTATGTGTGGGTATGCGTGTGCATAATGTTGAAAAAGCAGACTTGTTTAGTGTACAAGCAAGATATCACTTTAATCTCCCCTGGACTGTCCTTCCAACTGGCTTTTAGGTGGATCTAGTTCTTTCCTTGGATGGAATTTAGGTCAGATCAGATCTACTTTATGCTCACTTTAGACAAATATTTCTTCAGTCACGTTTGTTATAATTTAATTTCGAAAATTAAAACATCTAGTCATGTGTAATTGACACACTTCATTTTAGATTAATGTTTCTACCCACCTCCAGCTCAGAAACAATGCTGTTGAGGGAGGACACAAATGACTTCTCTTTACTCTGAAAGCTCTTCTACCTGCTGGCCTGACTTCTGATCTTCCCAGGGTAGAAGGAAGGAAGTGGTGAAGTGTGGAGAAGAGGTGAAGGGCAGAAATTATTTCCATCATCTAGCACTATCATAATGTGGCATTGCTGCTCTCTGGGCCCGGCACATGACCTAAGTATGTTTGCTGGAGATTCCCGAAGAGCAGTTACATTAATGTGAGCTGTATCTCTTGTAGCTATTGATTTCCTGAAGTCCACCATTCCATTTGCTAACAATGTCTGTCACTTCTGGACAGCCTATGCCTTCACCATGAAAAACACTCGTGTTCATTTTGCCCAACACATTTCAAACAGTGCTGAATATTTCAAATGGGCCACTTCTCCTCACTATGACACCGCAGGTTTCTACACATGGGCTCTTGCTTGGTAAGAGGTGAATTAGCCTGTCTCTTGAGAAGGCAGACGCAAAGCCTGGAGCACAACCCTCTCCAAAGGAATTCTCTCCCTTGCACTCTTCAACAAGGAATGCTTTTATGCAATGCAGCCTGAGTATCAATGGGTGGCTACTGGGAATCAAGCATTTTCTTTAGCTCTTTCTCAGGAAGCTCTGTATAGGTAACCTGGCAGTTCACTTTACCATGTGGGTACTTGGTGTCAGTGTACATCATTTGGAGCCTCGCTTAATCTGTGATAGGAATAGAATCATTTCCACATTTATATGGATTTAACATAGACACACTTAAGTGTACATAAATGTTGGAATGTTTAATAAGTGTTATCAGTAGTTATCACTAGGAAATAGAATTATAATGACTACTGCTTTCTTTTCTTGTGTCTTTACCTATATTTTCTCCTTTTTCCACACTATACATAGATTACTTAGATATTTTTTAACTCTCTTGTTAAGTTTAAAATACAGGTATTTCCTGGTGATGGGAAAAACATCCCTAAAGACTGCATACAAGTTTGTACTCAGAGAGATTTGGCCTCACAGAACAATGGTGCAGAAAGTGAATAACATAGACACATCTCCTGGCTTGCGCACTCAAGGTACTAAGTACCTACAGACTAGTGGAAACTACGTATGTGTCAAATGTGCACAGCTCTTCCTCTGCCTCTGAAACTCAGTTAGGCAACTAGATAGACACTTAATAAGGAAGTATGGACAAAACCCCACCTGAATTTCAAGACAGTATAATTTTATTTCCTTTCTATTTTCTGCTCAATGGCTTTGGCTGGTAGCCATGCAATAAAATCTTTCTTAAATCTGTTTGGCTGTCATATTTTAAGAGCCAGTTTTATGTACACTAAAGAATGATATTCCTGAGGTGTCTTCTGTCATAATGAAGAGTTTTTCTCATCAGCACTAAGCTCAGGTACAAAACACCTAAATCACAGCTCTGAATTAATAAACGACTTGCAAATTATTTCATCCATCCATCCATCTATCCATCCAGCTATCCATTTATTTCTCTTTAGAGTGCCCAGGCCCTGTGCTAGCTATAAAGTGCAATACATACTTATATAAAACATGGTCTCTTTTCTCAAGGAACTTATTCCTTGTAAGAAAAATAAAACCTAGAATAGAAGGAATTCAATACACACAGAAATACTTTATCAATGTAAGATTATTCTAACAGCATAATGATACATGAGGTTGTAGTCAAAGGTTTAGAAGAATAAAAGTGACAAAGAGTCTTTTCAACACAGAATCACTTTTTTCATTTTTTTTTTAAAGATCACATATCATTATGGCTTTATCACTAACTTTCTAGCTAGTGTTGTGCAACCCATTTCACCATTCAATGCCTCCATTTTTTTAAAGTATAATATTAAAATTCAAAGGAAATCTTATTAGTATGTGTTATGACCTGAATTATGTTCCCCAAAATCTTCATATGAAGTCTTAACTCCCAGTACCTCAGAATGTGACTGTATTTGAAGATAGGGCCTTTAAAGAGATAATTAGGGTTAAAAGAGGTCATATAGCTGGGTCCTGATCCAGTCTGACTGATGTCCTTATAAGAAGAGGAAATTTGGACACACAAAGAGACATCAGGGATGCCCTTGCCCGTGTAAAAGTCCATGTGACCTCACAGTGAGAAGGCAGCCATGTGCAAGTCAAGGAGAAACACTTCAGGAGAAACCAGACCTTGCTGACACCTTGATCTTGGACTTCCAGCCTCTGGAACTGCCCCCTAGTCTGTGGTATTTTGTTATGGCAGCCCTAGGAGACTAATATAGTATGTGATCATAAAAAGTAGAGTTCATACTAAAATTACCATAAAAATGGATTTGTGATTAATATCGAAGAAATATTGCTGTAACGATTCTAGATCTTCTTTCCTCACAAAGAATTAAGTTGACAGTGGACTGCCTATGTTGTAGTGAACAACATAAAGAGTATGACAAAAGCATGAAACAGAATCTCAACTCTGCTAGCATTTTCCTGATGTCGTTCTTATTGCACTTTTGGCCATTCTGATTTTTTCTTCCCTGAATGGCACAAGGGATATATGTGCTTGGTGATTTGCATTTTTTGTGAAAAATAATAGCTTTTTCAGTTACCTTTCCTCTTGAGTTTGAAAATTAAGCTTTTAATTTTCAGATTTTTTGGCCTTACAGCACCAAGATACAGAGGATGATAATATAGATGGCCTTAGAAGTACAAAATTCACTTATTTAAATGCAATGAACAAAGAGGATGAAAACGCATCTGAAATCAGATCTACCTTTGGGAATAATAAATTAACTGTACTAGTCTTACTTCACTTTAAAAATTGGAAAAGATTCTCAAAGCAAACCTGAGGCCTGTTAAAAGGACAGGCATTTCTAAATGAAATACAATATTCTAAATACATTCAACGGAATACATCCAACTATTTTGGCATTAATGGATTTTCTACAAAAGAAAGCAAGTGATGGGTTTCCATTTTCCATTGGGAATAATGCTTGGTTTGGCTTCAGTGGTTCCGTAAGAAGCCCCAAGCTATCTTGCACAATGGGTCTTTATTGTATTATAGTAGTACTTAGAAATACAGAATGATGCTCTCGTCTCATGATATCAACTGTTATTCAGCAATCATTATTCAAAGTAAAAAAGCTGGTTTTGTAAATGCATTAGTAAAGCACTCTCAGAAGGAGTTCAACTTTCTTTGTGTCACTATGGTTGTTTGCTCAAATAATTATATTTAATTATTATGTTTTGCCCGTCAGCAAGTTGAAACGTGGGGCTATAATAATAACAAGACTATTGCACAAACCTTTTTGGGTATGTCAATCATACAGTCCATCAATTGTTATATTAACTATTACTTTCTTAAGAAAAACCAACCACCAGCAAGTCAGAAACCTGTATTTCCCCTCAACCCAAAAACTGTTTCCTAAAACATCTGTATTTTCTTTGATAAACTGCCTACAAGAATACAACAATTTCATAATGATGATAAACCACTGTCAATTTACTACATCAACATACATCAAAGGAATTGATTAAATCTACATGCTCATTTTGCATAATAGAAATACAATCACTGCAGTAAAACACTGTCATGGGATTAATGTCTTCTTACTCTGAAAACACGAGTCTTGCCTTTGGCTTGGTATTTTCTGAAGCAGCAGGAGACCATTATCCAGTGACAACATTTTATTTCATTGACATCTCAAATATATTCTTAATATCCTTTATATTTATGTTCAGTTTAGAATGAGAGGATTAGAATAGGCGTTATTATAGTGGAAAGGCATTCATTATTACATTCTGAATAGCTTTACCATGTGACATGTCTCAGCCATAAGAATCTCTTGGCAAGCATTGCATCTTTCATTCTTATGTATTCACAGCAAAGCTGACTGTATCCCATGCTATGAATTTTTCCTGTGTTAATCATTGATATTGATCTGGTTTTGCTGCTATGTGGTGCTCTCTTTAATTTACATACTATGGGTATCTGATCACTAAAATGTTAATGAAATATTGAAATGAAAGAGTTTTCTAACTTTAGGCCAAAATAATAACCATAAATTCAAACGCTTACTCTGCTTTAAAATAGATTCCTTCCTTTCATTTTGAAATCACTGCCCTCAGCACTTTTCCACACCCTGAATTCTAAGGATTTGCCTATGCATGTAAAATAGAGAATTGCAATAATTCTCCTTATAACTCAAACTAACAGGAACACAACTTCATCTGAAATATCTAGGCAACTGAGGCCATTTTTTTGGATTGGATTATCTAGAAAATGACTTCAGCTCTCTACCACATTTTGCATGTGTCTACATAGAAGCAGATACAGAGCAAATTATACAATATAGGATTCAGAGTGTTAAATGTGAAGTGCAAGATAAAATAAGAAACTATAAAAATTCATCTGTGGGCATCGATGTTTAAACTCTGTATGCACAGCAAAGGGAGTTAACACAATTTCAAGATGTTAATATCATAAGGCAACATTTTGAGTTTACTGAGCTTTTAAGGTGCCAAAGTTGCCTTGTTTGTGTTAGATCACTGCTGTAATTACAATTCAGCTAGCTAATGAAATGCTAAGCAGGGTTTTATCTGTGCACTCTTATAGAAGAAGTAGAAGTGTTTTGATTAAAAGCAGATGGAAACATTGATTTTTTTTTTTTGCTCTTTCTTTGTGGTTTAAGGTTAAGGTAGGAAAAAGCCATGGATTGTATCTTTGGTTGAGACTTAAAGTGTCAATGGGTATATGGTTAGGTCCACAAGATCATGATAGAACTAGAAATTTTTTTAAAAGCTGTTAGCTGGCTCCAATATACCATGGTAGTCTACATAGTTTTGTGGCGGCCTTTTCCCCTAAAATATCCAAGAAGAACTCATGAGTCACAGCAAATAACGTCTTTAAGGCCTGAGGTATTAATTTCACAGATTTTTTTTTTCTGCCTATCTGCTCCTGTCAAAACATATTCAGATATAACCTGCAATAGAGGTAGGAAAATATTTTCTTATAGCTATATGCTCTAGATATTTTTCTCCATGTTGACCTAACTAAATTATAGCATAAATATACAGAAAATAGTGGATATCATAACTGTATAACTCGATGAATTATCACTAAGTGAATGTGTTCCATTAAACAACACCCATATTAAGAAATAAAACATTACCAAAATAACAGAAGGCCCTTCATATCCTCTTTCCAGTCACTACCCCCTTCTCGATCCTTATGCTATATTATAACACTATACATTAGTTGTGATTCTTTATGAACTGTATACAAATGGCATTATAAAATACATAATCTTCTGTGTCTTGATTCTTTAGCTCAACATTATTTTGCATGTAGTCCCTTCGTTTTCATTATATAACATTTTATAACTGTATCACAGCATATTTGTCTGATCTCCTATCAGTTCATATTCTGGATTTTCTCAGTTGCCCACTAGTTTTTACTTAATAGTATCTGTTTTGTGGTGGTTGTTCATTAAATGCATCATTTTCAAAATATAGTTGTTGTGTCAGTATCTGCTAAGGCACTACTGAATACAACTTACTTTCTGTATATAGACAAGTGCTCTATCCCAAAATCCAATACTTTTTTGTAAAGGATTCACTTAAATTCCTACTCACACGTATCAGGCATGTATTATACATATATTCAACATAATATTTAAAATGTATAATTTTTCCAGTTTAGAGTAAAAATATATAATTCTAATTTTTCTCCCCTAAATTTGTTCAACTGGTAGTATTAATACTAAGTCCTTTTCATATATTACTTTAAACATTCATCCTTGAAATAGCTATTCATTATTTTTGTATTCTTTTTCTTTTAATTCTCAGTAACATTTACAATATGTTTTACATCCTATAGAAATAAAAATTGGAAGTTAAAGTAAGAGCAATCTACTTCAGTGTTCCTTAAATAAATAGCAATGGAAGAAAAAGAAAACCTCTACATTCTCCATTAAGGAAATCATCTCCAGAGATTAAGAAATGAACTACTATTTCCTTTTATTATACTCAGCTCTTATTGGAACAGTCTAACAGTATATTTTTGTCATCTTTTCTTTATATCCAAATGCAAGACTCTGAGAAACTCACCCTACTAGTGTAAAGAAAAATTTATAGATATTTCTCCTCCAAAGAAGTTAGAGAGAGATGGAAAATGATGAACAGTTAGAAAGTTCATATTAAGCTATTGACCAAATCTAAGTAGATTTGAGTTTTGTTTTGTTCACTTGTTTTTTGAGAGAATGCATGGAAAGTGATTTTTTCCAGATGCCCATTTTTCCCTAAAGCCTATAATACTTTCATTGCAAGGAGAATTGTTTCTCACTCATTTCCTTTGATATTGGTGGAGACTCTGCTTGAACTGGTTCTCTGGAATATGGTACAAGATAAAAAAAAAAAAATGGCAGGGAACTTTAAAAGAAGTTTCTATTCTATACCACAAGAAGCAGATGTGGAAATCGAGGGTAAAGAAGGTCAACTTTTCCTGTCATCATCTAAAAAAAGTGTCTATTGAAATAAAATAATCCATTTCATACTTGTATTTATAAAATAAAAATAAATGTCAACCTGTTTCACAAGAGCATATACACTAAGAAATGTCTTTTCTCTAGCCTTGAAGACTGGTCAGTAGTGGCAAGTGAACGAACAGCTTATTTTGAATCCAAATATCTGCTTCTTTCATTTATACGTGTTTTATATTTTAAAATAGAAGATTACTATATATCATTTTGTCTTATGTAACTAATTAAAATGCACTTGATATGCTATCTTTTAATTACTAATAACTCATTCATAAGTATTTGATAAAGACATCTACTTTAATTTGGCACATGAGAATCAACTGAAGTGATGTTAATAGTGAATCTTAGGCCTTGTATTTTTATGAAAAATTATATAATCTTCCTTCATGTGGTTTCAACAATAACTTACAAGTGTAATGTTACCATCTGTTTCTAGAAATTTATAAGAACTCTATAATCTTACTTATAATGCAAGCTTTTCAATGATTAATTACTTTGTTACATATATGGATGATAAATTGACTTTTCAGATTATTGTCTCATTGAAAAGGAAATATGATATAGTAAAAAGTAACAGAAGTCAGGAAATCAAATCTCCATTCCTAGATCTGTTGCAGAAATGCTGAATATCTTTAGACAAGAAACTTGTCTTTGGATTCAAGATTTTATGTTTAAATGAAGACATTGACCACTGGATTATGATGGTAGACTGGGAATGCTCTCCTTTCCCCACCCCTTTCTTGCCAAATTCCTGAAAATATATAACACTTCCCCATACACACACACAAACACACAACAAATATGTAATATCAGGGCTATAAAACAAGAGGATGCACATTTTGACCAATGTCTGAACCATGGAAAGTAGATGTTAATGGACTGAAGCAGAAAACCACAGCTCCAAATTACAAGAGTATACTTTTTACAGAAGACAAAAATAGCACTTGGACTAGTGTATGAAGAATGGACTTTGAAGCAATCATCTGAGTGATCCCTTCGTCTTCTACATTTATATGCTTGACAATAGTAGCACAAAAGGAAGGAAAGAATGGAGCTATAGAGGAGGAATGTTTTTGTATACTGTTGAAAGTAAGTTGGTATCAATGTGAACTACATTTTTACATGTTATGAGATTAATTATAATCCCCAGGGCAACCACTAAGAAATGATTTTAATGAAATAGTAAAAGAAAAGAAATGAAAAAATTAAAACAGTGCACTAAAAAATTATCTATTTAATACAAAAGAAGGCAGTAATAGAGGAATAGAGTAACAACAAAAGCTGTGACTTACAGAAAAAATTGGAAAATGGCACATGTAAGTCTTACCTTATCAGTAATTATATTAAATATACGTGGATTAAACACTTCAACTAAAGGCACAGATTGGGAGAATATTCTAAAAATGGTCTGCTATCAATAAGAGAAACACTTTAGATTCAAAGACATAGAGGTTTAAAGTTAAAAGATGACAAAATATACCATGCAAACAATAATCAAATATACAAATATGAAACAAGTAGATTTTAAGACTAAAATTGCTACTAGAGGTAAAAAATGAAATTTAATAATCATAAAAAGTTCAGCCCATCAAGAAGATATAACAATTATGAATATGTATACACTTAACAACAGAGCCTCAAAATAGATGAAGCAAAAACTGATAGAATCAATTCAACAAAAATACGGGAGATTTTGATATCCCACTTTCTATAATGTATAAAACAACTAGACAGAAGATCGACAAGGAATAGAAGACTTGAATAACACTATAAACCTAACAGGCATAATAATGACAAGATAGCAGAATACACGTTTTTCTCAAGTGCACATGGAACATTATCCAGGAAAAACCATATGGTAGGACATTAAACAGGTCTCAATATACTAAAAAGGACTGAAATTGTACATAGTATCTTCTTCACACACAATAGAATAAAATTAGAAATCAGTAAAAGGAGGAAATTTGGAATATTAACATGTATGTAGAATTAAACAACACATCCCTAAAGAAGCAACTGGGTCAAAAACAAAGAACAAAAGAAAATTGAAAATATTTTGAGATAAATTAAAATTAAAACACACCATACCAAAATTTTAAAGGAAGAAGAAAGGTCTCAAATCAAAAACCTAACCTTCCACCTTATATGAAACTACAAGAAGTAGAGCAAACTAAACCTAAAGCCAGTAGAAGAAAAGAAATAAGATTAGAGTGTAAATAAATGAAATAGAGACTAGAAAACAACAGGGAAAACTAGGAGAATCACAAGTTGGTTCTTTGAAAGATCAACAAAAATGACAATCCTTCAGCTAGATTGATCAAAAAAGAGAGAAGACTCAAAGTTCCAAACCAAGATGAAAGAGGACACATTACTACTGACCCTACAAAAATCAAAAACTTTACAAGGGAATCCTGTGAACAATTGTGTACCAACAAAGGTATTTGAAATGGACAAAGACCTAGAAATCATAAACTACTGAAAATGACTCAAGAAGAAATACAAAATCTGAATACACCTATAACAAGTAAAGAAATTGAGTTACCAACAACAACAAAATAATCTCATAAACAAAAGCCCAACACCAAATGGCTTTGCTGGTGAATTCTACAAAATGTTTAAAGAAGCATTAACATCAATATTTCATAAAATCTTCCTAAAAATAGAAGGGAACACTTCCCACCTCATTCTATGAGGCTGATATCATCCTGATACCAAAACTAGATAAAGAAATGACAAGGAGGAGCCGGCCCGGTGGCACAGCAGTTAAGTTCGCATGTTCTGCTTCTTGGCACCCCAGGGTTTGCTGGTTCAGATCCCGGGTGTGGACGTGTCACCACTTGGCAAAAAGCCATGCTGTGGTAGGTGTCCCATGTATAAAGTAGAGGAAGATGGGCATGGATGTTAGCTCAAGGCCAGTCTTCCTCAGCAAAAAGAGGAGGATTGGCAGTAGTTAGCTCAGGGCTAATCTTCCTCAAAAAAAAAAAGAAAGAAAGACAAGGAAAGAAAATGACAAATGAATATCTCTTATGAATATTGACACAAAAATCCTAAGCAAAATACTAGCAAAACAAATCCAGCAAAACATAAGTAAACTGAATCTAGGCACATTTAGAAAAACAAAACATCATGACCAATTTGGAGTTTTCCCAGGCATGTTAGTATTGTTTAATATTATATAACGAATCACGAAAGAAAAAAATGATATCTCAATAATGGAGAAAATAATTTTATAAAATTAAATGGCTGTTCATGAAAGAAGTCATGATTAACTATGAATTAAAAATTACTTCATATTCTGATGAATCATATCTACCAAAAACCTACAGCGAATATCACTCTAATGGCGAAAGGTTCAAAACATTTCCATTAAATTTGTGAACAAGAGACTAATACTACTTCTATTCAGAATTTAATGTAGCACCCAAAAGTGCAGTGAGTGAGGAAAAACAAATAAATTAAAGCTCTAAGTATCTGAAAGGAAGATGTAAAAAATCCTATTAGTCACAAATCTCACAGAACATACTCTAGAGAGAGATATTATTGACAGATTTCAGAAAACTGTCTATAATGTATAAAATAATTATAGCAAAATATATTTACTCCTATACATTTGCAACTGTTAGAATATCTATTTTTTCTTAAATTTTTTTTGAAGCCACCATTCATTAGTTAGAAATGAAATGATATGATGTCAGAGATTTGTCTCAAAAAAACTGGGGGTTGGTGGGAGAGAATATGTGGTAGGATATATGACCAATAATTGTTGAAGCTAGACATTGTATAAAAGGGGGTTAATTATACTATTCTCTCCACTTTTCTACATGTTTTAAATTTTTCATACAAAAAGTTTGTAAAAAACCATTCATAACAGTAAAAAAAAATCTAGAAATAAATCCAACAAAAGATGAACTGATTTTTGTGCAGGAAATTTTAAAACTTTTTTGAAAATTATCTTTAAATCTCTAATTAAATCAAAAGCTATACTATATTCATAGAGGGGAAACCTAGTATCATAAAGGAGTAAACTTCCTAAAATTGTTTGATAAACTCAGTGCAATTTAAAGCAAAATTCATTAAACTTCTTCAAGAAATATACCAGTCTAATTGTAAAATGTATACAGAAGACTAGAGGCCCAATAGCAAAAACACTGCTGAAGAAGAATAAAGTGGAAGGAACATCTCACAAAATGTAAAGACTAACTGAATTTGCAGCAAAACACTAAAATGACACGATATTAACAAAGGGATGAATAAATTCACAAATGGAACAGATCAGAAAGCCCAGATAAAGTCGATTGTCCACATAGAAAATTGATATATAACATGTATAGCATAGCTGATCAGCGTGAACAGAACAGAGTTTTGATAAATAGTGTATGAATATTGGCTATCTACATGCGGGAAAATACTAGATTCCTACCTCACACCATAACCACAAATTCATTAGTGACTTAAATATGAGAAGCAAACTTTTAAACTTTGCGGAGAAAACACAGGAGCATAATTTTTTATGATATAGGTGTGGGAAAGGTTTCTTTACACTGGACAAAATATTCTAATTATAAGTAATACATTCAACCTCATTAAAATTAAGAACTATATTCATCATAAAATAGCATAACAGGTGTGTAAAAGGAAACACCAATTCAAGCAACAAAATGAATAAACCAAAAGAAAAATGGGCATATGACAGGAATAGCCATTTCAGAAGAAGCTACTCATTAGAGAAACAAATATATAAAAATAAACTAAACCCATTAGAAATCACTTCAGTGAACTATTTTTCATCCACTAGATTTCCCAAAATAAGGAAGTCTGACAGTAGCGAGTGTTGGTGAGAATGTGAAGCAGTGGGAAGTCTTTAACTGCTGGTGAGAGTTAATCAAAACAAATATTTGGAGGGCAGAGAGGGAAACAGCATTATCTTTACAGCTACACATGCACACATCCTATGACCCAACAGCTCCACTCCTGGGTAAACCCTAAAAAAACAGTGCCACACATCCACCAGGAGTTTGTATTAAAAAAATGTTCATAGTAGCTCTGTTTGCAATAACAAAAATTTAATTAAAAAGAAGAAATCCTGAATGTCCATCAACAGAGGTATTGGAAAATACATTATGCCATGTTCCCACAATGAAATGTTATATCTCTGGGAAAATAATTGAATTACTATAGCTACAGAAAACAACAGGAGAGGGTCTCTGAACCACAATATTGATTGAACAAAAAGAATAATCAGTCCTAAATATTACATATAGTAAGGATTTTTTTTACAAAGCATAAAATCAAGCTAAACTAGGTAATATGCTAGTCATGGAAACATACGTGTATTATAAACATTTTCACAAAAACAAGTGAAAGATAAACACAAAATTCAGGAGAGTGGTTACCTATGAGGTCAAGCAGGTAGATGAGATTATGAATAAGAAGTACACAGTATAGTTTTTAGTATTGAAGTCAAATGAGCCAACACTGATTATTTTAATTAAACTTCATAACACATTTGTATTGCACATATTTTTCATATATCAAATATTACATAAAATAAATTGGAGCTTAGAAAATTAAGTAAATCAGAAGATCATAGCAAAAGTAAAAGAGAATCTATGTTTTAAACTAGGTCAGCCTTACCCTTACATAATGTCAATAGTATCCTATCATCTATTCCAGTGGTTCTCAAACTTGGATGCATATTGGAATCACCTAAAGGGTTTTAAAAAATAGTGATGTCTGTATTCAACCTCTAGAGAGTTTGATTTAATTGGATTGAAATAAGGTCTTGACATAAGGATTTTTAAAAGTTCTCCTAGGTAATTCTATATGTAATAAAGTACAAAAACTGCTAATATACCAAATGTATATCCAAAATACATCAAGTAATAACATCACACACTATTTCACTTGGTTGAATGAACAAAATGAAAATGCACATGTTGATTAAATAAAAAATTACATTTAGCCCAAATGTCCTACTTTGTACTAAGGGGATTGTTGAAATAAAAACATAAGGCTAAATAATAAAAACACAAGATATGAAAATTATAATTTTCTAATCTAAAAATCTAGATAAGGCAAGAATATATATTAGTATAACCATTATAGTAATAAGTGCAGTATAAAATTGAATGAAATACTCTACTTAATTCCAGCAAATAAATATAGATATTGCTGAGCTATGATAGTAAACAGAATGAATGTAATTAACTAAATGCCACATTTGTAACCTTTATATTTACTAGAATATAAAAATGAAAGTGATCTTATCTTTTTGGAAGAGTAAATGACTACATTATTAGGTATCAATTGAAGGAAATACATATTTGTGAATAAAAAAAAGAACAAATGCATGCTGCCTTTGCAAGTAAAGAAGCACTGAGCTATAATACTCACAAAAATATAACAGAACTTAAACATTTCATGCAGAGGGGACTATTGTTTTTCCATATCATTGTTCAAGTTAGATTTGATTATTTGTAATTTAATCCTGTGATTTCCTAATAAAATTGTATTCGAATCACAAAATTACAACAAAAAAATTCCACTCACAAATTACTATTGGAAACTTAGAGGCTTTGTTAGAAACTTTTACAGTCATTTTGATAGTTTTTTTTTTTTGTAGTTTATCATAGGAAGATTTCCATTCTTCATGTGCAAAAAATTAGGTGAGTATACTAAATTTACTTGTGGCATATAATATTTAAGCTCTTTAACAATTCAAAAAGATAGTAAATGCAGTTTTATTTCATTAGAACAATTGCTACTGTTCTACATCAGGCTCTGAACAAAGAAGCTGCAAATAATTTTAATGAATTGAAGCTCATGAAAATGTTACTCATCTAGACTTTGTTATTTAAAAAGCATAAGTTTCATATATGCAAAGCCTTATGTTTTTACTTCAGTGTTGCATTTATAGAAATTGATTTAGGATGCCATCGTGTGGTATAATGACTATGTTCAAAAGGCAAATGCATACTAAAGTAGAACATATATCTATTTTAGCTATACTACAGTTGTCTTAGCAAAATTTAATTCTGCTTAAGAATTTATGAAAGAATAGATAGTTCAGATTAGAGGACCAATTCTATCCTTTCACAACCAGGATACTGCTTTGTCTGCAAGGCTCATAAGGGGAAATAGATATTATAAAATCAAAATCTTATAAACAGAGTTAGGCTGACTTATAATCTTCCCCATTACCAAATTTAAATGATTGGATGGGGCTATCAGATACTCCCAGTTTCAGGGAAAAGATATTTTACTTTATCTCGTTGGCTCTAACACATCTGATCCTATGTCACTCAACTACCCTAAGAAGAAGAACACAGAGGAAGAAACAGAATAAATCCATCTTTTATATTGGATGGAAAAGTACCTTGTCCTAAATCTACTGAGTGCTCCATCTTCGATGGAAAGAGAAACAAACAGGAGGTTTAGATTCCTGAGATCTGGCCATTAAATTTCTGATTGATCATTGGTAAGTCATTAACTTACTGGGCTTTAGTTTCCTCATCTGTCAAATAAAGGGTTTGGATTGGATATATCTATGATCTCCTCCAAATCAATAATCCTCCTACAGTTTCTCCTTCCCTCAAACTTTAAACATCCTTGTGTATCAATACCAATAATAAATTAATAAAAGAAAATTGAAAACTTATGGGAGAAATAAAGAAAAAACGTTGAGAACTAAGGCACAACTCCCAGTGTACAAAGGCAGTAAAATTAAGTCATAAAATGTTTTCTAAGACTATAAGTGTTATATATTTCACAGAAGAAGATGATGTACTATGAATAATGGAAGGCTCTAAGCAAATTTATGGGGACATGAGACTTGAATCAAGCATAGAAAAATAGTATTTGGATAGACTTTCATGGGGGAGCATTGTAAGTGAGTGAGGGAGAATAAGCAAATGCAGGGAGAGCCAACAATGGAACCAAGCAATTAAAGAGAGAAGGACTCTGTACACTAATTGCTATACACTGAAAGTTTGTGTCCACTCAAAATTCATATGCTGAAACCTAATCCCCAATTTGATGGTATTTGGAGATGGGACCTTTGGGAGGTAGTTAGGTCATAAGGGTGCAGCCCTCATGAATGGGATTTCATGCCCTTATAAGAGAGACCATACAGAGCAACCTTGCCCTTTCTGCCATCTGAGGACACAGAGAGAAGATGGTTGGCTATGAACAGGAAGGCCCTCACTATACACTGAATCTGCCAGGGCCATGATCCTGGACTTCCCAGGTTCCAGACTATGAGAAATAAATGTTTGTTGTTTAAGTGACCCAGTCTATGCTATTCTGTTATAGATCTCTATACGGCAAAAGTTGGAGAGGTTGACCTTTTACATAATGCATGCTTTCTCCAATCTACTTCATTCTCCAGAACACTCTAATGTTTCTCCAAGTAGGCCTACTTTATATATATACTTTATTTGTCTAGGCCTGCAGGCATTAATTTTAGTATGCAACCCCTGGATATAGAGCCATATAAGCCAAGGTGGAGGGAATAAGAACCGAGGACAGTTAGAAATTAAGTAAAGAGAGTAAGTACTATCAGTGTCTAGTAACAGTTTCAAGTTAAAGACTCTTGAAATAAGCATGAGAAATTATGTTGAGTATATATAAAATAAGGTATCCGCAAATATGGAAGGTTTTATACTCCCACATTTTATAAAGTGAACTTCATAGTAAAGCAAGAATAGAACAATAATGTCTGTTTTATTCAATAAACGATGTCCTTGTAGCCATATTATTTGATTCAATAGAAGAAAAAAGATGCTGATGATGGAATTTATTTGAAAAAAAAGACTGATCATTTCATTGCACAGAGTTTGTGCATATCTAGATCATATGACTTGCTAAGCCCTATGTGGCTCAGAATCTTCTTCAGCTGTTTTCATAAGGGAGTCTTAAAATTTAAAAAATTATAATTTTTCCAATTCCAGTTCTAGAAATAACAGAATAGTTTAATTTGAATTACCCTCCCAGAGGTGACAATCATAAACTCTGGATAAAACATAAAACTCAATTATTTAAGGCACTGGAGGGCAACCAAAACAGGCAAACTGAAGGGAAATGAACTCTTGAAAGAAAGAGAATCCAACTGGGTGAGTTAAACATTTGTGTGACTTCTCTTGAGGGCACACTTCAGTCTTCTCAGATTCAGAATGGCTAATACTCAAGCAAAAATCTTCAGGCATATTTCATTAAGTGTCCAAGGATGGAATTTGAGGCATCCAGAGTGGCTGGAAATTAACAGGAAATTCCAGAAAGCAGGGCACCATAAAGGAAGAAGACTGAAAATCTGTATATAAATCCCCCTCTGTTCCTTGGATAAACTAGGAAATGTACACATGCGGAAGAGACTCTAAAGAGTAGAGTGAAAAGTAGCAGCTGGAAGGCTGAAGAGCTGAGCAGAAATTTAAGCCATTGACCATTGCAGGAAAGAATTTTGAATTTGAAAACTGCTAGGTAGGAGGAGGTTGGCCAAAACTTTTGGTTGGCCATTAAATTCCAAAATAGCACATCTTAAGAATAAAGACTATGTCTCAGGACTAAGGGATTTTCCCTAAGACTAAAGGCTAAACTGAAACAGACCCTCCTAATAAGGTGGAAACCAAATCTCCACAAGTTGAAGGTGATCAGCCAACAATTATATTTCTGGTGCTAACAAAAATCAAAACTCTTTACAGGAAGTTCCCAGAAGCCAGAGTCTTTACAATGCTCTTACATTATATATGAAGTGGTCCAATACTAAAGAGTCTTTCATATGTTGAAGATGCATTTTATAATACCTTAAACAACCACTAAATAATATAAAATAAAATGGAAGCATGACCCAAAAAGGTCAATAGATGACATAAAATGGAATAGTAAACCATTAACCCAAAATAAGGCAGGAAAAGAGGAACAGAGGGGAGAGAAAGATACAACACATAGAAAACAAATAGAAAAATTGGTAGCACTATATTCAACCATATCAACTTTTACATTAAATTTAAATAGATGAAAGATTCCAATTAAAAGGAAAAGAATGTCAAATTAGATTGGGGGGGGAAGGCAACCATCTGTTGTCTGCAAGAAATACATTTTAAATTAAAAAAAAAACAAGGTAAAAGTAAAAGAACAAGAAAAATATAGAAATATATATCATGATAAAGATAAGCATTAAAAAATGGTGTGGAAATATTAATATCAGACGAAGTAGATTTTGAGACAAGGAAGATTAACCAGAAGTAAAGGGGGATGTTGGGTCAATTCCCTAGGAAACATTTAAATAATAAATGTATGAGTGCTTAAAAGGAGAGATTCAGTAAACATAAAGCAAACTCTACAGGATAAAAAGGTGATAGAGCCAAATCCACAGTTGGAAATTTTTACACCTTTCTCCCACTAATAGACAGAATTAGAAAAAATAAAAAAAAAAATAGTAAAGACAGAGAAGTTTTAAATTATACTATCAACCACTTTGAGCTAATTTCACAATCATAGAACACCACACAAAACAGAAGAATGCATACTATTTTCAAGTACACCTGGAACTTTCACTAATATAGACCAAATATTCAACCATAAAAAGTCTCATTATAAAAACTAATCTGGAATCACTAAAACAACAGAGCTGATATTATGGAAGACAAAATTAGTAATTTAGATCACAAAAATATAGAAATGCTTCAGGTGGAGGAGGAGAGAGAACTAAGACTAAAAAGAAATGAAGATATTCTCTGAGAGATATTTGACTCAATCAGGAAATGCAATATAAGGGTTATAGGTATTCCAGAGGGAGAAGAGGGACAGAAAGGAGCAGAGCGCTTGTTCAAAGAAATAATAGCTAAGAACTTCCCAAACCTGGGAAAGGAACTGGAATTACATGTAAATGAAGCTAACAGAATTCCTAATTACATCAGTGCAAAAACATCTTCTCCAAGGCCTATATTAGTAAAACTGGCAAAAGTCAATGACAAAGAAAAAATATTAAGGGCAGCAAGGCAGAAGGAAATAACCTACAAAAGAACCCCTATGAGGCTTTCAGTGGGTTTCTCAGCATAAATCTCACAGACTATGAGAGAGTGGAATGAAATATTCAAAATTCTGACAGACAAGAACTTTCTGCCAAGAATACTCTATGCAGTGAAACTATCCTTCATATACAATGGAGAAATAAAACCATTCCCAGATAAACAAAAGCTGAGGGAGTTCATCACCACAAGAACTCCCACCCCCCCCCACACACACACAGAAGAAATGATCAAGAAGTCCCTTATACCTGAAAAAAGGGAAAAGGTTTACAAAGCCTTGAGCAAAGAAATAAGTAGACAGACAAAAATCAGAAAATTTCAGCTATCAGAACAAGTTAGCAAACAGTGAGTTATAACATTAAAAATAAAGGGAAGGGAAGCATCAAAAATAACTATAATCACTTCATTTTAATCACAAACTCACAACACAAAAACTGAATAAGTTGTGATAACAATAACTTAGATGGGGAAGAGGAAAGAGAACAGACCTACTTAGACTAAGGAGATAAGAGGCCATCAGGAAATGGACTATCACATCTATGAGATCTTTTATACAAACCTCACAGTAACCACTAAACAAAAGATCAGAACAGAGACACAAATGATAAATAAAGAGAAAACTGAGAAAAACATCATAGAGAATCACCAAACTGAATTGGCAGTTGGAAGTGCATGGGATGAAAAACAAGGAAATATAGAACAACCAGAAAACAAGTGATAAAATGGCAGCATTAAGACCTCATATATCAATAAGCACTCTAAATATAAATAGATTGAATTCTCTAATCAAAAGCCACAGAATGGATGGATGAATTAAAAAACAAGACCCAACAATATGCTGCCTCCAGGAAACACATTTCAGCTCCAAAGACAAACACAGACTCAGAGTGAAGGGATGGAAGATGATACTCCAAGCTAATGGCAAACAAAAGAAAGCAAGTGTTGTCATACTTATATCAGACAAAGCAGACTTCAAGAAAAAAAGACAATGAGGGACAAAGAGGGGCAGTATATAATGATAAAAGGGACACACCACCAAGAGGACATGACACTTATAAATATATAGGCACCTAACACAGGAGCACTAAAGTACATAAAGCAACTATTAACAGATCTAAAAGGAGAAGTTAACAGAAAAACAAAAATAGCAGGAGACCTCAACATACATCAATGGATAGATCATCCAGACAGAAAGTTAACAAGGAAACTGTGGAATTAAATGAAAATCTAAACCAGATGGACTTAATGGATATATATAGAACACTCCATCCAAAAACAATAGAATACATATTCTTCTCAAGTGCACATGGAACATTCTTGAAGATAGTCAAGAAAGGAAACAAGGCAAGCCTTAATAAACTTAAGAAGATTGAAATTATATCAAGGATCATTTCCAACCATAATGTTATGAAACTAGAAATCAACTGCAAGAAAAAAGCTGGGAAAGGGACAAATACATGGAGACTAAACAGCATGGTGTTGAACAACCAATGGATCAATGAAGAAATTAAAAGAGAAATCAAAAAATATTTGAAGACAAATGAAAATACATCATATCAAGTCATATAGGATGCAGCAAAAGCAGTCCTAAGAGAGAAATTCACAGTAATATAGGACCACCCTAACAAACAAACAAAAATCTCAAATAAGTTATCTTAAACTATACCTAAGAGAACTAGAAAAAGAAGAACAAACAAAGGCCAAAGTCAGCAGAAGGAGGGAAATAATAAAAAAGGAGTGGAAATAAATGAAATAGAAATCAAAAAAACCAACAAAACAATAGAAAGGATCAATGAAACTAAGAGTTAGTTCTTTGAGAAGATAAACAAAATTGGCAAACCCTTAGCCAGACTCACTAAGGAAAAAAGAGAGAAGGCTCAAATAAACAAAATCAGAAATGAAAGGGAGAAATTACAATGGATACCACAGAAATACAAAGGATTATAAGAGAATACTTTGAAAAACAATAAGCCAACAAATTGGACAATGTAAATGAAATGGATAAATTCTTAGACTCAAACAACCTCCCAAAACTGAATCAAGAAGAAATAGAGAATCTGAATAGACCAATTACAAGTAAAGAGAATGAAACAGTAATCAAAACCTCCCAAAAAATAAAAGTCTAGGACCAGATGGCTTCTCTGGAGAATTCTACCAAACATTCAAGTAAGATTTGATATCTATCCTTCTCAAACTATTGCAAAAAATTGAAGAAGATGGAACACTTCCTATCTCATTCTACCAGGCCAACATCACCCTGATCCTAAAGCCAAAGGACAACACAAAGAAAGAAAATTACAGGCCAATATCACTGAGTAACATAGGTGCAAAAATCCTCAAGAAAATATTGGCAAACTGAATATACAGCAATGCATTAAAAGGATCACATACCACAACCAAGTGGGATTTATATCAGGGACGCAGGGATGGTTCAACATCCAAAAATCAATCAATGTGATACACCACATTAACTCAATGAGGAATAAAAACCACAAGATCATCTCAATAGACACAGAGAAATCATTTAACAAAATCCAACATCCATTTATGACAAAAATTCTCAATAAAATGGGTATAGAAGAAGAGTACCTCAACATAATAAGGCTCATATATGACAAACCCACAGCCAACATCATACTTAACAGTGAAAAGCTAAAAGCCATCCCTCTGAGAACAGGAACAAGACAAGGGTGCCCATTCTCACTACTCTTATTCAACATAATACTAGAAGTTTTGGTCAGAGCAATTAGGCAAGAAAAAGATACCTTTGGACAAAAGGTATCCAAACTGGCAAGGAAGAAGTGGAAATATCACTGTTTGCAGATGGCATTATTCTATACATAGAAAACCCTGAAGAATCCATCAGAAAACTATTAGAAATAATCAACAACTACAGCAAAGTTGCAGGGTACAAAGTCAACTTAAAAAGTCAGCTGCATTTCAATACTCTAATAACAAAATAACAGAAAGAGACCTCAAGAATACAATCCCATTTACAATCGCACAAAAAGAATAAAATATCTAGGAATAAATTTAACCAAGGAGGTGACAGACCTATACAATGAAAACTATAAGACATTAAAAGAAATCAATCATGACATAAAGAAATGGAAAATATTCCATGCACATGGATTGGAAGAATAAACATAGTTAAAATGTCCATATTACCCAAAGCAATCTACAGATTCAATGCAATCCCAATCAGAATCCCAATGACATTCATCATGAAAATAGAACAAAGAATCTTAAAATTCATATGGGGCAACAAAAGATCCCAAATAGCTAAAGAAATCCTGAGAAAAAAGAACAAAGCTGGAGGCATCACAGTCGCTGACTTCAAAATATACTACAAAGTACAATACAAAGTATAATAATCAAAACAGCATGGTACTGGCACAAAAACAGAGACACAGATCAATGGAATAGCATTGAAAGCCCAGAAATAAAACCACACATTTATGGACAGCTAATCTTCAACAAAAGAGCCAAGAACATACAGAAAGGAAAGTCTCTTCAACAAATGCTGTTGGGAAAACTGGACAGCCACATGAAAAAGAATGAAAGTAGACCATTATCTTATGCCATACACAAAAATTAACTTAAAATGGATTAAAGTCTTGAAGGCAACACACGAAACCATAAGACTGCTAGAAGAAAATACGGGCAGTACACCCTTTGACATCGGTCTTAGAAGCATTTTTTTAATACCATGTCTACTCAGGCAATGGAAACAAAAGAAAAAATAAACAAATGGGATTATATCAGACTAAAGAGATTCTGCAAGGCAAAGGAAACCAGGAACAAAACCAAAAGACAACCCACCAACTGGGAGAAAATATTTGCAAATCATATATCCAACAAGGGGTTAATCTCCAAAATACATATAGAACTCATACAACTTAACAATAAAAAAGAAACCTGATACAAAAATGGGCAAAGGACATGAACAGATATTTTTCCAAAGAAGATATTCAGGTGGCCAACAGGCACATGAAAAGATGTTCAAAATCACTAATCATTAAGGAAATGCAAATCAAAACTACAATGAGATATCACCTTACACCCATTAGAATAGTTATAATTACCAAGTCAAAAAATAAAAAACGTTGGAGAGGAGGTGGAGAAAAGAGAACCCTCATACACTGCTTGTGGGAATGCAAACTGGTGCAGCCACTATGGAAAACAGTACAGAATTTTCTCAAAAAATTAAGAATAGAAATACTATATAACCCAGCTACCCCACTACTTGGTATTTATCCAAAGAACTTGAAATCAACAATTCAAAGAGACTTATGCACCCCTATGTTCACTGCAGCATTATTCACAGTAGTCAAGATGTGGAAGCAAGCCAAGTGCCCATCAACTGATGAATGGATAAAGAAGATGTGGTATCTATATACATAGAATACTACTCAACTATAAAAAAGACAAAATCATCCCATTTGCAACAACACTGATGGACCTTGAGGGTATTATGTTAAATGAAATAAGTCAGGCAGAGAAAGATAAACACCATGTGATTTCACTCATATGTGGAAGATAAACACATGGACAAAGAGAATAGATCAGTGGTTACCAGAGGTGAAGGGGGTTAGGGAGTGGCGATAAGGGGTAAAGGGACATATATATGGTGATTGACAAATAATAATGTACAACTGAAATTTCACAATGCTAAAAATTATTATGACCTCAATAAAATAAAAAGTCTCATTAAATTTTTAAAAATTGAAATTTATAAAGTGTGACCTCTGAAAGCAATGAGGTTAAATTTGATATGAATAAAAATAATTATAACCCCTCCACATATTTCAAAATTAAAAAGCATAGTTCTAAATATTTCGAAGAAGAAATCACAGGGACAATAAGAAAATATTTTTGCACTGAGTTAAAATGAAAATATGACATCTTAAAGCAGAGTTTGGAGAGAAATTTGTAGCTTTGAAGACATATGTTGGAAAAGAAAAACCGTTTTAAAATCACTAATCTAAGTTTCTACCTTAAAGTGCTAAAAAAGAAGATAAAGTACACCCGAAGTAAATAGAAGCAAGAAAAAATAAATAAGAAAATAGACAATAATCTAAGAAAAACATACACAAAAATACCCAATGACTATGGGATAATGACACGAAATGGTTAGTCACCATGAGTACTTTGAAGGATAAAGCCTTGGCTAGGGTACAATCTACACTTAACGTGGGGGATAGTGGACTCGCTGCCTCATTTTGGGATTGAAAAAGCCGCTTGGAGAGCTGGAATCTCCAGACAAATGCTTGTGAAAGTGCTAGGATTTCTAGACATAAAATTGTTCTTGACATATAAATAGTTCTGGACATAAATAGTTCCACTGTGCAAAGAACTTTGATCAGTTTTCTAAATCCTTATAAACTGTCAAAATAAAAGATATGGAATGATGTGGTTTGTTTACAAATCATTCTTCAACCATTATATAGGAATACGCATTTTCTTTCTGAAATAAATTTACTTATTATATCACAGTAAAATGTTTCCCCAGAAAAACTGACATTCCTCCCATTGTTTCTAGGGCTCTTGCAAGTACAAATGTGTGTAATAAGTGGTCCAAACACCTTCTACCTGCTTACAGTGGAACAGAAAAGAAAAATATCTGCCTTCTGTTGTGCTGTGCTTCACCAAATAGAAATGCTGAAGAAGCTCTTGAGCTAAAAATAAATCATAATCTAAAGCATTAAATTCTTTAAAGACAAAATATTGGTATCTAATCTATTAATTAGTTTCTGTTTATAAAGGAATAGTAAGAGAAAAGTAGAATGTAAACACTAATTAGTCTTATTATAACATCATTATACTTCGTTATCCTTGTGATAATGTTGTATAACCTTTAAGAGGGAATTATGATGCCATTTTAGGTATAATCAAGGATAAAAACTTTCAAGTGCCTACATTACAAAGTTATAGGATAGCTTTTCATGAGACAAATTTATTTCAGGCAGGTGTAGCCTTAGGACGAATGCAGCACAGGTGACCATTTTAAGGCTTCTTATGTTGGATGTAATTTAAGAAAAGAAAGGTCTTCCAGATCCCAAACAGCACCAGATGACTTGGCTATGTTCCTGGAATTTCCCCCATTAAAAATTCATTCTGTAGGGTCAATAGCTTTTGGGCCTTCAAGAGACCTCCATGAAATTTTCAGTAACTGTTGGAAGAAAAACCCCTGAAGACATTGTAAACTAAAATCTCAAAGATCAGTGGTTGAAGCTGGCAAAGTACACAAGAGGTGGTTGCAGAAAAGAAGTGCCATCAGAAGCAGGAAAGAACTCCTCCACATTTAACTAATTTGCTTAGGCCTAATCTATAGGGAGAATATTGCAGGAAAGTACAGTTTAGTTTAGTTTTTAATAGAGCTGTATCAAATTATTCTACAGCTAGTAGAATAATCTGAGACTAAAGTCTAAAAAGTGTATGGAATGTAAAATAAACATTAGAATTGAAATCACTACCCAAATGGAAATTTTCCTTGCTTACTGCTTGAAATTTTGTGATGGGAAAAGAGATGTCTACCACAGAAACGAATGATATTATTATCATTGTTGGGATGGCAAATTAAGTATAAAAACAAAAGTAGTGGCTAGGATATTAATTCTTTTCTGAATTTTTTGTTTGTGTGTGTGTTTTATTTTGCTTTTGCTATAAACTCTCTATGGAGTGTGTGTTGGTGTTTGAGTTTTAAACAAATTAAATACATACAAATGTCTACATTAAAGTAAAATACCTAAAATTAAAGAATGACTTCAAGAATCTGACCTTTTAGGATTATCATAATTAAAAAATATCAGTGTTGTTTGATAAATACTATTCTTATTGTTAGTCCAATTCCATTGAATGAATTGATCAAATGTTGCCCTCATCAGGCCAGAAATGGTTTACCAGCAAATTTCTGCAGTTGCCAGGGGCTGAAATTATGGCTGAATGATACAGCTACAGACGCAAACTGAAATTCCAGTCAATGATTGGGTAGGATAGGTCCCCATTTTCGACAGACATTTAGTATAAACCCAGGTCATTTTCAAGACAGGTTTTAAATCTTGAAAAGGAGATAAAAGGCATAGAAGAAATGTCAATTTAATTCAGCCTTCACCTTCAGACCACAATCTGTTCTCTTTAAAAGGTAAAGTGGCTTTGTTAACTCCTCTGATTAAAACTTTCCAGTGACTTCCTTTTGCTCTAGAATAAAATTGGGATTCTTTGTCTCTACTTAAGGAGACCTGTAAGGCCTGGTTTCAGGGACAACTTCACCTCCTCCACTCTCCCCTCACTCACTGCTCTGCAGTCACATCGACCACCTTTTTAGTTACCACAGGGGGTGAGCCCTTTCCTTCCCCAGGGCCCAGCAGGCGCTCCTTGTTCCCTCTGCCTACACCCTCTTTTACAAGGTAGGCTCGTTCCCCTCCAGCAGGTCTCCACCCCCAATGGCTCCCTCACACTTCCCTGGCTGCCTCAAGTAGAATCCTCCAATTGCTTTCCATCTTATCACCCAGTTAATTTTACTCACAGGATTTAAAATAATCCATAATTACCTCATTTGCTTATTGACTTATCCATCCTGTAATTTAGATTATAAACTACATGCTGGTGGGCAGCGTATTTGTCTGGTTCACCACTGTATCTCCAGTGCTTAGCAAGGTGCCTGGCCTACCGTAGAGATTTCAGCCGTCTTTAGCTTCCTACTATTTTTACCATTATTGCAAGACTTTACAACAGCCGCTTCCACAGCTAGATGGTCCTGCCCCAAATATCAGTTTGTTTTCTGCTTTTTTTAATCAAGTGGAAATAGTGGAAGTAGTGAAAGATTTTGGAAATATTTTGAAGGTAAAGATTACAGAATGTCTGATAGATTGGGCATAGAATGTGAGCAAAATGGAGATAATGATGGCTTCAAGGTCTAAGTTAACAGGAGGACAAACTTTCCATTTAGTGAGAAAATAATGGAATGGGCAGGTTTGGGTCAGACCAAAATGAGTTAAATTTTGGACTTGTTAAATTTGAGATGCTTATCAGACCATCTAAAAGAAATCAAAATGTAAGTGATTGTATTCCTGAGTACAGAATTCAAGGGAAAAATTAGGCTTCTAAGGGACCAAGAGACCAACATAAAAATGCTTGTCACTGTGAACCTCACTAATTGATTTATTTCACTTTTCATTTTCCAGATGTTTCAGCTACGTGCACCCAGAGCCTAGTTTACTCAGGTTGGCATAGGTTGAAATTCTATGGGACAAATTTGGCCAAAATCTTTGTTCTTCTCCATAAACCCATTCTTCTAGCCCTATAATTAAAAAATACAGAGCAGGCCCTAAATTTTGCTGCTGGATGTACAGCAAATGTTTCTCCTTCACCTTATCTTCTGCTTTAAAAACGTGGTTGTCAAATGACTGAGCATTAAATGGAGTTGTGTGACTTATTTTAAGGAAAATGATTCCCTTGACTCTTCTACACCCAAGGAAGTGGCCTTTAAAATTGTATAAGAACATGGGGTAACTGATCCTTTATATGTGTCTACTTTTCCTTTCTTCTCCATTTGTTGTTTGCAGGTCACACAATGTATTCCTTGGAATATCTTGGCAGTTTATAAGCTCAAACCAATCACGAAATTTGTAAGCACGAGGCAGGATATATGTGTACAGCTATAATTGAAAATAGCTATTTGTCTATCTTGAGATATAATAGTTACTTCAGATAGTGCCATTGTAGGTTTTTGTAATAGTTTTCATCCTTTAATGTGGAGATTTTATAATCTTCTATTAAAACTCTCCTTTGAGATGTAGAGCTATAGAAGACCAATCAGAAAAAGATAAATATGGGGGGCATATTTTAATATAGCTGCTTGAGCAGAGGAACGCGGTTCCTCATAAGTTTAAAATGCTGGGCTTTCAAAGGGAGATGCTGATGCTGGGGTAGGGGACAGCGAGTTGTAGCATTGAAGACAATACGAAAATTGCCACATAAATATGACCAGGCATTTATTTTCATACAAGAATTCCTCAAGATTTTAGCTAAATAAAGTTAAAATTTTAGCTGATTTCTATCTACGAACCTTTTGAAAAGAGTCTATCTCAATCATTAGAGTGTTGCTACATCTCTATGAAAATTATGGGAGTTTTCCAAATATGGAGCCATATTAGGAGTGAGCAAATCTTGGGTTTTTATCCCAAGTCTGCTCTCTTGCTCCTTAACTCGTAAGTGATCTTGGAAAAGTCAGTTAACCTTGTGAAATCTTAGTTTCCTCAAATACAAGAAGGGCACTGGACCAAACGACTCCTATGGCTCTTCCATGGGAATGGCTCTTGAATCTGGTGACGGCTTTGGTTGGTTGGCCTCCTCACAGGTAGAGCTGAACTCGCCAGCTCCTAGCCTAAGGACAAGTCATTGCAGTGATCGTGATGGTGAGCACCGAGTAGAGGAAGCAAAGCAATGTAATCTGCTAACCTGAATTGTTCACACCAACCATTGGAAGAAACAATAGGTCTGCAGAACCCCTAGAAGTTCTCAATGGGCATACTTAGACTCACATAATTATAGAAAACAAAACCACTCTCCTTTTATTATTCCACTCAAAAGCCTACCTGAATTTGAGCAGGAGTAGGGGAGTGATAACGAGAGAAGGAAGAATGAAAGGTGGAAGGACCTGGTGGGTGGGACAGTGATGCCCACTTGCATGCCCAAATCAGACTTGCACATTTAATTCCTTGAATTTCCTTATCATTGAAACAGAGAGGGTGTTTATTGTTTTGGGCTAGTTTCACCCTCAATGACTCACTAATAGTAATCTGTTTTCTTCCAAGACAGTGCAAACCATAGTAATCTTTTGTGATCCCAGTTATACAAAAAGACTACAAGTTTATTTTCTATCACACCTTACAGATCCCAGTCGGTGCTGAACTGACAGATTTTCTTCCACCAACCTTAGATTGTTGTGGTGGTGGTGGGTTTTTGTTTGTTTTGTGCAAGCCTGTCTCTCCTCAGATTGTGAAGTCTAGTTATTTTTAAAATCTACTTGAACTTGAACATAATAATATATTTTATGGTCAACTTTACCCCTGATCATTTTAGTCACCAGTAGAGTCTAAATGCAAGTGGGCTGAGAAAACAGTATTAGAGGTGGTTGTCCACATACTGGAGAGAAAATATGGCAATTATCCCAGTGTTGTGACTCACTGAGACAGCCAAATAGGATCATTCAAGTCCTAAAGGGAATTTCAGGGGTCTGAATTACCCACTTCGCCTGTCTACATCAATCAAATTAACTGCCCTCTTGTCCAATTCTCATTCATGTGGTAACATATAGCCACAATTAAAGGTGAAAGATATGAAATAGGTTTCTGACAGTGAGGCTTGCTCAGCAACAGATCATATGAGCACAGAATAATTTCCATTTCTGATAACTGGAAACCCCGTTGAATCATAGTTGGATTAGACACATCCCTGACTATGTGAAGGAAAGAGAGAAAATGCCTTCTTGAGAACTCTTTTTGGTGCTTCCATTTGTTTAAGTATATTCTTTCCTAAATATATAGTGTTCTGTCTATATATCCTCCCAAAAAGCAATTATATTTTTCTTTTTCATATCTTCCAGCCAAATTACCGCTGCCTTGGTCCTATCACTTTATCATACTCCTGAATATACCTGACATAGTGGTATTAACACTCTGAAATACAGAACTTAAGCGACTGCTTACTGAGCCAGGAGTGGAAGAATTTACAGTAATACTACTCACCAGTCCTATCTGGATGCACCTGTAATATCAATGCTATTCTGGATAATCTGGCATCCAGAATTTAAATATTTTCATAACATTGGGATTACCAATAGAACAGTATATGGAATTGAACAAGAGGAAGGAAAAGAGGGCTTGCGAATTATATTAGGCAACTTTTTCTTTTATATGCATGCACTTGTCACAACCTCTCCCTGCTTGACATTAGTATGCTTAACGTGTGGTTGATTCTTTGGCCAGCTGTGTTTAGAAGTCTGTGTGACAGCAAGTGCTACATGATGACTGAGGACAGCTAGGAGGAATAGAGAGGTGTTGGAAGCTTTTGCAAAATGCAGCAGAGAGTCTTGCTGGTGGATTTAGGGAGCCCAGGCTTGGTCAGTTATTTCTGCTGCTGCTCCTGCTGCCACTTTCACTGCTCCCTTACCTCTTCCACCTTCACCACCTCTGCTGTGATATACTGATATGCTGAAAATAAGCCTGGAAAGTTTTCAGTCTGGGTTAATCCAACTCAATACTTGAATAAAATGCCTCAGAGGTCAATATGCAGAATATTAACAGAGAGGTACTGGCCCAGGGCCCCAGACTGTGTTAATGGCCCTACCTAAACCAATGGGCTGTGTCACTTGGCAGACTCATCTCTCCCAAACAGATATGGTCCTGTCAGGGAAGAAGCTGAGTGCCAAATGGAATTCACCATTTATTGTCTTTCCTCCTACATTTAACTATGGACGGAAGATGAACATTATTGGAATATGACCCATAGGCATTTGGGAGTTGATAAGGATGAGTATGTCAGATTTTTTTCAAATGCTTGGCCTTTAGAGAAGGACTCCTGAAAAATCCCTGCTGGTTGCAACACATGCTATTTACAAGCTCAGCAAGAAAAGAAGCTACCTAATTTATTATATGTGACCTTTTTTTGCTGTGATTCAGCTCTCCTTGTTAGATATTAGTATGCTAATAGGTGGTTGATTTGTCAGCCAGCTGTGCTAGACTTTCGTGTGATAATATTGGTTTGCTTATATAAACGGTTTAGTAAAATTACAACGCTAAACGTAGGCTTTTCCTTTGAACAGCTTTATGCAGAAAAAAATAAAAATAGAAAGGGGACCACTCGACATTAGTCCTAGTTCGACAAGACTCAGGTTAGTGAACTATTGTGAACAGCCAAGAATTTAGTAACATATCACTTCAGACATGATGGATGCTTAGCAATTACTGATCTTATATTGCAGTAACAGAGTTGGCACTGAAAGTGGAAGCTGTTCAGAATGATAAATGGATATGACAATTTATTAAAGATATAAGGCATGATCAGTGTTGGATGTAGATGCACCCTTTTAAGAAGGAGGTGGAAGATGAAAGGGGAAAAAACAAATAAAAGGAAAATTTAGAATGAGAAAATTAAAGTTTTGGGAAGAAAGAAATATCTGCAGCACACACCAAGTTTATAAACAAATGCAGAAATTCTAGAAATGCAGCAGCAATGTAGTTTGGAGATAATGAATATATGCACAAAACAGACGTGTCACACAATTTTCATACATTCATGGCACCGTCCTCCACTCTCCTGATTGGTATCTTCCATCACACCCTCCTTCTGGTCCTTGCTCTTCCCCACTGGGCTCCATCCTGCAAGGCCCTGAGGACTGCTTGGAGGGCACTCTGAACCTGCCCTAAGATCTCTGATTTCACTGCAGTCCTTGGCATGAACATTTTCACATAGTCCGGTTAACTTGTTTGGGCTGAGTTTTATTTTCTCAAATGAAACTGGGGGACATGAAGTACTGGATCTAAAAGTGCTATGGAGAGAAATTAATCCCCGAAATGCTTATCTCTGTGCCTTGTTTGTTGGATAAACTGATAGTAGAGACACACTGTGCCATTGCTAATGATATAAATGCATCATTAATAAATCTTATCTTGTAAAGAAAATTGGAAAGACTAGTAAAAGTTTTAAAAAGACTGTAAGCCTGTGAAATAACCAGAAAGGCCATTAAATTTTGCTTCTAAGTGACAATTTACCTTCATAATTTCTTGGTATTTTGATACATGCAAATATTTCATTAGCAGACGGAAGCTCATTTCTGAAAGTGTGCATTCATGTACATATATTATAACAGCATACCATATTATTGCCCTTCCCGACCAATGGATCTTGCCTATGAACTTGGAAAGTTTCATGCATTGGTTTGGTACATTTTTTTCATTAGGTGGTTACTGCAAGTTATTTGGAAATATGCTTCATGTATAAACAATCCTTTGCAATTCTTTTGTCACCTACATGTATATTTTTTGTGCAGTGTGCAGAAAGTGCTGATCAGAGATATTCAAAGAGGGAGATTCTATCACTATCTGGGTAGATAATTTAGGAAACTCTCCCTTATCTGTCCTTGAAAGCAACATCTCTATACAATTAAAATTTTTAAAAAGCATTATTATATCATATTTTAAAGTTATCACAACCTTCCATAGATTTTTTTCCTCAGGTTTTTAAATCCTCCTGGATTTTCTTACCTCTCTGGCTGTACCGAAGGTTTGGTTTGTTATTTGTTTTGCTATCATTCTTCTCTTTCCAGATATTGAATGATGGTATTCCTTAAAATTCTGCCCTAGGCCTGCCTCTCACATCACTTGATGTTCTTTACCAAGGCACTGTTGCTTGTACCCATGACTTCAGTCAACGCCTTCATTCCGTGACTCAACTCAGACTTCTTCGCTGAATTACAGAACTGTGACACTCACGGCCTTCTTGACATCTTCACTTAAAGAACTCAAAAGCACTACTTCAAATTCAACATGTCCAAAACCAAACCTACAATCTTCCTCTATCTCCAACCACACCGTGCTCTCCCACGTCATTCCTTGTCTCAGTGAGTGGTACCACTATTGGGCTAGTTGCTCAACCTGGAAAAGACATTTTCCTCTCCTCACCTTCTGTCATTCTCTCATATATAATTATCACCAAGTCCTATTGCTTTTGCTTCCAAATATTATGCAAATCCATTTGCCTCCTTTCCATTTCTATTGCCACCAACCTAGTGCATGCTATATGGCAGTAGCATCCTAGGCACTTACCCTCCATAACAAAGCCAACAATGGCAATAATGAAAATGATTATCATATATTAGCAATAATAATTAACATTATTATACTGATCAATAATATGTCAGTGTATTTATATTACATTTATAATTATGCTATCATATACTGAATATGACAATAATAATAATAGCATTTTTTGTGCTTACTCTGTGCCAGGTGCTATAATAAACACTTTTAATTGATTCCCTCACTGTGGTCTCAGTGACCCAGCTACACCACTGTTACTTTGGGGTCCTTAAATGCTCCAAGATCCCTTTCACCATGGGGCCTTTGCACATCCTGTGCCCCATGTACACCTCCCTCAGGGCACTTATCATTATTTATAGCACATTATTTAATAGCTTTCTTTAATAGCACTTACCATTATAGAGATTTAATACATATATGTGTGATTTTACATGCATATGTGTGATTTTAATTAATGTCTATCTCCTATACTTGATTGTAAGTTCCATCAGAAAGGAATTGTAACTATTTTTATTCACTATTTTACCTGAGACATTTCCTCTCATAGGATCTGACCTATATTAGGCATTCAATAAATAATTATCGAATAAATGAATATATGAAAAAACAGTAAACTGTGGGTGCAAAGTCCGAAATGATTTATGGTGGAAAATCAACATGCTAGAGAAACAAGCAGTAGTTCTGGACGAGAAATCATTAATCACACTTTTGAGCATGGTTTATTTGTCTGTATTCCCAGTGCCTAGCACAGTGCCTGCACATAGAGGTGTTTAGCTGATGTTTACTGAAGCAATATACCACCTCTATCATGAGTTCTGCTGTTTGCCTACCATTTAGATCCATAGCAAGAGACCTCCTGGGAAAAGCTGGGTTAGTTGGAGAGCAACAGTTGCTCTGACAGGTGGATAGAAAGCAGCTGCCAGGGATACTAAGGTTTTCAAAGAGTTCACATGCCCAATCAAGTACTTGATCCTATCAAGGAGACATTTAGAAATAGGGGAAGATTAAGCCCTTTAACTGATTGACTTCATGTTTTCTGAGAGTCTAGAAAGTGGGGAGGGTATACAGATTAGATTAATTTCATTTCCAAGTTTACATTCAGATTAAACAGGTAATACAAGTTTGTCAACCACTGCAAATGCACTTCATCACAACTGAACATTGCCCTTTTCTTTGAAAGAGCAAAGTGCTCATGAAAAATGGAACAAAGCACAAAAGAAAAATGTAGATTTTGTTTTCGTTTTCTGTTGCACAACTTCTGTATTTCCATAAGGCTGTCATTTTGATTCTAGTTGATCTGTATTTGAAACGCAGAATGTTTTTACATCTCACTCAATTCATTTTAAAACCTGTGCCATTTTTAAGATTCTGCATCACATCATGTTACTGTGAATGGAGAGCTCCTAGGTTTGATGATTATATTGAAGCTGGACACCTGTCTTATAAGCATAAAGCCCCTGCAGTGAAAGTGACAGCTAAAGCTATGTTCCCTGCTGATGACACCTAGAATTCCTGTTCAGACCAAGGTTTCAATGGAAAGGCAAGAAAGGATAAGGGACAATAGAAGATAGATGGAGATTGACTTATCTCTCAGGCAAGACTGCAGGTAAACTGAGTCATGTATTGTCCATGGATGCCAATGAAGCACAGTTCTGTCACTGGCAATTAGATTTCACTTTCAATACCACTCCAGCCTATAGAAGTTTTAATACTTTATTTATTTTTTTAAAGATTGGCCCTGAGCTAACATCTGTTGCCAATCTTTTTTTATTTCCCTTCTTCTCCCAAAAGCCCCCCAGTACATATTCTAGTTGTAGGTCCTTCTGGTTCTGCTATGTGGGACGCCGCCTCAGTATGGCTTGATGAGTGGTACTGGTCCACACCCAGGATCCAAACTGGCGAAAGCCTGGGCCACCAAAGCGGAACACGCAAACTTAACTACTCGGCCATGGGGCCGGCTTCTAGAAGTTTTAATACTTTAAATGATTGATCTGAGCTGATGGTCTAACCAATTTTTAAATAATAAAACATTTCACAAAGGCTCAAAAAAATAGGAACCCATCTCTGAAGAACTATTCATGTTCTTTATCTCTCTTCAGCTGAAAACTATGATCAGCCATGATTCCAATCTTGACTCATCCACAGTAGGTCTTGAGACCACACCCTCGAAATACATGTATGACATAGAACCAGATCTGAATAGTGTTTTAACTTAAAAACTAAAAAGAAGAAGGGAAACAAAACATAACCAAAAAGGAAATCCTTATGAAACTGTATGTTCTCTTTGAAAAGTTGCTAGCAGCAATTCAAAGCTTAAAAAAAAAAAAATAGGGGCACAAAAATGTAAATCTTCCCTTATTATTTATCACAATTTTACTAAGTTAAGAATTAAATATTTTATTCTGAAGAAAGTAAATATTTTACAAAATCTGCTAAATTATAGAACAAAATGATAAGGGACCAACATGTCTGGGCTCTTTACCTACATTCTTTCCTTATATCCTCAGGACAAACCTGACAGAGATGTATAGCTTTTACACCTTTAAAGACGAGAAGCCTAAGGCTCAGAGAAGTTAGGTAATGTACTCTAAATGAATTAGAAAGAAGGTACAAGATAAATATATTTGATATTTTGTGAAGGAGGCATAGACTTTTTCCCCAGGAAACAGAAGTAGACAGATTTGTTTAAGGCATTTTGTTTAAGAATCTTTTGGAGCTCTCCTTTTTAAAACTCTCTCTCTCTCCATATATATATATGGTCTCTCTCTGTCCATATATATATATAGTCTATGTCAAGGAGGAAGCACTTTCCAGTAAGTCAGTATGATTTTGGCTAAAGGCAATAAGGAAAAAAATAACAATAATACATATATGTGTTATATGTAATATATAGAAAGTGCCTCCTCCTTGACATAGATTTCCTGATAGTAACTAGAGAGATGCAGGGTTGAGAAAAATGTCCCTTAATCAAAATCAAGTTCTGAAAATCAAGAGACAGAAATTCAAAAAATAATAATAAAAAGATTTTTCTTATGATTTGAAGATTGACTTTTTTTAACAAGTGCTTAAGGCTTTGCCATCAGATGGAGTTCACATGAGATGAGAGAAAGCAGCAGAGAAGACTCAGGAGTCAGAATGCATTTGTTTCACTTCAAACTCCCACACTTAATGGTTGTGAATCCTTGGGCAAATTACTTAACCTTTCAGCATCCACACCTATAAAATGAAAATTTTATAGATATATAAAATTGGTAAAATGGATAAAATAATATCTACATCTAAGGGTAGTGCTGAGCACAGTGTGTTGCTTATAAAATGCACTCATGTGGGGTGGAAAAAGAATTGTTCGACTGTGACATGGAAGACTCATCTTGAATTGCCTGACAACTTGCTGGCTAGAAATAGGGGTCCTAAGAGTCTCCCATTTCATGGAGTTTCCCCTAAGCCCAATTTCCAATGAGCCAATGGCTATCTTCCACAACCATTAAGAACACTTCACAAGGGCTCCAGGTTCTGGACAGCTGGCATTTCTAGCATCATCTATCCAGCTGATGCCCAACCTCAAATGGCTTGGCAACTGAGTCTAAAATGTTCATTTCTTCCTCGAGAAGGAGGTTTTCACACTTACATCATAAGAAAGTTGAGTAGCAGTCAGGCAGGGTCTCTTCCCTCAAAACGCAAACACAGTGAATGTCCAATTGCTTCCCCAGACTCTAGCACACCTCTCAATGACATAATGAAAAATGTGGGGGGCCAGCCTAGTGGTGGAGTGGTTAGTTTGAGTGCTCTGCTTCAACAACCTGGGGTTCACAGGTTCGGATCCTGGGTGCGGACCTACACGCCACTCATCAAGCCATGCTGTGGCAGCATCCCACACACAAAATAGAGGAATACTGGCACAGATGTTAGCTCAGGGCAAATCTTCCTTGCTGAAAAAAAAAATGGGGACCATGTACCTCTTTTTTGCTGACCATTTGTCTCTCCAACAAAACCTATTTTCTTTAACCTATCTCATAGAACATTGGGGTATTTACCTTTCCCCACCTTGTTGCCATTCAGTAAATGTTAACTACACTCAGTTCTACTACTCTGGAGTTAGTTCCTCTTATAAAGGAAGCTGCAGAAGAGATGCAATAGTCTCGAGTACACCCACCCTGTTTATGAAGTTAGCCGTATAAAATTTCCTGCCTAAATGACAACAGATGTTCTCAGTCCGTTCTTGCTAGTTTCACCTGGGCTCTCTTCCAGGTGCTGGTATTATGAATAAAGTTCTCTAACAAAGTTTTTGAGCAAACTAAGAATGATCAGAGATAAAGTTTCAAGCTAATATCCTCCTAGTCTTTACATATGTGCAAATAATTTAGCTGTTTGTGAAGTTTTTAGGGATTCAAGGCACAAGCTTAGAAAATACACTTACAAGAAACCTCAGGAGCAAAAGAAAAAAAACATAGATATGGAAACTGGTTTTTGAAAATTTGATCTTCAGTGTTCTGAATTCTCATCCTTAAGCTAAATTTAAGATAGTTTTACTGACAAAGAGAGAAAAGGAAAATATTATGCTTTGAAGCAGAAGTATTATATGCCTGACTTTTTGCAGCTTTTATGATATAGTAAAGAACCGTAATGATTTTTTCATTTAAAAAAAAACAAACTGAGGGGCAAAAAGAGCATGCATCCAATAGCATGTCCCACTAACTTAAAGCAAAACCAAAATAACTCAATATACAGAAGCACAATAATGAAATTTCTTTTGAAAAATTCCATAAAAGAAAGAAGTCAAATCTGCAGATCATCCAGAGAAAAAACATATGTTTATAAACATATAAAAGATGGAATTCCTGCTTTCGAAGACTTTTATAGGCTAAAAACACAAGTGAGGAAAAATATTTTTGGAAAAAATTCTAAGCCATGAGATGTAGCAAATGCTTCATCAATAAGGAAGCTCTCATTTTCTACTTTCTAGTAAATTTTCAGATTTTCACACTGAGATAAGTAGGCTTTCATGCTCCAAGCCAATAAAGAAACATATTGCCTTAAAGTTACTGTCCTCCTGCTTCTTAAATGTGCCCCATCTTCTGTAACAGCCCCTAAATATTGGCCTTCTTGCCGCCTTTCACATTGCTATTTGTTGAAAACACAAAACGGATATTTCTGGGACTCCTTGACGAGGAATTGGTGATATGACCCTACACATGAAAACCTTTAAGAGGTGAAAAACAGCTGAGCCTACAGTGGACTTTCACCTATATCTTTGTGCTTTGCCTATGGGACGGACTTCAAGATGCTCACATGTTCATTATTTGCATTAACTCTAGTTTGGTAAGTCTAGTGGACTTGGAAGTGGGAGGAGGTAGAGAACTAACAAAAGGAGCTAGCTATGAAACTGTTGAATAGATGGAGAATCAAGCAAATGGAAGAAACAAAATCTCCCACAGTTAATGTTGAGTGAACCAGAGACGTTTTTTCAATGCATAGCTTAGATTTAAATTTGCTTTTCAACAGCTTTTAAAAAAGCAGGTATAGCCCATGCTCCTAACAGACAGTAGAGATGGTTCAGTCACGCCTGACCTAGCATTTTTCTTGTCTTTGAGCTGTAGCCCTGCTCCACTGACCTTGTTGTGCCCTGAGATTAGTTTGCCCCTAACTGGAGCTGGAAACATGCACAACTCCAGGGGGCGCTGTTCACACACACTACAGTGTGAAGGCTGCAATGTGAAAGCCACCCCTGGAGCTGTGCCACACTGACATGTTCCTGCTAAAGGGATGCTCAGGCCACTGTGCTGCTGTGGCTCTCATCTGGGCCAAAGACATTCTACATTTAATTGCTAGAGCCTGTAATGAGCAGTGAAAAAACGGATATGGAGATAACATTTATGAATGACCATCATTTACGTAATAAACCATAGGCTGAGATGAGAAGTTTAACTTACTAATCCTTCAAAACCTACAAGACTCTTTGGGTCTCAACCCCACCCCACTCTTCTTTTGTCTCATTCTTCTCTGAGTTTGCATATCTCTTCTCCTCTCCCCAAACCCTGTGCATCTCTCTCCATTTGTACCTTTCATTCTCAGTATGTCTCTCCCCTTATATCTTCTCCCTTTCCTTTTGGTCTCTTTCATCTTTTTTTCTGCTTATAACTTTCATTTCTCCAATCTGCTATTCTAAGCATTCCCTATATGTCTCACTTTCTCTATCTTTCTCTTTCCTTTCTGTGTCCCCAGGCACCATTCATCTCCATCTGCCTTTTACCTTCTGTTTACTCTTTCTCTTGCTGTTTCTTTAATCTTTTGTCTATATCTTTTTTCTTCTATTTTTCTAGTTTCTTTCTTACTATCTTTTCCTTTAACTGACCATGATGAGAAACCAAAGTGTGCTTGTTCAGTGTCTTCTCTGTGGTCTCAGTTTAATTTTTCTTCCATATCTGTGGTCCTTGAAAATACACTGAAGATACTTCAAAAGTAAACCTCAATAACCGTGACATTTAAAGCTGGCATTTTCATTATACCTTGATCATATTGCAATTTTATAAATATCATATATGCTAAAGAATATTTTTGTAATATTTATTTCTGCACATGAGACTATTAAAGTGCATGCTGTGTGACAATCTCAAATCTACATATCTTCCTCATTGATTTTGGAATTCTTGAAAAAATGCTTAAAACTATGTCAAAACTTTTCTCAAACATGTGTCTATATTTCTATTGACTATTTGTGTACAGAAAAGGAAAGGTTGCCTGCTGGCCTTGTTTCACCCAATTGTTACACTTGCAACAAAGTCTGCCTCTGGGAAGCAACAGTCTCACAATTTGGGGATCTCAAATAATGACTCAGACAAATGCTGAGGAAGAACACTTCCCAAATGACTTAGGATCTTCTTCAAGTAATTAAAGAATGAACCACAAAACAGACCAAAGGAAAAAAGAAGGAACAGATTCACAGACATAAGAACAAAAATACATGAGTTAGAACTCAAAAACTGGTTCACTGAAAAAATAATAGAAAATAGATAAAACACTAAATAAACTAATTAAGGAGAATAAAAGGGACAAAATGCAAATACACAAACTAAGAATTAGTTAAGGGGGGAATGACCATAGGAAGAGAGAGAATGAAAGGAATCTCAAGACACTACTTTGTTCAATGTGACTAAACAAATTCTGAAAAATCATAAATAATATTCAAATAAAGCATAATTTACTAAAATTGACTAAAAAAGAAGGAAAAAAATGTAAAGAGATTGATATTCAGGTTGATACTCCAGATACTTTTGTGACAGGGGCCTCAAATAATAAGAACTGAATCTAGCTGTACCAATTCATTCTGGCTGAATATCAACTTTCCCAATGGCCACAGAAAAACTGGACAAAGAGCCACCCTTAGAAGAGGCATAGGTACTGATGGTTTAAGAGGGAATGCTGCTAAAGCATGAAATAATAGAAAATTCCAAATTACTGAAATTATTTTAGAATGTAGAAAAAGAAATAATAATTTAGTATTTAACAGAGATAACACAAAAGTAGGAAAAATGTTGAAGGGAGATAGACAACTCAATAAATAGTATTGGGACAATTGAGTAGCTATCTGGATCTACACCTCACACCACTCACCAAAAAAAAAATCAAATAGACCAGTGATTAAAATATTCAAAATGAATACTTAAAGTACTAGAAGACAATGTAACACAATTATAATCCTAAAATGAAAAGAGCTTTTCCAAATAGATCAAAATATCGATAAACCTCAGTGAAAAAATTGTTACATTACATAGAAAAATGACTGTATTGCAAAAAAATACTATAAGCAAAATTTAAAGACAAATAAATAGTGGTGGGAAAAAATAAACATTTGCAGGTCTCACCATAGCCGAGGGACACATAGATTAATAGATAAATAGTTCCTGCAAAGCAAAGAGAAAAAGATAAAAATCCAACAGAAAAATGGGCAAAAGAAATAGGCGTTAATTGCCAAATAAAGGAGAAACAAAAGACTTTTAACATATGAAAGCTGTTCAAGTCACTCATGTTAAGAAAAATAAAAATGAAAGCTACATTTAGAAACCATACTTTACTTTACAGATTGTCAAAACCCCAAAAGTTTGTTAACAGCCTCTGTGGGAAAGACGAAAGAGAAACAGGCATTCTCATATATTAAATGGTGGGGATATAGATTTGTACAACTCCTCTGAAAGGCGATTTGGAAATAGCTGCCAAAATTGCAAAGACGTATGCCCTTTGACACAGCAATCACACTTCCGAGAGTTTATCCCGCAGGTGTTACTCCACATGTATAAAATGACATAGGTCATTTTTGTCGTAGTCTATAGTAGCAGACAATCTAAAACGACCCAAATGCCAACCAACAGGAAACTGGTTTAATAAATTGTGGTACATCTATACCGAGGAAAGCATCATAACTGATTAAAAAAACAATAATGAGAAAATTCTCTATACTGGCATGGAAAGATCTCTAGGAAATGAAGTTAGATTAAAAAATGCAAGATGTCAAGTACTATATTTAGTATGTTAACTTTCATGTAAAAATAGAGAGAAAATAAAAATGTACTTATAATTTCATATATTTACATTTTATAGAACGTGAGGATACACAGGCAATTAATGACAGGGAGAGATGGGGGAAACTAAGCAAATGCAGGTCAGTAATGGGAAGGAGGTTTTCATCTTATCAAAACATTGATGTATATTATATAATAATACCTATTTTAAAAATGAGAAAATAGTTTCTAGGAAGGGAGTACTTGCTCATGATAGAAAGCCTAGGAGGTGGTGGAGCCAAGATATTAATTGAAAAATAGAAATTGAGTTAAATAATGTGGCACATGATTATATATAATTTCTATGGCTTTGAAATGTAAAGTATAACAGGACCATTCTGAATAGTGCTTCACTTTACCTTACAGTAGAATGTAGAACTCTCTTCTTCATGGGATCCTTTTTATTCAGACGTTTCACTTGATCCCGTTTTATCAAGGGTTTTTTTAAAGGAAGAACACAGGCATCAGGGGAGGGGAAGAACAGTTTGGAAAGCGTGTTGGCAACTCTCCATCCTATATATTTGGAGAAAATTTCATCCCCTACATTTGATGAAACTTTTGTATTGTAACTAGTGAAAGGATCAGTTGTGTCATTTAACTCAGCCTGTTGAAAGAAAAGAAAAAGGAACAAGTTAAAATAGAGTTAAGTGAGAGGAAAAATGATGACTTGTTAAGATAAAATCTATGTTCATTTTCTTCGACTAATGTTGCATTCTTCCTGTTAAATAAAAATAACCTTTATAAGAAAAAATGCAGTTTCCCAAAAGATTTAAAAAATCATACCAACAATTTTCAGTGAAATAAACAATTAAGCATGAATGAAATCAGTCTTGAAATTTCAAAAATTTAATGATATAATTTCTACTTGAAATTTGTACACTTCCTACACAAGAATTTCATAAGTATGATATTTATTTATTAAGAAATTAAGCAATCAGTTGAAGTAATGTACATATTTTATTAAGTCAGAATTCCATTTCTTGGTGCATAATCTAAACTTTCCTTGAAAGCAACAGAAAATGTCTACAGAACAAAATGTCTACAGTAAAAAACAAAAAGGGCTCTGTATTTAGCTCACATTGAAGATGTTCAAGGATTTATATTTTGATTAAGTTTAATATGGTATAATGTTTTAAAAAACCTAACACAAAAATTCCACAATATTCAACCAATCTTTAGTTAGGAAAGAGCTATTTTCTGAATTTTCTTACTTATGTTCAACAACGTCCATGACTGATTTTTTAATTACATCTTCTTTTGAAATGGCTAGAGAGGTATTTTCCTTGGCTGGCATAGGTAAAAATAAATGAAGATGTAAGTTTCAAATGTCATGTGTTATACCTCTTTTAATGTTCACAATATGTTCATATTAGGAGCTCTCTTTCTCATAAATAAATTGGATGCTGCCTCCTTTTGTTTTAAGTTTTTATGTTTTTTATTCATATTGTCCATCTTCATGCAGCTCATTACCAGTCACTCAAGATTCATTTTATATGCTGATGGATCCTGTGGTAGGAAATTAAGGAATGGAAAATGTTTTTCTGCATACGAATCCCTAACTCAACCTCTTTAAGATTCCAAGATCAGGAACTACTGTTGAATTGACTATTGCATTATTTGGATGAAATTATAGTAGAAAAACAAATAGAACAATCCCATGATAAAGACTGAAAAACATAAAGGGTTAAAGCAATGAGAAAAACAGCAAAAGGCAAGTAGCAAATATGGATTACTGTGAAAGTCAGAGAGGATGAGAAAGAATAACATGCAAAAAAATATATATGAAAAGGATAAGGTAAAAATCATGCAAGTAAGTAAGAACCAAAACAATGAAATGAAGACTCAGAATGCTAAAACATTAATATCACAATTTTTAAAAGCAGGCATATTTTTACAATTTCAGAAAAAGAACTTTATCACTAGCCCTCATTGAAATATATCCATTTTTAAAATATCTTTGATTTCAATTATGTCTGGATATGGGAATCAGTATACAATCATGTTTATAGAATTCCCAGTCATGTATCTTGCTTATTAATTACGTCAAAATCATGGAAAGAACATTCAACTTGAAACCAGAAATTAAACTGTGTCTAGGACACTTAGTAGCTATTGTGACTTTGAGGACGTTACTTAATGTCCGTCTGCAGGTTCATCTGTAAAATGGTAATCACAGTACCTGTAATGTTTATTCTGCTTACCTTCCCAGCTTAATTTCTCATAAGAAAAAGTACTTCAAAATCAATAATAATATACAGTATTGCACAGATGTATTACTATAAGCTCTTCCATTACTAAGAGAGTGGTGAATGAATAAATGTGTGATTAAATGAAGGGACCAACAGGGACCGGCCCCCATGACCAAGTGGTTAAGGTTCTGCATTCTCCACTTCTGTGGCCTGGTTTCGTGGGTTCTGATCCCAATTGTGGACCTACTCCACTCATTAGCCATGCTGTGGAGGCGTCCCACATACAAAATAGGAGGAAGACTGTCACAGATGTTAGCTCAGGGAGAATCTTCCTCACTGAAAAAAATTAAAAAAAGAATGGACCAACAAAAAATAATGTCTTTTCATGACATAATTTCTGGTAAAATATACTCTTTCCAGAGGTAGGATTACCCTGCATTACAGAATTATGATGCTCTTTTCATCATGTCTCTTTAGACTACTCCTTGCTTTCTTCCTTCCCAGACTAGACAGTTTGTAGATCCAGATGCAAGCTCTCCCAAGGAACAAAATGAAGGCATTCCCACATCTTTCATGATGGTTCCCTGATTGAAAGCCCAGGTAAATTTCCCTCCCCCATTGATGCCCATGGCATTCAACTTATGGAAATATAGTTTCAAATATCGGTCAAATGTATATTTGCCTTATGTATAAAAGATTTTGTTTGTTTTCTGCAGGAAGTACCAGGAAATAATATGTGCTTTACAGTTTGAAAGATCTGAAATCAGGTCTGCTTTTCCACTTCCTACTTAAGAATGCAAACTTGGGATATTTAGTTAGCCTCTCCAGGCCTATGTTTTGTGTTTGGTTTAGTTCTGTCTTATTTTTCATTTGTGATATGGAGATAAAAATAACTGCCTCTCAGAGTTTTGTGAGGGTTCACTTAGCAGACAGTGAGAAGTTCAATAGGTATCAGTTCCCTTCAGGAATTCCCTAAGACGGCACTAATGCTCCAGCCTTGCAGCAACCCCCACCACCAACTGAGAGAAGACTTGACAGAACCTCTGACACACTGAAAACAGTTTTCTTATATTGTCTCCTTTACATTAGAAAATTTATGAAATCTGAGCATCATTATACTTTTATAGGCATCTCCTTTCTTTTAAAAAAAAAATGTGCTTTTTGGTGAGGAAGATTGGCCCTGAGCTAACATCTGTTGCCAATCTTCCTCTTTTTTTTTTCCTCCCCAATGCCCCAGTACATAGCCGTATATCCTAGTCGTAGGTCTTTCTAGTTCTTCTATGTGGGATGCTGCCACAGCGTGGCTTACTGAGCAGTGTGTAGGTCTCGCCCAGGACCCTAACTGGTGAACCCTGGGCTGCTCAAGCAGAGCACACAAACTTAACCACTTGGCCATGGGGCTGGCCCTTGGCATCTCATTTTTAAAGAGTCTTCCTTCTCTTAAAGCCGTTATTCTAATATTACAATTCAGAGACTTAAATGCCAACTATGCATAAATATAAATCTATACATAGAAGTAGACTTATGCAAAATATTAATGATATTCCTGAATGATATTCCTGAATGATAATGATATTGAGTTACACAAAATATTAATGATATAATTCCTTCCAACAGAACTGTATTCATGAATTTACTACTATTTAGCCTGCCAATGAACATTACCTCAAAGTCCACCTTTAAACCTTTTTTACACATTTACACATTTACATTACACATTTTTTACACATTTTTACACATTTACACTTTCATCATGCATCCCTATGTAGCAATGGCCACGTAGGCTTTAAAATTCAGAATTTTTCATATTGGATTGTTGAAACTTGGCATTTTTAATTAAGAAACAAATGGCAATTTTTGAATATCTGTGTTAATTTTACTGATTTAATATTAAGATTGGACAAAGGGCATTCTTAAAGAGTATTTCTCTCACACACATACTATAGCCACATGCACGAGCAGATGCCCACCCTTTGTCTTTGTGTTGTGCATAAAGATGGTAAAAACCAGCATTAATATAGGTTGGCGAGAAGACGCATAAGTCAGCACCAGGGGAAATTCCCCAAGGAATTATGATATGGCAGCAATACAAAAGAAAAGAAAAGCCTCTCCAGAGTTCTGAATTTTCCATCAATAATTAGGGAAATGTAGCAAACACATCAAAATGTAAATTAACTCACACTACCCTTGACATGTCTCTCATAAAGGAGAAATAGGATGTCAAGCCATTGCAGCAGAGTTTGCAGCAAATTCTATCTTCGTCTCTTGCTGGCTCTCCCTTTTTTGTCTCCACCTGTCCTTAAGTAATCTTAGAGCTGGGAATATTTAACTTGTTTGTGAAAAAAAAAAGAAGACAATTTTTTTCTTTAAACTTTAAAATTTAAATGTAAATGACTCATTGGTAGTCTCAAAATACTATTTCCTACAGGAGTTATAAAAGCTCACAAAGGAAAACAGCATGAGTACTCTTTGCTACTAAAATTGTGGTCCTTAGAGCATCGTTATTGTCATTACCTGAGAGCATGTTATATATACAGAATCTCAGGCCCTACTCCTGTAAGCACACTAAAGTTGAAGAAGGACTGAGGGGATAAGAAAAGGACTGGATGGGAATATCCCATTTTCTGACTTACTAGTGATGAGATCTTACACAAGTTACCTAACCTCTCTGAGCATGTTTCCTTATTCTTAAAGTGGGATGATAATAATAATCCCCTTTGCAGGGTTATTGTAAAGATCAAACATAAAAATTGAATATATTTTCTAGCACAGTGTCTGGCACACAAAAGGTTTTTCAATAACTGTTAGTTCCTTGTTTATATTTAATTTCGGAGAGAGTACAACATAATGAAATGGCAGAGCCTTTGAGTTAAGCTCACTCATAGGCGCATCCACCACCAGTTACTTATTTTAATCCCGTTTAGACTCAGATCCCCCATCTGTGTGGGTGATGATGGTGGTGGGAGAGCTATGGGGCTTAGATGAGTTAATATATGTAAGATACTTAGCACAGTGCCTGGCACATTGTAGAAGCTCTACGAGACAGTTTCGTTCTCTTAAAATGATATATCTGTTCCATTGGAATTCTACTGATAAGCATTAAAGAAACTATTCTCTTCCAAAAATACATCCTCCTTTCCACACTCATGTTTCCATTTATGTCAAAAGAGGAGCCATGTGTGGAGAAGGAGGGAGATAGGTGCTGAGAGACTAGAGAGTAATAGTGTCATTTGTTCTATTTTGCTGCTTTATAGAGTACATTAGGCGTATGGAAATATCATTAAGAATAAAAACAAATTTCATTTTAAAGATCTCACCATGAAATGTTAAGCACCAAGTTCTTTACCTGATGAGTCAAAGGTACTCTGAAGAAAGTCACATATTCATTTTAGCTGTACATATTTCTTTCTGATATTTTAGGTCATATACCAGATGGCATAAAGCATTTATACATGATGACTTTTCCTAGATGTGCCAACATATGCTGCTGAATTGCCTGTACAGAAGAGCCTTGCTCATTGCAAGTCTCCCTGGAAGTATTTCAAACAAAGCACATCAATTAACATTTGTTTATTATGCCACTGTGAATATATGACAATTTTTGATTTCTTTTCCAAATACTCAGGCAACAGTTGGGTTTATATTGAATTTGTCATATGAAGGGCTCATATTTAGGGATCTATTTAGAATTGTTTTTCATTTCAAATATGCTATTAAATATCTCACCTCTCCTCTAACCTCCATTAAGCATCAAATTTTATGAACAGATATTGTAGATTATAGAATGTTGTTCTGGATAAAAAGACATGAGAGTACATAATATAGTTAGTAATAGATTTACCAGTGATGTAGATAAGTTGAGGTATTAAGGACCAAATTTAATTCACTAAATTCAATAGTTTATCATATGAATGACATATTTATTTTCAAAGCATAAAAATAAAAAATTTCTACTTAATTCCATAAACATTCAAATATATTCAATCCTTATGAAATAAATCCTTCCCACTCTACAGTAGTTTATAATCAAGGCTGTGTTTCACTCTGCGTATATAATATGACAATTATCTTACATGAAGAAAGGTTCTGGGAGCAAAGTGTTAGGGAAGGAAAGAAAAAAAAAGGTTATGCTATAAATGTATCATTTGCTATAAATGAAATAAGAGTAGAATACATATTTCATTTTAGGTCGAAGGCACAAGCCTGCACTGTATAGATTTCTTTTAGATGTTCTCTACTCACATTGAGCAGTGAGGCAGCACTGAAAGACTGACAGAGTTGTTATCACTTGTAAAAGAAAGCTTCTAGCTATTTTATACCATAGAACTTGCTGCCTAAAGTATCACAGGCCATTAATATGTTGGTGCAATGAAATTTGGGAATTAGCATGTTATTAAGAAAAACTAAGGGTGTTTAGGGATAAATACCTAAGCCATGTAGCTTTATTATTGCAAATAAGTGCTGTCATGATAGTGCCAAAAAAAACAAATAAAAGACAAGGAAAGCTTGAGTTTATCATACTCATGTTTTACTATAAAATTAAACACACCTATAAAGGTAACTTATATAGAAAGTATTCAGACTATTTCAGAAAAGAATATACTATTTTAATAAATTCAAAATATTTTCTCTGGGGCTAGCCCAGTGACATAGTGATTAAGTTTGCACGCTCCACTTCGGCAGCCCAGGGTTCATGGGTTTGGATCCCAAGCGCGGACCTACACACTGCTCATGAAAGCCACACTGTGGCAGGGTCCCACATACAAAATGGAGGAGGACTGGCACAGATGCTAGCTCAGGGCTGGTCTTCCTCACCAAAAAAAACAAAAACAAAAACAAAAAATTTGCTCTAACATGTTACACCTATAGACCAGGTATGCTCATTCTTTTGAAATCATTTGCTTTGTCTTATTCTTAGATGTGACGTTTAGCTGTGTAACTCATTCTACAGTACCTTTATTAACTCCCTTAAGAGGGCACCTTTTAAAACCTGAAATAAATATGAGCATTATTTTCCTTAGAGAAATTAAGCATGAAAGGGCAGGAGTTTTAGCTGTGGAATTTAGGAAAGTTAGAGGGTCACACAGGAGTAAAAGATGAAGAGAGTTATAAGCACAGGGCCGACAGAGAGAAAATTCACACAGATGTTAATCACTTTGGTCTTTTGAATAATTAGGTGTGAAGAATTTAAGGCAGTTAGTTTAGACATTATTACTCCTGAAACCTAGTGTAGACATGTTAATATGCAACTTGACATTAAAAATATACCAGCTCATGATAAACTAAAAAAAATAAACCTTTGTGACCAAAGTCACAAAAATGGTGCAAGGAAAACACTGGCTAGAAGAAGAAACAGAGCAAGTGATTAGACATTTAATTTTATGTCATATCTATATCATCATTTAGTCAATAAAACTATCCTTCAAAATCAAATTGAATAAAAACCTTTTCAAGTAAGTGAAAACTGACAGAATTAGCCATCAACAGCTGCTCACAAAAAGAATGTAAAAGGATTTTCTTCGAGCAGAAGAAAAACAATCCCATATAGAAGGTCCGAGATTCAAGGAGAAAGGAAAGAAACATGCAAATATGTGAGTAAATCTAAAGACTATTGAGTGCTTAAATAATATTAACATATTAGTATCTTTAAACACACACATACATGCAAACATTCAGATACACACACACAATTAAAATGCTCAACAGGAAAATTGCATAAGTAAAGAGAAATAAATGGAGTTAGAATATAAGACTATTTTATGGTCCAGGAAAATACAAAATCTCTCTATGCATATTATACCTCGATAATTCACGGATTCATTCTGTACCATCTGGGGTAACAAGTAAAAGAATGTGTAACCACCAAACAAATAAAGGGAGTGGGATGGAATGGAATAATAAAAATGTCTTCCCCAAAGAGGCACAAAATGAGATTTAAAAAAACAGAGAGAGAGAGAGAGGCTAAGGAACAGGAGGTACAAATAGAATAGTAAATAATAAAATGTAGAAATAAACACAAATATATTGTAATGATATTAAGTCAAAATAGAATAAGGGTTCAAATGTAAAGATAATAATTTTCAGGTTAAAAAAATACTGCTTATCCAAAAAGATATACATGTAAGAATACAGAGAGAGGGGCCGGCCCCATGGCCCAGTGGTTAAGTTTGTGCCCCACTTCCACAGCCCAGGGTTTTGCCAGTTCGGATCCTGGGCACTGACATGGCACTGCTCGTCAGGCCATGCGGAGGCGGTGTCCCACATAGCACAACCAGAGGCACCCACAGCTAGAATATACAACTATGTACTGCGGGGCTTTGGGGAGAAGAAGAAGATTGGCAACAGATGTTAGCTCAGGTGCCAATCTTTAGAAAAGAAAAAAAAAGAATACAGAAAGCTTGGAATAAAAAGATGGAAATAGATATACCATCAAACACTAATCAAAAGGACCCTAATAAAAGAAAGCTACTGTGGGTTATAACAGAAAATATACACTTTTTATAAAGAACGAACATTTCATAATGATGAGTGTATTGTCATTGAGCACAGCAGAATTTAATTAGAAATCAAAATCATAATCATGAAAAGAAAATCTCCATAAATGTGGACATTAAGGCATAATCTCCAATAATCCATGGTTTAAAATAATAATAATAGAAATTAGAAACTCGTTTGAGCTGAATGATAGTTAAAATATTACTTATCGCAACTTTCAAGATACTCCCAAAATTATGTGTAGAGGGAAATTAATAGTGTTAAAATCATATATTAGAAAAGAAAAATGCTACAGATCAATGCCAAGGAATATAGTTCAATAATTTTATAAAAAGAACAACACATTAAATGTAAGGAAATTAGCAGAAGGAAATATAAAACTAATATCGGATATTAAAGAAATAGAAAAAACATAATATAGAGTATCAGTATTAAGAAATTCAAAAGTTGTTTTTCAAAAGACAAAGAAGTTCAGAAACTCTTGGCATGATAAATTAAAAAGAGAACAAAGCCAAAAATAAGAGTTAAGAATCAAGGAAAGAACATCATGACAGTTTCTAAAGACTTTAAAATATCATAGAAAGATATTGTGAGCAACTTTATAAAATATCGTTTAAAATGCATATCATATGGACAAATTCCCAGAAAAAAAATCTCAAAAGTGATGCAAGGGAAAATAAAGTCTAGGAAGGTATATAACTTTGAAAAATTATTCCACGATGAAAAACTTTTCTGTAAGGATCCATGACTAAACGGCTTCTCTTGTGAATTCTACAAAATTTTTAAGGAAGAAATCATGACAATATTAAAACCTTCTTCCAGAGAATAGAAAAAAGAGATAATCACTTCCCTGTTCATTCCATTAATTCCAATAATATCAAAGAAAATATAGAAATATTAAAAAGTTATTACATCATCATCAAGTGTTTTTATTCCAGGAATGCGATGATTATTCAGCACAAGAAAATCAAACCATGTAATTTACCACAGTGTCCACGGGCAAGTTACTTCCCCTTTCAAAAAGTTTAACTGTTCTTATTTAAAGTTTCACTTTCCTCATCTATAAAATCAAGACCATAATAACTCATATATCATATGATTTTTATGAGGATTAAATAATTAATGCACATAAAGTGCTTAGCACAACGCACACAGTAAATACCCAACAAATCTTAGCTAACAGATGGGAAAATTTACTGTGTAAAGGTCATTTTTTGGACTTCCTTGCTTCTTCCATAGAATTCAGTATGACAAAATAGACTTAGGACTCAATATATACATATTTATTTCATATTTTTTACTGATTTGGGGGAAAAGTTTTATAAAATTTCTTACTTTATATCCGTGTAGTATCTCAGGATTAAGTAAAGGAATTCAAACTAAATTAAGTGATTTTTCAAAGTTACAGTTAGATACTTTATCATTTATCTTCATAAATCATATATTTTATTGTTTAGTAATCGAAATGTCTTTATCTCTAGCTAACTTTTATGTAAAACAGGTCTAGATGAATTGTATCTTTTAGTTTAACTCAAATTAAAATTATTTCTTATATTAAATATGTATTATGCATAAATTAATATGGCTGCTTTTAGAAATTTCTAATTTAGATTTTTCTCTGAGGAAAGCTTGCCTTCCTCCCATTTTCTACTTAAAATGAATGAAAGCATCCTTTCCAAGTCTTCTCGCTAAGCACTGAAAACTAATTAGCACATCTAGTGGTGATGCTTTTGTTGATTCTGTTATTCTCAGTGCTGACTGCTGGAGTAATAAAGTCTTTACTTGGATCTAGCATCTAAAAAATATTTGCTATGTCTGATTAGCTGACTTATGAATTTCAAATGTAATTATCTACAGATATTTACTAGAATTTTGAAGAAAGAAGACTATCTTATACCAAATGATTGGCCCTGGAAACGGGCATATAAATTGAATTCTAATTACAGAAATGACAAATTTGAGTTGGCTTATTTACTTAGTCACAGTATAATCCATTTGAGATGTGAAGCAGCATATAAAAATAGATACGAAACCTGAGGGTAATATAAATAATTGAAAGAATCATGGAGACAAAAGAAAATAATAAGACTGAGTCAGATAAATATAAATGGTCCTCTATTTCTGCTGGAAACTGGCCAAAAATTTGACTCTCGTTTTTTTAAGCTCCAGTAAGCCGATTATACAAAAATCAATAGCAAGTTTCGGAGAGTACATGAAACTAAGGAGGATTTATTTCCTAAGTCCCAATAAAGGGGATATTGGGTGACATCGTGGTCATCACTATAAAAGGTACAATAATTTCTGTTTTTCTTTCTGTGTTCCTCAATCCAAAAACAAGGACAAAGCTGAAGCATAATTGCACAAAAGCAAGTCCATGAAATCTAAAACAATATAGTTCAAATGGGCAGCTCTCTGATTTGCTTTTTCCATGAAAAAATATTAGTAATCTAGATAAAAAGATGGGTTGCATGTTTTTAAGATAGTTCTCCATAAAGATTTTCAGTCCAAATCAAATTTATGATTAAAAAATAGAGTTTAAGGTTTTATTTTCTACTAGAATCTAGAGTGAAGATACTATATGTTGTCAATAATGGCCTCTATATGCTTTGACAATCAATTGGGCAGAGTGAATTCATTATTTACTCTCTTACTTGTTAACATTAATTCACATAATTATTATAGGAAAACAACATTAAGGCATTAGGATAATTGCATCTGTGAAACCTAGAAAGAACTAGAAACTTTCAGTGACAGGAAAATAAGTGTACCCTAGGATAATAAACAAATTAACCTGGCTCAAAATAAGACATAGACAAGAAAAAACCATTTGATGGAGTTTTGAAATATCATAGGATACCATATGAATAAAGCTTGACTAAAAACCCCTATTTATATTTTATGAAGAATGGATAGCTAATTTCATAATGAATTTCTTTGACTGTGAAGAAAAATATATATATTGTCATTCATATGGACCTAGAAAAACCAAGAACTTGTAAAATACATTTTTAACTTTAAAGAAAAAGACTTCAGTCTTTGCAAGTGTCCAGATTTACAATTTACATTGTCTAATGCTAGAAAGAAAAATGTGCAAATAAGATAACCAAATAATTTATTATCCAAATCGGGACACTTTTGAGAGTGAATTAATTCACCACTAATAAGAAAGCTGGAAAATTAGGCACAGACCCAGGCTGAGCTGGGCAAAGTGGAATGCAGTAAATTTATAAATGTCCCTCAAAGGCAGAACAATTACTCTTCCCCCAAAATCAACTCCTCTCTTCGAGCTGCTTAATCAGAAGATGGCCAACCCTCTTATCTTTAACTAAAAATAGGTCAATATTAAATTTTAAAAATCGTGTTCTCCACTGTGAGTCACTGATACTGAATGTGGACCCTCCTGTCTCCTCAGAGAGAAAGGACACACGCTTCCTGATGACAAAAGTACCGATTTATCACCCAGCGTTTTACCTTACCTGAGCTATGTTTGTTGCATTACAGACTCGCGCGTCCTTCTCGTGATCCTTTATTTTCTGCAATGTTTGCCAGATTACATTTCTAAGTCCATCCTGTTCCTCATCTCCCCGAAGTTCCCGCAACATTTTCACCAAGTTGTACACTAAACCGTAGTATCCAGTCCATATCACTTGACAACCTGTTTAAAAAGACAATCATCTTATTAAGCTACAGTTTTTTGAAAAAGAAGAAACTTAATTCTACTAATATTTTAAAGTCTGAAATCCCGAGTTCTGGGAATTAGTTTTTTTTACTCCTCATTGCTTTTACTCCTTTAATTTTAAAAGACCACAGATCATTTTAAAATTTCTAACTGTAGAAAAGATGAACTGCACCTAACTAATATCATAACTTGTAAATTTAAAAGTTAAACAGGAAAACTGCGAACTAGGTACTAAAAACAAATCTGAAATTTAAGGACAGAGGGATCACTTCAAGGCAATATGAACATTTAGACCACGATGGTGAATTTTTACAATAAATCAGAGAAACAGAAGAAAAATCACTGGCTGTTATAAAAACGACCAAACTCTATGAAACGTGGCATTTGAACCAAAAAGCAAACTTTGAAAATAATGTGAAAAGCAGATAAAAATTGCTGACGTAATTATAGGCTGGAAGATTTTTTTTAAACAATAGAGACATAAATCAATTGAGTAGGGGAAATGGAGTAATGAATCCAGAAAAGATTTTTAAAAATCTAAGACACTGCTCCTTCTAAAACTTATATACCAATTAGAAATTTATATAAATTATCAACTTTTACTTTCAAAATATGCATTTCCCTCACAGAAAGGAGGAAGAAGTTTCTCTTTACTCTTCATCTTAATTATTTCTTACCTAGCTGGTATATCGCCATGCAATAACTGTTCAGGAAAAGAGAATTCTCACTCAGGTAGTGATGGAACAAATAAATTTAAAGAATGAAATAACAGAGAGAGATCTCAAAGAGGATATGAACTTCAGTTAGGCAAAGAGCTACGTGAGAGTACTGAGTATATGTGAAGCAAGTAAGAAGAGCTAGAGGAAAAAACGGGTTAGAAAGGGAGATGGAAGGATTTTAAAGCCAAAAACATTCTATATTGTACTTTTCCCCCAAAATCCTGGTGATAGCTTATGTGACATCGGAACTCATCAATGCTCTTTTTGAATAAAAATATAAGCACAATCTGAAAAGTTATAATCTTCAATTTTTTCTCATTCAATCTAGTTTTTTATGATCCAGGCTAATAATAATCATTACTATTATAACTAGGATACTTGGCAGTACCTACCATGCATCCTTATTCTAGTCCTCCCTACAATCCTGCTATGTAGACTGATTTATATTGAAAATAATAGAAGGGGCCTATGAGCTTCAACCTGGTAAGAAAGTTCTCCAGCAGCATGTAGCTGATGAGCAACGAAGCCAGGTGAATGCTGGTCTGATCTTATCCGAGGCAGCCGAGACACTCCAATTCAGACATGTGCTTTTCCTTCCAACCCTCACCTGCTATTCCATTCATAAGAAAGGAATAGGCTAGAAGGTAGGAGGAGGAGGCAGAAGAGAAATGTACACATTTTAGAAATGGGAGGAAGAAGGCATATGTCCATCTCCCAAACTTAAGGCACCTTCCACCCTTTCTATTGTTGATTCTTTAGAAGAGAAAGTATAAACTGAAAATATGAGGCTACAGAGAAGCAGCCAATTCTTTTAAAAATATGATTTTCCCCTTACAAAAACTTTGCTAGTTAAAACTGGTGTACTGCAAAATGGGCAGAGGACATGAACAGACATTTCTCAAAAGAAGATATGAATATGGCCAATAGACACATGAAAAGATGTTCATCATCGCTAATCATCAGGGAAATGCAAATCAAAACTACACTAAGATATCACCTTACACCCGTTAGATTGGCAAAAACATCCAAAACCAAGAGTGACAAATGTTGGAGAGGTTGTGGAGAAAAAGGAACCCTCATACACTGTTGGTGGGAATGCAAACTGGTACAACCACTATGGAAAACAGTATGGAGATTTCTCAAAAAGTTAAAAATAGAAATACCCTATGACCCAGCCATCCCATTACTGGGTATCTATCCTAAGAACCTGATATCAGAAATCTCAAGAGTCCGTTGCACCCCTATGTTCATCGCAGCATTATTTACAATAGCCAAGACGTGGAACCAGCCTACATGCCCAGAAACTGATGATTGGATAAAGAAGATGTGGTATATATACACAATGGAATACTACTCAGCCATAAAAAAAGACAAAATTGGCCCATTCACAACAACGTGGATGGACCTCGAGGGTATTATGTTAAGCGAAATAAGCCAGTCAGAGAAAGACGAACTCTATATGACTCCACTCATAGGTGGAAATTAGTATATTGATAAGGAGATCTGATCGGTGGTTACCAGGGAAAAGGGGGGGTGGGGGGAGGGCACAGAGGGGGAAGTGGTGTACCCACAACATGACTAACAAAAATGTACAACTGAAATCTCACAAGGTTGTAATCTATCATAACATTAATAAAAAAAAAAAACTGGTGTACTGCAATATTTGAACTTATATATAGGGAGGGATGTCAGCAAGATGGTGGAATGGGAAGTACCCAGTCCTCTGTCCCCTCACAGAAACAACTATTTGGCAGCCATCCATGAACAAAAGTGCCTTTGCAGGGACCTTGAGATCCAGGTAGGAGGTTGTGAAACCTCAGTGGAATCCAAGACTGAGGAGGGCCACTTTGAGAAGGCAGGCTTGGACCCAGGTGGCAGGCCTGTTGACAGCGATGTGGTCCCAGCAACGGACCTAAAAGCACTCCTGTCCCCCTGTGAACTCAGCTCCAGTCCTGCTTGTCTACAGTCCTGCCACCAGCCCCACCGACCAAAGGACCCAGGAAAACCTCTTCCTGTTGGTGCCCTCAGTGACAGGCCTACTGACAGTGAACCTGACTGTGGACCCTGAAGCAGTTCTATAACCTGGCTCCAGCCTCACCCTATCATGGTCCAGAGGAAGCTCGGCTCACCCAGGACCCACCCATGGACCTGGCATGAGTATGCTCAGGAAGCTGGTGGGAGCCAAATCAATTTGCATCTCTGGGTTTGCAGGACCAAAATCTGAAGACCCAGAAGTGGTCCCATGACCAGGCTCCAGCCCTGCTCAACTATGGTCCCATCTGCTCAGAGACCCGGCGCCTACTCATGCCCCAGTAACAGGCCTGCTGACTCCCAGCAGAGAGGTAGCCATAAGAAGAGAGAAGGTAGAGGATAATAGTGAGGATCTCAAATTGAGCTGAGATGGAGAGCTCATGTTAGAAATGGATGAGGTAAAATAAAGACAATGGGGTCAGATTAAATAGTAGAAGTTTGAACAAAAGAGTAGTGTCGTATTTGTTCAATGAAAGGTTATGTCTATTCAAGTGATAAACTGGGAAAGCAATACAGGAGTTTTATGAGGTAACCCAGGTCTTTCCTGTGATGGCCACAGGAGGTTGGAGAGTAAAGGACAAACATAAGGCATTGTGGAGAAGATCGAAAATGACTTCGTAGCTGTGGAGGAGGAGGAGGGAAGGAAGTGGAAAGGAGACGCACGTTTTCAAGCTCAGGAAACTGAAACAATAATGGAATCACCGGCAGAAATGAGATTATGTAGAAAAGCTGGAGTGGGGAGAAAGAAGATAAATATTATTTGGAAAATGTGGCACTGGGGGAGTATCTAATTTTCAGTGTCCTGTAGCTTGTTGTAAAAATATACCTAAAATTCAAGTAAAATAGAAGTGAAATTATTGATTTGGGAGTCATTAGCAGAAAAATAAGGCTTGAATTCAATATGAGTACAGAAACAGTTATGAGCTTTTAAATTAATAATTCTGGAATTGTGAACTTCAGAAATAAAAAAGTAGTTTTTGAACAATATGATAAATGAAACAAACTGTGGATTGTAACTCATTTATAAATTTTTTTGCAGACTCCCAAATTCTTTACAGTAAAAAGAATGATTGATAAAAGTACACACAAATGACCTTCCTTCATATATTTTAAATTACTGTTTACTAAGGAACAGTATTTTATAAGCCTACAATAGTTGAATCACCAAACTGAATATGGTTTGCTCTTAAAATCCACAAGACAAGTGATGAACCATGAAATATATTCTGATAACTGTGTAGTAAAAACTCACAAACCTTTTAAAATGCCATTGATGATTTTTAAAATGAGTGTTCATCTGCTGATTTAAACTACAGTGAAGTAATACTTACAAATAATATTTGTAGGGAGAATCTATTACATCCAATTGACTGACAGTTAATGAAGGAAAAAACCCTGATAAAGACACACTGGATGTGTTACAACTACCAGAAAAGGCAGAATGCATTCTAATATGCAAGTCTAGACATTTGCTGAGGAGCATGACTGCTATGAAACTCCTCATCCAGGGATCAAGCTGAAGCATAAGGCAATCTTCTGTTCTGCTTTGAGTGACCTGTGGCAGCTATCAAAGATGTTACTTTAACTGTACTTAGAGAAAATGTGTCTCCGTAGCTAAGCAGGCAGTATCCTACAAAATAACAAAGCTGAAGCAAAACAAAATTCTTAATGAATCTTGAAAATTTATTAAGAAATCATGGCATTTGAAAACCAGTATTATGATCCTTTCTTTGTAGCAATACTTTATTTTAGTGTTTGAATTCCTTGGAAGACTTTAATTGTCAGTCTAGATATTTAGATTTCATACATTCAGTGAATGTGAAATATGAATATTTCTACTTCTATGAATGAGTATAAATGAGTACAGCCTTTACAATTTTGACAAATATAATTTGACACCACAGAATAAAAAGTATCACCAGAAGGCAACTCAAATGTAAGATGTAGTTTAAAACACTGTCTTTATGAAATGCCAAGTAGAGTGGAAGGAAATAGATCAATGCCAAGAAACCAACGGACAAGAACCAGTCGACCAGCCAGGCATTTAGCAAATATTTACTGAGTCAGTGCTATGTGCCAAGCACTGTTCTAAGTACCAAATAAAAAGTTACTGCTCTCAGGACACTTAATTCTAGTGGAGAAAGACAGATACTAAAAAGGTAAACTGAACAATATCAGTTCATAATGAGAGTTACAAAAATAACAGAAGATGGTAATGTGACCAACAATGACTAGGAGAAGAAAACTACTATGGACAGAGTAAGACAAAGACCTCCATGAGGACATGGTATTCAAGCTCAGACCTGATGGAGGAAAGGAAAAATGTTAACCATCCAAGGAGCTGGGAAAACGTGTTCCCAGCAGAGAGGATGGAAAATGCAAAGGCTTTGGACCTAGAAGAGTTTAGCAGTTTAGAGAAACAGAAGAAAGGACGGAATGGATGGAACATGAGATACCTGGGGGCCATGGGACAAGATGATGTCAGGCAGGCTTGCCCTTTGCAGAGGCACACTCTGAGTGATCATGGTCAATTTGTAGGCCATGGGAAGGAGTCTGGACTTTATTGTTAGAGCAATGCAAAGCTAAGAGAGCATTTCAAATAAAGAAGGGAACTGACCCACTTTATGTTTTACAAAATCTTTTTGGCTTCTTGGTTGAAAATGGATTCTAGGGAGAGGGAGTACAAGGGGAACAGGGAGACTTTTAGCTTTCACATTAATCTAGAAGCAAAGTGATGATTGCTTGGAGCTGGGAGGTATGCAGTAAAGAATTAACCATAAGCAAAGAGAGGGCTGGCCTTTGCTCTCAGCTTCTGGGAGGTGACTTCTCAGGCCTTGGAAGGTCCTGTCTGATAAGAATACCTTTGTTTACTTGGAAGCTTTAGACCATGGTACCAACTTGGCCTCTGGAAGGTCTGGAGACTGGGATCAGTCATGTGTGTGTGACTTAACCCCAATAAAGATTATGGATACCAAAGCTTGGTGACCTTCTATAGGTGACCATACTCTACGTATATCGTCAGGCATCAATGCTAGGAGAAGTAGATGTTCCCTGCACAACTTCCCTCGGAGAAGACAATGGATAGCTTTGCTTGGAACTCTCCTGGACTCTGCTCTATGCACTTCTCCCTTAGCTGACTTTAATCTGTATCCTTTTGCTGTAATAAACCATAACTACAAGTAAAATGGCTTTGCTGAGTTCTGTGGGTTCTTCTAGTAAATTATCAAATCTGAGGTTTATCTTGGGTATCCACAAACTCACAGGTGATTTCAGAAGTGAGGGGACTCCTGAACTTCATAGGAGATAATAATAGAGATAGAAGTAAGTGGAAAAATTTGGGATATATTTTGGATGTACAGAATAAATAGGAATTCTAGGATACTCTATTTTCAGAATGTTATACTATAATAATTATATATCTATCACTAAATACATATACACAAATTTAAATATTGATCAAAGAGTTGTTTTGTATATATGATCATATTTGATCATTACACATATTAAACAAATATCTAATAGAATAAACCAAAGAGAACCAAAGTTTTACTAATATGCCTATTTTTTTTGTTGCATGCAATATGGAAAACGAAAAGCAAAAATCAAAAGTCAGCTATTTCTTTTATTAGAGTGTGGCAGTTAACTGAAACATGAATTTACCTTGCTTAAATTTTATGATCTTTTCTCATAGTCAATTATGGAAATCTGTTAATTAAAAATAATTATCTTCTGGAGTTATAACTGAGAACCAAAGAAGAAAGTAGTTCATTGTGATTCTCATAAATAAGTTAAAGAAATACCAGACTTCTGATTCCTGGATTTATTTTAAATTTCATTAAACTAAATTCATACCATCAAGATATATGGACTATCTCTGAAGTAAATAATCCTCACAGGTTTTCTTATAATCAAGGGCAACAAAGGAAAAAAAAAGGAAAATAACAAAGATGCTTTGGAAATTAAAAGAAGGAATAATAACTTTAGGTTTGTAAGCACATTACATGCAAAAAGCTCTTTTAAAATCCATAATCTTGAAGAAACTAAGATTTTGAGAGATATAACAAGTTGCCTAATGTCATCCAGAACTTGACAACTGAGCTGAGATTTATTCCAAATTTCTGGCATCCCAAATTTCTGACACCAAGTCCCATCCAGTGAACATTTCTTCATCTACAGCTGCCTCCCTTGGAACCATTTTGGTGCTGTTTTCCCTGCTCTTCTTACCTAAATTTCTCACTCTTCAGCCCATTTGGGGGCTTTCTATTATTCTTTCTAATAAGTTGTTACTTACGGATGTCTTTAAAACTTGAAATAACTATTCACCCAAAACTTTAAGAAATATTTGGACCAAACACAGGAATATTGTGTTACATTAAATTAGAGATTTCTGTACCCATGAACATACTATCAGATTATTCTTGATGGATGTGAGAGGTGAAGAGGAAAATGACTCTAGGGTATTAATATTCATTTTTGGACCAGATAAAACGACAGGGAAAAAAAATCAATCTGAAGCACTCTGGAGGATGTTAATAGAATTCTGACTGGTATAACAAAGGCAGTTACAAGTGCCTAGTGAGTGATTTTAATTAATGTATACACATTTTCTTCCTAATTAATTTGGATAGGAAGCCTAAATCTATCTTTTTTTTTTCTCCCTGCTAAGATATATTATTACAAAAGTTGACTTTTAAAATGGCACATTGGAATATACTTTAGTACCATAAATACTTTTGGAAATGCCACATGATTTCTAGTTCATGGATCTTTTTCCATTGTGCTTATCTTTAGATGCATTTTAAACCATTGGATCCAATGGGATATATCTTTGTATTGTTTATACTTTGAAAATGTGAAGAATGTTCCCGTGAGATTCTCACCTCCTTCATTTGAATAGGTGAAGATGTTTACATGGTCAAAGGCTTTGATAAAAAGTCGAGCGTGTTGCTTTAGCCTGTGCCAATCAAAAGGAACAGTAGCAACCATACTAGGGAATAAACAGAATGAGTTGGTAGGAATCTTTTAGTTTAAAGATGTTCAGAGCTAGAATAAGATTTATTTGTAAGAATGACAGCAAAACTTATTGAGAAGAATAGCAACATTTTTTAACTTTCAAAAATCATGGTAACCATTTATCCTAGTTATTTGGGGCTTTATGAAGATCTCATGCAAATTTAGAGGAAGAGGTCTGACTTCTACAATTAATAACTATTTTCTACAGACCTGACAGTTTAAGCTTTGATTGCTGAGGCAGTGTTGATGGAAGAAAATGGTTGGCTTGCCCCATGTTTGTTGGATATAAAGTAATCTCAGACCACAGAACATAGCTCCTAACCAAGCTTTGCAGAATGGAAGTACAAGAGGGCAGTCTCAGAATATTTGACCACAGGGACTCTTCTTCCTTCACCGCATACTTAAAATTTCCAGCTCTTCTCATATATTCTGAACTGAAACTATCCTCCTCTGCTTCCCCTGCCGTCCCAAGGGCTCTGGGTGGCAGCTCAGCCAACGGCTGCAATAAATGGAAGGATGGAAAGAGTGCTGGCAGCATTTCCTCATCCAGCACCCCGTGGCCTATGAGGTCCTGGGCTCAGAGCCAGTTCCCTGGCAAGATGTCCAGTTCTAAAAACTTCTAACCCTCACCTTGGAATATTAATGTAAAAAAGAAAGAGGAAGGTATCTTGTTGCAGCCTAGAGATTTGACCAAGTCACTTCAAACTGGACTTTACAGGCATTTTTCTCAGAGAAAGTTTGCAGCTTTGGGAAACTATGCTTGATGTTCCAAACTATTGGCTTAGAGACCAACCTGTGGCACACAGGCTAATCACAAGAAAAGGGAGGCAATGGAGAAAAAGAAACAGAGGTCAAGTTAGGATTTAGTCTTGCTCCAATTATGGCCATCCAAAAAGTTCTGAAACCACATTGAAAGCTGAGGATGACAATAGTAATGACAGGTGATGTTTCTTTTTATTATTACTATTCTCCCTTTTTATTATATGTGTATATATAATATTTCCAACTTGACTTTTATTTTATTTTAACTTTCATTTTTTTCTACACAGATATTGTACATTTTTTGTGTAGTTAAATCTTACAATTGTGTCTTTTATGATTTATGATTTTTATGCTTTGTTTATGAAACCCTTCTCTGCTTAAAAGTTACAAAGGTACTGTGCTATATTTTCTTCTAGTCATTTTAAAGGTTTTAACTCAAGTGGAAATTATTTTAAAACTTATTATGATATGTGGAACTTTAACTTTAAAAAAGTCAAATGGATAATTAATTATTAAAATGCAATTTACTGAGAACGCATTTTTTTTCCCCAATCTTTGGATTGATCATTTCTGAATTCTTCCTCAATTTCAATGTATAAGTGAGTTTTCTAAAAGACATAGACTAAACCTAAAGGTAGCATACTGGGAGACTATAACAAAGATAAATCTCCAAACATATCCTACATTAAGAACCAATAAATAATGTAATTTATCCTGGAGAAGGTAAAAGATGATTACAGTCAGCCCTCCCTATCTGCAGATTCACATCCATGGATCCAACCAACCACAGATTGAAAGGCCTATGATATTTGTCTGTACTGAACGTGTACAGACTTTTTTTTCTTGTTATTATTCCCTAAACAATACAACAACTATTTACATTGTTTTAGGTATTATAAGTAATCTAAAAATGATTTAAAGTATATCGGAGGATGTGTATACTTTATAGGCAAATATTACACCATTTTATACATGGGACTTGAACATCTAATCTATGGGCATAAAGTTTAAGTCAGGCAAGATGAATAAACTCTAAAGATCTGTTGTACAACATTGTGCCTATAGTCAACAATAACATATTGTACACTTAACTTTTTAAGAGGATAGATCTCATGGTAAGTGCTTTTCCCACAATAAAATCAAACAATTTTTTTAAAAAAGAAAGATACATTTTGCCAAGTTCTTTAAGCATATATAACATAATCAGTACTATACTTTTAGATTTGTCAACACATGGAATCATGAATGATGAGGACTGCCTGAATTCTACTGCTAACACGTATGTGGATTTTAAAAGGAACTAAATATTTTCCATATATAAACACAACCTTATTACTGAATATTTTTCTAAATAACCTTCACAAAGGTAAGAGGTATATTGAAGATTTAATAGAGTATCATTAAAAGTTTCAATAGGTTCTAAGATTCCAATTAACTTTCATTTACGTTTTAAAAAATTTTGTATCTATAAACATATATATATTATTTTTGAGGAAGGTTAGCCCTGGGCTAACATCTGCCACCAATCCTCGTCTTTTTGCTGAGGAAGACTGGCCCTGAGCTAACATCCGTGCCCAGCTTCCCCTACTTTATATGTGGGACTCCTGCCACAGCATGGCTTGCCAACCAGTGGTTAGCTCTGCACCCGGGATCCAAACCGGTGGACCCCAGGCCACAGAAGTGGAACATGCGAACTTAACTGCTACATCACTGGGTTGGCCCCAACTTTCATTTACTTTTTAAAAGGAATTACTGCTCTGTGCTAATGTTTTTTACCTGAGCTAAATGAATCAAAATGAAGCATAAAAAGTTGCTTTATGACTGTGACATATATTTCCTTCACTACTATCATTGTAGACTCTGTTTAAGAAAATAATTCTCAACAAAAGAGTAAAAGGAAGAATGCCATATTTACTTTTTCCATTCAGAGACAACACTGAATGGAAAAATACTTGGGTCCCTCATGTCTTCACATCATAATATTGAAATAAATTATTACAAATTCAGACAATGTTAACAACACTACAATCTTCTAGCAAGCTTAAGTTAATTATAAATCATATTGAAAATATGATTTTCATGTATTATAAAACGTTACTACAGGAACTTGGCAGTAAGCAAGAGAAGGGAGATGATGGCAGAGCGGAGAGATGGAAAAAGAAAACCAACGCAATTATCGTAAAATATTTGAAGGGCTTGCATGTGGGAAATCGAATAGACTTTTTTTGATTGCCTCCCAGAAGCAAAACTTAAGTTAAAGTTTGGAAGATATGGAAAGATAGATTTCATTTTAATATAAAGAAGAATCTTTCACCGTGTTCAAGAGTGGAATGACCTGTTTTGGGAACTAGGGGTTCCCTACAAACAGAAGATGACTTCTCACTATTTGCAAATGATCTAGAAGAGCTTTGCACATTGGATGAGAACTACATGATCAACAGGATTTTTACTATTCTACTACCATTATCCTACTAAATTTAAAATTATTTCCCATTTCGAAACGTTAACTTCTTGTAAAAGGCTTATTACTATATGTAGTCAGGGACACTTTAAAAATATTTCTAATTAAGTTGAAAAATAATTTACTTACACTTATCTGACATTTTTGAAGAGAAATATTCCAAAAGACCTAAAATACTTGTTTCCCTTAATTCTGGCTGTTCTTTCGATTTGTCCACGGGTAAAAAAATTTTCTGTGAACTTTTACAGTCACAGAAACCAATTAAAGCAGTTTTTCGCAAATTAGAAGTGGCCGCATACAAGCAGATTTCTGCAAGAATTGTTGTATACATGTAGACGACATTCCAGGCCCAGGAAAAATTGTTTACCTTGCAGGTTTGCTCCTGAAATGAGAGGATAGCTATTAGATAATCAAGTATGTTGTGTCATAATTAAGAACTATCCACTGTACTTACAATAAAAAATATCTTCAAATTGTATGGAGTTGTTAAAAGATCATAATCAATTAATATTTCTAAAATGCACTCACTAAAAACCAGTTTCTCCATAGGTAGATTACATAAAACCTAGTTTAAAGAACAAAAAATACAAATAGCTAAAAAGTATTATAAAGAACAATAAGTTTTCAATTTCCTAGTAATCAATGGAATGTAAATTAATCCAATGATATACTGTTTTCCATATCACATTGTAAAACAATCTTTTTTACATAAAGCTCAATTCTTATGTGTGGCACTTTCACACATTTTCCATAGGAAAGCAAGAAAATTATATCTTCTGGAGAGGAACTTGGACATTTGTCCCAAGAACGAGAAAAGAAAGTTCATAGTCTATCCCTTAGTAATTTAACTTTATGAATTTATTCTAAAGAAATAGTCATAAATGCAGATAAAGATTTTATGTCTGAGAATACTAGTTCAACATTAACTGTAATTAACTGTTAATGATTAGAAACAAACTCAATGTTCAACCAGAGAGGAACGGTTAAATTATCTCATCCCCACTAAAATGCAAATTTTAATAACATCTAATGACAATGAACAATGTTTTTATGATATGTTTTAAATTTTTTAAAAGAGGAAACTAAACCACGTATGACTATATGACCTCAAGTTTGTTAATAAAATTTAAAGACCCTCTCGCGCGCGCGCGTGTGTGTGTGTGTGTGTGTATAATCTACTTCTATATCTCTATCTCCATCTGTCCATCTATCTATAGTGGGATATATGGTAAAAGTGCACTAGCTTTTATATTTAATTAAAATTATTACTACAAAGTTATGCTCACTGTAAGCCCAAATATGATATCCAATTTAAACAGTGGCAAAAATAAAGTTTGTTTCTATTCAGGTCTTTTTGCACAACTAAATTAAAAAGATACTGTTACCTGCTTCTGAACAGACATAATGCTTAAAAGAAAATCTCTCATCAGTTCCATTAAAGCTTTCAAGCAGGACATGTTTAATTTGGCAGTCTCCCCAAGGACCAACAAAGCCAGCACTGAATCCAACCTGGGAATTTTATGAACAAAATAACAGACTTTAATGTAAAATAATAAATAATAAACAATTTTTAAATGGAAAAAATATAATAGGCCAGAGGAAATGAGTATCCTGGATTACTAGATACATTTACTTTCAATAAAGATTAGTATTGATTGACATTAGTTATGACAAAAGTGTACAAGAAAGAACCATATTTTGCCAAGATGTTTGAGTTCAGAGTAGTGTTCTGACAAAACTCTGAGCAGAATAAATGCTACAAATGATCACGTTTCTTCATAGATCCTGTATAACAAGCAATCAAAGACTCTGGTTCTAGAGAATGTCCCCAAAAATCTCACAATAGGTTTTGATTTTTAATTTTGTTTTTTTTGAGGAAGATTAGCCCGGAGCTAACATCCACTACCAATCCTCGTCTTTTTGCTGAGGAAGATTGGCCCTGAGATAACATCCGTGTTCATCTTCCTCTACTTTATGTGGGATGCCTGCCACAGCATGGCTTGACAGCAGTGCATAGGTCCACACCTGGGATTCAAACTGGTGAACCCTGGGCCGCCAAAGCATCATGTGCAAACTTAACCGCTGTGCCACCGGGCAGGACCCCTGATTTTTAAATTTTTGCAAGTGATTCCAAGGGGTGAATTTCAAGAGAGTGTTTTCTTCTCAAAATAGAGAACAAATTAAAAAAACGGTCTCCTTAAATATTCCAAAATTTATTTGGAATAAATAATTCCATATAAATTCCATTTATTTGATTTTACAAAAAGTACAACTTATCAAAACAAAATTTATATTTTATATTGAATGGAAGACTTGAGATTTATTTTTTAAAATATTATATAATAACTGGGAAATCACACAAGAATTTATTAGCCATAAATGTACACAGTTTCAGGAAATTATACATTTAGTGCTATTTTTACCCAATTGAAAGAGATACAGTTTCAAAGCGAACTGATAAGAACATAAACATAAAAATGCCTCTGCCTAGAGAAGCACGTTGCCTTGATTTATAGGCCATTAATAAATTAAAGAGTTAGTATATTTTACAATGATATTTGCATTTCACTACTGTGATATTTCAGGCCAGTAAATCAAGTTCATCATCATTTTCAAAAGAAAACACATCTAATTATGGAAAAAGAGAGAACTTTTTATATTTGAATAGAGCTTTACAGATCTCAATGTGCTTTCATATAAATTACCTCATTTCATCTGAACCACAATTTTTGACACATTCAAGACCTTTTTAAAATCTTTTTTTCAAATATTAGAAAATTGAGGCCTAAACAGATCTGGGAGATACGCCCAAGTTCATGTTCTAAGCTCAGTTAACTATAACTGAAGTCTTCTCCCACCTATGGGGATTTCCTGTTTTGCAATTTTGCTTTTCCAAACCATTATTTAAGTACATCAAGATTTAACCTTAATATGACAATGCTGCCTGTTGCCTACCTAATACTATTTCTGTCCTTCTTCCTTTCAGAATCAAATCTGAATTTTGTTCAAGATGGCAAAATGCTCAGTTAACATTTCCTCCTCAAAATGGAAATGTTCTACATCTTGATTGAGGTATGATTATACAAGGCGTATGCATTTATCAAAGGTCATAGATCTGTATACATAAAATGGGTGAATTTCATTGTATGTAAATTATACCTCAATAAATCTGATTTAAGAATGCCTCCCCAGACTCCCTTGAAGCTTGGAATAGCCATACATGTAGAATGGAGGTACATAATGAAAGGCGTCCAGGTAAATTATTATGTTTCCGAATAAGAAAAAACAGATTAAATTTAGATAACAGGTGCTTTTTCTCCTTTGCTCATCCTTTTTCACCTGCCTGGAATGCATACATGAAACCAAAAGGTAGAACAGCTGTCTTGCAACAAGGATAAAAGTCACATACTAAGAACGGAAGAAAAGGAAGTTAGGAGTGTGGGTCTTGAGGATTCCCTTAAGCAGATGTGACAGTAGTGCACTGCTTGATAATTATGTGCAATACATAAAGCCTAATTGGTAATGCAAATGTTGTCAGGTTACTCTTACATGCAGAAGAACTGAATCCTAACTGATACACAAGATAACATGATGTTTATAAGCATAAACTTTAGAGTCAGAAAAATTAGAGATGGGATCTGAGCTCTGACACTATATGTGTATGACATAGGGCAATTGGCATACGCTACCTCAGTCTTAATCTCCCGTATAAGGTAAATACAGCAAAACCTACTTTTCAGAGACCACTGTGAGATTTAACTGAAATACTCTATGTAAAATGGCCAGGTTTAACATGCTGAACTGAATTGAATTACAAAAATACTATTCCTTGAAAGTCAAAGGATATGAGTTTGATAACTTCTTTTCTCTTTGAAGTCCCAGAGTGACTGAAGGAAGAGGTCCAGATGTCCTCAGAGATGAACAAGGAGTGAGTCACTCTCCAGAGTACTCATCACCCATTCTTCACAATAAGGTCAAGTAAAAGAAACGATAGTCTCAGAGTTCACAAAACTTCTTTTCCCCCAAATATACGTCATAGTCACAAGGTTTTGGTTCTTCTGCTCTCTTTTAAGTCTGGAAAACTGTAACTAACCTAAGGCAGTCTCACTGAAATAAGGATTGAAAAAGATCTATCAGTGTCAGCCATCTAGGGTAGAAAAACGTTTCACCAGAAACACACTATTTTCAATCAATGCTGCTGATTGCAAAATTTTCTATTAGTGAAAATTCCTTTACCAGAAATAGAATAGAAGTATCAATACTTATAAGTTGGAGTTTATTAAAAATCAAAACTAAAAATCAATGCATATAGAAAGAAGAATTCAAATTGGATTAGGTTAGACATTTTTATACACCAGCTTCTTTGTGAACCATTATAGCACACTAAGTCTCACTTATTAGTACCCTGACTTAGTTTTACAATGCCATGAAATTCCATGTGTCCAAAGTAATTTATAAATATTATAGATTTCCCCCTAATTTTGTAAATAAAGAAATTGAGGCAGAGGTTTACTGGCGTGTCTAAAATAACATAGTTACTTGATTCATTTTACTTTTGTTTTTTTAGCTTTTAAAATTAATGTGAACCATGCACACAGCTAAACAGTACCAAATCCTTAACTGGACTTCATCTAGCCTAGCTTCAGTCCAGTGTTCCTTCTACACTAATATAAATCAGCTAAAATACAATAACTAGGGGCTTCTTAAAATCTATCTCATACAACCTTATAAAAAGGTTAGGAACATCAGCATTCAAAACAGTGTTCCTAGGTTCTCCTTACTCTTTGCATCTGTTTCTTCAATGACCAAATCATTATTTTAAAAGATAGAATTAAAATGTCTCCAAGTTGCAACCCTTGCACAGGGTTATTTCAGCCTTTCAAAAAACCCTGGCAATGTCAAAAAATCCACACAAGCCTGAAGACAGAATGAGAGAGAGGTTATTACCTTATATAGAATTTCCACTAACCATAAAATTAATGGAACTGGATTAAGAAAAGCAAGAAGGAGTGCCCACATGCCTATTCATGAAACACAGCAGCCTTGTTTCCCCAAAGAAAGTTAAAAGAAAAAAAATTAAATAAAAAGAAAATGATCTCTACTGTCTACTGTGTTTTTCATAGAAACAGAAAAAGTTCAGTCAATCCTTTACTTTGGGGTAAGGATTTTTTAAGGAGGTAGGGTATTATTTCTCTGTGTCATCCTCAGCTCTCTATACTTATTTAGCACTGACAACGTCTAGATGATATAAAGGGTAGAAACCAGTCCCCCCCAGGATGTGTGTGTAGACGTGGGTGGCGGGGGCAGAGTGCTATGATGGGAGCAGCAGAGTGTATTTTCTCCCCGAGGGTAAAATATCAAAGAGCAGGAGCATATAGTGTGGTCCCTGATGATACTGCATATTAAGTGTGGTAGCTTTTAACAACTCTGTTCTGTATTCTGTCAACACAAACCTCTTATTTAAAAAATACCAAGTTTTTATAAATTTCTCCTAGTTCTGGGAAAAGTAAAATTGAAAATGGAGGAGGGAGCCCTACATGAGACCAGTGAAAAATACATTACGGCAAGAGCTAAAGACAATATCAATCTGCATGCTCAGAGAAGATCACACTTCCGAAAATGATTTCTTACAGGAAGCAGAAGATACTTTTACAAGACTCTTAAACATCTTTAACAAAACCCAGGAGGAAGAAATGGCAATGAAAAGCCTCCATACTGAGCTAAAAGTTAGTGTGGTGAGAAAACAAGAGATTGCGAGGAAAGTAAAACTACAAAATATAATTCAAATCCATACGTGAGGAAGTCAACTGTAAAACTGACACATGGAAGTGAGCAAACTTGAAAAGTTCTTCCATAATTTAGAAGAAGACAATTGCAATTAAAGCTGGCAAACTGAGACCCATTACTTTTTTTTTTTTTTGAGGAAGATTAGCCCTGAGCTAACATCTGATGCCAATCCTCCTCTTTTTTTGCTGAGGAAGACTGGCCCCAAAGTAACATCTGTGCCCATCTTCCTCTACTTTTATATGTGGGGCACCTGCCACAGCATGGCTTGACAAGCAGTGTGTAGGTCCACACCTGGGATACGAACTGGCAAACCCCTGGCTGCCAAAGCAAAATCTGCAAACTTAACTGCTGCACCACCAGGCCAGCCCTAGACCCATTACTTTCTAATTCCTATTGCAACAACCAAAGAAACATAAAATCAAGACAAAATCTGTAGTACCACAATAAAAGGAAGAAAAAAGGAAAGAAACTTTAAGGTTTTTCAAGTTATGAAGAAAATGGGATCCAAATGAAGGAAAATATTTCCAATGTCTAGAAGCCCAAAATTTAATTTAAAATTTAATGTAGGCATATATGGGTTTTCCATGATAATTTAAGAAAAAACCTAAGCACTGAGAAGCAGGAGTTGAGAACACATGTGAACGATGAGTAGTCAATGGAAGGCCTTCAGAAAATGTAGAGCAGTAGCCACAGCATTAATGCACAGCTTCACACACTGGGGGCTTCTCTCTAAGAAAAGCAGAATATTTGCCTCATCAGCTTCATAAGATGGTCAGCGAGACAAGAGATAATGTCTTCTATCTCCTGGCTACCAAATCACAAAAGTGTTCCTAAAAAATTCTGTACTGAAAATAAAATAGAAAAAAGAAGCATACTAGCTTTAAACATCTCATCATAATTTTGGTTTTTTTCAACTATTTTATTGAGGTCATATTGGCTTATAACATCATGTAAATTTCAGGTGTCCACTATTCTATATCACTTTCTACATAGACTGTACCATGTTCACCACCAATAGTCTAAGTTTTATCAGTGACCATACATATGTGCCCCGTTACCCCTTTCACCATCCTCCAACCCCCTTCCCCTCTGGTAACCACTAATCTGTTCTCATTATCCATGTGTGTGTTTATCATCCACATACGAGTGAAATCATATGGTGTTTATCTTTCTCTGTCTGGCTTATTTTGCTTAGCATAATATCCTCAAGGTCCATCTGTGTTGTTGCAAATGGCATGATTTTGTCTTATTTTATGGCTGAGTAGTATTCCATTGCATATATATACTACATCTTCCATATCCATTCATCCATTGATGGGCACTTGGGTTGCTTCCACGTCTTGGCTATTGTGAATAATGCTGCAACGAACATAGGGATGCATAAATCTCTTTGAATTGTTGATTTCATATTCTTTGGAGAAATACCCAGTAGTGGGAGAGCTGGATCGTATGGTATTTCTATTCTTAATTTTTCGAGAAATCTCCATACTGTTTTCCATAGTGGCTGCACCAGTTTGCACTCCCAACAGCAGTTTATGAGGGTCCCCTTTTCTCCACATCCTCTCCAACATTTGTTATTTCCTATCTTGTTAATTATAGCCATAGGGTGATATCTCACTGTAGTTTTGATTTGGTTCACTAATAATTAGTGATGCTGAACATCTTTTCATGAATTTTTAAGTTAGGAAATGGCATGGGAACATTCAGAGATTTGAAGAGGGAATTTAAAAAAAACAAACTTGTGAGCATAGAAGTCTATTTCCAGACGTAATGTACATTATGCGTTTTAGGGGAAAATAAATGGTGACAAATGTTATACTTAGCCAAGCATTGTATATAATCAAGGGCTCACCTAATGAAATAGGTCACCTATATTCATACTTAGAAATGTACTCAAGGCAAGCATGGAATGAATAGCATTTAACAGTTTGAGAATGGGAAATCCTAGTGCTAAGTGGCTGACAGTGAGTGGGAAAATAGATAAATTTTAATGTCGACTTATAAATATGACCAAAAATTAAATGGAGATATATAAATCATTCTTTAAGGAGGAGATGGAACACTTTAAATAATGATTTAACTTTAATATTATCAGAAACTCAAGATTATATTAACAGTCTACAAAGAGGAGGATTAATATAAATAATCTAGTCTCAATCTTCATTGCATATGGAGAAGAGGTAGTCAGGATTTCATTCTTGATTTTGGCCATTTAAGAAAACTAGTTTAAAGAACACATCTCTCTTGCCATTGCCTGATTATTGATACTGAGGAAAAATGGGCTACATAAAAATCTAGTCTTCAGCACGTTCACTAAGAGTTCTTTCTCCTACTTGTAGAACTTCACTCCTGGAACTCCAGGGAAGATAGTGGGGGAGAATACAGGGATGGATTATCAGACAAGCAATGAGTGATGCTTCATCAGAGAAGGCAGAGGTGAGTCACTAATTGTTTTCCTCCATCCAGCCCTGTCAGGCACACCGCATGTTTGGTTAGTTGGTGGTAATTAATCCCAGTAGCAGAATCTTTCAGTCTTTGTTTTTGCTCTTCTTGCTTGTTGTTTTTTTTTAATCATAGCAAGTTATGAGATCCTGATTGAGGTAGCAGCACTTGTGCAACAGAAAACAGTTCTTATTAAATAATTTTAAGCTGGAGAGTGGTATAATGATATTTATGTTGTCACTCTGGCAGCAGAGTGGGATAGATTATTGAGGGGAAAACTTCAGGTAAAGAGACCAGTGAATAAGCTACAATAGTCATGAGACAATACGAACTCAAACTAGAGTTGTGACAGTGGGAGTAGAGAGTAGGGGGCAGTGCTGAAATGTAGTAGTTAAGGTGTCGAATTTGGTTCACTTGAGGACAGGACATGTGTCAGGTACTGAGATAGAAATTCAATGGGCAGGAGACTGGGAAAAAGTTAATCCAGATCCGAACTAGCAGGACATGAAGTATCCAAGGGAGAATCAGATTATAAAAAGTGCTTTTATATTATTTACCTCATTGAAATCTCTCACAAGGTTTTTGAAGTGGTTATTATCTCTATTTAACTGCTAGACAGATTCTGAACACAGGGAGTAAGTGACACATTCAAAATTAGACAGGTGGCAGAGGCAGGACTAAAACTCAGTTCTTCTGCTTTGAGGTTGACTGTCTTCTTCACTGCCCCATAATGTAGCAAAGCATAAATTTTATATTTACCCTTGATACAGACTTGGCTATATTTAGCTCAGAGGATCAAAGGATCCATAAGAAATCCAGGAAATGAATCACAAGACTGAGGACTGACATTGAAATCCAAGCTCATGAAGAATGAGGAGGATCATTGACAAAATCTTTTGTTTGAATGGTTTTGGTTAGACTGTCACATGAACATTATAATTACTGGGATTCTGGAGACAGACAATGTGGATATCAGTGACCTAGCTGCAAATAAAGGCCTTGCTGCCCCTACAAAGCAGTTGATTCTTTGTTGGATTCATTTTGATGCAAACACGATGTATGTCTGGAAAACACTTGCCATGTCAATGTAATTTTAAATTGTCAAGCTTTTTTGGAATGCATTCATGGAGCGCATTAAATCGGCTATGGCTTTGGGAGATATAATTTTATATGTTATACTGCTCTACTGAAATGCCATCCTGCACTTCCCAGCAGTCTTCATTGGCTAATAATTCAATTATAAACACAATTCATTATTTTGATGTTAGATTAGAAAGCCTTTTGCACTGTCTTGAGCTATCTCCCCAGAGCAAATGGGGCAATTTATAAAAGGCCAAACCACAGGGTGGAGCGTTGAGAGTATGAAGCATCATATAAAATTTAAACATATTAAATGGAAATCTGCCTTACAGCAAGCTGCTTACCTGCAGCTCAGGGCAGCTAAACTTCCAAGATAAAGGCTGGTGCCTTTATTGACACCAAGAGAGGCTCACGCATTCTCCTTTCTTCTACTTCTTCACCTTGCTTTATAATTTGTTACCCTTAGTGCATTTCCTTTCCTCAGTTTTTTCCCTGTCGCCCAGTGAGCAGAGGTCACTCTAATTCTGTGAGTCCCTCGATGAGTCCTTTTGTGGATCCTGGGCCTGCTCTTTTCCAGGCTCCACTGAAACCATGTGCTTCTATTTCCTTCTTTTTGTACCGTATGATCTTTATAGAGGGGTTATAAAAAGTGGGGCAGGGATATACATGGTGAAGTATCTACTGATGGATAGCATCAGAAATGGGTAGATGAGAACCACTCACTTGTGTGGGCACAGACAATTTTTGCCACTATTAATGAAATTTCTTCTGATCAATTGATTGAATGGTCTCCCTCTGCATTTTAAATCTCTGAAAATTTATTCATCATTATGGTATTTTACTGATATGAATGGGAAATGAAATTGCTCAGGTTAGTCCTGTTAACAGTCACTTGGTATTGAATTTCAGGTACTAAACCAAAGACATCTTCTACCAAATGTCACAATTCTAAGGCTATCTGGTCCAGCAAATCCTGATGGAGTCTTAATTTACTATCAGGGCCTGATGCCTCAATATTCCCATTTTATTCTAAATACATTCAATTCATTTTCTTTTCTATTTTTTTTTTAATTTTTACTCAGTTTAAACTTAAAAAAAAAGTTCACCCAGTTCATTTTCTCAATTTTTCACATGAAGTCAATCTTAGGAGTACATAAGACCAATATTAAAGTCTCCCAGAAATGTAAAAGCATTTCTGGTTTGATTTTGATAATTACATCACAGTTTGTTTGTTTTATCTGAAATAATGACTTCTTGAAAGCTGTATAGGCTGTTACATATAAAATTTAAATAGTTTGTAAGAGGAAAAGTTATTTTTTTTTTTTTGAGGAAGATGAGCCCTGAGCTATCATCCACTGCCAAGTCTCCTCTTTTTGCTGAGAAAGATTGGCCCTGAGATAACATCCATGCCCATCTTCCTCTATTTTATATATGGGACGCCTGCCACAGCATGGCTTGAAAAGCAATGCATAGGCCTGTGCCCGGGATCCAAACTAGTGAATCCCGGACCACCAAGGTGGAGTGCACGGACTTAACTGCTGTGCCACCAGGTAGCTCCGGAAAAGTTAATTTTTTAATATTTGGTATAATATTATCATTATAACAGAAAATTTCACTAACAGAAAAGTCAAATTGCTAACTTAAAAAGACATTAATCTTTTAATGTCAATAAGTTATTTTTATTTACTAGAGTCACTTAAAAAAAAAAAGATTAAATCTCCTTCTTAAAAAAAACCCCAATAAATATAAGAAATAGAATCAAAACTATTTGGCAGCACTGTTTTGAATAATTATCTTTTCCTCTCTATTATAAGTAGTCACTGTTTTGTCATTTTTTTCAATTTACCCCTCTGTTCATTCAGCATTGTCTGAACACTGCCATCCCCTCCCTCACTTGATTTCTACAATGTCCTTCCAGAAAAAGAGAGTCAGGATTCAATGACAAGGTGCCTCAAAGTAGTTATCTCCTTAATATTGCAGCCAGAGTGACAGTGGGATGATGTACTGAAAAGAGTGCTACATGGGGACCCTTAAAATCTGGTTTCAGTCACTAGTAAGCCTAATAAACTTGGCCTTCGTTTCTTCATTTGTAAAGTAAGAAGAGTTTTGTATGTTCTCCAATGCCTTCAAATCTATAAAATACTAAGTAAAAAAAAATAACTACCAAGCCAGCCCTGATGGCCTAGTGATTAAAGTTTGGTGCACTCCACTTTGGCAGCCCATGTTCGGCTCCTGGGTGCAGACCCACACCACTCATTTGTCAGTAGCCATGCTGTGGCAGTGGCTCACATAGAAGAACTAGAAGGACTTACAACTAGAAGATACAACTATGTACTGGGGCTCTGGGGAGGAAAGAAAAATAAAGGAAGATTGGCAACAGATGTTAGTTCTGGGTGAATCTTTGCCAGCAAAAAAAAAAAAAAAAAATTTTTAAATAAATAAACTACCTTAAACACAAATCATTAACAAATTAAATTAAATCAATGTTGATGTAAGAGAGTAAAACTGAAAGTTGGTTAAAGAAACAATTCCTTAACTTTCAGAATTAGATATTCTTAATCAACCACTTTTACTATTGTAACACTTATTTAAACTTGTTTATTTGGTAATTAATAGAATACTTGGAAAATAAACTAGTCAAAGTCATGCAATATGTATTTTTATATGTTAAAATATATTTTCTGTTATTTTTAAAAGCAAGTGAAAGTCTTCCAAGAGCTGAAGTAGTTCTAGTTGTTTGTCCTTTTAAAAATTAAATCATAGATTTGAATCCCCTACAACTTATTTTCTGTAATAAGAGTGGTCTGAAAGAATCACCATAGCTTCCAGAATAGCCTAATTTGCACCTATGAGAATCTCTAAATTTTTTTGTTGTATTTAGCATCTCTATATTAATATATACTTATTAAAATGATATTTTTGTATTATTGATATAACAAATATATTCTATCTGCATTGTGATTTTCCTACTTAAAGATACTATCCTTAGTCTTAAACTGTAAAAAAAATCATGACCTTTGTTAACTGCAATATGAGTAGCTTTCTCCCATCAGACCACGAGACAGAATACGTTCTTGATGAATCTTCTTCTAAACTAAGAAATGAGGCAAGTGCTAAGCCATCCCCCAGGAATCTTTACTTGATCTAGAATTTCCAAAACTTCCAAATGAAACTAGGAAAACAGTTTTCGTTCATAAAGAATACTCCGGATTCTTCGAGTTTACATATACAAAGACTGTTGGTGCAGAGTGGGCCGCCAGAGGCTTAAAAACTAGAACTAATTCTAAAAAATATATATGACAATTGAATTTGCAACATGCTATGGCATGACATTATTACTACTGTTAGCGTTGGAAAAGGAATTCAAAACTCTGATCATCCTCCAATATTGGAAGGGATAGCCTCTGATCAATTCCCTCAGAAATACTCCTTTAAAAGTTTTCTTCCCTCCATTGAACCCATGCCCTCTTTTGTAGTAATTTAAGACTTTTTCCCTTCTCAAATTAACAGATATACAGGAGGAAATTCATACTTATCATTAAGGTTCATTTTTGTTATACTTTACAGGTAAGGCATAAAGAAACAGAATTTTAGTATATTTCCTCCAAGGGCAAAAAACTGAACTCGTTGTTTAACAACTCGGAAAATAAAGGATGTTTCAAAGGTAGGAATGAACTTCTTATCAACAACAAATTTCACTTAGTAAAGACAAACTATGCAATACATGCATGCTCATCTAGCAAGAAAAAAAAAAGGGAGATAGGAACAATTTATTGATGAAGTGAACTAATACAAAATACATAAATTGCCCTTGCCTTTGGAACCGAGATTATAAATTCTTTTCATTGTTAACTAAGGTGTGATTAACATTTAAGTACAAAGGTTATTTAACATTTAAACACAAAGGTTTCTCCATGAGTTACTTTGGATTTATAGGATCCCTCTTACCAGCGTTGCTTTTGAAGCTGGGTTTTATGAAAGATGAGATGTTCAAGCACCTTATTCAACTGAGGACTGCTCTTCTGAACACAAGACCAGGCAGCAACACAGTGCCAGAGCAGGGGGTTAACTTCATATCCTCCTCGATTAAATTGCTTATGTTTCTGGAATTGAAGTACAAAAATATATCTGGGAAAGAGTTCTGTGACTTGAAAAAACATGAAAATAAATTTTAAATATACAAATTAAAATGCGTATTTTCTTACACTTCATGTTACACCAAGCAGAGCAATTTACTCAAGGATACTTTTCTAAGTATATATAGTCTAACCGAACGTAATGTCTTAACATATTTTCACATGGGTCCCTTGTGTTCAATGACATCAGTTCTACACTATAACAAAAATCCTGTATCCTCTAAACAACAACTATTAGACACAACTGTGCTTCTCAGACCTTATATGACTTCGTTTTCCCTGCCACCCGAGGTGGAGAGGATAAGGGAAAATTTGAACAATATCAAACTGCAAATTAGATTTTAAAATGTGGATTTCCACTTTAAGGACCAAAACATATGCCTAGCTGGACATGGTCAATGTCTGCTAAGTAACTAATTTAAAAGCCTGCAAATTCAGAAAACAAACAGCTGTTATTTGTTTGTTTTCCTTAAGAGTGCTTACTAACAGTTTCATAGATATAATTGGTCTACTAAAGTAATTGGTATAAAGAAACCTGATTTTATTGGTAGACAATGATAACAGCACTTTCATTGAACTGTTACCAACAGCAAAGATTCAGATACATATCCTGTGATATGTACTCAAATTGCTAACTTGGATGATATTTTATTCTTTATGCTCAAAAGAAACACTGAAAGAGACTCCAAAGGGCTTTATAATTCTCATTTATTATACAAAACAACTTCAGGAAAACAATTTAAAGATAATTTTCATGTTGAGTACTCTTAACATAGAAGGCCAGAGGTTCATACATAAATTTTAAACTAAGACATTTTAAGTTTCTAGTAAACTGTTTAGTTAAGTCCCACAGATGGGTATGGATTACTGCATGTCGGGAACTCAGCCGATTCTGGAGATAAAGGCATGAGTAAGATGAAGTCTCTGCACAGGCTACTGACTGGGGAACAATCTCAGAGAAGCAAATGGAAACGAGTCAGTGTTTAGAATGTTAGACTATTCCATAGAAAAGCTTTATTCTCAAACAATGTAAGGCATCCGACTAAGATGTGCTGACTTCAGTAAATGCACATATTTTATCCAAATAACTCAGTTTTCTGCTTTGTGGTAGAGCCCACCCCAAAAGTGGAACCCATATAAATGAAATTCTTTTCTTAAATTGCTCTAGAAGTCTCAGACTGGATGTCGGACAGCCCTCGTGTTGCAAATTTATTCTGAATAAATATTTAAGTAGACATGTTTTGAAACTTGTGGATGGCTTGACTAATTAATTTAAAACAATCAATACTCTTTTGTTTTTTTAAATCATCTACATTGCATGGCTACACAGACTATTTGGTTAGGCCAAAAATTCTTGTTACCAATCTTAGGCACCATCACCAGAGAAAATTCCGGAAAGCACTTGGTAAAGAAATGATCGGGATTTAGACACTAAACAAGGTTTAAGTTTTATTTTCAATTTTCTATGATACTATTTTTACTCATCATTGAGACAGAAAAAAGCAGCCTCTGATTTCTGGAACTGATTTGACATCAATATTATTACAAGCCAGTCTGACGTTCATAGCCAGGTCATTTTGTTCTCCTGTTGGTTATCACAGAATATCAACCTCCGACAATATTACTCTGAGAACATGATAAATAAATAAACAAAGCACTTGATAATTTTTTCTAAGCCCCAACAAAAAGGCACTGTTCCACCTACAAAATACCCATCTGAACTGCCCCTGCTTTCTGACAGCAGCAAATCTAGAGAGAACTCCTGCTTCTTTACAGCCTCCCCATCACCCACACCAAGTCCTAATCCTATAACAAATTCATTCTCACTCCCTCTGACTGAGACAGCCCATGGTTCCGCCGGTGTGTGTTCTCTCTCTGCAACAAATAACGAAATCAATTTGCCTAAACTCATGCGTGTTCCTGGTGGCCTTTGGCTGAAGGGCATTGGCGTTATCAAGAGCAAATGAAACTGCCACACCTGTGAATTTTCCAGATAAGTGAGGCTTATAACTTATCCTCACGGATTTTATGTATTTCAAGCATTTGCATGGAAATCTTGCTAAAGTTTCTTCCCTTTTTTTTTAAAGAAAAAATACATTTGCAAACTTGAATGAATTAATATAATAACGACGATTATGTGATTTAATACAATCATCATGCGCATCATCCTTGTGGGAGACCTTGAGGGAGCAGTGCTCTGGGAGCCATTAGGTGGTGTAGAGCTCTTTGCCTTTACACTAAATCGGTCCCACTCAAGGCGTAGTTGGCAGACAAGTGACATCTGCAAACTGTTAACTAGAGTACAGAAATAAGGAATATATATTTAGAAACTTTTGTAACAATATGAGAGTCAATTTTATATATTTTAAGTTTAATAAGAAAAAATTAATGCTTGTATTTTTAAGTCTTTTATTTTCAGTAATTCATTATTATTGTAGATCACAAAATTATCAGTCTGTGATGGTTTGGAAATTAAAAAAAAAAAAGTTGACAGAGATCTTTTACCACAGATAGTTTCAAAAGCACTAAGCGCTGCATTAAATGACTCCCTGAGAAATTTTTTTTTTCCCCTTTCTTTCTCCTCTCCCTTTCCCCCTCCCTTCCTTCCTTCCTTCCTTTTTTTTTTTTTTTTTTTGGCTTTATGACCACTTCCTATAGTTCCTTCATTTCCCCCGTTGCAGCTTTGGGCTATGTTGGTTGCAAATTAGCCCCCAGTACACGGAAGACAAGGAGAGATCCAAGAAAGAGGCAGAGCACTCCAGACAGGTAGGTGGCAGGTTTGATAAGCAAAAGAACTTACTTACGCGGCTTGTCTGGGGAGGCCATTAAATGAGTACATCTCCACACTTGCCCACCAGAATCCTAAAAGTTTATACAGAGGCCTTAACTGGATTCAGTTACGTATACTGTCCACACAGTCTCAACAACACATTGCCATCTCAAGGCTGTGTCCTTGAAAACAGCTCTGGCTGGGGTTGACAGAGGACAGCAGAGAGGGTAAGGAGCTTCTGATTGCCCTGTATCAGTTTACAGGTCAACCGGTGGTCACGTCCTCTCCATCACATTCTCCAATAGGCTAGTGGCAGCTTGTACAATGCCTACTTTGAGAAGCCCATCTAGAAAAGTGTTGTTAATCTACTGTTGGCTGAGAATTCAGATAATCACATCAGCTTGAATTTTATGCAACTGTAGGGACCAGGGTCTCTTTTACAACAGAAATGAACTTTGAAGCCCTGGCTCTATTTTGGCTGCTCAGAGACAGCTTTCTGAGTTTCACCCTTGTTTTCTGTCATTTGGGAGTTGGTTGACATTGCCATGAAAGGACCTCTCAAAACAAATGTGTTACTTGGATAACAGGACATTAATCATAGGATAATGCTCCTAATTTTAAAGAACCTCTGTCTCAGTCTAACCCAATTCCTAATAACCATTTACAATTACAGTACAGCACAAAATGTTCCGAAGTTAGATAATGCCTTTGACCTACCGAGTACTTAAATCGTTAGAAGATGAGATTGTTAATCATATTTGAATATAAACTCCATGTGGTTCTTAGTTTTCAGAAAACTACTGTCCTAACTACTTTAGGACCGATGTGACTATTTTGTAAAGGGTCTCATTTTTAGTTGAGTTTAAATCTACCTTCTCCAAAGAACTACGTTATTATTATCATATGACAACCGTGCTTAGCAAATTCAGCAAATGAGAGAGTGGAAGACTCAGTGCAGTGTTCTGGCTCTGCAATCCACAGAGCTAATTAAATTGTACCATTTGTCAAAGTCAATGGAAATCCTGTGTCTAGATAGCTTAAAATGACGTTAAAAAGAGAAATGAGCTCCCTCAGCAGGGAAAGGAAATTTCCCATTCTTAGCTAGAACCAACACCCATATTGTGTGTATCCTAACGTGTACATCCTACAGAATTTTTTTTCAGCAATTTTATAGCAGCACTTTGAAAACAAGTTAAATAATTATGCTTATACTCCAGTGCTTATATTAAAAATAAATTATTTTGCAGTAGCCAAAATATGCTGTTACAGACCTTTTAGCATAACTGGAGGATAAGGACTGTAGCAATAAATCCACAAATCCTCTATTATAGCCTACTAATAATAAAGAAGGAAGAGCAGATGAATACAAATGCACCTTTTTTGTTTGTTTTATTTTTGTTTTTGCTGAGGAAGATTTGCCCTGAGCTAACATCTGTTGTCAATCTTCCTCTTTTTGTATGTGAGTTGCCATCAGAGCATGGCCCCTGACAGTTGAGTGGTGTAGGTCTACACCTGGGAACCAAACCTGGGCTGCTGAAGTGGAGCATGTCGAACTTAACCACTAGGCCACCAGGGCTGACCCAGAAATGTATCTTTTATATTCCCATTTTTCTTTCTTTTTTCCCCCTTCTCCTTCCAGAAGGTGAGAGAGGGTATTGAAGGGGTAAATCCTCATCTAAATTGGAGAGGCTGCCTTAGATTAGGTTATCCTGGAGACAGTGGGCTGAAACTGAGGAACGTTGAAACAGGCCGTGAAGAACTGAATCCGCTGCCTGGATCAGCCATTTTAGCAGCACTGTGGCTATACTACCTTTGATATTCTTTATACTATGGAGTAATGGGAGGAGAAAAAGGAAGACAACAAATCTGATACGCTGAAATCCATTATAATCCCCTCACGGAATCACACACACAGAGCTAAAATAGATCTGAGAAAAGATTGAAACTATGGCCTTTGTTCTAAAAAGTGAAAAGGGCACTGAGACTTACTAACTTGTGCCACTCTAAGCAGATACGTTCTTTTCCTATGTTGACATTTTTGCCCCTTCCAGTTCAGGCCACGGGGTGCAGTAGTAAATTTCCATTTCCTAGCTGTGTGTGTGCACCAAGGGTGACAAAAACAGACTGATTCTTAAAGAGAAGCAAAATCAACATTGAAGGCCATCTGACTCACGACCAAACACTCATGTTGTCAAGATTCCCCGGTATCTTATTTGTTTAAAGGAAAAACACTCAAGTCACTACATTAAGTTAAGCACAATTAACTACAGAGTTAACCACAATTATTTAGTCAGCATAATCACATCCCTAGGTGAAAATTTATTATATTTAACTGTCTAAGTTAAAGTGAGTTCCTAAATATATTTGTCAATAATCATTATTTACATTTGCATGGCACTTAATCATTTATAAGGCACATGCTTTTTTGCAATCTTCGCAACAACTTTTTTAAAGAGAAACAAATGGGGATTTGGAGAGCTTAGTGGACCTCCCCTGGATCACACAGTCAGTTGGTGAGCAGGTCTTTCTTCTTTATGATCAGTGCTCTTTCTGCTGCTCAATGTCTTAGATTATATATTTACTGTTAAAATATTTTCAAACTTAAAAACAAGATCCCTTTTATGTATGAAACAATTTGTGTTCATTAGTAGTTATACCAAAAGGTTCAAATTACTTAGTATATGTCACTCTTTATATAAATGGTTCATCAAGTAATGAGCCAAAGACAAAACACCAAAGTCTAGAGAGATTACAAATAGATGTGATTAAATGTTTTTCCTTATATGCTTAAATCTTAGTTAGTTTTAGAAAGTGCCCAAGGGAAGCATGGAGAAACTGTGAGGCAACTCTTAGATAAAACTATTTGAAAAGAGAACCTTCCTTAAAAGTCCTTAGTTGTTTCAACTTGCATTATGTTGAACATATTTTTCCTTCTTAAGAAATTACTACAAAAACAAATGTTCTATTTGTAAACTATAAAATAGCAATTATGTGTAACAAAAATAAATAAAAGAGTCAAGGTTTCGAGGTGTTCCTCGCTTTCTTTTGAAATGTAAGTGGGAAAAGGAAATAAAGATACTATGAACTCCAGAGACGGAAGTTCGCCTTTTGTAGTACATCAGCTGTAAGGTATATGAACAGTTATATGGCTCACTGTGGTCATGTTTGCATAATAAATAGTTTATTACATATCAAGGAATTACATAATTGGGATGGATAGTTTTCTCTAATGCTGATCATTAATCCCTGAGCTAGAAATTAAAAGGAGATTTTTCATGTACTAAGGCTTACTTTAATTCTTCAATTTTGAACCATTTAAAAGATTTTCAGTTGATTTTAATAGCATATTAAATGTTACTACATAAGAATTATGGAAGCATAAAAATATTACACTTGCTCTCATTAATAGCCTGAACTTTACACACTTTCTCTTTAATAAAAATGTAATATCTTAAAATATTCATTTATAAGTCAATCTAAATTATATTGCAATTTTCAATTAAACAGCTGAGATGACTCTATAAGGAAGAAGGTATTATGGCATTACTTTATTTAAAGCAGTAGTGGTGCATATTGACGCCCCACTACTAATCCTATTAACTAACGTCCAGGGAATGTGCATATGGTTGCACAAATTTAGTGTCTTTGCTTTCACTCCTCCTCCCAACTAAACTTGTCTTCAGCAACGTTACTAAATTGGCAAGCACAACTATCTAATCAGATCTCAGTCATCATGTACTAGGATATACTCACCATATCAGAATCTATGTTATCATATCCTTTCTTGCTTTCCACAGGGCCAAAAACTGATTCAGAAATAAATCCTCTTTTACATATAATTTCCATGGTTTTCAGAATGAATTGAACATTTGAAAAGATGTTTGGATAATTGCAATATAATTCTCCAGAGAAAGAAAGTGCTATTGTAAGAAAAATGATTTGTGAAAAATTTTTCATTAATATCTTGCATTGTGTTTCATTTGTCTTTTAGTTATTAAAATATAATTAAATTCAGTGCTGAGATGCTGAAACTCCTGTACATTTGCCCATCTAGTCAAGATTTATAATGTTATGTATGACCCCTGGTGGTATAATAGAAAACTGCAAGGTAAATAATTCATACATAAGAGTAGATATAATTCAGAACAGCAATTGCATAATGGTTGAATGCCCAGTTAAGTATAGTTACTGCAAAACAATGCTTGGAAACTTCCAGCTGAAAATAAATCAAGTTATAATAGATACTCTGTTCATAATGCATACTTTGAAATTGTAATCCTACAAACAAATCAATGTCATTGCTTTTAATCCAACATTCTCCAATTTTATTCCCTTTCAAGACGTTGTTATTGATTTTTAAAAGTATATATTTTAAGTATAGCAGCAGTTATGTCATTCACCATAAGACTATGTGATATTTAAAAGAACCATCTTTGTGCTGTTCTTTTTATAAACTTTTAGAATATTTTTGAGTTTCCATCATCGACACAGTGGAAAATTAGTAACAACCACTCTTCTACTGGATGGCAATATGGTTCAGTAGCAGCTGCTGATGGCCTCAGATAAGAATCAGCCTGTTGCTGAAGATAGATAGCTAGCCTATGTAAGGCTCTACTTAGTATTTGATAAGAGGGCAAAATCTGGGGATTTTATCCTTTTATGAAACAAAGATGTTGGTCTTCTTGGGATATATCCACAATAACAAGCTAATGTGAGAACTTAAGGCTTTGTTCAAATAATTTTTCACAATTTATTTGCTACCATCATCTGAATATGTATGAGTCACTATGCTGAACACTGTGAGGAGTTAAAAAGAGGATTTATAATGTAATGAAGAAATCAAAACAAGAGAAATGATAGACGTGAATTCTTCTTCTGCCAGTCTGTAGCCTCATCCTGGTTTCACACCCTCTCAAAACCTGCAGCAGTGCTGCATGTTGGTTAGTCTCCATAACTCTCCCACCATTACCTTCTATTCCCTCCTCCATAACCTTTTCAATCAATTATCATTCCCTTTCTGGTATCTTGAATCTCTTCATCTCTTATCCTACAACATACTAATCTTCTCTTCTTTTGACCTTGTTTTTCCATCCAAACTATTGACATATTTCTCCTTTTCTTTATAGCTAAGCTTTTTGAAATAGTTTGCCATCTCTGTGTTATACTTAAATTTTCCCTTCATTCTTTGTTTACCTCCAATCTGAATTTTGCTTCCACTTCTCCTTGTCCTTTGGGGATGCTCCGAAGATCAACAATGACTTTCTGATTGTAGAAATCCATCATCACTTTCAGACCTCCTACTATTTCATACTTCTACAGCTCTTGATAATGTGTATTTTCTTGAATGTCATCACTCTTTCCTATCTCCTTTAATTCTCCTTTACTGGAGTCTGTTACTCCAATAATTTCTTAAATGTTTATGTTCCCCACAACTCTATGCTTAGAATTAATTTCTCCCTACCACCACCCCCCACCCCCAGGTTATCTGAGCGATGTTAACATGGATGATTTGATAATCATCCATGTTAATACCCATGAAATATGTCAATCCCAGGCTTCACTCATTTCCCTAGTTCTAAACCGATGTTTCCAACTGCTTACTGGGTATATATACCTGACTGACCTTAAAATTCAACATGTGCAATGTTTCTCCAAAATTCTCTCAGTTTAGAGCACCATTACCTTGACCCTATTAGCCAATATGTAAAATTTAGGATTCCTCCTGAACTCCTCACTTTCCCTTACATATAGCCTAGATCTAACTGATCCAGCGTCTTTAATCTCCTAAACATTTTTCAAAACCATTTTACTCTATCCCATTGCCATTTTAATAGTTCATATATTCAATGCCTTTTGCCTATACTAATGCCATAGCTGACAGACTCCCTGCATCCACTCTCTCCTTCCTCCAGCCCAGCAGCGACACTGCCACTAGCATTACCTTAACAAAAGATGAATTTAACTTCCTTTAAATCCAGAGAGGCAGATACTATTATAGATGAGGAAATTGAGTCACAGACAAGGTTATATGCTTAGTTAAGTAGGAAAGTTAAAAGTAAAATCCATGCAATCTGGCCCAGAAGGAATCCTGCACTTATTACCTTTCATGAAAAATAAAATACAGCTTATGTTCTTTATAGTGATAGTTTGAGCTCCTCAAAATATAACGTAAGACATTTGTAAGTGAAGAAAATAAAAGATAGTCTACCGTATAAATATGGTTGAAGTCTAAGTAAATGTTGTTTAAAACTTTCTAGGTGACCATGCAGGAAATATATAAAAAGTCGTAAAAAGACCAAATAGCCAATCTGTCAAAAGAGAAAGAAAAAAGTATTTTTGTGTTGCATCGATAAATGTTTAAGAACCAAAAGGAAAAATAAACCATTTTGTTACAACATTTGCTTTTGATGAAACAATTTCAAATTCATTTGAGATTACGTGCTTTCAAAATAACTTTAAGACGTTTATATGAAGGTTGAAATACTGGTTCAGCCAAAAAACTTTCATAAGTTATCTCTACATTACATATAATGACCAATACTGAATGCTATTTTATTCTATGTCCTTTAGAACAGTATTTTTCAAATTGCAAGTCATGCCCCTTAAGTGAGTCGTGAAATCAACTGAGAGGGGATTTTTAAATAAACTATAAGAAAAGAGAAAATATCATAAAACACTATGCAATTCCTTGTTTCAGTATATAAATGAGTGTGTATTATGTGTGTGCTGGAATTCAATGCAAAAGATATTTCTTCCTATGAGCCTCAGTCAAAATAGTTTGAAAAACATGGCTTTAGATAGTTTTGGGAAATACTCTGCCTGTGCATAGTATGCTGTACTAAGATCCCCATTCCCTCATGAAAAAAAAACACAACCACACAATGTCATTATTAAGTGAACCCTGTAATATCTTACTTCTGTAAAGTTTAAAATACATGTATAGCTAAAATAGTTTGTTCTACATAGACTACAGAAAATGGAAAATATGAAAAAATATAAGATATACAAGATTTCACAAAAAATGAGGAAAAATCCCACAAACTATAGAAATAAACGGAACACAAGTGCCTAACTTGCTAAATCATAAGATTATGAAGAAGAACCAAATAAATAATAACTACCGCTATATCACTATCAAGACACATGTATACCCAAATCTTCTTAACAATGCAAGGTATTATTAGATCTACACGTAAAAAAAATATTACAACTAAAATCATGATTCTACCAAGTCTAAGTGATTCACCCAAGCTATTAAGCAAATAAGTGACATTACTGGACTTTGCAACTGAGACTGTGTGTATTGCACCAAAAGTCATGACCTTTCTATTATAGCAATGATTTCCAAATATTTTTATCACAAACTTCTACCAGTAAAATAATTCTGAGAAGGCACCATCAATATTCGTAAATGTATCCATAAATTATAAACATGCACCATTTATAGACTTAAAAAGTAAATAAAAATAAAATGTTTATAAGGCATGCCCAAAGGTCTATCTCTTCATACACACCAGTTAGATATAGTACTATGCTTATCTAAGAGATTGAAATTAGATGAGAAGGAAATGGAGACTGACAGACCATTTAAAAGAATATTGCAATATTTCAAGTGAGAATATTAAAGTTAGAAATACCCATTGTTACAGAAAATGAATGAAAAAACAGTCAGAAGGGAACAGTGTAGGATTTTGTAAGGAAGCAGAGATGGATATTGAGAGAAATATTACTGAATGTTCAAAAATTTAATGTGGGACAAAATAGACAAATCCATGAGAAGCATATCAGTTTGACTAATTGCTCTATCGTCCCCCAACTTGGTCATGAGTTTCACCTGACCCAGAAGCTATCCCTAGTTAAAACTAAGCAAGGAAAAATGGTTTTAAAAGCTTTCACTTATAATATTCCGAAAGGCTAGATTTTTACTGAAAAATCTTCTTTTCTATATCTCTAGGGAACTCTGGGACTTTCTTTTCTCATGCCTCCTTTGTGAACATATTCTCTCCGGAGCTTGACAACTGAGGGCTGCCCTCCTAGACTGAAACTCCACTTGGCAATCTCTCTTTCTCTGCTCTCCCATCTTTCCTTCCTTTATTCTTTACTTTCCTTCTTTCCTTCTCTTTCTATCTCTTCTTTTCTTCATTTCTCTGATTCTGTTACCTAACTGAGAAATAGAAATGCTGAATAACATTTATTATGTGTTATATATTTTTTAGAGCATAATTTTTATATTATGGCAAAATATACATAACATAAAAGTTATCATTTTAATTATTTTTACGTGTACACTCAAGTGGCATTAAGTACATTCACAATGTTGTGCAACCATCACTACTATTTCCAGAATTTTTTTAAGTGCTATATTTTAATAGTTGGTTATATGTTCCATCTTCTTCTACAGAACCTTGAAGAGCACTGCTTATATTTCTATATAAAATATATTAAACTATTGCTGCTTGTATGATATTCTCTACGCTTCAGTAAGTAGATTTCAATGTTAAGAAGATTTTACACTCAGAGGTAAATAACAAGGAAAGAATGAACGCAAAATCTGAAAGTAAATAATATTAGGGAATCAGATATTTCTGGCTCTTCCCAACTCTGAGCTGTATACTACTTTATTAAAGATGAACAAAATGGTGCATAGGAAGGTGGATGATGTCTCCGTGGCAATACCCGTCAACATAGCATTCTGTCAAAAAGATCAAGAGGGAGTTTGCCAACTGACTGTCAGGTATATAATGGAAATTCTTCAAAGGCAAGGAGGATAATTGAAATGGCTTCTTGCTTGCAATCAAAGGTACTTATAGACCATGCTTATTGCCACTAGCTAATTTCCACTATCTAGAACAATAAAGAGTAATCTTTAAAATTAGTAAATCTGAGAGTCAATGTAAATGTGTAGCATCATGAGTGAGAGTCCACTGGACTCTAGGTTTCAAAACCTTCTCTGCTCAGACCTTGGGTAATTCATTTAAACTCCCTGTGCCACAGTCATAAAATGGTGGATACTAATAGTGTCTACCTTTTAGGATTGTTGTGAGGATTAAATAAGTTAATGTCTAATACATCTAAAGCACTGATCATTGTGCAAGGCACATAGTTAGTACTAAGTGTTTGCAATTGTTATATGAACCTGTGAAAATTGTCTAAACTTTCAGATGAGAAGATATAGGAATCTTTTAAAACTTAAATGACATGGTGTATATAAATTATAAGCAATGTGTGCAATGGCTAAAACCTTACTTGATAGTCATTTTTATTGCTGGCAGAAATATAAAAGGCAAGAAATGGGAAAAGGTCCCTAAAGGGGATGAGAAGGAAAGAGGAGAAAAGCCAGACGTGCTCTATGTTTTCCCATTCCATTCTTTTTTCATTATAGAAAATATATAGCTAGATATCTATGATTACAGAGATTTTAAAAGATATGTAGATATCTTATCCTTTATGTATATCCATAATGGACAGTTTGGGAAATACAGAAAAAAGAAAGAAACAACAGTCATCATAATCTTACCACCCAAACACAGCCATTGGAAACACCTTATCTCTTTTCCTCCAGTCCTTCTTCCGTACAAAGCCTCAGTTCTTTGCATGTTCAGTTTCTATTATGTGCTGTCTGTATCTTGCCTCATCTCCACTAGTCTTTTATCCTCAAACATGTCAGAGAGGAGCTGGGCTTGACTTTTTTTTCCCCCTTTTTATTTATTTATTTGTTTGTTTATTTTTTAATTGCAGTAGTATTGGATTATAACATTATATAGCTTTCAGATGTACATAGTAAAATATTTCGAATTCTGTGTAGATTACATCATGTTCACCATCCCAAAATTAATTATAGTCCGTCCCCTCACATGTGAGCCTAATCACCCCTTTTGCCCTCCCCACTTCCCCTATGGTAACCACCAATCCAATCTCCATTGCTATGTGTTTGTTTGTCGTTGTTTTCATCTTCTACTTATGAGTGAGATCATACGGTATTTGACTTTCTCCCTCTGACTTATTTCACTCAGCATAATAGCCTCAAGGTCCATCCATGTTGTCACAAATGGCCGGATTTCATCATTTCTTATGGCTGAGTAGTATTCCATTGTGTATAAATACCACATCTTCTTTATCCATTCATCCGTTGACTGGCACCTAGGTTGCTTCCAAGTCTTGACTATTGTGTATAATGCTGCAATGAACATAGAAGCGCAAGTATCTTTATGCCTTTGTGTTTTCAAGTTCTTTGGATAAATACCCAGCAATGGGATAGCTGGATCATATGGTAGATCTATTCTTAATTTTCTGAGAAAACTCCATATTGCTTTCCATAGTGGCTGCACCAGTTTGCACTCCCACCAGCAGTGTACAAGGGTTCCCTTCTCTCCACATCCTCTCCAACATTTGTTGTTTCCTGTCTTGTTAATTATAGCATTTCTGACTGGAGTGAGGTGATACCTCATTGTAGTTTTGATTTGTATTTTCCTGATAGCTAATGATATTGAGCATCTTTTCATATGCCTGTTGGCCATCCGTATATCTTATTTGGAGAAATCTCTGTTCAGATCTTTTGCCCATTTTTTAATTGGGTTGTTGGTTTTTTTGTTGTTGAGATGTATGAGTTCTTTGTATATTTTGGATATTAACCCCTTATCTGATATATGGTTTGCAAATATCTTCTCCCAATCGTTAGGTTGTCTTTTCGTTTTGTTGATGGTTTCCTTCGCTGTGCAGAAGCTTTTTAGTTTGATGTAGTCCCATTTGTTCATTTTTTCTTTTGTTTCCCTTGCCCAATCTGACATGGTACTTGAAAATATGCTGCTAAGACCGATGTCAAGGAGCGTACTGGCTATGTTTTCTTCTAGAAGTTTTACGGTTTTGGGTCTTACATTCAAGTCTTTAACCCATTTTGAGTTGATTTTTGTGCATGGTGTAAGGTAATGGTCTACTTTCATTCTTTTGCATGTGGCTGTCCAGTAGGCTTGACTTTTAAGGACTGAAATATGGTATCTTCCAAAAATGCCCTGACTGACACTCATGAATATTTTCATGCTTGGTTTCAAACAGTTCATAACCAAAACTGAATGAGAAAAAATACATTTTTGCAAATACCATACTTAATTTCAACTGTTATTTTGAAAATAATACCATACTTAATTTCAATTGTATATATATGTGTGTGTGTGCATACATATATATTCTCAAAGAAATACTTCTTCTAGCATTTCTTTTCTTTCTTTGCAATACAACCACTATGTAAGCTAAATTTCTTTGAATAATAACAAATTTTGCAGCAGGCAACCATGATCATCACAGGGAGGGGAACCATATGACTTCCAGGACCTTATAAAACATGAGCTACATGAAGATAGTTTCCCATCCTATGGCTCTAAAACGATACAGAATACTGAGAGAACAACTTGTCTTCTCAAATTGAGCAACTTTTTTTTTCATTTTTTGAGGAAGACTGGCCCTGAACCAACATCTGTGCCCATCTTCTTCCACTTTATATGTGGGACACCTACCACAGCATGGCTTGCCAAGCGGTGCCATGTCCGCATCCAGGATCCGAACCGGTGAACCCTGGGCCACCGAAGCGGAACTTGCAAACTTAACCGCTGCACCACAGGGCCAGCCCAAATTGAGCAACTATTTAGAGTTACACATTGCCATTTTTAAGAGGAAAAGCTTAAAAATCCTTAAATTAGAAAATTTTAAAATCCTTGAAATAGAAAGGAGAAAAACTATACATACTCAGACATAAGTATAAACTTGATTTTTAATTAAATCTTATTTTCTTACATAGTTGGTGAAGCTATATTTTCTCAAACTATCTCCATTTGGATATCAAGCAATAATGTATTCTCCACATTTAGAGAAGACTAGAATAAACCACCCAACAAGAGAATATTTCATAATAAAACCAAATGGCCTGTTTAGATCCTAAAACAGATGTCATGTGGATACACATAGAACATGTAGCAATTAAAACATAAAAATATTTTAAAACATACCTTTGCCAGCTTTATTTCAAGTGAATATAAGTACGTCCTTAGGAATGCATCACAACAGAGTCTATATAAAACTGATTCCGCAACAAAAAATAAGGCAGGCAGATGATCATAATCAAAAGAAGCATGGTCCAGGGAAGCATAAAGCATATCTAAAGCTTCTGAAATATTAAAAAGTAGAAACTCCATAATTTATAAATCATGCTATTTTTCTACATGCTACAATTAAGTCTTGCAATTAACTATTTGCTCAGTCGCCAAGACCAGGCAGGTTTCAAAACAGTTACAAGTTCTTTGACACCCTTCCCAACAAGAGGTGAAGTCTATGCTCCCTTGCCCTTGAACCTGAGCAGGCCTTGTGACTGCTTCAAACAACAGAACATGGCAGAAGTGACACTGCATGACTTCTGAGGGGTGCTTTCTTCCCAGGCATGTCTTATGGAAAAGCAATTCAACAAAAAGTACTCCAAACAGATGTGTCTTTACCTCTCTTGGTGGAAACCAGGCCATGTGAGCACCCCTAATCTAATCACTGACAAGCAAAGGGGAACCGCCATGATTAACTTAGATCAACCACGTTTCAGCCCCGGAGGCTGGGAAGGGCCAGGACTGTTCTGAATCACGTGACTCTGCAGTCTTCACTGCCGTTAAACTGAGGTTTAAGTGACAAAGAGCAGGTAGCTGTTGGTTGCTGGCAAGGCAAAAGTGTTTATTTCAATATCATTTAAACATTTAATAGAGGTCAGGCCATGGACGGCACTGCGATGAAGTGCCATAAAGGCAAGTTAAATACAAAATCCTTCTTACTCTTCCTATTGCTTGAAAACTCCCAGATAGCACTACAAAACCCAATTTACATGGGGAAATGCTTTGTGACCTCATATGGTTAACATTCTAAAACTCATTTTAAAAGGTACACACATATAACTTAGGACAACGAGAGAAGGAATTTTACCTCCTTAAAAATAATGCTTTTTAATTTCTTTTTTAGATTGGTTGAGGGTGGTGGTTTGATAGAAGACACATAAATGAGAAGTGATCAAAGAAAGGTAATGAGTAAAACGGCTGTTTAAAATAAGTGAAAAACAAATGGCCATTTGGTTAATGTTTCATGAGTAAGAATTATAAAATGCAGAAACAAGTTTCTCTAAAGTATAGTGCCTATTGTAATTGAAAATCACTAAACGACATTTTATATTACTTTTTAATTTGTTCCTAATTTTAGAGAAAAGCAATAAAGATGATGCTGAGCAAAAGTTTTTAAAACAATTTTGTAATTAAAAAGTCGAGCAGTCAAATTCATAAATTCAAAATTACAAAAGGGACTTTCATAATGAAACATTATCAGGTATTTCAATAGAGAAAGGCAATATTTCCTTGGCTCCTGCACAATTTCTACATATTTAAAGGTCTCAAATTATGCCTTCACTGCTAATCTAGAAAACACATAAGGTAACTAAGAAGACCTTAGTTAGAGCACATACCGTCTTGGATTTCTCCTTTGCACTGAGCCAGATATACCACTTCAGTCCATGCTGTAGGAAGATGAACTTGCCTCCCAGCGCCTAAGGTTCTGAGACCCAATTTTCTCTGTTATGGGGAAGCATGAAAGAGACAAACCAAAATATGCAGCTTTTAAAAAATCAATTAATTAATTAATTTAGATTATCCCTTAGTTACATTCTGGAAGTCATTCTATGAGGCTGATGCTCTGTGGCCAGAGTTGTAGAACACTTTATAGTTTTGCTTTTATTATTTTTATTTTTTGACATTTTACGTAAACTGTATTAGTTAAAATGTAGAGAATGTTTGTCAATAGTCTGAGTAATATCATTAGTTATTTGCTGAAAATAATTCTCACTCTTTACTTTCTAGGGATTACTTCTATCCCATTTCCAAAAGAATGCATCTCTGATATTAGAAGGAAAAGTATATTAAAGAAATGTGATTCAACAGAAATTAATTTGATGCCAATTTGCTGGAAAACTCTGGCTCCTTCACTGTGGATGGACTAAAGATAAAGCAGACAGAGGTATCAAGATTGCCCCCCTTCTCTTAATGTGACCACTCCTGGGGCTGCCCAAGGGAGAAGTTGGCCAATCGGAGAGAAGCTCATTGATGAATCTAATTTCTAGTACCTTTCAAAAGTACACTTTCTGGTACACTTATCAAGAGTATATTCATTTTTCTAATCAAATTTTATCATTTTTTTTTCAAATTTTTAAATATATGGGCAATCATGAAACAAAATACTGGGAAGTAACAACGACCACAACAAAAAAGATGGCTTAATTTATGCCCTGGTTTTGTGCAACTTTTATTTCATGAATTATTCGGTATTAAAGCAAAATTATATGTATATTATTTCTCTGCCAAACTTAAATGGGGTCTAATGTAGGAAAGGCAAAACAAGGACTTATTTCACTTCCTGTTGTGCTTTGATATGTCTTTAAAAATTTGGGAATTAATGGTATACTCTTAAAGAACTTGTTTTTACAAGTTAAGTGAATAGTTTGTTAAAGAACAGAGTACTTTGTACATGTATAATAAAGATTTAGGAAATTTTTTTTCCTCTTTGGGACACATCATATCCTAGTAAACTTTTAAGGAAAAAGTAGAATTTTCATAATCAAAAATTTATTTGTCAACCTTTGATTTTGCTGCGGGCTCTCAGGCTAGTGTTGACAGATATATTTTCTAATGATTTACGGAGATTCTTCATCCAAAAAGCCATTTGACACTGAATTATTTGGTTATAAGCTTTAACTTTAATTTGCATTAATATTTTTAACTATGCTTTCTTATAATTAAAGAAAGCTGTATTCTTATTTTTTATTTCAATATCTTAGAACATATAATCACCCACCAACTAGAAGAGAAAGTCCACATACTAAGTAATCAAATAGTGTGCCATTACCTTACATCTGAGAATGTTTTTTCTAGCTTGTTCCAAAATTTCTTCCTTCTCTTTTGGATTTTTTGTTTGGTTGAATCTCCTGATGAATTCTTTTGTGACTGAAAATAATGGCCTAAACAAACAAAAAAAATCAATAATTATAGCTATCAGTTCCAACTTTTAATTAATCAACTTCCAGTGGTTAAGTGTAACTATTTCCTAAACAAGTACTTTACCTTAATAAGAATGTTTCTCACACACACACACACAATCAGTAAAATAAAAAATATATGTACAGGCCTCCTAGATTGATCTTATCATATCCTTGGATTGAGAAACATAATTCTTACGATGTCAAAGAATTTCGTAGCCACTGAAAAAGTTTCTAAAATGGTTGCCAGAAGTCTTGTTGGTGTAGGCCTTCTTCACAGGTAAAATCCAGCACAGCTTCAGTTATGTTGAAGACTGATTTATCTCCTCACATAAATCAGTGTTGGTTCAACTTAAGCTAAGCCTTTACTCCCTCCATGCAAGTAGAATCAGTCCAACTGTGGCTGGAGTAAAGTGAGCAGGGGAGGAAAGATGTATGTTGTAAGGTCAGAGAGGTGACAAGTCGCCAGATTAACTCTGGATGAGATGGGAGGCTATTGCAGGGCTTTGATAAGAAGAGTGGCATGATTCAATTTACGTTTTAACAGAATCATTTGGATGTTGCATTGAGAGCTGGAGTGTGGGGAAATGGGATGTTGCAAGAGAGGGAGCACATGTATGCTTAGGTGAGAGTAATGGTGACTTGGATCAGGATTATAGTAATGTAAGTAAAGAGAACAGTTTGGATAATGGATATATTTTGACATTATCTCCAACCAGACTTCCCAATGATTTAGAAATTAGGCATGAGAGAAAAAAAGGAGTCATGATTGAACTGAGTAACTAGAAGGATGGAATTGCTATTTACTGACATGGGAAAGACTGCCACAGGAGCAGATTTAGGGTAAGGTTAGAGAATAAGTTCAGTATTGGACATGTTAAGTTTGAGATGACCATGGGCATCCAAGTGGAGACATAGAGTAGGCAGTTGGATATATGAGTTTGAATTTCAGGAGAAAATTTCAGGCTAGATACATCAATTTTTGATTGATTACTACATATATGGTATTTAAAGTCTTGTGAACTGAAAAGATCCCATGGGGAAAGTGTAGAGAGAGTAGACAAGTATTTCAAAGAGAAACAAGAAAAATAAGTTGAAGGTGTATGCAAGACAATGAGTAGAGTGATTATAATGATGTACCACAGAATTTATGACGCATGTGGGATCAAAAGAGACCTCAGAGGAATAGTGAATAGGTAGTAGAATTAATGAGTTGTTTATTTGTGTGTCAAATAATTGTTGGAGTCATGCCATTAGAAAGAGTGATCTGCAAGAATAAAACACATTTTTAACAACTTACTATATTCATAATGTACTAAATTAGTTGTTCTGTGGGATACGGGGGAAAAAAAGAATAAAAATCAGATTTTTCCCCTGAGTAACTCAGAGTCCTACTGGGGAGACAGATGTATGCAAATGTAATGACAGTACCACATGATCACAGGATAAGCAGAGGTAATGTCATGGTGCCCTGAAAACTAGAACCAAACATAGACATCCCAGTGAACAATGATTAATGAAATAGCCAACTCTTAAACTGCCATCCTAAAATGGGCATTTATTCAGTAAGCTTTTATTGACTATCTCCCATATATCAGACACTAAGCTTAAAACTGGGGATACAATGGTAAAATAAACAAACAACCCCGCCCTCATGGAGCTTATAATAAAATAGAGGAAGAGTTGAGGTGTTACAACTCAGAAAGTCTGCTAGAATTGGGCATTTTGAAATGATTGACTTCATTCTTGATATCCTGTTCTCATTGTACTCTTGCTCTTGGAGATATCTGATTAGATAGATAGGGTGAAGGTTGGTTGAAAATTCTTTCTCAATAGTCACCTAGGATGACGTATCTTTGATCTACATGGACCTACTCTGCATGAAGAGTACAAAATAGCTTTAATCTTCCCATTTGTACCAAGTGCTAAGGGAATTATAAGAAAGTACCCCCTTTATCCATTTCATGTTTTATAAATTTCATTAGAAATTAGGTTTTTAAAAATATTAACATAACAGTGCTGTTTATAACAAACAAAACATACAGAGATGCGTGAAGAAAAAGTTAAGAGATTGCCTCCCAACACTACTGCCTCCAATTCTACCCATCAGAAATAGCCAAGACTAATGGTTTAGTGTGAGTCCTTGCATATCTTTCTCAATGCTCACAAACATTGACCAACCTATACACACTATTTTAATAAATGGAACCACATATACAACACTGCAGCATGCTTTCTTCATTAAATTTATCAGATATTCCTCAAGTTCAATTGATACTAATATGCAGTAACATGGATGTACAAATGTATCAATTCTTTTATTGACTGATATTTCCCATTACTTCTTGTATTGGCATTTCATTACTTCATGTATAATTTTTGCCACACTAACTGATGCTGTAATTTAAAAAAAAGTTCTTGCACTTCTTGTACATGGGGCCAACAGTAAACAAGTGCACACTATTCCAATTTATCAATCTCCACACTATATCGATAGTTAAATATTTTGATTACCACCTCTGCTTATAAATATATTTATATAAAGACATCATAAGAGAATTAAAAGCAAAACTTTGAGTGGTAGGACATATTTTCAACACATATAACTGACAAAGTGTTCATATCTAGAATACATAAGGAACTCCCAAACAATAGAAACATGGAGAAGAGGTTTAAACAGGTAATTCACAAAAGAAGAAATGCAGTTGGGCAATAAATATGTGAAATTATTATTAACATCATAAATAGGGAAATCTAAATTAAAACCACAATGAGATGCTACTCCACACCCACCAGAATGACTAACATTTAAAAGAGGATGTGGAGTTACCAGAATTCTCTCATGCTTCTTGCAGTAGTGTAAATTGGTACAACCACCTTGGTAATCAACTGAGTGTTACCTGCCAAGACTGAAGAGAGACATACCCACTGACTTAGCAATCCCAGTGCTTAATATATACCCAATAGAGATGTGTGCACCTGTACACCAGGGGACATGTACAGAATGCTCAAATCAACACTTTTCATAAGAGCTAACATCTGGAATCAAACCAATTCTCCATCTCATGGACCAAAAAGTGGGCTATGTCTGTGAATAAAGGTTGAACAAAACATTCTCTCCTTTCCAACGGACAAATTTAAACTTGGGTTAATTTTCTAGTTCTATTCCCCTGAAAACCTAGCAAAAGTGGATGTCATCTGTGTTATTGGAGCCATTACTTAGTAAAAATGACCTGATTGGTACACTACATCTGGACTAGGCGGGCTATGAGTGAACTATAAATACCTGATGAAGAGAGCCTTTGGGCTTCCCAGAGTGCACGTTCTTTGAAGGAACCCATAAATCTGTTTTTAAAAAAGTCAGTGGTTTCACTTTGGGACAGCCTGTGTATCTACTGCACGAGCTCTCTGAGTCTTATGTCCTCACATGATCAATCATTTGGACGGGCTAAAGAAGACTAGCTCCTAGTCTTCACACACTATCTTATGTTGTGTGGGCTGCTATAAGAACTCTCTCAGGAGGTAAACAGTTGCCACTCTGCTGGCGTGTTGAGTTTCCTGTGCTGTATCCTGCTAAATGATGTCGTCAATGGTGAGTGCAGCCTATCATAATCATATGAGTCTGTCTCGTTGAGCCTAAGAAGACCCAAGAGTGGGTATTCAGTGTTAAGGAAATAAAAATAAACAAGCTGCAGCTATACGGGCAACAAGGATGATCTCACAAACATACTATTACTCCAGACACACAAGAATACACGCTATAATATTCCATTGATATAAAGCATAAAACTGTAAAGAAAGCCAAAGGAAAGGTAGGCGAGTGCAGAATGTTATCAGGGAAAGAAGGGGATCTTTTTGGAAGGAGTTACAAAAGAGACTTCTGAAAATGATTTACTTCTTCACCTGGTGCGTACACAAGTGTTTGCTCTATAATAATTTTTAAGCTTTATATTTATTTTTATATACTCTTCCATCTGTGTGTTAACATTTTACAAAAAAAGCTTTTAAACATTAATGGCAAGATCTAAGAGTATATGTACTTTTAATTATAACACATTATTTAAAAATATTTTTAGGGGCCAGCCTGGTGGCGTAGTGGTTAAGTTCACACACTCTGCTTTGGCAGCCCAGGGTTAATGGGTTTGGATCCCAGGCACAGACCTTCACACCACTCATCAAGTCACGCTGTGGCGGCATCCCACATACAAAAATGGAGAAAGATTGGCATAGATGTTAGTTCAAGGCTAATATCTTCCTCACATACACACAAAAAATTTAACATTCTAGTCATTCATATTCATAGTAGTAAAGCATGAAAATTCCCATTTTCCACATCCTCACCAGAACAAGATGATATCAGTTGTTTTAATTATTGCCAATTTAATTGATGAAAATAGTATTTCCCTGCGGTTTAAAGTTTGTATTTCCCTATTAGTATTATTGAGCATCTTTTCCTGTAAGAATGACTTTACATTCATTCTTACATTTTCTGTTCTGTGACGTGCATGTTTATATATTTTGTTCATTTTTTTTCTTTATTAGGATTTTTGTCTTTTTTCTATCAACTCGAGGCAATATTGTACAGTGGTCAAGGGCACAGTCCCAGGAGGTTAAGTGCACAGGCCAGACTGCCTGGGGTTTGAATCTCACTCTGTCCCTTACTAGATCTGTCACCTTAAGTGGTTTATTTAACCTATCTGTGCCTTAATGTCTCTGTCTGCAAAACGGAAAAATAAATATACATCTTTTGTGGGTTGTTTTGAAAGTTAAGTGAAATAATATATGTGTTGTACTTAGAAGAATAACGGGCACATGCTAAATACTCAATGATAACTGGCATGATTATCATATTAAAATTTTGCAGGTACTTTTATGTCAGTATAATATTTGGGTTTTTTCATTGTTATGCTAACTTTGGCCATATATTAAAATTTCATACAGTCACACACCGAATAATGACGTTTCGGTCAATGAGAGACCACGTATACGAGGGCAGCACTGTAAGATTAGTACCATATAGCCTGGGTATGTAGTAGACTATACCATCTATTCACTACTGGAAGGGAGGAAGAAATTTTCCTCTACCCTTCCTGGTAAATTGACATAAGATAGATTAACAGGAGAAAAGAAAACAAAAGTTTAATAACACATATACATAGGAGAAAGCCAGGAAAACTGAGTAAATTGCTAAAATGACCAAAGCCTTCACCTTTAATACCATTCTGAGCTAAAGACGAAAGAAGATGTTGGGCGTGGGGAGAGTTAGGGACTTCAAAGGGAAGGAAGGCGATTCAGAGGCAGGTGAAAAGGAGCAAAAGTTTAGAAAACAAGTGTTTCTTTGGCCACATAGAAACAGAACACAGAGGGGAGCCCTTCAAATGGGTTTTTCTAGGTTCCTCCCTGTTCTACCAACTAGTTCATGTTATGCTAAGGTGATAGCTCACTTCTGAGAGGCTTTTTTAATCTGAATTCTTCTATGCAGTTAAGGAGGAGGTAACAAGAAAAACTTTCTGAGTCTTTTGTTTCTTAAAAATAATCCTCAGTACATTCTATGATGTTCAGACAACAATGAAATAACTCGACACATTTCTCAGAATGTCCCCATGGTCAAGCAACACATGACTGCCTTTATATATGATTCCATTTTCCTTCATTATTTCTGGGTTTCTTGTTTAGATGATGTCCCTGACCCAAATCATATACAAATAGACACCTATATTTTCTTATAATAATTTTTTATATTTATAATCTATTTGCCATTTACTGTTGAAAATGTTGAGAAATATGATTCTAACTTGTTTTTTTACTTCAGATAGGCTGCTCATAGTGACTTCCATCCAAGAGTATGGAAAGGCGGGGAAGAAGAGTAACTTTACAGTGGAGAAACCTGACAAACTGCCTCAGCCAGGTGATCAAAGTCAACATCCACAATGATAAATTGTGCTGATTGTATGTACCCTTGATATAATGTGATGAGAATGGTACTTAACCTCTGAGGTCTTTCTCATATACAAAAAAAATCCGTAACCCTAGTTATGGATCATGAGGAAAACATCAGAAAAATTCTAATAGAGAAACATTCTACAAAATGCCTGACCAGTACTCCTCAAAACTGTCAAGGTTGTCATAAATAAGGAAAGTCTGAGGAACTGTCACAGCCAAGAAGAGTTGAAGGAGACATGACAACAAAACTTAATGTTGTATCCTATATAGGATCCTGGAACAGAAAAAAGGCATCAGGGAAAAACTAGGAAAATCTGAATAATGGATGAACTTTAGTTAATAATAATGTATCTTTATGGTTCAATATTGTGACAAATGTACCATACTAATGTAAGATGTTAATAATAGGAGAAACTGAATGCGGGGTATATGGGAACTCTCTGTACTATCTTCTTATATATCTAAAGCTATTCAAACAATAACAATACCTAAAACTGTTCAAAACTATCATCTAAAGCTGTTCTAAACAGTATTATATCTAAAACTGTTCTAAACAATAAAGTGTACTTTAAAAAAAGAAGTGTTGACAGATAAGGAATGGAAAGTGAACAAAAATCACTTTGAAATAAAGTCATTTGTTACTTCATTCTGTATTAATTGAGCACCTGCTGTGAGTCAAGCACTCTTCTAGGCAAGAAGACACAAAACAAAAGTCAATCAAAAACTGATGCGCAGTCACTTGCCTCACAGATGGTATACTCTGTTGGGGGAGAACAGATATACAATAAACAAGAAAACAAATAAATGAACAAGATGATTCCTGTGAACGGTAAGTGACGTGAAGATATAACCAGAGTGGTGTAGAACAGAGTAGCAGGGAAGGGGATCCTTTATGTTAGACGATCAGGGAAGATGCTGAGGGAGAGACATTTGAGCTGAGATGAGAAGGAGACCAACAAGGCAAGAGTCAGAGACAAAGGAGAGGCTGATGATAGGTCAGGAAGACAGCCAGGGACTAGATCTCCAGGAGTTTGGACCACGGGGTAGAGTTTGATTTTCACTCTAGATGTAATGGGAAGACACTACAGAGTTTAAATTAGAGCACAACAAAATTTCACTCGCATTCTTAAGAGATCACTGAGGCTGTTTTTCAGAGAGCAGAAGGGGGACACTGGCCAGGAGGCTGTTGCAGAATGGCAGGAACTAGATGATGATGACTTGGTGGAGGGAGGCAGAGGATGGTACTAATGGAGATGAAGAAACTCCCTAGGTCACACAATTACAAAGGGCCAAGAACTCATCTCAGATCTGACTCTAAAGCCTACGAAAATCTTCTCCATAACTTAGTATTAGTGTATCTGTCTTAGATTCCTTGCTTTAAGCTGATTTTCTTAAGTTTTTCCTTACTGCTGTATACACAATTTGCTTAGTGAACACCTGGTGATTGCCTTATAAATACTAAAATGTACTTTCTCTGTTTTACAAAAAGGAAAAGGAGGATCAGAGTGGTTAAGTATCAAACTCAAGGTCATTGATTTAAAAGAGAACAGAGCCAATATTTGAAATAAACTGTCTGACCCAGTCTTTGCAGTTAGCTCTTTTTAGAAGATGCCTCAGAATGTTTTACCGTATAAGAATGTCAAACGCATTCCTCTTAATAAAATAGTAGTCAATGCAGTTTAAGCAGATTTTTCCCTCTACCAACCACAGACACCCCCAAACATATACATACACACACAATATCCAGGATTTCAAATACAAATTTTAAAATATATTTTCTCAAATTAGGTATTTTATCTTAGCTTTTTCATAGGCTTTGAGGAAAATGCATTTACATCATTTTATTTCTAAAGCAAAATAAAGCCTCACGATAAAAATAATATCTAACTCAATTTCTATGCTTAGAATATGTTTTATAATTAATTTTAGTTTTGTCAATTATTTTTCAACATGGATCACGGCCTGTGCTGAATCATTGAAAATATGGAAATCTAGTGCTTTTTAGCTTTCTGTACAGATATTGAGTCTCTTAATTGGTCTCCTGTAGCTCATGTCAATAAATATTTAATGGGAAGTAGATATAGCTATTTTAACCATTTCTAGTCCATCACAAGTAAATTGAGATTACTATACAAATTAACACATTTAATGATACATAAAATATTTAATAAGAAGCACAAGGACACTTTAAAGAGTAAATACAGACATTTGAAAAGAAAATATACTTTAGCTTCACACATTCCAATTTCTTCAAAATATCAAAGGATCTTACAAAGAAAAATGTGATCTACTGTCAGTGTGTAAGTGCAGTCCTGTGGAACAGGTGGTGAATAAAGAGCATCATTCTAATTTTACATATAAAGAAAATATTCTGAAGTCTCCTGATTGTATGGATACCCAATCCAAACTGACCCTTTACTTAGATTATCTGTGAATTCAGAAGTTTCTTTTAGCTGACAATTCATTTGTTCAGTAAGTATTTAAGGAAAACCTCCTATACATAAGATATTTTGCTAGATACAGTGAGGGTTAGAAGAGGAACCAGGCTTGGCCTCAGGAAGTTCCCAATCTAGGAGGGAAGTGAGACACATCACTAATGATGTAACATCAAGGAGACATACTGAAAAAAGGAGATAAAATTCCGTGGGAGTTCAGTAGTAGAGATCATGATTCCAACACTTCCTAGTCCTACACTATTTGCTTAATCATTTAATCTGTGTGAGCTATAATTTTCCATCTGTGGAAATGAGGTCAAAATCTTGTAGAATTTTGAAAAGCATTAAACCAGAACACACAGTCTAGTTCTGGCACATAGTCAACGCTGGATAACTGCTAGGTATAAGCATTACTGTTTGGGGTTAAAGATTCAGAAGAAGCTTCTTTGCAGTAATGGCACTTGAGCTGTACCTTGAAGGATAGACAGGAACTGGAATGTGACAAAATAGCAGTTGTCCTTTCAAAATCCTTTCTCTGTTTCTTCTTAGGCAAATGATCACCCAGCTATATTTCCCAGTCTTTCTGGCAGCTGGATATAGCCACATGGCCAAGCCACTGGGGTGTGAGCAGATGTAATATATGCAGATTTCAGGTCACCTCTAACTTAAAGACTTGCTACTTTCCCTAGAATGCTATTTATTCTCCTTCCAGGGGACTAGAACACAAACACAGTGATGAATCAGCTTTGATTAGGCAGAAGAGCACAATACCCTATGAGATAATGAGGGTCCTGAGTTTCCTACTGACCCCGAAAGCGGAGCTGTCCTATCAGCCTAGACCCATTCATACATCAGATAAATACGCTTCTTCTATCCTACTTAAGCCACTGAATTAGAGGCCTCTTTTATAGTTGCTTCAAATTTACCCTAACTAATACAAATAGGAACAAAGGGGAAAAAAATGATGAACTTTAACCTAACATAGAGTGATTGAATGCTTAAAATCAAGATAGGAAATGAATATGGAAATGCTAGGTTGAGGACAAACACAAATGGCATTGAATGGTGATCTATGGCAGAGACTTATAACTGTCTACATCAGTGTTATTCTCTTCCTACTAAAAGATTCTTTCTTGCAGTTAGGTATGCCCAAATGTCTAAGCTTCAGCTAGTAAAATGTAAGTAAAATTCAGATAGTAGTTTTGGGAAGTCTCCTGAAAAAGGGCACAAACCCTTTGTCTGCCTTTCCTCTATCTGCTACATGAAATATGACTGTGATAGCTGGAGCTTCAGCAGCCATGATGGACCATGAGATGGCCTAAGTGTAAGCCATGTGCAGCAGAGCAGCTACTAGGAAGGAACTTGCTCCCAGATCACCATATCAGTTCTGAACTGACTACATTCAGAGAAATAAACTTCTATTCTGTTTAAGTGTGATTGGTATTTTAGATTTTCTTAAAGTGGGCACTAATTCTATACTATACATAGAGTTTTGAGTTATATTTGATAAATTTTAAGAGGGAATTATTTTGCAGAGGAGCAATGAGATTACTGCTGTACTTTTAGATGACTAAATTGAAAGTCACGTTGAAAGGTTTGGAGTGAGGAGTGACTGCTGGAAAACAGTTGGACAATTATTCCAACAAATTCAGGTAAGAAGTAATAACTGAACTGCAGTTTGGACAATAAAACGAGGAAGAGTAAATGAATGTGAGAGATTAGGTGGAGACTAAATCGATAGGACTTGATGACTAATAGTATATGAGAAAAGAAATTGTGAGGGTGGACATACAGATAATCTCCAGGTTTTGAGACTTCATGATTAGTTCTAGAGAGCTGACATCAAGAAAAATTAGACGGAGGAATCTGGGCAGATGATCTGTGCCATTCTGGACAACTGACTATGATTTACCTGTGAGACATCCAAGTGGAGAGGTCTATAATCCAAATAGACTCGTGAGGCGGGCATTAGGAAGTGAATAAGATATGGAAATAAAGATTTCAGATTCACCTACATATTAGTGATCCTCAAAGCTATGAAATTTCAAGAGGAAGAGTACTGAGAAAAAAGAGTCAAGGGAGATCTTTGGACAAATGCCACAGTTAGGAGAGAAGAAGGAAAGACGAAACAGTAAGCATGATAGGAGATTCAGGAAAGTACTACAATGGAATTCAAATCTGTGTACAATTTGTGGTGTAAACTCCTCTCTGAGAATTGTTGATTCCTCATAGTCCCTGCTGGACCAGTGGCTCTAACCACTGTATTAGTACCATATGATGCCACCCTCCTGACCGTAGCTGATTGGGTCACAATAGGCATCGGACTCAAGGTGGGCCAACCCTATCCTCTCCCAAGGGATTTTACATAATTATCTGATACTTTAATTCATTGTTATTAGAGTTGAAAGGTCCTGTAGAGCCAAGAGGTGGCTTTTGCTGAGAGATCATTCAGGACAACAAAGCACCCCAAAGCAGAAAGCTACTTGTTCACCATTGTAGCCCCCAATCAGTACTTGATTTACTAACACACAGCCAGATTTCCTACCCTTTTAGAGTTCATAGTCTAGTGTAGATGAAGACTATATCTGCCAAGTTGACCATTTTATCTCCAGTACCAATTAGAGAAGACAGTGAATACTGAATGAATGAATGAGGCCTAGCTAGACTTTCTGCCCTCAGGTTCCACAAGACAACCCAAACCCTTCCATTACATTTTTCCTTTCTTGAGTTAATTTTAAATGTGTGCCTGTTTCAGGCAAACATGCAATCCTAGAATAGATTGAAGATGAAAACCATGACCAAAAATTCACATCTGCAGAGATATCAAGACCAAGGACAAAGAGATCATTAGAGTTAATGTTTAGAAAGTCAGTGGAGATCTTTAAGAGAGTAGTTTCACTCGTGCATCATTGATACAGAGTTGAGGTTAGGGATAAGAAAAATCTGATGTCTGAAAACATTCCCCAAAATGAAAGCATACAGAGCTTGCAAGGTCTTCATGATCAGCGCCTACATTGGCCATAAACATTGAGCAGAGTCTCAGATGCACCTGATGCCTGCGTGACCTTCATAGCCCAAACTGAGCTGCCCATCCCCTCCCACATTTGGAGTAACCACATACAACCTGGAAGTATGGATGAGTTAGCATCTATGGGCAGACAGTGGTGTAAGCCCAAGTATAAGAGGACTGTGGTTTCCAAGGTCTTACAAGGCCTTACACACTTTGTACAGATATTCCTATCAGTAGTTACTGATCTCTCATTTGGGATAATACATCTTAAAGGAAGATACATTGCAATATATAATTGAATGTGTTCATGCTCTTAATGGCCATCCAGCTCCTAAGTTACCACATTTTGGTTAAATCGTCTGTAACCAACCCCAAATGCTAGAAGTATAGATGTCTCAGGATAAAATTAATAGACTTGATTGCAAGGTCTTAACCATTACAATTTCACTTAAAGGCTTATAATAGTTCAGATAAATGAAAAACGAACACTATAGATCAAATAAACAAATGATCACAATATAAATGTAAGTCTAAAAAAGTTTCCTTTTGCTTTGCCAGCACACATTTAGAGCCCACACTACAGACCTATATTGTATTGTAAATGTATATAGATCTAAATCAATAATATTATATAGGCATGTACATATAATGCTTTAAAATATTTAGAGCATATATCTCCAGAACAAATTTTACTAAATATAAACATGTCAAAAACATTAATAAAAAGGAAACATTTCAGGCTTATTAACATTTCAGGAAGCTTTGAAGACTAAAGCCTCTCAGATATAAAAAGTACTCAAGCAGCTTCTATGAGAAAGAAAGAAAATAATCTAATAGCTTAACTAAATCCTCCTAATATAAGACTCTTTATATATTCTCTTTAATTTTTTTCAGTCTGCTAAAGTAAATGTGTATATTTGATCTAAGTCTTCAAAATCTTTTCATCTTTTCCATCTCTGAGATGAAGTAGAAAAAGCCAAACATACTATACAAAGTAAAATAATTTTAGTTATAAAAGAAAACAGTGACAAAACAGTATACTCTGAACCAGTAATCCATTGAAAGATTGGGTAATTTTCTCTTTGTCCAGAAATGTGCGAACTTCAGTACCTCACCTGAAGAATTTACTTGAAGCCCTATATGTGTCTCTAATAGAACCCACACTAAGCCTGCAAAACCCATGTTTCTAAGGAAAAATAAGTGAAGCAAATACAGCATGAGACCTATGACAATTCACACAACACCTAAGAAGAAAAACAAAGGTGACGTTCCCTTGTACAGGATAGCTCTCTGCTTCATCTCAAACAGCTGATGCCAGGGACAGACTCTGGTTTCCCTTGATATAAGGGGCCACGGAGACAAGACCAAGTATGTTTTCTATATGACTTTAGGGTAAGAAAAAACCAGGATTTTCAAGGTGTGGGAAACTTACAGGAGACTCCCTGCACCTTGTCTGACTAAATATCTGAGGTAAGAGCAATCAGAACTAATTCCAATGCCTTCTCCCCAACCCCAGGGAGCTATAGAGAAGGACAGAAAAAGAAAAAATATACATATTCATGCATATGTGTTATTATATTGCTGAGAAGATCAGTCTGAATACAGATTTACACCTCAGGCAAACCCAGATACTTGGCCAAGAAAACTCAGGCAGTGAATTTAACTTCAGTTGTCCAGGCACCTGGCAGAAAAGCAAATGAAAAGATTCCCTGCAGGATGACATATTTCTCCTCAAAAAATACACAGAAACATTTTTTTCCCCAAGAACCAGTGAGAAATGATAAGATACAGGAAAAAATATGACATAAATGAGAACAATAGACATTACACACATACCAAGACTCCAGTTATTGTAATAATCAGACACAAATTATAACCATTATACTTAGTCTACATTATGCTTACAAGTATCTACAGGCAGTCAGAAACTCTAAGTCTACATAGAAGCTTTGAAGAAAAATAAACGAATTACTAAAAATGTAAGATAAAGTTTTTAAAACTCAATAGATAAATTTGGTAACGAGAGAGAATTAGTTATGTGGAAAACAAATTACATATCAGAATAAAGTGCTCAAAATAGAAGAGACATAAAAAGGTGGAAAACGGGGATGAATGAGTAAACGATATGAAATACACAATAGATTGTCTAAAATACATTTAATCAAGAATCCCAGAAGGAGAGAAAAGAGAAAATGGGTTGTTAAGGTAGTATCTGAAGAAAGAATATCTGATAATTTTTCAAGAATGATGGAACACAAAGTCCACAGATTCAAAAGGTCCAAGAAATCCAAGCAGAAGAATGTTTTTTTAAATTACATTCTGACACATCAGTAAAACTGCAGAAAATGCAAGACAATAAAAATTTGTTTAAAGCACCCCAAGTAAGGGAAAAGAGATTAATCTTAAAGAAAAAGCATCAAAATTTCAGCTAACTTCTCAACAGCAATAATGGAAGCTGTGAGTGGAATGATATCATCAATGTGCTGGGGGAGAAAAAGAATAAAAGTAATAACAGACCAAAGGTAATTCCATATTCAGTTTTAAATTTCTTTCAAGAATAAGAATAAAATAAAGATATATTCAGAATAACAAAAACTGAGTTTTTTCAACAACAAAATCTTACCAAGGAAAGTTTAATAAGTTGTACATTTGGCAAAAGAAAAATGAGGTCTAAGAAGCAAGAAGGAATGAGAAGGAAAGAAAGTGATAAACAGTAAATAAAATATAAAGGAACATTAACTACTTAAAATAATAAAGTCTGGTGTGATTTTCAAAAAGCACAAAATAGAATTAAAATCCCAGATAAGGTTTGAGGAAAATAATTATACTTAATCATGAAATGTTTGGAATATTCCCTTTAAATCAAGATTGAGATAAGAAAGTTTAGAATTAATATGAAAATTCAGCAATATTTCTGCATGTAAAAATCAATGTATAAAAATCAATTGTATTTCTCTCTTCTGGCAACAGGAAGAAAAAATATATTTTTAAATATACACATAAAACTTATAATGGTATCAAAAGTACCAAATACACAGGAATAAATCTAACAAAATATGAATAGTATTCCTATCAAAAAATATTAAAATTTTAAGAAAACTTTACTAATAACTAAATAAATAGAGAGATATACCTTGTTCATGGATTGGAATCTTACTATAATAAAGATGTTAATTCTTATAAATTGATCTACTGATTCAAAAAAATCCAATGAAAAATCCCACCAAGTTTTTTAAAAAAAAATTTGACAAGCTGATTCTAACAATAATACACAGTATATCATTGAGGAAGAACAAATTTGGAAAATCTGTTACGTTAATGACTAAATGTTATTACTAAACTATAGTAATTAAGGCAGTGCAGTATTGGTGTAGAACAAGAAAAATAGGCCAGTGAAAGAGAAGAGAGAGCCCAGGAACACCCCACTATAGGAAGACACTTGACTTATGCAATAGTAGTGCTACAGAAATAGTGCAGAAGGATGTTCTTTTCAATACAAGGTGTTCATCAATTGCATATGTATATAAAAAAGGGAAATTGGACCTGTACTTAACACCATTGACAAAAATCATTTCCATATGTATTATGTGAAACACAAAGTAATAAGCCTTTTAGAAAATAATATATAAGAATATCTACATGATCTCGTGGTGGAGACAGATTTCTTAACCAAAATACAGGTATCCTAAGGTGTGTACCTTAGGATATATGCTAGGATGCTTGTACAAGAATGTTCATGGAAACATTGTTGATAATAACCATAAACAGGAAATAATTGGCAAGGCCAACAATCGTAGAATGAGTGGATTATTTGCAGTATGTTAGTGAAGTGGACAAATGGAATGAACAAATCAACAATAAAAATTATATAGCTACACTTAACATATTGAATGAATCTTAAAAATATAATGACTATATTAAGTTTCAAGACTTCTGTATGATGAAAGTCATCACAAAAACAAAGTTAAAAGACAAGGCACGGACTGGAAGAATTCATAATAAATATTTAAGAATATCAATTATACATAAGAAAAAACCTCCACAAAAGTAAATTGGTCAAATATATGAAAAGATAATTCATAGAAGTAATTCTAATGGCAACAAACATTAACAGGGATTTTAAAATATTAGTTATCAGGTAAGTACCACTTTTGACCTATTACAATAGAAAATGTCAAGAAGTCTGAAAATATCAACTGTTGGTGAAGTTGGGGGAGGTGATACTTCCATATACTGGTGAAGAAAATGTAAATTGATCCCCATACTTTAGAGAGGAATAGTATCAAGTAAAATTAAAGAGCAAGGAATAAAAAATTCCACTCCAAAGAAATACTTACAAAGGTACACAGGGAGAAATATACAATGATTTTCACTGTAGCATTGATTTTATTGGCAAAAATTTGGAAATTAAGGTAAGTAAAATAAGAAATCATTATATGGGAAATTACACAGCCGCTAAAATGAATGAATGAAGAAAATACATAACTATCAGTATGGATTGAATTCAAAACAGAACATTGATTTATAAAAAACGAAGTCACAGATAAGTGTGTCAGGTATAATTACATTTATATTCATATGGAAAATACAATTTTATATTATGTATATTAAAGTAGTAAAATGAACTGAAATGATATATGCCACAATTATTCTAGGTAGGAGAACACAGAGTCAAAGAGCTCAAAGTTTATCTGTTGATCTATCCTTTATTAATGAAAAATACGTGAAACAAATATAACAATATGCCAACATTTGTTTTATCATGTATTCTATTCTACTCTTTATTTTTAAGTTCTTAAAAATTTTTTTAAATCACATACAATTTTTAAAATATCAACAAACTTGAATTTAGTAACTTCATTTTAGAAACCTTATCCCAAGGAAATAATTTGAAATGCAGAAAAATATTCTATTGTGGCTTAATTTGAAATAGCAAAGAACTCAGAAATAACTAAAATGCTTCACAATACAGTAGTTCTTAAATACTTTCTCTTATGGATTATTATAGCAACTTAAAAGACATATGGTTATAGAAAACGATGTTTAAACAAATACTGTAGAATTCAAATTTTAGAAATATATGATCATTAAAAATAATTAAGGTATTTATTTAAAAAATAGTAAACTGACATTTTTATCCTTAGTTATAGAATTATGGGTGATTTTTTTTATTGTTCACAATTTTCTGTACTTTCTAAATTCTACAGTGTAAATGGGTCCACTACTTGAATAAAATAAAAATACTTTCAAACTTACTTTGATGTGTTACTCCCTGTTTTCCTTAAATCTTGAAAATTAAACCTCAAGAGTGTTTCAGGAAAGGAAGACATTACTCCAAGTTTATTAATCACAGGTGCTTTGTTAACAGGTATAGTCACAGATCACAAACCTATGGAGAAATATTAAATGTTATATTAGAACAGAAATGCATGCACAGTACCAAATAATACATTTCATGCAAATTCATGATTTGTGGGGAAAAGGGTAGGAAGAAGGAAAATCAGGCTTAAGAACAAAATTATATTAAGGAAGAATTTAAACTTAAACTGTCAGACCTCGGAGTCAAACTCAACTTTGAATTGAAATCCCAGTTCTTTCTATTATGTTACTATTATAAATTTATCCTTTCATGTAATATTTAGTCTTTATTGTACGTTAGCAGTTTTATCAGCAAAACTGTTGAAAACCAGCATAGCATAGTAGCTAAGATACAACCGACTATCTGATTTACTTAACTGCTCTGTGCCTCAGTTTCCTCACCTGTGCAATGGGAATAGTACCTCCTTAGAGAGTTGCTGTAAAAATAAATAGATCAATATATGTAAACTGCTTAGAATAGAGCCTGGCATATAGGAAGCTTTATATAAGGGCTTATGATCATTATTAGATTACTGTGTTTTCTGTTTTTTAAGGTTACTTGTAAATTTCTTTTTTAGGTCTCCTGTCTTTTTGCCATTTAGATTACGCTTTCTCTGCTTGCTCTCACATCCAGATTTACTTCCTTTTGAAGTACATCTGAACACATTTTATGAGTATATGACCAAAATTAAGACACACTATTCCTGTTTAGCAGAGTATGTAAACAGCATAATGAAGTAATAAGATGAGTAGTCAGATTTATATGGAATTATTTTGCATTTCATTTCTAAGATAGTTGATTTTTAAAACTGATCATTATATCAGTCAAGGTTCTGACAGGAAACAGATGGCACACTCAAATGGGGTAACTGTATAAAAAGACTCTTTCCAAAGATGTGGGCAGATTGATTCAAGTAAAAAAATAAAACCCGAGATGCTGCCATTCTAAGTGGCTGGCAAGAAGTGGGTGAACCGTTACCACTCTCAGGACTGAGAAGAAGGACCCAGAACGAACAATAGCTGGAGAAGGTGCTTACTAAAAATCTTTGGCCTTTGGTAGAGAGATGCAACCAGTCTGAGGCTGCCTGCTCAGAGGGAGCCTGGGGAATGGAAACTTTGATCTGACTCTCCTTCATTCCACTCCAATCATCTGCATGGGCTTCCCCTTAGCTAAACCAAACTAGAAGCCAGAAGGTGCAGGGCAGAGTGGAGAAAGATGGAAAGCGGATCTGGAGGGGCAATGGGAAAGTATCCAGCACAAAACATCATTACCCATTGCTTTTGCTTATAGCAACGTCTGCTTCTAATAATCTGCATGCATTAGAACGTAAAGCAAATGTATTTTTAAGTCAGCAGCTGTACTAAGCTATATACAAGGACCTCACTCAGAGCAGGCTTAACTTTAATAGAAAATACAAGTTCTTCCCAAGCAGGAGCAGGATTAATATATTCAGGAGTTAATTTTTTTAATAGGCAACAACATCATCTTAGACATTTCCACCTTAAAAGGCACTCAGGAAAATAACTCCAAACAATTATTCATGAATGCATCATAGAGTACACATAAGCACAGGATGACGATAATAAAGATGTAGAGATATTCAAAAGAGTTAATTTGATAAATCCAGTAATAAATGTCACACATTTGATAAGTATTTATTGTGAGTCATATAAAATTATGGTGATAAGAGGTTTAAATACACTAGATAAAGACACAGTCTTCAAAAGAAGACAAAAGAAACCCATCATTCATAAAACATTACATATTTCAGAAATAGAGATTAGAAACACAAATTTGAGTGAGACATATTCTTAGATAAATTAATTTAAAACATTTGATGCCAAATGAATAGAAAGGAAAAACTACAGACCACCTAGTGAGAAAAATAATTGAAGAGAAACTGAATTGAAAGCAAATTGGTTTTTGCGTGCAGGTGTTGGGCATATTGACCTTGCGCTTTTAGCTGTTTCCTGATCACTTCACAGAATTGACTATGATTAGTCATATGTTTTGGGGTTTCAAGAAGGTAGAGACTAATTATTTTAGAAATTCTCTCTTGATCCCTGAACCTACTTTCCAAAGACCCATCACATCTGCTGGAAACAGAGGTAGGTGTCTGCACCATCTGCTAACATGCAAGTTCCACAAACCTCTGGTGTGAGACTTCCCCAGACTGGACGGGTAGAAAACGTCAAACTGCTGTAAAACTTTCTACTTGCTTCCTCTCAGTTTCTCGTTTACCTTGGAAGTACTTATCTTGGGAGTAACTATGCTTAACCAACACTAGTTTGTGAACCACTATTTGACTACTATTATGATATACTACTTAATGTATTTTATTAATTAGGATTGCTTTTGACTAAGATTAAAAGAAACAATACACAAATAATCTCGTTTCCAAAAAGAAAAGATGAATGTCTTCAGAAATGTTTCCAATAGTCATGTTGGAATTAAACCCTCTGTGGGGCAAATAAACAAACAAACAAAAAAAGATTTAAAATGACTCCCCCTGTTAAAAAAATACCTCATAATATAGAATCTAAAAATGTTTTTAACTTTCACATTTCAGTCTTTTCACAGTCTTAAGTCTCTTCATCGTTTCTCAATAGACTTTAAAACCTGAAGCAATCAACAAGGAATTATTATTATTATTGTATGTGCAGTAGGTCCTTTTTGCATTGTATTAATATAACTAGAGTCACACATACTAATCATTAGTGGAGCTGAAACATTCACTTTCTAATACATTATTTAATAAAAAGTATTTTTTGGTGGGCCGACCCCATGGCTGAGTGATTAAGTTTGCGTGCTCCACTTCTGAGGCCCAGGTCTTTGCTGCTTTGGATCCTGGTTGCAGACATGGTACCACTCATCAGGCCACGCTGAGGCAGCATCCCACATGCCACAACTAGAAGGACCCACAACTAAAAATATACAACTATGTACTAGGGGGCTTTGGGGAGAAAAAGGAAAAATAAAATCTTTAAAAAAAAGTTATTTTAGACCATTTATTAAAACCTACTGGGGGAAATCATTTGTACCATTGTACATTTTATTCCTCCTCAGGACAATTACATCCAGTGATGTTGACTTGTGAATTGTACAGAAGGGGACAGACAGTGGCATATCTCATGTTCTTTAGTAACCCGAAATCACCTTAAAATAGGAAAAGAAAATTAAAATGAGGCCAAATTTTGTATTTTTCTGCTATCAAATACAAGACATTCCTTTTACTCTGCTGGGAAATCACAATAATTAAATGTAAAGAGATTAAGATGGAGTTGTTGTTAAGTTGAATTATTTCACTTTCACACTATTGTTAAGAAATAGCTGTCATTTTTCCTGAATCAGCAGAAGGTGATGTAAATGTAAAAATGAGCTTTTTTATAATTTAAATAGATCTTTAAGATTCAAATGTCCTTCTATTCTCTGTAGTACCCAAAACACATGGTACTGACTGAATTTGTGGTTTGAAATGGAAACAAAATCTTAAGTGAATAAAACTGATCTTAAAGATTGAATTACTCTCCTTTCTAAATAAAGTCTTCCCTATAATGCAGAAATGAAAGATCAAAAACATCATTATTTTTGACAGCAACTATTTCTAAGAGCCACCTCTTTGCTTGCTCTAATTCTCTTGGCTTATACAGCATTCCACTATAGAGGACAGTCTGCAGTAAATCACATTTTCTCTACCACCTTCCAGGGATGTTTTTCAATAATTTAAATAGATTCCAGATTCATCTTGCACATTTGTCTTGAGTGGGCAAAAACACAGCTTGATTTTACCTTTTACTTATATTGGATATGATTTTTATATTAAATAATATTTACCCTTAAATTTATTCCAGTGCAGAAAACTCAATATCTGGAATGTAGTTTCTGTTATCCCAACACTAAGATAATCTTTCCAAGGCTGACAGTAATCTCCAGGCGGACAATTCCACTAAGAGTTTTTCATACTGATCTCACCCGATCCCTCCATAGTAAGTGACTCTACCTATCATCACCTTGCAGAAATGTGTCTTCTTTTTCATTTATCATGACGCTCCTCCCTTGGCTTGTGTCCCTCCCTCTGCGAGGTCTCTTTATCAGACTCCTGTATGGTCTAGTGGGTAAGTGTGCAAGTGGGGGAATCAACAGCTTACTTTAAATTCTGGCTCCAGCACAGATTATATCTGTGTCGCTGTGCAAATTACTTAACTTCCAGATGCCTCATTTTCCTCATCTAAATAGGGATTATAATGGTATCATTATACCATTATATATACATATACATATATATGTATATATAATGGTATATATAACTATATATATATAAAATCATATATATAAAATCATATATATATAATGGGTCCTTACTATCCAAATGGAGAGTAAAAAAAATCATTACTTACTGTTTGTTCTTTGTGTAATAGTCTTCTAATTAATCATATAAATGTATTAAGTAATAAACATAAAAATATATAATTAATATAATGTATGTATTTAATTGATAATTGATCATCATTAAATCTGCAGTAAAAGTAAACGGGGATTCATTTACTAGTCTCCCAACTTTTCTGCATGATTGAAGCTTTTTATACTAAAGTATTTTAAAGTATTGATTCATAATTACATAGATTTAATCAATTTCTTCTCAGCATTTAATTAAAAATCACAAGGCCACCATATATAGCACCATATAGATTGATAGATAGAGTGATGTGATATATACCAGATTATCTCTAAACATTTAATCAACCAAAAAACAGACATAATATCTAATATTACAACAACCAAAAGAATAACAAGACATACAAACTGCTTTTAAAATTGCTAATACAATTATTTAAATTAGTTCGTCATTTTCTTTTATTCTTATGCTCACTGTTTCTCCCCAGAATACCTACCTAAGGTTTTCCATAATTCTACTTTTTATGCTTTTTTAGAGTTTCGGCAATCTTAACCATCTTATACAAAAAGAGATAAATTTTTAGACCATCCGAGGTTAAAGGATCTGGGTCAGCCTGGGAAAATAAATTTGTAGGGAAATATCATCTACCAACATGGTTGCAAAATTCTAAATAAAATATAAGGAAACCAAATCCAACAATACCAATAAAAAATAATTCACTTTAACTGAGAAGGGTTAGTCTTAGAAGAGCAAGGACGGTTTAATATTATAAAATCTATTATTATAGACCATAACATTGATGAGTTTAAAGCAAAAAAGTAGGAAATGTTTTTATATATGCCAAAGAGTAATTCAATTAAATCCAGTTTCCATTCATGATTATAAAAACAAACAAAAATCTCTGCAAGCTAGGGATAGGAGTTTTCCTTAATTTAATTAACGATATCTAGGAAAAACTAAAATAAACATGATAATTAATGATATAACATTAGAAGTTTTATCTGAAAAGCCAAGAACAATACAAGAATATTTTTAGTATTACTACTATTCAACATTGTATAGGCAGTCCTAGCCAACAAAAATATTTTAAAAAAGAAAAAAAGGTGTAAACGTGGGAAAAGAGGGACAGTATATTTATTTGAAAAATATCTAAATAAAAATCTCAGAAGACTCTGCACATACAAAAAATAGATCACATCCACTTAAAAAAATATTTCTGAATAAATAATTAATACAAAAAAATTAGAGATATGGGTTCCAGTGCCAGTAAAGATGACTAACAAGGCTTTGGGATCCTGTCTTTAAAAGCAAGTTGTAGGACTAAGAAGGAAATGTGAAATCCAAGAAATTATGAGAGAAAAAACCCTGAACTAAGCTACTGGGAAAATGAAAGGCAATTATGAACTGGTGTGTATACAGGTGGAGAAGTAGGTAGTCAGTCGGTATGGCTCTGAGAAAATAAATTAGTAAAAAAGTAGTTTGAGTTATGCTTTCTTAACTACTAATAAATCGAGTAGGCAACAAAAAGAAAATCAGCAAAAGTACAGAAGATTTAAGCAATACAATTAATATGATGGACAAATGAACACAAAGAGAATTCTGTATTCAATCATTACAGAATATGTGTTCTTCCCAAGCACACAAGTACAATTTCTAAAAATTGATCACATTCTAGCCTAGAAAGCAAGTCTTAACAAATTACAGAGTAGTAATCTACACCAATAGATTATATTCCCTGACATCAAAACACACTTAAGTCAGAAACTTATAATAAAAAGATAAATTAACCCTCCATATTTGGGAAATAAAAAACCCAATTCTGGGACCAGCTCGTGGCCGAGTGGTTAAGTTTGCACGCTCCGCTTTGGTCAGGGCCCAGGGTTTTGCCAGTTTGGATCCTGGGCACTGACATGGCACCGCTCATCAGGCCATGCTGAGGTGGTGTCCCACATAGCACAACTAGAAGGACCTACAGCTAGAGTGTACAACTATGCACTGGGGGGCTTTGGGGAGAAGAAGAAGGAAAAAAAAAAGAAAACCCAATTCAAAGTCAGCTGTGGATCAAAAAAGAAAAGGCTTGGAAACAATCTAAGTGTCCATCAAGGGGCAAACGGATAAAGCAAATGTGGTATATATACACAACGGAATATTACTCAGCTACAAAAAAGGATGAAATCTTGCCATTTGCAACAACATGGATGGACCTTGAGGGTATTATGCTAAGTGAAATAAGTCAGAGGGAGAAAGTCAAATACCCTATGATCTCACTCATTCATAAATAGAAGATAAAAACAATAACAAACACATACATACAGAGATTAGATTGGTGGTTACTAGAGAGGAAGAGGAAGGGAGGAGGGTGAAGGGGTTCCTGTACACATGTGTATGGTGATGGATGGTAATTACTCTTTGAATGGTTAATGTAATGTAGTCTACACAGAAATATAATGATGTACACCTGAAATTTATATGTTATAAACCAATGTTAGCTCAATAAAAAAAGGAGAAAAAATAAGAAATAACAATGGAATTTCAAAGGTAGTTAGAACTAAATGATAAAAAAGTTACATGTAAAAATTTGTGAAGTGCCACAAAAGTGGCACCTAGAAGTAAATATTAAACACTTACCTAAAAACAATGAAGAGGTAAAAATTAGCTAACACAAAAAGATGAGAAAAATAACAGCAAGACATACTGCCAAAAAATTGGAAGAGAATTTTTAAGAACAGAAATCAATGATATACAGAACAAAATCTGAGAGAGAAGATCAACAAAGCCAATATGTTCAAAATCATTGTCTTCATGAAAATTCAAATTAGAACCACAGCTAAATACTATTTCACTCTAAACCAGAGTGGCTAACATTTTTTTTAAACCTAACAATACCAAGTTTTGTGAGGTGTGGAGCAATGGAACTCTCATACATTGCTGATAGGAGTGAAAATAAGCTATAACCACTTTGGAAATCAATTTGTACCTTAGAAAGTTAATCGTATACCTACCCCTTGACCCAGAAATTTCATTCCAAAAGAAATGAAAACATTGTCACAAAAAGGCATGTACAAGAATGTATATAGCAGTCTTATTCATAACAGACCCAAAGTGGAAATAACCCAAACATCCATCAGTAAGAGAATGGAAAAACAAATTGTCATATGTTTATATACTAGGATTCTTCTCAGCAATAAAAAACAAACTACTGCTACATACAACAAAAATAATGCATTCAATGAAAAATATTACATTGAGTGAAAGAAGCTAAACACAAAATGTACTTACTATATGATTCCATACATATGAAGCTCAAGAGCAGGCAAAACTACTACCTACTGATGATCTATGGGAAGATGGGGGTTGGGGCTGGAGCAGTGATTGAACAGAAGGTGGCATGTTGGAAATGTTATATATTGGGGGTGGTACGTTAGTGTATATATGTATCAAAACTCATTGTAGCAAATTTCATTTTTCAAAATGGTGCAACAATGTCTCTCATACTATATGCTGTTCTGCAACGTGGCCTTACCACTCCTCCACAAAAGATGGAGTCTAATTCACTCTCCCCATGAATCTGGGCTTAACTTAGTGACCTCTTGACTGATAGGATGTGGCAGAAGTAACACTCTGAGATATAGGAAGCTATACTATAAAAAAAAATCCTGGGGGCCAGCCCCGTGGCCGAGTGGTTGAGTTCATGCACTCCGCTTTGGTGGCCCAGGATTTTGCTGGTTTGGATCCTGGGCACAGACATGGCACCACTCATCTGGCCACGTTGAGGCAGTGTACCACATGCCACAGCTAGTGGGACCCACAACTAAAATATATAACTATGTACTGGGGGGATTTGGGGAGAAAAAGCAGAAAAAATAAAAAAGATTGGCAACAGTTGTTAGCTCAGGTGCCAATCTTAAAAAAAAAAAAAAAAAAGAAAAAGAAAAAGCCTTACAGGGCCAGCCCAGTGGTGCAGCAGTTAAGTTCACACATTCTGCTTCAGTGGCCTGGGGTTCACCAGCTGGGATCCTAAGTGCAGACCTATGCACTGCTTATCAAGTCATACTGTGGCAGGTGTCCCACATACAAGATGGACGAAGATGGGCACAGATGTTAGCTCAGGGCCAGTCTTCCTCAGCAAAAATAGGAGAATTGGCAGTGGATGTTAGCTCAGGGCTAACCATCTTCTTAAAAAAAAAAAAACCTTACAGTTTCTCTTAAGTCTCTTGAGATGTTCTCTCAGAGTCCAGCCACCACGCTGAGAGGCCAACATCACATGGGAAGCCATGTATAAGGGCTCTGGTAGATAGCTTTAGCTGAACACCCAGCCAGGCTTCCAGGTGACAGCAAGCAGCAACGGCCAGCCACGTGAGTGAGACATTATGGTTGTCGAACCCAGTCAAGCCTTCAAATGACTAGAGCCTCAGCTGACATCTAACTGAAATCACAGGAGAGACCGAAATGAGAATTACCCAGCTGCATACAATCAACTCCAGAACCATGAGAGTGTATAAAAAATTATTTAAGCCACTAAGTTTTAAGGTAGTTGTTACCAGCAACAGACACCCAGAATACTCACTGAACTGTACAATGAACATTTGTGCATTTCACTGCATGCAAATTTTACCTCAATAAAAATAAAATTATTAGAGAATATACTGTATTAGAATTAGGTTTAGTAACATATAACAGAAGTAAAAATTGACAATAGCTCAGACAAGATAGAAGTACATTTCTCTCTGGTGTCAAAAAAATTTTTTTAAATCCAAAGCTAGACAATTCAGGGTCTGTTTGGCAGCTTCATGGTCATAAGAAACCAAGGCTCTATCTAAATCTTCCTTTCATGGTCATTGTCAGGCCTCACCTTGCTTCAGGTTGTTCACCAGCTCACGCAGCATCACATTGTTGGGGAGGCACTATTGGTCGCTATGTGCCATTGGTTCCCATCTTCAAAGGAACTCTGTTAATCAGTCTCCTTTTCATCCCTTCAGCCATTCTCCTAAGTCAGGATGCCATTATCCTTGTCCTCAATTACTACAGTAACTTCTTATCTCCCAGTCTCCTTCTTATCTCTCTTCTTGTAGTCTTATCTTTTACAGACTGCCAGAGCCGCTTTTCCAAACACAAACCTCCTGATCATTTCACTCGTCCCCCAGGCCCCACCCCCTTGTTTAAGATCCTTTAACACAGGCCTACTGCCAACAAAAAACTCCAAACTCAGCATAGGGACTATTCAGATTGTCGCAGCATAAAGTTTGAGTGTATGGTTTACATTTGTATCTATTGTGTTTTTAAAGAAATAGATAATTATTTTATTTGCCATCACAAATTTAAACTATATGTATCAGTTATAAATCTTCATGGCAAACCTTTTGTGTAAAATATGTTGGAAACTAGATTACCTCATCCGTTTTGGGGTCCTACACTTATAAAACATCAACTGGACTATTTTACCTCGTGGTATGAGGGGAAAAGTGAGGAAATATAAAACCATGTCCCTTTTCGAAATAGCTAGAAGACTAAAATGTTTAGTTTGTAAAAGAGAAGTATAAGTGATGGAGCCTCATTGATGCCCCTTAAGTATGAAGGTTTTATATATATATTTTAAGAATTCCTCTCCCTATTGATTTGTACTTCTCAATTCTAAAGAGCTATACATAGAGAGAGGGAGCAAGACAGATAGAGATATAGATACATACATACACACAGACTTTATATGTATTTTTTAAGAACTCTTCTCCCTTTTGGTTTGTACTTCTCGATTCTGAGGAGATATAAGGCCTTCTTCCTTTCTTGCCTGAATTTCTCCAAGGCAGAAAGCTGAGCTGCCTGAAGCCACTGGATCCTCCCAGTCTTCAAAAAATAAAAACAAAAAACTAAGCTAAGAGATGACACTGAGTGCCTTGTGAGGAGGAAAACAGCTACTGGCATTGTAGAGAGAGATGTTTCCTGAGACTGGATGGTAACACAGTCATTCAGAACCATCTCCTCTGTTATAGCAGCATCCCCTGGACAGAATCACAGAAGAAATATCTGGTCCCGCATCTTGAGAGATTGGACCCCATAGCATAGCAGAGGCATAAAAATCTTCTCTTGGATTGTTGTGGCCCAGAAGAGAAATGCCAAAACAGAGAAGACCCTATAGATGTGACAACTGACCCAATGTCCCATGATGCCTTCCAATGCTTTGTCATGCATAAGCATCCAGGATCTTTGTATAACCCCAGGGCAGGGGCAGGCCTAATAAAAACTAAGACCGAATATCCAACCAGTCAGCAAAACAGAGGCTTGGAATATACACAGTCAATTTAAAGAAAGCACAGAAATATTTCCTGCATCTATAAGTCCATCAACTATGATTCATAACTACTACATGCATTTTAACTTTGTAGTAGTAAATAAAATAATTGGCATTTTTTCCAGAAATAATAAGTATAAATGTAATCCATAATTAACATGAAATAGCAATATTCAAAACAGGAAAAACTGCAGTGTTTAAAGTATTTAGAGGTGATTCAGTAACCCTTGGACAACAAGGAAAATGAACTAGAAAGTACCATTAAAGTTTAAACAGGAACTATTTCCATTCACCAAGAACCTTTCCCTATCCTCAAGACAATGAACTTACTGCTTGGACTCTGGCTGGACTTCCCTGCTCTTTGCATTCCTTGCCCATAAATATAGTTGTCCTCAGACCTTCAGTGGACTCGCCTGTAGCTGGCTACAGTTTGTGTTTTCCAAATTGCAATTCCTCTGCCATTCCCCAATAAACTCAATTTTTGTTAACTTGAGCTTGCCTCAGTTCACATCTTTAGTTAGGTTCACACTCACCTTAGGAGGCCATTTGGCTTTGCTGCAAACTACTAACGTGATGAATAGTTTGTAAAGGAATTGCAGAAGTGGATGTAATTGTCTATGAGTTCTTTTATTGGGTTTATGCTGTGCACTAGTATTTTTTATTTATTTGCAACACAACATACAATATGAAATAAAGAAAACTATACACACACACTATATATACGCTAGAAATAAAAAAAAATGTTTTTGACCATTTTATATTTAGCAGTACCAAAAATTACCCATGTTACTCATTTTGAGCGGTTGTCATTTAGGAAATTCAATTTGGTTCATTTTTCACAAAAATAAAAGCACTAATGATGTTTGAGGTTCCTATGCTTTAGAGATGTGAAGATAAGTAAAATATGTTCCCTCTCCTCAAGAAATTATAATCTAGAGAAAAAGGACTGGCCTGTAAGCCAACAGTTTTTTCACATTTCAAGATGCTGAATTCCACGACAGGACTCCAGGTGATTTTAGAGGGAAAAAATTGCCCAAGAAAAATATTTGATCAATATCACATTTTATAAATGTATGATAAGACCTAGAGAATAGTCAAACTTAAATTTAAATATGAATAAGATATTATATTTTTAATAGATAATTCTATTCTTAAAAGATAATTCCATTCTTAGTAGAATTCTTTGTCTATTTTGGCTCTGAGTTCAAAGAATATAAATATCTTTACCTAATAAGCAAAATACTTAAAATTTGAAAGTACTTGACACCATGGAATTCTTTCAGCCTCAAACCATCAAATAAGATGGTGGTCTTTAATTGTTCTCTTTTTAATTTAAAGCAAGCATAAATCAAAATCTTTAGGTCGTTCCTGAAAGAGCAAAGAAATCAGAGAAAAAATATTAATCAAAGAAATAATGAAACTAAATTTCCCTAAGCTGAAGAAAGACAAATTTTGGATCGAGAGGGTTGAAAAACCAGCAAAACTATGAAGAGTAAATGCAAATGACCAATAAATATAGATGATGCTAAACTGTCCAAATAAGGGAAATGACTGATTTATGGATCACAAAACAAGGTAGAATTGACCATGAGGAACTGAACATTGAATGTGAGTGTGAATATTCAGAAGATTGGCTATAGAAATTTAAGAAGCTTCATGGTATAAAACATCTGAATATTTTCATGAAAAAATTTCTGCTGAAAATTACATTGATGAATATTCTAAGGTGATATCTGATGAGAATCTTAGTCCTGAACCTGAGGAAACAGTTCGGTACTGGTGCTATGTCCTAGAAGAACATTAACCATGGCTGAGGAAAGGAGCCCACAGGTTTTAAGGACGCTAAGCGTTGGTTGGCTGTTCTTACAGTACTAATAGGAAAAACTTGGCAGTAATTAGAAAATGTCAATGTCTGCAGCATATGAAGGATATACACAATTTGTCTATGCATCACTAAGCAAACAAGGAAGTATGAATAGCCAGAGAAGTAGCTGGATGACCTACCGGCTGAATGACAACTTCATACCAGGTGCATGAAGTTGTTACAGGCAACATGTACTAGAATAAAACTGTAGAATTTATTCTTCTCAGACAACTGCTCTTTATATTCTCTCCTGCACTTCTTGTAAAAAATAATGTTTCAGTATTTGTTCTCCCACCGCACATACACACACACAATGTAACATCAGCCATAAACACGTGTGGCCATGAAATTTTATGTTCTACAAACAAAAATATAAACTTGTCCTAACTGTGGGCTAGCTGCCCCAGAGATCCAAGAATCCAAGACGATCTGAATGAGTTCAGTCTTAATGATGCCATTGACATCATATACAAATTTATGTGTGGACGTATATTTCCAATTCGCTTGAGGATATTCCTAGGAGTGGAACTGCTGAACCATTTGGTAACTCTGTTTAACCATTTGAGGAACTGCCAGATTGTTTTCCAAAGTGGTTGCATTATTTTACATTCTCGCCAGTAGTGAACAAGGGCTCCAGTTTCTCCACATCCTCACCAACGCTTGTTACCTGTCTTCTTGATTACAGATATACAAACAGATATGAAGTGGTTTTGCTTTGAATTTCCCTGATGGCTAATAATATTGAACATCTTTTCATGTGCTTCTTAGCCATCTGTATATCTCCTTTGAAGAAATGTCTATTCAGATCCTTTGTCCATTTTTAATTGGGCTTTTTATTATTGAGTTGTAACGGTTTTTATATGTTCTAGATACAAATCCCTTATCGGATGTATGATTTGCAAAAATTTCCTCTCATTCTATGGGTTGTCTTTTCACTTCCTTGATAGTGTTCTTTGAAGCACTAATGTTTATATATATATATTGTTGTTGTTGAGGAAGTTTAGCCCTGAGCTAACATCTGCTGCCAAGCCTCCTCTTTTTGCTGAGGAAGACTGGCCCTGAGCTAAAATCCGTGCCCATCTTCCTCTACTTTATATGTGGGAAGCCTGCCACAGCATGGCTTGCCAAGTGTTGCATAGGTCCGCACCCGGGATCTGAACCAGCGAACCTGGGCTGCCGAAGTGAAACCCCTGAACTTAACCACTGCACCACAGGGCAGGCTCCACTAATGTTTATAATTTTCATGAAGTCCATTGGGTCTATTTTTTCTTTGGTTGTATGTGCTTTTGCTGCCATATCTAAGAAATCATTGCCTGAATCAAAGTCACAAGAATTCTAAGGGTTTAGTTTTAGCTCTTACATTTAGGTCTTTGATCCATTTGAGTTAATTATTATATATAGTATGAGGCAGAGTTCTAACTTCATTCTTTTGCAGAAGGATATCCAGTTGTCCCAGAACTGTTTATTAGAAAGATTTTCTTTCCCCTGTTGAATTATTTTAGCACCCTTGTCAAAAGTCAATTTACCATAAATGTGAGTTTATTTCCGGATTCTCACTTCTATTGTATTGATCTATATGTCTGTCTTCGGGCCTGTGCCACACTGTCTTGATTACTGCAGTTTAGTAGTAATTTTTGAAATTGAAAAATGTGAGTTTTCCAACTTTGTATTTCTTTTTCGAGATTGTTTTATCTATTCCAGGTCCCTAGGTAGACTTGCCATATGAATTTTAGGATCAGCTTGTCAATTTCTGCAAAGAGATTAGCTAGGATTTCATAGGGATGGACTGACTCTGTAGCTCAATCTGGGGACACTGCCATTTTAACAATATCAGGTGTTCTTACTCATGACCATATGATGTCTTTCCATTTATTTCGGTCTTCTTTAACCTCTTTCAACAGTGTTTCGTAATTTTCAGAGTATAAGTTTTGAACTTTTGTTAAATTTATTCCTAAGTATTTTATTCTTTTTAATGGTATTGTAAATGGAGTTTTTCTTAATTTATTTCCTCTTCAGTTTGCTAATTGCTACTGTATAGAAATAAAACTGATATTTGTATATTGATCTTGTATACTGCAACCTTGCTAAACTTTTTTATTAGATATAATAGTCTATTAATGGATTCCTTAGCATTTTCTATGTACAACATCATGTCATCTGTAAATATAGTTTTACATTTTAAAGAAACGAATCCATTTGGTTTTATGGAAATATGAGCAAAAATAAAGAGTACAGTCTTTAGTTTAGTAATTCCCAAAATGTGTTTCATGGAATATAGATTCTTAGGATGTAATTACCTCCTAAAAGCTTTTTCTCCTGAAATAAGTTTGGAAAACATTGCACTCGACAAAATTATATAGGTTTGCATACTGTAAGACTTCTCAGAGATGTTAATATGGTCCTATGCATTGCAAATCTCACTGAGTAGCAGTATAATTATAGCTTTTCCTAAATTTGACCAAGAAACCTTTAGAACACTATTTCCAGAATCAGGTGCACAACCCATTTTGGGAAATTCTAATTGATAGTACTATAACTATTTACTAAGCATTCATCATGACCAGGCACTTTACTAGGGGCTCTGGATGAACAATGAACTTCAAGAAAGGAACACTTACCAAATTAATCAAGATAATCAACAATTCTGATAATGAATAAGATGTTCAATAAGAATATAGCATTACTCATCAAGATCAGAAGGGTTCATACAGAATAGTTCTTAGTGAAATAACAATCTGATACTCACATTGAACCTAAAATTTATGAGCAGTATCAAAACAAAGACTGTTTACACATTGAAGAGAGATGTTTCAGCTCATGAAGTGCCTCCAGCAAGCTGGCTGGGTGCTGGGCAGTTCATCTGCAGCTTAGCAGACATCCAGAATTTAAAAGAAAAAGAAGTTTTTAACATTAATCTCTAATGTATTTTTTTAAGCTCCAGTTAAAACAAGGTTGGAAAAGTACACTTTAAAAAACAATTTCTGAGACACTAGATGCTATTAAGATTATAACAAGACTTTGGATAGGTAACATGCTTTAGGGAATACAAGATTTAGCTATAACCTTAAAGAGCAAAGGATAATTTCGCCAAAGACCACCAAAAAGAAAGAATCCATTCAGACATATTATTGAGATAAGGTACATAAGGGAATCCTACCATCACCTTTCCCCTTCCTAGAATTTTTTCCTAATGGAAACTTGCACCCTTTCCTCAAGATTAATTGCCTTTAAAAATCCTTTTATTTCACAACCTCAAGGCACTTCCCCCCACCCCTCCGCCCCATCCCCCCACACACTTATCCAAATTTTTGAACTTTCTCTTTTGAAGTCCAAAATAGTCTGCGTACAAAAAAAAAAAAAAAAAAAAGAAGGGGACTGCAATTTCACTGAGTATAGAAGGACTTGGAAACCATCCAGCGAGGCAAGCGGACTTCTGAATTAAGATTTGCCAGACGGCAAGCGAGACACAGAAAATTGAAAGAATTCCCTCATTGATAGCAATAAGAAGGTTCTCCTACCACCTTTCGTCTTCCCAGCAAAGAGCTATTTCCCTATCAAATGACCTAGTGGTTGATCCCCCACCTTCTCCCTTCACGCCTTCACAGGAGTGTTTCCACACTAGACCGCTTAGATTCTTAGGAGGAGCCAGGATGGCGCCTGCGTTATTAGAGGCTTCTAACAGCCAGAGCTACGGACCCCAAAGAAAGAAGGCTTAGTGCTCCCATTTGTGGATCTTTGTGGGTCTCCCGGCGGCCTCGGGATGGTGAATGTGGCAAAAACCTCTCATCAGAACCAGGACCTAGTAATCACTCACCGCGGCACGCAGGGTCGCTGGGGACCGAGACTGGTTGCTAAGGACGCCGTGGGAGGCGCTCTTAGAGCCGGAAGGTTGTTCTTTTAGAGTCTCCTGACCAGGGCTTAGCCAACCAGGACCTGTAAATGCAATTCCACCTTCCCTTCCCCGCCTTCACCATATTTGTGTTTAGTTTCGAATGAATAGATGCAAAGACGTGTAAAAGACCTTTATTAGCTTTAAAATACAATCATAAAGCAGTTAGCAATGGTTCTTTCTACATACTGTACGTACGTTGCATATCCGGCCAGGAGCTGCAACGAGAAGCGACTCGGCGGCGCGTCAGTGCCTCCTGAATGTCTAAACGCCTCCTCCAAAGCCTCGCCCCTCCCCCCAATCTAAATTAAAAAATAAAAAAAAAAAACAACATACTTGCTATCCAGAGGTAGCTATGTCTTTTCATCAGACTGCTGTTTGTAAGCTCGTTTTACATAGAAGATGTAGACCCGCCAGTGTCCTCCGCAATTAGGATAATGGGTAAACAAAGCATCGAGAGTGTTTTGTACGTACTAACCACAAGGGGGAGAATTTAAACATAAAAGATTGCCTGTTTTTAAATATAGTATCCAATAAAATTATCTAATTTAAATCCTTGTGAAATTCCTCTGTCTACCAATGGGCGAGCAACTTCAAATATTCTACAAAGTTCACAAGTGTTTTACTGTACGGAAGAGTAACTCTGATTAAATTCAAAGTTAATGTACAGGGATTGTCCTGGTGAAATAAATTGGCTTAAAAAATTAAGAACTTTAGAGAACTTAATTGATGTAAACTTGAAATACATCAATCCTGAATTATTTCTGTTCATATAAGAACCAAATAAGTCTTTTGATTTTTTTTAGACATTTTGCTATTTAAAACAGAAATTATAGATCCAAACCCATAGAATGTATAACATCAAGAGTGAACTCTAATATAAGCTATGGACTTGGGTGATCATGATGTGTCAATGTAAATTCATCAGTTGTAATAAATGTCCCACTCAGGTGGAGGATATTGATAATGGGGGAGGCTATGCATGTGTGGGGGTAGGGAGTATATGGGAAAACTCTGTACTTTCTTCTTAATTTTTATAAACCTAAAACTCCTCATAAAAATTAATAATAAAAACTTTAATTAATAAGTTTTTTAAAATAAAGATTAAAAAAACAAAATTTATAATATCTAATCCCAGGCTTTGTCAAAACACACTCTCCTAATAGGTCAGTAGGTTGAGCGTAAGAACAGAAGTGAAATTGAGAAAACCTATAAAAGAGAGAACAAAAATATAGATAATATTTATCCTTAAAAAATATAAAATTTATCTTTAAAAATTAGCTGGAAGAACAAAACTTCTTTGATCAAAAAAAAAAATGACGAGACAGGAAATTGAGTGCTTACCATATTCCAAATAAAACAAATATGGAAAGACTGCTGCACTTAAAAATAGCTTGGTGGGTTTTATTTAAAATTGACTTCAAGAAATCTAGAAAAAAATGTTAAAAGCACGAAAAATTCAAGCTGTTAAACAAGCTACTCACAAAGGAATAAAAAGCAGGTTAGCCAAAAAATTCTTCTCCATGATATGAAAATCCATTGATTCTACAGAGTGTTTAGAGAAAAAAGTAGCCACCCGTGAATTCTATAAAGAAGACAACAAAAGGACACATTTATATAAGGCAGAATTTACAAATTCTTCCCCTACTCCTGCTACACTTTAAGATTAAACCACTCAAAAGCAGATCACTTAGACATTAATCAAAACTAAGAACTCAAAATTGTGGAAGTCGTGACTGGAAAGAATTGATGTTGAGCTCTGAAACTAGATGTACCTAAACAGTTTTCCCTTGGCCATCAAATGAAATGGCAGAAAACGTTTTGAAAGAGATGATAGATTTATAGCTTTTATAATTCAAGTTAAAATAATGAAGTGTGAGAAAGCAGTGGGGACATTTCTCAATTTTCATAAAGGAGTGTAAAGTAAAAATGTTCCACTATTGTGTGTGCAGGGGAGGATTCAGTTAGATTCTCAACTCACACTCTACACTAAATGACAGATCTCAACAAAGAGAGATACAGAAAATATTTTTGGAAGAGAATACTTAGTGGCATAAACCTAGATCACAGGAAATAGAAAACCATGAATCCTTGAAGGAAATATTTCACAGAGTGAAAAAAAAAATCTAACCTCTTAAGGTTACCATATAAATTGTATGCAAATATATTTCAAAGCCCAAAGTATGTGTGTGTCTATGTGTGTCTGTGTGTTTTCAGGAGAGTGAGAGTGAAGAATGAGATGGTTTTAAAATTCATTTGGAAGACTAAATGGCAGATTAGCCAAGAAAATTATGAAAAAGAAGCAAACGTAGAAGGATTTGGTTCCTACATATTAAAACTTACTGTGAAACCTGTTTATTGGTCCATATATATTTTAGAAATAAAATATTTTAAATATTTTAAAATTCCATCCTTGAAAATGGTATAGAGTTGCATCCCAGTACCTAATACAGAGACTTGCATGTAGAAGGGCTAAATAAATACTGCTGGGTGAATTCTTGAATAAAAATGCAGACGATTTTATTTTATCCTGTGAGCTGAATTCATTGTCAGAATTTCTGAGTAAAATATTAATATAAATGAGTGATCTGCTTATTCTCTACTTTTGTTTAGCAGGGCATATCATTCTGTGCCAGCTCTTGAAACCTGTCAAAATAGTTTACTATTCTTCATTTGTATTTTGACTCCAGTCTAACTGAATAATGACTGGACTTTTAAAAATATTTATTAAACTATTTCATGATTATCAATATTTTTATCATATGATTCTTTTCAAATAAAACTAATCCTTCAAGTCTGCTCAAGAAAAAGGTCAAAAATTTAATCTATATCATTCTGTTAATAATTGTGTGAAAATTCTCCTAATTATTAATTTTTGGTGCCTACAATATTTTCTATCCATTAATTGTGATGTAATGGTTTAATTGTGGTGATTTTAAAATATGAACACAGATTGTCTGATAATCCTCCCTTCTAAAGATGGAGCCAAATCTCTTCCCCCTGAGTGTGGGGTCAGATTTACTGACTCACTTCTAGAGAATAGAATGTGGTAGAAGCGATGAGCTGGGATTAGGTCATAAAAGACAGTGTGGAGGCCGGCCCGGGTCGCAGCGGTTAAGTGTGCACGTTCCGCTGCGGCTCAGGGTTCGCCGGTTGGCATCCCGGGTGCAGACATGGCACCGCTTGGCACGCCATGCTGTGGTGGGCGTCCCACATATAAAGTAGAGGAAGATGGGCATGGATGTTAGCTCAGGGCCAGGCTTCCTCAGCAAAAAAAGAGGAGGACTGGCAGTAGTTAGCTCTGGGCTAATCTTCCTCAAAGAAAAGAAAAGAAAACAAAACAAAGACAAGAAAAAAAAAAAAAACGACAGTGTGTCTTCCTCCTTGCTATCTCTCTTGGATCATTTGCTCTGGGAAGAAGCCAACTGTCATGTCATGAGGACATTCACGACATTCTATGGAGAGCTCCAAATAGCAAGGAATTGAGACCTCCTGACAGCAAACCGGCAAGAAAAGGAAGCATTCTTTCCACAATTAGTTCAGTGAGATATCTTGAAAGTGGATCCTCCAGTCCCAGTCAAACCCAGTGAGTCTAAAATGACCACACCTCAAGTTGAAGTCTTGACTGAAACTTCATGAGAGACCCTGAGCCAGAACCACAAATCTAAGCCACTCTCAAATTCTTGAACTACAGAAACTGAGATAATAAATATTGCTTTAGGCTGCTTTATTTGAGGATAATTTATGCCACAACAGATAACTACTAGAAATATTATACTGTTATTCTCATATAATGCATACTGGTCACTCTTTTTTAAATGTTAGAATTACAGATTTTAATTTCTGTATTATGAGTTTCTCAAACTAGTTTGAAGCTAAACACTCTGGACCACTTCAGCAACTATTTTGGAAAGATTTTGAAGAAATATAGGATGGCAGAACGTTGATAGTGCTCTAGAGACTGCTGTTTAAATGCTATGGACAGATTTAGTAATCTAGAAAGATCTTTATTGCTGTGTCCCATAATTTAATCTATTCTACTGATTTTTTTCTAAAGTAATTTTTATTCTTAGCAAAAACAAAAAAAAACCCTATTTTACAACAATTAGAAAATGAAAAGTGAAAAAAATAAAACATATTCAAACCTACACCCAGATATAACATAATTTATCATTTTGGCATATACCCTTTTATTGTGTATCTTTACTATTATTTTTACAAGAATGAAATCATACTGTACATATTTTTAACTTAACATGAACATTTTCACTTGTCATTTAATGTCCATCTCTAACATAATCTTTAAACATGCTGACTCTAGCTCTTCTCATCTCCATAGCCACTATCACTCTAGATCAAATTACTACTATCTCTTGCCTCAGCAGCTTGCAATGGCCTACTAAGTAGAGGAGGCTTCCATCCTTGCCCCATACAGAATTCAGGTTGACCCTCCTAAAACAACATTAAGGTCACCTCACTTTTCTACTCTTAAAAAAAACTAAATTCTTGTCCATCACCCACAGGGCCCTGCAAAATTTGGCCCCTACCCTCCTTTCAGCTCTCAGTGAGCCCTTGCTCACTGGCTATCTACCTTGTCATCAGGACCTCATACTTAGGTCTGTCTTGAAAATTTTTCTCCCAGATGTTCATACATGGCTCACTCCCTCACTTCATTTAGGTCTGTTTAAAAATCAATTCCTCAGAGGACTTTCTTGACCACCCAATCTAAAAACTCCATCATTTAATCTTTTTTTATGTAATACGTGTCAATGTCATCATCTGACATTGCATTGTATGTTTGTTTCATTATTTGACATGCTATATTAATCTGTTGTCTCCCAACAAGAATGTCAGTTTCAACAATGTAGGGACTTCCTCTGGCTTAGTTATCACTCTGTCTTCATTATTTAGAACAGTACCTGGCACAGGTAGGTGATCAGTAAATATGTTTTGATTAAAAGATCATATGGATGTACCATTTTAATTAATAATTAATGAATTATAATTGATATTTATAATTCTGACAATTTTTCCTATTATGAGTAATTATGTCATGAACATGTGCATAAGTAAATATACACACCCTATATTTGTTTCCTAAGATTTAGGAGTCAAAAGATACAATACAATCATTTTTACGGTTTTTGATACGTATTGCTAAACTGCCTTGCATGAAAAAGTTGTTATATTTTACACCACTCCAGAAAAGAATGAGAGCTACTTTGCTCTCACCTTGCATGACAATGTATATTTCCCTTTTAAACATTGTCATTTTCGTAGAGGAAAGATAGTTATTTAAATTTGCCTTTCTTCAATTGTTAGAGGGCAGATATTTTCATACAACTATTATCCATTTTCATTGCTTTTTTTATGAATTGCCTCATGTCCTTTGTTTGTATTTCTACTGATTTTCCCTTATGTATTAAGAGCTCTTTTTCACACAATAAAGTGATTCATTGTCTAAATCATGTTAAAATGTAATTTTTCTCACTTTGTGATGTGTCTGAATTTTGATTGCTATGTTTTTCCTTTTTTGTTTACGATGTACAAACTTAAATTTTATATGGTGAAATTAACTAGTCTTGCCCTACCTGGCTTTTCACCTTGCTGTCACCTTTAGAAAGTTTTCCAATCCACTAGTTGAAAAATATTCACCTATTATTTTCTTCCAATATTCAATCTTTAAAAATGCAAATAAAAAATATATTACAGCTGGAATTCATTGGGAGTAAGTTCTGAGTGTGTTGCGGGGGGGGGGGGGGTGTTATTGTTTCCTCCCCTCAGCTGGCTACCCAATTGTCCTCCTTTTAATAATTCATCCTTTCTCCACTGATGTGGATGTGAAACTGTGAGATGCCACTGTTTTCATATTAAAAGTACACACACACACACACACACACACAGGCGTTTTTCTCTTTCACCTTTTAACAAACAATAAGCTTGAACCTGAGCCAATCCCATCCTTGGGCCAATCATTCCTCAGAAACAGAGAAATATATATTGCCACGCCCAGTAACTAGTTTGATTTTAGTTACCCAGTAATTTGGTTTTAGTACTCGAGTAATACTGGATACACTTAATCAGAGAGAGACTCAATACATATGCCCAAGTCATATCACAACCCAATTTAAGAATGTCCATCCACTTAAGAAGTTGAAGTTGATTATCACTTTAAATAAATGGTCGCGTCTGAAAGATTGACAGTAGTGCGTCGGGCATCAGGATTCTCTTCCGAAGGCCCTCGGAATCCTGGACGTGCAGTGAAGAAGAAGGGACACAGGAAAAAGCCATGGTAGGCTCGATCAGATCTAGGGAGAGCGACTCTGCCTGAAGAGCCCATGGAGCTGACGCAAATAGGTAACAGGGCACTCTCTTCAGAAGTCCTCTTAACTATGGTCCCGATTTTGACCGATATCACTTGAGATTTAAATACCCGGAGTGATTTAGGTGCACCAGACAAGAAACTACACAAAACTATTTATAGTTGTTTTGTGGCCTTAGAAAAGCAAAATACTTAACTCCTAAATCTTGGAGAGGAGTTTATAGTCGTGGGGAGAGCGGGGGAGGGAGGGGAAGACCGAGCTTTTCTCTCGGACGTTCTTTTCTAAGCTTGCTCTAGCCATCCACAGTACCTTTGCGTTCTGGGCCGAACCAGATGTCTCAATAGATTTTACCCAAAATACTAAGTGCGGGAGGCAAAGCTGGAAGGAACGAACACCCCGCAACTCTAACCTCTAATAGCTCCCTTGTGTCAGGAGAGGCACTAGCCCAATGAGGAAAGAAAAGACCTAGATCTGGGGTCTTTGTGTGGAGCGGGGCATTTCTGGCTGAGAGCTCAGGTAGTTGGCTCCACCAACGCGTTATCGCCTTCAATGAAACATCTTTATTTGACCTCGTCTTATCCAGGACGCACCTCCCACCCGCGATCCGTTGCGGCATCTCTTTGGTACTATGTTTCATTAACCCCGCAGTCATCATCCCACTTCCTCGCTAACGACTACAGTTTTCAGGGTTGGCCCTACGTAACCGCCGCGTCTCCCTAGCAACCGTGTCTCTAATGGCCGCCGGAAGAGGCTTCGATCACGTGCCCCGCGGACTTCCGGGTTTGCAACGTGACTTCCGGTTGTCAGAATTTCTCCAGACGCTGGGGCGGCGGCGGCGAAGCTGTGTGGTCCGAGGTCGCGGTGGCCCCAGTGCTGGTGGGCTCCGGGTGGGCTTGCCTCATCCTGCTCCGTGTGCCATGCATCCGCGGCGCCCCGACGGATTCGATGGCTTGGGCTATCGGGGTGGTGCCCGGGATGAGCAGGGCTTTGGCGGCGCTTTCCCTGCAAGGTCCTACGGCACCGCGTCGGACCTGAGCCACTGGGTGACCACTCCCCCGGACATCCCAGGGAGCCGCAACCTGCACTGGGGCGAGAAGAGCCCGCCCTACGGTGCGCCCGCCCCCGCCACCCCGCCCGAGGGCCCCGCGGAGGAGCCGTTTCCCGGCGGCGGCGGAGCGCCGGGCCAGAGCAGCGGTGAGGGATGTGGGTGACAAAGCAGGGGTTTGTGGGGTGGCGGGGCAGCGGCTCGCGGCCTGCGGACCCCGGAAGCCGCGCCGAGGGTCCCGCCCCCGGTGCCTCTCAGCCCAGCGCGCGCCACACCCTCTGCCCTCCCTTCGTCCTCTGCGCCGGAGCGGGCCTCCTCTCTCTTGGTCGCACACTTCGCTCCGGGATCGCCTCCAAAAACGACACCTGCCTTAGCTCGGGGCTGCGCGGGAGGAAGTGCGAAGGGTTTTGGAGTGTGACATCCATGACCTGAATCAAGAAAGAAGGAAATTGGGTTATTTACTGTTTGCTGGGAATATGTGAACAATACTTAATTCCCTCATAGCTCTCTTTCCTTGATTTGATTAGTGAATTGTATCTTTGTGTTCTGGAGAGAGAAGTTTTTCAGCATAGGCAGGCTTGGAGTCAAACCTGGCCGCTACCACTCTTAGGAAACCACTTCTTAGCTTCTGTGATGGCTCAGTTTTCTTTAAGGTGGAGAGAAGAATAACTCGTAGGGTTCTTTGTGTTAAAGAAAATGAAGTATGAGTAGTGCCTAGTGCAGTATGGAGCACACAGTGGGCTAAAAAATACTCATTTCCTCCCTTTTAATCATAGGAGTTGTGTCTGTTTTCTAGATCCCCAAACTACTATATTTTCCCACCTCCTGCTTTCCTTTTCTGACATAAACCCTCCACTACTAAAGAGTGAAAAACACCGAGACAATTTCAAGATAAGACTTTGGAATCAAGACGTGATTAATTCTCTGTAGGGTGTCTGAAGACCTGTGCTTTAATTGCAACAGTAATCTAGATATTCTTAACATCTTTTTTTATTCATAAAATGGAAGTAGTGACTGCCTCTTCCTATTCCGCTGAAATTGTTAGAATTATAGATTGTCATTAAATATTAAGTGCATTCTAGGCTTGAGTTTTATTCTCATTTCTTTGATTTTGACTTGGAAGTACAGTAATGTTTATTTGATTTGGATTAACTGGGAGGAATGGACTTTAAGTATAGTCTAGTGAACAAATGAGGTTATGGAGGAGGATCAGTGACTTACTGCGTGTCATACAATTAGCTTTTCACTCTGCCTGGTTTTCTTTCTGTAGGTTCCAGAAGGAGTACTGGAAAGTTATAAATTAAATAATTCAAAATGCATATATGGTTGCAACACAGTTATTTTCTTTGGCAGTAAAGTTGATGCTTTTATCTTTTCATAATTTGTGCTTTGATAGTTACAGTGAGGAGGTGCTCTTAATAAAACCACGGGGTTGTTTTTTGGTTTTTGGGAGTTTTTTACAGCAAAGAGGCTGGTGAATGTAATTTGGCAAGGAGGATAGAAGCCTGAGAGACTTACACAGTTAACAATAGTAAACCTTCCTAACACGTTCCAGAAAATATCAAGTGATATTTTCTGTTAATATTAGGGGATGGTCTGTACACACAAAAAGGAAGAAGCGGAAAGGATCTTAATTGGGCTAAAGAAGCTTCTATCTAGCTTTCACATTTTTCAAGACAAGGGTGAACCAAATAGTTTCCCCAGAGATATGTTTACATGGCCTTGTTCTGACCGTAAGGGAATAGTGAGGGCGTTACTTCATCTGAAAGAGCAGAGATGAGAGAGGAGATGGGAGAAGAGAGGAGAGAGAGAAAAATTATCCATACCTTGTGAATATTGTATAATAGCTGAAATTTAATGTCTAGTCTCCTGGGGTTGTGATATTTCACCATTATGATTTTGAGTTTTTTTAGTCAAGGAGAAAAATTTTTTTCTGTTTTGACATATGCATAGAAATGTTTCCAGCTGTAAACTTTTCTAAGACTATAGAAATGCCATCGACAGTAGCACAGATATACCCAGTAGCCTATATCAGAGACCTAATTAACCACTTACTCTCAAAATATTTAGAACTTGGGGTGATAGAGAGGGAGAGAGCCTTATTTACCCATATTTTCATTACCTTAAGTACTCTTTCAGTCTAATAATTTTGAGGTGTTTTTCTTGCTGCTATTGGTTTAACATAGATGCTCTCCACCAGTAACAGTGAATGACTAATTTTACAACTCGATAGGTAAAGTTGGTGTTAAGCATCAGTCAGAGCATCCTATAGAAAACATCTTAAATTGTTTCTAGTCAGAAGTTGAAAACTGGTAGCCCTTAGATTGGACCTGCAAACAACATGCAAACATGTTGGATTTGGCCCACATGATGTTAACACAATGTTTTAATGCTTTTTAAAATAGTTGCCAGTATTTTAAAGTTGAAAGATAGTATATAAAAATGAGAATATCTCTTTTAGAAAAATCGCAGCTTAGAAACCCAGGGTCCACAGTCCCACGTGGCACCAGTGAATTGGAGCTGAAGAGCAGTTGTGCCGTTAGAAGGTCTGCACCTTGCAACTTGCCAGAAGCTCCACCAGAGCCCTTCCCTCATTCAAATGACCTGTCTGGCACCATGAGAGTTCAACTTTGGGATCTGGGGTTTAAATGGATGTCATGTTAATAAAAGAAAATATTTTTTGTTGTTTTTACAGTAAACCTAAGTATTGGTTATGAATAATCTTATTCCTTCTGTTTTAGAACAGTTGAATAGATTTGCTGGATTTGGGATTGGACTTGCAAGGTAATGATTTATCTAAAGATTTTTAATTTATTTAAAGTTTTTTCTTTAGTGTAATTTATAGTAATAAATGATTAGTATTGCTTCTTTTAGACTGATTCTTTAGAGCAGTAGATTAAATATTGAATAATATTTTGCAGAAAAAAATTATTTAAAACCTACAACTTGATTTTTTTTCAATAAGGATACACAATAGTCATTCAACTTTAATCACACAATAATTTTTTAAGGAATAGTGTAAGAACTTTCATGAGTCTACCCAAAGAACAAAATAAAATCTGAAATCTAATCTTATCTCCCTCTCCGAAAAAAAGTAGTTGTGCATTGAACATTTTCCCTAAACATTTGAATTAAAACAAGACATTTAGCAGCATAGAGTCTAGATTTTGCTTACAGTTAGCATTTAATGAGGACCATTTTTTTAATCCAGCCTTGATTATGTGATCTTTAGTGAATACTGTTTGAAAAACATTGGCATGGCACAAAGACTTAGATTTCATGCCAGAATAGCTCATTGTTTTAAATATTTTAATGAAGAAAAGACCTTATTTGCATAATTAAACCTGAGGATCTTAATATCAATAGAAAAAAAATTGGTATATTGAAGTTTTCCTTCTGCTAGAGTTAATTTTTCGTGAGCCTCACCGTTGATACTTAAAGCTATTGTTAATTTGATAGATTCTTAATATATGTGAGTGGGTGTGTATGTCACAGTTAGTGCTTAAGCCCACAGTTGTGATTAATTTGTGAGAAATGACTTCAGAAGAAATATTTGATACATAAAATAGTGCTCAGTTAGCATGGTCATTAAAATCCCTATAACAAGTACAAAGTGCATCAAAATTTATAGAATGGAGTTTATGAAGAACAGATGACTCTTCTGGTGGCAACTTTGCTCATAGGACATCTTCTGAAAAAAATGCAAAGGGGCATTTAAATTGTCTGAGAAAGAAGTTTACCATATCAGGCATACAGAGATGTGGTTTCATCTTTATACTGTACATATTAGTATTATATATTGTTTCCATTGCTTACCAGTTTGCAATTCTTGTTTTAATTCTTTTCATATTGAATTTTGTTATTGGTAGAATGATTGACAAACATGTCTAGCATTTAAAACTTTTCTTTTTACTTTTAAGAATACTGTATGATTAAAATAATGCATGTTTCTTCAAGCAAGAGTAATTTCAGATACACATATGTTGTAAATTAAATTTGGCTGTATTATATATATATAAACTATTCTTATATAGTCTCTTTACAGAAAATGTATTGGCCCATCCTTGCATTGTTCTCCGCCGCCAATGTCAGGTAAATGTCCTTTCTGTGACCTTCAAAACAGTAATCCTAACCCTAATTTGAAGTAGAGAACTCAGATAAATGACTGAGACCATGTAACCCTTATTCCATGTGAAATGTACCAAAATCTACAATATATCAGTTCTTAAACTTTTGGGTCTTTGACATTTCTTGTCTTAAAAATTATTGAGCTCACCAAAGAACTTTTGTTTATACAGGTTATATCTATCAATATTTCATTTTTTTTCAGAAATCAAAACTGGGAAAATTTTAATGTATATTTCTTTAATTCATTAAAAATAATAGTAAACCCTTAGATAGTAACATAAATAACATTTTTGTGAAAAATAACTATTTTACTTTTTTGCAAATATCTGTGATGTCTGGCACAATGGAAGACAGCCAGATTTTCACATCTGCCTCTGCAGTCCATCTGTTGCAATGCATTGTTTTTGAAAGAAGTGAGAAAGTCTAGCCTTATACTCATGTGTATTTGAAAATGGGAGTATTTTATATCTTTTCCAGATAATTGGCAGATATTCTTTGATACTACACCAAAACTCAATAAATTGTAGTTTCTTAAAGGTTATTTGCAATGTGAAGTCTGAAACCACATCAATTAACTTTTTATACTCTATTAACAATAAAATCTATTGATCTATACTGCATGTTGAATGGATTTTTTACCCATGCATGATTCTGTTATATTATGCATTGATTAATTGAAAAATATTAATTTACTGAATTATATAGATCTTCCAAATGTTACCGTGTTTGATTCTCAGTGTCAAAAAAACACCATCATTAAAATCACTACTTATGTCACTGGAAAAGTGTTTCGGTATTGGTAAACTCTTGATGGTGGATACAGGTTTTCCAGCATTCTAATTTTTGCTCGTAAACTCAAATTTATCATTGGCAACAAATACTATCCATTTTTTTTTTTTAGTCATCAAGCTCAATTTGTTCATTTTTAAAAACCTGTCTGTCCCAAGGGTGGAGAACTATAGTCTGCCAGTTTTCCCAGAAGAAATGGTGTTCCATGAAAAAAGTGGCTAGTTCAGCTTGCAACTCCATCAGACAAGTGCTTTTCCTCGACAGCCATCTTACTTCATTATGCAACACACAGAATGTTAATTAGATGATGTGTACTCAAGAGTCAAGAGTTTATAAAATTAATATATTTTAATGCTTCACCAAGGACATTCTTTAGTGAAAGTGGCTTTTTCTCATTACAAATGAGTGGGACAAAGAATACAATAAGTACAAAAATATATTTTGGTGCCATTGCTTTGATCCATGCAATTTTACCCACCATTGCTTTTGCACTATTGAAAATGTCAACATAATGAAAAAGGCAAATAATGTCTTAGTATTGAAAACATAATTTTAAACTTGCCAATCTTCTGAAAGGGTAATGAGGCCCTCAGGGGGTCGGTGGACCACACTGTGGCAAAAGTCCTGTAATATAACTTATCTTTGAAAATTGATTTAGAAAGGATATAAATAATTACAAATTAAGCTGTTCATGCTTAGCGCCAAAAAATAAGTATATAGAGAGAAATAGCCGTTTAAATAGCATGACCAGTATAAATGGCCCAGAAGAGTAAATTTCAGACATATTTTACATTATATCAATATTACATTGGGATCCAGTGTTTACATATATATGAGTAACCTCAAAAAATCTTTTATGAAATAATACCTTCAGAATGTGTGATGCATTCTGATACTTTCTTTTTTATTATTTCACTTAATAAGTATTGGTTCTGACCCTCTTTACTGATTTAATAATTTACCAATTGCTGTAGTGTATAGTTTGAAAAATACTTGCCATTGGGGACACGAATCTCCTATTCCCTGAGTTCTTTGTGGTTCCTGTGTGTTAAATGGCATGGGTGTTTTGCCACACTGAATGTAATTCTAGTGTTTAAGGAAACTTAAATATCAAACACCAAGGACTTTTTTATTATATAGTCTAGATTACTATGTATATTGTGCATTGGTCTTCAGGATTGTATTTATTTAACCATATGTACTGTACTTTTAATAAGTTATTTAAAGCATTTTCAATAGTAATTTTGCTTATGTGTAATTTATGCTGACTTTAGAATTGAACTTTTTTTATGATGTGACTCCACTGTGTATCTTTCATGGCCTCGTTATTTCTTGACAAAATAAGAGAAAATCACCATGAAATATCTCTTTTTACAGGTTAATTACCACGCTCGACATTATCATCTCACTCCATTTACAGTCATCAATATTATGTACAGCTTCAACAAAACTCAGGTGAGAATTAGTCTGTAGATTCATTAAATTTGTTTATAATGAAAGTACTATTTGGGGGCCAGCCCCATGGCCAAGTGGTTAAGTTCACGTGCTCCGCTTCCATGGCCCAGGGTTTCACTGGTTCAGATCCTGGGCAAAGGCCTAGCACCGCTCATCAGGCCATGCTCAGGCAGTGTCCCACATAGCACAACCAGAAGGACCTACAACTAGAATGTACAACTATGTACTGGTGGACTTTGGCAAGAAGAAGAAGGAAAAAAAAGTTTGGCAACAGATGTTATCTCAGCTGCCAATCAAAAAGAAAAAGTACCGTTTGGCCTTAGTAATAATTAAAGGAACAATCATTCCTTTTAATTTGGTTAATAAAAGTATCTTAATTCTTATACTAAAACTAATGTAACATGGTAATGACACCTGTTTGATGTCACTGAATAATCAATGAATTCACACCTTGCTAAAATTAATTAAATATTAGAGATATTTAATCTATATTAGAGGTATTTAGCTAATTGCAGTGTTCATCTTAGCCTAACATTGGCCACCTGACAAATATTAAAATAATGATAGGAATTAATTTAGTTGTAGTTCTCTACTGAAATGTGCTTTAGAATAATGCCTTATTGGAAAATATCAGTAAACATTCAATAGTCAAGTTTTATTAAGACCTTTTTTGTGTTTCTTATTTAGGTGTTAACAAAAATAACAATAAATTTTGTTCATTTTAGGGACCAAGGGCCCTTTGGAAAGGAATGGGAAGTACATTTATTGTCCAGGGAGTCACACTTGGAGCAGAGGGAATAATCAGTGAATTCACACCTTTACCAAGGTACCTTTTTGGCATTTTCTCAATATTAGATTCATATTAAAAAATTAGAAAATATGGTAGTTTCTAAACATACCTTGAATATGACTTGCCTGAAGTAACTAAGAGAAGAAACAGAGAATAAAGTTTAATTAATTAATTATGTCTTATTGAATTAGTGTATGATACAGAAAGTACTTCCTGGTCTGGTATCTATTGAGATATGTCTTTCAGCTCCAACTGCTATGTGTTAGCAACTATCAACTAAGAAACAAACATGAGTATGTGAACAATTCTCGCACTTTTAGCCAATTTGGTGAAGGAGACACATGTAAGTAAATTATAGTACACTGTGATTAGTGCTGTAATTAAAGTCCTTTCAGAGCCCAAGGGACACTTTGCATGGAGTTACTGGCAAGCTTTCACAAAAGACCTAAAATCTGAGCCAGATCTTGAATGAGTAGGAATTGACTTGGCAGAGAAGGAGAGCATTCCAAGTTGAGGTGACAATGTGCCTAGTTTTATGGAGGTTGAAGATCTAGATAATAAATGTCTTGTGCTTGGAATATTGGGCATGTATGGAGTGGAATAACAGGAAAAGAGGCTGAGATGCTAGATTGAAGCATGGTTGTGCCTTTGTAAGGGACTTAGGCTTTATTCTCTATGGAGTTGAGAATCTAAGGATTTTTTTGTTTGTTTCTCTTTTAGTACATGAGTGCTTTGATGAAGTATATACTCAAGTGGCAGTGTAAATAAAAGGACTGTGTAGACAGAGACTTTTGGAGAACTGTTATAGTAATCTAGGCCAGACTTAGAAGGTTCTGAACTGTAGAATAGAACAGAAGGGGATGAGCTGGAATATAATTAATAATTGGTGATAGATTGGGAATGGAGGTATGGGAGAATGAATTGTCAGCAGTGACTAGATTTCTAGAATGGAATCGAGTTGGCAAATTCGTGAAGAAGAATAAGTTGGACTAGGAAAGAAGATAAGGAATCTGACTTTCAACAGTGAAGTGTGAGATTCCTGCAAGACATATAAGGGGACCTATCTAATAAGTGGTTAGAACTGTGGATCAGAGTCTTAGAGAAAATTTGAAGCTGGAGGCCTAGCTTTGAAAGTTGTGGCATAAAAGTAGCAGTCGAAGCATTAGGATGGATGAATTTCCCTAAAGAGAAAGTGTAGACTAAATGACAGAAAGTGGACCAAGGACAGAATCCTGGACAACGTATGATTGCACATGTGTGTGCCCTGCATGTGTGGTAGGAGAGGTAGTTGAGGGGAGTAATAAGAGATGCTCACAAAACAAACTGAAAATAGCAGTAAGCTATAGAACAATAGTGTCCTAGAGGCCAAGAGAGGAGAATTAGAATTGTAGATACATTTGGAGGGGGAGGGTAGAGAAGTTGGGGAATTTGCTTCTGGGTCTGTTTTTCTCTCTGAAACAGGATACACAGTCATTAGGTAAAAGAAGGATGAGCATTAGAGTCGAAGTAGAAAAGCATCCTAAATGTTTGGGACAGTCACAACTATGTATAACAGAAAGGGAACCTTACAAGGAATATGAAAGGAATGTTAATAGATAATACTGGAAATCATAAATTGGTTTAGGTGCTATTTGGCAGGACTTTGTGATTTTCCCTATCAATACTATATCTCAGGGATAGTATTAAAGACTTAGAATGGTTTGTTAATCCAAAGTTGGCCCCTGGCAGGGTGAATCTCTAGATTGACAAGGAAGTGAGGTAGTTGAAGGTACTGCCACTAGTGTCTCAATCTTGGAATTCAGTCTTTCTAGGGAAGAAAATGAAAGCAAGAGAGACTGATATCAGGCTTTTTGCCAATGTGATTGATTTGAAAGGACCTCATAGTCTTGAAGTTCTTTTAACACAGGTTTGTTAAATGTTAAAAGCAAAACAAAACATTTGGCCAGCTAAAAGTTTCCCCTCTCATACTTAAAAAATCTGAATTCCTGCTCTTGGCTAACTTTGTTCACCCTATTACTTTTTATATCACAGAATAAGATCAATAGTTAGTACTTGTCATCAAATGTTCTTGAAGTTCTCCCACAAACACAAAATTCTATAAAAATTTAACAAAATTCCAAAATTTCCATATGGTAATGTGTAAAGAATTCTGTATTTGCAGTGAGAACACCATTGGTCCTGGCTACCCCACTTTTTACTTCTGGGACCCTAGGCAAGTAACACCATTTCTCTGAAGCAGAGATGAAATAGTAGCTTTAACTTCAGGTTGAAGAGAAGGAGAAAGAGAAATGGGAATGGAAAGGCACAGAATTTTATTATATTTTAGTATCTAACTTTCTTACTCTACAGGCATATGGACATGTCAGTTGTGTGAGTATGTATTTTCTCTTGGTCATTTTGAACCTTATTAAAGAAGACACAAAAGATTACCTTTGTTGTGTTCTACTTGGATAATTTTGGTGATAAATCCATCCCACTCATTAATTCATTTATTTACTTAGCTAATATTCCTGAGTACCTACTGTGTGTTAGTTCCTATGCTGGAAATCAGGTATACATTGAGGAGAAGAAACAAAAGGTACCTGTGACCATGAAGCATAGAATCTAGTGTAAGGGACATAAGTAAAATAATCCCGGTAATGAATAAATAATTGCCAGTTGAGATTTGTTCTCGGAAGGAAAATAATATGGTTCTATGAGAGTATTGAAGGGTTAGGAACAATGTCCCTAATAAAATGACACTTAAGCTGAGATCAGAGTGGTGATGAGAAGGCACAGACCAGTTGATGTAAAGACAGTGTGGCAGGGGAATCTGGAGAATTTGAGTAACTGAGAGAAGTTCATGTGGCTGGAGCTCAGAGAGCAAGATGGAGAGCAGTATGAGAGAGTGCTGAAGACGTAGGTAAGAGCCAGTCTATATGCATGGCCTTGTAGGCCGCTTTAAGGATATTGGAGAGTTTAAGCAGGGGTCAATGATGTGATCAGATTTATGTTTTTCAAGGGTCAGTGTAATTGGAGATGAAAAGATTACGGGAGGATCAGAGTAGATAAAAGGATACATGTTCATAAGCTATAACAATAAGCTAAGTGAGAAATAATAGTGGCTAAGACCAGAGTGGTATCTTCTGAAATGGACGTACGGGGTTAATTTTGAAATATATTTAGGTAAAATTGGTGGAACTTGGGTGATGGATTAGGGATGGTAGATGATAGAGAAGGAAGTGTCCAGGATGACTTCTAGGATTTTCGTTTGTGTAACTGGATGTCAAATAAAGCCATTCTTTGAAGTGGAATGTAAACTTTTTATTTTTAACTCTAACTTCTTTGGGTAGAGTTGAGCTTTCTTGGGGGAAAGCAAGATCATAGCAGACAAGGCAGCAGAGCAGTAACCCAGAGCAATTCACCGAAGTTACTGTATGAGGAGGATGAGCTCTAGGGTCTCCTAGACTGAGCTTCCTCAGTTGCACAGTGATCACTCGGTCCAACAGGTGAGACGCTATCGATTCGCCAATATTTAGTTTTTTAATAGTGATTATGAGAGAAAAAGAGCAAGTCTATGGTGCCCATTAAGTCACCAAGCTTATAGTTTTTCAGTATTATTACTTTTAAAAATATGTATATAACCCTAGAGCATCATCTGTGATCTCTTCCTTAATCTCTGCCCAGACCTCTCCCAAATCCTTCTGCCAACCTTCCCCCAGGTGAAGTGAGTTAGGTTATCTGTCGCTCTACCCAGAAGTACCCTTTACTTTTCGGGTGATGTTTCTCAAATCATTAACATAAGAAACACCTGTAACCGAGGCTACCTGCGTAGTTTAGTCTCTCACAGAACCCAATGGTTGAACTCCAATTTAGTTTGATATCTCACATTTGCAGTTGAACTAATATAAGCATCGTACAGTTTTTCTCCTCATGTTGTCTGTTTTCCTAATAACTCCTCTGAATTCACTGACTTTAAACACATTTTATTTTAAACGCAATGAAATCTTTCTCCAACTCAATAGATTTCCTTTCTGATCAATAGTTTCTAAATAGGGAACATTAAAAGAGTCTAAGAGTAGGAAAGAAAGATCATAAGTTTAATTTTGGACAAATTCATTTTCATATGCTTTGCCATATCCAGGTGGAGTTGTCAGTAAACAGATGATGTATAAGATTGACATACAGAGAAGTCTAAACAGAAGATAAGAGATTTGGGAGGTTTTGAAGCCATCATCTTGGATGAGATTGCCTAGGGAAGGTGTATAGCGTGTAAAAGAAGAAAAGGAAAGGGCCTGAGCCTTTAGGAACTCCAGATTAGGGAGTTAGACTTGGTTAAAACAAGTGCTCCTGCAAGTAGACACCAGAAGAGAGGAGAAAAACCAGAAGAGCATAGGATAATGGCGTACTGGGACAGAGTGGTTCAAGAAGGAGAGGGGAACTTGAGTGCCAGACGGCTGCTGAAAGGGCAAATTAGGTCGACTTAAAAACGTCCATTGGATTTAGTGACATGGAGGTCATGGGGACCTTGGCAGGAGCTGTTTTTATGGAATGATGGAGTTGAAGCCAGTTTGAAGTGGATTCAGAGGTAAGTGGGAAGTTAGGACATGGAAATAGCAAGTTTAGCAAATTGGCTGTGAAGAGGAGAAGTGAAGAGAAGTAGCTGGAAGATGAGGGGTTTGAGCTGGGTTAAGGGAAGATTTTTTTTTAAGAGGGCAGCTGGTTTAGCCTGTGAAAATGAGAGACAGTGGAAAGTAAAGACTGCTTAAATATAGAGTTATTTAAAAATTCTTTTGCTTTTGTGTATTGATTATGCATGGGAGGATGTATATTAATCTATCAAATGGAAAACTATTTTGAGAAAAAGCAAGCCACTTCTCTTAATTTTTGTTGCTCATTTGAAGGGCAGTTTTTCTTGTAAAATTAGTGAATTAAATGTATTTACGTATGTAATATGTAATTTACATATGTAATGTATTTACATATGTAAATACATTTGCTTTGAATATTTGATAATGAAATATAAAAAGATTTACTCACAAGTAGATTTTAACATGACTGTTTCCTGAAGCATTTAAATGTGCTAATTTAAATTTCTAGAGCTATGGCAATAAGTTTTATTTTATAAAAGAGTAGAGAACAGATACAAGGAAGAGAGTCTCAATTTTCTTATGTCTTGATTCTAAATTCATTTTTAGCTATTTTACCTTAATGATCTTAAGAATTGGCAGTTGTGGGGCCAGCCCTGTGGCCAGCTGGTTAAGTTCATACTCTCCACTTCAGCAGGCCAGGGTTTTGCCAGTTCAGATCCTGGGCGCAGCCATGGCACCACTCATCAAGCCATGCTGAGGCGGCATCCCACATGCCACAACTAGAAGGACCCACAACTAAAAATACACAACTATGTACAAGGGGGCTTTGGGGGAAAAAGGGAAAAAGAAAATCTTAAAAAAAAAAAAAAAGAATCGGCAGTTGTAATTAGTATTATATTCAAAGGAGACGTGACCCCGTCCTTATAGAAACACCGCTTACAGACCCGTCTGTTCATAATGTTAATGACAGCTTCATGCTTAAAATCAATGTCATAATCACCTGTGGTAATACTTTCTGAGGCCATGATAAGAGTAATAGTAGTACCCAGTTGATTCACAAGCCATTCACAAAACATATTTTGTTTTATAATCATAAAGTCACCATCAGTAACATGGGAGGCCTAATCTTTTTTCCATTTTTTGTCTTAATCACTGAATGTGATTCCAGCTATATTTTTCTATGGTTGTTCAGGCATAATTATAGTATTCTAGTACTAATTTAACCAGAATGTGACCCAGAAGGCTCTCTAAGGTCTTATAAATCAGAGAGTTGTTGTATTGTCTAAAGTTTCTCTGCAGACCTTTCAGCCTCTTAGAAAAATGTAGGGAAGTTTGCATACCACCCATGCTATAACTGTACTGTTTGTTTTTAGAGTGCTTATGTTATTAGTGATTCATTTTCTTCACCTGTTTAATATAAAATGTATTTATTCCCTTGTCTCCTTACATTTGTCTTATTCACTCATTTCAAATAGAAAATGTTTTTCTCAGGTTCCACCGTGGCCATAGTGCAGTGGGTGCCAATTTCATGAGGGGAGCAGGTGGCAGCGAGACTCCTCTCTAGTTTACGCCTCCCTCCCTGTTATTCTGCTGTTATTATTATTGTTGTTGCTATTGTTATTCTCTATTATCCCTCCCTACTCCCCCCTCATACCCTCTATCTGCCTTTTCATTTTTTTCTGCCTCCTTCTTTACTTTCCATGTTCTTTTCTCCTTTCTGACTTTTCTCTTGATATAACTTTCTCCCTTTTTGTTCTTTTTTCAGTTTGCCTCTCTTCTTTTCCTTCTTTCTTTTTGGTTTCCCAAGGTAACCTAACTGGCAAGACACGCACAGTCCTCGACCTTAGCTCCAGACCTGGCATTTGCCCGTCTCCTTTCAACATCGTTTTGACCTTCATTTTTCGCATCAATAAAACAAATACGACCATACCTGCTTATCCCACAGGTTTCCCTCGTGTATCAAATGAGGTGAGAGGCAGTGCAGGCAGAGAGGGCAGACTTCAACTCAGAGACCTGGGTTTAGAACCCAGTTCCGCCACTAACTAGTTGTATGGCTTTGGTCAATTCTGAACCTTCTCTGAGCCTGTTTCCTCAGCTGTGAAATGGGGGTAAGGGGATCATTGTCAGGGTTAGAAATAATCTAGCAAAGCAATTTGCACAGTGCCTGGTACATACTAGGTGCTCAGAAAGATAGTAGAATATAATGAAGGTCAAAACTTAATGTCCTCACAATTAAAGGCACTTTGGAAATTAGGTGCTACACAAATGTAATGTGTCATTCTGCTTTACAGTTGCTTAATTTTGTTTTGGTTTTTAATTCTCATTCTTACACTCTTCTTGAAGCTTTTTTCTTCCTTTCTTCTATTCCTTGTTTCCCTTTCCTTTCCTCATTCATTCTTTTTTCCTCAGGCTATCATTTTTATATCTCCTCTTTTAATTTCTCATGTTCATTTTTATAACCAGTTATAACTCTTCCTCCTCTGTCAGCCCCTTCTATCAGCACATATAAAAGCACCTTGTATATTTTTTCTCTTTTCAAACCACTACAGTTGTTTGAAGTGTGTCCCAGAAAGGAAACTGTTCACCAGTAGAATATATTTCTCCTACACATTTTTTTTAAAAAAATTGATTACCTTTTTGAAAATTGGACTAATTCAAGATGTTTTAAATAACATGGATTTTGTTTTATTTAAATTTATTTTTTAGGGAGATTTCGCATAAATGGAATCCTAAACGAATAGGAGAGCACCTTCTACTAAAATCGTAAGTATCAGAGAGGCATTTGTATTGAAAATGTCCATAATTTTTATAGTTTTAGAACTGGAAAAAAAATCCTGTTAAATAAGTACGCTGAAGGAAATTAGAGCAATAAAATATTTGTGGGACCAGAACTTCAAGAGACAAGTAACATAGAGTTTAGGAATAAAATCCTGAAATATATATTGTCTTTAAAATATGTCTAATTTAAAAAGCTGAAATCACAACCTAATTTTTCTTTATGTTCTTGGGAAATAGCAAAGGTCTTCAACTTGTTTAACCCAAATTGCCCAGAAAATTATTATCATTATTATTTTAGTATTAAGCTGATACAAATATATTTATATGAAGATGAGCAAACTCAAAACCTTAGTGTCATTAAAATGTAGTCCTAAAGGCACTTAGTGATTTTACAACACTGATGATTTTTATAGATTAGACTTTTACTCTTCACTTTTTAATTTTTTTTGAAGATTGTGAATTGGAAACCCCCCAGCTTGCTGGCTCCCTCTGTGGGACATTCCAGCACATTATTACTTAGTGATGTTCCATTCACCTTGAAAACCACTCCTTGCCAGGACCTGGCCCATAGGGTTAGGTAAGTCCCACCTTGATATTATTTCATGTAACTATATTTTGCAGGCTTGCAAGGTTGTAATATTACTTTGTGTAAATTAGCGGTGATGGGAAACAACTTTGCAAAGCTGTACAATATTGTTTCTTAATAATAAAAGGGGACTTCACTCACCATTGAAGACTGGCTTAGCTCTGCTGGGTGGGAAATCTGGGAATGGATAATGATAATAGATAGAATAATAGCAGAAAAGGCAAGCAATGGAATGAATCCCTCATCCTAAATTTTAAGTATCAGATTTATAGGCTACATTAGCTATGTGCAGATAGATTTCCAAACAGTGAATCCTAAATGAGCCTACATTCTACTGGTTTAAAATAAAATCTATTTTCTTTGCAGACTATGCTGTTAATACTTAATTTTTTTCATCTCTACTTGTTGAATGAAGCATCCTATGTTACAGGTCTCTGAAGTGTCTTTAGGCTATAGGTATTAATAGTTGGAAAGCTTAAAAATATCATTCCGGCTTGAATATAAATTATGTTGATATCTTGAAGTAGATATTTAAAAATTTAGTGTCAGCATCTTGTTTCAGTATACTGATAAGTTTGTTTTAATTTCTACAGCCTAACCTATGTGGTGGCAATGCCTTTTTATTCAGCAAGTCTAATTGAAACAGTACAGGTGAGCTATTTTTTATTGTCACTTTTTAGGTAAAAAGTGCTTTTTGAAATATTCAATACATTGTGTATGTCTGAATGTAAAACAGAAAAATTTAAGACAGTATCCTTCTAAAATTTTTATTTCACAGTTACCACACATCAGAGATTTTATACTAGGCACATTGCCAGCGTGTGTATTTCCTTTGCAAACTTACTTCACATTTCTAGTTTTAATTGTTTTTATCTCTTCCATAGGCAGCTGTACTCCTTATACGGATATTTCAGAATGCAGCCTATGACTTGCTCTGAATACAAAGAATCTATAGTTGTTGGGTTTTTCCAACTTTTTAAGATCTTCATGTATAACTCAAATGGTTATGACTTATCGTAGAGCAATAAATTTCTAATTACCTGAGCATAAAGCATGATGGGCAGTCATCCTGACAGTGAGTAGGTAGACCCTGTAGGTAGTTTACTAACAGCATTTTTTTTAAATATGCTTTCTGAGGAACATTTGATGCTTGGTGTATTAACTACGACAGAGCTAAAGCAATCTCCTGCTAGCGTTTTAAATTGTTTTACTATTTCCAACCACATGGTGGCACCTCAAGTACATTGAATTAATGTACCTTCTCACCATACCGTCATTCCTATGCTTAAACCGGTAAGGTGAAGATAGTTTTGACTTCACCTATACACAAAAGCCAACTATTTGTATACCACCTATCTTCTATCTCCAACATCATATCCTCAAGCAGATTTCTTGTCTTCCATATGTCTGAGTTCCCTCTGTAGAAACCTCATTGGATCAGCCTTTCCTCTTCTAATTATCTTTTCCACTTAATTGCTTTTCTGGCCCCATTGTTGGTTTTTTATTTATTTTTAGAATTAACTTCAGTTAATGAAGTAAACATCTTGCTAACCAAATATACTTTCCTCTTCCCTTACATTTGGCATTGTGTTAAATAAATGATATAATCTTTGTATGGAGCTGCAGTTTACACAGTTACAACTCTGTGAGAAATACTCATTTTATAGATAAGGAAAAAAATAGCAGAAAGGTAATTGTTTAAGGAAAAACAACTAAACCTCATGATATACTGGGGGAAACAAGTTTTACCTTTAGACTCATGTCAGAATCACATTTCTCTACTTAAATTAGATCTGTGACTTTAAAGAAATGTCTTAACATTTCTAAATCTTAATTTTCTTATCCACAAAATGGGAATAGTATTTTAATGACTGAGTTATAAAAATTAAATGAATTATGTAAAGTGCCCAGCTCACTATATGTCAGTTTTGTTTTTCGTTTTTTTGGGGTTTTTTTGCTGGGAAAGATTTGCCCTGAGCTAACATCTGTTGCCAATCTTCCTCTTTATTTTTCCCTCCCTAAAGCCCCCCAGTACATAGTTGTATATTCTAGTTGTAAGTCCTTCTAGTTCTTCTATGTGAGCCACCACCACAGCATGGCAACTGACAGACAAGTGGTGTGGTTCCACACCCAGGAACCGAACCTTGGGCTGCCAAAGTGGAGCACGCCAAACTTTAACCACTAGGCCATCAGGGCTGGCTCTAACATCCAGCCCCTATTTTCCTGCTCCAGGTTCCACCTGCTGCCTCCTTTTGACTCCTTTTGTCTGATTTTCCGTGCTCCTTTTTTCCTTCTTAGATTTCTACTCTCTTAAACATTTTCCTCTTGTTTTAGTAACCTCTTTACCATTTCTTCTGTTGTACTCCAAGGCATAGTCCTTGACCCTCTCTGCATTTTATCCTTTATTCACTATCCTGGAGAACTCATTTACTCTTATGAATCATTTTAACTTTAATCTTTATGTGAATCAAATCATTGTTACCTCAAACTCAACTCATAAAAATAATCTCATCTTATTTCCCTGAAAATTCATTAGCTTCCTTTTGAGCCTCTCCTTTTCTGTTAATGGTATTATTACTATCTTTACCCTAAAGACTCAGAACTTTAGTTCTGGTTTTTAGGAAAGTCTTGATTTTTGTATTTCTTTCATCCATTGTGCCTCGTGCTTTCTTACTTCTAGTTGCAACAAGTATCTGAGATTTGTATGTTCCTCCCCACTGATAGGCAGCTCTTCTCATCCCTTCTTTACTATACACTCAGCTTATTAGATTAGCTTCTTTCTTCCTACTTCATGTTCAGTGGTTTTTTTTGTCCTTCTGGGGAGCTCAGATCTCTTTGACAACATTCTTTCCCCTGAAAAATATGCATTTATACGTATATCTTCTGGAGCCCTTAAATATGAACCTCCTAGTGATCTGTGTTCTTCACTGAGAATCCTTGTTCTAGTCCCTGCATTTTAAAGTCCATTCTACTCTTTCAAGATTACTGTTCTTAAGTTGCAATACTGTATCCTATGCTGATTAAGGATCCATGTTGATTCATATTCCCTGGGATCAATTTCAGACTTCTCAGCATAATATTAAATCAAGGTTTTTATTGACTTCATTTTACCTTTCTAGTTAATCTTCCTTAACTGCTTATTTTTTTTAACTCATTAAATATTTTTTGAGTGCCAGCTTATATTAGGCACTGTTGTAGACCCTGGGCATACAGCAGCAAACAAGACAAACTAAAATACTCTGCCCTCGTAGTACTTATATTCTTGTGGGAAAGACAGAGATAGAGAAGATAAATATAAGGTATACTAGATGGTGCTAAGTGCTAAAGAGAACAAAAATAAAGCAGGGAAATTAAGATGTGTAATGGGTGGGGAGGGTCAGCTGCTATTTTTTTAAGATCAGGAAAGACCTCACGGAGAAGATGACATTTGAGTAAAGGTCTGTACGTAAGAACTACATGGATATTTGGGAGAAGAACATTCTAAGTGGAGGGCCAGTAAGTGCAAAGGCCTTGAGGTAGGATTGTATCTTATGTGTTTGAGAAGCAAAAAGGAGGCCAATATACTGGTAGCTAACTAAGCAAGGGGGAGAACAGGAGAAGATGAGGTCTGAGGGGTAAGAGGGGAGAGATGGTACACGACATTGTAGACCATTGTAAGAGCTTGGCCTTTACTTTGAGGGAGATGAGAAATCTTTGGTGTGTTTGAGCAGAAGAGTGATGTGATCTAACTTATGTCTTTATTAAGATCTCTTTGGCTGCTGGATTAAAAGTAGTCTGGAGTGGGAAGAGGGCCAGAAATAGGGAAATGGATTAGGTTAAGTGAGCTTATTTTTGTCTCATGGTTTTAAATATATTCTGCTTACTGAAAACTCTCACATTTGTATGTCCAGCTTCGACCTTTTCCTTGTAGTCTAGATTGTAAATTCCACTTGGAGTTTATACCTTAGACTTAACATTTCTGAAATCTTGATCTTCTCTCCCATATTGCTACCCCGGTAATATTTCCCAACTCAGTAAAAAGCACTGCTGTTCCTCCACTTCCTCTCCAACAGCTTTGAGGTCCTCCTTGATTCTCTCTTTCATATCCCAAATCAAATTCACCAGTAATTCCTGTTGGCTGTAACTTTAGGATAAAAGCACAATTGAAGCACTTGACCTCCATTGCTACCTGCTAATCCTGTCTACTGTCATATCTTTTCTGGATTATGCAATAACTTCTTTACTGGTTTCTCAGCCTCTGCTCTTCTCTTCTGCACAACTGCCAGTATAACATAAATTATGTCTTGTCCATATTCTGCTTAGAACCAACCAGTTATTTCCCATCTGACTAGAAGCCAGTGTACACTGTGACATGATATGGCCCCTGACTACCTTTTTAACTTCATTTTATACTGTTCTCTTCTTCAGTCATTGCTGCAGCCAAATTGGCCTTTTAGCTGTTCCTTTTCTGCCTGTCCATGCTTCTGTAATCTGTTTGACAAACTTGGTTATACATGTCCCCCAAATTATCAAAAGGCAGAGAGATTGCAGATGATAATGGCTGACATTTATTGAGTGCCTTTTGGGTGCTAGGCCTTTTTTCATTTAATACTCCCAGCAACTCTGTGCCTAAATGGTAGGCAGCACTAATCCCATGTTTATAGAATGATAAACTGACTCTTAGGAGAAGTTAAGTATGGTCACGTAACCAGTCAGTAGTGGAGGCAGTTTCAACCCATTCCTCAGAACTCTAAGCACTGTACTACCTCTTTAGGTGGCACGTGATTGTTGCTTTTCAAAATGAGTTCTAAGGAGCTTCTTGAGGGTGGGGAAACGAGGCAGGTCCCCCTCTGCTTCTCCACTCCAGTTTCTCTCCCCCAGTAAGAATAGCTCCCAGCTTCACTGCTGTCTGTTTTATGAAATTTTCATTTGAAAAAAGAATTTAATGCCTAGATAACATTTGAAGTCTGCAAACCATTATGTTTTTCCTCTTTAGTCAGCAAATTAAGATTTAAAAGGAACCTAAAAGGAGGTCCTTTTTTGTGGCAAAATAAGCAAATGTTAACTTTTATTCATTTCCTCCTTTTTATTTCAGAGTGAGATAATTCGAGATAATACTGGAATTTTGGAATGTGTTAAAGAAGGAATTGGAAGAGTGATAGGCTTGGGAGTGCCTCATAGCAAACGACTGCTGCCGCTGCTCTCCTTGATCCTCCCTACGGTGCTGCACGGGCTTCTTCATTACATCATCAGCTCAGCCATTCAGAAGTTTGTCCTACTGATTCTGAAGAGAAAGACTTGTAACAGCCACCTAGCTGAGAGCACTAGCCCGGTACAGAGTATGCTGGATGCTTATTTTCCAGAACTTATTGCTAACTTTGCTGCCAGTCTTTGCTCTGATGTTTTACTTTACCCACTGGAAACAGTTTTGCACCGCCTTCACATTCAAGGAACACGCACAATAATTGACAACACAGACCTTGGCTATGAAGTGCTTCCAATTAATACACAGTATGAGGGGATGAGAGACTGTATCAATACCATAAGGCAGGAGGAAGGAGTGCTGGGTTTTTATAAAGGGTTTGGTGCTGTTATAATACAGTACACACTGCATGCAGCTGTTTTACAGATTACCAAAATTATTTACTCTACACTTCTTCAAAATAGTGTTTGAGATTTAGGTTCCTGGACAGTCTAAAAGACATAATCTGGATACTTCGTTATGAAATTATGAAGGACAAAAGTGAAATACTGGGGGGGGATATGGATTAGAAAGTGAAACTGGTAGAAAAAGCCCATGCTAATTACCTTGACTCTTCCCTTTTTTTTTTTTTTTAAGACAGGTATATATTTTGGATCAAAAGTATTCCAAATTTGAAAATTCAATAAAAATAACACTCATGAATTAAATTCTAACTAGTATAGCACTCATGCTGAGCTAAAAATGATGTTGGGCAGAAGCAAAAATTTGTCAACAAACATATAACAAAATTTCACAGAGCTGAATTTATTCCATCTGACTTTAACATTTTTCACATGTTATTGCACCTTCTAGATTGACATTGGTATGTCATCCTTAATATTATGTTATCAATGAAAAAGACGAGAAGGATTAGATTTGACAAGCTATAAGGAGGAGTTGAAGCATTTTAAATTGCATTGTCCCCATATAGCTTTTTAATGGCTGTATTATTGTATAAAGCCATTTATGTACACACATATAACTTGGAATTCCCTTCATCCTCACAAACTTTCCACTCTTAGATCAGCTTATTGCATAAAATGAAGTCATGTACTTTCTGCTTTATTATAAAACATTAAAAGCCAAGGTACCCAAAAGATTTAAGGCAAACAGCATACTTGTCCATATCCAAACCCAGCATTTCAATGCCAGCACCTTAAAATTCATCATATGTTTATAAAGTTTAATTTGCCTACCTAGTTATGCGAATTATGAGGCTGTTTTTCAAGCCACTCTTAACAGAGATAGAATATAAAATAATCATGACAACCATTACTGTTTACACATTTACAAATTGTGCACTAAAGGAACGTCACTTGCCTTTCATTTCTGAATGACTTGTCTTAAAGGAGACACAGTTAAAATTCACCTGGGAATTTATGCCTCTTGCCTTCCATATAGTCATCATTAAATAATGGCTTCAGTTTTTATTTTCTTCCGGTTTTTGTTTATAGTTTTGCTCTCCAAACTACATATACATAAAGGGGAAAGCAGGTTCATCCTTATTGCCTTTTATTTAGACTTGTTTGGATGAATATTGAAGAAAAAGTACAAACCTTAAAGGAAGTTTATCCTTGCTTTTTATGAATGAGGAAAAGAAGTAAATTTCAACAAATAGCAAGCAAAAAAATTGTTAATTGTTAAAAAAATTCTGTCTGTTCCTCAATTGAATTTGGTAGTGAGGCTCTTTGTCTAGTAAAACGATATGCATTTGACTGATCCATCATCAAACATTTTAAAGTTTCATTTCCTCGTGTGATGAGTGATCACAGTTTTACTGTGAACCGTTTAGCACACTGAGGTGTGATGACTTTTGCACTGATGTTGTCCAACCTAGGATGCATACAAACTGAGATTTATTGTACTTGCTAAATGTCGGCGAAATGATTACTTTTTGTGATTAATAATGTTGGAACCAAAAAATGAAATCCAAAAAGTGTGAAACGGAATATAAGTAGCAACTCTCTCCACTATCTTGTGTTGTGTGTGTGTGTTTAATTACTAAAACACTAAGTATTCCGTTTTTAAATTCTACCAAGAGCGGGGAAATAAAATTAAACAGCACTGATCACATTGTAGTTTATGGTTACTCTTTTAGATTTTGGTTTACTTTGTCCAAGCTGCGGCATTTAAACCGTTTGCATTGCTTTTGAACTGCTAAGTAAATTTTTAGATGATTATAATATGTCCAGCTTCCTAAAAACCTTTCATTTTTATTGTAATCAAAAAAGAAGATGGTTTCAGACAAGAGTCACCTGAAAATTTCTAGAACAGCATACGAATGGAATCAAGTGCTTACTAGTGGAAATCTCTGGGATCCTTTATCTAGCTAACAATTAGATATTTCAAGATTATTTGATGGAAATTAGCATGAAGATTCAGTTACATAAATCTTTTTCATTATGGGATTATTACATGACTGATAGGCTGAACCACACACAAGTAAGGTTGGTCTTATCTTCTCTCTTTGAAGAAAGAATACAAAGTAACTTTAAAAATTGAAATGTGGCAAGTAAAATACTAATTTTTTTTACTGCCATTCCAAATTAGTTGAAATAAAATCTCTAAATTAAATGCTGGCCAAATATGTTTTACTGAGTTTAGAAAGGAATAAGTGAAATAAACATTGGGCATGCTATTTCTCTCTTTTAAAAGTGTTGTATTTCTTTAGCATATGGGTGCCAAAATCGAATTTCCATGGGCCACATTTCTTAAGATGATAATAGATGAATAAGGTTCTGATAGAAGGTTCCACGGGCCCACTGGTCCTCTCACATAAGCCACATCTGGGCCATGGAGCTGAAGTGTAATATGCTTGCCTTACGTTGTAAGGTTTCTTAATTTGAGTTGAATAGTCTGAAAGCAATTGAATTAAAAACTGAAACACCTGGTAAATAGTAAGTTACTATGTTAAGTGAATTTATTAATTGATTTACAAAATCTGTTAATAAACTTCTTTCCCTTGAGACACCCTTCTCTATTCTATGGGACCTTGAAAAATAATCCCCAGGTTTATAAAATTTATTCAAGCCTCCAAACGCCCAGCACTAGATGTCCTAAATATGAAATAGTAAAAACAAGCTAATTTCAAAATGGCTATGGATTGGGGATTTGATCATTTAGCCAGTGTTTTCAGAAACAACTGGAGCAGTGGGAGGTCTTGCCCACTTTTGCAGACCTACCTGACTATTCACGGCTGTCTTTTCAGCACTGGCTTTGTTAGAACCACACAAAGCACTCACTTTCCTGATTGGGCACAAATGCTTCATATTTCTATCTGTGCACAAATATTTCTATCTGTGTATTCATACATCTGCTCAGAAAATAAAACATGTTGCTTCGATAGGTGTTTTTTCAACTGAGATTGTGGAGGATGTTTGCCCTCAGTTTGCTCACTCAATCGTTTGGAACACAAAAGACTACTCTGCCAGCTCTTGAAAAGATAGCCACATTTGAATTAATTATTTCAATAATATACAAGCAAAATCCCTTTGGTGACAATTCACATTGCACTAGAATTTGAGTGATACTTGGCATTTCTGCTTTCTCTTCTTTTTCAAATAGTACATTGCACTGTCTCTAATATAAACTGGATCTGTGATGTCTGTCTTTTGAATCATTGCGTATCATTAATATGGTACCAAGATGCATAGCAAAGTAACAAAAACTTGTGATTTGGCAATGAATCTTATACAATATTACCTCAGCTAGAAGAGGTGTTTTATCTGTTTGTTTTGTTTTGTTTAAGTTTTTTTGTCTCACTGGCATTTTAAATGTTTTCAGTAAATTGTGTAATATGAAAAAGTTCAATAAAATGTTGAAATAAAACCAATATTTTTCTCTTACTGATGCTAGAGAACTACTCAACGTGGTGTAGGAGTTCAGAATGTCACCCCAAAATATGCCATGTTGGTTTATTGATTATTTTGAATTAAACATGTTCAAGAAACAGCCAGTGCAAGGACAATGAGCCTCCTTTGTCCCCTGAAAGTGAGTGATAAATTTCCTGTGTGGAAGGTCCCCTCTGTGTACCAGGAGAGTAGAAGACATCGTCATCACCAGAGACGGAATTTAGGGCTGAGAAGGCTGTATAAATGAACCTTGTTAATTCTTCACCATTTACTACCCAGGCCGAAACCCTTTGCCTTGTCAGTTCTTCACAAATCTACTGTTTCTTTGTCTAAAAGATTATCTTCCTGCCCTGGTCACTTTAAGTCTCATTTTATGGGGCTTCTGTATGTACAAAATTAAATTTGTTTTCTCCTGTTAATCTGTCTTATGTTGATTAAATTAGGCCAGCCAAAAAACCCAGAAGGGAAGAAGGCAAAGTTTTTCTACACCTACGGTGGTAAAAGAAAAGTTATATTTTTGTAGGTAAAAATGAAGATCAAGAAAAATAATATATATGTAAAGTTAAATTTGTTTGCCCACCGTTTAAAAAACCCTTCTGTTGTAACTGTGATGTGGCTCACAAAACAAGTAACGTGTTTCCTATGAATCATCTTTTGTAAAAGTCTTAACACATTCCCTATCTGATCCTTACAACAACCCTCAGGCATTTTATGAGTAGTGCTGTTTAGAAAGGAAATAGATTGTGGGCATTGCTTGAAAACATTGCAAGGTGATCAGAAAAACCTGCAGCCACCTAGGGCTGAGAATTACTGTTGAGACACGCAAGAGACTGCCTCAAGACAGGGAGGAAACGCCAGGGAGGGTTTCTTTGGGAAATTAAGACATTCAAAAGAGGTCGTATAAACCAAGGAGTTCAGAAAGCCAAACACGTGGCCGGGATAGGATGCGTGCTTATAAAATAACTGATATTACCCTAAATTTTCACCACTGGATTATCTAAATTCAGTGCAAGCAGGAAGTGAAGGGTGAGGCAGAGTTGTAAACGCTTGGCAAAGTGTTAAAGGGGTGCCCCAACACAGAGACAATCCACAACGTTAAGCAACTAACTAAATACAAAACCAGAAAGCAAATCTAGGTCTTTAATCTAGTTCCGTGTGCCGCCGTAATGGGACCTCGCAAAGTCAGGAAGAGATGTTCTAATAACATCTGCTGTTTAGGAAAAGAACAACGGCCAACATTTATTGAACACTTAGTATAATGCCCACATCATTAAGGACTTAAATGCGTCATCATATTCCCTGCAGCAACCTCGTGAAGTAGGTACTGATAGGACGTATCCTCATTTTACAAATGCAGGAACTAAAGCTGGGAGGTTAAGAGCTTTGTCCAAGATTGTATGGTTAGTAAGTAGCATAGCTAGGATTTGACTCGGGCTTGCTCAATTCTTGCACTCCTAGGCTGGTCACCAGGCCAAAGTTTGGTTTGCCTGTTTGTGACATCCAACAGGAGTGAAGGACACCACTGTTCTCACTAAAGAGTTGCTTCTCAGCTTAATCTGTACTGGAGTTTACAGTGGAAGTCTTCTGAAAGCTCTTTGGTAGGTCATTCCACAGTCCTCACCGTCTCCTCCCTTCTCCAGATTGGAAACAACCTCTCTTTTTCTTTGAACTTCCATAGACTCTTAATTCTTTCTTGTGACATATGGACTCTCTACTTTGTAGTTATCTGTGAACATCTGTTATATTCTCTAACTTTATGCTAAAGATCATGTTTTCTCCTCATTCCCACTACATATACTATATAGATATAGATGTAGTAAATTACACACACATAAAGGATGTCAAATGATTAAATGAATTTTATAAAATTATGCACCCAATCTTGTCTATATATTTTGAAACTTACTCTCTTTTAGCTTAGAATTTCAACACTGAGGGTGACCTTTGGAAATCATCTCAATTAAACCTCTCATCTCACAAATTTGTAAACTAAGTCCTAGAGATGTTTGGTGATTTTACTAAGGTCACGGAATAGGAGAGCTGCAACCCAGGTCTTCCCATTCCCAGACTGCCTACATCACCCAGCGTCCCATCTTTCACTCACTGCTGACTCACGCCTTTCTATCTACATATGTCTATACAAATATACACAGGAAACTCTGAGCTCTGTAGCATTTGATAGACCCTACTTTCAAAAAGAGAAATCTACTTGCACATTCCTTTGTTACTTTTTTCATTCCATCTTTTTTCTTCTTCACTGGCTCCAATTTCTAATCCTGTCCTGAGAATTTTCCTAACTCTGTTCTGAAGCTTTACTTTTTGTGTCCAGAACATATCATCCAGTACCATCCATTATTTCAAGTGACCTCCCAATGTCTCTCTTCAGCCCTCATTTGTCCTCTAAGCTCCAGATCCACATCTCTAATTATTTCATGCATGTTGGCACTTGTGTTCCCACTGTTTCCTCAAATTCAGTATATTGAAGGCTAAATTCATTATCTTCTGCAAACTGGCTCTGTCTTCTCAATAATGTTAGCAATTTTCCAATATAGGCAATCAATTTGAAATCATCTTTAACTTCTCCCCAGATGCTTCATAGTAAATCAATTATTAAAGTTTATCAAAAAAGGGCACGCCATGAAGCCTGGAAAACCTGGCTTTGAATTCTGGCTTCACGGCACACGAATAACCTCTCTGAGCCTCAGTTTCTCACCTGTGAAAATGAGACTAAGGCCTACCTCACTGATAGTTAAAAGAAATAGTAACTGTAAAGAACCTCAGGATTGAAAGTTTTCCCCTTCCCAATCTCCTTTCTGCCACTGGCGTTTAAGTTCACATTGTCTCACATGTGAGTAATAGGTTTTCCCTGTAGCCTGCTCTTCTAATAATTCTGCTCTACTATAAGAAGTGACCTTTCTTTTTTTGTTGTCTTTTTGTGTGTTTTCTTTTAAAGATTGGCAGCTGAGCTAACATCTGTTGCCAATCTTCCTTTTTTTTCCCTTCTTCTTCTTCTCCACAAAGCCCCCCCTGCACATAGTTGTTTATTCTACTTGTAGGTCCTTCTGGTTCTGCTATGTGGGACTTGGCCTGGTGAGCAGTGCCAGGTCCGTGCCCAGGATCTGAACCTGCAAAACTCTGGGCCGCCGAAGCTGAGCACAAGAACTTAACCACTTGGCCATGGGGCTGGCCCAAGAAATGACCTTTCTTCACTATCATTTTATTAACAATTCTTCCCTATTCAGTTGCTTTCGTTAACCACTCAATGCGCATAAAATTAAGTTCCAGGTATTTAGGCATTCCCAAAGGCTTGTCACCTCTTCCTGGGCTCTCTCTGACCACTCACTGCCATCCTACATGAGCAGTAGCTACCTTAATCACAGTTACCTCATGCCACTCTTTTTCCTGCCTTTGCATCTTTGCTCAATGTCTGCTCCACCAAAATTGTATCCTCTCATCTTACCTATGCAAATCCTGGCTCTTTCTGGGATTGCTAACTCAAATCCTCAGTCACTCAAAGGGCCAGTGTTCACTGAGCACATTTCATATGCTAAGTGCCTTGACATAGCAGGAGAGGAGCTATGAATAAGACACCGTCACATGCACAAGGAACTTTCAGACAAGCTTTCTCAAGCTACTCCTATCCACATGTGTTTTTCCTTTTTTGAAGTCTTCTAGAAAGAATCACCAGATTTTTATCATGTTTTTTGGCAGCTATCATGTGTTTCTTATTTAACAACCATGTTTATTACTGTTTCAACAAGACTATAATCTCCATCGTAATAATGGCTAAATTTTATTGTGTTGCATGTGTGCCAAACACACATCCAACTTGTAAAATTGTAAAAGTTTACAAGTATTAGTTTATTTAATTCTTACTAGGACCCCATGAGGGTTATTCTCCTCATTTTATATGTTAATATATAATATATAATTATTAACTGTTAATAATAATATATTATTATGTACTATTATCTCGTTTTAATTAAGAGAAAACTGAAGTTTAAAAATATTCACAATTTGGTGAAAATCACATACCTAGCAAGTAGTAGAAGTAGCAGAACTTCTGTCTGGCTAATTACAGATCTCTTACACTTATAAGTTCCCAAACAGCTTTCTGAAGATCAGAAGTAAATTCCCCACTCCATCCCACTCTAGCACGTAGCATATTTCTTGATATGCATAAGCATTCAAAAACACAAATTGTATTTACTACATGCAAGTAGCTTATTAAGAACATAATTTCACAATATAGACGAGGCGCTTTCGATAAATTCTCCCATCTGGAAAATGAGTTCAGAACTCCTATAATTGCCAGCCGGAAATCCAACCCTGAGGCTAGGGCCCATCTAGAGATCTACCTTGAGGAATGGCTCACAGCTTCAGACAAACCTAGACTTTTAAGACAAATTAGAGAATCTCTCTGCCCCAAATCAGATTCTACTGTATTTTTAAACGAAAGTATCAAGTATGCTAAAGAAAACCTATTTCTGGCTGTTGTAGAATCTTATTCATCTGATGTAATCTGTTGATGGAGGAAAACTTTCCATGCCACCTCTTCCCGCACACAGTGCCCAGGGAAAGTATGTGTTTGAAATACGACTTCTTTAACCACTGGCTTAGTCACAATATTCCTGTATCCAACAATGGAAGTGTACGGCCCAAATACATTTTGTTTCTTTAAAAAGACCTATGATGTGCCGCAACTAGGAGCAGATAACTTCTTTGGGGTAGCTGAAATAGTTCTGAGCCAGAGAGAAAAGAAAGATCTATGGCCGGGGTCTTAGGGAAAAGATAAACTTGGCAAGATCAACATAACAAAGAGAGTCATCCTCAGTTACAAAATTTGCCATAACAGCTACTGAAAAACCCCAAACACTGACATCATTCCCAACCTTTTCCAAACCGAAGGGAAGATAAACAGAAAAATGGTGCTATTCAACTTTGGATGTAGCATTTTCTCAAATTAGATCCCGAAGCTAAATTAAGTTCTTTCCGAGGACAACAGAAAGACTGTTGATAACAGCTCTGTAAAAATATCCAACCCCACTTAAAGTAAAATTGGAATATGTACAGTGACATAGATCTAGTTACACAGTATAGCCAAACAGGGCAACATTTGATAATTCTGCTGATCTCTGCTCTTTATTGAAATTTTCACCTTCAAAAGATAAGGTAAAAGTCAACCCACAAACCAGGTGAAAATATTTGCTAAATAGGTATCTGATTAAGGACTTGTATCCAAAATATACAAAGAACTCCTAAAAGTCAATAATAAGAAAATAACCTGACTAAAAAGTGGGCAAAAGATCTAAACAGATACTCAGACGTCTCACTAAAAAAAATACATAGATAGCAAAGAAGCATATGAAAATATGTTGTACATCATATGTCATTAGAGATTGCAAATTCAAACAATGAGATACCACTACATACCTATTAGAATGGCTAAAACCCAAAACAGTGACAACGTCAAATGCTGATGAGGATGTGGAGCAACAGGAACTCTCATTCATTGCTGTTGGCATTACCAAATTGCACAGCCACTTTGGAAGACAGTTTGGTGGTTTCTTACAAAATTAAACATAGTCTTACCATCCACTCAAGCAATCGTGCTCCTAGGTATTTATCCAATTGAGTTGAAAACTTATGTCCATGCAAAAACCTGCACACAAAGGTTTATAGTAGCTTTATTCATAACTGCCAAAAATTGGAAGTAATGGAGATGTCGTTCAATGAGTAAACAGCTAAACAAACTATGGTACATCCATACAATGGAATATGATTCAGGGATAAAAAGAAATGAGATATTAAATCATGAAAAGACATAAACAAAGCTTAAATCTTTATTGCTAAGTGAAAGAAGCTAGTCTGAAAAGGCTACATACTGTATGATTGCAACTGTGACATTCTAGAAAAGGCAAAACTGCAGAGACACTAGAAAGATCAGCAACTTCCAGGGTTTGGGGAGTGGGGAAGAGAAGGAGGGGTGACTAGGTGGAGCACAGGGGATTTTTAGGGCAGTAAAACTATTCTGTATGGTACTGTAATGGTGGATACATGACATTATGTATCTGCCAAAACCTATAGATTGAACACCACAAAAAGCAAAAGTTTATGTAAAGTAGGGACTTAGTTATCAGTAACGAAATAATATTGGTTCATTAATTGTAACAAAGGTAACCACACTAATGCAAGATGTTAATAGGGGAAACTGTGGCAGGGAGATGGGGAGTGTATGGGATCTCTGTATTACTTGATCAATTTTTCCGTAAATCAAAAACTGTTGTAAAAAAGTCTCTTAATTAGAAAAGAATACAAAATTTTCTTTTATCCCTCGACCTGCTTCCACTAACGTTGACATCTTATAAAACCATAGTAAAATTAAAAAGAACAGAAAATGAACATTGGAAATATATTATTAACTAAACTATGGACTTTATTTGAATTCCACCATTTTTTCCACTAATGACCTTCCCCTGTTTCAGGATACTATCCACGATCTCACACTGTGTTTAGTTGTAAAAATTTCATAGCCTTTTTTTTGTCTTTCATGACCTTGATACTTTTTTTTTTCAAAGATTGGCACCTGAGCTAATATCTGTTGCCAATCTTCTTTATTTTAAATTTTCTTCTCCCCAAAGCCCCCCAGTACATAGTTGAATATTCTAGCTGTAGGTCTGTCTGGTTTTGCTATGTGGAACACCACCTCAGCATGGCTTGATAAGTGGTACTAGGCCCATACCCAGGATCCGAACTGGCAAAACCTTGGGCCATGGAAGCAGAGTGAAAGAACTTAATCACTCCGCCATGGGGCCAACCCCATGACCTTGATACTTTTGAAGAGTACTGATTAGTTATTTTGTAGTTTATCCCTCAATTTGTCTTTGTCTTATCTTTTCTCATGTTTGAAATGAGGTTATGTGTTTTGGGGAAGATTTCCACAAAAATGGTATTGTTCTTATCAAGGGATTTATAATGTCGCTGTGTCTTAGTAGTAGTGATGTTAATCTTAATTATTCGATTAAGATGGTGTTTAAGATGGCTGAGTTTCTCCTCTGTCAGGTTACTATTTTTTCCTTTGTAGTTAATATAAGCATCTTGAACGAGATAATTTGAAACTATGCAAATTCTATTTATCTTCAAATTTTTACCCATTAATTTTAGTATTCACTGGTGTATCTTGCCTGCAAAAATTATTACTGCAATGTGTGGCCAGTGGTAATTCTCTATTTCTGTATTTCCTTTTAAATTTATTAACTGGAAAATTGTAAGAATAACTTTTCTTTTTTATTTATTTGTTTGTTTATACCAGAATAAAGTCATGTGTAGAAGAGCATATTTAATTGTTGAGTCAAAACTCACAAAAAGATATGACATTTATAAATATCTACGTAACGAATAACACAGCAACCACCTTTATAAAGCAAAAAATACTCAAGATGCAAAGAAACAGATACAAACTAATGATAGGAAATTTTAATGTGCCATTCTCAGTATAAGACAGATAAAGTGGACAAAAATAAGTATAGATATTAAAAATCTAAACAACATAAATAATCATGTAGATTTTGTTGGTAGATATCAAATGTTATATCCTGATACTACAGAATAGATCTTCTTCTCAATATACCATTGGAATAAAATATATTAATCAAATGCTCACAAATATTGATCATATATTAGTTTATAAAGTCAACATCGGTAAATTCTATAAAGTAGAAATATTATAAACAGTACTCTCCAACTACTATGCAATAAAACTAAAAATTACTTTTAAAAAGGCCCTTTCACCTAAAAATTGATAAAATTTTCTACTAAACAGCTCTTGGGTGAAAGAGGACATGAAAACTGAAATAATGATAACAGAATACTCCATATCAGAATGTATCAGTTCCATTTAAAACAGTAATCGTAGGAAAATTCATACTACTAAACACTTTTCTCAATAAAATCAAAGAATCAAAATAAATTAATCAAATTCCAAGCTTAAAAAAGTAAACAAAAAGAAAACACAAAACAGAAATAATAATGATAAAAGCAGAATTAATGAGGTAGAGAAAAGAAACAGACTAGACGTAATTTTGAAAAGATTAATGAAAAAGACAAATCACAAGATTATTTGACCAAGAAGCAAAAGGAGAAGCACAAATATACAAAATAAGGACAGGAGGCAAGCAATGAAACAGAAGAAATTTTAAAGTAAAAGAGGCTACATTACAGAGCTCTATACAAATATATTTGAAAACTTAAATAGAAGAATTTACTAGAGAGATATGGATTAACAAAAGCAACATTGTTTGAAAATGAAAGCTTAAACAGACCAGTTTTAGTAGAAGAAATTGAAAGTAATCAAAGAACTAGCCCACAGAAGCACAGGCCAATGGCTTCACAGGAGAAGTCTAAGAAATGCTCAAAGACCAGAGATTGTCCCAATGCACCATAAATTGTTCGAGAGTGCTACAAGTGAAGGAAAACTTTCTAATTATTTTTGTATAGCAAATATAACTGAACCTGATAGCACAAAAAAATTACAAACAAATATCACTTATGAATATTTATGTAAAATACTAAATAAAATAGCAAAGAGGATACAACACCATATTAAAGAAATAATACACCATGATCAGCTGGGATTTGTTACATGAATGCAAGGTGGTTCAATATTAAAAAATTATTAACATAATACACCATATTAATGGCCCCAAGGAATAAACATGCAATTGTCTCCATAGATGCTGAAAAATCCTTGGACAAAAATCCACAACCATTTCAGAGAAAAAAGCCTCAAGAAATCAATGGATACTCTCACATGATTAAATACACAAACTTAAGTTAAATTTACTTAATGAATAAACCCTAAAGACATTTTCACTCAGATTAAGAGCAAAGCAAAAGTGCCCAAAATTGCCCTATTCTATCTTTTAGTGGTGTTATTAGTCATTGCAATTAGACAAGAGAATCAGTTAGAGAAATAAAAATTGGTTAAAAAAATCTAAAACTTTGTCAATTTGCAGATGGTATTTTTGTATACCTAAAACATCTTAGCATATCAATAATAAAACTGACTCTCAAAGACTTTTTTTAAAAATCAGATCTAGGGAGATGTCTGTCTACAGAAATTTTATTGATTAAAGTAAGATTTCAGTAAGGTATTCAGTTCAATACAAAATTAATATACATAAATTAATAACATCTATAAATTCAAAAAATAACCAGTTACAGGACATAACGGTAGGGGGAAAAAGATCCCTCTTTCAATAGCAACAAAGAAGAGTAAACACTGGGGAACAAAATTAATGAAAAATACGGAAAATTCCTGCAGGTTAAAGAAAAATTTTAAAATACCCCTGAAAGATACAAAGGTATATCTGAAGAATTGGAAAGATAATTCCCATTCTTGGATAGGATGACTCAATATCACAAAGAGATCAGTTTTCCCTAAATGCTTTATAAAGTTGAAGCAAACTCAATAAAAACGCCTACAAGATTTTATGGAGCTAAACAAGTTAATACGAAAGTTCACATAAAAAAGTAAATGTGCAAGCCAGGACAAAACTGAAACAGAAAAACTATGAGGGAAACCTAGCCTTACTAGACATTAAAATATACGATAAAGTCTCTGTAACTAAAACAATGTAGGATGAGTGCATGAAGAGACAAACCAAATAGAATGTAAAGTTCAGGAACAGATCCAAGTGCATGTGAAAACTTAGTGTGTGATAAAGGTGGCATCTCAGATCACTGGGGGAGAAAACATACTCTTTACATAAAATGAACTGGGAAACAGTTTGCTGCTTGGAAAGAGACGAAAGTAAATACGTACCTCAGACAACACTCAATAACGAACTGGAACTGTACCAAAAATCAAAATGTAAAAAAGCAAAAAAAAAGGGAAAAAATAAATAGTATCAGTACTAAAAGAAAACATAGGTGAATTTCTTTCTAACTTGGGTGTAAGAAAGATTTTCTAACTATGATTGAAAATCCAGACATCATAAAATATAAGGTTAATAAACGTAACCAAATGAAAATTTTAAAATTTACATAGCAAAACAAAAATGCTACGAAATCCATAAACATTCAAAAAATAACTGACACTGGAAGAAAATATTTGCAACATAGTGCTACTATCCCTAATAATGAAAAGCTCTTAAGAATGGATGGAATGAAGTAAAAAAAAAAAAAAAAAAACCTGATAGAAAAGTGGGCAAAAGATATGACACAGAAAATGCATCAAAAAGATATAAAAATGGCCTTTAAGGATGGGCTAAAATGTTCACCCTTACTTACAGATATACAAATTAAAACTATTCTGAAATACCATTTCTCACACTTGAGATTAAGGAAAATTAAAAAGTGTGACATCCTTTGGCTAGATGCACTTCTGGTGGAAATACAACTGGTACACCCCTTTTGGATGAGAATTTGGCAATATCTAGAAAAAACTAGATATGCATTTACTATTCCACCCAGCAATTCCACGTCTAGTAATTTACTGTAAAGATATACTTCTAACAAAATGAAAATGTGTATTTTCATGGTTACTTATTTGTTGGCAATTGCAAAATATTGAAAACCATTGAATGCCTCTACAAAGGAATATGACTGAATAAACTATAGTGTGTCCATATGAATTCCATACAGGTGTAAAAAAAATGTAAAAAGTTCTCCATGTGACACGATTTCCAGCTATAGCGTTAAGTGCAAAAAACTCAGTTAAGGAAAAGGAGGAAACACGTAGACATATTCAGAAAAAGAGAAACTACTTGCTATCAAAATGATTTGAGATATAATATTTTAGCTGTTATAGGAAGAACTTAATCCATACTTGCTCCATCTCTCTAGAGCTATTAGGCTTGCTTTGGGTGCCTCCAGGTACTGAGCAAATATTCTCTGCCTCCTCCAGGATACCCACGTGGGAGCTTTCTTAGTATTTTCACTGCCTCTCAAGGACATGTGTGGAAATTAAGAAGCTGAAGGGGAACTAGGCTGGATCACATTAAAGATCAGAGGAGGAAGGAAATAATCAATTCAACTTACCTCTTTACTTCATCCGTGCCCAGCTTCTGCAGATAATGTCTTAAGGAAAATCTATAAAGTGTTACACAAAGAAGCCCAACAGCGAATTCATTAATAAATTCAACAAGAAATATTTACTGAGCACCAATTCTGTGCCAATCATTGTTCTAGGTGTTAGGAGATACCACTAGACAAAACAAAACAAACAAAACTCTGCCTTTATGGAGCTATCTTCCCTCTCTTTCTCTTTCTCTACATATATATATGACAATATGTATTCGTTTGCTAGGGCTGCCATAACAAAATATTAAACAAGAGATACTAAACTTTCATACAGTTCTGGAGGCTAGAAGTCTGAGATCAAGAAATTGGCTGGAGTGGTTTCTTCTGAGGCCTCTCTCTTTGGCTTGCAGCTGGGACGACTGTTTCTTGCTATCTGCTCACATAGCCTTTTCTCTGTGTACACATCCCTGATGTCTCTCTCTATGTCCTAATCTCTTCTTATAAATACACCAGTCAGATTGGAAAAGGACATACCCCAATGGCCTCATTTTATCTTAATTACCTCTTTTAAAGATTCTGTCTCCAGATACAGTCATATTCCAAGGTGCTGGGGTTACGGCTTTAGTATATGAATTTTAGGGGGACACAATTCAGTCCATAACATAATGCAAAGTGGGCTCTAATTCAAATAAGTGCAATCATTTAATACACTCCACTTATATTGTTACACACATAATAATAATGCACAATTTCTCAGTACATTTTTAAAATCCATCTTTCCATTTATAATCCATGGGGACAATATCTTCTTCTTTTATAGATACATTATTTTTTTATATTTAATAATATCCGAATTAGTTACTCCACCTTAAGCATCTGATATAGTTATGAATGACTTTTGGATGGTTCCAAAAGGAAAATCATTTTTAAGTGCTTTGTGATTGTATCAGTTGGGAAAACATTTGGCTGAAAGTAACAAATTGACATGGCCAAGATTATCTTAAATAATAATGTCTTTGTTTTCCTGTTTTAACATGAAGTCCCGAGATAGACCATGCAGGGCCAGTGCAGAGACTCCTTCTACATTTCTCATTTGCCGTCTTTGGCATATGGGTGTTTACCCTCATGCTTGCTGCCTCATGGTTGCAAGGTGGCTGCAAAAATGAGAAGAGAAAAATGAACAGAACATTGTATACAAAAAGGAAATTTCTTTCCTAAAATCTCCAGCAGATTTTCCCCATTACTCATTGGCTCCAACTGTGTCAAATGGTGACTCTATACTGCAAGGAATTTGGGGAAAGTAAAGAAGTATTGTATGGGACGGCCCGGTGGCACAGCGGTTAAGTTCGCATGTTATGCTTCTCAGCGGCCCAGGGTTCACTGGCCCGGATCCCGGGTGCGGACATGGCACTGCTTGGCAAAAGCCATGCTGTGGTAGGCATCCCATGTATAAAGTGGAGGAAGATGGGCATGGATGTTAGCTCAGGGCCAGTCTTCCTCAGGAAAAAGAGGAGGATTGGCAGTAGTTAGCTCACGGCTAATCTTCCTCAAAAAAAAAAAAAACGTATTGTTAGTTGGGCACATTAGAACTCTAGGTCTGGTTAGTAAGGAAGCGGAGAGGTGGAATTGGGGAGGCAGCTAGGGCTGCCTGCCTTAGTTGTGAGTATTTTTCACAGGGTACTTATCATTTTTTCAATAGCCTTCTTGTATATGTGGGATGTCCCACGTTCTGAATTCCATCTCTCCAAGATAGAAGTCAGAACTCACTTTTCCAGGATCTCTTGGACCTAAGGCAAAGACTTATGATGCAGAATTTATGGTTGATATGCCTGTGTAAGACTTCAGATCAGAAAATGAAAGTGTATCTTAAAATCTATCTTTTGGGGAGGATATAACCAAAACATTTTACTTTTCAGGAACAGTGATGATGGAGAAGTATTATTGTTGCAAACTATGGCATCTGTTTCAGGGGTGGCACATTAGTCATCGCTGAAGCAAGGACATGGTGGGCTTATGTACTAGGTCTTGCTGCATGTCCTCAAAGCCTGGCTCCTTGGCTCACCCAGATACGCTGCAAAGTACTTAGTAGAATTTAATATATTCTTTGTCTGCATAAACTATTTAGAGCTTAAGTATCTAAGTATAATAAATATTATATGATATTAATGATGTATATGACATATATCATATTGTAAACATCATATATTTATGATAAATACTTAAGTACTTAATACTTATATTTATATATGTGATATATTTCATTTATTATGATATATATTATATATATTTGGTATGATATATATATATTTTTTTAAATAATGCCTCTTCTAGAATGTGAGTCCATATGGGCAAGAATCTTATCTGTCTTATTCTTCATTTTCTCCCTAGAGCCTAACACAGACGCTGGTGTGAATTCAATAAATATTTATTGAGTGAGATAATTAATGAGGAAGGAATCTTTTCCTTTGATATGAGTGATAAGAAATAAGAAAGGGCACAAACCTAAACATATGTGTAGATGGGATGGTGAGAAGTTGAAGAAATTCTACAAGAAGTTTAAAAATGTATCTTTCAATTTATCTTTTAGGAATTAGAGGACATAAAACAAAACCAAGTTTTTTATTTTGATGGTTTGGGATTATCGTTATAAATATCAGTTATTGACTATGCTTCAATAGGGCTGGGATAATATTGAAATATCATATATGCTAGCACTGATGTTCCCATTAGATATTCTGTCCATGTTAGCTTTTCTCCCTTAGTTCCTTTCCGGCTATCCCCATGCTCACTTCTCAAATTATTTGTAAACTTGTCTGATTCCCGACTTTGAGAAGCTTGCAGGTGTACTAGAAAGAAAATGGATTTTGCAATTAGACAAATCTATCTTTGAATTCTAGCTATATCCTTTACTACAGTTGTGTCCTTGAGAAAGTTATTTAAAGGCTTAGAGCTTCAGTTCACTCTTTTATAAAATGGAAATAGTAACACCAACCAAGTAAAAATGTTGAAAATGTAAGAAAATGTTTGTAAGGGTGTGGTGAACAGTAGGTTCTCAACAAAAAGTAACCATTATAAGAAAGTAGATCTTAGTCATTTTAGAATTCCTGGCATTTAGCCCATTTCTTTGTTACATCAGCTGCCTGATAAATGTTCGACGAAGTAAATTCCTTCTGCTGTTAATGAGTCTGTTTCCTTTTGTTTTCATTACAACTTCTTTTCTGTTGATGCTGCTGTCACTTTTAAAAATCATGACTTCTCTCTTTTCCTTCTCTTTTGTTTCCTTCTTGATTTTCTCTCTCCAATTATAGCCATTTCTTCGTCATGCTTTGTTGCAGTAAAACTGGATTCGTGTATATATCTCATGAGCCCATACTTATCCTAGATGAAAAACCATGCATCTTTTCTGGGTCTCCAAATGTCTATTTGGTTTTACTTCTTTGATCTCTTTCCTCAAGCAGTGTATTTTTGGTTCTTTTGGTTTCCGTGGTTAGAGGTCAGATGAAGGGTGCTTATTTTAAATATGCTTTGGTGACTGAAGAAGACATCTACAATGCAGCCTCTGCCAATTTCCTATTGAAATGTCTCCTAGATAAGAAAAGAAAACTCAAAGCAATGAAATTCAGGCCTGTCAGTCAACTGATTGCCAGAATCTCAGAGGTTTTTTCCACTTATTAATTGTTTTAAAACTTTACGGTACGTTGCTGTTAAAGACTGACCCACAGGCAATAAAGTAATTCCAAAGCCCAAAAGTAGGTGGGAATACTATCTATCTTTTTACCCCCATAGTCTTCTCATTCCTATTTTTTCAGTTCAGTCAAAGAAGAAACCTTTATCATTTGCAACAACATTTTACCATTCACTTTTGTGTGGGTTATTTGGACCAAGATAAATAGCACCTGAGGACTTTACTGAGTTCATTTCCAATGATATAGTTGGAGAAAGAACTTAAAGGGATAAGAATCTACTTTCTATGGAAACCAGCATATACTAGCAGAAAACCATGGATGTTTATAAAATTGACAAGGAGACAGAAGGTATGGACATATTGTTTTAGAGAAAGCAGACAAGAAGTACATATAGCCAACTTCTGTGGGTAAATATGGCCTCCATGCAACAAGTTTTGAACTGGAAAATAAAGGTTTCTATTTAAAGGAGAAATCAAAGTCTAGTCTGTTATCCTGCTCCTTGCTCATGACAGATGCATTTAATTTGTAGACCTATTTCCACACTAACTATTGGTTTGAATTTCAATTGGCCTACTCTTTCAGTCCCTCTGTATTTGATGGTTCTGAACGGATTGTCCATCTGGCATTTGATCCCTTGCCCTGACTAGCTAAAGGTATGGGGTCTCTGCTAGACTAGTTGGTTTCATTCACTGCTTTCCTATGATCAACTGCATCTGTGTGTTCACAGCTTCCCCTGTCTTACATCCCTAACATATTCCTTGAATTCAAGATTTTAAGTCCATCTCCCAGGCCTGGATCATTCTTATTGTCTGCCCTTTACTCTCACTTTGCCTTGACACGCTAGACCCTGTCATTCCCCTGCTTCACCACATGCTGTAATGCAGACTGATAAATGCCTAACATGACTTTGATTTCAAGTGTTGCTGAATTCCTGAAGCAACAGAGCTGGCAATAAGTAAATGTTCTGAAATTTAAAACAACAAAGAGACATCATCTTTTACTCAGCAGATTGGTAAAAAATTTAAAATTTTATTATGAAAAGTGTTGGCAGTTTTACTGTGGAAAGAGATTCTTATACACTGCTAGAGATGGTACAAATTGGTGCAGTACTTGGAGGAAAATTTGGCAATATCCATCAAAACTTTTGAATGCACTAATCACACTACCTAGGAATTCTTTTTCTAGGTGTCTACAGTCTGGAAAAACACTTGCATGTATTTACAAAGAGGCAAATGTTGGAATTATTTTTAATAGTGAAACGTATTTGTAATAGTGAATAACTGGAAGTTTCCATCATTAGGAAAAATACTTAAATTAGCTATTTTATATCTAGACTATCAAATACAGTGCAGCAGGGAGAAAAAAGCAAATTAAAGAATGGCATGCATCATATATTGTATATTTATAAAGAAAAAAGGGCTGCTGGACCCATGGCCAAGTGGTTGAGTTTGCATGCTCTGCTTCAGTGGCCCAGGATTTCGCCAGTTGGGATCCTGGGAAGAGACTTAACCCCACTCATCAAGCCCTGCTGAGGCAGTATCCCACATGGCACAACCAGAAGGACCTACAACTGGAATATACAACTATGTACTGGGAGGCTTTGGGGAGAAGAAGAAGAAGAAACAAAAAAGAAGACTGGCAATAGATGTTAGCTCAGGTGCCAATCTTAATAGAAAAAAAAAGAAAGAAGGAATGAACTTACCATAAAACACACACACACACAGAAATACAATCTAAACATATGTATAATATATATCTTATAAATATAATGTATATTTATAAATATATAATTATAAATATAAACATTTATAATATGTATATATACATATATGTATGTGTACATATACACACATACATACATATATAGTCTATGAATCTAAACCTTCGTATACAAATACATAGAAAATGTTTAGAAGTACACAAAACAAATTGATAGCAATGATTATCTTAGAAAGGGATTAGTCAAAGGGAACCATTCTATTTTTCTAAATTATTTTACTTTTTTATGAAGAAGTATTCATATATTGCTGTGTGACTGAATATTATTAATAAAAAGAACAGTTATTAAATATATCTCTTCATTTCCCCCAAACACACACCAAATGTCCTGAAAGATGTTTGGAGTTTTGAGAAAGTTTCCAGGTAAAGTAGAACTCATTCATTGAAAACCTTTTAAACACATTTAGTTTAAGTTGTGATAAGATATCAAAGATGGGACACTTGTCTTAGTTTTGGCTAAGGTGATAAATAGCCAGAACAACATACTAGCATGTTGAAAGTAGTTTTATATTCCAAAGTGAGGAATTGGGTCAAATATATAAGAATTGCAAAGGATAGGATGAAAAACAATTTACCAACCTTTGGCCCATGACCTTCTCAAGAGTGTGGAAGTCTAAAAGTTGGAGTAAAAGAGTTGGAAATTAGAAAGGATTTTTTTAGAAAGGACAGGCAGTAAGCTATGTGACACACCACTACAATTGGAGAAAGGGGAAAATATTTTCCATCTCCAATCCCCAAATGACAGGAGTTCAAGCAGACCACACTCCAGCCTATCAATATGTCTCTAGCACTTGAGAAATACAGTGGATATATGTCTGAATCACACCTGAAAATTCTAAAGAATGAGATTTGGCTGAAGCAGTCTGGTGCCAACAGAGTAGAGGACCAAAGTTTGAGAAGTATTTGTACTTCCTTCCACATATAATCTATATGACCAAATGTGGACAGTGAACATGTAAGAATTTGCTAGCTTCCAGCCAGGATTTTGCCCAAGAGAGTTACTTAGAGGGACTACGGAACCCCAATAGAGAGTATTTCAAGGACATTCTTCTTGGACCTCAGAAAAGCACAGTCCAAAGGGGTAACTGAAGACAGTCAGCTCGAAAGCACATCATCAGAGTCAAAGAAATGCAGACAAGAGATTTCTTAGTGATAGGAAATCTCCAAAGAACTTGGTACTGGCTACAGGCATAGGTTCTTTACCTGCCACACAAGAGGGGCCAAATAAAAACTGGAACACCAGGCTTATGGCAAGGAAAGGATCTTTATTTCAGGTGACATCAGCTGAGAGACAAGAGTGAGACCTCAAAACTCGTCTTGTCTCCCTGAAAGATGGGAGGCCAGGGGTTTTAACGGTTGCAAGAAGTGTGGCTACTTGTAGGGAGAAGGTAGTTTGTGACCTTGCAGGTCAGCACTTTCCCCCTAGCCTGCATTCAGCCTTATAAGGCTGCTTACAGGAGGAAGGATGATAAGGGAATCTGCAGGTGGCTGTCCTTGGTTGTCTGCCTCTGTGGTGGATGGTGGATTCTGGTGCCAGGAAGCCAAGGAGTAAGCAGAGAAAGGGAATGTGTGTTTTGATTTTAACGCCATATATGCTGATTTTAATGTAGGGGAACCCATATCAGGGCTGGTATCAAATCCACAAAGCATCCTGTGCCCCCTGCCAAGGTTAGAAATCCTCTACATAGCTTATAATAATTCATTCAAAACCTCGATTGGTCATGTCTTTTTTTCCCTTCCTGCTTTGACCTTGGTGGAGCAGAGGCAGTCTAGTCAGAGGAAGGAGAGGAGATGTGCTGCATGGGGGATACAGAAGCTAACTGTAAGTTACTCTCCAGTCTTCAAACCTATATCACCTCTTGGAAGAGGGGAAAAGTCTTAACTTTAAGTGTAGTTAGGAGTTTTAACTATTATGTTGGAGTGGACATATTAATTACCGGACTGAGACAGTTTGGGAGACTTTATTATCCAAGAGAGAGAAAATGAGCTTTCCTGAAGTTTCACCACTTCCTGAACTAGCCACACAGTTTGAGTTTAAGGGCAAGTTGCTTTTTGGTTCCACGCTACTAGTCCTGCTCTTTTAACATATCAGTTATTCTGTAACTGAAAAAAATGAAATCTTAGTGAGGCAGCTGAATGTAAGTCTGACAGCCTTTAGCATCAAATGAGACAGCTAAATTTTTAAAAAATTTTATTTATATATCTTATAGGTATGTGGATAATAAAATCTATGTTTGTTCTCTTCATTATCAGGTTTATGTGTTTAATGCAGAAGTCAGCTGTAGTCTTCTGATACCCTGATGTCTGGATAATTTTAGATAAAATAGCCATGACGTATGTCACATAGCTAGTTAGAGTAGAGGAGTTATTTGAACCGGATTTTTTGGATTTCAAAACCCATACTCTTTCTACCAGCCTTAGGAAAGGTAGCTGTGCACATAACTGTTATCCCAAAATTTGTCAGACTTGGAAAAACTCTGGGAGATAAGTAAAGTGCCATTACCAGTCATCATGGATGCCGAAAACCTGGATCATGTGCACAAACTATCAACGATGAAATTGGTCATAACAGCTAAATATCACCAAAGTAGTCACAGCCATTAACAGGGACAGTTGTTATAAAAGCATTCATAAAATGAAAAGTGTTTTCAAGAATTTGACAAATTCAGTGTAATTTGTGTTACAATATGTTTGTTTACAAATTAAACAAGTATGTTAAATTTTTAAAAACCCATGACCTATGGAAATCCAAACCCATCTGAAAAATTTCTACAAATTCCAGGGACAGGTTAACTTTCTCATAATCATCTCTGTCTCCATTTTCTTGTTTCCATTTACTGTAGCTCTATCTCCATTTTAGTCACCTAGGTGTGAAACAACCCCTTTCTTGATTATTTATAATTACCCACATACATTAAGTCTAAAGGAGCTTGAATAATGACTTTTTACCAATGACTTTTATCAAGAATTTGGGGGTCATGTCTGTGGATGAAGCCTGTAATTGCACCACAACAACTAGCAACTCCAATTCAACATTAAGTATCTCCATGGAATGCCCTGCAGCCATCTCTTCTTCAGGAAACTCCCATGGATCTTTTAGCTAAGTCCCTTTGTACAATTTTCTCCCTCTGCTCCTGATTTTCTTCCCCTCATTAGCCATTGTAAACAAATTATTTTCTTTATTATTCAGTACGAAGGGGACTACCTATTGTTCAGGTTCCTGCTGGGTTCCCAAGGATGAATTCTGTCATCTTTGTTTTAGAATTGCCAAATTTGAGAATACCTTGTTTCTCTGGGTAGTGCTCTATTTTTTAAAAAATTGAAATGCAATGGAAATTTCAAAATGCCAAGAGATTAAGACCGGTGAAGGGAAACTATATGTTCTTTGTTCTCTGTCCATTTCAATATGGCTGGAATAAACAGATATTATTTGCAGTGTTTTTAGCCCTCTGCCTAAAGAAGGGAGCCTGAGGTCACAGGAATAGCTTTGCTCGTTAGTGATTAGGGACCCCAGCAATGGAGGGAATGTCTTCCTGAGGTAATATTCTTGAACTGACAATGTCAGCAATTTATAATTTCCTTTTGCCTTATGGACACATAGGAACAAGGTATTGCTTAACATCTTCCTAGAGGCATTTATATGAAAAAGAGAAAACAGGATTCCTACTTTAAAAGGATCTTAATAAAGTGATTGATACAGCAGTTGGGAGCTATTACCATTAGTTAATGATTTTATAACACCTTTTGGAGAGTCTGCACTGATCAAGAAAGAAGGGTAAATAGCAGTTATTTATGGCCAATCAGAAAAGAAAAAACTAACTCCTTATAACTGCAATGTCTTCTTACTTTAATCATCATGCTTTAGTCTCATAAGAGGTATAGATGGCAGGGGTCCTCATTTCCCTTTTACAGATTTGTAATCTCATAGGTCCAGAGAGGCTTGCTCTCTGTCCAATATCATACAGCAAGTCATCGAAAACTGGACTGGACCTCTACTTTTCATGTTTCTACCTCCATGGTTCTTGTCATTAGACTACCCTGCCTCTGCTTATGATTTCTAACCAACAGTTGGTTGGTGGTCAACTAAATAAGGAAGGTGGGAAGCATTCAAGAGTTCAGCTTTAGGCTTTAATAGCCAATATGAGAGTGGGAGTTATAATGAGAGCTATCAGCTGTTACATCATTTGTGCCATTATTATTTACTAAGATACTTTATTAAACCAGATAAACCGTCATATTATGTGTAGTCCAGGATCTAATTGGCAAATATCCTCCCATCAACTCTCATGTATCAACTACTTGATAAAAACTGTGTTTAATTCTTTTTTCCAGTTTTATTGAGAGATAATTGACATACAGCACTGTGTAAGTTTAAAGTGTATAGCATAAAGCATTGACTTACATATATTGTGAAATGATTACCACAATAAGTTTAGTTAACATCCATCATCTCATATAGCCATAAAAAAATAAGAAAAAGAAAAAAATGTTTTTTCCTTGTGAAGAAAACTCTTAGGAGCTACTTTCTTAACAACTTTCAAATATACCTACATCAGTGTTAGCTATAGTCATCATGTTGTACATCATATCCGTAGTACTTATTTATCTTATAACTGGAAGGTTGTACTTTTCAGCCACCTTGATCCAGTTTCCTCTCCTTCCACCCCCTACCTCTGGCAACCACAAATACGATCTCTTTTTCTATGAGTTTAGATGCATTTTTTTTAGTTTTGGTTTTGTTTTTTTTTTTAAGATTCCACATATGAGTGAGATCATACAGTGTTTAATTTTACTGCGTGTTAATAAAAACACTTAGGAGTGAGATGGGATTCTGTCTCCCCACTTTCTGGAGTGTTTTGGAAGGATCACTTAGAGCTTCTTAAACTTTATGAGTTTGGAGATCATCTGGGAGAAATTAATAGGAAGTTAAAAAGGCTTATAAACCAAAACCAAGATGGCCTGACTTCCACATTCAAGAATGTACCTGTTCTGCTGGAGGATGAGTTGGTAATTGGTCATCTGGGATCTATGGTGATTTGTGAGTCACTAAAAATATTTCTGCATTACTTTAGCTTCAGTCTTGTCTTTAGATGTTTGGGAATACAGAAAGCATGAGACAGCATGATTCTGAGGCATTTGGAAAATTTTATGAATTGGGAAAAATATTTGGGAGCATAAAATTATTCTTCTTGATCTAAGAAAGTATTAAAACATCATCTTAAAACAAACATTCTTAGAGTAATTTACACTATGACTTCCAGTTTCTTTACTTCAGTGTTGAAATCACCTGATATTAGAGAGCCTGGCTAGGTAGGGGCATCGTCACCCACTACCTATGTAATACTTAGTTAAAGTTGATAAATCTCAGTCTCTTTGCTATACAATGGGATTATTAATGCTATATTCCTTATAGTATTTTAAAGAGAATTAAATAGCTTAATGCCTGTAAATTACATAGTATAGCACCTATGACATCATAATTTTCAGTAAATGCTGAAAATCTATTGTTTAATAATAATAGTTTGTTAAATGATAACAATCAGGCAACGGGACTAGGTTTCTTCTGCTTGCTATAAACTTTGGGAGAAGAAATCTAGAAAAATGATATTGAGTGAGAAGAAATAGTGGTTAGAAAAACAAAAGGTAAAATTAATTATATCTATTAATTTAAATTCATATTATATAGGAATAGCTCATATCAGACTTGAGAAGAAACTATGTATCATGAAGTGTATATCAAGCATTTGAAATTTTTTTTTTTTGCTGAGAAAGATTCAACCTGAGCTAACATCTGTTGCTAATCTTCCTCTTTTTGCTTGAGGAAGATTCGCCCTGAGCTAACATCTATGCCAATCTTCCTCTATGTAGTATGTGAGTCACTGCCACAGTATGACAGCTAACCAGTGGTGTAGGTCCACGCCCAGGAACTGAACTCGGACTGCCGAAGCAGAGTGCATCAAACTTAAACCACTAGGCCACGGGGCTGACCCCTGAAATATTCTTTTGGTCCACTAAAGATATTTTCCAAAATATTCACCTGGCCCTTAACTACACACTTTTGAGAGTTAGTTACATTAATTCTTCATTTAAGTTATGATGTACACAACCATCTTTTCCCGGGTGATGCTTGAAATATGAAGCTCGATTTCCAGTTCTATAGCAGGTTTGCACCCCTGTTAGAATTTCTGAGCCTTCCATTCACTATTCAGATAAAACGTATTGTCTTCAGTAAAGCCTTATTCAAGTCCTTCAGACAAAGGCAGCTTTTTCCCTTCAGCATCCTCGGATGGCGTTTTGCTACCACTTCCGTTAAACTGTATTCTAAACATTTGTTTACATACTTTTCCCCACTAGATGGCAATCGCATGAGAAGTATGAAGTTTAAAATTTTCTTTAAATTGTATAGACTTAAAATACTATAACTAATATTTTATATACTTAAGTACTTTGAATACTATAAGTAATATTTTATATACTTAAAATACTATATATACTTAAAATATAAAATAGTTTATGCACTTAAAATACTATGAAATTTCTTCAAATTTTATATACTTAAAATACTATAAGGAAAGCAGCACTAATAATCCCATTGTACAGAGAGATGAAAGGAATGAATTTGATCCTTTACTGTGTAATGGAATACATAGAAATATAGTATACTGAGATCTATATTTGTATATCAATATAGATATAGATATAAATACATGGGATTTAGAAAGAGCTATGGGCTTACTCTCATGCTAGACCTCTGTGATTACCTACAATGGTGTGATGAAGAGTGCTGAGGCAATTGACAATTCTTTCTGCTCCCAAAGTGGCTTCCCAGAAGCTCCTTTTGGCAACAGCTCTTGGCAGTGGCTCCTGGCACAGGCTCCCAACAGCTGCTCCCATCTGCAAGGGCTCTTTGCTGAACTGGCTCCTGCTGACAGTGAGTCTCATTGCCAAAACTCTAGGGCAGCAGAAGCTCATCCTGTCTTGAGGGGCACTTATCTCCCTTGTTCTTCCCTTGGTGCCTGGTCCCTGCTCTCTAAACACCATTCTAGGGACAGCTCACAGCAGGGTCCACACAGAGTCCTTTGGGTAGTTCCAGAGCAAAACTGTCCTTTTTGAGGGACAAGGTCGAAGATATGAAGGTAAAAATCCTGACTTAGAGAACATAGTGCTACATTCTCTGTAATTTTCTGTGGTCTACTAAATGTTTCCTGAGGTTTGGGGTCCCACTTTGGAGTTGTAACTGCTTGAGGACATTATATAACCCTCAGTGACTGGCAGAACAGAAGCCTAGTGGAGATTTTACTATCTTATCTGGTTTTTTGTTTGTTTGTTTGTTTTTGGTGAGGAAGATTTGCTCTGAGCTAATATCTGTTGCCAATCTTCCTCTTTTTTTGCTCAAGAAAGATTATCCCTGAGCTAACATCTATACCAATCTTCCTCTATTTTGTATGTGGGCTACCACCACAGCATGGTTTGAGTGGTGTAGGTCCGTGCCCAGCATCCGAACTCACCTGCCAACCTGGACCGCCAAAGGGGAGCATGCCACTGGACTTAACCACTATGCCACAGGCCACCCTGTTCTGTTATTTTATCTATCTTATCACACACATCTCCCTCTTCTGGGAAAGGTACTCAAATGTTCTTTTGGGGACCCTTCCTTTACCTAGTTTCAGTGCATGTGGTTGAGGTAGAGACAAGTGACACCCACCAGCCCCTTTGTTCAAGGTTTATGCTATGTTCTGTGTTGCACAGATTCTATGTTGATCCAACAAAATTCCAGGAATATTATCTACATATGTATCTATGTATTAAAAAAGATAAACTGTTTTTCTGAGGGCCTTGTTAAAGATAAAGGATTATGTAATCTTTGCCTGCTGGTGGCAACTATGGGGAGATGGCCTGCCTGTGAGAGTGTGTGTGTGTGTGTGTGTGCACGAAAGAGACAGAGAGAGAAAGAGAGAGAGAGTAAGCAAGAGAGAATCCTGAAAATGCTATTTGAATGCCAGAACTTAACCTGCCTGACCAGTTCTACCCATGGGATTCTCTGTTATATAATTTAATAAATTATTTCATTCTTATTCTTTTATTCTTATTCTTATTATTTGCATAAGCCAGTATGAATTAGGTTTCTGAAACTTGTAACCAGAATGGTTCAACTAATTGATCTGGAAACAAAGGGACTGATGAAGGCCAAAAATCCCACTTTCCCATCTTTCTCCAGATAGCAACCATGTAACCACATAACCAGAATTCGTAGGACAGTTTTATTTCCAATGTTTCTTCCTATTTTCCCTATCAAAATATTTTTAACTTTCATATGTTATACTTTATTATTCTTTTTTTGGAAATAAATGGTAATTATGCCCATTGAGCACAAGGACACCAATGAAAACCAAATTTTCCCATAGTTATCTTGGACCTCTCAGTATTCTTTTATAAATCTTAAATTACAAAAGAGGTTAATGATAGTTGCTCTTCCACACAGAATCGTTGGGAAAATTAATTAGTATTTGCAAAAAGAAAGGGTGTACAAATGTATGGGTTTCAAAACGATCATGCCTATGAATAACTTGGCAATGACTCAGAGGTGCTTGTGGATGGCCACGTCTCCCCAAGTACAGCATAAACCTTAGAAGCAGTGTCTGCATCCTGACAGCACTTAGCACAGTTTTTGTTGCATATGAAATGTTAGCTGATGATCTGGATATGGTCCTCAGGAAAGTTCTAGTTGAGAACACTTTACTAAAATCTGGTGATTCCTACATGGAAGGAAAAATGGAAGATGCTCATCCAAGTAATTCAACGCCCCTCAAAAGTATAAGAAAATTTCCAGAGACATGAGGTATACTGTAGGAATAATAGTTAATTATTTTATATTTTTGTTTAATTTTACATGTAAAGATGTATCTAATACTTATGTGATCTGGTTGGAATTCCATAACAAAGCCCCTATTTTCTCCTTGTCTAGGATGTAAGGGATCAGACAAGGCCCAGTGGAGTCATTTACTTACTCATGTGTGAGTTGGGGTGCCAGGAAACAAACTTCAGTCTTTCCTGAGAAATCTTCCTAGATCTAGTCATCACTCAGAAGACAGACTATGAGAAGGACAGTGAGAACTTAGAGATCTTCCATTTCCTCCTTTGATTTTTCACATGAATAGAACAAGCCTCAGAGAGCTTCACTGATGCACAGATATTCATTTGCTACTGTAATCCCTTGCCATATTCTCCATCGTGCTGTCCCAAATTCTGTTGCACTGGGGACAAAAGGCATGCTTTGGGCATATGTAGATGAGCTTTTTGTTTTAATAATCACATATTTAACATATTGTATATTTCAAAACTATAACTAACAATCAAACTTGTGATGTCATAAGATTAGTACTTAGGACAAAGATAAGTTAAAAATACTGCAGAGAGTTGGTTTAAGGTAGGATTGATGAAAACTAAAACACTACATGTGACAGATATGTGGTTATGGCCAAAAATTACAAATGTGATTTGAAAATGGCTGAAATCTGAAAAACAAATTTCTTCATGACATGTGGTATAACAAACTATGTATGCATATTGTTAAAAAACAAAATTCAACTGAGTATAAATTTTAAAGATCTTATGGACTTTATTCAATGACTCATGAATCGAGCAGCATCCCATCTAACAGATAAAAAGGAAAGCCAGAGAGTTGTACAAAACGTAAGACTTCTATAGGTAGGAGGGGGTGGGACAAGGAAGCTACTAGCAAAGAGCGATTGTTTCAGACAAGGTCACCTTCTTTTAGGGGATGGCAGGGGTCTATCAGGCAGATTACTTCACTAGTGCTGACCAAGTAATTCTAGATTGACTGATTTAAGAGGCCACTCCTGGAAGAAGTGGAAACTGTAAATAAGTATTAAGTCTTGGTTTGGTGACATGGGCTTAGCACAAATGACTCCATTTTGGATCTATTCTCTCCTTTTTAACGATATACATATTATGTAATAGGAAAAATTCTTAAAAAGATATAAATATGAAACAACTTTGTTATATTTTGAACAATTGATTTCAGCGAAAATAATAAAACTGCATGAAAATATAAAACAGAAAATATACATCAATTAAAGTTAATTTTTTTAAATTTTCTAATATGGAAGCTCTATTTTTCAAGAATTCCATTTTCTTAAAAATTATTAGTTCTTTTTTTTAACCACGTCTTGGAAAGAATAAGTAAGTTATTTGGGTAATTGAAAGAAATTAAACTTATTCATTAGTTAGTGATGGTTTTTCCAATTATTAATTTATTCACCTGATAAGTAATTATTGAGGGATCTCCATGTGTTGGGCATTATTCTAAGCATTAGGGATGAAGCAATGAATAAAAAGCAAAAATATTTGCTGTTATGGAGTTTACATTGAAGTGGATGAAGAAGGCAATAAAGAATGGTTATATAATACATTAAGAAGTCACAAGTACTATTGAGAAATCTAAAGCAGGGCAAAATAGAGATTAAACAGAGGGGACTTCTGTGTTAAGGAAGTCCTCTCTGAAGTGACATATGAACAGAGGCCAGAATGAAGTAAGATAGTGAGCTTTATGAATATCTTGGGAAAGAAAATTATAGGCAAAAGGAAAAGCAAATATCAATCACTACATAAACCCAACATCTCTTCTGTATTCTGTAAACAATGTCCATTTTAGACTCTCCCTATGATTCTCATCAACATGCATCAAAAGAAATTTCTAATTAGATATGTGGTGTGCAATGACAACTATCTAGTTACAGAGTCCTTTTATGTGAATTGTTGTATTTGATATGCACATCTACTTTATAATTATGGGAAAAGCACTTTTTATTATCCCTTCTTTATAGGAGAAAATTAAGTCTTAAGGAAGTTAGGTGATATGCCTAAAACCATCCAGATAATAAGCAATAAATCTTAACCTCAGATCTAGGTCTGGTGTGAGAAGCCTGGCACATTCCATTCCATTAAAAGAGAGGAAGGAAAGAAAGAAAGAGAGAAAGAGGGAAAGAAGGAAGGAAGGAAGGAAAGAAAGAAAGAAAGAGAGAAAGGAAGGAAGGAAGGAAGAAAAACGAAGGAAGGAAGGAAGGGATGAAGGAAGGAAGGAAGGAGAGAAGGAAGAAGGGAGGAAGGAGAGAGAGGCAGGAATAAAAAAAGTTTACCTTTATTTCTTTATGTTAGATTAATACATGTTTATTTTAGAAACACTTCAAAAACATGTAAATGCAAAAGAAAGAAAATTATCTACACTTTGAAACATTCAATTACTTCATTCATTCAAACAATATTTATTGAGTTCCTATAATGTGCCAGGTACTGTAGCAGGTAGTAGGGATACAGCAGTGAAAATTTTAGGCAAAAATCTCTACTCTCATGGGCCTTACATGAGGCACTTCCAGTAGGATGAGAACGTCAATAAACAAGAAAAATAACTGAAATATATGACATGTTAGATGATGATAAGAACAAAATACACAACAGAACATATATATATATATGTATATATACTGTGAAACAACTTTACATTTTTTAACGTTTTACAAATAAAAGTATTTGGAACATGTGGCCTGACTGAAACTCACTTCCCCTCTACTTTCAAACTAAAAGGCTACTGTGGGCGGTAGGTATTTTGGTCGAAAAGAGGACCCTAATGAACTGTCATATATAAATGCTTCTGAATCTTGAGTTTGAAGGAAAATGATGTAAAGAAAACCTTAATATAGTCCAAATAGTCTAGAATAAAAAGTTCTAAACTACTTCAGCAAAACCTAGAAATTGGGGGCAAGGGTAGAGAGAGAAGTCAAACATCCAGTGAACTGGGGTGGGAGTGGGGAGAAATGGGAATAGAAGAGAATAAAAATATTTTACATTTCTATTATTCTATTTGGGTTGGAAAGAAGTAGGGGGAATCATTTATATTGTGAGAGAATGCATTACATTTTATTTTCAAACATTATTATAGAAATGGGTATGATTATGAGAGTGGAGAAAGGGAGGGTAAATATATAATAAACATAAGAGTAGAGCAGGACTTTCAATAAGCATGAGGAAGAAATGAAATGAATAACAATTTGATCAAACTAGCAAAAAAGAAACTGGAACTGGACATAGAGAAAAGAGTAATGTAAAGTAAGTAAATTTAAAACAACATCAATTAAGATGGAATAAATATGTGTGATTCATCACATTAAGAGCAAACAGACTGTTTTCTCCAATTAGGGGAAAAAAGATATTCAAATTGGCTGTTAAAATAAAACTATATGCTTTTAATTTTAAAAAACACTTAAAATACAGTGATAAAGATGATTTAGAAATTAAGGGGATAGACAAAGAAATGTCAGTTAAATCCAAGCAAAACAAAAAACACTCACAGTGAAAATATCAGTAACAAACTATTTGAAATTTAATATTAAAAGAACTAAACAAAATAAAAATGAGCATATATAAAGATAAAAAGCATTATTTATGAAGATATAGCAACTACAACATGTATGGCCACAAAACATAGCATATGAATACACAAATCGTTTAGAAGGAGACATTAAAAATGAAATTTTAGAGGAAGACTTTGACATACTACTCTCAGAGTTGGACAGATGTATAGAATGAATCCCCTCACTCCTGGTTTAAAAAAAGGTCCAAGGGGGGGCTGGCCCCGTGGCCGAGTGGTTAAGTTCGCGCGCTCCGCTGCAGGCGGCCCAGTGTTTCGTTAGTTCGAATCCTGGGCGCGGACATGGCACTGCTCATCAGACCACGCTGAGGCAGCGTCCCACATGCCACAACTAGAAGAACCCACAACGAAGAATACACAACTATGTACCGGGGGGCTTTGGGGAGAAAAAGGAAAAAATAAAATCTTTAAAAAAAAAAAAAAAAAAAAAAAAAAGGTCCAAGGGGAATAGCATAATTCAGTCAATAACCTTGACTCAGTCAGTAGATCTATATAATCTCATATACAAGACACACACGCACACAGAGGATTTAAGGGACATTATATACTTACAATCCATTGAATATTTACATACATTGCACAGGTACCTAACCAAAAAGAAACTTTAACATATTTTTTAAAAATCACATTCCCTGACTATAATCCCCAAATTAGAAATTAATAATAAAAGCTTAATACTTTTACATTTAGAAACACATTCCCAGATAGCTCTTAAATTAAAGAGGAAATTAAAAAGAAAAATTACAAACTATCTAGAAAGTAACACAAAATTTTCATAACAGAATCTTTGGGCACAATGAAATCTGTACCAAATAAAGAGTTTAAAACATGTTTTTAAATGCTTTTATTAAGAAATAATAATAAAAATGAGAAGTATATAAAAATAAAAAATAGGGATAAAGCATGAAAAAAGAAGAAAAGCTGAAATTAAATAAGAAAATAAAAAATAGAAAAAGGGATAAATAAATTCTCTCTTGAACTTTCATGTAAATAAGAGAGAGGGCAAGAGAGAGGAGTGGAGGAAAGCATCAGAACACATAACTGAGGATATAGGAAAGATAATAATTGTAAGAGAATATTACATGTAACTCTATTGAAACAAATTTAAAAATCTAAGAAGAAATAAATATTTTCCAGGTAAAATATGAATTATTAAAATTAACTCAGGATGTGGAAAACACGAATAAACCAATTTCCTTAGAAAAGATTGGAAAAGTGATTAAAGATCTGTCATAGAGTGGACCCTTGGCTGGCATCTCTGACAGACCTGTAGGTTCTGGGCTCTGCTCAACCATTAGATGAAGGTAAAGGCAGAGTTCTAAGCAGCCTGGCTTAGAGATGAAGGAGTGATCAAACTCAGAGCCCAGCTGCAAAGACTGAGAGAGTAGTATTTATTTTCATCTTGTTGGCTCTAGTCATTTAAGGAAATCTGTCTGGTCATGGAGTGACAACTAAGACAATGGACAAACTTCAGTGTCCATACATGACAAGAAATACAGTCTTTGCAAGAATAGTTTGGAAATGCCACCAAACAACTGGACAACTGTAGCTTTAAGTGATTAACATCAGCGAACCGTGGGGAAGAGACAGAATTTGATTTCCAATGTTACCACAGGAAAATATTCAAAGTGCCCAACTTTCAACAGCCACAAAAAAAAATCACAAGGCATACAAAGAAACAGTAAACTATGGCCCATTCAAAGGAAAACAATAAGTTGACAGACTGTATCCCTGAGAAAGCCCAAACATTAGCTAGATAAAGACTTAAAATCAACTGAGTTAAATATATTCAAAATGCTAAAGAAAACCATGGACAAAGAACTGAAGGAAATCTGAAAAGTGATGTATGAGTAAAGTAAGAATATCAATAAAGAGATAGAAGTTTTATAAAAGGAACCAAATAGAAACTCTGGAGATAAAAAGTACAATAACAAATGAAAAATTCTCTAGATGGATTCAACAGTAGATTTCAGCAGGCAGAAGGAATCTGTGAACTTGAAGATAAGAAAATTGAGATTATCCAATTTTAGGACTAGAAAGAAAAAAGAACTAAGAAAAGGGAACACAGTCTGAGGGATTTGCAGGACACCGTTAAGCAGATCAATATATACTTTATGGGAGCCCTAGAAGGAAAAGAGAGAGAAAGAGAAGAAAGAATATTTGAAGAAATAATGGCTGAAAACCTCCCAAATTTGATGAAAGACATGAATCTACACATACAAAAAATGTCAACAAATTCCAAGTAGGATAAAGGCAGAGATCAACACTCAGACACATTAAAATCAAATGAAAGACAAGACAAACAGAAAATTTTGAAAGCAGCAAGAGAGAAGTCACTGGTCATCTGTAAGTGAGTCTCAGTGATATTAACCTCCAATTTCTCATCAGAAACCATGGAGGCTAAAAGGCAGTGGGATGACATTTAAAATTCTAAAAGAAAAAAAAAAGCTATCAACTAAGATCTCTATATTTGGCAAGACTATCCTTCAAAAATGAAGGAGAAATTAAGACATTCCCGGATAAAAAAAAGTTAAGAGAGTTTTTGCTTGTAGACCTGACCTACAAGAAATGAAAAAGGAAGTCTTTCAGTCTGAAATGAAAGAACACTAGGTAATAACTCAGTCATATGAGGAAATAAAAAACATTAGTAAAGGCAACTATATAGATAAATTTAAAAGCCAGTACTAATGTATTTTTTGGTTTGTAACACCTCTTCTTACTGTCTACATGATTTAAAAATCAAATGCATAAAATAGTAATTATAAATTTGTGTTGGCACACAATGTTTAAAGATATCATTTGTGACAACGTAAAAGGGGTGGGAGAGGGAGCTGAATTATTCCCTGGTTCTCTCTTGAAAACTAGTCAGCCTACAGTTTGTTCTGTATCTTGAATATCCTCTCCATTGCCTTTCACCACAACCTCCACTGTTCTCCCTCTGGACTTGAACCACTCCAAGCTCTGTTGCAAGTGAAGTCAATTTTGTTTTTTTTTTAAAGATTTTATTTTTCCTTTTTCTCCCCAAAGCCCTCCGTGTACATAGTTGTATATTTTTAGTTGCGGGTCCTTCCAGTTGTGGCACGTGGGACGCCACCCCAGCATGACCCAATGAGCAGTGCCGTGTCCGCGCCCAGGATCCAAACTGGCAAAACCCTGGGCCTCAGAAGCAGAACATGTGAACCCAACCACTGGGCCACAGGGCCAGCCCCTGAAGTCAGTTCTTTTGAGAAGAGACAGGAGTTATCTACTTTATGACCTGCTTGTCCACACAGGGAAGTTTCTGAGACAGGAATCTGGAGCTGAGGGGTGGGGACAATGAAAAGTTTCTCACTCTAGGAGCTGACTACTGGGCATTGCTGGGGAAAGTAGCCTGATGTCATTTTGGCTTGCCTCTCTGTTATAGAACCACCACAGCATGAGCTGAAGCAAGGATAATCAGAGCCCCAATATTTTCAGGATGTTGTGTCCATGGTAGAGTCTCCATTCCACAAGTGGAGGCTGGATGGAAGAAGGGAGCTCCCACCTCTCAACTGCATTCACCAGGGACTAAGTCTCAGCAACAGGTAGCTGTTTTTAAAAGACAGGTGGTTATTTAAATAAAATATAATATTACATTGTGGGATTTACATATGAGAAGGTAAAATAAATGAAAAAGTACATATGATGGAAGAATTTAATGCAATTTTTTGATCATAAGGTTTTTAGTATCATAATATTGTCTAAGTAGACTGTGATAAGATAATAATGAATATTGCAATCAATAGAGCAATTATTTTTAAAAAATCCTACAAAGAAGTATAGGTAACCTGTCATTAGAGAAAAAAATGGCTTGTAAATAGGAAAAAAGGAAGAAAAATCACATGGAAATATAGAAAATAAACAGCAAGATGGTAAACCCAAACATACCAATATACATACTACATTTAAATGGGCGAAACACACCAATAAAGGGGCAGAGATTGACAGACTGAATATAAACATCAGTAGCCAAGCATATGCTTTCTACAATACATATACTTTAAATATAATGACATAGTCATGAAAAAACAAAAAGACGAAAAAGACATACAATGTAAACAGTAAGCATAAGTTAGTGGGTATGGCTATATCAATATCAGACAAAAAAGACTTCAAAACAAGGAGAATTTCCAGAGATAGAAAAGAACATTCCATAAAGACAAATGGGTCAATTTCTTGGGAAGACATAAAAATCACAAACATGTATGGACCTAATAACAGAGCTTCAAAGCTAAAAATAGAAGAAAGCTTTTTCAATATTGTAATCAATTTTTTTAATTTCATTTTTTTGAGTTCATAATAGTTTACATCATTGTGGAATTTCAGTTGTACATTATTTCTTGTCTGTCACCACACAAGCACTCCCCTTCACCCCCTGTGCCCATCCCCCACACCCCTTCCCCTGGTAACCACTGAACTGTTTTCTTGTCCATATGTTTGTTTACATTCCACATATGAGTAAAATCATCTGGTGTTCGTCTTTCTCAGTCTGGCTTATTTCACTTAGCATAATTCCCTTCAGGTCCATCCATGTTGTTGCAGATGGGATGATTTTGTCTTTTTTAGGGCTGAGCAGTATTCCATTGTATATATATACACCACATCTTCTTTATCCAATCATCAGTCGATGGGCACCTGGATTGTTTCCAAGTCTTGGCTATTGTGATTAGGTCTGCAATGAACACATGGGGATATATGTCACTCTGGATTGTTTATTTCAAGGTGTTTGGGTAGATACCCAGTAGTGGGATGGCTGGGTCATATGGTAGTTCTATTTTTAGTTTTTTGAGGAATCTCCATACTGTTTTCCATAGTGGCTGTGCCAGTTTGCATTCCCACCAGCAGTGTATGTGGGTTCTCTTTTCTCCACACCCTCTCCAACATTTGTTATCTTTGGTCTTAGGGATTATAGCCATTTTAACAGGCATAAGGTGGTATCTTAGTGTAGTTTTGATTTGCATTTCCCTGATTATTAGTGATGTTGAGCATCTTTTCATGTGTTTATTGGCCATCTGTATATCTTCTTTGGAAAAATGTCTGTTCATGTCCTTTGCCTATTTTTTGATCAGGCTGTTTGTTTTTTTATTGTTCAGTTGTGTGACTTCCTTATATATTATGGAGATTAACCCCTTATTGGATACATGATTTACAAATATTTTCTGCCAATTGGTGGGTTGTCTTTTGCTTTTGATCCTAGTTTCTTTTGTGTTGCAGAAGCTCTTTAGTCTGATGAACTCCCACTTATTTATTTTATCTTTTGTTTCCCTTGTCTGAGGAGACATGGTATTGAAAAAGATCCTATTATCTTCCAGAAGTTTTATGGTTTCAGGACTTATCTTCAAGTCTTTGATCCATTTTGAGTTTATTTTTGTGTATGGCATGAAATAATGGTCTACTTTCATTCTTTTGCATGTGGCTGTCCAGTTTTCCCAACACCTTTTATTGAAGAGACTGTCTTTTCTCCGTTGTATATTCTTGGCACCTTTGTCAAAGGTTACAGACAAAGATCTGTCTATAGATGTGCAGTTTTATTTGTGGGCTTTCAGTTTTGTTCCACTGATCTGTGTGCCTGTTTTTGTGCCAGTACCATGCTGTTTTGATCACTATGGCTTTGTAGTACATTTTGAAGTCAGCGATTGTGATGCCTCCATCTTTGTTCTTTTTTCTCAGTATTGCTTTTGCAATTCGGGGTCTTTGGTTGCCTGATATGAATTTTAGGATTCTTTGTTCTATTTCTGTGAAGAATGTCATTGGAATTCTGATTGAGATTGCATTGAATCTGTAGATTGCTTTGGGTAGTATAGATGTTTTAACTATGTTTATTCTTCTAATCCATGTGCATGGAATCTCTTTCCGTATCTTTATGTCATTGTCTATTACTTTCAGTAATGTCTTATAGTTTTCAGTGTATAGATCCTTTTCACCTCCTTGGTTAAATTTATTCCTAGGTACTTTATTCTTTCAGTTGCGATTGCAAATGGAATTGTATCCTTGAGTTCCCTTTCTGTAAGTTTGTTACTAGAGTACAGAAATGCAATTGATTTTTCTAAGTTGATTTTGTACCCCGCAACTTTACTGTAGTTGTTAATTATTCCTATTAGTTTTCTGATGTCTTCTTTGGGGTTTTCCATATATAAGATCATGTCATCTGCAAACAGTGAGAGTTTCACTTCTTTACTCCCTATTTCAATTCCTTTTATTCCTTTCTCTTGCCTAACTGTTCTGGCCAAAATCTCCAGTACTATGCTGAATAAGAATGGTGATAGTGGACATCTTTGTCTTGTTCCTGTTCTCAGAGGGATGGCATTCAGTTTCTGCCCATTGAGTATGATATTAGCTGTGGGTTTGTCATATATGGCCTTTATTATGTTGTGGTAATTTCCTTTTATCCCCATTTTGTTAAGAGTTTTCATCATAAATGGCTGTTAGATCTTGTCAAATGCTTTCTCTGCATCTATTGAGTTGATCATGCAGTTTTTCTTCCTCAATTTGTTGATGTGGTGTATCACGTTGATTGATTTGCAGGTGTTCAACCATCTCTGTGTTCCTGGTATACATCCCACATGATCATGACATATGAGCCTTTTGATGTATTGCCGTATTCCAGTTGCCAATATTTTGTTGAGGATTTTTGTATCTGTGTTCATCAGCAACATTGGCCTGTAGTTTTTCTTTTTGCTGTTGTCCTTGGCTTTGATATGACAGTGATTTGGCCTCATAAAATGTGATAGGAAGTGTCCCATATGCCCTAATTTTTTGGAATAGCTTGAGAAGGATAGGTATTAAATCCTCTCTGAAAGTTTGGTAGAATCTTTGGTAGAATCTTCCCTGGGGAGGGAAGCCATTTGGTCCTGGGCTTTCATTTTTTGGGATGCTTTTGATTACTGTTTCAATCTGATTCCTTCTGGTTGGTCTATTCAGCTTATCTGTTTCTTCTTGATTCAGCTTTGGGAGGTTGTAAGAGTCTAAGAATTTATCCATTTCCTTTAGATTATCCATTTTGTTGGCATATAGTTTTTCATATTATTCTCTTATAATCTGTTGTATTTCTGTAATATCTGTTGCTATTTCTCCTCTTTCATTTCCAATTTTATTTATCTGACGTTTCTCTCTTTTTTTCTTTGTAAGTCTGGCTAGAGGTTTGTCAATTTTATTGATCTTCTCAAAGAATCAACTCTTTGTTTCATTGGTCCTTTCTACTGCATTTTTTGTTTCAACAGCATTTACTGCTGCTCTGATTTTTATTATTTCTCTACTTATGCTGACTTTACGTTTTGTTTGTTCTTTTCTTAATTCAGTTAGGTGTAGTTTGAGATTGCTTATTTTGGATTTTTCTTGTTTGTTAAGGTGAGCCTGTATTGTGATGAATTTTCCTCTTAATACGGCTTTTGCTGCATCCCATATGAGTTGGTACGGTATGTTTTCATTTTCATTTGTCTCCAGACGTTTTTTGATTTCTCCTTTAGTTCCTTCAATGATCCATTGCTTGTTCAACAGCATGTTGTTTAGTCTCCACATCTTTGTCCCCTTTTCAGCTTTTTTCTTGTAATTAATTTCTACTTTATCGCATTGTGATTGGAAAAGATGCTTGTTGTTATTTCAACCTTCTTAAATTTATTCAGGCTTGCCTTGTTTCCCAACATATGGTTTATCCTTGAGAATGTTCCATGTGCACTTGAGAAGAATGTGTATTCTGCTGTTCTTGGATGGAGTGTTCTATATATGCCTATTAAGTCCAACTGGTCTAGCTTTTCATTTAATTCCACTGATTCCTTGCTGATTTTCTGTCTGGATGATCTATTCATTGATGTGAGTTCAGTGTTGAGGTCCCCTACTATTATTGTGGTATTATTAATATCTGCTTTTAGGTTTGTCAGTAGTTGCTTTATGTACTTTGGTGTTCCTGTGTTTGGTGCATAGACATTTATAAGTGTTATTTCTTCTTGGTGGAGTGTCCCTTTGATCATTATATATGGCCCCTCTTTGTCTCTCATTACCTGTCTTATCTTGAAGTCTACTTTGTCTGATATAAATATTGCAACACCTGCTTTCTTTTGTTTGCCATTAGCTTGGAGTATCATCTTCCATCCCTTCACTCTAAGCCTGTTTTTGTCATTGGAGCTAAGATGTGTTTCCTGGAGGCAGCATATTTTTGGGTCTTGTTCTTTAATCCATCTCGCCACTCTGTGTCTTTTTATTGGAGATTCAATCCATTTACCTTTGGGGTGATTAATGATATATGGGGGTTTAATGCTACCATTTTATCACTCATTTTCCAGTTCTCCTGCATTTCCTTTGTTTCTCATCCTGTGTATTTTGGTCTACCAGTTGAATAATGTAGTTTTTTAATGATATGTTTCTTTGTTTTCTCCTTATTTATTGTTTGTGTCTCTGTTCTGATTTTTTGTTTACTGGTTACCATGAGGTTTGTATTCAAAATCTTGTGGATAAGATAGTCCATTTTCCTATGGCCTCTTATTTACTTGGACTAAACCTACTCAATCTCTTTCCTTTTCCTCTCCTAAGTTGTTTTTCTCACACCTTATTCCATCTTGCATCTTGAGTTTGTGGTTAAAATGACAAGATTATCTTTGGTTTTGGTGTTTTCCTTCCCTTTATCTTTAATGCTATACTTGAGTATTTGCTAACCTGTTCTGATTCTGTCTACATGTTTTGTAATCCTTTTCTCCCTTTTTTTTGCAGGTATGATTGCCTTCTTGAGGATTTCTTGTGGGGGGGGGGGTCTCGTGGCTATGAACTCCCTTAGCTTTTATATGTCTGGGAAAGTTTCTATTTCTCCACCATATCTGAAGGATATTTTCACTGGATAAAGTATTCTTGGCTGAAAGTTTTTATCCTTCAAAGATTTGAATATGTCATTCCAGTCTCTCCTAGCCTGTAGGGTTTCTGCAGAGAAATCTGCTGAAAGCCTGATAGGAGTTCCTTTGTAGGTTGTTTTCTTCTGCCTTGCTGCCCTTAGTATTCTTTCTTTGTCTTTCACTTTTGCCAGTTTCACTACTATATGCCTTGCCATAGGTCTTTTTACATTGACATGTTTAGGAAATCTGATAGCCTCTTCCACATAGATTTCCATCTCCTTCCCTAGGTTTGAGAAATTATCTGCTATTATTTCTTTGAACAAGCTTTCTGCTCCATTCTCCTTCTGGAATACCTATAATTCTTATGCTGCATTTCCTAATTGAGTCAGATATTTCTTGAAGACTTCTTCATTTCCTTTTATTCTTAATTCTCTCTTCTCCTTTATCCAGAGCATGTCAACATGTCTACCTTAGATTATGCTGATACACTCCTCTATAATGTCCACTTGAACATTCAGGGAATCCATATTTTGTTTTATTTCTTCCATTGTGTCTTTCATCTCTATTATTTCTGATTGATTCTTCTTTATAGTTTCAATCTCTTTTGTGGAGTAGCTCCTGAACTTGTTGAATTGTTTCTCTACATTCTCTTTTAAATTGCTGAGTTTTTTGATGATAGCTATTTTGAATTCTTTGTCATTTAGATTACATATTTCTGAGTCTTCAGGACTGATTTCTGATTTCTCATTTTCTATCTGTTCTGGAAATTTAATGTAATGTTTGATATCGCTAAAGGGCGTGGCTCTGTTTTTATGCATCCTGGTATTATTTGGTCACAGTTACCACCTATCGTCACTGGGTGGGGGTCAGGAGCTGCATATTCTGAGCCCTCTGCCTTCTGCCAAGATCCCAGGTGCTGGATCTGGTGCTGGGAGGGTAGGAGGAGGGACACTTTCTCCTGCATGCTCTTGGGGTTTCCTTGCTCTGCTCTCACTATCTGCTCTCCTGGGGTGTTGGCTTAATGAGGTCACCCTCCAGGGAACTTTCACTCTGGTAGAGGGTTTCCCTCTATGCTGCAAGGGCCCTCAGGGATCCTTAATGTTCCCACAAACAAACATCCCCTCCCTTGTTCCTTCCCTCTCGGAGGCCTCCTGCTGTCCCATCGCAGTCCTTAGGGTAGGGAGTGAAGTTTTCTCTTACTCAGTTCCACCTCCTCTGAGGAGGGCCCTCAGCCTCTCTACCCTCCATTGTATGGCTGTGGGGGGTCTCTCAGATGGTTTTTGTGTCATGTTTGGATGCCCTGTGTTGGAGTATGAATGACTTTTTCATTGTACGGTGGAAGGGAGAGATACCAGGAAAGCTTGCTCTGCCATGATGCCGACGTCACTCTAATCAATTTTTTCATGAAAGTTCAAAAGCAATTCAATAGAGGAAGGATAGTCTTTTCAACAAGTGGTGATGAAACAATTGGCCATCCATAGACAATAATATGAATCTTGACTTGAACTACATACTATATATAAAAATCAATTTTGAATGTATCATTGATTTAAATGTTAAACATAAAACATTGCAACTTTTAGATGAAAACATAGCAGAACATCTTTGAGACTGAGGGCTAGGCAAAGAGTTCCTAGACATGAAAGCAAATGCATGATCCATAAAGTAAAATAATCAATAAGTTGGACTTCATTGAAAAAAACTTTTGTGCTATTACAGAATATTAAGAGGATGGATAGACAAACTATAGATCCAGGAAGAAATATTTGCAAATCACATACCCAACATATTTTTACATACCTAGACTATATAAAGAAATCTCAAAACTCAACAGCAAAAAACAAAAATGAAAAAAACCAAAAAATGAACCCAAACAAACCTATTAGAAAATGGAAAATACATGAACAGATATTTCATTAAAGGGACAATATGGATGGCAAGTAGGTGCATGAAAAATGCTCAACATTATTAGCCTAAACCACAGAGATAGAGAACATATTAGTGGTTGCTAGGGCACAGTGACTTGGAGTGGGTGGGAGGTGGGTGAGTATACAAAGATGTAGCCTGAGGGAGTTCCTATGTGATGACTGAACTGTTCTATATCTTGATTGTTGTGGTGGTTATGTGCATATAAACATGGAATAAAATTTCATAGAACTTTATACACAAACACAATGATTGCAGTTTTTAAAAATGGTAAAAACTGAATAAGGTCTTTAGTCTAGTTAACAGGAATGTGGCAATGTCAACTTCCTAGTTTTGATATCATACTACACCCATATAAGAGGTCACCCTTTGGGGAAGCTGAGTGAAGGGTTCACAAGACTGTATACTATTTTTCAACTTCTATTGAGCCTTAATCATTTCAAAGTGAAAACTTTCAAAAGCATACCAGTCTCCACATGTAAAAGAACACAGACTCATTTCCTGTAGTGAAAGATAACCACAACAAAAGGGATGTGATGAACCTACAGAATACCTAAAGCATAAAGAAATAGAGATAGTATAAACACATGGGTGAATCTAATGCGAGAAGTGGTATTTTTAGTTCAATTTCTGATTTCCTTAAAACCAGAAATAGCTGAAGAGCGACCTCAAGGAATAATTAAGAAGACATTATCTTCTTGTCTTCTAGCACTACAAGAATATTCTAGGTGTTTCATATTGGTCTCCCTAATATGTATAAAGCTCTTATGAAACATTTTGGGCATCTAATATACATTCCACACAGTGGCAGAGCAAATAACGGCATAACGTCTGAAGACTGCAAGAGATTACCAGGCCCCAAAACAAGTCTAGATTTAACAAGTGAGATATTTTTTATAATACTGGAAAACAGTTGAGTAATACATCTTTGAATATAGTCATGTGTCACAACAATGGGGATACATTCTGAGAAATGCGTCATTAGGTGATCTTGTTGTGGTGCAAACATCGTAGAATGTACCTACACAAACCTAGAGGGTATAGCCTACTACACATCTAGGCTATACAGTACTAATCTTATGGAACCACCATCATATATGTGGTCTGTCATTGACCGAAACGTCATTATCAATGCATGACTGTACTTGTAACAAGTATACATTCACAGTCCTGACTTAGCCAGTCAACCAAAGAAAAAATGCAGTTCCCAGGAAAAGCAGATCATTCTGTTTTTCAAGTGATGCTTACGTGATATCACTGCATTGCCTGAGCCAACAATAGAAATTGAATTGTTGCTATTTACTTCCAGATCCTTCTCCATTCAATCCTGTTCTGTGTGTTTTCTTTCACTAACTTGTGCCCTTTAATACTTCCTTAAATAGAATTGTCCCTTTACTTTCTCATACTATACACATCTTCTTTACTTTTTCTTATTATCCTTTCAAGATGTTTTGTTTTATTGATTTTTTTTTCACACATCCTCAGGGCTAAAACAAAGGGGAGTTATTTATCAAGTATTTTCTTAATAAGATTCTAGCTCTTGAGACATCTTGCCGTTACAAATCGAGGGAAATGAAACACAGACATAAAACAAAGCTCAGGGGCAACAGAAGGAAAGCACAATTTGATTAACTCATGGAATCTTGAGCTATTTTATAAATATCATGATGCTCGTTGACCCATAGGACCTAAGCTGAGGATGTGTCCCACCTAACTTAAAGACAAACATCTGTTAAAAAAATTAACAATTTTAGTAAATTTACATAGTTGTGCAAACATCCCCATAGCATCTTTTAACAAGGCTTTGTATACATTTAGAAAAATACCATTCAGCATTGCAAATATTACTGAGACTTGAATATTGACCCTAAATGCTGGTTTGAGTCCTCCTCATATCCATGTTCAATAGATCAAGTGGATACCAAAATGATGTAAATCATAATTACTAACTTGGTTAAAGAGTAAGGCAAAACAATCTGTCAAAGTAAGTTCAAAATATTAATAGGTAATTCTATTCAACAGATGAGGAAACATAAGATAACAAAATTATGAACTTTTTTATTTAAGGAAAGATAGTCACTTTTAAAGCTGGAATCCTCTGCTACTTCAATTAGAACCATCCTAACACATATATCTTTCATAATGTAAATAAAAGTACATTATGAAATCAAAGTAGATATAGAAGTATAAATGAAAAGAGAGCAAGCTGAGGAAACTTTATACATATTTGCTAAGGTGCATGGAGTTAGTGTCATTTGTTTTTCAGTATCTTACTTATTTAGTAGCTTTTTCACAGAGAGCAAACATTTTAGTTAATCCCTAATAAAATCAGTAGGATGACATTCATTTTCACTTCTCAATATTTCTATTTCTCTTTGCTTCTCCATCACTTGTTTATCATTGCCTGAATTATTAAAATTCTTATAGTCCTCTCTGCATTTAGCATGGTGCTGTAAACAGCATATTGCAATATATTCTTGTTAACTGAACAGACTAAAACATCAGTTACACATATAAAAGAGGGCTTATACCAAAGCGTCTAAGGGAAAAGAGAAGTAAGCCAAGTAAGTCACCAATCAGGAGGTGCCCGTGGTGCAAGTGGAAGTTGTGAAAGTGTTTGTGGAATGAGTGAGAACATGAAAGAAGTGAGTAAATTAGGGTGAAGTAAGGGCATGAAGTCCTTAAAATTCAGGTTTAGGAGGTGTGTATTTCCTCTTGAATTAATCAGGGATTATGAGAGTTCAAGAATGCCTTATCAAGTGAAAACATGTTTCTTTTTAATTGAGAGTCTTGCAACTCCTTGTATAAATCTACGTGATTCACTGAGCGTAACTAGTAATTTATTCTTCCAACTTCCTGTCCACTTTTACTTTTCCCGATGAGGATAAACCAACATGATGAAACACAGGGACTAAACTGTGATATCAGAATTCCTTCCCTGGAAAGGCAAGTACAGGAGCAACCCTGAGGTGCACATAATGTATTTCAGGCTCTTTGCTCACGTGACTGCTCAAAAATCTGGTAGGTGCTCTTTGGAACCTGAGTGGGAATCTTGCTCAGGAATTACAGAAAATACCAAGGAGAGATCTTTTCAGGCTAGGTCTCCACATTACTTAGGAATGCCAGTGGCTTCTTTTGTTGAACGGAGAAGTTTTCATTATCTAAAATGCAGAGAGCCTCAGAAATAATACAAATGATGGCTCACAGGTTTGTGTTTTCCACAGTCTACAACCCTCCCTCAGATCTCAATCTCTGTCTCATCCTCCATCTCCCAGGCTTATATTCTCACAAGCTTGCAGCTCCACCATCATCTTGGTCAAACTCCATGAACATGTCAATAATGTGCTATATGGCCTGGGCTCAAAATTCTCTGATTTATTCAAGTTTAAGCAACTTAGTCTCTAATCAACAGTCTGCTCCCATTTATTACTGCCTAACTTTTGCCATCATCTAGAACAGCCTCCCAGGTGAAATCTTGTTTTAGAAATTTTCCTTGTTCCTTAAATAAGGTAATAATTGATCATTATAGAAATCTTGAAAAAATCACTCATAATCTTATCGTTTAAAACCATGTCAGCATTAGTTGATGACAACTCTGTCCTCTTAATTAAGGAATCCAGCAGTGAGATTGGGTGGCTTAAACAACAAAAATTTATTTTCTCACAGTTCTGGATGCTAGAAGTCCCAGATCAAGGTCTGGCAGGATTGGTTTCCGATGAGGGCTCTCTTCCTAGTTTACAGAAGCTACTTTCTTGTTGCATTCTCATATGGTGTGCAGAGTGATCTCTCGTGTCTCGTCCCCTTTTATAAGGACACCACTTAACTTTAATCACCTCTTTAAAGGCCCTATGTCCAATACAGTCACATCTTTGGTTAGAGTTTCAACATATGAGTTTTAGTGGAAGCACACATATTCAGTCCGTAACACATGACCATACAGATAGGCAAAACTATAAATTCTTATGAGGTACTCAGACTTTGTCCACACGTTTAACATAAACAGCAATCCTTTAATTTTTACCTATTCATTTTTTTCTCCCATTCTTCACAGTTACTATTTAAAATCTCTACTTTCCTCAATCTTTGGCCTTATCACCTCCACAAGTCCTGGGCCAATGACCTCTCCTATTTAAATTACAAAATAGAAATATAATAATTTCTGTTTATAACCTGCAAAAATATCCTCATGCTCATTTCAGAATCAAATTGGAAGAGAATTTTTTAATCTTGCTTAAACCTAATTCCTTTGCCTGTTTTATTTGTTGTTGTTGTTACTGTTGTTTTGCTGAGGAAGATTTTCCCTGAGCTAACATATGTTACCAATCTTCCTCTTTTTGCTTGAGGAAGATTCACCCTGAGCTAACATCTGTGCCAGTCTTTCTCTATTTTGTACCTGGGTCACTGCCACTTCATGGCTGCTGATGAGTGGTGTAGGTTTGTGCCCAGAACCAAATCCAAGCTGCCGAAGTGGAGCATATCTAACTTAACCACTAGGCCAAAGGGCAGGCCCCTTCTTTGCCTGCTTTTTAGATGTCATCCTCTTCCATCTACTGAAGGATCACTTCTCACTCCTAAAATTCACTGTTTCCCTCTACAGGCACCTTCCAACCAGGACTGAAACACTCTATGCCGCCTATCTTAAAAATATAAAACAGAAAACTTCCCTAGATTTCATGTCTTCCCTTAGCTGCCAGCCTGTTTCTCTCCATCTGTTAAGAAACATCTATTCAGAAACAAATTTTTATAGTTCTTGTGTGTACTTATTCTTTCTCTCTATAGTCCATTTCAAAACCCACCACAATCTGGCTTCACCTCCACAATTCTACCAAAACTCCTTTTGCTGTGATCAGAAAATCAACTTGATCTTAAATCCAAATGACTTTTCAATATTGACCTTTGCTACATTTGATCCTGTTAACTTCATATTCCATCTTGGAGGACTTTCTTTTCTTGTCTCTGAAGATACCGCTCTTTCTGGTTTCTAGCTGCAATCCCGGCGTCTCTTATTCAATTGTTTTTGTGAAGTCTTCTTCTTCTTCTAACTTTCTGTAAAATGTTGGTATTCGTAAGGGTTCTATTTTAGGCCCTCTTCTATTCTTCTACACACTTGTATTAAATAATCTCATCCACTCTTATGGCTTCAATTCCGCCATATAGACTGATGAATCTTAATTGCTTTATCGCCCCTCCATTTATTTCTCCTAGCTTCACTCATGAGTAAGTAGTTTCGTTCAATGGCCCACTCAATACCTCTGGATTTCCTACATGTACATGAGACTCAGCATAGAAAAAAACATCCTTATCATCTTATGCAAAACTACTCTTCTCCCAGTGCCTTATAACATACATTCAGTCACCTGCTTATGCTAGAATTCAGGAAATTATCTTCACTAATTCAGAAGTAATATATTCAGAGACTCTTATCCATAATCTGCTATGTCTTTCAGTCTTTCCCACTTCCCATGGTTAGATCATCAACCTTTCTCATTACACTAGATGTTTGCCAAAGTATAAAAAGTCATATTCTCCCTGCTCATGGTCTTATATTCCTCCAGTCCATCCTTCATACCCCAGCTGGCATATCTTTCCTAGAATAGGAATATGATCATATCTCTTTCCTGCTTCAAATACTTGAATGGCTTAGGAAAAAGTTTAATGTTAACAGAATTTACAAAATTTTTCATGATTCAATCTCAGCTTACTCCTATTTTCATCTCTGATCAACTTTCAATTATATGTTCCAACTGTATAAAGAACTTTTCAGTTGCTTCAGCACAGCATGTGCCACCTAGCTTTTGTATGTGCCTTTGCCAGGAATATTATTGGTCATCTCTTCCCACTTTTACCCAGATAAACTTATATCCATGCTTCTGATATTAAATTAAATATCACTGCTTTCAGGAAGCCTTCTCTGAATTCCAAGTTGGAGTTAAATGCCTCTCCTTTTTGTCACTATTCACCTTTTCAGAGAACTTATCAAACCATTGCTTGTTTACTTGCCCTTATTTTCTGCTAGGATGTAAGTTCTGTGAGAGAAAGATCATTTCTTTCTTTTTAACCATTATATCAGCAAGGCCTAGAAGAATGTACAACACACAGTAGGCATTAGACAAATATTTCTCATATGAATGGATAAGGAATAAATATGCCTTCCTCTTCTGCTAAATTTTTAAGATTTTGAGGGCAGAGACCTTTCCTAGATTCTTTTTAAATTCCAAACAATGTCTTTATATGTTTAATAAGTGTTTCTTTTTCTATGATTCCTATTCTTTTAAATTTATTCAGACGTGTTTTATGACCCAGAATGTGATCTATCTCACTGAATGTTCCCTGTGAGTTTGAGAAAATTGTATATTCTGATGTTGTTCTACAAAGTATTCTGTAAATGTCAATTAGATCCAGTTGATTGACAGTAATGTTCAGTTCAACTACATCCTTACTGGTTTTCTGGCTACTGGATCTGCAATTATTAATAAAGGGGTATTGAAGTCTCTAACTATACTAGTAGATTCATTTATTTCTTCATGTAGTTTTTTCAGTTGTTGCATCACATATTTTGATGCTCTATTGTTAGGTACATACACATTAAAACATTAAAGATACACAGTAAAGACTGTTATGTTTTCTTGGAGATTGACTCCTATATCATTAGGTAATGCCCCTCTTGATTGCTGACAATTTTCTTTGCTCTGAAGTCTGCTTTATCTGAAATTAATATAGCTACTCCAGCTTTCTTTTGATTAGTGTTAGCATAGTATATTTTTTCTCCATAGCTTTACTTTTAATCTATCTATGTCTTTACATATAAAGTGAGTTTCTTGGCTATAATGGCCAGATGTGTGATCATATATGACTCATGTTTGGGTGTTCAGGGACTTGGAAGGAACATGATTGGAAAATTGGTGACAAGGCAATTTGGGGAAAAGGTATGTGGGTAGACCTCTCTTAATGGGCAAAAATTGTGAAGATATTTGTGTCCCATGTGAATGCTCACCAAAGGGTGACCTCAGCAGAAGAGGATATTAATAATCAAGTGAATAGGATGTCCTGCTCTGTGGATGCCAATCAGCCTTCCTTGCCAGCCACCCCTGTCATCTCCCAATGGGCTGATGAACAAAAGCCATGGTAGCAGGAATGGAGGTTATGCATGGGCTCAGCAACATGGATTTCCATTTACCAAGGCTGACCTGGCTATGGCAACCTCTGAGTATCCAATCTGCCAGCAGCAGAGACCAATACTGAGTTCCTGATATGGTACCATTCCCTCAGGTGATCAGCCAGCTACTTTGTGGCAGCGTTGTTATATCAGATCTCTTCTGTCTGGATATAGATTTACCTTCCTTGCATGCAATGCTTCTGCCAAAACTACCATCTGTGGACTTACAGAATGCCTTATCTACCATCACGGTATTTCACACAGCATTGTTTCTGATCAAGGAACTCACTTCACAGCAAAAGAAGTGCAGCAACGAGCCCATACTCTCTGGTCTTACCAAATGTGCTGGTACCTTGATCCTGGGATTCCCAGCCTTTATAACTGTGAGAAAATAAATTTCTGTTGTTTAAGCCATCCAACCTATGGATTTTCACTGTGGCAGTCTAAGCTAATGAAGACAATCACTAATTTTCATGTATGGTGTGAAATAAAATCAGGTTAAATTTTTTCTGTACACTAGCCAATTGATCCAGCACCATTATTGAAAAAACTTTTCCCACTGAACTGGAGCAGCATCTTTGTTATGAATCAGGTCACTGTATATGTGAGGATCTGCTTTTGGACCCTTTACTACCTTTGATATTATGTTTATTCCTGCATCAGGATGTTCTAATTGCTGTGAATCTATAGTAAGACTTGACACCTCCTAGCATTAAGTCCTCAACTATGTTCTTGTTCTTTCAGATACTTTCAGATTCTAGGTCCTTTGCATTTCCTTACTGAATTTAGAATCAGTCTATCAATTTCTACCAAGAAAAAAAGCTCCTGGGATTTTTTTGTTGGGATTGCATTGCATTTAAAGATTATTTTGGGCGAAAACTGACATCTTAATATTAATCATTTAATTCATGATCATGACAGAGTTCTCCACTTATTTAACTCTTCTTGAACTTCTCTTAGAAAGCTTTTATAATTTTCTGTATAGAGGTTATGAACACTTTCATTCCAAATTGCTTCTTAAGTTAAAAATTGATATATAAAATTTAAATTTCTCTTCCTAAATAAAATTTACATGCGATGCAATGCACTTGGGAAATGACATGTTACTGGGATAATAGTGACATGAGAATTCAGTTACTACAAGTATTATAAATTATATTTGTTGTTATAAATTAAGTTTTAAGGCTATAAGGCTGTACAGGTAAGACCAATTAATCATGTCAAATCATTATGAAAAATCTTTGAGCATATGATTTGAAGCAAAGTTCTGGAAGTGACAATTACTTTCTTTCAAACATATTTTGTGTAATCTCAGGTAGGAAATTGTTAGTGATAAGCAGATGTTGGTTTAGTCCTATTCAGATACGAAACAGGCACACATATATGCACATGTGCACACACACACACAGGAATTCTTAGAAATTTAGAAATCATCTCTTAACAAAGTTGAAATAGGATTAAATTTGTCAGCCCAATCCTGAGAATAAATATCTCTCAACCAGTTGCAGGAGGCATATATTATAGTTGGCACAAGGCTGATCTGGGAACTACTAGCCTTGAGGGCAAGACGAACAAAATATAAAACAAGGTAAGCTTGACACAGTAAACAAAAAAATGCAGTGAAGGAAAGCAACCTAATCATATACTTTTTTGCCATATTGGACTTTAGATTATGGAAAAGTGGATAACTAGAATCAGTCCAAATAGAGGACTAAGAAAAATCTATTCTTCTGAGTTTTCAAATAATAATAATTATTATTATTATATTGCCAAGCAATAGTCTAAACACTTAATATACATTAACTCATTTAACTATCACAACAACTGCCTCAAGTGTGTGTTATTATCAGTTCCACTTTACAGTGCTAGACACAGGATTGGAACTAGGAAATTGACTCCATAGATCATGCCCTGAAAAGGGTAGAGTACCAAAACATAAGATGGGAAACCTCAAAGTTCAAACATTAACTGGATAAAGCAAAATTAAATAAAGAGAAATAACACATGCATATCTCATTCTTTCTTAGAACCAGACTTTTTGGGATTTTTTTCTCCTGTCATCTCTCAATTTACCCAAATCCTTGCACAGGTCCTCTAAAGTATGTTGAAGTCAAACATCCTCTATAAAACCTTGCCTTATACTGATATTCACTGTTAATCTCTCCCCTTCAAAATGTTCTGTAGCACTTATGGGCACTGTGTTATAGCTCTTACATGATCAAGAATTTTGTTTTCAGAACAATCTCCTTAGTGACAAAAAAAAACTCCATTTGCATTTCTATTAAGATTGAACAATATCTTCAGCGATAGCATGGCAGAGTTTGATGGCTAACTAAAGAAAATAACTTCAGACAAGAAGGAATTACATTTAGACAGGAATGTTTTGCTTTGTTCCTTTGACGGTTACAAGAAGAGGAGGCAAAATTAAAGAAAGTTTATAAATACCTTAGGCTTCTTTCTTCCTTGATAATATACAGACATACTGTATCTTTTGAAAACTATCTCAAAATCTGACTTTAGGGGCCGGCCCTGTGGCCAAGTGGTTAAGTTTGCACGCTCCACTTTGGCGGTCTGCAGTATTGCCAGTTCGGATCCTGGGCGTGGACATGGCACCACTCGTCAGGCCATGCTGAGGCGGCATCCCACATAGCACAACCAGAGGCACTCACAGCTAGAATATACAACTATGTACTGGGGGGCTTTGCGGAGAAGAAAAAAAAAGGAAGATTGACAACAGTTGTTGGCTCAGGTGCCAATCTTTAAAAATAATCTGACTTTAGAACTGCTCTGGTCAACAAAATTATTCAAGTCACACCTTGCTCCTGCATTCATTAGGGAAGCTATAAGGGTGGGCAAAATATAGAAAGATGGAACAAGTAAGAGATCTGACTATAAGGTAAACATTTTTAAAGGAAAAATGAATCTGGCTTTCTTCCATTGAGCATGAAACACCAGGCATCTCTTGAAAAATGACCAGCAATACCATAAAATCAAAGGTAAGAGGAAGTTGTATCATAGAGCAAAAGTATGGGCTGAGACACTCATTAACTGATTCTAACTTGGGCATCATCTCCCCTCCTTCCCTTTCACCACCTCAAACTACAGTAAATGGAACAAGGAAAATATCAACTCTGAAGCTGGACTTGGCCAGTTTTTCTGTACTTATACTAAGAAGACTATCGATATGGCCCACAGTGAGCCAGTCCTCACCAGGACTGTAGTAAAGACCTGCTTTGTATCAGTTCTGTTGGTGGTATGAAGCACTGGTTGGTATGTGCTGAATTGTGTTTCAACAAAATTCATATGTTGAAGTCCCCAGTACTTCAGAACATGATTGTATTTGAAGATAGGGTCGTTAAGAGGTAATTAAATTAAAATAAGGTCATATGGGTGGGCCCTAATCCAACCTAACTGGTGTCCTTATAAGAAGAGGAGATTGGGACACAGAGGGAAGACCTTGTGAAGAAACAGAGACACAACAGCCGTCTACAAGCCAAGGAGAGAGGCCTCAGAAGAAACCAACTTTGTCACCACCTTGATCTCAGACTTCTAGTCTCCAGAATTGTAAAAAATATTTACGTTGTTTAAGTCATCCAGTCTATGCTTCTTTGACATGGCAGCCCTAGCAAACTAACATACTGGTGCTGGTATAAAGAGAGTCAATGTTACATTACGTTTGAAGAGAAATAGATTTTAAATTAAAAGTGGCCTCCAAAATTCAAAAGAAAAATATTGAACCAAATAACTCTAAAATCAGCAACATTTCAGTGAAGCAAGATTATCAGGAAAAGTTATCTAAATGGCCGTGAGACCACATTTGTGACCTGAGCAGACAGTCATGTGCTAAATGGCAGGTAGTAATTTTTTCCCTAAGGAAGATGAAGGAACAGAAAAGCAAATCAATATTCACCCCTCTACTCTTAGCTCATAGAATTAGCCCTCTTTGCCCTTTATTGTTTTTAAAATGTATTGAATACAGAGGTATATATTGGTGTACAGCATATGATACAAATTTGCAATCTTAATTTATCAATCATTTAAAATTTGAAAGCTCGTACCCTTGACTGGTGTTCAATAGATTTGAATTCTGAGTCTTAAATATTTATCAACAAGCTGGTTGTCCCTGTTTATTCATTTTAGTTGTTCAAGCTTCCCTTGGTAGAGGAGCATGGAGTCTCTACTGCTCTCTCTTCTCAGGAGTTTCAATGGTGGCATTTGTAGCTTCCCCTCTACTTCATCTCCAACTTATTGATTTGTAGTTCAACAAAAATTAATTGTCTGCACTACTTTGCTAGTGTTATTGATAGAGTAGGAGCAGGTATGCATGCGCACGCACACACACACACACACACACACATCTCATGATTACAAAGTTCCAGGAATAATCAAATAGTGTACATTCACAAGAATGTAGAGACTTCTACTAAAGGTACCTTGAATCAAAGACATCTCCTAGGTTTGTCCCTTTGTTACATTTCAGGAATCATGCTCTTCCTTGTCATTTCTGGTTGAGCTAAAAATAACAAAGAAACATGCCCTTATTTGCTTAAGCTACCATGTTGCTCAAGAATTGAAAACACTTCCCTTTAAAACTGAATTGAGCTGAAATAAATACTTCCTCAGTTTAATGTGATTGGAATTTGTTACTGCACAGAAAGGGGGTTTTCTGCCCGATACGCATAAAAAAGCCAATTATTGTGCCACTAGCTTTTGAAAAAAGAAAAGGCTCTGTTGTGAGGTTGAACAGCAAAGAGACAGGAGGCAAAGCTCACAAATCTGTCTCCCCAATTCAGAGTTTGGAGTGAAATTTAAGAAGTTAGGGAGAACAGGCTGATACGTGGAAACACTAGAGGGGCAGGTTTTGGTTGGAAGGCTTTAAACATTTATGGTAAGGTATGAAAAGGTCTTTAACACCTGGCCTTCCTAGACAACAGGCTGCTCATTTCTGATAAGAGTCCAACTTTCAAGTTCTCATCATGTCCTAGTACTTTGGTTCCATGGTGGGGAGAATCTTTGATTCTGGTGTCATTTCAGGTCAAGATTTTCTCCTCTGCACATGCTCTGGCTACGTGACTTGCAAAACATATTTTGCTCACTGCTTCTGAAAAAAGAGCTCTTAATCACTCTGTTGATAAGATGGGGTCAGTTGGGACTGGTTCTAGTGGGCCCATGGTTACAAACTCATCTAAATCACCTATCAACAAAACCTAAGGTTAGCTTTGTTTCAGTTTAACAGCTTTTCCTCAGGTTTCCACTTAATCTGTGCTGGTTGTGTCATCCACTTATTTTTCTTTGTGTAAATAAATTTCTCATAGTGATTTGAGGTTTTTTCTCTCAGTAACTTTTTATACACCTGGCATGCCTTTCCTCAAAGAATTTTCATATTAGAGGACTGAAATTAAATGGACTGGACCACCTAACTAATCAACTGCTACTTAAGCCTTGTAGCCAAATAAACATACAAATACATAATCATCCATTTATTCATTCAGCAAACACTTACTGAGAACCTACTGTAGAGGAGCAGAATTTGTCACCCCAAAGTACATATTTTTGGCATAAGGATTATTTTAAGCTTGCTATTTTTAAGAAATAGCAGACATGGGAGAAGCTCTGAAAACAGGGTAGAAGTTATCCTTTGTAAAAGATATTTGCATTTGTAAGGGAGATCTCCATTTGTAAAGGTACTCCCTTGCTGCACCAGGAAGAGAGGGATGACCTTATCTCTAGAAACTTTTATCAAAGTAGAAGGAAATGACAAATTTTCATAATAACTTTATGCTTGTTTACTGTGCCTTTCCTGGTAACTGCCTACTCCCTGGTAACTGTCTTTAGCTGAAGATGGTATTTAAGGTAGCGGCTTCAGCCATTTTGGTGAATTAGTTATCCTGGGTCTCTCCCATGTATATAGGTGGTAAACATATTATTAAATTTTTGTTTGAATTTTCTCCTGTTAATCTGTCTCATGTCAATTTAATCCTTAAGCCAGTCAGAACTTAGAAGTGTAGAGAAAAAATTTTCCTCCCTGACACAGTATAACATGCACCAAATACTTTGCTAATCTCTAGGAATTCAACAGTTTACTAAGAGACACATGTCAACATTCAGGAAGGCTTTTTTGTGTGTGAGGAAGATTGGCCCTGAGTTAACATCTGTTGCCAATCTTCCTCTATCTTGTATGTGGAACACCACCACAGCATGGCTTGATGAGTGGTGTGTAGTTCTGCACCCAGGGTCCAAACCCAGGAACCCCAGACCACCAATATTAAGTGTGCAAACTTAACCACTATGCTACTGGGCTGGTCCCCATGCAGTTTTAAGTATGACTGAGAATATGTCAAGTAAGTAAAATATTGCAATAAGTGTGAAATCTACTTTATAGAAATAAAAGTATAAATTTGTAAAACCAAATATAATGTTCATTGCAAAACTAGTTGCAGTATAAAAAACAAAATAAAACATTGTGATAAATTCAACAAACTAAATGACCATCAATAAGAAAAAGTTAAATAAATTTCAATGAATACAAGCTGTAATCATATAATAATAGTTGTCATATCTCAGTCAAGCTATATATCATAAAAAATCTAGTGGTAATAAAAAGAAAAATATATGAATCATTGGGAATCACTCATGATTTGACTGAACTAAGCAGAAACCATGAAATAAATAGTCTGGTGACTAGAAAAGCATGACTGGGAAAACAGCTGACATTATTCCTCCAGGATTGATGATGTCAGAGTAACACTAACTGACAGGTTTTCCTATGTATTCATATATTCAAAAGTGGGCAATAGGTAATAGCCCCTATGAATTATTTTAATTGAGATAAAATTTACATACAGCAGAATGCATAGATCATAACTATACAGTTCAATGTGTTTTAACAAATACATATACCCAAGTAACCAACATCCTAGTCAAGGTACAGAACATTTCTTTCATTCCAGATGGTCCTCTCATGTGCTCTTCTAGTCAAATCCACAAACTTACAGAAGCAATCAATGTACTAGTCTATCACCATGTGTTTTACTTGCTCATAAGCATCATATAAATTGAACCACTCAGTTTGTCCTCTTTTGTATCTGCTTGTTTCTCTCAACATAGCATTTTTGTCATTCTTCCATGTTGTGTGTATGAGCAATTGATTCTTTTTATTGCTGAAGAATTTTCCATTACAATGAGTATACTATAATTAGTTTATTCATTCTCCAAGTGAGGGATATTTCAATAAAATTACCATGAATATTTCTATAGAAATCTTTAAAACATATATATTTTTATTTATTTTGAGTAAATACCTAGGAAGAATTGCTTGGTTCCAGTAATACGAGGATTCCAGGGATCCATATCCTCACCATTTGGTTTGGTCAAGTTTTTTAATTTATTTTTTTAATTATAGCCATTTTAGTGAGTATGCAGTGGCATTTCATTGTGGTTTTAATTTTTATATCCCTGGTGACTATTGAAAACCTTTTCAAGTACTTATTGGCTTTTCAAATATCACATTTTACGAAAGGTCTGTTCAAAACTTTTGCTCATTTTTCGACTGAGCTATTTATCTTGTTATTTTTAAGTTGTAAGAGATGTTTATATAGTTTGAATACAAGAACTTCATCAAATATATGTATTATAAATACTTTCTCCCAGGATTTTTCATTTGCTTAAGAGTGTATTTCAATGAGGCAAATTTTTTTAATTTGAAGAAGTCTAATTTTATCTATTTTTCTTTTATATTTATTGCTTTTTGACCACTCCAAAGTTGTAGAAACATTCCCTTATTTTCACTAGAAGTTCTATACATTTTGCCTTTACATTCAGATCTATGATGCTTCCAAAATAAATTTTCATATATGCTATGAGGTAGAAGCCATGATTAATTTTTAATAGCCTTTTCCAGTAGTTCCAGCACAATATGATGAAAAGATTTTCTTTTTGCATCGAATTTCATTAGCATCTTTGCCAGAAGTCAACTAACTCTATAGATCTAGAAGCTGTATTCTGTCCCATTGATCTCTTTACTTATGCTTATGTCAAAATCACACTGTCTTGGTGACTGAAACTTAATGTTAACTCTTGATTTTAGATATTGTGAGTCCTCAAAATTTCCTATTCTTTCCCTAGGAAGAATTTTAGCTATTCTAGTTCTAATACATTTCCATCTACATTTGAGAACCAGCTTGTTGAGTGATGGCAGCAACATGGTGCAGCAGGATGTTCCTTGTCTCTCCCCTCTAAGTTACAACTAAAGGGACATCCACTAACCAACAGAGGATTACCTACACAGCACAATAGGATGTCTGAGATATCCATGCAGCTAAACCTCTGAAAATTGGTGGACAGACCCCTGGGAAGCAGTGGAACTAGGGCAGTGGCCTCTTTCCCATCCTTGGTGGCAGTGATCCAGGTCTCAGATCCTTACACAGTGGCCAGCACTACTGTGAGTGGAGGTGGGGGCAGCATGCATGAAGGTGACCTGCCTGAGCAGCAGCCCTGTGTGCCAAGCACTGTGGCTCAGTCAGTGAAGGCACTGCACTAGGTGTGACCCCCCCCATTGCAAGTGTGACCCAACCAAGCAGTGGCCCTGCCCACTCGAGGGTGATCTGATTGCCAAGGATGGTGGCTCAGCCCAAGTGAAGGGGCCCTGCCAAGCAGTTGCAGCACAGCTGGAACAAACACAGACAAGCTGATCAGTACAACTATGAGTAGATGGGGCAGGAACAGAAAAAACAGCCCCTGCCCCCCCAGCAGTAGTAAGTGGAATCTGGGACCAGAAGCAACAGGAACCACAGCAGAACCAGTAAACCAGCCCCCAGTGGTGGCAACCAAAACACAAGCTCCATGAGCAGGGGAGGCTGTTTACAAGTCCCTGGATCCCCAGGCCTCTGCCAGTGACAGTGACACCCATGAATCCAGCACCCCCGCCAGTGGTGCAAACAGCACCCCAAGACAACCCAAGAACAGCAGCACAGGTGGTGCACCCGACAGCAGCATCCAAACCCACAGAGATCCAGGCGAGGAACATGAGGCCCAGGAGACCAGAACCAAAGTAACCAAAGCTGTACCCAAAGAAGAGATGATTACTACCACAAATGCACCAGCAGAGGATCAATTCATCAAACACCGTGAAGAACTACAGTAAAATGGCAGAACAGAAGGAAAATGACAATTCTGCAGAAACCAAACCTGGAGTCACAGAAGATTACAATCTAAGTAACAGAGAATTCAAAATAGCTACCATAAAGAAACTCAACAAGTTATAGGAAAACTCAGAAGGACAGTTCAATGAGCTCAGGAATATAATTAATGAACAGAAGGAGTACTTTACCAAAGAGATTGAAGCTTTATAAAAAAAAACAAACAGAAATTCTGGCAATGAAGAACACAATTAATGAGTTAAAAAAATAATGCAGAAAGCATAAAAAACAGGGTAGACTTTATGGAGCAGAGATTTAATGACCTTGAATATAGAAACCTAGAAATGCTTGAGGTGGAAGGGAGAGAACTAAGATTTTTTAAAAATGAAGAAATATTTCAAGAAGTCTCTGACTCAATTACAAAAAGTAACATAAGGATCATAGGTATCCCAGACAGAGGAGATGGGGAAAAAGGATCAGAAAGCTTGTTGAAAGAAATAATAGCTGAGAACTTCCCAAACTTGAGGAACAGGACATGCAAGTATATGAAGCCAGTAGAACTCATAATTATATCAATGCCATAAGACTTCCAAGGCATATAATACTAAAACTGTCAAAAGTCAATGACAAAGAAAAAATATTAAGGGGAGCAAGAGAAGAAAAGAACCTACAAAGGATCCCTCAATAGGTTTTCAGCACATTTCTCAGCAGAAACCCTACAGGCTAGGAGAGAATGGAATGATATATTCAAAATACACAAAGACAAAAACTATCAGTGAATACTCTATCTAGTGAAATTATCCATCTGATACAATGGAGATATAAGAAGATTTCCCAGATAAACAAAAGCTGTGGGAGTTCATTGCCACTAGACCTGCCTTATAAGAAATGTTGAAGGGAGCCCTCTAACCTGAAAAAAGGGAAAAAGGTTTACAAAGCTTTGAGCAAGGAGAAAAATAGACAGACAGAACTGCAGCTCTCTAACAGAATAGGTCAGCAAACATATAGTTATAACATAATAGATAAAGGGACAGAAAGTATCAAAAATAACTGTAAGCACTTCAATTTAGTCACAAACTCACAACCCAAAAAAGAATAATTTGTGACAACAAAACCTTAGAAGGGGAAGAGGAAAGGGACAAAACCTGCATAGGCTAATGGAGATAAGAGGCTTTTGGAAAATGGACTATCACATCTATGAGATTTTTTTTAAAGATTTTATTTTTTCCTTTTTCTCCCCAAAGTTCCCTGGTGCATAGTTGTATATTTTTAGTTGTGGGTCCTTCTAGTTGTGGTATGTGGGATGCCACTTCAGCATGGCCTGATGAGTGGTGCCATGTCCATGCCGAGGATCCAAACCAGCAAAACCCTGGGCCGCCAAAGCAGAGCACTCAAATTTAACCATTTGGCCATGGGGCTGGCCCTTCTATGAGATCTTTTATACAAACGCCATGATAACCACAGAGTCACAAATCATAAATAAAGAGAAAACTGAGAAAAACATCACAGAAAAACACCAAACTGAATGGCAGACAGAAATACAAGAAGAAAGAAACAATGGAAATATAGAACAACCATAAAACAAAAGATAACATGGCAGTATTAAGCCCTCATATATCATTAATCACTCTAAATGTAAATGGACCATATTCACCGATAAAAAGACACAGAGTGACTGTATGGATTATAAACAAGACCCAACAATATGCTGCCTCCAGGAAACACATCTCAGCTATAAAGAAAAACATAGGCTCAGAGTGAAGCGATAGAAGATGATACTGCAAGCAAATGGTAAGCAAAAGAAAACCAGTGTAGCCATACTTATATCAGATAATGTAGACTTCAAGATAAAAAAGATAATGAAACACAAAGACAGGCATTACATAATGACAAAAGGGACACTCCACCAAGAAGACATAATATTTACCAATATATATGTACCTAACACAGAGCATCAAAGTATATAAAGCAACTATTAACAGACATAAAGGGAGATATTACCAACAACACAAGAATAGTAGGGGACTTGAATACCCCACTTATGTCAATATATAGATCATCCAGACAGAAAGTCAATAAGGAAACAGTGGCCTTAAATGAAACACTGGACCAGATGGACTTAATAGAAATATATAGAACATTCCATCCAAAAACAGTAGAATACACATTATCCCAAGTGCACACGGAACAGTCTCAAAGATAGACCATATGTTGGGAAATAAGGCAAGCCTCAATAAACGTAAGAAGACTGAAATCATATCAAGCATCTTTTCCAACCAAAATGCAATGAAACTAGAAATCAACGATAAGGAAAATGTTGGGAAAGTCTCAAATATGTGGAGATTAAGCAACATGCTACTGAACAACCATTGGATCAATGAAGAAATCAAAAGAGAAATCAAAAAAATACCTAGAGATAAGTGAAAATGAAAACACACCATACCAACTCTTATTAGATCCAATAAAAGCAGTAGTAGGAGGGAAGTTGATAGCAATACAAGCCTACCACTAGAAACAAGAAAAACCTCAAATACATAATCTTAAACTACAGCTAAAAAACTGGACAAAGAAGAACAAACAAAGCCCCATGGCAGTGGAAGGAGGGAAATAATAAAAATCAGAGCAGAAATAAATGAAATAGAGACTTAAAAACTATAGAAAGGATCAATGAATCTATTTTCTGATTCTTTGAGAAGACACACAAAATTGACAAATTCTTAGTCAGACTCGCTAAGAAAAAAAGAGAAGATTTAAACAAATAAAATTAGAAATGAAAGAGGAGAAAGTACAACAGATACCACAGAAATACAAAGGATTACAAAAGAATACTGTGAGAAGCTATATGCCAACAAATTGGATAACCTAGAAGAAATGGATAAATTCTTAGAATCATACAACCTCCCAAAACTGAATCAAGATAAAATAGTGAATCTGAATAGACCAATCACAAGTAAAGAGATAGAAACGGTAATAAAAAATCCCCCAAAACAAAAGTCCAGGACCAGATGGCTTTTCTGGTGAATTCTATCAAACAGTGAAAGAAGATTTAATACCTGTCATTCTCAAACCATTCCAAAATATTGAAGATGGGATACTTCCTAACTCATTCTATGAAGGCAATGTTACTCTGACACCCAAACCAGACAAGGACAACACAAAAAACGAAAATTACAGGCCAAGATCATTGTTGAACATAGATGCCAAAATCCTCAACAAAATATTAGCAAACCAAGTTCATCACTACATTTAAAAAATCATACATCATGATCAAGTGGGACTTATTCTAGGGAAGCAAGGATGGTTCAACGTCTGCAAATAAATCAGTATGATACACCACATTAACAAAATGAGGAACAAAAAATCATATGATCATTTCAATAGATGCAGGGAAAGCATTTGAAAACATCCACTTAGGACAAAATCTGAATAGAATGGATATAGAAGGAAAGCACCTCAACATAATAGAAGCCATATACGACAAACCCACAGCCAACATCATACTTAATCCTGAAAATATGAAAGGCATTCCTCTGAAAACAGGAACAATACAAGGGTGCCCACTCTTGCCACTCGTGTTCAACATAATACTGGAGGTTATGGCCAGAGCAATTACGCAAGAAAAAGAAATAAAATGTATCCAAATTGGAAAGGAAGAAGTAAAACTCTCCCTGTTTGCCAATGACATGATTCTATATATAGAAAACCCTAAATAATCTACCAGAAAACTGTTAGAAATAATCAACAACTGCAGCAAAGTTGCAGGGTACAAAATCAACATTCAAAAATCAGTCACATTTCTATACGGTAATAATGAACTAGCAGAAAGAGAAGTAAAGGATACAACCCCACCCACAATGGCAACAAAAAGAATAAAATATCTAGGAATAAATTCAACCAAGGAGGTGAAAGATCTATACTGAAAACTATAAGACATTATTGAAAGAAATCAAAGAAGACATAAAGAAATGGAAAGATATTCCAGGTACATGGATTGGAAGAATAAACATAGTTAAGATTTTCATACTACCTAAAGCAAGCCACAGATTCAATGCAATCCTGTTCAGAATCCCAATGACATTCTTCACGGAAATTGAAAAAAGAATCCTAAAATTTATATGGAACAAAAGATCTCAAATAGTCAAAGCAATCCTGAGAGAAAAGAACAAAGCTGGAGGTATCACACACTACAATGGGGCTTACCACCAGAAAATCTATTGAACATAAGCGAAAAGAAAGCATAATTTTAAAGGATTCATGTGTGAATTTACCCATTTCAGGACACAACCTAAAATCAACCAGAAGAAAGGTACATAGTCCTTTGGTGAAAAGAGACTCACTGATAGGCTCTGGGTGCATCTTGGTGAGAGGTGAGACCTCCCTGGGTCTGAGGCATTGGCAGCAGCCACTATCGTGACTTAGTACAGGTGTGCTGACACAGATGCTGGTATATGCCATTGGAATTCTTCCCCTGGCATGTTAGCACAGGGGTCTGACCCACCCACTAAAGCACCAATTTAATCCAGCTCATCCAGGGCAGGCAGCCCACCATACGGACTGGCCCCACCAAACAGGAAGTCCTTGAGCAACTTGTGGTCCTACATAGGTGGGGTTCCTGGAACCTCTGCAGCTGGGCATGTGGGTCCATCTCTGTGGGGCAGGGAGAGGGTGAAGAGCAGGTCTTCCTTCGAGTGTGGGGGGCCTCTGAAGTGGGGTGACTGGGTCTGCTTCAGTGGGTTAGTGTGCATGCAGGGGGCAGGACTGTGTTGATGGGGTGCTGACTGTGTGGGTGGTGAGGCTTGTCAATTGCAGTAGATTTGTGCTGCTCAACATCCACAGAGGGGATTGGCCCCATCTTCCAAAGCTTGTAACAATTGGGTGCTCCCATGCATGGGGGTCGCCCCACTCAGCTGCAATACTGAGAGAGCTGACAAAAGCCTTGCAAGATGGAGGCCTACAGCAATTGTAAGCCCCTGAGTTTAGCAACCAGCCATGCTGGGTGCCTACTCACTTAACAGAAAAACTGCAACAGGAATAAGCTAGTAGACCTTGCAGCCAATAGTGCTGAGGCTCCCCACACCCAATAAAGTGACTGAAAGGTCCATAGCAGCCACATACACCTGAGCATTACAATCAGCTGGCCAGGGGGACAGCCTTGCCTCCCTGGGCACCTGCAGAAAGAGCAACCCTGGCATAACAGAAGGAAATATGTAGTCTAGACAGGTGACAGTCCTGGAACATTTTGAAATGATGACAAGAGAGAAGCAGTGTGCTGGGCCTCATAAGGCATCTATTATGTAAGGCCGTCTCTCCAAGATGGGGAGATGTACCTGACCTACCTAATACATAGATATAAGCACAGAGAAGGAGGCAAAATGAGGAGACAAAGGAATACATTCCAAATAAGAGAACAGGACAAAACCACAGAAAAAGAACTAAACAAAACCCTAACTCTAACCCTAACCCTAACCCTCTTCCAGACTGGATGGTTTGCACTGTATTAGTTTGTACTGTTTGTCAGGTAGACTGTTTATTTCTGTTTTGTTTAGTTCTTTTTCTGTGGAACTACAACAAACTAAAAAGCTTCTCCACAGCAAGGGAAATCATCAGTAAAACAAAAAGACAACCTAACAATTGGGAGAAGAAATTTGCAAACCACATATCTGATAAGGGGTTAATATCCAAAATATATAAAGAACTCATACATCTCAATAACAAAAAACTAACAACCCTATTGAAAAATGGGCAAAAGATCTCAACAGACATTTCTCCAGAGAAGATATACAGATGGCAATGGCAAACAGGCACATGAAAAGATGTTCAACATCACTAATTATCAAAGAAATGCAGATCAAAATGACAATGAGATATCACCTCAAGCCCATCAGAATGGCTATAATTACCAAGACAAGACATAACAAGTGTTGGAGAGAATGTGGAGAAAAGGGAACTCTCATACACTGCTGTGGGAATGCAAACTGGTGCAGCCACTATGGAAAACAGTCTAGAGATTCCTGAAAGAATTAAGAATAGAACTACCATACGATCCAGCTATTTCACTGCTGGGTATTTATCCAAAGAATATGAAAACACGAATGTGTAAAGATATATGGACCTCTATGTTCATTGCAGCATTATTCATAATAGCCCAGACTTGGAAGCAACATTTCCCTAAGTGCCCACTGAGGGATGAATGGGTAAAGAAGATGTGGTATATATACACAATGGAATACTACTCAGCCATAAAACGGATGAAATCTGGCCATTTGCAACAACATGGATGGACATTGAGGGTAATATGCTAAGCGAAATAAGTTAGAGGGAGAAAGTCAAATACTGTATGATCTCACTCATAAATAGAAGATAAAAATAACAACAAACAACACATATCAACAAAGATTGGATTGGTGGTTACCAGAGGGGAAGAGGAGACGGAGGAGAAGGAAAGGTGTGATTAGGCATATGTGTATGGTGATGGATTGTAGTCTTTGACTGGTGAACATGATGTAATCTACACAGAAACCAAAATATAATGATATACACCCAAAATTTAGATATTATAAACCAATGTTACCACAATAAAAACATTTTCTAAATTAATTAATATTTAAGAATAAAAATAAATGAAATAAAGTAAATGTAATAGGAATGATTATAATTCATCAGCAGTTTCAAATATTACATTATTTCTCATCAATAATTAAATTAATAATATAAATTTTAAAATAAAAGAAAGAAGAAATAGCATCTCAACTTCCACCGAAACCTAATTGATAGGATTTCAATTGGGATTGTGTTCAATTGATTGACAAATTTTGAAGAATTGACATCCCAAGAAATTTGAGTTTTTCTTTCCATGAACATGGTATATCATTCCATTTATTTAGGATCTCTTTCATCTATCTCTTGTTTTGTAATTTTCAATGTAGCAGAGTTGGATATTTTTGTTGTTAAATTCATTCCTAAGTATTTTAGGTTTTCAGATAGTACAGGCCCGTGATCCTTGAGAGAAGAGAAACACATAAGGCTAGCTCCATATTTCCTCCAGCTTTCTGCCCAAGGGCACTTCTCAGACCAAAGTTTAGAGAGATAGAAGCATCTCCAAATGGTAGTCTAGAATTTTTATTTTCCATTTTATTTCCTCCATCTTTCCTCTATATGAAATATGTCTTCTTTCTCTGGCTTCTTTAGATTTTCTCTTCACCTTTGATTTCAGCAGTTTGATTGTGATGTCATTGGTGCGGTTTTCTATCCATTTATTCTGGTTGGGATTTGCTGAGATTCTTGGATTTTTAAGCTGGTGCTTGTCAACAGATTTGAGAACTTTGGGGCCATGATTTCTTCAATATTTTGGCCTCATTCTCCAACCTTTTTGTTTTCGTTTTAGTTTTTCTTTTTTGTGTGTGAGTAAAATTGGCCCTGAGCTAGCATCTGTTGCCAATTTTCCTCTTTTTGCTTGAGGAAGATTTTTCCTGTTTGGGTGGTGTGTAGGTCCATGCCTAGGATCTGAACTGGCAAACCCTGGGCTGCTGAAGCAGAGTGCATGGACTTAATCACTATGCCACGAGACCAGCCCCTCTATCTCTTCTTTATATGGAACTCTACTCCTATATGGATTGTTCAATATTGTCCCAAAGTTCACTGAGTCTCTGTTCCTTTTTTTTCCCAATTTTTTTCTCTTTTGTCTTTGGGTTGGATAATTTCTACTGATCTATCTTAAAGTTCACTGATCCTTGCTTCTATAGTACATAATCTTCTTTTAAGGCTGTTGAGTGACCTTTTGATTTTTAGATATTTTTTATTTCTAGAATTTTCATTTAGTTCTTTTTATTGTTTGAATTTCTCTACTAGGATTCCATAACTGCATTCATTTGTCTATATCTTCCTTTAAATTTTCAAAGACATTCATAATACTCGTTTGAAATTTCTGTATGCTAATTGCAACATTAAAGGTATCTTAACTACTGCTTTTAATCTTGGTTGTGGAACTAATTTTCTTGGCACTTTGCATATACAGTAATTTTACATTGTATTACAGAAAATGTGAGGATACATCATACGAAGTCTGGATTGATTTCTTCCATAAACAATGTTGGTTTATTGATTTTGCAAATGGTAAAATTATTGGCAGGTCATCCTGCTTCTATCAAGCTTTGTTTTTGGCATGTAGTCTTTTCTCTTATAGCACAACTATTTTGGGGTGTTGTTATAGACTGAACCATGCCCTCCCCAAAATTTATATGTTGAAGCTCTAACCCTTAATGTGACTGTATTTGGAGACAGAATCTTTAAGGAGATAATTAAGGTCAAATGAGGTCATAAAGGCGAGGCATTAATCTAATAGGATTAGGGTCCTTATAAGAAGAGGAAGAAACACCAGGGTTGTGTGCACACAGAGGAAAAGTCTTCTGAAGACACAGCAAGAAATCCACCATCTACAAGTCGAGAAGAGAGATCTCACCAGAAATCAACACTGCAGGCATATTGAGCTTGGACTTCCAGGCTCCAAAACTATGAGAAAGTGATTTTGTGTTATTTAAGCCACCCAGCCAATCTTTTGTTATGGCAGCCTGAGCAGACTAATATAGGTCTCAAGTGAATGCTCAATAAACTCAGTGAGGTCTCTCTCTGCTCTAATTGAAATATTCAACTTTTACCAGCATCGTATAACTACTGGTAGTTACTTTCAGCTCTCTGCCCATCATGAGCCACTTTCTGCTAGACTTTATGGAGTCGTAGGTGCATGCACAGCTCAGCTGTCTGCAAAATGCCTGAGAGAGAAACCCCACAAAGACTTCTGAGACTTGCTTCTTCAGAGTTCCTTTTGTTGTGGTAACTTTCTATTTCAGCTGGACTGGACCCCAATCTCTATCACCTCAGCTCAGTGGGATCACCACTCCCCAGTTGGCTTCTACCTCCCTAAACTCTGGTCTGGGAAGTACCCTTAGGCAGAAAGCTGGAGGAATGTGGGGCTCATCTACCATGTTACTCTTTTCTTGAGGATCACAGTCCTTCATGGTCTAAAAACACCTGCTATATATATTTTGCCCAGTTTTAGAGTTGTTTATAGTGAAAGAGTTAAGTTCAATACTTATTACTCCACCATGTCTAGAAACACTGACTTCATAAGAATTTTCCCATTTAAAGGTCATATCATATAAGAGATGGTATGTGTTCTTGCTATACTTGACAGGTCCTCGCCACACCTGGGAAGTTGAGCAATATATCAGGATTACTTGGCAGCTCTCACACATGCACACAAAAAAACTCCCAAATTTTATACACATTAAGTTGCACAGTAATATACATAGAAAAGAATATTGTAAATTATATAATTCCACTCAATGTGTTTTCAGTTTAAATAAGTATTACAGTCCTTGAAATGGAAAATAGTAACAAAAAAGCAATCACTAGATTTCGATTTCCAACCATAATTTAGCCATAATAATCCAGCATTATTTTAGAATTTAAATCTATTTTGGAATTTAAATCATTTTTTCCTAATTCCTGTAGATAGTAGTAAATAATTTATGAAGGAGAGAGGCACAATGAAAGTGATATAAAACTTAGAGTCAAAAGACGTGAGTTCAAATCCTAACTCCTTCTTCTTTAACTTCATGATCTTGAGAAAGTTACGCGACCCTACTGAGTCATACTTTCTGTATTTCTGAAATGGGCTAATTAATCTAAAAGCACTATTATTTTGTTTTAAAGAGTGGCACCTGAGTTAACATCTGTTACCAATCTTCTGGGTTTTTTTTCTTCTTCTTCTTCTCCCCAAAGCTCCCTTGGTACATAGTTGTATATTCTAGTTGCAAGTGCCTCTGGTTGTGCTATGTGGGATGCTGTCTCAGCATGGCCTGATGAGCAGTGACTTATCCGCAACCAGGATCTGAACTGGTGAAACCCGGGGCCACCGAAGCAGAGTGCACAAACTTAACCACTCGGCCACAGGGTGGGCCCCTAAAAGCACTGTTTTGAGACTAAGTATTACAAGTAAAGAAGTTGGTGCAAGGTAGGCACTCAATAAATAAACCTTAAATCTTCTAAGGGAAACAAAGAACTGCAATCTTTGAGTATTTTCAAAGATTTTAGAGTTAAAAAATAAAACTAACTGCTCTCTGTTCATAGTGAATCCCCAAAAAGCAATTTAGTTAACTAAGTGAAACCAATGATTAACATCAAAGAAGTGATTCATATTTCCCTCTCAAAAAGGAAGTTTAACAATGATGAACTTAAGGAATACATTGAAATGATTACAGAAGTCTCAAAGGATTTATATTACGCTGTTATGATATGTATTTAGTTTCTCTGGGTAGTGGTTGTGGAGAAATCATCGGAAGCTAAATGCTACTGACGTCTGGTTTCTGACGTACCACTGTGTCATACTGGTTCATTCTTTTGAAGTCATCAGATCCAGTCCCTTAGAGCACCTCTAGGTTGATGGTTTTAATACCGCATTCTGAGGAAGTCTAGAGCTCTGAAGATGTACTTTAATGGTTAGGTATTAGGGTCCCACATCTGATTTCAGCTAAAGAAGGAAGGAAGGAAAGGAGAAAGAAAAAGTGGTTGGGAGAATATTGCTCTTGCTGAATTCTGTGATATTACCTGATTTTAATAACAGCAGCAATAATTTTGTCATTATTATCAACATTATCATTGCTATAGCTATTGACAACTAAAATATGTTCTCAAAAAGTTCTATGAGGAAAGTATTATCCTCATTTTACACATATTAAGATATTAAGACTCAGGCAATCCAAGTTGTAGAATTAGTGCAGAACTAGGATTAAAACAAGTACATGTCTGATTTCAATATCTGTTCCCTTTTCATCATGCTACACTGCCCCTTGTCATAGCGGCTTCCATGGGAAGAAGACTGCACAATGTAGATTAGCAAGGAAGAAGTATTAAGGAATGCTCTTGGGGTCACCATCTGTGAGGGGCAAAGAATGAAGCAGGATTGGGAAGAGGGAAGAAGCTGAGTTGTGGTGCAGCCACAATAATGCCTCAGATGACTTGCAGGCACTGTGAAGATGGAAAGGCTGGTTAGACATGTCTGAGTTGTGGTAAGTGGGCTGAGTCATCATACTCAGGCACCAATAAATCATTGACTGTGGTCTACCCTCAGAAGGGGACTTAAACTTGAGCAAGGCAGCTCTCTTCAGCAGAAATAATTCCCAAAGAGGGCTGAAGGCTGAGATTTGTCATTCAACAACATTCCTAGAAGCTTAGGGAAAAAAATCTTTCAGTCGGAAGGGGAAACTGGGTGGCGGAGCACAGCAGTACTGCAAGATACCTCCTCAAGGTACAGTGCTTGCTTTCAAACATGGAGTCATCAAAAAGAAGTCTGAGTCAGGAAAGAAAAGGTTGTATTCAGAGGAATAAGTAAGTGAGATCTAAGAGAAATAATTTAATTGTCTTTCGGGAGAGAAAGGAAACATCAAAGTACATAAGCACAGGAAAAGAATCAGTTAATGCATAATCAAAAAAAGATCCTAGTAGAGGAAGTTCATTTTTTAAAAATTACACTTATGCACTATTTTCTTTGAGAAAATAATATAATTAACACCTCTGTACTCATCATCTGGCCTTGTTAATTCAAAATATTTTATTCTCTATACTTTGTAAGATTTAAACTAAATATTCAAACAAAATAGACAATTGAATCAACTTGTATATCCCTCCAAGATTCCATGTTACTCTGTACTTTAGCCTAATTTCTCTAAAAAACAGAGGCTTTGGCAAAGCCTCCATGTTGATGGATTGTTGGAGACTGTAATTCCACAGCCAGAGCAAAGGAGAAAGGGGTGTGGGGCTGGCAAGGAGGAAGAACATGTGCAGAGTATTTTCAGATTATCCTCTAATTATTTTTAAAAATTTGCTGAATTTGTACTTATGTTCCATTTTCATTTTTATTACTTGTGCCTTTTTGCTTTTGCATTTTTCTTGGTCCACAGAGTGTAAAATCTGCCAATTTTATTAGCCCTTATCAAAGAACTAGCTTTTGGCTTTGTTTACATTTTCTAGTATGTCTTTGTACTCTCTTCCATTAATTTATGATGCCTATTTTTGTTTCTTTTTTATTCTTTTGGCTTACTTGTTTGTTAGTTTTCTAACTTCTCAAGCTATATATCACTAATTTTAAGAGTTATTTTCTACCATAAGATTTAAAGCTATAAATGTTTCTATGTACAACTTTAGCTGCACTCCACGTATTTTCACACATATTATTTTAATTATGATCCATGGCATTTTAAAATGTTTTTTGGACTTGTAGAGAATTGAGTTAAATTTACCCCTCAATTCGTTGTAAACTATCATTGTAATTTTGTATAAGGCTTTTCTCTTTATTATTATTACTTTCAATTCTTCTCCCCAATCCAGCCACTTCTCCCTTTAGGTATTCATTCTAACATGTTTGATATTTGTCTTTCAAAATGCATGTATATTTGGATAAAGTGTTGGCAATTATAGCATTTATTTTACATAGGTGTTCCTATGCTATAAATCTTGTTCTCCCTTTTTTTTTAATTCAAACTTAGTTTTTAAGATCTCTCTATAGTACTATGTGTGTGCTAGTTCATTTTTTCTCCTGTGGAATATGTCTACCACATGTTACTCAGCCATTTCCCTAAAAATGGAGACACCTAAGTTTCTTTCAATTCCTCTCTACCATGGGGTATAGAAGTGCCACACTGATAAGACTTGTGATGATTAGAATAATAAATGTAAAATGCTTAGAGAGTTGCCTGATACCCACTGAGAGCTAAGTGAATGGTAACTATTCTTTTTTTAAAACTGAAAAACATTTTCATTATAACTTCCAAGTTCACTTGACCAAATGTGCCTTCCAAATCCATTGAGAACAAAAGCATCAGAGCCTCATGTCATCACATGTTCAATCTCACCAAGGGAGGAGTACAGCAGCTCCTCCATCATTTTCCTCCAAGTTCTCTCCACCCTGCCAATGCTCTTAGAACAAAACGCTTCAGCATGTATGCAGTGGAGTGGAGACAATATGATGAATCCCATCCTGAGAGCTCTCCAAGGCTGTATTGGAGCCTTTTCTCACCAACAGCCAAATGGGCTCAGAGCAGACCAGGTTGCAACTTGCAGTACCACACCTCAGTTAATTCTCCTGCCTTGCAAGAGTCATGCTTCTTCACGATTCCAGAGAAGAAAGAACTAGATTCTCTTCAAAGAGGTTGCTAGAAACCCTCTCCTGCAGCCAAATTATTGGCAGCCAGGTTGCTGCTAAACTAATCAGATCTCTAACAAAAAGTGTACCAGGGAACTAGCAAGAAACATGAGGGAAATACAAAGTTTAGGCTTTACTTAGCAAGATCAGTCAGTTTAATAAAACGAACAAAGGAGCAACTCCAGATAGGCTACTCTTTGCTTCTGAAATCCTTTAGAAACCCTGCCACCTACAAACATATGCCACAAAATACAGGAGGGTGAAACAACCAGCAGATGGAGAGTAGGTCTACTGGGGTCTCTTGGGGCTCTGGAACCCTCTGGTGATGTAATTCCAGACACTTCACATTCCTCCTCTTGGCTCACAGTTTACACATCTGTAGCATGAAGACATTAGATGATATTTTCTCTCTGGCTTTTTCAGAGTCTCAGCTATTTTTTTTTTAGTAAATATGTTTTATGATCCATACTTATTTAAATGATATCTCTCCTATTTTTAACTAACATTTCTATTAAACTGAAAGACGAGAAGAAAGGATAGTATCAGGTATGAATGCAGACAAATTACTGTCAGCTAACATATGGTGAAGCACCAATCGGTCCAAAAAGTATTATGCAAGATGTAAATCTTAGAATGCAGAATTGGAAGAAAAATTTTAGATCATCTACTCCAACCTCTTCATCTTACAGATGAAGAGAATATGTACTGTGAAGCAGTGAAGGTATTTGCCCAATGCTGACTGGCTAGTTAGATACAGGACCAGGACAAAACCCCAGCATATCTGAAAGCCTAGTTGTGTGGTTGCTGCATTATCTCCAGGAAAGATTCAACATCTGTTCTGTGTTGTATACAAAGATGAATCAAGCATGGCTTATAATTTAAGAAGAGAAAGAATCAGATCAAAAAAATAAAAAGGAGAGGATAAAGTGGGTTATGAAAAATGGCACACCAATGGTAAGTAGTTACTGTGGAAGTTCAGGAGTGGGTGAAATTCATTGTCCTTGTCAAAGGCCTAGAATATAATGCCCCTGAGTGAAGTCCACTTGTCCAGAAAACTCCACTACTATTAATACTGCTTTAACCATCTAGTTTTTCAAGTAAGTGCTAACAGATTGCTTCACGTCTCTTCCAGGGTTCTCCCCAAGCCTTAGTGGTTCACGGTGGTTCTAGGAAAGAAAACTAGTCTCTGTGGGGGAACTAAAGAGTGGGCTGTATCATAGGAAGGGAAGGTAGTGCATAAAGAGAATTCTGGCAAATGGCAGCTGTCCATTTGGTGTGGTGTTCCAGATACACTGTGAGGTAGTGCTTGAAATGGCGTCTGTTTTGTTCCTAGAAACAATGTACTACTTTATAGTCTTATGCATCTTCTTTTTCTCTTTTGACAGACCTCTGGCACTATCCTGTTTGTAATTTCTCTGGGCTAATCCAATGAATCATGGCTAGGGTTCTATATTACTCTAGGAATAGGCTTATGAAACAAAGAGGACTACTTATCTTTAAGAACACAAGACTGCATTTGTATTTCACTTGCATTTGGTTAGATTCAGGTAAGTTGTGTTCTGATTTATCTGGGACATCATACTTTATGATGTGGCCCAGGACTGGTTTGGAGCTCACATACCCGAAGACAGTTGTATTCAGGGGTACATCGTTCTCCTTTTGCTACTTCCTTTCAGTCTAGCTCAAACTTGCAGTAGCTTGTAAGGTGTTTTATCATAGCTGAGTCCTAGCCTAGGGCAGAGCTCATTGAGATGGTTTAATTACTTCTCATTGGGCAACTTATAGTCTATTCTTTGCAGTCTTCATATTTGATCCAAATGGGAATCCACACCCACAGCATAGAATATAGTGTGTGTGTATATATATTTATATATACTAGGTTTTTCTTGAATGTATGAAACTAGGAAGAACTCAAACTGTTTTTTCTATTGTTCCCCAACCCCCACCCCTCCACCTCTTATTTCCTCTCCTCTACTCTACTCTATTCATGTTCAGGAAATTTCTACTCATGGATTCTGAAAGAGGAGAAGAATATATTAAATAAATGGTGTGATGGGCTGGTCTGACTCCTCTGTCTGGCAGGAAAGGGCAGCAGTTTTCCCCCTTATATTGGTTCACCTGGGGAAGACCACCACTAACCAAAGGCAGGTCTCAGGACAGTGCATGAGCCCTGTCCCTGCAGTCCCCTCTTTTTTCAATCTGAGTGGAGCCTTGGTACTTCTATTTCTTCCCTTCTGGTGAGGCTTACTCCCTGATTAATAATATTTTCCAGAGAGGGATATCTGAGATATGCTATGTTCATCCTAAGCATTTCCCCACACCAACATAAATATGTTCACCTCATGGGTACATCCTTACTGTTAAGCCAGAACTTTTTGGAATATATTCCTATGTGTGATTGTCTTTTACATTAAGTCCCTTACAATATTAGCTAAATGCCTTAGGGGTAGGGAGGATTTGCAACATTACATCTGTAAGGGAGTGAATAAAATAAATAAGTTAAACACCTATGGTGAGAAGGATGGCTACTGATTATGCCATTTATTCTCCACTAAATTACTTCTAACACCCTCTTTTTCCCCTACTGATGCATGGCCTAGCAATGTACTGTCAATACTTTTAATTTACACACAGGCAAAACTTTCACATTCAATTAGGCCATGAAACTTGCCTGTATAATGAAAGATAAGTGATAGAGCAAATGATTCCTGGAGTATCTTTTTTAATCCCCAACATCTGACATACGTGAAAAAACAAACAAAACAGATCAAATACCTCGAAAATTTAATTAAGTTCTGATGGAAAAAAACATAGAAGTAAATCCTTTCTTGATTTCTGACAACAAAACCTTTCTTTTTCATATCCAGGACTTCAGTACTTACTGAAGAACAACAGCACTGACCTGATAATAACACCAGATTTCTATTCTACCCCTACAATTCTTCCAGTCTGACATCTTTCCACTCCCTTTTCTTCTTTCACCCATGGCAAAAGACATAGAAAGCCATTTCAACATTACCTTCTTCTCATATCCCCTGGAGGATGTGCAAATTTATACAAACCTTCTGAAAGGCAATCATGCCATATTTATTAAAATGAAACATCCATACCTTATAATGAAGAATAATGTATTTACCCTACTAGTTATCTATCTACCCTAGAGAAACATATATAGACAGAAAGACTTGTCCAAGTGATGAGGATTATTTGGGGCTGGTTACTTTTAAAAAATGCTGACAGGAAAGAAACTCTAAAAAGTAGAATTTACTTACCCTTTGTTAAGAGGCATTTACATTTATAAAGGAAATCTCCATCTGTAAAGGTGTCTCCCTCCCTGCACCAGGAAGAAGGGGGGATGACCTTATCTCTAGAAACTCTTAGTGGGGAAGGCAAGGACTTAAATCTGCATAATAATCTTACTCTTGTTTACTGTACTTGTCTGGTAACTTCATGTAACTGACTCCCCCCACCACCAATATCCCCCTTTGTCTTTAGCTGAAGATGATATTTGAGGTGGTGGCTTCAGCCATTTTGGTGAGTTGCTCCGATCTGATTCTTATCTAAAGTTGTAGGACCACCCAATAACCAGACCCCACCTGCACTGATATCATTTTAATGACTTTTTTTAACACAACCTTTCCTTTGTCTTGTAAAGAGATAACTCACATACCCATGCCTTAAATTTAGCCCTACCCTCAACCCATGTTTGCAGCTCTTTACTGCCCATGGGTCCTGTCCCTATGCTATTTCATACTAGTCTCTGAATAAAAGAGCACTACTGCCAGACCTTGAGAGTCCAAGAAATCTTTCTTTCGACTCCTCAACTCACCAAGCCAGCATCACAAGAATATTTGATTGTAGCTTTCTTTGTAACAGCAAAAATTGGAAAGAACCTCCTAGCCTTGAGCTTGGGTGATATCAGTGGAGGTGGTGAGAAGTGGACAAATTCAAAATCTATTTTGATGGGCATAGTTAACAGAATATGCTGATTGATGAGAAAAGGGTGGGAGATAAAGTGCAGAATTCTGGATGTCTCAAAGCATCTTTGGCCTAAGAAACTTGGGACAATGGAGTTACCAGTTACTAAGATGGGGAAATCTGTGGTTAGAGCTGATTTGAGAGTGGTGGTGGTGGAAGGGAGGAATCAAGAGCTGGTTTTTGGACAAGTTAAGTTTTATTTGCCTATTAGATATATGCACTGAAATATCAAGTAGATAATTAGATATATGAATCTGGAGTTCAAAAGAGAAGTTTAGGCTAATGGCATAAATTGAGGAGTAATCAACAATTAGATGATATTTATAGACATGTGATTCAATGAGTTCTTCTAGAGAGTAAATGTAGAGAAGAATCTCAGAGTTTAGAGGACAGGGAAATAAGTAGATTCAAACAGGAGGAACAAAGAGCAGCCTGGTAAGGTGGAAATCCAGGAAAGCTTATTAGCTTGGAAGGCAAGCGAAGAATGAAGTGCAAGGAAGGATCATTTACTATGCTAAATCTTGAAAACGTTAAAATGGTGTTAAATGCTGTGTTAGATTTTGAAAACAGCTTTTGAGTTTGTTTTAGGTCAAATTAGAAAAAAGTTCTATCATATGTAAATAATATGAAAAATCTAAAGCATTAAGGAGTGGGACCAGCTAATCTGTGTGGCCCATGGCCCTAGCAACTTCCCTATTTGCAAAGCAAAGTGCGCGTTGTCAGAATTTTATTAGGGCACTTACAAAATTGGCAACTTATTATGAAGAAAAGACAAATTTTCTTTCATATGATTATAGAACCAGTCTGGCAACTATATTTTTAAGTTTCCAGTTCAGTTGTTCAGAATCATTATGTAAATAAAATTCTGATAGCTTGGAGCATGTCTGATGTGAGCAAACCTGCTTCTCACATAGTTGGGCCTGCTTTCAGTACAGGAGCTCTAGAGATATTTTCAAAAGCCTTCCAATTTACCTGAATTTCATATGCATTTGCACATGTCAATAGGCAGTCAGTTTATGCCTTTATTTTTTTTCAAGATTTTGATCCTACACCAATTACTTATTTGCTGTTTGCTACTGGAGAATATCACAAAACTAAGTAGCTTAATGGCCTATAAATTCATATTCTCCAATACAGCTCAATTCTTTATGCTGCCTGACAATTCTTCTAGGTTTCCCAATTAAGTTACTGTTTCCATTTCCTGTGGTCTCCATTTGATTCAAAGCTTTAATTCCTTTATATCTCTCCATTACTTGTCAAAATTAACAAAAGTCATCTTATGCAAACTCCCTTCCCCACCAAATCTACATGCTTACTTGCCTCCATATCATCCTTTCTTCCTTCTCTCCTGCTTGTGGAAATATCACCCTTCTGTTTAAGGTGTACTCCGACAACTGTATTCTGGATGCCCTCTTACTCAGAGACCTCAGTCTATGGATTGTTACTTTTCTTTCCTGTACCTTCAACTTTTTCCCCTTTATTAGTTTGTTCCTGTCAACATTTAAATGTGTTTAAGTTTCCACCATCTTAAAACAAAACACAAAACAAATCTCTTTATGACACTATACTCTCCTCTAGCTACTTCCCCATCATTCTCCTTTCTTCACAGAAAAAATTCTTATCAGCAATGATTCTCCAAACCACCTCCCCTTCAAATCATTCTTCAATTCACTACAGTCTACCTTCTGCTCCTGCCATCCCATTGAAATTCCTCTTGCCCCAAACACCAATGACTTCTTTGTTTTTAAATCCAATGCATGTTTTTTCTTATTGAGGTAACATTGGTTTATAAGATTATATAAATTTCAGGTGTCCAATGCACATTTTCTTTTAACAAAGTTGAGCTCTTTAGACGACTTTATTTTTTAAACAACATATTCCCATCCTTTGTCTTCTGTGACATTATACTCACTCCACTCCCCTGGTTTGCTTCTTAAGTCTTTGACCATTTCTTCTCCATTTGCAAGCTGTTCTGCCTTTTCTTTAAATGTTGGTCTTCCTTAGGATGATGACGTAAGCCTTCGTAATTTTTACATTTGATACATTCTCCCTGGGTAGTCTCATTCACTGTCGTTGTTTCAATTATGATGCCATAGTGACATTTATCTTTCAGGCAAAAACCAAACTGAAATCATAAGTACTGCTACTACTAATAGAGCACAATTTTTGTGAAAAAGTGCTAAATTAGGAGCCAAGAGGTCTTAGGTGCAATATTGCTTCTACTATTATTAATTAAATCATGACTTTATACAGGTAACAAGACTTCCCTTTAAGATTAGATCTATTTAAAAAAAATAGGAATTAAAAGACCTCCATTACTTATAGACAAAGTGGTTTTGGAAATAGAGTAAGATTATTAAAGTACAGTGAAAAGTACATAGAAGTATGTGAATATAAAAGAATTTTTATGATTATATGTAAATTTGTACATCTCTATGATTTTGTGTATAGGTATATTATAGGACTATAAAATATGACTCATCATATGGGGCATTACTATTTTGCTTAGAATTTTGAAATACATATTTTTCTAACCTGACTGGGTTTATTTTATTCCCCCATGTGCTTAGAACATAATACATTTTGGAGAACTATGAGACAGCTATTATATTTTTCATATTATACAAAAGTATATTATAGTTAAGAAAGATTAAATGATTTGTCTAAGATCAAACATGTAGTAAATGACAGAGGTGTATTTGGACACAAAACTATAAAAAAAAAAAGCCCTCTTGCTTCTCCTACCACATTATCAGGTGAAGAAGTGCTGCTAGGATGATGCCACCAGAAAGCCTTCTCGTCTCCCTTTAGTGCCCCCTATTGGCAAAGCCTAACAGGGAACAAGCCAACAAAGGAGAAATGTGGTTTGTAGAGTCCCAGCTCCAGTATCACAAAACAGAGTATAGATGGATGCATCATAAGCCAAGAGATAATAGCTTAATAACTTGGATAGTTTAGAGCAGCTGTTTCTTAACAGCGCTCATCTACTCTCATGCCAGAATAAAGAGACTTTACTTTAGGTCCCTAACAATCATATTAGGGAAGCTAGCCCTCTTTAAAGTGTTGCTCTGCTATTTCCACTGCTAGGTTATTGCCACATTTGCCATCTCTGTATACACAAGAATGAGAGTGGTGGGCTGTATGCAGGACTTTGCAGTTCAGTATATAGTTTTTGAAATAACCTTAATTACTGTCACCGTCACACAGCACAATCCTACTCTTCACACCTTGATTCTTTGTAGTCCCTCTAGAATACAGATAGATTTTCATTTCTGCTCACATACAGAACACCTAGTTAATTTGCTTTATGCCTTCAAACTCTCTAGTCTCCTAATGTCCTGCACTTCCTGTTTGCAATTCTATTATCGATTTGTTTCCTTCAGTGCATTTTCATGCTCATCAAAGTGAGATTTGGGAAGGAGGATCAGTAAATGCATGTGTTCCATTTGTCATGAAGAACTGGAATTGAAACCAGTGTCTTTCCAAGGGCATAGACACTAAACTGATTCACAAAAATATTTGCTGGTGGTTGCTTATTTTATCATTTGCCACTTAAACTAGGTCTATTAGGAAAAGTTTGAAGTGCTATTTACATTGTGGAAATCAGTTTCATATAATACTATATATTATGGTGATAAAGTGAGCAGAATCATAAAAGACACCAAACCTAGTTTATCATTTTTGCTTTTTGCTTTTCTTTACAAATAAAGAGTAGTGTAAGTATCTCTGTGTTTATCAACTATCATTTTTGGGTTTTTATTTGGAGGTCGTATCAAAATGTCATATCCTTCTAACATTTTTACTGGATTTCAGTGTAATTTGGGCAAATAAGTACAAATCAGAAAATGAAACTGCCAAGTGATTTACATTAAATAACTCACATTCCATTCAATTCCTTGCAGGAATGTACAATGGAGCCAAAATTGAATGCTTGATTGCTTAACAGGAAATAATATAAAAAGCATTCCTTTACTTGATTATGGCAGAGAAGTCATTTGGAAATTTTTTCTGAATACTAACCAAATAATCTGACTGGAATTTATTGAAACTATTAGTTGATCTTTCAATTATTTGAGCTGTTTCAAAGATCTGTCAGAGACAAATTTGATCTGTAAGAATATTATGAGAATGAAGTAACTTCAATGGATAAATTTTGGCATAGGTTATGAAATGCAGCTCAGATCTCTGTTTTAACTATTTAACTATTTGTCCCTGATAACATAAAATTTCTATAAACCATCATTATATTCCTTCTGCCTTAATCAATCTAATTTTAAACATTAGTTACAGTTTTATTCCCCAACAAAAATGCAATATTTTTACACAATTGGGCAATTCAATTTGCCATATAAGAAGATAAGTGTCTGACTCCAACATTTCCCCTGTAAAACAAAGGCAAAAACTAATATTAATAGGTAAAAGCTATAATAAGTAATAATATAATAGAATTAGAAACCAATGATGATTTTTGCTAAAGAAATAAGTATATTTGTTGTGAGTTTTGCTAGAGTTATTAAAGTTCCTGGATCCATTACTAAACTACCTGATTTTGAATCCCAACTTTGCCATTACTAGCTGTGTATCCTTAGACAAATTACTTAACATCTCCTTGCCTCAGTATCCTCATCTTTAAAATGGGGAAAATAATAACAATAATACTTGTCAGAGGCTATTGTGAAGATTGCATAGGTAATAAAAAGCAAGCACTTAAAACAATGCCTGGAATGTGAGTGCACAGTAAATATTAGCTGATTATAATGATGATGATGATATTAAATTTTCAACCCACTAAATGTTACAGTTCTAAATGTTAAGTATATTAATAGTGTCTTAGAGCTGTGGATATCTTTTTTGAGTTTAACTGATATTCATGTTTTGAAAAGAAATTGATGATTGTGATTGCTCATGAATTCTAAGATGGACTGTAGGTACCACGTGGAAAGCCATTGACCACCCATTACACTGATCACAACCCAGGCTGGGAAATACTAGTTTTGCTTATTCCTCCAAAATGTCTTATATTTTTTGGCCATTTGGCTGTCATTTCAGTTTGGGCATAATGAGAAAAAGAACTGCAAAGTACACCTTGTGGAAAAGTAAAATTTAAGAAAAAGTGGGTTTGTTGGATTGATTAAGAAGCTCGAACCTCAATATTTCAATTTCATATAAGTAAGTGAAGGTTATGAATTATACTAATCTCATTCATTATTAATATTCTTTCAAGTTATCTCTCTAAAGATGGACATAAATTAAAATCCAGTCTTTATCTGGGAATGATGGAAAATTGATACTTTACTTGAAAACTTATAAACTACTTATGTTTAGGGACTGGGTATTCCTCATTTAATAAGTATTAAGTACTCTGTTTAAATGGTTTTCCAGACACAGAGAGAGAACCTAAATGATACAGATTCAGAGAAGGACAAAATCAATGTGGACTGCCAAAGCCAGAAAAGATGAGGAATGAGGCTTGAGTTGTGCTCTAGAGGATGGGTAAGATTTAGATAGTTGGAAAGATGTGGAGATGGAATTTGAGATCTTGAGACCAGAATGAACAAAAGATCTGAGGGAGTATACGGAACAGTGAGAAGCCTAAGGAGAGTGGGGATGGTGTAGAGATGAGGTAATGAGCAGACACCGAGATTCTGGATCTAATATTACAGGCAAGTCAGAGATGTTCAAACAAGGGGAACAGGTGATGAAATAAACCACTTAAGATAACTTATTTGGATAATTGGGTAAGCAAGAAATTGAAGACAAGAAGTCTAAGAATGAGAATTTTATCAAAAGTGTGATGTTTTAAACTTTGGATAGGATAGAAAAAGAGGGATAGAAAGTCCGCAGGAAGAAGTAGAGAACCATATGGATTAACTAAATATAGGTTTTCAAAAAGCAGGAAGAATAACGCAATCACTGAGATTTGAGCATGGTTATTATTGACGGAAGTCTAGAGAGAGCAAATTTGTTGGTCTAGATAGTAACTTACTTTTTGGTAAATTAAGTGAAATGTGGCCTGTTGAAATAGGGATGTGCTCAAGACAAAGGACATTTTTTTCTTATCCATTTTAGCACCTAGCTTAGTGCTACAAGCACAAAAAGTACTTAGATAATTCTTATTAAATAAACTAATTTGAAGTTTTTATTTGAATCATAACATTCTATCATTATGTGCATAACATAATTGGTATCACCAAAAAAAATGGGTTTCATTTTATATAAAAATTGAGTAGCTTGTAAAATAACATTCCACTAAGGAATCATACATTTAATTCCATATTTGATCAGATTGAGCTTCTTCCACATTCTTCATATGAAATAATTTCCAGAGACATCCCAATTTATATCTACATTCAAGGTTCTAAGATTCTATTCTAACCATTTCACTTCTGATCATGACAGAGTAACTGGCTAAGTGCTGGACTTAACCACCTCACATTAACAACTATAATATATTACTGAACAATTCACAAAACAATTTGTGATATGTCGTAATTGTCTAGACAGAATTATTGAGTGTCAGTTTTTTAATTCTAGCTTATTCTCCTATAAAACTGATCAGGATGTGGGTTTTTAATAATTATGTCTCATAACAAACTTCAAAGGAGATAGAAAGTGGACTGTGAAGGTTCCAATGATGTCAGACTGACAGACAGGATATAGCATTAGAACTCTATTTAAAGTTTCCTTCACAAGGAAGTTTCTTAGGGAAGCATCTTATTATCTTGCCAACATGGTGACATCATATATTACTACTAGTCTAACCTTCTCCTAGTACATGACTCCTTTGATCTTCTTATGGGCACTTAGCTTGGTAGTGCCAAAGAATGTAAATGATTGCCATGCAAAAAACATAAGCTGGAATCTAAAACCTGTCGCTGCGTGTGAGGAAAATTTGCCAAAAATTCTGTACATAGGCAATTAAGACATGCCCTAAACTGTATAGCTAAGCTGGCATAAATCTCACAGTGGTGCAAGGAATAGAACGCCATATGAAGAAAACCTTGGCAAATCTTTTCAATTACTGATATGAAGGAATTGATGAATTATGTTAGTAGACCCGGAATGAAAGTTTTAAGTACAAAGGCATTAACCCACTGCATTAAAAATTGTCAGATTAGAGCATTTACTCTGACCTTTTAAGCACTTAAAAATATAGGAATTAGACTAAGATTCAGATTCATTGACATTCAGACCCAATGATCTGTGGCCAACACTAATCCTCAGGGAACGGATGTCCTTCCTGACAACGATTTTTAATGAGGTGTATCCTGATTCTTTCAAGAGGGTGATTCTTCCATTTGTAAATTTAGCAAAACATTTTAGTTGATGCATATTTCCTGTCTGTAGTAATTCTTGGGTCAATTATTTTCACATGCTTATTATTTGAGATAAATAACACTTATTATGTATACTTGATAAGTGGGCTTATGAATAAACTGGGCAACTAGGCAGTGTTAGAAGTTATGTATGAAGTCATCAAGTGATTTTCTACTTACAAAGGTTGATTTGGCTATAGCCACTGCTGAGTGTCTAATCTGCCAATAGCAGAGACCAACAATGAACTCTTGATATGGCGTCGTTCCCTAGCAGACCAGTCAGCTACCAGTGGCAGATTAATTACATTAGACCATTTCCATCATAGAAAAGGACAGCAGTTTGCTCTCATTGGAGTAGATATTTACTCTGGAAAGGATTTGCCTTGCCTGACCACGTTACTTCTGCCAAAACTACCATCCATAGTCTTATAGAATGTCTTATTTATTGTCATATTATTCCACACAGAATTGCTTCTAACCACAGAACTCATATTTCAGCAATTGGAATATGGCAGTTGGCTCATGCTTAGAGAATTTATCTATCTTTTCAAGTTCCTTGTCGCTCTAAAGCAGATAACCTGAGTCAATTGTGAAATACCATTTTTAAAACTCAATTGTGGTGCCAGCTTGGAGGAAACACTTTGAGGCGCTAGGGTAATGTCTTCCATAACACAGTTTATTTTCTGAATCAATGACCATTTTTGTCCTTTTTCTCCCATGGCCAGGATTTAAGAGTCCTGGAGTAGGACTAGACATGGAAGTGATTTCCTGTCCTCACAGATTTAGATTCTGCTGGTTTAGAGGTCTTAATTCCCAAGAAAGTAATGTTCCCAAGAAGAAATACAGTATTGATTCCATTAAACTAGAAGATAATATTGCCCCACAGCTAATTTGGACTACTTACGCTAATGAACCAATGGGCCAAGACAGAGTTATTCACTGGCTAGGGTAATTGGTCCTGACCACTGAAAGGATGATAGGTTGCTATTACACAACAAGGGGTGGGAGGAACTATGTCTGGAATGCAGAAATTCTTCAGATCATCTCTTACTACCTACATATTTTGTAATAAAAATTAAGGAAAAATAAACACACCCATTATAGGCATGAATGCTAATGAAGCAACTCTTTGGGGATGACAGCTTGGGCCTCCCCCACAAGACAATGAACCAAAACCAAACAAAATTACAGTAATGAGAACTCAAGAAGTTATGAATATTTCTTATGTCAATATGAATATAATTTTATACATGTTAACAAATTCTTTTTCTCTTTATCCCCTCTCCCATTCCTCTGTTAGCTAACATGAAATGTATAATATTTATGATATATATTACATATACGTACTTAACATACAATGTTATAATTTTTGCTTTAAACAGTCATATATCTTTTAAACAGATAAAGAAAAAAATACATAGTATTTAATATTTCTCCATATATTTAATATTTCTGGTGCTTTTCATATCTTCCACATTTCTATGTGGTTTTGTTGAGTTTTACATATCTAAGATAAGTAGCATAAGTACTTTTTGTTTCAGTTTGTTTTTTAATCCAGCCTTACGTGTTGTCTCATAACTCAAACATTTCATTCACTTACATTAAGTGTAATAACTAATATATTTGGATATGAATTTACCATTTTTTGTTTTCTATATATTCCATCTATTCTCTTTCTTTTTGCCCCCTCTTATTTCCTTTTCTTGGATTGATTATTTATATTATTATCATTTTGTTTACTAGTTTGTAAATTATGTTTTCTATTTTCTTTAAGTGATTGCTCCACAAATAAAAGTATTCACATTTAGCTTATTAATGCCTATTTTTCAATCCTTTTACCTTCTTCCTGGACAATACAATGACCTTAGAATTCTTTAACTCCGTTTGTCTCATTCAGTCCCTCATATGCTAACAGTAATTCTCTCTGCATTTTAAACCCTAACATATTACAATTATAATTTTATACCATCAATATTATTTATATTTTCATACATATGTACCACAGTATTTGTTCTTCATCCTTTTCTCATTTCTTACCTTCTATCTGGAATTATTTTCCTTTGGTTGAAGTACATCTTTTAGATATTTTATAATTTCCTATAGTATGGATCTTCTGATGGCAAACTCAGTTTGTCCAAAATAAGTTTTGATTATTATTGCTCCTTGAATTTTTTTTTTGCTGTATATAGAACTCTAAATTGGCATTTTACTTAATTATATTGTAGATGATATTACATTATCTTCTGACTTCCATTGTAATTGGTGAGAAATCAGCTTTTAATATTACATTTACTCTTTTGAAAGTAACCCATCTTATTTCTTTGGCTGATTATGACATTTTTCTTTATTTTTGGTTTTCAGCAATTTCACTATTATATTTGTAGGGGTGGATTCCTTTTTATTTGCTTTGGTTTGCATTTTTTGGCCTCTGAATTTGCATATTGGTATCTTCCATCAATTCTAGGAAATAATCACCCATTATCTCTTTAAATCTTGCTTATTCCCTATACCCTTTCTTCTACACCTCTTAGACACAACTAAATATATATTAGACCTTTACATTTTATCTTCTATGTTTTTTGCCCTCTCTCTCCTACTTTCCATCTTTTTTCCTCATTATTGCATTTTCCATAGTTTCTTCTGACTTATTTGTTGTTATTGTTGTTCTGCATGTATTTCTGAAAGTCATCTTAAATCTATTTTGAAACAAAGTGGGATGAAACACATAATTCACCATACTTCCATTTTTCACAATGTCTTCCAAATTATTATTGCTTTCCTCTGTATTTTTGTGAATGTTAACTGAAAAGTAAAACAGACAAAAAGGACACAAAAGCTATAGCTTAAAAAATGGCAGTGTCAGCTTACTCATACACATAAGCATGTGAAGAAAAGCAAAACAGATCAGAAATGGGAAAAGGAGGTAGTAACTTGAAATATGGCAATGTTATCTTACTCAAGAATATGAGTAGGGCAAGAAAGTAAAAAAACAAAGATCAGAAAGCACTAAAAAGGAAGAAATCTGGGCCGGCACGGTGATACAGTGGTTAAAGTGCGCACCTTCCGATTCTCGGCGGCCCCGGGTTTTAGATCCCCGGTGCGGACATGGCACTGCTTGGCACGCCATGCTGTGGTAGGCGTCCCACGTATAAAGCAGAGGAAGATGGGCACAGATGTTAGCTCAGGGCCAGGCTTCCTCAGCAAAAAAGAGGAGGACTGGCAGTAGTTAGCTCAGGGCTAATCTTCCTCAAAAAAAAAAAAAAAAAAGGAAGAAATCACTGGAAACACAACAATTTTATCTTAGTGCACAATGATACAGAATTTACATAAGTATTTAACAGTAGTTGAATCAGAGGAAAATATTAAAATAGGTGTTTTTCTTGTGTAATTTCACTCATGAATACCATATCTGTGATGGTTTCTGTCGTGCATCCCCTCATTTCCTGCCAAGCACTTATTGTTTGAATCATTGACAATCTGCTGCTGCCTTCCAACAATAGATATAAGTGGGTTATACTATACTGAGTACAGTACACAATGATATAAACACATTCAAACATACAATAATGATGTAAAATAATGTGTTCTTTTAAATTATTAGACTGGATACTTCACCTTAATGATCAATAACATGCTTGAGGTATCTTCTCCTGAGCACCAAGAACAAGCTTTCTTTCTCACCTTGCCTTTAGCATTTTCCCTTCATATTGAAGCAAAATAGTATAGTAGATAAATGTTACACTTTTTAAGGTGACTGAAATGAGTAGATGTTTAAAACCTATTGTTTACAATCCATGTTATTTCACCTCTTTAAGCCTTAGCTTCTTCACCGGTAAAATGAAAATAAAACGTTCACTTATGTTATAGATTTCATTGTGTTCCTCTAATGAGAGAACTCACCTGAAGCACTTGTCAAGACTTCTTTACATCTAGTAATTGCCTCAATAATTGTAAGCTATCATGATCTCCTGGTGGGGCTGGCTTCCATGTGAGAACACACCTGTATGAGAGGAAAAAGTGAATCTTACTCAAGGTAAAGAAGACTAAGGAGCACAAGGATTCACAAGGTGACAAATGTTACAAAATCCTTGAATATCTAAGTATATCACATGCCCGGTGTTACAATGGGACCTAGCACCACCTCACGTCAATGCCTGAGTCTTTTCCCCAACCCAGCAATGTCATTCAGGGCTGCATAATACTTGAGCTTCCACGTAAAGCAGGAATAGAAGAGTGCAGGGTATAGTAGAAATTCTGAAAAAGGGGGAAAGTGGGTAAAATCAAGAATCCTTCCATGGGAGAGATGGGAAACAATATAGAACAAAAACATTTCAAGACTTGTGCTAACAGTGGAAACTAATGACACTGAATCAAGAATGGGTATTAAAATCCACGGGGAGGGGTCAGGATAGAGTTAGGCGCATGCATATGTGAGAAGAGGGTATCTAAGAGACAGAAATAAGGGTATATAATCAGCTCTAGGTTTGTTAATGAGAGTGCTTATTTTTCCTGTGATTCGAGGAACTAATGTAAAACATCACAATAAATATAGTAGCTGCACAGATTATTGCATGATACCTCACTGTGGCCCTTCTACCTATCAATAAAGAAGGCTCCACATAGGCATAGGGATAATAAAAGTACTGGCAAAGTTCCTCCACACTAGCAAGCAAATTGTGATAGAGATACTGGTCCATCAACTGTTCTTTTGAGTAGCAGTCAGCTTTAGATCAATCCCAATCTGGTCTAGAGTCAAGACGGCTGTAGGCTAATGATTTTCAACATAAAGTTTAAAAAAGAATTAAAGGGGCCAGCCCAGTGGTATAGTGGTTGAGTTTGCAAACTGCCCTTCAGCAACACAGGATTCACAGGTTTGGATCCTGGACACAGACCTACATATTGTTTATCAAGCTATGCTGTGGTGGTGACCTGTATATAAAGTAGAGGAAGACTGGTGCTGATGTTTGCTGAGGGACAATCTTCCTCAAGCAAAAAGAGGAAGATTGGCAACAGATGTTATCTCTGGACCAATTTTCCTCACAAAAAGTAAAACATAATAAATTTTTAAAAAAGGAATTAAAGTTTAAATTCCATAGAAATCATCGAAATGTATTATTTACTTGGGCAAGTTCATAGGAATGTTGCTAAGTTTATAGAATTTTAAATCTTTCAAAAGTTTTTAAAATTAATATGAGCAAATATCTCTTATCAGAGAAACTCTCAACAAACAGAAATTTCTGAAAATGATTACAACCACGCAATGAGGATTTTTTTCTCTTTACTAGATTACCATCTTATTGCCAAACTTCTTAATATTCATATATTTCAAATGTTATAAAAAGTAAGTTATATCTGTTGAGTGGGGGCAAGAGTATTATACATTTTTATGTAGGGTAAATGACTATGCATTTATGTTTAACCAAAAAAAATATTTCACCATCAAAACAGCGACTACATCACTTGTGGAAAATGAGACAAATTTTATTATTTAATTAACATTATAAGAAAATATATTCCTCTTAAAATAGCATCTTAGACAGGACATATATACAATATTAACTCCAGAATTTCTTCGAAGAAACATTCTTGACATCCAGTTAAAGGTTAGGTATTAACAAAATTAACCTCACTATCCTCCTTAATACTAATAAAAACAGCTAGAACAAAAATCAGAAAATAAAACTATAGCTTAAAGAAAGGTAAGAAATTGTCAAAATGAAAGCTATGCATAAGAGCTACTAATGGTAGTGAAACTGGAAAGGAAGAAACAAGAAAAATTTAATCGCTATAGGTCTTGGGCAGGGTACAGAGTCCTCTGAAAACAAGTTATATATTCTGAGGGGCTGAACCAATGATCTATTGGTTGGAAAGTCAAGATCTGGAAGGGTAGGAAGCCTGAAAATGTATTGTTGAGTCCCATTTGACTCCAAAGAATGGCAGAAACTGGAAATACCAATAGATATGCCATCTTTGCACCAAGTCGACTTTCACTGTGGAAAGGTGAAGGATAACTAGTGCAAACGGTTCTTTGGCTGATGATTTTGGGATAAATACAAAACTCCCTTATGAAGAATTCTAAGAATTCACTACCAGCCAGAAAGAATATCGAACTTTGAGTGTGGAGATATCCATAGGATATACAATGCTTTTTCTACATCTATTAAGGTGCTCATATAATTTTTGTCTTTCTTTCTTTTAATGCGGTTTATCATATTTATTGATTTGAATACATTGAACCATCTTTTCATCCCAGAGATAAATCCCACTTGATAATGGTGTTTGATCCTTTTAATGTGCTGCTGAATTTGGGGAATGTAAATAGATTCAGCCAATATGGGAAATAGTATGCAGGTTCCTCAAAAAATTAAAAATAGAATGATCATATAATTCAGCAATACCACTTCTAGGTATATACCCAAAGGAAATGAAAACAAGATATCAAAAAGATATCTTCACTCCCATGTTTATTGCAGCAATATTCACAATAGTCAAGATATGGAAACAACCCAAGTGTCTATCAGTGGATGAATTGATAAAGAAAATATGGTGTATATAGCTAAAATGGAATATTATTCAGCCACGAGAGAGAAGGAGATCCTTCCACTTGCGACAGCATGGATAGACCTCGAGGGCATTATGCTAAGTGAAATAAGTCAGACAGAGAACGACAAATACTTATGATCTCACTTATATGTGGAATTCAAAAAAAACCCAAATTCAAAGAAACAGAGAATAGAACGGTAGTTGCCAGGAGAGGGGGGTTGAGGGAATTGAGGAGACAGCAGTCAAAGAGTACAAACCTGCAGTTAGAAGATGAATAAGTTCTAGAGATCTAATGCACAGCATTGTGATTATAGTTATCAGTACTGGATTATATATACTTCAAAGTTGCTAAAAGACTACATCTGAAATGTTCTCACCACAAAAAAGAAAAGATAATTATGTGAGGTGATGGAGGTATTAGCTAACACTACGGTGCTAATCATATTGCAGTATATAAATGTATCAAATCAATACATTGAACACCTTAAAATTACACAATGCTGTATGTTAATTGTATCTCAATTAAAAAAATGACCCAAAAATCCCCAAATCATAAAAAGATCCATAAAAATTTGTCTACAATAAAATCTAAAATTTCTGTACAAATAATTTCTGACAAACAATACCATAAACAAAATGAAAGAACAAGCCATTGGTTTTTTATTTAAAAATGCATAACTGTCAAAGAATTCATATTAATGTATATTTTTGAAAAAATAAAACAATAAAAAGCAAACCTCCTAAATAAAATGTTCAAAGTATGCGAAAAGATAATTTACAATAAAGAAAAACCAAATGGCCAATGGAGATTCTTTTTTAAGTGTTCAAATTCAGTCATGAAAATCATGATCACATTGAAATTCTATTCCACATCAATCAGAATTGACAAAAATTAAAATATCTAATAAAAAGTATCAGTCAAGATGTGAAGAAACAGAATCTTCTATCCTGATGATGGAAATGTAGGTTGCTATAAGCCCTTTGGAGAATGATTTGGTTATTCTTATATTCCATCTAAAGCAGCACTGCCGAATAGAAATATAATGTGAGCCACATTTGTCATTTTAAATTTTCTAGCAGCCACATTAAAAAGTAAAAACAAAAACAATAAACTGGTGAAAGTAATATTAGTGATATATTTTATTCACCCCAACATTTCCAAAATATTATTTCAGCACATGATCAATATCAAATTATAAATTAGTTATTTCACATTTTTTCTCTAAGTCTTTGAAATCTAATGTGGATTTTGCACTTAGAACACATCACTAGACACATTTCAAATGCTCAGTAGCCCATGTGGCTAATGTCTACTGTATTGAAGAGGGACGATCTACTGTATATATGACAATACAACTGTCTGAAAGATTGCCTCAAGAAATCAAGGATTAAACATATTATGAGGATTATAAAGGCAACCACTAGATGATCTAAAAAGTGGAAACGAGACATGCCATGATTTTACTTAGTCATTAAGCTTTTGTATTAAATTCATGTTCTTACTAAATAGTTACCCAGTATAAAATGTGTGAGAAATATTTTCATTTATTTTTAATTAACTAATTGATTTTTTATTGAGATAACATTGGTTTATAACATTATATAAATTTTAGGTGTACATCATTATGTTTCAATTTTTGTGTAGACTGCATCATGTTCACAAAGACTAATTACCATCCATCACTGTACACATGTGCTCCGTCACCTCTTTCGCCTTCCTCCATTCCCCCTTCCCCTCTGGTAACCACCAATCTAATCTCCATATCTATGTATTTGTTTGCTGTTGTTTTTACCTTCTACTTATGAGTGAGATCATGCAGTATTTGACTTTCTCTGTCTTATTTCACTTAGCATAATACCTTCCAGGTCCATCCATATTGTCACAAATGGCAAGATTTCATCTTTTTTGTATCTGAGTACTATTCTGTTGTGTATAAATACCACATCTTCTTTATCCACTCATCCCTTGATGGGCACTTAGGTTTTTTCCACGTCTTGGCTATTTTGAATAATGCTGCGATGAACATAGGAGCACACATATCTTCACTCATTCCTGCTTTCGTGTTCTTTGGATAAATACCCAACAGTGGAATAGCTGGATTGTGTGGTAGTTCTAGACTTAATTTTTTGGAGGAATCTCCATACCATTTTCCATAGTGGCTGCACCAGTTTACATTCCCACAAGCATGTATGAGAGTTCCCTTTTCTGCATATCTTCTCCAACACTTGTTATTGCCTGTCTTGTTAATTAAGGCCATTTTGACGGCAATGAGGTGATATCTCATTGTAGTTTTGATTTACATTTCTCTAATAATTAGTAAAGTTGGAGATCATTTCATGTGCCTGTTAACCATCTGTATATCTTCTGAGAAAAATGTCTGTTCAGATCTTTTGCTCTTTTTATAATTGGGTTGCTTATTTCTTTGTTGTTGCAATGTATGAGTTCACTATATTTTGGATATTAACCCCTTATCAGGCATATGGTTTGCAAATATCTTCTCCCACTTGTTAGGTTGTCTTTTCATTTTGTTGATGATTTCCTTTGCTGTGTAGAAGCTTTTTAGTTTGATGTAGTCCCATTTGATTTTTTCTTTCATTTCCCTTGCCCAATCAGACATGGCATTTGAAAATATGCAGCTAAGACCAATGTCAAAGAGCGTACCGCCTGTGTTTCCCTCCAGAAGTTTCATGGTTTCAGGCTTATGCTCAAGGCTTTCATCTATTTTGAGTTAATTTTTGTGTATAGTGTAAGATAATGGTTTACTTTCATTCTTTTGCATGTGCCTGTCCAGTTTTTGTCCACCATTTTTTGAAGAGACTTTCCTTTCTCCATCATATGTTCTTGGCTCCCATGTTGAAAATTAGCTGTCCATAGATATGTGGGTTTGTTTCTGGGCTCTTGATTCTTTTCCATTGATCTGTGTGCCTGTTTTTGTTCCAGTACCATGCTGTTTTGATTATTATAGCTTTGTAGTATATTTTTAAATCAAGGAGTGTGATACCTCAAGCTTTGTTCTTTTTTTCTCAGGATTCCTTTGGCTATTCAGGGTCTTTTATTGTTCCATATAAATTGTAGGATTCTTCGTTCTACTTCTGTGAAAAATGTCATTGGAACTCCGACAGGAGTCACAATAAATCTGTGGACTGCTTTAACAAGTATAGACATTTTAACAATATTAATTATTCCAATCCAAGAACACGGAATATCTTTCCATTTCTTTGTGTCTTCCACAATTTCTTTCAACAATGTCTTATAGTTTTCAGTGTACAAGTATTTCACTCCTTTGGTTAAATTTATTCCTAGGTATTTTATTCTTTTTGTTGCAATTGTAAATGGGACTGCATTCTTGAATTTCTTTCTGATAGTTCGTCGTTAGTGTATAGAAACACAACTAATTTTGTATGTTAATTTTGTATCCTGCAACTTTATTGTATTCATTTATTATATCTAATAGTGTTGGGTAAATTCCTTAGGATTCTTTATACATAAAATCATATCCTCTGTGAATAGTGACAGTTTTACTACTTCCTTTCCAATTTGGATCCCTTTTATTTCTTTTTCTTGCCTGATTCCCAATACTATGTTAAATAAGTGTGGAAAAAGTGGGCATCCTTGTCTGGTTACTCTTCTTAAAGGGACAGCTTTCAGTTTTTCCACATTGACTATGATATTAGCTGTGGGTTTGTTATATATGGCCTTTATTATGTTGAGCTACTTTCCCTCATTACACATTTTATTGAGAGTTTTTATCATAAATGGATACAGTATCATGTCAAATCCTTTCTCCCCATCTATTGAGATGATCATGTGATTTTTATTCTTCATTTTGTTAATGTGCTGTATCATGCTGATTGATTTGCAGATGTTGAATCCCTGGAATAAATCCCACTTGATCGTAGTATATAATCTTTTTAATGTATTGTGGTATTTGATTTGCTAGTATTTTGTTGAGGAATTTTGTATCAATGTTTATCAGTGATATCAGCCTGTAATTTTCTTTTTTTGTGTTGTCCTTGTCTGGTTTTGGTATCAGGGTAATATTGGCTTCATAGAATGACTTAGGAAGCTTCTCCTCTCTTCAATTTTTTGAAGAGTTTGACAAGGACAGGTATTAAATCTTTGAATCTTTGGTAGAATTCACCAGGGAAGCCGTCTGGTCCTGGACTTTTATTTTTTGGGAGATTTTTGATTACTATTTCAATCTCCTTACTGATGATTGATCTATTCAAATTCTCCATTTCTTCCTGATTAAGTTTAGGAAGGTTGCATGATTCTAACAATTTCTTCATTTCTTGTAGATTATCCAATTTGTTGGCTTATCGCTTTCTGCAATATTCTCTTGTAATCGTTTGTATTTTTGAGGAGCCCATAATTTCTCTTCTTTTATTTCTGATTTTATTTATTTTGAGCCTTCTCTCTTTTTTTCTTGGTGAGTCTATCTAAAGGTCTGTCAATTTCTTTATCTTTTCAAAGAACCAGCTCTTAGTTTCATTAACTTTTTCTATTTTTTTATAGTCTCTATTTCACTTATTTCTGCTCTGATGTTTACTATTTCCTTCCTACTACTGATTTTGGGCTTTGTTTGTTCTTCTTTTTCCAATTCCTTTAGGTGCACTCTTAGATAGTTTATTTGAGACTTTTCTTGAGGTAGGCCTATATGACTATAAACTTCCCTCTTAGAACAGCTTTTGCTGTATCCCATAGGTTTCAGCATGTCATATTTTTATTTTCATTTGTCCTCAGGTATTTTTTAATTTCTCCTTTGATTTCTTCATTTACCCAATCATTGTTCAGTAGCATTTTGTTTAATCTCCACATATTTGTGGCTTTTCCAGTTTTCTTCTTGTAGTTGATTTCTAGTTGCCTACACTGTCATCAGAAAAGACGCTTGGTATTATTTCAATCTTAAATTTATTGAGATTTATTTTGTGGCCTCATGTGTGACCTATCCTGGAGAATGTTCTAGGTGCACTAGAGAAGAATATGTATTCTGTGGTTTTTGGATGGAATGTTCTATATATATCCATCTGGTCTAATGTGTCATTTAAGGCCAACGTTTCTTTATTGATCTTCTATTTGGATGATCTATCCATTGATGTAAGTGAAGTGTTAAGGTTCCCTACTATTATTGTGTTACTGTCTATTTCTCCTTTTATGTCTGTTAATAATTGCTTTATATATTTAGGTGCTTCTATGTTGGGTGCATAGATATTTACAAGCGTTATATCTTCTTGTTGCATTGTTCCCTTTATCATTATCTAGTGCCCTTCTTTGTCTCTTGTTATAGTTTTGTTTTAAAGTCTATTTTGTCTGAGATAAGTATTGCTACCCCAGCTTTCTTTTCATTACTGTTTTCCTGGAGTATCTTTTCCATCCCTTCACTTTCAGTTTGTGAATGTGTTTAAGTCTGAAGTGTGTCTCTTGTATGCAGCATATTTATGGGTCTTGTTTTTTTATACAGTTGGCCACCCTATGCCTTTTGATTGGAACATTTAGTCCATTGACTTTTAAAGTATCTATTGATAAGTATGTACTTATTGCCATTTTGTTACTTTTTTTCTGGGTGTTTTAGTAGTACTCTCTTTTCTTTTGTTCTTGCTCTCTTCTCTTGTGTTTTGATGACTTTCTTTAGTATTATGTTTGGATTACTTTCTCTTAGTTTTTTGTGTATTTATTATAGTTTTCTGCTTTGTGATTACCATGAAGTTCATATATAATAAACTATGTAATTAATCTATGTTAAGTTGATGGTCTCTTATGTTTAATCTCTTGCTAAAAGCCCTATAATTTTACTCCTTTCCCACCACATCTTATGTTTTTGATATCATATTTAACTTCTTTTTTGTGTTTGTATCCAGTAACCTCTTATCATGGGAAGAGATAATTTTAGTACTTTTGTCTTTGGACCTTCATACTGGCTTCATAGGTGGTTGATCTGCTACGTTTACTGTATTTTTTGCCTTAACCAGTGATTTTTTTAATAATTTTCTTATTCCTATTTGTGGCCTTTTCTTTTCCACTTAAGTCCCATTAGCATTTCTTGCAAGGCCAGTTTATTGGTGATAAACTCCTTTAGTTTTTACTTGTCTGAAAAACTCTTTATCTCTCTTTCCATTCTGAATGATAACCTTGCCTGGTAGAGTATTCTTGGCTGTAGGTTTTTTCCTTTCAACACTTTAAGTATATCATCCCACTCCCCTCTAGCCTACAAAGTTTCTGCTGAGAAGTCAGTTGATAACCTTATGGGGTTTCCTTTTATGTAACTGGTTGCCTTTATCTTGCAGCTTTAAGGATTCTCTCTTTCTCTTTAATTCTTGATATTTTAATTATAATGTTCTTAGTGTGGGCCTCTTCAGATCCATCTTCTTTAGTGCTCTCTGTGCTCCCTGTACCTAGATGTCTGTTTCCTTCCTTAGGTTTGGAAAGTTTTCAGCTATTATTTCTTCAAATAGGTTCTCTGCCCCTTTGTCTCTCTCTTCTCCTTCTAGGACACCTATAATACGGATGTTAGTATGCTCTATGTTGTCCTAGAGGTCCCTTAGGCTGTCCTCATTCTTTTTAATTCTTTTTTCTTTTATCTGTTCAGCTTGGGTGATTTCCTCTACTGTTTCATCCAGCTTGAAGATCTGTTCTTCTGTGTTATCTACTCTGCTATTGATCCCATCTGGTGAATTTTTCATTTCCATTATTATATTCTTTAGTTCTGATTGGTTCTTAATTATATTTTCCAATTCTTTTTTGAAGTTCTCACTGTGACTATCTATTCTCCTCCCAAGATCAATAAGCATCCGTATGACTATTAGTTTGTATTGTTTCTCAGTTAGATTGTTGATCTTTGTTTCATTTACTTCTTTTTCTGGGTATTTGTCCTGTTTCCTTATTTGGAACATATTTCTTTGTCTCCTCATTTTGCCTATTTCTCTGTGCTTATATCTATGTATTAGATAGATCAGCTATGTCTTCCTATCTTGGAGAAGCAGCCTTATGTGTGTGATGCCTTATGAGTCTAGAATTGTGTCCTGTGTCTGGTACTGAATGTATACTTGTTACATTTCCAAATGAATTCATATATTTATTCTATCACTCTATTTTAATAATTCATTCATTCTTTCAACAAACCTTAATTATGTCCCTTTTAAGGATTGTTCTAGGCTTTGGAGAATGAGACCTTGAATGCAAACATAAGAATAATTTAAACCAGGAGTTGGTGATCTATAGCTGACTGATCAATTTCAGCCTGTAACTTAATTTTGTAAATAAAGTTTTATTGGAACATAGCCAGACTCAGTTATTTATGTGTTGTCTATGGCTGCTTTCTTCCTGTCATACAAGCTCCCCCTTATCCACAGGGATATGTTCCAAGATTCCCAGGGGATACATGAAACCTCAGACAGAACTGAATCCTATATATACACTGTTTTTTCCTATATATATGCATATTTGAGGTGCAACAGCAAAACTAGCATGAATTTCTTTTTCCTTCTTCACAATTTCATGGAGAGAAGATCTGTTTTTATGATAGATCTTAGCAATCTTAGGATATATTTTTTTTCTAACCTTATTAAGTTGAGAACTTTCACCTTTTCACTTAAAGGAAGCACTTTATGCTTCTCTTTGGTATATCCAAATTACCAGCATCACTACTGTTGTTCTTTTGGGGCCATTATTAAGTAAAATAAGGGTTGCTTGAACACAAGCACTGTGATACTGTGATAATCTGTAACTGATAACTGAGTCAGTTATTAAGTGACTAATGGGTGAGTAGCATATACAACATGGATATGCTGGACAAAGATGATTCACATCCTGGGACAGATGGAAGGGGACAATGTGAGATTTCAGCATGCTACTCAGAACAGTATGCAATTTAAAACTTATGAATTGTTTATTTCTGGAACTTTCCATTTAATATTTTCAGATTGTGATTAATCACAGGTAAATGAAACCATGGAAAGTGAAACTGCAGAAAAGGGGGGACTACTGTATGTTCCTGGCTTTAGTGATGGTACAAGAGGAAATATGTTTGTGCCAGTTGGTACTTGAGAGAATGGTCAGGGCAAGGGCACTTTGGACATAGCAGGATTTTCTTCTTCACAAACTCCCTATCCAGTAGATACGATGAGTCATGGGACTAAAGCTAAAAACATTGAAGTTTTTGGTACAGTTTTACTGCAGAGAAGAAAATAGTCTTGATTTTTGAGTTTTAAATACAAGTGGAGAGCCTGATATTCTTGTGTCTCCTGTCCTGTTCCTACCCCTACTCTTAAAAAATAAATCATTACTGACTAGATAATGCAGGATGATAAAAATTACAATGTTGCAACACTGATACAAATGGTGTTAATTGGAAAGATTAAGGCATTCTAAATATCTTGCAAAAATAAATCCTTTAAGAAGCTTACGGTTTACTTGGGGAGAGAATAGAAAATAACCAGAATAGATGGCAAAATATTCTTCAGGCCATAAAATAAAGAGAAAGTTGATACAATGGGAGTATAAAGGAAGAGCTTACTTCTAACCTGTGTGACTGAGAATTTTATTAATATGAACTTACCCTTTCTAAATCATCAGTAACAACCTATGGAGATGTCCTTCCCTCTATTGGTTTAATGTCCCCTCTTGTCCTCTTCATTGACTTCAGCACAATTAGAAGAAGAGAGAGGAAATAGTCAGATGGAAACAAGAAAATGCACAACTCAAGGGGATCAACCTTTTTTGCTCTTTCCAGAGATGAAGGTTTCTATATCAGTCCTCCACCCAAATCTCTGCCCTGTGATATTGCCCAGCCTAGCTGTGGTATTTGCCTAATCTTTCTTAAAGATCCTGTTTGGTACTGTGTAAGTGAGAGCCACATGGCACTTCCAAACCACAGCTCACTTCAGCTTTTAGCACCTCTATCTGGTGTCACCAGTTACCCTGATGACATTGCAAATTCTCTCAAAATGGAGCAGCCAGCTACATTTAGGGAACAGATAGTTCCCTATCTCTACTTTTACATTAGTTGATGTCAATAATTTGTTCCCCAATTCTTGTTCTTTCTGCTACAGCTGTTTTCCCTTTTGAGGAGCAGGAATGTATTTTATTCTTTTATTCTGAAATAATTAGAGATTCATAGATAGTTGCAATGTACCCTTTACCCAGTTACCCCAGATGGTTCTATCTTCCATAATCATATTATAGTCTCAAAACTAGGAATTTGGCATTGGCACAATGTATGTGTATAGAGGGAGAAGATTTTTTTGCTTTCCTGACTGCTTTTTCTTCAAATGCATCTTATAAGACGCACAGTTTCTTGTGATAAATCCCCAATTTGGACTGACAGTGTGCACAAGTCACAGTGATGCCAAGTGAATTCTGTGCCAATTTTTCTCTGGGTACAAACTTTCCAAGATAAATGTGTCCCCAACATCAAGAATCCTTTCTATGTTAACTTTCGCAGGACAGTTAAAACACACACAGTGCATATAGGAAAAGTAGTTTGCTTAGGAAAATCTCAGAATAAGGTATTTGGTAAATTTTAATGTATTTTAATTGTTATCACAGTCAATAACTTTACAATACAATAAAGTTACTTTATTGTATTGTTACTCTGGGTTACTTTATTGTGGAATGTTTTGCAGGTGACAAAATGCCTTTATATCCATTTTATCATTTCATTTTCACAATTATACTATGTTGAAAATATGTATCTTGTTTTTCCTATTTAAAAAATGTAAAACTGTAGCATAGACACAGTAAATAAAATGAGTGGAATGGAAGAGAAGACATACAGTGCTATGTTAAGATTGTCCTACCCAAAATAAAAGAATTTACCAATTCTATTTTCATCTAAATATAAGCAATCTGGTTAAAAAGAGGTGGAGTTTAGGTAAACTATTTTCTCCCTCCTACTCTTCCCATGATATGGTAGCAAATTTTGATCTACAAGTAAAATTTTCAGAATTGAGCTGAAGATTAAGTAGTAATTAAGAAAGACCTCTGTTATGGACTAAATGTTTGCATGCCCCCCAAGTTAATATTGAAGCCCTAACCTCCAATGTGATGGTGTTTGGAGGTGGAGCCCTTGGGAGGTAATTAAGGTTAGATGAGGTCATGAGAGTGGAGCCCTTATGATGGGATTAGCACCCTTATAAGAAGAGACACTACAGAACTCTCTCTCCTTCTCCCCCATCAAGTGAAGATTCAGCATGAAGGCAGTTATCTACAAACCAAAAGAAGAACCCTTACCAGAAAGTTCTTAGTAGAACCCAACCATGCTGACATCCTGATCTTGGACTTCCAGCCTCCAGAAATGTGAGTAAATAAAGTTTTGTTGTTTAAGCCACCCTTTCTATGATATTTTGTTATGGGAGCTCAATTTGACTAAAACAACCTCTGAGGCTTTGGAATAGCTGTCTCCAAATTTTTATATTCTAAAGCCCAATAAAAAGCACATGGACCATGATATGATAGTCATAATTCTAAATATTTTTGGTTTCTTGGCTTTGGGGACCACAGAAGAGTAGAGAGAGAGCAATCCTGTGATCAGAACCCCTGGCTGATATCATGACACCAATTGAAATGACCCCAAAAATTGCCTTTTTTAGAGAACAGCATTACAACTAGTATCCCTATTCAATGTTCTCTGAAGAAAATAAGAAAAATGGCTTCAAAGTTAACGTTCAGTTTTTAAAGTAGAAAGTATTCTTTATCTGAAAAATTTAATTGCATGAATATTTTATTTCTTAATGTCAAATGACTAAATTTGCTTCTATATTATTGGGTCTAGGGGTTGGCCCGGTGGCACAGCAGTTAAATGTGCACATTCTGCTTCAGCAGCCTGGGGTTTGCTGGTTCAGATCCCAGGTGCAGACATGGCACCACTTGGCAAGCCATGCTGTGGTAGGTGTCCCACATATAAAGTAGAGGAAGATGGGCACAGATGTTAGGTCAGGGCCAGTCCCTCAACAAAAAGAGGAGGATTGGCAGCAGATGTTAGCTCAGGGCTAATCTTCCTCAAAAAATAAAATAAAACAAATAATAATAATAATAAAACCATTGCTATATTATTGGGTCTAGATTGAACAGCCAAAAGAAAATATAATTACATTTTTCTCTTCTTATAGCATTTCTTATTAAGATTGAAGGTGTAATATGAGATGGAGTCACTTACTTTTCAACATTCAACAAGTTTTTTATGTTCCATTATGTTGGACAAGAAAATATACTTGGGATTTTATAAAAATAGAAACTGAAGAAAACAGCTCTGCCACTAGTTGGCCTTATATCTTAGTCTTTTTGCATTTCAGTTTCTTCATTGGTAAAATATAGATAATAATATAGCTATCCCATAGGGTCATTGTGAGGGCTAAATTAATTATAAATTAAGGCATGTAGAACAATGCCTAGCACTTGTTACATGTACTAATAATTAATAATAATTTAATACATGTAATAAATACATGGTTACATGTATTAATTATAGTAATATAATTATACATAATTTAAAAATACATTAAAAAACTATACATAAAGTAATATAATAAATACAAGGTTACATGTATTAATTATTATTAATAATGACCATTATATTCTGTTTGGATATTGTGAAATAACAAGTAAAGTATCAAATAAATTGACTCAGATATTTAGAAGGCAGTCAACGAAAATAAGATATTGTCAAATATTTAAGAATATATCACAGGTGCTGTGAAGACAAAAGTTTATAAAACTTAAGGAGTCCTTCATTAAAAAATAAATACAAAATTACAAATATAAAATTGGGAATGAAGGATGCTCACATTAGCACTGCTTGAATAAACAAAAAAAAGAACCCCACAGATATGTTCTTCAGTAGGTGAATTGTCAAAAAAAAAATAGAGAGTGATGTCAGTATTATGGTGGAGTGAGTTATTCCCTTTGTCTCTCCCCTCTAAATTATAACCAATCAGATGTCCATTGACCAACAGAGGATTCCCTACAAAGCACAACTGGATGCCTAAGATATCCATGTATCTATACATCTGAAGGTGGGTGGACTGGAGCCCTGGGAGATAGTGGAACTAAGGAAGCAGCCCCATCCCCCACCCCCAGCAGTGGTGATCCTTACACAAGGGCATGGATCATCACACTGGGATGTGCACCTCCAAGCACACACTGCAGGAGCAGAAACAATAGGCATCCCTGTCCATGCCCCAGCAGATCCAGGGTGTGCACACCTCCTCCCCTGGCAGTGGCCAAGTCTTTCCAACAGTGAGGACAGTATACGAAACTCAATTTTCCCAGTTTGGACAGGGCAACCTGACGTGAGTTTTCATAACACACCAGCTAGCACCAAAAACCAGAGGATGCACTAGTGAGCAGAAACAACAACCTCTCCCTGCTTAGCCCCTGTGCCACCCTAGCAGTGGTAGGTGGAATCTGTGACTAGAGGGTTCAGGAATGACAGAAAAACTGGTGACCCAGCTCCCAGTGGCAGTACTCTTGACATGGGCTCCACCAGCAGCAGGGGCTGCATACAAGTCCCCAGGTTCCTTGGTCCCCAGCAGTGAAACCAACACCTGTGAACCCAGCACCCCTGGAAGTTGTGCAGCCAGCACCCACAGACAATCTGGGAGCAGCAGCACAGGTATTACATAGGGAAGCAGCATCCAAGCCTGTGGAGAGCCCTCAGAGAACCAGTGGAGGAACACAAGATCCAGGTGACCACAGAAGCAGGAGATGCCTGGTGACCCTGGTGGCAAAACCTGAGATTGCAGTGACATCATAAGCAGCAAGGCACCAGCAACCTCAGAGGCACCAGCAGTACCAGGAGGGCACTGATGATGACTCTAGCAGAGGCAGTGGAGGGAGGAGAGTACAGGCTCTCAAATACAACCAGAAGCACCTCAAAACCAAAGTAACCAAAGCCATACCCAAATAAAAAAGGTGGTTACCACCACAAATGTGCCAGCAGAGGATCAATTCATCAAATGCTATGAAGAACTACAGTAACACAGCAGAACAGAAAAAGAGTGACAACTCTCCAGAAACCAAACTTAAAGTCACAGAAGATTAATCTCTAACTGACAGAGAATTCAAAATAGCTGTAATAAAGAAACTCAACTGGGGCCAGCCTGGTGGTGTAGTGGTTAAGTTTGAACACTCTACTTTGGTGGCCCAGCATTTGCCAGATTGGATCCTGGGCACACTGATCATCAAGCCATACTGTGGTGGCATCCCACCTGAAAAATAGAGGAAGATTGGCAGAGATGTTAGTTCAGTGACAATTTTCCTCAAGCAAAAAGAGGAAGATTGGCAACAGACATTAGCTCAGGGCCAAGCTTCCTCACCAAAAGAGAGAGAGAGAGAGAGAGAAGCTGAAAGAATTATAATAAAACTCAAAACGACAGTTCAATGAGCTCAGGAATAAAGTTAATGAACAAAAGGAATACTTCACCAAAGAGACTGAAACTCTAAAAAACAAACCAAACAAATTCTGGAGATGAAGAACACAATTAATGAGATGAACAAAAATGTATGAGGCATTAAAAATAAGGCAGACCATATGGAAGAGAGAATTACTGAGCTCAAAGATAGAAATCTAGAAATTATTCAGGTGGAGGAAGAGAGAGAACTAAGATTTTTAGAAAATGAAGAAATTCTTTGAGAAATATATGATTCAATTAGGAAAAGTAACATAAGAAGAACAGGTATCCCAAAAGGAGAAGAGAGGGAAAAAGGAGCCCAGAGCTTATTAAAGGAAATAATGGCTGAGAACTCCCCAAACCTGGGGAAAGAACTGGACCTACAAGTACATGAAGTTAATAGAATACCTAATTACCTCAATGCAAAAAGACCTTCTCCAGGGCATATAATATTACAACTGTCAAAAGTCAATGACAAGAAAAAATTAAGGGCAGTAAGAGAGAAGAAAATAACATACAAAGGAACTCCCATCAGGCTTTTAGCAGATTTCTCAGCAGAAACCCTACAAACTAGGAGAGAGTGAAATGATATATTCAAAATATTGAAAGACAAAAACTATTGGCCAAGAATACTCTATTCAGTGAAATTATCCTTCAGATATGACAGAAAAATAAAAGCTTTCCCAGACAAACATAAGCTAAGGGAGTTCATTGCTACTAGACCTGCCTTACAAAGAAATGTTGAAATGAGCCCTCCTACCTGAAACAAAAAGCAAAGGTTTGCAAAGCTTTGAGGAGGGAGATAAATAGAATCAAAAACTTGTAGCTCTATATCAGAATAGGTTAGTTAGCAATGATAACATAAAGTATAAAGGGAAAGAAAGCATACAAAATATCAATACCCACTTTAATTTGGTCACAAACTCACAGCACAAAAAAGAATAATTTGTGACAACAAAAACATAGAAAGGGAAGAGGAAAAGTACAGAACCTGCATAGGCTAATGGAGATAAGAGGTTATTAGAAAAAAGACTATCTCATCTACAAGATCTTTTAGACAAACCTCATGTTAGCCTCAAAACGAAAAATCAGAGCAGAATCACAAATCATAAATAAAGATAAAACTGAGAAAAACATCACAGAAAAACACCAAACTGAAATTTCAGACAGAAATACACAGAAAAAGAAACAATAGAAATATATGACCAGAAAACAAAAGACAAAATGGTAATATTAAGACCTCATATATCAATAATCACTCTAAATATAAATAGGTTAAATGCACCAATCAAAAGACACAGAGTGGCTGGATGGATTATAAGACCCAACAATATGCTTCCTCCAGGAAACACATCTCAGCTTTAAAGACAAACACAGGCTCAGAGTGAACGGATGGAAGATGATACAAGCAAATAGCAACCAAAATAAAGCAGTGAAACCATATTTATATCAGACAAGATAGACATCAAGACAAAAAAGATAAGAAGAGACAAAGATGGGCACTAAATAATGATAAAAGGGACATTCCACCAAGAAGATATAACACTTAGTAATATATATACACCTAACACAGGAGCACCAAATAGACAAAGCAACTATTAACAGATCTAAAGGGAGAAATGAACAGCAACACAAGAATAGTAGGGGACTTTAACATTCCACTTACATCAAAGGATAGGTCATACAGACAGAAAGTCAGTGAGGAAACAATGGCCTTAAATGAAACACTAGACCAGATGGACTTAATGGATACATATAGAACATTCCATTCAAAAACAGCAGACTATACATTCTTCTGAAGTGTGCATGGAACATTCTCAAAGATAGACCATATGTTGGGACACAAAGCAAGCCTCAGTAAATGTAAGAAGATTGAAATCATATTAAGCATCTTTTCTGACCACAATAGTATGAAACTAGAAATGCTCTACAAGAAAAATCACAAATATGTGGATACTAAACAATATGCTACTGAACTACTATTGGATCAATGAAGAAATCAAAAGAGAAATTAAAAAAATACCTGGAGACAAATGAAAATGAAAACACAACATTCCAAAACTTTTGGAATGCTGCAAAAGAGAAGTTTATAATGATACAGGCTTACCTCAATGAACAAGAAAAATCTCAAACAAGCAATCTTACACTATACCTAAATGAACTAGAAAAAGAACAAACAAAGCCCAAAGTCAGTAGAAGGAAGGAAATAAGAAAAATCAGAGCAGAAATAACAGAGATGGAAAAAGAAAGAGTAGAAAGGATCAATGAAACTAAGAGCTGGTTCTTTGAGAAGATCAAATTGACAAACTCTTAGCCAGATTCACTAAGAAAAAAAGAGAGAAGATTTAAATAAATAAAATTAGAAATAATTAGAAAAAATTAGAGTAGGAAGTATAACAGATACCACAGAAATACAAAGGATTATAAGAGAATACTATGAGAAGCTATATGTCAAAAAACTGGATAACCTAGAAGAAATTGATACATTCTGAGAATCATACAACCTTCCAAAACTTAATAAAGAAGAAATGGAGAATCTGAATAGACCAATCAAAAGTAAAGAGATTGAAACAGTAATCAAAAAACAAAAGTCCGGGACCAGACAGCTTCTGATGAATTCTACCAAACATTCAAAGAAGATTTAATACCTAACCTTCTCAAACTCTTACAAAAAATTGAACAGGACAGGATGCTTCCTAACTCATTTTACCAGACCAACATCACCCTGATACCAAAACCAGACAAGGATAACACATAAAAAGGAAAATTACAAGCCAATATCACTGTTGAACATAGATGCCAAAATCTTGAACAAAATATTAGCAAATAGAACACAACAATACATTAAAACAATCATACACCACACTCCAGTGGGATTTATTCCAGGGATGCAGGGGTAGTTCAACATCCAAAACTCAATCAACCAAACATAGAGAAAGCATTTGACAAGATTCAACATCCATTTATGATAAAAACTCCCAATAAAATGTGTATAGAAGGAAAGTACCTCAACATAATAAAGGCCCCATAGATGACAAACCCACAGCCAACATCATACTCAATGGTGAAAAACCGAAAGCTATTTCTCTGAGAACAGGCATAAGGCAAGGATGCCCACTCTTACCAATCTTTTTCAACATAGTATTGGAAGTTTTAGCCAGAGCAATTAGGCAAGAAAAAAATTAAAAGTGTCCGTATTGGAAAGGAAGAAGTAAAATAGTCACTATTTGCAAATGACATGATTCTATATATAGAAAACCCTTAAAAAATCCACCAAAAAACTATTGGAAATAATTAATGAATACAGTTAAGTTGCAGGGTACAAAATCAAAACTGAAAACTCAGTTGCATTTCCATACACTAATAATGAACTAGCAGAATGAAAAGTCAAGAATACAATCGCATCTACAATCACAACAAAAAAGAAAAGAATACCTAGGAATAAATTTAACCAAGGAGGTGAAAGACCTATACACTGAAAACCATAAGATATTATTGAAAGAAATGGAAGGAGACTTGAAGAAATGGAAAGGTAATCCATGTTTATGGATTGGAAGAATAAGCATAGTTAAAATATCTGTATTATCTAAAGCAATCCACAAATTCAATGCAATCCCAATCAGAATCCCAATGACCTTCTTCATAGATATTGAACAAAGAATCCTAAAATTTATATGGAACAATAAAAGACCCCAAATAGCCAAGCAATCCTGAGAAAAAAACAACAAAGCTGCAGGTATCACATTCTCTGAATTCAAAATACACTACAAAGTTATACTAATCAAAGCAGTATGGTACTGGGGAAAAAAACAAACACACAGATCAGTAGAACAAAATTGAAAGCCCAGAAATAAAACCACACATCTGTGGACAGCTAATCTTCAGCAAAGGATCCAAGAACATACAATGGAGAAAGGAAAGTCTCTTCAATAAACGATGTTGGAAAAACTAGACAGCCACACGCAAAAGAATTATCTTACACCATACACAGAAATTAACTCAAAATGGATTAAAGACTTGAATGTAAGACTTGAAACCATAAAACTCCTAGAAGAAAACATGGGTAATGCACTCCTTGATGTTGCTCTTAGCAGTATCTTTTTGAATACCATGTCTGACCAGGCAAGGGCAACAAAAGAAAAAATAAACAAATGGGACTCCATCAGACTAAGAAGCTTCTGCCTGGCAAAGGAAACCTTCAACAAAATGAAAAGACAACTCACTAACTGTGAGAAGATATTTGCAATTCATATATCCAACAAGAAGTTAATTTCCAAAATATATAAAAAACACATACAACTCAACAACAAAAAAGTGAACAACTCAATCAAAAAATGGGCAGAAGAATGAACAGGCATTTTTCCAAAGAAGATAAACAGAAGGCCAACAAGCACATGAAAAGATGTTCAACATCACTAATTATTAGGGAAATGCAGATTTAAACTACAATGAGATATCACCTCAAACCTGTCAGAATGGCTGTAATTGATAAGACAAGAAATATATAACAAATGTTGGAGAGGATCTGTAGAAAAGAGAACACTTGTACACCGCTGGTGGGAAGGCAAACTGGTGCAGCAACTATGGAAAACAGTATGGAAATTTGTCAAAAAATTAAAAACAGAAATACCATATGATCCAGCTATCCCACTACTGGGTATTTATCCAAAGAACTGGAAATCAACAATTCAAAGAGATCTATGCACCCCTATGTTCACTGCAGCATTATTCACAATAGCCAAGATGTGGATGCAACCCAAGTGCCCATCCACTGATGAATGGCTAAAGAAGATGTGGTATATGTATACAATGGAATGCTAATCAGTCATTAAGAAAAAGCCAAAATTGTGCCATTTGGGACAATATGAATGGACCTTGAGGGTATTATGCTAAGCAAAATAAGTCAGACAGGAAAAGACAAATACCATATGATTTCACTCATATGTAGAAGATAAACAAACAAAGACAGATATGGAGAACAGGTTAGTGGTTACCAGAGGGGAAGGGACTGGGGAAGGCTGAAGGGCGTAAAGGGGCATATATGTATGGTGACTGGTAAAAACTAGATTATTTGTGATGAATACAATGCAGTCTATACAGAAACTGAAATATAATAATGTACACCTGAAATTTACACAATATTATAAGCCAATATGACCTTGATAAAATAATTTTTAAAAAATAGTGGTACAACCACACAGTAGAATACCAAGCAGTCATTAAAAATAATGAGGAATGTACCAACATGGGATGGACTGCCAGGTATATTGTTAAGTGAGACAAGCAAAATTCATTATGGCAGGCATGCTAGTTGCCTATCCAATATGCATTGCTTCGATTTTCTTTGCTGAGAAATCCCTGATCTTATTCAGGGAGGCAATACCCAACGTTAACAAAATTTAAAAGCTCTGTGTCCCAGACTTCTTTGCAGCTTGGTATGGTCAAGTGGCAGCATTTTGATTGATGGCTTGTGACAAGGAGCCTTTTCTCTTTGTCCTTTTCCTTCCTCCTCTCTGGAATGTGGAAAAATGTTGGTGATGTAGCAGCTGTTTGGGGGTCTTGAGGTAACAGGTGAGTGGGCAAAAACTACAACTAAGGGTAGATTTGGAAAGATAGAATCCCTCATGGCATTGTGGATCCTCCTGTCAGTTTTGGACAATTTACTATTTGGATGAAAATAAATGCTCACTTGGGTAAGTCATTTATTTTTGATACTGGCAGCCAAAATTAAATCCTAACTGATACACGCAGTTTAACTTACAAATAATGTATATTAGAATAAAATAATACAGAAAAACATAGATGTCTATGTAAAATGGGCTGAAAAGATGACCAGCAAACTTTGGAATGTGGTTACCATCTGGGAAAGAAATTAGGCATGAGAAGGCAAATGTTCTCATTTTGTTCAGTACACTTTGTATTTGAATTTTTTACAGTGAGTGTCTTGATGTAATTTTAAACCAATAAATTAGCATTTTCAATGACTTTATTTTTGTGTATATGATAGCCCATTTTGCTTTTCAAGTTGTGGCAGGAAAAACAGGTGAACTAGTTTGGAAATTCAGGCTATAACCTTCATATGATTTTAAAGGTAGCTACTCAAACCAAAAATACTATCTTAATCTGCCTTACCCCCCCTCCCCCAGCCATCACCAATAAAAAATCCACCAAGTAAGGCTTCTCTGTCACTGAGCCACCCGTTGTAATCTACACTGCTCTCATCACTGTGGTTATGCTTAGGGCTATCTGTAGAGGATTGCAGGGTCTGGGAGAAGTCACGCTCTGTACTTCTCTCCAATATTTTTATTGAGAATAAATATTTGTAAATCATTATCAAGAACATCATTCATGGGAAAAATCAAGCTAAATAACACAGTGTAAATAAGAAGTTTGTAAAGATATGAGTGCTGAGATGTAGAGCCACACAGGCAGCCCCAGATCTCAATTGGAATGCCATAGATCATTTTCAGAATTGTTGACATCTCTTTCCATCGATAGCTATGTAGTTGCTGCAGCTGATTCTCTACAGCCACAAAGGCTAAGAGCTCAGTCAGCTTTGGCTCAAAAAGAAAATTGCTCTTTCCGTAAATCAGTCTCATGTATTCAATAATTCAACAACCATATGTTGAATACCTATGATGTCCCAGGCACTGGAATAGGAATTGAGTGAAGAGCACAGGATAAGGAGAGAGGCGACACAGTCTAACAACTCTCAAGATATATTTCTTCATAGGTATAAGTCATGGGTAACTGGCAAACTTAGTTATCTGATGGGCATCCGCAAGTGGAAAAAGAAGAGTGTCAAGGGAGCAAACAGATATCAAGAGTTGGAAGCAGGCTAAGGGTCAAAAGTAGAACTAGTTCAAGCCAAAGTAAATCCAAGGCATTCAGTTAGCACTAACCAAAAGTCTGCTGAGCACAATCATCACCATAGCTGCTGTGGAGGATACACAGATATGAAAACCACAGGTCCTGCCACGTGAGGTTTACAGAGTAATGAGGAGGGTAAGTATAATCAAGTAATCCTGATTCAGATCAGAATGCATTCAATGTCATAACGGAAATTCAAGTCAAAGGCCAAGAACCCCATGGGAGTGAGAGAGAACTTCTGGCTGGGCAATCTGAGAAGTCCCCATGGAAGAGGTGGTATTTGAAGAAAAAGAATGATTTCCACAGGACCAAACAGTGATGGAAACAGAGGAAGGGCTATGCCACTGGCAGAAACAAGGACATAAAATCAATCAAGAAGAAGGTGGGGGTGCTCAGTGCCCTAGGACCAGTAAATAACCCATCTCAGAAACAGGGTATTCAAATGACATCCAACAGATCTTGAGGTGGGGGAGTGGGGGTGAATAGGTTATCTCTAGACATAAGCCCTCCATGGTATTATCCATATCTGATTTATAACTTTATCTGATTTGCAATTTGGTTCCTACGTAAGATTTTATTTGGGGAAAGCAAGGCTCTGTTTGCTAAAAATATGCCCAGGAGAGTGCCTTTTATAGACAGAGGAATGTGAAGTCTCCAGGGAATTTTTAAACAAAACTAACTACCAGGAAAAAAATGAATTATGAAGTGACTGTTGGGTGCAGGGACAGGAGGGAGAAGAAACTGAGGGACAGAGACTTATCAGAAGGAGATGGCAGGAGTTCAGGGAAAATACTCAGGGCCTGTGTGAATGCAAAGAGAGAAGGGAGAGGGAAAAAAAGGAATTGTCATAGAACATTTGTATAGGCACATGGGAGGCAGGCTAATGATTTGGATCTCTTTTAATACTTGTTTAGTACTTATATTTGCAACTGATACACAACACACACGTCCTTAATAGACTTTATTTTTTTAGAACACTTTTAGATTTACAGGAAAATTTCAAAGATAGTACAGAGAGGTCCCATATACCCTGCACTCAGTTTCCCCTGTTAACATCTAACATTAGTCGGGTACTTTTGTTACAATTAAGAAACCAAGGATGGAAGAAAAAACGAAAAGTGCTCTAGACAGTCTCATGGTGTTTGGCCTGTACTCACAGAGTTTGTCAGGGCCTACATAGCGGCCAAAGATGATCACAAATGTTTTAACAGTTCTCTCATGGAGAGGCAGGAGCTGTGGCTTAAGTAGAATAAAATCATATCCTTTTATTGTATTAATACCAATCTTTGATGACTACGTGGCTGCCCCCACTACTCCCATTCAGAACCTACACTGAAAGTGTAAAAGTCAGTGAGCCCTAAGACCTAGGTGCCTCTGACTGAGTGGGTCCCTCATTCCAAGAAGACTGCAAAGCCCACTGAACTTTTGAGTGTGCTTCCATGAGCAACAAGAAATCAATGGGGAGCTGAACTCATGCAAGCCATCAAGTATGCTCCATATGGTTGTTTTATTTGCATTGCTTCTCGATTGATTTGGTTGCAGAACAGTGAAAGCCATGCTGTTCAAAACCGTCATCATTCTTGAGACCAGCATTTGCAGTCTTGCCTTTCTCACTCCTTAACAGTAAAGGTGAGTTATATATGATCGCATCCAACTCCAGAGCCTAGCATTGGATCTAGAATGTAGATGATTGAAAAACTGTTCATCAATGGCATATTAGAATAAAATAGAATGTCCATAAATGCGTATGTCAAATACAAACACCTAATTGTCCATTCTTGCATTGGATCCGTTTTCTGACCTGTACAATATACATAATTTTCAGTAGTCTTCAATTGTAGGCTCCTGAGAAACAATCATTGAGCCAAGTATTTCTTTCGCTTTACTGCCCAGCATACTAAAGTGGAGTTATCAGTTTAATAATGAAAATGGTCTTGAAATCTATCATTTCTCAGATATCAAATCTGTCATTACATTCTGTCATTTATTGACCAAGACTGAATCATATGTAAGAAATGTTCCTCCAGAACAGGTTTCCATGCTTTGAGAATACATTATTGTGATTACATGGGAAGTTTTTTAACATATTTCGAGGAAGGGGGGAGGTTTTTCACTGTGAGGTGAGAGATGAAGCGGGTAGGAAAGGCAAACAGGGCAACAGAAGGGAACACTTCCTGCTGCTTCTGCAAAGTGATGGGAACCTCCCTGGCTAATCTAAATCTGCACAATTCTATGTGCATCACGTGGTTGAAGGGTCCAGTACCTAAAGCAATCAAAACCTAGAACAAGGTGGCGTAAGAATTTCCTGCATTCTGAGAACCTGAGCGGCTTTTGGAAGCAGTGTGAAATCTAACTTGATCACTTTCCCTGCTGTATATTAAGAAAAGCATCTCAGGGATATATCCAGCATTTTCCTGGCGATTTTAAAAAGAGAATACAAAATTGATAAAGAAGTAGTAGTTTTTCACATTTAGGAGTTAAACATGAAAAAGCTTTGGGGTTTACTTTAATGCTGATTATCACACGATAGCTTTTACCCACCCATTCAGTCAAGATAATTTCAGAAATTTTTAGAAACACTTTGTTCACTGTGGAGCTTTATCAAAAATATCCAAGAATAACACCTATTATTTTTTCAGTAGGGTTTCCTTGGCCTTGTGAGCAAAACTTAGAAATTTATAAAGCTTGTAAAACTTATAAACAGAGCTTATAATTAAGAGAATTAGAAGTATTTATGTGTTTTACTAAAATCATTGAGTATTGACTTTTCTTTTAGATATTTTTTAGGTTTAAAAACATTTTCCTTGAAGTTTTAATGTCAAAGCCTCATAATTAGGTAATGTTTGAATCATTCCTGGCAGAATTTCTAGATAAAAGCCTTCTGATTTATTTCAGAACTCCACATTATCTTTCCCATGTCTATAGAAATATTTCCAGCTCCTTAGAAATTGATATTTTACAGTGAAAGAGAAAGAGATTTAGGGGCAATCATTTTTAATAAACTTTGGTTTGAAATAATTTTAGATTCACAGAAGAATTGCAATGATAATTCCCGTATACTCTTGCTCAGCTTCCCCTGTTACATAGCCCTGATACGTTCATCAAAACTAAGAAATTAACATTAGTACAATACTATTGTACAATATTGTAACAATAGTATTGTACTAATATACAAATAGTAAGCTAAACTGCAGACTTTACTCTAGTTTTGCTATTTATTTCCAGTAATGTTCTTTTTCTGTCCCAGGATCCAATGTAGGATTGCTCACTGCATTTGTTCACCATGTCTCCTTAGTCTGCTCTGAACAAGAGAGCTTCTTTGTCTCTCCTTGTCTCTCATGACCTTGACAATTTTGAGGAGTATTGGTGAGGTAGTTTGTAGACCAGTCTTCACTTTTTGCTTGCCTCATGCTTTCCCATGATTAAACTTGGGTAGTAGATTTGGGGAAAGAATACCATAGAAGTGAAGTGCTCTTCTCATTGAATCATTTCAGGCAGTACATGATATTGATATGACTTATTACAGGTGATATTAATTTTGATCATATGATTAAGCGGTGAGTGCCCAGTTCTCTCCATCTTACAGTTATTATCATTCCTTTTCCCTATTCTGTTCATTGGAAGAAAGTAACTAAATCCAACCTACCCTCAGAAGGAGGGAAATCAACTCTACCTCCTGGAGAGAACAATATCAAAGAATTTGTGGGCATCATTAAAGCCACTCCAGTAAGCTACTAAATATTTGGAGGAAATATTTTGAGATTATGCAAATATCCTCTTACTTTTTAAAGTTGCGTCTACTAACATTAGCATTCATCAGTGGACCTTGCCCGCAGCAGTTATTATTATGTTGTTCTAATGGAGATTTTCTCATATCTTCTGCGTTTATTAATTGGAATTCATCTTTAAGAACATTTGTCCCTTTTTCTTCATGCATTTATTCATTATTTATCTACTCAATCATTTACCTATATACATATGGACTTAAGCATGTTTATTTTATTTCTCTGGGTTATAACTCTATACTACTTTTATTAGGGGGCTCAAATTACTCCAGCTTTAGCCATTCCAACTATTTCATATTGGCTCCTGTATCTTTCTGACATGCCCTTAGCCTCATTTTTTGCCTTTTATTTTTAGCACCACCTTAATTTCTGGCACTATAAAATGCTCCAGAATCTTGTATTTTCCTTGCCTCACACTCAGACTCAGCCATTTCTTTAAGAAGACCTGGTTCCTTCTGTCGGAGAACAGTATATAGAAACAAAGATCTGGGCCCTAGATATGTCTGTTGCTACTGGAGTGTCACTCTTTCTAGGCCCTCTTAGTAGACAGGCCTAGAAAAAATATATATGTATACTAGCATATATATACACACATATCTATGTTTATCTCTGTATTTATATGTCGGTATATCTATTAAAATAAATGAGTTCATAATGATATCACCAACTCTAATCCAGCACCACGGGATCCATTTTCACCTTTCCTCTGCCCTTTCCAACTCATTTGTAACTTCTTTCTTTGACAGTGAGAAATCTGGCTTTCATTATCTATAATATATTTATTTCTTTGTTAATCCCTAGTATACAATTAGGGTACTTTCAGATTTCTAACTCATACTGCTGTAAGAAACAAAGACACAGTTTAAAAGAGAGCTCATAGTGAAAAATCAGGGAGAGGGTAGGGCAGATCGAGACAAGCAATCTCCAAGCAGCCTTCTACTAAATGATCAAAAAATGTGAGAAAGATGAAAAGGAGTCTTCCTTAAAGGAAAGAGGTGGGTTTTTTTGTTTGTTTTGTTTTGAGGAGGAGGTCATAGGGAGACTTAAAAGAGGAAGAAAATAGGTGGAGGTAAAGTTCCTTGACCCATGGTCCCGGGAAAAGCTGTCTACTTCATGATGCCATCTGCTTCCAGAGCCTAGGAATTGGCCCTGACAATCCTTACTTTAAGGTCACTTGTAGAGCTGGTCTTCCAATTGTCCTGGGAGGAAATATCTGAGTCTAGTTTGGTGTGGCTTATGTGAATCCAGGAGGATATTTTCTTTTATTTTGATGGTAGTGCAAGTGATTAGCAGTACTTCATAAGGGTCCTTCCAGTGAGGTGACAGTGCACACTTTGTTGTACAGACCTTGATGTATATGTCTTCTCCTGGTGGAAAGAGATGGCAAGGCTTGTCAGTCAGTGGAGGCCATGCCCCTTTTATCTGTCGATGATATGCTTCAAGTGAACTAACTAGTTCTTGTATATAGCTAGTCATAGCATCAAACTATTCAATTTAGTCCCCATAAGCTCACTCAATCCAGGAATGGAAGATTTAGATCTACCAGTAGGCATAGGGTGACCAAACACTATTTCCAAAAGGGATTAATCCATGTATCCTATTTGGAGTATTCTGGATCTTTATGAAGGACAGGAGTAGTGCTTTTAGCCATTTAAGTCCAGTTTCTTGATATATTTTTTCCTAAAGCCCTTTTTATATCTAGATTTATACATTCCACTTGAGGATGGTATGGAGTATAAAATTTTAATGAGTATTCCAGAGTTTTTGCAAGCAAATAGTTTATTTCTACTGTAAAATGATTCAATCCATAAACGAATGTCAAAGTGTGGAATAATCTCAGTTTTAAATTTCTTTACCACTGTTGTGGCATCAGCATATCTAGTTGGATAGAATCTAGTTTATTCACTAAACATGCAGACAATCACCAAACATTGGAAATAGCCTAAGGCTGGAGGGAAATCTATAAAGTCCATTTGGAGTGCCATAAGGAGCAGTGTTGGCCTTGGAGGACTTCCTGAGATATGTTGGTTTCCTACAGAAATTTAGTAAGACTTACAATAGTGCACCAGAAAATAATTTGGTCAGAAATTTTGTGTATTCCAGGGCAGAACCAACTATCTTTAAGTTCCTTAACTATCCCCTCTCTGTGCATATGTCCCATCTGATGGGAGATAAGTGTAAGCCAAAAGTTCAAAAAAGGGGGCTACAAGAAGTCCATTTGGTCCAATGTATACTCTGTCTGATAATTGTTTGGCACCCTTTTGTATCTAGCTGGCTTTTTCAGATTGTGGGGCACTTGCCTGATAATTAATGATATCAGTCAGGGATAAAGGCAGCTTTATAAATTGAATGGAGAAAGGATAAGGGGATCTACATTCAGCTGTATATTTATCAGCCTTGCCAGCCCTATTGTTTTCTAGGGATATAGTGTCAGTCTCCTTAGTATGTGCTGGAGAGTAAATAATAGCAATTTTAGTAGGGAGGAGAATAGCCTGTGATAGGGCAGCAATTATATGCTGACTGGCAATAGGAATGCCAGTAGAGGTTAAGAATCTGTGGGAGACATGTCAAGATGGTGGTGTAGATGGGCTCTGAACTCAATTCCTGCCATGACATAACAAATTTACAACTACTCTGGGAACAATTACGTCTGAGAGAGAACTGAAAACTTGATAAAAAGATCCCCTGCAAAAAGATCTTCCTGACCAAGGTGGAAGAGGCAGAAATTCCTTTCAGGAGAGAAAAAAATGCCACCTTCACAAGCTGTGGTGCTTCATGGCCAGCTGGGAGCAACCCTAAGATATGCAGCCTTCCCTGAAAGAGTGGAGGACCTGAGTGGGGGAGCATTACTGCTATAAGCATTCTTTGGACTCAGCACAACTGAGATGAGTGTCATAATATCTGGTTTTCCTTGCTATTAACTACAACAGGGAGCACCCCCAGAAAAGGATATGTCCCTATCTGACATAAGGGAAAAAAGCTGGCTCTTAAAGGGCCCATGCACAAATTCACCTGTTTTGGAAAGCAACCTAAAATCACCAGAAAGAAAGATGCACAGTCCTTTGGTAAAAAGAGACTCCCCGATAGGCTCTGGGTGCATCTTGGTGAGAGGTGAGACCTCTCCAGGGACTGAGACATTGGCGGCAGCCATTATTGTGACCTAATACAGGGGTGCAGAAACAGGTACCAGCAGATGGCGTTGCGAATCTTCCACTGGCCTGTTAGCCCAGGGTCTGCCCACCCACTAGAGCACTGATTTAATCCAGCTCAGCCCAGGCAGGCAGCCTGCCCTAGGGACTGGCCCCACCCAAAAACAAGCCCTTGAGCAACTTGTGGGCCTGCATAGGCTTGGTGCATGGATTCTCTGCACCAGGCAAGTGGGTGCACTTCTGCAGGGCTGGGCATGCACCAGGAGCGAGTGGAGTGTGTGGAGCATTGGTGGATTGTGTGGGGCCTCTGCAATGGGGTGACTGGGTCCACTAAAGGGGGTCAGGGTACATACATGGGGCAGGACTGTGTTGACAGTGTGTGTGGCCCTGTGGGCAGTGGGGTTTGACAGCTGCAGAAGACTTGTGCTTCTCAAACAGCCACATAGGGGACTGGCCTCACCTTCCAAAGCCTGAAACAGTTGGGTGCTCCCATGCCGGGGGTCAGCACCACACAGCAGCAATCCTAAGAGAGCTGAAAAGAGCCTGGCAGCCTGGAAGCTTATAGCAATTGTAAGCCCCTGAGCCTAGCAACAAGCCATGCTGGAAGTCTACTCATTTAAAAGAAAAACTGCAACAGGAATGTGTTATTCAAACTTGCAGTCAATTGTGCTGGGGCTCCATGGCCAATAAAGTGACTGAATTGTCCAAGGTAGCCACACGCAGCTGAGCATTACAACCAGCTGGCCAGGGGGGACAGCCTAGCCTCCATGGGCACCTGCAGCAAGAGTAACCCTGCTACAACAGAGGGACACACATAGCCTACACAAGGGTCACTCCTAGAACATTTGGAACCGGTGACAAGAGGGAAGCACACTGCTAGGCCTCATAAGGCAGCTCTTACATAAGGCCACCTCTCCAAGATCAGGAGATGTAGCTGACCCACCTAATACATAGATAGAAGCACAGAGAAGGAGGTAAAATGAGGAGGCAAAGTGATATGTTCTAAGTAAGGGAACAGAACAAATCCCCAGAAAAAGAACTGAATGAAACAGAAATAAACAATCTACCTGACAAATAGTTCAAACAAAAAGTCATAAGGATGCTCACTGATCTTGGGAGAAGAATGAATGAATTCAGTGAGAACATCAACAAAGAACTTGAAAATATAAAGAAGAACCAATCAGAAAGGAGGAATACAATACTGTATATAAAAAATTCACTAGGGGGACTCAGTAGTAGGGTAGATGATACAGAAGAATGGATTAGTGAGCTGGACAAAAGACTAGAGGAAATCACCCAAGCTGAACAGAAAGAAGAAAAAAGAATTAAAAAGGAAAGGAACAGTCTAAGGGACCTCTGGGACAACATCAAGCGCATTAATATTTGTATTATAGGTGTCCCAGAAGGAGAAGAGAGAGGCAAAGGGGCAGAGAAACTATTTGAAGAAATAATAGCTGAAAACTTTCCTAACCTAAGAAGGGAAACAAACATCCAGGTACGGGAAGCACAGAGAGCACCAAACAAGATAAACCCAAAGGGGCCCACACCAAGACACATTATAATTAAAATGTCCAAAATTAAAGATAAAGAGAGAATCATAAAAGCTGCAAGAGAAAGACAACAAGTGACATACAAAGTAAATCCCATAAGGCTATCAGCTGACTTCTCAGCAGAAACCTTACAGGCTAGAAGGGAGTGGAATGATATATTTAAAGTACTGAAAGAAAAAAATCCTACAGCCAAGAATACTCTACCAGGCAAGGTTATCATTCAGAATGGAAAGAGAGATAAAGCCTTTCCCAGACAAGCAAAAATTAAAGGAATTTATCACCAAGAAACTAGTTACAAGAAATGCTAAAGGGATTTTTAAGTGGAAAAGACAAGACCACAAATAGGATAGAAAATTATCAAAAAAAAAAAAAAGACAATAAAATCATTGGTAAAGGCAAAAATACAGTAAAGGTAGCAGAGCAACCACCTATGAAGATACCATGAAGGTCAAAAGACAAAAATAGTAAAATTTGCCTATTTACATGGTAGGAGGTTAATGGATACACACACAGAAAAAAAGAGGTTAAATATCATATCAAAAACATAAAATGTGGGAGGAAGGGAGTAAAAGAGTAGAGCTTTCAGAAAGAGGTCAAACTAAAGAGACCATCAACTTAATATAGATTGCTATGTAGATAGGTTATTATATATGAACCTTATGGCAATCACAAGCAAGCAACATAAAATAAATACACAAAAAAGTAAGAGAAAAGAACCCAAACATAATACCTAAGAAAACCATGAAACTACAAGGGAAGAGAGCAAGAGAAGAAAGGAACAGAGAAGACCTACTGAAACAACCAGAAAAAAGGTAACAAAATGGCAATAAGTACATACTTCTCAGTAGCTACTTTAAATGTCAATGGACTATCTGCTCCAATTAAAAGGCATAGGGTGGCAGATTAGATAGAAAACCAAGACCCATATATATACTGTATACAAGAGACACACTTCAGACCTAAACATACTCACAAACTGAAAGTAAAGGGATGAAAAAACATACTCAATGCAAATGGCAATGAAAAGAGTGCTGGGGTAGCAATACTTATCTCAGTCAAAAAAGACTTTAAAACAAAAACTGTAACAAGAGATAAAGAAGGGCACCACATAATGATAAAGCGAAGAATCCAACAACAGGATATAACACTTGTAAATATCTATGCACCCAACATAGGAGCACATAAATATATAAAGCAATTATTAAGAGACATAAAAGGAGAAATAGACAGTAACACAATAATAGTAAGGAAATTTAACACTCCACTTACACCAATGGATAGATCATCCAAACTGAAGATCAATAAGGAAACATTCCAGCTATTCCACTTCTGGGTATTTATCCCAAGAACATGAAAACACAAATGCATACAGATCATGCACCCCTATGTTCATTGCAGCATTATTCACAATAGCTAAGACTTGGAAGCAACCTAGATGCCCATCAAGGGATGAAGGGGTAAAGAAGATGTGGTATATATACACAATGGAACACTACTCAGCCAAAAGAAATGATGAAATACGGCCGTTTGTGACTACATGAATGGACCTTGGGGGTATTATGCTAAGTGAAATAAGTCAGAGGGAGAAAGTCAAATGCAGTATGATCTCACTCATTAGTAGAAGATAAAAACAACAACAAACAATCACATAGAGACAGAATTTGGATTGGTGGTTACCAGAGGGGAAGGAGGGAGGGATGAGGGCAAAAGAGGTGATTGGGCATGTGTGCATGTGTGTGTGTGTAGTGATGGATGGTAATTAGTCTTTGGGTAGTGAACATAATGTAATCTACACAGCAATCAAAATATAATGACATACACCTGAAATTTGTATAATGTTATAAACCAATGTTACCTAAATAAAAATAAAATTCAAGAAAAAAAAGACAGAGAATTCTATAATTTTTCCTCCCATCCATATGTTGACTATTCTCCTATAACTGTATTTTATCTAAAATAAACTTCTTGGGCTGAAAATTAAGCCTAGCTTTTGTTTGTCTATTGATTTTAACTATAATGCACTTGAAATTTTAAAAAAACAATGTGAAAATATGTAAAAATAAAATCTTGTCTTTCCTTTAAAATAATTTCTGTAACAAAATTGTATTTCAATTTAACACTGTTTAAAAATGAAGCACCTATACAGGAATGTTTTCTTACACTTACGATATTATGAAAAACAATTAAAATCAATAAAGAGATAAAATTCTAAAAAAAAAAGAATCTACGGGATTTCAGAGTGTGCCAATAGCATGGCAAACTCCAAAATTATATCTGGAATCAGTGTTAATAGCGACAGTTTTCCCCTTTTGCCAGTGTGCAAACTCAAGTAAAAGCTTTGAATTCAGTGGCTTGCACTGAATTTGCAATCAGAAAGTCCACGTTTCATGAGGGGAAATTATGACATAATCAGTTATAAAAACCAGTTTGGCATAACTGGCATGGAAATTTCACTTTCAGGAGCCATCACAAATAGAAGTCTATGTTGACGTTGTCCCATCGGATGTCTAAGAGATGTGGGTGTCTAAGAGATCATCTTGTGGCTTTGAGACTAAAGCTGGGTAACTGAGGGTTACTGTAAATATTCAATAAGATTACCTTTCCACCTTGTTCCCAACTCATACATAGATGAAAAGAAGTTAATCTTGTCAATTTGCCATTTTCTTGTTTAACCCAAGGAGTGACTCAAGGGTCACAAGAATTTATGAGCTTGTTTTACAGAAGAAAAAGAATGCCTTCATGGATGTTATAATTACCAAATAACCAGCCCCCAGCCACTGTTGATGCCCAGAAGGCAGATTGCCCAAGGGCTTATCTGGAGTGAAAGAAACATGGATTACCCTTTTGTTTCTCCAAAACTCCTTCTGCCAAGCCCCTTAGCTCTATAAAACCCCCTTCTTTCTCCTCTTGTTAAAGCAGATTTGAGAGAACCTATCCTCCTGCCTTCTGTTTTGGCCAAATCAAATAAACCTTTCTCTATCACCAAGCACCATGTCTCAGTGATTGGCTTACTGCACATCCAGTACATGAATTTGAGATTAAGAGGTTCGGTATTGTGGGGACCTGGAATTGGCCACCCCAAGATATGTCTCTTTGGCATCAGGATTATTTGAGGCTAATTGCTTTTGATAAACTGGGACAGGGAAGGAGGCTCTGAGGAATGGAACTTGCCCTTTGTTAGGACACGTTTACATTTGTAAGGTAAATCTCTATCTGTAAAAGTTGCCTCCCTCTCTGTACCAGGAAGAAGAAAGGAGATGACCTTCTCTCCAAAAACTCTTAATCAATACCAAAGGCAAGGACTAAAATCTGCATTTTATTGTTCTAGTCTGGTAACCTCCTGTAACTGACTTTCCTCCCCCTCCCAACGTTGGCATCTCCTTAAAGATTAAGCATCTTTCTTTAGGCTGGGAACTGATTGCGGGGCTCATCTGTGACCCCCCCCCCAGCCTGAGGCAACACACCTGCCACCCTGCGGCGTTCACTGGGACAGCAGACCTATCTGTTGTTTCCATCAAGTTCTGTGCTGACAGACTGGCCTCATGACTATTGTAAAAGGGACATTTCAATCACATGTGAAACACCCTGTTTAGGGGTATATAACCACTATGTGCACCCCACTTCTTCGGTGCCCTTTCTTCCTTCTGGAAGAAAGGCCCTGGGCCATGGTTCCTCATAAAGCTTTGTTTAATTTTCTCTTGCTATTCTGTCTCATGTGAATTTAATTCATTCTCGGGCCAGACGAACCCACATTTGGGGAGAGGAAATGTCCTCCTCCCCTACAGTTTCAAGACCAATTCTATAGTTACAAGGCAATCATGTGGAATGGAGTGGGGTTCTCCATTACCAGGGAGGATAGTACAGTAACTAGATTTGAAGTGTTACAATATTGTAAAATGATGGAGAGATTGGTTAACAGGGCCTGTTCATAGGTAATAGAGAGGTGCTGTGTCTTATGAACTTGTAAGAGATCAATCAGATACAGCATGGGAACACAAAGGTCAGGGGGAGAACCTAAAGAGTGGTGGCTTTGTCAATTAGGACAGAAGCTGTGGCTACTGCATGCAGGCATGGGGACATTCTGCTGCCACAGGGTCTAACTGGCATGAGAAACATGCTACAGCATGTATATGAGAGGCAAACATTTATCTCAGAATATCTGCAGAAATGTCATTATTTTTAAGGCAATAGAAATGAAAAGGTCTGTCCAAATTAGGTAATTACCTTAAGTTAGGTAAAATTTGAATAGAGTTGGGGATGTGGACAATGTTAATTTTAAGGCTTGAAAGGATGTTAATGCCTCTGAGGGCCAGGAAATGGGTTCTGGAGTGGGATATGGCAGGAGGGCATGTAGAGGTTTAGGAAGAGCAGCAAAATCAGGAATCCAATGGAAGCAATAGCCAGCTGCTCCTAGAAATTTATGTAGCTGTTTTTTCACTTAGGGGGAAAGATGGACAAAATTGACTCACGATGTTTTGGGATGATCTTTTGAATTCCCTGAGATAACTCATGTAGGTAAGAATTGTCTGCACACATTGAAGTTTAGATGGGTAGGATTTATGGCCCATTCAGTTGGTGCCTTGAGGAGAATGAGGCACTGCTTACTTTGCTTACAAACTAAAATATCATCAACATAATGAACAAGAGAGGAGCCTTGGGTAAAAGCTAAAGTCTAATTGGTTTTAAGGATTTGGGATAATTACTGAGAGAGACTTACAATACCCCTGAGGTAAGCAAGGCCATCTTAGTTGTCTCCCTATTCAGGCCTTCCATGGACTGGATGAGAAAATCAGCTTTACCCAGTCCACCAATTCAAAGGTTAATCTCATCCAGAAATACCCACAAAGACACCCAGAAGAGTGTTTAACCAAGTATCTGGGGACTCTGTGGCCCAGTCAAGCTGACACATAAAATTGACCATCAGAAATTCTAATTTAGATCCTCTAGCCATCTTCTATCCCTACTGCACCCCAAGATCATGCATATTTCTCTATTTGCAAATTAAGTAAATTATCATTAAAGGTTTAAATTATTCCTGCTACATGTGACTTTGTTTATTTCATTCTAGTTTTCCAACCTATGTAGATCCTTTCATATTTCAGTGCTTTCATGTATCAATTAGGTCCCTTTCATAGCTTTGTATCATCTCTGTATTTGATTCTCAATATCTGAATTTTATATCTTCTAAACCACTGCTAAAAATTTTGAGAAGTGGAGGGCAAAGGATAAAACCTTGTCAGCACATCTGAAGATATTTCTCAAATCATTTGAAGACTACTCATTTAGATAAGTTTATTACAGTTAAGCTGGTATAACTACATAACTGTAATAAACTTATCTAAATCAGTAGTCCTCAAAGAATAGAGAGTGATGTTTCTTATGTTGCCCATGGGGGCATGCATGAAATTCAATGAGAAGTGATAGCATGTATGAACTTTTAAAACCCTAAAAGTAATTCTGATATATAACTTCAACTTCCCAGTCCCCACCAATTCAATAAGACTGTAGGGACCTGGAAATGGCCGCCCCAAGATATGTCTCTTTGGCATGATGATTTTTTGAGGCTGGTTCCTTTGCAGACAGGAAAGCAACTGAAAAGTAGAACTTGCTTACCCTTTGTGAGAGACATTTACATTGTAAAGGAACTCTCCATCTGTAAAGATATCTCCCTCTCTGTACCAGGAAGGGGAGATGACCTTCTCTCTAGAAACTCTTATTCAATGCCAAAGGCAAGGACTTAAATCTGCATTTTGTTTACTGTACTTGTGTGGTAATCTCCCATGATCAACTCCCCCTCCCAACGTTGGCATTCCTTTAAGGATTAAGGATCTTTCCTTAGGCTAGGAACTGATTGCTGCGCTCACCTGTGACCACCCAGCTCAAGACAATAGACTTGCCTCCTGCTGTGTCTATCAAGCACTGAGCCAACAGGGCAATCTTGTGACTATTGTGGGAGGGACATTTCAATCATATGTGAAACACCCTGTTTGGGGTATATAACCACTCTGTGCACCCCACTTCTTCAGTGCCCTTTCTTCCTTCTGGAAAAAAGGCCCCGGGCCATGGTCCTTATTAAGCTTTGTTTAATTTTCTCTTGCTATTCTGTCTCATGTGAATTTAATTCAGTCTCCAGCCAGACGAACCCACATTAGGTAGAGGAAAAGTCTTCCTCCCCTACAAGACCATCAAATCTTATCGAAAATAGTAATTGTTCAGGAAAAAGTAGGTTCTTACACTTCAATGAAAGAGTTAAACTATATGAATGAACCATTTATAATGTTAGAGAGTTTCACTCACATAATTTCTGGATCACTAATACCACCTAATGCATTTGTTCCCACAGACATGACATTCCACTGTTAAAAAGAAAACCACAGACCCAAAATGGCATCATTCATGCCAAAGCCCATGATACCAAACCTAGATTTAATAGCTGACCTAATTGCAGTTTTAACCTACTCCAGAAATGTAATCCTAATCAATTACTCCGGAATTTTCTGGTCAAGCACCAATAAGGTGATCTGTCATGTGGCCCTTCTCCATCCCCTAGAGGAGGAATAGGTAATCTGCATAACAAAACCAGTGCTAGGGGGCCCATCCAGTGGCGCACGTTCCTCTTCTGCAGCCTGGGGTTTGCTGGTTTGGATCCTGGGTGTGGGCATAGCACCGTTTGGCAAGCCATGCTGTGGCAGTCATCCCACATATAAAGTGGAGGAAGATGGGCATGGATGTTAGCTCAGGGCCAGTCTTCCTCAGCAAAAAGAGGACACTTTTACTTCCTAGATGAGATGCTGCCCAATTCATGAATCACTTAATAAAGCCAATTCGATATTCAAATTTACTCGGTTGAATTTCTCTTTTTGACAGATTTGGTGGCAGCGTTGGGACTGAAGTGAGCTTTCCATGGCACTCAGAGACAACAGGAAACACAGGTGTGACAGTCCATGAATTCTTTTTAGTTTATTGTCTTTCTCCTCCTTTTGGAGGGCTGTTGGCAAGTTTTTTGCAGTTGAGTTCCCCTCTTTTTGTGTTCAAGCTCCCAGTCTATCTTGGCTTTCCAGTCCAGGGATTAGGGGGCCAGCTTGGAGCAGACAGGTGGTTCCATCTGGAGCCCTTGTATAGTCTGCAATTCTATGATGGTTTTGTTAGGGCTCAAGGAAGGCCGCCCCAAGGTGCACCACTCTAGTAGGTGGATTATTTCGAGTTGAAGACAATAAAGGCTCAGAAGACTCAGGAAGAACATTCGACCTTCCCCCACCAAACTGCCTAAAAGAATTTAACATAGAAGGCCTGTTCCAGGAAGGAGCTCACACCATATGATCCATATGATAGCTATAACATAATGTAAAATAGCTGTGATATAAAGACACCAATAAACCCATGTTTTGGCCCAACAAAACCTGTTTGCCAAACATTTGCATTTCCGTCTCCATGTAAATTGTCTTCCTCCCCTCTGAAACCCCAAATCACTACCCCCAACATCCTCCTTGGTTGTAGCTAAAGATGCTTAAACAGGCAACCTCTGCCAGATGGCTGAGTTACTCAGTTTTTCTTGAGTTTCTCCCATGTACACATGTTATTAAACTTTAATTTTCTCTTGCTAACCTGCCTTTTTAATTATTTGACCAGCCATAAGAACCTGAAGGGAAAGGTGGGTGGGGGGTGGAATTCTCCCACTTCCCCTGTAGTTTCCTCTCCCCAGTTCCTGTCTGCAGACCCCATTTACTGGGGTTTGTTGATTAGGTCTGTCTCTAGTCCTGGTCCACAGTCTCCATTTACTGGAGTCTGCTGGTTTAGTCCCCACTGGGAATGACTGGTGGTGCACACAGGGCCCTCTATTGGCCAGTCCAAAGTCGCATCTAAACCCCGGCCCCTGTTTCTGTCCCCAGATTCTACGTTTGGAACTGCTGATGGTTTGGTCTGCAGTTCCCCATCTGCTTGGAATGGGTCACCACATTCTGAGTTGAGAGCAGCTGATGACAGCTTCAGTTCTCCGTTAGTTTGGAAGCTGTCTGCAGTCTCCATTCTTTGGGGCCTGAAGGTTCAATCCTGATCCCAGTCCTTAGTTTGTTGGTTACGGCTGGTGTCCATAGTTCTGTTTCCTCAGTTACTGTTGGTTTCTGTTAATGTGCATGTGTTTATCTTGTTTTGTACACAGGGCCTTATCTTGGCCAAGACACAGTAATATCTCTTGGTTACTGCTGGTATATTAAGGTACATAAGTTTGTTTGTCTTGTTTTGTGTAGAATAAGGCTAATTGCTAATACGATCCTTTATATGCAAAGAGTTTAATCTTGGTTTGTCTCTGAGAGCTTGGCTTGGAAGCCATCAAGTTGGGGGCTCCAAAATATGGCCAAATAGAAATGTGAGTTGCACCTCATTTGTAGTTAGACATGACTGGACAGAAATGAGAGTTAAACTCCATTTGCAGCCAGGTACCTATCAAACTGTCAGGCCTCAGGGGAATTATAATGCCCATTGTGGGGAACGTTCCAATTAGACACGATTATTCATTTAAGAAATGCACTAGAGAGCAAGGGATCCCAAATTGGACACATAGAATGGGATGCCTAGTTTAACTGGTATGCAGAAGCTTATAAAAGACTTCAAGATTCCAAAATAACTTCATTAAAAGACTCATTACAAAAGGATAATGAAAAATTAAAGATGCAAAAGGTAACTAAAACAACACTTAGGGCTACCCATTACACACTCCAAGGGGTCAATTTTCCAAAAAACACTGGTCCAGAAATTGATGTCTCAACTGTAAGCACTTGGAGTATGAGAAAAGTGATTGTACTCAGGAGTTCTATTTAATCCTTCAACATCAACTTAAACAACTCCATATGAGGCCCTCCCAGAGTTGACGAAACTCTGTGGTGTTCTCCAGTAAACTATTACCAGTAATTCCCTTACACAGCCGAGGGAAACTAAAACTAAAATTAACAGAGTTGTTCAATACTGCCAGAAATATTTGTTTGTCCCGACTGAAACCGGACAAGATACTTGAAAGGATTTAGTAACTTTATGATCAGAAATTTGTCTAAATTGGAAGCTGATATTCAGAGCCTGATAAGAATTGTTTTTGGCTATCTCCCCTAAGCTAAAATAAAACTATGTGCCTGGAAGGAAAAAAGCAAATTGGAGAAAATGTAGTTGGATGGGCTTGTCAGTCCAATTCTTTAAGGAATTAAAAACAGCTATCTTTGTTATACAAATCTCATCTTTACAGGACAAAAGGTATGGCTATGAAAAGTGGTTCAAAGCTCCATTATACTTTTTTCCAGCTATTGAGACATTGGAACCAGAATTGGCTGCACTTAAGTCTGTGCCATTGTGATGTAAATTTCCTATCCCCATCTTCTCTAGGACCTAAGAGTCGTTCTTTAAAATGCAATGGTTCTCATCAAGAAGGGCAAAAAAAGGAGAGGAGGTATTTTGAAATTGGCAAATGAAAAATCTTAACTGTCTTCTCCACAAATATTAGTAACTATTAAGGTTTCTGTTTGCTTTTGTCTATATGTTAGTGTGTGTGTCCACATATATACAGCCATGTACTGCATAATGATGTTTCAGTCAATGATGAACTGCCTATACCATGGTGGTCCCATAAGATCAGTACGATAATAGCCTAGGTGTGTAGTAGGTTGTACTCCCTAGGTTTCTGTAAGAGCACTCTGATGTTTGCTCAATGACAATTGCCTAATGATACATTTCTCAAAACATATCCCTGTCATTAAGTGATACACAATTCTATGTTGTAAATGTGAGGTGTTTTTCTACTTGCACATGGTAATGCTAAAATTGATTTGTATAAAAGAGTTCTATTTAACTGGACTAAAGGTCAAGTGCTAGTATGGATTGGTCATTTTAAAGGTCTAAGAATATAGAAACTAACCCAAATGTTTTTCATGTTCATGTGATCTAGAGTTAATCTTTAGAAAATAAAAACTAGTTTAGCTTAGCTGATATGATTAAAACAGACATGTCTTTAAAGTTATCAACGTTGAATATAATTCAGATGAGCAACTCTTATTCTACTTAGGTTTATTAGTCAAATAAGCTCGTGTTATCTCTGTTACAAAATTTGTCATCAAGAAAAATAACTTAGAATGATGGCTGATTTTGTCCAATGTCTTGACAAATAAAAATGGCAAGCAATAGGATATATTGGAGTATTTGAGGAAGCCGTTTAATGTAAACCTAATTCGGCCTGACTTTGTTTTTTCCAAAAGGGCCTGACATGGCCATTGAGCACACATTGTATATCTGCTTTAAAATATTTCCTATGGCAAGAACAAAGGTCCTTGAGATAAAGGTGCAACTTCCCCCCACATTGGCATTTCCTTAGGGATAAGCATCTTTTCTTAGGGTAGGAACTGATTGCTATGCTCACCTTTGACCACCCAGCTCACCTGTGACCACCTAGCTTGAGACAGCAGACCTGCCACCCGGCTGTGTTCACTGAGACAGCAGACCTATCTGCTGTTTCCATCAATTGCTGTGCCGACAGAGCAGTCTTGCGACTATTGTAAAAGGGACATTTCAATCCTATGTGAAACATCCTCTCTGGGGGTATGTAACCACTCTGTGCACCCCACTTCTTCAGTGCCCTTTCTTCCTTCGGGAAGAAAGGCCCCAGGCCATGGTCCTCAGCTTCCAGCTCAGAATAAACTCTCCCAAATTTTCATTTATAGATTGGTTATGGATTATTTTTGTCGACAGTTCTTGGCATAGCCACAGTAGGATTTCAGAGAAACCACTGGCGACCACATGGAATCTACACTGAACTGGTATTCGGTACCAATAAGGGCCCACTGAGCCTCCCAGATCACTGCATTCTTCAGGTGACCCTGGTGAGTTCTCCTGAAATCCGGACCTCCTTATTTTAAGTTGACAGTCCAAGAGTTTATATGAGCTGGTTAAGGTCTTAAGACTAGGTGTCTACCTAGGTAAGAGGAACCTAGGAGGAATTTGCTAGGCCAGAGGAGTCTAGAGGGAAGTTCCTAGGCAAGAGGAGCCTGGAGGAACTTGGGAGTGAATGGGGAAGGCTGATGTTTTTAATTTGGCTTTGAAGTGGAAAGAATTGTGTTTATGAAGTCTGAACAAACTGCTTGATAGAGAAATGAGAGACTGAACGTGTTCAGCTCCAAAGAAAAGGGACATTTGCTCCTCCTGGCCTTTACCAAAAGGCATCCTTAGGTGACTAAGGACCTCAGCGGGAGTGTCGGAGGATCAATCCTCACGACATGCAGCGGTCCCATAGGGAACTCCACTGTCATTCACAGTAATTAACTACAGGCTCGTCTGGGGACGCACACATAAGGGCTGGTCACCCGACGCTCCGAGCACCCATGGTGGTTTTAGACAACTGGCGGGAGAAAACCGAGGCATGTAAGAGAGTGTTTACGACCTTTCTATAGTGAGTAATACTCACAAGCAGCACACTTTCTGACCCATTACACTGTCCTTAGAAGTTGTTTGGACTTTATAACAAAACAAAATTAAAAGAGAAGCAGGAAATTGAGCTTCTAAAATGGCCAGATTAGTTCCCGAATGGGCAGCCTCTCCTCCAGACTCCAGTTGGCTTCATGCTGTGACTGTAATTGCTTAACAAAGGGGAATCCCAAGCCAGATTGCTAAGGCCAAAGGAAAGAAAGATAGAAAGAGGAAAAAAACTGGGAAAACAATCAATCAACAGCTAAACGGATAAAGGAAACGTGGTGTACATATACATACAAGGGAATATTATTCAGCCATAAACAGAAGGAATCCTGCCATTTGTGACAACATGGATAAACCTGGAGGACATTATGCTAAGCGAAGCCAGACAGAGAGAGAGAATATGTCGCCTATATGTGGAATTTTAAAACTTTGAACTCATAGAACTGGAGAGTAGAACAGTGGTTACTAAGGGCTGGGAGCAGGGAAAACAGGGATATGTTGGTCAAAAGGTACAAGTTCTGGGAATCTAATGTACAGCATGGTGACTACAGTTAGTAATACTTCTATTTTATAGTTGAAATTTACTAAGAGAGGAGGTCTTAAATGTTCTCACTTCACCCCTCAAAAAATGGTAACCATGTGAGGGGATGGATGTGTTAATTAGCTTGATTGTGCTAATCATTTTACAATGTATAAATATATAAAATCATCACATGTAACCTTAAATATATACAATTTTTATTTTTCAATTACACCTTAATAAAGCCAGAAAAAAAAGAAGTTATATTTTGTTGTCATTGATTAATTTTCAGTGGGTAAAGTTTCTAGTTCATGATTCCTGGTTTCAATTTCTGTTTTCCCAATTTTCTTCTTTCTACCAGGTTAGACGAGGTAACTTAAGAAAACTTCAATTTTCTTGAAATTAAAGAATCTGTCTTTCCATTTCTGTCTTCTTTCTAATTTTCCTGGCAGTGCCAGAGGGCTTTTATTAATTTGTCATATTAAGGAGGTGAGTGTTCTCAGTCTGACTTCCCACTTAAACACTAAAAGGCATGAAACACAGAGACTATACCACGTAATAAATTAATCACCTTTTATTTGTGACTTCTATAATCTATATTTATTATAAACACAAGGAGTGTGTGGAAAAGCCAACTTTGTCCAAAATAGTAATATCCTCACAGTCTTCATGCTTAATAGTGGAAGAAGCAGTCTCCAATTCATTACTGCACGATTGATCATCCAATCTCCCTCATTTTGAGAACTGCTCCCTCTTCTCCATTCATATGCCTACCGGAGTAGCCAAGTTAATGCTTAACTCTTGCATTAACTGGATATTGGGTGTTAGTCTGGATATTAACATCTTATCCAAGCTAATCCAGTAAGACCCTACCCTGAGATTTTGTAACTGGGACTTAGAATTTGATCATACCATGTACTCCAAGTGTCAATTTCCTTCCCAAATCACTGTTACCTGCCTCAAGTCTATGTGTAAAGGGATTTTTGTCATGTCTCTTCTTATATTGTCCACACAGCCATGACATTGCAATACTCACTGTGGTCCACTCTGATATTCCCAGCTCCTTCCTCCATAAGAAAATTTCTCATCACTTCTGGTCAGCCCTTGTCTGCCAGGACATAGTCACCTCATTAGCATATGGCTCTCTGTGCACTGGTACCAACAAAAGGGTTTCTCTGTTTCAGGATGAGTTTCCTGTACTGCCCACTCTTTAATTCCAGAAAGTATTGTTACATGAGGTTGAACAGCTGTATCAGTCTTTACAGAAGGACTGGGTAACTAAAGGAAATTATAGCATAAAAAAGGGAGAAAATTAAACTAAATAATTAATATAACATCTACCACCGTGTTTTATTATTTCATGTGGAAAAGATATCCAGACCACAAACCACACAAAGGCAATCATCCAAAAGTATAAATAACCTGATTATGTTATAGATGACTTCTTTTTCAAATATGTATTCTGTTGAGTTAAATGTGCTAAAATCCGTCTTGTTTAGTTGAACATTGTAAGTACTAATGTACCTCTGACTCACACACAAGGGACAGTTGTAGACAGTGGCAAAGGAAAGTGATGAGTGGTTCTCCAGACTTGCAGAAAACCACTCTGAGAGCAAGAAAAAAAGAAAGGAATTGAGAAGAACTACTAAAACACCCCAAAAAAAGAAAAAGTGACAAAATGGGAATAAATACATATTTATCAATAGCTACTTTAAATGTCAATGGATTAAATGCTCCAATCAAATGCCATAGGGTGGCCAGCTGGATAAAAAAACAAGATCCATGTATATGCTGCATACAAGTGACACACTTCAGACCTACAGACACTCATAAACTGAAAGTGAAAGGATGGAAAAAGATATTCCATGCAAATGGCAAAGAAAAGAAAGCAGGGGTAGCAATACTTATATCAGACAAAATAGACTTTAAATCAAAAACTGTAATAAGAGACAAAGACGGGCACTACATAATGATAAAGGGAACAATCCAACAAGAAAATATAACACTTGTAAATATCTATGCACCCAACATAGGAGCACCTAAATATATAAAGCAATTATTAACAGACATAAGAGGAGAAATAGACAGTACCACAATAATAGTAGGGGACTTTAACACTCCACTTACACCAATGGATAGATCATCCAAACAGAAGATCAATAAGGAAACACTTGCCTTAAAGGACACATTAGACCAGATGGACTTAGTAGATATATACAGAACATTCCATCCAAAAACCACAGAATACACATTCTTTTCAAATGCCCATGGAACATTCTCCAGGATTGATCACACATTAGGCCACAAAACTAGTCTCAATAAGTTTAAGAAGATTGAAATAATACCATACATCTTTTCTGACCACAAAGGTATGAAACTGGAAATCAAACAGAAAGAAAACCAGAAAAGCCACAAAAATGTGGAGATTGAACAAAATGCTACTGAAGAATGATTGGCTCAACGAAGAAATCAAAGAAGAAATCAAAAAATTCCTGGAGACAAATGAAAATGAAAACACGACATGCCAAAATCTGTGGGATACAGCAAAAGCGGTTCTATGAGGGAAGTTTATAGCAATTCAGGCCTACCTCAACAAAGAAGAAAAATCCCAAATAGACAATCTAAAAGTGCACCTAAAGGTACTGGAAAAAGAATAACAAACAAAGCCCAAAATCAGCAGAAGGAAAGAAATAATAAAAATCAGAGCAGAAATAAACGAAATAGAGACTAAAAAAACAATAGAAAAAATTAATGAAACCAAGAGCTGGTTCTTTGAAAAGATAAACAAAATTGACAAACCCTTAGCTAGAGTCACCAAGAAAAAAAGAGAGAAGGCTCAAATAAATAAAATCGGAAACGAAAGAGGAGAGATTACAACGGACACCTCAGAAATACAAAAGATAATAAGAGAACACTATGAAAAGCTATACGCCAACAAATTGGATAATCTAGAAGAAATGGATAAATTCTTAGAAACATACAACCTTCCAAAACTGGACCAAGAAGATGTAGAAAATTTGAATAGACTGATCACCAGTAAGGAGATTGAAACAGCAATTAAAAACCTCCCAAAAAATAAAAGTCCAGGACCAGATGGCTTCCCTGGTGAATTCTACCAAACATTCAAAGAAGACTTAACACCTACCCTTCTCAAACTCTTCCAAAAAATTGAAGAGGAGGGGAGGCTTCCTAACTCCTTCTACGAAGCAAACATTATCCTGATACCAAAACCAGAGAAGGACAACAGAAAAAAAGAAAATTACAGGCCAATATCACTGATGAACGTCGATGCAAAAATCCTCAACAAAATACTAGCAAATCAAATACAACAATACATTAAAAAGATCATACATCATGATCAAGTGGGTTTCATTCCAGGGATGCAGGGATGGTTCAACATCTGCAAATCTATCAACGTGATACACCACATTAACAAAATGAAGAATAAAAATCACATGATCATCTCAATAGATGCAGAGAAAGCATTTGACAAGATACAGCATCCATTTATGATAAAAACTCTAAATAAATTGGGTATAGAAGGAAAATACCTCAACATAATAAAGGCCATATATGACAAACCCACAGCAAATATCATTCTCAATGGAGAAAAACTGAAAGCTATCCCTCTAAGAACAGGAACCAGACAAGGATGCCCACTGTCACCACTCTTATTTAACATAGCATTGGAAGTCCTAGCCACAGCAATCAGGCAAGAAAAAGAAATAAAAGGGATCCACATTGGAAAAGAAGAAGGGAAACTGTCACTCTTTGCAGATGACATGATTTTATGTCTAGAAAACCCTAAAGAGTCCACTAAAAAACTTTTAGAAATAATAAAGGAATACAGTCAAGTTGCGGGATACAAAATCAATGTACAAAAATCCGTCGCGTTTCTATACACTAACAACAAAGTAGCAGAAAGAGAAATTAAGAATACAATCCTATTTACAACTGCAACAAAAAGAATAAAATACCTAGGAATATACTTAACAAAAGAGGTGAAAGATCTGTACACCGAAAACTATAAAACATTGTTGAAAGAAATCGAAGAAGACACAAAGAAATGGAAAGATATTCCATGCTCTTGGATTGGAAGAATTAACATTGTTAAAATGTCCATACTTCCTAAAGCAATCTATAGATTCAACGCAATCCCTATCAAAGTTCCAACAACATTTTTTACAGAAATAGAACAAAGAATCCTAAAATTTATATGGAACAACAAGAGACCCCGAATAGCCTAAGGATTCCTGAGAAAAAAGAACAAGGCTGGAGGTATCACACTCCCTGATTTCAAAATATACTACAAAGCCATAGTAACCAAAACAGCATGGTACTGGCACAAAAACAGACACACAGATCAATGGAACAAAATTGAGAGCCCAGAAGTAAACCCACACGTTTATGGACAGCTAATATTCGACAAAGGAGCCAAGAGCATACAATGGAGAAAAGAGAGTCTCTTCAATAAATGGTGTTGGGAAAACTGGACAGCCACATGCAAAAGAATGAAAGTAGACCATTCCCTTATACCATGCACAAAAATCAACTCAAAATGGACTAAAGACTTGAATGTAAGACCCGAAACCATGAGACTTCTAGAAGAAAACATAGGCAGTACGCTCTATGACATTGGTCTGAGCAGCATATTTTCAAGTCCCATGTCTGACCGGGCAAGGGAAACAAAAGAAAAAATGAACAAATGCGACTACATCAAACTAAAAAGCTTCTGCACAGCAAAGGAAACCATCAACAAAACGAAAAGACAACCTAACAATTGGGAGAAGATATTTGCCAACCACATATCAGATAAGGGGTTAATATCCAAAATATACAAAGAACTCATACAGCTCAACAACAAAAAAACCAACAATCCAATTAGAAAATGGGCAAAAGATCTGAAGAGAGATTTCTCCAAAGAAGAAATACAGATGGCCAACAGGCATATGAAAATATGCTAAACATCATTAGCTATCAGGGAAATGCAAATCAAAACTACAATGAGGTATCACCTCACTCTGGTCAGAATGGCTATAATTAACAAGACAGGAAACAACAAATGTTGGAGAGGGTGTGGAGAGAAGGGAACGCTTGTTCACTGCTGGTGGCAGTGGAAACTGGGGCAGCCACTATGGAAAGCAGTTTGGAGCATCCTCAGAAAATTAAGGATAGATCTACCATATGATCCAGCTATTCTACTGCAGGGTATTTATCCAAAAAACTTGAAAACACAAAGGCATAAAGATACTTGCACCCCTATGTTCATTGCGGCATTATACACAATAGCCAAGACTTGGAAGCAACCTAGGTGCCCATCAAGGGATGAATGGATAAAGAAGATGTGGTATTTATACACGATGGACTACTACTCAGCCATAAGAAATGACGAAATCCGGCCATTTGTGACAACATGGATGGACCTTGAGGGTATTATGCTGAGTGAAATAAGCCAGAGGGAGAAAGTCAAATACCATATGATCTCACTCATAAGTAGAAGATAAAAACGACAAAAAAAAAAAAAAAAAACACATAGCATTGGAGATTGGACTGGTGGTTACCATTGGGGAAGAGGGGAGGGCAAAAGGGGTGATTAGGGTCACATGTGAGGGGATGCACTATAATTAGTGTTCGGGTGGTGAACATGATGTAATGTATCTGGAATTTGAAATATGATGCACATCCGAAAAAAAAAAATTGAAAAAATAAATAAATAAATAAAACTAAAAAAAAGAAAGAAAGAAAACCACTCTGTGCAAATCACTCCATATATGGGATGAAATACAGGCCAGTTGGCCTGTAAATCTCCGTGGGACCAAGGAATGTATGAGGATCTTCCCTGTATCCTGTACCCATGCTCGTGCCACGATGTCTTGTTTCTTCTCTAGATAGATATTCTTGAAGCTAAGTGGCTTTCTATGATGACATATTTGTTGACTGTCATCTATCATATACACCATCCACAAGGAAAGCAACTAAGAAGTTAAAAATGTATAGAGTAGCCTCTCACAAATGTCCCTCATCCCCAACCTCATGCCCTTCTCTTCAGGTATGTCCCTCTCCATGACGCACTGTGTGCCTTTTGGGAAACTATGCCCATGATGACAGGAAATTATTTTGCTTTAAGATGTATCTGACTTCTGCTGCAGTGTATTTTTTTTTTCTGATTTTTGTCCCCGAATCCCCCCAGTACATAGCTGTATATTTTAGTTGTGGGTCCTTCTAGTTGTGGCATGTGGGATGCTGCCTCAGCGTGGCCTGACAAGTCGGGCCATGTCCGCACCCAGGATCTGAACCGGCGAAAGCCTGGGCCACCGAAGTGGAGTGTGCGAACTTAACCACTCGGCCACGAGGCCGGTCCCTCCTGCAGTGTATTTTTACAGTTTTGAGTTACAAAGTCTGAAATAGCAAGCCAGGGGTTCTAAAATTCTCTGCACCACCATCCGTTACAGAAGTTGTCTCATTATTCTTCCTATTTCCAGCAGGCAGTGGTAGAAACACATACACACACATGCATCTTCAATGTATAAATACCAATTCTTATAAAATAGCATAATCTCGACCCATATGGTATAAGATAAATATTTTTCTTACCAGCCACAGACTTTGCAGAGCCAGCAATATGACAACGAAATATTTAATATTCCTATGGTGCAGATCAGTGCTAACTCTTTTCTTTCATCTCCAACTTGCACTTTCAATTTTACCCCACCAACCTGCTAGAACTGAAAATAAACTCATTGTCAAAATCTACCTCTTAATAGCTGTTTCTTTTGCTGTGTGAAGTCCCAATAGAAGCTACAAAATTTGTTCTTGTGATGTCTAAAATTTTTAGGCAAGAGATACCCTACTCAGATTGTCTTTTTTTTCCCTTCTTTTTCTTGGAAGGAAGGGGAACACAGCTTCTTTCTTCCAATTACAAAGTTACATTTAGGTGTTAGTGAGTGATGGTGTTTTCTACCACGTGGAGAAAGCCAGTCTATAGGCATATGGAAAAGAGTTAGTGGGCAAAGGAAAAGAGTCCTGAGTGCATTGCAGAGTCTGGGCTGGCTGTTCCCAACGCCCAGCTGAATTCCTGCCCTTCTTATAACTGAATTGTTCTCTTCCTTTCATTTCACCAGGTTTCATCGTATCTCTCCAATCAATTTCCTTACTAACTAAGGCTAATTCAAATTTGCTTTATGTCACTTAAAAGCAAAGGAAAGCTCACCAGTACACCAAACTAACTAAAAAAAAAAAATAGTTTTTTGTCTCAGACCACCTGGTCCTGTTTAAGAAAAGGGAGACATAATTACTCTGACTTTATATTGGCATAGGTATTGTAGAGTGTTAGCTCAAAATATTAGTGTGTTTGCTTTCTATGCATTTCACTCCCTCTTTTCACTCACTCTTATTCAAGAGCTAGTTTTCCTCCTCCAGCTTACAACAAAACAGAAGCAAAGTTAAATCTGAGAGGAAGATTCTGAGATCTAGGCTTGCAGAGCCAGCTTTCTTGTTTAATAGACTAGAGGAGTTGGGGGGGGTGGTAGGAGAGAAGGCAAAGAGTAGATCCAAGACAGAGCAAAGACAGATGGGAGAGAAAAACCAATAGTCTTGAAGGTGGGAAGAAGAAGGAACATTTTTGTCTCAAATACCAGAAAGTAGAATAGAAAGGACAAAAATGACCAAATGGACTCAAGAGTTAGCATCATCCCATGTCATCCACTTATGGACAACTTACAGTTCAACAGTTCTGGAAACCTCCTAGCCTCTTAATAGGAGAAGGAGCATTGGACATGTTGTGTGGGGATGGAGGCATGAAGGGAGCATTTTGCCTCTGATCAATGGGGAACAGAATAGAACCAATTATGGATATATCTACGTGAAACATCAGTAAGTGTACAACCTCTGGTACAGGGGAAAGCCAGTGCCCAGCCCAAAAGGAAGAGTCCAAGATTTCAACCACTTTTCTGTGAAACTAAAACCTTATGCAAGAGAGACCTTAGGGTTTACTTCTAAAAGGTTATAACTTCCCAGAGGAGAAGAAATAGACCCAAATAGTGGGTTTCAAAACAGAAAGCTGTTGCTTTCTGCTTTTTATTTCTCTGCTTTCCAATTGTCGTCACCATCCACCATTCTGTAAGAATTAACTATAATCTCAGTTTTCCAGGACCTAACAGTCATTTGCTACTTCTCTCCCTCATCCTGCCTTTCTGGGGATTTCCTAAGGGCTCTTTCTTGTCCATTTGTTATGTTGAGGATGGTTAATACAAACATAGGATTTTATGAGAGGCTTCCAAGCCTATCTTCACATTCACACCCCAAGAGCAGCAAAACCACATGAAACCTCCCTACTTTAAAGATACAAATTTGCACTTATCTATGACTTATGTGATATGTATGTACAGCAAAGGTCAATCTTGCCAACACTACTGAAAGGCTTGTATTTCAACATCTTAACTCATTAGTGGTGATTTCCTTGGAGCTCCAGGTTTTACCCTGGACAACCTCTCCAGTTTTTCCAAGGAAGACATCTGAACTCCTTTGTTTACCCCTCTTTTCTTGTCATGTATTTCTCTCTACCACCTTCCCTCTTAACGTAGATCCCTGGAGCACATTATTCCATATTGGCAGCCTGAAGACCATGTTTCTATTCTGTTCACAGAAATTTGGGGTGTTCCCAGATGTTCACTCAAGAAGAGTGAAAAGAATGAGTTAGTTGACCTGGTTTTTTATATGAGAAAGTAATAGGAAAGATGACAACAGATGGCATTACTCCCCTGTGGTTAACCAGATCATGGGGAAAAAAACATTGCTCTCTGAGCCAGGAGGTATGGGGTTTCTTCCTAAGTCTGCTACTGACCAGCTGTTTGGCCTCTAGAAAAGGGTACAATATCCCTACACTTCACAGACTCATACACATTTTGAGCTAGAATAACTACCAATCTCTCATTTCGTAATTGAGACCAAGAAGTCCAAAGTGATTTACCTGAAGTCGAAGCACTAGCCAAAGGGAGAATGAATTTGTTCAGACATGCTTAAAGACTTAGAGGTAAGAAAGAGTACGACTCATTTGAAAAACAAAATTATTGTCCTTCTGAAACCATCCACTAACTGAAGTTATATTGGGTATAAAAGCCAATCTTCCCAAGTAGAAAATTTAGAATAACTATATTGCTGTGTGTGGTGATAGACAGCAGGAACTTAATTCTTTGATATATTAAATTTTAGCCAGAAGACTAATATTCAAGTGAAATCTCCTGAAGGCAGTGTGAAATTCTAGGTTTTGAGTGCCCATGAGAAAACTGAACCACCAGTGCAAATATCATAGATTTAATAATTAATATGGTAGAGTCATTGTTCAAATTCAAATTAATGCCTGACTCAAAAGCCTTTGGTTTTCATTATAACTCTCTCTCCCCTCTTCACTCATCTGTGTCATGTTTTAAAGCCAGAAGAAGGGGACAAACATAGGAGAAACAAAATACTGGTTTAGAGTTTTTAATTCCCTGTTGATATCCTAAGAACAGAAATGTCATATAACTATTTTCTTCTTCAAAATATGTTTATATATTTATCTAATCTTTCTTCTTTTCCTCCTATATTCTCCATTTTCCTACATTTCTATATTTTTCCTTTGTATTTATCAACATCTCCCTCCAAAAATTGTTCCTCCTTCTTTTTCCCTCTTTATTTATTACAAAGTTAAGTAGCTTGGTTAAGAGGCATTTAAGTAAAGGAGATTCTATAAGCAAATTGACATATTAGTAAAATTATTCTGAATATAACCATCTAAACAGTGACCAAAAGTGGAACATTAGATAAAGAGGCATTTCTCTCTAGGTTCATCCTGAAAGCAATTAAACTCTGAATGCTTGAGCTTTGTGTTCACCAGGGTAACATCAGCTCTTATCCTGGCTACTGGAGAGTCAGAAATGTCCAAGATCTTCAGTCTGTATTCCTTGGTCACTGCCAATTATGTTCTTGGACTCCTGTATTCTCCTTACTTTCCTCTTCATACATTTTCTTGTCTATGATCCAAACTCTCCCTGTTGATCTCACACCTCAATCCCCCTTCGGGAACTTCCATTCCAAGATTAATAAACCCATATATCTTCATATTTGCCACTCATATTTTTTATAATGCTTATCACTTACTGAAATTTTATTCTCCCCAGGGGAAATGGATTCCCTGAATTTACTTAATCGTTTGTTTACATTTCAAGTACATCAAGATGCCAAGATGACATCAGGATCCTCCTTGCTTTCCACTGCCTCGTCTATACTCCTCTCCTCTCCTGTTAAATCCTATCATACTCCTTTGCTTCACTGTCACGTGCTAAAGTCATTCTCACTTTCCTTTACTCATTGACCGGCTTTAGCCTGTTTCTCATCCCTAAATCCTGTCTTCACCCTGAGAGACTAGGATCCATCCCAAATCTTTGCTCATTAGATTTCATCACCTCCTTATCCCTAAGGACCTCAGCTCTATTTCAGGCACTCACTTCCATGGCCACATCCTGGGCCTTGTTTTCAAATGCAGTCACTTCACCCCTGAAAGAATAAATGCAATTCCTTTAAAACTACACCTTACTGTCCTTCCAGTTTGCTCTGCCTGTTACACTCAATCCAACAGAACTTGTCCATCATCAAGATCTTCAGTCCATGAATTCCTCTAATTTTGCCTGTCAACCATTATTCTCTTTCCTCACCATTCTCCTTAAATTGAGGGAATTGTGTTGAGCAGACATAAAGAAAAATATATGTAAATTTAAAGTGAGGTTTACTTCACTGGGAGATTACAAGCAATTTAACAGCAACTCCTTCAGTTTCTCCCCACCAAATTTTCAAAACCGTGGGCCCTGCATGCTGTTGCTTTCTCTCCTGCACAATGCAAGCATTGTACCTCTCCAGTTGTGTTCTAGATCCCATCCCTTCTTACCTTTCCTCAATGCCTATAATTATCTCTCTTCACTTTTGCATTAGCAGTGTTGGCCTCTTCACTAGATTAATTCCAACTACACACAATCTTCTATCTTTCACCTTTAAGCATCTCATTAACATTCAATGCTGTTGACTTCCTCTATCTTGAGACACTCTATTCTTTCTTTTGGTTTCTGTGGCTATGTCATCTCCTAGTTTCCCTTCTATCTTCTTTGCTGGCATATTCTCACATTCCAAGTTCTAAATATGAGAGAAACTTATATTTCAGTTCTGGGTCCCCCTCTTTTTAACTTAGATACTCTCTTTGGATAATCTCAATTTTAAATACCTTGTATACACTTTATGCACTGAAAACTCCCATAATCATATCTCTAACCCCTGACATTTCCATTGGATGTCAAAGAAGCATCTCAAGCATAAAATTGCCAAACCAGAACTCTTGACTTCCCGCTTGTATAGTGACTTGCATAGAAACTTGTTTCTCCTCCATGTTTTCCCATATTAGTAACTGCTATGACATCCACCCATTCGCTCAAGCCAAGAATCTAGCAGTCATCTTTGAATCATCGTTTTTTTTTTTATCCCATCTATATAATCCATAAGCAAGTTCTCATGGTTCCAGCCAAAATATATCCTAAATCTTTGTGCTTCTCTCCATCTCATTTATTACCATTCCAGTCCAAGCTGAAGCCATCTTTCACCTGGACTATTGCAGAAGCCTCCTACTTGGTCTCTTTAGTTCTGCACTTGGAATCCTATAATCCACTCCTTGTATAGTACAAAGAGTAATCATTCACATTTGCACCCCTCCAGTGGTTTCTCCTTGCACTTAGAGTGAAATGCAAATTGCTTTACTTTGCCTATAAGATCCTATAAAATCTTCTCCTGTTAACATCATCTTTTCTACCACCCTTCTTCTCATTAACACTGCTCAAGCCCTTCTGTCCCTCTTTGTACTCATCCAACATTCCAAACTCATTCCTGCCTCAGGTCATGTATGCCTATTTTTTGTCTGCCTGAAATAGTCTTCCCCAAGATTATAACTTGGCTTACTATTCAGACATCAGCCTGAGAGGCTCTTTCTAATATATCTAATACTACCTGTGCCAACACCAACACTCTGTTACATATCCCCGTTGCATTTCCTTCATTGTTATTATCATGAAACAAAAGCCAATTTTGTGTTTCGTTTAGTGGTTTATTATAAGTATCCCCAACTATAACATGCAACGTGAAAGCAGACATCTTGTGTTCTTATTCTCTAATAAAGCCTAAAATTGTTCAATATGTATTTGTTGAATGGCAGATCTTAGTCTATGATGGGAGTTAGAAAAGACAAAGTCATAGAAATAGATATTAGCAATGCCTGCTCAAGCCTTGAGAAGAGAGAAATTTAATTACAAAGTGCAATATACCTCCCACTTGCAAACCATCCTTATTGTGAGATATATGTGTCAGGTGACTTTTGTCTGATTTCAATAGATGTATCTAAATCCCTTTCCACTAAGTCCATGCTTGTTGCCTTCACAGATAAACTTTTTTGTCTTCACAGATAAACCAAGTGATGGATTTTGCCTATGACACAAAATTTACATTATAAAATTATTTTATATTCTGATCATTATTTGAATTCTTTTCATGGCATATAGCTCCTGATATTGCCTAATAATATTTTAATTTCTCCTTTTTCCTTCTTGACTCTCTTCCTGTTTTACTTGTCAAGTTCCCTCTGTTCCTTCTCTTGCCTGTCTCTACTTTATCCTTCCAATTCCAAGATAATGGTTCAGTCTGGGCCCTCTATGTTTCTCAATATACACTCCGTTTTACACATCAACTACCATTCCTACCTCAAAGATCTCAATCACACTCAGACTTCAACGAAATCCAAACCTGAATCTGACTCACTTTAGGAGTCCAATAAATGGATTGTTGAATGAATTTTAACTTTTGTTCTGGTCTTTCTAGTTTTCATATCTGGCCAATAAGCATTCAAATTAGATATTTTGTCATTTTGACCAACTCCATATGTTTCAAAGTAAAGTTTTCATTCTTCAAAATTGAATTTTCTTTCTCAGTTTTCCTGTTTCTCTTAAGGATGACATTAATTTTTCTTTCAGTTTCCAAGGCTTGAAAGTTTGAAGGAAATCTTAACTTCTTCCCCTCTGCATCAGTCATACAACCAGGAGGAAACAGAGTTTAAACCCTAAATGGTTCAAATTAAGAGTCTTCAATGAAATGGCTACTTTTAAAGGTGTGAGCAGGATGAAGAAACAAAGGATAATGATGGGCCCAGAGACTAGCAATAGCAGGAAGCTGTTAGCAGCCCTAGGCCTGAAGGGCTAGGAAATAGAAGCTCAGTTGAGACCGGACATCTAACAACAGTTGCAGAAGGATGCAGTCATTGCCACAACACAGCATTGCCAAGGGGGTCTGGGGAGGGAAGAGGAAGAAACACTTTCATCCCTGTCTCCTGCTACCCTCCAGTCTGTTGTTGTTCCTCCCATTGGATGAACCTGCTGGAAGCAAGATGGCAAGGGAGCTTAGGTGAGGCAATTAACAAGGGTTAGCCTTCCATGGCACAGAGCAGGGCAGAGAAAAGAGGACAGTGGAGGGGGTGGGAAACAGAACTTTCCATGTCCCTGCCCCACCTCCACACCCCTAATATAATGTCTCATCAGTTACTAAGTGTAATTAGTCTTACTTTTTAAACACCCTCTTTAAAAATAAATCAGTTCTTTCCTTTACAATTCTACTGTCAATACTCTTGTATAAGCCCAGATCACTACACTTGTGAACTACTGCTATAATTCCTCCCCTGAAAAACCCAAACTACTAGATTAGTTTCTTAAAACATCTCTTTATACATGTCACTCCCTCTCTCAAACACATTTACTGATTTCCTCTGCCTGGGTCTTCCTGGAATTCATAATCTCACATAGATGTACTTTTCCAATGAAAGCCAACAAACATCACAAAAATTCCACTAATAATCTATATGAACAAAAACAACAACACATACTAATTAATCTCTATGTCCAAAGCGCTGTTCTAGGTATTAGAATTCTGAAATACACAAAATTTTTAAACAAACTACTTTCATAGAGCTTTTGTCTAGTAGGAAGAAAGGGACACTAACCAAATACACAAAAATAAGTAAATTACATCGTATATTAGAAGGTAATAAGTGCCACAGAAGAAGGATGGGGAGTGTCAAGGAAATCTCGAATTATAAATAGAGTAATCGAGGCAGGCCTCATTAAGTAGATAAGATCTGAATAAAGACTTGACAGGCATATTGGAGTAAGTCATGTGAATATCTAGAAGAAAAGCATTTGTAAAAAAAGGAACAGCAATTGCAAAGGCCCTTAGGCTGATGATTGCCTGGCAGTTTCAAGAGTTAGCAAAAAGGCAACTGTGGCTGGCATGGAAATGAGTGAGATGGAGATTAGAAGGAAATGAGGTCAGAGAGGTAATGAAAGCCAGACCAGATAGGGCCTTGTAGACCATTATGAAGAACCCTCTACTCCAACCAAACTGGCTACCACCTACCTTTCCCCCGTATACATAACCATTCCTGCTTCTACAGATTTGGTTAGCAGGTCTCCCTTGCTTAGAAGGATTTTCCTGTTTCAGTCTGCTTATCTAAGGCATACCAAGCCCAGATCATCTCTTCCTTCCTTTGTAACACCTTCCATACCTCCTGCAGCCTACTGTGACTTTTCACAGCTTCACAGAGTTGACAGTTGGCATATTTGCCTTTTTAAATATCTACCCAACTTGTCTATGTCTTTGTAAGAACATCTCATTTTGAGCATGATGATAATAATTATGTTAATTCATAATGACGATAACGATTATACTTAGAGCTTTGTTTGGCAAGTAATGTTAGCTATAGCTCCCTTGCCCTACCAGTGAAAGATAATTTACCCATACAACTGGAGTTAATATATGAAAAGTGCCTAACATCTAATAGACACTCAAAAAACAGCAACTTTTATTATTCACATCTTATCATTAATGATCCCCATCGATGTTATATCTAACTTGCAAGTGAAGAAGGTTAACTATTTTTTTCATTGTCAAAAGTATCTGCTAAAGATGAGCAATTACTGACCAACTCATGGTGATTTCGTCTTCCTACTCACTAAATATCTGAAGCACTCGAGTCTCACTCAAGCAACTGCAGTCTTGGTACATCTCCTGTATTCTTAGTTTATTTGTTTTTACAAATTTATCTCTTGTCTTCTCAACTAAACTGCAAGCTTGAGGGCAAAATCTTGTGCTGTGTGCATTATTGTACCTAGCACAGCATTTCACACCACAATATTGTAGAATGGGGGTGTGAGGAAGGAAGATGCTCTTCCTCCAACCTGTCTGCATGTTCGCCACAACACCGCCACTTCTCTGTTGAGCAGGGGCCATTTCAAGGCGCCCTGAAGGATGATAGTTCAGGCACTAAATTCATATTGTTGTTTTGATCACCTTTGGATGGCATCACTCCTCCTGTATGAGCCATAGCTGGCTTTTTGTTAGGAAGGTCTTTGCAAGAACAAGCAGGTCACGATCTTTTGCCTGAAGCAGTGCTTTATGCTGCCTTAAGCCAGCTGATAGAAAGAAGAAAAAGTCCTCATTTCTACTCCTTACCTTAGATCTTTGGAAGGTAGGAAAAGCAAATGCCAAGATTTTTAGAAAAAGACAAACAAGAATATGCCGTTCCGCAGGGAACCAGAAAGGAGAATTTTCTTCATCTTAGACTCAGCAGGACCTTGCTACAAACATGCTATGGAGATAGTTGGTTTACAATTGAGAAAACTAAGATGCAGAAAAGTCAGAAGCCTGTCAAGTATCAGCCAGTGAGGAGGAGGCCGGGCCAGGTGACACTGGGCTCTGCCACTGGGCTCTCTATTCTGTGTTCTTCATGTGCCCCTCAGTGTCCTTGGAGAGGCATGGACATGGCATGCAAGCAACACACTGGCTGGATTCAAAAAGATAATTTTGCTAAAAGGGGGCACATTCAACAGGCTTTTCATATTACTCCCTGAAATTAGAGAAAATTACAGTTTATGATAAGAATAATATTCAGATCATTTTAAACCAATTTTCTTAAATATTCCTTATTAAAAATGAATCATGGTGCAGCTTCATTAACTAGCAAAGGCCGCACGTGGGCAGGCACGCTGGGATACTGTGAGTGTGACTGTTATCAGGTAGGGCAATTTGCATCTAAAATTAAAACAGACCTTAAAATCTCTACCTCATCAGCATAGAATTCAATTACTAAAGGAAATTAGTAGGAAAACAACTTTCTCTTTACATACTTTGGCCTTTGATGGTGTTGCAAGTTAGTAAATTAGCTAAGGGCTAATTTGCATTATTCTGCACATTTTCTCTGTTAGCCTCATTGTCTGCCTCAATCATTCTCCAGACACCTGACAAAGACCAACAATTTATGGGGATTTAGAAGAGGCTGGTGGATATGTATTGTGTATACTGCAGTCCGCAGATGATAACACTCCTCTTGTTTGGGGAAACCTCTGTTACATTCCAATTCAGCAATTTCAGTGAGACGCTTACATCCCACACCAATTATGTGAACTGAGCTAGATCCATTGGAGGCTCATGACTTTTAAAAATTGGAACTAAAAAAAGCATCTTATCTTTTCTGCTTATAAATCTGTACGTGACTGGCGGTCACCGTTTCCAGAAACAAGGAAGAAGCTGTCCAACAGTGATTTCAACTCAGAGAGGAAGAGAGACAGCTGAGAGAAAGTTTGAGTGCCAAGACAACTGCTGCCCTACTCATTGTTCACGTAAATCAGCCAGTAAACTGCTCTTTTTTTTTTTTTTTTTGGTCTAAGCTAGTTTAAGTTGTGTTTATTCACTTGAGACCAAAAGAAAGAAAACTATTATCAAGAAAATGCCTTAAATCATAATTGCAACTTCCTTGAAGATATGAGCTGAATCTTTCGGATTTTTTTTTTAAAGATTGGCACTTGAGCTAACAACTGTTGCCAAGCGTTTTTTCCCTGTTTTTTCTCCCCCAAATCGCCCCAGTATATAGTTGTATATTTTAGTTGTGGGTCCTTCTAGTTGTGGCATGTGGGATGCTGTTTCAACATGGCCTGAAGAGTGGTGCCATGTCCGCGCCCAGAATCCAAACTAGTGAAACAGCCCGGCCCTCGGATATTTTTATCATTATTCTCACTCAATGAAGCACCAAGCACATAGTAACTGCTTTTAAAAACATTCTTATTGAGGCCAGCCCTGTGGCCAAGTGGTTAAGTTTCCGCACTCCACTTTGGTGGCCCAGGGTTTTGCCAGTTCTGATCCTGGCCACAGACATGGCAATGCTCATCAGGCCAAGCTGAGGTGGCATCCCACATAGCAGAGCCAGAAGGACTTACAACTAGAATATATAATTATGTACTCGGGGGCTTTGGGGAGAAGAAGTAGTAGAAGAAAAAAATAAAGATTGGCAACAGATGTTAGCTCAGGTACCAATCTTTTAAAAAGAAAAAAATGCTTGTTGGTTTTCACTAAAAAGAATGACTGTAATCATTTGAGGCCATAAGGCAGGTGGTTGCAGACTTAGAAGGAGAGGAGCTATTTTTGATCAGGATGAAGATAATGTGTCCCTCAATTCATTCTGCACAAGCAAACTTTTAGGGACAGTCCTGGCCCTAGTTGCGTTATGTCAGACCTCACTAAGTACAACTCATAGTCTCAATCATAGCCCTGTAAATAAAAATCTACTAAAGTGTTATTAAATTGATATAAACTTTTCCTCCTTCTCTCTGACTAAAACTGGCTGATGTCAGGATGTCTTTACTAATTTGAATACAGATATTTAGGTCTTACTTAAAGACTTGGGATGTGTGGTAAATAAATATGGCTGTTGTATGATTTCTCTAACTTGGAATACACAGTCTGATGAGCTAATGACCGGATAATAGTCTCAGGAGATAAATCCTGAAGAGGTCAGTGACCACCAGCCAAAATGTGTTTACAGAGGCCATTTATGAACAGGATTTAACTCCAGATCAACATCCTCAGCATCTGACCTTTATTACTTCCTCATTTCAAAGGCCTGTATCCAGCACTTGGCATCTTGCCTTATCATCAAAGGCAAGCTGATTTTCCAAAAGATAAATATTAATAGCCTCGCAAACAGGTGTGTTTTACAGATTGCAGAGAGCTAACAGTTAGACATTACTAGTTTGTAAATATATTGAGGGCTTCCAGAATTACTTTAACAGACACAGTCTCAACCTCATAACACTTAAGGACAGAGGAGTCAAGACAAGAATATGTCAGCTACCAAAAAATAGAAGTAAGAAAGTGTATTGATGGGAAAGAAGAGGCGGGAGATTGTGTTGATAGGCAAAATAATATGCTGTACAATAATAACAGATATCATTTTTTGAGCAATTACTGCATGGGAAGTGCTATATATCTCAACAACTTTGCAATATATGTAGAATTGCCCCAATTGAACAAAGGAGAAAGCTGAGGATGGATAAGGTTAAGTGATTTTGCCTGAGGCCATAAAATCAGTAAGAGGCAGAACTGGGATTCAATCCAGATATGTGTCCCATGTTTAGTTCATTTTTTAATCGCTCTTATTCCCTGCCCTTGGAGCAGCCTGCTACACTCCCTTTTCCTGCCCCCCACACACCCTCTGCCTTGGTCCCAATGTTCCATTTCAGATCTATCTAACTCAGAGGCTAGGTACTTTCTACTCATCACACCTCTTTGGAATCCCAAATGTTTCCTAAATGAGTATAAGCCCTTCTACTCTGTCTATAGACACTTCTCATCAAAATAGAAAGGGAGGGGGCCAGCCCCAAGGCCGAGGCTGAGTGGTTAAGTTCCAGAGCTCCGCTTCCATGGCCCGGGCTTTGCCAGTTCAGATCCTGGGTGCGGACATGGCACTGCTCATCAGGCCACACTGAGGCGGTGTCCCACATAGCACAACCAGAAGGACCTCACAACTAGAATATACAACTATGTACTGGCTTTAGGGAGAAGAAGAAGAAGAAGAAGGAAAAAAAAAAAGATTGGCAACAGATGTTAGCTCAGGTACCAAACTTTGAAAAAAAAAATAGAAAGGGAGTGAGTTAAAGGAAAAGAATTTGAGGCATTGATTTATTCTTTGCTCTTCATCCTCTCATGCCACCATATACATCCACAAACATATACAAATGCATGGTCATATCCATTGCACCTCAAGTGCCAAGACAACTTTGTGCCTAAGGAAACATCTAGAGCTGGAATAGCTCACAGAGCAGCAGTTCCAGCTCTTGGTCATAGCACAATAAATGACTTGGGACCTCAGGCCAATGATCCTTCAAGGTCAGAAGTCTGTTTCCAACAGAATATGAAGGAATACACAGTAGTTAGCCTAAATGTTGCCCTCTTTGACAAATGCTCCTCTTAGCTGTTCATCAACTCAGTGCCTAAAACAGTACAAATAAATGTTACCTAACAAATAGGTGGGGAATGGATGAAAGAATTCAAGATTTATCTAAACTTTCCTTGAGCCCATGCTTCAGAGTGCCAATAGGAAACAGATGGCCCACTCCAAGAGTTTAACTGAAGAGAGTTTATTGCCAGAAACATAGGAACCCAGGAGCTTTCACCAGCAAGAAGCCACTACCACTCGTAGGCCTGAAGGCAAGGGGAGAAATGATATGACAGAGCCCAGTGAGAACTGGGAGCCAGGAAAGGGATCCATCCACAGTACAGGATGCATCTTACCCAAATCTCCCATTGTTCAAATCTGAACAGAAGCCAGAGAATAAGGGAGTCCAAGTGATGACATCCATAGGGGTCAGGCTTTCAGGGCACAGAGCAGAAAAGGAAATAGACTGTATCCAGGGAAGTCAGGGCTGAGGGGCCCCAGGGAGCAAGTATAGAATGCCCACATATTCCTTTATGTTTTCACGGGGAGGTAGGCCCTTATTTTATTACCTAATGCATAAGAAGTAAAACAAAAGATATTTTCATGAAATAATATAATTTTAGACTTTATCTTCTCAGGTTAGGGATTCCTAACTTTTTTCTACTATCCCCAGATCAACCTCTCTACAAAACTGTGTATGGTAGTCCCCATTATCTGCGGACTCGCAGTGGATGCCTGAAATCATGGATAGTACCAAACCCTACGTATACTATGTTTCTTTGTATACATACATGATAAAGTATAATTTACAAATTAGGCAGTGTAAAAGATTAACAACAATAAATAATAATAATAATAGTAGAAAAGTTATAACAATACACTGTAATAACAGTTACTGTAGATCTTAGCAATCTCAGCATATCACTTTTTTCTTCCCTTATTAAGTAGAGAACTTTCACCTTTTCACGTAAAGGAAGCACTTTATGGCCTCTCTTTGGCATATCTAAATTGCCAGCATCACTACTCTTGTGCTTTGGAGCCATTATCAAGTAAAATAAGGGTCACTTGAACACAAGCACCACAATACCTGGGAAAAATTCTGTTATATTTTAGAAAAGAATAAAAGGAAGATAAATATGCAAGAAGAGGAAAAATAAAGACACAAAAGAAGAATAAATGTGCACCTTGATACAATGTCCCTTCCATGCAGGTTCAAAAACAAGTTTGATTTACCCTGACTCATAAACACCTTTAAAGAGGAAATGAGTACAGCCTTATTAGATATGGTTTCTGGAGCTACTATTTACTCTGACTATGGTCCAATCAGTCAGTATAGAAATCTGAAGGTGAAACCTAAAGATTATTCAGAGAGTAAAAACTAGAAAATCAAAATATATATCTGCTCAATAAAACCTAGACATAATTTCCTGGTTTGTCATAGATATAAAAAGATTCCCCTAAAGGCACTGGAGAAGGGAAACTTCAGCAGAGACATAATTCTCTTCAAATATTCAAATGGTGTTATGTGGCAGAAAACATAGACTTATCCTATGCAGCTGCAAAGGCAGAATAATGAACAAGCAAACTTTGCTGGAACACAAGGTAGAATTTCTAACATTTCAAACTATTCAAAATGTAGTTAGTGCCTTACCAATACTGAACTCTCCATCACTGGAAGTGTGAAACAGAGCCTTGATATGAAGAATCAGGTAGCAAAGATTCCTACACTATATAGAAGCTTATGAATGATTATATTTAAACTTCCCTTCCTCCCCTCCCCCCAAAAACTGAGAATCTCAAAAATAGTATATGCAGATTTGCAGGTTTGAGGAATTGTGTGTTTGTTTGTTTAAGACTTTATTTTTTCAGAGAAGTTTTATGTTCACAGCAAAATTGTGAGGAAGGAACCTACCCCTACACGTGCATAGCCTCTGCATTATCAGCATCCGCCACCAGAGTGGTAATTTGTTACAACTGATGAACCTACATTGACACATCATAATCACCCAGAATACATAGTTGACATTAGGCTCACTCTTGGTGGTGTACCTTCTATGGGTTTTGACAAATGTATAATGACGTGTTTCTATCATTACAGTATCATACAGAGTAATTTCACTGCCCTAAAAATCCTCTGTGCTCTGCCTACTCATCCATCCTACCCCACCCCAACCTCTGGCAACCATTGATCTTTTTACTGTCTCCATAGTCTTAACCTTTTCCAGAATGCCATATAGTTTGAATCATACAGTATGTAGTTTTTTCAGATAGGCTTCTTTCACTTAGTAATATGTGTTTAAGATTCCTCCATGTCTTTTCATGGTTTGACAGCTCATTTTCTTTTATCGCTGAACAACATTCCATTGTCTGATGTCCCACAGTTTATTTATCCATTCACCTACTGAAGAACATCTTGGTTATTTCCAAGTTTTGGCAATTTTGAATAAAGCTGCTGTAAACATCCACGTGCAGGTTTTCATGTGAACATAAATTTTCAACTCCTTTGGGTAAATACCAAGGAATATGACTGTTGGATTGTATGGTAGGAGTATGTTTAGATTTGTAAGAAACCACCAAACTATCTTCCAAAGTGGTTGGATAATTTTGCACTCACCAGCAACGAATGAGAGTTCCTGTTACACCACATCCTTCCCAGCATTTGGTGTAGTCAGCGTTCCAGATTTTGGCCATTCTAATAGGTGTACAGTGGTATCTCATTGTTGTTTTAATTTGCATTTCCTTGATGATATATGATGTGGAGCATCTTTTCATATGATTATTTGGCATCTGTATGTCCTCTTTGCTGCAATGTATGTTGAGGTCTTTCCTTCATTTTTTAATCGGGTTGTTTGTTTTTGTTTATTGGGTTTTTTAAAGATATATTTTAGCAGAAAATATTTTTATTCATTTAACCACTTCAACGTAAACTTGATTGTCAGACAATCAGGGCATCATATTTATGTGGTAGTTGTCCATCCAATTGCTAAAATATGGATAAAAGTTATTTAGGCCAAAATCTTGGAGTCACTCTAGAGTCTGCTTTTTAATCTCACACCCAACATTCAATCAAATGGCAAATCTTATTGACTCTATCACCAAAATACATCCAGAATCTGTCCACTTCTTGCCCCATCAATTATTCCTACCTTCATCCAGGTCCCCATTATCTCTTCCTTAGCTTGTGCACAATAACTTTGGGACTGGTCTCCCTGCTTCCCACCTTGCCTCCATATGGTTTATTCTCAACACAGCAGCCAGAGAGATCCTTCTAAATAAAAATCATGTTATTTCTTGGCCCAAAGCTATTCCATGGTTACTTTTTCATACAACAGTGTCTGGCACATATTTAGGCACTCAAAGATGTGTTGATTAAGTCATTTTGTATAGACTTCCTCGGAGATTCTATGACACAAATTTAAGAACACACTGGCCTGAGAACAAAAGGGTTGCTTAGTGTAAAGAAATTTGGGGTTAGACAGACTGTTTGCTGTGTTAATGGAATAAAGGTTTGCAAACACTTGAGTACCATTATAAGAAGAAAAAATGTACAGGGTAGAATTCTTATCAAGTCTTCCTCAAAACATACTTTCTCTGGTTTTAGTTCATACTATTGTTTGTCTTATATAGTAATACAATTTTCTTTTTTAAATACTTTTTCTCTCTTTAATAACATTTTTTTAAACATTGGGAAGGAATACATATCCATTTAGAAAACTAAGGCCCAGAGACTGGAGAAAGATCTTAAAACTTAGAAGTCGTAGGGGAAGAGGAATCCAAAGGTGACTAACTTGGCTATAAAGGAAAGTTTTGGGTAAACTGACAACACTGGAATGTGGAAGGAAGATTAAACTAAGTTACTGTATCAATGATAAATATACTGAAGTTGGTAACTGTATTATGGTTATGTAGGATAATATTTCTAATCATAGGAAATACTCACTGAAGTATCTAGAGGTAAATGGCCATGACATCTGTAACTTACTCTCAAATATTGTGTATGTGCAACATTTTTTGCGTTTGTGTGTAGTATTCCATGGCTATAGCCAGTTCAAGCCAGCACAGAACCAGAGAGGTGTGATGCCCACAAGGAGTCAGAACATTAAGCAGAATGGCTTCACACATGCATTATGTCCAGTGAGCAGAGGGAGACCCAGAAGATTTTTTTTTTCCACATCATCTAAGATAGATACTTCTAATTGACTCTGAGTATCCATTCTCCCTTTATTTCTTAGTAATGGAAGTGTAGATCTCAGCTGAACATTTGATAGAAGAGTATATTTCCAATCCTCCTTATATGCCCCATGGATGCTGACTAGATTTATTTGAAAGCACAAAAGCTATTCTTCCTGGAGATCCCTGGAAATATTGAGAGCATTGTGGAAGACTCTGGGAACATACCAAAGCAGGTAAGAGCGAGAGCCCATAAAACATGAATTATTACTTTTAATGTGGCTTTTTAAAAAAATCTCTGGTGTGAAGCCTGGAGAAATTTAGTTTGTACTATAATAATTAAAAATAAAATGATCAAATTCTTGGATGTGACAGCCTCTTTTCCACATCATCTAAGATAGATACTTCTAATTGACTGAGTATCCATTCTCCCTTTATTTCTTAGTAAAGTGTGGATCTCAGTTGAACATTTGATAGAAAAATATATTTCCAATCCTCCCTTGCAGCTAAATTTAGACATGAAACTAACATTTGGCCAATAAAATAAAAGTGGAAATGTCATGTGAGACTTCTAGAAAGTCTCCTTAAAGGAATATAGCTATGATGGCTAGTACTCCAACACAATCTTGAGCCACGATGCAATACACAAAGGAAGCCCAGAGTAGCAAGCTAGAAGGAGCCAGGGTTTCTGAAGACTGTGGTACTATTCTGCTGGTCCTTTACTCCCTATGTCCAGACTGCCAGAGAAACAAACTACTGATTATTTAGGATTTTCTGTTATATGCAAATAAATCTAACCATAACTAATACAGAATTATTCACCATCACTAAATATGGGACACTTATTTTCCACAACCACAAAGTCTCCACTCATTTAGTCTGCTTGGTCCTATATGAGAAGCCACAGGGAATCTGACAAAGATTCTGCCCTAGGGTAAAGTTTCTCAGGAAGAGCTGGATCATACTATGCAGGGCATTGGCCCAAAGCTGCTATTGGGTCATCCAATTCACTGGAGTCTGGTTTAAGGTTAGTTCATACCAATCATTTTAATGAAATATTTCAATACATTGATTTCTATTTTCAATTTCTAAAGTAGAATATTTTGATCCCTTCCTTAGGAAGTGTAACATACACAGCCTGGCCTCCACTCACAAATATATGCAAGGGTAAAGTTGGTATTAATAAGGATTAGAGTCCTTGGCTATTTTCCATCAAGTGCCCATGTTGGCATAGTAGTAAATCCCAAGAAAAGATTTATGAGATGCCGTAAATAGTGCTGCTTCCCACTAGAGTAAATAGTTTCACATTTCTAGTCCCATTCATGCAGAAACTTTGGAAAACCAGATGCCTTGGAATTGTAGCATCACCCTAGAGAAGTAGCAGCCATCACTAGGAGAAACGGGATGAAGAGAACCAAACCGGAACTGGGGATCAACTAAAGGTCTGCAGCAGGCTTTCTCTGGTTGCCACTGAGTCCAGTGTTCCCAGAAAGGTTATGTCAGGGTGAACACCTGAATCTTCTTTCTATTTAATGATCTATCCCTTTTCAGTCATAAAATAAATAAGGGAAGTCAGAGAGCCTACACCATTCCTTCTGAATCACCCCTAATCCAAATGTCATTGGTGAGGATGTTAATTCAATATTTGAGTAAGGCTAAGACACTGTGTTTAAATCCTACTTATCGGATTATGACTTGGTGTAAAGGAATTTAAATATCCCTATGGTAGCAGAGCAGAAAATAAACTTCTAATACTGCCAAGTGAAGATAAACTACTGCTGGGAATTAAATTGTATTGTTCTTGGAAAGAATGTCTACACTTATCAATTAAGGGTGACTTAGAGATCTTCCTGAATAGAAACTACAACAAGCACAGTAGTTACCATGGTTGACAATTTCCTTTACTTTCCCATATTCCCTAGTTAATGTCTCATATAGGAGTATTGATGGCCATATTGGAAAATGAATAGAGGGTTTTTATGAAGGATAAGCACCCCACTCATCCTGCTGACCCATCTCTGTTTCTTCAATTCCCCTACCAGAGCCCCACATGCCCTAGAATCTGGAACTGCTCCATATTTTTATCTTAGTGAGTCTGTGTTGCTCCAGACCTTACCATTTGGCTCGTACTCTGCACTATATGAATTCTATTCACTCAAGAGGGCCTTCTTCCTCGCCAAAGAGACGAAAAACAATTCCAATAATATACTCAGGAGGAGGTGAATCCATCTTAAGAAACTTATTTGGTCCTCTGTGTCCAACTTGTAAAGTTAGCACAACCCTATAATTCAAGTATTTTCACTCCATATACTTCAATGGTCACATTAGTCCTCATCAGATCCAAGTTCCCTGGAATTACAATTAGTCCTACAATTCCTGAAATTATTGAATATATTATTTTTCTTAAATACTTACACTCATATTTAGGACCTATGATCTCTGGAAAGGGTTATGATCATTAAACACGTCTGAAGGGAAAGGATAGTGGAGTTATTAGGCCAAGTCTCTTTAAATTCAGAGAAATAAGAATACATTCAAATTTCTTTTAATGATTTAAATATTGAACAGCAATATTTTTAAAAATAAAAATTAAAATATCACCGTTTAATGTTTCAGTACAGAAAGAACTCCACGCTTAAGATTTTTGACATCCTTATCCTGATATTCTCTCTCTTTTCTCAGTTCCAGAATGTTGGGCTGTTGAGGTGAACGGTCTAACACGACTTCAGTTCTGGTTCCAGCACTGCAATAGTTGCTACGGGTCCTGAGAGTATAATTTTTCCACTGCTGCTTCAATATCCTTTGCGATCTTATTAATTCAGAACTAGGCGCATTGAGGATTTGAAGTGCTGATATTACAAAACCAATTTGCCATATCCAGCCACATTATCTCCATTTAGACTAGCTGGCTGACATGTAAACGGAGCAAGGATCTGACTAATTCTTTCTCATTATCATTCTCTAGCCCTGTCTCAATCAAAAGCTCTATGAAATGGATGATTGAAATCTTTGGTAAGAGTAAAGAAGCCAATTTCTTTGCATTTTAATGATAGTCAAATTATATGAATGATTGAGGAAACCCATTCTGCTAACCTGGTTTGCAGTGTAGAGATCCTCTTTACTGACTTCCCTGACCTCTTTTTTCATAGTTTTCCTTGGCTGAGGTACCCCCACACCCTCAAATTAGGATAATCATACTCTCCATTTACTTACTCTCCATATATATAAAGTACTAATTTCCCCCAGTGCATCCAACTCTTACAGAGCCATATTTAGGGAAGTGTCCTTACCAAGATTCTCTGGTCCCCTAGTAACACACTGTCCAGAAGTTTGGCTGTTCATTAACACTAGTTCTTGATAGTTATGGTTCAAAGAGTCTCTGATTTAAGCAAGGCAAACAAATTTTCAAGGATACAACCTGCTTGCTACTTCTTCCCCTAAAAGGATTTGCTTATCTCATTTATACCCAAGATGATTAAAGGTAAGTGTGTCTGACGACAACTTTTCCTTTCTCATTCATGCATCGAGGTAGATTGCCATCCTTCTCTATCAGAGATATACTAAGATTACAAGCATGTAAAAGTTATCATGGTAAAGTGTAGAATGGTAAGACAAAAGAATATCGCATATACTTGTCCCATACCTTAGTTATATCTTACATGAATCATCCTTACCTTGAGGAAACAGAATAGCCTAGCCCATGATTTCTTAAAAATTTCTTAATAGTTGACTAAGTCTATGTGCTCAGAGTTGAAGGAAGAATTGTAATATGCCAGATGACCAAGAAAATCCCTTGGCTTGCTGAGGCAATGTTGTAAGTTCCCCTAGTTTGCTGGGGGCCTAATTCCTGACTGTTTTTCCACTACAAAGTGGAAAGCAAGTGGTAGAAAAGAAGCCAACTCTGAGTTTAAATTTATTACCTCCTTCGTTGCTTGCAAAGTTGAATTGGAGGCTATGGCTTGAATCTGAAGTCTACATGGGGACCTCCTCCTACTTTCTCTCAAGTCTAGATCTTGGGATCCTCATGTGGGGTAAGAAGTGAAACTACAGAGCATCTTGAGCACGTTCAGGTGTCAAGACTCAAAGGAGACCAAGATTCTATCCTGTTTCAACCCAGGAATAAAGAGAAAAATCCATCAGGCTGGACCATGATTTTCAACATGGCAATTCCATCCAATGAGAATCAGGCTCTTGTCAACGTTGTATGTGCCTCTTGATGGAGAGAAAGTAAATGAAGAAAATGAAGAGAGGGATCAGAAGCATTTCATCAACACTGACTCCTCTTGAACAGTGGAGTGGGAATTTGTTCCCACTTATGGATGTGTGAGATGTGCAGCACTAAACCATTCTCCCAAATAAAAGACGAACAAAGCAGAGTGCCAGAAGCCAAGGAGTTAAGAGAGTGGAGATGAAGTAGTTTGAGATGTAATCTGTGAGGAACACAAGGACACCAGAGGCCAATTCTATTGGATGTTGGCAGCATGCCTCCTGGCTTCAAACGAAGCTTGTAAACAGATGGCCTTTGCTGAATCTGGGCAGAAAAGTCTTGTTGGTGATGTTTGTTTTGGGTTTTTGTTCCAGCCACAGTATAGTTTATTTTGTTGTGGTTGTGGTTATTATTTGAATTTGAATAGCTTTAGGCAAGGCATGTTTCTCCACTACCTCAGTCACCATCACTTCCTATTATCTATACCAGGCCCAATCTACCAACCTATGTACTCATCAAATTTCTATAGGCATTTGGGTTGGTAACCTTTTGCCTTTAATAAGGCATACTGTTATGACAAAAATTTTCACTCATTCATGCAACAAAATTTGTTTTGTTTTCCTTATTGAAGGAAGAGTTCACTTACTGCCTGAAGAGTTCCAATATTCAATATATTAGATTTTATCTTAATATTATTCATAAATTATTCATAATTCAATGTGTGGTTCCATTTTATTTGGTGGATGCATACTGTTCACTTAAGGAAGGCCTAATCTGGCTTTTCCTATGAGAAAAATGATACTTAGTATCTTACTGCTCATTATCAATGCTATGAAATAATGCTCACAAATTGCAAAGAATTATTATTGTTCCCTTCCTGTTACCACAAAGGAAAAGTCAGTTAAGACTCAAACATCACCTTCCTTTGCCATGAAATGCTATTACTGACATAGGATGTGCTAGTCGAATCCCTCTTTCAACAAACATGTAATGCATGGTTATTATGTTTGGGGCACTGTGTTCAGTGATATAACAGTAGATAATTTTAACTTATTTCCCTCTCTTAAGACATTTACCAGTGTCAACCCAAATTTAAAATGAAAATCTTGTTTACCCTATGATTGATATGCAAAATAAGCGAAAGTGATTGACGGGTCAATATCAAAAGCATAATCATTCCAGATATCACACTAATTCACTTTTATAATTTTGCTTCTGCTTACTCTCCAATTAGTAATAAAAAGAATGAAATGATGCTTTTAAAAACACACTTAATGGAGGCCATTAAAAGTGCCTTAAAAATAAAAAAAAAAATTACCCACCTCAGGAGAGTAGCTATTTGTAAAGCTCATATGATGGACTTCAAGGGAGAGACAGTCTCTTAGTCATGAAATGTAAGTACAATATCCCATACAAAATTGTCTGAATAATGTACAGCATAGTGACTGTACCTAATAATACTGTATTATATTTGAAAGTTGCTAAGAGAGTAGATCTTAAAAGTTCTTAGCACAAGGAAAAAAATTGTGACTAATGTGTGCTGATAGATGTTAACTAGACTAATTGTGATGATCATTTCACAATATATACAAATACCAAATCACTACGTTGTACACCTGAAACTAGTATAATGTTACATGTCAATTATATCTCAATAAAAAATTTTTAAAAAGAGGGCACAAATTATAAGAATGTATGAGTTTTAGAAAGATCTTCAGAGTAGAAAACACAGGCCACTGACATTCTATCTCTTTTCTTGGTCTTTATCTCTCTTCCCCTTTGTTCACTCATTTGATCCATATCCTTCTGTACAAATTAACTTTTTTGTGTTTTTTGCATGACTTTTCTCAGCTCAAGCTCTATCAGAGACTCTTGTTTCCAAATTCCAATGCCATATTCCTCCAAAAGAGAATGTTTGACTCATTTGCATGAAGGGTTTGCACCTGCCCCTGACTCATTGTTCAGGAGAGTGAGTTTGTGTAGTACAAACAGGACTGTGATAGAAACAGAGGACTGTTCTCAATGCAAAGTCCTCTTAAAGATGTCCACTTGTGCATAAGCTGAAAACATGCATACACGTGAATGTTTTACGCAAATATACCATTTGGTGTCAATTAGTTGGGTATGTTTAGTGAAAATATATTATTCCATAATTGATACTCAAGACCCAGATTCAAGGACCCATTAGATTCCAAAACTTTTATTTCAAAGTATACTCGAAATATTTTAATGCAGGTGATGCTGAAGCATTTGAATAACACTGTTTTAGTTTTTCCTTCATGGTGTCACTTCTCCCCACCCCGATTCTCTGTAACTCCACAGAAGGAAATCTCAAGTATGCAATACCAAAACAAACAAACAAAAAGATCATGTTACATTGCCTAAAATAAATTTCCATGATTTCTTGTCAAATATAGTTATCTGTGACTATGTAAATTTTGTTCATGCAAAATGAATTGCATTATTCATGCTTTCACCTCAGAATACAGATAGGTATTTCAAAATATCCTGAATAGCAGGTTCAGAAGAAAGAATGGAGTAAATGGTTGGAGGCAGGAAATTTGCCAGTCATGCCTTTGTCATTTTAAAGAGAAAAGAAAGTAAACCGTTGGCAAGGTGTGTCTCAGGGTTGTGGAGTGGCAAGTAGGTAGAATTTTGCAAGAAGTATAGCAGATGTTTATTTGGCTGTGCTGTCAGAAACTTTCTCTTTTTTCCCCCAATTTTATTGAGATAAAACTGACATATAACGTATTAGTTTCAGGCGTATGACATAATGATTTGGTATTTGTATATATTGTGAAATGATTATTACAATAAGTTTCATTAATATCCATCACCTCACATAGTTACAAATTTTTTTCTTATGATGAGAACTTTTAACATCTACTCTCTTGGTAACTTTCAAATATACAACATAGCTTTGTTAACTATAGTCACTATGACGTACGTTACATCCCCAGGACTTAGTTATCTTATAATGGGTAGTTTCTATCTTTTGACCACCCATTTTCCCTACCGCCCACCACCCGTCTCTGGCAATCACCAATCTGTTCTCTGTTTCTATGAGTTAGAGAAATCTTCTTTTAATGAAGGTAAATACAGATAACCTAAACTTCTAAATTTAGTGAAATATTCTGGTTTTGTTTTGCTATGACACTTTTAGGAAGCCAACAATTCTAGTTCAAATAAAACCAAAAGGATCATTGGAATGGAATGCCTACTCTGATCTTGCAATTCCATAATATAACTGTAGGGCTGGGAGCACCCTTACCCTAAAAATCTGGCTCAGGTAAGCTTGAACAGCACTATATTTTGGTCTTCTGTTTTCCTTTTTTGTTTCCTAGGGCTTTTATCTTCTTAGGGGTCCCTTGGCTTCCATGATCTCACATGTTGTTCTGGTGCCCATAATATTGACCCTAATACAAAATGAATCCCTCTTTCGGTTTTCACACACACACACACACACACACACACACACATCACTCACTTTAATTATTTTTGGATGAGTGGATTTCACTGAAGAGATAGGGATAGCAGGATGAGGTCATATCCTGCAGAAGGCAAATAACTTTAAAATCCATGTACGGTCTTCCTCTTCTCCACAGGCCTTTTTGATAACTCTGCTCCCACTTCTGGAAGTTCTGCTCTGCAATATTGACACTGGCCCTCATAGCCACCATTGATGGGGCCAGGGGTTGACACTTGTCCAAAGCTGAGTCAATCAGAATTTCTCTCCCAGGAACTTAAAATTGGGATTTAGAAAAAGGCAATCATTTTGGATCTATCTCTCGAACAAAGGAAACATAAACTTTCAAACTGTAAGGTGGCCATTTCCATGGAAAAGCTCCAATAGGCAGTGTGAGAGAGGGAAAGAGGACAGAAGCAGAAACAGGAGATAGAGGAGAACACAGTCTGGGTGTCTGACAGCTTTCCGCTTTACTGTTGCAACGGAACATTTCTTGCTCTATCTACCTCCTTGATATCTATCTAATAATTTCCATTTCTCTGGCTTAAACTAACTTGAGTTACTCTTGATTACTTGTAATAAAAAGAAATTTGACTAGGATACCATCATTCTCATGCTCACAGTGCACTTTATTTTCACGTTCAGTACGCAGAAGGAAATAAAACCATCTGAGCTGTGATTACACATGCCTAAACCATTTTTTGTGCCCTCGAACTTTGCAATCAGAAAGAAAGGCATATGTTCTATTCATTTTCTATCTGAAGAGTTTGACATAGTTCATGGCCCATAGTAGGGCCTTAAAACCATTTTATTTTTTTGAGGAAGATTAGCCCTGAGCTAACATCTGCTACCAATCCCCCTCTTTTTGCTGAAGAAGACTGGCCCTGAGCTAACATCTGTGCTCATCTTCCTCTACTTTATATGTGGGATGCCTGCTACAGCATGTCTTGATGAGCGGTGCCATGTCTGCACCCGGGATCTGAACCACTGAACCCCGGGCCACCAAAGTAGAACATGGGAACTTAACTGCTATGCCACCGGGCTGGCCCCTAAAACCATTTTTTGAATGAATGAAATTAAATATATTCTCATCAAATTTAGAGATAACCCCATGCAAAGAATTCTGCTTCAGACCTTGGAAAGTTAAGCTTGGCTAACCTCATAATTCAATGAAAGAAAAGTGAAGCTATGAGATAACAATTTTGTCATATTACCAGCACTACTGGCTCTACAAACTAACCTGGATCTGCACCTAACCACCTAAACTCTGCCTCCAGATTGAAAGGAAGATGATCCTTGCTATTATAAAATTCATACCTTCCATAGGCATGTACTATCTAGAAAAGAGACAAAGCTTTTAAATTACATTTCTGGGGAGCACTGATTTTGGGAAATATAGAAGACAGTTCCCTGAGCTCTGACATCCACACTTACAGTTGCCAGCATCAAAACTTTGAGGTAGCAGTCGACATCATTAAAGGTACTCAAAGCTGGAGCAGAAAAATATACTGAATGGTCATGACAACTGGGGGACTTTTTCCTGAGAACACTTGAGCTCTCCCCGGGAAATGTATGAAATATTTGAAAGAAACTTTGAAAAAGATGCTACAGTGGCAGCAATTTCTATGGTAGAGAATATAAATGTGCAAATAACACTGCTGAAATTGTAACCATGCCTACCTCTTGACTAGTGTGGCTTGAGAAATAGAATGATTTATCTGTTGTCTCGGTACTCCATCATCTGAACACATTAGAGAATCTCTGACATAAACCAAAGTCCTGGTCTGTTTGGTTTGCCCTGCAGTGCTCTCCAGAAGGCTGAGCTCTAGATAAAATGCACTCTGATAAGGCAGGAGGCCTCTGTGTACAGTTAATTGCCTACTATTTTATGGGAGGGCTAAGAAGAGTAAAATAATAGTCCCTAATGGGGGTTATTAAAAAATGGATTAACAGAGAAGCTGGCAAGGATGCTTCCTCATTCAAGAGGGTACAAGAAAGGACAGAATGGGTCGTACTCTCTTCTTACCTAATTGAGCCTCTCTTCTACACTAGATAAGCTGGACATGTAAGTGGCCAAGTTGAGGAGATAAAAGACTGTCTTTGAGACTCTAACATATTCAACAGCCAATATAAGAGTCTATGTGAGTCAATTCTCCCACTCTCCTTGACATTAAGTTTGCTCTAAAAATCTATCATATTCTTAATAATAATAAATATTTTGGTACCAAATATGTGCTTCCACAGTCATTGGTGCTATTAGAAACAACTGAAAATTTAAAAGAAAGATGTTTACATTCTAGTTAGTTTTATTCACAAGTGATAAAAACAAAGTCTAAAATTCAGGCCCCTAAAGTCTTCTAGAATGCAGGAAGATTTGATTACCAAAGGCCCTGGATTTTTCACATCAGAGTTTAAAAGGATACTTGGATAATTTGAATTTGAAATGCCTAAATTGACCTATTGGTAATGATTATACTTGAACAGTGTACCACCTCCCACTATCTCCACCTCCCTCCACTCGCAAAAGAAAGAAAGAAGAGGGGGTGAAACACAAAAGAGAAAATGGAAAGAGGAGCTAGTGGAAGACTGGATGTGGTCCCTAAAAACAGACAGGATATCTTTAAGGCTGAAGGAAAAAAGGGGGCAATAGGAAGAGGTGGAAGTGGAAGAAGAAGGAGAGAAAGAGAGAAGATAAGTGAGGAAGCAGGAAGTGAATCGACAACAAGGATGGATAGAGGAAATGCAGGAAGAAAGAAAGAGAGTTGAAGACTGGGAAGATTAGTGAGAGGAGACTGAGAAAATGAAGGAAAGGGAGGCAGAAAAAGGAGGTAGAGAAGCAGATGGCAGCTCAGCAGCCCCCAGCACCAAACCATGGGAAGATTAACAGTATAGAATTCTATTTGTGTCTATATGGGACCAAGGACAGTGAGAAATGTGGGTTAATAAAGTTATGCTTGCCATGAGTTTATTCTTGGAACTTGTGTGTACTCCAACATGAATATTTCAGTTTGTGATCTTAATCATCAGCGTGAAGAGACAAAATAAACCATAGCATATTTCTAGGAAACCATTCGGACCTAAGCACCGTGAAATGCAATTCCTGTCCTCCATCATCATGAGCTCCAAAATGGAGAATGTGATATTTATTACATTATTTGGCATACAACCCCCCAAACATGGCCTGCAGTCCAATGAAAGCCACTGGTCTGCAGTAAAAATAAAACAAACACATGCAGTTGAATTTTTCATTAAGTTAAAGGTTTGCCAATTGAAGTACAGTCCATAGTTTTCAGAATATGCCCTCCTTACCTTTTTTAGTATTGTATCCACTCTTTTGAGAATTGATGGTGATAACAGAATAATAGTTCTTCATTTTTGTTTGTTACCTTATTTTAATATACTTTCGTGGCGAAGGACAGTTAGTCAATTGTTCACCCCTACTCCTTGTTAATCAAATTTACACTTTACATTCTATGAAATCCAAGTCTGGTGTCTTACTCAAAAAGCAACATAAAAACTGAGTGAAATTGTCTCTAAATTCTTTGTGACAAACAGTAAAATAGAATATATTCCACTAAAACAAGTAATACAAAGCATAAATAAGTTTCACTACGTAGTGAAATGTCAACTATAAGGTATTCAATTACAAAATAGTGTTGGAAGATAACTTAAAAGTTAATTAATTCTCTAAAATTGGGATGGACACAGAATTTTACATGTAAGATTCCTCCAGGGAAGATGATCTGTCCACCATCATACTTCAGAGAATTCCACTGGACTCGATCAGAAAACTGAAGTTTAAGTTCTGACTCATTTCAGTCATTCTCCATGACAATTACACTAAAATTCAAACTGCATGGCTTACACGATCTCTCTTCAAATGGACCTTACACTCTCCCCTCATTTGATACACTACAGGCACTTGTGCCTTCTTCTGTCCCTTGAGCCCACAGGGGCCTTAGAGTCTTTGTGACAACTCTTACCTCTGCTTGGAACTCTTTTTCATCCAGCTCAGTAGGAGCTAGTTCTTCGTACTCAACAAACAGTCCCTAGCTCAAATATGTCTTCCACGGAGCTGCCTTAAATCTGGAAACAAAACAGAACATGAAAAAATCAGCAATATCTCAAATGAAAAGTCATATAAATTATAACCATCCTTATCAGTTCATTCAGTCCTGTGTAGATTCTTGATCTTAATCTTCTGTTAACAGTTTATGAGGTCATCAGTTTCTCTGTTAGAGTTCTGTAAGTTTTTACCCACTTCAGTTTTACAATCTGAAAGTTTATCAGAAATCTGTATTCTGAAGTGTCAGATTCCTTTCCATGAATTTCTCTGAAGACGAAACATATTTTGCAAAAGCATCAGAGTAAAACAATAACTGTCTGTAAACAAGATCCAAAAATGGCAACTGATAAAGAAATTTGGTTAATTTTGTGACATACAATGCTTTAAAATAATACCCAGAATTATGGCTGACAACCAGGACAGATCAGAATTTTAGGAATGTTATATAACTTTTTAAATATTTATATCAATAACATTTTCCCAGATAATACAACCTAAGAAGATTTATCATCACTTATTTGACAATGCTTCCCAAGTAATTTAGCATGCAAAATAAACCTAATTATCTTGGTGTCTTCCTCCTTATAGGAAGAGAGAGTAAATCTCTTTGAGAAGTCTCAGGGTCCCTCTGGAAATCCTCAGAGAAATTCTCTTCCATCTTCTAGACCAAAAGAAAGCCTTTATTCAGGATTTGAATATTTTGGCGGGGGAGAGCTTGTCAAAAATATCAAAAAATTTTAAAACACTTAGTCAAATAGGAAACAACACTCACTCTATTCAATCAAAGTGACAAGAGAAATAGCCAAGGGCAAACAGTTGAAACAGTCAAAAAATCTTAATAGACCTCAGTCTTTCTGAACACACGAAATTATTTTAACAAAACAGATTTTCTATCTTTTAGGTAGACTTACTCAAAAATAAAGAAAAAACCTATTATAACCTCTCTACCAAGAGCAGACAAAAAGTTCAAGAAAATTCTCCTTTTGAAAGAGAAGATCAAATTTTAATTTTTGCACCAGCTCATTTTTTTCCACACTAAAACTCATTTAATTAATTGGATTTACTTTAATCTTAGCCAACTCGACCAGGCGTAAAACTCCTTTCAGAATTTCTCTTTCACAAACCTTCTATAACTTTCTTTTTACATTCAGAATTTGTCTCATGCTTCCTTTTTCTTTTTCTTCTAGTACTTCAGGAAAAATTTATCTTTCTTAACCCAACAAACAAAAATATTTCCATTTTTATACCTTCTTTACTGAAAACATATATTTTACTTTCCTTAGATACAAAGATTTTGCCTTATTTATTTTTAGTGGCTTTAATTACATATATTAATTAGAATGTTTAACCCTTACAGACTCTAGTAAAAACTAAAAAGTAAGCAATTATGAACTGTCTTTTACATTAGAATACTGTGGCTTGGCAAATGTATGAACACTTTTTATAATCTCTAGAAACATGCTACTTCATGGTACAATCTTAATAAAATATAAGACATGTTTACTAATAAACCCAAATACCTTTTATTCCTTTGTAATAAGAAGTCAAAAGTAGATAAATCTAAACATGTCTAAGAATAATGTTTCAGTATTTTATCTTATTTGAAAAATGACCCATATATTCAGTGAGTTTTTTATCATTCAATTTTACCCACCAACACTTCAAAGTTTCAAGTTACCAGAAAGATTTTGGAAGTCATGAGACATAATTATTCTAAAAAGTTCACCCAACACTTTTACCTTTTTCACATCTATTCAGTTTACTTGTTCCCAATAATTATTTAGATTGCCTATAAAACTCCATGAGACATTAGACAAAGTTAGCCATAATTTTAAGTGATTATTTTTGCTAACCAGTTTTGTAATAGAGCTAACATCAGCTTATTTGACCAACAAATGTAGAATAAAGGCTGCATGTCTGCATCATATCCAGTGCTAACTCTGGAGGACATGTGCATTTTTATCAAACCAACAAATTTAAATAAGCTTTCAGGTACCAAAGATTAATTTATATCATCTTAATTTGAAAGACATTTGGGTTAGTTTCTATTATATTTACAATGTACATAAGTGCTTACTTTTAGCCAACTAAACAGAGCTCTGAATTTTTGGCTGTATCATCAGGAGGTAAAAATACCACATACATCTAACATACATATAGACACACATACACAGAGTCTCCACAGCTATTGTTTCAAAAATTACTGCCATGAATCAGGTACAGTAATACAAAGCTCCCTAGTGATGAATCCAAATTTTGTTTTGAGTCTTTCTACTAATATTTGTGGAGAAGACACTCAAGATGCTAGATTTTTGGTGAGGGAACTCTTATGGCCATTTTTCTTTTTTTTGCCTTTTTCCTTTTTTTCCCTTCAGTCTTAGGAATTAGTGATGGGCTAGATAGTCCCCAGAGGATTTGGAAGCTCTTTGAGATAAGGGAAATAGGTAGAACCTGAACTTCCTTTAGAGCTGCATTTCCAGTCTTGCAAGGATTTTCCCAAAACAGTTGCTCTTGATTTCTCAGAAATTGGGTTGTAACTCAAATGACATTATAGGTTGATCTACCTATCCAACTACATCATAAAGGCACAGAGAAACCACTCAAGTTTTCTCTCAGATGGAGTTCCTGGGGCATAACCCATCCAAAATTGAAAATGTTTCCGATTAATTAAAATGCACCCCTGTGGTGGGACTCTGGGGAAGGTTGGAGCATCCCCCATGGCAGTAAAGCTGGTGTCTGACTGAGAGCAGGCCAGAGAAGGGTGCAGAGCCCTACGGCAGATGTCAAGATAGTGATAAGATTTAGTCAAGTCCTATTCAGCCCAGGCACTTAGTCCCTGAGCCAGCACAAGACAAGCTAGGGAGGCAAGAGGCAAAGGCCTGGTGCAGGCTGGGGGCCAGGGCTCCCAATGCCAGGATTGAGAGTTAAGTCCCTGGCAGAAAGTTGTTCAAGTTTTGATTTTATGGAAGGTCTAGGTTCTGCTCAGGTCCAGCCTGAACTTAACCCTGACTTGGTGACAAGAGAGGAGGTGATGAACAAGACAGACAAAGAAGGGAAAGAGGTAAACAGGCCTCACCACCCTAGCCTCTTCCCAAGGGTTATCAAGATAAGGGTCACACAAACAACAGTTCCCAGGAAAGACACTTTCCAGAATAAATTACAGGTCTCCTGTCCCCATAACTGACTCAGTAGGTGCCTAAACTACTCAACAAGTTTATAACAGGAGATAAAACAGGCTCCAGATTGTCAGTCAAATGACTGACTGAGGGGGTCAACCTAGAATCACTTCAGGTGCCCACAAACCAGAGGAGAGCTCCCGGGGGTGGGGGTGGGATGTGGAACTTTCATTAGTGTCTGTTAGACCACCAGAGGTAGGTGAGATTCCAAATCTGATTAAGTTCTTAAGACTAGTCCTTGCAAGAGCTCTCTGATTGTGGCCACATGGTGTTACAGAAAAATACCATCGTTTTCTTTTTCATGGACTCATAACTGAAAGTTGCCCAATTTTGAAGAATGCAACCTAGGAGCTTTCAGGTAGGAATCAATTTAGCATTACCCATTGTGTCAGAATTTAGACATGGCCTGTCAAAGTATAGTTATGCTGCAGCTAGAACCAAAACCAAACCAAGCCAGGCCAACAGAATTTCTGTGAACATATCCCCTGATTCTTCCTTATTATCAAGGGTTTCTGAAACCAAGACCCTCATAATGAAGGCCAAACCAAGGCTTCCTTTTTCGGAAGTCGTGGAGAGCATCCCCTCCCAAATCAAGGCTTCCTTTTGGAAATCAGATTAAAAGGAAGAAGAAATAAGAATCCAATCACTTGTACTGAAGTTACTCACCAAAAAGACGTCTTACAAAGCAAGAAACTGTCTCTCTACTGCAAAGTGAAAATATGCGCCAAGGAGTCAGCAGCGCCAAGCCAGGAAAAATTCCTGGAACAGTCCCAGGAGAAATGCTCATGGCAGTTGCTTGACTTGTCCATAGGTTCTCCACACTGGCAAGGGACTGACAAATCTCAGGCAAAAAGGTCCATCTGGACTTAGCTCCTGGCTGGCTCGCCAAATTGTTACTGAACCAGGTTCATTTTTGCCCACTGCCTGGAAAGCCAAACACCAAGATGGCAAGAATGCAGCACAGAGAGGTTTTAATCACAAGGCAGCCATGTGAGGAAGCAAGAGTATGAGTCTCAAATCCACTTCCCTGAAAACAGGGACTCAGGGATATTTATGGGGTATGGGGGCAAGGTGGTCTGAAATATGGAGATAGGTGATTGGAAGTGAGGAGAGGTGAGGTAATCGATGATGTGTGCAAGTGTAGTCAGACTCCATGCCCCTTCATAGGATGCATGCTCACAAAATGGCAGTGTGAGCATGATCTGAGGGTGAAGTTTTTGGCCTCTTGACATCAAAATGTTGCCTATCAGACACCTGCATGGGCCCTGTTGATGAGTTGGTGGTCTCAACCAGCCTGAAGTAGACAAAGGGGTTCTAATTCCTGATAAACAGCTCAAACACCCATTACCATGGTGACCCAGGCTCCAGGGAGATGTTATCTATAGGAACCTAGAGGTAGTCAGATAGCATATTGCCTAAACAGCACAGTTAACAATGGGTGGGTGAACAGTTAAAAGCTATAATCAGTAATTGCAAAAAGGAAAAAACCTCTAGTTCTTAGCTACTTAATCATCAATGGTTAACTCTTTGCTGGTTTTATATTCTTATAAATGTATTTGTTGATTTTTAACTCAGGCAATACCTACTGACTCTCTGCTATAAAGTGTTAGAAATCTCTTACAATACTTCTTTCCTTGTTCCTGCCATTTGTTTTTACATACATTTTTATTATTTTTTTATTGATCATCGTCATGACTTCACATAATATATATAAAAATCTCAATTTTGTATTGTGTTAAGTTCAGGGAGTAACTCTTAACTCTGTATTATGTAAGACGGGGAAAGTAGTATATTTACACCTCTTTCCATGTATATCTTCTTCCTCCTAACACTTCCTAAATTCTGTCAACTATAATGTTTTTTAACATTGTTGGGTTTTCTAATACTTGCTTTCTATGCTATAGCCATGACTTTTTCCATTCTTTGATCATAGGTTTATTTGGGACATCGAAAAGCAAATAAATAGCATTAAGAATATTATGTTAGTAACTATGTATTATTCACTGCAATATCAGACAATATCAATGATCTAAGAGAAGGATGCATGTATCCTATGTCACAAAACCTGTTCCACTTGAAGGGGAATGTTCCACAAAACAAGCTCAAACGGACTACCTGTTGATATACCCCATTAACCATGCCTTATTTTAATTTTCCTCATATTTGGACCTTGATCTTTTTGTATGGATTTTGTTGGCTTTCATTTTTCTTGACTGTAAAAAAAAAAAATGACTTCTTGCCAAATCACTAAGATATTCCAAAATTCTAAACAACCTATTTGTAGAAGGCTTTAATATGTACCAACTTGACTATAAGAACTGTCAATCTGAGATTTTTTTTTCATTGCAATCCCACTGATTTTTGTATTCCATATTCATTTGTTTCTGATTTTTTCTTTGTTTTGCTAGAATATTTCTGATGCAGGCTCAGTGAGCCAAGGAGTCAAAAGAAAGATTTCTTGGACTCTCAAGGTCTGGTAGTAGTGTTCTTTTATTCAGAGAATAGCATGGGGACAGGACCCATGGGCAGTGAAGAGCTGCAATGGGCTGAGGGTAGGGCTAAATTTATAAGGCATAGGTACACAATTTATTTCTTTACAAGACAATGGAAAGATCATGTAAAAATGTCGTTAAAACGGCATCAGTGCAGGTGGTGTCTGGTTATCATGTGGTCGTATAACTTTAGATACGAATCAGGTCATGACATCTTATACTTCCTACAGGATGATATGGATTGGCATGTAGGGCAGAACGCCTTGGGCTTCTCTTCCTGGGGCAGGTTTGAGCCTCATCAAAAACATCAACAAGGATGTTTTTGAGATAAGAAGCATGGGAATAAATTTTGAATGCATGCACGTTTAAAAAAATTATTCTGCTTTCACACTTGATTGATAATTGTACTGATTATAGACTTTTAGATTCAAAATCTTTTCCTATCTTAACTTTGGGGAAATCCATTGTCTTCAAGTAGCCAAAGGATGAGTCCACAGCCTGCAAAGATGTCCAATAGTAGCTTGACTCCTCATTCTTTGTAGGGTACCTATTTTTTTTGTTGATGTTTGTTTCTTACGGAAGATTTTATGATTTTCTCTTTATCCTTGTGCTCTAAAATTGTATGAAGATGTGTTCAGGTATGTGTTTTTGTTCTTGTCATTTTTCCTTCTCTCCTGTTCTACACTCTGTAGTCTCTTTCATTAAATTCTATAAACTGACCTTTCTTTAGCACTGAGTATTTTTCTGTTACTTTTTTGATAATGTGATTTCCTGCTCTCATTTTGAAATAAGACTTTTCATTCCAAATACATTGCTTTGACATTGTATTTTCTGGATTGATCATCTAGAGCTCAAGTTTCTCTTATTTTCTGTCTTTTTGCTATATGTTCTTGAGATTTTTCTCAACTTTTCTTTCTGGACTTTCTAGTGAATTTTTATTTAAGTAATAATATTTTTTAATTTTCAAGAGCCCCTTCTTGGGCTTTGAAGGTTTGGTTTCACTGCAACTGGTTCATTGTTCTTGCTTTATAATAGATATGCCGTACTATTTTCGTAAATCTTTCTGGAGAAAATTAATAAAATTCTTATAAATTTAAGAAGACTATATCATATGTATCTAAACTGGGACATTTTTGACAGTGAAAGAGGTGTGTTATCAATCATAACCTAGGAAAACAGAAATCAAGATTGCCATACAAACTGGGAAATATTAGCACCATTTTTAAAAGGCGTTTATATTTTTTGATTACCTATTTCCTCTGAGTTAGATGTTCTGTTTATCCTCCTTGACATGGCTTCTTTGTGCAGCTGTTTTTTCCCAAATGCCTAGAGAACCCTGGTTGTCTGTTTAAAAATGTTGGTAAAAGACAAGCAACTGGATTTAGTTAGCATACATAGGCTTTCTCTGACATCCTTGACCTTTCCCTTATACAGGTGAAGGAATCACAAGCTCTGTGATCTTGGGTGGGCCTTTTGACCTGCAGGCATCACTACAGGTATACAGGTGGAGAAGAGTCAAAGGTCAAAATAGGGAGTCCTGCTCTGGAACTCAACCCCTACTCTGATGGCCTTGACCTCCTAGGGCAATTACTCAATTTCATTAAAATTAGTTGCTTGATTTAGGCCTGAGAGCAATTTGCCCAGGGTTCAGGGGTTAGGTGGAACAAACGAAGAATTCATTAATCAGTTCTCTTATTTCCTAACTCTCCTCCCACACCTGCCATCCCTGTTCTCAGCATTTGTTGTTTTGTGGTGGTTTTGCTCTGGAGGAAAAAACTGGTTCTCACTTCTGCTTCAGCCATTTCTTGCATGGGCTTGGACTTCAGCTCCTGGTTCAGTAGTTCACCCACCACTACAAAACCATCCGCCTTTCATCTCCTGAAATCTACCAAACTCTTTGACCAACTGATTCTTCTACTATAATTCTCAGCACTTTTTTCTTTATAGTAATTTCAATGTGTTTCAAAAGGAAGAGAACCAATGTTTATACCTTGACTACCGTAATGAATGGAAAGCTACCACTTAGCAAACAAATATTTACCTATACTATTTACTGGTGAAGTTTATTTCCCAAGTAATTTTTATGCACCAAGAACTATGTCATAGGGGTAGGGATACAAAGATAAATAAGACATGGCACCTCAAAGTGCTCAAAATTTAATGAGCATTTTCTCTTACCACTCTGAGATTTGATTCCTTAATTTTTAAATGAAGAGGTAGGACTGACTATGAATGTATCTTTATGATGTGTATGTTTTTAGTCTTCAGCTCAATGTCCTGCCTTCCAGGCTCACTGGAGCAGCAGTATCGCTCCCACTCTGTGGGAGTGGGGCAGTCCTGCTCCTTCAGCTCTCTAGGGTGACCAGAACCCTTCAGCTTGGGGAGGGGATGTGATTCAGCTCCTTTGACTCTCTGTGAGGGACCCTCCCCTGTGGCTCTCCACAGGAGCCCTACCCTGTGAAACAGAAGGAGAAACAGCCTTACCCCCTGGGCCTGTGGTGAGAGTGGCCAGCCTATGATCTCTGAACTACCTTCAGGGTCATTCTTCCCTTTACTAGAAGAACAGTGCACATTTGCAGCCAAATAGCTCTATGGTCTGGTCCTGTAGAATCCAAGAAGTCTGACAGCCTTCTTTCATTCCGTCCCACTTTCTCTGCCCCTTTTAATTCAAACTGGCAGCATCTTTGCTGATATAATTCCATCTCTATTCCTGGCTTCTGCTCAGATGTCTGATTAAGTCTACAAGTTGCACTCACATTCTCTTTATCAAGTGGTTAGCGTTCTTTTCAGAACATTCTTTCTCATTTTTTACCATATGGATAAGTTGAGAATTTTCCAAATCTCCAACTTCTGGTTCCTTTTTGCTTAGCAATGCCTTGTTCAATTCATACTTCTCCTCTTGAATTTTATTATAAAGCAGTAAGGAGGAGCCAAGCCACATCTTCATTACTTTGCTAGAAATTTCACCTGCTTAATTCCCCATTTCATCACCTACAAATTTTACATTCCACAAAAAAGTAGAATAAATTCAGCCAAGTTCTTTGCCACTTTATAACAAGGATCACCTTTCCTCCAGTTTCCAATAACCTATTCCTCATATCTGTCTGAGACCTGACCAGAATGGCCTTTAACATCCATATTTCTACAGCATGGCTGCTTCAGGATAGCCAGACTTTTTATGTGTCAGGGCTCCAAGGTATGGGCATTTTCCAAAAGAAAGAGCCAAGTAGAATCTGTGTGGCCTTTTAAAACCTAGACTCAGAATAAACATAGTACCACTCTGCCACATTCTGTTGCTTAGAATCAAGTCTCTAAGGCAGCCATATTCAAGGGGGAGGAGAATTAAACTCCAACTTTGGATGGGATGGGATGAGAGTATCAACAAATTTACAAATATATTTTAAAACCTCTAATGACATATACTTAACTTTATAACAAGTCTTTATATATTATGAGTAAAAATGTTACAAAACATATAAACGTTAATCACTTGCTATATTTATTTGAATGTATAATATCCAGTAAACTATATATAATCTCAAGGTTATGCACCAAAGTATTACTAACCTTTATATGTGGGCAGAAAGCTCAAATGGCAAATCCATTTATTTTGCTTGTTATATGGTTTTTCTATAATTCTAACAAATATATGCCTCTGTACAATTCAGAAGAAATATACAAATAATCTTTCGTGGAGCAGTGGGGCATTCCTCCTCAGAAAAAGATGTTTTATACATGAAGAAGGAGGTAAAAGTTTTCACTAAACACTAAATTGCTTGGCAAGTCTCTGAGAGGTGGGTTCAGAGTTCTGCTTCTTCATTTTTATCATGGAGCTTATACTTAATCTTTAACCCCTTAAAAATATGCCAGCTTATTCAATTAATTATTTGGATGATAAATATGTATTCACTCCCCGTAGGGAATAGAGTGGTGTCCTAAAGCTTCAAGGCACATAGAAAACTTTCAGTGGTGACACATCCTTAATATATTTCAAGAGAAATAGAGAAAAGAAGCAACAAGGATGAAAAGAGACAAGAGTTTAAAAAAATCTTCAAAAGAAGAGAAATAACAGGTATTCTTATATAATTAATTAGATTCTCTATTCTAATTTCTTCCAATTACCTTCTTGAAGACCACCAACATTTCTGGTGGAGAGAAGGGATAAAGCATTATCTATAAATGCTTGGGCATACTTCCAGCAAATATTACACACTGTGAATTCCCCAGTGTCAAATAAGTATGCCATTTCCCTGGGGTTTGTTCCGGAAGATGACCCCATTCAGAACCAATGTGAAACCCTCAGGCCTGTCCCAGGCAGGATTGAGTAGTTGGGAAATTTTGTTTCAGGTGCCCTTCCCCAACTTCTTTGACTACTTTTTCACCATGGTCCTTCCTTCTATGACCCCACAGCCCAGTGACCACATGTTCTATACTTAGAGACTAGGATCTTCCTCTGCACTGCCTTTTCTGAATCTATCTTCCAAGGAAGATTCCCTGATTTGGGATCTTCCCAGCCCAATTCATCCTTCCCATCACCTGCAGTGAGCATTAGTTATCATATGAGTCAGTTCCCTCAGGGTCATTTTCCTCACTCAGTGCTGTCCAGAAGTAAAAATGAACTCACATCTGTGATGAGTGAGGGGAATTCTTGAACTTTTCATTTATGTCTTCATATACTCAACCAGTGTTCAAATCCCAACTATTTCCATATTTAGGAATGAAGACAGAGTTGAATGAGCCTGGCAGGCAAACATAATTATAGTGCAATTAAAGTAGTATTAAGAGATAATTACAAAGAATTATGAAAAAACAGAATGGCTATGCCTTTTGGGAAAGGATTTTAAAGATGTCATGCAGAAAATACTTGAGATGAGACTGGAAGGATGATTTCTTTTAATTTATTATTTCTAGTATATTTCATTATTTTTGAAATTCTGGGAGAATAAAATAGACATTCACATTGAGATATTTAGCATGCAGGTGAAAATGCAAGTCTGTAACTCAGGAGAAAAGTGAAAAAGGAGACACCCCATTGGAAGCTGATAATTAGGCATAGCTAGAACTATGGAAATAGATGATATCACCAAAGAAAACAAATTGTGAAGAAGTCCAATTGTCACTGAATGGTTACCTCGAGGAACTCAAGGGTAGGTTTGGAGATTTTATTTTATTTTATTTTGTTTTATTTTATTTAAGGATTTGTTTTTTTTAAAGATTGGCCTTGAGCTAACATCTGTTGCCAATCATCTTCTTTTTTTTTATTTCTCCCCAAAGCTCCCCAGTACATAGTTGCATATTCTAGTTGTAGGTGTATCTAGTCCTGCTGAGGACACTACCTCAGCATGGTGTGATGAGCAGTGCTAGGTCTGTGCCCGGGATCCAAACCAGTGAAACCCCAGGCCACTGAAGCAGAGCACATGAACTTAACCACTTGGCCATGGAACTGGCCCCCAGATATTTTAACTGTTGTTGCAAATTGTTCTTTTTCCTTTTGTTACATAAAGGAAATGCAATCATCAACCACCCTGAACCAGACCAAGCCTCACCACAAGAGCTATGCCTATGACCTTTGCCTTATTTTTAATGCTAAGATCTCTCCAGGAGGAGCTGAGGCATTATTATGTAACCTGCAGTGTTGTGGAAGCACGTTTTTCAACTGAGCCTGTGCAAGTGAATACCCACCTCTCCCTTTTGAATATTCATTCCCCATCCGAAATAAATGTCCCTGCTTCCCTTTGTTGAGGAGGCCATGAGGTTGGAAATGATTCTACATAGTCTCCTATTTGCTGCAAATATACCTTGCTTTGTGAGACAATTACTTCTAGTGGAGAGTCTGATTTAACTCGCCCAGAGGCCAACCCACTTGGTTCAGTAACACAATGAAGAATTACGGGGAATACAAATACCAATATGTAAGAGTGGGAAGAGAGGGTGAATTAATGAAAAACATGGAGGATAGACCAGAAAGACAGGAGGTGATCTAGGAGAGTGTGTGTCATGGAGTATCAGGAAGAAGAGAATGTCAAGAAGGGAATGGCCAGCAGGCTACAATGCCCACAGTCAGATCAAGTATGATAAAAAACGAAGTCTTTGGATTTGGCAACCTGAAACCAAAAAACTTCGGTGAGAGCCATTTTCCTAAGGGATATTAATAGAAGCCAGAGAAGGATGGTCGAGGGGTGAATACAAGCTGAAGAAGTTGAAAAGCAAAGTGTGAATTACTAGTTCAAAATATTTAGTGGAGCCAGAATCACAAGGAAGACTTTTACAGTATTAAGACTCAGTTTTCTGATCTAGGAAAAAATAATGGTGTCGACCAAGGAAAAATTCACCACAAGTCAAACAGCACATACTTATTTGAGCAATTAGAATTGTAATTTGGGAGACATAGATTCAAGCAGAAACCCAAAATGTGCTCCGAGGAAGACAAAGGAGGCAGAGGTTTACAAAGGCAAAAGGAACAGGCCCACTAAGGTTTACATTGAACACTAATGGTTGGTTCTAGCATGGGGTGAGCTGACTTGTCAGCATGTAGTTGGTCCTTGGGATGTATCTAGGCAGATTGTCCATTTTGGAATGAGACAGTGTTTCAAGATGTGACCTGTGGTGTCAGGTAAAGTTCAAAAGTTCAATTAACATCTGGTGGTGAATGTGGTGTGCGTGCATAAGCCCTACTTCCTTAATCCTCTCGTCTCTCAGCTTCAATGTAGAAGCCCCAACATACGTTACTCCATTTTGTTATCACTGTCCACAAAGGCAACGGAAAGGGGGAGACTGAAATCAAAGAAAGGAGATGTAATTGATGGATTAAGATATTGGAAGAACTAGAAGATAGGTTCAAGAGTTTGGAGGGAAAAAGAAGGGGGAGAGGCAAGAAAAATAATAAATTAGGAACTGAAAAGCAAGAAAGGTAAGGTTACTCAATTCCTGTGGCCTCTATTTTCTCAGTTAAGTAATGGGAAAAGTTAGCTGCTAAGAATGAGACTGCAAAAAAATGGGCCTCCTGAGGTATTTTGGAATATCCATTAAGGAGAAGAAAAGGGGAAGTGACGAGGATCAGGTACAGGATTTCCAAGAAGCAGTAGGGTTGAAATTCATAAATGTGACATGTCACTCATCCACAGACTGTGGGGTTTTTCTTTTCCTTGCAGTGTCCTAAAGCTTTGGAGCAAGAACAGAAAGGTAAGTAGCTCTTGGGAGCCAGCACTGGGTGTGGCAGAACACTGCAGAGGGAAGAAACTGAGAGTGCCAATGAGTTTCACTGAAGTGGTTCATCAAGGCAGACAGGTGTTTAGCTTGAGGTGAAAATGATGTCAAGTCATAAAGGGAGAACTGATTGGGAGGCTTGGAGATGCTAAGAACTCAAGAGTTTAATCAGTTTCATTTAAAACTTATTTCTTATTCATCTACTACATCCTGAGTTCCGTGCTAAGCACTGGAGAAAGAGCAGGGTCCCTTCAGAGATACTCCAGTAGGAGAAATAAACAATTTAGTCCCAAGTGAAAATATGGTCGGAGTACAAGTTGGGACCAAGGTAGAGAGTTCTTGTTCTACCTGGGGAAGAATGAGCAGGAAGGGAGCTTAGTGAGGACAAAAAGATGGAAAAATTTGAAGGAGAGCAGTTTGTAGTTCTAAAGTTCATGTCTCCAAGAGGACCTTAAGGGGTGAATCTATGGATGAGATTTCAGGCAGCCTGTTGGGAGGATAATTTGAGGTTAGAATCTTCTTTATTTTACCACAAATATTTAGCTTAAAGGGTCATTTTACCAACTGCCTCTTATGTAGCCATTTCAGTATCTTACTAAAGTATCACAGGAAAAGAATGATAGCTAATAGTTATTAGTATTTGCTATGTAACAGGCAGGATTCAGAGAACCATACATATATTGGCTCATTTAATGTTCATAATACCTTTATAGTGCCATTACTATTACTCTTATATTATAAATCATGAAACTGAGAAACAGAGAGGTTAAGTAGTCTGCCTAAGTTCAGACAGATGGTAACTGGCAGAGCCAGCATTCCATCCTAGATAGTTTAGTCCTAAGATCACGATGTAGCAACACTGCCTCACAACTCATCATACTGACTACTGGGACCAGTAAAGATATTTCCAGATCCAAAGAGGAATTTCCAGGAAAAACTTACTGAAAAGGCATTTTGGCCGAGGCATACCATGGACACTCCCGAACAGTAGAAGGCCATAATTTTGATAAATGACATAGTTTAATTTGTACTAACCCTGTGAAAAACCATTTTATTTTCTTCGTGCTAAATAGAGACTATAGCCTTCTACATAGATTGTGGAAAAAATTATTCCTTTAACTAGACATGAATCCTGGAAATTATGAAAACTTGGGGAAGAAGCCAAAGGAAAAATAATTCCATTAAATTCAACTTTCGTTTTTGAGTTATTTTAAAAATGAGCAATGCCTTTTGAAATTACGAAATTAGAGGCCATATGCTTTGGAGAAAGGAAAGGATGAAAATAATGATATTAGGAATTTCCCCTAAGTCAGAAAACTTAAAACATTACAGACAATTAATGAGCACCTCAACAGAGAATAAAGAATAAAAGGGTATCCTGTTTTTGGACAAGACATTTTTATCTTAGGTGAAAAAAATTATATATACACACACACACACACATATATACATATATATATTTACATATATATATCTAAGCCATAGAAATAGAGGAGTTCCTAAGCAGTCTACATCATTCCTTTTCTTCAAAGTTCATATAAGAGCCTAATAAAATTGGCCTGTCCTTTGTTCAAACACTTGTACACGTTTACTCTCCTTTTCAACTTGTACCCTATACTAGTCTGTTATTCTCTCATTGTTTTCTATAGTAAACCTAACTTCTACAACAAATCACAAACTTTTTAAGGTTAGAGTTTAACTTTGATAATTCTCACAGTATCTAATACTAACTATATAATAAGCATTATATTAAATATATTCACAATTCAATAACTCATTCATCCCTCTGGTAAAATTCCTTTTTAATAAACTCCATATCCAAAGTCTTACGATGTTAAGATAAATACGTGGCAAGAAACCACACTTCCAGTCTGAAGACTCTAGGGATAAAATAGTTCCTGATCATCAATGTAATAAATTTAGCAAATGAAAAGTTTACACTCTCTCATTCATTGACACTTTTAGCATCTGGTTTAATGTCCTCCTCTAACCCCAGACTTGACAGTAACCTGGCAGATCCTAGTCTCTACAGGAACAACCCACCCAAAGCTTCATGTCTGCTTTTTAACCTCTCATTTCGATTATGTTTATTCCATGTTAGTAAGTACTTCTATGGCTAGCTACTAAAACGTATTATTCTGCATAATTATCCACTCTTAAACATTAACTTAAGTCTTCCAATTCTCTGACTACGTCCTCAGACCATTTCAGGTCCATCACATATATTTTTCCAATGAACTTGTTTTTGATCCTCTGTTTTCTCTCAGTCCGCCCTCCTCTCCTCACATCCTTTCCTTTACACCTTTAATCATATCATCCACTCATTTCTTCATCCTTTATCCTGCCAATGTTATCAATTATCTTGGCCCAATTTTTTTCTGTCACATCTCTGAAAAAAAACAAATCTGGACCAATGCAAAAGTCCATCTGCATCAGAGTTGCTGAGTGCTGCTGGTAAAAATTGTATAAAGTTATATTATAGATGCTTCGACTAGAAATTTACATTCTTTGATTTCAATGGCCACACTGGCCATAAATTGTTTCTCTATTTAGTTTTATTTCATAATCTCCACAGCAGCAATTATGACAATAATGTGCTGGATTTCTATTACTTTACCTGCCCAGAATAGTATCTTCTCTTCCTCTGAGAAATTCTTATTTGAGTGGGAGATAGCACCTTCTTACAAATCCCATCCGAGAGGCCACTGTGACGGTCCACAGCAGGCACCTGGGGCAAGCGTGAGCAATCCCAGTTCCCTACCCAACAGTCATCCTCCATTGACACAGAAATGGAAATGTTACCAAAGCCAGATTAAATACAGTTTTTCTGGAGATATTTTTGAACTGGAACTGGGAAAGTAGAAGGAGAAGGGAGAAAGGGAAAAGGAAAGGGCCAGAGGAAAAGGGAGGAGGAGAATCACAATTAAAACAGAAACATGTAAACACACGAACATCCACAGTACCCTCTGGGAGACAGGACCTCAACCTAAATGTGTCTGATGCTGGGCCAGAGTTCTTAACTCCCATCAAACATACAACCATTTCAAGCAGTCACAGCTCTCCCTACACTTCCTACCCAGCGATGACCCCGGTCACTCAGAAGATGACCTTGATTTCCACTTTAAAGAGGAAATACGTCATAAGAAGGGAAATCTCTCAGATTCCTGCCACCACCCCTGCACAGGTTTCCACATCCACACCCCTCCCTTCCTCTCTTGACAGGGTGGATGAAGATGCCCTCTTACTGGCTTATCTTTGCCCATGCTGTGGATCCAGCCCTCCTGGGCAGCAGGACCTGCTTCTTTGTTATTCACTCCTATGTCTCCAGCCTTCTTCTTCATCCGCATAGAATCATTCTCAAGTCTTGCAATGCTTAAAAGAAATAAAAATAACAAAACAAATTTCTCCAGCATGTCCCTTCCAAGTACTATTCTACTATTTTCTTCCTCACATCATGGTCAAGTGTCTTTTCTTGCATTTGACCTCATGTGCGTGAAACTGGATTAATTCTAATTTATGGTTCATGATGATTGGCGGTCATCGCTCCAAGCCTGATCCACTTTCTTTGTTTGGTTGATTTCTTACTTTTAACACTGTAATAAGCTTCTATGTAAGCACCATGCCAAACAAAAGTCAGATTCTTCAGATAAGCATGCAGCCTCCCCATCCTATCTCCCTTGCTTCCCCTTTTCAAGGTGCCACCCTCCCAAATCCTATGTTCATCATTCACTGGCTTTCCCTTTAATATAGTTTTCTGCATCTGTGTATTCTTAAAAATGTTATTATTTTAACCTTATAAAAAGGATGTCATTAAATATTATAATGTTAATATTGTCTATCTTTTTAAATGTTATAGTTCATTTGTTTTGAGTGCTATATTGTATGCCATTGCATTCACTGTTTATCAGGTTAACGAAGTTCTCTTCTATTTCTAATTTACAAAGCATTTTAAATAATGAATGGGCATATTATCAAATGTTTCCTCTGGGGTTTTTTGGTTTTTGTTTGTTTTTGAGCTGATTACATGAATTTTTCTCTTTTAATCTATTAAAGGATTAACTATATTCATGGATTTTTCTATATTTAAAACTTCATCATGTTCTGGAATGAACTCAAATTGGCTGTAGCGTATCATCTATTCTAAACATTATTGGAGTTTATTTGCAAACATTTCTTTTGTATCTATAGTAATAAGTGAAACAGATCTGTAAATTTTCCTCTTTCATAATGTCCTTTCTTATTTCACCAGGATTATTCAAACCTCATAAAAGCAGCTTGGAAGCAGTTCTTCTTTGTTATTGTCTGGAAGAGTTTGCATAAAATTGGAATCATCTGTTTGTTAACTCATATTAAAAATGAAGAGTACAATTTGGAAATGATTTCTTGGATATGATACCAAAAGCACAGGCACCAAAAGAAAAAATAGATAAATCAGACTATATCAAAATTAAAAGCATCTTTGCATCAAAAGACACAACTAATAGAGTGAAAAGGCAACCTATGGAATGGGGGAAAATATTTTCAAATCATATATCTGATAAAGGTTTAATATCCAGACATGTAAAGAACTCCTCTGACTCGACAACAATAATAAAAATCAACCTGATTAAGGGGCTGGCCCCATGGCCGAGTGGTTAAGTTCGCGCGCTCCGCTGCAGGCGGCCCAGTGTTTCGTCGGTTCGAATCCTGGGCGCGGACATGGCACTGCTCGTCAGACCACGCTGAGGCAGCGTCCCACATGCTACAACTAGAGGAACCCACAACGAAGAATACACAACTATGTACCGGGGGGCTTTGGGGAGAAAAAGGAAAAAATAAAATCTTAAAAAAAAAAAAAAAAATCAACCTGATTAAAAAATGAGAAAGGGACTTGAATAGACACTTCTCCAAAGAAGATATATAAATGACCAATAAGTACATGAAAAGATTCCCAACATCCCTAATCATTAGGGTAATGCAAATCAAAACCATAAATGAAATACTGCCTCACACCCACTGGGATGGCTACCAACCAAAAAACCAGAAAATAACAAGTGTCGGTAAGGATGTGGAGAAACTGGAATCCTTGTGAATTGCTGATGGGTATGTAAAATGGTGCAGCTGGTGTGGAAAACATTATAGTGGTTCTTCAAAAGATTAAAAATAGAATTAAAATATTATTCATCAATTCCACGTCTGGGTATGTACCGGAAAGAATTGAAAGCAAGGTCTCAAGCAGATATTTGTACACCCATGTTCACAGCAGCATTATTCACAATAGCCAAAAGGTGGAAGCAATCCAAGTGTCCATGGACAGATGAATGGATAAATAGAATGTGGTATATACATACAATGGAATATTGTTCAGCATTAAAAAGGAAGGAAATTATGACACATGCTGCAACATGGATGAAGCTTGCAGACATTATGCTAAGTGAAATAAGCCAGTCACAAAAAAACAAATACTGCATGATTCCACTTACACAAGATACCTAGAGTAGTCAAATTCATAGACACAGAAAGTAGAATGGTGGTTTCCAGGGGAGGGGAAAACAGGGAGACACTGTTTAATGGGTAGAGTTTGGGTTTTGTGGGCTGAAGAGTTCCAGAGGTGAATGGTGCTGATGGTTGCACAACAATGTGAACGTACTTAATATCACTGAACTGTATACTTAAAAATGGCTAAGACAGTAAGTTTTATGTTATGTGTATTTTAGCACAAATTAAAAATAATAATTTTTTAGGGGCTGGCCCCGTGGCCAAGTGGTTAAGTTCGCACGCTCCGCTGCAGGCAGCCCAGTGTTTCATTAGTTTGAATCCTGGGCGCGGACATGGCACTGCTCATCAAACCACGCTGAGGCAGTATCCCACATGCCACAACTAGAAGGACCCACAACGAAGAATATACAACTATGTACTGGGGGGCTTTGGGAAGAAAAAGGAAAAAATAAAATCTTTAAAAAAAAATTGGTCTTCTCCTCTGTACATGATTTGTGTTTAGCCCATGAACACTATGAGTTTCACCATTGAGCTTGTTTCTCTCTTTGTGTTGTTGAAGGGAAGCTCAGAACCACTTTTGTATCTCGTTTCTTATCAAATACATAGCACCTTTGTGGTATGGATTTTTTAATTAGCTATATCCCTGGTACATCTTAATTTCCTATCCTGATGTTACCTTCACTCATATTTATTCACCAGTATTTTTTTATCCTACTACAATTTATGCATATGTTTAAGCTACCTTTGAGGAAAAAGCCATTCTTTTAGGGAAAAAATGATGACATTAAACAAACAAACATCACTACACAGGACAAAATGCAAGCAAACAGCTAAACCACTGCATTACATGTCCTACTGTCCTCTCTAACTTGGTACTTGAACTTGAGTGACTGTTATAAAAACAGAGATCTGAAAAAGCATTCAACCTGCATTGATTGAACCATTTATTCAGGAACTTTTATGATATGACTACAGTGTGTCAGACACCATGATAATTATTAAGCTAGCAAAGATCGTAAATCATGGTTGTTAATGCCGCAGAATCTCAAACTCCAGTAGGAAAAGCAGATAAGTGCAATAGAGCACGGTAAATATAACAGTAAAAACAGAATTTAAAAAGTGACATGTATCCATCAGGGAAATGCAAATCAAAACTACACTAAGATATCACCTTACACCTGTTAGATTGGCAAAAGCATCCAAAACCAAGAGCGACAAATGTTGGAGAGGTTGTGGAGAAAAAGGAACCCTCATACACTGTTGGTGGGAATGCAAACTGGTGCAGCCACTATGGAAAACAGTATGGAGATTTCTCAAAAAGTTAAAAATAGAAATACCCTATGACCCAGCCATCCCATTACTGGGTATCTATCCTAAGAACCTGAAATCAGCAATCCCAGGAATCCCTTGCACCCCTATGTTCATCGCAGCATTATTTACAATAGCCAAGACATGGAACCAACCTACATGCCCAGAAACTGATGATTGGATAAAGAAGATATGGTATATATACACAATGGAATACTACTCAGCCATTAAAAAAGACAAAATTGGCCCATTCGCAGCAACGTGGATGGACCTCGAGGGTATTATGTTAAGTGAAATAAGCCAGTCAGAGAAAGACGAACTCTATATGACTCCACTCATAGGTGGAAGTTAATATATTGACAAGGAGATCTGATTGGTGGTTACCAGGGAAAAGCAGGGGTGCGGGGAGGGCACAAAGGTGGAAGTGGTGTACCCACAGCATGACTAACAATAACGTACAACTGAAATCTCACAAGGTTGTAATCTATCATAACATTAATAAAAAAAAAAGTGACATGTATCTGGTAATACATAACGTAATATTTATATTACAATTGTCCTGTTTTAGTTTGATGAATCATAGAACTTAAAATTATCTTAGAGAAAGAGGTGGAACATGCCAGAAAGAGAAGTATGCTTAAAGCAAAAGTAATCACAGGTGAAAAGACTTGGTACTAAAAGATTACTTGGTGCATTCAAGGTTTATATGGCTAGAGTTTCTTGTGTTTGTGTAGGTGCAGGGAGCAGGAGCACCATATAAGGCTGCACAGGTTGTACACTGTATAAATCCAGGTAGCACCATTTACTTAGATTACAACGTGAATCATGGCCCCTAGGGAGGTGCAGTGCAAAATTTGCATAACCGTATATGATGGTACATGGTTGGGGATGAGGATAGGAGGAAGTATGCCTTGTTACTCACTACAAGGACACTAAAATCACTTCATTATAATAGTTTATTCATTGTAACATTATGCCCCTTAATGAAATTTAACTACATTGCATTGCTTTGTCCATAGGACAAGAATCACATCTTTATAAAAGCACACGACGTGGATCATATATCATCATCTAATCTGCTATTCTTTTAGTATTGACCAGTACAATTGACTTCCAATCAATCAGCTTCGGTGCAATCCCGAAAAAGAATAATAAACCTCATACTAACACTCCTCACCAACACATTACTAGCCTCGCTACTCGTACTCATCGCATTCTGATTACCACAACTAAACATCTATGCAGAAAAAACCAGCCCATACGAATGCGGATTTGACCCAATAGGGTCAGCACGCCTCCCTTTCTCAATAAAATTTTTCTTAGTGGCCATTACATTCCTGCTGTTCGACCTAGAAATCGCCCTCCTATTACCCCTTCCATGAGCATCCTATATGAAACTATAACCTAAGGGAGAGTTTTTGAACTTTAAAACCCTTGATGTGAATGATTAATCAGAGCCAAGCTGTCTAAGGTTATTCTATAAAAGTAAGTCCCATATAAAGGGTGTACCGGGTATTAATGCTAGTACAATATATACTTATAAAATCACATAACTGTCAGCCATATCACTTTAAATGAAGAGGAGGGTGTCTAAAAACAGGACTAAAGATTTGGGCCCAGTGAGCTGTAAAATAGCCATTTTAACAAAAAGAAGGCCAGAAAAGGGGCAGAAATCCATGCTAGATGAGGCGATGAAGGCTTCAGCACAAATCTGGAGAGAACTAAAGTGGCAGCCACAGCTCTGGGTTTGTTGCTGCTGAGGATCCCAGAAGACAAGCAAAAGGATTGGACTCACACAGCTCAAAGAAGCCCAGCAAGACTGGGGGTCAGGGTATAGTCTGGCCAAATACAGTGAGGGGCATAATTTCACATGAACATCTCAGGACTGACCTGGACAAGTCTATGGAAAGTTTATTTGAAGAGTCATTTGGTGTTTCTAGGTAAGCAACCAATAAAGGTATTCCATCATAATTTCTGCAAGTGATAATATATCAAATATGAATGAAAGATTCTCCCTGAAAATGCAGGATTTTTAACTGGTGAGACTTCAAATTTCATGTTTCAATCCCCTCTTTTACTTATGAGGAACCAGAGAAGCAAAAAGTTAAAGTGGTCGACCTAACAGCAAAGAGAATTGGTGGAAGAGCAGAGTTAGAACTCTTTTCAATTTACCATAGTGACCTTTAAACCAATTTCTGAATTACTCAGCCTCTTTCTCCTAAATTTTAAACGTGGACTGAAGTGTAGTTCAGATACATATAACTAAATACTCTGACTTATCTCTTAGCAAACAGTCTAGAATCTAAATATGCAATGAGCGCCAGCTTTGTTTGGAGTTTCTAAATTTATCCTTACAACATGCTTGACCCACATGGCTCTCTGCCCCTGAATTTCTGCGGTCCCGAATTATCATAGACATGCTGACTCAGCTCTAATCCTAAAGAATAAATGCAAATATGCCTGCTAGTCTTGCTAAACTAAACCTAAACGTGGTGATTAATATCACAGGCTATTAACTTATTCATTCAACAAATGTTTATTCAGCACCTATTATAAACTTTTTTGGAGGTTGTTTCTCAACATCCTTTTTCCTTTCCTGACAGCAATGTGATTTTCTTTGGGAGGAATTACCTCTTTCCTAACTAATACAATCTGGTTAGACTTTAATTAATAACCTCTCCTCCCTCAGTGGAGGAGCATGAGATCTCAGCTAGGCCATTCAGATGCTCCTTTCTCTCATTTGCATCTTCAGCAGAGAGTCTGAGAGACTGAAAGTGGCTGGAGTCACATCCTGACCAGCAGCAGCATTCTGATCATTGGCTAGAGAACCACTCGTGCCAGGTTCCAAGAGCTCCCCAAATCCTTACCACAATTTTGCTTTTGCTTATATTAGCTATAGTTGTTTTCTCTTGTTTGGAACCAAAGAACTTTGCTGATGAACTACGTCTCATGTATTCACCACTATGTTAGATGCTAAATACTAATGACAGAAAGAGAATGTAAAATAATTAAAAGGCAGAGCCCTATTCCTCCAAGAATTTCTTGTAAAGCTGAAAAGACAAGATATGCATATAAGAAACACATACATAATGCAATAGGTCATTTATTACCAAATTGATTGTTCTGGACAATAAGAGTTGTAGGAATATGGAGAAGAAAAGGGGAGCTCAGAAAAGGATCTAAAAGATGGGTATAAATGCAATAGCAGAAGGGAAAGGAAATGACTGTTTAAATGGGGGCAGTCAAATAAACCAGAACTTTGAATCCCAGAAAGAACAAAATTTGTCACAAAAGTAGTAAGAATTGATCTCCAACGAGATGATAACCTTATTAACAAGACAGGACCACTCTTTGAAAGAAAATGAGTAGAGAGAGAAAATGAGGACAAACAACTGTTGTGAGGAATGGAATGCTCACAGGAAGTTCGGAGAAGGATAAGCCAGCAAAGAAAGAGAAGCCAGAAAAATAAATAGAAATGAAGGAGCAAAAAACCAAAGACATTTGAACTGGACTTTAAGACTAACCCTTAACTTCTCCAGTCCTCAGTTTCCTCATCTGTAGAATGGGGGTAATCATGGTACCACCTCATAGAGTGTGGTGATGACAAGATGAATTATTATATGTAAAACACTTAAAAAACTTTTGGACTAAATTAATGAATAATACAAACCTTCAATTTCAAAGGGAGCATGATCTCCAGCTCAAGCCTCCAATAAGTTCAAGCCAAGAAGAGTTGTTGAATTTAGTTATTAGTTCATTGTTGAGTATCAAGAAAATAGTTTTGACATAGAAGAGAGATTATAACAGTTTAAAAAGAGAATGAGTGGGGAAAACTTGAGCTTTTTATTCAAAAGTTTGGCAATGAAATGAGAGTGAGAGAAAATATAAAGAACAGGCAGATATCACAACATTTTGAAAGCACAGGAGAAGGATCAGTGAGGAAGAAGAGGCAAGGATGGGAATGACATGAATCTGAGCCTAAGGTTTTCACAGGAGTCCAAAAAAAAAGATCCAGGACACAGAGTAGTTTGTCTTAGGGAAGTGAATCCTTCCTCCAAATTTGGAGGAAAAGATAAAAGTATATTAATAGAGAAAATGATACATAGAAGTGGAGAGTAAAAGTCCATAATAAAATTCAGGGTCAAAAGATATGACCTTATCAGGAAAGTAGAAGAGACCAAATGAAGTGAAGATGATGACGTTATGGAAAGCTATAAAACGCTAGAAAATGAGAAATCTTTGTGCACCTTATTGAGACTCTCTTCTATCTCAAGAAATTTCAATAGGGAAATTATAAGAAACTATCCCTATAAGTTAAAAGAGTAAGATAATAATTTTTAATGTCCTGTTAGGCTGAGTGTTCAAAACTAAAACTCTAATTTATGAAGGGAGGAATGGTCACTGGAAGGGCTCATATTGGAGAAGAGAAATTGTGAAACAGATTTCCTCACATAGTAGAAGGAAAGAAAAGAGAACCTCCAATGCCCCATACATTTCTTTGATACTATGAATTTATATCAAGAATAGCAAACAAGATTTTATATCAGGAATACCTAATAGGAACTGCAGGGAGACAGGGATTTCTGCATGACGTGTGAATCACAGGAAAAGGAGCCACCACTCCCAAAGGGAGAATAACTCTCTTTAGTCTCATAGCAATGCTTGTATGTCCCTACATATTCATTAATTATTTAAGCTGACCCAGTAAAATGACATAATGAGGCTCTCCACGGACTGGTTATGGGAAAAGAGGCTGCCAAAGGACATTGTGACTTGAATTTTTGTTACAGACTACTCTTTGTCTAGGATTCTCCAGCTTAACATAAATGTTGTAAGTCTCTTTTTCTCCTATGGTTTCACTTCTATTCGAATAATTCAATTTTTTTTTTTTTTAAAGATTGGCACCTGAGCTAACAACTGTTGCCAATCTTCTTTTTTTTTCCCCCTGCTTTTCTCTCCTCAAATCCCCCCAGTACATAGTTGTATATTTTAGTTGTGGGTCCCTCTAGTTGTGGCGTGTGGGACACCGCCTCAACCTGGCCTAGTGAGTGGTGCCATGTCCACGCCCAGGATCCAAACCCTGGGCCGCTGCAGCGGAGTGTGCAAACTTAACCGGCCCCCTGAATGATTCAATTCTTATTGTGGATATTAGGAGAGATGGAAAGATAGTTCTTAATCTTGTTTTGGGTCACAGTCCCAATGAATATTGGACGAGAGCATTAGAATGTCTCCCAAGAAAAGTGGACACAAAATATGAATTCAATTTCATTGAGGTCAAGGATTCCCTAAACTCTATCTAGGGATTCAGTGAAGACTCTTTCTATCCAGTTAGGACCTTGTGGAACTGGATATCCTCCGAGAAACATATATTCTTATCTCAGAAAGGATTTTAGTTGTCCTTCATACTTTGGTGTTCCAGGATATACACAGTTAATTCACATAAATTCAGCCATTAAATCTTCTGCAAAAAATAATAATTATAATAATAATTTAAATAATGCAGGCGATGATTCTGTCAGTCATTCTATAAGCCTAAGCTAGAGAGTGAGCACAACCTGAAAGCTATGAACCTGTCTTCCCTCAGTAGGTCCCAGAGTGCTTCTCACAACATGGAACTCTCATTTTGCTGACTGTTATTCCAGTTTGCACAACATGGCCCCTAAATATTGTCAGCTTCTCTATCTGGCACTTATCTGGAAAAAAAATTAATGTTTTTTCTACCGAACTGGCAATCTTTGTTTCTTAGCTTCCTGGTATCCAACTGCTCTCTCGTCACCTTGTTAATATCCTGATTTCCTTTTGGGTGGAATTTCCCCATGATTAAGGTTCTTGTGGGAGGCAATTGCTAACTCCTGCCCCTTGTGGCTTGTAACACCACAAAAGCCAAGATAACCAAATTCTTTCTTTGTGAGCACCAAGCAGTGAGCGCATAACCTGAGCTTGCCCAATCTTAACTTTTAATTTTAAGAAAAGGGTGCAGAGATGGAATAACTATTTGAACGCCTAATTCACTATAATAGAGCATGGAAGCATGCAGCCTACCCTCCAAAGATCTCTTGACTTTTGCCCATTTTCCAAATCCAGTTATCCATTGAAGGATAATCCTTCATAATCTTCTAATAACTAATCTTTTTGTTTAAAAATGCCAGAGGCAGTTTTTCTTACCTACAACCAAAAAATACTGATATTCAAGAGGAAAAATTGGCCATGATGGGCCTATAGACAGACAGAACATCAGTGTCACTTGATGTGACATTGCAGGTGGCAACTGATTAAGAGAATTTCAGATATAATTTTGTCTATGAGATTTTGCTTTTCATGCTGACTTCAGAGGCTAAGTTCCAAATTATAAGTGACTCTAATGAATATCACACGTCATAGTAAAATGTATGATACTGCCTTTAGGAAGCCAACCCAAATGTTCTACAATGAGGGAATATCTACAAATTTAAAATCTATAGGCTATATATGGATTATTATGCAACCAGTAAAATCCTATTATAGAAAAATATAAAATAACATTGAAAATATTGTGGCTATTTTGGCTCCATATTTACTCATTCTTATCCTTAGAAAAATGGCTGAAAGTGTTATATGTAGTGTGGGTTTGTGAGCGATTTTCTTAATGCTTTTGTTTATCTTTAAGTTTTCTTGCAATTAACATATATTACTTTGAAATTAGATTTTTAACACTCTGGCAACATTATTGTAAATAATTAAGAAAAGTCTTTTTTGTATTCTAGTGCCTAATGCCATTCTTGTTTATATTTTCCCAAATAAATCTTTACTTTTTCAATCCATCCAAAAAGAGTAAAATCCTGATTTTTTTAAAATTAAAGATCAAGCTATGGAAGGTGAAATTTATGAAACATCTCTTACAATTTATCTTATTAGTTTGAAGTGAATGCCTTTCATCATTGGTTAAAAAAATTATTTTTTTCTTTTAGTTTTATGTTTTATAAATTAAGACTCATAAAAAGCTCAGATTTAGGATAGAAATTCCCCCATTGGGTCATTCCTCTTTTCCTGGATAGCAAACCAAATGACACATATCTTAGTAACCATCTGCTTACGTCTAGAACTCATGTAGAAAATCAATTAATTATAAAAATGACATTTAACCATGCCTGGAAATAATTTTCAATAGGTCATATCCTCTGTAAATCTCTTATAATATTTCTAATTGGTTTTTGTTATTGTTGTTTATGGTGTTTTTGGTATAGGCAATCAACCCAGAGGAATATTCACTTGGAGTTCTGAATGCTCCATTTTACCCCTGGTTTTCAGTAGAAAAATTTCTGCACATAATTATCATCTATTAATTATTTATTTCATAGGATGGGAAATGCAGTTGATGCTTCCATCCATTATGTAGAATGTTCACAAAAATCCTTGTACTATGAGTACATACATAATCCCTGTTTTACAGATGAGGAAAGATAGGATCACGGAGGTCACCCAATTAGTAAGGGGTAGAGTGAGGTCTGCCTGTCGGTCTTTCTGCTATAATTTACTGTGTCACATAAACTGGTTCTCATGATTCATTTCAACAGTGTGAAGTGGAAATTTTTGGAAGGTGGGCATGGTTGGCTATTCAAGCTAGGTCTCAGAAGGTGACACCTTAAAAAGCTCTGACAGGGTCCACAGTTTAGTCTTTCCTATCCATGTGTCTGCAACTTAGTAAGGTACCCCTCCATATTAAAATTCATTACAGGGGGCCACCCTGGGGCCGAGTGGTTAAAGTTCTTCAAGCTCTGCTTTGATGGCCGGGGTTTGCAGGTTCAGATCCCAGGTGTGGACCTACTCTGCTCATCAGCCATGCTGTGGAGGCATCCCATATACAAAGTAGAGGAAGACTGGCCCAGATGTTAGCTCAAGGCTAATCTTCCTCAAGCAAAAAAAGAGGAGGATTGGCAAAAGATGTTAGCTCAGGGCCAATCTTCCTCATACACACAAAAAAAGTTCATTATGAAGTAACAAATGCTGCTGGAATCAGCAGACTTAAACAGAACATAATATAAAGAATCATCTAGTATAAAATAGAATATATAATCTTATCAGACATTTCAAGTCAGTTGATGTGATGAGTTACTTAACATATGTAAGAGATATAGTAAGTAATATACTAATTATTTAAGGAAAAATAGTACTATTACTATCTCAAATCAAAATATATTTTAGAAAAATTGAACAGATAAATATTTGAGAGTATTAGAACTGTAAAAGCACTAGGACAAAATATAGATCAATATTTCCTAAGTATGATACCAAAGAGAGAAATTGTAAAGTTTAAAGCGTTTGTAATAAAAAATACAGCATAAAAAGAAAGTCACAAACTGAGTAAAATGTTTGTAGCAAATAGGTAGCAAAGGGTTGCTATCTTTAAATAGGAGAAAATCTATGAAATTATTAAGAAGCAACTCCCATGTAAGATGAAGCTGAGGGGCACTTTTCACACACACACAATCTTCCAGCTCCAAAAACACAGCAATAATTGATAAAATAGTTTTAAATATAATTTTAAAAGGCATAGCCTTAATAATTAAAAAAAGGTAAAATATCACTGTAGTCCAGAAACAGGACCAAATACCAAAGCTGTAAGTAGGGCTGAAGTCAGCTGGCCTCTGGTCCTGGAAGCAGGATGAGACAGTCAGAATAACATTCCTGTGGGAGATTAAAACTCAGAGTGACCCACATGGGTGAAGGGATCAGCATTAGGCTCAGTGAGTGGTAACTGGAAATAATTACAGGGTTCTCCTGTGTGCAAAGAGAGATTTTAAGAAAAAATAAAACATAAAAAAAGCTATTACCACCATGTAGGCTATTTCTTATACAAAGCTTTTTAATGAGGGAACTAGTAGAAAGCAGAGAGCCCCTTCCAGCCAGGAACAGAATAAAACTAGTCTTAATATAACAGGGAGCAGGAGTCTCAAGCCTTGAATATGACCTGATGTGGAAATGAAAGCTTCACAAAAATGTTCAAATACAAAGGAAAAATAAAAGAAAAATTTCCTTATCAAGATGAGCCTGCCTGGGCCAGCCCCTGGCCCAGTGGTTAATGATGAGGATTTTTAGGCTGCTTAATTTTAAAATGGTTTATGATGAGGATTTTTAGGCTGGTTACTTTTAAAACTACAGATGAGAAGCAGGCTCCAAGGAGTGGAATTTGCTTGTCCCTTTTTTGGGAAAGATTTACATTTCTAAGGAAAACCTCTATCTGTGAAGATGCCTCCCTCTCTGTGCCAGGAAGAAGGGGGATGGCCTTATCTCTAGAAACTCTTAATCAATGCCAGGGGCCAGAACTTAAGTTGTTTACTGTCTGGCAACCTCATGTAACTGACCCCCCCCCCGCCCCCGCCCCCCAATCCTCCTTTGTCTTTAGCTGAGGATAATATTCAAGTGGTGACTTCTGCCATTTACTCAATCTGGTTTGATTCTTATCTAAAAGTTGTGGGACCGCCAAATGGCCAGACGCTACAGGCACTGATACCGTTTTAACTTTTTTACATATTCTTTGTCTTGTAAAGAGATAACTCACATACCTATGCCTTAAATTTAGCCTTACTCTCCACCCAACTTTGCAGCAGAAGCAGCAGCAACAGCTCTGCCTGCCCATGGGTCCTGTCCCCATGCTACACTATTCTCTAAATAAAAGAGCACTACTGCCAGATCTTGAGAGTCCAAGAAATCTTTCTTTCGACTCCTTGGCTCACCGACCCCGCATCAGTTAAGTTCATGCGCTCCGCTTTGATGGCCCAGAGTTTCACCAGTTCGGATCTTGGGCACAGACATGGCACTGCTCATCAGGCCATGCTGAGGTGGCGTCCCACATAGCACAACCAGAAGGACCTACAACTACAATATACAACTATGTACTAGGGGGCTTCAGGGAGAAGAAGAAGAAAAAAAAAGATTGGCAACAGATGTTAGCCCAGGTGCCAATCTTTAAAAAAAAGAAAAAAATAGTAAAAAACAAAACAAAGATGACCCTGCATATTACACTTCCAATGCACATAAAAAACAATTTATAAAGACAGACAAGAAAATAAATTATAGATTAATGTATCCCAATAAAAAGAAAATAAATCAATCTGAAAATGACTTTAAAATAAGTGTTTTTGGTCCTTCAAGAGAAAAAAATAAAGGGAAAGGAGGGAGAATATAAGAAATGAAGTAATATGAAATTGAAAATTGATATAGATAGTCATCAATTGAAAATAGAATGTATGGGACAAATTCTAAATAGAAATCAAAGAGAGAATCATCAAAGTATAATATAGCAATAATTAATTCACCAAGAAAACATCATAGGCAGATAGATTAAAAATTATAAAAAAGTACTTAAAATATTTGAATGAAAAACATTTTGAACATATTTTTAATAAGCACTCCAAAAGAAGAGAATAGAGGAAATGACAAAGTAATAATATTTTAAAATATAGTGCTGAGAATGTCCCATAAGGATGTGAACATTTACAATGAAAATGCATACTAGAAAACCATAAAGACTATCAAAGTAAAAAGAGCTTACTCACAAAGAAATGACTTTTACTCAGAGCAAACATTCCCCCAGCAATAAAAGAATATACAAGGAAATTAGTCATATATATTCAAAATGATTCAATATTTTCAAAATGATGAATTAAAAAAGGTGTCAACCTAAAGTTCCTTAACTAAATAAACTATTATTTTCAGTCAATGGAAAATAGTACACTTTTAGTCATCTCATCTAAGAGGGCTTATCACCCACAGAAATTTGCTGAAAGAACTATTAATGAGAATCCGTCACAAGAATGTTTATTGTTTACAGAAGTAAATATTAAAGCAAACTAAAATGTCTATTAACAGGAAATAGATTAATAAGCTTTGTTACATTTACAAATATGGTATTGCACATTATGTTGCAGTGAAAATGAAGGAGCTATAACTATAGAATCAATTATAACTACAGAATCTCATAAACTGCCAAGTGAAAAAATCCAGTCTGAAAATTATACAGGATGCGATTTTGATTTTACAAAACTCATAGACACACAAAACTATACAATTATAAAGATATCTGACTACAAAATCTTTTTAGATTTTTATTTTATTCTTTTATCTTTTATAGCTATCTTGCTCATACCAAATTACTCAATTTACGTGTAGCACTATTAAACAAATTTTCTCAAAGTATTCACCCTAGTTTTCACAGAATTGATGGAATGTTTTTCTGCTATATTTCACATAACAGTTAGTTACATAGTTACATGATTAGGAATTAGATACAAACAGAACAGACGATTCTTAGGGCAGAACTCAGCCAGAGGAACAGGAAGTTCCTGAGCAGTCTGCTACCCACCCTTGTTCAACACTACGTGGCAACCAACAGGCTGTTTAGAAGGAATAGGGAGCACCAATAATCTCATTTAATGGATCTTCAGTTAAGAAGAAGTCAATTAAGAGATATTCTACTTGAATCTAAAATGTTAACAATAGTCATTTCCAATGACAGTACTTTCATTTGACATACTTTCCTTTTGCAGAATTGTATTTTCTAATTTTGCTGATAATATATGAACTGAACAAATTTATTTTGTCCCAATGATGTTCAGATCCTGTAAAAGTTGTTCCTACTCTTCAAAACTTACTTATATACTTGTCAACAAATTAATTTAAAATGAGAAAAATATCAGTGACAGACTAGTTCTATATGTAAATCATTCCTTTCTTGGGATTAAAAATCCTGTCGAACCCATTTCTCCAAAGAAGATATACTGATGGCCAATAGGCACATGAAAAGATGCTCATCATCGCTGATCATCAGGGAAATGCAAATCAAAACTACACTAAGATATCAGCTTACACCCCTTAGAATGACAAAAATATCTAAAACTAATAGTAACAAATGTTGGAGAGGTTGCGGAGAAAAAGGAACCCTCATACACTGCTGGTGGGAATGCAAACTGGTGCAGCCACTATGGAAAACAGTATGGAGATTCCTCAAAAAATTAAAAATAGAACTAAGATACAATCCAGCCATCCCACTACTGGGTATTTATCCAAAGAGCTTGAAGTCAGCAATCCCAAAAGTCCTATGCACCCCAATGTTCATTGCAGCATTATTTACAATAGCCAAGACGTGGAAGCAACCTAAGTGCCCAGCAACAGACGAATGGATAAAGATGTGGTACATATATACAATGGAATACTACTCAGCTGCAAAACAGAACAAAATCATTCCATTTGCAATAACATGGATGGACCTTGAGGGAATTATGTTAAGTGAAATAAGCCAGCAAGAGAAGGATAATCTGTGTATGACTCCACTCATATGAGGAATTTAAAATTATGGACTAAGAACAGTTTAGTGGATACCAGGGGAAAGGTGGGGTGGGAGGTGGGCACAAAGGGTGAAGTGGTTCACCTACAACATGACTGACAAACATTAATGTACAACTGAAATTTCAAAAGATTGTAACCTATCATTAACGCAATAAAAAAAAAAAATCCTGTCGAACCAAAGATTACATAGAAAAGAGTGAGTCTTAACTCGGAGTTCATCTAGTGATCAAATTGCTCACTTTGTCCAGTGATAAATATTGACAAATTCGGACTCTCCAAATCTCCGTTTCTAGATTGTGTGAGAACAGCATCCATTTTGTTTTAATGGATTTGCCTTCCCTGCATGCAATGCTTCTGACAAACTACCATCCACAGACTTACAGAATGCTATTCCCTTATCCACTGTCATGTTATTCCACACAGCACTGCTTCTGATCAAGGAACTCACTTCACAGTAAAAGAAGTGTGGCAATGGGCCCAGCCTCATGGAATTCACTAGTCTTACCATGTTCTCCAACATTCTGAAACAGCTGGCTTGACAGAAAGTGCAATGACCCTTTGAAAAGTCAGTTACAGTTCCAGCTAAGTGGCAATAACTTGCAGAGCTGGGGCAAGATCTCCAGAAGGCTGCATGTACTCTGCACCATGGTCCAATATATGGTGCTGTTCCTCCCCTAGCCAGGATTCATGGGCCCAGGAATCAAGGGGTGGAAATGGGAGTGGCACAACCACTCACTATTACATCTAGAACCCTACTAGCAAAATGTTTGCTTCTCACTTCTGCAATCTTATGCTCTGCTGGCCTAGTAGGCTTAATTCCAGAAGGAGAAATGCTTCCACCAGGACACACAACAATGAGTCCATTGAACTGAAAGTTAAGACTGCCTCTTGGTCACTTTGGGCTCCTCATGCTTCTGAATTAACAGGCAAGGAAGGGATTTACTGTGCTGGCTGGGGGGATTAGTCCTGACTACTAAGAAGAATCTGGACTACTACTCCAGAATAGAGGTAAAGAAGAGTATATGTGGAATACAGGAGATCCCTTAGGGCATCTCTTAGCATATGCTGCTGCCTCCTCTGATACCTAAACCATTCCATCAGAGCCAGTCCAATTCTAGAGCCACATTTGGAATCACTACTGGCCACTCAACAAATGGTTTTATATTAAAATCCTCCAGTCCAGAAATTAGAGATCTTACAAAACTGCAGGATTAATCACAAATAACCAGGAGCAACCTCAATGTCATTGACCTAAAATATACCAAATTTGCTTATTGTCCTTTGTACTTTTATTGGTGAGCTTGTGGATCCTTACTAGGTACCTTCTGAATCATTACAGCAGTGGCTCAACCTTGCCAGTGTATTAAAATTATCTAGGGTGCTTTAAAAAAATACCCACATCCAGGGCTTGCCCTGTGGGACAGCGGTTAAGTTCACAAATTCTGCCTCGGCGGCCTGGGGTTCGAAGGTTCGGATCCCGGGTGCAGACCTAAGCATTGTTTGTCAAACTATGCTGTGGCAGACGTCCCACATATAAAAAAGAGGCACAGATGGTAGCTCAGGGGTAATCTTCCTCAAAAAAAAAACCAAAACACCCACATGTACAGCCCAATATTAGAGATTCTAATTTGATTGATCTGGGGTGAGGCCTGGGAATTGGTATGTTTTTAAGGTTCTCTGAGTCCCTCTAATATATTGCCCCAGTTGAGAACCACATCTTACAGCATTCCATTATACTGACACGAGATGAGAGTTGTGACCATTCTCACTAGTTCTTAATGTCAGAGCAGACACAAAAAGCCTCATCGAGAGTGAATAAACACACTACCTCTACCTACATCCAAAAGTGCCTGGCCTGAGAACTGAGAATATTAAAGTCTTACATTCTAGGGACAGATGACCCTTAATCTTGAGGCCGCTGAGTGACACCTGCAGCATAGTCAGTGGCAATCCCTGCCACAGGTGCCTCTTTTCCCTTCTTTTTATTTTCCATTTTCTGACCATATCCCTGTCGGGGAAGTGGGAGAATTCCACCCACCACTTTTCCTTAAGGTTCTTACGGCTGGTCAAATAATCAAAGAGGCAGGTTAGCAAGAGAAAATCAAACAAAATTTAATATCGTTTATACATGGGAGAAACCCAGAGGAAACTGAGTGACTCAGCCATCTGACTGAGTCTGCCTGTTTAAGTACCCTCAGCTGCAGACAAGGAGGACATAGTGATCTTGGACTTCAAAGGGGAGGAAGACAATCTACATAGAGATGGAAGGCAAACGTTTGTTAAACAGGTTTTGCTAGGCCCAGATGGGTTTGTTGGTGGTTTGTTGGTGTTTATAGCTATCACCATATGAGCTCCTTCCTGGAAGGGGCCTTCTATGTTAATGTCCTTTAGGCAGTTTGAGGGGTGAAGGTCGGATGCTCTTCCTGAGTCTTTTGAGGCTTCATTGTCTTCAGCTCGAAACAGTCCGCATACCAGAGTGGCACATCTTGGAGCGGCCTGCCCTCAACCCCATCATCCCTATTCCTTCCTTTCTGCTTTCTGCTTTTCACACTCTTCCAGCCTACCCATAGCTCTACCATTTTCAACCATTGCTTTAGACATTCTAGAGAAAAAAATCAGACAATGGAGTTTGTTACCCCTATCCTAGAACTTGCATATGTGGGGACCTGGAAATGGCCACCCCAAGATACGTCTCTTTGGCATCAGGATTATTTGAGGCTGATTTCTTTTGATAAACTGGGACAGGGAAGGAGGCTCTGAGGAATGGAATTTGCCCTTTGTTAGGACACCTTTACATTTGTAAGGTAAATCTCTATCTGTAAAGGTGCCTCCCTCTCTGTACCAGGAAGAAGAAAGGAGATGACCTTCTCTCTAAAAACTCTTAATCAATACCAAAGGCAAAGACTTAAATCTGCATTTTATTGTGCTTCTCTGGTAACCTCCTGTAACTGACTTCCCTCCCCCTCCCAACGTTGGCGTCTCCTTAAAGATTAAACATCTTTCTTTGGGCTGGGAACCGATTGCAGTGCTCATCTGTGACCCCGCTCCCAGCCTGAGGCAAGACACCTGCCACCCCACGGCGTTCACTGGGACAGCAGACCTATCTGTCGTTTCCATCAAGCGCTGTGCTGACAGAGCAGCCTCGTGACTATTGTAAAAGGGACATTTCAATCACATGTGAAATACCCTGTTTGGGGGTATATAACCACTATGTGCACCCCACTTCTGCAGTGCCCTTTCTTCCTTCTGGAAGAAAGGCCCCGGGCCATGGTTCCTCGTAAAGCTTTGTTTAATTTTCTCTTGCTATTCTGTCTCATGTGAATTTAATTCATTCTCGGGCCAGACGAACCCACATTTGGGGAGAGGAAATGTCCTCCTCCCCTACACAAACTTAGGCAGATGCCACAGATTTAGATTTGTCTAACTCAGATTTATGCCAATTCAGAAAGGGTCTGAACTGATGACCACTTTGGTCACGAGAGGATTTGCTAAATATATGAAGAGTAAAAATATGATTATTGGTGTTGTTCAGCCTGTAGAGAAGGATTGTTTTCAAGTTTCAAAAGCCATTTATTTCAAAAACCCATTTATTAGCAATATTTTTTATTTGCTGGATTATTTATAATCCAGCCCTATTTATTGTATCAAAACGTCAAAATACTCCTCTAAAAATCTAGCATTACACAAATTCAGATTGGCATTTCTTATCTACTGATTCATTTTTCTCTTTCTTTTGGATGTTGCAATTTATACTGCTCTCAGTTAACACTGTCAGAGTCGGTCGTGATAAGTACTGGAGAGATGGATGGATGAGAATGATTCTGTGGTCAAATAAGTTTGGAAATTCTAGTTCAAACAAATCACAGAGGGTTTTTAATTGCAAAATTTTTCAGACATTCAAAATGTTAGTGTGTCTCATCATTCTTCAAAGAGCAGATACTTTACTGGTTTTGCAAACCTCACAAGGAGAAAACAATTAAGAGTAATTGAAAGACATATTCCACAGAATTCACTTATGAAATGCTGCTTGCAGTTTTATCATTAATGATGATACATAATCAGATGAGTCTCAAAAGCTCAGCCCGGAACTCCTGCCAGAGAATCCTGTATTCCCAGGGGGGTTACACTCTTGGAACACATGTGAACTGCCCATGACTTTCCTCCCCCCTCTGCAGCTCCATTCGCCTCCCAGGGCAAACTCAGCATTTTCTTAACATGCAGAGTCAGGAAGGAAGCAAAGACTTTAAATGGTCCTGTAGTTTTCATCTTACGGAACTGAATATTGCCTCAGGCCCCAGGGACTAGGAGAGGCAGATGATTCTAGGGAATGAGAGGTACCAAAGGGTAAGAGAACATCCTTCTGAGGAGTCAGGGGTGAAGAGGGGGGAGGAGAGGTGTTGTTTGATGTTTATGTGCCATTTAAATGTATTTATTTATTTTTGAATAGGTAGATACTTGCACTAGATTCAAAATATACATAGGAGGATACAGTGAAAAGGAAGTGTCTCTCTTTCCCATTCTTTCAGTTAGGTTACTTCCTGTCTCCCTTGGCAAAAGTCAATACTATTACTAGTTTGTTGTGTATCCCCCCAGAGATACTTTGTATTTTAGCAAATGAATATGACATAGATAGATAAAATACAGAAAATTTTATAATTAAAATTGTTTTAAAAATGTTATGGCTAAGAAAATCTAGAAAATAATACGATTATTTAATATATAACAGAAGTGGCCTTTCAAATTTGTGGGTGGAAATTGGATTATTTCATAAAGAGTATGTGGTTAGCTGGATAGCAAACTGGAAAGATAAGCTGATGCCAACTCCCAAAAACTTTAAACTGAAACTACAAAAGTGCTGGAAAATAATGGGTGGATTTGTGTGTATATATATGCATATATAGTTGCATATATGTATACAACCTTAGCTAAGCAAGACTTCCAGCTTTTCCAAGTCATGGAATAAAACATTATTACATTTAACTATAGACAATTTTTTAAACACAATCTTTATAGATTAAATTCAATTAACAAATTCAAAAGACATAGGCAAATGAAAAATATTTTCAACTTATCAGAGAGAAAAAAGGCTAGTTCAATTCAATAAGAAAGTACAAATTACTAAACAGAAAAATAGGTAAAAGACATAAATAGGCCGTTTACAGAAAAAGAAGTATGAACAGCCAATACATACATGAAAACCTTACTTACAATTAGAGAAACTGGAATTTTAAAAGTGAAATAGCAGTGTATCAAAGGCCACCATCAACAGAGTGAAAAGGCAACTCAAGGAATGAGCAAAAATATTTGCAAACCATATATCTGATAAGGGATTAATATCCAAAATATGTAATGAACTCCTACAATTCAACAACAATAAGAAAAAAAATTAATCCCATTAAAAAAATGGGCATAGTACCAGGGGCTAGAGGGTGGGGGAAATAGGGAGAGATTGGTAAAAGAGTACAAACTTTCAGCTATAAGATGAATACAGTCTGAAGACCTAATGTAAAACATGGTGACTATTGTTGATAACACTGTATTGTATAAGTGAAATTTGCTAAGAGAGTAGAACTTAAATGTTGTCACACACAAAAAAATGGGTAAACGTGAGGTGATGGATGTGTTTATTAACTAGATGCGAGGAATCTTTGCACAATGTACATATATGTTGAATCACCACGATGTACATATTAAATATCTTACAATTTCTATGTCAATTGTACTTCAATAAAGCTAGGGGAAAAAAGAATAATGAACCAGACCTTGGATTAAAATTATATATATAAGAGCCAAGAACTTGAACAGACATTTCTCCAAAGATATACAAATGACCAATAAGCACATGAAAAGATGCTCAGTATCATTAATCATTAGGGAAATGCAAATTAAACCACAATGAGGTAACAGCTATATCCATTAGAATGGTTACTTTCAAAAAAGAAAAACAGAAAATAGCAAGCGTTGACAAGGATGTATGCTGTGTCCATCACACAGAGTTCTTGGTCCACAGAAAAAGACCTCCTGTGTCTGTCTCTATTCCTCTTTACTCCCTTTAGGAAGTTTCTGAGACACTTGTTGATTGAGAAAGTAAAGACGACAGTGTCCTTTCAAATATAGAATCCTATGAACAAGTTATCAAAGCAGTCTCATGTGAATCACTAAGGGGTCTTGGGCCTTCTCATCCTTCTTCAGCTCACTCGCATGAGGCACTGGTGTATGAGATGACAATTATGCAAATCTGGTCCCATTAAAATGACTGTAATGCATTACAGAGTAGGCCACTCGCCCCATTCCCATTCCCTCTCCACCTCCCACCTCCCTCACCCACTTAACATAAATAGAGGAACGAAAGTATTGTTTAAAAACACATGCTCTGTCAGAATTGCTGACAGTGACTATTGTAGGGGAGGAAGACATTTCCTCTTCCCAAATGTGGGTTCGTCTGGCCAGAGAACGAATTAAATTCACATGAGACAGAATAGCAAGAGAAAATTAAACAAAGCTTTATGAGGAACCATGGCCCGGGGCCTTTCTTCCCGGAGGAAGAAAGAGCACCGAAGAAGTGGGGTACACAGAGTGGTTATATACCCCGAAACAGGGTGTTTCACATATGATTGAAATGTCCCTTTTACAATAGTCACGAGGCTGCTCTGTCAGCACAGCTCTTGATGGAAATGGCAGATAGGTCTGCTGTCTCATTGAACGCCGCGGGGTGGCAGGTGTGTTACCTCGGGCTGGGGGGTCACAGATGAGAGCTGCAATCGGTTCCCAGCCTAAAGAAAGATGCTTAATCCTTAAGAAATGCCAACGTTGGGAGAGGGAGGGAAGTCAGTTACAGGAGGTTACCAGACTGGCACAATAAAATACAGATTTAAGTCCTTGCCTTTGGTATTGATTAAGAGTTTCTAGAGAGAAGGTCATCTCCTTTCTTCTTCCAGGTACAGAGAGGGAGGCACCTTTACAGATAGAGATTTACCTTACAAATGTAAATGTGTCCTAACAAAGGGCAAGTTCCATTCCTCAGAGCCTCCTTCCCTGTCCCAGTTTATCAAAAGCAATCAGCCTCAAATAATCCTGATGCCAAAGAGACGTATCTTGGGGTGGCCAATTTCAGGTCCCTACACTATCATGCAAATCATGACATTTATGAAGATTATAAATGGCAAACAGAAACTTAGAGTGAAAAGAACTCCTGGAAGGTCAGCCAATCTTTTTCCTCCTTTATTCCCCCGGACTGCCTTGAACCACCCCAAGAAAAACTTAAAGGTGTTCTTTAAAGTGTCTCAAAGTGCACTAGTCAGAATAGGCCATGTATCACCAATGGGAGGAACGGCACCACCAAGGGGGCAAAAATTGGTTCTTAGTTGGGGAGGAGCAAAAAGTCTTACTCTTTTTATGTAAAAAGCACAGAAATATACTATACCTGCGGTATTAAAATTTCATGAAAATTATGAAAAATTCTACTTTGAGAGGTAATAATAAAAATAATGTCAAGAAACACTGGAGTAGGCTAAACTGCTATAACAACCTCTTTCCCCCAAAATCTCAGCGGCTTTCCAAAACAAGTTTTTTCTCACTCATATCACAGCCTAATGCTAGTTAGTGGGAGCTGTGGAGTGTGCTCTCCTCCACACAGTCATACAGGAATTCAGGCTCCTTCCCTCTGGTGGCTTAACCATTCCTTAGGGTCTTTGAGAACCTTCCAGGATCCTCTGCATCTGGCTGCCCAATGAGCAAAGAAAGAGCAAGCAGAAAATAATACATGATATTAATTTAGGGGCTAGGCTTGGTAGTGGGTGCACAATTTTCACCTACTTTATATTGCCACAGTCTAGTCACGTGGCCCCTCCTAAATGCAAGGCAACTGGGAAATATAGTCCAGCTATGCACAAGTAAGGAAAGAACAGAAATATTGGAGAATTACAAGCTGGTCTTGGCTCATAAGATAAGGATTATGAAGCTTTACTGGAGTTTCACAGGTCTTAGGTTGATAAAAATTGAATTATATTTAACTCCTTCTGCAATGATAAAATATACCCTAGAAAAAAAATAGAGACTAGCTTAATTTAGTCCTATTCTTCAACTTTGGGTTCTCCTTCAATCCTCTCCAAGCTTTACTAATGGTAAGCATTTTAACTGGTTAATAAATAGAAAAAAAATAATTAAAGGTTTGTTTCCCAATATACTTAATGTTGGAGAGAATATGGAGGAAAAAGTACAGTTACTTTTTATGTAAGTTGTAAACACCTGTGAAGGGAACCTTGACTGTGTCTATCACAATTCTGAATGCACATCCCAATTGACATAGTATTCCATGTCTAGAAATCTATCCTAGAGATATAACATCTCAAGTAAAGTAGCTCACCCTTGCATACTGCTTACTGTGCATCAGAGGCACAGAGGGTGTAGTCGCTTCCCCACTAATAATTGACAGAGCAGAGATTTGAACACAAGCAGTTCATCTCCTGAGTCTCTACCCTTACCTGCTATCTCTCTTATGCACACAGACACGTCAAAATAAAGGATTGAAAACAACCTAAATGTCCATCAGTAGGGAATTGCTTAAATAAATTATGATGACATCCAAACATCCAACAGATCACTACAAAGCTACTAAAAATAATGAGGCAGTTTTATATGTACTGATGTGGAACAATCTCCTTGATATACTGTTTAGCAAAAAGATTAGAGTGCAAAACAATATGTACAGTAGGCTATCATTGTGTACAAAATTTTGAAATGAATCTCTTTTTCTTTGGGTAAAAAAAAAATCACAAGGAAATGGGAATATTGATAGCCCCTTAAGAGAGGAACTGAGAATTTGGTGGGAAACTTTCTCTGAATACCATTTCACACCATTGGAATTTTGAAATAGGTGCTAGTAATTCCCATTTGAAAGAAAAATAATTATTTTCATTAAAGTCCAAAAATATACGAAGGTGAGTAGAATGATGACAATTATATAGGCATTGGTTAATCTTTTCTAACCTATAAGCTTCCTTTGCCTAATCCAGCTAGAAGCAGAATTGATTAACTGATGTTCATTACCTTCTCTTTCCTCCCACTATCTGTGAAGTTGCAAATTCATAGTTCTATTAAATGGCTGAGGGGGGTTGGGAGGGTCGGGTCCGGACATGATTACATCAGCACATTGCACAGGTCTGATCTATTGCCTCAGCATATTTCTCATCACCTCAGCCATTTTTGTTATCCTCGGTACCTGCTAGCTCAGATTGAAATCTTAGTTGGGTCCTCTCAAAACTCTCAATTCTAGCTCCTGGGATTTCCTGAGGCCTGATTCATGTTCTACCTAATTCAAAAATCTTCCTGAGAGTTCTCTATCAGCATGGGTAAAGACTTTCCCTAGAGTGAACAGAATGTGAATCAGAGCTGTGTAAATCCCCTTGGATCAGAGTAAGCTTTTTATTTACACATTTTTAGCTTGTTATTTTTTAAACCCCACAGAAATAGAAAAACGAAACTTCTTCTGGAATTTTCAGGAAGAAAGCTCAGTTTTTATAAGGTGAGGATGAAGCAAATCAAAGGCCAACATGAGGGACAGAAGAATTAAGAAGCCTCATAGGGTTGGCCAATTCGATAAAACCTCATCACCTCACTTCTCTCTTTCAGCAAGGATTGCAACATCTGAACTCTCTAAATATGTTGTAAAATGCCTCATGTCAGTCCCACCTATCTGAACACATAAGAATCATCTATATTTGATAGGGTACATTTCTTCCCCATTTTTTCCATTTAAGGATGCCACACTGCCTTTCTTCACCAGGTGAGAGCCGCCAGTGTTTCATGCTTTAAGACTTCCCTTTGGAGTGCCCTTAGCAGTGCTTATCTAACTTTCATGTACATTTATGGAGATTTTGTTAAAATGCAGTTTCTGATTCAGTAGTGCCCTGGGTGGGGACCGAGAGTCTGCATTTCTATCCAGCAGTGCCAATGCTGCTGATCCACAGACCACACTTTGAGTAGGAAAGCCCTAGAGTGATATTAACATTAAGAACCCACAGCAAGCAGTACCATTCTGAGTATGAGCAAATGTGTGAAGACATAGGGATTAGAAGAGCAGGCTACACAGCCATAAATGAAATGTTCTATGGAGCAGCATATGAAAAGCAGAAGAGCATATTGGTTAAAAGCATGAGATCTGGAGTCTGACAAAATTCATTTCAAACTACAAATGCCATCACTCACAATCTATGTAACCTTGGAAAATTAACTTAACTATGCTAAGTTTCTGTTGTTCCAGTAGTTAAGGGTAACAATAGTAGATGGAATCTTATGAAAGTGCCATTTTTGTAAGTCAGAAATGGTCAAATGTGGGCAATTTTGTACAATTCAATCTAATAGCACCACTTCTTGGAGCAGTTGTGAATATGGAAATGATAGCATATGTGACGGTCACATATAACACATGATAACACAGTTCCAGGCACAGAATAAGAAGACAATAGGGGCCGGCCCCATGGCAGAGTGGTTAAGTCCGCGCGTTGCGCTTCAGTGGCCCAGGGTTTCACCAGTTCAGATCCTGGGCGCGGACATGGCACCGCTCATCAGGCCATGCTGAGATGGTGTACCACATACCACAACTAGAAGGACCCACAACTAAAATATGCAACTTGGTGCTGGGGGGATTTGGGGAGAAAAAGAAAGAAAAAAAAAGAAGATTGGTAACAGTTGTTAGCTCAGGTGCCAATCTTTAAAAAAAAAAAACAAAATGAACACAATAAATTCTAGTATATATTTCTTTATTCTGAATCTTATTTCTGCACACATGTGTACTTTAAAGGTTGAGGATGAGAAGCAAGTATATTTTTTTGTCCTTTGTCCTTTAGCCTCTAGAAGCTTTTGGATTTTATTTTTCCTTTTCTTTTTATTTTCTATTGATACAACATTGTACTTAAAATCACTGACTCTGGAGCCAAACTGCTTGAATTCCAATTCACCAGGTACTAGCTGTGTGACTTGTGGAAAGTTACTTTACCTCCCTATGTCTCAGTTTTCTCAACTGCAAAATGGGGAAATAATAGTATCTACTTCATAGGATTGTTGTGACACTAAATGAGCTAATATTTATAAAGTGATTACAGCAATGTTTGGCAATCACTCTGTCACTATGCCAGCAAGGTCTGGCAATGTCTATATATGTAAATAGATAGATAGATACACACTCTACCTTTGACTATCTGATGACTCTTTCCAAAATTACCTGTTGATGATTGGTTAATTCCATAAAACAATTATTACTAACCAATTAAACAACTGATTAGTAATCAGTACAAACAAACCAGTAAAAGTTTAATGTTTTTCCTTTTTCTCTGGTCCATTTGAACACTGGTATAAAAAAAACAATAGAAACATAGAACCTGGAATCTGGATGATATCTTAGAGACAATCTATTAAATTCCTTCACTTTACAGTTAAGAAATTTGATACAGAGAAAAATGAGATCTCTTCAAATATGCACCTAAGTGACTTGGGGATGGGAGAGGTCCAGGAAATCGCCCTAAAGCTTCTCATCTTGCTTTAGCTATCACTGTCAACTTCCCTTCCCAGCAAATCTCTGACTAAGTGCTAGCAAATGACAGAATTTATTGATCTTGGTTTTAGTTTTTTCTCTACTTTTACTGATCACTCTTTCTGGAAACAGCAGAATAACCAGTTACAGGCTTTTAAACAAATCTCCTGCAGTCATTTTTTCAGTTGGCCATAGAATTTATGCTCATGGACTCAATTTATATTCATGGACTGCCCCAAGACCTTGGGACCGATACAGTCAGGTTTAAATGACGTACTTATTTGCTGTGGTCAGCAACTGCTCCAAAGAAACAGTTTGGACTGGAGTCTCAGTTGTTCGGTACAAGCACAGTTTAAGATACTGGTCAGAACTATCACCTCTTTTTAAATATTTTGTAATGGAGAATGTGGCTGAGAAAAATAATAGAAAGCAAAATTGATGGCAAGCAAGAGTTAAAGCTGAAGGGGAAAGTTATATGTGGCTTCCTTGGATATCTTGAGTTGACTGATGGTAGCATCCATGATTCAAGTCCATGAGACTTGAAAGAAACAGGTAAAACTGGAGTTAACGATTTCTAAATAGAACACATCCCACAAAATTATATCAAAATATATGACAGTCTGACTTGTCTTAGAGTTAGAGGATTTATTCTATACTTGCACTCTGTTTTGTTAGAATACCACTATGTTAATTAGGGTAGACCAGCTGCTAGAACAGAGATCACTCACTGAAGGAATAAAGAATTTATTTCTTTCTCATATAACATAGCATAGCATGCCTAGCTGCAATGAGAGCTAAGAAATACAGTCTCTAGCTGGACAATCACTTTCCAGTCACAATTTTATTAATGTCAGGAAGAAAAAAACAGGTTTTGGAGGACAGCTAGAAGTCTCCACTACATTCACAAATAGGATTTAATGAAATGATACCTTGTGAATCTTAGTGAGAATTTAAAAATCATTTGAAAAGTTTCTTAGAAGATTAATATCTTCTAAGTGTTTGTAAACTGTTTTATGTATGCCAGTATAATGACCTTGCATCCAGTAAAACTAATTTCTCCAATCCTACTATTTCACCACTACCAGAAGTAGTTTATTAATGGGTAATTCCAACCCACATTGCTCTTCACTTTTTCTTATATCCTATAATATTTATTCATACTAGTCTCTCCAGTGCTTCATTATATATTGCTGTCCTGTGTAGACTTATAAAAGACTGCAAACTTCTTCAAGATACTTTTAGTATCAGTAGTACTCAGTAAAACAAAAAACTTAGAATATACTTAGTAAAGACTTACTGATTTGAAGCAAATGCATCTGAACCAGAATCTGTCCACTGTGAAAAAAATGGAATAGCTGCTAACATTCCAATAGATACAAGGTTAATAATTTGTAATACTGTACAATTCCATGATGCCAAATAAGAGTGAAAATAAAATGAAGATCAACCCCAAGCTGGACCACAGAGAAAAAGCTGGCCTAAGTAGCAAAACCAAAAAAAGAAACGCAAAAGCAAAGAACAGAAGAAAGCAGATGTGGAATTAAAACAATCAAAAGCAATGGCAAAACAAAATGGTTCAAACCAACATGGACTTTGTATAATACAAAATCAATACTGGCCAAATCACTCTTAAAGAGTAAAAGTGAAGTAAATTTCAAGAAAACAAAGTACATTTCAAGAAAGGAATACATTTTGGATAGATTGTTAATTTTTTTTTAATTAGTGTATTTTTTTTTAAGATTTTATTTTTTTCCTTTTTCTCCCCAAAGCCCCCCGGTACATAGTTGTATATTCTTTGTTGTGGGTCCTTCTAGTTGCGGCATGTGGGACGCTGCCTCAGCATGGTTTGATGAGCAGTGCCACGTCCGCGCCCAAGATTCGAACCAACGAAACACTGGGCCACCTGCAGACGAGTGCATGAACTTAACCATTCGGCCACGGGGTCAGCCCATAGATTGTTAATTTTAACAATAACTTGCCATAACTACTCCCTTTCTATCCACCGCTGACTCTTCTGGCAGCAGATAGCCATTGGAATCCTAAGTGAGAAGGTGGAGACAGGGAAAAGGATGACTGTCATACGTGACCATAGATGGAGGTAGTTGAAGCAGAAAAGGCAAAAGGATAGAGGTAAGGGATAAAGCTACAGACATTAGAGCAATTGAAAGCCAGGTTACAATCAAACCCACAAGATCCTGTTCAAACACAAGGCTGTCCTCTCATTGTCTACACAACACTGACAGTGCTTGCCTGCAGTGAAACAAACATTAGCCAACATTTGAGCTGAATTGAAACGAAATAAAAAGCAATAGAAGAACAGAAACATGGGAACAAAACAAACAATCACAGCCCAACAGTCAATGTTGGAAGGAAAAGCAAACTGAAGTGAGAAAAAAAACTTTTATAATCAAAGAAGATAATAAAGAAGCAATAAGATGAAATTTCTGATTCCAAATGTGGCAAGGTAACCAAGCAAAGATGCAATGACCAAGGCAACATAAAACCAGTCTAATGTTTTTGGAAAATTAATATTCAGATGGATGATTTAAGGAAAATTACTCAGATATCTTTAAGCAAAAAATATTTCCACTTCTTCCAGTCAGGCTTCCTGAAGATGCAGATAGATATCTGAAGTCTGGTTTTAGTTCTGCCGATGACAATTTGTGGCCAACAGTAAGTAATTTAACCTTCCTCATATATATAAAATATGGAATTTTTAAAAAAATATATAAAACAATAGAAAAAGTTACATTTATTCAAGGTAAAATGAGAAGCTGCTCTAAGGTTCAATAAATCTTCAAAGTGAAAGTTATTTTCATTTTATTTTTATCTCTTTGGCACGTCTTTAGCAGGAAGCTGAATCAAAAGGTTATAATCCTGTTTATATACTTAAGTACAGATTTTCCATCTCTGACAAATTTTGTTTCCAAATTTTGAACAGTGTGCTTCACTATTTACATTCTATTAACATTATTCACTACCTCCACTTACTTTTACACTGGCATTTAAAACTCACATGTGCCAGGAACCATCCTAGGCCCAAGCACCATTTCTTTCTCAGCCACCCGTCAGTCATCATTGCTGTGCTTACAGTCATGTGCTGCTTAATGACAGGGATACAGTCTGAGAAATCTGTCGTTAGGTGATTTATCACTGTGTGAACGTCATTGAGTGTACCTACAGAAACCTAAATGGTACACTAGGCTACATGGTACTAACCTTATGAGACCACCACCATATAGGTGGTCCATCACTGACTGAAACATCATTATGTGGAGCATAACTGTATTCCCATTTTTCACATAAATTATTATTATTCCCATTTAACAAATGAGAACTTGAGGCTAAGAAAATTTTAGTGAATTGACCAAAATTACACAGCTAATAACTGGCAGAAGCCAGATTTAAAATGCAAGGATGTGTAACTCCAAAGCATGTTTTTATATATGACACTATGCAGGTCCCCTGGAGCCTTCAGCTGAATATTGACTGGCACATGCACACAGGATAATACCAGATGCCAGGAAACGAATCAGGCAAAAGGAGCAGATGGAACAACCCTCACTGTTCACACAGGGCCAGTAATAACCATGTGACCAAAGTGGAAAAACTCATAATTCCTAGATCATCAGGTAGAGTACTCAAAAGTTGTAGCCATTGAACTGGGGAAAAATTATCCCTAGACTGCTCTGATTCTTCCTCAGAAAGGCTAAGTGGAGGACTTGAAAGAATAAAACTTTCCTATTACCTTTGTTCCAGAACAAAGCACAAAAATATTAATAAAAACAATACCCAACTCCTAACAGGGTAAAATCCACAATATTGCCTATCTAATCAAAAATTACTAGGAATGAAAGAAAGAAGAAAAATGCCACCCATAATTGGTAGAAAAAATCAACCAATAGAAACGAATTCAGAAATGACAGAGATAAAAGAATTAGCAGAAAGGACATTAAACAGCTAATATAACTGTATTCCATTTGTTTAATAAAATAGAGAAAAGATGGAGCTTTTTAAATAGAAACATGGAATATATTAAAAAATCTCAAATCAAATTTCTAGAAATGAAAAAATGCTGGATGCAATTAACATATAATATATAATATAATATAATATAATATAATATAATATATAATACATAGACCCAGCAGGAGAAAAAATGGTTAACTTGAGAATACAACAATAGAAACAATCCAAAATGAAATACATAGAAAAAATTTTTTTTAAATGTATAAGGAATCAGTGAGCTGCTGGACAACTTCAAGTGGCCCAATATACAAGTAATTGGTGTTCCCCAAAAAGCAGGGATAGAAAAAATATTTGAAGAAATAATGGCTAAACATTTTCCAAATTTGATGAAAATTATAAACTCACAGATTCAAATTCAACAAACACCAAACACAAGAAACATGCTGAAAACCACATAAGGCACATCATAATCAAATAGTTTATAAAAAAATAATGATTTTATTCTTTTTGTTGCTATTGTACATGGATTGTTTTCTTAATTTCTCTCTGTTATAGTTCACTGTTAGTGTATAGAACTGCAACTGATTCTTGTATGTTGATTTTGCATCATGCAACTTTACTGAATTTACTAATTTGAACAGTTTTTTGGTGAAGTCTTTAGGATTTTCTACATATAGTATAACCATGTCCTCTGCAAATAGAGACAATTTTACTTCTTCCTTTCTGATCTTGATGCATTTTATTTCTTTTTCTTGCCTAACTGAGCTGGATAGGACTTTCCATCCTATGTTGAAAAAAAGTGGTGAGAGTGGACTTCCTTGTCTTGCTCCTGATCCATTGGGTATGATGTTAGCTGTGAACTTGTTACACATGGCCTCTATTATGTTGAGTTACATTCTCTCTATACTCACTTTGTTGAGACGTTTTATCATGAAAAGACGTCGAATTTTGTCAAGTGCTTTTTTTGCATCTATTGAGATAATCATATGATGTTTATCCTTCATTTTGCTAATGTGGTATATCATATCAACTGATCTGAGCTGTTGACCCACCTTTGCATCCCCAGAATAAATCTCACTTGATCATGGTGAATGATCCTTTTAATGTAGTGATGAACTTGGTTTGCTAATATGTTGTTGAGGATTTTTGCATCTATGTTCATCAGGGATATTGGCCTGTAATTTTCTTTACTTGTAGTGTCCCTGTCTGGTTTTGGTATCAGGGTAATGCTGGCCTCATAAGATGAGTTTGGAAGTGTTCCCTCCTCTTCTACTGTATGGAAGAGTTTGCGAAGGATTGGTATTATTTATTTTTTAAATGTTTGGTAGAATTCACCAGTTAAGCCATCTGGTCCTAGATTTTTCTTTGTTGGGAGGTTTTTAATTACTGATTCAAACTTCTTACTAGTAATTGGTCTATTTAGATTTTCTATTTCTTCATTATTCAGTCTTGGTAGGTTCTATGTTTCTAGGAATTTATCTATTTCTTCAAGGTTGTCCAATTTGTTGGTGTATAATTGTTCAGAGTAGTCTCTTAGGATCTTTTGTATTTGTGTGGTATAAGTTTTAATGTCTCCTCTCTCATTTATAATTTTATTTATTTGAGTCCTCTCTCCTTTTTTCTTAATTAGTCTAGCTAAAGTTTTCTCTATTTTATCTTTCCAATAAACTGGCTCTTAGTTTCATTGGTCTTTTCTATTGTCTTTTTTGCCTCTTTTCGTTTATTTTCACTCTGATCTTTATGTCCTTCCTCCTATTAACTTTGGGCTTAGTTTGCTCTTTTTCTCATTTCTTGATGTGTATAGTTAGGCTGGTTATTTGAGATATTTCTTTTTTCTTAATGTGGGCATTTATCACTATAAACTTCTGTATTAGACTACTTTTGATGCAAATTTTGGTATGTTGTGTTCCCATTGTCATTTTTCTCAAGTTTTTTTGATTTCTCTTTTTTATTTTGTCTCTGACTCATTGCTCAGGAGCATGTTGTTTAATCTGCACATATTTATGAATTTTCTAGTTTACTTCTTGTAATTGATTTCTAGGTTAATTCCATTGTTTTCAGAAAAGATACTTGATATGATTTCAATCTTCTCAAATTTATTAAGATTTGTTTTGTGGCCTAAGTATGATCTATCCTGGAGAAGGTCCCTTGTGCACTTTAGAAGAATATGTATTCTGCTGCTGTTGGATAGTATGTTCTGTAAATGTCATTAAGTCCATCTGGTCTAATGTGTAATTTAAGTATGATGTTTCCTTACTGATTTTCTGTCTGGATGATCTATCCATTGTTGAAAGTGGGGTATTAAATTCTCCCATACTATTATTGCCTTGTTGTCTATTTCTCCTTTCAGGTCTGTTAATGTTTGCTTTATATATTTAGGTATTCCTATGTTGGGTGCAGAAATATTTACAACTGTTATATCCTCTTGATGAAATGACTTCTTTATCACTATATACAAGCATACCATGGAGAAATTGTGAGTTCGATTCCAGACCACCACAATAAAGTGAATATTGCAATAAGTGAGTTACACAAAGTTTTTGGTTTCCCGGTGCCTATAAAAGCTATGTTTAGGGGCTGGCCCAGTGGCATAGTGGTTAAGTTCATGTGCTCCACTTTGGCAGCCTGGGGTTTGCACATTTGGATCCTGGGGACAGACCTACACACCACTCATCAAGCCATGCTGTGGCAGTATCCCACAAACAAAATAGAGGAAGCTTGGCACAGACGTTAGCTCAGCAACAATATTCCTCAAGCAAAAAGAGGAAGATTGGCAAAAGATGTTAGCTCAGGGCCAATCTTCCTCACCAAAAAAAAAAAAAAAAGAAAAAAGTTATGTTTATACTCTACTGTAGCCTATTAAGTGTGCAATAGCATTATACTTAAAAAAACAATGTACACAATCTTAATTTAAAAATACTTTATTGTTAAAAAAGGCTAACCATCATCTGGGCCTTCAATGAGTCATAATCTTTTTGCTGGTAGAGGGTCTTGTAAAAAATGTAATATCTGTGAAGCACAATAAAGTGAAGGGCAATAAAACAAGTTATGCCTAAAACAATCTTCTTTGTCTCTTATTAGAGTCTTTGTCTTAAAATCCATTTTGCCTGTTATAAGTATAGCTACCCCAGCTTTCTTTGAGAATCTAAGGTACAGCATAGTGACTGTAGCTAATAATATTGTATTATATACTTGAAAGTTCCCAAAAGAGTAGATCTTAAATGTTCTCATCACAAAAAGAAATGGTAATTATGTGAAGTGATGCAGGTCTTAGCCAACACGACGGAGGGAATCATTTTGCAATATATAAGTGTATCAAACCAACACTTTGTACACCTTAAACTCACACAATGTAATATGTCAATTACATCTCAATAAAGCTGGGGGAAAGAAAGGAACTAGTGATGAAGAGAAAATCTTAAAAGCAGAGAGAGGAAAAAGACATCTTATGTTCACCCTTGTGTCATAAGGATGACAGCAGATTTCTTTTTGGGAATAATGCAAGGCATTAGACTTTAGAGTAAATCTTTAAATGAAATGAAAAACTTTCTTTATCCAGCAGAATATCCTTGAAAAATTGAAGGCAAAAAAAGGAAGGGGATTCAGCCATACAAAGGCTGAAATAATTCATTACCAGCAGATCTGAGCTACTAAAAATGCTAAAGAAAATCCCTTATTGGAGGGAAATACGGGTCTACATAACATAAAGAAGGGCACAGGAAATAAAAACTACATGGGTAAACATATACAGTACACATTTCTTATTGTAAAATCTCTTTAAAAGATAATTGACTGTTTAAACAAAACAATGTATTGTGGAGTTTAAAAAATATGTAGAAACAAAGTGTACGGCAGCAATAAGACAGAAGCCAAGAGGAGGAAAATAGAAATACACATTTATAACACACTTATACAACATATGAAATGGTATATTACTTGAGGGTAGACTGTGATAAGTTAAAGATATCTCTTATAAACTCTTAAGGAGCCACACACACAAAAAGAACTGTAGCTAATAAGCAAATAAAGCAATAAAATGGTATCTTAAAAAAAAATACTGAATTCAAAAGAAGTCAGAGAAAAAGAAAAGGAAACAAAGAAAAGATGGTAAAATAGTTTCCACTTAAGAAAATGCTTCTTTTCCTTTTCCGCAACCTATCAGATAGATATGCAGGCTATGGACTGAATGTTTGTATCCCCCTAAAATTCAGATGTTGAAGCCCTAATCCCCAGTTGTGATGGTATTTGGAGATGAGGCCTTTGGTAGGTAATTACGTCATGAATGTGGAGCCTTCATGATGGGATTAGTGTCCTAATCCTAATTAGTGTCGTAAAAAGTGACAGCAGAGAGATGATCTCTTTCTGTGCCCTGTGAGGATACAGTCATCTGCAAGCCAGGAAGAGAGCTCTCACTAGAAACTGAATCAGCCAGCACCTTGATCATGGACTCCCCAGCCTCCAGAACTGTGAGAAATAAATGTCTATCCCTTAAGCTACCCAGTTTATGGTATTCTGCTATGGTAGCCTGAGCAGAGGAAGACAGATACTTAGCCTCACTCTGCAACTGGAAATAATGGCTCATGAAGATTGTTACTCTAAGCCCTTTGCAAAAGGAGACAAAAATGCCCCAGGCTGCTTATTACATAATTGCTCGGGAACACTGTTTCTCAGGTGCATGTGATGCTGCCTACTCCCACTGAGACACCTAGTGGTGGGCAGTTTATCTGAAGATGAAAGGATACCTGTATGCTCAGGGTTTTGCATTTTAACTCATAAAATGTACAATTGGGCCTCTCCCCAAATACTCAAAAGCTTTCCTATACATTAACTCCTCTTTAAATCATCCCAGTGAGGCATAAAGAGAAAAAAGAATGTGTAAGCAAATTGCCCTGGGTTAAAGTCAGAACCATATGCCCTCATCTCCTGATTCCCATTTTATTTATTATTTAATTATAAATTAATGTTAATTATTAATAATTAAATAATTTTAATTATTAACTCTCATGTTTCTTTAAAAAATTATTCATTTATGAAACAAAATACTATCAGACACTATCTGAATCTTGGGATTTACTTCTGTGCAACTAATAGTTGCTTAATAAATATTAAATAGAACTGAGTTACATTAAGATATAATGAGGCAATGTAGTAGGGCCTAAACAGAATGCAGATATAGGTACCATAATATGAAGTGAAATGCCTAGGTCTGAAATTATCAAAGATTATTCAGAAACTTGTCATCTAGAAGAAATCCTTGAACACTTAAGTCATCAATAAAAAAGCTCTGACTTTACAAAAATATGGGTATACATGGGGAAAGTAATTCAACTCATGGTATCAGAGAAGTTTGGGCATTTAGAGGAAAAGCAAGTATTCTTCACTGAATTAAATTACAATGGAGCTATAAATTGGCACATAGTTCTAACAGGAATAACACCACACTACAATTCTATAAATCTCTTCTTTCAAATAGGTGAGAGTAGCCTACATTCTTTGAGATATAGAGTTATTGAAGTTCTTTCCTGGTTTTGTAAAATAACAAAGTATGAAGTAGTTATTGTATATCTTTGTTTTCAAATTCTACCCCTTCTTTTCAAATGCATTTGTGGAACAACTGTTCTCTAAAAGAGATGCGAACCTTTAAAACTGTTAGGAGTACATGAGAGAAGACTTGGGAACTTGGGAGTATAATCAATATTCCTAGGTACTTAATGTGAATTAGGAGTTTATAGTACAAATTTTGATGAAGGCTAAGAAGTCAGAACAAAAGGTGGGAAAAATTCCCTTGATTGAAAGACTATAGTCAAGGAGAAATTATTGGATTGGGGTCACAAGACCCTTACACACTGTTGATGATCTTCTTTTTGATAAAAGGACTGTAAACACTACAGAGATTCAACAACCAAACCTATTACAATGCAAAGTGGCATGATTCTCTAAACCAGAGGTGTATAAACTTTCTGTAAAAGGACAGTTACCAAATAATTTAAGCTTTGCAGGCCAGATGGTTTTGGTCTCAACTATTCAACTCTATCTTTGAGGTACAAAAGGAACCAGAGACAATGCTATAAATAAATGGGCATGGCTGTCTTCCAATAAACTTTATTAACAAAAACAGGCAGGTGGACAGGATTTGGTCTGCAAGCTGTAGTTTGCTGATCACTTGTCTAAACTCCCAACATCTTTTCCAGGCTATAGTCCCACCTGAGGAGAGGCCCCAGGTCAAACTCTTGAACCCAATATTTCCTTGCTGTCCATTTATCTTCCTCGACTTTCCATGGTCTCCTCCTTCTTTTCTGTTTCTTCGTCCCTCCACCCCACCATGAGTCTGGAATTCTCAGGCAGCCCTTTCTCTGAAACACTGAATGGCTCTATGGCAAGAAAATAGACCTTGATGATGAACGATCATAAAATGGTTGTTACAAGCTTATTACATTTAAGAGAGAAAATACTTAGGGCGATTGTTTAACCAAGATACCATTACTATAATAGTGGGATTCACCATGGGGAGTTACCTGGAGGGCCTCAAACTTGCCAGATGAGAAGTAAGCTAATGACTACCACCTGACTCACATAATTTTCACTCTTCCTAAGACCCATTTATACATAAACAACGAGGGCTCAACTATGAAGCAAGTTACACAATAGAATCAAGCAAGTATGGAGCTTTCTTGCGAAATCCTGGCTGACAATATTACTAGGAAGAGATGTCATTTGTGAAAAAGGAAAATTGCAGAATTTGTTATAACTCATCTTCTACAGTTATGATAAGAGCCGGGAAATTTAATTATATATCAAGAACCACCATTTCCTGCTCAAAAGTTATAGGACTAGTATGATGCTACAAGGTAGACACAAAAAGTGAGGAAAGAAATGTTAGTTGATGACTTCAAGTGATGACATACTGGTGATGACTGCAGGTAACTATCAGCCAAGGGGTCCCATGGGAAACAAATGGCACCCACAAACTGGGCAATTGTAGGAGTTTGACAAATAACTACAGGGAAATCAACAATAATCATATAATTTATTGTTTAATTGTGCCACTTATGAGCATAAAAGGAAGCTTTATTAATAAATTATGCCAGGACAATGGGAATAAACTGGGTCTGGCCCAGCCAAGTTGTAACATTTGGAATAGAGCAGTACCCCCAGGCTAGCAAGACTAGGGAGCTGTTATCACCCCTAGACCTAAAAGGACAAAGAGAGTGCATGGTTACCAGAACCTGGAAGGCAGCAAGACGAAAAGGTCAACTAACAGGAGCCAAGGCCCCTAGGAGAAAGAAGCATCCAATCTGTGAGGGCCAACAGGGAGGGAGTGGGGGAATTAAAATGCCAACTTCACTGTCCTCCTAACCTTTGATCTCTCTCTGATATCTCCTGTGGGCTGAACCCAACCAGAAGCTGGAACTCAAGGAAGCCTGTTGACATAGTCCTTATTGGTTAGCTTTCCCAGGGTACAAAGTAGGACAGGGAAAGGTAGAAAGTATATCTGGAGGGGGAAAAAGAAGATATCCAGCATAGTAAATATCCTTCAGCTCTGAACTCTTCTCCCACTCTTTTTTCATGTGTGTGAGGAAGATTGACCCTGAGTTAACATGCATTGACAATATTCTTTTTGCTTGACGAACATTGTTCCTAAGGTAGCACCTGTGCCAATCTTCCTCTGTTTTGTATGTGGGATGCTGCCACAACATGGCTTGATGAGCAGTATGTAGGTTCAGGCTCGTGAACTTGGCCAAGGAAGTAGAAAGCGGGAACTTAACCAGTATGCCACTGGGCCAGCCCCTCTCCAACTCTTTTGAAGCATTCTAAGAGAGCTCAATGCCGACTTTTTCTTCTTTTTTCTTTGTTTTTTAATTTATTATTTATTTATTTATTATTTTTTAAGGAAGATTAGCCCTGAGCTAACATCTGCCACCAATCCTCTTCTTTCTGCTGAGGAAGACTGGTCCTGAGCTAACATCCGTGCCCATCTTCCTCTACTTTATATGTGGGACGCCTGCCACAGCATGGCTTGACAAGCAGTGCATAGGTCCACACCTGGGATCTGAACCAGCAAACCCTGGGCTGCTGAAGTGAAACATGCAAACTTAACTGCTGTGCCACTGGGTCAGCTCCCTCAATGCCTACCTTTTTCTTGAACAATCTTCTTATTCATTTCCTACTAGATTGGAGAAAAACAATAAAGTAAGCAAGATCTTTTACTTCCATTTGGCTGAGGGTAAGACTGTTTCTTAACAGAGGAATGGTTGCAAGCATTAGGTTTTCATGAAAATATTTAGCCTCCTTCACTCCCTAATTTAAAAATATCTGGCAACATTTCTCAGTCATAGGCTGATTATACAGGTAACACCAGGCTGGGAATGAAATAAAAGAGATGTTTTTTGCATTTGTCATAGGAAACTCCCTCACTCCACTTTCTGGTCAACAAATGTCGCCAAAGGATATTAGAGGAAGCATAGAGTTTGATGAAACCAATCAATGGTTCAGACCAACAACAAGGCTGCTTGAGTACAACTGTATGATGTAAAATTAATGGGCAAAATGAACATCTGCTTTAGTTATCACAAATCACATGTTGACCACTTCATGTTATATAAATACTATACCTGACTATGAATAATGAAAGTAGAATATCAAGGAAGAAAGAATGGCCCTTCTTTTCCACACGAGTATATGAAAACCAAGAGGTAGAGTGATTATATGAACAGGATCCTGGAAGATCTAGAGCAATTCACTTTCTTCCAGGCCCAAAAGAATACCCATCTGCTGGGGAAAGTCCATTGTCACACTTCCTAAAATATTACCAAGTGAAGGTTGGTGTTATCCACTTTTCTTACTCTATAGGGGGAGATCTCTCCCATTTCATCAATAATCTATCTGATATCTTTTCCCTTTTTTAAGTCCAATGACTATAACTTAATAGGGTAATAAAAAAAAACCCAGCATCCTTTTTCCTGACAACTTGGATCTACTTCTTCAAACACAAACTGAGTTTTGCATGAGGATTAGGCTACTTTTAATATTCAAGATAGTTAAAAGAAGAGTTGGAAAGAAGTACATTTAAGAGGAAGGAGGGAAAGAATAAGGGAATAAAAAAGGAACTATTATTAAAACAAGAAACAAAAATAGTAAGGAAATAAATGAATGACAGATCTTTCTAGTGAGGGTAGGGAAAAAGAGAACTGTGTTATAGGTCATTTTCTGGCTGATCTCATGGGTGAGAGTATTGCCTAAGCTCTCTTAGTAGTCACAGAATTCTACAAATGATCTCACTCCTGTTTCCTAGCACATGGAAGACACTATTTTGACCTAACCTAGGATTTCCCAAACTACACAAGTAGATACTGTTCACATCTTCAGCATCTGAACAAATAGAAAGAGAGAAAAACAGGAATCTCTTTAGTCTACTAGGAAATTTCACAGACACTGACCTGAATGGTTGCCCCAGGAGAGGCATAAGTGGATTGAGGGACAATTGCAGTGAAAAACTAGAAAAAGAGATAATTAAAGAGAGATTCTTTCAACAGGAAATAATTTGCTTCCTGAAAATGATCTTCAAATAAGGTTAATATACTTCAATCTACTGAGACTTTATTTAGTACCTATAACACGTAGCACATAAGACTGAGCCCTATGTGGTTATGATGGTGACCACTCATAAGAAAAATTGGCTTCCCCTAATCAACTTGTAGAGACCATCATATTCTCTCCTTTACAATGGTTGTTTGGAAGATCAGAACTCATTTTTGAGGTTGTCTTAATTCTCCAGTTCTTAATAATGTTTTTCTATGGTTTTCCCTATACTTGATCCTTGCCTCCTTTATTCTGTGGTTCGTTTATTTTGCTTTATCCTGACTGTTTTTTACCTTTTGACACCAACATACTTATGGCAAGCCACTTCAACTGTTTTTGGAAAAAGAAAATTGATATTAAACAAATCAATTATTATAAAACATTTCCTGCTTCTAAAGAACTCAGTCTAATAAAAAGATAAAGTTGAAGAACACTATTGAAATATTACATAACAAATGGAGGTCAGAAGAGGGAAGACCAAAACAAATATATTTTAAAGGAAACTGAGGTCACATCCAGGTAGGAGACCACTTTTGGAGGAGATGTCCAGTGAAATGAGCATTGAATAGTAGGAGAATGCCAACACCTGAGGGTGTGAGGCTGGGAAGAAGAAAGGTTAAGGCACGTTTAGAGAACATTAACTTTAGACACTATTTGGCAGAAGCCTAGGTGAATGAAAGAGATAAGGCTCGAAAGACAGCTTGGAGCCAAGTAGGGAGAGACTGTAAATGTCCAGGCAACTGGGAGTCCAGCAAGAGCAGAAAAGTGATATGATCATAGTGATCTAAGAGGTCACATAATTACAGAAAAGGAAATGGGGGTCCCCAGGGACAAGTGTTCAGCAGTGTGTTTAACTGGCAAAGAGACCTCTTCAGGATACCAGAGGAGGAGGCGCCCTGTCTGCCTCATCTCTACAACGAGCGACATAGATGCAAAGTTGTAAAGGAAGAAACAAAGGAAGGAAGGCAGCTCGGGTTACACTCTAGAAGAGAGCAAGTCGCTGCTTTCTTTTGTCCCTGCCCCAGTCAGCATTTCTCTATCCGGTGAAGAAATCTTTGTCTCTCGCTCCCGTCTGCCTGTCCAATGTCCAACTGTCGACCAGAAACACCTCCGATATCACAGCAGATGAATTAGGCGTTGGCATCATCCCTGAAAAGTTGGTGATGGGGCAAAGGGGCGGAGTGACTTTTCTTCCAAAGGATGCTGCCAGGACATTTAAATCCTAGACTTGGAGGGTTCCAGAAAAGCCTATTTTTGAAGTCAGCGGTGAATCAGAGGCTTTCCGATACTCCTGATAGCGATACAACCTTTATTCCCTGGCCTTAACCAGAGAACTGGGTCCAGCTGTACTGGCACAGCTGTTGAACGCCTTCTATGAAAAAAAAGTTCATTTCTGGCTCGAGTCCCCACCCCTCCCCTACTCCTGAGTCTCTGCTTTTCCCGCTTTCCTCGCCACCCCCTACTGTTGTTCCCAGGCGCCGCGTGGCCTGTGACATTTGCTAGGACTCACGTGGGGCGCCCTGCCCCCGCGGCTCCTGCGATGACTCCTAGGAACTTCCCAAGGACCGGGGCTCTGCAGGCTCTGACACGCTATGGTGGGGGCTGGAGAGGAAGAGAGGAGCTGGGTGTCAGGAGAGCCCGGGGCGCCTCGGGCCAAGCGGGGCTCACCCTCCCCCCCCCCCCACCCCCCAGCAGCCTGGTCGGTGTCGGCCTTCCGCCCCTTCAACTCTGTTTGCTTTGCCAGAGCCCAGGAGGAGGCTAGGCATCCTCTCAGGCACTCTCCTTGACTCACTTCGCTGCTTTTAAACTCCCTTTTCTGGATTAACAAGGGTTTGAGAGTACAAATCCGAGCCCGCGATCTCGTTGCTTCTCCTGTCCCTAAAACCGGCGCCGGTGCTCAGGCACCAGGCTTCAGGTCTTGGCTGTGCAGCGTGGGGTTAAGCTCCTGGGACGCAGGGCGTACGAATGGTGCGCGCCTCCGGGAGAGCTGCGCGCTGGACAGCACCATCCCCGGGCGCGCACCGCTGCGCACCGCGCGGCAAGGTCTGGCCGCGCTTTAGGAGTTCTGACGTCCTCGCCCTAAAGCTAGCCTGAAGGGTGGGGCTGTGAAGGTGGCTGGGTGCTGGACTTTGTGGTTTTAAAAGTTCTCGATAGCTATCGAATGTGCTGGATGAGACCGCAGTCCCTCAGACACCCCCAGAATAGTCACTTTTTTCCTGAAATTGGTAAGGGCGCTTTGAAAAGTAAGTTTTTGATGGCAAGCCCATCAGATCTTTTCCCATTCATTTCAACTTTTTATTGCCCTGGCCCCTAAGGTTCTGGTCACTATTGCACATTTAATGCCTTAACATGGAAGTACAGTCCAAGCCTGAGGCTGCACCCACCCTCTAAAGCATCCTATTAAATAAACACATGAGTTTTCTCAGTGGTCACAGAGGAAGGAAAGCACTAGTTGAAAGTGGCCAAAGGAAATGCTCAGAATGTACAGCAAGCACAAGCAGCAGTGTCCAGTTCTTAGAGTGGCCGTGGTTTTGGGGTGTTTTTTCCAACAAGAAAGGGGTTTGGCCATGGAAATGGCCACGTAAGAGAAAGATGTGGGTATCTCTTTCTTAAAGCTCATTCAGACAGTACCGAGGTTTCAGGCAAAGATAAAAGGAGGAAGGTGAGGGAAATTCCTGATGATTTTACTAATGTTAAAATTCCATAGATTTGGCTAGTCCTATTTTTTTCTTTCATGTCATCAATTCAGAATTCTATAAAGGAAGAGAATGACATCAAGAAAAATCATTGGCCTAGGAGAAAAGAGCCCGTAGGCGTTGAGGTGTTATATATGTGGAGCCAGAAAACTCTGGAGCATCAGGGAGACTCCAACTTAAGGCAACAGCATGGGTAAATATGGGCTTGGAGAGCACTGGGAATGAGAGGCAAAGAGTGGTGCCCAGGGGGCACTTGCCCCTAAGGCAGGCCTTGCAGATCTAGAGGCAATTCAGTGTTGGGGTAAAGAGTTCAGTGTGAAACTGGGGTGGAATTGGGTTTCCAAGTACATTGCCTGATGCCTTATGATTTGTTCTGCCAGTTTTTTTCAGGAAGATCTTCATCTTGCAGCTGGTAGGGCTGGTGCTGACCTACGATTTCACTGACTGTAACTTTGCGAAGATTGAAGAGGAATATCAGAATGTCATTTTTCTAGCCCTGAAGGAATATATGAATGGAGTAAGTGAAGAAACATTTTTTAAAACAACAAATGTCTTTTCATCGGAAGAGTAGGCATACACATATGCAAACTACAATGTAACTTTCAAGAAAAGAAATAATTTGAAAAAAAATCATGGCCCAGCATTTTGTCAAAATTTTTTACAAGTGATATTGAAATATATTGGCTTCTAAAGTGACAGTCTAGAAACTGGCACACTAAGTGTGCAAATGCTGACGAGGAGCAGCTATCGATAGGTAACACATAATCCACCAAGGGTGTCTATCTTCTTCCAAATTGCTGCTCTGCCAGTGCAGTACAAAAAGGACAGGGGGTAAGGGATGGAGAAAGAAAGAGGAGTAATAGAGAGGGAACTCTTGTAAGTTAAATCTATCCAGTGAGGATGGTGGGGGGGGGGGGGGTGCGGTAGGGGTGTGGAGGTGCACTTCAGATCTTCCTAATGTTCTAGATGCCTTAGGATGCCATTATGGGATAAGGCAAACTTCCGATTTTTTCATATAAAGTAGTAATTGTTTTCCTGATTATTCTAATTTCTGGATAAAGCTGCATGTGTGAAATTCCTAAACAGCTAGAGGGCAGATGTGGGCATTTGAAACATGGCATTATTGCTCACATGTGTAGCCCTGTGTGCAGGTGTGCCCACTTTCGGGGGGGGGGGTGTGTGGCTCCTTCTAGGACCAGGATCCTTTGATATCCAGTTTCAAACACCAGCAGGCACTAGCTGAAGACTTTAAGCGTTTTACTACCTTGTCAATGACAAACAGATGCATAGGAAACAAGTGCCTAAGTGGAAACTGCTTTCAAAGCATCTTTAAAATGTAGGAGTACCCGAGCAGGGTAGCTGGAGGATGATTTCTCCTGTGAACTTAAGTCTTTACCCTTCTTGTCCTATGCTTTCTTCCTTCCTTCCAGATCAAAAGTACCCAGTTCAACCACACTGTCTACTGTGGAGACCGGGTGAGTAAGTGGTCAGCGCTACTGGCTTTCTCCAGAAAGATGCCAGGCATTCCAGGGAGGGGGGATCCTACGGCGTGTAGAACTCCAGGCAGCGGCTGGGCTCCCAGGCGACGCCGACCGAGTGGGGACGACTGGGCTGCCGGAAACCTCTGGGCCGGTGCCCAGCTTGGGAGGCCACTTCTGTTCCAGTCTGGAGCGAGGGAGTCTGTTTCCGGACTGAGTGGGATGTCGGGAGAGGCTCCCCCTCCTCCCACCCTCCAGGAGGAAAGGCAGATCAGGAACCAGGACCAGGGAAAGACGTCAGGGGCACCCCCTCTCCGGGTGGGGCGTGGAGCCTCTGCGCTGGGGGCCGCCTCTTGGCAGTGGCCCGGGCCCCGAGCCTTGCGCGCAGCGAGCGTCAGCGCGGGCCCCGTCTCCTTAGGCGCCCTCTGCCACTCTCACAACGCTCCTCCTTCCTTCTCCTTCTCTGGGTTCTTTCTCCCTCCCTTCTACCCAGACCTCTTTCCTCTTACTTGAATCGCTTTTGTTGTGTCTCCTGCTCCTTCCCCACCTCCCCTGCTTTCCCTTTCACTTATTTATCAACTCTTTTTTCTCTTTCTGTTTTTTTCCCCTGGCGTTTTTCTCGTAAACTTTTCCTTTTCTCGTAAACTTTGCCGCCTGTGAGCAGCCGAGTTGTCTCACCGAAATCGAGCGCCTTACCTTCAAGTCCAGCCAATGCCTGTCACTCGCCAAGAAAATTGTAACAGCAACTAACGCTACGCTCAATAGCCATTGCCCAGGCCACTCCGGAATTCAGGTAAGCCTATGCATTGGACTCTTGCTTTTCAAGAGCTAACCTTAAATTAAAGTGGGGCTTTCTTGTAGAATTCGTTGTGATTTTCATCTTTTGAAGAGCAAATACGCCAGGTAAAATCTGTTGATTATCAGTTAGTCCCAAGTGGACACCTGGACCCAAACCGACCTATTTCCAGGGTTCTGATTCTTTTGGCAGAATTATGGTTCTATACCTTCTGCCAATGTTTTAAGGTATGACCAGTGAGCCTCCTACATCAGAATGTCCTGGCTGCCTGAGAATGCAAGAGTGAATGTCCAAAATACCAATTCCTAGGGACCCCAACCCAGACTTTCAAAATCACAGTCTCTGTGTCTGGGCTCCTTATAAGCTTCTTATCCATTCCAAAGTTTGAGCAGCATTGCTTGGGCTTATCACTTAATAATGTGTGCTGCTTTCTTAAAATGTTAAATTAGGGGCCGGCCCATTGCCGAGTGGTTAAGTTCATGCGTTCCGCTTGGGCAGCTGGGGTTTCTTAGGGTCTGTCCGATCCTGGGCACGGACATGGCCCGGCTTGTCAGGCTACACTGAGGCAGCATCCCACATGCCACAACTAGAAGGACCCACAACTAAAATATACAACTATGTACTGGGGGAATTTCAGGAGAAAAAGCAGAAAAAAAAAGGATTGGCAACAGTTGTTAGCTCAGGTGCCAATCTTAAAAAAAAAAAAGTTGAATTATACCTTAAATCTCTACCCCATGTTTCCTTAATTGCTTGTGTGGGTGGTATTGCTGTCTCTTTACATAATGGATTTTTGCATATGCAGTTACTTGCATTTGAATGAACATGTAACTTTAAATATGAAAACAGCAGTGCAGAGTTAGGAGTAGGAAGTGTGGAGACAACCTTGCCTGACTTTGTATCCTAGCCCCATAACTTCTAACTGTGAAAACCTGGATAACTGACTTAGCCTCTGTGTACTCAGTTTCATCTGCAAAATGAGGATCATGTCAGCAAGTCCCATATAGTTTTCTGAGGGTTAAATTAGTCAACGTAGGTAAAAGCACTTGGAACAGTGCCTGGCATGTAACAGGTACTCAATAAATATTTATTTCAGAGGGCAAGTAAAGTGGGGAATTTATCCTCCTGATGACAAATTTTAAAAAGGCAAAGTGAGACCAGTGCAGATATGTATGATTGCTGCCTGTTAACCGGTGGACTTTATCAATCTGCACAATGAGAATCCGGGTGGCCAAGTCTGTCACTTTTTCAGGGATTGAAGACTGAAGCCATAGGGTTGATCTGGGTTGAGCTTGAGTTGGGTACACAATACCAGGCAACCATGTGAAAAACCCGTTTGGCTCTATGCCTTCTATCGGAGACCATGGCAAATCTACAGATGGCTGCAATGCAGTTCGGCCATGTAAGAGCATGGAAGACAGGCTAGGTCAAGTTCTGGACAGCATGTGAGAAACAGAGAGTCGGAAATAATTTATTTCAGCCCCCTCCCAAGCCCAAGGGGAGAACTGAAAAACAATAACGTTTAATTATGGTTTAGCAGATTTCAGATTGTAAGATTTTTGCTTAGTAACCAGGTTAACTTTTTTGATCTGAGTAGTGTGTGTCTAGGAGGCCCAGTCTGTCACTACTCAAGAGTAATTCAGGTGAAGGAATACACTGGAAGATTACTGCAATATTTTTTTAAGTTTAGACCCCACTTCAGAATAAGCCTTTTGGTGTCTGTGGCACAGGTAGGTGGTGGAAGAGGTAGAAGGCGGGAGCACTTTGGATCCGCATAATAGGTGAACTGATTAATATCTACAAAGAGGCATAAGATAACTCCTGTTCTTGAGGAACTTATGATCTTGTCAGGGATATCATGAAATCATCAACTTATTCGTTCATTTAATCATTCAGTAAATATTCAGTGTTTGCTGTGTATAAGACATGGTGCTCAGCACTATGGGGAATACCTATGATGCAATAATAAAGTGTGTAAGTGAGAGCCAAGTTAAGTGAAACACACTTGTAAGCATTAGAAGCCTTTCCAAAAGGAAAGTCTGAACAATTAGCAAAGGCCTTGTGAAGGAAGTGTGCTTGGCCTTGAAGCAGGAGGAAGTGGGTGGAAAGATGGAAGGACATTCCTCTGGAGAAAGCACTAGGAGCAGAGAGTAAGCAGATGTTTGAGAGACACATTGAGAGATGGATTTGCATGGAGAAGACAATATAACCTGCCACTCAACAGTGGTTAAAGATAGTGACAATTAATTTTGACCATTGATTCTCCTATTCCACAGATAAATAATACCCAGGCAATGAAGAAAAGAAAGAAAAGAGAAGTCACGACAAATAAATGCCTTACACAAGTCTCAAACTTAATAGAATTGTGGCGTTATTTCAGTCGCTCCCAGTGAAACAAAATAAATCTTCACTGAAGTCCTATTTCACAGTAACAAATTATCTTTACTAGGTAGATAGAACATTAACTCTGGGATGTTTAAAAGACTACCAATGGTTATTTTTTAATTACAGAAGGGTTTCTTAACTTATTTTTGTAAGCTTTCATCATTTAATGTAGGTCTGTAATGCAAGGAAAGTACTAATCCTCAAATGAAATGTTGGGGGGAGACTTTGTAGCGTTAATGCCTGGGCCACTGGCTTTGTGGCAGTAATTCTCAGCTGGAACTACATAAGCCTTACTTGAGGGAAGAATCTACAAGTGTAGTAGAAGAACTTTTTCCCTTGAAAAAGGAAAAAAGTTGAACTCAGTAGCATGTAAACCTCTGTTTAAAAGGTGGGCATTTCTTCCACATGCACTGACATTTCTTATGTTCTCATACTGAAAACTTATGAAAGAAGAAGATAAAAGCAGAAGCAGTGCATGAAAAGTTGTACATATAATGAAGCAGTTTGAAAGAATTTCCAAGCAAAATATTGTGAAAATATTCTAAGCCGAGTTTTAAAAATTACTTAACTGACAAGAGTGGTGTATGCAAGCAGATCCTGAAGAAGTGCCTTTGTTAAAGCTAAAATACAGATGTTTTAAAATTTATGGAATATATTTTTAATTTATTTTGTAAGCACTTTAAACATGTACATATTGCTTTGTAATTGACACTAATATATTTCTTAATAAAATCTCAAATTCATTTCTTATGAATGGTGTTTTTGTTTGTTTTTTGTGAGGAAGAGTGTCCCTGAGCTACTGTCCGTGCCAGTCTTCCTCTAGTTTTTATATGTGGGACGCCGCCATACCATGGCTTGACGAGCATGTGTAGGTCTGTGCCTGGGATCTGGGCCCACAAACTCTGGGCTGCCAAAGCAGAACGTGTGAACTTAACCACCGTGTCGCTGGGCTGGCACCTGAATGGTGTTTTTAATGTAGTTAGCAGACAATTTTCACACATACTTTTCTGAGGGGCCTCACTTTTCTTCAGTTCTTTACCACCCCTCATCCTTGGAGCCCACTGACTGCTCCCCTACTGCATTCTGCCTGTTGGCCCTGCCTATAGAGAGAATATTTGTGGGTTGGTGGCTTCAGGATGCTTTCCAATCCTTTTCGTAAAATATGTCTCTAGTCCCTCCTTCTTTCCCCTGTTGAACCTCTCCACACCTGGAAGAGACCGAGGAGTCATATGTAAACAAGACATGTCAAATCCATTCTATTCTTGGGTGCCTGCTGCAAGCTAGAGTCACAGGCGCCCTCTGACTCACCCTGCACTGGAATGCTCTGAACACCAGTGGGAGGGGCCACCCTAGCCACAGAGCCCAGGCCAACACAGAGTAGACAGGAATACATCGTTCATCTTGTGAGCAGGAACTTTCCCCAGACCACTGCCCTAAGGGCTGGCACAGATAGAAGAGGCGAGGTTCAATGTCCCTAAATCCATCTTACTTGCCAATAAGTAAGAGGAAGTTTACATTATGTATCCAATAAGCATTTATAGTGCACCTACTGTGTGCCAATCCTTCAGGCAAGTCCTGAGGATATATAAGTAAATAAGACACAGCTCTTACTGAGAGAAGCTCAGAGTGTAGCTCAATAAGCAGGTTCCTTTGCCCTGAGGGAAATCAGGAAGTGCCCTCTTTCCAAAAACCTTCCTCTGAAGACCCAGCCCAGGGTCTTAAATGCTATCATAAGAGAAACTCCTTTGGGTCTAGGATAGGCCAGTATTCATTAACTTCCTATGCAAAAGGTGGGGAATGGGATGATAATTTAAGCCTGTTAACTCCATCTTATTAGGGATCTGTTGACTGTGTATTTCACTAAACTGTGAAAAGAAATAACCTCACAATTTTTCTCAAGGTTTTTGCCCAATTTCCATAAGAGCAGAGAGGCATGAAGGACTGAGCAAAGAGACAGCTCAAAGTCATCTCATTAAATGCCGTTTCTTTGAGTTTTCTGCTATATCTTTAAAAATTTGTGTAATTTATATAGTTTATTCTTCTATTTATCCCATAGGTGTTTTAATCTAAAAACAGTTATTTTAATTACTATCAAGTAAAAGTAATGTGCAAGAAGATGCTCCATATTAAACTAATAAGAACTTTTCCAAATATATATTTCTACATTTTGAAATGTATTGAGGTTTTTTGGTGGACTAATATATGGTCAGTTTTATAAATGTTCCATGGTCAATGGAAAGAAAGTTGCAAATTCGGATTTAAGCATATAGAGTTGGATATACCTATTGGGGCTACCTTATTAATTATTCTATTTACATAATCTATATCCTTCCTTTTGTCTCCTTCAGATGCTGACAGAGCTGAGTTAAAGTCTACTGGTGTAATATTTCTTTCTCTTTTTTTGAGGAAGATTAGCCCTAGCTAACTGCTGCCAATCCTCTTTTTGCTGAGGAAGACTGGCCCTGAGCTAACATTCATGCCCATCTTCCTCTACTTTACGTGTGGGACGCCTGCCACAGCATGGCTTGCCAAGTGGTGCCATGTCCGCATCCAGGATCTGAACTGGCAAATCCCGGGCCACGGAAGCGGAATGTGCACACTTAACCTCTGCGCCACCAGGCCGGCCCCTTTATTTCTCTTTATCCCTAAAGTTTTGCTTTCTAATTGTTGATGCTATTTTTATTCAATGCCCAAAAATTCATGAGACCTACTTATTGAGAATTGTACCTTTACCATTATATGTCCAAACAAAACATTTTACTTGTCGAGTAATATATGCCCATCATTTTACTCTCAATCTATTTGAGTCCCTTTGTTTTAGATGTCTCTCTTGTACATGGATACATCATTTAGTGTGTGGATGGTAGAAGGAGATGGTGGGGGGCATGTTTGGTTTTAGCACTGTTATTGTATTGTTATATTTTCTGTTTTCATATTTGTATATTATTTGTATAATTTTAACCTAAAAAAAAGGGTCTTTTCATTTATTCCTGTCAAACATTTCATGTTGATTTTTTTGTCTCATCATTCCAGCATATTGAGATCTTGAGATTTTGAATCTTGATTCTGGTATTTATTATATAACTCTCCCTCATAAGCTTCCAATGGCTCGATTCAAGTTATTGAAAAATTGTTCATCAAGACAGGACCAAGATTTGTTGACCTTCAAAATAGGCATGTCTATAGGCTGATAAAGTCATTTGTCCATGTTCTTTGTTAAGAAAAAAAGGTTCCTTTAACTTTGCAGAACTGAATCTCCATTTCCTCACTATAGCCATATCAAAATAAAGGTCAGAGGAAATTTGTCAAATGCTTTACTGAAGTCAAAATATACTAAGCCCTCAAATGATCCCTCAAATCTACAAATTAAATAAACTTAACCAAAGAATAAATGGGATTTTTTTTTTAAATCTCAATTGTATTCCTGTCTAAATCTTAAAAGCCAACTGTTAGAGAATATGACCAGTGAATAATATTGAGCAGATCTGGTTTTTTTAGTGTTCCTGCCTGCCCATTATTTGAAAGTATAACTTCTCTTAAATGTTTTTGTTCCCGCTGTAGCTTTGAGAATACCTCCCGGCTGGGATTGTACTTTTTAAATACAGCTATGCTTTTTAACATCCAGTGTTTATGGAATACCAACTAATAACATTTCACCATTACTATTATGTAAAAGTTATTTATGCCTAAACCTAAGGACATAAGGATAATAGTTTATACATGGGGATAATAGCTAATTAACTTTCTTGAGTCTCAGATTCTATACATCTAAAATAAGGATGATGTTGCCTAATTTAAAAGATTATCATGAGAATTAAAGTACATAATAAATATAAAGCCCCTGGCAAATGGTAAGAAAAATATTTTAAATTTAGCTATTCAAATGCCTGTTTCATTATAAAGATGAGAAATATGGGCTGTTATAGAGTCTGGTAAATCTCTTTTTAGTTTTTAGTTTTCTGTCTAAGACTGCTGTGTAGCAATGGAAAGAAGGTTGAAAAGTTTAAGCATACAATTATTGACAGTTTGGCAATTTTGTCTTTAAATTTCTTTTTTCTTTTTTGGAGGAAGATTAGCCCTGAGCTAACATCCGCCACTAATCCTCCTCTTTTTGCTGAGGAAGGTTGGCCCTGAGCTAACATCTGTGCCCATCTTCCTCTATTTTATATGTGGGATGCTGCCACAGCATGGCTTGGTAAGTGGTGCATAGGTCTGCACCTGGATCAGAACCTGCGAACCCAGGGCCACCAAAGCAGAGCGCACGAACTTAACTGCTATGCCACTGGGTCGGCCCTGTCCTTAAAATTTTTGATTGAGGACTTTTGCTTCTGGCCAAGATGGAGTAACAGGGTCTAGATTTACTCTCCTACCTGAAATGACCTCTTTCCACCCCAACACATGCACACCCTAAGGAAAAAGACTACAAAGTACATAGAACAGTGGTTTTCAAAACATTGAACATCAGATAATGATGGACAGTAATCCTGAATGAAAGGAAACAAATGAGGTGAGCCTTACGGTTACCCAGCTTACTGGTTTGAAAGAGTTTCCTGACCATGGCATAGGGAGAGGACTCAGGTAGAACCAGCAGACTTCCTGAGTTGAGGAGACAGACTGAGAGTCCAGTGAGACCAAGGCAGTAGAGTTCATAGGACAGAGTAGCAAAGGAGAGAGAGGTACACAGAGAAAGAAACTTGGAGATCTGTAGAGGGCAGAGTACTGGCCAGCATCTGCCTGTGAGAAAACTGCCCAAGACGAGGGAAAGGACTATCTGAAAGATTAGAGTGAACAGTGCTCAATCGGGGCCAGGAAGATTGCCTATTCCCACCAGCTAGACAGAAAAATCTCAATTCCTTAGGCTTTGGACAGGGTACTCAGAAGAGTCGTACCTCAGTAATGGAGAAAAATTCACCCAAGCCTAACTGCTGCAAGATTCCCACCTAACAATTCTTAAAAGCAAGACTTGAAAGGATCAAACTGTTTGCAAGTAACGTAGCTGCATTCCATAACAAATCTCAAGAATATATATAGGAACAAAAAATATCTGGGACCCAATAAGGCAAAATTCACAATGTTTGGCATGCAATTAAAGATGATCAGACATGAAGGAGGAAGGGAAATACGCATGATGAGAAGAAAAAAATTACACTCATTCATAGAAGTTAAAATTAGCAGGCAAAGACATGAAAGAAATTTTTATAACTATTTTCAATATGTTTAAAAAGTTAAATCGAGATATGGAAGATATAAAGAAGATCCAAACCCAAGTTCTGAAGATGAAAACTACAATGTGTAAGATGAAAAATACAGCAGGTGGCATTTGGAAACTATCAAAAGTAAAACAGAGAGAAAAAAACACTTAAAAATGAAAAGATTGTCATTGAGCTGTGAAACAAGAGCAAGTGCCTAATATACATGTAATCAGAGGCTCTTAAGGAGTGACATGAAGAGATACCAAGAAAATACAGAAAGTAACAATGGATATTTCCAAATTTGTAAAATAAACTATAAACCCATAGCTTCAAGAAGCTCAGTGAAGCATGAGAAATGAAGAAAACCACCCTAATGCTCATCGAAATCAAATTGCTCGAAATCAAAACCAGAAAAGGGAATTGTACAGGCCTTCAGAACATCCTGTTAGGACTTCATCTCCTTCCTTAGCACTTTGGTTTTCTCTCTTTGACCGTTTCCCCTGTACTACTTACACATTCTTTCATAAGAAACATCATGATATTGTCTATTAAATAGAAATAAATTTAACATTGCAGAGCCTTAATTACTGATTTCTACCTGTTAGCTTCAGTTTAAGCAGAAGGGTTGGAAGAATCATTAAGTTCATTTTTTTTTATTAAGATTACGATAGTTTACAACCTTGTGAGATTTCAGTTGTACATTATCGTTAGTCATGTTGTGGGTACACCACTTCACCCTTTGTGCCCTCCCCCCATCCCCCTTTTCCCTGGTAACCACCGATCAGTTCTCCTTGTCTATATGTTAACTTCCACCTGTGAGTGGAGTCATAAAGAGTTCGTCTTTCTCTGTCTGGCTTATTTCGCTTAACATAATACCCTAAAGGTCCATCCATGTTGATGCGAATGGGACGATTTTGTCCTTTTTTATGGCTGAGTAGTATTCCATTGTGTATATATACCATATCTTCTTTATCCAATCATCAGTTGCTGGGCACTTAGGTTGGTTCCATGTCTTGGCTATTGTAAATAATGCTGCGATGAACATAGGGGTGCATGGGACTCTTGGAATTGCTGATTTCAGGTTCTTAGGAATAGATACCCAGTAGTGGGATGGCTGGGTCATAAGGTATTTCTATTTTTAACTTTTTGAGAAATCTCCATACTGTTTTCCATAGTGGCTGCACCAGTTTGCATTCCCACCAACAGTGTATGAGGGTTCCTTTTTCTCCACAACCTCTCCAACATTTGTCACTCTTGGTTTTGGATATTTTTGCCAATCTAACGGTGTAAGGTGGTATCTTAGTGTAGTTTTGATTTGCATTTCCCTGATGATTAGTGATGATAAGCATCTTTTCATGTGTCTATTGGCCATCCTTATATCTTCTTTGGAGAAGTGTCTGTTCAGGTCCTCTGCCCATTTTTTGATCCGGTTGTTTGATTTTTTGTTGTTGAGCTGTGTGAGTTCTTTATACATTAGGGAGATTAACCCTTTGTCAGATAAGTAGCTTGTAAATATTTTTTCCCAATTAGTAGGCTGTTTTTTTTGTTTCAATCCTGTTTTCCCTTGCCTTGAAGAAGCTCTTTAGTCTGATGAAGTCCCATTTGTTTATTCTTTCTATTGTTTCCCTCATCTGAGGAGTTATTGTGTCCGAAAAGATTCTTTTAAAACTGATGTCAAAGAGTGTACTGCCTATATTCCCTTCTAGAAGACTTATTGTTTCAGGCCTAATCTTTAGGTGTTTGATCCATTTTGAGTTTATTTTTGTGAATGGTGAAAAAGAATGGTCAATTTTCAATCTTTTACGTGTGGCTGCCCAGTTTTCCCAGCACCATTTGTTAAAGAGACTTTCTTTTCTTCATTGTAGGCCCTCAGCTCCTTTGTCGAAGATTAGCTGTCCCTAGATGTGTGGTTTTATTTCTGGGCTTTCAATTCTGTTCCATTGCTCTGTGCACCTGTTTTTGTACCAGTACCATGCTGTTTTGATTACTGTAGTTTTGTAGTATGTTTTGAAATCAGGGATTGTGATGCCTCCAGCTTTGTTCTTCCTTCTCAGGATTGCTTTAGCAATTCGCGGTCTTTTGTTGCCCCATATGAATTTTAGGATTCTTTGTTCAATTTCTGTAAAGAATGTCATTGGGATTCTGATTGGGATAGCGTTGAATCTGTAGATTGCTTTAGGTAGTATGGACATTTTAACTATGTTTATTCTTCTAATCCATGTGCATGGAACGTCTTTCCATCTCTTTATGACATCAACAATTTCTTTCAAGAAAGTCTTGTACTTTTCATTGTATAAATCTTTCACTTCCTTGGTTAAACTTATCCCAAGGTATTTTATTCTTTTTGTTGCGATTGTGAATGGGATTGAGTTCTTGAGTTCTTTTTCTGTTAGTTTATTGTTAGTGTATAGAAATGCTGCTGATTTGTGTATGTTGATTCATTATGTTCATTTTCTGCCATTCTTTAAGTAAAGATAGAGTTTACCATAAATGAAACCAACATTTATTGAGTAGCTTTATCATTTACTTTTCTTATGTGAGCTAGCTACTATCCCCATTTTATAGATGCAAGAAAAGGCTCAGTGAGTAAAATATCCAACATAGCACAACTAGTAAGAGCAGTATCTAGCTGATTCCAAACTGCGTGCGCTTTTCCTTACTTGAGAATGAAATTTGAGATTTTTAAATAAGAAATGAGTTCTGCCAAGTGGAAATGTGCCTCTTACCTAACAGATGTTGTAGTTGTCTTCTCAACATCCATTATACCTCTTCTCAATTATGCATCAATTTCCCCCACTTTCCATGGGGTTTTGGATTGATCCCAGCTCCTGAGGTGATCCTTGATTAGTCTAAATCAGTCTGGTGGTTCCAATATCCTTGTTTGGAGTTGATAGAGTTAACCAAACTAAAATCAAGCAGCACATGGAAATTCCCTAATTTGGGTCCTGTTCAGGGATAAGCATATGACCACTTTTGTTGATGAACAATAAGTGTAAGTTTTTGGGGAAACTCTGAAAAATGTTTCTTCACTGTTAAGAAGGACCCTAGGATGAAAGGCTCCCCCTCTCATGGGATGTGGACAAAGAAGCATGCAGCAGCAATTGTAATTGGCAGTTATCCTAAGCCCAGCTTTAAGATGAAGCTGAGAAATAAGATGGAAAGACTGTGAGGTTCAAAATGCATAATTGAATGGGTGGTTCAACCAACCTTGAAGTCCACCCTACTTCTTTATTTTTTATCTCATGAGCCAGTTGAGTAAAGATTTTTTTGTTTGTTTGCTTTTGGTTTTGTTTTTCTGTGTGCGTGGTTGTTACTTATTGTTGAAAGCTGTATTTTGTCTGAATGCCAACAAAAGATAAGTTAAGCTTTGATTTAAAGAATAATTTGAAGTGGGGCTGGAGGTGGAGAGTGGTGAGCAAGATGAAGCCAGGCCTTAATATCAGGGGGAACAAGCCTGAAGTTGTGACCTAGGATAGTGAAGTACAGGAGAAGCCAGCGTGGAAAACGGATAACACTCTTTGGCATATTTCACACTGCTTCCTATAAACTCTCATGTCAATATATTACTGCCTTGGCGATTATTTCTAAGATGCTACTTTTCTAGAATTTGCTCATGGATGCACTGTATTTATGACCCTGCTCCCTCCCCTTCTACTCTCCCTTCCACTAACTATGCTTCTTATGGAAAAGGGGATGGCAAGGGATTTCAAACTGTACTGAGGATGAATTTAGATTGTGTTTGGAGCAGATATCTTGGATATGAAAATCTGCGGAATAATTTGGGGTAACAGATCACATGGATGTGGAGTTTGAGGAAGATCTGGTGAAATCTTATCAGTATGGCTCATACTTCATCCTGGTACAATACCTAACACATAGTGGATTCTCAGTAAATATGCTGAGTAAATGCATAAGTGAATTAAATGAAATTAAAAGTTAAATACCTGTTTCCCAAGAATAAACTTTTCCTTAAAGGTCATCATGAGTCAGAAATCGAATTGATAGCAGCAACTATCAGATGAGCCGTTTCATGTCTGCCACCTACTTTCCTTCCCCATTACTTCTGTAGGTCCATAAAAGGCAAAAAGATTATCATATTCCAAAATTAATGGATTTTGTTGTAGTCTGCCACTATTCTCCACAGGCTTCTTTCCCAACAATCCTCCTCTACCCGCCCCCAAAAAATGCAAAATAAAAATTACACTTACATTCATTCAAGCACCAAACATCCCCTGAGCCTTTATTCTGTGTCATCCCTGTGCACACAGCTGAGATCATGGATAATTTGAACATCTTAAAACATACCAGAGGATATTTATCCTTTGTGAACCTTGTGTCCCTCACCTTTATAATATAGCTTTAATACTTCTGTTAAAAAAAAAAACTATACTTTTGAAAAAATTCATTTTTATAAGCTAACTTTCATATATTTCTCTTGAGTTCACTAGGCTTTCACCAGGTTATGGTGAGATAATAAACAATCATCAAATACCATTGCTTGCAACAACCACAGTTAATTCCCACTCAGGTTACAATTGGCAATTGCAAGTCAACTCCAGGTCTTTTCCACATATCTTCTCATTCCAGGACCCAGGCTGAAAAAGCAGCCCCTATCTGGGAATGCCTTTCTCTGTGGCAGAAAAAAAGAGCAAGAGAGTTGGCATAAACGTGCAGTGACTCTTCAAGCTTCTGTTGGGACCTGGTGTATGTCACGTTTTCTTAGGCACAATGACCAAAGCAAGTCAAATGCTCCCTATCCCACCCACAAAGGATTTGCTACAAGGCACCGGCAAAAGGCAGGGATATAAATCTTCTTACAGGGAGGGAGCGTAAATGCTGGGAATGCTAAGTGATACATACTACTCATTACCCTGGGAGGGAACATGACTGATAGAATGAAGAAAGACCATACCACCTTTTTAACATTTACATATTTAAATATAAGGGTTTTTTTTCTTAAACAAATATTTATTGAGCACCTCTTTCGTTCCAGGCACTGTTCTAGGTGCTTGTTATATATCAATGAACAAAACAAAGAACAAAAAATCTCTACCTTCCTGGAACGTATCCACTAAAATAAAATAAAGCTAATAAATTAGCTAATAGTGTAGTAAGAAGCTCTTCTTCTCTCTTTTTGAATTTGATTAAATATTTACAGATAATTAGCATCTTGGTCACTGTCAAGGCATACCCCAAACATGGCTAGAAATGTGCACTGCTATTGAGAAATGCAGGGTAAAAATGAAAGTTCAAGTAAGCACAACATGTCAAGAACCAAATAAGTTATCATTCTGTTAGCATTTTTTCGTTCAAGAATATATGGGTCAGCTATTCAAATTAGTTGACAAGTTATTCTCATCTTCATAATAAAACAGTAACATTTTAGAAGGAAGAAACCTAACAGATTATACACTCAGGCTCTGTTCACTAGATTGATTGGTAAGACCTCTTCATCACTGTCAAGCAGAAATATGGTCGTGTACATTTTTACTTATTAAGTTAGTCACTTGGTCCAAATCTTATTTGGGTGCCAATTTTTTTTTCCATAAATGAGAAGCATATGGAAATAAAGCAATAAGGATAAGAGTTTATTCTGTATGTTGAACTTAGGTCCCGTGTTCTAAGGTCACCACTGTTTGAGTTCATTTTCACATGCTCAGAGGTTGTTCCCCAAACCTACATCTTTCTGTGGCAGCTGCCTCCCGAGAGGTGGAGCCTCTGCTACCCACTACACCAGAATCAGCCATCTCCAGCATTCCAAGGCACTTCATAGCTCTAATCTTCTGCCCAGACTCCCCTTCCCATTATGATGAATTCCTTTTTAGAGCCCTTGCTGCCTATTTTGACAGCACATCTCAGAGAGGACTATTTCAAGCCAGGGCTCCTGACAACATATAACCTTGATCATTTTTTTTTTTCCCCAGAGGCATCTACACCCATCCAAGTTGCTCAGATAACCAGCTTCCTTCCCTAAGTCATCAACTCTACTAACCAGTCTATGACAGTTCCCCTTGTTGACTTTGAAATGTCCCACTGAAGCTTTCACCCATCGCAAGCAAACATACTGACCTTGGCACTCCAGTACTGATGGAGTCCATTCAAGTTATTTTTATCATAATGACGAAAACCTTCTCCAAGGATACTGGTGGTCTTCTTCTGTAGACAGCCAAGCCATAAGCTCTAGTTAAAGAGGAAACCCAGGCCTGGAGAAGTTAAATGATGTGGATCAAACAGTAGATAAAGGGCAACACCAATTCAGTATTCCTTCTACTACACTACACTGCCCTTCCCCTTTGATTCACATGTTCAGCTTCTTGTAAGCACATCTGGGATTCTGAGGCTCTCCCACATAGCTTGCAACAATGCAAAGCCAGTCCATAGAGTTCTCTCTGGCTACCCTTGTGAAGAATCACCATCATATCAACACTGCTGGCATACACCTGGGTCATGCTGATACATTTTTGTGACACACCACACAGCTGCAGTGGGCTATGCCGCCCACTATCAATTTATTTGCTTTGTTCCGTGGGTGGCAGGATGTCTGCAGGGAAGATGGTTCCTCTACCTACTTTTCTGCCCTCTGGGAAGTCTTGGCCCTAACGTGAGCATCTTTACTCAACATAGGATATTCCCTACATTCATAAGACGGTTCATAAGAATGATGACATGATGTATTTGCCTGTATTCCTGTTAATGGGAGTATCCACAAATACAAGCACATTATTTGCACCTCTTGCATACTCTCTTTCCTACTGAATAGACTAAAGCATCTGGGACTTTTTTAAGTTTGCTTGTATTTCCTATACCCACATAAAATTCATCTCAGAGAACTGGAACTATCAAATATATATTCTAGACTGAAGTAAAATGATCTAAATTATCATGGTACCACATCGCTTATTTTCATAATTCAGAAACAAATTTTAACAAAAAGCAAGAATATCTATAAAGTAAAACAGAGAAACTATGGTAATTTTGTACCTTTAATATATACATTATATAGAGCAAAAATACTTCGTTTTTATACAGAAGCATATTTTTAGAAATGGAAGGGAAGGGACAGAAATGGATAGAATGGAGTTGATACTCAATTTTTAAAATATATTCCTAAGAAGTGTCTGAGAAATATATTAACCTTTTTTCTAGACAAATGTTTTGAAGTAGCCAAACATTCCATAATGCAGTTATGTTGTTGGAACATTGTTTTTGTTGATTTTCTCTTCTGCTTTTCCTGAGACGCTGTGTTTAAGACCAGAAAATTGATTTCCAGACAGGATCAAATAAGTAGACTTAACTCCATATTCAAGTTTACTTGTTGTAAAGATAACCAACTTAGATAAAATAAGCCATATGAACCAAAGCTGGCTTTCAAAATTCAGTGTTCAATTGATGTTTCCTTCCTTTGTTTTCAGGAAAGAAAGAAGTCTGTATGTTTGTTTATTCTCAATCCTGTCTTCATTTTATTCCCTGACATTTTGTTTTTTGTCCTTCTCTACCCTAGCTCCACTTTTAACTTTTGCTATCATGTTATATTGTATGCATTTTTCAAAATCTCCTTTAAAATGTCCTGGAATAAGTCAGAGTATCAATGTAAGTGTGCTACATGATAAATAAAATGGTTCCGTGTTTATCCCTTTCCTTTTATAATCAAGAATATTTCTAGGCAAAAACTGCCAACAGCATTTCCTTGTCCCCCCCACAGCCCTCCACTGGTGTCTACAGTGAGGCTCCCTGACCTTGTGGTTGGGTGGCCTATTTGGAAGATGAACAACACAGATAGTGGAGTGATCAAGTTCTTCTCACTGAGAGATTTAGCCAAGTACCTAGCTGGATGTGTAAAGTAGAAAAATAATGGCAAAAATATGAGGCTCAAAGCTTATCACAGGAGAAGATATGGAAAATAAAAACTTAAAAATCCCTCCTCTAGAAGATCGTTACTCTCATCTTGATCATGAAATCTACGCCGGGTTTTTTTTTTTTGGCTACAATTTTCTGAAACTTTTTGAAATATATTAAGATTTTCCTTATCACCTATTTAATCACTTTTTGTAAATGTTCAAGGGCATCTAACAAATACATAGTCTGTGTATAACACACCATAGCTATCTTAAGTCCATGTTTTTATTAGAATTATCCAAATTCTGTTCATCTTCTTTAAAATTCAAAATCAAAGGCTAAAGCTTTTCATGACGTGTTCATCAGTTTCCCCATGAACATCTATCAGCTTTTTATTTATTTTTCCACTGTCACTGAATACATAAAGTTTTGTGAGGATTAAATTTTCACTCCAAACTGTAGCTTTGATGAATATAAAATAGCTCTTTTTATTTGTTTTGCTATTCTTTACTTAAAATTCTAATTTAGGTTTCCCTACAGTATTTGTACGGAGTCTGTCTACAGTAAATTATAAGTAGTTGGGGTTTGGCCTTTGACCCAAATTAAGTTTTATTATTACTGTCCTTCAACTGTGGAGTTTAACACATTCACAACAACTGTCATAAAAGCATGTTTGGTCTGCTGATATCTTCTTTTATATTTATGTTCACGTTTCATTCTTTCCAGCTCCTGTCTTCCAAAGAAGAAGGAAACTAGAAGAATAATGTATCTCATTTATGTATCTTTTGCAGAGAAATTCTTCTAAAGTATCTTTGGACTGAGAACTAAGGCATTTTATAGAAACTACGTACAAAGTTAAAGGGTAGGATGGGTGTGTCATTTTGAGTATTCAAAATAACAAGTGCCCTCGCATCCTCTCCCTTCCTTGATCCCAGAAAAGCAGACTCCAGGTGGCAGGAACAGGAGAGTAAAAGAGATAGTAGGGGCTGATCTGGTTCCTGTCCTTTCTGAAGCATGGTTCTCTGGCTTTTCCTTTAGTTCTATAAGCAACCCCAGATTCCTCTCACTATTCCCTCAACCCCCACCATAGACTAGGCAGAATCTTTTTTTTTTTTTTCAGTTTGCTTATTTCTTTGTACTTCCAATCCAAACATTTCTAATACAGAAATAAAGGGTATTAGGGGTCGAGGAGGACGGATAGGGGTAAAACAAGGGAGTTTTCTTAGGAAAATCATTTTCTTATTTTTGAAATATTCTGACACAAGCTTTATGTTGAAAGATAACCTCTTCTATAGTCCTCTATTATTTTAGGTCAGCCTCTCTATCAAAGCTCTTTTTTGGAATAGAGCTGACCTCTCTAGTATTATTACTGCAGCAAATTTCCCTTGTAAAATGGAATTTTTCCGACGAATCTTTGATTTCCAGTCCCTGTGATGGTGGGGAGGGGATTAGTTATTACACATTTTCCTTTCATTTGATCAGACTTTTCACATAGTCTGAGCACTTTACACAGGGTTACTTTTGTTTTGTTTCTTAAGGGCCGGACATCATGCACATTCACAACCAACATTTTCTATATATAAAAAGATGACTTGTTTTGAGAATATAACCTTTTTACTCACTTATTTACTCATTCACTCACTCATATATTTATTGCTTTCTTGCTAATTTCTTGATGTGTAGTTGGCAAGCATATGATTCATAGGAAAATTGGAGAGTAATAGTTACCCAGAGAAATAACAGCATAACCAAAATGGTAATCCAGGGATTCAATTTGAAATAGTAAAAAATTAGAAACCAGCTAAATGTCATACAATAAGACTCGATTAAATAAATTACAGGATATTTATTTAATCATAATTATTTAAAATTATGGTACAATTTTTTAATATAAAAAAGCAAAAGAATGATTATCAGAAAAGTTAATAGCAATTATTTATGAATAGAGAGAAATGGGTATGTAATACTGAAGATCATTTGGAAAACTTCTAAATTACTGTGAATGTCTAATTTCTTTACATGAATGGTGGTTACACAGACATTTGTTTTATTAACATTATATGAAATGTACATATATAAGTATTAAATAATATTGTCAATATTTAGTTATATGAGAATATACTCATGATATAATGTATGTAGAATACAAAAAATATATTTTGTGATCCTAATTGTTGCTTAAAGGTCACCTTCTCAGCATTTCTCTGACAACTCTGTTTAAAATTGCAACTCTGACGCTGTCTATCTCTATGCTTTTTTCCAGACCACTTATCAACATCCTTCAAATTTATTGTTTACTTATTTTTTATTGTCTGTCTCTCTTTTACAGAACCCAAATTCCACGAGGGCAAGTTTTTGCATATGTTTTGATTACATGTATGTTTGAAGCAAGTCCTATATATCTGTCTTGTTTGTTTGTTTCTCTGCAGGGAAAGAGTCACCCTAAGCTAATATCTGTTGCCATCTTCCTGTTTTGTTTTTCCCTCCCCAAAGCCCCAGTGCATGTTGTATATCCTTGTTGTAAGTTCTTCTAGCTCTTCTATGTGAGCTGCAACCATAGCATGGCAACTGATTGTTGGGTGGTGTGGTTCCACAACTGGGAAACAAACCTGGACTACTGAAGCAGAGTGCATCGAACTTTAACCACTAGGCCATCAGGGCTGGCTCGCAAGCCCTGTATATCTTTTTTGTTTTAAAGATTGGCGCCTGGGCTAACATCTGTTACCAACCTTTTTTTTTCCCTCCTCTTCTCCCCAAAGCCCCCCAGTAGACAGTTGTTGTATATTCTAGTTGTAGGTCCTTCTGGTTGTGCTATGTGGGATGCCACCTCAGCATGGCTTGATGAGCAGTGCTATGTCTGCACCCAGGATATGAATTGGTGAAACCCTGAGCCCCCAAAGCAGAGTGCGTGAACTTAACCACTTGTCCACAGGGCCGGCCCCTGTATGTCTGTTCTGATGATGACAATATCAGAAGCATCTAGAAGTGTCCAGCATTCATTAGATGTTGAATAAATATTTCTTGGAGGAAATGAAGGTCATTCAGGTGAGAAAAGACTTTTCAGCATGAGATCACCAAATGGAAGCATCTGTAGGTCTTCTCTCTGGGACTGTTCAGTTTTCCCATAATCCTCTATGTGGAAGTGCATATTGACCTGAAGGCTGGCTTTCTGGGAGCATGATGAGAAAGGAATTGGGGGGCCCACCAGTGTGTGATGTTCACTTCATCTCCCAGTCTCATCTGCAACACCTTTCTCTGCCTGCTTTCTCTGCCAGAACCTGGATTACTTAGGGTTCATTTCTGGAGAAAATAAACCCTAATCTCCAAAAGAGAAGAAGCCTCACTGTTCTTATTTTAAAGGGTGGCAAATAATTCTTAAATGAGATTCAGTTATTTCTTTCCCTGGAACTTGCTTGGAGACTTCAGTGACTGTAATGAGTTTCAGAATCATATACGACTGAGGTTTTCCATTATGCAAGATGGCATTATCTCAATGGAGCTCTTTCTCAACTGGTGCTGGAGAATTTGAAGCCCTGATAATGTGTACTGGCAGCATATGTTCCATGGTCTCATTCATTTCCAGTATCCAACAGCATCACTGTGCTATTTTCTCAATGGTCAATAGGTCTCAAAGTAGCCTGTGGACTACTGGCATAAGAACTACCTGGGAAGCTTCTTTAAATGCAGATTCCTGCAGTTCACCCCTCCCTTTGTGAATCAGAGTATTGGGTTGTAGGGCCTCAGCAATTCTTTTGCATACTGACCACCACCAGCGACGATAATTTAGTCAGACATCTAGTCAGGTAGAGAGTTAGCTAGAATTCTAAATTGGCTCATAAATATAGTTTTATATGGTCTTTTGAGGTTTATAGCAGGACAAATAAAAAAGAGGTAAGGGAAGCAAACTACAAGAATCCATTATTGCTTCCAAATTTCTAGTTTTGGCAAGGTCTTTGATGGTCAAGATATTGCTTATGGAGAGTCCATTTTTGCAACAGTGGATGCTGCTCCTGTACCAATGAGATAAGCATGGGAAATTATGCCCATGCCTTCCTAACAGTTCTCCAGGTTGGTGGACACTCCTAACCATAATGTCTTCATTTTACGTTTATCGTGTACCTAAAATGTGCTCTAATTGTACTGAACACATTTTAAACATGTGCTTGTGCCAACACCTGCCCTCTAGATAATTCCATTATGGAGATCTAATGCAAGGTAAAAACTTTTATGGTAATTCACAGGTTAATTTCTTTCATTCATTCTTTCCGTTTTTTTTTTTTTTTTTTTTTGCTACCTTGAGTTCTTTAGTGGCAGGAAGGTCTGCTCTTTAAAAGCCTTGAAATCGGGGCCGACCTGGTGGCACAGCAGTTAAGTTCGCACGTTCCGCTTTGGGGGCCCAGGGTGCGTCAGTTCAGATCCCAGGTGCGGACACGGCACCGCTTGGCAAGCCATGCTGTGGCAGGCGTCCCACATACAAAGTGGAGGAAGATGGGCATGGATGTTAGCTCAGGGCCAATCTTCCTCAGCAAAAAGAGGAGGATTGGCAGCAGATGTTAGCTCAGAGCTAATCTTCACCCCCCAAACAAAGCCCTGACATCTGGTATTGACTTGGCTTCCTTATGGATGAAAGTCCTTCCAGGCATCCATTTCCAGAATAGGGAGATTTTATCCATATTGAATATTTGCTCTGGCAAGTAATTTTTCTCCACAATCAGCTTATCTAGACTTTCCAAATGTTCTTCACCTGTCTTCACATCAGCATTTGCAGACTCACCATTCCCTTTCACATTATGAATGATAATGATTCTTGAACTGCTTAAACCGGCAGAGCTAGCAGTAAATTCAATATCACAGTAGGTCCAGTCTTTTCTTGCACCATCACAAACAAAATCTTTGATTTGGCCATGATTGTTATGGTACTGAGAGGAATACCCTTCTGTGTCTGGTCTTCAATCCAGGTCATTACAAGTTTCTCCAGATCTGATGTAGGCCCTTCTTGAATTTTTGTTAGTTTCATTGCCTTCAGTGAGGCAGATCCTTTAAAAGCTTCCATCACTTTGTTCTTATTCTTTAGGATCGTAGCTATGGTGGAATGGGACATGCCTGACTGGTGAGCAACAACCATCACTGATTTTCCACCTTCATTGTCCTTAATCACCTTAAATTTCATTTCCAGGTCAATCGCTTCACATGGCCTCTTCCTGGCAACCTTAACAGTGTATTTTGTAAACTTAGGTGCCATGATAAACAAAACAACCCAGGATTAAATCAAGCACAAGAGAAAATGATGCAATCAAGAGAAGCGGTAAACATGAGATATACGAGGCTGCTGCTGATGTAGCACAGCATACTGTTTCATAGTTAACTTTTTTTATACAAATAGAAAGAGGACACTCTAAATAACAATAAAAAGTATAGTGTAGTAAATACATAAATCAGTAACATAGTTGTTTATTATCATTATCAAGTATTATGCACTGTACACAAGTGTAAGTGCTATACTTTTATATGACTGGCAGTGCAGTAGGTTCTTTTACACCAGCATCACCACAAACACATGAATAATGCATTGTGCTATGACATTAAAAATGGCTAAACTGCCACCAGGGGATGAAAACTTTTCAGCTCCATTATAACCTTATGGGACCACTATCGTAGTCACATATGCAGAGCCTTGTTGACTGAAACGTTATGGGGCACATGACTATACTTTGAAAGAAGAAAGTAATGTTTAATACATAAAAAAGAGGATTTACATGAAAAGAGTTGAAATAAATGGTTTGCTGCCAAAGAGGTTTCTCTATGCTGCAACATTTAAATGACATTTCTCAAAAAGAGAAAGTTCTCAAAAGAGACATTTCCTTTAGTCTCCAAACTCCAGACTGGAATTGCCATTACAACATTTTAGTGACATGTACAAGCTTATATATGGAAAAGATAGATCTGACTTATTTGGCTAATCTCTAATTTCTACGCTGGTTAACAATATTTCAGTGCAATGTGTATTTCAGTGGTACTACTGAACCAGTGACAGACGTTCTCATACATCTTCCACCACCAGTGGGAAAATGGGGCAGCCAGAATGAACTCCCCAAGGTGAAAAGAGTCTTGGCTTGAGAATAAGGAGAACTGATATGTAGTTCCTGCTCTTCCACCACCTAATTTCACAGTTGTGGTCCATAGTAGTTCACTCATCTATGAAATAAGGGGTTGGACAAGAAAGATCTTGAAACTTCCTTGGGTTTCTGACATGCTTCTGTCAACATAATGAAATGAAGTATAAGTATTTCTAAATTTGATATGCAAGATAAACAAAAATATATTGGTTATGTATTAATGTATAACAAATTACCCCAAAACTTAGTGGCCTAAAACAGCAATAAACATTCATTATGTTACACAGGTGAGACTCAGGAATTGAGAAGTGGCTTAATAGGTGGTTCTGGCTCAGAGTCTTTCATGAGGTTGCAGTCAAGATGTCAGCAAGGTTGCAGTCATCTGAAGGCTTGACTGGGGCTGGAGGGTCTACTTTCAAGGTGGTTTACTCACATGTCTAGCCAGGTAGTGCTGGTGGTTGGCAGGAGGTTCCTTGAAATGCAAAACATTCCACAGGATAGCTTGAGTATCCTCCCAACATAGCAGTTGACTTCTCCCAACATGGCAGTTGACTTCCTGCAAAACAAATGACCCAAGAGGGAGCAAGTAAAAATCTTAAATGTATTTTATGACCTAGTCTGGTTACACAGGCCAACGCTGTTCAGTGTGACAGGCATGAATACCAGGAGGTAAGAATCATTGAGGGTCCTCTTGGAGGCTAGTGATCACAATACATGGAGTCAGTAACAAAAGACAAATGATACTTATTACATAAACTACTCAGAAACAGTCATATTTAACCTTTTTTAAAAAAGTCAGAAATGGAAACATGACATAGCTATATATGTTAGTTACCTTAATATTGTGAAGCCCCAATGCATTGAACCAAATTGGAAATGATCATTTGTCAATGATCTACTACAGCTACCTCTTCTTTTATTCTAACTTGACACTAGAGTACTTGGGGGCATCTCTAAGTAAAAAGAGTAATAGCTAGTTCCTTTTCTCCTACCATACATTCATACATTTTGCTGGCAGCTGAATAGCAAGTAACTCAGGGAGGCGACTGATGGGAAGAAATGAACTCTGGCCGACTGTTAAAATTGGAAAACTCACAATCAGCTCATAACACCCTCCCTTTAAAAAATCACGGCCCAACAGCTAACATGCATATCAACTGCTTCCATACTACTAGGTTTTCCATGACACTTCTAATTTTTAAACTTTTGTCTCACTGTCCAGATGTAGGTCAAAGAACATAAATCTGATTGTCAGGCCTAAATTCAAATTGCTAATTAAGTGACCCTGGACAGGTTAGGTAATCTCTGGGAACCTCAGGTTCCTTATCTAAGGTGAATCCATACCCATCTCGTGGCCCAGTGTTGGTCTGGAAAATCCTATCACTGAATGCATATTTCTCCCATCCTCCAGCTGTCCTTCACTGATCTACCCTTCTCCTCCTTCTGTAAACCTTGTGATAGTCTGGATTTTGGCACTAAATAATCTTGGAACTTTGTACAAATCACTTAACCCCAACGAACTAGTTTCCTCATTTGTAAAACACTAATATAATTTTTGCTCTAAACACCTAGCAGCTTTAATCTGAGGATTAGATTAAGATAATGGGTGTCAAAGGCTTTGTGAACTGTAAAGTGCTGATCAGGAAACTTTTTCAATCTTCTCCCCAAACTACCAATAGACGTAGAAGTCTGTTTCTGATTATAAAAATAACATCTGCATGATACACAACTTAGAAAACTCTGAAAAATGTCTATCTAGTAATTAAAATCATTTGTACGTATTTCCACTACTCAGAGGTAAAACACTAATAATGTTAATATTCCAATCTTTTGTTACAGTAAAACTCAGTAAAAAAAAAAGCCAATAAAAATATTTTTCATATGGAAAATTTCTATTTTATATGGAAGCATAAGGATAGCATCAAATTCTCACATAACCATTCCCCAGATTCAAAAATTATAATCTTGTTTCATTTAAACCTTACCTCTCATCCCTAATTATTTTAAAAGCAAATCCCCAGATATATGATTTCATTCGTAAACGTCAATATGCATCTTCAAAAGATAAGGATCTTTAAAAACACAATCACAATACAAGATTAACAATAATTTCTTAATATCAAATATCCAACTAGTGTTCAAATTTTCTCGGTAGTCTCATGGTTTTACACGTTTTTATAACCACGTGTTTAACCTGACTCCACCTGGGTTAAAACTTTGGTCTCCCCTCCACGCTCTCGGGCGTCGCGAGTCCATCGTCGTTCCCCTCCCCCAAGGTCCCCCTGAACAGGAACTCGAGCGTCTTTCAGCCCCAGCAGAGTTGAGAAGGAGAATGTGACTCGCAGAACCGAAGTCGCGCCCCGACTGCGGGCTCCGGACGGAGCTCTTTTTCAGTTGCACCGAAAACGGTCTCCGCCGCCGCGATTGGCCGCGGGCACCGGAAGCGCTTGTGAATCTGCAGCCCGGGGCAAGGATTGCGCCGCGAGACGCGCGGAGGGGCCAGCTGCCCGCGTTTCGGTCAGGACTGGCGCCCAGAGGAGCCCGGACCGCGGCAGCGATGGAGGGGGGCGCAGGATCCCGGACGGCCAGCGCGCTGTTCGCAGGGTTCCGGGCCCTGGGGCTTTTCAGCAACGACGTCCCACACGTGGTGCGGTTCAACGCGCTGAAGCGCCGATTCTACGTGACGACCTGCGTGGGCAAGAGCTTCCACACCTATGATGTGAGTGACTTCTTCCTTTCCCGCTTCCCGGGAACCACCCACTTTCTCCGGCCCCCAGGTCTGTCTGGCGGCGGTCCCGCTTTCTTCCCCCCTGCTAAGGACTACTTCTCCCCTTTTCTTCCTTCACTGCCTCCTGCCCCCTTTTACCACGCATCACATCCACGTGCTGACTTAGCCTTTGCAATCCACTTGGGGAGACTTTCGGAGGCAGGCTGGCTAGGGGAAAGTACCAGAGAACGCTTCAGTCTATGGCAATATATTTGTTCAGTAGATGTTTATTGAAGTTCTCTTTAAGATGTAAATGTGATTAAGGCAATTCCCTAGCTCCCGCCTTCTTACTGAGAAAGACACGCAGGTCATTTTATTGTGCGCTTCATGACACAAGCTGGGTTAGAAATTCAGACTAAAACACATCGGGAAAACTGGAGAGAGTGAGATTAATTATGATTTAGGGGACTGTCCACATTTGAAAGCCATCTAATTTCCTTAAACGTCTCCTGAGCCTCTGTTTTCTACGCAACGTTGAGGGTCTGGCACGGTGCCGCTTACTCTAAGCCTTGCAGCAATTTCTTTGTAAGATATGTATTCCATAGCACCCTTATATAAACTAGGAAACTGAATCTCAGAAAGATTGTCACTTGCCCAAGCCTTTCCTGCTTATTAGTGATAGTTGTTCTCCTTTAGTATCTCATCAATCATTGGAATAGTCTTTTGTTGCTGTTCACTTGTTTCTTTTGTTTTCTCCAAATGTATGTATGCTCTCTGAAAGCAGGGACCTTTTCTTGATGAGGAAAATGATAATAGTTGGTGTTAATTAAGCTCTTTCTCTGGAAACCGTAAAGTTATGTTCCTTGAAGGATTGTGAAAATCAAATGAATTATTAGCAAGACGAGCTGGTTGTTGGGAGCCAGTTGAGTTAGTGGAAGTGGAAAGTTAGTTGCCATCCCCAAGGTAGAGACCAATTGGGTTTCTCACAGCCTGAGTTGGTAATGGAGAAAGGGTGGGTTAGAATGACACAACTAATCACGCGGGGTTACACATTGTTACCATTCTGCACACTTGTTCCCTGCTCCCTAACTTTTTGTTTTGCTGGGAAAAGTTTCCTTCCTGAAGTGTGACTTGACTTTTTTAATTTTCTTACTTAAAGAGCTGTTGAAATCTTATTTTTGGCACGGTTTTTCCTGGCACTGTGTTACATACACACATTTTCCGTGTGCTCTGCTTCCAAAGAAACTCTATGATTAGGAGAGAACAATTTGTAAATTTTATAAAAATTTCCCAATTTACTTATCTTTCCATTGAAATTTTGTCATAATAAAGGTTTTTTGTTTTTTTTTTTGAGGAAGATTAGCCCTGAGCTAGCATCTGCTGCCAATCCTCCTTTTTTCGCTGAGGAAGACTGGCCCTGAGCTAACATCCATGCCCATTTTCCTCCACTTTATATGTGGGATGCCTACCACAGCATGGCTTGCCACTGGTGCTGTGTCCGCGCCGGGGATCTGAACTGGCGAACCCCGGGCCACCCAAGCGGAACGTGCATGCTTAACCGCTGTGCCACTGGGCCATCACCAATAAAGATGGTATTTAAGGTCTCCTGTAGTTCTAACACTGGTGATGCATTTTTAAATTTACTCTTATAACATCATAGCATGTGAATGCTTATTACCTGAGGGCTCTGTGCACTGCTTAGACAAGCCAATGTAGTGAGCTATGACTTCTGAAACTGAAAATAACCTGGGAGTAAAAAAAGGCACTAATGAACTCAAGCCTCTAGTTTGAGCTGCAGGTGCTCTATCTGATGGCCATGACTATATTACTGTGCCCAGTCAGACTTCCTACAGATTAGCTTTTTCTGTAGGGGACAGTAGAAAAGTTGTGGATAGGTGATGGTGGTGGTGATAGCAGCTAATATTTATTGAGCATTTCGTATATGACTGGCTTAATTCTAACTGTGTTACACAAATTTTACTTATTGGATCCTTATAATAATCCCATAAAGTAGGTACCTATTTTAATTCTTATTTTGCAGATGAAGAATTTGAAGCACAGGGAGGCTGAGTAACTTTCTCAAGGTCACATAGCTGCATTAGTAACCACAGATTGGGCTCAACAAACCACGACCTGCAAGCTAATCCTGCCCACCATTTGTTTTTGTGTAAACTACGACTTATGAATGGTTTTGACATTTTTATTTATTTTTCATGTGTGTTTTGTTTATTCTGATATAATAACCTCCAAGTAAAATTTGCACACTAACAGGATACAGTATAATAAAATTTTGGCATGGGATGGAGCTATGGCTACTCCCATTGAAGAAATATAGGATATTTAATTGATCTCCAAGGGCCCTTTCAGTCCTGGCACTCTTGCATCTCTGGGGTTTGAATTCCTAGTTATGACCTTCTGAGCTCTGTGCTTCTGCAGTGGGCAGCTTTGACATTTTTAAAAGGTTGGGAAAAAAGTCAGAAGAATATTTCATGCCACCTGAAAGTTATACAAAAGTCAGATTTCTGTTCCATAAAAAGAGTTTACTGAAACAGGCACACATATTTGTTAATGTATTGTATGTGGCTGCTTTCGTGGCACATTAGCAGTTGGTTAGTTGCGGCAAAGACCACATAGCCTGCAAGCCCTAAGATATTTACCATGTGACCCATTATAGAAAACGTTTCCCTGTCCCTTCCATCACTGCTCCTGGTGAAATAGTTGAAAATATAACCTTTCCTAATAAGGAAGATTAGGGTCAGTAAGTATCTTTTTTAGGAAGGAAAGTATGGTGCATTTATGTATGAGGTTGTAACTTAATTCTTAATTTTCAAGTGTTAGGTTTTTATAATTGTTTTTGTTAATGAAAATTTAACCATTTTTTCTTTTTTTAAACAGGTTCAGAAACTTAGTCTGGTGGCAGTAAGTAAGTGTAGACTTTATCTTGAATTTATGCATGTTTAGTGGCTTTTTAAATTTTTTAAAATTTTGACATAAATTTAAGATTTATAGAACATATAAGGAATTCAGTGTATTTTTTTCTGATAAACTTACATAGAAAAAAAAAGTCCAGGACAGGATCATGTGTTGCATTCAGTTGTCATATCTCTTTAGTCTTCTTTAATCTGGAATAGTTTGTCAGACTTTCTTTGTATTTTACAACATTGACATTTTTGAAGTGTACAAGCTCTTTCTTTTTTAGCATGTCATTCAGTTTGACTTTTTCTGATGTTTCCTCATGGTTAGGTTCAGGTTATGTACTATGGCAGGAATAGCAAAGAAATGATGCTGAATTCTCAGTGAAGCATATCGGGAAGTACTTGCTGTTGGTTAGTCTTGTCCCTGGCAGTGATAACTTTGATCATTTGGTTAAGGTGACATCTGTCAGGAGGCTCCATTTTAAAGTTTTACCCTTTGTATTGAAGAAGGATCTCGTGGTGAAATACATTGAGACTGTGTAAATATGCTGTCACTCTTCAGAGTTTCACTCACTGCTTTTATCATGTAGTGATGCTTCTTGCCTGAGTCAGTTATTAACATGATGATTACCAAATAGTGATTTTCTGATTCCACTGTTCCTTCTACTGTAAGGAAGAGTTTTCCTTTTCCCACATTTTGATATTTTTTTCCAATGGCAGGAATATTTATTTAATAATTCATTTGAAAACAGTATAATGGAATAAAGGCCTTGCCAGGGCTAAGAGATTGTAGTTTCACCATCAAATGTCATCTTTGTAAGAAAAGCAGAGGAGAACTATAAGAAATCCAATGTATATGTTTGGTAAACTTACATTTTTTAAAAGATTATAGAAGGCAGAAGAAGGGCACTATAATCTAAGTTGAATACAAAAGTGAATGATAAACCTATAAAAATAGTATTTTGGAAATGAAATCCCAAAATGAAATATGCAGCATGAAAAACACTTTAAAACCATCTTCTATCTTCTAACCCTCCTGCCGCCAAAACAGGAAATAGAAAGAAAAGGCCAGGGTGACCATGAAAGTGAGAGAGGAGTCAAGAACTCATAGCATATGAGAAATGGCTAGAGGTGATAGCTTGTTGACCTTGGAGAAGACTGAGGAGTGGAAGCCGTATTGTTAATTTTAAGGGACAGCATGCAGAATGTCATGGAGTTTTTTTGAGGTTCCTCCAGAGGATTGAGTTAGACAGGGTTCTAGGTTTTCATTTACTTTTAAAATTTTCCTGGAGTTATTGGTGAACTTGATGTTCTTGAGGATGTTCACATGAAGACTGGATGACCATCTGCCAGAGTTTTGTGTATTAAGTGAGGATTTTTTCCAAATAAGCTCAAAAAGCTTTTCATTTTTTTAGGATTATGTTTTTAGATAGCCAGCCCGGTCTAGTGGTTAGGATTTCCCGCTCTCACTTCCGCAGCCCGGATTGGTTTCCTAGTCAGGGAACCACACTACCTTTCTATCAGTTGTCATACTGTGGCAACTGCATGTTGCTGTGATGCTGAAAGGTATACCACTGGTGTAAATCAAATACCAGCAGGGTCACCTATGGTGGACAGGTTTCAACAGAGCCTCCAGACTAGATAGACTAGGAAGAAGAACCTGCGCACTCAACTTCAAAAAAGATCAGCCATGAGAACCCTATTAATAGCAGTGGAGCATTGTCTGATACAGTGTCAGAAGGTGAGAGAATGGCACAGAAATACTGGGCAGGGTTGTGCTCTGCTGTACATAGGGTTGCTAAGAGTTGGAATTGATTCCACAACCCTAAGAGCAGCATTTTTATGGCTGCAAATATTAGACTTTCATTCCTTTAGGAAAGGTCAAGGTAGTTTCATATTCTCAGTCTGATATTATTAGATGTCTAAAATAGCACTTAAAAACTTTTATACTCTGATTTTCAGCTTTTGTGTGTATACATATACACACATATGCATATACATATTTTTAAATTATAGCCATGAAAAATGTTATATGTATACTTAAGGTTTCTATCTATTCCAAGATCTTAAAATTTTTAATTTATTTTATATCTCCTTTTTTCCTAGGTAACTCCCTTCCACAGGATATCTGCTGTATGGCGGCTGATGGGAGGCTAGTCTTCGCTGCTTATGGGAATGTTTTCTCTGCGTTTGCCCGTAATAAAGAGGTTTGTATCACTAAACTATCTTAAATTGTCTTTTGCAGTGAGTGAGTGATTGCCATGATAGTGGAGGGAACTTTAATGTTGTCATTCTTCATCTGGGACATTCTGGACACATACTTTTTTAAAAATGTATGTTCAGTTTTCTGGAGGAAAAGAAAATTGATTTTATGAAATTCTCAAAATTAATTAGAACTGGTGCATTAGTTCAGTTTTCTTTGCCAGGATGAACATCAGAATTATTTGGGCAGCAGCTTAAAAATTTTCATGCCCAGTCAGACAGATCCCAGCTGTGGAGCTTTTTCCTTATATATTTGGTTGGGGCGGGATTTAGTTATGTGTATTTTGAAACTGCTTTCCTGGGAGATTAATATTTGCACACTGCTTTATGTGGATTGGCTTTTTCATTATGAACAACTTAGGCCATGACTTCTTTTCTGAGAACCAAGTGCTTGTTCCCTATATAGAGAAAGCTAGGGTCTTTGTTTTCTCCGCTGTTAAGGAAGGATCTTTTCTTGTCTTGATCTACCAGTTGGTTTCTAAGTTTGTCCTGGGACAACTAACTTGAGAGATGACCTGGCTCTAGTGGTCCAGAATGAAAGGAAAGTGGCAGTGGGGATGCCTGGGTAGCTAAGTAGTAGAGTCACTGTACTTGCCATGGTTTGACTTGGACTGATGGTTGTTCCTGAAGTCCTGCGTCATCACTACCTGTGGCAGAGGAAGGCAACTTACCTGTGGAGTTCTTTCATGGGAGTTGTTTGGATTTTCAGAGTCAGAAATAATGTCTGTCTTTTTGCAAAGTATTGCAGTTTGTAGTTTTTTCTGGAGGAGATAAAATAGGGGTGGAAATGCATCAGAGACGATCAGCTGTGGGAAGCTGTTACTACCCCAGGGGCTAAAGGGACAAGGAGAAGACTAGTGTTACTGGAGCCTGGTGAGAACTGAAACTGTGGAGAAGGGGCTGTAGTTATTAAGGGACACAGCTACTCTAAGGATAAGGGTCTCTGACAAACCAGAAAGGCATAGGGACGAAATACACTATATCTCCCTCCTCCGTCTCACCTGAAAGCCAGCTAGGGATGGAGTCTCTAGAGGTTAGCCTTCTAGAAAATTCCACTTTTCTAGGATTCATGGTGGTTGTGCTGATTGCATTGCATGAGAGACTCAGCTGTGTGCTTGCCTTGTCCTTAAGCTCAGGGAGGTTGAACCTCAGAGGTCTCATTTTTGTGTTCCTACTCCATGCTTTATTTCCTTGTTATTGAACTGACTGGAGGAACAGGTGAAAAATGCCTGGTTCCTTGCTGTTTGTTAATGTAAACTTGGATAATCAAAAGTTGGACTCCATTTCTTAACATGAGTGTCTTCAGGATTAGCATGTTTTTGGTTAATATGAATAATATTACATGATGACTGAGTAATCATGAAATTCTTTTGAATCTTGACATTATAGGTAGTACACACTTTTAAAGGTCATAAGGCAGAAATCCATCTTTTGCAACCCTTTGGGGATCACGTTATCTCTGTTGATTCTGACAGCATTCTTATTATTTGGCACATATATTCAGAAGGTAAGAATTAACTAATTTATTGCTTTACCTTGAGATAGTATGTATGTAGCTAAAACTAAAAATCTATGTAAGCATACTTCTAGAGCAGAAGTTTCACATGTAAGCAGTTCATGTATAAGGAAAAAGTTTCTAGGTAAAAAATGGAGAAGTTGGCGCAATGGTTAAGTTCGCACGTTCCACTTTGGCGGCCCAGGGTTCACTGGTTCAGATCCTGGATGCAGATCTACACACTGCTTGTCAAGCCATGATGTGGCAGGTGTCCCACATATAAAGTAGAGGAAGATGGGCACAGATGTTAGCTCAGGACCAGTCTTCCTCAGCAGAAAGAGGAGGCTTGGCAGCAGATGTTAGCTCAGGGCTAATCTTCAAGAAAAGAATAAGCAATTTTAGCTAGTTGAGTTACATTATTTTATGTTATATATATTTTAGCTTGATTACCTTGATTAACTCATTGTTTGATTCAGTATGTTTGTTTATAGTAAAAATCCTAGAGATTGCCCTTCTGGGCGTTATTTCACATTCTTGTTAAGTTAGTCACTCTTTTCTTTGTTTTGTCTTTGCTCAAGTAGAGGGAACAAAATTCAAAAGTAGTCCCTGTGTGGATGGATATTAAAAGGCCTCTTATTTATTTATTTATTGGGGAAGATTAGCCCTGAGCTAACATCTGCCACCAATCCTCCTCTTTTTGCTGAGGAAGATTGGCCCTGAGCTAACTTCTGCTCCCATCTTCCTCTATTTTATATGTGGGACACCTGCCACAGCATGGCTTGATAAGTGGTGTGTAGGTCTGCATCCAGGATCCAAACCAGTGAACCCCGGGCCACCAAAGCAGAACGTGCGAACTTAACCCCTGTACCACTGGGCTGGCCCTTAAAAGGCCTTTTGTAAAGTTAGAGAATTTGATTCCTACAGTCTGGCAGGCTTTCTCTTGATGCTGGTTCTCAGCTTTTTGTTACTCTTATAGGAGCACATTAAACCACTGTCTTCAGGGATCTGTTAGTAATGATTTTAAGTAAAACTGCTAGTTAGAAATAGAGGCAAAGATCTTTTAAAGTAGTATTGAAAGTGAAGTTTGTATAATTTTAATCTGTATCTATACTTCTTAAACTGGGATACACATCCCCTTGGGATATACATATCCAGCAGTGTGCTAGATAGTATGTGAAACTAAAGATTAAATGAAATATACCTTCTTTGATACTTAAACTTATTGGAAGATTTAGTGAAAAATTGTTTTAGTCATGCATGAACTATGAAGTAGAAAACCAAATTCACACATAGGAATTTTAAATGTATGTAAGATTTCAAAAAATGTTTTGATCTTATAGGTAGTCACTAGTGGCTGTACCATTCCCCTCTCCACAGGGTTATAAGTTATTTTCCTCACCTCTGTTAGAGGTTCTTCTGTGGAAGTGTGTGAGAAGCATTGTTCTTGATTTCCCCTCCTTTTATTACATCTTTGAATGGCTCGTCAAGCTCTCCAGATATTTGACTCTTTGTTCCCTGGAAGAGCTTAGTGCAGGTACTTCACCTGGAACATTCACTCTGCCTCTTGATCAAATGACAAAAATATTAAGACTGATGACTAGGGTCATTTTTTTTCTTTCCTGTAAACCAATTTGACAGTGGGTAAAATTTTTATAGTATTGATAATAGGATTTTAGAAAAATTTTGGCAGTCTAAATTATGTTTACAAGTTGTCCTTCTTCAAATTTGTTTAATTTCTCAAGGAATTTTTATAGGTTGGTCTAGAAGTCTTTGATTTATATTACTACATAAATCTTTGGGCCTGGCCCCCTGCTCGAGTGGTTAAAGTTCTGCACACTCCGCTTCGGTGGCCCAGGTTTGCAGGCTTGGATCTCTGGTGCAGACCTACTTCACTCAGTAGCTGTGCTGTGGTGGTGTCCCGCATGCAAAATAGAGGAAGATTGGCACAGATGTTAGTTTCAGGGACAATCTTGCTCAAGCGAAAAAAGAAGATGACTGGCAATGGATGTTAGCTCAGTGTTAATCTTCCTCAGCAGAAATAAATAAATAAATAAATAAATCTTTGTTATGGTAGACTTATTTTAAATGATAAGTATACGAAAAATATTTTAAACCATTTTCTGAAGAATAATTACATGTTATTTATAACTTTCACTTTTGTAGAAGAATACCTGCAATTGACTTTCGATAAATCAGTATTTAAAATTTCCACAATTTTACATCCGAGTACCTACTTGAATAAAATACTTCTCGGCAGTGAACAAGGAAGCCTACAGTTGTGGAATGTAAAATCCAAGTAAGCATTTTATTCAGAAAATATCATAGGTGGTTCCTACCTTATCCTCATCTACTACTCCCTAATGCATACTTAAATCTCTCAATTCTCCCTGCCTTTGTATGTTTACTTGGAGGACTTTCAATAAATATTCCTGTTTTTGGAGTTGTTACTCATGGCATCACATATGTGAACACTGGCGTGCAGTCCTGGCACATGGTCAACAGTTGCATAAATGTCCATTGAAAAGTATATGCTAATGGCCCTAGTCACTGTAAAGAACCCATATAGCTATAGGCTCTAGTAAAATAACATAAGATCAAAAAATAATTAGTTATGAGATTGTCACTGGGCAGCTTTTAGTTTTCCATAAACTAAGAAGGTAAGAGAAGGCAGAGCAAATCAGTGTTAATTTAGTGCTAGCATTTAGAAGTAGTTTTTAAGGTAAAAGTACTTTAATCATCAACCAGAAACATGATAGACATCTTCTATAATATTATTAGATATTTGATTTTGATAAATGATTTTAAATACTTCTACCTATTTGAACATTTATTCATAGAAAAAAGTGGCAGCTCAGGCTCCTTTGTATAACATTAAAAAAGCAAACAAAAATATTTGACCATTCAAATTGTCTTTTCCAAAGCCCTTACCAATTCAAAGTGGAAGGTAAGATTATCAATGGTTTAATGTTCATCCTAGTTCTTAGTTTTAAATCATTGTTTCCATTCAGGTTAACAAATATCATTGGCTGCCTACTCTGTGCTAGGCTCAGGGATAATGACTGAGATACTGTCTCTGCCCCTAAGGTTATCTCCTTAGAGGTTTACACTCTTTATTGTGCAGTAAGTATTCTTTAGATAATCATTGAGTGTACTAATCTGTGCCCCCTTACAGAATTTAATAGATGATTTAATACTTTATTGATTGTTATAATAACAATTTCAGATATCTGTTTGCTCCCTGGACTTATTATTTGTCATTCTTGGCTTGATTCTGAAATTTAGGGCAGCATCACTATTGTCATATAACAGTTATATAGCATAGAAGTAGTATTGTATTTATAATATATTCCCTTTTGTGATATGTTTCTAGAAATACATTGCAGTGAAAAATGAGAACTGCCTATATTCTAAGATTGTTTTTTATTGTAATCTGTAATATAGAATGGTTTTTACTCGTGTATTTTCTTTTTTTTCTCTAGTTTCTTAAAGAGGTGACAATAGTATAGTAGTTAATTAGCAGCTTGGGATCTGGAATTAGTCTGGACTCTATCAATTATTAGCCATGTGATCTTAGCTTAATCATTTCACATAGTTAAGTATTTTAGTTTCTTTATCTGTAAAATGGTCTTAATATCTACATCATGGGATTGTTTCGAGTATTAAATAGGTTAATATATGTACTTAGAGTGGTGTGGGCCAGAATAAGAACTTAGTATATATCACCTGTTATTATTTCAGTCTTTAATATGTAGTTTATTTTGTTTTCCTACTCCACAAAAGAAAAGAAAAAGGCTTTCAACTATTTTTCTTCTTGTAGTAAACTTCTATATACGTTTCCAGGATGGAAAGTTGGAGTGACAGCTCTCCAGCAGGTTAGTATTTTTCCGTTAAGTCAAAGAGGAAATGAAGTTAGTAGTAGGATCTTTCCGTTTCAGGAGTCAACCATGTTTTGAGACCTCAAGACAAAATAATAGTAGGTTAGGTTATCTTTATAAATATTACCCTAGGATACAGTGTTTTCGAAATATAATTGAAACAAATAATAATGCCTTTGCCTGTAAACATTTGTGGAAGCCTTAGTGTCTGGAATTAGGCTATAACCCTGTGGTTGCTGTGGAACCAATTTACCAATCATTTTACAAGCATTTCATCCAGTGTCTTGTACAAAGTGGAGATGAATTGTTCAGTGAAGCAAGGGAGATTGTAGAACATACAGAGAGAATTGTCAGGATGTTGAGGTTTGTAGCTTGAAGTATTTGGGGCCCAAATCCTGATATTTTATTAAATGCTGGACTCTTCCAGAAATAACTGCTTTTTGTTTTTATGAGTCTGCAAAGCATGTGTGAATGAATGAATGAATATCTGTCTGCAGAGAATCTTATATGTACATTGGACACATACACAATCAATATGCCCTTGTCTTTCTAACTATCCATTGCTTGCACCTGTCCAATTTATATGCATTCATTCATCCTTTCTCTTTACACTACCATCAGCCTTGCTCTGCTTTTGCCTACCCAGAAGACCCCAGAGGTATCAGATGATCCCTTGAGGGCAAGAGATCAAACTTGTTTTAGTATCCCCAGCTTCTACACAAGGTCTTATGCACAGTAGTCAGTTGATGGCAAATTAATAGAATGTTTAGCCTGATTCCATTCTATAATGGTATTAGACATTGATCTTCTGTGCCAAAATAGAGAAACTTATTATTGAGTCTCTATGTAAGACCATTGTATAGAATGAAGACTATAACAATAGAATATTAGAGCTAGAACAGACTAATTATAAAACTTTTTTGCCTTTTAACATGTTTTATAGGTTTTTCCTGTTTTCCTTAGATAAACAGTTCTCCACTTTATAATTGGCCTTTTGTGTTGTCATGCACATGGCAAGCCTTTGTATGTTTTCTTTTTCTTCTTTTTTGCTGAAGAATATTCACCCTAGCTGACATCTGTTGCCAATATTCCTCTTTTTGCTGAGGAAGATTCGCCCTGGGCTAACATCTATTGCCAGTCTTCCCCTTTTTTTGTACGCGAGTCACCACCACAGCATGGCCACTGACAGACAAGCAGCGTAGGTCATCTCCTGGGAACCAAATCTGGGCCATCAAAGCACAGTGTGCTGAACTTAACCACTAGATGACCAGAGCTGGCTCCCTTTATATATTTTCTAAGAGTTGTCTCTTTTTTCTGTTTTCATCCAGTCAATGATCTGTAGTGATTTCACACTTCAGCTTCCTTTTCTATTATGACTCTTTTCTTACCAAGTCAGCTATGTTTTGGGGGTGGGGAGGTGATGGTGACTACCAGATTTGAAGCTGGGAAGTAACTTGAAAATATCATTCCTAGATATTTCCATGTTAAATAACAATTGAAGTATGCCAGAATGATAATACTTACTGTTTTTTGTCACTGTCTGGAAGATAGTCCAGTATTTCTTTTTATAATACGTAAGTAATGATGCTTATCATCAGGATTAGTAAAGCTATTGTGATTAAGAAAATAAAAAGTTGAGTAATTTAATTTTCAGGCACCAGCTGTGGATGTTGTTGCTGTTGGTCTTATGTCGGGTCAGGTTATCATTCACAACATTAAGTTTGATGAAACATTAATGAAGTTTCGTCAAGACTGGGGACCTATTACTTCTATTTCATTTCGCACAGGTAACTTTTAATTTATTTGTTGATGAGAGTTAAGAATACTTAAAATGAGTTACTTTGAAGGTCATAGAAATTTTCTTAGTAGATGTTTTCTTGTAAGTTAATCTAATAGAAATGAATGACTGGAGTATAAAGAGTCAAAGGAATATGGATAGATTATTGGTTTATAGTCTTTTCTAAGACTATATCTATATTTTTGGATTAAAAGGGTGGAGAGAAGGGTATTTAGTTGCCTTGTGGTACATGTTTTCCTTAATGTATCTTATTTTAATAACAGATGGTCATCCAATAATGGCAGCTGGAAGCCCATGTGGCCATATTGGACTCTGGGATCTAGAAGACAAAAAATTAATCAATCAAATGAGAAATGCACATTCTACAGCAATTGCCGGACTGACATTTCTCCATAGAGAGCCACTTCTTGTCACAAATGGTGCTGACAATGCTCTCAGGGTATTATGATTGTTGTTGTTATCATCTTCCTGGCTTGTCTGACCTACCCTTTGGGTTATTACAAGCATGCTTTAATGTATCAGCCTTGAACTTAGAAGATGAAAGGAATATGGGATGAGATATTAGTATAGATGAAACAAAAGGCACTGCAGGTTACATGATTACAGTGAAGTGAGAAAGTTACATCTACTCCTCTTTCCCCCAACCCCCACTCCAGTGTCAGCAGCTTGGCAAAGAATACCGAGTGCCGGGTGATTTGGAGGGAAGGAATTTGACTGCTTGCAGATTACTTAACACGTTGTGGAAGAACCTTACCTTTTTATTTCTTGGCAGATATGGATATTTGATGGTCCCACAGGTGAAGGCCGGCTTTTGAGATTCAGAATGGGACATAGTGCTCCTCTTACCAAAATCAGATATTATGGACAAAACGGACAACAAATTCTTAGTGCAAGTGAGTTTCTGCTTTGTGCTAATAGTTTTTTCCAGCAAGGAGTAAGAGCAGGATTTTTAATATTTATTGGGTTTGGTATTTACACATTTTTAGATTCAGATGTCCCTTTGAGTGACTTGGAAATCTGGGTAAAATGAGGTTTTTGAATAACACGGGAAGCACTGCAGATAATATTGTCTTCACTTGGAGTGTCATTCTTTTCACTAATTCTCAGAGATGTAATGGTTGATTCTGAAAATATGGCCCTTGCCTATTCTAATAATCTGTGGAAAATTCCTAGTACCTCATTTTATCCTTTGTTCTTGCTAAATAGAATTCTGTGCACAGTTAAATATTATAATGAAGTTGTTGTAATCTTGCTCTGCTTTTTAAAAAAGTACCCAATCTGTAAGTTCATGCTTTTTATAGAATCTCATTTTATAAGATCTGTGATTCAAATGGTCCACTGTTTTGATGAAGCTTGATTGGGAGTTTTCTGTGTATGTCAACAGGTCAAGATGGAACTCTTCAGTCATTTTCCACAATACATGAAAAATTTAACAAGAGCTTGGGACATGGTAGGTCATTTGCAAGATGGAAAAAAAGCTACTGGTCACAGAAACATTTCCAGATTCAGTGAGACATCCAGAGGAGGTTTCATTGATAAGGTTTCTCTTTTCTTAGACGAAATAAAAACCCTTATGTGGAAGAGTAGTAAGATTCCTAAGATCAGCATTGCTGTAGAAGTGATGGAAGTACTACTATAAGGTTATTGAAAAGAGTTAGACATCTTGAGTGATAAAAACATACTGCTGCCACCCAAAAGTCTTGGATGATCTAACTTGAGCCATCTATAGAGGTCAGAAGTTTAAAGATGGAAGGGACTTAGAGAAAACAACAAAGTAAGCAGTGTCCCATCTTTTTGCAAAAAGGGCTCATTTTATTCACTATCCTTTCCCATGGTTTCCAGCATTTGAAAGATTATGTTTATTAAACAAAAGTATTTGTCAGTTTTATTCATAATTGCTCTTCTTTTTAAGCTAATGTCCTGGTTATTCATGCATGTATTTGCTTCCAGATGAATTTCCAGATCATTTTTAAATCCATATACAAAATAATTCCTCTTGAAACTAAATTGGAGAGATTTGATACCTTTAAGAATCTTCACATGTAGGAATATGATGTATCCTCATTCAAGTTGTCTTTTATGTTCCTCAGTGAAGTTTTCCTTTTGGTCCTACATATTTAAGATTATTCAGTGGTCTATTAAATATTTAAGATAATTTGTAATATGTTTTGCTTATATTATGAATGTGATCTTTGTTGATTATATTTCTAACTGCAATATTATTGTTATGTAGATAATATTGCAGTTAGAAATATAGTACATTATAATGATATTAAATATTGTTGCATTGTAGGGTACTCACTGATTTGTGTGTGTGTGTGTTGGTCTCTATCTGGCCCAAGGAAACTGTTACTACTTCTGATAATTATTTGGTTGTTTTTCTTGATTGACATGACTATATGACCATCATATCATCTGCAAAAGTGGTATTTTTACTTTCTGTTTTCATTTATTTATATCTTATAGTTTATTTTCTTATCTGATTACATAGACTAAACTTCACAAACAACTAAATAATAGTGGTAATAACATCATCTTTATTTTGCTACTGACTTAAATGAGACTATCTTGAACTTTATAGTTATGTGACAATGAATAGCTTTTCTTTTATGTACAGTTTGTGTTAAGAAGGATTCATACTTATGTTCCCCTCTCCCCGACCCCAGGATTAATAAATAAAAAGAGAGTCAAACGTAAAGGACTTCAGAATACCATGTCAGTGAGACTTCCACCCATCACAAAGTTTGCAGCTGGTAAGTAACTTCATACTGTGTTTCAAGAAGTTCTGCTTTGTCATTTATTTCCTACTGTGTATTTCTTTATTTCCTCCATTTTAATAAATGTTTTTGAAAATATTAATAAGCATCCAGAAAGTAACCCCAAAGTGCATGCTCATCTTGTGTGAAGACTAAAAGTGAGTTAGCTATAATTTGAACTTAGCTATTAATTTCAGGCTTAGCTCTTCTCTGTAAGAGCTATTAATAAACAATATTTGATATTTTATTTTGTAGCTCTTCTTTTTATTCTGTCATATGTTTGGTATAGTGAAAGTCGCTAACATAAAATGGAAAGAACTGAGAATATAGAGCTCTGACTAATAAAGATCTAAATACACTGAGTCTTAGTTTGCTATGTCCTTTGAGAAGTGCTTCATTCAAGGAAGTGCGTTTAAGGAAAAGATAGATAGGTGATGGGATTGTTGAGTGAAAAGTATCAGGAAATGACTTTATAAGCACCATTTCCATTTCAAGGTTATAAAAACCTGATGACTTTTTTTTTTAACTTTAGTTTTGATCAGCCTCCTGTTTTCTGTCTTAGAGCCTGAATGATCTTTCTAAAACATCTGAATCATGTCGCTTACCTGCTTAAAAATCTTTCATTGGCCCCTTACTACCTTTCGGATGGAATATCCTCCCCTTAACATGGCTTTCAAGACCCTTTGTGATGTGGCCCCAGTTGCCTTGCTCTCCTCCCACCTCTGTCAAGAAAATGATTGACTGACTGGTGCTTGATTTTGTGCAAGTTACTCTTGGGCATGTAAATTGCCCCCCCCAACCCCATTAATTTCTGCTTGTGTTTCTGCTTCTTTTAGGAGCCATTTATTACTCTCCCCAAATCTCTTAGTAAACTCCTTGTAAGCGCTCTTATAAGACATTATCACACTTTCTTGTAATTTCTTCTAATCAGAATCTCTTGTTAGATAGGAAACTCATTGCTATCAGGAGTTACCTGTTAACCATTTTGTCCCTAGTGCCTAATGATAACATGGAATATTAAATGCTTAATAAATAATAGATGAATGAATGAGTGAGGGAATGAAAAGCAATTTTATTTACGATTTTAATTATGTTTTAGAGGAAGCTCGTGAAAGTGACTGGGATGGCATCATTGCTTGCCATCAAGGTAAGCTGTCTTGCTCAACCTGGAACTATCAGAGATCTACGATAGGTGCTTACTTTCTGAAGCCAAAAGAGCTGAAGAAAGATGACGTAACTGCAACAGTAAGTCAGCTTGTTTGTATGGGCATTTTCTCCTATAAAACTGTCCTATGGTCATCTTGTTATACTCAAGTTTATTAATGATGATATTGGTTGAAAGAACATATTGTAACATTTTGAAATTATTCCCTGATAGTGTTAAGTTTTCTAATGTACAGAGAATTATTTTAGATTTAAATTAGGCCTTGCTTAATCAGATGTGACATATTGGTTATTTTAATTTTCTAGTTAATATAGAATTACTCGGAATACGCTTTGAAGATGATTTGAGCATTTATCAATATATTTGGTCACCTGAATTATGTTGAGTAGTACTAGGTTCAGTGAAGGTGAATCTTAAGATTTATTCCTTTCTTTTCTTTTTGTATTGATTTTTTTTGGTGTAGGAATAAGATTTAGCTAAATCTATAATGACTTATAGATGTGCAAGTTCTTCAAATTCTTTAATTCTTGTTTTCTGATATTTGTCTCTTGTGAGGAGTGCCTTTTAGAGAAATTCTGAGTTCTGTCTAAGCCTTTTTAAAATACAGCTTTTAAATGCCAGTGTTTACTTAGAAGTTCTTACTCCTCATTGAAGTGTTTTTTTCCTTTTGTTAATATGTAAGTCTTCTATTGGATTTGGATTTTAAGATATAAAGAAATGATGTCACTTGGCTTGCAGGATTGTTGCCTCTGCTTTTTTAAAAACAATTTTTTTGAGATATAATTCACTACTATAAAATTCACTCATTTGAAGTATACAAATCAATGGTTTTTAGTATGTTCGTAGAGTTTTGTAATCATCACCAAAATGTAATCAATCTAATTTTAGAATATTCTCAAAAAGAAACCCCGTACCCATTAGCAGTCATCCTTACTCTCTCGCTTTCCTCCTCTCCCATCTCCCTAACCTAAGCAAGTATAATCTGCTTTTTATCTCTATTCCCTATTCTGGGCGTTTCATATAAATGGGATCACACAATATATGGTCGTTGTGAGTGGCTTCTTTCAGTTAGTGTAAGGTTCATCCATGTTGTAATATGTAGCAATACTTTATTCCTTTTATTGCTGAATAATATTCCATTTTGTGGATAAACCACATTTTGTTTAGCCATTGATCAGTTGATGGACATTTGTGTTGTTTCTACTTTTTGACTGGTAAGTAACACTGGCATGTACATTTAGTGCATAAGTTTTTATATGGGCCTATGTTTTTATATTCTCTGCATTTATACCTAGGAGTGAAATCGTTCAGTCATAACCTAACTCTATAGTTAACATTTTTGAGGAACTGCCAACCTGTTTTCCAAAGTGGCTGCCCCATTTTACATTCCCACCAGTAAAGTATAAAGGTTCCAACTTCTAAACATCCTAGCCAATACTTGTCACTGTCTGTTCCTTTGATTATAGCCATCCTAGTGGGTATGAAGTAGTAATCATTGTGGTTTTGATTTGCATTTCCTCAATGACTAATGTTGGACATCTTTTCATGTGCTTATTGTCTGTTTGCATATCTTTGGAGATAGGTCTCTTCAGATCCTTTGCCCATTGTTTAATGGGGTCACTTTATTTTTATTATTGAATTGTAGTAGCTCTTTTTATATTCTGGATACAAGTCCCTTATCAGATATGTTATTTGCAAATATTTTCTCCCGTTCTTGGGCTGTCATTTCATTTTCTTGTTGGTATCGTTTTCAGCATGAGTTTTTAATTTTAACGAAGTCCAACCTATCTTTCTTTTTTTTTGTATTGCTTGTGATTTTTGAAAAATCATTGCCTAACCCAAGGCCATGAATGTTTACTCCAAAGCCGTGATTTCTTCTAAGAGTTTCATAATTGTAGCCTTTACATTTAAGTCCATAATCCTTTTTGGGTAAATTTTTGTATGTGGTGTGATATAGGGGTCCAAGTTCATTCTTGTGCATATGGGTGTCTAGTTGTCTCAGTGTCATTTGTTCAAAAGAGTATTCTGTCCCCATTGAATGGTCTTCACACTCTTACCAAAAATATTTCACGTGAATATGAGGGTTTATTTCTGGTTTCTCAGTTCTCTTCCATTGTTCTCTATGTCTGTCTATATGCCAGTACCACACTATCTTGATTTTGGTTCTGTAGTAGTAAGTTTTGAAATCAGGAAGATTGAATCGTCTAAGATTGTTCTTTTTTTCAAGATTGTTTTGGCTATTCTGATCCCTTGCATTTTGTGAATTTTAGGATCAGCTTGTCAGTTTCTGCAAAGAAGGCAGCTAGGATTTTGATAGGGATTTTGTTGATTCTGTAGATCAATTTGAGGAGTATTGCCATCTTCATATTACTTCTGATACATGAACAGAGGATATCTTTCCATTTATTTAGATCTTTATTTTCTGTCAGCAATCATTTTGAAGTTGTCATTGTACAAGTCTGATACTTCTTTGGTTAAATCTTTCCTAGTGTTTTATTCTTTTCAGTGCTATTGTAAATGGAATTGTTTTCTTAATTTCATTTTGGATTGTTCATTGGTAGTGTATCAAAATATAATTGATTTTGCATATGGATCTTGTATCTAGTAACCTTGCTGAATTTATCTTATTAGTTCAAATAATTGAGTGGCTGCTTTTACGTTTGAAAATGTTTATTAAAAGTATAGCTCCACATCTGATCCTATTTTGTGTGTATGCTCTATTCTTCATAGTACAAAAGTGCAGTCTTAAGCTTTGGTTCTATTTTCTAAGCCATAGATTATATCTCAAGTTTCTTAAGTTTACCTGCACAGTTTTGAGTAGCTGTTGTAGTAGTAGTGGTAATGATAATTACAAGGAACATTCTTTATGTGCTTACTTTGTTCCAGGCTCTCTGCCTAGCACTTATTATTTTATATTGTCTTCACAACAATCCCATGATATGGCCTATTGTTAGCCTCTTTATATAGAAAATAAAATAGAGGCTTAATGTAGTGAATAACATTCCTAAGGTCAGTAAAGCTAGTAAGTGGAGGAGCTGGGATTTGAACCTAGGACCGGTCATTTCCAGAGCCTATGTTCTTAACTCACAGCCTATAGTGATGACTCATGGAACATTTAGTATATATATATATCCAGTGATACTTAGCTGGTGCTGAGTCATATGTCTGGCTAACTCAGCTTAGTAGTTACTGGAACAAAGCCAGTAACTAGTACGTAATAAACAAAAATATTTATCAGAGAGCTCATGCACTAAAATACAATTTGTTACGCAAAGGAAACCCTCTCAGCTTATTCATTTTTGCTTTGCTTTTGCTATCTTCGATAAGAGATTAGAATGAATAAATTAGAAAAGGAAATTGCCAAAAGCATGCCCGCTAACAACAATAAATCCTACTAAAATAAATGCAAGTTCTAAAAAGTATAGCAGGGCCATCAGGGGCTTTTACTACTTGTAGGTTATAGCCTAGTATCTCCATTAGTTCCTGAGAGCCTAGCTATACAACATAGCATAAACATTTATGAGTTATTTAAAATAGGTAAGATTATGTTTGTGTTCTATTTAGGACGATAGAATGCCTTTTAACATTAGTCTATAATTTCCTATCTAAAATATATATATATATATTTTTTAGGAGTATATGTATTTTTAAGGAATAAGCTATAATTTATCTAGAAAAATATATGTAAGTGGAATATTCTTATCTGAATGCTCTGTAAATATATCTTGACTCAGATAGTTGTATATCAACTTTAAGCTGCTTTGCCCAGTTAAATAGCCTCTATGAAGTATTTTCTTTTATGTCTTAGAAGTTATCTGTTTTTTTAAGCATAAATTCAGCAGTCTTTCAGATTATCTCTTAGGTAGATAACATGTAACTGACATACAGTGGCAATCAGATATTTCTCTGGCCATGGCCCAATACATAGCCAGTCTCATGTTTTTAACAGGAAAAAAAGACTTCTCATTAATATAATATTGACACTTTAAGTATTAAAATATGAGTTTATTTTACAGAAAATGCCTATAAACTAAATGTTTTCTATGCATTATCTTATGTATTCCCTTCCCAATATGTCATAATTGAAATATTTTGTTTTTCATTGGACATTGGCTTTTTCATTAGACATTCTAACTAATGGTATGTTTTCAGTTTTATATCAGCTGTAGATGCAGTTACAAAAGTAAGGTAAGGTAAAGAGAAATTAGGCAGTGGAATGCTTTGACTTTAGCACTGTTGTGAATAAATTAAAAAATAAGGGACAGCTGATAGACAATTCTCCTGACTTTGTACATTTCAGTTAACTTTGGTATGTTTTGTTGTCTTGGATAGTAATTTCTTCCTATTTCTTAGAGAATGAACATAGATTCATGCAGATATTTCTTATATACCCAGATATAATTACATTATGCTTAAGAAAATTAATGAAGCAATTCATTTGTCATGCTTTTTTCCCCCCAAAAATGGGATAATTAGTAGATAAAAAAATACCTTGGAAACCATAAAGTGCAATAAAACTTATTTTCTGTGTTATTTCTGTTTAATTTTTTTTCCCCCATAAGGCAGTGGATATAACTTCTTGTGGAAACTTTGCTGTAATTGGTCTCTCATCAGGAACTGTAGATGTATATAACATGCAGTCTGGTATACATCGAGGAAGTTTTGGCAAGGATCAAGGTATTGAATGTATTTTCCTTATTTTAAAAAAAATAATAGATAAATACAAGGCTAATAACTTTTGCTGGCATTTATTAAATTCTTAAGTGTCAGACATTTTGCTAAAGCTGTAGATGGGTTATTGTCAAGCCAATATGGCAGATACTGCCATTACACCTATTATAAACACCATGCTGAAATACTCAAAGAGAATGAAATCGTGGATATATTGGGGAAAAGTGGATAATATACAAATTAAAAATTTTTTTCTCCTTACTTTAGCAAAAAATCTTAACTGTTTTTTGAAAGCTTCATGGCATCAAAGTGATAGATTTTGTTTTTACTCAAGCAATATAATAATCTTCGTACCTGCTAAAATCCAGATTAATTTCAAGATTTTAAGGGATATAAATAGTGAGAACTTAGATATTTAAATGAAGCAATCACTCTGTGTAGTGTTTAGAGAGGCAGTGCCAATTCTGATAAATCTTTTCTTTTAACATATCCTTTAAAGCTCATGAAGGATCTGTTAGAGGTGTTGCAGTGGATGGATTAAACCAGTTAACAGTTACAACTGGTAGTGAAGGATTACTCAAGTTCTGGAACTTTAAAAGCAAAATTTTAATCCAGTCTATGAGCCTCGAGTCATCTGCAAATATCATGCTGCTGCATAGAGACAGGTGAAGTTTTTATTTTTCATAATAATGGATTTTCTTCTTGATGTTTTTGGTAAAGTTCTTAATTTAAGTAAATACTTTGTGTTTTTTACTAATTCAAGTATATACTTTACCAAGTGGGAAAAATCAGACTTTTAATATAAAAGAACAGGATTTGGTTTACTTTCCCCAAAGGTATACTTGATTAACAAAATTAAAATGACTGAGATTTTTAGTTCAAGGTTTTTTTGTTTGTTTATTAAAACTGATGCATTTGTCTTGCTAGTGGCATTCTGGGACTCGCCTTGGATGACTTCTCCATTAGTGTTCTGGACATAGAAACTAGGAAGGTTGTCAGAGAGTTTTCTGGACACCAAGGCCAAATAAATGACATGGTAAAACACATTTTAGATGTTTAAACAAAACTTGACTTATTCCTGCTTCTATTTAGGTTAAAAATGTTCAAGTAATTGAAGCTGTTATCCTTTAATAGCATTAAACTCATGATATGAGATGTTCAAAATAAAGAATTTGACGATTAGTTTTCAAAGAGGATATTTTTAAGGAAAATTTAGATTACAAGAAGTGTAATAGTTCTCAGGGAGTCGTGCTATCAGATTAAAATATGAATCCTAGAGTTCATCTTTTTCTCTTAAACTCTAAACAAGGCCCAAATATACTTTGGAGAATGAAAGATCCATTGAAACATAAGTATGTCATTTTTGACTTAATAGTAAACTATGCTGAGAGAACTCATTTCTGTTTTCTACATGCATAACGAATTAGTAGTAGGAGACCTAGAGTATCTAGTGCCTACTTTAGTCTAGTTCAGTATCGTTTCTAGAGTTTTTGGTTCTTCAATCCAAGTTTAATTAATAAAAATGTGTTTTAGGTTATTGTCATGTTCTTATAGTGAGATATATGATAATGATAAGAAGTACTCTAGTTTAAAAAGTATATGTTTCATAAAAAAACTTAAAATCAACTTGTCAGTTGAAGTCTATATAAGTAGATATTGTCATTTGCCTCAATTGTAGGTACCTTGATTTACTTGAAAATAGAACAAAATAAAACTAAAATAGCTGTTTACTGGCAATCCCAACAGCTACATTTACTTATTAGTTCTCACACTAAAAATCAGAGTTTGCAATGTTTACCCACTTCCTTTTAAAAAAAGGAAAAAACTGGTTAGGAAATTATGTTTTCTGCAAATGGGAGATCGACAGAACTACCCATCAAAAGAATTTGTTGTGACAGCATCTATAGAAATGAGGGTGGGAGTGGAGTAATTTTGATGAAATGGCATTTTTGAAAAGATCTGTCAGTGCCAACTAGCTCTTCCTATTTCTTTCCTGTTCAGACTTTACTTTCAACTTGTATATCTGGAGTTGCTCCTACTCAGTAATAAATTGCTCCTGTTCACTTAAATCTATGAGCATTTATAACATGACTTTACCTATCAGAGCCATTTTTCCCATTATCTGCACTATCCTCCTATAAATTGGGCTCTACACTTTAAGGATAGGGTTTCCACAGTATCACGGCAGCCTGAAGAACAAATTAGGGTTCGCTTATCCCCATATTATTTGCAAATATGGATGGTCATAATCCCCATGGTGTGTTGGATCAATTCTTAGAAAGCCAGTCTAATATGTGAATTTTTTTCAAGGAAATGTAGCTTTTTTTGGTTTTACAGATGCTTTATAACAAATTAGATTAACAAAATATTTCTAATTGAATGTTCTCAGAATAGGAGTTTTATATTAAAAACAATTTGTAGTCAAACAATTTAATTGTCTATAACTATTAGGAGATTACAGAGTAAAAATTAAAAATTGAGTGATACTGTTAATTTTTACAACTTTTTATAATTCATGTAAAAGCCTAATCCTTATCTCTGTCCATTTCAGTGGTGTATAAGAAATAATATTTTCTTTTATATAAAATAGTGTAGTCTAAATTTTACTCAAACTTATTTTTTCACGAAGCCTGCATCATCTTTTTGTTTCTTGCATTCTTTAAGCTGTTAAATTTACAGACACAAACATACATATATAAATACATACATATATGCACACGCATACATATATCATATATGTATTCTTTTTTTTTTTTTTTACATCTAAAGGCTTTCAGTCCAGATGGCCGTTGGTTAATAAGTGCTTCCATGGATTGCTCTATTAGAACTTGGGACCTTCCATCTGGGTGGTGAGTTTATTTTTAAATCCCTAAAGTCTATCAGAAGATTTCTCAGTCATTGTGTTTACATGTGACTTTTACCTATAGTTAATGAATTATGTGCTTTTTGAATGTGAATGTATTTGGGGATTTTTCTAACCTGGCTATATTTTATCCCTGTAGTGGTTTTGATCTCTTAAATAGTAGGGAGTAGTGCCATAAAAGATAATAGTGAGGAAAATGCAATCTCTTGTAAGTTTTCTGTTCATGTAAAATTGAAATACAATGTAGAAGTGAGTTGCATAACCTTAAGAAAGGTCATTTGACCTTTTGGATACTCTAGAATAGAGCTTAGACTGTAGGACTGCAAACTTTTGAGTGGTTTTTTGTTGTTGTTGTTCATATTGAATTAGTTAAAAGGTCAAAAATCCTAACTTTCCTTTGTGTATATTATATATTTTCTGTCTCTTACAAAATTCTTGAAAGAAGACTTTTTAGATACCTTGAAGTAATGAAAATCTATGTCTTAAGATTTGGGTAAAGACCAGCAGTGTCCAGAAATCTGTTTCATAGATTGAAACTTGCTACTAAAACAGCACTTGAAGAGAATACGTTATCTAAATCTGTTAAATAATTTGAAGATTATTTAAGATTATTCTGTTAAATAATTTGAGACCTACAGAAAGCATGTGTGTGTACTTTGTTGTTAAAAACTATGCGGAAATAGTTATAATTTAAAATTGTATCACTTAACATAGATTGCTTAGATTGAGTCTGAAAGAAGGAGGAATGATGGGAAGAGCAGAGTATCTAATTTAACAGGAACATACCATAGGGAAAGAGAGAGGTGAGAAAAAGGAGAAGGAAAGCGATACTTGCTAATTCTCTGAAATATTCCTAAATTAAGCTCTGTCCAATTCTACTTCCTCTTCCTTTCTCCAGAATTGAATAAGCTCATACCTGAAAACAATTTGACCTTTAGAAAGGGAAAACCCTGATGTCCTCATTTCCCTTCAAGTTTGATATAGGAATGAGGCACAGCCAACTATCCAGCATACACACCCGATTTGGAATATGCACTACAAAAAAGTGTAATTGGGTCCAGTTCTAATAACTAGGGACTTTTGTCCGCAGGTGTGTCTCTTTTTCACTTAAAATAGAGTAAAGCAGAATCTGGTTTGTTGGCTGTGTCCTTCAGCTTCAAAAAGTTCGCCTAAAGTTGGTAATTCCTTAATTTTTAAAAAAACCTTTTTTTTTAAAATACTCCTTTAGAAATATTGGTAGTCTGTTGCTTCTTGGACTTTTGCTATCTTCTAAAAATGAACATTGTAATTTGAATTGCTTTACAGTAGGAAAGTTGTTCAAGTGATAGAGTTAAAATAATGCCCTTTTCATGTCCAGTTTTAGCAGTTTTAGTTCACGTTCCCTGGGAGAGAGAGGTTAATATTCAGTAGTACTAAATTAGCAAAATATTTTTAAAAAGTGGTAAGTTTATCTTTGGAATGAAAGAATTAGGATCTGAAAGTAGCATGCAGGGCCACCTATCTTTGACTCAGCATTGGCCTTTTTGCTGAATTTCTTATTTCAATGAAAAGTTGAACAGATTTAAATCTGATAGGTTTTCAACTCTAGTGTCTTATTTTTAGGTGACTAATGAGGTAATTTTAAGTGAATACAGAGGCGTGAAGCTGGGAGAATCATATGAGCAAGAATGAGTCACATAGGGATTGTTAAAAGAAAATATAATATCTACACTGATTGGACCAAAGCATACTTTTAATAAAGAAAAAATAAGTACTTTGGTTAAGATTTGATGTGGAACAAATGAGAAGTCTTGAAAAGCATTATCACTTAAGTGCTGCTGCCTAATTCCAACTAAGCTCACATTTATCATGATCGGCCAGGAGCTTCACATGCTTTTATTTTTCATCTTCCCTCATATCCAGATAGGTGTAGGTACTATACCTTTATTAGTCCCATTTTACAAATGAGGAACCGGAGCCTCAGAGAGAAGTTAAGTAACTTGCCAAAGGCAGCGTAGTTTCTAAGTGACATTTTGCTGTGATAAGCATAGGAGAAAGATTTCCCAACAGTTGTGATATCAGCCTTGCTCAGGTTGTGTCATAGGTCCTAAGGATGAGTTGATTTTTTGATGTGGAAGATAAGGAAGTGAAGATCAGTATTTTATCCTACAACCATAGGTAACTGTGGGGTTTTTTGATTCCTTCTCTTTTTGAAAATATGATTAGTATGGCAACCTTTGGAGATTCCTAGTTCTTTCTTCAATAAGCATTGCATTATTTACATAGCATGTTAAGTATTTAAAGAATAGATATACTCATTACACAGCCTGGAAAGTGAAGTCATCTATGAGTAAACCTTTGGGTGTGGTAACATACGAGTATCCTCTGGAATTGTGCCTAAAACAGATTGCATAGGCACTGAACTGTTTCTGGTAAAGGTTTTTTAAAATGCTGAAAACTTTCTTGTGTTTGTAGGATTCTCAGAGAAGCAGAGTTGAAATTTTTTATCCCTGAAATTATCTGTTATTCCCTACCATTAACCACCTTTTATTTCTGGTTGTCTTTTTTTTTTTCTGCTTTTTCTCCCCAAATCCCCCAAGTACATAGTTTTATATTTTAGTTGTGGGTCCTTCTAATTGTGGTATGTGGGACACCGCCTCAGTGCGGCCTGATGAGCGGTGCCATGTCCACACCCAGGATCCGAACTGGTGAAACCCTGGGCCGCCGAAGTGGAGAACACGAACTTAACCACTCAGCCACAGGGCCAGACCCTCTGGTTGTTTTTAGTGTATTGAAAGTTCAAGTTAAACTCTTTGGGGAGTGAGAAAAACAAAATTAAGTAGTTTTAATAGAATTTTGTATTTTTTTCTCTCTCATCCCCGGCCCATGTTTTCTGAGCGGCATTACACGAGAATAATTAGATTAGAACATTGTTTTGCATTCTTTGCTGAGGCAAAACCATCCCTTTGTTCTCGTCACAAAAGATTCCTGTAGGGAGTGGATGCCATCACTTTGGAGATTGAACATCTTGACACTGTCTGCATTTGTTCAGAATAAAATCAGAAATGACTTACTGAGTGTCACCCGTGTGTGCAGGGCTCTGTGCTTGAAAATCTGATCTCTTAGAAGGGGAATTGTGTTAGTGTCCTCTCAGAAATTATAACTTACCTGGGATTTTTCATTTTGTGGGATTAGCAGTAGACTATATAGTAGTTCAGTTTGGAATTATGACCGAACTTATCCTTCATGAACTAACGTGGCAGTGTAAGCTATGCTGTGTATGTGGAAACCACCTTCCTCAATTTGATGCTTTTACATAATGGAAGGTCAGTCTACCCACACACAACAGCTGTGGAAATCAAGTTGTGCAATGAATTTGACAAAAGTTACAGTATGAAGTAAAATAAATTTCTTCAACTAGTAGATTCTCTTTTTAACAGAAAGATTCTAAATGAGGAAGTTTCATCCCTCACATATTTACACTTTTATTGAACAAATACTGATTAAGATGAACAAATGTAGGGGCTGGCCCCGTGGCCGAGTGGTTAAGTTCGCACGATCTGCTTTGGCGGCCTAGGGTTTTGCTGGTTCGGATCCTGGGCACAGACATGGCACCGCTCATCAGGCCTTGTTGAGGCGGTGTCCCACATAGCACAACCAGAAAGACCCACAACTAAGAATATACAACTATGTACTGGGGGAAGTTGGGGAGAAAAAGCAGGAAAAAAAAGGAGAAAAGAAGATTGGCAACAGTTGTTAGCTCAGATGCCAATCTTTAAAAAAAAAAACGAACAAATGTTAAGATCTGAAATTGCTGTCTTTAGATTTAATCTTCATTGGAATAATATTTCTGCTCTGAGTTGTTTGGATTAAATGAATTAACTAATTTAACAGTGTCTGGTATATAATAAGTGTTTAGCAAATGTTTCCTTTTCGCCAACTCCCTTGATCCCCAAGAGAAGCCATTCTTGTGAGCTTCCGAAGTCTGAGCAGAAACAAGACAGGGTATTGCTCACCTTTTCCCCCACAGCAGAATTAAACAGCAGTCATTGTCCTCAGCACATTTTAGTGTGTGTTGTTTCCAGTGCTCCTAATTTTACTCTTGTTTTCCTATCTTGCATTCATTATTTAAGGTTTACGTTGTTAATTGCTCTCTGAACAAATTGAGAGAGATTTTACCATGGACAAGTATCTTCACTGGAGAGTCTTCATTTACATTTGAGCTGCTCAGAGTATGTTCCATGAGTCACTAGTGTGGGCCTCCTCTGGGGGTGCATATACTATTGAGTGGTGTTGTACCTTTAGTTTCAGTAGTGGTTTTACTGGATTTATAGTGATGAAGAGTGCATACTGCTGCTTGGGTGACAGTCCTGGCTCAGTTACTTTCTACCTTGAGCAAGTTTTGAAATCTTACTGGACCTCAGTTTTCTGATCTGTATAGTAAGGACAGACCTGCCTCATAGGGTTGTGAGGATTAAATTAGTAGACTCAGGTGCTCAGGATACTTCCGAGCATGGAGCATTAAAAAACTGTTAACTGCTGGGGCCGGCGCAGTGACCTAGCAGTTAAGTTCTCGTGGTCTGTTTTGACAGTCTGGGGTTCACCAGGTCAGATCCCGGGTGCGGACCTATGCACTGCGTGTCAAGCCATGCTGTGGCAGGCGTTCCACATATAAAGTAGAGGAAGATAGTCACAGATGTTAGCTCAGGGCTAATCTTCCTCAAAATAAAATGTTAACTGCTATTATTTTTTTCTTGAAATAATTTGTTTTATTTAATGTAGATTCTGAATTTCGGTCATTTTGCCGTGCCTTCCCATGGATAATTTATTGGTTTCAGTGAATCAAGTAGTTTTTAAAATAGCTGTGATTACTGTTTATACTGTGTATACTCCACTTAAAGTATACAAAGTATTTGCAGTCTTAGCCAGCCCAAGAAGCCTCTCCTGCAGGATGCTGCTGTTTTAGGCTTTTCTCTTTGCTCCTTAAATCCACTTTGTTTCACTTCCAGCTGCCACCATCCTAGTGGCAGGTCTTCATTGCTTGTTAGATAACTGCTACCATAATCTCACTATTCTTCTTGTTCCAATAATATATTCTATATTCTGATGACAGATTTTCTTATGAGAGTGAAGATTACACCACTGTCTTCTCAAAAGCCTTTAGTGACTTTCCACTGATGGAAAGATAAAAACAAACTCATTGTTTGGTGTTCAAGACTCTGGATGCAGCTTTATGCTTGGCAGCAAACTATGCTCTTCACTGGACCCAATTGTATTTTCCCTCACCTTGCCTCCACATTTCCCTCTGCTAGGAAATGCTTTTTCTACCATCAACATCCATTAAAATCTTGTCCATTTGTAAGGTTCATCTCAAAAATTGTGTTCTCTGAGAAGCCTGTTCTGTCTCCTTCCTGGGTGTGATCACTTCCCCTTTCTCCTCAACTTTTCAACCCTCCAACATTTTAAAGCCTGTGGGGATAGTTTACGTTAGCTGCTCTCTGGTTATGCTCTGTAGACTGAATTTCGTATATTTCATGTATAGCATGGTTACTTTTTTGAAAAACGGGTAGAATTGGTCACAATTTCTTTCCATTACCATTCTCCTCTTCTTATTTACAGCCATTTTATTTTATTACTTTCTTCTGTTGCCTACACCTTTTATTATTTTTCACTGGAATAGCAAAAATACAGGAGAATATTGATAATTAGATTCATTTTAAATGTGAGACATCTTCAGAATTGTCCCAAAGTCAGTCTACCAAAATGACACTCCAGAAAAGCAGAGCATTTCCTCCTGTATTCTCCCTGTTGTTGAAACTCTTTCTCCAGTTAATTGGTCTATTTAGTATTCTGGGTCTTATTAAGAGAGATTATTTTCACATAGTAACTAAGTTAACAAAGCTCTTTGTAAGTGATGACTTTGTGGTGTTGGTGATTTAAAAAAAAAATGAAAATTTTCTGCATCTCTTATCCTTTGTGCTTTTAGCAAAAATATATTTTGTGAATTATATCCTTTTTGGTAGAGTTCAAGTACTTTAATGCCTTGATGCTTTTTCTAGCCTTATAGACAGCTTTTTGTTGGACTCAGCTCCTCTCAATGTTACTATGTCCCCTACCGGAGACTTTCTGGCCACTTCCCATGTGGACCACCTGGGGATTTATCTATGGTAAGTTCTTTCCTACAGTTCTGTTTTGAGTAAGGAGGAGAAGGAAGATGCTATTGTCAGAGAATCCACGTTACTAACATTGACGTTTAGGGGTTTTTTAGTTTATAAAGTGGAAATGTCACATAGTTAACACAGAGAATTAATTCACCCATAAGTGTATGACTGATTCAGTATCTGCTTGATAATTTAGTTAGCTTTGCTCAAGTGTGTATTCTAAACCACATGATTGATTTTTATCTGTTATCATATTTGGCTTTTATTTGCAGAAAGGATAAATGAATTTTAAACTGTTAGAAAAGGGGAGTCCCCAGCCAGGCTCTGGCCTTCCTGCCCCTACCCCACTATCACTTTATGACCTTGGCCAGTCACTTCTTTCAGCCTCCTTTATCTATAAAATAAAGCATAAATATGGGCAAAATGTTTTCTGAGATTCATTCTAGTTGTATAACTTCATAACCATGTAAAAATACTTATGGTGATCTTCCATTTCCACTACAATCAACATGTAAGAGTTCAAAATAAATGGTACATCATCTGTGTCTAGAAAAATTGTGTATTTCCTGAGTTCAGATGTCTGATTCTTTAAACTCATTATTGAGGAAGAGAAATTAATTCGTTTTCTAATTATAAAATTTTATAATTAGATTTTTATAATATGAAAGTAATTTCAATATATAATAGAAGTAGCATCTGGCCATCTTACTAAGTGAAATGGAGTATCTCCTGAAACCCATGGGGCTTGAAAAATCAAGATGAGAATAGTAGCTATGGGACCTCAGCAGCAGGAGTATATAGTACTGCTATTAAGCTAACTCAGAACTTGAGATTCCCATTTTTTTCTTTTCTGTTCCAGATTCATAATATATAGGAAAGAGAATCTGATTAGCCCACTTTAGGACAGGTATCTACATCTTTATTAGCCATCCAAGGCCATGGTGCAGGTCAGATAGCAGAAACATGGCCACTTAGAGGACCGTTCTACAGAATGGGAAATCCATGACTCTTCAGCAACCCCAAGGGTCTGATGAGCCTAATTGCTCTCTGGCTTAACTTTCTGAGTTCATCTTTCCTTCAGTTATAATTTCCTTAAATGAAGGTTGACATTTGTCAAAACGATATAAATATTTGGAGGTTATGTTACTTTATAAAAGTATTATCCATTTCTGACCTTGCAAATAAATACCTTTTTGCACCACATTAAAAATAAAGACTCTATTAATAACGTTTGTGTGCATCTTTCTTGTGATGACATCTATGACATGAATCGAGGCATTTTCAGATGAATACTATCTATCTTTGAGATCTTTTTTTAAGTAATAAGTGATTGGAATGTATGGCCAAATTCAAGATTGTAGAGATTATTACCAGTAATTGAAGTTTCTCTAAAAAACATATTTTTATAAATTTAAAATATTGCTTATGTTTTTGTTTCTCAGGTCTAATGTTTCCCTGTACTCAGTTGTTTCATTACGACCACTACCCACAGATTATGTTCCTTCAGTAGTGATGCTTCCTGGTACTTGTCAAATCCAAGGTAAACACAAAATGGTAAAATAATTTTTGAAGTCTAATATCATAAACCTAACATGAGGGGTTATTGCTACTGAAGGCAAAGTTTAATGCCTTCAATCTAAATATTTTTTTACTGATATGAAATATTTTGAATGACTTCATGAATTTATATAAAAATATAATTGATGTGATATTGATAAGATATCAAATAATATACCAGTAGAGAATTGTTTTGCATCTGTTGATGGGAGTTGTATTTAATATGAGAAGATAAGGAAATGAAATAAGTAGAGTTTACAAGGTTGTATTGAGTGAATATGTTATGAAATACTGATGGATTTGGAATGAATTAAATTGCTTCTTAATAAAAATCTCATTTTGCATTAATTTGTTTTACCTGAAATGTTCTTGTTTTAAGATGTAGAGTTCTCAGAAGAAACCATAGAACCAAGTGATGAAATGATAGAATATGATTCCCCAGAACAGTTGAATGAGCAATTGGTGACTCTGTCACTCCTCCCTGAATCACGGTGGAAAAACCTTCTTAATCTTGATGTTATTAAGGTAATACTGTAGTACACTTACTGTTGGCCTGTGAAGACACACACTAGAAGCATTTTCTTTGGTAAAGATAGTTTTCCCTACTCTGAGGGCTTTAGGAAGAACAGTTAATACCTAAGGTAGTAAAGAGAACAACATGTAGTTGAATGCTATTTAGTCCAGAATGATTATCACAAGATTCTCTCTGTATATCGGCTTTGAGAGCACTCAGCAAACCTTTGGATATAGCAAAAGTGCGGCCTGCAGCTGCAGAGCTATTACAAATTGGATGTTTAAAATCCAGCCTCATAAACTGCTTTTTCGGCTTCTGAAACAAGAAAGAAATTGCTACCATAATGTGTGATATTTCTGTTGCTAGGCACTTGGGGACTAGAAGACTTTCACTAGTCTTTTTTATTAAGCTTCAGCCACCCTTTATCATCTCACCCCCTGCTCTGTCGACTACAAGAAGATTTTTAGAGGTTGTCATATCAAGTCCAGGCACATAAGTCAGTATGAACTGGGTACTAAGTAATGCTGTGACATGACAGTGAAAAAAACCTAGCCCCTTTGGCCTTGAGAAATTTGCATTTTATATGAAAAATGGACACTTATGGCATAAATTAGTGTTTTTCAAAGTGTATTTCATGACCCCCATTTATGAGTAGCAGAAGCAATTGAAAGGAATAGACTATAGTAAAAAATTTCAGAGGAGATTATCTTCTGATAAGGGTAAGTGTTTTCTGAAACGTGATTTGGTTAGATGCATGTATTCACACATTCACCAGAGGCTATGTTTGTAGTAAGTCACATTGTGGGCTGGCATAAAAAAAGTGTAAGGAACACTGACATAGATAACTATGTCAAGATGTGGGAAGTATTTTTATAACTAATAACTTAGCACCAGAAAAGATACGTGTGTATTGGGTAAGGAAAGAGAAGTTTTCACATGTTAATTTTCCTCACAGAAGTTAAAAGTGCTTCTTTCTTCCTTGCTCACTCTTTGAGAGATTGGGCATCGGCGTAAATATTGTCTAGGAGCGTAGTTGTGAAATCTTTCCATCAAGTTGTCAGTCTGTCAGCTATAACAGGAGAACTTTATGGAGTAGCTTTAAAGCAATGCATTAAAATGAACAAGTAGATGAGTGTGAAGGGAACAGTCAGAATAATGACCAATTGACTGAGCTAAGTTTTTGGGCTACTCTGCTCCTTGCTAAGATATAGTTCGTTCTGCATAAAAACTTACATAGGAACCTGAGTGAATGATGTCTATGAGAGAAATATGCTACTGCCTGTAATGTTATTTCCTACTGAATGAAAGAAGTTAGAATTTTTTATATTTGTTCTGTGGGTAACTTTTTTCTACTCGTGGTTTTCCTTATAAGATTAGATAATTTCCAGAGCCCTGTGGAGCAGCTGCAAAAGCCTTTTATTTTTATTTAAACTCAGTGACTATCTGCCTTGTAACTCAAGAACAGAGAGTTAGAGGGTAACTGTTACTCCTTCTCTAGTCTAGCATCCCAGAGAAGGGCTGTGCTTATGGTGCCCTTGGTAGTGCTTTGTCCTGATTTCATGTAATAAGTTTCTTTTATGCTGTGCCTTCATGAGGCCACAAGTAATCCTGGCTTTCTTTCAAAAAGCAAGTCTCCCTAAGATTACAGAATGCCTAAAGAATGGAAGAGGAACAGCGTTAGGTAAAATTTAGAGCCTCTGATAGCAGGCAGTTTACCTTAGAAAGTCTCTTTCATCAGATGCTCCTGAGATGGTGATATGTAGCACTGTAGTCACCAGAACTAAATTCTGTCACTGGGAATTCTGATGGAGGCATTCCTGATAGAATTTTACTAACACTGGAAATATTGTATAAATGAGCAGTAGTGTTCTCTTGCCTTTTACAAACACAAAATACTAAGGAAAAATAAATAAAAATTCCAATGGAAGAATACGGGCCATGCTTCACAAAAAATTTCACCAAATTACTTCCAACAGCAGAATCTTTCTTTTGAAGAAAAGAAATTTGAGAAACTGTTGAGCATTTATTTAAATTTTGCTTTTTAGCCCATTTTGTGAAAAGAAGGTCAAAATTACTTGATCGTTATTTCTTCACCTAAATATTCCTGTAAATATTTGTGTTTGGGGAAAATGAGCTATGTTTGTCTGAGAGCTTCTTCTGAACCCTGTCATTTTCCTTCTGCCTTATGAGCAAGGCTGCTGGAGGGCTGACTCGGGAAGGCCAGTTTAAGGATATCTGTGGTATTGGTTGGTTGGGATTTTATTTTAGTTATTCTAATCTGAAGAAGTTTCATTCCGTTTTTTTTTACTTTTTGAACTTTGTTTTAAAATTGATTTGGAATTAAATATTAGAAATTGTTGGCAAGATAATTACCTACTAGTCTTTTTCCCTTTCTCATTTTTCTCTTAATCAGAAAAAGAATAAACCAAAGGAACCACCCAAAGTACCCAAATCAGCACCATTTTTTATTCCAACAGTTCCTGGCCTTGTACCCAGATATGCTGTACCTGAACAAAATAATGATCCCCAACAGGTAAAAACCAAATTAGAGCTTTCTAAGTATATGGGGGGTGTGTTTTGTGTTGTACTTTTGTAGTTCTTTACCAAAACCTCGTTTTACAGATAGTAAATTAATGATAGCTTTTAATTATAAACTATAAATTTTTTTGTTACACTTGTGTTCTTTGAATAACATGTATTTGTTTCTGTTTAAGTCTAAAGTGGTAAATCTTGGAATTTTGGCTCAAAAGTCAGATTTCTGCTTGAAACTTGAAGAAGGACTGGTAAATAATAAATGTAAGTTAAATAATAAAATATTTTACCAAGTATCTTCAGCTTATTTTACTTTATGTGAAGAGAAATTGAATGAAATATTAACAGATTGTCAGTACCTGAAAGAAGATAGTAAAAATTTAAAAGGATTGAAGTTTTGTTTTTAATCTGAAGTAATTTTAGCTTTTGTATTGTTGTTAAATGGATGACACTAAACTCAGATGATATTAATATTATAATGGTCTTTTGAGAACCTTTCACACTTTCTGTATGGAAAATTATATTTTTTTCTATTGTTTGCTTTTGTTTTTTTTACAAATACAGTTTGCAAGACAGACACTTTTGTCTTAGGTGATTTCAGATATTCCCAAATTATCCCATAAACAGACCGTTTTAAAATTTTTTATTGATTGTGTTAGTATATTTAAACTTTGAAAGCTATAGGCTGTAGCTAATAATGATGAACAATAAGAACCATAAGCAATTAACAAAATCATAGTCTCTCTCCTGTTTGACTTATCCTCTTGTTTTCTATTCCAAGTGCTTTTGTTTATATCCCATTATCACTGGAGTCCACGTTCAAAAAGTCAAAGAATGGTACTGATGGGCCATTGTAAATAACTGAAGAATAGCAGATCATACAATGAGTAACTTGTTATATTTATGGGGGTACAAAGAAGAGAAGCACTTTTGTGTAGTATCTACTGAAGAACAGAAAATAAAATTTATTAGACTTTGTCATTGGTGTTCCTTTTCACAAAGCTAAAAGCATAGTCATTGCCATCATAATATCAAATACCTTATATAAAAATAGTTGTAAGTGTATAGAATATATATTCATAGAATGTGCATGAAGTAAGAGTGCTTACTTCAGGGGAAAAAAATAGACTTGGCATGGATAAGAATAAAGTAGGGTCTTTCCCCTCATATATTTCTGTATTGTTAGTGTTTCTTAATGATCATGTGGTACTTTTATAATTTTTATTACAATAGAAAGAAGGAAAAAAAAATAAATTGCCCCACCTCATTCTATTTTCAGTGGCAACTACTATTAAAGATTTCTTGGGGCCGGCCTGGTAGTGTAGTGGTTGGGTTCACCCGCCCAACTTCAGCAGCTTAGGGTTCACAGTTTTGGACCCCAGGTGTAGACCTAGCACCGCTCGTCAAGCCACACTGTGGTGGTGTCCCACATAAAACAGAGGAAGATTGGCACAGAGTTTACCTCAGCGACAATCTTCCTCAAGCAAAAAGAGGAAGATGGGCAACAGGTGTTAACTCAGGGCCAATCTTCCTCACCAAGAAAAAAAGTTATATACCTTTATAGCCTTCTTATATTTGGATTTGTTCTGACTGATTTATGAGCTTCTTAAAGTGTCTGTTGCCAGGCATTAATTAGATTTTCTTGAACAGCCTTAACAGCAGGAAAAAACCTTAAATTACTTAAAATGCAAAAAATGTAGTGCTTTTAATACTTTTTATTGTATTGCTCTCATCATTTTTACTGACTTTTACTTAATTTGGTGTTCATTCTACTACTTAACAGAAAAAAACGAAGCCACAGAAAGCATTTCCTTTGCAATTAAAATATATGTTGCTTGGAGTATGAAATGAAAACTAGTTTCTTAAGTGAAGGGATTGGATAACTGGATTCTTTTTAAAACTTATGCAGATGAAGCTGCTCTTAACCTTCTAAAAGAATTAGGCCCATCAGGAATTGAAACAGAGCTGCGAAGCTTGTCTCCTGATTGTGGCGGGTCTGTAGAAGTTATGCAGAGCTTCTTAAAAATGATCGGGATGATGTTGGACAGAAAGCGTGATTTCGAGTTAGCCCAGGCCTACCTTGCCTTGTTTCTAAAGGTAAGTCTAGTATAAGAGAACACTTCCATCTGGCCTTCCTCCAGAGTAGTGTCGTCTGATACAACTTTCTGCAAAGGTGGCAGTGTTCTAATCAGCACTGTCCAGCAAGGCAGCCACTTGCCACATGTGGCTAATGTGACTGAGCAAGTGAATTTATTTTACAGAGATTTAATTAATTTAAATTTAAATAGCCACCTGTGCCTAGTAGCTGCCATATTGGACAGCTTTGTAGCTTTGTAGTCTTTTTTTTTTTTTTTCTTTTTTAACTCAGCACAGTTTTGACTCAGCCCCCTCACTTTCTGTATCATCCATTTGATTCAATATACAAAGCTTTTAACTTTTTCAAGTAGTTACATTTTGGTAGTTTTTCTCTGATCATGAAAAGAAAGTCAGCTTTTATGTTTATTTTCTTGTTTTGTTTTGTTTTGTTCTACTGCTGAAATCAAAATATTTAGTTCTATCCTGGTTGAAGGAGTTTCAAGTGTTTTGGCAGTAACAGAGTTGCTTTTATGTCTAATATAATGGAGAACTCATGGTTATTTCAGTAGTGTAATGTATTGAAGGAGGTAGATTGTGCTGATTTTCAGTGATAGCAGATATGATTCTTCATCTATCCTATTAATACCCAAAATGGAGTTTTCACTTGATCTAATTATTTAAAAAGTAAATATTTCCATGGTAGCATATAGAATGAAAAAATAAAAATGCCAAAAATTGTTTCTGTATCTTTTCCCAAATTTGCTTGGTTCCTAAATATAAATTTACTTAAATCTTTAGAAAATAAAGCAAAGGACCCATCTGCCATTTATTACCAGTGAGTTACAATGGAAAGAGAAACTTAAAGAAGCACAGAAATATGAATTGAGTATTAGAACTAGGACCTGGTTTCTGGGTCTGTATCAGGACTGTCCTTGGATGGAGGAGAGTAAGGAATACTTCACTTCTACTACGGGAGTGACAGTGCCGTGAAGGAACTCATAATGAAAGTTTGACAGCAGAGAGGGAAATGGGAGACAGTAACAAGCCAGCATTTAAGAAAAAAGTATTCAGAATAGTATCTTTTGACATTCCTTTGTAAAAAACTTGAATCCAGAATAAATAGCTTTTTAATTTTCTTAAATTATATGTTCAACTATTTGTATTTTTCGTTTCAGCTACACCTTAAAATGCTTCCTTCAGAGCCAGTACTTCTAGAAGAACTGACAAAGTTGTCATCACAGGTGGAAGAAAACTGGATCCATTTACAATCACTCTTCAATCAAAGCTTGTGTGTTTTAAATTATATAAAAAGTGCTTTGTTATAAAAGTAAATTTAAGTGACTAAATAAATCAAAGACTTATATTGAATGAGTTCAGTTTAACTCATACCTTGTTTTCTAAGTTTCAATGTTAAAAGAAAATAAATGCTAGCATTTCTGACTAGTCGGTCATTCTCCACCTTAAATGCTAAATACTTTCTAGAAATAAAATTATACCTGCCTTTTGTTTTAAAGACTTAAAGGAGTCTGCTCAAATGATTTATTTTCTGAGTCTCTTCACATCGGTTGCTTGTATATGACTTTTTTAGAATTGTAATCACCAGCTCATATTTTTTGAATATCTGTAACATATAAGAGATGCTGGGTGTTTCATATGAAGTATTGCTGAATTAAATTGAAAATAAAACTGATACATAATGCAGTTGTAAAAGTGCCTTCATGATATGAAGTAAAAAGGTCTATTTCCTTCCTTGGTGGCCTGTGATGAAAACATGGATCATGGACTAGAGCTGGAAGGAGTGTCAGACATGAGTGCAGCCCTGCTGTAATGCACAAGAGGAAGCTGCTGAGGTCAGCTGGGGATCTCAATGACAGATCCAGATTTTCTAACACTGCTGTAGTGCTCTTTCCATTGTAGCCTTTCTAAAGAAGCTTGTTCTTGTATTAGGAATGTGAGAGACACTTTTACAAGGCAAATTGCTATCAGAGACAGTTGAACAGATACCTAGAATAGGTCAAGGAAATTCTCAATTCCATTGAAGATATCCTCCAAAGATTTTTCTTCCCCACTGATGACCTTTTGATTTGGGAAGAAACTGCTGACTATAGTTTTCTCATAACTATTGTGAAACCAGATAGCTCTGGCAGTTTCTCATCATTTTCTTTTCATGGTTCAAGACTTGAGCAATATGTGGATTAAAAACAAGCAAGTTCTTGAAACCACAGTGCTCTGAAAACAGTTTTTAGTTTATACACGTAAAAGTGTAGTTCATGAAATGCAGCTGGTTGTATTTGAAAGCCAGGATCATTCTCATTAGGATAAAAGGTTTTACAGAATGATTTCCAGAAGGAACAGTCCTCACAAGGAGTTGATCAGTGATAACTTTAAATACCAAAGAGTTTTTGTTTAATGGTGTAAAGTAGGATTAGTAAACTGCTAAAGAAATAAGCCAATCTAGTTTGTACTCTAATTTTGTATTTCCTTTAGAAGTGTCTATAAACTTAATAAAGCCACTGACTGAAATGTTAGTAATGACTTAAGTTCTAACTTTAAAAACTTTCTCTCTGCCCCAAATACTGTATTCTAAAGATAGGGCAAAATTCCAACATACAGTCATGTACCATGTGAAGATTATAAATAACTAAAACAAAAAAAATAAGAGCTCTAAACTGAAACTGTATTGCTTTTATAAATCTTGAATTTTCTTCTTTTTCAAATGAGAATACAGGAGTTGTGTGTTTTGTTTTTATGGGAGAGATCTTTAGATAGTATTACAGCATCATTTTGGCAAGTAATCTTCCAGAACCTTTGCTGTGTGTTTGCCATCACAGAAGGGAGGGAGAAAGAAATACAAAGGATAATTTTGTGTGTATGTTTTTTCTTACAGTGTATCACTCTGTGTGTCCTGTTTTTCCTTTAAATTTTAAATGTAGTATGTGACATTTTACGTGTTAAAACATTAGAGACAAGTCTATTTTTGACCATCGCCTTCAATCCCAATATCCTCCCTAGAAGTAACAGTGGTTCACTTTCCATCTGGACCTTTTTCTATGAATGTATATAGATGTTATCTATGCCACAGGAAATTAAATGTATAGTTTTGGTTTTTACATAAATTACATATATCATTCTGCAGCTTTTCTACTTGGTTTTCTATTTTTCGGTATTATCATATCTAATCTCTTTACTTTTTCAGTATTCCACAATCTGTTTAGCCTATAATAGACACTTAAGGTAGATCCTTTTTTCTTTTTCCTAATTACGAACAATGCTGGAAGAACATCGTTCTGTATGACTCTTCATGTACATGTAAGGATTTCTCTGTAGTATATGCTTAGGCTTTGAATAGCTGGGCCAGAGTTAGCCAATTTTAAAAGAGATACTTCAGTTGGCTTCCAAGATGGCTGTTATCAATTTACAGTTTCTTCTCATATCATTTTTAAATTTTTTATTAATCTAATGGGTGGAAAATTGTTGTTTTTATTGCTTTAATTAAAAAGTCTCTACCACTAGTGAGGATGGGCATCTTTTCGTATGTTTATTTTAGATCATTTTTGTATTTCTCATGTCAATTACCTTTTCCTGACACTGCTCATTTTTCTATTGAACGATTTGTCTCATGGATTTGTTAGGAGTTTTTCGTAAAGTTTAGATATTAGTCTTCTACGTTCATTACCAGTGTTCTCTCTCAGTTGGTCACCTGTCTTTAACTTATAGTATCTTTTTTTATAGATGTTTTATATTTATATATAGTCAAATTAATAGTTTTTTATGACTTCTTTTTCAGTGTATTCTGTATTTTCTTCTAAGATATGTCTCATGTATGCATCCAGATCTTCATCTGGAATTGATTTTTATGCAGAGCATAAGGTACAGAACTGCTTTTATTAAAAAAATCCAAAAACCACTTATGGAAGGCCATTCTTTTCTCACTGATTTGAAATGCTGTTATATATGTGCTAGAGTTTTTAGTTGAGATGTTTGATATCCCTAATAAATAATGCATTGATTTGATTACAGTTTTCTGTTACATGTTCAGATTTGGTGGGGGTAAAATCTTCCTAATGTTTTTCAAATATTTATTAGCTATTGGTGAGCATATCTTCTTGAGGTTTTGATTTTGGTTGCACTAAATTTATAGTATTGATTTGGAGAGAATTACAATAGTATTTCTTTTCAAGAACAATATATGTCTTCATTAAACAAGATCTTTCGTGGGTTTCTCTTGGTTTTATAAGATTTCTGTATATAATCATACATTTTTTGACAGATTCATTTCCGGAGATTTTATTTTTGCTGCTATAGTGAAGTATGTCTTTTTCCTAATATATTTTTTATAATTGGTTATTGCTGTCATAAAAAAATTTGATTTTTCAAATTCAACACTGATCTATTTGACACTGCAGAACTCTTACTTTTAAAAGTTCGTCAGTATATTCTTAGCAAATCCAAGAGAATGCCACCTTCCGCAATTGATGAGACTTTATTTTCCATCCGGTACTCATATTTCGTTTAATTGTTTTGTTAGGATTCCTTTAGCTATGATCTGGCACACAATGTTGATACTTAGAAGGCTAGCAGAAATTTTTGTCTTGTTACTGACTTCAGTGGAAATGCTTTTAATGTTCCACCATTAAGGATAATGTTTGCTCTGAATCTCCGGTAGCTATCCTTTGTTAACGAAGTTAACGTTTTATTACTAATTTGCTACTTTAAGAAAATTTAAACTAGAGGTTAGTGTAGAATTTTATCTAGTGATTTTTGAGCATATGTTGGAAGACCAATATCTTCTTTAATTGGTATAATTTAGTGAATTTTATTCAAAGATTTCTAATATTGAATCAAGTTTTCATTCCTGGGATGAACTGTTTAAGATGAAACTAGTGCATTTGCCTGTTTCATGGAATTGTCTATCCTTGATATTTTTTTTAAACTTGCCTAATCAAAGGGGGAAAAAGTCCTGCATAAAGTCTTTATTATATGGTGATTTTTGCCTATTTAATTTTTTCTATGGTTACTGCACTAATTGGACTTTCTGTCTCAAGCCAGTATTTTCCTTACAAATCATGACTTTAATCTGGATTTTCAAATTTATTAGTGTAAGTTATATTAGGGTTATACCTTTTTATTAATCACTTGCTTGCAAGCGACAGAAGCCCATCTCAAATACATGAGTGTCTGCAAAGTCCGGGGATAAAAATTGGCTTTACCTACTGCTAAATCCACGGGTTCCTTGGGAATTAGTTTCCATCTCCCCTTTTTGCTCCCCTCGTTATTGGCCAACGTTTCAGTCAAGATCTGTCTTCATTCCTTGACTCATCAGATATTTATTGGGTACCTACTATGTGCCAGAATCTTCTATTTCCAGCGTATAAGTGGTCAGAACCTGAGGCAGTACAGCTGCCAGCAGCTCTGAATTTACGTTTTCCCCTTACACTAATTAGATAATGATTATCTTTTAACAAATCCTGAAATAGAATCTCATTGAGCCTCAAACTGAACTGTAGTCAAGGTGTGATTGTATGGTGACATATTTAGGCAGAGGGAGAAGCCTGTGACAGCTCACAACCCAGTTTTCCATGACTGTGGGTGGTATTTGGAGACCTCTGGAAGTTTCCATCTGCTTCCTGAGGGGACCTAGGGAGAGAGCCCAGAGTATAGTGCCAGTGGTCTAGCTACAGAGCCACTGTGGCAGAGTGAGCCCTTACCGCATACCAGAGTGTGGTGGCACCATCCTAGCCCAGGGCCCAGTTGGAAGGCTGCCTGAGACTTCCAGTGCAGGCTAGGCAGGTTGGTGGTGGTGAGTGGAGGGGAGGATCTGGCAACACAGAAGGCTTTCACTTTACCCATACACCATCTTGGAAAGGAGAAGGGAGTGGATTAAACCACTGACAGGAAAGAAACAGCCATAGTAGAAAATTTGATCATAAAATTTCACTGAACGTTATTCAAAAAAGCCTAAACTAATGTGAAAGAGATAGGTAATTTTAATTTAGTAATTTTGTCGTTGCCTCCACCCCTTGCCCAGCCCCCTGCAAAATCCAGAGGTATGAGGCCTTACGATGAAATTTAATCCGTTGTACAAAGAATTCTGTAGGGATTTTTTTTCACTGTCTCTACTGTATGCTGAATTTCCAATTCCAATTAGACTAATTTCCAATTCCAGCTAAATTCTAAATGTCTCTAAAGAGGTACATAAGATATTCAATTCTTAATTTTCATCTGCAATTTTTAAAAAGTGATTTACACCACAGGCATGTATATAACAATGATGTAATGTTCACTGTAAAAAAAATAAGAATGGCATAAATCTTAGACAAATAATTTTTAGCAGTATCATTTATTTGCTGTTATGGCCAGGAATGGATATTTCACATCAGCGTTTTTGGCTACCATTTTAATTTTTTTAACGTTTTTTGAGGAAGATTAGCCCTGAGCTAACTACTGCCAATCCTCCTCTTTTTGCTGAGGAAGACTGGCCCTGAGCTAACATCCATGCCGATCTTCCTCTACTTTATACGTGGGATGCCTACCACAGCATGGCTTTTGCCAAGCGGTGCCATGTCCATACCCAGGATCTGAACCAGCGAACCCCGGCCAGCCGAGAAGCAGAACGTGTGAACTTAGCCGCTGAGCCACCAGGGTGGGCCCCCATTTTAATTTTTTCCACTATTTCTGACTAAATTATAGTCTTTATAACTCATTTATTTTGGTTCTCTTTCCCCATCTGAACTTTCCAAGTCTGGCTTCTGTCCCATAGCTCTGGCCTTTGTTTCCTTGCTCCTGGCCACACCCTGCTCTCTAGAGTAAATATTATGCAAGCCCAATGGGAGAAGGAGTGGCAATCGAGGGGGTTGCCCAGCCTGAACTCACCTCACTGTGTAGACTGAGTCTCTAAGAAGTATAATATACCAAAAGGTGGCAGCTTCCTTAGCCGGCACAGTGATGGACTCTTCATTCAATCATTGACTTATTCATTCTGACATCAAATACTTACTTAGACCTACTCTGTCTCAGGTGCTGTTTTATGCTCTTGAAATACTTAAGGAAACAAAAGATACAAGGATTTTGGTCCTGGGGGAGCTTAATTTTTAGCTCATCATTCTTTTATATTCTTTTGCTTGGCCTTTTGCCTTTGCTATCTTTTAGAGCAAAGATGAAACAAAAGTTGTTTCTAAACCTTCACACTTTGAAAAAGAGTGATTGCTAGGAGTTTCTTCATTTCAAAGGGCGCAGCATGCACGCATGTGCATGCATGTGTGTGTGCAGACGGAAGGTCTCAAGTAACTTCTAAATGTACATGTATACCTGCATGGAGGAGAGTAAAATATGACCAAACATCTGCTTGCTGTTTCACTGCCCTTCTTGTTTTAACAAAGGATTTGATTACAATTTAGAAAAGCAATGCATACGAAGAGATAAAATAATTCAGGAGAAAAAAACCCTAGTCTTTCTTGGAAATTTCCACCTCTCCATTCTCTGGAAGAAATGGATTGATACTAGATGGTCAGATCTGGGGAAGTGGAGGTGAGGAATTGGCCTTGCCGTGTTAGATCTGAGGTCCACTCCCCAGGGAGCTGAGTGCCAGTGTTAGCTCTTGGCACATTGGATACGGTCTGATCCTACTGGAAGGTGGAAGCAGGGAACAGGATGAGTTGTGCATGTCTGTTGTGATGACAAGGAGGTGAGGTGAAGGGCACTGCACAAGCAGACTGATACAGGTGAGGAAATAGATGCATGGGGGACCGTGAGCTTCTTTCAACCCATCCTTGTCCCTTCCCTTTCCTCAGTGGTTCATTCAGTAATCCTGTGTAGGGTTCCACAAGATGTTGCAGATACCAGCGCAAGTGAGACAAGGTGCCTGACCTCCAACTCCTGGAGATGAGCCATGCAGGAGGAGAGACAGCACAGCATCTGCTTCTGTGGAGCTAGGAAAGGCTGCATGGAGAAGAGGACAACTGCCATGGATCTTGGAAGAAAGGTGAGTGGGGCAGGGAGGCGCCAGCAAAGAAAGACAAAATTCAGAGATAAACAGGAAATGAAAAAGGTAATGGAAAGTCAGGGGTGGCTAAAAGCATGCTAGTTGTCACTTCTGGGGATATGTGGAGACCAGTGGTCCTTGAACTGGGTACGAAGAAAACTTCAACTTGTCTGCATTATCTAATGTATTTTTATTTAAAGTTAGACAAAATAGGATAAAATGTTAACAGCTGTTGATTCTGGGTATAGCTATTTATGCAGTTCAGTACTCTGTATATTTAATTGTGTTTTTTTACTCTATTTTACTTTATTTTTTACTCTTTTCATTTAGTTTTTCAAATAAAATTTATTTGTATATATCTCACCATACATACATCCATCGTGCGTACATCCTATTATGTACACAGATCCTATGTATCTGGCCAGGATTTTACTTCCTTCTGAAAGGTGACCCCTGGAAGCTACAACTGTGTTTGCTTCCTGAATTACTGGACCTTCCCAGAAATCCCCAGGCCCCATGTGACCTGATGATACTTGCTTGGATGTGAGTCCCTGCCATTGGCTCTTTGAGAGGAGTGGATGATCTCCAGGTCTGTCTTCTCTCTGCACTTGGCTGACATGAGCTGGGACGTAGAAGACACATGGAAGTGGCCATGAGTCACCTGGTGCTTGGATGAGCCTGAGCTTCTCCAGAAAGTAGTAGGAAGGGCAGGTCTTGGTGGAAGACGTCCTCACCTAAGTGGTATGGTACCTGATTGAAGTTTCCCAGAAAGCATGAGGAACGTTGGGCGGAGAGTTTCACTCTCCTTCAACAATAAACAGAAATAGTCCACTTGACTCCAAATGAACTAAATGGCAGAGACATATTCTCACATTAGCTTCTCTCTTCACCCTTTAACAGAGCCCAAAGAAAGAAATTACCATTCCCCTTCCTGCTGGAAAATGACAATCTCTCAACAAATAAACCACACATTGTATCACTTGAAACCAATTTTATCTTTTGAAAAAACTACTCTTTAAAAAATTCTTCTTTTATGAAACAAAAGGCCCTTTTTTTTTTTTTTTTTTTTTTTAAATAGTTCTTATGGAGCAAAACCTCTGAACAGATAACCTTGCCCATGAGCGTTTGGGGTAAATTTAGATCATATGGAAAAGTGTCTCTCACGGTTTTCCCCGTCTTCAAAGCACTCAGCCTGGTTGGTTTCCTCCTCATCTGCCACCATGGCAGCTCATTCCCATGCCTCTGCCTCTGCTTACGCTGTTGCCCTCAGCTGAACTTCCTAATTTGCTGTAGAGTCCGTTGCAATGTTGTGCACACAGCAGGTGTTCAATAAATACCTAATTGCCTGTTTTTCATAGAGTGATCCTGTGTTCCCTGGAAGTCCCTGAAATCCTTTCAGAGGCTCAGCAAAATCTTATGAAAAAGTATTTTCGTAATAAGACTAGGAAGTTATTCTACTCTTTTTGATCTCAGTATTTCAAATATAGGAAATATCAATAGATAGAATCTATATAATCAAAGCTTGGTGGGGTCCTTAATAATTTTTAAGAGTGAAGGAGTCCTGAGACTTACTGCCCTAATTGATTGATTAAAGAAATGTGTAGCTTCACCAAGATGTGGTAGCATATACTATGCAATCCCAGTGCTCATCTCTGAAAATACCTTAAATCCTGATGTGCCAAGATATGGAATATGAGTCAATACTACTCTCAGATCCTCTGAGAGAGCCAGTGGGACCAGGGTGGCTCTTAGGTTTTGAGATCCCATTCAATCTCAGATTTAGTTGGGACCAGTGGTCTACTGAGTTCAGTTAGGACTAGATGACAAACTTTGGACTAAGACAATGAAGGGATAAATCAAGAATGTTTAAATTGTTAATATAATGAAATATATCACTCTGGATGTTTAGAATCAGTTTCAGTTATCTTCAGCAAAAAATAATTTATTAAAGAACCTTAAGGATCTTTTCAAGTCTTTTGTGGCCTGTGGCTGAAAACCATGTATAGATCCTCCCAAGGCACTTGCATGGCTGATCCTTGCCCTGGTGCTAGTGTCCCTGGTGATTCTGAAGGCTGGAGGTCTTGGCCACCTCCCTCACTGGAATAGATTCCATACAGCACCTCCTTCTCCACAACAATGACTTATGCTTTACATTGTCATGTGGATGCATCCAGTTGGAACAGTCTAAGGCTCACACCTGTACCCAAGCTACAAGGGAGGTCTAGAGAGTGAGGTTCTGGGTTCTATGTTGGGGATGCAGAGACTTTAGGTAGGAAATTCTCCAAACATTGAAAGAGTGTTCACAAGTTATGTGGGGTCAAAAAAGTAGGACAGATATCCCCATAGTCCTCCCCTTGGCCATCCAACATCCACCCTTCTCCCATACTGGCATACCTTCGAGATATTGCAAGTTTGGTTCCAGACCACTGCAGTAAAGTGAATATCGCAATAAAGTGAGTCACACAAATTTTTTGGTTTCCCAATACATTAAAAAATTATTTTTACATTATACTGTAGTCTATTGAGTATGCAATAGCATTATGTCTAAAAAGAACAATGTACGTGCCTTAATTAAAAAATACTTTATTGCTAAAAAATGCTAGCCATCATCTGAGCTTTCAGTGAGTCATAATCTTTTTGCTGGTGGAGGGTCTTGCCTCGATGTTGATGGCTGCTGACTGATCAGGGTGATTGCTGAAGGTTGGGGTGTCTGTGACAATTTCTTAAACTAAGGCAACAGTGAAGTTTACCACGTCGATTGACTCTTCCTCTCTGTAGTACGTGATGCTGTGTGATAGCATTTTACCCACAATAGAACTTCTTTCAAAATTGGAATCACTTCTCTCAAACCCTGCTGCTGCTCTATCAACTAAGTTTATGTAATATTCTAAATCCTTTGTTGTCATTTCAACAATCTTCACAGCATCTTCACCAGGTGATTTAATCTCCACCAGGTGAGGTGGATTTAATCTCAAGAAACCACTTTCTTTGCTCATTCGTAAGGAGCAACTCCTCATCTGTTAAAATTTTATCGTGAGATTGCAGCAATTCAGTCACACCTTCAGGCTCCACTTCTGATTCTAGTTCTCTTGCTGTTTCCACCACATCTGCAGTTACTTCCTCCACTGAAGTCTTGAACCCCTGAAAGTCCTCCATGAGAGTTGGAATCAGCTTCTTCCAGGCTCCTGTTAATGTTGGTATGTTGGCTTCTTCCCATGAATCATGAATGTCCTTAATAGCATCTAAAATGTTGAATCCTTTCCAGAAGGCTTTCAATTTGCTTTCCCCAGATCCATCAGAGGAATCACTGTCTATGGCAGCTATAGCCTTAGGAAATGTATTTCTTAAATAATAAGACTTGAAAGTCCAAATTACCCCTTGATCCATGGGCTGCAGAATGGATGTTGTGTTAGCAGGCAAGAAAACAACATTAATCTCATTGTACATCTCCATCAGAGCTCTTGGGTGACCAGATGCATTGTTAGTGGGCACACATATTTTCAGAGGAATCTTTTTTTTCTAAGCAGTAGGTCTCAACAGTGGGCTTAGAATACTCAGTAAACCATGTTGTGAAAAGATATGCTGTCATCTAGGCTTTGTTGTTCCATTTATAGAACACAGGCAGAGTGTATTTAGCATAATTCTTAAAGGCCTAGGATTTTTGGAATGGTAAATGAGCATTGGCTTCAACTTAAAGTCACCAAGTGCATTAGCATCTAACAAGAAACTCTGCCTGTCTTTTGAAGCTTTGAAGCCAGGCATTGACTTCTCCTCTCTAGCTATGAAAGTCCTAGATGGCATCTTCTTCCAATAGAAGGCTGTTTCATCTATATTGGAAATCTGTTTAGTGTAGCCCCTTCATTAATTATCTTAGCTAGATCTCTGGATAACTTGCCACAGCGTCTACATCAGAACTTGCTGCTTCACTCTGCACTTTTATGTTATGGAGATGGCTTCTTTCCTTAAACCTCATGAACCAACCTCTGCTAGCTTTAAACTTTTCTTCTGCAGCTTCCTCACCTCTCTCAGCCTTCACAGAATTGAAGAGAGTTAGTTAGGGCCTTTCTCTGGACTATGCTTTGGCTTAAGGGAATGTTGTGGCTGGTTTAATCTTCTATCCAGACCGCTAAAACTTTCTCCGTATCAGCAATAAGGCCGTTTTGCTCTCTTATCATTTCTGTATTCACTGGAGTAGCACTTTTAATTTCTTTCGAGTACTTTTCTTTTGCATTCACAACTTGGCTAACTGGTGCAAGAGGCTTAGCTTTCGGGCTGTCTTGGCTTTCAACATGCCTTTCTCACTAAGCTTAATCATTTCTAGCTTTTGATTTAAAATGAGAGATATGTGAATCTTCCTTTTACTTGAACACTTAGAGGCCATTGGAGGGTTATTGATTGGCCTAATTTCAGTATTGTTGAGTCTCAGGGAACAGGGAGGCCCAAGAATAGGGAGAGAGACAGGAGAACGGCTGGTAGAGGGAGCATTCAGAACGCACACAACATTTATTGATTAATTTTGCTATCTTATATGGGTGCAATTCGTGGAACCCCAAAACAATTACAATAGTAACATCAAAGATCACTGATTGTAGATCATCATAACAAATATAATAATAATGAAAATGTTTGAAATATTGTGAGAATTGCCAAAATGTGACACAGGGAGATGAAGTGAGCAAATGCTGTTGGAAAATGATGCTAATAGACTTGCTCAACGCAGAGTTGCCACAAACCTTCAATTTGTAAAAAAATGCAGTATCTGTGAAGCACCATAAAGTGAAGCAGAATGAAATGAGGTATGCCTATATATATAGTCCTCCCTTGGTATCCATGGGGCGTTGGTTCCAGAGCCCCACCATGGATACCAAAATCCACAGATGCTCAAGTCTCTTATGTGAAATGGTGTAGTATTTACATATAACTTATGCACAGTCTCCTATGTACTTTAAATCATCTCCAGATTACTTATACATAACACAATGTAAATAGTTGTTATACTGTATTGCTTAGGAAATAATTACAAGAAAAAAAAGTCTGTATGTGTTCAGTAGGCAATTGTAGGCCTTCAACGGTTGGTTGAATCTGTGGATGTAGAACCCACAGATACAGAGGACTAACTGTATAGACATACACATATATACAAAGTCTTCAGATATGTATATATATTGTCTTTTAAATATATGTATTTAAGTATATATTTAATAGACTTTGTTTTTTAGAGCAGTTTTTGGTTTACAGCAAAATTGAGAGGAAGGTATGGAGATTTCTCGTATACCCACTGCCCCCACACATGTGTAGCTTCCCCATTATAACATCTCCCACCGGAGTGGTACATTCATTACAATTGATACACCTGCACTGACACATCATCATCACCCAAAAACCACATGTAGAGGATTTTATTTTTAAGAAGATTGGCTCTGAGCTAACATCTGTTGCCAATCTTCCTCTTTTTTTCTCCCCAAAGCCCCAGTACATATTTGTGTATCCTAGTTGCAAGTCATTCTAGTTCTTCTATGTGGGATGGTGCCATAGCATGGCTTGATCGGCAGAGTGCAGGGCCATGCCCAGGATCCTAACTGGCGAACCCTGGGCCACTGAAGCAGAGCCACTCAGCCATGGGGCTGGCCGCACATGTTAAGGATTTTGATTTTTATCTTAAGAGTAGGAAGAAACCATTGAAGGGTGTTCAACAAGGAAGCGTTATCTTCTGACGTGCATTGTGAAGAGTTCAATGGCTGTAGAGTGGAGAACAGATTAGAGAGCCGTGGAATGAGAGGGGAAACAGGATGACTGCTGAGGACATTAGGTGAGAGGATGGTGGCTTTGATCAGGTGTGTGAATAGAAGTGGAGAAAACTGGATGCCTTCAAGAGGTATTTAGGAGTTAGACTATAGATGTTTGCAACAGACCAATGCTCCTGTAATAACAAGAGCACCCTGCAGTTTTAGTTGTAACAACTAAAAAATAAAGATAGAATATAATATCATATTTTTTTTTAGGCCAATAAAATATTGTGGGTGGAAAGAAATCTAAAGGAACTCTATTCTACAAAGAGAGAATTCTCTTCTAGATGAGAGAAGATCAGTGGCCACTTCCCTCCCCAGAGAAGGAAGAGTCAGGCACTCACAGGTGGAAGATTGGGCCTGCCTTAGGCTGAAAGACTAAAGAGGTAAAGAGAAATCAGTGGAGATTTTGATGTCTGTGTAGGGGCTGGCAAGACACACTGGAACCTGGAGGAGTGTCAAGGCTAAGTGCCTTCTCCTGGCCCACCGATTCTCCCTTAGGAGCCCTGTGCTGAGTGTCAGGTGGCCCAGGAATCTAGAGGCTGCAGTAAATCAGAGCAGGACCTCTGGGGACTCATGTCCTGCCCGAGGAAGGAGCCTGTAATACACACAGGATAGAGCTTTCCCCAAAGACATTTGGAGCCAAAGATAAAGTGAAACAATTAAGATGTTGAAGAAAATATGAACAAACTGGATGAAAAGATGGAGAATGTTAACAGAAAAATTGAAATTCCAGAAAATGACCAAAATTATATGTTATAGAACTGTAAAATAAAATATCTGAAGTTAAGAATTCATTGGATTAGTTGAACAGCAGCCACAATATAGAAAAACAGCAAATATTTTGATGAAGGAATGATAAAAATATGGCATACGGCAATGTGTGGGACACAGCCAAGGAGATCTTTAGGCTGTGGGAAGAGCTGATTTGGTAATGGTTGTGAGAAAGTTGTTAAAGTCAACTCCTGGGTTTCTAATTGCAGCTCTGGCTGGATGGTTGTGTCATTCACCCTAATAAGAAATTCTGCAAGATTGTGTGCATGTGTGTGTGTATGTGTGTGTTGTGCGTGAGCACATGCATGGAGGTAGTTGAGTATAAGTGGAGGGTAGTTGGATTTGAAGTGCCTTTGAGGTATCCAAATGGATGTTCCCATTCTATGGATTGTACTTTCCCTTCTGCACCAGGCTAAAAACTACTTATCATCAAGACTTATTTCTTCTTTCTTGGGAAGCCTTTCTTGAACACTACTCTCATCCTAGATTGGGTTAGGTGTTCCTACCTTGTGTCGTCACAGCATCCTATGCATAATTCTAAGAGTAATTTTATATTCTTTACCAAAACATGTTGGGATGAAATTGTCTTTTTATGCCTCTGTCTTACCCAGTGGCCCATAAGTTCTTAGAAGGCAGGAGCACAGTTTCTGGCACAGAGTAGGTGTTCAGTTACAGTTTGTCGAATAGTACTGAACTGTGAAAGATAAATTGAGGTATTTCCTACATATTAAGAACATTTAAAGTCTTTACATTCCCTGCTTCTAAGTAGGTACTGAACATGAGAAGTATAGAGTAGAGATGTTGAGGTAAAAAATTTTTATGGAGAAAATATCATCAAGATCTTTTCTCCCAAAGAAGCTTACAGTTAGAGGTCCTCAATTATAGTTTAAAAAGAGAGAGAGAGAGAGAGATGTATTAATAAGGGGTTTATATTGTAGCTTAGGGAAGGTGAAACTTTGCCTCTTCCCTCTTAGGGTCTGTGGCTGGACCTGAGAATTAAATTGACATAAAACCGATTAACAGGAGAAAAGCACACAGATTTATTCAATATAAATTGTATGTGATGTCAGAACCCTCATAAGGAAATGAAGACCTAAAGAAGTGGGAAAATTTAAATGCTTCTATACTAAGTTGAACAAAGAGAGGCAATTGTGGAAAAGTAACTAAGTATATGGGGAGCTAAAGGGAGCTAAGAATTATTTTAACAAGGTCTGTTTGTACAGAAGTCTCTCCACTTTGATTCCCAGTCTCTGGTGATAATAATGTTTCTTTCCTCCTGGTACAGGGAGGACATCTTCCACATGGAAGTTTTATCTCTTGTTTTCAGGAATAAAAGATGAGGTCACAGCACCCTTCCTGTACCTGCTGTTTTCCAAGTGCCTTTAGCTCAAAATAATCCTTCTGCCAAAAGGATGGTGTATTCTGCCACCCTTCAGTAACCTCAACTATTTCCACTTTGAATTTACAATTGGGCACAAAGTATGACATTAGAGGACTTTGGAGTCAGAAACACCTGGTTTCTAAGTGCAGCTCTGCCACTTGCCAGCTGGAAGACTTAGCTTCTCTGAGTCTCAATGTCCTCATCTGTAAAGAAGGGATGAAAATAATCCTGCCCCATAGGGTTGTTATGAGAGTTGATTCCCTATTCTGTCCTTACCTGTGAGAGGCCTAAACCACCAGGATTGGAGAACAATCTAAGAAATAGGATACTACACGTTATCAGTCCCAGGCCAAGTCACACTGACACCCCTGAGTGAGCCTCTGCCTCTTCCCAGGGAGGGGAACATCAGGTCTGCAATGCCCTAAGAGATCCCAAAGATGCAAGACTGGGTTTCCAATTTTCTCACAATTATAGACTCCTCTTTCTTTGCTCCTTCTTCTGATTTCAACCAGGTTTCTACCTAGTGCTTCCCTTGAGGTAGTCAATACCTCCAGAGGTCCCAGTTAGCCCTGTACATCCACTTCTTGATATACCATGTCACTATACTATAAACAATGGTCCAGTATCTTTGTCTTTATTGACACCTGCACTGTCTTCCCTTGGAGATATGCTTAATCATTTTTGATTTTCTTCCCATCATAGGTCAACCACATTACACTTTTGTCACGTGCAAAGAACCAGAGATTTTCCTTCCATTATGTCTTGTAGACATAAGTTGTTGTCAACACCAGTTGATCTGTCTGTATTTTTTCAGTCCTTGACCTTTCTTTTTATTGTTTACTTATTTTGTACGAGACTTTATCCTCACATTGTCTACTTATTTCTAAAAATACTATCTGATTTAAACACATTAACACATATTTTTTAGTTATCTTGGCTCAATTTTCTTCCCCCAAATGAGGATTAAATATAAAAAGTCAGAGAAGCATATAACATGAGGGCCTGATGCAAGGTAGACGCTTAATACCTGAAAGCTTCTGATGGAAACATACTTTGGAAAATTCTGTTAATTATTAGATGCTTCCTTAGCTATGGATAAATGTAAGGAACGACCACTAACAGGCTATTCAGTCAGAATCCATTCAGAAACTGCCCACTTGTAGGATCAGAGAAACAAGGAGGAAAGGTTGGAATTATTAAATTTTAGAAACTTGGAGAAAGGGCCTTGAAGAGCAGAGGTTAGTAGATCTCTGAGGCAAGCATCCTGTCCAAATGCTACTGGTGCCCCATAGGTATGGAATTCAGAACTCTGAGGACAGTAGTGCTGCCTGGCTGGTACTTGTGCCTCAGGAACTTGGAGGAGGTGTCACATGGAGGTAGGACCAGATCTCTAAGGAGGTGGCATTGGCCAACTGGTGCTGGTGCCTCTGAGGGATTTCTGTGAGATTATGAGGTTATGAGGTTCTGGTATGGGAAAACGGCAAACTGGAATCAGCCATTGCTTCTAGAATAAATTGCTTCTTCTGGATCAAAGAAGTGTTGCCAGGGGGCTGCTAACTGGAATAGGAAGCAAACAAGAAAGAGAATGTCTCTTCTCCCTGCTCCAGCCTTGCAGTCTCCTTTCAGCAACCTCTTAACAGTGGAACCTGATGGGACACTGGAGAGAATCCCAGTCTTCCCTACCCCCCAGGGAAAGAACAGTAACACAGTTTCCCCGTGGTAATCAAGAGAAATCACCCAAACAATACAGCATCTTATTTCTCTCCTTTTGCTTGTTTATTCAGTGGCACAAAGAGCCTAAAAGGTAAGTAGCGACTCAACTTCCAATTCAATGGAACTTTTATTTTTTCTCCCTGGTGGAGGCATTCCTCCCTTAGGAACAAAGACTTCCAAACCAGAAGAACTTGAAGTTGAGGGGAAGGGAAGCAAGAACTCTGAGAGAGGGTAATTAAATGTCGTAGATAGTCATTCCCACTTCCACCACTTAATTCTCGGATTCAGGCATTCTGATTATGGGAGAAACAGTACCATATATTGGTTGTTGAATCAAAACATATTCTGCCTTCCGTACGATAATATCCATTCTTCCAGGGGGTTATCTCTCAACTAGCATCATAATTGAGTCTTCAGTAAGTTATTCCACCAGTCTACCAGGTCACTTTGGGGAGGGGGACTAAGAGGTAATTAAGAATCATCCAAATGATTGGCTTTCATATTCTCCCCTAATGCTTACAAAGATTTTGGTATTTTCTATAGTAATTATGATACCACAGAAGCAAGTAGCTTGATAGAATGGTGGAATAGCTTACTGAAGACTCAGTTATGTTTCTGAGGAGGTGTTTTCCTCAAAAGGAAATCAAGGTCATCCTTCCGCATATGTGTTGGGCATGCAAATTTCTGAGAGAAGAGTTGAGAAAGAATCTCATCTCAAGATGTACGTTTATTGACCTCACTTGATCACTCCAAATAAATCATCTTATTTACTCTTCCCATTACCTCTGAGCAGTGAAGTCATTTGAAGAAGTTTGGCCAAGATCACTCTCTAGTTAGTAGACAATCTTTCTGTCACCAAAGCCTATCCACTTAAGGAAACTGGCGCAGTGTCATTAATATTGAACAAGAGTATTTTTGTACATCCTATAAATTCTGGGATGTCTTAGCTGGGATTAATTAGTACTGGCAATCTCGTCGTCTTCACTTTGGGGAAAGATCTGTACTTGCGCAGATAAAAAAATGACCTATTATTTTTTTCATCAACTGGAGAACCCCTTTGCTGATTCGGTTCCTTGATGGGAATAGCTACAAAAAGTTCACACCCAATTGCCCTCCAGACCTGTTCGTTTGGGAAGCACATCAGAAAAACAACCTGGCTAAGAGAGGGCAGGTCTCATTAATTACTGGCTTTGATCCCCTTCAGAGCCCAGCACACTATGAAGTACAGAATTATTTGGAAACTGATGTCCTGACTCAACCTATTCTTCTGGAGAACCTCACTACCTCCAGAGGAGAAAAATTGCAGCCAGCCAGAAACTGATTTTTGTTTAGCTACAATCTCAGCTTTCCAGAAGGCAACAGGTTCTTGACTTACGGAAAGTGCTGGCAAGGCTGTTGGCAATGTCCGTAACAGCCCTTTATTTGCTTTTCTAAATTTTCTTCTTGGAATTTAATTTACATATATTAAAATGCACACACATTAAACATTCAGTTCAATAAATTTTGACTATTGTGTGTATTCATGAATTGATTAAACAAAACAAGGTGTGGAACATTTCCCTCACCCTAGAATGTTACTTCTTGTCCCTTTCCAGTCAATTCCCCCTCGACACACACATAACCCCGAAACAACTACTGTTTTGATTTCTATAACCATAGATCACTTGGATTTCATATACATAGAATCATACAGTGTGTACTTTTTTGTGTCTATCTTCTTTCACTCATCATATGTCTTGAGATTCATCTATGTTTTTGTGTATATCAGTAGTTTTTCCATTTTATTGCTACTTAGCATTCATTCGTTTGAATTTACTAAAATTTATTTATTTTTCCATTTATAGACATTTTGATTGTTTCTAGTTTGGGGTTGTTTAAATTTCCTTTTTGAAAAGATTCAGATTATTTAACTGGAATAGACTACATGCAAAATTGTGAAAGGGCAGCATATATTTTGCAAAGAGGAGATTTCTTTGACTAAAGTTCTTTCCTTTTCTGAAGAGAAAATAGAATTAAGTTTGTTTTGGGACAGAGAGGATTTCAAATGGACTTCAAAAATTCTTAGTTGTAAGGTTTGAGAGACATGAAATTCTCTTCCAAAGGAACATGTGGCATCTCCTTTATTGAAGGACCTCAATGATATTCATTCTGATTGATTTGGGATAATTTGGATGAAATTCAGAGGCAAAAGGAATGACAAAATCAATATGCTCCAGATGTTATTTTTAGACCTAAGCTGATGTAGCCAACATTCTTTCAAGAAAGTACTTCATTAGCTGCCATGGTGCAGAGATGTGCTATGCTGTCTGGACTCTCTACACTGCTCAAAGGAAAAACTTCAACTTCCCCTAATATGCTGAAATTGCCTCCTATGACTTATTTATGTGTTCATTCAGTCATTTGCTCATTTAATACATACTTGAGTATCAACTCTGAGCTTTGCTAGAGGTTAAAATTGAATAAAACTTCCTTCTTTTGACGTTATATGGATTGATTGAGGCCTCTTGTAAGGGCCTAATATAAAAGTATTCCATGTTATTGCTTGGCATATACTTGAGATGCTAAGCATGTAGGTAGCAATCATTACATATATTATGGCAAAAACTGGGCTTGTGCTTTTCTTCAGACTGGAGGGTCACTCCATTTCCACATGGGGGTAAGATAATCAGATCTGCTGAACTGTGGCAGCAATGACCTCACATTTAATCTTCCTTCTTGGCCTCTCTCTTCCTACTCCTTAACTCTTCCCCAGGGAAGGATGAGTGGCTTATGTGATTGAAGGATTTGGGAGAAAGAATTGTGCAAACTCATCTCAACTCCTTTTTCCATTCCTCTATCTTTACAGAGTGTTATTATCTGTAGTTTGCCATGTGGTAAAAGTGGCCTGCCTCTGGAGAGTGGAGACAGTGATAGGACTGAAGTTGTCCAGTTCTGCTAGGAACTGGGTGAGCAAGTGAGTTTAATTCAAGAGTGAAATATTGGCAAGACCATCTGGCTCCAGCTCTAATGCCATCTTCTCCAGTCAAATTTTCCAGTAAAGAAAGTAGATGTTTTGAATATACTATCTTTAAGTATACCAACTTTCCTAAGCTTATCTATTTCCTAATTTAACTTGCACTAGGGTGGGGAAGAGGAGTGTGATAAAATGTACTTTAAAAAACTTGCAAATAGGGCCGGCACAGTGGCGCAGCGGTTAAGTTCGTGTGTTCCACTTCAGTGGCTGGGGTTTGCCAGTTTGGATCCCCGGTGAAGACCTGCACACCACTTGTCAAGCCATGCTGTGGCAGGCATCCCACATATAAAGTAGAGGAAGATGGGCACAGGTGTTAGCTCAGGGCCAATTAATTCCTAAGTTAGAGATAAAACTAGTTAGTGTTCTGTGGAGCAATAGACTTTAAGCTTTGGGATATCATTTCTTCTGAAAAGGAATTACTTGCATTTCTACTGGACAAAAAAAATTTGCAACTTATCAATCTTCTCCAAGTAAACAAATAACTTTACAGAATTGGGGCTTTAATCAAAAGTAAATAATAGTCAAAATCACCTTCTCTTACATCAGATGATCCTTGTTAGACAATATGATGTCTTAGACAATGCTCTAGTGTGGCTTTCAAAAGGCATGAGGTAATCTTTTTGCCATATTTCCTAGTTTTGATACTTTTCCTTAACAGTTGTTCTTTATCAGGACACCAAAAATCCTAAAAGACAAGCAATTATTCAATAAAGAATAGAAGAAAACACCCTTGCATAGAATATGGCCAACTGAAGGTAGTTGCCACTAACTGGGCACCATAACCACCACAAACAGCATTCCTAAAATTAATCCATACTCTACAGCATCTGTTATGTACAGAATGTTTGTGTAGCACCAAAATTCACGTGTTGAAATTCTGACCCTCCAATGTGATGGTATTAGGAGGTGGATTCTGGGAGATAATTAGGTCTCAAGAGTGGAACTCTCATTATGGGATCAGTGCCCTAATAAGAAGAGACATGAGAGAACTTGTTTCCTTTCTCTCTGCTTTCTGCTCTGTGAGGCTACCAGGAGAAGACAGCTATCTGCAAAACGGGAAGAGGGCCTTCACCAGATACCAGATCTGCCAGTTGCTGAGCTTGGACTTCCCAGTCTCCAGGGCTATGAGAAACAAATGTCTGGCATTTTAGCTACCCAGTCTATGGTATTCTGTTATAGCAGCCCAAATTGACTAAGATAACATCTGTACAGTGACTGATTTGGGACAGAGATCTTTACCTTTCAGATGAGTAAGTAGCAAAATGTACCTTCATATTACTACATTAATTGGATGTTGTTATTGAATTGAATGGAGTTATTTACTGCCTGGACCATCTCATGTGTTCCTGTAGGCATTAGCCTCTACTTTTATTGCCCATATGAATACTAAGGAGTATCTGATATAAATATAGTTTTATTGTGAATCATTAATACTGAGTTCTTCAAACAATGATTGACCAGAAAGTTTCCATTTCTTCTTGAAACCACATCTGGTTTCTGTGCCATAAACAGAACAGAGCATTTGTGTACCTCTTAGCCATGGCTGGAAGCAAAGGACCTGGTTCATCTAAAAATGTATCTAGTCATTTTGACTAAAGATAAGTGGAACTAGGGCACAAAACTGTTTTATGTCATTTTGTAATGGAATTTGTGCTGTCAACTTCCTATTCCCAGTAACTCTGAGAATCACAATTATTTTTAGGAAAAAGATTCTGAGGGAACAGTAATAGCCTGGTATCTATTTAAAGATGAAATAGCTTGGCTCTTCGATTTTTTCTTTTTATGGTATCAGGAATTGATAGCAGGAATATAATTGGAAATTGTATTATGATTTGAAATGGTGAAGAAAGCCGAATAATTCTTAACAATTTATTAAATTGTAAAAGTTCAATAATAGGATATTTTGTCCAAGGTCTTCTTGTACTTTTCATAGAATATTCAGTTGAGAGAGTTGGATTACAGCCTATTGCATATAAAATTGATACAGATTTATGAGGAAATGCCTAAAGAAATTCAGTGGTGCCCTTTTGAAAATAGGAGAATTATTGCATAGTGAAATATGCCTGAGAAGCCAAATTAAGGTATAAAGATAGATATTAATATATAGTCTATGTGCTAGGCTTTTGTTAAAATTGTTTTATATACTTGTTTTAGTGACGTGCATTAAGCTAAATAAGGTAAATTCAGAGCTAGACATTTTCCCCTTCTTATGTAAGAACGTAGAAAGGAGCCTTGTTAAAGTGAAAGATGCCAGGTGTGATGTGAGTTTTCCCCTTTATTTGAGGATTTTAAATGTTGCCAAAGAGGATGAGATAAAAAACAAACGTTTGGAAAAAACTCATCTTTGTTAAGAAGAGATCAATAAGTTGGTAACCCATGAGATATGTTAGACAAAGAAAGCAGAGAATATGTGTGTGAACACAGACAGAAAGTGATGGAAGGAGCAAATGGACACTAAATATTCATAATGCACCAACTATCCTTGAGCTGCTTGATATTTGTGAGATCTTAAACCAGCCACCTATTAGTGACATCTGATATGGCACCTGTTCTCTGCCAGATTAAAAACTGTAGCTGCTCATCAGGCTAATTAGTGAGATGCACTTGGCCCCAGGCTCTTGCCCCTGCAATAGCTTGCCTGATAGCGCCCTTACAGGCAACCATTGCATCAACATAATTTCCTATAGGACACCAGGAATTGAGAGGAAGGACGTTTCAAAAGCTTGGACCTATCATCATATAACTCAGGCAGTTAGTTTTATGTTTGTATCCATTTATGGTTTCTCCTATCTTTTATCAGTTTTTTTCTGTAAACCACATTGTTTAATTCTTATAGTGTGTCATTGATGGTAATGGCATTTATTGTTCTTTCATAGATTTGGACCTGCAAGTTTCCCCTTCATCTAATTGTATGTTTTATGTTCCTTCCTCTCCCTCCTTCCATCCTTTCTTCCCATCTCTTCTTCCTTCCTTTCTTTCCTTCTTCCTTTTCTCCCTTTCTCTCTTTTCCTTCCTTCCCCCCTCCTTCCTTCTTTCTCTTTTTCTCTTTCTTTTTTTCTCTTTCTTGCATCTTCCTTCCTTCCTTTTGTTCTCTCTTTCTTTCTTTCCTTCCCTCCCTCCTTCCTTCCTTTCTTCTTTCTCTCCCTCACTCTCTCTCTTTCTTTCTCACTCTCTTCTCCCTCTCTCTCTAATTTTTTTCACGCTCCTTGTTGCTGCTTCTACATGGTTTATTTTAGAAATGTTTTGAGGTGGTCTAATGGGGTAAGCAAGTGCAGCAAGATAGTATTTATGAAAATAGGTGAAAAAGAAAGGTGAAAATCTTGAGTGGGAATGGAAGGTGAAACTAGAAATACTGTACGCCAAAGAGTCTTCTTTATTAAAGAAGAGCTACAAACTTGGCTCTGAGCCTTCTAGAAGTTAGTGTGAAAAGGGCAATTGATTAGTCATTGTGTATCCAACTCTGGGGTACATTGCTAGTTTGAACAAAATTGGATTCTGTTAGTAAGGAATAAAATGTTATTGAGTAGAAAAGTAGCAGTTTCTACCACATTCCACCCCTTTGGCTTTGTAACATTCAGACACACCCTTCCTCTTATAAATAAAATATGTTCCTAGCCCCTTCCCAAGGAGCACCCCACCATTGTCTCATCCAGTTGTTTCATTCAATTCAAAGACAAAGATCTCTGTGTGATGAGCTGTCCTTTTCATCACGGCTTGAGGTGGCCCATCATAGTCTGGTGATCAATAAGCTTCAACAGAAGTTATAAGTCTCCACTTGGAAAAAGGGAGACTGAGGAAGCCAGGCGCTGGCCCACATAGCACATATCAATTTTTGCTGGGCAGGGACAATGACGACTCTCTACTCTAGTGGTGAACTAAATTCCTTGGTTAGCCAAATTTGGGAGGATCTTCTTGTTTATTACTCTCCATGGCAGCATCCAAGGAAGGCTTGGAGAGGACACTCTTTTGAGGGCAGAAGAACTTCCAGAACTCATTTCCCGTGGGTACAATTTTTGAGGCTCTGGGATTCCTTTATAAGTTGATCAATTAAATAATGTTTGAGATTTATTTAGAAATACAGTTCCCTCTAAAAATTTAGTAGGTTTTCCGTCTCTTCCAGTCAATTCTACAAGTGAACAACCACAGACAAAGATCTTGTGCAGTTACAATGTTAAGGCCTGAGAAATATTGGTTCCTAGTAACAGGTCTTCATTTTCCGTACATCTTCCTCTCATTTTTACTTACTTGCCATTGGCAATGTGAAATCAAAAATTTGAAGGAAAAGAAATCTTTTACCCTTCTTTACCAACAGGTTCACCTCCTTTGTCTAGCAAAGAACCTGAAGAGCTGGGAACCAAATACCAGCCCCTGGTGAGGCCACTGCTTCAGCTCTGGTAGGAAAGGCTTCAGTCCGGGGTAGGAAAGCAGTATGCTTTTTTCTCGAGGTTGGAAGACTCTATATCATAGGCTTCTCCGACAACTTTAGATTGCAAACTACAGGCATAGACCTGCCCTCTTAGCTGCCAGACTGACCAGCTGTTATCTCCATTCATCTCTCTCAGGTAGGACTTTGCAAAACTCAGCAATGAGTAACCCACACATTTTGAATTTCCCTATCACTTTCTCGAATACTGTAGTAAGCTCAAGGTCTGTGCATGAAATCAGATGTTCAGGCACCATATAAAAAAGCTCATCAAATTTCCAGCTTGAAATAGGTGGGACATATAGTTGCTTACCTTTCTACCTTCTTTATCTGGAAAATTCACATTTTGGTTCTTTTATGTGCAACATTCTACTATTAGGTGCTGCGCTTTGCATCAGTGAAGAATGCATATGCAAATAACAGAAAATTTCTTACACTGGCTTAATCAGACAGAGGCTGGCACTAGTCAGCTCAGGCTGCCATAACAAAATACCACAGCCTGGGTGGCTTAAACAACAGAAATTTATTTCTCAGAGTTTGGAGGCTGGGAAGTCCAAGATCAACTCCTGGTCGATTAGGTTTCTGGTGAGAGCTCTTCCTGGCTTGTGGATGGCTGCCTTCTTTGCATCCACACATGGAGAGGGTGGGGAGAGAGAGAGATCTGTAAATTCAATTAAACATTTGATTTCATGCACAGAGAGAAAGATCTCTCTTCCTCTTTATAAGGTCACCAATCTTCTCATTAGGGCCCACCCTTATTACCTCATTTAACCTTAGCTACCTCCTAAAGGCCCCATCTCCACATACAGCCACATTGGGGGTTAGGGCTTCAACACAGGAATTTTGGGGGAGACAGCATTCCATCCATAGCCAGGTTCTTTTTCTTTTTTTCATATAAAATTCTGGAGGAAGGGAGTCCAGGACTGATGTAGCAGCTCCATGATGCTACCACTGTCTCAGCCTCCATCTGTTTCCCTATCTTGCTGTCCTTAGCATGTGGCTTCTGTTTCAATGGTCACAAGATGCCTGCTTCACATTTGCTCACCTTTCTGCCAGAAAGGACGAAGAAGGGTCATATGATTATCAGGAAGCAAAATTTTTTTCCAGATATTCCTGGCAGACTGTTACTTTCATCCCATTAGTGGGAACCATGTTATATGGAGATCCCTACCTGAGAGGATGGGGTGCTAGACATGTGGGTTTTGTAGCCTGGAATGATTTTGGTTGGAACAAAATTGAAATTCTATTAGGAAGAAAGGGTGCATGCACATGGAGAAGAAAACTCTCAGTGTTTGTTAACAGTGTCCTTCCAGATAGGCTGATAATAACACTCAAAACATAATTCAGTAAAAAAAAAATCAGGAGGGGATCCTAATATAATATATTCTGGATCTATAACTTCTTGATGTTTTAGTTTAATCCACTGAAAAATTTTAAAGTTTTTTCTAGAAATATTTTTTCTGTATTAAAGCATAATTTGATCCACCACCAACTTTCATATTCAGGCCCAGCATCAGATTTTAGTGCTAGTCTCAACTTAAAAGAACCAAGATGACTTGGAGGGTAGCTGAATGTATGTTTCTCTCCAGGAAAAACATGTCTCCCCTCAAGTCAATCACAGGCTCCTTCTGGGTGGAGAATACGTTGGTGATTTGTGGAGGATGTCATGTGAGCTTGTCAAAAGTGAGTCTCCTCCTGATACAAGGACTAAACCGCAGTATCACTTTTTGCCAGTAGATGACGACACCATCTAACATGTGAAGATTCCTGAGTAGAAATTAAGTTTGAGGTATTGAATAAAGAATCAATTTCTTTTTGTCATCGATTATGTTAGACTTTCTACTAGATGATTTTATTTAGAATGATAAACACACGTTTGAATTTAATACCAGAATTCGGTTGTTTATTCATATTTTAAGTAGTGGTAATTAGTGCTTTAAGAAAATAATATTCAAGGCACTGCCAATGATTTATTGTAGGTGAGCAAAATATTCCAGATGAACAAACTATCTTGTGGAGGAACCAGCAGAAAACTGACAGGTGGACTTAACCACTGTGGCCGCAAAGCCTTCAGGTAAAGGTTTTCAATCTTGGCTGTACATTGTAATCACTGGATGGTTAAAAAAATTACTTATGCCTGGGACTTATCCCAAGAGACTCTGATTTACTTGGTCTGGGGTATGACCTGAGCATCAAACATTGTAAAAGTTTCCCAGATGATTATATCGTGCAGCCCAAATGGGAATACCTGCCATTGGCCTATAATTGCCGATGTAATGATTCCATTAGTCTTTGCTGCAATCAGTTGCTCAAAAGGGCCAAACTCACCTAGATACAGAGCAGGTGGTCACCTACTGCGTGTAATCTGTGAGACCAGAAACGTTCTTCCTCTTCCTTATAGAAAAGCTGTGGTGTCTGCACGTCCACCATCATGGGTATATTTCATCATTGCAGAGAGAGAGAGATTAAAAAGAAACTCACAAAACCTTACACTTTGAGCTTTATTCAACATTGCTGTTTTTTTAGTTAATTTGTTTTGTTAGTGGTTTTTCAATGGATATTCTCTGTGTTAAAGGGACACAAGAGAAGAAAGTTTTGGAGTCTGATCATGTCAAAGAGGGAGCTCTCAAGGGCTGTGACCTTGAGTGTGGCTCAAAGAGGATAGGTTCAGTGGGGCCCAAAGGGCCAGGTGTGGGGTCACTGGGAGCTCAGCAGCCGGTAGTAGAAAGATGAGTTACAGAAGACAGGGAGTCTCTGAATATAATCTTTTCCTCGTTAATTCTCAAAACAATCTATGAGAGAATATTCTTATTTTTATTTCTACATATGAGGCAACTGAAAAACATGAGCATTTCAGTAACTTACCCAAGGTCATCCAGCTGGTAAGTGGTGAAACTGGACCATTTGGAGTTCCAACCATTGCACTTCACCCTTCTCATTTATGTCCGCTCCCCTATGAGCTGAATGCCTTCAAGCACATTAGCTGATTCTACCTCTATTTCCTTGTTCATTATCTGGACATGTTAGTGCTCCTCTCTCTTAGGGTTGTGCTACGAAATACAAGATACAGTGCATGTGAAGGCACGCGGAAGACTGAGAGCACCGTGTGAAGGCTTGCACTGTTCACATCCCAGTGTAGGACATCCTCTAATGATCGTTCTGACACTCAGACATTTCTGCCTCTCTAGTCCCATAAAATCTCCGGAAATTTTAAACCACTTAAATAATATGACTCTTTAAACAGGGACATATACTAGCACAAAGTCTGAAAAGCTCATTCAATTATTGATTGAGCAAATATTTCCTAAAAACCTACCATGTGCCTGCTGTTCCACTAAAGATAGAAAGTTAAATGAGCTGTGAATCCCACCTCCAAGGAGCTTATCATCTGGGATTCCAGACAAACAAGGGCATTGCGATTGCAGAACAGTGGTGTCAAATAAATTCTCTGATACATTAGTAATATTAACTCATCGTAGCTCATAGTACTTACTATATGCTAGGCATTGTGCTCAGTGCTTTATGGTTTTAAATTAATTCTCATAAATTCCTAATGAGATAGGTGTTAGTAACATGTCCACATATAGATGAGGAAACTAAGACACAGAAAGATGACATAACTTGCTCAAGGTCTCCCAGCTAGTAAAAGGAGAATCAGGATCTGGACTCAGACAATCTGACTCCAGAACCTGAAGGGATGCATCTAAGTAAGACTGAGGAGACCTGTGCAAGCTTCCTAGAGGATGTGAGCCTTCAACATGTGCACGTTCTCACTTTTAGATCCCTCCAACAAGTGTGTATTGAAATCATGTAATACAAGTACTTGATAGCATTATTTCACTTGCATTGATCCCTCCATATCCACATTAGACAAATGATAAAAAGGAGTGCTGCAGCGTGGGAACCCTCCATGCTGCACCATGAGCAGCTTGAGTAGATGGATTATTTACACCCCGAATCATAAGGGTTAAGGTGATGAATGGGATGGGATGACTACAGTTTATGAATAATACAAATATTAGGTACTTCAATGGAGAGTTTGAAGTTGATGGCAAATTCCTTTTCAGGCACTGAATTGAGATCCTATCACAGGGCATGGTGGTGGGACTGGTGACTTGCTTTGTTTGTTGTGCAGTCCATGCGTAATGGACTGGTCCATGTGCAAAAATTCTGCACCATTGGTTTTGGCTGTATCATGAAGATGTGCTTTTAAACATCAAAGATAACCTTTCATTGGAGGCCAAATATAGGCTTAGAGGTTTCATACTTGGTGATGAATTTGAGTGGTGTTAAGACAATTCCCCAATCCCAAATATCTTGATAGCACCACTCAGTTACTGAAGCCTGGAAGTTCACCATTAATGCTTTTGTTCGTTCGACAGACAGCACCTATTAAAATGTGAACATCTCTCCTGAGGGGAAGGATCACCTATTGAAATGTTGGCAGTCATTGAATTGGTTTAGCAGTGACTTCCTAGTCAGGTGACTAAGCAGAAGGTAGAATAAAAGATGGTGAAGGCCCCTGACCTATAGATGTAAGTGGGGACTGGAGAGGGAAGAAGGGAATTAACAAAGGAAGGGTTGGGTACTGAGGCCAAAAAGCCCATTGCACAGTTCTGCTCTGAACAAAAGATATTATCAAAGACTAATACCCTAGGGACAAAGTTACATGAAGGAAGCCTTTTTCACTCAGGAGGTGACTGACTAGGAATACCTAGAGATCCTGCTGCCTTCTTTCCCATTCAGTCTATTTGCCATCCAGCAACCAGGGTAATTTTGATGAAGAGTAATTGGGATCATGTCACTCCCTGTTTGAAATCCTTCGATGGCTTCCCATTGGACTTAGAATTACGTCCATCAGACCTCCTTCACATGGCCTCCAGGCCTACTGGATTCCCTGCCTATTTCTCAGACCTCGACTTACCCCAGGCTCTTTGTTTATCCTTGTAGTGCTCAGTAAGCATTTTTCAGTGATAAATTATTAGAAAAGTGAGGTGTCTGCCCATACGTAAAAATTATCAACACATCAGGCACTAAACCAGACACTCAGATACTCAGCTTTGTTCATGTTCCATGCCCCTTTTCCACCTTTATTTCTGCTCCTTGCCTTCTCTTATCCTGCCAAGCTGGAGGTCAGGTGTATTTCTGTTTGTTTTTGTTATTTACTTATTTTTAAAAACAAATCAGAGGCTGAACACTGGCCCTCAGGAGGTGTCTATGGCTCCCACCCTCCTCTGCAACTCCTCAGAAGAGGACACATCGAGAGGCAGCCAGTTCTGTTTTGGTTCCTGTTTGCTGCCCTTTTCATTGTTGTCTCTCTTCTAGCTCCTTTTGCAGGACCAATCAGTCTGCCAGGCCTCCTGCTATGGCATCTAAGTAGTCCTGCTCTTCCTAGAGGCTAATGGCTCTCCTGACCTGGCCTTGTCTTTGCTTCCGAAACAGCACAACTGAACTGAAATGAATTGAACTCAAGTCCCAGTCCAGACGTTTAGTGGCTGTATGATCCTGAGCAGTTTCCTTAACCTGGCTATAGTTTTCCCATAGAAAAATGGGGAAAATAAATTTTTTTTTTTTTTTTTGGAGGAAGATCAGCCCTAAGCTAACTACTGCCAATCCTCCTCTTTTTGCTGAGGAAGCCTGGCCCTGAGCTAAGATCCATGCCCATCTTCCTCTACTTTATATGTGGGACGCCTACCATAGCATGGCGTTCCAAGCGGTGCCATGTCCGCAGGGGGGATCCGAACCGGCGAACCCCAGCCACCGAGAAGCGGAACGTGCGAACATAACTGCTGCGCCACCAGGCCAGTACCAATAATATTTTGCTTACAGGGTTGCTGTGAGAATTAAATGACACAAAGTCTAACGTAGCATAGTGCCTGGCACAAAGAAAGTCTTGCATAAACTTTTCTTTCCCTTTGAACCAAAACCAACCTGTCCTGTTCCCTTTTTGCTCTAGAGGGGATGCTTATTGGTTCATATGGCTACCCAACAACCCTTCTTCTTCCTGAGAGCCACCTGACTTCCTTTTGAGGAATTATCAGTCTTAGTGGGGCTGTAAATCAGGAGCTTTGTTCTCTGTGCACTTGACCCAAACTAGGCCAATTTGTTCGTTTCTCCCTGGACTTAAAAAAGATAAACAGATAGAAAAAATAAATACTGTCCACATAGCCAGAGCTGCTGTTGCACCTGTCCTGATTCCTCTTTTGCATCCAAACTTGGTTCTCCAGCTTCTTGTCTGTCCCATAACCTACTTGTTATCCTCTAATATATCTCCTTTTTCTTAAATAACCAGAGTTGTTTTCTATTTGCAAACCAAGAATCCTAACTGAGAAGCATTTCCTTGTAAACCTCTGGAGTCTCATTACATTTTACCTTGTTTTGTTATTTTTCTATTTGTGTGGCCTGATGCTCTCCTTTAATACTTGTTCACAAATTATTTTTCTGTGAAATCTTCCTTGATGTCTCTATTTGTATGTAATTTTTCTATTTCCTGAACTCTATGACTGATAGCACTAATCACTTGTAGACATTATTTGTATATGGATCTCTCATTTTCCCTTCAAGGCTTCAGTAGAATTGGATCCACTTTCTGAGTGAGATAATAGCTGGCTGATCCAACAAGCTAAACTAAATAAAGGGACAAATGCAACACCCTTCCTGTGTGAGGACGTTGACACAAGTAACAGATCTTCTCAGTATACAATGCTTTACATCCCCCAAAGTAACCAAACAAGGGCCTCCTCAGATGGTGGCGTAGAGGATATGGGGTGTAGGGTGCTTAATGATATATTTTGGAGATTTCCTCCTGGGCTGCCAAAGGATACTCTACATCTGTAGCAGCCTACCCCACCTACACACAGGCTCTGTGTGAATAATCATATCTGCGTCAGAAGACTGACCATAGAGTTGCTTCCTAAGTTTTTCCAGGGGAAGAGATCTGTGTGTGTGTGTGTGCGTGCATATGTGTGTGTTCATTTGGGGAGGGAGGCAGTAGAAAGGAAAGGTCAGACTTTTTGAAGCTTCTTATCCATTACTCTGAAAATATTCGATTAAAAATTAGCCATCACATTGTTGGCAAAATAGAAAACATAGCTTTTTGATTTCTGTAAATATAATTAATATTTACTTAGCACCTACTGTAAGCTAGATGCTTTACACACAGCCTCCTTATGAATCCAGATTTATTATTCCCATTCTAAGGTAAAGAATCAATGGCTCTCTGAGCTTAAATGACTTGGAACACTGTATTCTGAACTTATTAAGCTCCAAATTTTCTGCTCTCTCCACCTAACCTCATTAAAATGTTAGTTAATGGTAAGATGAAGCAGAGTCTAAAGGGAATCATCACAGAGATTCAAGTGAAGACTAGATTCTAGTAACAGCCCTGCCTCTCCAACTAAATTGGGTGACCAAGGGGAAGTCGCTCAATTTGTTATAAACTTTAGTTTTTTATTTATATTAGATTGAAACCTACGAAGTTGCTATTTTTGTAGTTAAAAAAAGATCAGAGGTCAACAACTTAAGTAAAATGAGACTGTTGGATCAGTATGACCACATGACACATCATTGTATATTACTTTCCATAAATGTAATTTGATAACCACCATGACCTCCGTGAAAAAGTTCAGGTATGATCAATGGTGATAACCCTGCAAGATCAGAGAAGTCAGTTGATCCCCTGGGAGGTGCCTTACTTAGTGTTTACATAGGATGATTCCACCCAACAAGACACAGGGTATGAGAATTTTCTATTGTTTCTATGCACTAAGTCAGGGCTTTTAAACTTGTATACCAAAAGCAAGGAAGCAGTAAATCTTAGACAAGCACACTGAAGTCTTACTTCATCTGTGACAAATTTAAAATAAGGGCAAACCTGGAGAACTCAGGGGAATTGATCTGAATTTCATTTTCCTCTTGCCTTTTATCCCAATTATAGGACCATTTCCAGGAGTGACTGCCTCATGGAAAGCCCACACATCTCTTTGTTGTAATCAGGACAGGAAGCCTAATGCTTTAGGATTCTGTAATTATCTTTTCCATCAGCATTTTCTTGAGGGACTGGCTTCACTACTCAGAAAACTCTCCTCAAGGAAATGAAATTGTTCTGATTTAAAAGCCATGGTTTCTACTGAAACTTGCATGGTCTTTAGATGCAGAGCTTTAGGCCAAGAAGGGACGGGAAGGAGCAAGTGTGACTTCCAGCCTCCAGAACTGTGAGAAAATAAATTTCTGTTGTGTAAGCCACTCGGTTTATGGTATTTTGCTGTGGAAGCTCAAGCAGACTAATATAGCAATGAATTCACAAGAGGAAAGATAAACTGAGAATCCAGACTGACGTGGTAGCTTTGGGTCTAGAGAAAGAGATAGATTAATGAAGCACAAATAACAGGAATTAGTGACCCGTTGAATGAGGAATAAGAGAGAAGGAGAAGTCTAGGCGAACCCCAAGTTTCTGACATTGGTACTTGGGCAGATAGTGATTTCATTAAAAGAGTTGGGACCACCAGCCCAGTGGCATAGTGGTTAAGTTCACACAATTGGCTTTGATGGGCTGAGGTTCATGGGTTCGGTTCCCAGGCACAGACCTACACATTGCTCATCATGCCATGTTGTGCTGGCATCCCACATACAAAATAGAGGAAGATTGGCACAGATGTTAGCTCAGGGACAATCATCCTCAAGCAAAAAGAGGAAGAGTGGCAACAGATGTTAGCTTGGGGACAATCTTCCTCACCAAAAAAAAAAAAAAAAAAGAATTGATAAACGTGTGTGTGTGGACATGTGGACATGCATGTGTGTGTGTGTGCATGTGTGTATTAGTTAGCATAAGGTTAAGGAACTATTAGAAATGACTCCCAACAATAATTCCGTGGTTTACAAAAGATACACCTTTATTTCTCTCTCATATATCAGTCCAAGATCAGCATTCCAGGTTGGTGGGTAGCTCTGGTTCTCAAGGACCCAGTTTCCTCAAAATTTTGTTATTTACATGGTTGAGGTGAGTTCCAGCTGTTACAAAGAGAAAAGAATGAAACATGAGGAAACAGATCTGGATGTCTTAAGTCTCAGAGCTGGAAGTGGCACATATCACATTTGTTCACATTCCTTTGAAGAGAAATTAACAATGTAGTCACAATTAACTTCAAGAAAGACCAGGAAATTTTGTATGTCTGGGAATCTCTGTGCCAAGCTAAAATTCTATTTCTGTGGAAGAAAAGGATAATGGATTTTGCTGGACGGTGGACGGTCTCTGACACAGTAAGGAGGTGAAGGTGGCTAAAGTGTATATTTAGGAGCCATTAAACTATGAGAATGGATGAGATCTCAAGAGAGCGTGTGCAGATGAGAAAATAATGCAAGGAAGAAAACACCAACATTTGGAAGAGGAGCCCATGAAGGGGATCAAGAAGAACTGGACGCAAATATAGGAGTACATCCATATCTTTTTGGGTAGACATTTATCATTCTTTTGGCCTGCCCAGCGTCTAAGCCCTCTTCGTATGTTTGAGGAATTTCCCACCTCATGAACTTTGGTAGGAAGAGAACCTACCTCCAAATATAGAGGTTGAAGATGCCAGGTAGTTCTTTCCCAGCCTTCCTTCTATCAAGAGTGTGAACATGTGACCTAGCTCTGCCAATCAGAAGTGTCCAGCCTTCCATAAGTTGCTAGCTAGTAACATAGAGCCTGGGAAACTGTGAGAACCCTTTGGCAACAGTGATAGTTGCAGTGAGCTGGAGTGTCCAGGGCAGTCATGCAGTGATGCCACAACAGTGTTCAGCATCCACTGCTGGTGATGTTGGCAATACAAGTTGAAGTACTTAGTGCTTGTGACAGTACAAATGGCTTTGGTGTCTCAAGCAGGTTACTTCTGCTGGATTATTTTAGGTATTGCTCCTGTCTACATATCCTGTAAGCCACCATCTCCATCTCCTTCTGAGATTCTTAGATCAATGCAATGTCATTACAATAAATCCCTTAAAAAAAAAAGACCAGAATCTCTTTCTTTTGCTTCCGTTTAAGAGCTGTGACCATACACCATTCTTAAAATGCAAATTTGTGGTTTGTCCTTTCCTTTTCAAAGTCTGGTGAATATATTTCAGAATATTATCTAAGAAGGACAGCATTTTTTTCTAGAAAATTTTGAAGGTCTAAATATTTCTAGAAAAATATGCATGTGCATAATGTAGGTCATGAGATGTAGGTTTTGGTTGGTTAAAAAACGCTTACCATATTCAGGCAGGCAAACCTAGAAATCATAATAATTTAGAAAATGTTCTTGGTTTTGTCTTCAGTAATACAAGGCTGATAGTTTTATAAAATTGCACGAACATTGATTTAGATCACAAGGGAAGCTGGCATGTACTTTCAGCAATGATTAAGTAATGGGAAGTACAGCAGAAATGCTAAGCTGCTAATGATGCAAATTTCAAATATGATTTAAAATTTATTTTCCCTGTCAGTTGGTGGTTCCATAAATTAATTTATTCCCATGGGAATAAGTTATACATTTTATAATTTCAGATTAGTATTTCTTTATCCATTCCTGGGCTTAGCTGCTAAGATAACCTTTTTCTGACTAGAAGGACACAGATTTAAATAGAAATAGAAGATAGCTGATTATTCCATCAAAACCCGAAGTCTTACAGTACTATTGGGGTATTATAATGATGTTTTAGAATTCATTCTTTATGCTCCTCACTCCTTACCTTCTTCTAACTCTCTTTTCCATCTCCTTTTACCAAGACTTCCTAAGTGAACATTGACATTTCTATTTCCTGTTCTCATCATTGGCTCTTTCTAAGTTATCCAACCATCCACTTCATTTTTCACATAAAAAAATAGAATCATTTGGGAGGTTTATGTGTATATTTATTTACTCAACAAGGCAGTCTTAGCTGTGAGGAGAAGTGTCCTTAATAAGTTATGGTTTTGAATGAATGAATGACTGAATGAACTAACAAACCATAGGATGCAGATGAGGTCCAACTAGGGAGAACTATACTCTCCTTCAACTAGGAGGAATTGAAAAAAAACCTTTCATTTCAGCTGTTGCTACCCTGTGTTATGAATTTCTGGGCTGAATTTACCCAATCACTGCTTCTCTTCTATGGAAATGAGAATATTATTTTTAGAATATAATGCTTAAGAGTGGAGCTTGCCTTATGCCCCAGGGAGCTGAACTGGTACCCACTATTATAATTAGGCTGCTTCTTGTCCTTTCAGAGAGGCGGGGGTGGGGCCTCAGTCCACAGTACAACCTGGGAGACAGTTCTTGCTTCACACCTGTCACATGGCTCTTGATACTCCCCCCACCCCGCTCCCACCCTCACCCCATTAGTTTTGTTCTCTAAGCCTTGGAGTGGAGTCAGAACATGTGGCAACCTTCGTGGATGGTCCCTAGAATTATATTGCTGTTTTGATTCTCTCCAGTCCACTAAGTATTGGATTAATATTTGCCTAAATACTTTTGTGTCTTAAGGCTTTACTGAAAGATTGTTTCTTATCTTTGACTATTCCTAAAACTCCATTGGCTTCCCAATTATTTCTAATGTTTATTTTCATTATCTAAAGACAGTCAGAAAGGGTTTTTGAAAATAGAAACAGGTTCTCAGCAATTTGTTTCCATCTTGTTAAAGACCTTATTATTTAGTGAATTTGCTGGCAAAATCAAAGCATAGACTCTCAAACTTATCAACACAATAGGCCAAAAAAAATTCTTATAATGTAAACTTTTAAGACCAATATACAAGTGGATAACCTGGGGAAAGAAGTTGATACCAACAGGGACTTTAAGCCTTCCTCCTAGCTCAGTGCTAGAATCTTGAGATAAGACTGATGGTCTGTTGTTTTGTTCTTTATTGGGTCATTGCTGACGATATTGCTGACGACATTCAGGAGTATAATTCAGTATTGTTAAAACACTGTATGGTATAATTATTTTTAATAAGAATCAAGATGAGAGAGAAATGAAAGGATGGAAAAGATGAAGAAAAGGGAGGGAGGGTGAGAAGAGGAAAGACATGAGAAGGGAAGGAAAACTAGGAGAAAAGAATGGATAGAAGAAAAGAGTCAGGAACAGAAGGAAGGAGATGTGGAAGAGAAAGAAGGAAAAATGTCAAAAAGATGAGAACTATATTCTTCCATAGTTCCACATGCAGATTTATCTCCTCATTAGCCTAGGCTGCTTTGCGTAATCTCCAGAACTGAAAGAATTAGCCTCTTTTACGATACAATCCCTAACTGTATCCTCAGCTAGACTTTTTGGCTTTAAGAAAGTAAGGGAAAATTGGCACAAGATTTTGGGGTCTTTGTCATTACTCATAGGAGAGTCTTCTTTGGAGACTTGTAGGGTCCGAACAGTTATTTCAGATCAAAATAATTTTTTTCTGAACTTTTGCATGTATGTTGTGTCAATATGGCATTAGGTAATACAGCTGATTAATCAGAATGATCTGGCTTATTCAGACAAGAAAAGTTTTTGCCTCCTACACATTAGACTGTTTATTTGAGTGTAGTTTTTTGAGAAATATGTTGAACTGACTAGGAGGCAGGGGATGGGGCTTAGATTCTCAAGCCCCAGGCTGAGCTGCTCTGTGGTTTTTGGCGATTTAACTAACCTCTGTGATTCGATTGAGCATCCATTCCATGATCAAGTGGAATTAGTTCCCTTAGTCTTGAACGTTACACAATTGAATGATTTAAGCCATTCCTTGAGATTCCCTCCGTGTTTAGTTTGAGGAGACATGGGCCGTATGGAAATGAACACAGTAATTATACAGGGTCCTAGAAAATGTGGTGGTTAGGAGCACAGGGTCTAGAAGGCCTAAGTTAGATCCCAGCACTGTCACTTAGCTTCTGCGAACTTAATCCTTATTCCAACCTTAATCTTTGAGTATTAAGAGAAAAAGATCATATAACTGTTCTGAGTTCAAAAATCAGTTGTCCAAAGGGTCAGAATAACCTGGCTCTCCTTGGACCTGTGTCCAGTCAAATGAAGAGTGCCTTACACTCCCCACTTCCTCCTTCCAGTTCACTGTGACACAGAGATCCCATTGAAACTGCTGCAAAGTAGCTGCTGCCCTCACCAAAGTGATCCTTCATTTTGTTATTGTGAAATCCAAGAAACACTTTTTTGTCCTTATCTTATTTTTTGTGACATTTGCCACAGTCTGCTACTTCATCTTTCTTGAAAATATTCTCTTGATTTCAGAAACACTGCTCTTTCCAGGTTTTCCTCCAATCTTTCTGGTCATTTCTTCTCTACTAGCTTTAGTCCCTTTTCTATAAATTCCCCTCCTAAATAATGGTCTACTTTAGAGTTCTTTCTAGGAATTCTTTAGCACTCTATGTACTCTCCCTAAAAGATCTCACTTGGGCTGAAGGCTCCAATCACTATGTCTTCAGTAGTCCACAACTTGTTCTTGAACCCTTTGTTCATTAAGCAAGTGAACCTAGACACCTAACATCCTACAAACACAAATACAAAATAGCACTCATCATTCCCTGTCTTAGTTCAGGCTGCTATAACAAAATTACCATAGACTGGGTAGCTTCAACAACAAATATTTATTTCTCACAGTTCTGGAAGCTGGGAAGACCAAGATCAAAGTGCCAGCACATCCCATGTCTGATGAGAGCCTGCTTCCTGGCTTGTAGATGGCTGTCTTCTCCTGGTATCCTCCACGGCAAAGAGCAAAGAGAAGCAAGCTCTCTTGGGATTCTTATAGGGGCACTAATCCCATTTATGAGGGCTCCGCCCTCATGACCTCATCTAATTCTAGTCACCTCCCCAAGGCCCTACCTCCTAATACCATTACAGTGGGGGCTAGGGTTTCAACTTAAGAATTTTGGAGGGACACAAACATTCAGTCCATAACATTCCCTATGAAAATGTGCCCCTCTCGTTTATTTTCTTTCCCAATAAGTTCTCCCAGCAGCCCAAACAGAAACCTGAAATTCATCTGTGACTTCGCCATCTTCCTCATCTCCCCCAGGTCCTATCAATTCTACATCTTTAAAATGTGTCAGGTGTGTTTACTCTCCATTTCTGCTGCTTCCACCTCTTGCCTAAATTACTTTACCAGAGTCCTAAATAACCTGCTTCTCCACAGTACTTTCATTTTCCAATATGTCTCCCATTTGAAAGATCATTCTTACCTGAGAATGCAAATCTGTTCTATCAGTCCCCTTCTGAGCACTGTCCTTCATGATTTGAGCGCTGTCTGACCCAGCCAACCCCACTCTCAGCACTCTCTTCTCCCCCACAGTCTGTGCTCCACCCTCACTGGACTACTTGGAACACCCCAGTGAAGCATTCTCGAATGCCAGTTAGCTTTGCTTTAGGCTGTTTTCTCTGCCCACCATGACATTCTGTCCCTCAACCTTGTGATTAACTCCAACTTATCTTCACAATGAGGTAAAGAATAATTTCTCTGAGAAGACTTGTCTGAACTCTACCCCAACTCCTTGCTGAATAACTGTGTTCCCAAAGAATCCTATGTTTACCTGTTTCTCATAGAACTTCTCAAAAACTATTTCTTTCTTTAAAATTTTTAAAATTTCATGAAGGTTATACATATGTACGATTTAGACAATTTTACAAGTTTTGTTATGAAAAATAATGTCCTACTGTCCAAATTCAACTACTTTCAACGCTGTTGGCTTCCTCTTTTGTTTCTAACTCTGTGTCTCCAAATCTTATACTGCTATTTCTTAATTTTTCAGTCTTCTCTCTGTGGAAAATAAGAATTAATTTTTTCCCACTCCCTCCACAGCCCATCAAATAAAGACACACATATGTACATACACACACACACACACACACACACACACACACACATTTCTTCCACGATCCTTCTGGTATAGATATAACACAATGGTACTGTATGGCTTACAACTGAGCAATATAATATACTATGATTACATTTCTTGTATAACTTTTTGTTTTCCTTGGAGAAGAGAATAAATGTCTTCTTTTCTTTTCTCCTTAGTTTTCTGTGTAGCTATCACTAAATCATCTGCACACTCTTTGTCTTAAATAAAAATTTCTGTTAATAATTCAAACTTAATAGGTATCCCTATGAATTTCATCTCTTTTTATTCCTCTCTCCTGGAGCCCACTATGCTCTTACCAAAATCTGAAATGATTTCTCTCTAAGCCAGTATCTCAGCTGTCATTGTGGGTTCACCATCATTCTGTAGATTCCCTTTGCCTCTCATTGTATTGGATTCTCTATTTTATGTATCCCATGTATTCTGCTGTCTTAGCTTATCATCTTTTAATGGAATATCTCCTTTAGAAGCTTCCTAAGAAAGGATGAGTATGTAGATATACATTTAGGACTTTGAAAGTTTTAAAATGTCTTTATTCCACTCTCAATGTTAGATGTTGTGTTGTTTGAATTAGTTGATGTTGCTTGATAATTTTTTCAATTAATCCATATCCTTGCTGATGCTTTCTTCTTGTCCTATAAATTATTGAGAGGAAGGAGAGTGTTAAAATTTCTAACTGTTGTAGATTTGTCTATTTCCTTTTGCAAATCCATCTGGTTTTGCTTCTTGTATTTAGAATCTCTGTTATTAGGTGCATAAACCTTTATGATCATCACGGCCTCTTGATAAATTGATGCAATTGAACTGTTCTTTAGTTCTTCAGTATCTAATTTGTTATTAACCCTATCCAGTGCCATTTTTACTTCAGGTATTTTATTTTTCACCTCTAATAGTTCAGTTTGGGACTTTTTAAAATATCTTCCACTCTCTCCTCTTCATGTTCATGTTTTATAAACATGATTTTATAACAACATATATCTTATGTAGTAGCTGTTTTTATGTACTTTTCTCTGAATTTTATCATTTTTACATTTCTGTGCCTGTTTCTGTTGATTACACTCATTCCTTGTTATGGGACATATTTTCCTCCCTCTTTTTATGCCTGACAGTTTTAGATTGGATGCCAGACATTTTCAATTTTACATTGTTGGTTGATGGAATTTAAAAAATATACTTTTTAATGTATTTTTGAGCTTTGATCTGGGACATAGTTGAATTACTTGGAAAGAGTTGGCTTCTTTTGAGGCTTGCTTTAAAGCTTAGTCAGACGATGCCTAGAACAGGATTGATCTGGGGCTAATTTAGCCTCCCTACTAAAACAATAAACTTGTGATGACTCTACCCACTGACCCATGTATTTGGAAGTCTTTCCATTCTAGCTGGTGGGAACAAACACTAATTCCAGCCCTTTTTAGCTATGGAAATTGTTTTGCCTACTCTACTCCAATGGTTCTTTCCTCAGTTGGATAGTTTCCTCACATCCATGCACAGATCAGTACTCAGCCAAAGACTCAAGTGATGCCCTCTGTAGATCTCAGAGATCTCTCTCTACAAAGCTCCTTTCTCTCCCCAGGCCCCTAAATTCTAGCTGTCTTAACCTTTGAGTTTCCAACCCTGTCTCCTCAACTCAGAAAGACTGCCAAGGTCTCTTTGGATTGCCCCTTCTGCATGGCACACTAGAAATGCTCTCTAACATCAGATTCCTTACTTCTTATTCTTCAGATTTCATTTCTCAGAATTCTCCTAAAAACTGTAAAAAGTATGCATTGCTTGGTTATAATTTGGGTGAAAAGACTCCTGGTGTATTTCCTTAAGGTTACAACTTATGAAACATTTTATATGTATTTTCACCCTAAATAAATAAAACACTGTTTCCAAAATTAGTAAAATATATCCATTTTTTCCCTTAATTCCATGAAAGGCTATCAGTCCATGTAAATAGGTCCCAGCTCTCACACTGGTATAATTTGACAATATTTTATTTTCTTTTGTATGTAGCTCAATAAATCAGGGATAAACTCTGATTTTTCAGGTGTATAGACACAACAACCTTTGCCACTGGGAGTTTAAAGTCTTCCTGGAAATTCCCATACAACATTTTAGAAACCTAGCCTAATGGTCACCATCTCCATTGTGAACAGGTTTGGGAAAGCAGTCATGTTTTAAAAGGCTAAGATTCTTTGGGCTGGCCTGGGGATGCAGCGGTTAAGTTTGCACGTTCCACTTCAGCAGCCCGGGGTTTGCCGGTTTGGATCCTGGGTGCAGACATGGCACCGCTTGGCAAAAAGCCATGCTGTGGTAGGCATCCCACATATAGAGTAGAGGAAGATGGGCATGGATGTTAGCTCAGGGCCAGTCTTCCTCAGCAAAAAAAAAAAAAAAAAAAAAAGAGGAGAATTGGCAGCAGATGTTAGCTCAGGGCTAATCTTCCTCAAAAAACAAACAAACAACAACAACAAAAAACAAACCAAAAAGGTTAAGTTTCTTTATTTGTCTCAAAGAGTTTACAATCTCATATGTAAAGGAATCATTACATCCCCATGTTAATGTGCTTCGATTACAAATATGGAAGAGCTTTCATTTAGGGAAGATAATGTTTAGCAGGGGCAAGATAATTTATGTAGCATGAGCACAACTAGTCCTATGGCAATCATGGGTAGGCATGGGTTCTGCAAATAAAATAGATGCTTTGAGAGTGTCATATTTTCTTTTCTAAAACTGCAAGTTTCCCCAAAGTCAAAGTGGCCTTAGAATCTACAAAAGTCACAGTTTTAGCATAGGCTAAGGTATAGCCACAAGTACTTATTCTAGGAACGCAGTGCCATTGTCAACACAGAGCAGTAACCCAAGTATGTCAGTTGCTAAAAGAAGACAGTTACTTCCATATTGTGTTGCTGATCTGACAAGGGAAAGCGTCAATCATGCAAGGTTTATACAGCAAGAGCTTCCAATTTATCCAAGTATTTTCTCAGATATGCGGCGCTGGTATCATAGGGGCTTTTCTGTCAGTGTTCTGAGATGTATGTCATTAGATCCAACTTTGGAAATGTGAGCATTTTGCATGTATTTTCTTGACAGCCCAAAGAATATATTGTTACTTATATTATAGTCTGCAGCACCAGTGGAAAAGTGTATAGTAATAGTACTAGTTACAAGCCCATAGTTTTCTGTATTTTTTAAACACTGAATACTTTTTGAATACTTACATGGCTCAAAAATCAAAACAATACTAAAAGGTATATATTGAAAATTATTGCTCCTCTCCCAGCCCCCACTAACTTTCACTCTTTCCCCTTGCCTCCATCTGACTAGTTTCTTGTGATATCTTTCCCATGTTTTTAAAATTGTGAATACAAGCAAATGTAAGTATACGTATTTTTATTCACCTCTTTCTAATACAAGTGTTAGCATAATATGTAGAGTGCTCTGAATTTTGCCTTTTTAAAACCTAATAATATAGCCTTGAGATCTTTTCACCTGAGCATTGATACAGTATTGAGTAGTATTTCTTTATATGAATGTGTCATAGTTTATTTAACCATCCTCTCCTGATGAATACTTGGGTTGTTTCCTATATTTTGTTATTATAACAATGTTGCAGTGAAGGGCCTTGTACACATTTTATTTGGTATATGTACTGGTTTAGCTGCGGGATTAATTCCCACAAGTGTGACTAGTAGGTCCAAGGGTAAATGCATTTGTAATTTGAACAAATATTATCAGATTTCTTTCAAGATAGATTGTAAAATTTCTTACTCCTAAAAAGTGGAGTGATTTTTCCCATAGCTTTGCCACCAGAATGTGTTGTCAAATTTAGATTATTGACAATATAATAAATGAGAAATTATATTTTAGTGCACTTTCAGTTTACATTTCTCCATTTGTGATTCAAGTTAAACAATTTTATATGTATAATAATCATTTGTACTTATTTTTATGTGAACTCTATTATCACCTTTTACCTATTTTTCTATAAATTTGTTTACCTTTTTCGTATTTATATTCAACAAATATTTATACAGAGAGATTGGCTCTTGTGTTATGAGTTGCAAATATTTATCCCCAGTGTGTCATTTGTTGGGGGTTTTGCCTATGGTATATATTTGCCAGTCAAGAGGTTGTTCATTTTAATTTAGTTGTTCTTTTATGGCTTCTGAATGCTGAGTGCTCGAAAGGCCTTTCCAAGTCCAAGGTTATGAAGGAATTCTTCCATGTACGTTTATTTTTATGTTTTACATTTATATATTTGACTCATTTGGATTCTACTCTGGTGTTTAACTGGCAATATAGATCTAATTTTATCTTTTTCTGTATGACTCCCAATTGCCCAAACATCATGTATTAGAAAGTCCAACTTTTTTGGCTTTTTGATAAACAACTTTTATGACATATTAAATCTAAGTGTGAATTTAGCTCTGTTTCTGGACTTTCCACTCTATTCTTTCAACAGAGTAGAAAAGTTCTTTCAACAGAATAGAAAAGTGGGAAGCAGGAAGAGATCACCAATAATATATCTGAAACTAAGTTAACTTTATTACTTGTTAAGGAAGATAGAAATGCGTTTTTAGGACACAGCTTTTCCAAAAAAAATGAAGAGCTACTCAGAGAGTTTGGGGAAACATGAAGGGTAGGGATTGGCCAATTTTCAGAAGTGAGAGATTTTAAGGATTGATGGATGTCTAGCATGGAGTTTATGGATTGGCTGACTTTCAGAGTTGGGGTACTGAACCAGAGCTGTGATTCATTCATTGATTGCAGCTAGTTTAAATCAGGTTTGTGATTAGTTATTTTCAGCGAAAGACTACGGACAAGGTATAGTCAAATTTGGAATGTAGGAGCCTTTTCTTCTCTGTTCCATTTTCTGTCCATCTTTTCATGTCATGTGATAATTCCAACCAGGCCCGTCATTTTATATAAGCAGAAGTCTCATTGGCCTATTCGTGAACATTTGTGAGGGAGAAAATCTCACACCCATATGAGCCATGGAGAATATGTCTGGTTTCTGCACAAATCTTGGTGAATTCATTTTTCACAATTCCATTTTAACCTTCTATTTCTCCCATTGGTTCTGGGTGCTGTTGGCAGATGAGGTACTGTTGAATCTTTAAGATTTTGCAAGATTCATTTAAAATACAGTTTATAAAATATATGCCCTGATCCTGTTAATAGGCAAGAATATTATAAACCTAAGAATGAAGCCATGTATATGTCCCCTGCTGCCAATTACTATACTAGTCTTTGCACATAATTATGTCCCTACCCATCCTGAAATAGTGTATACAGTCGTTAAAGTATTTTAATGGAATCAGTACTTCTCTCTTGGAAAAAAATTAAGCTAAATGTCAAAAGAAGTGTCTCTAATGGGGAGTATGAGTTGTCTGTGTCTCATCAGCTTTCCAACGCTGTAGTCCTGACAGATTGAACAGAGAGTTCTGACGCTGTTGAACCACATGGGAACCTTTGGAATAACCTTAAGTTTATGTTTCAAGTTTGTGAAGTTATTCATTACTCATCTATCTGAATTTCATCTTCATAAATTTTATTGCCATAATTTCTTTTTCTCTTCTATTTTCCCATGTAGATTTATACCTTTAAATTTTTAAACTTAATTTTATCATTTACTGTCATTTTAGTGGAGTTTCAATTGGGAGTGAAGATAAATGCACATATTCTGACATTTTCTTCAACTGGAAACCTTTCCATAGTATTGTAATTATTATTTTACTCAACTATCTCTTTGCCTAATTTGAATATCCCCTGAAAGAATACCTTTTACTTACTCATTTTTGTATAGACAGAGCTATACCCCGTGGTAAACTCTTACAAGTTCTCACTAGATCATTATTATTTTAATTAATTTGTACATTGCAAAATATAGCACAACTGAGAGAAGGAACTCTTTTCAGGCTGCACTGGTAGAGAATCTTCTATCAGACTGTGCTGTGCCCTAATAGAATTGTTTGGATCTGACAGGAGTTGCAAGTTTTTCTATTCAGTTCTCATTATCTATTTTAATCCACTTATTCTCAATCTAAGCAACTTACTTAGATTTGAAATAAGATTAAATCTTCCACAGAAAAAAACAGACATGGTAACAGAGCAAGTTGCTATCATTTTATGTCAAGTAAAATAAATCTCATTTCATGATGATATGTGGCACACCATAATAAATTCCCAGCACTCTCTCTGCCTGTTTTTCTAGGGAAAAAAATGTAAACATTCCATTCCAGGAACTACTTTCTACTCACAAAAAGTTGTTCATAAAATGATTAGCTTTTTCTTTCCTCAAAACCGTTGGATTGATGGACTTTCTCCAAAGAAGTCCTATGTCCATTCATTGCAATGGACTATACATTTGTCTCCATTAAACGTAGAAAACAAGAGAACCAAATTGATCATAAATGGAGCACTCTGATATAAATTTATTGATTCAAAGAAGAGAGGCCCATTTGACTTTAAGAATAGAGAGGCTGACCTTATTTTCATTCTATCACTAATTCCAAAATCGAAACTGTGAGCATGGATAGAAGAGTGAATGTTTTAATTTCAGAAAAATTAAAAAATCTTAACGTTGACTCCTAATAAAACTCTAAAATCAACACTCCTTCCATCCCTCTGTTCTTCCCTTCTTTCCTTTTTCTCTCCCTCACTCCTTTTTAGGGTAATACTTAACAGATAGTAAAAAAAAAAAAAATTTCAGAGCCAGACCTGGTGGCCTAGTGGTTAAGTTTGGCGCACTCTGCTTTGGCAGTCTGGTTTCGGTTCTGAGCGTGGACCTACAACACTTGTCTGTCAGTGGCCATGCTGTGGTGGCAACTCACTTACAAGAAAGGGGAAGATTGGCAATGGATGTTAGTTCAGGGCAAATCTTCCTTAGTAAAAAGAAAAAAAAATTAAAGTACAAAGGTATCCAGCAAAAGCAAGTGTGTGCCCATCACTGATCTCTTGTTCCCCTTCCTACAGGCAACTACTGGAGTACAAGCAATTTATTGTGAATCATTCCAAATATGTTCTATCCTATACCAGTGTACATATACAGATATTAAATTTTTAATTTTTCTCAAATGTTTAAATATCATACATACTTTGGTATTGAGGTCATATTGGTTTATAACATTGTATAAAGTTCAGGTGTATATTACTGTATATCAGTTTCTGAATAGACTACATCATGTTCACCACCAATAGTCTAGTTTTGATTCCTCACCATATGTATGTGCTCCTCTATCCCTTTTGCCCTCCCACCACCCTCTTCTCCTCTGGTAAGCACTGATCTGTTTTCTTTATCCATGTGTTTGTTTATTTTCTGCATATTAGTGAAATCGTATAGTATTTGTTTTACCCCATCTGACTTATTATGCTTAGCATAATACCCTCAAGGTCCATCCATTTTGTCACAAATGGCACAATTTTGTCTTTTTATGGCAGAGTAGTATTCCATTGTATATATATATATATATGATTTCTTTATTCATTCATCTATTGATGGGCATTTTGGTTGCTTTCATATCTTGGCTATTGTGAATAATGCTGTGATGAACATAGGGATGAATAAATCTTTTTGAATTGTTGATTTCATGTTCTTTGGATAAATATCCAGTAGTAGAATAGCTGGATCATATGATATTTCTATTTTTAACTTTTTGAGAAATCTCCATACTGTTTTCCATAGAGGCTACACCAGTTTGCATTTCTACAAACAGTATATGAAGGTTCCTTTTTCTCCACATCCTCTCTAACACTTGTTATTTCTTGTCTTGTTAATTATAGCCATTCTGATGGGTGTGAGGTGATATCTTATTGTAGTTTCAACTTGCATTTCCCTAATAATTAGTGATGTTGAATATCTTCTCAAGTGCCTGTTGGCCATCTGAATATCTTCTTTGGAAAAAAGTCTGTTCGTCCTTTGCCGAGTTTTTGATTGGGTTGTCTATTTTTTTGTTGTTGAGTTGTAAGAGTTCCTTATATATTTTGGAAATTAATCCTTTGTCAGATAGATGATTTGCAAATATTTTCTCCCAGTTGGTGAGTTGTCTTTTCATCTCACTGATGGTATCATTTGCTGTGCAGAAGCTTTTTAGTCTGATGTAGTCTCATTTGTTTATTTATTTATTTTTGTTTCCCTGGCCTAGGTAGACATGATATTTGAAAAGGTACTGCTAAGACCAATGTCAAATAGTGTACTGACTATATTTTCTTTTAAGAGTTTCATGGTTTCAGGTCTTACATTCAAGGCTTTAATCCATTTTGAGTTAATTTTTGTGTATGGTGTAAGATAATAGTCTGCTTTCATTCTTTTGCATGTACCTGTCCAGTTTTCCCAACACCATTTATTGAAAAGACTCTCTCCATTGTATGTTCTTGGCTCCTGTGTCAATGATTAGCTGTCCATAGATGTGTAGTTTTATTTCTGTGCTCTCAATTCTGTTTCATTGATCTATGTGTCTGTTTTTCTGCCAGTACCATGCTGTTTTGATTACTATAGCTTTGTAGTGTATTTTGATTTCAGGGAGTGTGATACCTCCATCTTTGTTCTTTTTTTCTCAGGATTGCTTTGGCTATTTGGGGTCTTTTGTTGTTTTATATAAATTTTAGAATTCTTTGTTCTATTTCTGTGAAGAATGTCTTTGGTCTATCTTTGCAAATGTTCCATGTGCACTTTAGATGAATGTGTATCCTGCTGTTTTTGGATAGAATGTTCTCTATATATCTATTAAGTGCATCTGGTCTAGTGTTTCATTTAAGGCCACTGTTTCCTTGTTGACTTTCTGTCTGATCTATCCACTGACTTAAGTGGGGTGTTGAGGTCCCCTACTGTTATTTTGTTTCTTTCAGTTTCTCCCTTTAGATCTGTTAATAATTGCTTTATATATTTTGGAGCTCCTGTGTTATGTCTTCTTGGGGAAATGTCCCTTTTATTATTATAATGCCCATCTTTGTCTCTTATTATCTTTTTTATCTTGACATCTGCTTTGTCTGATATAACTATGGCTACATCCACTATCTTTTGCTTGCCATCTGCTTGGAGTATCATTCTCCATCCTTTCACTCTGAGCCTATCTTTGTCTTTAGAGCTGAGATGTATTTCCTGGAGGCAGCATATTATTGGGTCTTGTTTATAATCCATCCAGCCACTCTGTCTTTTGATTGGTGAATTTAATCCATTTACATTTAGAGTGATTATTGATATATGAGGGCTTAATACTAGCATTTTATCTTTTGTTTTCTGGTTGTACTACATTTCCATTGTTTCTTTTTCCTTGTGTTTTGGTGTCTGCTATTTCAGTTTGGTGTTTTTCTGATGTTTTTCTCAGTTTTCTCTTTGTTTATTATTTGTGACTCAGCTCTGATTTTGTGTGTGTGTGTGTGTGGTTACCGTGAGGTTTGTATAAAAGATCTCCTACATGAGATAGTCCTTTTTCTGATAGCCTCTTATCTCCATTAAACTATGCATGTTCTGTCCCATTCTTTTTCCCCTTCTATGTTTTTGTTGTCACAAATTATTCTTTTTTGTATTGTGAGTTCATGACCAAACTGAAGTGGCTTTAGTTATTTTTGATACTTTCTTTCCCTTTATCCTTTATGTTATAATTATTTATATGTTTTTGTATATATAATTTTATAAATATATATTTATATATATAATATATATTTTTATACATATAATTATTTATGTTTGCTAACCTATTCTCATATAGAATATATTATATATAAAATATGTATGTTTTATATATATAAAAATATATAATTATTTTATATATAATTTTTATACATATAATTATTTATATGTTTGTTAACCTATTCTCGAGCTGCAATTTTCTGATTTTTTCTGTCTATTTATCCTCCTACACAAAGCTTTGTAAACTTTTGCCTTTTTGTTTCAGGTAATAGGGCTCCTTTCAACACTTTTTGTGAGCCCGGTCTATTGGTAATGAACTCCCTCAGCTTTTGTTTATCTGGGAAAACTTTTATTTTTCTGTCATATCTGAAGGGTAATTTTGCTGGATGGAGTATTCTTGTTTGATAGTTTTTGTCTTTAAGTATTTTGAATATATCATTGCACTCTTTCCTAGACTGTAGGGTTTCTGCTGAGAAATCTGCTAAAAGCCTGATGGCGATTCCTTTGTATGTTATTTTCTTCTCTCTTCTTGCCCTCAATATTTTTTCTTTGTCATTGACTTTTGGCAATTTTAATATTATATGCCTTGGAGAAGGTCTTTTTGCATTCATATAATTACGAGTTCTATTCGTTTCTTGTACTTGCATGTCCAGTTTCTTCCTCAGGTTTGGGAAGTCCTCAGCTATTATTTCTTTGAGTGAGCTCCTTTCTCTCTCTGAGATACCTATACTCCTTATGTTACTTTTCCTAATCTAGTTGGATATTTCTTGAAGAATTTCTTCATTTTTCCAAAGTCTTAGTTCTCTCTCCTCCTCCACCTGAATCATTTCTAGATTTTGAGCTCACTAATTCTCTCCTCCATAAGATCTACTCTATTTTTTTAATGATTTCTACATTATTTATCTCATTAATTGTGTTCTTCATTTCCAGAATTTGTTTTTTTATAGCTTCAACTTCTTCACTGAAGTATTCCTTCTGTTCATTAATATCATTCCTGAGCTCATTGAACCATCTTCCTAAGTTTTCTTGTAATCCATTCTTTTTGACAGCTATTTTGAATTCTCTGTCAGATTGTAACTTTCTGTGACTTCTAGTTTGGTTTCTGGAGAGTTGTCATTTTCCTTCTTTTCTGCCATGTTACTGAAGTTCTTTATGGTGTTTGATAAATTGATCCTCTGCTGGCACATTTGTGGTAGTAACCATCTTTTGTTATTTTGGGTATGTCCTTGACGACTTTGATTCTGAGCTGCTTCTGACTGTAACTGACAGCCTGCACTTTCCACCCTCCACTGCCTCTTACAGAGGGGTCATCAGTGCCTGCCTCGTGCCTCTGGGGTTGCTGGTGCCTTGCTGCTTATAATGTCACTGTAGTCTCAGGTGATGCCACTGGGGTCACCAGGCTGCAAGCACTTCTGCTGCTTCCAGGGTCACCTGGGTCTCGTGTTCCTTCACTGGCTTTCTATGGGCTTGGATGCTGCTGTCTTATTCACCACTTGTGCTGCTGTTCCCATGTTGTTCGGGAGTGCTGGTTGTACTGCTGCCAGGTGTGCTGTGTTCATGGGTGTCACTATTGCTACTGAGGGCCAGGGTACCTGGTGACTTTTATGCAGCCCCCACTGCTGGTGGAGCTGGTGTTGGGGGTGCTACCACTGGAGGTTGAGTCACCAGTTCTGCTGTGGTTCCTGATGCCTCTGGTTATGGTCACAATCAGACACCGCTAGGGGGGTATGGGCTGCTTTTTCTGCTCCTGCCCCATCCACTTTCAGTTGTGTGGGTTGGACCATCCACATAGCCACTCAACAGGCAGTCACATGTGGGCTGGGCTGCCCTCACCTCCACTCACAGTCATGTGAGCCACTACATGAGGATCCACATCCTGGATTGCTGCCACTGGGAGACAGGGAGGGGGCTGCTCTTCTAGTTCCACTGCTTCCTGCGGGGGGTTGGGGGGGTCCAGTCCACTCACCTTCAGATGTATATCTGCATTATTCTCTTAGGCATCCTGTTGTGCTGTGTAGGAAATCCTCTGTTGGTGAATGGATGTCCATTTTGTTGTTACTTAGAGGGGACAGACAAAGGGAAAAACTCACTCTGTCGTGATGCTGACATCAGTCCATACATACTTTTTGAAACGTCTTTTTTACTTAATAATGTACATAAGAAAGTACATATTTGGGAATACTCACACTGTTTAACAGCTATGACTGTGCTTGTATGGCTGTAGCAGCATTTAGCATATACTCTATCAATGAAAGTTTAGGTAGTTTTCACTTTTATGTTACTACAAACAATGGGTGATACATATCCTAGTGCATAATTCTTTCACATAAATAGTGCATATCTGTAGAATAAATGTGTGCTGGATGGGACATAGAGTATGTATACTTAATATTTTGACAGACATTTCCAGTTTGCCAGTTTATAGTCCTACTGGCAATGTATGGATCTTCTGATTCCCCCCTATCTCATGTGTTACCAGATTTTTAAATATTTTACAACCTGATTGAAAACCAGAATCTCATTTAGTTTTATTATAAATAAGATTCAGCATCTTTTTGTGTTTAGTTTAAATTTGACTTTCTATGACTTGTCCTTTTATAGTCTTTGCCCATTTTTCTATTTTGTGGTTGATTTATGTAAGTTTATTATATGAATGGCATTAGTTCTTCTTAACTTTTGTGTTGCAAATATTTTTTCCTAATTTTTATTTATCATTTTAACCTGTTTATGTGAAAATTTTTATTTTTAGGGGATCAAAATCAATCTTATTTTAATCACTTCTGGGGAAAGAGAGAGAGAATTCAAAATGTTTCTCACATTTTCTTTTAGTATCTTCATCTGCCTTATTTTACATTTAAAAAAAATGCTCTGCCTAGGATGTATTTTGGTGTAAAGAGTGACATGTGAATCCAACTGTCACAATGTCTATGATTTACTTTGAAAATTCTTTCACATTTATATTGTGGTGTTATGTGTGTTACTTAGATTGAGCTGTAATGCAAGTCAGCTAGCGTTATATCAGAAAGCCCGTACTCCTGAGAAGCAATTACAGGTTCATCTGTTATACCCATCTCCATTGGGCAGTACTTCTCTAATTAGCATATTGACAGTCAGAAATCTTTTCTTTTTTAAAAAAAGTTTTTCTACTGAATGTTGTGACCTGTTCACTGGCTTGATGAAGATTAGAAACAGAATCCCATTGGTGAAGTGAAAGGTATTTAAGATATATGGATGAATTGAAAAATTTTAGAGACCCTAACCATGCATGAACCATGTTTAAGAATCCATTGAGGTCCTACTCTGCACCCTTAGGGATAGAACTCAAGTCTCGAATCTCTAAAAAGTTCTGGATCCAGCCATTGGTTTGAAAGGTTGATTGGTTATATGATGCTGATTATCCTTTCTCAGGATTGCTGTCAGGTCCTGCTCATGTGAGTCTTTCATGAAAGGTAGTGGTTAGAGCACCTCAAATATTTATTTATTATGTGTGATATGTGTGTGTGTCTGTGCATGTGTGTGTGTTTAGAAGCTTGCTTGCTTTCAAACCAAGGAAATATCTAAGTATATCCATCTACTCAGAGGTTTTTGGTGGTTACTGTTGTATATACAAAGTGAGCTGTACACATGCCGATTACTTAGGTCAGCTTGCAACAACCTAATTCATTACTGATAGTAATTCTTATATTATACTCTCATCTCTAAGTAATCCATATTTCCTCACTGATTTGAAAAGCCACATTCATCATATACTCAATCCTGATAGACATTTGGGTATATGTTTCTAGAATCTTTTTTAGGTTTGCTCAATCTATGCTAGCATCAAATTTTTAATTACTTATTTTTCAGAATTTTCTTTTTTTATATATAAACTAAGAACCGTGTCTCTCCCTACTCCCACCCTAAAAAATCCGTTTTCATTTTATCTATCTATCTATCTACAAATCCAGCACTTGGATAGTACTTACTGGGTACAAAGCATTGTTGTAAACATGTTAACTTTACAAGCTAGTTTAAGAAGACATCATTATAATTTTTACTCTTCTTAACTAAGGACAGGGATGTCCTTGTATTTATTAAAGCTTCTTATGTTTTTCAGTAGGCTTTATAGTTTTCTTCTTAGACATTTTATAAACTTTTGAAGTTTGTTCCATAATTGTAACTGGAATTTTTTCCATTAGTTATGTTTTATAATGGGTTGTTACTTGTATATGGAAATGCTAGTGGTTTTTCAGTGTTAGTTTTGTAGCCACTTAGAGTGTTAGATTCTCTTATTGTGGTTTCCAGAAATACAACTTTATTATTTACAAATATTATATTTGCTTTCTTTTTTCCATTCCTTATACCTTGTCTTTCTGGTATCTAATTGCATCAGCTAGCATTTCCAGAACTACATTAAGTGTTCTCTTAATGGAAGTTCTCACTGCATGATTTTAAATTGTTTTAAGAGTGCCTAATCAAAAAGGATACTCTTAGATATTTGAAGGTCCTCTCACTACAGTCTGTATAACCCAATTGCATGGTGTAATTTGGCTTTGATTTGTTTTTAGGATTGTAACTCCAGGACCCAATTTAGTCCCTAGGACATAATAGGCACTTATCAAATTTTTATTGTATGCATAAATCAGTAAATGAATAAATGAATGAATGGTATAATTATCTGAGGAAAGTATTCATTGTCGTTTTTTCCTTAAACTTCCTGGGTACTTTTCTCATTAAGCTTCTTTCTGTTGTGTCACACTTTTTACCCTTAATGTGTTTTTGTTTTCATAATTTTTATGTTTTTCATGCTGTCTGGAATTCTAAATGCCTGTTTTCCAAGGTCCTCTGGAACGTGATCTCACCCTACCTATCCAAACCTAATTTCTACCATTTCTACAAATGCTTGTTTTTCTCCATAAGGTAAGCTCTACTGTTCCATGCAGAGATACTAGGTTCATCCCCATCTAGTGTCTTCATTCTAGGCTCCATGTCTGAGCTCCCAATGCTCTTTCTCTATCCTAATTCTACCATTCTTCATGCTCTAGATGAAGGGCTATCTCTCCCATAAACAGTCACATTTCTTCTAGTCTTTATCCTTATCCGTGTTTCAAAACACCTACAATATTTGTTTATGGTCAGTATTGGACACCTTATGAGATAATTATCTATTGTCTTGTGTTACTGATCATGATTCATTACTACCACCCAAAGTAAATTATAATCTTCTTGAGGGTGGTGGTCATGTCTTAAACTATCCAGTATTCCCCATAGCATCTTGTACAAAGCTTAACACAGAGGAAACTGAGGGTTGTAAACTGGTGGCTATAAATAAATAAAGCCCATAAACTTGATTTATTCATGTGAAAATTGCTTTTTAAAAATTGAACATTAATGCCTTAGGCTGTGCATGTTTTATTCTGCTCATTATAGGCTTCTCCATCCTACTGTATTTAAGCTGGATTTACACATTTATGTTACCTGCCTATTTCAGTAGACAAGTTTGTTTGTGGTATTACAGGGTTTCAGTATGGATTGGCTGACTGTTTCCTGCACAAGAGGTGAGATAGAATGATAGCCAGATCAGCATAAAACATAGCTGATTTCTGTTTCCAAAAAGGAAATAGTTCATTTGGGGAGAGGGAGTGTTCTGGCTCTGTTGCTTAAATGTCAGTACAAATGAGCTTCTGTTTTTAGAACTAAGTGACTAGAAGAGTTAGCACTTATCCTATCTGAAGGGGAGGCTGGGAGATAGAAAATTTTTCACTGGGCACGTTGATACTTTGAACAAAGATGGGACTCTTCAATTAAGAAAGAGGCAATCGATATTGGGTAGGCAATAGCAGTCAGCCACAATATAACTTTTTTAAAGTAAAAGCAACAAAAAAAATCAGAGAAAATTGAGACTTATATCCCCAGAATCATTAAATTCCACCAGGTTAATTATCTGTATAGGCAAACAAAAAATAAAATGTGTTGGCTAATTTATACATTCAAGAATGTGTTTAAGAATGGATCTAGACACAGAAAGAAAAACTGCATGATCTCACTTAAATGTGGAACCTAAAAAAGTAGAGTATATAGAAGCAGGGAGTAGAACAGTAGCTACCGGGAACAGGTTGGGGGGGGGAAATGGGGAGATGTTGGTGAAAGGGTGCAAAGTTGCAGTTATGTAGGATGAATAAATCTAGATATCCAATGTGCAGCTAGCTAACTATAGTTAGTAATACTATACTGAGTCCTGGAAATTTGCTCAGAGAGTAGATTTCCTGTGCTCTCATCACACAAAAAAGATAACTATGTTAGTTAGCTTGGCTGTAGTAATCATTTCACTATGTAAGTGAATATCAAATCATCATGTTGTATACCTTAAATATATACAATTTTTATTTAAAAAAAGAAAAATGGCCAAAGATCCAATAAAAAATGGGCAAAAGATGTGAGCAGGCTGTTTACAGATTAGGAAACTTAAAAAGCCTCTAAACATACAAAAAAGATGCTCAACCTTAGTTTTAATAAAAAGAAAATGCAAATTAACAAAAACAAAAAAAGAAAGGACCCTAATGTAGGTTTCTGCTATATTTAGAATGATGACCGAGATCACCTCATAAGAACCTGTGACATTATTCTCATAATTTATACAAATCAAATATATCAAAAGCGTATACAAATGAATAAAAGCTATATCAAATATATGAAAATCAAAATATACCAAAATAACTCATTGGCTGAGCAATCTCAGGGTGAACAGTTTATCCTAAGAGAAAAATAGAATATCTAATTGCAGATGTATATTTATCTATTGATGAGGAGATATTAAAAAATATGATGTTAGAAAAATGAGCTTTCAAATGTGTAAGATAACCTCAATTTTATTTTAAAAAAATGCATGTATACATGTAAAAATGTACGAAAGACTGTTAAACCAATTGTTAACCATGATTATATTTAGGTGGTTGGCTTATGATAATTTTATTTTTCTTATGTTTTCATGAAATGGCATACTTTATGATGAATAAATATAGTAAGATGATATAAAAAAGGATTTGTCAAATTTACTTCATGAGAGAGATAAGACATTATTAAAAAGACATACATTATCACACCCAGCAGAATGACCTCCTGGTCAAAGAGACAAAAATAACTACACAAGTAGAATTCATTTCCTGTAATTTTTTAATTATAGTAAAAATTAGCTTTCCCACTAGTAACAAAGAGTAGGCAATAATGAAAATGAATGATGTTGAATTATTGTCATTATATATAAACACAATATTTCTTCTCTTATTTGACAAAGAAGAAGATTTTAAAGTGCTTCTCTTATATAAAAAAATAATCAAATTAAAAGTCCTAATTAAAATGTTTGACAGCATTCTATTTACTGTTTCTTCTCAGATTTAATTTCATGGCATGAACCTTTATTTATACCATGATCAGGAGCAGAGTATACAAAAGAGTGGAAGATAGGACTTAGACTAATGTGGCAATCATCTGTAAAAGGTTTTCTTGCTTTTACTCAAAAGCAAATTTTAAAATACTTTAAAAACTGGAGAGCAGATCTTCTTTAATAAGTTATGTAAATTTTGACATCTATAGAACTAAAAGTGAAGGAATCCAGTAAAAGGAAAAGGAAAATCAGTATCATTATTCAAAACTGTAAGCAATATTTTAAACACTAAAATATATACCTGGAAAATATATACTTTGAACCTCACTTTAAGCTTTTACTTGATGAATCGTAAAATAGGATTATGAAATTCAACATACAGTCTAACTTGTCTGTGCTGACAAAATGTGAGTTCTGTATTTTGTGTAAAGCTAAAAGCTGTATTTTGCCTTTCTCCCAAGCCCCAAGATTGGCGCAGTGAGTCTACAGGTGGCCTTCTACTGAAGCCAGAAACCCACCGAGTAGGTTTAGGCAAGAGCCTTCCTCTGCCCTCACTATTCTAGCTCTTCTTCTTCCTCTCTGGGCCAGTACTAGATAGAACAGATACCTGATAAAATCCTCTTTCCTCCCGTTTTCTTTTCCTCCAGAAGCAGAAAAGCATGGGATTCCTCACCTTGCCCTTCTTATCTCCTGTCTCCTCTCCCTACATTGATGATGCTAAAGAAGGAGATAAAGGAAGAAGATCCTTGCTTAAGGAAGTAGCCTGGCTTGCAAGATAATTTTCCTAATGTAATAGCTTATTTTTGAATGGCAGATGCCTAATACTACCCAGTTCATTCTAGAAAAGGCTGATTTATGCTGTTGTTTTGGAAGTTCAGATTTATTTCCAATATCTCAGCTTGTGCTTCCTATTTACCATGCTTTTTATTTTTCTTTATTTCTTTATTGCCTTGTATTGGAATAATTGAGTTTTCATTATTCCACTTTCCACGCCTCTACAGATTTGAAAGTTATATGTCCTATTTTTATTTTTTAATATTTACACATGTATTTGTAACATAAACCTGATTTTAAAAGTCTAAAATTAATCAACAGTTCCATCCACTTCTTATCAATACAAAACTTAACATTTTAAGTCTAATCATTCTTCTACAATCTTCCAAGTTTATATGCTCCTGTACTTTAGTAACTTCTTGTTTTTAAACACCTTGAAATTCCTTAGTAGCCTTTAATCAGTGTTTATTTAAAATCTCTCATAAGTACCAATTTCTTCATCTATCCCTGATTTATATTTATAATGAAAAAAGCTTTATTGTAGATTTGATTATATAATTAGCAAATACATTGCTAATTATAATTGCAAAAATTCAAACAATGCATATATCTATGAGAAATAAAGTTTAAAAATTCATATGAAATCCCGCAATGCTGAGAGAAACCATTAGCATTTAAAAGACTAATCTTTTATTTATCTCTTTATGCCTATGTACAACTGTGCATGTGTTAAACAGAGCATATATGACTTTTTTCTGTGTTAATATTGAACCTCTTTTTCAAAACGTAGCCTTGTGAATTTGTGTGTATTTGTGTGTGAGCCTCTCCTCTCCTCTTCTTTTCTCCACTCTATGACACCCACCTACCCCCTGTAACCAATTTTATCAATATTTTGATATCAACACACACATGCACATAAGCACACAGCCAGTTCATTTTGTAAATATGAAATCATAATTTATACGCTTTTCAAAGGATTTTCTCACTCAATAACACACACTGCAAATCCCTCTGAGTCAGCTGGTAGAAATCCAATAATATTATTTTTAATTGCCCTATTATTCTGTGGTGAGAATGAAGCACACATATTTAACCATTCATCTATTAATTAAAATTCAAGTTGCTTCCAGTTTTCTTGAAGCCTGGAGTGATATTACAATAAACATATTGTACATAACCCCTACCTACTAGTAATTTGATTTCCATGGAATTAAAGAGGGTGTTAGGTCTAAGGGTATGCGTATTTTTAAAATTTAAATATGGCATACATTGCAAAAATGTGAAAACATCGTAAGTGTAAAGATCACTGAATTTTTACAGATTTTACATACCTATGTAATGGTATTTAGTTCAAAGAATACAAGTTTACTAGAACCCCAGAAACTCTGCTTATGATGCCTTCCAGTTCCAATTCCCAGAAGGAAAACCACGTGCTTCATTTCTGCTGGGTGCTGTCCCGCTCCTTTTGTACTTTGTATAAGTAGAATCATGTAGTATGTATAATTTTGTGTCTGACTTTGCTAGTCAACGTTATGTTTGTGGGATTTCTTTATATTATTACATGTGGTTATAAATAATTTATTTTCATTGCATATGCTATTGAATTTTGTGAAAATAACACACTTTATCCTCAAGTATTTGCAGCATTTGGATAGTTTTGGGCTCATGAATACTTGTATAACATTCTTCTACATGTCTTTGGCGAAGATATGTATGCGTTTCTGTTTTACACTGATCTAAGAGTGAAACTGTGGGTCATGTAGAATATGCATATGACCAGCTTTAAGAGATACTGCTAAACAGTTTTACAAGGTGTTTGTGCCATTTTTCACTCCCATCAGCAATGCTGGAGGGATCTGATTTCCCACATCCTCACAGACATTTGCTATCTTCTCTCTGTTTCATTTTAGTCAGTCTGGTGGAGGTACAGTGTGTTGCATTGTGGTTTAAATTTAAATTCTCATTCTCCTGATTATTAATGAAGTTGAGCCCTTATTTTATATGTTTATTGGCCACTTGTATATCTTCTTTTGGGAAGTGTCTGTTTGTCTTTTGTTTGTATTTCTATTTTGTTGACTGCATTTTTCTTATTGATTCCTAGGAGTTGTTTATAGCCCTGCATAAGAGTTGTTTTATATATATGCTGTCTCCACTCTATAGTTTGCCTTTTTAGTCTCTCTCTTTTTTTCTTGTAATCCTAATAAAAATTCCAACCTTATTATTTTGTGGACCTTTTTATTTTTATTTTTTTTCTTTTTTTTATTGCGGTAACATTGGTTTATAACATTATGTAAATTTCAGGTATACCTCATCATATTTCACTTTCTGTGTAGATTACATCACGTTCACCACCCAAAGACTAATTACCATCCATCACCACACACATGTGCCTAATCACCCCTTTCACTCTCCTCCCTTCCTCCTTCTCCTCTGGTAACCACCAATCCAACCTCTGTCTCTATGTCTTTGTTTGTTGTTGTTTTTATCGTCTACTTATGAGTGAGAACATATGATATTTGACTTATTTTTTTATTGAATTATTGATAGATTACAATCTTGTGAAATTTCAATTGTACATTAATGTATGTCAGTCATGTTGTAGGTGCACCACTTCACCCTTTGTGCCCACCCCCCACCCCACCTTTCCCCTGGTACCCACTAAACTGTTCTTGGTCCATAATTTTAAATTCCTCATATGAGTGGAGTCATACACAGATTATCTTTCTCTTGCTGGCTTATTTCACTTAACATAATTCTCTCAAGGTCCATCCATGTTATTGCAAATGGAATGATTTTGTTCTGTTTTGCAGCTGAGTAGTATTCCATTGTATATATGTACCACATCTTCTTTATCCATTCATCTGTTGCTGGACACTTAGGTTGCTTCCACGTCTTGGCTATTGTAAACAGTGCTGCAATAAACATTGGGGTGCATAGGACTTTTGGGATTGCTGACTTCAAACTCTTTGGATAAATACCCAGTAGTGGGATGGCTGGATCGTATCTTAGTTCTATTTTTAGTTTTTTGAGGAATCTCCATACTGTTTTCCATAGTGGCTGCACCAGTTTGCATTCCCACCAGCAGTGTATGAGGGTTCCTTTTTCTCCGCAACCTCTCCAACATTTGTTGCTATTAGTTTTAGATATTTTTGTCATTCTAACGGGTGTAAGGTGATATCTTGGTGTAGTTTTGATTTGCATTTCCCTGATGATCAGCGATGATGAGCATCTTTTCATGTGCCTATTGGCCATCAGTATATCTTCTTTAGAGAAATGTCTGTTCATGTCTCCAGCCCATTTTTTGATTGGGTTGTTTGATGTTTTGTGGTTGAGTTGCGAGAGTTCTTTATATATTATGGATATTAAGCCTTTGTCAGATATATGACTTGCAAATATTTTTTCCCAGTTAGTGGGTTGTTTTTTTGTTTCAATCCTGTTTTCATTTGCCTTGAAGAAGCTCTTTAATCTGATGAAGTCCCATTTGTTTATTCTTTCTATTGTTTCCCTTCTCTGAGAAGGCATGGTGTCCGAAAAGATCCTTTTAATACTGATGTCAAAGAGTATACTGCCTACGTTTTCTTCCAGAAGCCTTATGGTTTCAGGTCTCACCTTTAGGTCTTTAATCCATTTTGAGTTTATTTTGGTGAATGGTGAAAAAGAATGGTCAATTTTCATTCTTTTACATGTGGCTTTCCAGTTTTCCCAGCACCATTTGTTGAAAAGACTTTCTTTTCTCCATTGTATGCCCTCAGCTCCTTTGTCAAAGATAAGCTGTCCATAGATGTGTGGTTTTATTTCTGGGCTTTCAATTCTGTTCCATTGATCTGTGCACCTGTTTTTGTACCAGTACCATGCTGTTTTGATTACTGTAGCTTTGTAGTATGTTTTGAAGTCAGGGATTGTGATGCCTCCCATTTTGTTCTTTTTTCTCAGGATTGCTTTAGAAATTCGGGGTCTTTTGTTGCCCCATATGAATTTTAGGATTCTTTGTTCTAATTCTGTAAAGAATGTCATTGGGATTCTGATTGGGATGGCGTTGAATCTGTAGATTGCTTTAGGTAGTATGGACATTTTAACTATGTTTATTCTTCCAATCCATGTACATGGAATGTCTTTCCATCTCCTTATGTCGTCATCCAATTCTCTCAGAAAGGCCTTGTAATTTTCATTATATAGGTCCTTCACTTCCTTAGTTAAATTTACCCCAAGGTATTTTATTCTTTTTGTTGTGATTGTGAATGGTATTGTATTCTTGAGTTCTTTTTCTGTTGGTTCATTACTGGAGTATAGAAATGCTACTGATTTATGCAAATTGATTTTATACCCTGCAACTTTGCTGTAGTTGTTGATTACTTCTAACAGTTTTCCAATGGATTCTTTGGGGTTTTCTATATATAAGATCATGTCGTCTGCAAACAGCGAGAGTTTCACTTCTTCCCTCCCTATTTGGATTCCTTTTATTCCTGCCTGATTGCTCTGGCCAGGACCTCCAGTACTATGTTAAATAAGAGTGGTGATAGAGGGCATCCTTGTCTCGTTCCTGTTTTCAGGGGGATGGGGTTCAGTTTTTGCCCATTGAGTATGATGTTGGCTATGGGTTTGTCGTATATGGCCTTTATTATTTTGAGGTACTTTCCTTCTCTACCTATTTTATTGAGAGTTATTTTTTATCACAAATGGATGCTGTATCTTGTCAAACCCTTTCCCTGCATCTATTGAGATGATCATGTCATTTTTATTCTTCATTTTGTTAATGTGATGTGTCACATTGATTGATTTGTGGATGTTGAACCATCCCTGTATCCCTGGAATAAATCCCACTTGCTCATGGTGTATGATCTTTTTAATGTATTATTATACTCGATTTGCTAGCATTTTGTTGAGGATTTTTGCATTGATGTTCATCAGTGATATTGGCCTGTAATTATCTTTTTGTGTGTTGTCTTTGTCTGGTTTTGGTATCAGTGTAATGTTGGCTCTGTAGAATGAGTTAGTAAGCTTTCTCTCCTCTTCAATTTTTTGGAAGAGTTTGAGAAGGATAGGTATTAAGTTTTCTTTGAATGTTTGGTAAAATTCACCAGCTAGACTGTCTGCTCCTGGACTTTTATTTTTTGTGGTTTTTTTATTTCTGTTTGGATCTCCTTACTGGTGATTGGTCTGTTCAAATTCTCTATTTCTTCTTGACTCAGTTTTGGAAGGTTGTATGATTCTAAGAATTTATCCATTTCCTCTAGATTATCCAATTTGTTGGTGAATAGCTTTTTGTAGTATTCTCTTATAATCTGTTGTATTTCTGAGGTGTCCTTTGTAATTTCTCCTCTTTCATTCTGATTTTATTTATCTGAGACTTCTCTATTTTTTTTCTTGTTGAGTCTAGCTAAAAGTTTGTCAATTTTCTTTATCTTTTCAAAGAAACAGCTCTTGGTTTCATTGATTCTTTTCTATTTTTTTAAGTCTCTATTTCATTTATTTCTGCTCTGATTTTTATTATTTCCTTCCTTCTACTGATTTTGGGCTTTGTTTGTTCTTCTTTTTTCACTTCCTTTAGGCACACTGTTAGATCATTCATTTGGGATTTTTCTTATTTGTTGAGGTAGGCCTGTATTGCTTTAAATTTCCCTCTTAGAAGTGCTTTTGCTGTATCCCATAAATTTTGGCATGTCATATTTTCATTTTCATTTTTCCCCAGGTATTTTTTATTTCTCCTTTGGTTTCTTCATTGACACAATCACTGTTCAGTAGCATTTACTTTAATCCCCACATATTTGTGGCTTTTCTGATTTTCTTCCTGTAGTTGATTTCTAGTTTCATACCATTGTGGTCAGAAAAGATGCTTGTTATTCTTTCAATCTTCTTAAATTTGTTGAAACTTGTTTTGTGGCATAATATGTGATCTATCCTGGAGCCTGTTCCATGTCCATTTGAAAAGAATGTGTATTCTGCGGTTTTGGATGGAATGTTCTGTATATATCTACTAAGTCCATCTGGTCTAATGTGCCATTTAAAGCCAATGTTTCCTTATTAATCTCCTGCTTGGATGATCTATCCATTGATGTAAGTGGAGTGTTAAATTTCCCTAGTATTATTGTGTTACTGTTTATTTCTCCTTTTATGTCTGTTAATAACTACTTTATATATTTATGTGCTCCTATGTTGGGTGCACAGATATTTACAAGTGTTACATCCTCTTGTTGGATTGTTCCCTTTATCATTATGTAGTACCCTTCTTTGTCTCTTGTTCCAGTTTTTGTTTTAATGTTTGTTTTGTCTGGTATAAGTATTGCTACCCCAGCTTTCTTTTCATTGCCATTTGCATGGAGTATCTTTTTCCAACCCTTCACTTTCAGTTTGTGAGTGTTTTTAGGTCTGAAGTGTGTCTCTTGTATGCAGCCTATATATGGGTTTGTTTTTTATTATCTAATCAGTCACAGCCATGCTATGCCTTTTGATTGGAGCATTTAGTCCACTGACATTTAAAGAAGCTATTGATAAGTATGTACTTATTGCCATTTGATAAGTATGTACTTATTGTCTGTTTCCTTCCTTATGTTAGGAATGTTTTCAGCTAACATTTCTTCAAAAAGATTCTCTGCCACTTTGTCTCTCACTTTTCCTTCTAGAACACTTGTAACATGAATATTAGTGTGCTTTATGTTGTCCCCAAGTCCCTTAGACTGTTCTCATTCTTTTAAATTCTTTTTTCTTGTATCTGTTCAGCCTTGGAGATTTCTTCTAGTCTTTCATCCAACTTGCTGATCCGTTCTTCTGTATCATCTACTCTGCTATGGAGTCTCTCTAGAGAATTTTTTATTTCCAGTACTGTATTCTTCATTTCTGATGGGTTCTTCAGTATATTTTCCAGTTCTTTGTTGATGTTCTCACTGAGTTCATCCATTCTTCTCCCATGATCAGTGAGCATCTTTATGACTTCTTGTTCGAAGTATTTGTCAGGTAAATTGTTTACTTTTGTTTCCTTTAGTTCTTTTTATGGGGTTTTTTTTTCCTGTTCCCTTACTTGGAACATGTTCCTTTGCCTCTTCATTTTGCCTCTTTCTCTGTGCTTATATTATGTATTAAGGGGGTCAGCTACATCTCCTGATCTCGGAGAGGTGGCTTTATGTAAGAGATCTCTTATGAGGCCCAGCAGTGTGCTTCCCTCTTGTCATCAGTTCCAAATGTTCTAGGAGTGATCCTTGTGTGGGCTATGTGTGTCCCTTCTATTGTGGCAGGGTGCCTCTTGCTGTAGGTGCCCAGGGAGGCTTGTCTGTCCCCCTGGCTGGCTGGTTGTAATGTTCAGCTGTGTGTGGCAGCTATGGACACTTCAATCACTTTATCAGGCATGGGGAGCCCCAGCACAGTTGTTTGCAAGGCCTAATATCACTTTCCTGTTGTAGTTTTTCTGTTAAGTGAGTAGGCTCCCAGTGTGGCTGTTTGCTAGGCTTAGAGGCTTGCAACTGTTGTAGCCCTCTGGGCTGCAAGGCTCTTGTCAGCTCTCTCAGGATTGCAGCTGAGTGGGGCTGGCCCTGGGCAGCGGAACACCCAATTGTTTTAGGCTTTTGAGGTGGTGCCAATCCTCTATGTGACTGTTTGAGAATCACAAGCCTTCTGCAGCTGACAAACCTCACCACCCACAGGGCCACATACACCATCAACAGTCCTGCCCACTGCGTATGCTCTGACCACCTGAAGTGGACCTAGTTGCACCGCTGCAGAGGTGCCACACACTCCAGCAACACCTCACACACTTCACCTGCTCCTCGTACATGCTCTGCCCCATAGAGGTGGACCCACTCACTCAGCTGCAGAGGATCCAGGCACCCAGTGTATGCAGGCCCACAAGTTGCCCGAGGGCTTACTGTTGGGTGGGGCCAGTCCCTAGAGCAGCTGCCTGCTCTGGTTGAGCTGGATTAAATTGGTGCTCTAGTGGTGGGGCAGACCCTGGGCTAACAAGCCAGTGGATGAACTCCAATGGCATCTGCCAGTGTCTGTGTCAGCACATCTGTAGTAGGTGACAATCATAGCTGCCACTGATATCTCAGTCCCTGGAGAGGTCTCACCTCTCACTGAGATACACCCAGAGCATCTCAGTGAGTCTCTTTTCACCAAAGAACTGTGCATCTTTCTTTCTGGTGATTTTAGGTTGCTTTCCACAATGGGTAAACTTGTTCATGGGCCCTTTAAGAGACAGCTTTTTTTTCCTTATGTCTGATAGCTTTTCTAGGGATAGTCCCTGTTGTGGTTAATAGCCAGCAAAGCTAGATATTATGACACTTGTTTCAGTTGTGCTGAGTCCAAAGGATGCTTATAGTGGTAATGCTCTCCTGCTCAGATCTACCACTTCTCCAGGGATGGCTGCATACCTTAGGATTGATCCTGGCCAGCCATGAAGTACTGTGGCTTGCGAAAGTGGCTTTTTTTCTCTTCAGAAAGGAATTTCTGTCACTTCCACCTGAGTGAGGACTGTCCTTGGTTGCAGGGATTCTTTTTATCCAGTTTTCAGTTCTCTCTTGGGGTAATTGTTCCATGAGTAATTGTAAATTTATTGTGTATGTGGGAGGAGGTGAGTTCAGTGTTCACCTATACCACCATCTTGACATCTCTCTGTGACCTGTTTAGTCCCTTGATAGTATCTTGATCCACAGAAGTCATATATTTTAACATAGTCCAATGTATCATTTTATGTTGGCCTTTTGTCCCACTTTAACAACTGTTTGCTTACTTCACAGCCTTAAAGATATCCCATATGTTTCTCTCTAAGTGCTTTGTTCTGTTGCCTTTTAGTTTTAAATGTGCAATCCATTTGAAATTCATTCTTGTGTATGGTGTGAGACTGCAGTGTCATCTTTTCCAGAAATTAAGTATTTAATCACTGATCAGTTTGCTTATCTTTGTGCCAATACCTCATTGTTTTAAGTAATATACCTCTTAACACATATTGACATCTTTTTGTAATTTCTCCAGCTACATTCTTTAAAATTGCTTTGACCATTTCCAGCTCTTTATATTTTCATATGGATTTTGAAATCAGCTTGCCAATTTTTTTCAAAAAACAAAAGCAGGACAACTCTGAGTTTTTCACTGGGAGTGAACTGAATCTATAGATTGATTTGGAGAGAATTTATACTGACATCTTTTTACTATGGCATTTTCTAGTTCATATGCATGGTTTATCACTTCTTTTCACATATTATTTAATTTCTTTCAATAACGTTTTGCAGTTTTCAGTATAGAAAAGTCACCTACTGTCTGCTAAATCTATTTCTAGGTATTTGGTGAGTTTTGATAATATTGTCAACATTGCTATTTTATTTTCTGGGTTTTTTGTTGCAGATATGTAGGAATATAATTAAATTTTTTACATTGATCTTGTATCTAGCAAGCTTCCTATATTCAATTCTTAGTTCTATTGTGGTGAGGATTAAATGAGATAGTGCATATAAACAATATAGTACCATGCCTCAGAGCAGCAGGTGCTCAATAAATTTTAGTATATTATGAAATTTGTTTACTAGATTAGATGATTGTTATTAAGGTTTCTTTCAACTCAGAGACTCTATTATTCCATCAGTTATAGATTAGGCTATACTCCTTATAAATTATACTTTCCCAGCTGTATACATCACAAACCAGAACTAAGGGCATAGTTATGTTTGGAGACAGAATTGTGATGATGGCAGGTCATAGTTTTCTTCAAAAGAAGCATTATTGCATTCTGGAGAAAGAAATCAAGTCTTATTTACCAATGGATTAATCTTACCAATGCTCTGTACACGGAGCTAATATGAATTGCAATGTAATTGATACTAATGGCACTATAACAGAGCATATTGTTAACCATTAATTAACCATATGATCTTAGTGAAATTATTTATGGCTTTTAGATTTTCAGTTCCTTTAGTTATAAAATGATAATACAGTATCTCCCCGAAACAATTGTAATGATGATTGCTTACATATTTAACATGACAGCATTTGGCACAAAGTATGTATTCCATAAATATTGTTATTATTATATATTCCAAAGTGTAAACCTTGATGGAAAAAATACATGTATATATTTTAGAGCTAAAGTTGGAAATAAAAAAGCTTATGTATTTCCATTTATAAAAACTGTTCCTAACTGGTCCAAATTTATGTTATTTTATGTTATAATTTTTATAATATTCTTTTTATAACTAATACTAGTATTTGAAGAAATATCTTGGAGAGTAATTGAAATGTAGAGGCTGATTCTAAGGCTGCAATTTAATCAAGGAATTCTAATATACTGTCGTACACCAAAAGTTTGAAATAATTTAGTGTGTCATTGGCAACTTAAATGAAATTATGACATAAGTAATGCATTACTTGTTAAAAGGAAAGGAAAAAAATCATATTTCATAAACTCATTAATGTGATATGAACGAAAAAGCTTAATTACAAATCTAATCTTTTGAGGGGATTGCTTTTGGTATAGCATAGAAATAACGAAGCATTAAAACATTAAATTATTACATTTTGAAGTATGCCTGTCCATTAAGATGTAGAAATGTAATTACTGATACTTTCTATTTATTTGCTTTTGTCTCTTAGCTTTAAACCTATCTTGCTCTACTCTTGTCTATGATCCTGGGGCTGGAACTTTGCAAACTGCATTTCTTCTTTGCCATCTGGCTCCCTAGCAAAGTGGGGCACAAGCAGTAGAAGGCAAAACTAAAGGCAGGAAAGGGGCCTTGCTCCTTTCAGTTTTGCTTCCTGCTCATGTCAGTGTCACCACAGCAATAGTTTTTCATCCTGAAGGCAGCAGTTTATTTCTCACACTCATAGAACCAGTCTTGTTTGCCTCCCCAGAGACAGTGGCGCCAGCTGGCAGCTGCCCTTCAGTGGCCCTTCCTTAGACTTCTGAGTCCAGCTACACAGGACCCTCTTCTGAGCTCCTGGGATACCAACAGGGTGGTCAGTTTTAATAACCTCAGCCTTTCCCTTGGTTCCTCCAGCCCTAGAGGCAGGAGCTACCTTCTGTAGTTCCCATATCTATTACTTCAGTGTTTCCTTGTACTTTTCAGTCGTACAATAACTGTTTAACCAATTCCTTCAATTAAATCTCTGTTAAATGAACTGCGTGGTTTCTGTTTTCACAATTGGACCCTGACTGCTGCATTCATTATTTTTATAAGGCAAGGAAAAGGTGTGTAAATTTTATGTTTATTAATGTAGATGGCAGTAAAATATCCAAAATAGAAAAAAAAATTGAATGGCAATCCTAATTTTTTGGGATTGGGAGAGAAATTTGCATTTTAAATAATGCATTCTACATAATGAAAAATTAAAAGATGAAATGACTAATTTTTTTAGTATGAGTTTTCATTAAGACGTGCTGAAAATTCCTATTTATTTTTCATCCTTTTTGGCAAGCTATCCATGTTCTACTTTTAAAGTTTTTGGAGAATCCTCTTGATTGTTAGTACTGCTTATGCTTTACCTTACAGAATCTGTGTTTGTCCACTTAAGCAGAGCGGCTTTTGCCACTGAAGTAGCTGCCCTGGGGGTTCCCCATTCACTCACTGTCTCTCTGGTTATATTCTCCCAAGGCTGCTCCACTATAAACTTGTGTGATATAACCTAAGGATCTGACTTTAATTGCTTTTTCTACTACTAAGTCATTTTGGTTTTATGAGGCTCAGAAGTTCAAGACAGAGAAGAATTAGATATACACAAAATCATTGACATTCTGCAAAGAGAGTTTGCTGTAATAGATGCCTCTGCCTTCAAGTACAATTTGTTATAGCATTCTGCTAAAGAAAGAACTAGACTAGATGTTTCCACCTACCCATTAATCCAAATACCATCTTCTTTTGTGAAATATCCATTCTCTCTGTTAAACCATGTGATCTTTCCACAGTGATATTAATAGGACCATTCTTTCCTCTTTTTGCTGTTGGAAACATCTTTCAGAAATTTGAACCACAGTTAAGTTTCAGTAGAAATGTTATCAGAAGATCTAAATGTCTATACATGAAACACTAATATTTTTCTTTCTCAATTTCATTTAAATCTTTTTACATTGGAGCTTTTATGTAGTATGCATATATACTATGTATACTCAATTAAATTTAAGACTGGATAGCTAATAAATATTGAAAATAACAAGTATTTTATGTCCACAGTTCCCAGGAATTTGGGTTTCTGCTGGATTACAGATTATTTATTTATTTGGTCAAGCTAAGCAAATAAATGGAAGGATAATAAATTAAAACACACATCCTGCTCTCAAGGAGCTTATGAGCTCCTGTGACAAAATAAGCCATGTATATAAATAGCCATAATACAAAGTATAAAGATTATAACAAAGAGAAATATATTTGCTTTAAAATAGTGCTATGGAAATTCAGAGTCTAAAGAAAATTACTTCCAATAAAGGTGATGAGGGAAGGCTTTCTGTTAGTACGGCGTTTGATTTAATCCTGGAAAACTGACTATGGGGGAAGCTCATTCCAGGCAGGGTGAATCACACTTGAGTAAAGGCCTGGGCTGAGATTGGAAAGTATGAGTATTTTAGAAGGGACAAGGGAGAAAATATGTGGGCAAGGATGGTTAAAGAAGGAGGATGGAGAAAGTGAAATGAAGAGTAAATTCACAAAATTTTTTGCTCAAGGTTGTGGATTAGAACTTAGCTGCTCTTCTGGTTTAACTTTGGTATATAACCCTCAGGTTATCATAACCATTACCATAGCTGTTAGCCACAACCATAACGACAATCATAATCACGCCCATACCCATATCCACTAAATCTCTGGGAAATCACATAGATCTATGGCTCTCAATTCTATCAAGTCAGATGCCCCATTCACTGTTCTGTAACTAAGCTTAAAGCTATTAAAACCTAAAAATATATACTTTTTATAAACCAAAATAACATCATAACTCTATTAAAAATGGAAAAATGTTCATAAAACTATATGTTATGTTTCAGCATGTAAATATTGAATAACACTACAACAGAAAACAATGAGAAAGCCAAATATCTGTATTGTATCATAATAAATAAATTTGGATTCAAGAGAAGTTGATATAGCACTCTCAGCATGAGAACATAGGAAAATCACAAAGCAAAGGTACTGGGGACATAAAACCTAGCATTTGGATAACTAATAACAGACAGAACTTATCTGTATACAATAAAAGTGAACTAACGTCACTTGATGTGGGGATAACATATGAGACAATTAGAGGCAATTACCTTCTGTCTGTGACACTAGGAGGCCACGGATAGAGGATGGACTGAAACAAATAGAAGCACCAGGTGCCACAGAGAGGCTGTGTGGTAGATGCTTGGGACAGGAAAAACTAAGAGCAATAGATAACCCCAAAAGAAATAATTTTAATATGTAATTTTATAAGCTAGATTTATCTTGTACTGCAATTAAAAATTATATAGGAGGTCATTAATATGAAAATTTAAAAATATATTTTAATAAATTCAGTAAGATTCCTACACATCATATATCTCTGCTAATTTAATAATACTTGGCTCTAAATGTGTTAGCAGGAGTCTCAGTCTCCTCTGTTACATATTTACAAGTCATCTAAGAATAAGAACGCAGGCCAATGCTGATGTATCGTATAGTCAACCTAAAACCACGAGCAGCATTACTCTCCATAACAGGATTTCCTGAAATGATGGTCAACATTCTAGTGACATTTTTGAAAAATAGTGGAACCATGAGAAAATACTTTGTGATTATATTTTAAAGATTTTAAATGTGTTCATATGTCAAATATTTAAGCTCAGCTAATTATAAGTTGGTCTTTCAAGTTCATCAACATCCGGCGGGATATTGGAAAGCTGTGCACCTGTGAGGCAGCTCTTCAATGTGTGTTCTGTTCTTTGAGTTGCAGAACCCCTAAAATCTCTCACCCTGTCCACTAAATGCAATTAGCACTCCCTAGTCACTGCGATGACCCCAAATGACCCGGCAGATCTACAGAATTCTCCCTAGGACATGGTACAACCCTCACTGAAAACCACTGTTGTAGATCTGAATTATCAGTTTGCCAGGGTTAGACTCAGAGAATGAAATCTGAATGATTTCAGTGATCTGAAAGCAACAATCTGAAAGATGGCTAAGTGGTTTTTAATGCTCAACATTCACTGAATTGCAAGAAGTGAGGCAATCAGGAAGGAATAAGCACAAAATCTTAAATGCAGGGATGAAATTGCATTATGACGTAACATAGATCATATTTTTAAAAGTTTGCACTTAATCGTTGTACTCATAGATTTTTGTAAGTGATTTTGAGTATATATTTCTATCTATCTAGGTTGGCATTTTACCAAGGCACTGTTTCACAAAACCTGGATTATGTAATTCACAGTTCTGTTTTCTGTAAAATTCAAGGTCTCAATATGCTCTAGTAACTATTACATATTCAAATCACGATTGAGTACACTTAACTATGACAGTAAATATATCAAAATAAGTTCAGAAAAAAACCTGAAAGTGGTTAAATTTGGAGGAGAAAGGAGCCTTGGAAGTACATGATAGGGAAATTGTCAACTTTCTTGAGAGGATAAAGGAGCAGTGGGTGACGTAAGTGACGACATCACAATCTTGGGAGCCCTTCAAAATCTGTCAGTTGAGCAGATCATCAAAGCAGTGAATATATCTTCTCACCACTCCCGTCCCGGAACAGTGATTGTTTTAAAGGACCTGCCAACACCTTTTCTTATGTACTCATATGTAAATGAGAACAACAGGTTATTTAGATCAGTATTTTTTCCCAGACATTTACTTCATTAAAAATATTTAATGAATAGTATCAGTGATCTGAAAAAGGAATCACATTTCCTTTTTTGAAAAAGTTTTCAGTTATACATATTTATTGCAGGTTATTTTGATGATGTACTTGTTAAATCTTAACTTTTGAACAAGGAAAACTTTAGAAACAGAAAAAATTGACCTTAAAGTGTGTCCCAGAGTGGAATTACCTGCCCTGATCATGAACTGCTAGGAGGCAGAAACCAACCTTGCTTAACCTACTTTGTATGTGTAGCATCTACTAGAAAAGAAATTGGGTTAGGGATGCCTGGTATTCATTACTATCACAGCAATTATTTCCGTCTGCTTGTCTGTTCCATTCCCTCATTCCCAATAACTCAGCTAGAAAATAAGCTTCTTTTCTACTAGATTGGTCTAATTTTTAAGTGACATATTAAAATCTCCCTCTATCATTCTTTCAATTTTATAGCTATAGTTAACAGTTATCACTATGTGTCTTTAGTCACTGTGTTCTTTGATGGATACAAGTATATGCCTGTTACATTTTTTTCAAAAATTGCATGTTTTCTCATTATATAATGGCCCTTTTGGCTGAATGGTGATTGTGTTTTTAAATTGTACCTTGTTCAATATATATATTTTACTCTGATTCTTTCCATTTACATTTACCCAGTAATTGTTTCTCCATCTTTTTACTGTCATTTTTAAATTTATCACTTTAGGTATATTTCTTACAAATAACATATAGTTGGGTCTTGTTTTTTGTTCATTTTTTTCTTTTTTTATTGAGATGTAATTGACATATAACATTATACTAGTTTCAGTTGTACAACATAATGATTCAATATTGTATATATTGTGAAATGATCACCCCAACTAATCTAGTTAACATTCGTCACCACACAGTTACAATTTTTTTCTTGTAATGAAAACTTTTAAATATACAGTACAATACTGTTAACTGTAGTGACCATGCCGTATGTGACATCCCCAGAAGTATCTTTATTTATTTTAATTATTTTATTGAAGTCACATTGGTTTATAACATTGTGTAAATTTCAGGTGTACATCATTATATTTCGGCTTCTGTATTGAATGCATCATGTTCACCACCAAAAGTCTCGTTTTCATGTGTCACCATAGGTATGTGTCCTTTTACCATTTTCACCCACCCACCCACCCACTTCCCCTCTGGTAACAACAAATCTGTTCTCCGTATCTATGTGTTCATTTATTTATTTTCCACATATGAGTGAAATCATAAGGCATTTGTCTTTCTCTGTCTGATTTATTTTGCTTAGCATAATGCCCTCAAGGTCCATCTATGTTGTTGCAAATGGGACAATTTTGTCTTTTTTACGGCTGAGTTCTATTCCATTGTATTTTTTTTCACCACATCTTCTTTATCCATTCATCAGTCAATGGACACTTGGGTTGCTTCTAAGTCTTGGCTATTGTGAATAATGCTGCAGTGAACATAGGGGTGCATATATCTTTTCAAATTAGTGTTTTCGTGTTTTTTGGATAAATACCCAGAAGTGGAGTAGCTGGATCATATGGTATTTCTATTTATAATTTTTTGAGAAATCTCCATATTGTTTTCCATAGTGGCTGCACCAGTTTGCATTTCCAACAGCAGTGTATGAGAGTCTCCTTTTCTTTACATCCTCTCCAACACTTGTTATTTCTTGTCTTTATAGTAATAGCCATTCTGATGGCTGTGAGGTGATGTCTTCTTGTAGTTTTGATTTGCATTTCCCAAATAATTAGTGATGTTGAGCATCTTTTCATGTTCCTGTTGGCCATCTGTATATCTTCTTTGGAAAAATGTCTGTTTATATCTTCTGCCCATTTTTTGATTGGATTGTTCATTTTTTTGTTGTTGACTTGTGTGAGTTCTTTATGTATTTTGAATATCAACCCCTTATCAAATATACAACTTGCAAATAAATACCTTCTCCCAGTTAGTAGGTTGTCGTTTCGTTTTGTTGGTGGTTTCCTTTCCCATGCAGAAGCTTTTTAGTTTGATGTAGTCTCATTTGTTTATTTTTCCTTTTATTTCCCTTGCCTGAGGAGACATGGTATTCAAAAAGATACTGCTAAGACCAATGTCAAACAGCACACTGACTCTTTTTCATCTAGGAGTTTTATGGTTTCAAGCCTTTTCAATAAATGGTGTTGGGAAAACTGGACAGCCACATGCAAAAGAATGAAAGTAGACCATTATCTTATATAATACAGAAAAATTAACTCAAAATGGAGGACTTATTTATCTTATAACTGTAAGTTTGTTCCTTTTGACCACTTTCCCCCTTTTTGCCCACCTCCCACCCTCACCTCTGGCAACCATGAATCTGTTCTCTGTATCTGTGGGTTTGGTTTTGCGGATGAGGTGTTGAGTGGTGTTTTTCTTTTTGTTTTTTTAGATTCCACACATAAGTGAGATTATGTGGTATTTGTCTTTCTCTGTCTGACCTATTTCACTTACCATAATACCCTTGAGGTTGGGGTTTTGTCTTTTAAAGATAATTGAAGCAATTTGGCCCTTTCATATTTGAAATAAGAACTTGCATACTTTCTGCCATGTTTATGTTTACTATTTTATTTTATTGTCTCCTTTACTTTTCCTTGTTTCTCTTGGTATGATCAAACTATACTTTATTCTCTTTTTTCCTCTTGTTAATTTGAAAGTTCAACTGTAAGGTTCCATTGCACTAGGGATTTCCTTCCTGTTTCAAACACAAATTCTCACTTGTGATATAAAAGCAAAATACTAACTGTTCTCATTGTGGACACTGCTGGTTGCCTACCTGACAATATTCTCCCCTTCTTCTGTACTAGATGGGATGCATATTTGGGGAGAGAGGGGTGTTGCAAGCTTGATTTCCCATTTTTTCCTTTGACTAAGTATGACCAAGGGACTACTTTCTGGCTAATGATATACACACAGAAATTTATTGGGTAGGGCTTTAGGGAGAATGATAATATATATACTCAGCTGTATACTCAGAGGTATATATACCTCTTCTTCCTACCTAAAATACAGAACTATTCCCGGAGGTGGAGCAGCCATTTGTGATCATGATGACAAAAGCCACTAGAAAGAGGACTGAGTGGGAATGCAAGCATTTAGGCCCTTGTTGGCAGTGTGGAGCTGTGCTAGACTGCCTGCTCCCAACTTCTGTTATGTAAGAAACACAAGCCACTGTTTAGTCAGATTTCTTGTCTCATGTGGCTGAATGCAATCCAAACAGAGACAATCCCCCTAACCAAGGCACCTCTAATCCCCAGCTGCTCCCCCAACATTAGATGATTAGATGAATACTCTAATTCCCTCCTCTCCCCAAACTATGGTTAGAATTCTTTTACTTCTCTCCCTTTCTCCTCATGCTCAACACAAAAGTTTTGGTGAAATTATTTTGTGCTTTAATTCTAAATTATTATTTTGTATTATTTTAAAGAAGGTTGTTTTATTTCAAAGCCCTTAATTATTTTGAGTCACGTTCCCATATATTGCAAAGTTCATTCTCATCACCGTTTTCTTCCTTCTTTACCTTTGCTTATGTTAAGATTTCTGCTCTGAGTCACTCATTTGGCTAAAGTTCTTTTTTGAGTGTTCTCCAGATGAGATGTGTGCTGATACCTTCTTTGAATTCTTGCTTATTGGTTCATAGCTCTTTTCTCTCACTAGCCTTTGGATGTTATTTAAATGCCATCTAGCTTCCAGGATCATAGACAAGAAATCTGATGTCAGTCTGTTCTTTTTCCCTTGTAATGCATTATTTCTGCCTAGAAGCTTATACTGTTCTGTTGTGTTTTTTTATCTTTGGGATTCAAACATTTTATCATAATATGCATAGATGTTGTCTTTTACAAGTCAATCCTGCTCAGATTCAGTCAGCACTTTTTAACTACAGAATCAAATCTTTTTTGAAGCCAGGGAATTTTTCTCTAGTATTCAGTTGTTGCTCCTCTTCCCGTGTTTCTTTCTCTCCTGGAACATTTACCATTTGCTTATTTGGACTCGCATGTGTTCTCGAAATCACTTCTCTCCTCCCTCAGGATTTCTCTTTTAAAATTTTTTCTTCATTTTTTTACTTTGATTTTCCATGACAATAATTCAGTTCTCAGCACTACTCATTCTGTTCTTCATTTCATCTAATGCATTGCATTTAAAAAAAATTTAAAAACATGCCCTTTATTTCCAGAAAGTATACTTTAATGCTGTGACTAAACGTCCTTAAGTGTTCTTATTATTTTGTTGTTGATGTTGATGTTAAATGTGTGGCCTGTTCCCATCAGAAGTTCTTACTCCTTAGCGCTACCTTTTTGCTGGGAGCCATGAGCTCTGCTTGCTCTCCTTCCATCTGGCAATGGATCCTTTTGGGTACTGGTTTTTATTACCTTCAGGACTCGAGTTGACCTAGTTGGGTACTACAACAGCAACATAACCAAAAATGGTGGGAGACCTGGCATTATATACTCTTGAGAGTTCATGATAAACCAGCATGGCGCCTTCCTAAAGAAACCTCTTTCCTTTCCATTCTCAGCTACAGAATTAGTGTCAGGTTGAAGACAAAGAAAGTCAACATTTTTTGACCATATTATGTTTCAGGTCCTATTCTAAGTAATTTACAAAAATTAAATATTTCTGTTATAACAACCTTTTGATCAACACACTGTTATCTCCATTTTATGAAAGAGGAGTTAAGACACTTGTCCAAGCTTTCACTACCTAGGAAGCAATGGATCCAGGACTTAAATCCAGGCAGTCTTTGTCCATAGCAAGGGAATATGCTATTCTGCCCACAAAAGCATTCATCACGTGTATATCCCTAATAGCTATAGCAGGAACAAGTTGACCAGTAGTCCTCTGGTGGGGACAAGGCTCTCCAGAGGCCGAAATCTCACTAGAAATCTCAGGGCTCAGATCCTTGCTTGAGGCCTCTCCACTGACAGTTTTCACACACTGTTGACCAAAGGAATAAAATGTTCTGTACCCCATTACTCCTTCAGAACCCAGATATGGCTGAAGTCTTTGCACACACCCACCTACAAACCCTTCTTCCCTGACAGCCATCATCCAGCTCAGGAGAAGGGGTGGTTGGAAGCTCGAGCAGAGTTTGAATAGGCTGGAGGTAGGAAGATGCATTAATGTTGTACCATCCTCTGAATGTAACCTGCTTGAGGGTAGTGACTGTCTCCATTGACCATTGCATTCTCAAAATCCTGTGCATTATAGGGAGTGTAGAAGTAGCTCAATAAATATTTACTGAATGGAATTATAATAGACCTTAACCATCTGAAAGTTATCACCCTAAAGTAATATATAAGGCCTAGAACTCCATCCCCAAATTCTAACCCCAGGCCAATCTTCCTCCCAGTTTTTAGAAAGCTGTCTCTGAGGTGGCTATCCTCTTAGAATAAGGAAGGGTAATCCTCTCTTCATTCTTTGGTTATGAGTTTGTAACAGTAAAAAAAGGTAAGACTTTAAATTGTTATAGAGCAAATGAATGAATAAATACCCAGTGTGTGGAAGAAGTCTAGAAAACCCTGTGTGTGTGTGTGTGTGTGTATGTGTGATGATTAGGAGGAAAAGAAGAGAAAGATCAAGCTGATGAAAAGTTAATATGGAAACCAAGGTCCACAGAGAAGAAGAAAGAAATGTTGCTTAGCAACTGGAAGTTTTAGGAAGGAAAATTCTAAATTCCAATGGGGGAAACTGTGGAAGGTAGGTAAATAAGTATCGAAAGTGAAGGGTTTTGAGATTTTGGGGAGGGGGAAGTTTCCCACCTTCCCCTCTTAAGTTTTTGTGGCTGGACTAATAATTGACACAAGACCAGATTAACAGGAGAAAAACCAACCTAATACATGCACACAGGAGATCATAAAAAAAAAATGATGCTTAGTAAACAAAGCAGGCAAGCTTTATATCTTTTTATACAAAGAAACAATAAGTTTGTGAGGATTTGACAGGGCAAAGAACTTAGGTTTGGGTGCTTAATAGGTAAGGAATTTAAGCAGAGTTTGGGTTTGGGGTAGTAAATGAGTAAAGAAGTAACAAGGTTTGTTTATACAGACTTCTCGGCCCTGAATTCCCCATCTCTGTTGAAAAGGATGTAGGGAGAGTACCTTTCACATGGGAGATTTATTTTTCTGCTTTAGGGGGAAAGTGGAGGGAAAGTGTCTTTGCACCAGATGCTTCTCAAGAAATTTTAATTCAAAATAATCAATATGCCATTGTGGGATATTTTGGGGTGGTCTGCTCTAGGCCCCAACAGAGATGATTGTTATGGTGAATAATTTGCTTTGAGAAATATGCTCCTTCTTTTCCTCTGCATCCATTGAAAATTTGGCCCTGTCTCAAAGCACAACTAATAAACAGTCAAAATAAATGTAGTGGCCAAACCAGGGCCAGTTTGTCCATTACAAACAGATTTGGCAAGAGATCAAAAAGGAAAATTCTTTGCAACTTCACTGTTCTAATCATTTTGTCTTTTTAATTAAACCACTAATGCCTGAATATATTCTTACTGTAAAATATGTTTAAAATACAGAAGTACTAAGAGCAAACCCTGAAATGACCCCTGTAGGATGTGCTTCTCCTACTTTCCTTTCCCAATTGGTCCCACTGTCAAGAGTCTGATATGCATCATATTGTCCCTTCCCATGTGTTTACATATGTTTTTATATAAAACATCAGATGGGAAGGGAGGAGGGCAAAAGGGGTGATTCACACATGTGTATGGTGATGGATTGCAATTAGTCTTTGGATGGCGGACGTGATGTAATCTACACAGAAATCGAAATATGATGTAAACCTGAAATTTACATAATGTTATAAACCAATGTTACCTCCATTTAAAAAAATTAGGAAGCAAATGTGTATATTTCTTAATATTTAACACAAAGGGGATCAAAACCTACTACTTGAAGGTATAAAAAGTATCATTGGAAAACTTTTCATATAATATATATAGGTATAAGTCATTCTTTTTTACATGCTATACATCATATGCCACTCACAATGTCCCGAGTGATGGGCATTTCAGTGTTTCCAGTTTTACACTAATACACACTATAAAGTTATGAATAGCCTTGAATATATCATTGGGCACTTGACAAAGTATTTCTTGAAATTGTAATGCTAGAAGCAGAATTGCAAGCCCAAAGGAATTTAAAATTTAAAATATACTTCCTAATTGCCTTCCCAAAAGACTTCAAAAAAGACTTCTATCTACTGTATCTGACTGTGCCAATTTCCTCATATCTTTCCCAAATTTAACAATTTATGTCATCTGATAAGTAAAAAATCACACATGCACGCGCATGTACACACACACACTCACACCATTGCCGGTGAGAATGACTATCTTTCATGTTTATCAGCCATTTTGTTTCTCTTTTTGAGAACTGCCATCTGGCATCCTTTACTCATCTTAGTGTTGAGTTGTTTGCCTTTTCCTAAATTATTTATAGCAGTCTTTATACATTCTGGTTATTAATACCTTGTCTGCTAAATGTGTTGCGGTAATTTATCTCTGCCATGCGTATTTTATCTTTTTCATGTTTTTTTTCTCCAATTATGCAGAAGTTTTAAAGGTTTTTAGGAAAGATCTGTCACATATATTTGATGGTTTCTGGGTAGGGCTCTCACTTGAGAGGACTTTTGCTACCCCAAGGCTTAAAACTATTCTCTATTTTCCTCTAACACATTTATGTTTTCACTTAATGTTCAGTGCTTTAAACCATCTGGAATTTGTTTTAGTAAATAATATGAGGGATAGGTAGTATCTTGCTTTACTTTTGTCATATAATAGCTACTTTCCTACAATTTAATAAATATACAATATTTTCCCACTGATTAAAAGGCCAAGTTAGTTATAAATTAGTCTTACATATATATGAATCTGCTTATGTACCCTATTCAATTTTATTGACTTATTTCTTTATTCCCAAACTCTCCACATTTAATTAGTATAAGCGTCATCACGTGTATTCATATCTATTTAGAAGTCCTGCTCATTGATAATCTTTTTCAGATGTTTTTGGCTCTTCTGGGGCATCTTTTCTTTCATATGAAAGAAGAGATTAGATAGATAAACAGATAGATATAGATATAGATATAGTCTTGTGATTTTGTTTTCTAGATGTTTTATATATATATATATACATATTTTGTGTGTGTGTGAGGAAGATTGGCCCTGAGCTAACATCTGTTGCCAATCGTCCTCTTTTTGCTTGAGGAAGATTGTCACTGAGCTAACATCAATACCAATCTTCCTCCATTTTATGTGGGATGCCACCACAGCATGGCCTGATGAGCAGCCCAGGTTTATGCCCAGGATCCAAACCCAGGAACCCTGGGCCACCGAAGCCAAGCACACGAACTTAACCACTATGCCACCAGGCTGGCCCCAAGACATTTTATATATTTTTAATGAGCTCTATTTTCTCGCTGGTTACTGCTTATACAAAGAAATGTGCCAGTTTTCTCTGTTTCTCATATTGATGCCTCTCATTTCTTTCTCCCCAGTCTTTATTACACTGAGTTTTGCCAGAGCAGCTATCCTTTTCTTGTGTCTTTAGTCAGAATTCTTCTCATATTTTGTCATGAACTGTGGTGTTTTCTGTAGATTTCATATAAACACTCCTTATTAGATTGAGGCTGTTTTCCCTTAGTTTCTACTTGCTAATTTTTTGAATCATTGAAGAGCTGAATATAGTCAAATGGATTTTTTCCTTGGTCTGCTAATAATGATTTATACATTTATTTTCTAAAATTTAACCAGGTATTCTGGAAAATCGTTGGTTAGACTCTTCTTTAGAAGCGTACGTTTCAAGATTTTTCCTTTCTCTTTCCTGCCGAAGAACAGAGAGGAACTTGGCTGTTTAACCAGTGTGAATAGGGTAATGGAGTAATAGCTGGTTACAATCACTGCCAATCACAGCTGCACCAGGAGAGGTTAGACAGAGATCTATCTGCCTCACATAAAGTGGGGAAACAAGGAGTCAGTATCAGTTTGGATACATGAAAAAAAGAAACAGAATCTCATAGACAAAAGCCTGAAAGCAGTGTGACATCTGAATTTTGTGTAACATAGAATTGGCTATAGAATAAGTGGTGGTCTAGTGGTTAAGATTTGGTGCTCTCACTGCCACAGCCTGGGTTCCTTTCCCAGTCAGGGAACCACACCACCCATCTGTCAGTCGTCATACTGAGGTGGTTGCTTGCTGCTGTGATGCTGAAAGCTATGCCATTGGTATTTCAAACACCAGCAGTCACCCATGGCGGATAGGTTTCATCAGAGCTTCCAGACTAGACAGACTAGGAATAAGGACCTGGCCACCCACTTCCAAAAAATTGGCCGTGAAAACCCTATGAGTAGCAGCGAGCATTGTCTGATATAGTGCTGGAAGTGAGACGATGGTCCGGAAGGACTGGGCACGTTCCCCTCTGTTGTACACGTGGTCACTGGGAGTCGGAATTGACTTGACAGCACTAAGGACAGCATAGACTAAGTGGTTAACGGAGTAATACTCTATTTCTAAATCTCTCAATGTACTGAAATTTACGCCACTTTATTTAGCTACAGTGGTGTGTTCCTAGCGAAGAGATCTCCACAAAACCCATAAAAATACCCCATGAGTTCAGCAATGAAGATTCAGCGAGCCCAGAGAGCACCACATCACCCCCAACCCCGCCATCAAGTTAGGCTTTTCTTACCCCATTACACACCCTTATGCCATCTCTGACCCTGCTTAACTTCAGCCCTGAAGGGGCCCAATGTCACAGCTGAAAGTGTGGGTGTGGGTAAGGAGATGCTGATAAAGCAAGGACAGAAGTCTCCACACACACCCTCCCTACTCGCTGCCAAGTCTCAGCCTGAAATGAACCTGAGCTGGGGAGCAGAGAAGTGAAGTATTAAATCAAATCCTATTGTAGACTATTTCACTAGAATGGACATTTTTAATTATCTGAATAGGACCAAAATTGTTATTAGAAGTGGCTGGAGGATTTTTTTTTTTACTGTTTAAGAGCGACCAGAAAAACTATGACCTTTTCTCAATATTTTATCCAAGGAGAGAGGAATAAGACTGTAGAATGGATTTTAAAAGATAGTGAAAAATAAATAAATTTGCATTATGTTTGCATCCTATCAATTTCTGCTAGTTCAGCACACCAATTACATAATCTTAACTCGTTTATTTTTAGTCTTTGTTATTTACTAATACATGCATTTAAAATTATGAATATTTCTCTGAGTACTATTTTGACTACATTTCACGGATTATTATAATTAGTGCTTTCATGTTCATTCATTATAAGGGATATAAATTATAATTTGTAATTTCAATTTTCGTTTCATCTGAAGGGTGTTTAAAAATTTCTAAGTGCATGCTTCTTTTGCTATTTTTTGCTGTTAGTTTCTAATTTTACTGCAATTGGTAAGAAAACTTGTCCTGTATGATTTCTGGCTTTGAATATTGGAGGTTTTCTTTATGGCTCGATACATAGATTTCTACCAGGGGCTTAAATACAATATCAAGGGAGCAGTTCCCATGCCCATAAAATCTCCCATATGCAATTTTACGGTCTGACTCCCTTGATTCAAAAACCTCAGGATCCAAATTCATGCCAGTACATGTTGGCTAGGTCCTGCAGCTCCTTCAGAGTCTAGTCCCTTCCTCACATAGCAGGCCCAGCACATCCCTGATGTGTTACATTAGGTTGTGAATGGACCTTATTACTGGCCTGGAGACCAGGAGGGATGGTGGGGGCATAGAGGCAAAGTAGGATGCGTACTGTTTTGCAAGACAGAGGCCTTTGTATCATCTCTAAGCAAAGGTATAACAGCCTTTAGTAAGGAGAGCTGGGCCACTTCTACAGGCCCAGATGGTTCAGGGAAACCTGAGGTTTCCAGTTTCTCTAGTGCATCAGCTAAAGATAGTTCCATCCAAAGCCTCAGGGTCCCATTCCTCCTGATAATGGCCCTGAGCTTTGTATAGCAGACTTTCCAGGATTGGGAATTCAGCTTTTTCTGCACCTAGCTATCTTTATAATTAAGTCCTGTTGCTGATTCACAACTCTTTCTGCTGTCCTGCTGCAGCAGATGAGAGACGCTTCAGCTGCCAAGGCTTTCTCACTTTGCCTTAAATTGGTGATTAGTCATCCTTGGCCTTTTACGTTCTTTCTCCAATGCCTAGTTGCACTCAACAAAATCCATCTGATTTTGTTGTCCTTATAATTATGACTTTCTCCAAATCTTTCAAAGAATTTGACACATTGCACCCATCAGTACTTTTCTTTCTACTGTGATCCCATCTCACTTCACCACTAGTGAAATTTTAACAATTATACTATGTGGTAGCTAGTAGCCTAAGATGGCCCCAATTTCACCACATCCTACATATATATGTCACACATCCTATTTCCTCTCCCCTTGAATCTGGCTTATGCTTGTGATTGCTTTGATCAATAAAGTATAGTATAAGTGATGCTCTTGGCCTAGCCCTTAACTGACCTAGAAGTTTCCACATCCTCTCTTTTAGAACACGTTCTTGGGATGTTCCCTCTTGGAACCCAGCTACCACGCTGTGAAAGCCCCACTTGTAGGCACTCTAGTGGCCAGTCCCAGGTGACCTTGCAATTGAAGCCAGCATCAGCTTCCAATCATGTGAATAAACTGAGTTAAGTTCCTGGACGACTGCAACCTCAGCTGACCTCACTGAAGCGGGAGAACTGCCCAACTGAGCCCATAGAATCATGAGAAATAATAAAATAGTTATTTTAAGCCACTAAGCTTTGGAATTATTTGTCAGGCAAGAATATGTAATCAGAATATGTTGCCACCGTATGCCAGGAGCTACCATACTCCATTCTCTACCAATAATGTGATCTTCATTGTTAGCCAGCTGGTGAGTGATTCAGCTCCAAAATTTCGTCCTTAAATTCTACTTCCTTGGACCACTTGGCACCAACTATCTGAAATCAGTTCCCCTTAGAAATATGTGTTGAGATAGAGAAGACAGAGATGTGTAAACACAAAATTTATTGGGCAGCAATCAGGAACAATGCCTATGAGAGGGAGTAATGGAAGGATTGGGCAGAAGGAAAGGTTGAATTGTGACACATTTGTCTCAGAGGTCTCAGCTAGTCTCACAGGAGCTCTGGAGATGGGATGGACCTTCAGAATTGTCCTGAATTGAGGCAGGGAGACTGGAGTAACTGGATGCAAGCTGCCCTCAGGGAGGGGTCTAACTTTGAGTGAGGCATCCTTGACAGTGCACCACAGCATCCCCTATACTGCCATTTTAAATATTTTATAGTACTGTTTGTTTCTTTTTTACCCCTCTGCCTTTTGTCCATCAAACCTTCTTTGTCCTATTCTTCCCCCTACCTTGTTGTTTGAAAGCTGTAAACACTTTCTATTCTTCTCATTTTTATCTTTACAGTTTTGAATGTGTATTTAACCTTATAACTGTCTATCAATGTTCACATTTAATCAGAATATCTCTTCTTTGCCTGGAAGGGCTGAGATTTGTAGTCTACTTGTATTTGTTTTCTGCTCCTGACCTCTCTCTTCTGCTGCCTCTCACACACTTCTGGACTGAGATGTTAAATAAATCCACATTATTATATTGTGCACTAATAATTTTTAAAACTTTAGTTTTTTTTCATTTAGTATTCTTTCTTGTATTCTATGTTGCTTACTTTCTTGCACATATTAAAGGTTTCATTGCAGTCATCCTACAGTGATTATTTCTGGGAGGATGAATGGGTGATAGATTTTCTGAGTCCCTAAATATTTGAAAATGCTTGTTATTTTGTTTCACTTGAAGTGCTAGTTAGCTTGGCCATAACATATAAGTTCAAAATCTGTTTTTTCTTTGAACTTTGAAGTGATTTCTTCACTGTCTTCCTATGTCAAGTGTTGTACATGAGAAGTGTGATGAAATTCTATTGTTTCTTTGCGGGTAACCTGGTTATTCTTTCCTGAAATGTCAGTGTTCTTAAATAGCACTAAGACATATCTCCATGTGCGTTGTTTTCACTTTTTTCTTCCAGAATTCAAATAAATGGAATCGCACAATACATACACTTTTGGGTCTGACTTCTTTCATTCAACTTAATGTTTTTGAGACTCACCCATGTTTCTGTGTGTATTAGTAGTTTATTCTTTTTACTTATGAGTAGTAAAGTTTAAAAAAATTATTTTCTAGTTTTTTGTTGCTAATACATAAAAATACAAATTTTATATTGAATTTTACATGTTGACTTTATATTGACTATAAACTCATTAATTCTAAGAATTCATCTATAGATTCTTTGGGATTTTTAGCATAGGCAGTCCTATCATCTGTACATAATGACAGATTCTTTCTTGTCAATACTTATTCCTTGAGGTTTTTTTTTTTTAATCTTGCCTTATTGCTTTGGTTAAGACCTTCTGTGCAATACTGAATAAAAGTAGAAGTGGTGATAGAGAGCATGCTTTCAATTTCATTTCTGATCTCAGAGGGAAATTTCTCAGCATTTCACCAGTAAGTGTGATTTTTGCTGTAGATTCTATTCCTAGTTTGTTAAGTGTCTTTTTATAATTAATGGGCTTGACTTTTATCATTTTTTTCTGCATATAGTGAGATGGCCATATCATTTTTCCTCTTTTCTCTGCTAATGTGGGTGAAATATATGTCTGATGTTAAACCAACTTTGAATTCCTGGAATAAACACAACTGGGTCATGATATAGTATAATTATTAGATATTGCTTTTAAAATTTAGATCATGAATAATATTGGCCTGAAAAATATTTTCCTTGTAATAAACCAACTTATCCTGGCTTCAAAAGGCAAGTCAAGAATTGTTCTCTTTTTTTTATTTTCTGGGATAGTTTGTGTAAGATTGATGTTCTTTCTTTCTTAAAATGTAGAATTTACCAGTGAAGCCATCTGCGTCTGGAGTTTTGTGTATGTGAGCATGAGTGTGTGTGTGTGTGCGTGTGTGTGAGAGAGAGAAGATTTTCCTAGAGATTTAATTTCTTTGATAGGAATAGAGCTATCCAGATTTTCTGTTTCTTTTTGTGTCAAAGTGGTAAGTCGTGTTTTTCCAGGAATTTATTCATTTTATTCAAATTTTCATATCCTCTTAAGACTTTTTAAATATGTATCAAATTTGTGGTAATTTCCCAAGCTTTAATCCTGATATTTGTTACTTGTGTCTCTTCTCATTCTATCAATCATCTGTCCAGGAATTCATCAATTTCAGTGGCCTTTTTAATGAACTAATTTTGGTCTTTCTGAGTATCTCTATGGTATATTTTCTATTTCATTAATTTCCCTTCTTATCTTTTTAGCTTATTTCCTCTTTTGCATGTAATTTCTTTTTTTTTTTTTTCCTGATTTCTTGAGACGAGTGCTAAGATCATTGCATTTCAAACCCAGAAAATGTTAGGACAGATGAACAAGGCAAGAGAAGCCAGATCATCTAGCTAAAGAAAAGAACTCTGCAATTATTTGGAAATCTGAGAAATTTAGATGATAATGTAGAAAACTCAGAACCTAGGCTGTTCTCTGAGAAGCGGAAATTGAAAATAAAAATAAACAAGGCAGGCTACTAAGCTTTGCAACACTATATAATTTTTTTAAACCCATCTTTACATTAGTTTCTTTAAAAACTAAAGCTGGATAAAAAACAGTACATACTGTAATTCCATTTATGTAAAATCCTAGAAAATTCAAACTTATTTATAGTGTCAGAAAGCAGATCAATGGTTGCTTGGGTTGGAGGATGGCAAGGAGTGGCAAGAAGGAGAGGTTACAAAGGGGCACAAGAATGGAGGTGATGGACATGCTCACTATCTTGATTGTGGTGATGGTTTGGCAGGTATATACATATATATGAAAGCTTGTAAAATTGCACATTTCAAATATTTACAGTTTATTTTATCTCAATTATACTCAGTAAAACTGTTTAGAAAACATATCATTTGTAGAAATAACAGGAACAAAAAAGATGTCACTACGTTGTCATCTTCCTTGTCTGACAAGAAGTTTACTGTAATTCTTATCATTTTTTCTCTGTATGTAATGCGTTTTTTTCTCTTGCTGCCTCCAAATTTTCTTTTTGTCTTTTGTTTTCAGCAGATTGAATATAATATGCATAGGTGGTATATTAGTATGTATATACACACATATAGAATACACATACATATATATGTATATAATATTTGATATTTATCCTTGCTGTTCTCTAAGTTTCTTGGATCTGTGGATTGATATCTGTTACTAATTTTGGAAAATTCATAGCTATTATTTCTTCAGTTTTTCCCCCCTGTTCCCTCTTTCTCTTCTTCTGGAATTCTGTTTAGGCATATATTAGACTGTTTAAGACTGTCCCACGGCATTTGAATGCTGTGTTTCAATTTGGGTAATTTCCATTGACCTCTCTTCAAATTCATTGGTTCTTTCCCACACTCTGATATACTACTGATGGGTGTGTTGAAGACATTCTTCATTTATGTTACTGTGAGATTTTTTGTTTCCTGAAATTCCATCTGATTCTTTCTTTTAGTTCTTATATCTTTGCTGAAATTTCCCATTGATCTTATATATTTTCACCTTTTCCATTAGAGTTTTTAACATAATAATCATAGTTATTTTTATATCTCTGTCAGATAATTCTAACGTCTCTATCATATTTGAATCTGGTTCAATTTATAGCTTTGTTTTTTAGCAGTATGTTGTTTATTTCTTGCCATTTCATTTGCATCTTGTGTTGGATGGTGGACACTGAGGTAAATAGATCTTATGCCTATAAGTAGGCATGCCTTCCCTTCTGCTTGGCATTTAGTGTAGGAGTTGGAGTTAATCTAGTGAGGAGTTTGGTTGGATTTGCAGTTTATTTATGCTATGCTTATCCTCATTGCACGACATGCTTCATATTTCTCTACCAATATCTTTTGCTTAGGGTGGCAGCTGGTTGTCCTGAGCATCTTTCTATTTGTCAGCTTTACCCTCAGCTTTAGGTCTTCCATTTGCACCATGCCACAAAGAAAGGCTGTCTCCACGCTCTTGCAACTCTCTTATCAGTGTTCCACTGTTACTTGTTACATGATGCTTGTTAGCTTGGTGGTGGGGGACTGAAGGGACATTCTCTGTACTCTTAGGTAGGTCCTGTGTCCCTGGGTCTCAGGAATGTGACTTGCATAGAGCTTTTGCCTTTCCACGTTTTATAGTTTTGTGTTCAGGACATAATCCTCCCTCTCCCTTCAGGGAGCTCTCCCAGCTACTGTGAGTTTGCACTAGTGCCTAAAGGTGACAATGTTTAATCCCCTACCTGCAGATTAAGGCTTTTGTTCCACAGAGGACATAAGGGAGAAGGTCTTGGCTGGTTTTCTCCCCTCCTCACAGTAGCTGCTCTTTTCTTTCTGCAGGTCTGCACATGAGGCATGCTTTTTCAGAACTCTTACCCATCTTTTTTGTGTACCCAGTAGAGTCTGGAGAAAAGCCTGCAAGAATGTATGAACTCTCCTTATATATTTGGCTCCCAGGGGGTTCACATTCTGTTGAGAGCCCACAACATCCTCCAATTTATTAGCTCTTCATATCCAATTCTTACTGTTGAGTGGCTGTGTTTGCTTAGGTAAGCAGCTGTCATCTTTCCTTGTGGACAGCTGTCTCACCTTAGATTTTAGACCACTTGGTTATCCTCTGACTTCAGGTCTCTATACGGTTCAAGAAAATTTTGGCCTGCATTTTGGGTTTTTGTTGTATTATAAGGCTTGGAGCAATACTCTTTGTAGCTCTCTACATCCTGAGCAGAAATCAGAAGTCTTTTCTTTGTCATTTTCTTATTGATTTCTAAGAATTCTTTATATATTCTAGATACATATTTTTTGCTAACTATTTGTATTGAGAATATTTACTCCCAGTTTTTGGCTTGTGTTTATACTTAATTGTGTCTCTTGCTATATAGAAGTTTTAAAATTTTATAAATCCCAATTTTTAATTTTTTTCTTTTCTATTTAAACCTCCTGTGTCCTATCTAAAATATTTTTATCTACTGTAAGTTCCTGAAGATACTCTTCCATGTTTTCTTTTAGAAGTGCTACTATAGTTTTAGCTTATATGCATAAGTTTATGATCCATCTTAAGTTTAATTTTGTTTGTGGTACAAGGAAAAGATTGAGGTTCATTCTCCCCTCTATATTTATCTAGTTCTTCTAGAAGCAGTTACTGAAAAGACTTTCTTTTGCCCATCAAATTACTTTGATACTTTTTCAGAAATTAATTGACCACACGTGTATGGTTCTGTTTCTGAACTCTATTCTGTTCCATTGAATTCGAAATTCTGTTTATTGAAATCAGATAGAGTGAGACCACCAACTTTGTTCTTTTTCAGGATTGTTTTGTATGCTAGGTATTTTGTATTTCTTTACACATTTTAGAATAAACTTTTCAATTTCTACAAAGTCTACTAGAATTAGCATATATGTCAGTTAGGGGAGAATTGACATGTTAACAATATCGAGCTTTCCAATCAATGAACATGGTGTATCTTTCCATTTACTTGGATCTTATTTTGATTTCTCTTGGCAATAGTTGGTAGTTTTTCCTGTGGAAGATTTGAACATCTTCTGTTGAATTGGTTCCTAAGCATTTTATAGTTTTATTCTATTGTAAATGGAATATTTTTATTACATTTTCAATTGTTTCCTGCCAGTATGTGGAAATACAATTGATTATTTTATTTCGATCTTGTACCCTGTGACTTTGTCAAATTCATTTATTAATTTTACAAGTCTAAATCAAAACCTTGAATTTTCTATGTAAAAATCAAGTTATTTATAAATGGCAATAGTTTAACATTTTCCTTTTCAATATTTGTATACTTTCAATTTTACGTAAGTTAAAGGATTGTCTATGCTGCTATTATAATTTTTAATTGGCTTAGTTGAGATACAATTTGCATACACTAGAATTTATCCATTTTTAAAGTATAATTAAAGAGTTTTGACAAATGCTAAAATCATGTAATCACCATCAAAACTTTCTATTGCCCCCAAAATTCCCTCAAACTCATTTTCAATCTTCTACCCTACCGTGGCCCCTGAAAGCCACTGATCTGCATTCTGACAATTTTGCCTTTTCCTGAATATTATGTAGAAGGAATCATATGCAGTATTTTCTATTATATTTTACCTCTCTATATATTACAAACCACAAAATTCAATGTTACAATTTTTGTTTTAAACCACGGTTGTCTTTTAAATAAAAGAAGAATAAGAAATATGGCCTTTTCTATTTACACATATATCCCATTTCTGCTCTCTTCATTCTTTTCTGTATATCTTAGTTTCCATTTTGTTCATTTCCCTTTAGCCAAAAAATATTCCTTTAGTATGGAATTCTGGATCTACAGGTTTTTTTCATTCAGTTAGACATAGCAGGGCCCCTTATGGTTTTGCTTTCTGCAGTTTCAGTTACCTCTGGTCAACTTCAGTCTGAAAATATTAAACGGAAAATTCCAGAAATAAACAATTCATAAGTTTTAAATTGTGCACCATTCTGAGTAGTATGGTGAAATCTCATGCCATCTCGCTCCATCCTGCCCAGGACATGAGTCATCCCTTTGTCCAGTGTATCCGTGCTGTATATGCTCCCCTCTTTACCCTACTTAGTCACTTAGTGGCCATGTTGGTTACCAGATTTTCTGTTGCAGTATTTTACTTAATAATGGCTCCAAAGCACAAAAGTAGTGATGCTGGCAAATCACATATGCCAAAGAGAAGCCATAAAGTGCTTCCTTTAAGTGAAAAGGTGAAAGTTCTTGACTTAACAAGGGAAAAAATAATCGTATGCCGAGATTGCTAAGATCTACAGTAACTTTTATTACAGTATATTGTTAGAATTGTTCCATTTTATTACTAGCCATTGTTGTTAATCTCTTACTTTGCCTAATTTATAAATTAAACTTTATCATAAGTATGTATGAATAGGAAAAAACATAGTCTATATAGGGTTTGATACTATCTGTGATTTCAGGCATCCACTGGGGGTCTTGGAAACTATCTCCCATGGATAAGGGGGGACTACTATAACTCTAGAGATATCATTCCATTGCTTTTGGAGTTACATTATTTTGATCTGTCATTGAATTATTACTTCCTTACAATATATAATATACTTCCTTCTCTCTCTGTCTGGGTAGGAGATGCTTTCAAAACTTTTTCTTTATCTGTTGTTTTCAAGCATTTGACTTACATGGACCTAGGCGTCGTTTTATTTCTATTTGTTTCTGTTGGGGTTTCTGAGATTCTTGAATCTATAAATTGATGTTGTTTACCTAAATTTGAGACATTTCAGCCACTATTTTTTCAAATAAGTTTTCTGCCCCAATCCTTTCTCCTTTTCTCCTGGGACTCCAATTACATGTAAGATATCTTGATATTGTCCTACAATTCACAGAGATGTGTTCAATTTTTTTTTGAATATTTTTTCTTTTTCTTTTCTAGATTGGATAATTTCTATAGCTATGTTTTTTTATTAGTTTTCTATTGCTGCATAACAAATAACTCCAAATTTTAGTGACTTATAACAGCAATAATCATTTATCTCTCATGGTTTCTATGAATTCAGAATTCTGAATTTTCCAAAATTCTGAATCCTTGGGTAGTTTCAGCTCAGGTCTCTCATGAGGTTACACTTAGATATTGTTGATTTCAGTCATTTGAAGGAATTGGGGCTGGGGAATCTACTTCGTTGATGGCTCACTCACATGACTAGCAAGTTGGTTCCTCTCCACATCAGCATCTCCATGGGGTTGCTTGAGTATCCTCAAGTCATGGAAGTTGGCTTCCCTCAGAATGAGCAATCCAAGAGATCAAGGCAGAATCTGCAATGCTTTTATGACCTTGGAAGTCAAACACTTTCACTTCCACCATATTCTATTTGTCATGTAGGTCAACCTTAATTCAAGGCAGTAGTTGAACTGAGAAGGGCATAAATACAAGAAGGTGAAGATCAGTGGGGATTATCAGACCATAGTCTATCTTCAAGTTCGCCTACTCTTTCTTCTGCAATCTGCACTCTTCTGTAAGCCCTGTAAGTATATTTTTTCAAATTTCAGAGAGTTGGCTTGTTCAGTTCTGAAATTTCCAATGGTTTCTTTTGAACCATTTTCAGTTCTCTGATAGGATTACCCATCTGTACACTTATTATGATAATCATTTCCTTTAAGTATTTAAGCATCTTTATAGTAGCTGTTTTATATGCTTTTCTTGTGAATACCAACCTATGAATCATCTCGGGGTGGTTTCTATTAATTGATTTTTCTTTTGACTGTGGTTTATATTTTCCTACCAGTTCATATATTTAGTATTTTTTTTATTGTATACTGGATTGTCAGTGGTTCCTTGCAGAGATTCTGGATTTTGTTATCTTTTTCCTGAAGAGTTTTCTTTTCTTCTCATACACAGTTAAACCCGATGAGAGTCACATTCCAAACTCTGTCTCCTCTGTGATGAAGAACAGCTAAAATTTCTTCTCAAGTTTTCTACCTTCCAGTTATTGCTTTGTGCTTTCTACTGGGTTCCTTGGAGTTTCCCTACATAAGCATAGTTCAGAGGTTAGCCTAGTGTTTGAGCATAGTTTTAATGTAGATTTTTGAATTTCTCCACTGTGGTCCCTTCTTTCTGGATTTCCTTCTCAATTTCTAGCTTCTCTGCTAGCCCTGAATTTTGTTTTCTGACACCTCAAGCTGCTAAGAGTTGTGCTGCCTGCAGAGCCCTCAGAGGAAAAGCCAAATAAATGTGCATCTCATTCAGAAGAGTTCCTTTCTTTCATGAGTTCTAGCATTTCCAATTTTCTGATTTTGGTGGTTCTTCTGCACATGTAAATAACTTTTTATACTTAGTCTAGAGACTGCAATTATTATATACAGGAAGTTTAGTCATACCAGCTATTCTGCCATATCAGAATTGAATGTTGTCCATTCGTGTTTGAGTGAGACACAAAATAGCTCATTGGAAGTTTTCGGTCCCTGAGTCTGTTCAGTGATGGGCTTTACTGTAAGGTGTTGAGAAATATCAGGATGTTTTGTTGGGGAGTGTATCCGAATTGTCAGTATTCATAGGTCCCCCTCTTCTTGGGTCATTTAGTTTTCTCAGTGAGAAATTGTTCAATTTCCTCTATGGCTGGGGATGTGATAGATATAAACTCATTTTTTAGCATTCTGGGAGCCTAATGAACCTGGAAGTCTTACTGTTTATTATGTACAGTTTCATGAATCTCTCTGTTTTCAATATGGTCTCAACTGTACCTTGTGATCTAAGACAACATTTTTTGTTCAACAGTTCCAAAATTAAGTCTACTTTCTTTTCCAAGGGTTTGGGAAGTGGTTTTTTTGGCTGTGAATGGTAGAAAAAGAAATGTAGGGGCCTGAGACCATCTTTTAAAAATTTTCAACCAGTATCTTATCCTCTGCTCCACCTTTAGAAGGATCTGGTACTCTAATTCCTGAGCATTTCTGAAATTCTGTGGTAAGAATTAGATTTCTTCCTACTGACTTTTCCCATTGCACATCTGAGTTTCAGGTCTAACCAATCTTCTAAGTCAGTTTTCATTTGTCCATCTGTTCCTAGATTCTAAGATTTGGTTGACATTATTTCTCCCTTTCTTTTTGTGGATATATACCTTTGTTCCTTTTCTGGTCATTTTAGATGATATTTCACAAGGAGTGAAGATAAATTGCATGGATTTAATTTCTGTTCCATCTGTTTTAAAATAATATTTATTTTCATCTATATTTTTAAAAAAATAAACTGCATCCATTAAACCAAATACCCTTTTTTAAACTTAAATTAATAGCACTTTTATAAAAGTTAGTTATGAAAAGCATAGGTGTCAAATGACTAATGTTGAATGTAAATATCAATTCTATAATCACTCTTTTACCACGAAATGGTGTTTCTCTAGCTATCATTCCCTAAAACAGGAGAATAAAGGCTTACCATTTCTTTCAATATAATATGCTTGCTTTGGACTTACATTGTAAAAGAGTCGCTCACAGCAGACAAGTACCTACATTCAGCACTTGGACTTGCCCCAAGGAAGTGTGAATAAAAATGGTCTGGCAACTAGGGCCAGCCCTGTGGCATAGTGGTTAAGTTCATACCTTCTGCTTGGGTGGCCTGGCTTCACCGGCCAGGATCCTAGCACCACTTGTCAAGCCATGCTGTGGCAACATCCCACATAAAGTAGACGAAGACTGGCACAGATGTTAGCTCAGGGCCAATCTTCCTCACAAAGAAGAAGAAGAAGAAAAAATGGCCTAGCAACTACTCCATACCCATCCCTCCACCAAGGGAGACTTAGTGAGAACTCGAATTTACTTTAGAGAGCTTTATTTGCCTGCTTTGCTCCTAAACCTGATTTTCTAACATGAAGATTAGCAAATTCAGTCTCTGAAAAGTAACAAGTCCCGTGAGCATTTTCAGTTTCTCACCAAACAATTCAGTATTTGACTGAATTGGTGTAAGTCTACATACACTTGCTGTCTTTTGGGCATTTGTAAATTGAGCATGTGCTCATCTTCATAAAAGTACCAGTGAGGAATAGTTTTTGTTTGTTTTTCATTTTCAATCAACTATGCATCATATTCGTATCACTAATGAGTTAGATTTGGGGGGTTTTTTTTTGGTAGTTTACCCATATTTCACAAAAGCTCTTAAGAGTAAAAAATAAGTCAGTAAATTAGAGGAGAATATTGCACCATGTTTACTGGTGTCATTAGGAATGAAGACATACCAAGAAGAGTTTAGTGCATGTTAGAGGAGAGTCAGAAAAAAAAGACTAAAAGTAACACCTGTGAAGTAAGATTAAATAAAGGGCCTAGAGTTATTTAGCTAGAAATGAGACGTGATGTAATAACTGTTATTATAGATAAAGATTTATTACAGAATATAATGACTAATTGTTCATCTCTGCTGATATATGAAAAGAAAAAAGTTCAAGGGTAGAAATATAAACGATATATATTGAATCAATAGTTAGAAGAACAGCCTGAAGGTTGATGGACAGACATTAGAATGCTGGGGATGGGACACACCTCTCCGGAAGAGGAAAGAGCTTTAAATGTAGCAATATTCTCTATCACGAATGATGACGGGTCTTGCCTTAAGGCAGAGGGCTGGTCTAGTGGCTTCCACAGGGCCCTTCCAGACCTGTAATTCTCTGGGTCACTTCTGTTGCTAGCCTTCAGAGGCTGGAAGTGAACTAGACACAGCAAGTTCTTGTCCTTTCAGGAGCTCCAACAGTATCAAAGGAGGCAATGCCAGCAGCAGCATAACAGTATCTATTCCAACTGAAGACTTCACTCAAAGGTGAGTCAGGTCAACGTGGACCCAGGCGCTTCCATTTCCTCCAGCTTTCACCGGGTCGGGGCACAGGAGCCCTGGGGATCGGCGACCACAGGACACCCTCCCCAGCCACCAATATAAGCTTAGACACAGGGAGGAACAAGAATGGCTGGTTAGCTAGTGCTAGGTGAGAGGGACTTGCCACCGAGATGCGCTCAAGGAGGAAGGAGTTGTGCCAATAGCCAGGTCCCTTTCTCACCATCCTGCTGAGCCACCCGAACCCATGTGGTCCCACAGCGCGCTGGGCGCCCGCCACTCCCGGAGCGAGCGTCCCACTGCGCGCGGTCCCTTCCAGGCTCCTGGCTCCCGCGGGAGAGCGCGTGGGATGATGCTCCGGTCCTTGTGCCTTCCCCAAGCTTCTGCATCCGGAGCCGCCCTAGCCGGCTCCGCCGCAGCCTCTGCCTGGGAGGGAGAAAGAAAAAAGGGAGGGGGGCTGGAGAGGCTCGGCGGAGGGGGGAGGGGAGGTGGGGAGGGAAGGAGCAAAGGAGCGAAGGGGGAGGGAATCTCTCTCCATCGCAGTGCCTCCGCCTCTTCTCTCTCCGGCTGGCGGCGACTCGGGTTCTCCTTCCACACGCTCTCCCAGTTCCTCGCCCCCTTCTCCGCCCACCCTCTCTCCTGAGCGTGCAGAAAGGGAGCCGCAGCCCGAGCGCGGCCGAGGGCGCCGGGGAGGCGGCGGCGGTGGGTGTGTGCGTGTGTGTGAAGGACGCCACCTCTCGCTCCTGCGCTCACAGGCGACGGCGGGCGGCGGGGCTTCTCGCTCCGGCAGCGGCGGCGACAGCGGCGGCGGCTTCCGGAGTCCCGCCGCGAAGATGCTCAAAGTCACGGTGCCCTCGTGCTCCGCCTCGTCCTGCTCTTCGGTCACCGCCAGCGTGGCCCCGGCTACCGGGAGCCTCGTCCCGGATTATTGGATCGACGGCTCCAACAGGGATGCTTTGAACGATTTCTTCGAGGTGGAGTCGGAGCTTGGACGGTAAGGCGAGGGGCGGCGGGCTGGGGCGCACGAGGGGCGCCCTGGACCTGGCGGAGCCGGGCGCCCTGTGCGCGGGCTCCGGCTTTTGGGGAAGCCCACGGCACGCACCAAAGGCTGTCCCTCTGGCAGGGACAGCTCTCGAGGATGCTGGAGCCGGCCTCCCTACCCTTTGGTTTTTCCCCGCCTAGTGTTTGGGAGAGAGCTAAGCGCCATTCAAGTGCGAGTCGGGTCTCCCCGAGAGAGCCCAGGCCGGTGCCCCTGCGAGCAGCAGCTCCACTCTCTCCCCGTCTCCCTCCTCCTCGCCGGCTGCCACTTCCCTTGGGTGACAGCTTCCACTGCACGTGGGCCCTGCTTTCCCAATTGGTGTCTTTGCTCACGATTATAGCTTGCCAGAGGGTCCTGTGTGTCTAGTTATTTTTTAGAGTAGGGGGTGGAGGGTGCCCCTCCAAATCATGACAGAATTATTAAATTAGGTTCTTCCTCCTTCCTCTCATCAAGCTCTCCAAAGCAAGTGGCACTAGAAATTAAACTTAAATACTAGCTTCCCTGCAGAGTCTGCTCAGGAGAGAAGGGGGGAATGAATCATTTAAGAGAGTTGAAGGCAGAATAATGATCTAGTGTGGCTTTAAAGCAAAAGCAGCACATGTGGTCCAGGCAGTGGTAATTAGTGAGAAGAGTTCTGCTGCTCTTCTTTCAAATGCTGGAGTGATTTGTTTAAATTATGTATGCAAAAGCCGTCTCCCTGGGGTTGCAGAAGTGTCCCTCATCCCTCCTCTGAAGATCCAAACAGGTAGTGGTTTTGCCAGGTGAATAATGCCATATGCTCTCATGTTTTTATCCGTTGAAAATTATTTTTTTTCCTTCCTTTCCTTCGTTTTTTCTTCTTTCCTTTCTGTTATCCATAGGTAAGGAGACTGCTTTTCAACACTCATTTTAGATCCAGACCCTTTGTTATAGGGACTCTGAAGATGTAATTTCAACCGTTAACAAGTTGAATCTTCTGTACTTAATACTTCTTTGCAATTTTATTTTTCATTCGCTTTTTTTGTTGGAAAGAGTTTAGCTAACAGCCATTTTCTTTTTTATGCCATTGGAGACCACAGTGCAGGATTCCTGGTACTTAGTGGGACTGTGTAAACGTCACCCTTCCCCTCCAATTTGCCGCTAAATCTTAATGGCTCCCTGAGCACAGAAGGTGTGTAAGGAAGGCAAAACTTCTGAATGAAAATTTAGTAATTTGTTATTGTTTAAAAATGTTTCAAAAATACTTGCACCTTGAATCATGAGCACATAAGCATCCTGTTCTGATCAAGTTTTTCACTGTTCATCTGAAGATCTGCTGTTGTATGCAGCTGCTAGTAGGTTGAAAATGAAATGTCTCCTTCTGTAAGCTCTGAAACCGACTATAATTGTCTGGTGATCTGCAGTGGGGCAGTGTAAACTTCTGATTCAAGAGATAATCTACTTAAATTTGTTTACTTGGTGTTTTAGAAATTGCCACACGATAGAGGAAGTGCCTGATGGTGCTACAGGGACAGTCCCACCACCAGGTCTAACTGCTTTCTGAGTGACGTCTGCCTGAGATGCCTCTAATGGGCTCTGACTTATCCTCAGCACACATTATCTTTATGGATAAATTTCTCCATCAGGAAACTCCAGAAATTTCCTTTAATTTGAGAGATGGGAAAATTTGTAGAAAAAATATAAAACGCCAATTGCACACATACACGGATAGTAGACTTCGTGGGGGAAAACCTAAGGAATTTGAAGTTTATTTATTTTTTTAAAAAAGCTTGGTGTTATATTTTGCAGTAAATTTAGGAAGACAAAAGTAAATCAACTATGTATTGCTAAGACTCACTCTGCTACCTAGTCATTTGATTAGCTTGAAAATCACAGAATTAAAATATTTTGAGAAAAAAGTTAAACATTCTTATTTCTGCTCTGTTTTTCAGTAGTCATGCGTATTAGGTAAGTTCTCTGTAGATGGCAGTATTAGTGAAGTGCACCAATACTTATTCTATTTGGTTCAGACTTTGAGAAACATCACTTCATGATCAGTTATTTTTCTCAACAAAACAAACCTAAAACAAACAGCAGGTATGTTACAGATATAATTACTAAGAATCTATAAAACCAGAGGATGCAACAGAATTATAATTCTAAGTATTGACTGAGTGACAAAAGTCCTCTTCCTTCCTGCACTAGTGATGAAGTTGAGACTGGGTCAATTGGTTTCAAGTCTTTATTCTCTTTAATCCCAGTCTAACGCCAGATCTGCCTGCTAGTGGTGACTCCAAGGCTAAGACATTTAATTCATAGTAACACTGTTGTCATTAAGATGCTAAGAGACCAATGCCCCTGGTGTTGTCATTATGGTTAGTTCCAGAGTGTAGACAATACCCTTTAAATTAAGTTAATTTCTAAGTACTGTAGTCGTTCCTCTGTTACAATTGCCTGTTGTAAGCTAGTGACTCCTGAGTTCAAGAAGATTGAACATGTGACCATTAGGACAACACATCCTGTTGATGTGTTTGGGAATTTCAGGGAGCTGAATTCCCAAGGCTGTAACCACCTGAAGCCCCTGGATGGTGCTGGCAGCACATGTGGCCATTCAGCCCAGAGCAGATGTGGTAGCTTTCTTTTTGTGCTGGGGTAGTGGTTGTGGTGAGGGGGATTATTTAAGAATTTTAGGCAAACTAATTTGACTTTTCAAAAATCACCTTTGAAAATACGGCTTTGTTTATAAAGTTTGTCAAAAGGTTTACAAAAATCATGACACACCAACAATTCAATTCTACTTAAAATGATGAGTTGGCCATGATCCTATTCAGGGCTTCATGTCCTAGAGAGCTGTTTGGTCCTTTGCCCAGTGATTTGAGAAACTGGCCTTTAAAGGCTTTTCCAAGGGAGAAGGGAGGCTGCTTCTGGCCCAGATTCTGTCCAGTGGTTTGGACCCGGAAGGACGGGGTTTGGCCTGGGCTGCTTTGTGGCGGGGATTTGGCCGGTGCATCCAAACCATGTCCTGTTTTCTGTTATTTCTCACCTTTTGCTTCTGTCTGTTCTACAAGATTGAAAGAATGTTTGTAACAAAACCAGATGTATTCCCACACACACAAGTTCAGGGAAACCAAATGAGAGATAATTAGGACGACAGAAGAAGTGTGTGTTAAATTATTTTGGAATCAGTTTTTTAAAAATTTCCATTCCGTTTTCTATAGTTTCTTTAGGCTATTGACTTTCAATTGCCACCCCTGCCCCTAGCCCCTGCAACCCCATCTATAACTAAAAAAACCCCATTTATATGGCAACTCAATTTAAGAATAATTATATTTATGCATAATATCTAATATAATTTAAGCATTTTATATTATATATATAGAGAGAGAGCATCCCTTGCTATATGTATTATTGCTTAGGAACTAAATAGATTTAGATAGTGAGACATCTGTGTGTATAAAATGGAAACAACTTTCATAAAACAATGTTTATTCTTATTACCAACAATGTGCTCTCATATGTCCTATTCAATGCTGTTTGATTTTATTCTATTTCATTAAAAAACGTTGGCTGAACTCATGTGATTTCACATCCCACTAATGGGTTGTGACTCAGTTTGAAAAGTGCTGTTTTAGGCCATAGATCTGTGTACCCACATTAAAGTAGGAGGCAGAGTCCTTTTGAAAAAGGCCCTGCAGACCTATTGGTAACCTTGAATGTTTTTCATTTGCACAGCTCTGCAGAGAAAAGTTCTCCTATCTTTGCCTCCAAGTCATTATTGGGTTCCCCCTTTCAAACATTTTGGAAAAACTCTGGCATCTCCCCAAAACCTGCTGGGTGCACTGGAGTCTGGACTGGCTGAGTGGGGCAGGAGGCGGGACAGGGAGCACCTTCACTGTGAAAGGGAGGAGTTCAGAGGCCTGAACAGTGGTGGGTTCCACTCAGTAACATAACACATAACTTTGGCCCCGGGTAATGGCCAGCAAATACTTTCTGTAAAGAAACATGAAAAGTGTGCATTTTCTAACAGAAGGGCTCCAAGCAGTGCTCCTGGCTGGGGAGGAATCAGATACTTCCTTTCCCTTCCTCATCCTTCTCTTTGTTGGAGCCCCTTCCTGACCCTTCTTAGCCAGTGCTTCTCAGACTCGCGCTCTTTCACTCACATTGTCCTGTAAGGCCTCACAGCCTATCCGGGTTGTACTGCTGGCCACAGATCTCCTGCCACACACACTGCACTTAGTACCTTAAGCGCTTTGGGGGATGGTGTGTTTCTTATCTGAGTAGGAATTTAAAATGCACCTGCTCAGACCCATTCTTGTTCTCTGTGTGCCTGATTCTTTTCTCAGGCAGTGGACTCAGGAGCGCGGGGAGATTGCAAGCGGGAGAATTGAAACTGGGGCTGCACAAGCTCTTCGCTCGAACGTTAACTGTCAGCTCCCGGAAGGCAGGGTCTGTGGACTTGGCTGGTTCACTATTGTGTGCTCATTACATAGCACAGCTCAGTACTCAGCAGGTGCCCAACAAATGATTTTAAAGAGAATGAATGAATGATGATGAAAGGGACTAGGCACGGTGGCATGCCCCCTTCCTCTTCTTTGAGATGTGGTCTCATTTGGTCCTGATGGGATGGTCTTGGTTCTGGTGACCCAGGTAGAGGGAAATCCCCTGACCTATTTATTTTCTCCCTAAAACTTGTGTGACTATGACCCTAATCTCACTCAGCGTTTGTTTCCTTTCCTCACAGTGTGAGTATTGATAACTGCCACCTCTGTAGCTTGTAGGTGTTGAAAATAATGCTGCTTTTCTGTTGGCAGAGTGCTTTGTGGCTCTGAAATCAAAGGGATTCAGTTTCATCTTCGCTGTTATTTTACCACAGGCGTGTCAGAATTGGAAGTTAAATTAACTTGAACTTAAAAGCCTCCAAGCTATAGCAACCACTAAGGTTAATACATAGTAAATGCTAAATTTGGAAATACATTCATTGTAAAGACCCTTAAAGTCAAGCGAAGACTATGATAGGATCATGACTTTAAGAACACACTATTTTTCCATGTTTAAATACTGTTACAACGGTAAAAATAACTCCTAATTTGGAAAAAAAAAAAAAAAGACAGGTGCTGTCTGTTTCTAAACTGTTCTGGAGACCTTTACTTGAAAAAAAAAGACAAAGAGAAAGAAAATGCTAACCACAAAATAGCTTCAAAGAACTTTCTTGTAAACACTTTACCCTCAGACATATATGTGTAGATTATGCGTTTGCAGGAATATGTTTGAGAATAAATTACCAGGTGGACTGTTTCAACTACTGGTTATTTTGTATATGTTAATGCTTCTTTTCTTTTTTTGTTTTTTTATTAGCTTAAAAAGTAGTTCTCTCTAGACTGTTTTCTGGGAAAGCTAACATATCGAATAAAAATATAATGAATTTCTAAAATTTCAAGGTCAGGTTTATTTTACAAAGTATAGTATTTGAGTCAATGAACCATACAGTTCAGGGCAGAGAATAACTTTACATAAAATCAGTAGCAGCTAGAACCAAGATTTTACTCAAATTATATTAAACTTCACCTTACTTATTGTTTTCATCTATTTGATAATGGAGGATCATCTGAAAATTTCATAACTCCAATGGTTTAATTAGGAAATTAGATCTAAATATTGATGACAGTATCAACACATAAAGGACATAGACTCTTCGATAAAGTCCATTTTTAAAATCCTAATTGCTAATGGAGGGCAGTGGTTGTGTGGGTGACATAAAATGTGAAAGGTTCACATGGGAGATTTTCCTCAGTTATCTTATCAGTGGCAGAGATCAAATGAGCTCAGGAGCAGTGCTGGACAGAGGGTGATTTGTAACAATGGGCAAAGGGTAGGATGTGTAGAGCTTTCTCTTTTCTCTTGGAGCAGGATTTCTCACTCGTGGCACTATAGACATTCGAGGCCAGATGATTCTTTGTGTAGGGGCTGCCCTGTGCATTGTATGATGTTTAGCAGTGTCCCTGGCCTCTATGCACTAGATGTCAGTACCAGCCCCCAGTTGTGACAGCCAAAAATGTCTCTAGACATTATCAAATGTCATGCCCTCTTCCTGTTGAGGACCATTGTTTCAAAGCTTGAAGCTAGCCTTTTACATGATTTTCTTTTAGTTGTGTAGATGATGAACAGGGAGGTTGATATTAAAATCATTTGGCTTTATTGAGTACCTGCTACAACCAAATGTTTCTCCCATTTCTGTGTAATTCCATTGATTTCTGTCATATGTGCATACTACCTGTGCTATAATTTCCTTAATACTTTTATTTAAATCATCTCATTTTTGTTAACCTAAATTTACTTACTGAGAAGACTTATTTTCATTAAATTGAAAACCAATATTCATGCCATAAATAGAAGCAAATTGTAAAAATAAATTGCACCAAAAAAAGCATTTTTGTTAAACTGTGGCTAGAAATGTTTGTCTGCAAAAGGCTCCATGCCTGAGGTTTTGAGGATTGTTCGCTTTTGTTAAAAAGGGAGCTTATCAAAGATTAGCAGGGCTAAAACCATAGTAGCACAAATTGAGGTTTTCTTCTTGAGGTAATCAGAATGATGGGACAATCATTGAAAAGAGAAGGATGTTCTCAACTTTGATCCTTTGTTATTTAATTCCTTGCTTTTGTGCTGCCTAAAGTCCTCTCTGTGACAAGTCTGATCTTTGGAATACCTGTGAACTAGGCAATTTACGTCGGGAGTGTGTGCATGGTTGGGTGACGGGGCTAGAGTATGAAGGAATAGGATGAGTAAAACACTCTTTGGCCTCCGACTATAGTTTACTGATAATGAAGCATCAACAATAAATCTAATATGAGATAAATAAATAAATAAAACTAATAGGAGCTGGAGGTCTGAGAATCACAGCAGTCTGTGTGACAGAGCGCTGATGCTGACTGGGAAGATTGAGATGTCTTCATAGGGGGGTAGATGTTGAAATTTGGCAGGATTTTAACAGAGAGAGCTTTGGTGAAGGGCGTGCCAGGTAGAAAGTACATTCTAAAGAAAGGCAAAATCTGGCAGAAAAGTGCAGGGTATACATTTCATTTTGCAAACTTTACAAAACAAGAACACCGTATTGGCCAATAAGATTGGGAGGGTAAGTTGATATCAGACCAAAGAAAGCCTGTAAAAAAAAATGGCTGAGTCCGTATCAATTGAAAACCAGTATCGTAGACAAAGAGAAAGTAACCATATGAGAGCAAAAGGTGGCTACAGAAGCAGCTGCATCCTGGACTGAAGTTGTGGGACTCAGAACTTGCTGTAACCCAGAATGTAGATAAACCAGGGGAGTGAGTAAGAGAGAACTTACCATGTTGATAAAAAAAAAAAAAGAAAGAAAAAAGAAACCCTCCCACAGCCTATGAATAGATAAGAAATGGGAAATGTGGGATTGAGGGGTTTGAGATCAGTTACTGAGTACAGAGCCTGTAAGGGATGGACAATAAATATTTTAGGTTTTGTGGGCCACACAGTCTCTGTGACAATTCTCATCTCTGCAATGATTAAGTGAAAACAGCCATGGACAACACAGAAATGACTGCACATGGCTGTGTTCTGATAAAACTTTATTTATGACAGTGAAATTTGAATTTCATATAATTTTCACATCACAAAATATTATTCTTCTTTTGACATTTAAAAACCATTGTAAAATGTAAAAACTATTCCTAGGTTGCAGACTGTAGAAAAACAAGTGGCTGCCATGCTAAGCCCTTGGCCCGTCATTTGCAGACCCCTGACCTAGATCAGTCAAGCTAAAATTCTACTCTTCCTCAGTTACACGAGAATTTCAAGTTAAAATGATATCAAGACTTCATTTAATCAAGGGGCTACCTTGAATTTCCCTTTTACTTTGAAAGTGTCAACCTGATACTAGTTTTTCAGGTGAGTGCAAGCTTTAAATGCATACTCATCCTTTTCCTACATCTATTGAAACTGTATCAGTTACAGTTCTGACCTATGTGACATGTTGGCTAGATCTTTCATCATTCATGTTTTTGAGAATGGAGAAGCTTTACCTGAAGTGTGTTTATGTTAAATTTCCATACCATGATCAGCATTCACATCCACAGACTATTTATTGGAGGGTCGTTTGTTTTGTGTATAATAATTAAATAGATTTCAAGTTGATCATTCTTCTATTATATTTGAAATGCCAATTAATTACAAAATAATATGCTAAATAAACAATTGATAAAAGATCTGCCTCTAATTACTAAAGTTTAATTAATTCATTTTTCTGTTTACTAATATATTATCTGCATGTTGAATAATCCTTCTATATGCCATGCATGTATCTCAGATGGACTAATTAAAGTCCTTTAGATTAAGACTTTATTTAAATAAGCATTTTTTTTGAAAAAATAAAATTATTCTTTTTTATTTTGAATAAACTTTAGAGCTAAACTAAATCAGTCACTCATATTTTGACTGAAGCAGAGTTCTCCAAAGTGGGATGTTCGTATCCAGGGGGTGCATAATAAATGCAGTGCTAGCAGAAAATATTAGACATTCTATTTTTGTTTATTTTTCTAATTTTTGCTTTTTTGTTTTTGAATGTTTTGAAAAGAACACTACATGTTGGTTCAGTAGCACATGTATTGCATTTATAGGTACATAAATATACATAATTTGGGAGCATGTGCTCAAAAACATTTTTTTGGATGATTATTGGATCAAAGAATGATAGTTATAAGTGCATACTGAGTAAACTTATTTACTTGTATTTAAATAATATTCTGTTTTATGAAAGTGATTTTAAAGCAGATATATAGATCAAAATGCAAACAAAAAAAGAGATCATGTTGCAAGGTGTGTCTTTGTACAGAAAGGGGAAGTGGGTATGTATGTGCACTTGTTATGCATTTGAAGACTATCTGATGAAAGGTTTTGATAAGAATTTACTGCCATTCTAACCAAAAAAATCACATAGCGGAAAAGAGAAAAAGAGAAAAGGAATACATCTTCCCATCAAACAGAGGGTTAAGTGAATTTTATTTTTCTTTGTTGTTGAACTCAAAATTCACTTTATTTGCAAGAACCTCAATTTTAATATACCTCACTTACTTCATGGTAAATTTTGCCAACTGGTTGCATTTGTCTGAAGTGTTTGGTGGCAGTGCTTGAAGAGTTGTGGTCCTTAGTGCCTGGAGGTTGAGTTTAACCTGGTTAATAAACGCATTGTCATCACTTAATTGCTTCTCAAGTCATACTTCAGGGTGATATGGTTGAAAAGTTCAACCAGGTACAAAAATATTCCTTAAAAAATAGGGGCCGGCCTGGTGGCTCAGCGGTTAAGTTTGCACGTTCCGCTTCTCGGCGGCGTAGGGTTCACCGGTTCAGATCTCGGGTGCGGCCATGGCACCGCTTGGCAAAAGCCATGCCATGGTAAGAGTCACACGTATAAAGTAGAGGAAGATGGGCACGGATGTTAGCTCAGGGCCAGTCTTCCTCAGCAAAAAGAGGAGGATTGGCAGTAGTTAATTCAGGGCTAATCTTCCTCAAAAAAATAAAAAATAAAAAAATAAAAATAAAAGAGGCTAGACTTGAGATACCCCCCCTGGTTGGAAGGTCTGCTAAAAAAGTAATGGGTATGACGTGGTTTTAACTGTTTCCTCTACTCGTTTGTAGCAGCAGTCTTTGCTAAAAGTGCACTTTCTTTGGTTTATGTCATTATTATAGACAGGACTTGACTAATATTATAAACTAGAACAAAGAAGAGCAGGGGATAGCAAGTTTGTCATTACGTTCACACGTTTGCTGTTACCTACAATGGAGTATTGAATGATTTCTCCCCACTTTCAGTCCTTCTGGACTGTTCAATAGGGACCTTTGCTTGCATTTTACCTTTCATTGCACAGAATCTTGCGCTTTTCAGGTTGGTCTCCCTTACTTCTCATACTGTCTTAAAGGGACAGTTAGTGACTAACTTAGGAAGTGACTGTCTTCCATATGGGACTCTAATAAACGTATAAAGTTGTTCTTTAGTTGTGACTATTAAGTCCAAGTTTAATCTTTAACAGGACGTAAATTACTGCTACCTATTTGTTCGAGTGAATTTGATGTATTTTTTTAAAGTTCCCTGTTAGGACAACCCCTGAGAAAATAAGCCTACGTTTTTAACTGTGACCAAATTCAAAATATATAATTCAATAAATCAGCCTAGCCTAGAGTGTTCAGTCATAATGGGCCTCTGAAGATTTCTTGTGTGAGTGGAAACATTTTTACGTTTCTGTGGGACTTCTATGGGACTCTGGGTCCTTCCTCTCCTGTTTTCCTCTATGTGAACACATAAGCTAATAAAAATGTTCAATGAGGTAAACTTGTGAGAAGCTCTCCTGAGAGTAACCCGCATCTAGAAGCTAACTAAACACATAATAAACAGAGCTTGCCGTGTGTATGCATGCCACATTAGTGAAGTGGAAACCCGAGGAAATTATCCGGATAATCCACAGCAAAATGATACAGTCTTTTCAAATCTTGAGACGCTAAGGAAATGGCATGTCTGGACTGAACTGAGGCCCCAGGGAGCCGTTGAGGTTCTGGCCCAGGCCAGGAGGGGGCAGCAGAGCGCCAGTCCCGGCCTGGACTGGCAGGCGGTGCAGGGGAGTGATCCTCAGGGAGCCGCAGTCAAAGGGGAGAACCGAGGAAGGCAGCTACTCAGGACACTTCAAGGCTGGGGCAGCAAGCAGGCCATTCTGGACAGCTGAGCCGGTGGAGGTGAAGGAGGACTGTGGAGCAAGGCAGGGGCTAAGAAGAGAACTGAGCCAGATGGTGCAGGATGTGGACAGAGAAACAGGCAGGATAAAACTGCTACTTGATGGTTCTGTCCCTTTGGACATAACACTGAACCTCACTCAGCCTCTTTGGTAAAATGAAGATCGTGGTAGTGTAGCCCCCACGAGGTCGCTGTGATGGTGACATGAGATCACAGAAGTGAAAACACTTAGCTCCATAGCTGACACATAAGCTTCATGTCATTCCCCAGACAGGGCACCAGGTGAGAGACGGGATAATGGTACTGAATTAGGTAGCTATAGGTGAAATACCTTAGTCCAGCTTACCTGGCTCTTTCATCCCTCTGACCCCAACTTGCCTGCCAGCCTCATTCCCCACCACTTCTCCTAATTACGTGCACGGAGCTGGGTGTTGTGGTTTTACTATCTTTATGTACATTGTGAATTATTTCAGTAATACAGCAAGCTGATCATTACCAGCACCATTTTTCAAATGAAGAACCTGAGGCTCAGAATGGTCAAGCAACTTGTCCAAACTCTCACAGCTGGGGAGGAGAGCGGAGCTGAGATTCAAGCCCAGGTTTGACAGACTACAGTGCTTGTATCTTTCCACTGTACCCATCTTCCACAAGGACCCCTCACTGGTCCTCTTATCTCTATGGTGTTGTGCATGAAACTCTCTTGGCCTGAAGTGCCCATCTCCATCTAATTCCTCCAGGATAGTCATCCTACTCCCCAGGCGGAAGGTTTCCCCTGCCTACCTGCTCTCCTACCATTTCCTATGCTTATTGCCTTACAGGTAAAGGCTTTGTGGTCTTCATCCCCAGAGCATCTGCTCCTCAGGCAGAGGAACTCCATATCTTATCAATCTTTTATCCCCACTACTAAGCCTATTCTTCAGTCTACTGCTTGCCCCCTGTAAGTGTGTAATAAATGTTTGTGGAATAATGAGTGAAAGAATCAATGTTGGAGGAATGAGGTGAACAGCTGGGGACATACCTCTTCTGGTTAAATCTCTCTTTCTTCAGGATGTTTTCTCCATGCAGCCCTCTGCCAAACCAGCACACTGTGAAATTACTTATTCAATTCCTTTAGAATGTAAGCTATTGCAAGCCAGGCCTCTGTCCCCTTGCTCACTGCTGTGTCCCCATGGCTAGTGCAATGCAGGGCACACAGTGAGCCCTTAGTAAATATTTGTTGGGTAAGTGAGTACCAGCAGGGCTTCTGCAATTGAAAGTCCTTTGGAATCCAAAGGGCTCTGGTCTTTTATCGGTCTACTCTGTCTTAAAGGGCCTCTGTCTCTGATGATCGGGAATACTGTGACCTTCTGTGATTAGATCATCTGCCTCCCAGGTCCCCTCTAGCCACAAGCATCTGTGCATCTGTGTTTTCTTCTAGTCAAATTCTCTGGATGATTATCTTAGTTCTTCGCTGTGTGTCCAGGAGACAGAGCACCTTTTGGGGTAAGTACGACTCTAAGCTCCAAAGGCATTGTAAATGTGTTGGAGGATCCTTGAGTAATTTTCTTCTTATTTTGTGCTATTTAAATGCCTTGCCTCTTTTTAGAAACATATACTCATTGTTATATTTGCTCATTTTTAGTTCCTTTAGTGGACCATACAAATGCTGGCAATAGTTTTGGATATCTAGGACAGGATTTAACAGGAAGGTATTTTTCTTAGCTTTCTCCACTCCTTTAGTTTTGTTTTTAAAAGCAATAATTCTTTTTTAAAAGGCTTGACTTATGACCTGTTTGTGGCTGTGTAATGGATTAGCAGTGTCCTGTGACATTGTCCTGTAACATCGGCCCTGCCTGACCACAGGAAGGGAAGTAAGAGCTAAGGAGAGGATCATGAAGGAGATAAGAACATAAATGGTCTGTTCTGGTCTATCTTTATTTGGGGATATTATTTAAAAATTATTCCATGAGATGTCTAATTCTCTGATAAAAAAATAAATCACTTCTTAACTTCCAAGTAGGGTCATTAACTTTATGTTCATGACTTTATGGACTGTCAAAATAATTATTCTTAAAATTTAAAAGAAGGAAGCCCACTCTTCACCCAGGTCTACTTCTTGTTTTCTGAATCCAGTTACACCTCAACCTGCAAGCACCTCTCTGCCCCTGCCGAATTCCTCCCTGTTTCCTTTGCCCCTCCAGAGCCCAGGTGCTTCCATTTTCCTTGTGTCTCCCCTTGTTAGGGACTGAATGTCTGTGTCCCCCCAAATTCTTATGTTGAAGCCCCACCGCCCAATGTGATGGCATTTGGAGATGGGGTCTCTGGGAGATAAGTAGGGTTAGATGAGGTCATGAGCAGGGAACCTCCTGGTGAGATTAGTGCCCTTACAAGAAGAGACACCACACAGTACACACTCTCTCTCTGCCATGTGAGGAAACAGCAAGAAGGCAGAGGTCTGCAAGCCAGGAAGAGAGTTCTCACCAGAGCCCGAGCACCCTGGCCCCCTGATCTTGAACTTCCAGCCTCCAGAACTGTGAGAAATAAGTTTCTGTTGTTTAAGCCATCCAGTCTGTGATATTTTGTTACGGCAGCCTGAGCTGACTAAGAAATGCTTCTGCCCTTCTTCTCCTGTTTGATATTTATCTGACTTCGGTCATAACCTCAGAATCTTCTTGCTATCTCTCAAAAGCTACCCTGAGTTCACTTAGGCTAATGTGGCAAGCAGAGTTTGAGGAAAGTGATGTGCTTTTTCTTTCCCTGATGCCCACCGTTGTTGTTCTCCCAGATGTTGGGGGATGTAGTCCAGACACCCACTTCACAGGGAATAGGGCCCCCACCTTTGGTCTATCTAGGGGGGCTGGAGCTTTCTTCTAGGCACTAGCACCTGGGGATCCACTGTGCATCCATACCTGTTGGCTTCCCAAGTGCCCGTGACTGCCAGCTCCCTGCACATTACTTCCTCAGCAGCTGGCACAGGATTTTTTTGCTGCCAACTAGAAGCTCAGCTATTAAAAAATAAAACTTGGCTCATCTTCAGTATCATATGTTTCCCTCAGGACTTGGCTCTGCGTTCTGGCACACCTCCATGATCATCTGGGCACCCCTCTCAGGACCGAGAACCCAGTGTTCCGCTGGGTCTCCGACCGCATTTTCACCTGCTTGTTCCAAATGCAATTTCCATCCTTAAAAAACCTGTGCTGCTTATGATTAGTGGAGGACCAGTTTACCAACATTTTACTTGGTCTTATTGAATGGATTAACCTATTGAGTGTTTCTGAAGCACTGGGCTGCCTTCTCTGAGAGTTGGTGTCAGTTTTATATCATAAACTGTAAATTCTCAAGAATCAACTTCATGTGTCTTAGGTTAGTGGGTAGCTAACACACAACAATGAAACATGAATGTTGACTGCATGACTTCACATGAGCGTGAGGTGATCCAAGAAAAGGGATCGTAATATTTGTAAATACTTTCTTCTGTTCTTCGTATTTCGCATACTGAAAAGAACGTATGGTATAACCTTAAGGTTTTCCACGTCTGCAGACTAAAGGAGAGTTGAGGTACTTTAAGGAAGCTGCTGTAGGTGGGTCTTTCTGTGTAATTTTTATGATTTACTTTGCTTATAAGAAGGACATTAAAATTAGCAGAATGCTAATCATTTTGTAGCTTTGAGATCTTATTTGCACTCACTTTAACTCTACATCATAGATTCATTAACTTTTTATTCAGAATAATACGTTCTTCACTGGAAAGTTAAATAACCAGACTCAGAATCACTGCAACTTGACTGTGATTCAGAAATGAAGAATAGAGTCCTGGTAATAATTTAAGGCTGTAAAATGTATATATGTATATCTATATATAGTGGGGAGTATTTTAAAGCAGTCTGTGTACACTGATAAAGAAAAACCTATTCCATAGAAGAGACTTCTTGTATTTAAGTCATGTCACTATTGGCCATACCTAAAAAATCGATTTCTCTAACTTGATACCTCAATGGTAAAATAAAGTTTGACTTCTGATTTCATCATACATTTCGTTAGTAGCTGCTGTTAATTGTCTTAGTCTCTTTTCTGGTGAAGGGGTTTCTTTGCAGCACTTAAGAAAACAAATTAATAAACTTTGAGAAAGATGTGAATGAGATATGTATGTCTGGGAAAAAAGGGAAAAAAGTAGAGACCAGATGAGTTGGGAGATGCTTTACCTGAGTGTCGTTTGGGTAGAGAGTGTGAATTCTGGGACGGCTCTCTGGAAAGGTGGCAGCATTGTAAATGACTGGGTATCGCAATCTTTCAAGATGTCTTCTGCTTCCAAGATTTTGGAAATGTGTTAGCTGTTGGCCAATGCTAAGAATAACAGACAGGGCTGCAGGCCACATGAGATGACCCTATGACTCTAATGGATCTTAACAGAACCCCCGCTGGCAACTATGGTGATGTAAAAATACATTCCAACTCTGGTACCGATTGGCTGTCTATTGTTAACAAATCTCTTAAACTGTAATAAGTTTCACTTTCCTCATCTGTAGAGTGAAAATACTGGTGCCTTTCTCACAGGGATATTGCAAAGATTTTAAAAAGATGAGTTATGTGATGTAGTAGGCAAAGCAGCTGTGCACTTACTGCATGAGACTTTTTATTTGAATAATAATAATTACTATTCTTTTTACTCTTAAGTCCAAACTTTATTTGGATTTCATCACCTTTTCCATTAATGTCCCCTTCCTCTTCCAGGATCCAATCCAGGCATCTACGTGGCATTTAGTTGTCATATTTTCCCTTCCTTCTCTGATATGTGACAGTTTCTCAGTCTTTCCTTGGGTTTCATGACCTGGACAGTCTTGAGGAGTACTGACCAGGTATCCTGTAGAATGCCCCCAAATCTGGATTTGCGTTTTGTTTTTTTCACATGATTAACTGGGGTTATGGGTTTTTGGAGAGGATGCCACAGAGGTGAAGTGCCCTTCTTGTCACATCATATCAGAGGTGCCTGATACTACATGACATCTCTGGTGATGATAATCTTTATGACTTGGTGAAGGTGGTGTCTGCCAGGTTTCTCCACTGTGCGGTTACTATTTATCCCTTTCCCTACTCTGTCTAGTCTTTGGAACTGGGTTGCTAAAGCAAAATCTAGCCCACTCTTGGGAGGGAGGGTGATTAAGCTCCACCTCCTGGAGGGGAGAATATCTACATCTGTTATTTATAGTTCCTCTGTAGGGAGGATTTGCGAGATATTATTTTGCCACTAATAAATTCTTTTATATATATATAAGATGACTATCTTAAGTCATATTCCAACATTCTTGTAAAAATATACTACCACTGTAAATCATGCAATTGGGAATGTATTAGACAGTGAGAAACTTTGAATCTGGTAGAAGCTGTCCCTGCCATCTTGTGCTTAGACAATGGAGTGTATTGGAGATGACGTTTACAGGGAAGGTATGAAGTCAGAAAGTCTCTTTTGTCTTGACAGAGGAAAATCAGCTCCAGGCAAAAAATGGTTTCTGTGTGTGTCTTGTAGGTGCATAATTCATAACAGAAATGGCCCTTATTTCAGATGGCCTGCTGAACTCTCCATTGAAAGACCACACAGGCAACTTCGATGCAGGCTCTTCAAGACTGATTCCATCTTCCATTCACCCCTAAACAACAGCCATCACAAAACCTGCTCTTTTACTGTATACCAGGTCTCAGTGCGTGTTACTGCCATCCACCTTGGCTCCTTACCTAGAATTATGGGAGGCTTTCTGGATTTCTCCTTCACCTCTGCTAATGAGATATATTCTTTCACTTCATAAATATATGACTCTGGGCAAGTCGCTTATCCTTTCTGAGCCTCAGAAGAGGTATAGTAATCTGATTAATTATGAGGATTCAGTGAGATCGTGTATTTATTATAAAGTTATTGGCATGGTATGTATTGCACACATTCAATAAAGGTTATTAGGTGTGATTTTTATCTCTTAAATATATGTTGAATCAGTCCCCTCCTCTGTATGGCAACTGTTCCTTTTAGTTCAGTTCATTAGGAACTCTTTCCTAGAGTGTTGCACTGGTATCTTAAATCATGTCTCTACTCCCATCCATTCCCCACTCTGCTTGGAAGGTGAACTTTCTAAGGCCAAGTTTGTTTATGTCACTCCCCTGCTTAAAATACTTTAACATCTTCCATCGCATCCAGGCTGTGGAACCCTTTTGCACAGACAGCAGGTCTTTTCAGAACAGCTTCTGTTGCTTTCCTGTCTTACTCCCACCACGCCTGCTTTCTCACCCTGGGCTCCAGCCCGACCAGCTATTTTTCCCACGCAGGATCCTTCTTTGGGAGAGCACAGGGAAGCCTTGCCTGACTCAGAGGTAGGCAGTTTTACACTCTGCCTCTACAGTTCTGGGGCACTGCCAGCATGGTTCCTGTGCCTCTATGTCTTGATTGGGAGCTCCTCCAGGATTCTTTAGTTCCCATGTGCCTCCATAGGCTCTGGCGGGGGTAGATTTTTGACTGCCCTGCAAGAATATAGGTCATATCATGCCTGAGTTAACCTAACTTGAAATTTTACTAGCCCTGTGGTGATCCCTATTCCCTTCTCTGCCAACCTTTTTTTTTTTGCACCTTTGAAACCTTAGAGAGAGTGAAGCAGGATTCAGGTGTATATCTGCGAGAGATGCATAGATAATGATTCTCTTCTGTGTTCAAAAAGGGACGCTGCTGGTGGTATGTTAAGCCTCAAATTGTAAAACCAGGGAAGATATTGTGATTATACCTTGTGCTTCTATCTACGTGACTAGAATGTGTGAATATCTACATCATTCTTAAGGTTCTGACTTCGATTTACAGGAACGTGGAGCTGGACAGCACCTTAGAAATTGAGCACAGAGAGGGCACGTGTCTTTCCCAGCGCTCCAAAGTTAATAGTGGAAATGGGACCAGAACCTCGGTCTCTGCACTTCGACTCTGAGACCCACTTCCTCTCCTCACAGGTGCCATTTGCAGAAACCTGGGCTTGAACCTGTCCTGGCTCTTCCTCCTGCAGTTCCCTGAGTTATTTCAGAATACAAAATTTCTTATCTCCAAGAAGCTGTTAGAGTGTGATTTTAAAATTTGCACTATTTTCTACCTTGTATGTTGTGTTTACTGTCTTTTTTTTGTAGAGGATACAGTCTCAAAAATTAAATTGCAAAAATATTATTAATCATTGGGTAATATTTTACACTTGATTCTTTCACATTTTTGGACAATGTTTGTCCACCTCGTAGAAACCTTCTGTCCCTAAATGTATTGAAGTCACATTTAAAAATCCTAGCCTGCATGTCAGAGGGCCTTCTGTTCCTGTTTGTAAGTAGTTTGGGGGCTGAGATTCTCATTCTCCTACAACTCATTGAAGAAACTAGTCAAATACACTAGTACGCCACCCACTTTAAAAAGGCCGCCTGTATTAAGATATAACATAGAATAAATTACCTTTATTGTTCTTCCTGACTCCAGGAAAATGCAATCTTTGAGCAGAGAGAGTGGTTAATATTGCTCCAATATTTAGCAGTACTTAGGAACTAGAAAATTTACATGGAGGCGTTTATATGGTGCCTGCACGTGTCATGAGACCAAGCCTATTTTCTTATAGTTGGGGACACTATTGATTCCAAAAGTTATTTATAAGAGAAATATATTACATATTTATTTTTAATTTCAATTAGTGGTGCCAGCACCAGATTTGCATTAAATAAATATTCTTGTCTTGTCTTCCTTACCCCAGTAATATTGCTGACTACAGTGATAGGCTGGCAAGTTAAGTTTTAAATTCTGTTAACCGATAAGAAAAAATATTATTATTCATTGTTGATAGAAACGACAGAAGTGTTGATTATCATTAACAGGGAAAATTGCAACAATGTCTTATTTCCTTTGTTCACATGCCTATATCTGAGGCTGTGCTGAAGAACATGTATACTAATGACAGTTAATGCCATGTCCTTTCTTCCTTTCTTGGTCTACCTCCTCTGACATGAGTCAGCACTGTTGCATCCTTATGTCTCTCAAATAACTTCTACTTTGGCCCCTTCAGTCTGGTTTTTGTCCTCATAATTCCATGAAAAAGTGACCGTTGAGTTCCACTTGACTTCCACCTCCCAAACTAATTCTCTGATCTCACTTTTTCAACCTCTTAACTGCCTGTGAATCTGTTGATAACAAATTTTCCCTCACCTTTTTTAAAGCGATGAGATGACTGAACATTCATGGACAAAGTTTACTGACGTCAATAAAGCTTACCACGAAACTCTATTGGGTGTGTATATAATAATCAGGTGAGCAATGTTATCAGCCCCATGAGCAAATGGTTCTCACAAATAACTGTAGCTTGTACAACTTGTGTTCAGCCAAACCATGTTTTTGATTTTATTCTTCTCTATCTATTTACAAAGAGCATCCACATTGACAGTTTTTCCTGCCACCATGTAGAGCAGGGATTCCTCATTTCAATCCATAGACTTGGTGCCTTGTTTAGGACTACATGAAGCTCTTGAAATTGAAAGCTGAATTTTCTATGTGTAAACATTTTTCTGAGGAAAGTAACCATAGTTTTCATCAAATTTTCAAAGATGTTTAAAGAGTCCTAATGTTTGAGGTTCATCCCCACACACATATTCTTACATATGCTCAGATGAGTTGGATAGCATGGGGCTTGTATTGACCTAACCATTTAGCAGACTTCTTTTTTCCATCTTCTGCTGCCCTGCCCATCCATGTATCCCCAACCAGGGTTTTCTGTGCCTTATATTCTCAGTTTTTTCCTTTTTTCTGTTCTTTGTATTAGTTAGGATGCTGTTATGTGCAAGTATAATTCAACAAATATGTACTGAAGCATCAAAAGAAACCCAATTCAAACTGTCTTAAACAAAGGTACGGATTTATTGGCTCAAGTAACTGAAGTCCAGAGGTTGTTTGGGTTTTCCACGTGGTTTGACTTGGACCACAGATTTGTTTCTCTGTATTTCTTTCAACTTTGCCTTTCTGGGTGTGTTGGCTTTGTCTTCGTCTTAGCTTCCCTCATGGTAGCACAGTGTAGCAGTTTGAGTCCTGATGTTGGCAACCAACCATCCTCATCCAAAACAGTAGGGATCTTCAGTTCCTTCTATCATTTACTAAAGCAGAACCAATTAGCCTGGACAGGGGCATGTCTGTGCACTAATTGACTTAAACTTCGATTACCACCATGCCTGAACAAGTCACTGAGACAAAGGGGAAGAGATTACAATGTCTGGTTGATGCCAGTCAGGACCTACTTTTAGGACTTTAGCAATTCCAACTTGTGTGTGGGTGTGTGTGGGTGCTGGTAGGAAAGATGCTGAGAAGCAACTAACAATATTTATGATATCCCTTAATTTAAGTAGGGTTCTGGCATACAGCTCCTAATACCTGATTACAGTTATGCTGTGGAAGATGGGCTTTTACTGCTGTAGAAGAGGGGAATTTATTGTGTTCCTTAAAGAAAATTATGTGAAATATTAGCTCCTTGGGATGTTTGATCAGTCAGAGTTCTACCAGAGACACAGAACCAGTAATTAATACACACATGCACATGTGCACGCATGCATTTTTATTTATTTTTAAAATGTTATTTATTTTTTCATTTCAAGGAATTGGCTTATGTGATGCGGAGGCTGGTAAGTCCAAAGTCTGTAGGGCAGGCAGGCAGACTGGAAACTCTTGGCAGGAGCTGATGCTGTAGTCTTGAGGCAGAATTTCCTCTTTCTTAGGGAAATCTCAGTTTTGTTCTTAAGGCCTTTCAACTGCTTGGATGAGGCCCATTCACATTATTGAGGATAATCTCCTATTTTTTTAAACTTTTTTTTTAAAGATTGGTACCTGAGCTAACCTCTGTTGCCAATCTTTCTTCTTTTTTTCCTTCTTCTTCTTCCAAAAACCCCCCAGTACATAGTTGTATATTCTCGTTGGAGGTCCTTCTCGTGTTATGTGGGATGCCACCTCAGCATGGCCTGATGAGTGTGCCACGTCAGCACCCAGGATCTGAACTGGCGAAACCCCAGGCTGCCGAAGCGGAGTGTGTGAACTTAACCACTTGGCCATGGGGCCGGCCCCCTCCTATTCTTAATGCCAACTTAATGTAGACATTAATGAGATCTATAAAATATCTTTACAGTAACATCAAGACTAGTGTGTAATTGAATAATGGGTTACAATAGCCAAGCCAAGTTGAGACATAATAATGATTACAGATGTCAATAATTGTAAGGTGAAAGAAGAGTTCTGTGGTTAAATAAATTTGACAGATGTTGTATTAAGCATTACTGTAGGACTTTTCACTCTTTAATGTGCTCAAGTACAGGGTGTTTTTTAACTATTTCTCATGCTTATTTGATTGAGGAGATTTCTTTGTTCCCCTGAAGAATGTCTCACTGGACCAGTGTTTCACAGAATACATTTTGGAAAACATTGGATTAAAACTGTGACTAGGAAGAAGGACTTCACTATAATTATGGACAATTTTATTTGTTATGTTTCTGTTGTTTGTGCTCTTAAATGTATTAATGTGTGTTCCTCTTGCTCTGTTAAATTATAAGCCCCTTTGGGATCACACTTTGTATCTTTATGAAGTGGAAATTCAATAATGTTGACTGAGAAATATTCTTAGATAAATGAGTGGTTATTAAGTCCTGGGTTAATGATCTTTATATTTGCTCAGAGCCATCACTTTCCCTTGGCAGACTTTAAATTGTGATAGCTTTAAAAAGTTTACTGCCCTTGGAGATTTTCTCATTGTGGGGAACCTGCAAGTAGGATCAAGCAGGTTCTATGTTCTGGGCATAATAAGCCTCTTCTTATTACATTTACTTCTTAGTGTGACAGGTTATAACTTTGTTCCACTTAAGACATTATTTAAATGCATAGAAAACAAATAAGAAAAGAACAGGACTGGTTAAGGTCCTGAAAGTGAGACCGCTGTTGTGTGGTTTGACTATCCTCTCACCGTATCCAGCACATTGCCTTACTCTCAGTGGTGCTCGGTATATGTTGTGTCTGACTCTTAGAAGAGAAAAATTTCCTCTTAATTCTGCTTAAATCCCTTCTTATTCTGATGACATATTATTAGATCAAACAGAGCTGAGGTTTGCTTTCCTGTAACCCATCAGTAATTTCATGTGATCTAGAGATGGTCTAGAGTCTAGATGTGGCTTAAAGTCCTGGCCAGTAATTAAGTCACTTTGTGGGTAGATCCGTTTTCCTGGAAGGGGGTGGAGCATGAAGGACAGATGTGATTGTTACCTGCATGTCCTGAGCACGGGAGCTGTATCTCGGATCCCTGCCAAATCCTCTGAGCTGCGTCCCATACGGGGGTGACCCTAATCTGTCTGCGTGAATGTTGTGAACAAGTAAAAATATTTAATCAAAATTTAAAGTCTATTTTAACTAGAAAGGTACTAGTTGAATCTGAAGAGATTATTGTTTTAACATAGCCATTTTGATTGAATTCAGCCAGATAACTTAAAAAGCCATTTTGTGTGTGGGCCTGAAAACTTGGGCATATTAATTTCCTCTTCCTTTCCTCATTGTACAAGAGAAAAAGAGGCTTTAAAGCTGTCCTTGGTCAAGGAGTTGGGATAAAGCCCAGCCTTGTAAAACTTAAGAGGTTTTCCTGCTAAGGACAGAGGATCCCGAAATTGTCTGCCCCGCTTGAGACAATAGCCTGGAAACTGAAAAGAGCTGGTTTTAAGAACTTTTTTCCCAGGGGGCCAGCCCTGTGGCCCAGTGGTTAAGTTCACGTGCTCCAATGCAGCAGTCCAGGATTTCGAGGTTTGGATCCTGGGCACGGACCTAGCACCGCTCATCAGGCCATGTTGAGGTCTGGCGTCTCACATAGCAGAGCCAGAAGGACCTACAACTAGAATATACAACTATTTACTGGGAGGACTTTGGGGAGAAGAAGAAAAAAAAGAGAAGGAAAAGAAGATTGGCCATAGATGTTTGCTCAGGTGCCAATCTTAGAAACAAAAAGCTTTCTTCCCAGATTATAAAGTGAATAATCTAAATATTACTATATTTTATATATAATACAATATATAAATGTATCTATATTTGTTATAAACATAATATATTTAAATATCTAAATAATTATAAATAAATTCATTTTGAGTGTAGAAATTTTTAAAATGGTAAACAAAAGGCAGACAATAAAAATTATTTTTAATCTCATTACCCAGAAATGGTGTCTATTCACATTATGCTCAGTTCTTTTTGTGTTCATATATACATGTGTGTAATTGTTTTCACCTAATTATTTATCTCGTCAAACAATTATTTTATTTTAGGGCCTTTTATAAATTTAAGAATACATTTTTTGTTGACTGATGTTTACTATGCTCTTATATAATTCATATAAAATATAAAAACATATTTAATGTATTTCATTGAGTATACAAAATCAAATACAATAATAGCAGCTGACCTTTAACAGGTGTATCCATGAGCTGGGCATGTTATCTTTATTGTCCTCCACTCTCGCCTGCTAGGTAGGCATTATTGCCTTGAGAAAGCAGAGGACTGGGGAGAGCAATGATCTGTCCATGTCACACAGGCAGGAAGTGCCATGGCCCAGTACTGTCTGGTGGTCTGTCTGACTCCAAAGCTTATGCTCTTTTTTTTCCTTTTTTTAAAGATTGGCACCTGAGCTAACATCTGTTGCCAATCTTTTTTTTTCTTCTTCTTCTCCCCAAATCCCCCTAGTACATAGTTGTATATTCTAGTTGTGAGTGCCTCTGGTTATGCCAAAGCTTATACTCTTAAAACTATCACATTGCCTCTTCTGAAGTGAATTCCATACTGAATTTACTAGGCCCCAGAAGAAATAAGATATAATTACACGAAACTATGAGAAAATTTGCCCTGCACACAAATTTGGTATTCAGGACTTGACAGAGGCGATTCAGAGTGCTTTCATGTTTCAGAGGGATGAGGTAACTCCACCGTTAGGGAGCTGCAGAGAGCCAGGGGAGAGAGTCTTTGCCTAGTCCTACCCACCTGAAGGCATGATGCCTTCAAAGAAGGAAGATTTTCTCCAGGTCCATTCTTAAAAATCAGGGTTATCTCCGATAATGGTCTCAAAATAGTATCAGAGTACCCAAATTTGTGGCTTTGAGGTTGGCTGATACAGTCTATTTTGTTATCCATCATCAGTGCCTATGGGCTCATGTGCCTACTCTGTATTTCTAGAAGAATGCTCAGACACTGAAGGTTCAACTCTATTTCTCGTAACGTGCTTCTCTTTCATATAGTGTCTCCATCACTGCAACATCCATTTTTCTTCCTCCTACCTGCTTCATTCTTTCTATTCTTACCTGGATCCCATTTCACCATCTCTCTCTTCTTCCTTTTCTCTTTCAGTTGTCCATTCCTCATCACTATTGTCTTCAGTCCCAGCTTCCATTTTCTCTTCCACTCTCACCTTCGATTCCCGTGCCAGGCAATACCCAGTTCTCAGCCCTATTCCTGAGTTTTTTCCATACTCTTTATCTAGCACTTCTCAGACACTCAATAAAGTGTGACTTTTGTCAGCCTGGCAACTACCTTGGCTTTGTAAATTCTTGGACATTCTTTGCTGTTGCTTGCTGTACTTAAAAACCACTTTATCTTTCAGAGTGGAGGGCACTTTATATCTTTAAGAAATATAATGTGGCCAGCTGCATTTTATATTTTCTACTCCCCTTAGCTGCACTTTCGTGAAGTGATTGTTCTGTTACCAATGAAAAGGCTCCCCTGTTGTGAATAATCTGATTATATTTTACTCTTCAACGATCCGTTGTGCTGTGCACAAAGGCTTTTGACCAAAAGAATGACAACCAGTCGATTCAGCACTGGCACTGACCAAGCCACTTCATGCCAGAGGAACAAGTGTCTTTTTTGAGTTCTTTCTCCAGGGTCGTTTAGTCTAGCAAAGGTCTTGTCTACATAGGTGTCCAAGTTGACCTTGGAAATATACATGTGCACTGGTAGTAATAAAAAACTCCAAGACCGTAACAGAAGGAAACTACCTAACAAGATACAGTCAATGTATTTGCCATGCCCACTATATCACAAGGCTGGAAAGAAGGCAGGACTGAGTTAATTATAGGCTTCTCTTCATTTGTCTTCTTTTTAAAATAAAAAATACAACAGTGAAGATTCAATTTGAGAGGACTTTTATTTCTTTTCATGATTTTTCTAGTGTCTATATTTTTCTTTAATTCTTTCCCTTTGCTTTTTATTTTTCTCTCTTCTTCCTTGTCTTTTCTTCCCTTTAAATGTTTCTAAATATCAAATCTAAATAAGTAAGAATGTGATATATGGCTGTGATGGAATGGAAATTTCAAGATGTATTCACTAATGAAGCTTGCCTGGTACATAAGTCATGGAGGAAGCTCATCCTTTTCCAGTTCACGTTGTGTGGTGTAAGAATGTGACTTTGTGGTACTGAGTTTGGGGTTCACTGACTTGTTCCTTAGCAGGTCTTCCGTGTTCGTGTCTCCTTGTCAGTAATGACCTCAGATTTGATGGTAGAGGACAGGGAATAATTACAAGTGCAAACTCACACATCTATGTACATTTTTTTCCTTTATACTTGTATTGCTTTTGAGTCATGTTAGCATAACAGAAGACATCTGGACTAGGGCAGTTATGGGATGCCAAGGCATAGTCACAATTACAGGATGCCAAGGCACCATCACATTCACAGCAACTCTGGGAATTACTCCCCAAGTCTGTAGTCATACACTTTCCAAGAATGGTTCTATTTGGGGATGTATTTTAAACCTTGTCAAAATCATTTGTTTTGGCTTCTTCAGTTGATTCATGTGAAGACTCTGATCATTGGCTGCTGAAGTACAATCTGTACATAGAGATACAGGTTTCATACTGTAATAGTAGGAGATATCATAAACTATGAAAGAGTGAGTGCCTTCTTATATATTTTTTTGTTTAGTATGGAGAAGTGTGAAAAAACACAAATAAGACTGCTTCTTTATTTGGACTTTCATCATACACTCAAGACCAGCATTTTCTTATATATTTCCCCTGGATCTCTCTATTTAACCAAATTTAAATTGAAAAACACTTTTGGGGAACTGGTAGTTACTAACAGAGTTAGTATAACAAAATCCCATGAGTCTTAATTACAGATCCTAATAAGGACATATACATAATGCTTAATTTAAAAAATCTATAATGACATTCTTAGCAATAGACTAATAACTAATACAGAAAAATAATTTTGCAATAATAAGTTAATTGTAACGGAACGGTAACTAAAAGAACTTGTTAGAAAATCTCTGACTACATTTTTTATGACTCGCTACATATTTGTTTACTGGAGAAATTCCTTCATTTCTGACCCTTCTGATTTTCAAAATAAGGACTGATAAAGAATTTGTCCTTAATGTAATGATAAGTTATTAATGTAGCATTGCATGGACTAGGAAAAATAATTCTAGTAGTCAACGAATTTTCATTAGTCTGACAATTACTTAGCAGTAGCAAGTGATGCTGCTTGTATTGGTGCCCGCTCCACATGGACAAGGCATGAAGAGATATAGGGTTCAGGCTGTCAATTGTATTTGCATTTGTGTTATCTTCCTCATTTTTGTCAAGCCCAATTTCTTGCCTACAGAGACTTATTCTTTTAGGTTACTTGGCCTCTGCTGATTAAATAACTAGTTTGGAGCAACCCAGACACATGCACGCATGCATTCACATTCACATTGGTAATGTCTTAGTCTCTGATGTGGAGGTGGATACTAATTCCGCATGGGTGATGCTTCAGTGTGCCTCTCCTGCCCTACCATTCCTGCCTTTCATCTTCCTCCAAAAGCACCTTTGCGTTCTGGCAGCTGCACATGGAGAAGCCTCGGAGCCATGTGCTGATGCTCCTCCTCTGAGCAAACCTCTCAAACCAACAGCAGGTGCTGGCCGCCCCACTTGCCCCTGGAGCCTGGGAGGAGAGACAGTTCCAATTCCGGACAAGGTCAGCTGTTCTGTCCCAACAGATGGTCAGCATATGGTTTTCACAGTCCCATCACCTGGTGAACTCCAATACTGTTTTATGTTCTGTTATTTACCTTTCATTAAAGAGAAGCAGAAAAGGGGAATACAATGCCATATCAAAATATCTGACAGCTTCAGTGTTGCCAAGAGTGAAACACAATAGAAAAGAAAAAAGAAAAAGAACAAAAATGAACTTGGCACATTTGCTAAAATGCATAACTCCAATTCTACAATCTACATTTTATTTATTTCATTTTGTGAAAGCTTTTAAAAAATTAGCTAATGAGAAGCAATTGAATAGATGTTAACCATGTATTTTTTCATTTTTCAAAAATGGGTGCCAGAAATTTCCATTTTAATTTTTTAATTTGATATTCATATATGCACACTGATATTTCTTTATCTCAGACAAGACTTTTGTCATTATCAGCTCCATTTAACTACACAGTGACAGGTCAATTCATTATTTAAATAGTTTCCAAATAAATTTCAGTTATTTAAATAATAAGCTGTTTGTTATGTTATATATAAATTTTCTTTTCACCTAGAAATTATTTCAGAATTCTTATGATGCTCAGATATAGAACTCTGGTAAAACTATCATAGTTTAAGATCTGAACATTGAATCTGGCTTAGGAAAAATAGGAGCTCAGAACAAATGATCTTCCTCTAGATTATTGCTGCACATGGAGGTGGCAGTGACTCAAATTTTGTTCTCAAAGTTAGTCAAGGTCTGTTTTGGAAGTTGAAGACGAAGGCCTTAGTTCTGCCTCCTGGGTTATAGCTAGCTGTGTTGCTGCTTCGTATTAACTCATTCTATGAGTTTGATGCAAAGAGAGAAGCTGACAGGAAATGGGGTTAGGGCAAGGGGCATGTGAGGCCCAAAGCGGGGTCACTGTGGGCAGACCCTCCAGCAGACTGGCAGAGAATATTGCAACTTGGCCATTGCAGTGTGGGTTGTAAGATGATCCCAGGTCTCTGCTCAGAATCCTTTCCTAGGTTGTGAGCCTGGTTGACACTCTTGATAAAACACAAGGAACAGCCCTGTTAACCTCATTTAACTCCTTCCCACTCTGCAATGACATCAGCTGACATTAATATCAAAATACGAATTTTAAAATGTAGCAGAGATGATATTCACGTAAGATGTGAAGAAATTAATGTTGAGAAAGAAACTGAAAAATCAAGGGGTCAGTTTCACTCAAGATTCAAGAAAATTCATTCACATAAAACATCTGCTCATCCCATCTACTCTCGAATACGTAGATTTTTCACCTACATTTGCCAGCATCTATAGGGCAAGAGATTGTCTCTGCTAATCCCTGGACACTGCATCCATAGTGGCACCTACATTTCTCTGGGTGATCAGGATGAAAATGAACCTAACCAAATATGTGGTTCATTGGGTATGAAGATACTGCTCTCGATTCCCTGTGTTTTCTCTGGGGATTGTTGTGGTTCTTGGGTGCTATTTCCAAACCTCATGCAATTACTTGTGTTGACCTTGATGGGGCCCACATCAGATGCTGGGGGGAAATGTGAAACACCTCATGGCAATGGCATTGCAGTGAACTCAGTGACTGCAAAAGAATCCAACAAAATTTCAGTGTTCCTGAACCTGAACTTTGTCCGGCCTTAGAACTTTTTTTTTTTAATAAATGGAGTGGTTTTACGTCTTTTAAACTGGGGCTGATTACTGGAATCTCCTGGTTTGATTGAAGTACATTTCTGATTGGCTTTGTAAAAGGTCTGATATCATAGTTGAATATTATCTGCACTTCTATTAATGGCCATGGAGCCCTGGTTCTCGTGTCTTACAAACAATTTTGATCTGCCCATCTCATGCCATGATCACCCCCGTTGGATCTGCTCTTTTTAGTGAGCTAGGAGTAGAAAACTTATCTCCAAGTCCCAAGTGGTTATATTTCTCCTTACAAACAGAAAATGTTTGCAGCAGTCTTTATTATGATCTGAGTGGCTTTTCTTGGACTCATGCCCAACTGTTTATTTTTGCATGGAGTAGGCTGATTTTCTAACTTTTTGTATATTTCTTGGTAGAGTTTACTAAACTGTTTATCTTTGCTGACAACTTCAGCTAGGTCAGGGTTTGAGTAAATGTGGTGAAGCTTTTAAAAAGCCATTATCTAAAGTTCCCTAACATCTTTATTGCCAACTTTTAGAGTAAGAATTCTGTGGCACCTCAGCTCAGCCTGACTTGGGAATGGAAACAAGAGCTAGGTTGTGTGTTTGCATCCCCAAAGCCCCAAACTGCACTTGTGAAGTCTCTATTATTTATCTTTGTAGTCTCAGAAGCTTTGCATTTATGGATTCATTGTATCATCATCTTATGATCATTCGGAGTCTCTGATGGTGTTCTAATTAAATGCTCATTTCCTGGTTACCACAACACTGTTTTACACTGCTTAAAATACCAACCTCCCCCAGTGTATTTTTGGACATGTTGGTAATGGCTTGGAATCAGCAGCATTGCAGGAAATAAACAATTTTAAGGCTAATGATATAAAGATTAAAAATGTTTCCCCAAGGTAAATTCCTTCATCTTTAGAACGCACACAGACACACCCCCTGTATATATAGCTATATGTGTGTTGATATTGACTAATTGATCACCAAATCCAACTGCGTGTCTCACAAAAATGAGCCAGCGTTACATCCATGGAATGGCTACTACTCAGCAATAAAAATAACAAGCTATTGATCCATGAGACTACTTGGATGGACCTCAAGGGCCATGTGCTAAGTGAAAAAAGCCAATCTCAAAAGGTTATGTATTGTTTGAAATGGTCTTGAAGTGACAAAATTGCAGAGGTAGAGAAGAGATTAGTTGTTGCCAGGGATTCAGGATGAAGGTGTTGGGAGGGAGTGGCGTTGGGTATGACTGTAAAAGGGAACATGAGTGAGATGTTTGCGGTGATGGAAGAATTTTGCATCTTGATTGTGGTGGTTGGGTGAATAAACTCATATGATACAATGGCATGTAACCACACACACACACATTGTACCAATGTCATCTTCCTGGTTTTGATTCTGTACTGTAATTATGTAAAATGTAACCATTGCGGGAAACTGGGGAAAAGGTATGCGGGACCTCTCTATAATATTTTTGTGACTTCCTGTGAACCTATAATGATTTAGAAATAAATTTTTTTCAAAAGAAATAATAGTTATAAGGAGCCCTAAGGAAAAATAACCTTTCTTACTGATGTCAGTAATAAATGCAGTAATTGAGAGCTGGAAAAGACTTTGTATAATATTCACAGACAAATGCCAGAATAATGCAGCAGTCGTAGCCTTTTTGTTGTGAAATTTTGCTAATGTGGTGCAACTTGTTTACTTTCTGTTTGATTCTTCAAAAAATCTGAAAATCTGTATCTAGGCCTTTAAGCTGACTGAGAAGAGCAGGTCATCTCAAGCCATGGCTGGGGAACCTAGGAAAAACCATAAGGAAGTAAACCTCGACATATGGTATGAAATTTACATTGAACTGTCAGCCTCAAATCTAGGGAAGAAAGAGGAGGGATTTATACTTTAGTGCCTTTCCTCATTTGTCAAGTGGCAAGTCATTTTGGGAATATGTACCTTTTTCAGTTCTTCTCTTGTCCTTCCCCCAAAGAAGTAAAAGTAGACACAACCATAGAACAAGAACTCAGAAAGAGGCAGAAAGAGTGTGTCTTCATTGCCTTCCTTAGATATACAGAGTATATACTTCTCTGAGGGTAATACATTTTATGTTAGTCTCCATATCTCTCACTGCCATATTGGTGTTTGCCATAGAGTTTAATATTCAACATGTTTGCCATAGAGTTTAATATTACACTCATTTGTTGTAGAGTTTAATATTTAATTACTAACATCTTTAATAGTCCCCAAATAAATGGGAACTGAATGATTCTTTAAAAACTGAGTGCCGTTCAGAGAAAAATTGCAGCAATGTTACAAAATTAGTGGATTCTCTTAATGTAATTTAATTTGAAATACAGAAAAAAATAAAAAATGAGTTAACCCATGTGTCCTAAAGGATTTTCTCACTGAACACATGACATCCATAGGAAGAATATTGAAGGGGATATGGGCAAGTTTTCAATAATCCATTGGAAATGATGGGGATCTGCTGTCTCTGGAGGATGGCGTGTGCATAGAGGTGCACTTCCCTGAATTCTCCTTACCAGAAATTAACAGTGACCCACATGTATTGCTCCAAGTGATTAGAAGATGGTATAATATTTTTTTAATACCTTAGCCATATGTGTGATCTCCTAATTGTTCTGTTTTGCATTAAGAAAATGTGATTTGCCAAATTCCCACTGTACAAAACTAATTAAAAGTATTTCAAAAGGACTCCACATTGACAAAGGATTTCCTGTGACATTCATTTAAGAGTGAACTCCTGTAGGGTGTGAAAGTGGATTTTTGTAGATCATTAACAACCTGACAGGTTCTGGGAGCAGAAAAATATAAAACAGTTGTGTTAGGAAGCAATGCCAATTGAAGATCAATCAAAAGTGACATAAAGTATTCCTGAAACCTTTAGATGACTTAAGTGGAAAATAACTCTATTTATAAGCCATTTTGGGAGAACATATCAATTATATACACTTGTGCGCTGTCTACAAATTCTTTTAATAGCATCATAAATAGTAGCTAAAAAGATTTTTTAAAGACAAACTAAGTGTTATCTCTTTTTCCCTTTATAGGTAACATTCTAGAAGGAGAAGTCAGTCCTCTTGCTTTCTCCTCATCTTGGTCTCCCGTTCTCTTCTCCATGCAGATCAATCTTGATTCTGTCCCACCAGGTCACTATAGCTTAAACACTAAGGTCTCCTTTTATTGCCAAATTCAAGAAAAATATTTTGTAGTCCTATTATTAGTTGGCTCTTTTCTGGTATTTGATAGACTTAATCATCCAAAACTTTTGGAAACATTTTCCTTTGGTTCCACTTACACTATGTCTTCTGGTAAAAATCTTCATTCCTCCTGCTCCTTCTCTGCCATCTTCACTGGCCTTTCTTCCTTGATCTACTCCCAAAGCGTAGGTTTTTCCCAGGGCTCTACCCTCAGCGCCCTTGTGTTCCTCTACAGCTCTTCTTGGGTGTTCTTGGAAGTGCCAACATTTTTACTTATAATTCAGTATTCTTGTCCCAAATATGTATCTGTACCCGCTAACTCTCTTCTGCACTGTAGGCCTAATTTTCCAATCTGAATATTTTATCTTCCTCAAAAACCCCTGCTTCTCTCCCCATGTACCTGCTCTTGTACTACCAACCTTCCAGCTGGGTAGTCTCAATCTCTTCCCTAGCTCTGTTCACTCCTTGTTGACCAGTTTACTCCCTTATCTCCTAACCATAAAGATCCCTCAAATCCAGAAACTTCTCTACATCCCTACTGCCACTATTTTGTTGAAGCCCTCAACATCTCTCACCTGGATTATTTCAATGGCACCTTCACATGTATCCTGATCCCTAATTTATTCCTCTTAATATCTACCCTCCTCATAAAGTGAGAATTACCTTTTAATTAAAATCAGATCATTTCAATCATGGTTCTTAAGACTTTTTACAATCTGATCCCTGTCTACATTTCTGGATACATAAATCAGCTGCCATTTCAACACTTAATTTTTAATAACTTCATCCTAAAATGCATTGTCACTCTTCCTAGAATGCCCTTTCTCAGACCTTGTCCATCTGGTGAACTCCTGTTCATTCTCTGTGATACAGTTTGGTTGTCATACATGGTGAAGCTCTCTGATTCTTCCAAAACGCACAACTTTTTGTCACAAACAATGTTTTCATCTTCCTCACTCCATCATCCTTGATATTTTATCCTCTGCCTCTGACAGTTGCCTTTCACATCAGAGCGAGGTCTTTTTGGTGCTTCCAACATTGGAAAAGAGTCACTGTTTCTATTTGGTACTCACATTTACCATGCAAAGGTTGGGGGGAATGCCCTCCACCCCAACTGTTGCTTTCTCTCCCAGTTTATGCATAGATCACAAACAGAGTTTGCCCCTTATCCCTTCAGTACTAAGGCCCTATCTTATGACTTACTTTTCCTTGCAGACCCTCTGCTCTTATGAACCAGCTTAATCTCCTTGGGACTGGAATATGCGCCAATCTGAGTGACTGGCTCTGTGCTCTTCTTAAAAGTATTTCTTCCATTCTCATGCCTAACCATCATCCAGAGGCAAAACTTGTACAGTGTATCTCCTCCTTTTTTCAAGGTATACCGTCTGAGGCATTAAAGAGAGGCCCTTATCTCTGATAGTCTAACCAGTTAAGAGTCTTAGATCTGAAGACTCATCCTTGTGTCCATTCATTAGCTCCTTCCATGAATTCCTGGGCCCCTCAGTCCACTGACACATCTTCATAGGCTGTGGAGACCTAACGTAAGTCTTCCTTCTGCAACTTTGATGTGTAAAAGAAAAATTGCACCAAACCAGGTAAATAGGCAAGGAAGACTTTATTCAATACAGTTGCAGTAGAGGAGAGAGACTATTGTAATGGAGAGAGCTTGAACTCAACTCCCCAGCACAAAAGGCAGGAGAGTTTTTAAGTGCTGGGGTGAGCTAGTGGAAAAGGACTGGAGGACTTTAGTGGGTCAATGTGATTAGGTCATCTGTGTTTGCCAATCAGTGCTTATGGACGTCAGGCTTCTCCTTCCACAGAGACTGGGAGATAAGAATGCTATCTTTCTGGATGATTACATTTCAAAAGGATGGCTCCCATATCCGGGAGAAAGACAGTCTTGGGTTATAGAAGATTGCTGTCTCAAAGGGGCAGAGAGAAAATTTATAACCAAACTTTTCTAAAGTAAACGCTCTACGAAAAGGGAGGTCGGGGGTCTATAGTCAGGAAGAAACCTGTCTAAAGTTTAGTCAAACAATTTTAGTCCATCTTGGTCAGATGCATAAGCATAAATTGAAAGGTAAATAATGACCCATTTACCTTGCTTTCATGTAGCTTTTCATATTCCATTAATAATAATGCAGTGGGTCATGCAGTAGGGCAAGTGCCATTATTAATGAAATTTATATATATTTCCTTCTAATAATATGCTATAATTGTGAATAATTTCTCTTTTAGATTATGTCCTTTAGCGGAGAAATTAAAAAATACTTCAGAATAAATGCTTTGCAATTATTACTATTTTCTTCCTTCTGACTCACTATTTATTAAAGGTGAATGCATTTATCATGCAGGCAAATACTTGTGGTTTGATTGATATGTATTATTGCTTTCTCCTTACTGTAGAAGTACCCACTAGGGTAAGTCTTTCTGCAACATAGAAAATAATAATTTTTGTGTCCTAGCTGGGCTGTTTCTAATATAAGTGAACCATACTAAGCCAGAGGCAGATAAGTTAAAGAGTAAGGGAAGTAGTGAAGTAGTCAGAAGACAACAAAAAGAGATCATGGTTCAGTGTCACCATCTTTCTGAAGAGTACCGTTTCAAGAGCAGATCTTGACTACACCAAGTTATTTTTCTTTTTTCACTTGGTAGAAATGAGTTTTGACTTAGTTTCCCATGCCTATTATGTGAAATAGATTTCATAAATACAGCTAGTGATCCCAAGGCATTAATGATTTTTTAAATTATTTTACATACATCATAATTATCATTGTGGCCTGACCTTTTAGGTAAAGTTGCATGAAATGGGAAAATAAAGGAAAGATAGGAATTGGGTCAGGGCATGGAATGAGTGGTCAGTGAAGGCTTCCAGGGATCAATCAATAACTTGAGCTCTTTAGGAAATGCCGTTATTTATTTCTCCACTTTTATTTTCGTTTGCATTGCCACATTTATTCGCTTCTCCATTTCTTTCCTTCTGTATTGCCCCCACACTAGTCTGCTTCTCCAAACCCCATCACCACTGCAATCTCTGCTTCTGTCTCCAGCCTAATCCAAGTCAGCTTCCCATATGTCAACTGGACTACTGCAATAATATCTTTATCGATACTCCAATTTTTATTGTTTCTTTACAATCTATTTTTTACACAGAGTAAGCTTTAAAAAAATATAAAACAGACCAAATTGTTCTGCTTAATACCTATAAAACTTTTCCATTGTTTCCCAGTGTACTCAGAATAAATTCCAGACTCCTAACTGTGGCCTTCAAAACCCAATAGACTCGAGACTCTGCCTACCTCATCCACCTAACCTCTTACCACTCTCTCCCTGGTTCACAATCCCCCAGGCACATGGTCCTTTCTGTTCCTTGAACCAGCCAAGCTTATTTCTGCCATGGAGTCTTTGCCCTTCCTGTTTCTCCTCCCTGGACATCTTTGCCACCAGATTGTTGGGTAGCAGGCTGTCTTGCCATTCACCTCTCAGCACAAATGTCCCCTCCCCAGTGAGGATTCCCTGACCACCCCATGTATATCAGTCCCCTTCCCCCCAGTCACTTCCTATTACCATCTTCTAGTTTCGTTTTCATTTTAATACTTAAATTACCTGAAATTTTCTTGTTTGCTTCTTTGTTTTGCTTGTCCACTGCTATGAGAATATAAGCCACACAAGGGCAAGGATCTTGCCTATCATACATACTACTATAACCCAAGCACCAAAAACATCCCTGGAACATTGATTTGCTCAGTTAATATTTGAGTTAATTAATTTACTAAATAAATATCATTTATTGATGCCCTACCATCTGCCAGATCCGTGTAACATTCCCTTGGGAATCAGATGCATATCACATGGTTCCACACCTCCTGTAGCTTACCGGCTGGCTGTTATCTTTATCTGGGCATCTGGTTACAAACTATCTTTTAAGATTTATCTTTAACTTTTGTTTGGGGAATCAGTTATGAGTTGATGATGTTCATGGATAGTCGGATACTTTTGGCTCTCTAAGTATACTCTATCTCTACTTCCTGGGAACCTCTAAAAATTTAGCTTGTTTCATTATACATATATTGTTTGTTCACTTTAATGAGGCTTTATCCATCACGTACCAGACTCAAGATTTTTTACTCTTTATTATTAGGTATCCATGTGAGGGTAAGATGTTTACCCTGTCTTCAAAGAATATGAAATTTAGTAGGGAGAGATAAACTTTATATTCTGATAAACATGAAATAAACCTATATCTTGCAAATTTTATTAAAAAAAATAAGGCAGAACAAATAGAAGAATCCAGAAAAGGGAGAGATCAGACAGAGGGGAGATGTACAGGAAATGCTTCATGAATAGATTAGCTTCATCTTGGGTTTTAATAATCACTAAGATTTTGACGGATGAAGGAAATGACACACTTAGAGGAAATGGCAAGGGAAGAATAGGAGCTTTTCAGTTGCGCATCCCCATCAGCATGGTGTTTTGGAACGTACCTCCATCCTGGAGGGCTTTGAAATGTTTTTGGTAGGTGGTGGCAGCCATTGGAGATTTGTTAGCAGGACTGACACTAGCACAGCAGTGCTTAGCAAGAGTAAATTAGACTTCTTTTGGCAGAGTGGTTGGAATTGGAGTGAAGACAAACTGAAGGCAAGGAGACCAATCGATTAGCAATCATTTGTGATATGGCAGTCCAGAGATGACAGAATAAGAGTTTGAAAAGTAGGATAGTGGTTTTCCTAAAGAAGTATATCTAAGATGCAAACATACAGGAAGACACAGTTGTGTACCCACAAGGATCTTTTCTCTTAATAGGTTTATCCTGAATAGGAGTTACTCTATTCTTCAAACCCAAACTTTTTCACCTTCACATTCATAAATGATGTCTTCTTGTGGTTTACATTTTTAGGAATAGATTTCTATATTACTATTCTCAGGTATTTAAAAGCGTGTTTAAGATCTCTATGAATCCTCAAAATATTCCACATTTGGGTATAGTTGAAACATCCAGACTCGAGTTTGGCCACCAATGGTTAAATTACTATCTTGCTGTTTATTAAACTTTCTCAACAGGTTAGCATAGTTGGCCTAATTTCCTCTGTAAGTCTTTCACTCCTATCCACCCCTACCAAAACACACACACACGCATACCAGATTTAATCATACTTGTTTCAGAGATGTTTTGCCATACAAATAACATATCTAGCCCTATGACATTTTGTTTATGTATCTTATTCATATATTTTGGTTGAGCCATATGCCATAGCTCCAGCTAAGGGTGCCAAAATGCTAAATCCACTGGATGTGTTTCAATCCTCACCTTATTTGAATTCTCAGAATATTTGAGGCTCATGACCACTCTGTCCTTAAAACATTGTCTTCCATGATATAATGTCCTCTCTCTTTTCTTTTCTCCTTGCCTCTTAGTCAGTTTCTTCTCTACTGGAATGTTCTCTATTTGGCCATTAAATATGGACATTTCCCAAAGCCTCGGTCCTCTTCTCTTCTAATTCTGCATGCTCTCCCAGCTGTTACCTTCATTCCCACATTTTTGGCCAGTAGGATCCTCTTCAAGTTGGCTCCTGAATCCTTTTGACATGACCCTGCTTGTCTCTGATAGCTTCCCTGCTATCTAGTTTGTTAAGATATTCTATGCTCTCCTTATACATTTCTTGCCCTAGACCTGGGATCAGCCATTTCTCCAAGAAGTCCTGGGGTTTTTTAGTGGGAAATGCTGTCTCAAGACCATAATTTGGTCCCTAAAGGTGCTTGTTGTGACAGGATTTGTCATTGTTTCTAGGCTTTTCCATTATACATACATAAATTAACACTAATACTTCTAATTCAAATTCAGGACTATGTGGTTCTTATTTCATCTCTTGTACATTACATCTGTGTTTCCTTCCACATTGAAGGACACAGGGGATAGAATTAGAATATCCCACATTACAAACACAACAGCCTCAGAATAACAATTCTAGCACTGTCACCGCCGGTATGATTTATATACTGCTTTTGATTTAGGAAATGTTAGTGAAATGCCGATGAATATGTTGTATGCATTCTAATTGATTTAGAAAGTTACAGACCTCTGTATTATTTATTTGTCTGTGTAACAAATGCTACTGATTAGTAGGAATGATTTTTCCTCAGTATTCCCTTCTCTATACTTGAGGTTGTTAGTGGTTTCCAAGAGAAGCCTAGTGAGAATTCCACACTCAAGAACAGATTGGTATAATTAGGCCTAGTGTATTTCACTGTGAAGGCGCACCTGGTGGAGGCTAGAGGTAGGCCCTCTACTGCTCATTATTTTTACTCCTCTTGCAGTAAAGGGAGCTTCCAGACTCATGAAAATGCTAAATCCATTGAGGATCAGCCGTTCTTTTTTATATGTTTTACTTCCAATGAATATAGTACTGATTTTTCTTTCCTGCTAAGGTACATTTTAATGGCTAATCCCTTGAAAGCACTTTGAGAGGATGTTAATTATTGTTCAAATAAGGATGGAGGTGTATTTGTGTTAGATCCAGGATATAAAAGGGGTTTAATGGATTCATTTTGGAATAACACATATAAATGTTCATCCTTTTGGAGGAAAAGCAAAGCGGAAACATTTCAGTGGGAATAATGAGAAGGCTAGAGTTTTCCCCACCGACAGTGTCCCTTGAGTTTCCAGCCCATGAATGATCTCCACTTAGTTTTCTTTTAAGACTTTACTTTTTTAGAACACCTTTGGATTCAAAGCAAGATTTAGAGGAAGGTACAGAGATTTCTCATATATGCTCCACTCATTTTACTGTGTAAACAGTTATTTTGTCCAAAGAAATCCTAACATTTGCATGAAATTAATGGTAAAAAAGGTAAAGTCTTTTGAGCTTTTGTAACATCAGGTTTTGGGAGAACTAAACTCAAATCTTGCTCTGAAAACATTAAGGAGGAAAGAAATAGATTTGATAGTGGAAATCATATTGCATACATTTATGATGTGATGTAGGAGCTGAGAAGGCCGATGTGTGACATGTGGCATGTCAAGGATAATTTCTGCTTCTATTCTAATGAGACATCACTAACCAGGCATTTCCTTTCTAGCTACTTCTAAACCTGAAAGGTATTAAAAATAAGGAAATGGCATGTACAGCAGGAAAAAAATAAAATTAAGGAAACATGAGGATTCATTTAAAAGGAAAGATTATAGAACCTAAATGCATACGACTTGAATTACATCAGTTTAAGAAAGAATGTAACCTACAAATAATGGAAAGCAGCAAAGAAAAAAATCTAAAAGAGGGAAAATTTATTTGATGATGTAGAGGTATGCGACTAGAAGGAATGAAATGAAATGAAAGTATGGGAAATTTAAAGTATTTTAATATTTACAATAATGATGACTTGGAAGAAATACTTTTTTATGTTTGTTTGCATTGAAACTGTAAATGCATGCTCATTTGCCAAGACGATGGAGGCACCTAATGCCCTATATGTGAGCTGACCCGCATTCACTAGTGAGGTTTGTGAAGGGTTTGACTGGGGAGAATTGAGAAGGCAAACCTTAAACTTGAAATTTATTGTATCACACTGTCTTCTGATTTAAGTAACCTATTTTGGATAGCTCAGTCTTTGTCAAGTGAATATTCAGTTTTAGTCTTTTATGTTTCTTCCTCTCTTCCTTTTCCTCTCCCAGTGGCATCTGGTTCTGTGGGGGATGGGGCTTACATGATCTCTTGGCGGGAAAAACGGGAGTCACATAACTAGTCTACATCCTCTGGACCTTCCTGAGTCCTTGTTGTGCAGTGGCTAGTTTGGTTGGCTTTTGAGACAGGTGGCTGCCAATGTCTGTCTGGCCATAACTTGTAATATGGGTACCCCGCAAGCACTTACAGCTGATGCCCCTGGTTCCGGCTATTTGCCTTGGCTCGCCAAGTCCCTGCACACTATACTTATGTTGTCCCACCTCCAGCCCTATGAGCACCTGCTCATCTTCTCTCTGGGGCATATGGGAACTTCTGAATTCCCTGCATGCCCTAATAGAGAGCATGAGGGACTTGAAGCTCTAACTCAGCTCACCCATTGAGTCACTTTCTTCTGCTTATGCCTCTGCTGTATATTGTACCATGCTGAGGTGCTTCTTCAGATAGCATGCCCGGAAGTGTGCCACTAACCAGACTTTCCAGTGTTTAGAGCTCACCATCCCTACCTGGATGTTTGCATAATGCCCTGCCCCTCCCTAGAATGGGAAAGTAAAGGACCTACGCATTTGACCTTTCAGTCCTGCCTGTATCTCTCCTCTGCTCCCACAATCCACCAGGCCAAATCTGGCAGCCTTTCATTCTCTCCTCCAATCTTACAGTGGCTTCCTGTGTCATATCCTTGTCCTTTCCAGGGAAAAGTTTTCTCTCTCCCCTCCCATCATGTTATAATGTCAGAATATCTGCTGGAAAACGTGATTTGCTGGAAGGACACGTGAAAACACATATGGGCAATATTTTTAAAATGTTAACCTTGTTACAATAATAAAGAATGTTATATGTAACTTCTGGTGTAAGGGGTTATGTAAGGTGCCTTCTTATTCAGGGCTCTTACGGTCCCTTCACTGCCCTTCCTCTTTCCTGTCCATCTCTCACTTCACTGTCACTTCCCCTCATGCACTGAACAACCAAACACTCAAATCACATTTGCTTCCTCCCTCCAGTGGCTGCCGTCACCCTGGCCTCTGGATTCCTCGACTTCATTATCCCCAGTGACCTTGACTTCATTACAGAATGGCTCTGCACCCAAAACTGTTAACTTCTGCATCCCAATCTTGGAGCACAGCCTCTCCCTTCAGCTTTCTCACATAATTAGTGTTAAACTACTTTTTCTTCTTCAGCCTTTGGCTTCCCTACTCCTTTCTTGCCCATCAGCTTCACCTTGTCTCCTTCCTTTCTCATTCCTCTTAAATTCCATGAACCATACCCTTCATACTCTCTTGAAAGTATCCTCAATTCCCCATCAGCCTTCATTTCACCAGCCTGGCGAAAACACAATTTGGATCAATCTAGTTGTCCATTTCCTCCACGTGCAGCCTAGAATTCTGAGTTCCAAGCATGGTGCCTGGCTATAGTAATTACCTAATATTTGCTGAATGAACATAAGTCTGTGGCATGCATATAGGGTAGTGTTTAAGATCATGGAATTTGGATGAGACACAGACACCACATTTTAAACTGTAGGACCTTGGGCATGTTAATAAACCTCTCTGCATTTCGATTTCTTCACCATTAAAATAAAGGTCACAATAGTATCTACCACATATAAGCATTTAAAGGCACAATTAAGATAAATCACTTGGCGAGGGGCTGGCACATGGTGCCCTTCAAAGCATGTCAGCCAGTGTGTAGTTGTTGAAGCAGAGTGGATCAGTCACCTAGATAGCACCATGGTTTATTTGAGCTCCTCTACCACATTGTTTCAGTAGTCCAGTACCATCACTGGACTGACCAGTGAGAGGAGATAGGAACCAGGAGCTGAAGTTAGATGGGCGTGATATAACGGCAAGCAGTGGTTGGGAGTCTCTTTCAGCCGTTAATAAAATGATCATAGTACTTCAATAGCAGTGTCTCTTGCTCAGTGCCTACTTTTTTTGTATATGAATTCTTATTGTTACCATATGAGTAAATTAATAGGAAAACAGAATCATCCTCATTTTTGACAAGATTGCATCTTAGATTTTGTTTGGGTCTATACTTTGTCCTTGTTTCATTTTCCCCCTGTCTTAATCACCATTCTCCCCTCTCTTGCTTAGTTCCCAAGTTTTCTTGCCAGGACACTGATCCTCTAAATATGCCATAAAAATTCATCTATGCTCTGTATTTGAGGCTTCAGCAAAGATACAGAACAAAATGGACACCATCGTCCATATGTCATTGGAGTCTCCTTTCTGCTCATTTAATGAAACATCATCTCTCTCACCCCATTCCTCAATAGCATTTTTAGGTATCCTGGGAAGTCTTCTGTGAGTATCTCCCAATCCAAAAACCCTTAGAGGGCATGAGAGATGTCTCTTTTTCCCTGTGATCTGGTCCCGATCATCGTCTCTAGCCCATAGACAGCCTTAGTTGTGTGTGTGCATGTGTGTGTGTGTGTTGTTATTGAATGAACTTAAACGATGGGTAATTTGCCATGAAGGTCAAATATCCACAGAGCTGTGATAGAAATTTTTGTTCCAACTTATGTTTTCTAAATTTCTTTGTTTTAATTCTGCCAAGTTTACTAGCCAAATTCTTCACTGGGTCTTTGAAAAGTATTGTATGGAGCACTGTTGCTTTCTTCCTGCCATTCTCCTTCCTTTCCTTCCTTCAGTCTTTCATCTATATTATGCTATAGGGATCAAATGCTGATAATGGTAGTAAGAATTTTCATAAATAATTAAGTAATCACTTAATATATTCTGATTCCTACAAAAAATTGTGAATCCCGCAATAATAATGCAAGAGGTAGTTTTTATCTCCCCAATTTGTAGGTGAGAAAACTGAAGTGCAAAGAGGTTAAATGAGTTTTTCAAGTACATACAGCCGTTGAGGGGCAGGAACCTAGATATGAATCTAGATTTGAAAAATATATTTTTGGACCATAATCTTGAGAAACTCAAGCTTGTATAAATTCACATAAAATGTACCCCTGATTTAACATATTCGTGTCATGCACTGTGCCAGTGATTGCAAATTAGAATTAAGTAATGTTACACATTTGACTTTTTGTAATTAAGATAATTAATTACTTGGAAGTGTTGTAAATAAAATGATTCAAGTATTTCAACAAAGTTGCAAAATGTGCTGGTTTGAAGGAATTAAAATAAATTCCTCTAACGAGAAAGATGGTTGTGGGGGGCAGCTGTCATGAGTATATCTACAAAGTCTATAAAAAACTTTTAAAGAAGGCATGGTTTTAAAAACATTTTGAGCCATTTCTTTGTATAATCCTTGTGTCTCTACACAGTGCTTATGAAATATTTGGCAAGACGAAAATTAATTTGCTAGGGCCATCTGCACCCACTCATTAGATTACGTACATTGGCTTTCCTTACTCCAGCACACTCAGATATGACTTGGGGGACCATGGTTCCAACTTAATCTTCAGTCTCCATCTAAATTGACTTTCCAGGGAGATTCACAAGTACCATGTCCATTTCTGTGCTTCCCTGAGTCGAGTCCTGGGAAAAGGCTGCCTCACTGTGACTCACCTTTCTATAAGCCAAGAAGCTTTCGTCATGATGGATATGTTATTGTGTAAATAAATTATGTGACTGTTATCTCTGCACTAGTCGTCACTCAAGATTTTCATTATGATCTCTAATTCATCATTTCATATTTCTTACCATCTCCTGCTGATGGCACATCCACAAACATTTTTCATAGAATATATATATGTGCACACATATATTTATATATAAGTACATACATATATGTAAATACACACACAGATACAATGACAGCATTGTCCAGGAAAAGGCAGTCTTTATGGCTAACTATCATACTCATGTGCCATTTACATAGAGACTGGCTTATAAGATTTCAAAGAGTTCACCCAAAGGAGAGTGTAGAGACGACACCCATTTGCTAGGGAGGCAAAGACTTGCTGGATGGTTAAAGATTATCTTTATTTTTATCTAATTTTTAATTTAACAAATAGCGCTTGTATTCATTCTCATCATAAAGAAATTAAAAAGTCCGTAGATAGATTTACCATAATCCCTTTTGGCCATTTTCCCCATTCCAGAGCCTTCCCCAGAGAAATCAGTGTTGCCTCTTTGGAATGTATCCTTCCAGCTTTTCTTTTTTTTTAATGTGTTTATATACATATATATGTACATAGGACATTTTAGCTTTGTCTTGTGTGTGTGTTTTTAATACAAAAGGTGTAAAAAGAGCATGTATCGTTCTGCAACTTTTTTGTTAGTCTGTTTGTCCTATAGACTCTGTACCAGTTCATACATATTTATGCCATTAATTTTAATAGCTCATAGTATCCAGTCAACTTAGAACAAAATCCAAAGTCCTTACCTGATGGAGTCTATGGAGTGTGGCCACCTCATCTCCATCCCCGCCTTGTTCACTCCTTTCCAGCCACACTGGTTATGCCTTAATGTTCTGGAACACACTGAACACAGTCCTAACTATGTCTCCTGCCTGAAAAGCTCCACTCCTAGATATTTTCTTGCCTCGTTTCCTTACTTCGTTCAACTGTCCACCCAAATATGGTCTCATCTGAAACTCCCTGCTGTTCCTCTCCATCTTCTGTATCCCTCACTCAGTCTCTCTCTTGCTCACTCTTTCTCTCGAACTCTAAATCTATGTCTATCACTCTATCTCCCCTCACTTTGCTTTATTTTTCTTCGTTAACACTTATCACTACCTGGCATGTATTAGACTTATTTCATCATTGTCTGTCTTCCTCCACTAGAATGTAGAACTTTCTTTCAGAGCTTGTCCACTAATATATCCCCAGGACCGAGAAGAGTGGCGTGCACATAATTGGTGTTCAGTAAATATTTGTGAATGAATGAATGACTAGTATGGAAATTTATTTAGTTTCTTTAACTGTTCCCTTTTTGATGGACATCTAGGTTGTTTCCAAGGTTACACTATGACAACACCACAGTGAACATTCTCGTGTATATCTCTATGCATACATGTAAGTATGTGCCTAGGATGGATTCTTGTAAGCAAAATCCTTGAGTCAACGTGTGTACACATTTAAAATTTTAATAGACAAGGAAAAATAGCCCTCCAAAAAAGTTAGACCAATTGCACCCTCCAATATGGGAGAATCTGTTTCTTCATATCCTTGCCAACACTGCCTGTGAAGTAACTTTAATATTTGCCTATCTGTTGGCAAAACTGGAATTTTTTACTAAAGAAGAAAAAGAAAGTGTGACTGAGTAGGCAACTATCAATTTCTGCCTTAAAATTTATTCCTTTCCTTTTAAATGTTATATCACACTTTTACTTTTTTCTTGATTTCTAAGCCAATTTGATGAAAAAGTCCAGTACATTGTTGAATAATGGAAGAGATAAGGGTATCCTTTCCTTATTCCTGGCTGTAGATTTCACCAGTAAGTCTGATGATTGCTCTTGTTTTCTTGCAGCTTCCATGTTGAGTCAAGAATGTTTCTTAGATTGTATATAACCTCAGTTTGCTATGAGTTTTGTTTTTGCTTTAATCAGAAATGGGCATTGGACTTTATTGTTTGATGTCCTCCTGTGGATTTTTGTCCCTCTTTTTGTCCATTATTATAGTGAATTGTATTGATGTATATTTTTCAGTATTGAAACACCATTGCATTCCTGGAATAAATGATCTACTTGATCGTGATGGAATTGATTTGTTACTATTTTTATTTAGAATTTTTATTAGGTGGTTGTAAGTAAGATTGACTTTTTGTTTTCACATCTCCTGTCTGGCTTTGGTATAGGAGCTATTTTAGTATTATAGAAAGATTACAATAGCTTTTTCATTTTTTCCATACCACAGAATAGTTGCTATAATCTGAGAATTATCTCTTCTTTGAAGGGGTGTAGAAATTCACTCATTAAACCATTTTGACAGCTAACTTTTGGGAGATAGATGTTTTTCATCTCTTCTGTTGTTCTTGAATTTTTAATGTTTCTGATTTATTTTGTGCCACGTTTGATAATGTTTTCTGAAAGAGGTTATTTGCCTAGACTCTCAAATTTCTTGTGTGAAGATTCTTATAGTGTTCTTCTACCATTTTTAATAAATCTCTTAACTATCTTTAATGTCTCCTTCTTTATCCTTATTTGTTTCTCTCCCCCCTCCCTTTTTTTAGAAAAAAAAAATAGACTTGCTAAACCATCTGGATGTCAAGTAAATAGTGCTATTTTTAATTGTTGGCAACTAATTTGACTTAAAAAAAATAATTGGCCAAGCAAAACACTGACACTGGCCAGACTTAAACTGATAATGACTGAAAATGATAGTCCCTCTTTCTATCCTTCTAGTGCAGTACCTTCATTTTTAACAAACATTTAAATGCATTTTTCACTTTCAATGACGAGAGTTATTCAGTAGCTATGTTCACTCCAGAACAATCTGGAGGGAATCTGAGGGCACTTTAATTTTCTTCTTCCTTCCTTTCTTTAATACTTCTCGTGTGATTTAAATTGCAAGTTTTTGCTGCAATTTTTAAAAATTACAATTTACACTTATTTGCACTAAACCATACATTTTACTGTTTTGATTGCTCACCAGTACTTCTGTGTTGAGTTTGCCTCTGACATTTAATTTTCATTTTACTTTAGTACCTTCTGTAGTAATTTTTTCAGATCGTGTCTGAGAGTGATAAACTTTGAGTTTTGCATACCTGAAAAATGTCTTAATTTTGCTTTTGCATGGGACTTATAGCTTAGGACTATAGAATTTTAAGTTCAAAGTAGTATATCTTATAACTTTAGATATATAGTTCCATTCTCCTCTTGTATCAAATATTATTGAGAATTCTGTTTAAACTTAATATTAGTTTTGTTTCTTTCAATGGTTATGCTGAAAACTGTGATCTGGGCCTGCTTATCCTCCCCTGTACTCTCTCCTCTCTTTAATCGTGAGCGCTAGTGTCTGTATTTAGATTTGAGAAACTTTTTGTTATAATTTATTTAAGCATTTCCTCCAGTCTGCTGTATCTATTCTTTGTTTCAGGAACTACTATATAAACATTTAAAGATTTATATCTATCTTCTAGGTCTCTGTTTCTTTCAAGCTCTCATTTTCTTTTCCTTTTTTTGATGTATTCTGGTATACTTTCTTTGCTCAATTTTTCAGCTCATTTTCTCACTCTTTTTTTTATTGAGGTATAATTTATATACTTTCAAATGCATAGACTGCAGGTGCTTAACACTAATCAAAATACAGAGCAGTTTCGTGATTCCAGAAAGTCCTCTCAGGCTCCTTCCAGAAAATTCCTACCCTCTACCAGAGACACTCACTATTTTGGTAGCTTTATTACCATAAAATATTTTTGTCCATTTTTAAAGTTTATGTAAATGAAATTATATCGCATATACTCTTTTGTGTCTGGTTTCTTTCACTCAATAGGTCTGTGAGATTTTTTTTCATGATGATGTCTGTCTCAGTGATTTGTTCCTTTCTGAGAAGTATGTCATTATATGAATATTTTGCAATTTGTTTATCCAGACTCTTGTTTATGGACATTTGGACTATTATGAAAAAACCTGCTATGAACATTCTTGTACAAGTATTTTGTAGACATGTGCACTCACTTTTCTTAGAATTAATTCACTCTTTATTTACACCTTTTTGTTTCTTATCCTGTCCAATTTTTAATTTCAAATAAATGATTTTTTTTCATTTCTGAGACCTCTTGTTCATTTGTGTGTGTGTGGTATAGTGTACTTCTAAATCACATGGAGGGTGATGTGCTCTACTAAATATGTTACTTCTTTCTGTTTTATTTTCTCTTCTGTGTATGAATTACTTCTTCCATGTGTTCTATTTAGGCCTCTCTTTCGTATGGTAATTCCATGTTGTATTTTCACCTTTGTCTGTGAGTAGTGGACATGTTTACAGCAGCTTGTGCTTCCCCACCAGTGGTTGTGAGAAAGTGGCGGGAGATGCTTGGCGAGGAAGTGTCCCCATTTCTGGGCTCTCGGGAGCCAGCTCTGCAGACTCAGACTGGCCACACCTGCTCAAGTCACCCTGGCATCAGGCACACCCGGTTCCTCCTTCTGGGCACAAGTGAAGCTTGGGGGTTATAGAGAGGCATGTTTGGCATGTGATTGGTAATGCAACCAACCACCTTCATCCCCTGGGACAGCTGTACTCCTTCAATAGGCAATGTAACCCTCTCCCACCCACCCCCAGCTTATAGCTCTCTTGGAGCTGCCCTCCATCTTTTTTCTTAGTAGTCTGAATTCTTTCTTTTAAGTCTTTCTTGTTCACTTAGGTCATGGCTTGTCTTCCACCAGCTTTGCGAATTTTTCAATTTGAAACGTGTTTATGTTATTTGTGTAGATTCAGAGCGCGATGGGGGGCTTCACTCAGTTCTTGTTTTGCCATCTTGACCCCACCCCTTCCTCAATGAATTAGATAATAGTGATAACTTCTCTGTCACAAACATAGTTAAACAATAGAGATGTTAAGACCGAAGAATCCTTACTGAATTTTTAAAAATATGATTCTTGGTCATCCTTCTCTTATTTACTTGTGTTCCTTTCAGATCACAAGAGTTTGGCCCCTTTTAACCTTCAAAAGCTGTAAACAATTTGATCTTAAAATGAGGCGTGTATATTTCTATTGCTTTGCCATAGACAATATTTTGCTAGATTGAAATTAGCTGTTTTAAATGAAAAATCTCCACTTGACTGAATTGCCATTTCCGGGGAGATGTGTTCACATAGCCCAGAATACACTATTGGAAAGTTAGTGCCTATCTATTTAATTTTCATTAAGATTTTAACACATGGATGATAAATTTTGAGAAACTAAATTTACAGATGCAACACATGAAGCTCCATGAATAATGAGGTGTTTGAATCCTGGAGATATCATTTGTTGTTTGGGAGGCCACTGGCTTTCAACCACTTAGACTGGAATCTGGTAGAAGCTGGAATCAGTCCTTGGCTTGTTCTTGCAGCAACTGGCTGAACGATATCCATTCAATTAAACGGTGGCATGTAGGTGTGCTTTGTCTGAAAGCATTAGGAGCACAATACGTCACAGAGGCTCCCTGCAACCGATTTTCTGGGGTTAAAGGTAATGTTTCACTCAGCCAGTTGCTTGTTGCAATTTCAACAAACTTGAAACTATTTTACTTTTATTTTCCTGTTTACCTCCCTCTCAAAATTTCCCATGATAAAATTTACTAGTCATGAAGCTCAGTCACATTTTTCTCCTCTAAGTTTATATTACATTACTTTTTGTGTCTCTCAACTCCAGCTTCTACGCCGCATGTACCATTTTATACAGTTTATAATGTCGCTACTTTTCTCTCTGCTTAGAGCACCAATGAGTATTAACTGCTTCTTAGTGGTGAGAATTTAGAATGTGTTACAAAGATAAGTTTGTGTAAAGGTATAAAACCTGTGAACCTGGAAAAATTTTAAATTCAGTACCGCCCGAGGTAATGTTTGATCATTATGGGTAACAATGACGTAACAGTTTAGGACATGGTATAACTCGGAGAAAGAGGAAAAGTCAATATGTGGTGAAACTCTTAGAACTTAGGGAATCAGCTTATTCCATTAAGATTCAGCAGCTGTAATAATGTTTTTAGGTCATTGCTCTTTACGCTTTATTTCTCCCACTGAGATGATAATGTCCATGAGGGCAGGCCTTTTGCTTTTGGTTCCCTCCCATATAAATAATTACAGCGCCTTACTTCAATAAAGATAATGCCGGGGAGCTTAGGAGTCACCTGCATACCCCTGGACACTTGGGAGAGCCTACCTTTGTGTGGGGAAAGGATATCCACTCAAACCCGTGTAATCACTGCATTTCACAGATTTATGCAATAATGAATTTCAATATGAAATGTGGAGAATTGGGCTTGTTTGTTTGTTTTTTTACAGTGAAGTTTAAGTGGTTCAGAATAATTTGGGAAAGACCATTCACAATTACTCAAACCTTTAACTTAACAGAAAGTTTAAAAGAAATGTGCTTTTGTAACATTCAAATATATATGTAATTTATATATTGAATTACATATTGATATTATAAACAGAGATTCTGTTAGGTGTATGTAAATGAATAGTTAAGAAAACTAAATCTACAAATATTTATTGAGTAAATGCTATGCACTTATAATTGTTTATTTTCTTAGCAGGGCTTACCAGGCATCTTAACTGGGTCTCTGTTTCTTGCAAACAATCACTCCGTTCTTTCCTTTCCAAAGAAATGAGAGGGAAGGAAAAAAAAGGGATGGTTTCAAAGTGATTACAGGAAATTAAATATATATATATGTATATATATATATATATATATAATATCAGATTTCCTTTGATAGGAAAGAAATGACCTTAGAGAGTTGTAGAAGGTGTTATAAAGTGCCTTAAGACAATAACTCATTGGCAGTAGGGTACCTCAATACAGCCTCTGGGAACAACCTTCAGCGAATATTCTAGTATTCTAGTGAATGGTGCCTCCTGGGGCACAGCCTTAGTATGAATGGCACCCCTTGGTGTTTTGAGACACAGGAGTTTGCTCAGAGAGAACTTGTGTCATTTACCTGAAAGGAGTCCAGTTTGCACCCTAAATTCCCTTTGTCTGAAACAAATTTAATTCTAGGCTTGAATTGACTATGTATACTGACCTGAGAAGTCAGAATAGAATAATGGATACTACTGAGAAAAAGGAGGGAGACCGGGCCAGGGTTCAGAGGGACTTGGGTTCCTGGCCCAGTGACTGCGGTTCAGTATGACACACACCCTGACTGAGCCACTTGGAAGCCTGAGCTCCATCACCATAGCAACGCTGGGACCACTTCTGCAGATCTTAGCTGTCTCTGCCAATCAGCTCCGGCCCTGAGCCATCAAATCCATTTATGATAAAGCCAGATGCTCCATGCTGAAGGATGCACAAACCAAGCACAGATGAGCCAGAGGGAGAGAGGAAGTAAAATTTTCTCTGAAAGTGATTTTTTTCCTTCATGTGATAGAAATAATTAATGGTTATAGAATACAACTATTCTACTTTGTGTCAAAGGACAGTTAACTCAGCAAATCCTGGTTTCTTTTGCCAATTAATTGCTTATGTCTAAGAGCTCCTGAAGACTTTATTTTTTATACCGCAAAATTTTTGTTTGCAGTGCACATGCAAACGTGCAACTGTGTGTATTGTGTGTTTGTGTGTCTGTGTTCCCCAATGGATTTCGAGTGCCCTGAGAGTGAGCATTATGTGGTATTTATCTTTGTGTCCTTTGTACCTACCGCTGTGTCTGGCACTCAGGAACTCAAACAAATGCTCTTTGATTTGTTGAATGTAATTAGGAGTGGCTAAGTTTAATGAGTGATAGAGCCACTCCTGACTGAATTTAATTGGCGAGTGGACTGGAGGTGGTCATTCAGAAGAAGGGAGTGTTACAGAGCAAGTGTTCAGAGAAGTATTGAGGTCAGATAGTATTGAAACAGAATTGTCAATTGTAGGTGTGCAGCTTGTAAGCAAAAACATTAGAAGGCAATTTTCATAAAGAGCACAAGAATGTCTCTCAAATATATGTTTTTGTATATCTGATTGTGGTTTACTGGTAGAATAAGAACATTGCCCAGACATCACAGTAATGGGGCCCATTTTGAAACAGAACAAGCTTTTAAGTGATTCTTCTGATAGTTTATCAGGTAAAAGTGATAACCTGCTAGTTTTAAAAATCAGCTCCAGCACATGACAAGGCTTGATATGAAGAAGAATTCTGAAGTCACTGGACGGGCATTATTGTGCCTTAAAAAGCAGAAAAAGAATTCAATAGTTCAAATTCTTTTACTGTTTTTTAAGACCAAAATAAGTCTGTCAGTTACATAACCTAGTTATTGACCAGGTTTTAAGACACTTACCAAAGCTCTTGTCTTTAATACTCATGCTTCTTTCCCTCTCTCATACCTCCTTATTATAATTAAAATGTATGCAGATGATCAAGACCTTGGCAAAGAAAATGAACACTCCAAAATTCTAAATACAGTTATTTCTACAGGAAAGCCAACTGTTCTGTTAAAAATCTAGGCTGATGACCTAGATCCCCAAACTGCAAGGTTTGCTGAGACGCGTGCAGCCGGGTAAATCTCTGAGATGTGGGGTATTTAAACAGATGGCAACTGTGACACAGTGAGCTCTACATGCAAATTGGCAGAGACCAAAACCAGAAAGGAAGCAGGCTAGAGAGGAAACATTATCTCACTGTGGACCTCTGAGAATTTTAATTAAAACACAGAACAAAATTCAGAGTGCTTGAATATACTTCTTCAGAATATTAATTGAATATCAGTATTGGCTGTGTTGTTGCTGTGATACCAATAGCTGGGAAGGCTGAGGATCTTTTGGAACCTTCTTTAGACTTTACTGAGTGTCTGGATGTGTGATTTGGTCCTGCCATTTATGTACACTCATAAGATCTGGAAGGAGGAAATAAAGTGGAGGCAGTGTTTCTGCTGTGTTGTTGATGTTGGCAAATAAAGTTGTAGAGAAGTTTTGTTTATTTTTTTTTCCATAACAGCATCTATGGCCAAGGTGCTAGTTTGGTAGATGTCAAGAGACAATTAAGGCAGGGCCATCAGTGGCCTCCAGACCCATGGATCTGGAATCCAAAAATTCGTGATGGTGACATGGGGGACAGTTTTGTGTTCATTTCTGGGACTCGCTCCTTGTGGCCTAACCTAAAGCCTGCTACTCCAGTCCTACCAATGATTTTGCAAACTCCTAGTTTCCTGTATTAGCTTTTTAGATTAAAAGAGGTAGAATAATTTTTCTTTCCTGCAACCCAAACCTAACTGATACAGTACGTATAATAAAATATAGCTATTTCCTGCTGCACCTCCCTCTCCCAAATCTGTGGTTAAGTCTTTGGTAAGCCCCGTTTCTGTGCTGAATTGAAAAGCACACATCTTTGCCTCATTCATCTTTCTGTAGAAGGAAGAGGTGAATAACATTTCAGGAGAAAGAGATTAAACTTATTCATTAAATAACTCAGAGAGACCATTTTGGAACATGAGAAGATTATCAAGAGAGAAGAATAAAACACTTCATCTGAGTAGTCAAGTTCATAAGGGCTTAAAGTCATGTTTACAGCTTACGTGCATCAAGATAGAAGATGAAAGAGTGGCTGCTTCTCACAAAGAGCAGCCATTCTTGATCTTAAATCGACAAGAAATTTCCTGGAATTAAGGCAATGAAGTCCCTATTTACTGCATTTTTTTCTCCGTTGCATATTTTCTCTGAAGAGAGAATCAAGGAAAAAGGCAAACACAAGACTGTTTGGCTCGTGCTACTGGCTGACTCTGACAGAAAGATGCACAATCAAGTTCAAGTTAATTTTTTCATCTGACATTTAAAATAAAAGTGTATGCTTAATTTCCTAATGCTATTTTACTTTTGAAAATTCAAGGCTAATGTGGAAATTGAAAAAAGTTCCAACTAGAAAATAAAGACTGATAGTCCCGTTATCCACTGGTTAATATTTATGTATGTTTGCTTTTGGTCCATTTTCGTAGGTATTCAGTGCTTAAAAAATATCGGTAATGTAACAGTATATTTCTCATTTTAGAAGTAGAACTTTATGAATGATTAAGTTGAATTGCATTTTTCTGTGACCCCTAATTTTGACTCTCTTACCTCTACCTGGCCCAAATTAACTTCTATAATTAGTTTTGTGTGTTTCCTTTCAGTTCATTTTTAATATTTTGACCTGCATGTTTATGTACCTGCAAAGATATAGGTTTTAATTTTATGTGAGTTCTTTTTGTATGAATAGGATCATACTGTATGTATTTTTTTGCCATGTGCTTTTTTTCCTTCAACAATATGCTTTTGATATCTATTCTTGTATTTGCAGATGGATCTCATCTTTGCATATATTTAACTCATCAGTATTTTTGTATCACTAAGATAGAAAACTTGCGTTGCCAGTTAAACTAACACTCTTATTGAAAGAGCTCTTTTAGACTTATTTAGATGCCGATTTTTATCAGTTATTATGTTATGTATATTGAAATGAAAATGTAGAAGAATTAACTAGTTAAGACATTCCTAAAACCTCTTCACATTCAGAGTTAAATTCTTGAATCACTGCTTGACTCAGTTACTGGTGCTTGTGGTCTTCTAAATGGTATCATCCTCTGTGCCATCAAAAGTAGTGATGAAAGAGCACCTTAAAAAATGCTCTCCTATTATCTCCCATATTTTCTTCCAAGCTGCTGATACCTGTAGTAACAGTTTTGATACTGGCACCTTCTTTATCTGTCCAAAAGGTGAATGGAAGGTTTTCAGATAACAATCAGGATTCATATTCATTCTTCAAATAATCCTTAAATGGTTTGTTGAGTGCAATGTAATAGGATTATAGTTGTCCAGCTGTGCCATCAGGAATAACAATAAATTTTTTGCATGCTTAATCAATTGGAACAGAAGCATGCCCAATGCCTAAACAGCAGAAATTTTATGATGCAATTGATTGTAAGAAGCAACCCCATTTCATATAGCGAAATGTGGAAAAAAGTACATCTTGGAATTGGTGAAATACAGTAGATCATTCTTTTTAACTGCTATGTAGTATTCCATTAAAAATATATAACATACTTTAACGATCTGTTCTATACTCCTGAGCATTTAGGTTGTTTCCTTTTTTTGCTATTCTATTTCACTTGAAAAATCATTTTATTTCTGCGAATTGTGTCATAATGTTTAAAATAGGTAATTTGTGAGGCTTTCATAAGGTATGTACAATATTTCAAATATGGTTAAACTTTAGTATCTAATTAAATAACTAAATTAATAACAAGGTAACTGTTAAGTGAAAATTGTGGTCTCCCCTCTTTAAACCTGGTTATTATCACCATCAGTTATTTGAATGATGCACTTTATATCTCACTTATAACTCTGTAAGCCAGAAGATTTTCAATATTTACATCGGTAGAAGATGATTGTGGGCAACAAACATTTCACATTTGGCTTTAATGTATTTTTTTAACTTATATATAAGTGTGGATTTGTCAAATAAACATTTATAAGTATATTCATTCAAAAGACTTTTATTGGTAGTCTGATTTTGCAAGGCACTGTATTGGGTAACATGAGAAATATAAAGGTGAACTAACAAGAAACTAAAAAGTTGGCTGGTCTCCCCATCTTGGCCCTTGCTCAGAATCTTGCCTTGTTTTTCACTTGTCACTTCAGATTTGGGTTCTCCCAACCTTGAGGGCCTGCATGTGCAGACTCTGGCCCAGCTATGGACAGAAGCTCTCTCTAGATCTGGGCAGATCCCCAGCCTCAGAGAGCTCCTTCTTCTCTGCCTCCCACCCCCATTCCAGGCTGAGGACACATTTTAGAGCTGCAAGTGCTTCTCTCCTGGAGCATTGCTGGAGGAGAACTGTTTAGGTTTAAAGGCTCCTAACAGGCAGACGGGTCCCAAGGAAGGGAAAGACATTGAGGACATTACTGCCTCTTCTTCTTGATGTAAGTTTTGCTAATTTGGATGACAAATATGCTAGTGATCCCTATGGAAAATAAACAAGAGTGTCGTTAGATTTTTGTTGCTTGTCGAATTGACATTTTTCTTTTTCTTTTGTTCTTGATTTCTTTACTTTTTTTTAAGCCATGAAAAAGATATCTTTCTTGTATGCCCCCTACTTCAAAAAAAAAAAAACTCACCACGACACATTCACTTTCTCCAAAATTGTTTATAGAACTTAACCGTATATTACTAGAGTCTATAATTATGTCTAGTGTTACGCAGCCTGGAAATATTGGATGATTTATAATTGTTTAACATTGCATGCATGGTACATATGGAATATCTGTCACTAAAGTAAGAGCTATATCACATACTGTTCTTTTGGCTAGAGCGTAAAAATAAAATCCTACTCCAAGGAGTTGAAACAAACGAAAATTGTCTTAAAATGATGGTTGTACACCAGAAGGAAAACAAATACTATACTTTGCAGAATATGCAGAAAGAAATATACTAATGAACAGCTCATATGCAATTTCGAAAATGAAATACATGCACACACGCATCTGCTCTGTGCATTATAATGAATCCCACTAAATTTATACTTTTCATAGTCTCTGATGTGTTTACACAATACACAGGTTGCCAGTGTGATTTTCCTGAAAACCAGAATGCCCTGGTACTCTACTAACTTAATTGTTCAATAACAAAATGTGTCATGTGCTGTTAGCAAGATGACACTCATCAGCTTTTCTAAAATATCGTCTATAAACATACTTAAAAGTGCTGCCAAAATTGAGGTCCCCGTGCATGCTGATGTCACCTACTGTGCTGTAAGCTTAGCTTCAACTGATGCAGTTTTTTGGTTTCTTTGTTGTTGTTGTTTTTTGAGCAAGATTAGCCCTGAGCTAACTGCTGCCAATCCTCTTCTTTTTGCTGAAGACTGGCCCTGCGCTAACATCCGTGCCCATCTTCCTCTACTTTATATGTGGGATGCCTACCACAGCATGGCTTGCCAAGCAGTGCCATGTCCGCATGCGGGGTCTGAACCAGCGAACCCTGGGCCACTGAAGCAGAATGTGCGCACTTAACCGCTATGCCACCAGGCCAGCCCCGATGCAGTTTTTTAATGCATTCAAAATTCATGCTTTTTCATGTAGATAATTCCTCATATCTTTTCTCTTTTTTTTCATGACTTCTCTCTCTGTCGTGCTCCTAGAAGAAAGCAGCATGTTCATCTATTTTTATGGCAGTTCCATTAGTGGTGGGTTGTTTATGTTTCTTGTCTAGGCAATAATGGTCAAATGACAAAAGTGGTGTTTTTAATCAATGGTAAATCCCTGCTCTATCATTGTGTGGGTGCCCCTGTGATGGCAGGGCAGTCTTTGGGGGAATTACCATTGGCATTTACATGTGGTCATCCATTTTTCTGATAAAGTAACCCACAGAAAGAGCTTCAACAGTCTGTTGGGGAGGAAAATTCATCACTCTCAGATTCACTATTAGTAGCACTTCTATGATGCGGCCATCGACCTAGTTTGGGAATAAATGGAATATGTGACCAAAATACAAAGTATATCTTATCAAGCTGGGGACACACTCCTGTAAGAAAAAATAGAGGTCTGCAAAATGCAATGAAATCCATATTTCAACAATGATAGTGACTTCTAAGAGTTAGAGGGTTCCAGGTTCTATTCATAGTGGCATATAGCATCTCATTTAATCATCATAACAGCTCTGTTGAGGTAATTCTTAGCATTTTCTCTTCATAAAGTTGAAGAAACGGAACTCCAGAGAGAGTAAAACCTTTGTCCAGTGTCACGTAGCTGTGTCATTTGGCATCTCAAGATACCATATAGAGAATTTTTACTTGGTAATATATAGTTGACTAAATTTTGCTAATGTGTCCATATTACAGGAATACGAAATATAAAATTAAATTAACATAATAATTATGAACATTTATGTAGTACATTTATAAGTTATACAGCAGATTTTACAGACTTTATTCCATTTAACAACCTTTTGAAGCCCCCGTTACAGATGATGCTCAGAATGTTCAAGAAGTTTGCCCCAAATCACACGTCTGTTAAGTTTCAAAGCCAGGACTCAAACCCAATTCCTTACGGCTCAAATTACATGCTATTTGCTATCTATCTAACAGTGATATAAAAGTTCACTTTATGAAAACTTTGCTGCTCTAAAGCTTTCATTGAATCACTAATATTATGTTTCCTTTTTTAACCGTATTTCCAATGATCAGGTGTCTAAATAGGGGACACTACACTTTAATCCAGTCCTATTAGAAGCTTGTGAATTGATGCACATTAGAAAGAAAACCAGAGAACTGCTACTAAAATTCATTTTTGATTAGTTTCTAGTGTTTTTAGACAAGTTCATCCCTTCCTGATGCTTGTCATTCTTTCTCTCTCTTCCCTCAGCAAAAGCATTTAGCCTTATGTGTGTTCCTGAGACTTTTTGGAAGTCACAGTTAGTCAAATTCCATGACCTCTTTGGCCTCTTTGTTAAAAGATTGCTAATTGGTGGGGATATTAGTATCTTTTGATAAGAATGGCCCTACTGAACCCTCTTTGACTTTTAAAGTTTTCTTTGTGTCAGGTTCCTAGAGGTCCCTACAGACAGAAGACCACTGCACTTTCTTTCTCTCCTTCCAGAAGTGTGAACAGGCCACTAATAAAAATCCTGAATACCGCTCAGAGTAGACAGACCATGCTAAGAGAGCAGGAGGGAAAAATCAAGCCAGATGAGACAAGATAGGAATAAAGTTAAAGAAAGTTGGTGTGGAATCAAGTGATTGTAGTATGAATATAGTTGGAGTTTAGGAGAGAGCAACAAAAAAGCTTTGCTTAATACTTAAATAGAAAACGCAACTTTCATATTATAGTTGATATGAAATCTTGAATCATTTGGATTTCATTTATTCTGTTTTGAATTTTAATATTATCAATGATAATGGAAAGAGCTGTTAGGTATTAATAAAAATTATTTTTCAAACCTGTATAACATTTATGGTGACAGTCATACTGTTTTGACTTTTTCCTCAAAATGTCAAAGTATATTTGCATTCTGTTGTATATTTTAATACTTTAAAAAGTGATGGAAGGAATGATTAGGTGCTTATTTTTCAAGTATCTATAGCGTTTACTAGTCTGACTGTTAGAGATGATGTAATATTCAAAAAGCAGCCATCTCATATGAAAAGCAAATCAAAATTAACCTTTTTATTGCAAAAATCCCGCAGTTGTAGAAAAATGGAAAATTACCAGCCCTCCTGGCGCCTCCTGCTTGCCTTTTCCTGATCATATCCCCTTCCTTTCTATGGTAATCAGCTTCCTTACTTTTCTTTATAATTTTACCACTAAGTATGCATTCCTAAATAATACAGTTTAGTTTTTCCTGTTTTGAATTTTGTCTTAATGAAATTGTGCAGTGAACACCATATTGGTCTGTTTCTTTTCTCAAATTAAGTTTTTCAGGTTATTCATGTTTGAAGTATGGCTGTAGTTATTCATTTTCATTGCTGTAAAGTATTCTATTTAAAAATATACCACAGTATATCTTTCTGTTCCACAGTAAAGTTTAACATGGAAAGTTGGATCGTTTCCAGTTTTTGGCTATTACAAATAATGATGCCCTGAACATCTTGTTTCGTAACCCAGTAAACATGTGCCAGAGTTTTTCTGGGGTGGATAATCAGAAGTGGATTGATGCTCATAGGGGGTGCATATTTTAACTTTATTAGATAATGTGAAGTTTTTTCTGAAGAAAATACATCTACTGACACTCCCACCAATAGTGTGAGAGTCTTCATTACTTCACATCTTTGCCAAAACACATTATTTTTAGGCTTTCCCTAAATTAATGTACATTTTTATCATTGTTAATGATTTCGAGCACTGTATCATGTGTTTGTTGCCTATTTAGAGTTCCTCCTTTATGAAGTCTCTATTTAGACCTTTTGCTCAGTTTTCTATTATGTTGTGTATCTTTTTTTGTGTTGATTTGTGAAAATACTTTATATATTTTGGTTACAGGCTCTCTTGGTCTTCCTTTCTCGTAGAGCAGAGCATGGAGTGGAGGGTTTATCTGCTACTACTTTATTATGGAGTGCAATCCCAAAGAAAAGGAGCCAGTAACAAGGAGAGTAAGGCAGAAAGGAAGGGAGAACTGGTGAAAGGATGCATTGTGAGCAGTCTGCCTCTACATGCAACTGATTGCTCAGTCTCAGAGGGTTGTCCCACAAGAGCAGTAAATGCCTCTCAAGACCTTCCATTGCAGGAGAGAAAGGGGAAAATATTTATCAGCTAGTTCTTGCCTTCTATTAGTCAAAGTTCCATCCACAAGGTGTTAACTACCCCATACTGCTGGGTTGCACATACGTGGGGGCGATAACTGGGATCTGCTAGTCCAGTGTCAACAGGGAAACTCATGGTGGGAGAAGGGAGGCTGAAACACAGCCGTGAGGTGAAGTATTGAGCTTTCATGTGGGGCTTTTATTTTTTGTAAATACAAGATGTTCTCCTCACTTATTCTCATCAGACCTGTCACAATCTCTTAAAGACTTACGGCAAAAAGGTTAGTGAAACAAGTAACAGTCTTCATTAGTGCGGGTGATACATCAAGGCTGTCATTGATATTCACCATAAATTTCCCCTCACCATTAATTCTAGGTTTTTTCTTACTCTTGGACAACAATTCAGGTGATCTCGGATGCTCACCTGGTGAGTAGTTCCATATCTTTATCCCTGAGAGATCTGAACCTTTAGATGCCTTGCTTTTGTTGGCCTGTAGCTGCTGCAGTTGCCCATTCAGCATTATCACGGTTGTACCATGAGATGCCCAGTGAATCAGCCCACGTCTGTGCTTCTCCTTACTCGCAATTGTGTAGCAGAAATGCTAGCTCCTCTTGATCATGATTGGTTATCCTTGATGACACAGTACTCATTTATTTGCCTGTTGATCCTCAAGCATGAGGAGTCTAAAGTTTAGTAGGAACATTACTATGTCTCCTGATGGAAGCAGTATCTCCCTGGGAATCCAGTATTCTACCCTGGCAGAGTCTGAGACTATGGGGATGGGAAGTACAAACTCCACAAGTGGATCATGTGCAGTATTGGTGAGAAGGACCAATCCTACCCCTATCCCTGGATTCTCAAACCTGTGCATTCCAGACCTGTACTGTATCGTATATATGACATTGGTTCAATACATAAACCTTATTTTTTCAAAATAAATGTCCCCCTGCAACCTCCTAGAATTTTCCCTGAGCTGGTACCTAAGATGATCATATAATCGGCCATTGCATTGTACTGTTAGGCCACCTCCTTGTAATCTTAGAAGACCAGTGATTCCCATGGTCATGCAAGCATTTTTGCACCTTCTTGCCATACAATGGTCCCTAGCCAGAAATCAGAGCCTGAGGCAAAAATCTTATGAGCTGTCACCTAATTAGAGAATTAAATCCCAGGCATTAGGAGTGAGGGACAAGAGAAATGAACTAGAAAATGAAGGAGAGCCAATATGAAGATGTGTTATTGTGCTGGCAAGCACTAAATGCAACTGATTGCTCAATTCCATAGGGACTGTCCCCTGAGAAGCCTTTTAAACGGCTTCTCAGCACTATCTGTCAGAGGCAGGGATTGGGGACAGAGTAAAGGGGAAGAATTTGTCCACTGGCTCTTGAATTGGTCACAGACAAGCATTAAGGAGTGTTAACTGTCCCACACTTGTGGGTCGCACCTGTGTGGTGCCAGGTGGGTCCACTGGTGGTATAGGCAGGGGAACTCCACGGGAGGACGGGGGGACACGCTGTGCAGGGACTCGATAAGGTGCCAAAAGTCCCCTGCTATCGTCCTTGGAGTCTAAAATCAAACTTCTTTCAGAGATTTATATAAAAGTGGATATCTGAAACTTGACAACTATATGTACAGATTTGGATTCGACCATGAAACTTGTGCTTATAGTCCAAATGGTATTTAAGTTATAAAAATGCCACATGGCTCCTTATGTTATGGGGAATTCTAAGGAAAGAATCTCAGAATCAGTGTTCCTATGGTTTGTGTATATATGAGATGAAAATGGTAAGTGAAATAGACTTACAACTTTTAAAGAACCACTCATCTTTATGTCAAATTATCTAATATAAATATGCACTGGATTTAATGATTGAATATAGGAGCTCTGTTCTTCGTGTGCTCAAAAAGTAATGACAGTTTGAAAAATCTCAGTGTTAACAGTGTTTATCCCCAGTGATTAAATTACTTTCTTCTTCATGCTTTTGTGTATTCTTTGGATATTCAGTCAGAAACATTACCTTTGTGAGTACAAAAAAATACAATAAATATTTTCGAATGAAATCATGGCAAAAAGGCTGAGAAGTGACTGTTGATATTTTTTCCATGTAAAAGTCGTGATTTCTTTCTTGATAGCTGTAGACATACTGCATCACTTTTCTTTCAAGTTAACCAAAGAAAGTGGAAATTTCTACTCAATTGTATATCTTCACAGTACTTTTCTCTGTGGTGTCTTACAGTAACTGAAGCCTCTATTAAGATTTTGCTCTATATTTTTAAATCTATACATAGAGCTTTCGTTTTTTTTCAGTATCTTTTCCTTATCTGTCTTTGAAGTGATACTTTTCAATTGTTTGAAATCTTGGGTTTCTCTTGAAAACATGCTATTTTATAAGGAATAATGTTTAAACATTACACAAAGCATGTGTTACAATAACTGGCAGGTGCTTAAGAAAAAATGTATAAAAGCCATATTGGTTATATATTTATATTTCTAACACCTGTGGTTGGCAAGGGACTAAAGAAACATGCATATTTGCAGTAAATTTTGTTTCCACCAAACCATAAATGCATAACCTAGGTCATGCCAAACTGGGTGGGTGCAATCAGTTCATCTTACAATAGCACTAGGAACAGTGTCTCCTCATAATTGTGTCCATGATGTCACCCTTCAAGGTTATAGTGTGTCTGAAACAGGTTGACTTTCAGTAACCTTCTAGATTCTATCATAGTTGAATTTGTCTAAGTTCCTTTAAAATTTGTTTTCAGACTATACAATACCAGTCACAGATTATTAAAGAAATAAAATATTACTGTATAAGGTATGCATATATAGTGTGTATTAATTAGGACATGTGTAACAAGAGCTTACCTTATTATTTTAATGGTACAAATAAGACTCTTACTTCAGGAAAATGTGTATGTTTTTCTCCTTAATAGCATAGTATGAAAATTCTATGTCCTTCCTTAGCATTTTGATAATCATGAATTTAGATCATTAAAATATATTTGAAGTGCCTCTTTTGATTTATTTTTTGTTGAATTTAATGCTTAAATGCAGCAAGGTTCCTGCCTTTAAAACCTAGCATTAGTGACCTACAGGCTTTGTAGATTTGAAATAAGTTTAGATTGGAAGAGCTGACAGAACAAGCGTTTGATTTTTGTTGAAGTCAATATAACTGATATTCAGAAGAATATAACCAGTGATTTCTCTTCATTTGAAAGGCAATAAAAGAGACATAATCATTGCCACCCACATTTGGTCTTTCCTGCCACAAGCATGTATGGAGAAGTGGCATGTGTGCCACACACTGCTCTGGATTCTGGGATACTGAGAGGACTGAGATGCTAATCCTTGATGATTGATGCAACATCTGCAGTTCACTGTGGAGTGGGCTTCCCTGGGAAAATATCCGTTTCAAGGATTTTAGACTTTTTAACTTAAACTTATATGTAAATTTAAATTCCTGAAGGAAAATACTATGCTTGTGGAAGATTAGGTTATATTCGATGTCCTTGTGTCATTGTTCTAAATTGTTTTTTTAATGATTTGCTTTCTTGAAAATGGTGGAAAGTTTGTTCATTGGTTTGTATTTATCCATTTATTCATTCAGTTATTCATTCATTCATGTATTCAAACAAATATGTATCAAGCACTCACGGTTGTCTTGATGCCATGAATGAAATAGAAATGGTAGCCCCTTACACTCTAGTAGAAAAGTTAAGAACTATATCAATGACTCATGGGCTTTTAAATCTCATGATGTTAAACATGTTATTTATAATTGGTAAATTTTGGGGAAAAACCACCCCTAATTCCATCATATTTAGTTTTACACAATACCTTCTAGTTATTTTATACATACATATATGTGTAACTTTAAATAACGGCATTAGGGCATATATATTCTTTTTTTTACTTAACTTTAATGAGAGATATTAAATTACAAGGAATAGCTTAAAAGGTTGAGGATGCCACAAATATTCTCCCTCTTTTGTTTTCATCCTAGGGTTTCCAAGGTCGTGATTGAGATATATTATTCAGGTTCAAAAGTAAGATGATGACGTCTTACAAATACTAGCACAATCTAAGCTCTAGAAACACAGAAATTGATGCACATTGTTCTGTATTCTGCTGCAAATGTTGCTGATTCCTAGTGTTTTGGAAAGAATCCAATGGGGGCTCAGAAGAGCATGCCTCTGAGTGATACTGAATACGGCGTGTGGCAGAGTCTCTTTGATACTTGAGTTTCACATCAAAAACGGGTTTTTCCTCCTACTTGTTTAAGCAGGTTCCCTTCTTCACAAGAAAATTTTAAAAAGTCAAGCTATTATTATTATAGCTAATTATGAAATTGCTGCAAATGTTGCTAAGCTATGTTATGGTGCAAGAAACTGCTGTATTTTTCATTTTAAATGCAAGGTGATAAAAAGCTGATTGTCATATAGCTTTGATATCTATATGGGGAAGTAATTATTCATATAAAACATTAAGAGGCAAATTTCATTTTAGAAATTTGTGACTTTATAAGTCTGCACAGATTTAAATTTCAAATTAAAAACATATTGCCAGCTACTGTGGTTTAGTAGGACTTATTTGCGGTTGTTCTGACTTTCAAATTTGACTTTTCAGAATAATTCTCCCAAATTGACTTTTCCCCTATATTGTTCTTCTAAGACTTTAAAATAGAAAAGAAAGCCAGAATATCTGTAGATAAGTGGAACAGTATGAAAAGGAGATGGTTATAGTAGGGACGTCCAACGATAAACATCTTTATTATACTTTCAAAAGCATGTCTGGGGCGCTGGCCCCATGGCCAAGTGGTTAAGTTCGGGTGCTCTGCTGCAGGCAGCCCAGTGTTTCGTTGGTTCGAATCCTGGGCGTGGACATGGCACTGCTGATCAAACCACGCTGAGGTAGCGTCCCACATGCCACAACTAGAAGGACCCACAGCTAAGAATATACAACTATGTACCAGGGGGCTTTGGGGAGAAAAAGGAAAAAAATAAAATCTTTAAAAAAAAAAATGCATTTATAGGGGCCTGCCCTGTGGCTGAGTGATTAAGTTCATGTACTCTGCTCTGGCGGCCCAGGGTTTCACCAGTTCGAATCCCGGGCACGGACATGGCACCACTCATCATGCCATGCTGAAGTGACATCCCACATGCCACAAATAGAAGGACCCACAACTAAAACACAACACAACTATGTACCGGGGGGCTTTGGGAGAAAAAGGAAAAATAAAATCTGTAAAAAAATAAATAAAAATAAAAAGCATGTCTGTTTTCCAGATCCCTCCATCTTCAACAGATTTCTCATTTAGATGCACCACCATGCTCACTTCCCAATCTGAAATTAATTGTCAATATTCTATTACTGTGAAACTGAAAGTGAAGCATATGGAATTTTGGTTCAAGTTAAGTTCAAGAACTCTAGACTTGATTGCAGAAAAATTATAACAGTTTATCCTTTAGTCTCCAGCTTGGTGTCTATGAAAATCATAATTCATGGTGATGAGCAAGATGAAATCACCCCAGATGTGTGTCTGTAAAAGCTCTCCCCATAATGCAAGTTTGTTTTAGGGAAGTACTTATTAAAGCTACCACAGAATTACGGACCACATAGGAAAGAAGGCTATCTTTATTTGCTTTTTAATTCCAAAGTATATCTTGGAAATTATTTGCTGGGGGACATTTATAGTATTCTAAAATATTCAGATGCTGGGCTTCTCTTTCTTCTCCCAACTGTTGTCTGCTTGTTAGGGGAACAGGAGGAGCAAGGACAACTCAAAGCAATAGGCATGTTTTCGGTCATATCGTTTAAAAAAATGAAATTGAAGCATATAAGTAAGTTAGATTTTTAGATTATCTGTGAGTTCTGATTCTGTTATCAGTCTTCATTTATGTGTAGTTGACCATAATGACTTCCTTCAAATATGAATTGTTTATTGTATTTCTTTTATTGTATATTTGTGAAAGGATTTCCCCCATCTAGTTAATAAATATGTCTGTCACCCCACGTATTTACTTATTTGGTGAGAACATTTAAGTTCTACTCTCTTAGGAAATTTCAATTATACAATACAGTATCATCAACTATAGTTGCCATGTTTTATGTTAGACCCTCAGACCTTATTCATCTTATAACTGCAAGTTTGTACCTTTTACCCACCTCTTCCTATTTCCCCCACTCCCTAGCCCCTGGTAGCCACTTTTCTACTCTCTGTTCTCTGTTTGTATGAGTTTGACTTTTTTTTTAATGATTCCACATATAAGAGATAACATGCAGTGTTTGTCTTTTTCAGTCTGACATTTCAATTTTAATGATTTCACCATTAATGGTATAATAATACTAGATAATGGTATGGCCTCACAGCTGTTTTTATTTGGAAAGATAAAACTTACATATTCTTTTAGGAAATTCACCTGCTAAAAACAAAAACAAGTAACAGCCCACATGCCTTCCTCTAGAAAATTAGCAGCTTTTTTGGCACTCTCTGTGTCCCACCTCCACCCCTGTGGGGATGGCGAATACGATATGTGATCATTGGCTGTGCTGGAGAAAGAAGCATCTGGCAGCTCACCGTAAGCTTCCTCTACAAGCAGTCGAGCTTCCCTTCAGGAAATATATGGGAATGTTGAAGTCTAGTGAAGGCAATTCTGTTAATACCACTCCTACATTCTATCCCTCAGGAAAACAGTCAGGAAAATTTCCGTGGATGGCTTTTATATATGGAAGTTCTAATCAAGAATTCTCGGTTCAGCAAATTCTTTAAAGAGGGACCAATAACTAACTCTTTGCTGTCAAATGCTTTTTTTCCCATTTATTTAAATTTGCATGTGCTTTCTGTGATTGTTTTATCAAATAAATATCTTCTACCAAAAATTTGTCAAATATGCATCTAAATAAGACAACTCTATCAGTTAGCACAGATAGATGAATAACCATGGCTTGAAAGAAATTGGGCTAGGGTGAAATGATATCAATAATCGAATGAGTGGGAGTTTAAACAAAAACATAACAAAACCTTCAGGATGTTGACTCCATTATGATACTATTCCAAATCCTTGGGAAATTCTCTTGGGTGATGGGCCCACTGCCTGCAGGGCTAGACATTTCTGATTCAGCAGCAGCAATTCTAGATCTGTGTGCAATATGAATAGTTTATCAGTCATTCAGTTCTGAATCAGTACATTTTAGACACAGATTTGGCATAAATCAAGAAAGTGGTTATATGCAGTGAAATTGGTATTGATTAAAACCCTTATGAGGTTCTAAATGGGAAAACATTAGTGAGCCCTTCTGCTCATAATTATTTGGGATTGGCCAAAAATGTTTGGTTGCTTTGGCTGATGGAGTTTCCAACTTGCTCTTAAGTTTCTTTAGGGTACAAAAGATTCAGACACTTTTATGACTAAAATACACATCAGAATTTCAATTTCTTGAAAATTTTCAGTTAGAATCCCATTGTAAAAATGAGTTATTTCTAACAGCACTTAAAAATTAAACTTCAGAATCTAACTGCAAACAATGAAACATTTTCTTCTTTTTCCAGAAATATTCAACACTTTCATGGACACCATACAATTAATATTCAGTACTTAATTGTGTAGGCAACTTAATAACTCATTCATAATTTCTAGTCATTCCTAGGGCAGTGTGGTATTCCAAAGTCAAGCTAAAATGTGGCAAAATAGCTCAATATATTCTGTCAAACCCATTTGAAATAGATTTTAATTCATCTCCAATTGATGCATGGGGGTTCTCAGTGCTCTGCTGAGCCATTTTGGAGCCCAAGGTAAAAGGAAACTCAGCTATACTGATTCTGTTTTTATTTAAAATTCTAATATTTTGTTCAATAAAGATTTTTGGCATTGGCTTTAAGTATTGCATTCAAATATTATTAATCTTGATTACTGAGTTTTCGTTGCCACTTTAAATTTTGCACCTGAGGTGAGTTCCTTACCCTTTGCACCCTGACCTTGGTCTTGGTGGTTCTGATAAATAGATTTGAGAAGTAGATCTCATGTTTCCACTTGTACACAAACATCTGAATGTTGCAGTTGCCATACGTGGTGCTACTGATGCTAATTCCACTCGGTTTGGAGCAGTCATCTCCGTTGACATGCGTACAGTGCTGACTGAATTTGGTGTCTCTTAGCTCTACTTCTGTTAGCTCCATTAAGAAATACAGTATTTCATCAATAATTAGATACACAGGCTTTACATATTTTAACATCCATGAAATTGGGATATATTTTACAATAGCATCTTACAATTAAAATTGGCAGCTTTGTTTTTTCTTTGTAGTTGTCTTACAGTTGGTAATGCCTCTAAATTGCTGAGTTACAGTGCTCTCCATAGCACCTAGGGTAGGAATATTAATTTTATTTTAAGCTTCTCTATACTGAGAGGTAAGAATGTTGCTTAATAATACTATTCTAAGCTTCTCTATACTGAGAACATTTTACAATTGGGAAATAGTATATATTTCAATAGACTTTTATTTTTAAAATTCTTATTAGCCATTTAAAAATTGTCTATATAAGTTCTAAGTAAATAAAGATTATAAACACACACATTCAAATTGGAGGCATATAAAAGCAAGAACAGTAACAGGAAATAATTTGCAATAAGATCAGTACACTTTTCATTGAAATATAATTAATGCACAATATACTTAATTTAGATTACTTTGAATGATCTCTTTTGCAGAGTTCTAAGAATAGCTAGAGAACTCAGCTATCACCATCCTCTGTCCAGTGAGAGAATTACGTTACCTCTGTTTCTCCTTTCATCTGTCTTGTTACATTCACAGGTCCTAGTTATGCAGGTGGGATATTGCCTGTGGAAACAAAGGGGTGGGGGGGGGGGGCAGGAGTCCCAAGGCCATACTGGATGGAAGCAGGGTTCCCCTGAGGTGCCTGAGCTAGGGGAAGCAGGTTAAAAAAAACCAAACTATTGTCAAGGGAAAGCTTAGGCTGTAGCTAAGAAAATGCTGCCAAGAGAGAAATCTAAAAGACAAGGATGAGAATGGAAGAATGAAACTCAATGTGGGTGGATAGAAAGGTCTGGAGCCAAGTGGAGTCATTGAGTAGAATGGGTTACACTGTGCAGTCCAGAGAGAAGTGGAGAGCAACATTGTGCTACAGCCCGCTTTGACACCGTGCCATCCCGTTATGCTTTGGAAGGGTGGTGGCCGATGGAAGCCTTAACGACTAACTCTTTCAAAAACCATAGCTGGCACTTTGTCTCTACTTTTTCAACTTCCGTTTAATTCTTATCCCTGTACAACCTTTTGTCTACCTGTAGTACTCCAAGAAAACCATTCTCACTAAAATCAGTAGTGACTTTCTAAAGGCTGGTCCAGTGAGGAAATTTTAGTCCACGGCATTTGGTAGTATTCAGCCTTCCCTCTTATAAGTGGTTTAAGATCAAATTAAGATTTGAGATCAAATGTGTATGTGATTGTACAGTTGTTTGGGAAGAGGAGAGAAAAGTCGTACTGCTGATTGTGTGGAGAAGTGGGCCTGAGCTTGCTGTCATCACCCCATCTCATAGTTCAGGCCCGAGGCGGGAACGGTTCCGTGTCTTGCTGCTATCATTCACTTCGCATGACTCCTGTATTTCTGCTGACCAGCAATATTTTAACATAGGACGAAGGAAGCTCCAGGTTGAGTAGCAATTTCAAGGAGGAAGAAAAGAGGACGTTGAAGAAAAGTAATGTAACATCAGAAGAAAATGGATGAGGCTTGACAGGGACAAAGGCATATTTAGAGGATATTTGGGGAAATACATTGCCAACTTAAAGAGGAGTTTGAAATATGGCTCTGTTCTGCTTAGGGGTTACTATACTTCTCTAAGATTTATAACATTTCTCCTACAGTTCTTGGAAGAAGATAGAAGATTACAATAATTATAAGAAATTTAGGTATAGACTTTGCTTTATGGGAAATAGCATTCAATTTAAGAATGGGAAATGCCTATTTGTGTTTACAATGCGAGGCAGTCAAGAATTAAATGCTAAAACAAACTGTACAAATGACTTTTTCATTTTTTTAATAGGCAATTATTGAGTGCCTAATGAAGACAAGCAACTGTATTAGGCAGTAAGAGGTTTGTACTGAGGACTGAGAGAGCAGAGGGGGAGAAAATGCTTTGGGAGAAGAGAATAAACTGGACCTGGAGTATTTGTGTGAGGCTGTGAGGAGGAGGTGGAATTTTGGAGAGTGACTTTGAGGATGAGTGCAGCTTGAAAATATAAGACATGAGCGTGTTCTAGGCAGCAGCATAAGACAGACATGAACTGAGTAATGACCATGTCTTCCAGGTATAGCAGCAGCACCTAATTTTATAATTCCCCTGGAAAAACATCAGAGGAAATAGTTGCAAAGGGCAAAATACTTAGTGTCTGTGTTCCTCCTAATGTTCGGGCCTGTAGTGTCCAATACTTGCCATGTGCAGCTACTGAGCAACTGAAACGTGGCTGGTCTGACTTGAGATGTGCTGTTAAGTGTAAAATATATACTAGATTTTAAAGATCTAGTACAAGGATAAAAAATAATGTAAGGTATCTCATTAATAATTTTATATTGGTTACATGTTGAAATGACAATATTTTGGATATATCCAATGTGTATTGGATATTTTTAGGATATATTGATATTACTAGTATTATTAACATTAACTTCACCTGTTCCCTTTTTACTTTTTAAAATGTGGCTACTAGGAATTTTAAGTTAGTTATGTGGCCAGCATTCATAATTGGCATTTTGCTTCGATTGGGCAGTGCTGTTCTAATTGCTATGATACAGGAAAGTGTGGAAATAAATGACATCTACAAGGTGATTACCTCCCATTTGCACATTTTTTAAAAATCCTTCTGCCAGTCCTAATCATCTCCTCCATATTCGATGTTGCGCAGGTTTTTCTTTTTGGTTGCCAAGTTTACATGTCATACAATATTTTGAAATTATCTCTGTGATGAACTTCTCGCTGGGCTCTTACTCAGACTTTCTCTCTGTGCTCCCTGCCTTCCTTGTCATTTTTATCTGTTATTTCACCTAGAGGCTAAAGAAAATCAGAAAAAAGAATGAGAAATGAGCCAGGCATGAGGTGATGAAGTTAGCTGAAATCATAAAAATGATAGGCCAATTGTATGCTAATGTCTGAATCATGGGACTGCTTTTCTCTTAAGATTTGTGAAACAGGATAGAATTGCTACCATTAATAAAAGTAAAAAATACAAGAGCATAAGAGAACATTTGGACTGGCTGCAGGTTAAGATGCTTACATTTTTTATTCTTGGTGATCTGAAACTTTGGTTTGTCTGGGAGTATGACTTGCTTCTTCGTCTAGACATTTAAGTTATTTTGAAATTCTATATTAGTCTTTTTGAAGAAAGCACCTAGTGATAAATACCGTTTTAGTAAAAATGAAGTCACTTTTGAAAAGTATAGATAATCCCTGCGGTGATAGTCTTCTTGTCCAAGCTTTCTTTTCAAAACAAAACTTTTTAAAATAAATATCTTATTTTTCCCTTTTTGGTTAAAGTATTTAATTAAATGTCTGCTTCTTGGCCATTGATACTATAGTGGTAGATGTCATAGATAAGTCCCTGAAGAAAATAATTGACTTTTTCACTTAATAAATGAATATATATTTCTTTTGAGTATTTCATAGAAACTGCCAAACTTCAAAACAACACTTTAAGGAGTTGACCATTTGAGCTTTGTAACCTATTTTAAATTAGCTTGAGAGAGATGTTATGAAAAAATGTGGGATTGTAAATGTTGGAATCAAAAGCAAATGAGGTTATTTTAACATCACTTTTTAACATGTCCTAAGGTTTCTCCTGGTAAAAACTTGAACTGCGTGTTTGAATTAAATTTAGTTGAATGCGTGTGCATCAAAATTACCAGTTAACTTTCAAGAAAGAAAAAAATCCTTGAGAGCCAAAGTGGATTAAAAAATCTCTGTCCTTGTGTTCATAAACTCAGTGACCATCATTTTAGTTAAGAAATTTTATTTACCATTGGGAAAATTTGCAGTTTGCAAATCTGCAATTTGAACTGACCCACAATCAAAATCCACACACTGGAAAAATATTTAATGGCTTAGTAGCTAGTTATTTTTTTAACCGGCCCTGTGCAGGTGCCATTTGTAAGAGGATGGCTTGCCCCCTACACCCACTACGTGGTCTTGAGTACAAATGTAATTTGCTTCTACATATCTCAGGTGAGATCTCTTCCTAGCAATAATGGAAAAGATTATTTACTAGGTAATGGCAACAAAAGACTTTTTTGAGAATAACTCATCTCATTCTATTGGGTGATTTTTATACGTGTTTACATACTAAACTGTCACAATGAATGTAAATGTGTATATTTAACTAACTCAAAATGATAGGAATCAATGAGGAGTGGTGCTGGTGATAACTGTTGACCTCTTCCCACGTAGGTGCTGATGAAACTTGCTGGAGGGGCTAAAGAAATTATGAGTCCTAATTTTATTCCACCTATGCCTGGGATTAGAAGGTCCATGAGGAAAAGTCATTATTTTCCTTTGAAGGGGGATGGGAAAGGACCTAAGTAGGAAGATAAATTTTTTCGTGCTAAATGTACCTTTCATAGGGTTACCTGGGTCTGGAAAGCATAAAATAGGGAAATGAATTGGATTCTCACAATTCAGAGAGATTTAGTTTCATTCTGTCCAGCTTCCTTACACCTTCTCTCCACTACATTTTGAGGACTTTGTTTTAATTAGACTCTGCAAAACTTACCTTTACATAAACTTGGTTCCATTCACTGATTTAGGATCATTTTAAGGATTGGACTGAAGTACAAGCCATTGTAGTTTTTTTTGCATACTCATTCTTCTATCACTTATGTTTTTTTCTGCAATTCACTTGCAAAAAGATTAAATTCAGATAGTTTGTATGTGAGAGAGAAGTCTTTTTGTTCAGTTAAGGATCATTTATTCTGAAGAGCTTTTGATATAATTATTCAACTGGCATTTGAATTTGGTGAGGATGCTTATTAAAGAATGAATATTCTTAAATTGTAAAGTTTGGAATCTTTAAACTTTTAAACTACATTGGCTTTGAACTAAAAGGAAATCTTAAAGAATTTTCTATTTATGGGCCATATTCTCTCAGTGTCCAAGATACTACTTGGTTGTGAATTAAACGTTTTTGGAAACTGCATAAAGTTCTCAGGATCCAACAATTGCTTTATAAATGTATCAAAACCAGCGTTGTTTTTAAATGTAACTTATTTGCTAGTAAAATATAGGTGTATTTTAATTATTAAAAGCGTAGGGTTTAAAAATCCAAATATATAGAATTATACGATAAGAAGTGATAATAAGGATTACAGAAGAATGTTTTGCTTTATGAAATAATGAATCAATGTTCCCCTTAAAAATAATAATTTCTTTCACTGTGCTTATTATTATTTATTTATGGATATTTATCTACAGGTCACAAAGTTTGCGGGTAAAATTTAAAACAATTTTGGAAGCCGTCCTCTTTAAAGATCAATCTGAAATGACAACAAAACCTCTCTGGAATTGCAATTTAGTGCAGTGGGGAAACATGATGTGATTTAGAGATATTTGGTTTGGTTGACTCAGGTTTTAGAAAAAGTCAATTATGTAAAATACTCCTGGAGTCATTTATGCAATGGGAAATAATAGCTAATTGTCTGGCTTTAGCCCTAGATATTGAACTCATTAAAAATGCCTTCTCTAGTCTCAAAATGAAATTCAGTTATTTGAAAGGAAAGGGAAGATTAAAAATCCAGTAATTTGAAAGTAACATTAGTTTAATTGTAGATGAAAAATCTAATAATTGAGATGTAGATAACCTTCTAATTGCCACGTGGGGTGTATCTGTGTTATATTTGTTTAAATTCATTGACTGATTGACTTCTTTATACAACAAACACATGCTAAGTTCTCACTAGGTGCCAGAGACTATGATCCACTCTGGAGACATGAATGAATAAGACTTGAATCCTGGACTTGAGGATCTTACAGTCTTGTGGGTTCAGACAAACAGGCACACAGAAGAATATGTGGCTGTGACAGCTGTTAGTTCAGGGCATCTTGAGGACACGTAAGTTAATGATTCCACAGCTTTGCAACTTAAGACTATTCTATTGTCAGTAAGCATCCACACCAAATCAGTTGCCACCTGAATGGTCTTATTAGTTCTCCTGGATGAAAAACAGAAAGGGCAGCATGATCAAAGACATGCATTTGTGTGGGACTCTTTGAGGTCTGGGGACAACACCCCACTCCCCCTCTGGGAGCCCTGGTCACTCTTGGAGGGAATGTGTGCTCATTTTTTGTTGCACTTAACCATCCTCATAAAGGTTGCTGAAGCTCCTGAAGCTAAAGGCAAATCAAGGGGTGAGCTTTGACCTTTGGCCCCTCCTGTGTGGACCCTGGTTCTGAGCTGTTTACTGCCTGCTTAGTTGTGGAAGTTCTTCCCCTGAGGATGCTGTGGCCTCCTGGCTCATTGCTGTATGTAGACTGTTTAGTCCATTCCAGCTTGCTGTCTCTGCATTGAGTGTCCCTCAATCACCACCTTTCACCTCCATCATCTCATGAAAATGTCTGTTCCATTTAACTTTGCTCATTTTTAAAAAGTGAGTTTGAAATAAATAGGAGCTGGGTGTGAGACTCAAGACTTGGGATTTATTCCATCTTTAGGACCAGCAGTGGTCTCAGTGTCATTTGGAGGTGAGGGCAGAGGTTGATTAAGGGACATTTACTGGACTGGTGGGTGCCTTGACTTGCAGGAAGATAAATGCACAGTCTTGCAAATGCTTAGGAATAAGCAGACAAATAGTTTCTTAGATTATGGATATGAGCAGAGGGAAGGGTTCAGTCTTGTGTGTCCTGCTCTCCACAACTTGAGGAGTGTTTACTGACATCTTCTTGAGTATTCCTCCTGGGACAGAGATATTGCTAAGCCTGATAAGGCATAGTCAACTACATGGTTCTTGGTACAGAGTGTTAACCGCGCTCCTCAGTCATGGCATCCTATATCCCAGGCTGTGCAAGGTTTCTCTGATTTTAGTGCTTTGTTCTCTTTTCACCAGCCATCTCATCTCTCCATCTCCACCCCCCAGTAAGTATCCATTCTAACGGTGTATGTCCTTGGAAATGAATGTATCGTTATAAAATACAGTGTTTTCTGTATGAATGTGCTTTTGGTATATGTATATGGTGTCGTGCTACATAGTGAATGAGTTGCCAAGGGGTTGCCAGAAGCTCAGTAAGGCTTGAAGTTGGTACAGGTACTAACAGCAAAAGAAGTAGGCAGGAGCCAGTTGGTAGATGGCCTTATATGTCATGCAAGGAATTTGGATTTTATCCGTTGATAGTCGGGGGTTCTTGAATGGTTTTAAAAAGGGGATGACAAAATCAGCCTTGAGGCTCAAGGATGGTTTGACAGCAGGGTGGAAGGTAGCTTGGATGGCTGTGATGTAAATGCTAAGCCTGGCACTTAGTACATAGGAACTTCTCAACAATGATAACTAGCATTACTTTTCATGCTTCAGTAATCCCTGTCCTGCTGAACACAGTATAGCTTTAAGATTAAAAATACATCCTGACACATTCACTTAAAGAAAGTTCTAGTGAATTATTCAAAGTGTAGTGGTCTTTTTTGTACTAGTCAAACTATAATAAATCATTGTAAACATGTTTTCTTTTGTAGCACGTGAAGCAATTATTTGTGTTCATTTGGGACGCTTTGTCTAGTGTTCTGGACTGTGGGTATGACGAGTCCCCTTAGCTGTTCTCTTCTGACAGCCATGGTGAGCATTGTTCTCATAGGCATATGACAGATCTCACACATACCTACTCCAAGAATGACATTAAAATACAGTTGAATTTAAATAGTGGGGTTTATGTGCAGAGAGAATGTTATTAAAGACTCTTGACAGTCATCTCTCTTTCTGTAATCAGAGCACTGCCTGGGTGAATGTGAAAAAACCTCATATCTCCCCTTACATGCCTTCTTCTATTGCAAGGGGATGTGGCATCAGTTTAGCTGGCATAAGGATGTAATTATGTCCCAGGCAACAAGAAAAAAAATATTCTAGTTCCTTTTCCTCAGATTTTCTAAAACTGGCCTATGGAGGGGGCTGCCTGCTGCCATGTGGCAGCCACCACCTGCATAGTTGCCGGCTTTGGAAACGACTTGCTGAGAGAGTGTGCTGGTATTAGCATACTGCACTGCTTGCCTTGTACCTCTATGATTTCTGTTTGAAGAATAATTGAGTTTTGTATGGAAAGACTTTAAACAGGTGATACGTTAACCACATTCTCTCTTTGGAAGGAAAAAGGGTGCAGGAGAGGGTAGACAGGCTACATAATGGATCACAAACCAGTTTGTTCTGAACAGTCTATGACCATCACAGAATGGGTAGGGGCATATATCCAGGTTTTGCAGATCTGGCGTTATACCCTCTGTTCATTGGCAGAGCTGTCATTCGAGAAAGTTGAAGGATTCCCGGCTTTTCTTGGGAAATTTCTCAAAGCCTGACAATTGTAAATATTATATAAAAACAGCTGTGTTTGCTATTGTCTTTCGTCTCATCCCAGCGGAGCATCAGTGTGGGTGACCTGTCCATCTTCTCAATCTTCAGTAGCGGTGAAGTGTGGACGTGTTGTTGTTGCTGTTTTGTTTTTGTTTTTTGTTTCTTTGGTATTTTTTACTGCTAATTCTCTTGGTATATGTAGAAAGCCAGATTAAAGGTTGTACTGTTTTATAGAAAAGTCAAAGAACTAAAAATATGAGATGGAATTCTGTCCTAGAAATATTGGACCTTTTCTCTTTAAAGCAAAGCGAATTCCTAGGTTTTCTAATTATAAGTTTTGGGACAAAGAACTTGTTCATTCCAGGAAGTACTTCTGTTTAATTTCAAGGTGATGTACCCTGTGACATGGCACAAATGCTTCCGTTCAGCTGGGTGCCAGGACCTTAAGACCAAAGTGGAAGACTCCTCATAGACACTCAGAGGATGTGGGTTTGAGGGATTGCCAAACAAGCCAGGTATCATGGTGGTTATAGGCAATGGCTCTAATACTAGAAAGAGCTGAGTTCAAGTTCCACATTTACCTCTTACTAATTGCATGTCCTTGAGCAAGTAAGTAACCTCTCTGGGTTTCATCTTCGTCTGTAAAATGGGCATAAAATAGCTAGCTCACAAAGTTATTCCGAGACTTAATTGAGAAAATGCATGTAAAGAGAATAGCTCATACCTGATCTAGAGTAACTGCTTGTAAGTGTTAGTTGTTGTTGTGTTCCAAGAGACCTGGATTCATTCATATTTTTTATGATCCCAGCAGGCTCAATGAAAATGTCCAGAGGCTTCCTTGACTTCTTCTTATGAGATGTTCTGGAGTTTCTAGTGGTAGGCAGAAATTTCAAGACCAAAATGGATATTAATTCAACCACAGATTTAATAGAATTCTTCAGGTCATGCCTTCTAAATCTTCTAGAACAGTCCAAGAAACTCTCAGAGGTGTCTGAATTTAAAGCACAGTGTAGGAATGAGCTGAGGGTTAACGACCCACTGATTCATGTGATTTCCAGTGGAGGGCCTCTGCAACTCATATTGGTGACTTCAACAGGGCAGTCTTTGAACCGTTACCTACAATATATTTTTTGGAGACTTCAGTTTATAATGGGGCCTCTTTTTTCTGTAATTGGCAAATATGATTAAAACTATGTTGCAAACTTATAAGTTAACTTTAACTTAGGTTTAACGTAAGTTTTTAACTTTAACCTACATATGAAGGATTTGAGAACTTTTACTACATCAGATGGATGCCCCTTCTATTCTGGGTATCCTGGCTTCCTAAACAAGTTACCATTCTAAATTGAGTAAGTCTCACCTTAAGCCAGGGTTTTCCAACCTCAGCACAATTGACATTTTGAGCCAATAATTCTTTGTTGTTGGGAGTGTGTGTCATCCTGTGCACTGTAGGATGTTTAGCAACACCCCTGTCTTCTACTTAGCAGATGCTAGTAGCAAACCCCATCCCACTCAATTATGACAACAAAAATGTCTGCAGAGATTGATAAATGTCAGCTGGGAAGGAAAGCAAAAATCACTCCCAGTTGAAAGCCGCTGCCTTAACTACCACTACGTAGCATAGATAATTTTAGCATAGATAATTAATGGTCCGATTGTGCAACTTCAACATCACTGCTTTGAAAAAGTTTCCTTTCTCTTCTTGATCACTCTGTCCTCTGTTTGGAGGTATTCATTAAGTCTGTTCTCTCTTTATACTTAACCTATTCTGTGGCATCAGCCAACACCTGTAGTCACACAATGTCAAATCTCTCTTCTCTGAACATATTGACTGGATTTTTTAGTTTTAAACTCCATATTTCAGAAACTGATTCAAAACCTCCCTCTCTCTCCCAATTCTTTCTTCTTCATTCACCATTCTCCAAATAACACATTCAGATCTAATCCCCTGTGACTTCTTTCTCCATCTGACTTTGTCCCCTTCCACCTCTAATCATTCACCAAGACAACTTTTGAAATCTCTCTTACAACTTCCCCTTCTTTCCTTTCCCGCTACCGCTGTCCTCCTCCCTGCCTCTACTTCTGTGATGGCTTCTCCGACAGTCTGCAGGGTTTTAGACCCTCTCCAACCAGTATATCCCTCATCCCTTATCCTCTTAAAGCACTGATCATATTACTCCCATGCTCAGAAGCCTCAATAAGTTCCCTCTGCCTAAGGGATTGATAGCAAATTCCGGATCTTGGCATTTAAAACTGTCCAGACTCTGGACTCATCATAGTTCACATTAGACCACCCCCTCATCCACTCCCATGGAATAGCTACTAAGAATTTTCACTGTTCTTTGTATGTGAGTCTTGAACCCCAGCTTCTGAGCCATTGGTTACTTCCTCTTCCCAGAATGCCCTTTGCCCTCATCTCTTCCTAGTAAATTCTATCCTTGAAGGATAGTCAAATGATACTTCTTCTATGAAGCTTCCCATGATTACATCATTTCTTTAAGCTACATTGCCCTTTCTAAGCTTCTTCCTTGTATCACTTCTAGCACCATACACAATTAGAGACTCAAGAAGGATGTTTTGAATAAATAAGTGAATGAACAGAGAGAGGATCTCTTCATTAACAGAATTAAAACTTGAGATGTTTTTCCCTTCTCCTGAAAGATCTGTTAGAAACTCTTTGTTATTAACTAATCTGTCATTATACTTAAGAAATATGGATAGCCACATAACTTTGCTTAAAAATATCGGGGATACAAGTCATCAAATCCTCCCTCCCCACTACACGTTAGCTTTGTGACCTTGATCATATTACTTTACCTCTCTGAACCTCAGTTTTCTCATCTCCATGAATAGATTATTGTTTTGAAATGATGTATGCAAAGTGGTCAATATAGTGCTTGGAATAGATGGCTTAATACATGTTGGCTATTTGTACTTTATCATTTGACCCGTCCATAACCCCCTCTTTAAGTTAATTTCTTCTGTAAGGATTTCTACAAAATATCCAGAATACAGACATAGCCATGTGCTACTTGGCTATTTTACTGTTGCGGAGTCAGAGGGGAGACCAGTGAAACAGGACCTAACTTTAATATACGCTCTTTGAAAAGATGTGTGAGATCGTGTGAATGGATTATCCTTTCAAGTAATTTCTTACAGTAATCGTGTGGGTGTATAAAATGATAGGAGTAGAATCTTCCTTGTAGTGAATGTTAGAATTCTTATGTGTACGTCTTTTTTCCCCATTAGGAGAATTTTTTTCCTATAGAAGCCACTCCTCAAAAGTGTAATAGAAATTAATGGAAAAAGTAACCCAATATTAAATAAACAATTGTGACATTTTGGGGAATGCATCTGTTTAACATTTAAGATATGGTTAGTACTTAACAGTGGAATTTATTTTAAATGTAGGATTTGGTTGGTTTTAGGCTATATAATTTTAAGAGAGAATTAGTGACACTTTTCGGTGCTCTTGAAACTTCTCATGAAGACTCACCTTCACCATCTTTGTCCAAATCCAGATAAGATTTGACCCATAGCACATCAAAATCCATATAATAAAAAGTCATGTTTTAATACAGTTCTAACACTTTTGCAATCATGAATTTACAAACCCATTTGTTAGCAAATAGCAAATTGTAATTCAGTTTTATAATATTGAGACTTCTTAGTGAATATAAAATATTGCTCTTCTTCAGTGTAATTACAAGAATGTAGGTGGCTTTATATTCTTCTATTGAGCATAAATGTTGCTCATTTGCCCCATAATACACATTTTACATTCCAAAAGTGTGTTCATAATCGACCAATAAATTTAATAGTGCCTTTAATTCAGAAGAGGAAGAAACATGTTCCATCATCTTTTCAGAATATTTTTATATTTTGATAACTTTAAAAAGCTGGTAGCTAAAAATCTACAGAAGCTGATGAACGGATTAATTAGTCCTTATCAGTACAATGATATACTGTAGTATACTTTTGTGTTTCATTTCTGTTCTTGAATATGATTGAAAACCACTAAGATCTTCAAATAAATGTTACGTTAATATGTTGAAACTACTATTTCCATCTTCATGATGAGCAATATACCAATGAGCAAAAGTGGACATTTACTAATATGGGAGATTTTATTGTGTTTAAAATTAACCAGAAACAACTACAAAAATCTGAGAGAGCTTTCTTAATCTTGACATATTGATGAGGTGATAATATTAATTTACATGATGAAATGTCATTTCTGAAATAGATGGATTTGATATAAAAAAGGCTTCTATAAAAGATAAGAGAATGCAATAAGAGAATGATGTGACAAATGGATAAAATACAGTGATGTGCTGTGTAATGACAGTTTCGTCCATGACAGACCGCATATACAATGGTGGTCCCATAAGATTAATACCAAATAGCCTGGATGTGTAATAGGCTATACTGTCTAGATTTGTGTCAGTACCATAGGAGAGGAAGAAGTTTTTCTCTACCCATCTGGATTCTTCGGTCTGGTCTAAGAAATAAATTGACATGAGACAGATTAACAGGAGAAAAACAAACAAAAGTTTAGTAACAGGTATACGTGAGAGAAATCCAGGAAAACTGAGTGACTCACCAAAATTGAAGCCTTCATCTTAAATACCATCCTCAGCTAAAGACGAAAGGAGATGTTGGGGGTGGGGAGAGTCAGGGACTTCAAAGGGAAGGAAATCAATTCACAGGTAGGTGAAAAGGAGAAAACATTTGAAAAACAATTGTTTGGCCATACAGAAACAGAAGAACCCAGAGGGAAGCCCAACAAAAAGGCTTTTCTAGGTTCCTTCTTGTCTGCCACCTACTTCATGTTATGCTAAGGTAATAGCTCACTTCCTGAGATGTTTTTTTAATCTGTATTCTTTTAGGCAGTTAAGAGGGAGGTAACAAGAACAACTGAGTCATTTGTTTCTTAAAAATAATCAGCCTAAAATAATCCTCATGTTAAAGAGACACATTTTTGTGTGGCAAACTTTGTTCCCCGTTAGTATATTCTATGATGTTCACACAATGACGAAATCAACTAAGAGTGCATCTCTCAGAATGTATCCTTGTCGTTGAGCAATGGATGTCTGTATATAGCTCTATACGGCTATTTTTGTTCAAGACAATTTGTTTCCTGATAAACATTTTATTATTTTGTTTTATGCTAGATGAGCCTGGAAATTCTTCCATACTTTATTTGAAGTGAATATGCCTTTGGTGACTTTTGCCCAAAGTTCTGTAGGGGAGGAGGACATTTCCTCTCCCCAAAATGTGGGTTGGTCTGGCCAGAGAACGAATTAAATTCACATGAGACAGAATAGCAAGAGAAAATTAAACAAAGCTTTATGAGGAACCATGGCCCGGGGCCTTTCTTCCCGAAGGAAGAAAGGGCACTGAAGAAGTGGGGTGCACAGAGTGGTTATATACCCCCAAACAGGGTGTTTCACATGTGATTGAAATGTCCCTCCCACAATAGTCACAAGATTGCCCCGTCAGCACAGGGCTTGATGGACACAGCAGGTAGTGGTCTGCTATCTCGGTGGGCATAGCAGGAGGCAAGTGGATTGTCTGGAGCTGGGCGGTCACAGGTGAGCGCAGCAATCGGTTCCTAGCCTAAGGAAAGATGCTTTATCCTTAAGAAATGCCAGCATTGGGAGGGGGAGGGAAGTTAGTTACAGGAGATTACCAGACTAGCACAATAAAATGCAGATTTTAAGTCCTTGCCTTTGGTATTGATTAAGAGTTTCTAGAGAGAAGGTCATCGTCTTTCTTCTTCCTGGTACAGAGGGGGGGGCACCTTTACAGATAGAGATTTACCTTACAAATGTAAATGTGTCCTAACAAAGGGCAAGTTCCACTCCTCAGAGCCTCCTCCCTGTCCCAGTTTATCAAAAGCAATCAGCCTCAAATAATCCTGATGCCAAAGAGACATACCTTGGGGTGGCCAATTCCAGGTCCCCACAGTTCTTTAAGAAAAAAACTTAATTGAAAGATTTTATTTCTTCCTCAAAATTAGTAGTCAAAGGGAAAGGTCACTGTTTGCACAGACAATTAGAAACTTTTACTAGCATTAGATTTTCAATTGATTAGGGAGAGAAATAGTGAGCTACTTTAATTTTATGTACTATTTGTCTTGTGCAATTTAATGACTATTGATTTGTTCAGATTAATTTGAAACGTTAACATTGTAGGTGGTGAGCAGAACAGGGACACTCATTATTGATGTGTCTGTGTCTCTCTGACTAGATGAGTCTTCAGTTGGGATTCTGAAATCAGGTACAGTAAAGGAAAAAAGAAGGAAATTAGAATTCATTTAACTCCATTTATGTGCCTGGCTCTGTGCTAGGGCCTTTTTCGTATAAGATATTTAATTAAGCCTCATGACAACCTTTATCATTGAGGATTATGATCTCTATTCTTTACACATGAAGAAACTCTTCACCTCATTCTTATCTCTTTTACTCTAATTCTTAAACCCACTAATCCTTTTCCCCCAAGGTGCAGGAGGTGCTAAATAAGTGGTAGCTGGGGAAAAAAATGATTTTCTGTTTGGTGATGTTTAGACAAATTCTACCATGTTTTGTTAAAAAGACTCATTCTCAGTTTTTCCCAGTCTGCAGCCAGTGGCAGCTTCTTCTGCTGGATAATTTTGATTGCCACCTGAATGACTGCAAAGGGCTGAATGCTGTAGCCAGAATCCTTTTTGTCTGTGTAAATTACATATGCTTTACTGCTTTCTTTGGGGGCAGAGGATTAGGATTAAAGAGGGCACAAAGGAGTTTATCATTTTGTTTGGCTCATTAGGAGATAATTAGATGCCATTTCTAATTAATGCAGGAAGCTGGATAGACCACCACATTTTAGCCATTAAAGATTGCATTTTAGGGCAACTCAAATTACTTTGTGACCCTAAGTAAACATTACCAATAATAAAGAGGAGATTAACATTCTCCCAAGAGACTTCCAACCATTTCTAATCACATCAGTCTCCTAGCATGTGACCTAATACTTTAATCCCTTTTTTCCCAACCTCTCTTGCCATTCCCACTCCACAGGAACAGGGCAGGAGATGTCACCGGTCCCCTCAGGAAGCTGAAGCGTCAGCTCAGTTCCTTTTCTTTGGCCAGCCTTTGTGGTTTCAGTTTGGAGTATTTGGTGACCATCACTGTCCCACTTAACTGTTCTCAACCGTTCAGTCCCACCCCACAGACATTTGCCCAGGAGGCCCAATCTGATATTTGGAAACACACTTTGAGTTGTAACCTCCTTTTCCTTGACTTTTTCTTTGAAGATTAAGACATGGAGAAGGCTTTTTCATTTACCTCTGAGCCTCTGATAGAAGTCAAGTGATTGATCTTCCTCCAGCTCTGAGGGCTAGACCCTTAGCTTTAAATGGATGCTGAAGTAAGAGCACAAAAATGCACAGAGGAGCCGCTTCTACGGTCATAGTTAGTGTCATTTTCAACCAGAGAACTCCATCATTTGTTTAAATTGCTTGTTTTAAAAAATAGTTTTCTTAGGTTACATTATGGTTATATTATTACAGGAAAAAAGGTTTCAGAGCCTGTAGTGTCTCAGTGCTTTACCGGCATTGATAAATCACTAGGAACAAAGAATCTATAATTTCAATTAATATTACATTTTCAGGGATAGGAATAGCAGTATTCTAATCTGTTTCATAGCTATTTAAATGCTCCCTGGAAAGCCGAATGAGAACAAAGACCAGAACAAAAAGTGAAGACATTTTTCCTCCACTCCAAAAATTGAGTCGTTTTTGTGATTTGATCCTGACGTGTTTTGTGTTTTGAGAATCAAGAACACATAGGAGTTCATTTTGAAATTTCTAGCTGGTTTAAGTTTGTTTCCTTTGCTTTTGACCCAAAGGTAAAACAGGAAAATTACTGAAGAGACGGTAAAATAAAACTCTTCCCATAGGAGAGGAAATCCGGCCAAAGACAAGGGCTCAGAATTGAGCAGCTCAAGCTTCCCTGTTTATGAACTCTGTATCAGCAAGAAGGAATAAATAGTGCCTATTCATGCATTTGATAAGATATGCTAGGAGAATTTCTACCCAGAAACTAGGTGGGCTTGTGAACCTGGGGGCCAGGCTGACACAGGGACTGGACATGCCAGAAAATGAACGTAGAATTTCAGAGTTACGGTACACAGTGTTTTGAAACAGTTTGGGTTAGTTTCAAAGCATCCATTAATTTTGTGCTTAGGTAGATCTCTTTGGTGGACTCTTGTTTCAAGAGATATGTTATTGTTAACTTCCCAAAGTACACAGTTGGTCTAAAATTATGGTAAGGTCTGTCGTTGTAAGAAAGAATTTGGATTTTTGTAGGGCAGTAAGCAATACTCATTTGTTTCAAGGTTGGTCTTGTAGGACGTGTTTTATAATATTTGTTAAGTAAATGAAAAAGAATCATGTGCGTCAACCCATATGTTTGTGACACAAATTTGTATCTATTTTATGTTTTGGAGTCTACAAAATGTTTGAACTCATGTGATTCTACAATGACCATGAGTGGAATAGGGCAGGTGTGATTAGGCTGCTTTTGTAGATGAGCAATCTGAGGGTCGTGGAGGCCAAATGATGTGCCTCTGGTCAGGCTGGCTCCATGAGCATGTGAGCTGGGTTCACACAGGATCTTGCACTCAGAAGAGCTCTACACTTGGTTTGATGCTTTGCTGTTGCCATTTTGAAATTCTTAATAATTGTTGAACGAGGTGTATTGTCTGAATGCAAACTTATATTTTCTTTTCAAATACATCCAGAATCCTAACACCAGTGGAATAATATGTAAGGAAGCATAAAAAGTATTGAAAGGATATCTTTTAGTAGAGGATATGAAGATAGGTTGCTAAGAAAGAAGGGCAGATTTGTCCTACATGCAGAGAGAACTGGAGCACTTGATTCAGTTTTCACAAGTTATTTCATCCCTTCAAACCCTAGCTTTTCATTTATGGCAAGAAGATAACTGTAAATAGTAACAGTTGGTTTATGTAAGAATATTGCTTAATTTAGTAAATGCATTAGGAGGAAGTACATTATTTGTCTATGACACAAAATCGCTTGCTAAGTAATAGCCTGAAAGAAAGCGATCAAGGCTTCCATATTGGGATTTAAAGTCGAGAAAGTATACAGCTAGCTGCATTCACAGTTCTATGACCCACATGGCTGGGCATAATCCTGTGCCAGGCTGAGAAGTTGTCAGATAGTAAAGTCCCAAATATGGTTCCTGTTTTCTGGGATGAGCAAGCGAGGCTCATTGAATACTGTTTATGGAGCATAAAACTCTTCTAAGGTTGATTGCCTTGACATAACTTAAATAACAGTTATTTTATTCCCATATGAACTTTATTACCTGAGGGGAAGGGGGAAGAAGACATTATGTTTTTTGTGGGAAAAAACTCCCCCCAAAATTGGAGCTACCAAGCTCTGCTATTAGTCAGAACCAATTCAACTAGGACAACATTGTCCAGAAGGGCAGTGTCACTTCTAATTGAAAGATTGACTTTTAAATTGTTGTGAAATGTCACTAATGGAACAAATCATCTGGCATTAATGAAGGAAACACATGCTACCATTAACAAAGAGAGAGGTGGCTGTGATCTGGTGGAAACAAACACAAATATCTGAAAAAGGAAATATGGCAATAATGTAGGTGACACTTTTAAATCCTAAATGGATTAGAAATCATATGAATTTATCAGTTTTCTCATGGTAAACACTGTAGCTAAAGATGGGCAACAGTGACTAGGTGTAAGTGGACTTTTGGTTGCATTTTTATTTTCCTTCTTTTATAATAATATTCCTCTTTTCTTCCTCCTTCCCTTTTTTCTTTCATCCCTTTCCTTCCCTTTTTCTTTCCCTCCCTCCTTTCATATAGGATTTAAGGCGTTGTTGTGAGAAATAATACAGAATAAAGAGTTATTCATTCCATTCCTTTAAATTATCTAAGTCGATATTGCAGGTCTACTATATGAAAGACACTGGCTGGTCACAGATCTTCATCCTCAAGTCACATTGGGAGGACACATGCACACAATTAATTATAATACACAGCAATGTGTAATAAGTTCTGTAATGGTGAGGATAGAGAAGACATAGTGATTAATTTATCAGTTGAAAAAGTATTAAGGTTTCATGACCTCTCCAGATAGACAGCCACAAGAGATTGTGTGTCCTAGTGAGAAATCTTGAGACACGGAGCAGAGATTTGAGTCTGGTCTCAGCTCTACCTGTTATGAATTATGTCTTTTTGAGCAAGAAACTAACTTCCCAAACTGTAGTATCTTTATTGACTATGAAGCATAATCCTTACCTTGCTTCTTTGCTAGACTGCTGTGAATATCATGTCAGATTATTCAATTCAATACATAAAATATTTCTTGAACTCCAACTGTATATGCCAGACTCTGTGCAGGCACCAGGGCAGCATGCTTAAAGACTCAGTGTATTTGGTATTGCTATATACAAAAGGGAGGGCAAGAGGAGGTAAGACCAGAAAATAGGAGAGCAAGATCGTAAATGGTCTCACACGACATGCTAAGGAAACTGAATCCTTCTCACAGTCATGGGGATGGTGAGTATAGGGGAGACACATGGTCAAATTTCTATTCTAGAAAGATGTTACTACTAGAGTAGAGGAGAACTGAAGGGAAGTGAGACTAGAGGCCTGGAGCCTATGTAAGAGGCTATGTCATTGGGAATGGAAATTATGAAGAGGTTGAAATTGATTTGTAACCTAAAAAGCGTTCTACTGGTGTGTGGTACTATTCATATATGATATTATCATTTTTAATTGATGTTAAAATGCACAATCTTACCCTTTTTTTTAAACATCTTTCTAATCAAGATGCATCTTTCAGTCTATGGGATGTCATAGTTTAATGGTAGCAGCTTTTTGTTTTTTTAGTGAACATATCATAATGATGCCTCTTAAAATTGATGGTGTCTTTGATGCAGTGAAATGGAATAATAATCATGGACTTCTAGCCACTGAACTGAATTTTAAAGCAGAGAAGTAGAATAAGTTATAGGAATTGATAATCCCACCTACATCTCTAGAAGGGAGCCTTTAGACATTTGTCTGCTTTGATTACCAGCTGTACCTGCTTCCTGAATGTTCTTTAGATCGGGGAGGCAAATGTGTATGCCATAGGAGCTAGGAGGTGATGTAAATGCATAAAGCTGGTAAGCGGACCACAAGCCCTCTCTAAAATTAGGCAGTTGCCACTCAGGTCATACCAACTACTTTTGGACACACATTAAAATTAGTGTCGCCAGACTCGAGAGAAGTTGGAAATCTGAATTTGTTGATGAAATCTCTCACTATTTAAATGTTGGCAAGACATTCAACATTTTAAATAACCTTGTGCAAGCCAAACAAAACACATCTGTTTGCTAAATAAGCTACCAGCTTTGCTCTTCTAAGCCTCTTGTTGAAGAGTGATCATACTGATTTCTAATTCTTACAGTTCGTAATATTAAATGCTAGACATTGCTGAATGCCAGTGACAAGACTAAGTCACAGCTGGGAGAGATGAAATCTCTTCCTTGTCTGTATCAGCCATCTGGTACAGCTCTCAGCCACATGAATCCTTTAGAAGCAGCAGTAGGGGTAGTCTCAAGGCCTGTGATCTAAAATGGGTTAGCTATTTGTCCTCAAGTATGTCTATTTGATCATCTAGTCAACAGAAAAAATTCTTGGGCACAGTGTTTTGATATAATAAAATTACATCTCATGTCTCAAAATTCCTTTCTTCTTCAGAAACTATAACAGAAATTGTTGATGTTTAAAAAGCTGCCTGGAATGCCAAACGGGAATTTCTTAATTCTACCCTTATAGATTTATCATTTGCTAATCTCCCTCAATCACAGGCTTTGTCAACATTTTTAATGTACTATTAATAAATGCCTAAAGAGTAAACCTTGTTTTTCTCTTTTGCAACAATAACGTCTGATTCAAACTCAATAAAGCGGTAAAAATTAAGACTGAGAAATGAGTTCTGCTCTGGCAATGATGGAGTAACAGGTACTACGCTTGCCCTTCTTCCATAAATTACCTGAACATAATGAATGAGACAGTTGTTTTCAGGCACCGAACAATGGGCAGTACAGGGCTGTGTTCACTGAAAGAAGGGAAATGCAGTGTGAGTACCACATTCACTTTGGCTTTCTAACTGGGAACGTGTATGGTGAGACTTTATGAGGTTAAGCAGGAGCAACTGTGGAGGGGCTCAAAGCTGGCAGATAACAAAGAGAAGATAGGCAGGTACTATTAAAAAACATTGAATCTCTGAGCAAGCCAAGGTGAAGAGATGTCATTGAATGTCATTGAATACGTCACATGTTTGGTTGAGACTTCAAAAAGGTTACACCTTAAGAGTAAAGACCACACCCTAGAGCAAGAGTCGTAATGTAGGACCAAGAACAAAACCGAAATAGTTTTGCTTTAACCACAAATAAAACCAAACTTGACAGGATCAAAAAGATTTGTCAGCAGTTTAACTGCCTGCCACTAAAATAAGTCAACTGGCTTTAAAAGAAGATAATATAATCCAGATTCCCTAGTGTGTGTCATTTCAAAATGTCTATCAGACAATCAGAAAAACACTAAACATTGAAATAAGCAGGAAATTGGACCCATAATCAAGGGGGGAAAAAAGCCAATGAAATAGACTTGGAGATGACCCAGATATTGAAATTAGCAGCTGAGGGGTGTAAAACAACTATAGTAAAATATATTCAAGAACACAAAGCAAAATATGAGCATAGTGAGTAAATATAAAGGGGTGTCTCAGCACAGAAATGGGCACTATAAAAAAAAGCCTAATGAGGGGCTGGCCCCGTGGCCGAGAGGTTAAGTTCGCGCGCTCCGCTGCAGGTGGCCCAGTGTTTCGTTGGTTCGAATCCTGGGCGTGGACATGGCACTGCTCATCAAGCCACGCTGAGGAAGCATCCCACATGCCACAACTAGAAGGACCCACAACAAAGAATATACAACTATGTACTGGGGGGCTTTGGGGAGAAAAAGGAAAAAATAAAATCTTTAAAAAAAATTTTTTTTTTAAATTTAAAAAAAAAGTCTAATGAAAATTTTAGAATTCAAAAGTACGTTGTATGAAATTAAAAATTCATAGGCTTACTAGTGGAGGCTGCAGAAGAAAGAGTCAGTGAACTTGAAGACAAATCAATAGAAAGTATTCAGTTGGAAGAATAGAGAGGAAAGCAACTGGTAAAAAGGAAGGGAGCCTCAATAACTTGTGGGATAACATCAGGAAGGCTACTGTACATGTCATGTGTCCTAGAGGGAGAGAAGAGAAAGAATTGGGCAGAAAAAAAATGTTTAAAGAAATAATAGGCAAACATTTTCCAAATTTGGTAAAGAATATTGCAGATTCAAGAAGCTTATTGAACAGCAAGCATACTAAATGAAAAGAAAACCAAACCTAGGTATATAATCAAAAGCCAGAAACTGAAGATAAAGAAAAAGTCTTTAAAGCAACCAAAGAAAGTATGATATATACAGGAAACAATGATATGAATGATGGTTAATGCCTCATCAGAAACAATGGAGACCAGATGACAGTGGAACAGCTTTAAAGTTCTGAAAAAAACTTTTCAGCCCAGAATTTTGTGTCTGGTGAAAATATCTCTCAAAAGTGAGAGTAAGATAAAGACATTTTAAAATAAATAAGCACTGAAAATCTATTGTTGGCACACATGAACCATAAGCAATGCTAAGGGAAGTTCTCTGGGTTGAAGGAAAATAATACCAGATAGAAATTCAGATTTATAGGAAGGAATGAAGACAAATGAAAATAGAAAAAGGTGGGTAATATAAGAGACTCTTTTTCATTCTTCCTTTAATATCTTTTAAAACAACTAACCACCTGAAGCAAAATAAAATCATTGTAAAAGTAAAATACTTGACAACAATAGTACAAAGGATAGGGGAGGAAAGGAAGATGGTAAATGGAATTAAGTTACAGTTATCATAAATTAAATATATATACTGTAATCCTGAGAACAACCATTAACAGAATAAAACAATGAGGTGTACCTTAAAGGCCAAGAGAGAAGATAAAATAAAATACGGAAAATACTAAAAACCTCAATTAATCAAAGAGATAACAGGAAAGTGTAGAAAAAGAAATGAACAAATGAAACAAAAAACAAATAGCAATATGGATGACTTAAACCTAACTATATCACTAATAACATTAAATTTTAATGAACTAAACACTTATTAAAAGGGGAAAAAAGTCTGATTAAAAAATGGGCAAACTGAACAGACGTTTTTTCAAAGAAGACATTCAGGTGACCCACAGGTACATGAAAAGGTGCTCAATATCAATCACTAATCATCAGGGAAATGGAAATCTAAACCACAGTGAGATGTTACCTCACACCTGTTAAAATAACTATTCTCAAGAAGACAAGAGATAAGTGTTGGTGAGGCTGTGGCGAAAAGAGAATCTTGTGCACTGTTGGTGGGAATGTAAATTGGTGCAGCCACTGTGGAAAACAGTATGGAGGTTTCTCAAAAACTTAAAAATGTAATTACCATATAATCTAGCAATTACACTTCTGGGTAAATCAGGATCTCAAAGAAATACTCACATTGCAGCATTATTGGCAATAGTCAGAATGTGGAAACAACCTAAGTATCTATCAGCAGATGAATGAATAAAGAAAATGTGGTATGTGTATATATATCAGTCATGGGAAGAAGGACATCCTGTCATTTTCAACAACATGGATGGACCTTGAAGGCATTATGCTAAATGAAATAAATCAGGTAGAGAAAGACAAATACTGTATGATATCACTTATATGTGCAATCTAAAAGAAGCCAAACTCATAGAAATGGAGAGTAAAATGGTGAGGCTGGAGAGTGAGGGAAGTGGGAAGATGTTGGTCAAAGGGTACAAACTCCCAGCTATAAGATGAGTAAGTTTTGAGGGTCTAATGTACAGTATGGTGATTATAGTTGACAATATTGTCTTATATACTTGAAAGTGGCTAAGAAATAGTAATTATGTGAGGTGATGGTGGTGTTAATTAATGCTACTGTGGTAATCATTTGCAATAGGTAAGTGTATTAAATCAACACGTATACCTTAAACTTACACAATGTTACATGTCAATTATACCTCAATAGAGCTGGAAAAAATAAATTATGTAAATAGTATGCAAAAACAATAGTACATAATGCATAGTGATATTAATAAGCTTATGTCAAGGTGTGAAAGTTGGATCAGATGGATGCATGTTAAATATATTATAGTAGATGGTATGGAATAGAAGAGAATGGAACTGGGAATGGAGGATAAAGGTGAAAAACCCTAACTGTCCTTATAATATATATATGTTGTATGTATAAATAGTTGAGTGGGAATTCAATTTTGTGTGGGCTGCATGCGTGTGGACATACCCTTTCAAAGAGAAAAGAAAAATAATAATCAAAGTCTTCACAAGAAGTTTGATTAATTGATACTAATGGCTAACATATGAGGCATTAAATATTTTGAAGGAAACAGAGGGAAGGACTGATAAGAGTACTAAGGCTCTTTATATCCACAGTTTTTACTGTTGTATCACTTTGTGATTGAGAACAAATACTTAGGGCATCCTGATAATTTGTTTATTTTTTGTGGTAGCTAAAATTCAGCATTTGGGTTCAAAACCTTCTTGAGCTCTTACTTTATCTTAGGAAAGGGGTTTTGTTAAATTCTTGAAACAAAAAGGAGCCAGTCGCTACAGAGATCCAGGCACTAAGAGCAAAGTCACAGTTAAGTGCTGTCAGGCAACGGCTGAAAGAAATTGTTCACCAGGCAAACAGAGTTGTGAGAAACTGGAGGCACACCAAGTAGAAAAGATAATAGCTTATGGATTGAGTAGGTGATCAGAGTTGACTAGGTAAGTGCTTGTCAATCTAAGTCTTGAAGAAGGGAGTACAGGTCAGGAATTAGACATAAAAGACAGTGGATATAGAGGAAGCAGACATAAGGGTGAAACAACAAATACGGATCTGTCAGGGAGACAGCCCCAAGTAGGAGGGCATGGTATGACCCTGATACTGAAATGGGGTGCCTGCCTTTGGCTTTGCAGGATTTAGCAAATAAACAAATCAGAGAAGGGAGAGGGTAGCTATGGACAGACTCTGAACCCAAGCTTATTGAAACAATGGGCTTGAGCACTTCTTAAGATCTGGGATTCAATATCCTTCCTTGACATGGTATTTTTGAGATTTGCTTTAGAACTGCAATATTTAACTGACTTGGAAAACCTCCAGGTTTAATAACAACTTTCTAAATTCTAAAGGTTAGCTGTTCTTCAAGTTGTAGATTGAAAATGCCAAACCAGTAATCAAATCATTTCAGCAGTTATTCTCCTGTTCTTTGTTAGTTAAGGTTCAGATTTCTTTTGTCTTTGGTGACCAAAGAATATCTTGAAACACTCAAGTATTGAAGAGCATTGAGGAGTTTCAGGCTGACAAAGATGGAGAATAAAACAATGAAAAACTGTCACAGGAATGGGGCAAGATGTACGCTGACATTAAACACTTAGAGACTTTGCCTTCTTTGTGCCCCTGTTCCTGAATATGACTCTACTTTTCACCCCCAAGAAGAATCAATTTTGAGGTTATAACCAGTCTTCTTTAATAGTTCATCTAATCTAAGAAGAATCGATCAAAGGAGAAAGCTTGTTAAATAATAGCAAGTCAATCATGTAGAAGAAATACGTGCTATGTAGAAGGGCACATTATGTTTTCAACATATGATTGACAGTTCTTATAAATCACAGCTTTGCTTCTAAACCTTTTCATAATGAGCGTTAGGAGGATCTTTCCTGCAAGCACAAACACACATTGAAAGTAAAAAAAACTTAAAAATCAAAGGGAAAAACAATCAGAAGAACAAGAAATAAATGCATTGAAATGTTTAAAAATGATTAATAGTTAGACGTAACTATATTCTTTAGCCAAGCACCTTCAACATTAGAAAAAGATAACAAGATTCTGTGGTTCCATTTCAAGACCATTTCCATTTAAAAAAAAAAGTGAAACTCTTTTATGAGGCCTAATACCTTTAGCAAAGACAATTTCACATAGTTATGAAGCATATCATTGCAGAGACACAGCTGGAGCCAAGAAATGGGGTAGTCAGCAGTCTCTCCAGACTTGTGTGTTTTAAGAAACTTCTTATCTGGATTTCTTGTGTATTTCTTGTAGGTTTAATGCTAAGGGAAGCCAAGCTTTATTGCCTCAGTGCAAACAATCACAAATGTCCCTCTAGGTCCTCCCCAAGAAAGCCAATCTCTGATTTATAATCTCCCTTAACAGGAGAATGTCCATGATGCTAAATTACCTTAACATTGTGCAATCTCATCCTAATGCCTTAAAACATTGATGTGAATCCAGACTTCTGATTTCCTGCTTCCATTTCAAATCAGATTTGATCTCTGCCTAGCCCTTTGAATGTATTTGGGTTTCTGTCTCTCAGTTGGTGGTTGGACAGTTATGTCAATGTGTTTGGATTTCTTTTGGGAGGAAAAAATAAAATTAAACCAATCTTTCTTTCTTTAAAACAAGAAACGAAAGGAAAGGCAACATTATGAAAAAAAGAAACGTAAAAATCTTGTGCTATAAGAGAGATGAAAAAAATTTTTAGTAGTTGTTCCTTAAGTGCTGAGCATGAGGAGCAGCTAAAGATGAACTATAAGATAAAAAAACACTTTTTTTATACTAAATATTCCTACATGTGGTAGCAAAGGACTCTACACTTGAAATGTCGTCAGGCAAAATAAATATTATATCTGGAGCTTTCCCCCCATATCCATAAGTTTGGCATACAGTGCCAGGTACTAACATCGAGTGCTCTTTTGTTTTTTTCTCTTCCCAAAGCCCCAGTACCTGGTTGTATATTCTAGTTCTTCCATGAGAGCTACCACCACAGCATGGCCACTGACAGATGCGTGGCGTGGTTCTGCGCCTGGGAACCAGGCTGAGCCACCTCAGTGGAGTGCACCAAACTTTAACCGCTAGGCCATAAGGGATGGCTCAACATCGAGTGCTTCTTAACAGCTTTACTGGGGCAATAATGTGTGTATATATAGGAAATAGTATATGCATAATACTGCAGTTATGTACACATACTGTACATGATTTTACAAACACATTACATGTTTGACTATTTTCTCTTATTTCTCTCAATGAAACATGGTAGTCTACGCTTTTAACTTTTTGCCTTATTTTTAAATTACCAACCACTTTAGACGAGGTGAGAACTAAAGAAATGACTCTTCCAAAATTTCTGTTAAAGAAAACCAACGTGAAAGTAGCAGTCAGACTCAAACTCTGAAAGAGTATTGATTTTCTTTCTCATCGAAATCATAGCAGAAAAAATTCTAACTGGAATAATTTCTATATTCCTTGGCCTTTTTGTCAAAGATGATGTTACAAATTAATACACACGAGTAGTGAGGCTTTTTCTTTTTGGTTGAATCACTCCATGAATATAATATCCTCTAATCTACAATCTTCTTCCTTCTTTTGAGTCTCAGGAAATTTTATGGCGATTCTCTCTTTATATAACCTATTTTGAAATGAGAGTACAACACTGTAACAAACTGTTGTCATTATAAAAATTTAACTGTTAATGTGAAAAATAATTTTTATTTTTAGTAACATACTGAAAATGATTCCTTTCTAAAATTATACTTAAACACTTTAAGCCAATCATTTAATTTCAGCAAAGACTATAGATTATAGAATTATATTTTTGAAAGATTAATGAAATGCTATTTTCATATAAATTTATTTGGACTGTTCTATTCTTTTAACTTACTCTTTCTACCCTTTAAGAAGTCATTTCTAAGATTGTAACCATACGATATGATGTCGGCTAACTTTATTGTGGTAATCATTTTGCAGTATATACATATATCAAATCACTATGTTGTACCACTTAAACTTACACAATGTTATATGTCAATTATATCCCAATAAAGCTGGAAAAAATTAAAAGGTCTGTTAATATTAGTAAGTCCACTACTTAGCAAAATAAAATTGGACTTTCTTAATAGATTCCTCATAGACAAAAGATAAAAAATTAAAATAAATGAAAAATAGTTATTTCTAGCATACTTGTGTCCTGAGTTTGATCAATCAGGAATATATTTTGTTAAAAAAACTTTCTAAGCTTTTGCTAAGACAACGATTTACATGTTGAAATTATTGATAGGTTAATTTAATGTGATGAGAAAATTAAGGAATGGATGCTATTTAATATGTTTTCTTTTATATGAATTCTTGAGTAATATTAATGTTTTAATTGGTATAAAAATTAAAATTAGATTTTTAGTTTTTTTCAACACTTGCACATCACTTTTCCTTATATTTCTTTTTTTTCTTTTTTTTTTCCTGTTTAAAAAAAATTTCGCTGGTTACCATAAAATGAAAATAGAGTGAGTTGAATGTTTAGGGTACATTTTGGTAATGTGGTTTTTAATCTTACCTTTGAACGATATGTTTTTCTTGGAAAGATTTTCTTTGCTGCACTTTTCTAAAGGTATAATTTATATACAGTAAATTTCACCTATTTTATTGTACAATTCTACCTCTTTTGACAAACGTATATAGTTGTGTTAACACCACCACAATCAAGATATAGAACAATTCCATTATCCTAAAACTTCCCCTCTACTCAATTGTAGTCAACTTACAGCCCCCATCTCCGATCCCCCAGCAGCCTCTGATCTATTTTCTGTCTCTATAACTTGGTGCTTGCAAGAATATTATATGAATGGAGTCATACAGTACCTAGGCTTTCGAACCCAGCTTCTTTCTTAGGATATTATATTAGAGAATCATCCATATTGTTGTGTGTACCCTAATTCATTCCTTTTTATTTCTGGGTAGTATTCCCCTGTATGGAAGTGTCACAGATTGTTCATCCATTTTTCAGTTGAGGGATATTGGAGTTGTTTGCAGTTTTTGCTGATTTCTCATAAGCTGCTATAAAGATCCGTGTTCAAGTTTTGAGTGAACATAGCTTTCATCTCACTTGAGTAGATACCTATGAGGGAGATGAATGAATTGTACGGTATACTTAGTTTTATAGGAAACTGCTAAGCTGTTTTCCAAAGTGGGTGTAGCATTTTGCATTCCTACCAGCAGTGTATGAGTGTTACTCTGCATCCTTGCTGGCTCATGATGTTGTCTCTCTTTTTTTAAGATGTTCCAATAAGTGTGTAGTTGCATCTTATTGTGGTTTTAATTTGCAATTCCCTAATGACTGATGATGTTGAGCCTCTTTCCTTGTGCTTATTTTCCATCCATATATTTTCTTGGTGAAGTATATGTTTAAAACTTTTGCCTATTTTTTAAATACATTGTTTTCTTTGAAATTCTAAACACAAGTCTGTTTTTTTTTCCAAATTATTTTATTGAGGTCATAATGGTTTATAGCATTGTGTAGTTTCAGGTGTACATTATTGTTTTTCAGTTTCTGTATAGACTGCATTGGGCTCACCACCGATAGTCTAATTTTAGCCATCACCTTTACCCCTTTTGTCCACTCACCAACCCCCTTCCCCTCTAATAATCACTAATCTGTTCACTTTATTCATGTGTTTGTTCATCTTCCACATATGAGTAGAATCATGTGGTGTTTGTCTTTCTCTGTCTGGCTTATTTCACTTAACATCATACCCTCAAGGTCCATCCATGTTATTGCAAATGGGACAATTTTGTCCTTTTTATGGCCAAGTAGTATTCCATTGTATATATATATACCACATCTTCTTTATTCATTCATCAGTTGATGGGCAGTTGGGTTGCTTCCACATCTTGGCTACTGTGAATAGCAGTGCAATGAACATAGGGCTGCATAAATCTATTTGAACTGTTGCTTTTTTAGTTCTTTTGATAAATACCCAGGAGTGGGAAAGCTGGATCGTATGGTATTTCTATTTTTAATTTTATGAGAAATCTCCATACTGTTTTCCATAATGGCTGCACCAGTTTGCATTCCCACCAGCGGTGTATGAGGGTTCCCTTTTCTCCACATCCTCTCCAACATTTGTTATTTTTTGTCTTGGTAATTATAGCCATTCTGACAGGTGTAAGGTGATATCTCATTGTTTTGATTTGCATTTCCCTAATAATTAGGATATTGGACATCTTTTCGTGTGCCTCTTGGCCATCTGTATATCTTCTTTGGAAAAATATCTGTTCAAATCCTCTGCCCATCTTTTGATTGGGTTGTTTGTTTTTTTGTTGTTCAATTGTATGAGATCTTTATGTATTGGGGGAATTAACGCCCTGTCAGAAAAATTTGCCAATATTTTCTCCGAGTTGGTGGGTTGTCTTTTCATTTTGTTCCTGGTTTCCTTTGTCTTGCAGAAGTTCTTTAGCCTGACGTAGTCCCATTTGTTTATTTTTTTCTTTTGTTTCCTTTGCATGACTAGATACGGTATTCCAAAAGATGCTGCTAAGACCAAAGTCAAAGAGTGTACTGCCTGTATTTTCTTATAGGAGTTTCATGATTTTAAGTCTTACATTCAAGACTTTAATCCATTTTGCGTTAATTTTTGCGCATGGTGTAAGGTAATGATCTATTTTCATTCTTTTGCATGTGGCTGTCTAGTTTTCCCAACACCATTTATTGAAGAGACTTTCCTTTCTCCATTGTGTGTTCTTGGCTCTCTTGTCGAAAATTAGCTGTCCATAGAGATGTGGGTTTATTTCTGGGCTTTTGATTCTGTTCCATTGTTCTATGTGTCTGTTTTTGTGCCAGCACCGTGCTGTTTTGATTGCTATAGCTTTGTAATATATTTTGAAGTCAGGGATTGTGACGCCTCCAGGTTTGTTCTTTTTTCTCAGAACTGCCTTGGCTATTTGGGGTCTTTCGTTCTTCCATATAAGTTTTAGGGTTCTTTGTTCTATTTCCATGAAGAATGTCATTGGGATTCTGATTGGGATCGCATTGAATCTGCAGATTGCTTTTGGTAAGATGGACGTTTTAATTATGTTTGTTCTTCCAATCCACGAGCATGGAATATTTTTCCATTTCTTTATATCTTCTTTAATTTCTTTCAATAATGTCTTACAGTTTTCAGTGTATAGGTCTTTCACCTCCTTGGTTAAATTTATTCCTAGATATATTATTCTTTTTGTTGTGATTATAAATGGGATTGTATTCTTGACTTCTCTTTCTGATAGTTTATTATTAGTGTATAGAAATGCAACTTATTTTTGTAAGTTGGTTTTGTACCCTTCAACTTTGCTGTAGTTATTGGTTATTTCTAGTAGTTTTCTGGTTTATCCTTTGGGGTTTTCTGTATATAGAATCATGTTATCTGCAAACAGTTATCTGCAAAAAAAAAAAAATGTGAGTTTCACTTCTTCCTTTCCAGTTTGGATACCTTTAATTTCTTTTTCTTGCCTAACTGCTCTGGCCAAAACCTCCAGCTGTGGGTTTGTCGTATATGGCCTGTATTATGTTGAGATACTTTCCTTCTATACCCATTTTATTGAGAGATTTTATCATAAATGAATGTTGGATCTTGTCAAATGCTGTCTTTGCATCAATTGAGACGATTATGTGATTTTGAGTCCTCATTTTTCAACACAAGTTCTTTGTCAAGTACATGATTTGTAAATATTTTCTCCCTGTCTGTGACTATCCGAGAATAAACATTCTTAATTTAAATGAAGTTCAATTTATTTATTTGTTTTTTCATTTATTGTGTTTTTGGTTTTGTATGTAAAAAATCATTCCTAACTGAAGGTCACAAAACTTTCTTCTATGTTTTTTAAAAAAAATTTTAGAGTTCTAAGTTTTACATTTACATCTATGATTCATTTTAAGTATTTTTTTGTATTGAATGTAAAGTATTAATAAAGATTTTTATTTTTATTTTGCATATGGGTGTCTAATATTCCAGGACTATTTTTAGTTGGAAAGACCACCTATCCTTTCTCCACTGAATTGCCTTTTTATTTTGTCAGAAACCAGTTGGTCATATATCTGTGAGACTGTTTCTGGGTTCTTTTTTCTGTTTCCCTTGGCTCTATGTTTGTTGCTGCTCCAATATCGCTCTCTTGATTACTGCAGCTTTGTAGTTAGTCTAGAAGTCCCGTATGGAGTCCTCTGACTTTGAAGAGAATGTGTATTCTGCTGGTTTTGTGTGGAGTTTTCTCTAAATGTCAGTTAGGTCAATTTAGTTGGTAGCTCTTCATGTTTTCTATATCCTCAGTGACAATTTGTCACCTTTTTTATCAGTTCTGAGAGGGATTGTTGAAGTCTCCAACTGTGTTTGTGAATTTGTCTAGTTCTCTTTTCAGTTCTCTCAGTTTTGCTTCCTGTATTTTGAAGTGCCGTTGTTAGGTGTATACACCTTACATTTACATTTGTTATGTCATTTTGAGAAATCAAACCCTTTGTGTTTAAGTAATGTCCCTCTTTATCCTTGCTCTGAAGTCTAGTTGACCTGGTATTAATATAGCCATTCTTGCTTTCTTTTGATTAGTGTTTGCATAGTATCTCTTTTCTATCATTTTATTTTTAACCTATTTATGCTTTGTATTTAAAATGGGCTTCTTGTACACAGCATATAGTTTGGCCTTCATTTTTCAATCCAATCTAATGATCTTTCTTTCTTTTTTCTTTAAAGATTGGCACCTGTGCTAACATCTGTTGCCAATCTTTTTTTTTCTTCTCCCCAAAGCCCCCTGGTACAAAGTTGTATATTCTAGTTGTGAGAGCCTCTGGTGGTGCTGTATGGGACACCACCTCAACATGACCTGATGGGCAGTGCCATGTCTGCACCCAGGATCCAAACTGGCAAAACCCAAGGCTGCCGAAGTGGAGCATACAAACTTAACCACTCGGCCACATGATTGGCACCTGATCTTTATTTTTAGTTGATGTGTTTATAAAGTTTACATTTAATGTAATATTAATATGATTGGATTAAAATCCACCATATTGTTAGCTTTTATTTTTAATCTCTTACTTTGTTTTTTCTCCCTTTCATTTCATTTTTGATTTTTCTGTTTTAGCTCTGTTATTGATTTATTATTAATTTTTCTTTTAAAAATTATTTTATTCATAACATAAGCCCTACGTTACACAGTATACATCTTTAATTAATCAGAGTCTACCTTTAAATAATATCATACTACTTAACATAGTATGAGGACTTAACACTGTTCTTCCAATTTATTCCTCATAATCTTTGTGTTATTGTTGTCACACGTTTTATTTTTACATATGCTATAAGCATTGCTAGTATTTTTACTTTAGGTAATTGTCTTTTAGAGCAATTAAAAATAAGGAGAGATGAATTTCATGTTTACTTCCATTTATTCTGTTTCTAGAACCCCTTATTTTTTTACATATATGTTGTATTTTACCAAAGTTTTAAAAAATATGTTGAAAATTTTTTTTATTAGCATCTACAACACAATCCCTGACTCCTCTTGGCTCTGTTGAAAATTTGTTGTGCTTAGGCAGCTGGGAATATGTTTGATTTGTATAATTCTTTTATGCTCACTTAGAATTTCAGAACCAAAAGCCTGAATATATCATATGAGGTCCTTTGGCTTAATCTTCAAAGTCTGACAGATTTACTTCAAGTGATCCTATTTTAAGATGTATCTGAAGTTCTCCTTTTGAGGTTGAAACAAGCCTGCTTGGTCTATGAGTCTCTTCATCTGTCTCCTTCTCTTACTCTTGCTCTCATGGGTGGAGAGGGAGTAACAGGACCAGCCTGTCCTGCTTTTTAATATTCTCCTTTAGTATCCTCACACATAGATGAAGGTAGTTATTGAGTCTTTTCTTACCATTCTCCTTTACAGGTAAAAAAACATTCTGTACTTCTCCAAGTTTTTTATGGAGGGATAGCTCTCCTTTTTCACTATATCTTTAAGCATTTGTATAGTATTTCCCCCTGAATGTTTCATGTAATTATTTTTGTTAGTGCATGTGTAAATAAGTGGTAGCAGTATTCACCAGGATGAAGGAACCAGAGTCTCGAAGGGGCCAACAACGGCTCTGGGAGAATGCCTGGGCTTCAAATGAAGTGTTGTAAATTCTCAAGGGTCCCCAGTACCCTTGCCAATTGGTGGATACTGTTCTGACCCTTATAGCTGAGTGCTAAACTTAAACCCTCTCTCTGAAGCCATATGCCTTCTTTTACTCCAGATATATACCCTTAGGAAAGCTCAGGGATTCTGAAATTAGGTTCGTATGCTCCAAAAGCTATGTTCATCCAAGGACCTGGTTTATTCCAGAGCCACTGAATGCAAGAGCCCTAGATTTGTTACTTACATCAGGGTGGGGCAGGAAGAAAAGAGCAGATGGGAAAACCTAGAATTTTTCTGAGCAAGCTATATTCAGTTGCAAGAGAAAAAGTACTCTTGACATTTGGGCAAGTCCTGCAGTAGAACTTATAAACACTTGTCAGTTATGAGGGGCACTGCAAGAGATACTTATTTTCAAGCTTTCCCTTTTGTTTCATGTCCAGAGCATAACATTTTCTTTTTGTCTTTTTCCCCCTCAAGGGGTGCTACATCCATTGTGTACAGATGCAAACAGAAGGGGACCCAGAAGCCTTATGCTCTCAAAGTGTTAAAGAAAACAGTAAGTTTATTTCATTATATAATAGCATCTCTAAGGGATCTGTGACCTGGAGGAGCCCTGATTCAAAGGACAAAGGGACCAGAGAGCTGCCATGTGCAGTGAACTCATTTGAATCTTGATTGTGAAAGTGCAATCAAGTGGGTTGCGTCTGATGGAAACTGTTTGCCTGAAAGCGACTGGATCTCAGATCGGATGAGGTTGTGGGGAGAAGTATGGAAAGAAAAACATGCAGAGCTGGCAGGTAAACCTGGCTTTGGACACCAGTCATGCTTTTGGCTATACAAATATGCCTAGATTTTCCAGTGATGGGTTTGCTTCAGTAAAGGCCAGCTGGGCAAGTGCTGATGTTTCTAGGACTGAACCTGCCATCTAAGAAGTTTGTGTTGGAACAAGAAGGAAGGATCGTGTTTTGAGATTTCTTCTTTTTGCCCTATACTTATAGGAGAGGTGAGGGGACAAAAATTACTTAGGCTTATCTGCAATGAGCAAGAAATGCAGCAGGTGAAATTTCTAAATACAAAGGTATTTAGAGCCCAAGGTAATACTCACTGCACCCAGAGAGTATTTGTCGTTGTAATGCTCTGCTTGCACTTTCTGTCCTTAGGTGATTTCCCCTTATAAAACGTCAATAATGGCAACATATTCTTTTATAGCACATCCTTTCTTTCTCAAATTTTGTGTGAACAAATATGTGAAATATATATACTTCTAGAAACCCAGTTGTAAAGTATGTTGAAAGAGAAGTATCATAAATTTTGAAGTCAAATAATACTTCCCTTAGGTCAAAAGATTTTTTTTCCTAAAGGCAGCATAACATCACCGGCTGTCTATATATTGTCCGGCACAGGGAAATTTTACAGTCTCATTTGATGAAGACGAGAATAATGGCACAGGGTTTTTAGTCGAGTAGAAGTGGAATGACATTTCGAAACAATTTGTTAGAGTTTAAAGCCATAGCAAAGTAAAAAAAAAAAAATGGTTTGTTGAAGTAGGTAATAATTTAAATGGCAATTGCTACTGATAAACTCTATGTTCTGGATTTCTTGTTTGGTGTAGGCATTGATTTAAGTTATCCAAGAAGGTAGAGGAATCTTTTGATTGGTAAGGTTTGGAATTTTCTCTTAAATCAAAATCCTATTACAGAGTTTATTTGAATTAAGGATCATTAAAAATTTTATGAAATAGAATTTCCTGTTGAATAGCTACTTTTTATAAAAATAAATTGGCATGGTTTAGCAGTAGTCACACACGAGATGTTTTTGAACTTGGTTGTATCCTTTCTTGCTGGTTAAAAGAAATTTCAGTAAAATTTGTGAGTGGTTATTTTTGTTTCATAGTTGAGGAAACTTTGAAAGATACATGAAAGTCCAAAAAATAAACATTCAGAAATGACTTGTGAATGCTGAGAGTCCCAAAGGACAAAAGGCTGGTTTAGAGAATGTTCGTTTATGTCAAAAATCTGTGGATGGATTGGAATAAGAGATAGGTGAAGATGTTTGGCAGGTCCACGAATCATATTCATAGAGAAAGTAAAGCTCTTGTTTGCCCTTGCTGTCTTCTCTTCTCCACCTCTGTTGTGGAAACATCTTCCTCAGAAGACAGGCAGGAATAGAATGTGGATGGGAACCAAATGACAGATGGAGCTGCAGAGCAGTGCTGTAAGGCAGATGTTGTCAAACACAGTTACTGTTGTGCCAAATGGAATGAGAGAAAATCCCCTGGAGAAACCTCAGCCTTGAACATGAATTAGATAGAATTCCCAGGATTGTCTGCTGGAATAAACCATGCACAGAGATGTGTAAACGAGAGCAATTGCAGGCAAAACCTCAAAGAGCAATTGCCTCCAGTGTTTCATTCTGTATAGGTCATGGAGATGGAAATTTCCTGATCTAAATGAAATGAATGAAGTCTAAGAATCTATTTATAGAGAGAAAGTGATGCAGGGAAAATAATTCAGCCAAGGATCTGCTCTTGAGGGCGGAAGGGGACTTCAGAAAACTTGATTTATTTATGTAATCTATCTATTAAATCAAGCCACATAAAATTGCCTCTGTTAAACCATTTTTTTCCTACAAAAATGCCAAATTTTATGTGTTTCAACTAACAACTTAGGGCCCTCTATGCTACTTCACTGGATAGATCCTCAGGTCTTCATTTTATGACTAGACCTAAATCTAAGAGGTCTGAAAGTTAGTCTATTATCTATCATCTATCTGTGAGAGTTACCTGGGGCTGCCATAATAAACTACCACAAACAGGCTTAAAGCAACAGAAATTTATTCTCTTACAGTTCTAAAGGCTAGAAATCTGAAATCAAGGTGTTGGCAGAGGTGATTCCTTCTAAGGATGCTGTGGGAAAATTTGTTCCATGCCTCTCTCTTGCTTCTGGTGACTTCCAGCAATTGCTTGGCATTCCTTGTTGTAGATGCATCACTCTAAGCTCTGCCTCCTTTGTCACATGGCCGTCTTCTCACACATTCTCATATAATCGTCCCCTTAAGCATGTCTGTGTCCAAATTTCCCTCTTCTTATGAGGACACCAGTCCTATTGGACTGGGGGCCCACCCTACTTCAGTATGACCTCATCTGAAATTAACTACATATATCTAAACAACAGTTCAATTTCCAAATAAGGTCACATTCTGTAGTACTAGGAGTTATGACTTCAACATATCTTTTTGGGGGGACACAATTCCACCCATAATATTATCTATAAGAAAGGATCTCTAAGGTGAATTTCAAAGTATTCTATTCAATATTTTATCTGAAGATGAGTAACACTTATATCACATTCAAGAAAGTTAATAAACATGAGAAAACTCATCCAGTTTATGTGATTGATTAAATTCATATCTGTTTGTTTTTAAGTCCAAGAAAGGTTTTCTCTCTCTTTTACAGTTAATTATTTGATAATTTTTTGATAAACCTCTTTCCCAAGATCTGTTTAAATACTTTTTCAGGACAGTTTACCCACATGTCATTTTGTGGCAATATTAAGTACCTTTCTCATAGCTTAATATTTTACTATTTTAAGCTTAATGTTAATTGTTAAATATAAATATTAATTTCCCATAGCTTAATATTTTGGGAAGGATTTTATTTACACTGGCAATAAGAGACTTATTCCCCCATAAAACACCCAGATCATCACTGAGAATCTGTTAGACAATCATTTGTTTGGGTGATAGACAAATACTGTACCCATGGGGAGACAGACTAAACTACCAGCTCTTTTGGAGAGAGCCATATCACATTAGTGGTCAGGTACAGGACAGAGTTAATACTGAGAATGAATGTAAAATGCATTGTCGTATACAGACAATTGGCTATTTTGGCTAATAAAATATCCTTGTGGGAAGTTAACATGTAATTATAATAAAATATTTTTAAATTACCATTTATTTTATAAATGGATGTAATACCATGTACTTTATATATAAATGACTACATTTCATAGAATTAGAATACATTAAAATACATATCAACAAAGGTCATAATGTCTGCAACTTACATTCCAATAGTTACACAACAACAAAAAGTGTGTGTATGTGGGCATGTGCACAAATAGGGAGAGAGTGAAAGAAAATACAGCAAAAATCAACAATTATTGAATTTAAGACAGTATACTAGTGTCTATGATGATATTTCAACATTTCAGTATATATGAAAATTCTCATAACAAAAAGTTTTGGGAAAAAACATACTTCAACATTCAGATCCTATTCAACATAGCATTTCTTTTGGCCATTCAGAAAGCATTTCCAGATCTTGCAGTTTCTAAGTGTTATGATAAACATCAGTGATTCTCTACTATAGATGTATGGAGTACTAGAAAATAGAAAATGATAGTTGAACCAAGTTCTTACTATTCTGAAAAAACCTGGACATTTCCAGAAACAATATCCTTTTCTCTCATTTTGTCATTAATGAGGATTAAAACTTTGAACATAGTAAGAGTAAACTAGAGAGGAAAATGAATTGAAGGACTTTTTGGGTTGTTTGTTTATTTTTTTCCACTTAGTGTTAGTGATCCTTGTACTGAAGAAGTCATCAAATCTCTAGGAGTGGCATTTATACTTGCCTCTTGGGAAAAAGTGGCCGATTTTCTAACGTTTTATTTTGAAACCGTTACAGACTGACAGGCAGTGCCCATAAATACCTCATTACCTTGCACATAAGAGCTCATTGGCCTGCAGGCATCAGTGCAAGTTTTCCTATGAACTTTGTAAGACAAGAGTCAAGGGTGAAGGAAACAAGGCTAACTTTTTACGTTCATGCATGACCCCTTCCTCATCTCCATTTTATGTGATATTGAGAAGAAAATGAAGTAGAGTAGAAAGATTTACTAAGCTACTTCCTTCCTCAGGTTAAAGGCTGTGGGGCATTAAAGGATTCTGGTAGACACAGCTAGTGCGACAACCAGTGATTTACAAGATGAACCTTTTTACTGCTGTTATATGACTTTTTGAATATGCTGGAAATAGAATTGCACCAAAGGAAAAAAAATAGATTCAAGGAAGTGTCGAAATTTGAACAGATTAAGTAGAGGGAACCTTCAGCCTGGATGGAATTTTGCTGTGTTAAATGGAATTGTAACTTTTGGAGAATGACGTGGTGATTCCTGGAGTCACTATTTCAGGAGCAATTTACACGCTTTACCTTTCTCCCTTCAAAATACATCCCTCAGGGTGTATCTAAATAATCACACTTCAGCCCCATCAGTATGGCTCATTTTCCAGAAGAACTGACTAGGAGTTAAGAAAATTGTGCTCACCAATCATTTATAGTGTCCCTGGAATTTTGGAGACAAATATTTAAACTCTAGAATTCAGATGAAATTTCTAGCTGTGTGGCTCAACTCTTGGCAAAGATTGCATTCAGCTTACTGTAAAACCTATGCCCTCTCGTGAAATACTCAGGATTGAGTCTAACAATTAATCTCAGTGTGCAAATTCAGGATTTTTGAGTCTGAGAGCCAATCTTGGTGTGTAAATTCAGAGTACATAGGTATTCTGACTCCCCTCAAGAATGACCGTGCCGTTGCAGACTGAGATCATGGGCTCTGGAGATCATGAGGAGTTCAGGATCACTTCTGCCACTTAGCACCTGTGTGACTTTACAAGTTATGTAAATCTCTCAATCTCAATTCGTTTGTCTGTAAAGTGGCTTTAAGAATATCTAGCTCATGGCGTTCTAATGAAGATTAAAATGAGATTATTTATGTAAAATATTTCTCAGCACTCAGGAAGCATGTAATAAATGCTAAACGATATTCTTATTATTAATTGTAATGGGTCCACCCAGATCTATTATAACAGTACCAGTTCATTCTGTGCAATTCTGATGTTCTCATTAGCTTGATTAAAACTGAGCAGCGAGTAGCACCAGACATATTATGCACTCACGTATGAATAAAATTAATTTTGTTGTTTTTGGATTGCTTTTAAAATTTCTGCTAAAAATGGGTGTGTATTTTACTACTGTTGTCAATAAAATTCAATTTGGCATTAAATAAAGATTTCTGATCCTACGACCTCCTATTACATCTTGGATGCCTGTGATTCCTAAATTTGGAATGCCTTCAACTCTATGGCTTTATTTTGATTCTTACCATTGGAGCAGTGTGACTAGCTTCATAGTGTAGGAGCTGTTCCAGGTCTAAATTTTGTCATATTTTAATTACCATAGTATCAAGTTACCTCTACATTTCTGGAACGGATTTTCTTGAGTGATTTAATAAACATTCACCTTGTAAATGCCCCTAAGTTTTATAAAATTTTCCGTAAGTGCTAGTTTGGCCTTTTATCCTCTTCTATATTAGGTGAAGAACCACACATTGTGATTTGCAATCATTCTATGAATTAGTTTTTAACTTCTACTCATCTTTCCTTATATTCTTATGGGTTAGCATTTGAGTATATAACTATGATGTTGCGGGAGAATTTGAAAGGTTTCTCTAGATAAATTATGGAATGTACACAGGCCCCTTCCCAAATTGTCGGTAGGTGAATCTCCAGAACATCTCCATTAGAAGAGATTTTCAGATTCCTCAGTTCTAATAGAGGTAATAGCATTTATACCACTAGGTTAACTGAGGATTATCTGCTCTTGTCCCTTTCTACCTAACCTTTGGGAACACAGAAAACTGACTATGGACCATTCACTTTCCAGTTGCTACGATGCGTGTAAGAGAGATGCTGGGTCAATCTGGGTTGAAGATATGCATCCAACACTGCTGTAGCCACTTCTAACTGCTCGTGCATGTGCTCTAGAAGTGCAGGCAAGGTCGCCTTTGGTCAGTGATAGAGAGGAGAATAATAAATCACTAGCTCAAATAGACTTTTTGGGCCCGATCGAGGTCTCAGAACACATTAAGGAAAGTAGCTTGTGGATAACAAGCCGTGTCAAGTGAAGTGAAACTTCTTTAAGCATTCTGTCAGTTGGAACCTATTGATTTTCATAGGGACTATTAAGCAGGTTTCCTAGAATAGGAACAGAGATATTTCTGTTCAGTTTGTGACAAGTATACATCTACAAGTGGAAAAAGGTAGCGAGGTGGAATGTGAAATCTTGGCTTGATTTCTATGCTTTACCATTCAGAGAGCCACTTAAAGTCTGAACATTCTTGTAGAGAATCAGTTGTTGCAGTTTGATTTGTTTTCTTTTTTTGATAGAAACACTGCTGGAATCTGTCACATTTCAGCTTGCTTATCCATTCTCTGGTTATATAGATCTTTTATAGGTATTTTGTTGCCTTTTTTTTAAAGTAAACACCGTAATTCAGAGGCAGGTTGAAGCAAGGGCGAGGGGGAGGAGAGAGAGAAGTTAAGAATATAGGCACGTGCTTGTGTGCTGTTGCCCTAAAGGAAACACACTTTGCACAGACATCATCCACTCAAGTTACCACATTTAACCCTCTAGCACTTGTGTAAGTGGTAGGTGGTTGGATTTAAAGTGGTCAGGTAGAGTCTATGGAGCAGAAAAAGGAGGTCCATCACAAGCCCTAAACAGAGAAAGTCTTAGAGGGAGAGCTTTGGTTATGGTACCCTAGTAGATGGAAGAGACTAGAAACTTCTCAGAGAGCTGAGCTGGAAAGGCCTTGTAATCAAAGGAGAAGTGCTGGGCAGTGGGAAAGTTCAGAGGAGCCCAAGGTCAGAAGATCAGAGCTGGGGACTAGTGCCCAAGGGACCACAACCAAGAGAGTTGAGGGAGCCAGAAGGAGCACAGCCTATCAGGCTCAGAGCAAACTTAGGATTCATATCATAGTGAGAAGAGGAAAAGCTATAATCTTAGTGTTAACAGGGAAAAACATTTGATTAAATTTTCATTTTTATATTTCTTTATGGTGCAAAGTTGAACGGTAGTCGAAGCTGCATCCATCCATCCAAAGTATGAAGAAGAGAGGAGAGAAAGAAGGCTAAAAAAAGAGCAAGTCATGGAGCTCCAAAGTCATTAATTTGCTAAAAGAGAGAAAATGAATGACTATGTTCAGAAGATATTAATTAGAAGAGATCCAAATAATTTTCAATATTGAATTGTCTTCTCTTTCAACTGTTTCTTTTAAGTAAGCACTCTCAAATCCCATATGCCACCTCAGTAGTTTTAATAGCAAAGGAGCATAATGCTAATAAGAATGGAGCCCACATTTAATTATTAAACACTATGTAGTAGCTCCTTTCACATGTTAACACAAAGAGCCCCATGGGAGTGTTTTACTTGTGGGAGTTTTGGAGAAGCGACATGTCCAAAGTACACAATAGCATGTGGAATTTGAACCCAGGGCTTTTGAGTTCCAAATCTGGGCCCTTTCTATTTATTCATGCCAGCCAGGTCCTGATAGAAAAGAAGACAAAAAAAAAAAAATCAGGAATGGTCGTGGCTCAGATCTGGGACTGAAACTAGATGTTGCTCCTCCCTAAACTGATAAGGGATGAAAAAGCATTTGTTGACACACAGACACAGGGAAGCTGAGTTCAGTTCTAAGTCACGCTGTGAAACAAGGGTAAATAACATTCCCTTTGTGCAGAGAATACAAGCAACATATTTCTTTTCCAAATGCTGTTAAAACCTTAGTTCAATAAGTCTCAGCATATAATGTCCACTAACAGATGAAAAGAGGAATAACTGGGAAGTGCATAATATACAAAATACACACATTTCCTTGTGCTAATCTCTTTGCTTTTTTTCTTATTGGTAGATTAAGGGGATGCAGTGATGGCCCCAGATGTGGCTATGTGTATGGAGTCCCAATTTCCTCTCTGCTGCAAGTGTCAATATCACAGGATAAATCCAGTTAAAGCTACTCAATCTTATCTACTCTAGAAGTCTGAAAAATGCATCAAGTTGATATTTATATCTACAATGGTTTTTTTTCCCACAGCATACTAACTGTCACTGGGAGGATTTTTCTTTGAGATTTTGAGATCAGAATAGCCTAGAACTGTTTCTCCATCATAGCATCAGGACACACTTTGGTGTAGTGATCAGTTTCAAGGTGGGACATACCTCATAAAGTACTATAAGCTGTGAATGATTTCTTTTATTGATAAATCAATGCAGATCCAAGATTATCATCCTCATTTAAAAAATTTTGACATATTTTTATGAAAGCGAATGTGGATGAGTGCCAAAATTTACCCATCACATTTATATCTGTAAAAAAATTTTAAGATATTCTCTATTTATTTGACAATTAAAATTCTTCCTGAGACTGGTACCACTAGATATCTGGGGGGGAAAATACTTATAGTTTCCAGTAAAAGATATCTTCGTTTTTTCCAGTTTGAGTCTTTTTTAGTTTAAAAGAATTTCTTCATGGTAAATATTCAGTGTAAGTTCAGCTCTCTCTCAGATCTTTTCCTTCCTTTCCTGTTCTTCCCACATTGGCCTCTGGGTTCAAGAGAAGCTTGAGTAACCCACGGAAGCGCAGTCTCCACAGTGAAGATAAAGTAGCCATGTGCCAGAGCCATTGCCAGATGCTAACTGCACTAGAAATCCAACTAGATGAGGGTACCAGCAGCTGTAGATGGGGACACATCATGGGGTTCAACAGCTGTGTGGAAAAGGCCAGTGAATAATGGCCAAACATTCAGGAATGGGATTAGACCATCCCAGTGACACAAGATCAGAGACCAGCCCATGCATGGTCATCTTTCCGCTGCCTTCTCTGAACCCTGACAGTCCTGGACAGTATCAGAGAGGTAGCAATGCTAGGACATCAGCAGGGAATGTGTGCATATCTACCCAATTACTCATTCATGGAACTTTTCAACTCTGGGCCATTTAACCCAGAAGGGACTTAAGGACACACTGATGGGAGTGCATTGAGGATGTGCACAACAATGTAAAGAATAAGACACTGAGAAGGACTGAGCTGACATGCTTTAATTCCTGATTTCTGGAAGCATCTAGTCTCTTCAGAAAAGTGAAGCTCTGGGGTTCACTTGTTTTAAGATGCTTCCTTAGCAAGGGAGGCAAATCTAGACTTTCACGTCAAGGAAGGATACTCCTGTGGAGCAAAATCAAGGATGGAATGTTTTTCAAACCTTAAATCATTAAGATCTCTAGCATCTCCTTCTTTCTAATTCCAGCCCCAGAGCGTGATTATATTACTTTTGGGGTCATTTAATAGCCTTTTTATTGCTATAGCCTATTTCTTTTTTTTTTAAGGAATTTTTAGCATTCTTCAGCGATATTAACCAAGGTATCTGAAGGTCTTAATTATCTTAGAAAGAGCAGGTAAGAAACTAAAGCTTCCAAGAGTGTCCACGTTTCTGCCTATTCAAAGCTACCCTCAATAAGGGATTCAACCCCAAGATCTAATTAAAATGCTTAGTATTTCCAGGGGTATTTTTCGTTTTTGTCATTTGATAGGTTACAAACTCATAAGCTTCTTGAATATCTGATTACTCAGTTTTACAACTAATAGATAATCACTTAGTTTCAATATCAAGGAGCTATCTTAGGGCCTCTGAAAGTATACGTTGTTCTGCCCCTCACTTCAGATGGTTTGGGAATTGTGCAACTGAGTCATTGCTGTTCAACTGAAAGAAATATAAAGTGAAAACTAAATTTTATTGTTCTCATGCCTTCTTCATAATTTTAAAAGCATTTTGAAAAGTACTGCCTTGACCATGTAAAAGTTACCAAAAGGCACTGAAAAGAAATGATGTGGTTTTTTACATTTCTATTAGAATTTGAATGTATACAGGACATGGCTGACACCCAGGTCCATAGCAACTCAGGTGTGACCTTGGTGGTCAACAGTAATTAATAAATATAAGAAATGGTCTTAAAATCTCCCTAGAGTTTAACCAAATTAGTACAGCTCTTATCCCAGTTTGCAAATAAGGTGAAGGCAAGTGTCAAACAGGCATCAATTCCCCTCTTTGAGTACCATCGAGCAAGAAGATTGTGTTGGATACGGTTTAGGATTTTAATGAAGTTGTTTTCTGCTTTTGGAAAACAAGATAAATAAAACCATATTTCATGTTTATTAGGCATTTTTTTCTTACTGTTGCTGGAATGATCTCATAAATCCTAATACTTCTAAATTTAGTTTGCTTCATTTGCAGTAATTTTTATGGGAAGACTTAGAAAATTAGAAATAGAAGACTAGGAAATGCCTTACTTTTACAAATCCTTTCAGGGAAGACACTGAACATCTACCATGGGCCGGGAGACTTCACATATATCCTCATTTAATCCTTACAATAGGAATACTGCAGGTTAGCAGTGATTATCTCCATTTTATCCGTGAAGAAATTGACGTAATCCTCAGACAGGGTAAGTGGCTTTATAAAGGACTCTGACTGGTAGAGCCAGGATTCAAACTGCATTTTCTTAAAAAGTACAACCAAGAATGTACTTTACGGAATGGTTTATATTAGTAACAAATTGAAAGAAATTAGGCATTAATGACACTGGACCATTAGGAAGCTGTTTTACATTCTGCTTATGAATATTAGGAACCCATAAAATTTTATGGTATTTTTTAGTGAAAACTGTAAGAAATAAAATTATATTTTTGTATTTGAAATATGTAAAGAAATATAGACAGTTTAAAAAGCTGAAAGGAAATGAACCAAAATGCTAATGAAAGTTGTGTTACAACGGTGGATATGTTCCTAACTCTTATTTTTTTATATTTCACATCTTTTAAAAATGTGGCTGTGATACTTATAAAGATTTATAATGTCTGTTTACTTTCTTCCAGCCTTGACAACGTGAACCTGAAAAGAGAATTTGGGAGGCTAACATTATATTCCTTTTTTTCTCACAGGCTGTCAGTTTCCTTTTTGCAAGGATCTGACTATGCTGGTGTTGAAGTCACCTCATTGGTCAGTATGGGAGCAGGGACCCCGCAAGGTCTTTCTCTTAAACTGCCTTCTGATGGGCACAGAGACAAAGCAGAGAGCTCACAGTTGCAAGCCTAGAATTCTCTGCTTACTGAGGTCTCACAGCCCCTTCTCTGGCACTGTGTAGTACACTCCAATTCTCACTGTTATTTTCTAATTTTCATCATTTTATTCTCATTTAATCTCTTCTCTGGCTGTGTTTGATACACAACACTGATCACAGAAATTAAAGAAAGCCATGCTGTTTGAAGAACAGGCCTCCACTTTAGCAGCTATAAAGGCTCTATATCCTGTGATTGGGGAGAGGGGCAGACGTGGAATATCAGTACCTGCTGCAGGGGATTTAGAAAATCAGTAACTCCGCCTGAGTTTCTATTAATTATATCTCTTGGAACAGTCTTCCTTTACCTTGGGAGAATGCAATCTTAAATAAATGGTATAGTAACCATTAGTGGCTCACAGTTTGGAAATCATAAGCTTCTTTCCATGCAGGCTCTAGAAGATCTGGGTACTTAGCTCTGCCAGTGGGACAGACATCCTCCACTATAGTGTCAATAACATGACAAAATGTCATATAGACCTAAATGGGAGGAGGAATACTGACTCACCAATTCTACTCTCTTCTAACCAAAGCTGTAGTACCAGGGATTTTTTTTTAAGCTGTTAACCTTTTGTATTCAAATACTAGCTCCATCCCTCATTCACTCATTCAACAAATTGTTATATACCAGGCATTGGTAAATAATGCTGGGAATACTTATGTATAGAAAATGAACAAAACCCTTGCTGTCATAGAGCTTATGTTCTGGCGGAAAAATCAAATAATGAATTAGTAACTAAATGATAACATAGATGTTTGTAAATGTTATAAAGAGATTAAAGTGATATAATTCATATTGTGTTTATATGTGTATGTGTGTAGCTACTTTTGATGGAGTGGCCAGGGAAGGCCCCTCAGTTACTCTCCGAGTAAAGTAGGAAGGTCTAGTGGAAGAGAGGGAGAAGTGAGTGCAAAGGCCTTGGAGCCTAGTCAGGAGTTGAATGGCCTGTGTAGAGAGAAAAATGACATCAGATCAAGAGGGTGAGGCCAAGCCATCCTGAGTTTTATGGTCCATGGTAAAGAGCTTGCATTTATTCTAAGCACAATGGCATCTCAACAAAGGCATTTAAGTTGCAGAGTGACAGGGTCTGATTTACATTTTAAAGATGGCACTCTGGCTGCTGTATGCAGAGGGAATGATTGCAAAGGGTAAGAATCCAAGCAGGGAGACTAGTTAGGGAGCATTACAATACTTCTGTAGCCTTTAAAGTAGAAGAAAAGTCAGACAAGAATGGTGATGTGGAATAATCGATTTTATTTCAAGAAAGGAGTGATCAAATATCATATCAAATGCTGCTGACAGGATAAGACGAGATCAGAAAAGTAGCTAATAGTTTGACTCCAAGTGGCTCCTCTAGGGAGGCCACTGATCTCTTCTGTAAGAACAGTTTTGGAAGAGTTCTTGGGATGAAGCCAGATTGGATTGCAATGACAAATATGTTGGGGCAGGGGATGGAGGGCGGAGGGAGGAAGTGGAGAAAGACTGCAGAGACAACTCTGGAGAGGTTTTCTGCGGAGAGGAGCAGAGATATGCTTGGGAAGCAGGAAGAGGGGTGAGGAAATGAGAGATGAGATCTTTTTAAGGATAAGAGGTATTAAATCAGGGTTACCCCCATATACTCTTAATCTCAAGGTGAAATACAGAGATAAAGGAAACAGGAGAAAGAGGTGCGTAAAGATATAAAGTCCTTCCTACCTTATATACCATGTTCTCTTCCATCTTTTCTCTCCCTCTGTTAAGCCAAATCTGTTTCTAGTGAGAGTCTGGCATAAGCCAAATCTTTTGTATAAACTTTGTTCAGCTTGATATCTCTCCCAGGAATATTTTAAGCCTGTTTCATTCACTGTAAAATGAAAGACTGTTTCCTGTGAAAGAATTTTTGGCATCTATGAGAATGAAGGCTTAGATTTTAGAATCTATGAATGAAGGAGCAGAGGTAACCTCTTGGAGGAGCTGCTCTGTTCTGAATCTACCTGACTTACAGATGTTTCAGGTTCTGAAATACCAGTGTCTGTCTTTCTGGGTTGAGCTTCTCAGAGCCTTTCTTATCTTTTCTAAATTCTATTCCAATCCTTGGGCTCCTCCTCCATTGAAAAGCTCTACTTTTCTCCCTTTTGCCTTCTCAATGTCTTAGAGTCTGTAGGGAGTAGGAGGTGGCTATTAACAGAACTATTGAAAATTGAGTTTCACAATTTTCAAAACCAAGCTTATTTGATTGAAATGTGTTATTAGAGTTTGTCTTCTTACACTGATCAGAGCAAGATTAGCATTATGCTAGTCACGGTTAAAAGTAAAATAGGATATTGGTTCTTCCAAAGTACCTCTCCCTTCTGTCCCACCCCACCATGTCCAATGCTTACCACAGCCTCCACCTCTGAACTGTCACCTCCTCTGTGTAGCTGTCCCTTCTGTTCTCCTCTCCATCGGGTCCAAACTCACTCTGAAAGATCTGGGAGAAGAACATTCAAGACAAAAGACTATCAAGTACAAAATGGAAAGGCCCAGAAATAGAAATGATTTTGGTTTCTTTGAAGATCAACTAGATGCCTAGTGAGCTTCAGTAAAAGGGGATGACTGGTAGGTGAGTTCAGTACAATGGACAGGGCCAAGATGTTATTAGCATCTTGCTGAACCTTCTCCAGTCCTTGCCACCTCAGTAAATGGCAGTTGTATTCTTCCTATTTCTCAGGCTGAAAAACTTGCAGTCTTACTTTGCACTTCTCTTTCTCTTCCCCCATAGCCAGTCCACCTTCAAATACTACTGGCTTTTCCTTAAATATATCCTTCCACTACTCACCTCCATCACTACCACCTGGGCCCAAACCTCCATCACCTCTCATAGAGATAACTGCTGTAAACTCTTATTGGGTCTCCCTGCTTTTACTCTTTCCATCATCCTCATCCCTACAAGAGTCAGGGTATCCTTTTAAAACTTAACTAAGATCATGTTATTCTTCTCTCAAAACCTTCCAGTTGTGTCTGATCTCTGTCATACTAAAATACCAAGTCCTTCCCGTGGTCAACATGGCTCGTCATGACCCAGCTCCTGGTCATGTGGAGCCTCTGTCATCATCTACCACTCTCCTTGTCTGTCACTTTGCTTTGACTAAACTGGCTTCCTTGCTGTCACTCGACTGCTTCAAACCTCACTTATAGCTGAGGGCCTTTGTAATTGCTATTTCCCTGCCTGGAACACTCCTCCCTCAGATCCGGCAGTTGTGTCCCATCTTAGTTTATCAGAGAGATCTTTCCTGACCATCTTTCTCAAATACATCCTTCATCACCCTATATCCCCTGCCTTGTTTTTTGTTTGTTTGTTTTTTACCTTAGTTCTTATTAACTCTGGACCTTTTATTTATTTATTTGTTCACTTTCTGTCTTCACTAGAACATAATCTTCTTAGAGCATAAACTTCTTAGGAAGTTTATCTATTTTGTTCACTGCTGTATCTTCATGCCCAGAATAGCCCCTGTACATAGTTGGTACTCAAAAATATTTGTGGAATAAGTGGATGAAATTAATTCGATGAAGATGTATACAGATTGATAGATTGAGTGATGAAAATATAGTGTTCTCTTGGATTGTTTATACCTTCTCAGTGAGTTAGAAGCAAGGCTGTGACAGGAGAGTAAAGGGAGGAGGGAGTATTGGAGGTTAAAGGAGAGAAAGTGTAAAACGTTCTATTGCAGAGTGAGAGAGCTGAGGGTTCTTTGAGATTTGGGGTCATAAATTAAAAATAGGACTAGTCAACTTAGTTGTGAATTTTCTCCCAGACACTTCAATTCAGGCACAGACATGGAATAAGAGAAGAGTAGAGTTTAAACAAATTAAGGGTTTTGCCTGGCAAGTCCAACAGAGGAAGATAAGTAGTTGAGGGAATGTGCAGGTCAGTGCTTATCCTAATGGACCATGGAATCTAAGTAAGAGACATAAAGAAAGGAGTTAGAAAGCAGAGAGTGATGTTTGAAATCAATATTTTTGAAGAGGTACAGTTGATGGTAATGATAAGGCCTGGAATATGACGATGGGAATGGATTACTAAGGTGGCGTAGAGGAGAAGATTGTCAGAATTGAGGAAACAGTAAAGAAACTGAGAGATATGAATGGATCCTCTACATGAGAGTTGAGATAAAGTTGCTAAAATATGCTAAAATCTTCAGTATACGATGAGTGGCAAGGAGATCGGAACATGACTACAGCAAGGAGGAAAGGTTGCAGGTTGTACTGGCTGATGGCAGACATTTCAAAGCAGCTGGGATTTTAAAGGGACAAGGGAGAAATGTTTGGACAAAGCAATGAGGAGGAAAACGATGTCTATTCTTCTGCCAGGCCCTGTGGTACTTTTCCTTTGAGGATAAGAACAAGTCACCACTTGAGCAGACTATGAAAAAAGTGAGGCAGTCGTGAGATGCCCAGGTTTCTATTAGGTGAAGAAGACAAAGGGAATAACAGATTTGTTAAATTTCTACAGTTATTAGAGATACCAGCCTCATGTAAGAAAACCTTGATATTTTCTCTGTCCCACATTTGATTTTGCATGTTCCAACAGCAGTTCTTGGCTTGCAAATCCTTGTAGGCTAAAACTGTCTTTCTTGAATTTAACAAAGCTCCAGTTGTCAAGTCTTTTCACCAAGCATGTTATTGCCAATGTGTACTTGTTGATATGTCAGAAAACAGGATGCTAAATTAAGCAGAAACTATGCAGAAGAAAATTGTTGTGAAAATTTAAAGATATTTGTCTATTTATCCATTAAAAATTTATATTTTGCCTTTTTCCACAAAGGATTTGAGGAGCACAGTTCTGTACTTCACATCACATTCTCTGGTCATTGTCAAAACACACTTAAGAGGGGCCGGCCCCGTGGCCCAGTGGTTGGGTTCACGTGCCCTGCTTTGGTGGCCCAGGGTTTCGCCGGTTCAGATCCTGGGCGTGGACATGGCACCACTCATTAGGCCATGCTGAGGCGGTGTCCCACATGCCACAACTAGAAGGACCCACAACTGAAATATACAACTACGTACTGGAGGGATTTGGGGAGAAAAGGCAGAAAAAAAAAAGATTGACAACAGTTGTTAGCTCAGTTGCCAATCTTTAAAAAAAGAACGCAAGCCTAAGAAGCCAGAGAAAGAATAGAGAGAGGAAATAAGATTTTTAGTCCTAATCCCTGCAAAAAAAAATGAGATGAGGCTGAGCATTTTATGTGAAAACGCTGCTGTGTTTGACTGAATCCTAGAAGTAGAGGAGTAGTCTGTACAACTTGCCAAGAGTATTTGAAGTTCCGGAGTCCAGATCTAGGCTGCATCTGAGACAGCTAAGTGGCTCAAGTGAAACGGAAATCTGGTATTATAACCACTCTCCTTTTCTCCAGTCCATTCACCACCTCTGTCTCCATCCATCATTCCAACAATGTAGAAACTAGTTTTCCTTTCTTTCCTTAAGTCCTCATTACTTTTTTCTTTACATATTTTTCAATCCATCCTCCTTTCTTTTCCTCCACCTTCTCAGCCCCAATTTAGGAGTATATTTGCTGTGTATCTTAGTAAAGGATCCATATTTGATCAACTCCTTTCCAATGGTGGAGCTTTTTTCTCTGATGCTACTATAGAATTACACCTCTTCTCCATTTCTTTTTTTCCCCTCATGGAGGCAGATAGCAAAATTGGGATTTCTTTCAATATTAAGGAATCTTGATTTCTGTAGAGTTTTGGAACTGTAAAATCTGTATAACCACTTTTATTAAATTTTTCTATTAATTTTTATGAATAATCTTCAAAAAGTTATGTTTTATTTTGAAAGTATATCAAAAACCATTAAAATAGGCTATTTAAAAAGTTAATTTATGAGGATGAAAGGAAATACTTCTTTGAATATTTAGGGTGGTTTAAATAGAGGAGCTAAAAATAAGGCTTTACAGAAAAACCCATGTGCCCAAGCCGTTTTATGATTACCCATTTCATATTGTCAACTAGAGCAATGATACAAAGAATATAAGGGAGACAAAGCTCCTTCTGATGAGCAATAAAATACAATAAGTTAGAGAAGCATAACTGTGTCCCCACTCCTGTCAATATGATTTGCTTTGTGACAGATAAAAACTCAAGAGGGGCCAGCCTGGTGGCGTAGTGGTTAAGTTCACATGCTCTGCGTCAGCGGCCCAGGGTTCTCAGATTCAGATCCCGGGTGTGGACCTGCTCACCACTCATCAAACCATGTTGTGGCAGCATCCCACATACAAGATACAGGAAGAAGGGCACAGATGTTAGCTCAGGGCCAATCTTCCTCACCAAACCAAACAAAACAAAACCCTCAAGAATGCACTGCAAATAGACAAAACTTTAATGGGTCTCCTCGCATTCCTTCTGCCTGCCTGTCTCCCAGACTAGGCAGGGCTGGATTGCCCACTGGCCCACTTCATGCAACTGGGCCTACCAGACAGACACCTGAAATTTCAGGCTCTTCCAGACACTTCTGGATTTGAATGAGATATGACAACTCACATGGAGGAATATGGCATCACAAGTGACTGCCAAAGAGACTGGATTTGCAACCCAGAAGTACGGAAAAGTTAACACTGCAGGGCCGAATTCCACCAATGGGAAACAGGAGGAGGTTCCTGGGCAGGTAAATACCCCCTCTTTCCTCCTTCCTGTGAACCTCTTCAAGGCCTGGTGGCCTGGTAAAGCTCCTCTGGAGAAGTACTATGTGCCGGTTGTATGCAGCTGCCCATATGACCTGCTGTGTCTGCACAGCTCACTGTGACACAGCAGCCAGTGTGCTAACTGCATCCTGTCATCTCTTACCTTGCTAAACTTCCCTTCTTCCTCACTCTCACTGCCTTGGGTTTGCACCTTCCAAAGAAAACACCAGCATGTTTTTCCTTGCCTCATGTTTGTTTTCTAGGGCACCTGGGCTCCAATGTACCCTCTAAGGTAGCATTTTAGTAATATATATTTTTATAATCGTAAATTGTTGGTAACTAGAAACTACCATTCTTCAGGGAGTTTCGTAGATAGTGAAGGTATGTTTCATGGGTCTCAATATTGTTGTAGCATTGGTCTGTTAAAGCCATCTGTTGATGCTTCTCAAGACGCTATAGTACCACTTGGAAGCTAATTTCAAGCGGCAATAATGACTGTGCAGATAACTGCCCATTGACTTTTGTGGCTTGCTTGGCAGTTATTTTCTAAGAAACGTCTTTCATTCTGAGCGGCAATGTCAGGGCTCAGAGCCTCTCCTGGCCTCCCCAGGTGTTTGGAAGGAAAGTCAGAAGTGGGAAGGAAACACTAGCTTCTGGAAGAAGAGGAATATTGGGAAGATGTGAGATGAGATGGCTGTCAAGACACACACTTGTGTGACCTCTAAGACATGACACCTTGGGAGGAGCTGCCTCCAAGATAGGGCTGCCTAGGAGCCTCTGAGACTTTGTTTCAAAAAGACGACAAATGACCCTCAGCTAATCTCTCTAGGAAAGATTTTCTGACCTCAGTCTTCTGTTGTCCTTGGCTTCTCAGCCATTTATCTGCTCACTCTTTGTCCACTGCTTTTCAGCTTTATCTTCTGCGAGTTTCCTTGGTTGTTATCACTTTGACTTATAGCCCAGATTTTGTTCCTCGGTTTACTCTCTTTGGATTGATGGTTTTTAATGTCTCATTTTTCTCTAACTTCTTTCCCCTAATATGCTTTTCTGCTTCGCTCTTGTCAGCTTCTGTTTAAGTCATGACCTGAACCTCATTCACCCTGGGCCCCAGCATTCAAGGGAGCCGAGAGGAGACTACAGTCACATTTTTCTGTCATTTATGTTATTACTAAGATTTTGTTCTTTTCTTCCTGTTTTCTATTTTCAAATGTGAAATCTTAAAATTTCTAGAGTAGTGATTCTCAAACTTTTGGGCCTTAGGAGCCCTTTATATTTTTTAAATTATTGAGAATCCCAAATAGCCATTTACTATATTAGAGATTAGAATTTTTAAAAAGTGTTTATTAATTAATTAAAAGCAAATAATAAATCTATTAATTTTAACATAAATAACATTTTTAGTGAAAAATAACTATATTTTCCAAAATATAAAAATACTTAATGAGAAGAGTGGCATTGTTTTGCAAATCTCTTCACTACTTGGCTTAACAGAAGACAGTTTGATTCTCATCTGCTTCTGCATCCAACTTGTTTTGTTTCAAGTAGAGGAGAAGATGTAGCCTCACTCAGTTATGCAATTGGAAAAGGGAGAACCTCACACACGCCCTGAAAGAGGCTCAGGGACCCCGAAGGGTCCTCAGATCACACTTCGAGAACCAGTGATCTGCAGTAGATTGGAAAAATAATTACCCTTTTCAAAATTACCTTTAAAGAAAACTTAATTCTGAATTAAAATGAATAATTACATGAGAAGATTGCTAGTCCAAATGATCTGGTCTGTTCTGAATATTCCCAGAGTTTACATAACTTAACTCTCAAAGAACTAAAAAAATTTTTTTTAAAATTTTAAAGGCATACCAATATTTAATATGTGTGACATAATATAGTAAAAAATAAATTTGTTTAAATTTTTTATTTGTATTAGAAAACCTTTTGTTTATAAATATATAATGTGAAAAAATTAAAGGATCCCACTGTTGTTTTATATTGATCAGAAATATGGGAAAACCTTATATTACATAAATGCTCAATGTGTAGTGAGAAAAAATAGATTTGAATAATAACAATCTTAACTTGGACACACTCATGTCCTTAAAATTTTTTAAAGCATTATGTAATAATGAAAAATATATTTATTTTGTATTAGTGAGGAAACCCTTGTTGTCCTGTAGAGAGAAGATTGTAATAATCATAATCTATATTCACTAAATGATTCCTCTCATATGAGGAATCTAAAATAGTCAAACTCATAGAAGTAGATAATAGAGTTGTGATTACCAGGGAATGGATGAAGGGAGCAATGGAGAGTTGTTCTTCAATGGGTATAAAGTTGCAGTTATACAAGATGACTAAGTTCCAGAGATCTGCTGTACAACATAATACCCATATTTGACAATAAGGTATTGTTCACTTAAAAATTTGTTAAGAGGGTAAATATCATGTTAAGCATTCTTACACTAACACAACAAAGGGATACAGGAAACTTTTGGAGGTGATGGATATGTTTATTACCTTGATTGTGGTGATGGTAACACAAGTCTATACATATGTCCAAACTCAACAACTTGTATACATTAATTATGTGTGGTTTTTTGTCTACCAATTGTACCTCAGTTAAGCTGGAAACAATAAAAAATTTAAAAAAATAATAATGATAATCTATATCCCAATTTTCTTCAACAGCATCTACAAAAACTGAAATAGAGGTGAGCCAAGAACTGTTTGGCAAAGACCCGTCACTGTCGTTTGCCTGAGTTAGCAATGCTTCTCTTTCTCAAAGATCTCCCATTTGATGCAAATAGAATGCCTCTCATTCAATAGCAAATTTTCATGAAATTTATGATTTTTTCACTAGGTAAAAGAACTTCTATAGAGTCTTCTTCCATTATTCCATTACCCCCAGACCATACTGTCTACATCGCATGGATTGGGCTGTCTGACATCACTGAATGACCACTGGCAGCCCACGTATCACACTGTCATCCCCTGTGCAGGCTATAACAAATCATTCTTCATTTCATGTTAACAATAGTATGAATCTTTAAAAGGCTAGTGACTTCAAAGTCTTTTAGAGTAAGTCCATTGTTTGAATGTTAGCAGTATTTCAACCCATAGTGAAATGATCTTCCACTGAACAATGGAATTTTTAAAACAAATCTTGTGCAACTTATATTCTTTTATCTTCTGATGGCATTATGTAGAGGAGTCTTATGCCCAAAATTAGATTATAGTCTTCCTCTGGGAAATTAGATTTAAATCCTATCGTCTGGGAAAGACCATAATTTGTTTGTTTGTTTGTTTTTTCCTATGTCCCACAGTGTTTAATATGGGATTGAGCACATTAAAAACTATATTAGACCCTTACTATGCACTATATATTCATTACATATGCATTCAAGAATACTCTCAGAGATCCTTGACTCCCCAGGTCCAACACATTTTCTTGTTTTTAAATAGATCAGATTTTTTTTGTGCCTCAGACATTTGGAGAATATGGTGAAAGCTGTGGATCCTCTTCCCTCCCACAAAACACATAGATTGGAGGAACTGCTTTATCCAAATCTCTACTCCAACCTTTCATGTTAACTACAGCCATCATTTTCTTAGACCTCTTTACTTTCCTTCAACTTGTATCACTGGTGACATCAAACAATTAACAAGTTTACTGCCCAGAAGTAGAGAATAACATTGCAGAATCGAGGTCCATATGCTAGGTCGTCTGCTAAGTTCTTTCATCAGCTAAATGACTGCCCGACATCAGCTGCTTCAGTAAGGCGTTCAAGAGTTTCTAGAAAAAATTCTAAATTGCCGTTTGGTAGGTTCTGTTTGGGTTGTTGGCAAGTAGTCAAATTTTTGAAAATTAAATCTGCTGATGACTAAGGTTCATTGAAAATTAATAATTATTAATGAATGATTTATTGATTAGTCTGGGATGTGGAAGAAGCAGACACAGTAATACTTAAGGACCTTATGTAAATGTAAAAGGGAGGGAACAAATACTAAAAGCATTTAGCAAGGGAATCTTCAGTGCCTGCAAACATCTATTCTTTGCGAGAACCAAAGCCCTGGTCAAGGAGAGGACCCATGACCTGTTCATGGCCCTGTCATGGTAACATGTCTCCTAGCCACAGGAGCATCCTGTATAGGTCTAGGAAACAAGCGAGGTGTTGGAGAATGCTACCTTGAGTTTGGATATATACATGTGGAGAGACTCTCTTTTCTCTTTTCCCTTTGAAATATGAGACTGAAGAATATAGGACTGGGGCTTCTGGTGGCCATGTTTCCTGCCATTTGGAAAGGAGAGAGGGAGGAAGAAAGAGTGGGAGAGGGAGAGAGAACAAACTACACTGAGTCTGAATCCCTGTATTTAGCTCTGTCTGATGATAGATTCACTCTGACTTCCCAGTTATGTGTGGTAATAAATTACTTTTTTGACTTAAGCAAGTTTGAGCTGGGTGTTTATTACTTGTGACTATAAAAGTTTTGATCAATACATAGTTTGAATTGTGCAAAGTAGCTATGGTTTAGTGTCTGGGTGAAGCATCTTCCGAAGTACTTTAGTCATAGAGCATTGCGTGTATCGAGATGTGCATCTTCCTTTATTCCTCCACTGTGCAAGTCCCAGAGCCTATCAATTTGATGTACAGTCACTTAAGTCAGGTTATTTCTTACTAATTTTTTTTTCTGTTCACAGTGAATCCTCCCTCATATGTAACTGCCTCATATTAGTTGGCAGTTATTAAAATGCACAGATTGTATCTTCATCCTCTTGTCTTACTAAAAATTTATAAGTGATGCTGCATTTTTATACTGGAAGTTTATGAATATTTTAAGAAGTATGCTGAGTTGCACAGACTAGCATCCATTCAACATATGTAAAATACTTTTTTTTTTTTTTTGGCTAAGGAAGATTAGGCCTGAGGTAACATCTGTGTCAGTCTTCCTCCACTCTATATGTGGGTCACTGCCACAGCATGGCTGACGAGTGGTGTAGGTCCATGCTGAGGATCCAAACCTGTGAACCTGGGCCACTGAAGCAGAGCACATCAAACTTAACTGCTATGCCACAGGGCCAGTCCCAGTAGAATACATTTTTGTTTTGCAGTATTGTGAATTGATTTTAGTTATTTGGTTTTCTTGGGCAAAAATATGTTAAAACACCCTGAGCCTTCTAATTGACCATATGAATAACCAAAACTTTTATTATTGTTTAGGAAGCCATAGCATAACCATATAGCCATTTAATGTTTTATTACGTACAGTGGTGAAACAGGAGACTTGAAAAATCTCTTACTGTATTGAGAACTCTTTAACAATTTCTTATAAACATTTTTGCTTCTCATAGAAACTAGAGACATTTATAAATGGTGACTGCTATCTTTAAATAAGGTACTCTAGGCTCTGGCAAAATTATACTTGCCAGAAAAATAAAATAAAATATATTTATACATTGCAACAAAGCAAAATAACATATAAAGTTTGTAAAATTCCCTTGAATATTTCTTAATTTTTTAAGAATATATCCTTGTTGGTTATTTTCATTAGAGAATAAAAATTAAATGAATGGATACTGTTTGTCATTATCTTGAGTGTTGTGATGGGGTTTCCCCTCAGGCCCACCCCTGTTGCCTCAGGAGATGTAACATAAAGGGTAGAATTCATTCTGCATTTGCAGCAGTCTTTTGCTTATGCCCACAGAGCTTGGCTGTGAAGTGCCATAACCCTCTGCATATCCATTCTAAAACCACATGAGCTCTGCCAATCAAAGAGTTCTGAACAGCTCAGATGGCAGAGACCACAGGAGGAGTGCAAGTATTATCTACATGTTGTTTGGATGAATTTTGTTGGGAGAGGAGGACACTAAAACCTTTTTGTCTAGTATATGACTTTTATAGATCTGAAACTTCAGCTCATTGTAATTAAAAGAGTCCATCACTAGCATAGAGAAGAGAAGCACTCCTACTTTTGGAATATCCTAAAGTTAATGACTACTGTCTCAAAAATAGAGATGAAGTGGTGAATCAACTAGAATTCCTTAATGGCAAGCAACAGAAACTAACTGTGGATAACTTAAGTAGGAAAGGAAATTTACTGGCTCACATAATAAGAAAGTTCAAAGGGAAAACTAGCTTATACATAACTGAATCCAGTGGATTATATTTGGTCAAAAGTACTCATTCTTCATCTCTCAGCAACGTTTTTTCCTTTATTGGCTCCATTTTCAGTAAAATGGTCTCCATATGTTATCAAAAATGGTCACTGGTAGTGGCAGACTCTGTCCTCTTCTGCTCTCACCATTTCAGAGAAAAAGATACCTCTTTATTGATTATTTGAGCAAAATTTCCAGGGAGGACCCTGACTGGGATGATTTGGATCTGGGGCATATCCCTGACCCAATCACTTTGGCCAGGAAAGAGAAGAGTCTGATTGGTTAAGCTGGGTTATGTGCCCATCTCGGTGTGAGAAAGGCAGGTGAAGTGCTTGACAGCTCCAATGCATCTGAGTCAGGGATGCATAAAAGAAAGGAAGAGAAGGAGGAGGAATAGGTTGAGAGGAACTTGTGCCTTAGTGGTGACAACAATGACAGCAATGACTTTTGATAGGAAAGGGGCCATGCAAGGGGTTGACAAGTTGTGACCCATATATGTAACTAGTTCTGCTTTGTTTCTGAAGCTGAGAGAGAAGACATGGAGCTGGGAGGAAAAAGGGAGGAAGGAAACACAAGAAAAAAACCTTAGGAATTAACCTCTGCCAATGACCTGATTCACCCAGGTGGTTATTGCCGTTTCTGATTCTCTGCTACAATGGAGATATTACTAAGGTGGGAGTTTCTTTCAGTTTCTCTCTTTCATTTTGCCTTTTAGGTGGACAAAAAAATCGTAAGAACTGAGATAGGAGTTCTTCTTCGCCTCTCACATCCAAACATTGTAAGTGGTTTTTAACCTACTGTTTCAAATAATCTCCAGAGTTACAGAATGAGATCCTTGTTCTGTACTGTACATACTGATAAAGAGCAGGGAATTCTCCCACCACCGTTAAGTGGCCACTGTGGCTTAGCTCTAGTCTTCCTCATCTGATCACATTTTTCAATCATTTAGCTGAATAAATCTTAAAAATTATGCCCTTTGAAAGAGTTTCAAAATGGACAGATTGGCAATATATACTGTCTTTATTTTCATGCATAAAAGGACAACTGAAAATTGGAGAGTTTTGTTTCCCTCTTATAAAACACTGGCCTTTTCTTTTTATGTGCCTTTCTTATTAATATATACCATTGCTGAAAAAGCTTGTGAAGAAAATGCATTGCTTTCCAAAGTCATTCCAGTCTCCTTTGAGAGAGTATGTGCTTCAGAAACAATGTGAAGATTCAAATAAATGGTGTACTTGAGTGGGGAAAATAAAGTATCTTTAGAAGCCCTGCTCTAGGCTATGTCCAGACAAAGGCACTGAGAGAAAGGTCTGGTGAAAAGCTTTCTTGAGCCAATGAAGTGAAAAGAACAAAATCATTTTCCAGGCCATAACTTGTTTTTATGAATTGAGCCAACTTCTTAAAGAAAATACTCATGTCTCTGAGAAAGTTGTGGTAGCCAGGAGGATGACCTGCAATGCATGGGTTCTAGGCAAAGGGCGTAAAACTTAGTATATGAGTTAGCAATGCATTCAGCTATAAATAACAAAGACTTGAATATGGTGGTCTAAAAAAATATTTTCCTTATAAGAAATCAGAAAGCAGACAGTTGCTAGCATTTGTTCAGCTCCTCAGTGAAGCCATCCAGGACCCAGATGCCCTCTATCCATTGGTTCTGCCATCCTCAGTCCACTGGTTTTCACCCTCCTGCTTTTCCCTCATGGTCCTAAAATGGCTGCTCCACGGTCTTCACAAATCTTTAGGTCTATATTTAAGACAGAAAAAAGTGGAAATGCCTTATCAGCAGAGTCTGATGAGAAGAGTAAAAGCTTTTCCAGAATTTCCAGCTGCAAAATTCTCTTCAGATTTTATTGGCCAAAGCTGGTCACAGGATCACCCTTAACTGCACAGAGACTGGGAAATTGGGGAACAGGATTATCATAAGTGGCTGAGCCCAATCATGATCCATAATTTGAGGCTAGGCACATCGCTTCCCTAAGCAAAATCAGAGGTCTGTTTGTGATAAGGTAGGGGGAGAAGGGCTTTGGGTAAGCAGTTAACAAAATTTGCCACATACAATCACCACTTTTATATTATCCATCTTTTTTATTTCAAGGAGAAGTCAATGTGGAATTTTCCTCAAAGGTGGATCAGTCCTCGTCACTAGATTCTTGCATGTGTATTGAGGGAAATATCCAAAATTGGATGGACTATCTGAATATGATGAAAACCCTGTTATGGTCAGTCAAATCACTGTCACCACTATGTGTCTGAGGGTCCCTTCACCCACCAGCAACTTTTTAGCTGTTGAGGGATATCATTTCCACACAGACAGACTTTAACCAGGTCCCATTCTACCTCAGACACCTAATGTCAAGTTCTTTCCCAGGAGAAAGAGACATTTGTGTCTTTAGCAACCACGAAGCTTTCAAATAGCATAGGAAGTTTTATTTGTTTGCGTTTCTTTTTCTTTAATTCTGGAGCAATTCAGAAATTGGAATGTTTTGGCAAAATTTAGGAAGTGTTTCTAAGGCAAGTATCTTTCAACTGTCAAAAGGAACAACATAAAACTCAAAAGGATCTTTAAAGAAATGAGGTAACATAAAAATAATAGGAGAATGACAAATGGCTGCCTGCTACTAGAATGAAGAACCTCTATTAACAGTGATCCAACATCTTACTATTACAGAGAGTGTTGTTTTAGCCATAGTTTTAAGTATTTCCTAGAAAGGTGAAAATAAGGAATTGGTGATTTTTTTTTTCATCTCTTTCCCCAGATAAAACTTAAAGAGATATTTGAAACTCCTACAGAAATCAGTCTGGTCCTAGAACTCGTCACAGGAGGAGAGCTGTTCGACAGGTGAGTTGGTTCTGGAAATCTAATCACAGCAAAGTTTTGCTTCTACTCACCAAAAAAGAATCAAAGGGAAATTTCTCCTGAAGTTTTTCATAATGACATATCGCACCAGTTGATGGATTCTACCAAAATGAATCTTAAGAGGAGTGTAGAATGGAAGGAGAGTGATATTTGATAAGATGTGCGTAGATAAAAATTTGGGATGCTTAGTGAATATAAGGAGAGAGACACTAACATCTATTTCTTTTGCAAACATTTACTCCCCAATAAAAAATAGAATTTCTAAAGTCATACTAAATCTAAACTAAATAGTAAGATTTATTAGAATATTTTATGAGAAAATATGTGGTGAAAGTTATGGAAAGTTACACATGTATTATAATAGTATTCTTTTTTTTTTTTTTTTTTTTTTTTTTTGTGAGTAAGCTTGGCCCTGAGCTAATATGTGTTGCCAATCTTCCTCTTTTTGCTTAAGGAAGATTGTCACTGAGGTAACACCTGTGCCAATCTTCCTCTACTTTTGTGTGTGGGATGCTGCCACAGCATGGCTTGATGAGCGGTGTGTAGGTCCATGCCTGGGATTCAAACCCATGAACCCCAGGCCACTGAAGTGGAGCACATGAACTTAACCACTATGCCACTGGGATGCCCCCTATCATGCTATTGTTTTTTATGATCTGAAAGCTCACAAAAATCAAAACTCTTCAAATGATTACTTTTAGGCCTACTTTGTCTATTAGGCCATGTAAAGAGTTCCAAGTTGCAGAGTAAAACATATTCTGTTATATCCAATTATAGCCAATTTTAGTTGTCTGTTCACATGTTCATCACTCAAGGCAGAGGTTTTGAGGATGGCAGGGAGTATGGCTGGAAATCTGGTAGAGCATAACATAGGCAAACTATACAAGAGACACAAGCTTTACGTTTCCATGGCTTTCCCACCTTCCCTGTCTTCTCAGGAGAATTCTGTTTTCCCTATGGGCTCTTGGGGGCTTTTTGCTGTGCTCATCAGGGTAATCAAAAAAGAATGGAATTGGAAGAAGACAGAGTCTGAGTAGGCATATATTAGAAATGCTAAGAAGCTATGCACTGATATAAAGGTCTTATTGGTTAAAGAATGTGTTAAAAGAGAAGTGGGCTGCAGGCAGAAGACAGAAGAGAGATTGAGAGAACTGTTAATATAGCCTGAGTGCCTGGAACACAGTAAATTCTCAAAAACTATTTGCTGAATGAATGAGCAACCAGGACAACGAATGGACTCTGAGGAGAAAGATATCTGAAGCAGGTAGGTTTAGAATGTGTTGGGAGAGGAACCTCCTCCCCTTTCTTCCCACCCTAACTCCACGCAGTTAAATTTGCTGCCTCTTCAAGAGCTTCCACAAGCGTTCATATTGATTTTTAAAGGCTCTGTCCACGTTTAGTATTACCCAGTGCAGATTTGGATTTTCAAATAGGAAGGCGCAAAATGGCCCAGCTTGATTGGAGCTACATATGTAACTTCAACAGATAATATCAATTTTGTTTGTATATATGTTCAAGTTTCCTTAGAAACTTCAGAATTTAAATTTTAAAATTATAACATTTAAACTATGTTCATTCTTTTCAAATAAATGATTCCACTGAGAGAAGTAAGCGTTAGAAGCTTAAAGGCATATACTTCTTGTGGCAGTTGGCTGATAGTCAGACTCATGGTTCTAAATCCTGGCTTAAGGACAAATAACTAACCTAGGGTGATTTGCCCAACTTCTCTGAACCTCAGAACAAATTTGAAGCGGTTCTGTGCTGGTCAGGAAGCTGAGACACTGATCCACTATGAGGACTGTCTTGTTCTAAAACCATCATGTTTCCGTCTGCGTAGTCAAGACCCTTCTGGACTAGCTTGTTTGAATGTTGCCAGCATTTGCCAGTAATGACTCCTTTTTCAACTCTTCTTTAGCTGACTCTTTCATGAACATGTTCTTCTTTAGGTACATTAATAGAGTCTATTTATAGTTGGATCCTGCTGGCCTTGGAGCCATGAGATCTCTCTAAGGAGAACTTATATATTACTCTGCAAATTATGGTCTATCATGGAGAAATCTCATGTTCTTTAATTGTAAATAATTTCAGGACAAGGATGTCACACTAAACCTGTCATCTACCAATAGCACTTCCTATTTCCCTACCTACCTCTATTTGTTTGCATTATTTTGGAATAGAGTCTCTTTTCTTCCGTCTTTCCCAACGTTTCTTTCATTAAAGAATTTTGGTTCTCTAATCTTGTAGTCTAGTTGATTTTGAAGAGATAGAGTTAGTTCAGCTCTAGATACAAATGAAAAACTAAATGCTGTTGATAAATTTCACTTACAGAGATAAATAGATGAAATATTCACATTTAACAGGAGACATCTAAAGAATGGCAGATAGCCAGTAAAGCACTCAACCACTCTATAAACTCTTAGTGGTCATAGATGATAGACTTTTTTTCTCCCTGAATGCTGTTGTCCACATCATCACCATATCTGAGATGAATTTGTTTTTTCCATTAAGTTACTTGATTCTACAGTTATCTTTAAAATTGTATCAAGCTGAAATATATCCTACATTGTTATCCATGTATTGCTTTCTTTCTTGAGAGTTAAAAATCATAATATGGTCTCTTTTTCCTGTACTTAGGTCAAAACCAAATTTACTTAATTGTGATGATAAAAATTCATTCCTGGTCTAATGATGACTCTAATAGTATCTAATGAATGAACTAATGGAGCAATTAATGGAAGGATAATCATGTTAGTCCATTAAAGTCAAAATGGTTGTATTTTATTAGCTAAAGATCTATTTTATGGTGCTTCTAAAAAAATAAACATAGTAAAAATCCAAGTGGAATCTGCTCTTTCATGTAGAATATAAATAATAAATTGCATAGGACAATTGATTAAAATTTTGGAATAAAGTCAGTGTTTTTTATATCCAAGAAAATCCCAAAAAATAGCTATGCAAAATTATGACATCATGGGAAAAAGAAAACTGGAAATTTTCTGCTCCATCCTTCTCAATCTAGTCACAACTCTTAAAAAATTCATTGAACTTTTTAAATGGACAAGGTGTAAGGTTGTTTGCTTTAAGAGTAAATTTTCAAGGTTTTTTTCCCAGCAAATCACTGTATTTTAAGGCAACTAATTCAGCAGTATCCTTATGTTCTTCTAATTAGATTTAAAATTTTTTTTGGCTTTTTGTCTAACTCCAGTATCAGAATGTCTTGTGGATTTTTAAATTTTCTTGTTTTTTCTGTGTTCTTCTTGTGTTTTGGCTTGCCTGATGATGCTTGTTCAAATGCCAAACATTATGTATAAAAGGTTTTAGAATTTGAGGTTTTAAGTATTTTTGCCTTCCAAAAGAACAGATTTTCTTTTGCTGCAGCAGATAGTCGAGGAAAGGAACAGATGACTTTAATTCACTCAGGTATAGGGCTGATTCAAAGCGGGGCCTCCTGAGGTCTGGTTTGTTTCTTTTCTACTCTTCGTCATAGGGTTTTGCTCTTTAAAGGTCCTAGTTTAAGCCAGGGGATTTTGCCAGGGTCCTCTTCCTTGACAGACCCTAAATGCCAACGTCTGTTCCCGCCACCCTGTGAGGTGGCCAGAGCTTTGTTCAGCTTCTCAGCCTGTCAGCTGCTGATGTGGGATCAGGAAATGCCTACAAAGGGAAAGCAAGGGCATCAGATGCTAGGTTTGCTTTGTTGAGTTTTTCTTCTCTCCTGGATCTTGGCTCCTGAAGCCTTCACTTCCTTGGTAACTCTCTGATGTCTTCAAATATATTTTTAAAAAATATTTTATCTGGCTTGTTTTCATTGTTGTTACCTGGAGGCTTGTCTACTTCACCATGGCTGAGGGCAAAAATTCAATACATATGGTTTCAAAAGGTCTTTCACAGACACTAGTGCGTTTTCCTCTTTTATGTCAACCCTTTGGGGCAAGCAAGATGAAAAGCATTATCCCCACTACACAGATTTGGAAACTGAGAATGAGTACAAGTAAATGATCTTCACAAATTAGGCAGCTGGACTGTCTGCTGGTCCAGTTCTTTCCTCTTCATATACCGTCTTTCTTATTAAATATAGTCCATCTCTTTCACATAATTTCCAAGAAAATAAACAGTTGTTCATTTGGTTTAGAGATAATCCATGATGTATTGTGGAGAGTCCATGATTTATTGGTTGTATATATGCAAAGGCATCTGTGTATTTAACCCACTAATGACACTTCACGGTTTTTGAGGTATTATTATCCCTGTTTTTTCAAGAGCATAAACTGAAGAAATTGATAAGTCATATAGTCAAGCTTGAAGCTCATATCTATCTGACTCTGAACATTTTTTTCTTGTTTTTTTTGTGTATGGGGAAGATTGTCCCTGAGCTAACATCTGTGCCCGTCTTCCTCTGTTTTTTTTGTGGGGGACACCACCACAGCATGGCTTGACGAGCAGTGCTAGGTCCGCACCTGAGATCTGGGCCTAGCCAGGCTGCTGAGGTGGAACTCATGAACTTAACCGCTGCACCACCAGGCTGGCCCCTGAACTATTTTTTTTATTTCTCATTTTCCAAAAACTGAAAATAGTCTTTTTGTAAACTACAACAAGTCATCAATATGCAAGAGAAGTAGAGGCTATGTTTGAGGGCTTTGCATTTAGCCTATTAATTACCTGACAAAGTAAGAGTGTATCAGTCCTAATAGTCATCTCTACTTCAACATTTTCAGGTCTCTTACCCTTGGTGGAAATAAATGGAATTTTTAGGACATTGTCATTAGAGAAATATCCCAGAAATAGAACTTAGAGTTTTTAATGACTCAGTCTAGAGCTGTGTCATGGTTGGTATTTTTGTTAACAAAACTCAGAACACATCTGAATTTGTGAAAACTGTTATGCCAAAAATTAGTCATTAATGTAATTGTCTAAAGTGAAGATCTATAAAATCTGATTGTGTAAAAAATATAATTAGTCACTATAATAGGCGTTTTTGAGTGCCTATTAGGATCCTGGCAGTGGTAGGGCATTTTACTCACCATGATCTCATTTAATTCTCACAGCAACACAACACGCATAGAAGATAAGCCTTGTTATATACGTTTTATAGACCAGATAACTAAGACTCCGAGAGGTCCATTAACTACCATTAGGTCACTCAGCTTATATTGGATCTAATAATAAAACAACAATAATAATAATTAAATGAGATTGGACTCAAGGATGTCAGATTCCAAAGTCTGTGATTTTTCTACCATGTCATGCTGCTGCTGTGTAGGCAAATGCAATACTCTTATACTTAAAAATAAAACTCAAATTAGTAATGTAACATTTTGTTCCAATTGAGTGTTGGCTTAACTTAAACATTAATATGTATATAGTTGTTTTTCAACCACGGATATTTTAAATATATCTTCTCTTGATGCAGCCTTATCTGGCTTTATGGGAAGAAAACATGTGCTTTGATTTGGACTAGATTTATAGTCTGTTTTTTCTAGAAGCTTGGCTATAAAAGGAAAGATACAGATGAGACAATAGAAGAGGACACAGGATAGATAGATGCTTGTTTATTACTTTAAGCTGGCACCCTGGGAACGCATTAATTTGCTTTTGGGAAGGAGCCCACAAGATGGAGAAACAGGAGAGATCTGCGTGAGAGGAACTTATATTTTGAACAACATCCTGCAGAAGACACAGAGGGAATAAGATCTAGAGTCAGTTAAAAGTGTTTAAGATAGAAAAAGTTGCTCTCTTTCTAAGAAGCAGAACCAGTCAAGACACAGAAGGATCAAAGGACTTAGAGTAGTCAAAACAATTTTGAAAAAGAAGAACAAAGTTGGAGGACTTAATTATGGGGGATGGAACATGATTCTACCCTATTTCCAAACTAATACGTTAGGCTATTACACTTTTCATGGATGTCGGAAAAAGATATACAAGCCTCAGGTCAGAGACAAAGGACTTTACTACTCATGGCTCAACAAGCATCATGGGGATCAGCAAGTTTGTTTCATTTCCCCTTGCCCTTCAGATTCCACGGGGGCAGCACAGCAGGCCCAGATAGATACTTTCACATAGAGTGGAGTACGTTACAAGAGAGAAAATAACATAAATATCCATGAACTAGTAAATGAATGAACAAAGTGTACAACGGAATATCACTCATCAGTGAAAAGAAACGTTCCTTTGATAAACACCACAACATAGATAAAGCTCAAAATCATCATATTAAGTAAAAAAAACAGACAGGAAAGAATACAGATTGTATGACTCCATTTACATGGAATTTCCAGAAGAAGCAAATCTATAGAGACAGAAAGCAAAGCTGTGGTTGCCTGCGGCTGGGAATGGGAGTGTGTTGGGGGAAGGGAAAGTGTAAGAGGTTTAAGTAATTCAGACTTGATGGGCTCTATTTTTACAGTATTGCTGTAGAAGAGAAATTTACCTCCTAACCATGGGTGGGAGAGAATGGAGTAGGGTCTTGAGGAAAGAAGTGGTGAAGTTGGAAAGTGGGAATGTGAGAACACACAAGGGCGAGAATCAGCACTTGTGAGGAGCACTGAGGCTCTGCTGAGGCCAGATTTGGAGTCTGGTGGTATTTTATTTTGTTGGCTAAACCTCTCCATATCTTTCATGCAGTTTTTGACAGCATCTCTTTTTCCCTTGGTTTTTATCCTGCTTTTTTATTTTCTCCTTCTTGATCTCTTTCCTGAGTTCTTCTTCCTCTTTCCATTCCTTAAACGTCCACCTTTCCTAAAGTTCTTCTTACATTCTCTGTAAGTGAATTGGACACTCTCCTTGGGCTTCAGCCACATTGATGACTGCTGTCTCAGCAGAGATGAAAATGGCATTTTCAACAATTTGCTAGACATTTTCACTTACAAGTCCCACAGGCACTTCTAAATCGATAGTCCTCAAATGAACTCAGCATTCTTCCCTCAACACTCAATCTTGCTTCCCCTCCCTACCTCTGTGAACTGACTTTACCAATTAAGCTAGTCAGCATTGATTTCTCCCTCTTCCTCTCACTTCTCCCTCCCGTAATTCTTTCTCTGAGCAGCTCCAAAATCCATTCTGTCTCCCCCTTCCCATTGCTGCTGCCATTTTGATCCTTCACATTCTCTTCTCCATTGCAGTAGACTCCTAACTGGCATTTGTTTCACTCTCTTCCCTCCATCTGTTTAAAGCACAGATTTGATCAGGTCAGCCCAGAAAGCAACTCTCTACTTTTGGTTCACGTCAATAATTTTAAACATGGCAAACAAACCCACTTACAGTCTGGCCTCACTCTACCATTCTAGCTTCACCACCACTTTAGTCCCTTCTCACCACCATGTTAACCAGAGTACATTGTCTTCATCCTCAAGGTGCTCTGGGTCTAGAAGACAGAAAGTAAAAATGTAATATGGAACCTCATATTATTTTTTAATACTACCATCACCTCCAAAAAAAAGTGTATTAGGGCTTATAGAGACACCTACAATATCACAAGATAAAAAAATAAAATAAATGCAGACAAGGGACTAAAAAGAAAATAAAGATAAGAATCCGTACACAAAAGACATATCATAAGATATTTTACATTTGCTAGAGGTCGGCCACAAATTTGTCTGTAAGAATTTATGGGGGGATGATAAATGCTATAATTGGGACATAAACACGGTACATTGGGCACAAAATAAGGGGATTTTTAAGTCAGAAATGGCTTCAGGGAGGAATGGAATCTTTTGAGCTCCATCTTAAGTGAGAAATTGGAAGTTAGCAGGTAAAGGGTAGAGGAAAGTGATGTCCAAAAGCAGAGCACACTGGCGGGCTAGATGTGAGCATCTTAGTCTCCGTTTTAGAAGCTGTTCTAGACAGGAAGCAAGCAGTTGCTAGGTACTTGTCAAATGAATGATTGAATAAGCACTGTGCCCTTGGGCAATTTATGTAACATCTTTGGGTCAGGCTTTTCATTGATAGTATGAGGGAATTGCACTAGGAGTCCCTTAGGCCCATTCCTAGGTCTGCAATTTGATTTGGCCTCCCTTCTCCTACACTGTCAACTCCCTGGCCAGCACCACATTGATCCACAATTCCCTCACTCTCTCCCTAGCTTTCAAATTTAACATGTGCTAGTAGTACCTTTGAAACTATCTTTTTTAAGCTTATGGATTTAACACTCTTTGAGAGAGTTCTTAGAAAAAGCATCAATACAGACCAAGATGCCCTCAATGAAATGAGAAAAAGCAGTGAATGAAGCTTATAAAGGAGTGGCGGGTTTTACAGGGTACAGTGGAATTCATTTTAATATACTTTTGTATGTAAGAGCATTATTACAAGGGCAGCCCTTAAGACTTGGTTTCTCATATTATTCGGGGGTTTTATCCTATGTCATTCAATCCTTCAGTCCACACTCTTATCAGACCAACGTCTTTCTCGTATAAACCTACAGCCGTCTAATAACAACTCCATTTAAGAAAAAGCTGTCCTTGATGGGGAGACAGGGCTGCTCATCCATGTGCCAGGAAGTCTGAGAGCCTCAGGATTTGATCAGATTAGAGCTCTTCAGCTGCATTGCCCGTGCTAACTGCCAGGCTGGAGATGTGCACAATTCAATTTGTGGCAATTAAGGTGACGGAAGCACATGCAAAAAAGTCATATTTTAAAGCAGAGCCGTGGGAGAGAAATAGGCAATGCCTGTGTTTTCTCATCGTCCAATTTTAAAATGATGAGAAGAAAAACAGTCTCAACTGTGGGGAAGAGGAGCCTCTGGGCTAACACAGCAAATGGTGGAAGTATAAGGCATGGTTCGGAGTAAGAGGGCCTGTTGAGGCCAGAGAATTGGATCCTGGGAACCTAGAGAAACACGCCCTATTGTGCTTCCTTCCCAGATTGCCAGATGTCGGCTAGGCCCCTCAGCCACTGAGGGACCTGTGGGAACTGGGATCCCAGGGCAGCCTTTTGGGTCAATGTTGTGATTAAAATCCTAGGAGAGATTTTGTTTTTAGCACTGAGTCTTCTAGCCCAGCCCATCACGGAACGAGGGAAATTGTGTGGCATAGTGACAAACTACATGACCCTGGGCCTTTGAAAATGATCTTAAGATGCTAGTATCATCTTAACTGCTTTATTATTTTATGAAACATGAAAAGCATGAAAAATTAGTTTGTTAAATCTGAAGAGAAATATAGCAATAAGTATGTTTAAATATAAAAAACAAAAATATCAACTGCAATTATCCTCCTATTTTTATAGCTCTAAACTCCTACAATGATTGAATAGTTCATTGCTTTTAAAAATTGAAGCCATCAGTATATTTTGTATAAAGCTATAAGCTCTTGCTTGTTTACACATGGTTCAATTTCATTGGCAATGTTTTTGAAATTTCAGCTAAATTTTATGTAGGAATTGTTATGTACTGCTTCATGAAACAAATACTGTATTTTGCTGAATTTAAATCGCTTTGAGTTTGTTGAAAATGAGTTTCTAAAAAGATTCATGTTATTATAATAATATCTAGAAACTATGTGACGCTGAGTTTATTCCTAAGGCCAGCAATAACCTTTCCACCTATTGCATTCTGCTTTGGGAAGCATCTACATGACTGCTCTCCCTCTGGATCCATGGCCAGTGTACTTGGGATGAGGACCACTTCTCAGTCCAGTGCTTTTGTTTCCCATGATAAGGAACACAGGCAAAGGAGTGGTCCAGATGTCCCCAGTCTGAAATTTTTCTGGCATCCATTCTCTTGGCAATTAGTCTTGATTCTACAAATATTCATTGGCTGCCTACTATGAACAAGGCTTGGAGCTAGGCTCTGTGGGTGATCAAAGCAACAATCTTGTGAGAATTTTGCCACAATATCCCAAAGAAGGCATTGGCCAAACACGTCTACTGTAGTCATGCTACCTAAATGGAGAGAAAAAGATTGCAGGATTTCATTTTCCTTTGCTTGGTCACTAATATCTTCACTTGCAATCTTAGTTCAACAAACCTGCATTTGCAACTTGAGAAGTTCACTGCTATTGATCTTTCTAGTCAGCCACAGATGGCCTGAATGGTAGTTCAACTTATAAAATATTTAAAGTGAATGTCTAAGTTCCAGAAACTTAACTCTGTGACATGACACTCTGATGAACAAATCAACTGGGAACAAAATTCCTTTTAGCAGAAGGAGCCTGGAAGAGAAGCCGTTGAGTTCTGATGGTAGGGTCACACTGTGGCATGCAGAGTTCACACTGAGATGAGGTGGGGAAGGCGCCTGCATTTTGTGCTCCTGCCCCACATGTCTACTCTAGAGATGTTTCTGACAACAGATTTAATAAATCCCTTGGCTGTACAAACCTTACTGTAACATGCATTACATCTATGATGATGTTAATAATTTCTCCACAATCTGTGGTCTCATCTGGTGCAGGACCCAAATCTTATTCTTTATTTATCCAGGAAGTACCTGGTTCACATTAGATAGTTAGAAATATTGGTTAAATATCGCTACCCCATCCTCACACTCTGATTCTTACTGTAGTCTTGGTCCTTTTTCTTAGAACAGTCTTCATCCTCTCTGATCCCATGCTCCTCCCCAACACCAATGCTACCCTCAGCTCCTACCCTCGCTGTAGCTAGAAAACTTCTATACACCCTTCAGGGCCGAGCTGAGACACAGCTACCTCTGGAATCTTTTTCCTACCCTGCACAGCCTCCAAAATAGATTACCTGTCGTTTCTAGGAGCTCTCAGGCCATTCTCTAATACCTCTGTCACAGCACTTAGCATACTGTGTTGACTCTTACCTATCTACTTATACCAAGGGAAACCTCATGAGTACAAAGCCACGTCTGGTACACTACTCAGTGCCCAGCACATAGTAGTCATTCCATAATATTTACTGAATAAATGGATATATCTGTTAGAATGCATCCTCTCCATTAACTAGATCGAATATTTCAGTAATTTAACATATATCGTGGAAAATTAGTGAAATCTCCATTAACTGTTCTTCTTACACCTACTCCTCTTCCCTTCATTCTACCTGAAAACAGCTCCTAAGAAGATTCACTCTTCAGCCAGTCCCTGGACCTTCATATAAGGACATATTCTGAACACAATTAACCCTAAATTATACCCAAATGAAAATACATAAACACCATATTTAGGCCAAAGCTTGAGACCTCATAATAAACTAAAATATAGAAAGGAAATTCTAGTTGGTGAAGAACTGCCTCTCTAAGAGGTGGGGATGCCCTAAGAACTAACATGTATTTAACAGACAAGGAAGGTTTCTCATCAGGGATGCTGCGCATGGTTGTGCTGGCTAGGTCTGTAAAACCCCAAGGAGTACTACTTGCAGAGACTAAGCTATGAGTACCACCCCATGGAAGAGTACCACAAAGCAATTGTGGTAAAGCTCTAGCCTTGGTGAGTGACTTTGAGGAAAATCCACACTGTTTTTTGCGGGCCAGGAGATAGTTGATTTTATCCTCTTCTGGGGAGAATGGGAAGTGGAAGGAAAGTTGACTATGAGCCATTCTTTTCCATCATCTTTGTAACAACTCCCTTCCTTTAACAGAATTGAAGAAAGTCAAGCTGCTGAGGCTATAGGTGCAGCGCACAGAGGAGACACTAATTACATATTTGTGTTGACTGATGGATGTACCACAAAATCCACATGTAGAGCAAAATGCAGAGGATGATGTAATGGTAGCCAAACTTCTCAGTTTACTTTGACACAAGAGTCCTTCTTTTCTCCTTCTCTTGTACTTATTTTTAAATGTTCAGAGAGTATAATTCAAGAAATTACTTCAATTAAATTTTTAGTAAGTAGGCTATGCAACTTAATCATGAATTGGAAAAATTTGTATTCTTGTAAGGAAATATATGAAAATTGATTTTCAAGAACCAATTAATAGTCATCCTCTGAACATTGTAATCTATTTTCACAATTTATTAAACCCTGTTACATAACAGGTATCCAATAAATAAAAAGGTGAGAATGGATATTTCATCTTTTGTCTTTTAAAAAGATGATGAGTTTGTATTTTTTTGATAATCTTCTAAATGAGTGAATGGACAAAATAAAATAATTGAAATTTTTGCAGTAATGCAGTTTTTATGAATTTTGATAATTATGATCATTGAAGTATCTTCTTGTAATATGTCTTTTTATTTTTGTCATATCTGTTCTGTTCTGCTTTTCCTCACCCTCCATCCTCTGTTTTGGAAAATTTTCTAGATTTTAAATTCAACTTTTAACACAAACTACTTTGAGAACTTACACCTTCTTCCCACAACATTTATAAAAAAAGAAAGATACTTTCTGAAAAATAACTGTGCTAGTTGAGATATTAACAGCCTAAGAAAAATTTCAGCGCAAAATTACAGAAATTGTTGAAGTTTTGTCTCTTTCGTGTTTTGAATTGACGTTTTTCAAACAGGTCTTTAACACAAACTTTTTATCAGCTGAAAACATCTTCTTCAAATTGGTAATCTACAGTGCTATCAAAAATGTGTTTTCTCCTGAAATTCTGGGAAGATAGAAACAGCAGCAAGGTAGTTTTTCAGTCTTCCCAAATATCCCCATAAGAGCAGACAGAGAAACCAGGGCAGAAAAGCCAAAACCTCACAGACAATATCTATAACTAAACCAGATGACAAGGTATCCCCGTGAAGCCTAAAATACAAGTAAACGAGGACAATCTTAGGACAATTGCCAGAGCCATGTGGTATTAGCATCTAAGCAAGAGGAAGCAAAGGAAGCAAGGGGACATGTGATGACCTGAGAACAGGAGAACACTCCAATCTCCAAATCATTGGGAAGCAGGATGGGCCAGGACAAGAGGAGGAACTGAAATTGTGAGGGCTTTTTGCATCCAAATTTCTGAGAAGCGCAAGGGCTGCACCCACAGTAAGGTGTGAAGAGAACAATGTAGTAAAGGCCCTGAGAACTCCTGAAACTAATATCTGAAGCCCCTTCAGGAAAAAGCCCCATATTTAGGAGAAGCTGCTGGGAAGAGACTCCAATAATCGGAGTAGAGATGCTAGAGGCAAGGAAATAAAGTTCCAGATGGAGGAGAGGAGATCTCAGAAAGCATGAGGTCATATTTTTGAATGCTTCATGAAAATAATCAGAAAGTCAAGTGCCGTGAAACTGGAAAAGATATCTTGACCAATCTGTCAAAAGGTGGAGAAAACGAATCTGACTTAAAAATAAGCAGCAACAGAGAGGTGTCTCAGTTAATTCCAATACAAATAATTAGGAGAGCACAGAATAAGGATCCTTTAGGCAGTGAAAGCACGTCAGGAGTATATGCCCACAAAATTGATGAAACTGTAACTTAATATTGCAAAATAAACTAAAATTAAGAGAAGCCTAGAAGAAAGAAAGATGTAAATCAAAAGTAGAAAAATTCTTATATGTGTATAATTGCACTCCCCAAAGAAGAAAACCAAAGCAATGGAAGAAAATAAATATAAAGCATTCTGATTCAGGAAAACATTCCTGAAAGTAAAAAAGAAAAGACTTTAACTTAAAGAATAATTCTTCACCCACATCCATGCAAAAAGAGCAAGTCATTTATTTGGAAAAGAAAATCAGTTGGATGGGGGTGAGGGGAGAGGAGCTACAAGTAAAAGGAGAATAAGACACATATCAACCAATCAAATTGTTTGGACCTTATCTGGATATTGATTCAAATAAACAAACAAATAAATTTTAACATGTCTGAGACAATCGGAAATTTGAAGCATTGCATATTTGATAATATTAAGAAATTATAATTTATATCCACCAGAAAGGCATTGTAGTTATGATTTTTAAAAGATCCTTTATCTTGGGGCTGGCCCCGTGGCCGAGTGGTTAAGTTCGCGCGCTCCGCTGCAGGCGGCCCAGTGTTTCGTTGGTTCGAATCCTGGGCGCGGACATGGCACTGCTCATCAGACCACGCTGAGGCAGCGTCCCACATGCCACAACTAGAAGGACCCACAACGAAGAATATACAACTATGTACCAGGGGGGCTTTGGGGAGAAAAAGGAAAAAATAAAATCTTAAAAAAAAAAAAATGATCCTTTATCTTTTAGAGATACCTCTTTATTTACGAATTAAATTATATGATGTCTGATATTTACTTCAAAATAATGAGGAAGAATAACTAATTGGATAGATAAAATAACATTGGCCATGAATTAATAATTGTTGAAGCTGTGTGACAGTTACATGGGATGGTTCATGGTATATTGTGTACTGGGTATATGTTTAAAATGACTTGCAATACAAAGTTTAAAAACAAAGAAATTTTTGTCCTCAAATAGGATAGACAGTTCAAGCCTGGGCAAAACAAGTGATTTGCATTTTCCTACATAAACCCAAAGATTTCTAGAGTGCAAATCTATGGAAATCCTTCCCCTGGTGTTATGGTAGTCTGTTGTAATTGTTTAGATACATCTTCTTTCATGTTAATTCAATTAACCACTTTTAACATCCATTCAACTGAATGTGCGTGTCTGAGAAGCTTTTCATGGTTTCTTTTTAGGATTGTGGAAAAAGGATATTATAGTGAACGAGATGCTGCAGATGCTGTTAAACAAATCCTGGAGGCAGTCGCTGTAAGTATGAAGTGATAGCAGCATGTGACCTTTGGTAGTCTCTTCCTTTTACAGAACCGTCATTTAAGAAGTGTGCATCTGTGATAAGCCGTAAAGTTGACCTCAAAACAGTATGAAATATTTATTAGAAAATATGTTGAATAAATTTGTATTTCCTATTGACTACCCAAATCCGAAAGATGCAGTCCTCCTATGTAAAGCCAAAGTTTGTTAAAGTAATTTCCATTCTGTCATTATGATATCAAATCAAGCTTTAGTGCCTACAGTTGTTCTTTTCTCTTTCTTTGCATTTCTTGAGTCTGTTTCTTTGTTGTTTTCATTGTTTGATACGGAAGTGGAGGAAGGTTGAATGTGATAAGTATAGACCTTGGAACCACAAAGAGTAATTGATTTTTCTTTTAAGATAAGAAATGAGTGAATTAGAAGGAAAAATTCTGACAATTTTATTTTTTAAAGGAAGAGATATAACCTAATATTTTAAACTGGAATGAAGCTTTATAAGTTAATGACAGAAACATGCACAGATATTTACCAAAAAATATAATTTTGAGCAGCTTCTTTGGATTGCGTGAATAAGGAAATATTTGGCTAAATAGATAAAACAGACTCCACTGGTGAAAACCTTCCCACGTATTTAATGGTTTCTAATACATGCTGGGACACTTTGGTGATTCATTTATTGAATAAAAGCCAGAACAAATTATTCTCTGAGCAAACAGGATGGGGCCCAAGGGGAGATATTTATCAGGATCAGTTAAAGACAAATACATAAAACATGCTCAGAGTTAGGATATATTCTATTATTCGGAGTCAGTAGTCTAACTAAAATCGTTATTCAATATTTTGAGAAATCAGCCACAGTGACACAGCTTATGTCCTATGAGTTTTACCCACAACCAAAACAGAAAGGAAGGAAGGAGAGGACGGAAGGAAATCATAGCAATGTTCAAAACAGAGGGGAAAGAGGATAAGCAACTTCAGACTCAGTATATTCATTTAAAGATGTATTAGGTGTTGTAAATCTGTATATACATATCTACTCCTTAGCTAAATACTAAAATCAAAAACAACTGACAATACTAGGTACTCAATAAATATTTACTGAATAAATAAATAAACATTTGTCAAAATAAGCGAAATAGCCACTCTTCCGTATTCGTCTTCCTAGATGAGGACACATTTACTGAAACATGCTTACTCTCATTTTGTTGCTGTTATTCCATATGAAACAAAGCTATATAACTTGCTTCAATTCATGAGATTCTTTTCTGCTCTCTTACTATCATTTAATTTTTTTCCTGTCATTCCAAACTCACCTTCTTCAATACATTCTTTCTTTCCTCCATCCTTTTAGGTCAGCTCTTGATTCTTTTGGCTTATCACAGTGGGCATGCTTCAGTTTAGTGATACCGCAGATAGCTGACTGAGAGAACTCTATTCTCATTCAATGAATGAGAAATGGATGCTTTCAGCATCAGAATTTTCCACTTATAGGAGTTATACCAATTAAGGAATAAAAAGGCCCCCAACAGGGATGCTCCAGATAGGGGTGCCCCACGTAGAACAGAGGGACTAGAGTTCCTAGAGCTGCATTCCAGGTCCACAAAGACGGATTGATTAGTCTACTGCTGATCCTAAATTTAAAATAAAAAATTTATTTTACCTACTCACCAAACTTCACGAATCTCCGGTTTAGGAAGTAGGTTACCACATAAGTCAAACATTCTTTGAAAGAAATTTTTTAAAAATCAAATTTTCTCTGCTTGTTACAACTAACTTAGAAAAAATTAAAGTCATTTCTCTAAGTATTTCACAGGTAGAAAGCAAGCAATGTAAAACTTGTGAGAAATGGCTGACATTTATGAAGTAGTTTATTGTCAACTACATAGCTATAGATAGCTATAAAACATAGGACAGTTGTTGGGAACTTGAGGGAATCAGTGATACGTCTCACATTTCCTCTGGATCACACACTTATAAGACTATATCTAAGCTGGTTTTTGGATGCGCAGAAGCAGAAAACTGAAAGAGTGAAAAGTTCTTGGGAAATACGTTGCAGGTATAATTATACCCCTTAGGTAACAAATGTTGCAGTCCTTCCCTTCCTGCCCACTTTATCCCAACTCTTGCCCCAAATATTTCACAGAATTTGTCTGACTGTAATCTTGCTTCTCCTGCCTTCTAGTTTTAAGTAGCATTTTTGAAAGCTTTTAAAGTGAATTTGAAAGATGTTTCCCCCTTTGGGTGTGAATTCATTCAGTCAGTCTTTGAGGGCTTAAGACCTTAAGATCCTTAAGACTTCGTGAGTAGTCTGTCTTCTTGAAATGAATTCCAGTTAGGCCCAAGTAGCCCAAGTTAAGTGGTCTAGGTCAATCTGACGATTCTGGAGGGGTCAGTTTGTCATCATCTGTTATAAAACACAGTGCCAAAACTTAAAGCCTTCCTTTTCCATTTCCTTATAAAGATAACCAGGGAATATTCCATCTCCTCTGACATCTGTTACTGTTGCTACCACCTTCAGTTCTTTCCTTGTCACCATTGATATCCTGAGTTCCTCTTTTTCCAAAAAATCACTATCCCCCTCTTTTTCCCATCTCTTCCCCGTCGGGAAGCAGCCTCCCCTTGGGCTGGAGAAACACAACCAACTGGTTGAGATGATTGAAATTTAGAAGTTTAAAGGAGGTGCCCCATAAACTGTGATGAAGCCTCACTGGCTGGGCTGGTGTCTCGTCTCTGAGCTTAGAGGACTTGCCCGTGAAGCTGGCACTCAGACCTTTAAGGATGATGTTCCAGCCAACTGTGCTGGTGTCACTGAAGAGGCACACTGGGATTAGTTCTGTGAGCACTGGAAAAACTGCAAACTGGAATCAGCTGCTGCTACCAGAATGATCTACCACTGCAGGGTGAAAAAGTGTTTCTAGGGTGCATGAAAATAACAAGCAGAAAGGCAGACTCAGAGAGAAATAAGATGGAGCAAGTCCTTTCATCCTCTTCCAGCCTTCTGCTCACTCCCTAGTGCCTTCTAATGGCAGAGCCAAACAGGTAGCCCACAGAAGAAGGAAAAGTGTGGTAATTCACATTCCAGCTTCACAAAGTGGACTACAGAAGGTTGGGTTTAAAGTTGAGAGACAATAGTTTAATAAATGGTATAAGAAGTTATTCAAAATCAAAAGTAAATTCTCAAAGTTTCTGTTTCTATTCATAGAGTTCTCTAAAATGCTCATAGTCTTTACTAATGTGCATGAAATGGTTCTAGAGGTCAATGAAAGCAAGACAAGTGCAACAGCACTAAAATAAATTATTTTCTATATTTAGTACAGAGTACTATGCTTGATAACATTTTTAGGTTTAATGAGAAATATATGCATTATTCAACTTTACATTATTTGACACATTTAACCTATCTTTCACCAGACCTCTTATTCTTTGTTGACAGAACCAATCTGCCTTTATAAAGATGGAAAATGCCAGAACTTCTTTTCCCAGCCTCCTTTGCAGCTAGGCAAGGGCATATGATCTGATGCTCACCAATGAGTTCTGATGGGCAGTCTGCTTGTGAGTTCTAGCAAAAACTTCTCCTAATAAAGGAAGACCGGGGCCGGCCTGGTGGCACAGCAGTTAAGTTCGCATGTTCCGCTTTGGCGGCCCAGGGTTCGCCGGTTCAGATCACGGGTGCAGACATGGCACTGCTTGACAAGCCATGCTGTGGCAGGCATCCCACATATAAAGTAAAGGAAGATGGGCATGGATGTTAGCTCAGGGCCAGTCTTCCTCAGCAAAAAGAGGAGGATTGGCAGCAGATGTTAGCTCAGGGCTAATCTTCCTCAAAAAAAATTTAAAAAAAGGAGACAGAAGGGAGGAGAGGTCGTTTCTCTTTTTTGCAGGCATAGTGGAGTCTGCAAGTGATGCTAGGAACTGCTTTTGCCATCTTGTAATTATGAAGAGAAACAGAACTGTAAAAGAAGGCGGAGGAAAAAGTAAACAACATTAAACTCTCCTCCTACTTGACATCTCATAGAGGATAGTAAGTTTCTCAATATTTCTGCCACTTTAAATTCTATGTCTGGTTACTTAAAGTGATAAGATACTGAACTTCTCCTTGAATAAAACTTTGGGTATATGCTAATCATGATTGTGTGGTCAGAGCAAGTTGTATAATTTTCCATCTGTCTAAACATAGCACAAAGGGCATACTCCTAGATAAAAATTTCTAAAAACTGAATTTGAAACACACACCCACATAATAATACATTAGGATTAAGTATGATTTCAAGGAACAATGAGGTTTAAGGTTATTAACAATAAGCTTGCTTCTGACACTTGTTCTTTGTTTTTCTGAATATTGTTACTGCTTGGGTCCAGTTACTGTCAATAAAAAGATTCTGAGAGTTCAATTAAGTAATAAGAGGCTAGAACAGAAAATGTGGGGGGTTTTGTTGTTTGTTTTGAGTTTTTCAGTTCCCATGGTATTTGCATTTCTTTCTTGGGCGATTTTGTCTTTTGCTACTTGCATTTAAACACTGATCTCTGGAGGATGGATTTTAATGCAAAGTTCAAAGCATTGAAACACTATAATGATAATTTTACCCTTAAAAAGTAAAAGTGGTTATATATTCTTACTAAGAATTGAGAGATCAAGTTACAAGAGAAGAAATAACAAATAGTTCTATTAATATTCTAATATTTTGACTTATAAACATAGAATAAAGTAGACTAGTGGCTCAGAGTATAGATATCTTATCAGAAAAAATTTTGGAATAAAAAATAATCCACATTCTGAAAATTATAGTTCAATACTAGGAAAGTGGAGATCTAAAAATAATTCCTGGAAGGGGGGTATCTTTCTCATTAAATACTTCTGTACATCCTTATTGACATGATAATAATGATATCAAAAGTTTGTCAAATCCTAAGTGACCTTCTCTCTTTTGATTCCCCAGAGAATCAAAATAAATTGTGGAGCATATATCTAGGAATTTTCTAATTATTGTACACAAAATATCATCTCAATGATTACATTCTAGATGACTTTTGTTGCTTCAGTGTTTTGTAAATGTTGGATAATGTCAACAATGCAGTTCAACCAGTAACTGATTCTCTGTTATGTGCCACAATCTTGGATACAGAGATCAAGAAGCTCACCAATTTATAGGGCAAATAGACACAAGCACATGGCTAGAACATGATGTATGTGCACCGACTGATGAGTTTTGCAGATTCAAAGGCATCAGAGAGGGTGAAAGCTGTTTGGTGTATCTAGGGAGAAACTGAGTCAGAAAAATCTTGCCAGAGGAAGTTATACCTGAGTTGGATTTTGCAAGAAAATTAGTTTAATAGGCAGCCAGTATGAAAGAAAGGAAATTCCAGGAATACTCCTTTCCTCCCACAAATTTCTATGGAACATAATAGACTAAAGGTTCAAAGACATGAACTGCTGGTCTTTGGATGTTGCTAGAAAGTAAAGTACACATGGTGAGAACTGGGGCATGAGAGAAAGACAGGGAGCCTGGCCTGAAGGGATTATGTAACTTGCAGAAGAGGTTCATGTGATTCTTCAGAAGAGGAGACTCTGAGGAACTTTTGCGTCAGGACCGTCACCCTGATGGCAGCATGAAGTCCAAAAGTAGTCAGGCCAGTTAAGAGGCTATGAAAATACTCAATCAAGAAATGAAAAGCATCTGAAAGGACATGGTTTGTGATTCTGTGAATGAAATGCACTAACCAATTAAGCCCAGAATTCCCTTGCACCTTCACTATCGATATTTATGAATGTTACATATGCGAAGACTTGGAGATTATGAAAATAACCCAGAGCAGGCAACATGCAGATAACAGGACTTGAAGGATTAGTAAGAGTATCTCCTCAACCTTTCTGACCCTTGATACTTAACGCTACATTCTCTTCTCCTCTCCTCTCTGCCCACTGAAGTTTTAGTCCCTTCTCTTCCACCCAGTCTCATTGTCTTCCATTCTCGTGACCTCTTTGTCTTCCATTCCTGCTTCCATTTTTTTTCTCTTATACTTTTTTTTCCCCTCTCCTCCAGTTGAGAACTGATGATGGATAAAACAGCAAATGCAAAAATAACAAATATTTTAAGAGACCAACCAAAGCCTCTAGATCAGGATGACTGTGTTCACTATGCACAGCGTATGTTTTAGGTCCTGAGGGGAGCTGCAGAAAGGGAACATGAGGCACAATCCCTGCCTCAAAGGATTTAACCAGAAAAAGAGGATAAAAAATAACATCTAAATTATCTTTCTCGGAAGGAAACACCTCAGGATTGAGATAAGTGCGTTTACTATTGCAAAAACCCCGTTGAAGTGTCATGGACATGAGGTTACAAAGTAGATGTGACCTGATTCTTGTTTGATATCATTGGATTATGGTCTTTAGAAATTCATTCACAGCTGTTCTCAGGTTTCAGTTGATTAGGGCATGAGATTCACAGAATCATTGACTTTGGAGAAGAGAGCTGGATAACCTTAAGTAACAGTGGAAAATGTTGTCTAGTTACTGGTGGCAGTATGAAAGAAAAGCACACAAAAAAGGAAACGAAATGTAATAATAGATAAGTACTCACAGTGTCCTTATGAGGTCAGGAAGGACATGCATTGTCTCTCTTTCTATAGATGACCTACAAAGATTAATGTGTATAAAGAGAAAGAAAAAAGATGGGGATTCAACCTATAAGGGGATACGGTTTTAAGTAAGGTAACAAGTTCTAATTACTTTTAAAAGTGTTGTCTGAAGCAGGCGTATGTAGGCCATGAGAGGAAGGATATTATCATATTATCGCAATAACTTTTTTATTTTAAACAAACCTTACTCTAATTGGTAATTTGGCCTATTTTTTTTTTCCTGTGACACTGTATTGTGCATATATGTATTCTGTTCCTCTGACATTGAATGCTCTTAAAAGCTAAAATTCAGGAAAAACTTAGGAAAAAATTCTACCACTCACAATGGGCTTTCTAGGAGGGACAGTCTCTTCTTTACATCAATATAGTTTATGTGCAACAGCCTCTGCCTACAGGCCACAAGGGAAGGACTCTCAGCTGGAAAGATTCCTTTGACAACAACCCTCTTTTAAGAAAGAATGATTGTGTGGGAAATATCAAAGTATTGTGATTTGAAAGTGTTTCTTTGTATGTGTGCTTCTCTACAAGGATGGTAGAGGGACTAAGGTTAAATTCTAGTCAACCATCTCTATGTTGTTCTTTCATTAATTATTTATTGGAGGATGAAATTTATTTCCTTGCTCTCTGGTAATAGCTGTCTGCCCAAAAGCTGAAGTATTCCCTGTCTTGAGAGCATCAAGTCCTATTTTGTATTATATGGAGCAATGTGAATCTACTACTTTTGATGTCTTTGACCCATAAAAAAAGAAATTTTTATTTTGGGAATAGCTAACTCAGTAGTAGTGTTGAAAAAAATGAACAATTCTCTGAAACAGGCAGGTAGAATATTTTTGTATTTCTGGGTCAGAAGGAGAGCTTTCAGGCAACATTATAATATTCTGTTAACTTCACTCCTTGAACATGGAATTTTGGTTTTGTTATTATTAAATCATTCAGGAACATATTGTGCAAAATTTTACAAAATATTTTGTCTGCCCAATAAATGAGAAATATAGAATTCAACGAAGATGTCAAATTGACCTATAGGCATAGCCAAGGTCATAGCCTATGTACATTGCACCAGTCATGGAAATAGCAGGTGAACTCAGTTTTCTTGTTTTAGTCACTGTCTTCAGTCTGCTCTCAAGTGTGTAGCTCCTGAATAGGGAATGCTCACAAAAGTCCAGCGTACTCGCTTTGACTAACATGCAGAGTTTCTCAACGGGGACAGCGGGAGCACTAGTTTCACTGGGCAGGGCAGTTCTTTGTAAGCATTTAGCACCCCTGGCTGTCTTAATCTGTTCAAGTTGCTGTAACATAATACCTTAGACTGGGTATTCTGTAACAATAACTGTACTGTAATAAACTGTAAATAAACATAAATAAAGCTGTAAATAAACATTTGTTTCTCACAGTTCTGAAGGCTGGAAGTCCCAGGTCAGGGTGCCACCGGTGGTCAGATTCTTGGTGAGGACTCTGTTCCTGATTTACAGGCGGCCGTCTTGCTGTATCCTCACATGAGGCAGAGGGCAAGCTCTAGTCTCTTCATCCTCCTATAAGGGCACTAATCCCACGATGGGGGTTCTACTCTCATGACCTTATCCAAATCTAATTACCTCTAAAGCCTTCACCTCCAAATGCCATCATGTTGGGGATTAGGGCTCCAACATATGAATTTTGGTGGGACACAAACATTCAGTTCATAGCATTAACCCCAATACACTAAATGCCAGTAGGAGGCCTCGGTATTGTGGCTACAAAGGAAAAAACACTTTCACAGAATTTCCAAAGCATCTAAGTGGAACCTTCCCCTTAATCTGTCTCTTCATCCTCTCTCTTACTCAACTTCTCTTTTTTTCTCCTTCCTTCTCTCTCCACCTTTCTTTACCTCATAAATTCCAGAGAATCATTACCATCCAAAGATCCAAAATGTAAACACCATTGTAATGTATTCAGTGCTACATACACTAACAATTCTTGTTAACTTTTTTGCCTGCTTTAAAGAAAAATTTCAGTAACCACTATAGATTTCAATATGTTTTCTTGACCTAGGACAAGAAAACCTTTCCTCATTCCAGGGTCCCACTTTATCATTCTGCCTTTTGTAAATGTAATTTAAGGTGCCTTTGTGCAATATTCTCTTTATTTTTTTTTTAATATTCTCTTTATTTTTAGCTCATGAAAGAAGTATGGTATAATTCTAATACATTTTACATGCCATATATTTAATATTAATCTTCCATGATTCCTGACCTCAGTATTTTCTCAAGATTATCTGTTTTGCCTAAAGTTTACAGAACCTGCTCTGCTTATTTTTTCAAGGAACTACTTCCCTACATATCATCAACCCATGAAATTTTGCTGGAAAATCAAGGATCTGTCTGCTATGCTATAAGCAGTTAGTTGATTAAATAGAGAACTACTTATCTGTGCTCTGGACACTTAAAAACAGTCAAAACTCAGATTTTATTAATGGAACATTCCAGCTGTTTTAAAAGATACTATAAGTTGCATGATTGTACTGGCAATTGATGACCACCAAGAAAATGAGTAGTTTACGTATATAACTCGGAATGTAGGTGAGAGTGAGTCACATTTAACCGTCCTTTGTTTTCTTTATGTAGCAGTATATGTTGAACTGGAAGTATACCTTTCAGCTCTAAATTTGATACAGCACACCTGCAAGTTGGAGATTATCGCACTGGCATTTCTGAGGCTATCAGTTTTCCCCACATTTACTTTGTGATAGTTGAAAGACTTCGGACATTTGGGATCCTTCTTGATTTATAAGATAAACCATATATCATATCACAGCATTTCCCCACTTAACCCCTCAGTGTGTTGCCATCACACTCACCTTCTATGCCTGGCCCTCAGAGTCCTGCCTGAAAAGGCTCCTTGCTAACCTGTGATCCTCTTTCTTTCTCCATGGGCCTGCATTCATGGCGCTCCACTTCATTCACGGCGCTCCAATGACCTTCTGTTCCTCCAACATGAGAAACTCTAATCCCTGGAATTGTGAACTCTTGTTTGAAACTAGAATACAAATTCCCTAAGGTCTTGGGCCTCACTGTGCTATGGATAATCCAGGATAATCTCTATATTTTAAGGACAAAGTGATTAGAAACTCGAACTACGTCTGCACAGTCCCTTTTGCCATGTTATATGGCATGTTCATGGTCCTGGGGATTAGAGCATGGAGTCTTCTTGGGGTCCATAATTCTGTCTACCACATTTTAGTGCATATCGATCCTTTTCATTCTTTTAATTGCTACATGGTTTTTCACACTATGGGTTCCATAATTTATTTATCTAGGTCCTAGAAAGTTATTTACTTTTTTTCCAATTTTAAAAATTATAAATAATATTGCAATAAATATCTTTGTAGGCATATTTATGCACAAGTGAAGACATTTCTTTAAGATACATCCCAAGAAGTGGCTTCTATGAGACAAAGAATATATTCGTTTTGCATTTCTTATGGATGCTGCTAAACTGCAAATATTTACCAGTCTACAATCCTGCCAATAGTTTGAGTCTGCCTCTTTGTCCACATGTCCATCTAACCAGTCCTGGAGAGTATCAGCTGTTTAGGGGGGAGAAGGTTAATATAAGTGGTAAAAATAATTCGTTGTTTTGATTTACATTTTCTAATTATAATACTAAAGATATCATGAATATTACTTGGGTTTATAGACCATTTTCAATCGTGTGTGAACTGGTCATCATATTCTTTAACTTTTTTCTGTTCTTTGCTCTTTTTTTCAATGATTTTTATGTTTTTTTCTCTTGCTGGTATGCAGGAGCTCTTTATATATTTAAATTTTAATCTTTATTGTTTATATCTTTATATAATCTATATCATATAGACAGATGGATGGATAGACAGATAATAGAGTAAATGTTTTCTCCTAGTTTTGCTCTGTTTATGTTGTCTCATATAATTTTTTTATAGGAAGTCAAATTTCTAAGGATTTTTTCATAAATTCTAAGATGTTATATCTTCTCATACTTTTCTTAGGAAGTTGTACCATACTGTCTCTCTCTCTCTCTCTCTATATATATACACATGTATATACTTAAAATCTCATCTATTTACTCTTAAAATACTTTTGTAGTTATTTTGTTTTGTTCTTGTAATTTTCTTAGTTTAATAGCTCTTTAACACATATTAGTTTGATCCACCATTGTTAGTTTAATTCACATTTGTTTGTTTGATAGCTCTTTTATCTACGTGAAAATATTATTATTTGTTTTTATTTAGTGATCTTGTGTGTGCAATTATATTATCAATTCTTCTAGTGATTCCTTTTGTAACTTTAAACAACATTCTTCAACCTCTATTTTATGTTTCATTAAATTTAAGAAGTATATATTATCTCTCCACTGAGAAATATAAGGAAATTAACATACATACGCTTTCTTCCATTGACCTCCAACTTCAAATACGCTCTTGTCTTATCTCTGTTTTACCTTGGTAAGGTTTATGTCATTTATATTGTGCATCTTATTTGTTTGTTTGGGTTCTACATTTAAATGGACTTGATGCCTATCACCAGCCATTTACCACAGTTTTTTCTCTTTATTTCTTAGTTGGTTGGATTTATTCAACAAGTTGTTGGGGTTCTTTATTTTCTTTGGGATTTTTTGTTAACTTTTTCTGTTTCCAGAAGGGCATAGCAGCACTATATTCCCTGAGTTCTTTCATGACTTTTATGGTCATTTTTACTTGCAGGACATCCTGTAATATTTGTGGGACGATCGGTCTTAATCTCAGTAGTGTATACACACTCCTCTGTAGTCTCCTTTTATTGAAAGCTGCCTTGCAGAAATCTGACACCAACTTGATATTTCCCTTCCTAGAGATGATCTGATTTCTTCTGCTTCAACATCTAAGAATCTCTTCTTTATCCTTGAAGTCCAATAACTTGAGCAGGTGTATGTCAGTTTTCACAGCTCTTTTCCTATGAGAAAAGCATCAATAACATTTCCTCCATTTTACAATTGTGCATAGATTGAAGCTCCAAGAGATTGGCTTTTGCACAGTTGTACAGTGAACCAACGTTGTTAGAACTCCCAGTCTAAGCTTGACCTCATTGCCGGGCATCTGTACAAGTCTTCTTTATTGGCCTTTCAGGTTATGGGTCTTTTAAGTTTCAACCTGTACAAAAGTCCATTCATTTAAGCAGTCTTATGGGCTTTTGATAATTTTCTGCACTTATCTATTTAAGTCAAAGCAGTTGGAACATTTTACCTATTTTGGTTTCTTTGACTCCCTGGCGCATTTCTTAGAGCACTTCCCTAAGCTAAGGTTCTACCCCTCCTTCATTCACCTATAACAAATCCTGAGCTAAATGTATATATTTGTTTTCAATTTTATCTTTCTCTCTTCCTGAGAGATATAAATTCAGAATTTCAAGAAATCTACTTCCCTGCACTCTCAAGGCATTTTTTATGACTAGTGTCGAGCGCTAACCACACTGTATTCTGCTCAGTTGTATAAGGGCCTATTTCCTGAAATAGGCAGGTTAGCTCTAGACGAGGAATGAAGATTCATTCATCTATATCTGTCATCCTTTTCTTCTGCCCTCTACCTCTTTCTTACGTACACCCTATATACCCCTTTCTATTCATAGCACGTAACAGGCACAATAGATATTCATTGACTTGAATCCAATTATTTACTTCTTTACGATCCCAACATTTTGAGTGCTGTGAATATTTTAGAACTGGCCTTATGTCCTTGGTTTCTAAAAGACAATAGGAGTTCAAATACCTTTAATAATTCAAGAAACTATTAAATCACATTACTTTCAAAAAGGATAATGCTAATCCAACCCTGCAGGAGAATATTTTTCATGGAATACAGTGTCTTTTAAAATCTAAATAAATGTACATGCCATATCTCTGTATGTTTTGGAAAAGATATCGAAATTCATAGAACTTGACATGATGATAGATACAGGGGAAAATCCACATTAAAAAACAATTTTTCACACATACACTTTTCATCCTAGACTTGGTTTCTACTTCTCAGAATTTAATCTTGAAACACATTTCTATGAATAATATGTTGAACACGCCGTAGGTTCTGACCATCTGTGTGATTTATCCTTTGAAATGTTCCCTTGAATCTTGAAATCTATCCAAAACCACAGTACCTAGTTTTTAAATTTATCTTCCTAACTTTTACCTGTGAAATTACCATTACAGAAACTTACCCACACTCAAGGCTTAATGGTTCTGGATCTTGCACAATTCCAGAAATACCATCTTTGAATATCTCTGAGAGAGAACCTTGTTACACACTGATTTACAATGTCCTTACCTTCTGTTTATCCATATAATGAGTCATTTAGCAAAGGGGCTAAGTGCTTATGCTCTAGTCTGCTAGAAAACTGAAAAAAGAATCTTGAGGGGAATATATAATTGGAACACATGTGACTAAGACCTATCTCAGTAATAATAATACCACTCATCACTACCATGTGTTATTAAGCACTTACTGTGGACCAAGCTTTAGCTAAAGGCTTTATGTACATCATTTCACTTAATCTTCACACCTATAAGGCTATCAGTCTCATTATGTTAATTTCACTGATGTGGCAACTGAGACTCAGAAAGGTTAGGTAACATTTCCAATATCACACAGCTGGCTTGTGGCAGAATCAGGATTAGAATGCAAAATAAAAGATGACTTCAGAGTTTATGCTCTTAATCCTTTTGCTGTCTGCCTTCCTCTACCATAACCTGCTATAGACTATGTTGGGCACAAAGCCAGAGAAACAGATGAGCAGACAGAGGCCTAAGCATGGCAAGAATTCAAGGGCTAAAACTGAAATGAGACAAGTGAGGTATATCCATTTCAAAGATCACACTTTTTTAAAAGACACAGGTGCATTGCAGCAGGTGCACCTGTTTATGTTTGCCTCTGCGTTTTTATGCTTGGATTCAGTTCTTGAAAACCACTTATTTGACATAATGAGAGAGAATCACTCTGCATGCTATAATTAAAAAATTAAATCTGTCTCAAATAAATTAAGAATATGTGCAAATGCGTATTCCATTCCTTTTAGGACAAGAGTAGGTGGGAATAATAATAGCTCCACAGATGTAACTCTTACAGGTACGACCAGCTCTGTAACTTTGTCGATACTCAGAATGATGGTAGCATCAAAAGGTGAACATCCTCAATGTGAGTCAATAGTAAGAAATTGTGTAGAAGACTTAGTCAGTTCTTTGTAACCAAATTCAACTTCCGTTCAATTATTGTACTTCTTCACAAGTAGTTGCCCTTTTATGCCAGTTTTGTGGAGTCATAAATATTGCTTAGCACTCATGGGCTGATTATTCAGACTGGTCTTTCTGGGCATTCATGGGTCTAGAGTCTGCTGATGATCAGGCTGACTCTCAAATAGCAGCTCCCTATGCTTTCAAAATGCAAGCACATACCAGCTCCTCCTTCAACATTTTGTAGAACTGATCCTTTTTTCCCTTGAAGTTAAGTCCAGCAACAGATAAAGAGACTAAGAGAGCTCATTTGGCAGAACTCAGGACTTTCTTCATTCATTCACCCAACTTTTCTTAAGTATCAGAAATGATGAGAAAGATAGGCTAAAAGGAATTAGCATGGTTTGTTATGGCAGTATAACCAATACAGTATAAATATAATTCTTTCTGCATTATAGAGTTTATTAAATTACTTATTAGCTTTGCATATAATTAAAATATTATTCCCCATAAGCATTGGAAACCACATTTATACTCACATGGAATTTTCATGGGACGGGGGATGTGTTGAGATACATTGATTGAATTTTGTTTTTGTTTTTCTTTTTGATTTTGCTGGGGAAGATTCACCCTGAGCTAACATCTGTTGCCAATCTTCCTCTTTTTGTATGTGAGCTGCCACAACAGCATGGCCACTGACAGACGAGTGGTGTAGGTCTGCCCCTGGGAACCAAACCCAGGCCGCCGAAGCAGAGCACAGCAATCTTAACCACTAGGTCACTGGGGCTGGCCCTGATTTTGGTTTTGATATTAGATTTCTACCTTAATATCACCTCAGGAATTCTAATGCTGATCCTCATCACATGAGTTCTAAAGGAATAGATTTTTTTTTCCACAATGTCATTTAATCTGAATTGGCAATACCAGCAATTTAAAGAATAATGTGGTGTTAAATGGAATGATAAAGTTTTTGTATTTTTAATTCTTGAATCCCTGAAATGGCAAAAAGAATCTTACATTCAAGTATGAAGTACTTGAAAATCCATAACTAATTATTTTTTGAAGTACTCCTATTCAAAGTAAACAGAAGAAAAGAAATAATAAGAATTAAAGCAGAAGTCAATACATTTGAAAACAATAAATGAGTAGAGAAAAATCAATGAAATCAAAAGCTGATTCTTTCAAAAGATCAATAAAATTGATAGCCTCTAGCCAAGCTAACTAAAAAATTAATAATAAGAAAGAGAGGACACTAATTACTAATATCAGAAATGAAAGAGGGGACATCACTACAGATTCTGTGGACATAAAAGGATAATATAGGAATACTATGAATAACTCTATGCCAGTAAAGTTGATAACCTAGATGAAATGGACCAATTCCTTGAAAGATACGATTTGCCAAAACTCATGCAGGAAGAAATAGACAATCTGAATAGGCCCATATCTATTAAAGAAATTGAATAAATAATTAATAACCTTCCAAAACATAAGGTACCAAGCCCATTTGGGCTCAGTGATGAGTTCTACCAAACATTTAAGGAAGAAATTTTACCAATACTGCACAATCTCTTTCACAGGTTAGAAGCAGAGGGAATACTTCCTAACTCATTCTATGAGGCGAGAATTACTCTAATACCAAAACCAGACAAAGACGTTACAAGGAAAGAAAACTGGAGACCAATGTTTCTCATGAACATAGATGCAAAATTCCTCAACAAAATTTTAGCAAATTAAATACAACAATGTATAAAAAGAATTATACACCATGAAAAAGTGTGATTTATCCCAAGTATGCAAGGCTAATTCAACGTTTGAAAATCAAGTAATGTAATCCATCACATCAACAGGGCGAAAAATAAATCATATGATATTGATCATGTCAATAGTTGCAGAAAAAGCATTTGACAAAATCCAACACCCATTCATGATAAAAATTCTCAGTAAACTAGGAATAGAAGGAAACTTCCTCAACTTGATAAAGAATATCTACAGAAAACCTACAGCAGACATCATTCTTAATGGTGAGAAACTCAAAGCTTTCCTTCTAAGATCAGGGACAAGGTAAGGATGTCCCATCTCACTACTCCTTTTCAACATCTTACTGGAAGTTCTAGCTAATTCAATAAGACAAGAAAAGGAAATAAAATGTATATAGATTAGCAAGGAAGAAATAGAACTGTCTTTATTCACAGATGACATTATTATCTATGTAGAAAATCTAAAAGAAGCAACAAAAAAATTCTGGAAATAAGCAATTGTGGCAAAGTTGCAGTATACAAGGTTAATATACAAAAGTCGATTGCTTTCCTATATACTAGCAATGGATAAATGGAATTCGAGATTAAAAACACAACACTATTTACATTAGCATTCCCCCAGAATGAAATGCTTACATATAAATCTAACAAAATGTGTGTAAGATCTATATGAGGAAAACTACAAAATTCTGATGGACAAAATCAAAGAAGAGCTAGATAAATGGAAAAATAAATGTTCATGGGTAGGAAAACTCAATATTGTCAAGATGTTAGTTCTTTCCAACCTGATCTATAGATTGAATGCAATTCCAATCAAAATCCCAACAAGTTATTTTGTGGATATCAACAAATTTATTCTAAATTTTATAGGGAGAGACAAAACACCCAGAATAGCCAACACAATGTTGAAGGAGAATAATAAAGTTGTAGGACTGACACTATCTGACTTCAAGACTTACTATATAGCTACAGTAATCAAGAAGGTGTGGTATTGATGAAAAAATAGGCAAGTAGATCAACAGAACAGAATAGAGAGACCAGGAATAGACCCACATAAATATAGTCAACTGATCTTTGACAAAGAAGCAAAAGCAATACAGTAAAGCAAAGATAGTCTTTTCAACAAATGGTGCCAGAACAACTGAATATCCATATGCAAAAAAAAGTGATTCTAGACACAGACCTTACCCTTCACAAAAATTAACTCAAAATGGATCACAGATCTAAATGTAAAATGCAAAACTATAAAACTCCTAGAAGATAACATAGGAGAAAACCTAGATGGCATTAAGTATGGTGATGACTTTTTAGATACAACACCAAAGGCTTGATCCATGAAATAAATAATTGATAAACTGGACTTCATTCAAGTTTAAAACTTCTGCTCTGTGAAAGACAAGGTCAAGCAAATTATAATACAAGCCACAGACTGGGGAGAAAATATTTGCAAAAGACATGTCTGATAAAGGACTATTATCCAAAATATACAAAGATTCTTAAAACTCATTAAGAAAACATGCAACCTAATTTAAAAATGAGCCAAAGACCTTAACAGACACCTCATGAAAGAAGATGTAGAGATGTCAAATAAGGATATGAAAAGATGCTCCACATCATATGTCATCAGGGAAATACAAATTGAAACAACAATGAGATACCACTACGCACCTGTTAGAATGGCCCAAATCCAAAACACTGACAACACCAAATGCTAGTGAGGATGTGGAGCAACAGAAACTCTTCATTCATTGCTAGTGGGAAAGCAAAATGGTACAGCTACTTTGGAAGACAGTTTGGCAGTTTCTCACAAAACTAACCATGCTGTTACCAGAGGATCCAGTAGTTGTGCTCCTTGATGTTTACGCAAGGAGTTGAAAATTTATGTCCACACAAAAACTTGCATACGGATGTTTATAGCAGCTTTATTCATAATTTCCAAAACTTGGAAATTTGTCCTTCAGTAAGTGAAAGTATAAATAAACTGTGGTATATCCAGACGATGGAATGTTATTAAGACTGAAAAGAAATAAGCTAACAAGACGTGGAGGAACCTTAAATTCATATCACTAAATGAAAGAAACCAACCTGAAAACATCACATAGTATATCGTTACAACTATCTGACATTCTGGAAAAGGTGAAACTATGGAGGCAGTAAAAAGATCACTGATTGCCAGAGGTTGGGGTGGGGTTGAAGGGATGAATAGGAGGAACACAGGATTTTTAGGGCAGGGAAAATACTCTGTAAGATACCATAATGATGGATACATGCCATTATACATTTGTCTAAACCCATACAATGTACAACACCAAGAGTGAACTGTAACGTAAGCTATGCACTTAGGGTGATTATGATGTGTCAATGTAGGTTCATCAGTTGTAACAAATGTACCACTCTAGGGAGGGATGTTGATAATGAGGAAGTTATGCATGTGTAGGGGCAGAGAGTATATGGGAACTCTATGTACTTTCCCTGGTCTATAAACTAAAATCTTTAGGAGCCAGCATAATGGCATAGTGGTGAAGTTTGCCTACTCCACTTTGGCGGCCCAGGGTTCGTGAGTTTGGATCCTGGACATGGACCTACACACCACTCATCAAGCTAGGCTGTGGCGGCATCCCACACACAAAATAGAGGAAGATTGGCACAGATGTTAGCTCAGGGATAATCTTCCTCAAGCAAAAAGAGGAAGGGGCCGGCCCAGTGGCACAGTGGTTAAGTTCGCACATTCTGCTTTGGCAGCCCAGGGTTCAATGGTTCAGATGCCGGGTGTGGACCTATGCACCACTTGTCAAGCCATGCTGTGGCAGGCGTCCGAGATATAAAGCAGAGGAAGAGGGGCACGGATGTTAGCTCAGGGCCAATCTTTCTCAGAAAAATAAAAGAGGAGAGTGGGCGGGAGATGTCAGGGCCAATCTTCCTCACCTAAAAAATAAACAATAAAACCTTTTAAAAAAGTAATCCAAGTTTTCTTTTAAAAGATCTATCTAAGCTTTTCTTTTCTGGTTTTATATATTATTAATCTCAGCAGATAAAATATTGAAAAGGACCGACCCTGATATTTCACATAAGCAATATTAATAGCAAAACAATTCTGCAACATGTTTGTGGTCAAAAGAAAATTAAAATTCTATTGCATAAATATTCATGAGACAAAATGATGTGATAACATGAACATTTTTCACAAGGGGTATATATTTTTATATATCCCTAATTGAGAAAGTAGACTTCAAAGATGGGCAATAACAATATAGTCATGCACCGCATAATGTCATTTCAGTCAATGATGGACTACATGCACAATGGTAGTCTCATAAGATTAGTACCATATTGCCTAGGTGTGTAGTAGGCTATACCATCTAGGTTTGTGTAAGTGCACTCTATGATGTTTGCCCAGTGATGGAATCACCTAATGATGCGTTTCTCATCCCAGTCATTAAGAGGCGCATGACTGTACAGTTATCCTTCACGTACTTATTACCCAGAAATTTCACTGTGAAAATAATTTTAAATTACTTCACCTGGTAAAGAATACTAGATTCACCGTATTTATATCTGGTTATTATGTGTAGAACAGATTGAAGCCAAATATCCACCCTCCAGTGTCCTGGTTCCCAGATTGAGATTTTCTCATTTTAGGGACACTAGAAGGCATTTGTTAAGGGCTACGGTGCAGTTTTCAATATGTCGATATGTTTTATGAAAATCACATATGTGCCTTTGAGAATGATGCAATAGTTAATGAAACTCCAACTCCATTTGATTTGGCTTACATTTGTCACTGAGGGTGGCCATCCTGGTATCTCTTGCTATTGATAAAGTTCTGGCTGGCAGCTAGAGATAGTACATTCTATGGGCTACTGGGTTACATGTTTCTGATTAACAAGAAGGAGATGGGCCAGTTAATCATTACTTAATAAATATTATTCTATAAATACACTTTTTCTAAATTCAGCATCTACCACATGGAGAAATAAAAGAGATCCTTGGGGGTAAAAATTGTAGTGACTATTAAATGATCAATCAAAATTATCCCAAATCAAGGCAGAAAAAACCATTCCTTCTGCATCCCAAAAAGCAGGGTACCAGTAGCCTGAGGGAATTGGGCAGAAGCTCTATGCTTTTCCTTTAATGGGAGAAGATGCACAATTTGTGAGTAACTCCAGATTCTCTCACTGGTGCTCTGTCTTATATTTCCTTTTTCTCAAAAGAGGCATCTCCAGTATCATTTTTGCTCCTCTGTGGAAGAAGCCTGGTAATCTAGAGTTTTTTTTCCAGAAATGTTTTAGGCCTGATTGCAGGATTTTCTTTCACTCTTAACATCAAACCTTTGAAAGTAAACTGCTGAATGATTAAAGATTAAAGCCTGAGTTTGCTCAAATATTGTGAAAAGCTTTGGGAGTAGGATATGCTGTCTCCGTTCACCATAAACCCCTCCACTGTTCCCCAGCCTAGTGATGAAGAGCGCAGACTCCAGGCGAGACTATGAGGAGTCAAGTCCCAGCACCGCTACTAACTCTATGAACTTGAGCAAGTTCTTTAACTTGGCTGTTCTTTATTTGTAAAATGGAAATAATAGAATTATATATATTAATATAATATATAAGGTTAATATAATAGGATAAATATATATTTGATAAATCACTTAGAACGGTGCCTATCACATAGTAAATGCTATAGAAAAGTCATTAAATAAAAATATTTGAATATGAATTTTGCCCACTTCACTCTTACATTACCTGCCTGTCTATTCGAGGCATTCGAGTTTGAGATTCCTATTCTAAATAATCTCTTAAAGTCTGCACTGGTTCTAGGATTCGTAGAGTAATCCTTCAGAGAGGGCTTCCAAGGCCCTTACTTGTAAAGCACATAGATTATCTAAATTTACTATAATCTAAAACCTTGTTTAATAGGAATTAATACTCTAGTATAGGCACTTGCTGTTTTTTAAAGTATATAAGAGTTGGGGGCACTTAACGCTCAAAAGTAACTTCAATGTATCAAAGCCTTCAGAGTCATCATTAAATTGCATTTTATTTTCTTTAAATGAAATGTCACAGAATATAATAGATCATTCGACTGCTTTCATCTGGAAGGATCAAGAGATGATTGTCATAGAGTACAAGAATCTCTGAAAACCAACGTATACAGGCAAAGTTTATTTTGTAATTTCTGAAGCATCACTCTGAAGTATTTTAATTACTAAGTGAGCTGTTGCTACTAGTATCTGAAAATTAGTAACCTTCAATATAATTCCTCATATCAATACTTTAAGCAGGCTGCTTTAGGGATATATTTGTATAATAATTATACCTTTCATATATTTAGAAATTTTTAATTTTTGTAGGTATCCATTTTGCTTCAATAAATCTTAAAAGATTTATTTCATAAATTATGTAAACATTATATAAGTAGTAGAATAAAATAAATGGGTACTTCATCTTTGCTTGGAAGGAAATGTGGCCTATACTGGTTAAAATATTGACTCAACTCTTGCATAGCTTTAAGAATTATCAAGAGGATTATCTCCAAGCCAAGCACTATTGCCTCTCTTTAACTTATTTAATATGATTTTTATCCTTTATATCTCTACAACTTTGGATCCATTTCACACATGACACTACTTTCAAACACTTCCAAGGGTCCACAAAAAGGGAAGAAAGTCTTTCTAACCAAGGAGCAAGCTGAGATTACTTTTTCTTTACTATATGAAACCTCAGAAACTTGAATACAGTAGAAATTTTGATCCATTTTGAATTAAGTGTAGGGTTTGATCAATATTGAACTAAGTGCAGAGTTTCTCCAGTTGTCATTCTTTCTTTCCTTAACAACTTTAACTGCATTTACTGGTTCACCAATAGCAGTCATAAGTTCAACATGGTCTCAAATACTGAGGATAATTCCAATCTTAGGCAGCAAGTAAAATATTATTTAGAAAACGTTGAAAACGTCTGAAGTAGTTTTGGCAATGTGTGCTTCTGGCCAACACAAAATAAAAAGGAGCTAATTTATACTTTTCCCTGAAACAAACAAAAAACCAGACAAAAAATACGAAACATGGTTTTCAGACATTGGACATCAGGTAGCTCAGGATGGTGATTTCTGAAAAAGGGAGCACAAACAATATGAGCCCTACAATTGCCTGAAGAGAGTTTTCAGGCTGCCATATAGGGAGGGAGAGACCAGGAGAAGTCCAGCCGTCTCCCTGAGATGAGAAGACAGAACAAAGAGTCTGAGAGGCCAAGGAGGCTAGAGTTCACAGAGCAGAGTACCAGAGAGGAGAGAGTTGCACTGAGATAGATCTATGGAAAGCTGAAGGTGCGCCCTCCCCCTAAATCTTCAGCTGAGCACTGATGAACACACACATGTGAAGGAACTATCCAAGGCCAGGGGAAGAAGTGCAGATTAGAGGGAATAATGGCTGCAGTTCGATAGGGATGGGAAGAGTTTATGTTCCCAATACACAGAGTGGACAAATTGAACAAAGTCTAAAAGCAAGCCTCAAAACGATCAGACTGTTTCCAAGTAGTGTAGCTTAACTGCATCCAGAACAAATCTAAAGAAGATCACCAATATGTCTGTATTTGTTCAGCACCCAAAGATAAAACTTACGTCTTTCACCTAGTGAAAAATTATGAGAAATGCATGCAAAAAGCACATCCAGAGTGAGACTGGATGAAAGCAGGAGAAAAATCAACCAATAGAAACAGACTTACAAATGACACAAATGAAATAAGTAGTCCACAGAGACATTGAATCAGTCATTATAACCGTACTCCATATATTCAAGAACGTAGAGGAAATATCGAGGATGTTAAATAGATCCATGGAAGACATACAAAAGAAGACTGAAATCAAACATCTAGAGAAGAAAATTATAGCATCTGAGATGAAAAAAATATATAGTGAATGGAATTAACAGCAGTTAGACATTTCAGAAATAAAAGAAAGTGAACTTGAAGACATAGCACTAAAAACTATCCAAGTTGGAACACAGAGAAAAAACATTGAAATCAAAATTAACAGAAGGTCAGTAAGCTATGGAACAACTTCAAGTAGCCATATACATATAAAATATATATATATATAAAATATATAGATAATATATATACACACACACACATATATAATATAAAATAATTATATATAATGTAATATATTCAATATATAAATATATGTATAATTGGAGTCATTGAAGAATGATGAGAGATAGAATTATATCTGAAGAAATAATATGCTCAATTTTCCAAATTTGATAAAACTTATAAAGCCACACATCCAATAATAAAAAATTTCAAACACAAGGAACATGAAGAAAATGATACCAAGACACATCATATTCAATTTTCTTAAAACTAAAGATAAATGAAATACCATAAAAGCAACCAAAGGAAAAAAGACGCATTGTATCAGAAGAACAAAGATAAGCATGACATTAAATTTTTCATCAGAAATAATGCAAGTAGGACACAGTGGAATAACATCATCAAAGTATTATAAGAGAAAAGATAGAGCAACCTGATAGTCTAAACTCAGTGAAAATAGCTTTCAAAAAGGAAGGCAAAATAAAGACTTCATTAGACATGCACAAGCTAATAGAATTCATCACTAGCAGACCTACAACTAGAGTAAATTTGCTTGTGCACTGCAAAACGGAACTGATCAATTATGTTGTATTTCACTGCCCAGCCTTGCTGTCCAAGGGCAGCTATTGATATTGCCTTAAACAAAGAGCAGAATGAATTGAGTTCACTAAGTTTCTTGAACACAGAACCACACAAGGTTATGAACTAGGATAGACATAGGACATCTAGTCCAAACCAAAGATTTTAGGAGCTGGTTCCTGTCCTAGTGCAGGTAGTTCCACCATTTTATTTATTTAATAAACATTTATGAAATGTCAATATGTGCTAGACCTCAGAATGAGTTCTAGTTATTCCTTGGGTTTTTTTGTCTATTTGTTGATGTTTGCGAAAGAGCCTCATTCAGCCCATAATTCTGACCATTCATTCACTCCTTCTTTCGTGCATTATTTTTACAAACATTTTTCATAAATCTATCAGGCTTTTGCCTAGAGTCCATGGGTACACAGGTGAATAAGACAATCCCTGCTCTCAAGGAGTTTATCTTTAATTTTGAAGACAAGTACACAATTAACTATGATAAGAATATCAGAGTATTGTAGGGATATGAAGAAAATACTTTGGGAGGGGACAGAGAAAATGATATTTATTTTGCTTGTGGGATTAGAGGAAAATTTCACAGAGGTGGTGTGTAATCTGGGTTATGAAGTGTTGCAGGTACTGTTGCTGTATTAACAAATTATCCCCAAACCTAGCAGCTTAATAGCTCACATATTCTCTGGGTCAAGACTTCAAATAGAACATGGTGGCAATGATGGTTATCTCTGCTCTGTAATGTCTGGAATCTTAGCTGAGAAGACTTAAAGGTTTGGGAGCTTGATGGATGGAGGCAGGAATTATTTACAGGTGTCTTCATTCGCATGTCTGGTAGTTGATGATGTCTGCCACATGGGACCTCAGCAGAGGCCGTCAACTGGAGCAACTATACTTAGCTTCTCCATGTTGCCCGATTTTCTTACAGTATCTTGGCCTTAGGATAGTCAGACTTTTTACATGGCAGCTCAGGGATCTAAAAATGAGTATCTAGCAAACGGTAGATGCTGCACTGACTTTTACGATCTAACCTCAGAAGTCAAACAGTGTCACTTCCACTGCGTTCTATTGGTTATCAGCAAGTAACAGACCAGATTCAAGGGGAGGAGAATTAAACTCTACCTCTACATGGGGAGTATCAAGATTCTGGAAGAGCATTTGGGATGAGTAATATTATTGCAAGAATCTTTAGAAAATGCAATTTGGCACATGAAAGATTATTATTATCCAGGAACCAAGTGGGAATGTGTATGGCATAGCAATAGTAAGTAAAGCTATGTGGCTAGTGCATGGTAAGAATTGTCCCAGGATAATGCATAGCCAAAAATTAGGGACAAATTTTGAAGGACCTTTAATTTTCATACTGAGGAGATTAGACTTTAACTAATAGGCACTGAGGAGCCCTTAAAGGTGAATTGTTTTTGCTTTTAAACTGGAGGATTGACATGAGTTAATCTATGTTTTAGAGACATGACCTAGGTGTGGGGATGTGTTGGGGCGGTTGGGAGACAAATGTTAATAGTGCCAGAAGAGAATATGAAGGACTGTACTAAGTGGTAACAATGTAAATGGAAAGAGAGCGTAGATATGAGATGTATTTTGGAGGTAGAATTAATTGGGCAAGACTAATGAGAGAAAAGGAGGCATCAAAGATGACTCTGACGTAAATGACAGTGCCTAAGAGGCCCCAGAACTTGGCTGTTTGCCTAATGTAGATTCCTCTGACCCTGCGATGCTCTACAGATCACGGCTGACCATGGGTCTCACAGCCAGTCAGTCCTAACCATGCCTGTTGATCTGGTCATGGGACATAGTAGTCACCTACTGCTTTTCTTATATATTCTGTTGATAATTCTGAAGGTGTCCTAGAGTAGAGGTTGAGGGTAAAGACAGTGGTAGTGGCAGATCTCCAAGGTAGATACGACACAAAAGTAGAGTATTCACTTTGAAGTTCTTACTTAAATTTATGTATATTGAGTCTCAATTTTCTGAAGGGTAGAGAAGAGTGAATTTATGCAATTTAATTTTTCTTCCCAGTAGGAGAACTGTAGTCAGAATACCGTTTTCTTTTTTTAACGACTGGTTCTTCTTTGTCCTGTTAGATTTTTAAAGAGATTCAAACTTCCTCCTACCAACTCCTGAGACATTATCAATTAACCACACACAGCCCATCGAACACAGCATAGCTGTAATTAAACTAAATTACTATGCAGTAGCTTTCATTACACAATGACACAGTTTTGTTAGGACCATAGAGAGAGTTTAATTACATGTCTAGACACCCCCTGAATTCAGAGCAGCAGGATTATCTTTGTCTGTTTAGAAGTGAATTTGAGCTTTTGGTGATTGCATTTTTTTTGAAAGACCAAATGGTGACATATGTTTGGGATTTTTTTCTTTTTTTAAATTCCACATTATACTTTAATGCATATCTGATTTAAGAACCATTTATGCATCTGTGGACGTAGATGTTTTTCAAGGAAAATGAACAGATTTTCACTCTTAGTCATATTTGATATATATTTCACTTGCATCCAGAAACTTTCTTTCTCTAATAGATCCCAAATATCCACTCTTAATTTATTAACGATGAAAGAAAGTACTGTAGTCTGAAGCACAGTCATCTCTCATAATAATATTTCCAGTTTCCTCTTCGTTGTAAAGAATCTCATCTCTTTGCCAGAAGATGGGGAGCTTTCTACATTCATCCTCAATCCTGGCCACTCAGCTTCTCTGGACAGGATGGAGAGTTCAGCCTCTCTATAGACTCCGTTTGACCAGGGCATGCAGATTCGGGAGCTCCCTTTGTTTCTTTTGTGCTCTCACCTGATCTCTTCTTTCTCATTACAAAAAGGTGTTTGCTGCATCTTTCTCTGTAACTGCAGATCACTTTTGGACCTTTTTTCAAGGTCCACAGTGCATTGTTGCTATGCATTATCTCTGAATACCACCTCCATTTAATTGGTCAAATCTTTCCATAGCCTCCGTTCCTAAAATCTCATCTTTCCTGAAATATGACCACATACATTGGAAATAAGAAAACGAAATTATCACATGTTTATCCTCTCTAAACATTCTCAACATCCCCTTGGAAAGTTGCCTCACAACTTGCACTTGCTGTAATCTTATATACAAATATATTTTTATATACTGATTTGTTTGTTGATTACATGTACATTGCTTCAGTTTTCTTTATATTTTTATATTCTGTTAGCATGAGACTTGCCTGTTTAAATCAGGACAGATCACTTTTTTCCTTTTTTTCTTTTGCACAATGCATAATTTAAAATGATAACCATTCACTTAATAATAATTGCTATCGAAAGCAATGGTAAGTGTTTCATTGTCTTAATTGAGTGGTCTTTTTAGATTTTGAGTTGAATCTAAGGAAAGTAATATAGGTAAAATGATATTTTCCACCAGTACTGTATAAACTATTCTTAGAAATATGTACTTAGCCTTTTATGACATACACGTATATAAATAGACAGGAAAATGAATTTCCAACCTGTTGAAAGTATCCATGTTTCCCTGCTCTGTACACCAGGAGACATACCGAAATCAGAAACAAGAAGTGAAATCTGACTGTTCTTGATGAGCTCTTTGCCTGTCAACTACTCCATGCTGACACCCCAGGTTTCTTTACCCAGTGGCATTCAGAAGTACGCTCTCTGTTAGCATCCCGCTCCCTTTCCCCATGACATTGATAGTCCAGCAAAGCTTTGCTCTATCCAGACACTTCTAAGCCACACCCAAAATCTACAGCTATGATGCTCACATAGGAACCTTACTGTAGGCACAGCAGCAGGTCCAGTCCTTGTCAAGCTCTCCACTGAAGTCCAGCAAGGTGCCTTCATTTAAACACAGGCCTTTTGGCTTGCCCACTGTTCACTAATTTCTTATTATAGCTGGCCAAATCACTACTCGGTTTCATTTTATCACACTGGCAAGTACAATTTATGAATGTCTCAGACATGAAGGGAACTGAAGAGAAAACTAACAGATGAATTTTCAGCTGTCTTCCCCCGAACTCCCCTGAGGCATATGCTATGTTGGATATTCAGATCAACTTCAAAGGATGTGAAAAAATTAATTCAGCCATAACTATTAACTTAATGCCACTACAGAACAAAAACTAATTATGTAATTATTCAAAATGTCGTTTTGAAGATGAAACCCTTTGGCCTGATCTTACAGTTAAAATATTCTTATTGGGTTTTGGCTTTTCTCAAAGTGATGCTGTAAATCTCATTCGTTTAACTGATTCTCAGTGAGCACCTTTGAGAAGACTAAGCATTATTATCCAGTAAGTAAATGTTTCATAAGCACACAGATACTGAGCCTTATTTCAGCTAAATGTACCAAAGTGATGTTGCTATGGAAATATATTGCTACAATGTAAGCACAAAATTTTTAACAATGTTAACTTGTCTTACAAATCAACAATGGCAAATGAATAAAAAGTGCAGATTACCACCATTCTTTGAATATCTACAAGAAGGTGACTAAAAAGTAGAACATACATGTCTATGGGAAAAATTATTTATTAATCATTCAAAAGTATTTATTGAGTGCATACTTAGTACCAGGTACTGTGCAGGAAATTAGGTATCTGGGGAACCAGATAAAAATGTCTTTGTCTTCATGGAGTTTTTAGTCTAGTGAGGGAGACATCCTGAACATAAAACCTGCAAAGAAACATAAAGATAGGAGAGATCAATGAGAGTCTATAAGAGTGGGCACCTATGTTAGTTTGGAAGGTCAGGTACAGCTTCCCTGAGGAACTGACATTATAGTTGCATCCCAAGGATGAGGAGGACTGGCCAGGTGAAAAAAGCATTCCAGAAAGAGTGGGTAACTGGACAAGGATGCTGAGATGGGAAAGAGTTTAGGGTTTTTGAAGAACTGAAAGAAAGTCAATATGGATAGAACAGATTAAGAGAGGGGAAGGTGGCAGAATCTGAGGCTGAAGGGGGAGGCAGGAACTGGATCACCAAGGCTTTGAAAACCATCATAAATTCATGGGAAACCACTGAAGAGTTTCCCAAGGAGAAGATATGGCCTGATTCCCTGTGCTTCTGTGTGGAGAATAGATTGAAACGGGGCACGTTGGAAATCAGAGTAGAGAAGGGACTATTGTGGTGATCCAGCTGAGGTCATGGCAGTGACATGGAGAGAAGCAGGGCGATTTAGGAGACATTTTGGAATTGGAATTGACAGCACTCTGTTGTGAATTGGATGGAGGCACTGAAGGAGAGGAGAGCATCAGTTTCTGACTTGAACTCTTGAGTTGACTGAGAGACCACATTTTGAAGTAGGAAAAACTGGAAGAAATGGGCTAGGAGAGTCAAGAGTTCAGGTTTGGACATGTTGAACCTAAGGTCCCTGTGAGACATCCGGCTAGAGATGAGACCTAGGCAGGTGGGTAAATGGTCCTGGAGCTTGAGAAACAGTTTTGAGCTAGAACATCCTTTTAGGGTTCTATCATGGAAGGGTCTTTACATTCTTAAACTGCTAGCAACGTAATTACTTGGTTTGTTTTGTTAATATGAGACCAGGCAAAGTTACCGACTAAATATATTTATTCATATTCAGAGTCCATCATTTGTAGCAGATGCGTGGTATTCAAGATAAGCAAACCTGAAATGCCTGCCACTGATATAAACCTTATTTTTTAAAAAACTCTTCACCCAAGTAATATATAATTTTTATAGTTAAATTTTATCGAAGAAAAATTAAAATTAATTATAATCACACCACAATTTTTTTACACACGTGTGTACTTTTTTGGTCCTATAAAAAGTAGCTGAAAGGAAGTAGGCAAACGAGGAGAGTTTACAATGAAAAAGAAAGCAAGGAGCACAACCTCAGTAAAGATCTAACTTAAGAAGCAGAGTCAAAAAAATATTTGTTTATTTATTCATGTACCTAACAAATTTGTGTGTGTGTGTGTATGTGTGTATAAGGAAGATTGTCCCTGAACTAACATCTGTTGCCAATCTTCCTCTTTTTGTTTGAGGAAGATTGTCCCTGAGCTAACATCTGTGCCCATCTTCCTCTGCTTTTTGTGGGACACCACCACAACGTGGTTTGATGAGCAGTGCTAGGTCTATGCCTGGGATCTGAACCTGCAAACCCCAGGCCACAAAAGTGAACTGTGCAAACTTAACCACTACACCAGTTGGCCAGCCCCCTAACAAATGTTTATGGAGCATCTACTGAGTGCCAAGGCCTGTTTTAAATTTCAAAGCAAGAATCACGGGGTGCAGTGTTTTCCTTGGCCTATACAGGGTTTAAAATTTTTTAAGTTCATTGCCAATATTTAAAATTTGGAGTATTTACATCAAAAAATATGAAGTTTTATCTTGCCTTGAAAACTCAGAAGAGCTGGCAACACGGGGCCTGCATTCCTGCCTGACAACAATTGGCTGAATCTGAGTCAACTCTGCTTCATAAGGGGTCACAGTGTCTCCGGGGACATATGCATCCCTGAGACTTCCAATGTTTCCCTTTTCTTTTACACTCTGACGACTTCCTTCACTCTCTTAGGGTACCTTCCTGGCCCCTGGAGAGTTTATGACCCCTGCTCAAAAGATACAAAATAAATGCAACATTGCTGCTGCCATGCGTGCCAAAAGCAAGGGAAAGATGCTGAGATTTTAAGCAGAGGAGCAACGTGACTAGATCTTCACTTTTAAAAAATGACTCTCATGGCATTGTGGAGCATGGGCTGGAGAGGAGCTAGCAATTAAGCTAGTTATCAGAGTAATTAGGAGGGAAAATGTGGATATGGCCTGGCTGAAGGCAAGAGCAGTAGGTAGAACTGGGCTGGATACACGAGGCACTAAGGAGGGAGAACTATGCACAGTCATGGTCTTGGATTGGATGTGTCAGGGAAAGGAGGTGGGGGAGTAGGACGAATCTGGGTTTCCGGCTTGGCCAATTGGATGATGTCATTTGTTGGATTTGAAATACAGGGATAAAAGGAGCAGATTTAGGGTAAATGATGAGTATAGTTTTGGGAATGTTGAGCTTGATACACCTGTGAGACATCCAATTGGAATGGAAATTAGAAAGTTCCATGGAGTCCAGAGCTACTGAGAAGTTTGGGCAGGTGATAGAGATTTGTGACACAGTAGAATAAATTGGGCCTCGATTTGTGGCTTTGAATGAGCTCACTCAGGAAACAAAGGAAAAACAGAAGGTCCTGAGAAACTGAAAGACAGGAGCCTGGGGAGGAGACTGAGGAGAGAATGGAGAAGTGAGGAAAACCAGGAAGCTAGTGTTGCGAGAGCACCAAGAGATGGGAGTCTAAGTGAGAGACTAGTCCCCGTGCTCAGATGGCAAACAGGTCAAACAAAAGGAGTCAGAAAGTGTGTATTGGCATAGATACAGAGAACAGACTGGTAGTTACTAGAGGGAAAGAAGGATGGGCGGAGGGCGAAGGGGGTAAAGTGGCACATTTGTACAGTGATGGATGGCAACCAGACTTTTGGTGGTGAACATGATGTTGTCTATACAGAAGTCAAAAGATAATGATATACACCTGAAATTTATATAGTGTTATAAACCAATGTTATAAAAAGAAAGGAAGGGAGGGAGGGAGGGAGGAAGGAAGGAAGGAAGGAAAGAGGAAGAAAGAAAGAGAAAGAGTGTTTGGTTTGATGAGGTCAGAAATAAAACTAAATAAGAAAAAAATGAGAGGAGAGGAAATGCAAACTGTGAGTTAAGACTGCATTTTCAGGAAGATTGACTGATTAGAGGAGATCATTAAGTATAGCTAGAACATGTTGGCAATCTGTGGATTGGAAAGAGGTGGAAGTCGTGTTTTCTTTTTTTGTTTCTTTTTGATGATGGTACTACCCTGTCTAGAGAAATTTATATGATGAAAGAGAAGAAAGAAAGAGGGAATAGGAAGGGAAAAATGGAAGAAAAGGCAGGAGTGATGGGGCAGGAGGGGAGCATGGGACAGGATCTGAAGCAGCACCAGGATGGCTCTGAACTACAGAGGATCCAGGAGAATCAACGTAAGCAAATGACGTGCTTTGAAATGCAACGATTTATCAATAACCAATACTATTTATCACTGGAATTCTGTGTTTTATAATTGACAGAACTATAGTAAGAATGTTTCAAACCTTAATTGCCACAAACTTTGTTCATTTTCTAACTTCTAAACATTCTCACTATCAACTCTAGACACATATGTAGTAATATCAGTCCATATTTCACTGAGACCTATTTCAGGGGTGAAGACTAATGCATAACATTCTATCTCTCTATAATTTATATTGCGTCTTCTTGGGAAGAGAATTTGTGGCAAATTAAATGAAAAAATGCACAGGAAATAAAGCTATGAAAGTCGGAAAAGGAATCAAAAGCAGGGAGAGGAGGGGAGAAATAAATACATGCAAAGCAGGCTAGTTATTGTAATCGAAACCTCTTTTTCACTGAGAGTTTCGGCAGCCAAAGCAGAAGGGGAAACTATGATGAATTCTAGAGCAAGTATTTTCTGATCAAAGTGTCCTTTGATATTTCAGGAAAAAGCAAGTTTTCCAAATCTCAAAGGATTTCTAAGTGTAATTTATTTTACAAGAGACACGGAACAGCAATGACAGAGTCCTAATAGCTACTGTCTATGGAATAGAAAGAATATCTTCTACAGGCTAAGTGCTGGCGTGTCTCATATCTAATTCTCACTACAACCCTCGGAGTGGATGTTGCAGATCAGAAAACTGAGATTCAGAGGGTAGACAATTTATTTAAGGTTACAAAGCTAATAAATGATATACTTGGGGTATATTGTTCTCATGAAGTTGTTCTTTAATAATTGTTCCAAAAACAGTATCATAAAAAACTCAATATGCTTATTTCATATACCAACCCTTGATCAAAACCGAGGACACAATATTGCAACAGGACTTGGCAAAGATATGACATTGGCACCAAAACATTAAATTTATTATTGTAAAATCCTTAAAAATGTATTTGTTTCTATCTTGATTACCCTGCACATAAAATTATATTTCTCATTTTTTTAATAATACACTTTAAAAAAATCGAGCCAGTAAATTAATTGTGCTTCCCTGCCTCTGCCTCTTCCTTTGCCTCCTCCTTCTCCTTTTAATTTTTATTCCTTAAAGTTTTAATTAAATTCGTACACACCTGTTTATTTGCTGTTCCAATATCTTTATTAAAGGTTCCCATTAGTCAAGATAACCTTTAGTAGTTAGGTGCTACAATTATTGTCAAATTTATTTGCTTCTCTATTAAATTGTTGGACTCATATTGGATTTTACAGATCTTCTCCCAGTGTTATTTGGGTTTTCATCTGTTTTCTTGCTTATCTTTGGTTTACTTTAATTATGACTATTTTTAACACTTAGTTTATTCTAAAATATTCAGTTATCTTATTTCTTAATTTTTCTAATCTTTTTGTCTATTTATGTGGAATCCCCAATATATAAATAATCTGTAGCTAAAATCAACAATATCTTGTTAAGGTATATTTCTCCATAATTAGATATTTCTTAATCAGTTCTGTATCATTAATATAACGGTATAAAATGTCTTTGCACATTTTTCCATTGCGTCTTTACACAATTTTGAGGAGCATTTTTTCTCTTGATTTCCTTTTCTTCTCCTCTTCTCTATGTGCAGTCATCTTTTTATGATGGGATGAGATCAGTGCTTCATAAGATTAGAGGTGTGTCTTTTATTTAAAAGCCAGTTTGAAAGTAAAGGGAGGTGTGCCTGTTATTCAGCTCCTAAGCTACTCTTTTTATGTCTTCAGATGCTCTAAGACACAAGTTTTCAAAATAAAGTCTAGGAATTCCAGAAAGATCCCTGAGGCCCTTTCAGAGGACTTCTGTGAAGTCAAAACTATTTCATCATAATATGAAGGCATTTCCCCTTACTTTTGAAAGTACAGTGGAATTTTCCAGAGGCTACATGATGTGTGCTTTTACAATGGACAATGCAGAAGCAGATATGCGAATCCAGCTGTCTTCTATTACACCAGAAATTAAAGAAATCTACAAAACTTTAAAATAATAGCATGCTACTCACTAATTTTTTTTGTTTTAGAAAATATAGTTATTTTTGTTTTACAAAGTTTGTGTTAACCTGTCATGAGTTGTTTTATTTTTAAATAAATTAATGTTTTTTGGTTTTTGGTTTTTTTTGCTGAGGAAAATTTACCCTGAGCTAAAATCCATTGCCAGTCTTCCTCTTTTTTTTGCTTAAGGAAGATTCACCCTGAGTTAACATCTGTGCCAATCTTCCTCTCTTTTGTATGTGAGTTGCTGCCATAGCATGGCCATTGATGAGCGGTGTAGGTCAGTGCCAGGGAACAGAACCCAGGCTGCCAAAGCAGAGCACACCAAACTTAACCACTAGGCCATGGGGCCAGCCCCAGTAAGTAATTTTTTTTTCTCAGTTTTAAGTTCTAACACAGTAACTAATGTTAGATATAACTCACATAGCAAAAGCTCTCCAGAGTTCTCAATAAATTTTTTTACTATAAAGGAGATCAAAAAGTTGGAGAGCTGGCACTATAAAAGTGTTGCTCCTTCTAATGGTTTGTCTCATTGGGGGAAGACAGAAGATCATACTCCAAATAGTCCTTCTTCCTGGCTTTCTAATTTGAGATAATGTAAAAGTTAAATATACTAACTGTTGGTCAAAGGCAATCAGTAGGTCTAAGCAAAAATAAAATAGTCACTCCTGCCATTTTGTCAATCAAATATATGTAAATGCCTCCTCTACGTGTGTACATGATTATATCATGACTTTTAATAATCTTTCTACACCAAGTAATTTATATCAAATGATCCCTGACTATATTTTTAAAAGTCGGGATCATGACTTTTATTTCTTTGCTTTATTTTGTTTTTAAATTTGTTCCTCTGGTAGCACATAGTTCCTAAATCTATATTTGCTCTAAAGCTTTTCTTTTTTTATCTCGTCTAACTCTCCTGTATGGAATGCCAAATGGTGTTTGTTTGTTTTTTAAATTTGGAGTTAAAACACATAACCACCATTTCTGATCAGGAAAGCCAGACAACATTTAATGAGAATCTTTATATAATTAGTACTTTGCTAAACCAACGCTTGTCAGTTCATCTCATTTGTTATTGTTATTGTGTTGCTATTTTCAATGTCCTTCCCAAAGCAATGGAGCTTCTAAATTGGGTTAGATGGCGGGGGAGCTATCGTTATTTTCTATTGATCCCAAGCTGTGCAATTCTTAGGTATGTTCCAAAGCTACTATATGAAATACTCGTATCTTTGCCTTCAAACTCAGCTTATACAAGATATAGTATCTTCCTCCTCAGGGGTATGGTAGGTTTTCCCTGGATATCATGCAAGGCTGAGCATGGTGCACTATCATTCTCTCATTTCTCCTCCCACTCTCACTACCTTCCCTTTCCTTCGTTATTCTCGCCTCCCCTCCTTCATCCCCATCCTACACAATCAAGTAATACACATTGCTTAAGCATCTGTTTTGGAATCATGGAATGGGTGAGGCTCCGGACTCTACTGGCAAATGCCCGAGTCTGAATCCCAACTCCACAATGTCCAGGTGCGACACTGTAAAAATATCTTAGCCTCTTTATGCCTCTGTTTTCTCATTTGCAAAACAAGCATGAAATGAGTTACCTGATAGAGCTGCTGTGACGATTAATGAGTTAATAGGTATAAGGTGCTTATAATAGTGCTTGGAATATAGTAATATTACAATATTGGGACATGTACGCTATTATCTCCATGTGATAATTGTCTACTGTAAGGAGTGAGCCAGACCTGGTAAAACTTGAGGAAAAGCAGTTTTTGACTTTTTCTCACTGTTGTCCTAGCAAATCATCTCTGTATAGCCATTCTTCTCCTCCATGAGTAAAATTTCAGGCCATTCCCATAGCTTTTCAAGTCACTCTTGGGTAAAGAAAAGACCAAAATCTTAGACTCACCCAACTTTAAACTTCTTCCCTCCCCCAACTTAAACCTTAGAGATCTATAATTTATAATTATAGGGGGTAGGGATACTTGTTTTTTCTTCTCTTTTTCTTGCTCTTTTCAACCAGCTAGATGGTATTTGTGGTCCTTCTAGTGTTGAGATGTGAAGGTGATGGTGGGAAGGGGGAGAAGAGATAGAGGGTTAAGAAAGGTCTTACCAAACTGATACAGTTGTGGTCTGGCCTCAGTTATCTCTGGGTGTGGCAGGTTACAAATGCCTATTGTTCTTTTCCTGGGGGACGTTGTTGTTGGCTCTACAGAGACATCTCCATTGCAGGGCAGTTCTCTCACTGCAGGTGCTCTGAGAAGTCAACGGCTCCTCAGCTGCCTGCTGTCATCTCCCTCCCGAGATGCTGAGAAGGCATCATTCAGGCAGGAAACACTCCTGCAAAGGGACCTCTTCAGGGAGACTCGTGTCTAGTTCCCTTCCCCACAGTCCACGTTGGGCCCATGAGAAATGTGCACCCTTGTACAGCTGTTATTTGAGGGCAGCTGAATCTCAGGCCCTCTCTCCTCACTCACCTGCTCCACACATCTTTCAATTTTTCATGAGCCATACCTCAGTCTGTTTCCCCAAATCACCAAGTGACACATGTCAAACACCACATTGTGACCTTGAAGATGTCCACTTCCTCTTTCTTGGCTTGAGCAGAAAGAAAGACTCTCTCCCTTCTCCTATGAGACAGGAAAGGAGAAAAAAGGCAGCTCTCTGGCAACTTTTTCTCTTAACAGAAAAATGGGCAAGGATATGAACAGGCAGTTCATATCCTTTCCAAGAGGAAAATCAACCGGCATATGAAGAGAAGCTTGACTATACCAGTGAACAGAGAAGGACGAATTAAACCAAATTTAAGATAGAATCTTTATACTCCAGCTCAGCAAAAGTTAAAAATACAGATTTAGTAAAGACATTAGAAAAACATATATACTTCCATTGTTTATGTGAGTAAAAATTGATGGAGTCTTTTAGGAGAGTGATTTTTGCAGTAAATATTGTAATAAAAAATCTATATATACCTTTGGACCCCACTAGACCTGCTTCCAGGTATCTGTCCTCGAGAATCACCAGCAAAAATACCCAAATATCCAAGTGCTAGAAGGTTTATTACTGCATTATTTGTAATTTTTAAGAACTTGAACGTCCATCAAAAATGGAATAGCAAAATAAATTATGATACATCCAACAAAATGGATTCAAGAGTTAAATAGAGGGGCGCAGCCTGGTGGTGCAGTGGTTAAGTTCACCCATTCCACTTCTGCGGCCAGGGTTCATCAGTTTGGATCCTGGGTACGGACCTACACACCGCTTGGCAAACCATGCTGTGGCAGGCATCCCACATATAAAGTAGAGGAAGATGGGCATGGGTGTTAGCTCAGGGCCAGTCTTCTTCAGCAAAAAGAGGAGCATTGATGGCAGATGTTAGCTCAGGGCTAATCTTCCTCAAAAAAAAAAAAAGCAAGTTAAATAGAATAAGCTAAAGGGGTATGTGGGAAAGGTTTCAAAGATATGTTGTTAATGAAAACAAAGCACTGTAAAAAATTCATACTAATGACACATTTATGTAAGAAAATGGAAAAAACCAGGTATATCTCTTTGTATATGTATATTCATGTTTGTAAATGCATAGAAAAAAAGAAACCATTTCAAACTGATGAGTGATTATTTTTGGAAAGGGATCTGGGGCTGGGGGAAGTGGGGTCAGAAAGGACTTCAACATTCACGATGAGAGTATGTTACCTGTGTGATTACTCATAATTTACAAAATAAGTTAAAATATAGTAAAATGAGTGTATTTGCTAGAGGTGATCTTTAAGATTCATCTCAAATATAGTCTTGTTTATTTATACTGATAGTGGATTTACTAATCCTCAGAAGAGCCTATGACAGCATTTATTGCCATAACAATATATATCATATTAAAGATAGTTCTCTGTAATAACTACTCACATCTAAATGTCTGTTCAAACAATAATTATGAAGTCTTTGTTATGGTTGTGAGTTTCCAGATGACACTTAGAATTACACTTTTCAGATAATAAACCAGACAAATTTCAATACACAGCACCTTCACCTTATTATAATAATAGTTCCAGCTGATATGGTAATATGAATAAAGAGAGCCACAATTAATATTCTCCAAGGTGTGAATATTTCATTTCTGGCAATTGGTTGCATACAATTTCAACTGGACTTCACTTTTAGATAACTAGATATAAGCTGTTCTCTAATAATGTATATTTGAAAACGTTTCCCTTTATGGCGTTTATTTTTAAATCGTAACAGGTATGTGCATTCTTGAATCACGTCATTTAGTAAAAACTATTACAATTCTGAAAACAGTAAATATAAATGTTGGAACCATAAATATAATTACATGAATGTCACTTCGTTATTTCCCCTATTTAGTACTTACATGAAAATGGGATTGTCCATCGTGATCTCAAACCAGAGAATCTTCTCTATGCAACTCCAGCCCCAGATGCACCACTCAAAATCGGTGAGAACATTTCCTGATGTCTTAAGACCCCTTTCTCAGGGCAGAAGAAATTTGCTTCATAGAATTTTAAAATATTGCACCACCCAGTTTCTTTTCCATTCAATTTCCTTGAATATTTGCTTCCTGTAAGAGAATAATGCTTTGTTTTGGAATCTGTGCTCTTTCCGGGAATATTAATCTGGAAATTAGTGCCTAGAATTGGTGCTCCATTGCTGGACACACAAAGGAATCACAGCCGTTAGAAACAGTGGGGACTTCAGGAGGTGACCTTGTATTTTGTAGATAAGCTTGTATAGAAGAAAACCACAGATAACGTTTCTTTTTTGAGTTATTAACTTTTATTCCACAAGTTAGTTGGAGCTTAATTTTAGATAATCAAGAACTTTTACACAAAATGCTTAATACGTCTTAGTGAATTTAGCCTCTGAGTCACTTGTTTACGGGACCAGAGATAAATTGAGATCTGTGCTTTCCAAAGCTCACTCCACAGAACACTGATTCCTCAGCAGAGTGACTGGAGGTGAGTAACTCCCTTTTGGGGAGATGGGAGTGGAGTGCTAAGGTTGGTCAAATAAGATAGGAAAAGCCAACTTAAAGTTAAACAATATGTTTTTTTAAACTTTCTTTTTTTTTCTTAAGATTGACACCTGAGCTAACATCTGTTGCCAATCTTATTTTTTTTTCTTCTTCTCCCCAAAGCCCCCGAGTACATAGTTGTATATTCTAATTGCGAGTGCCTCTGATTGTGCCGTGAGGGACGCCACCTCAACATGGCCTGATGAGTGGTGCCATGTCCGCACCCAGGATCCGAACCCTGGGCCACCGAAGCGGAGCATGTGCACTTAACCACTTGGCCATGGGGCCAGCCCCTAAACAAGATTTTATTTCTGCAGGACTTCCCAGAGTTTAAAAAATGCTGATGTGTAAACTGACATCTTATGTAGTGTACAGTGAGGCTTTTCTCAAATCTTATTTGACCCTGGAAACTTCTTTTTTTCCCCCAATAAGTATTCTGAAGACCTACAAAGATGAACTTTGGGAAATTCTAATGTACTCAGAGATATTTAAATCAGCATTTTAGAAAAAATTATATTACATGTTACTTTCTATGTCCCTTCATATGCAAAAAAAGAAAATTATAAAATTGATTTGAAATGAATTCTCCTCGGTAGAATCTGTCTTAAATCCTCTGAAGGGCATTGCTCTTCTGCTGCCGCCCTTTATGATGCTAATCTGAGGAATTCACCGCATTCCTAAGTGTTAACAACTTTGAAAATTAAGTTATACATATCACGGGAGAGCTCAGACAACATGATGTGCTTTATGAATGGAAGAACCTAAAGAAAAAATACCGAAGTCTTGCTGGGCAGCTGGCTTGTTCTCATAATCACCCCTGAGAGGCGGTGGGAGCAGGGAGCCTCCCATTTCCTTTGACATCACTTTCAAAGATTTTATCCTTAAAGAAAGTTCTTTAAATGGATGGATAGATACTAATTTAGGCAGAAGAGCCTTTCTTTCTAAAGGACCTCCCACTGCTTTCCCTGATAAGGATCAGCACCTCCATGGAAATGTGGGTTTATCTCTGAAGTCTAAAATGGCATCAGTTCTGCTTGCCTCTCTTGAAGAATAGCTCAGAACGGTTTCCTGATGTTGAGAGAGAGAGAGACATGTACTCCAGCAGCAAAGAGACCAAATGGTAGCAATTTGTGATAATGTTTTATCTAGGTAATATTCTGAGGAATAAATAAAAAGGATTTTTGCGAAAAACAAAAGTCATATTCCTTATATGCGAGTAAATTCTTATCTGTCACTAGGGAATGACATTATTTATTTTGAAGCAGAATAAATCTTTTGATATTTCTGTCCATTTCTTCAATATTTATGAGTCTAATTTTTTATTTTGATTTCTTTCAATGGATTAAAAGTTCTGAATCATATCACTAATTTTACATTGTCCTTTAGAGTTGCTGTTTCATAAGTCTCAGAATTGATATTAAACAAAAATATATCTATTGCAGCTATTGCTTCAAGAACAAATAGCTTATTTGCTAACAGCTGGGAATTTAGAGAAGAGCATAAAATGTGTTTGGAAGTCATATTTTCCTCCAGTTTAAAGCAAGACTTGAATTATTATTATTTTTTTTGTTTTCCTCTCCCAGGTGTCTGGTGTCATCTACATCCACCTCATTAGCAAATACAAAAACAAACACACACATAAATAAATGTTAGTTTTATTTTGAATTATAGAAGTATTCTATCATCTTACAAAAGCTGAGAAAAGACTTGCTTCATTAAATTTTTTTCTTGTGTTGTTAGCTGATTTTGGACTTTCTAAAATTGTGGAACATCAAGTGCTCATGAAGACAGTATGTGGAACCCCAGGGTACTGCGGTATGCTCTTTAATACTCATGTTTTACATTGATTGTTATTTGAAATCTATTTTTATTCAATGATCTGATTTTTTTAAACTCCTAATACTGTAACACTTATAATTTGCTCTGAGTCTCCATGAGGAGGCGTATATAAATGTTGCTCAGACCACCTCTTGTTCTGCGTGAGGGGTTCGGTGATGTCGGTTTTAGGGCACCCCTGTTAGAACAGCAGGGAGAGAAGGGGCCCCAGGGAGGAAGGACTGAGTGCTTTGCACCTGCCTCTGGGCAGTAGCTACTCTTGGACCCACTCGGGAGTAGAAAGACAGTCACCAGGGAAGAGGGCAAGGAAATGGCTTTGTTTATGGTTGGAATTAAAGCCATGAGGGCTTTGTCACTTTCCTTATTTGCCTTTACTTTGGAGGGTGTGTGAGGAGAGCAAGTGTCATTAATTTAGGTAGCATATAGGACAACAGTGAGAACGGGTCGTCTCACCTCTCATTGATGGCATTGGCCTAGCCTCACTAAGACAAGGGCTTCAGGTGGAGTTTCCCCACCAGAGTCCCCCGGTCTCTGGAGATGGACTGTGTGACAATCCTCACGTCCTCTTGCCCAGTCTCCCAGAATGAGCTGAAGGCGCCCCATGTACAGTCCACAGTCAAGAGACAGCACAACAGCTTTTGATCCATGCCAGCATGAAACTCACCCTTTTTCCCTTGATGGCTGAATTAGTCTGGCAACAACCTAAAAGCCAATAAAGCTTGCAAAAACTATCAAGAATTCCTGAAGTTTTTGTGACTAATGAATATGTCACACATCAGTTAAAATCCTAATCTGGATTACAAAGTAAAGAGACAAGATTTCAAGTTATTGGTCAAAGGTTAGCCATCCATTTCTCTTAGGATCATCATCATTTTATGAAAATTTTCCTTCATTCACTCATCTCTTCAGCAAAATCACCTACAGTATACTCAAGGCAGTGCTTGGCACCAGGCAGATGCATTTCCTTCCCCCTCCCCCACCCCAAGGGCTCACAATCTGTAGAGGAACAGACACGTAAAGTATAGTACCTTAAGAAATAGTATGTTATGTGTTTGGAAAAGCCATTATGGAAACATAGGAGAATGGTGGAGTTTGGAGTTATCTGTGTTATTCTTCCATGGCATTTAAATTTGTTAGTCACCCCTGTCGCAGAAATAGAGACATAAGAACTACATAAGTAACTCATTTTAACAACTCTTGAACTCATAGAAACCAGACTGGAGAAGCGCAGTAAGATATCCACTGAAGCAAACGTATGATTAAGTTCACAGAATTTTAGTGCTGGAGGAAACTTTAAAGTTCATTGACTAACATTCTCGTCTTACTAAGGTCCAAAGAGTGTGACTTCCCCAGGATTCCATGACTAGTTGTTAGTGGATGGGGGATGAAAAGCCAGGTACCGAGGGTCTGAAAACAGAATGATAGAATTCCCTCTTTAAAAAAAAATATAGATAAATCATTATAGTTTTCTTTCATAGAAATATTTATCAATTACTTTTAGTTTAAAATGTTTTCCAATTTAATTTTTTAAACCTCAAAAGTATTACTTGGTCATTGCAAGAAGTAAAAGTCCAAATATGTGCTGTCAATATTAATATACCTCACTCATTTTTTCCACACCTTTCTTCATGTTTCCACGTTCACATGAATATTTTATAATTTTTCTTTTCACTTGTTAGTTTCCCTGGTGAATTTAAAATATTATTTCCTTGCAGCTCAGTTATTCATAAATTGAATAATTACACAGAATTAAATGTACCTATCTTTCTATTAGATCTTTACATTGTGCCAAATATTCTTGTTCTGGATCTTAAGTTCCTTGGGGACAAGAGTATTTATCGATTAAGAGTAAATTCAGAAAACTCAAAATAACTATGACTTAACCATGATAGAAATTGATTTCTCTCATGTTAGAAGTCTAGAGATAGGCACTCCTGGTCTGTCCACAGCCATGGCTCTTCAGGTGTGGTGGGTCTCAGTGCCAGGGACCCTAAGTTTTCCTGGCTTGCGCTACCATTCCTTAGCTCCCTCAAAGTCCAAAATGGCTGCTTGAAATCAGTCATTACATCTGCATTCTATACAAAAGGAAGGAAAAAAAAAAGAAAAAGAGTGCACATTTTCACTGTTAAATAGACTACTTTTCTGAGGCCCCACATGTCACTTCCACCTAGATGTTGTTTACCAGTGAGTACTTAATTACAGCCTCAACACTACCAGGAAGGCTGGCAGTGTGTCTTTTGGCGAGACATGTTGCTGCCCCAGATGAATTCTGTTACTCAGAATGAGTATTGCATTAGACAACTCACTATCTCTACAACAGACTTCTGAGTAAGATTCCCATTCCCAGAAAAAAATGTGAAAGCCTTTGTACTACACCATGTTCCCTACAGGCAGGCACTTATTTTGTTTTGTTTTTATATATTTTATTTTCCTTAGAACTGTTAGCTGACAACCTGTCCATGACCCTTCCTTTCTAATGGTGCCATATGCACTTTCTGTTTCTCTAATTCATATGTCTTTATTTGTCCCCTTCCTGGATTTCTTTCATGCCTCCAGATCTCCAAGACTACGGGGGGAAAAAAGAACCCCGAATTTAGTACCAAGTGCCAAGGGGGTTGCCCATTTGGCTCACTAATTGCTGACCAATTGATAGGAGCATTGACAGAGAATTGAGAAAAGAATGATAAAACAAATTAAGGATTTCCCACAAGAACAAAGCTGATGGGCAATTTAGTAACCACTATCTAATACCAAACACTAAGTATGCCAAGGAGGTCAGTTGCAGCAATTCTCTAAGAACTGAACAGCCCTGAAATGGGAAGCCCAGGAAGAGATTACACTAGCGATCTCTCAGAGTCCCTTCAGTGACTAAGAGGCAGCAGCGTCCTGTCAAGGGCTTTAATAATAGTGATAAGAACAGTTCTTTCTTGCTCATTACAGAATGGTCATTCTATGAATGAATGATTCATTCATTGATAAAATGAATGTTGAATGTCTAATAGATTCCATGTTAGGCACTGAGATTACGAGAGTAAATACAGTATGGCTTGCCCTTCAAGGATTTCATGGGCTATAAAAGAAGAAAGACCTGTACACTATAAATCAAATTTTGTTGTGATAAGTTCTATATGTATCTGAGCCAAAGGCTCAAGGATACAGAAGAGGGGAACACACAAGGCATACAAAGACTCAAGGATGCCTAGAGAGGTATTCACAGAGGAGGGGCATTTTGAGCTGGACACTGAAGGAGGAGTAGGAGTTCAAGAAGTGAAGAGGTGGCTGCAAGGTATTCTTTGTCAGTTAGCACAGGAAGAGAAAAGTCATAGGGGTGTAGTAGCATCTGGGAAGTTCAGAAACTGTTACTTGGTTACTTTGCATGACTGCGACATAGAGTGGCACAGAGGGTACAGATGGACTTGGAAAAGTTGGATAGACCATATTTTAAAAGCATCTATACATCAGGCTGGGAATTCATACTTTCTTTAGTAGATAATAGTGATCCAGCAAAGGTTCTTAATCAGGGCAATTGTATTTTTAAATCAAATCCAGATTTTATAAATATCTTAATAATGACATTATGGCAGATGGATTTGAAACAGAAAAAAGATCAAAAGAAAACAAATTAGAAAGCCATTGTAAATGCTCTTTCCTGTCCTTCTGATGTCAGAAATTTACACACAGGTTACCGTCACTCCATAAACAGCTTCTCAGCGGATAATGTATTTGATGTACTCCTAAATCCAATCATTTTTTTAATATAAAACTTTATACTTTCTGTTTACTATTTTTTTCCCTGCAGATGTGCATATCAGCCCCTATGTAATACGGAAAGAGAGGACTGAGCAGTTGAACATGATCACGATAATCCTTCCACTCTTATATAGGTAGAGGTTCACCAGGAAAGAGGAATTTGCTCGCCCTTTCTCTCCTCACCACATATAAGTACTGTCATCAGTTTGGTGTGCATCCTTTTGAGGGTACTTAGGGGAGGAAGAACCTGTCCATTTGTAGAATGAGTTGGAAATGAGACCCAAGCAAGAATGGTGGGAGTCACTGTCATGATACGGAAAGCATGACTTTACGCAGAGACTTTACATTTAACTTGAAAAAGTGTCTGAGACCCATGTCATTGACAGAGACAGGAGGCGTGAGCTTGTTTTCTTGCTTGTTGTAAGGGTGATTACATCCGAGGTCAATTATCTTGATGTACACTGGGTGTAGTTTCTACCTTCACTGGAAAGGCTTTTTCAATTACATCTTTTGAGGAAGTGAGTGTTTGTGTTATAACATCTGTCATTTGTCAGGAAATTAAAAAAGAAGCCACCCATTTGGTCTCATAGAACGTTTGCCCCGGCTTTCAGTAACAGAGGCTTCTCTGTTATTAGTATATAAATGAATCGCAAAAGAAAAATCTCAGATGCTGCATGTTTAAGCAAATACTCATCGTTTCCTGGGGAATGTGCCCAGTTGAAACTAAACTCTAGGCCAGAAAATTGAAATTTGTGATCCAGATAAATGAAATCAATGACAAGTGCTCTGAAATAGTCCAAGAAGGGTTCAACATTGAAAAGATTCTCAATATCTTATTGTTGGGACAAGAAATAGGTCTCAAAAAACAAAAAATTCATCGGGCCATGGCTCCTGATAAATGTGCTACAAGGTAACTGTGCAATATTACTACCAAATGTCTTAACTGGTTTAGATATTTAAGGCTTGATATCTGTGGGTATTCAAACCTACCCATGCAAATCACAGAAAAGAAGTACAAGCTGTTAGAGTAGAAAAGAAAGAAATATGGTAATGAGTCACTTAAAAGAATGTTTCTGTCTAATATCAATTATCTAATTTATTCATAAACTTAACTGAACTATATATGTTCATATTTCATATTTACACCAATTTCTGGTTTCAGGCTCCAGAAGCTGTTAAGAATTTATTTTCTCTTGGCATTTGCCAGGGTCTCATTATTATAATGATAATCCTACATTGTTGCCATATTGCTATGTTTTTTTGTTTGTTTTTTGCTGGGGAAGATTCACCCTGAGCTAACATCTGTTGCCAATCTTCCTCTTTTTTTTATGTGAGCGGCCGCCACAGCATGCCACCGACAAATGAGTGGTATATTTCACCGGGAACCTAACCTGGGCCACTGAAGTAGAGCGTGCCATATTTTCACCACTAGCCCATCAGGGCTGGCCCCACATTGCTGTGTTTTAAAAAAATAACCTATTACATTCACTATGCCAAAATTAAAGACAATGTTTCAACAGCCTACAGTCAGATATAAGAGATTTCTGTCTACATGAAAACACACTAATATGAAAAATGTAGGAAAGTTTAATAATCTAAAACGCAAGTTTTCAGAAGAGTTTCAAAAAGATGGTGTTTTTGTTCATTTCTAGAGGACTAAATAGCTAAGGTGAAATCATAAGAGTATTAAATGACATTGGGAATCTGATCAAGTAAGGGATGACCTCACTTGAGAATTAATTAAACACCCACGATGATGACTTTCTTTTTACAATGAACTTTTAAAAAGACTAGAAGAATTAAATCCATAGTAAAATGTCATCTGCACTGCCTGTAACTCTCTGCTTGACAGGCTGGTGTGTGGACATGAGGGTTCCTGTGGGGCTTGTTGACAATAGGAAGGGAGCAGGGAACGTGAGAGGAAGAAGACAGAGAATGCCAAGCAGATGGGAAGGGCTGCTCAGATCCATCTCCCCTTCCTGATCACAGCCCTTCTTGTCCGTGAGATAGGCTGTGTCCCCAAGCCATCCTACGACTGTCCCAGGCATGCTTGCTGTGCCTGATCCAAGCAAACAAGTGCAAGCAAAGGAGAAAGTGGGGCTGGGGACAGATACAGGCGTGGTGGGAAAAGCCATAGCCCATCTAGTTCTTGACCTTGCACAGGACAGGGACTCTGCAGGTTGAGTGCAGGCTTATTTTAAGCTGTCTTGGAAATTTAAATCTAGAGGAAAATGAGTCTCTTGAGATCTCTGTATTGGTCTGGTACTGACCTAAACAAAGTGGACTCTGAAACTTTAGTTATGTAGATATTTAGTCCTTGTTTAATTTAATAAATATTTATTGAGCTCCTACCATTCTACCATTCTCCTAGCTGTTCTAGCTGCTAAAGGTATAGCAATGAAAAAAAAACACACAAAAACCACACCTTTTCTTTAAGAATAGTACATTTTAGTGGGAGAAGACAAGTAATACACAAAATAAATGTGTGAATTATATAAAAAGAGGTGATAATGTCTATGGAAGCATATAGAGTTGGGAAAGAGGGGAGGAAATGCTAGGAGCCTGGCTTGCAATTTAAACAGGGTGATCAGGGAAGGCTTCATGTAAGAAGTAAACATAAGAGCAAAGAAATAAGGGAGAGAGCAAGCCATGTGGATAGCTAGGGAAAGAACATTCCAGATAGAGGGGACAGAGCACACCACTCCTGAGGCAGGAGCACGCCTGGGTGTCGTTAAGGTCCAGCAAGGAGGCTGGTTGATTGGAGTGCAGTGACGGGGGGAAGTAGTAGGTAGGAGAGGGGATCGGAGAGCTCCGGCTGGAGGGAGAGAGTTAACATTTGCTGAGATGTGGAGGACTTTTGGGGGAACAGATTTAGGGCTTATTGATTTTAAGATGCCTGTTAGACATTCAAGTGGAGGTGACGTGAGCAGAAGGGTGTATGTGTCTGAAGTTCAGGAGCAAGGACATGGCTGTTGATATAAATATGGACATTATCAGCATATAGATGCTAAAGTCATGAGACTATCCAGCATCACCAAGGCAGAAAAAGAAATTCAGATTCATCCTTGGGCAACATCACCACTGGGAGCCCAGAGAGAAGAGAAGGGACCACTCTTATCATTCATAGAACATCAAATAGTAGAGGAAGCTCCACAGGACGGAATTAGGAATTTTGAATGGACTCTGTAGGGCACAGATTTGGGGCTCACTATCCTAAACAATATTCTAACATCTAAAGCTGGCGGCAATAGAAGGGGTTGCCTCTCTGGTTTGGGAAATGGTCACAAAAGCTGATTGGCTCATCTCTCAGGATTCAAGGCCATCAACAAGGGGAGGGGAGGAAGAGTCCTGCTTATTTTTGTATCACCAGAAGATATATGGTTTATGGCATTAAATAATATTACCACAAAAGCTAGCTATACATTCTATATATGTAAACTAAGTTGAGAATTATGGTAACTACGTAGTAAAATCAAAGTAAACCAAATAAATTTTGGCCTGAGATGGCTGATGAAATTGGATAAAAGGGATTTTATCATCCCCTCACTTCTCATGGTCTCTTGGTTAAAGAGACAGTCTTTTAACATGCGGGTAATCCCTAACTTCTGGGTCTCCATACCATAAATCATTACTATGCCCACTGCTTTATAACTGGAAGAGAGACTCTTTCAAGAACAGAACCTACTGTGCCAGAGAATTCTGTGTGTGAGGATTCAGCTCTATTATTACAGACGTGAGGGTGGAGTGATGGGAGGAAAAGAGGTCAAAAGGAAGAGATGATTGATGGCAAGTGGGTAGAAGATTTACTTAAAATGTATTAATTGGGCCCTGAACACCCACAAAATGTTCCATTTTAGCATGTTGTTACAGAAAGGATATGCAAAAAATAAAAATAAAAAGTTTCAAAAGAATTATTATCAATAATTATCAGTAAGTTTTCTAGCTCCTTTAGAGAAAAACACAGCGTTTGCCATACTTAACACATGAGACAGAGTTTGAATTCTAAGTCCCATGACTTCATATTGGCACCTCCATATACAAAAGAGACTCTTATATAATATTAATAATAGGATGAGTGGGTTTATTTATTTGTATGGTTTGTTTATTTAAACTCCTCCTCATCCCACAAAAGTGAGAAGGCAGCTTTTCAACAAACTCCTTTGCTGTTCCCAGGCCCGCCATCCATCACAACTTCAAAGTGAACAAGAGACTCAGTCTGATTAAGATTTGGAACAAACAGTGATTACTCCAAGATGAGTGGGCTCAGTGGAATCATAGAAATCATAGAAAAGTGAATTGCATAGAAATGACACTTTCATAGGGTAATGAAAATAAGTTGTGTTTATTTTGTCCTCTTCTGGATGCACTGGGTGTTCTCAAATATTTGATTTTTCTCTTCAGGGTATTATTTAAAAAAATAAAAAGTAAGGTGAGGAAAATAAACAGGCTATCTTTCTTCACCCATTTGTAAGATTTATACAAAAAGAAATATGCAATTCATGTGACAAGGAAGACTTTTTTAACAGCTCGAATGAAAAATAATAAGTGTGAGTTGGATTGACTGATATTTGTAGAAAACAGAAGAAGAAAAAGGTGAAGAGCCCAGGAAAAGGGAAAGGATGATTAGAACATAAAGCATATCACTTGTGTTTCAAAAAATCCTGCAAATTTTTTTCTTGCTCTACTAACAAGTCATAGATAACCCAAGTCTCAGAGGCCTCGAATGCCTGCTCAGTCTTCCTCAGCCTTTCACAGCCTGGCATGCATAGAATTGATAGTGTTCTGAGAATCATTGCAGGAAACTGACAAGGCTGTTCCCAGCCAGAGGTGCCCCCTCTGGAAGCATCTCAACTGTATCCCAGTCTGATCCACACCTTTGTTATAACACTTAGTATACTACACTGGGACCCTGCCTGTCTTCCCTGTTGTCAAAGCAAAAATTGCACTTGACTAAGTTAAAAAAGGTTGTGCCTGGTTCTTGCCAAATGTATCTGACACTGTCACAAAGGACCACACATGGTACAGATGCTCAAAAAGTACCAGTCTGGAGTGTCCCCAGCTGTGGGCACTTCTGCCGCCTATAGGAGGCTGCCCTCAGTGCATTCTTCTCCTCAGGGTTCCTAGGCCACGTCAGGAACAGGAAAGGGCAGAGAAGTCCCCAACACTGCTCTTCTGCTGCTGGCAGGTAAATCCCTCTCCCTCCTCCTTCCACACTGCTCACTCCTCAGAGGCAAAGTTTAGAGAGACTTCTAGATGCTGTGGATTTTTTGGCCCCCAAAACACTCTGAATTCAAGACAAGCTTCTATAGTGAAAAGGCTACAAGAGGGGAAACAGTTCTGCAAACTCAGATTTTAACTGCTAAAATGAAAGCACAAGAGAGAATTTAAAAACAAACAAAAACCTGACCTGCTGGAATCTGCGTTCTGACCTTGACCCGCCTCCCAGGCGCCCATCACACCTGGGCCTCATGCACACCAGGAAGTGCTCCAGAAACAATGACTTCTCCAGTTCCTTGAGCGTCCCTTGCTTCTTCCTGCCACAAGTCTCTTCTTATGTGCTTTCTCCACCTGGAACCTTCTTCTCTCTCTTTCCTCAACCACCGCCCTCTCCCCCTTTGCCCACCTAACTTCTCTAGATCCTTCACATCTCAGTTTAAACTTTGCTTTCTCCTTATCTTTCTGACCAGGTCAACCCTCTATTAGAGACACTTTCCCTCCACACACTTCCAGTTACCACTTCACATTTTATCATGTGTTTCCATGATCAACATCCACCTCCCCTACCAAACTGGAAGCTCTGTGATGGCCAAGACTTGTTCTCTTTAACTCCCCATTATTCCCCCAGCACCACCTAACACTGTGCCTGTCATAGAGCAGGTGCTTAATAAATAGTTCATGATTTATTTAATGAGGGAATGAATGAACCTGTTGATTTCATTCACCTTAGTCTCCCTTGGATTTATCTTTCTCAAAACAATCAACAGTAGTTTGAAAAAGTCTTCTGATGAAGAATGCCACTCTGTAGTTTTAACTCAATAGGTTGGAAGGGATCATAAAGCTCGCCTAGGGCATTGACAAAGTGAAGGTACAATCGATGACCAAAATCATCCCTCTATTTCTTTCCTAGGGCTTTGGGAAAACCTAGCACCCATGGTCCCTGTCAGTGTGTCAGAGGTGACACCTGTTGCATTTTATTTTAGGACTATTTCCAGAACTGGCTACAGTGATTTTATTTGATAAAACAGAATTTATCCAATCTCTAGATCAACCTTCAATCTCTAGATATTTTGATGGTACCATGATCTTATCCATAAGTCATCACTCTGAGGTCTTAGTGGTATGTTAGTGAATAAAGATCATAATTAAAGTTTGAATTTTTATATAATGTTTATATTCAGTGAAAATTGCTTTTTAAAAAGGTAAGTCTGGTATCCTGGTGATTCCAAGACCATTTACCAAAGTTATTCTGTATTGGAAATTGGAGTATGAGGTGTCCTGGGCGCTGTGTAGCATTTAGTGTTTATTAGCAACAACATGAAGGATAAAGTAATTTTAGGCAGTGGCAGAAAACTTGAATCCACTTAGAGGACAGGCAGGAAAATCAATAAATCATTATTGACTGTTTGAGAAAAGGTGATTCTAAATTATTTTAAATACTTTTTAAATGTATTTTTACATTTAAATGTATTTGTATTTTAAATACAAAGTGTATTGCACTTTGAAATGACTTTCTCTCTCCCATTTTGTTTGTTTTTTTGGGCTTGAGGTGAGAAAAGATATGAAGGACAGCTGGAAGTGCTTATAGCAGTAAAAGGTGGACTAGCTGATGTCTTTTCTTGAACTAAATGGGAAATAGTCAACCATTTCTCACTCAAAGAAGATCACAGATTTGTAAAATCACCTGTAAGGACATTAATACCTAGGAGACTTGAAGCGCTGGCGTGCCAGAGCCTGAAATTCATTCTTGAATAGCTTTTGGCTCTTCTAAAGGGTTCAGATAGATTACGAGAATATATTCTGCTGGTTCTGAAGTCAAGGTCATATTAACTAGTAATTGAAAATATTTGAAGGCTACTGTGAATGGTATCTAATTGTGTCTAGGTATTAGAGTTTGTTTCACCCCAATTTTTTATTATGATTAGTAAATATTATAAATTCTTTTTTAAAAATATTCTTTTTAAGAGAAATTTATTATGGAGGGCAAAAAGATTCTATATCCCTTTTGTCTCAGTTAACCTCATTGTGAAAAGTCTAGCTTTTCATACCACAAGTTTACTCACATTGCAGCACAATGCCTGACAAGGAAATAAATTGCCCCTGGACAGTAAGGTTGCACCCGGTGCAGTGACAGGAGATCAGATATTGCCAAGTCAGGTAAGAAACCCAGAGGCCCTAGAAAGTAGATTCAAAAAGGATTTTGTTCCATGATATTCATTTCCTTTGGGGCCTGTGGCCTGGGAACTATGAAGAATGGCCAGAGAAAGCACCTGGCTTTTGCAGTAGTGTGCTAACATCTGGACAGCCTGGGATGGGAGGGTTAATTTCACTGGAACCAACAGGCTAGGTGCCCACAGGGCAGCGTACACAGTAGGCGCTGTAGCAGGAGGAATGGGAATGCAGCAGGTTCTGTAGGTAGGGTGTCCTCTCTTCTTGCTTGAACTATCAGTAACTATCCCTTTACTGATATCACCATGGCTAGCAGGTTAAAATGCAAAGTAAACTTGGAAATTAGTCCAATTCACTTAGATTTTAGAGGCAAAAACCAAGCCCCAGGAAAAGTAAAAGACTCCCCACCATAGTTCTGTATTTATGTTTAAATGTCAGTGTGGGACTGATAGTACCTCACTGATGTGAAGACCTGAGTGAAGTGCTAATGGTGCTAAATACGCACGAATTCAGCTCTCTGACTGGAACAGCTCTCAGAGACAAGGACAGAAAGCAGCAGCCCTCCTGAATGTGCAGCCTGACCTGTGTTTCCTTTGCACTGTGATAAGCGAAAGCATTTGTGAGTGGGAGTTCAGTGTTGGGGCTTTGGGGACCCAAAAGAACTGCCTGTGGGGTGCAGATTGCCCTGGGAAATGTAAGCTAACCAGACAGAGTGAACAACGTTGGCATTGAGCATGCATTTTTTTTAAATTATGTTAATTAAATCTTAAAAGGAAAATTTTCTAGAAATAATTCACCTATGGATGAGAAAAACTTCTTGGCTCCAGATACAGTTCCTTAAATGGTTCATCTTCCTGAGTTGCTGCTTAGAGAGCTGTAATGTACACTCTCATTTCACCGTACAGCCTCTTCATCTCCTATATTTTATGTGACACAACGTCTATAGGGAAGAGAATATCCTGATTGGAAAAGGATGGCGAGAGGAGGATAGTATAGGAAGACGTCAGTGGAAAATCCACTGTGTTCCTTCCCGTTAGTTAAATCAAGAGTCCCATGAGGACACCTTCCTTCCAGAGCCCACTCTGACAGTCTACACTGGATATGACATTCCCTGCGTGGACAGGGGAGCCAGGTCACTTGTTCTCCTGCCCCAGCCAGAAGGAGGAGTGTGGTGCCCCCATCCCTAAGTCCTCCCTCAAGGAGTCCTCAGCATCATCAGTCAGCTTCTTACTTGGGGACCCCGCCGACACCTATAGCACTTCTGTTTAAAATAGAAGAAGGCTCCCCTGAGCTATAGGCCTGAGCCCTATTGCTGCATAGATGGTAGAGCTCTCAATTTTCCTTTTCTACTTATGTTAGTTAGGCAAACAAACAACACTTCCAATCCTCAGTGCAAATGATTGGACCCAGTTAACTCTCCATTTTCACACCTGTAAGGTAATAAAAACATGAAGAACCCACTATTCTATACTACAGGGCCGTTTCATGGCTAAGAAAACCTGTTTTCACCATGGTGGGAATGGCTAATAGGAGCAGCCTCATTGTGCACAGAGAAGTCCCCTTTCTTAGTTCATAATCCCATACTGACTGGGACAGCTAGCTGCTCTCTGGGGACTTGCATGTAGTTCTGAATACTGGGACATGCACCAGGGTCCTTCCTAGCTCCTGTTCCAATTTCCCAGCACTAGAGACTTCTCAATCCTTCCCCGTGTTTGGCCGGGTCCCTGCCCTGCACACTGTCAAACCCACCCACTCATGGCCACCACGGGCTCCAAGCTGATCTAGATCTCAAGAGAACATAATCGTGCCCTTTTCCCCTTACTATGCTAAACTGTCATTTCTTTCTTACGTACAGAGCTCCCTGTGAAGTCAGGGATCTCTTATAGCAGTGATATAGCTTGGTCTTTCTGATTTGAGCAGTATCATGACATTCCGATGTAGAATATTAAAGTTCATAGCTTTATTTTTATGCTCCCTAAACGCAAAGAGACTAAAATCTCTCCCATTGAAATAGACATAAGAATTTGTAGCCTCGTACTTTGGTTTGGGGAGAGAAGATTGGTTATAAAACTGCTCTGAAGTTGCTGTTGATGAATTCGTTCCTTTCCCATTGCTTGTTACTAAAATGCGAGTGTTGAATTTAAACTCCAGTTTAACGCAATTTTTACTATTTCTGCAGCTCCTGAGATTCTTCGAGGCTGTGCCTATGGGCCTGAGGTGGACATGTGGTCTGTAGGAATAATCACCTATATCCTGTAAGTTAAGAGAAGCAATCTTGATGCCTACTGTTGCCTTTGCTGTAATATTTTGTGGGCACTCATAGTCCTCATAGAAAGCAAGATTACTTTTTGATTTTTGTGATTTTCTATGACACGCTAAATGTAGTTAGAGACAGAATTTTCTGAAAATGAGCATTGCTTTATCTTTTGTAATTTTCTTGGGGCCAGAACTTCTGTCCAGGGCTTTTCTGTGTCTCATTCTGCTCTGCAACGTATAGCAGATTTGGGGAACAGGTCATCATTTGATGATAGTAGTGAATGTGAAACTCAATCCACCTATTAAACTTGCTCTTATTTTATTTATTTGCATCTCATCAAAATAATTAGAGTATTAGTCCTTTTTAAAGGGAAAATGGTTGTTTGATCTCTTAAGCAGTCCCAAACTGGTACATTTCTTATCAGCAACGTTTGAAATGCTTTTTGGTTATCAGTTTTGTTTCCTACCTCTGTTAGGTTCTCAAGGACCTTAAGTTTAATGCCCTAAACTCAGAGAAGCTGTTTCTCCAGAAGGAAAAAACATGGGCTAAATCTCTCTCTCTCTCTCTAGTATCCCCAACTCCCTTCCTGAGCTGCTGTCTGCTAATAAACAAGGGGTTTCAGGAAATTTGCCAAAGCGATGATAGAATTGCAGACAAATACGAGGGAAATCAGCAAGAAGGATGGAAGAGTGTCTGGGGAGGAAGATGCTGTAGAAGAGCTATGAAAGCAAGATCTCGATGAGTTCCAGATTTTAATTCCAAACCAGTAGATTTGGTTGTCATTTAGAGAATACTGCAGAATTAATTGTTGGAACCTATACTATTCAAATCCATAAAGAGATTTTGGAGGGTATGAAAGTGTCTGAGTCAGCTCAGGCTGCCATAACAAAACAGCACAGACTGGGCAGCTTAAACAACAGAAATTTATTTCTCACAGTTCTGGAGGCTGGAAGTCTGAGATCAGGTGCTAGTAGGTCCGTTTCTGGCGAGAGCTTGCTTCCTGGCTTTCAGAGAGCCACCTACTCAATGTGTCCTCACCTGCCAGAGAGAGGAAGCAAACTCTGCCATGTCTCTGCTTATAAGGGCACTAATCTCATCATGCAGTCCCACCCTCATGACCTCTCCTAACCCTAGTTACCTCCTGAAGGCCTAATCTCCAAATGCCATCACATTGGGGGTTAGGACATCAACATATGAATTTGGGAGAACACCATTCACTGCATAGCAGAAAGAGGTTTTGTTTTTTTTTTAATTTAATAAAGATCTTAGAAAGTGCAGTGTCTAGGAAATACAGGCTAGGAAGGGGGTAACTAGGATAGGATCCCAAGCACAGTAGTCAACGCTAAATTCACATGGGTGTATACATTGGTCAGTAACCAAGATAAAAAGGTTTAACAAAAAACCCATAAACTAGCCGTCTGCTATGTGTACTGTCAAAAGATATTTTCAGTATTCAATTCTCTGTGTTTCTAGATTGTATTAAGGCTTGAGAAGAATTTGGAGAGGTAGAGAACCATGTTTTTTTTTTGAAACTGCAAAATGTTAGGTAATTTCTGTTTGCCACTCTAAGTGTTTAATTCATTAAAATGAATTCCTAAGGCCACATCATAGAATTTCTTCAGCTTGTATTTGCATTTACTCTTATACTGAGGAAAGAATGCTGTCTCTTGAATTATGTAGGTGACATATCATACTTAGTGATGGTAAGTGAAAAACTGAACTGCGTAGTAATTAATTTGTGTAAATAATTCAGATTTGCCCCTAAAATGTAAATATGCCTGCCCAATTACAGTTTCATGTTGATATGTGATGGTAGGGAGTGAAGCATTAAGGATATACAAGAACTTGGAGAGATGGAGGTAGGAAATTAAGTTACATTCATTCTGAAAAATTGAACTATGGAATGAGTAAAACTCCATCATATGGTAACTGACAAGTGAAAATGAAGAGAAAAAAATATGATAATTTGGGATACATGTTATTATAGCGCTAAAAATAACTTTAAAATTCTGGCAAGATCCTTTCCCCTAGTTCACTTAAGGTCATTAATTAATAGGTGTTGGTTGAAAGTAGGCAGTAGGAGCCCCCAAAATGAGGATAACAGTGCTGCTTACAACTGATATCCTTTAGTTCTGGTCTAACTTATGTCAGCCCCGAAGCCTGAGGACTTTTTATTTAATATGTGGTTGACTAATAATTGATGAAATCCACCAGGCAAGGTTGTTTGGAACATTTTCTCCAGTGGATTGTGCCGTTGGACCTATGTATCTCCTTTATTATTATTAAAAGTTTCACCAGGTTATTTTGTGCTATGATCTTGCTATTTCCGAGGACGTCAGGAGACTAGAAATGAAGGCCATTTTATTGCTTCTCACAGGAATTCTGGTCCCTCTACCTTTTATACCTAGACCCTTTGTCTCCACAGACAAAAGCTACTGCTACAGTATTCAGGTCAGAATCAGAATCAGAGAACGTCAGAGAATTCACACTCTCCTTCAGCTTTCAACATTACAATTCTGCCCAATGGCTTGGAGCTACCCTGTATTACATATTCACACTTCAGGCCTGTACAACCCTAATATCCTCCTAATCTGTCATTGTCAGCATTCGAATATTTCCGTCTATGAAGGGTTTTTGCACTGTGTGTCTGTGTGTTGCTCTGTGTCACATTTCTTCCATTTTTGGCATTTCAGGCTGACATGACATAAACTTTTTACCTCTGTCACCACTGTGCAGATTTGCTGACATGGTTGAGATGAAAGAAAAGCATTTGAGTATGTACCTTCTGAACTGTCATTTTTCTCTCTGGATTTCCAGAGGGGGAAATATAAGAGCTCCCTAAACTAAGCCTGGAAAGTTGGCTAATTTGTCCATGACTAACCAACAACAGGCTATATTTTTCTAGTGTTGTGGAGGGCACAGGAGGGCCAGGTAAGGCTGAGCAGCCTCCATGTCAAGGTGTGGACACGTGCTCCCTTCTTTCCTTATGCTGGAGCAGGATTCTTTGCGTGGACCTCTGCTGCAGAGAGAAGGAGGATGCGTCGTGCCGGTCTCAGCACGCCTGAGCCTGGCCTCTTCCTGACTGGCTCCAGAATATCTGAAGGAGACAAACACTCTCCCAAGGGGACATTCCCTGAGCAAAAGGACATGAGAAACTGCTTCTTCCTAGAAATCCACTACATTAGGAGGCACTTGACTGTTTCATGCTCTGCACCAACCAGGCCAGCTTGAAGGAAGAATTTGTGATAACGGTTTTTAACTTACTCATTCTTTTTCCTCCATTCTTTGTCATATGCAACACATGCCCAGGCAGGGGTTTTTTTTTTTTTTCATAAGTTCCTTTTGGTCCCTAGTGATTTCAGAATCTCCACCCACTACAGCAGTGGCGGCTTGGTGGTCCCAGATCTGCAACTCACTTTTCCTCTGTCTCTTTAGGACGCCAGAGATGGTTCTGTTTCTTTTTCCCACTTTTCTCATTCATTTTTATGCTCACCCTGTAGTGGAAAATGAAGGTGAACATGGTGAAATGTCTTTAAGATGTACAAAAGTGAGGGTCACATACAAGGTCAAGGTAACTCTGGGCTGCTCATCTGTTGGCTGCATCTGTTCACTGTATTAAGTTTTAAAAGACCACTCCCTGACGTTAGTCTTAGCTTCTGTCTTTGTTCACTCTGAAATTCAAACTGGAATGGGATGGGAATATAATACTTTACTTATTTCTATGGAGGAACTCAGTGAAAAGGGCTGAAAAAAATGACTGAAAAATCTTTTCTTTCTACCTTTTAATCTCTTTATTCTCAAAATCCTAACTCTTCCACTTTGTGATAAATTGGAACTCTAATTAATCTCTGTCTTCTCAAATTCCTGGTGGAAAAAATCCATAGACAGTCAATAGCATAGCACCTATAATAATGTTAGCTATTATCATTGTTGTTGTTTTGTGTCATAATTATTAATATTATTATAACTTTTTGTAGAAATCCTAAATTGCTTCTGTGTCTCTTCTTACTTTCTGAAGACATGATTGCGTGTTTACATGAAGAAAAATGAATTGTAACAAGGCAATTACGTGCTTGCACTGAGTAGATTTGCTTTCATAACAGAGCTGTGGAAAAGGACGGTTTTGAATTTCTGTGAAAATTTGATGAAATATACCTAGGCTTTTGAAGACATTTTATTCCCTATCTTTTGTCCATCTAGACTTTGTGGATTTGAACCATTCTATGATGAAAGAGGCGATCAATTCATGTTCAGGAGAATTCTGAATTGTGAATATTACTTTATCTCCCCCTGGTGGGATGAAGTATCTCTAAATGCCAAGGACTTGGTAAGTGTGACCAAAACAAAATGAAACAAGATGCAATAAAATCCCTCACATTCATTTTTTACTAATTAATGGGCAGAGTCACTTTTTAAATTTGCCCCTCTTAATATCTTATTTGTTTATAATTGTAAAATATTTTTAATAAAACAATGCACACTAATGCATCTTCCTTATGGATCATTAAAAATAGATATGTTTGACTCATCACTAGCTGAATTATCACAAGTTACTGCAGTATTAATGAGTTTTTACCACCTTGTCAATGGAGAGCGTTGCTTATGAAGACGGCTCTGCTGGGTGAATGCAAATGTAATTTACACAGAATAATCCTGTGTTAACCTGGCTAGCTATTACCTAGATTTGGTTATACTTAGAATAAAACAACAGTGTTTCCTGAAATGTCATTCAAACTTATTCAAATATCCTGATAGTAACAAAAGTCCCATCATGCATCATCGGCATTATCAAGTTACACTGTACCGATAGTGCATTTTGTTTGTTTTTTCTGTTTTAGATGGCTTCTCACTTAAGCTAATATTGAAGTTTGTTTGCATTCAGGAAACACATACCCCCTGAGAAGATGGCCCACCTGTTCTAAAATAAAGAGGATGGTAGCATGCAATTGAAACATTTATCATCAATTATCTAGAGAAAAACCACACAGAAATAACTAAAAGCTGACTTTTGAATCACAGAAGGTTAGATCACCAAGAATCTTAGGATTTATCTGCTCTTCCGCTCACTTTAAAGATGAGTGTGCTAAAGCCCAGAGAAGTGAAATGACTGTCAAAGGTCATACAGCTTCCCAGCAAAAAGACATTGTTAGGAACTGATGATTCAGGTTTCCAGATCCGTTATCCACAATCCTCTTTTCCCTCTGAAAATTTCTTCTTTGCCATCTCTGTTCTTTCATGAAACAGATCCCCTATAGGCCGTGACTTCTCCAGTGTGACCAGGAAGAGAGGTAGTGTGATGTGTGGACATGTCATCCCAACTCCTCCCTCAAGTCAGTCCCCACACTCCTAAACATCTCTTGAATCTATACACTTCTCTCCACCTCCATCACAAGTGTCCCAATCCAAACCCCCTCCCTCCCCTACTGGGCCACTGCCACAACCTCCTGTCTGGTCTCTCTGCCTCTTCTTGTGCCCTTCTCAAGTACCCTCTTTACACAGGATCCAGAGAAATGGTCATATAAATAAATCACATCATGTCACTCTCCTGCTTTAAGGCTCTTAGGATAAAATCCAAAATCTATAACAAGCTCCATACACCACTGCCTGGTCTGGAGCCTGTCACCCTTTGTGCCACTCATTTCACACCACTCTCCTTTGATCTCTCTTCACTTCAGTGCACCACACTTTCAGTCCCTCATCAGAGTAGCTCTGCATATCGGCCACTGCTCTTCCTTCTGCTTTCTTATATTCTTTCCTCCTTCCTTCCTCCCTCTTGCTCCCCATCATTACACACACACATACTTCTTTGCATGGCTAACTCTTGTCTTCAAGTCCAAGCTGCCATTTGACATCCTCTGGGTGGCTTGGTCTGCTCCCCCTTTGGCAGTCCCTTCTCACCACAACTGGTTTGTTCCTTCTGCCACATTGTTCTTTATCCCCCTTAATTAGATTGTAAGCTCTGGGAGAGGACGAAGCATGTGTACCCAGATTTAGTACCATATGGGCATATACTACAGTCTCAGTAAATGTTTCTTGAATGAAACAATGAATCAGGAAATAGACCATGCATTTTTAAAATCTAACACACCTGAATTCAAGTGCCTCCTTTCTCATAATCTGGAGGCGTAACCTTGGGCTTGTTACCCAGCCTCTCTACATTTTAGTTTTCTTATCTGGGATGATACTGGTACCTATCTATAGGTTGTTGGGAGAATTAAGGGATATAATACATATTAAGTAACTACCACCAAGTAACTCAGTAATAGCTCCCTTATTTAGCCCTCTTTCCATTTCTTTTCATCCCTAATAAAAATTAAATGGGTAAGAAGATTAGTTGTGATGATCATTCAGCTAAGTCTCCTGTTGGTTAATAAAGTTATAAAACTTCAGAATTAAAGGAATCCTTGAGCCCCATAAATGTGTAATTATTAGCAGAACTTGCATCTGTTCTGTCATCAGCAGAGGCTACAGTCCTGATGAGTCGGGGGGTCGAGTTGCAAGAGGAGCCATAGGATAATGGCAAGGCTTTGGGTTTGAATCCTGACAGGGTCACTGGATCTCTCTTACCTTCAGCAAGTTTCTTAACAATTCAGTGCATCGATATTTCCAAATGTAAAGATTGACGTTGACATATGTAAATTTTTGGTACACATTGGCTTTCAATAAATCCTTTGTATTTTCATGAGAAGGAGGACAGTGATGATGAGGAAGAGGAAAAGGATGATTGGAAAGTGGGAAGGAAATATCTAATTGTCAAGGATGTTGTAAGGATTATATATCATTTACATAAAATTGTTAGTACATGCGTTCAACAGATTATAGCTGTGATTACTATCAGATTGTTGTGTGTGTTTGTGTGTGTGAGGAAGATTGGCCCTGAGCTAACATCTCTACTAGCCTTCCTCTGTTTTATGTGGGATGCCTCCAAAGTGTGGCTTGACGAGCAGTGCTAGGTCCAAGCCCAGGATCCAAACCTGCGAATCCCATGCCGCCAAAGCAAAACGCACAAACTTAACCACCACACCGCCGGGCTGGCCCACTATGAGATTTTTTATTTACTACTATACAATCATTTTCTTAATCATCTTTTCCTCCCTCTACCTCCTTTCAGATTTTAAGCCTGGGCAGTCTCATGTCTCTGCCCTCTACAAATCACTGTCTCTACCCCAAACACAAATTCTGTTGCAAATGTTACTGAAAGGAAGTGAAAGGAGAACCAGATACTTATTCTTCATTTGACTTTCTGCCTGATTGTGTTAGCCTGCATCCAGTTCTTAGGTTATTTGAGTTAGAAAGGACCTTAAGCCTTAAATCATCAGAGCCCCTCATTTTACACATGAGCAGACTGAAGGCCAGAGAGGTTGACTGCCTTGGAGGCACTGTGGTGTAGTGGCCACAAGATGAGCTCTGAGGTAAGACACATCTAAGTTTGAACACAGCCTCCACCAAGTGCAAGTTGTCTGACCTTTGACGAGTCACTAAATATTTCTGAGCTTCCTTCCATCCCTCATTTATGAATAGTTGCAAATTTATAAGGTTATGGAAAGGATTGGATGAGTTTTCAAAAAATTTTATATGCATATGAGAATGTATTTACAAAGGAATTAAGGTAGAAATGAGGTCATGTAAGAAAAGAGCTCAGCAGAGTGTCTAGAGGCACTCAACTCATATGCGGGTCTTTGTCTAGAGGCACAAAAGTAGTTAGAGATATAACTAGGGCTTGAACATGCCTCCTGACTCCAAACGGTCTCTACCTCATTCCAGGCCATCCCTTTGGAGCCCAGGGCTGGGGATTATTTTCGTTGTTGATCTTCCTAGCAATTTATCATCTGCTCATCCTCACAAGCAGGAGTAAACCTCCCAGAATGGGCTGCCATTGGTTGAATTCCGTCCTTTAAACAAATCATGCCCCCAAGCCACTGACACCTTTACTTTGATTCTAAATAGGCTTTTACCCCAGCATTTGGCTTATTCTTTCAAGTACCTTCAAGGGATTAGAGAGAACCAGAATCAGGGGATAATCATAAGGGCTATGATACTACCCCTTTTGTTTGCCATTAATCCCCCCAGAAAGAATGGTGGATGCATGAATGATTCCATCTCCACTGAGATATATTTAAAGTTCTGAATTCTAAGAGATTCAAAGTCCAGCCTAGAATTATTCAGATGCAGTTCTCCTTCGAAGAACTTCCAGTCCACAGGCAAGCCAGGATCTGTTTCTTTGACCTCTGTTGGAAAGCTGCCTGCCAGTTTGGGCTCAAAGGTGACACACATCACTGTCTTCTCAGACTCCCTCAGCTACTGCTGCTTGAAGCCATTCTTATCCACTGTGACCTCTGAGGGCTTAAAAACTTTTAAAAGTGTATATTGAGTGGTACTCCTAGGGAGACAGAATAAGAACTAGAAGTTCACAAGCTGAGGGGCAAGTCCAGATCATCATAAAAATCTCCCTAAGGAGTCTATGGTTCTTTATTATTTAAGGTCAGAAAATTAATTATTTTGGATCCTAAGAAACGGCTGACTACCTTCCAAGCTCTCCAGCACCCATGGGTCACAGGTAAAGCAGCCAATTTTGTACACATGGATACTGCTCAAAAGAAGCTCCAAGAATTCAATGCCCGGCGCAAGCTTAAGGTAAGATGGAATATGTTTTGTTTTGTTTTATTAAAAAAAAGATTTCTCTTTTATCTTGAGCTATCAGAGATAATTTTGCCATTCTTCGTCTAATACTGTTATTCATCTCCTATGATAACAGGGAAAATTCTGCTTTGAAATCCCAACAATGCTGGTATAAAACCACTTACAGTTTTGTTATCCTCTCATAAGAATTGACTGTTAATAAAAGGAAATGTGTTGTATGTTGAAATTTACTCACCAAACAAATATATTATTGCTGCTTCTCATTTAATTAAGGCTGAACTACTTGAACAGCATCGTTCAGAAAACTGGTATGTATTCAGAAAGTTGTCTTCTTTCTGAATATGTGAAAATTGGGAAACAATTTTTAAAAACTATAATTTGTATATAGATAAATAATTACCATACTTGGTAAAAATTAAAATAATTCAAATGATACAGAAAATTATCCACCAAAAGTATATCTCTTTTAATAGACTATATATGGAATAGAGATTTAGGTGCTTTTCTCTTACACAATTGTGTTTAGGACTAATTATATGTGCACGGAATCTCAGAGAATGACTGAGAGTCAAAAATAGTGTTCTATTCAGCCATTGCCTACAGGCTGATACAGACTGAATAAATCTGAATGGTCGCTTGGTCAAATTAACTTGAAATACCCTAGATTAAGGTTGACCTAACCCAGGATTTCTCAAATAAATTTGACCATGGAAATCTTTATACCTATTAACATCCATGGGACTAGTGTTCTATGAAACAAATACTTTTGGAAACACAATCTAAAATTTTTGAAAACTCATAATTGATGGGCAGATGCCTTTACTCAGGCTTTTAGTTGTCCAGATGATTAAATACACTAGTCTCAGATTAAAGAGATTTTGCTGTTCATTCTCCAAGCAAGTTTTCATTCAACAATCTTGGGCTAATATACTTTGGAAACCTGAACAGTAACATATAAAACAAACTCCCTAAGTGCAATGCTGAGTTTGAGCTCTGGTTTGGGATTTTAAGTGGAGGCAACACCTGACCCTTTTCTGTTTCCATTTAGGCAGCAGTGAAGGCCGTGGTGGCCTCTTCCCGCTTGGGAAGCGCCAGCAGCAGCCATGGCAGCGTCCAGGAGAGCCAGAAGTCCAGCCGAGAGCCATCTCCAATCCAAGATGGCAATGAAGATGTTAAAGCTATTCCAGAAGGAGTGAAAGTTCAAGGAGATGGGGCCCAAATGGCAGTTGAGGGGGCAGAGGCTGAGCTGATGAAGGCACAGGCTGTAGAGAAGGTTAAAGATGCTGATATAAATGCTGCCCAGGCCGCCAAAATGGTGTCCAAGGCACTAGAGCATGGGATAAGGGTGGCTGACCCAGAAATAGAGGCGGGCTTAGTGAGGGAGAAGCTGAAGACTGTGGAGGAAGCAGCAGCCCCCAGAGAAGGGCAAGAAAACCCTGCTCTGGGATTTGGAGCTCAGCAGAATGATGTGATCCTGCCAGAGTACTAAATTGGCTTCCTTCCAATCTGGAAGCCAAATCCTGGCATTTTATGCATTTTGTCCTTCAGCAAGGAAGGTATGGAAGCATGATATGCGCTATAGTGATTCTGTTTTTGAGGTGCAAAAAAAAAATACATATGTATCAGTTGGTAATCCTAACTTCAATGCATGTGACTGCTTTATGAAAAAATAGTGTCTTTTATGGTATGTAATGGATACCCAATACCGATGAGTTAAATTTGAAATTGCAAGTAAACACGACATAACATTTAAAAACATACATCTTCAGGGACCAGTAGCACATATTCGAAGTAAAGAGTAACAAATTGTTTTTGCTTTGAAAACCTAGTCATCCTACATCCTTCGGATTTCTTCACAAGGCAGTAATTCCTTCACAAGGCACTTTAAAATATTGCTCAGCTAATACTAGGTAGTGGTACAAGACATGTTCCCATGACATTCACAACATTTTCCTTTCCATTCATGCATTCAAACAGTTTACAAGGAGATGGTTATAGGTTACAGTTGTATGGTATGTGCAAAAAAATTTCACTTATAATGGTAAGAAATTGAAGCACACTTTTTTTTTTTTTAAAGATTTTTATTATTTCCTTTTTTTCCTCCCCAAAGCCCCCCGGTACATAGTTGTGTATTCTTCGCTGTGGGTCCTTCTAGTTGTGGTATGTGGGACGCTGCCTCAGCGTGGTCTGATGAGCAGTGCCATGTCCGCGCCCAGGATTCGAACCAACGAAACACTGGGCCGCCTGCAGCGGAGCGCGCGAACTTAACCGCTCAGCCACGGGGCCAGCCCCTGAAGCACACTTTTAAGGACCATGAAACCATATGCCCCTAAAGGTCATGTGGAAAATGCTGTTTTACTTTGTCCTTATTTATATGCATTATATTACTAATAACAAAAAATATTCTATCACAAAATTCTGCCATTTTGCAATCCTGGAGAAAGTATTTTACAAACTCACACTGAGACATTTATTCTTTCCTTCATCTGCTCTCTAATAAGATATCCTTCTGATGGCCAACACTTAGGGGGTAATGAAGAAATTTAGGGAAGGAAAGGAGATAAGTCTGGGACTTAGACTAAAAAAGATTGACTCCTTGTCATTTTTCAGATAAAATTAGATTTTTTCATGAGTTTGTACAACTTTAACGATAGGAATATTTTTATGGATAAACTCTATAATTACCAAGTTTCAAATATTTAGAAAAATCTACCCCACAGGCAGATGCCAAAATGTCTGAATAGAGTGGGAAAAATATTCTGTTATAAAATCATTCATTATTGATTTTACCAGAGTTAGGAAACCTTTTGGTTTATAAAAGTCCTTTTTTCCTTCAATTGATTGTTATCTAGATACACTGCTTATGAACTGAAGATATTTCTGAATAGCTAGTATATTTTTCTCTCACACTTGGAATGGAAGTGCCACATTTTACAATGTAGTTTTGAAAACTTCCTTTCAAGAAATTTAAGACAATGTAACTATTTACTTTAAAAAACAAAAACAAAAAGGAAGAGAAAACCACTGATTGCAAATCAAACTCTTGAGACAAATGAGACTCTTGTAATGTTAGACCTAATACTTTACTATGATTTTTTTCAGAATATTTTCTTGGATTTTCATATGAACACTTTTCCCTTGCAGAAATCACACTAATTCCAGGTATCTGAGATTTATTTCTAGTTGAGTTGAAATGAACATTTTCATCAAATCAATTATGTGTCAAAATTTTAGTAGGTTTCCTTAATTTTAAAAAATTATTACTTTCAAAGACCAAAATGATAGACAATAAAAATGAGTATCACCTAAAGAATCCTCATCGAAAAAAGAGATCTTAAATTGTTTTGGCTCTTCCTGAAAACTATTACATTGGAAAATGAAATTAAACCTCTGGTTTCTGGGGGCTATTGGACCTCAGTAGACATTCTGCTTTCCAAGCACAAATCTTTCTTTACTACTATTCTCATGAGAAGAAAACAAGGTAGGACTTCTTATCTTCCATAGTTGGGGCCTGACAGGTGACTGACATGGAGGAAAAGGCCCTTAAATGTACAACATCTGGGCTCAGAGTAAGATTATTTTTTGCTTTATTTTATTTTTATTAACCACTAGAGAGTATTTACTCTCTTCTTCCCTGTTTCCTCCTTCCTCCTTTATTCTCCCTCAGAATTCCCATTTTAGCTATTATAAAGGGTTGACTATTTTTAACCTTTAAGAATCCCTTCTTCACTAAGCATTAAGATTTCCATTTAAAAAGATCAACTGCCTAGTGTACTTTTCCCAATGAGACACTACAGGTATACACAATGTGTCCCATATATTGTTGGAAAAGTGTCCCATATGTTGTCTCATATATAAAGGGAAAAGGGAAGAAGAGAGGTAAAGGAGTCTTATTAGAAAGTAGCAATTGGTTGGAAGATCAGAACATATCATCCCTCCCAGCCCACCCGCCTATTGATCCAGGGGCAGTTGTTCCATCTTTGCAACACTCAGGGCTGACTGCATTGGTTGGCCCTGTGGACCATAGGAACAGCACTGCAAAACCCCAGGGCCAATGTGTGCTTTAGAACGTAGCCGTTTACATGAGTACACATTCTATTCCTCAGTGAGGACTCAGGGGTGTGAGGGAATCTATTTTTTTAACTTGTAAATTGCACCCTCTAAAAATCAATGGGAGTTTTAAATTTTGATTTGTATGTTAAAGATTAAGTCCTGACAATGCCTAAAATAGTGACTAAGTTAGTCATTTCAGTGGAAAACAAGTCGAACTTTCACAAAAATTGATCTTTTCGGTCAAATGATTCAATCTTTGATTTCATAGAAAAACAACCTAAGTTAGGACAATTAGGTTAACATTTTGGAAAAGACAGGAAACATTTATATTGTTTGTCAAAATTGGATATATTATCTATCTCAAAGACTGCTTAGCTAAATAACAGTAGACTATTGCAGATAGAGCCTTAATTTGACAAACTACTTCATAATGTTACCCCTAATTGACAATATAGTCACAAAGCGAAAGAATTAAGGGAATTTCAGCAGAGAACAATAAGTTATGTCTTGCATTTTAGAGCTGACAATTATTATATTACATTATTGATTTTTGTTTTCAGATAAGTTCAGATCTATAGGGTAAACTAGACTTTTACCACAAATAAGGACAATCTTGAATTATTTCCTTCATTTACAAAGCCTAATTGGAATCTCAGTGATTTTTCTCAAACTGTAAGAGCTCATTTGTCCCACAGATACATAATTAAGGTAGAAATTAGAACAATATGGCTCTAGAAATTGTCTAGAACAAGTGCTGTCTAATGTAAATATGATGCAATTCACATACATAATTTTAAATTTTCTCTTAGCTACATATTAAAAAGTCCAAAAACCCACAAAACAGGTGAAATAAACTTTATTTTAATCCAATATATCCAAGCTGGTATTCCAATATATAGTCATATGAAAAATTAATGAGATACTTTGAATTAATTTTTACACTAAGTTTTCAAAATCAGGAGTGTATGTTCGTTCCACCTTTACTACATCAGGTGCTCAGGAGCCACATGTGACTATCATATTGCAGCAGAACTGGTCTAGAGTACTTTTTAGCAAAATGACACATGAATTTCTATGCTTAGATTTCAGCTGCCTCAGTTTTCCACACTGATGAGTAGGAAGCCAAAAAGAAAATGCTTCAGAAATGTCATAGACTGAAATAAGTAAAAACTCCATTGGCCCCTTGTACTTATTCATGTGCTTCGGAGGAGGAGTGCTCCCAACTTGACTTTTAGAGAACAATACTTTCCTGGGCGCTGCTAAATTGTTTGTTGGGCACATTCCTTCTCATCCTTCTTTGGGCCCTGGAATCTTGACTTCAGATTAGAGTGTCTGAGTACTGCCATGAAGCTAATAATGTTCTTGCATACCAATATCTACTGTGGGCGAAGCGCGTGTCCCCATTCAAGAAGGACTGTACACAGAATCTTAATAGGATTTTGTAGGCTTGGACTAAGCTGGACACCATCTTTGTGTTGCAGGCAATATTTCTTTCTAGAAATCTACTGAAACATACCAAATTTGCCTGTTGAAGACTGTATGATGAGGATGATGATATTATCCCAGTTATCCCAAAATGGGAATAAGACCATTGGCTGGCTTTTTTTAGATCTCCTTAGAATAGTTTAATCAACACTGCCATTACACATGGATTCAAAAGACTTTTGGAATTTTCTTACATATTGCTATTTTAGAATATCCTCGAGGTTCTATAGCCATTTTTAGTGGCAGACTTAAAAAGAAAGGAACAGTTTGCCTTTTACTGTGACCTCAATTACATAGTATTTTAAACATATTTTGTAATTTAGAATGTTTAGCAATTCCTGTTTCCAGTTTCACATACAAAGTAACTGCTGGTGGGTTGTCTACAGACTGAGGATTTAGAGAGAGCCATTTTGTTTCATATTTCAGTTCTTATTTCACAGAAGCATCTGGTTGCATTTCTAATTGGAAAAAAAAAGTAAATGCCAGAAAAGGCAAAGGATAAAATTAGTAAACCGTTTATTCTGCTTTAGGATTGTACTTGCAAAGCAAATGAAAAAAAAAAAAGTTAACAAAGTGAATCAGCACTGGGTTTTTCTTGATGAAGGTTGACTGCACATATAATTGACATAAATATACTGAACAGAGTCAATTACATAATTACAATGCCATTATGTAATTTACTTGTCATTGCAGAGTATTCAGTCTGGTTATCTAGGTCTACTTTAGATGTGAAAAGTTTCCAGACATTTACCTACATAATAGGATTTGTAATATCCCTGTAATTACTGCCTATTAGGTCATATTCCAATTTCCTTAATGTTCATCACTGATATGTTCCTGAGCAGGGTCATTGATAGCATTTGAGCATTTACTGGTTAAATACTGCTTAATGGTTAAACTTTATGTGTGTCTTCAGTGCTTTTTTTAAACATTTATGCACATGTAATCTCAATATTGGTATTATAATATTCATAACCACATGATAAGCAAAAATGTATTCAATAATTTTCTATAATTTTTTTTCAAAGTCCTTTTCTTCCCCTGGCACAACTCAGGGTGACTTTCTAGCTCCTTAACAAATAGGAAATAAAAACCCCAGAAGACCACTGGAGAGATATCAGCTACCCACCTATGGTAACCAAGTTCAGCATCACCTGAGTATCACCTGAGATCACATAATATAATCTCAGCTCACAAAGTCCAAGCATTTATATACTTATCTTGGAGAGCAATAACCAACTTGACTAATCTATGTGTGCTTGTTTAAAATTCCAGTTATCATAAACTCTCTGTGATGTACTCTAGAGGGCTTGACTGCATGATTTTAACTTCCTTCAAGACTCAGCCTTGTCCCTGTCACCTGGCCCAGAGGGCCACCCAGGGCAAGATGGAAGCATTGTGATGCGGGCAAACAGACTCCTTCGCAGGAATCAGACATTGCTCTAGGGCAGACTCCAGGCATCTGACTTGGTTGAGGTCAAATGAGCCAAATGGGAGAAAACCTCTTCCCGTGCTCTGATTGAAAGTGATACTGTTTGAATATTGGTATGTTGCTGTTAGTCAGTAATGGAAAAATAGGATTCCACCAATCATTTGCTCTTCCCAATGTCTTGGTTTACTACCACTCGTCCCACATCAATGTTTTGTTCCATACCTCTGGCCATCAGGCCACCCTCTAGGACTGTGAGATCTTCTAAAACCCTGGAAGGAGCATCGCAGACTGGTTGGAGAAACGTGGGCCCCTTGGTGGACCAGAATTTAGTTTGAAACTAAACAGCAATGCTAAAACTGCAAAATCACACTGTTCTTAATAGTTGTTTTCAGCACATTCTGAAGATTGACCTGGAAAACCCATGGCTATGAGATATTTATATCCATGTAATCTTTGCTAAGATTCATTGTGTTAAAAATGACAGATATTTAATCTTCAGTCAGCTTAAATAATAATCTTTATTTTCCATTTAAAAGATGATTTCAGTCAACTCGAACACAATAGGGTTCACATTAGAGGTTTGAAAGCTGTTGTCTTCCCTGAGCCCTCTCGTTCTGACTCTCAGTTGTGGATGATAAAAATTTACTAGGTTTGTCCTTTCTCTGTTTTTTCTTGATACATGTAAAGTAGTTAATCTGGTTTGTAAAGGATATGAGTAAGCATGACTATAAATTGAAAACTGTCATCTCATAACTGCCTTTTAACTTGACCTATTTTTAGCCTATCATGCAGGTAACATATAGTAGCATAGTAGCATATAGTAGCATAGACTACAAACAGCATATTCAAGAATTATTTTGTCTACATTTTTATTGTCAAGGTTATTACTTATCTCAGTTCCCAAGATGTTTCTATTCGTGCACGCTTAGTAATATTTTCATGGTCCCCACCCCTGCTGCCCGAAGCCAAAAGAATGATTTAACATGTCCATTTATTAAGTAGTTAGGTCCAAACAGCATAATAGTAATGCTGCATTGCACATCCAACAGATGTTTCCCTTGAAATTTTAACATTGCCTGTGAGGTCACTGAGTGGGAACAGCAGACAGGAGTTTAAGTAATTCCTTATGCCCAATGAACTAAGGGTATCAGGCAAAAGAGACTATTAGTAAACAAGTTAGGGACTCATGTTTATACTCTTTCTTATTTGAATGCCAATCATTCTTTTACTTATGGTTTTTGTGGTATACATATAAAATTTCAATGTGCATTTTTTTAAAAAGTAATTTCCACATAATTACCCAAGGAAATAAACTTAAAACTCCAAAGAACAGTTTTCAGAAGTCAGGCGAACTGTGGTTTACAGACCAAATCTACCAGAAGCCTGTTTTTATAAATAAAGTTTTATTAGAACATGACCATGCTCATTTATTTCTATATTGTCTGTGATTGCTTTTAGGGCAGAGTTGAGTGGTTTCAACAGAGACCATATGGCCCAGCAAAGCCTAAAATGTTTATCTGGCCCTTTACAGAACAAAATTGTTGACCCTGGTTTTTCATGGCACCCCATGCCTTTTGGTGACATCTAGGAATACAGATTCATCTACTGCAGATTTCTTCTCCTTGGGTTAAAGTTCTTATTCCCATTTGCTTCTTAGGAAGTTACGAGAGTGTTGTTTCTGTTGCTAATGGTCTCACAGCAATATCGTGCTGGAAGTACAACCTAACAGTAAAATTTCACTACAGAACTAAAAATTCAAAATTGCATCATTCCTGAAAAAAGAAATTTAGAGTATGAATTGACTTGGTTAAGAGAGAATTAAAAAGATTTCTAGCACGTTGAGCATGTTTTAGAAATTTGATTCTTATATTTAAAATCACATAAATGATATCTTACATTGGGTTTGCTCACATTTAAGTTAACCTGCAGCTGTTACTTAGTAAGCTAAGAAAATAGAGAGCCCTTTGGTTCTGAATCCTTCAGAATATTCTCAAGTAATTTATATCAATTGGATTTTCACTTAATCATTTTTAGGAAATAATGTGCTTTATTATGTGGCATTCTATGACAATGACTTGCTCATCAACAGCTCAGGAAACAGGCAAACAGCCAATTCTTTTATGTAAGAAAGCTACTTTCCAAACCACATGTTTGTCTGAGTATTATGTATTTCATTTCTTTGAAAAGAGAAGGCCATGAGTAAATTCTTTCCTTTACTTTTTTTATATATCTAGAAATCCAAGAAGGCACCTTCTAGTCTATTTCTATCACAAGGAAATTATTCATTCCGCACTATCTGCCTTAAGGGAAGCAGGTGACCCAGATATTGAGAAATGTAGGCATGCATGACCTTTGTATTTGACTTTGAACATCTGTAGCCAAAAGGTTACAAATGAGATATTCAGTAGAAAACCTATTATCAGCTTATTAAGAATACCTAAAATTATATCATGATTCTAATTCAATGATATACTGTTTTCTTTAAACTGTTGCAGCAATTAATACATAGCCACTGGGTTATAGTTTTACAGAACTGTAGAACTCAGGGAAAAAGATGAATCGTATGCTAGCTCCTCATGGTTGATGTGTGTAGGAGGCAGACTTTACTGGAATTGGAGAAGGAAAAGAAAAAATGTAAATTGGGATCCCCCACCTGCCCATTTTTCTTGATTGCTCAGTTTGAAGGCAGTTGTTAATGGACTTTAACATTTCTATGTCTGTCTCAATATCTGGGTTACCTGATTCCCTTAGAAATGAATAGACCAAAGTCAACAGCTAATTTTCCTCTTAGCACCATAAATTAAACAGTGTAGTTTAGGGAAAATTAGGCCTACATTGCAAGCACACTTTAAGGAAATGATTTGCTAATTTTGAAGCTTCCCAGGAGTAGCCCATCCTAGGAACCCATTTTCTCAGTAAACTTTCACTGAGAAACAATTAGGTACAATGAGGGAGCCAGAGACGAATTAAACTCCTCTAGGAGTCAGCTTTGTAGTTGGAGAGAAAAAAAACAAGTGTACATATATAGACTGTGCTAAATCCAGGCCAGCAGTAAGCCCTCGAAGGATAGAAAGAAGGAAAAGCTCCTTTCTGCCTGGAATGATCAAGCGAAGCTTCAGGGGAACACAGGCTGGATTTGAAGGATGGGGAGAATCTTTGTAGATAGGGAGGAGGAAGGGGTCACACCAGGCTGAGAAATCTACAGAGTGGAGAAACGCAAGGCAAAGTGGTGAAGGAACAATATTGGGTGTGAAAGGCTGAAATACACAGGAAAGTGTTGCTAAGTCTGCAGAAGAATCTCAGATCTTGTGCAAAGTTGTATTAGACCTCTTCGGTCCTTTCTCATTCTGGGTAGATAATGTGTGCAGCATTTCCTCAGAGCATCTAGCCCTCTGTGATCTCCTATATACTTAGATAATTTGGTGCATCTCTAAGCAGAATAAAAATCACTCAACATATCAAAGACATTTTTGCAAGTCACCTGTTGAAGCAAAGCCTGTCACTAAAAGCGAAAACTGCATTGGCTAGGTCTCCACTGACATAGCAGAGTAAACAATGATAGTGATTATCTGAGTAAATTTTGCAAAACTCCAATACCTCAATATCTGCCTGTGACTCTAGAAAATCACCCAACTACTTATGAAAGTTTTGCCAGCGAACGCCCATGTCAAGGTCACTTCTGTCATAGTTATTTTAACCCTTTATATGATCTGACGTGAAAGGGCAATCCCCACAGCGTTTGAGATAGAATTATATCTGAAAATTCAGACTTCAAAAGATAACCTGTACAAAAAAGCTCTCAGACAACAAGATTTAAAATTTTCAGATCAGAACTGCTTTCCCCAAACATCAAGCTGGTCCTGTCAAGTCCTTTATTTTTCATCTTGACTTTTTGCTCCTTTGTACACCCTTCCGTAAATTCCTTCTTATATCACTCATTGATGGCAGTATTTTATATCCATCTTCAAGAAACTTATTTTTAAAAAATACCAATTAGAATCACATTACAGGAAATATACTTTTAGTTGTCTTGCTACTTTGTTTCTTTCAGATAATGTCTGTGATTAGTGAATGGCTGCATTATTCTTTAGGGCAAATGAAATGAAAGAAGGGACAAAGGTTGACTATCATCTGAGTGATGGAAGAGAAGCTAAGACACGAGGGTACAGAAAACACAAGTTAGCAGGCTTCAAGAGAGGAATACTTCCTACTAAGGCTTTTCAGGCTTATGTGATATTATCTGGTATGGCTTCTCTAGCTTTTCTAAAGGAGAAATTTGTATTCCTGGGTTGCTGAAAGTTGCCTGGACTGAAAGGACATAAGCAGCTCAATAGCAGCATGGAAAATGAGATTAATGAAATACCATTATATACAGGAAAGCTACATCTCCAGTAGTTTAGACCGCAAGTCATTAGCCAAAAACAAGTGCAGGTAGGATTTGGAGGACAAAAAAAAGTATAAACACAGCCAAGGTTATAGGCTACCTTCTCAACTTCTGATTAAAAAGTACTGAAAAGGAGCTGTGAACATTTCATTTTTAAAACCTGTCAAAATGGTGCTATTGACTCCTTAATACAATGATATATTACAATATTTTTTAGGTGAACATGTAAGTCTGACTTGGCCATAAATGTAAATACAGAAAATGTTTGTAGAGAATTCATCAAAATCATGCCCATTTGCTTTCGATTGAGCTGCCATATTATTCATCACTGGCGAGGACTGAGTGAGTCCCCACTCCCTACAGATGGGACACAACAGAGTCATTGGCTCTCTCAGCTGCCCAAAGCCTAGGGCAGACAACGTGAGAGCCACAGACAACTGTGGCTTCTTCTTGGACTGTGGTTGGATAACCCAATTAAATGACTAAACATGCTCATTTTTTGGTATTTCCCAGGAACATAAACAAAGAATATGTGACATGAGGCAAAATGGATGTTGGTAAACTACCTGTTGAAACTGACCTTAGTGAGAGCCAATGTTACTTTGTGTAAATTCACCCAGATGTGTCAGAACATGCCAAAAGAAGCATATACCTTGCTGCTGGAAAATCTGTAAAGCAATTTGCATGTAAAGTATGATAATAAATCATCTAAGAGCCCATCGAAACTTTGTATTCTGTAATTTGAAAGGTTACCACAATTCAAGAGTGACACAATGGACATTTTCCTTACTCCTGAAATTCAAAGTTGAATCAGTCCTTGAGTGTTTTCCCATTCTCTCAGATAAAATTATATTTTGAGTTTCATAGCATTTTTAAACACTATACAGTGATTTCATAAAATTCATAAAGTCATTAAAGTTAAAAGGGGAACTTAGTAGTCATTTAATCCAACAAGCTCATTTTATTAAAGAGAAGTGACACCTAGAGAGGTATTGACTTATCTAAAATCACAGTTAGTGGCTAAGAAGAGAATAGATCTGGGTTGCCCATCTCCTATCCCAATGCTCTCCACTCCTGGAAGATCAATTCGCTGGATACGAGGTAAACACAACAATTCATATAAAAACTGATTTTTCATTATAAAAATTTGAAAATCCAGAAAAGTACAAAATTACCATAATAATGCTTTCCAAAGACAAGCATTGTCTTTTTTTTCTAACATTCATTGAATTTTTTCTTACAGACTTGTAATTATATTGCAACTTTTTTGTATCTACCCATCACTACGGCACAAGCATTTTTGCATAATCTTCACAAACATTTATGATAACTGCATAATAATCCAGTCTCAGTTGTTTTTCTTTTCTCAGTAACACTACATAAAGCCTTTTCTGTGTTTGGGGAAATCTACCCTAAGGAAATAACTCTAATGTGGAATTGTTGGGCCAAATGACCTTCAGTGATCACTTCATGATGATGCTTTCAAACCTACAGGACGTGAGGATGAAAAGGAAAAACTGCATGTTCACTCCTAAGAAGCTGTTAGCAGCACGATTTGTAGAAAGATCTGAAAGTCTCTCTTGAGCTTGGCCACTCAATCAGTGAGGGTTTCTGTGAAATATTTGAGGGGAAGGGGATATATGACAGCAGAGCTTACCCTCAAAATTGCAGCTTGTTACTAACCACCATTAGATCCAAAATCCTTGCTCTGTTGAGCAGATACACTTATCCTAAACAATGACTTCTAGATTGAGGGAATTGAGGGAAATTTTAGAGAAAAACAAAAGCCTCTCCCACCTGTAACTAGTCCATTTTTGACTATATGAAACATGATTATTTCAACCCGGTTGTGCACAATCTCTGGACTTCTTTTTTTTTTTTTTTTTTTTTGAGGGAGATTAGCCCTGAGCTAACATCCACCACCAATCTTCCTCCTTTTGGAGGAATACTGGCCCTGAGCTAACATCCGTGCCCATCTTCGTCTACATTATATGTGGGACAGCTGCCACAGCATGACTTGCCAAGCGGTGCATAGGTCCACACCCAGGATCTAAACCAGCAAACCCTGGGCCGCCGAAGCGGAATGTGCAAACTTAACCACTATGCCACCAGGTCGGCCCCTGACTACTTCTTTTAATAGGAAATCCAGTGCCTTGTATGTAAGGGATGTCACTAAAGCAAAACCTAAGTAGGAAGGTATAAAGCTCCTAAAAAAGAAGGATACCATCTAAATAATAAGTAAAAAGCTTATTTTGGTACTTGTACACTATGCTTCCTCCATTATTACACCTCACAAATCAGCTGTATAGCTGATAACACAAGAAGTATGGATCCACCCTCTCTCTCCTGAGACACATTTGCAGTTCACATTTTCCAGCAATTTTCTGTCATCTCCTGGCTATAGAAGCCTTCTTCCATAGTGGACCCTTTGCTCCAGAGGAATAGAAACACGGTATAACATAAACATAGTTCTTTCATGTTGGATGCCATGTGATACCAACCATTAATTAACAACCTACAAAGGAAGCTCCATCACCTTGTTACCTCAATTAAGGATAGCTGTATAGTGTCTGCCATGTAGAAGGGGCCCAATACATGTTTCATAAAGAAGTGAATGACTACTTTGATAATTTCATTTCTATTTTGGGAGTCTATCACTTTCCAACTGACATCTGAAGGGCCTTATACACACTTCCCAGAGCTGACCCATCGAGAAATGCTATGGCTGGCTATCCAGAGTCATTACCAACCATCCCTCCAAGAGGCTGGATGTCCTATGTTTGCCTTCCCAGCTACCCTTACACATAGGGTAGTCATGCGACCCAGACTACAGGAAAGAAGAGCTATTGGAAGCTTCTAGGAAGGCTTTTGCCCTTCTGGTAAAAGAGACAGATGAGTGGTGCCATGCCTTCTCCTGCTTCTTCTTGACTTGAATGCACATGGAATTTCCAGGGCTAGTCAGTAACCTTATCACTAAAAGGGAAAGATGAAGAGAATTGTAGAAACACTGGCCCTGACATTCTTGAGCTGATAAACACTAACAATTACCCATATCCAGATTTTTTATTCAATGAGGAAAATAACTCCCTATTTGTTTAAACCACTTAACAGTCATATTTTCTATTGCATACTGCCCACAGCATCCATAATTGCTTTCTTAGAACAGAGATCAAGGGTCTCTTTGTAATCACTTACAGCTTTTTTCAACTCCAAATGAAGTTATCACAATTCCTAATCAAATTATCACAATTATTTAAATGTGTATACAACAAACCCTGTCCATATGTTACTGTAATAGGACAGAATACTTTCATCATCTTCCTGGCTATATAATAGCAAATCAAGATTCACCAGTACTGTCCCTAATGTATGAGACATTGGCAGGAGATTAGCATGTGTGTTATTAATCTTTATTTTCCAGTTTATATTTTTCTTTTGTACGAGTTCAGGAAGTTAAATTACAGACTTTAATTTCAGATATATGAAACTTTTTATCAGTAGTTAAGGTTAAAACAACTTACAAAGACAGCATCAATGATCAATTATAAGAGTGTCTAGAAATTTTATTCTGACATTTCATAGCAATTTTAAAAATAAATGCACATTTTATTTACATTAATACATGCTTGTAGTTAAAGGTTCTAGTTTTATGTATTGGCTCACAAAAGAATTACAAACTTCTTAAAAAATAAAATCTCTATACAGTATAGCTTTAATTGAATTACAAGACATCAATTTTTGTTCAACTGTACATGTAAAATCTTTGGAAACAAGAAAATAATGAGGAAATTATCATTGCAATTACCTGTGTTCTGGGATTAATCTAATGTTACTTCTATGCTCAGATTTCCCTCCATCTCCTACTTCTAGAAGTTGAATAAGAAAGACATGGGAAAATCAACAGACAAATAATTATATGACACACGCTTCTAATAGAAACCTGGTCAAGTCCCTTAACTTCTCTGGGTTCCATTAATTTATCCATACGGTTGAGACAGCTACAGTGTCCACTTAATTAAAAGAAACTAGATTTTAATAACTGATTCTGAAGATTCTAGCGAGCTCTTGAGTAAACCAGGTAAAGCTTCTATCTACATCAAAGGGAATTCCTCATACCTAAAAGATCAATAGACAATTAAGGACTTAAATTGTGCAATATTTTCCTGTTTTCTCCAGAGGCAACCTCAATTACAGGTTTTTAGCTTGAGATGTTAATTCTACCTGAGTGTTGATAAAATGTCCTTCAGTTAGGAAAGAAAGAGGGAGGAAAGAAAAAAAGAAAATTTTTTTACTGGGAGATAATTTTATACATATTTCAAATATATTCAACTTCAAGGAACAATGAAATGAAAAGATTTTTAACATTTACAATCTCTCATTAATACTCTAGCAGTTTACATTATATACATCTGCAGAACACTAAATTCTTATAATTATTTTTTCTGAGTAATGTAGGGTTAATCAAGAGTTATAATATTTCAGGCAAAAGTACCACTTATGATAAATTATTTTTTCCTGTATGAAACTAATTTCCTTTAGAAAACTGATATCACGTACTGAAACCAGTACTAGGCCAAGTATTTCCTACATACAAATATTTCTAATATAAACTAGCTATAAGCTAGAGAAAATAATCGACCACATAACAACAAGGCAGGTTATATTCTTTCATTTCATTAACTGCTCTATGAAAAGTTAATTATCTTTAAAGAAGAATATTTTTGGGCTGTAATTTATATTTTATTGATAACTTCTAACTGATTTATTTCTCATGGTCAGAAGTCCTCATTTAGCAAGCACTGAAGCTCCAGAGACCAGAAAAGATTTTGTATTTAAGAGAGAAATTCCATGAAATTCTCTACTTTATAGAACAGAAAGACAAATTAATACATATACTATAGAACTATGCTATTCAATATAGACTACTGGCCTCATGTAGAGAACGAACACTTAAAATGTGCTTAGTCCAAATTAGTAAAATACACACCACATTTCAAAGAATTAGTACAAAAGAAGAATGTAAGACATTTTAATGATTTTTTTACATTGATTACATGTTAAAATGATAATATTTTGGATCTACTGGATTAAATAAACTATACTGCTAAAATTAAGTTCAGCTGTTTTTTTTTACTTTTTCAATGTGGCTGCTAGAAAATTTAAAATTACACATATGGCTCATATTTTTCTATTATACAGCACTGCTATAGGAAACAGTAGGCTCAATTAACATTAATATTAATCCCAATCCATACTGTTAAATTTTTGTATAATTATGGCGTTTGAAATAATCTATTTAATACATTACCACAAGGTTCCTGAGCTTAGACTCAAATACACCTCTACTCTTAAAAAAAACAAATAAAACCTACTCTAATCTTTTTCATCATCTTCTGTACTCTGGCAACTGTGCAAAAGTTTGGTTTGATATGAGTCTGCAAACAGGCAAGAGGATCTTTTTGGGTATGGAAATGTTCTAAAACTGGATTGTGGTGATGGTTGCACAACTATACATGTATTAAAAAATCACTGGATTGTAGGGGCCAGCCCGGGGGCACAGCGGTTAAGTTATCCCGCTCCGCTTAGGTAGCCCGGGGTTCACTGGTTCGGATTCCAGGTACGGACCTGTGTAACACTCATCAAGCCATGCTGTGGCAGGCGTCCCATATGTAAAATAGAGGAAGATGGGCACAGATGTTAGCTCAGGGCCAATCTTCCTCAGCAGAGGAGGATTGGCGGCAGATGTTAGCTCGGGCTGATCTTCCTCAAAAAAAAAAAAAAAAAAATATCACGGGAATGTATACCTACAACCAGTAAATTGTATAGCATGTAAATTATACCTCAAAAAAGCTGTTTGTTTTTTTTCAGTACACAGCTAGAGGCCAGCAGATCTAAAGTCCCATCCAGAAGCTGCATATAAACTTCAAGTATTTCAAATATAATTTTTCAATCCATCATATGATGGTATCGCAATGAAAATTTTTCCACGAGAGTCCTTTTACCTGCAGTGGGTTCACATTCAACAGTGGATTATGTAATCACTAGCTTTAGGTATAAATTGAAAAACACGAAGGGAACATTAGAGTGGCTGAGAGTGGACAGCTTATTTACCATTAGGGGCACCCAGCTCAGGCAATAATAGCCCTTATGGTAATGTACAATCTTGTCGCAAATCCCTTACCCAATCCAGGCACCCTATAACTGGACATCTGCTGGTATTTTGCCATCCTAAACAGAATATTGTAATATAAGAAACCTCCTACTCTACACTAATAAAACCAAAGAAAAAGAAAACAGATGAATTCAAAATTAACATTTAACAATTTCTGTGGGAAACTGAAAGCTAAATTGCTGAGCTTTCTTTCCATATTGCAAGAAGACAAAAAGTAGCAGAGAAATCCAGCAACTCAAAAGTTACAGTCAATTTAGAAAAGGATATTGGTGATAAATAAATTTCAAGTTAAGAATATAGGATCGTTTGTGCATTGCTTCTGTCAGATCTTGAAACAAATCATTTTCAGTCTAAAAGCTGTGAGATTATTCACCATGAATATTGTGGTGCTGCCACCTTTTGTTTTTTTTTTGAACCTCATCATCTCCAAGAGCAAAAAAATACAAATAAAAACAAAACCAGCTCTACTTTTTCCACTTTATCAAAATGGGTCCGAAGAACAATGAGTTATGCTTCTTTACACTTAGGAAAACACAGTAAAGTAAAACACAGATCAAACCTTCATGCTTTTGTGCTTTTTGTGGCCTATCTGGCACATAAGTATTTCCAGTGCTCACTTGACCCCATATTAACCAAACAAACAAAAAAAAGAAACGAAACAATGGAAACAGTATGAAACACATAAAGAACTCACATTGAACGCTGAATTAGATTTCAAGATGTGTGCACGCACACAAACATAAATATATTTGCACAGACACATGGAGTTGCCTCAAGTTCTCATTTTAGAAATAAATAAGGTGGATAGTTCAAAAGCCAAAAAATCACTTGGAATGTTAAATCATTTAGGAATGTTCATTTAAGGCAGCCAGAGAATCAAGGATTATAGAATTATAGTCCGTTCTAGTTATAAAATGACTCATCTGGGCATTTGGATAAATCAATGAATGCATTTGTTATAGCTCCAGACTGATGTTACATCACAATTGTGAATGTTTATGATGTAGTTTAGTAATACTTTATGAGGTGGGTGATACTTTTAAAACTGAAACACGTACAGAACACTCATTGAATTTGACTTTTAGGGAGATGATTCTCTACCAGTGAATACAGGATACCACCAGCCATTTCACACGAGCCAGACTACTGCCCAATCAATGTGGTGTCCCCAGCACATATTTGGCAGTTTTTTGGACTGTCTTATTCATGCATAAATGCTTTTTAAGACTCTTTAAATAAATTTATATAAAGATACAAATATATTTTTAAAGATATCAACAAAATAGTGCTATCTAGGTATCAAAATTGAATTGCATTTGAATTGTGTCTATAGTTACTATGATATCTATTCTTATTTCTGATCTTTTCAATACCTAAAGTAGTGCAAGTCAATTGACAATGAACTTCATCTTTATAAAATACAGAGAAGAGATTTTTTCTTTAGTTCAAGATATTGGCAAACTCACAGAGCATACCAAAAGTAAAGCGCTAATATTTAACTTCTAAAAAAAATTAAAACTTTTACAAAATGTTCATAAAGCTCTAAAATAGATGATTTTAACCTAACAGCATGAAGCATGTGCTTTCTCTAATTTCCAAGCAGCCAAAATATTCCTCCTGAGGTACTATTCAATTCCTTCAGAGTTTGGGTCAAAGAATTGTATCTACTTCTGATGTATTTTTGTCATACTCTCCATTTCTAACACACTCCCATGCCAAACAATGTACAGATAACTGTTTAAGAAAATTGAAATGCCCTCTCTTAGATAGCTATTTACTTTAGGAATACAATAAACCAAAAACATCTCAAATTTTTCTACAGACTAGGCAGAAGAGAAGAAAGGATGATTTTTACAGGCCATGCAGCTGAGAGAAATGGTTGATTCAGGGAATCATAGAACTACAAGTTTAAACATATTATGTCTTTCCTAAGACTTTTCGTAAATCACCATAGAAGTTGATTAAAGTGCTTGCCATGGCCGTATCTACTGCAGACTGAGGAATCATCCCGCGCAGATCTGTCTGAATGTAGCCTGTCAAAAGACTCTGGTTTGGAATGTCTTTAAGTGGAACACAAAACCAACCACAGGGATGGTTATATCCACGAACAAATTCCGGTCTCTTTTCACTCCAGTCAAGACTTATCCCTACAAGGCAATTTTAAAATAACACTATTAATAGCAATGACTGACATTAGTCTAAAACTTTCATTAAAAATATTATCAGGGGCTGGCCCGGTGGCGCAGTGATTAAGTTCGCACGTTCCACTTCTCAGCGGCCCAGGGTTCACTGGCCCGGGTCCTGAGTGCGGACATGGCACCACATGGCACACCATGCTGTGGTAGGCGTCCCACATATAAAGTAGAAGAAGATGGGCACAGATGTTAGCTCAGGGCCAGCCTTCCTCAGCAAAAAGAGGAGGACTGGCAGTAGTTAGCTCAGGGCTAATTTTCCTCAAAAAAAATAAAAAATAAATAAAAATATTATCAGATTTCTTGCTTAAATATTTTTCTTCCTATCCATGTAGATGAAAATTAAGCCCCAGGAGTGACCATGGAAGAATGGAAAAGGTAATTACCAAGTACAATGCTGACAGGAAGCTGGTAGATAGGTAATGGAGAAAGTTCTAATCCCTTCGGAATAGATGACATCATGTCATCTTAGTAGCTTCTTGGAAACTACAACTCTTGGCACCAGGCCTCAAGGTGCCAATAACCAAACCTATGGTACCACCGCCACTCCCCACAGGCACTACCACATGCAAATTTGGTACTGTCTGGTTAAGAATAACAAGTAGATGTTTACCTACACCTGCCGACTCAAGTATATACTATACATAAAAAAATATTAATTTACCTATTGGTATATTTTAGAAAGCAGGAGCCTTCTAATAGAAGTATTTTTACTTTTGAAAAGAAAAATATTATACAGCACAGGGAAGAAAAAATACTCTAATACATACCAAGTCTATTTTTTTCTATGTGTATGACTAAGAGGCTGTTTTCTGAGAGTGACTTAGAAGGAAATCTGTTTACTGGCTCCCTTTCTTAGAGGCAGGCACGTGATCCATATTTGTTAGCTGTGACCTGGAGGATACCATGTAACTGGGAATAAACACTTATCAGAAAGATTTCAAAATCCTCCTTGGTATTGTTATTTTAATTCCCAGGGTCTAGCATTTGAAAGTAAAGCTTAGTGATTGTAAAATAAGTATGAAGGTTGAAAATAAATCTTCCATAGAAAGAAACATGCAGCCTAGAAAACTCAAATATTTAAAACAAACTGAAAGAAAGTATAAGGTCTTGAGATCATTACCACAGGATAAGAGCCCTTCTTTATAGCCCACAGTGTAGGAGAAATCAACAAACTCTCTCGGGGAAATTATATTCAGAAGCTGACCAGCAGTGGTGTAACGCATCACACAGCAATTCTGAAAGAGAACAGGTAACAGGTGTTACTTCTATAGGAAACCACACATCAACTCATATATCATAAGTTAATCTTGGCTAACAAGCCAATACTCATTTAAGATGTTTTATAGTTATTCTTAATAACAATTCTTACAGTGATTCTTACAGGTTCAGATCTCTATTCTAAATCTGACTGCTACTGTAAGGACATGAAGAAGATATATAATCAATATACATACAGAGAGGTAAGTTACCTGGTACTGAAATCTCTAATTCAATACAGTCACCTTGTATCCTATAGGATATTCCACGTGGAAGCAGGTTGTGTAGACTGTAGGTGTTTAAGATAAAACCCACAAATATTTTTACTAAAATATCAAATGTTTCAATAAAGAAATTCAAACATGGCAAGAAATGAATTAACAAAAATAGAAAAAGAGAGGAAGCCACTTTGGTTACATAATTCTCTGATGCCTAAGGTGGCATTTTTATCTTTGGTCTTTGACTTTGGCTTAATGTTATTGAGAAACCTACATGCAATTACATAGAAACCTGAATATGACGGTGGTGTTTTCAGAATTTTAGATTTCAGAACCTCAACTAAATTTTTACAATTAAAGACTCTGACAATTTTCTTAAGCAGCAAGGGCAGAGGTACTATGGAAAACAAACTCAGTTCTAACACTTCCACTAGTTAATACATGGAAACTCAAGCTTTTTAAAAGGCAGCAAGGATTCCCCTGTGAGCTCTTTGTCATGACTACCTATTCTCAAAGCGATGAATACAAGTGTGTACACATACTCACGCTCACAGGCTCGCTTGCACTCTCTCTCTCCCACAAACATACACACACTCTGAAGTGATGTTTCTAAACAAATACCTCTTCAAAATGCTCCAAAATATCCAGTGAAGTCATTAAGCTGTCCCAATCCAAGCGACAAGGACCTGGGCGTATATGGTCTATTACGCTATTGACAACATCATCTATAACGCCTTGGGCTTTGAAGCTGGAGAAAAAATATTAGTCAAATGGTATTAGAATGAAAACTTTCAGCATGCCCACATAGTTCAGAGCTAAATTCAAAAAGAGTAAAAGTTAGTGAAGATTTTTTAAAGGAAGTAAATTGCAACAACTTTTCTAATAAGTTAAGTTCTATCAATTATTTTATCAGAATGTACTCTTTGTTCTCAATCTAATAAGACATCTGCAGACTATATTATGCATTATCACAAACATAGTAAAGTACCTTCATGTTACGGTGTAGCCAAAAGCAGTCTACAGAACACTGCAATGCTTCCATTCATGATGTATGCTAGTCTCCTGTCGGTACGCTCTAACGTGTTATTAGTATATGGATATTTATACCCTGATTTTTAAACTTTTTTTATTAGGAACAGAAAAATAGGTCACCCAGGAATAGAACACCCAGGATTGACTCGGGAATAATATTGGAACTTGATGTATTTCAAGGTGGCTTTACCTATCAGTGGGGAGAGGGTGTACTATTCCATAAATGGTGTTTGGATTCAATAGCTATCCTAATAGGGAACATAAAAACTGAATCCCTACTTCACACAATTCAAAACAGTAAATTCCAGATAGAGTGAAATGTAAAACTTTGAGAAAAATATATGTTATCAACTTTGTGACCTCAGGATACAGGGAGATTTCCTGAATGCATAAAACACATAAAACCACAAATAATACAAGATGGTTAAAATTCAGAACTTGCATATCACAAATAACAAAATAAAAACCAGCCACAGACTGTAAGAAGATATGTGCAGCACATATAAACAGACATATAATTATTATAGAGGATATATAATTAATTCCTATAAACCAATGAGAAAAAACAGACAATCCAAAGAAAAGATGGGCAAAGGACATGTTAAGATTGGCTTGAAATGTCAATAAATTTAGAAAGGATGCTCAACTTCACTCATCATCAAGTAAATACTAACAAGATACTATCTCACACCCCTGAGATTGGCAGAGATTAAAAACTTGATAACAAGTATTGAATGGAAAGGAATGAGAACTCTCAAACTGCTCCCAGCACTTCACAGAGCAGTTTGGCAATGTCTAGTAAAGCTAGATGATGTATATCCCTAAGACCCAGGTACATACCCAAAGAAAATCACACAAGTGTATAGAAAGAGACATATAACAAGAAGTTTACTATAACACTGCACTTTATAGGGAAGAACCGACAACAACCTAAAAATTCGTCAGTAGGCAAATTTGCAGACAGATAAACACACTGTGGTATACTCATATAGAAGTAAAAGAATAGATCTACATCTAACAACGTGCCTAAATCTTGAAACTACAATATTGAATGGAAAAAATTAAAAGCAAATTACTAAAGAAAACACACACACATGTGGTCAAAGTATGAACCAGGAATAATACACACAACTTCAAAATAGTAGTTACCTCTGGGGAGAAAAGAAAAGAGATGAAAGATGGATTGGCTTTAACTCTACCAGTAACATTTTTGGGGATCTTTTTTGCTTGTTTGTTTAAAGCATCTGAAGCTGTTTTACCATTTTGTAAACATCTCAAGCTATATAAAACTTACATTATATCCCCCATGCAAAATCTGCTCTTACCTTCCGTGTTTTCTAACTTGGGGTGGAGAGTGTACGTGTGTGGGTAATACAAATTAATCTAGTCATCCAAATTAGAAATCTAGGATTCAACTTTGACTCTTCTTTTTCTCTTAACCCCATTCCAATAGTCAGACTAATAAGCTATCATGTTTTATCAAGATGATTTCCTAAATGTACTTAGAACCATATCCAGTTCCCAATAAATGTTAGTTATCATTGCCATTGCCACCGCCATCATCATCATCATCATCACCACCACCACCACCACCACCATCACTATCATTAAATCTCTTTCACCTTCATTCGCCCTTTTCAATTCCCATGCTGTCTTTAGTTTGGGTACCCTGTGTCCAACTCAGCACTGCCTCAGTTTCCAGCTCTTTCAATCACATATCTTTTTAAGAATCTGTAAAAGGCCACAGATTTCTTCCCAGGAATATACACATTGACAAAATTTTACATATAATCTTAGGGGAACTTCAAGCAGCCAGCCATGGACTTCCAGGGTAAAAGCTTTTCTCTAAACTATCCATGCTTATTTCCACGTTTCACAGTGTAATTAGAGTAGATTCAAAACCCTTTGAGGACCTAGAAGGTGGAGTGGGGGTTGAGCAGAGGGGAAGTGCAACACTGAATCCCTTAGTTTAGAATTCAAAAGCCCTTCAGACGTATGCTCTCCCAACCCCCACACTTTATGCTCCAACTATACAAACACAACTTCTACTTTCCTAAACAAACTTCCTAAAGTGTTTCCATCTGTGTTTATGTAATAGGTGCAATTCCCTCTACCTGGGATGTGAATCAGTCCTTCATTCCCTAAGAAATACCTGTTCTTCCTTTAAGGCTCAGCTCAGATATTGGCTCCTCTATGAAGTCCTTTCAGATCACCAAGCATAGTGCTCCGGTGGCATTTTTTACACTTTCAACCCCCACTGGAATTACCATCTAAAGTGTTACCTTCCACACTTCCTCATAATGCTTAATGCAACTCTAGTTTCCTTGTCCTTGTCATAAATATTGTACAGCTCATCTTTCTGGAAATGCTAATTTTGGTATTATACTTCAGAACATTCTGGATATAGTAAGTGGGGCCAGCAGTTTCATTTTAAAAAGGACTGAGTCCCAAGAATGTGGAAATTTCATTCCAATTACACAAGGCAATTGTCTCCACTGGTTTTAAAAAACAATATTTTTCTGATTAAAGGCATAATTCATGTTCAACTACATGCAAATATCAAAAAACGGAAATAAAAATCACTCATAAAACCACCATAAAGACATGTATATTTGGTGTTTAAAAAAATATATAAAAATGTATAAAGTCAACCCATAATTGTGCTACAGTTTAGCATTCTGTTTTATTCACCTTACATTATATCTTGAGCATTTTTTTATGTTTTTAAATAATATTTGAAAACATAGTTTTTAAAGACTGTAAAATGTCACATATGCTTCATAATTTAATCATTTCCAACTATTGATTATTCAACTTTTTTTTTAATTTTATAAGTAATGCTGTGGTGGAAGAGATAAGCAGTGAACTATTGTCTTTCTGATGATTTCTTCAAGATAAATTCATAAAGTATGCTATATCACTGAGTAAATGTAGAAGAATACTGCAAGTGTATTGTATACCATACTAAGAAATTAAAATTTCACCAGCCACTTGGTATCATTATTTATGATCCCCTCACCACCAACTCAGTCCAGAGGGAGATGGACATTTTAAAGGCTTTCACTCTGACCCATGTAAGGTGATATTTCTCATTTCTCTAATAATTATTGATGTTGAACATCATTTCATGTGTCTGTTGGACATCTGTATATCTTCCTTGGGAAAATGTCTGTTCATGTCCTCTGCCTATTTTTTGATAGAGTTTTTTGTTTTCTTTTTGTTGAGTTGTATGAGTTCTTTATATATTTTGGAGATCAACCCCTTGTCTGATAAATGATTTGCGAATATTTTCTCCCAGTTGTTGGGTTGTCTTTCCATTTTGTTCATGGTTTCCTTTGCTTTGGAGAAGCTTTTTTAGTCTGATGTAGTCCCACTTGTTAACTTTGTCTTTTGTTTCCCCTGCCCGAGTAGACATGGTATTTCAAAAGATGTTGCTAATACTAATGTCAAAGAGTGTACTGCCTTTATTGTCTTCTAGGAGTTTTATGGTTTTATTCACAATAGCCAGGATGTAGAAGCAACCCAAGTGCCCTTCTACACATGAACGGATAAAGAAGATGTGGTATACATAGATAATGGAATACTACTCAGCCATAAAAAAGGACAAAATTGTCCCATTTGCAACAACATGGATGGACATGGAAGGTGTGATAAGTGAAATAAACCAGACAGAGAAAGACAAATACTGCATGATTTCACTCATATGTGGAAGATAAGAAATACATGGCTAAAGAGAACAGATCAGTGGTTACCAGAGGGGAAGGAGGTTGGGGGGTGGGCGAAAAAGACAAAGGGGCACATATGTACGGTGGGGGATAAAAATTAGACTACTGGGGGTGAGTATGATGAAATATATTCAGGAACTGATCAACAATAATGTACACCGAAAATTACATAAGGTTATAAACCATTATAATCCCAATAAAATTACTTAAAATTCAGAAAAAAAGGCTTTCAATTCATAAGCTGATTTTCTTCTCAGAAAGTTTAAAATCTTAAAAGAAAAAACCAAATTTTATTGGCAATGGTCATTTAGTGATATATATATTATATATATATGAAGTTTAGCAATGTCTTAGCTGCAAAAAATTACAAGAATTTACTTACAGATGTCCATTAAATTCTTCTGAAGGTTTTCTCCAAATTGTTACATCTTTCTAAAACAATAAAAACAGAATATGATGATAATTACATTTGTGTAACCTTGCATATAAAACTGACAATTTCATTAGTCTAGAGCATTAGTCTTTGCATTAAAATAAAACAAATAAATATTCAAAGAGATACATAAGTCATTTATACCATCAAATGATGCATATTTTAATTTCTTCTGTATCCTAAAATTCTTTACATCTTACTTAAATTACAGACCTCCAAAAAAGATTTTTCAGGAGTTTAATGAGATCCAAACACTGTGAAGATTCAGTAATGACACTGTTTTATTGGCCATTATTATTTGCCTCATTCCAATCTTAGACATTTACCATTACTGACACACTTAGACTAAGATATTAGGAATGCTAAATATTTCATTCTGAACTTGCTCTTATCTTTTTTTAAAAAACTATTCACATCTATTAACAGCGTTATCTTGAATTAGTCCCTACTTTTTTTTTCTGATCATTTTCCAAGAAATTCTGAATATCAGAACAGCTAGAGCACTTGACTGGAAGTGTCCTGAGTTCTAGGGTTGGCTCTGTCAACACTCAGCCATGTGATAGTTTGGGCAAGTCATATTGGTAAAAAAGAACACTAACTGGCCATCCTCTCAGGCTTGTTGAAATATCTGAAACTATTCCAAACTATCAATTACTTCCTTAAATTGACAATGACATATTTTATTTGTTGACTTAAGAGGCTACTCATTAGGCTCTGGTTGCCATGAGTCTACTTTCATGTCCAATATCTAAAGAACTAATGAAAGCAATGCAGGATTACCATGTTTCTTCCTTGTGAGATGTTAAACCACTAGTTTGATTAGCACAATTCTCTCTCCTGCACATCCATCTAAAATATGATCCATATTTTTCCATACCATTTTGAAAGTCATCAACCAATTCATTAGAGAGAAAATACACCCCAAATATAAGTAATTTAACTAATTTACCGTTTTCTTAACAACTCTCCACTTATCATCTTCAATGCTATGGTACTGGATCAGAGTGTTTTTAAGTTTAGTTGCAAAAGCAGCAGCATCAGGCAGGCCTTCCATTTCTTTTTCCTGTTACAGAGACCAAGATTAGCATCAGCAAACACCACAGTTTGATGCAATAGACCAGCGGGTCTCAAACTGGTTTCATAACAGAATCAACTGGAGAGCTGTAAAAGTTACCTATACCTGGAGATGGACTCCACCCCAAATCAACTAATCTGAATCCCTGGGAGCAGGACCTGGGCATAGGTATTTTTCTAACAGCTCCCAAGGTGAGTAATACATAGGGATGAGAATCCCACATTTTGAGTTCTTAAAATCACTCACATTAAAATAAAATTCAATCCTACTTTCCCTAATAAAACCTAATAAAAAGGAATAAATTATAAAATTCCAGACAAATTAAAGAAAAAAAATGCTGTTTTCAAAATACAAAAATACACAGGGCATAAACTCTTTAAAAAGTCCTTAGAGCTTCAGCTATTGAAAATTTTATTTCACCATCCAACAGGTTTAGGACTCATTCTAGTGAACAAATGACAACCACAACCGGAAATCTCTTCTTACATCCTTTAAGGATAGAGCTATAGAACTCTGAACAGTTTCAAAAGTTTGAAGAACTCTACTGTCTTCAATATTTTATTTCATTTGATGAAGTGTGATAGGATTCAGTGAGGTATCTATGTGAGGAAGTCACAGGAAGACTTTTAGAACCACCAGTACAGCATAAATAAATAGTTTACAATTTTAAGGCAATAATTTTAACTACACAAAGTACTATATCATTAATAATTTCAAAGATAAGCTACTAACCAACAATATTTTCAAAGCAAAATGATTATTAACCTTGAAAGATAATAAACTTACTATAATTTGGATTCTGTAATGTGATGGTTTTAAAGCATTGTTGCAAATTGTTTGATACACTTCCCATCAAAAGGTGGAAGTTGTGACTCTGCATGACTTCCAAGGCTAGGCTGGAAAAGTCCATGCAGCTTCTGCAGGTTTCTTTTAGAATAATTGCTCCAGGAGCTTCTGATCAACATGCAAGCATGCAAGAAATGTGGCTATCCTGAGGCTGACATGTGAAAAGACACAGGGAGAGCAGGAGGCAGGGAGAGAGGCACTGCTTCAAAGTCCCAGATCCAGAAGCCTACTTAGAGCTCATGCCTAATGGGCATCTTTTGCTTCCCCAGGTTCCCCTCAATTTGTATCAGTCTTCCTCAGCTTAACAATTTACTATTAAAACAGTAATTGAGCAGTTGCTCAAGGTCAAATGCCTTGGACTCACCCTTAATATGAATTACAGTCATGCACCACGACGTTTCAGTCAACAACAAACATGCATATACGTCAGTGATCCCATAGCATTATAATGGAGCTGAAAAATTCCTATTGCCTAGGTTGTAACATTGCAGTTCAACACATTGTTTGTGGTTATGCTGGTGTAAAGAAACCTTCAGGTCCTTAAGGAGGTATTCCAGAAGAAGGCAGTGTTATCATAGGAGATGACATCTCTATGCGTGTTATTACCTCTGAAGACCTTCCAGTAGGACAAGATGTGGAGGTGGAAAACAGTGATATTGATGATCCTGACTCTGTGTAGGCCTAGGCTAATGTGCGTGTGTCTTAGTTTTTAAAAAAGTTTAAAAATTAAAAAAAATTTAAAAATTTAAAAATATAAAAAGCTTTGAGAATAAGGATATAAAGAAAGAAAATATTTTTGTACAGCTGCACAATGTGTTTGTGTCTTAAGCTAAGCGTTATTACAAAGAGTCAAAGTTTAAAAAAATCATAGTTTTTTTTTAAAGATTGCCACCTCAGCTAACATCTGTTGCCAATCTTTTTTTTTCCTTCTCCCAAAAGCCCCCCAGTACATAGTTGCATATTCTAGTTGCAGGTCTTTCTGGTTGTGCTATGTGGGACGTAGCACATGGCCTGATGAGTGGTGCTTGGTCCACGTCCAGGATCCGAACCAGCAAAACCCTGGGCTGCCAAGGCAGAGCGCGCGAACTTAACCACTCAGCCACTGGGCCAGCCCCCATAAAGTTTATAAACCAAAAAGTTACAGTAAACTAAGGTTAATTTATTACTGAAAAAAGAAAGTTTTTATAAATTTAATGTAACTGAAGTGTACAGTGTTTGTAAGTCAGCAGTAGTGTACAAAAATGTCCCAGGCCTTCACATTCACTCACCACCACTCACTTACTCGTCCAGAACAACTTCCAGTCTTGCAAGCTCCATTCATGGTAAGTACCCTACACAGGTGTACAATTTTTTATCTTTTATACCATATTTTTACTGTATCTTTTTTACATATGTGTTACATACGTTTAGATAACAATACTTACCATTGTGTTACAATAGCCTGCACTATTCAGTACAGAAACATGCTGTACAGGTTTGTAGCCTAGGAACAATAGGTTATACCATATAGCCTAGGTGTGTAGTAGGCTATACCGTCTAGGTTTGTGTAAGTGCACTCTATGATGTTTGCACAATGACAAAATCGCCTAAGATGCATTTCTCAGAATGTGTCCCCATCAGTAAGTGACGCATGACTGTCAGAGATTCCTATTCACACCACCACATCCCATTGCCTACACTGTTCTTGTCCTACTGGTTTTTTTTCTGTCCCTTGAATAGGCCAAGCTTGTCACTGACTTTGGGGCTGTGTACTTGCTATTTCTCGGCCTGGATTACTAGATCCCAAATCTGAGCATGACTGATAACAATGTATAAACATCCTGTCATTAATATAGCCTTCCGTAAGTCACTATTATACCTTTCTTTTATTTTCTTCATAGTGCTATCACTATCTGAAATTAACTTGTTTATATATTGGTGTATTCTACTCTCTCACCATCACGCTCCCAACTAATAGAGCAGGGGCCCTTGTCTGCCTTATTCAGCACTATATCCCCAACAACGAGAACACTGCCTGGAGCACAATAGGCCTTTAATATCTGTTGAAGTGTGTTTGCTTCAAAACAAGAACTATTTGGTCTTAACTTTGTCTCCTTTTGGTGCCATGGTGCTCTCTAGTAAAAGGCTAGAGGACAAAAGGCTTTTGGGGCAAAGCTGCCCGTTTACAGAATCATCAAGTTACTACTAGAGGGAGAATCAAGAAAAGAACTAAATGAAATATCAAGCCTCAAACCTCTATGAGAGGAAGGTGACAATTCTCAACTACAGATGCATCATCAGAGTCACCTTTGTTATATTTTGTAGCACTTGTTGCTGTGGACAAAGACTCCTTATCAGGCCCCTCTGAGTCCTCTTGGAGACTAGGCCTAACTCTTAGACTTGTCCTTGGCCCCCTTAGTCCAGTTTTTGCAAGAATCCTGCTGGGTCAGTTTAGCGAAAATCCCTCACCCTCAAAATTCCTCTTCCTCCCCTCGATCTTATCACCCTGGCCTGCCTTCAGCAAGAATCCTATCAAGTCCAGAATCTCCCTTACCTCTAACGTTTCCTTTTAGTAATTTTCCATCCAGTGACACCTACCCTGTTCCTTGGCTAGAAATGCCCACTTGTCCTTGTTGTATTCAGAATGGAGCCCAGTTCTATACTGAGGTTTCTTTTCTTCTATCACAGTAGTTCTTGAATAAGACCTGCCTTTACCACTTTAACTTCTGTCTGCTTCTGGGTTTTTTTGACACTGGTTTTACATGCTAGCTTTCAGGCCCCTACCAGATAGCCTGATTCATTGGGTCTGTTCTAGGGTAGGCCCCAGAAATCTAGGTCCTTTAAAAAGCCTCACTGATCATTCTGTTATCCAGCCAGGATTGAGAACCATTGATCTAAAAACTAAAGGTGACAGAAATAAATCAATGCTGTAGTGAACATTTAAATAGCATAAAGCAGAGCACATAAGCCATTAAAAATGATAAACATTAAAATGATATAGAACTGTAGAAAAGGAAAAAAAGCTTTTCCTCTACTCTGTTATGTTCTGTATCTGGGACCTGCGGATTAAACTGACAAAAGGTAGATTAATAGGAGAAAAGGTACACAAACTTTATTTGATGCTATTATTTTAATTTTTACATGCACAAAGCCCTTCTTAGAAAAGAAGCCAAGACTCAAAGAAGCAGTGAGACCCAGGGGCATATACACCATTTTAACAAAGGGTGATAAACTGCGGAGAAGTGACAAGACAAAGGAAACAGGATTTGGGCTTCTAGGGATGGTAAATTATGGGAAGGTAAATGTATGGGAGGAAACTAATAGAAGATAAGGGTTATTTTAGTAAAGTTTGCTTGTGCAAACCATCTTGGTGCCAATTTTCAGTCTCCAGTGATAAGAGTTGTTGTTCTTCTGGTATAGGAGAGGGAAGAGGGAAGACCTTCACAAAGGGAAAGTTATGTCCTACTTTTATGCAGATAGTGGGAGGGAAAATAGCTCTTTCTTCATTGCTCCTTATTAACTGACTTCAGCTCAAAATAATCCTTATTCCAAAATGGCCTATTTTGGGGTATAATATCCCTTCAGGAACATGGGAAAGTATATATAGAAAATTCAAGAATATAGAATTTAGGATCTACGTAAGTGAAGCAAAATGTGTAAGTATAGCTCCTACCCAACAACTAAAAGTGGACGAGCTCTTTCAAAAAGCCTGCCAGTGAGGAATTTATCCCATTTCCACTCAAGACACTGCCAATTTGATAGCCAGTTCAATGACCACATTCAAGGGTATGTTGTAAACAAGCACAAGTTTCTAGAGAGGACTTGCAAAGGAAATTTAAATTTATGTATTACTGGGATCATTATGATTAAACAATATTCTTTAAACCCAAAGGTCACCTCCCAGGTTCCTGTGGTTGGGAGATAAGAGTATTTTTTTCAAAACTCTTTGATAGAAATCAAAGATGAAATGGAAAACAACGATTGTCATAGACATTATCTTTGTGCAAATACAGCACACAAAAAGCAAGCAATAAAAACTACCTATAAAGATGAGAATCTGAATCTTTAAGGTGCTTACCTGAGTAATCATTCACTCCTCCTGATTAGCATAAATCCAAACTCCTTAATATGGCTTATGGGTCCTGCTAGGGTCTGGCTGAGCTTCAGTGCCTAATTTCTACTCTTCTTTCCCGGACTCCCCTAAAGACGAGGTTAGCGTCTTCTCCAGTGTTTTCTCACAGCAACTCTGTACTGTCATTATTCTCTTCTCATCTTCTCCCATTTAACTCTAAAATCTTTGGGGGCAGGAAATGTGACTTGTTCAATGTTATACTCCTCATGTCTAGCATGCAGTAGCAACCCAGTGAATAAAAAACGGAAAAATCTGTGGACAGTGAGCTACTCATCTCACTTATGGAAGACCTCAAGATATCCAAGCCGCGTCCACTTAGACCAATCATCCTTGAGCTTCTGAATGACTAAACTTCCATCACCATAATGAAACAACAATTTCTCAAGGAAGCTACTATTTTATTGACCAAGCATCTGGTATATATCAGGTCCTAGGACAGTAGAAATGGATGTAATCCAGTTTTTATTCTCAAAGTTGACTTATTCCACCCTTTAAATAAACTTTGACCTGCAGCAACAACAACAAAAACTAAAACATTAAAAATTCCTATTAGGGGGTTGGCCCTGTGGCCAAGTGGTTTAGTTCATGGGTTCTGCTTCAGTGGCCATGGGTTCCCTGGTTTGGATCCTGGGCATGGACCTACATATCTCTCATCAAGCCATGCTGTGGAGGCATCCTACATAGAAGAATTAGAATGACTTACAACTAGGATATACAACTATGTACTGGGGCTTTGAGGAGAAGAAAAAAAAAGGAAAATTGGCAACAGATGTTAGCTCAGGGCCAATCTTCCTCACCAAAAAAAAAGAAAAAGAAAAAAGAAAGAAAGAAAGAAAAACCCTTGGTTGTGAGCTTGGAGTTTAGTAAATTAAAAAAGAAAATCCTATTAATGAGCCTCTTTAGGAGCGGTGGAAGAGGAGGCAGGAAAGTAAGAGAACAAAGTAACTATAAACTCGGAAAGATCTCTTTTAGCTCCATGAAGTATTTATTTAACCAGGCAATTAATTCTTGCATGGATTTTTTCCATCAAGATTACGTCCAAAAGGGAATGATGGTTACTGTCTAAACTGATTTCTGTATGTGGGCTAGTATGACAGAGCATCTCCTGAAATATATTCCAGAACGGGGTGGGAGGCGGGGGAGCCAGTATTGGGGTTATCAAGGTCTTGGCACTCTCCTAATATAACAGGGCATTTACATTAATTGAGGAAAGTATACAATATCCTCTACTGCAATCATCCTCGGAGAATGTCAGGAAAACGCTTTAAATCCATTCTGAACTCCCTCTAATTCTTTTATTTCCTTTCTTGACTTTATGACCTTATAACAGGAAACTCTCCAACTCCATCACTTATGTGTCAGAGAGAGCAGGTACCACTTAACCATATCAGAATCTAACAGCTCCGCATGAAACGTTAGATACTCTTGACAGGTCTACGGCCAAATCCTGAGTAATGTCCACCATCATTTTTTCCTCACTTAAACTAACTTTTTTGTTCATGTTTTCTATGTCCACGTTTTTGAAGTGATCACTAATGTAGACAGTGGCTGCCATCGTAGAGAAGCTAGCCTTCCCAAGGTAAAAATTTTCTTGAGGCCATCTATCAGGACCACACTCTTTAACCAATAAAACTCCAATTTTTGTCAAATATATGACACAGTGAAATGGCCATAGGTTCTATTTTAAATACGGAACATAATAAACATTTTAACCTCTAATAAAAAGTGAATGCCATAAAAATTCATTGTATTTATGTAGTATGTGTAAGTCAGAATTCACTTGTTAAAGAAGCTCATATCAGAATTGTTTAACCTTCCATTAACCAATTGATACGAGTTTCATTTATGTGAATAGCTTCAATTTAACATGTCATAGATTTTCCCCAAGATGTGCAAACCAAGGCCTTGAAATTAAATTATATTTTTACCTAACATAAAAATTTCAGCATATGCTTGATTTCCAATCAATCTTGAATTGGTAATTTAGTTTTTCCAACTCAGTCAAGTACAGTAGTTTTCTCGTTTTTTGAGACTGGCAGTAGCAGAAATGCAACAGGAAGCTACTTCTGCAATGTGACTAACGCTCCTCAGTTTCAGTGCGCACTTCAGCTTATTTTAGGACAAGCTTTACAACAATATTGAGACTTTTTACAACACTTAAGGCAAGATTACATTCTAATGATATCACAGCTTTGAGTCCAAGTTAAAGTTCAAGGTCCTAAGGCTCTAATTCTTTGTTAATAATAATAGCTAACATTTATTATTTACTATGTGATCAGTCTTTCGGGCCACTTTAAATTGTATTATTTCATTTAATTCTCATAAACAACCTTAAGAGCTGATATTATTATTATCCCTATTTTACAGGAGGGGAGAGTAGCAACAAGGAGAGTAAGTCACAAGATCACAGCTAATAACTGATGGAACCAGAATTTCAACCCAGGGCTTCCGCCTTCAGAGTCTACAGATCTGTTTTGTAAAAAGCTGCAAGCTCATCACAGGCTGGAAAAGCCTTTACATTAAAAATGTGACATCACATTGAATTTGTCATATTTTTCCCTGGCTCCTGAACCAAAAAAAAAAATCTCAAGTAATCTTTCTTGATTGGCAATTAGGGATAACAGTAACACTAATTTATTGAGGAATTACACGAGTTAATACATTTAGTACAGAACTTGGAAAATAGTAAGCCCTCAGAAATCGTTCTCTTATCGACATCATCTCCGTCGAAGCTTGGCCTAAGACGGACCTTACGTCGTCTGGGCATCTCCTAAGAACCGGAAAGCACTGTGCCCTTCACAGACCGCGATCTCAGTGAATCTTCACCAAAGCCCTAGAAGCGAGGTTTTTACCACACCTTCCCACGTAACTGAGCCTAAGCAGAGTGCAAGTCCGCAAATTGGTGAGCGGTGCAGAGAGCCGAGGTGCAAGCCCCGAGACCCTTCCAGCTCGCCCCTTCCACTCCCCTCCCCTCGCCCCAGTTTTCTCTCTCACCTGTGAGGTCCACACCCGCCCAGACGCCAGCGTCCGCCATCCCCGACCTCCACGGCAGCCTCCCTCACCCCGCTGCCAGGCACAGCTCCGGGAAAACGCAGCAGGCCGGCCCCAAACGTCCCTGTCGCCCTCCCTCCAGGTCGCCTCACTACCGTGCTTCCACCCCCGGCTACCTGAGGAGTCGCAAGGAGAGTACGGAGCTCAGGCGCGCCGGCCGGCACTAGACTCCCGGCTTTCCGCGACACTGACACGTTAGAGAGCTCTCAGCCTCTAAGCCTCCGAGGCTGCAGGCGGCAGCAGCCAATGGACGTCAAGCCACTGCCGCTCGCAGCCAATTGGAAGTCACTAAGCTCTTCGGGGGTGGGGGGGTGGGCTGACCCCGCCCCAGCCACGCCCCCGTCTCGAACCCGGATGCCCCGAGAAGGTAGAGGTAGAAGTTAGCAGGAGGAGGAACGGGAGTTTGCTTGGATTGGCTGGCGCGGCAACGTGCGGAGCGCTGATTGGTGGCAGGGAAATGGAATGATTCTGCGTGGATGTGGACTGGCAGGAGCCGGAGCGAGGTACCCCTGAGGTATGGGGTTGCCTGTGGGTTTGGCTCGGGCGGGGCGTCCCGCGGTCAAGTAATTGTGAAAGAATTTTGGCAGATAGTAAATCCAGCTGGGAGAAATAGAACACAAAGGAGGGAATGATGACAGTGAGGGAGAAGGCTGGCATACATTCTCCTCCGCGGTGAAGATCTAGTATCGTATAGCTGCACTACCCGTCCTCAGGGCCAAAAATAGTCAGTTAAGAAAAGAAAATGAGCCCGTGCCGAGGTTGACTGGTCCTTTTCATCCTCCAGCCTCCCCTGACTGAGGATTAAGAGTGCTGTATGAAAAATCATATAAACAAAGCCCCTGCAAGAGTGTCGCCCAGCGTTTGTCCTCAGATAAGGGAGTTCAGAGGACAACCTTGAAAGGAGACAATAGGAGGGGTGTGGCAGGTGGCTTTAGCAGCCTTACAAAGTGTTCTGCTTTTTATCTATTTGAAGATGAGTAACATTTCTTCCAGTGGCTGTGAAGTCATCCATCTGAAGGATGCTTGGCAAATCTGAATACTAAAGATCAGGTGTTTGCAAATTGTATTTACTAGGATATGTAGTTTGAGAACCAAGAGTAGGAAGGAATGCAATGCTGCACCATTAGTCATTTTTGATAGACTTGTAATGAGAATAAATGATACTTCATAAGTTTTTAAGTTGCAGTCACTAAAAGAATCATCAAATACCACTTGTTAGTCATTATTGGCAGATTTTTAAAATCTTGCTTCATTCTTTATATATAAAAGGAAAAATAATTTGGTCATTACTTTTCCATTGTCATCTCACATGTAATCGTCTGTGAAACACACCTCCCTTGAGGGGCTAAGTGGATTCAATGAGATATAAAGTATGTAAAACTTTATACAAAGCACTTTTCTACAACCATCTCAAAGTGTTATCCATATATGTATGGATTATATATATCCATATATAATATATAGAGAGATTATAGAATCCATATATATAATATATATATATATCCATATATATATTATATATATACACACACACTCAAACAAGGACCACAATAATTGGGCAATAATAACTAGCAAGAGAATGAAGCCCCAGGAAGAGATCCTAAGGCAGATTACTTAATTTCTGAGTAGCTGAACTGGAATTTGGTGCAGGTCTGCTGGAGGCTAAAAGTGGGGCTCTTAACTCCCATAAAACTCGTTATATGTTTCACAGCTCTCTGTCAGGCACCTGTGTACAGCCGTGGGGACCAGAAATGAAAGGCCTAATCCTTGCCAGGGACTTTTATACAGTTCACTGGTAGAGAGGAACAAGTCCTCATAACCATTTCGGAAAAGTAGAACATTAGTATCTCTCGTTGTTAGCTTTCAGCTGAGCGTGCATTGTTCAGCAGTTCTGCGTATTCTCTCACAGAACTTGGTAGAACGTGTTTAAAACAAATTAAGGAGGAGTTTTTTTTTTTAGAAGGGGGTGCTGCATAAGGTTATTCACACTGATGCCGGTAGGGAGGTTTTTGTTTCTTTGCTTTGTGTTCATCTGTTGCTATGTTTTTCCTGGTCAGAAAGAAGTTAGGGTAATTAAAAAACAAAATATTCAGATGAAAATGAAGGCCTGTTAACAAGATTATAATCATCATAAACTATATAAATAGCTAATACCAAATTCTCACTTGTAGACAGCATCTACAGAATGTTTGATATAGTCTAGGCACTGCTCTAAGTAGGTGTTATCATGTCCTTGCATAAATTGAAGCATATAAAGGTTAGGTAATTATCCTACGGTCAAATGGCTAATGAGTGGCAGAGGTGAAATGTGAACCCTGTGATCTTAATCCCTATGCAATTCTCCTTTTCAGTTCAAAAGCCAATGCCCTGTCTGGACAGGACAGCAATAGAGTTTCCGTCTGGGTGTGGGAGGCCGTGCTAGCTCACAGGTACTCACGGTATCTAAGGGATGTCAGGACCCTGTGGTGACTAGCCGACAGTTGAGGCTGACAGAAAAACACATAGGTTGCTTCAGGGTGTTGAGTACGGTTGGTAGCAACTTACTATCTCCATTATGAAGATGGTTATTGAAGCTAAAGAAATTTTGTCTTGTGTTTAGTTTCACAAATAGTAAGAAGAACATTGACACATGACCATAAAGTGAAACCAAGCAGAGAGATGTGCTATCTCAAACATCAGAAGTTAGGTTGAGGATTTGTAGTGTATGAACGAAAGGACTCTACACTCAGGGAGAAGGGAAGGGGCCACCTAGAGTGCACATCTGCAGTGATCTCTGGTGAAGTTTTTTTTTAATTTTAAAATTTATTTCATGCAATTACCTAAAAGAAGGGTCGGCAAATGACAGCCTGTGTGCCAAATTTAGGTCCTCCACCTTTTTTGTAAATAAATTTTGTTGGCACATAGGCACCTTCATTAATCCATATGCTGTTTATGATTGCTTTCACACTATGATGTCATGATTGAGAAACTGCAACAGACACCGTATGGCCTGAAAAACTAAAAAGTTTTTCTTTATAGAAAAACTTTGCTGACCTCTGCTCTAAAACATATTTCACAAATCTAGGTTTAAGAATTAAATTTTTGAAGAGATAAAATCAGGCTCGATACATATCTGAGAGCCTTTTTTTCCTTGGATCATGGGTATCAGAAGACATGGGGAGGTGAAACCTCATGAGAAAGAACAAAGCCAAGAGACTTCAATTGGACCAGGACCTTTGACTTATAAGGTCACTTACTCTCCAGAGAATGAACTTTGTTAACCAGAGGGTTACGTTGGTCAATGTTCCAGCTCAGAGAACACTATGTTGCACTTGAATAAGCAAAAATGCAAAGTGATTGTGACATAGTTTGCCTTTTACAAACCTGATCTCATGTTTCTGATTTCACATTTTCTATCTTAAAGAGGGAACTTGTGTTATGTTTCCATAAATTTGTCAATAATTAAGGGCCTGCTCCGTGTCAGAAATAAATCCTGAAACATTTACATTTCACAATCTACTTGCTGTTCTTTATCTCCTTCTCCCTTTTCTCTCACAGAAATGCAGCCCTTAATTTTTAGCTGAGTACATCACAGTCCAAAATAACAGACATTTCCTAGGCACTCTGATACCTAGAGCTCTGAATTGACTTGGATCCTGCTACTCAGATGTACTCGTGAGAAATTTGCAGGGTAGAAGTCACGCCTTTACTGCTTCTGCAGTTTTACCACAGGCTTATTTCCCAATCCCCTGCCCCAGTTTAAGATTGCTTTATGATCTTGGTGGTTTCCCAAAAGCTATAGGAATATCTGCCTTAGTGGCCCCACTCTGTTGTACTGTTCTCAAAGGATTCCTTGATTGTTTTTTCAGCCCTCTAACTAATTCGCTAAGCCATAACCACATCTGTACTAAATCTCTTTCTGATTAAACTAGCTAAAATGGATTCTGTTCTCTGCAAATGAACTCTGACCAATAAAAAACTTGGAATGTAGACATGGGGTGTGGCCATAAGGATATTAATATACGTTTCCTTGGTTTAGCAGTCCAAGCAGCAGATGATGAGGACAGGAAACTGGAGACCTTTGTCTTTCAGTGGCAAAATATTTGATAAATGATTGCCTAAAGTACCTTGGAAAGGAGATGACCTGCTTATCAAGCCTGTATTGTAGGTTAAATCATTTGAAAAATTCAAAATGGTGTAGGTTGGTTGCTTCTGCTATTTTCAGCAAAGTTTTACAAGAGAAAGATGAATTATATGTAGATCTAGCAAGTCTACAAAGAGAAATGAAAGAAATATGTTTCTGCTAAGGAAAAGAGAGAGAATCTAAAGCTGTAGCAGAGAATCTCAACCTGTGGGAGGGAATCTAAAATATTTGTGAGCCCAATAATTTGGTACCTCACAGTGTTGAAGAACTCTATTGTGTCTGTACCTCCACACGGAGGCAATAATGAGTTTGCTTGGAAGGAACACTGTGGTGCCAACTATTTACAAGCACCTCTCCAAAGCATTCTGGGCTAGACAATGAGAATCAGCCCAGCAGTATAGATCAGATTAAGAGTGTTGCCCTACCATTCAAGACCCTTATTTTAAGGCAATATGGTAGCCATCTGAATTAGTTGGCTAGTGCTGCTGTAACAAAGTTCCACGAACTGATTGGCTTAAACAACAGAAATTTATTGTCATACAGTTTTAGAGGCTAGAAGTTTGAGATCAAGGTGTCATCAGGGTTGGTTTCTTCTGAGAGCTGTGACGGAGAATCTGTTCCATGCCTCTCCACTAGCTTCTGGTGGTTTGTTGGCAACCTTTGGCCTTCTTTGACTTATGAATGTGTCACCTTGATGTCTGCCTTCATCTTCACAGGGCAGTCTGCATGTGTGCATGTCTGTGTCCACATTTCCCCCTTTTATAAGGACACCAGTCCTATTGGGTTAAGGCTCACCCTGATGACCTCATTTTAACTTGATTACCTCTAGAAAGACCCTCTCTCCAAATAAGGTTACACTCTGAGGTACTGAGGGTTAAGAATCAAGCATATCTTTTGGGGGGACACAATTTACCCGTAAATACCCCTAGTAGGTTGAAGAAAAGCTATGCAGAGCATAGAAGCTAATAATTAAAACCAGATCTTCAGATTTAAATATGTATATAATGTCTAGATGAGTACTTTGGGTACAATTCTCACACTGGAACTGACCAGAAGGAAGACTGGAAGCCTACTAAGTTTATGAGGAAATTCTTTACTAGAGAAACCATAAACCTGGCCTGCCAAAGCCTGACTGTCTGAGCAAAATGAAAACTTAAGTACCCAAACTTGCACTAGCAAAAAGCAGTATGTGAAAGTTTTGCGGCCCCAAGAAGGGCAGGCTCCCCAATGCCCAATTCAGATGCAGTCAAGGAGGCTAGTGGACAAGGAAGGACCTCCAAGGAAACAAAGCCAGTAATAATAGAGATGAGAGAGCAACCAGAGGCTGTTGGATGGGCTAACCCAGAAAATTATAGTAGTCTATTGCCCAGGGCAGAGGTCTCTGAAATTCCTGCCCAGCACAATATTTTTTTCTGAAAGGAACTTTTTATTATAGTTTTCCTGTTCCTACTCCACCATTGAAGTGTGTGTGTGTGTGTGTGTGTGTGTGTGTGTGTGTGTGTGTGTGTTGGGCATGGGGAGATAACTCACCCATCACTTCTTAGATCACTTGTCCATAGGTAGCCACATGTGGACCTGATGGAGAGGACTTTGTGTCACTCAGATATCCTCGTCTTTGAGCTTGGAAGTCTCTGGATGGGACTTTGAGGTCATATGTCTTAGGTAGGGCATGAATTTCTCTCTATTTAGCAAAAAGGGCACTCAGCTCTCAGGGATGGAAATGGGTGGTCTATGGCAGACTGCTAGGTATCCTCCTATAATAGCTCCTCTCCGTCTTTTTTTTAACTGATGGCAACAGAACCTCCGATTTTTTTTTTTTTTTAATCTGGACACAAGACCACTTGAAATAAAGGCTGTATCTCTGAGCCTCCCATGCAGGTACAGTTCTGCTTGTGAGTTGGTTTCTACCAATCAGATGCTCTCTTGGAATATTCAAAAGGTGAGAGGCAGTGTGGAGCTCTCTGGTTTGCCTGTAGTGGCGTCTTGATCAGGGAGGCTTTCCTGATCGTGGTGGAGGCAAAGTATTTTAGAACTGGTAACGGAGCTGCAGCTTCCCAAAGGGGCAGGTAACTTCCAGAGAAGAGGCAGCAGGTCCCTTGGTGGCCCAGTTTTATGGTGTGGTTCTCAGATTTGTTTTTGAGCATTCAAACTATAACCTATTTTATCAGTCTTCCCTACAATTCTGTAGGGCATTTAAGACTCTCTAGCAAATTCCTTTTCTATTTAAGGATTGGCACCTGGGCTAACAACTGTTGCCAATCTTTTTTTTTTTTTCTGCTTTACCTCCCCAAACCCACCCTGTACACAGTTGTATATCTTAGTTGCATGTCCTTCTAGTTGTGGGATGTGGGACGCTGCCTCAGCGTGGCCTGATGAGCAGTGCCATGTCCACGCAGGATCCGAACCCTGGGCCGCCGCAGCGGAGCGCACGAACTTAACCACTCGGCCACAGAGCCGGCCCCCTTTTCTATTTAAACTAGCAGAGAGATTCTGTTTACTGCAACTGAATGTGTCCAGCACAGGTTGGAATTATTTTTCTCATTTTATGGATGGAGAAACTAAGGCCTGGAGACTGTAGTGACCTGGTAAACTAGCTCTCTGTGGGGAAAAAAGTGCCCTGCTTTGTAGCATTTGCTACCATCTGTGGTGAGTACTCCTGCCATGGCTGATTTCAAGTCTCCAGAGGTTTAACAACTTGTGGGCAAAACTCCTGAAAATTTAACAATTCGTTCTCACAAGGGGGCTCCTGCTTCAACACATCACTGCTTAGAGAATTTGAGTTACTTAAAGGTATCAAGACAGTAAGTAACAAAGGATTGAAATTAGAATGATATTTATTATTTGAAAAGCCATTATACTTTATCAAGAGTGTTTGGCTGCTAATACAACACTAAACAGAAATGTACAACACATGGTATAAATGTCTTCACTTCAGAGACTTAGTTAATGAGGGTTGAGACAGTAGTGGAGAAGCTTCTATTATCTTAAAGGCTTTAGACTTGATATGGATGGGTAGTCATTACCAATATTATTACATGCACATGACGTAACAAGAATTTAAACAGCTTAAGACCATCAGAGTTGCAGATGGGACTTAAGGAGTGAGGGAAATAATTCATAAATTGATTAAAGTCAGTGCTGCTTGACCCCTGTGGAACTGAGTTTGTGGTTGAGTTAGTTTATACAGCTGACCTACTAGAAAATTACTCAAGGACACAAAGTGAATGGAAACTAGTCTTTCTTTAAGCACATTTAGATTATCGTATTATTGCTTTTTGACACTAAGTGAGCAGTGAGGAAACTGATTGTGTGCTTTCTGTTTCTCCGGGCCGCTCATGAGGAAATTTGGTGCTTAGTCTAATGAGTTGGGCCTGGCCATTTGATGGAGCCTTCCAAGAACAATGAAGCCAGGCATCTATTCTTTGCCTCCCTGTGACTATGACCACCTGGCCAAGGCAAAGGCTTTCAGGGAAGTGCTCAGAAAAGACCTTAAAATGAGATGACAGATTTTATTTTTGGAATTTTGAGCAAAGAGCTAAATAATCTACCCAAATAAGAGACAAATTGTGCAAATGCACACAATAATAAACATTTCATGGATCTTAGCATTCAAAAATTATAAGATGAGAGTGGTAGCAAAGAGAAGTACAGAGGAAAGGATATGGGTGAAGAAAGATGTGACAGGAAGACTCAGACACGGGCCTTATCCATTCCTTGAACATACCCAGCAAGGCCTGCCCTGCCCCAGGCACTCAGGAGGCACTGCAGCCTCCAGGAACAGGCTGTGTCCTCTCCGGCACGTTGATAGAAAGATGTAGTGAGTTCTCTTTCTCTAGGTCAAGTGACCAAATAGGTTTTGCTTTTAAATGTTGCAAGATAACAAATAAAAGTATAAGATTAAAGATAGTTCTCAAATTTGCTATTTCTTTATATGGTAAGGAAATAATTCAAAAAGGCAAAATGTTTTGAGACTAAGAGAATTCCTTATAAAGTAAAGTTATATGAATCCTGTTCTTCCTTAGATATAATTGCTTTAGAAAACATTTCCTCTGGTTTCCTTTTATCATCTACGAAGAAATCCTTATTGAGTAATTAGAAAACATTACTGCTTGACAACTGAGAACAAATGCTAAGAAAATAGATATTTTAAGGATAAATGTGGAGACACAATTTTATCTAAAAATGCCACTGCTTTAAAGATAAAGACTGATTTTAATTCCCACAAAATCAGTCACTAAGTGTGATAGATTCTTTTTGTTTTAATATTTCTTCCACCCATCCTGACGTCTCCATTCCTCGGTCACCACCACAGCTTCATGTTTGCAGTGTTATATTAGAATCCTAATAGTATGGAACACATTTCCCTACTTCCAGTCCTTCTCAGCCCAAATCTATCCTCTAACTAGTTCCTGAGTGATTTTCCTAAATCACTGCTTTTATGAGGCCAATCCTCTTCCACAAACTAATGATCCATAATGTGATTTCTTAAGGCATTATGGAGATTTGTCCCAAATTAGAAAGAGCTGAGATGTCTAACAAAAGAGGATTGTTAAATATAGTTTAGTGTATCAAGAAAATATTAGGCAGTCATTAAGAACATGTTATAGAAAAAAATTATCGACCTGAAGAAAATATTTGCACATTATTGAATATAAAGAAAAGCATGAAAAAAGCCACCTAAGAATACGTGCAAATTCTGTAAAAGGAAAGAAATACTCTTTGACTCAAAATTTTTGCTTCTGGGAATTTATCTAAGAAAATACTAAAGAACGGGTGCAAAGACTCCAAGTCCATCTTCATCCAACAATTGTATTTAACAGCATAAAAATTAGAAACAACCTATAAGTCCAAAAATATGGGATTGAATTTCTGTTTGCAATCAAGATAGAGTAACAAAATGTGTTCTCTGACCACAATGGAATTAAATTAGAACTCAGTAACAGAAAGTTATCTGGACAAACCCCAAATATTTGGAAATTAAATTATATACTTTTAAATAACCCATAGGTCAAAAAAGAAATCAAAAGTGAAATTAGAAAAAAATTGTAACTGACTAAAAATGAAAATATAACATAAGAAAATATATGGTATACTGTTAAAGCAGTAATTAGGGAGAATATTTTTACTCTAAGCACCTGTATTAAAAAACACCTATCGTAAAAAGGAGGAAAGATCTCGAGTCAATGACATCAGCTTCCACCTTAAAAAACAAGAAAAATTTCAAATTCCTTAAAAGAAACAAACTACTTATTCAAGAAGAAGTAGATAACCTAGAACCTAGAACGTCTGTATCTATTAAAGACATTAAGTTTGGAGTTTTAAACCTTCCCACAAAGAAAATTCCGTTCTCAGATGCCTTCACTGGTGAATCTTATCAAATATTTAAGGAAGAAATAATATTTCAACACAAACTCTTCCAGAAAATTGAAGATGTCTCAACTCATTCTATGAGGCCAGCATTACTATGCTACTAAAACCAGAAAAAGATACTATAAGAAAACTACAGGGGGCTGGCCCCGTGGCCGAGTGGTTAAGTGCATATAATCTGCTTCAGTGGTCTAGGGGTTCATCGCTTCAGATCCAGGGCACAGACCTACACTGCTCATTAAGCCATGCTATGGTGGCATCCCACACAGAAGAAGTAGAATGACTTACTGCTAGGATCTGCAACTATGTACTGGGGCTTTGGGGAGGAAAAAAAACAGGGGGAAGATTGGCAACAGATTTTAGCTCAGGGCCAATCTTCCTCACCAAAAAAGAAAGAAGAAGAAGAAAAAAGAAAACTGCAGAACAATAACAATACTGTTCATGAACATAGAGACACAATTCTTACAAATTTTAACAAATCAAATCTAACACTATATTAAAAGGATAATACATCGTGACTAAGTGGGGCTCATCTCAGGAATGCAAAGTTAGTTTAATGCTCAAAAACCAACCAATGTAATTCACATGTTAACAGACTAAAAAACAATCTGATCATCACACTAGATGAAGAAAAAGCATTTGACAAGTACGCAACATCTGCTCCTGATAAAAACACTTGGCAAGCTAGGAATAGAGGAATATTCTCAACCTGATAAAGGGCAACTACAAAAACTATGCTGCTAACATCATACTTAATGATGAAAGACTTTCTCCTAAGATGAGGAAACAGGCAAGAATGTCTACTCTCACCACTTCTATTCAACATGGTACTGGAGGTTTTAGGCAGTCCGACCGGGCAAGAAAGAGAAATAAAAGACATCCAGACTGGAAATGAGTAAGTAAAATTGTCTTTATTCACAAATGGCGTGATCATCTATATAGAAAATCCTATATGTAAATATGTACATATTTACTAGAGCTAATAAGTAAGTTTAGCAAGATTGCAAGATACAACATCAATATACTAGAGACAAACAATTGGAAATTGAAATTAAAATAACAATACCTTTTATGATAGCATAAAAATATGAACTACTTGGAGATAAATATGAGAAAAAAATGTACAAGACGGGGCTGGCCCCGTGGCTGAGTGGTTAAGTTCGCGCGCTCCGCTGCAGGCGGCCCAGTGTTTCGTTGGTTCGACTCCTGGGCGCAGACATGGCACTGCTCATCAAACCACGCTGAGGCAGCGTCCCACGTGCCACAGCTAGAAGGACCCACAACGAAGAATATACAACTATGTAACGGCGGGGGGCTTTGGAGAGAAAAAGGAAAAAAAATAAAATCTTTAAAAAAAAAAAAAGATGTACAAGACCTGTGTACTGCAAACTGCAAAGTATACTGAAAGAAGTTAAAGAACTCCAAGATAAACAGAGATAAGTGCCATGTTTATGGATAAACTCAGATAAAATATCAATTCTCCCCAGTTTGATCTACAGATATAACACCATCCCAACTAAAATCTCAGCGGGCTTATTTGTAGATGTTGATAGCTAATTCTAAAATTCATATGGAAATGCAGAGAACATAGAATAGCCAAAACAACTTTGAAAAGAAGAACAAGTTTGGCTAACTTACATTACCTGGTTTCAAGTCTTAGTGTAAAGTTACATTGACCGAGATTGTGATATTGTTAGAGGGCCAGCCTTGGTGGCTTATTGGTTAAGGTCAGTGCACTCCACTTTGGCAGCCCCGGTTTGGTTCCTGGGTGTGGACCTACACCATTCATGTGTTAGTGTCCATGCTGTGGTGGTGGCTCACATACAAAAAGAGGAAGATTGGCAGCAGTTGTTGGCTCAGCGAAAATCTTCCTCAACAACAACAGCAAAAGATTGTGACATTAGAATCAAAAAAGACAGATAGATCAATAGAACAGAATAGAGGCCCACACATATATGATTATTGATTTTTCAACAAAGATGTAAAGGCAATTCAAAAATATGAGATTGAGTAAATTATTTTGTATAGGGTGAAGCCATTAAATTTTGCTGTAAAAATACATGTGTCATCATAGGAAGATGTTTATGATATATTAAGAGAAAACCATAAGGTCTAATACAGTTTGTAAATCATTATTCTATTTTTGAATGGGATCTATGTTTTTTCTTCGAAAGGATACATACACACGTATGGCCCAGTGGTTAAGTTTGGTGTACTCTGCTTCGGCGGCCTGGGTTTGGTTCCTGGGCATGGACCTACACCACTGGTCAGTGCCCATGCTATGGCGGCAGCCCACATACAAAATAGAGGAAGGTTTGCAATAGAAGTTAACTCAGGGCAAATCTTCCTCAGCAAAAAAAACAGTGATGGTTAATAGTATGAGCTTGGAATTGCCTATAATTTTAGTTTTGCTTTCAGTGTTTATGCTTCTATTTTATTTATTTAAAATAGACATGTATTGTAATAAAAGACAAAACTGAAACATTAAAATACGGTATAACTGTTATGTAAAGTGTAATAACAAATTATAAAAGCAATAAATACTATTTTTAAACTCTCACTAATTCTCTACAACCACGTGGCTAAAGGTCTAACTTCTTAATCTGATGTTAAGGTCCTCCATGAACAATATGGCCCAAACTGACCTTTCTGACTTTCCTCTCTTTCCACAAAAGTCCTCCTGTTCCGTACTTCATTCACCTGTTCTGTTCACTGCACCCACCCTCCCTCACTTCACTGCATCACTGCCTTTGATCCTGCTGTCCCTTCTTATTTGGGCCACGCTTCCTCCTCTGTACCTTTCCACTTCACACCAATGTTTGAAGTCAAGTTTCTGCTGTCTCTGCAATTTCCCTGAGCAATGCCTTTCGTCAAGTTCCATCCCTGAATTCCTACGGCCCTTCTGCTTTTCCCATACATTTGAAACTTAACCACATTCTGGTCAAAAAATTAGCAAGTTTCACATTACTAATTGGTTCCACAGTCCTACATGTACCTAATGTACGTATTTATCCTATGCTAAATGGACTTAAGGTTCTGAAGCTAGTCTGTTGGATTTTAAATCTTGGCTTTACCAGTTAGTAGGTGGTTGATCTTGGGGCAAATTATTTCACTTCTCTTTATCTCAGCTTTCTCTTTTAAAAATGGGGTGTAATGCTAGAATTTGCCTCATAGAGCTATTGTAGGGTAAAAGAGTAACACTGAAAAGCATTAGAATATTGTCTGACACATATTAAGCACACAATAGATGTTAGCTATTTTTATAATGATTGTTATTATCATCACAATCTCAGAACTGAGTCTCAGTCATACGTCCATTTGGAAAACCCAGAAATTTAAGGGTTTCGAAAGCATTCTGAAATGACCCATATATTTGACTTTTTCATATTTAGTCTCCTTAGTTAATGTAAGATTTCTCATATGTTATCTGACTCTAAGCAGTGTCTAGACAGCAAATAAAGTTAGAATTTAGACCTAGTGTTTGAGAGAAAATTAAATTTCCTACTGCAGAGCCCAATTTTGGCCACTAGGTGGCTATAAAACACTAGCTATGATTTTATTTTTTTTTTATCAATTACAAGAAACTTGTAATTTAAAGAAATGTTCCATATTTCACATTTACTTGCATAGCTTCTAATTTCTCCCTCCCCAGATAGGGAGGGAGGAAAGAAAGGGAACCGGGAGTCAGAACTAGTCCTCTTAGAGTCCAGAGGCCCTGGTCAGAGGAGGTAGTATTTTGGGGACCTCCCAAGCTTGGCTGCACACCCAGACAACAAGAAGCTGGCAAAAGTTGTGTTCTATAAGATTCGCTGCTTGCCTAACCTGTGTACTGTGGACACAGGAAGTCTTGACTGTTTCCTCCCCGTTGCTACCTAACAATGGGGCAGCCTTCGTTAACTCCAACCTCTCTGGCTAACTGTTCTGTGGTGACAGCAATGCTGTCATCTGACATCATAGGGCACGAGCAGCCAGCAGGAAGATGGAGGCAGAAGAGAAGGTTAATCCCGGGAGGTAATCAGCGACCCTTCTGAGCAGCCTGTGCAAGTTCAAGGCAAAGTCCAAGTACCTAGTGGTCAATGCTCTAATCTGCAAATACAAAATGTTCTTAGTCTGTATATCTGCAGGTTCTAAACATTCAGATTTAAAATACAGAGTTGTCCACTGTATTTAAACTTCTGGAATATATTTTTCCCAAGATGGTTGCCACCAGTTATTTCTTGCCTAGGAACAGCTCCTCTTTGAACTTACAGGAACAATGTGTCTCTGGCTCCTACCACTGCCTCTGCCTGCCACATGTGTGGAGCTGGGGAGAGAATCACATTCCATTCTCCTTTTGTTGGTAGGGCGGTGAGGAAGGGAAGAGTAACTTCAGATTGAGGTCAAGTCTCCAACCGTTGTAAACATGGACTGCATTCTTCTGGAACCCTACAGATGTTCTCTATGGAAGCAACTTCTCAAGAGGATGGCTTTTTTTGTTTTGTTATAATTGTGAAAAAACATGCAAAACATAAAATTTACTATTTCAACAATTTTTAAAGGTACAATTCAGCGACATTAAGTACATTTGAAAATTGTGCAACCAGTGCCACTATCCATTTCCAGAACTTTTTCATCATCCCAGACAGCAAATCCATATGCATTAGACAATAACTCCCATTACCTCCCCCCTCAGGGGATTACTTTTGAACAGTTTTGGTGCCCACAAAAATCTGTGGCTATGTTTACACACCTTTTTAAGGGCTTTATCATTTCATTTATTTAGCAAACATTTACTAGGCAACTGTACTGGATGAAATGTTAGAGATCGGTCATCAAATAAATACCAATTCTTTACCCGAAGGAGCTTGCAATGAACTGAGATAGATAAATAAGTGATATCAGTGAGCTGTGATAAATGCAATGAGAGAAAGGAAAGAAGAGAACTGGCTGGAGATCTAGAGTTCATGGAACACACACTGTCAGACTGACTGCATCAAGTGCTTTTGCGTATTACTTCTCTTCATAAAAGCCCTGTGAAGTACCGGCTGTTACCCTATCTTGCAGATAAGCAATCTGAAACCTAGGATGGTCCAGCAAGTTGCCCACAGGTGCTTCCACAGGGAAGGGAAGCACTAAACAGGTAAGTAGGGGTATGGGTTCTAATCTAGACCATGTAATTGGCCAGCTTCATGCATTTAGGTTTGTGGTTATACTACTCTGGGCCTTAGTTTCTTTCTATAAAATGGCAAAACTATATTAGAAGACCTCTTAGGACTTTCATCAGGAAGACAGAAAAGACTGAATGGACACTGGAGAGTTCTAGTGACAGATCTGAAGAGGGAACAGACTGAGGAGTATTCTGCACTTTTTTTTGGACTCAATGTGAGAGTGCCCCAGAGCAGAGGCCCCGTTAGCTGGGTGGGTGGGGCTTTGAGATCACAGAGGTGAAGCTTTTAAATTAGTGTGGGACTCAAGAACTGCTTTACAGAGGAGGTTGGACTTGGTCTGGTAAATTTTGTGGAGATACTAATTTATGTTTTCTGCCTGAAGTTTCCATTTTCCTTATGCCCTATGCAGACAACTAGCCAACTCTACCTCCTTGCCACGGTGTAGGACTGTGGCGGCCAGGTTTATATTCAAACCTACTCACCTAGGAGACTGTATGGAGGGAGCAGAGGGAAATGGTAATAGGAGGGAACTGAGGATATAGGTCTTGGAAGATTCCTCCCAGCTGGGAGGGAGAGAGTAGAAGACAATGGGTGGTATTAGCAGAAGCACACCTAACTGTGTCCTGGCACTGCTGATGGGGTGGAGGTGGGGGGTAGGCAGAAAGGACTGTAGCCTCACATATGCAGCAAATATGGGTAGATCTCCCCCAATACATGGTGGAATATGATACTTCCACACCTTCACCAATACAGTGTTCTCTGCCTGGAAATGTCCTCCCATCTTGTCTACTTGTTAACTTTCTGTTGTTGGAGCTAAATTGCATCAGGCAAAGTTAAACAGGCCAGAAAGACTTTATTCAAAGCTATTGCAACAGGGGAGAGAAACCAGAAGCAAGTCTGAACTCAACTCCGTGGAAACAAAGGGAAGGAGGGTTTTTAAGAGCAGAGTGAGCTGGTAGAAAAGTACTGGAGGACATTGGAGGGAGGTTGATCAATGGGATGTGTCCAGCACATTGAGTTATTCCTGAGTTTTAAATGTTTTTCTCTGTGATTAGGCCACCTATGTTTATCAACTGGTGCCATGGAAGTTAGGTTCCTACCCTCCACAGAGACTGGGAGATAGGGGCTCTATATTCCTTGATGATTACGTTTCAAGAGGATGGCTCCTCGTCCTTGAGAAAGACAGTCTTGGGTTGTAAAACTGGCAAGGGGCTTCTAAGAAGATTTACATCTCAAGGGAACCAAGAAAGAATTCATAATTACAAGTTTTCTAAAGTAAATGCTCTAAGAAAAGGTAGGTCAGGGGCCTTGAGTCAGAAGCAAGCCTTTCTAAAGGTATAATCAAGCTGAGGGGAACCTTAAGGCCATCTTGGTCACTATTTATCTCTAAGTTGTATTTTTTGTCACTGAAAATATGACATATTTCCTGATTCTCTTTCTTTCACTCATCCTCAATTTTTTACTCCAAAATCTGTAGAAATTCTGATTCTTGTTCATCCGTCCATCACAGGTATATGGAACTGAACTGCAAGTATTGATTTATGTGTTTGAGACATTTGAGGCAGGGACAATATCCTATTCCATCAAAGAGGGTAGTGATGCTCACATGGTTACAAATGCAGAATAAGGATTTGCTAACCTGGACTAAATCTTACCAACTCTCACAGGCTATTTCAACCATTTTTGGTGATTTAACCTTTCCGTCAGACTGGTTAGCTGCGTCAATCAATGCACTTAGTTTTCTCCCACCCGTTCACCACATACAACCTGTTATTTTTGTTTTATTATGTTTTGTTTTTTGTTAGTTTGAATAGTTTTCCTGTGTCCTTATGTTAAGTGACCAGAATTCTAATGTGACAAACTACCACTCAGTTTGAGCCCAGTTCAATGTCTGGATAATTTTTAGCCAAATTCTCATAGTTTGGGCAGTAAGTTTTCCACTTTCTCTATTAGCAACACTAATGGATTCTAAAAACAAAGAAGACTCTTCATGGGTGCTTTGATGGTTATTCCTGGAAAAAGAATTTGAGTAACAAAATGGCTCCCAATTGCCCATCAGCTGAAAAATTGCCCTTCAAATGGTTCTTTCAGTGATTTTATGTAGGCAGATCTTTTGTCTTCATACGGTGAAGGGAAGACTTAAAGACATCGTTTGCACTGATTTCAAATTCCCTCTTCAAATGACTCCCTACTAGGAAGAAACATCAGTCTTTTGGTCTGAATTATCCAGAACTAGTATCTGTTTTGATTAAATCCGTCAGATAATTTCTAGTCAGCTCTTAGCAGTAATCTTATTTAGCCACCCAGATGGCTGAAAATGCTATGCCAATGTCCTTTTTCTTATTGTGTTGTTGACCAGACACAGCCTAACTATTACCTTGGATTTCAATTGGCTCACACACAAAATAAATATGGATTATTATATGGTGGTGGTTGTTTTTACATCAGCCAAGGGCTTTATTCTACTCCTGAGACTTAATTTAGGCAATTGTGAACCAATGGTTGTTCACTAGAGGAGCATTTTGTACATAGCATCTGTAGATTACTATATGGGTCCTGTTCACATGAAAGAGTTAATGTGTTTCTAAAAATTCTTAGTTGCCAATTCTCAGAAAGTAAATTATGTCCAGACCACCAGATGACAAGGAAATACCATCATGTACAAGTCTAATGAAAAAGTTCATCCAAATTCATTTTGCTCTGGCTAGAACATAAGATTTTTTCTAAATACAAAGAGGATAGGGTCTTTCAAAATAAAGCATACTTAGAATATGGACCACTGTTTTGCAAATATCTCTCCCTCACATTCCTCCATTTCTCTACTGCCTCATCTCTCTCAATTGCAGTGTATTTTTAATATAATTATCTTATTTGTTCACATGGAGATTGATGTCATATACATGCTAGGTTGAAAAGCAGTTGCATGGTAAGTATATATGAGAAGACAGACTGTCAAAGGAAGAATATGTAAGATGTTTTTCACCACTTTTAAGTCTGAGACTCTGATTGGTGTCATATTGGTGAGAAGCTTTTTATTTATACTGATTTTTAAAATATTTTCTCCTAAATATCTTTGGTATAAGGAAAAGAAAGAAGGATACACATTTAGATGATAAAAATCCCTCTGTTCTTATGCAGCTGATATCTTATTAATTTGCTGTGATATCGGCTCTGATGCCAGTAGAGCATTGCTACTAATACATTCTACTAAGTCTAGTTCATGGTGTCTCATATCTTTGTATGTTCTTCATGTTTAAGATTTTTGTTTATACACATAGAGGTTTGGAATGATGTCATTAATAAATTGCATCTCTAGTTCTCTCATGAAAAAGTTCATGTCTCTACAAGGCCATTAAATCAATTGATTGAATTAGCTATGCATTAAATTCAGTTCAGTTAAGATAGCTCAAACTGCCACAATTAACCCTTTGTCCATCTGTGTATCTGCTGTAAAAGAGAAAAGAATAATCTAACAAAGACAATCACCACAGTCCAGTTTTTCTCAGGGAGAAAGTTTCATGGTATGCACATGGCAATCATTAAATAAAGGAGACAGAATTTAATACATTTAGTATCATTCATAAAATAATTGTCTTATAATAAAAAAATCTACCATGAAAACAAAGCTCTTACCCATAGATAAGAGAGAGAGGTAGGCTAAGAGATGTCAATTTTCTTTAACTCTGATTCTAGATGGATATATGAGCAAATTATTCCTCTTCCTCGCTGTGCTAATGTGGAAAGTTCTTTCAGGTCATTTGACCCATGTTCATCAGTGCCCTCCTCCGTAAAATGAGAATAAAACCACCTGCCTGTTAAGGTTGATGTGAGAATTAAATAAGAGATTATATAAAGCACTTAAGCAAAATGATTGGTGCATATTAACTTCTCAGTAAATACTAGCCATTATTAATTTTGTTATTAATTAGGAGAGAAAAGGGCATGAGAAGATAGGTGAAATGTCATTACCCAGTGCCTTCTGGAGAACTATGGGAATCAGGAAATCAAGGATTCATGGTTTTCTTAGCTTTCAAGTTGGCTGTGAGTAATGACATTTCCTCTTTCTTCTCCAGACATTTCCCTTGCTTTTCCTCTTTTTGCAGAAATCCACAAAGATATTCCAACTTCTAAACTCCATTCTTTTTTCTTATTAACCACAAATCTCTATCCCTGGCCTGTTTTCCTTTCCTCTTGGTAACTGCCACTACTCATATTGTCCTTGGATATCTTATTCCTTCTAATCTGCTGAAGTGGGAGTATGGACTCCCTATTTCCTGCCTTCATTTCTTGCCTGAAAGTATGAGACACCTGCAATGGTATATAAGCACAAATGGAGGATCGCATATGGAGGAAAATAAAAGTAGGTTAATATGGCTTGCACTGAAGCATAGAGACAAGGGACGAAGCTGGAGGAGGGAGAGGGAGTAAGATCATGGTAGGCCTGTAAGGTTCTCCTGAGAAGCTGGATTTTATCCTGAGGGCAAGGGTGAGCTAGTGAGATACAGTTTAAGCCAGGAGGGACCTAATCATACTTTCATTTTATGAGGACCCAGGCTATAGCATTGAAAATGGGTTGAGAGACTAGATCATTTAAGAGAAATTATAAGAGCCTCTGTAAGAGCTGTGGTAATGAGGATGGAAAGAAGAGACCAAGATAAAGAGATATTAAGAAGGCAAAGTCGCCAGGACATGGAAGACACAGGAGGTAGTGCATGAGGGGCAGAGGGAGTCAAGGACTCTAGGGTTTCTGCCTTCGAAGACTAAGTGAACAATGGACATAATAAGAGGAGCCCATTGTGGAGAAAGAGAATAAGTTCAGGTTGAGGTGTTTGTATAATATTCAAGCGAAGATGTGAAGCTCTCCTCTGGGCAGCTAGATAGATACGTCTAGAACCCTACTGAAAGTTATGAGCTGCAGATATGGGTTTGGGAATTATTGTTGTATGAAGATTCCCAGGGATAATGTGGAAAGGGAACAGAGGAAGTAGAAAAGAGGATATTGGGAAGCACCAACACTAAAGGGAAAGGCAAAGCAAGAGGGAGAGCTGGAAACCAGGAGAGACGTGTTCTCAAGCCATGGGATGAAATGATTTTAGGAAAGAAGGAGTTGTCGGCTATGTTGAAAGTATTGGTTCTCATTTTGTTGAGAAACAAACAGCTGTGGAAAATTACCAAAGATCATGGAGTAGGATATCTTGGAGCCCATCTGTTTGATGTTTTATTCAATTCAATACACATTTGTTAGACCACTCCTCTGTTCCTAACAGAGTGTTGGAGAAAAATATAATCTAGATATAGTTTCAGTGCTCAAAATCTTAAGATCTAAGAGCAGACCCTGAAGTCAAATATGAAAAATAACTAGCAAAAGGTTCACGTAAGAAAAACCAGATATTTTGGGCTGAATTCTTCAATTTTCATTTGAGTATTTATGTTTCTTTAAATAGAGGCCTTACCTCTGCTATGTGAAAAATATGACCAAAGAATGGGAAGGTTAATTAAATGATTGGACTCTGCAATATTGAATTTAAAAAAATCCAGTTATTTTAGAGTCATATAGATACAGTCATGATATATTCCTATTTGGCATTATACCATAGTTTGATTTGTCATTTTATTATATAGTAGCAGATCTTGTGAACATTTAAATGCTTCCTAATTATATTTACTAAAATGTTATATATCATTGTTATAATTTTTAAAGAGACTTTGAAAAAATTCTAAATCAAACAATATGTTTCTGTAGGACCTATTTCTCTAGGACTTAATTTATCCCACTCCTACATTTTACATTGAAGAGCATTCAAATAGAAAGCAAACAACCCCATTATTAACTTGATTACCTCTTTGAAGAAACTGCTGAGAACATTTATCAGTTATTAGTGTAGTGAGGAAGGAATTTCCGTGGAATCAGGAATTGGAAAACTGGGTTTTCAGTGTCAATTCAATCACTTACTATGTGGGTAACTTTGAGCAAATCACGCAACTGCTCTGAACCTAAGTGTTCTTGTCTATAAAAGGGTAGTAACAGCAGGATTGTGTGAGGCTATAATATGGTGTAAAAGCACTATATCAAATAAATATGTGAAATTGCTTTACAAATTATAAATTCCTGTATAAACATTTATCATATTATCATTATTATTTCCTTGAGGGAAAAGTTAATATAAAAAAATATTCAAATATGGACTCCCAGTTGAGGCTTATAGATGCATACTTGCATCATTTTCAACAGAATCACCAAATAGCCAATCCCTTTTGGTAGTAAATGGAATAGAAATAGTTTATTAGGACATTCTTTTTTTAAAAAGAAATTGGCTCTAGAGCTAACAACTGTTGCCAATCTTTTTTTTTTCTACTTTTTCTCCCCAAATCCCCCCAGTACATGTTGTATATTTTAGTTATGAGTCCTTCTAGTTGTGGCACGTGGGATGCCGCCTCTGCATGGCCTGATGAGTGGTGCCATGTCTGCGCCCAGGATCCGAACCAGCGAAACCCTGGGCACCCGCAGTGGAGCACGCGAACTTAACCACTTGGCCACGGGGCCGGCCCCAGGACATTCTGATCTTAATGACCAGATATCACTCTTTGGCACTTGACATTCATGATAGATAAAATAAATTAATTGATACTCAAGTAAATCAATTACATAACTTTGGTTTTGAAATTTTTTAATTCGTTTCATATATAGGAATATATGAATATATGTGCTATATATAGGAATAGGTAGATATAGATATAGATATGTTCACATAGCATAATTACATCAATTTTCATCAATATTTTTACCAAATCTTTTGACTTAAGAAAGACAAATTGAAGAGAAAAAGTAAGAAAGATGTGGATAAGAGAATAATACTGAATGATTTTGAACATAAGGCAACACATTTACCACAGAAGCATTGAATCTCAGAGTTGGAAGGAATCTTAGATGATGTATGTTCATGTCCTCCACTGGATTCCTATTAGTGGTTTTCTGGCCTCTGCTTGCACAAAGAATAGGAGAGTAAATATTCTAGAAGATAACCCATTCTTTCTTTCTTTTTTAAATAATTTTTCTCTTTCAATTAAAAAAATTAACTTGAGAAAATTCTTCTTTATGTTGAGCTGAAATATCATCTTAATACTTCTCTAAGTTGTTGTAGACATAGATAACATTTTATGGGGCAAGAGTAGCATTCATTCACTCATTTGCTGAACATTTATTGCCAGGTACCAGCTGGCATTCATACAGGTAGACCCCACTCACAAGCCAAGGAGCAGTCAAGTTTAGATACACACACCTCAGTTGTAATTGTTTTCTTCCAACACCAAACCCCCAACTTCGTAGGAGAATCTCTTTCCTACAACAAATCTAATTACATCTCCTGAAACACTTCCCTGAATTGATTTTGCAATTGAGTCATTATCATATTTTCTTGTTATCTCCTCAAACAAAATATTAAGGTAATATAGGCATATCCAGAGGGTAGCAGGCAAGCAAACCAACTCCTATCCTTTCCTTTAGAGATTTTCTCTAGCTCTATATACACCATAAAGAGTAAAATGACCAAAACTGTAATAATTTTACTTGCCCCTCAAAACACAATGCTCTGAAAATTTAGGAAGTATATGTTCTGTTTGTTTTCAGGCAATGTTACCCAAAGATTATGTGACCATTCAGAAGTTCCCCCGACCAGTCAGGAAAAATTGTACACTTTTAAGGGCCTGTGGAGGAAAACCACTGAAGAGCAGAGGGAAGAGAAGGGAGGCACTGACTTCTGGCAAATACCAGTTCTGCACCAACTAGCTGTGGGACTCTTTCTCAATCTCCTCATCTGTAAGGGTGGTAATAAGGGATCTTTAAAGTGTCTTACAGCTTTAAAAATCTATCATTTCAACTCTTATTTGAATAAAATCCAATACATTTGGAGAAAATAAAAGGTATTTTCAGTATTCCAAGGTATGACGAAGCTTGTTAAGGACATTTTAGATTGTTAATGTCTTAGAACAGATTTCTTGACATAAATTCAAACTGGATATTGTTGGAGGATGTCGTTGAGAGGACATGACTGCCAATTGACCTGCAAGCTGGACTTGGGCAATCGGAGGCTCCTTACACCCTCCCCATCCTTGGATTGTACATTCTGCCCACTGTTCCCAAAGTGGGAGCCATTTTTAAGGATGTATCCTTGAGAGAGCAGTGTGTTATTGAGACCATCTGGATGGCATACATGACTGAAACCAGTGAAGGCCTCTGTATAAACTTTTAAGATTCTGGTGGGCAAATATGGAGATCTACTCATCCTGCAGCCACCCAAGACAAGCCTTGTGAGTAAGTTCCTGTGCTTGTTAATCCTGCCCCCTACCAATCTGGAGTGCTCTGCTTCTTTCTTAGTCCTTGCTCTTTACGTACAGGGGTGTTCACAAACCAACAGATGTATAGTATTTTTCTTATTGAGATTTCAATTTTTATAACACATACGATCCGTTATTGTAATATACAAGAAGTTGGTAATATATTTAGAAATTTATTTCTCAGTTGACTTAGAATTGCGATTGTTTTATTTATTAGCATATCTATGCTTTTTTATTACCCTGAGGTTTTCGATGACTTTGAGACTATAAGAAAAGCTACAGAAAATATGGGAAAATGAGACAAATGTATGTGAATATACATGATGGTTGAATTAAAATTTTCCATCATATCTTTTATGATTCTTTATCATCCTAAAAAAACAGAAAAATATATTAAAATTCTCTTCAGTCTTAAATGGAACATTTAACAATCATGAAATGGCATATCAGTGGGTAAAAAATTAAATTTCCCTTAAGAATTTCCATATTAAAATGCATAAATTTCCACGTAACCAACAAATAATTCACTCATATGAAAGACTGAATTGCTTCTGTTACCTTCATTTTGGGGAATGGTCATACAATTCTATGAAGTTTTCAGGTCTTACTCTTTTGTTACAATTTGTCAGTTTCCCCTCTGGATCTGGGAGCTTTCGTCAGCCAACCAAGGACCAGCTTTCTGAACTTCTTTTCCTTTGGACACAGCACTGGGATGCAAAATTCTGAAGAATTATGCCTGTTTGCCCACTGGTCAGGAGTACACATGGTCATAGACTGATTAAAACAAGATTTTCTGCAGAACATGGCTGATTTTCCAAAGTACAGTGACGCAGTTCCTTTTTGCTCCCTATCCCCACCATACCCTCTCTGGACTGGATTCATGAGAAGACAGTTTTCAGTTGAAGAAACTCAGGCACTTATGGAAACAACACTGAATAGGTGGGTGTAACTTTTCCTTCTTATCCCAGGCTTGCCCAGGCTCATCGCATCTTAATTTCCACATTGTTGAGCTGAATTGTTAATGAAGCTCCTCATGCTCTTTCATCCTACTACTGACTGTTACCCCATTTATCCAACTTTTGATGACTTTCCCTCAAAAACCCCTCTCTTTCTAAATTTAACTTAATTCCTCAAAATAATCATACAGTAACTTTGACCTTTTTTTCTATTGAAGTAGAATTCTATGAGATTTAACACGATTCTTGTAATCACGAGAATCAGGAAAATGAACTTTCCCATCACCCAAAAAGCTCCCTTGAGCCATCCCTTTAGAGTCACACCCCCTTCCCCTAGCCCCTGACAACCACGGATTTGATTGCTATTGTTATAATGTCTTTTTGAGACTGTCAAGTAAGTGGAATCATACAATATATAACCTTTTGACCAGCTTCTCTCACTCAGCATAATGCTTTTAAAATGGACTCAAGTTGTTTAGTATATCAGTAATTTGTTCCTGTTACCACTTACTGGTATTCCATTGTGTGAATACACCACAGTTTGTTCATGCCTTCGCTCATTGAAGGACATTGGGTAATTTCTAGTTATTAGCTATTACAAACAAATCTGCTATGAACACATGTGTACAGGCTTTTATATGAACATAAGTTTTTATTTCTCTAGGGTAAATACCCAGGAGTGTGGTCATGGGGTCAGTGGTAAGGGTATATTTAACATTATACAAAACTGTTTTTCCAAGTGGCTACACCACTTTGCATTCCCACCAGCAATATGTGAATTCCAGTTCCTCTTCAGCACTTGGTATTCTCAATATTTTTTATTTTAGCCATTCTGATAGCTATGTAGTGGTATCTAATTGTTGTTTTGTATTTGCATTTATCTGTGACTAATAATGTTGAGCATTTTTTCATGTGTTTATTTGCCATCCTTATATCTTCTTTAGTAAAGATTCTGTTCAAGTCCTTAGCCCATTTTTTAATTGAGTTGTTTGTTTTCTTATTGTCATGTTTTAATAGTTTCTTTATATATTCTGGATGCATAGCATTTGTCAAATATGTGATTTGCAAATATTTTTTCTGAGTCTATAGCTTGTCCCTTCATTCTCTTGGCGGTATCTTAAGAGAAAGTTTTTAATTTGATTAGGTCCAAATTATCAATTTTTTTCTTTACATATCTTATTTTGGTGTCATTCATAAGAACTCTGTGTCTAATCCTAATGATAAAAAGTTTTCCTTAAAAAAATAACTTTAAAGAAAGAAAATGCTACAGTTCTGCATCGTTTCACAACAGGGATATGTTCTGAGAAATGTGTCATCAAGTGATTTTGTCATTGTGTAAACTTCATAGAGTGCACTTACACAAACCTAGATGGTATAGCCTACTGCACACTGAGGCCAAATGGTTTAGTTTATTGCTGCTACAAACCTGTAAGGCATGTTACTGTGCTGAATACTGTAGGCAATTGTAACACAATAGTAAGTATTTGTGTATCTAAACATAGAAACGACACAGTAAAAATATGGTGTAAAAGATAAAAAATGGTATACTTGTAGAGGGCACTCGCCATGAACGGAGCTGCAGGACTGGAAGTTGCTCTGAGTGAGTCAGTGAGTGTTGGTGAATGAAAGTGAAGGCCTAGAGCCTAGTAGACTCTGTATAAACACTGTACACTTAGGCTACACTAAATTTACAAAACAATGTTTTTCTTTCTTCAATGGTAAATTAACGGTAGCTGACTGTAACTTTTTTACTTTATAAACTTTTACTCTTTTTAACTTCGACTCTTGTAATAACACAAAACACAAACACATTGTACAGCTGTACAAAAATATTTTCTTTCTTTATATCCTTATTCTATAAAATTTTTCTGTTTTTAAATTTTTTAATTTTATTTTACTCATTAAACTTTTTTGTTAAAAATTAAGACAGAGGAAACACATTAGCTTAGTCCTACACAGAGTCAAGAGATTCAGTATTATTGTCTTCTACCTCCACATCTTGTCCCAAAGAGAGGTCTCCAGGGGCAGTAACACTCATGGAGCTGTCATCTCTTATGATAATAATGCCTTCTTCTGGAACCCCTCCTGAAAGACCTGCCTGAGGCTCTTCTTGAGGCGGTGTCACTCTTTTCGGAAATATGTCCATGCTGGTTTGCTTGGTTTTTTGTTTTTCATCATAGATTTGCTTGTAAGCAAACAATGCACCATGAACATTCCTCTGTATTAATGGAAACCTTTTGGGGTTGGGGTCCATGTTTTCAAACGTTTTAAGGAGCTTCTTGAGGTCTACAAAGCTTCTGCTAAACCCTTCACTGTGAATTTTCTTGGGGCTGCTGCGGCTTTTTCTTCTCCTGAAGTTTCCTTTTCTCTTGCCTCTTCTTCATCCATGCGTTCCTATTCCAGTTCCAATAACTTCTCATTATTCAATTCTTCAGGACCCACTCTAGGAGCTCCTCATCCACATGCAGGTTAAAGTTGTTTGCCATCTCAACCACAGCCTGGTTGATTTTCGCAACCTTCTTATTCTTGGCAAATCCTTTGAAGTCATAGACAAACTTCTTAAGTGTCTTCTTCCAGACGCCTTGCATATACTCCTTGGTGACATCACCTCAAGCCCAACCAAGGTTCTTGATGCAGTCACAGATGTCGTAATCCTTTCAGAATTGCATCAGTGTCTTCTCAGTGTCTTTCTCAGTTGCAGCAATAGCCTGGGCAAAGGTCCTCCTCAGGTAGTAGGCCTTAAAAGCTGCTTTAACTCCTTGATCCATTGGTTAGATTCAAGAGATGGTGTTTGAAGGGAGAAACAGCACTTTGATGTTGGGATGAAGCAGTAGGTTTATTTACACTGGAATCACCACAAACACGTGAGTAATGTGCTGTGCTACAACAGTTAATGACATCTACAATGTCACTAGGCAATAGGAATTTTTCAGCTCCATTATATTCTTATGGGATCACCATCATATATGCAGTCCATCATTGATCAAAACGTCATTATGTGGTACAGGACTATATATGCTTAAGGACATTACTCACGGCACTATTGGTGAAATGTGAAAAATTGGAAATAATATCATGTTGCCACCATAGAGTAATGAGGACATAAATTACAACCCTTTCATCCTATGGCCATTAAAAATATTTATAGGGGCCTGCCTGGTGGCACAGCAGTTAAGTTCGCACATTCTCCTTTGGCGGCCCAGGGTTCGCCAGTTCAGATCCCAGGTGCGGACCTACGCACTGCTTAGCAAGCCATGCTGTGGCAGGCATCCCACATATAAAGTACAGGAAGATGGGCACGGATGTTAGCTCAGGGCCAATCTTCCTCAGCAAAAAGAGGAGGATTGGCAGCAAATGTTAGCTCAGGGCTAATCTTCCTCAAAAACAAAAAAATTATAAAGAGTGTATTATAGTAAGACCACAGGGAAACAGTTATTACTTCAGTTAAAGTAAGACACAAATCATATGTGCTGTATGCCCACAATTATAGAAAAAATAAACCAAACACTGAAGTATGCTAAAAATGTTAACAAAGATAGGCACGGTGACTCTGGGTAACTTTTCTATTCTTTCTACTTTTCTATATTTCCCTAATTTTCTTTAAAGAGGTTTATAAAATAAACCAAAAAACAAAATTTTATTTTAAAAAAATCCATTGAACATTTTTGTCTTTGGTGTGAGACCAAGAACCGTCCTTTACTGAATCTGACTGCTCTGTCCCAGAGGGTTGGCCAGCTGGCCAAGGGGAGGGAAATTTGAAGAGAAAGATCTTCCTGCCCTGGCTAGAGTCTACTTGCCCCAGAGTGGGGCAGGGGAAGGTGGGGGGAGGATGAGAGCAGGAGTAGATTTGATAACACATGGGGACAGTGGTTGTAGCCTACACACTAGCAAACTCTATTCTAATTTCTCTTTTCTGTCCACTGCCTCAATTTGCTGTCAGCCAAGAGCTCTGGAAACAGTCTAGATTTTTGTATGGATCATATTCATTCAGTCACTATTGAGATCACTCTGTGTGTCAGAATCTGTGTCCTGTAATACCAAGAGGGCTAATGCACAGCCTTTATCATTCATGTAGGAACACAAATAGGGGACCTTGCTGTAGGCCCTCACAATCCAATGATTCCATCCACCCTCCAACACAGGCAAGCCACGTGTCACTATTGCAGCTAACTATACTCTTCTTTGCTGGAGATGGGCTGCAGTTTTCAAAATTACCTTTCACTTAGTCTCTCCCCAAACAGCCATATATTCGCCTTTCTTGGTCACCCACCCTGAGCTGTAAAATTGCCTTGTGCTTTGTTTCTTAAACATAGTTGCCACATTTCACACCAGGGCATTGATGACTCCAGAGGAGAGGGGTAATCATCATAGCATTATCCAAGAGGACAGGTGCAGTGTTCATCATGGATCAGGAGCAGAACCGACAGGCTTTATGGACCTATTTATCCTGATTTTCCCCTTTCTATATGGCAATCTAAACAAACTGAAAAGCCTCTATCTACCATGCCTGACAAAGTTAATTCTCTCTGAGTTCATCTTTAAATCCTTAGGACTCACTTGAATATTTCACGTAGGTAATGCAGGAGGCACCTGCAGAGTCTGAGAGATGAAACAAAGCAAAGCACAAAGACACAGAATCACTGTTTGGAGCTAAGGGGCAAACGGGGCTGTCCCGATGGATTATGAAGTGACAGACCTCCCAGCAGAGGGAGGCGCTCTCGGACACGACCTGTTGCTGCCCATACCTTAGTCCCTTTGACCTCGGAGGAGGGCTGTGCTAATAAAAAATAGAGGGGCTCATTAGCTTTCTTTTCCATTCTTGCTTGTTTTGAAAACATTACATGCCTTGCAGATTACATGATAATTATACTTAAGGGCTGCCAAGGCGCTTCAGGAATAATTATCATATGATTTGCAGGTTTTAGAGCTCATGGTAACACTTTAGTTCTGGGAGGCCTTCTTTAGTCATTCACAGCAATTACCCTTCTCCAAAGTGCACTTTCACAATCTTAGATTGTTCCTCGAGCCGATGAGAAGCCAGAGAAGCTAAACAAGACGTGTTCAAAGGAGTCAGGGAGATGTGGGGGATGTGAAACTCCACCAGGTCCTGACTGGTGTGTTGGCCAAATCAGAGCCTTTCACTGGGGCCCCATGAAGGCCAAGATGTAATAAAAACTAACAACTGCTTAGGGACCTTTCTTGCAATAGTTACAAGAGTGCCTGCTCCTTCCTTACTCTTCATAGAAACCTTGAAATGCGATTAAAAGTAGCAAGCCAGTCATTTTCACCACTTAACTGAAATTGCTCAGGATAATGTTTCTAACAATGACCACCTAAGTGGTAAAGCCTTAGAGAATTTTGCCCTTTCAGCAGCTGCGGCTTTAGCAGATCTTTCCTCTCCTGTGTTGAAACCCTCTCCTCCTTTGGCATCGTAGACACACTTCTTCCCTAGCTATCATCCTACTTCTCTTTAATGTCTTTGTCGATTCCTTTCCACTGTGCCGAGTTCTGTGTTTGACACATAGTAGGTGCTGGGTACTCTATAAATAGATTGGTGGTATTCAAACACTGCCTAGGTATTGTACTAAATGTGTATGCATCAGTGGTTGAGTGTGTGCAGTATTAGAGAATGGTGTCTGGGGATGTGCCACTAACTCATTTATTCATCACCCAATACCTGTTGAGACCTGTTAAGTGACGGACAACAACAGGAACAAAACAGGTAGAAACAGACAGAATCTCTGTCTTTGGGGAGCCAGGTCTAGTGAGAGATGCTGATAAGTAAAAAAGGCAGTCAAAATAGAGCCCAATAAGAGCTATGTTAGGGAGCCAAAGAAGACTGTGGGAGCAAATAGGAGACACCCCACCGTCAAGCTTGGAGGAGGAAAGCAGGCCTCTCCAGACTTTTAGGCTGAGACCTGAAGGGTAACTAAGATTGGGAGAGGGCTAAGAGGAAGCATAGTTCAGGTGAAGACAAGAACCTATGAGAGAGCCTGGAGGTCGAAGTGAATTGAGAGGCTTTGAGGGAATGAAGGGTGAAGGCAAGGGAAGAGGCAAGCAAGGGAGGGATTAATTCAGGGTCTTGTGCATTGAGGAGGATTCAGGAGAATGTCCAAGTAGGGTGTGAGCTGTTTGTCTCAGGGCGCTCACTTTGCCTGACAAGGAACTGGGGGGTTATGGTTGTAGAAGGATCTAATAGAATCGAGAAATACACCAGTTCCACCACAGTAAGAACAGAAAGGAGAGATCATTTCTGGACGAGATTTGATGATTGAGGCTTTATAGGAAACACTGGGAATCTTCACAATTGTGCCTTGTGTAAGGTCATAGTGTGGGTATATGTCCCCTTCCCTTGTACGATAGTTATTGGGATTCCCACAAGAGGGAGCCCTTGCAGAAGAAAGCCCTCCCTTGTCCATTCACATCCCTTGTGCCTGAACCAGCAACCTCAGAGCAAATGAGGGCCCTCAAAGGGGCCCCAGGAGGAAAACATCCCCTGATGATGACAGGAAGGACACTGGCCCACTTAAATTCCTGTGGAGCTGAATCACAGGTGTTCTCGTGATTCCAAAACAAAAGGCTCCTTTTATAAGCTCAGTGCACGATTTTCTTATGTCGTAACATTCTTTAGGAGTCTCACACTATCTATAATGGCTCCAATTAAGTTTGTACGTATCATGTAAGCAATGAGCTGCCTGTCTCCGCCATCTAGAAGGATTCAAGGTGAACCTTTTGGCTTCTTTCATTTTTACACCACACACATCACCATCAGATTTGCTACAGGACCAAGAGATTGTATCTTATTCTAGGTGAAATACTGCAATCACTTAGGTATCCCTAGAAATATGCTTAGCACCTTAAAACCACTTGGTTTGTTAGTGATATTATCTTGGAATTTCAGCCCATTTCCTCAGGAAGTGCTATTAGCAGTACAGGATGCAGAATTTAGTCTAATGAGCAGACAACCTTGTGGGTGTTTTAAGCCCAGGCTGTCTTGGATGACTGATTAAATAAAAAAGAATACATTGACCCTATTTTTCCTTGCCTGAGGACCCCTTTTGGAAAGGCGCTCTCTCGCCCCGCACAGGTGTTGACATAGTGATACATGGTAGGTAATGAATATTATCTGACGTGGCCCCTCATTTGCCCGGGCCTTTTCTAAGCCTCTAGGAGGGTCCCAGCAATTTTGCATTATAAGTCTCTAATTTTGTCCTCAAATGGGGCTCCCCTAATTATGTAAATTTCAGGATGTCCCCACAAAACCTTGATTCCCCAGATGTTATTTATATGAGGCCATATGTAAGTCCATCCTTTCAGCAACAGAACACCTGTCAGGCCCTAGTAGATTGAATGCATCGAGGACAATAGCAATTGTTTCAAATTGTACGCATTTCCACCAGCTTTTCTCCCCTGGTTTTTCTTTCAGGGACTATTGTATCAAAGAGAAGGAAGGAAGTGACTAAGAAAAGGAAGTTATGCCTAAGTCATTTTAAAAGTGTATTTTTCAAATGACAAAACTTTTTTCCCAAAGTAGGGGTTTGAGGTGAGGCTAAGGACAGTGTGGCTAGCACATGAATCTTTGAGGGGTTGAATTCCTTTTTTGCCCTGCTCCTACTCTTCTGCATACAGATTGTTCTTTGAGCTTTCATGAATTTCCCAGTGTCCTCTCTACATTCCCTGGCTCACTTAATTCATGATCTGTCTGCCTCTCTGTTTCCTTTTTCCTCAGCCCCCAGAGATGTGCGTGCCTACTTTCTGCACTGCTGGCTTCATTTCCATCTTCCGCGTGTGAGAGTCTCTGTTCTGGCTGCAGATATATTACCTCTGTTTTCCTGGAGTCATTCCCATCACTGGCTGTCCCAGGCAGCTCCCTTCCACACTATTTTATTCTGTGTCATTCCCCTCAGCCACATCAGCTAGCAAGGTTAATGGAGACAGTGAACTTAGCATGCTTTTTGTCCATCCGTGCCGTGAGAAATCATTTCCAATAGCGTTTACTCTTTGCAATGGAAAGGCAGGAAACAATCGTGTTCTTTGTGGTCTCAAACCCACAGTGGCAGAAGCTGACTTTCTATGAAATTTCCGGATTCAGGCAAAGAGGGGAAAGAGTGCAGGGCACACTTAAAATACAGGAATGCACACATGTGCACACGCATTTACACATGCATTAGGTTTGCCCAGTCATTGATATGCACCTGGGTACAAGCCCCAGTTTCAACCTCCTTCTGCATGTTGGGTATGTGCTTGTCAGGGAGCCCATTTTTTTTCCTTTGACATTCAGTTAAGCTAAAAGCAAAAACAGCCATCTGTACTGCCTTTGATACAGTAGATTGCTAAAAGCTGTTCCCTGTCAGACCTCTTCTTTCAGCCTTGGCGAGGAGACACATACACATATGACACTTCTGTCATCCACACATGAAACATGCAGATTTCAGCAGAGTCATAGGTCCTCTATAAAACCATCAGGCTAAATACTAAATTCTTTTCAATGGCTGGCTTTCCTTTAATCGCCATGGCAAAACGGAAGGCATTAATTTCACTTTCAGGTTTTGGATTTTGTGCGCATGTTTTTTGTTTTTGTCACTGAGGGCACCAAACATTCTCTCTGATCCTCAATTGTGTTCCACATTTTTCATTAACACTTGCATTTAAGCAGCTCATTCTAATTCTTTCCATTGTTCCTGTTCTGCGTGAACTATCTGCTGGCAGTTGCCATGCCAACCCCAAATCCTGGGGTCCTGCTGCTAGATCACAAGCTGCCATTAGCATATTTTTAATAGCACCTGATTGCCCTCCAAAGACCTTCTAGTAGCTAACTCCATCAGCTCACGAGATTTGACTACATATTTACAGACTGGATCAGGGAGAGAATATGCTGAGCTGTGCAGCTAGTCTCCAGGCTAGTTTCCATAAGTGCCAGTTGGTTCCTTGGTTCTCATTCAAAGGGAAGATCATGACAATTGTGTGGTCCATGTAGGTATTGATTCTTGCTTCCTAGAGCTGACTTACCATAATGTGGAATGCCAGTATGACTCTCAAGCTTATTGAAGACTTCTTTCACTTGTAATTGAAAAATCAGCCACGCTCTGCAGTTTAGGGACCTGGGCAGGGGCTATGCTGCCATCTTGCTCTTTCTAACTTACACCAAATTGAATGGGGCCAGCAATGATGATCAGAAGTCAGTTTCTCTTCAAAAAAGAGCTAGAGAATAGTGGATTAGAAGTGTTTCAATAATTGAGAGTTAAGAAGACAGATTATTTCAAAGCGTGTAGTTAAGAGCTTTTGAAATTAAGTTGCTTTGAAGTTCTGAAGACTTTCAGCAGCCAGTGAGCTAAGGAGAATTTTGACACCTAAAGTGAAGACAAGAGGAAGTTTAAAATTGCTACTAAAATTTGAAGAAAGCAAAAAAGAGTTTGATTAAACTGTAGTTGAAATCAATTTAGTGAAGAGGGACCTCGCAAACTTAGATGCTTATGGAGACAAGAAAGATAAGGCAAATGAATGAAATGAACTGACTGGAAGATGATGGAAGGCAGTGGGCACTCAGCGTCTGTGCTGTAGAGGCGTCAGTGACATAAGGACCAGAACAATTCAGAGTGCCGACCCTACAAAAGTGAGTGTTCTCTCTACAGGTAATCAAGAGGGCCCCAAGCTGCCAAATTTTCAGAGCTGAAGAAAAGTTAGAAATATATATTTTGGTAAAATTTCCCAATTTTAAAATATTGGGCATATAATAATTTGACTTTAAGACTTTGGGCAACCTAATGCTGTGTAAGGCAAGAAAACCACTTCTTGTGTTGAATATAGTCTATGAGCTGCCAGTTTGCAACCCATTTTAAAAGGAAGCCAATTTTAATCCTAGAACTAAGATATTAAAATAGAATAAATCCAATTTACTAACTAAAGAAGTATATTTTGATAGAAAGCAATACTAGATGAGGTCGTATGTTAATCTGTATGCCCAGGTAAATTTTCATGAGCCTCAGTATCTGGTCCATATGATCAAGCAATGCTAGAAGAATGAGAAGAACAATGAGTGACATAAGAGTTCAAAAGATAAAATAAAACATAGTTGGCTGGTACAGCCACAGAAGTCTTCAAGGAAGAGGTAGGACTTGATCTGTCCTTCAAAGAGTGGTTGGTTTGGAAAAACCATAAGATGAGAGGGGAAATTTTTCTAGGCAGAAGTAACAGTGGAACCACAAGTCCAAAGGAGAAAATTATAGGATGCTTTCTTCTCCATTAAGCAGACTGAAGCTTCACAGAGGCAATGAGGGGCAAATAAATAAATAAATATTAACTCAGAACAAACACAGAAAAACATTCCTTACAGCCCTTAACTTCCCATATTAGGGCTGAGAGCCATGAAAAGTTGACTTTATCTTGGGAATGCAGACTCAGGCACTTGAATACGGCTGCCTGAAAAGCTGACAATCTGAAAGGCGTTGCATTTGTGCTCAGAGCATTTCCTTAAATTTTGTTCATGTGGGTACACTTTCTCCCAATTTTCTTCAGAAGTCTTGTATTTCTTCATTTTTTTTAATACTTCTATATGTTGCTACAGTGTTAATAGATCACAAACTTAATTTTGAATTCCATTTCTAAGCCGGGGATGTCAAGCTTGGGTTTTCTTCAAGGAATTGAAAGTTTACTTGCTTGCTGAGGTCAATTGTAGGTATCTTCTTTGACATGTGCCACCTGTGGTCCTCAAAGGGCTAGGTTAATTTGACTAGTCAATAGACGAAACACTATGACAGTCTAACTATAGATGGAGAATTTGGGTCTTTTAAGTATTAAGACTCTGGCTCTCTAGTATCACTTAATTGCACATCTGTTTCTGCAGAGCTGCTTCCTATGGCCTTCTCAGGCCAAGTGATGATGAGCGTGGGACTGTGGAGTCAGTTCATCTCCAGTCAAGGCTGTGCTCGAGAAGAGTCTACAAGTATGGGACAGGGTCCTGGAAGGGTGCCAACAGGGGCTTGCACAGGTCTATCAGGAGGAAGAAAGTTAATTAAAAGTCCGGTTAAGTTGGCTCAAAAGAATAATAAATCAAAAAGTTCATCAGGAGGAGCTGAGTGGGACATGATCCAAAGGATCAAAGTGCGGGTCAGAAACGGGATGATTGGAAACAAAGCCAGCTCAGGAACTCACCTTGGGATTGCTGAGACAATGCTCTGGCAACATCTTATGCACAGGTTGGTGAGCGAAGCTGGAGAGGGCCCTCGTCCTGACAATACCAGAGCCTGGATAGATCCTCATAATTTGATGGGAAGGGAACAGTCTTGAGAGACAGTTTTGCAAGTGCTGGTTTTAGAGCATTGTTTTCCTGGTTTGTCAAGTGAGAGATCTGTGTTGATAATGTCTAGTGTTTGTGAATAATAACATTCTTTGACACCATCTGGATAAGGCACCTAAAGCACTAGGCTCATGTCTCTCCTAGAACCAGCCAGTCCTCCCTCAACCTTTGCAAATCTATCCCTGGTGCTGATGTTCAGCATGTGCATGTGCATAACATCTGAGGAGAGCAAACAGCAGGGGCAGAGCCCCAGGACACCCATCCTTCCTCGGCAGCGGAAGGTACCTCAGTTAGCACCTTCTACAGGAAGGAAACGCCTGTGGAGAGTTCCTTTCCATATGCCCCAAGATCAGGCCCTCGAATCTGGGGAAATGCTTGCAATGGGAATGTACCTTCCTATAAAATCAAGTACACCGATGAGGCTGACAGAAAGTGAGTAAAGTGCACGCCAAGTTTGCTGTGGTCACATAAACGAGCCTTAGCTGTTTCCTGAAGATAGGAGCTGGAACTCTCATGGGTAAAGCTGACTGAGGTCACACATTTCACCCTTGGCCTACTTTGTTTATCTTGAGACCACTGAAGCATTCAGTCTAGACCGTACAGTATTTCCAGTATCTCCTGTTACTTCTTTCCCAAGCATCTGGTTTTTCTCAGGCCCCACATGACTCACCCTACATGGCCTCGTGCTAGGATCCAAGAACTGTTGTGGAATGTCCTACCCGTGCGTGGGTCACTGAAGAAACTGTCGAAGTCTGTGGCTTGTCCCCTGAGATGACCTGCCAAACAGTACAAACTTGGGTTTTCTTTCTGGACAGTGAATTTTGGGCCTTTGAATATGACTTTATGCTGGCCTTTGGAACTCAGGGAAGGGAACAGCTGGGGAGGCCCTGCCTTGAGAACTCTGACTACAGGCCTGGTGTCCTGGGAACTTCTTGTGGTGGAAGCACTGAAACTCTTCAGGAGGCCTCAGCTACCATACAAATTGGGTTTCACATCCTTCATGTCTATTCTATCATGGTGTTCATTATTTTTGTTTTTCTTCACTTTTACAATGTTTAAAAACCCACCAATCAACAAGTATTTATTGAACACCTGCAATATAACTGTGCTAAGCTAACAGCTTTCATGAAGGCTTCTGATCTCAAGAAGCTTATCACTGAGGTGAGATGATAAAATAATTCATATAAGGGAACATTGAGTAACACAAGGCAGTGTGTCATGAAAGTCTAAATTGTGAGTGGCAGACAAGTTCTGTGAAAATGGAACCTAAAGGGAGAGTAATGGATGCTTCCAAGGAAAAATAGATTTATGGTAGACTTTGTAGGATGGGTAGAAATTGAATGCTGAATGGATAATGAAGAATTTTTATGCAAGAAAAAATGGCTGAATTCATTCAAATAGGTAGAAATAGTGAAGTAAGTAAAGCATAGGACAATAGTCCAGATTAGCTTTATTTATTGTGTTGCCTCACTATCTTGTATTACCTTTTTATATAGTGTGAATTAAGGAATTTGATTTCTATTTGATACAGATTCAGATAATCTGTAAGCCTCGTTTACTTCTGCTCTTTGGATCCAAGGATGACACTCCTGGTTCTCATGAGCTTTGGCCAAAACACCATATGCTCCTTCAATGTGACATGATTTTCTTTCAGCCAACAATTTTATGTTATTGTGCTGAATATTGTCTATTTGTGATCAGTCCCTGACTTACCGCTTTCATGTAAAATTTGCTTCTCCTGCCTCATGAATGGTCAAGTCAGATAAGATCCAAATTTATAAATATTCATATATGTAATTTATATTCATCTTGGGTTTCAGAAAGTCTAAGTGTCTCTCCATTAATCGTTCTATTTCAAACTAAAAAACAACAAGCAGCCAATAATTGATATCCAAAGGAGGTATACCCGGAGCCTCAGGAGATACTGAGGCCAGAAACAGGCTCAGGGACTCCCTCAGGGACCAACAAGGGGTCAATGCTACTTCACTGTTGAAGACAGGTAACAAGAAAGATAGGCATGATGGGAATAATATAAACATTCAGAACCACAGATTGCTTCATGTAGGTAGTGATGTGCTTAATCAGAGCTACAGGGATTGTCCCAGTGGGTCACAAGGAAGTTGATAGCCTACAGAGAGTACACCTAAACCTTTGCACTTGGACAACCTACCCTTAAAACATATTCCAAAGTGTACCTGATGTCTCCTGGTTATGATCAAGCCTTTATCTCGCAGAAGTTTGGGTCGAATCCACTTGAGGACAACACTCGGGCATGGCTATAGGGAGAGAAAGAAGAATCACGTAAATGAGGAAGCTATAGCTTCCACATGCCCAGTGGGGCCATTTCCAAAAACAGAGGAGGGTTTATGGGAAGTTGTTTGGAACTCCGTTGTAGAGAGCAATGAGTGAGCACAGTGGAGCAGGAAATGGAGTATGTACAAGAGCCAGAAACTCTGGTCAAAAAATGAGCGGTTTTGTTCCTCATAAGCAAGACAAGACCCATTGTGTATCGTTTGTCCCTCAGCTACATTAGAACACACTCCTGACAGCACCTGAATTATTAGGACAATCCTGGTACACTTATTTTCACAGAGGAGGACACATTGTCCTGTGATAAATTAACATACAGTTTGTTGGGTAAAATTTTTATATGCTGGACCTTATTCAAGGTGTGAGATAAAAATATCCTTCCAGTGTATGTCCTATTCTATTGCATTAATGTTATATAAGGTCTAAAATGTGCACCCCTAAAGTGAGACATATGTACACCTAAAATGAGCCTCCTTTTGAGATGTAGCCTAGAGATTGGGGGGCCTTAGGGGAATGCCACAGGGAGGGGTTCTGGCTGAATAGAGGTGCTGCCTTCATTCATTTGACTGCCAGGGACACCAAGGAATAAGTAATAAAGAGTATAAGAAGCAAAATGTACTTGATTAACTACATCAATAAATTTGTTTTGAGTCCTGCTACGTGGTAGGTGCGGTGGTAGATATCAAAGATATGAGAATGAATGGTGCTTCCTGTCAAGAGTTTACAGATTAATGGAGGGGAAAGTCAACAATTCCAAAAGGTACTTGTTTTGACAAATGTATACATGGGATTAAATAGGAGCAGTTATGAGAGGATCCCAGGATTTGTATGGATAGCATGTGGGGCTGGTTGTATTACATCATAGGAGACTTCCTACAGGTAATGACCTCTAACTTGAGAATTGAAGGATGATCAAAAATTAGCTGAGGATTACTAAGGTATAGACTAAACTGCTCTCCAGTGCCTCAAACAAGTTACAAATTTATTTTTTTCTCATGTAAACATTACAACATAGGAAGGTAGTACAGGGATGTGGGAAGTCCTATCCATTAGATCATTTAGAGTCCCAAGTTCCTAGGTCAAGGACAGTGAAGTGTCTGTGAGATTTTTATCCTGCTTGCAAGTTATCAATTTAGCATGCCACACGTTCGTAGATGGAAACAGACATGAGACTCCTGGGTGAGAGAAAAAGGACTGTATTACTCACGGCAACAGCAGCAGCCAGAGTATCAGTATTTGCTCCAGTTGCCCGAACCCCAAATCTCAGTGGGTACACTAAGAAGAACAGAAGACTGGCAATGGATTGCTCTGCAAGAGAAGAACCGCATACTTAGGAAACCAAATCTTTCATATTCAGCAGTGAGTCCGCCTGACATTCACACCAGAGGAAGACATTATCTTTATTATCCTGGATAGTTAACAAGCTTGTCCTTTGCTCTGGATGGAGACACTATCTGTATCTTCTAAGGATGCTTGCTACACAAATATCCTTGAAAGAAGAAAAAAACATCTGGAACAAAGGTAATCAGTGTCTCTGCTCACCAGATGGGCAGAAAAGTTAAACCTATAGAGAATTGTCTCTCAACACCTTCTGCCTGTGTTCTTTAGGGCAGGAACTGGCAAACTTTAACCCACAGGCAAAATTTCTCCCACTTCCTGTTTTTGTAAATAAAGTTTTATTGGCATACAGCTATTCACTTTCATTTATGTATTTCATTTACATGTCTATGGCTGCTTTCATGCTACAATGAGCAGTTTTAACATATGGCCTCTTTACAGAGAAAGTTTGCCAACCTCTGCTCTAGGGTATTGTCCTCCTCCACCTGATTGAAGCTGGCTGGCAAGTACCACATCCACAATCCAGCATACAAGAGGAGGGAAAGAGGAAGAAGAACCAAAGAATTTGTTTAAAGGGTGTGACCTACTAGTTGACTCCTGTTCACTTCTCACTGGCCAGACCTTAGTTACATGTTTTGTTAGGAGTCCCCAGACTTCTCCTAGTTTCAATGATTCACAGGAAGTACTCACAGGACTCAGCATATAGTCTTAGCCATGACCAAGATTTGTTACAAGAAAAGCAGGTGTTTAGCATAAACTGTATATTTTTATACAATTTAGGCATAGTGATCCAGTCTTACCAGAGACTGGTGGGAACTCTCCTGAAGTCCGAGTTCCCAGATGACAGCCAGGGGTCAAGCTTGCAAGCAAGCCTTTCTAAGGATAGTAGTCTCAGGCCTGCTATGTTAACTCTTTACTGCACACATACCTACACTTGGCTGCAATGGAAGCTGAGGAGTATAGTCCAGCTAAGTGACTGGTGCCCAGCTAAAGCCTGGGAAGTTTGATTATTAAAACAAAGATGAAGATTAGATACCGTGAATAATTAGTAGTCTCTGCCCCACAAGGGAAGGAGAGAGACCAGGGTAGGGTTTCTCAACTCTAGAACTATTGACTTTTTGGGCTGGATAATTCTTTGTCATAGGAGGCTGTCCTACACATGCCAGTATTACCCCTCTTGGTTCTGAAAATCAAAAATGTCTCCAGACATTCCCAAATGTGCTCTGGGGGTCGCAGACATCCTGGTCGAGATCCAAGACAGTGTGAAGGCTAGAGGACCAGGCCTTGTGCAGAAAAACTGCAAGTATTTAGTTACAGTTTGAGTATAAATGAGAGATGAGGAGTGGCAAGAAATAAGGCTGAAGGTATAGATGGGGGCCAGAGTATAAGGCAGTCTGTGTGCCATGATAAGAAGTTGGACTTTTAAAAAAAATCGCTTAAAATTATGAGGAGCTACTGAAAGATATTTAAGCCAAGGATCATATTTTCAGAAAACCAGTTTGACTTACATATGGAGAATTAATTGAAAGGGAAATAGTCTGGAATCAGAGAGCCTAATTAGAAGGATATTTCACTCATTCACATAAGAAATTCTGAGGAACAAAATGAAGACATTGGCAGCTGAGAACAATAAAAAGGGAAGGATTTGAGAAATATAAAAATAGAAAAAAAGAGGACTTGGTGATTGGTTATAGATGTAAATGTCACCCAGAGATTTGCTTTGGGCATCTAGGTAAATACGTTACCATTTGCTGATATAATAAAGTCAAAGAGAGGGAGAATAATATAAGGAGAAGCATGATCAGATCAGTTTTTGACTTGCTGAGTTTGAAGTGACTGTGGGATTTCCAACAGAGATTGATGACGTGTGATGGCTAATCTGATATGATGGGCACTTGGTGTAATGTGTGCTGAGGAGGGAGGAAACCTGCATATACTACCAACGATTGCCAACATTTCTTTCCTACTGTATTTTTAAGACCCAATGGTTTACTTTCAAACATAGATAAAGCAACTGTTCTACCAAGCTTTTTAGGTGGAGAGGGTGATTCCCTCATTCACAATTTATTCAGATGGGTTTTAAAATATTGCAAATTCCTAACTACCCACACATTTTCATTTCTTCCTAGACTAGGTGTCATTTCTTGGGCACAATAAATATTCTTGCTTTAGTAACTGTTTTCTGCTTTGAGAACTTAGAATCTACTGACATTCAGTGCCCTCGGGAAGAAATAATCCTTGCAGGGACCAAAGTGCAAAAACTTAGCTACAAATACAGCAACGACTGTTCTTGGGCTAAAATGATTGAAACAAATAACATTGCATACTGGAGCCTATGGTTTCCCCATCTTCAGTAGAAGGTGTGCTGTGTCTGACAGGGTAATTAAATTTGCATTCTCTCAGGCGAGACATGCATCATGTGCTTGAAGAATTAGTTGGAGGTTAGTGACTTTAATTAGTAATCAAGGCACAAGATGAGAAACAGAAGAGCACTGATTCGGAGCCGTTGCCTACCTCAATCCATACTAATAAGGGAAAGTCCTTGTATACGTTCCTTGCAGAGTTTGATATGAGAGTAAACAGTGGGATGAAAATCAGGTTCCAGTCTTTAATGACTCGAACACAGATGTTGCCGTTGACAGGAAGAGATATGTTGAGTGTTGTTTCTCCATTTGCTTAGCAGGATTTGACATGTGGTGAGCCAGAATAGAAATCTGAAGAGTTGAATCAAGATGTGTTGAGGGAACTTTGGGTGAAAGAAGTGATGGAAGAAGTGGGTCTGGATATACGACATCATGCTGCAGACGGAAAGTTTTTTTAAAAAACTTCCCAGGATTGCCTGTTTTGATAAGCTGATTGGTAAATTCAGTTGCTCTTAGAAGAGAATTTAAAAATACAGAGGATACCCAGCCAGGATATCATAACTCTAAACAAACAATGTCCATTGTCCATTTATTTGTGTTTGTTTACATAGCGATAAGTGCTTTCCGACAGCCCTGGAAGTTTGAGCTAGGGGAAATAAAATGAGGTGATGGAGAGTAGGGTGGGGTTGTGCACCAGGTCCCAAACTGCCAGTCTTCCAAGTCGTTTTGATTCATATTCACTGTGGTTTCCAATGCTGGCAAAGGGAATGAACCACAGATCCATTAAAGAGAAGAATGGGCTGATTCTATTAAGATAGGGGACATCAATAATTGTAGATCTCTTCTTTGATAAAAGAAAATAGCCATTCTCTAAAATGTCTGCTAAGTAGTAATACAGACGTGGCATCATTCCAAGCAATGATGAGCTTTGTCCTTAATACTGTTCTTAATAATTGTCCTTGATATTGCCACATCTTAAGCATGAGCCAGTTGGATATCCTTTACTACCCATGAGAGCCAGGATTTAATGTATTGCTGTAAGGGCTTCTTCTCCTGCCAACCACCCTTACTAATTCCTGAAGGTTTATTCATTATTTTTGAATTGTGTACCATGTCTTTGCGACCGTGTTGACCTATTTTACTTTTGAAACTAAAAAAGGTGAGGGCGGTGAATTTTGATGGTCCTTGGGGTCAATCACCTCCCAGTTGATGCACTAGGGTTGTGTTGAGACTGGTACTTTCCAAAGTCAGTGCTCTGGACTTCATGCCTGTCAAAATCCATATCCCATTTTCAAATTAGCCTATTGAATGGCATTTAAAGAAGCTTATAAACCCACTAAGCTACTAATGACTGATGCTCAAGGGGAAGGTTACTCTTTTCCATACGTATTTTCCTTCATTTATTCCTTCTGTAAATATTTACTAACTATTATGCTAGGCATTGGGAACATATGGATTTTGCCAGTCAGAGTCTTGAAAGGAAACGGATGGCACACTTAAGTTGGGTGATTTGAAGAGAGTATCATAAAGTGACTATAAATTATGAGTTGGGTGGAGTTAATCACAGGGAAAGGACAAGGGATAGTGCAATTTCCTGGGGCTGTTAACAGAAGTGGTGGGGAGTTTATTACCACCACTACACAAGAAGAGGTGAGAGGAGGGAAACGGAGTCAGGGAGCACTGTGTGGAGAGGGCCTACTGATAGGAAGCTGTGACCTTCAGGTGAGGAAGCTGTCAGCCCTTGATGACCTTGCAGGAAGTGCATTGGAAAGAAATAAATGTCTTAACCTCACTCCTCTCAAATCCGTCTCTTTCTGGTGCCTTCTATCAATCAAACCCTACAGGATACTGCTGGTATTACCAATACAGATCAGCTTCTTAGGACACAGCAGTGTGAGAAACAGGAGAGGGGATCTGGAGAGGCAAAGGAAGATATCTAACACACAGATGGATAAGACATGGTTCCTTCCCAGGAGCCTACAATAGTGCTCCCCACACCTGAGCAGACACGAGAATCACGTGGAGGGCTTGCTAAAACACAGATTCTTGGGCCTTATCCCCCAGCAGTTCTGATTCAGTGGATCTAGAGTGAGGTGGGAAAATTAGCATTTGTGACACATTCCTGGTGTTGCCTCTGCTGTTGGTCTACAGATCACATCTTGTGCAGCGCTGGTCTGACATTTTGAGACAGGGCAATACCAACCCCTAGGGGATGGACGTCTGATAGCAGAGTATCAACTTATTTACAATATTTTAAAGATATTTTTGCCACTTTCTTAGCACATGATTGCCAAGCCTGCTCTGAGGGCAAGCTGATCTTGACTAGAAATCATCAAAGAAGAGAGTTTTGAATTTGCAAGGAAGAATGTAAGGATGGTCAAGGATTTAACTTTTCTCTTCCTAAGTAAATCACCCTCTCTAAAGAAGCTATTGCCTCATTCAGAGTAAGCTGGAGACGTTTCATTTCCAGTGTGCACAAAGGGTAGCTCGTGTAGAAAGACCGTTTTTACTATTGAGATATACATATATATGCATATTTTTTTTTAAAGATTGGCACCTGAGCTAACATTTGTTGCCAATCTTTTTTTTTTTTCCTTCTTCTTCTCCCCAAAGCCCCCCAGTACCTAGTTGTATATTCTAGTTGTAGGTCCTTCTGGTTGTGCTATGTGGGACACCGCCTCAGCATGGCCTGATGAGCAGTGCCATGTCCATGCCCAGGATCCGAACTGACAAAACCCTGGGCCACCGAAGCAGAGCTCGCAAACTTAACCGTTCTGCCATGGGATCGGCCCCTGAGAGAGAGAGATATATATATTATTTTAAATGTTTTAATTAAATAGAGAATCGAATTCAGGTGATTTCATTTTTAATATTTTTCTGTAATAATTTTTTCTAAGATAACTTTCTAAACCAAAAAAGGAAAAAAAATCAAACAACAAACCAGTTCTAGTAAGCACATAGAAAACCATGGAAAGTCCTCTCCCAAATATTCTTGGATAGGAGCCAAATTGCTTCTTATTTACTACTGCTTCTTTAGCCATCATTCCAGGAGAGTAATGTACAACAACAGTGAGGTAAGTGGCTCAGAGATGAAGTCATCAGGGAAGAGGAGCTGGCTTTTGACTAGTGAGCAAGAAAGAATTAAAGGGTTTGACCTGAAAATAGCCGCTCAGATCAATCACTTTGTGCATGCATAAACTGATGTCTCACTTCAAATAGTCTTCTTATTTCCCATTAGCTACTCCTAATTCTTTCCTTATCAGTCAAGTAGATCGAACTCACCATCCCACTTTACCTCCCATTCATTCTTTGCCCATTGACTTTTTCTAACTCCTAACGCTTCCAAAACTATATTGGCAAAAGTTGACTTTGATATCGCATCTCTCAGCAGCATTTAGTGCTGTGGACCTCTCCCTCATTTCATTGGTTTCTGTGGCATTACTTTCTTCTGTGTGCTCCTACCTTCCTGATGATTCCTTCTTGTGACACTGAAAATCTGTCGTGTCATGTTGCTCAGCCTTTACTCAGAGACTTTTTCAAAGAAGTCCAGAGCAAAAACAAAAAGCAATTTAGTCTTGTATCCCTTGAAGAACATTAAAGGGAATCTAATCTATCCACACTTATCATAGACTCCTATAACACTCACAGATTTTCTTAAACCTCATAGTCTAGAGCCTCTTACACCACAATCTCCAAAATTCTCTTCTGAAGCTCCAGATATGAAACTCTTTTTTTCATTCTCCCCACTGTTCTTTCATCTACCTCTTTATTATGTAGATTTACTGGCCTTTTGCTTTATTTACTATTTTGGAAAGGGGAAGAAGCAAGAAACAAGGGGACAAATACAAGTTTCTTCTTAATCATGGGTGAGGAGTGGAGGAAAGTGATGTAGAGGGGTGATGACTCACACACAAGTACTTTTGTTCCACTACATGCTCATTCTCTTTAATTGGCCCCTCTTGCTCTGCCTTCCCCTGAAATGTTGGCATCCCCTCAAGTTTCCGTGATTGCATTGCCTGCTGGTTTTTATCAGCTACTCCTGTGATTCTCTCTCTGAATGGGAATTGTGAATAATTTTTTCTCTTGCCCAACATGTACTAGACATCTCCACTTGGATGACCTACAGACCCCACAATACTCAGTGTTCTCCAAATGGTGCTCATCATCTTCTCCACACATGCTTTTCCTCAATCTTCCTGTTGCAGTTGCTCCTCCTTGCTCAGTCCAGAAGCTGAGCATCATCCTTGATCCATCCCCCTCTCTCATAAGCCATTTCAAATCAACCATCAAGTCTTGGATTATTCAGTTCCAGAAGTCTCTCAAATCCATTGATCTGTCGTGATCCCTATACTTCTGCCCTAAATTGTAGCCGTAATATATCTCCCCTGAACTATTTCAATAGCACCCTATATGTTCTCCTGCCTACATTCTAGCTCTGCTCAAATCATATTTCTTTACCACTGACAAAATGGCTTACCTAAAACACAAATCTTACCCTGTTATTCCACATTCCGCTATTTAAAATGCATCAACATCTCCCCCATTACCTGTAAGATCTAAGTCCTTTGAGATCTGAGCCCTACTTTCCTCTCTCTATGCTGCAGTGATTCTGAAAGATTTGCAGATCCCTCACAAACCAACCTATATGCCTTGGCTTGTACTTTTCTCTCTCTCTGAACCACCCATCACTGGTTCATGCTGACTCATCACTTTACCCTACTACACCAAGCTAAATAACCCATCTTGGTGTTCCTCTTCCCATAGCATGGTATTTATCACATTGTATTCCCATGTCTGTTTATTGTCTGTTTCCCAGGATGTATTTCACGTAAGTGTTTTGAGGGTTGTCAGAACTGAACTCCAAGTTTACTAAGAGGAAAAAAATATCACTGGATTAGAAATCATGAGAATTTAGGGTCAAGTCTAAATCAGCTATTAATCTGCTGTGAAGTCTTGGGCAAGTCACTCCCTTTCTCTGGTGCATCTTTCATAGGAGAGGTTTGGACTGTATAATCATAATCTACCGTGCTCAGATTCCACCGTACATCTCCCTACATGTTTAGAGAGGATGTTCACATATTACCTTTTCTACCTTCCCTTCATTCCTCTGCTTTCTTTCACCAGGGCTTTATCTAAAATAGTTGTTCTCAACCCCAATTTCTCTATGACACTTTAAAAGATACAGATGGCTACCCTGTTCCAAGGGATTCTGATTTTATTGGTCTGATGAAGTACTCCAGCATCAGTATTTTTAAAAAGTACTTCAGATAATTCTAACGTTCAGTCAAGATGAGCAACTATTAACATCAAGGGGTGGTTTTCAAAGTTTGGTCCCCAGACCAGCAGCATCAGCATCACTTGGGAAATTGTTAGAAACACAAATTCTCAGGCTCCTACTGAATTAGAAACTGCAATCTCTATAGGTGATTTTGATGCACACTAAATCATTGCCTTTCCTTGAATTCTTCCCTCCCAAGCCCACCAAACAGGAATTAGAGGTCGCTATTATAGTTTCAGAGCATTATACCTCTGGTGTTTATTTTTAGTGATCTTCCCCCCAAATAACCAAAATCAGCTTCAAAGTTGTTGTTTATGCCACTGTGGGGACCTGGAATTGGCCACCCCAAGATATGTCTCTTTGGCATCAGGATTATTTGAGGCTGATTGCTTTTGATAAACTGGGACAGGGAAGGAGGCTCTGAGGAATGGAGCTTGCCCTTCCTTAGGACACATTTACATTTGTAAGGTAAATCTCTGTCTGTAAAGGTGCCTCCCTCTCTGTACCAGGAAGAAGAAAGGAGATGACCTTCTCTCCAAAAACTCTTAATCAATACCAAAGGCAAGGACTTAAATCTGCATTTTATTGTGCTTCTCTGGTAACCTCCTGTAACTGACTTCCCTCCCCCTCCCAACTTTGGCATTTCTTTAAGGATTAAGCATCTTTCCTTAGGCTAGGAACTGATTGCTGCGCTCACCTGTGACCGCCCAGCTCCAGACAATCCACTTGCCTCCTGCTACACCCACCGAGATAGCAGACCATTACCTGCTGTGTCCATCAAGCGCTGTGCCGACAGGGCAATCTTGTGACTATTGTGGGAGGGACATTTCAATCACATGTGAAACACCCTGTTTGGGGGTATATAACCACTCTGTGCACCCCACTTCTTCAGTGCCCTTTCTTCCTTCGGGAAGAAAGGCCCCGGGCCATGGTTCCTCATAAAGCTTTGTTTAATTTTCTCTTGCTATTCTGTCTCATGTGAATTTAATTCGTTCTCTGGCCAGACGAACCCCCATTTGGGAAGAGGAAATGTCTTCCTCCCCTACACCACTCTTACATCTTCTAAGGAGGAAGCCTTCTCAGCTGGATCAGAGTTAACGTTTTAAAAGAACATTTGGTTAAGGCCTGAAGTGGAATGATGGAATTTATCTTGGAGAGCAGTGGGACATATCTCTGGCTGGGACATAGGATGGGAGTGAAAATCGGGCACAGACGTTGCCCACATGGGCAGGGCCCTTGGAAGCAGTCCCAGTGGAATTGGCTTTAGTATTGCCTCTTTCTTTCTCTCATATGAATCTCTGATTTCCAACCCTCTCTCACAAGTCCTAAAATGAAATATATGGTCTGGGTTGAGGATACCAGTCAGCCAACATCTAGAGAATTGAATGTTTGTCCTAATTAATGTCCTGGGAACTAGAACACTGGTTTTACAGCCATACAACTTGACTGCCTGAACTTGTATCAGCACTGATAATTTTTCAGCATCATAAGAAGTTTGTTTACACCATCCTCTTAGCCTCTAAAGTGGGGCAGACAATAGAAGCATGAACCAGTTTCTTTACTCTGAACCCATTCTGCCTGCTTAAGAGGTAGTCACTCTTGATGGGGCTAGAGACCAATTCCAATCCTGATTTTTCCTGTTTATTTGTCAAGCAGTCTCTCTTCCCTAAATTATGGAGCCCTGGAAATGTATTTATTCAATCATTAATTAATTCTTGAACAAAATATTGCTGTTTGAAAGCAACATGTTTGTTTTATACTTATCACATTTTTAAACAAACAGTTGTTTATTTGCCTATCTCCTTCACTAACTGTAAGCTTCATTCAGATAAGAGCACATCAGTTTGTTATCCACAGTATAGCCATTTGGTTGGTGCTCATTAAATATTGAATAAATGAAATACTGAATGGCTGCTTCAAGTGTAATATAGGGGAAGAAAAGGGCACTTTTTGGGCAGACATGGCAGGCTCATAACATATTCTGGTGTGACTGTGAGGACGAATACAAATTAAAAATAAGAGGATTAATTCTCCCAATTGAAAGTAAGGGAAAAGATAGCCCTTTCTTCCTTTTTCCCAGAGAATTTACTTTAGAAAACTTGTAATTGTAAGTGCTTCCTCCTCTCTTTGAAATGTATATAAATCCTTTTGAAAACTAGATAGACCTTTTGACAGCTTTATAGCCAGGAATGTCTTCCTCAGGAACCTGGGAGCTATTTTGAAACATAAACATCAAGGGAGATAGCACCTCTCTCTCTCAGTTTCTGTGGGAAGGTAGGAGACTGACTTTAGGTGAGCACCTTGCTCCAAGTTGCAAAACTGCCTCCTGTCATAAAAGTATGAGAGGTTTGTTTTTCTTCTGGATAAAGCTAATTAGTTAACACAGATGGTCACCCCAATTACCAGGTAAAGTCAGGATGAACTATGCGTGGCAAATGGTGTTGTCAAATCCTCTTACTTGTAGACTAGTTATTGTTTATCTTGGAAACAAGTATATGATGCATTGTATCTGCTTGGCTATATAAAGGGGGAGATTTCTTTCTGTCTTTGCAGTCTCTTAGGGGATTTCTCACAATATGCATCACATTCTGGTTTAATGCTTATTTAATAACAAAACTTTTCTTTCTCTACTACCTTTGTGGAGAGATTCTCTGGTTGGAAGAAGATTTTGTTTCTAATTATATTTCCCCAGTACAGACAAGAGGCACCCAATGGAGAATTTCTGGGAAAACTGGAGTTAACTGTGTGAAGAAGGGGAAGAGGGTTCAGTCATATGAAAAGGACCAGAGATGTCAGAAAGGACTAGTTGCAAAAGAGATGCAGGGAAGAGCTAGGTACTAAAGAGCCTCCTGAGTTATAGTTAAAGGATTTGGACTTTATCCTGAAGGAAATGCACTAAGCAGGGTGGTGTCATAATTGGATTTGTCTTTTGGAACCATTGCTCTCGTTGTAATGTGCAGAAAGGATTGGAGAGAAGTATTAGTGGATATAGGAGATGAAGTTATCTAAGAGATTAAGTTATCAACATGGGCAATAATAACAGTAATAATATTAATAGTAATAATAATAATCGTCATGGTAGCCACAACTCACACTTTCTTGACTAATCATATACTGGGCACTCTTCTAAGCCCCTCACATGTATTGTCAATAATTTTCACAATAACTCTATGAAGTTTGTTGTATTATCATCTCTGTTTACAGATGATAAAACTGAAGCATAAACAGATTAAATGACTTGCTCGAGGGTGGTCTCAGGTAGAGCTGGAATTTAAACCTTGGCTCCAGGGGCAGTTCTCTTAACCTCTACTCTCTACTGCCTCCTGATGTCAGTTTAGACAAAAGTGGCAGCAGACTAGATATGGTAAAGTGAATTATTCAGGAAGTATTTAGAGAGTAGAATAGACAGGACATGAGGATTTAGTGGATGTGAGGAATGGGCAAGAACAAAGTGTTAAGGGTGTCACCCAGTTTCTTATTAGTCCAGCTGAGCCATTCACTGAGGCAGGAGTGCCAGCACATGGCAGTTTTGGAAGGGAAGTTAAAGAATTTGAAGGACATGCTGCATTGAGGAACCAGAGTGAAGATGTCTAAGAAGCAGCTGCCATGTAGTTCTCGAGTCAGAAGAGAAGACGGCCCTGAGCACAAGAATGGCAACTGAGGTCATGAGAGAAGACCAGAAACCCAAGGAGGGTAAGCTCATTAAAGAGGAGGGGCCTGGATCAAACCCTGGGGGAACATCCAGAAGAGAAGAGTCATCCTCACAGGAGATGAAACAGACATGTCCAGAGAGGTGTAGGGAAAAATATTAGGAGAGTGTGGTATTTGGAAAGCCCAGAAAAAAGAATGTCCCCGAAGGAAGTAGGGTCCGTAGCATTAAAAGCTGCCATTAATGTTCCTTGGCTCAGAAAGAAGGAAATGAGGCTCCCCGCCAAATTATAAACCAGTCTGAACATAATCGAACTCAGTTTCTGATGAAAGTTTAACATGGCAATACTTCGATTCAATTTTTGCTTTAAATGTTTAGACTACTGTCATTTTCCCTTCCAATGGTACACCATCTTGCTTTCCTTCTGTGAAGCAGAGTATGCAAAATAAGACATGGCAAATCCTCCTGCTGCCTCAGGAGGAAAATGCAGAAAATGAAGATTGGTGCACTAAGCAAACCGAGGATTTGTCTCTGTTAGAGCAAAACCAGCCATTTTCATAGTTTCCCTTTAAAGTTCTGTAGATCTCAAGGATGCCATTTACTCTGCAGCCTTCCCATGTTTGTGACTCGCATCTTCCTATTAATACTGCTTCATTACTCAACGTTTTCCTTTGGAAGCAAGTTTAGGGTGAGTTAATGATATTTGCAGAGGTTTTGTTGTTTTTTTAAAAAAAACAGACCTGCAAATGGGATTTGTGGCTAGTTTAGGTAGGCTAATATGAAGCCTATTATTTATGCTTAAAGATTTTGGGGAATGACTGAATAATGTTTTCATTCTGTGCATCTGGGCAACTTAATTTCGTTTTGTCCCCTGACATTTGAAGATGGCTTTAGGGTTTTCTTTTCTTTTTCCTTCTATTCATTCTCTCCCAAACTCTCCCCTCTCTTCTCTTACCCTCCCCACTACTGGATTGTTCATCTTTATTGGCTTGGAAACAGGACTGCAATGTGATTTTCCACTTGGTTTCTAGTGGAATGGAATTTTTAGAAGTTTTTCTATCTTCCGGCTGCCTGTGGGTGATGAGGAAAACTCTTCATCAAGGCTCAGAGGGTATTACAATCCATGCCTACCAGGAATGGTTGAGGTTTGGAGTTGAGGGTGCCTAAGCCAGTATATAAAATAAAGGTTTGGCTTTATTTTATAAACCAGACCTAAACAAACTAAGGAAGAAAGGAACTGATGATGGGCCTTGAGGTCTTGGAGATACTCTCTTTACCCCTTTCTGGTCTTTCTGTATTGAGTGCTCAGAAATGAACTAGCACTGATTGGAATTCTGTGCAGGGCTCTGCCAAACCTTTTTTAGCACTGGGCGTGGGTAGTGATAGCTTGAGGTAAGATGAGAGATAATGAACGGGATGGCTTTGGGTACAGTGCCAGATAGATTTCTTTTTCTTAATTTAATAACTTTGAGAACCACCCAAGTTGGGCTCCATTTAGTTCTAAATATCCACTCCCAGCACTGCTATTGATCTGCTGAACATTTAGCAAATTCTGTAAGCACTCTGGGCTTTGTTTGCTCCACCTTTAGGTATAAGCAGCCTCTGCTCTCTCCAGGACAGTGGGATGCTTTAGGTTGTGGGGGAAGTGAAAGCCCTCAGGGTGCACATTAGCTCTTACATTTTCCTTCCACTGCAGATTAAGCCCCCAGCAGGGATATCCGGCAAGGGATACCTCTTGCAGGAGAGCAAGGGGTCATTGCTTCTAAATAAGCAACTGAAGAGCATTTCCTTTGAGCTAAAGAAGCATGAAGGATTCTGAGAAGGCCAAGAACTCCCCTGAGGAGCTGGTAGACTCAAGTTGGCATAAGGTTGAGTACAGTAAGGCTTTCTGGAGATGGGTGAGTGTGAGCCAGGGTGGAGGTGTTCTGTGGGAGGCTGCCTGGCTGCAGGACACTCAGCCTCCACCAGATGGGAAGAGGGAGGGGAACCTCCTTGTCCATACCGGGCGCAGTGCTGGGTAGTTTTGTGCAGAGGATCTGGTTTAAGAACTGCTCAATGAAACAGACACTATTACATAACTTTGCTTATAAGGAAACTGACGCTCAGAAAGGTTATAAGATTTGCAGATAGACACCCAGTTAGTTAAGGAGAGAGACGGAATTCGACCCTAATTCTATCTGATTTCAAAGTCCCTTCACTCCCCAGATATCCTGCTTCTGGCAACTACTCCCTGTTCTTGCATTAGAGGGAAAGAGAGATCACTGTGGACTCTCCCTCATCCTCATTCCTCACATTGAAGGTAGGGGGTGCTGACCCGGACCCTGGATTCTAGGTTTGGGCACATGACGCAGGCCTAGCAAGGAGACTGTGGTACTCCCTTGGCTACCGTGATTAGATGAGGGTCAGGCAGATGACACAAGTAAACTAAGTAAGGTCACCCCCTAGAGTTGAGAAAAAGTTACTCTCTTTCTTTTGTAGTATAATGTGGAAGGTAAGCCTGGAGCTGCCAGTGGACATCTTTGTCACCACGTAAGAACAGCCTATCTGAGAATAAAATAAGCAGAAAGGAAAGCACTGAGGAAAGATGGATTTCTGACAACATCAAAATCACTTGAGCATCTCTTTTTCTGCTGTGCCTGAAGCTAGACCTACTCCAGAACTTTTCATTGATTGAGCCAGTTTCCCAGCTTTAGAAAATTTTTGCTAAGTTTTCGTTTACTTGCAACCAAAAGAACCATGATTAATATGAGCATTAAAAGAGGGAATTTTTAAAGATTTTTTCATTGTCTCTGATCTTTGGAAATTGACGATTTATACTGGGGGAGATAAAACATAGCTTTAAAAGAGTTAAGTAACCATAGAGTGCTATATTAGTTTTCCATTGCTGCCGTAACAGATTACCACAAATTTAGTGTCGTAAAATAACGCAAGTATATTATGTTACAGTTTTGCAGTTCAGAAGTTCGACAAGGGTCACATGGGGCTAAAATCAAGGTGCTGGCAGGACTGCACTCCGTTCTGGAGACTCTAGGAGAGAATGCATTCCCTTGCTTTGTCCAGATTCTAGAGGTCACCAACATTCTGTGGTTTGTGATTCCCTTCTTCCATCTTCAAAGCCAACAGCATAACTTCTATTGTCACGTATGTTCTCTGACTCTTCTGCTTCCTCTTCCACTTTGAAGTACCCTTGCAATTCCATTGGGCCCACCTGGATAGCCCAGGATAATCTCCCCATCTTAAGGTCAGCTGATTAACAAGCTTAGTTACATCTATAACCTTAATTCCCCTTTTACCATGCAAACTAATGTATTCACAGGTTCTGGGCTTCTGGATGTGGACATGTTTGGTGGAGGTAGGAGGTATTATTCTGCCTACCACAGTGCATTCTTCTACCATAGCAAGGAACATGCGTTTTTGTAATTTCATGTTGAGTTGTCTGCTTCTCCAATAGACTGTGAGCATCTCCTGTTTCCGATTTCATCCCAGAGCCTACTGCAGAGCTTGTCCACAGACAGTGCCAATTAAAATTTCTGGGTTTGTTTGCTACATATCAGGGAAAGGGCAATTAGGCAGGGGATCAAGAAAAGCTTTCTGGGAGGTGATTGTCTTTGTTATTGCTGTATCTTTGACACCTTTGTTATTGCTGTATGTTTGACACCTAAGACTCTGTAGATTTACAAAAATATTTGGCGAGTGAATGAACAAATGAAGGTGGGATTTGAACTGCACCTTTTAAGATGGGTAGCATTTAAGGCTTAGTATAAAAAATGTGCAAGGGATGCCTGGGGCTCTGTGAAGAGAGGATGAAAGTAATGACTGGTGTAGAGGATTCATAAAAGGGAAGACTGGGTTTTTGAACAGCCAGGGTCAGGCTGTGTTCCAGCCAGCCTTGGGGATCAGTCTAAGAAGCAAAGGGTTTTTGTTCTCTATAGACAGGGAGAAATCTCTAGTGCCATTGCACATCCTACACGATGCTACTGACCTTCACTCCATCAGTGATCTCATCCAGCCCGATGGATGCCATCAGTATGCTGATACCTCTCAAATGTGCTTGTCCAGAACAACCTCTCCTCAAACCTCCACACTCACATATCCAAGTGCCTCCTTGGCACTGATGTGCAAGTATCTCAAAGAGCATCTCAAACTTGACATGTCCAAAACCAAACTTCTCATTTCACCAACTCCCAACACCAACTTTCTCTCTCTCAGTCTTCCACATCTCAATAAATGGATACTCCAGTCTTCCCATTGCTTAGGTAAAAGTCCTTGGAGTCTGCTTTTTCTCACATGCTACATTCAACCCATTGACAAATCCTATCCACTCTACCCTTAAGGTATTTCCAGAATCCAACTACTTCCTAGTACCCCTGCTGCTAAGCCTTGGTTCAAGCCACTCTCAACCAGGATTACTGTAATGGCTTCCTAACTGGAGTCCCTCATTTCACCATTTCTCCCTTATTCTCAATAAAGTAGCCAGAGTAATCCTTTTAAAATTCTAATCAGATCTCTGCTCAAAACCCCCCAGTGTCTCTGCATCTCATTTAGAATAAAAGCTAAAGTCCTTAAAGCAGTGTACAAGTCCCTACACCGGTGATCTGGCCTTGCCCACTCTGCTCCCTCTCTGTCTTCATTATCAACTGCTCTCTCACATATATACTCTGCTCCAGCCACACTGGCCTCCTTACTGCTCCTTGAACACACCAAGCCTGCCTCTGACTCAGGACTTTGGTACTGTCCATTCTCTCTACATAGACAACTCTTTTCTCAGATGTTCAGATGACTCATGCACTCACTCATTCACTTCCTTCAGGTCTCTGCTAAAATATCACCTTCCCAGGAGGGCCTTCCTTCACCACTCAGTATACAATAGTACCCCCACCCGAGCATTCTCTATTCCTCTTAGTAGAGGCTTTCTTTTTCCCATACAGCATTTACCACCATCTAGTTTATTATATATTTGTTTATTTTGTGCCCCCTGTACTAGAAATGTAGGTTCCAAAATGGTGGTGACTCTGTATATTTTTTGCAATTTATACTCAGTGCCTAGAACAGTACCCAGCACACAGTAGGAACTCAATGAATATTTGTTGCATAAGTGAATGCACAATGGAGAATAGATAAGGAAAAGTTACTTGGTAGTGGGCTTGGGAGGGATGAGGTGGATATAGACTGCAGGCTATGGAACCATCCAGGAGGCTAAGTTGGAAGCCCAGGTTCTTGGATTGGGGAGTATGGGAAAGGAGAGACAGTACAAAAGAAGTCCACAATGGGAACCTCTTAGATATGGTAGAATGAATATTGGAATTGAAGGTGAAAGAAGAGTCAGGTGATTTGACAAGAAATGGAAATGGTAGTGACAGTAAGAGAAAGATGGGTTCTCCTCCCCTTTGGAGGGGAACAAAGACTCAGTTTTTGGCTAGATTCCATTTGGTGTGCTTACAAAACATCCACTCGGAGGCTTCCCTCAAGGGAAAGAGCAAAGACTAAGCCTGTATCTGCCATTTTGTAGAGCTCCTCACTGAAGCCTGAGGACTCAGGCTTGTTGGATGGGCAGGAGTCTCATGGGCTCACTTGTACCATAGTCTAATCCTCAAGTGGACTGGGCATCCAGCTTAGTTTAGGAAGCAATCAGATGGGGTGTACTGCTTGAGAGACAGTGGGTTTGGAGCTTAGCATGCTCGGAAGGGTCAGTCATGGGAGGTTCTGGTGAAGTGCTGAGTGGGAGGGCAGAGACAATTAACCCAGCAAAGGAAGAGCGAGACTGTATGTTTACTTTGTTTTTTCACGTAGGTGAGAAAGTTTAGGATTTACTGGGATTTCTGAAAACACGAAAATGCTGTTTTACAGAATTCCAGTTTCATGGGTTGAGTGTAGCTTTAAGTCCACTGATAACTGGACTGTGGTCACAACCCTGACTGCTAAGGAATGTGCTACCTCATAAATATTGCTTAAACCCTTAATGCTCTCATGTTACCCTAGTTGGGATTTTCACTTAAGCAGTTTCACCAGTTAAAGTTTGGCAGAGTCCTGTTTTCCCAGCCCTCAGTGAAGGAGATTGGTTGCCTTCTTCAGAGGGCTGGTAATGTGAGTAGAAAACTGATGCATTCCTGGGTGAGGACAACATGGCCCCTGTTATGGAGGCTGTGGTGCCTGAGGGGAAAGAGCCAGCTCCCTAGACCAGAGCAGGTCCCAAGATGCCAAGGGAGAACAAACCATTGAAGCAGAGCCCCATCAATTACCCAGTGAACCTTGCTAAAATACAGCACTCCCAAAGCGGCTGAACCTTTGACAGGCCGTTGACTGACTCATGCCAATTCCCTTCAGGTAGACTTTTGAAAGCGGCATTGATTTATCTTTAGCTTGGCATCTCTGAACCAACAGCTAAGAAGACCAAATTACTCTCTTATTTAAAAACACACACCTGTCTGTCCTCCCTCGTCGCACTCTGTAATAGGCGCTGGCTCTGATTCGCCCTGCAGGGTACCTCGCTCCTTCAGCTGTCTTTCTCTCCTTCGGGCCTGGAGCAGGTGTTTGCTTTGCCCTGGGTTGTGTGAATAGATTCCTAATGGACCTGTTAGCTTGGCCAAATATTTACCAAAACTCTGATCTTTTTTTCAGGGAAATGAATGATTTTCTTTTTTGCTTGATTTTTGCAAACTCAAAGGGAGATGACATAGCATAGTGCTATAGAATATGGCTTTTTTATCTCCATACGTATTGGTCACACTGACGTTGTCATGGTCTAAACCTAGTAATCTCACAATACCCAAGTTTCTGCCGCTGTAACCTGCTGGGGAGGTGAAACTGTGCTGGCAGGAAAACTGTGACCTTCTGAGTTATACCTGAGACCATGTCCCTTTGAAGCCTTGCTTTCTACTGGGCCATTGCAATGAACTGGACATGCTTCTCCATGACTCCAGGTCCTATCTTCAGTCTGCTGGAATTTTCCTTTTCAGACTGATTCCTTTCAAAGGCATTCCCTCCTCCCTTACCCCTCCAGCACTGTATCTTCAGCTCTTCAACTAGAAATATATACAAATAGAGGAAAGATATACAAATGCACAAAGAGCCACTGCCTTCAAACAACCCAGCAGCAATCCCTGAGACAAGGGAATGCAAAGCCTGACAACCTGCTTGGGAGAGTGGGAGACCGGAAACATGGGGAGAATCGCCAAATTACTTTCTCAATAAATTATCCTCATATGGAACAAAATCCACCTCTACATGCTATGTAGCCTCTTATAGGTCATTTCTCTACTTCCCCATTTATAAAATGAGGACCCTGTAGTGTTGTTATCGAAGTTAAATATCATAGCTCCTCAAAATGGAGAAATCGGTAATTCCATGTTTCAACAAATACTACCGAGTGTCTATTATACAATAAGCACCAAGGATAAAGCAGTATGCTCTTATGGGATTGACATGCTAATGAGAAAGAGCAGTAGTGAGAGAGGGCACAGCTAATTGCAAAGGCTCTAAGGTGGAAACAAACTTTGCTCCCTAGGAAATCAGAAAATGGCCAGTATGGATGGAGCCTGTGGGTAAGAAGCCAGAATGGAGAGGGAAGCAGGAGTCAGCTCATGCGAGATTTGTAAAAGAAGGTAAATATTTAGATTTCATGTTAAGTACAATAGGAAGAGTAGCATGTTCTGATTTACATTGTAAAAGATCGCATCATCTTCTGTATGTAGAGGATTGCCGGAGTGGAAGAAGGAAGATTGGATTGGGGTAAAAGACAGTCATTTAGGAAAGAGGGTATGTGGCTTGGACTCTACATATAGGACTTTTCACTTCTGGACAGTGAAAGTTGAGTCCTAACTGGTTTCCAATAGTGTCAAGGTGCATGCATTCAGAGTAAAGCATCTTCCCTTATGACTTATATGAAAAGGTCTTTGTGACTCTTTTTAAACATCCAATCTATTTAGCTTTTGGATCACATCTAAGTCTGGTATCTTTATGGGTCAAAAATCACTGAATAATAGTATTCTAGAGATAAGAGGTCATATGGTACGTTCTTTGCCTCAGCCCAGCTACGCTTAGATCCTTCAGTCCAGATGAATATGTACTCTTTAAAAAATGTAACAGCTTTAATGGGATGTAATTTACATGCCACAAAATTTACCTATTTGAAGTGTAGAAGTCAGTGGTTTTTGGTATATTTGCAGAGTTGTGCAACCATCACCATGATCTAATTTTAAAGTATTTTTTATCACTCCAACAAGAAATCTTGTACCCATTAGCAGTCACTCTCCATTCCTCCCTTCTCAGACCCAGGCAACTGCTAACCTACTTTCAGTTTTCATGAATTTGCATATTCTGTACATTTTATATCAATGCAATCATAAAATGTGTGGCCTTATGTGACTGGCTTCTTTCACTTTGCATAATGTTTTGAAAGTTGATCCATGTTGTAGGTGTATCGGTACTTCATTTCTTTTTATTGATGACAACATTCTGTTATATGGATATACCACATCTTGTTTACCAATTCTTCAGTTGATAGATATTTGCATTGCTTCTATTATTTCTACTTTTTCGGCTATTATGAATAATGCTCTTATGAGCATACATGTACAAGTTTTTGTGGATGTATGTATTTATTTCTCTTGGTTACATACCTGGGAGTGGAATTGCTGCATCACATGGTAATTCTATATTTAATTGTTTGAGGAATTGTCAGATTCCTTTCCACATGGATGTCTACTTTTGAAAATACTATATACATTGTGCAAAATATTTCACCCTGCTCCCTGGTTGTACATTTCTTAAATTATATCCCTGACTGGGAAGTTTTTCTTCACAGTGAATCAAAAAACTTATTTTCTATATTTCAAAGTAATGCTAAAAGCATCATCCCTTAGTTTCCTCCAAATAAAGCACTAGTGAATTCTTTAGTTTCTTTTTTTTTTTTTTTGAGGAAGATTAGCCCTGAGCTAACTACTGCCAGTTCTTCTCTTTTTGCTGAGGAAGCCTGGCCCTGAGGTAACATCCGTGCCCATCTTCCTCTACTTTATATGTGGGACGCCTACCACAGCATGGCGTGCCAAGCAGTGCCATGTCCTCACCCGAGATCCAAACCAGTGAACCCCGGGCTGCCCACCGAGAAGCAGAACGTGCAAACTTAACTGCTGCGCCATCAGGCCGGCCCTAGCTTATTTTCTGTTCTTTAGATAATTTCTTATTTCTCCTACTTCCTTATAGACTCCTTTATTTAAAATATAGACATCAAGATCCATCACCCTAAAAAGGATCTGACCAATGCCAGCAATTACAAAATGATTGCTTTCATAATAACAGCTCATATTGCTTTCTTAGTTATATCTGTAGTCACTTTGACCCTCAGGTCTTTTTCTGTCAAACTTGTATAAGTTGCATTAGTCCGTCTCCTCTATCTGTGGATTTCCATATTTATGCATATCACTCTACATGCCAATGCTTGAATCTGGTGCTTATCTGGCCCTTGAAATTGAGGCTTTCTTTCTTGCCCACTTTGGACCTCTTACTTCTGTACTTTGGCTCCATAGCACCAGCATGTATTTTTCAGAGGATGGGAGAAGGGTCACTTCCTCTAGACTGAACTTTGTCTTAAATTCTCAGCTCCCGTTGGGCTCTTCCCTTTGAGATGAAGGAAGCTGAATCCTCCTTGCTGCCATGTTCAACATGATAATTCTGCCTGGATCACAGCTGTTTATGAACCAATACCTTCTATTTATTTGTTCATTCATCCCTCATTCAACAAATAGTTATTAAGGGCCAGGCACTGTTGTAGGTTCTGGGGACACAGGAGTGAACAAAACAGACCCAGATCCTACGCTCGTGGTTTACATTCTAGTGAAGGTTATGTAATTTAAGCATAAACGAGGGTGAGTTTTGGGATCAGATCATTTGAAAGGGACTTTATATTTTCTGGTGAAGTCCACCCTCCTCTTTTTTTAAAAAATGAAGCTGTAGAACAGAATGATGACTTGACTTGTTTATAGTCAGTCCCTGGTAGAGCTAAAATGGATCCTAGGTCTTAGACTCTCAGTGTTCTTTCTACCACACTGTGGTAATGGGAAGGGTTTGAGTAACCCTTTGAACTGACAGACATTACATGAGTTAATGTAGCATTCCTTAGTTATGGAAACATTTATGAGATGTTCTTAGACATTTCTATAGATCTGGGAATGAAAGAACATAAGGAACACAGAAGAGAAGGAAAAGCAAGAAGTGGTGTTTGAAACTTTTTTTTTACACTAAACCCTTTTACTTGAGTGAGCTTCTACGAAGTCAGGCTTCCAAGTTGCAGTAAACATTGTGAGCAAACATATATGACTTATTGAAGCTTTCACAAACAGATTCCTTTTGTTTTCTTCAAGGGACCATGAAAGCTGCTTTCAGAGGGCAAGTCAGGCAGTGAATTTTCCTGTTTTAATTTCAAAGTTCAGCCTGTTATTTTATGTTCCCAATGGCTTCCTGTTTCTCCTTTCCCTCAGAGTTCAAGACTAACAGCAATTTTCCTCTTGAAAACAATGCAAACATTTCACCCCTAAGGATTACAGGGAGACTGGGCTCATTGACCCGTGTGCACATCTGGCCCTTTATGAGGTACCTTGTGTTTCCCTTTAAATTCAACAAGGGTGGATTTTTTTTCACTGGTGTGGGAGATAATTCCAAAACGGCGTTTATTCAAAGCCCATGCTTGGAGTCATGCCCTTGAGGCTTCTAATTTTGCAGCCTGGAAGAATCACTCTTCTTGAGGTCTGCACTTGGCTTTGATGGCTGAGTATCACAAGTCTTCATCCATCCACAAGACCAGAAATGCCCATGTTGACTCCACGCTGTTGGACCTCTCCCTCTATCACCACGACCTTTCTCTTCTAAAACCTCAGGGAAAGCGATAGGAATCAATGGAGACAGAAAAGACTAGAAAGAGGAATAAATATGTACTAAAATTTATCCTCTAAGATAGAAAGAAATTAAACAGGAAGTGCTATGGTAGCTTAAAAGTGAAATATTTTGGGATGGGCCCAGTGGCCAAGTGGTGAAGTTCATGCACTTCACTTCTGCGGCCCAGGGTTTTGCCAGTTCAGATCCTGGGCACAGACCTACACACTGCTCCTCAAGCCATGCTATGGTGGCATCCCACATAGCACAACCAGAAGGATCTACAACTAGAATATACAACTAGGTCCTGGGGGGCTTTGGGGAGAAGAAGAAAAAGAAAAAAAAGAGAAGATTGGTAACAGATGTCAACTCAGGTGCCAATCTTTGAAGAAAAGTGAAATATTTATAAATTAGAGGCAAATTTGGACATTTAAAAGGCTGTTTAGAAAGAGATAAGACATACTCTGTAGGAAGTCTCAACCCTTCCACCCTTCCCTAGAATGTTTCTTTCCCCAATCACGTCACCTCCCCCTTCTCCATGTACACACACCCCTCAACTTGCCAACTGCCAATGGAGTCTGATAATAAGTGGCAGCAAAGGATTTAATCATTTCCCAAGTGAAGCAAGGGAAAGATCTGGTCCTTTGTCTCTAGTATTTATGACTTTCAAGGTGTCAAACAACCTTACATGCTGCAAATGGGAGCAATCACGTTTCCTGACAGAAATCTCACTGTCTACATTTGTTTGCTTAGAGATGACACTTGTTACATCCATCAATCCCAGGAATCAAAACCCTCTGGTTTGCAGCTGCCACCTAGCCATTCGTGGTTTTTAGCTAGTTCTTCATCTGCCAGCCATCTGTCTGTGGTCATTGAGGTAAAGTGAGATTCTTTTCAATTCTATCAATATTTAATGAATACTTACTATGTGTTATTTTTGCACTGAAAAGTGGCAAGTTGAAAGAGATAAAAATGATTACTATATTCTCTGGCTTCAAGTCACTCATAGTCTTAGTCTTTTGAAAATGAGCAGAAACAGGATAACCCAGTGAGTAATGTGACCTTTTGCCCATATTCTCCACCAAAGACCGCTAACTGGCTAGAACATGGAGTTGTCAAAAGTGAACTGTGTGTCTTTCACCTGGGACCAAGGACCACCTCTGATACCTGCTGGATGCCTGCAGACCAATATGGGCTATTCCCAACAGGCATAGCCATATAAGACTTCAGAGGTCTTAGGAACTTCTCCAGAGGATAGTGACTATTTTTCTTGCTTAGACTTGAAGGAACCAGATAAATCAGAGTAACTTTGACTGATATTATATTATGGTAACTACATGGCCATCACATGGTGATATAATTAATCTGCAAGAACTAAAATATCTCTATTCTGATCCATTCCCCTTACTAGGTTCCTAGAGAAAAGCAGGCAGATTTACAGTTTAATAAGGGAAATAAAACTAAGACACAGCAGGTAGTATGGTGTACAGAATAAAGCCAAAGCTCTGGAGCCAGACTCTCTGGATTTGAATCCTGATTGTGCTACTTACTAACTGGAAGACCAATGGGCAATTTTCTTAATGTGGCCTATGCCTTGGTTGTTGTATCTGTAAAACTAGGATGAAAATAGTAACATCTGCCTCAGGGAGCTATGAAGGCTAAATGAATTAATACTTTGAAGTGTGTTTAACAAGTATCTCAGCCATATTAAAGGCTCGATAAGTGTTAGATCTTGTTGTTATATTAACCACTGTAAGCAAGTGGTTAATTTAGAACTAACTAATGTAATACTATCCTTGTTGAGAACTCAGAGCTCAGATATATTGATGAAGGCTGGAGAAGTCAGAGTTGGCTTCATGGAGGTGGTGACACTCAAGCTCAGTTTTGCAAATAGGAGAGACTTTCAAGGTGAGGGAATAACAGCTGCAATGTCATACATGTGAATGAGTTAAGGATTGTGCGTCACTAGGAGGCTGCGCAGTATGGTCTACAAGAGTCAAAGCTGCAAGGATGTCAGGCAACAGCAGAAGAGAATAAACACTCACTGTTTAAAATTCCTCCCAAACTAAGTGAGCAATAGTGACGCAAGGTGACAGAATGAGTACGTTGCATAAGATGGCAGAAAACAGTTTTGAAGATAGAATTAATTTATACCAGTACAAGAAAACAAACACCTTTGTTGAACAGAAATTTAGAGGAGTTACTCTAATGTACGGAGGAGGGTGTATAAATCAGACTCTAAGTTTCAAACAACAGCATTCATTCTGTCTGGTTTAAGCAGAAAAGAAATTTATTAAGGAGTATTAACTACCTCCCAGAATGGGAAAGGAAGAGTAGAGTCAAATTGGAGAGTCAGACAGCCCAAACAATGCCCAACCATGCTGGGGCTTCCCTACCTAAAATTCCTTGTCACCACTGCTCAGCGCCCGTCTCACTCAGGACTGGATAACAGAAGCCCCATCACTGCCATCTTTGAAGTAATGGTCTAAGTCAGGGGCTGGCAAACTTGTGGGCTTACCACCTATTTTTGTAAGTAAAGTTTTATAGGAACACAGTCATGCCCACCAGTTAACCTAGTGTCTACAGCTGTGTTTGTGCTACAACCACAGAGTTAAAGAGTGAAGACAGCGTCCATGTGGCCCACAAAGCTGAAATATTTACTTTTACATATTTTTTACATACATTTACATATATTTTTTTGTAAAAAATATTTACAGAAAAAGTTTGCCAACCACTGGTCCAGATACTTATTTAGCTCTGAGAAAGAAAAGGGACCCCTGGGGGCTGGCCCCGTGGCCGAGTGGTTAAGTTCGCGGGCTCCGCTGCAGGCGGCCCAGTGTTTTGTTGGTTCGAATCCTGGGCACGGACATGGCACTGCTCATCAGACCACGCTGAGGCAGCGTCCCACATGCCACAACTAGAAGAACCGCAACGAAGAATACACAACTATGTACCAGGGGGGCTTTGGGGAGAAAAAGGAAAAAAATAAAATCTTTAAAAAAAAATTGAAAAAAAAAAAGTTCCCATATCCATCACCAAAGAGAGAATGTAAAAGATGAGGAAGGATGGGAGGCAGCGAGAACCTAACAGAAAAAAGGATCTTCACAGTAAATGCTGAGTGGCTTGACTGATGAGCAGAATGAATGGGAAAAGTCTCTTGCTTCTATACTTTTTGGTGAAATGTAAGACATAAGCAACATAAAATCTTAAAAATCATAGAGGAAAATCTTAAAACTGTCTTAGACTTAGAGCTAGCATTACCTGAAAGAAATGAGAATCAACTTGGTATCAGATGTTCCATTGACACATTGGATCCTAGAATAATGAAGCAGATGGAGAAAGAAGACATAACTATAGTTATGGATAAAATTTTAAATTACAAGAGAATTCAATGTGAAAAATCCATACGGAATGAAAGTTTTATAGGAAAGCAGTACCCAAACAGGCTAAAAAAGAGTAGAAAATATGTACAAACCAGTGGAAAAACAGAAAATATACCCAAAGATCTATACCATAAAAGTCAACAGTTCCTGATCTTCCTTAGATTGTAGCAGCCAAACTTGTCAAGGACACATAATTTCTGTTTTATAAACTATTACAAAGATAGAAAAAAAGTAAGATTTCTTAACTTGGGCTAAGGCTAGTGTAACTCTTATATCTCAAGCAGAAGAGACTGACATGGAAAAGGGAAGTTGTAAGCAAATCTCACCTTTGAACAAAGATGCAAAACTCCTAAATAATATATTAATAAATCAATTCCAAGAATACGTAAAATGAATAATAACTCGTGTAGTTTTATCACTCCATTTCCCCTCTTCTATTAGTTTGGAAGTTATCTTGTCTTCCATTCATTCATTAGTTGTTTATTGCTTTTAAAACTGTTTTTACTTTTTCTTTCCTCTAGCTCTTTAGTTATTCTCAGTGGAAAGGTTGGTCTAAATTATGTAGTCTGCCATTCCTAGAAATAGAGGCTCTGGAACCCTCGTTTTTTAGAAAAAATAATCCAGTGCCTTGAAATATCATACATAAACGTAAATTCTAAATGAAACATGGTATTAGAGGAAAAACTGAAGCATTTTCTATATCATTATCCTGGCCAAAGGGAGTGGTTAAGATGAGAGAAGGAAGATTTATGTCTAAGCAAGACACAAAATCCTATACAGAAAAAAGATTAATAAACTTGACCACATACAAATTTAAACTTATTTAAATTTAAATTTAACTCATTAAAAATTAACAATTACAAATTTAAATTCACCTGACAAAGGACATCATAAATAATGTTAAGAGACAGGAGACAGCTTAAGAGAAGATATTTGGAGCCTATGTAATAAAGGATACTGTCTATACCATGAAGAGGATTTACAAAGCAATAAGAAAATGACAAGGAACTGGCCCCCCTTTCAAATAAGCTAAACTTGTCAACAAGCAATTCACAGAACAAGAAATGCAAATGATGAATATAGTTAAGAAGATAATCAACTTCACTAATAATCAGTGAGGTGAAATCAGATTACAGACTAGCATAGTACTAGTATACACTGCTGGTGAGAGCAAAAAATGTACATACCTTTAGCCAACAATTTGCCTCTGATTATCTATCCTAAAAGATTCACAAATGTTTACAAAGATGCTCGTTTGGAAATTCTCAATACCTCTCAGTGGCTAAATAAAGGTTAAACGTTCAAACTATGAAATACTATGTATCTGTTATAAATGGTGGGATAGATTTATATATGCTTCAGGGAAGTTTCACAGTGAAAAGATATTAGGTAAAAGAAGTAAGTTTGAGAACTGTTCTTTTTCATTTACGTAAAAATTCCCACGTGTATTTGTGCATACATATTTATAAATGCTAAAACAAAACTGGAAAGATGCACACCAAATTGTTAGCAATGTTTGCGTGTGGGAGGCCTTTGAGAGCTGGATGTGGGTGGGTGGGGATTTCACATGTTTCCCTACATCATAATATATTTCCTGAATATTTTATAATGAGCTATATTCATTCATTACTTATGTATTAAAAGAAAAAATATAGCGCATAGGCTGCGAGAGACAATTAAAGGAGCCTGAGCTTTGGAGTCAGGCAAACTTGGTTTCTATAATACTGGCTTTTGCTGGCTGGCTGTGACTTTAGGCAAGTCACTCAGGCTCTCCGAATCTTCATCTGAATTTATACATCTTTAAAATGAGAGTCATTAAATGAAAATATGTATGTAAATGTCAAACGATGCTTTGCAATTAATAGGTTTTCAATAAAATTGGCTGTGTTCTTTCTCTTGGGGAATAGAGAAAAATAAGTAAGGCAGAGGCGGGGCAGAGACCTCATCTTCAAGACTTTGAAAGTGAGGAAGAACTGCTTAGCTTTTAGTCGGTTAGCAGGTGAGCCACTGTAAAATCTTAAACTGGAGAGTGGCTTGATCCAAAAGATGTTTTAGGAAGATTACTTTGGCGATTCTAAAGAGAAAAACAAGTCCATTGGCATAGCTTTATCTCTTTTTCTGTATAAATGGTGACGTTGTAGAAATGGAAATCTTTATGATGCATCATTTGTCTTTTATTTTCAGAAATGTCCTAGCTGAGGATCTGGATAGAAGAAAGCTCCCCAGAGAAACCCATAGCCGTGTAGCTTCATTTGATCCTCTCAGAATCAGCATTGTGGCTAAACTCCAATGGAGTCAGTTTCTCTCATTGCTCTTCATGAGGACCGTCTATTTTTCTTTCAGATTTCTAAGCTACCACTGCAGATATCGAAGCACAATCAATTGTTCCTTAGTAAGTTGGAGGATACTTTGAAAGTAGACCTGGATTAGTCATGGCACAAAATTTTTTCATCACAAATATTCCAAAAAATATTTCTCAAAGTTAGGATAGACTTTCTGTGTTTCCCTGGGAGATAACTAATATTCTGGAGGGACACTCTCACATGGCATGCCCATATCAGCCTAGCCAAGGCTCAGGGCTCCTAGTTTGGTCATTCAGGATAACTTTGATGTCCCAACACATGTTCCCTAGAGGATAACACTTATCTGTGGCCCACTTAATGATAATAGTAACAATAATGAATAAATCTGCATAGTAACTTGGAGTTTGCAAATCCTTCAAATATCTACAAATGTGTGCTCCTTAACAATCTTTCCACTAGGGCTCTCTCACCCTGTGTCTTTGTCTTCATATTCTTTCCACACCAGAAACCATCCTGGTTGAATTTCTGGATTTTGGTAGTGTTACACTAAGCTCAGCCTTGAGAAGGTAGGGGATAGGGATTAGCCTTTTTGGTGTTCAGTGTGCTATCAAGTCATGCCGCTGCTCATATTAGTTTCCAAAGACTTAGAAATAAAGATTTTTGTAGTTAGTGCTGAAAGCAGATAGGCTGAAGTGGATGAAACATTAAGACAGCAACTGCTTTATGCCTCTTGGTACACCCTGCAAGTCATTCAACAACCTGCTCTAAGAACCACACTTTTGCAGGCTCCTTTATATACATTCTATACTATGGGATGAACATTGAATTTATAGAAAGATCACACTGAGATGGTCTAAGGCACTCTGCTGCCTGGAAGATAAAGAAGCCAAGGTAAGCTTCTCGAAGCTTTAGAAGTAGGAAAGACAGAGTAGACAATACAAATTGCATAACCCAAAGCTGAGGTCTATGCCATTGCTTTAATCTTGTTTTCTATTCCCTAGTGTTCAGCCTACCCATTACACCCTTATTTCCATGCCCACACTAGATTCTTCTGATAGAAGACTTCTGTGAAGCTATTCCCAAAGCTGCATTATCTAAGAGAAGGTATAGTAAGCCACTTTTCTGGTTAAGAATCCTGTCTGACAGATTTCCTCTTCAATTGACCTGTGTGGTTTTGGATCTGTCCTTTGACTTCTCTGTGCCTCAGCATTTCCTCCCGTAAAGCTGACTTAAGACAAATTTGTACAGAGGCTCATGCTTCTGACCAGGATGGTATAACAAAATGTGGATTTCTCCTCCTGCCTGAAACAATTTTAAAAATGGACAAAATATGTGAAAATATGGCTCTCAAGACACTGAACACCTGGTAACAAAGAGTGATCACTGAGAAATAAAAACAAATGAAGTGAGCTCTACAATTCCCCAGATTACTGCCTGGAAAAAGTCTCCAGGCTGCAGTTCAGGGAGGGCAAAACCAGGCAGATTAGAGGTCTTCCTGAGTTGAGGAGAAGGAGCTGGCTGTTTGAGGAAACCAATCAAGCTGGAGTTCACAAAGCAGAGTACTAAATAAGAGAGATGTCAGAAAGAGAAACTAGAAGGTCTTGAAAGGGTCCCCACTGAGTATTCAGTTGAGTACTGATGAAAGCATCTATGTGAGAAAACTATCTGAGATCAGGAAAAGGACCACTAAAAGGATTAGAGAGAACAATGTCTGGAGCTCACACAGGGCTGGAAATAGTAGTGATTCCATCAGCCAGAATGGGAAACCTCATAATTCCTGGGGCATTGGATACCTAACTGATAAAGGTCTTGTCTCAGTAGTGAGGCATAATTACCCTTAGACTAATTGCTACTCTGGGCCCATTGAAAAAGCTTGAAAGCAAGACCTAAACAATCAAACTGTTTCCAGTAATGTAATTGTGTCCCAGAACAAAGCTCATGAATATTTTTAGGAACACGCAAATATCCTCCACCTAAGGTAAAGTTAATAATGTCTGGCATCCAACCCAATGTTACCAGGTGTCTTGAGAGGCAGGAAAAAACAACTCATAATGAGGGAAAAAAATAAATCCATTGAAACTAACTCAGAAATGACACAAATGATGGAATTAGTAGTCAAGGACATTAAAAGAGTTTCTCTAACACTATTCCATATGTTCAACATGCTAGAAGAATGATTGAACATGCTAAGAGAGACATAGTAAATATAAAAATAAAAATTTTAGAGATGAAAACTGTAATATCGGAGGTGAAAAATATACTAATAGGATTGATGAAAGGACTAACGAACAAAAAGACATAGCAATATAAACTATCTAAAATGAAACAGAGAGAAAAAGGACTGAAAAAATTTAACAGAGCATCAGTGAACTGAGGCACAACTTGAAGTAGCCAGAGATAAGCATAATTGGAATCTCTGAAGGAGAAAGTGAGGAAGGGGATAGGAAAAAACATTTGAAGTAATAATGGCTGAGAGTTTCTAAATTTGATGGAAACTATAACCCATAGATCTGAGAAGCTCAATAAAACTCAAGCACAAGAAACACAAAGAAAACTACACCATGGCAAATCACAATCAAATTTCTTAAAATAAGTGATAAAGAAATGCAGTCAGAAACAAAAATAATAAAAGACCTAGGGATAAATTTAACCAGGGAGGTGAAAGACCTGTACACTGAAAACTATAAGACATTGTTGAAAGAAATCAACGAAGACATAAAGAAATGGAAATGTATTCTGTGCTCATGGATTGGAAGAATAAGCATAGTTAAAATGTCCATATTACCTAAAGCAATCTACAGATTCAATGCAATCCCTATCAAAGTCCTAGTGACATTTTTCACAGAAATAGAACAAAGAATCCTAAAATTTGCACAGAACAACTAAAGGCCCCAAATAGCCAAGCAATCTTGAGAAAAAAGAACAAAGCTGGAGGTATCGCAAGCCCTGATTTTGAAATATACTACAAAGCTATAGTAATCAAAACAGCATGAGGCTGGTACAAAAATAGACACAAGATCAATGGAACAGAATCAAGAGCCCAGAATTAAACCCACATATTTATGGACAACTAATTTTCAAGAAAGAAGCCAAGAACATATAATGGAGAAAGGAAAGTCTCTTCAGCAAATGGTGTTGGGAAAACTGGACAGCCACATACAAAAGAATGAAACTAGACCAATATTTTACACCATACACAAAAATTAGTTCAAAATGGATTAAAGACTTGATATAAGACTTGAAACCATAAAACTCCTAGAAGAAAGTACAGGCAGTACATTCTTTGACATTGGCCTTAGCAGTATCTTATTGAATATGTCTCCTCAAGCAAGGGGAACAAAAGCAAAAATAAACAAATGGGACTATGTCAAACTAAAAAGCTTCTGCACAGCAAAAGAAACCATCAACAAAACAAAAAGACAACTTAACAATTGGGAGAAGATATTTGCAAATCATCTATCAGATAAGGGGTTAATATCCAAATTATACAAAGAACTCATAAAGCTCAACAACAAAAAAACTAACAACCCAAGTAAAAAATGGGCAATGGATCTGAACAGACATTTTTCCAAAGATATACAGATGGCCAACAAGCACATGAAAAGACGTTCAACATCACTAAATATTGAGGAAATGCAAATCAAAACTACAATAAGATATCACCCATCACACATCAGAATGGCTATTATTAAGAAGACAAGAAATAACAAGTGTTGGAAAGGATGTGGAGAAAAAGAAACACTGGTAACCTGCTGGTAGGAATGTAAATTGGTGCAACCACCATGGAAAACAATATGGAGATCCCTCAAAAAAATAAGAATAGAACTACCATATGATCCAGCTATTCCATTTCTGGGTATTTATCCAGAGAATACAAAACACTAATTGGAAAATATACCCCTATGTTCATTGCAGCATTATTTACAATAGCCAAGCCATGAAAACAACTGAAGTGCCCACCAATGGATGACTGGATAAAGAAGATGTGATATATATATATACAATGGAATACTACTTGGCCATAAAAAAGAAGAAATCTTGCCATTTGCAATAACATGGATGGACTTTCAGGGTATTATACTAAGTGAAATAAGTCAGATGGAGAAAGACATTTGTGATTTCACTTGTATGTGGAAGATTTTTTTTAAAAAGAACAACAAACACATGGATACAGAGACCTGATTGATGGTTACCAAAGGGGAAGGGGTAGGGGGAGGCCAAAAGGGATAAAGGTGAACATTTGTACAGTCACAGATGGAAACTAGACTTTTGGTGGTGAACGCTATGTAGTGTATACAGAAGTTTAATTATAATGATGTATGTACGCCTAAAATCTGTGTAACATTTACACCCAATGTTACCTCAATAAAAAAAAAAAAGAAAGAAAGGAATGCAGTCAGAGAAAAAAGGTACATTACATACACACTGAGAAACAATGGCAGCGATCATAGCAGATTGCTTGTCTTAAACCATACAGTCTAGAAGACAATGGAGCTTCAATGTACTGAAAGAAAAACAGTCAACTTAGAATTCTTAATTCCACTAAAATATCTCGCAAAGGCAAAGGCAAAACAAAGGCGTTTTGTGCATGCAGAAGCTGAACCAATTCATCATCAATAGATCTTCCCTATAAGAAATGTACAAATAAGTGTTTGACACAGAAGTAAAATTATACCAGATAAAAACACTAGAAATGTTTATAGGAAATAAAGAGGATAGGGGAACAAGTTAAACTACACCATGAAGAGACAATCAGCCAGATCCACTTATTTTCTTTAAGAAACCAAAGAAATAAATATAAAACATGGCTAGAATGTGAACTGGTTTAGATTAACAAGAGTTAGAGACAAACTCTATACACCCACTAGAAGGGCTAACATTAAAAACACTGAAAATGCAAAATGTTGGCAAGGATATGATTCAACCAAAACTTTCATACATTGCTGGTGGGAGTGTGAAAGGTACAATCACTTTGGAAAATTCCTTAGAGGTTTCATATAATATATGTTTACATAGATTTTATCATATTATAAACCAGCAGTTTCAATCCCAGGTATTTACCCTAGAAAATAAAAACTTAGATCTACAAAAAGACTTAAAAGAAAAGGTTTATAACATCTTTACTCATAATAGCCTCAAACTGTTAACAATGTAGTCAACAGGTAAATGGATAAACAAATCATGGTCTACCCATACAGTGGAATAATACTTAGCAATATGAAGCAATATGTAACTAATGGAAGCAAAAACACGGAGGAATCGCAAAAAAACGTTAAGCTGAGCAAAAAATGCCAGACAAAAAAGGGCTATATACTCCATAATAACATTCACATGAAGTTCTAGAACAGTCAAAGCCAGTCTATGAACAGTGACTGCCTCTGGGGTAGGGGATAGAAATTGACTTGGAAAGGACTTAAGAAAATTTTCTGGAATGATGGAAATGTTCCATATCTTGATAAGAGTATGAGTCAAACAAATGCATACATTTGTCAAAAATTAATTGAACTGTACACTTAAGATTTGTGCCTTTAATTATATATCAATTATACCTCAATTTAAAAAAGAGGAGGTGGAGGGTAAAATACATTATCATCAAAGGTGTGGACCCTATTTAGATCCTAATACAAAATAAAACCTGACTGGAAAACACTTTTTTTAGGCAATGAGAAAAATTTGAAAATGGTCAGACAGACAGATGATATCAAAGAATTAGTGATAATTTTGTCTGAGTGACAAACCTGTCATGGTTATATAAGAAAATGTCTTTATTTTTATTCCTAGCTGGAGAATACTTTAGAAAGCGATTTGTATCAAATGGAAACTGAAGGTTCCCCCACAAGAGATCTTCACGATTTGATACTTGAGCCCCAGGCTGGTGCCTCCATGGACATAGACGGACCTGCATTTTCTTGGTCCCTGGTATTGCTGGTAGTGAGGGCTCCATGCCTGGGACTCAGGAGGGGAATTGCTCCTGGCTCTGTTCCTTTTAGTACGTCACCCTCCCATATACTCTATATTTTAGATAGTGGTTATAACTCAGGATGATATGATCTGAGCTCAAGAGTTGTTTCATGTTAACTCTGTCCAAACTTTTTGATCACACATGCTATATATCCCAAGATATGTATGCTTATTTATTAATTTTACACATACATGCACACCGATGTCCTAATATATTTTGAGCATGATAAAACGTTACAAAATTGAAATTAAGGGGCTGGCCCTGTGGCCTAGTGGTTAAGTTTGGCACACTCCACTTCAGTGGCCCAGGTTTGGTTCCTGAGTGCAGACCCACACCAGTCGCTGGCAGTCATGCTGTGGTGGTGACCCACATACAAAATAGAGGAAGATGGGCACAGATGTTAGCTCAGGGTGAATCTTCCTCAAGCAAAAAGAGGAAGATTGGCAACAGATGTTAGATCAGAGCCAATCTTCCTCAACAAAAAATAAAAAATAAATGAAATTAAAATATGGAGTAAAGGTGAAATAAATATCATTTTAAAATTTCTTATTAATCTTGATAGCTTCATGGTATCATTCATCTCAAAATGAAGCTATAAAAAGACAAAATACACTTAAGACAAAGATTTTTCATGATGATGGTATGTATGATCTACCTTAGAGTAAGGCAGTTACCCCAGAACTTGCATTTGAGGAAAGCAGTGACTTTGTGGAGCCACCAGTGGTCCAAAGGAGAACAAGCTGCCCTTCAGCACTAAGCACGATGGGAATCTTTCACGTGTATAGAATCCTGCACTGTGCCACCACCTCACATGGCAGGGCCTGCTCCTGTGGCACCACCTCACTTCAGGCTATCCATTTAGACTATGTTTTTTTCCCAGGTGTCCCAGGCTAAAATGTTATGCACAGGCAATGGCTGATCCAGTTCTTACAAAGCTCTCTCTGTTCCTCTGCGCTTTCTCTCACCTGGACTTTGCACAGCATCCTTGCTGGTCTCTCTGCCTCCCCTCTTGAACCTTGCTGCCCTGTACTATGAAATCAAACTTTCCAAGATTCCATGTTACCCACAGAAAAAGTCCCATGCATCTTTACCTGGCAGACCACCCTCAAACCCAACTTTATTTCCTGTTGCTTCCTTCTACAGTCGTTAACTTTCTTGGTCCCTTTACTGTTCCCAAACATTCTAGGCACATTCCTGCATCCTAGTTTTGCTCATGCTTCTCCCTCTGTCTGAAATGCTGTCTCCTCCCTACCTTACTTAATAATCCTTAGTTTCAATTTCCAGTTTAGGTGCCACCTCTCTACAGGCATTTTTGGACCATTCTGGCCTCTTTAAAATTCCTCCTTTCCTAAATGCCTACAGTAGTTATTGAAGTTCTCTCTCACGTTGTTATTAGACTATGATTTATGCTCCTTTTATATTTTTTGTCTAATCTGGGCACAATGAAGACGGTGAATGAAGAAATGAATAAGTGAATGAATGAATGACTCTGTGATTTACTCTCCTCTCTGGAGTGCTATCTTATCCTGATACTTTTTTCTAAAAGGACACATAGCAGCTAAGCTGTAGGGATTGGAAAAACCCACAAAGGTCATGATATTGCCCAAACTGTGAAGATTATAGTCCTGACCTCCAGGGTAACTGATTTCTAACCTCTCCCTGACCTCATTCCTTCTGCCAGGCTGTCTGGCACTGCCTGAACTCCCTAGTCACAGTGGATTTTGTTTCTCAACTTGCCTGTCTGGTCTGCTTTCTGGCCCAGGGTAGGAGAAGAAGGACACCTTGGAGGCAGGGCTTACCACCCCGTAAGGATGAATTCAGTACCTACACCCCCTGAAGAAGGGTACAAGACTAGAGTAGGTTGAAAAATTGACTCTAAAGGAGCCACGATCAGATTATTGAGGTTGGAGCAGAAGTGCAGCAAAGATTAGATGTTGATGTGAGAAGAATAATGTCAGGAAAGTGTGCTTTGGACATTATGTGAAGGGGAAATCACGAGAGCCCAGAGGTCATCTGCTATCTCTTAACTTCCTTCTAGGCACTGAGAGATGGATGATTTCCTTCTAGACGTTTTCCCTACAAACTGGATAGTGGTCAGTAGGCATGTAGTGGGACCAAGTAACTGAGTAGGTTTTTCCTAGGCAGAGGAGAAGTAACGAAGACAATAGAATGTCTATCCGATAACTTCAGCATTTCTATTAAAAAATAAGTTCTTTATTTAAGATAAGAGCATTCATACAAAACACTAATCACCAATGAGTGTGTTAGGCAGACCAATTTAGTGCTCCTAGGTTCAACTTGGTACTGTCTCTATTTGAACATTAACTTGCTTTAAATGCTTAATCTAATGCTGAATTTCTTAATTTTTTATTTTGTGTTAATTAAACATATGCTTTGTGTTTAACATTCAAAATGTAAAGAACTATTCTTTTACCAATTTTTCTGTGAATTCCATTTTAACCTTTCGTGGAGTAGCCCCAAACAGTGCTCTGGTAAATAGGTAAATATGGATTTTAGAGCTGCTGCTTTAAAATGTATGGGCATATGAGGATAAGATAAGGCCATAAGATAGAAATGTAGTCCCTAGATCAATATTTTTAGCCTGGCAATCTAGAACAAGGGGCAAATGTGAAGAAAGAAGAGGAAAGGTTTTGAGACACTGTATCAGAAAGCAGAAAGTAGTTAGGAATTTATCCACCAACCGGAAGATGCAACTTGGCTGGAAAGACTTGAAGCAGGACAGAAGTAGTGATGTAGGGCAACAGTCAGTGCGAGCAGCAAAGGCCTGATGACCGCAGCATGATAGACAGTTTCAGCAGAATGAGAGCACAAGTAGCTGATGAAACTTAAAAAAAGAAGAGAGAGACAGAGAGTGCTACATCCTGTTGTGTGCCTTACTGATATCAAACTATGAACTGTGTCAAACAAGGTCACTGTGTATTTATAACTTGCCTATCTATGCTACCATAGAAATAAAATATTTGTATTTTGCTGTATTTAAATATTTATTATATTTGGTTTCTTTTTTCCATTAAACATAGTGTTTATCCTCTAAATGGCCTGACCATGGGATGTGCTGAAAAGGCAGATAGGAAGCATGGAGACTATAGAGAATGTGAAGGGAGAGAGAGATCGTGCATAGAAAAGTGCATCAAGCATGTATGCACAGCTTAAAGAATAATTAGAAATTGCGTGAGCATAGAGGTACCCCCCCAGGTCAAGGAATCCAACTTCCCAGCATCCAGAAGTTCCCTCCTTGTCCTTCCTTGTCATCACTGCACTCCCTCGCCTGAGCTCAGGAAGATATTATCTTAGATTCTTCTAAAACCTTTATAATTTTGCCTTTTACATTTAGGTTTATAATCAACCCTGAACAAATTTTTGTATATGGGATGAGGTACAAGTCCAACTTATTTTTTTTCCTCATTTGGATACACAACTGTTCCAGTACCAATTATGACGAAGCCTGTCTCCACGGTGCTGCCTAAATCAGTGATCTGTCTCTGGGCCCTGAATTTGTTTATCATGTTCTAAAGAGACACTTTAAAAGTTGATTAGTTTAAGCCTCTGATTATTCATTCTCGCTCCCCTTTCTTGAGCCTCGAGGCTTTCTCTCTTTTTAACAATCTTCATTAAGTCCTCACACGAAGGACTTAACCTCATAACCATACAAAGGTGTTTCTATTGTTATCCCCAGTTGGTTTGGAGGTTAAGTAACTTGCCCAACATCACCCAGCCAGTTTGTGACGAAGCCAAGATTCCAAATTCTGTCCTCCTGCCTTGTACTCTGAAGCCCCAATGCCTTCCAGTGATGGTCAGCAACCTGTCTCTGACCATTTCAGTCACAATCTTTTAAGTGTCCTGCCTATAACCTGCCCTGAACCAGCCTGCTCCTCTAAACACATAACTTGCTCTCTCTGTCTAGCTGTCTGGAGACGTGCCTGCTGATTGGATTCGAATTCTTTGTCTATTTAAAGAATCAAATATCAGTCAGCCGCTCAGGCAATCCAAGCCTCAGGTTCTGTGCTGTGTGCTCTTGCCAAGTGTTCTTGGCTAGATCTGGGGTTTTCCCAAAAGGGTTGGATACTGGATACTCACTCCTCAGCCTAATTTTCAACCTGTGATGCTTTCCTGAGCTCATACAGGTGGATGATTGTGCAGCTTCTCCTTTGTGTGTAAAGAATGTTCCGTCATCAGCCCAGATTTACTCTTCTCAAAGTTATCAGTGAGCGATGGCAGCCTGTGGGAATGGGAGAGCTGATTGGAGGATTGGAAATGGGTCCTTGGATTGACGTGCATTACTTGGGTTGCCAAGCAGGGCTACATTTTCAAGAGGGATAATTATCCAAGGTCTGTTTCAGAGCTGAAATCTGGTTTATAAAAAAGAAGTGGTTAGGGGCAGTGCCATTCACAATGAATTTGCCAAATCCTTGATCAAGAAATATTCTCAGAATGTTGGCAATCATGTCTGGGTTACCCCACTTACACAATAGTTCCCAAAGCTGCCAGACACACTGGTATGAAATGCTTAAGTAAGCTCAATAAACAATGTGGGAGTTCAATTGCCTTTCTCTGAAATATCTTACTGACTCTGAATATGAAGAATTTGGATAATCTTTCCAGCTACAAAAACACATGTCAGAGCATGGACACTGCTACCTTGTCCCATTTACATGATGTTGCCACATACTGACACAGCCCCCATGAGGTTGCGTGAGGGATGGATGAAACATATGGCTTTGTTGCTTAAATACTTTATAATTCTTTTTCCTAAGGCTCCTCACTTGAGATATGGTGGCCAAAGGGCAACAGAATTTTGGAAAGAATAGTTCAGGTTTCATCCCAGGGTTATTCCATGCCTGGTGGTCCCCCACAACACATTCTTAGGTTTAATGACAACTTGTCAACAACAAGACTTTAGCTGTTAGCACAGGTGGTGCATTCTGCTGAGAAATGTGGTAGACAATGCAAGGCCACTGCTTGGATGTGTAGTGACTATTCTGTCTTTTTTTTAAGACTCAGAAAGATCCTAGTTTTCTTGAGGCATGGAATGTGCCTGTATTTATCGACCTTTTGTGCCACCAGATTCTTCACTACCAGTCTATAACATGAAGATGCTTTTGATACATCACCTTTACAGACACACTCCCTCTTTTACACTTTCTTTCATCAGCAGTTGTCACTCCTATCTACATGGGCTCCAAGAATGACCTCAGATGATTACGTAAGTATTAGATTTATTTATGAGGAAGGATATAGATTTCCTCATGGCAAAACGCTGAATTTCAGAGATGCCTTCTCTTCAAAATCAGCTGAAAGCTAAGTGTATATTTCAGAATCTTCTGGCACTGGAGAAAGCTGAGAGAATGAGGAAAGACTACTCAGTCAATATAACATGTTCTGTACTTGCATATAACTAGTTCCATGCAAAGACATTTCTCAAAGTCTGAATTTCTGCTGTGAATCCCCAAAATTGCTAATACAGATTGTTTTACTCTAAATGGGGCTCAGGAAAAATTAGTGAAAACCTGTAATATTAAATTTTGGATGTGATCTTCAACATATAATGTCTAAACAGAGAATTTGCTCCTTGTTAGCAGCAAAGAACTTGGCATTGGTTAGAAAATCTAGGAGAATGCAAGTTACAGATGGATAGCTGCTAAGTTGTTTCCCTCTCTCGTCTGTGAGTTTGGGATATGGTAGATCAGAGTCCTGCTCTTATGCTCTTACTTCCAAATAAAAAATCTTTCTGGGGGCATCAAGAATTGAAAGAAAGAGAGAGACTCTCTGATGTGTTCTAAGATAAACCAATAAAAGAAAAAGGCAACGTCTGGAAAACAGATTGAGGTAGTTAGGGCAGCTGATGCTGCTTCCCTCCACCCCCGAATCTGTGCTAGCTGAAACATGAAGCAAGGTGGAATCCAAAGAAGGGTGCGTGAAGCCAAGACGAGACTGGTTGACATATGAAGCCAGATGGAGGCTTCCATCTCCACCTCATCCCACCACACTCCATTATCATTTGCAAGCACTTTTGAGAAGTCTCTCTCTGGCTTCTCAGAGTAGATTTAGGGTTGGCACTCTCTCTGTAAGTTCTCTCCTTCAGTGTGCCTGTATCTTCATTTCTCTGGCCAAACATGTCCTGGGGATCGGAGGTCTGTAGTAAATGTTTCAGTCAAGCTTGCTTTGGAATCTGGGGTTTTAATCAATAAGATTGAAGGGGCAAGGAAATTCCAGGAGATGGCATTTGTATAGAATAATAATGGTATGGTGACATCCAGCTTACAGACTATTTCCACCTGAGGTGGCAGTGACTCTCTCTTTTTGGTCGTGATTGGTTACACGCAACCACAGCCACATCCTGCCACCAAATAGGTGCCAAAAGTTGTTGAATTTGTGATGAGCAAAGAAATCTGTCATTTCACTTGACATCATAATCATCTACTGAAGTAGCTAAAGCAGTTGTCATCCATTTTCACTTTGTAGATGAGGAAATTGAGTCTCAGAAAGAGTAAATGCTTTTCCCCTAGAACTCAAGCTGCTGGGTTGCTGCATTGAAAAAATAAGCCAGTTGCTTTTATTCCAAATCCAATGTTCCTTTTACTATACCAAAGAAAGAGAAATGGAAAAGAAGGAGGCTAGAGGTAATTTGAGCCAGACTTCTAGGGAAATGGATGAATTTCTAGTTTTCTGTTGTTAAGGAGGTTGGGGTTTCGTCCATAGCCTGAATCCAGTGAGGGTCTAGAGAGGTCAGTTGGAGGCTGTCGGGGGCCACAAGGAGATGGGCTTCTTCGGGCTTTTTCACAGAGCCAGAAATTGGTTTGGAAGGGATGATGTTAAGAAATAGAGTATCTATAAAAATTGAAAGCAGAATTTGGGATAAAAGGACTTAAAAGGCGACGGATAGAGATGGGGCTTAGGGGTTACAATACGCAAAGATAAGAAGGAGGATGGGCCCAGCAACTTGGGAGGACTCTAAGAGTTAGAGCTAGGGTGTTTTGAGAAGAACACAGTTGAGCTAGGATGAAACCTGCAAACCAAAAAGTAGTACAGTTGACTTGCAGGGAAAAGGTAGCATGTTTAATCAATGTGTCTCTATGGTGGAGCCATGATGCATGGTAACATGCTCTGTATTCCCCCTCTTTCTCCTGGGAATTCTAGAAAATGTACAGGTATTAGAACCTACAGCTGCTCTTAGGAGAATGATAGTAAATGCCTGTCTTTGCTCCTGAAATTTTGGCTTGAGATCTCTGAGTCAGATCACATGACATTTTTATCCTTCATCTCACCCTAAACACCCCTTGCAGATTTCAAAAGAGACTCTCCCTATGTCCCTAAACCCATCTAGAGAGACAATGTATTGAAATGGCAAGGTCACTGGAAGAAAGTTAGGATATGTAGGCTGAGTCCTGGCTTTGCCGATAACTGTGTGACCTTAGGCAAGTCATTCATACTTCCTGGGCTTCACTATCCCCGTTGGGAATTGAACAGATTAACACAGATTCTAGATCATAGAAGGTCACTGAGTCTAACCGTCTATGAAGCAAAGGAGAGAGTCAGATGGAAAGTTTGTAAATCGTTTTGCTTCTTCATAGAGAAGGTCTTCAGAGGTTGTGCTTAATGCATGACACTCAAGTCAGGCTGGTTTCCAGGTCCTGATTCATTATGCTGGTGATTATCCGGTTTGCCTAATTGCTATTTCCATATAAAAACAAACAAGCCCAATTTTGTTAATTTAGCCTACCTAGGAAAAAAGTCAAATTTTAATAATTTATAAAAATATCAAAATACGAAAGAACAGGGGATTGAAAATACCAGAGGCAAAGACTTTTTATTTTGCTTTAAGAAAGATGATAGAATATTTCCTTGAGTTATTAGTCTGCAGTGTAAAGAGCAGATGAATGCACTTGGCATGTCCACGCAGCGGTACTTGGAGACGATGGGAGCATTTCCGGAGAATGATAAATACTAACGTGCCTTCAACAGGCTGAACTTGGGGTGGAGGGGAGACAGAGAGATACTCATCGGAGGATGACATAATTCTAAATGCATGACTCATAATTGCTTTCACTAAGCAAAGTGTCTGAGTGGAATATATGGCCAAAGAGGTTGTTAGTATTCCTTTTAGAATCATCACCTGAGGGCAACTGTTAATCAGCTACTAACACCTTTGCAGGTAGAGAAGAGAGGCTCCATGCAGGATGAGATTGTTTTGTTTGAATGTTCTCCAGCATGCTTTCCTTGTTATTTTTGCTTTACTAGAGAGGCAGTGTGTGCTGTGGTTAGGACCATGGGAACTGAAGTCAGACTACCTGTGATATATCTGTTAGTAGCTGGGAGACCTTGAGCAAGTTATTTAATCTCTTGCCCCAGTTAACTTATCTCTAAAACAGAATTATAAGAGAATCTCAGAGAGTTATTGTAAATAACAAATGAGCTAAAATACATACATAGCTTGAAAGAATACCTATTGAATGCTACTGAGTAGCACTCTGTGTTACCTAGGATAATTGTTGCTGTTGTTACATTATACTTGTGTGTCCAGGTTGAGGTGAGAAGTAGATGTCTGATTAAGGGTCATGATTGGGCACTGGCTAAGTAATGATGACTGTTGACATTGGCTGGATTGAAAAGATCATTTTGGGTTTAAAAGTCCTACTAGTCCTTAACTACAGTTAAGCCATCTCACATAATCAATCGTTGACTATTCCTTGGTTTTCGTTCTAATTGGGGATTATCTTTGTCCCCCTGCTCTCCATAATAAGAAGACAGTTGACTGAGTATAATTTGATAATGATCAATTAAGAAGCCTGGGATATAAAGGTGATATGTTCTGCCAATTCTTTCAGAGTTACTGGGAATTGGGTTAGAAGTGAATGATCATGAAACTAGCAGCTATTACAATTCACAGGTGCAGTTCACTCTAGGAAAGGATATTCTGAGCTCCTTCCATACTTACTTAGTTCTTTATAGATTTTTGACTCTAACGGGATAATCTTCACTAATCATATGGCACCATCATATGTTTGAAATGAGAGAAACACCATTTGGGGACAAATGGACTCAAAAGAATTAACATAAATCAATGTGTGTCAATACAATCAAGAGGGAGTCAGATATTCCTCGACACAGTATCTTCCCTTTATACTTTTTAGTTTAAGTAGATCCATTGACGTATGGAATGTTTCTAATTTCAACTCTATATAAATAGAAAAGGAGAACTGAGTTGGGGATATTAAAGTAGAAGAGCATATTTATAAAACGGATGTCTCTTTCTTTATTCACTTCTTTATGAAAAGGTGAAATAGCCTCTGTTCTCTGCCTTTTCCTTTTGACATCCGGGTGACTTTAGTATCCATAATTCAAACAACCACCACTGAGAACAAAATTTAAAATTTTCTGTATCTGGGTTGGAAAACAATGAAAAGCCCTGATGTCATGGTTATAATAAATATCGCTTTTGGCGTTTTGTTGCCTGAATTGATTTCTGATGTGAACGAACATTCTTTTCGAGAACCCAGTAATTATGCACACAAATCCTAATTCATTTCTGTAGTCCAAGCCCAGGAACCAAACTTTGTTTGCAAAAGTGCTCTAATCTTGACTGAGTTGCAAACAATTTCATGTTGTGTGCATCAAGAAGACAAGTAGGAGGGTGCAAGGATGGAAATGAAGGATGTGAAGCTACAGACTCTAGATAGCAGTGATGACTTTAGTAATCATGCACTTGACAGAAAGGGCAAGAAAGAAAATAAGGTTGATAGCTCTTAACTCTATTTTTTCCCCGAATTTTAGCAATTACTTTAGCTCTTGAAGTTGGAGTCATCACACTCACTTTTGCCATTTTATCCTTAAAGCCATACATTGAAAATACTTATTATATTCATTCATGGATCCCTGAATCAATGGTATTAAGTGAATGGTAGGTGGTTTTATGAGTTAGGATTAGGATCAGCAGCATATAACAGAAAAATTCAGAATGATAGTGGCTTGAACAAGATAGGTGTACCTCATTTCTTTCTCTCACAAAAGGAGTACAAAGGTAGGCAGTCCAGAGCTGATGGGGTGGCTCCACAAAGTCATCAGAAACCTAGAATCCTTCCAGGTCTCTGTATCATCATCCCTAGGCTGTGTCCTTGTCCTTAAAAGCCCCAAGAAGCCTTCTAATTACATCTATGGACCAGAAAGCAAATGGAGACTCTCTTTTCCCTTTTTTTTCCAAATTATTTTATTGAGGTCGTATTGGTTTATAACATCGTGTAATTTCAGTTGTACATTATTATGTATCAGTTTCTGTATAGACTGCATTGTGCTCACCACCAATAGTCTAATTTTTACCCATCACATACATATGTGCCCCTTTACCCTTTTGCTCCACCCCCCACCATCTTCCCCTCTGGTAACCACTAATCTGTGCTCTTTATCCATGAGTTTGTTTATCTTCCACAAATGAGTGAAATCATATGGTGTTTTTCTTTCTCTTTCTGATTTATTTCACTTAATGTAATACCCTCAAGGTCCATCCATGTTGTAGCAAATGAGATGATTTTGTCTTTTTTTATGGCTGAGTAGTATTCCATTGTATATATATACCACATCTTCTTTATCCATTCATCAGTTGATGGGCACTTGGGTTGCTTCCACATCTTGGCTATTGTGAATAGTGCTGCAATGAACATAGAGGTGCATAAATATCTTTGAATTGTTGATTTCACATTCTTTGGATAAATACCCAGTAGTGGGATAGCTGGATCATATGATATTTCTATTTTTAATTTTTTGAGAAGTCTCCATACTGTTTTCCATAGTGGCTGCACCAGTTTGCATTCCCACCAGCAGTGTATGAGGGTTCCCTTTTCTCCACATCTTCTCCAACATTTGCTATTTTTTATCTTGGTAATTATAGCCATTCTGACAGGTGTAAGGTGATATCTCATTGTAGTTTTGATTTGCATTTCTCTAATAATTAATGATGCTGAACATCTTTGCATGTGCCTGTTGGCCATCTGTATATCTTCTTTGGAAAAATGTCTGTTCAGATCCTCTGCCCACTTTTTGATTAGGTTGTTTGTTTTCTTGTTGTTGAGTTGTATAAGTTCTTTATATATTTTGGAGATTAACCCCTTGTAGGATATATGATTTGCAAATATTTTCTCCTAGTTGGTGGGTCATCTTTTCCCTTTGTTCATGGTTTCCTTTGACTTGTAGAAGCTTTTTGGTCTGATGAAATCCCATTGGTTTGTTTTTTCTTTTGTTTCCCTTGCTTGAGTAGACATAGTCTTCAAAAAGATGTTGCTAGGACTGATGTCAAAGACCATTCTGCCTATATTTTCTTCTAGGAGTTTCATGGTTTCAGGTCTTATATTCAAGTCTCTATTCCATTTTGAGTTAATTTCTGTGTATGGTATAAGAAAATGGTCCATTTTCATTCTTTCATATGTGGGTGTCCAGTTTTCCCCACACCATTTCTTGAAGAGACTTTCCTTTCTCCATTGTATGTTCTTGGCTCATTTGTCAAACATTAGCCCTCCATAGACTGTGGTTTTATTTCTGGGCTTTCAATTCTGTTCCATGGATCTGTGTGTCTGTTTTTGTGCCAGTACCATGCTGTTTTGATTACTATAGCTTTGTGGTATATTTTAAAGTCAGGGATTGTGATGCCTCCAGCTTTGTTTTTTTCTCAGGATTGCTTTGGCTATTTGGGTCTTTTGAAGGAGACTCTCTTTTAAGGGACTTCTCCCCCTGGACTCCATTTAACAATTACATTTACAGTTCATTGGTTGAAACTTAATGATATAGCCAAAGTTGGCTAAAGGAAAGCCCAAGAAATGCGCCTTTAACAAGGCAGTAATGTACCCAGCTGAAAACTTGGTTTCCTATGCCCAAGTACCAGAACATGGATAATGGGAAGCAGCTAGCAGTCTTGGTCCAGAATATTGTGGTAGATTCATTCTAGGGGCCAGTGGTTGAGAGAAGTTGAAAAGATTCTGTAAAATAATGCTTAACCTTTAAGGAACCTATGATTTTGTTCTCTGAGTTTTCTATTTCCATGCATAATGCATGTAATATATGCACATTAACATATTATTTTATCAAATTAATGTATTGATAATATAGGACATGCAAAAACTGATCACTAGAAAGTGAAGGACATAAGAGAATTAAGTCAGGATGTTAAACTTCCTCCTCTTTCCCGACCACCCATCTGCTGACACTCAGGAAGTTACATGCCGTGATATTGTGGGCATTATGCGCATACAACCACTTTCAGATTTCTCTCCAAACAAAATACAAGTGTATATGCAAGGAAAAGGTAATTCTAGGTGTAGTTGAGACCCACCCACCTGATCACAACCAAATAGATGGCTCTAGAACTGCTGTTCAGTTCATGAAAAGCTATTTCCTAGATGGCTCCAGAAAAAGCTTATACTTAGAATAACACATCCATGAAAAGCAACTGTGCAGAGTAATATGATAAAAGTGAGCCAATGAATGCTGAAGAGCACAGGGCGAAAGCATAGACAAAGATAGAACTCATAAGGAAAGACCTGCAGAGTGAGAGTATTGAGGGTCTGGTTGAGTGAAGGTCACAGCCAAGAAGCCAAGTGGAGGATTCCCACTGGCTGAGGGGGCTGCTAGTTCTTTCTCTCCTCACAAGGTTAGTTTCAAACATCTCTCAGGGTTTAGCAGAAAAGATCTGCAATTTATTCACCTGTTTCTCCAGGAAGAGTTAAAGCAAGGATCAGAGTCACATCTGTCAGTCCATAAAAGCCAAATAATGAAATTTTAAACAGAAACAAAGAGCAGACACCCACTTGCAGATCACAGAAAGGACACCTCTTGGGGTCGTTTGTCCTCTGCTCCAGCTATAAGGGAATCCCAGGTCAGGTCCACACCACATGTTGCTGACTGTGGTCCCGTGGCCCCAGGTGACCTAAATCTTCTCAGGGATCCCTGTGAAAAATGCAACCCTATTGACTTTACAGTTTTATTTAGTCTCACTCACTCACTTTAGTCTTTCTCGTTGACCTGAAACAACCCCTTTGCAGCTGTGGCCTTGAGAAAATCCTCCATAAACCCTCTGGCGAGGACAGAAATGGAATCATGAAAGAATCAGAAAAGTTCCCTTGCCTGAGATCCCAAAGTCGCCTCAGATGGTTGAATGGAAGCCAGATGAGGAGAATAACTGATCAGTACTTGTCCCTAGACTTGAACCACCCTGAAGCCCAACCCAATAGCATTCCTCCCCATAGTAGAAAGAGAACATTCTTGAGATATAGACCAGGTGTACTATTAACGGTATTACAAGAGTCAGACCTCCCAACTCAACCTCTGGACTCAAGCCTTTGCAATGCAGTTTCTGATTTCCTAGGCTTTGTCATACTCTACAACATGTTCAGGTACAAGTAAAGAGGCTTGATGTACCACATCTCTTAAGCCGCCTCCGTGTGGCTGGTCAAAGACAACATCTGTCCATCTTCTTATTTCCCCTTGCAGATTTCATCATGCTGTGTTTGGAACACTTACAAGTAGATGAGAGCCACCAACAAGCCCTAGCAGAGATACTAGTAAATGGGGATATTCTCAGCTATGAAGGTTGTTCTTCTAGCCTTTTACTCAGTAAAAATCCATAGAGATCCATAAAAGGGAGACAGACAAGGCTCTTCAAACTGTTTGTGGGTAATCATTAATATTTATTTATTCAATTAACATGTGTTGATGCCCATCTTAACCAGACACTAAACCAGCAGCTAGGAATACAATGGGGAACAAGATGGATGGCCTCTCCCTTCACAGAGCTTACAACCTCATGGGGGAAACAAATTTTGAACAACCAAATTCACCAGTAATTATTTAATTGCAGATGTGCTAAATTTCTACAAGGAAGTGTCCGGTTTTACAGAGTATATTATAAGGGCGCCGACCCAGCCTATGGTTCAGGAAAGGCTTCCTTGAGCTTGTGTGGTTGTATAGTGAGTTTAAGTTGATATCTGAAGGATGAATAGCCATTAATTAGCAAAGATGGTACTCCTGGCAGAGGGAAAAGCATGGGGGAGGCCCCAAGGAAGAAAAAGGAACATGGTGATGATAAGACAGAAAATGTGGTACATATATACAACAGAATATTATTCAGCCATAAAAAAGAAGGAAATCTGCCATTTATGACAACATGGATAGAACTTGAGGGCGTTATGCTAAGTGAAATAAGTCAGACAGAGAAAGATAAATTATGATATCACTTAAATTTGAAATTAAAAAAAATAAAATGAACTCAGAGTTACAGAGAAGATTGGTGGTCACCAGAGGTGGGGGGTGGGGGGATCAAATGGGTGAGGGGGATCAAAAGGTACAAACTTCTAGTTACAAGATAAATAATCCATGGAGGTAATGTACAGCATGGTGGCTACAGTTAACAATCAGTATTGTGTATTTAAGAGTTGCTAAGAGAATAGTTCCTAAAAGTTCTCACTCCAAGAAAAAAAAAAATTGTAACTATGTATGATGATGGATGTTAACTAAACTTGTGGTAATCATTTCACAATATATGCATATATCAAATCATTGTGTTGTATACCTGAAACTAATACGTCAATTATATCTCAATTTTTAAAAGAAATAAAGAAAAAACAGTGATTCTGGAGCACAGTGAGCAGTGAGCCTCCCTACATGAGACTGAGGGAGCTGGCAGGTCCTCCTTGAGGATTTCCACCTACCATGGATAAAGAGAAGCTTGCAAATCCTTCCATAAAGGGAAAAGAAAACTAAATGCATGCTCTCTCTTCTTGTCTCTTGCTCCTTAGCTTCTGATTTGCCATCTCTAGCCAATGAGCTTCAGATTTTAGGGTAAACTAAGAAAAATCAAACCAACCTTTAAGCTTTGCACAAAGCTTAACTCTTGTGTGAGAGGACGATTAAGCAAATGCTCAGAAATATAAAAATTAAACTAATGTTTTCATCCTATTGAATACATCTGTAATTCAGTAGATTTGGTCTTAGCACTTGAACTCATTTATCTCTGAAAACATGTGCAGATATTTTAACCTCCTGATTTATATGCATTCACAGCTTTCTACAGAAAGCAGCGAAGACATGATGATTTTGAGTAGTGAAGAGAAAACATAAGAAATAACTTTATTAGGCATATAAGGACTCATTAGTGGAAAATTAAAGCATCCTCATTAGCTGTGAAATTGGAGATCATGCTGTCACCCTGATAAAAGAGAAGTATGGAGACATGGAACCCATCTACAGACACAAGAGTAAGGTAAAAAGAGAATGTATCCACAGACAAAGACTTTTAACTTAATTGACCTGCTTAAAAATTCCTCAATGTACTCTTCCTGAAAATGTAAGCGCTTGAGACTTAAAGAGTTTGTACTTCTTAAACTCTAATTTCTCCAGAATGTTTAGAAGGTAAGGCTATCTTGTTTACTGTGACACACTTCTAATCTCCACACACAGTTCCTCCTCCTCCTGGCACACAGCTGGACTATGTTCCCAGCTGCTGTCAGGTGTGGTCAACAGAATATGAGTGGAAGTAGTATAGGCCGTTTCAAGGTCTGGCCCACAAAACTTTCCAACAGGCCGTCCTCTGCGCTTTTATTCTTCATTTCAACTTGATGAAAATAAATACAGTGACTCTGGAAATTACATAGTGAAGATGGTGGAGCCATAAGGCAGAGAGAGCCTGGGTCCCTGCATCAAGGCTTGTAGAAAAGCAGCCTGCCGGTCAGCCGCTTGGAGCTCTGACTTTGGGTTCACTCTTCATTTCTGGCACGTGGCAATTTTCCTTTTCTGAGCTCTGTTATGATTTAAAATTTTTGTGCTATACTTTGTTAAACCCTTCTATGTAACTGCATTAGGAGAATATTACACATTAGTAAGCTCATGCTACCATGTAGCTGGGGCCAGAACTATATTAATAATATGCATGTTATTAGTACTCTGGTAAGTAGCAAGCCTGATAATTTCGGAAGTGGTTTTGGATTCTGCAGTGGCCCTTGTCATAATCATAATCTATTGTGTTTCATTGTGTTTATTACAGTTGAACTCCCTGGTTGACTGTTGGATGACTTGGGTTTCTTACCCTCACAAATATTGTGGATTGTCCTGATCATAGGAAACAGTTTACACTTTCTGTGCCTCCACCCTGAAGGCAGGGGGCATCTCCACTTGGAGTACAATATATTCAGCTGATCTGTCTTACCTTCCCAAGCGGGATACTATCTCCAAAAACTGTAATATTACTTGTTAGTTTGCAAGACCAGGGAAAATTGCACAAGAAATAGTGTAGGCATATAGGAAAAGAGCAGTACGGAGTGTGGTAGAAAAAGAGAGGAATTGTTCTAGAGGGGAATTTATCATAGTGACTAGGAGTCAGACATCATAGATTCACCACCTACCAGCTCTGTAACCTTGGGAAAATTACTAAACCTCTCTGAACATCAGTTTTCATATCTGTAAATAGAGAGTGATAATATTAGCTACCTCATAAGTTGTTATTTGGGTAAGTGAGATAATATATATAAATTACTTAAAATGGAGCCTGGAACAAAGTAAGCACTGAATATATGATAGATATTAATATTTAAAATTATTCTAGAAGTAGAGGGGAGGAAAAATGGCAAACGTGGTTGGTTGCTGGAAGCACCTAAAAAGGCACCTTGCCAGCCCTCCTTGGAGTTCAAGCCTGTTGTTATCCAATCATGCACCGCCTTGCTTAGCTGACTCTGGACTCTCAAGTCCAGCCCTCACTGTGAAATTAAGGGCCATGAAAACCCACAAAGTCATGGTGGCAGAACTGGTCCATCCTTCCCTATGCTCAACTGCTCCACACCACTATTTGACAATGGCCACCATGGCTCACTGTCAACCAGCCGCCGCCACAACTTTTTAGAAGACTCAAAACCCCCACGATTCCACATCTAGTACCAGGTTCAGGGCTCAAAGAAAGGATGCTCCTGTGTTCCTTAGATACCTGCCAGGAGCCGCTTTGAAAAGACCCAGGCTTTTCTTTGAAGAATACCAGTTATGTTTTAATAGATGCTCTTCTAATGAAACATGGTCATTGGTGCCTTTAAGTACACAGTAGGTACCAGATAAATGACAGCTGCTACTATGACTGATTTCTTTAGTCACTATGCTATCTACTTAAAGTCTTTATCTTCATTTTCATAGGATTTCAAACATCCTGACAATAGTAGTTTTGTGTTTTGCCCAAATTCCTTGAGGTTTTAAATTTTTAATACTAATGAGATTTATGAGTCACTTTCTGGCAGAATCTGCAGCTTTTAGCATCTCTAGTGTTAGAAAAATGACCCACACAAGATACAAAATTGAAAAGAAACAAGTGATCAGTTTCAGAAGAAGCTCCAAAAGTCAAACAAACAGAGGAGAAAAGTTTCTAGTTATGTAAGAGATAGAGTATTTGGGGAAAGGAGACACTGGAAGTAACATTTCTTATGTCTAAGTAGATATCCTTTTCAATACTTGTCCTGTGGCCTTGCCTGGCCTCTGTCCTTCCGTTAGTCCACTTGGTGGTCTCGGCTTAACAAAGTACTTGATCGCCCATGCAAGTTTCTTTGTTACCTTTTCTCTTGGGCAGGCCCGTTACATTAGGGAACGTAGAAAAGCAGAAAGCCAACTTGGAAACTGATCTCTGGACTGGCAAGAGGAAACCGAACCTCCTCTTCTTTTTTTTATTTCTATTAAATCAATCACAAACACAAACATTTGCCCACATTCTTTGGAGCTCAAAGACAAGGAGCCAAGCCAGAAGGAAATGGAACCATGGCCTTAGGAAGATATTTCCCCATCTTTTCTCATTTCTCTTTTCTGGTCTCTAAATTTGAGTGTGAGCTATAAAGAGAGAGATGGACTATATTTACTCTAATCCCTGAAGGAAGGGCAGTGGATAGGAAGAGGCAAATGCAGCATCGGTTAGGACTGGAAGGGCCTTTTTTAACAAAGTAAGCTAAACAAACTCGTTTAGTGATCCACACAAAACTTTAGGGTTTGTGACCAGCCCCACCCTATTCTCATCATTGATTCAGTGATAATTGCCTGAGCCCTAGTTAGAGTGATTTGCCCAAATTTCCACTGAAAGTAGAAGATTCAATTCTACTGTTTAGCAAGTGACAGTACTGAGAAATTATTATGCCTAAATATGTCACATTGACATCTTGAGATGCCATGATTGACATCATGCTATGTCTTGACATGACTTGATAGGATAGTATTATCCTTACATCAATATTGCTACTCATGAACCACAGAAACTTTCAAATGGTAAGGTCCTAGAGATGAGGAAATTCTTCCTGCTTAATAAAGCTGGGCTAGGACTGACCTTTTCAGGTTGACTTCCATTCTAGTCATGGCTGCTGCAATGTAGACAGAGGATAACTGGAAGAACCCCCTACCCCTGGCTGAATGCAAAAAGTTTTTGATCACATCTTTAGTTCTAGTGCTTTGGACAAAGATATGGCGAAGACAATGGGACCCCACTGGCTTCCACCAGCAGTCCCCACACCACTGGCCCTGAACACTTTTTCAAACAAGCTTTCCAATGGCCTTCCTCCCTTACTGAACAGTCACTTAAACGTAGCTTCACCAGAGACCGTGAAGTACGTTGATTCTGAAACTACTTGGGCTTTCTTCTGTAGCATCCACCCTTGGACAATGAATGACTAATTAAGATTAATTTCTAGCTTACATAATGTCCCTTGCTCAAGAATATGTTTGCACTCTAGAGTATTGACACTGGCAAATGAGGCCAGAATTTTGGCAGGTTTTTAGGATAAACAATGCCAAGCTGGCTAACTTCCTATATTTCTCTAGTCTTTTTTGGAAAATACCTAGAACACTTTCCAAGAAATTAGTTTAGGTCAGTCAGAGTTTATTCGGGATAATACTGTGTTTATTGTTGCATAAGAATCTAAGTCAGGATCATCTCCCCTTCCAGACCCAAGTCAGTTAATACTGACATAACACATGAGGTTTTTAGCTCAGGGCATGAAGGCTAGTGGAGGTTCTAGGAGGAAATACAAATAATATTTCTGGGTGACTCAAATTGGCCATGATCTCACTACTAATTCTGAGGCTTTGAGGGGACTCTGGTTGATAATAAGAGAAACAGTACTATCCAAATAATTTGGAAAGCTAAAGGTTTCTCTGAGTCCGTCTCTTTCCTGGCTGGTGGAAGCAAGTATGCTACAGTGGTGGAGTGCATAATGCTAGAAGCCAGTGACTGGGTTTGAATCTGGTTCTTACAGCTACTAGCTAGTTATATTAGATAGTTAGTGGGACACAGTGTTCAGTGGACAATTGTTCATGTGAAATTTCAACAAAGCCAAGACCAATCTAAATTTCAATTCATCGTAGAATTTCTAGTCCAACAACGGTTTATTATGATAATTTTGTTATTAAAGTTTTTAGTTGACAAAGTTGTAAAAATTTGACATTATGTTGCAGGAACAATAATTTCTGAGTACCATCAGCTACTAGATTGCTTCTATGGTCTTTACACTGCAAATTTGCAATACCAAATAGTCACTCACTTTCTATTTAGGTTAATTAAGGAGCAACATTTTTTTGGGCAACTCTGCTAGTCTCAGATACTGCTAATAGTGATGTCATACAGATATTAAATGTGCTTTTCTCTCTACTAGTAATTTACTAAGGTAAAGACTTATCTTCTTTTATCACCTACCAGAAGACATAATTTTATTGAAACAATGCCACAAACTGAAGCTTTATGTACTGCTTTAGGAAAATGCTTCGAGTATTTTTAGAAACCAACTTAAAATTATTCTACATAAAATTAACAGTTTTCACAGTCATCATGAGTAATTGCAGAATCTTACTAACTACTAGAATTTCAACATGTAAAGCACATAGGTAGATTTTCACTTTATTTCTGGAATGTTTCCCTATGTTTGAAAATGAATATTCAGTTATTAATAATAAACTCAACTACAGTGCCCTGTTAGTTTTATTGTCATTCCACTGAGTAGAATTGATTGTACCCTGGTGGTTCATATTATCATTGATTGCAAATATTGTCAGAAATGCTGGAAACCATGAAGGATTTCCAAAGGTGAAGGTTGAAGCCCAACTCAAAAAGCAGATTATAGTCAAATCTTTAGGGTAACATTGAACTATGTAAGGTTGGGCAGTTTTCTGAACCTTTCGAAGCTTTATCTTCTTCATCTGAGAAAGGGGGACACCACCTCTTCTTTCCACTTCTTACTAGATTGTTGTAAAGATAAGAGCTGGACAATAAACGTATAAATCCTTGATTAATGCTTAAGATCTGTGTATATGCAATGTGCTATTCTTAGCCATTTCAGAAATGTTAGCACATCTTCTGTGACACAAGCAGAAGGACAACGGCAGTGTGTTGGTATAATTGCTGTTTGTAGATACTTTATTCCTCAAAATCTCCATGCCAGGAACCCCATCATTGAGCCATCTTGTGCAATACTCAGTGTGTCCCTTTCTGTCCCCAACACAACCCACTTCCGGCCCTGACTGCCTCATGCCTTGTCTATATAATTAACCTTAGTAATGCTCTCCCTGTCTCCAGGCCCCTCTTCACCATTCTGCCAGGATCAGATTCATCTTCCATAATTTTTGTCATGTCATCTTATGTTCAAATGTTGCTGCCCACTGCTGACTAGATAAAGTCTGAACCATCTTTAAAGTCCTTCACAATCTGGTTCCAGCCTACATTTAGAATTTTACTACTGTCTTACCCATTCCCTATGAGCCAATCAACTCAGGCCTCTTGTTTTCCCTCCATGTGACTTTTTGCTTTTTTGACTCAGTGTCTCTCTTTACACTTTTACATAAAATGCCCCTTCCTCCTCTCTTGCCTATAGAAAGCTTGTCTACCATTTCAGGCTCATTTCACAGTCATAGCTTACAATAGATTATATAATAGATTATATAGGCACATATTTATATGTAACATTTATGTGTGTGTATCCATATGTATGTAAGTATATATCTATAAATGTATTTCATTTCACTCAACTTATATAAATAATTCAGAATCTTTTAAAAAATTAAGTCAATATATAAAACTATAAGAATGAAAAATTACTTGGACTCTCAATCTTGAGACAACCACTAGGAACATTGTGGTGACTCTTTCTCATACTTCGTGTGTGAATATACATATATATTTATCTTGTTACATAAATGGGATAAAATTATACCTGCTTTTTTATCATATTCAGTTTTATATGTAAATAAAAGTTTGTTTTTTGTTTTTTTTTTTTGCAGAGCTCCTTCCTCATCCTCTTCTTCTACCATTCTCTCTAACAAACTCAACCAGGTAATCAGTGTTCAAAACTTGCTGTGTATTTTCCCGTATCTTTTTTTATACACATGTGATCACGGGTGTACCTTATGTTATTGATTGATTTTCAAAGTAGGCTCATGTTATAAATATATGATTTATATTTATATTTGATATGAAATTCCTCCAAGTCACTTAATACAGAGTTAATCTATCAAAAATTATTTTATCTATTTTCTTTATTCACATAGCCATAATAAATACAATTTTATATAAATGCATGCTTGTTCTCATAGTTCTACTTTTTTGTGCCGTCTTTATTTGCCATTTTTTCTCTCTTTTCTTTCTCTTCCTTCCGTTTTTTGGGGTATGCCTTCTCTTCCTCTAATTCGTTCTTTTTTATGTCTGCATAATACTACCTGTACACATGCCACACTTGATTTTACTATTTCCCTGTTCATGGCTATCCATTTTGTTTGCAGTTTTTTTGCACTGAGACAATACTACAGTAAGAATGTGTGTGTGTGTGTGTGTGTATTCTTGATTTTAATTTGATAGGTTAGATTTCTAAGTCAAAGAGAATGTATATTTCTAATTTTAATTCATATTCACAAATTACTTCCCGAAAAGGCTGTAAAACTCATATTTCCATTAACAATGCATGTATGAAAGTGTCATCTCTTCATCCTTATGAATTAGAGTCTTATCTGAGAGTTAATGTGATCCTCTCATCGCCACTTTAGTTTGCATTTCCATGACTACTGTAGAGGATGAGAATCTCTTCATATGTAAAGTGATCGTTTGGATTTGCTCTTATGTGAATTGCCTATTCCTAGCCTTTGCTCACATTTATATTGGGTTGTTTTTTTCTAACCAATTTGTAAAAGCAATTTGTGTATAACTGTGGTAGACAGCCTTCCAAAATGGCTCCCAGTGACCTCACATGCTGGTATTGATACCCCTGTGTCATCCCCTCCACTAAGTATGGGCTGGATGTTGTGACTTGCTTCTACAGATTAGTATACAGCAAAAGTGATGGGATATCACTTGTGTGATTAGGTTACAAAAGACCATGACTACCGTTTTACTGATATTCTCTCCATGGTTCTTCCCATATGCTTATTCTGATGGAAAGGGCCACCTGGCAAGGAACTGAGGCAACCTCTAGCCAACACCCCATAAGAAACTAAGGCCCTTATTCCGGCAGTCTTCAAAGAAATGAATTCTGCAAACATTCGTGTGAGCTTAGAAGCATATCCTTCCCTATTCATGCTTTCACATGAGACTGCAGCCTGGCTGACATCTTGATTGCAGCCTTGTGAGGGACACTAAAGCAGAGCACCCAGTTAATTTGCACTTGGATTCCTGACCAACAGAAACTGTGAGTAATAAATGTATCTTGTTTTAAATTGCTAAGCTTTGGGGTCATTTATTTTGCAGAATTAGGTAACTAATACAATTAGATATACTAAATTTTTATCTGGATTATATATTGTGAATATTTTTCTTGATCTTTTATTTGTTTACTGACTTTGTTTATGACTTTATGAGTTTGTTTATGACTTATGTTTGTTTCTATACAGGATTCAAAACTTTTATATAATCAAATATGTCTCTATTTTCTTTCATGGCTTTTAGATGGATAAAGTATATATCAGTGTCTCTCCAACACCTATATAGTATATGAAGTCTCTTAAATGATTTTCTAATATTTTTAATATTTTATTTTTTTTAGTTTTTTACTCATTTTTAATATATGATTTGGGGAAAAAATATATAAGAGAGTCAAGCTCAAAATCTTCTCTTCCTACATCTCCATTTTTAAAATTAGGAGTAATAGTGATTTTTTTGTTGTTGTTGACCGACTATTGAATATACATTCTCCACTCATGGCAGAGTCTTATTTTGTTAAACATTCCACATTCTAGGATTGCAAAACATTTTTCTTCTAGAAAGATAATGACAACTGAGATACTCCTGGAGTGAAGAAGTGATCAAGAACTTAAAATGTTTATCTATAATATTCCAAAAAGGAACCTTTATATTATTAGAACATAGTAGTATTTCTGTATTTTACAAATATCTATTAAGTGCATTCCGCCTGCCAGGCACTGTACGAGGTCCTGGAGATACAGGGGTAAAGAAGACAGGCAGACATGGGCTTCATCTTCATGGACTGTATGTATAGGCATTAAATCAGTTATTACAGGTGTGGTGACTGTTATGGGAGGGAGATGCAATGACAGCATGTGGCAGGGAATCCTAACGAAGACGATGATGGAGAAGAGACATTTAAGCTGAGAGATAAAGGGTGAGTAAGAGTTAGCCCTGAAAAATAAGGAAAGAAGAGAATCCCAGACAGAGGAAACATCCTGGGTTACTTTCAAAATGAGAGCAAGCATGGTACAGTTGAGGAATCAAACAGGGAAAGCTTGCTGGGCTAGCACTCCAAGTGGAAGTGAAGAGACATTTAAACTGAGAGATAAAGGGTGAGTAAGAGAGTGGTGACGTAGGTAGGCACCAGGTGGTGGAGAACCTTATAAACCAAGTTACAGAATTAAGATGTTATTCTAAGAGGAATAGAGAGCAATAGAAGGATTTCTAGAAGATTGAGAGTGCTATGATGAGATCTATGAGATCTATATTTTAGGAAAGTTATTCTACTTATGGTTTGGAGAATGGATTGGAATAGAAATTAAACCAAGAAGACCACTTAGAAGGCTGACTCAGTCAGGTTTCAAAATTGCAAACAACTCTAGCTAATTTAAAGAAGTTTGGCTAGGATAGTGAGATGATATGACACTGGCTGGAGAAGACATGGTGTCAAAGGAGGGTTTTTATTTGCTTTTTAGTTTTCTTTGGTTTTACCACAGGAAAGGCTTGAGTATAATGGAAACATCTAATTTAGAGTAAATGCCTGAAGATAACATGGAAGAAGGAGGTAAACCCAAACTGATTTAGGCTAATAATTTGAATTCCCAACAAGGTGCTATTCTTTAAATATATGGCTAATATTTCTTTGATGGGGACAGGGAAAAACAGACCTTTAATGTAAAAGAAATGACATGCTTTACTTTTCATAAAATTCCAATTCAAAAAAAGACATCTGTTTTAGGCACTAAATATTATATAGCATTTAACTTAGTTGAATTGGTCTTACATTTCAGAGTTTTTATACTAAAAACCGGTTATTTGGTCATTCTAACTCTCTAAGGATGGAAGTAACTTGAACACATTAGCTACAGGTTTTGCTCAAAACATATTTTAAAGTTCTTTTTGCTGGATTTCATGTTGGCGAAAAGTGTCCCACTTATTCTCTAGCTCTTGTTTTCTGTTGTGATTTTTTAAATCAAGTAACATCCTTAAGTGTATTTATTAGGTAATAAAGTAAGTCACTCTTTCCTAGGGAACAACATTATTCTCTATATTATAGTTGGTTGTGGCTTATGAAGGGGTTGGGTTGTAAAGTCAAAGAGCAAAGTGATAATAATGTTTTCTCCAAGTAATTCTTGAGAATTCCTTAAGTTGAATATAGAGTAGAGTATATGTAGTTTGGTATATATGCTCCTACATGGCAATATGTATGTATATATGTGTGCAAAATACACAATATTGTAAAGGATATAATAAAGTGTATACATGCAAAATACAACTGTACAGTATTTTAAATTATGAGATAGCAAGATAAGGAGAATAGAAGCATTAAAAAAAAAAAAAAAAAAGGAAAACAATGATGCTGGATACTCACCATGAGTCCCGAATATTTTTGCTTGGCTCTGATGGTAATAATGGTGACTCACCATGATGACTGATGCTGACAATAATGATGAGTTCAGTGTCTGTGTGATGAAGAATGAGATAATGAAGATGGGCGTTGGACACACTCCGGGGATTCATTTTTCTCCTCCCTGACAACACTATTGTAGGTCATATGAGCAGTGAGGAGACTGGCAGGGAGAATTGTTCATAATATTTACATTGTTATTTGCTCAGCTCTCACTTTCTTTCTTGCTCTCTCTTTGGTGGTTCATATATCATTGATTTCAAATTAGTCAAACATACATTTATGCTTCACCACTGTATCAGACTTAAGGATTTCAGCTGACTCCAAACAGTTGTCAGCTGGCTGATTTCAGTGTTCGTGGCAACACTGGGTTGCATCCTGTGATGTGAAAGATCACAAAAACTCATTTGTGACAGATCAGAGATGGAGGGGAATTTGCTTGTTTGTTATTTGTTTTATTTTGTTTGGATTTAATTTCTATTCAGTAGGAGGGGGACCAATTTATCCCTTATGATTACACATCAAAACCTGAATTAACTGGTACTATATTTCCACAATAATTTATTCCGGGGATGTTTTTTCACCCCTTATGAATTGGCATGCTAGGCTGCTGCTTAGCTGACCTGACTTTTAAGCCAATCTGAAGATGGGGAAATGGGCAGTGAAAGTTCCCTGAGATGTTGATATAGGATGTGATGGAGAAAACCTATGGAACGACTGACCTTTCATGGGCGGAGGGGCTTCCTATCAAATGTAAGGAGTGAAACAGGACAGGAACATGAGAGAAGATGGCTGAGGAGACTTGGAGAGTTCCAATCTGGTGAGGTAAGTGAGAAAGACAGAAGTTTGGGGAGAATTTTGAGGTGGAAATGGGAATACGAACTGACCAGGGAAACATAGAAGCTTGCCAGGCAGTTCCATTTCAAGAGCGCAGCTGAAGATGATGGCCATCCTTTTATGGAGACAACAGTCTGACCAGTTGTGGGACTTTCTATAGTAGCATAGCAGCCTGGGTTTAGGCGCTGAGAAGGCCTTCATTTCAGCAGAAAATGCTTAGGAAAGACAATATCAGAAACCTGAGGAGAGAACCAAATTCCAAATACTAAGGAATTAAAACATAAAGGTAAGATTGACTAAAGAGTGAGAGGTATATGTTTCTAAGGCAGTGGGACTAGGCCATAGGTGTTGAGGCCCTGGGGTCCTGACCATATAGGACGTCAACAATCATAAAGCCACAGGCATTAAGGTAATCAACAAAGCCTTAATTTTATGCTGCATCAATAATTCTTGCAGCATGTTGCCCCAAGTTGTTCTTATTGGAAGTATTATTTGTGAATTTTATAACCCCAAATAGTGGTTTCTGTTCTAATTTTTGAACACAGGGATGGCTAAGCCGTAACAGGTTGACTTGAGGAGGAAGAGTCCCATTTTCTTGTGGGAACAGAGGGGCCTCTAATGAGTGGTCCATTTCCACTTTACACAGACTTTTAAGGGGTTAAGTCAAGCCCCAAGTAAGTTTCCAAGAAACGGAGCCATAGCTGTGTGACTCACCTAGGAAGAAACTGGAGCCAGGCATGCTAGAACAGATGTCCTATCCCGGAGCCAATGGTCAGTATAGTTTCAGTCAAGACTCGGGAAAGACATGTGAAGAAGGCCTTCTTCTTCCCTGGTCACAGAATACAAAGGTCTATAAAAATATTTGTTTTTAATAAATAGCATGGGAGAACAGGAAACCAGACACTAGCCTTAGTTCTGATACTTTCTATGGGAATTACAGAAAATTCTTTCACTTAGAGAGTGAATGGTGCAATGGTTCTGTTCTTAGACCCTGAAGTCCCACTCCCTGGGCACAATTCCCCCATCTCCATTTATTATAATAGCTATGTGACCATGAGCAAGTTGTTTAAGCTCTTGTGTCCTAATTTACTCACCTATAAAAATTAGAAATAATAATAATGGTTGTGAGCACTAAATGAGACATTTGCTAAGGCACAGTACTTGGCACGTAAGAAACATTCAGTAAAGTTGACTCTTGCATAGGCCTATTTTATCTCCTGTAAAATAAAACTCTTGGACTAATATCCTTCCTAGCTTTGAAACTTTAGCATTCTATGACACAGTATTTTTGGTTATTGTTCTATAGCTAGGTCAGTGAACTTTTTGTGTGAAGATCTAGGTAGTAATGTTTCAGGCTTTGCATGTTGTATGGTCTCCATCATGACTACTCAGCTCTGACATTGTAGTGTGAAAGCAGCCATAGATGATACTTAAAAGAATGGGCATGGCTGTATTCCCACAAACGTTATTTACAAAACTAAGCCATGGCCTAGATTTGGTCCATGGGAAGTAGTGTGATGACCTCTGTTCTATGGAATAAAAATACGTGGAGGAAAGAAGTAAAACGCAATTTGTGATGGAAAAATGACACAGGAAATCATGTCCTGCAAAATCGTATAAGCTTATGGCACATTTGTTTCACTCAAATACTTTTTTTGTATTGAGCACATGAAAGAAAGCAGATGTTCTACAACAAAGGTGGATAATAGAAATACAATAAACAGCTTTCACAAGCTTAAATATTTATAAATATTTAATAGGCATAAATGTGTAAAATAAGTGAAATGGAAAACAGTGGCCCAGAAATCCACATTTACCACGAGTTGAAAGAAGGCAAGAAGATGTCAATTATGCAAAAAGCATGAGAAGCTCAGGTTGTAGCACAAAGCTAATGTTGCTTTTGACTCCATAATTGAGGAGACTGTTATGCATTAAACAAGCTCAAACACTTGCAGGGGGATTGCTCAACCTTCAGATCACATTAGATCTGATCTGGTCATCTGAATATGACAATGATTGGATTGTGGGCTATTTTCGTTATTAAGTTGGCCCAGTGGGTAACCACCCAGCAATCAGGCCCTCATGGTATCTGGCTACCTTGACAAAGAATATCTAACTCTACGGTGGTCATGTTGTACCTGTGAGCACAATTTGAAATTATGTTGAGGAAAGAAAAGAAGAAAAATGCAATGAATAAAAAAGAGATGTGAAAACAAGAAAGGTACAAATGAAGAACTGCTAGGGGAGCAACATAGAATTAGAGTCCAAATGCCTCTTCGGGACATCACTGTGGGAGAATTGTGGGAAATCGCACACATGCTGTAGCAATGACCATCCCCGTCCACAGGCCCATTACAGCCATCCCTCTCCCCTAGGCCCTTCTACAGATGTCTTTGTGTCACACCTGCCTTTCTCCTGTCTTCCAGGTCTTCCCCAGGTGGTTCTCTTAACTAGACTTTAATCATTTAAAAAAGATGAAACAGGATAAAGTTTTAGCAAATAATTTGGTATTTTTCCATCCTCTCATTACAAGCATTCTAATACTCTGCTTGCATTAGGGACTTTGCAGGAAAGAAAATTTTATGTCAAAGCCCTTTCCTGTCTTTTGTGGAAGCTTAAACCCTCTAAAAAAATTATGCCAGGTGTCCCAGAGAGGAAAGAGAATAAAAATGGTGACTTCCTCTCAGGAGAGATTTCCCAAGATGGTGAAAGGAGACGAAGGTGAGAGAGTCCCTCTAATGTTAGGGATCACACACTGCTCCCTGGCAGAAGCCTGAGGAAGGGAAGAGACCCCAAGGACAGCTGTAGAGGGCACCTAGGAAGGCTGGCCCTGGATACTGGGAGCCAAGCTTCACCCAAGATTCCAGTGCCCTGAGGGTGGCTGCTGGGGCTGATGGCCCCTATTGGACTGTAACAAGACACCTCAGCAGTAACTAGCAAGGACCATGGACCGCAGCCAGAGGGGCCAACCTGTGCTTGGGCAATACATAAGTTCCTTTGCACAGGCCTTGAAGGTGGAGAGTCCCGATAATGACTGAAATTATGTTCCCTTCCAGCCTTGAGGAAGGGGGACCCAGGGCAGATTTAAAGATATGAAGAAACATAATGATTCTTGCAAAATAGCATCTGTGGGCTGATATTCATGTACCAACAAATGTTTGGGAGTAGAGAGTGGGAAGGAAGAGGGACTCTCATAGTCTACTTGGCACAGTCTCTGATTCAGAACCAGCAGCTCCCTGGGGAACAGATTAGGTGTGTGGAGGCAGTGTGACCGCAGTGGCTGAGAAAGAGCAGAGGGCTGCCTTATAAATCCTTAGTGGGTAAATGAGTGCCCAGAAAAACACAGAGAGTGGGTGGAGTAACATAATTAAAAACAGCTGAGCTGCAAAGTGGGCCTAATTTTTTCTGAACTAAGAATGAGTAAAATGTCTTTTCAAGAACTGGGTATAAAAATGAAAGCAGGAGATAAAGAAAACCCACTATATTTAGTTGTTCGCACACAGCTAATATAGTAGCCATGTGATGCATTAAGAAAATCTTCTTCTCCTCTACTTTTCATAACTTGTCTGGTTGTGTGAGAATCCAGTACTTGGAGGCTGGGGAACAAAAGGCTTCCTGACCCATGCATAGACCTGAAGAGCCTGTGAGCCCATCTCTCTGGGAAACATAACCACTCGGGGGCTCAGCGTGGGCTTCTGGCTGCAAAGGTTGTGCCTTCTTGAAGAAAGCACACAGCGAGTGGAAGGAAGGAGGCGGGCAGCACCCCAGCAGGCCAGGTTAGCTGGGTCAGCCCTGGCCATCTGGACCGCTAGTGCCCTAGGCTATTCTCACATCCACTTTCCCACCCAGCTCTTGTTTCAGTGAGATCAAGGGATCCAAGTAGCGAGTTACTTGCTTAATCAATAGATTTGGTGTAACCTTCAATTTGGTGTAATTTTATAAAATATTCCAATCATATTCTGAATAATATATAATTCCCTCAGAGCGAGTTGTAGAGCAGTAATTCAAACCAGGTTTTCTGGATCCAGAACTCACCTACTTACCTCCTCTTTGTAATACCTCTTCTTCGAGCACAGCCATGATCGCTTTCACCCACATTCCATAGACGTGGCACCAGCTGTGGACACCAATCAATGGCACTAAGCGATTGAAATTTGTTAATGACCACACAAGGTCAAGGATAATTTATTTTGAAATGTCATGTAAAGGAAGGAGGAAACCATATAAAGGAGAAAAAAATCCTTTTAGAAACAGTTAAGAGGGTCTAATATTTAGCACCTGGGAAATATTTTATTTTTTGTTATGTTAATATACCCATTTTTAAGATCCACTTCTGGGGTAGGGAGTCCAATAAGCTGCACAGGCTTTGTAAAGAAGGATGCAGACAAAAGCACTGATTTATTTTTATAAAATTGAATTAGTTAAATGATAATAAAAGAAAACATCCACAAAGGTGGACTCTTCAAATAGAAAAGATGCAACAAAGTGCATCTTTTCTATTTGAGGAATTATGCATCGCCAGTACACACAAATTATGCATTATCTGCAAATATGTTATTAAATTTTCTCTTCCTCTACGCACACATCCCTTTTTTTCCTACAAAAATTGATTGCCACAGATGTGGTCTTAAAATCCATGTGGTTTCTGAAATTCTGTTCAAAAGAATCAATACATTTTCCTATTTCTGCAGTTTGAGCCAAGCAACAACAGAGGAACTAAGTCCAATCATTCCATTTCCTTTTTTATAAAATTAGCACACTGATGGGTTAGCAAAATACCATTGACATGGTCTATCTTTGTTCATTGGTTTAATCATTCGGTCAATAAGCATTTAATGAGCGTCTAATACGTCCCAGGCACTGGGAAAACAGAGGTCAATCAAACATTGGTCCTTACTCACGTGGAGCTGAATTTAGTAGGGTAGGTGGACAGATCAACAAAGAATTGGGATAATATTTTGAAATACTACAAGAAGTCTTTTTCTTTCTCAGAAAATCTTTTTTACCTTGTGGCTCTTTGCCCATTTAACCAGAGCTAGAGACTAAGGCTGATTGCTCCAGAGAAGAAAAGATACCAAAGAATCCAGCCAGAAGAGAGTCAAATTTCTGGCTGAGAAGGTAAAAAGAAAGCCTTGAAAGCTTTCATTTCGAAGAGTCTGGCGTTTGGGGGGAAGGGAAGTTGGGGGTTAGCTTTTGTTGTATTTATTTATTTATTTTTGAGTTCTAAAACTTTGGCTCTGACTCAATAGAGTGAAGCCTGAAAGACTGGCCAGTTTCTACCAAAAACCAGGGAGTGGGGCAGAATGCATGATGAGGTAAGAGCAGCTTTCCAGCCTCAGAGGAGACAAGGCCTTTTCTGAGTTGGAGAAGGAGATTTGAGGGGAGGGAGAAAGGAGGAATAGAGTATTGAGATGCAAATGTGGGGTCTGCTGGAACCCCTGGATGGGAGTGGAGGGGGTGGGAGGGTGCCACCTCAAAACATTTGACATCCGAGAATAGAAAGTGAGCAGCTTGTCGTCTGGAGTAGCCCTGCTGGCCTTCTCTTTGGTTGTTGCCTAAATATTTTTAATATTATCCTTACACTGGAGAGTTTGGGTGGATTTTATTCAAGGATGTAACACGATATGACTTGCAGTTTTGAAAGAATTCTAATGAAGGTGAAGAGACCAGAGACACGGAGACAAGCTCAGAGAGTTGCCCAGGCATTAGCAGGACGCAACCCCAGTTCAGTCGTGGCAGCACTGTGCTGCTTTCCACCAGTTTACTTCTGAGGGAGCTAAGGGAGAGGGAGGATCTGGGATTGCTCCCAGCCCAGAGTGGGTGGATGGTGGTGCCATCAACCAGTAGACTGTTGAGGAGTAGGAGTGGGTCAAGCAAGGAAGATAATGAGTTCAGTTTCCATCCAGGCGTGTTATGAAATTTTAAGAAACCTTTGAGAAATTGAAGACATGTGAACTGGTTGATAGTATATGGTAAGGAGGATCTGAAGCTAGTGGAACAAATGAGTCCAGTGTGTTTATTAATGAATCGCGATGCCTCTCAAGGGAGGTCTCTGGTGTTCGACTTGAGGGCTCTGCCCTTGGCCTATTTTTTCAAGAACTTGGATGTAGACACAGAAGACACACTCATCAAATTGGTGTAGGATGCAAATTCTGAAGAAATAGCTTTTACAATAAATGACAGAGTAAGAAATTCAGAAGGCTGAAGGAAGTATCTGAAAATAACAGGATGACACTTAATAGAATAAATATAAAGTCCTGCATTTAGGTTTAAAGCAAAGTGAACAGCACAATTAAGGGATATGAAGGCAGCAGTTCCTCTGAACAATTATATGAGGATTTTAGTTGACTTAAAGTTTATTATGAATCAACAGTGGGATGCAGCCACTTAAAGGCAACACATCACCTACTTCCTAGCAAGTTGCCTCAGTTTTCCTAGGCTAAAATTATTTTTTGAGAAGAAAAATAAATAATTTATAAAGAAGCCACAGGTTAAAAACCAAGGCTTTTGGTCACCCTTAACAGTTCCCCACTTGGTGACTTTGTCCGTGGTTGCATTATCAATTCATCTAGAGATGACCAGTGCTCACTGATTATCCATGCACTCTCCTACATTTTCCAGGGTCCTTTCAGTTGGCTTGGGGTCATATGACTGAGTTCTGGAAGACAGGAATGACAGCAGAAGTGATATGGTGCTTCTGCTCCTAGATTCTTAACTGTCAGTGTGCCTTCTCCATCCATCTCCTCTCCTGACAGGATGAACTTGGAGTCCCATGTTGAACTGTTGGCAGCACAAGATGGAGGGAATCTGGACCCCTGAGTCACTAGAAGGCAGAGAGCCCTGCTGACCCACACGACTTCACATGAGCAAGAAGTAAACTTTTGCGGTTGGTGAGCCCCTAAGATTTAGGGGTATGTGTCTTGCTGCCACTAGCATAACCTAACCCTAATAGCATTTATCCTGAGCATCCCTGGTCTCTGCTGAAGCATGTCAATGCTCTTTGGTCATGACATTCCTCTTCAGGGAACTTTTGGGAAACTCAACCTGTGACTCCAGGTCAGAGTCCTTCAATGGACAAATGCTGTAGTCATACACTAAGGGATGGGACTGCATTCTAGGTAACACAGCTGGAGGAAATCACTGTTTTGATCTAGATAATTTATATTTCAAAAAATTACCAACTTATACCAAGGCATAAAAACATTCATAAAATCCAATACATCTCTTGGGTTGTCCCATAGAATATTCTTACATAGGGTAGGGGTCTTGACTAGATGCCAGCCAAGGTCCCTTTCAGGTCTATGAAATAAAGGAAAAACCGTAATATAAGTACTGGAGGAAATCTTAGAGGCCATCGAGTGCTGCCAAAGGCCAGACTTCATAGATGAAAACACTGAGCTCGAGAGATGTGAAGCTATCTGTCCAGGTCTCTTAGATCTCCTGAATTTCCTTTCCAGTGCTCTTTCCAGCATATTTTAAAGGTATAGTACTTAAAAACAAACAAACTGACAACAGTAACAAAAAACGCTCCTGAGTTTTTACCGTGAAGGTCAGCTGATTTCTTTTCTCTTGGACCCCTTCAATCTTTACAACTCCCTGAAACGGGGAGGGAAATGTTTCCTCAGGAGCAAAGAGGGGGAATAAAGCGTGGCAGACAGGAAGAAGGGAAATCTGTGCAAGCAGAACGCCTGCTTCATTCTCATAACTACATATACTTTCTTGGTCCCAAAACCTTGACTCCTTTTTTTTTCAAGGCCTCCTCTACAGTACATAGACGCACACTGCAAAACCAGCCTGGTGCCAATTCCTTCTTTTTCTCATTCTTTTCCTCATTCTCTAAGTTTAAACTTAGTCCAGTACAGTGATATTTTTAGTCCAATTAAGCTATGCAAATTCTAGTTTATCATTTCAACCCCAGAATACTCTTATCTCAAGGATCTTTCCCTGCTGTCCAACATCTAGTTTTAACCCTTTACTGCAAAGCTGCAGAAGAAGGGGAATCTGCTACTTATTAGAATGGCAACTCCTAGGCAGAACTAGGGCATCCAGCAGCTCATGTCAACACTTGCCAAGCTCTTCATCCATGATAGCCAGTGTCAAGCTCCATCATAAGCAATCAGGGGCCCAGCTGGTCCCCATTGTGTTGGGGATCCCACTGGGTCAGTGCTATTTTCTCCCTCTCACCTTGTACCTTTTTACCCAACTATTTGTTGCTTCAATTGGAAATTCCATGGAATGACCAGTGGGCCCTTGTGTCCCCTTCTGCAGTTGGTCCAGGTTTATGGGAAACCTAAGAATCTCTGCCACCCTTGACTTGATTCCATGGGAAACCAGGGGAGTGATCCTTGCCCTTTGGCCATTCAATACCCTCCTGTGCCTCTAAGACCCTTCCCCATGCTTCAGCACTCCATGGTTGGTCTGTAGGTCCCACCTGCAACCATCCAGGAGGAAGGAAATGCCAGTCTTCCCATGATGTCATCTGCCCACATTTCACTAGGAAAGTCTTGGAAGACCTCTGCCTTTAGAAAAGCAGACGTGAGTAGAATTTCACCTCCTTCCACATTGGGAGGTGAGCTAGAGAGGGATACTTACTGATTCAATAATAATAAAACCTGCATATCACCTACTGTGTGCCAACCACTTTTCAAATACTATACAAATTACCTCACTGAATCCTCTCAAGGACTCTAATGAGAGGGGAATTCTAAAGAAGGTGACATTTTTTTTTATACACCTTGGGGTGGGAGTGTGGTGAATGCTGCTTCATAGGTTCTGCTGAAATGCCTGGGGAGAGGGTGTCTACCTCCTTCTGTTCTCAGTTTTCAACTGCCTCCAAAGTCACCCATTACCACTAGCGAGGAATCTTGAAGGAGCCAGAAAGGGTTCCATTCTGCACGCCATACTCTTATGCTAAATTCCCTTGGTGCTTACAATAGGAGAGTAATGTGATTGCATGTGTTTATCTGTTTACATCCTTTCACTATGCTTTTTAACTGTAAAAATAATAGATACTGTAGCAACAAATTCAAACAACACAGAAATATAACAAATAAAAAACAATTTTCTGTTAGTTATTGCTTCATTCCCTGACATTTAACCACTTTTATCAGTTTGGACTGTGTGTGTGTTTTCTGTGCATATGCTCTTTTTAGTGTATATACAAACATAGACATATAGATATTAGCTTTCATTTCCACAAAAATGGGATTATGCTATATATGTCTATATATGCATGTATATACTATATTACATATGTATATATATGTATATACGTCTATCTATATTTATAAATATTATAAATAAATATAAATATATATAAAATAAAAAATATGTATATCTCTCTCTCTCTGAGTCTTTTTTCATTTAACATATTACTATGTCAGAATGTTTAGGTCTACCACATCTTTCTGGTGTTCCCATAATATTCTTGGGATGGATGTTCTGTGAGTTATTTGTCCATTCCCCATTGATGGAAACAGCTTTTTGCTGTTTCAATAATGTTGCAATGTGTATACACACACACACATCTTTCCCTCTAGAATCAGAGCTTTTCTAAAATAGAATCTTGTAAGTGGGACTGCTTGGTTGTAAAATGTGTTTATTTTAAATTTGATAAACTCTGCCAAATTATCTTTCAAAATGTCATATCAATTTACACATCCATTAACAGAATATAAAGAGTTTTATCTCCTTATCCTCTTACAAACACTATATGTCATCAAAATGTTGTTAAATTTTGCCAACTTAACCAAAAAAATTAACTCTTTTGTTTTAATTTGAATTTCTCTGTTAGTGAGTTTGGGCATTTTTCAAATGTTATTGACCATTTGTAATTTTCTTCTCTAGATTGCATCTTCTTATCACTTGCCCATTTTTTTCCCTTTGGTCTTTTATATGGTTTCATAGGAACGTTTTAGCTATGATGGATGTTAACTCTTTGTCTCTTAAGTGTGTTGCAAATATTTTCCCACAGTCCTCATTTGACTTTTAAATTTGTTCATGTGAGCTGATTTTGCCAAGTACAAGTTTTGACTTCTTAATCATTCCAATCTGTCAACCTTTTCCTATATGGTTTCTGGGCCTCCTGTTAGTCTTAGGTTCTACCCACTCTGGGTTTGTGAAAATATGGAGAGTGTGCTTACTTAGAGCACGAGATGATTAAATTCAAAGAGGCAACAGTAACATAATTGATAGGATGCCAAGGAAAATCACCCTGAGCCCTGCTGAGGAATCTGCCGAGCACACATTCCCCCTCCACTGTACTTTTCCAGCCTGTGGTTATTTGTTATGCCTCTAGGCAGCCCTGACTTTCCACTAAGTTCGCCTCCTTCCTCGCTCATTCCTGAGCAGAGAGTTGTTTGGTTTTCTGGTTTTGCTTTTGTTTTCCCAGACTGTTCTCAGCCATAAATGGGGCTCCATTTACCTGTAGGTCTCCCATCCCAGGACTGAATGCAACATTACTGATTATATTTTGATCTTTCTGTGCCCCCTTCCTGCTCCCCCCACTTCCTGGAGTGAGCGAACAAGACAGCCAAAAACAGCCGTTTGACACATCTGCCCTGGGTTGGCTCAATTCCAATGGGAAAGTTTGATATTGCAAGCTTTTAAAAGTCACTCGCGTTTCCCTCACTTACAATCCTACAGGCTTCCTTCACTTCCTTCTAATTCAATAAAGACAAAGAGAGCAAGCCGAGTTTGCTGCTGCTTGGGTCCTGAGGGAACCAGCCCCGGGCAAGCCCACGACGTAAGAGCCATTGTCTTTGGCCCCTTTCTCTGCCGGTTCCTGCCCCCAGGGCTGGCCCCTTATCCATTAGCTGGGCACTCTATCCGGGCACAACCTGCTGTAAAGCTTCTCTCCCTGGCAGGGTTAACCACAAGCCAATGTCAAGGGTTACCTTAGGAGGATTTTTGACCCTCCACAGTCTCTGTCAGCATCGATTGTGTACATTTCTTAAACACACGCCCTGAGTAAAAGCAGTATGGCTGCTATGCAACACGGCTTCAAGACGCACTCCCCAGCAACCCAGCACAGCCATATTTCAGTCTGCTGTACCGAAATATCTCTTTGTAGATATCTTGCACCCCACCCCCTCTTCCTAACTTTTCCAGGTATGTGTGGGGTCAGAATGAGTGCAGGGGATGGAGGATTAAGCTGAAAGGCAAAGATTTCAAATTTCACTGAGCAAAGCTGGGAAGCAGAGCGGTCACTGGTACCTCTGAACTCCCACGGCAAGGGAGGGCCCCTCCTCATAGCTTCTGCCCTGGAGGAACACTGCTTCCCCTTGGGCCTCTGCTGGTGAATGCTGGTGAGCAAGAGATTGTGGGTGCTTTCCACATTTTCTTGTGTCTTGGTTATCCATAGTTTCTGATTTTTTTTTTTCTCCTGTGATCCCAAATATTGCCTCTAATTATAAAACAAGGTTTCCTTCTAAATTTTAAAAAATAGTGTCCTCAGGGAAGCTTCAAAACTCCCAGGAAGAGTTTAAAGGAAGCTATGTGGATATTTAAATGAGTTCATAAATCCCTGGCATGGCACTTAGTAAACTCTGGCTAAATAGTTGTTGTCATCACTATTATGATTGCTGTTATCATTCTAAAGTAAGAACACGTTTAGGGTGCAGGTAGAATTAGCATTGAATGAAGGGCAGACAGCTGATTCAGGAATTAGATGGCACTTTTCGTGGACTATAGTCTGCTCAAATTAGCCACATTTATGTTTAGAAAACATATGAGGTGGGCCGGCCCGTGGCTGAGTGGTTGAGTTCGTACGCTCCACTTTGGTGGCCCAGGGTTCCACTGGTTCGGCTCCTGGATATGGACATGGCACCGCTCATCAAGCCATGCTGAGGCAGTGTCCCACATAGCACAACCAGAAGGACCCACAACTAAGAATATACAACTATGTACCGGGGGGCTTTGGGGAGAAAAATAAAATCTTTATAAAGAAAGAAAACATGAGGTTTTCAACTGGTGTGGTTCCTGGGAGCATGAAGGATGCTGACATCTTGATGTTTCTCCCTGTGGCCTGGGTGATGGGCAAATAATTCAGGGAAAAAAAGAACCTTTATTAACATAAAACACTGAAGAGAGACTAGAAAAATTGAGAGCACACAGGGAAAAGATCAGAGAGAACTGATTTCTCAGCTGAACCTGAAGCAAAGAAAGATCACTGGTCAAGAAACTCCTGAGAGACTTGTTTACCATATATATAAATAGGCTTTTCCGGGATAATCCTAATTTTAGATATTCTGTCCCTTTACTTCAACAAATATAGTCAAGGGTTCTGATATGTACATTAGAAAATATGACCACATTTAGCACAGAAAAACTTCTAAATGATGCATGATTCCCTCTGTTCCACATATTCTGTAAATCTCCTATAACTGAGATATTTTGAAGTTTCCCTTCCCTGAAAGGAGTAGAGAGCCACAGCTCAATGGCACACAAGTTGTTGAAAACGCATTTCAACCAGAGGGTGCCATTGCCTCTGTGGCTTCATGCCTCAAGCTCACACACAGGGCTTCCGCTGTTTGGGGTGCCAGGAACCCTGCTACGGATCCAAGTTTTCAAGGCTAATGAAGATGATTTAGATGTGACGTCTGAAAGGGCCGTGTGGCATAAAGCCTTCTCTGTATGAAGCCCTGGCACAGCTGTTCAAAGAAATGTGAGTGGGCGGGGAGATGGGACATGAGAAGGCACGAGGCCAACCTCAGCAGAGCTGGCCAGAGAGAAGGAGTTAGAAAGGATAACTCCCTTTTTTGTCTTAATTCTATCAATTTAACCCTTTTTTTAAAAAAAAAAGCTCCATTTTATAAACGTGGCAATTCATCCAATAAAGCATACCTCTACACCCAAGTAGTGAGATTTACTTTTTAAAATTCGAGATTTAAGATCACAGGATTAATGAGAGACAATACAGTTACTGGAATAAATGGCCTCTGATCATCTAGTTAATCAAATAAGCTTGAATGTTGTGAGAAAAATAGGTGGACTGTGATCTAATTACTCCTTGTCTTCATGAAGCATCAGGAAAACTTGAGTCATTCTAGAGGGATGATTCAGGAGAATATATTCCTTGGCCATGCCTTTAATATAAATACTCATCAGCCACTGAGGAACCTAGAACTTTCCAGCACAACAAGAGCAACACAATAGGCTTCTCTGATCCAATGAAAAAAAGATGTGTGGCCTTTAACTTGTAATCTTTGCTCTTCCCCCGACCCTACAACCCCCATGGGAGATGGACAAGCCCATAACAGTCCCTAATGCCTCACTGAGTACAGCCCGTCTGTCTGAGATCCTGACCTAACCGTTGAACTTCTCGTGCTTAATGATTTCTTTTTTTTGTCAGTTATTTTATTGAGGTCATAATGGTTTATAACATTGTGTAATTTCAAGTGGACATTATTATTTATCAGTTTCTGCATCGACTGCATTGTGCTCACCACCAATAGTCTAATTTTATCCATCACCATACATGTGTACCCCTTTACCCCTTTCATCCACCCGCAACCCCCTTCTCCTCTGGTAAACCCTAATCTGTACTCTATCCATGAGTTTGTTTATGTTCCACATATGAGTGAAATCATGTGGTATTTGTCTTTGACTGGCTTATTTCACTTGACATAATACTCTCAGGGTCCATCCATGTTGTTGCAAATGGAATGATTTTGTCATTTTTTATGGCTGAGTAGTATTCCATTGTATATGTATACCACATGTTCTTTATCCATTCGTCAGTTGATGGGCACTTGAGTTGCTTCCACATCTTGACTATTGTGAATAATGTTGCAATGAACATAGGGGTGTGTAAATCTCTTTCAATTGTTTATTTCAAGTTCTTTGGATAAATACCCAGCAGGGGGATAGCTGGATCAGATGGTATTTCTCTTTTTAATTTTTTGAGAAATCGCCATACTGTTTTCCATAGTGGCTGAACCAGTTTGCATTCCCACCAGTAGTGTATGAGGGTTCCCTTTTCTCCACATCCTCTTCAACATTTGTTATTTTTAATCTTGGTTATAGCCATTCTAACAGTTGTAAGGTGATATGTCATTGTAGTTTTGATTTGCATTTCCCTAATAATTAGTAATGTTGAACATCTTTTCTTGTGCCTGTTGGCCATCTGTGTATCTTCTTTGGAAAAATGTCTGTTCATATCCCACTTTTTGATCAGGTTGTTGTTTGTTGTTGTTGTTATTGAGTTGTATGAGTTCTTTATATATTTTGGAAATCAACTCCTTGTAGGATATATGATTTGCAAATATTTTCTCCCAGTTGGTGGGTTGTCTTTTCACTTTGTTCATGGTTTCTTTGCCTTGCAGAAGCTCTTTAGTCTGATGTGGTCCCATTTGTTTATTTTTTGCTTCCCATGGCTGAGTAGACATGGTTTTCGAAAAGTTTCAGTTAAGACTGATGTCAAATAGTGTACTGCTTATATTTTCTCCTAGGAGTTTTATGGTTTCAGGTCTTACATTCAAGTCTTTAATCCATTTTGAGTTAACTTTTATGTGTGGTGTAACATAATGGTCTATGTCAAAAATGCAAAGAAGATTTAATTCCTATGCTTCTCAAACTATTCCATAAGATTGAAGAAGATAGATTGCTTCCTAACTCATTCTATGAGGCTAACATCACCCAGAGACCAAAACCAGACAAGGACAACACAAAGAAGGAAAATTACAGGGCAATATCGCTGATGAACACTGATGCAAAAATCCTCAACAAAATATTGGCAAACTGAATACAGCTATACATTAAAAGAATCATACACCATGATCAAGTGGGATTTATACCAGGGATGCAGGGATGGTTCAATAGCCACAAATCAATCAATGTGACACACCACATTAACAAAATGAGGATGGGCCGGCCCCATGGCTGAGTGGTTAAGTTCACACACTCCGCTTTGGTGGCGCCAGGTTCCACCAGTTCAGATCCCAGGCATGGACATGGCACCACTCATCAAGTCATGCTGAGGTGGCATCCCACATAGCACAACCAGAGGCACTCACATCTAGAATACATAAGTATGTACTGGGGGGCTTTGGGAAGAAGTAGAAGAGGGAAAACAAAGAAGATTGGCAACAGATGTTAGCTCGGGTGCCAATCTTTAAAAAAAAAGCAAACAATGTGAGGAATAAAAATCACATGATCGGGGGCTGGCCAGGTGGTGCAGCGGTTAAGTGCGCACGTTCCTCTTTGGCCATCCAGGGTTTGCCAGTTTGGATCCCGGGTGCGGATGTGGCACTGCTTGGTGCACCACGCTGTGGTAAGTGTCCCACATATAAAGTAGAGGAAGATGGACACGGATGTTAGCTCAGGGCTAATCTTCCTCCAAAAAAAAAATCACATGATCATCTCAATAGATGCAGAGAAACCATTTGACAAGATCCAACATCCATTTATGATAAAAACTCTCGATAAAATGGGTATAGAAGCAAAGTACCTCAACATCATAAAGGCCATGTATGACAAACCCACAGCTAGCATCATACTAAATGGGGAAAAACTGAAAGCCATCCCTCTGAGGACAGGAACAAGACGAGGGTTCCCACTTTTTCCACTCCTATTCAACATGGTACTGGAGGTTTTCGTCAGAGCAATTAGGCAGGAAGAAAAGGTATCCAGATTGAAAAGGAAGAAGTGAAACTCTTGCTGTTTGCAGACGATATGATCCTAAATATAGAAAAGCCTAAAGAATCCACCAGAACACTATTAGAAATAATCAGCAACTATAGCAAAGTTGCAGGGTACAAAATCAACTTACAAAAATCGGTTGCATTTCTGTACTCTAATAACAAACTAGCAGAAAGAGAACTCAAGAACATAATCCCATTCACAATCGCAACAAAAGAATAAAATATCTAGGAATAAATTTTACCAAGGAGGTGAAAGACCTATACACTGAAAACTATAAGACATTATTGAAAGAAACCAAAGAAGACATAAAGAATGGAAAGATATTCCATGCTCATGGATTGGAAGAATAAATATAGTTAAAATGTCCATATTACCTAAAGCAATCCACAGAGTCAGTGCAATCCCAATCAGAATCCCAATGACATTCTTCACATAAATAGAAACAAAGAATCCTAAAATTTATATGGAGCAACAAAAGACCCTGAATAGGTAAAGCAATCCTGAGAAAAAAGAACAAAGCTGGAGGCATCATAATCCCCGACTTCAAAATATACTACAAAGCTATGGTAATCAAAACAGCATGATACTGGCATGAAAACAGACACACAGATCAATGGAATAGAAGTGAAAGCCCAGAAATAAAGCCACACATCTATGGACAGTTAATCTTTAACAAAGGAGCTAAGAACATGCAATGGAGAAAGGAAAGTCTCTTCAATAGATCGTGTTGGGAAAACTGGACAGCCACATGTGAAAGAATGAAAGTAGACCATGCTTAATGATTTCTTTAGGTTTCTTTCTGCAGAAGGAGCACACCGAAGGCTTTGTAGTAATAAGAAACATGGCTGCATATCTGCTATTATTGCCCCACCAGGCTGATTTCTAAGATTAAAGCAGCAATTTTAAAACTTGCTGTATTTTTCCTGATTATGATGTTAATGCTCTTTATGAAGTTAAAACAAGAATGATCTGAACTGATTTGAATCTTCAAGGGCTTGTTGCATTTGCACGAAATCCTCTAATGACTTATTCAGAGCACGACGAGAGTCACCATTCTCGGTATTCAGGAAGAGTATTGGCATTCGAGCCTCACTCGTGTATTCATCCATTCCTTCAACAACATGGCATGAGCACCTGATGGCACGGGAGCAAAACGTTCTCTATTTTAAGGACACTCAGATAGAGGAGGAGTTTATACTTGGAGTTAGGCCATAATTTCCCATTACCATGCTTTGGTGACTTTCTAGAAAGGGACCCTTTCTAGATTTTTAATCACATCTCACACTTACGAAGTGCTTTATCATGCACTAAGCACTATATATGCATTTTCTCTTTTCCTTCTCACAAAAAGTCCTATGGGGTGGGTTTTATTATTATCGTGATATTATGGATGACAAAATGAGGCATAGACAAGTTAAGTAGCTTTTCCAAGGTCACATAGCGATAAATCGCAACTGGGACTCAATAGCAGATACATCAGACAGCAAAGTCCATGCTCCATTGAGACTTTTGGGGGGGGGGTCTACTTACAAAGAACTTTCTCACATGTAAACTTTGAAACCACCCTGTATGTTAAATATTATCTTCATCTTACGGATGAAACTAACAAGACTAAAACATATACTTAGGTCCATTAGCTTTTTAAGTAAATCATTTTTAAATGTCAAACAATCATATGAACCATTAGAAACTCTTAAATATGATATTTTTCACATGGTATATTTTAAATATTCATCACCTAAGAAAATGTTAACGTTTAATTTTAACATAAAATTTTGCCAACTGCCTTTCTGGATGGGGTTGCCAGGTTTAACAAATAAAAATACAGAAGGTCTAGTTAAATTTGAATTTCAGAAAAACAGCAAATGATTTACATGGGACATACTTATACTAAAAAAGTATTCATTGGTTATCTGAAATTCAAATTTAACTGGGCATCCTGAATTTAATCTAGCAACCTTATTTCTAGAAGATATATTTAGTATGCAATAAACAAGGAGATTGTAAGCCAATTGGAAAAGATTAGAAAACTATTCCCTGATCATCAGCTAAGTTGGTACGAAGCACTCATCTGTGGATGATGCCTGCCTAGCTGCATCCACACTTATATGGTCTGGTTTCTGCCCTACCGAAGTTTACAATCCCAAACAGTGATTATTAATGTTAAAACAGTGGTAAGTTGATGATTCTTTTATGTTCTTTTAGTTCTTATGACTAAAACTTAATAATCGGCATTGCCATTTGTATAGTCTTTGATGATTTGTGCTAATTTAAGATTTACAAAAACTTATGAGGGCTGTGGGTATTCCCATTTCACAGATGGAGAAGAAGAGACTGAAAAGTTACTTGTCTAAGGAAACAAAGCTAATAAGAGGCAGAACTGGGGTTTAAGTTTCCTGATTCCAGACTCACTCATCTTTCCTCTACATTCTAAGGTACCAAGCTTCTCAAAGCAGCAGGCCAGTCATGGAGGGGAGCACGGGAAGGTGCTGCCAGATAGAAATGAATGTCCTGCGTTTTGGGGCACCTTTCCAGATACCAGACCTCCAGATGACAATAGAAGATGATGATTCTCTAAGGAAGTGTCTTCAGGTTGGCCTCAAGCCCCTCAGACTCTGTAAATGAAGCAATCAGGATTGGCTCTGGTGAACAACCAGAAAGGCAAGTTTTTTGGGAGAAAAAGTAATCCAGGAAAAGTCCAGGTCCTATAGAAGTGATCTGGCATCGCTCTAGGTCAGATTTTTCTAAGTGGATATATGGTTAATTTCACGTGTCAACTTGACTGGGCCATGGGGTTCCCAGATATTTGGTCAAACATTATTCTGGGTGTTTCTGTGAGGGTATTTTTGGATGAGTTTAATACTTAAATCAATCGACTGAGTAAAGCAAATCGCTCTCCCTAATGTGGGTAGGTCTCATCCAATCAGATGACCTGAATACGACAAAAAGCTGATCCTCTCCCAAGTAAGAGGGACTTCCTCCTACCTGATGTCTTCGAGGTGGAAAACCCATTTTTGTCCTGCCTTCATACTAGAAGAGAAACGTCCTCTCTTCCTGGGTCTCAGGCCTGTTGGTCTTTGCGCTGGAGCTACTCCAGCAGCTCTTCTGGGTCTCCAGCTTGCCCATTGCACATCTTGGGACTTGTCAGCCTCTATAACTGCATGAGCCAATTCCTTATAATAAATCTGTGTCTCTGTCGCTCTGTGTCTCTGTCTCTCTCTCTCTATACGTCTATAGTTCTTTTAGTTCTCTCCTACACAGACTGTACACTCTTGTCATTCCTGGCTCCCTAGCAGTCTGAGTTCCTGAGTCCATGCCCTTGCTGTGCCATTCCTCCTCAACTGTAGAAAACAAACATATTTTGAGCCAGTCGTTCTCAAACATCACTGTGCAACAGAATCACCTAGTGGATTTGTTAAACCACAGCTGACAGGGCCCCACTCCCAGAGTTTCTGATTCAGTAGGTCTGGAGTGGGGATGAGAATCTGCATCCCTAACACATTCTCAGGTGACACTGATCTGGGGACCACACTTTGAGAACTACTGCTTTGCAGTGCTTCTCAAACTTTGCTATGTCTATAATCACCTGAGCATCTTGTTAAATGCAGAGCCTGATTCGGTAGGTCTGGGTGGATCTTGAGGTTCTGTTTTCTAACAAGCTCTCAGGGACCCCACTTTGAGCAGCATGATTGTAAGGCTCAGCTTAGAATACCCCTAATTTTTTTCATAGAAAGAGGGCCCTCCCCCTCTATATCAGCGGTTCCCAAACTTGTCCGCACATGGGAATCACCTGGGGAGCTTCAAAACCTACTGGTGCCTGGGCCCCACCTCAGAGATGTGGTTGATCTGAGGTATGGCCTGTGCTTTGGGTGTTTTAAAAGATCCCCGGGTGACTCTCATATGCAGACAAGTTTAGGAACCACTGCTCTAAACTCCCAAGGCACCTCCCATGCCTTCATTACAACGTCATAGAGCTACTGTCTGTTTGTTTGCTTGTTTTGGCTTTGCTTTTGTCTGCTCTGCCTCCTGGCTCATCAGCCCCTGAAGCCAGGGATGGAGTCTTTGTTTCCCTCACAGTGTCTGATACACACTAGTGATTAGTGTTTGTTGAATAGATAAACAAATGGAAAAAATAAAAGTAAAAATGAATATGTACAAGATATCACCCGGGTTACCAGCACCCAAGAGAATAGGGTCTCCCGGAAAAGCCCTTTACCTAAAATAATTTATCTGACTTTCTCATAATAGACTCATAGGAGCTACTGCTCTTTACGTGTTCAACCTCCTTACCCTTTTGCCCTATGAATTCCGTCAAGAAACTTTTCTGATACTGCTTTTATTTCACACAGTTGATTTTTCACTTGCTACTACAGGCTTACTAAGGAAACCAGCATGGCCCCGGGATCCAGGGACACATGCCTGCCAGCTCCTACGATTCCAGAAGAGCAGGAGCAGGGACCACGCTAGCTTGTGCACTGACCCTCTCCCTCAGGGGAACTCTGTCCTTCATCTGTAGGAGACCTGGAGCATTACAGTGTGGCCTTTCACCCCACTGCGGAGCGGTCCTCTCCAGGGGCCAAATATCTCTGAATAGATGGTATCAATTCTCTTTCCTCTCACACTCTTCCCTTAATCAGCTGAGTGTACACTGCTGAATCCCAGATCTGAAGGTCCTATGTCTGAAAATGAAGTGAACAGTCCTGTGGGTTCGTGACAACGAGCATGGTTTCTTACAGTCCAGTGGCTTCATAGTCACATCTGGAAAGGGCAAAAGTTCTTCACGCTGCGTTTATTCTCAGAGAACCAGTAAGTTTTACAGTTATCCTCTGTGCTGGTAGCCACTACATAAGTTTCCAGGTCCTCAGGCTGCTTCCTGATGTTTGGAATAGATTTGTGTGAAGCTCTGACATTGTACCTTGCCCAAAGGACGATGCTGAGGCCCTGCAGCAATGTATGAGTTAGGAGAGAAGTTAGCTGCTCATGACAGAAAGCCAAATCCCCACCAGCTTAAACAAGTAGAATTGATCTTTTTTTTCCTCATGTGACAAGACTTTTAGCTAATGCTGCAACTCAAAATACCATTAGGAACAAGACTCCTTCTATTTTCTGCTCTACTGTCCTTAACAAGAAGACATTGTTGCTTCATGGTTGCAAGATGGCTGCTGCATCTATGCATTTTGTGTCCTTAATTCTAGGCAGAGAGAATAAGGAAGAGAGAAGCATTACCCTTTCCAGAATTTGCAAGAAACTGTGAGCTGATTTCACAAGGCTCCCTTAGCTGCAAGTGAGTCTGGTAAAGTGTATTTTCAGTTGGGCACAGGGCCAACTTATCTGTTAGGTGCAATACCTAGAGCCCATCATACTTTTAGGAGCCTACAAAAATGACTTACTGTTACTTTCTTTTAAAAGCAGGAGAAAAAAAGAATACAATAAATGTGAATATATAATAATGAATCCAGTCTGGATTGTATCTATCTTTATACCAATACAGTTGCAAAATATAATTTTAATTTTATTTTTTAAATGGAGAAGGGGCCCACAAAGGCAAAAACACCTAAGCACTGTGGAAGTTATAATACATCCCTGATTGGGATGATCCTACTGGATTCCCAACTGAAATGATGCCACTGTAGCACTCTACTGCTGTTATTCCCTCACATTGAAAACAGGTCTCATAGTATCATGAGCATTAAAAAAATGCAGATAAATTGTAAAAAATAATAGTGTTGAGCCCACCACATATATATCTCTGATTAGAAGTATCTACTAGTGCTTATTAGTTTTTCTGATGGTATATGAGAATTTCTTTTGAAATAAGATCCTGTTGTGCAATGGTAAATTTCTTGACATCATTTTCCAACCCAAAAAATCTTAGTAGCTTCAACCTTTGGCTACCCATGGTTTATCATTGCCTGATCTGCTAATTCCTTCTCTCAATGTTTTGCCAGTAAATTGGATATTACTTAGACCAGTGACTGCCGCAGGGTGGGTGCTTTCTAATTACCTGACTACCTGCACAGCTTGCCACCTTGGCCCTTCCCCAAAGGTCCACTTAAGGAAGAGTCAGGGCAGCAATTACTGTATTTTCATTTGTGGTTATAAAACAGTGGGGTTTTTCTCTTTTCCACAAACATTTGGCCACCAACTGCCAGGAGTATCACTTATAAGTCATTTGGAAAAGTCACTGGTCCTTAATTGTTTCCAGATGACGTTTCAAATGGATCATGTGGTTGAATTTGATTCTTATTCTCAGAGTGCAAAGGATAAGCTTGGCACCTCAAAGCATCATACGTGAGAGCACGTACTAAGGAACCTGTCCCTAAAGAGGAGGCTTTAGTTGACAGTACTGATGCAAAATCTTGGAAGTGGGCACAGTCTCTTGTTCAACTTGGTGTCCCCATGGCACAGCGTACATAGTGGCCAAGAGCCTCTCATTGAGTCTTGGTCCAAACGAATTAAACCTAAAAGAAGCTGACCTTAAAACCATTTTATGCTTCCAAAACCAATTCAGGATATTAAGTTTTCCTGGGAAAAACAAACTGTCATTATTTATGACCCTGGCAAAGAGGAATGCCAGTATTCAATTAAATAAAATATTGTCGGCATCCTGTTCTCTTAGACAAAAGGATAGGGCTAGAATCAGCTTAGGAAGAGAAAAGTAAAGAAAATGAAGGTTAAAAAAAAATGAAAGCTTTCTAAGAGGTGAGATTAATGGGTAAATTGCTTCACTTTCTAAACCCAGTTTCTCCATCTAGAAAATGGTGCTAACATTACCTACTTTAGAGTAGGTCATAGTGAAGACTAATCAAGATAATGTTTGTAAAGCAATAACACAGTGCCTCCCACATTTGAAGACCTAAATAGACGGTATCCATATAATTATTGCTATCATTGTTGCTTCTGCTCTTACTTTAACAGTGAGGTGCAGTCACCAGTCTAGGTCAGGAAATCTATTTCACGATTGTCATCTCTGTAGTGATAGTAATAGAAGATCAAAGTTGGGAAAGAAGACTATGAGAAAAGCATGTACTCTTTTAAATTTTTTATTGAGGTATAATTGACAGATAACGTTATATTAGTTTCAGGTCCACAAAATAACGATTCAATATTTGTAGACATTGTGAAATGATCACCACAATAAGTCTAGTTACCATCTGTCACCACATAGTTACAAAATGTTTTTTTCTTGTGATGAGGACTTTTAAAATCTACTTTTTTTTAACAACTTTCAAGTGTACAATACAACATTTTTAACTGTAGTCGCCATCCTGTACATTACATCCCCAGGGCTTATTTATTTTATAACTGGAAGCTTTTGCCTTTTGACCTCCTTCACCCATGTCACCCACCCCAAGCATGTACTCTCAAGTGGCATCTCTCCTTATCCCTAAATGTTCTTCTTTCATGGGGAGAGATTTCTTCCTGTTAGTTCACAGCTTTCAACCACCACGAAGAAAATCTCTGAGAAAGCAATAACCTGAGGCATGATTCTTTTGGTCTCTCCTAAATCAAGGAATGGAGTCTCTTGCACACCAAACTCATTTTGTGATTTTTTTAAAATTAATTTTTAAAGAATTAATCTAATGAACCATCTCCTGTGTTGCTACTCCCTTTAGTGACACAACTGTGTGCCACATTTTGGAAAATGAAACAGAGAATCATGGGCTTGCCTTGCTGTGGGTAAGTCCATACCTTGTGAGCGGACGTGTGGGTGTCCTCTGAACAGTGAGGATTTCCTCTGTCAATCATACACCCAGAGAGTAAGTCGTGCTTTGAGCCTGTCTTCGTAAAGGAGGACTCCTCTTTTCTTGGGACTGAGATGAGGTTAGAGGCCTTGATCCTCACTAAAGGAGCACAAGGTGAGTCCTCCTTTTCATAGAGGTAAGGTGGTCCCTTTGTGGTAGGGTGTACGGAGCTAAGGACTGAGATAGCCTGTGGAAGAGCCCCGTGGAAGTCCCTAGGAGGAGATTCTAGGAGACATCCTATCTAGAAGGTAGTTTTTAATTTTGTATTTTTGCACTATTAGTGTCTTACACCCAATTCTTCAATAATCCTTTGCTAAACATTGCTGCATAGTCTTAGCTGGTACTGGGAGCAACTACCAATGTCCACATGGGAGGGTCCAATATTCATACTTAGGGAGGAAGCAAGTTATGAGATGGCAAAGATGAATGACTAGTAAACAAGAAATATCAGTCCGAGCAAGAAGGCTGGCTGAGGGATGCAGGGATGACCAAGATGAACCATGTTCATTTAATGGAACATGAAAGCATTCCTAAGCAAATTCTCAAAAATTTACCAGGGGTGGTGGGAGGATAGAGAAGAATCTGGTAAGATTAGATCTCCACATTGCACAGAATGGGATTCCAGCCTATTGCTGTGTTTGTTTATTTACTGTCATTGTTGTTTGAATTAAAAGGAAGAATTACCAAAAAGCTGGAGAATTTGCCAACATTGGGGTTGTATTGGTTTGCTAGGACTGCCATAACAAAATGGCATGGCTTACACTGACTGGGTGGCTTAAACAACAAAAATTTATTTTCTCACAGTGTGGAGGCTACAGGTCTGAGATGAAGGTGTTGGCAGGACTGGTTTCTCCTGAGGCCTCTTTCCTTGGCTTGCAGATGGTCACCTTCTCGCTGTGTCCTCACCTGGCCTTTTCTCTGTGCACACACATCCCTGGTGTCTCTCCCTCTTTGTATAAGAACACCAGTCCTTTTGGATTAGGGCCCACACTAACGACCTCATAATCACTTCTTTAAAGACTTTATCTCCAATCACAGTCTTGCTCTGAGGTTCTGGGGACCAGGGCTTAGCATGTCAATTTGAGAGGGACACTATTCAGGGGTTAATACAGACGTCAAAATGCAATAACACCTAGGCCTTAAAGTCTAGAAAAATAAAACAAGGAGACATAGGTGACATCAGTGTCAGGATAACAGCCTTTCTCCTCTTTCTTCTGATCTCTCTTGTCTGCAAAGCATGGCATCCTTTTTAACTGATTATCTTTCTGGAAACCCCAGGCTATCTCGTAGATGATAACTTTCTAGAAGACTTTACTGGAGAAATGTCCCCATCAGGGATCAATGGAATGGTGTGGTGGAAAGGACTGCAGGGTTGAAGTTACTATGTGAGGAAGCCTCCTGTCTCTAGGCTCAGCAGTAAGAGCTTGGCTAAGAGATGACAAGTTTGTTGCATGCAGATCAGCTTTCTGCACTTGACTTCCCAACTACCTCTGGGGCATCCAATATTTCGTTCAAACACACCCAAGGCAAAGCACTCAAACACTTGCTGAACATTTCTCTGGCAGGTTCCCAGTGCTTCATTCTTCTTGTTAATGGTGACAGAGAAAATTACACAAAGGATCCAGGATGTTGATATGCTACTTGCTTCACAGTTTACTTCAAAGTCCCCTCACAGTTTTCTGAATTTTATTTTCTAGAACAAATGCTACTCACATTAGCATCAAGTATGCCCATGCAGTTATTCTTAATAGTACTGGTAGGCAAGTTTAGCAACTAACGATTAATGGCCATGCAGTACACAGGCTTATTTCTCTAATGCACTGATTCAACAACAACAACAACAACAAAGTGTAAAAATGAACGTGTTTCCATTGAATTATCTCCCTTAGCTCTTGTTCTTACATTGTAACATTACCTGGCATGGTCCCAGGTTCTCCTTTAGTTTCCGTGGCTAAAGATGACATCTAAGGACACCTATTTGATTCATTAAATTATAGAGCTAGACAGGACCACAAGAAATTGTTCAGTTAAATCTGCCAGGAAAACTTCAATGTAACAAAACCATCAAAGTTTTCCAAGGCAGAAAGGCAGAGTTTCCTGTATATTTAGCTGTCAGATAGGTTTTCCTGTGTCAAAGTCACTCTCCTGCCAGTGTCTGAACTTAAATTAACTCTAAATCTTTCAAATCCTCTGCCAGCTATCCAGTCTCAGGAAGAAGCCTGGTATTCCAACATTTTCCAAGAAAAAGCACAAAGTGAACTCTGAACGGTGACCTTGGGTTATCCTTGATATCTTGATTTCCATCTTAGCCATGGCCATAGCTAGAAGAACAGTTAGCCTATGGCGAGTCAAAAATTCTTGCTTAATGGATGATTCAGATGGCAAATGCCTTGAAATTTGGAGATTAATGCTGGTCGTAAATGTGAATTTTCAGGGGAAACTCTCTGCAATTTTTTTGAAGCCCAGTTGTTTTTCTTATAGTATGTTAGAAATTTGGCTGGTTGCTCACCACTTTACTGTGCCTCTGCATGGACAATCAAAGCACTCTTTGCTGTGTTCCATTCTTTCTCTGGTCTCTCATGTTGCTTTCTTTCTCTCAGTCTTCAGCAAAGATCCAAGTTTTTAAGAACACCACCCACCCAAGAGTGCCCCCTGCCTCCCATCTGGCAACTTAGAAATGGTATCAGTCAGTCCTGGCTCTGGATGCCGGGCTTGTGCTGTTGGCAAATTGGAAGTGAGATTTGCTCAGTGACCCACTGTTTGCAAACAAAGAAACCAAGGCACATGGTCACTTAATGGCAGGTAACTGGGGAAGGACTTGGGCTGTAGCATGGTGCATGTTAAAAGTATCTTCAAACCCTGGATTTCTGGGTACAGAGTCAAAGTTGAAATGCTTCATGAGTCATCGGTATAGTTGAACTGCGGTCCTCCATCACTGCCAAACATATCCCAGCTCAGACCCTTATTTCATAGGTGAAGAAACTGAGTCCAAGAGACATATGGTCATTTGCCCAAGTTCACATAGCTCATTGCTAGCAAGTTGTGTCTATAAGTTGGATCCCCTGACTTCTAGCTCAGGGTTCACTACATTATACTGCGTGGCTCTGAAGGGCTTCTTCACCCTCCCACCCCACCCACAATGCCAAAACCATACACAAAGACTCAAAACCATACAAGTCAGCTCTCTGCATGCCAACCAGGTCTGAGTACATGGGCTGTGCAGCCAAAGAGCATGAGGGTACTCTCTTCTCTCCACCTCAACAACCGTCCATTTCCCTCACCAGCCAGGCCCTGAAGCAGCTAAATGGCGCTCTGGTGGCTTTGCACACTCATTCTACAGAGAACAAAGGAATACAAAATAACAGATCACATGACTGGCCTCCTCAGACTCCCTCAGCCTTTCCCTACTGAAGTTCAAACTCCTCGGCTCCATATTAGCAGCATCCCTCAGCCTGCCCTAAACCTCCCACCTCCTTTCTCCCCAGCGGCTCCCTACTCTGTCCTTTCTTGTCACTGTCGTATGCTTGTCTCCTTGGCCAAAGTGCCCCTCCCACACTCTTCTAAACCTAATTCTAGCTGAACCTCCAAGACCCAAATTCTTTTTCCTAGGCCTTCCTCAAGAAGGATCCCCTCCACCTCCTCTCTGAAGTCAGCTAAGCATGCCCTGAACTCTGAGGGTGTAAAGTCAGGTGTTCTCTGTGCATGTCTTCCAGGTTTCTCTTTTCCTACAAGCTACCGTCCTTCTTACTGTCTACTGCACAGACCTTGTACTTTCTCACCTCTGTGTGTACTTTCTCACACCCTTTGTCTGGGCTATTCTCTTGCTTGGAATTCCATTTCTCATTTCTACCTATTAGAATCCTATCTATATATCAAACTTTAGCTGAAATACTACCCTCCATTAAACTTTCCCTACTCCTCTACATTCTAATGCTGCTATAACAAATTAACACAAACTTAGTGGCTTAAAACAACACAAATTTATTATTTTATAATTCTGAAAGTCAGAAGGCTGAAATGGCTTTCACCAGGCTACGAAGTATCAGCAGGTCTGTGTTCCTTTTGGAGGCTCTTGAAGAGAATCCATTTCCTTGCTTTTTCCACCTTCTAAAGGCTACCGGCATTCCTTGGCTTGTGGCCTCTTGTTCCATCTTCAAAGCCAGCAGCATTCATCAGAAACTGTCTTCAGTCTGTCTGTATCCCTACAGCAGGATACATTCTTTGAGAATAAAGACCGTAGCTCATTTGTCTTTGTATTCCTACAAGAGTAACCCTGCTACCTTGAACACAGCAGGTCTTCTACTCTATCTGTTGAGTTACTAAAAGTTAGTAATTTTCTCTGCTTCATCTTATATCTTCAGAGATGATTCTGGGAGATTAAATGCCTGTAAGACAGACATGTAAAGAGAGTAGTCGAAAAATGGTTCTGGATAATCAACAAGCTTGGTCAGCACTGGAGACAGGCTCACAGCATTCATTTTGGCCGCGGATGTGGTCACCACTCCATCTCTCTCACTTCCTCTAGCACAGTGCCTGGCACAGAGCAGCTTAGAGAGCATTTTCCGGACTAACAGAATCGGTGAATGTGTAAATGTACTTTATAGGCCGTGTGTGTGTGTATGTGCGTGTGTGTCTAGATCAAAGTATTTGAGGTTGGAAGGCTAATAAAGCTATACTGCTTTTCTGTTCCTCTTCAATGAGGCTCAACAATGAAGAGAACTAGGACTGGAACGTAAGCTTCTGGCTTACTTAGGTGAACATCCCCTCCGTCCCAGCTCCCTTCCACCTTAGAAGCAACAGCCTCCCGAGATTTCAGGTTTGATGTCTCACCAGCAACTGCTAAATGGGTCTGGGGGCTCTGAGTCAAACCCACAAGATTAGCCAGTAAAGCTCACTACTGAGAAGCACCTTGTTGGCTCAAAAGCCAGGCCATAGAAATATTTGCCTTATTTGCAGCTGACTCACTTGTGTTCCAGAACAGTCGGGCTGCACTTGCAGCCCTTTGAACTCTGTGGGGCAAGGGTGTAGCTCCACACGGTAAGGTGGAACCATGTTAGAGCATCTTACAGTATACAACAGCTTAGCACAATGCATCTACGCACAGGAAACCTGATAAAATAGACCTGAACCCTCGTATTTGCTGTTGGTAGTTCTATAAATTAGCGCAATTTTTCTCGCGGGTAGTTTGGCAAAAGATTTGAAAACTTGGATTATACATATCATTTTACTTTACAATTTCATTTCTAGGAACATCCTAACTTCGCTCTGTCATGGACTAGTTGCCCCAAGGAACTCAAGGGTGGATTTGGAAGCATTTAGCTGTTTTTTCCAAATTGTTTTTTTTTTCCTTTTGTTATGTTAAGGAGACGTAATCACCAACCACCCTGAACCAGACCAAGCCTCACCCTGAGAGCTATGTCTATGACCTTTGCCTTGTTTTTAATGCAATATCTCTCCAGAAGGAGCTTAGGCCTTATTACCATAATCTGCAGTGTATGTGGAAGCATGTTTTCCAACTGAGCCTGCACAAGCGAACACCCACCCCTCCCTTTTGAGTATTCATTCTCCGTCCAAAATAAAAGGTCCTTGCTTCCCTTTGTTCGGGGACACCATGACTTTGGAAATGATTCCTTATGGTCTCCTATTTAGTGCAAATATACTTTACTTTGCCAGATAACTACTTCTGGCGCAGAGTCTGATTTAACCTGCCAGGAGTGAACCCTCTTTGGTTTCGGTAACACCACCCCCACTGCAATGCCCACACGTGGGCCAAAAGATAATTTACACAAGTATGGGCACTGCAGAAATATCTATAGTAATGAATAATTAGAAAGAACTTCAAAGTCTATCAATATGGTACTAGCATTAAATTATGGTGTCATGGGAAAATAGAATACTAAGCAGGCATTCCAAACAAGAGAGAGATGTATAAACTGGCATGGAAAGTGTGCACAATGTGTTGTTAAGTAAAAAAAGAGAAAAGCACGTTGCATGTAGCACATCCAAAACAATTTGGCTTTTGAAAACAAAATCATGATATATGTATAATAAGTTATATATGCCAAGAGAAAGATCTCAAATGTAAAGAGGTTATCTCTTAGGTATGTGATTTTCGAACATTTTTGCCTTCTTTAACCATTAGAACTTGATTTTACAGTTATGTTTTGCTTTTATAGTTGGAAAAAGGAAGAGAAACCTATTTCTGAAAAATATAGCAACAGATGCTATGTGAATTCTGGAAACAAGAGAGGTCAGTAATGGGCATTTGGTAAGATACCAAAACATGAGTCTTCTTTCAGAGGAAACTGAAAGCCAAGAAGGTTGTAGCATTTTTCATTTTTCATTTTTAAATGAAATGAAAATGAAGATTTTCAAGTGAAAAATATTAACATTTACTTTCTTTTCCACAAAGTGACAGCCGTCACATAAAAATGTTTCCAATGACATTTGGATGTCAAGAATCCACTACTGTCTACGTCTGACTCTTTTCAGGTGCTTGTGCAGCTTGACAATAAGCTTAAGGAAATCTCCCAGAATCCCCAGGGTGAGGAGTGAGAAAAAAATACTTTTTGTTATTGAATTGGATACAAATACTATGAACAAAGGAATATTTTGAAAGTGGATTTAATTAGACTGTTTATGGTTTAAGTTTCTTTTTAAATGGTTCCATTTGTGAATTTTAATGACTTATCTTTTTTCCTTAAGTCTCTGTCTCCCTATATGTTATTTTTTTTAACTCCTATGCTCCAGCATCTAATCAATTGAGAATTCTTTACACGTGATGATTCTTTGAATTGAGTTTGGCCACCAAAACAGCAGGATTCTATCAAACTTATTTTTGTATATATGATTCCATATGTTTAAAAGTCAACATGCAAATATATGCAAAAATTCTAGATTTTTTTTTTAAACGAGAAAAAATTCTTCCTGAACTTGAAACCAGGCTTTATGGGTGGTGGTTCCAGGTGTTCTGAAGGTAGGTGTCTTGCATGTGTGTGTGGGTAATGGGTGGCGGACACCAATTTCACTTTCTTTCTTAAAGTTGCTAAAAATCAAGTCCTCCAGGAGACCAAGGAGATGCCTTCAGTGGGTGCTCAATGATGATTTTCTATTGACAGTTTTTTGTAAGTACTCTTTTAACAAACATAATTGCATCCTTCCGCTGTTGTCCCTGGGATGAGAACTACAAGACTGCACCTTTATACCCTGTCTAGTAACGTGATTCCTCTATTACAGAATAATAAATCCAATTATCTGTTTATTCAGAATTTCAACTTAATTCAATATTCAGAAACACTGCTATTTTTTTCTGAGTCTCATTTCCATCATTGGCAATCTTCTCTGCATACAATGTCTTCTGCTATAATGAGGACAGAATTTCAAAACCTTGCAAAATATTCTGCTTAGTGTCATAATAAGATCTTACAAAAGCTTGGTGCTATTTATTTCTACTTAGAATGGCCTCCTTTTCTCCAGAATCACAGAACTCTTAGCTGGAATTAGTGTACCAAGCAAACACTCCAAGCTCAAGGAAGAAAAGAAAGAAGAAAGGAATTCAAGTGGTTGGGTTATAAGAGATAATGGATCAGCGAATTCTAAGAGGTTTGGAGTGCTGTAAATATCTTCCCAGCTCTAGACAGGCCCAACCTCGCAGAGTATCACCCACATTCCCACCTCCTACTCCCAAGACCTCCTGCTTCCTACCCATGCACCTTTCCTCCTCTGACCTATGCGCCTTCCTACCTCCTGCCCACTTGCCCTCTTACCACCTATCCAGATACTCACCTGTAAAGTTGAGCTGATTACATATGACTCAAGACATGAATGAACATGTCTTTTGGATAAAAATCCCAACTCATTCTTTTTTTCTTGGCACATTCTGAGATATAAAGTGACCTTCCCCAAGATGGAACACAAATATGCCCTGTTCATCCCAGGCAGTGAATCAAGTGATCGTGTTTCTTAGGACTAAGACCTCCCTACACTGGGGAAGTGAAGCCAGTTTTTTTGATGTTGAAGATTTGGGCTCATGTTTAAATTATACTCAAGTTTCTTACTGATTAGGCCCTTATGATCTTTTGTGAGAGGAAAGGAAGAAAATTGAGCTTTTGGATAAAGCAGAAGTTGGAGTGAAGTTAGGGAGTCTAGGAAGAAAGGGAGGGGAGGGAAGAATGAAGCCCTGAACAAGGAGGATGCTCCAAAATCGCCAAGGGGGTACCAGGAAAGGGACAGAGAGAAGGCCCTTTATGAGGAGATTATCATTTCTGTTGTTTTATAGAATATGTCAGTCTATACAGCTTTGTATGTATATATATAAATGAACTTTAACATAAATTCTAGGGATGTTAATTAGCATATGAAGCACCCTAATCAGAAATCTACATATGAGCCATAGCTCCAAATATTGTCCCCTAAATATATGCTGGGGAGTTGTTAATTAGGGTGAGGCATATTAGCAAATATTTTTCCCAATTGGAATTAGAGATTTTCAAGATAGGTGGCTGGCCAGGAAGGTTTAGACAGATATGTTTGCCCTGCATGAATGAGGTATGAGGTCGTAGAAAGCCTAGCCATCTAATATCTTTGGGGCTGGTGCCCTTGATCCAGAACACCATTTGGTCACTTAGAAATGGCTAGACACTTAGAAAATGGTTCTCTTGCCCAATTCTGCCCAAAGGTTAGCTGATGCTATAGTCAGTATTTGTTGCTTTTGCTTCAGCACAAGATTTTTCTGTAAAGTGTGTGTTAAGGTGCCCAAAACATTGGAGAATGAGGAGGTCAGCAAGGTTAATAAATAAGTTGTATGACTGTCTTGGTGCCTCCTTGTTTATAAAGGTTTGTAAGTGAAGCTGCACTGAATCTGAGACTTTCATTCATTAGAATACATATAATTTTATTATAATAAAACTCTTGGTACAGAGGTTGTTCAAAGAAGGCATGTGGCTCGCACCAAATCCAGTAGTAGAGGGCTACTAATATTCACCAAAGAACCTTGACCATTGGGAAAGGCCAGATTGGCTTAAGGAGTTCTCAAAAGAGCCGAAACTGCTACAGAGCCAAGGAATGAAGTCAAAGCAGAGTTCTTGTTTGTCAACCACCAGGCCACGTGTGAAAGGGAACCCCATTTCACATGGCCAGCACACACTGGACAAATGCAAGGCCAGGTGACCTCGATGTAGGGATAGCTCAGAAACTCTCTTGATTCCTCTCCTGGTCTTTGTACACAGTCTGCCTAGGACTGAAAATTCTATGATTGCCTGCAGATTTTCATGCAGGCAACCTCCAACTCTTGGGTATTTTGGTAGTTTCCAGAAGGAAGTCCTCACTCTTCCTTCTAGTCCGAGAAGCGGCCACTCAGTCAGGCATCTCCGACTGGTCACTCAAGGATACCCACACAAAGTGGGAATTTGGAAAGGATAGTCACACAAGAGGTCATGTTCTGGTGACGTTTTCCATAAGATAAGTGCATTTCTATTATAAATGTCTAGAGTAATTAGAAAAAGAAGGCAGTGAGGGTAGGCAGTGGGGGAAAAATGGAGCCAGGGTTGCGGGAATACCACACAAAATAAGAACACAGAGAGAACCACAGAAGCACCAAAGTTATTATCAATCACAAGTGCAGATGATCATTTTGCCAAAGTGCTCTTCAGATAAAAATCAGACAAGTTATTCTTTAAGTATCTAAGACAACTAGAGTTGTTGATTCAGCCTATTTTGAATGTTTTCATGCTGCAATTCACTTTGATGTGTTTGGTTTTTTTTAAATGCATAGCTATTTTGCCTGTTTGATCCTTCAGGCCTGAAAAGCTTACATTCATGGGGAAAAGAAAGCTGACAATAAGGTCACTGATTCACCACAGATAATTGTTGAGAAACCAGCCATGGAGACCGGGGACAATGTTAGAAGACTTGGTGGAGGAGGGAGGTGACACAGAGGGAGGAAATGACTTAACTTTTTGAAAGAGAAAGTAAAAGTAGATACTGAAGACTGAACACTAGTGACTTGAACATCAATCTCTGGGGATTTTCCTGAGCACGTGGTGAGGTAGGAGACAATCTTTCAGAATCAATTTGTGTCACAAGGAAAAATCATGCCAGATGATTGTTTCCTCTATGGCTGTGATTACTCTACAGGTAGGTGGAGGTGCTTTAGACCTTGTGAGTCTAGACTTGAGCAAGGTTCTTCACAAAGTCTAAGTGCTGTCCTTGAGTCAAGATGGAGAAACAGAGGCAGCAGTTTCGAAAGCTAGTCCTTGAACTAATGCCAAAACAACAGTTGCTTAAGAGTCTCCTGGGGAGCTTGTTAAATGGTCCAAAATGCCTGTGCCACAGCCCTTTAGGCTACGGAATGAATTCCAGAAGTTAAGTTTTAGTAAGCTCCCCAAACGACTCCCATGGGCAGGCAGGTGTGACATCCCTGAAGGGAGCTGGCATACAGACCAAAAACAAATAGAAGAGAAATTTCCCAAAGGGCCAGGCAGGGCTCGGATAAGGATGAGAAGCCCATCAAATTCAAGGATGACATGAAACTGGACAAGATGGCAGAGTTACCATCCAAAATGATCTCAGCACATTAAGCCTAACCAGATAAAGATCAAAGATTAAGTTAAAAAAGAAAAAAAGGTCTGTCAGTAGAATTTTCATATCAACTATCACTTTAAGTCACATGGGAGATATCCAAAATTCAGTTTTTATTTGTAATATTAGAAAGTCAATGAAAAAGAAAGCAGGGTTGGTGGTGAGCACGATGCAGTCTATACAGAAACTAATGTATAATAATGTATTCCTGAAATTTACACAATGTTATAAACCAATATGACCTCAGTAAAATCAAAAAACAGCAGAAAATAAGTAATAATGAAAAAAAAAAGAGAGAGAAAGGGATGTGGCCATGGTCACAGGTCTTTAGGCCTGGGCAAGCAGACGGTTACTTATCTGGAGAGCAAATAATCATGTGATCACTTCGGCAGGAACCAGGCAGTTGCAGATTTCTGTGATTAGACTCCGGAAGAAATAGGTAAAGTGTTTAGCTTAGATCTAAAGAACGTAGATTCCATGGCACGCCTTTCTTGAAGTTATGGAATCAAGTACAAATGAGGCTTTTTGTATCCCATCAAAAGGTCCAGGCTAAAAGCTGTGGTCGTTAGTACCTTACTTAACTAGGATGGTACTTGCCCTCCTTCAGAAGTAAGCATCTTTCAATCCCAGAATTGAAAATTGAATAAAGAAATATTTTAGAAAACTAAACCCAGTAATATTAATATTTGTGAATTAAGAAAACTTAAAATTCAATCTTTTATGTACTTGTAATGTTTGGGAATTGCATTTGAGTAATAGCTTTGTAACTTCAATTTAAAATATCTAATTAAGTAATTGATTCAGATTTGTGGTTTGCAGTGAAATTCTCACTAACTATATAATGCAATATTGTAACACTTGAGACAACTCAGGGTTCATGATATTTATAAACTTAATTTATTAAACTTATATGAATTACTTAATACCTTGGAAACCTTGCCAATCAGGCAATTGAATTACTCTAAAAGGAAATAAAATTTATGAAACTTATAAATGCAGTGTAAAATATGTGAAAGTGTTCAATTAATTAGTTTTAAATGGGATCAAGTATTGTTCAAAGGCCATTAGAGTGATTGCTAAAATTGCTAGGCATAACTAGAATAACAGGATTTGTAAATTGAACTTAAAGCCTAAGGAAGAATGAGGGTATTAAAAATTAGTGACAATAAAGTGAATATCAACTTTTGAAAACAAAATAAATACCTGAATAGTCTTTTCTACATAGAAGAGCTATTCTTGAGTAAACCAAAAATCTCACGTCAGCTTGTCCAAGTTCGAGATGGACGGGCAGCAAGTGTGAAAGTGACTAAGGCTGGAGGTTGAGTCCTCGAGCTCCACTGGAGGTCTCAGAATGCTAAGCCTGCCAACAGCTGCTTCAGTCTTACGCTGAGCAGAGAGCAGAGAGTCCAGAGAGAGGAAGCTGATCCCCTCCCTCCATCCTACACTCATCAGATCCCTTGGCATATTATGTTCACTCCTGGACACCTATCTTTAAGACCAATTGTTGCCAACTGTCCTGAGCCAGTTTGATCATTCACTGACTCTGAGGTTCTTCTTTGTTTGTTTTTGTGGATATTTTGGTAAAGTTAGAAGTGGGTGAGATTAGTTATCTCCCCACAAAGTCACTACCGAGTGATAAGGAAAACAGGTCTCCAACCAAATTCTGCCATACATCTACCAGATGTTTATTAAACAACCATCTGTTGTTAAATAGACACCAAACAGTTCATACAATCTGAAATGCCAGCTCTCTGTGCTTGGATGTAATGTGACCATACTCTTCCTGGAGGAGTCTCTACAGCCCGATGTGATGGTATTTTACTGGCAGAAATCTGCAACTCCAATGGATGAGCTGGCTTCCAAAATTCACAGGACTCTCAGAAGTGCACAGGCTTAGACTTGTGAGGCAGCCATGCAGAACCTAACAAGATACTCAAGAGAAAAAACCTTGAGACTCAGACAGACGTAGGTTCAAATATTGACAGGCCTCATATACTAACATGGGAATGTTACATAATCTCTTTTGCCCTCCATTTCTTCATCTGTAGGCAGGGATAATAAAAACTACTATTTTTAAGGTTGTTTTGGGAACTAAAGGAAATAACGCATATACAGTCATGCACAGCATAACGATGTTTTGGTCAATGATGGAGCATTGAAGAGGGTCCCATAAGATTAGTACCATACAGCCTAGGTGTGTGGTAGGCTACACCATGTAGGTTTGTGTAAGTACACTCTGTGATGTTCACACAATGACGAAATCGCCTAACAACACATTTCTCAGAATGTATCCCTGGTTTTAAGCAGACTATAAATGTACATAGAGTCCAATAGTCAGCCCTCATTAAATATAAACTATTAATGTCATTGTTTTGTGTGGTTTCAGAGAAAGAACAAGAATTTTTGAGTGAGAGAATTAGAAAAATAGTGAGTCAATTCAAAGAGACAATTTTCTGCTAATTATAGTATGATAAAAATAGATTAAACTATCTTTTGCTGTAGTAAATTCCTATTGGGGCAGTATCCAAGAAGAAAGTGTCTAAGGTCTTAGCAGAGGTTTATCTAAGGTTCCAGAGGAGATTCCTGCTGGGGTAGAAGATTAGATGTAGAGAGGTCTCTTTACTTCTCGCCAACACACAGATTCTGTAATATTGGCCCATTTCCTTTCCTTGTAGGTATAATTTAGGTGTGGTGATCCACGTGTAGTCACAGGAGGGTTCTCTAGTCTTACTGTTTTACAGACTGAGAATGTGAGTCTATAGGGATCACTTTTTCTTCATTTCTAACTCTACGCCCTGTTTCTGAAAAACAGTTGAAAACTCTTCCACAGCATCTTGATTCTTGTTATAAACAGTGTGAATAATTTTCTGCTTTCACATTTCTTCAGGTGCATACACATTCACCAATCTGACATTTCGCATTCCTCACTTTACATCCACAGTCACACACATCTTCGAACACCCCTGCCCTATGTTTGTTTTAAAGGATAGGTCTCTACTGAAACAACAGGACCTTGTTTCTGGGATTAAAACTGTGCCCTGGGCTACCTCTCTAGCTTTCTGCCATTTGTATTTTCATGCCATTTGATTCTTGCACTATTTTTGTATATTTACTTGCCTCTCTGTTCTCTTTCCCATCAGGAAAGGCTGCACTCAGCTCTTTATTCCTGAGGTCCCTGCTGTAATGTTACTATCCGTACAGAAGTCATTTGCTGACTTCCCAGAGACTGAAATCACGTCTTGTCTGGACTCCACCTCTAACCTCGCTCTGGTTAGGTCTGCTCACCCTCCCCACTTCTTGGTTATATTTCACCTTGGGATTCTCCTAACACCCAAACCTGTGTGTTATTTTACTGTAACTTTTAACAAATTACAATCAATTTTTAACCAGCTCATAATATTTCCTGTTCCCATTGCTTCATGCATGAAGAGTCAGAGGAATCCTTTGGTCCTTGGTGAATAGACTAATCATAAAATGATATAAATGCTTTATAAACATTTAAAAATATTCACCCTCACTAAAAAACAAAGCAAATAGAGGCAACAAGGTAGTATTTTTCACCCATCAAATTAACAGAGATTGGAAAGCAGGCGTGCCTGCAAGCCTAGTGAGCGTGTCCTAGGACAGGCATCGTGCCTACCAGCTGATAAGACTGTAACTTGATACAAAGTTTTGGGAAAGCAGTTTGGCAAAATAGAAAAGGAAAAATGACAGATATATGTAACACTTTTGGAGAATAGAGGGTCATCATGGCATTATTTAGAGTGTGAAAAATAAGGAACAACTTAAATGTCCACTGTAGGTAATAGATAAGGAAGTTTGCTATGATTGAATATTTTGCAGACATTCAGTATGTTTTTCTCTTCCTCTATTTTTTTAAATTAAACTTTCTATTTTGAGATAATCATAGATTCATATGCAGTTATAAGAAATAATACAGAGGGATCCGTTTTACTCTTTACCCAGTTTTCCCAGTGATAACATCTTGTAGCACAATTTACAATCAGGATACCGACATTGATACAGTCAAGATGCAGAACATTTCCATCACTACAAGGATCCTTCATGTTGTGCTTTCGTACACTCCCTCCTGCCCTAGCAACCACTCATCTGTTCTCCATTTGTATACGTTTGTCATTTCAAATAGGTCATGTAAATGGAATGATACAGTATGTAAGCTTTGGGGATTGGCTTTTTTTCACTCAGCATAATTCTCTTGAGATTCATCCAGGTTGTTGCATGCATCAATTAATTTATTTTTTTTTTATTGCTGAGTAGTATTCTGTGATATGAATGTACACAGTTGGTTTAGCCAATCCATTGAAAGACATGTGGGTTGTTTCCAGTTTGGGGCTATTATGAATCAAGCTGCTATATATATTCACGCGTAGGCTTTTACATGAACATAACTCTTCATTTCTCTGGGATAAATACCCAGGAATGCAACTGCTGGATCATATGTCAGTTGTATGTTTGGTTTTTTTAAGAAACTGCAAAACCATTTTCCCGAAAGGCTGTATGTTTTTACATTGCCACCAGCAATGGATGAGCGATCCAGTTTTTCCTCATCTTCATCAGCAGTTGGTGTTATCATGAGTTTCTATTTTAGTTATTCTCATAGTACATAGCGATATCTCATTGTGGTTTTCATTTGCATTTCCCTAATGGCTAATAATGTTGAATGTCTTCACGTGCTTATTTGCCATCTATATATTCTCTACGTTGAAATGTCTCTTCATGTCTTTTGCCATTTTTTAATTGGATTATTTGTTTTTTTACTGTTGAATTTTTCAAATTAAGATATAGTTAACATATCATAAAACTCATCCTTTTAAGGTATACAATTCTGTAGTTTTTAGTATATTCAAAAGATTGGGTAACCATCACATTTTATATAATTCCAGAACATGTCAATCACCCCAAAAAGAAAGCCCATATCCATTAGCAATCGATCTTCATTCTCTTCCTCAGCCCCTGGCAACTTCTAATCTACTTTCTATTTCTATAGATTTGTCTATTCTAAGCATTTAATATAAATCAAATCATACAATCTGTGGCCTTTTGTGACTAGCTTCTTTTACTTGACATAATGTTTTCAAAGTTCATCCACATTGTAACAGGCATTAGCGCTTCATACCTTTTTATGGCTGCATAGTATTATATAATGTGGCTATACCACATTTTGTTTAGCAGTTCATTAGTTGATGGGCATTTAAGTTGTGTTCACTTTTCAGCTAAGATGAATAATCCTGCAATGTACAATTGTACACAAGTTTTTATGGGCCCCTATTTTCAATTCTTTGGGTATATACCTAGGAGTGGAGTTGCTGTGTCATATTCCAACTTTATGTTTAATTTTTTAAAGGAACTGCCAAACTGTTTTCCAAAGCTGCCGCACCGCTTTATATTCCCCCCAGCACTGTACCAGTATGCAGGAAACAGAAAGATTTAAGGGAAAGGCTCTGCCATCTCAGACAAGATATTTCACTCTGGGCAGTTAATTATCCCTCAACTGAGCTAATGATTCTGACCTCACAGTGTTGCAGAGGGACCATATGCGAAGTGATACAAGTGACAGTGTCCCACACATGTAATGAGCAAGCGGCTATTTTTCACACTCCTCCCGGGGCTGCTACCACACTTTGTAATGTCCCTCTGAGCTAATCCTCCTCCTCCACAAGAACTCACATCAAATACTCCCTCATTATCACATCTGACAAAGCAGATCCTAGCTGTTAGTGACAAATTAGAGCATTCCACTTACCCCTCTCTCCTAGAAAGCAGTGCCCCTCAGCTCTGCAGGGGACATTTGCTCTTCAGAGACTAGCCTTGGGATTTTAAGGAGCGAACTAGCACGGAGAAAGCCCCTGAAGAGGCGTGAGGAGCCACCCTTGCTTAATCCCCTTTCCTAGATATCAGACACCTTTGGCACAAGCAGCCCAGGGAAAGGAGAGGGTAGGAGGTGATCTAGGGCCTCTGAGCAAAAAAGTGACTGTCTCCCTCCTTCTCAGGGGCCCTGGGAGCAGCACTGCGGTGAGGAGCACAGTGGAGACTTTGCTCAGGACTGGGGCTGCCCAAAGTGTCGGGGGCAGAGCGCATGCGGCTCTACAGCAGCTGTTTAGACAGTACCCAGGGCCCCACCCTCTCAACTTAGCTATGTATAGGACCCCCCTGGTGCCAGCACATCATACAGTGTGTCCTTCGTGGAAGCCTCTGTTATTGATCCTTCCCAGACCTCAGCTATGATCTTTAAAAACAAGTTGGTTCAGCCACAAATAAGGGTTCTTATAAGAGGGCAATAGGAGTGGTGAAAGTTCCAGAAAACAGGTCACAGGAAAATTGGCTAAAGGAACTGAGTCAGTTGGCCTGGAGGAGAAAAAGGCAAGGAGAGCAAGATGTGAAAGGCTGTTGCATGAAAGAACGAGCCTGCTTAGTCTGTGCAGCTCTGAGAACTCAGCTAGGACCAAAGGGTGGGTGGAAAGTAATATAAGTGTTGGGCTCAGAAAGGTTTCAACTAATAAGTAAAGCTGCCCAACTTGAAGGAATCAGCAAATTAATGCATTCCTTAAATTCTCTATTCCATGAGGCTTTCATGTGGCCACATGGGTCTCTCAGTGAAATCGCTAAGCTGTGCATTAATGGCACTGTGTATTGTGTGAGGGAATAATTTCGTATTGCTTCTATGTAGTTGTGCTCAGAGGTAAGCCTAATGGACGCATGCAATAAAAGAAAAGATGACCCCCTTTTTCTGCCCTGATTCATGAGCTGCCTGCTGCTCTCCAGGCTTTTCCCCAGGTTGCTGCAGTCTCAAGGACTGTAGGGTTGGGAGCCTGCTGTATAATCCCATTTCTCTCACTGATCCAGGCCCCCTTCTCAGTGACCATTGACCCAGCCCTTTGGGACATGCTGGATAGAGATATAATGAAATGTCTGGAAGAATCTGGAGGGAAAGGATATTAGCACTAAAGAGATGTGAACTTCTAAGGGAATGAAGTAAAGACTCTAAGAAGAACTGCTGATCTTTTAAAAACAGACTCATGGAATTTGCAGGCCGGGAAGACTGATCCTGGGGACCTCCCTCCTGCCTCCCCCATGGAGTCAGTGCCTGGACCATCCACGGACAGGCAATCTGGATCTTTCTTTCACTTCCCATCAAAATTCACTGGTGCTGTGTTGTCTCAGGGACCTGTCCCCAGCAGTGCCATAAGTTCAATTTTCAAGGCTTCAATCAGAAGAATACTGGGGGAAATGAGGCATTGTGGCCAGGTGGGAGGTATTTCTGGCTGAGGGAGTTCCACAACACACAGCGCATAGGTGGTTGTCTAGCTCAGAGGTTTTCAAACTTTTAGGTTCTTATACCCTCTAAAAAAATCTTAATAAAGTAAGTAATACTTTACATCTTTACTAAAGTAATAAAAATCATACAATTTTTAAGTTAATAATAAAGTTTTTCATCCTAAGTTTAAATACTTTCAAAGGATGTAATTTGGAACATATTGTAAGTGTTTCCATTTTAAAACGAAAGTTGAATTTCTTTTGTAAATGTAGACAATCAAATCTAAACAATACGGCAATTGATAATTTATCATTCCATTTTTAAAAACAAACACTTCTTGGGGCCAGCCCAGTGGCGCAGTGGTTAAGTTCACACGTTCCGCTTCAGTGGCCCACAGTTCGCGGGTTCAGATCCTGATTGCAGACATGGCACAGCTTGGCAAGCCGTGTTGTGCCAGGCATCCCACATATAAAGTAGAGGAAGATGGGCATGGATGTTAGCTCAGGGCCAGTCTTCCTCAGCAAAAAGAGGATTGGCAGCAGATGTTAACTTAGGGCTGATCTTCCTCAAAAAAAAAAAACCCAAAAAACCAAAACACTTCTTTAACTTGCAGAAATTTCTTTTTTTCTTTTTCTCCTTGAACTTAAATTTTCATTCCACTTCCCCCAAAGAATTTTACCTTAATGTAATTTTTGTTTGAAAAGACTTTATTGATTACCCTATTACATTTATCTTCAATAAAAATGTATCCAAATTAAATTTTTAAACTTTTATTTTCGGTGACCATAAAACACTAAGCATTAAAAAAAGCTATGTGGTTGAATTATCATTCTTAGCAATACACCACTGATTAAAACAACACGAGTGCATGATACTAATTATTAAACACAAAAAGTGAAATTATATTGCAAATGTATCTCTCAATGAGGTGACAAACCTTTTTTATTTAGTTCATGTGTCTGTAGATGAATATTACTTATTGCTGGAATGAGACAGGAGTCAGAATCAATTCTATTTGTATTTTTTTGCTTGTATAGATGTAAGCTATAGGAATTGAAAGTGTTTTACTATAGAAATGTAATTCAATTCTTTGAACTCCTTCCATGTTATATGCCAAATTTCATATAATGATCTATCATTGAAAATATTTTTAATCTTCTGTCAACTGATATCTTCATTAAGTCCCTCTTCATTTTTCTTATAAGCAGTGAATTGGAAAGGACTTTATTTGCAAAGAGATTTGTTCTGGTCATTAGAATAATTCACTTTCTCAATTTCTGGGAAGTATACCAAAAGAGCACTACTAAGATTTACAAAGTTATTGTTATTTACCCTGTAACACTTTCACTTAAACTCACCTTTTTAAATCTTGTATCTTCAGAAATGATAGGAAAAACAGATATATTATTAATTTCATTACACTTTTGCCAAAATAATGCTTTTGATAAAATGCCTTGACCTTATTTCTTGCTTAAAATATTACCATTACTTTGGAGCTGTAGATTTAGCTCATTTATGGAAAATGTGTATCACGAACCCCACTGGCAGAGCCAATCTTCACTGTCAAACCGATTAGCCAAATCAGATACACTTCTGTCAGAAAAAAACTTCGACTTCATTTTTTAATTCAAATCACTATTTTGAGGATTACTATAAAAATCAACAAGAATTAAAGCACATCTTGTGAAATTGATCACTAAAAACAATCAGAATTAAAATGATATACATCTAATATAATTAATGCTTAAATAAGCTATAAAAACAAGATGATCAATACATTCTTTCTCATATAAAGTAAGAAGAAAGATAAAAGCCATAGTCTATGTCAGGTAAAATTGTGTGAAGCTACTGAATGCTGCCAACTGGCTTTGAAGAATAAATAAGAACTAGTGTAAAAATCAGAAATGCCACTAATGACAGGAAGATTCTAGGCTGTTAATCAGTCTAGTAGCACATAATTTTTTTGTTGTTATTATAAAAAAAGATACTAAATGTCGTGTAAGATAGAATACGATGAGAATTGACTATTGTTGAAATAAATATTTCACACTTTGGTTTGATACAACAGGTTTCGACAACTTTATTAATTAATGTACGTCAAATCTGAAAGAACCCGCATGAAAGTTTATCCTTGGGTTTTATCCATTTTATCTTGTGAAGATTTGGTATTCCCAAAAGGCATTCTGATTACGTTTAAACTAATCAGCATTGCAAACCTACATTGCTTTAGGTGTTCTAAGGTACTTTTCTTCCCGCTGAAGATATATTGTAGGGATGAGTATGGAAAATAATTGCTTACAATTACAGGAAGAAACCATTTTTGGTATTTGATGTCATCTACTGATTTTCTCCTTGATTCACTCTATCAGGACTCTCCCTCAAGAGCAAGGCATTCTTCAACAAGAGTCAGGAGGAGGAAGAGGAAAAGGCATTAAATAAAAATGGTCATTACTTCCATCACTTCACTTTACCATTTTTCTGAATTCCGAAGATCCATGTGTGAGCCCAAACACCTCACTTCTGTGTTTTCTAACATATCACTTTCAACGTGTGTATAAGAAGGAAAAGCCCAAAGTTCTATGGATTTCTGACTAATTATTAAAAGAACCTTTCTCTTTGTTTGCTACATCTGGGGTTTTTGTGTCATATGAAGGGCAATGTGTCATATTAAAATTAAGGATAGGTGAGACCTATATCTTTTTTTTTATAACGGGAGGAAAAAGACTATTATGAACACAGACTCTTTCTCAGTAGATCAATTTTAGGAAAGAGTAGAGTATATATAGAGGATCTGGAAATTAGTTGCCTTAAAACTATCCAGGAGCGTGTACTCCTTGGAAAGACTTCACAGACCCTGAGGGACACATACCCAAGTTTGAAAATTGTGAGTTTATCAGGCCTCTATACAGCCTAACCTGACCCAGTCCAAGATTTTTTTACCATGGGAATCTCAGTTACTGAGGGAGGGTAACTAAAGAGTTTTAAAAGACATTCGGAGGTGCAGATGGAACTGCATTAGTCCCTGTTTGGGCAATTGTAATGAGAAGCTTCTGTTTCTAGTCCGATGTTCATAGACCTATATATGCTCCGCCTATCAAACAATAAGATCTCACAAGGTCCCCTGGCCCTTTGCTGGTGAATCAGCACATCACCATCCCCTGAAATCAGAGGATTAGTGTTGCAAACTGACAGGCCAACAGAGGCAGGCAGGTGATGTAAATGAATGGAGCAGACAGGGGACAAGAAGATAACAAATGTGAGGATTGGATCCTGGAGAGGGCATGCCTCACGACAGGCAGAGGCCGCTATGCAGCTTCAACCTCACTATTACTAGATCTTCCAACTTTCAAGGGAAGTCAAAAACCAGCATTTTCATGTGAAATTTTCCAGTGTGTAAATGTTGGCAATTAAACCAACATTTTTATAAAACACATAGCAGGCAAAACAAAAGTCTACAGGTCAGATCAGATCCATGGCTGTTGGTTAGCAATCTCTGCCCAAAGGCAACATGGTGATATTTTTGCCTCCGGAGAGAGAACAAAGCAGTCTTTAATCAAAGTTTGCAGTCTCCTGCTCTGGCCCCAGCTAGCGCTCCAGTTTCTTAGCTCTGCCTCAGCACTTACTAACCCTAACCCTTCACAAGTCATTGCTGATCCTCACAGGTGGGTCCTGCAAGTTTAAAGCGAAGTACAGGGTCAATCATCTATGTCAAGCTTCATGGAGGCCAAGGGAGCTGTCAACAGCAAACCAAAGTCCACTGAGTGGGATAGAACTTTAGACATCATTTATGCCAGCTTCTCTGTTTTTATAGCTTCCAGACACATTCTCTAAATATTCCTTTCAGGGCTAATAGCACTAGGATTAACAAAAGAAGACTATGCGGTCCCAATATAATAGTTCCTGGATGCTCTCCTCATACGCCTCAGTCTCTGGAGCTCCAAGGAATGAAAGACCTCTTCAATGAAAGAAGTAACTGTGATTCTGGTTTCAGCTCTTCTCACTTCCAGCCCCCGACCTACAATTACTCTGAGCACTTTAACTTCAGGTGATGTGCTGGTTTTATAATGTGTCCATAAATTCTTTGATACTCCTCCTTTTAGGAGGTAGAGCTTAATTCCCTCCCTCCCTCTGAGTGTGAGCTATACTTAGCGACATGCTTCTAATGAACAGAACACGATGGATGATGGCGACTTCTGAGAATAGGTCACAGGCATTGCGGCTTGCTTCCAGCTCTCTCTTGAATTATTTGCTTTGGGGGAAGCCAGAGGTCAGGAGGACACTTAAGTAGCCCTGGGGAGAGGCCCATGAGTGGAAGAACTGAGTTCTCCTGCCAACAGCCATGAGGGAGCCATATCGGAAGCAGATTCTCCTGCCCTGGTCAAACCTTCAGATGACTGCAGCCTGCTGACATCTTGACTGCAAACTCAGGAGAGATCCTGAGCCATAAGCACCAGCTAAACTGCCCCTGAATTCCTGACCAACAGAATCTGTGAAACAAGTTTGTCGTTTCAAGATGCAAAGTGTGGTTGTAATGTGGTATGTGGCAACAGATAACTAATACAGATGCGCATAAAGCAACCCAGGCCGTACCACCCCCATGGCCTGGCCTCCTCACCTTTCTCTGTTCCCCGTTTAGCAAGGGCAGGAAGGCAAGATGTATCCCCTCACAGCTGTGTTAACATACAAGTGATGGGAGTCTACTGGGTGAGGACAATGGCAATTGTCTATAGGATGAAAGGTAATTAAGTTTAAGGAGGACTTCCACATTCAGAAGTATTAACCTCTGGATGGGATTACCAAAAGAGGTAGTAATAGCTCTATTTTATGAATTTTTTTTTCAGAAAAAAAGTTCCTTTCTCTTGTTAAGATTAAAAGTTGAGGCTAAATAGGAAATTTCACCAAAATCTGAGACGTGTATTAATTTCAAAAGTAGCTCCCCAATTTAAAAGTCTCTCCTGACACACACACTGATCTGCACTCTCCAGAGGCTGAGCTCCCAGTTTGAAGCAAGGCTGCCTTTTGCTCCTCTCCCTTCTCTCTGGCTCTTATCTCAAAAGTCTGTTTCTTAGCCTCTGTTCAAGAGAAACTCAAATATCTGAACCCAACCAGAAAATTTAGCAACTTGTGTGTAAGCCCAGTGGAGGTTTCACTCTCCTAATGGATGAGAAGAGAGCAGCAGGCACTTCTCATGCCCAGGAAGAGCATGAATCCCCTGAATTGTGGGGTTTCAAGGTCACATGAGACCTCCAGAAGGTCCTGGGAATGCCATCTTATCATCTGCAAGATTCCAGGTAGCTGGGCACATATGAATTAATGACTTCGAATCAATTTTATCCTCTTCCAAGCATAAGCCTTTTGTCTGTGTATAAGTGAAAATATTCCATGAAGAAGTAAGGTCAAGTATCCTTTGGCAAGGATAAAAAATACCACAGAGTAGGTCTCAACAGCAAGGAGTAAGAAAGCATAAGTTTTGAGGTATGTGGGAGTGCCCTGAAAGGGGGAGGAGAGTATAGAAATAAAAGGGTTTTGGTTTAATTCTTCTTTGTATCCAGAGGCAGCTCCACAAATACCATCCTAATGAGCCACTGCCTAGCCCCTAATCCCATAAAACCTTCAGAAGGGAAAATGCACGAAAGGCAGAGCTGATTCTCTCTCTCTTTTGATATTTGCCCTTGGGTCTACTTTTGGGGTTCTGAGAACAGATGAATTAACACGACCCTGTGAAAGTGTTCAAAAGTAGGCCTTTCCAATGACGAGCCAAGCCAGTTACCTTACAGCTTGCATATTTATTGAACGAATACTACTAAAATAGCTAAAATACATTGGGTACTTGTCGTGAGTGCATCAGTAAAGATCACATTGTTACAAAAGCCTGCATTTTCAGCAGTACACAACTGCAACTCTATATAAATGCCACAGATGCAGAATACTGTTTTCTTGCTCTATTTACACAGCTCATATACCTATTCTAACAAAGGAGGGAGGGGGGGAAATGCACGAGAAACTCAGGCCAATGGGGGAGCGAGAAGAGAACGAAGAAGTGCAGCGCATGCATCATCGATGTTTAACAGTCAGAAGCGCAACAGTTCAGAACAAAGCCTGCCCTGTAAAAGGAAGAGCTAAAAGACAGTTATATAAAAATTAAGGTGGGCTTTCAGACTGGCTAACACAACAACATTCCATGAATAGATGGTATTGTCTGATTTTATTTTTGTTTATCCATTTCATTGGGAGCAAGGACAAAAATGTAAAATCTATACCTTGCTTATCAAAACTGCCGAAAAAAGAGCGCACTGCCTTTTTTTCAATTTAATTTTGTAAAGACATTTTTCCAACCTAATTTTCAGGAAGGGTATAATTTTCATATTCCTACTTAGATGCCAGTTTTTTTGGATTTTTTTTCAGAGGGCATTTATTAAAAAAAAGAGTTCGCCCTTTTTTTTCCCAAATATCCTTTCAAACAAAAAGAACCAAAAGAGACACCTAAAAACGCCTGTCAAATTATTGCTTTTCTTTCTCTAAGTTAGGCAGGCGAGGCTACTGAAAGGAAGAGACTTGGTAAGTAAATTACAGTTTTGTGATTGCTCCCACTACAGTGACGGCGTGTCCATGAGAGCCAGCCAATGAGACGTGAGTCTCTCACACCCTCTCTGGTAGCGTTCACTCAACCTACAATGCTGAAGAAGAAAGCCACACTGAAGACACAAGGAAAACAAGTCAATCCAGTCTAGAGAACAACATTCAGGGAAACAGAGTACCAACACCTTCTTAGAACATGGAAATAAAAAATAACTCCATCAGAGCTACCTCGCCAAGGAGCATGTTGAAAGTCCAAAATAGCACCATTCATCAGTGTCTCAGGTCCTGTGGCAGCATCTCGGTCACTTACCACAAGGAAACAATGAGTTTCAAACTACTTCTATACATCAAAAGAGTACATGGATAAAATATAGAGATATACAGACAATTGATGAACATAAACTACTAGGCTTGTTACATCTAAATGAAAAAAAAAAAAAAAGGGGGACTCAGCCTCTGCAAGAAGCAGTCTGGAGCTGTGTGAGTGAAAAGGCAGGAGTGGACCGGTTGTGTGAGAGCAGTGGGAGTTTGAGTTGTGGAAGACGTCGTAGCGAACCAGGCCTGAAGGCCCACCTGTAAGGGTTGTAAACGTGGATTCACAGTGTGAAATTCTGAGCGTTTTCACAGAGTCAGAATGATTAAAAACTGGTTTGATGATACCTATTTGTCCACTGTAAATTCTCTAAAGCAGGGCTCAGAGTCCCATAGTTTCTTCTTATACTTGATGATTTACACAGAAAAAAATCCCATATATGATACCATGACCTCATCAATACCCATACACCATATGTAATACAAATGGAGGTGTTACGATTAAAAAGAGTGGAGGTAACTGATTCTTGGGGAGTGGAGTTCATTGCTGCCAAGGGGAGTCAGGGAGGCAGCCTCGGTCTCGTCATTCTTCTTGCGGTTCACTTCCTTTGGGACAGGAAGTCTTCCCTGAAAACCAGGAAGACCCACACACAAAGAGACAGACACACACAAAGAGAGAGACACACTTAGTCACGCTTCTGAAACCATTTGAAAAGTTTTGCTTCTCCCTCCCGCCTGCCTTTTATCCTTGAACTCCCGATGTTTTGCAAACCAAGTTTACATATTAAACACAGTTCACCTGAATGTAAATATTACGTCTGTGGGGGCATGAAGTAATTAAATACTAGCTGCCCTGGCTTCAGTAGAATCAAGTGCTTCTCTAACGGCTGTGCCCAGCCATCTGGGAGGCAGCATTCCCCAGAGGCAGGTTTCTGACTCTAGTACCATTTAGGGCCTGACATCAGGCTAGGTAAGAGGTGCTCGTAGGCGTGTTAACATATTTTTTTTAAAGAGTTCCATGGCTGTGGGGAAAAGCATAGTTGTCTCTTTTCTAATATATACTAAAAATATTTAAAAGCATATCACAACTTGCACAAATGTAATTTATATATGGTTTATTCTATAAGCAACTGACACAGTCCATGTGCAGTCAGAAACAGAAGTGGGTTCCAAAGGTGGGAGTGTTTGGAGAGAAATAGTGTATGGTTGGGGCAGGGTTGTAGGAAAGAGGAGGAGAGCGTAAAACCAAGGGCTGAAGAGAGTGGGACTCAGCTAGTTCAGATGGACAGGGGCTATTCTAAGTCTCTCCTCACAATCCTGATGAGTAAGGTTTTTGTGCTTCTGACTAGAATAATCCACCCACAGTGTGACTGACGATCCGTCCAGTACCCATGGGGCGACACTTTCCACCAGAACCATAGCAACAGGACAGGACAATGAAGCCCATTTGGCCAAGAGATGATATAAAATAAAAGTCCTGCTTTGCCACAAATAGAATGTGTGCCCCGATCAGATATGAAAATGGTGACTTGACAACAGTCTCCCTTTGAGCCAAACCATTAATTGCTGGAGTTTTCTTGGAAAAAATTATCCATTACGATTTTAAAAGATCTTTTTTTCCTTTTTCTTTTTTGCTCAAGTGACATGTTCTAATAGGACATTTATAATAAGCTAATTTGACCTGATATAAGTAGTTGGATTAAAGTGATACTCTTGCTTTGTGATCTATAAATTATTGCATTTGAATTTCTTTTCAAGAAGAATTCAGAAGTCAGGAATTTCCAAACAACTTCAAACCGAATAAATGTTTTCAGCAGCCCCAGGGCGAACTAAATGGAATGGATAATTCGACTTTAAGAAGTCTTATTTACTGTACAGATTTTCATAGTAAACATCTGGTGTGCCTAAATTTTATGTTTAAAATTCTCAGACTTTGAGAGCATACAACATTTTTAGGATTTATATAAAATCCACTCAGTATGTACTTTAATGCTCCAGTCTTAGATTGTGATTTAGAGGTTGTTTTGGTGTCATTAAATACCAATAGGACCAAATCAAAAAAATTAATTGAAGTATAATTCATCACTCACACATACTTAAGAATCTAGATAAATTTCCAAAAGCATTATATCCAGCAATTCCTTTCAGTTGTGGAAATTATTTCAGTCTCAAAATTTTGGCATACAATCCCAGGATTTAAAAAAAGAAATCCACTGTAATCCTGTTCCCTTTAAAATAATGTTTGTTCTCCTCCCCCATCAACCAGTTAGCATGGTTCAAGATATGACAAACTTAGGTTTGGGACAAATGAAGAATTCAATGGCTGCTAATTGTCATAGGCCATGAAGGAGAATTAAAAGTTCATAAACACTATTCCACTCAACAACCAGACTCTGTACATGGCTGGCCTTAAAACTGCTTACTTCAGTTCAGACTTACTCTGTTCAAAAGGGAATATATAGAACATAAGTCTGTCTCTATATAAAGTCTCAGTCTTACTAATCTTTCACCTGCATGGAAAATACACAAGAAAATGAAGCGAAGAGCTGGCTGGGAACTGGGTAATTAGGGGAGAGGCATTTCCAGAAAAAAAATGTGAAGGAGATTGTTTCAGATTTGAATTTACCATTTTTACTATTTTTTCTCTCTTTTGAGGCTCCCAAATACTCATGTCTTCATTTACTATTAATGTTCTGAGTGCCTACTACGACTTGAGTACTCTATTAGATTAAGCCGACAGAGATTAAAACAGAGACAGAAACAGTCCCTGCCCATTCTGCCCTTAATTAACTTGCTGTATGGGAGACACCCAAATACTTGGACAACGGAAAGGCAATGGAGGTAAGTCACGCAGGGAGGTATGCTCCTGAAGCACCTGGAAGGGCCATAACCCAACATGCCTGTGGGGAGAGGTGCTCCTGGGGAGGTGAAGTTCTGAGAATCTTCCCTTTGGAGGCTGGAATTTAGTAGATTTCAGTCCTTATCTCCTGTCCCTCAGGAGATCTTTCTGACCCTTACTGAAGGAATTTTAGGCTTCTGCAGCAAGGGGAGGGGATACTTTGAAGAGGAGACACAAAGATGTCTCATTGCTTCAGAAGTCAGGCCTTACAAGAATTCAGGCAAAAATAATCGTATCTTCCGCCATCATCCAGCACAGAATGGTGCCTAGAGGACTGAGGAACTTGAGTGGTCTAGAAGACTGGAGGAGGGGGAACAGATGTGTCCAGTGGTTCCCACAGGCTAGTTCTCCTGGGTGCCCCTAGAGCTGATCTGCTCCAGTTGGATGGCCCTCTCTGCTGATGACTATTAGTATGTGAATCCCCTGGTTATGTGCCTTGGACCAAGTAAGTCAAGATTATTTTTCTTATGATTATGCAAATATGTGCTTTTCCAGAAGGAAACTGCTGAAAAAAGGAAAAATATATCATGCCTAAAATACTATTCACAATTTAGAGAAGAAAGAACTTAAAATAACAGAAGAACTGAATCCCAGGATCCATTGTACCAACCACCTAGAGTATGCCTTAATGTAGGCGAGGCCTAGAACCTGGACTGGCCTTCCAAGAGGAAAGGGAGACACTGTTGACCTCACTGAGAAACTTGCCTACTCTTGCTCTACTGGTTGATGTCACCAGTACCAAAGAGAGGACCTCTGGATGCCTGAATGAGGGAGGAACTAATGAAAATACTATACTCTCCCTGGCCCCTTCCATTATCACGTCTTACCCTCAGCTGCTCAGGGGAATTATGGCCTGAGCTGGCCTGGTAAAGAATGTCTAGAGTTAGACTGCCATTGCTAGTGGTATGGTGGTATGGGGGTATGGGGGTATGGGGGTGGTGAGGTGGTGGGGTGTGCGTGTGTTTTAAGTAAAGCTCCAGTATTTAAGCTCACTGTGACTTCTACTGAAGAAGATCAGCACAAGTCTAACTCAGGCAGGGCCAAAATCATTTTGTTCACTTACTTTCCTGCCAATGACTTCAACCTTGACCTTCAGAAATTCTCTGGAAAATTTAAAAGTGATTTAGAATTGTTTTCTTTCATCGTAAACTGCCAGTTGACCCAATCTCTTCAAATTCTGCCTGTCAGTAAGAGACAGGGAATTGCTAAAACCATTCAGGGTAAATAAGAGAGTTTCTCAAACAGTGAAATGCCAGTGATAGCTGGGAAGGCCTCGCCATTGATCAGTTACACTTATGAAACTTTTAAATGGAAATTTTTTCAATGGACTCTATTTTTCTTTATTAATTGCAAAATCAGCAGGTCAGTGGTAAAGAGTACAATCCTCCTGCTTAAGGTCAAATAGATATTTACCCTAACAGGCAAAGTCCAAAGGTATCTACAGTAAAAACTGGTAAATGCTTTTTTGTTGTTTGTTTTCTGGCAGTGGTGCTAAAATCTAAAATGTAAATTTTACAAATTTTCTTAAGGCAGAAAACTGTCACACCTAAGATGTCAGAACCATGAAAGCATGTTTATACAAAATATTTTCAGGCCTAAAAAGTAGAAGAAAAAAATATAATAGTTTTTTATGTTCTTTCTGTTTTGTTTCATGGTTAATATTATCAGACACTCAGGCATTATTACCAGACAAAACTGTCATCATCTTAGACTTTTAAGACACCCTTTAGTTCGATCATCATATTTGAGTTTATCTACCCAGGAATGGAATAAACAAATTAAAATTCTGTAAAACGTACATTTGATAAATTGATTTTACGATTCTTAAATGAAAATTTGCTTTGGACTCTGGAGTTGTCAAGAAAGGAAGACAATGTGAATTTTAAGATTCATAGGACTTCAGGATACAAGTTTTTTTTTTAGTGTATGTTATTTCCAAGGTCATAATAGTATCAGGTTAATGGATTATTGTAGTAAACTATAATGGATATTAAAATAAGAAAGAAACAACTGATTTCTTTGAAAAAATTGCTTCTAGACTGACAAAACATTAACAAAATGGCAGCTAGCACTCACCTTAGGAAGCCTTCCCTCCATTTCCTTGTTTGGAAATGGTTCTTGACTGACCCAGACAGAGAGCTCTGGGTAATAAACCTATAGAGACATAAAAGTACACACATTCAGATTCAAAACAGGATCCACTCTGAAACCACATGGGATCAGCTTACTGAGCTCAATTCTCCTCAAAGGTCGCTTACTTTACAATTGCAACTTAGAGCGCTGGGAAGCGCATCCACTCTTTCAGACTGTTAGTGTGCTTCTGAAGGTACACTGCACTCAGAAGAGCTGGGCTCAATGTCTTCCAAGACTAAGTTCAATGCAGCAGAGAGATCAACCAACGTTATCTTCAGCACACAAAGTGGCAGCTTCATGGCATGACTGGCTGAGAAAACTAAGGCACTGGGGAGGCCTAACTTTCAAAGCAACCCTAGAGCATCCTTGCAAAACTCCATGTTTTATGAGATAAATGTGCCCAGCACCCACCAAACACTGTTAGGGGTACCCCAATCCTTTACTAGAAGGCTCAAGATTATGCACAAAGCATAAGGAGGAAGGGAAGCAGCAGCCTGCCTTCTCCTCAAGTCCATGTGGCCACTGACAACACTGCCCAGCCGCCCGAACGTAGCCAAGTGTCTGAGAGGGGCAGGGAGGTGGGCAGCATGGCCATGAATGACTCTGAGAATACTAGCTGATGAACTTGGGGGTGGGGGCAGCGCTGGGACAAGGCAGAGTGAGGCAGATGGAGGAATTCTTCTTTAAATATCCAAAGGGTTATTATCATAAGGTTGCTGACCCGCTATTCTCCATCCCTGGTAAAGAAAGGAGTAGGGGGTTAGGACTTAAATTACAACTACAGATTTAGGCCACCTCTAAGGAAGAATTTGGTATAAGAATTGTTAAATTACTAAAAGAATTTAGAGAGGAAAACTGTGAAACCTTAGAATCTAACAACCATCTGTCAGGGCTAATTCACATTTGATATAGCCCTGCTTGAAGGCAGGGGAGGAAATCAGAAAGGATTCCCTCCAGATCTGATTCTCTAAATGCTGTAAATAAGCCTCACATTTAATAAATAATATTAAGAATCATACTGAATTACTAGGTTAACAAACAGGCGTCTACGTCGTTTTTGGTTTGGGAAGCACTACATGTGGCAGCCTGATGGCTGGGCTAATGCAATGTGCTCAATGTCCCCATCAATCCATTTGGTCGGGGGTGTGAGGTAGGCAACGGGGATGGCTGTGCCGATCCTTTAGAATAGTCTAACAGTAACCATCTTTGCTCTACTCCAGTAACATTTATGGCACATCCCATAATGTGTTCGCAAAGCAGTTTTGCACACATTACCTAATGTATTCTGACCATAAGCCTGTGAATAGGTCTTATCATTACAGATGAGGAAACTGAAACTCAAGAATGTCACCCAACTTGCCCAATGTCACACAATCAGTGTAGGATAGGTCTCAAACTCAAACCAGGTTTCCAGATTCTAATCTTCAGTTCTTCCCACTATCCTGATGCCCTCAAATTATCCCAGAATGCAAATTGCCTACCACCTTTCTTTGAAAACGACGCCAGTCCACAGCCACCACACACATTTAGGTCTTAAATATTTGAGAGCCCATCCTGCAAGAACTAGAGCTACTTTCTGACTTTGGTCTGGGTCTGCTTCCTGGGCCATGTGGTTCCCCCAACCCCAACCTCTTTCTTCTAGCTCAGCTTTCCCCCCACTTGGCCCAGCTCCTCCTAGGAAAATCCCACTATCTGCCTTGTTTGGGACAAATAGCCACCCCTGGCATTCCGTTTAACCAGAAATGGGTGAAGAAAACAACACTGCAATCTAAAATACACAAGCTTTTTTTACGGCTTAAAAAAAGTCACAGCACACAATATTCCAGCTAGAGATTAATTTTAGGAGACCCCAAATTGGGATCAACTGTGAATTCCCTTACTATAAATAGATACAAAATGATTATGTCTCTACATTACTGCTTTTAAAGGCATGTTTTAAATACAATTAAAAATATTACCCATATTAGCGAGAAATAAAGTTTCATTGCAAAACAATACGTTGATAAAAATATGTGTAAAAACTTAGTAGGCACATGGACGCAACGAAAAGCAAAATCATGTAAACGTTGTTGTTACGTCTGCGTTCTTGTACTTTTCTACGATAATCCATTTTAACAAAATGACACTGCTTTAGCATTTAATTCCGGGTTCAAAGCATCAATACTAAAGCCACCCAAGTCTGATTTGTAGGAAAAAATAGCTTGCCTCTCAGAAGTGATTAAACTTATTATTCTCACAATTTGTTTTTCCAAAAACTTTCCTTTTCTTAAGGAAGAGTCACTGATTTTTTGCCAAAGAACTCAGGAATATGAGTATCTGATAGCAAAACCTACAACTAAGGAAACTTCCTCCCCTACCTCAAATTAGTCCTTATGAAACATTAATTTAGCCACAAATTGACCAAGGGCATTTCTAATTAGCATTTTTCTGGTGTTTGTATCATAAAGTAATCATTGTATACCTTAGGAAAAATAAATATCACTCTGGCCTTCTGGTACATTCTTCCATGGTAGGGATACATGAGTCTCAGAGACATTCTTAAAACCTACCTGGCTGGTCTCTAAGAACTTAATATATCCCTGGACAAAGTATCTAAAGGGGATATTTACACTTCTTTTTTTTGGTTCTGGAAAAAGGGTAGTAGATTATTGGAAATACATGCTACTACATTACAGCTCGGTTCTTTCTTATACCTGTGTTCGGAGACTCCAAAATGAAGGACTTAAGAGAAAAGGTCTATGACAATCATTACTCTTGCTCTCAAATAGCTTAGAATACCTTTGTCCACGCATGCATTCACCAAGAGTTTGTGAAACACCTGCAATGTGCTGGACACGGTTAGGTTCTGGGAGTGCAAGAAGAGAAATATAGTTCCTGCCTTCTAGGAGCTCAAACCTAGGGCATGGGGTAGAGCAGGGGTGGTAGACCCTTTAATAGATCACTTGAAAAGTGTGTGCTATGGGCTGAATTGTGCTCCTCCAATCCATATGTTAAAGTCCTAACCCCTAGTACCTCAGAATGTGACCATATTTGGAGATATGGTCTTTAAAAAGGTAATTAAGTTAAAATGAGGTCATTAGGGTGGGCCTTAATGCAATGCGTGTCCTTATAAGAGGAGGAAATTAGGACACAGACAGACACAGAGAGAAGACCAAGTGAAGACAGAGGAAGAAGTTGACTATCTACAAGCCAAGGAGAGAGGTCTCAGAAGAAATGAACCAACCCCACTGACACCTTGACCCCAGACTTCTAGACTCTAAAATTGTGAGAAAATAAATTTCTGGTTTTTAAGCCACCTAGTCTATGGTACTTTGGTTTGACAGCCCTAGCAAACTAATACAGTGTGCTTTAAGTGCAATTAAAAAAAAAGAAAGAAACCTATAGGTTATGTCAAATGTAACAGCCATTGGAACAGGTACCAACAGACTAAGAAACAAACAAAACCAACATTTACCAAAACATCCAGTAATGCTGTCAAGACAGGAAATGGGGGTGGCATTGATAGTTGCCAGATGCAAGTCAAGGAAGAGAGAAGGTAAGCCCCATGTGGGGAAGCGCCCCTATGGCCAGGAGGTCTCCCTGAAGCTTTCAGGGGCCACAATAGTAACACTGCAAATGCAACTCCATAGGTTCCTGTGCCGTCACATTTTTACCTAGTTCAGAATATTAGGAGCTGACAATGACCCCATGATCGAGGCTTTTGAGTGCAATAGTAGGTAGATCAGAAAACAGGGATAAGTCGATCTACCTTTCTGGAGTCCACTTGTTCTTGCCAGCCCCTCAAGCTGTTTGTTCTTGGTACTTGTCAACTGATGCTCCAAAGGTGGACACATGGCTTTAATTGTACTCCTTTCATTTAGTTTTCTAATTCAAGTTTGTGTTTTTCATTAAGACCACTTAAACTTGCTTTTTCCTTTTTAAACTTTGCTGAGTTCTCGCTCTCTTGGTGGTGGTGGTCATGTGCATCTCAGAAATGCAAGCGTGGGAATATCTTAAAATTGTTGCTTTATTAAATGAGTAAGCCAAAGTTTGCCTTAATCTTCACAAGAGAAGTATGTATTTTTTTAAAACTATCTTCCATACATAAAATAAACAATTGTTTTTCCTTGCTCAAGTAAAATCCTCAAAACCCTCTAGAATACTATTCTTCTAGAAGTCAGAAATCAGAGAAGCTATAACCTCAAAATTAAGAAAACATTGTAAAAATATAGGAGAAGAAAATTTTATTGTTTTAAATTGGAGAATACAAATGTTTTGCTTGAATTCTGAGAAAGGTTGAGTGTTTATGTTTGTCACTGAATATATTAAACGCACCTTTTTCTACAATGCTACATTTATCTCATTAACGACTAGGTTTAAAAACAATTGAACTGACATGAAAAATTACATTGGTTTAAATACACTAATCATGATCCATATGGATTTAGATATATACGAGCAACTCAGGTAAAACCAATTTTTTGCTTTGAAGTACATTTAATATATTTAAACCCACTATGTATTTAAATAGAGTTTTGTAGTGAAAGGTACTATTTCTTACTGATTCTCTTAAATCTATTTGATGGTTGCACATTTAAGTTTCAATTGTCTATCACAGCATACAAGTTGAGAATTAAATGATCATAGGTTTTGCCTTTTAAATATTTCTTTCGAGGCTTGCTTTACTCTCTGGACAATGCATCATGAAAAATACCTTCATTGTTTTAAGTCTATAAGGCAATTAACTTGTCTATGATTATTACTTGGCATCCAAATTAGGAAAATAAAATGAGGGGGGAAATGAGAGACCACTCATACAAGGTCCTTAAAAAAAATGCAAACTAGATTATCACTTAAATTCTTTAACCACTTTTAAACTTCTCATTTCAAAACTTGCTATTTTTCATAAATATGGGCCACATACAAAATCAATCTAATTGACATGTTTCCTTCTAATACACATGTAAAATTTGAAGTATATGTATTTATTACCTGTTTCTAAGTCTGTATTTTCCTCTGTTCACTTACTGTCTTTGTCACTATTTCCTTAGGGAGACTGTTATATGAGAATGACCCTTGAAGGCAAGGTCACGGCTTTATTCAAAGCCAAAGTACACCACATACATATATGCTGCTTAATTAATTGGTTAACTATCTTCTCAGAAACCTGCTATGAAGATGCTGCATGGCTTGGTTGTTAACGACCATAATTATAGTATTATTTTCTGTCCTTGGTGGGGTTCTGTGTGCTTAAAGAATCACACACATGGCCCTTTTTTGACTTAACAAGGATAGGCGCCCACCCCTTGCAGTCAGGAACGCTGACTAGGGCAGCAGGTGTCCGACCTGCATAATTAATTCTTTGAGCAACAAAGGGGTATATTTCATAATCTCTCTTCAGTAATTGTGTGTGTCTGCGTGTGTACATGTTCCATTCTGCCTAATTGGCTGGGAGGCTGTGAAACCTAGTACTGTAATACGAGAAGAATTTACGTGCATATGCATGCACTTCATTTCTACAAATACCCTTTGAAGTGGTGCTATTAAGAATCTCCCTCAAAAGCCACTCTGCACCCAGGTGTTGCTGGTCATGTGAGAGGGCAGAATGTAAACTGAAACCATAAATGAGTTACAAGGATCATTTTCTCTGAACAGCATTACATCAAAGATCAGATAGTGCCAAAAGATGATGCACGGAGCTGTCTCTCTAGACACCGAGCCTTAGAGATCCGCCTAACCCTGTGAATGCTGCTTGGAGATGCAACACACAGTGGAGGAGATGCATTGTACTAGACGGCAGAAAAATAAGCACACGGAACATTGGGCCATTTAGATAATGTACGTAACCTCTGCACATTCTGGGAAGCAGAATAAAAGTGTTAGTTGGTGCCTAAGTTGGCAAACACTCCGGTTCGGGAACTAAGTGAAACGGGCAGCGACCTAATTTAAATACACACGCGCACACACATGCAAGTACGCACACACAGGAGCTGGCTGTAACAACAGATAATTACAAAGAAAGCATTACAAACACATGACTATTGCTCTCAGCCATAAACATCCTCCTGCTGGAAAGGAAAGGATGGCCTTTTAGGGCACTCTTGTATTATAACCCCTGCTGACACTCCCAGCTTTTCTATCGCCTGACAGGCCTTCACCTGTAGAAATGGGGGCGGGGGAGACAGCGACAGTTCATAGCTCACAAATTGGTTAAGCCTATTGGCATTAGCTTTGCTTCAGGTACATACGTCCACTATGGGCACAGAAAATGCCCACATTTTATTAATATTGTGCAGCAGATTATGTTACTGCCCAACATTACATGTCAGGCAGCCAAAAGATTTCTAATTCTTTACTTTGTGAGCTGGGGTGTCTGAAACAAGCTGTGTAGACTTTAACAGTGGAATCCTCTAAATTTACTCTGCTCGCCGTGAAGCCATCTTGAGAGGCCGCTGATGAATATGTGGGAACCTGACAGCTGTGGAATTTTATTTCTAGATTTCAACGAGGCAGAGAAAGGAAAAGGAAATCTCCTCGCTGGCAACAAAATGAAAGTGTTTACATGTGAAATTAATCGTCAGCACAAAGAGCTTTCACAGCCACTCTGTTCCACAATATAATATTCTGCTTGTTTGGCTGCCCAGTCTTTTAAAATTTGATTTCTAAGAATAACAGCAAAGACTTTCAAGAGGAGCAACAAATCAAGTCAGAAGCAAGCCACAAAAGGTTAACATCATCCGACCCTGCTTTTTCACCACTGTTTAAACTAGTCGTTGTGTGAGTTTTCAGGGTTGGATGGTGCGTTGGGTGAAGGCAGGCTGCAGCGGCAGCTGGCTAATTCAATCTTGGTGAACACGGAGGTCAGCTGTAAACATCTGTGTTGCGCCAACTCCTCCTCTCATCCTAGCTTCATTCCTTTCCAATGGGAACATGCTTAGCACAAAGCAATCCACCTAAAGACTCCATAAATCCAAAAAAGGGAGTTACTGATCGAGGAATTCTCAGATTTCTGCCAAGGCACCCTCCCCTGGACTGGAGGTCAGCCTGGTACAGTAATCAGAGCCAAACTGTGGACTGGACTCAAGGAATTAAGTTCAACACTTCAAATCTCGACTTGTAATGGGCGATTTTTCTTTTCCGTGATGAAGACAAAACAAAGTACAAACAGCTGATAACAGCCCAAAGTAAACCAGGAGAAAAAGGACAAGAATAAAGCTTGGAAACAAAGCTCCTAAGGGATATCTAAGAAGAGATTTTCCAAAGGAAGGGAGAAAATAAAGCAGCTTTTTAAAACTCTGGTTTGAGATTAAGCAGTTTGTGAATGAACAATAAGAAAGTAAAGGCCACAAAATAAGATATTTGCTCTTTTCAGCAGAAAAAAAATACTGGCCTTTGTTAACTCACAGCAAAAAAAACAAAAGAAAAAAGAAAAAAGGCCCCTCAGGCATTTAAGCACAGCATAAGCTTTTCCTTGCCCCTATGACCTCAACAAATATGTTAATGGAGTCTTTTACCTCCCTGGAGTGGAACCAGAGTAAATATTTACTTAACACATCTGAGTTCTAAGTCTGGACCACCTCATTCCCTTATATAAATTGGTTTTCATTTGTAATCAAGAAATTAGAAACACTACATCTTGCGAGGCTTCTCCTACTTTTAAGATGAAGGAAAAGAAAGAGAAGGGAAGGGAAGGAAAGAAAACTATATTGTGCCCCAGAACAGCAAACAGCACTTGTGAATTTTTGAACGGTATTCTCTGCCACAAACGAGAGTAATGCTGTTGATATGCTTTCCAATACTGGACATCTGGAGTTAGCAGGACTTTTTCCAAACACATTCCAAAGTTAATAGAAAACATCTAGACTTGCTTTTATTAGCTAGTTTAAATAATTTTAGGTATGCTGGGTTTCACCTTCAAATAACTATACGAAGTCTGATTTCTACTCACCAAGAATGCTATTTTTTTCCTCTTGCCCAAAAATTACTGTGCTATCCTTTAAAATCTTAGGAAAATTTTTACCAACAACATGGAAGAATAAGTCCTCAAGAATCAGATTTCTTTAGTTGAAGCCCTCAATCAGAGGCGAGTGAGATAAGTACTTATTTATCTAGACATAAGGATTTTGGATTTTTCTTGGTCTAGGTGGATGATGAGATAGCCAGTTGCTTTTGAGGAGTTTGTGGATATCTCAAAGCATTCCTCTTGCAGACATGTGCAAGACTGAGCTTTCTAGAAAGTGTGCACTTGCTCCCAAAGTGTTCACTCCAAAAGAAACTATTCACTCTTTCCATCAATGCACCCTCTTCTGCTGGCAGCCGCAAACCCCTCAGCATTTAGCAAAAGTTATTTCACAGCTCAATGCTTGCCTTGCACTGTCTTGATCACTTAAAGACTGATCTCTCTTCAACAGCAAACAGCATCATAACAGATCACCAAATTGGGAAGGAGAGTGGTTTCTATTGTGGGAGGATGTAACTAAAATTGTTTTAAATCAGAGGCTAGTTGATTATCTTATAAGAAGTTTGGCTTTAAGAAAAGGAAAAATATAGGCAGATTGTATCTGCATGCTGTAAGTGCTCAGGTCACAAAGGCCACTAACAGGCTTCCAATAACCTGTCCTCTATGAAAACTGGCAAAAACTAAATGTTCAAGAGGATTAGAATAAGATTAGGATGGATGTGCCCCTGTACACCACCTGGATTTTCAGCCCCACTGGGTGAAGCATGGTCCGATGCAGCAGGCTTCTCTCTGTTGAGGGCTCCATCAGGCAGTGCCATGGAAGCAGAGAAGAGCTAAAGGGGCAGCCACCAGCCCAAATCAATAGGGTATTTCAGGGCTGGAAGTCAGTGAAGAAATGAATATCTCAAGGGTTGTGACGATAACTGCAAAAGGAATGCCAAATTAGGCGACTAAGTTTCCTGCGATGGGGATCACCTATTCTAACTGTCATGAAAGACAGGGCTGGAAATTCAGATCTTCGTTCCAAGTCCTGACTGCATTCTCCAACAAGAGAAGACTTTGACCTCATCTTTCTCATTTTTCCCCCTCAGTTTTTCTTCCATTGTAAACCAATCATCAAAACTAGACTTCTCCAAAGGAAGAGAGCTAACTCCAAGCAATGCACGTGAGTTGTGGGAACCCACACAGGCAGAGTATGCAAATCTGGGGACCCAAGTTTTCTGTGGAAATGCGTACGAGAGCTCACTATAATGTTTTTCTTTTTTAATTTCAGGCCTATTCTCCAGGTGCACTTCTAATCCTCACAAAATCCTGCTATTTCAAGGATGAAATGCATCAATATGTGTAAAGCGCTGGCAACAGGGTGAGGCACCTAAGGAAGAGGATCTGGGTTAGCTGTCATTATCCTCCTCACCATTTCACACACAAGCATACTGAGGGAGAACAGTCAGGGAGCCTGCCCAAGGTCACAGAACCAAGAAATGGAGAAGACAAGACGGAAACCCAGCCTCTCCTCTCACAGAACACAGTCTGTCGATATCCATCTTCTTTGCTATTTTCCCCAGAGCCACATGGAGCGCCGCCACGAGGCCCCCTGAGAGCTGGAGTGTTTCAATCGCCCAAAGAGGTGTTGAGCATCTCCATTGAGTGTCCCTGTGATGAAAGGTAGATGGATTTCCGACACCTACTATCAAGAGTAATTTTCTCAAAAATATTTGTTGCTCTGCTGCCTGTGTTTCTGATAAATGACTGCCCTTCAAAAATAACTTACCTAAAAAAAAAAAAATTAGCACTGTTTGAGGGCAGAGAGGTTTGCTCTCCAGTGTCCACATGCTGCTACAGCTGTTAGGGAAAGCCTACTCTTAGAGCAGCGACTTGGGCTTGGTTCCATTAGGACCTAGGATCTAATTAAACCCAAGCAACACTGGTCATCAGAGTTTCGTCTTTTCTCAATTTTCCCTGGAAGGAAATGTTCATCACAACACAAATATTTAGCAATCACTGAAGCTAATTACAAAGGACATTTGCTGAGAAACCAAATTGTTTTAATATGACCCCCAAATGAACTCTGAAACAACTTCTCAGATGGCCTGGCCATGAACAATCTACTTCAACATATCTTTCTTTCACCAAACGCATTTGAAATCACGTTCACTGTAACTTCGCTTTTCAAAATTTCAGTCAATTTAAAAACAAACTGCTTAGTTAAAGGAGAATTAAAACCTTAATGGTCTGCAGATACACAAACCATATAATACATAAAAATAACGAAGTGATCCTAGTTGAAGAGGAAAAAAATAAACACTTATTAGACCAGAGAGGCAGTGTATAAACTCCTAAGAATGGTAATTTAGAAAGAAAAACAAATTTAATCTGACACCATTGGGAAACTTTTAATTAATGTAGTAGACAGTCCAGAGACAGTCCTAAAGACAGAAAAACAGAAAAATGGAGATGGGATAATAAGTCAATTATTAGGTATTACCATCACGGAGGTACCAAATAGCAAATAAGAAGATAAGTAGCATCTGATCTTAGATTACACGTAGAGTACGGTACTCAGTCACGGTCAAAGGCACGGTGTCCCTCTGACTGTCTAAACCACAGAGGAACAAGCTGATCAATTTAGTAAAAATTCACATTAATTATCAGATGAATTGTTTCTATGATGCCAAAAAACAAATTTAATTGAATTTCTGATTGAATTGATTGTGACAGTGTAGACAGTTAAGCCTCACATAATAAAATTAAAGTTTAAAAAGCAGTCCTCATAAAAAAAAAAAAGGGAAAAAAATAGGCTTAATGAAGATGAAATGAAAAGATGTGGAGACTTGGCTCCCAGACCTTGATAACAAGATCAGAACAATTTAAGATTGTATTATCAAGAAGTGAGCAAAATATTCAAGAGCCAGGGGCATTTCATGATGCATAATTAGAGCCAAGTCTCCACAGGGCAGCATGAAATGGAGACTCAGTTATGGTCCAGAGCAGCCAGGCTTCAGACACAAGCAAATCCAGGTATACAAGGATCAAAACTATGGAGAAGGGCTCAGAGAAGATGTGGGCAGAATTTTTGATGCTGTTAACTGAATTGGTTGGGTATATAATTTCAATTATCCAATCAATTAATCAAGAAATATTTACTAAATACTTTCTGTTAAGTATTGACTATTTGGTAGGTAACTTTCAATCCTACAGAATGAACATCTTATTAGTTTGAGCTGGAGGCATCAAAGTAGCAAAGAAAACAGTTTTTTCAGAAAAGCTTTTTAAGACTAAGCCATCAAGTCCTGGGACATCTATTCAGGAAAGGACTGGGCTAGTTAATTAATTCATCTTTTCAAATTCTCAGTCTCTTAACCATACAACAAGTGGAAGTCCCTGATATTGCACGTTTCAAATAGTGGGTCCATTCTCTGCATAGTATTCATTCTTTCAGCCAGTATTAACTGAGTCCCTACAATGAAGCAGCCACTAGGCTAAGTGTTCAACCACGTGCTGCCAAACCCACCCGGCAAGACATACTGAGATTCAGCAACTGCCTGACAAATGTGCACAAAAACAGACTTTCAGATGATGGCCCCAATAAGCCTTGTGGGCAACTTTCACTATGAGGACTTAGTGAAGGGCAGGAAACAGTACTTCTTGGAAAAGTACTTAATAACAATCCTTACTTGGGTCATGTTTCTAAGTACCTTAGTCAATTAGTTTTATCCATCTAACTACTGACTCCAGTTTTTCCTTGACAGTTCTGAATGTCGGCTGCCAAAGATGCAGTATCTTCTCCTAATTTCTACTCTTTCCTGTCCAAGAACAGGTTCTATATCCGACACTGATTTTATCCAATAAAAGCGTCCTCAAAAATGCCTAGACCCATTTCAAACACAACGACTTTTGTAGATTTCTCCCTTTGTAGCCACTGGCCTGCAGTACTTTTCCCTGCTGGAATTGTATCCAACACAATTCAGACAGGAAGGCTGCTACCTGCCCCAGTAATCAAAGAACAGTGGTGTGTGATGGTGATCTGAGGAAGGGCGGGAGTGGAGGGAGGAGAGCCAGAACTGGGCAACCACACCAAAACTTCTGTGCACATTATGAATCTCCTTCTTGTTTTAATTGCTTACTGGGATGAGTCTTTGGCTCGTATTTTTACTGGCAATGACTATTAAGCTTTTCTCCCTTTCTTTACAATCAATGGCTCTGGTTCCCAATGTTAGCCTAAAAGGGGCAAAGACGCTTTCCCTTCATTGGCCATATTCTGTTGTGTCTTTCCCTTCTCCTTTTCGAACATGAGTTATATTTGTATTTTAGTCCATGAAAGTAAGGATGAACACTGAACAAGCACAGTCTAAAATCAAGGGTTTAAAAGTATGTCCAGCTGATAATCATAACACTTTTAAGGCAAAAAGCTTAGGTTGGAAATCATTCTAACGTAATAATATGCAGTAATTTTATTTATGAAGATTTCATTACCTTGTGAAACCAGAGCAGATTATGCTGTACTGTCATGAGTGCCTCAATCAGACTGCTGAGAGACAAACTGTAGAAGTGCTGGAAGAACACTGTCAACAACCTAGAGCACAATGGTGCTCCACAGCCAACGTTTTGGTTGAGATGTGTGAGTCTACCCTAAAGGATTCCTCTTTCAGCAGACCACACCACAGTAACTTTCTGGACTCTCTCAGGACCTCTTCTGTCTAAAGAAGTGTAAAAGGGAGCACAGAATTTAGGACTTGTTTTTGTAGTGCGCTTAGATTTCACTTACCTCTCCCCTCTTATCTCCCTAACATTGTGCCTTCTTAAATGTTCAGTGAGAGGGGCTTTTCAGTAGTAAATTCATAATCTATCTGTGGTCATCTCATTTCCTGGGCCATAAATTTTATAATCTGAAATCTGTCACAATTCTGCAGAGTGTTGGGCTGTTAGCAGTTATAAATCTTTAAGTTGAGCCACTTGGTTCAGCCCAGAAATAACAGATCTCCATGTATCCATGACCACTGATTCATACATTTATTCCACAGACATTTATTGATCACTAACGATGTGTCAGATCCTGGATAGGTATGGGAGCAGTGATCAGACTGGTTCACAGATGTGAGATCTGTTCCAAGGTCCCATTAGAGCATGTCAGTGAAAGTTAGGGTTTCCTTCCACTTGGTAGAAAGAGAACACCAACCAACTTCACTAGCTGTTCTGGAGTTCTCTCTCAAGAATGAAACCTTTCCACATCTGAATTTACCATTCTGCTGATAGAGGAAAACGAAAAAAATGAGGCATCATAGCCTCAATTGCTACCAAAAAGAGAGGGATGATGCTCACTCACTTGGGGTCAACACTCTTGTTCAATGTACAATCTTGGAGGGTAGAAAAACATGCAGAAATAAGCCAGCTACAAGTAGAATGTTCTAAGTGTGATGAGTATACAGAGAAGCATGAGGTCATTCCTGCTGGATGTACTGGAGTGAGTTTCATAAGGAGTTGTCATTTAAATTCAGTCTGGGAGAACGGCTTTGTCAGGAGGAGCATTCTTTCTAGGACTGAGTAAGCAAAGGCGCAGAAGGAGGGACTCCGGGGGCATGTTTAGAATAACAAGTGACTTGCTCCCTCTAAGAAAATATATTCCATCATGGCTAGCAATGAAGATGAGTTCACAGAGTTCCTGAGATGGCTGCCCAGCTACAGAATTGAAATTGATGAAGCTCTAACACAGAAGTTGAAAAAAAGTTATTTGAAAGAATGAGGTGGGAGTAGGCATAAAGAATTCAAGGAGCGATGCTTTACCTATGTCACTTTTACTAAGAGACTCAGGGATAAGTCCAACTTCATCTGAAGGGCTAAAAGAGCTAGTGAAATCATTTCATGTTGAAAATCTTGCAGCTGATGTAATCTAAGGTAAGAGTCTATGCTGTATCCAGAAGAAATTCCAGAAAAATCCTTCTCGGTCTTGGCTTTCCCCAACTTTTGTGTAGCATGTGATGAGATCCCCTTTAGATGGTCACTAGACTATCGACTAAATTAGTAACTGCCCGGAGGCCTCAAATTGTAAACAATTTTATTATGATGATGTAAGTGTTGGCTTCAATTTTGAATAAGTACGTCTGGCTAATCAGGAAGAAGTGGAGAGAGAGAGCCAGCTGGGCACATGTGATTGCAACTGATTAACACGTGGCTACACCCAGTTAGCCTCACAGAAGGGAAGTGGGCACAGCAGCAACACCCTCTCTGGCCAAGTGGACACTGATGAACATGCTGGAATTTGCCAGTGGAAGTGCTGCCACTTTCTCAGGAGAAACAGGTTAAGCGTGCTCCTTTCTTCCTTCTCAATTCCTTCTAGCTAGAGCCCTTCCTTCTCTCCACCACTCCACCCCAGCCCAAGGAGAGTGAAAGACAGCAATAAAGCAAGCTTAAAGTTAGGCAGAAAGTGTAGGTGAGTGAGTGTGCTCTTTTCTTTGGGCACAATCAAAAGGCAAAGAACCTGAGACAGGTTGGAACCTGAGCGAGAGCCTCAGGCCATCTCTAAGATGCCTGCTCAGTGGCTTCCTAAGGCTTATTAGCACATCAAGGCCTTGACTTCGAGGCCTAGTTTGTGAGGTCTGTCCTTGACAGCACAGAGGCCCTAAACAGGGAGGACATTCCCTACTGTAGTAAACATGCCTATGCTCACTCTTGCAAGCATACCCCTCTAACGTATTCCCTTTATCTGAAGCACACTTCTCTCTCATCTAAATCTACCCAAATATTCTTAAGTCTTCATTCACTCAATATTTATTAAGGACTGGTGCTAAGCTCTAGGGATAAAAAACTTAAGGAGGCACAGTACCTGCTCTCAAGGAGCTAACAGCCCACTTCTAGGTTTCAAATTTTGTGCCAACTCCAATCAATTGTCAATGGAACACTATATGGAGGACTTTGAAATCATATTCAGGCTGAATAATAATGAGTGTCAAGGTTTAGCAGGACTTAGTGGTGGCGTGCATGCCATATATTTGCCATCTTTGGGTCTAGCTTAATTTCTACCTCCTTGAAAAAAGTTTTCCCTACAGTTCCCAGTCCCCAGTCCTCAACAATATCACTCTTTCGCATCTTACAATTTAGCATTAGATTATATTGCATTACACTGTTTGTCAAGGTTGTCACACATGTTAGTCTTCCTTCCACAACTAAAATATAAATCCACTGAGGGTTGAGGCCAAGTGTGCACCCTCTAGAATGCAAAGAACTAAGCACAAATAAAATGTTCAAGAAACACTTGTTCAATTGACACAGGAATAGATGCATAATTCTACTGCTAACTCTTCTCACACTCTTCAATACTTTCAGATGTGGCACCTTTGAGTTCTTGGGATCATTTTCGTAACATCACAGAATCAGATTATACTGGAAATAAGTGAGGGCTTTAAAGTTCCAATATTGGGAGCAAAGCTCCTCCTGGATCCTGGAGGAGATTTTTAAGGCTGCAGGAAGAGCTGCCATGAATTTTGAGTACCAAGGCTGGATCAAACCTAGAGAGCTAGCATCTCACCAGGTTGCTCAGAATGTGGCTCTAAAAGCTGGGAAAAAGGAGTAACTTCAAGCCACTCTTTTTTGGCAAGTGGTTTTATGGCTTACCCACAAATTTTTTTTCTCCCTTTAATGAATAATGGAAGATAATTTGCTGTGAAAACTAAAATCGCATTCAACTTCCTAGCTCTTTAGAAGAAGGTAGGGATACAACTTAGCTCCAGTTCACCAAAACTAAACATTAAGTCATTAAGGACGAATAAAAACAAGTCCAACTTAATAGATAGTAACATGCATAGACCAAATATTTATTGAGTTTCTAATATATATTTAATACTTTATTAAGTACTGTATATGAAGTTTATAAACCTTCTGGAAGCCTATAATTTAGTTGGTCAATGAAAGAAATGCATATGATCCAACTAACAAATAATGCAGGACAGTATAATCTACTGTTACACCCAGGTTAATACCATGTCATTGCTACTAATAACTGAATTGATATTTAGAATTTAGTTGAGAGCCAGGTTAATGCTTAAATCCCAAACCATTAGAGCTGCTAATACCTGTCACGCACTAGCAGATTGATTTCAGGATCATTGCTATTTTGCAAGCCACTGAAATAAGAAATTCTTGAAGCTGTCCCTAGGTGCAAAATATGTCTAGAAATATCCATTTCAGATAAATTGAGACCTAATAAATGATATTTTCAGCAACCATAATTTCTATAGATGTGAGCTGAGATTTATGGTTATGGTTAACTTGCTTTCCAGTTCAAAGCGAAGGAATAGTTTAAAATTTGAATCTTTTAGTATATCTTGATCAACCAAAATGCCACAGTCCAAGTACCTTCAATATATTTTCCTCCGGCATATTCAAATTGGATTTGCTGGTAAGTTTTCCTTATCCATAGTCTCTCCCTGTATAACAAAGGAATTATACCGATAATTCAGGCAAATCTTTCCCACTCCTATATCATTCCAACAACATTTTGAATAACCAAGATGAATCAGACAAAATCAAGGGTTTTTTTTGTTTTAAGCAGAATTATTCAGATAATTATCTCAACCCTCCATGTCACTTTGGCTATGAGGATAAGGCCTTAAAAGACTTTCCAGCCAGGAGCAGCACTGAGAAAAATACGTGCAAGACCACAGTATTTCACTCCAAGGCTGCCCAGTCAGTCCAGCGTAGATGAATACATACTGAATTAAACTCATATCTGCAGGTTACTCATTTAGTTTAGTAAAGTATTCACATTTTAGAAGTATATTTTCCTATTTTACAAGTATTCATCTTAGGATTTAAAATAAAGTGAATTCCTTCAGCACATTTATGACGATCTGATTTACATTTAAGTTTTCTGCTCAAATACCTTCTCCTGCCTGAATTATCTCTATAGCTCAAGAGGAAGCTGGACTAGGGTTAAACCCAGATAATCCATCACTGCCGTCCTAATTCCCCAAACAATTCCCATTTCTCCTCCTCACGGTGTGCTGGAAGGCCTGGGGAAGACAGTATCACGTAAAATTTCTGTCCTAGGTACTCTTCAGCATCTCCACAATCAAGAATCACCGAGCAGCTTGTAAATTTACATTCCAAAACCAAATGGCACAGCTACCAATGGGACCTCATCCCTTCTCAATCTTTGTCTTTTTCTTTAAACAAGAAAACCTTATGTTAATGGAGAGATTATTGAAAGAGTCTCCTTGTAAGCCCATGAATGCCACTTCACAGACTGTACAGAAAGCAGAGCTCTATGAACGGTACAATGGAGTCAACTCATCTTTTTGAAAAGCTCAGCATCAGCCTTAGAGAGAACTTAAATTGTTCCAATTCCTAGGTCTCTGTTAAAACAGAATGAGCCCATGCTTATGCCACTGTGAGTCCACAGCACACAGACCCAGAGGCAAGTTTACTGCACAGAGGGTAGTCATGTTGAAAATCAGGACTTAACCTTGACACTGGCTTAAATACTTTATTTTTTCAAGCTATTCAATAAGACCATCTGCTCATTCTGAAGTATTTCCCTCTTATTGACATATCTGAAGCAAGTACCTTTAAAATAAAACACCTAAGTAAATACCAAGGACCTATATAAAATATAATCTCAGAAATTAAAACTTAGCAAAAAGCCAAATGTAAATCAGAGAAGTGCTGAAGATATCTGCAGACTCACAGTATCTCGTTAATTGGAAAAAAAAAGGGGGGGTCAACTGGAAAAAGGCATGTTTACTAGGAAACTTAAAAAGTTGGGGAATGAGTTATCGAAAAGAACATTCTGGCCAACAAAGATGCGGCAAACTATACTCAAAATTACACCTTTTCACAGTACCCCTGAGTTGCACAACCCCAGGTGCTGTGTAATCTATGTAAATGGCGCTTCCTGGAGTTGTGCTCAAAGGGCCCCAAACACAGAACACAATTAGATTACTGCCTCACAGAGTCAACAAAGAGGTTGTATTTTTTTAATAATGCAAAAGACACACTGGGATTCAAATTATTGTTGTGGAGCATTATCATTTTAGGGTATATAAAACATCCAGATTGACTTGCTCTGTTTTGAATTCTGGAGTCTACTAGCTAATTTCCGACACTGGAATGAGCTGATTATAAATTTGTATTTGAAATAAGCCCTGTACTAAACAAGCTAAATACACTGAAATTAGATCCTTTTTAGTGTTTTAAATCATGTAAACGGAATACATGTTTAACAGAAAAGGCATGTTTATATATTTTCTAGAGGTGGCCAGGTATTAAATTTACTGCTTCCCCAGCAGTAGTTTCTATTGTATGTGGGCTAAGTCTTTACTCCAAGCATGCTAGTTACAGAGATCAGCCAAGTAATTCCAGTTTTAATTAAGGCAAGAAAATAACTTCATTTTGCCAAAAATGAGAAAAGGAGGTACAAGACACCTCTAATATCAGTTTTTAAAAAATCAGGATTGAAACTTTTTTTACATTAATATGCACAAAGACTTTTAAGAGCTCAGATCTCTCAGAATAAGACAATTGCTAGAAAGTTACTTGGAATCACCCACAGACAATAACTGTCGGTGGTTTCATTTCAGGCAATGGGCTTGTGCCAAAAGGGACTGACATCTTGATGAAAAGATCACCAAAAACTTGTGAGAATTTTTCCATGAGTAAAACTCCTTCCAAGAGCAACAAACTGTGATTTCTCATTCTGCCACCATACATAAACGACAACTGTAAGAAATTAACAACATGTAATAATAATTCGAATTTGCCCTTCTGCATTCAAAACGTTCCAACTTTCATTCTCGGCTTTGGCACACATGCTCGCCTTCCACAAAGTTCATTCCACTCACTACTAGAGAAACAAGATATTTACTCTTGGAGCTTGATCTATAGGGCTAGTTTTGGCAGGGTCAGCGGTCAAATTTATGTTTAACCAAACTGGTCACCTGATATATTACAACATACATGAACCTTCATGGTCCATCTATGGTGACAGCGAGGGTAAGGTTCTGAGATAAAGAGCTAGAAGACAGGGTGATGTGGTCAGTCAGAGATAATTAAAATAAACAAAAATACTCTGCAGCAGTTCATTTTATTACCCTCCTAGGACTCTATGACAATGGCTACTGAGGATTTAATATGAAGTTAGGAACCATTTGCACAAAACCTGTTGATCAGTTTAATTTTCTGTTCTTCCCTTTTGCCCTTCTACCTCAAATTCCTTAATTTGATCATCATCAAAGTCCAAGCTAGAACTATTTCATTTGGTGCTCTGACACCCACCTGTTGAAGTGACAGCAGAGGCAAACACAAAGAAAAAAAAGAGCTTTACTTCTTAATAGGATTCCAGCTGAATTCATTTAATTGCTTCTGATTCATTTTTCTCCTTGGAAGCTTAGACTGGGGTTGTTCTCAAAGAAAACAGCAAGTATATCAGATTCAATTTTGATTCATTAAATTCCACCCTCGTTTAAAAGAAAAAACTAAAACTAAATTTGGAAATCACACATTCTAAGTGGCAAAGAGGTGTTTTTAAAGAGTATAAACATGTGCAGTAGGACATGCTGTACTTATCTGAAAAGTTTCATGACATTTCCATTATTTTTTCAGTTCAACCATATTTCCAAAGAGGAAATTTTTCATAGAAGATTAATATACTTATTTAGCTGTTTTTAATGCATAATTTATCCTTTTCTTTAGTCAGTCATCAAACACTAAACTGCCTTCTCTGGATCACAATGGTTGTCAGAAATAGTTACGCTTTCCTTTAGAGGATAACATGCTTGCCTCTAAAACTGAGCAAATGTCTCTCGTCCATGAAGTTGTAAATCAACAAAAAATAACACTGATTATACTTGAGATACAACAGACAGAGTGTATTACTATGAAAGTCCATGCTCTTCCTACCTACTGCTCTTAAGAAGAGCAAAGACTACAGCTGTTTGACTAGCTGGACACAGGCTCCTACTATGTGGAGAAGTTCTGGCTCTCTCTCACATAAGACCCAGGGCTTTGCTGGAGCCCTGCTGTTGCCACCTCTTCCATGCATGTCACAACACATCACTCTTCTTAAAGAACAGAACGGTTTCTGTCGTTCGAGTTAAATAAATCTTCACTTCTGAAAGAGGAATTTCAGTTTTCTATTCAAAATGATTGAAAATCAAAAGATCTAATTCACCAGATCCAATTCATATAAATTGCTGTACTGCAAAGCTCCCACATGCTGGAGATAGAACCTTTTAAAGGTCAGACGGGGTAGGAACAATGAAGGGGTGAGGCAGGATGAAGGTGGGTGGTTGATATTTATATGGAATAAAGACTGATAAGAAGCTACTGAGAATCTCCTCTGATGACCAATTCTTACCATTTTGAGAATCGTAACAGTCTTGGCCTTGCACCCTCCCTCTCTTCAGTCCAGAGAGACCAACCTGCAAAATATGTTTAAATACAGTAGACAAATCGCCTCACCACTGGGCAGCAAATAAAAAAATTGCCTGTTTAGCAGCTACAGACAAATAACCATTTTCTGTGGTTAAGATAAGTTACATGCAAATTATTATAACCACTGGGGCTTCTGAAAAAGCTTTCCAAAAGGGCTATAGGCTTAAACAGGGGACAAAGGAATCCCTGGGACCTGGCTTTGCAGAGTCCTGGGCTATTCTTAGTGTTTGGTTCATCTTTAAATTGCAGGAGTTCAAAAGGTTTAGCAACTTAAAAGTAGAACCAAGTGATAAAAATAGATTGTTTTCTGGCTGCTCTTTGTTCCCAGACATACTACTGGCAGTATATTTGCAATCAAGACAGCAGAATAGGAATCAGCCTTCCACCGTGTAGTGTAATGCCTCAGAGTGGATATTTTTGGAAATGGCACTGCATTACATAACCTTCCGTGTTTAAAAAAAAAAAAAACTACACTGGGGGAAAAAAGTCAGGAATCTACACCATTATGCCCTTCTCCCTAAACCAAATAAACATTAATGTACATGCTGCAGTGATTTGCCTCTCAACCTTTCTGGCATCAGAACACAATTCTTTTGTTAACATAAGTTATAACAAAAATTAAGATGAATGGAGAAACTAAAAGTTCTCCAAAAGGGTATGATGAGCTCTTAGAGTTTTCCTATAATGTTATTATAGATACATATAAATGCAAATCAGATTATCATCATCAGCAGGCAAAAAGCAGTCATTTATTTTTAAGCCCTCCTTCCCCCAAAGTTCAACTGCTTTGAAAGCAAATGCACAAAAAAAGTGTTGCAAGATCTAATGTCTTTAAAAGACCCTTGGCGGCGGCGGCAGCAGCGGCGGTGAAAGTAATAAAGTGTAAGAATGGAGGGACACAAATTCATTTAATAAAAGGGAGGGGGCTGCATGCACCAAAGTGCATTTAATGCAAAGAAACAAACAGTTCCTAACCATGCTTTATGAGCAAGAAGAACAAAAATTAACCACACCAACAAGCAAAAAACCCCACCCCTTCCCAAAAGAATTCTCCCTCTTTAACTTGTGCATTTTTTAAAAAAGCTCAAGTTAAATTCCAGGCTTAATGCAGCAGGGACAAAATGCCAGAATTTCCCCAAGGTACATGCTTCAGCTCTGTAAAATTTAGAGGAAAGCAGCATGAACTCTGCAGGGTTTAAGGGTCCAGCTAAGAGCAACGGCAAGAAATCGACACAAAAGAGAAAGCAGCGCTCCCGGCCGGGGATGGAAATGGCATATACTTACAGACAAAAGCCCCGCTCCCTGTTCACTCTCTCCTCTCTACACCTGAAACACAAATGTGGATGAAAAAGGGCATCATGCTAGAAAGACAGCTGGGGGGTGGGGGGAGGGGGAGGGGAAAGGGGTGGAGGAAGAGGAGGGAGGAGGGGGAAGGGAAACAAAACCCAAACCGGCTTCACTTCCAAGAAGTGCAGCCTTGGAAAAAGGAGGGGAAGGTCTCCCTGCCTAGCGCTCTCTCCAAGAGTGTGTGAGTCTGTCTTTCTCTAAGAGTCAGTCTCTCTCTCTCCCTCTCTCCTCTCTCTCTCTTCCTCTCTCTCTCTCTCTGCTGCTAGTGTGCTAGTGAACAATGAGCTAATTCTGATGGGGCTGGCGCGGCGCCAGCGCCCCAGCCTTGCTGCCACTGTGCTGCCGCGGCGGAGCCAGACTGCTTACTCGGCAGGAATCGGCGACTCGGGGCCCCGTCGGCAAGCGGCCAACGCGCGCGCGCGCCCCGGCACCCCGCAGCCCGGCGCCCCGCGCCGGCCGCCCCCGCGCCCGCGCGGCCCCGGGGGACAAAGGGGCCCGCAGAGCGGCGCGCCGCCCCGGCCCCGCCCCCGGAGCGCGGCGCGCACCCCCGGCCCTGCCTCTCCCGCCCCCGCCGGGCTTCTCCGCTTCGACGTGCGGTTGCTTTGCAGACAAATAAGGAGGCGGAGGAGGCGGTTTGGGGGCGCGCCAGGCGCGAAGGCGGCCAGGGCGCTGCACAGCCCGGCGGCCCGCCAGATCCGCGGGGAGAGGCGGCGCGGCCCGTACTGTAATAATAAACCTGCAGCAGAGGGCATCTGAGGGAAAGAGGACGGCGACGGCGGCAGCCGCCTTCCCTTTTATGTGCCTGTCCCGAGCGGAGCAGAAAATGGTGCCGGCGGCGGCGCGGAGCCGCACACGGCCACACAAAGAGCCAGCACTGCACGCGTTTGCGCACGGCCCGGGGTCGGCCCGCCGGGGACGCGCCCCGCTCCCGCCCGCCCGCGAGGAGGCCCGGCCGAGCGTCTCGAAGGCCGGCCCGGAGGCCTCGTGGCTGCGCGCGCGCACGCTCAGCACACACGCGTGCACACACACACGTGCACACAGTCACACGCGCGCACTTGGACATGTGTGCCCAGACAGCAAGAGCTGCAACCTGGTGCGATCAACCCAAGAGGCGCTACCCTGGTGCTGCTTTCTCCTTCCCTGAAGATTTAGCGTGTTCCCCACTCCCTGGCCCACTAAAATTGTACTTTTTAATATTGAAGATTGCTTTTTTAAAAAGGTGCTTTGCATTTCTGATTCTTTTAAAAGCTCCTTACTTATTTAAAATCTATCTTTTCGTAGTAATGGAATAGCTCAGAATTTTGCTACAAACTGGTTTTGTTGCCAACAAAACAGGATATCATTTTATGGTTAGTGTCAGATGTTAGAAGGGAAGATTATTTCCTAATTAAATTGCTTTGCCAAGAAAAAAAGATATAAAAGATCACAATGTCTTAAATTGGCCGTCCACATTTTACGTCTAAACACTGAAAGCAATGTTTTCCATTATAACAGTCAAAAGAAAAAGATAGGGGTGGGGGATTTGCAAAAACATGTATTTATAGAATGTCTTATTTTTTAGATTTAAGTGTTTTGGGGTACTTGAAATAGCACACCTTGAAAAGCAATATTTTACACTCTTAATTCTAAGGAATAAATTCTCTATAAACTTGTTGCCAGGACTATAGATCTCCTTTCACACTACAAAGGCCACTGTGGCAGCAAATACTTAGACTGCCAGTGGGTGTGATGTTTAAGGGGCCCGCTAGGAGCTTGCCTGAATTAATCTAAAATATCACAGTCATTTTCCTACATAAACTTACCTGGGAGCCATTGCTAGGAAAAACGGGAAGAAACAATTCAACAAATTTTCTTAATGCCTTCAAGGACAGTGTTGACCTGACAGGGAAGTGAGGGAGGGAAGGTCTGGAGAGTAAGCAGGGTGGTGGGAGAGGGCAGAAGCCTGGGGGCTGCTTCTGCCTGTGTGATGCCCCAGCAAGCTGGTCAAGGGCACCACAACACTGAGATCTTTGGCATTCACTTTAGAGGTAGGCTCGAAAAGAAACCCCGGAGAGCACTGCCACAGCAACAAAAATTTATCCTGGGAAGATGTGTTCAAAAGTTACTTCTACGGGGGGCTGGCCCCGTGGCCGAGTGGTTAAGTTCGCGCGCTCCGCTGCAGGCCGCCCAGTGTTTCGTTGGTTCGAATCCTGGGCGTGGACATGGCACTGCTCATCAAACCACGCTGAGGCAGCGTCCCACATGCCACAACTAGAAGAACCCACAACAAAGAACATACAACTATGTACTGGAGGGCTTTGGGGAGAAAAAGGAAAAAAATAAAATCTTAAAAAAAAAAAAGTTACTTCTACGGGAAAACATATGCAGACACACATACATACACACTGACTTTAGTGTTTCTGCAAAACTTACCTAAGGTGTTCTTTCAAAACACAGAGAAGTTTGGAATTTATTATATGTTATTTTTTCTTCATTGTAATCACAGACATACAGGGGACATAGATGTTTTAAGAAATAAGAACACTGGGTCAGAATCACAGTCTGTTTAGTCTGTTCCAGAGATCAGTTACAATCCAACTATTCAAGAAACATTCTTGAGTCCTGGATGTAGGAGACTGTGCTAAAGGACGTAAAGGAACTCACACCATGTCACCTCACTCAGGAAATGTAGTCATAGTTGTCACAGTGCACCTGGCTGTCATCTGTCATGCAGGATGCCCCCTCCCATCTGTCATGCAGGTTATATGGTAGACCCACTTTCCTGAAATACCTTTCTAACCATGGTATCCCCTGCTCCATTACAGGATAAAGACCATACGTAGCCTTCCACTCAAAACTTGCCATGATGTGACCACAATCTAACTTTCTAGCTTTATTGTCCGTTTCTTTCCCAGTCATGGAATATCAGTCCTTCACTTCAGTCTGATTGATTACTTAGGGCATAAGTTCCTCCCTAGACCATTCACAGTCAGGAAGCAACGTCATGCAAACACTGACTTAAACCAGGGTGTCTCAGCCTCACTGCTATTGACATTTGGGCCAGGATAATTTTTCGATGGGGCCCAGGGGCCTGGTCGTGGAAGCAGGGCTGTCTCTTCATTGTAGGATGTGTGGCAACATCTCTGGCCTCTGCCAACTGCGTGCTAGTAGCAAACCCCGGTTGTGACAACCAAATATGTGTCCAGATGTTGTCAAATGTTTCTTGGAGGGGCAAACTCGCCCCTGACTGAGAACCACTGGTTTAAACAATCCGATTCATTCCTTGAGATGGGAAAGAGGTGGCCTCCTTGAGCCATGTGGACTGTGTACGGAAGGGACAGAGACCGGAACAAAAGCAAGATTTTCTGAGGAAAGAGGAAAAAGAAGTAGGTAGTGTCCTTCATGAAATTTATGGTCGGAGGTGAGGGGGTGGAGAAACAATCAAAGCCAAAGTTACAGTGCAGTGTGATAAGGACAATTATCGAGTCCTGCACAGGGTACACTGCGAGCACAAAGGCTGCTTTCCAAATCCTACCAGGGGTTCAAAGAAAGTTTCCTAAAGGAAGGTAATGCTTAAACTGAATTTGTTAAGAAGGAACAAAAGGCAGCAAATTGAAGAAGGGAGAAAGAGACTTTCCAGGCAGAGGCAAGGGCAGATCATGAGCTAGAAATTCCATCAATGACTGATGACAGCCAGGTGATATAAGAAAAGAAGAACCCTGGGTCAGACACTGACCCTTGTGTTCTGTCCCTGAAATCCTAGGATTTGGTCAAAAGGAGAGGATGTACTCTAGATACAAGATTTTCCTTCAATCTCCCTTACATAGTTCATTCTCAAATGTATCTTCATATATGTATCTCAAATGTATATTCTTGCAAGTTTGTTTGTTTTCAGTCTGTGTCCTTGCTGGGGGTAAGAAAGTTCCATGAGTTTGAGTTCCAAGTGAAAAGTTGTGTATGATAAAGTCGTTAGAACCAGCTCTCTGTGACCCTGGAGAAGTTATTTAACCTTTTAGTCTCAGTTTCTTTATCTCTCAGCTGGGGTTTATCCCATCCTAACACAGTGCTCCATTAAGTGGAACTGCATACTGTGTTTGCGTTACAAACACAGTAGCAATAGCTATTATAGGTAGCTTTATAGAGTAAAACTTCTATGGTGTATCATGATCTGCCCCTGCCTCTCCTTCTAGCCTCATCTCTAGTCCCTCTCTGGTCAGCCTGAATGATGTGCTGCTTCCCAATGAGTCACTCTGTTGCATGACTCTTGGGCCTTTTCACTTTCTGTTTCTGCTACCAGAATGCCCCTTTCCCCCTTCTTCAATGTGTGAACTCTTGCTTGTTCTTCATAAATTTAGGTTATGTATCACCTCCTTTAAGAAACTTCCTTTGAACCCCTGGTCCAATTCAGAAAGGAGTCTCTGTGCTCACAGTGCACCCTGTGCAGAATTCTACAATTGTCCATATTACGCTGTACGGTAACTTTGGCTTTACTTTTCTATCCTCACCACTAGACCATAAATTCCATAAAGGCGTAGTCTGTAACAGACATTGTTGGTTACCTGCCTAACACCTATTGTCTCTTTCCTCCTTCTCTTTCTTAATGAAATTCTGATTTGGTCCTGGTCTCCATCCTTCCCTCATACAGCCTACAAGTTCCAGGGAAGGTGACCCCAAGGAGTAGGTCTTAATTATTTAAGCCAATCAGTATACTGAGTTGTTTGGATCTGATAATGGGCTAGAGATGAGCATGTGACCCAACTTCAACCAATCAGCCTGAAGGGTAAGAATTATATTGCAAGCTTGAGCTAAGAAATTGAATTCTATGCTTAAAGCAATATAGAACTATTGAAGAAATTTAATCTGAAAGTGACATGACCCAATTTTTTTTCCTAGAAAGCTTATTCTTAGAGCAATTGGAGGATGGATTTGAGCAGGGAGAAGGGGTAGAACTGAGGAAGTGAGATCATTTAGGAGAGTATTACAGTAACCCAGGTGAGTAATTATGAATGGCTCAAATTAAAGTAGAGACATGGGAAAGAAGAGGGAAGGAGTCAAGTTACATCACAGAGGTAGAACTGCAGGACCATTAGGGGCTTGAGAGAGGACTGGAGATCAGCGGGAGAAAAGAGTCTAAGATGATCCCAGGTTTCTGCTTTGTGACTGCTTCCATGATGACGGTCCTTCCTAAAACAGAAAATACAGGAAGAAGAGAGGATTTGGGAGGAGAAGGGGGTGATAATGAGTTCAGTTTTATACCTGTTGCATGTAGAACCCACATATTCAATGTTCCAATAGCAAGCCTTGAGTAAGTTTCTTATCACCATCTCCCTTTTCCTCATACTTCCTTCCTGTGATGGGCTAAATTGTGTCCCCTTGAAAATTTGTGTGTTGATGTCCTAACCCCGAATACCTCCAAATATGACTGTATTTGGAGATAGAGTCTTTAAAGAAGTAATTAAGGTAAAATGAAGTCATGAGGGTGGATCCTAATCCATGTAACTGTTATCTTTGTAAGCAGAGGAGATTAAGACAAAGACACTAACAGAGGGAAGGCCATGAGAAGACACACGGAGAAGATGGCCTTCTACAAGCCGAGGAGAGAAGTCTCAGAAGAAACCAATACTGCTGACACCTTGATCTCCAAAATTGTGAGAAAATAAATTTCTGTTTAAGCCACACAGTCTGTGGTACTTTGGTATGCTGGCCCTAGCAAACTAATACACCTTCCTTGCACCAAATATTCAGAAGAGTAAAGGGTTTGTAATATTTCTGTTTGTTATGACTTTTAAGGTACTGTAAAATGGAAAATCCAAGAAAGAGCCTGAAGCTAAAGAAGTAATATGTTGACGAAGGACAAGGCTTTGTCCAAACCCAGAAAGTCATATTAAATATGTGGATGAAAGTTGCAGTTATGAAGACTCATCTGAAATTCATGGTTCATGGTTCTTAGAACAGCATTCCAAAACACATAAGGAAACCTATTTACAATCGACCCTGTCCACTTGCAAGTTTCCAGCTGTATTTACACAGCTGCTGCAGGCAGCGCAGACGAGAAGGATTCTCCACCACTGAGAAACCCACACTGAGAATAACTTCAGAAAAGAGCCTTCATATTTGAGAATTCAGTAAGTCTCAGGAAAAAACACAAAACATCAAGAACTGAGCCATTGACATTGAAGACATCGGCAATTGAAAGGAGGAAAAATAGGTGAAAATTTAGCAAAATGTGCAATCTTAATGTAAAAGGGAATATAGGATGATTTATAACCTATGTCACTTTATAAAACATAATGATGAACAGAGCACTTAAAAGATAAAGGATAAATGTGAGAGGTGAGGAACTTCTGAAAATCATGGTGCTCTCAGTCTTGTATTTTGTCCAACAGCTGGAAATAATTGAAAATCCCTAGAAAAGCCAAGTTAGCCCTCCTGGAGGTGGAGAACAAGCTGGCTGCTGCAGAAACAAAGAGATAAGTGGAAGGAATGTCTCAAAAGAAGATTTAGCCAGATTATCTTACCATGCAGAACAGACCATATGAAATATATTTAAATATTAGCCTTCTGCTTGCCTTAAAACTTATCTGAATGGTGGTGCAAAAGTTTAAAAATAATACTGGTGGTTAATGCTGTTCCCAAACAAGTAAAAGAAAATCACTTTAAGGTCCAAATGTGTATGTGCCCGTGTGTGTGCATGTGTTAGCTAATTATCCTTAACAAAGAAGAATGCTTTTTTCCATGGGAAATTTTGAATTTAAAAATTGATTAAAGTTATCAATGGATATTCTCCATAACACTGGGGAAATGCAGAAATGTGCTCTGAGCTGAAAGAATATCTACTATTCTGTTATATGAAAGTAGTGCTTGTCTTACCATTCAAAAGGTGAACTAACAAAAAAATGTCCCTAGATTTAAATATCCCTTGAACCGTGCTGTGGTTAAAACAAAATTCTCTACACACTAAATCTAATTTTGAAATTAACTCAGGCACCTTGACAGCTGAGCAAAGTTCTGTCCCATTAGAGTGGGATTTGTCATCCTCAGACTCTAGGATGCAGTAGCTCCTGAGATCTCCAGGGATACGGTTCAGCACACCCTCCTGTAGGCACCTTCCTCACCTGACCACCTTTCTCACCTGACCTCTCAGTGGAGAGTGGAGATGGAAGAAGGAGGCTGACCAAGGAGAAAAGCAGCTGACTGGAAGACAGAAGACACTTCGCCTTTAAATGAGGTTCTTCTTTTCAAAAGTTGGGATAATTAACCTCCTCTCCTTGTGGAGATACTTAAGGTAAACCCTTGCCCAAAACTTCAGACATCAAATAGCGTGGTCCCCTGGAATTCATGGAAATTAACGTATAAAGAATAATGGAAGTGTTTGCTTTAACAATAATAATTTCACACGTTTGTTGTACTTTCTTTTTTAACTTGTAAAAATATTGAAATATAGTATCTCACAAACCACAAGAAGCAGATTTTATTATTCCTCTTTAACAGATGAGGAAACAGGTAGAAAAAAATGAAGAGAGTCACTTAGGATCACAGCTCTGGTGAGTAACATTGACTGAACTGTCTAAATCATGACTAGATTGCATTACTTTTCACCGAAAGCCCTCAATTTCCCAGGAAATAGTATTTGAAAGAAGCATTCCCCGTGTGCAAGGAGTTAGCATGCTATGTATAGTCCTTGTATCAATTCTGTGACATCAGTATCCTCACTTCACAGATGAAAAGCTGAGCTGGAGAGAGGGTAAGCCATGCAATTACTTAACAAAGTGTGAATAGTGGAGCTGGAACTTGAACCCAGGAAGTCTGACTACAGAATCCAGTCTCAACCACTATGATTTTATGTCTCCCCTGCTGTGCCCTGAAGCCTAGAAATTTCCAGATCGAATGGATACTGGTTAGTCCTTCACTCCTTGACTTCCCTTAATTTCTTGGCCTTACTCTCTGGCTTCTTCTTTGACTTTTTCACAGACTCATCTTCTTTTACACCATAAGTTCTGGCAATTTGCAGGAAGGAGATGGTTCTTCAGGCAGAATGATTTGTAAAAATGGCACCTAAACGGTCCCAAAATAGCCTGCGATTCTTTGAGGTGATTAATTTATTTCACAAATGGATTTGAATGACACCATGTGCTAGTTATTCCACCAAACCCTGGTAACGACATATTGTCAGAAAACGGAACTGAAAAACCTAGGTTTTCTTCCCCGACTCCACACACACATATTCATTTACATATCTATCATTACAGTTCCTTTTAAAAATTCACAGATTTTGTAACTTCAAGTTCGTCTTGGTTTTGGCTTTGTAGATAGCCCTTTCTTCCTAAATGAAACACCTTGCTGGAATTGAAAAGGGTGTCCTAATCATTTTTTTCAAACAGTGTAGAATTTTATTTTCGTTGATTCTCAAAAGCATCATAACAAAACAGTGAGAACTTGACTCTGTGATTGGGAAGACCCATGAGACTTCCCTGAGAATTCTGAAAATGTGCACATTAAGAAGCGGAAATCAGGAGAGTTCCAAGAAAAATTGCCAGGTTTTCATTTGCATGGATTTGCCTTATTTTTGCACCAAAAGGTCACTGCTTAAAGCATCCAGCTGTAATCCCTTAACTATGCCCTGAAGAGTTGAAAGGGTAAAATCCCTCAGCTGTTCATTAGAGAGAACAATCTGAGGGTTAGACAATCAAGAACACAAGTGTAGAGGGCAGTGCAAGGTGGTTCTCTATTATCCATCTTAAGTTGCCTCCCACGTACCAAGTGTGCCTGGGATGGACGTCTGATAACCTCTCCCGTGGTCTCCCTCCCCCCATTGTCTTCTAGGGCTTCTTAGCCTTTTGCTTCTTCCTCTCTTCCTTCCTTCATCCCCCTGGAGTTCTGTTGCTTCCTCCTCACAACCTCAGGTTCAAATTATTAGTCTATGGATTTCTCCTCCAGGGATCTGGGTGTCCTTCCAGTCGCAGTGGAAGAGAAGAGCAAAGGCCCAGGAAAGGGCTGGGGAAGTGCTTTTTCCCTGGAAGAGCTTGACAAGGGAAGGAAATTTCTTCCTGCCATAAGTCACCTGAGTGGCAGTTCTTCACTAGTTAGTAAGTTCAGAAACTTCTTTGTTCCTTCTGTCAACCAATTTACTTTTTACAGTTTTGCATTTTTAAGTGTCCTGAATTCTTTTTGTCCGCTTATCCTAAGTTGCAATTTAACTTCCCCTACCCCAGGGATTTCAGGACACACATGAAAAAAAGCCTCAGTTGGTGATATAGGAACCCATCCTCGGGAATCCAAGCAGTCAGGAATTGTCGTACTTCAATTTGAGTTAGGCCAAACTGAGGTTAGATGGAGCTGTATTTTGCAACATATATGACGGAAGATTTTATGAAAAAATTAGTGAGATAAACAAGATTTAAGCTTTTAAAAGTCTAGCTTTATGTTTTAAAGTCTAACTTCAGCACATTTTCACTAATTTTTTAAAAGTGTGCTTCAAATTACCAAAAAAAAAAAAGAAGAACTTGTTAAAGTAGTCCCTCAAGGATCTATGCTTAGGAGTAGTTCACTGGCAACTCTCCTGAGGGGCTGTACAAGGTAAAAAGTAGCAGAAATCTCTGTCTCCAACACAGACCTAGTTCCCCTGTCTAAGTATCCATTGTATCACCGAAAGCCCACAATTTCCCAGAAAATAGCATTTGAAAGAAGCATTCCCCATGTGCAAGGAGTTAGCATGCTATGTATAGTCTTTGTATCAATTCTGTGACATCAGTATCCTCACTTCACAGATGAAAAACTGAGCTGGAGAGAGGTTAAGCCGTGCAATTACTTAACAAAGTAAAGTAATTGGATTCAGGAACATCCCGACCTGAATGACTCACAGGCATCATAAACTCACTTTACCCAAAACCGAAGTCATCATCTCCCTTGGAAGTCTGGGACCACCTTCTGTTCTCTGTTCATGCAACTGGTCATGCTTCCACATACTCACTCACACAAGGTGCAAACCTTCCTCAAAGCCCTCTTCTAATCAGTCCCCACTTGGTGTTAATCCCATGTCTTAAACAGGCTCAGCCTTACCTCCTCTGTGAAGCTTCCCTGATGGCCCCAAAGACTCCTCATGGCACCATTCATGCAATTCAATAAATATTTACTGAGCATCTCCTTACTGTATATAAGGCAACGTGCTAGGCATTGGACATAGAACAGTGAGCAAGACAGACCCAGGCACTGTCTTCGTGGAACTGAACTCTACAGCTACAATCACAAATTCAAGATAGAAGTAAACAAATTAGTAAGCAAGGCATTTTCAGATAAAGAAGATTTTTTTTAAAAAGTGATGCAGCAAAGAATGGCTGGACACAGGGTGAGGGAAAGGGTACTCAGGGAAGGTCTCTTTGAATTGACACTAGAGCTAAGACCTGAATAATGATGGAGCCATCAATTGAAAGATATGGAGGATGAGCATTCCTGTCAGAGGGTGGGGGGAAGCAAGTGTAAAGGTACTGAGGCATAACTGAATGGGGGTGTTCAGGGCATAGGAAGAGTGTGCTTGGGATAACGTGGCTGGAGTGTAACGAGCAAGAGCAAAGAGCACTGAGGATGAGCTCCGGAAGGCAGGCATTCTTCTAGTGAAGTACACGTCACGTTGTACTGTAAGACCTTTGTTGTTTTTCTTCTCTTATCACCAGATTTTGGAGATCATTACTTTTGCTTTTTAGATCCCTGGTGTCTGACAGAACCTAGCACCTTTAAGTAGGTAAAATATCTGTTTAATGTATAAATATGAAAGAACACATTTTTCTTCAAAATAGAGTTTACAGTGACAAATCAGTTCAAGACAATAAAGTTTTACTGAATGTTTAATAAATCATCACTACTCAATTTAAAGAGGCACAGAATTCGTGAGAATTATAAAATCAAACTATAGTTTCTCTAATTTGTAAGGGCAGCTATTAACTTTAGAATTCATTTGAGGTGTTGAACTATTTTTTTTAATCCTTAACCACACCAAGCTCAAGTTTGTCTTAGTGCCAAAGTTGAATGAAGTTGATGCTAATTTGACTGGACCTTGGGAAGAAAAAATAATGAGTTATTCCCAATCCCCTCTCCCTGGGCAAGCAAGAGAGAAAAGTGCTGTAGCTTGATCTGAATGTGTTCTTTCAAAGTAATTCCAATGCTCATGCATCAAGCCTTTCTTTCTCCCAGGAAAGAAACAGACAATATAGAAAAGTTTGGTTTCACCTGAAGAAAAAAATTGTTCAAACTTATTTTTTTATTCATGTTAATGTTTTAAATTTTTTTTCTACGGCTCTTAGGAGAATAGTGCTAATACTTCATTTAAAAATAATGGAATGATGCAGAATGTGTTTAAGCCTCAGGTAAAGACCCATGAGTGGTGGAAGGAAGGGAGGGGGGAAGGGAGGAAGGAAGGGAAGGAGGGAAGGAAGGAAGGAAAGGAGCCGCTGTAGAGCTGATATATTTTGAGAAGTACTGTGCTAAGCACATTCACCTGTGTGATCTCCCTTAAATTTCATAAAATACTTTGACTTAGGCGTTTTCTTTAACTCATTTTTAACATATCTTGTATTACTGAGTAAATAATTTGCCTGGGATCACACATAGTTACTAAATGACAGAGACAGGATTTAAAAGCAAGACTGTCTGACCAGAGGCCTCATACTCTTTCACACATATATATGTAAAAAAATATATACATATTTGTATATGTAAAACAACTGAGGGGCCAGCCAGGTGGTGTAGTGGTTAAGTTCACACGTTCTGCTTCGGCGGCCCAGGATTTGCTGGTTTGGATCCTGGGTGCAGACCTACGCACTGCTTATCGAGCCATGCTGTGGTAAGTAGAGGAAGATGGGCACAGATGTTAGCTCAAGGCCAGTCTTCCTCTGCAAAAAGAGGAGGATTGGTGGCAGATGTTAGCTCAGAGCTAATCTTCCTTAAAAAAAAAACCCAAAAAACAATTGAATATATATATGCCATAATATCATATATGTCATATTATATATACATGTATACATCATATATATATACATATGTATATACCAATAGAGAATTTAGAGGCAGGATTTTTTGTGCCATCAAATTTAATATTTCCTTATCCTTCTAATATAAACCAAATTATACGAAAGTCCTTAGGAACCTTCTCCATAACTTGAGTTTTAGCTAAAAAGCAAAAGAACTGTGATTACAGAATGATTTAAAAATATCTATCTGCTGTTAAAATAGCTTAGCTGGCAAGGTGTTATAAAGGCCACTATAAAATACTGTCATTAGGAAAAGTTTTAGATGAAATGGAATTATTAGGAATTCTATGGTCTGTAAAACAAGGGGATTGGACTAGAAGTTTCTCCAAATCTCTTCCAGTCATAACACTCTAAAATCCTATGATCAGAAAGTTTATAAGGGAATTATTGTGTGAAGATTTATAAGTGGGGTCTTCTGCTTAAATGTGTTTCTTTAGTCACCCTCAAACTGTAATGGCTTGAAAAATTATCTCAGTCACACTCTATTTGGTCAAGGGTCTCACTTTTGCATTCTTGATAAACATCAGAAGTGAAAGGATGGAAGATTTTAAAAAAATTCTTCAGTAGTCTTGAAATATAATTTGTCATTTTTGTTAGTGCTTGTTTCACTAAATTTTAGAAATGATTCTGAGATTTTCATTATTAATATGCAAAGCTTTTTTTTTTTAAGACAATTATATTTCTACCCAAGAAAGTTTCCAGTTTCTGAAAGTCTGGAAGTTCAGCTGCAATAAGCAAAACAGTTTTTGCTTGGAGGAGCTTCTGTCTGCACTCTGTGAGCACACTTAGTTGGCTCCACATAGAGTAAAAGGTGTGTGGCCTCAGAGCTGCAGAATCAGGTCGTCTCATCCACCTCCTCGCCAAACACGTTAACATGGATGCCTCTGGTTCTTTATGGGAACTACAATCATAGCCTTTGACCACGGGGTGCTATGTTTCCCATGAAGAACTTAACTGGAATCACTTTTGACTCAGCACCTGAAAGTTGTTATTTTCCTGAATGCTCCTTTTCTTGAATCTTCTTTATTACATATTGTTAATCACAGAGGTTTAATATAAATGGTGCTGTGTTTCATAGCATGACAGTTTTGGATTAGGTAATATTATCTTGTTACTAATGGTTACTGCTGCTTAGTTTCTTTTAAATAGCAGAATGATGAGATTCAAATGATCTATTTTAGGTTCCATGTTTATCTGTATTCAATTAAAATCAACATGGTATTGATAATTCCAGAATTTTACTATTTATAAACATACTTCCTTTTAACTATGAAGTATGTTCATACATCATCTATATGTCTCTGGTCGTAGTTTACAACAGATAGTAGAGTGTGCAAGTTGCAGTGCATATAGCTTGCATTCAATTCTCTGAGCCTTTTTTTATCAAAAAAAAAAAAAACATTTTTAAGGACCTACCATATACCTGGCATTGTACTACGTTCTCAGATTAAAGATGAATTCTTTGCTCAAGGAAGGTGAGCCTAGGGGGGAGGCAGAATTGTAAACATACATAAAAACTGTAGTAAATATCGAATTCTCTAAAACAAATATAATAGATAGTATTTTGAAGTCATTAATTAGACCTTGACCATTGCAAAAAAGAAATAAAAGTCGTAATGATAGAGTACTGTTATTTCATTCAAACCAAGAAGTTGGGGCTAAAGTATTAGTCAAAGTCTCTTTGGAGATGATTATTTATTCTACTGAGAATATTTAACAATGAGGATTTATCTTTAGTGGAATTTGTTGGGGAAGGGTGAGAATGTGTCTTTTTTGGTTGTTCAACAAAAATCAGTGAGAATTTGCCTCTGGGTGGAGGCAAATCAAAATTCTCATGCAAAGATGTCTCATTGCTCTCTACCAAGAAGAAGTCCAGAACCAAAGATAAGGTTTCAAATGATCTAAAGTTCTAATCTTCTTCCTCTACCACAGTGGGATATTTCTTTGTCTGAAAAAATGTTGTCTTCTGTAGAGTGCCTAATGTTCTTTCCTATTTTTCTAAAACACTATCAAGTCCAAATTTGGCTTGTGTCATCACAGAGTTCTATCTGTTTTGTCCCCAGAGTCCTGCAGTGCATAACAACCTCGAGGTGCTTAGGGCAACCCCAAACATGAACTTGGACCAAGAGACACGGGACCACACTCCTGGACCAGGCAGGTCACTCACCCTAGGCTGAAGGGGAAAAATGATGAGAAGCCTCTATGACTTTTTCTACTCTTTTATGGTATTTTATTAACCACCTGACAAATTCTTGATTCAATATCTATTCCCAGAATTTAGACTGAAGTTTCAAGATGAGGAACTCTAAAACATCATTCAGCTAACCAGTATTCATTTAGTTCTCCTTACATTATATGCCTAGCATTGTGCTAGATGCTGTGCATAAAAAAAGAAAGAGAGGGAGGGAGGGTAGGAGGGATGAAAAGAATAATATGGTAGGCAGAATAATGGCTTCTCCAAAGATGTCTCTGTCTTATCCCAACAACCTCAGAATATGTGACCTTGTGTGGCAAAAGAGACTTTGTAGATGTCATTAAAGTTACAGACCTGAAAAAAGAAGATTATTCTGGATTATCCAGTTGTGCCCACCTAATCACATGGGCCTTTAAAAGCAGAGAACCTTGGGGCAGTCTTGGTGGCATAGTGGTTAACTTCACATGCTCCGCTGAGGTGGCACAGGGTTCGCAGATTTGGATACCAGGCGCGGACCTACATACCACTCATGAAGCCATGCTGTGGTGGTGTCCCATATACAAAGTAGAGGAAGACTGGCATGAATGTTAGCTCAGGGTCCATCTTCCTCAAGCAAAAAGAGGAAGATTGGTAACAGATGTTAGCTCAGGGCCAATCTTTCTCACAAAAACAAAGAAAAGAAAAGAAAAGCAGAGAATCTCTTTCAGCTGCAGCAAGAAGAAATTCAAAATGTGAGAACGAGTCAATGCTCTGTTGTGGGTTTGAAGATTGAGGGGGCAATAAAACAGGAATGCAGGTGGCCTTAAGAGGCTGAGAGGAGGCCCTGGCTGACAGCCAGCAAGGAGACAGGGACCTCAGCTCCACAGTCTCCAAGAACTGAATTATCCCAGCAGCCTGAATGAGCTTGGAGATGGATTCATCCTCAGAGCCTCCAGAAAGGGACACAGCCCTGCTGGCACCCTGATTTCTGTCTTAGGAGACTCTAAGCAGAAGATCCAGCTGAGCCATGGTGACCTGAACTTCCAACCTGCAGAACTATGACATGAAAAGTGGGTGTTGTTTTAACTGCTAAATTGGTGGTAATTTGTTATGGTGGCAATAGAAAGCTGCTACAAATGATAAATGGTCCCTAGCTGCAAAGAATCTAATGGAGGAGAAAGTGAGTGAATGTCAGGTTCTAACACTATGACTTTAACGGGAGAGGTCAATGGGTGGAGAGAAATCTTCCTGAAGACTAGCAGTTTTAAGCATCTCAGTGATATCACTGTTTAGAATAACACCTTAGTTCCCTCTCTACACCAATCATCTTTTTGAGGGCATTTTATGAGCCACTCCAAGTTGACCAAGTATTTGGGAGCAGTGTGTGGTGGCTGCCAATTTCTCTGTGTCTTGTGGGCTGTCCTAGGTAGTGTGAGGCATCCAGTCACCACATATAAACACTTTTGAAAGCTAACCAAATGACCCTAACACAGAATCTTACTAAGAATGCAACATGCCTTTTGCTTTCTTGAGAAAATTGTTAAGATAGCAGCCATACTCATGTTCTGTGTCTCTGCCAATCACTTTTTTATATGCAGGCTTCCTTTCAATTCTCTGAGATGTGCATTAGGGCAAGCTTATTTTTAATAATCCAGGGAGTGCATTTAGAGCACAAATTATTTTATTCATTAATAATAATCAAGACACATCTTGTGGGTGGCAGAACCAAGGAAGACTAGGGCTTTGTAATATATGCTTTGGAAACTTGATGTAAAGGAAATATTCCAAATTATTCTCTCAGTTATTAGCAGATTAAAAAATATTTGCAATTCATATCACAGATTAAGGACTAAGTTTTTTAATGTAAAAAGAGCTCTGCTAAGTCAATAAAGGACCAACAACCCAATAGAATAATGAGTAAAATATATTAAAAGAGAAGTTACAGAAAAGGAAATACCAATACTTTAAACTTATGAAAAGATACTTAATATCACTTATAATAAGAAATTTTCAAATTAAAAGTGCCAGGAAACATAATTTATACCTATTGGACAGACAAGTTTAAAACATTTGATGACTTATTGTGTTGGCGAGTATGAGGTGAAACAGTGTCACGTATCGCCAGTAGGTGCGTGCACTTGTTGAAACACTTTGTAGGCAATTTGTTCCGACCTACTAAAATTGAAAATGCACTTACTCTTGTCTCCAACAAATTCACTTCCTATACTTTTTCCTACAGATAAGCTTGTATATGTGCAAAGTGATTTATGTAAAAGGATCATATTTGGAACATATTTTGTAATAACAAATGTTTGGAAACAACTTACATTTCTATTAATAGTGGGCTAGTTTAAATAAATCATGGAAAATCCATATAACACTATGCAGCTGTTAAAATGAATGAGGAAAATTGGAACAACCATTTTGGAAAGCTGTTTGGCAATGTTTACTAAATCTAAACAGATGCCTCCCTTATGACCCAGGTTGCTCCTAGGTCTATACCCAAGAGAAATGAGTGCATATATCCACCCATAGGCGTGTACAACTTTGTCCATAGCAGCTATGTTCAAAATAACTCCAAACTGGAAAGAATCCAGATGTCCGCCAACAGAAAAATGAGTCAATAAATATGACCTATTCATATAAGGGAATAATAGCAATAAAAGGAGTAGACCGATGTAAACAATGTGGAAAATCTCTCTGACACGTTGAGGGAAAGCAAGGGGATACAAATAAATTTTCATTTACATGAAATTCCAAAACAGGCAAAACTAATTGTAATGATAGAAGTTAGACTAGAAGTTGTCTCTGGGGACATGAGGGAACAGTCTAAGGTGATGGAAATGTTCTATCTCATGATCTGAATGGTGGTTACACGGGTGTACACGTATATAAAATTCTTCATGCTGTATGTACTTAAGGTCGATGCACTTTATGCACTTTCTAATTTATGTTATACCTTGATTAAAAAGTAAAAGAGTGAGAAAAAAGAAAAGGAGGAGGAGGAGAGCAGGTCCATATGCACTCATGTATGTAATCTGCAAGCTAAATGGTTAAGTGAAAGTATTTCCCAACTAGAGTTCCTCATCTGAACCATCTGAAACACAGAAAATTATTCATAACTATTTCCTTAATTCTCCCAAGGATAGTACATAATTAATACCATTCCTGGTGCCTAGGAGAAAAGTTAATTTATTACATACCATGGATGCCTTGGGGTATGAGAGCTTAATTCTCTCAAGGAACTCTAGTGGAGCATGTTTATGTGTGCTACATTTTGTTTTGTTTTTCTAAGTATATATCACAAGAAACTAACGATGATTCTCTTGAGGGGGGCCGGGCAAACTGGGTAGCTCACTTTTAACTGTATGACCTATTGTACTATTTGAATTGTGTACTATGTGCATGTAAATACACACAATTTTCTCTCTAAATGGGACAGCAAGAGCATAAGAGAGGTGGGACACTTAGAAGTAAATGCAATAATGCTTCAACATAGTTGCATATTAACCAAGATATGTATGCTAGTGGTATTTAGAAACAAAAGTGTTCTGAGCTCAATTTTTAAGTCCAAAATGCTGTTTATATTACGTTGAGCAATCCAAGAAAGAAAAATCAAAATTTTTGAGCGTATGGTGCATCATTTAAGACTCAAAGTTCCAGATATTGTAGGTGTGGAGGAACAAAAGGGAAATTTTTCAGGGGCACAGTTAAAGTATGGCAAGTTTCTAATCGTATTGTACTAGCAGTTGGGTCACTTTTTCCCATCTAGTCCAATGGTCATCTGATTGCCTGTGTGCTCACAGGAAATAAATTGATGATCGAGATGAATAGGGTGTGGGAGGTCCAGGAGACAGATTGTTTTGCTGGTAATTTTAAAGGTTAGACAGCAAAATATTAAAACAGCTTCTCTGTTTTTCTGGTGAGTAAAGGAATCTAAAGGAAGCCAAAGAAACTGAAGCCTAATGGCAGAAACCATAGGATTTAGTACAGACCAATTTAGCAGGTGCACACACACACACACACACACCCCAGAACCGGGAGTGGTCTTGGGGAGCAGAGGCAAGTTGGGTGCAATCTCCAGCCAGCACATCAGGCTCTTCATATACCAGGAAAATTGCACCAGAATTTCTAGATACGTTTGTAACAATTAAGATAACAACAACTTCTCTACAGCAAGTACTATGAGATCTATTGAGCCCATCAGTGCATGTGCCAAGTGCTTTACGTGAACTACATTGTTAAACCCTCACAACATCCCATTGTAGTAAACAACGCTGTTATCCTCATGTCACAAATGAGGACACAGGCTCAATGAGCCTAAGGAGCTTGCTTAATAGTTCATGAGTGTGGCGCCTACTTCCTCTCCTCTGAACCATGTCCTGTTTGTGCATGACGTGGCCCATTGTCAGTCGGTGGTATGAATTCCTTACGTAAAGAATTACACATGCAGGTTTACACAGAGTCCAACTCCTTATTTGTTTAATCGTGATTTAGGCTTTTCCCACAATCCAGGGCGTTTCTTAATTTGCTAATGCATCTGACTCCATTTCTTGAAATGGGCTCACATTTCTCAGAAATGCTTTACAAATTTGTTTTTACTTGTCTGCTTGTTTGTTTATTTTGGTATGACACTCACTCTAAGGAACAGATAGAGATTTCTTGAGAAAATCAACAAGAAGCATATTCATTAGCATCTGGCAAAGTCCTGCTATGGAGCCCCCTCAAATAAAGTTCACTATTCAAGGGTTGATACTGCACAATACCTTTAGAGACACTTCAATAGCATACAGTTTCTCGAGAAAGTTCTTTAATTGCCTAGGATAAGTTCACAATGACAACATTTCATTCAGTATTAAAGCAGGGTTTATCCTTTTAATGGTTTTAGGGTATCATGGAAGAACATGAATCATACTTTCCTGAAACTCTTGATTTATAATTCTTCACTACTTACAATATATATGCCCAGAAAATAGTAGGTAAGTAAATTAATTAAAATAAATATCTTTCCATTTTCTTTCTCATATTCTGTGTAGAATAATCTTTGCAACCAAGTATATGGTTACAAAGTAGCTGAAGCAATAAGATCAGCTATTGTTTCATTGTTGAGATCTCTCAACCAACTGAGGGGCAAGAGGAGTTGTCAGACTTCTCAAGGGCCTGGAAGAAGAAACTAAATGGCTTTTGAAAACTAGATTACGTTCTCCAGCTCTGGATGCCAAATGGTTTGTGTCCATGTCAATTCTCTCAGTATCTACTTCGTGCTTCTCCCTCTGCTGAGAGGTGTGCTCTGCTTTACTCAGGCTATTTTAGCTGCTGTCTCTTAGTCCTATCTCTTTTTCCTAGGAAAACCACCTGATTGGATTAGTTTGAGCCAGTTGTTCACCATAACCCATTCAGCTGTGGACAGGTGTGTGGAATCACAAGGTGCACTCCCTTTCAGCAGGGCTGTGGGAGTGGAGAGGAGACGTTCCGGGCAGACTCACTAAGAAGGAGGTTAGGGGAAGAGTGAGGACATGACTGCGGAGAAAATAGTTGGAATTTGTATTATAGCCACCATGTGGGAAGCAATATTCTTCCAGAATCTATCTATTTAGGGACTACTCAGAGAGTATCTCTGTCATATTCAGATGTTTCCATAAAGGCCTCTCCTGAGTCAATCTATTTCTACAAATTCATAGAATTTAAGGATAGGCTTTAGAAAGGGAACCCAAGCAGACCCAGAATTGTCTGTAGGAGAGAAGAGAGAAGCCAGGTCTACCTATCTGGTTTAGGTATAAATGGGGACTTGGGTGCTCTTTCTTGATTGTTGGTGATTTGTGCCTCAGAAGCTCTGTTCTTAGCCATATTCATAATGTCTGAGGCTGAAGCTTTCACTGAATGTTTTGGAAATCAGAGATGGAAAACTTAAGTGGATAGTGCTAGCTGTAATTCAATGCACACTAGCGCAATGCAGAGGGGAAAAATGTTATTTAAAACCACAACTGAACGTAGCAACTTCTGCCTTTTCCATGGAGAGGACAGGGTGGGAATAGGGAATAATTCATACAGCTGAAGGACAACCTCTTTTCACTGCTCCTACCCTTGCAGAAAGAGGTGGAGGGGAACAGAGGGCGAGGCTTCGGTTCAGAGGGCCTGTGGTTTGGCAGAATATATTAGTGGGTCTTTGTATGTACAAAGAGGGTCCATGTGCTGAGCACAGGGTATGCAGACTCAGCAGAGCTGAAGCAAGGTAATTTTTTTTGTTGAGGTCATAATAGTTTACAATATTGTGAATTTCAAGTGTACCTTATTGTCAGTCACCGTACATATGAGCCCCTTTACCCCTTATGCCCACTCTCCCAACCCCCTTCCCCTCCAGTAACCACTAATCTGTTCTCTTTGTCCAGGTATTTGTTTATCTTCCACATGTGAATGAAATCATATGGAGTTTGTTGAAGCAAGTTAATTTTTATGGGAAAATGGAAAGTAAAGTTTTTACTCCTGAGAGAGAAGAGGCAGGTAAGAAAACAGAGGGAAACAGGGAGCAAGGAAAGCCTGGAACTTGGGGAAAGGTCCATAAGAGCTTTTCACATTAGGGGTTTCCAATATTCTAAGTTATTTGTTTGGCTATAATGTAAATCCTATCCATTGCTGGAAGCCTCAGTCAAGTCTGCTACACAGAAAAGATTTTAATGAATGTTTTTGTTTGTGAGTATTTGTTTTGTAGGGAGTATATTTCTTTGTGTGTGTAAATCATGGAAGGAGGATGGATTTTGAGTCTTCTATGTGAAAGAGAATAGGGAGAGAACATTCAAAAGAGACATTCATTAATGGAACTGACTTAGCAAAAGCAGGAGCTAAGAATCATTGGTGATTTAGAAAATTTTTGAATTTCTTACTATTGCTTCCTGTAGCAACATTTACTTGGCCAAGAAGGCCACATCAATGTGTACCCCGTCCCTCACGCTCTTTTTCCAATGTGACGTTGACACATCTCCATTAAGAAATGGAGTCTATGTTCCTTCTCCTTGAACCTGGTGGATCTTTACAAATACCTCAATCAATTGAATGGGGTGGAAATGATGCTGCATGACTTCCAAGGCCAGGTCAAAAAAGGCAATATGGCTTCTACCTGGCTCTTGCTTTCTCTCAGGATGCCTGCCCTTGGAACCACACCACCATTACGTGAAGAAGCCTATGCATCATGGAAAGGCTGTGTGTGTATATTCTGACCAATAACCCCAACTAAGCACTCCGCCAGCATCAATGCCTAAAAATGTGGGAAAACAAGACTTCCAATGGTACCTAGTCTCAGTCTTCAAGTTTTCCCGCTGAGAGCCCAGACATTATGTAGCAGGGGCAGGCCATCTCCCCTGTATCCTAACTGACTCAAAGAAACCACGAGAAATAATCCATAATTATTATTTTAAGCCTCTAAGTTTTGGGAAAATTTATTATGCTGCAGTAGATAAATAATACATCCTTACTCACAAGATTCTCAGAAAAAATTAAGAAGAACTTTGTGATGAAATTTGGGCTAATTATATTTGAAGCTTAAAGAATTGGGTCATATCTGTTTTCCTAGCACTCGTTAGATCTCAAGTACTATTCTTTGCACTCCGAGAGTTCTGTAGCCTGAAAGACAAAGGCTATCAGGGCCGGGAGGGGTGGGAAGCGCTGTGATCTGAATGTTTGTCTTCACAAAATTCCTATGTTGAAATCCTAACCCCTAAAGGTGATGGTATTAGTAGGTGGGGCCGTTGGTATTAGTAGAGGGTGCTTAAGTCATCAGGATAGGACCCTCATGAATGGGATTAGTGCCTTATAAAAGAGGCTCCAGAGAGATCCTTAGCCCCTTCTGTCACATGACAATAAGAAATACGTGATCCAGAAGAGAACCCTCCTGCAACCATGCTGATGTCCTGGTCTCAGACTTCCAACCTACAGAACTGTGAGAAATAAATCCCTGCTGTTTACCAATCCTTAAAAAAAAAAAAAAAAAAAAAAAAGAACAAGAAGATTGGCAACAGCTGTTAGCCCAGGTGCCAATCTTTAAAAAAAAAAAAGAAAAGGAAAGAAAATCCCTGCTGTTTATAAGCTACATAGTTTGTGGTATTTGTTATAGCAGCCTGAACAGACTAAGGCAGGAGGGGAGTTGGTTCATCTTTCAGGAATAAAAAGGCAGACCGCAAGGATAGCCAAAGAGAAAACACATGGCTAGACACACTAAAGAACTAATTCCTCCAGATTCAGCGATTTACTAATCACGTGACTGGAAAACTACTCTGTTTTGTGCCTCATTTTCTTCGTCTGTAAAATGAAGGTAATCCATGTTTATAATTTTTGGATTAATAGGCAAAATGCACATAAAGTGTTTAGCACAGTGTTGGATACAGAATAAGCACTCTATAAATATTAGCTATCATTACTAATATGCTTAGCATGGCACCTAACACTAGGTAATGGTTTAATAAATGGTAGCTGCAATTATTGTAGTGCTCCAAATGTTTACTCCAACATGCTAACCAATATCACTAAATTCTGCATTCCTAGGTCATGGCTATGTCTCTGGAATCTCCATAATAAGAGGACAGAATGTTCCATAGCATATGGAATTGTCAGCTGATCAGTGCAACTAGTAAATTTGCCATAAAACTGAACTCATTCAAACTGTCCTAACATGAAGCAATTTGTTAACTATCAGCCCAAAGAGGCATTGATTCATCTCTGCACGTGTTGGAGTATAAATGGCAATTCTTAGAGATTGTGGTCATATATTCTGCCAACCTTGGAACATATACATAGCTTGGAGAATCTGTATTTCAAATTAGACTCTTGCATTTTGAGTACTTAGTTTCATTTATACTTAGCTATATGAAACTTTTGACTCTTCTGCAAAATAGAGCTTAAAATAGATCTCTGAGCATCTGATAGCTCTAAATTAACTCTCAGAACAGTATTTTGATGAGTAAAGCAGAGAAAACTCAGAAATTTCCCATAATATACACAATAAGTGGAGAATGCAAGTAAGTGGGTGTAGGAAAACAAAGAACCACGTAGTATTTCTTTAATAGAGAAGACTTTTTTCAGGCTTTGGGTGAACTCATGGTAGGAAGGCCTAATTGTTCTACAATATTAGCAGGAAACATGCCCCAACTATAGGTGACACTTTCAATAGACTTACCAACTACGTAATTGGTCACAATATCTCCACTTAAAATCTCTACGCTGACTGCTCCCAGGAGAGATGGAGCAGGGAAGCTACACTAACTCAGGTGCCCTGTGTCAGTTCCTGTTTTATTGTTTTGTAATTTGAAATTTTAACTTCCTTAAAAGGTTAAAAATCTTCCCAAGATTAACTCACATTTTCTATATGTTGGGGAAAATATACAATAGAAGATTATCAGGCTCAAATATTCAACTCAATTTGTCGCTGTTATCTTTAATGTTACCAGCCAGGTGGATGCAACAAAATAAAAGGATTAAAGTATCTGCTGGGGGTGAAATCAATTTTGCCCAAAAGATGTCTCAATGTGTATCCAACAGATTTTTCAACGACCTTAACAAATTGATTTTGAAATTCGTGAGTTAGAATAAGGTAGAAAATTGACATGCTTAATTTTTGCATATTTAAAATTTTTTCAACTCTATCATGGTGTACTTGAAGTACATTAAACAACACATATTTAAAGTGTGTAATTTGATCAGCTTTGACATATGTAGATATCCATGAAATCATCACCAGAATTAGGATAACAAATATTTCCATCACCCCTGAAAGTTTACTTGTCATTCTTTGAAAGTCTTCGCTTCTTGTATCCCCATCCACAGACAGTCACAGATCTCCTTTCTGTCACTATGAATTACTTTGCATTTTTTAGAATTTTATTTAAATGAAATCCTGGAGTATGTGCTCTTTTCTGCCTGCCTTCTTTCACTCAGCATAATTTTGAGACTCATGCATGTTGTTAGATATATCAACAGTTCTTTCCTTTTTATTACTGAGTCATATTCCCTTATGTAGACAAAACACAATTAGTTTATTCATTTACCTGTTGATAGACATTAGAGTTGCTTGTAGTTTGGGGCAATTGCAAATAGAGCTGCTATGAATATTTGTGTACAAGTCTTTGTGTGGACATTTGCTTTTGTTTCTCTTGCTTAAATACCAAGAATTAGAAGTGCTGGGTCACATGCTAAATGTAAGTTTAACCCTAAAAAACTGCCACCAATAGTGTTGGAGAAGTCTAGTTGCTCCATATCCTCATCAATACTTGGTATCATCATGTTTTTTCAAATTTTAGTCATTCTAAAGTGTGTGTAGTGTTGTCTCCTTGTATTTGCATTTCACTGATGATTGATAATGTTAAGCATATTTTCATATGCTTATTGGCCATCCATATATCTTCTTTTGTGAAGCGTCTATGCAAATTTTTTAATCCATTTTCTTCCTAGCTTGTTTGTTTTCTTATTTTGGGGTTGTTAATGTTCTTTGGATATGTATAGCAAGTCCGTTGTCTGATATATGTGTTGTAAACATTTTCTCCTGGTCTTTTCTTTTTCAACTTATGAAGAGCAAAAGTGTTTTTATTTTGATGAAGTCCTATATATCTTTTTTTTCATTTACGGTTTATAATTTCTACCTTCAATCTAAGAAAACTTTGTCTACTCCAAGGTCACAAAGATTTTTCTCCTGTGTTTTCTTCTAAAGGTTTTATAGTTTTAGATTTTATTCTTGGGTTTTATGTTTAGACCTATGATATATTTTGATTTAATTTTCATGTATACTGTAAGATAAAGACCAATGTTTATTTCTTCCATTAAGATAACCAGCACAATACGTTGAATGGACATTTGTTTCTCCATCAAATTGCCTTGGTATCTTCGTCAAATAACAATTGACCATATATGTGTAGGTCTATTTCTGGACCCTTTCCATTGATCTACATCTCAATACTTTCGCCAATACACCAATGTGTTTATTGTTGTAGTTTTATAATAAGTCTTTAAATCTGGTAGGATAAGTCCTCCAACCTTGTTTATCTTTTTAAAAATTGCTTTGGTAATTCTGTTCTTTGCATTTCCTTATGAATTTTAGAATCAGGTTTTCTATTTCTACAAAAATAAACTGCTGGAATTTCGACTTGATTACATTGAATTTATATATCAGATTTGGTTAGAATTGCAAATTGAGCCTGCCAATGCATGAACACGATGTATCTTTCCATTGACTTAGGTCTTCTTTGATTCCTCTCAGTGATGATTTTTAGTTTTCAGTGTTTAGATATTAGGCTCTTTTAGTCAGTTTTCCAATTATTTTCAGCTAGTACATAGGAATACAATTGATTTTTTTGTATACTAACCCTGCATCCCAAGACCTTGATGAATTAATTAGTTCTAATTCTAGCCAGTTTTTAGATTCTCCAGGATTTCCTGTAACAATTATATCTGCAAATAGGGATAATTTTATATCTTCCTTTCTGACCTTTATGCACTTTTTGTCTTTTTCTTGCCTTTCTTCACTGGCTAGGACATCCAGAACTATGTTTTGCAGAAATGATGACAGTGGGCACCCTTGCATCATTTCTGATCTCAAGGGGGAGACAACCAGTCTTTCAACATTTAAGTATGATCTTAGCTGCAGTTTGTCTGCATGTTTGTTTGTTTTTTCATAGATGTTCTTGATGCATTTGAGGAAGTTCCCTCCTATTCCTAATTTGATGAACATTTTTTGTCTTGAATGGGTGTTAAATTTTGTCAAGCATACAAATATTTATTGAAATGATCATATGGTTTTTCTCCTCCATTCGATTAATATAATCCCTGAGGAATTTCCAAATTTTGTGACTTCATTTCTGTAAATATCTGTCTACCCTTAGATGGAGATTCTATCTTATTCATCTTTATATCTCTAAACCTGGGAGTTCATGCATGATCAATCAATGTTGAGTGAATGAATAGATGAGTGGATGACTCTAGACATAGTGAGTATGTGTGGTCTTATATTACTGTTTAGTAGTGATAAAACCTTCCTATACAAGTAATGATAACCTCAGTAACCTGCACAGCAAACATAAATTAGAGATAAGGCACTATTTTTATTTTTCACAGAAAATCCAATTGATGTGTGTGTGGTGGAAAGTAGATGGCAGAAGGGAAGCTCTGCTCCACAAATAATTCGGGAACTCAAGCTGATAGATGGTTTGCTGTCTGCAACACGTGGCTTTCAGTGTTATCCTAAGCCAGAAAATATAGCCAGCCAATGGACTGTGAGAGGTAATAAAGGACATCACAGATTGTTTTGTACAAACTATGCCTATAAATATGTTTAATTTTTGTCCATATTTCACTGGCCAGAACTCTGTACATGGGCCCACACAGGGAGATTGGGAATGTAGTTTGTTTCCCTGCAAACTACAGTAAGAAAGAGGAATATGATTTTTTTTGTGAGCAGCTAGTTATCTTTGCCTTGAAAAGGAAAAGAAAGTTATATTTATTAAGCACCATTTAAGGTCAGGTGCTGGGCTAAATGTAAGCTATGCTACCTTTGTTTGATTATAATGCAGCATTTCTCAAACTATGTCCAGCAAAGCAATGATGTCCTGCACCATTCATGGTCTTCAGAAAAAAAAGGTTTTGCATAGCCCAATAAATTGAGAGAATGTTCGTTTAAACATATTTAAATAAATTTCTTTCCTGCAGGACTTCTCAGGGCCTTTAATGTATTAACATGCATTGACTCTCCAGGAATGCATAGAATATGAAGCATTTCCAAACTTTGTTTCATTGGAAATTACCTATGAACACTATGGGGCTTGGTTTCAGAAATGTTACGGCAATGGATACTCAATGATAGCAATTACATAAAAAGTTATATTTTTCAAGGTTCCTAATCATCACTCATTCTACTTATTTTTATAAAGAAAATATGATGATATTATCTGTAAATGAAATTACTTTCCATAAAGTCAGGCTGGGTGTGTCTGGGAAAGGGAGAAACTTTCCAGCTACGGGAAGGCTGTATTCCCAGGGGTCCTGTGGTGCCATCACCAGTCTTAGAGTTATAGAGTCATTGAATATCTTGCCTAGAGAGAACATAACATACCTGTATGAACTGCAGGCTGGAATCTGTATCCTGGCTTCCTGGAGAGAAAGAAGAAGAAGTGTTCCCAGCAGTAAACCATCACTGAGATCCCCGTTTCCTTTCTGCCTTTAATACAGGTTATTTGGACCACAAAGTATCAATCAAGATTCTCTTCATTAACAACAAGCATGACTTTGTTAAACACAGAGATGCTGTACTCAGACATGACTCATTTAAAGTGACTAATCATTACTCTAAGTTTTGGAAGTTACTGTTGGTAAAAACATGTACATGCCGTGGTGACTCCAGAATTTATATATAAGAAGTGGCTTGGGGTGCTGAGCTGGTGGGAGGGAGAAGAAAGAGGACTTGAAGCTGTGTTTGCCCAGCACATTTTATTACACTGAGGAAAACATCAATTATCAATAGCGATGAATGGGAATGGAGGAGGATGAGAGAAGCAACATTGGGACAGGAGGGAGGACTAAAGGACTCCCGTGTCTCCCTGAGGCCCCGTAGTTTATACATGCAAACTACAGGAAGGAGACGGATAGAAAGAGGGAAGGAGATGCACAGAAAGGATGAGGGCAAGAGCAAGAGCTGGGGAGAAAAATTAAGAGAAAGATCACCATGTTTTCATTAAGTTGTCGAGAAGCCAGAAAAGGACTTCAAGGCCACCTTGTCCAATTTCCTCTAAAAGAGCCTCTACTTTTCGTTAATGTTCATTCAGCTTCTGATTGTTGGCTTCCAATGACAGGGTGCTTATGCAGGTCTCAAAGCAGCTCATTCAATTTTCAAACAACTCTAATTGCTAGAGGGTCCTTTTTTTATATTTGCTAAAGTATCTGTCCTCAGTGCTAACTTCTATGTGTTGATTCTAGTTCTGCTCCCCTCCTGGCCTTCCAAATGATATAGAAAAGTCGTCCACATGACTGTCTTAAATATTTAAAGATAGTTAGCATGGACTCACTAAGTGTTTTCTTTTTCTTCTCCAAATATCAGCAGGCCTGTCACGTGTTCTTCAGAAATGATGATTTAAGAAAACTTCTCCATTCTTGTCACTCTCCTCTGGATACATGTCAGGTATTCAATGCCCTTCTTAAAAAAGTACAGTAAGTGTGCGATATGACTAATGCTGTTGCATGTGAAGATAGCACTTTCAGGTAACTAGAATCTTTGGAGATTTGACAATGTTAATCTCCCTAGGGGAGAAAAGATGATCAGAATTTTGTATATTGGAGTACACCACATGGAACAGGGAGCAGCCACTGCACCTGCTGCTTAGGAACTCTCTGTCTTATATTCTCAGCCCTGCTGGACACGCCCTCACCGTGCTTCCTCCACATCCCAACCCATAGTACTCTCTGCTCAAGGTCCCTGAAACCATTCCTCATCTGACACTGGTATTCCTTGGTAATCTTAGTAGAAAAACATTCTAAAGCCACATACACATCAAAGCCTAATAGTTTGTGTGTGTGTGTTTGAGAGAGAGAGAGAGAAAATTATTGTTATCATTATCACATAAATAATTTGCTTTAGACTCAAGTGTGAAGACACTACTTGTTTCCCTGGACAAAGAAAGACATTATTTTTGATGAACTGACAGTAAGAAATTTACATTTACCTGATAGCTTAGGGTCCACCCTATGGTCCAGGTTTTATAATCGTATGAGCTCTTATGGCCTGCATTCGTGCCTACTTACCTGCCTCCCTGACAGTCTCATTCTCCTAGTCAAATTTTTTACTTTCCAATTTGTATTTTCTTGTTTAGAGTCTGACACAGTGCCCTAGATATCCTCGACAGAATGAATTGGGCCATAATTAACCAACTAAACCTACTTTATGATATTTTTGGAAAAGGTTTAATATATATGTTGTTACCAATATCATAAAATTAAAAGAAAAATATTATAAAGATTGTGTAGATTAAACTTGAGTGTACAATAAAAAATAAATGGCCTGATTTCCCCCAAAGGATATGGTCTTAGTAAGCCAGATAACAGCTGGATTCTACTCTTTGGGGCACATATAGAAAGAGGGCAAAGCACAGTTTTATCCGAAATACTTTGCTTATATAAAAATTATCAACCATATTCTGAAAAGGAAGATGGCCAGATGTGACAAAACCAGTAGAAGAAAATATTTTGGCACTCTTTCAGCTTCTAAAAATAAGAGAAAGAAGAGAGAAGAGAAAACAAAAGAAGGGAAAGGAAAAGATAGGAAGAAATTATTTGAATGAAATGAACAAACAAAATTCAGTTCTGCTGGTGATTCAACCATAACTTAGCTTTATGTGTGTCCTTTGTAATGTGGTTGGCAATTGGCTAAATTGGCACACAGTGAAGCCACATCAGGATGAAAAACTTCCTTTGTGATGACGTTTCTTATTATTTGGTCGTTCTTTGTTATTTCTAGTTTTTCTAGCTCTTCAAAGTTAAACATTCACTATACAAAGGATACAAATGGGCTTTTGGAAAGTTAAGGGGGCGTGTTGTACTGATTAAAAATTATAACCAGGCATGTCAAATGACAGGGCTTTCCACAAGCCACTCAGTCAAGTGGGTGCCATGAATACAAATAAAAAATGGACATTTCCCAACTGAATTATCTTTTTTTCATTTTGAAAAGTGTTAGATTTTAGCAACCCTCCCCACTCCCTTGCATAATGCTTTACACCCAATGAATGCTAAGAAAAGTCGATGAGTGGATGTCTATTGTAAAAAAATTTCTGAAGTCAAAGTGCAATCTACAGCATCCGTCTTTAATAAACAGAAAAGAAATTGAATTCATTTAATAAGTGTTCCCATTCAGAATTTACTATAAAAATTCAATGTAATGAATTGCCTTGTCTTAAACAGTTAAAAGGTTTATCTATCTTTGATTTAAGTAGCACTATAATGACTTATATAAGGAGACATGGATAATTTAAAATGTGTCTCTATTTTGCTCTCTTTTAATCTTTCTACATTGTGTGAATAGATGGGGAAGCACAGAGGGATCATTACTAAATGGATACAGAAGAATAAATGAAATGAAGATGTCAGTGGCCAGGGAGTAGACTGGCTGCCTCATGGCTATGTTCTACTCAAGGCCGCTGATTCATGTAGGAAAATTCAAGGTGATTATGCTGACGCGGCTTCACAAGGAAACCCTGCACAGCGGAATGGAGTGGAAACTTGGTCTTCATTTGACAAATTCAAGCTGTGTGGACAATCAGTCTGAATTATTCTGAACCATTTCCCTTGACATCAAAGTTTTTCCACAGTTGCTTGAATCATGTTTTGATTCGGCTTCACCTCCCCTCTGTAGTCTATGATTTTTTTAAAAAAATATTAAATTTGTCAAATTGCATAGGAGGTAAAATTTCTGATACTATCATTATTAATATTCGAATCAAAGAATTTATATCTTTTAACCCTGAGATCTAGTCATTTATATTTTTGTTTAAGAAATTATTCACACATTAAAATACACTAGGTATTTTGAGATTACGTTGCTCTGGTAAAATTTAGCTAATTCTTCCAGGAATTGCTAATTAAATGGGTCAAAAAGATATAAATGACAGTTATATATATAGATATATATAGATATATATATCTATATATACACACACATATATACATGATGCAAATAAAGATTTATTAATACTCAAACATAGCTAAGCAAACATCTTAGAAGGAATGTGCTTTTATTATTCTCATTTTGGAGATAGAAGAACTGAGGCAAAGTTGGGTCTTTTAACAGTAAAGTCTGAATTAACAGACTAATTTCCTATTGCTACTATAACAAATTATCACATAGACTTAAAACTATACTAATGTATTATCTTACAGTTCTGGAGGTCGAGAGTCCAAAATGGCCTTCACTGGACTACAATCATGGCATGCATTCCTTTTGGAGGCTCTAAAGGAGAATTTGTTTCTTTGCCTTTTCTAGCTTCTAGAATTCAACCACATTCCTTTGCTCACGTCCCCTTCCTCCATCTTCCAAGCAGCAGCACAGCATCTTCAAATCAATCTCTTTCTCTTCCTCCTACCATCCCTCTCTCTCTCTTTCTCTTTTTCTCTCACCTCTAGCTTCTCTCCTCACACCTCCTTCTCTGGTTCTTCTGCCTTCTCCCATCATCTTTTAAGGACTCTTGTCATTACATTGGGCCTCCCAATAACCTAGGGTAATCTCCCTATCTTAAAATCTTTAACGTAATCACATGTGCAAAGTCTTTTTGCTGTGTAAGGTAACATAGACGCAGGTTCTGGGGGATTAGGATGTGGACATCTTTTAGAGACATTTATTCTGTCTACCATAATCATCCTAGTAATTGGCAAGTCAAACAAAGTCACTGAGCCAAGAAGACTCAGGTCATCTGCTTCTTTACCTAATTCTCATTTTTCACCATATTGTGAGAGAGAGATCACAAGGACAGTCATGGCAAAGGGAAAATATTTGGAAAGAAATGCCCGCTTGAAGCCTACAGTGGTGTCACAGTAACTATTTGGCTCAGTAACTATTTGGTGACTGAGTGAACGACTGCTAACAGACGACTCAGTTGACTTAGTCAATCAAACATCCGGAACAGAACGACTGCTCAGTAATTTCCTAATATTTTGATACCACCTATAGTCACAACAAAGGGGCTTGTGGCCTATTTCCCTGCTCTCAAGAAGCTTAAAATCCCATTGCAGAGACAATTTTTACCATCCATGAAACCATTAAACGACTACCAAACCGGTAAATAAGAACTAAATTGTTTTTAGGGGTTTTCTGTCCCTGCTGTAAAATCGGATAATAGGAGGAAAATCTGAAGAATCAGTGGGGTCCATACTACTAAGGGGAATAGTGGAGTCTTGGGAATGGCATAGTTCATCACAGACAAGAAAATCCAAGCATGGAGTCCACAAAAATAAATAAATAAATACAAGTTAAAAACTCACTTATGGCAAATACTCATTGGCTGTGGGACAGATTAGAGAAGAAAATCAAGATTCAACAAAGATCTATCTATTGAGTGCCTATTAAGTGCCAGGCATTATGCACATGCTGGAGAAAAATGTTGAAACCTGTATAGCTTGTGTTTATACCATGTCATTTTGTTTTCTTGCAATTGCATTTTTTGCTTACAGCTTAAAATTAGGTGGAGGAATATTGGCTTAATTGTTATCCTGTAAGAAGTGTTAACACTTTCAGGATCAGTCTTGTGGATACTAGAATTTAGAGAAGAAAAGACAGTTTGAGCAACAGTCCAGGTATTGTGTTCTGCGTGGGCTGTCTTCCCTTGAATTTATGGAGTCTGTCACTTAAATATGCACTTTCTGATACTACATATAAAGCCAATAATCTTGCTAGAGCTCTGAGAGTGTCGGCGGCTAAAGTGAGAAGGCCAGCAGGGCAGGGCTGCTGGGCTGCAGTGTCTCAGATGTCAAACGAGTCTGAAATTGCGCCAGTTTTTCCTTCAAATAAAATGAGTCCAATAAATAAGATAATTGAAATGAGAGAGTTGGTAGCAGCCTCAATGAGTCAGAATAGGCTTCCACCTGCAAAGGCTGTGATGAGAATGGGATTTTTATCCTCTTTAGAAAAATTGGTTTTCTTAGAAAAAGGAGTGTAATAGCATGAGGTAGATTTTAGACAATTCAATAGAACACATTTTCAGAAGAAGGAAAGTCAAGTATGAGGAAGAGGAGAACAAAGAAATGCGTAGAAAGTGAAAACTCATAGGAAACCAACCAAACCTGCAAGAAACAGAGAACTCGTTCATTTTGTAACTTTCAAGCATTGTCATTATTTGGTACTTTAAGCACAGATTGTTGGGAATTAATTAGATAATTATACAGTTTTCCTCTTAAATTTAATGACTTAACTTGGATTTTTTGACCTAAAGATTATAATTGCAGTGGTTATTTGAAAAGGATATCTTATTTCTTTTGGTAGAGTTGGATTTTGAAATACAGAGAAAATTTAATTTTAAAAAATGTGATTAAAGTGAACTCCTATTTATATAAGACAATAAAGAAATGGGAAATTAAAATGTTTAAGCCCCAAACTTTCTAAAAACGAAATACAAAAATCTTTGGAAACGGATTATGTAGCTCCATATCTTAGTCGATAGAGAACGCTATCGCTATTCTAAAACGTCCTGGGAGATTTGGCATTATCATTGTTAAATTCCACGTAGGATTGATGGATGTGGAAGATATTTTTCCCTAAGATAATTGAGTCTATAATACAGTTCCTTTAAAATCGTTCTCTTTTGTTTTCTCCCTCTGCTGTAGTCTTGCTGTTCCTACTGCCTAAGTTTCCTACAAACTTCTAACCTGCTACTGTATTGTACATACAAATGTTTGCATGAGAGTCTGAAACTGGCTCCACATCCCACTCAGGAATGAAATATTTGGGCATAATACAGCTATTTCTGATTTAAGGTTGTCCAGCAGCTACAGTTACTTTACTTATGGGTCCCTAAACTCTAAATCAGGTAAAGAATGATATGATTTTCTTGGGAAATTATTTGTAAATAAAATGTTTCCAAGACTTAGCCAATAGTCCAGTTCTCTGGAGTAAAGGTAGATATAAAGAAATGCAGTGAAAGAATTTTGTCATTTTTTTTAGAACTTGTTGGTTATGGAATTTTATATTTAATGGAATATAATTTTAAAAGTAACAAGCATGCAGAAAAATTATTGGCATTTTCATTGTTTAAAGTATTTCGTTAGTGCTAAGAGCCAGTGGTCAGACAGTATTTGCTGTAAGCCAGTGATTGTTAGTCAGGGGCCTATATTAAAATCACCAATAGGGCAGGCTTCTGCCTGGACATCATGACATACAGCTTCTGCAGACACGCTTAGAATGGCCCTGCACTTGGTTTAATGCTCTGCTTTTGCAGTCTTGAAATTCTTGATAATTTTACCTTTGATGTAGTGTTTTGTAAGAGAAGTCCTATGAAATAATGGAGCATGACATGTGTGTCTACTGTCACCCGTTGTCTCCCCATTTGCCTGTAGCGTTCCTGACGCCCTATGAGCACAGAACTCTGTGGAGTTCATTGGGGTTCAGTGAGGCTATGAATACTACTGGGGAGATATATTTGAACAAAATCTCTTCCCAATCCAGAAAACCTCCCCACAAAGGCAGAAGAGGGAAAAAACTCTTTTATTATTGAATAAGCACTCAACCAGAACATAATATCCATCACAGGCAATCGGCTAAAGAGATTGCAAGGATGGAAAGACATTTCACTCTTCTTTTATAGCCAAGCAGAGACAACCCATTACATATTTGCTATCTAAACAATAACTAGACTTCAAGTCAGAGGATTGACTGCACCATTTGTCACACAGAGTTCATCCTAAATTCACCTGGAAATTAAGGTGATCGCCTGTGTTAGCTAATTGGTTTGATCCAAAGGAAAAATAAACTTCTCACATCTTTACCACAAAGGTAGCTTGCGAGCAAGGAAACAAAGTTAGGCACCTACCTTCCCACAGAAAATAGGAGGCTAGGGCTCTATCTTCCCTGTTAATTACATTTCAAATGGTTGGTTCTCAGGTCTTTGAGAAAGACACTCCTGGGTTGTAAAGCTGGCAAAAGACTTGTTCAGTTTCATAAGTTTACATGCGTTTCAGAGACAGAGAAAGAACTTGCAATTACAAGTTTTCTACAGTAAATGCTCTAAGAGACAGGAGAAGTCTCTTCCCTTATTTTCAACAGGGAAAATGAAGCATCTTATTTTTAATTTCCATTTGCCCTTACAATATGGCCGTGTGTGTGTGTGTGTGTGTGTGTGTGTTAGCAGCAGTGGGTTGGGAGGGAGGGGTGGGGGGCTGACAGCCCCAAGAGACCACACTTTCTGTTCAACCCAAAACTTGCAGAAAGAAGGCAATGGTGACGAAGGAATCATCAAATTTCCTTTCTCACTTGTGTTACTTCCCCATATTCACTAACCTACTTATTCTAAAAATGATGATATGAAAACAAAGATGATAAATCTTCTCAGATACTCTTCCCTCAGTCTTTCTTTACTCCTCAGTAAGTGGAAAGTAGAGAGCGTTGGTAGGATGCATGCATCTGTCAAAAACTGAAATAAAAGCAGTCCAATTAACTTGTGAAGTTTCCCACTGTGCTGATAAGAAAAAATATATATGCATGTATGATCTTTGGAGGGTGAGCTGTGTAATTTTAACGATTCTGCATTTGTGTTAGATACTTTCATACTTGCCTTCTAAACTGGCATTGTACAATATAAAGAAGAACAATAAAATTCATCCTGCAACTTAAAATTTTATGCTTTTTCAATAACAACATAAATAGCAAGTAAAAAAATATCATAATAGATTGTGGAAAAAATGGATAGGCTTTATATTTTAGTACTTTTTTTTGTTGAGGAAGATTAGTCCTGAGCTAGCATCTGCCACCAATCTTCCTCTTCTTTGCTGAGGAAGATTGGCCTGGAGCTAACATCTGTGCCCATATTCCTCTATTTTATATGTGGGATGCTTGCCACAGCATGGCTCAATAAGAGGTGCTAGGTCTGCACCCCGGATCCGAACCAGCGAATGACAGGCCACTGCAGTGGAACTTGCAAACTTAACCATAGCCACAGGGTCAGCCCCGTATTTTAGTACTTTTAATGGCATTTTCCTCCCTGGTTTTTGAACAAGAGGCCCTGTATTTTTGTTTTGCATGGGATCCTGCAAATTATGTAGTTAGCTCTGATCACTGGTGGAGCTTTAAAACACAAGCTTCCCAGATTATATACTTCAGACCTCTAGTCTCCAGGCAGAGGGCCCAGGCATTTGTACTTCTTGAAATTTAAGTGTAAAATAGAGGATTCTGATGTGTTTCTCTGATTACGAACCACTACTACAGGCTGTTAGGAGAAGACAATACTGCCCGAGTAGCTAGGAAAGGCTTAACGAAGGAGAATTTGAATAGAGCCTTGAAGGAAAAATAAGATTCAGTTGAGTGTATGTTTAAGTGCAATAACAGTAAGGCTAAGAACACGATGAATAAAAACATTAAGAATGTGTCACATACAGTGTTGGAAAGGACAGTAGGGAGATGATACATCTTGGGCAAAAGAAATAGGTGAATGATTAAGCAGGTGCCCCCAAATCGTTGAAGACTTTTATGGTAAGGCCTAGTGTAGAAAACACTGGGGAGCATGTAATATTTCTAAGAAACGGAGTTGGTGCCTCATGTAGGAGAGAGTGTTGAAATGAGAGATCGAAAGCAGGAAAGACAATGAGCACGATACTGCAGAGCTCCAGGCAAGAGATGACTGGGCCCCGGTCAGTATAATACTTTTAAAAATACAGTTTAACAGGGGCGGGCCCCGTGGCGCAGCAGTTAAGTTCACATGTCCTGCTTCGGCGGCCCGGGGTTTGCCGGTTCGGATCCCGGGTGTGGACATGGCATGTCTTTGCAAGCCATGCTGTGGTAGGCGTCCCACATATAAAGTAGAGGAAGATGGGCATGGATGTTAGCTCAGGGCCAGTCTTCCTCAGCAAAAAAGAGGAGGACTGGCAGTAGTTAGCTCAGGGCTAATCTTTGTCAAAAAAAAAAAAAGAAAATACAGTTTAACAAATGTAAAAAATGATAAACTAATGGTATGAAAAATATCAACTAAAATGCAGCCCACTACCTGAACGTTAGCCAAAGCAAAAGGACATGTCCTTCAGTACATGCAAGAGGACAAAGATGACTCAAGAACCTAATGTATTTTTTAAAAATTAGAATTAATTTTACATTTAACATTTACTAAATGTATATGAAAAATTAATTTCTTGCTTTTTCCTCTGAAAATTCAGAACATTCTGCAGAGTAGTTAGTGGACTGCAAGGGACTACGGGTTCTATAGATGGCCCTTTGAGCAAGGCTGGATCAGACTGTGTTAATGAACCTAAGAATGAAGGTGAAATAACAGGAGCAAGAAATAATATGAGAGGAGAATCACAGAATTTGTTGACCGATTGACCATAAATGACTGAGAAACACTGGAATCAAAAACTGGGAGAGGGGCCAGCCTCGTGACCTAGTGGTTGAGTTTGCATACTCTCCTTCAGAAGATTGGCAATGGATGTTAGCTCAGGGTAAATCTTCCTCAGCAAAAAACAAACAAACAAACGAAAAACCCTGGGAGAATGATATTGCCAAAGACAAAAATTGGGGTTTCAGAAAAGTTAGTAAATTTGATTTTAGCTAAGTTTAATACAACTGTGGAGCAAGTCAGTGGAAATTAGTAAGTGCCACTGATACCAGCCACACAGTCAGAGTTCAGAGGAAGAAATTATTGCTTGGGTAAAGTCTAATAATAGGGGTTTTATTTTATCTGGATAGGAAATGAAGTTATGAGAGTGGGTGAACCCTCCGAAGGAGAAGCTTTAAATAGGGAAGATCTTTGCAAAAACTGACAGAGGTGATTATCAAAGGTAGAAAAGATTAATTCAGAGAGATTTCAAAAACTCTAGATTAGTAGAGAGTCACAGGAGCCAACTGAACATTTGTCTAAGATGCACACTCACCAGACCGCAAATTGCTGTGTCTGAATTCTGTATGCATCTTTACAGTGATTTTCTTTCCCGATCCTTTTATCTGTTTCCTTTTAATTATATGCTCATTTTGATAGTATTCTAATGTTTGGGGTTCTCTCGTTGTAAGAGATGCTAAGGGTATCTTTTATTGCTCAGAGCATTTATGTTGATGCAAGTGGGAAAGATGAGGTTGCATTTTAAATGCCTATTAATATTTATTATTGTCACAAAGCAAGAATATTCAGCATTATTAATAGCTCTGTCACCTAAAAATCCCCTGGATGTATTATCAGTTATGTTTCCTGAAAGAATTTTTTCAATGTCATATTATGTAGTGTCCCTCACAGAGATCAGTGTTAAAATTTGGAAGGGGGATGATAAAAACTCCCACATAGACATAAAAGATAAAATATACAGGAATAAACTTAACAAGATATATGTGAGTCCTGTTCAGTGACGTGACAGTATACTTGAACACATAGAGAGATATTCCTTGCTCTTGAATAAGATGAATAAAGATCATAAAGATATGAGTTCTTCATAGATTAATTTATAAATGCAATGCAACCCCAATATAACTAGTAACCTTTGTTTTCCCCCTGGAACTAAGTTGATTTCAAACTTGCTATGGAACCCTTTCAGGAGAGGCTTAATGAAGAAGAATTTGAGATGAGATGAGATGAGAAAAACAGGAGAAATGAAGGAGAAGCTACTCCATTCAAAATTTAAACAGAAGTCTCTAGAACGAAAACAGTATGATACTGGCACATGAATGCTTAGTTAGAACTATAGAACAGAACAGAAAATCCAGAAGGAGATGGCTTATGGAAATTGAGTATATGTTGAAGGTGGCATCTCAAAACATTAGAGAATAAATAGACATTTTAGTAAATGATTTGGAACAACAAGACAGCCTGTTGGAAAAAGATACCAAACCTCACATACACAGGAATAAACTGCAAATAGATCAGCGATCTAAATATTAAAATAAAATAAAACTGTAAAAGGACTAGAAGAAAACAGGTAAATTCCTCTGCCCGGAGTACAAGGAAAACTTTCTAACTATGACTCAAAATCTAGATGCAATAAAAGAAACAATTGACAATTTGGACTACATTTAAAAAACAAGGAAATTCTTTTTCACAGCAGAAAAACACCATAAGCAAAATCCAGGACAAATGCAAATTTGGAGAAAAGAGTTGCAATATATAGTACAGGTAAAGAGCTATTATCCCTAATATGGAATAGAATTCTAAAAGGTGGAGAAGAAAAAGAGAAAATATATAGATATACATTTTAGAATATATATTTATATATGTTAGGATATATTAACATATATTTACATAAAAACATGTTTATATATTAGAAAAATAGGCATATGACGTGAGCAGACACAAAAGACCTATACAAACAGCTCTTAAACACAGGAAAAATGCTCAACTTCACTCATAATAAGATAAAGGCAATTTAAATTGAAATACCATTTTTCACCTACCAAGTTGGCAAAATTTTAGAAACTTGACAACACAGAGGCAGTGGCCCTCTCACTCGTCACTGGTGGGAATGCAGAATGTCACAACTGCTCAGGAGGGGAAGAAAGCGTCACAGACATTTGTTCTTCAAACCAGCAATCCAACATCCAGAATTTTCGCCTAAAGTTATACCTACAACAATACAGAAAAAAATGTGCACAAGGTTACTCATTGCCTGTTTGTAGTGGCTAAGCATTAAAAATGCCCACATGCTGTAGATGGGTTGGATAAATGCTGATACAGCCACATAATGGAGTATTATGTTGTGGTTAAAACATTGAAGAAGACCTGTATTAACTTATATGGAGTGATTTTCAGAACATATTGCTAGCTGAAAAAAGCAAAGTACAAGATAGTGTATGTGATGTACACATATGAGGGGGTGTGCGTGTGTGTGTGTGTCTGTGCATGAAGAATAATCAAACTAATGAAATCTGTTATGTGTGGGAAGAAATCTGTCACATATAGAGAATCTGCGGGAACAGAGTGGAAGCTATAGAGAATGGGATAGAATTTCACTGAGTAAGCCATCTTATATAGTTTTGACTTTTGAGCCATGTTAATATTTTATATATTAAATAATAAACAAATAATAAAGGATGGGGGATCCAAGATTTCATACAAACAGAAACAAATGAATCTAACTGTATATCAAATAAATAACATAACTGCACAGAAGAAAATAAAAAAGAATCAAGTAACTTCTAGAGTATGAGGTCCCCAATTGATGCTCTGATAAGAACACAATGTTGTCTATGTCAGATGCCTAAGAAGAAATGTGTGCCCTGAAAATAATCACAAGGAAACAATCAGACAAATCGAAATTGAAGAGCAATTGCAAAACAACTGGTTTGGATTCTTCAAAAAATGTCAATGTCATATAAAGAGAAAAAATTTGAAATACTTGGGCATTGTTCTAGATAAAAAGGAGGCTAAAGAGACATGACAATGAAATGCAATACATGCTCTTAATTGGATCTCAGATTTTAAAAAGGAAAAAAAAACTTTAAAGTTCCTTATTTGGGGCAGTTGGTGAAATTAGAATATGAACCATGCATTAGATAATACTATTATGTAAATATTAAATTTCATTACTGTGACTGTGATCATTGTATTGTGTTTATATGGGATTTGTCCTTTTTTTTTTGGTGAGGAAGCTTGACCCTGAGCTAACATCTGTTGCCAATCTTCCTCTTCTTGCTTGAGGAAGATTGGCCCTGAGCTAACATATGTGCCAATCTTCCTCTATTTTGTATGTGGGACTCCACCACAGCATGGCTTGATAAGCTGTGTGTAGCTCTGTGCCCAGGATCCGAACCCACGAACCCTGGGCTGTTGAAGTGGAGTGTGCAAACTTAACCACTACACCATCAGGCCAGCCTGTGTCCTTTTTTTTAACAGATACACATTCAAGTACTTAGGGGTGAAGTGTTATCATGCCTGTAATTTGTTCTCAAATCCTTTGGCAAATAAATGAATTAATGATTGGATGAATAATGTGTGTGTGTTTATTGCAGAGAGAGAAAGAGAGATGAAGCAAATGTGACAAAACATTAACAATTGGTGAATCTAGGAGAAGGGTATGTGAGTGTTATTGTGTTATTCTTGCCTTTCTTCTTTAAGTTTGAAACTTTTCAAAATAAAAAGCTGGAGGAGAAGAACATACATAGGCCTACGCATTAGGAATAGGCCGATACACAAGAATAGGTGTGTGTATCTAGCCCTGTCCCACTCCTTGCCTGCTTGCGTCAAAGAATATACATCCCCAGCTAACCCTGTGGATGAGTACTGCTGCCTCTGATAACACAGCCTTGACAACAACATAGTTATATTCCATGCTGTCCCAGATTATCTCTACACAGGGAGAGAGAAGGAGATTCATGTGGCCTTAAAAATGTGTGCTACGCTTCATCAAGCAGAGTGATGGACCCACTGCGGAGAAGGCACAGGCCTCCAGCTCTCTTCCGTGAGGCATAATAAGTTTACAACTGTGTGTCCATGTTCTGTTGTAGTAATCAGCAGCCTTTACAAGGGGTATGGAGAAGAAGGAGGAAGAGAAAAATAATTTCTCACCAAGTGTTATTGGTGGGTGGTGAATTACTCAGCATACTTGTTACAACTGCCAGCCTTGGAGATCAACTTAGCCTTGAATTCTTGATCCAACATGGGAAGGATGCTAAGCATCTAATTCAGGCCTTCTATTCCTGCCTATTTGGATTCTGGTGCCAATCCAAAAGTTTGTCCTTTTTTATTTTTTTTAAGAGGAGGAACCAGTTCTTCTCTATTATTAGTTTGAATGGGTCCCCTCTAATCTTGCTCTCAGAAATGGACCAAAGTGAGGATTGGGTCACAAGCCTGATCTGAACTTACATGCGTGAGTGGGGTAGGAAGATGTGTTTTAGTGACAGGTTTCTGGTGTGGGAACAAGACCCCCAGAGATCATGCTTCCTGAAACAGAGCCCTGAGACCTGCCTCAGTCCTGCCTGGACCTCCAGGGAGAGCCAGTCTCGATGTGGCTTTTGGCTAGAGAAGAGGGAACAGCCTGTGCTGGGGAATTTGCTACTTGGAAAGTCTATTTTAAAAAAATGTGGGCTGGTAAATTTTGATGTCTTTACAAGCTTGCATGTAAGATAATTAAACCTAATTTATCTTAAAAAAAAAAAAACTTCATATATCTGACTATAGACTTCAGTTTAAAAATGACACCTAAATAAAATCTTACCCCTCTTAGTTGTTGACTCAATGTTAAACAACTGGAAAGTCAGAGATTCTTTATTCCAGGCCCAAATTTAGTGCAGACTCTCTTATAAGATGGAAAAAATCACTAACTTTATTACGTCCCATCAGGTTATTCAATCATTGGGGAACAACAATCATAACCTTTCTTTCAGATGACTCTTAAGAATAACTAATAAACAGGAAGGAATCTTGCCTGGAAGTTACCAGATATTACGTAAATTCATATTGATCAAAACAATTCAACCAATTTTATCATACTAAGGTTTTAAACTTCTTGGAAATATTATTTTAAAAATCTCCTTGCTGATTTTTTTAAACAAGGAAATTGTCACTTTTAAAGTAGCAAGTTTGAAAGACAATTTTTAGAGTGACAATAGTAGAAGGTGAAAATTAAGTTTCTTATATAGGATTGAGATAATCAAGTGAAAGTTATTCTGATGCTTAGGAGCCCTAAAGAAACTTAAAGAAAAAAAGAGATTTCAAGGACAATTTGGAAACATTTGCAACATGCCTTACTATGCACATTTTATAAGTTTATAAAAATTTCCACAGAAAACAAGTTCCATGAGTGAAGTTAACCTACCAAGATGGTACTTAAAAGAGGAAAGGCTCATCTTTATAACAAAATAAAACTCTTCATTCTCAAGTAGTCAATTAAATAAGGCATAAATGTGGTTTTCCCTTTGGGGGAAGCATGAGGATGACTTTTTCTCCTGCCATACAACTTCTCCATAGCTCTGTACCCTCTTTTGCCTCTAGTCAGATACACATGGTCTTCTTTCTGCCTGGAGCAAGAATCTTCTCTCATTTCTTTATCTAGCTAAGCTTTAATTGTCTATGAGAATGCCACAAAAGTTTTACCTCTATGACACACAAGCCTGTGTTAACTTATCCTCCAATGGGCCACCATCCCAGGGCGTTCTCTCATTCAGAATCTTTCCCACACTATTATAGTTGCCCCTCTGTCTCTCGCCCCCACACGCCCCCACACCCCCCGCCCCGGGTTGTAATTCTCTGCCAGGGAGAGGACACGTCTATCTCATTCAGCGTTATCTCTCCAGCTCCCAGCACAGCGCTGGACATTTGATGTTTAAAACAAAACCAGAAACTTTCTGCTCAGTCATACCGGTTAATCAGGCAGAACTGTTGAGTGTTGTTCTTTTTTGTTTAGCAGCCGTTCTTTGTCCCGGAGCTGAGCTCCCTGCCCTTTTCCCCTCAATCTCATTCTCCACTTGGATAATTTTTATTTAGCCCACATGTCTCAAATTTATAATATGCCCTTTTACGAAGCCTTCCTCGAACTTCTGGTCAGGGTGTGGTACCCCTCCTGTGTGCTGCCCCAGCACTCCACACTTCTCCTGTGACAGCCTTTGCTGTTCAGATTGTGATGCCATTTTGCTTTTCTGCATCTTCCACCAGAATGTCATCCCCATGATGGCAGGGACCATGTCACATTTTTAACCTTTGCATTTTCAGCCTGAGGTATGTGCTGGCATGTAGAGCGCACTTAAGAAATATTTGTTGAGTAAGTAGTATTATATTACTATAATTTTTTAATAATTACGAATGACTTCCTCCTCATCAAGTTCTCATCCTCCTCTCCATCCTTTGTACTACTGCCAGGTTGGCCTTTCTTAAATTCTGCCTTCATCAACTTACTGCTCAAAACCTTTTAATGCCACTTAATTTACTGCGTAATGAAACTGAACTTCTATGTCTAGATGTTAAGGCACTTTTTAAAATAAGGCTGCTTCCTACTATTCTCACCTGAAGTCCCTCAACTTCTTATTCTATCTTCCACTTGAGTTAAGCCAATCACCTTAGTCTAGGTTTATACGACTTTGGACACAACTGCATGTTCATTTGTAATTTTATGATCTACTGTTAGTTCAACCCTAAAAGTGCCTGCTACATCCATAGTTCCCTTCTAAGGGGTTTTACTACAGCCTCCCTTCCAAGGAGTCTTTTTCATAAAGATCACTACGTTGATACACATAAATTTTGCCACCTTGCTGACCCAGCCCTGTGTGTGTGTGTGTGTGTGTGTGTGTGTGTGTGTGTGTGTGTCTCTGTTCATGGAAGGGAGATTGATAACATAACATCCAACTTCTAGATGAGCTAGATTCTAGGAAGTAGCCCTGGGTGCAAGTTCTGACTAATATGGACAATAGCAATCTCGGAACCAATCAGACCAATCTCTTAGGGAAATCTGAGTAAGACAAGTTAGCCAGGAAAATATCCAGACTGATATGGGTAGACCAAGGGAGAAGAAAGAAAATTGGAATAAAGAGGAAGCAGTAGATACACAGAAGAAAAGCAGGCAATGAGCCATGTGAGCAGAGCCCATGAGGCAATAGAAGCTGTGAGTAAGAAGCAGAAAAATATAGAGTGTGAGGTGTTTGGTAGCAGTTGAAAATCAGGAATTAATGACCCTCTACTGGTGTGGAGCAATGACATAGCCCGGTCACAAGTGCTGTGCTGGACTCTGAATCACCTTTCAGTTCCTGACCCATAAGTCAGTTTCCACAAAATTAAACTGTACAACTCATTCTGTTTCCATGATGCCCAGTGTGTGGCCAGCATCTGAATCTTCCCTATTTCCACATGTACTATTATAATAATCATATATTTGATTTAAGATATCCTGAGTGAGTCTCTGTTACTGACACTCTGAAAAACTTGAGATAGATTCATTTTGCCTTTATAAAACAGTGAAATTCAATTTCTTTTGGAAGAATTCCATAAAATTGAAATAACTTTCAACATGTAGACCACAGTATAGTCCCTGTGTTGTGTAGTTTCTGGAAGTGAAATTTTATAAGCTTTTCCATCACTGCAAAGAATGAATGAGCATCATGCTTTGCTAAAAATGGTTTCCCTCTTAACAAGTTTCATACCTATTGAGTCTTTTTTTTTTGTAAAAAGTTGTTGCCGAATTGTGTGAACACTATAATTATATTTCACCATTGACAGGTAAGATTGAATGTTAACTGAAGTAATTCTTTCAAGTACGCTACAAGTACCGCATACTTATTCGAAATTACTTGGCTTATCTGGTCAATACTCTGTAAATTAATTGAGGGAATTGATTCCTAGTTTTCACTGGGGAAAGAAAAACCAAGCAGGCTTACATGAAATAATTGTAGAACAGGAAACCACACGCTGTTGAGAAAAACAGTACAATAGTGTGGAATGAACACTGCACCTGTACCTCTTAATCTTCTCTTCCCTTTTCTCCCCTAACGTCAGATCCCTCGAAACATTATTTCCTTCTATCTCCAGTCTGCATTCAAAGTGCCTCACTTCAAGCCCTCTCTTGCCATCAGCCTGAATCTCTGGGTTCGCCTGCCCTTGTGCCCACCATTCTGCAAGAGCTGGGCTCAGAATAATCCTTCTGAATTTGCCCCTCCTATTACTGGAATTCTGAGCACCACTGAGAAAATACAACAACTGTGAAGGTATGTGCCACTACACGTGTCCTGTTTTCATCCACGGCTTGGTAAACATAATCATGTGATTGGTCAGCTGTCACTCCTACTCCCATTGTTCTTTTTGAGTCCCCTAACTCAGGCCCCTCCTCTTTCAACAAGGACTTTGCTATCCCTTTCATACACACACACTCAAAGTAGAAACCACTCGGCGTGCCGTTCCTCCTGAAACTTCGCCGCCTCTGAACCTGTCGCAGCATTCCGTCCAGTCTCAGAGGCTGAGGACTATCAAAGCGCTATCTCATCAACTCCAGAAGCGAGGGCTGAAAACAAGAGAGTTCTGGGAGTTTTCTGGAATGGGACAATACCTGGGATATTTATTCTTCTCTTGACATTAGTGAAGCCTTTGTTCAGAGACATCAGTGCTCAACAAGCTAAGGACTGATTGCAGTTTTTATTAGTTCCAGGTTATTGGGGATTATCATGAAGGGATTTGTTTTCTATACAGCGATGAATAACTAGAATGAGAGTCAACGATCTGATCCTTTTTTGTTCTTGTTCTCACTGATGACCAGTCCTGGAGAGGCGATCATAAGTTCACAAAAAATAAACAGAACTTTAAAAAATATTGGGGACTAATGTTTTTCAATTAGATGAAATTAGGCTCAGTTTGTTTCATCTCGATTTGATCCCTGAAAATTTTCTGCAAAAGTCCCACTCTAATTTTTAAGAAAGTAAGATACTGTGGCTTAGATAGCTTTAATATTTGCTTTAACCTCAGCAAAGATCACGATATATTATCTTTGAAAATAAAAATATTTTAAAATGATAGAAATGCATTAATTTCTTTATTTAATATAGGTCAAAAGGGAGAATGAAGGAAAACTGCTTTGGTACTACTGTTAACACAAAACAAGACCCAACTCTGTGTTATAATCAACATCTTATTGAGCAATTTAAGCCAATGATTTAAAAGTAACAGATTTTTAAAATTATATAAAACAAATCTTTTATCTTTACCTCCTTCTTCTAATAAGTCATACCTATGACAAGCGCTTGGGACCCTTAATATTCTACAGGGCCTTATTCCCAGATTGTGTAACTCAAAGTTGCCATTTCTACTTAAAGTAAGTGGCAGTTCTAATGTAGTAATAATAGTCACTTCATTGTTATCATTAGTTACTATATATACTATATGTTGCAAAGTATCATTTGTATAATATTAGTAATAATCTTACTTAGAACTTTGTATGTGTCACAATTTCTTAAGAGTTGAGTATGATTTATTCCCATTTTGTAGATGAGAAACTGAAGATTTGAGCAATTAAGTAACAGTAGCTAGTACATTGTTGAGTCAGACTTTAACCCAGGCCAGCCTAACCCAAAACGCTAGCTTTTAATTACTATGCTGTATTTTATCTTACAGGTACGTTACCATTTGTGTTCACATGCAGTAAGAATATCATTTGATGTTGAGAGTCAACATGTAAAGTAGGCATTGTCATCTGTGTTCTACAAATTGAAATTCTCAGTCCCAGAGAGGTTAAGTGACTTTCCCAAAGTTACTTTGCTGGTAAGTGGAAGGGCTGGCCCCTTGATGGCAATTCCACCTACAGACTTTTCTATGAAATGACCTCAAGGCATATAGCATATATGGTTAGAGGCAGAAAGGAGTCTCTCTTTAGTTGTTATACTTTCAATAAATAATCTTAACAACCCTTAAAATATTTTTTCCAAAGTTAGAAATTCTCATAGTTCTGTTTGAGGATAAATTGTGACTGCTAGTGATAATGGATTAAAAATAGAACTGACTGTGTTCTAATGTGTCATCTCCATTTGAGTTTCCAGATACACCTATATATTTTTAGTCTTTTATTTGAACTTCCAATTTTAGAACATTTTCACAGCCTTAAAACCAATTTCTGTAAAAAACGAGCACTGTCCAAAGTGTACTTTATAGATGATCATGCTACATGATATATGGATCATACTCTTTTTACTAACTGATCTTTCTGAAAGGAACTGGTTGTTATGGTTATAACAGAGAGGAAGTGAGAGAGAGAAAGAGATCACTTTAAAAGAAAGTGCTATAGAGTTTTGTTTTGAGTGATAACATTAACAATTTCCTAGCTGACTTATCTCACCATCCTTTCAGGAAACAAAGGATTAAATACACAAGCATGGAAAGTGCTATTTCTTAATTCTTTTGGTATCTGATATATTCCAAATTCCACGGATGTGGAATCTGCCTTTGCTATTCTTTTGTGGGCATACTCTTAAGTAGTTTTAATTAACTGTTACAGGACTAAATTCTGCAAATGTCTGAGAAAGAAGAGAGGGTCTTAAAACCTTCAGCCAGTTCTTCTTTGTTGCCAGGGCATTTGTCTGGTTAGGATTCTGCTGAAGGCTGGTACTTATGTGCAAATCAAAAAGCATGAATTTCAGTTATGCAAATATAATGTCCTTAGACTATTTGATACGTTTACTTGGGACACTGAACACCTGCAGATATGATCACTAAAAGAAAAATTATTCAAAGGAGTTAAGTCTCTGACTTATCTATTTATATATACAAATTTTCAAATATTTAATCAAGATACAAGGAACAGGTAAGCATTCAAATAAGATTTCTTATTCATCCTTGTACCAGGATGTATGATGGAATATAATAAAGTGAAAATAATTATATACCATTCCCCAGAGCTTAATATTAAAAAAAAAAAGGCAAAGACATAAAAATAGCTATTTTATCTCTCCACTGCCTCCCATACCTTTCTTGTTCAGGGGATGGGTGGCTTAGCCCTGAGCTAATATCTGCTGCCAATCCTCCTCTTTTTGCTGAGGAAGATTGGCCCTGAGCTAACATTGGTGCCCATCTTCCTCTATTTTATATGTGGAACGCCTGCCACAGCATGGCTTGATAAGTGGTGCATAGGTCCGCACCTGGGATCTGAACTGGCGAACCCCAGACCACCGAAGCGGAACATGCAAACTTAACCACTGTGCCACCGGGCTGGCCCCCCAATAACTTTCTTTTTGATTAATGGACAGATATTTACTGAGCATTACTATGTACCAGGCACATGCTGGCTACTTTGGAGGACTTTTGGGGGTATTGACGCTAAACAGCTCTCTCACTGTCTGCTGGGAGAGACTGGGATTTGAAGAAATAGCCAAAGAGACGTGGAAAGACCAAAAGAATGGGGATGTGTGTAAAGGATTGGAAGGGCAGATTACTCTAGGAGTTAATGAGAAGAAATGGGTTGGTCTAGGGGCACTGGGACGCTGCTAAGTAGTTGGTAAGAACTGGGGAATATTGGGTTTAAAAGGAATAATAGGGAGGCTTTGAAGTCAGTACAGGGAGAATGAAGAGTAGGGAAGGAATGAAAAGAATGGGGTAAACTAGTGCGAGAGAAAAAAAGACTGTGGAATATTAAAGGACCTGGGAATACAGGAAGAGATTTGGACCTATCTCAAGAAATCCTATAAATAAATCCAACATTTAGCTGAATTTTGCCCTTAAGGCATTTGCCAAATCCTAAACTGTATGGGGGCAAAACTAGAAAGAAACTTGTTACATCATAGATTTTCACAGTTTTATAGGCAAAGGGGAAGAATTTCAGTCCTGGATCTACAAGCAGGACATGGCTGATTAAAAACCCAGGCTTTCAGTGGACAGTTGAGAACCCAGCAGGCCTATGCTCCAGCAGTGAGAGAAAACTGGAAATTGACAAGCCTGAGATTCAGCTTTGGGTCAACTCCCTTTTAGATTGGATTGAGATCATTCTTTAATGCATCTCCAGTAGAAAAGTAAATCTTCACTGAAGATAGATAAAGATATCTACAGCCTATATAATTTTACCAAAAACTTTGGTTGTCTTTCCATGAAAATTACCAGACATACAAGGATTATTATACAAAGATTTGTAAAACCATTATAAAGATGTTGAGGAAAATAGATAAAAGATGAATTTTTCACCAGAGAAAGTATGAAAAATCAAATGGAAATTCTAAAACTGAAAAATAAAATCACTGAAATAAAGAATCCGAAGGCTGGATGTGGGAGAAGATAAGACAGAACAGAAGAAATGGTTAGTAACATAGAAGATGGATCAGTAAAAGAGACCCAAATGGAAGCATTCATAGAACAAGGAACAGAAAATATACATCAAGCCACAGATCCAAGATTTATAAACTCTGAACAAGACAAGGTCCACGAGGAGCACATCTAGTCATATCAGAGTGAAACTGCTGAAAATCAAAGACAAAATATTCTTAAAAGCAACTAGAGAAAAAAAGACACAAGACTTTCAAAGGGCCAATAGTAAGACAAACAGCAATATTTACAATGGCCAAGAGATGGAAACAACCTAAATGCCCACCCACAGATGAATAGATAAAGAAAATACGGTATGTATAAATGCAACGAAATACTATTCAGCCTTAAAAAAGAAGAAAATCTTGACATTTGCAACAACATGGATGGAACTTGAGGGTATTACGCTAAGTGAAATAAGTCAGACATATGGGAAGCTTCCTAACTCAATTTACAAGACCAATATTATCTGGATACCAAAACTAGACAAGGACAGCACAAAAATGGAAAATTACAGGCCAATATCACTGATGAATATAGATGCAAAAATCCTCAACTAAATATTAGCAAATTGAATACAGTATGTTAGAAGGATGATATGCCACAATCAAGTGGGATTTATTCCAGGGATGCAGGGATGGTTCAACATCTTAAATCAATCATTATGATACATCACATTAACAAAATGCAGAATAAAAATCACATGATCATCTCGATAGATGCAGAGAGAGCATTTAACAACATCCAACATCTGTTTATGATAAAAACTCTCAATAAAATAGCTATAGAAGAAAAGTATCTCAACATAATAAAAGCCATAAATGACAAACTGACAGCCAACATCATACTCAATGGAGAAAAACTGAAAGCCATTCCTCTGAGAACAGGAACAAGGCAAGGATGCCCACTCTTGCCACTCTTATTCAACATAGTACTTATATATACTTACATAGTTTTAGCCAGAGCAATTAGGTAAGAAAAAGAAACAAAAGGGATCCAAATTGGAAAGGAAGAAGTGAAACTCTCACTATTTGCAGATGACATGATTCTATATATATAGAAAACTCTAAAGAATCCACCAAAAAACTATTAGAAATAAGCAACAAATACAGCAAAGTTGTAGGATACAAAATCAACATACAAAAATCAGTTGCATTTCTATACACTAATAAAGAACTAGCAGAAAGAGAATCCAAGAATATAATCCCATTTACAATCACAACAAAAAGAATAAAATACCTAGGAATAAATTTAACTAAGGAAGTGAAAGACCTATACACTGAAAATTATAAGACATTATTGACAGAAATGGAAGAAGACAAAGAAATGGAAAGATATTCCATGCTCATGGATTGGAAGAATAAACATAGTTAAAATGTCCATGTTACCTAAAGCAATCTACAGGTTCAATGCAATCCCAATCAGAATCCCAATGACATTTTCACAGAAATAGAACAAAGAATCCTAAAATTTATGTGGAACAACAAAAGACCCTGAATAGCCAAAACAGTCCTGAGAAAAAAGAGCAAAGTTAGAGGTATCACACTCCCTGACTTCAAAATATACTACAAAGCTACAGTAATCAAAACAGCACATCTATAGACAGCTAATCTTTGCCAAAGGAACCAAGAACATACAATGGAGAAAGGAATGTCTCTTCAACAAGTGGTGTTGGGAGAACTGGACAGCCACATGCAAAAGAATTAAAGTAGACCATGATCTTACACTATACACGACAATTAACTCAAAATGGATTAAAGACTTGAACGTAAGACATGAAACCATAAAACTCTTGGAAGAAAATATAGGCAGTACATTCTTTGACATTCATCTTAGCAGTATCTTTTTGAATACTATGTCTTCTCCAGCAGGGGAAACAAGAGAAAAAATAAACAAATGGGACTATGTCAGATTAAAAGCAAAGCAAAGGAAACCATCAACAAAATGAAAAGACAACCCACTAACTGGGAGAAAATATTTGCAAATCATATGTCCGACAAGGGGTTAATTTCTAAAATATATAAAGAACTCATACAACTCAATAACAACAAAATGAACAACCTGATCAAAAAATGGGCAGAGGATCTGAACAGACATTTTTCCAAAGAAGGTATACAGATGGCCAACGGGCACATGAAAAGATGTTCAACATCACTAATTATTAGGGAAATGCAAATCAAAACTGCAATGAGATATCACCTCACACACCTCAGAATGGCTATAATTAAAAAGACAAGAAATAACAAGTGTTGGAGAGGATACAGATGATACACTGCTTGTAGGAATGCAAAATGGTGCAGCCACTATGGGAAACAGTATGGAGATTTCTCAAAATATTAAAAATAGAAATATAGTATGATTCAGTTATTCCACTACTCGGTATTTAGCCAAAGAATATGAAATCAACAATTCAAAAGGATTTATGCACCCCTATGTTCATTGCAGCATTATTCGCAATACCCAAGACATGGAAGCAACCCAAGTGCCCTTCAACAGATGAATGGATAAAGAAAACATGGTAGATATACATATATATAATGGAATACTACTCAGCCATAAAAATGACAAAATTGTGCCATTTGCAACAATACGGATAGACCTTGAGGGTGTTATGCTAAGCGAAACAAGTCACACAGAGAAAGACACATACTGTGTGATTTCGCTCATATGAGGAAGATAAACAAACAAACACATAGGTAAGGAGAACGTATTAGTTGTTAACGGAGGAAAAGGGAGTAGAGGAGGGCAAAAGGGGTGAAGGGAGACGTGTATGGTGACAGATAAAAACTACACAGAAACTGAAATATAATAATGCACACCTGAAATTTACACAACATTAGAAGCCAATGTGACCTCAATAAAAGAAAAAAGAAATGTCAGACAGAGAAAGACAAATACTGTATGATCTCACTCACATGTGGAATCTAAAAAAACAAACAAAAACCAAACTCATTGAAAAAAAGATCAAACTTCTGGTCACCAGAGGCAGAGGGTTGGTGGGGGGAGAGAATTGGGTGAAGGCAGTGAAGAGGTACAAACTTCCAGCCATAAGAGAAATTAGTACTGGGGATGTAATGTACAACATGATGGCTGTAGTTAACACTGCTGTATGGTGTATTTGAAAGTTGCTGAGCGAGTAAATCCTAAAAGTTATCATCACAAGGAAAAAAATTTTTTTGTATCTGTATGAGGCAATGGATGTTAACTAAACTTATTGTGATAGTTATTTCACACTATATGAAAGTCAAGTCATTATGCTGTACACCTGAAACTTGTATAGTGCTGTAGGTCAATCATATCTCAGTGAAAGTGAAAGAAGAAAAGGAATCTTATAATCAGTAAAAATATTCACCAAAAAAATCGTTATATTTTTATCGAAAAATTTCTTTCCAAAAGAATTTTGAAATGAAAAATACAAATTTTTCAAATAAATATTAACAAAAAGAATTCACTGCCAACAGGCCCACATAGAAAGAAATAAAGCAAAAAGATTTCTTCAAGTAACAGGAAAACGATCCTGGATGGAGGCACAGTAGTGAATGAAAGAATGAAGAGCTCCAGGAAGAGAAAGAAGGCAAATCTAAATGAATGTAGATGTTTAAACCAATGATAGTAATGTCTTGTGAGATTTAAAATATATATAAACTGAAAACACATAGCAATAATAGCAAAAAGGTGAAAGGTCGGTAAATGGTTTTAAAGTATTTTTAGGTCCTTTCACTGTCTGAGAGGTGCTAAAATTGCTAACATGTTAGACTCTAATAAATCAAAGTGTCTTTCATACTACCTAGGGTACGTTAAAAGAGTAACCAGTAATGTACAATCAATAAGCTAAGAGGAGGAAAATAGAATGATAAAATAATAGATTAATCCAAAAGAAAGCAAAAAAGAAAAAGCTGATAATACCAAAAAATATTAACATGATAGATTTAACTGAATCACAATTTTATTACATGTAAATGGTCTAGTATTTCCAATTAAAGTTCTAAGGTGCCTAGACTGTGTAAAAATAAAATATTAACTATAACAACCAGGAAACTTGAAAGTAAAAGGATGGAAAATGATATATCATGGAAACACTAACTAAAAGAAAGTTGCAGTAGCTATACTAGTAACCAAAAATATTGACTTTAAGGTAGTGAGTATTACTAGAAATAAAAGGGACAGATTTATTTTTACAAAAGGTCAATTCAGCATGAAGATATTACATTTCTAGATTTGTGCATAACTAAAAGCCTAGCCACAAACTATAGAAAAACAAAATATTACCAGAAATAAAAGAAGTAGATAAATGCAATAATGGGTGGAAATTATATACAAAACTGATAAAACAAGTGGAGACAAATATATCAATGAAAACAAAGACTCAAACTACACGATCAACAAGTTTGATTGTCATAATTACATAAATAATACGCAATTTTCTCAAGTACAGAGAGAATATTTACCAACTTTATCCTTTGACTGGGCCATAAATCAAATTACAGCAAATCTTAGGGGAAAAAAGATTGAAATCATAAGGAGTGTGATTTTTTTGATCTCAGTGGAATTAAGCTGGAAACTAATTTAAAGAAAACTAGAAAATCGTCACCTATTTGAAAACTAAACAATGTATTTCTAAATAACTTATGAGTTAAAGAGAAAATCACACCAGATGCTTGAAAATATCATGAACCAACTGATTTATTCCTAGATATTTGATGTATTTTATAATTTAAAAATTTCACTTTCTAATTGTTCATCTCTATTATATAGAAACACAATTGATTTTCATGTATTGATCTAGAATCCAGCCATCTTGCTAACTTCACCCAATTCTTGTATTTTATCTGTAGATTATTTTAATTTTTTCAACAAGAAAAATTATATTGTCTACAAATTATGACAGTTTTATTTCTTCCTTCCCAACTCATAAATTTTTTATTAATTTTATTGCCTTGTTGTACTGGCTAGGAACTCAGCACAACATTGAATAGAAGTGGTGATAATAGACTTCCTTTACTTGTTCCTGATCCCAGAGAGAAAGTTTAAATTTTTACCAGTAAGTGGGATGTATGCTGTAGGATTTTGTAGATTTTGTCAATCAGATTAAAGAGCTTCCTGTCTATTATGAGTTTGAATTTAATTTGCTATTTTCTTCTCAATTGCTGTCTAAATATTCATTTTCAGCCTTTCTTCTTTTTAAAAATGTTAGAATACAAAAAATGTTCTACATTTAGAAGAGTTTACTCTGAGCTTGCAAGTTCAAGCAATGTACAAAGAGAATATTTTCTCAATAAAAATATTAGATCAAATCATATGAAAGAGCCATTTTTTTATAGGTCAAAGACACTGAATATCAGAAATTTCACAAATTTCAATTAGTTACTATGGCATACTCAGAATAAGCAATTGAAGTTATCAGCTATTTCAAACTTGTTAATTGCAAGATGCAACTTTAAAGAAGATTACAGGAAATTTTGTAGGAAAAAATTTTAAATAATAAGACCATACATTCAAAAAATATTTTTCAGAAAATTGCAGTGACAAGATATTACAAGTTAATTCCATATGATTCAATCTAATATTGTAACTTTCTGTGAAGAGTCATTTGAAGGTATCAACAATTTGGAATTTATTAATTATAAAATGCAACATTTAAGAAATTTCAACAAAATTTTAAAGAGATTTCTTTTTTAAAAATCAGCTTTAAAAAATACATTCTTCAGAAAATAGCAGTGATGTGGTGTTATAGACAGATATGAGTAAATACAGTCCTTGATTATGTACCAAGAATAATCATTCCAATAATATTATTTTTAGTGTTCATATAATCATAATGAAGTTTTTCTGTTTTGTTGTGTGGCCAATGACATTGATCTGCAAGTTGGCTGGCTGAGGTTAAGGTTATAGTTTGCGGAAAGCATACATTTTACCAACTAATGTAGGGAGTTAGTATATCTCACTTGAATGTGAAGAAGATGTATTAGGATTGAATAAACAACTTTTCTCAAGTATTTGAAATAACACTGACTAAAGAACTGTGGCCTTCTAAAAATGTGCCAAAGAGACACTCTCATGGATATGCACAAAGAGACGCGTAAAGGTATTTATTGTAGCATTGTTGGCAAAAAATCTAAAATAATCTGGTTGCAGTTATAAGGATAAATAGACTGTGGTCTTTTTGTATAGTGGAATTTAGAGATTAAAATGAAAGAATTAGATATTCATGTGTAAATCTCAACAGCATAATGTTGAGTGAAAAAAAGTAACAGAAGGATAGGTAGAGTAGGATAACATTTAAACGAAAAATACCTAACAAATATCATTCATTATTTATAAACACAGTTGATTCTAGTTACGCGTGGGAGTTGGGTTCTATAAAGCCATCATGAACACTGAGTTAGCAAATACTGAACCATGGCTCCTAGGGGAAATCCAGGGGTAGGTTCCTGCAAGCCTCTGGTCACAATATTGTCATAAACCAATGAATATATAACTTTGTTTTATGTGTATTTCTGCTTAAAGACATCTGATGTAATATATATTATCAATTCACTGACGTTGAAGTCACAGCCAAAAGCGCCACAACTCATGCCTGAACAAAGCTTATGTAACACACGGATTTTTCTCTGTGAGGCACACTGCAGCCCTCCTGCACTTGGGAACACTGGACAGCACCTCAGCACTACTTGGGGGACATTCTGAACAGTGAAATCACCAACAAAAAGCACAAAAATGCAGAACGTGGCACAAAACAGACCAGAGAAAGGATGCTTGTTTACAGGATGAGAGCTGAAACGAGAAGACAGGGTTGCCCTGATCCATCTCAGCTTAAAGCGTGCATGTCAGGTGACACATTTTTCACTGCCCTGTGCGTGTCTGCAAATGACTGCAGAAGCTTTGTGACTGTTGATTTGGGGGTTACAAATGAGTTTAGCAAGTAGGCAAATTTGCAAATGTAGAATCTACAAATAATGAGGATCAACTGTATATACGTATATAACACAATTACCAAACTATGCGTGAGAACAATAAAAACCAATTTCAGAATAATGCTCTGTGGGAGGAGAGAGGATGGACAGGGATGGGGAGAACCGTAGCATTTGCTTTTTGTTTTTAGTAGACAAAACTGGTGCCTATATGGCTGATCATAGCTGTATGTTATACTCTTGTAGTGATTTTCCACATACTTAAAATATTTCATATTAAAAAATAAGAAATTATGGAAGTGTTATCTGTCTTCATTGTTTTATTTAAAGACTAAAAAAAAGCTTAATTCATAGCTGAATGTCATATGAGATAAAGAATAATTTATGATAAAATTTGTCAAGGATTAAAGTGGATTATTGAGAAAAGATAAGGAAAACCATCTATTGAAGATGATGTCTGAGAACAAGAAAAGCCTAAATCTACAACAGCATTTTAGAAACAGAGGTGGGAATGAATTTGATGAGAAGTTTCCAAATTTGATTGCACTGCAAAAACAACCAGATAACTTTAAAAAATATAGATAGGTCTTTGGGTCCCAACCTTTCAGATTCCAATTCAGAAGTTCTGGAGTCAACCTTTTTGAAAAGCTCTCTAGAGGATTCTGACATACAGTTAGGAGTGAGAACCAACAGACTAGATGTTATCCTTAGACATGGGGCTTCTGCCCTGTAATACTTCAGACGATTTCATGCATGTGGTCCATGATTGATTCCTCCTGGAGCCGTGCAATATGGCAGTCCTGTCAGACGCACGTGCTTTCTCTGTCATATTATCTTTATATTCCTGATTAGAATACTGAGGAATTATGAGATCTAATGACTCACTCAAGAGTGTGAAATATGAAACATGAAATACATACATTTTTAGTTCCATTTTGTCATACCCTTCTTTAAAAAAAATCAACTCCCTTCTTTGGCATAAATGAGCTGCTTAAATCATGCATGTGTGCGTGAAAAAAAACCTCACAAGTGTGGTCTAAAATAGATTTAATGTAATACAAGTTAAAGTCATTAATGGAATCATATTTAGGGACAAATTTATACTTCTAAATCTGAATCCAAATATGTAAAACAAATCAAAGTACAAGTATTTAGGGACAATAAACATCAACAAACTTTTCTGACAAAAATGAATACTAACAGTTACTCTATTAAAATGTCTGTTATTGGTATTTCTTAACTGAACCTTCCTTTTTTTTTTTTTTTAACATATTAAAACAAGAAGCAAATAGGGAAGAGATGTAACTTTAGTTTCATGTCCCTTTTTCTCCCTTTCTCTCCTCCTTTAATTCACTCAGCATCATAGTCCTAACTCTCATGTTGGAAGCTCCTTCTTCAATTCCCTTTTCCCTTGCTATTTGCCTGGCTATGGCCTAGGGCTCAAAGAGGCTGTTTACAGGAGAAAAAAATGTTTAGGTTGCTTTTTTGAAGGTGCAAAAGGATCCCACATTGCTGTAATACTATGTAGGTTATGTTGCTTTCTGAATGGCACAAATAACTTCTTTTATTATGAAAACACTTGAAATACTTTCTGTATATATATTTTTAAATGCACTTTTTATTATTTTTAAGCCACAATTAATTTGCAAATTGGTTAATCAAATTCTGTGTTAGCAAGACTTGCTTATATATCAATGTACATATATAGGAGCATAGGCAAATTCCAGTTAGGATGGACTGGCTTGTTTCAGACCAACTCTCCCATTAAAACAACCAGAAAATCTGGAAAAAATGGAAATTAGCTCTTTGAAGGCACAGAGAGCCACCAGAGTAGTCAAAACTTGAGAATTCAAGACCTGGAGAGAAGGGAAGTATAGAATAATAAGCCTAGCATTTGGTGTTTCTTTTCCCTGAGGATATTTGTCAATTTGCAATAGACATCTGAAGGACTGGGAAGGTGGAGATAAGCGGCAGAGACTGAGAAGATTTGGGACTGAGAAGCTGAGTGGAGCTTTAGACAGTCTTATGGAATTAGGGAGACAAAAACTAGAGTTAGGGCCTGCAAAAGAGGAAAGGCCTTGATAAAGACCCCTAGACTATCAGTTGGGACCACTGAGGGCGACATGCTGGAAGTAAGGTTGAATGGAAATAGACCAATCCTTTACAAAGACCAAAATATAGTCTCCTATGTGTTTCCTATCAGACTGGATTAAGGTGATTTGCCCTCACTCTGACTGCCTGCCAAAATCCAAAGTAAGTACTCTCTGTGGAACATAAAATCATTCAGAGCCTGAAATTTTTTCTACAACTTTCATAGACATTGTCCACCATGTCATAATAATTATAATTTAAAAAATGCCAGGCATACCAGGCAACAAGACCAAATAGTCAAAATCAATAGCAAAAAAGTTGATGATAGGAACAGATCTGCAGGGCATCCAGATATGGTAGTTATGAGACATAGAGTTTAAAATACTTGCCGTTTTTATGCGCAAGAAATAGATGACAAGATGGAGAACATCAACAGAGAACTGGAATTTACAAAAATTCTGCCTTCAATTAAAACACTCATGTATATTTATCCTTTATTTTTCTCTAATATATTTTTCCCCTAAGGAAGGAGAGTATCTAATTCTTAAAATAGAATGCAAAAATAGTTCAATAAAAGCATTACATATACCATATACTTCCAAATGTGTATGTTATTGATTAGTAATCAGACAGATAAAAAATTATTCATTAACTAGCATTGTTCATAATTCCATTATTAATGAAAAATATCTATTTATTTGAGCTGAACTCTCTTTACAAGATTATAGCTTAATCTGCCTGTCAGTCACAGATAAAGTTTTCGGGTTTCAAAATATCAGTTAATTCTCATTGCTTTACATTTCCTAGGAGGAGTCCAGAGTAATTCAATATGTTCTCTGAGTAAAAACTCTCAGATCCTTACTTAACCTAATAAAATCATTATCCTATTAAGTCAGATGACAAGAGCCTAATCAATTAAGTTTCTTAATAGATATTTCCTAGTTACAGATGCATTTTTGAGTATTTTACAAGTTTATTTTTAGGGTAACATATCTATTTTTAAATTAGTTGGATTAATAAAATGTACCCTTATATTCCAGAAATTCTGAGGGGCCAGAGGTGGGAGTGTCAATTAAGGAAAAAGAGAAAATAAATAATATTTATTAATATCTAAACCCTGTAAAATAGGTATTATTTTTTCCATTATACAGTAATGTTCGGAGAAATTAAGTAACATGGTCATGGCCACAGACCTAGTAAATGGCAACATTGGAATGCAAACACAGTTCTATTTGATTTCAAAGCCTATGTTCTTTCAAGTACATTGTGCTTTCGGTCTATAGACATAGATAGTTGGGTGCGCAGATTTATGTCACAATTGGCTAGGATATAATTTTGTTAGAAGTTTAACAGGATTTTTATGTGAAGTCTATTTACTTTCAAATTTGAGTGTGGCCAAAAAGTTCAAAGCTGGATCTCATATTTCAAAGATGTGTACAATTCTACACATAATTTTTGCATCTACTATTTACAATTTTCTCCAAGTAAGTTTAGTACACAATGTTCCAGGCATGTAACTTTAAGTGCATAGGGTACACGTTATTTAAAATAAATTCTGTGAAGTAGAAAAGGAATAAGATACAGGTCTTTATGTAAAGTAAAATGAATGGTTCAATAAATGCCTTACATATACCATTTATTTTCTTATCTATGTTGTGCTTGAGCTAATTCATAATCGGAGGAGAGAGATAAGACTCCTCATTAACTGTTTCCTATCTAGTCAGAATTGAGGACAATGAAGTTGTATTACAGCTAAGAGATGTGTATGTTATATAGTTATCATGCAGACTCTAATTTCCCTTTGCATTAAAGTGCTTTAACATTCTGTTATTTTACATACTCATGAATAGCAATATTAGATCCTTTGACATTCAATGGATAAAAAATAAAAACCAGAGCTTCTCTATATCTTCAGAAGAGACGCAGCCAGTAATGCTCGTACTGAAGCAAGGTGTTCATTTGTTTCTCCCTCTAGTACTCAGCTGCAAATGGATTGATAAGTATTCAGGGTGGGATTTTCGGGCAGGGTCACAGCTGCAAACTTCAGCTCCATTATTTTCCATATCTCCCTATGCTTTTTCCATTTTAACTCCACAATGGCAATGACATGTTTTTTATTCTGTTTGTGGTTAATGTCTATCTCCCTTTCTAGATTATGCCAAAGAACGGGGAATATGTGATTGGTACACAAAAGACACACAGAATTCTTGGTTACAAACAACAGAGGACACTCCAGTTTGTTGAAATAGAAGGGATTTTTGGTAGCTCACCAATCTGCAGGAGGGCTAGAGAACCCAGCCAGGAACAATGGAGGTAGGAAAAATGCCCAGTTCATACCACAGACAGTTCCAATAAACCACCGCGGCTGCAGCCCAAAATTTAGCACTGAGCATGCTTAGATGTGAACACCACAACTTCTACCACAGTGATTCCAGAGGAACCAGCCTCCAAGTCCACTGTGCCTGTCAGAAGATGTATTCTCTCTCTAAGGCCACAGCCTCAAGTTTCTCATTTTAATATTCAAGTCTCCTTCAGGGCCATCTGATTGGTGGCACCTAGGTCACATGGCTGCATTGTAGTTGCATGGCAGTATGGAAGTATAACTTTTAGCTTTTCAGCTTCTTGAGTGGAAGAAGACAAGTTGGAAGAGGGTTGACATGAGTGTTGAATGAGTTCTTGTGCAAGGTGGGTTACGATACCCAATTAGTATTTGTTGGATTTCCTTCACTGTAACTAGGATTTATTTTCTTATTTGAAGCTATATTCTCATGCACTAGAGTAAAAAGAAAAAATGGATATTTTCTTAAAAACCAATTCTGATTGCTTGTTAGTAGCTGGCTTTCCCATGCTCAGTGGGAGAATGTTATGATTGATTGGTGATCTCTTCCTAATATACTGAGGGATCACTAGTGCTCTAAACATATAAGTTTGATAAAACTTCACTGGGGCAAGAATGGGCATGACTGCACAGTATTTATCAATGTAAGGGGCGCATACTTTTGGTTTGCTTCTTACATACACTTGCAGTTTAGCATCAGGGAGCCTTGAAGGTCAATGTGTTACACCAGAAGGGTTGTTACGGGATGCCAAAATTGTCTTAATTCCACTTCAATAATACTTAGCATGAAGACAAGCGTCACTGGCAAAGTCAAAGATTTTATTACAAAATGGCCACTCAGCGTGGAAGATAGTGAGAAACCAGGCAACTCTCCAAAGAGACGAGGTCTTCCATCTACGGTGCTTTTCCAGAAAATGGCCATGTCAGGTGCTGGCCCTTCAGGTTGAATAAATAATGTGCATCCTCTGGAGATTCAATACACTACTAAGTGCACTAGAAGGTTTTCCAAAGATGCCTTCAAAAAACATTTCAAATAGTGCTTCCATAAGTATCTTTCACATTTATAGATAACTTGACACAAAACCTCTATTTCCTTTGGATATTTGTTTTGTGGGCAATGGGTGAACAGAAAGGTAGGCATGTTTGTGTGGAGGAGGGGCGGGGAGGAAGGACGTGCTGCATTTGGGAACAAATAAGAGTGCTGTAGGAAAAAATGTAGTTAGGATACGTATGATCTATGTGTGTCTTTAAAAAAATCACACACAAATATTCATTCCCTAAAACAATGTTCACCTGCTGTCCCTTGGATGACTTCAGCTTAATTTCACACTTAATAATCTTAAACATTAGAGTGCTTAATTACAGCAGTTACTGCTGATTGCTTTGGAAATGAAAAATGGATATCTAATATAAAGTCATTAATATTATACTTGATGGATTGGTGTTATTATTCATAATAATCCAGACTCTTGGGCCCTCATCTGATGTTTTTTCTTTTTTTGAGGAAGATTAGCCCTGAGCTAACATCTGTGCCCATCTTCCTCCATTTTTTTCTACGTGGGATGCCTGCCACAGCACGGCTTGATAAGCAGTGTGCAGGTCCACGCCCGGGATCTGAACTGGCAAACCCTGGGCTGCCAAAGCGGAGCTCGTGGACTTAACCGCTGCACCACTGGGCGGGCTCCTCATTTGATTTTTTAACATGATAGATGAAATACTTATTCTTCAAGGAAACAATTTGGTACATCATAAAGATGCTAATGCATTCAACAAATATTGAATAAGTACCTACTATATGCCAAGGACTGTAGTAGGTGGTGGGGCTACCATAATCAACAAGACAAGTTCCCTCAAGAAGGTCACAGTCTGGTGGACAACACAGGCATAGACACTGCACTAACACAGCATCATAATCAAAATGTGCATATGTGAGCACAGCCTGCTAGTTAGAGAGCTGTTTAGAGGAGGAGACAGTTGAACTGAACCTAGTAGTTTTCCAGGCAGAGAAAGACAAGGTCATTCCAGGCAAGGAAATAAAGGCAAATTGGCATGAAAGAGCATGGTGGATTTGGGGAAAAACATATAATTCTGTGTGGCCAGAACATTGGGTACATGTTGGGGATACACAAGGGATGAGGTTGCAAAGCAGACTGTGTTCAACTTGTGAAGGACATTAAATGTCATATAAAAGAGTTTAGACTTTATCCTTTCACAGTGAGAGCCCAAAGGAGGGTTTTCAAGAGGTGTACTGGCATAACCAGATTTGTATTTCATAAATGGAATTCTGGCAGCCACATGGAGGAGGAAGTGGCAGGGGAAGAGGCCGGAGTAAAGGAAACCAGCTAAGACTCTATTTCAGAAGATCAAGTGAGAGATGATTATCTTGAACCTGTTCCTCCAAGATAGTTTGACAACCACTGGCCCCCAAAAACAATGTTTCTTGATACTTCTGGCTTCTTCCCAGTCTGCGCCCACATATACCAAGTTCCATTTGGGTTTTTGACCTTTGATTCCAGATTCTGCCCCTTTACTCCACTCTTTCTGGCTTCTAAACTCATTCCCCCTGTCAAATTTCTTGTTTCACAGATTTTGTAGTTTAGAGGGCAAGTACCTAGTAAATGCCTGGTGTCTGACCCTGTGAGTCCACATCTTACCTGAACTTGACTTGAACTTACCGGAACTTAACATCCCATTGATGTTGCTATTCCTGTCCCATCAGCCAACTTTGGTCACACCGTTGTGGCCCTTGAAACTAATCTGTGTCGTGTTTCCTGTTTTTTAGAGTCTGAAATTCCATGAATTTTATTGCAAAAACCACTCAACATTGGGCTGGTTGTAAAGGTATTTGATGAGCTTTTCACTCTCCCTACCATCCATGGACATCCTGTCCTGTGGAGTGTTGGAATGACTCTCTCTAAAAACAACCCCAAAAGATTTCTGACTCTACCTATCTCACCTCCTGGTCCACACACTTTAGCAAGGGAGTTTGTTCTCTAAATGTGGTTGACCTCAGAAAGGAATCATCTTCTCTCAGCCACTTCCTCAATACTAATTAGAAAGAAAGGATCAAGGGGTTATGTAGATCTATTTTGAAAACTTGCAACTCCATCCTGACAATTCTCAGACATGGCATCTTATTTCTTTCCCCTAATGACAAACTCAGGCGTACTTGGTTGGTACACCTTCCTGGTGGCAGCCGGAATAGGGCATAGAGAATTCAAACTTAAGCATGGTGTCACCATCTGGTTCTTCTGTGGGTTTGACATGGTCCTATATCATAAGGATAATGGCCACCTGGTTGAGTACACTGCTTGGTGAGTGCCCCATGCAGGCCAAAGTGGTGGACATACAGAGTCTCTGTAAGTTTTATAACTCTTTACCCTCTTGCATTGAAACCTTCTATAAGAAAGGTCTAAGGATGAGTAGGGGATGATTTGAAACAAGATAAGGTTACAGCTACTGGTATGGGACATACTGACTTTGTGACAGTGGAGGGAGAGCTACAAGCCTGGCCACAGGGGAAGGCACATATTAGACCTTGACAGGTACAGAAGGACGACATTAATGATCTTTGTCTTTCAGAACCACCCTGGAGCCTTCCTCCAGAAGGAAAATGCCCTAGTGTACCTCTCTCTGACTTTTACAAACATTTTAAATTTAACTAACTGCTGGGTCTGCCATTCCCTACTAGATGGTTCTGACCTTGATTTAGCTACCATTCCTTTAACCTTACTAAGAAATCTCAGAAACAGCAGGGGAAAGCCCTAGGCTCTGCACTTTCCATGCAAGACCGCTGCCAGCACCTCCAGATCTCTCTACCACTCCCATTGCCATAGCTGATACTGAGTCATTCCATGGGTTGGACTAATCCTACCTCGGTGGTACCAGGGACATATAGGTCAGGTTGGACTCCCTCAGATAGTTCTTCCAAAAACAAGGATTAGACTTAATTACTGTTAGTAAACTTGGAACCCTAAGCTGCCCAGGAGGCCAGATTGGAGGCACTGTCAACCTGTGCCCCTGACTGAAATAGGTCCCACTTTGTAGGCCCCAGTGATTGTAAACAAGAGTTATTTCCCCAGGCCTGTACTTCTTTGTGGAAGCCAGGCATTAACTTGCCTCCCTCCTTTAAGAAGAGTGCTTTCTACCTTAGAGATGGTCATAAGAGACCTGAAAGTGTTTAAAGAAACACCACTTCTAGATCAGGTATCCTTCAGACAACTGCAAAGATCTCTCCAAAATAAGGCTAATTCTAGTTCATCAGGGAAAATTCTTAGATGGAGAACTGACTTATTATTTATGGGCGTGCTCAGGACAGATTTCCCACAATGGGAATCCTTCAGTTACAGAAGACAATACAAATTTTTCCACTGACTTTTGCTGAACTGAGTGACGACACCACTTTTGCACTGGAAGGCATTTGGGTCAGTCTCAATCCACAGACAGGAGTTAGTTTGGATGACAGAATTGTCCTAGACTTCCTTCCTCCTTGCAGGCCAAGATGGAATCTGTCCAAACACTAATACATCCCATTGTATGTGGATTAATGCCTCAGGCCAAGCAATTTAAGGAGAAACCACCTGACTTTCTATGGTAGACACTGATGGTTTATGGGATTTGTGAAGCTAGGTGGGTCAGAGGCCCTGGGGACATGATTGATGTTAGCTACAGAATAGCATCATCCTGTCACTTGAAGTCTTGATGAGAGTAGCCTTAATTAAATGCTATATAAGACTCCTTGACAGATTTGGTCCTAGCCTCTGTCAGTAAGATTAATCAGAGTGGCTGATGGAGTGGCATACTCATGAGAAAATTCACCAAAACCCAAGGCAGCATAGAAATGAATAAGAAGGTATTAGTGGGAGACACTACTCTGTGTGTTCCTTTTGTTTTTCCATGTCTTGTGAGCAGAGATACTATCTTTGTTTCAGATTATCTTTTCAAGGATACTTGTATATGTTTGCACAGCAGACAACCTTGGTAAATAGAGATGATGTCTTCCCTTAGAGCAAAGGGCAGGCAGCTTTACTGTCTATTATAAAAGATTCAAATTCCCTAGGCTCTGGGTTCCCTTCTATCACACCAACCCACTGTGAGTGCCGATGTCACCTGGCCTCCTTTGTGTTGCCCTGTGGGAATCAAGGTTTAGGAAACCAGTGCAAATGCTGATACTCCGGCTACTGCTATGGCCAAGAGAGATGAAGTCCTTTGATCCTAACCCAGGAATTTCACATCTTCCATCAGCATCCATGAAGCTAACTTGTAAGATTATAAGTATGGTAAAATTTCAGACTCTTCATAGCTCTTAACAGCTATCCAATGGCAATTTGGCAAATCCATTATCAAATACTGTGGCTCCCATGAATTCTGTCATTGATCTCCATAATTCTTCCAAAAGTAGAACAATGAATTTTGTAGTTGAAGAACCAAGACAAAGAAATAATTATTTTCAAACTAATATATTTTAAGTGCCAGGAAAGACAGACACCAGGTCATAGATCAATGTAAGGAAATGACAAATGCAGTAATGTTGGAAGCATATCCAAGCTAATAAACTATTTTACAATACCATAGTATTCCAGCTTTTGCAGTCTTCCCTTTTTCTCTTCATGTACTTTTTCTATTTATGCATATAATTCGCATAATGAAGTTGAAAAGGTGTTGGGTGGAATACCAGGAAACCTGAGTTCAGGTACCAGTTTTGCCAATTACTGGCCGTGAGACCTTGGACCAGTTACCTCCCACTTCTCTGGCTACTCCAAACCTTAGATTCTTCATCTTTAAAACGTGAATTACGATAGGCAAAATGAATGGGCTTTGCTAGATGATTTTAAAGTTTTTTTTCCAGTTCTTATTTTCAATGAATGGTAGAAAGAATTTATAGCCAAGATGGGTAATTATGAGTTTTTTTTTTCTTTTTCCTGTTTGCTTTAGCAGAAGGTTCAGACACTGGAATAAAGATTTCCACAACCATCTACTTGTCTTCGTTCTGTGAGCATGATCTGTGTCAACCCTCTTTGAATTAGGGTTTACATTCCAAGGAGGTACCTCCTGTGAAATGAAATGTAAGAGAGGAACATTCTTTGCACAGAAGGTCTTTTCATTTGCTGCCTTCACCACACACAGCCATCTTTCCTTTGGCCAGCATATTACACAAACAGGAAAATTAGTAGATTTCCTACTCAATACATGACAAGACATTGCCAAGGTCATGCTGCCCTTGCCAGGGCTGGCTACAGGAGAAACACACCCATTGGCTTGAACTATCATAGGATTTTTCCTGGGTACATTGCAGTAGCTATAGATAATGAGATGGTCAGTCTCATCTGTTGATTCATTCATCTATCATTTAAAGCTTTTAGGACCTACCATAGCCAGCCACTGGGAATATGTATATTATTAATAGGAACTTGTACCTATCCAAAAGGATCCCACAATGACTTGGCGAGGCAGATCTGCTGACAGATAATTACAGTACATCTGGTACCATGTGAAATTATAGAATGGAGGAGTGATCAGCTCTTCTGTGGAAGTCTTAGAAGACTTCTCAGAGGAAAGAATGCATGAGCTGAGACTTGAAGGCAAAGAATGAGGGAAAGAATGAGAGGATATTCAAGTAAAAGAAAGAGCAAATAAAAAGCAAGAAAGTGAGGTGAACCAAGATAGAAGGTCAGATATTTCAGTATAGTTGCAACATAGCTTTAGGGTTGCAAATAACAGGAGGTGAAGATGGAGAGGCAGGTAGGAGCATTCTGGGACAAGAGGGGAAGAGGGTTTCAAAGACTTGAAACACTAGCCTGTTTATATGCTGAGTAGAAGGAGCCAAAGGAAGGTTAAAGATAGAGGGAGATCATTGCTGAATCAAGATCCAAGAGAAATTAGGAAGAGATGATTTCTAGATGAAAGATGAGTGGAAAGGCTAGTCTGAAATTGAAAGCGGGTCTCTTCTTCCTCCTAGAAAGATGAACAAAGAGAAAATAGATGCAGATGAAAGTAAGCTTGAAAGAGAAGTATGGAAAGCCAAGAACTTAGGCATCATGGCCCTAGGAGCTGGAGAGGAGATAAGGTTCCTGCAATCTGGGTGATCAGCAATTCACATGCTTATTTATTCAGTCATTGCTTCCTTCATTCGTTCAAAAGTATTTACTGCGTACAGAAATACAATGATGAACTAGAAATTGATTCTGCTTCCAAAGAATTTACAATCTAGTTCAGATAAAAGGGCACAAACCTTGGTAGGTAGTAGGTTCTTCATATGTGTTTATAGAATGAATAATAAATAAAATAATAAGTCCCACAAGAAAGGCAGAGATGAAATAGAATTAGAATAGAAGGAGAAAGTAATATTTTCTAGGTCTGTGTGGGTCCTAAAGAATGAGTGGATCTGAATATACAGAGACTAGTAAGAGGTGGGAAGGATCAATCTATGCAAAAGGAACACAAGAGCAAAATTCTGGAGGTAGGAAACGGTAGGAGCTAAGACAGGGAACAGCAAATCTCTCCTGAGGAATGTGCAGCAAAATAAAGTTTGGAAACAATAACACAAGTCTTTCTTTCCTTAAGTTTCCCTTGGCCCCCTACATCAAAATTAGTGGTATTTATTACCTTAGATAGCAGACAAAACACTTTAAAAAGAAACTAGCAGTAAAGTAGAAATAGGTGGTGAGAAATAGGAAGTCAGTCCCTTGAAACTTTCAGAGCCCCAGAGGAGGGCAAATTTTTATACATCCCGGATGGGGTTGGCACTGGTTGTGAATGGATCATTAGACCTGGAAATTCCCAGCAGTTGGGACAAGGAGCACACAGAGTGGTTTGCAAAGACCTGGTGACCAAGGAGGAGAGAGAACATGTACATTTTAGTTGTGGAAGCTGCTGAAAAGGAGCATCTTGTGTTTTCATTTGTGAAATCTGGCATCCCACACGTGAATAAGACATCTCTTTCTAGGTGTTAGGACAATGCAAAACACTCCTTCCACACTAACCTCCAAGTCTGTACCATCTTTGGGGAAAAGGGAAGGATTGAGAGGAAGGAGGGAGACCTAAATTTGATTGAATTTTAATCCAATTAAGCCTAAGAAAAATCCAGAAGGAGCTAAGTTTACTTTGACTGGCATGATGTAGTTTTCTGACATCAGTGGAAATTCCAGTGGAAAAACCTGAGTTACTTATAGGGAAATAAAATTCCATTTTTTTACCTGTAAGTTTAAAACTGTGAAATTCAGTTGCCGTTATAAGTAAATAAAGAAAAGTCATGATTCTAAGCACAAGATCTTGGTTTCTAAATACACATGCTAATGCAAGCAACCAGAGCTTCCTGGAGAAACGACTGATTGAAGATCTGAGTAGGAAGATACAAGGTGAGTCTGGGATATATTGTGTGCTAAAAAGCAAGAAAACTTTCCAGGATTGATGAGCTTGTGTCAAAAGGACACTGGAATCATATTGAGGATCCAAGCTGTGAAAATTCAAGCATCAAAAAGAATAACAATTGAAGTCATTTGAAAGGTATTCTGTACGTGAAGAAAATCCATGAGTTCATAATGATATTCAAAAAGCAGAAACCAAGAAAAAAGTAATTTGTTATCATTTATGGCATCTATTAAGTCAATTTCTTGCTTTGAAAATTGGCAATTAAATGAAAGAGATAAGAATTTATCCCACCTTTCCAATAAGATTTCATAGCAACCAAATGGCCTGAGTTAAACGAGAAACTTCTACTTTACAGAGTAATGACAATTAATTATGTGTAAGGAATGACAAAATTGGCAATTAACTATTTTGAAATCTCTGATGAAATGATTTATTTAAGCAAGGATTATCAATTGCTATTGAAACCATTAGGTGAATTGTTTTTGAGAAACTAGATGTTCTTATGGTGGCAAAGTAATAACCACCAGAGGATTATTTTCTGGTCACAAGGAGAAAAACATAATTTTACCGTGGAAGAATCAAAAGGTTATCCCCTCACTCTAGTGGCCAAACTCTAAACCACTAATCGTATACAAGATAATACTTTCTACTGCCATATGAAGCATCATTACAGTGCAGTCTTGCTGGGAAAGTTTATCTTTAATCTAACCAAATCTTTAGAGTCTCATTTCTAGATTACAGAAAATACAGAGGCTAGGGCATTGCTACCCAAAAGAAATAAAATGTTGCCACATATGTCATTTTAAATTTTCCAGTAACCATACTTAAGAAAGTAAAATGAAACAGTGAAATTACTTTTAGCAATTAATACATTTTATTTAACCGAACATATGTAAAATACTATTTCAACATGTAATCAATAACAAAAATAGCTAATGATAATAATAAAATTATTAATGAGCTAATTTACATTCTTTTTATTTGCACTATGTCTTCTAAATTTGGTGTGGATTTTACAATACAGCACCCCTCAATTCAGACTAATTACACTTCAATGCTCAATAGCTAGTGGCTGCCATATTGGACAGCACAGGGCTAGAGGAATAAGCTAAACACCACCATGATGGTTAGTTTTATATGTCAACTTGACTAGGCTGTAGTACCTAGTTTTCAACCAAACACTAATCCAGGTGCTGCTGGAGGTATTTTATAGATGTGGTTAACATCTACAGTCCATGACTTTAAGGAAAGGAGATTATCCTCAGTAATGTAGGTGGGCCTCATCCAATCAGTTGAAAGGCCTTAAGAGCAAAACTGAGATTTCCTTAAAGAAGCTCTTGCCTAAGAGTTTCTAGCCTGCCAGCCTGCCCTTCAGATTTAAGACTTGCTGGCCCCTTCAATGCTATAAAGCATTCCCAGAATTACATCATTCACACACACAGAGGTGTATAGATATCTATAAGATATCCATCTCTCTAAATATAATCTATATTTACAACTATATATTATAAACCACCTCCAAAGGACATATTGGAGACAAGTGGAAAATTTTGAATATGGACTTAACTAGATGATTAAGAAGATACCATCAATTTTGATAGCTGGATAATGTTAATTTGTCAGTGGAGGAAAAAGTCCATATTTTTTAGAGATGCCTGCTAAAGTATTTAGGGATGCGATGCCATGATGACTCTGGATTATACTCTATTGATCATATCTACATGAAATTATGACTTTTAGTAAAATGAAGGAAATATAGCCAATCTCCATCCTCATTGTCATAAACTACCATATCTCTAGCATAACAAGTAGTAGTTAACAAAGTTTAACCTAATGTTTAACAGAGTTTTGCTGCATGATGAATTGGTTTAAAAAATTAAATGAAAGCAAACCTAAGGCTGTGATGCAGTTAGCTCTCACTAGCTGGGGAACCAGAAGGCATTCTACTTCCAGAGCCTGGAGGGGACAATGACCAGAATCATAGAAGGTGACATGGATGATTCAAAATGTGAGTTTTTCCCATTTGGCCCATGTCTCCACATGACACCCAAGGACGTCATGCCTCAAAATGATGACTCTTTCAAATTAGCTATAAAACCAGTATTTTGGCTTTCTGTATTGTTTTCTTAGGAGTGCAGATGTCCTGGCCAAGTTACAGTATGTTCTTACCAAAATTCTCCCATACAACTGAAACGACAAGATATTTTCCCTTTCATTCCTGTTATTAAATTGTAATGAAGTATTATGGCCTTGCTGTTATGGTTACTGTTATTGCTATGGCGATAGTCTATACATTCCAAAAGAAGAAAAACCACATTAACCCAGTGTATAACATTATTTTTTAAAGATCCTCTGTCAGAAGTAGAAGGCAAACTTATTTTATTATATAAATTCTAAATAAATATTTGTGTATCTACTATGTACTTAGTTCTGTGTGGGATAGGACAATATTTTTCTGTTTTGTGCATAATTTAGTCTACTTACTAGTTTGCATGGCATTTTACAAAGCTCTTTCACATATATCCTATTTGAACCTCATGCAACTGTGTAGAGTTAGCAGGCTAGGTATTATTAACTCCATTTTGCAGAGTGGGAAAGTGGCAGACACCATTAGGTGGCCAGCTGACATCCATTCATCTCAACATCCCATCGTCATTGCTGACAAAATCCTGATTATTTTTGAAAGAGAAACTATCCTGCCTTGGTCTAGGTATTCATTTCCCCCAGCCCTGCTGCCAGGGGTATGTGCTACAGTTCAGGCTCATGACTCATAAAAAAGAAATCTGCTGGAGTTTCTAGGACATCTTTGTTTGTATATTTGTTGGGTTTTGTTTAAAGGAACTGCCCCAGCTATCTCTGTCCTCCACTCTCCTTCCTGCTTTGTACATGAACGTGAGGACTGGAGCTGCCACAGCCGTTATGTGCCCAGTAAGGAAAGGCAAAAACACTAAAAGCAGAAATGTTGGTTCAGCAGCTTATTTTTGGACTTTATTATGTGAGAATACAAACCTGTATGTGATTAAGAGACTACAGTCGAGTCTTCTGTTATCTACAGCCAAGTGCATTCCCAACTGAGGCTGAGACTGAATGTTTAAAGGACATTCCCAAGGTCACATAATCTATAGGGGGCACAGATAAGACTAATTTAAGTCAATTACCCTTTACTCTTTACAAAGCTGTCTCATCCATTCAATGGTTAGCCATAAAAATGTTGAAAAGGTCGGGAGCAACTGCTTTAATATATCCTCCTCATTGCACAGATGAGGAAAATAAAACCCAGACCAAATGAGATACCCGACACAACCACTTATGCGATAAAAAGGTGTGGTAAACTGCACAGTAGCCCCCAAAGATAGCCACATCCTAAGCCCTGGACCCTGTGAATGTTGCCTTATATGGTAAAAGGGGCTTGAGATGAGATTAGGTTAAGGATCTTGAAACAGGGAGAATATTCTGGATTATCCATATGGGCCCTAAATGTAATCACAAGGGTCTTTGTAAGAGGGAGACAAGTAGGTCAAAGGAGAAGTAGGAGATGTGATGATGGAGGCAGGAGGCTGCAGGGATGTGAGTCAAGGGAGGGAGGCGGCCTCCAGAAGCCAGAAAAAGCAAGGCAGCGGATTCTCCCTTTGAGCTTCCAGAAGGAGTCAGCCCCTGACTTTGTCCAGTGAAACTGATTTTGGACTTTCGACCTCCGGAACTGTAAGAGAATAAATTTGTGTTGTTTTAACCCACTAAATTTGTGGTGATTTGTTGCAGCAATCATAGGAAACAATACAGAGGTGTCTTGCTGTTATTACATTTTAGTGCAACAGCTTAGCCTCTCTTAGACCACAGTCTATTCTGAGTTGCATTTGCTTGAGAATAACAAATCTTCGTTTCTTTTAAAAAATATTCTACAGTTCACTTTCCGCTAATTCAGGTTTACCTTCCCCCTGTTTTTTCCCAATCAGTGCTATTTCAGTGTTTTTCTCTGTGACTCTCTAGCTGTACTGTTTAATGAGATGATACAAAATCACCTGAGTTTGTTCTCTGGATATGACATTTTTTTTCATCAGCTAACCATGCCTAAGGCATATTTAATAACTATTTGTATATAATTTAGGAGAACTTGATTAGAAACCAAAATGTGTTTATTCACATTCAAGGTGCATTCATTCATGCATTAATTAAACTAATGTTTTATTAAGGATCCACCAAATGTCATAAAATCAAGCAAAAAGACTCGGGGGACCAAATGCTAACAAAGGTGCTTACCTCATCCCAGAGGCTTCTCAGCCATGAGAGAGACGTGGCCTCTTCAGTTTCATGAGGCTACTGATAGATTTTTTTAAATGAAGACATGAAAAGCGTGTTTTGTTTTCCAAGCTAAATAGTTACATTTAACAAACCAATGCTTTTTACGCACACGAGTCAATGTGATATAGTTATGCTCTCCATGTAATAATGATGGGATTTATAGACTATACTATCCCAGAGTGCTCTGCAAAGCAGTTTGTCCAGTAATGGACCAAGTTTCAAGTTATAGGATGAATGCCGAATGGTTCCAATTCTGTCAGCGTGTCTCTGGCTCTGTATACGCTTATTTGGAGACAAGGTCAAATTTCTAAATTTGCTGCCCTTTGTGAATGTGAAGTCCACGCCAAATGCCCCCGCCTGACCACAGTTATTTACTACCAAATTAGAATAAACTGGATACAGAGTCACCACTCACATAGTTAACTATGTACAAATAGAATTCGAAGTTTATATTCATACCCATAAACTAGTCAAAACCACTAGTTTCTGAGAGGAAATATACATGTGTCCTTTCTGTGTCTTCCATTCCAAAATATTGCTGGAGGATACTTGCTGGTGGATTTTCCAGCATTGCCAGAGATTTAAGAACAAGCAAATCAGGAAGCACTCTGCCTGTGGAACGTCCTGACCCTGAGATTCAGCAAGACTCAAGGGACTGGGTCCGGAGGGTTTGGTCCTCCCCAGATTCTCCCTCAAAGGGAACACTACAAATACTCTAGGTCAATAAATGTCTGGTTTATGGCTTTGGCTATCTGTGTCTAACTGATGACAAGAAGAAAAATACAATTAAAAGACATTTTTGATTCTTTGTCATAATTTTAAAAGTTAGTGATCTTTTTCTTTCACATAGACTATTTTTAGACACAGTTGGCAAGCCATATGGATATATTTCTGGTTCTTTATTTCTAGTAAGGTTTTATTAAAAAAGAGAAACACAGACTAATGCTAGAGCTTTCAAATTACTGCAGATATCAACGCTAGCCATTTAGATGCTCACAGGAGGCCTTCAACACTCTCGTTTGCCCACATGGGGAGAAAATGTATTTTTCCTCTGTAGCACCTTGGATCTACACCTGCCTGTTTGAAATCAGGCATACGAAAGAGGAAGTGCTGATGAATTTGGTGCTGTCTAGACAAGTATACTAATGTGCAGTGTTGGGCTGGTGGTTGCCATGGTAATAAGCAAATAAGCTCTTACAGCTCTGCTAAATAGTGGGTTGTGGATGCTTCCTTTACAATAGGCAATTTTCCCTCCCCTGAAATGGGGATTGCCAAAAACAATCCAACTAACTGTAAGACATGGAATCATGACAGCCAACAATGTTTCGGGTTGTAAGATAAATGCTGCACTCTAATGTTCCTGTCAAAGTAATTCATTTTCTTTGCTATTTGTCAGCATATTAACATGCTCCTCATTATGTAGCGGAGGGGCCTGAGCCCCTTGCTTTGATAAATAATAGCTTTTGAGTCTTTCTCTCATTAGAGTTATGCCCTTCTGTCATTCAACCAATACTTTGGATCTCCTACTCTGTCCCAGGCCCTGCGCTAACCTCTGGGCACACATACTTGCATAAGGGGCTACCTTTTACTTCAAGGGGCTGAGAGTTTAGTGGGTGACAGAGAAGCCAAGCAGTACAAAGCAGATTTGGATAAGTGGTACATGTGACCTGCAAGGTACTTCCAGAACGTGTAGGTATGGCACAGAACTCTGGCCTGGAAAATCAATGAGAGCACCCCAGCGGACATGGAATCTAGCTTGAATATGGATAGGAGGAATGCAAGCAAAGTGGGGAGAAGTATCCTAAGGAGAGGCAATAGGAGATTCGACACCTCAGAGGGAGGGGAGATGAACACTGCATTCCAGTCAGTGAAAGAAATTGAGTGAGGGAGGAATGTAGGGTATAAGAGGCTGTGTGAGGGAGGGGAGGAGAGAGAAGTAAGACTTCAAAGGTAGGTAGAGTTCTCATCATGAAAGCCTAGCTATGTTTACAGTTTTAGACTTCATCCTAAAAGTACTGAGGAGTCAGGGAGGTGTTCAATCAGAGGAGTAACACTTTAGAAAATTCCTTCTAATTGCAGCATGGACAATGGATTGGAATACAGCAAGACTGGAGGCAGGAAGAAAAGTTAAATAGGCTTTGTAGTAACCAACGGCTTGTCAAATTCAAGGGTCTTTTCTAAACTGTCATTATCCTTTCCATTCATGGTGAAGACAGCTGGTGGTCCCCCAATATCCAGCCTTCCCTTATCACACAGGAAGAAGTTGAAATTCAGTTGGTCACGTGGCTGTCCAGCTGAAGATTTACATTTCCCAGATACCCTTATAACCAGGTGTGGCCATGGACTCTAAACTGATGTGTGCAACTTCTAAGGCAGGCCTGTCCCATCCCCCTTTTCCTTTTTCCTGCATGCTTGAATACAAATGTGACTGCAAGAAGTGAAGCAACTTAGACCAAGAGAGGAGAGCCCGGTATCTTAGTCACTTTAGGCTGCTATAACAACGTCCCACAGACTAGGAAGCTTATAAACAACAAAACTTATTTCTCACGGTCCTGGAGGCTAGAAGTCTGAGATCAGGATGCCAGCATGGTCGGGTTCTGGTGAGAGCCCTCTCCTGGGTTGCAGACAGCTGTCTTTTCACTGTATTCTCACGTGGGAGAAAAAGGACAACAGAGCTAACTGGGGTCCCCTTTATTAGGGCACTAATCCTTAATTATCTGTTACCTAATCACCTCCTCAAATCCCCCACCTTCTAACACCATCACATTGGGGCTAAAGATTTCAACATAAAAATTTGAGGAGACACAAACATTCACTCCACTGCACCCAGTGTTAAGGACACAGAGCAGTAAGGTAGAAGGAGACTGGGACTCTGATGACTGTGGACTCACCATACCAGCCCTGAACCATTTACTGCTGCCATTTAAATTTCTTGGTTACAGAATGTCAGCTAGTATCCTGACTAATACACTGTCTTTATGTCATTTGACAGTGTTTTTCCCCACACACTGTCTACTGTCTCTTCTTCATGACAGTTCTCTATCTCTCTATTTATCTATCGTCTCTGTTCTCTTTCTCCTTCTAAAACTACTCTTTATGTAGCAGCTTCCTGGATTCTCTTTGTCTTTCTATCTCCTACTGTGGGTATGATTCAAGGCTGTTCTACACTTCCTCCATTGATGGACTCATGACTTTATTCAGTGTAGAAGGCTTCCAATTTTATATTTTAGCCTGTTCTTTGGCTAGACTCATATTTTCAGATGCCTGCAGCACATTTCCATTTATGTCTCCAGCTATCATTTCCAAATCAACATGTCCCAAACTGAGCTTGTCATCTTCTTCCCCTCACCCACATGATTCTATTTCCCAGGCCTGTCTTTCCTTTCCAAGACAGTATCACCTTTTTTCTACTCTGTCAGCTCTCAGATCTTATGATTAACTTGAACTGCTTCCCCCACCTTCATCTCTCATGTCTAACCTGTCCCTAAGCTTTATTGCTTTGGTTTGTCTCAAATACCGTTTATATTTGTCCTTCCCATCATTGCTGCCACTATTCAATTCAGCCTTTTTAGCTGGGCCCCTAACATTCCTTCTCATCCTTTCCTACCCTGTCTTTAAAGTGTAATACAGTGAACAACTTCCTAAATCACTACTTTTCCCTCTCCCTCCTTAAGAACTGAGGATTAGACTCACACCTGTCCCCTAAGAAAGACTGTGACACAGTAGAAAGAACAGGGGCTTTCCAGGCTGACAAAAAATGGCATGAATTACTAAGCTATTGAATGCTAGATGTGTGACTTGAGCAAATTTCTTTACTGCTCAAAGCTTAAATAGTCACTTGTATGAGACAGAGGTAGGAAGAATTCACACTGGAGATCGCTGTCAGACTTGAGTGGGATGAGTGATCCTTGTGGTGTCTGGCAGGTGGAAGGTGTCAGTAAATGTCATTTCCTCTCTGCATCTCTGCAGTCTAGCGCTGCTCTACACCATGTCTAAATTCCACTCTTATCTGCTTCAGTCTGGCTGACTGTGCTCGGTGCCACCTCTGTGCCTCTGCCCTTACTGTCCCAGCCTTAAGATACATATTTTCCTTCTTTTTTTATTCAACAAATATTTGTTTGTGCTAGGAACCAGGCACTGTTTCTGCCACTTACTTAAACCCTGCTCATCCCTTCTGATGTGGTCAAACTCCACGAAGGCTTCTGCAGATCCATGTCCCCAACAGAACGTTCTTCTCTCCTAACTGCTACTAGCCTAACCCTAGAGGGCCTGGCTGTCATCTGCTTGTTTGCTGGCCATTTGCTCACGTAGTCTATAAGATAGTTGAGAGCTGGAGATTTTGTTAACTACACTCCTTCCCATTCCAGCTGGGTATTCCTTCCCTACTAGGAGCCAATAGACAAATACTGCTGCTGAATAAATTAATTCCACCTCCAATATTTATCTCTTAATAGGGGAACCTCTTTGACTGCTTCAGCTCTTGTTTAGGAAAAGTTCAATTCAAAAGAAGCAAATGTTACAGTCACACTAACAGGTTATACAACAAGCCATCATTATCGGCTTATGTAAATACTGTCAGAGACTAGAACCATCTTTTTAGCCTACCTCCCTACACTGGATATTCATGATAAAGACAATGTCCTGAGAGACTTGAATCCTTTCCTAAATGATCTTTCCTTCAGAGAAGCCAGGCAACCTGCTAACGAGATTTCAGTCAGGAGGCAAGAGTTCTAGACATCGCCTCTGGGGATGGGCTGTCAACAGTCAGACTTTTTTCTCCAAGGAGGTAATGGAAGGTGAAGGAGGGGGAGAAGTGAGGCAGTGTTGTGTAATTTTTCCACCTTCATGCATATAATCTATTTTTCTGTATCTCTTGCTGCCAAGCCAAAGCCCCAAAGGACACTTTATCAAAATGTTATGCTGCTGCCCCACAGCTTCTACTGTACGTCAGGCTTTCTTCACAACCTTCTGACCGGGGCAGCAGTTGCACATACTGGCATGGCCTCAAAGCCTGCAGGTGTGCAGTATCTTAATGCTTCTCAGACTTACAGTCACCGTGGCTTGTCATCATTTCCCCGGAGAACTTGCAAATACTTCAATTCAAACGAAGAGACATTTATGAAGTGCCTATTATGAGCAAAGCATGTTCGAGGTTGTATTTAAAGTTGGGAGTCCTGGGTTCTGGTTCCATCCTACCACTCACTTGAGAAAGCCATTTCTGTTTGGAGGGGCCGTGTTTATTTCACCAGTAAATTGGGAGATTTTTCTTCAGAGTACTATGTTGTATGACACAATGAAGTGCCATTGTTTTTGGAGTATACAAGCAGGACATTAAAATATTACAACCAGGCGTTAAGAACATGGGCTCTGGAATCAGACCACCAAAGTTGGAATATTGGCTCCACCTCTTTCGTCACTGTGTGCACCTGAGCAAATCACTTAACCTCTCTGTGCCTAGACCCCTCGTTGTAAAGTAGACATAGGAAGAGTGCCTTCTTCAGAGGTTTTTAGTAAGGATGGAGAGTGTACACAGAGAACTTAATCCAGAGAGGCGTGAGGGGCCTACTCGGGGTGACAGAAGCAGGCTATATCATGATTGTGGAGGCTGTTATATCACTGTACACATTTGTAAAAACTCATAGAAGTATATACCTAAAAAGGGTGAATTTACCTCGAGAAAAAAAAACCCAGTTTTAAAAATAAAGGCCTACTGTGTGATTCTAATGATACGATATTCTGGAAAAGGTAAAACTATGGAGACAGTAAATAGATGGATGGGTGGCAGGGATTACTTGGGGAGGCAGGGATGGAAAAGTGGAGCACAGGGCATTCTGAGAGCAGCGGATCTATTCTTTACGACGCTGGAACAGTGGCTACATGGCATTGCACAGTTGTCAAAACCCATAGAATTACAAGGAATGAACCCTAATGGAAACTATGGACTTTAGTTAATAATAATGTATCACTTTGGCTGATCAATTGTACCAAACGTAGCACAAGAATGAAAGATGTCAATAATAGGGAAATAGGGGAAATTTCTGTACTTTCCACTCAAACTTTCTGTAAACCTAAAACTACCTTATAAAATAGTCTATTAATTAAAACCAAAGATCTTTAACAGAAACAAGCACTTAGGAAGTTAGATACTATTATTACTATTCCTTCCTTTGAAAACAACAACCAAGGTTTTTTTCTTCAAAATATACCAAGGCACGCAGGCCTGGACTGCATCTTGGATGGAGAAGAGTATACAAATGAGCAACAAAGACTGGCCCCTCCCAATGCAGACTTCTTAAATGTTGATTTTTTTTTTAAGACGAATGTAACTTCATAGATGTCTCTCCTCTCTGAGCGTCTCTCTGAGGTCTGAAGTGCATACAGAAGCTGCTCTTTTCTCCCGAGCTGCTCCCATTCTCCATGATTCAGCCACAGATGCTCTTTCTTATTTCATGATTGTGTCTGCTGTTTTACCAAGGCACTGAAGACATGGAACAGCCAATTAAATATCATCACATTTTCAGTGCCCTTGGGAAAGCCATAGAGGAAACAGACTGTGTTTATATCTCACACCTCTGGGGAGGCTGCATAAGCTGAAAGCAATGTAGGATTTTTCCTTCTCTTATTCTCAAAGAAAAATTAAAAACAAAAAAATCCAAGCCTCACAGCCACCCAAAACAAACAAAAAAAAATGTAGTTTCAAATATAGAAACACTCTCCTTCTTGATGAATATGTATGTGGGAGAATTGTCATAAAGTCTGTGAAAAATCTGGCCAAAGGCTGTTTCCTTTGGGGGGGCTCAGCAGCTCTCAGTACTTAGGGTGATTAGAGCACAGACACCAATGTCAGTGAGCATGCGACCAACCTCTCCTTGGCTCTGTCAGGCAGCTCGTGACCCATAGGTCACTTGCCAATGGAGCACTGGTTGATGAGCTCATAGTGAGAGGTGTGAACACTACCTAAGAGTCAGAAGGTTATAACCCAGGCTCACGTGCTGATAACTCTCTGGGGACCTTACATATGCTACATAACCTCCTTGTGCTTCACTCTCTTCATTGGTGAAATGTGCAGGTTAGACTAGAAAATCTAGACTAGCCCCATCATCCTGTGATTCCAAATTCCTATTGGGGTTTTTCCCAGAGCTGAAATACTGCATTAAAAATACTTCTAAACAATTGATTTATTTATATGTCTATCAATTTCTATTTGTTTTTAACTGTATAAGTAAAACATGAAAATGAATAAGGAAACATAAAAAAAAGAACACTTTTCACTTAAGGCCAGAACCCGTCTGATTACTATCTCCATTACCTTCCCTTCCACCCCTTCCTAGAAATAACCACTATTATTATTCTGCATGAATCCTTACAGATCTTTTCACATCCATACAGATGCAGAGAACATAGGCAGTATTGGTTTTGTTCTTTTATGTAAATAGTATTATACCATTTGTTTCATTCTGCAACTTGCTTTGTCACTCAATAACAGGTCTTAAAGATCTCTCCATAATATGCCTCATTCGTTTTTAATAGCTATGTGTTATTCCACAGTCTGAGAACTGACGTTTATTCATCCATACCCTTACTGGCAGATATTTAGGTCGCTAATACAAACAATGGTACAACCAATGCCTCATGGTGAATGAGTGAGTGTATTTCTACAAGGTAGACATTAAGAGGAATGGCTGAATTAGCTAATTAGTGTCTATTTTAATACATTTACTAAATTGTTCCAGAAAGTGTCTATGTCAAATAACACACCTATAAGGAGCACGTTTTCAGAGGATCATACGCAATAATGGTTAAAAGAACAGGATCTGGAGACAGACCGCATGCATTCAACCCTATGCCACCATTTATAGTTCTGGGGCCTTGGTCAAGAGGCTTTCTTTGTGCCTCAATTTCCACATATGTAAAATAGGGATAAAACGTTATCTACATGGCAAGTTGCTCTGAGGATTAGTAGCACCATCACTGGCACATAGTAACATTAGCTTTAATCATCATTATTTTTACTAGCTTTGCTTTGAGAAACTTCAAGCTACTTAACCAAATGGGTCTGCTGTCCCACTTCCCAAATTACTCCATGAGACAGGATTTTTCCACACCCGGAGGTTAAATGCCTGCTGGGCTCATTTAACTCACACTTCTGAGTCCTCCTCTGAAGTGAAGCCAGCAGGGCCCTGACTGACAGGCCGCCAGAGCCTGTGTGTACAGCAGTCTCTGCTAATGTAAATAGCTAAAATGCAAAGTGCAACATCTAAGAATCTTCAGGGGATTGGAGGACATTCTTAAAGGAGGCTGATTTCATTAATATTTCAGAAGCAAAACACCTCAAACGCAAGCCACGCTGACCCCACATGCAAGGCCATCCCTAGGGGTTGCAGGATGAGCACAAATGGCACAGGGCCACTCCTCCCCAACAGTGCTTTTAGGCAGGTGAAATCAGGTTAAAATGAACACCAAAGACAACTTAGAGGGGAAAAGAAAGGTGAAGAAAACTATTTACAGCTGTAAGGATGTTTGTAAAGAGACAGAAGTTCTGTTTTATCCACTTTGCTTTGTTATCGAAGAGGACCTGAGCGAGAACAGACTACAGGTGGACCAGCTTTGGTTAATTTGCTGAGCACCAGCTGGAGAGGCCTCACTCTGTCTTTTTCCCTTCTCTCTTGCTAGTTGTATGCTCATCCACCTGCCATGGAGGGAGGGGAAATCAAGGTGGAGGTTCTGGAGTGTTCCATGCAGGATGCTGTCTGCCCACATAGATGATCCTGCAGAGGGATACTGAATCTACCGTGTCACCCCTGTTTTCAACGAGATGGAAAATATGAATACAGATTTTTTTTTAACCACATCTTTACAGAAAAGGATACTGACGCCCAGAGAGTTAAGGCCACACAGATAGTGTCAGAGCCACAGTAGGCCCAGGTGTCTTGTCTTGCAGCCCAATGCCCTTTCCGTACATAATAAGCCAACTAGACAAGCAAACTCATATCCTCATATTGAGGTTCCAAAGACATCAATTCATTCTCAGACGGTTTCCTTGAACTTTGTTCTTCCGTATAAAGGACTGTACTTGAAGCAGAATGGGGGGTGATTAAGAACAAATGTTGGGAGTACTTTCAACCTCAGTCTGAATTCCAGAGCTATGCTCTTCACTGCTCTCCACACTGCCTTTACTAGAAGAAACACAGTCCATCCTTAGCTCAAATACCTGACCACTGACAGTGCCCACTGGTACCCAAATAATCACCAGGTTGATTGGCAAGGTATTCAAACTTACCCATTTTATGACATAAAAATGGCAAAAATGAAATGGATTTGATAATTTATTCCAGAGTTAGTGAAAGAACGTTCCAACTTGAGTCTTTGTCTTCTTTTCAGCTTCCCTCTGACAAAAAGAGATGAAATGGTGTATGGATTGGTTGATTGATTATTCATAGTTTCAACATACAGTTGTCTACTGTGTGCTAGATTGTTTTTGTAAGTTTGATACCAACTTTGGTATTTCTTAATTTTAAGTTGCTTTTGTTTCTGTATGTTTCAATTTAGTCTCCTTGTAATTTTACCTCAAATTTTTCTGTTGATAGAAACATGCTAGTTAAATATTGCTGCACAATGACAAAACACAGCTGTAATAGGAATTTCCGCAGAATTCAAAGCGCGTGTGCTGGATTTCCAAATTGAAGCTGGCCTGCAAATTTCCCTGGAAAGCAGGGTTAAGAGTGCCAAGAGTAAGCATGGGAGTCTTTAGTTGAAAATGACCAAGCGTTTGTCACCCCCACATCGTGGGCCATAGAGGTCACCACAACCAAAAGTTTATCTGGGCAGAAACTAGGCCAGACACTGGGGGCATGGAGTACAAAGCAATGTGGTGCTATGTGGTACTGGCTTGCCCATAAGAACAAGTGGTGCTCATTAGAGACAAGAGAGCAGAATCCAAAAGCCAAACTGATAGTTCTTCAGCCCATGTGATGATTTTCCCCTCTAAACTATTGACCTTAAAATTAGTATCATACAACTTAGCACTTAGTGAAAAATGGAACACTCTGAGAAAAAGACTCCTTGACTCACTCTAGGATTCTTTGAATTGAGTTTCACCATGCTCTGGAATATAAACTCCATGAATAGATGGATTTCTGTGTTGTTCATCACTAGATCCCCAGCTTCTAGAAAAGTGAATGGAACATAGTAAGAATTCAATAAAATATTTGTTGAATCGAAACATAAATGAATGCATGTGGGGATTCTTATTGTCCTCTGGATGGCAGCAGAGAGGAGGTGAGTAGCTGACTACCTTCCTGTAGTACACAAAAACAACAGGAAGTGACGGTAGCTACTGTCCCAAGTGGCAGTCCCTTCCAATACCAAGCCTAAAGCCAAGTGTAAAGGACATGAAAAAATGACTCATTTTATCCTCCACTATTTGAATCTACTTTAGAACTAAAACACTCACTTTCAGGCCACAACACTTGAAAATGAAAAAATTACTTAGAGCAGTGGTTCTCAAAAGAGGTCCCCAGAAACAGTAGCATTAGCATCACTGGGAACTTGTTAGAAATCAAACTTTCTGGCATTACATCAGACCTATGAATCAGTGACTCTGGAGGTGGGGCCAGTGATCTGTGTTTTAACAAGCTCTCTAGGTGATTCTGATGCAGGTTGAAGTCTGAAAACCACTGACCTAGCGTGATCCTTTTCCATACTCCACCCCCTCCACCCCCACGGAGTGAGGCTCCTTTCTATTTTATTCCTTTTTACCTCTCTCTATCTATGTGATCTGGAGTTTCCACAGCCAAGTTCCCTCCTCCCGAGTCAGATCTCCTGGTCAAGTCTCATCCTATACATCCTGGAGCATCTGTCCAGCTTTTGCCTGGGAGGAATAGGCTTATGAGGGGACTCTAGATACAAACTTTAGCAAAGATTCATAAGAATCTGGGAGCTAGTAGGGGCTTTGGAAATTGTAAGTTCTGAATCATGCATTTTATATAGGAGGAAAATGAATCTTAAAGAGACTAACTAATTTAGCCAAGACCAAAGACAGTTTAAAGGCTAGAACTCAATCTGGTCACTTGTAGGCAAGCTTCCCCCACCATTACTGCAAAATGTCCCACAGTACCTCACAATTACACTTAAGATGTGTATTTCTAGACCATCCAACACCAACAAGATTACATGGAACATTTTTATGTCACAATGATTCTCACAAAAACCTCTGTATTCATTCCCATTTCCCACTAAGAAAGTTGAAGCAAAATGAAAGGCCACATAGGATAACCAGCCAAAGGATTGATCTTGAAAAATGAATGACCAAGTCAGGAAGAGACTAAATTCTTCTACCTTCTACTCTGTAGCTCTAACGGTGGATCTTGCTGCCCAGGTGCCTCTGCTAAGGTCTACCAGGAGCTGACTCACATAATGTGAATTCTTGGGGCTGAAAATGTGGTTAAAGAGGTCATTCCTTCAAGTGATAGCTAGACAGCATGCTCACTTTTCTCCCACACACTGAAAAGCCTTTATCTAAAGAGCCATTCTGAGCAAAGACGTTTTTCTTTGGCTACTAGACACAGTGCCAGGTAGACTCTAGTTCTAGCTATCCAAAGAAAATCCCAGGCACAACTGAAATATTGCAGCAAAAGATCCATCCATAGAAAGGGAAATGGTAAGTTTAGACAGGACAAATTGCATTCAGAATGAAAGTTTGTGCCAAGTTGAAGAAAGGCAATATTTGAGTCAGAGATGAGAATGTGCCAGGCAGCTGTGTCCCACAGTATCTCTCCTTGCTATTTAGTGTAAATTAGGAAACTAAAGCTCTCTGAGGCCATGAGGGATGAAGCCAGGAGGACAGGTCTTAAAAGGGCAATGCTAATGTGCTCACAGATCTGCTGGGGATCTGGAGCCAGGCACAGACTTGCCCCCTGCTGGCTCACCTCTCTCCTACCCTAGCCTTCTGTACCTGTTGGTATTTATTTTTCCAAGGACTGCAGGAGGAGGTCAAGCCTGGCCATGCTGAAAACAGAATGGTTCCAAGAATCTTGCTGAGAAGTCCAAAAATATCTACCATCCCACGGGCAACTTTATCTGCCCCGTCTTTTTTAATCAGGTCATGCTACTACTAACAGTGCCTGGTAAAGTTTCTTGGGGCTGTGACATAAACCTAAACTAATTCAGGATCAACGCACAAGTCAAGTCATACATTTTTATTAGTATTCTTATTTCTCACCAATTTGGCTTTACAGGATCACCAAAATTTCTTTCAGATTTCAAGTCTTTGGGCTAATTTACAGGGCAGGCAGATACTTTGGAGCCTGACTTATGACTCTCCTATTACATGCAAGTTGCATAATCACGTTGTAAGTGAAAAATGATGTTGTAATGAAATCCTTCTAGGACTTCCAGGAATAAACTTTCTTGGATGGAGTCCAAGATGAAATCACCTTACGCTGAAATCAAGGCTTTGTAGCAACTGTTTCAAGGCACCACTGAGAGTGTGTGTGTACTTGGGAAGTAGGAGACACTCCATTTGTATTCTTTGTCTCCACAAATGATGCCACTGTCTTCTTCAGATTACACTGAAAACCTTGGAGTCCCGTTTGATTGCCTCTTCCCGTCACTCGCATGCAACATTTCACTAAGACTTATCATGCATTTCTTTAGAATATTTTTTTCATTTATACTTCTTGCCCATTCTATTTGTGCTTTAATACCAGGGTTCATCCGTTAGTACTTGGATTACTGCAGAAATCTCCTAGGTACTCTCTGAGAGTCCAATTTCTCCCTCTTTTGATTTGTCCTAAACTCAACTTCCAATCTATAACCAAAGGAAAAATCTCTTTGCTTGTTTTGCAGGGCAGTATCCAACAAGGTTCATATTCCATATTTTTAACTGTATTTCTTATTCAACACCCAGACAATAGATATCATTTAAAAAGAGCAAAGTGAAAAATAGTTGTGTAAAGAAGGAATGGGATAATTCAAATAAAATTGCTTTACATATTCAGAAGCATTAGACCAATGTAAACAATTAAAGAAAAAACCTTTCAGAAACACTTGGGAAACATTTGTAACATGGCTTATACATAATTTTACATTTCGTTGCTCATAAAAACCTTCAATAAGGAATGCTCCAGCAAATGGATCAAGATGGTTCCCTGAGAACACAAAGCTGTGTCCACTCCTGCCCCATATCCCTAGAAATGGCAGCAAAGAATCTTAAACTCCTGAAAGCAAAGGAAAACAAGAAATGATGAGGAATCCCTGAAAGCAAAGAGAGGAGAGAATCACAAAGGAGGAAAGCACAGCCTGGAGTGCGTTTAGAAGGGAACAGCTCTGAGAGTGGGTGGTGCCACAGGCACCTGGAGCCAGAGGCTTAGGGTCCAGGGATTGGGAAGTGTGCCTGGAGCAACTACCATGGTGGTAGCTTTGAGCTCTGCTGTTGCAACAGCCAGATATGCAGTGTTCGCTCTCTAACTTCAGCTTGGGCCAAGCAGTGGCTACAGAGGTCTTAGCCCCCAGGCTAATGCATGGGATGTTTGGGTCAGAAAGGTATGGCAATGACTCTGGTTGCTACTGATACACAAGATGGGGTGCTAAGAGAAACTGATGCCACATACCTGGAGAACTCAATGCAAGATCATCTTCTCAACGAAGGCTTTCTTGATTTCCCCAGAGCTGTGAGGCTCCATTCTTCTCTGTGCTCTTTGTATCTTCTACAGATCTCCCTGATATCAATGATCATATTGCATTTTATTTGATAAAGGAGCCATAACAAACATAACTGTGTCATTTTGTGATTATATTTCAGACCTATAAGAACACAGCAGCTGTTATATTGCTATAGAGAACAACTTGACATGCTTTTCATTAGGTTTCCTTAGACTGTAGTCTAAGAAAGTTTTGTTTTAAATATAGGAGAAAGGCCAATGACAGTAGTTTGTATATAGTAGGTATAAAATAAGTATTGATTAAAGATAATGCTAATCGTGTTACCCAGTAAAATTCTAAATATCCCACAAAAGCCTTTATTAGCAATGGGAACCATAGCCCAGAGAACTGTTATAGACGACATATGTAATATATAATCTACAGGACATTATGCCATTTGAATATCAGGTAAAAACTGAAATGACTGAAACAGTGTGAATAGTTCATCTACACATGATGATTTTCTTAATTACCTTTTCAGCATAAGAACTATTTTTTATATTCCCCTAAACAATTATGGAAACTGCTTGTTTTTTAATAAATTATGAGTGTAATTTTGAGAACATATGTATTTTTATCAATAGAAGTGTATAAAATCATATCATACAAGAAAAAAAACAACCAAGTGAAATTCTTTGTATAAAACTTCCATTGAGAATGAGTTCACTTGGAAATTATAACTTTGGTGAGATATCTATATTTTGGGCAAGAATTGAAACCCCCTGAGGATAGTCAACTTATCCACTCAAAAAACCTGTAAATTTCTCCAATAGTAGGTAGGTTGACAGGTGATGGTGCATGGTGGTGCAGAAAACAGATTGTGATTGAAATGTTTCCAAGAACACAGGTCAGATGGCAGAGAAGCCACAGACATCAATATTTGACATGTACAGTCCTATTCATTGTAATATGTTTCATAAGCAGAAAAGATTGGAAACAACCTAAACACCGGTCATTGGGATCCTGGTTAAGCAACTTATTTAAATTTACAAAATGAAATACTATGTACCCATTAAATACATGATGAATTATTCTTTCACTATAGTATTATGGAAATATTACCATGAGACATTATTGAGTTTAAAAAGCAAAGATCGGAGCAGTATGTGCATGTTACCTTTTACGTAAAAGGAGGGAAATCAAATGCATTTGTATTTACTTGTATGTGTATAAAACACCTTAAGAACATGTATTCTTAGTGTCTGCTCTCACCCCCAAGGGAGTAAAAATTGGTTTTTGCTTGAGGAGAATCTTAATCTTTTTATATATAAAACACAGATATACATAGAGTGTAAAACAGATATACAATCTATCTTTGTATTAAAATTGGGGGGTAATCAGGAAAAATGTAATAAAAGGCTGCTTATGTAAGTGATAACAAAAAAGAAAGGCTAAGAAACACTGTTCTAGAAGGGCACAAGGGAGTGAGTCTAAATGGTTGCTTGAGAGAGTGCAATAATTTACTGGGAGAAGGAAGTGATGAGAATAAGTATGTTCAGTGTGTACTTTTTTCATATTTTGTGATATTAGAACCATGGGAAGATAATGGCTATCAAAATTTAAATTAAAAAATTAAATTTAAAACGAAGGTTATCCATTTTATTTAATGATATGGTATTACTGAATATGAGCTCTTTTAGCAGGCATAACAGTTTATATAATCTTATACTTTTAAAAGTCTAGTCTGGGCAGGGAATTAGTAATTTCACTCAGCTGTCTTGACTGTTCAAAAGGGAAGCTGGTAAAGTACCATTTTATGCAAAACTTTAAAGTCAATTATTGTTATATATTCAAGGGAAACAGTTTTGAAAGACAGGTTAGTGTGGGTACCTGGTTCATACTGAAGGGATAGAGAGTGTGTTCCTCTCCTGGGGGTGTGAAGGACAGCTGGAGTTCTTCCAACATTAAAGTGTTCCTTCCTTCACATCCCAGGACAGGAGAAGCAGCTGTAAGATTTGGAATGGTGGGTGCAATGTGAACAATAAACATCATTAGCAACACCTACATTTGCAAAAAGAAAAATTTTTACATGTACCAATGGCACAACTTACACTACAGAAGAATTTGGCCATGGTAGATACTTGGTGATTTTCCTATAGGAGGGCACACCCAAATGGAAAACTGGCCAAAGAAACACATTGTTGCTGGAATCTCTGCTCCTCCACATTGCAAATCCACAGTAGGGTTGCAGCTCTTTAATGCTGAAGTCACCGGAGGATGAGCAACATTAGACTTGACCTTTACATGTGGATGACAGCATGTAACACTGGGAGCTAGACCACATCTTAAGTGAGGGAATCAGCCTCACCCAGTGTCACAGGCAGCAGCCAATGGCACAGGCTACTATGAGTGATACAGGGTGGCCTGAAAAGATGAGGAGGAGCCTTGGAAGCAGTAAAGAGTTATGGCTCAGCCAAATACTGGTCTTGCAAAAGAGAGGCAATTTTGTCATCAGAGTTCCTATCTCCCTCCAATGATCCCAACTGATATTGATGAAGCTGACTTAATTGCATAGAAATTCTATACAGAGTACATGGATACAAAGCACTGAAAATAATTTTAGAAGTCCACTTAGACCATCCATTATTCCCCAGATATACTCCCAGGTCACATCAAGTGCAGTTCTGATCACAACTGCCTTTTAGAAAAGAATGTGAATACATGTGGTACAGCCTAAACCATAAGTTCTGCTCAACGATGCATAAAAGTGAATGCTAAAAAGCACCATGGGGATCCATAGCCACTCCCTGCCAACTTTGGGTGCACTCCATTGCCTTGAAATATAGAGCTCTCTTGTGAGTTTCTCTATGGACACAGCTAGGAGTTGTTAGAAAGAGAACAGTAGTTAATTCTCACTAACCTTCGTCTTCGTCAGCTCAGGCTGCCGTAACAAAATACCACAGACTGGGTGGCTTACACAACAGAAATTGATTTCCTTACAGTTCTGGAGGCTAGAAGTCTGAGATCAGGGTGCCAGCATGGTCAGGTTCTGGTGGGAAATAAATCATTTCAAACTGTATAATTCAGTGACTTTCAGTACCTTCACAATGTTATGCAACCATCACCACTATCAAATTCCAGAACATTTTTATCACTCCAAAAAAGGAGACCCTGTACCTGTTAAGTAGTCATTCTCCGTTCTCCTTACCCCTGATCCCTGGCACTGGTCTTTTAAAGTTCAGGAAAGAAAGTTATGAAGATGTGCTTTTGCTTTTTACTGAAAAAAAAAAAAACAAAAAAACATGGTGCTATTTTAAGAGCTTCTGGTACCAGTCTCTCAGAGAGCTTAACGTAGAAAACTGAGTCTTTGTCTTATCTCGTCAAGGAAAGGAAAACTTCATAGAAACATGGAGTCAGAGGTCATAGAGAGGATCTCAGTTTCCAGTGTATCTCCAAATCTGTAATATCAAACAGTTAAAAAAAAGTTATAGATGTCATGTCCTCATACACCCCCCTCAATAAAGAAACAGACTTTTGTTGAAATATGTTTAGGAAATTCTAAGTTAAACTGTTGACAGATTTCTTTACTGAGTAAGGAGGATGGTTAGAGCACTGGGAGGGAGGTTTTGTTTTTTATTTTAATTATCAGTGCAGAATACCAGTTGCAACCTGGTGGTTTTTCACAACAAATGGAACAAAATCACAGATGGATTTCATTTTTCAAAAGAAATTGAACCAATAATATAATATCTGTAAATTTCACACAAAATGTGTAGGTTTCTAACTTCACTTAAAAATACTGAGTTAAGTGGCAACTCTGGGTCCATACAACCATTGGCAACAATTGGGTAGAGATGAGAAGGAAGAAGAAGAAGAGCTGTTTGGAAGGATCATGCATATCTGAGTTTGTTACAGCCCGCATCTACTCCTCTTCGCTCATGTGTTAACTGCCTGGCCCCTGATGGCACTTGAATTTGTATCCTCTATTGTAGAACAGCCTTTTCAGACAGATTGCAGCGGCAGATTCTTTTAACCACACTTCAAGCACAAAGCCATCTACAGCAGGCAAACTTGAAGCATCATGCAGGTTTTTTTACCACAATCTTGAACTTTCCATATTCAAAATGAGTGCTGGGCGCTATTGCTGTGGGCCTAGCAACTTGAGTGGGAAGTACAAGGTTTTTGAGTGGTGGACCAATAACTGAACCTATTTTGAAAAGTATACAGAGATTTCTACTTGAGCGTCAGATGGCCATTGTATATTGGTGCACACAAGCTCACTTAGAATTGAATAAGAAATTTGTGAGCGCCATGAGACGGGAACAATTTGAGCAATCATAAATAGTTTACAAAAATTAGTCTATTCGCATGTGGATGTCCCTCTCTCTCGTACAGATACAGATATAGGTATAATTATAGAATCTCCATACTCATACTGGTGAAGGAGGAGAGCCCACTTGGCAACATCAGAGGAAGCAAGTGAAACATAGAGGTTTACCCCAAATTACACATCTGTTCAGAGGACAAACAATAGCTAGAATTTCCTTAAATTCCATCTGTTGACATGCTGCTTGAAATTGTTCTAAAGTTATCTCAAATATACATATCTCTGACTACTCCATTTAAATAAAAAAGCAAAGATTTTTCCAAAATTATTTCATTTACATTTCTTCTCTCCTCTAAAACCCAGTAGCATAGTGGCTCTTAAATTAATAGCTGTTAATCAAGTTTTAACTAAATATCTCCAGTCTCGTCAGCAGTTGCCTACTGCACTGTACTTACTTTATGGTCATACTGTTCTTGGTGTTAAATAAGGTACTGCCAGTGATCCAGTATAATGTCAGGGTTGAAAGCTCAGGCTTCGGTCAGAGAGATCTAGATTGAAACAAGTACGTGGAAAGAGAGAACAAACCGAATCTTGAGGATTCTTCTTAGGAGGAGCATTGGATTTGTTTGGAAGGGGTACTTTGAGAAGTGTTAGGAGCAAAGAGTGAGACAATGAGCATGCCAAAAAACAACAGAAGCAGGGGCAAAGAGAGGAGTTTGTTTCTCTTCTGATAGGAAGAGTGGGTAAAAAGAGGAAGAACTAGCCTAATGTTGACCAAATGCAAGAAATATTTTGTGTGAGTCAATTTTTTATTGGAGAAATATGAATGTGCAGCTAAATCAATGGAGGACAAAGATATAGTGCCAGGAGCCATGGCTACATCATTTGATGGGCTGTTTGACAGGGTCCAGCCGATTAATGCCTAGGGGTGCAGGGTCGCCCCTTGGTGAAGAATAACTGGCCAGCCCCTCACATAGTTCTGAAACCTGTACTGCTTCTAATTGCCCTTCATTCCTTTTCCTTTCTTAACCTCCAGTTTTCACTCCTTTGGGTGGCTGCTTGGGAGGCACTATCTCCCGGGAAAATTAGATATAGTAAGAGAATGTGACCACCTGCAGGTAACTTTCAAGATATTTTTCAGTTAATTAATGGAGGAGCACACAGTCCCATTTGAGACAATCAGAAAGGAATCCTGCCCAGATAAGATGTCAAATTAGGTTTATGGCCTCCATCTGGTTAATGTTTCCTTCTCCCTCCGTTCTTTGTCTAAATATATATATGCATCGTCCTTCTAAGTTTGCTGGTTAATTGGATGATCAAGAAGTATCTATATATTATTCTTGACCTTCTGCTTTCTGTTAAAATGTTATAGAGGTTTTCTCCTAAAAGCAATAAATAAGAAATAATTGATGAGTAGAAGGGCCGAGGGGTGCAGGGATGCCCCTCGGTGAAGAATGGCTGGCCGACACCCCTGATATTTTCTGAATTATATGCATGCTTTCTAGCAAGGTTATGTCTATACTTATTTCTGTTTTTCATTCTTGAAGATAGATAATTTAGCTTAGCTTTTCAGCCCTTTACTTTACTAACAAAATGTTACTTTCTCCAGCAGTGTGCTTAAGGGACTGTTAGCTCCACAATCTAAAAGACAAAGGAATGCTTTCACCCCCTAAAGGGAGCGAAAATGTAAAGATGTTTAACTGCCCGCTGAGAATGCAGATAGCCATGGGGATAAGATACCCTGGAGTCTCCTTTTGTTCCCACTAACCATCTACACTAATGGCGTAAATGATTGAGGGAGGCAGGGATGGCTCCACCAGGATGTAACCAGAAAGACTGCTGTCCTGTCCGGAGGCCTGGACCTTCTCTCTTTGATTTAACTTTACCATGAATTACAACAGGTGTCTAGGTACCTATCTCTTTTAGCTTAGAGACAACAAACACTAGTTAGTTGCGGAGAAGACGATCATTAACCTTATGCTATATAGAATGGAATGCTAATAAATATTCTTGTGCTCGTTTTTTTTTTACTTCCTTATCTCTCCGAGAATATTTGTAGAACCATTTCTGTACTAATCCTGAAAAATATATAAACGACACTTGTGCACAGTAAAGTCGGACTTGCTAACACCAACCCAAGTCTCACGTCCCCTTTATTTTCCCCTCATTGCGCCGACGCCGTCCATCCCTCAGGAACCTGGACTCAGCCGGGGCGGGACCCCGGCAATATAGTACTCATTAGAGTGTCTGTAATTTACTTTGAACTTTCTTCAGCAGAGAGAGTGTGATATTGTGTGTATGCCAGTTAGTTTAAATTTCAATTCTAGAGCCAGACTATTGACCTAATAATGTACCATTCAGGGGTGGGCAGCTAGCTTGTTCCTATAGCTATCCATGTCTCCATCAACATCTGAGGCTTTTTAGCATGACTCTGGAATTAGCACATCAAAAATGGATTTTCTTTGGTGAAATTAACGTTTGAATTGGCATGATGAATTTTTAAAAATGAATTTCATTGGTGAAATTAAAAGGGCTTCATTACATGTAGATTGGTTGAAATATTGTATAAATGGGTTAAATTGTGTCCCTTAAAAAGATATGTTGAAGTCTGAACCCCTGGTACCTCAGAATGTGACCTTATTTGGAAATAGGGTTACTGTAGTTGTAATTGGCTAAGTAAAGTCGTACTGGAGTAGGGTGGGCCATTTCCATTACGATGGGTACCCTTAGAGGAAGAAGAGAGAGAGACACACACACAGGGAGAATGCCAGGTGAAGATGAAAGCAGAGATTGGACTTACACGGCTACAAGCAAAGGAATGCCAAGGATTGAAGGTCACCATCAAAAGCTAGGAAGAGGCAAGATTCTACCTGGAATCTCACAGACAACATGGCCCTGCCGACATCTTGATTTTGGACTTCTAGTCTCCAGAACTATGAGAGAATAAATTTCTGTTGTTTTAAGACATCCAGTTTGTGGTACTTTGTTACTTTGAAATTAATACAACAAGATATAAGATTCAGGAGACAACCAGACCCTGCATGCTTAGGGATAGCATCTGTATTAGTCAGGGTTCTCCAGAGAAACAAAACCAGCAGGGGATGTGTGTGTGTGTGTGTGTGTGTGTAAAGAGATTTATTATAAGAAATTGGCTCAAGCAATTATGGAAGGTTCCAGATTCCAAGATCTGCAGGGTGAGTAGGCATTTGGAGATCCAGAAGGGCTGACGGTTTAAGTTCCAGTCTGAAGGCTGGCAGGTTTGAGACACAGGAAGAGCCAATGTTTCCATTCCAGTCTGAAGGCAGGAAAAAACTGATGTCTTGGCTTGAAAGGTGGTCACGTAAGAATTCTCTTACCCGGCAAAGAGTCAATCTTTTTGTTCTAGTCAGGCCTTCAACTGATTGGATGACGCCCACCCACATTCTAGAGGGCAATCTTCTTTATTCAATCTACCAATTTAAATGTTAATTTATTTTTTTTTATTATTTTTTTTAAAGATTTTATTATTTCCTTTTTCTCCCCAAAGCCCCCTGGTACATAGTTGTATATTCTTTGTTGTGGGTCCTTCTAGTTGTGGCACGTGGGATGCTGCCTCAGCGTGGTCTGATGAGCAGTGCCATGTCCGCGCCCAGGATTCGAACCAACGAAACACTGGGCCGCCTGCAGCAGAGCGCGCGAACCCAACCACTCGGCCACGGGGCCAGCCCCTAAATGTTAATTTAAATATTAATCTCATCTGAAAACACCCTCATGAAACACCTAGAGTAACGTTTGACCAAATATTTGGGCACCCTGTGCCCAGTCAAATTGACACGTAAAATCAACCGTCACAGTGTCCAAGCTTGATCTCTAAGAAGTCCTTTGTCCCACTTTTATTTCAGGAGCATTGATGGTGGCCTGTGCCGCCTCTAAGGGTAACAGAATCTTGTTTCTGGAATGTAATCATATCTGCTTGAGTGAACCTTTTGGTACAAGGTGTCATTGGAGCAACTAAAAAGACAAAGTATGAGAATTTGCCAAATCATAGGTCTGTGAATTGTGTTAGCCCTGCATGCTAATGAATGTTTGTTTGATAAATGTCTGTGTTTGCGGCAGAATTTGAAGTGAGACTTGTTTTCATTTATATCCTGATAGCTCGTTTTGGGAGGAAGTAGTTAACCCTCACTGTTCTCAAACTTCTTCTGTACTACATTAGCTATTGAAAAGAATATGAGCGTCACACATGATCAAATTTCTGGGAAGGGCTCTAGATTTTCACAGGCTGAGAAACTGTCAGTGTTCCAGCCACTTTTACTTGGATGGTGGGGATAAGGCATCTCCAGTTGACATCTAGGTCATATAACTTATTTAATTACAGTGTGACGTTGGGCTATTAACCTTTCCAAGCCTTAAGCGTTTGGTCATCTGTAAACTGTGGAAAATAAAATTACCTACCTCAAGTGCTATTGTGAAAATTAGATGTAATAATACAGGTGACATATTTATAATTCCTGGGATATTTTAAGCACTCATTAAAAGTTGCCATTATTATTTTTTAATCTTAAATGATGTTTGACAGGCCAGAAAAATAACTGAGGAGAGACAAATGGGAGTGATAATAAAACAGACAGAGGGAATAAGGGATGTGTTAGTTTTCTCTTACTACTATAAAAAATTATCATGGATTTTGTGGCTAAAACAGACACAGATTTATTATCTTATAGTTACATATGCCCAAAATCTAGTAGGTTCTCACTGGGCTAGAATCAAGGTGTCTGTAGGCTGCATTCCTCTCCAGGGGATAATCCATTTCCTGCTCATTCAAGCTGTTGGAAGAATTCAGTTTCTTTCAGTTGTAGGACCAAGGTCTCCAGTTTCCTGCTGGCTGTGTACTGAGTTCTGTTCACAGCTTATAGAGGCTACCTGCTTCCTTGACTCATGGCTCCCTTCCTCCATCTTCAAAGACAGCAATGTCTGGCAAGTCCTTCTCACGTCTCATCTCCTGACCCACTCTTTAACTTCCTCTTCCATTTTCAAGGACTTATGTGATTAGATTGGATCCATTCAGATGAATCGGGATAATCTCTCCATTTCAAGGTCCTTATCCTTAATCACACCTGCAAAATCTCTTGTACCATGTACGGTAACCTTCACAGATTTCAGGGGTTAGGATGTGAACAACTTTGAGGGGGCCATTATTGTGCAAGAGGAAAGAGGGAAGGTAGAACCCAGTAACTCCATGAAACCTCTCATCTTCTCCTGATCTAGACATCTTCTCTCGACTCCGTCTCCATCCCTGCCCGACTTTCTCTCCTCAAACCAAGATAGTCAAAGAGTCTCCAGTGGATAGAGACGCATGAGCTTAAGGATCAGACCACTCTATTTGGGTTGGCGATTTTTGTTTTGAGTGATAATACAATCTCATCTCCTCAGGGACTGGGGGATGAAATGTTGATGAGGAGAGTTGGATGTATGAAGAGAATTATCCACTTGTCTCAGAGCCAGGTCTATGTGGGGTATTTGAGTTGTCACAAAGTCTCAAGATATAACATATTGATTTCCAGATATGTGTTAAAGTATAAGCCATGTTTTTGAAAGCTCTCCATATATTGCTGTCCTTATCAGTCCAGATGCTAAAATGAGTCACCTGTACTAACACCACATGTATGCTCCCTGGTAAGATTGAGAACCAAATCTGGAAGAAATTAAAAAAGAATCATTTCACAAGTTCAAGATGGAAAAGAGTAAAATCCTTTACTGATTGAGATCTATGGGTTTTGATTCCTAAAAGAATGTTCCTCTATCTGATGATTTGATCCTAAGAAGCAGTGTTTCCCCATTAGAGTTCTTTCTTGCTTTGTGGAGTTCACAATAGGTCGGAGTCAGGTTAGCCCTGTCTAGGGAGGAATTTTGTGACTTGACGGGCTTTTCTAGACTGGCTTGTTTGGGTCTGCTAACATAGGGGGCCTAATTTTTGGACTACACATTAGAGTTGCAGGTGGCATAAATTTTTGGAGGAAGTCTTCTGAGAACAGCATGGGGCTGGGGGCTGAGGGAAGAGAAATACTTCTCTCTCCAAACACACCCATTCTGAACGACTTGTGAAGCATGGCTCCCTGCTACCTTATGACCCATTTGTAGGGCTGTCTCACTGTGGCCTTGCTTCTGGCCACTTGTCACAGAAGGGAGTACCTCAAAGACTCTGCTCTCTTCTACACTCTCCACTAACAAAGCAATTTACACAGGATGATTTAGATGGATTTGGCACACCAGATATGAAACAATAACCTCTTTTTACTCATAAGTTGACTAAAACGTCTGAAATCACATTCTTAAAGAGTCGTACTTTGGACTCCTAACTCTGTTAAAAGCAAATATCACAGTCAAAGGAAAACAAACTTTGCCAGCCGATTACCTCTTGAATAAGAGAATGATTTTACCAGAACCTTTCTAAAGAGCAGATTTTTATAAGGAGAATTACACAGAAGGAGCAAAAGTGGGGGTGATCAGTGCTTTCCAGAAAAGTGAAATCCTAAGTACCAAAGACAAGGTGCACTACTTCAAAATTTTGCCAAGGGATAATTTTTTCCCTCATTTTGTGACTTTCTTAGCTACAAAAATCCTTAAAATCTTCTCTTCCCAGACTTCCTCTTAACTGTTCAATTTTAAAATAATACTTTTCCTAAAAACATCTTCTAATAATAGGCTTTATGAGATAAATAGAGGTAGAAAAGGCTTTCTACTACATCTGAAGCTGTCATTTTAAAAAAAATGCCATCATTACATTTTTCCTGAATCACTTTTCAGAAATGTATCAGAAAAAAATAAAATTTAGATAACATGGAAAGCTTATTGTGGTTTCCACCACTCAGACTATCCCGCAACAATTTACATAATGGCTCTTAGACACAGAGCTCTGCCAGCTGAAATTCCTCAGGCCAGAAGTTTACTCCCAGTCTCTTTTTTCTCCTCAGTATATCTCCTTATATTATAGATAAAACAGTATTATAATTCAGAAACAGCAGACAGAAACAATCAAGTTAACCCATCACTTCCGGAACATTCAGCTTAACTCTCATTATGCTTCTTACTGGTAGAGGTAATTTCTAATTGGTTGAAGGAACTTCTTTCTTCCTCTTCCAGGTGTGGAAGCCACACTTGGATTTCACTGGCTATCAGTGATGATGAGGCTCAAAGGTAAGAGGAAAGCCTGGGTACCAGTTTATCAACTCTCCTCCCCTTGACCATGAATCCCAAAGCACTTCAGAAGGGCAGGTCATTAGTGTCCAACGAGGCACAATTCCCACCCACAGTCCCAGGATGGGGATTGGTGTTCTTAGGCTCTGAGTACCAAACCCCTCCACTTCCCAAAGCAAAACGAAAGAAAACACAGTCCACCAACATGAGGAGAAATTATTCTACATCATTCTTTTATTTAAAATGTATCTCCAACTACAAAACTTGTGGTCTTGACAAGGCTTGTGACAGTAAGACACAAAGCACGACAGAGACTCACCAGTTTGACTGTTCATATTTTTAATATTAATCAGATCTGTTTATGTACTCATTGTGAAGTAATTACTGTCTGTCAGGCATTGTTCTAAGTGTTTTACAAATATCAACTCAGTTAATCCTCATGAAGAGCCTGTGAGGAAGGAAATATTATTAAATCTAATTTACAGATGAAGAAACTGAGGCACAGAAAGTTAAGTAACTTGTCTGAAGTCACAAAGCTGGTAAGTGGTAGAACCCAGGACGTAAACCTAGGCACTCTGTGCTCTTAACCATTCTACTAAGCTGGCACTCATTCTCTAATAATAAAATAGTGGAGTATGTTGTATAACTTAATATTCCATTACTGAACTCACCATCTTTTCTCAAAACCTGCTCTTACTCCTGTGTCGCTGATTGTGGTTACTGGTATAACCCATCTAAACCAAGCCAGAGACCCTCTTCTTGATTCCCTAAGGATAATCTGTCACTACATCTATCAATTCAGTTTCCTACTTGTCCCTCAGTCTGTCCTTGCTTCCCTATTGCCTCTGCTGTAGCTGTGTCAGCTTTCCCTGGGCCCCTGCAATTACCTTCTTCATGGTTTTCTGCCACTTCTTTCACATCCTTTATCCATTCTTTCTCTAATCATTCTAAAATACAATCTAATCATGCTACTCTGGCTGATAAAAACCCTCTCATGATTTCCTATCCTCTATACCAGTGACTCTCAAAGTGTTTCTCTGTGAACCACCAACATATTAGTTATCCAAAGGATCTTTAAAAACTTAAGATTTGTGGCTGCTGCCCTAGGCCTCTTGAATCAGAATGTCTGCAGATGGGTCCCAGGAGTCTGAATTTTAATAAACTCTTCAGGAGATTTTTACATGCACTAAAGTTAGAGAATCATAGATCTCCTGAATAAATATCAACTTCCGTCACAGGGCACAAAGGTCTTCCAGGATTGGTCCTTGCCCTGTTCTCCAGTCTCGTCTCCTCTTGTGTCTCCCCCTCACTCTGCTCTCCAGCAAAACTCAACTGTTCCATGTCCATCCTATGCCATTCACATTACCCTTTGTGTGTGTAGCTGCCTGTCTGTCCTGTCTTGTGAGCTCTGGCCATCTTCTGAAGTACATCTTCTGCATTGCCTACTCTGTGAGGTCTTCCTTGAATACACCATGCTAAGCAAATTAATCATTTTCTCCTCTCTCCCTTCGATGAAAACTTCCAGATGGCACTGTTGCTATTTGTTTACCTGTCTACCTCTCCTCCTGAGCTGAGAACACCTTGGGGGAAGAAACTGCCTTTTTCAGATTTTATCTCCACTCCTACCTCTACTCCAGGTTCCTACAACGCCTAGAATATAGAGATACTGACCAATATTTGCTAATGAATGCTCTTGAGTTTACAGAGCTCATGGAAGCCCATGGAACAGGTAACTCCACATCAAGATGAAGCAGCAAGAGTGGATATCTTTACAGGTGACATTTGTGTCAAGAAACAGAGCATCATCACACCACATTCCAGTCGTCCTTTTCCTACCTAAAGCCAAAAAAGCCTATAAAACCTTCCCCATTGCCACATTCAGGGTCAGTCAAGGTGAAACATCTTGGCAAAGCTGTGTTTATCACAGTTTCTTTTTCCATGTGGTAAAAATTTTAGACAGAAATTGAAGTAATATTTGAAATATAAGCCTGTGTAGTTAGCACAGAAAACTGCTCTTTAGAAAAAAACTTTGAGCCACTGAAGGCAGGAAGGTTAAAATTGTGTTAGTTAGGCTGATTTTGTAATCACATGACAGAAACCAACTTGAACTAGTTAAGTGAGAAGGAAAATCTTATTTATAACGATGCTAGAGTACTTTACAAAACTCAGGCTTAAGAATGCAGCTAGAGACAATGGGCAACTTGAACCAGGGACCGGAGCACTGTTGAGAATCTCCCCACTTCTCAGCTTTGCTCTATTCATCACTCTTGCTACACAAGATGGAAAGCATGGTTGATATGACTCCTGAGTTTTAGGTCTTATAGTTGTAGATTCTGAAGAGATCCTGACTAAACTCTAAGCAAAGCAGCTCAATGACCAATTTGAGTCAATGTCCAAGTTCCCCCCCTGGCCAATCCAGTGTGACCAGGACCACCAGCAGAGCCACATTGGAATATGGTGCCCCAGCCACAGCTACGAGAAAGGGAGAGAGAAGTGGAGTGGACAATCCCTTAGGTGCCAGCACAGAGAATAACTTCACTGCTATTGGAAGCCAGGAAGATAGTTTAAATTGTGGGTAGCTCAGATTGGAGATATGGAATGGGGACAACTGAACAAGAGGACCCAGGCCAGGCTCAGGCCAGAGACAGTATCAAAATCTCCCCTGGTGAAGGCCTTTACCAGCAAACACCATAGTGAGAAACTGATCATTAAGCCCTAGGTTATCTGTATATTATTTATCATTTGCCTGCTAAAGTTAAATGTTAATATATTCAATAAGAAGTTTGTTTCATAGAGTAGTTTTAGTTTTTAACTAATTCTTGTGTCATCTTTTTTAAAACCCTAAGTAAAGAAACCTTTCAGAAGAGAGCACAGATACAGTGAAAACAGTAAGAGGCTTAGAATCCCATAGGCCTGGCTTCCCGCCTGAGCATGTAGGCTCTGTGACCGTGGAGAAAGTTCTGATTGTCTCTGAGCCTTAGATACTTGATATGTTTTTCTCGATCATGGCATCCTGTTCATGTGTTTTATGTCATTTAGCCCAAGCTGTAATTACTCATTCAGCAAGGATTCTTTGATCCCCTAGTATGTGCCAGACCCTGTGCTAGTAACTTTGGCTATAGCATTGAAGAAAATACAGCTCTCTGCCCTCATGGATCATTCTAGAGGAGAAAATAGTTAATAAACAAAATACATAAGCAAAATTATAATATGTTAAAAAGTAATCAATAATAAGGATAAGTTCAAAACACATTATCAGAAAATATTTGTCTGTGTATTTACTGTCTACCTGACCTCTTAGACTTAAAGTACCTTGAGGGCAGGTATGGTGTCTGATGGCTCCCACTATATACCCAGCACCTAGTCCAGTGTGGTAGATGTTGAAGGAGTATTTGTTGGAGTCATGAAGGATAAAGAGAATAGCATGGAAGTGACTAAATCAAATGCATTAGATGATACTTGTATTAGTCTGTCCATGCTGTCATAACAAAACACCATAGACTGAGTGGCTTAAACAACTGAAATTTATGTTCTCACTTCTGGAGACCAGAAGTCCAGTATCAACAGGTTTCGTTTCTTCTGGGGCCTGTCTTTTTGGCTTGCAGATGGCTACCTTCTTGCTGTGTCCTCACACGGTCATCCCTCTGTCTGTGCATGTTTCTGGTGTCTCTCCTTGTCTATCCAAATTTCCTCTCCTTAGAAGGAAACCAGTCATATTGGATTAGGACCCACCCTAAAGACCTCATTTTAACTTAATTCTTTAAAAACCTTATTTCCAATGATAGTCACATTCTGAGGTCCTGAGATTTAGGACTTCAGGATATGAACGGCAGGTAGCGGGGCACCATGGACACAATTAAGCCTGTAATAGCAGGAATGCAAACCTTTTAAAACTGTTTTTGGTCTTCCTAGCAACTTTTAACATGGCAGGGAGACTTGTGTTACCATTATTTCCAGTACACGGATAAGAATACTGTGGGTAACAGTAGGCAGAATCATGACTCCAAATGAAGTGCCCAAAAACCAAAATCACATACCTACAAGCTGTCCCTTCTATTAATCTCAATGAGATACAATTATGAGCTACTGACGTCCAATTTGGGCCAGGCAGAGCAGGACTGCTGTGGGACAACAGCCCTGAACAATGTAGAATAGTAACCTGTACTTTGGACAATTTAATGGGTATAAAAAAAGGAAAAATGGAGGTTAAGTGCCTTGAAATATAGCTGAATGCCTTGTCATCTGGGATTTTCTTGGCCATTTTTCACTGAGACGGTTCAAATCCAACCAAAGTCATCCCTGACAGATTTTACCCAGAAAACTCTAATTTAAAAAAGTGCTGACATGACCATGGTCATTGGTCTTGAGATGTAGGCAGACCTGATAGCAACACATTCACCTTTTTATAAAGTCCTGCTCCAGCTTTTTCCAAGTACAAATTGGATTCAGCCTTCTTACAGCCACCTAGTTGACTGGCCCAGAAAACACAATTCTGATTACTTCATAGCAGTATTCCCAGAGGTGTCTTGTTAGAGCAATCACAAAACCATTTGAAATCGAAGGGAAAGTCCTGTCAAAGGAACTACTAAAATGGTTGCACTTTGCAAGGCTCACATGGCACAGTCTCATGTAACCCTGAAGAAAAACAGTAACCTTGGAATGGGATCCCAATGGCTATAGGCCTGGGGCGAGGATCAGCTAAGACAACAGGCCTTTGGTTCCAGAAATGTTGTCATGCTTTTGGGTTGAAAGTCAATCTGTTGCCTCTAAATTATGAAACAATGAGATTGCCAGCACCTACCTTTTGTTAGATGCAATCTTTCATTTCAGTCCGTCTCACTCTTAGGTACTGGGTTTCAACAAAAAGTTTATGGCCAGTTGCACACAGCTTACCATCAGTAGGAATGTCTTCCACTTTTTCTTTCCTGCTTCTCATCCTTGTGCCCCAAGATAACTATGTTGCACTACAAAGGAGACAGATTGAGCTCCCGTTCAAATATTGGACTGAATACACGTTTGCCTCCATTGAAATAAAAATTTAGCAGTACAAAATGAATAAACATAGAACAGCAAAGATAACAAGCATGGTGTGCTGATTATCAGTGAATTGATGGATTTCAGACAGTATATGAAAGACAGAAATGGAACGATGTGTATGGCCTATGACACACTCCTGGGATACATGTCAGAGAGAGTCTCCCTTAGATCTCTAGGGGACCTGTGCATGGATGATCTTGGCACATGTACTCAATGGTCATTATGGTAGTGAGGAGCTGGAAGAAACCTAGGGAAATGGATAATTAAAGGGGAGCGAGTACATTCTCTGAAACACTGGACAGCAACAAATAGAAAAGTGAGATACAAAATAAGTGAGAATTTAGTGAGAACAGTCAAAACAGAATAGAAAACAAAATATCACTTGTGTAAATTAAAAACTTTAAAACACAATAGTGCACATTCTAAAAAAAATACATATATATTTTAAGGACATGTCAATACATTACTGTAGAAACCCATGGGGAAAAGGTGGTTGGAGAGGAATGAGAGTGGAGATTGGGGAAGAAGGGAAACAAATCCAACAATAGAAAGTACCCCTCTGAATTACTAATAACAATGCACTCCACATGTGGTACCTGGAGTCCTATACAAAAATATATTGAATGTAGTGGATTGGAGGAAACAGGGAAGGGGAAGTCACATCTCAGAATGCACTAGAAAGGAACCAATCTGTGCCCTATAACATCAAGACGATCCCACACATTAATACTAAGAACTTAGTTGAAGATGCACTCTAACTTTTCATTATAAGCAAGTTTAAACAATTTTAGTTTTTCACCATGATGCGTATGTCACAGAGAAAAAATTAAAATGAAGAAAAAGAGGGGTTGTGATACACAACAAAACTCAACTTGCTCCCTTTTTTGCAAAAAACACAAATAAGGAGAGAATGTCTGAAGGAAATATAAGTTAAGACTTTAACATGCAGAGTGCCTACATTCCTATTTATTCAAAATCTTGACTTTCTCTTCTGTATATACTAAGAAAACCACTCAAAAAACACAAGGAGAGGCTGTGGAGAGCGACCGCCACAGGACAGCCATTCAAGACATTGGTTTGGGCTTCCAGAAACCCAACGAAAACTTGGGTTTCCTAGGATCTGAGTGTTAGTGGATCTTTTATTAACAAAAGTCAAGCCCACCAGCAATATGAACCTTCTACTATGTGAAAGGAAAGCACTGATGAACTGAACCAAGCATTAAATTGGAAAAAATCTAGAACTCCAGTGGAAAAACATCTTTATTGATTCCCCATGTTTGCCCCTGACGTCCCAACAGCAGGTCTCATGATCTTACACAGGAAGTCCAGCTCAGTGAGAGGGTTTGCTTTGCTGTAGGACAGTTGCAGCCAGATCTTCCTGTCTAGATGGAGATACCATCCAAATCCCAGGAAAACAAAACAAAGGGTAAAAAGCCCAGCAGCTGCAAATAATTTCTGCCCAGTCATCAGGATGGCTTTTTGCTTTAATTGCAATTGACATACAAAAGTTCAGAACTAAATAGGGAAATAACACACAAACATTAACTTGGGCAATCCTCAGACAGCTGGTAGATTCTATGTGTGCTGTAAGTTGAGTGAAGAAAATAATTGAGGGCTTTTAAGACAAGAAACAGTGCAGCTGTTTCATTGAGCAAAGAGAAAAAGGGTAAATCCTTAAAGCTCATTTTCTTTCTTCTCTAGGTTATCACTAGGCACTGTCTCAGGGTGGCATTCAAGTATTATTTTAAAAGGTTTCTAGTGAAACTTTATTCTATAGTTTCAAAGCAAAGTGAAGACTATTTACATCAAGAGAGCTATAAACTAAGTTTAGAACATGAAAATAGAGAATTAAAGACAAATAAAAAGATGTAGCAAACATTCATCTTAAGGGTTAAATCTAAGTTGCTGTGATTTCCCACTTAATTTTCCAGGGGACCTGAGCATCTGCAATTCATTTTACACTCTTATAACTGTCATGAGGCATAAAGGGATGCAAGCAGAGTTTTTACAGGGAGGTCTAAGAAACGCAATGACTTTAATCTATGAATTGCTTCAGTTTTTGTGAATAATAATGTAATAATAAATTTTCCAAATAAAAACTCTTGGTTAATCTTAGTTCAAGTGCAGGATGTTGAAGAGAATCCACTTAAACAGCTCTGTTTGTGATGGACAATTTTATTATTTCAAGGGAAAACTTTTTGCTTCTTTCAATGGACGTTTCTGTGATGAACGCTTACACCTAATTCATTCTGATCAGGTTTTCTGTTAGCATAACGTTGAAGGGCTTTCTTTTTCTTTTTTCCTTAGTTTGAGGTCCTGCTGGAACAAGGCTAAATATGATAGGATTTGAGGATTCAGTTGTGATTTTCCTTGAAACGTTATCTTTCAGAGTCAAACCAAATGGAAAACCAGCAGCTTTCCAAAAACACAGACACCTCTGTGTTGAAACATGATTCTCCAATTCCAAAGACAAACCAACCTACTGATTTAAATCAGCTCAGACCTTGGCCCTGCTCTTCACTGTCCTGATGACCCGGGCTGCCTGCATGACTTTTTCAGGCTATGAGACCGTGATCGTTGATGCACAACAGCAGACGGCCCAGTGGGTGTGGACCTGTAGGTCCTGACAAGAGTTGGGTAATCTCAAGGCCAGGATGGGGGAGGCCATTCACATGAATAAAGAACCATCACAATATTTATACAGTTATCACGGCAAATTGAAATCAGCTCTTCTGCAACAACATTGTAAGACATTTATCACCAGGAAAGTTATAACTCAAATTAAGCAGAGGATGCCTAGACCAACAATCTGTGTGAATAGCCTTTAGAATACCATCTGAGTAGAAGGGTCTGGGGAAGAGCTTTCTTTGGCTATCATGCCTTCGAAGCTGCTTTATGTTGCTGATCCTGGGGATGTTGAAGAAATGGTCGTTTTAATTTAGAGACAATCTGATGGGGACCAAAAACAAATCAATTCACTTTCGGCTGTTTTTATTACTCAATGATGTGTGAAACAGATACACTTATTTTACCCTTAAACCTCACTACATCCTTTAGAGATTGAGGATGGAGTGAAGCTCAGGAATAGGGGGTGGTGAAAAACAAGTGAGGGTGGCAGGGGGGAGGGAGGAAGAACGCATGGAGAGGGTACAGACAAACACTGTGCATACTAAGGCTCTCCAGGCTGGGGCAGAGAAACATTTCCTTCTCTTAGGCAGCTTACATTCTAGGTGAGAGTGGCAGAGAAGAAACAACAAATAACTAAACAAGCTAATATCAGATAGTTTCAGCGCTATGAAAAAGAATTGAATAGATGATGTGATAGACAACCCCTGGGTGGTATAATTTGCCAGGCAAAGCAAGAAGGCAGTGGTGCATGAGTGAGGGAGACAATGCTTCAGACGAGGCAGGCAGGGTTGGGTGGGTTGTCTCAGGGTGTCTCAACTTGGGCATTATCGACATTGGGACCAGATAATTCCATGTCACAGGGGCCTGTTCTGTGTCCTGTAAAATGTTTAGCACTGTTCCTGGGTTCTCCCCAATAGATGCCATTAGTACTTCCCAGTTCTGACAACCAAAAAATGTCTCCAGACCCCTCCAAATGTGCCTGGGATATTTGAGACTCTCCAGTAGAGAACGACTAGCTCATGTAGGGCCTTAGATGCAGGAATAATAAGCAAAATATTTAGCAACTCATGTGGCATGAGCACCAGCCAATCAGAATGGGCACTGTCTGTGAATAACCCATAAGGCTGTACCAGTGCATCCTGGATGAATATCAGCCCTGCTATAGCTCATGGTAAGGAGTTTGGATTTTTTTATAACTGTGATAGAAAGCTATAGTAGTGATTTAAGACAGAAAGTGACATAATTTCTTTTATGGTTCCAAAAAACCCACCTTTGCTGCTAAGTAGAGAATAGATTTGGGGGCAGGGCAGCATGAGAGGAAGCAGGGAGACTGGTGGGAGGCTATTGAAGAAATCTATGTGCAAGATGCTCGTGACTTGGACTCGAGTTACAGAGATGGAGATAAATCAAAGTGATCACAATACATTCCAGAGGTGGAAGGCACCTGAAGAATCAAAGACTATAAATAATTTTGACTTAACAATTGAGTGGATGGTAATCATTTACTGAGATGGGGAAGAACAGATTTTAGAGGGAAAATCAAGAATTCTGTTTTAGAGATGTTAAGTTTCAGATGCCTATGAAATATCTAAATGAAGTTGTCCAACAGGTACCAGTACCAGTTGGGTTCTTGAGTCTAGAGGTCTGATAAATGTGATAATCACCAGTGTATACAATATTGGAACAATTAATATCCAGAAGTCTATGTTTACTTGGGTATTCAACACAGGAGAGGGCACCAACCATTCAAATCGGCGTATCTGCTCATTTTCTGAGGAATAACTTACACATTTCATGGCCAGCCTCCCATAACCTCCAATTTCCTCCCTACATTTGACAAAGATCAGCCTCATTTAATTTCAATTAGCGAGTAGACTGACCTTTGTACTTTGTTTTCTACTGAAAACTCTTGTGCAAATACTCCTGTGCACTTTTCAAGGTTTTCCTGATAATGTATAACTGAATGCAAATCTATTAGGCACTGGGGTGGGGATAGGGGCGGGGAGAGGAACACATAGAAGATGTTTGGGTCACAGTATGGTTCCTTGTTCTTAGTCCCAGGCAGCCCAGGAACCCACAATTAAATACCATCTATTTTTTCAATATTCAATACATTTTATAAACATACATTTCACTCAATACTAAATTCTTGATTATACAGTTGCTTTTGGAGGACAAGTCTCACTCCATTAGGTTCAAATATGGTTCTAAGAGATGTCAGCATATACCATCATTAATAATAAATGAAATTTTATATGTAAATAACACATTGTGGTTTTCAAAGCACTTCCTATGCTGATAAAATTTTATTTTCACCACAATTTTGTGACATAGGAAAAGCAGATATTTGCATACCTGTTTTAAGATAAGGAAGCTATTGTTCAACTAGATTAAACGATTTTTCCAGGGGTCCTACAGTGGTAAATGTTAGGAAAATTATTGGAACACAAGTGTGTTGACAACTAATTCCATACTGAAAGAGAAGAAAGTATTCTGCCAGTGTATTCTACAGTGTAACTCACACTATATGACACCAAAAGTGAATTCTTGTTTGACTTTTTCCTGAAGATGATCTGAGCTGGTTCTCAACCCAGGCATATTTTCCTATGTTCCTTCGCTGTAATCTAACTTTTCCATGCTTGATAAAATTCATGTGGCTGCCTTCTGTGTAAAACATGCTATCTTTCCTTCTGCTTTCTTGGCTTGTCTCTGTCCTAGCTAACAACATCTTCCTGAGACTCCTTTGCTGGCATCCTAATTTTTCCCTGATTACTTCAATCCTGTCGTGACTAATACAGCGGCACACACTATAAAAATTAAATTATATTCTCCTCGTTTCCCATGCTTAGTGGGTTTACTCTAGCTTTGTTCTCCATTATTAAAAAAAGTCTCCCTTTTTCTAACCTAAATTTTTCATTCTGCATTGACAAAATTTTCTTTTTACTGATTTCAAAACTAAGATATGATATTGTGGAAATGACATAAAAGCGCAAAGAAAAAAATATAAATTACCCACATTCCCACTAACCAAAGGTCAGTGAAATTTGATTGCTTGATTACTTTTGTTGTTTCTTAAACTGAATGCTTAATTAACAATTTTAAATTATTTCTTATTAATAGTGAAGGGATTCAGGTCTATGAATTTTACTCAACCCTGCAACTCTAGCCACATTTCATAACTTTGGGAGAGAGTGGTAGAAATAAATTCAGAGAGGCAACATGGCAGACTGTGTAGGACCTTGTAGACCATTGTGAAAACTTTAGCTTTTACTGGAATGAAGTTGAGAGCCACAGGAGAGCTCTAGGCAGAGCACTAACACAATTTAATTTAAAGGATCAATTAAATTGCAAAGTAAAAAGTGCCACTTTAGGAATGTGAACAATGCCACAGAAGTACAAAGAAGTCTAAGAAAATTAACATGCAATTAGCCTTCTCTGTCTGTAGGTAATGAGCCCTGTGATTTAACAGAAACCTGTTTTATTGTCTATAATTGCAATAACCAAAGGCTAATAAACATTTAAGTAAATATTAGTTATTACATTTTCATCTGATCCCAGTGTTTTATATCCATAATGTCTAGACTACAAATCTTACACAATGAGTACTCAATAAATACCTGTTGGATTAAAAAAGGAAGGAAGGGAAGGAGAGAGATGAAGGGAGGGAGAGAGTGAGGGAGGAAGGGGGAGAAGGAAGGAGGAAAGGAACAGGAAAATTCTTTAGAATATCTACTTCTACAAGTAGGTAAATACTTGCATTGTTTAGGACAAATAATTAGGCTAATACATCTACTAACTAATCTCAGTATTTAGAGAATACATAATATGATGAGCCTATAATTTAAAAACAAAGAACTGAGAAATCTTTTATTCCTTAAAATTACTCTTAACAACTCACTGAGCTTGCAAGTGTCTGTTCTTATCTGTAAAATATTTGTTTGCCCTGCTTTTCTCACTAATATGGATTAAGAAAGAATAGTTACATTCCTAGGCCCCATCTTCTTATATACACACAGAGAAAGACAAATTCCTGTGAAAAATGAAGATCGTGCAAGAAGATGAACATAGAGCTGAGTTTTTTCCCTTAATCAATGCAGAACAAAAAATGAAGTGTTAATTTGCACATTTGGAGTTGGTTTTGTTATCACTATTTCAAACATCGATTTTTTTACAGTGATGATTGTTTAATGAAAGGACTTGGTATATATTAAAGAGAGCTATTTGATACATTTACAAAATGAAATACTGTATGATCAGCTTCTCTATTAGTGTATTTAGCAGCTCAGGATATCACTGTGACAAATTTGCTTTCGCCAGGTGAAGCAAACCTACTTCTGGCCCAAATGGCTTCTAAGTCTTCACTACCTGAAATCACCAAAAAGAGAACAGAGTTATTTGAACTGAAGTTACAGAAGAAAAATATTTTTGTGTGAATCTCCATTTATCCTTTTATAATGGCTTGCACATCAAATGGATCCCATCTTCACAGCCAAGTTTGCATTTTCTAACACAAATTCTACCCAGAGCCTCAATACCAAGCTGTGTTCTCTCAGCCTTTCCTATCAACGCCAGATAACAGATCTAGCAGTAACAATTCATCTGATAGTTTTGTGATGAACACGTGAGGCACAATTGGATACAGATTGCTCTGCCATCACTGCATTTCCATCCCCACAATTCTAACCATAAAATCCTCTTTTCGTGGATTAAGTAGGCAGTTATGATTTAATGCCTGGGCCACAGCTTTATTTGTCACTTCTTTCTTTCTTTTCACGTATAAGATTGACTTGATTAGTAAGTCTCAGGCAGGCACAATATAATTTATTGTTATCATAGAATGCACATTTACAAAAGAATATAAATTACTCGATTTATTGTAGAATAGAGTGATGTTATATTTTCCATTTCCTTAAATTCAATTATCCTCAGCTGGTCAAACTTATCCAGATTATATCCTGGTTAAACCATCTGCACTTCTGATTGTCCATATACCTCCCTGAATTTTCACTCTGGATACCAGAGAAGAATAGCATTCATTTTAGTCTCTGACATGGAAGCATTTTAAATTTTTATAAATACATATTGAACAAAAAACTCGCCAGCTACTTCTCTAAAAGGGTAAGTTAAATCATCTTTTTCTCTTTTTTCTGTAATGAGAGTTCTTGCAGGGAACATCACAGAGGGTCAATGTGTGGGAATTAATAGGCTGCTGTCGTTATTATGGGAAATTGGTCGAAGGTTGTCCTCACAAACAAAAAGATCTTAAGAACTGAACAACTCGGAAGGACTCATTATACTCATCTTAATTGCCTTTCTCCATGAGAAGAAACTTATGGTAAATTGTAAACTGTATCTAAAGATAAGATTTAAAAAATATGAAAGGTTCTAAGGATAGAAATGCTTGCCAAGTATGGGTTGAGGCATGATGTTGCTTGGAGCTGAGGAACTTGGCCTCTGTGACTGCAGGAGACTCGAAGCTCTCCCAGGAGGTGAGCCCTCTGACGCCATTGGAGTTACTCCCAAAAAAGAAAGCACCATGAGGGAGGGCCCTTGTCTATCTTGTTCACTGCCATAATGCATTGTTAGTATGCCCAGCATTTTAAACACAGGTTTCCAAATATTAAATTTTCATTTCTTACTAGTCCATTATAGCTACTGTTGTGAGTCCCCTGAATGGTCTCCTGTCATTCCCAGCCCCTTCTTGGTCCTGGATGCTTCAGAGGAGCATCACCTGGAAAAGAAGAGCACCTCCAGGACACTGCTCTACCACCACCACCAGTGTCAGCTCTGATTAGTACTCAAGAGATACTGGCAGTGAAGGATTCTAGAAATCATGCATGTACCCACTGTTCTGAATATATCCAGTGCACAGAGCAGTGTCGGCCACATCGTGGCTGCTCAGGAAGTTTTTCTAAGTAAATTGATGAATAAATGACCTATTTACCTTACTTATTTTACGTTTTATTTATACATGTTCCCAGAAACATTACCTATTTTCTAGTTCAACCTTACGAATATCAAATATCTGCATTAGTATCTTCCACATTTCCAATGCCCTTCACCATGACAAACACTGGCTGAGCACCCACTCGGCGGCAGAATCCTTCTGCGCCCTGCAAGGACCCTCCAGGAAGCTGAGTGAGCTGGAGATGTGTTTGGACTTCTTCCCCAAACCACAAACCCCATAAATAATTCACAAATAACAGAGAAAAATAGATGCCAAAGAGATTAATGACTCATAAGCGTGTTACTATTCTTCAGGTTCAACTTGACTTCTTTTTGGCTTTGGTCATAGAGTCTAAAAGTTATTTTCATGACCAGCAAAAGACATAAAAATAGGCACAATCATATGGCAGGTTGCATAAGCTTGAGGAGACCTCTAGGCAGATATGTAGAATTCAAACCCAAAATAACTTATGCTTATTGCCCACCTACCCTGTGCCAAGCACTGTGCTGAGCTGTATACACACAGTGTTTCATTTAGTGCCCAGAACCATCCCATGAGCAAATAGTAGTCTTTGCCCCATTTCACCGATGGCATAACTAAGTTGTGGGGGTGCTAAATAATTTGTCCAAAGGTACACAGCTGATAAGTGACAAGGACAAAATGTAATCTCCTGTCTATCTGCCTCCAGAGTTCAGGTGGTAAGTATGCACCACCTGCCTGGTAAAGATAAAAATCTAGCACACTTTGCTTCTCTGAGATTACAGATTTTATGCTAGAATATCCAATATTTAAATTAGAGTAGTCCTTGCACTTTTTGGGGCCACTTTAGCTTTTCTTCCCAGCTTATGAATTGGTACAAGTTGCTATGGCAACACTCTCCAGCTTTTTCCTTCCCCTCTTCATTCATCATGCTCTTCTCTCTGACTTCCTTATCCAGTCTGGTGTGGCTCCCATAAGTGACTGAATCCACCCTGGCAAGATGGGCCAGGGTCTGCCCAGCCACATTTCAAATGGACATGGATTTACTAGTTGAATCTCCTCACTTCATCCGCCCAGCACCTTGCTCCTTCCCCTGTTCTCCTGATGCCCTTGACTACTGGTATGCTGCATACCTATTATGTCCATATACTGTCTTTACCATCGGATCTTGGCTCATAATCTATGCTTTCCATGTATATGAAAATGATCTCTTCCTCAATTTTCCAAAAGGATATAGATTTGTATCTCTTCTTTGGCTCTGAACTTTCATGGAAAATCTTGAGATAGGATCAAGATATTTTTGTCTCCCCTGCCTTTCCAATACCCTAAATACCTAAAGACTTTATTTGCCACACTCAATTGTAAGTCAACATGGGACTATGTACTACATATCTTTGTATACCGCACGGTATCCAGCCTAGCCATTTGTACCTAATAAGTACTAAATAAGTGAATAAATAAATGAATGGATAGTTCACTGGTGGATGAATAGACTAGAGAAGAACTGATGTAGTGCATAGGTGAAGTAGAATCTAATTTGAGGTACCACTTATTTTTTTCCTTCCGTACATAGTGTCTAAGAAATATTTGCTCATTAAGATTACCAGCATTACTTTGAGTCATTTACTTGGTTTACGTCATTGTTAACATATTAGCTACAATATGTAAGACACCTAATGTATTTCAGACACTAACCTGGTACTCTTTATAATTTTTTATTATTATCCCCAAAAATGTGGAAGGTAAGTGTTAGCATCCCCTTTTTATAGTTGTGTAAAGGCAGGTTAGCAGGTTCAGAGAGGTAAAGTAACTATGGATGGTCTCTTAGGGAATAAGAAGGAGAGATGGATTTGATCCAATGTCACTCTAATTTCAAATCCAGGATTTCACTCATTCTACTGTACCACACAACCTCACTATTGAGAGAGTCTTATAAAAATACTCTTTTTTAAATTTGCAGGTGTTTTCAGGAGATAGAGAACTAGTACATTGTCTTTAATCCATTGCCACAGATTAGTTGACAAGAGCATCAAACTATCTCCTGGCAAAAAGAACGACCTTGTATAAATCAAACTCAGGATGGGTAAATTTTGAGAGGAGAAAAGGAAATTTAAGAAGGTCCAAATAGGTATCTTCCCAGATTAACAGGGGGTGAGTCCATAGTTCCTGGCCCTACGTGACCAAGGTGTAAGACGAGGACCCTGAATGACAAGAGACGTAGAACAGAAGCCAAAAGAAGAAACTAACAGGAGAACAGGATGGGGGGAAGGGACTGGTGCTGAGAACAGGTTTTCCTGCCTCGCAAGGGAGAAGGAGCAATTTCCCAGTTCTACCTTTTTCCCCATCTCTGGCTCCGATTATGGGGATGGTTCTATTCCTGCAAAAGATGAACAGGGTAGAAGAGGCTCCACACTGAAATAACATCAGTTTTAATAAGTTACCTAAGGATGGATGAGAGCAACTTAAATTCAAATCAAGCCCCAGAAGTACTTTAAAAACTAAAAGCATGGCCAGCTTGAATTAAAGGATAAAGGGAATGCAACCATCCTTAGGCATCAAAAAGCAAATTATTTGGTGGTCACTGGTACTTTTAGACGAGTCGACTAACAGAAAAAAAATGAAAATTGCAGTCCCGTGCAAAAGTAGGTACTGGGCTAAGGGATATATTCCCGCCTGAGATCCAAGGATCACCACAAAGAGCTGCCTTAGCATGATGGCTGGTAGGTCTTTAGCTGAAACACTTACTGTCAAAGAGTGTTCTCAGCCCCTTCGCTATGCTTACAGAATACTTCTTTAAGACAGAACATTTCCGTCTTAGGTGATTAGAGAAGCTTGAGAGGCTTAACAGAGCAACTTTCTCTGATAGGAACTTAGGAATATGCCCCAAAGTTATTCTGAGGGAGAGGCCTTTCATTTCTGTAAAAATCTTGCTGTTCTCTTCTATTGATTATTCTCTTGAACTATGTCTATGCATTAATAAAAGCCCTTTTAATTGTAGGCACAGAGAGCCACTCAAGCCAGCTATAGCAGAGGCTACAAATCCAGCTCAATGCCCTCAATCCCTTTGACCATTTCTGGGTGGTTTTATGCTGGTATTGTTGCTATTGCTTTCTGTGGCCTCATTAGTGACTTTTCTTTTGAGGACTCCCCCAGGCTACTGAGGTGTACACACAGGGAGCTGGACATGCCTGGGAGTTTGCATCTCCCCAGGGTGGCTCAAAGCCAAAGACTGATGGGACAGGACAATGAAAGACCAGCTCTCCGGTCTCAGATTGAGAGCTCTGAGGCTGAAGCTACCCTCCATAGACTGCCTGAAATCACAGCTTACTCTCTTCCTCTCTTCCAGTGCTGTCTTCACTTCTTCCGGCTTCTCCTGGAAGTACTTCCTTAATTAATCACTTGCACATGAATCCTCATCTCAGAGTTAGCCTCTAGGGAACCCAACATAAGGCACTAGCCCAAATAAAAAATGGCCGGAGTGGTTTGGATAAGGCTGCAGGAGACAATCACAGACATGGAAACAGAGCACAGGACCATCTTGGGAATTGGAGCTCGAGAGTATCTGGGTCCTAGTGCTTCTCTCCCCAACACACCTCCATGTCGCTCACGTGTAATGGTTTAGCATCTTGTGTGCGCGTGTTTCTCTCGGCATCTACCCCATTCCCCACCCTGCAGATCACCTTGCCAAACTTCAGGCAGCCAGGTCCAAGGATGCTCAGGTCAGAAGTATACGACTGGTCACCTTGGTGTTTCCTTTCATCAGAGGCACAGATACACACACACAAACAAACAAGTTAAAGTTGTAAACTGTCCATGTGAATGAAACTGACTGGGAGTAGAAAAAAGACAGGTTTATGAAATACGGATGCATTGGCATATTACAGATGTACTGTAAATATTGTATACTTGAAAATACGCTAGTAATTATATAGTATGGAAAACTTGTATGAGAATAGAAGTATTTAAGCATGCCAACTTACAAGTTTGACTAGCCTTTCACACAAGTGTAGCTACTTTATATTCTAGATTGGATGATTGAGAAATAATCTGTCTTGCCTAAAAAAGGTATGTTTGTGGCAGATGAGTGGGTGAAGGGTTAATGTTAATTGCAGCCTCTTTTTCAGCCTTACAACAGTGGGAGTGAATATTCTCATGTTTCTTGGGCCTGCCTTATGTTTTGTGGTGCAGATAATCATTGAGACAATTCAGAACTTTGTCTCCCAACCCTTCCCTCTGCTCTTCTGCCAGAAGATGTGACACACTGATCATTAATCACACCTACCCTATGGACAGTTTTCAAACATTTGGGGCCCATGGTAACACCACAACCCAATATATGCCCACACACGCACATACATACAAAACACATAAACACAATCAAAATGAACATTTCGTGAAATAATTCTGTTCTTCCTACCTGTGATGTACTGTTTTCCATTGTTTTCTGTTATAATTGAGTCTATTTCTTTTTTTCTAATGCTAGCAGCAACCAACTAAATTGATTTCAGGGCGCACTAATGGGTTACAACTAATGCCTTAGGGATGTTAAGGGTTCGCATCTAAATGCTAATATTATTAGAAGCATTGCTGCTATAAGTCATTATCATCCACTAACACCTTGTTGTACATCAGTTCATGATTCACGTAATAAATGTGTTTTGAGCACCTGCTCCGTGCAGGGCTTTTTGCTGGGAGCCAAAAAAGATATAAAGATGAAGAAGCACCCACCCTCACCTTTAAAAGCTCACCATCAGGGTCCTAAGTTGCAAGCAACAGGAGCCTCTTCTGGCTGATGTGATATATAGGAGCAATATACTATACCCAGTATATAGTTATAAATGTAACTAGAGAGACAGAGTTTTATACTTACATAGATATAAGTTGATAGCTACATAGCTATATAGTTGATAGTGGCTTTCCCAGGGCTACCAGGAGAGAGAGAGAACCAGGTAGAGAGTAGTTTGACCAAAGCCACAATCATAGTCACACCCAGTAACTGGCACACCAGGCTGTATATTGTATATGGTCAGCACCTTGAGCCAGCCTTGGACCCCAGTCATAATCACTGGCCATCGCTGCCATTGCTGCCCTGGGTTCATGTGGAGGCTCTGGTGGCCCTCCCCAGTCCTAGCTGTAGTCTCCTATCACTGCTTCTCTGAAGCACCAGCTCTTGAATAAAAGTCTTCAGTGATTCTATCTGTTTGAACTTGGGTCGTGTGTCTTTGCATGGTGACTTGGAGCTTAGACTCTGGAGTCAGATTCCTTAAGCTCAAATCTTGGTTCTTCCAATTACTTGCCGTGTGACCATGGGCACCATACTTTCTTTCTCTGTGCTCAGTTTCCTCAAATGTATCAATTTGACAATAGTAGCACCTACTTCACAGGGTTGCTTGAGGATTAAATGAGTTACTACTTGTCAAGTAATTAGAAGTGATGTCTATTACTAAGAGGAGATGGGAAAAGGAATATCTGGAGCTTTCTGACGTTACCATGGGAGATGGGCTTAGCATACAATCAAGACTCAAAAGATAGGGAAATTTCCAAACCACATGATGAACAGTCAAAAAAGAATGGCCAATGTCCATTAAACAGGCTAGTAGAATAGTTTAAAGGATGAGTAGAATGATTAGATACCTGTTCTTGGAGGTCAGGGCTCTGAGGGAGTGAAACCCAGAATGGGATGGAGAGCAGGGACTGTGAAAGTTCTGGAGTTTTGGGGTCCTTGGACTGGGGAAGCCTTCCTACCAGAAATCTCTGAGGATAACTCCAGGGAAAAGGCAGAATGGGGAGAGGAGGTGGGATGAACACCAGAGGCTCCCTCCCTTGACAATTTTGCTGTGGCCTTCTCCTGTTCCTCTCCAGCCTCAGATCGTATGGCCTCCGAGAGCAGTAGTCTTCAAATATTTTTGCTCATATGTCCCCTAAAAGAATTTTGTAAACTGTCTACATCCCACAGATTTTTAAGTTAACATCTAGGATTTTTTATAATAAATTTAAATAGTTGAAAAGGTTGTGATTTCTTTCATATAATACACATGCTTTAAATATATTTTCCTTAAAATTTTGAAGCGCCAGATTTAGCTTTTCCAGTTTATTAAAAATGTCTGCCCTTCTAAGGAAAATGACAAATAAAGTTCTCAGTTTCAAACCAGTTGGGCAAAGCAGACTTAGTTTTTGTCAGAGAAAAAGTGTCCAACTTTGTATTTGAATTGAAATTCATGAGTTAATCTGTGTTCCTGGGTTAACCATTCAACTTCTGAATTCCAATTCTAGAAGCGATAGAGAAGGCATGGAGCCTTGCGTTGAGTTTGGGGCCTGAAGAAATAATGTGTTTCTCCTTTAAGGTTTTTCCACTAGAAGCTGTTGGCCAATTTAGGATAGAACACATTTAGAAGCTAAAGAATGGAAGTTTATTCTGTAAAATGATCCCAGCTTACATACTCACTGGAAAAATCTTCATGTACCCCCTAGAGTGTGTCCTAGTTTAAAAAAAAAAAGAAAATCCTTTTTCTAATGATATCTAACGCAGCACTTTTTATATCATTCTATGCATATTTTCCATTAGGATATGTATACATATAGATAGATCATAAATGTATATGTTTTGTATCTAGAGTTTGAGCCAATCAGGGCCAATGGGTGGAGTGGGTGACGCTCTTCTCCCCACCCCTCCACAACCAAAGAAAAAGGGTCGTTTAGCAAATGGGGCTAATATTTTAGATTACATGTTTATTTCTACTGTCTTTACTAGTCGCTTAACTTCTTAGGGGGCCCTACAATGCCTGTAGTTCCAAATTAATCTCGCCAATATATGGCATTTAATTGTTAAAGGATATGAATATTTTATAAAGTGCTATGCTACTAGAGCAAATATATAAGCCAAAAAGAGGCAAACAGTAAGCTACTAAGGAATTTTGCCAAAGCATGCTAAAGGGGAGAGCCAATGGGTTGGGGAGTCACTGAGTCCTTAGCCCTGCACCTACCCCTCCCACCCCCACACTGCAGTCAGCCTCAGGGCTTCTGGAGTGAACAGCAGCAAACCACCTCTGCAGAGGCCTGGCCTCCGGGCAGCGACCTTTCCTCACCACATGCTCTAAGAAGCTTGCGCTGCCCACAAATATTTAGACACTTTAAGCTGGATTCCCTGATTATTGTCAAATTGATTTTAAATAGAAATCTTCTTTTCTTTTTATTAACATGTGCTTGACTGGCACAGCATTCGATAGGAACTGAGAAATCTGCACAGCAACCCGGACCCATTTCCAGGACAGGCAAAATCCTTAGGGAATTAACTCTGTGTCCTGGAACTCCTACGTTACTCAATTAGTCAAGGCAATTCCTGTGTGGCAAGCAATGTTTTCCACTTCCAGTGCTTCATTTGCCCCCTGAATGATGGGAAACTGAAGTCCTCAGTCAGATAGACTCAAAGCTAAACAAATGAATAAATGAATGAATGAATGAAAACCTATAAATGCAAAGCACCTAACCAAATTCCTTTGGACTAAGTAAGTTTTAGCCCTCTTCTCAAGGGGGCAGATTATGTCTGCTTTTTCCTCTTTCTTGTACTCCTCTGAATTTGTCTTCAGGCAATTATCCAGCAATTGTAAAAACTCGATGAAGTGACCAAAACAAAGTGAAGCTGAGACATGACAAACTTCTGGGGAGATACACCTGGGGTGAGCAAAGCTGAAATCACCATGAACAGCTTTGCAGCTCTCAGGAACAGAGAGAGGCAAGAGCAACGAGGCCTCTGGCCCTCAATCGCCTGCCTCTGATTGAGCAAACATGCTCTGACTGAGCAAGAGCATTAAGGAGACAAGGGGTGGGAAGTAGAGGAGACATAAAATATAGACAACCAGGGCCAGCCCAGTGGCGTAGTAGTTGGGTTCACGAACTCTGCTTCGGCTGCCTGGGGTTCTCAGGTTTGGATCCCGGGTATAGATCTATATACAGCTCTTCAAGCCATGCTGTGGCAGTGTCTCATGTATAAAATAGAGGAAGACAATCTCAGGGGCAATCAAGCAAAAAAAAAAAAGGGGGGGGAAGATTGGCAACAGACGTTAGCTCAGGGCAAATTTGCCTCACACACAAAAAAATATATATATAGACAACCAAATTTAATACTAGACCGTTAATATACAGCCCAAGACTTCTCTTTAAATGGTCAGGTCCTGTAAAGACAAATGACAAATTTCACTCTATCTGTTAATAACACCAAATGAGAACAAATGCAGGCCCCTCCACCTCACCCCAGGTAGAGTAATGGTTCCTTTGTAACTGGTAAATTTAGTTGAACCTCTAACTCTTCTTTCCCACCAACACCCAATATTGTTAAAGATGTATTTTGAGATTTCATTTTCTGAACTTTTTAAAAAACTTTTTAACTAAAAATAAGTTTTACATCAAGTGTTACTGAGAGGTTCTCTAGACTTGATCTTCTGTCTCAAGTGTAAGTAAGCCTTTATATTCTACAAAAGTTGTGACGTTGCCCTGTACACATGGCATGGAGAATGGAAGACCATTATGGAAGGAGGTCAAGGATCCACAGCTAGCTACCTGTTTATTGCCAACCAAGTAGCCACTTTCCTCTTTTCCTTGTAAAGGGTACTCTGATTTGTTTCAGTGTCCACCTCAGGACAGTTGTCCTGATCCCTAGCCTGGGAATATATCTTGATCTGTGTAAGTCATTCATGGCAATCCCAGCCCTCTGGCCTGTGTTGGGTTTAGCCTTGTGTATGTGATGCAGTTCTTGTCAGGGAGATCTGACCAGAAGACAGGAAGTCTTTGAGGGCTTCCAGGAAGGGTTTACTTACTCAAATATCACGTCACAAAGAAGACACAATCCATTTGTCCTGCTGGATGTTGTTGCAACTAGACATGATAGTTGGTACCTGTGCAGTCTTTTGGCATCTATGTGGGGAACCAACCCGACCACAAAGCCAAGGCACCAACCATGGCAGAACAGAAGATGGAAAGAACTTGGATCTTTGATGATGTCATGGGATATTGAACTAAATAATCCAGGCACCGCCCTATCTTGCCCCTTCTTCTCATGTCCTTATTATTTAAACCTTCTGTGGTAGCTTTAGAATATGTCCACAAATCTTTGAATCTCTTCCTCATAAAAAGTAAAGCTTAGATCTCCTCCCTTGAGTGTGAGCTGGACTTAGTGACTCGCTTCTAACAAATAGAATAAAGCAGAAGTGACAGTATCCAATTTCAGAGACTAGGTCTTAAAAGGCTCTATGGCTTCCTCTTCACTTGTTCTCTCAGATCACGTCATGAGGACATCCAAACAGCTAAAGGCCCAGGTGGTGAGGAACTGAGGTCACTTGCCAACAGACATGTAGGTGAGCCATATTGGAAGCAGCACTTCCAGTCCCAGTCAGGCCTTAAGATGAGTGCAGTCTCTGCCTGCATCCTGACTGCAACTTTATGAGACAGCCAGAACAGTCCAACTAAACCACTCCTGAGTGTCTGACTCATGGAAACTATGACATAATATATATTTGTTGTCTTAACCCACTGCATGTTGGGGAGACTGTTACTCAATAGTAGATAACAAAGACACTTTTTAAGATTTGGTTCTCTAACCTTTTCAGACAAAGGTATATTAATTGATAAAATGTTCTAAAAGGTTGTATCTTCAAACCAGAGAATTACAGGGTCATCTATGGGTCCTCTGGTTCATTTTTCTCTCTCTTTAGGAGATTGTATAATGCTCTCTGAGATAAATAGATGTCTTTCTCATAAGGCCTTCCGAAAAAGGAGATAACAGTTGTTCTAGGACTTTACTTTCTCAGCCATCTGGTGAGAGGCTGGAATCCCTCTGGTTATGATTAAAGCAATTGCATCTCATTGTATCTTTAGAATCAAGTAGTGTTTCCCAAACTTTCGTACAGGAAAAGTATTCTGAATAACATTAACAAATATTCTACAAAAAACCGGGGGAGGGTAGAAATTCAAAATATACAGGGAGCGTATTAAAGACTTTGGAGAAGTCTTTCTGCAAAGAAATCTGTTTAACTTTCGTTTCACTCAGAATTTCTCAAATTTAGGTTGACTCTTGACTGTCCCCTCCATGCTCCTTCCCCCCAATAAAAATGACTATGAGCATTTCCTGGGCCATAAATGTTCTGCAGAACATAAGGAAACAAGAATGTGGATGAGAAAGAGCTCATCATAATACACTGAATGACTGTATTAGCATGAATGATCAAAATAATCCAGCACGATACTCAAAATACCACAGCCATCCTACAGAGATACAGTCACATCCATTATCTGAGTAATCCAAAGCGTCTAAGTTTAGACTTAGATTTCGAGTCAGAAAGGGTACAAGTCAAGAATTACCAACATGCAATTAGTAACAAAATAGGACTCATGCAAGTTTACTCAAAAAGACTAGCCCTTTTCTCTAAAGTTCCAAACTTTCAGATTAGTTTCTTCTTTCTCATTAAACAACAAAATTTTTGCCCCTTCCCTTTAAAATTTTTATTTTAATATTTCAGGAGAAAGTTTCCTGTCAAATATTTGGTACAGGGGAAAAGCTTCTTACAGAAATTTCTGAAATATTGATATCTGGTGTCTAAGATCCCAAATTAGCATGCCAACACCAGCTAAAAGATCAAATAATTCACCGACGATGCAGCCAGTACTGCCAAGGAAGCCAAGCCCTCTTGGCAGTACCAGTCTCTAGATTCTGTCCTTCTGTTAAGCCCCAAAGCCAAGTGAACAAAGCCCCACGCTCATGAGTGAATAGGAAGATCACGCACAGCAGCTGATTAGAACCTGCCCTAACCAGAAAAGGTCCTGTAAGGTAACGGCTCTGCCCGGGGCTGGGCCAAATCTGACATGCCCAGAATACCTCTGACTTCTCCTTAGTGTTATCACTTTGAAGGAATTTCTTTGCCTCTTCAAATCAAACCATCAACCCGTTAAGACCAGCAGAAATGGGATCTGTGGAAATGAATATATGCAAGCCCATAGATGAGGAGTCCCACTTTCTCCCTCCATCCTCACGGCTCTCTATCTTTGATTCCTGCTGCTGTCACCATGCCCACCACCCAGAAAGGGAGGCTGCTTTTTTAACTGTGGTTCAAGTGAGGACACAAATGCTTTTCCTTGGTTCCCTCAATACAAATAAGATATGCTGTCATTTAGGAAAGTATCTGGTATCTAAAAAGGGAGCCCCAAGGAAAAGAAATGGAGTAATTATGAAGCAATCTTTGAGTGATCATGTTTTAAAAGGATGGGATTCTGATGCTACAGCAACTGCATGTTGGTCCTATTGGTTGATAAATCTGTTTGGATTCCTTCCTGGTTTCTCGTGTTAGTTAACCTGTCAACTGGCTAACCCATTGCTTATAATCCTTTATTGAGAAAGAGTATTACCATCTGGGCCAAGGATAGAATGACTACGTTCTTTCTCACCCCAACTGTTCAAGTTCCATTTTTTCTCTGATACGAGAGATTCCTTGTCTACAGCTTTTCCAGTTTCCCATATTCAGCTGGTCAGCAAATCCATGAAGGGTATTGCTCAGTCCCAGAATTTCTAAAAGCTTAAGAGTAATTGTACCATTCTTTTTGCTTTGCTTGAGGTAAAGATGGACATTACATGGTAGACTGCATTCATAAAGAGAACCCACAGCTACTAATCTAGAAGCTAGGGAGGATTTGGGTGGTCCCAGAAACCAGAGTGGGTCCATTGAGTAGAGCCACACTGCACCTGAAAAGATCTAGGCTACCTGTTTTCCTCCTCGAGCCAGACATGAGCAGCTCAGAGACTTCTCCTTGACTCTCAAAAGGAAGAAGCTGCGGCTACAGTTCCCTGGTGGGAACCAGCCCACATTGCCTACTTAAGCAATGAGTTGCTCAGTATTTGTTATGTGAGGCCCAAAAGAGGTTTGTCCCAGGTGGGGAGTTCTGCCAGCACAGGTGGCTGAGCAACCTGGAGACAATAGGACTGTCCTGGAAGCACAGAGAACCTCCTGGGGGGACAAGCAGGAACCTCCAGATGAGGGAAGCAGTAACTTCAGCCAGAGTTACCTACACAACTTTGGAGAGGCTGGAGAATGTACCACCCACACAGGCAGATGCTGCTTTGCCTGTGGGAGTTACTGTCCTTGAGGAACATATTCTGGATGGTGACCCAAATTATGGTGAGGTGGGTGGGTAGGAAGAGCATGAGAGGGCCACCTTGAAAAGAAAGAGTACTTTTGTAGGTTTTTTTGGTACTTTTAGTAATTGTTTTTCTAGAAAATAAATGTGGATGTACAGCATTTTTGAAAACTAACTGATAATATTCCCCCCATCCCCTTCCCTATCTTACATTCAGAGCAGCTAGGCTGTGTTCATAACCACAAGGGAGGGAAGTGACAGCAGAAAACAGATGAAAATAACTATTCCAGCCAATCCCCAAGCACAGAGAGAGAGTAGCTGTTTACCGAGTGAAGGAAACAGGACCTTAGACAACATCTCAGAGATGTCCATAGCCCAGCACAGCTTAAACTTAGCAGAGGGCATGAAAGGACCTGGAGGGCCAGGAGCAAAGGAACAAGGGAATCTCAGCATTGACTCACAGAGACTAAGGACAGAGGCCCAGAGAGGAGGATGAGCGTTCCCAGCAGGGAAAGATGCCGCCAAGACAAATGCAGCCTTACCCCCGTCCATACTCCAGTTTGTACTACACATAGACTTTGAAAACTGTAAATCCTGGGGCCAATTGAGGGGAATCAGGGGAATGAGGGAAACTTGATCAAAATTAAGCTTCTGCCATCTCAAAGGAGTAAAATAAAAATCAATTTAAATATGGAGAAAATAAGGTCATACCTGGTTTGAGGTGAGATTATTCCTGCAACAATTACATTTAAAACATAGACTAAAATTGTAATGTCCACTCTTTTTTCAAAAATGTGAAGTGTGCATCTTAGAGTAAAGGAATACTAACCCCTTTCTATCATTTCAATCATATGTTCTAGGCATATGTGAACAGGAGGCTGTGCTAGTTTCCTAGGGTTACCACAACAAAGGACCGCAAACTGGGTGCCCTAAAGCAAAAGAAATCTATTCTCTCATAGTTCTGGAGGCCAGAAGTCAGAAATCAAGGGGTCAACAGAGCCAGGCTCTCTCTGAAGGCCCTAGGAGAGAACCCTTCCTTGCCTCTTCCTAGCTTCTGGTGGTTACTGGTAATCCCTGGCACCTCATGGCTTGTAAACACATCACTGCAATCTTTGCCTTCATCTTTGTCTTCCATGGCATTCTCCTCCATGACTGTCTCTGTCTCTGTCTTTGTGCCTCTTCTACTCTTCTTATAAGGACACAAGTCATATTGGATTAAGGGGTATGATCACGTTAACTAATTACACCTGCAATGACCCCATTTCCACACAAGGTCACATTCTGAGGTTCTGGGGGTGACATGAATTTTGGGGGGAAGTAGTAATCAACCTAGCACAGGATCCATTGCCCCTCTTCCCTCACAGCTGTTCCCAAACGCACAACTAAAAGCCTCTTAATTCCTTGGAGACAGAGAGGAGAGACCAAGTGGCTACTTTGACAGTTTTTCTACTAACGGTACATAGAAAAGTAATGGAAATACAGCAAAGAAAATTAATTACAACCTTACTAGCCATGGCTCCTGTCAAAGTCAGCCACCCCAGGCCCATCCAGGTGCCTCCCTGACTAATCCAAGAGCTGCTTCCATGGACAGAAACCAACTTATTCCCACTGATGGAAGTATTCTTGACTCTGCCCTTGGAAAGCAGCCTTACCCGAGGCCCCCAGAGAACTGTTTCTCCCTCCCTATGGTCCAGAGTCTACCTTCCCTGTCTTCATTTCCTGCTCTGGGATCAATTTCTTTACACGATAATTGACAATAGGACTGCCCACCCCCTTCAGGAGAATAGCACCTTTCACCTGTGGAAGAGAGTGGTCTTACCTGATAAATAAAGGTCTTACTACCATCCATAACATAATTAGAGCAGAGCTTAGAAGTTAAACTTCAGTATATTCTGAGGCTTTTCAGTTTTAAGTGACACCAAAAGTTAAGAATAGGACTTTACTGAGCTAACTTAGCAGATAAATGTAACCTCTAGCAGCCCAGGAGTCACATGTCTTTCTCACTGGAGTGACTCCCACCCTTAGCAGAGTCCTGCATGTACTGTTTGACCATGATTCATTGAATGGATGATTCAAAGTTGAATTGCTCAAGACTTTCAAATGCTTTTTATGGTCTCTTTTCCAGCATAAGGTAAACATTATTCTACTCTCCCTTTTGAATACTAATATCCTATACAAAGCTCTCAACACTTACCTCCCCTCTCCCCCCAAAATCATATATAACCCGAGGGAACAAGCATCAGCTTAAGGCATAGCTATCTAACTGCATACAGAGGAAAAAATGTTAAATATCCCCTTCCCAAAAAAGCAACAAAGTTTTAAGAAACATAGCTCTGGTTAAAGATAAAGCAACCATGTAAACTATAAAATAGAAATCTTGGGTAACTGAAGGACTCATCTTTTTTCCCCAAAGGAAAAATCTCCTTCCAGGTCTCCAACTCTATTAGAAATGTTTAAAAGGTATTTTTTCTTGCTTCTTTATTGCTCACCCTTGTGCCTGATCTCCCCCTCCTCCTGTCCTACCAGTCAGCTTTTCATCTGGGTTCACGCCAGCCTCTCACCCACACCTTTTGCATGGTCACTTTCCCAGGCTCTGATTCATCTCATCATATGTTTCAGACTTAGGTTGGTCAAGGCTGAACTCTGACTTTTGACCAGTTTTGACTTCTCTGTCCTCCCTTTTGAAATGTCCCTTGGGCTGACCTCTGCGCCTGTTTCTGCCTGCCCTGTCTTCTTCACGTAATCTGACCTCAGTGTCTATCTGCCCCTCTGCTTTTTGACTCCTTTCTGGCTCAGCTTTCCCACAGGGTTTCCCCAGGCCCTGTGTCCACCCAGCCCTTCTTAGATTACCAGTGACCCTGGCTTTCACCTCTGAGTCCTCGAAGTAACACCTCTCTCCCTGGTCATCCTCCCTCAGGGAAGTGGACTTGTTTCCCCCTTTACACACCTCACTGGGCTCTCCACGCCCTTGCCCATATTCCTTGTCTGTGATATTGCTCTACAAGAGGGTTATCAGATGGATCACCAGATTACTGAACACTGTTGGATAAGCATTTTATAAACCAAACTATTGAAATCTCACTGTGTACAGTGAGAAGTTATCATCAACAATTGTGTCCTATTTTTATTCTATTTCATAATAGATTATGTACCTATTAATTCAATTTTAAAAATTAATCCTAGCATCCAGACAAATGATATTTGAACTTAAAAAATTTTAAAGCTCTCTTCTTCCTTGAGAAAGAACAGCATGTGTACTGGCTAAGAGTGTGGCTCTGTAAGCACGTGGCCTGTTTGAGTCTTCAGTCTGTCACTCACTATACTGCAACCTCTAGAACAAGTTAACTAATCTATGCCTCATTTCTTTCATCCACATACTGGGTATGATACAATTTCCAACCTGAGAGACCTATTGTAAGGTTTAATATGCCTTCATACATGTAAAGTGCTTACGACAGAATTTAGGGCATAAAAAGCCTTCTGTGAATACTAGTTACCATTATTATCGTTCCTGATTGAGGGTTCAGTTTACTGCAGTCATCAGTTCAGAGGTCATCCATGAACTCTAACACTCTCAGAACCTTTTGGCAAAGCAAGCAAGAAAGATGATGAAGTCTCTATAACAAATATGAAGAAATAAGTTCTTTATTGGGAACAAAAGAGTATAACCCTGCCAACATGCCTTACAATAGCTGGAAAAGCAGCCTGGATCAGTCCATCATTAGAGAGGATCTGATCTTACTGTCTTACTCATAATCTATCAGGGACAGACTCACAGATAGATTTTTTTGGTTTTTTGTCAATGGCACCTAGCAACTACCCTCTCTCTTGGTCTTGGTCTTCTTTCTTTTTCTACTCTTCTCCTCACAACTACTTTCATTCCTGGCAAAGCATCCAATGGTCCTCACATCCTCTGGCATGAAACACCACCTAGCAAACAAGCCAAATTCCTTACCAAGACTGATGCCTTCTCATAGCGAACATTTGATACATTATGTAGGCTTACTGGGCAGGGATTCCCTGTCCCCTTTGGAATGATGGGGTAGCGAAAATACAAGGAGCTTTCGTTCCTTACAGAGACATGAATATCATAACCATAGTACCAATTTCCTCTTAAAGATATTTTAGAGCAATTGGCATTTTTCCCAGATGATACAGTCAATCCTCATTATTTGTGGATTCCGTATTTGTGAATTCACCTCTTGCTAAACTTCATCTGTAACCCCAAAACTATACCTGTAGCACTTTTGTGGTCACTAATGGGCATGAACAGAGTGCCAAAAATTTGATTTGCCCATGTACAAGTTTCCAGCTGAGGTCGAACAAGTCAACGTTCTGTCTTTTTGGTTCAGCTCTCATGCTGTAAATGTGTCCTTTTAGTGATCTATTTAGTATACACGTTTTGCATTTTTGTGCTTTTTTTGGTGATTTCACTGTTTAAAATGGCCCCCAAGTGCAGTGCTGAAGTGCTGTCTAGTGTTCCTAGTACAAGAAAGCAGCAAAGTGCCTTAGGGAGAAAATGCATAAGTTAGAGAAGCTTCCTTCAGCTGACTTATAGTGCCGTTGGCAGGGAGTTCAAAGTTACTGGATCAACCATCACAATATTAAATAAGGTGTCTTTAAACAGAAACACACACAAAACAAGGTTATGTATTGATCAGTTGACAAAAATGCCGTGACCAGGATGCAGAAAACTAACCCTGTATTTCCCTTAGGGGCAATGATTCAGTATTCACTGACTCAGTGTTCATGGCAACTTTATAGAACTTAATCACAACAAATACTGAGCATCAACTGCATATCCAAATCTGAATTAATTCATTCCAAAAAGAATTCTTATTGCTAGGCACTCTCCAAGCATGGTGTGGTAGATTTTGAAAACAAAACAACTCCTCCAAGGTAAATTTACTTGTTACAGAAAGTGAAAAATTGATTTAAGGCAGCCAGCCTTTTGTGACGAGACTGGAGGATTTTTTTTTTTTTTTTTTTTTTTTGAGGAAGACTAGCCCTGGGCTAACATCTGCCAATCCTCCTCTTTTTGCTGAGGAAGACTGGCCCTGAGCTAACATCCGTGCCCATCTTCCTCTAGTTTATATATGGGATGCCTACCACAGCGTGGCTTGCCAAGCGGTGCCTTGTCCGCACTGGGATTGGAACCGGCAAACCCCGGGCTGTTGAAGCGGAACATGCGCACGTAACTGCTGCACCACCAGGCCAGCCCCAAGCCTTTTGTGACAAATATATCTAGTATACCTTACCTGAAAGAGGACTGTGAGATACCAAAAACAAAATTTAGTTTAAGGATGGGAATAAAAGATAAAATAAAACAAAAACCATTATTGAAATACTATTCCCTCCCTCTCCACCTACTGATTTAAATATTGCCCCTCTACCCCATTGCCCCACCAGATAGTTGCCCTCATCTCCCTGCTACAACAAGCTGTAGTAGGCATGAGGTTGTATTGGCAAGGGGATTAGAGTATGTTTGTCTGTCTCCCCATGTTCCAGGCCCATAGGAAAAGAACTCAGTAGACACCTATCTCCCTTCCCTCACAACTTACAGAAGGCTTGAAGGGGAGAGTGTGGCTTTTCCTACCACCCATCACCAGCTACTCCGTCCCAGCAGTGGAGTAGGGGATTCAGAGTTAGAGTATGGGCTCTGGCTCTCTGAGACAGAGAGGAGCAGCAGGTGACTTAGCACAAAAATTGGCAGTATGCAAGACCACGCTTACTTCTGACACTTAATGCAAGGTCAGAGGTCCTCAAGACCACCTTTACTTCTGGCACCAACTGCAAATTTAAGATTCCCCAAGACCACCCTCAGGTTCAATAATTCACTAGAAGAACTCAGATAACTCAGCAAAACCATTATATTCATGGTTACAGCTTATTATCATGAAAGGAGACAGTAAAAATCAGCTAAAGGGAAAGGCACATAGACCAAGGTTCAAGAAAGTTCTAGAAATGAGCTTCCATTTTTCCTCTCCCAATGGAGTAAGGCAGACAGTGCCTATTTCTCCTAGCAATGACGTGTGACAATACACATGGAGGACAGAGTATTAGCAACCAGGGAAGCTCACCCAAGCTTTGATGACCAGAGTTCTTGTTGGGGCTCAGTCATGTAGACATAGTTGACCACCATATTATGCGGCCCAGGGTCCCCACCATAAATCACATTGTTATAGTAGGTTGTCTGCGATGGCCCAAGGCCCCCAAGGAGTGAACAAAGATGCTCTTATTAAGAAGGACTTAGAAGTCACCTCTCAGGAGCCAGGGGAAAAGCCAAATCTTTCTTTGGGCAAGACTAATAGTTTGCTGCACATCCAGTTGGAGTTTTCTGCCCATCCTTCTGTGGATGTGGCAATCGCTACTCATCTCTTCCACAAACCCAAGAGCCATTGTGTTTTGACTGATGGAGAAGGACTCTTGCCTGGTGAACCGGGGTAGGTGAGATGCAGAGGAGGTAAGGCATGAATCTCATAGAAGAGAGGGAGGAGACGCTATGGTGTATCTTTTTTACAATGCTGCTGTAACAAATTAACACAAACTTAGTGGCTGAAAACAACACAAATGTATTCTTTTACAGTTCTGGAGGTCAGAAGCCCAAAATCAGTTTCACCGGGCTAAAATTAAGGTGCTGGCAGGGCTGCTTCTTTCTGAATGCCCTGAAAGGAGAATCTGTTTGCTTGCTCTCTTCAGCTTCCAGTGGCTACTTGGAATCCTTGGCTGCGTCCTCTTCCTCCAAGTTCAAAACACAGCACTCCCATCTGTGTTTGTATCATCACATTGCTTTCTCCTCTGACCCTGACTCCTCCTGTGTCTCTGTTATAAAGACCCTTGTGACAGGGGCCTGTCCGGTGGTGCTGCGGTTAAGTGTACATGTTCCGCTTCTCGGTGGTCCAGGATTCGCCAGTTCAGATCCCAGGTGTGGACATGGCACCACTTAGCAAAAGCCATGCTGCGGTAGGCGTTCCACATATAAACTAGAGGAAGATGGTCATGGATGTTAGCTCAGGGCCAGCCTTCCTCAATAAAAAGAGGAGGATCGGCAGTAGTTAGCTCAGGGCTAGTCTTCCTCAAAAAAAAAAAAAAAAAAAAAAGCCCCTTGTGATTATTCAGGGTAATTTCCCATCTCAAGATCCTTAACTGAATCAAATCTGCCAAGGCCCTTTTACCCTGTAAAGCAACATTCACAGGGCCCAGGGATTAGGACATGGACATATTTGGGGGGGCCATTATTCAGTCTACCATAGATGGGTTGTGTGCCGAAAAGCCTAGGTACCACAAACAAATAGTGTATTTTATCTTTCTTGTATCTCACCCACACTAAGAGATCTGCTATGAGCAGCAAATATTTGTTTCTCAGAAACATATAATAATTTGGAGAAAAAAAATCATTTTCCTTATTAGAAAAAATCCCTTTCTGAGGAGACATATATACAGGGTAAATATTTTAATAACCCTGCATGTCAGCTAGTCCCAAAGATTGAAAGGGCTGGGATAAAACTAAGTAGCTCTGCATAAAGAAGAGAGCATGGGGAGGAATTAGAAACTACCTAGGGGACGGGGGAGAAAGGGCGGATCAGCGGAGAAACCAAAATGATTAATGGGAATTTGCTAAGCAGTGTGTGATGCAAATCTTCTCCCCTGTATCTTCCAGGAAATCTTCAGTAAAATCTACAATGTACGTGTATGTTTTATGAAATGGATTTCTTTATTTGGGTAAGGGGCAAACTCTGATTCCTGCTTCAAAGTTGCTGCTGGGAAAAAACACTATGGGATCCCAACAACCTCTCGGTTACAATGAATAGGTGGACATCAAAATTTCCCTTCCCAAACCAATTGCAAACTGTGAAGGAACAAATCCATGAAAATCTGGGCATTATCAGTCATATTTTCTGGTTCTCTAATTATCTTCTTAGAATCTGGAGTTTAATCCCTAGCATGAAGGCTCAGCGTCATACCTTTTTGCATTAGTTTGCTAGGTCTGCTATTAACACAGCACCATGGAGTGGGTGCTTAAAACAACAGAAATTTACTTTCTCACAATTCTGGAGGCTAGAAGTCCATGATCAAGGTATGGGCAGGGTTGGTTTCTTCTGCAGCCTCCCTCCTTGGCTTGTAGCTGACCGTCTTCTCCCTGTGTCTTCACATGATCTTCCCTCTGTGTGTGTCTCTGTCCTAATTTTCTCTTACAAAGACAGCAGTCATATTGGATTAGGGTGCACTCTAATGACCTCATTTTAACTTAGTTATCCCTTAAAAATCCTATCTCCAAATACAATCACATTCTAAGGTACTTCAACAGACAAACTGGGGGGAGAAACACAATTCAGCCCATAGCACTTTTATAATTAATGAATACAAGGCTGGTATTAGCATTTTAAGACAGGACATCTAGGAACATAATTGATAGCTAAAAGCCTTAGTGATTCTGGCCCAGAGCATAGCATACATGTCTTAAAACTGATTTAAGTGATTGACCTAACAGAATCCAACCAATGGAACGTAAATCGTTAAATTCCATCACCCTCTACATAGAGTCCATCCTGCTTACAGTTGTCCTCCTTCCTGAACATGTTTAACTTTTCCATCAACACAACAATACACTCACTACTGCTTTATCTGCATTTAACACCGTACAGGGACTCAGGATTTGATTCTTGGTACATTCAATCCAACATTTTGTAGAACAGCAAAACTAATTTTTATTATTTTTTTGCTTTTGTGATGAGTACCTGTCTCAGGGTACAAACCCATAAGGGATTATCCTATCCTCATAAAAATAGTTATACTAATTTAGCCTCACAAAAGACATTTTCTCTATTTTCTTATGGTAATCATCTTAGGAAATATTGTTTGCTAGTATTTAATAGCTATTTGTTAAAATTTTAATCCTGACACTTACCGTAAAATGTTCAATATTATTTAATCATTTTTTTTGAGAATAACACCAAATAAGACTAAGACAAAAATGATTCATATTTGCTTCAATTGTGGATATTCTGAATTTTCTCACTTAAAAAAGTCTCATGAGATTTGCATTCCCATCTGATAAGTGAGAGTCATGGTCACATGTGACGGAGTCATTGCTCAGATCCCTGGTGTGGGTTAAAAACAGTCTCTAAAATGGCTCTGTTGCTTTTCCTGGTGTCTTGGCTGCATCATACCACATCTGCAATACTGCAGGTGTCTTTCATTCACTGCAAAGCAGTTTGTGCTATCAAATAACAACAGCATATATGCAGCAAGATCAAAATTCAGCAACAAGGTACAAAATAATTACAAATAAATCTGAAATGATGTAGAAGTTAATATTCTTGTTTAAAGACTTCTAAAACACTAATTTAAAAAAAAAATAGCATCAGATTATGGTACCAAAGAAGCCTTTGAAATAGATGTTTTATTCCAGATTTGGTTAAAAAAAAAAACACAGTCATTACTTGTTTAATTAAGAGGCTGTGCAGACAAGAGAGTACACACATGGAGCCAGGAGTCAGATGCTTGGGGTCAAATCTTGTGTTCATCCCTTCGTAACAGTAAACGTTAGGCAAGATACTGGAACTCTCTCTTTCTCAGTTTCCTCAACTATAAAATGTGCATAAGCGTAGTACTAACTTACTTCATAGGGCTGCTGTGAGATTGAATGAGTTAAAGCACTAAGAATAATACTTGGCACTAGGCCATACTCCATTAACGGGGCTAAAAGTGCTATCCTCTCCTCATCCTTCTCTCCTCTGATCTCGCTTCCGTCCATCACGGCTCTCCCATGTCCTCCTCTTTCTCCACGTTCAGCTTTCTATGCAGCTTTCACAATTGGTTCCCTTTTGCATCTCTGTTCTGTCCCCCCGTGAATTCAATATCACATTAAGAAAGCACCCTGCTATTACTCACTCTTCCACAATAACAATAGCTAACATTTTTCAGTATATACTATGTTCCAGTTATGCTTCCTTCTGTGAAATACATCCTACTCCCCAGAACATCTTCTTCCCTGAACTCCCATTGGAACACACTGTCCAGATTTTCCTTGCCTCTTCTGCCTTTCTCCTAAACACTGGGCTTCCTTGGCATTCCTTCCCCAGTCCTTTCTCACCCTACACACTTTCCCTTGGTGGTGAAGATTGCATACCTTCAAATATCAACTATGTGCTGATTATTTGCAAAGCCATATCTCCAGCTCAAACTTCTCCCTGAGCTCCAGAACCTTCTATTACAGATGTGAACAGAACATCTCAACTTGTATGTCCCACTGTACCGCAAAGCCAGCACAGCAATCTGAATTCATCTTCACCATAAACACTCTCCTCTTCCTGCGTTCCTATATGAGGACATAGTATCATCAAACCCACTGCCTCTCGAGGTGGAACGTGTTACATGCTGGTTTGCAAAAGTACACAGCACAGAAATAGGCTCTGCCCTCATCGAGCTTACTTAGCATCTAACTGGAGGATACAGTAGAGGAGACAAGTAAATAGGCCATACTTAGTTTCTTGTCTTGTGTATTCTGTTCTTGTGATTTTTCCATTAGCTCTTTATAAAACTGATGAACTCTGTCATATTTTGCTACACATATTTTCCTATTCAGTAACTTGCATTTTTTGCATTCAGACTTTATTATTTTTATGTGATCAAATCTAATGAGATTTTCTTTAACGATTTTTTTCCTACCATTTCTAAGCTTGCAAACATTTCCTCTATCAGGAGATCTGATGAATATTCAATTTTTATCTCCCAGTCTTTCTATTTGTTTATGTCTCATTCTTTTGTACTTAGAATTTATTTTAATGAGATACCAGTGAAATTTAATTTACAAAGATTTCCAAATCTTCTTAAGAGATTGGATAAGATATTCTTAGACAGCATTCTCTTTCATTGCTGAAATATTTGAGACCACAAAGTTTTCTGTCTTGAAATTTGAATATTCCTTGGTTTATCAGTACAGCTTTTTTATTTTTTTCTACTTTTTCAACTTGACATCTCTCTCCTATTTTCTCATTCTTCCTTCTCCTTTCTCCTTCTAATTGTATTTGTTCCCACAGCTAAAGTCTTGGATATCTGTTCATATCTTGATTGCATTCTTTGACTCAATTTTGGCCCATAACATCAAAGATACTTTGATTGGGATGACTTCCAAATTGATATTTTAGGCAATGATGTCTCTGAGTTCCAAACCTGGTTCTTCAAGCCCCTTTTCAAATTCAGCAAGAACAAAACTCAACCTACAATCTCCCGCAGTGTTCAACTAGTTCACCCTCCTATTTCTGTATTTATAATAATCCTGTGTTCCATCAAAGTCCTAGTCATATGTATTCACAACCTCAAAGTCATCTTCAACTCTCCTTTACCCCTCTTATTTGGTTAGTTAACAATTTCATCGATATTTCTCTTAAATATTTTTATTATTATCTGTATCTACCCCTACATCTCTATTCTCATAGATTAACACTCTAAGGCAAGAACTATTCCTTGTAAGTTTGTAAAACATCCTAATTGCTCTTCATGTATGTTCTCTCTTTATTCTTCGATGTTTATTATGCACTTCCACCAGAGTAATCATCCTCATGTACAACTCTGTTTATGCTACTTATTTCCAAAATAAAAAAGCTTTAGGGTATAAATGATAAAGTTTAACATTGTTATCCTAGTTTTCAAAGCCTTATATTATCTGATCCTATTTGCTGTAGTTTCTTATTAAGGATCTTTAAAGTAAGGAGAAAAGGACGAGAAGAAAAGATAAAAAGGAATGAGAAGGAAAATGAAAAAGGAAAGAATAATAGAAGAGAGGAAAGTGAAAAAAAGTATTGTTTTTGGAAATGACAGACACCAATCTCAAAACAAATTAACCACAAAAATGAAATTGTTGACACATATAACTAGGAATGTAAGAGCTGAATCTGGCTTCAGGATAGTTGGATCCAGGGTCTTACATGATATCATTGGAACACTGTGTCTCTCTCTATTTCACAGCCCTGTTTTCCACAATATCCGCTTTATTCTAGAGGGTCTCTGTAAAAAGATGGAAAAGATCTGAATAGCTCAGCCAGCCCATTTAGATAGGATCAGCAAATTCCTATCATTAACTCCGATTGACTCACCTTGGATCTTGTGCCCAATTCAGAACCAATCACTGTAACCAAAGATAATTAGTACTTTCATTAAGCAGATCTGGAATACATCCCCGTCCCTGGAGCTAGGGAGTGTGAGCCCCACGGAACCAAGAGGATGAGACTGGGGGAGAGGAGACTATCCAAAGAGATTCTGATATGCATAACACACACTTATGTAAGAAAAATTAAATTTGAAAGAGCTGGTGAGCAGAATAATCTACTAATCTGGAATTGCCAATTCTGCTAATCACCCATTTGGTGAGATCTTGTCAAGTAAATTCAACTTCCTTTGTGCTTTAGTTTCACAACAAAATGGGCACAGAATTTATGCTACCAGCTGCTCGCAAAAAACAAGATCCTCAAATGAACCTTGACAAAGTACTGCCAACATCACAAATGGCAAATGTTTATAGAGTTAAGTATGAGCCTTACACTGAAGTTCTTCACAGTGTTAATTTATACCTGTATGCATCTTTTGATTTTAAAGCCCTTTCACGTTTTCTTGCTCAATTGGAATAACACCACAATGGAATACACAGTTTTCTATTTTACACAGAATGCATTTGTTTCTCAGGCCATAGTAAAAGTTAGTCCCCTGAACACTTCTCAGCTGTTGCGTAGAATTGGTCTTTTCCTCCCTGCCTACTCTCATTCTTTCCAGTAAAGTCACTTGTAAGAAGGCTTATGGAGGTGCCTCAGTACTGCCTCTATCAGGATCCATGTTTTTAAGGGGCTGACATTTGTCCAGAGGGCACTGTATTTCCTCTTTACTCTCCTCCCCAAATAAAAAATAAATTCCCGTTGACCCCCACCACCCCAACCCCCACCGCAAGAGCAGCCACAACTTTCTCCAAAATTATCTTCTCCTGCAGTCATACATCTCCTAGAGTTTTGTAGTCAACCAATTGGGAAGCCAAAACCAAACCAATCAACCAAGAAACATATAAAATTTCCTATAACTAAGAAAAATAAGAAAATACGTCTCCTCACTTTTATTCCAAAATTTTTTCCACAATATCATCTAACTAATGACTTTAACTCTCCTAGGGCAATGGCTATTTGTAAGATTCAGAAATACAGCTTACAGTTTAAATGTTCTCAACAAGAATAACTGACATTTTAAAAGGTATAAATTGAAAGAAATAGTGTATTTCTATGGAAGTCCCTATTTTTGTATTCCTACCTCCACAATATTTCATAGTTGTTTGCACACAGTAGCTACTTTAAAATGCTTTCTTAAAATTAACTAAAACATTATCTTTGGAGATTCTAAATACCAAACTTGATAGAGAAAAAACTCTTTAATTCAGATCTCATTAATTCAGATTTTGTGCTCTTTCAACTAAGAACTGAATTGTCTACCTTAGTACTCTTAATAAGAAATGTGGCATGGTAAATGATGGTCATATTGAACTGAAAGATAGAGGGATATTTATCAACTTTGAAAAAGAGTTTTCAGTTTTATTATTTACATATCAATTATATAACTTAATCATAATAGATATCATTTGTGGGGTGCTAATTGGGAGTGCCAGGAATTATGATAACTACTTTATATTATCTTATTAAATCCTTAAAACAAATCTATGAGGTAATTATTTGAATCCATTCTTTACAGATGCAAAAACTAAAATTCAGAGAGAAACCACACCGGCGGTATCTACAGAGGTCAGAACCCAGCTCCAAACATCTGGCTCTTAACCAGTGCCCTATATATATTCTTTCTTCTTCTTAGAGGTGACCACTCTTCAGAAGAGTGCATTAATGTAGATCGTTTTAAATTATTTTTATACATACCTTAAAGTAAGTCATCTTAGCAAGCAATATTTTGGTAGTATATTTTGTTGTCATGTACCTTTGCAAGTAAACACATTTCTTTCTTGCTGTCTTCTCTATTTGTCTTATGAGTTGCTGAGAGTTTCCTAGACTCTATTTATTACCAGTTAGGATGTTCACACGCTATATTCCATACCTGTGACCCTCACTCACATTTCTCATAATTTCTAATTCAATATTTGCTGCCACCTCAGTTTTCAAGAGCCATATTAAATTCTTGAATATCAAAGTTATATTTGTTTGGAAATATATCTATTAGTCCTAAATTTTAAATAATGAAGATAAATTGCTGTTGAGAGAGGTTGGGAACTAATCGAAGTAAAGAACTAAGAAATACTTAATTTCCCACAAAAGCCTTATTCTAAAAATTTCTCCTTTCCTGTAATGCTATTTCCCTGGTGGGAAGATCAGGTCAATGTGTTCCACATTTTTTGGACAACTTGTATTTTGGATCAGAAATGTATGGCAGTGAACAGCTGTGGAGAAAATAGAATGCAGTGTGCTGGATAAATGCTGGCTAGTTCACACTGAAATGAATTCTTACTATTTTAGAACAACGACCATGCAAAACGTGTGCTTCCAATCTTTGTTGTAACACCACCCTGCCCTTATAGAATGCATATGAGAGATGCCCCGGTGGTATTCGCTTCCATGTCAACAATCGGTAGGCTAGAATCTGTCTGGGATATTTCAATTCTTTCAAGTTCAAAGACCCTTTGTCTTATATGCCCAGTAGAGACAAAAACAAGAGTCTTTCCCAGACAGCTGTGTCTAAGGGCCATGCAAAAGTCAGCGGTAGTCCAAGGCATATCTTCATGGAAAAAATTCCTCAGCACTAAAACAAATACAACACTTCTCTCTCCTGCCCTGTCAGTCTGTCACCTTTCCCAAGCACGGAACAGCTCACTGTAAGTGGACGACATGTTCCCAGCTGCAGCTGACTCATGTCATGACTGTGAATCCAAGGCAGTGTCTTTCCAATGTGGGAAAAATCTGAACTTAATCAATTCCCCATGTAGAAGGCATTTCCAATTTCTCTCATCCTCCCTAGAGAACAAGAAAGCCACCTAACGTGGAGATTTGATGACCTAAACTTGTCCAGCTATGATGTGAAATAAAAGACAAAGACTGTTGGTGAATCTCTTACTAGAATGTTCAAAGAGAAAACACAGAGAACAACAATGAAACCATGGAATCTGGGCGAGAATGCTGAAGTAATGGTAAAGTACATAAAGACAAATAAAGAAAGAACAAAACAAAACAAAACCCTGAAAACCCTTTCTCCCCTCAACCAGCAATTTTCCATAGCAACCTATTCCAATCACAAATAAGAGTGCTGCTGGAAGATCAAGGCTACTGAAAGCATTTTCATTGTCCAGCACAAATGTTCTCATGTTAAATGTGCTAGCAAACAGGCCCCGTGGATGGAACATATGGGCCACACCAGTGAATGAGACATTAAGATTCAAGGTAATTGCAGCTGTGTATCAACAATGGATCAAAACTTTGAACACAAAGGCATTCAAAATTTAAAATCCTAGAAATATTTTTAATCATAAAATCCTTGAGACATACAAAAAGGTCAAGGATATACTATAAAAAGCACTCATTTACCTACCATTTGTGTATCACCCATGAACAAAGAAGTAAAACATTAAGTTGGAATTTAAGTCCCTTTTGTGCCCCTCCCTGACAGCACTATCTTTTCTCTCTGCCATAGGATATCACTACCCTAAATTTGGTGTTTGTCTTTCCCATGAGTGTCTTTATACTTTTACTATCCACATATATACATATCTCAAAAGAATATGTTTGTTTTATACAATTTAAAACTTTAAATAAATTGTATCATACTGTCTGCATCCTTCTTGCTTGAACATTACATTTGTGAGATTTCTCCATGATGATATAAAGGGCCCTGTTTTCTCATTTATTCTCTTAGAGCATTTCATTGCACATACATATAATGATTCATTTCTCCATTCTTCTAGTGATGGACATTTAGGTTGCTTCTAATTTTTTCTGTTGTCAACAATGCTGTTATGATCATTCTTGTATATTTATCTTGGTGTATGTGATTAAGTGTTGCTTTAGGGCAGGAATGAGTAAACTATGCCTGTGGGCTAAATCTGGCCTGCCATCTGTTTTTGTAAATAAAGTTTTATTGGAACATAGCCATGCTTATTTGTTTATATATTGTCTATTGCTGCTTTCACACAATAGTGGCAGAGTTGAGTAGCTGTCACAGAGAATGTATAACTTGTAAAGCTGAAAATATTTATTAGCTGGTCCTTTACAGAAAGTTAGCCAACCCCTACTTTAGGCTATAAATTTAGCAGTGACATGTTTGGGTCAAAGACTACATAAGTATTCAATTTTACAAAATGTTGCCAAATGTTCTCCAAAGTAATATACCAATTTATACTCCCTTCAATAATGTAAAAACATCCCCATTCTCGTTGTTCCTCATCCCCACCAGCACTTGAAATCTCAAAAATTTCCAAATCGTGTCTACTTATCTTGTGATTTCGCTTCAAACATTCTGGAGTTGTTTTAATGGTGCATATCTATATTTGTGAGGTATACCATGTTTCAGGGTAATAATTGAAATGGTAGAGCAATGGTATAACTCCATCTCAAGGTCAGGCCGAGCACAAAAGCGCCAAAGGACATCTTCCCATTTGGTTCCACATAAAATTCCTCCTCCCCAAACCCTACATTCTCTTTTGTGACACCCCATACCCCAGGGCACACTATCTCTAAAGATCTGTCAGTCTGGATCATGTATACCAACTTCTTCTATCGTTCTTAATTTACCACCTGCTGAGTACAACTTCTTACTCCTTCCCTTCACTGACAAATTGTATTACTAAACACAGTTCCAGAGGCTTCTCTTGAGTGGAGAGAAGGGAGGAGAGAAGTCCTACCATTTTCAGTATGGACACCTGGTCTCCACATTGCACCACCTAAGAGCAGTTTCTACCACCTACACATGAGGCCAGCCAGGGAGGCAAGAGTGAGAATATGGTGAAAGAAGAAAGGACTCATCTGTGCCTCTGGCTATTCTGAGGGTGATGCTCCCTGTCAAGATACTTCTAGGATTATCTGGCTTTGATCATGCTCTTTGATGGAAGAAAATCAGCTTTTTAATTTTCTTTATCTTCCCAGGGCCTGAGATATTGTTCTGGAACACAAGGTTGATTTACAAGAGTTTAAATTATTATTATTTCATTTATTTAGTTGGCTATGATAGGGGAAATTCTCTTCCTTGTGGATATTTCTATAACTTGGGTAGGTAACTGAGGTACGAACATAGCAGGGACTAGGCAAGAGATGAGGGAAGAATTTCATATGTGCCAATTGTTGGAACATACCCAGAGCACTGGAATCCAAAGTTATGCCTTGATTTTACAGTAAAGGCTATTGATCTAGGTGAATCTAAGGAGGGAAGAGGAGACAAAAGAGAAGAGGGAAGGAAGAGAGAAAATCATGATGAAAGAAGAGAAAACCAGCATGAAGGAAGTTGAAGAAGAGGGCTAGTAATGAAAGATATGATCTGGTAAATAATGATTAGCCTAATTCTAGCAACAGTGAACTACATGCATGTGTGCCAATCCTTAGACCAAGCGTGCAGAGCGGGGAGCAGGGAGCAATGACCTCTGTCTGGGGGAGTCGAGGAATGTTTTTCAGAATATTTGAGCTGGGTTTTGAAGCATGATGGTGAAAACGGAGAAGGGTGGTCTAGGTAGAAGGATCAACACACGCAAAGGCAGAATGAGGTGGAAACACATGGCATGTTTAGGGGAAATATTTTGAAATAATCACTCCCAGGGGGTGGGAAGTCCCAGTCTCATGTCCTTGAAGTACATGCACAAGGACCTGTGGAAGAATTAGCAAGTTTAGGAGTGGTTAGTGCCAGAGAGGGAGGTATATGCCAGCTAAGGAATTGTGACATGATTCTCTAGGGCCCTGCACATCTCACTAATTTGAATTTAATTAAAATGAATCGACATCTAACTTCCAGCTAGGCACATGATTAAGTCTCTCATGACATTTTTTTGGCTGGAAAAATATGGCCTCTATCATGACGCATTTGATATATCACTTGATCATCTTCAGATATTAAAAGAAGCATCAGGTGGAAGAGGAATCACATTTTTTTCCCAGATCCAGAAGCAGAGCTGGAACCAATAAACTAAAGTTACACAAAAGCAGATTACTGCTCTGGGTCAGAAAAAAGGAAATTTCTAGGCAGTATCTAATTCATTATTAACAATCTAATAATGTGAAATAATTATGTTAATGGGGGAAAGGAACTGTTTCCTTGTTCTTGGTTTGGCAGAAGTTGTCAATGTTATCATGGTTTTAGTAGTGATACATTTTTGATTGACTTTTTCTCTTTTTTTTCTTTTGAGGAAGATTAGCCCTGTGCTAACATGCGCTGCCAATCCTCTGCATTTTTGCTGAGGAATATTGGCCCTGAGCTAACATCTGTGATCATCTTCCTCTATTTTATATGTGGAACGCCTGCCACAGCAGGGCTTGATAAGTGGTGTGTAGGTCCACACCAGGGATCCGAACCAGCGAACCCCAGGCTGCCAAAGTGGAGTGCATGAACTTAACCACTGCACCCCTGGGCCCCCTGCTGATTTTTTTCCTGGCCTCCCCAAACTGTCAAAGAATGGCATTTTTTTAGAATCCCAAATAGACACATTTTAGTATCATTTAAATGACTTGCTCTAACAAATGGCAAATTTTCTATACTTCAAAGTGTCCAGTGTTATATTGGAGAATACTATTTTCTCCTTAGCTCACAAATATATATTGAAGAGGTCAAAGGGAGAAAAAAATAAAGAGATAAAGAAAGAGAACAGGAATGCAAAGCAAGAAATAATAAAAATGGAAAATGGAAAGTGACAGGTTCCCTCCGTGTTACAGTGAGGACAGGGAGGCCATAAGCAGTTAACTGCCTCCAGCGTTTGCACAGAGCTAGAGCCTGGGTCCTCAGATTGTCTGGGGTCTTGCCCTGTGATCATGCTGCACCCACCTCCTGCTAGGAGCAGAGAGAGGGCAAGAATAGGATGTATAATACTTTTTTGAAAAAAGTGTTTTGATGAATATTGGTAACCAATAGGAAAGGTCGATTAAGTGTGGAATGTTGCAGATGATGTAAGGACTAACCTACTGTCAGAAGGAGATTAGAATTCTGTTAAGAAGAAAAAGAGAGTGTATGTGTATTAGTCTGCTAAGGCTGCCGTAACAAAATACCACAGACTGAAGGACTTAAACAGAAGCTTATTTTCTCACAGTTCTGGAGGCTGGGAATCCAAGGTTAAGGTGTCAACAAGATTGGTTTCTTGCCTCTTTCCAGGGCTTGCAGATGGCCAACTTCTTATTGTGTCCTCTCGTCGCCTTTCCTCTGTGTGCACACATCCCTGGCGTCTCTCCCTTTTCTTATAAAGGCACCAGTCCTATTGGATTAGGGCCCCACCCTAATGGCCTCAATTAATCTTAAACCTCCTTCAAGGCCCCATCTCCAAGTTTAGTCACATTAGGGGTTAAAACTTCAATACATAAATTTTGCAGGGACACAATTCAGTCCATAACAGTATGGAACATGCAAGGAGGCAGGCCCAGATAAAAGACAGTAGTGCCAGCATTACTGTTCCAAAGAATTAATTCCAGGGTCTACCTTGCATGCCCCGTGGCAGCATGCTGATGTCCGACACCCTACTTTTGCCTTTGAGAACTTGTCAAAATAACTGTATTTAATTTTTGACTTTAAATCTAGACTCAGCTTTTCAGCTGTTGCCTTTGGAACTCTGAACTGTATTCAAGGACCTGGTACCAACCAGTTTCTAACACATATACTTCATTGCCTTGAACTCTGTCTTGGTCTTGCCCTGTTTTGACCCCTTCCTATACAGTGACTTGAGTATGATTATCTTCCTTTCTAAGCCCCAACCACCTGTGCCTGCCCTCAGGCTTTTGAGGGGGCCCTATCTGCCAGCCTAACTTCTTAGTGGAGGTTAAAATATCTGCCAGCAAGTGTTCCTCCACCCACTAAACTGAAAGGTCGTTGAGACAAGGACTGCATCTCGTTCATATTTGTGTACTCAATACCTACAATAGCGCTTGAGCACATAATTTTCTGAAAAATGTTTTTTTGAATAAATGACAAAGAACAAATCAATTTTCCAATAGAAATACAAGAGGAAGAAGGCTAAATGAATTTGATAGTGAGTTTGGATTTTTTGTTTGCTCTAGAAAGGAGAATGTGTCTCCACATGCATTGATATTCTCCTCTACAATCAGACTTACACTCTGCCTGCCTGACATATAGATGAAAAAAGGAAGCCTAAGTAAAGGGTTATGGTGAGACTCAAACTCCCAGAGCTTCATTCCTCCACTCAACCAGTATTTATTGAGCACCAGTTACAATCCAGAAAGTATCACAGTCTGTATGTATTCGAAGAGGAATACCGTTCTTATACTTCTTGAGGTCATAATCTATTACGGTTAACAGATATAAGTTAATAAAATGATAATAATGCTTGAGTATTTTATTTATATACTATCTCAGTCTTCAAAAAAATGAGAAATTTTACAAAAATTCATGTAATGTAGAAATATAAAATTAATAGTTGAGAGTCAGCAAAAAGGAAAATCTCACATAAATGCATGCCATCTAGGACTCTGTATCTCTAAGTGCTATATGTGAGCAACAAATTGGGCCATAAACTACCTAGCAGCTAATACAGAGACAAAACATTCAGTCACAAGATTTGTGGTAGGAAACACCACTTGTCCTTATGTAGAGACTCATATGTAATTTCTTTCTGTGTCTGTAGTAGGGGAACTCGGTGGAGATTTCCAAGTCAAGATGACATATTAATTACACACTGAAATCCTCACTTCCACTCAAACAACTAGGAATACTAAATAAAATATATTAAACTGCACTTATCTTTATGTATATAGCCTGGATGAAAGGAATAACGAGAAATACCCAGGTGCCAGAAATGTAGTGATTTTGAGCTGAGGTCTGGCAACTCATGGTATGAGAGGCAGATCCTAGCAGCGAACAGAGCCACAGGGAACATATTTCAACATCACCCTGAGGATGAGAGCTGGAGTTACCAATCTCACCCCTCTGGTGAAAACCAGAGTTGGGCTTCCTGGGAGAGAGCAGGATCTGGTAAGCAAATCATCCACTCGAGCCATGGTGGGAAATAGTTTCCCATGTGATTCCAGAATCTTGGATCTACGTCATATGATTGTGATTGGATAGAGATACTGTCTAAGTCCAAAAAGTCCACAGCCAAAGCACAAACATACAAACTTGCCCTGAGACAGTGAAAGTCCCTAGGGAAGGCCACAGATGGAAACCTCCCCGACCCAGGGTATGCAAGAGGGAGCTCAGAGAGGAGATCATGCCCCAGGAAATTGAGCTCACAGACAAGAAAGCCAAAGCATATGGAGATGTTCGCATCAAGAAAACAGACAACTGACATATCTCACAGCAGAGAAATAATAAGACAAGGATAAAGGGATTTTAAAATGAGTACTTTTCATTTTTGAGAAAGATTAGCCCTGAGCTAACATCTGCTGCCAATCCTCCTCTTTTTGCTGAGGAAGACTGGCCCTGAGGTAAAATCCGTGCCCATCTTCCTCTATTTTATGTGGGACGCCTGCTACAGCATGGCTTGACAAGCAGTGCATAGGTCTGCACCCGGGATCTGAACCAGGCCACCGAAGTGGAACGTGTAAACTTAACTGCTGCACCACCAGGCCAGCTCCTAAAATGACTACTTTTAAGAATAAGAAATTCTTTTTGTAAAACAAAAACAGAAAGTTATAAAATAGTACAATGATATTAAAAAGCTCAATAGGAGAATTAAATATTAGATTAAAGCAATTAAAAAGAGAATTAATAAATTTGAAGAGAAACCTAAGGACATTTTCTGGAAGGAAAGAGAGAAAAATAAATTGAGTTGGATTTCTTTTTTTTAATTAAGACATGAAAGAGAGTATGAGAAGATTTAAAAAACATCTAAGAGACATTCCAGCAAAAGATAGTAAAATTGGAAAGAGTCAATATTCAAAAAAATAATAGTTGAGAATTTTCCAGAAGTGAAGAAAGATGTGTCTTCATTTTTAAAATGCCAATTAAGTACACTCACAGTGTAGCTACATTGCAGAATATCAAAGTCAAAGAGAAATTTGCAATTTCCCAGAAAGGAAAAAAAAGAGATTTCTTCCAATGAACAACAATAAGGTGGTGCGGGAGCACACAAATTAAATATATCAGGAATGAAAAGGGGTACCACCATATTTAATTGTGATTTGACAAAATAATATAGATACTTTTAGAATTTAATACCAACAAATTTTAAAATTTAATAAAATGGGAAATAGTCTAGGAAATGTTGAACTACCAATACTAACCCATAAAGGATTTTGCTAATCTCAATAGATCAACATACATTAAAGAAATTGAACAAGCAGTTTACCTCTTCCCTCAAAGCCGGAACACATAGTTTTATCAAATGTAAAAGCACAGATAATTCTTGTCTTATATAAATTCTTCCAGATAATGAAGAAATAAGAAATGCTATCTAATTCATTTTATGATGTTAGCATATTTTTGCCAAACCAAGACAGAGTACAAAAAATAAAATTTTAAGTAAATCTCACTTATGAACATGGATTCAGAAATTTTAATCAAAATATTAGCTAAGCAAGTCTAACTTCAAATTTAAAGATATATATAGCTTTTTGTAACAAAATACAACATGACCAAGTAGGCTTGGAAGTATAGCTCACCACTGAAAGCTTATCAAGGTAAATACATCAGGGAAACACAGAGATTTTAAAAGTTACAAGAAAAGCATAAAGGACAAGGTAAATACAGTTGATGACATCAAAATTTAAAATGATCTCAATAGATCAATAAAATATTTAATAAAAATGCAACAATACTCATTCATGATTCAAAGAAAGAAAAACAATCCAGCAAAATAGTAATAGAAAAGAACTATGATAAGAGGAGCTTTCAAATACGAGTAGCAAACATTTTATGTAATGACAAACTTCAGAAGCATTCTTAAGAAAGCAAGAATAAGAAGGAGATATTTTTCATTATGTATTAAAATTTATGTGCAAAATTGAGGACACATTTTGACTCACACAAGAGTAATGTGATATACTCTGTTTTGTTATGTTTTATATAAAAATATCCTTGTAAATTGTTCAGAAATAAAATATTTGACAAATTCTAATGCTACAATTTTTCTAGTTTACATAAATAAAGCTAATTTTCTCTATCCATAAAAATTTGGACAGCTATCCTATCTAATGCAATAAGAAAAACAAATGAGATATAAAAATGAGAAAAAAGAAACAAAACTGTCATTATTTATAGATGGTATAATTTACTACATAGAAAATCCAAGAAAAACAAAAGGCAATGATTTAAAGCTAAGAAGATAATGCAGCAAAGTTGCTGGATTCAAAATTGATATTCAAACACAGATTTTTACACTTAATAATGAATTAGAAGTTATGGTAGAAAAAAAGTCCCATTCAAAATAGTAACAAAAACTCAAATGCCTAGAATTAAGCCTAATCTAAAATACACAAGTGATTTTTAAACTTGCTAAAATATGCAAAAAGCTATTATACTGAAGATGTCAAGGGGAATTAAGTTATTAGAAAGACAAACCATGTTCATGGATAGGATTCAACATTTTAAAAAATGATGTTCCTCTCCCTAAATAGTTTATAAATTTAACGCAATTCCAATAAAAAATCCCTGCAAGAATTTGCAAAAGACTTGACAAACTGATCATAAAATTCACCTTGGAAAACTGTGTGAATATCAAGAATTTTTTTTTAAGGATACTGTTAGCAGAGAAGTTTGTGCTACACATATCAAGACATTATAAATAGTTTAAAACCACGTTATTTTCACAAGAATATACAAATAAATAATGGGACAGAATAGATAGACCTACGGTAAGTCACAAATCACTGGGCAAGGACACTCTTCAAGGTACTTTTAGTACATTTTGCTTTTCAGAAAGAAAAAAATTATAACCCTATTTCACACAATAAGAAAATCAGATGGGTTAAGGAACTAGACGTGAAAGTTAAAACTGCAAACCTAGTAAAAGACAACATGAGCTTCAGATGGGAAATGTTTTCTTAAGCAAGTCACCAAAAAAAGTATAAAGGAAAGATAAACATATTTGACTAAATAAAATATATAATGGCTGAACATCAAAATATACTCCAACGTACTCTATAAGTTCATTTAGGCAAATTTTAAAAGCAGGCAAAACTAGTCTATAGTGACTGAAATCAGAATAGTGGTTACCTTTGAGGAAGGGATGGGTGGTTGGTAACTGGAGGGGGGTGCAACGCGCCTCTTAGTGCTGGTGAGCTTCTTTCTTCTGCTCTGGGTGATGATTACACGTTTTGAAAATTCATCAGGCTATACATATATGTGTGCACTTTTCTGTATGTGTACTAAATAAATTTAAAATAGACATAGAAATCTAAACATGATTAAAATGCATACACAGTATTGGAGAGTATTTGGAGTGTATATAAAGGAAAGTGAGTATCTAGAATATATTTCTTTTGTAAAATCTCACAAAATCAAATTAAAATATACCAATTTTTTTTACGTGTAGTATTGACATGAATTTTTAAGACCTCAAATGTCAAGAGTTAACAAAGAAATGGGAAAAGTCGTATTCTCATATGAAAACAGTGGAGAAATAAACTGGTTTGAACACATTGAAGAGCAATTTAGCATCATTTCTACTAAAATAGAGAGTTCATATTCCTCACAACTCAGTAACATACACCAAAGAGCAATGTTTTTAAAACTGTATGCTGTGACTCATAAGGTGGTTCTTAAACCAACTTCATGTATTATAACCAGGTTTTTTTTTTCATGAAGTAAAAATAATAAAATATTTGAATAGAATAATACCAAAATGCTGGTCCAGGGACAGCTGCCAGTCCGAGACATGCTCTTCGCTGAACCAAATGAAGAAATAAAAAAGTCAAGTTTTTCATAAAACTAAATTTGTTAATTTAATATTTTAAATTCTGAGATTGTCCTTACAACCTTTTTAGTACAAAAAAGTTCATTCTGTTATAAATTACGGTGACTGTTAATGTTAATGGTGGCTGTAGTTGTTTAATATTCGCACCTAGCGAAATCAAAAGTTGGTGAACCTGTGTGTCGCCAAATTTTTTTTCTGAAATTTCACTCTTCTCTGACATCCCAAAGTCTGAGAATCACCATTCTACTCCATATCTCAGCTGTTGCAAACAGAACAAAGTCACAGACTGAACCTTTCCTATTGTAACTTCCAAACTAATCACTCACTCATTCTTTAACACGTTCAGTGGATGAATGTTGAGGAGGTTGAAGAATATACATCAGTAGCTTGATTTAATTCTACAGTTAAGGCCTTTTAAAACTGTGTGCCATTGTTCTCAAGGACATGGCACTGGAGGTAGATGGATTATTGCAAATCCACCATCACTGTGAAAAACAATCATCTGTATTTGAATATGATAGCACATGAGTACAGTACTAAGTGATCTGAATAGGCAAGAATGTAGAAGATCAAAGGACAGGAAAGGTCTAGAGCCCACTTGAAGTAGCTTGCTGGAGTGGCTGTGACAAACAGGAATGGAACGAGCTTAGTATTCCAAGATGGAATTTACACTTAACTCTGACTCACTCTCATTGTATCTAAATTTAAATTTACAGTTTAGAAACAGATGTCTATACATTGTTTGAAAGTTAAATGCTTTGTAAGTTTTATATAAAAAATGTTAAGCAGTTAGGGGTCTGTAAAGCTGTAGAAGATAAAAAACTGATCCTTCAGTTATGTAAAGAATATAAAGCGATTTTAAAAATCAATCCACAAGCCAAAATAGCCTCCAATATTACCGATTTTTTCAAATTTATTGAGTCATAAAATGTTGACAATAAGCACTCGCATGGCAAAAGTTCTGGCTTGGTCATGTTTTAGATTTCTACCCATTGAAAAGTTGCTTTTCACTTCCAACTATAAACCTAGAGGTCATTTATCTCAATCTTTCCTATTTTGCAGGTAAAGAACTGAGGCCCAAAGAGGCACCATGACTTTCCTACGGCCACACAGTCATTAGGCCAGAACCAAGTCCGGGTGGTTCTCAGTCTGGTGCTGCACTAGCTGCACCGCTTTGTTTCTTACAGATGATCTGTCAGCAGGACAGAAATTACCTCATTCAAGAAGAACGCACCTCACCATTTCAGCCACCAGTGCCCACTGGGTTTAAGTTTGAAAAGGAAAACAAATGTTGGTAATTAGCAACTAAATGTTGTATTTTTGTCCATAAGAAAGCAATAAGTGCTATGCTCCATTGACCTGTGGTCCAGTCAGAAGAGCTTTCTCAATCTGACAGTAGAATGAAATAACATTTGATGGGGGACAATTCTCCCTGAGGTTTACTTTAAATGGTAAAAACATGCTCTAAATATTATAGTTTTATCTATAACATTTTCTGTTCATTTAACTTAACTTTAAAGGGTTTTATATAGTATTTTAGGATTATGAGTTCTATCATATTTCTACAGTGAAAAATACTCTCTTTTATTTACTCTACATTGATGATTTTCAAGTAGCCCTCTAGTTCCTGTGTATAGGTTACAAATCCTACAGTTCAGGAAGCATCGAATACTGCTAATTTCCTAATCTCTCCTGATTCTATAAACTAGAAGTTCCAAATTTGACTGCCCTTAGGGACTAAGCAAAAACATAAATATATGAAGTGACAATTTGGAGTGGTGAGGACTTGTTGAACAGGAGAGTCACCGTGTGACTTTTCCATGTTTTTGTTTTTGTTCTACTTGGATTTTGAAAACATATAGAATTCTAACAGAAGTGTTAGAGAGAGTATCAGTGAGCAATTAGCTAAAATCCTCAGGAAGAACGAGAGACAAACTGAAATGGTCCTTTAGAAATGAAGGCCCTGCTTTCTTAAATTTAGGGCTCCAGTCAAGCATAGAGTCAAGCCCAGAGGCGGCGCGATTCACACTATAGCGGCCTCTATAAGGACCAAGCTCAGGCTGCCTCAATAGTTTAGTGCTGTCTTCATTCCAAATCCACGACTCTTTTGTTCTAGCTTTGACCAATGATAACCAAACTGTGTTTTTAACCACCTACAGTTCTTTTCCTACACTTTATTTTGTTTGAGAAAATCCTTTCACTCATTATCTTTAGCTAAGAAGAGACAATCCTAAACTTATATCATTGAAAAAGAAATCTCTGATACAGGTGGACGAGCCAAAGAAAAGTGATCTATGACATAAAACTGACGCACTCAGAACATTCCTAACATTCTCTAGTCCTAAACTCTCTGTTTTATCTACAAGAGGAGAAAAATCAGTGTGACAGAAGAAATTGTCAAGTACCTTTTTCTTTCTTCTTGAATAAATGTTTCCCTAAATACCCAAAGAATCTCTCAGAGAAACTCTCTGAAGCATAAGCCACAAGCCTGAGACCAAAATATCGTTCCACCAAGAAAGCACAGAACAAGAGATTTTAAAAGAGACCATCAAAATCCAGTTCAGAATGAGAGCAAATGGAGAGAGCAATGGGAGCACTGAAGGCAGTCAATTCAACAAGACTGAACTTCTTCCCTAAGGCCCTTCCTAGAGATCTACGTCTGGGCTTTCAAACAGCCCTGCTGATTTCAGAGTTGTATTTACTACAGAAGTTTCTGTGGCACCCTGCTCAAATTCACAAGTTTCACATAGTTTTGACTCAAGACTAAGAGCTAGTAAGCTTGAAAAAGAGAGGAAAAGGCAGAATGAAGTGATATCTAATGGAAAAATAGAAAATTACGGTAAGAAGTGACCCAGTTGGTTCTACTCCACCATTTTACAGAGACAGAAACTGAGCACTTGGTAGTGACACGCTCCAAGCAAGAATAATGTGAGAAGCAATCTTGGTTTAAATTTTTTTCAGGTCACATCCAGTTCTTTTTCTACCACACAACACTGTATTGGTAAGGACTTTAAAAAAATTTATTGAAGGATTATCGATGCATACAGAAGAGCAAATTAAACGAATGTGCATTTTTAAAAATAATAATAATAAAGCAAGCTCTTGTGAAACCACTACCCAGGTACAGAACTGGAACACTGCCAGTCCTTTGGAAACCCTCAAATTCGGCTCCTTATTGCACCCTCTTTCCTCCCGTCAAAGGAAGCCACTCTCTTGATAACTGTTCACTTACTTTATAGTTTTACTACTTAGATATGTATCCCAAACAACATATTTTTAGTTTTGTTTATTTAATGGAATCACATTATTATATGTAAACTTTTACGTCTGACATTTTTCATCCAATATATATTTGTGAGATTCAACTAGGTTGATATTTAGAGCTATAGCCCATTTTATTGCTGTAAAATATTCTACTGTGTGAATATATTCTATTTCATTAATTCATTCAACTGTTGATAGACAATTGGATGTGTCCAGTTTGGTACTGTTATCCAAAATACTGTTACAAACACTCTTGAACATGTCTCATGACTTACACGTGCAAGAGTTTCTTTAGGGTATATACACACCTGTAGAGAGTATAATTCCCTGTTTGTAGAGTATGCAAATAGTCTACTTAGAATGCTTTCAGGAGGAAAAAAAAATGTGACTCAAACTTAAAATAGCTTAAACAATAAGAACATTTACTATTTTATATAATAAGAAATCTAGACATAAGGAAAATCCAGTGTTGTTTGTTTCAGCTATTCCACTTCTGGGTATTTATCCAAAAACATGAAAACGTTAAGTCACAAGGATACTTCCACACCTACGTTCATTGTGGCATTATTCACAATAGTCAAGACTTGGAAACAACCTAAACGCCCATCAATGGATCAGTGGATAAAGAAGATGTGGTTTACATACACATAGAATACTACTTAGCCAGAAAAAAGATAAAATCTTGCCATTTGTGACAACGTGGATGGACCTTGAGGGTATTACGTTAAGCAAAATAAGTCAGCTAGAGAAAGTCAAATACCATGATTTCACTCCTAAAGGGAAGATAAAAACAACAACAAACAAACACATAGATACAGAGATTCAACTGGTGGTTTCCAGAGGGGAAGGGGGGAGAAAGGAAGGCGAAGGGGATGATAGGGCACACACGTGATGGACGGTGATTAGTTTTTGGGTGGTGAACATGATGTACTCTAAACAAATAAATAAATAAAGATAATGACGTGTATTTTTTTATTGTGGAAAATGAAATTTTAAACATATACATAAGTAGAGAGAAGAGTATAGTGAACAGAATAATAAATCTCATCCCATGTACCCATCTTCTAGCTCCATAATTAACTCATGGCCTAACTCTTTTCATCTATAGCCCATTCACCTCCCTATCCCCACACCCAGATTATTTTGAAGCAAATCCAGCTGTCACGTCATTTCATCTGTAAATATATCAGTTTATATCTTTAAGAGATAAAGACTCTTAAGAAACAAAACCACAATGAAATTATCACATCTAAAAAAAAAAATGTTTCCCAACATCAACAAATACCTGTCAGTATTCAAATATCTCCAATTATCTCATAAAACTGTGTGTGCAGTGTGTGTGTGTGTGTCTTGAGTTGAGATCCAGATAAGTCCCAAACACTGCAATTGGCTGATATGTCTCCTAAGTAGGACCAAATATTCCTGGGAAAAAAAAAAATCAGGGTTCTATAAATGAGGAGGATGGGCAGTTGTGGAAATGGGAGCACAAACTGGAGCCTCCAGGCTAGCAGGTTCCACCCAGGCTGTGGATGGTCTTCTTAAAAGACCCACTGAGTATAGTCAGTGGACACACCTCGAAATGCTGTAGCAGGGCAGTCAGATTACAATCTAATAGAACTTTATCCCTCGAGAAATATTAAAGATTCAGATCTCTTAGGAAAAGCATACTACAAAGAAACAAGGATCATCAAAAACTGAGTGGGGAAGAGCATGGAATGAATGTTAACCCCACTACAGAAGGAATTTGTTTTTAAGAAATCAGCCATTAGCAAGAGATTAATAAAGGTGGCGAAAGACCAAAAAATTATAGTCCCCTGGTGAATGATACCTATTGATTAAAATAAAATTAAAAAGTATAAAAGATAATGGCTTCAACCTCACCACTTCTTTGTAATCAATTTTGATTTAATTTACACTTAGTTTTTTTTTAATTAGGTTGCAAATACTTGAAATAATTGGTATTGAATTTGAAATTGTGATCTTTTTTTTTTTGATGTGGAGTTAAACTGCTCACAGAAAGAGAAGTGATATAGTGCTAATAAGATTTTTTGATGTTTGTTTATTAATACCTCTTCTGCTTCTAAAACTGATTTGCAGCAGCAAAATATAATGTATAAGACTTGATAAGATTATAAAAACATCAGAGCAGAGTAAAAAGGCAAAATTCAAGAAATGAGAGGAGGAGGAAAGAAGCAGAATAAGCAGAAAACATGGGCTAAAGGAAGGAATTAATCAAACAGAAAATGAGGGCGAGAAAATCCTTATAACCGCCATAAAGTAAATCACACTTTAGTTGCATAAAACATTCACTATTTTAAAAATGGTAAAACTTGTAAGTTTGTTGTCCTCTTTCTCCTTTTTTCCAACCTATTTTTTTTCTGTCCGACAGATGCAAGTCAGAGGTGGTAGTTCAATGAGCAAAAAAACTGTTGACTCAGCACAGCTGCTCCAAGGGCTGGGCGAGGGCGGCCGTGCCAAACAAAGAGCTTAGGGCAGTGGTTCTCAACAATTTTGCCCCCCAGGGGACAACTGGTAATGTTTGGAGACATTTTTGTTTGTTGCAACTGGGATAAGTGTACTATTGTCATCTAGAGGGTAGAGGCCAAGGCTGCTGCTTAACATCCTAGAATGAGTGCACAGGACGGCCCCCCAAAATAAAGAATTATCCAGCCCCAAATGTCAATAGCACCAAGTTGAGAGTCCCCACTAGGGTTGGAGATGTAGAACAACTCCAAGGCACCAGCCCGTCAAGCACCATTAACATAAAACAGAATGACTTCTCTCTCCTTTGCCCAACAAATGCTCTCTCAGATTTTCTTTCCTTGTCCTTACTTTCGCCACAATCAAAATGCGTGCTTTAACATCTCGTTTCTGGTTTACTGCAAGCTCCCAGCTGATCTCCTGGCTCACTTCACTTCATGAGCACACAGCTGCCGATTAACTTTTTTTCTAACATTGTAATTTGCTCCCTCTCACCTAAGAATTGCAGTGGCTTCTATTTCGTCTACGATGTCAAAGCTCAAGTCCTCATTCTGACATCAGACTCATCATCCATCATGGCTAATTCTTCACTTTTGTAATCTCACCTTAAATCCCCATCGCTCCTTAAATCCTTTGCTCTGGCCAAGACAGCGAGAGATCTTTTTCCCTCTCATCTCCTTCACCCAGTTCAACCTGCCTCCTGGTTGTCTCTTGCTGGTTTGGTAAAGAATAATTCTGAAAAACCAGATTGTTTTTTAATTGCTTCCATCATGGATAAGCAGGACAATAGCAGAATCTACTACAAAATTCATGAATTGAAAAGAATTTAACTGTGCTCCTTCTAATATGCTATGTCAGAAAACTGTTTTCAATGTTAAAGGCCAAAACAAAAAACATTTTCAGGCAAAAAAAAATTTCAATTAATCATAATGTTTCCATTTTCCAAGAGGTCTAATTAGTGGAGGTTTTTTCCCATGAAAATCTTGGCTTGGAAGCAAGGAAAATTAGGGAGATATCATTCACAGCTTTTTTAGAAATCTGGCAATTTTTTAAATCTTAAAAAAGATACTTCAGGAGGAAAAGGTGGTTTTTTTTCTCTTTTTACATATTGAGCTCTCCTGGCACAAAAAATAAGATCAAAATAAAATATGAAAATTGAATTTACATTTTCCCAGTAAAGTCTATTGAATAAGAGAGTTACTCTCTTATTTCAGATAATGCTAAGTCAATAACATTTCTAGTACGGAAATTGGAAATGTTTGGCCTGAATAAAAGAAACATGGGCACTATTTTAAAATATTTAAGAAGTTGTTATACAGAAAGAGGAATAGATAAACTTTCAAAGTTGCTCACAAGGAGAGAAGCAGGACGACTAAGAGGCAGTTGCAAGAAGTAAGATTTAGGCTTATTATAAGGAAGTCCTGCAGCTACTATTTTGAAGGAGCTTTAGCAATGTCTCAAGACTTCTAGGCCCTCTAGGACCATTTCAACTGACTTCATCTTATCAACAGAGTAACTAAGAGTGGTTTTTCAGGAACTGAGAGCCCCTGTCCAGTTCAGGCCAGTTGAGACCACCAACCCCTCAACTGGGTCTGTGCAGATGAACTTCTTTACATCAAAGGGCTGAAAACTCCACCCTCAGATCATGATAATGCCACTATTTTGTGAACATGTGTCCTGTGAAGAGCCATGAAGCTTGACTATGCTTGTGTAGATCATTAATTACCTCCCCTCTTATTACTTCCAATCATCTATCTCCAGACTTCAAACGCCCTGCCCTTCATCCCATATATTTCACCCCAAGGCCTGGATCAAGGAGGCAGACCTGAGGGCATATGCCCCCTGTCTCCATACAGATCAATCTAGCAATAAAGTTGTTTTTCTCCCCAAAAGCTGATGCCATAATTATTGGCTTTTTTCATGCACGTCGGGTTGGAGAACCCCAATTTTGTGCAGTAATCACTTCAGTTAGGAAAATGTGCCCTGACCAAAAACTGACAGCTCAACTTCAGAATTCTATGCTTGATGTATTATGCCCATAGCACATGCCAGCTCCATTACTTTGTATCCTCAGCCCTCTGGGTGCCAGCTTCTTTCAGGATCCAGGCAGCCCTCAGCCCTACACATCACACTTAAATGTAATTATGCTGCTCCTTTGCTCAACTGCAAGGGTCCCCTACTCTGCAAAACAAAGTTATAACCCCTTAGCACTATTTTCAAGGCCCTTCACAACCCACTTGATATCATCAACCCCACTGTACCACGCCAGGTGGATAAGTAAAGATTTTGATGTAAAATAGGTCAGATTTCTTTTTATTTGTTGTTATTTTTATTATTTTTTTTTTATAAAGTTAAAGGACCGACTTAGGGAAATGTTATAGATACAATGTATCCAGATAGTATAAAGGGATTTAACAAAGACTCCCATAAGATCTTTATGGTCAAGTTAGAGAAATGTGAACCAGATACTAGGACAGTTAGGAAGATAAAAGTGACCATCAAGTACTGATAAATGGATGATTGCCAGCCTAAAGGGATTTCAGGTGGTGGAGCACAGACTGCTTCCTGTCCAATGATGTGGTTAAAAACATCAAACTTACGTTCATCACACTTGCAGATCATGATGCTGAGAGGGAAAGAAAGCAAAGAGAGCGAATGGCAAAAACAGGAGACAAAAAGCTAGGGGGCCAGAGCACTGGATGGAACAAAAGAAGATGAAATTCAACAAATTCAAAAACCAAACTGCAAATGTACAAGACAGGGAGACAGTGATATCGCAGAACGATTTGTGGAAAAGGCATAAATATTTTATTCAATTGCAAGCTTAATATAAGTCAACATGTGACTCTCCCTCCAAAAAAGAAACTAATATGACCTTGGGCTGTATTAATAGACATACAGTAGCTATAATAAAGGAGATAAATGTTCCTCTGTCCTCTACAACCTAAATGGCAAAGGAACTGGTGATATTTAGCCTGAAGAAAAAAGGTGGATTGATTGTTCTCTTTAAATATTTAAAGAGGTGTCATGTAGAAGCAGCCCTCAGAAGTTCAAAATAAAATGGGTAAAATATATGAGGAGATAAATTTGGATTTTCTTCCTGCTAGTGAAAACTGCCATGGGAGAGAATAAGGTCTCCATTACTAGGCTGGACCAGTTTTATACATGCTATAGATTAGATTCAAGTCCTGGAGAGGTGATCAAAATAAACGACTGTTAGGTATTTTGAACTCTGAGATTCTGTGATTTGGGGTAACCCAGAAAGCTGGGGGTCATTGGGTGAAGCCGTGATAGTGGTGGATTGGGCAGCGTGGGGCTGGTAAAGGAAAGGTGCTCCATGCTTGAGAATTACGGAGCAAAACTCTTGCTGTCTCTGAACAAAGTTTTATTAGAGATGAACTGCACTTCCACACTCATCTGATACAAAACCTAATAATAGAATTATAGGAAAAATTCTCTTTCCATTTTATGCTTTATAAAAGCTTAAAAATGTTTCCTCTTCCTAAACCTGCTCTGCAAGATCTCTTTTCTGAGTTATGTAAAATGTAGATTTTTTTTGGCATTTTCCAGGAGTAATTTTTCAACTGTAATAAGTAAAAGCCTAACAATGAATTGTAAAATAAGTCTGGTTCTTAGAACTAAAATTTGCAGTTCTAAATTTTTTCCCTTTCAATTTATTTTTTGTTCCCAAGACATCAAATAGAATAAACCTATCTGCTCACACAGATAGGTCTCCTCTCCTTACATCAATGTCAAAATGATGGTTTTGGTCTGAATGTTTTAGCTCTCAACACTAGTGACAGGCATTTGGTCAACATTCCTTTGGGATTTTCCTGTTCTGGCTTTGTATCAACAATCCACAGACGTGCTCATTCTCCCGGGCTTATGGGGACTTCTGGGCCTCTAGTCTGCATTTACTTTCCATTCTCACCACTTCATCATGCATTTCTTCAAGGCAATACATATATCTAGAACTCTTCTAGCCATATCTCTTATAACTTCATTTGCCTGCCTTGCCTTTCTCTTGAGGTCGTAGTTCTCAAACTTAAGAGTGCATCCCCTGGGGAGCTGGTTAAAAACATGGATTCCAAGAGCCAGTCCTGATGTTCTGATGGTTAAGGTTGGGCAGTCTCACTGCTTCAGCAGCCTGGGTTCAATTCCCTGGCATAGAATCACATCCCCGTCTGTCAGTTGCCATGCTGTGGTGGTGGCTCACATAGAAGAACTAGAAGGACTTACAACTGGAATATACAACCACGTACTGGGGCTTTGGGGAGAAGAAGAAAATAAATGGATTCCAAGATCTCATCCTTGGATGTTCTGCTTTAATAGCTACTTTGAGAGGGGGACACAATTTTTAACAATCCCTGCTTCCCCCAAAGAGGTGGGGCTTTTTAAATTTATTTTTTTACACAGGAGGTCAACAGATTACACTTTGAGAAACAATCTCCAAAGGATTCCAGATTGGTATGGAGAGATGTACAAAGTAGTATGTTTTTCATCAGACCTGAGAAAATTTGCTGATGCTGTACCTCTTTGCAGCAATGACTGGTTAAGTTAAAAGATGTCTCCCTCACCCACAAAGAGAGAGCAATAAATATGGTATCATAAAAATCTGCTATTCAAACAGTGATCTGTGTGGAGCTTGTTAGAAATGCCCCACCCTACACACACTGAATCAGAACCTGCACGCTAATAGGATGTCCAGGCAATTTATATGAACACTAAGATTTGAGAAGCAGCCACTCTAGACCGCATGAAAAAAGTGACAAGTAACATGGGTCATCACATCAGGATTAAATTCAGCTTCAAATAACAGAGAGCAAAATAACAGTAGCTTAAACAAGAGAAATTATTTCCTTCACACACAAAAGTCCAGATGTAGGTGAACTGGGACAGTTATTGTAACTTTTTGCCATGAGGGCCCAGGCTCCTTCTAGACCAGGCAGTTGAACAGATAGGTGAATTATGACAGTTTTCCTGTATCTAGCAATAAAGGATTTACAGAATAAGTGCTTTTTCTAAATCACAAAAACTTACTCTATGGGCTGACAGCAGAACAGTCTAGCTTTCTGCTCTACTGTCTCTTTGTCCTTCTGCTAAGTTAGATTTCCAGACATCAAGACATCACATTCACTTTTCAAGCAGAATCCTAGAGGAAGGGGCAAAAAGTGTGCTATCTAGTGCTGCTAAATTTATCTGGTGCTGCTACAGTCTCAGCATACATCCCATTGATCAGACTGAATCCCAGAGAGACGTAGCTGCAAGGAAGGCTGGGAAATATAGTCTTTATTCTGGGCAGTCATATGCCTGGCTCAAAAGTCTATAATGAAGAATGGAAAAATGGGTATGGGCAACAACTAGGAGTCATATATTTGAGGACAAAGCCATGCATTTCTGAGATTAGTATCGCGAAATAGTCTGCCCTTTCAGAAACTGCTCGACTCAAATAGATAGTTCTAGTTCAAAGCTGAGCCTCTCCAAACTGCGACATTTGGTATAGCAACTTCAGTAACATCCGACTGTATCAATTTTCTTTGCTTTGTCCTGGAGGGGCAAGGTAGTGAGGCTAGAGAGGGAGCAGAAATCCAGGTACTAGAACTGAGGTTTAGAGGAGATGAAGGTGAAAGGAAAGTAGAAGCTACCATCAAAAGGAGACTAGCAACAAGGTGACAAAATCAATCCTTAGGGAGTCAAGCTACAGCTTCTTCAATCCTTTGTGTCCAAGGCAAGGATTGTCCTAAAGGGAGGAGGAGAGACTGCGTGTACTCACAGAGAGGTCTCACTCTGGGGAGCAGGACTGGCTACAAAATTTGTGGGACCCAGTGCAAAAGAAAAGTACAGGGTCTCTTGTTCAAAAACAAGGAAGAAAGTGCAGTTAACGGTACTACAATATAAAGCTTTTTCCTTTAAAAATATTTTATTACTTATAAAATGTAACAGGAGTAATAGCAATTCACAATGAGTAACATAAGTAACAACATAAACTTACAAACTATAAAAAAAATATTTTGGTGCATTATTTTACAATACGATAAATATTTTATTAATGTAGTATCTTGACTGATATAAGATTTGTTGGGTCATTTGTCTGCAAATTCATTTATTAGGTCATCAGAATACTTCATTTCCAACTGATATAATTGAAAGTCACATACGTTGTTCCTGGCAGATAAACAATTGCAAATAATTGCTTATAATATTGTGAGAAATATAAATTGTGAGAAACAGCTTTCAGCTTACACAATTGTTACCAGAGCTATTGAGAGTATTTGATAGACTGTATCAACATTGGGGTAATTTTCTGATAAATTATTTAGAAATATAAATTTTAGTACCTCTAGAGTCAATGGTTCACGCAGAAAAAAATTTTTAAAGATTTAATTCCCCAGACAAATCAGTTTCATGCATCTGAATTTAATTATAAATGTAAATTAGTACAATGGCATTTAAGTGTTTCCTCTAACATTTCCAAAAATGGAGGTTGTAGAAGAAACCAAAAATGGTATCATGAATTTGTAAATATTCAGAACAACTGCTTATACATTCTATCATTGTATTTTCAATTAAAAGGAAAAATCAACTTTAGAATTGTCATCCTCATTAATAATCGGTTCATCTGAAGCTTCGTATGAAGAAAGTGTTCTTTTCCATCAAATAGGACAAGCTCCAAATTTAATTTCTATCTTTAAGCCCGTGGATATGTTTTTTATAATGTTGCAGCAGTTACCAAACCCAAAGATTCTAACTCTTTGAAAAAGAATAACTCTCTAAATGCTTTATTGCAATGTCCATGTGTATCCTTTTACTTTGCAATCATTTACTGGCAAAATTTATTTCCTCGGTGTCACAATTCCAGCGCACAATTTAGAGAATTAAGTTGTGCAGAAGCCCTAGGAACAAGCTCCCAAGATGGACGGCCCAGTCGGCGTCACAGCCCGGTGCCGGTTCTGCCCCGTGCCATACCCTCCTCTTTTCCAACGCCACAGTTCTGCGGTTGCCACCGCAAAACCAGACCCACGTCCCTGCCCGGGCTGCCCTCTCCGGGCCCCAAGGCATCCTGGACCGCCCCAGGCACGCGCATGCGTACAGAGTGATGCTTGGTGTGTACGCTGCTGCCCACTGGCCCCGGTGCCTGCGTGCCTGTGTCCCCCAGTGCACGCCCTGGAGTAGCTCCTCTGCTCGTGCACACGTTCCTTGTCCCACTGGACTCCACTTACAAAACACAAGTTCAAAGGTAAAATTAAAAATGTCCAAACGACAACAGCAGAGCATTAAACCAAGCCCTGGGACTCTTCTAGGAGCCGGGCCGCGTGCGACTGCGTGGATGCACACCCCTGAGGCTGCCCTGCTGGGGAGAGAAGCCTTGCAGTTGCTGGAAATTAAATGGGATGCAGTGATGTTATGCTGTCATCCCAGGACCGCAATAGGAAGAGACACTTCTTTCCTCTGTATTTTACTGTGCTCGATTCCCAAAAATACAGCCCTCAGCATTTCTTTTGATCTTGTAGCGCCAGAAGCAGAAATCTTAATTTATAATTTGCCCTACATGGCAAATTTGCCATCTCTTTTTTTTTTTAATTAATGGTTGAATCTACTTTTCTTTTTAAGATGAAATCCAATGGACCTGTGATGCTGTGCTAGCTCTTATCCACGTGTAATGCTTGTAGGCATTAGGGGGTTTTGAGGAAAAAATAGTTCTTCTACATTTCTGAGCTAACCAAAGCTATTTTTAAATAATACAGGTAGCCACAGTCATTTGACCAGAAGGGAGGCTGGTCAGGGTTTTCATGGCAGCACACTTTATTCGCTCCTCAAAAGTCTTGCACCCTGGGAAAGCAATTCCAACAAGTCTCTCAGCAGCCTGCCGAGCCCTGAGACCCAACCTTTCTGACATCTCTGTGTTCCCCTACACGGCTCATCCAGAGGTCACTCTCCACCTTGCTCTCTTCATTAACTGGAGTGACGGTCATCCCAGCCCCGGCTGGTAACTGCCTTGGTATTGTGCTTATGGTCTGTTATTTTTGTGATCCAGTTTCTCACCTTTAAGGACCTCTCTCCTTTCATTTCTCTTCATAAGCGTAGATCAAAGTTCTGAGTTTTGAATCCTTCATTTGTATTTAGCAAAGAAGGCATATTTATAAGTTATTGAGTATATACTTATATTTAATTTCTCCTTTTTCTATACAAATTACCAAGTTTAATACTATCTACCCCTAATTTGTTATAAGGCAATTTGTTTCTGAAATATTTTCCCAAATCACGTACACACATATCAAGGTATGCATATAGTCCATTTCCATTCTCTATCGCTGAACATCTTTTCCATGCTCTGAATGCTACCTATATTTGTAGGCACTCAGCCAACAAGAATTGAAACATGTGCTGGAAAAACCCTTACCTCTGAGTGTGTTGTCTTGTTTTGCTACAGCTGGCGTGTTCTGCATGGTGTCTTCTTCCCTCAGTCTTTATTTCTGCCAATTATTTTGGGTCCGGTCAAGAGTTTTTACTCTTAATGGCTAACAAAATGTTTGAAAGTGATACAGTTACACTTGCCCCAAAGAAAGCAAGGAAAATATCCTGCTGGATGCCGTATTTACACAAGTTTTAAGGCAGCTCATGTTACTCTCAAAGAAATAGATGTGAAAACATAGGGTGAAGCTCAGCAGACAATTCAGAGATTGGTAGAAATATAGTGACATTAGAATGGCATCATAAACATCTTTGTAGCCTGCGATAATCGACCTGCTATTGTTTGAAAAAAAGAAAACCAGGCCAGAAGCATGTCATAACTTCAAGTCATTTGAAGAGAAGGAAGAGGTATTATTGATATCAAATGTCAGGAATGCAGAGTCTTGACAGCTGTGCCGTCACAACCTTATGTGGCATCGTTAGTGGTCCTACTTCCCCAAACACAACCTCCTTGCCAAATAGGGTGTGTATATATCATACAATAGCATCTCTATGAAAGACTCATAACTATAAGAACTATTGCTATTTAATTTAACCTAATTCTAAAATAATTATTCAGCTAGCATGAGTTGATTATCCTTAAATTCATTTTCCATTTAAATTGTAGTCTCAAGATTATCATATATCTATAAAATAATAGTTGGCAATATCACCTTTGTCAAAACCAAGAGCCTACAATATTTAAGGCACTGGAGAGACAAAAAGGTAGGATATATTGCCTCAGCGCTCAAGGAGTTTACAATCTAGTTTGAGGGAAAGGAAAGTGCCAGTGAGTATGTGTTGAGAACAAAGGCTCCATGAGTTCTGAGGATAGAAAGAATGCCCAAGTAGTCAGGGAAAGATGTAGAGGGCAAGTGGAATTTGGGCTGGATGCTAGTAAGGGTTGGCCTTCCATAAGAGGAGAGAATGATGAAGGTCCCAATGCAGAGGTGTGGAGGAAGGGACACAAATGGAGTTTAGGAAGCAGGGTGAAGAGCGCAAATTAATTGAAGCACTTGTATAGGGCAGTAGTGAGGATGATTGCGTTAGTCAGGAATTGCTTGGTTGCGTACGATAGAAACCCAATTTGAACTAGTTTAATCAAAAAGGGGAAATCAGGATAGCAGAAGGTATTACACAATTCAAGAACAGAAATCTGGCACTGAACCTGGGAACAACTGGAACCAACGACTCGTTGTCTGTCTTCCTGCTCCTCTGGGCTTGTGCTTCATCCTCTCTTCAACCCTGAAGAGAAGCCAAAGTAAGAAACATGAGTGCTAATACTGCACCCAGTACCACATCTTATAGCCTCAGCAATTCAGAGTGAGAGGGGGAGAATGGGCTTTGTTCCCATGTCTAAAATCCTGAGGACATTACTGGCTAGAGTATAGGATCAGTAGATTAACATGGAGACTCCTTCAGGAAGCTGAGGGATTAATGCAAGGGATGCAGGGTAGTTAAGGAAGGGATGTGCTTCTGAGAAAAGTGTTTGAGAAGGAAAATAGTTATATTAAAAAATGTACATGTTACATGTAGAAGTAGTATCCATAAGCATAGAAATTCATACTAAAAATGCCACATTTTGTGTTTCTTACCTTGGAATTACAAATGCTTAAAACCTCACATCAAAATGCCAACCTAAAATAGAATTGATTCATTCCTGTTACTCTTTCCCCAAAATAGTTAATTTCACCTGCAATTATTAGAATGAAATGCACTTACCTTAAGGACTGGCTGCTGTTTGTGTTCTCTGCCAGCGTTTCACCAAATTCACATTCCATCCTCCTGCCTTTCTGTCTTTGTTTAACTAAGGCAGCAGCATATAGAACTCTTTTACAAATTAAGCTGCTCTTTCTTCTAGTTGGAGTGAAACCTTTTTATAACGATAATTGAGGAGAAATGAGCTAACCCTGAAAGTATAGATCAACTATGTTATCTCAGGATTTTATGGTGCATATTATGTTTTGAAGGCTAAGATTGTACTAATTTCATATAATAAGCCATATCATAAGAAATCATTACTGCCTTCATCTGAAAAGGTTGTGTAACAGCTTCTGACTTAAGTAGGAGCTCCAAATATTTCAATGCTGTGGTGAAAAAGTATAGTTGGAAGCGTGATAGAAAAATTGGTCTGTGTTTTATGGCATCCTTGATACTTTAAGAAATGTAGGTTCTACATCCAGTATTCCCTTTGGAACAATTTTGCCATTTGTTTCCTGGAACATTCCTCGTTGCTGCACCCTAGTGCCTTCAATCTAAGTCTGTCCTACCAGGTACCCCAAGGCTAGGTCTCAGCCTCCACAGAGCAGGAACTTCACTGTGTCCTAGCACCTAAAACAGTACCGGGACCATAGGAGGCACAGGCACTCAGTAAATACTGAATAGATGAATGAATTACATAGAGTGTTTGTATTCACAAACACAGATTCATAAACACAGAGTAAAAACATCCCGCAAGTAAAAAGAGCAAGATTAAAATGGAGAGGTCAGTGAGGCAGAGACAAAACATCCTATAATTGCTTCCTTCCTTTAAGAATGTCACTTCATATGCATAAACAGTAAGTTATTCTTCACATACCAAAGCTGAATAGCTTCAGCTCCTTTCATTCCAATTTTGTTGGAGTGCTTGGAGATGAAGCTCAGTCTCTAAAGGACAGAGAAGTTTCTTGCCAAAAGTCAGCCAGATGGCTCGGGACACAACTCTGAAGTCCATTCTGATGTCCAATGTTTCTTTTGATAAATAGCATGATTGTGCTGCCTGGAAAAGTAATTCCTTCTATAAGAAGGTGCTGGCAACAGAGTCATTCTGGACCATAAAAACTGTAAAAGGAAATGATAAGAGTGTCAGCAAATTCAATCAGTAGGATGAGATCAGCTCTCATTGGGTTCCTTGGATAGCCAGACAGCACATAGCAAACTCTGTGAATTAAATCTATCCAAGCCCAAACATCCAGTTTCATGCAGCACACCACATGTCTTTCTGCTACACCCGAGACATTTTCCTAATTAGAGAAAAAGAAGAGCATATGGCGGGAGGGACAGGAAGAGCAGGCACCAGGATTTTGAGGTACCTATGGGGCACTCCAGGGGAGAAATGCATAGCAGATATAAAAGGCTAAAGATCAGTAATGGGCTAAATCATAGTGACATGCATTAAACACTTGCTAGGCTCTGTGCTAAGAGCTTCACCTATGTGACCTCACTTAAACCTTGCAAGAATCCTCTGAGTACGCTCTACTTTAATCCCCATCACACAGATAAGGAAACAGAGGGTTAGAGAGATTAAATAACTTGTTCACAGCTAACAAATGGTAGAATTGAGATCTGAGCCAACGTCTTTCTGAATCCAGAGTCTGCACCCTTAATCCCCACATATACTGCCTTATAGCAGAGGGTTCTAGGCTGAATCTCCTCTTTCTCTGCCTCCCTCACAGCCAAGCCATTGTCTCTCTCCTTCACGTTCAGTTTAATTGGACCTCAACAAAAGCTGTCACTTCCTATCCCAACCACCCTACCTGTTCTTGTTGAGTGTACTGGTTAGGATGTTTTGGGATGCAACCAGCAGAATGCTCAACAGAAAGTAACCTTAATAAAGGGTTTGGTTGTTGTGGTGGTGGTGTTGTTTTCACATAACAGGAAAGCCTGAAGCTGGGCAGGCTTAGTATTTGTTTAGTAGTTCCATAATGTTATCAGAGATCCAGCCTCTTTCCATCTTTCTGCCCTGCCCTCTTCAAAGTGTTGCCTTTGATCCTCCAGCCTGTTGCCCCACGATCATAAGACAGTTGCCGTCCCTCACCCACTTGCACCCAAAGTGAGGAAGGAAGGGACAGGAACACTGCTTGGACATTTTTCCTTTTGTACGAGGCAAGAAATTAATCACATTTCCCTTCGTGTCTCATTGTGAGTGTGTTTTAGGGTCATCTCTAGCTGCAAAGGATGCTAGAGAAGCAAATATCTGGCATTTTTACAGTCTCAGATGTGGATGTCAGGTTAGGACTGACCAACATGAAAGAAGGGAAGGATTGTTGGGTAAACACTTAGAAGGTTCTGCCCCCTGTCTGCTAGTCCAGAGCACCCTTTCTAGCCCTTGCTAGACTGGCCTTTTCTTGCACATGACACTTTGCCAAATTTCCTACTACTTTAAACTCTCTTTCCAGGCCCAGCCTCCTGCCTATCTTGCCTCCTACCTCATTAGTCACTCCTTCTCAGTCTCCTCCCCCAGTACCTCTTCATCATAGGTGAAATAAGAACACTGGACTCATTCTGGATCACACAAGTGCCTCCAGGGACTAGGCCAAAAAAAAAAAAAAATGGTGGGGGAATGAGTTATGGGGAGCACTGAGGACTATGGTAAACTGCAGAATGCATGCCTGTTTAAAAACACTCAAATTCACATTTTAAAAGCTCCGGCCTAAAAAAAACTCATCTGTAGGCCGAATGTATCCTGTGGATCTTCACTTTGCAACATCTGAACGATCTCCAACACTTCAGTTCTAACATTTCTGCATGAGTTTCTCAAAGTAAGTTTAATGCTCACAGAAGCCCATTGACACTCTGAGGCCATAGGTGATACGTGCTTGTATTAGTCTGCTGGGGCTGCCATAACAAGACACCACAGATTGGGTTGCTAAAACAACAGAAATTTATTTTCCCACAGTCCTGAAGGTTAGTAGCACAAGGTCAAGGTGCCAGTAGGGCTGGTTTCTCGTGCAACCTCTCTTCCAGGCTTGCAGAAGGCCACCTCGTCACTGTGTTCTCGCATGGCCTTTCTTCTGTCCATGCATGGAGGGAGCAAGCTCTGGTATCTCTTCCTCTTCTTATAAGGGCACTAGCCCTATAGGATTAGGGCCCCACCCTCATGCTCTCATTTAACCTTTCTTGTCTCCTTATAGACTCTATCTCCAAATATAGTCACACTGGGGATTATGGTTTCAAGATATCAATTTGGGGGGGACATAGTTCAGTCCATAACAGTGCCAGTCACTGCTCACAAAGCTGAAATTTGCCAAGTAGTTTTGGCGGGGGCACTGGACAGAAAAGAGTCGTGAGGACAATCTGACTCATTTTAGAGCCACAACTACAAAGTCAGTCAGGTCATCAGAAGGTGGTGATATAGCACCTTAATGCTTACAGAACCAAATGCTTTCTTCAACCAACCCAGCCTTATAAGAAGGTAAAACGGTTGTCACCCACAAGACGTGATTGGAAAATCACAGGGCAATGTTCCTACTGAAAATGTCCTTAATAGTTCTATCTGAAATTTTATAGTTAGAAATTGATTCATTTAGAATGTTCTGATTTTGTGTTTTCAAGAGACTTTGGTTATAATGCAAATATCTATGGGCAGACTCTTACATTTGTATCAGCTAATGCCTTACGATAGCCAAGGGCAATAAATAAGGAGTAGAGAGAAAAAAGGAGGTGATAGAGAGAAAGTATATAAAAATCTGCAGCGCAGTTGGTTCTAAACACACACACACACACACATACACGCACTAGAGATTTTGATATGTCACCTCCCTTGAGAATCACTTCATAAATTACAGGAAACCAAAATGGGCAGTTTTTATTTTATAATTGAGACTATATATTGAAAATGGAGTATTTTACATGTAAATCCAGACTCTTGTCTTCATTTGAAAAGTCAGAAGATCTGGAAACACCGAGTCTACATTTCTTCATGGTAATCAGTCAGACCTGAGTAGTAGCTACTCCTATTAGATGTGGCATGCACTCTCCCATTTGTCACAGTCCTTAAGCCTATCTATTGTTATCCCTATCACTAAGAGGAATGTCAGCTGCCATTTATTGCTGTGTTTTTACTGGGGCTTTTCTATAATTAAGAAATATTTCTTATAATTATATCTATCTAAGAGTGGAAAATAAAATATTGACTAGGTAGGGCATTTCCAAAGTATGGGGAAAAGCATATGGTAGAGATTTCTGGTGTTCACCAACATCTGTGTTCTCATCTTCTTCCTGGGCCCTGCATTTCCCAGCCCTTTTGGATCTAAACCAATGGAATGTGAGCAAGTGCCACAGTGACACAGGTTGAAAGGGTTTAAAATGGATGTACCTTCTTCATACTTCTCCTCTAGACAAATGCAAAAGACTCAATGGAGGACTAGGTGATGGTGGAGCCACAAAGTGGACGTGGACTGGATCCCTGAATAACAGCCTGGAGCAGAGCCCCCTAACTTACTCTGCTCTGTAACATGAGTGAGAAATGCATTATGTTAAGCCACTGAGATCTGAGGGCTGTTTGTTATAGCAGTGAGCTATCTTGACTGCCTTGACTAAAACAGAACATCCTTTTTTTTTTGTGGAAGTGAAAACTATTTTACAAGTTTAATAAGCAACAAAGTTTGTCTCCTATTGCTTCGTACATTCACATTACCTTTCAGGTCTCTGTAGGCATCTCAACCCCGGAATAAGATAAGATGTGTAGCTAAAATTTTGTCAATTTTGTTCATCTTTTCAAAGAACCAACTCTTAGTTTTGTTAATCTTTTCTATTGTTTTCCTGCTCTCTATTCCATTTATTTCTGCTCTAGTCTTTATTATTTCCTTCCATCCGCTGACTTTGGGCTTAATTTTTCCAGTTCCTTGAGAACTAGAAAGTTAGGCTCTAGTTATGGCATTTATTTGAGATCTTTCAATTTTCTTGACGTATGAATAAGGTGTGGATGAAGAAAGATGGGTTATAACAAAGGCAAATCAAACAAGATTAGTTGCAGGAGTCAAGACTTATAGAAATGAGATGAAGATGTGTGCCTGCAGAGGGTCTGAAGAGACATAAAGAAAATCTATTTCACAATTTTTCTCAGAGCTGACACTGGCTGATTCCTTGAACTCTCCTCCACTCAATGACCTCTCTCTCCCACATACACTGTCTTTCTCTTTTATATTCAATCTATGCACAACATTTGCACTTTTTACTTCTTGATCTTGAAACAACCTTTGGATATTGGAGTTGTTTTATACACTCTCTGTCAACACGAAATGATGAATTTAAGCTTCATGGCATAGCCATTAAGGATGATTATGTCACCCTGCCTCTCCAGCTAAAGAGATTCTCTGTTTGGGAGAAAATGACTGAGGTCCAGAGCGGAAATTTCAGTTGGTTTGAATTAAGGTTTTGGAAACAAAGAAGACACACTCACACAGTCTATGTCAAGGAAAGTGGGTTAATTATAAAAAGAAACAAAAACAGAAATCTCATGGGAATCCAAGAACAGAAACAAGCAAACCCCATGAAGACAAGAGTTGCACTGAGGGAAACTCTAGGAACGTTTGCAGCAAAGTCCACACATCTTCCTTTCTATGGCAATATCACTAAAGGGACTCAGTTACTCTCTATACCTCTGTTTCTTTTGGTACAGATTCTTTCTTTTCAGCTTTATTGCGATATAACTGGCATATAACATTGTGTAAGTTGAAGGTGTACATGTGTTGATTTGATACACGTGTTGAAACGTGATTACCACCGCAGCATTAGCCAACACTTCCGTCACATCATGTAATTACCATTTCTCTGTTGGTACAGATTTTTAATTCTCCTGCATTACTAATTGACTTCCTCAGCATCTACTCTGTAACTTTTTCTACCTCAGTACTGATTCTTTCTTCTACTTACTGATTCTTTCTTCCTTATAAATAACTTCTTTTTGTGCATGACCCCTCACAACTCCTTTTTTATCTCATGACATTTACCTATGTGTGATTTTAGTCTCCCCTCAACTGCACGATCAACTCCTACTGTTACTTGCTTCTGTTTGGCTCAGTCAACCAAGAACAGATAGAGGCCAGGAATTGTGCTACTGAAAATGGCAGCCTGGGGCCACAGGGCTGTGGTCCTAGTAAGCACTGGGACTGACATTATCAAACTATTAAATCCCGATGGATAAGCTTCACAGATCTGTGGCATGTAGTTTTATCAGTGTTTATGTTGAAGCTTATGTGAATAGGCAAGGCAGGATATATGCATTCTTCAGTAAATAATCATAAACATTGGCCACAGCTAAATGTGTGAGAATACATAGTTGTCCCTAGCAGGGCTCAATCTGAAATTAATTTCACAGTACAGCTGCCTATTCCTACCTTCATCTACCAACCTTACCTGCCATGTATACATCCAGTAGTTTTTAAAATACAGGTCATTTTTAACATTTTTTGACAAAGTAATACATGCAAATAGAAATTTTCAATTATACAAGGATACCCTATAAAACATTAGGTCTCCCTGACCTCCTACCCCCGTCTCTTATTCCTTCTCCCTAAAGGTAACCATTGTGCTTCCATGATTTTTATACAAATGCATTCTTATTTAAGTGAGCAATAGTACTGTTAAAGGGAATATAAGGGAGAAAAGCAATCCTACTCAATTTGCTTGGACAAATGTGGGGGATTTATGGCCCTGAAGAATGGGCTCCTTTTCTTCTACCAGGGACACTAATGTGTCTCACTGTCCAGCTAGAAACCTCAAAAGGGAAATTCCGCAGACACAGCTGAGTACCTCCACCATGTCCCAGCAAAGGTTCTCTGTGCAAGGCAGGTAGCACCTATTAGGCTCCCTCCAAAATATGCATGAATTGTTGAATTCAAGCCAGCTTGCAGCCCTTTCAAAGAAATTCCAGATCTTACAGCAAAAACGGCCCCATTATATAAAATTGCTGCAGGAAGAAAAATCTGTCCATTCAGTAAAGGACCCACAGAAGCCCAGCCTGATAAATCAGAATATCACCTAGACCTTTGGTCCTCCCACCATCATTTGTATACCCCACTAAATTTTTCTGTCTCCAAACAACAAATGTTGAAGTTCTAAGTCAAAATAGACTTTGATGCTTTGGGAAATCCCATAAACCTTTTGACGATGAAGACAACATCTCCTTCTCTCTACTCCCATAACACAAAAATCTATGGAATTACTATGACCATCTAAAACCTCTATGGAAACCCTGTCTCGGGTTCATGCCTCCACATAATCCTCTCTCTTGTCTTTTGAGTCCAAGTAATACACTTCTGTTTGCCTCCCTTGTACTCAATTCCCAATTCTGCAATAATTTCTCAGACTGCCCCACAAGAGGAAGTTAATATTATCTTGCCCAAGAAATATCACAACATGTAATTAGCCCTCTAGATGCTGATACCCTGCCACTTCTTAATGATGATCTTGGACAGGGGTCCCCAAATTATAGCCCACAGGTCAAATCTGGTTGTTTACTTATTTATGTAAATAAAACTTTATTGAAACACAATCACACTCCTTTGTTTATGTATTGTCTGTGGCTGCTTTTGTGCTACAATGGCAGCACCGAATAGTCACAACAGACACAGTATGGCCCACAAAGCCTAAAATATTTACTATCTGGCCCTTTACAAAAAAGTGTGTTGACCCCTGGTCTGGGAGGTTAGAGGGACACTCTATCATAAGGGTGCGTTCAGCAATATACCTAAGACATGACCAACAGTGTTCTTAACATAAGAATATTTATTGCTTTCCTAACCTAAAGTCCAGAGTAAGCCAGGTTCCAATTGGTTTATAGATTCAACAGTGACACCAGAGACTCAGGATCTTTACCCTCTTCTACACTGGCATCCTCAGCTGGTTGACTTACCACTTCAGCTACAAGCATTCTCATCAGAGAGCATCCAAAAAAGAAGGAAAGTAAAAGGCAAAAGAGATTTTTTTCTTATGAAATTCTTTTTTCATCAGGAAAGTAAAGCTTTCCCAGAAAACTTTCATAGAAATTCTCTAATTGGGTTGCATGCATAGCCTTAGACCAATCACAGAGGGAACTGAGCTTGTCATGATGGGTTTGGAGCCAAGGTTGTCATGCTTGCTTGCATATTAGAATTACCTGTTGAGTAACCAGCAGATTAAAAAACACCAACATCTGTGCCCCATCTCAGACCAATTATGTCAGAATCTCTGAGGTGGGTCCTAATAGTGACATTTTTCTTTAACTCCCAAGAAGATTTCAACGAATAACCAGGAATGAGAACCACTGGTTAGACTAATTATGATTCATTTCCTGGAGCTAAGCATATAAGCATATTTTGACATGAACAAAAGCAGAGTTAATTTGTCTGGGAAGAAGATTGAACAGCTAATGGCTTTTGGGTAAGCAGCCAATAGTATTTGCCACAGTCGTGTACATGGACACTGAAGTAATTCAGGTAGATGGTGGGACTTAGGGGGAAGAGATGGTGAGCAAGAATCCACCCAGAATCCTCAATGAATGAGGAGGAGCACCCAGAAAGTTTCTGGGCAATAACTCCAAAGAGAGTAGAGCGTCATGAATTACAATGGTGAGGAACATGCGCTGGAGATCACAGGAGCTGGGGAGTATCAAGGGAAGCAAGGAATACAGGAAAGAAAGGAGTGCTGAAGATATAGTTAGTTCAGTATTGGTATGTTGAGGGTAAAGTGTCTATGTTATTTCAAGGTTGAGGTGTCTAAAAACACCCATCAGTCTGGAGTTCAAAAAAGAGTTCTTTACAGGACATTTTTTTGAGAATGGTAGGTAGGGGCTGCTAATATTTTCCCCAGAGAATAGGCATAAACTAGGTATGTCCCAAGAAAACCTTATCTATGGAGATGGTGGAAATCATGAGCCTGGGTGAGGTTGTTCCAGGAGATGTGTAAAATAGAGAGAAAGGTATAGGTCTGCACCCTGGGAAACAAAAAACATACACCGAGTCTGCTGCCGCTTGTTAATAGACTGTAGATGTATAGAATTACCCTGAACTCCTTCTTCTAAAGATAATAGAAATTTGAATGTTTTACTTGACATATTTTAAGCCATGATGCTACAATGAAATCATACTGTTTTAAGCTAATAAGAATAATATAATTGCCAGGACAAAACCAGGTCTTCTGGTTCCAGATCCCTTGGATTGAGTCCTCACTTAATCCAGACTGATTTGCACATGACTGGTAACTGCAGAATCTGAGTGACCTTTTGGTCTCCAATGAAACACCCTGGGAAAACGGTTTGCCTGCACTCAAAAACAGTGACTGCTCTACATCATTGAAGATCTTTTGTCAAGGGAATTCAATTAGCATCAGCCTGAGGTCACCTCAGGACTGCTTAAACTTTTCATCCTGTAAACTCCCCTGGGTTTTCCATGACTCATATCAACTGTCCACAGAAAAATAAGTTCACTTTTCATCTTACAGGTTCTGCAGTAGCTCTGGTCTCTCCCTCAGTATCACATCAAATCTGAAAAGAGGAAGTGCCCGAGGGGAGGCAGTAGGTGGAAAATGCCGGGTCACACATAGTTCACAGCCTTTTCCCCAAGCAGCTATTCAGAGTGCTGGGCTGCAGTCTCTGTGACTTCCTGAGAACAGCCCATGATCTCCCTATGGGTCAACTCCCAGTTTAGAAAACGCTGGGAAAACACTGGACATCTCTTCTGTATGATAACAGACTGTAGGTTCAATAGAATCCAGGAATGCTAAAATAATAACATTTGCCAAATTTGCTGTGTCAATGATTAAAGATATTAGCTTAAATCAATAGGCAAATATTTAATGTTTGCTACTTATTAGTAAAATTAAATATGCTACCTTCATTGAACTATCATAAGCTGAAAATGCCGTTCATTCAGCCTTTAGTTCAACACATACCTGAATGCCTACTATGTGCAAGTCATTGTGCAAGGCCCAAGGTGTGAAACACAATCCCTGCTTTTCAGTAAATTTAAAAGTCTAAAATCTAAATAATACCTTTGTTAAAAAACAAAAGAAGTGATATGTTATTATAATATAGCACAAGGTGTCAGAGTAAGCCCAGCGCTCATGCTAGAATTCAGATGGGTTTGATATCATGGGCCCACCAGGAGTCCACCGCATGAGGCTCTTCCTATAAAGGCATCATGAAGACAGGATCAGGCAGGTAAGCCCAGCCTGGAGGAAATGTCAGAGGGGTGCAATTCTGACAGCCTGTGGCAATTGAATGTTTCCTTTGCCTTTTGAGTAAAAGCAGAAAGAGCCACCTTCACCAACATCTGTAGGCTGTTGGGCCAGACAAGAACACAGCTTGGTACCTTTTTTCCAAAGAGGAATGTCTATTAATATGACCAAATCTCAGACAAATTCAGTCATTCAACAAATATTTATTGAAAGCCTACAAGGTGGCAGAAACAGTCACGGGGTTGTGAGGCCTAAGAAAAATCCGGTAACAAATGAATAATGTACATAAGCCACAAAGTAATCAAGCTGATGTATTCTAAATTAATGAGGCCCTTATTGGAATGGAGTGTCCAATTGATGATAAATTTTTAAAGGATGTGTGAAAGCTAAGGCAGATTCAAAGAAGAATCGTAAGGATGATTAATTGAGAAAGGAAATTAGGTTCTGTGAGGAAAAGTTAAATTAACTCCAGTTACTTAACTTGGAAAAGAGAAGACTAAGGGCTAACTTGAGTACTATCTTTATGATCAGAAAGAATTTTATGCTTTTCTTTTCCTTAAAGGCTTAGACATGAAAAAATGGGATAAAATTAAAGCATTCATTTAGGCATTGATTCAATCAATAAATACACATAATATGGGCACCTGCCTTGTTGCCTAACACAATAGGAGACTGCAGGAGCATGAAGATGAATACAGTATAACGCCGACAATAGAAGGTATTTCATCTAGACATAAGGAGGAACTCCTTTGAACAACCAAGTGATAAATCTCAAGAACTGACTGAAAGAGCATATGTAGTATAAATGCCTAGAGATTGTCAAGAAGAATATTGACTGTTATTCAAGATTATCATGATTGTTATGATCATAGAATTAGATAACTACTGAATTTCTTTTCTAGATCTGTGATACTAAAACCTGTACCCTAGTTTTACAGTCAACAATTTCCTACAAAGCAATGCTAAAAGTGCTACATAACTACAGTATATATCACTGGATTTATATTTGCCCTTTGACTAATAGTATGATTTTATGTCAAATATTCTTATGTTCATATTTTTTTTGCTGAGGAAGATTGACCCTGAGCTGACATCTGTTGCTAATCTTCCACTTTTCTTTTCTTTTCCTTCTTTCTTTTTTTTTTTTTTTTTTGCTGAGGAAGATTGACCCTGAGCTAACATCTACACCAATCTTCCTCTATTTTGTCTGTGGGGCCCCGCCACAGCGTGGTTTGATGAGCAGTGTGTAGGTCCATGCCCAGGATCCAAACCTGCGAACCCCAGGCCACCAGAGCAGAGCATGTGAATTTAACCACTATGCCACAAGGCCAGCCCCTCTTATGTTTATTTATAATTAATCTTTAATTAAAAGCAACACCTAACTCCTTAGATTTAAGGGAAAACATCTGATAATCTCTCTGACAAAGAGTTAAGAATTTAAACTCTAAATCAAGATTATTGTCAATAAACAGATTGCAGCTATAAAATGGGAAGACTGTTCAGAACGTGATAATCAACTCTATTTTAATTTGGGGTTGTCAGGTTGAATTTCCAGTATTACAGACTAGAAAACGGACTACGAAAGCTTAATCAAGTCCTTTTCAAGAAATGTATTTAGGTACATATAACCTTGAAGCATAGAGTCACACCTGGAACATTTGTTGTTTAACTAGAATGCTAGAGAGAATAGAAATATTTGAAGTTGCCTGCTAGGTATTTCTATCCGGAATCCCAGTGACGTTTCAGATTCAATACAACAAGAAAAGAGAGTGAGAAAGTAAGAGAGACAGAGAGACCTTATCTACCTTAACTCAAATCAGTTCCTTATTTTTATTATTGGTATCACCTTCTTCCCAGCGTACATAATACACAATACTCTCTATATTATGTACTCTTCCCATAATACATTATTCTCTTCTACACTTTGCCCCATTTCCTCTAGCGGTAACACTTTGCAAAACTATAGTCTATCAAACCAGGATATTTACATTGAGTCAATTCTCTGGTCTTATTCAGATTTCCCCAGTTTTGCTTGTACTCATTTGTGTGTGTGTGTTTAGTTCTGTACAATTTTATCGCTCATGCAGGTTCCTGTATCCACCATCACAGTCAAGATACTGAACCATCCCATCACTGCGAGGGCTATGTTGCCCTTTTATAAGCACACCTAACTCTCTCCCGTCTCCCTCCTCTATTCCTAACCCCTGGCAGCCACTGATCTGTCCTCGATTTCTAAAATTTTGTCATTTCGAAACTGTTACACAAATGGAATCACACAGTATGTACCCTTCGAGGACTGGGTTTTTTTATTTTTTAGTATAATACTCTAGAGATTCATTCAAGTTATTGCATTTATCAATAGTTTGTTCCTTTCTATTGCTGAGTAGTATTCCATGGTATGTTTTTACCGCAGTTCGTTTAACCATTCACCTGCTGAAGGACATCTGTGCTGATACTAGCTTTGGCTAATCCAAATAAATCTGCAATGGACAGGTTCATTCATGTACAGGTTTTTGTGTGAGTATATATTTTCACTTCCCTGGGATAAATTCCCAGGAATACAATTGCTGGGTCATTTGGTAGTTCAATGTTTAGGTTTTTTTTTTTTAAGAAACTACCAAACTGTGTTCCAGAATGACTGTACCATTTTACAGCCCCACTAGATTTGCATGGGTAATTGAGTTTCTCAGCATTCTTGCCAGCGTTTGGTGTTACCGCTATTTTTTACATTAGCCATTCGGATTGATGAGTGGTGCCATGTGATTAGTTTTATAAAAGAGGGATGAACCTGTGTCTCTAGGAGGTGGGGGGGGGGGGTGGAGGGGAGGAAAGGTGTGGGTAGAAAACACCCATAAAGGAGATAAGATTTGAGTTAGGTTTTTAAAAACTGAGTAGATCTTCAGAAACTAGAAGAGAAAGGAAAGATAGATGTGGGATAGCAAATAAAATGCTCAAAATGGGAGAGATATGAGAGAGCATGAAGAATGGAGAGAAGATGCACAGGGGTGGAGCCCAGAGTGCCGGGAAGGGAATAGGGAAGGGAATCAGTGCCGATGGAAGAAGACTTTTGTGTGTCATGTCAGGGATTTCAGCTGTGCTGCAGGTAAGAGGCGGTCTAGGCTACAATGAGGCAGGCACAGGATTGTTTCCGGTCAGTGTCCATGTGCTCCCACATTGTCTCCCATATCTGTCCCCTCCTCTCCTTTCTTACTGCCACTCTCCTGCCTCAGAGGCTCACCTGGAGAACCCCGCTTCAATCTACCCTATGCTGATGCCGGAGCCGTTGTCCTAAACACTACAGTTCACCGTGTTTGATTTCTCTCCTTGGAAATCCTCACTGACCCTCCTTCTCATGCAGAGCAAACACCAAACTCCTCAGAGCAGAGAGCAGTCCTAGAACAGAGGTGACGTGACCCCCTGCTCCCCTCTAGGAAGGTAAGCACCAGCTTTACGGGACTGATTTCTAGTCCCCATGTGCTAGTGCCTTTTCCAGCTTCCTGGCTGGAAACTCATGTTTCCTCTGCCTCCTTCTGAGCCTGTGGAAATGCTCCTGATCCTTAAAGAGTCAGGCTCAATATGGCTTTCTTTTGTGAAGATCTCCTAATCCCTTCCCCCCCACCCCCTGACTTTATGCTATTACTCTTACTTTAGGATCCCCATCATTTTGCCTATATCATCACTAAAGTATTTATTTCATCCTGCCTTGCATTATGGTTTACAAGCTTCTCTCCTCCGATAGACTGTAAACTGATTCCAGGTGTGGTGATATGGATGTAAAGTACAAACTTGAGTTGTCGGCCATTTATCGAATATCAACACACCTATGTGCCAAGGATTTGGCTGTACCCTGGGGAAGGGATACAAACTCTCGAAGAGTCTGGAATCTAGGAAAGCGATATGATATGTTAAAAATAATAATAACACAGGCCGAATATGATTTGTCTCGAGTACAAATAAAGAGCTATTTTTATTCCATGTATATCTAAAATGTGATTCCGTGTCTAACTTTGTTTCATTTGAGGTTCCCTAGAAAGATTTTCCAACAATAAAAAAACAGAAACAAAAAAAAAAAGTACCAGGCTTGTCAAAAATGTGGCAAAGTCTTTTATTAAATTTTTAGTCTTCGCTTCTGTTTATTTAACTGTAGTGTAAACTTGCTATTTTCTCACAAATAATTAAACATGATAGTGTATTCAAAAGTGTTTCTACACAATGAGGACACTTAGAATAAGAGGAACAAAAAAGAACATGGTATTATAGTTTAAAAACTCCTTGTAACATATTTCTGTGGACCCGAAATCCACTTCCGACAAATTTGTGAAAATGCAGAAAGCGAGCTGCACATCAAGAATGTTGGCAGCTCCAGACATTTTTCAAATACAAGGTCTCAAATGACAAGACTCCCAAGAGGAAGGTCAAGGTGACCACTCTATCTGTTAGATGTGACCAGACTATTTTTTAATAGTTTTCATTAACAATGATAAAAATATAATCAGAAACATTAGAACAAATATATACACGATGATGGGCCAATGAATGTGTTGATCTAACTTGAAATTTGTCAGGAAAACTTGACGTCTCCTGCCCCCTTTTTTTTTCATAATTTACATAAGTTATTCTCTAAATCAAGACCAAGTAAATGTCACCTTTTTCTCTAACAGAATCAGTATTCTATTCCTATAGTGTACTGATGGCACTCAACATGTCTTCAATTTAAAGAAGGGATATGTCATACTGCCCTTTAACGGATATAAGATAAATACCATAAATATGTAGAGGTTACAGGATTGGTGGTTATTCTCTTGCCTGGACACACAATCATTAGGAGCCAAGTGCTAGGACTATCTTTGGAGTTCTCACATGAACTAGATTTTTATTTGTTTTTATTTCCTCAGGTCAAGCAGATATTCTTTAGTTTCAAAAGAAATTCAGAAACACTGAGGTCATGATTTTTATTAACTCCTAAAATCATAGCCAATATTTCAACTGCATCTTTTGATGGACCCTTAATCAGTTTTTAATCACATTCGCCACAAGTACCAGGCACTGTAATCAAAATTTCCCTCTAACTTATTGGACCTGAGAGGAGAATAATCTTTTGGAAATTTCAACACATGCTTAGCTGAACACAGATATTCCCTTGGAGCCAAATTTTATTTTAGCCCTCTTTTCTGATTAGAAAATGAAAATGAAAAATATTTAACCATTAAGTGTATCAAAAAAATTGAATGGCTGTCTGTACCTTCAAGGGGAAGTTTAGCCATTAACAGATCATAGTTACGAATAAAACTGATTCATATAAATGTTTCAACTTTTGTGCTTTTCTCCTTCTCCTTTAATATTGAAGAAAGTCAGAAGGAGACTAGAGGAAGGGAACAAGGAAGAACCTTGGAGGGAAGTCAGAGGGTAGAAAGGGAGCCATGGTGGGGAAAAGCAATCAAAGTTTTTGATGGATCTATGTCATTGTATTAGAGTGTAAGAAGAAAATAAATTCAAACAGGAAAAAAGGAGAGAGACTACAAAACTCTGCCAATGCTTCAATAACTATAAAAATAAGGCTAATACAAATGCTTCCCTTCTGGTTAGTGTTTCGAATTTACAGTGCACTTTCACCATACGCAGTGTTTTCCCTAATCTTCACAATAACTCTTCGAGGTAACAAAAAATTTAGTTTCACGCCACCTAATTCTGCAGCATTCAACCACAGGAATGGCATACCTTCTCTCAGTGGCTCTCTGCATAGAATCTGCATTCTCTGTCTTTAGATATGCAAGCAGAGCAGTGGACTCAAGCAAACATGGCATGAATAAGGTCGGATAAGACTGTATTGATCCGACAAGATCAATACAAGGAAACCATTGTTGGTTTCCTGTGTGTATCTGACCCTACTGCTCAGTGCTTAGATCAGATGATGTCCACATTCTAGAAGCTGCTTCTTTACTCAATGTGACTTCTGATAATGTGGTCAGTGCAAGACGTTCTCCCTTAATGACAAATTTGATGGAATTAAAAGGCAATGCTGGGGGTTTCTCTATGAATAAGACAATTCTGCAGTGTTATCTGACAAATCTTTAATTTTTAATTTAATTTGATCCCAATTAAATCCACATGAATGGAACACTAACTGAAAAACTCTTGCCAAGCTCTTCATCCTATTTGTGAAATTTAAGCCTCCAAACAGCAATTAGTGAGTAGGAAATAAATGATAACAGTTTCTAACAGAGATGGATTTACAAAAACATTTTACATCTTTTGTTAGTTTGTCATCTAGGACATGTTTAGTCTAAAATAAAGCAGAAGCCATGAATATTATCATTGTGGCCTGGGCTCTGGCTACACGAGACACATATGGCCTCAGACAGAGCACATTGAGTCAGCACTGTGGTCTAAAACGAGGAGAAATGAGTCCTAGACTGCAGCTCGTGTCCATGGAGTGGAGCCCCACGTGGACTCAACAGCTAATGGAGTTGAGTCATCAGTGTCTAGGGACTAAGCCAATTATTTCCCAACTGAGGAGCTTTTTCAGGATACAGATTCCCAGACCGTACCCTGAATCTAATATACCACATCTCCTGGAACGGGGCCTACGGATCTGCACTTCTCAAAAGCTTTCCAGTTGATTGGACAATCAGTAAGTTTTGGGAAACAGAGGGCTAAAACTAAAATTATTCTAAGTGGGCATAAAGGGGAGGGAGGAGTTCTCCATCTGCTCACAGACAGAAAAAGCCTCCTTAAACTATTTCTCCAGCATCCAGTGTTGCTAACTAGAAGTCTGATTACAATTTGACTCTGATTCCTTTCTCGGCCATCTGTTTGTTTTATTGATTGATTGATTTTCTCTCTGGAAGCTTTAAAATTTGGAGACCAGAAGTTTCATTAGGATGTAGCTATAAAAGGCCACTCTATTAATCTGAACACTCAAAACCTTCAGCTCAGGGGAAATTCTGCTCTCTCCTTTTCATCTCTTCCATTTTTAAAACAACTCATGTTTTAATTTTTCATTCATTTTCTTCCATCATTTTCTCTTTTTTCTCCAGGTTTTGAAACTTTATTGTCCAGAATACTAATTCAGCCTTTTGCAACATTCATTGTGTTTTTCATACATTGCATTTGATTTTTTCTACTTTGCCACTGAGATTTTTAATTTCTAGAATCAATTTATGTCCTCTAATTTATTCATCTTCATAGGAGCCTTTTCCTCCCCTTCTCCATCTTCCTCCTTCTTTGCCTTTCTTTTAATGGATAATAGCCACTTGATTCTCTCTAAAGATACTTTAAAAGTGTTTTTTGTTAAGTTTTCTTCTCTTCCTTGAATTAGTTCTCTTATAACCTTGAATCAATGGTTCTGTTAGTTCATCTTAGTCCTTCTATTGGTTTCCATCAACTATCTGGTGATATGTGATTGCCCCTTAATAGCTGGCATAAGATTACTTCTGCAGTGATATAATTCTGATGTTCCATCGGGTCTCAACTTTGATTGAAAACCCTGCTCCTAGTCTTTACATAAATGGTTAAGATGCGTCAACTGGACAACATCCCTTAAGGCTTCCTGGCATGGGCTGGTAGGTAAGCTAGGTACCCATCCTCTTGACAACTTAAGAAGATAGGCACTTTGGCCAAGGAGCACTCCAGAGCTTGAACCTCCTGGCAGAGCAATCTGTCCCCTTTTTTCCTCCTTGCCTGTAGTGTCTCAAGTCACCAAATGATCTGCTCTCCTTTTCACTCACACCTCTAAAGGATTTATTTTGGTAATGTCTTTTGGGTTTATCCTGACATTGAATTCCACTTGCACCTGTCCTTTAGGATAGTGGAGGAAGTGAAAGAACTGCACCATTCTGTTGTTCAGATTTCAGCTCCTGTTTAATTGCTCCTACGGTTATTCCTTCTGCCCGCTCTCCTCTATACGGGGTCACTCTGAGCTTTGAGGTTTTCAAGACTGCATCCTTTCTAATTTGCAAAAATTCTCATGAATTTCTGCCTGTTGATAACATTCTTCCTCCTTTTCCAACATTGTTCTCAATATGTATATATATTTTTCAGCCACATAAGGGATTCCGGGGCAAGAGGAAATTTAGATGTGTTCAGTCCAATCTTCTCCTACAATATCTTCTCTTAGATTCCTCCCATATTAAACCACTGACACATTCAACCACAGGAAGTCACAAACACAAACATTAAACCCCATCATTCCTAAAATACATAAGAAACCAGTAAAAAAAAAAAACCCACAAAACTCACAGGCTAACGATATCTGTTTCTTTGTGAAAGCATAAATAGATGAATTATCTTATATTTAGCCATTCTTTTTTTATTTTCTTTTTCAAGAAAAGCAGTTCTATCTGACAAGATATCTTCTTTGGTAAAGAGGAACATCACTATAGTTGATAAAGGATACCATTCAACTACATATAACAGTTTCTATCATTTTCAAAATATTTGGTCTCAGAGAAACCTAAAGTGAATTCATCATCACGGTCCATTGTGTCATATAAGTTTATAATAGGCAGGATGCCTACAAGATATTGCGAAAATCTGCCTTAATCATCAGTCTCTCAGATGGTTATAGACCATCTGTAGTTGCTAGTTACACAAGGAAACTGTCTCTTGCCAAAGCACGGAACACCTGCAGAGGATTACAACCTCCTATTAATCTGCATACATGCTTCCCTCGGACGTTGAATTTTGCAATCACATTATTTGCAATTTATAAATGTCACTCAGACACTTATTATTGCCCATCTGCCCAGAGTGCAGAATCAGGAATCCCTCTGAATTCACACACCAGTTCTATGTGTTCACAGTAACATTAATCATAAGTATACATATCATCCAGTTGTGGCGTAAACTCAAAAGTAAGGGCTTTAGAATCTCCTTATCCTATTTCCAGTTCACTTCTAGAGGGTAAATAGGGAAAGAAAAATGATCTGTGACAAGAACTTGTCTGTCATCCACTCATGACATGGCTTTCAATTTGGCCTTGAGGTGATGGGAGACGACATTCTATGTGGACAAAAGTATAAGGGAGAGAAGCAAAGAGCATCTATAGTAATCGGTAAGTTGTCCAGATCGCCCAGAGTAGCAAACTGAAATGTTTAAAAAGGGGGCCAAAGAGCCATCAAAGTAAGTTAAAAGCATTTCTAAACACCAAGAGATGGAAACAGAGCTGAATTGACAGTGCCAAAAATAGTGATTATTCTTTTCCCTGTGAATTTATAAACATTCTTAAATCAGCCATGTCATAGTAGGCCTCTCCAAAGTTATGGATTAATAGCAAGCCACCACGTAAGTATAAAGGAAAGAATCTGAAGAAAATCAATGCACACGCTAGTGGAAGATCTTACAGCATAAGTACTATGTAGGCAAAACCTGCCTTGGGTCCCAGAGAGCCAGGGGTCTCATAATGTTAAAATGACACATAATCATATGCAAAGACAATTGATTTCATTTTGATGGCCTAAGTTTAAAATATTTTCTGGTGAAGATTGTGTATGTCATGTCACATTGAATTTGGAAAGTGAAGTAATTGTATTATGACCTTTTATTTGTGTATGGGAATGTATTGGACGAAGAAATCTAAAAATGTATGAGGTGTTTCAGGCAGGAAAGTCTGGAGAATAAGGTATCCCTGCTATATTAGTTTGCTAGGGCTGCCTTCCCTCTGTACCCATGTCCAAATTTCCCCTTCTTATAAGGACACCAGTCATATTGGATTAGGGCCCACCCTGATGGCCTTATTTTAACTTACTTACCTCTATAAATATTCTATCTCCAAATATAGTCACATTCTGAGTTACTAGCTGTTAGGACTTCAACACATGAATTTTTGAAAAGACACAATTCAGCCCTTAGCACATGGTATATATCTTTACTAAGTTGTTGTTGTTTTTTTTTTTAAGAGAGCCACAGTGAATGGAGGGGAAAGTCTTACCACTTAATTCCAAATAAATAAGTTCACCAGAGCCCACATAACTGCATTAAATGTCAAGCAAGAGCCCACACTAGATGAAGAAAGGAATTCTAGATATTCTCGACTGGAAAAGAAGTAGTCACAATCTGATGGAGACATGTTGGTCCTTGCACTTGGCTCTTACAGATTCGTACTAACAATGATAATATCCAAAGGTATAGATTGCCCAACAAATTAGAGGGACATTTTTAATTGCAAGTGAACAAATAATCTAGGATTATTTAAGATGAGATCAGAGTGAATTATGTATGAAGCTCCTTTACCGGAAACATGATAAAGTATTCATGGTGATATCATGATATGGCATAACAAATCAATGATATGGTCTATCCTAACTTTTTCTCAGTTTCTGGTATCTGTATATAGATTGATTTTCATTATTAGGATAAGATTATTGATTGAGGCATTTCGCTTTTTTGTTTTTAGGGTTTTTTTCCTAGAGGAACGTCATTGAATAGGATTGAGTAGGAATATGAGTAACATGAAATTTCCCGGCTTTTTGACCCTTTCTAAAAAGTCAGGCAGACCTGCCAAGATAATGAGTGAGGGCTAGCCTATCACTTCATGCAAACATCTTCCATTCCAAATTTTTCACCATGAAACATCCAGGCATTTAAAATAAAAAGCTGTAACAAATCTGCTTCAATCGAGTTTTTTACTTTAGCTTCACATTCCCCGCTCCAGACCTCATCAGCTGTCTGGAAATGCCACCAAACAGTCTAGGTTGAAAAAAGTCAAAAGCATTGATGCTTCTAAGCAAACACACAGTCCTCCCTTCTGACTATCAATAGCAGCTTCAAACACCATGAGGTGATGCTGGGACCCGCTTGATTTACCTTGGGATGTAACCTGTTTTAGCTCTTGTGTTGGCGACTCACTGAACACATCTCTTTTATTAATCCTTGTATCTATTGCTATCAATCAACACTGGGGCTGAAACAGCTTTCCCGAATGTCAGAAATAAACAGTGTTTTCCTGTAAGCTCAGAGGAAAAAAAAAAAGATCAGGGCATTGGATATATAAAACCATATGCTGGATGCGTTTGGCTTAGAAAGCTAAATGTTTTTGAAATCTGTCCTTTAAAAGTTGGAGCCTAGTCTAAAATTTTGCTTGTCCCTACCCAGCTTCTAGGGGACATAATTTGTCTATCCGAGTTCTTTTCAGTTTTCTGGTATCTATATAGAGGTTTATTTTCACTATTAGGACAAGATTATTGGTTAAAATGTTTTTTGTTGCTGGTTTTTGCTTGTACGTTTGTTAATTTGCAAGAGTTCCATTTCCCGTTCATTGGTTTTTCCTGAACAGACCTCTGTCTCTGCTTACCATAGTTCATAACTAGAGTTACTTTGAATCTTCTCTTTAAGTGGGAAGGGAGTTGGGGACTTGGTCTCCCTAAGAAAGAGACAAAATACAAACAAATTTAATAATGAAACCTTCTCTTTGGTATAAATCTTAGAAAAATCTTCATGCGTGTGCTCAGAGACATATAAAAATCCTTAAGAAATATTGTTTGAAGTAGCAATAAATAGGGCAACTGTGTCTGCTGATGGAGAAGTGGTGAATGAACTGTGGGATCTCAAAGCAGTGGACTACTATGTGGCAGTTAAAGGAATGAGGTGGACCTGCACGATGCAGCAGATGTTTACCAGATCTCTGCGTGTGTTTTGTTTTGCTTCTGGCTATCCAGCTTGCAGACCCATTTCTTATTTGAAGGAAATTCTCCTTTCACAAGATAGGAACACTTGGTAGACTTGATGTGTGGCTTGCCCATCCCCTCTATGTTCCCCTGGGTGGGCTAGAAAAACATCCTTTATGCCAAAGCCTTTGGATATTTGGTAAAGGAGATACCAACGTCCAGGACATTTAGAAACAAGTATTAGAACAGTACCTGAAGCATAGTAAGTGCTCGAGAAATGTTAGTTAGTCTTATTATCCATCTATGCAGAAACCTACAGCATTAACTGGGATAACTTTGCACTGGGGAATGTGAAACCCAAACTTTTTGTAATATTCCACTCTGACTCTGAGCGAACACTAATTCCTGGGGGCCCAGAATACACTCTACTTGTCAGAGCGAGGGTGTAGGGAATTTGGATTAAAAAATGGAATGTTGGCAGGCTTATAGGTGGGTCCAGGAGGGCCCTGAATTACACGGCTTTTGGTAAATACAAACTTAGGAGCTGAAGAACTTATACCCTTAATCAATCTTAGAGCCCTCCATATTAGCTTCCTTATTCACAGAGTAAAGAATATAGGAGTAAATAACAAATGAAATATTCTGGGGTCCGGCCCGGTGGCGCAGCGGTTAAGTTCACACGTTCCGCTTTTCGGCGGCCCAGGGTTCGCCGGTTCGGATCCCGGGTGCTGATATGGCACCGCTTGGCAAGCCATGCTGTGGTAGGCATCCCACATATAAAGTAGAGGAAGATGGGCACGGATGTTAGCTCAGGGCCAGGCTTCCTCAGCAAAAAGAGGAGGACTGGCAGTAGTTAGCTCAGGGCTAATCTTCCTCAAAAAGAAAAAAAAAAGAAATATTCTGGAACACCTCCACCTATCACAATATTCAACCAAAAGCCATACTGCAATTCTGGGAGCCGGCCAATGTGGTAACACCAGTGAAGATTTGAAATATATGGGTGGAGATTTCTATTCTGCTGTCGTTTAATTCTCCAGCTTGGTTGGTCAAAGAAAGAGATGGATGGATGCTGGAGAGTAACAGCAAGGGAATATAATCCATGAAGTAAAGCTGCTCGCAGAAGCACTCCATTATCAAATATAAGTGGATTTAAGGATGAGGTTTGAGCAGTTCTGAAAATCCAAGTAAATTGAAAAGAAGATTGCATATACTTATTCCGGTCCAATTGCAAAGCTGTGGTATTGCTGAGCTGGATCTTGGAAGCTATTGCCATCAGACTGTGACTACCCTGGCCCATCTGGCAGAACCATCCCTCTCAAGAGAAAAGGCATCACATATCCCTGGACTGGTGCCATTGCACATTGAGTTTATTTAAAGCCCCCTTGTTCCGAGTCCAGGATCACCAAGAAACTCTGATTCCCAAGTTATTTAACTTTGGGAAAAGAACAGACTGATGACACAAATTTTATTCTTGAAGTCATTGTATTTTTTCCACAATTTCTAACCATGATGAAGCTTCTCCTGGAGGTTTGTCTACAGGGAAGGAGACTGTTGATCATGCTCTCACGTGTACTGCCAGACCACATAGTTGTATTTTCCTTTGTTAATAAATAAATTACCATTCTTGTGTCTACCTCAGTCATGCAAGTATTTTGGTAAGTATGAGTCAGATACTCAGGGCTTGGTTACTCCTGGGAAATACAAGTAATTGGGACTTGAAAAGATGACCAAATCTAGCTGCCCTCTCTTTTAGATGACACGGCATGCAGAAACACATGTCCATTTGGAACATCTTTAAATTTTTTCATTTCCTCCCTCTTCCTTCAGCTGTTAGTAACATTCATTCTGTACCTGAGCTTAAATTTTTATTCCTTCATCCCTATTGCATGATAATTTGATTTCCATTTACACTTCTAGAAACTTTAGTGTGAAGACCTTTGCTGGGAACCCATGGTTTTGTTGATATTGTGGTTGTTGCTGTTTGTCACATGATGGAACATTGGTCAAGGCCCAATTTTTCCTTCTCTATCCAGCTATGTCTAGAAACAATTGTTACTTGATATCCACATCACTAGAAAACTGGCTTCTTTGTGGGTTCATGGGATTTTTTTCCCCACAGATACATATGCTTATTGGTGGCTTTCTCAAGAACTCCTTGCATCTGCCTGATGCCCAAACCTGCTGCCAAAGCCAATACTCTTTATTTCCTGAGTCTTACTTAAATACATTAATCTGGATTAAATCAAGCAGTTTTCTGCTGACCCATCAAAAAGTCAACTCCAGAAATGATTAAACTTTTCTCGAGTCCTCTTACAAACAAGTACTGGGCTGCCCAGAGATTTATCTTGGCAAAACTTCAACACAGCAAAGCTAGGGCATGCTGGGTAGAAACCCCATCACTAATCCTCAAAGAGGTGACTGAGTTTACTTGGTATTCACATTTGGCCTTTGGCCAGACGTGTAGAAAGTTTTCCTTAGTGACAAAATAGAACTAAAGGCATTCAGGAGAGAAAGGGAGAAATGGAGGGGAGGGAGGGGGAAAGGAGAGTAGAAACACATAAATAAGAAATATGTGGCTTTGGACTTATGTGTCAGAACAATGTGTTACACTCAAATCCCAAATATGGGTTGAAATTTGTTTTACATTGTATTATTTTTCTAATTGGCTTGCTGAGAGTGAATTCCCAAAGCGGACCTGCTATATCCTGAGATTTAACAATGGAAGAGGATGGAACTTTTAAAAATTGTTTTAAAAATCATTAGTTCTCCATTTCATGAGTTAGCATCTGAATCATAACAGAATAAATGTCTCACCTAAAAAAAGAGAGATGTGTTAGAATTCCCATATAAGGTTAGTATTTTTGAACTATTTTCAAACCTAGTAGTTGTATCACCTAAGATTGGGTTTAGATTTATTACATTTTGGAAAGTCACTTTTTTCAAAGGTAAAAGGATCTTAAACTAGAGTAGTTAGTAAATAATTATGCTTCTTTTTTTTATGGTTTGGTCTGCTTGGAAGATGTCCCATTTTAAAAATATGCTTCAATTAACTAATCACTTTTGTGTGGAACAACCTAAACATCACAGTGGTTATATCTGAATTTGAACTTATCCATCTGAAAAAAAATTAATTAACATATAGGACATTTTAATTTTTCAGGCCTCCTCGACAGGAAAAATTTGTCCTAAATCAACAAACTAGAAATTTAAAAGAAAATACACAACACACACTTATATAAATATAAAAACAATAACGAAGATGGAATTTACATCTTTAGAAGCCAGCTAGCTCATTTTGCAGATGAGAAAACTGAGATCCAGTGAGTTATAAATAGATGACTTCTGGTTTCAAAATAGTCAAAATATTTTTGTCCTCTTCTTTTAAAAATCACTCTCAAAAAACATAGATAACAAAAAACAGAAACAAAAACTTTAACTTCAGTGCAACTAGGAGATCTCTATAACCCTGAACCAAACGTATGAAAGCAGAGACCGGATGGAGAAATGGTAAATGACGTAGCAGGCAGCAGAAGATTAAATCTACAACAGCATGATACAAATGAGAAACAAGCCCTTCTGATCCTCAGAATCCTGGAAGGTCTCAGGAAATGGTGGCAGCAGTCCTATGGAAGCCAGTTGGAAAGTCTGTTCAAGGAGTGGTGAGAACTTTAGGTTTCCACTTCAGGCAACACACCTTTCCCATCACCAACAAAGTACTGAACAGAGGCTCGAGATGGGGACCCAAGCACAGAGGAGGGGGAGATGTGGTGCCTTGCTGAAAACTGGAGGATTAAATTTTATCTGCATAATAAACAGTGAAACTTCCAGACCCTCTGCCTGCCCCAAGTTAGCATGCTAAAAGCCATTGTGATACCCTTGACGCAGGAAGTTGGAAGATCCTCTTTCTGAGAATTGTTCCAGAATAAAATTCTACAGAAACTCACATCTGGAAGGAAAAGCCTGCTGACCATCTTGATGATATCCACCAGTCTGTAAGCCCCAGCCAAATACACCAATTCCAATCAGTATTTTGCAGCTTCCCTCTTAAATATAAACAGTCAAGAGTGATCAGACATTTGAGAAATGTGAAAGCTGGAGATCAGATCTGGCTTGGTGGGCTTTGTGATAATTATGACAGCCCAAAGAGAAAGCCCAGAGGGAAGCCAACTTCTAGAGGGATGCAGAACCAAGACTGAAAAAATAATTTGGTTCTGATTATATCAGTACCTTGGATCTAGCAGTGCTCAAACAAGAAACACCCTGGACTTTTCAGATATACGAGCCAATAAGTTCCCTTTCTTGCTTAAGCCAGTTTGGATCAGGTTTCTATCACTTGAACTAAAAAATCCTGACTAATACAATCATGCATTTATATATAAGTAGATTCAAGATAAAACTTTACGGTATAATCTCCTTCCTTAGATTATGTAAGCTAAACCTCCCATAGATGTGTCACATCCAAATAGTCTTCCAGCACAAATATATATCATATTAATAGTAGAGCCTAAAAGTTCTTTTTAATCTAATTCCCCAACATCAAGCATACTTAATAAGGAGTGAGAAATGATCAATAAATGTTTATTGAATGATCTGAAAATAACAGACTGAATAAATGAATAAATAATGTAGACCCCTGACCTTGTCTAACATCAATCCACACAATATAGATTCTCTGTATAGATTATCATTAATCCTAATTTAATGATTTCCAGGAATCACTGGAAACTCCTGTCTCCTTCAGTGGAAAGAAAGATATTCAATTAGCTTTATCTAATGCAAATAGGATGTGCCTACAATATTCTTAGTGCTTGGTTAAAGATTGGAAAAAAGCAAGTTAAATTGGCATGGTTCTTGTCACCCAGGAACTCGTCAGTTAGTATGGATGATGCATAGGGAGAGCACTCAGAAAATATGAATATACAACTATATGTACGTTGTTAAACATAATTATTTTTTCAAAAATTCCTCACATGATACCAAATCCCTTCACCATCCTGGGAGTTCTCCTCTAAATATGCACCAATTTGTTTGCACAATAGTAATAATTGAATTAACTTAGTAAGCAATTACTCTGTGCCATGTATTGTGCTAAGTTCTTTATATACGTTACTATTTAACTTCTCATAACAATTGCATATGATAAAACAGAAGATAATTTATCTGAGAGTTTAAAATCATAAGCACTCAAATATCTAATTTATTCATAAAAAAGAAGTTTTTCTCTGATCGTCCATTTTTAGTCGCTCTATGTAATAATAGAAGATCACTTGGCTACAACATGCTGTGCTAAGAGATGGTGTGATCTCCAAGGCTGCAAATGACAGGCAGGTGATGAAGAAACGGACCAGGTGGTGTGGATTATAAAGGATGGTTAGAAAATGATTCTGACGAGGCTCTTTGATGCTGTGAAAATTTCGTAAATCCCTTGGAACAAAATTTATTCACTGGTGAGCAGAAGTGACTCCAGATGTAGGGAGGCAGAGAGCCTTGAAAATGAAGGACGAAACAGCAAGCAGAAGCGCCTGCCTGATCTTTTCAAAAACCTATTGCATCGTCCTCTCCTGTGGCTGCTAGGAACAAGTTTCATGTTTTAAAATAAATTTTGTTTTCAAAAATATTACTACACGCTTTTTTTTTTTTTACCACTTTTTAGGTAATGACTGTGGTTTATAAATTTTGATTTTGCAGTAAAAATTGGTTAGACAAAATATATTAATTATATATAATGTTTACATCATTAAAATGTAGATTGTATGTGATATATATTTTCCTTTTACAGGTAAACAAATGTTTTCGTTCAATGCAAAACATCCACAGATGTGCAATAAATTCTTTAAGTGATTCGCATGACACTTAAGGCAAAAAAAAAGATTCTGTAAGGCATGTATGCGTTTTTTTTCTTGAGAAAGATTAGCCCTGAGCTAACTGCAGTCAATCCTCCTCTTTTTGCTGAGGAAGAGTGGACCTGAGCTAACATCCATGCCCATCTTCCTCTACTTTATATGTGGGATGCCTACCACAGCATGGCGGGCTAAGCGAGTGCCACGTCCGCACCCGGGATCCGAACCGGCAAACCCCGGGCCGCCAAAGCAGAACATGTGCACTTAACCGCTGCGCCACTGGGCCGGCCCCCATGTATGCGTTTTAAATTTATTTTTGCCATATGTGACATCTCATATTATATACCAAAACTATCAGACTAAAATATCTTTTGTAAATTATTGTCTTCTTTTGATGTTAAAATACCCAAATTAAGAAACATTATCGAGAATGGGTCAGGCCCTGACAGTCTAAGTAAATAATCTTTCACTGTAGGTATTAGTATTCACACTTAATTGATGGGAAAACTGGGGCTCAGAGATGTTAAGTAACTTACCCAAAGTCAAACAGATAATAGTTGGCGGATTCAATTTCAAATTCTTGTCTCTGTTATTCCAAAGCCCATGCTATTAACCAGCGTGATATCCGATTCAAAGAGTAACAAGGACCAAACGACCAAACGAAATGCAATCTGACTGGTCTGGCCTGGCCCACATGCAGTACAGCGTATCGTGCCAGGTCAGCAGTGTATAAAGGATACTAGAATAACTCCACGAGCTCAAGGAGTTTTGCCTGTTTTGTTCACTGTTTGTTCCAGAACCTATGACAATTACTAATACATAAGAAGCACTTAATAAATATTTATAGAAGAAATGGAAAAATAATGACTTCCCTTTACTTACTGTTAACACATCCTCATGCTTCACTTGTTCAGCAATGAAGAGATAACAGTGTATTATATTTGCATCTGACTAAAACTCCTGTTTTTTTCTGACAAGCAAATGCTAAGTCACAACTCTTCCATCACGTAATTGTAAGTGTGTTAAAATTAGTATTTATTTATTCATTCAACAAATATTTGTTAGATGCCTACAATATGCTGGCATATCTAGGTATTTGAGATGCGTCAGCAAACAGATCAAAAAACTCTGCTCTCGTGGAACTTGTGTTCTTGAGGGGGAGAAAGACAACAAATAATAAATAATATAGTATTCTGGAAATACTATAGTAAATAATATAGTATTCTGGAAAATAACAAGTGCTAGGTAAAAAGAAAAAGCAGAGCAGGATCAGAAGTGCCAGGGGTTGGGTTAGAAGGTGCCATTGCCAGTATTTAGTAGTGTGCCAGAGTAGACCTACTCAGAAGGTGACACTTGAGCAGAAAGTGGCAGAATTAGGCATGTAGGCGTCTGGGGGAAGAGTGCTCCACGCAGAGGGAAGAGACAACTCAGACCCTAAGGTGGGAATGCGACTGGTGTGTTTGAGCAGCAGCAAGCAGGCCATTGTGACCGGAGCAGAGTGAGCAAGGGGAGCCCAGGAGATGAAGCAGAAGTAGTGGGAGGAGAGGCAGAGCACGCAGGGTCTTGTGGCCACCGTGAGGTTCTGACTTTTACTCTAAATGAAAGGTAGCAGGGTTTTCAGCAGAGGCTGCCAGGCTGAGCGTAGACTAAAGGGGCCAAAAGTAGAAGCAGAAAGACCGTGGCGAGTTTATTGTGGTAATCCAGCCTAGAGATAATAGTGCCTTGAATCAGGGTGGGAACAGTGGTGGTGATGAGATGCAATGAGATTTTGCATATATTTTGAAAGGAGTGTCTGTTATTAATTATATTAAATTCTTTTTGGTGTAACATAATTGGTGTATGATAAAGACAGCATTAAATCAATCATTCATTCATCTATTCAAAAAATTTTACTGATAGATACTAAGCACCAGATGCTGTGGATATAAAGTTAAATAAGATTGGTCTTTGACCTCAATAATTTCGCAGGCTAGGGGCCAGCCCAGTGTTGTAGTGGTTAAGTTCCCACCCTCTGTTTTGGCAGGCCAGGATTTGCTGGTTCAGATCCTGGGCATGGACCTACACACTGCTCATTAAGCCATGCTGAGGTGGCGTTCCACGTAGAAGAACTGGAATGACCCACAACTAGGATATACCACTATGTACTGGGGCTTTGGGGAGAACAAAAAAAGAAAAAGAGGAAGATTGGCAACAGATGTTAGCTCAGGGAAAGTCTTCCTCGCCTAAAAAAAAAGCATACCCTTAAAAAAATAAAATAAAATAAAGCACTACACTGTTTAAAAAAAAAAAAATCCCACAGCCTAGCAAAGGAAACAGACAGGTAAATGAGGAATCACAGAACAGTGTGGTAAGCACCATGAAAAACTGCTAGAGCAGTACAGAGGAGAGACCTCTAAACCAAACTAGAGGTGACAGAAGATTCCCATAGGAGGGGATTCTGAATCGGGGTTTTGAAGATCAAATAGGAAATAGAAAAGGGCCTTCAGTGGCTCATTCAAATTCTAAATCGAAATGCTGACTGAGTCTGGGTCAAAATAGCAGCTTGAGGCACAGCCCTAAAGATCAATTCCTAAATTATATCATTTCACCAAGTAGCCATAACTGTTCCACCGGACATGGCCACTTCACCTAGCTCTGTTTTCTCCACCTTGTCCGTGAAGCCATCTTGAACAATTACTTAAATGTCTTACGGGAATCAAAATGTTCTAGGAAGTTTCTCCGACCTCCCAATGCAGGGAACCTGTCTAAGGGAGAGATTGGTTTGTCATTTCTTAGAAAATTCATGCAGACGCTCATAATTTACCACTGACTTTTTCCTAAGTGCTAACACACCACTTGTTTAATATTCTGTTTTGGGATTTTGCCACTAACTGACATCAGATTCATCAATCTGTAGCTTGCCTGTTTACAGAGGATGAAATCAGGTTGGGAATCATTACCTTCTTTTGAAAATGTTTTAAGGAGGCGATAGTGTTTGAGAATCATTTTCATGCTGAGGGCATTGAGAGGAGAAAGTACAGCCTAAGACAAAGGTTGAAGACAGATAGGGCAAGATAAATGGATGGAAAAGACGGAACATTGGCCTGGGGAAATGGAGTGTTATTTAAGAAGTTTGCATTCAATTAATGAAGGGGAATAATCTAGGTCAGCCTGGGTAACGTCCTTAGAAGTCAAAGATAATGTCCTGGCTCTGACATCTGGTGAAGGGCTTTCTTAGAGCTTGAGATGAAAGCCAGACTTACTGGGGAAGAACTTGGAAACCACTTTTAAATAAAACAAAGGAAATTCTTTTCTATGACATCACACCAATTCTGCCAAATCCCACTTTGCCAATGCTTGTCACAATGTTTACAATTAAGAATTCAAATACATAAAAGTCGTTGGTTCCACTGCAATTCAGCAAGGCTGCCAAGAATCTCGGATAACTCCTTCAAGGGAGAGAAAAAAAAAACATTAAATTCATGACAGACAAAGAATCACAGCTCAGCCCAGATAACAGAGACCAGTGGATTAAAGAAATTGCATTAAATGGGTCAGCTGAGGCCTATCTGATAGCCAAGCTGCTAATTGCTTTTTTCTTTCCTTAATTGTAGAAGTTTGTTTCCAAGTTTTGTTTTGATTCCCTTAGTGCCTACATTAATTTTTCAATCTTAAAATCAAAATACAGACTTAATCCTACTTTTATCAATGTTAAAAGCAGTGCCTGACCAGCTATGAGGGATGGCCAAGGGAGAGACTTCCTTTGATTATCTTTTGGGTAAATTTCACTAAAAAACAAAAAAACAGGAAGAAAGAAAGTAATGCTTGGGCCAAATATCTGATAAGTAGAAAATCCAATATTCTCTGTTCAGCTTTTGCTGGGGAAGCAAGAGGTAGAACTTAGAAATCCTGAAATTGCCAAAATTAAAAGTATGATTAAATTTCTTCTCAACTTAACATTGGAAACGATTTATTATTATGCCAAGACTAGCCAGCCTTGAAAACAAATATGTTTCCTTTAGGGAAAGCAGCTAAGGCAATTAGAACAATATGCCAATTGTTGTAGTTTAGAAATATCATTGAAATGCTCTCTTTCCATTTCAACAGAAAAAAAAATTTTTTAACCAGCATTATTTATGAAACCGCAGCCAAACGGTGTGAATAATTATATGAGTACATATTCCACGGATGGATATTGTCTTCTCTACTATTTCATATGCTCTAAAGCAAGAAATTTTGAAAACTGAGCTACATGAATAGTTTAGATTGAAATGAAATCAAAGGTATGCAAAATTAATCTGATATATTTAATGATGATCATTCTTATTGTGGTTTTATGTTATCAGCAATTATGCACCTCAGATTTAGGCCCCAGGCTCTAGTCTCAGGACCTCTGTGCCCCACAGGGCCTTGGCCATCCTATACCACCATAGCAGGTCTCCAAATGCCATTTTAACTACTTTCCATTCAGGACTCTAGAAGTCCTGACGTCTGAAGAGTCAAGAGAATGAAAATGTAGGTGATAGGTCTGTCTAGGAGTTGGTGATATGGCAAGCACATGCTGGAAGCAGTGTAGAGGGAAGGGGTGAGGGAGCAGGTCAGTCAACCTGGCTGGATAAAAAGGGAAGAGGAAGATGCCAAGGAGGCAGTAAACGTGGAGTTTCTAAGCCTGGACCCTGATACCTTGGGAGAAAACACAAAGCTGCCCCCATTGTGGGTTTTTTTTCCTATCTACTTTCTCCCTGACATTTAGCCTTAACATTAATTACCAGATGCCTTAAAAAGAAGGGATAGCTTATCTCCACATTATTTCACAGACATCTTTTTGATCTTATGCACTACCTAACACCAGGACTTAACATAATGCTTCATGTGCTGTAGAAATTCAATGAACAATTACCGAATACATTACTTGTAATCATTTTTGAAAGAAACTGCTCCGTGTCAGGTGTATATTGCTCACTGATTCACTTAACCGAATAGCCATGGATTACTAAATCTTTGACCCGGGAACAGCCCAGGCATCAAGGGGCAGCAGGGAGAACACGTGCCGAGTCCAGGTCTCGGTTGTTCATCCCGTGTTCTAGGTACACAACAGGTAGAAATCTATTTTTGCCTCAAATCTATTTTTCTCTTAAATAGCTGAGTGAATTTGACCCTAGTAGCAGCTAGCTGCTTGATCTGAAGGCAGACAGTTATTATACTACCTAGGTTTTCTCATCTTTAAAAAGAGGGGCTTGTTCATTTAACTAAACTTTATTAAGTGGGTCCTGCCATCAAAGCAATGTGGTAGACACTTCCGTAGATGAGAAACATGACAGTTTAGTGCTCTGTATTTTCTTCAGGGCTGGGACCATCCAAAATAGGCTGGTATCTATCTTCATCTAAACATCCACAAGGAAGTATATTTAGGAACATCTCTTAATAAACGGTGTTAACAATAAAAGTAATTCTTAACTTCCACTTTCTTTGCCTTAAACGCCTTTGGGGGCTTAGCAAGGACACTGATAAAGCACTTTACATTGCCTAGAGTTAGAAAGCTTTTTATTTCTAGTCTAAATCCTGCCTGCTATAGCTTAAATCCATTTCCTCTTGTTCTGTTCTCATGGAAGACAGAGAAAAACCATTCATCCTCCTCTATATAATAGTCCTTCATGTATTAAAGATTTTAGCCTTCAGTTCTCCAGGTTACATAATGCCAATTCCTTTCATTTTACTCATATATCTTATTTTCTCAAGCTTTTAAATTAATTCCATTGTACTCCTCTTGGACTCTATGGATAATGAAATAGTCATGCAACCCCTTTCAGATTCTAATTGGGTAATATACCTTCAGGGAGGGAAGTATTTTTAAATCTCAAATCAGGATCTCACATGATCTGAGGTTTAAAACATTTTTGGAGAGCAGGAGGAGGCTGGAAGGCACATGTGACATTGGCACGGAAAGCATGGAAAGAAGGGGGAAGGTTCCATTTGGGTGTTATTATTTTATAAAAAGGAAAACTAAGGCATGTGTCACCACAAATAAGGAAAAGATGCAAGATTAAAGTCACAATAAAAATAACCAGCTGCTAATTCCTGGTTTCCTACTAAATTGCTGCCAAGTGACTATGATCTCTAATCATAGCAATCTAGACTGAAGTTAAAAAAAAAAAAATCACATTATCACAACTTAACTGGGCAGTGGGAATTCACTATACACTGTGTTGATATTGTTCTTCTGGAAAGTCTTCCAGTTTTCTCTTCTTTACTTTCTAACTAAGTTTTGCAAAAAGAGTTCCTCTCCACTGATAAATTCTACAGAGAGAAATAAGACCTCTGAGATTCTTAATTTATCAGACCTTACGACATCTAAAATCAATTAGCATTTATAGGAAATATTATTTACCTAAATGTCCATCAATTGATGGACGGAAAAATAAAATATGGTATATCTATATCTATAAAGTGGAATATTATTCAGCCATAAAAAGGAATGAAGTACTGATACATGCTACAGACCATAGATAAACTTTGAAAACTTAAGTGAAAGAAACTAAACATAAAAAGCCACATATTACATGATTCCATTTGTATGAAACATCCAGAACAGACAAATTCATAGAGACAGAAGGCATATCAGTAGTTACCAAGGGCTTTGGGAAGAGGCATGGGAATAACTGCTCGATGGGGGCAGTATCTCAATTTGAGGTGATGAAAAGTACTGGAACTAGATAGGGGTGATGGTTGCACAACATTATGAGTATACTCAATGCCACTGAACTGTACACATTAAAATGGTAAATTTTATGCTATATGTATTTTACCACAATAAAGAAAAAACTATCTGTGTTCTCAGAGACTGTATGTATTAACAGAAAATGAGGCAGAGATAGAGGTGGGACAAAAGAGGACCCTCTTGCAAGTTGGTAATCAGCCAGTTGAGAATTTATTGCGAGCCCACTCAGGGCAAAGTACTGGGCTGGGTGTTGAGACATAGCAGCAAACAGAGACAGACAGTTGAGCATTTCATCCATTCTTCCGTTTCTTCTCTCCTGCCAGAGATACATTTATTCTTAGAGGAAAAATAAGAGAAAGAAGTAATGATTGGACTCTACTGATCCACCAAATATACCTATATATATGAAAATAAACAAGGAAAAATGAAGCAAATAGCTGCTTAAAGACATAAAACCTATTGGATGCTATAACTTTATTGGATGCCATGGAAAGAAGAAGGGAGAGTATATTTGCGTATGATTTCACAGATAGACATCCCTTTAAATATTATATACCATTTATCATAAAGAATAAAACACACAAGATGGTTTGAGTTATTGATCAATAAATACTCGCTCCTTCTACCCTCCCCATCCCTCCACAGACAGGGTGTGTTTCCCTGCCCTGTGCATTCTGGGCTTGGCCATGTGATTGCCTTTAGCCAGTGGAACATCAGAGGATGATGGGCATAGAGGCCTTAAACGTGTTGGCTCAGTTAAGTTTGGCTCTTATGCTTCTGCTCTCTGCCACAAGAATGTGCTCTGAGCGACACTTGTCCAAGAGCAGTGAAAGGCACATAAAGCAGAAAAAACCCAACTAGTAGCCTGAAGAAGAGTTGCTCAATTGTTCTGGACTAGATCAAACTGCAGTCACATATAGACCTTTGAGCATGAAAATAATTTCATGCTGTTGAAGGGAATGAGGTTCTGGAATAGTGATGCAACATTATTGTGGTAATAGCTGATTGATATAACACATACACTGAAATAAATGCATCCATAATTCTCCCACAATATATGATGTTCTAAATACTTAGAAACGTAACCATCAATAATAAATTCATTTTTCTCTCCATATTCTCCTATTCAGTTATAGATTTAGTATTAAAAATTGTCAGCAGTGTAAAACGGAAGTTTAAACTAAGTAATCCAACTTTTATCTATGAGTATATCTGGTAGGATTTGGAAGGATGTATTACTGGGATGTTCAGAAATAGGGAAGCTATAATATTTGCTGCATATATGCTGATATAATCAGGTTCCAATAAACAACTTGATAAAGCAAATTAATCACTAATTTGACATTTTCTTTCTGCAAATTAGCAAGATTAGGTTTCACATTAAATGAAAATGTGTTTGTACTTAAGTACTCCATCAAAGTGGTATCTGTCTTGGCACAGCTAAAGGGATGTAAAGCAAGTAAATCTCCTCACTATATTATTCTTCCATTTCAGACATTTCTGTTCCTAATTTTCATGTTTTCAGGCCCCAAGCAGGGTTCATAGAGCAGTATCACCTTTTTTGTGAAATTTTCCCTATCAAATATTCAAGAAGTTTATAGGGAAAGCATTTGGCACATTCAGAAACCTTATGATGTCATTCTTTAACGTGTGTCCTTCCATTGGTCCAGGGGGAAAATTGAAAACACTATACTGTGACTATCAAGAAGATGTTTATAAAAACATTGAGTCTCTTAAAGCAGTGTAATTCATCTTTAACTTTTCACAGGGCACAGGGTTTTTTCCTAATCAAATGCTAGTTTATCAGATAAACGTTGTTTATAAACTATGATGGAGCATATACTGAAGGTGATTTTCCTCTCATTGGACATTCTCTGCCATTCACAAAAAGTTCATTTGAATGGGAAAAGAATGCAAAATAATACCCAAAGAAGAAGAAAATGAAACAATGTTCATTAAGAAACACAAAAGAGGGGCTGGCCCAGTGGTGCAGCAGTTAAGTTTGCATGTTCCGCTTCGGCAGCCTGGGGTTTGCCATTCGGATCCCAGGTGCAGACCTATGCACCGCTTGTCAAGCCATGCTGTGGTAGCCGTCCCACATATAAAGTAGAGGAAGATGATGTTAGCTCAGGGCCAGTCTTCCTCAGCAAAAAAAAAAAAAAAAAAAGAGGATTGGCGGCAGATGTTAGCTCAGGGTTAATCTTCCAAAAAAGAAAGAAAGAAAGAAACACAAAGTAATTTAATTTTTATGATAATTAGAAGAAATACTTGAGGACAGATAAGTAATAGAGGTAGGCAAAGAGACATAGTATTCTACTTGCCTGAGAAAGCTGAGAGTTAAAAATGACCATGAAAAGACCAAAACACACCCCTAAATAGCCAGAAAAGGAAGTGTACCAGAAACTGTTATTTATTCATTCGTTCAATAAACATCAACCATACACTATATACTTGACTAGAAATTTAAATAAATCAAGGAAGTGAAGATTACAGGTTGTAGGAATTCTGAGAAATTTATGTACTGGGTAGAGTAGAAAAACACATCAAGGAATCACGAGTTCTGCCCTGGAGGAAAGAGTAGTCAGGAAAAACTCCAGTGGCAGGTCCCCAAAACAAATTCATTGCATGTTTCCTTTGACTAAATTAGAGCCATGAAACCTTTCTTTGTATGTCCATGCATTGTAAAGCAGTTGGCCTGGTGATCAGGAAGAAAACATAAAGAAAGCAAGAAAAGAAAGTATTTGAGGAGAATATCAGTTTTACTGTTGTAAAAATTGATAGATGAAATATTTTGCTGTATAAATTCAGAAATGCAGTGGACTCCTAAATACATCAAAAAAAAACTACAAATTTTTAAGGAATTTCTAATATCCATAAGACCAAGTTAATCTTAAGTCTAAATCATTTAAAATGTTTAAATGACTTCCAAAACATTTTTAAAGTTTTTAATCTCTGTGGTAGTCAGAAGTCTAAGTTTGCCCCCAAGATTCCTGGCATCTGGTGTACACACATTTTCTCCCAGTTATTTAATCAAACACTAATCTAGGTGCTGCTGTGAAGGGATTTTGCAGATGCAATTAAAGTCCCAAATCAGTTGACCTTAAATTAGGGAGATTATATGGGTGGGCTGGACCTAATCACATGAACCCTTTAAAAGCAGAGTTTTCTCCCACTGGTCTCAGAAGAGAAAGTCAGAGTTTCAAAGTGTGAGTGAGATTCAGTGAGGGAGAATTTCCCCATTGCTAGCTGAATTCACTTCTTACTGCCGCAGTAACAAATCATGACAAGTTTAGTAGCTTGAAACAGTGAAAATTTATTCCTTTATAGTTCTGTAGGTCAGAAATCCAAAATGAGTCTCGAGAGGCTAAAATTAAGGTGTCCGCAGGCTGGTTCCTTCTGGAGGCTCCAAGAGAGAATGCATGCCTTGCTCTTCCAGCTTCTAGAGGCTGCAGCATTCCTTGGTTCCTGCTGCATCCCCTCCAATCTCTGCCTCTCACTGCCTTCCCTCTTCTCATTGCCTTCTCTCCTATTAGGACCCTTGTGATTACATCAGCCCCATCCAGACAATCCAGGATAATTTTCCATCTCAAGATCCTTAACTTAATCACATCTGCAAAGTCTCCTTTGCCATAGAAGGTAACACATCCACAGTCTTCAGGAATTAGGACATGGAAACCTTTAGGGTGGGAGGTGCATTTATCAGCCTGCCACATTGGCTGTGAAGATGAAAGGAGTTACATGGTATGGAATGTGGGTGGCCCATAGGAGCTAAGAGCAGCCCCCAGCTGATAGCCAGCAAGGAAAGCAGACCTCAGTCCTACAACTGCAAGGAATTGAATTCTGCGAATAAGAATGAGTTTAGAAAGAGATTTTTCCAGAGCCTCCAGAAAAGAACTCATTCAAGCCAATACCTTCATACCAGCCCTGTAATAATCTGAGCAGATAACCCAGGCATGACACGATGGACTTCTAATCAACAGAACAGTAAGCTATTCCACGGGTATTGTTTCAAGCCACTAAATTTGAAGTCATTTGTTGCACAGAAACGGAAGACTAATATAGTCTCATACATTTCAACATCAAAATATTTTGAATATGTTTAAAATACTTCAAATTAGTCACAGTGCTCATGATGCTATGCACTAGTAGCTTTTGAACTTCATCTTCAAGTCTAAAAAATGTGAGTAGCATGGATATGTGCAGGCATTAATATCACCTAATTATTCATGTTCTTTGTTGAGATCAACATAATTATTTTAGTCAACACATACTCTAGCAACATATGAATGAAAGCCTTTGAAACCATAACACTGTTACATAGTTAGGAAAAAGAGACACAAGCAAGGACTTGCAAGAAGACGGCACCATGAGAGCATGAGTGGGTAACCACCCTTCTTGAACTCTATTAAAGTAAATAAAATGAAGCTGATTTAGATACAAAAATCTCATCTATATTACTACTATGGTACTACCACAATCTATACTAAAAACCTCCAATAATATCTTCTCTTCCATATACAACGGAATTTGGACCCAACCACAGCAGAATGCTGAAAACTGAAATCCATCTCCATAATCTTGATCACAGTGCAGTTTTTGTTTTGTTTGTTTAAAGACAGTATCCCTTAAGTAGAAAGGGAAAATACCAACGGCCAGATTGAACCATGGAAAAAAGGGAAAAAAAAGCATCCTCTTGAGTCATGTTTGCATATCCAAGGACAAGCAATGAGGCAGGGTTCAAGAAGGTACTATGCACTGTGCCATCTTTATTTTGTGTGAACCTAACTGGGGTAATCCATCATTATGATCTTGAAAACAAACAAAATTAGAAGATTACTCTTTTCCCATATACTACCCTAATCTCACCCCAAACACACCCCCCCAGAGTGAGACCTGTCTCAAAGCAAATGATTCGTCAGATCTGGAAAGTGTTTAGAAACAGCATACCTGAACCATGGCTATGGGCTGCCTGCTATCCTAGCTCACACATCACTGCCTCCCCTCAATACACACATACAATCTTACCTTCCACCTAAGTTTTAAGGGCAAAATTTAAACAATATCTTAGTAAACCTGATGGAGATTTTACCTACTCTCTGACAAATAGCACATCACGGGTCCCCATTTATGATCCTATCCCCAGTCATCAGGCAACAAGAAGGCTCATTCACGGAAACTGGGACCTACCCTCCCCTAGGTCTTCTAGCTAGATTATCAGTGATGAAGAGAGGGGTCTGAGTATTTGAAGTAACAAGCTCCCCCAGAATCCCAACTCCACTAAGATTCAAGGCAGAGCCTCTCCCGTCAAAAGCAAACCTTGAACTGTGCCTAGGTCAAGGAAATGCCTCCCCTAAGCTTTCTAATCCTTCAAAATAGGATCAATTTGGAGTCCATACACTGGGTCAAAGACCCACTTCCCCATTTCTTGTTGCTTTCATCAACAGGGATCAAGAGAGAGCCTCAAGCACCCAATTGTTCCTGCCCAAAACACTCAGCCTTACTACCGCTTTCTGCCTTGAATCAATCAAGATGAATCTCATTATGGCCTTTAGCCTTGTCTGTTAATCCCTACAGCCCCAGACATCTAGGTCCATCCTCATCTCCTACCTTGCAATCCTCATAAGGCTCTGATAACTCCTCATCTATTTCCTTCTCCCATCCCTCCTAAAATCCTTTCACTAGACTCAGAACTCAATTATTGGCACAATCCCAAGCATCCCCAGCCCCTTCTCTGATACTCTATCTTCTCACTCTAAAGGAAACCTGGCACTGCTCTGAAAACTCTGCTTCCTGCACAGGCCTCTCAAGCAAAGTCTGATTTTCTCCCACAACCCTCATATCACTGAGCCTGAGAAAGAGGTGGATAGCCTCTCTGCTGTTCATTGCTTTCTCATTCCCATTTACCTAAAAACTTCCAGCTTTATATTTCAGAGGATCAGATTATATTATCTCCTCCCCCTCAATATTGCTCCATCAGCAGACCTCCCTCCAGGTTTTTTATTCTCCCTCACTTTTCAAAGACTTTCACTTCTGGCTCATTGTGCTCTTCTGCATGACTGCGCCTTTCTTAATTTTTGGAGATTTGGATATACATGTAGCTAATCCTTCAAATTCCCTGGCTTCTCACTTCCCTGAACTCCTCTTTTCCAGTGATCTCGTCTTCCACATTATTTTAGTCATCTACTCCCATGGTCATACCATAGACTTTGTCATCATAACTTTAACCTCTCCCTAATCATAATTTTGTATATTCTACTGTGGGATAACCATTTCCTTTTGTTTTTCTCACTCAATCTAGCACCCCAACTCCAACAATCCTTTGGCCCCACTAGGACTCCAGACCATTGGTCTTACCAGCATTCCACTGTACCTCATCTCCTTGATATTTTTCTCCTTTTCTTAATCCGCTTTACTCTCATGGCCAGTCATTATAATCCTTCCTGCTATACACCCTTAGCTCCCTTCTCCTCCATCATTATAAACACTTGGCAAATTTCTAACCCAGGTTAAAGCCAACCTTTCAACTCCACATGCTTGCACTTCTGCAGCTGGATGTGGCTGGAGAAAAACAAATTGATCTGACTGGTCTCACTTTAAACTCGTGGTCACAAACCTCAAACAATCCCCTAATGCTCTCTGCCTTTCATACTACACTTTGTTAGCCTGTTCATTTTCTACGCTACTGGAAAACCGTTTTACTTTTTCTGCTTTCTCCTCAAGACTTCACTTAAGCAACACTGAAGACCAAAAAGACAAAGGAACTACAGACATTTCCTCCTGCTCTGTGAATGACAGGCTGGCTGGATATATAGTTTTTGGATCCCATCCCTTTCCCCTCAACTCTCTATAGATATAGTTCCACAATTATTGGTTATTTTAATTTTATAGACCTACTTCCAAAACATCATCAAAACCCAACAACTTCATGAATAAATTGTTTCAAATCCCTAAGGAATAAAATTCCTAAGCTATTTAAACTGTACTAGAGCACTTAAAAAAGAGAAATGCTTCCCAGATTATTTATAAAATTAGTATATCACTGCCACCACAATCCCAAAAAGGCAGCTTCAAAAAAGAAAATATAGGTCAATTTCACTTATCTGGTTTTAGTCATTACAGGAAGGCAGGGATGGATCAAAATTAAGAATTCTATTAATAATATTCATCATATAGTCATCCAAATAAGTAGCAAAAATGCATTTGATAAAATTTAATTTTTTATAAAAATTGGTTTAAAAAATCATCGATTCTTGATTTTTTAAATTTCAGTAAAGTAAAAACTTATAATTATATAATTAACATGATAGCATATATAACCCAAAAGCCAGCATCAGTCTTAATGTTGAGACACTAGAAGCATAACTATTACAGTAAGGAGTAGGGTGAGAAGCTGCCTAATATTACCACTGTAGCTTCACTTTGAGAGAATTCTGAAAACAGAGCACTGGAGTAAGTCTTAGAAATATCAAAAAAAGAAGGCAATGTTATTACTGTTTACAAACATATGATTGTCTCTCTGGAAAGCCAAAGGTAAGCAACTGAAAAAGTACTAGAAGAAAACAAAGTATTCAGCATTTAGCTGGATCCAAAATTAATATACAAAAAACCAATAGCTTCTCATTTTCTTATGAAACATAATGGAAAAAATATATTTAGAATTGAAACAAAAACTACAAAACATCCCAGGGAAATTTAACCAGATATACATAGTCCCTATAAGAAAAAGCATATAAAATTCCACTGAGGGGCATAAAAGAAGACTTGAAAAACTAGTTTCATTTTATTTTTGGATAGAAAGACCCAATAGCTTAAAAGTATTGTTTTTCATCAAATTAATCTATAAATTCAACATTATAAAAATCAATATTCCCCACTGTACTTTTAAAGTTGAGTCCATAAGTTGAGCAAAGGAAAGTGGAAGGCCTCTCAAATATTCAAATATATTGAAGCTATAGTATGAGCACAGAAATACAGCCAGAATTAATACAACAAAATAACCTGACTATCTGGAAATGTCATGTTTGATAAGGGTGGTATTTCAAATCAGTGGAGGGGAAAATGGACTATTGAAGGAAGCAGGTTGTACAATGAGCCAGCCATTTGGAAAGGGATAGCAATTTGGAAAATAATTAAATTGAATCCATACTTTATATCTTGTTACAAAATAAATTCCAGAAGGATGAAAAATTTACATACAAAGCAAAAAAGTAAATTTACAAACAAACTAAAACAATGGTAAATATTTGTTATAAACTTAGAATGCAGGAGGCATTTCTAAGCATGTCATGAAAGCTAGAAACAATAAAATAAATAATGGATAGGTGTATTCACATGAAAATTTGAAAGTTCTGCAAGGCAAAATGTGCCATAAACAAAATGAAGAAAACAGAGGCAATCAGGGAAAAGCATAGACAATACAGAAAAAAGACAAAAATCTAATATCCCTAGTATATATTAACATATATATTGTAATTTACATTAAAATCAGTATTTAAAAAGGCAAATAACCCAATAGGGAAAAAAATGCACATGAAAGGCAACTCATAGAAAAAACACTGTGGGTCAATAAACTTATAAAAAGAAGCTAAATATAACAATTAAACAAATTTAAACTAAAACAGGATTAGCAAAGATTAATGAATGATACTAGCCGGTATTGATGAGTGTCTGGAGAAATGTAGCTTGATACAACTTTACTTGGTAAAGTAATTAAGAACCTATTGATTGGCAAAATATTTATTGGCAATCTGCTAAAATTTTCTAAGTTCAGAATCTTTGAACCAGCAACACCACATATACTAATAAAGAGTACAGAAAACAAAAGAAGAGGAGTGGGGGAAATGGGAACAAGAGATATGGGGAAAGGAGTAAGAGAGGAGAAGGAAGGGGAGGAGGATGAAGAGGAGGAGGAGGGGAAGAAGAGAAGGAGAGGAAACCAAAGGAGGAAAAGGAGAAGGGAGAAGAGGGGTAAATCCCATCCAAATTAAAAAATGAACTTGGAAGAATATACACAAAATGTTAGTGACAGTTACTTCTGGAGCATGAGATTATACGAAATTTAACTTCATTGTTAAATATTTGTGTGGGGTTTAATTTTTAACAAGAATATGTTACTTTTGAAATAATCAAATATTTCAAAGTAAAATGAAAATGCAAGTATGCTTAGAAAGAGAGCATTTCTCCTAAGTTCATTTCTTTGCTACTTTTTTACTGCCAAGTACGTAAGCAGAGCCCCCATACATACAATTTCTGATTTCCATCCCAATGTGACCATTCCATTCCCTCTATTCATGTGCTGCAAAAATAGAGAAGAATGGAATGGTCTCCATCAAAGCTTTACCCATGAACACCCAACAGTGACACAATCTATCTCCCCAAAGTGCTCAGATTGTTGATTTTAAGAGGCATTAGGCAAGAAACATTGGAAAGCTAGTGCTGAGTTATATAAATAATGATCTGAAAGGAATGAAAATGATTATGCTTTGCCAAGTCAGCCATCTAAGAATTCTGTTGGGGAAGCAACAGAAAGTTGTTTATATCAAGACGGTTTTTGATGTTCCCAATAAAACTAAAAATCAAAGAATTTACTTGGACAGGCCTGCTCCTTATTAATACTTTGGAAATGTCTTATCAGCAAAAGGCCTCCTAGGAACTGTTACCCTTGCTCAGTGGAGTGAAAAGAAGGGTTTTTACCTTTTGAACTAAAATTTTTTAATCTTTCCTAGCCTTGGTTCAGTACCATAAAAATTCAGTTTAATATTGACTTCTACATGGTAAACAATATATTAAATGGACTTATACATATTCATTTGTATGCCTTTACATATTTGTATTTTCACAGCATAGGCAATGAAAAGAATGATGAAAGGAACTTGGAAAAATATAGTTTAGTAACCAACTCTCCCAGTCAATACACAAATTATTTCAAAGACAGAATCAAAGTTCCCTGAGGAATAAGCACAGAGATGACTCACAGAAATAGAAGTCAGCACCAACCCATCTTCTGTAACTTGGAAATAGTTTAGGGATGAGTATACTGGATGGACACATCCATACTTTGGATGTCCCTGGCTGTCCTCCATGAAGAAAAGCAACAGCTTGCCTCTTTTCACCCTTCTCATCTTCTGGATGACATCTCTCATAGTTGCTACTTAATTGTACCTCATAGTCACTTAATTCAAATCTCATTTATGAATTTAAATGAAAGTAGTGTTTGTCTTTTGTAATCTGCTTCTAGATTGATCTTCAGGTGAAGTATGTGATCATCTTAAGACAGATCCAAAATTCAAAATGAGGACTCCTCTGTGAGCAAAACTCCACCATGGCTGACCTGGGAAAGAAAGAAATCCTGGTACCAGGTGTTCAAGGGTTAAAATTAGAGGCAGATCATGGCTGAGTATCAACAGAAAGTATACAGAAAAGAAACAACGTTAATTCATGGAATATCTTGATCTCATTCAATTTAGGACAAAAAGGAACCTTAAACTATGGTAGACAATATCAGGGCTCACTAATTTTCAGGTCTACCACCTGGACACAGATGACTACCTCCAGGCACACTTGTGATTGGGTAGGGCCTAATAACTAAATCTGGCCAATGTTATGAACAGAAGTGCTGAGTGCCTCTACCAGGTGGAAATATTTAATCACTGTCATGAGACCCTCCAGTGTTCTCCACCTGCAGCATAGATCATATAAACACATTACAAAATGGCAGTGTCATGAGATGGTGGTACATTCTTCTTCCTGTGCCCCTGAATGACTGTGAAGAACAGAGATCCACTGCTGGACATCATTGAGTGTATTCTTGTTTTAAGCCACTTAAGATTTGAGGGATCTCTTGCAGCTGCATAACTCAACCTGTCTTGACTGACAAACATACTTAATCAATTATCATGGTAATAGATGAAAGATCTTTTTGATGTCATCATTATGGCTAGGAAAGACAAGTAGGGAGCTTAGTACTATTATTTCAAATCTAGAATAAAGTTCATGACATAGTTGGCTACACACATAAATGAGCATAGAAATAAATAGGTGGATAAAAAGAATTTTGTAGGTAATTTACATAAACTAATAATTGGAGGTTTTATCAATTTGCCTTTTATTTCCAAATACTTTGGTTTAATTCTTTTAATGAGTTATATTTAAAGAGAGAGGAGATGGGGATAAAAATATAAATTCATCGTTATCTAGTTAGCAGCATGTATACAGGTAAGAAGAGTGCTTTCTCTCTATTTTAGTAGTGTGAAGGAGATGTCGTTAAATCAACATGACATGTTTATAAGCCACAAGATGTATCAGATAATGTTAGGATACACACTTAGCCTGAGAGAGTTCTGTTCTAATGAGACAATTAGCTAGTGTACTGGATATTTTCTACTTGCTTAATGCAGATCATTCTCTCTCCTCTCTACCCTGCCCATACCCAACAGACTCTCATGTATTTTGGCTTCTGCTTCCATTCAGCCAACAGGGATGCTCAGGCAGAAAATAAAGAGGAAAGAAAATATACTCAGGATATTATTCCCTTAATTCTCTCCTTGGAAAGTCACCTCAACCTGGCTATGTCCTTCAAAAGAAAGACATTGGTTCTCTCAAGGCAGTGTGCCCTACTCTCATCCTTCTGGCTTCCAGTAACCTCACCTTCCCCCTGTCGCCTCCAGCCTAGGGGTGGTAACAGCTCCACTATTCCCAGCTCCAGGTTCATGCACTTGTGGGTCCCCTTGTGGGTCCCCTACACACCACCTAGAAATTTGTAATTAGTCCCTCATCAAATTTCCCAATTTGTATATGTCATTATTTCCTTTTGAGACCCTAACTGATTCAGTTAGCCTGTTACGTACTGTACCAAAAGATTAATGATGATAAACAGTTGTGCCTGAAATAAACAGAGGTCATGCAGATGCAATTAGCAATGAATTACAGTGAGATTTTCCCTACATAGTGAGAAATTACATGAATATTTTAACTACATATATATGCACGTAAGTACAAACATACATATATGTAGTTACATATATATATATATATATATATATATACACACACACATATATTTAGTTGCTCACACAGACACATGCCAGGCCCACTTGAGCATAGAACAGAAAGCTAGGGCAAAGAGCTTGCAGTGTGAATTCACTGTTCTGAGGGGAAGGAAGTGGCCCACATAGATCAAGACACACTGAATATGGTGTTCTGCTGAGAGGACCATCTTCCCAGCAGCTGGAGTTCTCACTGAGCTAATCAAGAAAGACTGCAGGAGTGGGAGCCGCAGCCATTCACAATGTGCCCATCAGGAATGGTCAACAGTTAGAAAGGCCAGAATCAGTGGACTTGCTGAGATACAGCCAGAAGCAGCTGCTCCCGCCAGATATAGTCTTGAGAAATGGTGACATTAGGGTACTTCCAAGAGGGGTCTAGCAAACACTGACAAGTTTTCATATCTGAATATTTACACAATCTTATCTTTCTTATCATCCTCCAATCTTCAATTCTGCTATTTAACCTGTGGATTAGTATATATAAAAAGAGAAAATATAGTTTTAAAAGAACAAATCCACTAAAAACAAAGAACTATCAATTTCTATCACACATTTGGGACAATGGCCAATAGCTGTCATCATAATCTCACTGTTCTAGAGATATATGTTTCCCAAGATTTAGGAAGCAATGAACTATGGGACTAAAAAATTCACACAAAGAGCAGAAATATGAATTCGTTTTATTTACATCACATTATTTTAAAAAGTAATATCCAACACCTTCTAAGAAAACAGGGAATGGACTAAAATTCCACAATTTGTCATAGTTTGATTTCTCTATATTTTTTAAACCTTGGCAATTGACTTGAGGCCCCTTGGAGTGGCTGAACATCCACTGTTCACGTCAACTTTGTGGGAAATAGAGTGCAGTCTACACAAGATTTTCCAGAAGTTGGACTACGCATGAGCCACTTAGTGTATTCATTCATAAAACAGCCTCTAAATTTTCTTCTCTCTCATTAAAAAGGTATTGTTTATAAAGTAACACTCTTGTGGAATTATCTTTAACTTTTTATTTATTTTTCTAGTATAATTCTGATATTAGGTAACAAGCGATATTGAGTCATGCGTATATGTAAAAACCAAACATAACCAAATATGACGGTTATAGCATTACCTCAAGGAGTAAGTGATATAATTATCTGTTTTTGTATTTGTCCTGTTGTGTTGAGGTTCTGAGAGTTGGAAAGGAGAAATAATAAGTGATAAAAGGGAATAAGTATTGAAATATATAAAATTAATTTTGATATCTTACACAATTCTACAACAGATCAGACTTAGTAAAAGAAATGTTTAAGCATGGGTTCTTACTGTCTATTGAGTTGGGGAATAAAGTATTAAGTTTTTTTTGAGGATGATTAGCCCTGAGCTAACATCCACCACCAATCCTCCTCTTTTTGCTGAAGAAGATTGGCCCTGAGCTAACATCTGTGGCCATCTTCCTCTATTTTATATGTGGGACCCCTGCCACAGCATAGCTTGATAAGCAGTGCGTATGCCTGCGTCTGGGATCCAGCCAGTGAACCATGGGCCGCCGAAGCAAGCACATGATCTTAACCGCTGCGCCACTGGGCCAGCCCTATTAAACATTATCTTTGCCATTGAATCACAACACTTGATTTTAAAAAGAGAAAAATAACACAATGTATTATTTATAAAAGAATCCAATTTGTTTTTTCACTACAGCTATCTCTTCGTGTTTTATGTATTAAAATACTTTCGTAAAGAATCTCCCTGAATCTCTACATAAAAACAGCAGCCAACTAGATGGGAAAACAAAACTTCTGCAACAGAACCAGTTGACATAATAGCCCCAAACATCCCCAAATACAAACAGATAACAATACACTAACAACATCCACAAGATTTACATGGCGTCAGTGTCTGTGTGGGAGAACAGAGAAGGAAGCAGCAGGATGTCTGAAGGGTCTGAAAGTGAAAGAGTAAAACAGTGCACAGGTATTCCCACAAAATAACACCAGCCAATTTGAGAACAGCAGCGAAAACTGGAAAGCATTTTGCCCAACCCAATAATGGATGACTGCAAGGGGCCCAGAGTAAAGTCTGAAAAAGACTGATGCGTTCTGGGCCACATGAGTTGTCAAAACCAAACAGCCAAAATTCCCTTTCAAGAGAGAGCCCCACAATGGGAAGAAACTTCTTGGAGAGAAATTAAAATTCAGCAAGAATTTGGACAAAAAAGACAAATGAAAGAGAGGGTCCAGACAAGTAGAGAAGGGAAAAAGAGTTGAGAAATCTCAAAAAGTAAGTGAATTTACTTTTTAATACTTAAAAAAAAATTCTTATTAAAGAAGTGGGAGCACTAAAAAATTAAGAAATCTACCTTGAGCAATGGAGTGACATCTTCTTAAAGTTTAAGAAAACTAGTTTCACGTAAATGTGAGGAACAGAAAAGCACCTAGGTCAAATCCAATACAGAGTTACAGAAAAAAAAGGAGAAGAAAACAGAGAATAACATCCTCTGGACAACGAAAACATTTCATAAAGACATCACCACAAAAACAGATCCAATTATGACCACCTAGATCAAAAGGCACCAAAAGTTAAAAAAAAAATTATGTAAGACTAAAAAGAACCACATAAATCAGAATTTAAAAAACTCAGAAATTAGGTGAAAAATTTAAGGAAAGGATTATAAATTAAAGAAAAAGTAATTTTAGAAATGAAGATTAAACCAGAAGAAACATAAGAGCAAATAAACACAATATATAATACCTGAGAAATGATAGTTGAAAAGAGAACAGAGATAAAAGGAGTCAGAGAGAAAGTAACAAACACCGAAGACAAGCCAGAAAGATCCAACCTATAGTTAATAGGACTCCTTGCATCTTCAAAGCAAAAATAACAAATACAAAAAGATATAATTTGAGAAAACTTTCTTGAATTTAAGAAAAAGAATAAAACTACACACCGTTCATGAGAATAATGACCCAGAATGACTGACTCCAAGAAACATTCTTACAAAATTATGAGACTTTAAAGAAAAAATTCCTTGAGTATCTAGATAAAACAGAGAAAACTTTTAAAGGAAAAATGTAGATTATAAACAAATTTCAACAGCAACGTTTTATACGAGAAGAAAGAGGAATATCCAAGTTATTCAAGGAAAGAAGGTACAAGACCAGGCATTATATCTAGAAAAACTGACTTTCAAGTGTGAAGGCCATATCCAAGCTGTTATCAACATGAACGAATTCAGAAAACTTATTTCCATGACACTGTCCTACAGAAGAATTTTGTATAATCTAAACGTCTAGAAAGACATCCATATAAGGATTGTTGGTGAACATTAAATATACACTTACTTATAGAAATATGATTAAATAAGAATTAAAGGGGAGAAATTAAAGTATGTAATGATTATGTGATTTAACAATGTAGATATACCAAAACTATCTTTTTAATGGGGAGAGCATCTGTTAAAAAAATTTCACTCTTTCCGGAAATCATATGGGTGGTGGTAGTATTAGTATCATCATTCTGAGATTATTGTGTATGGAATGTGGGATGTTCTAATTTTAATCCACTGTGCCCTTGAGATTCAATCCTTAAGAATTTAATGTGGAAAACAGGGTATTCAGATGTATTCTAGAAGATGACATGTAAGAGCCCTAAAGTCTTGAATTTGAATTGGAAGTATCAGAATGAATTCTGTCGCCTGAAAAGGCCTAGAAACAATGACCAATTCATAGCAATGTGCATCTCTGGTCCCAGATTGTGGTCTTGAAATACAATTTCCCACTGAAAGAAACGAGAGGCACTTGGAGAAATGGTTTATTCTAGGTCCAGGCAGGAAATGTACAAGATGGCCCCAGAAAATCTTGTCATATTGTGGTGGGTTGCATAAAGTCTCCCAAAGATATCTAGTCTTAGTCTCTGGAAGCTGTGAATGTTACTTTATATGGCAAAAGGGACTTTGCAGGTGGGCTTAAATTGAAATTCTTGAGATTGGGAGATTATCCTGGATTATCCATGCAGCCCTAAATCTAATCATAAATGTCCTTGCAAGAGGGAGGTTGGACACAGAAGAGAAGCCAATGTGCTAACTGAAGCAAGATGATACAGGGCTGGATTTGAAGATGGAGGAAGGGGACACAAGACATGGAACACAAGGAATTCTTCTAGAAGCTGGAAAATGCAAGATAACAGGTTTGCCAACAGAGCCACTGGAGGGAGAATAGCTCTTCTGACCCCTTGATTTCGGTGCAGTAAAACTGATTTCAGACTTTTGACCTCCAGAACTGTAAAAAATAAACGTGTGTTGTTTCAAGCCACCAAGTTTGTGGCAATTTGTTCTAGCAGCCATAGAAAAACTAAGACCCATACCAAATAGGAAGGTTGTGACCGAAGACTAGAGTCAGGTCAAAGAACACAAAAGCCAATTTGCAGAGGCTCTCACTCGGCAAAATTAGAAAAATTTGAACTTTACTAAGGAGAATAATTACAATAGATTGAAACCCATCAAATATATTTAAATCCATTTGTTCATAATGATATTAAAAACTGGATACCTGTGGAAGATGATAGAGAGCAAAATCTTTATCAGAAAAAATGTCAAGTAAGTGGGAAGAATTAAGTCTTAAGGCATCCTTTACTTTATGAAGTGCATCACTGGATAACCAAATAGTAGATGAGGGGAAGCATCTCTTTATAAAAGTATTTCAGCTAATAAACAGAAAAGAAAAAATAGAATTGAACACTATCATTTGGCAACCTCCAATGTATTAATGGATCTATACATAAGCACCAGTGTCTAGTACCATCACAAAAAAGGAGAGAACCAGGGGCTGGCCCCGAGGCGCAGTGGTTAAGTGTGCACGTTCTGCTTCTCGGCAGCCGGGGTTCACCGGCTCTGATCCCGGGGGCGGGGGCAGGGGCAAGGGGGAATGTGGCGCCGCTTGGCAAGCCATGCTGTGGTAGGCGTCCCACGTATAAAATAGAGGAATATGGGCATGGATGTTAGCTCAGGGCCAGTCTTCCTCAGCAAAAAGAGGAGGATTGGCAGTAGTTAGCTCAGGGCTAAAATTCCTCAAAAAAAAAAAAAGAAAGAAAAAAGGAGAGAATCAAATATTATATGCCTCCTGGTGACAGAATACAGCACCACCTATAGTCCTATCAAGGGGTTTGAACCGGATTTCTCACCAAGCTCTGGATCCAGCTGTCAGTTTGCAGGAAACACATAAGGTAGAGAAACGTGTTGAATTACACCATGAGTCCATAATCAGCAACATCCAAACTATGGGAAACTCTGCAGGTCTTTCCACAGATCTTTCCACAGATGATGTAATAACGAAAAGAAAGGACTGGAGAGGGAATTTGTGAATTAAAAAACTTGAAAGACATATCCAATTTTTTAAAAAGTGAGTATGACTAAGCTACAGTGTCTAGAGATGCACACTAGCAATAAGCTGGTTTTAAAATGCAATAAGTTGGTAATGTCAGATTAATGGCTATTTTTTGTTGGAAGGAGTTGCTTGTGATAAGGTCCAAGCACATGGAAAAAACACGTATTTCTTGACTTGGGGTGATGGTTACAAAGGTGTGTACCTTGTAGCGATCCATTAACTATGTACTGGTTTTATGTGGTTCTCTCTAGGTATGCTGTATTTACTATAAAATGATTTTTAAAAGAAATACAAAGAGCAAGAATGAGCTATAAAGCAACCATAAGTTTTATTATTTATAAGACTGCATTGGAGAAATGGTTGATTCCAGATCCAGGGAAGGAAATATCCAAGATGAAGCCAGAATATCTTGTCATACTGAATAGCAAGACCATTTGAACCACTCCTCCCTACCACCTCGTCACTTTTGAGTAGTAAGTAATATGTTTGAAGTTAAAAATAAGTGAGAAATTAGAAGGAAATATTTACAACATATATAATATACATAGAATTAATACCAAGAGCTCCTAAAAATCAACAAGAAAAACATAACCAACTCAATAGAAAAAGGGAAAATGGTAAGAGAAGGTAATTATATAAACAGCCAATAAATATATGGAAAGACATTTAACCTTGCTAAGTATCAGAATCCAAACAAACCATAAATTAAAACAAAAATAAGGTTGAATTTTTCATCCAAAAATTTAATAGGTTGATAATATCCAGTGTTGGCAGGAATGTGAGCAAATGGGCACTATTATATCCAGTAGCGGGAATGTAGGTTAGCGCAGTCTTTTTGGAGGGTCATAGGGCAGTATCTTCCAAAATTTTAAAGGTGCCTACCCTTTGATCACTTCAAGGTGTCCATTCTTCATGTATACGGATCACTGGAACATTATTTCAAAAGGTGAACAATAGCAAACAGCCTAAATAACTCTCAATAAGAGAATAACTAACTATAAAGCCATTTTATGGGTATAATACAATAGAAAACAAGAATGAGATGGATCTATTTACCTACATGGATTAGCAAAATGTTTTGTGTGAAGAAAAAGCAAATTTCAGAACAACATACACAATATAATGCTCCCCAAAAAGTTCTACATATTTTCACATGTACATATATGTGCAGAGAAAAACTCTGGAAGGCTACGTGGCAAACCCTCAACTCAGGACAGGAAATGGGAAATGATCATGGAGAAGGCCTTTTGTTTTTCTGTTGACTGAATTTATGTATTTCTTGTATGCTTAAAATACAAACAAGAACTACCACTTAAATGCTGGGCAGGAAGCTTCAATTTCTTTTCCTATACTTTTGTAGATTATCATTGTATTATACTTATCATGGAGGTTACTTCCATTTGGTTTACACCTAGGTCGGATTACAACTGGCTTAAAACTAGAGAATAATTTTCCTGAAACATCTGCAACTCGGCGATGCCACGCTCTTAGGGCCCAGGCTGCATGCTGATCACAAACTAACAACCAGCCTATTTCCAGTCCCTACACGCATTTCCTTCAGTGCAAGTCTCATTTCAAATAAACATTAAATAAAAAATGTTTGTGTGCACATATCAAGCACTCAATAGATATTTCATAAAATGGGAAAAATTGTTAAGAACGTCTGGTTTGATATTTTTATTTTTTATACAAGAGAAAACTAAAACCCAGAGAGACAAACTGATTTGCCCAAATTCACATATCCCAACATATTGTCATTAGTTGCTTGAATGTTTATCTCCATGCTGGGACTGTGACTTATTCATCTCAAAACTTCAGCATATAGTACAGCACCAAGTACATGGTAAGCACTCAGTAGAGTTTTGATGAATAAATAGCAAAAGTCTGATTAGGGACAGAGTTAATTGCATTTATTCATCTAACAAATACTCAGTGAACACACTCTATGTGCCAACCACTGTTCTAGTCTTTGGCAAAACTCTATTGGACACTATGGACCTCCTCTCAAGGAATTTATAGTCTACCTTGGGCTGGGGGTGGGGGGATGAATCAGAGAGCAGTAAGTGCTATGTCAAGAACTTTAAAAGGATGCCGGTGTGATGGACACTGAATGATGGCTATATGAAGCTGCGTGGTGAGGCATGGCAAGGTCCGATTGCATAGCTCAGTGGGTTTGGTTTGGTTTTGTTTTGTTTAACTCATCATAATGCCTGGGAGAAAAACTATACTGGTCTACCTGTATAAGATAAATAGAGTTTCTCTGAAAATACAGGCCATTTTAAAAAAATTAATTTCATTACTTATATTTCCCCCTACTCCAGAGATTTTTAAGTTTCTTGTTGATTTGCCTAGGCACTGCTCCTCGGGGAAGCTGTAAATTTATTTGCTTCTCTAGCCTCTGTCAAATAATTAATAACATTTAAACAAACTCTTAACTAAGAACTAGAATTTATAACATAAAGGATTTAAAATGTATATGTGCTTTTGTGACTAAAATAATCACCTTATTTATGTATTGTAATTTTGGGTTTAACGTGTAGTGAGGGCTTCCCCCCCCCCCATAAAAATGGAACAAACTGAGCTTGGCTTATGTAACAAGATTGTAAGTACATCTTTCCCTGTTGCCTAGAAGTCTCAGCTTAGACCCCAAAGCTAAAGACAGTGGGTGTTAGGAGTTCGTATATCTAAACTGAGCTGTCAGACCATTTACACTGAACTCACCATCACACTGGCTCTACACCCATCCACCACCACCTCCCTTCCACCAATCTACCGGAGAAGTTGAGAACAATGGAGAGGTGGCATTGGTGCCAGGTCAAGAGGCTCCAAGGGCCCTAGCACAAGCCTGCAGCTGAGTATGTGGGAAGGAGTTCTTGGGAGAACCTGATCATCTCCCCTGGAACCAGGGGGTCACAGAGCTTGGTTTAGAACTCTCACCTGAAGATGTCAGCTGGCCCTGAGGGAAGGTGAGAAGAGCCCCTGGTGGGAGCAGGCACACATCCGCCAATGACAGGCAAGAGCATTGCCTGCAGGGAACCAGCTCCACCTGAAGCAGGCTGCCATGGACCACCAGAGGCTAGACCTGATGGGAAGTTTGAAAGCATCAGCAAGAAATACATCACCTGCACCAGGGAACTGCAGATGGAAGGTTCCCTACAGTGAAGCTTCCTAAGAAGTCACCAGAGTGGCCTACGAGAGGAAGAGCATTTGGGCAGCTGCCACACAGGGACACTAACACCAGCTTGGTCAGTTTAGACTCGCCTATCTCATTCCCTCTCCACCCTCTTCCCCACCCTCACCATGGAAGGACCAGAAACAACCTTGAGGATAGGGAAGAAGAGGTGGAAAATCCAAGAGGTGTATTCAGCGGGCAAACTTGTGCTCCCCTTGCCTTCTAAGGGTTTCCAAGCCTGGGTCAGGAGCAGGCTGCAAAAGGGGAAAGTTTTTAATTGGGTAAGAGATACATGTTTGAATTTAGACAACACTGAACATTCTAATGTCTGAAAATGAGACAGTCTCTAATTCCTGAATATGACTAGAAAACTATAAGATCTGCCCAAGATAGGTTCCTGGGGTGGAGAAGGCAGATGAGACAGAAAGGGCTCAAGGACAAGGTAAACATAAATAATGTAGTAAAGTTGCTTCCTGCTGGCATCCTAACAATGAAATGTTCATATGGCAACATTTCTGGATCCAGCACAGAAGAGCTACTCTTTCTGTGACTCTCAAGGAAAGAAAATTAACGTAGTGAGGACTGACTCTGTACCCACACTCAGTGTGTGCCCTTTGTCCTTACAACCTAAGAAAGATAAAGTAAGAATTCCTAGGTCCTAAATCTTACAGATGAGGCAACTGAGACTCAGAAAGTTTATGTAAATTTCCCAAGCACACGGCAGATAATAACGGTGGCTATAACATTTGCCGAGCAGGCTGCGCCAGCTCTATGCTGAGAGTTTTTCCTGCATTTCTCATTGAATCCCAACAATACCCTACAGGGTAGGTTCTATTATTGTGCCCAGGACAGGAAGTCAAACTCAGGTCTTCCCTGCCTCCTCCTGCTTCACCATCCTGGGTGCCTGGTGCTCTAGCAAGCCAAAGAGAAGGTTAGCGCAAGAACTCTGCCCTCACAGGCTTCAGCGTATTCTTCAGTGAGGAAAAGTTCTCATAGGCACCCTCAGAGCTAAAGAAAATGTGTTCTAGATTTAATGCCCACTTTTCTTTTCACGTCAGGAGCAGGTAGTTGCAACAAAATTACAGAATAGAGTAGATTTTACTCACTACCCATTTGTAACCCAAAATTACTTGATTCACACCAATAGTCACTGGGCTGTTTCAAAAATACTCATTTTCTCTATTTAAAGCTGTCAGACACAAACTCTTGGGTTGCAGCCTGATGTAAAATTAACTACCAAGCATATTTCTACTGCCAAGAATAAAAACTTAGAACCATAAAATGTGGATGGTTTACTGTGCTATAGTTAACTTTATAGTTAGGATTATTAGTTTCCTTCCTAAGGCTTGGGACATATGGCTCAGTGCCAGGTAGTCACAGAGAAACATTTCTACAAGTCATTGAAACTGTCCTCGCTGGAGAGGAAGGATAGATAATTGCAGTGCACAAGTACACAAACTACACAAGTCAGAAGGACAGTGGAGCAGACAAGAAGATGACCATCCTGGTTTTCTTGGGGTGGTATAGATTGTGGCATTTGTAAATCTTAGATATGATCTGAAACCTACAAAGACACTGTCTGTCATCACTTTATTATTTTTAGCTACAAGGCAAGTTTCATTCTGCTCTGTTTCAGGAAACAAACGGAATTTGTTTTCTGTTTTCTAGGTTCTATTGTAATTAAGAAATCCTACTACACAGAGACTTAAGTTAATTTTTTAGAAGTTAATTTTATAATCAAGACTGTGTCCCCTCCACCCTTTGGCCAAGCTTGTTTTTGGTAAAATGTATTCTCTAGCCAACATCTTTTGTTCCTTTGCTGTGACAGGATTTGTTTTCTAAGTCCTTAGCACATAAGATATAGATACATACCTTTGCTGTTATGGAATTGGTTTTCAAGGTGGGCAATGAGAAAAATAGAGGATTATGAAATGATCCAAAGCAACCAAGAAACTTTGTTGGACTTCTTAAACACTTTCGACTTAGAGTTTGCTCACGTTGTTGTCCCGTTTCTTTCCCCCTCATGATGATTAGTTGTTAACCCATTAAACAAAAAGATTCTGTGTTCTGTCTTTGGGTACAGAAAGCAAAGGAGTGCGGGAAGGACTGCATGTGAGTCCTCAGCCAGAATCATGGAAAGAGGAAACACACACATGATGTGTAGTAGCATCATTAAACGAGACAGGTGTCTACACTCGGGCTGGGCCAGGTTGGAGTGAGGGGAGTGTCCCATCACAGCAGTTACAAGTGTGCCAACAAAGGCCTACCAGCCCTTGTTCTTCCTTCCCTTTTGGAGATGGTGTGGATGGGTTCACATATCAGTAGAGCACCATGCGTACCCAACCCAGCCAGGTCATTTACAGAAAAATGCTTCTAATTGACTTTCTCTGTCTTGAAGGAGATACGGCCAGACCACTTCTCCCTACTCAGAGAGTTTGGTAGAGAATGTCCCCCACGTTTATTCTTCTCTGGTACTGTGGGCCTATCAAACTAAACCAAAAAAGCCCCTTAAACTAAAGAGCTAAAGTGATTCTCCACGACTTGGTGTATTGAACAGTCTCAAAATCAAAGGGTAATGGATACCAGAATTGGAAAGTGGGTAGGAGAAATGATAACTGACTGAGTCGTTGTATAGAGAAGTTCCCTCTACAAGAAGCTTTTTTTAACAGCCCTCCCAAGAGAAAGCCTTCAAGGGGAAAGGAAAAAAAAAAAAAGATTTGTGTACTTCGCACATACACATACTTGGATGTTCATATTTGGGAACATCTTTTGAAAGCTTCATCAAAATGGCCACGGAAACTTGGATAAACACTCACAGTTTTTGAGTAATAACTGCTCCTTCCAAACCAGTCTCAGAAGCAACAGAGTATAGTAATGCAAGGACTAATTCAGCAGTCCATAAAAGCAATTCTGCCTTATGAAGGTGGGTGATACTCATGTATTACAAGAAACAAGGGAACATTCTCTGTTTCTGAAGCATTTATGGTTCATGTGTTAATATTTATACTAACTTGGATTATTCCCTCTTTACTTTCAAGTACATAGTATTATCTAAATTTAGGTCTCTTTTTTTCCTAGTCACATTTTTCTTTGTCACGTTTGCTCTTGGATCAGCATTAATGCTGCAGCACAGAAACACATGCTGTTAATTATATTTTCCTTACTATGTGTTTTGTATTAATTCTTATGATCTTTGTCATGAAAGCCAAGCAAATCAGATTTATATTCATGGAAATATAACAAGAATTCTGGAAATATTTGTAATTGACTCCACATGTTCCACATAAAGCTAGAAGAAAATTTTAAGAGATCACTTAGGGATTTTAGAAATGCAATTTTATGTGGTCTGATATCATTTACTAATTTTCCAGAAGGACAGATTGCCTGAGCAAATGGGTAGTTTCTCTTAGGTCCCTAGAGTTCTCTCTGATAAGACTGAACCCATTCTTGTGTAGGAGAATACACTGTTTACAGATAAAGGGAATTCTGATGTCACTCTTGTGAATGTACCAGAAGACAAATGGCGGATACCACAGAACACCTTGAACAATTCTGGTATCAAGAGGGATAGATGACACCAGAATTCCCACCAACTAAAGGCATAAAAACATCTAGGAAGCATGTAAAAGTAGTCATTATTGTTTCCTAAGTGCACTAGTGATGCAATATGCAACATAAAATAAAATATGCTGAATGTCTGCTTTCTGCACGGTGGATCTACAAGGCATGATCCTGCTCAGTCACTCTTCAATCAGGAAATTATTTTATTATTTGGTCTCCCAAACGTTATTTGCCTGGAGGAAAACTGAAAAAGTTCACATTTAGGCCAGCCCCCTGCTGCTTGGGTGTCCATATTTAAATCACCCAAACTAGGTTCTTGTTTATCTAATTTCTAAACCCCTTCAGAAGCAGGAATCTCATAATCTTCTCATTATACTAAAATGCTTCCTACATGTAAATTTGCTCTTTGGGTTACTGCCAAACTGACTATAGTGAGAGTGGACCTTACTGTGGCAGCAGATAGACTTTGTTAACTAGTAAAGAATTGACAGTGCATGGTAGGGAGCAAGGAGACAGCTGTAGAGAATAAAAAAGAATGGCGGGACTAGCTTATGAGCGCATGGGGCACAGCAGTGCTTCTCAAACTGTGGTCTGCATCAGAATCACCTGGGGGGCTCATTAAACAGATTGTGGACCCGCCCCCAGAGTTTCTAATTGGGTAAGTCTGCTGTAATATAATGCCAGAAAGTTTGCAATTCTAAAAATTTCCCAGTGAAGTTGATATTTCTGGTCTAGGGAACACACTTTGAGAACCACAGGGCCTTCAGCATTTGCTCCTGTAAAAAGCCCTAACTTCCTGAGACACAGGAACGTGTACAATACAAAGACAGAAAAATCTTAGAAAAAAGAGTTTGCTTTCATTTCTCTTAGAAACACTTTTCACAAACCATAAGGATTAGATCTGCAACCACTTGTTTCCCTGATGATGGAGCTAGTTGCTCTGATCCCAAAAGATCTCAAATGGTTACAGCCCAGACTGGAGTGTTATCTCCCTAGGTATTTACATTTCAAGGAGGTTTGAGGCCCAGAACTTGGAGACATCTCTTGGTGGTAAAAGCCAAGAAACACAGGGCATTCTGGCTCCTGGAGCAATTTTATTTATAAACCAAAAGGTTGGAGTAAGTATTCAGCCAGTATGTTTCCAAGGAGACCCTTTCAGGAGGGGGAGGGGCAGCTGCGTCCTTCCCTATTATAAGCAGAGGAAAATCATTTTCCTTGTCTCTCAGCTATGGAGTGTCCAGCCACCCAAGTAGGATATCTGGCCCGACTTTTATCACCTCGCCCCAGAGATGAGTTCTGGGGCAAAAGGGTCTGATGTGCTTAAGAAATCTCTTATCCAGCATGCTTTGTGTACACATTCAGGATAAAATTAATACAAACTAATATTAAAACCCAACCCTAAATCAGCTCTAATGTGATTAGAATGCCTAGCACCTCCTGATAACAGTCAGGACTGCACCCAATTGATTCTGTAAAAGGAATATTAGGAAATTTTATCCAAATGATTTCTATCTGGTGGAATAAATAACCCCATATGTTACAGTTTATTGCCTTTTAGGCCATTAACCAGTTTCTAATCTAACTTAGCAATGTCATGCTAACATTCTGTTATCAAATTTCCTATGGAAACCCAGTTTCTCAAAATGTGCTGGGAATCAGCTTTTCATCTTACTGGTTCCTTTATTAATTGATACGCTGAGTGAAATTATTGACAGGTATTTATATTTGCATGGGTTACACTTTTAACTTTTTGAAAATTATATTGACGGGAGGGTCCAACAACCATCATTCCAACAGAGCCTGTGGCAGCTGGGCCTGCCCCCGGTCTGCGCTGCTGTTGCATCTCTGCTACCTGCTCATGGAAGTATTGTCTCTTCTCTTGACAAAAAATGACTCTGTTCACTTGGGTAAGCACCATCATGCCTCTTCTAATATCAATATCTACCCAATATCTAATATCAATGTCTACCCTGCTTGAAATGGGGGGAAACTTTAACCTTTATATCTGGTGTTTGGCAAAAGGTCCTCCTAGAATTTCTCAGTAGCACAATTCTAGGAATCCTTAGACAGTCACACAAGATTCCACTTAAATGATACCCTCTAGAGTTGTACAATGTGGATGGCTCTGGATTCGCCCCACAGGGTCTTGCCTTTGAAGGACAAGAAAGATCATTAAAACATATTTGTACTTTATCCATAGTCTATAAGCCTGTGGTTATAGAACTACCCACCCATCCAGAGGAAAAAGCTACTCTAGGTCCGCATCTGGAATTATATAACTAATGAAGAAAGAGGTAGTTACAGGCTGCTTAAATGTGTATTATGAGCCTCAGTCTTTTCCATTTGTCTTGCTTTCATGCAGAAAGTCCTTTCCTTTTCCACATAAGTAAATGCATTTAGTCACTTCTTGACTCTCAAGCACTGAAGAAACACAGATGTCCCCAAAGGCAGGGCAAGCTCAGTTGTCTCTACTTATTCCTTTCCAAAGCGCCTTTGCCTCAGAAGCAAATTCTGGCTCTTCCATCCAGCTGTATACATGGTTTGTAGTATAACAGCCCCTGGTAGGAATGATTTTGCTGAATTGTTCTTGGGTGTGAAGCCACCGCAACCATGGAAGTCCTCTTTTGAGAATATCATTTGTTACATCACACAATGCCATCTCCATTAAGACTTCAGGAAATACCTGCCTGTCCTTGGCCTCAGGGATACTTCCGTACCTCCAGAGCCAAAAATATGTTTATATACAACTGACCCCATATACCTGTTTTCTGAATGGCTTCTAGGATATCAGACACAAACTTGAGGCCTTCTGTGGGTCTTTGTAGTTGGCTTTTTTTTTAATGACTGTCATTTCTTGCTCCATCTTAATATCCATGCTTTTGTGTTGCCTTCTTCTCTTTTCCTTTAAAATTATATTATTTTGCTTTCTCTTTGTTCTCATTCTCTCTCTCTCACTCTCTCATATACACACACATACACACATCTATGAACTTAAGATCTTTCTGGAACAATGCAGGCAGTAGAAGAAAGAAATTGTGAATTCTCTAATTCCATGATTTAGTACTTAGACATATATTAACTTATGCCCTCATGACTCCATACATCATTCATCTACGATCCCCACCCCCCATATTTTGCAGGCTTTCTTCTCTTCTTTTATCATGAGCACTAATCAGCTTATCCAATATTCAGTAAATTTTCAAGAAATGCAGTTTTTGATATTAGATAGTTCTTTTGATGTTGTCAAGAAACTGGGACTTATTGTTAAGAGGAGTTGTTTGTTTAGGGGGAGTGGTTTTTTGAATTAGTAGGCAGTAATTTGCATATTCATGTCTCTGAGCAGCAAAAGTAAAATTTATTACTGCAGAATATGTTTCTGATTGTGCTTTAAACTTTCACTGACCACCAGCAGCATATGAAGTACCAGAAACAACAACATTAGACCGAATTACAGCCCAGTGTGCATGCTGCCTAAAATGGTCATTTTCTTACTTTTGTCTAATATAGTTCTATTTATTTGGCTTACCCTGTCAATTTAGGTTTTATTTGTCCTCTCTTATTCATCATTATTTTTAAAGCCCTTTAGATATCACTAAAAATTCTCAAGCAACTCTAGTCGAGTGAAGAAAAGAAAAATCTAATTTGTAGAAAATATCTGAGTCCCAACTTTGTTATAAATTCTGAGATTTATTTCTTTAATAACGTATCAAGACAATTTGAATAATAGCTTTTTTATAGGTTTTAATGTTAAATTCTAGATGTTAAACTTTTTGATTTAATTCTTGTTATTTCCAGGAATTCAAGGAATTTGGAAGTTGTTCCTTCAGGTACATGCCTTACTAATGCATTATAATTTCTTGTGTATCGTGATTACATGTATAAAAGCGAGGACAGGCTGAAGGTTACCCTTTGCTCCAAAAGAGGCTGTGGTCCCGTGTTTCATACTGCACAAACACTGCCTAAATATGTGTTGACTGTGACAGGAAGACATACCTTCCAGGGCCCCCTTCCATCATTCAGTCTCTCCTCTGGCCTCATGATGCTTACACTGTCTGCAACAGCTCTAACTTGCCCTGACCCGCATTCCCTTTCAGCCTCCCGTGATCTTTGGCTCACATGCAGACAACATAAGTGGGAAGCATCACTAACATCAAACGTGGGAAAAGGCGGAGAAACAGCAATCCCTCTTCCTTTATTTAAACTGCACGAAGCTTCACAGATTGATCATATAGAAATAAATCAAACAGCTCCATGGTTAGCTGTAGAAGCCCCCACACCAGGGCAATGGTGTCAAATGTGAAACATAACTCAGCCCCCCCACGCTTGCCCCCACCTGGTGGTATTCCAAACTCTTCCAAGTTCTAGGGTTGGATCAAGAATTCATGCTTGTCACTGGCTATTTCTAAAAGTCCCAGATAAGTTACAGCCATTTGGACATGCCTCCTTCTTTCTTGAGAATCCAGAAAGGAAGTGACCGACATTTAGGACATCGCTCCCTCCCACCCCCACCCCCACCCCCACCCCCTGCCGCCCCTCCAAAGCATCAGGAGAATTTCTATTCTGGCAGTTTCCATTTCCCCTCCTTGTCTCACATTTGTGGCAGTTAGAAACTCATTAAAAAGCTTCTGGTGGGGCGGTCCAGTGGCACAGCAGTTAAGTTCACATGCTCTGTTTCAGAGGCCTGGGGCTTGCTGGTTTGGATCCTGGGTGCAGACCTCTGCACCGCTATCAAGCCATGCTGTGCCAGGCATCCCACATATAACACAGAGGAAGATGAGCATGGATGTTAGCTCATGGCCAGTTTTCCTCAGCAAAAAAGAAGAAGATTGGCGGCAGATGTTAGCTCAGGACTAATCTTCCTCAAAAGAAAAGAAAAGAAAAGGCTTCTGGTTACACCTGGCATAAATAGACCACATGCATTTACCTAGCCTACCCCCCAAACCCTACCAAAATGACATGGAAGGATGAAAAAAACCAAACTATGCCTTGTTTTAGTTTCCTGAAGCTGCTGTAAAAAAAAATCACAAACTTGGTGACTTAAAGCAAAAGAAATTAGTTCCCTCAAAATTCTAGAGGCTAGAAGTCTGAAATCAGTATCACTGGGCAGAAATCAAGGTGTCAGCAGGGCCTCTGGAGGCTCTAGAGGAAACGCCATTCCTTGCCCCCTCCAGCTTCTGATGGCTGCCAGCGTTCCTTGGCTTGGGGCTGCATCACTGTAATCTCTACCTCCAGAGTCACATTTCCTTCTCCTCTTCTGTCTGTAACAAATCTCCCTCTGCCTCCCTCTTGTAATGACACTTGTGACTGCATTTAGGGCCCATCCGGATATCCAGGATAATCTCCCACTTCAAGATTTTTAACTTAACCACACCTGCGAAGTCTTTGCCACATAAGGGAACACTCACAGTTTCCAGAGATTAGGACAAGGATATCTTTTGAGGGGGTCATTATTCAGCTACCACATGCCTGAAAAAATGTGAGGAGAGGAATCAACAGCACCTAAGAAAGCGCAACTTTTTAGAAGATTACATTAGATGCAGCAGTGGGTACAGAATGGGACAGAAGAAGAGAATGCTAACGAAAAAGTGAGCTGGGGCATCTACCCAGCTTCCCTCTCCCAACCCAACAAGACAGCAGAGATTATTCTCTGGAGAAATAATCAGAAAGGCCTCACGGTTATGGCCATCACACAGCATGGAGGAGAAGAGTGTGGCACATGATGCAAACTAGGGGATGAACTCAAAGTCTACATAGTGAGCTAAGAGGCTTGCGAACGCTTTCCTCTGACCCAACCCCAAAATGCCACCATATAGGCCAAAGTCAGAGAACTGAGCGATTCCTTTCTGGAAGAAAATAAACAATTTCAGAGAAATGCACCTCTAAATAATAGCATTTGGGGGTATCTCAATGAAAAGACCAGCTCCTTCCCTTAAGCCCTATGGCAGCAGTTCTCAAATTTCTTGGTTTCAGAATCTCCTCAAACTCATTAAAATTATTGAAGACTCCGAAGTGCTCTTGTTTATGCAAGCTTTAGCTATCTAATGTTAGCATTTTGGAAACTTAAAAAATAGTTACTAATTCATTTCAAAATAACAATAATAAATCTACTATATAACATAAATAACATTTTTATGGAAAATAACTAACATATTTTTATGGAAAATAACTATGTTATCCAAAACCAAAGAAATTTCAGTGGAAGAGTGGTATTTTCGGCAACCTCTTTAAAGTCTGTCATGATAAAATACATCTGGGTTCTCATATCTGCTTCTGCATTTAACCCGTTGTAGCATGTTGTTTTGGTTGAAGCATATGAAGAAAACGTAGCCTCACACCAATACATAGTTGAAAAATGGAAGACTACTTTAATAGCTTTTTGGATAGTTGCAGATTGAAACTACAACACAACTTGAAAGGCAGTTGTTTCTTAAAGGGTAGTTTCAGGGCAGAATCTGAAACCATATCAGTGAACTTTTTGCAATCTGTTACATAAAGTCTGTATTGCACTTTGAATGTATCTTTGACCCACGCTTGACTTTGTAACACCATGCATTTATCATCTGGTAAATCTTTGCTCACTCATTTATACAGATCTTCCAAATCTTGACACATTTTATTATACAATATCAAAAAAATTACATTTGTTAATATTACCACTGATCTCATCAAAAAATTCTGTAAGTATTGGGAAGCTGTCAAGTTTCCAGTGGCCAATACAAGTTTTCCAAGTTCTGATTTTTCTTGAAATGTTGAATTTTATCATTGGCAATAAATATTGTTGCATTTTTTTCCTTAAAGTGACAGGCTCGCTTTATTCATTTTCGAGAAAATGTCTGCCAAATACCCAAGTCTGAATAACCATAGTTTGTCTGTCATTCTTTCAAGTAAACATAATCTCCATGAAAAAAATATGATGACTTCAACTCTCAACCCAAACAATTGTGCTTTTCCTTGAGACAGCCATTGTATTACAGTATGCAGCAGAAGTGCTGTAGGCATACTTGCCGTTTTCTCACCAAAATATTAAAAGATGTGTATTCACTTCATCAGTTTTTCTGCTTCACCAAGGTCAACTGTAAGTGAAACCAGCACAACAGTGTGTGGTGGTAAAAAAATACTGATATAGCTTGGTGCTATTTCCTTTGTTCATGGCAAAGGCTTCAGCAGTTTTATCCATCAATGTTTTGCACCATCAGTGCAAATGTTAACATAGTGAAAAGGAAAATAAAATCTGGTATTAATATGAAAATATTTTTGACCTCATGAACTTCCTGCAAGGTTCTCTGACATCTCAAGTGTCCTTTAACAAGACTTTGAGAACCATCACCCTACAATGAAATGAACAAACCCTGTCTTCACGTTCTGAAAATCCATATTCTTCCATAAAAATATGAAGAGTTAGTTAACAATCAGCTCTGTGTTGGGGGTTTCCAAGACCACCTTTAGGCTCAATGATTCACTAGAAGGACTCACAAGACTAGAAAAGCTGTTACATTCATGGTTGCATTTTATTACAATAAAAGATACAGATTAAAATCAGCAAAGGGAAAAGGTACATGGGGCAAAGTCCAAGAAAAACCAGGCACAAGCTTCCAGATGTCCCTTCCCAGTGGAGTCATATAGGGATATAGTTAATTCTCCCAACAATGAAATGTGACGGTTCATGTAAAGTGTTGCCAACCAGGGAAGCTCACATGAGCCCTGGTGTCCAAGGTTTTTACTGGGGGTCACTCACTTAGGCAAGCAGGTCCTGTCTGACTGACCTCAGCTACTCAGACTTCAGCCTCCCTCCCCAGAGCAAAACCATGCATTCTCCATGAATCATATTGTTAGCATAAACTATAGGATCAAACTGGTATTGTGTGACCCAAGGCCTCAGGCATACAAAAATCAATCTTATCAGCCAGAATATTCCAAGGGCTCAGAATTTATCTGCCAGGGGCCAGCCAAGGGCCAGTCCTGAAGACACGCCTTTCTTTGAAATGTGAAGCGTTTAAGCAGCACAGGTCTGCCAGGTTAACTCTTTCCTGCTCACCCTGCCTCCAACATGAAAGAAAAAGATAAAAACAAAGAGCCGAAAGGAACATAGGAGAGACTGAAACAAAGCAAAAGCAGAGAAAACTTCAAATAAATTATAAATAATATCTTCAGTGAGATAAGAAAAGATATTGCATTCATAAAACCATATGAGGAGGCTAAACAGTGATTAGAGTATAAGAAAGAGCTCTTGGAAGTTAACCATCATAAAACATTCAAAACAAAGAAATCAATCAGACATTGAAAGATACGACACCACCAATAAAATAAAACAAAAGACTTAAGAGTCAGAAAATATGAAAAGAAGGGTAAAAAAAAAACCACACACACATACAAATGCATCTAAGAATTGATCTGGAAAGGCCAATGAGTAGCAGGAGTACTAAAACAAGAGAACAGGAAGGATGGTGGGGAGAAATAGTTCAAATACGTAATGCAAGAGACATTTTTCCAGAACTGAAAGAAAAGAGTCTACAGTCGGAAAGCGTCAACCAGGTGACTGGAACAATGAAAGAATACACATCATTACACAATTTCAGAATGCCAGAGATAATGAGAAGATCCTAAAAGCTTCCAGAGAGCAAAGCCTGTCAATACAAAAGAATAAGAATCAGATTTTGCAACAGCAATACCAAATGCTAGAAGAAAGTGGAGGAGTGCTTCAAAATCGAAGGGAAAATAGTTTTTCTACTTAAAATTCTGTTCCAAGCCAAAATATCAATCAAGTGTGTAGATAAAATAGAGACGGTTTAGACACAAAAGGATTTTTTAAGTGAATGTCCCATGCACCTCTTTGAAGGATATGCCTCAGCAAACAAGACAATCAGTCAAGAAGGAAATTTGTGCATTCCAGGCTCCAACAAAGTAGAGTAAGAGTGCCAGAGAAGAGTCCAGAATGATTTCAAACATCATTCTGTTTTCTATTACAAGTAGGATAACCATACAACCTCTGTTTGCTGGGACAGTACCAGTTTACACAAGTTTATTATAAAACCTCCTTTAACTCTCAAAAGTGTCCAGGTTTGACAATAAAGTATATGGTCACTTTAATTATAAGCCAATACAATTTAACTTAACTAAGACAGCTTAACTAAATTATGCTGCGATAACAAATGACCCTAAAATCTGAGTGGTGACGGCAACAAGAATGGGAAGTAATCCATGGGCTCACGATGAGTGTCTCTTTTCTGCCTCTTCATTACAGGATCAAGGTTAAAGGAGGAGCCCCTAACTGGGACATGTCAATTTTGCAGCAGAAGGAAACGAAAGACTGCAGAACCACATTACGACTCTTAAGGTCTCTGCTCAGAAGTGGCACATATCACTTCTATTTACATGCTATTGGCCAAAGCAAGTTATATGGCCAAATCTGAGACCACTGTGTTTAGAATTAAAAACTTCCTATAGGGGCTGGCCTGGTGGCATAGTGGTTAAGTTTGTGTTCTCCCTTTCGGTGGCCCTGTGTTTGCAGGTTCGGATCCCGGCATGGACCTACCCACTTCTCAAGCCATGCTTTGGCGGCATCCCACATACAAAATAGAGGCAGACTGGCACAGATGTTAGCTCAGGGCCAATCTTCCTCACCAAAACAAAAAACAAAAAAAACCCTACTTCCTGTAGTGTGGGGCCCAGTAAGGAGAGAATCAGTTGGCACTGGTGGGACTAAATTATTTTCTAATAGTAATTTGCTTTACCACAGGTATTTAGAATTATTTAGTTTTAAAATTCTGTACATTTCACTTTAATCAAAATAAAAATTGACTTTAAAGTAGCAATTTATGAAAAGCCCTGACTCTTGTCTAGAGAGCAGTCACTTCGATAGTTGTGCATTAAATCATATAGATCTAATCTTGTTTCGGGGAAGTTATAAGTAGCACCAGAGCTCTCCAAGTGAACAGTCTAGACCACTAGGTAACACTCTACTTGCTCATCATCTACCACCTCACAGGCATAAATTTTCATCACAGTCATGTGGTAACAAATTGACATAAGTCTGCTAATTCATTCATTCCTCCATTCAGCACACATCTACTAAACACTGAGAATCCAAATTCAAATAAGATTTTATAACTGCCTACAAGAAGCCCTAAATCTGTTGAGGAAAAAGCTATGAAAGTACTAATAACACAAGGGAATGTATTCTATCATGTTTTTAACAAAGTACTTTGTGAGCACTGTTGGGTTGACCTTGTTGGTCTGTATTGTACTATCTCCCTCCTGCTATGTCCTAGTTGAGGTACTTAGAAATATTTGTTGATTTTTAAACTACATGGCATTTTTATAAACTGGTTTAAATATCCAAATATTCAGTGATAGACTTTTTCTTAAATTCCATGCTAAGTAATCATCTCATGCCACCTGCCAGAGCATCTTTGTCTGGATTGATAGCCATTGCCTATAGCACAAAGAAAGTGACAATAACACAGAAACACTGTTGTAGAGGATCCCATTTCCCAAGGAAAATCTGATTCCAATTAGATCCATTTACGTAAGAATTCTGGTTAAGGGAACCTACAATTTCACAATTGTAAAAACCCAGATTACCAGCTAACATGTAAATTTAACCTTTCAGTGGTAAGCAGAAAAACAACAACAACAAAGTAGAATGAAAGTGTAGAGCATCTTAAATCAAGGCAGAAGGTGAAGCAGATAAGAACTGGAGTAGGAGAAATGTCAGGCTCACGGTGACGATGCTTCCCTAAAGACGCCTCCTCGTTGGTCCATGCACTGAATCAGTGAGCAATAATTGAGTTCTTTCTCTGGGTTGAACATTCCTAGCTCTGCAGCACATCTCTTCCATCATTCCCTTAACCTCTATTCACTTCACGAAATTGGCCAAGCCTGGTATTCCTAAGAGTAAAGGCAGATCTCAGGCATCACCTCCATAATCTGGGGGACAATATATTTTCTTTAATTTTCCCAAAGCTGTCATCCAAGAGTAGAGAAAGACAAGAAAATATAGGCAAAAGCCTTCTGAGAGCTGTGTTTTATTACCCACTGGGAATAGCTCTACGTGCTTTTCATGCAACATCTCATTTTATCTTCTCAAGGGACCCACGTGAACTTCCTAATCTCTGTCTTACTGACGAAAAAAATTGTCTTCCAGATAAGTTAGTACTTTGCCCAAGTTCACATTACTAGCAACTGGTAGAGCTAGGATTTGAACTCATGTAGACCTCAGAGCCCACGCCCTTAGTCATATACTATACTACCTCGATGGTAGCAAATGTGGAACAAAACGTAGTGATAGAAATTATAGCATAGTGAATATCTTGAGTATGTGCCAGTTTGAAAGTCAGTCTGCCGATAGTTACCAAGGAGCTAGTTGGAAACTTCTGTACTGTTTTATGTGGGACAGCCACCTTTCCTTTCAAACAACCCCGGCAAGAACAACTGGCCAAGTGGCTTGAAAAGAGAAAAACATTAATAAATACTAGTTGGGTGAATTAACTCAACAATCTCAACAAGAACCTATCCAAAATATCTTAAGAGCTAAAATGTTTCCATAGCTGGTTCACAGAGCCAGTATCGCAGCAACGGTTTGTTCCCTTTGGGGAAAAAAGAAGTCTTATCATACAGTAGATCTCGTATGCACATTCACTCCAAGTTAGCATGAAGTTTAAGCAGGAGCATTGTGGGAGAAAATAATGTTGCCTTTTAATTGATAGCTAAAGTGTTTAGTTTTGAAATGTATCATTTCTGTTCAAGTTGTAATTTGAGCAACATACGCTGGCAAATGCTAAAACAAAAATTGTCTTAATTGATTAATAACCATATTTTGTAAAATCAAGTTTTTATTTATATTTTTAATATATTATCAGTAAGGAAGAAGACATATAACAACACACATAACATTCAAAAGTCATTTTTCAGCAGAGATAATCAAGAGATTTGTATTTCAAATGTTACACATATTTCACATATCTAAACCCACCTGTAATTATTCTTTAAAAGAAAAAACGACAGGAAAAAAGGTCAATTTTTAATTTCACAGAACATTAGTGTATACTTTGAAAGTATTGATTTTGCCTCTGACAGAGTTATTTCATTCCATTAGAAAATTATGTCTTAGAGGCTATTAGAAACACAGCAGAATGTTACATGTGCACGATGGCAATTTATTACTGAACTTTCTCAATTGTATTCCCTCTACATTTCCACTTTCCTTTATGCAGACATGCAGACATGCCACACTACAAAGTAATGAAAAGAAATTTTAATTGAATTGAATTAGAAGAATTTTCAGAATCATTATTCAGACCATTGGTATATTTCAAGTTATATTATTTACATATTCTAGGAACAAAACTAAACATAACAGAATTTTCATCAATGTTCATGGATCTACTCATAGAAGTATTCAAACTAGATTATACATAGCAAAATTCTTCAATGTTTACCTTGATTAGGAAGAATCAATATCTCTAAGTTGTTTTTATTTCCCAAATTCAACTAAGGATGGAAATTATGTTATTTTTAGAGGCTGTATTATCCTATCCCAAACATATTGCATGGTATTTTTTAGAATTGCAAAATGGAATAATGAAAAAGAAGTCTTGAGAAACTTAATTATTCTTGGTCTGTTTAATCTGGAAAGAGAAAAGGTAAGGAGAAGGTAAGGAAATCATCTGGGATAATTCATGTACAAACTCTTTTAAACTATACAGCACTATGCAAACTAAGATATTCTTTATTCAGAAATCTTGACATATTTTTCCTTTAATTGGTCAGTATCAAAAAAGGCAAAACATAATTCTTTAGAAATTTGGAACTGAACAGGCCCTAAATACTTTAGTCCTTCTGAAAAAGGTGAGGTGGGCTGTATAACTAGTTGACATCAGAACTAAGACTGTTTCTATAATTTCACTCACTTTTTACTTGACATACTCATTTTTATAATATTTCTGTATTTCTATATTGGTTCTTTCTTTTTTTTAATGTTTTTTAAAATTTTATTATTATTATTTTCTTTATTTTTCTTTATTCCCCCCAAAGCCCCTCAGTACATAGTTGTATATTTTAGTTGTGGCTCCTTCTAGTTTTGGCATGTGGGACGCCACCTCAGCCTGACTTGATGAGCTGTGTTAGATCCACACCCAGGATCTAAACCGGCAAAACCTTAGGCTGCCGAAGCGGAACATGTGAACTTAATCACTTGACCACAGGGCCAGCCCCTGGTTCTTTCTTAATATACACATATTTCGTCACTGAACATATCAGCCACTTCCTTGCCGATTTGAAGATTTTTATAAAAGTGCAGCAAGAAAACATTGAAGAGTTTTTAAAGAGAAAATGACACGACCCAAGTTATGTTTTTAAAAGGTTTGTCCACTGCATGAAGAATGGATTAGAAGTACGCAAGAGCAGATGCCAGGAGACAGGTCGTGTTGAGACAATATAGCTAGGATTAGGGTACGGCTCTACAGATGGAGAGAAGTTGACAAATTTAAGATATATTTGAAAGTACAGTCCCCAAGACTCAGTGACAAATCTGATATGTGATGAGAAAGAAAAAATAACTCTTTGTTTTAACACTTTATCAATTAGGGATAATTTTATTTTGAGTCATTTTTTCTCTACATATGGGGAACTTGTATCTTCACTATATTAATTCAGAGCATACTTGACTTGACCTATAATTCAATTTTCCCCACACTTCACCAATCCATCATACAGTTGATTTCACATGATCAGTGTTACTGTGTTCTTGTTGCCCCACGTCCTAACAGAGGATCTCTCACCATCCTCAAAGGAATTATTGCAAAGGGGCTCTCTCAAAGGCCTGGGGAGACAGAGGTCTCACATAAGCATTAAAACTCCATAGCCTTGACTTAAGAATAGATCACATATAAACAAAAGGTTCTATCTTCACCTTTCCTGGAAGACAGTTCTCTTTGGAGGAAATATAATGGTATGCTGATATTTGGCTATATTTAGAATCCAGTTGATTCTATTTGAATCTGCTCATATTTCATAATTTGTCTGACTTTTTTGTTGTTGTTGAACTGAGTAACCACTAATTTTAACAGTTTTCATAAAGCCCTTCTAAGTGTCAAATTCTAATAGCTTTGATTATGAGTATAATAGAAATTATGTAATGGTATGTAAGATCTTATTAAGAGTAAAGATAACTGTATAACACAAAGTAGTCTTACTTCAGCTCAATAAAAGTTCTACATTATATAAGAAAGTAAACTGTCTCCTTCCAAACAGAATGGAAGATCATAAAATAAGTTGCGAATAGAAAACTCATTTTGTCATAAATTGCCATTTATGTGCTTCAATTATATCTGCTACTAAAATATAAAATTTTAAATATTACACAAGAACTTCATGAAGATTCTTGCCGTGGAAGAAAAATATGATCACTGCTTATCACATTGCATGTGGGTCAACTGAAAATGGAATTTATAATGCTGCCTAAAAAGAGACCAAAAAGACATTCTAAAATACTAATTCTGGTTAGTGGTATTAAAAGTGATATTAATTTTTTATTTATTATACTTTTCAATTTTCACTATTAGTATATAAAACATTTGAGATCAAATCAATGTTATCATATTTAATGTAAAAAATAAAGGACATACATCCTGATTTCAAAACTTACTACAAAGCTATAGTACTTAAGATAGTGTGGTACTGGCACAAGGATAGACCTATAGGTCAATGAAAGAGAATTGAGAGTCCAGAAACAAAACCTTATTTATGATCAATTGGTTTTAACAAAGATACCAAGACAATTCATTGGGGAAAGAAAAGTTTTGCAACAAATGATTCTGGGACAACTGAATATCTACAAGCAAAAGAATGAAATTGGACCCTATCTCACACCATAGCCTCAAAAATGGATCAAAGCCCTAAATGTAAGAGCTAAAACTATAAAAGCTGCTAGAATAAAACCAAGGCATAAGGCCTTGAGACTTTGAATTAGGCAATGGTTTCTTAGCTTTGACACTAAAAGCACAAGAAATTAAAGAAAAATTGATAAGTTGGACTTTTATGAAAATTAAAAATGTTTATGCTTCAAAGGACACCATCAAGAAAGTGAAATGACAACACAGAATGGGAGAAAACATTTGCAAATCATATATCTGATAAGGAATGTGTATCCAGAATATATAAAGAATTCTTACAACTTAACAATAAAAAGACAAACAGTCAAATTTTAAAATGGGAAAAGGTTTTGAATATATCTTTTTGATCCAAAGAAGGTATATGAGTGGCCAATAAACACACAGAAAGATGTTCAACATCATTAGTCGCTAAGCAAATGCAAATCAAAACCACAATGAGATACCAATTCACACCATTAGGATGACTATTATCAAAAAGACAAATGATAACAAGTATTGTCAAGGATGTAAAGAACTTGGAACTCTCATACATCGCTAGTGGGAATGTAAAATGAAACCACCACTCAGAAAAACAGTTTGGCAGTACCTCAAAATATCATACATAGAGTTACTATATAACCAAGCAATTTTGTTCCTAGGTATCTATGTATAAAATTGCAAAAACTTAAGTCCACACAAAAACTTGTACATGAATAGTGGAAACAATCCCAATGTCCATCAATTGATGAAAGGATAAGCAAAATATGGTCTATCATAGAATAGAATACTACTTGGCAATAAAATAGAATGACTATTGATACATACAATGAGGATAAACCTTGAAAACATTACGTTAAATGAAGGAAGCCAGACACAAAAGGCCACATTTTATATGATTCCATTTATATAAAGTGTTCAGAATAGACAAATCTATAGAAACAGAAAGTAGATTAGTGGTTGTCAGAGACTGAGGGAAGATGTGCAGTGGGGGTGGGGAGGAAATATTAATGGGTACAGGGTTTCTTTAGAGAATGATGAAATGTTTTAAAATTAGATTTTGGTGACAGTGTCACAATTTTGTAAGTACAATAAAAACCGTTGAACCATATGTACACTTTAAATAAGTGAATTTTATGGTATGCAAATTATATATCAATAAAGATTTTTTAAAAGAATATTTACAGCAATAGTGTTTGTAACAGTAGAAAACTGAAAATAATCCAAATATCCATAAACAGTAGAAAAGATAAGTAGACTTGTTTATACTCTGCAACATCCACAGCAGTGGAAATGAGTGATCTATATATGTACTAAGAGTATAAATAGAGAAGAATTTCAAAAACATATTGTTGAACAGTAGAAGGAAATTACAGAAGTACGCAGAATGAGTCCATGTGTACAATTCAAATAGGTAAAACTAAACGAAGTAGCTCTTTTCTGACTTGATTACTCACTTAAAGAGAAAAAAATTGTTAACAATTTGGTCATATTATAAAATCTTTAATTTTTAAAGTTAAGGATTATTTTGCCATGAAAGAAGCCTTCCCTAAAAGTAGACATCATCAGTATCTTTACTTCATTCTGTATTTTATTTTACCAAATTCTTATTAGAAGAGAGTTAAAAAGAAAAAGAAATCTCTTGACACCAGAAATGTCAACATAGGTGATGAATAAATATTAAAAGTTACAAAAAACTCCCCCTAAAGACCATGAACAAAAGGGGAAGTCCATATTCGGTCCCACAGTGAGTGATGGCGAGATAAGACAGTGCAATCAAGGACGCAGAACTTCTATTCCAGTTAGTCATGGAAGATTTCATAGAGCCTCAAAATACCTCAAGATCTCCTGTTTTGAATAGAAACAGGTTACGAAATAGAAAACCTTCAAAACTAAGCTGTCTTATTTTGAGGCCGTTTTCTCTTTTTAGAATTCTCTGCTCATATATTTAAAGTCTGATTAAATGAGAAATAAAGCTACAGTGCCCCCATACTTACCAATCTCCTATCCGGTTTACAGATGGTTTAGATGGTATCATTTCTGAAAGAGGAGTGATAGACAAAATCAGTGGAGTCCTGGGTTCCACTAACAGGAGATTCTGATTCAATGAGGTTTATACATCTGTATATTTTGAAAGGCACCATGGGGAATTCTGAGGAAACCACTGAATTAGAGACTTTTTTTTTCTTTTTTTTTAGGAAGATTAGCCCTGAGCTAACATCTGCTGCCAATCCTCCTCTTTTTGCTGAGGAAGACTGGCCCTGAGCTAACATCTGTGCCCATCTTCTTCTACTTTATATGTGAGACGCCTGCCACAGCATGGCTTGACAAGCAGTGCGTAGGTCTACACCCAGGATCCAAACCCGCAAACCCCGGGTCACCGAAGCAGAACGTGCGAACTAAACTGCTGCGCCATGAGGCTGGTCCCTGAACTAGAGACTTCTTAAAGTTTCAGTTCCAGTTTTACATTCTAAAATACAATAACCATGTAAAGCAACTGGTTAACAATATCACAATGGTACTGGGCTGGTCAAGTCATCAAATCACAGGTCTTGGAATATAAACACACTCTGCTTTGTGATAAGCAGAGTAGCTGTTTTATCTAGTGAGAAAAACTGAAACTACATCCCACTAGGAAAGCCCAAAAGGTGTTGGATATAAAATCAGTAACCAGAATTCATTCCTTAAATAATGTACATTCTTCAAGGCTCTTAGTCACAGGTAAAATGAGAAATTATGTGATAAGGAGTTCTCATTCTCTAAGTGTGTGGCAATATTTTTCTTTTATATATGTGTAAACAATCTCTATGCTGTGATTGGGTCTCAGTTTTTACCCAAAAGTTTTCATACTGCTCTGCAAAAATGGGCATTAGGAATCAAGAGAAAATTATCAAGATCCAGATTCCTCTATTTCTTTAACTTGGCAATGAGGCAGTAGCATGGTATGTCAAAAACACCAAGAACTAAGGCACAAATTTAACTCGGCGTACCTTATCCATTTATGCTTATTTAGATAATAGCTCCTCTAGACTTCTCAGAAATTTTAGAAGTCATCTGATTTTTTTTTTTAAAGATTGGCACCTGAGCTAACAACTGTTGCCAATCTTCTTCTTTTTTTTTCCTGCTTTATCTCCCCCAATCCACGCCACCCCCACCGCCCCCCACCCCCGTCCATATATAGTTGTATATCTTAGGTGCAGGTCCTTCTAGTTGTGGCATGTGGGATGCTGCCTCAACGTGGCCTGATGAGCGGTGCCATGTCCGCGCCCAGGATCCGAACCAGCAAAACCCTGGACCACCGCAGTGGAGCGCATGAACTTAACCACTCCATCATGGGTCTGGCCCCTGATTTTTTTCCTAATGGTTGTCTCATATGGTGCTTAAATTCCTTTCAAGGATAGATTCTCTCTTGGGTTTTCCATGGATTTCATTGCCTGCAAATACATGTTGATGCAGAACCAGAGGAGTTACCCAAATAGGATGGAGAGAGGGTCAACCAGTGGTAGTCCAGGCCTGTGACAGAGATGAACCTCTTTTGGTGTCTACCAATTCTCAACCCCAGTCCCAACAAGTTCCTCTCCAGCACAGCAGGTCTGCTTCTGACTGATTCTGCAAGGAGGCACATCACAAAAAGGTTTCCTCTCATCCCCTTATTTCTGCCTTGGACTAAGTTATCAGTTCAGCTCCTTTAACTTTCTTTGGAAAAGAAGTTACATAAATAAGAACTTTCTTCTGGTTAGGACATATTGACTACAAAAGGTTATCTTTGATTCTGAATATACTTTGAGAGAATAAATACTAACAATTAAATACTAAACATCAATATGCCTTTTGTTTTCATTCTTCCAAGAGGAATAAAAAATATCTGATAATAGGAAAACAAACAACTTCATTAAACAATGGACCAAAGAACTCAACAGACATCTCACCAAAGAAGATATGCAGATGGCAAATAAAGCATATGAAAAAATGCTTCACATCATATGTCATCAGGGAAAGGCAAATTAAAACAGCAATGAGATACTACTACATACCTATTAGAATGACCAAAATCTGGAACTCTGACAACACCAAATGCAGGCAAGAATGTGGAGTAACAGGAAGTCTCATTTAGTGCTGGTGGGAATGCAAAATGGTATGGACACATTGGAAGACAGTTTGGTTGTTTCTTACAAAACTAAACACACTCTTACTCTACAATCCAGCAATTGTGCTCCTTGGTATTTATTCAAAGAAGCTGAAAATTTATGTCCACATAAAAACCTTCACACAGATGTTTATATCAGCTTTATTCATAGTTGCCAAAACTTGGAAGCAACCAAGACGTCCCTCAATAGGTGAATGGATAAATAAATTGTGGTACATCCAGACAATGGAATATTATTCAGTGTTAAAAAGAAATGAGCTATCAAGCCATGAAGAGACAAAGAGAAAACTTAAATGCATATTAATGAGTGAAAGAAGCCAATCCGAGAAAGCGACACACTGTATGACTCCAACTATATGACCTTCTGGAAAAAGCCAAACTATGGAGACAGCAAAAAAATCAGGAGTCAAAAGGCAGCGTCAGGGGGACATGAATAGGCAGAGCACAGAGGGTTTTTTAGGACAGTGAAAATAACTGTATAATATTTAATGATGGATATATGTTATTACACATTTGTCCAAAACCACAGAATGTACAACACCAAGAGTGAACCCTAAGGTAAACTATGGACATAGGCTGATTACGATGTGTTAATGCAGGTTCATACTTGGTAAAAAAAAGTGTACCATTCTGGTGAGTGACATTGATAATGGGGGGAGGCTATGCATGTGTAGGAGCAGGGGGTATATGGGATATCACTGAACCTACCTCTCAATTTTATTGTAAACCTAAAATTTTAAAGTTGTCTTTAATAAAAGCAAAAAATAATAATATTATTAAGAGACTAATTTGTCAAAATATTAGTATGTGTTTTTTATTCTTCCATGCATACATATTTTCCCCTCTCCATCCCAAAGAGGTTTCTAAGCTTATGTGTTCCCTTGCCTTGCCTCAAATGTTTTTGTGTCCAAATATAAAACAGAAGCTATTGGGTAGAAGATAATAGTCTCTCCTGGCTTTTATATTCAAAAACTTAAACTCATGGAAGGACTTACTGGTCATTCCAGAGAAAGAGAAGAGGGAGGAGAGAGCTTTGAGTTAAGGGAGGAGGAAGTAGGAGACGTTCTCTTGAAGAGTTGGGGGACCACAGCTCATCTCCACTCACATGCTCTCCCCAAAATGTGACTAGCCCTCTGACGGGTCTTGAAGGTGACCTGTGGAAGACTGATGGGCATAGAATACTAAGAATCATGTCCATGGGCACCTTGGGGAAAGATTTTGTGTCCAGTCTTGGCCCAGAATTGACAATGCTAGCATGTGCCTTAGGAAATGAGCAGTCTAGACTAAAGACTGAGGAACATAATGTTCTGGACTGTGAAGGATCCTTAAAAGCTTTGGTGATCAGGATGGCAGGAAAAGAGGCTTAGTAATGACTGAGACTGAATTTCTTGGGAGTCCACCAAGGTGGGAGCTTGAGAAAATCTGACCTAGAAAAATAAAGGGGATACAGCAGTTTCTTACTGCCTCATGTTATAGAATAAACACTAAATTTTCTACAATAACAATATTTGGTAGAAAACCTCCCTGTATATACTCCTTACCTTTTCAGCCCAAGTTTAGACGACCAGACAGAACACTTCCAGAAAACCACTAATCAATGTTTTCAATTTAAGAAAGGTTGTCTATAGAACCATCAAGATATTTAATACAGTAGCCACAGCACGGACAAGCCTTGCGTACACAATGAAGAGACTAAAATATAATAAGTTGCCCTGAGTTACACGTAAAAGCCAATCACTTCTTCTCACTCACAGTGGAAGAAAACCAAAAAGGAATAAAATATAAAAATGCCAGACTTTCACTTCTAAAAGCATCTTGTGAATAGTACCTGGTAAAGATATAATGTATACTTACCAAACAAAGAAAAGAGTCACTCTAAATGAATTCAGTTAACCCACAACGCAACTATGATTCAAGTATGTTTTTCTTCTTTTGAATACAGAACTTCAGAATTTAAGAAGATACCTGGGTTAATCTCACTGAAATATAATGTTGGGAGTAAAGTAGTTTAAAGTGTTCTAAGAGTGTTTGAGTGTTTTACAGATTTAGTTTTATACAGAAAAATATTTCCTGTTTTTACTTAAAATTTTCCAGTTGAATAAACCTTAACATCTAAATACAAAGCTTTGAAAAATGTTTTCCTTTTGATACAGTAAGCCAACTTCACCCCAGGTGGGCTGCACAAACCCATCCCACAAGGAGTGAAGAAATGCTCCCACAACCTTACCCTGAATTGCTCCTTCACTGGAAGAAAAGTACATATGTATTTAAGTTAACTTCCCTCAAAAAGGAAGCCTATGTGTCTGTGATGAATTACTACTCATATATGCCATCTCTGACTTCCACAGAACCACATGTTCAAATTCCTCACAAATTCCAATGTCACAGAGTATTTCCTATAACTTGATACCAAGCACCAGATATAGGTAAAAATTGCAACACATAATTTTGAGTTAGACTACGGAATAACCATGGACTGTCCCTGGAAAGAAAACAAAGGAATATTCCTAGCTCCAGGCAGAAGAACGTAGGCTTGACAAGAACTACTGAGGTACATATTAGGAGGACATAAAATCCTCTGAATTTCAGGATTGGATTTTTTTTTTATGACTTTAGATACTAATTAGCTTCTGAAAGCTTAGGCAAGTAGACTCCTTGGTAGGACAATTGCAGCCACCAAAAGAAAGAGTGCAAAAAGTATTTGTTGTTCAAATGGTGGGCTTGTTCTGGGAAATTGCATTGATCACAAAGTAGTGGAGGCTGTGGAAAAGAAATTGAACGAGTGACCAAAAGGCATGTCCTAGTAAGACTATAACTAAGACCCTAAGGGTCTTCTCTGATTTCCCATCTGTAAAATGGGCCTAACAGCTCCAGATCTATCTATTTCACAAGCACATATCAAAACCAGTACATAGATATATGCAAGGCTCTGTTCTTATTGCTTAACATTGAAGACTCAGGTCCACTTTTTAGTTCTTTAGTGATATATTTAGGTCACAAACAAGTGATTTCTTGAGTTATTGTAACATAGACAGATTATTTCAGGGATTCAAATCCTATCTTTGCTTAATGATATTCAACAGGTCTTTTTACATACATTTTACCAAACTAGAATCATAAGATCAACAAATTGCCTCTCATTTTCAGCTATAATTAAATAGCAAATGTACCCTGAAACCTTTTGATAGGAAGCAATCACCTTTTAAGAAGTATTATGTGTGTATGTGTGTATATACGTCCGTATTTCCTAGCTCAGCCTCTAGGAGGGCCTAGATTCAATGGCACATCAGTAGCAATGAGTATGTCTGGCACCCAGAACTTGTTTTCTAAATACTACTCTCCACTCCTGGGAACAGGGCTCTGGGGAGAAATGGCTGATTCAAGGGACAGAGTAGGAAAAGTACAAAATGAACTTAGAACATCTCGTTGTTTCAGAAAGTAAGAAATGCTCAAAATATGAACAAAATTGGGACAGTTTGAGCATTAAAATAAATATCATCACTAGATTATAATCCATTGGATAAAATAAGAATCTATGATTGCATGCTGAAATGAAGGAAGAAAGGAAAAGAGGGAGGAGTGGGGAAGGAGAGGAAAGAACTTTTTTGACAGTAGAATGCCAACTAATAATAGTAGAGAAAATAATGGAGTTAGATAAATCCCTATTTTTTAAACATTATAGTACTAATTGATGGATGCATTTCTGAGAGAGCAGTGAGAAGCCAGCTCTCTTCCTCTCTCTCAGGATTTGAATGAGGAAGCATGGAATCCTGGGAGCAACTGGCAGACATATTGTAACATTTTGTAGTGTCTCAACATCCTTTTCAGTTCTCAACTTTGAAATAAAGATGGAACCAATACTATGAAACAAAAAAATGGTGGGAAAATGGGACCTTAATACTATTTTTGAGTTGGAGAATCAAACTAACCTTAAGTCTGCCCTAACTCAAGACTTCCAGTTACATAAATCATTAAATGTCCTGTATTCTTTACCTCAGTTTTCTTGTTACCTGCAAGCAAAGCCCACTTACTGATACAGACTTGTGATTTCAAAGTTTCAGCTTGCCTTTTTACAAGTTTGTTTCCTACGACATAGTTCAATAGAATCTCTCTAAGATCTAGTCATGATCACTACACAGACATTAGACTTTTCAGGGCCTCAGTCTCATTATTTGTTGATGGCTTTGACTGTAATAAATAACGTCAAGTCAATGGAAATACAAAATGCAAAGTTTTAAAATTCAGTAAGTCTCTGAGTTGAGAAGACCTGATTAATGACAGCAACAGTGATTGTGTCAAAATATGATTCTAAGTAGTGTCCCTAAATCCCAGTAGACAGTCTATACTATGCAGCCAAAAGTTTTCTTTCTCTACTTTTTCCCACAAAATTTTCCCACAGATATGCATACCAAAGCTATATCCAAATGTGGAATTGAAGGGTCATTCCGGGGCGGGGGGGGGAGGGGGCGGTGTGTGTGTGTGTATGTGTGTGCGTGCTTTACTTTACTGTGGAAGAGAAATACGGAAGTATATTAATGGCATTCTGGTTTTTTCCAATAGTTACAATGTTCTCTGGAACGACCTCCACAATTTCACCACCCAAGTATTTCCTTCTTTCTTTCTCTCTTTCTATCTCTTCTTCTATTCTCCTTTACTGTGTATTTTTCTTTCCTAAATCTATGACGCTCTTTGGGTCATTCAACAGTTTTCATAATTCTCCTTGAAGATTTTGATCCTTGGAGCACATAGATTCTTTCAGTGCCAATTAATAAATATGTCTTCAGAACAAATTCTCCTTGGTTTAATAAAATGAGAAGCAATAGAAAATGAGAATGACCTAACTGGGAATTAGGCATCATTAAAGAATAGAAGAACAAATAAATCACAAAAATTGTTTAGATATCCAGCCTAAAATCCTGGCTCAGATAACCTGTTGCTGAAATAAGAATAAATTAATTCATTTTATAAATTCAGCTAGCAAGAGATATTTCTCCAAAAAGAAAATGACAAGTTGGCCTTTACATTTTATGAACACATTTTTCTTTCAAAACCAAACAAGGGAAAACTCTTATTCACATTCTTTTGATTAGCTTATTATGTTAAAATAAACAAATATAGTAGGCCATGCATTGAAAAACTTTAAATAATAAGCTTCTCTAGATAAAGAAATGAACCCCCCCAAAACAAGAATTAATTGGCTTTCATACTTATTTTTGCCTTTTTTTTTTAAGTCTTTCTCCCTTGGCTTTAAAAGCTCTTGTTTCCAAGCTCAACTTGAAGGAAACTAGTGAACAATGAAAAATTATTTCACTGTATGCTTAGTAGAACTTGTTGAATTATGCTCAACAAGATTACAACTTCACGTTTTTAATACACAATTTATGGATTCAAGGTGCATAGAGAACTGTCCATTTGATTCAATTAAAGTCAATAAAAATATATAGAGGTCCCAAATATTTCAAGTACTCTGCTCATTAAGTGCTGGTACATTTACCCTTATTATCAGATCTCTTTGAACATAAACAAAAGATTTGATGATTAAACAAATCAACAGGGCCTTTGGTTGTCTGATCTCTAAAACAAGGGAGTTAGACTGAGATTGTTCCTATGATTCACATTCGTGTTGTTTCATTTTCAGGTAAGCAGTGCTGTTGCTCCAGCCTGCACGGTAAATGGTAAATGTCAAAAGTATTTTATGAATTCTGAAAAATAATGGTAAGAGCAGTGGCATAGTTTTTGAATCTTCCAAAGACTCTCATAGAAAAGAAAGAAGAAAGAAAGGGCAACAAAATAGCAAAACCAAAACAAACCATTGACAATTCTTATAGCAAAAGTAGATGACAAGATATTCCCATAAAGCCCGAAAGAGAAACATACGAGGAGAAGCCTCCAAGATCCACAAGAGACCTGCATGTTATCAGCGTCTTTGCGGGAAGAAGCAAAAAGTAATAACAAAGTAGATGAGGAACCTGAGAATGGGAGAGCCCCCCAAAAGTCAATAAGTATTCATTGGAAAGCACTGCAAACCAATTTGAGAATGCAGGCTGAAAATGGCAAAGTTTCTAAATCTAAAACAGGTGAGAGGAAGAAATACCTGGCAAACTTTGAAGAGACTGGAGCAGTCTACAAACTTCCAGAAGTGATCAGCTGGGGCTCTTTTCTGAGACAGAGCTGCCACAGTGAGAGGAAATTGCTGGGAGTAGATCATATAAAGCAGTATAGTGATAACAGAGACAAAGGAAGAGAAAGAGTTTATGGGAACAAGGCAAGAAATCTCAAAGAGTAAGCCACCATATTGCTTAACACTACCTAAAAACAATAGAAGTAGGAACTACATGAGTTAGAAATACTATCCTGATCCATACCTCCCTCTAAAAGTTGAGAAAAGCTAATTTTTCATAAAAATTTAGAAAGACAAGCATTGAGGTCAAATCCCATACCTTATTATAAGGAAAAAGGGGCAAAAAAAACACAATGATGAAAGCATGTCAGAAGAATGTGCCCACATATCAAACCAAAATTACTTCCAAATGGACGAATAGATAGTAAGAAATGGTACAAAATATGAAAGAACAACATCAGAATAAGAAAAAAACCTCAGAAATGAAGTGACAGTGCTCATTAAAGAATTAGAAATAAATTTTTAAAAAAGCATTTCAGTAATGAAGAATAAACTAGAAGGAGCAGAAAAGCAAATAAACATAACATATAATGTCTTAAAATTATAAGGTAAAAAGGAGTATTGTATTAAAAATTAAAAAGGAATAAAGACAAAAATCAAAAAGGAATGATGAAGGGCCAGCTCTGTGGCGAGTCGTTAAGTTAGCGCGCTCCATTGCGGCAACCCAGGGTTCGGATCCTGGGCGCGGACGTGGCACCGCTCGTCAGGCCACATTGAGGCAGTGTCCCACATCCCACAACTAGAAGGACCTGCAACTAAGATATACAACTATGTACAGGGGGGTTTGGGGAGATAAAGCATGAAAAAAAAAAAGAAGATTGGCAACAGTTGTTAGCTCAGGTGCCAATCTTTAAAAAAAAAAAAAAGGAATGACGACAGAGTTAAAAAGGACTTAAAAGAAAGTGACAAATATTGAATATAGACAAAGAAGATCCAATACTGATAATAGGAGTCTGAAAAAAAGAAAACCTAAGCAAGGTTTGAGCACATTTGCTAAAAACTATCAATTCAATAAAACTTCCCTTAAAAATTTCCCTGATACTACATGTTGAAATTTATAATTACCAACACCAAGACATATGCTAGTAAAATGATTAGAATTTAAAGAAAAAAAGAGAGACATCCTTTGGGCATTTAAAAGGATGAGCGAGTAACTTAGAAAGGAAAGAAAATTAGATTTTCATCTAAATAATTGTCATCCTCTGGCAATTTTATTGCTGCAAGAAAATGAAGTAACACACATAGTTAGATATTCTAAGAAAGAATATGTTAGCCAAGGGTTTTGTTCAGCCCAAACTAACTTTCAAATGTAAAGAACTCAAATTAATGTCAATGTGCGAAAACTTAGGGACTAGTGTACCCACGAGCCCTCCTGAGGAATCCACTAGAGAACCAGCTTCAGATAACCGGAATGACCACAGAGAGGCTACCGTAAGACATAGTGGTAAGCATTAAATAGTTTCACGCAGAACTAGAACTAAATGAGGATTGAATGGAGGATAGTACTTAATGGCTGAAAGTTCATACAACATAGATAGTAGAATCATCTAAAAAGGAAGGAAGGGAGGAGGAAGAGCAAGTAGAGCATGTGCAGAGCCAATTTTAACTGTTTGGAGTAATCATATTTGTAGTAGCATTAGCATTGCTATTGTGAGTTTGTCGTAATACAATGTGGGATAAAGCAAGGGAATAATTATGGGATCCTCAGCGTAGAAGAAAGGAAATGCAGGTGTAGTAATGAAGTTAAGAAAAACCCTACAGTACTGAGATATCCCTAGTGCTCAGATCGTGGCAGTGAAACACTCCCACCAAAACAGGGCTTCTTAGGGCATGCCCTCACTAGGGCAATATCACCCCCCAAGGGAGAGAAAATTGGTTCTGGGAAGATGAAAAAATCTTACATTACAATGGTTTGTGGTCTTCCAAAGCTGAACTCTACCTGAAAAAAATTTTATTCTTTAATATTTCATTTCTTTCATTAAGGACATATTCATTTAATTTTAATTTAATTACTTAAAATTTAATTCAATTTTTCTCTTTGGGGTTGTGATAATTTTTTAAAAGGTTGAGAGACACTGTCTCAGAAAAAGGGCTGATTCCAGGACCGGGGAGGAAATATATAAAATAAATCTGGAACATCTCATCATGCCAGAGGGGAGGAAGACATCAAGATCATTAGGGTTACGTCTAAAGGACTCAGGAATCAATCTGAAGAGGTTCCCACCTGCCAAAGATGGACAATTTGAGCTCCAATAAGGATAATAATTGTAATGGATTAAAATTCACCAAATATATTTAAGTCCATAAGTTCATAACGATACCAAAAAGTAGTCAGTGGTCACCTTCAGAGATTGATAGGGAACTAATTGAGTTCTATCTTTCTATTACGCACTATACCACTGGGTAATTATTATTTTGTAAACTCAATGAATTAAGAGATATAGACCTATCACATCACAAAAATAGAGACAAAGAGACATTATGTGCCACCATAGTCTTTCCCACCACCAATTAGAGTCTTACTAAAGGGATTAAACTTGAGTCTCACTAGGCTTCTGGATCCATCTGCCATATTATGCCATGAAATTAAAGTGATTTTTAAAAAATGATGAGTTCTTGTCAAAAGAACACTGGACAGCTTGAAAGTTCGTACTGTCCAAAACTGCATCAATTTGAGCATCAAAATAAATAATGATAGTAATGGATTTTAACTCATTGAATAAAATAACAATCCATGTGTCCTCCTTACTGAGAAAGAAAGAAAGGGAGAGAGAGGGAGGAAGGATGGGCAATATATAATGATATATTTATTCAAAATAAATATCAAAGGAATGATGGAATTAAAAACTGCAGCCATGATAGTAATAATTGAATCAGGCAAGAATCAACAATGGGTGCTAAAACTAATAGGAGAACATTTGCTGAGAAATATGATATTTACATAATCTCAACATATTTCACAAGTACTTACTAATTACAAAGAGGAAAAAAATACATCTTTACAATAGAGAAAACTGACAGACACTGACCGCCTTACTCAACTAATTCAATTTAACATCACCAATAATGGGACAAATTGACATTGTGTGCCTGCTGATACGATATACTGAGCAAAACAAAGTACCGGTGTAATATTACTGCCAAAAATGCGTAAATGGAATTTAATAACAAAGAAATATTAGACTGTTAAGTTGAGGGACATTCAACAACAACAACAACAAAAAAATGGCCTGTACTCTTCAAAAATGTCAAAGTCATAAAAGACAAGGAAACACTTCGGAACTATTCTAGACTGAATAAAACTTAAAAGACATGACAACTAAAGCAACATATAATCCTGGATTTGGTCCATTTGCTAGAAAGGGCATCCATTGGGACAATTAGCAAAATTTAAACAGGGTCTTTAGATCAGCTGGTAAAAGTGTATCAGAGTTAATTTTCTCATTTAGACAGCTGCACTGTGATTGCCTAGGTTGTCCTGTGGTCCTTTGGGAAACTGCATACAAAATACTTCATGGAAAGGATATTTTGCCTGTAACTCACTCTTAGTTGATTCAGAAAAAGGAATAGTATGTGTGTGTGAGTGTGAGTGTGCGTGTGTGTGTGTGAATGTGTGCTTGCAGAGACAGAGACAGAGAATGATAAAGCAAATGATAACAATTGGTAAAACTGGGTAAAGGATATAGGGTGGTTCTTTGACTCTTCTTGTAACTTCTTTGGAAGTTTGATATTACTTCAAAATAAAATGTTAAGAAAAAAATCTCTCTGTTAAACAACTCTTGAGTCAAAGAGGAAACGAAAACCAAAATTGCAGAATATCTTTTTAGAAAATAATAATAAAAACACTATGTTACAACCAATGAAGAGAATCTATGCCCTGAAGTACTTACATTGCTAATAAAAAAGAGAAAATCTAAGCATTACAGTCAAGAAATTAGAAAAGGCAAGCAAAATAAACCCATGAGAAAGCAAAAGAGATCAAATAATAAACACAAAACCAGAAGTTAATGAATTAAAAACCAGAAAATGAGTAGAACTAATAAATAAAGATCAGGTTAACTAAATAAAAACAATAAAATCAGCAACCCAAAAATGAATTTATTCAAGGAAACATGCAAGTTACAAAACAGCACATAGTGTATCTTCTACACTTCTTATGTCCTGCCACACGCCCTCTCGACCCCCCTCTGACTCCAGCCATTGCTGTGGTAACCAGTGCACACGGTGCAGCCTGTCCCTCAGCTCTACCACAGGGTACTCTGGAGCTATGGCCAAGACAAAACAGCCGTCTGAGAGCTTACCAAATTCTCGATTCACTGGCGAAAGATTCAAGGCAAAATTTTACAATGAAGGAGGTGCAACAGTGGGCACATGTCCACAAGGTAATAGAACAATAGAATAGCTTATTAAAAGTTCAGCTACAGTGCCAGTTCTAGGAGGACACTGTGTGGGGTCAGGGGACTGTCCTTCCAGACGTGGTTATACGCATTGACCTGATGTTCAATACAGAAGGCTATGTTGCCTGTAACTGGAATACACGACATGGGTGAAACGGTGCAGGTACAATTGGACTCTCTCACTATCACTTCAAAGGACCCATTTGCTTATTTGTGCTTTCTGTCTCCTCAACCTTATCCTCTACTGGAAAGTTGCTTCCAGAGACTGAACCTGAAGCTTTGACTACCGTGTGGACTTTGTGAAAACAAGCAAAGAAAGGAATCACCATATTGGTGAAGATAATTGACTCTAAGTACCACGAAGAGCTAGGGTTGCCGCTACACAATGGGAGCCAAGAGGAGTATGTTTGAAACCTAGGGAAGCCTCTGGGACATCTGTTGGTGTTTCCATATTCAGTGATAGCTGAAAACCATGACCCAACAAGGGAAAAGCATTAAGGACTTAGACCTTTCAGGAACAAAGATCTGGATCACTACACCTGATAAGTAACCTAGACCCAGTGAAATGTCAGCTGAGGGTGAGGGAAGCCAGAGCAGGTAATAGAAGTGGGAGATGATAAATACCAAGTATAGGCTCAGAACAATTGCAGCAACAGGAACTGTGGCTCTTTCCACTATCTTCTATTAAGTCTTTCAGAAATGCTGGAGCCGGCCACCATGTTGAAGTGATTTAATGGAGGGAGGAGCAAATCTGAACAGTGCAAGGGATGGATTATATTAGATACGTTTTGTGTCCTGACTCACATCTCTCAGCCTCCCTTTTACTCCAGCCATTGCAGTGACAACCAGGTGACAGCATCTTGCCTCAACGGCACATGTATCTCTCTTCTGCTCAAGAATTTCTCTGAATCTGCCAGGTGAGACACTTGCTGGAACCCACTTGACCTGTCTGATGCGTGAAGAAGCCTGAAGTGTGAGGGAATTAACAGTCCATAGAGAAACCCTTGACCACGAGGGCAGGAGCTGAGGGATAATCGCTCTCCTCTTCTGGCTCTCAGGTAGGTAATTCTGAGGCACATTCCTCCCAGCTTCTCAGAGGGTCCCTAGCAGCATCAAGCCCCAGTTACACACAGCAGTGACTAAGTCACTGTCACACATTTGATTGGCCTCCCTCTGTCCCTGTTCACTCATCCCAGTCCATCATTCTCACTCCCTGAAACCACTTCCCAAAATACACTACCTGCTGAAAGCTTTTTTGCAAAGTTTTTTGTGGTAACAACAAACAAAAAAGTATATATAAGCAAAGAAAGAACTAAATACAGTTTATTCTTATTTTCTTCTTTGTGGATTCTTAATGTTATAAATTTTTCACAGTGAGTAAACAGTAAGATTTTCATCCAAAAATGTTATGTAAAACTAGTGCTTTCAAATTTTCTAAGGATTTGATTATAGCACCTTGAATTAATAACAAAGACTTCAGAAACTTGAAGATAAATTAGTACACAAATGTGTTGACACCAGGTTTCTGGGCAAATGGAGTATATTCTCATCTAATTAACCAGATACTTTTTCTCCCGATTTGGTGCTACGATTTGAAAATAACCAAAGTTGTGTCCTTACACGAAAATTATTGTTACTTTTTGAATTATTTGTTCATTTTGAAGAATTGAGCATTTCTGACTTTGAGTCTCAATGAAATTTCAAACTAGTGTAAGCAAACCTTAACCTGGTTCAAAACAGGGATTTTTAAAAATTGGTGCAAAAATAGTCATGGACAGTCTGTTTTATTGTAGAAATGTTCCTTCACTTGTATTTTAGGTTGCTGTGTGAAAACAAGAAACTTCTGAGCTTGCCATGTCAGTTCCCTCCATTCTGTTCCTGTATTTTCCAAGTGCACATATAGGAACACAGTCACAGACACAACCAAAATTATTCTTCAAACAGAAATCATGGATTCAACATAGGGACACAGTGATCAGGACCATTCTGGCAGAGATTCATACTGGGCAAATCACTTCTCAACCGTCCTTCCTCTTCCCATCCCTGCCAAACCGTGCCCTATTCTACACTGTTAAGAGTAAGAGCACCAGGTATTTCCAAACTACAGTCTCCTTCACAGTACCTTGTACAATTTGATCACCAAATTAACTCTTGAAAATGAGTAAATGCCTGTTGTCTCTGCTAGACTGGAACACAATGATGAGAACCATGTCTGTTTGTTCATTGCTGTCTCTGGAGCACCTAGCACAGAGCCAGCACAAAGTAGATACTCAAGTATACTTGTGGACTAGGTGACACGTACACTAAACGCAGCCTTGAAAGAGAGGTCTGCATAGAAATAAAAGAGATAGTACCACTTAATTTTTCTTGGTGAAAACAGAGGTGATTAAATCTGATTGTACGTCACCCCCATCTATTAGCCAGTCAGAATGGTCCTCTAATTCCCTACTCTGGGAATTTTTAGGAGAATAGTAGTTGTCAACACAACATTAAGGAGGAAAAAAACGTCCATTTCAATAAATATTCCTATGCAAAGAAAACAAATTCTAAGTAATCTTCTCTTTAATGTATGAGGTCCTGGTGGATTTAAAAAGAGTCATAACTTGCAAGTGATTTTGTACTACCTTTTTTACCATGTTTGCCAAATTAGTCATTCATTTTGTTTCTCTAGAACAAAACCTTTTGGTCAAAACTTCTTTAGAACAAAACTTTAGAATAATATTTTTTTATTATACATCTCTTAATATATATGTAAATGTATAATGTATAGATGTATAGTTCAATAGCAGATTTTTCCCAAGCAATATTGACAAATCAAACTATATTTTATAAAGACAGTCTGAAAACATAATTGATGCCTTCTACTTAATGCCCAAGTCTCAAAATGTCAACTAGTAGAGACACAGTAGAAACCTCCTCCAGAATGGTCCTGATCACTGTATCCCGATGTTGAATCCGTGGTTTTTGTTTGAAGAATAATTTTGGTTGTGTCTATCACTGTGTTCCTATGCCTCAAAAGTCATAAAAATACAGTTTTTATAATTCTTATAGCCAAGGAACAACCAAATTAAGGTCTCAAATTTTTGTGCTTAATTTCAACTTTCCTTTAGCTGTTGCATATAATGTTGTTCTTCTCATGTGAGTGGAAATAGTCTAAACTTTTGAACAGTCAGTTCAATTTTTTTCTATGAACAGTAGGCTACAATTGGCAGAAATAATCTCAGAGAGAATTTATCTGTGTTTATAATATATCTAATTTTCAACTATACACTTTTAAATTTATTTGACTATTTTTATAGGAATACTACAGTACAAAAGGTAACTATCTTTATTGGAATTTGTAACTTACCAAGTCTGATGCTGGAGACCAATCTCAGGAACAGATATATTGCTTGCATGTTTAGTTATTTCTTTATACAGTGTACTTTTTTTTAATTGAGATCATATTGGTTTATAATGTATAATTTCAGGTGTACACTATTATATATCAGTTTCTGTATAGACTGCATCATGCTCACCACCAATAGTCTAGTTTTTATCTGTCCCCATACACATGTGCCCCTTTACCCCTTTTGCCCACCCCTCCCCACTTCCCCTCTGGTAATCACTAACCCGTTCTGTTTATCCATGTGTTTGTTTATCTTCTACATATGAGTGAAATCATACTGTGTTTGTCTTTCTCCAACTGGCTTATTTCACTTAATATAGTACTTACTATAATATCCTCGAGGTCCATTCATGTTGTTGCAAATGGGACAATTTTGTCTTTTTTATGGCTGAGTAGTATTCCATTGTATATATATACTATATCTTTATCCATTCATCAGTTTATGGGCACTTGAGTTGCTTCCATGTCTTGGCTATTGTGAATAATGCTGTAATGAACACAAGGGTGATTAATCTCTTTGTATTGTTGATTTCATGGTCTTTGGATAAATACCCAGTAGTGGGATAGCTGGATCATATGGTGTTTCTCTTTTTAATTTTTTGAGAAATCTCCATGTTGTTTTACATAGTAGCTGCACCAGTTTGCATTCCCACCAGTAGTGTATGAGGGTTCCCTTTTCTCCACATCTTCTCCAACATTTGTTATTTTTCTTCTTGTTAGTTATAGCCATTCTGACAGGTGTAAGGTGATATCTCACTGTAGTTTTGATTTGCATTTCACTAATAACTAGTAATGATGAACATCTTTTCCTGTGCCTGTTGGCCATCTATACCGTGTATTTCTTGAAGGCAACAGATCATTCACATGGTAACCCCCTTTGCCCTAGTAAATTGCTTTGCACATAGTAGGCACTCAACAAATCTGTTTTGAATTGAATTCAACTTTTTTCTCAAAGTTTAGGTTCCTACCCAAAAATAAACTAACTGTAGTAGAAGTTAGTGCCTCTCCCAGATCCCCTTTCATGTTGATATGCCCATATTCCAGCTTCTGAAGTTGCTAGAGCTAACAGCTTATACCTGTGACCTTCTCCAGAGCATTTCATCAACTGGAGATGCCTGAAAAATTATATCACCATCATCAATGATTGGCTGATATTGGGTATAGACTCTGGTCCTCTTGCCTCAAGGCAGAACACCTCTAGGTTGGACCATTTATGCTCCAGAGCCCTCTGTAAATCAGGCTAAGGCTAGACTTAACCCAAGACTATATCATTGCTCAATTCCTCTTCCTTCCCTATCCCACTTCCTTCATTCCCTTGCAGATTTGTCCTGAAAGCACTTCCTCATTAACTCACACATACCCAAATCTCTGTCTTGGGTATTTTTTTAGAGAATGTCATCTGAGACACAGTCTTTCTCTCTTTCTCTTCTCCTTCCACTAATATGATTCAAACCTTCATAAGTTGGGTATGAGTTTACCTCTGCTTAACTTTGTTTAGTAAGTATTGACTATTGCTGGGTTTCACCAAACAAAGACAAAGCAGTGGTTCATAAAAAGGCAGAGGGTCCAGAACAGGCCTTAGAGGCTGGTCAAGAGAGAATCTTGAAGTTTGGTCCTGTAGTATCAAGATTACTTGAAAATGTAGTTGGCAGTTCTAAACATAACCTAATGTAAGGCTCAACTATACAGGTCTAGATTTCAAAACAAAATTAGCCTCCCAGCTCTGTGGAAAAACTCACATTAAAATGACTTGTCATTCGTTAGTTATAACTTAAGATTGTCCAGTTATTGGAAAGACCAATAAGATAAGAATCTGGTGACCTGGTTACCAATAAATACAGTATTTAGTTGGAGTATTGTACAAAAGTTCATAGTAAACTTTTTGTCACATATATACATAGACCATAAAATTTGATATTCAAATTAATACAAGCTAGAACTTTTTCATGACATCTAGTAAACAGAAGAGTTGAGGTCAAATATAGTTTTTACCAACAACAAGGATGGGAAAGTAAATGACCACCTTCAACAGCCAACTCAATCAGTCGTTTACACTTCCAGTCCTCTCCCAATGTTAATAATCAGATGACTTTAAGCTGCATCTCTATAATTCTCTTGCTCTTCATGGTCTCAAAGTGGATACAGAAGCTCCAAATACCATGTTTCCACCTTACTTCAAAGACAAAAACATAGAGGGGTAGCTTTCTTTCATTGAAGAAGAAATTTTTCCCAGGTGTCCCCAGCACATGTTGCCTGGCCGAAACCAGGTCCCATGAACACTCCTAGGCCGGAGGATGGACCTATTTTGCCTCAGTTCCTTTTCTCTGCCTCAAATCTGAACAAAATGGAGGAGATGATGGAAGAAAAGTTTGAGGCCAGGCAAAAAATAGTTCTGTTATAGTCAACATAAAAAGTCAGAGAATCTCCTTTAGCAAAGCTATTTCTGAGTCTCCTTCTCAAAGTTATAAAGAATCATTTAGCCAAATTCAAGGCTTTTTCATCTCAAATGAGGTTCATTTGGACATTTCTACATGGCTAGTTGTAAGAGAGAGAAATTCATTATAATTCAAAGGTGTAGACAATGGTATCCTGTAACTTTACTCAAATATGGAAAAAGGCCTAAAAATAGAATTGCTTTCCTCTGTACATTTTACAATATTATATTGTGTACTTGTCTACATATAACAGCCACTTGACTCATGTTGTCCACCAAGAGGGGGAATGGGTGCAGAGTTCAGAGCACAGAGAGCCAGACAGATGTCAGCTCAATCTAGCCTCGTTCACTTACCAGCAATGCGAGCCTGGCTTAGTCATTTTGCCTCTGTGTGCATTCACAAAAGGGTACTATCAATCCCTACCTTGCTCTTTTGAAGATGAAGATTATGTCAAAAAAAATGCACAATTTCTGGGCCATAGTAAGTAGTCAACAAATGATATTATTATTATTACTTCAGGAGTCTAAAAGCTGAAACTATGAGAGTCACCTAGCCAATTCCCATTCTGCATTGGCTTCATCCTTTTCTAAACAAGGTTCTTCTAACCTAAAAGTTTCTGAGAAGGTATGATTCACTGGTAAGAATCTAAAAGCCTGAATGATCCCTTCAAAGAAATTTCCCAAAACATGCCTCCTAGAATATTTGTGATTCACTGGACTTTGTTTCTATTATTCCCATGAACTGTAGCATGAAAATACAAAAGTGGCTAATCCAATTTCAGTCCATTTTTCATCACCACTAATGGCTTTCACATATCTATTCCTCTTTCTTGGTCTGAGTGGTATGGTTTTACGTGAATATCTCTTGTTTCAAATGTAAAATAATTGCATGATTATAATAAACATAAGTTCTATCCTGTAAGCCTCCTAGACAGCATCAGTTACCCATGTGGAGAAGGGAACTCAGTATTTGAAAAGCCTTCGTGCATTTCAGAGATGCTATCATCTGTGGTACAAGATATATTTTTATTAGTGAAATTTCTCTAGATGCCTTTTTTTCTCTGCAAAGTTACACTAACCACACATTAGAGTAAATGGCTTTTGTAACCATACTAATAATTTTACAATAGAGTTTAAATTTCTCTTTGCTATTCCAGTTCTTGTACCAAATAAACTATGTCGGGGACTAACAAAACTTGGGCTCTTTAAGTAACTGAGGAATTATATAAGCCAACTCTCAGTTCCTAACCCCATAGCTGTTCTGGATTCATTTGTATGGGTTCATTAGTGGAAAGAATCACAACTCACCCGGCATCGGGTGCCTTCTTTTTGGAACAAATATTTTTGGTTTAGAGAAACAAAATATCATGAAATAAAAACAACAATTTCCTGAAACATTATGAAAAATACATCAAATAAGAAATTAAAATCTCTCTCAAAAAATGGATAAAATTCAAGTAGTTGGATCAATTACATAACCAAATGGAACAATACAGGTAAATACATTGCATGGTGTTATACCAAACAAAATATATATGTCAGTTAGTTTTTGCTGCATAAAAAACAACCACAAAATCTCAATGATAGGCAACAGTGGCACTTATTGCTTGCTCACTGGTCTGCAGGTCAGTTGGGCTTCAACTAAAGGCCCTGCATTGCCAGGCTTGACATGAAACTGTGGGTTGATTCCGAGTCAGTTCTAGATACCAAGTCCATGTCTTTCCTTGTTTCAGGCCCAGCAGATTACCCAGGGCTTATTCTCATGGAGATTGCAGAAGAGCACAAAAGCAAACCCAACTACCTATGCACTTTTCAAATCTTTGCTTGTATCATGTCTACTAAAATCCCCTTAGCCAAAGCAAATCATATGGCCTCACCCAAAATAAAAGGGAGGGAAAGCGTACTCTGCCTTCCATGAGGCCTTGGCAAGAGGGTGCCTGTGTATTACTAGTACAGGGGAGTAAAGATTTGAGTCTCATAATTCAATCTACCATAAGTGTAGTAAGCCCTAAAGTATCTCTGGCACATGTACACAAGGAAACATAGAGAAGGATATTTACATAGCATTGCTCATATGAGCAAAGAGTTAAGTATAATCTAAACGTTCATCAGTAGGGTATGGGAGAAGAAATTGTAGTTCACTCATATAATAAAATTCATATGTTAGTTAAAATTAAATAACTAATGACTTAACATGGCTAAACATAAAAATAGCATTGTTGGGAAAATAAGAATAATACATATAATACTATGTACTATTGACACAAAATACAGAATAGTATATGTCATACGATACCACACATGAAAAAGTTTTAATAAACATAAAGCAATACCACGCATTCTTTAAGGGTATATACATATAATGAAGAATAAAAACATGAATGGAAAAAGCACAATGATTTCGATATAGTGAAATGGAGAAGACATGAAGCTGAAGTTTTAGCTGTAACGGTAAAAATTAACTAAAAAAGAAAAAGAGAGCCTACAAAAAATATGGCAAAATGTGAACATCTCTTAAATGTCAGTGTGTGGTGAGTAAATGGATGCCTATTCTATCTTTTGTGTACTCAAAATTAATTCATAATTAGGAATTATGAAAGATTTTAATTTTTTAAAAAAACAGCATAAAGTCTAACCAATTGCCCATAATACTTCTGGAAAACGTTGTCTCAGGGGAATCATAGATTCGTTGAGCTGAAACAATATCTGAGACAGCCTGAAAACTCTACAAATGCCCTCAGTAATTTGTCCATATATTAACAATTCTCACTGTCTGGGGCTACCTCTCTTTTCACAGGAATGAAAAGGCTTTGTTCAAAACAATTACATAATTTATGAGAAATCTTGATGTTTGGTGACAACTTTGTGGAGTTGACCACACATGCTGAACAATCTGATATTTTCTGGATTTTGTCATATTTATAACTCCCCAGGGATATTTTTAATACATGGAGACTGGAAGTATCTAACAGAATGATAGCCAAATTTGATCATCTTTGTTTTAAGGAGAGCTCTTATTGGGTTGCAAATATAAGCTGAATTAAAATCTGGATGTGTCCACAAAGAGAGAATGCTTTAACCTGAAAATGGAGTATTCTGCCAAATTTCAGCTGAGGAAAGAGAGCTACAAATATTAAATACCTACTACATATGTCAGGCATTTGTTTCACATGTCTTTTCCCACATAATCTTTGCAACAATTCTAAGATAAAGGAATTATTTTCTCCAATGTGGTTGAGAATGACAGGGCAGAGATTTAAGTCCAGATCTCTCTGACACCAGAATCCATTTCCTTCAATCACATTATTCTGCCTTGGTCGAGGTACTTAGAGGAATCTTAAGAGGTTGCCCCATCATCATAAGAACCCTGCTGGAGGGGCCGGCCCTTGGCCGAGTGGTTAAATTCGTGTGCTCTCTGCTTCAGTGGCCCAGGGTTTCACCAGTTCAGGTCCTGGGCACAGACGTGGCACCGCTCATCAAGCCATGCTGAGGCAGCGTCCCACATAGCAGAAATAGGACCTACAACTATGTACTGGGGGACTTTGGGGAGAAGAAGAAAAAAAGAGGAAGATTGGCAACAGATGTTAGCTCAGGGCCAATCTTAAAAAAAAAAAAAAGAAGAAGTGATACGGCAATAGTACATGTGGGTTCGAAAAATTTTGATAAAAAAGAACGCTGCTGGAGAAAATGTCCATCCATGTCATCTACACTTGAAAAACCCTGGGTAAAATAGTAGAATCAATGCATTTGACCTCTAGAATACTCCAGCCTCTTTTTTCTTGACTGATTTAGAAACTTGCCTTTTTCAGGCTTACGTTGCTCTTAGGTCACCCCATTGTTGACCAGACACCCAGCCCAGGCCTATTTCTAATTCAATAAAAGTATCTGTTCCTCCATTCTCACTCTAGGTTGAAATTACCCTACCTTTGTTGTCATAGTCCCAGCTAAGTGTCATAAAAACAATTTTAAAGATTGATTCATACTAACACGTGACCAATGTACCCAGCCCTGGAAGTGTAAAAACAATGTTATTAAACCATGACTTAAAGTGAAGACTAGCTATAATTTCCTTCAAAAGACATAAAATAGTACTACAGTGGAGAGACATATGAAGGTACTCTAAGGCAGCTCTGTGTAATAAATAAACTAATTAAGCTTATTACTTTTATTTAGAAAATGATTACAGTTGTTCATGGATAATTTTAGTGAATTTTGAATTACTGTATCTTAGAATAAATATGGCCAACCAGACAACTCAGTGTGTTCCTTACCCTAGAGAAGCCAAACGAAGATACCAGGTGAGAGCAATGGCCCCACAAGAGCACAATCCCTCTAGATGATAAAATTTTATGTAAGAAGAAGAATGTGCAAAACAGATACTAGTGAGCAGGAAGTTCTTTCTATTTCCCCGGCAGGAACATGTCACAGCCCTGGATTATTCACCCAGTTTCTCACTTTAAGCCCCAGAAGGCACCAGCAACAAGTCTTCTAATCCCATGGAAGAAACTAACATTTTCCCTTCTATGTAGGCTTATTCCAACCACCCAAATAACACAACACACCAGAGGAGCCCTGAATAACAACATGGATTTTAAAAGCCTTCTAAGGCAAATAAGCCCCCTCCTGCTCAGAAAACAAGGCTAAACCCACTGGAAACAAGGATATTACTGAGTACTCTGTGGTCACTACACTCCTTCAACAAGTATTGACTGAGCACCTCCCATGTGCCAGACGTTATCCTAGACCTCAAGGATACAGTAGATGGATGGTAGGCAGCCTCTCAGCCCCTAGTGATCCCTACCCGCTGCTATTCGTGCTGTGTAATCCCCTCCCCTTGAGTGTAGGCTAGACCTAGTGACTCCCTTCTAATGAATAAAAATGGCAAAAGTGATTGGATGTCACTTCCAAGATTAGATTATGAAAATGCTGTGGCTTCTGTCTTGGATCCTTTCTCTCTCTCTCTCTCTTTCTCTCTGATCAATCACCCTGCGGAAAGCCAGCTGACACGTTGAGAGGCAGCCCGGCCCACATGAATTAGCCTGGAGGTAGATTATCCAGGTCTACCAACAACACAGATGTGAGCTTGAGAGCAAATCCTTCAGCCCAACCTCAGGAGAGATCTTGAGCCAGAGGCACCCAGCTACGCCACACCCAGATTCCTGACCCATAGAAACTGTAAGATAATAGATGTTTGCTGTTTTAAGCTACTAAATGTTGGGGTAATTTGTTAAGCAATAATAGAAAACTACGCAATGGTTTATAACACGAACAAGGTCCTGGCCTAAGCGGAGCTTACAACTGAGTGGATAGAGACGGATGATAAACACAGACGTAGATAATATAATTTTGCATAATTTTAAATGCTAAGGATAAAGTAAAACAAAGTAATGGGATAGAGGCTGACTGCATAAACGACTGGAAAAGGAGGGCCTCTCCGCAGAGACTGGAGTGAAGCTGGCCTAAGCATTCGAGGCAAAGGATATGCACTATTGCAATAAATTAAATGAAAAAGTGGATATGAGAATGCAGCAATCTTCTGTTATGCCAAACATGAAAGAAATTTGCAAAAATGCAAAGCAATGCCATTCTTTTCAATAATTTTTTATTTTGAAAAAGTTAATTTTTCATTAAAAATGTTACATGTACAGTGTATTATTTTTGTTTCAAAATGAATTAATAAATAAAATTTTCTGTTTTAATTTCTAATACAGTAAATATAAACAGCTATAACTCACATAAACCAAGTCTTTTGAGGCTTCTCAACAATGTTTAAGAGCATAAACCGGTCCTGAGACCAAATTGAGTAAGAACTGCTAGTGCAGAGTATTATTGGTTGTGATAGGGAGTATAGATTTTATTCTAAAGTGAATGGGACTAAAATCCATCGAAGGATATTTAAGCAAGATGATATGACCTAATTTAAATTTTTATAAGATTATTTTGGGTTTGGTAAGGAGAATGTACTATGTGGGAGAGAAATGTGGAAATCTGTCAGTGCTTGGCAAATAATTACCCACAGATGTCTTCGTGTGGACCTGAAGAGGACAGTTCTGAAACTGAGGGTTGAATTTTTCACATTAGAAAAAGAAATCCCATGTGAAAATAACTGATATCTCTACTATGCAACTGAAGATTTCCTAGTATCATATTAATTAAAAAATATAGAAATAAACAAATCATGATTTAGAATGCATCATGGAATTTCCTTTTCACTTGTTGCTTACGCCCTGGTGGTTTATGTCAAGCCTTAATGTTATACTCTGTGGATTTGACCTCAGCATACCATATAATTTCTAAGCAAAATAATAAAATTATACTTTGGTGACATTGTCTGCAAGATCAAACAATCAGAAAACAGGGCTACCTGCTGGCTGCATTTGGCTTTGCTTTTGCCTTTATGAAATTCATGCTTCTGTAAATTATCAGTAATAGAATTTCACCTGCCTTATAAATGGCACTTTATTTTTTCTTTGAGGAAGATTTGCCCTGAGCTAACATTCATGCCAATCTTCCTCTATTTTTTAGTATGTGGGCCACCAGCACAGCATTGCTGCTAACAGAGCAGTGTAGGTCCACGTCCGGGAACTGAACCCAGGTTGCAGAAGCAGACGGTACCAAATTTAGGCACTAGGCCACCAAGGCTGACCTATAAATAGCACTTTTTGAGATGAATAAAATATCTCCAATAGTGGTGTGCTACAGAAATAGAAAACAAACAAATCAAACAAAAAAACCTCTACTTTTTATTGTTAGGTAAAATGTGTTGGGGTTGTTTTCTGCCAAATATCAACCCATAGAAACAACAGGATCTAGTCTGAAGTTCTATAAAGTAAGAAATTCAATTAAACTGAATTACTATGGGTGTGTTAGATATCTTTACTGAGCTTTTCTGCCTACTCTAAGGAATACCCAATGCTGTCAATGACTAATAAGTTCTAGTTTGATTTTTCTCCCATAAGTAATGTTTCAGGAAATACAGGTAAAATGCTAAGAAAAACAGAAATTTTATGTCTTTCTGAATTATTTGAATTTCTGACCTTGTTCACATCCTTCTTTGTGAAACATTGAGGTAAATGCCTGCCTTGTGTAGCCTAAATACAATACCACATCTTTCTCATTATCCTCACCAATTTCCCCTACTTAACTTTAGAAATGTAAAAAAAAGAACCACAAAACAAAACAACAGAAAAACCTCCAATAATTCTATTTTTTCTGAGTAGAAAAGAAGAAGCTGGATGGCATTAAAGAATAAAATGTAACAGCACAAAGAGAAGTGAAAATCTGCTAAGGATTTGGTGTAATGTGCCTGATTTGGGTTACAGAATACTATTTTAGCCTAAATTGCTCATCCTGGCTTTCAACACTGAGAAAAGCAAGCAGAAGAAAGATCAGATTTTTTTTCATTCTCTTTGGGCCTGTGTCAGGCAAGCAGCTTTAATATATTGACCAGTAGCAGAACAGAAATTATTTTCCTGTACATGTGATTATGAAATCAAATGTGGAGTAAATGCAAACAAACCTGATATTAAAAGGTATAACTTCTAGAAAATGAAAGTGTGATTATTTTTTTAAGCACTCTTTGCAACCTAATGGAAGTTACCAGAGTGAATTTTAAATAGTATGTTTGAAATAGCACTTTATTTGCAGAAATTCATTTCATGCAAATTTTCAAAACTGTATTTAAAGTAAAGCACATCAGAGTTATTAAATTATTTGCATGATAGCTAGTACAAGGAAATCCTGGAACTCAGTTTAATTTCCTTCTACTTCTTTCCAACCCACATCCTTTCTCTCACTCTTATCGATGAGTTCTCAAGACCCGAATGCTGATGCTCTGTAGGGTGGTAATTGCCAGACAAAGCACGAAGGTTTAAACAGAAGAGGCGTTAAGTATGCCAGGGCCAAGCTTAGTGTGACAGCTGCCAGCATCATGTGATTTTAAAAGTTCCAAAAGGCCTCACTCCGCCCCCCCAAAATTTTTGCCCATTCTGCTTCTACCTCAGAGCCAGAAATTTCCATAGTTTCTACTCTTTGACCCAAGGAAGCAGAGACTTTTGCCTAAATACCAATATTATGCAGGAGAGATAGCACAGCAAGGTTTAAGCGGAAGGGAAAAGAATGTACTTACAAAAGTTGTGAGCTTGGCATATTAGTGGCAGACTGTGAAATCCAGGCTAATTCAAGTGGAAATTTCATCTACGATAAATTTGTATGGGTAAAATGACACAGGTGTAGAGTCAGTAAACTGGCACCTTGGTGAATAAGAAGCAAATCAGGGATAGTTCAGAGTTTTGCCCTGGGAGCATCTTAAAGGCTTCATGCAACCTCTTAGTTGATGAAAAAGAAGATGATCTGCTTTGCACTCAAACATTTTGAGATCAAGGCACAGAAGTGAAGTGGAATTGTCCAAAAGGCACATTAAGCGTCTGTAACTTAAGAGAGAAAACAGGACTGGTGATTTAAGATAAAAGAATTACCCACAGTGAGTTGGTGGAGGAGCATGAAGAGGTGACATCACCAGCAAAATAGGTTAAAGAAAGTAGAACAGTGGACATAGCTATGAAGACCAAGAGTAGGCACTGAGCTAGAAAAGGAGCAAGAGAAGGATTTGAGGGTGAAAAGGAAAAGCCAGAAGGATGTAGATAACTAGTGGAAGGAAAGAATTCCAAGAAAAATATGTGTAGACAACAGTGTCAACTGCCAGAGAGAGGAAGCATATTAAAATGACGCTGGGTAGAGCAAGGTGGAGGGCACTGATGAACTTTCACTGCATAGGCTCAGCCAAAAAGTAGGACAGATAGGCTGTGTGTGAGAAGGAAATGGAGGCACTAGGCACAAACCACTGAGTGGCCTTTAAAGGAAGTAGAGAACCAAATGATAGCTCAAGGAAGGAGCAATGTGAAGTGAAGATTTTTCTCAAGGTAGAGGGGATCTAAAGAGAAACTAGATCTTCTCTCCTCCTGGCTCTGAAGATGTTTGTAAAAAGTGAACGTAAGCAGATAAGAACTGTTTCAACCACAGATCCTTCCAGAAAAGGAATCTGGAGAAAATTAACTCCTCATCTAAAGTAACAGATGTTGGCTTCTCCTCCAGATACATTTGTTAAGAAGTGAAGGATGTTTCTCCAAATACTTCCCGCTCCATTCCACCCCATCCCACTCCCACTATGGGGACACTATTTGCTTTCTAGCAGTTTCCCACTCACAGGGTCTCAGCTCACTCCTTTTCTGCACCAGGCTGGGTGGTAAGACCCATTCCCCTCCCTGTTTTCAAATGAACCATCTACTTGCCTCTATACCAGAGTTTCTTAACTTCTGCACTATTGTCATGTTGAACCCATTAGTTTTTTGTTGGGGTGGTGGGAAGGGCTCCTGTGCATTGTAGGATGTTTAGTAGCATCCCCGACCTCTCCACTAGGTGTCAGTAGCATGCTCTCCTACAGTCCTAACAATGAAAAATGTCTTGCCGAATATTCTTCCAGGGGCAAAATACCTCACTCCTTCATTGAGAATCACCGCTATAGACACTTCTCTCCCCTGATCCTCCCTAAAGGCCAATACAGACACCCTCTCCCACCCCACTCCTCCCATAATGCCTGTCTCTGAAACAAGCAAATGACACTTTTTTCTTTCCAAAAATACTTCACTGAAGGTAAAAACCAGCAAGGCTTAACAAATATAATCCTGACAAAATTCCAGTTTCAAGAATAGTAGCAATGTGGCCATGCCCCCAGATTCCAGGAAGTGTGAAGGAAGTGAGGGCTGCCATTTCCATGCCTCCTTCCTGGGCTTCCTTCTTAGCCAAGCATGAGAACTGGCTGCATCCCAGTTGTGGTGAGACTGGATGCTGGACATATCTCCTGATTCACAGTCCTGTTGGACACAGATAGAGGTTTGCATGGCCAGCAGATCCGGTAGATCAGCGTCTTTATTTCATTGTCTGATATTGGCCACATGGTCACCCAAAAATCGGTGTAGTTTCTCTATAGTTTGTTCTTATTCTGTGTACACACACCTCTCCTTCAAATATTCAGATTGCCCAGGTTTCAGTCCATCATTTACTGACCTTGCCTCATATTTAGAGACTAATGGTTCCAAGCCTGGGATCTTAACCGTTCCCTAGACCGTGGGTGAGGAATAGCATTTCCCATTCAATTCCAAGTCTTCCCCCTTGGCCTCAGGGGGCCCTCTGCTAACCTGCACTCACTCCTAAGTCTTCCTGGTGGTCTCCAGGGCTCTGGCCGTGTGAATCTAGCCCCCTCCCCAGTTCCATTTTTCTCTGCACTTTTCATTTGCTTAAGACATCTTTTTATTTGAATGCTGAGCCTAGTTTGACATGTTAGACCTCCAATAAATTCTTCTCACAGTCCAAGAAACATTCTGGGTCCTTAGCTCATTTGAAGAGAAGAAATAACAGACATATCTTGAGTCCTATAAATTATTAATACATTTCTTATGGATTACACTAGCTTTGCCTACTTTTCAAAAGCCTTCCTGAGTCATCATTTATGTGCATTTCTCATCCCTCCAAGGAAGCGGTTGTTTACCAGGTTAAGCCACTCTACACTGACAGCAACACTAACTGATAATTTAGTAGACTTTGGGACACATCCCTGACCTCCTGACCAACAAAAACATTAAAAGCTCTTGCTTCTAAACTAATTGTCCTTTTCTTTTTGGAAATGTATTTGCAGATCTCTTTGGAATTCTTTCTTTGAATGGCTTCATTGGTTGAAATATAAAACAATAGTGATTGATCCTATAAAAAGGAAAGAAGTATGGACTACTATCTTCCTCATGTTTTTATCATATTAAGATGGTTACCATTTATCAAAATCAATCTATTCCTTAGGAACACTCTCCAGTTGGCTCCCAGATCAGTCAACATGCCTGTAAATATTTTGCTTTCAGCCCTCTGCCCTCACATAGGCACCCAGAGGAAAAAATGCCTATTTTTCCAACCACTTTCTGGCTAAATCATTTAGTCTTTGCTCCAAAAAATAAACAGACACTTCCCCTAAGGCTTCCATAAAAAAATCCTTTCCAATTCCTACCAATTCGGTTCTCAAACTGTATAGACTGACAAAGCCACTGACTCTAGCATTTCTCTAACTTGCTTTAAAAAAAAGAACAAAAGGCCCCAAAATGTCAATACAAGAGCCCAGGATATCCATCACTTTACCAATGACTGATAGTACACACACACAATGAGCCCAGCCCCTCCCTTGAGCCAAGACTCTTGAGAATCCAAAGAATGTACACATTGAATTGATCTACTCATGTCACGGATAAAACTGACAGAGGAGAGCCATTAGATCATTCTACTCCCTAACCTGCAAGATGAAGAATTATCGTTTACAACCATAATCTTTCCCCCATTATTGAAAACTCTATGATAAATGGACATTAACTATGTAACAGATATACCTTGAGTCCTATAAATTATTAATACATTTCTGATGGATTATACTAGCTATATTAATAAATAACATTAACTATAACTCTTGGTTTGTATCCAAACTTTTAATTTAACTGACCTAGGAAGGTTGATTGAAATTCCGTTTGGTGTTGTAATTTAAAAACAAGTGAGATGACACCTCTAAGAATACATATGCATCCACTTTTTTGAGTCATTTGAAAAGGATTATAGAAATAAATGAAATGCACAACAAAAACAGTAGAAGTGAGAACTGGTCCCTGTGGGTGTGTGGGGATTGAGAATAAGAGAGGAAGTGATAAATTGGGAAAGGAGAACAGGATGCATCTCTCTTTAGGCCACAGAAAATACCAGAGGAAACTGGGGAAGAGTGTAGGAAGGGTTTTCTCCTACTTCTTTCCTCCCACAGGAAATCACTAATACTTTCTGAGAAAAGGGATAAGCCGTCCAGTTTTTATCCATTAGTGAAACAGCAATTTCTAGACTTAAGCATATTAGAGAGCACTGTCCTTTATAATAACTCAATAAATTTCCTCTAAGAAAGAAAAGGCTTGACAGTAATCCCCATTGTTTCTAAGGTAAACCTACCCTATTTTAAATGCAACTCCAAAAATGTGACTTCTAAAGAGCAGCAAGCAGATTAATACAGAAAATTCTAAGACCCCACTAAAAACACTCCAGTGTAATGTAATCCTTATCCAGAATTAATTGAAGCAAAATGAGCAGCACATAGAAATGTATGCTTTTTAAGAAGCATTTTAAGTTTCAATGTATGACATGCCAGCCTTTCTGAGAACCTTTGATAGAAGCAGCTGAGTGGAGCTATTTGGTGCCCCCATTTCCCTCCTGGCATCCTCCTCTGAATGTCACCACTATGGGAGAAGTAGGTCCTGCTCATAACAGATCCTGGTCTAGTATCCTTAATCCAGAGCGACTCTTTAAGAGGCCAGGTCACTTTCCATGGAGGAAGAGGCTGGGGCATCTCCCTTCCACCCTCTCCTCCCCCATACAGGACCTTACTCCCTGGGCTGTCCCCAGAATTAACCTGGAAGCCTAGAGATCAGAGCAGACAGACAGGTTTTGATTTGGTAAAAATTCCCAGGATCAACCCCCAGGCTAACTTCCATCTCTAGAATTTAACCATCCACCAGGTTTCTCCTCAGTCATTTTCACTAGGTCATGATGAAAAACATTTAGATCTCTAGAATAGTCACAGCTTCTGATTCAGGGGAGGAAATAATGGCATTAAGCATCAAAAGCTGTTTGCAGAGCTTCTGATCTCATCTGCATTCTAGTAATATATGATTCTTTACATAGTTTTGGTTTTTATAACGACTGCAGAGAACTATATAGATTCTGATCTGTTGAACCATTTTGGAATTATTATACAGTCTTTTATAATTATTTAAGGATCTCTTCCTGTATTTAAAGGCTTGAAAACAATAGAGAAATTACATTGTTGACTCTCATGCAATAGCATATATCCAATACAATACCAAGCTGAAATTTGGGGATAGGAAGTGTTGGTTTACATGTGTGTGCTATAACCTGAATGAAATTACCCCTGCATAATTAAAAAGAACATCTAATTTTTGTTACCTTTCAGAATGCAAGGCTCTGGAGGATCTTTCCCTATTTCTGTTTCAGGATCTCTACTCTCCACACACTTGCTAATTTTTTCACCTTGCATTTTTTCTTGACGTATGGGAAAGGTAAGTCCTATCAGGTTAGCATTTTGGCTGCTAGAAAATTAATATCACTATGTAACATATCCATATATTTCCTGCCTGATAATTAAGATCTATATTTTTGAGATCCATGGACTCTCAATACCCCAGAAATACCATATGACATTAAATATTTCTGTGCTCTTCTTTCCCACTATTATGGGCTGAATTGTGTCCCCTCAAAATTCATATGTTGAAGTCCTAACCCCCCATACCTCAGAATGTGACCATATTTGGAGATAGGGTCTTTGCAGTGGTAATTAAGTTAAAATGAGGTCATAAGGGTGAACTCTAATCCAATACGACTGGTATCCTTATAGGAAGAGGAAATTTGGAAACTGACAGGTACAGAGGGAACACAATGTGAAGACACAGGGAGAAGAAGACCATCCACAAGCCAAGGAGAGAGTCCTGGAACAGATCTTTTCCTGGTAACCCTCAGAAAGGAACCAATTTTGCTGACACTTTGATCTCAAACTTCAAGTCTCCAGAACTGTGAGAAAATAAATTTCTGTTGCTTAAGGCACTCAATCTGTGGTACTTTGTTATGGCAGCCCTAGTAAACTAATACACTTACCGAAGGAAGAAGAGTGTAGGAAGTTCTAAGATGCCAAAAGGACAGACTGTAAAACAGTAGGAAATGAGGAAGTTCATTAAGATGACAAGTGGGAGCCAACAGGTTACATAAGGGCACAACTGTTATGCTCTCCCCGTAAAGGAAAGGATTAATTTTAGGTCCTGCTGGACCATGGAAAAGGTGTAAATTAAAGAAAATTATCTCTCCAATCCTAGGTTTAAAGAAAAAAAAACCCATAGAACATTGAAGTATATGAAGATACAAAGTAACAAAAAGAAGTCTGCCATATTGAAAGTATAATAGGGTACTGAGCAAAAACAAGCAGTCCTAATGTTTGAATACCTAAGACAAAAAACAAAGGTGTAAGTCTTTGAAGCTGCGTAGTGGCACATTCCAGGATTCCTTCATAATGCTGAAAAACCCTCACTAACTGACTTACTCACTGGGAAATTATAGTAAAAACAGTCCTAAGATAATTGTAGCACAGTGCAGCTTACGCTGCTAAGAAATAGACTTCAATTAAATTTATAGAATCATTGATAAATGGATTTTCCCCAATATAATTTGTAAATACCTATACATTTCCTTCTAATAAACACTGATACATAAAAGGTAACTTGATACAAGTCATTAATGAATTTTTGCCTTCTTTTTCCCCATTTATAAAATGAAAAATATGTGGGCTATAGCTACATAAATATCTGAGATACTCAGGTTGAATTTTTTATCTTCTTCGATAGGAGCCATCAGAGGTGGCACAAGCAAAGGGAATACTATATATAATAAGTGACTATTTTTTCTCTGGTCATCCTCATTGTATTATCCTGCTCACTGGAGTGCAGAAATGTACCATCTAACGTTTCATAAGAGAGAAAGCATTTTTCTGTCTTTCACGTCATGGATAAGGTTGAATTCTCTTAATCATACATTGTGCTTTTGTCTTAAGCATCAATTCTCCCTTTGGTGTTCTATCCACGAGCCAGAATATTGGGTTGATTATTATCCTGCAAGCACACTCTTTGCCAAGGTTTACCATTATTTTTCATTAGTTTCAATTCTGGAGGGAAGAAAATACAGCCTATATAGATGATGGATGGGGTTAAGGGCCCAAGGACTAACACAATTGTATAAGAAGCTACTGCTGGGTGATATATAGACGTTTTGGAGTAATACACGCTAAAAGTGAGGAGACAGCATGGAGCATTTGGCAGGACAACAGGCAGCCTAAATTACATCATTCATTTAATAGGTCTAACATATGGCAGCTATTAGATCTCCAAAACAAATGTAAGACTAACCAACGCTCTCATAGAAAAGAAGCTTCCATTCTTAATGTTTTTTGTAAAAGGCCTCAGTCCAAGTTGCTGCCAATTCCAAGGCAATAATTTAATATATTTCTAAATGCAATAATAATATAGACCTTGCCAAGAAATTAACAGTTTCACCTGATAACATATAAAATATTAAAGGTTCTTGTTTTAGTCTTTCACAAATTTTTAAAGGAGCTCTGTAGGAACTCAACTGGATAATTTAATGGTTTTAAGCAGCAATTAAATTTTGTAGTATATAAATCAGCTGATAATTGTTTTCAGCATGAAGGATACAAATGCTCTATATTAGAGCTGGCCTTTGCTTAAAGCAAGTGAAACATATCTTCAATTCTGTCATTTTCCAATTAATCTCATTTTTGTGTTGCAAAAAACATAGGAGAAAGCTCCAGTGATCTTTGGGGGACCTAATTTTGCTCTTGTTCTGCATGGTTTTCAAATAGTTACCCTAATCAGGAAGAAGAGAGAGAGTAAAAGAACAAGCCACAACCACTATCACTCTACTAAAATAATCATTGGAACGTTTTTTTTATCATAATTAAGTAAAACCCTTCATCTAGATCCCAGCTCTTCTGGAGAGTACTCTTAAAATCTCAGGCCCTCTGTGAACACCCCAGAAGGGTAAAGGGCCTAGACTTACAGATGAATATAAAACAGCTTTGCACCAAAACTCAAACAGGAGCCCAGAAGTTAGTTCATTCCTCATTGCCTACCTCTGAATTCTATGCTTTACCCATGTCAGTCCCAGGCATGACCCAAGGAACAATGCTCCCTTGTCTCCTGAATTTAATTCCATCCAGTTTAGCCCTTTGCTTCTTTGATCTGACTTCTCCCTCCCATCCTACCTCCCTTTTACCAATTGTCTAAGGCTTTACAATGCACCCTATGGAATATCATGCTTCTGCCCAGAAATTCCAACATCTTAGCATTTTTTAAGAGTACCATTTCTCTACCATCAGTGTCCATTCACCCTTTTTCCAGATTTATTACATCAATTTTCCTCTGGGAAACCAAGTTCTTCCTCATTCTGCCCAAATGTTTATGGTGGAGTTAACTCCACTCCTGTCTCCAGGAGTATGCAAGAATTGAAGCATAATCAATCAAAGAACTATATTATACCACTTCTTCTTACCACTCACCCCCTCTTTGTGGTGATGATGAATTTAGGGATGTACGTGTAAGGCAATCAGATCCAATGGGATGCAAGAAGATGTACTAAAACTACTGACAAACACAAACTGTGTTCCATGGGGCATGACCTGGGAGGATGTAGACTTGGAGTATTGGTAGATGTATTTCCAATATGTGAAACCCAAGGAAGAAGCCACAGCGATTGATCCAGAGCCAAGAGATGGTGCGAGATCATTCTAAGACTTCCATACTGCCATTTACTTCTTACATTAGTATTTAATTATCCCAGAACTTGGATTGTATATCCCTTCAGATCAAGTTCCTAGAAGTTTCTTGGTATCTTCAACAGTGTCTAACATAGTTCTATACTTGCTCTACCAAAAGAAAGAGAACTATAATAGATGTAATAAATAATGTGTACATCTTTGCCCCACATTGCATTCACACCCCAAATTGAGATTAATCTGAGAGATGTAAAGTGCTCTTCCCTCAATGTAATTCTCATAGTGTGAGCATCTCACCACCTGAATGTGATTCCAGAATTTAAAGAAAATTTTAAAAATACAATACTGTCCCTAAACACAGGGCACCTACTTCATATGGAGCTCAACTGAAGATTTAAGAAAGTTTTAGGGTAATTTTTATGTGAATTTTTGCCATAAGTGTTAATTTCATGACCTAACCCCTGAATGATATATGATTCTCCTTTTTGTGACAGGCTAATGCAGACCATGCTCATGCTAAGTTGAGAAGAAGATTGATGTGATTTGAGGGTCTGTAGCAGGAGCTTGATATACATTTCTTGATATCATACTGTAGAAGAAACTTGTCTATATCTCAGAGCCTGAATTCTTTGTCTCCAGAAACTCACTTGGAATGCCCAAAGTGTTGTTACTATGAAAATGATTCTGAGTTTACCTCAGTGAGAGTGACCTGTGGACCTTTGACCATCACTGATTGTTATGAGTCAATGGAGGGGGAGGGGGTTGACACAGAGAGAATTCCCAATAGAAATATGAGATTGTGTAAACCTTTGTGTTCCTATAAAACTTTTTTTTTCCTTCCTAACAAGCCTGTGTGCTTCTCTGAGCCTCATTTTGGTTTCTGCAGAGGAGAGTTGATAAGTAAGAAAACAAGAACCTGAAGGTCCCAGTACCTGGTATCAGAGTGAGACCTCAGAGAGGCATCAGGACTCAGACAGAGATTGACCTTGAGGTACATCTGAGCAGATGGGCCACTGACAGCCTCACACAGATGTCTGTGTCCTAGTATGATACACAAGCACAAAACGCTCCTACCTCCTCTAGCCTGTCATGGAAGAAGAAGCAGAGACAGCTACTTGACCAGAAGGCGACATGCAGACCACTCAATGGAAAGAATGGAAAGAATGTGGAGACCCACACGGACTGATGCCATAGGACAGGTGGGACACAGTATGGTCCAGAGAGCCCAGTGTGGGACACTTCCTGCTGCTTCATGGCCCCTGGTGGCTAGGAATATCTGAGACTGTTTTGGCCCCACTCGCCAGGTCTTCCATGCAGCCACTCCTCCAGGACTACACTCAGGCACCAGGGTTTGGAGCCTCTCTCTGAGGCTTAGCGGGTTCCCCTTCTCCCCCTCCAGCCCAGAGAATCTCACCCTAATCTTGGGGGAAGCCCTTTTCTCTTCCTTCTACTTGTTCTAAAAATTTTATCCGTACTTAAAATACTCTTAGTTCCCTAAGGACTTAGGGCTTTGGAACACAACTCTGGAGAGGCTCTTTCTACACTGACACTTCCCTTCCCTGAGGTGATGAGCTCAGAGCTGACCATCTGCTCCAATGGAGAGAGGAAAGAAGTGCCAAGAGAAATAAAATAATAAATCTCAAACATATCATTTCACCATATTCTCCTCCTGAATTAAATATTTACATCCTTGCAAAGAAAATTTATCCTATATGCAGGTGTTACTCCTCACCCTCACCAAATGCCCCCTTCCAAATAGACACACACTGCAGGCTCAGATCTGGGTCCAGACCCCAGGAAGATGAGAACTGACATGCACAAAGAGGCCCCTGACTGCAGGAATATTTTCCCAAAGGTGAGAGAGCTAAGAATAGACTCTGGGTAAGTTCTTCCCCTTATAATGCTCCTTTTCTGAGATCCCCCGTGAAATTCTCCCATCTCCCATCAATAATCCCTTCACCACCTGCCCCCCAAACTCACCACTTCCACTGAGCTGAGAGGAGGGCTTGGGGGACCCACTTTACCGGTGAAGTGAAAAGCTGTCGTTGACTTAAATAGGCGGCAGGTATGTGAACAGGCTCCTCAACCTGAATCTCCACCATAACGTCTTCATTCCCCAAATCTCTTGTGACAAGACCTCCTTGGCTTGAGAGGTCTGGAGAAAGAAGGGATGGGGGTTCACTGAGCCTAGACTCTTGAAGGTAACAGAGTGGCTCTATTCTCTAGTCCTCTCAGTTTTCTCAATCACTTTCCTCCTCCCTTTATTGAGTCCCCCTTAGCTCCAATGTTAGCAGCTGAGGGTTTCTTTTAAGGCAAAGTCGCCATTAAAATGCTTTTTTTCCGAAGCCAGCCCCATGGCCTAGCGGTTAAGTGCGCGTGCTCCGCTGTGGCGGCCCAGGTTTCACGGGTTCGGATCCTGGGTGCAGACATGGCACTGCTTGTCAGGCCACGTTGAGGTGGCGTCCCACATGCCACAACTAGAAGGAACTGCAATTAAGATATACAACTATGTACTGGGGAAATTTGGGGAGATAAAGCAGAAAAAAAAGATTGGCAACAGTTGTTAGCTCAGGTGCAGATCTTTAAAAAGAAAAAATGCTTGTTTCCTACAAACAAGACAAAATAGGGTTGAGCTTATGCTTCACCAGAATCTTAGAAACATTCACCTTCCAATGCAGAGCAGTGCCTTCTTGAGGCTTGTTAAGGAGTCCTGTCCCCTTCCCCAGGAGAGTGTCTGACTGTGGTCCAGGCCACCACTTCCATCCACAGCACAGAAAGGGGCACCCATTTGGTTGGGCACAAGGATCCTTCTGCCTCGGAAGCCTAGGTCAGGGCATCTCAAAAGAGCTGCCATGATAAGGGCCCATCTGTGCCATCTGGAGGGCCTGAGCCGGAGCTGCTGGAATCGTTCCTTCCTCTCTAGAATCCACTCTCTAAACTCAGTCTGAGAAGGATGCCTTGAAAAGAACACCATGTGCCAGCCTCTTTAACTACTTTCCTGGTATTCATAGACCTCCAATCCATCCATAAACTTTATTAAGATTACATTTGCCCTCTCTTCCTTCTGCCCATCAGCCTCAGGTTGCCCAAATCTTTACAGTATTTTTACAGAACTCTTGTCAGCTTGATCTCACTACAGTCCACTGGTTTTCCTGATATCACTGGTGTCTTTTGAGCATCTATCTTGTCTCTGCACGGAATCACGAGTATTGCCCCCGAAATGACTTGATCCTAATTCTGGAGTGTGTCAGCAATCTGTAGTTCAGAAATGTGCTGCATGAGGAGTCACAGCAATTCCAGACAGGTCTCCATGGGTGTTAGATACAAGTCAGCCCTCAAAGCTGATGTGCCACCAACATAATATTACTTTTCTATAATTCAGCCTAGCTTTTATTTCAAGCTCCATTTCACTGGAAAGGCAAAAGTTCAATCCGTCAGTTTGGCATTTCTCCTTTCCCACTCCCCTTTCCTGGGTTGTTTCTAAGTACCCAGGATTCCACAGTGTCCTACTGTTGGTGACCTACTAAGGCATCTGATATCCTGTCTGCTCCTGTCTCATCACCACTAAGACCCCTGCCACTTCTGTCTACAGGGCCCTGATGAGTTTCTCCTCTGCTTCTGAGCCCTGATTGAGGGACCCAGGAACCTCTGTGAGGACATCTGTGGCTGGCCTGCTGAAACACACCATGTAGTAGTTCTTGTTCTGGATCTATTTCCTTCCCCATGTTTTCTCCTGGAAGGAGGGGCATAGAGCCCTATTCTCGTGGGTCTTGCAAACCTATCTGAGGTTGCACATTCTCCTGAATATTTGGAATGAAGTTTCAGAAACACTGGTCATTCTCTAGTAAGTGCTTAGTCTGAAAGATTATGTAGGGTGGCCATTTTCCACCCACGCATGGAGAAGCAAAGAAAGCTTGTGTGAAAAGAGAAAAGACTGAAGCAGATCTCCATATAGAAGCAGAGAAATAAAGAAAAAGAGCCATAAAATTGCTAACTTGGGTCTTAACGATTTTTCTGGTCATAGTTGTGTCCCTTGTGAAGCCAGAACAAATCTTTGCATTTGGATTCAGTGATATAAACTTGAATCTTTCTACTAAATTTTAATTTGAGTAGGTATCTGTTAAAATGGATTCACATCTTACTTGTAGGTTTGATTTTTTTTAAATTGCGGTAACATTGGTTTCTAAAATTATATAAATTTCAGGTGTACATCATTATATTTTGGTTTCTGTGTAGATTACATCATGTTCACCATCCAAGACTTACAATCCATCACCACACACACGTGCCACACACCCTTTCACTCTCCTCCCTCCCCACTTCTCCTCTGGTAACCACCAATCCAATCTCTGTTTCTATGTATTTGTTTGTCATCGTTTTTATCTTCTACTTATGAATGAGATCACATGGTATCTGACTTTGTCCCTCTGACTTATTTCATTTAGCATAATACTTCAAGGTCCATCGATGTTGTCACAAATAGCCACATTTCATCATTTCTTATGGCTGAGTAGTATTCCATTGTGTATATACACCACATCTTCTTTATCCATTTGTCCCTTGATGGGCAGCTAGGTTGCTTCCAAGCCTTGGCTATTATGAATAATGCTGCAGTGAACATAGGGGTGCATATATCTTTATGCATTTGTGTTTTCACATTCTTTGGATAAATACCCAGCAATGGAGTAGCTGGATCTTATGGTAGTTCTATTCTTAATTTTTTGAGGAATTTCCATACTGTTTTCCACGGCAGCTGCACCAGTAGTGTATGAGGGTTCCCTTCTCTCTACATCCTCTCCAACACTTCTTGTTTCCTGTCTTGTTAATTATACCCATCCTGATGGGAGTGAGGTGATATCTCATTGTTGTTTTGATTTGCATTTCCCTGATAGTTAATGATGTTGAGCATCATTTCATGTGCCTGTTGGCCATCTGTGTATCTTCTTTAGAGAAATGTCTGTTCAGATCTTCTGCCCATTTTTTAATTGGGTTATTATTTTTTGTTGTTGAGATGTATGGGTTCTTTGTATATTTTGGATACTAACGCCTTATCAGATGTATGGTTTGCAAATATTTTCTCCCAATTGTTAGGTTGTCTTTTCACTTTGTTGATGGTTTCCCTTGCTGTGCAGAAGCTTTTTAGTTTGATGTAGTCCCACTTGTTTATTTTTTCTATTGTTTCCCTTGCTGGGTCAGACATGGTACTTGAAAATAAGCTGCTATGGCTGATGTTGAACAGCGTACTGCCTATGTTTTTTTCTATAGGTTTCATGTTTTCAGGTCTTACATTCAGTCTTTAATCCATTTTGAGTTAATTTCTGTGTATATATAAGATCATGGTCTACTTTCATTCTTTTGCATGTGGCTGTCCAGTTTTCCCAACACCATTTATGGAAGAGACTTTCCTTTCTCCATTGTATGTTCTTGGCTTCCTTGTCAAAAATTAGCTGTCTATTGATGTGTGGTTTTATTTCTGGGCTCTCGATTCTGTTCTATTGATCTGTGTGTCTGTTTTTGTGCCAGTACCATGCTGTTTTACCTACAATAGCTTTGTATTATATTTTGAAATCAGGGAGTATGATGCCTCTAGCTTTGTTCTTTTTCCTCAGGATTCCTTTGGCTATTTGAGGTCTTCTGTTGTTCCATATAAATTTTAGGATTCTCTGTTCTATTTCTGTGAAAAATATTGGAATTTTGATAGGGATTGCATGGAATCTGTAGATTGCTTTAGGAAGTATGGACATTTTAACTACATTAATTCTTCCAGTCCAAGAGCACAGAATATCTTTCCATTTCTTTGTCTTCTTCAATTTCTTTCAACAATGTTTTATAGTTTCCAGTGTACAGATCTTTCACCTCTTTGGTTAATGTAGGTTTGATTTTAAAGTCAGTAAGTGAAAAAAATCGCATATAGTAAAATTACCCTTAAAATACCTTACATTGGTTAAAAAGTATATTATGTATTTTTTTCTCTGCAAGATGGTTTTATTGGCTCCCCTAATTTATCACTTATAAATGTTTCACCATTGACTTCAATTAATTCTTCAATTTCTTCTTCAAGAATATAGGTGAATCTATCACCACCAACTTACCTGGTCACCTGAACAATACATTTCTTTCCATTGTCAATGACAAGACTAATTTTAAAATAAAATCATTCATACATCATTTCCATAGATTTTTACCAACCTGCCCTGACCATTGACTGTTTCAATGTCCTGTATTATTTAAACTCTCTCAATCTCTTTCTCTCTTGCTCTCAGTCTTCATTTGGGGAAATTTTGAAGTTGAGTATGTTAATTATGCATATGATGAAATTTGTACTTGCAAACAAGCAAAGGACATTGGAGATCATCTACTTCTAGGACAACTTTTACATTTTGTCAGTGAGGAAACTAAGGCCCAGAGAGCTGATGTCCTCTCAGCCATCAACACAGAGCTTGGCCAACAGTAAGCAGTCAATGTATATTTATTGGATGAGTGGAGAGGTGTCCACAGAGCAGAAACTCATATGTGTGGGAATTTCAGTGACAATACGCTCAGTCCAGAGGGTCCTTGCTAAAATAATCATTTACTTAGGAAAATACTCACAATGTTTTTCTAAGTATTCCACAAATTTGATGCCAGTGGTGTTAAATACATGTATACAAAAGTACGTATACGTATATGTACATAAGTAGTGTATATATGTTTGTTAAATATATGTATACATAATATTTATATATAATAATGTGGAAATCTTATGCCTCAAAATGTTAACACTAAGGTATATAATTTGGAGTGGTTTTTGTTGTTTTCCTTTGGGTTTTTCTTTATTTTCAAGAGTTCTACAGGGAGCATGACATTTTTTAAACTAGAAGAAACAAATAAATAATTTTATTTAAAGGTGAATGGACTTAAAGATGACTTGAATACAAATGGAAGAATTATTGATATAATGTAATTCTTATGAAATTCGATGTGAACAACTCAAGATTATGAAAGCAATTATATTTAGCTTCAATCACAGTTACTAATTGCTCTACTGCTGTTCTCTTGAAACCTGGTGGAAGTGATGTTCAGGCAGTTGGGCCTAAATGGCCTTAAGTTCACAGGTGCTATCTAGTTAAGAAAAAAAAAAATATTTTCCAAAAGTCTCAGGCCGACCACATCCTGGGGTCAGAAATGTTACATTTGGCTTGAAGCTACATGTCATATACTCCTAAGTGAATGAATAAATAAATGTGCAATTAACCAATAAGAATAATAAGAGGTAGACACCACATAGTATGTGACAATATATCAAAGGTTATTGAAAGCAGAACATCTAATCCATCAGTGGTTTTGCTTTTCAAAGCTTCACCCTTCTCTTGTCCTTCTACCTATTCTAATTAATTGAAGTGATTGGATATAACAGTGGAATACTGCGTGTGGTGGGCAGCCTCTAAACTGGTCCCCAGTGATTCCTACCTCCTTGTATTCATGCTCTTCTATAATCCCCTCCCTTTGAGTGTGGGCTGGACTAGTGACTCACTTGTACAAACACAATGTAGCAAAAGGAGAGGATGTCATTCGCAAGATTAGGTTACAAAAGGACTGTGATTTTCGTCTTGGGCACCCTCTCTCACTCTCTCGCTCTGAGAGAAGCCAGCTACCGTGTTGTGAGCTGTTCTATTTCTGTTCCTTGCCTACACAGCAAGGAGCTGATGTCTCCATCCAACAGCCAGAGAGGACCTGAGGGCTACCAACAACCACGTGTGTGAGCCTGGGGAAGCCGATCCTCCCCAGTCGAGGCTTGAGATTAGAGCTCTAACTGACACCTGGATTGCAGCCTTGCAAAGGATCAGAGGCACCCAGTTAAGCCACACCCAGATTCCTGACCCACAGAAACTGTGAGATAATAATGTTTGTTGTTTTAAGCCACTAAATTCTGGGGTAATTTGTTATGCGGCAATAGATAACTAATAGACTGGGGAACAAAAAGAAAGCTTAGACCAACACCATACAATGTAATTTTAAAAAATAATAAGTGGTATAAAAGCCACTTTGAGTACTTGTCACATCATAGTAAAATTCCAAACTCTACAAAATTTCCTTTAATTTATTTAGTGCTTTGAAAAAAATCCAAAATAAATGGCTGATACTTCCTCTGTATTTATCAACAAAGACATTCCTACAGCTCAACCTGTGATTTAAAAGCTTTTTTAAAATGATTAAGTTGCCCTACCTGAACTTTTTTTGTCTCCTTTCTGAGATACACTCCTATCTAATGAGTACTGATCTGTTTTCTTTTAATTTCCTTGAGTTGTTTTCCTTAATATTATAAAATTGAGTCTGTTGTCTCAAACAGTTCATGCTGGAAAGTGATTACAGGCTTACGCAGAACTCTTATTTTTGAGGTTAGAATTCTGCACCTTTTTGGTGTAGGGGGAAGGGTCCGCAGTTTGATGACAATCAGATACTGACAAAACGTCATAGACACGGAGTACAGGAATATCAGGCCCATGGTCCTGGGATCCAGCCTTGACTGCAGGCCAAACTTTTCTGACTTATGCAGAACGGCCTTCCTATCCTTCCAGAGTCATCCAGTGCCAGAACGCTGATGGAGAGTAACAGAAAAGAGGGGAAACTGATTCTCCAAATTCAAAGTTCTCTTGTTATTCTGAACATAGAATGCACAATTCTTCTTAAAACAAATCACTTACGAAGCTCATCAGGGAGAGAGTGATCCCTGTCTTGTGCACACTGGTGAGAACACACTATAGTTGCCCTCGTACCCCGTATTTTCCTGACCAGTAGATTCCAAAATCAGAACCTGTTCTGGTGTTTAAAGTGGCATATTTACCAATGTAACGAAAAGAAGGTGAAAATATGAGATACGATGTTTTCAAACTACATACATCACCTTTTCCCCTAGTAGCCAGCTTATAACTCATAAAACCATTTGCTTTCCTTACCAATCCATAGGTGTCCTCCCTCACCTCCTCCTGTCTCATTTGAACCATTTGAACATCCTCTTTTCTCATGCCTGTATACAAAATGTGAGTTCCCAGCCCTCTCACCTCAAACCAAATGAGCTTAGAGATGTTCCCAAGGGTTCAGTTCTACTTTCCTGGTGTTACCTTCTGAGAGAAGCCCTTACTTCGATTGCAAGAAGAAAGTTCCTGGCAGTTGTCTCTTTTTGTTTTCTACCATCTGTTTTTTCTATCCCTCCTGATCTTCCTTTCTTCATAGCAATCCAATGCATTTTAACCATTGAATTTCATGAGATAAAGTTGCCTATGTGACCAGCACCCCCTCCCACCAACACCCCCTAAAGATTGTTTTAGACGAACAATTATAACATTCAGACTTTTAATCTGGGCATCCGAGAAGGGTTTGAGGTAAATTATTTTGGTAGAAGCACCATGTGGGGCACCTGAGTCTTGCAGTGCAGTACAAGGCTCTGTGTGCATCGTCTCTGCTTCCCAGATTCTATGCTTCTGAGGCTCCTTGGAGAGGGCTGGCTCTGGAATATGCATGGAGCCTTCCACATAAGGCTATAAGATTGCTCAGCTTAAACGATAGCCACTGCCACTACTCTCTCCTTAGAGTCCTACACTGCCTCTTCCGTTTGACAGCTTTCAACCATTTTACAGATCTCACCATCTTCCAGCTTCCCATTTGCCTGAACTCATTGTTGCCTCACTACCTCTAAGCATCATTTAAGAATTTACTAGATATTATAAGTTATTTTATCTATTTTCCTAAAATAACATCTGGTATTTCAAATCACAGCTGTGATGCAAGATGAAAATACAAACTTCATTTTGTTGTGGATATGAATATGAATAAAAATGCTTATAAGTGTAGCTCAAGAATAACCTATTTATAGAAAGTTAATGCCTTTATTATAATAAAGACCTCTTCATAATAACTTAGAAGTCATTCAAAAGTGATCTAAGAATAGGACTTAAGAAACTAATTAAGTTGTGACATCTGGACTGCGTATATCAATCAGCAAGACTAGAGGGAAATGTTGAAAGAGAATGAGATTTTCAGTCAGAAGATTACGGCTCGAATCCCGTCTTTGTTGCTTGGTAGCCATGTGACCTTGAGTAAATGTCTTAACTTTTGAAGTGTATGCACATAATACCTTTTTTAGTAAATTAGTTGTGTTCCCATTTTTTTATGCCTCCCTGTATCTATTCCCTTTGACTTTCAGCTCCTCCCACTAAGAGTGGAGACTATTTCCTCATTCCCTGACTCATGGCTGGCCTTGTACTTTGGCCAATAGGATGCAGCAGAATTAGTGATTTGCTGGTGCCGGGCCTGAGCCTTGAGAGGACTTCATGCCTCTGCTCACTCTCTTGGAACCCTGCAACATCCATGTGAACAACCCCAGGCTAGCCTGCTAGAGACACCCCTGTGGGCTCAGCTGAGAAGACCAAATTCCAGACCTACAAGTGAGGCCATCCCAACTAGTCAGTCCCCAGAAATCTGCCCACTTACTGTAGACTCAAGAGCAAGCCCATTTAAGATCAGCTGAGGCTGGTCTTGACCAGAGGAATCACCCAACTAAGCCACAGACTTGTGAGTTAAATAAATTCTTATTGTTTCAAGCCACTAAGTTCTGGGACAGTTAGCCACCCAGCGATAGCTAACTGATACAGGTACTGCACAGGTTGTTATAAAGATTAAATGAAAAAAAAACCCCAAAACATAATGCACTTATTGCAATATATAGCACACAGCAAATGTTTAATAAATTGTAGCTATTTTTTTTTTCTGCTTTTTCTCCCCGAATCCCCCCAGTACATAGTTGTATATTTTAGTTGTGGGTCCTTCTAGTTGTGGCCGTAGCTATTTTTATCATACCAAAATCATCTGTATTTTTACATTTCTGATGTAATATTTTATAAAAGGGCTTCTTCTAATGTTACTGTTTGAAGTCTGTATTAGCATACAAATGACAGAAATACAAATCAACTTAAACACAACATAAAAGGAGCGGGTTATTAGTGCTGACATCACACAGCACTAGATCCAGACCTCAAACAACATCACCATTTCTCTCCTTTCCTCTCTGTCTCTCACTGTGTAGGCCTCACTCTGACTCTTGTAGACTGGCTTTCTCCACAGGATGATAAAGTTAGCCATCCTCAGCTATCCTTCCAGTTCCAGGAACACAGAGGCAAAAGCTGTTTTTCCCTTTGACTCCCCTACAGGAAAGTCCCTGACAAGGGCTCTCATTGGCCCAGCTTGGGTCATGTGCCATATCTGAACCAACTACAGTGGCCAGGTGGATGAGGCTGTCTGACCCCTTAGGTCTTCTGCTGACCTCTATGAAATGAGAGGGAGCAGAGTCTGCGCTAAAGGAATAGAAAAGGAGAAGAAATGTGCCAGGTTGTAAAAATACTACCACCAGAAGCCTGGAATAATAAAGTACGCTGTTGCCAGCCTCCAATTCATTTTATACACAATTGCTCCTCATTATCCCTGGACTAGATCTTTGGACTTGGAGTCTATAGCCCAGTAAGGCAGAAAATAAACTGCCCTCAAAAACAGAATACAGGGCTCTGTGCTTACGTCTCTCTCCATAATCACTCCTCGTAATCCTCTTAACCATCATGATATGGAGCAGCCCTGGGACCATAAGGGAAATGAAACTAATATATACATATTTTTAAGGGGAGGCACTTTATTACACTTGACTTTCCATTCTCTTACCAAGACGCAAATATTCTCACTGCATTCTAAAAGGGTTTTTGGTGTTCCAGCTACTGAGGTTTTAGAGGCTTAAGTTACCATGGGTGAATTTATACCTAAGCTTTAAAGATGATGCCTCTTGTAAACTGAATCATAGGATCGTAGAGATAGAAGAAAGCTTAGAGATCATTTAAATCTAAATTGGGTGAAAATAGCAAAGACTTCTTGGTTTATAGGCTTTGGGGCCATGGGTGCTGCAATTGTTGCGACTGCTCTTCTAGTTCAATGTGTGACATAGATGCTGTATCTATAAAAATGTAATCCGTGGATAGTGCTAAACTTTGAGAATCTTTTATTCAGTATTGTTATGAAGATTGAATGTCTTATAAAATTTAAAACTAATAAATACACAATCTATAAAATGTATAACAAACTATTGCCATTGCTCAAGAGATCAGTCCAGAAATTATGAATTCCAGCAAAGAACTGAACAGATTAAGATGTATGGTGCCCACTCATTCTGTCTACTTTGTGATGTTCTAATCAGTGTCTCATTTTCATTCAAACTAAAGTGCACACCTTACTGTATGATTTAAAAGAGCTAAACTAGTTAAAGAAATTATTTGGTTGCACCAACCCTTTCCGGGGCATATCAGACTCTGACAGGAATTTACAGATAATTACATTACCTTAGACAGAAGTTGTGTTATGAAAAGACTTAAAATTCAAGGACAAACTATGTATTTTTTGTTGCACATGAGTAACAAAATGCAGAACTGTCTCGTGACTTCCAAGAGGTCTGAGGAATTCTTTAACATTTAATTGTATTTAACTGACCATTCCTTTTACCTCCTTGAATTTAGTTTGCTTGTGACTTTTCACCCATAAAATGTAAAAAACACATGCAGACTGAATCCGCAGAATTAATATGGGTAAGACTGTTAAAATACGTGTGCTCAAAATACCGTATCTTTCTAAAGCTTATTTATATAACGTTTAGCGGAGAGAAAAATGACCAGAGAAACACAGAAGATAACCGCAACATTATATTTAGGCACAAAACAATCAGTATAACAACAGAAAGAAAATGTGGACGTTCCGTTAATTAAATCTTTTCTAGAAAAACGTCTGGGTATAAATAAATATTTATAAATACTAAATTATATATATAAATAATCTCAAATCTTGATTGTCAAGTGAAATGGAAACAGAACTACAAAGTTCAAAGGAGCAAGGAGATCTTCTACAGGTGAAAAAACTTAGGACACTGCTATCTGCTGACAAAACCACATGTAGAATCCAGCCATGGCTCTGGCATTTCAACTCATAGTGGAGCCAATTCACCTACTTATTAAGCTGGTCTGCACAAGATGCAAGCAGAAAGCAGCTTTGTTCTTTTTTCCACTGTCTGTTCAAACCTTCTCTCTGGACTCCTTTTCTACTCTTGAGTGGAGTCTTAGAAAGGTCCCATAGCGCTCTCCATCCCTGTGAGTTCAAGAATAATCTTACTTGGGTATTTTAAGTCCCTTTTGTTTACTGTCAAAATTCAAAAATCTCACCGGATTTAAATCGGATCCCCTGAGGTACCTTCCTAAGATGCAGGCAGCAATGTGGCGTGAGGTTCCCCTACCTTTCTTGCTCCAGCCCTGGCTACGATCACTCCACAAATAAGCAGTAGAGCCAGAATCTGAACCCAGATAGCATGGCTGTGGTCAGTTCTCTTAATCTCTTCTCATTGGCCTCTTGTCATGGCCTGTTTATAGTCTCCCCCACCAGCCCCTGAATGCTGGCAGTCCATCCCTCCAGGCAACCCTGTTGAGCAAGGTCCCCTTTAAAATAACCCCACTTCTGGTCTGAGGGAAACACGCACCTTTGCCACAGCCCTTTTGTGATGGTGGAGGTTGTTCCCACCAAAGCCCTCTCTTTCTTGTGAGCCACAGTCTGTCTTAGTGGGCATCACTGTCCTTGAGTCTCCCAAACTCCAGGGATACATGTGAAGTTCTCATAGCCATTCCCCATGGTGGACGGGTACCTTGCAGCACACCAACGACTCTTTCCCAAACAGTCTTCATCACCAACCCTTCAACTCCAAGCCTGGAGGTGAGAATGGGCTAATACAGGCAGAACTAGTTGCTCAATCATTTAACATGACCTACTTAGGTAATCCCTTTAGGATTTGGAGGTACTTGGTGCCTATTGTGTTTATCTTGGCATTGGGGCTTTGTCCATATCTCTGAGATGAGAAGAATAAAGGTCATATTTAAAATCCTGATACTGCCTCTGTTGAATAAAGACATTGAAAATAAATAACAACACATATTAGGATTATTGGGATAAATTAATATTGAGAAATTTTTAAAGATGCCTTTTCTTAAGGATTCCTGTTAGCTTTATAATGGATTAAGAAAATAACCATAACCTCTCAGAACTGGAAGGGACTTTTAAATTCATTAAACTCTCTGTCAGTTGCTAAGACATTTCCAAGTTCTTACCCATCCATGCTTGAACACCCTAATGATGGAGAAATCACCATCTCTTGAAACAGTTTGTTCCCAACTGGGATTGCTTCCAACCATCAGAAAGTCATTATATGAAACTCAAAACTGTCTCTTTCAGGTTTCCAGCCCCTTGATCTTAATTTGATCCTGTGGGATCAAACAGAACAAGTCTAATCCCTCTCTCACATGATGGACTTCCAAATACATGAAGTCAGTGTCGCTCCATCTCCTAATACTGCATTTTCTAATACCCAGTTCCTTCAGCCACTCCTTTTATAACATAGCTGTTATTGCTCTTGTTATCTTGCTTGCCTCTTTCCTGAACAGTCTCTAGCTTGCCTACACACCCCCTGAGGTATAGCACCTAGCAGTGAAGAGAAGTTCGACCAGCCAGTAGAGAAATGGGGCCATCTCCCCTCTCCTTCACCATGCCACACTTTTTGATTAATGAAACTTAAGCTAACGTTTACTCTGCTAACAGCCATGGTACTCACTGCCAACTACATTTCCTTAAGTCTTTTCCAGATGTCCCACAGCTGAGATATGACTTACCCTGTATATATGCTGTTGATTTTAGGATGCAAGTAGTAGCCTTTACATATGTTTCTCTTTAAAATCATTCTTCTAACACTTACCAAGTTCAACTAACCTAAGAATTTAGGATCCTGATTTAACCATTTAATTTTTTTTCTCCCCAAATTCCCCCAGTACATAGTTGTGTATTTTAGTTGTAGGTCCTTCTAGTTGTGTCATGTGGGACACCGCCTCAGCATGGCCTGATGAGCGGTACCATGTCCACGGCAAGGATCTGAACCGGCGAAACCCTGGGCCACCGAAGCAGAGCGCATGAACTTAACCACTCGGCCATGGGGCCGGCCCCCAACCATTTAATTTATTTTCCTTAACTTCATATCATCTCAAATTTGATGAGTGCCTTCAACATCTTCATCCAAATCCCCAATAAAAAGCTTTAAAGTAAAAGGTCAAAGACATCACTAGAAACATCCCTCCATTTGACATCAATCTATTAAACAGCATCTCCTGGGTAGCTGTTCAAATAATTATCAATATACATAATGACACCTACATTTCACTGCAGCCAGAGGAGTATCATGAGGGAAACTGCCAAGTGCCTTGTTCGAATTCATATTTCTAGGTTCCACACCCTTTCCAGCTCTGGAGGTCTGGACAACTTGTTAAAGAAGAAAGTTTGCTGTGATAGGTGTTGAACCCATTCTGGCTTCTTACAAGTAAGAATGCTGCTTCTAAGGACTTACCAACCATTCGTTTAATAGTTTTTACAGACTTGAAACCATGTTCATTATTATAGACCAGATTTTACTGAAATCACTTCTTCTTCCCCTTTTTGAAAGTTTGAAGGATCAGAATTCTCAAACTTCTCCCATCTTCAGCCCTTCTTGAGCTCTCCATGATGTCTCACAGGTCTCTGACAGAGGTTCTGTGTGCCCAGTTTCAAGTTGCCTCAGTCCTCAGGGATTTAATTTATTCCACTGAGAGACTTCAAATCTCTAATGGCGCAGCTGGAGTTCTCTTTCAAGTGGCTAAAACAAATATTAACATTAATACAACTAAAGCCACTCATTAGAAACCCAGTTGTGGGGTTCTGTGCCATTTGAGCTAAGCTGTACCCCACAGGAGCGCCTGTCTCACAACATCCTCCAATGCTGTCTGCTTCTCCAAAGAAAGACTCTAGCACCAGGAAAGAGCAAAGTTACTAATATGGAAACAGATTTTTCTAAAAATATCCTTGGAAATGTATGAACATGAAACACATACCACATATATTTAGTCATAAAAATAAAACAATGTATTTTTAATCTAGCAACTATTTATTTCAAGATATGTGACTAAGCACTGCAATCAAGTCATACCTGACTTTTAAAAAGAAATTAAGACAGATCAAGCTGTCTAACCCACAAAAGAAGTGTCTATTAATAATTCAACCCCAATTGCTATGTATATTCCTGACAGGCTGGCTCCTGACTAAAAAGTACCAGCTTTATTTTCTTGATTGACTTAGGACATATAGTACTGTGGCACAGGGAGTGTTACCACTCAAAGACATTTTATTCTTGTCTGGCCTGGAATACACAAGATGTTCTTTTGGGTTACTCCAAATAACGTATAGAAACAGGTCTTTCCTAGGCTGCTTGACCAGATTTTTTAAAAAAAAATCAAAGCCTCACCCCTGAAAAACTAGTATGAAAACCAGGTTTATAAAATCCCTAGGGAGGTGCGGTGATTCTACTCAAATATTAATATTCAATCGCTAATTTCACTCCAGTTAAAATGTAACTGTAAACGTTCCTCTATAAAATGTAGTTTTGTGCTTAGCTTGTACTGCCACCTGGTGGTTTGCTGCATGTACTAACATCAGACCCGTTAAGGAATTTCTTGAATTAGCATTCATTTAGCAGTCTCTTTGCAGTCAGTGATAATACTTCCTGTAAGATCTCTAAAACGGTGGTGTAGAAGAGATTTTATATAAAGTCCTTGTTAACCAAGTTAAGACGAACCACATCTTACTCAAGTACATCACTTATACATGAACACGTTAAGCATAATGATTAGTAAATTCATAATAGAAAATCTACAAGAAAAAAAATTTAAGCCCACTCACACATCAAAATAAGAACAAAATGAAATGCCTAGCTTTTAGTTTAAAAAATCAACACATAAATACCAGAAAAACAAACTGGAAATTTAGGGGTTAAATAGTATTATTACAAATAAGTAGTGTTACAAAAATATTTCTCATGGAATTCCTTACAGCTTTGCTACCTCTCGATATGCTTTAGAATTCATGCTTCTCTTTTGTGAAGGGTCTCATGTTGTCTTTGGCTCTACTGGCTTCTCAGTGTTTTATGAACTAACACGAATAGTTTTTTTCTTAAGGGTTTTATTTGTTAGAATTTGGCCAATTGATAGATGAAATTTCTCTTTGATTACCAATTCAAAGACAAAGCAGCTTTAAATTTTGCCAAATCAAGATTATCAATTATTTTCTTACTCCTTCCATTTATTTATTTTTTAAATAAATTTTATTATTTTGAAATTATACTTTCTCATGGTTAAAAGATCAGAAGAATCTCTCTACTACTCATCATTCATTGCAACCAGTTTCTTGGCACCTTTCAGAAACAGCCACTGATTTTCAAGTTTAGGAAGTCCTTTCCACCATCAAACAAATCTTTTTACTTAGCCTTTCTATCATTTGATTTTTTTCCCATTTAATTCTCTAAACTACACAAGTCTTATTTTTCTTTCCAATATCAAGTAAAGCTTTTTTTTCCAAAATGACAAATAACTCCTGCCAGCACTACATGTGGGTTAAGCCTGCCTTCCCTACTGATTTAAGACATAATTAAGATTTAACATATACTAAGAACCGTTTATGAGTTATATCTTCCATTCCATGGATAGGTGAGTGCCTACGCCATTAGCATGCTGACTGAATTATCCTATGAAGTTTGGAATATGTTTTAATCTCTAATATTAGAATATGTTTAATATTTAGGACTAAGGAAGGAGTTAGTCCTCCTTCATTACTCTTCTTTTTCTAAATTGCTCTGGCTATTCTCATCAGTTTCTTATTCCAAAACAACTTCAGAATAATTTTGTCAAGTTCCCAAAGAATTTGACCAAGTTACTTTGAGAAAGAGACTTTGTGAGAATTGCTCCAAATTATAAACTATTTTGGGAAAAATTGTTACCTTTACACATAGGTTGTTAGTACAAAAAGCAAGATTAATGATAAGCCTTTCTGATGTTCTTAAGACGGATGGTTGTTCAAGAAAAAAAATGATGAAGAAACTCAAAAGGTATTTTACGCCTGCAATGTGACAGGAGAGAGATGCAGAGAAATCCCCTAATTCAGAATAATTAAAACTGCTGGATAAACTATTTTAAAATATCATTCTAAATGCATGGCTGAGTTGGTTGAAAAATAAGAGAAGTCTCCAGAGGCCACAAATAAAAGATAACATAAATCCAGAGCAGGTCGGGAGCTGGCAATTTCCTGGGACATCTACTATCCCTAGTGGCCTAGAGCTTAGGTTTCATAGGGCCGTACGGGAGTTAGGAGATAAGCTATGAGGCCTGAGCAAGGTGGGAAGTAGAACTAACGACCCAAGCATAACGTTGTGTCCCCTGAAAGGTAACATCCTCTGTAAGTGAATTAGGTACGTGTGTATGTGAGGTCACCCTACAGAGAGAAACGGTCGAGATCATTAGCCTAGGTATTTTGAAGGACAAAACAGGGAGAAAATTTTCCCTTGAAAATTACTAAAACCAACCTTCCCTCATGTAGCATAGGGTACGTCCTACCCTGTGTGGAGGGGCTAGGATGGTCTGAGTGCTCCCAGGTTAGTGGTGCCCCAAGAATTGAGCAATACCAAACATAAATCCTTTCTAGAGAAACAGGCCCAAATGGTTACCACAACTTAATTTCCCAAGAACACACGCACACAGCTAAAAAAATCACAGACCTATGAGAAAATAGACAAGTGACAATGAGTTGAAACAGAGTTAGACTATGCCAATGGTTGACCTATAGAATATCAAATAAGTGTGTTTAATACATTTTGAGAAATAAAAGAGTACATAACAAAGGAACAAAAGACGTCACAAATAATCTACATCTTTGAAAAAGAACCAAAAAGAAATCCTAGAAAGATAATTTCTAATAAATGACGTTAGAAACTCTAGTGTTAGGATCTGGTTCCAGATGGCAAAGTAAGAGGCTCTTGACCTCACGTGCTCCCACAGACACATGAATCTATAGCTACCCGTGGAAGAATTCAGTCTGAAAGAAATTCAGAAACTACCTAAGTGACTCCTACACATTGGGCAAACAAGAAGAAACACACATCAAAACAAGTAGGAGAGGCTGAGAAACAATCTCACCATAAACCCACCCTGGTGCAGCAACACACAATCAGGAGTGAACTCACAACTCTCAGCTTCTCCCTGAGGATTGAAGGGTTTAGACCCCACATCTGGTGCTCCAACTTTTAAGACATTCACCTGAGACGTGGGCACCCAAAACATCTAATTTTGAAAGCCAACAGGGCTTGCATCCACAGGACCCACAAGGCTCTAGGGAACTATGAGACAATTCTTACAGGTCTGGCACAGACTCACTGTGGCTAACCCCCCGGGGTCCAGCACAGAACCAGCAGACTGAAACAGGCACAGTCTTTTCTTGAAAGAGGGCTGTTTGCATGTCTTAATAGCTATGGCCTGAAGGGTAGGCTTCTAATTTAACACACATCAAGGGCTGACTGCAATACTCTCCAGAGACCAGGAAGGCCAGCAAGTGCCATCTTCATTCTCTCCTTCTGCCTCATTCCAGGTCACTGGTGTCTCCCAGAAAGGAGCTTGTGTACACTTCCGGAGCCCTGGTTTTTGTAGCTGCTGCCCAGGGGATGCCCCTTGATCACCTGACTCTGGTGGCCAGTGGGACTTAACATTCACGGGCCCCATAAGACTGCAACATACAGAGAAACAGTTCTTGGCTAGCTATCCCTTCAGGGCACAATGTAGAAGCAGCCCACAGAAACATCCACCTCCCAGTCTTCCCCTGAAAGAGGTATATTTGCATACTTTAAAAGCTGCTGCCTGAGGGTCCAACTTCCAATCAGCCTGAATCTAAGTGCTGACTGAGATCCTTCCCTTTGGGACACTGACAGGTCTTGGCATACCCTCAACTACTGGGAGCCACCAAGAACAAACAAGGCTGCTTAGACAATTACCAAGGTTTGAGAGACAACCAAGAGTCAGGGCAAGCTTGAATGATAAGGTTCATCTCCTACATGAGGTATCCCCATCAAAACTGGGAGATGTGGCTGTTTTATCTAATGCATAGAAACCAACACAGAGTCAAGAAAAATGAAGAAACAGAGAAATACGTTCCAAATGAAAGAACAAGATAAAAACCTCAGAAAAAGACCTTAATGAAATAGAGATAAGTGATTTACCTGATAAAGAGTTTAAATAATGGTCATAAAGATCCTCACTGAGGCCAAGAGAACAATGCATGAGCAAAGTGAGAATTTCAAGAAAGAAATAGAAAATATAAGAAAGTACGAAACAGAAATCACAGAGCTGAAGAATACAATAACTGAACTGAAAAATTCAACAGAGGGGCTCAACAGTAGACTGGTTGAAGTGGAAGAAAGGATCAGCAACTCAAAGACAGGGAAGTGGAATTTATCCAATCAGAGGAGCAAAAGGCAAAAAGAACAAAGATAGCTTCAGGGACTTATGGAACACCATAAAGCAGACTAATATTTGCATGATAGGGGTCCCAGAAGGAGGAAAGAGAAAGGGGCAGAAATTGCTTTCAAGTAACAGCCGAAAACTTCCTTAACCTGGGGACAGAAACAGACATCCAAATCCAGGACCCAGAGAGTTCCAATAAAATGAACCCAAAGAGATCTACACCAAGACACATTATAATAAAAGCATCAAAAGTTAAAGACAAGGAGAGAATCTTAAAAGCAGCAAGAGAAAAACAACTTGTTTCATATAAGGGAATCCCCATTAGACTATCATCAGAAACTTTGTAAGCCAGACGGGACTGGCACAATATATTTAAAGTGCTTAAAGAAAAAACTGCCAATCAAGAATACTCTGCCCAGCAAAGTTGTCCTTCAGAACTGAAGAACAGATAAAGAGTTATCCAGACAAGCAGAAGCTGAAGGAGCTCATCACTAGATTGGCCTTACAAGAAACGTTAAAGTGATTTCTTTAAGCTGAAAAGAAAGGACACTAACTAGTAACAAGAAAACATATGTAAGTATAAATCTCACTGTTAAAGGTAAATATATATTTAAATTCAGAATAATCTAATGTTGAAATGGTGGTGGGTTAATCACTTATAAATCTACCACGATGGTTAAAAGACAAAACTAGTAAAAATAACTACTATAACCATAATAATTTCTCAATAGATACACAATGTAAAAAGATGTAAATTGTGGCATCAAAAGTATAGAATGTGGGAGGGGGAGATAAAAATGTAGAACTTTTAAGTACATTTGAACTTAAGTTATCAGCTTAAAATAGAGTGCTGTAACTCTAGGATGTTTTATGTAAGCTTCATGGTAACCACAAAGCAAAAACCTACAGTAGATACCCAAAAGATAAAGCGAAAGAAATCTAAGCATACCACTACAGAAAGGCATCAACTCACAAAGGAAGAGAGCAAGAGAAGTAGAAAGAAATAAAGGAATTACAAAATAGCCAGAAAACAATTAACAAACTGGCAATAAGTCCATACCTATCAATAATTACCGTAAATGTAAATGGACTGAATTCTCCAATCAAAAGACATGGAGTGGTTGAATGGATAAAAAATAAGACCCAACTATATGCTGCCTACAAGAGACTCACTTCAGTTAAAGATACACATAGACTGAAAGTGAAGGGATAGACAAAGATATTCCCTAACCTGGGGTAGCTATACTTATATCAGAAAAAATAGACATTAAGCCAAAGACTGTAATAAGAGACAAAGAAGGTCACTATATAATGATAAAGTGGTCAATCCAAAAAAAAGATATAAAAATTGTAAATATTTATACACTAAACATAGGAGCACCTACACATATCAAGCAAATACTAACAGGACTAGAGGAAGTAATAGCATACAATAATAGTAAGGGACTCCAATCTCTCATTTTCATCAATGGACAGATAATCCAGACAGAAAATCAATAAGTTATTGGACTTAAACTATATGTTAGACCAGATGGACTTAATAGACATTTACAAGATATTCCATCCAAAAGCAGCAGAACACACATTCTTCTCAAGCAAACATGGAACACACTCCAGGGTAGATCATATGTTAGGTCACAAAACAAGTCTTAATAAATTTAAGATGATTGAAATCATATCAAGCATCTTTTCCAATCATAATGGTTTGAAACTAGAAATCAATTGCAAAAAGAAAACTGAAAAATTCACAGATATGTGGAGATTAAACAATATGCTACTGAATAACCAATGGTCAAGGAAGAAACCAAAAGATACATCAAAAAATGTCTTGAGACAAATAAAAGGTAACTATAACATACCAATCTTATGTGAGTCAGCAAAAGCAGTTGTAAGAGGGAAGCTCACAGCAACTACTGCCTACATTAAGAAATGAGAAAGATCTCAAATAAACAACTGAATTTTATACCTTAAAGAACTAGAAAAGGAACTAAATGAAGCCAAAAGTTAGTAGAAAGACGGAAATAACAAAGATCAGGGCAGGAATAAATGAAAAAAAGACTAAAAAGGCAATAGAAAAGACCAATGAAACTAAGAGCTGTTTCTTTGAACAGACAGACAAAATTGACAAACCTTTAGCTAGAATCACCAAGGGAAAAAAGAGAGAAGACTCAAATAAATAAAATTAGAAATGAAAGAGATGTAACAACTGATACCACAGAAGTACAAAAGATCTTAAGAGACTACTATGAACAATTATACACCAACAAATTGGACAACGCAGAATAAAGGGATAAATTCAACCTATCAAGACTGAATCATGAAGAAATAGAAAATCTGAACAGGCCAATTACTAGTAAGGAGATTGAATCAGTAATCAAAAACCTCCCAACAAAGAAAATTCCAGGACCAGATGGCTCCAGTGATGAATTCTACATTTAAAGAATTCATACCAATCCTTCTTAAACTCTTCTGAAAAATAGAAGAGGAGGAAGTATTCCCAAAATAATTTTATAAGGCCAGCATTACCCCGATACCAAAACCAGCAAGGACACTACAAGAAAACTACAGGTCAATATCCCTGATGCAAAAACAGATGCAAAATCTTCAACAAAATATTAGGAAACTGACTTCAATAGTATATTAAAAAGATTATTGACCATATCAAGTGGGATTTACTCCAGAGATGCAAGGATGGTTCAATATATGCAAATCAATCAATGTGATATACCACATTAACAAAATGAAGGATAAAAACCATATGATCATCTCAATAGATGCAGAAAAAGCATCTGACAAAATTCAACATCCATTCATAATAACAAAAAACTCTCAACAAAGTGGGTATAGAAGGAACATACCTCAACACAATGATACCGTATACCATATATGACAAGCCCACAACTAACATCATAATCAATAGTGAAAACTGAAAGCTTTTCCTCTAAGATCAAGAACGAGACCAGGATGCCCACTGTTATCACTTTTATTCAACATAGTATTGAAAGCCTCAGCCAGATTAATTAGGTAAGTAAAAGAAATAAAAAGCATCCAAATTTGGAAAAGAAGAAGTAAAACTGTCTCTTTTTGAAGAAGACATGATATTATATATAGAAAATCCTAAAGATTCCACAAAAAAACTGTTAGAAATAATAAATGAATTCAGTAGAGCTTTAGAATACAAAATCAATATATAAAAATCAGTTGTGTTTCTATACACTAATAATGAACTGCCAGAAAAAGAAATTAAGAAAACAATCCCATTTACAATCACATCAAAAAGAATAAAATATCTAGTAATGAACTTAACCGAGGAGGTGTACCTGATACACTCAAAACTATAAGACATTGATGAAAGAAATCGAAGAAGACACAAAGTCAGTAAAGTGACTCCTGGTGGGCCCTCTTGGTAGCTTCAGGATTAGAGCTACTTGACAGGGGAGCAAACCATGCGATTGGAGTTGGAACTTTCAGTCCTACCCACCCTACCCCCATCTCTGGAGAGGAGAAAGGGTCTGGAGGTTTTGTTCGAACATCAATAGCCAATGATTTAATGAATCATGCCTCCTTAAAAACTCCTAAACAACAAGGTTCAGGGAGCTTCTGGGCTGGTTAACACATCCAACTGCTGGGAGGGTGGCATGCCCAGAGAAGGCATAGAAGCTCCACACCCCACCTCCACCCCATACCATGCCCTATGCATCTCTTCCATTTGACTGTTGCTGAGTTGCATTCTCTATAATAGACTGGTAACAGTAAGTAAAGTGTTTTCCTGAGTTCTGTGACTCATTCTAGTGAATTATCAAACCTGAGGTGGAGGGAGAGGGTCACGGAAACCCCCCAATATGCAGCCGGCTGAGCAGAAGTGTGGGCAGTCTGGGCACCCCACTGCAGCTGGCAAATCAAATGGGAGCAGTCTTGTGGGACTGAGCCCTTAACCTGTGAGTTCTGATGCCAACTCTAGGAATTAGTGTCCGAATTAAATCAAATTTTTGGACACACGGTTGATGTCAGAGAATCAGAGAATCGGGTGGTGTCAGGAAAAAAACTAACAATCATGAACAATTTTCTGCCAACAAATTTAAAAACACGGAAGAAACAGGCACAGTTCTAGGAAAGCTAACTTACCAAAACTGACTAAAGAAGAAAAAACCTGAATGGTCCAACGTCCATTACAGAAACTGAATCAGTAATTTAAAAATCTTCCCACAAAAAAAAATACTAGACCCAGATAGCTTTAAAAGTCAGGTTTATTTTAAAAATTAAGAAAAATTAATTCTGACATTATACTAAATTTTTCAGAGAAGAGTAAAAGAGGAAAAGTTCTCTACCTAATTTTGTAAAGCCAGTACAGGCACTCTCCACAGAACATTTCCCTAATTAATGTTTTCCCAGTAAATTACCTCTTGCATTTAATGCTCCAATATCATACAACATTTATATATCTCAAAACAACATTTCAACTGATATTTACACACGAAAAATTATATTTAGGACACCAAAACTCAATACAACATTTTACCAATGACAGACAAAAAAGAAAAAACAAAGTGTGGGAAATGCCTTGAGTAACATTACAAACACAATTGGTAAAATGCCTGGTTCACGTGTCAACAAATCGCAAAGTGAACTGAATATCAACGAAAGGGAGAGTCTACACAAATGCTACCAGTGACAAAAGCAGCATTACAGTAACATCCTCAGTGTGAACCATTCTCTGCCACATTTCCACAGTGCCTTCATATTTCCTATTGCCCTTTTTTTCCCTAATTTTGTAGAATGAGAACCAAAAACGTTGAGAAAGTGTTCAAGAACTTAATGGAGAAGGAAGCAAAGCAAGCAGAAAAGCATCAACAATGAAAGAGAATCTGTTTCTCCTGACAAACCAACTCTTTAACAGCTATGTTGTTCGGTGATCAAGACGCAAAGTTATGAACATTTACAGTCTAATGTTATAGTTTGTTATTTAATAGAGATTTGTTTACTATATCTTACTTTACATTTTAGAAAATTGGTTGGGTTAACAAGTAACCCATCATAATTTTACCATTTAAAACAAAGGGGAGCCAGCCCTGATGGCCTACTGGTTAAAGTTGAGCGCTCTCACTGCTCTGGTGGCCAAGGTTCGGTTCCTGGTCACAGAACCACACCATTCATCTGTCAGTAGCCACGCTGCGGTGGCAGCTGACATAGAAGAACTGGAAAGACCTACAACTAGGATATACAACCATGCACTGGGGCTTTGGGGAGAAAAAGAAGAAGGAGAAAGAGGAAGACTGGCAACAGACGTTAGCTCAGAGCGAATCTTTCTCTGCAAAAAAATGTAAAAATAAATAAATAAAAATAAAGGGAGGCCTGGCCCCATGCCAAGTGGTTAAGTTCGCACACTCTGCTTTGGAAACCCAGGGTTTCACCAGTTCAGTTCCTGGGCGTGGACGTGGCACCACTCATTAAGCCACGCTGAGGTGGCGTCCCACATGCCACAACTAGAAGGACTCACAACTAAAATATACAACTATGGGGGGCCTTGGGGAGAAAAAGAAGAAGGAAAAAAGAAGATTGGGAACAGATGTTAGCTCAGGTGCCAATCTTCAAAATTAACTAATTAATTAATTAAAGGGAAATAAGCTCCCAGTTAATGTTTCTGCACACAACATCTGATTTTCAGAAACAAATTACTAGTATTAAGTAGATATCTGTATAATATTAACATCAAAACTATCAAAGACAATATGAGAGAGACTACCACAGTCCCACCTCATCCATAAACATAAGTGCAATAATTCTAAACAGAATATTTTTTAAAATGACAAGTTTGGTTTCTTCCAGAAATGTAAGATTGGTTCAACATTAGAAAATGTATTAATGCAATTCGCCTCATTAACAAATTACAAGAAAAAATCATGTGGTCATCTCAATAGACACAGAAGAAATATTTAATGAGAGTCAACATTCATTCATGATTAAAAAAAAAAAACCATCATAGAAATAGAAGGAAACTTCCCTAACTCAATAAACAAAAGGAAAAGCATAAAGATGTCATACACATCATATACACATGGTGAAACTTTAAGGGCTTTCCTTTAAAATCATGAACAGGATGCGGATGTTTACTATTATCACTCTATTCAACACTGTGCTAAAAGCCCTAGCCTGGGCATTCTCACACAGAGAGACACATGTAAAAGGCAAAAGAATCAAAAAGGAAGAAATAAAACTTCTGCAGATGATATGATTAAAGAGAAAACCCCCCAATCTACAAATTACTTTAAACTATAAAAACTATTCACATTGTTTAATATCAGTTGGATATTAAATTGGATCCCTAGCACCCACCATAAACAAAAGTCAACCCCTTATCAATTAAGTACTTACAATGCAATGTGCATAGCTTATCTGCAAAGTCTGACTTATGCTCCTGATGAGAAAAATTGGAGTGGGACAAGAAAGAATTGGGTAAGAAAAAGAGCTCACTTCTCACCCTCCACCCCTTACAGGGTGTATTAGTTTTCTCTTGTTGCCATAACAAACTAACACAAATTTAGTGGCTTAAAACAACACAAGTTTATTATCACAGCTCTGTCGGTCAGAAGTCTGGCATGAGTCTCACCAGGTTAAATCAAGGCATCAGCAGGGCTGTGTTCTTTTCTGGAGACAGTAGGGGAGAATCTGCTTCCACGCTCATTCAGGTTGTCGGCAGAATTCAGTTCCATGCAGTCGTAGAATGAAGTCCCTGTTCCTTGCTGGCTGTCAGCTGAGGGCAGTTCCCAGCTTCTAGAGGCTGCCTGTATTCTTTGGCTTCAAAGATCTTCTTCCTCCACCTTCAAAGCTAGCAACGGACGGTTGAGTCCCTCTTCTGCCCTCTCTTCTGCTGAATCTCTGACTCTTCTGCCTTTCTTTTCAAATTTTATCTGCTCATCTCACAGTACCTAACATTAATCACATCTGCAAAGCCCCTTTCAGTGTGTAATGAAACAGGTCTGGGGATTAGGACATGGCCATCTTTGGGCCATCATTAATCTGCCTGCCACCCAGGCAAACCTAGGTTCTTCCATGTTTGTACTAATGCTGCATGTAGCTTGTACCTCCTTATAAAGTGTCTTGACACTAGCAGGCAAGGGTTGGAGGGGAAACTAGGTAGAAAATATCTCTTATCTTTTTCTCCTGTCCTTTTGGCTTTCCTTTTCTTAATTATTGGGTTTTCCTTACCAGGAAGTATAAGGTTGAAGCAGACAGGAAGGTGAAGAATTCAGAGTTGATTTCCTGACACCAACACTAATCCAATAATTGGAACAAACACCTCCCCTCTACTTATTCTTGAACTATCCAGAGTTTAGGGAAGAGATGTAAAGGGGACATAGGAAAGAGCAAGGTGGGAGCAAAAATAACAAGCCATTGAAAGAAAAACCGCAGCATATTCTCCTCTCCTTAAGAACTCAGCCCAAGAAGGTTCCATATCCGGGGTGGTGGTAAACACGAAGAAAAGTCTAGCTCATGAGAGTCATTTATTGGATGCCACTATGCACTATACAGGGCTAGGTGATTCCACAAACCCTTCTTAATTCTTTAAACTAACCTGTGTGGTACATGGGTATAGCTATTATCCTGTAAATGAGGAAGCTTGGGCTCAGAGAGGTGGTCACTTACCTAAGGGAACAGGTTTACAGCTGGATCTAAACCAAGGCCTGCTGGCTGCTCCAACCCAAGGAAATTTCCTCTCCCTGACTTTCCCTAGCAAAAGGCAAGACTGAAGTTTGTCATAATCCCCACACTGTACCCTTCAGTGTCTTCAAATGACGCTCTTGCAAGTGTCCTCCTTCCCCAAACTTTCTCTCCCCCAGATGTTAGTGACTTCCTAATGAAGGTCTTAGAGTTACTCACCTTCTTGTGATCATTACACACTTAATTTTGTATGTCTCCATTGTCCCCAAGTTGATGTTATCATTCAAGCTAGTCCCTGTGTGATGACCACTGGGCTGTGGGCTTGAATTTTCTTTCTTTCTTCCTTCTTTTCTTTCCTTTTTTTCCCTTCCTTCCTTCCCCTTCCTTTCTTCTCTCCCTCCCTCCCTTCCTTTCTTTCAGCAATAAGATTCAAAGAACAAAGAAAGGTACTGGGATGTTGGTCTCTGGATGAGTCTCTGCTAGGACTTGTAGGAGCAAGGAGACGGAAGGAATTATCATACAGCTATCTCCCTGCAGTCTTGTCCCTTCAGTGAGTTCTGGCTATCAGGCAGAAAACCAATTAACACCTCTGCTTTATTTCTGTGATAATAATTAATCAATTCTAAAATTGCAGCATGAAATCCCAACACCTTACCACAGATAGAAAGTCCTGTATGGGCTGGCCCTGTGGCCGAGTGGTTAAGTTCGCGCGCTCCGCTGCAGGCGTCCCAGTGTTTCGTTGGTCCGAATCCTGGGCGCGGACATGGCACTGCTCATCAAACCACGCTGAGGCAGCGTCCCACATACCACAACTAGAAGAACCCACAACGAGAAATATACAACTATGTACTGGGGGGCTTTGGGGAGAAAAAGGAAAAAATAAAATCTTAAAAAAAAAAAAACATATTGGCTAATCTTTAAAAAAAAAAAGAAAGTCCTGTATGATTTGCATCCGCCCATCTCTTCCGCTGCATCTCGTGCCATTCTGCACTCCCCAAGCTGCTCCAGCCACCCTAGCCAAAGCCTGCTGCTGAGCACGCGAGATGTGACTAGTCTGAATGAAATGTGCTGGAAGTATACACTACACGACGGACTGTTAAGGGTTGGTAGGAATAGAAGAATGCAAAATATATCATTAATAACTTTATATTGATTACATGTGGAAATGATAATATTTAACATATGTTAATTAGTTTCTTTTTGGTTTCTTTTTACTTTTATACGTGGCGTTTCGAAAACCGAAAATGACACAGTGGTTCGCAGTATATTTCTATTGGGCAGCGCTGCTCGGTCACGTTTCCCTCGTTTCCTCCTTGGCACGTACACTATCTGGACTTAAAGCGTCCATGCTACCTGTTCAGTGTCCTTCTCGCCCAACTAGAATTAAGACAGGAATCTTGTCTATCTCATTCACCCCTGACTCCCAGACATTTAGGACAGAGCTTGAACATAGTAAGTACTCAATAAATATTTTTTGAAAGACTCTTACTCTTCCTCAGCTGGAGACGGTGAACTCTGTCTGTCCTCCCCCAGAACACGAGGTCTCAAGTCCTTTGGGCTACACCCGCAGCTCAGCGCGGACCATGTGCTCTTGACACTGGGAGGCAGGGTGGGTGGGTATCCACACTCGATGAAACCTCCTTCTCCGCCACAAGAACTGTCACACAACGCAGAGAGGACTCCAGGGGCGGGGCGAACCCTCGCCCCTCACTCCTCTTCCCCTTGGAGACGCGCCGCACGGCCAATCACCGGGCACTTCGCCCTCCCGCCACACGGCGGCGCTCGCGAGGGCGCGGCGGCCGATGGTACCGTCCGCTCTCCCCGCGCCCTCCGCACAGTGGGTCCTTCCAGTTGTAGAAAAGCATTGTGGGAGGGCAGTGCGGCCTCTCCTGCCTCCGCGCACCGGTCGGGATGTGCTGTGCGCGTGGTTCAGGGATGGCGAGTGTTTGTGGGCGCGCTGGGCCTCCGACGGCCAGGACGCCGGGCAGCGACTCGCGCCGTCCGAGCCTGGGGACGCGCCCGCGGCGGCCCTGCTGGCCCGAGGTTCTGGGCCCTGAACACGTTGGGGACAGTGGCCGGGTCTGGCCGCGGCCACGTTGTCCGGGGAACCTCAGCGGGCCCCGGAGCGGCCCCCAGTCTGCGCTCCTGCATCCCCGCGCCGGGAAGTAGGGAGATGGGTTTGAATGCGTTTAAGTTTGTTGGTCACCCCCTGTATGCCGGGGAGTTTTTAATAGAAGCGAGGATTTCGCTCGTGTGCAGGGGAAAGGCCTCACCGTCCGACTGCCTGCGTGCCCGCCCTGCCGCGGTGTGACGTCCGTCGGCGCACAAGGAAAGTGCCTTTCAGGTTTAGATCTTGACAACCGTTTCGAGGCGCAGAACTTGGCAGAAATCGAATGAGTATCACCAACTTTGCAGGTGAGTTTTCATGCTAGTGCAAGAAAGACAAGTCGTCTCCAAGTTTTAAGATTAACTTTTTAAGACGCTTTGTATTTCAATTTTCATTCCTTAGTCGGATTTTGAACCTTAAATGAATATCTGGAGCTGGGATGAGTTCATTATTCCTCTGAGCCGGTTGAGGAAGGGTCAGCAGCTTTGTGCCACATGCAGCCGTCCGCAGCCAGTTTTCATGTAGCCTTTGTGTTGCCCATTCACTTTTGAAACTAGTGAATGTGGTGTCAAAAAAGGCGCAAACTAAACACTTGGCAGCTTTTTTCCTGCCCTTGAATTTGATATCTTTGGTGTAGAAGCTGCATAAGTAACAGTTTATGGTCTTATATTAGTGTGTTTACACAAGTGATCCTGAGTCAACCAACGTTTGTAGTTTCTCTAAACCGGTTTTAATTAATTTTTGTTAAGGTGAAAGATGGCTGCTGGAAGCATAGACTGCTACTTGCCGAGTAGTGTCTGGGAGCACAACGGTGACTGACCTAAGGTAGGTGATATTGAAGGAGAAATTTAGTCACAAAGCAGTTATTTGTAATGGGTGTTTATCACCTTTCTAGATTGGGTGCTTTCTCTAGTGGGTATTTAAATTGGGTATTAATGGTTCATTAATATTAGTATTGCTACATCTGTAGCGAACAGGGTGACTTTAACTGCAAATGGGATAGCCTTACTCAGCTTACTTTTGAAATCTTGATACGTTTCTATGTGTAGTAGCTAAATTTTTTTTTTTTTGAAAATCCAAATCTCTGGCATGTTTTATGTTGAGATTTAAGGCCAAGTCCAGAAATGCATAACTTAATGTGATGCAGAAGTGTGTACTGAGCTTACTACCAAGATCTTAAGATGTGATACAGGTAAATATTTGCTTGTCAAATTGAATGCTTTATTTTTTCTTTTAGGATGTCTTCGGTGAGGAATTTGAAAATTTGATCTTCACAGGAGTTGCTTGGATCATTTAAAGTTTCCAGGAGCCTGAGGTGTATTGAAATTATTGCCCTTGGACAGTCCATAAATACACATTTTAAATGGTGGGGCTATGAATAAATAATTTAATGTGCTTCTTGGAGGTTTGTGTATTAAGTGATTAACTCCCAGAAAATAGCATTATTTCACTGAAAGATCAAAGGAAGGGTTTCTCTCTCCTCCAGCAACGTCAAAATTGTTAAATCTCAGCCATTAAGGTTAATATGATTAATAAGATGATGAACTACAGGCTTATGCTAGGCCCAAGGAGAAGTACCTCATGCATGAAGAACTGGACTGGTTGGTTTCTAGGTCACAGGTGTGCTTGACAGTGTCACTGCGATTTTTTTTTTTTCTTCTTACTAGACTAAACTTAAGTTTGGTATATCTTTTTGCCTTCACTTTGTAGGAAAGAACAAATAGTGTGTTTAGGCATTGAAAAAATTTATTGAAAGCACTGTACCAGGACCTGGGGACACAATGGTGAGCGAGACACGGTTGCTCCCTCTGGAAGCTTACAGTTGGAGATGTCATCACAAATGTAAAACTGCCTTTGTGAGACAAATCCCATGCATGATAGGATTTGACCAAATCAGGGAAACCTGAGAGTGCAGACTTGTGACTAAAGGGTAGGTAGCACTTTTGCAAGGCAAAGTTGGGGGAATGGCATATGCAGAGCCCTAGGGCTAGAAAAAGGATATGACCGTAAGTCTAGATTTACAGCAGTTGTAGTTGCTTTGCCCACTAAGTGCCCTGATTTAGACAAGAGTGCTTAATAAGGCTTGTAAGGTGTCCACTATGGGAGCTCAGAGTGTTAACAAGAGGCTGAACAGGTAAGATGCCAGAACACTTACAGCTGTGTTAAAGTCTGTGCTAGAAATTTACATTTGCAAGAAAGGGGATGCAGGTGAGCCAACTGGAAGCTACTACAGTTGTCTACGCAAGAGATAACCATCTTGGACCAGTGTGAAGATAGATGAACTGAGGACACCGGCTACAGATAATCCTTCCAAGAAATTTAGAATTGGAGAGAGAAATGGTAGCTGGAGAGGGATTTATGGTTGTGAAAGTTGGTTGGTTTATTTTAGATGGTAGTCTTAAAAGTTTAAAACCAAGTGGCAAGGATCTAGCTGGGAGGAAGAGGTTGAATATATTAATACAGGAGAGAGCAGGGGCAGGGAGGCTGAAGGAGCTAGGCTCCGAAGCACAGGTGGAGGGGGAGGAGGAAAGGATGAGGGTTGATGGCAGCCGAGGAGAGGTTTGGTAAGGGGAAGATAAAAGATACCCCGCATGAGTGTTTCTGTTTTCCCTTTTAAGTAGATTGCAAAGTCATCTGCAGAGAGGAAAGGTCTGAAATAGGGGAGAAGTACATAGCCAAGCAGGGTGGAGGGACCATTTGAGGTTGAGGGTCATGAATTTATAAGCTGAGGTCAACTGAAACCCACAGACAGCTTTTTTTTTTCTGAAAGCACAAGACAATGACACTAGAAATTAAAAGCAACACTTACAAACAAAAACTTTTTTACATTAGTAAATAACAAGTGGAACTTAATGCCACAAAATACAGTATTAACAAAGATCCTATTTATATGAATAAAAATATCTGCAGTCTGAAAGGCAAGCCTCAGTCTTCACACATCTGTGCAGTCTGAGATCCACCCAGGATTGGGAAGAACATTTTCATCCCCTTCGGTGTACTATTGCACAGCTAGTCAGCTGCAGACGAGGATTCCAGAACTTTGATCAGAAGCATCTGGTCTTGGTTGTGGTGGACACAAGATACTTGGGGTTTCCAGGAAAGAAAATATGGCATCAAGTGAAAGAGTTTTTACAAGACCACTATCCTTCCAGTTACCAAATCAAAAGGCCCTTCGGCACAAATATGCTGCAGTCAAACCTTAAAAAGAAGCAACAGACTCAATGTTTTCTTTTGAAGAAACTTCTGCAGGTCCAAGGTATCTGAGTAATTGTAATTCACAGTTTCAAAGTAAAGGTGGCACACACACCCTTCCCTTCGCCTGTCCCAAGCCCGTCTTCACTGGAATCAAGTCTCTATCTTCAGGCGTGAAGCTTGGATGGTTTTTATGGTTTTTGCTGTGTGTTTTCCAGCCAGACTGCTTGTAGATGTCTGAGATTTTTCTTCAATCAGGCTATCTTTAGACCCATTTCTTCTCTAGAAGAAAATATATTTGAAAAATATAGAAAGTAAGATTCAGAGAAGAAAATACAGCAAGCCAATTTTATTAATCAGAAATTACTACGTTTCTTACATTTAAGATGTCAAGTTATAAAATAGAAAGGTTCATAATACCGAAAAGCTGTTCAACAAATTTCTATTTAAATAGTTAACAACTATGATAACATGAAGATTATGTATTTAAAATCTTAATCTGACAGTTAACATGCGTAATTTTATTCATGAAAATTAGGCATAAATCTCAATCTATTCCCCCAATTAAGTGTCATTTCCTTTGTAGCCATTTCTCAACCAGGCTCTCAGGCCTCCCACTTTTCCAAGGAGGGGCACAGAGATGAAGAGAATGGGAAGTTGGGGGTAATTTACAATCTTCCCTGATTATATTTTCAATAGTCACTGAATGAAACCCCACAACACAATGCCCTGGGGGCCCCCAGGGGGTTGTGTTTCTAGTTCCAACACAATCACGTGGAGTTAGAGTACCCTGTCAGCTGGGGTGGGGGGACTTAGACTATGAGGGACTCACAACGGGGAAGCACGGAGCCTAGCTACCAGGGCCTGGGCACCACACCCAGGACCTCTGGAATTGGGTCATGTACATCTCCCACAGCCACAGGTAGAGGCCCTGAGAAGGACACTAACAGTGTCCCACACAGTTCCTTCCTCTGCTTAGCTTGCCTGCTCTGACTTCTTTTTAGAGATGGCCCAACCTGTCAGTAGATGTGGCTAACAAGCATGTTTACTTCCCCATAGCATATCCTCACACCTAATGAGCTACACTGTCCAGAATTCTATTATTGTGAGATTCATTTGGGCTGAAAATAAATCACCCATTAAGAAATTATCTTTCATTTCTTCCTATGACTGGCTTAATTTGTTTTACTGGTATGCAAAGAACCACTGATGGAGCAACTCTGCTGAGCATGGGGAGTATGAACCAAGGTGATTTTGGAGCGTGAGGCATTATCGGTTTGGGACAGAAGATTTCTAGAGAGCCAGGGAAGCAGGAGGAGGGGACAGTGCATATGAGGGTTAGCAGGGGAATAGAGACCTAATATATCAGAAGAAGCACCAGAAAAAGAGCTGGGAGGTTACCCAAACAAGCACTACCTTCTTGCAAGTTTGTCTAGGACTCAACCTGTCCCCTCTGCCTGCAAACTTCAAGGAAATCACTAAGTGAATCAAACTCCTTAATCCACCCTATTTTTAATAGCCTTCTGCATGAAAAGGCGAGGTGAGGTGTAGGGAGGCCAGGCCACTGCCAGAACTCCGGCACCATGGCAGAACTCCAGAAACGCAACCTTCCTGCTTCCACGTGCCACTCAAGTCCCTTCTCCACCTGGAAACAAGATCAGTGGTTTTCTTTTGGCACTGAAAATAGAACAAAACCCAAACTCTTTTCCCATGGCATCTAAGGCCCTGCATTATCTGCCCTCCTTCCCCCTCAATCACTGTGCTCAGACCACGTGCCCTCTCAGCTCCTCAAACACCCAGACCCTCTCGAGCCTCAGCATTCCTTCCCATGCTCTTCCCTCTGCTTACATCAGCCTTCCACCTGGTCTCACACGGCTGGCTCCTTCTCGCCTGCGAGGTTTCAGGTTTACATGTCACCTTCTAAGATGGCCTCCTCTGACCACCCTGTCTACCTAAAGTGAGGTCACCTGTTGATTTTCTAATGCATGCCTTTGTTTCTTCATAATGCTTACCCAATTTTTTTATTGTTTTGCCTGTTTACTTCTATATTCTATGTCCAGGCCAGGGGTCAGCAAACATTTTCTGTAAAGGGTCAGATTGTGGACTACCTCCTGTCTCTGTTGTCTAGTCCCCCCGCTTTTTTTTTTCCCCCAAACAACCCTTTAAAAATGTAAAAACCATTACATTATGAGCTCCTGGCCTGTACAAAAACAAGCAGCAGGCTAGACTTAGCCCATGGGCTGTAGTTTGCTGACTGCACAGACCAGTGCCTGTCAGTCCTGAGATGTGCTCAGATATTTGTTGAGTTCAAAATCAAAGGTGCCCCAGAGACAAGGCAGATTCAGCACCACTTATCAGAAGACAAGCCTAGATTCAGCACCATTGATCAGAACAAGTGAGTTGTTCTTGGGTGCAGCAAAGTGAGAGCTACTCTTTCAACAGGTAATGTGTATAATGTAAGATGTTTGAGATTCCTAAGTGATGGTGATTAGTTAGAGAGTAGCTGGAAAAGCAAAAATACAGTACAATTCCTATTTGTACTGAAACCAACTTAAATTTAAGACCAAAAAAAGCTCTGAAAAATAACAGTGCTTATTAATCTTCCTCACAGTAACCCACCCTAATAGGCAGGTTATTATCTACATTGCACACAAATTGAAGCTTAGAAGTTAAACGCTTTGCTCCAAGTCACGTAAGTGGTATGTGGGGAGGAGGAGACACAAACGCAGATCAGTCTGAATGCAAAGTCTAAACTACTAATCACGAATGTAATTTTTAAAAAGTGCTGTTGACTTGAAACAAACTGTTTGGACAACCTATTATCTCTCTCAGATTTATCTAATCAAATATCATGCAGATTGTATGGAACCTGTGGTTAACCACCCGGATCTCCATTCCAGACTGAGGCATTCCTCCTCCCAGCTGTTGGGAGTGTTGGCTGCTGTACAACTCAACACTGAGCCCCTCCCCAGCAACTGCCCTCAACTGAAGAGAGCCATTCAAGGCCATGCCCCCACCAGGGGCTCCCTTTATCCAGTGACTACTCTATGGTGAGTGAGTGTGGAAAGGCCCAACCCCCTTGTCTCCTGGTGGCATGAATTTGAAGGGCCATCTCAGCTCCCAAGTTCCTCATGGGATTAGTGATGCCTTTACTGGGACTACACTACATAGTTCCATTATTGCCTCTGCCCAAACCTACCTTTTACTCCCCTGCAAGTGTTGATCCTAAAAGCGCTTTCCAATAAACTTCCTCTGTGCAAGTCTCCATCTCAGAATCTGTTTCTAGGGAACCTAACCTAAATCGGCATAGGCTTTTTCTGTTCTTGCAGAAGTCATTGACAAAAATGAATCAGGACAAACAAAAGGCAGAGCATGACGGATGCTCTGGAGTCAGGGTTCCTAGTCAGGTTGTCCATGAACTCCCTGAATTTATATACAGAACTGTGTGTGTGCTTACATGCATTTTTATGGGAAAAGACAGTAGTTATAATTGCTTTTCGAACAGATCCGTGATCCAATAAAAGACTGAAAACCACAGCACTGCAAACAATGGGTAGACACTGGTCCATTATAAACATCAACTTTATTTTCAGAGTGGTTATTTAACCAGATGTAACTTCATCCAGCAATGTTACAAAGACTACACTTCTTCTATCTTACTAAAAAATATACCATGAGAGATGGCATCAAACACCTTGCTGAAATGTTTGCCCCAGCGCTCCCCTTATGTATCTAATCCGGCTGAGGGTTACACTGAATTTGTTAAGGCAGTCAGAGCTTTGCTGTGTCCTTAAATTCCATTTTAACTACACTGTTTAAACGTTTCCAGAATGAAAATAATTCTCTTTGATAATAAGACAGAAATAAAGTAGGACTTGAGTAATTCTTCTGTCTACCACCAGTTAACAATAGAACACCTGCCCCCTGTGAGTCTATCACTTTCTCCTTGTTTCTATGGCTCAAAAAATATCTAAAAGTATTTTTTTTTTAATTAGTGAAGGCATTTTTGCTTTATTCTGGTGACAAACAATGTTACAATCTTTGTTATCCTTGGCTTTGCCCCAAGCCTCATATCATTTTAGACCTGGCACTACCTCTAGCTCTCACTCCTAATGTAACTCGGCCAAGGTTGGACCTTGTCTTGATCATGCACCCCTTCCTTCCTTCTTCCACATTTTGTACATGTTGTTTTAAAAAACAGAGTCTCAGAGTGCAGTCAGATTCATTACTATACCTCCCCAAAAGAACTTTCAGAAAAGTGCTTCTTCAACCTGTCATCAGTACAACCCCTTCTTAAAACTTTGTCATCACCAACCTGATGAACGGTGGAGCCACCAGAACCCTGAGCGTCGGAAGAACGGGTCACGGGAAGTGGAGGAACGAGATCTGTTTTTGAACTGCGGAGAGCGAGTTTTAGAATTAATGACTGCGACAGTACCTAGAGTCACAGCTTGAGTTAGAAGAGAGCAATAGGGTGGAAAGCACGTGTTATATATCTTTGTATTCCTTATAGTGCCTACCACAGTGCTTTACACAAAGAGGCATTTAATCACGGTTTCTGAATTAAATTAAGTTGGACAGGTTAAGTAATTTGCCCCAAATCACAGCAAATAAATAGAAGAACCAAGAATAAAACATAGATATGGCTCCTGTGTGCTTTTCCTACCGTGCCGTGTTGTATAAATGGCTTTCTGACTTGTTTCTAGAGAAACACTTATTGGCCATTTATTCTTTTCTATAAACCTACGGAGCTACAGACAGCCAGGTTCTATATTTTATAAACAAAACAAAACAAAACAAAACTCAAACAAAACTGGCCTAATACCTTTCTCCACTGGGCTAGCCCATCTCCCAACTGATTGTTTATCAAAGTTTTGAGCCTTAGTTCAGAGTTTAATGGTTAACAGTCCAACTAGCAATCCCAAGGGCATGAATTTCCATGACTGTAGTGTTTTTACAAATGGATGCATAACTGTTAAGTTAACATATTCATTTAAGATATGGGACCTAGTGTGTCAAGCTAAGATATGGCTGCTCTCCTCAAAAGGAAAAATAGCACAAAGAAACAAACTACTGTAATATCTGATGTTTGCTGTAGTAAAAGAAAAGCCATCAAAAAGAAACTCTTCGTCAGATCAAAAGAAACTCTTTTCTGTCAACCTCCCTCAAATGCGTCTGCATTACTCACAATACCATAGCTCATGGGTTTTTCTTTCCCTTTCTTCTAAAAGCCTCGGCACATAGCTTGGAAGTGCTGTAAATCAGCTTCAGTATGATCCACATCTGTGTTGTCCAGTATGGTAGCCCCTAACCACACATGGCTATTTAAACTTAAACTCATAAAATTACAAGTTTAGTTTCTCAGTCACAGTAGCCACATTTCAAATACTCAATAACCATAGATATAGAACATTTCCATCATCGCAGAAAGTTCTATTGGACTGTGCTTCTCTGGAGCCATGAAGGTGATGATGTCCTCAGGCTTGCCTACTTACTTCACTTCCGAGAGAACGGATCGCTCCCCATCTGAACACTGGGACCTGCGATACTGGCGGTAACTTCGTGGCGAATGAGAATGCCTGATGCGGATTGGGTCACCTTGAGTCCTGGACAAGCAACAAAAAACACAGAAACAAACACACCTGAAGTCAGAACAGGATAATCTGGAGTTCTTCTTTAACATTGAAACCATAAAGGAATAATGACTTTGAGAGTTTCAAAAATTACATGATACCTCTGGGCTTGGAAAGCCCAAATGGCTTAAATTTCACAAGTTTACAATAGAAAACTGCTCCCCTGACCATACGTGAAAGTGAAACTCCTTATAATATTTGTATGTATATGTGTATATGTATATTTTTTTAACTACCAAATATTTATGAAATTATTCCCAATTGTTGAGTTCTCTCCAGAAGTGTGGAAGAAAAAAAATCTTCAATGAAGACAAAATGGTATTCCTACCAAAAAAAAGCTGGTCTTGTCCTAGCTACTAACTAGCCTGTCATTAACAATTCAATCTTTGGCTTAAAGATGAGGGGGTGGGGGTGGAGGTGGGCAGGGTGTGTACCAACCTGCAATTTGACTGGAGAGGGAAGGAGGCCTGGGTTACAGAAGGGAAGTAAAGCAATGAAGCGGGCTCTCACTTTCTCTTAACCAATTATAGCAGGGCAGAAAACAGTAAATAGGTCCTCTGCTGCTGCATCCTACACTGAGGATGACAGGGATCCCATTAGGCTTTCATGAAGCAAGTTCAATGTCCTAGTTCTAGGACAGGGCTTAGATTGGGCTTATATGACAGGGTTTTATGGTCAGCAAATTCTCTTGGTTTTAAAATAATAAAAAGAAATATTGTTGCCAATCAATGAATATCTCAAAAAAAAAACATATTTTAAAGCTAACATTAACCATCAAAAGCCCCATTTGTACCTACCACATACAAATAGGCAGTTAATAGGAGATGACAATGATTATACAAGTACAAAGGAGAATAATTAGCTTTAATACACCCTTCTCTACCCCTCTCCCTGTCGTTATTTTCAATTTTAGTTAAAACATCAAGACAAATGAAAGCACTGCATGGAACACCACTGAAGAGTAAAAATGGATCACTCACTTGTAAGTACTAATAAAACTTGGGTGAAAAGATTTTCAAAGACATACTCACTCTATCTTAGTGTACGGAATCTCTTTTAATTGTTCTTCTGACAATCCAGATGGATCCACAAGTTCCTTTCTAGAAGGGAAAGAGCAAGAAAATTAAAGTTGCCATGCTGGAATAGAGAAATTGACAGGTGCATTTTTTTCTAATCTTGTCCCAAAACACAGTGTTAGTAAAACTAATAGAAATGTAAGCCAGGAACAAAGATTTAAAAACTAGAATGTACTCAAGGAAAAATGGGAGGAAAATGTTCCCTCTAGCTCTTCTACTTTCTTCCAGTTTTTCTATTTCCAGAAGGTAGATGGTGCTCCAGCCATCCTCCATTCCCTACAAAAGATCTGCTCCTATCCCCTGCACTAGGTGTCTTTTTTTCTTCTGAACCTGTTGTCCTTGGTACTTATTTATAAAATATTGGCCTGTCTGAGGCCCACTTAGAGGCAAGGCTAAATGGCCTAGGAGAGGAGATATCAGGGCTGCCTGTAGACTGGCTGTGGGCATGCTAAGGCACCCCCCCTGTGAGCACCATGTTCCACATAATGACGGCAATGAAGACCATTTGACAGGCTTCAGTCTGAGGCTGCCTTTTGGTGTCAGTGGTCTTCCTTATAAATGCCTTAAAACCACATGGGTTTTAAAACGATGAGGATGGGGGCCGGCCCGGTGGTGCAGCGGTTAAGTTTGAACATTCCACTTCGGCGGCTCGGGGTTAACTGGTTTGGATCCCAGGTGCAGACATGGCACCTCTTGGCAAGCCATGCTGTGGCAGGCATCCCACATATAAAAGTAGAGGAAGATGGTCACGGGCGTCAGCTCAGGGCCAGTCTTCCTCAGCAAAAACATAACCCAGTACTCACTGAATATGCTTCCATAACTCTTCTTTTGCTTGGATATCAGGGCTTCTCCTATAAATAAAGAAAACAACACTCATCTCCGCAAACGTGCTTCATCTAACAATCTAATAACTAACTTAAGCAGAGCTACAACATTGTTTCCAGACTGTGAAGTTCTTATTTGCCAGCTGAGACCAGACAAGAAAAGACTGGGCAGGGAGAGCTAACGAGGGATGGTTAGTATAAAGACACCAGATAATCCATCTGCCAGCACCACTTAAGAAAAATCACATAAAAACCAGCCCTAACCAGGGCTTCGTTTGATGATAGAGCTTAGAACTGCAGAAGCAAATCTACACACCCTCCAGTGGTGAATTTACAATGAAGAATGATTTGGGTGGCTTCTGTTTCCCGTCCTTCTAACTATTTCTAAGTAAAGGCAAAAAGAAGAACTCATCCTGATTTTATTAATATGAAAGAGTCCCAACATAATCTATGGCTACCTAGAAGCAGCAACCACAAGGGAAAAGAAAATGGCGGGACAGCCCAGACTGGCAGACTATGTGCCACCAACCCACCTTTCATGTTCCGTCTGATGCCGCATTTCGGGGCCAAAGCATGGGCCCACAAATGCTGGACCTATCTGTGGCTCATGCTGTCACTCTTGATATGCTCTTCTCCATCCCTGACTATAGATCCCACAAATCTCTTCTTCTCCAAGAACGACTAGTAGAAATTATACCACTATCTTTAACTTCCTGGAATGAGAAATCCCAAGTCAGCAGTCATGTCTTCGCACTCCCCATAATAGCAACGAATACTGGAAATCTAGTGTTGCCACAGGATGATTTTTTTTCCTAATGAGAAAATAATAAGGTTTCCTGAGTCCTTTCAAGAGAACTAAGGTCTAATAAAGTCCCAAAGAAAGGACCCAAACCTTAACAATTAAAAGGCCTGGAGCTAAACAAAGCCATCAATATACTCTGTCCTGTGGAATTTTACATCATAACATGTCAGCATTTCTGGGCTCAATATCATTTTCAACATATGATATTATCATTGGTCTCATTTTTCTCAGTTAATAAGGGCACCACCGAGGCATTCTGGCAGGGCTTTCTGAGCCCACAGAATACAATAAGCTACATTATAACAACTGAATTCACTAAGTGTTTTTCCCCTTGTGGAGAAAAAAAAAACTGTCTGTAGATACTTTGCAATCAACTCAAAAGGAGTCAAAACATGGAGGACAAGGGATGAAGCCTTGGTCTCAGACATATAAAATGTGATATTGTAGATTTTAAGAATAAAACTGTATGCTTAAAAAAAATCTTAAGAAATGCTGCTTTGGAAGGATTTCCTGCCTGGAATCTACCTTTCCTACATTTGGCTAGTCTGATTCACCAGACAAGATGTTAACCCATTAAATGATACTGCCAGAGAAGGTGTTAATATTAAAAAGCACTAAGCTATTATTCCATTCCCAGAGAAAGATAGTTCTGTTCTAACTGTACTCCAGCTATATAGTTCCTGCCTCCAAGAATACTCACAGAAAGTCACTCAATAGGCTAAAGTATTAAATAATACCTAGGTTAGGAAGCTCTTTATTTTAGGAAGGCACAAGAGAGAGGCTACCTTTGTTAGGGCAAGCTTTCTCAGCCTCAGCACTACTGACATTTTGGGTCAGATAATTTGTTTTCGTAGGGTGCTGTCTTGTGCATTGTAGGATGATTAATAGCACCTGTGGCCTCTACCCACTTGATGCCAGTAACACTGCCCCAGTGTGACAATCAAAAGTCTTTAGACATTGCCAAATGTCCCCTGGGGGGCAAAACTGCCCCAGCTTGAAAACCAGGTATGACCTGGAAGTAAAGCAGCTAAGGTTGGGTGGAGGAACTGAGCAGCCAAGTTACTGTAAAGATCCATTATGTGGATACTGTAACAGAGAGAATGGAGAGGTGGAGAGAATGACACTGAGGCAGGGATTAAATCTTAAAAGAATGAAGGAAGTGTGGCCTAGGGTACAGTTGATGAAAACTACAAGCAGTGGTATAATTTTATGGCATGAGATTCAAAGCTGAGTGCTTTGAGGAAAGAGGGAGGGAGAATGAGAACAATGAGGGGCAAGGCGGACACGGCCCCCACCACCTCCATACCAGGCCTAGAGGTGAGAGATGGTGAACATGAACAACATGTGAAAACTGATAACAGTGGATATTTCTCAGTGTTGGAATTGCAGGTAATTTTATTTTCATATTTATACTTTTCTATCATGTCTGATTTTTTTTAGCCAAAAGAATTTCTTACCTTAATTATCAGAAAAGAAAAAAACATAAGGTTATTTTCATGATTTAAAAAAATTATTATCGTTGCAATTCCACAGGAAATGCCTTTCATTCCTATCTCAGAAGAATTAACAGAAATGTTATCTTAACCCGAATGAGAACATCAGTCCATCCAGCCATAAATATTGGGCCTAAATAGTCCAGAATTTAGTCTATATGTTTAAATTCTATAGCACCATAATAGTTATATGTTTAACTAAACTAAGTTCTGAAATGGCCAGCAGTTTCAAACAGCTTTAAGGCAGGGAAAAGTTCCAAAACTAAAAAAAATGCTAATTTCATCCTACTGCTAGACCACCTGTGATTTAATGAATGTAAACACAGGCTACATGCTAATGAGGAATATACTATTTCTATGCTTACATCTGCACACATTTAATCAATAATTTAGGATGAATCCATGATCTGCAGCTCAACATCATTTTGTGGGTTTAGAAAGCTGTGGAATTTTAACAGCTCTTTTTCTTAATTAACAGGCCCTTAATTATGCGGATGTTCTACTTGAACTCTTGAAATAAGTTCCTAAGAACAACAGAACCTTGAGTTGTCCATAGGTACGACATATATAAAAAAATACACATGTGGTCCAATATTAGCCCAATATTTTTCAAAAGCATCCCTCGTCCACGCCTTATACCAAGAGTCCACTTTAAATTAATATTCATTTTTCAGGGAAATTAGTTTGATGAGACATCATTTAGAAATCATTTTCCTTTCTTCCAAAACCCTAAAGAACGATACTTCATAAAACCACAAAGGGTTTAAACCCCATCCCTGCACCCAGTGTTCTTCCTCACCTCCAAACACTCCAGTTACATTATCTAGGAAACACTGCACTATACTATATGCGACATCTTATACTAGAGTATATAATACACTACAATTTGTGTACCTTACTATGCTAAAAATAACAAATATGGCAGCATTTGACTTATTATTTTTATGATCTTACTACTGACCACTGCTCTAAAAGGAAATTTAGAGTTGAAGATATGTTACTAAGAAACTGTAAGTTTACAAAACATCTTTATTTAAAGAACCCAAAGCACTTAGCAAATAGCTCAGTAATTTCTCACCATGTTCCTGGGAGGTCAGAATAGATATAATTAGGAGGTATCTGATTCTTCCCCTTTTTCCCTCTCCCCCACTCAGAATTAACGAAGGTTTAGGAAGCCACAGAGCCCAGCAACCCAGCTGCTGAAGATCACTCAGGAGTCACTTCCAGGGGCTTCATGCTAAATCTTTATCTAAGGCACCAGACTTCTGCTTTGTGTTTAACTAGGAATATTCACCCTGACAACCGCATCTTCCACATTATCAATACTTTTCAATAAAAATAATATGACATTATCGCCACCAGAGGGAGCCTGAGCCTTCTTACGTACACAAGTTGAACCTGGGAACTATTGTTTTAGCTTCACTGCCTCTTCCAAAAATCCCAATGAGTAAAGGGTCACCCATATAGAAAAGCAGTTTCATCGAAGCGGATCTTTTTTTCTAATGATAAGTAAACATGAATGTCATGGGAATGCAGCTGAAAAACGTACCACATAGAACTATACACACTTCTCAACGTTTTACTAGGTGAGACCCAATTATATTTCGGCTTAATGTTTTTTAGGAGAAAGGGGTTTTGTATTTTATACTACTGTATGTCTCTAGTATTGAATATGATTTTCTAGCTTATCATTAGGGATTAAAAAACAGAATGAATGAATCATGTATGAATGATGTATCATAACATTCTGACCCTCAGTAGATACTTCCATATGGGCAATTTATAGACACTGCAATAGCAGTTCAAGAATATGGGAGTAATTGAAAGAGAAGTGGTTTACTGTAGATCTGAAATGCTAAATATACTTATAAATATATCTGAAGAACAATGTAAATTACTTTCCTCAGATGTTACTCTAGCCATGTTTCGACTTTTAAAAAACAAGCTCTACTGGTTCCTAGTAGTTAAACTCTCATAGGACCAAATTCTAATTTTTGTGAGTTGGCCCCACCCTACCTTCTTCACTTTTCACCTCCTCCTCATCTCAAGGAAAAAACATCAAATATCTTGTAGTGTTTCTAAAGATTAACTAAGGCCTTACTCCTTACTTAGGAGAACTTACTAATGATAGTGAGTGCAATTGTGAGCACTTATGATATCATAAGCACTTGACATATGTGATCTGACTTAATGTCCAGTAAAATCCCATAAGGATGGTATTATCTGTGCTGTAGCGATGACAATGGAAGCTGGCGGAGATTACATAATAAGCTAAAACTGGGAGGCCCAGAATGTAGGCAGAAGTCTGACAACAGCATCCAACAGATATTTTCTTAATTGTCAACAAACCTCAGGTTTTTAATGTCACAGCTCAAATAAAAGCCAGGGCACAGTTGTCCTTTATAAAGTGACACAACCTCTTGCAGAGTTGTAATACATTTATCCAGTTACTTATTTCCATTTGATCACCCACTAGGCTTCTCAAACCTAACAAAACAAAAATGTTGACAGTCTCCCATCTCAGTAAAATGGCATGGCTACCCACTCCATTGATCAGCCCAAAAGCTAAAATTCATTCAAGATTTCTCTCACACTACGAATCTGTCAGCTTTGCTTCCAAAACACGTATTTATCCTCTTCTCTTCACTCCACCACCATCTTTTCCGAGCTAAAACCATCTCTCACCTGGACTACTGCAAAAGTTTTCTAATTGCTCTTCCTGCTTCCTTTCTCACTCTCTCAATCTGCTTTTTACCAAGCAGCCAGAGCAACTTCCGAATGAACTACTCTTCAAACAGATTCTCTTTTTCTGCACTTAGGTTTTTTTTTAACTGCACTTTGGCCATATCATCCATATAGTTAATCAAGCTCAGTTACGAAGTCATCACAAACATCTGCTAAATCTCCTTATGGTTTGCTTTAAAAATAAATTCCAGGGGCTGGCCCCGTGGCCGAGTGGTTAAGTTTGCGCGCTCTGCGGCAGGCGGCCCAGTGTTTCGTTGGTTCGAATCCTGGGCACAGACATGGCACTGCTCATCAAGCCATGCTGGGGCGGCGTCCCACATGCCACAACTAGAAGAATTCACAACGAAGAATATACAACTATGTACCGGGGGGCTTTGGGGAGAAAGAGGAAAAAATAAAATCTTTAAAAATAAATAAATTCCAAAAAAGATAAACATCAAATTCTTAGCAGGGTTCTCTCATACAACTGCATCGTTCTGAGACAACCTGCTATCTGATCTGGTATTTTAATCATGTCGATATAATTTAAAAGAAAGTTTAAATAAGATTTTAAATTTAAAGTACCATTAGAATCTTTTCTGATTTCAGTTGATCTGATAGAAACGATATCCAATTTAAAGATATTTCTCTACCTCAAAAGAGTATTTCTGAACTTCAGCTTCTGGCCATAATGGAGTAACTGGTATCAGACAAACCTTCTCATCCTCGAAAACTATAAAACAAAGCATACTAAGCAACTGTTTTGCAGACACTGGGCAACAGAGAGCATACGCCTGTGATCTTTGAGAGAAGGGAGGCACAAGGTGAGCTCCCATTTGCTCCAGTTTTCTGCCCTGGGGCACTTGTCCAGTGTGGTGCAGGGAGACAGAACTTAAGAAGCAACACACAAGGCTGTGAAGGCAGAGATCAGAATTTGAGGCTGTTGATGAGGCTGAAATTTACAGTGCAGGATAAAAGAAAAAAGGGGGCTGCTCTGGGGACTCCAGAAGTCCGCATGGGAGGGTTTTCCTTAAGAGGTTGGCTGAGTATGTTCGCTGCACTAAGTCTACACATAAGCAGGGTGAGACTTGGTGAGCCCAACAGAGCAAGCTGCTGCAAGGCTGAGAGCTGAACAGAGACCCCAGAGAGTGTGAAGTGGCAAGAGAACAAGGTCTGTTGCAGCCACGGTAGAGAAGCCAGGCCAAGCACTGCGTGCATTCAACCAAGAGTTCAGAAAGGCCAGGCTTTAGGAATAAGGACCAAGCCTAAAGTAAAGGACATATCCCAGGCTAATGACAAAATCTAAAAGGCCCATCCCATCAAAGCATAAAACCAGCATAAAATAAGATCAAGAGGACCCAACAGTAATTTAGCTGCCTACTGGAACAAAACTGGACAGTCTTCAAAGGAAGACAAAGTAATTCAAGTAATTCAGACCTCCTACACCATATAATCTAAAATTTCCAGCATACAGTGAAAAATTAGTGTACATGCAGAGAGGCAGGAAAACATAACCATAATCTAGGCAAAAAAATAAAAGGAGTCAATAGAAACAGATTTTGAATGACCCAGAGGTAGGAATTAACCAATAGGGACTTTAAAACATCTTTTATAAATATGTACAATTTAAAGAAAAATATGGAACATAATAAATGAATAGATTTGAAACCTCAGCAGAGAAAAGGAAAGTACATAAAGAAATTGAAATTATAGAACAGGAAAGTACAAAGTTCACTGAGTAGGTTTAATAGCAGATTGGACCACAGAAGGGGAAAACAGGGGTTGATGGAGGTGAAAATAGGTCATTAGAAATGATCAAAATTGCAAAGAGAGAGAGAAAAGATTTAAAAAATGAACAGAACCTCAGTTGCCTGTGGGACAATAGCAAATGGTCTAATATACATATAACTGGATGCTCAAAAGGAGAGAAAGAATTTGAAAAATAATGGCCAAAAATTTCCCAAATTTGGTGAAAAACATCAAACTACAGAAAAATAAAAGCTAGTGAAAAAAAGAAATTCCATACAGTGCCTACAGAATGAAGACTGACTTCTTATCAGAAACAACAGAGACCAGAAGACAACAGAACAATCTCTTTAAAATGTGCTAGAAAAAACTATCAACCCAGAATTTTGTAATAGCTAGTGAAAACATCTCTTACAAAAAAGGGTAAAATAAGGACATTTTCATATACAATAAAACTAAGAGAAGTTATTGCCTGCACACCTGTATGATAAGAAATGCTAAAAGAAGGAAGATGGAATGTCAGATCCAGAGGAGAGAATATAGCACTGGCAACAGTAAACATGTGGTAACTGTATTCATTTTCTATTGCTGTTGTAACAAATTACCATAAATTTGGTGGCTTAAAACACACAAATTTATTATCTTACAATTTTGTAGGTCAGAAATCTGACACAGGTTTCAAGGTATTGGCCTAAATCAAGGTGTTCACAGGGCTGCATTTCTTTCTGGAAGCTCTAGGGGAAAATATATTTCCTTGCCTCTCCCAACTTTCAGAGTTAGCCCATGTTCCCTGGCTCATGGCCCCTTACTCTATTCTCAAAGCCAGCAATGGCAGGTTGAGTTCTCAAAATGAATCACTCTGACTCCCTCTTCTGTCCCTTTTCCACTTTTAAGAACCCTTGTGATTACTTTGAGCCCACTTGGATAATTCAGGATAATCTCTCTGGCAGAAGGTCAAAATGATTAACAATCTTAATTCCACCTGCAACTTTAATTCTTCTTTGCCATCTAACATAAAATCACCACGAGTTATGGAGATTAAAATATGGACATATTTAGGGGGCGATTTTCTGCCGAGCGCATTAACTATAAAATGTCTTTCCTCTTTTCTTGATTTTTTTTTAAAAAAACATCTTACTGTTTAAGCAAAGATAATAATATTCTAATGTGGGGCTACTAACATGCAAAAATAAATATGACAATAGCACAAAGGACAAAGAATGGAAAGGAACTATATTTCTCCAAGGTTTCTAAATTTTATGTAAAATGTTATGATATTAATCCTAAACAAATCATGATAAATTAAGGAATCAAACTGTAAGCCATAGAGAAACCACTAAAAATAATAATGATAAAAAATAGTATAGATAGGTAAGACATCAATAGAGAAAGTAAAATGGAGCACCAAAAACATTCAAATAACACAAAGTATAGTAGGAAAGGAGAAACAAACCAACAAAAAATAAATAGAATAAATAGAAAAAAAGAGCAAGATGGTAGACTTAAACTCCAAAATATTAATAACTACATTAACTGTAAATATACTAAACATTCATTTTAAAAGGTAGAGATAGTCAGACTAGATTAAAAAAAAAAAGAACAAGCCCAACTGTATGCTGTCTACAAGAGATGGGCTTCAAATATAAAGACATACTCAGGCTTAAAGTAAGATTAAAAGGATACACCATGTGAGCATAAGAAACATCTAATAGCTATAGACACACACACATACAACACATGTGTGTGTAGTGGACATGAAGAAAGGAGTATTACCAAAACAAAGAGGACACTTCATAATGAGAAAAAGGTCAATTCATCAGGAAGACCAAAAAAACACCACAAGTAAGTATACACCTAATACCAGAGTTTCAAAATAATGTGAAGCAAAAACTGACAGAACTTTAGTGAAACACACAAATCCACAATCATTGTTGGAAATTTTAACATCCCTCTCTCAATAACTGAAAAGAAAAAGAAATCAGAAAAGACATAGACTATCTTAAACAACACTATCAGCTAACTAGATCTACCTGACATTTCTGGACTACACCCAATGACTGAAGATGTTCATTCTTTCCAGGTCCACCAGATCATTCACCACTAAAGACCACATGCCAGGTCTTAAAACAAGTCTCAATAAATTTCAGAGGATTAAATCTTACAGATTTTTTTTTTTTTTACCACAACAGAATTAAATTAGAAACAGTAATGAGATATCTAGAAAATCCCCAAATGTTTGAAAATTAAACAACACACTACTAAAAAATCCATGGTCAAATAAATTACAAGCAAAATTAAAAATTATTTTGAGGGGCTGGCCCCGTGGCCGAGTGGTTGGGTTCGCGCGCTCCGCTGCAGGCGGCCCAGTGTTTCGTCAGTTCGAATCCTGGGCGCGGACATGGCACTGCTCATCAAACCACGCTGAGGCAGCGTCCCATATGCCACAACTACAAGGACCCACAACGAAGAATATACAACTGTGTACTGGGGGGCTTTGGGGAGAAAAAATAAAATAAAATATTTAAAAAAAAAATTTATTTTGAACTGCATGCTAATGAAAACAATGCTTATCAAAATATGTGAGATATAGTTAAAGCAGGGCTTAGAGGGAAACATAACTTTATACTGACAATAAAAAAGAAGAAAGGTTTAAAATCAGAGTCACCTTAAGAAGATGAAAAAAGATGAGCAAATAGAAGACAAAAGAAGTAGGAAGGAAGTAATAAAGAATGGAAATCAATGAAACAGACAAAAGATAACAGAGAAAATAAATAAAACCCTAAGTTGGTTCTCTGAAAAGATTAAGAAAAAAATTAAGAGAACACAAATTGTCAACATCAGGAATGAAAGAAATGATATCACAATAGATGCTAAAAGTATACTAAATAATTATGATGAATAAAGTTTTGCTGACGTTTTTGACAACTTAGATAAAATGAACAAATTCTTTTAAAAACACATATTACCTAAACCTATACCCAACAAGTAGAAAGTCTGAATAGCCCAATATCTGTTAAAAAAAAAAAAAAAAAAAAAGAGTTTGTAAGTTAAAACTTCCCACAAAGAAAATTCCAGGCAGAGATCGTTTCGCTGGTGAATTATATCAAATATTTGAGGAAAGAATCTAGCCAGTACAATAAAGGAAGAAATAAAAATAGAAGGCAAATAAATATTTCCTTTAGAAATAAAGAAAAGCTGTCTCTGTTCACAAACAATGACTACAAAAGTAGAAATTTCAAAAAAGAAAGCTTCTAGAGCTAAGAAGTCAATTTAACAAGGTTGCAGGATGACAAGATACAATATCAGTATTTAAAAAAATCCATTTTACTAAATGCTAACAAATAATTGCAAAATAACATTGTAAAAAGTAAAGTTCAATATCATTAAACTATCAACTATTTAGGATCAAATTTAATAATATAAATACAATAACTGTACTAAAAACTATGAAATATTGCTGAAAGAAGTTAAAGACTTAAACAGATGCATAAGACATTAATTTTCTTAAGACTGATCTACAGATTCAACGTAATCCTAATCTAAAGCCTGTAGTTTTTCGGCGAGGGGAGGTTGGGGAGACTAACAAGTTGATTCAAAAATTTATATAGAACTGCAAAGGACCTAAAATAACTTAAAATTTTTTGAAAAAAAGGACAAAGTTGGAGAATTTACACAGCCTGATTCAAGTTTTACTATAAAGCTACAATAACAAAGACAACATGGTGGCTTAGAGACAGAGGAATAGATCAATGAAACAAAACTGCCCCACATATAAGCAGTCAACTGATTTTCAACAAAGGCCCCAAGGCATTTCAACAAATGGTACTGAAATAACTGGATAAATACCTGGAAGAAAACTTCTCAGTATCTACCTCTACCCCATTAATTCTAGATGGATCACAGACCTAAATATAAGAGCAAAATCTATGAAGCTGCTAGAAAAAGATCTGAGGAAATCTTTCTGGCCTTAGGGTAGGCAAATATTTAAGACGCAAAAAAGCCTAAACTACAAATGAAAAAGAAGATGTATTGGTCTTCATTAAAATTTAAAATGTCTGCTCATCAAAACACAATTTAAGAACATGACAAGGCAAACTGCAGCCAGGAAGAAAGTATTCACAACATCCATATCTGAAAAAGAACTTATATCTAGAATATACAAAGAACCCTACAAAAAAAAAAAAAAACAATTAAAAATGGGCAAAAACTTGAACAGATACTTTACAAATGAAGATATACAAGTAACTAATGAGCACAGGAAAATGTGGTTACCTTCATTAGTCATTAGGGAAATACTAATTAAAACCACAATGGGATACCACTCCAAGCCTACTAGACTTGCTAAAATTAGCAAGACAGACAAAACCAAATATTGGAATGAATGGGGTGGAACTGGAACACTCATACATTGCGAGTAGGGGTGTAAAATGATAACCACCTCTTTGGAAATCATTTTAGTAGTTTCTTATAAAATTAAATATGGTTAGAATTATGCTCAAACCCAGCAATTGCACGCCCAGTTATTTACCCCAAGGCAAAAGATAACATACTCCACAGGTACACTTGTACAGAATGTCTATCGCAGCTTTTAACATAACAGCAAAAACTGGAAACAATCCAAACGCCCATCAAGAAAAGAATAGATAAACTAATTGTGGTATTATTCAAAAATTTTAACTAAGCACTGATACATACAACATGGATTAATCTCAAAAACATTATGTTGAGTGAAAGAAAGCCAGATTTAAAGAGTATTCTTACATTTATACAAAGTTTAGTAAGAGACAAAAACTAACCCATGGTGACAGAAGTCAGACCAGTGGTTGTCTATGGGGCGTGGAGCCTGACAAGAAGGAGCATGAGGGACCTTCTGTTATTCTATATCTTGATTGGGGTGATGCACACACTGTACAAACATTTATCAAAATTCATTGACTTGTACACAAGAACAAGAGTATTTCACTGTATGTAATTTCACCTCAAGTTATCTCAATTAAAAAAGAAGTTTATTCCTTAGGCTGTTATATGAATCTCAGATCATTCAATTAAAATAATTAAATTCCCAGGCCCACATATTTGCCCCACAATATAATGGATATAATTGAATATAATACTCAACAACTTTGGATCATTCTATTTATCAATTTAATTTATAAATGAATTGTTCCATTTATTTACTATTGCTTCCAGTAATATTTTTTGATGTCTTCAAAATTTCTGTATAGAATTTTTCCTAATTTTATTTTACCCTCCCCTTTTTTTAATAAATGAAATTTACTATTGGCATTTAATTGAATTTAGAGTGCTTTAGAAATGATTAGAAAAACTGAATGCTGTTTTTAAGATTTAATACCAAGTCACCAAACCTTGTGCATTACAAGTCCTCCATAGAAAAAGATGCTACATGGAAAGGGAAAAACATGTGGCAAAAGATTTACCTATGACTATGTTGGCACCTGATCTTAGGGTTCTGTGCCTTTTGGGTAAATTGTCTTCAATGAGGTGTTGATTCATCCAGATCTAAAGCTCTCTTGTTTAATGGAGCTAGGAGGAGGCAGTAGCCAAGAGGAAACTTTTCATTAACTTTTGCTTTATTTATTTATTTTTTGTGAAGAAGATTGGCCCTGAGATCTGTTGACAATCCTCCTCTTTTTGCTTGAGGAAGACTGTCATTGAGCTAACATCTGTGCCAATCTTTCCTCTATTTTATGTGGGATGCTGCCACAGTGTGGCTTGACATGCAGTGCTAGGTTCGCACCCGGGATCCAAACCTGAGAACCTCAGGCTGCTGAAGTGCAGCACATGAACTTAACCACTATGCCACCAGGTGGCCCCTAACTTCTTCTTTAAATGGAACATTCTAGTTAGGTTCCAGAACAAAAACATTATGGAATAATGTGTAAATCTATAATGGTCTACACTGTTTAGTGACTACTTGCAAATTTCCTATTACAAAACAAACAGACATCAATCATTATAATGTATTACTGATAGAAACAAAAAGACAAAACAAGCATCTAAGACTGAGAAGCGTCTCTTAGAGGTACAGAGGGTTCTGGGGTGTATCCTCCGGCGTCCTCTCCTGGCTTCTGTTAACCCGAGCTGGCACCCTTCTGCCTGGCTCCCTCACCTACCTCTACAGTTTGTCTTTACATCCATTCTTCAGCGTCCTTCTACTGCCCTGAGACACTTATCCTTCTTTCCATGTGTAAGCAACACCAGACATCTAACCAACCAGTATCACAAAGGGATGGGTAGTTAGTCCCCACTTATTTTAAAAAAGTATGCTTTGGGAAGTGGGGTTGGGAGTCTAAATCTGAATGATTCACACATTAAAAAAAATATATATATAAACTTGATCGGCCCAAAAGAAAATTAATCTGGGGGACTGGCAATCTCATCGTTACGGGGTAATTGTGTTCACACAAGGCATTGCCTAGCAACGGAAGGAGCAGGCAAATCCCACCATTCGGGTGTAATGAATCACTCACAGACTCCTGCTCACAAATGGTAATTTGATGGGAAGATATTCACATCTGGTTTAATCTGGAACAAGACTTCAGAGAATTCTGCAGACTCAAACCGAGAGAAGCAGCAGGTATTTCACCAATACCCAAGCTCCAGAACAAAGACTATTCCTACTTACTCAGTTGAATGATTGCTTTTGTTTAAAAACAAAACAAAACACGGTTTTGATAGCCTTGTTGTTTATGACATTCTGTTTTGGCTATGCTCCAACTTCGATGGCTTCAGCACAGTTAATGAATGTCACAAATATAAAAAGGTAAATATGACAAACAAACAATGGGATAATCATGGTTGAACTAAATTACTTTAGAAGACCTCAAAGAGACAGCCCAATTTGCCCTACAATCCGCAAGCCACTTCAAGCTCAGTGTTTCTGAATCAAAAAAGAGACCACATACGAGCGAGATCTGTGTCTGGATCGTCTGTTGTTGGAGTCCGCCTGGTTTTTTTCCTTTTGTCTCCTTAATACGGCTTCCCACTGAGGCGCTGAATCAACCATATCATTCTCCTGCCGTATTCTGGAAAGAAAAGACCATTCATCTGAAGTCAACATCCACACACAGTGCTTTGTTTCTCGCTTCGTCCTGCATCTGCTTTTAAAAGTTATCAAATAAGTTATTTAAAAGTTATTAAGAAATGAAAAGTTATTTAAGAAGAAGCAACTTCATTAAAATCAGTCAAAGCTAAGAATGTATTAACTGAATTAAAATATCCATAAGTAGATATTATATATTATAATACTTATACATAAATTTTACTATATTATGTAGTTTCAGACTTCTGTCTTTGACTTAAAATTTCCCAAGAAAAAGATGTGTCAAACAAAAATTTACCTAAAACATATTTACGTTTTGACTAAACAGTGGTGTCTGCTATAGATCTAATCTTAAATCATGAAACAAAACCATGTTTTTAAATGTAGTAAAGTAGCAATGAATAATTTTACTTTGAAATGCTGTTAAAAATTCACAGTAATCATCAAAGTTTTCATGGACAATAGGTGCCAGGCACAATTCCCTTGATTTTTTTTTTTGGTGCAGAAGATTGGCCCTGAGCTAAAATCTGTGCCAGTCTTCTTCTACTTTGTATGTGGGACGCCTCCACAGCATGGTTTGATGAGCAGTGTGTAGGTCTGTGCCTGGGATTCAAACCTATGAACGCCAGGCTGCCGAAGCAGAGCACGTGAACTTAACCACTACATCACCAGGTCAGCCCCTAATTCCCATTTTTTAAGATAGAAAACTAGAAAGTACAAAAAGTTAAATATGATGGCATCACGCATTAGCAGCTGAGTAGGCACACACCATTCTGATTCATGCTCACAAGTTGAAGAGGGAATGAAGGTTGAACACTCAGTCTGGTCAGGGGCCAGGCAGGAATGCAAATGAAGGAAATCCAGGGCCGGGGGAAGTGGGGAACATTGGCACCTGCCATGTGAGACCACAAGACAGTGTTACCAAATCCTCTCATTCTTTAAAGATAATCCACAAATCTTGACTTTTAAAGTGAACTCTTTCAATTTTAAGTATTGGCAACCAATTCTGAATGTTAAGATACTGTACGGACCTAATAAAACCTATCTATGGGCCACACGACAGAAGTTTTGGATATCTGTTATATCAAGTCTTTCTAATAATGAGGATAAAGAGTTAGAGAAGGGGGAAGCAAGTGCTTAATTAATGAGTAAATATTGTCTGGAATGCACTGCAATGATGCTGTGAAGCCATGAGTATTCCTTGCAAAAATCAAACACCTGTTATCTGAATATTTGACTCTTAATTTATGTGAGTTCTTCAGAAAACTGTTCCAGCGTGTTCATTTCACATGCTGACGCTCCCAGGGTGTGGGAGAACAGTGTGGAATCACAGGGTAAGCATCCCAGTACTGTGACTGCATGAGCATAACTGCTTGAGAACAAAAATGCAAAGAACAGACAAGTTTGGAGTCATTTCTCTCTCTGAACAGATGTCTTTTGGTTGCCCTGTTACAGCACTTAGTACAGACTGTGGGGTGGATATCTGGATTTGCTCATAAATGCAAATCAGTAGATGGGTGACAAATATTCATTTCACGTATAACTTAACTGGAGACAATGTAAAGCAAATTCAGGTAAAAAAAGAACAGTACCTTATAGGGAAGAAACCATTTAAATCACTCTAGATTAAAGAGGAATTACGTTAAATAAAAAATTATCTGTAACATACTAAGCCTTTGAACTGTGTATACTTCCTTGCTAAAGCTCTCATTTCTAATAGGTTATTTGAAAATGAACAGGATACAGTCGTAGTATGTCTCACAGATTCAAGAACATAGTTCCTTCTCTCACGGCATATACAGAGGAAATTAAAATTGAACATATACTGCTACAAATCTTCCTATTAGAAATACCTGAGGGAAAATATGAGAAGGTATACTGCTTAAGGTCACAATCATCAATTCCCATTTGAAAATGCCACGTAGCATGTACATGTGTCTGTGTGTACACACACATATACACACATACGCATTTTCATAGCCAGAATCTACAACTCTGAGCCATTCTATGTATCATGTGACAGCCAGTAACCCACCAGATCTGCTGTGGGGGAGCAGTTCTGGACACTCCCAGGACCGAGGGATCCAGAGTTAGGAAGAGACAATCAATGGGAAAATGGCAGGTTGGCAAGGAGGTATCTTCCCTCCCACAGAAACCCACACCTCACATTGCCCAGGGACAGACAGAAAACCCAGGCCTCCTAACTCCTAATCCTGCACGCTTTTAGATTCTAGCTTTCATTCTGAACTGAACTGGTGCATAGTTCATGGGCAGGACTAAATTTCACAATTTTATTTTATTTTATTTTTTTAAATATTGGCACCTGAGCTAATAACTGTTGCCAATTTTTTTTTTCCTTCTTGTTCTTCTGCCCAAAGCCCCCTAGTACATAGTTGTATATTCTAGTTGTGAGTGCCTCTGGTTGTGCTAGGTGGGACGCCGCCTCAGCATGGCTTGCTGAGCAGTGCTATGTCCACACCCAGGATCCGAACCGGTGAAATCCTAGGCCACTGAAGTGGAGGGCACAAACTTAACCACTCAGCCACAGGGCCAGCCTAAAATTTCACAATTTTAAATTTAACAGGAAGTCAGCATCTTTAAATATTTTTGAGAGGTCAAGCCTATCAGCAAGGCTGAGGCCTGACTTAGGCAAACATACTTTTCCCAAAGGACAGACATTTAAAAAGGAAGCACAATTAGTGTATGCTCGTTCTCTTCTATTGGGGAATTTAGCTGGTTACCTTCATCCTCCACTTCACCCTGATAATAAAAAATTAAAACTCCTGAGACAAGAGCACACATATTTCCTGTACCTTGCTAGTAATAAGAACTAAATCAGAAAGAATCTCAGACTATGGCACATACCTTTAACTTTTATTTTTCTAATCAAAAAGTCTAAAGTGAGGGCAGTGAAACCCTGTCAGTTAATATCCTTGTGACCCACATGTTCCAAAGACAGATGCCCTCTACTGGTGGTACTGATTCATAAATATTCCAACAAGGTGCATTAAAAATGTAAGTCTCACTGGAGACTCACAACAGAAGCACATCTTCCTGAGTAACGGGTGGTGTGGCTGCCTTAGTCTGTAATGAAGTTTGAAATTACATCCTTACAAAAGGCCTCTGGTTAATGGTGCCTCATTACAAGAATGGAAGTGTCATTTCGCCTATCGAGAAACTGCTCCAGAAAATACACGTGCTGTATGTGGAAAGGAAAAATCCTAGCCCTAGAAGCAAGTATACTGTAACACTCAGTCCTTAAGAGGCAGGAGTTAACTATTTTGTTTATATATGAATGAATAAAGGAAGCTTTAAATGTGAAAGATGTCTCCTATAAGGATTCTGCCTTGTAGGTCTCATTTATTGTTAGATGTGGGATATACAAGCATTGCTTTTTGCTCTTCTCCTGCTATATGTTAATTTTGATGTAGGGATTTACATTATGAAGAATAAAAACACTGCAAGTGTTGGATCCACATACCACCTTTTAAAAAGTCAAAATACGTTCTTATATCACTGATAGAAATGAAAGTCTCAAGGAGAAAAGAAGAGGCCATCGTAATTTACATTGGGGATGTATTCATTTTCAAATGTTGCATTTAAAGGTGAACCTCAAAAATGCTGTTTCTTTCTGATATCCTTTAAATGCAATAACTCTGCATTTATCATATGTTGTCTATTTCCTCATCTACAACTACGGAGAGTTAATACTTGGGTGGGAAGTCTTATCATAACAAGGCTTTTGTTTTTTAACTAACGTATAAGGAAGAGGGTTGTTTCAGAAGAGAGCATATCTCAATGATGTTTCAGAATAGGAGAATTCTAATACATTTCTTCCAAGTCTTACCAAGCTTCAACACCTCACTTTTTCAGACTATCTATGCAATTTAGCTTCTAACTGCATTTGATACTTAAAGTTTGCAAGAGGTTTTGAAGATGAAATGCCATATAATCGTTTGGTAACAATAATGAAGATAAGGACTCTTCCTAGTCTCTTCTTTCCTGTCTTCCCAATTACAATTCTACCTCTCCTGCAAAATTCTTCACCTTACCAAACGAACCCTCGTGGATTTTACTTTGCCCTCTACGTTTATCTGGGCAATTTTGTTCCTAACAAGACCTTCCTTTATATCTGTTCTTAATTCACTTATCAGTCATTGAGATAAAGGCCATGTTTAATGCTAAACCTGAGAAATCGTACGGACCAAGTGTATAATGAAGCTTCAAGATGATACGAGAAATACACGTTGCTCCTGAGTTCTGCCTGGTTCTAGTTCTGCCATTGTCTGACTTAGAGACCCTGCGCACATCACTTATCTTCTTTGGTCAGGCAAAGATCCTTTCTAGCTTTAAAATTCTCTGTTTCTCTATTTGTTTTATTTCCAAGCCAGCCAGACATGAAACAAACCTCTACTCCTCAGCTATAGCACAGCTTTCCAGACAATTACTTCATATGGCCATTCCACTGCTAATATTAAATCTGCAGGTCCCAACTGAGTGTGGACTTGTGTTTCTCATCAACCACACTCATTTTTGGATCACCTGCTATAAACCAATCTTCATTTTTTTTTTCAGTAGTTTTTCTTCCCCAGGGAAATTTATGTTGGTTTCAGGCATCTGTCGACGTACTCCCCGAAGACCAGCAAGCAAAAAATTCATTTGCTTTTCCCACCTTCCCCCACCATCAACAAATTATTCGTATTTGCTCTTAAAGGTGCTTCTGTCTCTTCCACTTACTCCTTATGCCCTCCCTAGTAAAATGGGCTACCTTTGGTGCAATTTCCCTTTCCAACTCTCCTTCTATTTTCATAATTTTTCAACCTGCTTGATCTCACTCCCTAATCTGACAGCATTCCTCAGCGGCTGCAGCTCTGCACTTCCACAGCCATCTCTGCCAACTTTGATTATGCTCTGGAAGCCCTAAATCACCCGTATCAAATGTCTAACTCTTGATGGGACTTATTAAAGTGGAAATCAGAAGCCCTTGCAATCTGTAGCCTGGTGAACACTGTCTGTTTCCATTGGCTTTACATGGATGGCTGTCTCCATAGCCACAATTCTTACCTTGTTTGCAGCCCTACCTAAATCAGGGACAGGGCAGTAGAGAATGCCTGCAAGGAAGCAGTTACCTATTTTCAGGCTATAGAAAAGAAAGGACCACTGGTTTAAGTTTGCTATCACCCAAAACACATTTTTTCCCCAGGGCACGGGGACAATAATGTTCTTTTTTTTTTAAACCACTCTAACAACAACAAAACGGTACCAAAATCATGATCTTCTAAGATTTGCCCTACTCAGATGTATCGCCCCTGTTAGCTGCAGTGCCACAGAGGACAATTTCTTCTTCTTTTTTAGAAAAATAATATAAAAGACCCTGTGAAACATATTTAAAATATTTAAAACCATCTCAATCCACTATTCAGATACAGGTTCTAAAAGACATCTAAAAGGCAGGAAAAAATTCTAACAACATTTGTGGCAGAACAAATTAATGTTAGAAACACTGACTTCTTTTTTTGTTAAAGGGAGCCGGGCCCTGTTTTACAGATAGAACAGGGACTTCAGACAACACTGAGCAGTGCGGACCGTTCTCATTAGTCTAATAGCACCTGCCTATGCAGGGCACTTTCTCCTCTTCAAAGCACATCATTATCTCCGGGATCTTTACAAACCTCCTGTGAGGTGGGCAGGGCAGGTATTATTCCACTTTGCATATGAGAAAACTAAGATTCAGAGGATAAAGTAACCAGCTCCTAGCCACAGACCTCTTCAAAGCAGGGTCAAATTCATAATGCAGGCTCCCTAATTCTTTGTTCTGTGCTCTGCTGCACCTGCATGCACACACACATGTGCACACACACAGCCTCACATACATAACTCATGTGTTTATGAGGCAAACATCCCAGAATAAAATTAGAGAAAGGTCCAAATGGTCCCCTGTTGCCAATTTATTCTAGTCCTGCTCTTACCCCAAGCTTTTCTCATTTCTTACTCTTAATCCTCACCAGGCTCCAAAGTTACTTCCACTTTTATGCTTATGCAAAAAACACCAGACTATTTCTCCGAGTCCCTGACCCCTACCTGCTCCAAATCTCCCACTTCAAAATCCTAAAAGCCTAGCAACACATCAAAGCTAATGACTGAGTAATTCACAGATTCTCCCCAGTGAATGCTCCAAGGACTGCTGATTTTCATGAATAGCACAAAGGATATTTTGCAGACCAGTTTCTTTGAATGTGAAGGATATTTTATATTAAGTTCAAGGCATTTTCAGGGAAAGCTGGTTTGTGAAACGTTTCACTCTGATAAGGGTACTTCCTAGGCCCTCCTTCAACATACACCCTGGGCAAGTCCCGAGCGTGGTCTATAGGCTCAAACCTCTAGACACCAGTTGGCTGACCCTTCTGATCTCAGGTACAAGATTCAAAATTCTAACTAGTGAAAACTAATACAATCTAATATTCACATAGATCATTAACGTCATACTGCCTTGTACTTGGTATTTTCCCAGTCTGATGAATTTAATTGAACCAATTATTTCACAAATCAGTATAGGAAAGTAATTTTAAGCATTTTAGTTTTTAATCCCACCAGTAAACTGAAATATCAATTTCATTTCCCAATATCCACCTGCCCTTCACTATTTAAATCATAATGATCACTTCAGAAGTTTCTGGGGGTCACATAGTCACCCCCTTAAGAACCTGTTAAAAGCTACAGACTCTATCAACAGAAAATTGTACACTTGGAAACACACAGAACTTTACAGACAATTTCATAGGGTTATGAGACCCCTAAAACCCACCCATGGATCAGAGGATAAGAATACCTGGTCTAAAAATAACTAAATATGTACAGATAGGGAAAGTGAGAGAATGGAAGACGGGACTAAAGGAAAAGGGGAAAAAGCTGGAAAGGGGTAAGGAGATGAGGGACAGGCAAAGAAGAGGCCCAATTTCAAACTTAGATACTGAACTGTGTGGTTTTATACCCCAAAGTGCCCTCATCTCTTAGATTTCATTTGATTTTTACAGTAACTCATTCAATAAAAAAGATTATACACCTCACTTTAACGATGAGAAAACTAAGATTTAAACTGGTTACAAGAGTTGCCCAAGGTCAAACACCAGTACCTGGCAGAACCACAACCCTGACCCACAACCTCAGGAGATTGTAACATATCATTGGCTCCTAAGTGGAGACAGAATTCAGAGTAGACAGAAGAAAGGAAGAAAGAGCGGGAAAGAAGCCAAGAAAAGAAGAAGAAAGGAACCGAGTGAGTAAAGATAAAGTGATAGATTTAAAAGGGAGGCCCAAGAATAGAGATGATGAGGAGGAGACAAGTAGAGACACTAGAGGGAAACAAGGATTTTATGTCACCTTAGATGTTATAACAAGAAACTGTGCTGCAACTTCCAGCTAGTTATAAAAAGGGAGTGAAACACTATCTTCTCAAACTTCAATACCTAGAAAACTATAGGATACTCATCCACATTATGAAAACAGTAAAGAAAGAACAACTGACGTGGAAAGCGGGGGAAGACAGGCAGACAATCCCCCGAATCAAGGGGGAGCTGAGGCCTCCTGCGGGTGTAGGAAACAGCATGGGATGAAACCCTGCAGTTAACGCACAGCTGAGAAAAGAGCCCTCACAAATCTGGCCTCGTTGGTTCTGGACACAATGGTGAGAGAAGCAGGTTTATCTACAGTTACATTTTTCTAAAATCGAAACTAAACAAAACAACAATCTTTGTTTCTAACATTAGCATTCCAGGGTTGGTGTGGATTATGATTTTTTTTAATGGTTGTTTAAAGCCCTAACTACTGCTTTAGATAAAGTTGATTTCTAAACATTGTTTTATTAACTTTTCTCTTCACACAAAATGAGAGATGTTTAAAGTGTTATCTCTGGGAACAGCAAAGCAGCTTATGCTCCAATAGGTAGACTTGGTGAGAAAACACTATTTCCAGAGAGGCCTCAAAACCTAACAGGAAAGATTTCCTTATGTTAAAAAAAAAAAAAAAAAAAAAAATCCAGCAAGAAGGAATGGGGCAAAGGGAACAACATCCTGAAGACCACACACACTCTCCAGAAAGTAAACCCAACTCTGTCTGGGCTCCCCCAGAAAGAAACATCGTGGGCTTCAAAACCGTGTGTGAAAAGCAAATCTGCGTGGTCGGCACCCCTCTTTCCTAGGGGCAGGCTCTGGTTGCGAAAGTGCTGAAGCATCCGGGGCTGAATTTAGCGACCTTGCTGGCAGGAAGTAGAGCATCAGCAGGTTCAAGATTCGGTTTGGCTCATTCTAGGGTTACCAGAGTCCTTTAACAAAAGCACAGAGGATGCTGCCGAGAGCTTGGCTGGGTCACACTCTTGGCTGAAGTAAGAAAGGACGAATGAGGTTGAAGACATCCATCCTCTCCCCTAAAAAGGAGTCTTTTGCACAAGTAGGATGTCAGACACCAAGAGACAACCCTTCATCACGGACACAAGACATATTGGGACCATTAGCAGGGCTGTAGTTTAAATATTCAGATCTAGGCATCCTGATGTGGAATGAGTGGGTTCTGGCAAAATTTAGGTCAATGATAGGATAGAAGGGGTTGGCAGTAGCACAGCATAACGGGTAAGTGGCACCCAGAGACAGTGTGATGTGTGTGCACCCTCTTTCCCTGCACAGTGTCACCTGCTGCACCAGAATTTTCAGAAATGGGGATTAGAACTGGAAGACATATTTCTTCCTGTGCCTACTTTTTGCTATGCCCCTGAGAGCTAGCCTCTGGACCTCATCTTTTACAGATAAAGGCAACTTATGTAACCCTAGGGCAGTCTTTCTGCAGGTAAAATAAATGAGTTTGAAAGCCTTTGTGTCAGAGCGTGTTTTGAAAGTGATTTCTCACTAATAGCCTTACAAAGCACACTGGCATTTAAACATTCAGAACCACCATCAGGCTAAAATATACTATTTATACAGTACAAAGAAAGCCGACCTAAAAAATTGCTCATGGGGGCAGGGGAAGAAACTCTTGAGGGAGAAAGCCCCTATAAGAAACACTGAAGCCGGGGCAACTAGATCAGCAAGGAGCTATTTAAGGATTTGTCGGCAACCTTCAAATAGCGTTTCACTTTTAACAGCAAATGTCACCATGAGCACTTCTGGCCCCAAAACACACTGTTTTTAAAAAGACCACCTTCTGACAACTTGAGACTAGAGCATCTCCAAGCACATCTTAGAATACTGCAAGCAAAACAGAAATACATTTGTTAAGATACTAGCTTGATCAATACGCACAAAATACGAGGGGAAAAAGTGGGATTTTTTTTGTTTTTTGCATTGTTTTGTGTTGTTCGTGCAGATACTGAATTTTAGAGCAGGAAGAGGGTACCTGAGGGAGAACTACTCTTCACAATTGGGTTTTTTCAGATGAAGAAACTGAAATCGTTTCCTTGAGAAAGGTGTCCTAACACACTGAGATCTCACCTCTCTCTAGTGTGATTCCAGCCCCTAAGAATGCTCCACACTGAAAGCTTTCCTAAGAAAATGGTCCACTCCTACAATGCTGTCTGGGCTATTATTACAGAGGCTTTGTAGTTAGAGAGGGAGGCCGACTCAACGAGTGCCGAGCACAAGGGCTCCGAGCACTAAAGAATCTTGGAGATTATCTCATCCGACTTCCTCATTTACAGAAGAGAAAAAGACAACCCAGAAAAGTAAGGCAACCAGGCCAGAGTTCCACATCAGGTGACAATGGGTTTCCCAACAGTGGCACTACTGACATTTTTTGGATCACATAGTTCTTTGTTGTAGTGGGCTGTCCTGTGCCTTGTAGGATGTTTAGCAGCATCTCTGGCCAGCAGCAATCCCTCCACCCAACTGTGACAATCAAAAGTGTCTCAAAACATTGCCAACTGTCCTCAGGGAGCGGAGCGGGAGGACAAAATTGCCCCCAGTTGAGAAGCACTGGGTTAGAAACTGGTGCAACCAGCAACCAAATCCTTCACACTCCCAACCTGGGGCTCCTTCACTACGTGAACACTTGTTTTCAAATAAATAGTTTGGAATTAGGAAGAACTGATTAATGCGTTAAGCCATCACTAATACTGATTACATGCTCTTAAAAATAGTCAAAGGTACGAACTAACTGCATTTAACTATCTAATTGCGTGTGCCTGACATGAATATAAACACATATTTGCATGTATATCTACATGAGGCTGAAACTTTGAAATCTATGAAACAATGAATCTCTCATTTTTGGTTGGGCAAAATACAGTAATGTCGTGTTAAAAGATACTTTGGGGAGAATTCCCTCCGCAAATGGTAAAATTTCTTACCACTCAAACAAATTCACTACACATTGTACATAAATATAGATCTTTTTTTTTAATTAACAAGAAGGAAACTCCTCAAGTTGTTTAATCATCTTATAAAGATAAGAAACTCAGTGCAAAGAGCTAAGGTTTCCTAACAATGTGTCAAAATGGTGCCAGATTCCTTAAATACAGATGAGAATATCAGGCTTAAAAGTACATAGAATACACAGCTTCTGTCACCAACAGCAGCCTCTGATTTCGGAGTTCCAGTTAGCTATGATATTCCAATATTACCTGTTTCTCTTTTTCCGGTGTTCTCTGTTAGAGTTTTCTGATTCACTACCGCTGCTTGTGTTACAGCGTGAGCGCGACCTGAAGACAAAATGACAAGAGTAAAAGAAAAAGCCCACATTTGTGACAGATAAAAAATTTCAGAAAGGTTCACATTAGTTCTTTAGAATTAATTTTGCAGCAAAATTTCTAATCCAACCATAAGTAGCTGTATTATCCCTCTCCTAGTCGGTGTTTCTCACTTCAGTCAGACATGAATAAGTCTACAGAAAGGTGAAAGCAGATTAAGGCGAACGTCACCATGCACCCAGACAGGACCACAAAATCAAGCGCTTCCAACAGAACCCTGACAGCGCAAAGCTACAAGCCCCGGTGGTGGACTAAATATGGACACCAAGTCCTGTCAACCCCACCCCACATCAAGAGAAGCAGAGTTTATCCCTGCCTCTTCAATTTGTGCTGGTCCTGTGACTGGTTTTATTAACACAGTGAGGTGGACAGGACACTCTTGCCAGCTCCCGGACTATCACCTTAACAGGGCTGGTAGCTCCTGCTTCCTCACAGCCGCCATCTCAAGAAGCCTAGGCCACCAGGTGGAGAGACCAAGGAGAGAAAGAGAGACCCCAGGCCTCTTACTCATTCTCCCGAGACGCCAAACATAAGAGAGAGAGGCCTCAAATATTCCAGCCTCGCCTGCCATCCAACTGCAGCTCCACGGGGACCAGCAAGACTAGCTACAGAATGGCTTGTTCAGCCAGCAGACCGACAGGAGTCCCCCCTTATCCAGGGTTTCAGTTACCCATGGTCAACTGAAGTCTGAAAATATTAAATGAAAAAGCCCAGAAATAAACAATTCATAAGTTTTAAATTGTGTGCCATTCTGAGTAGTGGAATGAAATCTTGGGCTGTCCCACTCAGTCCTGGTGGGACAGGAATCATCCTTTTGTCCAGCATATCACGCTGTGCACGCTACCTGCCTGTTAGTCACTTAGTAGCCGTCTCAGTTATTAGATCTACTATCGCGGCACTTGAGTTCAGGTAACCCTTACTTTACTTAATAATGTGTAAGAGTAGTGACGCTGACAATTCAGATGTGACAAGGAGAAGCCTAAAAGTGCTTCCTCTAAGTGAAAAGGTGAATGTCCTCGACTTAATAAGGAAAGAAAAAAAAGTACACTGAGGTTGCTAAGATCTATGGTAACTTTTATTACAGTATACTGTTATAATTGTTTGATTTTATTATTAGTTATTGCTGTTAATCTCTTACTGTGCCTAATTTATAAATAAAACTTTATCATAGGTATGTATATATAGGAAAAAACATAGTATAGATAGGATTCAGTACTATCCACAGTTTCAGGCATCCACTGGGGGGTCTTGTAACATATCCCCCATGGATAGGGGGGAAGCACTGTATACAAGATATATATGATCATTGTGGCTTTAAGCCACCAAGTTTTGGGATGGTTTTAACGTAGCAACAGATAACCAAGGCAGCGCCTCTGAGATACAAATGAGCAGAAAAAGAGAGAAATGGCTAAAGATGCTACAGCATGGAAGACTGAGGACAAGCTGAAGCCAAAATGGATGTTTGAAAGTTAAAAAAAAAATTAATACTCTTAAAGCAGCCACTAATAAAAGAAAGAAAAAATTCCGCACTCTTGCTTCAACTCTGAGTGGTGCTAATCTGCCAACCCACCCTCCCTCTCCCTGACCCTCCTCCATTTTTATTTTTTTACCTCCTCCTTTGCTTTAGATCCGAGTCTTCACCACTATTATGGGCTTTCCTATGAAAAACAAATAAACGAAGATATAAAAGAAAATAGAAGATTATCAGTTGGCTAAGAAAAGCCCACCAAAATGAGCTGCACTTCAGTTAATTTCTTTCTGTTACACATTGATTCACCAAACATTTAAATCACACATATATGCCCAGCCCTACGATAGGTCCCAGAAATAGAACATAACACCAACTGGCCTCAAGAAGCCAGCAACCCAGTGGGGGCTGCAAACAGTCTATAAATAACAATGCACAACATGTCTGCTACGTTCCATTCATCCAATGATGGGGTGAGCCTGCAGGTCCTGGGTCTGCAATCCGCCAAGTTCTGCCATACTTGACTGATGTCAGCTCTCACTTGGATGCCCTTTCCAACACTCTGGCCTCCAAGTCCCTTGACCTTTTCTCTAATAACCTCTTCACAATAACTCAGCGACCCACATCATGGTCACACTTTGGACTTTATCATCTGTAACCACCTTCAAACACTTGGCTTTCTGACCACAGTCTCCTCTCCTTCCTATTTACCAATCCTATCCACCTTCACACAGCTTTGAGGGGGCATCCTGGTGAAACGTGCAGGCTCTGGAGCCAGACAACGTGACTCCCATCTCCTCCACTGATGAGCTGTGTGATTTAAACATATTACTTCTCTTCTCAGTCCTCAGTTTTAACAGAACCTCCCACAAAGTGTTGTTATGGGGATAAAATGAATTAATACATTTAAAATGCACAGAGTAGGACCTGGCTCATTGTAAGCTCTTAATAAATGTTAGCTGTTATCATTATTGCATATACAACCACTTCCACTCTACCCTCCTTTGACCTCAACAGGACTACTGGTCTATGGACCTTTCTACTTTCCATCAGCTCTTTTTCTCCTTTCTTCATTCCCTCACTGACTCAGCTTAGATTTCCATCATATCAATAACATGCAGGCCAGTACTCAAAACTTCCTTCAAGTCCCTGCTTTCTGTTCAGTCTTTTTGGCAAGACCCCAAGCGTGGGTGCATCCAACTATCCAGGTTCTCTGGCCCAGACTTCAACAGCTGGCTGAGCAGTGCTGGAGGGAATTACACAAAAGAGCATATGTTATACTACAAACCCATGTTCATAAACCTCAAATGGATCCAACACAGCCCAACAATCATACCACCTTTCTCTGATCTAAGTACTTTCTCTGTTTCTGCAAAGCAGTTTCAAACACTTTTCACCTTGCAACCTTCTGATGCGTCATACCTCCGCTTCAGCAGATGACTTTGTTTTCTCCTTCCAAAGGAAAAAGGAGCCATCAGGTGGCAACCCTTTCATCTTCCTGTTACCAAAAATACGACTTACCAATATCTCCCTCTGTCATTCACAGATCTGTCCTTACAACTAAGGTCAGTCCCTCCACCTGTGCTGTATGGGTCCCATCACCTCTTATCTTCTCAATGACTTTCATTAACTACCCTCCTATCTCTCACATATATTCAACTTGTCCTAATGGAAAATTCTTTTACCAGTTTTTCAGATTGTCAAGTCCTTCCTAGCAGACACTGACTGTGACTCCACACCCCCTTTCATCTACTTCGTCTCTCCTCTCTCCTTCAAAGCCAAACTTTCTAAGAGAGGTGTCTAAGTCCCTTTTCTCCACTTCCTCACCCTCGATTATGAAGTGCCTTTGCACTCTGATTGGGGCAGATGTGACTCTTTAATGCCCTATCATAACTTACGTTCCCCATTTCCCCAATATTCTTATATCAAATAATGTAACATTGATATGTCTCTGTCCTTACACCAAATTTTTGGATAACTATTTAGTATAAACACAGTTATATAAATACTCTTCACAGATGATCCATATAGCATTCAAGGAATACAATTCCATTCTTGTACAGGTTTTACGACTTTCTTAGAGATGATAATTGCCTAGTTTTCTATGTACATATCGGTTGCTTAGTCTTCCTTGTGCTTATCATTATTTCTTCACGCAAACTCTGAGAGAGCTGCAAAACCCCCCCTGAGATGGACGAATACTCAGGTAATCTGAAACTTCCATTTCCATCCCTCTTGGAGCTCTCTCTGCCCTCCTGCTCACATCTGGACCGTCTGCTCTCTACTACTGCTACACAGATGTTGCTTTGATGAATTCCCTTCACCATGATCCAGGGAATTCCTTTTGCTTCTTTGTATGATGGGTCCCATATTTCTAGGTCTCACGGCTTCTTGTCTTGGTTTTGGTGGAACATATCTTCCAGTTGTTAACAGAGAAAATTTGCATGACAGGTATATTTTTTTCAGAGCTGGAATTTCTTTTTTTTTATTTCTCTCTCTCTCTCTAACTAGTTTAAGCTGGTCAGTGGTGGTGTTTTTGGTGGTGTTTTTTTTTTTTTTTTTGGAAGATTGGCCCCTGAGCTAAGATCTGTTGCCAATCTTCCCCTTTTCTTTTTTTCTCCCCAAAGTCTCCCAGTACATAGCTGTAGATTCTAGTTGATCCTTCTAGTTCTTCTATGTGGGATGCCGTCTCAGCAGGGCTTGATGAGCAGTGCTAGGTCCACACGCAGGATCCGAACTGGCAAACCCCAGGCCACCAAAGCAGAGTATGTGAACTTAACCACTTGGTCTTGGGGCCAGCCCCTGGAATTTCTAAAATGTCCTTATTCTATACATGGAATCCTAAACTAAAAATAATCTTCCTTTGGGGTCAGCTTGATGGTGTAGTGGTTAAGTTTGTGCACTCTGCTTCAGTGGCCCAGGGTTCACAGGTTCAGATCTCGGGCAGGGACATACACACCACTCACCAAGCCATGCTGTGGCAGTGTTCCACATACAAAACAGAGGAAAATTGGCATGGCTGTTAGTTCAGCAACAATCTTCCTCAAGCAAAAAGAGGAAGATTGGCGGATGTTAGCTCAGGGCCAATCTTCCTCACCAATAAAAAAAGAAATCTTCCTTCAACATTTTGAAGGCAATGCTTCATTATCTCCTTTCTCTGATATCACTGTTAAGTATTCCAATGTCACCATTCTGATTTGTCACCATTTGTGAACAGACTTTTTTTCTCTCCCACCTTCCAAGTTTTCCAAGTCTTAAAAATTCTCTCTTAATCTAGAATCTTTTGAAATTTAATGATAATGGATCTTGCTATGGATCTAATTTTTCAATCTGTTATGCCAAACACTCTGTGGGTACTCTCTATCTATAAAGTAAGTTCTGGGATATTTTCTTGCAATATTTCTTTCATAGTTTCCTCTCCTACATTTTCTGGGGGCTTTTTTTTCTTTTTTTTTTTTTTCTGCTTTTTCTCCCCAAACTCCTCCCAGTACAAAGTTGTATATTTTAGTTTTGGGTCCTTCTAGTTGTGGCATGTGGGATGCCGCCTCAGCATGGCCTGATGAGTGGTGATGTCCATGTCCAGGATCCAAACCAGTGAAACCCTGGGCCGCCAAAGCAGAGTGCACAAACTTAACTACTTGGCCACGGGGCCGGCCCCTGTGGGCTTTTTTCTTGGAAATTTTATTAGCTGAATGTTTGATATCCAGGTTTGATCCTTTTTATTCGTATTTCCATATATTTGTTTCATTTTATTTTTGTTCTACTTTGGGAAAGACATCCTTAACTTCATCTTCCAAACCCTCCATTGATTATTTTAAATTCTGCCACACAAATTTCAAGTCTAAGAACTTTCATTCACTTTTCCTTGCTATTAAATTTTTCATTTTTCTAAAAATAATAATTATACTTTTTAGAAATTTTTGTTTCTTATATTGTGTGCATTTTCTGTGAGTCCCCCCACCCCAACACACACACACACAGACTCTTTCCTAATTGATTGTTTCGGTCTCTGTCTTTCCACACAGAGGCCATCCTCCAAGGTGACTATGGCGCTCTCTTCATATTTAAGCATTAGGCACTAAAAAGACTGGAACCCTCTGGATGGTGCAGAGCATGTTAACTGGCAGCTTCACTGTAATGTGGAGCAAACTAATGGGGCTAGTCTGAACCACTTCATTGGAGGATCTTTTCCAAATTGGTATCTGTAGGTCTCCTCTTTGTATCTATCTGTCCATTTGCTACAGCGAGATTCTCTAATCTCATTCCTGGGAGATATAAGCCTGGCTTCTAGCATTCTGGGAATAAAGAGAGAAGGGAGCCATTTAGTAAACAAATATTCACTCTCTTGATTTTTCCTAGGGATACAATTTCTCTGTCTCAAGTTAAATAAATGCTGGAGTTTGTCACAGCTCTGTCACTGGCTTTGTCTTCGCATTTCTATACTAGCTATCTACACAGCCTCATCTCTAGTTCAGATTTCAATTAATATTTTTGAGAAATTTTATTTCAGTCCAGACAGCTAATCCAGCTCCTGACTTATCTCCAACAATCCATGTGGATCCTGCACTTGGACTTCTCCAAGGCACCACAAACTCAACATATCAAAAACCAAACTCAGAGTTGTCCCTCTCAAGCCTGTAATGTCCTGGTGATTCTTATTTCAGTGCATCACACACACAAAGTCGTAACTGTACATGTATTTGTGTGATTCGTATATTTCTTCCGGAGATTGTAAGTTCCCAAAGGGTAGACACTTTGTCTAGCGTTGTTTAACACAGTGCCTGGCATGAAGCAGGTACTCAGTAAACATTTTTGAGTGTAAAGATCAATAGGGGCGAAAATAAATTGTAATGTCAGAAGGTACGCTGGCTTTCTTTTTCTGGAACAGAAATGTTTAAACCAGCAGCTTTAGAGTCCCCATGAACCTGGAAAATTATATGATGATTTGTATGTGTATTTAATTACGTATTTTTCCCCTAGGGAATGAATCCAATATTTCATCAGATTCTCAGAGTTTTGTCACCCAAAAAGGTTAAGAATCAGTTTTATGGACTCGGCCAGAATTTGATAGCTGTATCTATCCAATGATAAACAACTGGAAAAATATGAAATTTTGCCATCTTTTGCAAAACATGTTATCCTGGCATCAAATGCAAAATAGACTTTCCTCTTATTAAATTTAAGTCCTTGAGATTCTTCCATACTGATGACAAATCTTGGTTTTAAATGTCAGTTAAACCAGCTAGGGATTGGTACTCCAGGGCAAGGTAAATATGTGTGATGACAAAACAAGACTGAGAAGGACAGGGACATTTATATGGTATTTATAGTGGAAAGAAAACAGAATAAGCTTTAGCTCTTCTATGCCAACACGCAGCAATGGCTAGTCTCCTCAAAACACTCATGCCCAATAAGAGACTTTTCAAGTGACACACAGAACTAGACACAAGGTTCTATGGCTGCTCAGACAAAAAGATTCTCTTTCCTATAAATCAAAATAGACTTTCCTCTGGATGGTGCCAATGAAAGGATCCTGTATCCACTCACCACAATTACTTCTCTGTAAAACACAGGAAGCCAGCAGAAAATGTATCTCATTACAGAAGTCATTAAGTCTGGATTGGGGAATGTATATGCTTCAAACTACTTCAAGCAATTAGTTTGGAAAAAATTAATGTAAATTTTGGTATATTTTAGCAAAACTTGATAAATGCATTTTCAAATATATTAAAACAAAAGGACCATCTGCTCAATATGTGTAATTATTTTATTTAGGGAATGCTAACCAAGAACACTCATAATTAAAGATGAAAAACTATAAAAACCTATTTAATAATAATCATACAGTGCCAAATTCTTAATATATTTAGTTATTCCCACTACCCACACCCTCTCAACATACATATACACACAAATGCACTTTAAAGTGTTTCCCAGTGGTGTTGCCTTGGTTTTAAATGTTGTCCAAGTCGAACCAATTGTTGGTAGGGAAGGAGGGCAGGAAATCATTCTCCTTGCCTTATCTAAATGACAATTCATCATCCCTGCCTTTTTCAGATGTACAGACCTGGATCCAAATCCCAGATGTGTCATAAAGGACAGTTACTGTCATCCCCAAGCCTCAGTTTTCTCAAGTGTAAAAGTGAGATGATAACGCTGGGCCAGGTATTTTTCCATTGGTACTCAGCCCCATCCTGACCCATCTATAGTCTCTCCTGTATTGCCAGGACTGGAAGTCTGAAAATTACATTTTCCTGGACTCCTTCACCAGCTGGGTTCCACTTATGGAAGCAATCAGGAGAGATCTGATGGGAGGAGAAAAGCGGAAGTGATTCTGCTTCTGGCAGTACCTGAGGCATCCACTCTTGCACTCCTGAGAAGTGGGGGTTCCACAGCATTAGCTACAGTGGTGGTACCTCCAGTAGTGGCAGCAAGAGTAGGTCCAACAGTGGTGGTGCCCACAGCAATGTCAGGAGCAAGCACAGGCTCACGAGGGCCACCTCAAAGGCAGAAGCAGCTTCAGGATCTCTGGGTAACACCCCTTCCTTTCTTTTATTCCTCCAGCCCAGGGGCAGTACAGCATCCAGATCTCAGAGTTGCCCCACTCTCTGCCTTTGTTCCTTCAATCCTAGTCATACTGTGCACCAATACCTTGCATTAATCCCTCTCTGCTGGAAATGGCTAGTGACTGAATGATACAAATGCCAATTTCTATAGGGCTATTATAAGGATCAAATGAAATAACATAGAGTAAGCAATTTGCTCAGTACTCGGACCATGATATATGTCAACTACTATTCCATTATCCTATCTAATCACTGCTGGTCATCCTTTAGCTCGCCTTTTCAGTCCTACTAGGTCAGGAGACATAGACCTTTCTCTTCTCAACCATCAAAAGATTTCAGTGAAGTTGGACCTGGGTTGAGACAGCTGGGGAATAAGACTCTGGGAAACTGGCAGAAGTAGAAGAAATCAAAGAGGGATGGACCAGCAAGCGTAAAGAAGGGCAGAGAAGAGAGAAGGGCTTCTGCTTCTAAATCCAGAGTGTATAAAAAGAATGTTGATGGCTATCTGAGAACATGACCTGGACTTCTCATAGTTATAAAAGTCAACTTTAAAATACCACTTATGTAGGTACCCAGAGTAAAACACAGTCCCCATATGTAGGAATGAAATGAATCTCACTGGTAAGTCATTTCTAGGTCTTCCTCTCTTGAATCTGCCACATTGCCCAGCCCGCTTTTCAGAGAAAATCCAAAATTTCTAGATATGGACTTTTTTTTTTTTAAGTAAGTACATCAAATATAATCACACAAACAATCTGACCTGCTGGAGAAAATATAACAGGATTCACTCTCTGTGCTCTGCAATGGGTTTTACTCAAGTTTATGCAACAATATCAGTCTGGAGAGCAGAGCACTCAGCCTCAGCTAAGAAGATTTATCTATAAAAGTAATTTTGTCTTGTCAGGTAGAAACATTTAATATCTTTTATACATCAACATGTATTATTAATATAATATTATATACACTATGTAATATATTACACATACTATATAATATATATGGTTAAAATATATTAAACACATAACATATTTTTTAACTTATCAGCCTTAATTACAATACAGAAAGCAAGTTCCTGTCAATATTTTATGAAATTGTTCTCTGAAACCCTGGCCGTTTAGAAGAAATGCTTCAGGATCTCTAGCTTATTTTATCTCAAATACATACGCTGTTTTCTTGGGGAGACAAATAGTCAAGATATTATGAGAAGAACCTGTGATAAAAATGTAACTGGGATGCAGAGGTTCCACTGAAAATTAAAAACTGAGGGGCTGTGTTCAGCTTACCTTCTCCTCGTTGGCTGCACAGAGTCATTGTCGCTCCCACAGGAGGGGTTCCGGCGGCGCGTGTAGGGGAATTTTGGGGATTTCGTGCGGTCATTGGGAGAGTTGTAGAGTCCACTGGAGTGGAAGAGGAAGGGTCAACAGTGCCCGCAGAGGGCCTGCGGGGGCAACACCCTAACCGGGACCTAGGGAAGTGTCATAACTGCACAGGTGGTACTTTCGGGGGAATACTGGATCGTGGGCACGTGATTCTCTTTGCAGACAAGATTATTGAAAGAAAAGAGAGTAAGATCTGGTAAATGAAATCATAAAAGTCATTATTTTGCCGGAATGGATTTGTCTCACTGGACTTCAATCGTAAGTAATGAACAGACTTGAATGATGGCAATAACAACAATTTGCATTTGTGACAAATTTACCACATGCCAGGTGCTGACTAAGCTAAAGGCTTTCTATTCCTTATCTTAGCTAATCTTCATATCAACCCTAAGCACTGAGGTACAATTATTAGGCCCATTTAACAGAAAAGAAAATTGGAAATACAGAATGTTTAAGTGGCCCAAGTAAAGCAGCTAGGAAGTGGCAGAGCTAGAATTTGAACCTCTGGGTTGTCATACCTGAAACTACCATAACTATAGAGCTGGTGAGTTATAATGCAGGTCTGTCACAGGTTTGGTAGTTGTAAACAGAAAGAAGCTAAACATATATCAATATTTTTAGGAATACAGGTCTTCTGAAATCACCATTCATCACTCATCGTTTTCAACTAAAGTTTTTACAAGAACTACGAAATGGGGGAAATTATCACTAATATGTGATTTAGAGTTTTCAGAAATATGTCATCTTACTCCATACCATCCAAATGACCTTCCAGGCAGTTTCTTAATAGACACTAGTTTTCCCTTCTGTCTCTCCAAGAGACAGTTTCATGTTAGGACACACTCTGCCGACTTCTATTTCGGAAATTCCCAGTCACACTGATTTAGGAATCTGATCGCCTTGTCCACAGCTAGTCGTGACCAGCCACGCAGCAGGTGGATGCCATTATTTAATAAGCTGCAATTGCTAACCCCTTTTCTACTGTTGTCCTTTGCCTAAACAATAATTCCCTTTACCTCTGGGGGCCATTTTCTTCCCACGGTGCGTGAGATTTGCTTCTTTGGGTATCAGGGCTGTTTTCATTCTTTGCTTTCTTAAAGCTTTAATTAAAAAAAACAAAGGTATGGAAAATAAATTAACTAGGAAATAAAAGGAACTCACACACTTATTTCTTCAGTAAAATTATTTAACAAATGTTTAAAAATATGGGTGTGTTTTTATTTATACCCATGACTCATTCCAAAAAGAATACGAATGGCTGCCTAAAAAAATACATGTCACCAGCAAGTACTCTGGGGTCTTTTTCCCCCCTTCTTTCTTTCTAGTTTTACTGCTTTAAGTCAACAGAAGCCAAGTCATCCATTGTTAAGAAACTTTTAAGAGCATCCACCTGAAGGAAACGAAGCAAGGACAGCTGTTAAGCCATGAAAAGAAGCTAATGAGGAAGCAAAGTTGGGGTATCTGAGCTCGTGAGGCTGGCTGCCTCTTTTGAGCAGTGGTCAGAAACCCCCTGGGTCTGGACTTGGGTCTGACTCTGTGCAGGCTGGTTGGCTCTGGGCAGGTTCAGGCTACCCAAACCGACCTTCCGCTGCCCCCAGTTTCCGCCATATCTTGGCTTCATCCTTCCAAATCAGAATGACTTTCAAATGCTATTTCCTGACCTAGTATCATCTTTCTGTCCTAAGAATGTAAATATAACTGAGTTGTTATTCAACACCAACAAATTGTTTTGGAAACACAGAAGAAGGCACTCATCAGAAGCGTTCAGTCACCAGTGGGGGTGGGAGGTTCACCTCTCCCTCACTTCCCTGGGAGTCTCAGCCTCAGAAGAAGATAGAGCTACTTAACTCCTAATCCACTTTTAACCCTGGCTTTTTGAGGAATCCTTTATACAACTGTCCTCAAACATGGTCATAGGAGGGTCCTTTATAACAGCCAACAAAAAAGAGAGAAAAAAATGACAAAGTCATTTCAAAAAAAGAAAAGAAATTTGTACTCTAGCATACTACATCCACACAGGAATTAATATAAGCCTAAAAAATCATGTACTTGCCAAGGCACATAACTCAGAGCATTAGTATATAGTAAGTAGGTTTTATATATCAACAATTCATTATTTTTATAAAGGTTAAAAAAACTTTTGAAGATCAAATTCCCAAAGAAAAAGCCTACTTTCGAAATGAGGTAAAGTAATAAATATCTAAATATTTAACACAATAGTAGAAAGTGTGTGTGTGTTTAATAAATTAGAAAGAAAAATCATAAACAGAAAAGGGAGACTGAGAAATGCAATGGGGAGATGAAAGGGGCATTGGGAGAGCAGGCGAAAGTTAAAGAATAATGAAATCCTGGGTGGCAAATTAATTGCATTCACTCCCGAAGCTATTTCTCATCTCGAGCGTGAGTGGAAAATTTGGCGGCCCTTCAGGTATCAATCCTATCGTCAAGAATGCAGTTGCAAAGGGGATTGAACTCATTCTGTACATTTTAAAAAGGCTTGGGATCTGAATTTCACGGAAGATTACTGTTCTTATGTTAGACTTACCATAAGCATGCCCTGTACATACAGATTAAGCTGACTCTATCCACAGCTGTGAGGCTGGCTAAGGGAAGCAGAGTCAACTAAAGTGTATGCAGAGGCAAAGAACTTGTCATTCCAAAAAGAGAATCTGTAAAGGGTGTATCCTAGACCTAAACAAAAGAAAATGTAGGCAAAACCCTGGGGAAAACATTGCAACTCTGCGAATCTCCGTATCTTAGAATTATCTCGCTGGGAAATTATAAACTATACTCTTCCAAGTAGCCACAATCCTGGCAAATGAAGACACCATTATTTACTAACAAGAGATGCAATAGATGATCTAAGAAGTCTTTCAAGGTCATGTATTTCTGACTGCTTGGACTTCTCCATGATGTGCATGGAACTATGTCCAGAGAGAAAGTGAGTGGATGAAAGCTGCTCGTTGTATGTCTAAAATGCTTTTCTGCGAACATAATTGGAGATAGGAAAAAATGATGCTGAAACAGCGTCTTAACAGAGAACAAGGCTGATCTTTCAGGGAAACAATCCATGCAACATATTAAAAGAAGGTCTTTCCGCTGGGGAATGCTGCTGGGAAAATTGATGCAGAGGACCATGACAACTCTTCATACATATGCAATCACTGACTTCTAAAGCCATGTGCCTCTAAATGCTTCAAACCCTCTTTCCAGGGCACAGTTCAGTGCACCGCTGTAATGAACACAGTACATTAGACATGAATATCATCTACTTTATTTCACAGGTCCCTCTGAATTAGTCCATTATATCATGCCATTTTAAAAATCACATGGAATTTTCACTTTGCTACCACGAATGCAGACCACAGACTATCTAAGAGTTCAGCACGTTGTGACAACAGAAGCATTTCCTTCAAATGAAAGAGGCAGGTTCTGATGTTTTCTATTTTACTGGCATTTTAAAGTATGCTTTGGCACACAGACTATTTTGATCAAAAGTATTAGTTAATTAATCAAAGTGAAAAGATTCTTAACCTTGCCAACAGGAAGAAGCATTTTGGTGACAGCATATAGTGGTGTGTTCTTTCAGTTAACTGACTGACCTTTTTATTGGTGAAGGTGCAATAATTTTAGTTGTTCCTTCATTTTCTCCATTTTCCACATTCACAGTTACCCGATTTATGCTGTTTGATCCTAGGAACAAACAGGGGGAAGGAAAGATGGAAGAAAGGAGACAGTGATCAGAAAAACACAAAGGAGCAAAAACGTTATTTTAAAATGCAATTTTAGGGACATCATGGCACATTTTATTAAGAAATTATAATTCTTAATAAATAATGAATCGTCCAAGAAATCTGAGGTACCATTTTCTGACACGTACTAAATCTTCAACATTACAATGTCCACAGGGGTCTAGGCTATGACATCACTTTAAAATGGGACTTCTGAGACTTTAAGAGTTAACTAAGTTCCCACATCATGGACATTTTTACTCTAGACTGTTAAAATACGAATCTAAGGGATTTGGTGCCGTATATTGGAATGTAAGACATAATAATCAGTCCTTGATAACTTCATTGTGAAGAAGTTACTGTTTCCTGGCATGCCCTGATAGCCCCCATTCCAAATCAAACCAAAAAAAAAATTTCACACCTGAAAATATTCCAACTCATAATGCAAATGGAAAAAAGAATAATATAGATGTGATTTGCATCACTCACATCCAAAAAAAAGTTTCCAAATATGTTTTTTATGCAAACATTCCTAAAAGTCTAAAACTGACTTTTTACAAGCTATTATTCCACAGATTTGCATACATTCTAGATGGACCAGCAGAGGGAGCCCCCAGCAGACACAATGTTGGAAATCATGATCCAAACAGAGATCAGTGAAGCGGCTGGGCCCATCCAGGAAGTCTGGATCCCATTCTCAGACAGAAGTCGATAAGCCTGTGGGAGTGAGATGTGTGGGAGCCCACGACAACTCTTCTCAAGTGGGCTGCACCTCACTCTGGGAGGTACAGGGGAAGCTAGCAATGGGATGCTCGAAGTCCTTGTTCAGTTATGTGTCTTTCTCAGAGAGGCATCTTGCTGGGGTATGTCCACAATTCAGGTCCTTCAATCCAAGGTGTAACCACCACTAACCCCTTAAGTTTTTGAGTCACAAGATGAATTTGTAATACTAATGAGAGCTAATATTTATTGAGCACTTACCATGTGTTGGGTGCTGTCTCAAGCACTTCATGTCTATTTACTCATATAATCCTCAAAATAACCCTATAAGGTAGATACTAACATTATCCCCATTTCTTAAAGAGAAGAAAAACAGGCCTTTCCAAGGTCCCATGGCTCGGGAGTGGGGGGATCATCTCTGAAACCCCGCTGTCTGGCTCCAGAGACTTAGCTCTAAACCACCACAACCCACGGCCTTCCACGTGTCATCTGCGTCCCACCCTCAAAAAGTTCAAAGTCAGTCTCTATTAGGGGTCCACTGGGAGAGACAGACGCTTTGAAGATAAGTGAAAAGAATATCCAAATAAGTGGTTCCAAATAAGAGTTCCAAAAGCTATTATTATAAGGAATTCAACAGGGATTTAATATAAGAATTTTGCTCTTATTTTGGAATCCTGAAATGGAAAGACAAACCCAAAGAGAGATACACATTAAAAGTAAGCTCACATTGCAGCATCATTCAGAATCCAGGCATTAGAAAAGAATAACATTGGGGCCTACGGGCAATTTCATCAGGTATGATAAATGGAACACAACCAACTCCCTTGAACAACCCTGTGTGCTATCAGACATCGGCAGTGGCCAGTCACTGTCTATTTTGCTGTAACGGTTAATAAAAATCACAAGGGCAGATTACCAAAATTGCAGGCAGAGATTTGGGATGGAGCTGCTTCTCAAATGTAGGATTCTATGTGGTATGGCCCTGGGGTAGTGGCAGGAAGGATTCATCCATTTGTGCTCCAAACAGTAGGTATGCCCCAACATTAATATTTTTAGTTGTTCCTAATGAACTTTTTAGAAATGTAGTATTGTTCTCAGCAGGTATTACTAACTTCATGTACCTAGGGCTGTTTTCCCTGGCTCTGGGGAAAAGGAGGCACAGCAGAGGGACCAATACGCAGTGCCAAGAACACCAACTGAAGAAGTGTGAGTAAGGGGGAACGTCACGTTACCCAAAGCCCTGTGCAACTAGTTTAAGAATAAGCCTCGGTTTGCTCCAGTCCTCTCTTTAGACTGACTAGTTTTTTCCTGGTCTAACAACTGATCCCCTTGGGAAAAGTGAGGTTGCTTAATTACTTTCACCTAGTTTCTTTCCATCCGAATCTTCTAAAAAATTAATGAACAGGTAGACAAAAAACTGAGGAATATTTTAAAATAGAAAAATTTCAAACAATGCGTATATATTTTCTTAAGCTAATATTTGGTTATTCACAATATCCAAATCATAATTTTTAAAGATGAAACACCAGATGGATGGTTTTCCGAAAGACTTGCAGAAAAGATATCACGTCCATGCTCTCTCTCCAACACTCACACACAATGCAGCCAGGCTTCTTCAAAATAAACTGGTCAACTGTCAGGACCATTTTACTGCAACAAGAGTCAGAAAACTCTCATCGACGCAGCACAAATGAGATAAGGCGGTGTCAGTAACACAATCTAATTCATGGTCCTTCTATACTCAGAATGGTAAACTACTAACTAAAAATCTGCTTATATGTATTCCCCTTTTCTATGTGAACTGGACAAGCATGGGGTTTAAACATCTTACTAGGAAAACATACTGCGGGGGAAACTACCTAAAAGCATTAACTTACTGGGAGCCCCCCTGAAGTATCCATTCATATAATATTTACACACTATAAATTACTGTTGTCTATTCACGGATGTAGAGTTCTTAAAAAGCCCTACTTAGGCAATACTGATTAGCTTTCTTTATGTTACTAAAGTTTCACTTAAAAGCAATAACTATACTTTCAAAACATTACATTTTAACCATCGTCCTAATTAGGTCAAATTAGTCAGAACTTTATCATACTACCATTTGAGAAGAAAGCTATGCAATTCAGTAAAGCTAGGTTATGTGCTGGTTATTGAAATCTGCAAACGTGAGAAAGATAGGCTATGTGTTATTTAGGTTTACTAACTCCATTTTGATGACATGCATTATTAACCATTTTCCTCTTCCAAACTCTTCCTCCCACCACCATATTAACTTTCAGAATCATCCTTTCTACATTTGCTCGGATTCTTGGGCTACAGAGAAGAGATGGTCTGACAAACCCATCACACTAAAAGGCTCACGTCTTCGTGTATTATTTGCCACAGAATAGTTTCATCTTAAAGAGGAAAAAGAGTAGTCAAACATTAACTAAATAATTAACTGATAACAATGGAATTTCAGGCACTGCTCCAAGAGATATTTTGAGGTTGGAGAAATCTTTTCCCCACTCCTTTTTTCATTGTAATTTAAAACAGACCACCAAAAAAGAATATAATATATAACATATGAACAGTTTAACAAATATTATAAAGTCAACAGCTATTTAACCACTATCCACTTCAAGAAATAAAACACTGAAGGCAATTTTCCTACACTATACAAATCATTCCATTTGGGGCAACTCTTTCTTTTAGATAAAGCCAAACAGTTGTTTTCCATCTTAAATACCTAGAAACAGGAATTATCATGTATACATTTCATAAAATATTTATAATATACACAATAAAATTAGTAATTTTTAAATTATTAATAAGTTAATAAGGCCTCAAAATCTTTTTTTATTGAGGTATAATTAACATATAACATTATATTAGTTTCAGGTATATAACGTAATGATTTGATATTTGTATATGTTGTGAAGTGATCACCACGATAAGTCTAGTTAACATCCGTCATCATACACAGCTACAAAAAATTTTTTTGTGGGGCTGGCCCTGTGGCCGAGTGGTTAAGTTCTCGTGCTCTGCTGCAGGCGGCCCAGTGTTTCGTCAGTTCGAATCCTGGGCGCGGACACGGCACTGCTCATCAAACCACGCTGAGGCGGCATCCCACATGCCACAACTAGAAGGACCCACAACTAAGAATATACAACTATGTACCAGGGGGCTTTGGGGAGAAAATAAAATCTTTAAAAAAAAAAAAATTTTGTGATGAGAACTTTTAAGATTTACTCTTTAGCAACTTTCAAATGTATAATACAATATTATTAACTATAGTCATCATGCTGTACATTATATCCTCAGGGCTTATTTTATAATAATGCCTCAACATCTTAATAAAATGAAGAATACATCACTGTGCTCCTCTCCCCATGACTGCCAGTACAGTGTTTTATATATGGTAGGCACTCAAGGAAGGTCTATTATTATAAAGCAGGTATTTTTTCCTACTATTTTTTCCACTAGAAGAGAAAATTCAGGACAATGATGTTGTGTTTAAAAAGTGTCAAAACTAAGACAAAAACAATCTGGACATGGTTGTATGGGAATGCAGGACAAGAGGACATGCAGACACAGCCTACAGGACTGGGCTACTCGGAGCTTTAAAAGCAGCCTTCTGCTACAGCACACTACTCTTGTAAATGATCGCCACAGATTATCTACAACAAAGATCAGTTACTGACATACTTATCAAAGCTCCTAAGTAAATCTGTATTTTATTTTAGATAAAGTAATATATTAACTTTAACAAGACCACTTAGAATTAATCAGGAGCATCCAATTCATTTTGTGTATTGTTCACATTAAGAAGACAAAGCCCTCTACATTTCAAGAGGCTGGTCACATTTGGAAGAAATGTGACCATCACATTATCAGGGGACTGCTACAGTTTATTAAAGAACCAAATCCAGCTCATGAGCTGGAATTAGTTTTGTTTCTGGACTGTTAGACGCTTAATGAAGGCCCACAATTCCCTATAGTTTAGACAGCACTGTAACGCCAGTGTCCAGTGCTCCACAGTCTCTTTTTGTTCATCTTTTAACATCCTATATGCAAATGCTTCTGGCCTGTGTGCATCAGACCACTACCAGGCTTTTGTGTGGTTTGGCTCTGTTCACGTTTGAGTGCCCTCATCCTAAATGACCCATGCCTTCCCTTCAGAAAGAGTGACTGTCAGAAACATACATAATTTAGCACATTTTTTCCTGTCATGAAATGTTTTATATTTGACAGAACACGCATTAAATTATGTAAAATAAAATTAAACTTTAAAACACATAATTTGGAAAATAGAGGTGTTTCTGAGTCCAATGGCTAATTCTTTTTTTTGGTGAGGAAGATTGGCCCTGAGCTAACATCTGTGCCAATTTTCCTCTATTTGTATGTGGAATGCTGCCACAGCATGGCTTAATGAGCAGTGGATAGGTCCACACCCAGGATCTGAACCCGCAAACCCCAGGCCACTGAAGTGGAGCATGCAAACTTGAGCACTACGCTACCAGGCCAGCCCCTCCAATGGCTAATTCTTTAAAGTTTAAATGCCTGACATTGGCCCACTCATCCCAAAAAGACAGCCAGATCCCTGCTTTTCTTAAGAGTTTCTGCATTCAAAAGTCCCAAGGGTGGTATTTAAGTACGGTTACCTTTTCACCACAAATACACAGATTTTTAAGACAATGATTTTACTACATGTCAACTGCAAGATCAAACAAGGCATTCTGCTAAAAAGCTGGAGGGTAGATTATGAAGAATGGGTGTGGATGAGAAAGATGCTAGGGAAATATGTTTCTGCATGAAAGATCCCTTCCCTGGTTGGTCTGCTTCCAATTTCTCCTTCCCTGATCCAGCACTCTCCTGGATCCCTCTGCTTTCCTTGTTACCAAAATGATCAACTTGGGAGTGTGAGTCAGATGGCAATGAAGGCACTTCATCCTCTGCCCATCTGCCAGAGCTATACACACTGAGACAGAGGTGGGCAGAGACATCCTTCCTTGTGGGTCAGAATGCCAGCTTAAACAAGAAAGGCACTTCTGAGCCTGGGAAGGCATTTGCTCACTCTCTTAGACCCTCAGAGTAGAATGAAAAGGCTCTACTATCTGAAGAACCTGTAGTCTACATCTGTGTGTGCTGGAGGGGCTGCCAGATATGATAACACCAGAGGGACGCCCATAGTTCCTTTCAGCCATCTTAGGCCCAATGTCAATGCCTATCTGGGAATGGTTGGCTGGGATCAAGAGGTGTGGCACATCGCTTAGATACCAAGTTTTTCCTCCTGTGATGAGGACACAGATTGAGGGAAGAGAGTTGAGTGAAGGGTCACACCCTATCCTGGTAGTTCTCTTGTACTGCCCCCAACTTCTCCAACAGGGCCAAGCCATTTAGAGCAACATACAGCAAACCTTCCCCAGTCGTCTTCTCTCGAACAATTTATGCTCACTTGGTCTAGGGAAAGTGGACAGTTCCATACTTGACCCAGAGTTGGTTCTGTTTCAGAGGAGTCTGCTAGACCACTGCTTTACAAGTTTTAATTTGATGCAATTATAATAGTACATAAAGTATACACAAATACAAAGTACATATAATTATACATAAAGATAGCTTTAAAAGGGCTTATTTAGCTAAGGCAAAATTGGGAAAATTTTCCTTTTTTTCTGCTGGCACATTTGAGTTCATAGCTAAGAGAGCTTAACTGAGTGTTCTTTAAATTTTCCTACGCAAGTACTCACTAAAAGAATTTGAGGGCCAGCCCAGTGGCCTAAGGGTTAAATTCGGCAGATTCTGCTCAGAGGCCTAGGTTCTGTTCCCAGGTGTGGACCTACACTACTCATCTGTCAGTGGTCATGCTGTGGTGGCAGCTCACATACAAAAAGAGGAAGATTGGCAGTGGATGTTAGCTCAGGGTGAATCTTCCTCAGCAAAAAAAAAAAAAAAAAGAATTTGAAAAACTATGTACCTCAGCACATTTCTAAGATGATATCTAACATTTTCACCACAAGTTTAAATAGTACCAAAGGATGTCATTTGCAGCATATAGTAAATATTGACAGTGTTAAATGGAACTGTTTCATGACTCTCTTAGATGTATCCACTGTAATAAAATACCACAGAAATTTAATATCTACAGTCATCCATTTTAAAAATACATGAAATGAGTTTAGCAGTTGGAAATTTCAGTGTTCTTTTTTCTCCTTGTAGCTGCATTTCAATTCCTCCTCCTCTGCAAGAATTTATTCCAAAGTAATATGTTTATGCTTGAAAGTTTTTATTCACTCTACCTTACTTCTCTGTGACAAAAAATAGAAGTAACATAAAATAAGTTTTATTTCCCATGACCATAAAGCTCTACATGTTAAAATTTCTTCTAAACTAAGTTATCATTACAATTATTAACAGTATATTATTAGCATACCATACTAATGTTGATAAATAATTATTAAATGTAACACGTAAATTTTTATTGGAAAGTAATCCTAAAAGAGATGAATGGGATAGTTTTGTTTTCCCAATGATTACGTGGATCATCTCCATTCAAGAAGGTTATTTTTTTGGCTAGAATGAAACAGTTTGGCAAGAATTCTATTCCTATTTTTATTTTGATAGGTTCTCAATGCTGAGAAAGCTTGTTCACATAAGTAGAGGTTTATGTAAAGCAACATGTGGATGTTTCAATCAATCCCACATTTCATGTGGGATTTCAAATGTTCTACCAGGTAACAAACCAGTTGGGTCCTCCTTCAATTTTGTTGGAAGTCAAAACAAAAAAATGATTTAGAAAAGGATGTGTCACTTGATAATCAAGGTCATTTACTTTCCTGAGATCAAGCCAGGGGGCTTAACATTTAAGGACAAGGCAGTAGAACAAGATTTCGGATGGGGAGAAGGTCTGCCTTTCTTTTGGAAAACAGAACAAGTTCCATTGGAAAGGGCAGGCTGGAGAGGAGCAAGTCTACCACAACAGGCAGATTCCTTCCAGGAAAGAGAATCTGGAAACTGATTCAGTTAGAACACTGCCTTAGCCCACATAGTCCTGGAAAGGTCTCCTGTATCCCCTCCCCACCAGGAGTTGCATAACCCAGCTTGAAATCTTCTGCCCTACTCTATCCGTCCTTCAAAAACCACTTTCTTCACAATAGCATCATGGATTACCTTTAGCCATAAACAAATTATCCTTCTGGGTACTTAAAACTCTTTCTATGTTCCACTCCATGACACTTGACACACGCTGCCCGCAGTTAAGTACATCTTTTACCTCTCCAGTCTGACAAGTCTGAACGTGTCTCAACAACGTACAAGGGTGAGACTTACACAAACCTGGATTTGTTTCTCAGCTCTGTCAATTTACCCACTGTGTGATCCTGGACAAGTTATTAAACCCCTCTGGGCCTCAATTTTCTCAGCTGTAAGGTGGAGATATCACCAACTACTTATATAGTGGATATGAGGATTACATTAGATAATTTATATGAAGTGCTTAGCGTAGTGCTGGGCATTTAGCAAGTGCTGAATAACTGCTGTGTTATTTTTAGATGACTAAGTTCCTCTCAAATAGGGACAAAGGTTCGCTCACTTTTCTGTGCTCCATACAATAAGGTCTCCACTGCCTGCTTTTCCTAACTGCACCAAGGAATTCTTCAATTTTCAGTGGACATGGATTGAATGTATTGCAATTTAATTCAATTCTGACACTATCTACCTGGAAATAGGTAGGGCTCAGTCCCACAAGACTGCCCCTATTTCAGACACCATTCTCAAGTTCAGGTTGTTATCTGTGCTTCTGGACCAACCCTGACTATAAATCAGAGGCTCCCATCACCTTCTCCTTGGGTTCGATTCATTTGCTAGAGCAACTTACAGAACCTGAAGACACAGTTTACTTACTGGATTGCCAGTTTACTATAAAAGGATATAACTCAGGGACGGCCAGATGGAAGAGATGCACTGAGCAAGGTACATGGGAAGCGGCACAGACCTTCCATGCTCTCTCTCTGCATCTCCAGGAGTTCACCAATCCCTCAGAGCCCCTTCTTTTGGTGGGTTTTATGGAGGCTTCCGCACATAGGCATGAATGATTAAATCATTGGCCATTGGTGCTTGATTCAACCTTCAGTACCTCTCCCCTCCCTGGAAATCATGTAGGACTCAAGTTCTACCCCACCAATCACATGGTTGATTCCCCTGGCAACCAGCCCCATCCTTAGGGGCTTTCCAAAAGTGACCTCATCGACATAAACTCAGGTGTGGTTAAAAGGGGTTTGTTATGAATAACAAAAGACACTTCTTTCACCTTTACAGCTCTCATGCTCAGGAACTTCCAAGGGTTTTAGGAGCTCTGTGCCAGAAACAGGGAGGAAGACCAAATATTTATTTTTTATTATAAATCACAATATCACAGGTCTTATATCAAAGAAGTGCTCAGTAAATTCTTGTTGAATGAGAAGAAAAAGGAAACAAAAGTGTCATTTACGGTAACTCACTAAAACTATGATATTTAACTTGAATATACAATAGGCCTTTAGTTTTGCTTGCTTTTCTAATTTTTGTAGCTATGCATGGAATGCTAAACACTCCTAGGAAGAGGAGAAACATTAACTTTTTAGAGAAAATCTAACCAGACTTGCCATATATTAAGAAACCTTTTACCGAATGAAAATAAATATCAGCTTCAAGGCAATAAAGAAAAAGGTGTCAACAAAGGAAAATAGCCTTGAACACACATCTGGCTGTATGGTCTACCTAACGTTCCTCACAATTATCAGTAACACTGCCACCTCCCCTTTTTGCTAGGTAAAATGTCCCAAAGAGCTTCAACATTTCTCAAAAAAAAAAAAAAATGCCTTGATGTAAAAGCAGGCTGACTTGCTGCTCCTCCATAAATGAGCAGAATGTACTGAAGAAGACCTGCTGAAATGAGTAGATCAGTGAAGTAAAGAAATCACACAATAGTGGAAAAAACAGAGGATGCATATTTTCAAATAATTCTAGGCCTTTCACTTTTTTACTTTCCATTTACCTTCCAAATATGTGCCCTAATATTCCAAAGACCTGGGTTCAAATCCTAATGCTGTTCTTAACTATCTGTGTAACCCTGATTAACTACTTAGGTTTCTGAGCTTCAGTTTCCTCATGTGTAAAACGAGGATACTACCCACCCTCCTCACGGGGTTACCAAAAGGATTACATAAGTAATGTTGTCCACTGTTTAGGGGCAAGGAAACTGGCTCAAATTAGGGACTCATTGTAAAAACACAGCAGGATCTCACAGCCTGGAATTGCTGGCTATGAGGTCTCCTACCCCTACTCTCCTCTCAAATCCGCATGGACCTTCAGTGTTTCTCACAGTGAGCCGCCTCCTCTTTCTCTGCAAACCAGGTTCTGTCTTGAAGTGTGTGCCTGGTACCTGGGCTGTAACAGCAGCCTCAAAAGGAGTGGCTCTTCCCAGCTCAGTGACTCATTCTCTGGGCTCCAATTCCAGCTTCTCTGGGGAAGGAACCTGACTGGGGGGTTTCCGCAGGCACCCCGTTCTCACCCCAGCAGAGAAGGGAGAGGGCGAGGCCACTGTTACAGAGGGCTGTCCCGTCTCCCCATAGGACTCTTCCTCTTGGCATAGCGCATTGTTCAACATGCCAACCAGGGCACCTACTCCAGAGTGTAAGTTGTTCCTTTCTCCCTTGCTTCACCTCCTCTCCCTACACCTACCAAAACAATCCTGAACCCCAGGAACCCCAAACATTTTTCACATTGATGCCAATAAGTAAGGCAGGCGGAGCCACAGAAATCCACCTCAGATTTCTCAGCCTGAAGACAATGCTGGCAGAGAAATCACCACCATGAATCCTGAATCTGATGATAAAACAAAGCTGTGGAATCTCAGATGCCATCTGCCTGAGAGATCTATCTCAGAACAGAAGCTCCAACAGGTGACAGACATACCCTCGAACCCTGTCTATAAAGAAAACGGGGTGAGAAAGCAGGTAAATGTGCCTCAAAGGTTAGTAAAGTTAAGGCAGAGCCTGGGGAACTGAGACCACAAACCAGCCCTATGGTGGAGCCAGTCCACGCACTGATTTCTAAGTATGAGCAGACTCGTGAAGACTGTCTACGGCTATGTTCACACAGAAGTCAACAGGGAGACAAAGCCATGCCAAGCCTGTCCTGAAAGGTCTCTTTTATTTGCCCCCAGGAAAACAGAACTAATTTCTAACTGTGAGTTAACCAAAGAGGTAAAAACCCAGATTCATCCAGTCAATCTGGACTAAAAGAATAATTTGAAAAACTGTACTGAAGCAAAGGTTGTTGCAATTAATTTCCTTCAATGTGTCAATAAGAGTTTCATTTGAACTTAAGTTTTAAAGAACCAGCTATATTTTTGTATTTAAAGCCACACAAAAATATTGTATATTTCCAATGGCAAAAATATATTTTGTAATATGGGAAGATATTTTTCCCAAGTCTGCAAGACTTCTGAAGTGATAGTTTAAAAAAAAAAAAGCAATACTAAAAAAAGCTTTCCAAAATCCTTTCTCATATTTGGTCCTTTCAATTTTATATCAGGTAAACCAGAGAGAAGGAGAGAGAATTTTAGGAAGAAGAGGGATCTTTAAAGTTCATGTACCCAATTCCTTTACTTTATGGATAATGAGATGAAAGCTTAGAATGTTGAATGACATGTTACAGATCACAGCTAAGTTAGACCAGGAATTCAAGTCTACTGAAATCAGGTACAACTTTCTTTTTTCCCTCCCATTGTACTATACATCTTCTCAAGGCAAAGGCTTATGTAATCAGCCAAGAGGAATCTAAGACTCCCTCAGCAGGAGTTCTTACAGTCAGGGTCAAGAGGAAGTAGGATCACCGATTCAGATCATATCTCAGTAGATTCTGTAACTCTGATTTATCACCTGTAGGAGGAGAGTCACAATCACACTTTCTCTAAAACAAAGTTAACACTTAAATTTCCCAGAAATCTTCTCTAAAACCACCCACTTAACAACTCCTGGTCAGAATGCCTTGCTCTAATTCCTTCCTGTGAGAATTTATACAATTTCATCCCTTCCTGTCTTGTCTTCAGCTGACCCAGAGAGGATAAACAAACAAAACTTTCAACATACCATCAAATGCCCAACAGGTGTGAGAGCTATTATGTCACTGTCTTTTTCCAGACATTCCTCACAGCGCCCTGTGATTCTCATCCACATACCCTCCCGGTTCCAGAACTTGCCATACTTGCAAGTCACCTCACGTCTTTGGGCCTCCTTTCCTTACCTACAACACGGAGTGACCATCCTCTACTTCATCTAATCCAAGGGCTCTGGGTCCTGCCATGAGTTTCCCTCCTTGGAAACAAAGTATGCTCTGCATGACCTATAACCATCTTCTATACTTTAAAGCCTGGATTAAAATGTACAAATACAAATGTCTTATGCCCCTCGCCTTGAAGACTTGGTTGTATCTGTTACGATATGGTAGAAATTCCTACCAGATGAATTTTGTATGACGAGTTGTGTATTGTTCCATTACTTTTTGTATAAATTACAATGCATACTTCCTAGCATAATATCAGTGTCCTCATCTTAGCTTTTCAAGAATTTTTCTACTGGAAACTTGAATGTACATTTGAAATCATTTTGTGAATTTAATGCCTTCATGACAATTATCTGTAGGGCTTTTTTTTAAATATAATATGGTAAAACTGCAAATGCTATTAAAGACTACATAGTAAAAATTAATCTCTTTCCCACTCAGGATCGCCAGTTTTTCAGAAACTCTGCCCAGAACCACTACTGTTAGTAGTTTCTCATACTGTCTGCAAGTATACATGTATGCATACCCCCATCTCTGATTTTTGTTTGTATTTTTATATAATGGGACCATATTACATGCTGCTGCCCCTGCTTTTTTTTCTTGCTTATACTATACTCTCAAGATCATCCCATATCAGCACAAATTTATCATGTTCTTTTTTGTTTTTCCTCTCTATCCTGTGAACTCTAATTGACCTGAGTTCAGATTCCAGCTCTGGGGCCCTGGACAAGTCCCAGTCTCTGTCTTCTCACCTGCACAGTGCAAGCATCTTCTAAAAGAAATGAGACGCTATCTGTAGGGTGCCTAGTACAGCGTCAGGCATGCAGAAATGCTCAATGACTATTAGTTATTAACATTCCTCTGCCTGTTGAGCTCTTCAGGGGACCTGGCCTTTCATGGCAGATGTTGTGGGACTGTAGAATCAGACCAACACAAATTCAAATCCTGCCCTCAGGTTTCTTGTAACAGAGACATGGTATTTCCTAGGGGGTACATATATATTATTCTATTAGTCCAGTTCCCTACTAACGGATATTCAGGTAGTTTCCAGACTCTGTGATGACAAACACAGCAATAGGCCTGCTCATTTTGCACAGGCGAAGTTGCTGAACTAATAACCTACGGAGGTTGGGACTTAACTTGTGAAATCCCTGATCCAGAGCCCTGTCTTCTATTTACTCCTCATTCAATAACTCTGGCCCCCTCTTGGAGCCCTTTCAGCTTTGCCCTTTGTTTTCTCTGCTTCCACTGTCTGCTTGACATGAAAAATGCACTCAGGTAGGCCTAGCAGCTAGTTACTCCAAATAGGGAAATACATCTTATATAGAAGATGGAATGATTAACTATGTGAACTTTAAAACTACCGCACAATCTTACATTATTATGAATTCACTGTAAGGAGTTTATCATTCCCAATTCGTAGCCACAGAATATTTCAGTGGGGCTGGAACATGGTAAGCATGGGGTGGGAGGTAAAATCAGAGAAGAAAAATGGCTACTCTGAGAAGCAGGAACACACAAAGCGAGACAACCCCCAGCTCTGGGCTCCTAATACTACCTGCCAACAGCTGCCCTTGGGAACTCAGACCTCCGCACGGACAGGACAGAAGAAACCTACAGAGGGCACTTTTTTGACTTGCCCACTTCCCTTATACCCTGTTTATACCAAATCGTCTAGAATGAAGCAGGGGTACCCAATTTCCTTCTGAAGTCCATTCACTGTACTTGAATGACCCTCACCACCCATCACTCTCAAAAGGTGGCATCTCCTTCATATAATCATACTACCCTTTATATGTGAAGTTGATACTATATGGTAAATGTAATTCAAAGACAGGCAGACTCAGACTGGTCCATACTGTATACAGAAAGACTTCCTTTCGGTTTAGGAGAAAGAAAGAGTTACCAAGCCCTCCATGTGCTCAACACGACGCTCTACCCATTTCAGACACCATCCCCATGACAACAACCCACGAGGCAAGGGTAACATCCCCATTTACAGATGAAGAAATTGAGGCTCAGGCTGGTTAAGTGACTTCATAACATTGCATAGTTAGTACAAGGATGACTGAGACTGAACCTGGATTTATCAGCTGAAGCTCACTCGATCACACTGCCTCAGTCTGACATGCCAGTCTCTATTCATACAGCTTGCCTTTTGTCTACCTTAAAAACATTTAAAAAAATAAATTTCTGATTGCCACAAGCCAAACTGGGCTTCTGCTGACGTCATATCCGACACACTGTGCCAATCAGAGGAAGCGCTCAATAAATGATTCTTACTTTCTGATATTACTGTTTCTCAGCAGCTCAGAGCTATATACTGCATCAAATGAAACTGTACTTCACTCTGTCAAAGCACTTCTCTGTCTCTCCTGCTTTGGGCTGCACCCACGTCAAGTCACCAACAGATGCCGGTCAGCTACCCACACGTGAGTCACTTGCTACAGGTCCAGAGCTGTGTGGCACTGTCATCCCCTGGAGCTGGCCAACTGACCCACTAACTACAAACTGCTTGTGATGGGAATCAGGGAGCACCGGATCCGATTTAGTGACGCCCCCAGGGGAAGCTGGAGAAACGCACAGTGACCCCCAGGGCAGGTGGGTCAGCCATTCCCACCAGCTCTGTCAATCACAGGTTCCAAAGAGGCTGCCATTAAGCCATATGTGGCTCTCAGGAATGTTCAATTTAACACACAGAGACTTTCTTTAAAATGAAATTAATCGCTAATATTTAAAATCCTGGGAAGTTTATATAAATATCCAAATTTCATGTTTCCCTTAAGACCCTGGAAGATTTGGCCACGCTGGGTCTGCCCTCCTGCACAGAAACAACCAGCTTGGCCTGAGCAGTACCTGTCTGCTTGCAGACCGGGCACGAACCATCCTCACTCAGAAGTCATTTTCACAACCCCTCGGGCATTTGTTTGCATCATCTTTCACAGATTCAAAGAGGGAATTCCAAAACGTCACCCGATCTTGCTCTTCAGTTGTCTGAAGACGACGCTGCAACTATTTATCTCTCTGTTCATTAGTGAGCTATCCTTAAGAACTTAAAATGCTTCATCAGACGATCCTAGTATTGTTTATCCACTGCAATGGCTTCACCCATTACTTTTCTTACAGCTAATTACGGATTATAGACAAATATTCTGTCTTTATCGCCTGCTTATAGCGGAGACTCTCTTCTGACAGAAACACCTACGTGAGTTGCCAAGACCTTGTCAGAGAAAGGGCGGTACAAATATGCACTTTTCCTTCCTGCCATCTCGCCTCCTGCTTTACCCCCAAAGCTCCTCGGAGGAGGCCCTGGAGACCTGCAGGAATGCTCTGGCTGCCTGCCCTGGCGCTGAACTCTTTGGGTGGGGCAGCAGGCAGGCTGGGCGCGGGGCTCCTGATCTGGAATGCACTTCCTCATAGAGGTGCCAAGGCCTAACCTCGGCGGATTCTAAACACAATGGGTTTTGAGCTACCAAGGCATTTATTATTGCTGATGGAGAGGTGAAAAAAAAGGCCTTTTAAATTTGCAGAGAACTGAGATGCAGGTTAAGAAGAGTAGTCATCGAGTTTGACTAACTCAGAAGAAATAAAAGAAAGTCTTCTAAAGTAACAAGTCATATACTATAAATTAATGATATAAACTAACAAAAAGCAAAAAAGCAAAAGTCCCCTTTTGGTCACAACTTGTTTTCTTTTTTCTTTTCTTTTTTTTTTTTTTTTTTTTGCTGAGGAAGACTGGCCCTGAGCTAACATCCATGCCAATCTTCCTCTACTTTATACATGGGACGCCTACCACAGCATGGCTTTTGCCAAGCAGTGCCACGTCCGCACCCGGGATTCGAACCAGCAAACCCCAGGCCGCCAAGAAGCAGAACGTGCAAACTTAACCGCTGTGCCACTGGGCCAGCCCATGTTTTCTATTATATATAAACGTTAAATGAGAGGTAAGAATTTATGCTGATAACTCCTGAAACTGTAGTTCTAAAATTGTATCACGGAGAGAGTATCAGCAGAATTTAATTTATGAAAACTAATAGCTGGCCTTATTAGAATTTTAAAAGAAAATCTATCTTCTATTTAAACCATAACTCCATTCCTGCCAAATACAGTACAATATAATAAAATAAACTTTTTCTAGGTCTTAAAATCAGCTTTCTACCATTTTAATTGTCAATATTTTTAAATAAAAATTTAAGTAACTGTGGCAGGGTAATTTAGTAAGGTAATACTTTTGTTTCCACTTGGTCAGTAAAAAGTAATTTTTCAAAAAACAAGAGCTATTGTTCCTTTCCTGCCCAGCCACCCATGAATGAGGATCAGGAATAGGAAGCTTCTCAGGGAGAAAGCTGCTCTGGAGCTGGGAGTGTGGGAGGAAGAAGGGACAGGGCTGGAAGGGCTGCCTGTAGCCGTGGGGAAGGGATGGTGGGGAAGGGACAGAGGCCTGAGTGCTACAGTGACCTAGTGACTTGCAAGCCACTACCTCACAGCCTCCCCCACCCCCACCTCCCAGGTAGCAGAGCCCTAAAGGGGGACTGGTAGCACAGTCTCTCTAGGGAGGCCTGATCCTAAGCACAAGAGGCTCTCAGGCTCAGCAAAGACCCCTCTCACACACGTTCCAGCCCAGCTTCACACAGAACTGCCCACCCTCATGGGGCCTGGAGGGCTGGGACAAGGAACACAGCAGTGACTGACAGAGGGTGAAGCAAACAGGGCCCTCTTCAAATATTCTGCTCTAACTCAGACCCTGCCATGACTTCAGGAGGAAAGGATGGCTGAGATGGGGTCTCTACCAGCTGGGTTCAATTGAGGCTCAAAGCAGAGCACATTTGAATTAGAGGAAAAAGAAAATGTAACTTAACAAAATAGAACAACATTAATCCCTGCCCCTACAACGTCTTTCAGATGTGCAAGACAGCAACCGTAACATCGTATCGCTGGCATTTGCTAGATGGTCCCTCCCCACCCGGGACAATCACACTGTCAAGGGAAGGATCATCTCTGGGTCCCCAGAACACTTCAGAGTTTTGCGGAAGCCAGGCTTGAGAAGTCAGGCTAAAAGTAATGCAAAATCAAAGGAAAATGTGTGCACAGCAAAGTCATAGTTTCTAAACACAGCATTGTTTAATCCTCTTTTTAGAATAAAAATGATGAAAATACACCATTGCTTAAAATATACACAATGAATTAGCATAAATGCTTCAAGATATCACTACTAGGACATTCACTTTAGTTATATTTATAGTCTTCAAATTTTGAAACAGCTTAAATATACAAGAACTAAACATTGGTTGAATAAATTATGTCACATCTATCTATCTTTGCAGCAGAAAATTATACCAATCTTAAAACGGTGCTGTATAAGAACATTTAAAAACTTATTAGAACATATCCATGATATATTATTGAATAAGAAAAGCAAGTTGTAAAACATTACTATATCACTTTTGCAGAAAAGATACACAAATGACTAGAAGGCTATTTAACATAGTGTTAGTACTAGAGAACAGAATTTAATATGAAAGATTTTTTTTCTTTTTGGGAGGGAAGTTTCTAAGTTTCCTAAATTTTCTACAACCACCGTGTGTCTTATAATAACAAAAGCATAACATGTTCTGCATTTTTAAAAGATCCCCCTGATGCTGACAGGCTGTCCTCGAGAAGCCTGAGCTGTGCATTCGTCACACCCTCAAGCCTTGCAGAAGAGGGAGTGAGTTTTAACACAACACAAAGGGATGGGGGGGAGGCGCCGGGGATGTGGACGTGCGTGAAGGCTCCACACAGTCCCGGGCTGCTCTGGGAAAACTGCATTTCGCTGGCTCTGCAGAAGTGAAGAGAAAAACAAAAGCCAAAACCCTTATCCCTAAATTAATCAGCTTCTAGATTTTGGGCTTCCAAGGAGAAAGAGAAAGAGACACACACACACAAGTGTTACAGAAGCAGATATTTTTATAAGAGCATATGAAAAAGAGCAGCAACCTGAGCAGGTTGTAAAAAGCACGTGTGATTCCCACATTTCAAGTGGAATGAAATGTTGATTTGAAGAAAGGAATGCCTTTGATATTCTCAGCCAGTCTCAGAATAATTTCATGAGGCACAGTGTTTCAGAAATAGCATAGGATTTGAAAGTTTGCTTATTAATTATACAATGCTGCACTTGATCCAAATGGGATTTAAGACTGCTCAAATGAAAAGATAAAGACAAAATATTAAGATAAAGGTATTACACATTATGGCTAGAATTTTTGTCCAAAGCCATCTACTTATTATGTAATCTTGGCCAAATTTACCTTTTTAAATCTTAGTTTCCTCATCAGCCAAATGGGAATAATGATAATACTTATGTGGCAAGGTAATCTATTGCAAAATTAAATCATGTCTATTTTTGCCACTGTAGAACCATCAGAAACAAATTAATTTCCTCCCAGCCCAGTGGGAGGAGGGGACCGACAATCAGATTTAATTTGACTTTAGAAAGAGTAGTCAGGTGACATTCTCACAGCCAGCAGTGGTGGAACAAACTCAAACACTTTCTTCACAGGCTTGGCATGAGGATTAAATGAAACAATGCATGTCATAACGCTATGTCAATTGTCATGCAATGTTCAGATGTTAATTATTGTTATTAAAAATTCCACTGACTTCACATAATATGGCAGAAAGACCCAGGAGATCTGGGTTCTCATCCGAGCCCCACCCCTGGCTTGCTGCAGGGACCATGTTTTCCTAATCTGTAAAATGGGAACATACTCTTTGCTTTTGCCCTACCTCACAGAGTTATTTTCAGGCTGAAGTGAGATAATATGCGTGAAAAGTCTGTGGAGCATGTCAAACAATGGTGATCTATAAGTAAGCCACAAACCAAAGTCAGTCACATTCTAAGTAATATTCAAAGTTAGTAATACAGTAAAATTCTGTGAGCTCTGAGCACTGAACATGGAACAGAACTGATTGATTAGGTAGTTTTATGAAAAAAGTCGTCTGTACTAAAAACAAGAAATCTGAATAATCAAATGTCCACTAACAGTAGAATGAATAAAGAAACTGCCATACAATAGAATACTCACAGCAAGAAAAATGAATGCACTTCACGATACATTACATGTAACACTGACATAAAGAAGCAAGACACACGGGGCTGGCCCTGTGGCCGAGGGGTTGGGTTTGCACGCTCCACTTCGGCAGCCCAGGGTTTCACCGGTTCAGATCCTGGGTGCGGACATGGCACTGCTCATCAGGCCATGCTGAGGCGGCATCCCACATGCCACAACTAGAAGGACCCACAACTAAAAATATGCAACTATGTACCGGGGGGCTTTGGGGAGAAAAAGGAAAAATAAAATCTTTAAAAAAAAAAATTTAAAAACAGAAGCAAGACACAAAAGAACATATCATGATTCATTCATATATTGTTAAAAACAGGCAAAATAAACTAGTTTGTTCAGGGAAGGCTACATAAGTAGTAAAATTATAATGAAAAATATGGAAATAATTATCACAAAGTCAGATGGGGGTTGGGGAGGGAGGAGACGGTGAAGATGTGATCAGGCAAATAGGAGGGACTTCTGGGCTGTAGTCCATGTTAAATTTTGTGTGTGTGTATGCATATATTTATATTTACATTTATATGTGTATGTGCATATGTATGTATATATATTTTATGTATTTTTCTACATATATTTCACAAAGAAAGACCAACAATAACAAAAAACCAACTGAATTCTGTACAGATGAAGTTATGTCAACAATGTTCCTTTTCGTTAAAAGACTTTTGCTAAGAGTTTGTTTCAATTCCAATCTTAGACACCACAAACTAAGAAATTACTCAGTTGAGATTTTACTTAATCCCTTCAAAAAGAAAGCATAGTCATCAAGCAGATTATGGTAATTCAAGTTGATTACTTGTCTACTTATTAATAATTTCTAATGATTTGCACATTTTCTGGGTCAAATTAAAAATTCTAGTATTAACAATAAAAACACGACAGGGCTTTAGTCCCACCTGAGCATATCTTGTACCAGCAGCCTAAAAGTAAGCGCAAGTTTACATTGATGACTTGGGGGGCTCCATGACTTACCAGCTGGCTGTGTTTGTGCTATTCTCTTAGGGTAAGTCTTGCTTCGACTTCTTGCCACATTCTGATCTGGCCGGGGAAGTTGAATAGAAAGATCTCGACTCATTTGTAATGCCGTCCTGCCACTTGAAAATACAACATTTTGATTAACACAAGTAAAACCACACAGCCACAAAAATCAAACGATGGCTCATGCAGAATACCTGCAAAGTATGGAGAGAAGAAAAAAACACAGACTCACACAGGCTGTAAGAATACATGGGTTTCCAATTGGTTCTCACAGCAATATCAACCCAAGGAAGCAGTATTAACTTCTAACAGGAAAGATTTAGGTTAGATAGAAGGAGAATCTTTCAGGAGAAGAAATAGGGAAAAAGAGTCTATTAAAAGAGGAGTTAGGTTTAGATTTAAGTACAATGATGGGTGAAAAATAGAGGATGCTGATGGTCTTCCAGCCCTACAACTAAATAATAAAGAAATTATGTTGGGCTAAATGACACAAGGGCAATGATTCTATATAAACCAACATGTCCCTGTGTTGTACTCACACAGCAAGTTGCATAGCATCCCCCATAGGACCCCTAGGTGTGACTTTACTCTGAACCCTGTTGTGGCATAATCAACCACTTACTATGCCACCTCACATGATCAAGTCCACAGGGAGATTCAAAGCAGGCCTAAAACCCCACGCGTGGTGCTGCTTCTCTAGAGTCTGAGGATTCGAGAAGGCGAGCTGTCCCCGGGGAGGGACTAATCTTCTCAAGGAATTGTGTGATTTCATTTGCTGGATTTCAGTGAACATCCATCCTACTAAAAATTTATTTCACAGCTGCTGGCTTTGAGCCAATGAATGACCCCAGCTTTCACACAGGAAAATACTTAGGTACTGGAAAAATGCATGTCTATATGTCTAGTTTGATTCACCACAAGAAGAGCCATCTATGGGAAGGAAATAGCCTTTTAATGGCCCTAAATCCTATTCATCCTACATTTACAGGATAAATATTGGTGAATCTCTCCCGAAAGAGATTAGGTGAAACTCATAAAGCAAAACTCACCTCCTATAGGCTTCTGCGAAAGTTTTCCCTCCTTACTACCCCATCTACCTTTATTGGAAATAAAAAGATGCTTGAAACACTCATAAAAAGTGGCTTCTCATCAGGCTAATTGCAGACACCACTTGAAACGAGCTACTATGAATTAAGATGCCAGGTTCCATCTACGCGTGTACTTTGTGTTCAACAGAACATGGGAACCAGGGGGAGGGACGGGGAAGGATGCAAATTGTAACAGGTTTTCCTTCCCTTGAAATTTATTTTTTTTAGAGGCAGCACATAAGGTAACACAAATAGCAACATCTCTCTCCCAAAAACCTGAAAAAGAATTCCACTGAGAGAGCAAAATTCCATTATCATAAATGGTTTGGAGTATGAATATAAGACAACAGACTTTCTCGGCTATCAGAAAGAATTGGGTACTGAGTACTTCTCTACACAGAAGAAAAATAACTGCCCTAAAAGTATAATCCAATATGTGGACCACTGAGGTATTTTATAGTGAGATTTTACTTTATTACTCAATTTTTCCTCATAGTTTCTCTCCCAGGAATAAAGGAGAAATGAGAAAATCATATCACAAGATTAATAAAACTAAGGTCCAGAAACATAAACCGACCTGCCCCAGCTACAGGGGACCCAGGAGCAGAACAAGCTTTCTGACCTCCAGCTGGTCAGTATGGCACAGCCTCGTGGTGCGGGAGAAGGGACAGAACACTAAGCCATTGGGTTTGAAGTTGCAAACTCAGTTTAAAACATAGTTCTGCCACAACTGTGAGGTCTTCGGCAGATTATTTTTAAAGTCTCCTGGAGCCTCATTTTCCTCATTTATAATATATTTCTACTAGTTCTTACTATTTCCTTGCAGCAGAAACTATCTGACTACTATAGAGACTCAGAGAGTGAAGTGTAAGAGTTCCTACGCTGTCTGGTGGCTCTTCGTAGTGACAGGACAGAGCCTCATTCCCAGGATTACCCACTGCCCTGCCTCCTCACACTCTGGTGCACACACTCCCGTTCTATGCAGAGTGGCACTGCCAGGAGCCCTTCAGCCTCAAAGTGAGGGCACAATGGGCCATCAGTGGGGGAGATGGAAGAGAACAAGATGGGAACACCTGGGTTCAAATCCCAGCTTTGCTACTTTACTTGGGAGTCTTTAATTCAGTCACCCTAAGGTTAAGCGTCTTTATTCAGTTACCTTACTTTTTGGGGCTCAAATTTCTCCTCCGTATAAATGATAAATGAAGACATGATACCTTCTTTGGCAGGTGATTGAGCAGATTAAATACAGTAACACATGTGAAAGCACCTGACACAAAGGGGGTTCTCATGAGAACCTGGCCTCTCTTCCACGCTTTAGGAAAGGTGGAAAGCTCGCGTGATGAAAGTTGTACAAGAAGGGGATTTGGGTTCCCAGGGGGCGTTTCTCAGGCCTAATTCTCATTTCTGGAGTATAAATTTTACACAGCTCACTCATTCATCAAAACCAGGAGTCCCCTCTGAACTTAACAACAGGTAAAAGCAAGGTTAACTTTTAAGGGGCTCAGAGAAAGATATCAATGTATAAAAAAATACTTAATCAATCAAAGATTTAACCAATTTCTATTTCAGCTTAATGGTCTCTGATAATAAGACAACAAAAACAAAAGAATTAGATTATCTGATTTCATCTCAGGCTTTCCCCACAAATCTAATTTTGAATTTTTGAAAGGATTGGCTGTCACATCTCACTAAAAATGTCTAATTTTTTCCATTATCAAGTAATGACTAGTGTTTCTAAAAGATGTCAGAATCTCCATGGTATTTTGCAAGCTCAAAAATGCAGGAAAGAGAGTAACGACTAAAACACTATCTTCCTCCACCACATACACCTACACACACACCCCATTATAAACACATACACAATTATACACACAAATACCCACATTCACACACTGCAGCTACCTGTTTATCCCCCATGCTCTGATGCCTGCACGGTGCAGGAGGGGGCTGTGTGCATTTCCGGAGCTCTGCTTTCATTCCATGATCTCTCCAGAATGTATCAAGAAAGGGGCAGGCATATGATATTTGTTAAAGGCTGGTTATTTTCCCTCTTTTCACAATTAGCAGTCTATGTGCTAGTGACCACCCACCACCCAGCGGTCAGAGACCCAAAGCTGCCTAAGCCTGGCTCTGGGCAGTGGGATGGAACATCTTTCTTCCAAGGGTGGTGTAACATTAGTGCTTCCCACATACAGACATGGAAATTTGGGCTTCATTAAGACTTACTAGGCAGTTAACACCAGCCACGAAATCAGAACAGATTTACCAGAGTCTCCAATTGTGTAAAGGTTACCTTTAATTACTTTCTTGGAAGAAATGATATTTAATATGCAAAATTTAATAACTTTCTAATAATAATTCCCAGTAGCCACAACATTTGCATTTCAATAAATTTAAGAAATTAGGTATGGGTAAATTTGTGGAAGCCAACTACAGCATATGTTAAACAGCATAATTACAATTTTAATAGCATGAACGTTAAGACAGATGCCTTTTCACTAGTTCATTTCAGTGACAAGGAGCTAGATTTACACATTCTCTCTAGAACCCTGGAAACGTTTGATGCCTCAACTAGAAGCCCCAATATACTGACTATTAGCTGTTCGTCTCATATAAAAGTAAATACTCTTTCCTTAAATTCCTGATAACGATATCACTGTCTAGGGTAGAACCTTGAAAACTTGAAGGTTAAATTTTTGATTATCAATGAATACCTTCATACAAATTCCAAGAACATCTATAATACAATAATACTTCAGTTTTGTTTTAAGTCATCAAATAAGCAAATATCCAAGTGAGTAATATGTAAAGATGAATGCACTGAACATTTAATATTAATCACTCTTACTGATTATCTCTGGTTTCAAAATTCAAGACAAAAAAAGATGAGTTATAAAAGAGAGCAATTACAATCTGGCATACAATTGCCCTGCAAACATTTGACTCAGCTTTAGTTTTAAAGGTATGCATTTCATTCAGTGATGGCGCCAAGGGAAAGAATAGAACAGTGTCCCACCCTCCTGAACAGCATTTCTGCACCTGCTTTGGTTTTACAAGGGCCTAGGACCTGCCTCACTGCCTGAATAATACTGTAGCTCTCTCAAGGCAGAGGTGGTTAGATCTGATTCTTTATATCTCTGGGAACCCAATACCATGCCTGGCACATATGAGGTTCTCTCCATGAACAGAACAAATTGAAACCAAACAAAATCTTTTTCAAAACATATAAGACTCCTACTTTTAACACTGGTATTAGAAAAAGACACAAGCATCTGCCTGGCTGCAGGACAATCAGGCTTTTTCTGCAACAGGCTAACAGTTTGCCTAATGGTTAAAAGCATGGGTTCTGGAGTTAGACTGCCAGGGTGTGGATCCCACTTTACTGCTTCCTAGCTGGGTTACCGTGAGAAGAGAGTTGGCCTCTCTGAGCCTTAGATTCCTCACATATTAATGAGGGTACTACTACAGAAGACTGCGATGATTAAATGAAGCAACAAATGGAAACCGTTTAACACAATACCTGGTACTTAGTAATGCTCAATAAAGTTGAGACATAATTGCTAGCATTACTATAGGTAGGTTTAACGGTTCAGGAAACATGATTTGATCCACAATATAAACTATACACTGTGTTACAATAGGGGATCAACTGAATATCCTAAGAATGCCAATCAGCTACTATTGAGAATATTTACTTTGTTTCATAATCACAACATAATTAGAAATAAGTGATAATTGTTTCAAAATGAATTTCTGAAGATAATAAGCTCTACTACATTCTATGGCCCTAAACACAAGTAATGCAGACATTAAATATAATTAAACTTGGAAAATAATTTTTGTTATGAAAGTTTTAATAAACTGTTAAGCTTATGAAATTGATTAGCACTGCGGAAAAATAACAAAAAATTAAATCATAAATTTTAATGAGTATGTATGTATACAGCTGAATATTTGTTTATTCTCTCTCTCTCTCTCACACACACACACACACCCCGCCCCCAAGAAAAAAATGCCATTTACCTATACCGGTGCTTATGACTCATGGATCCAAACTTGCTGAGTCTTCTTGACAATGAATTTGATTCATTTTCTGGCATTCTAATGAATTTTTAACAGAAAATTAGAAAAATACTCATAAATACAGCTACTTATGCAACACTTGTTCAAAAGCTGCAGAGAAAACATAGTGAAACACTAACAGCTAGTCAAAATGCTTTATTTATTCCACATATTGGCAAAAAATAGGAATCAGTTATTTTAAGCTAATATTTGAAACACAACCACACTCTAGGATTTTATATATGTATAATATCAAACTACTCAAACTTTCTGAACACTACTATACACATCACTGCCCTAGGAAGCTTTCGTTGTGAATCAACTTATTTTTTCTACTTAATCATCTTGAGAATTTTGTCACTGTGTTGATTTACCCATGCCAAGGTTTTCATGGCAGTTAATCACATCCGATGTAGTGGTTCACACTTCTTCATACAATATACCATTCAGGGCACCTTCAACAGACACCTCGATGGGGAGCTCCTCAACCCAGCCCCACTGAACTAGAAACAATACTTCAGGCTTTTTGGAGAACATCCCTCTCCCTAATACAAACTGTATAAAAGACATTGGTCATTTTATAAGAATACTTCTCCAACATCATGCTATTTGGGGAAACTGTACTATGCAAATCAAATAGGAAAAAGCAGAAAAGTTAATCTAGTTTTAAATTTAAAAACAAAAAATAAAGCTTAATGTACTACCTGATAAAATATAGTTTTACCTTTACACCATAAGGATGTGAAACAAACAAAAAGTGTCCCCACAATCCTATGGTGAATTCTCCACCCTCATCTTACTTGACCTCCCAGGAGCACACGACACAGTTTCCAGCTCCTTATTCACCATGACATTTTCCTCCCTCATTTCCCATTTTCCCACACACTCTACATTCCCTTCTCATACTCCTTGACTGGCTCTTTCGGTCCTCTAAATGCTGGGAGGGTCCCACAGCTCAGTCCTTGGCTTTCTGCTTCTCTCTCTTCACTTTTTCCATTGCTGACCTCATCTATTCCCCTTTGCCTTAAATACCTACTAAGATTACACGGCCAACCTTGGTCTTTCCAATGAGCCTTGTAAACCCAATTGCCTACTCCACATCTCCACTGAGATGGCTAATGGGCATTACAAATTTAATATGTCCACAGCAGAATGCCTAATTTTCATCAATGTCAAAACTGCACTTTTTACATAAAACTAAAAAAACTGTTCTTGACCCTTTCTTATAGTGTAAGCAAAGAAAATATCTATGTATATGTAAGCATGTATGTATATATATGATTGTATTAATATGAGCCAGAGAATTCGGTGGCTAACAAAAAATTAATAAAAGAGAAACAGTTAAAATGTCTACTTTAGACAGAAGTCTTGTTGCAAAAACAAATACGATTTTCATTCATTAGGACAATGAACAAAGCTTTCACATTAACATACCTAAAAAATGTATGATGTTCTACACTGCACTTCCAAAGATGCTTGCAGGCAGTTTTACTTCGAGCTTCAAAAAAGAATGAGGTTTCATTGCACTGAAGGAAAAAGAGAGAGAGAATATGAATTACTGACCACAACATTCTCCAGATGACAGTCACCCTCTAGGTACCAAAAATTCACGTAAGCAGAAAGAGTACTGTTAACACATCAAACAAAGAATAATTATCTCTTGGTAACTATTTCTGGAGGGTTGCCTTAAAACTACCTTCAATTAATTAAAATTACAAAATATAAGTTCCGTGTAAATCTTAGTGCTATCGCCTTTACTACCTGCTCCTACATCACCCCATGACCATGGATAGTCAGGGTGATGGCAGTGAATGTACAGCCAAGTTTTCCGTTATAAATGGGCACCAAAATAGGAAAAACACTGACCATGTGGCAGTCAATTCCCAATAAAAATAAGATGCCCATAAACCCAGTTCTTAACTGTATCAATTTCAGGGATGCAGAGGCCACACTCAAAGTGATTTCTGAAGCATCTCAAGAGGGGCCACTGGGAGGAGTGACCACCACAGCAGTGAAATCCAGGCAAGTTAAATAATGTTTCTGATTCCAAGTTTCTCCATTCTGCATCAAGTTATTGGGTGAATTAAATGAAATAATATGACAGATGTAAAGTGTCATACAATAGGTATACAAAATATTTTAACTATTATTTCAATCCAAGAGTTACTTAATTATCTATATTTAATACATTAGAAATGCAAGCAATATTAGAGGTAATTCTAATTGTGCAGAAGATACTTCTTTTTTTAAGTGACTGAATAGGAAACCAAGCAACATACAATATAAGTACTAAAATAATAAATCACAAGTGCTGTGAAGTTACATAATTGCTAATTTAGTTTCAAATAAAAACCAAACTCATGTCTCAAGTGCAGGAATGCCCCCGGAATGAGGTTTCCACGGATTCATAAACGTAAAATTGTCAGCGCAGAGGAATAACTGAAATGATTTTCCCTTCCACTTTTAACAAGGACAAAGAATTTACACGCAGGAAATTTCTCCCAAGCCCATCTGGGATGAGGCTGCTCAATGTAGGAGTTTATTTGTAAAATGAAAGGGTGTGATGAAAACAGAGCCAATATATGCATGTTACAGCAAGGCAAGCTGTAATTCCAAAACCTTGCGAGGTGGAGGAAGAAACTTCGCATGATTCCCAGGTTTCTGGCTTGGGTCTGCAAAGTACTAAAATACAGCAAGTGGCAAAAACTGGGGATTTGGTCGGCAAGGGAATGGACAATAAGTTCAGGCTATTTTGATTTTGAGGTGCCTATGGAATTGGAAACTTAAGACACCCCGTGGGCCAGTAAACAAGCAGGTGTAGACCCCAGGAAAGAGGTCATATCAGCTGGCACAGACGATTTCACCCAAGAGTGTAAACTCATGGCTCAGGAAGATCGCACAGAGTGGATAAAGGTGGAATTACAGCGAAGATGCTCGCAAAGATGGAGAGAGAGAGGTCAAAAGGGACCAGGAGGCAATGGTGTCAGAAAGGCTGGGAGAAGAGCTCAATTCTGAAGTGACCCAGAAAGGTCAAAAAGGGTTTGAGGAGAGGCTACTGCATTTCATGATAAGTAATCTTCAGTGACTTTCATGAATGGGGTAGGGATTACATAATTAAAGATGAGGAAGAAACATCAATGTATTCTGAAAGTGTTTTCCCTCAAAAGCAAAACAAATTGTGGGGAGGGGTGGGGGAGGGTACAGAGGAAATCATAGGAGATCCCTGGGGGCGGGGTGGGAAATGAAGTTTCCTGTCAGGAGATGAGAATGCTTAGCGGGGAATTTCTTTTCTTTTACTTTTCTTTTTTAATATATAATAGATATGCTTGGTACAAACACCAAAAGTTACCAAAGCAGATAAACAAAGATAACTACATCTCCCACCGCTGTCCCCAATTCCCCTCCCCGGAGACAACCACTATAAGAGTTTCTTATGTAACAGGTGGGAGTTTTTAAGGTCAGTGCATTATCCCAAAATATAACGCACAGATCATTTATTTTAAAATAATTTTGCTTGTGATTGCATTCTATCAGGATGAACCATTAAGAGAAAGTGAGTACAGGACAGGCTTCCCCCCACACACCACGTTCCTTAGCATGAGCTCCCCCATCTCCCTGTGCTTTTCAACAGCCCAAGCCCTGAGGGCGGCAGGACACACAGGGCATTATCACCGACAGGAAATGGTGGCTGGTGATGTCTACTCTGTGACACAGACACTTTCACATTTTAGCAAGAGCGCCCACAAACAACGTGGACATTTACAAACCTAAATCAAACTTTCAAAAAGTTACTACATATAATCCAGATTTCCAACAGTGGAGAAGAAACAAGCATTCAGTCTTAAAAATAAAATTAAGTGAATCTCCTCAAACTTTTCATGGACTGGTTTCCACTTTATTCTTCACATAAACGTCTCTATTCTTTTGCTTTTCAAATAGAGGCCTGGTCTCAGGATATCTAATTTTTAACACATTTTTTTAAACTACCATCACTTAATGGAAGGATAAAAGGTATTTAAGATCCAACCAGAATTGGGTTTTCTCAAGTTTCCTTGGGTACAAAATACATTAAAGGAAGAAAAGAGCCCCCCACAGGCCTCCTAATTCCTTCTGCCACGTGCGAACAACAAGCATGAACTCATTCCCCATTTATACAGGGCTTGAAGACCAGCAGCTTGTTTTTTATCCCATTGTTAGCAGAATGATCCAAATACTAACAGGAAGGTTACATAACCTAAAAAGAAGCCAGGTATTCTGTATAAATTCTGTATATTTTTGCCACTTACAGCAACTGCTGGCATGAATTAACTGAGGCAATATTTCAAATATCTTTATTCCCCCCACTCTCCTACCCACCAAACCTTTTCCAAACAGACACACCAATCAGCACCTTTCCATTCATTCATGTAAAGACAAGCAGCTGCTCCACTTACGTTCATTCCAACCTACTGCTAAAATACTTTATCCAAGCATCCAATGCTTGCTTTTGACAAAATTACTCCAACACCTTCACAGCTTTGGTCATTTCATGCCAGAAGCAAAGCTATCATCTGAATCTTTTTTATTTCATAAACTGATGAAGCTTAAATTCCCTGTAACTCAGGTATCATGTGGGAGTTTCATTACTCTGTGGATCTCTGGGTTAACTTGGCTAAAACCCCCAATTCCATCACTTGTAAGAATTCAGGACCTGATTGTATTATATCGTCGAATTCCCAACTCCCTCTGGTCTTCTCAGTCTATCTTCCCATCTTTGCTGGCTGTGTTTCTCTTAGTAAGCTTACAAGAAATAAGTCTACTTTAGCCTGGCTTCTCCTAAGAATATTGAGATGATTGACAGGGTCATGGCGGGGCTCCCACAGCAAGCTGCACAGCAGCTTACTCTCCCTGGGCTCACTCAAGCGTCACTGCTCTCCCGAGGCTGACCCTCCTCGTCACACACAGCCCACACTCTGGCTGGTTCCTCCGTTTCCGTCTTGGGAAGCATCCACGACTGGACAGTCCGCCTTCCTCATCCTCCCTAGAATTATGGGGATGAACATCCTCTCAATCCTATTATTGTACATTTGTCCCACCTCCAAGGTCACCAGAAGTAACTCAAAGCACATTGCAAAGGTCAAATATTTAAGAGTAAAAGAAATTAGGACTTCTAACAATACTAAGATGCAATCATCATATAAATACTGGAAAGGCCAATAGGAGAGAGGTTTCTTATCAATGACCTATAGAGCTAGAAGGGTGGCTGAAAAGACGTGTGAAGATTACAAGTCTAAGATATTATGGGATTATTTATTTTTTTTACATTCAATCTCTACAAGATTTATATTTACTTGGCAATTGTTAACTTACTTTAGGCACTACAGGGAAAAAACCAAAATCATCATAGGACTGATAGCAAATGACAGAAATAACTTACTTATTGATAAAGCAAAAGAAGGCAAGTTGTGGAACTGAAAAAATTTTATCCTTCAACTGAAAAGAGATACCAAAGAGAGATCATGAAATGTTAAGCGTTTTGAGAAATTTTATCTTTATAAATGGTGAACTGAATGATTGCAGTTCTAAAAGTTGAACTATGTGCGTGCATGTGATAGAGTGGGCACAATGTCTGTTTTAATGACTTCCCCTGTATTTTCCATTGCTTTCTCTTCTAGGCATCTTGATTTCAAACCTAGCTAATTCAGAGTGAGCCCTGCAACAAAAATTTACCAGTCTTCTTATTACTTGGGAAAGGAATTTCAAAACACTGCATAAAATATTATCTTTCAAGCTTTTTCTTTACATAGTCCTCCCTCAAGAGTGTTTCTTATAACACTAGTGTCTTGTGATATTGGTATAAGAGTTCCATGGTCAAGTAAGTCTGGGAAACACTGGGTTAAACATCAGATCTTTTAATGTACTAACATGCACTGGGAATCTCCAAGAGCTGGGAGGGTATTGGTGTTCCCCTGATTTATATGAGCAAAAAACTCTGTTTCAAAGAAGTGCTTTTTGAGTACTCTGGCTTAGAAAATATTGCACTACTCATAAACACCCCTACACACACAAATACATATTTTGTAAAATTGTTTCTGAAATGCATGTTTTGAATTAAAAATCACCGTGCATTTCAGCAGAACACTTGGAGAATAAAATTAATTTCTATTCCTGCATACATGTTACATTTTACAATAAAAGAACAAAAATAGCAAAAATATTCCAGTACTCTTTTGTCAGCTGTGTGGGTTATGTTCCAAAATATATACTAACTGTGAAAAACCTTTTTACCTCTTTTACAGATGAATAAATTGACTGCTTGATAAATAATTCTATACAACTCTTTCTAGTTCATAGAAACATAAATTATAGGGTAGGAAAGGATGTGTTAGATGGTGCTGCTTCTCCTCTTTTATTTTTTTCTCCCAAAAATTCAAAAAGAAAAAATATCAGGCAAAACATTAGAGAATATTTATATCACGTTTCAGTAAACTTTGAAAACTACTTATTATGTCGAGCTTATTTTGCTTCCTATTTGAAGAAATTCACAGATACAAACCCAGGATTCCAGATGGTTTGCTTTTGTTATTGCTGTTTTTATTCTCTCTCTTCCTCATCTGCTCTTTAGATAAACTATAGCACTTACTAAAATGTCAGCATTTCTCTTATACTTGCAGATTTAATTCTTTAATGATAATTAATCTTTATTCCCAATCTTACAAATGTTAAGAAAATTCAATAAATGTTGTTTAAGCTTGTTAAAATAAAGCCGTATCTGGTAAGATCAACCGATATTCTTTTTTTTTTTTTTTTTTTAAAGATTTTATTTTTTTCCTTTTTCTCCCCAAAGCTCCCCGGTACGTAGTTGTATAGTCTTCGTTGTGGGTCCTTCTAGTTGCGGCATGTGGGACGCTGCCTCAGCGTGGTTTGATGAGCAGTGCCATGTCCGCACCCAGGATTCGAACCAATGAAACACTGGGCCGCCTGCAGCGGAGCGCGCGAACTTAACCACTCGGCCACGGGGCCAGCCCCATCAACCGATATTCTTAACAATTTTTATAGCAAGGTTTAAAAATTTCTTCCAAACAAATGGCCTATGTGTTCAAATTATAGAGGAAGTCAACAAACATACTCGCAAGTGAAGCAAAGGAAAAGCCATGGACCTGGAAGCCCTGGTTCCCCTCCCTGCCTGGGCACAAGCTAGTCACCAGCTGAGACGGTCAAGCACAAGGTGCGCCCGGAGCCCTTTCCTGTGCAAACTTCAGTAGCTCTAAGAGGCATGAGGCCAAGACAGTTCTGATACAGAGACATGTACCAGGTGCCTACTGCACGTCCAACTGTGGACTAGGTGCTTTCAACCTCACAACAACCCTGTAAGACAGATTTTATCACCCTCACTTTATACACAAGGAAATAGGTTAAATGCTATTCAGTGAATTGTCCAAAGGTAGATAAGTGGGAGGTATGTACTTAAACCGGACTATTTGACCCCAAGTCTAGCAGGCCATCACTCAATCTGAAAGACTCCAAACCAAACTGTCACGTGCCATCAGGATCCAAATATTACTAACAAGTCACACTTGGGAATACTTGGGGGGAACATATTAAATCTACAGTTCCAGGTATGCTCATACATTGTAGTTGGAAATGCAAAATGGCACAAAAACTATTGGGGGGGGGGGGGCGGTTGGTGAGGAAATGGCCCTATCTAACAAAACTACACATGCACAGACCCTTTGAACAAGCAATCCCACTCCTGGGAATGTATCCCAAAGATACTCCTCCAACAATATAAAGATACATATGCACAACGTTATTGACTGAAGAAAACTTTATTAAAAACTACCTAAATATCCCAGCATAAGAGATTGGTTGAATAAACTATGGAACTTACATTCAATGGAGTACTACACAGCTGTACCAATGAACGAGAAAGCTGTCAATGAACTGACAGAGATTTCTAGGAGCTATGACTAAGCAAAAGAAAAACAAAGTGCAAAAGCATATATAGTATTCTATCTTTTAGGTAAGGAAGGAAATATGTATGCTGATCTTTACAAAAAGAAACACAGGAAACCCCAGGTCCAGATGGCTTCCCAGGGGAATTCTACCAAACTTTCAGAGAGGATTTAATACGTATCCTTCTCAAGCTAGTCCAAAAAATTAGGGAAGATGGAACACTTCCTAACATTCTACAAGGCCAACATCACTCTGATACCAAAGCCTGACAAGGACAACACAAAAAAGGAAAACTACAGGCCAATGTCGCTGATGAACATAGATGCAAAAATCCTCAACAAAATTTTGGCAACCTGAATTCAGCAATACATCAAAAGTATCATATATCACGATCAAGTAGGTTTCATACCAGGGACACAGAGATGGTTCAACATCCACAAATCAATCAACATGATACACCACATCAACAAATTGAGGAATAAAAAACACATGATCATCTCAATAGATGCAGAGAAAGCATTTGACAAGATCCAACAGCCATTTATGATAAAAACTCTTAACAAAATGGGGATAGAAGGAAATTACCTCAACATAATAAAGGCCATATATAACAAACCCACAGCCAATATCATACTCAATGGGCAGAAACTGAATGCCATCCCTCTGAGAACAGAAACAAGACAAGGGTGCTCACTATCACCACTCTTATTCAACATAATACTGGAGGTTTTGGCCAGAGCAATTAGGCAAGAGAAAGGAAGAAAAGCAATCGAAATAAGGAGTGAAGAAGAGAAACTCTCACTGTTTGCAGATGACATGATCTTATATATAGAAAACCCCAAAGAATCCATCAGAAAACTAATAGAAATAATTAACAACGGCAGTAAAGTTGCAGAGTACACAACTTACAAAAATCAGTTGCTTTTCTATACTCCAATAACAAACTTACAGCAAGAGAACTCAAGAATACAATTCTATTTACAATTGCAACTAAAAGAATAAAGTACCTAGGAATAAATTTAACCAAGGAGGTGAAGGACCTATACAATGAAAACTATAAGATATTACTGAAAGAAATTGATAATGACATAAAGAGATGGAAAGAGAGTCCACGCACATGGATTGGAAGAATAAACGTAGTTAAAATGTCCATACTACCCAAAGCAATCTACAGATTCAATGCAATCCCAATCAGAATCCCAAAGACATTCTTCACGGAAATAGAACAAAGAATCCTAAAATTCATATGGGGCAAGCAAAGACCCTGAATTGCTAAGGCAATCCTGAGAGAAAAAGAACAAAGCTGGAGGCATCACAATCCCTGACTTCAAAATGTACTATAAAGCCATACTGATCAAAATAGCCATGGTACTGATACAAAAACAGGCACACAGATCAATGGAACAGAAGTGAAAGCCCAGAAATAAAACCACACATCTACAAACAGCTAATCTTTGACAAAGGTGCCAAGAACATACAGTGGAGAAAAGCTAGTCTCTTTAATAAATGGTGTTGGGAAAACCAGACAGCCACACGCAAAAGAATGAAGATAGACCATTATCTCACGCCAGACACAAAAATAAACTCAAATTGGATCAAAAATTTGAAGATAAGTCCTGAAACCATAAAACTCCTGGAAGATAATAGAGGTAGTACACTCTTTGACATCAAACTTAAAAGGATCTTTTCGAATACCATGTCTTTCTCAGACAAGGGAAACAAAAGAAAAAATAAACAAGTGGGAGTTCATCAGACTAAAGAGCTTCTCCAAGGCAAAAGCAACTAGAATCAAAACAACGAGACAACACACCAATTGGCAGAAAATATTTTCAAATCATATACCTGACAAGGGGTTAATTTCCATAATATATAAGGAACTCACACAAGTGAACAATAAAAAAACAAACAGCCCAAGCAAAAAATGGGCAGAGGACATGAACAGACATTTTTCCAAAGAAGATACACAGACGGCCAATAAACACATGAAAAGATGTTCAACATCACTAAGCATCAGGGAAATGCAAATCAAAACTACAGTAAGATACCACCTTATGCTTGTTAAAATGGCTATAATCACTAAGACTAAAAATAACAAATGTTGGAGAGGGTATGGAGAAAAGGGAACCCTCAGACATTGCTGGTAAGAATGCAAACTGGTGCAGCTACTATGGAAGACAGTATGGAGACTCCTCAAAAAACTAAAAACAGAACTACCATACGACCCAGCTATCCCACTACTGGGTATCCACCCAAACAATTTGAAATCAACAATCCAAAGTAACTAGGCACCTCTATGTTCATTGCAGCACTATTCACAATAGCCAAGATGTGGAAACAATCCAACTGCCCACTGACTGATGATTGGATAAAGAAGACGTGGTATACATACACAATGGAATACTACTCAGGCATAAAAAAGACAAATTCATACCATTTGTAACAACATGGAAGGACCTGGAGGTAATTATGCTAAGCAAAATAAGCCAGACTGAGAAAGACAAAGACCAGATGATTTCACTCATATGTAGAATTTGAACAAACCCACGGACAAAGAAAATAGTTCAGTGGTTACCAGGGCTAGGGGGTGGGGAATGGGCACAGGGGGTGAAGGGGAGCACTTATGTGGTGACAGTCAAGAAATAATGTACAACTGAAATCTCACATTGATGTAAACTATGATGAACTCAAAAAAAAAAAAGAAAAAGAAACACAGGGAGGATAAACCATAAAACACTTAAGTTGGTTACCTACGAGGAAGGATAGGGTAACAGGACTGAAGGAACATGGGAGTTACTGATACTTCTCTGAGTGTGCCTTTTTTGTGTAGTTTTGACTTTTGGAAGCAGGTTAATCTTCTACATCTTCAAAAAATGAAATTGAATAAGTAAGAATGTGAAGTGGGACTCATAACTTAAAGCGAACTGATGCAAGTAAACCTAACCAGATTTCAAACGAATACCATAACCACAGTAACAGGGAAGGAAGAACCAACCCAAGTAAATCTTGAACACAGGATTTAACTATATGCCCTCAGTCTTCACAAGGTGGTAGGTGAGTGAAAGAACTGCAAACAACTGTCAAATTTAGTGATTTAGCCAAAGCAATTCTGAAACTATTTAAGATGTATTTTAGAATTGAGCAAAAGAGTAAATGTGTTACTGTTGTTGGGAGTCAAGTTTGTCAAGGACATACAAACATGAAATGAGGGAAGGGAAGAAAGAACCCTGAGGGGATGGACAGAAACTGGAGGTATCGTATGAACTCATGATTTCTAAAAAATATGTATAAGTATGTGTCCAAGCACGTTAAATGCACACACATGTTTGTTTGTATGTGTATATATGCATGCATATATTCTCTAGCTCTGTCCACTGAAAAGGTCAAGAGGCAAAGTCACCCCAGTAGCAATGACCACACCTAGCACCCAGATACTGACCCTTCCCCATGAAAAAAAAAAACAGCGTTCCTTGGAGAAATGGCTGAAAACAGGGTGGGTGAAGGGTAGGTACAAGATGTACCTGAAACACCAGATTGTACCAAAAAGGAAGAAAGTGCCAGAAAATGATAGAGGCAGGTCAAAAGGGCACAACAGCCAGATACAAGGGGCTCCCATTGACCAAATCTAGCAGAACTTGAACGCCAACAGTTAGGTACAGTAATGTATCATAAACCACTGAATAAAAACAGGAATTAATAAGTCTGTGCCAATAACAGATAAATAAAAGAGAAGGTGGGGCTCTCGCTTACAGTGGAAAGCCAAGAACTGACTGATAAACACGGAGAGAGTGGGAAAGCTGGAAAATCAGCATTTTGCAAGTATCATAGAAAAAGATTGAATCAGGGAAGAATCCTCAACGAATGTTAGACCTAAAGGGAAATTTTTAAGAGGAAGAGGTATGTGCATTGATTTAAAGTACTTCCCCACAGATCTATAGTGGAGAAATCAGGCAACACTGTGACTGGGTGACCAAACTTAACATAAGCAATGAGACAGATGGTCATCACGCGCCTCGAGATGTGACACCCCTGGAAGGACACAACTTCACCTGTGCCACTTTCCAGCTGAGAACACAGAACCTCAGTCTAATCACAGGGAAACCTCAGACAAACACGAAATGAGAAGCCTTCTATTTTTAAAAAGTGGGGTAGAACTGCATTCTTCAAAATGTCAATGTCAAAAAAGACAAAGAAATCCTACGAAAATGTTCCAGATTAAAGGAGGCTAACTGGATTCTATATTGGAGGGGAAAAATGCTGTAAAGGACATTACTAGGTCAACCAACAAAACTGGAATATAGAAGGTAGATGACAAAAGCACTATATTAACATAAGTTTATTAAGTTGATAACTGTACTGTGGTTACATCAGAGAATATCCCTCTTCTTAGGAAATACACACTGAAGTATTGAGACACATATGACACATGTAACTCCCAAATCATTCAGAAAAGAATTGTGTGTGTGTGTGTGTGTGTAGAAAGAGAACACAAATAATAAAGGAAATGGAGTAAAATGTTAACAAGCCAATCTGAGTAACAATAGGTGAACATGTTGTTATATTTTAATTTTTGAAACTTTTTGTAAATTTGGAATTATTCAAAAGAAAAGATTTTTTAAAAATCTATGTTCCATTTCAAATGTGAAAGGAACCCCTAGCGTACATCAGTGAGGACTCTTGGGCTTGTTGACGAACAGTGACAACTCCTGGCCACCATCACTTCCTGTATATTCTTCTCAAAGCAGGTCTGAGAGTTCGGCCAAGTGGATCTGATTACTCAAGGCTAGAACTGCCAGGAACCTTTTGATTCTACTTCCTGTCATGCTGGGTAAGTTTAGCTGAGGTTAGTTTCATGATGCATTATACATAAAAGAAATCACAGCATCATTTATTCACTCTTTCATTTATTCAACAAATGTGCTTATTACATGCCAACTTCTGGACCTACTGCTGGGGACTGCACTCTCTCCCGTTGAAGAAACCAAGAATTCTGGGTATGATCCTAAACTTGCCCCTATTTTTCCATAAAAATATTCAATCGCCACCAATCAGAAGCAATCTTACCTCCTAAATGCCTCCCACATCTGCCCACTTCTCTCGAACCTTGCAGAGACTACCCTCTTGTCATCTCCCCCTAATCAGTGCGAGGCTCCTAACTTGTCTGCCTCTTCTTACCTCCCTGTTCCACCTGCAGCAAGAGTGCTCTTCCTGAAATGCAAATCAGATCACAATGGGTGAGGCCCAGGGCTTGATATCTCCCAGTTTCCCACCAGTCCTCAAGGCCATCAGCCACGGTTAAGACTGAGCATGTGCACAAAAGTAGGAGAGGCCTTCTCCCAGGAAGGGTAAGACTGAACTAGTGCACTGGAATGCCTCACTTCTCCTAGGCCTTCTACCCTCACCACCAGGGGGGATGGGCACACACGGAAACCCAACCCTTTTTCCCTTCCAACATTCACAGCCTCTCCATCTGCCTAAATCCTCTGGACCTAATCTCATTATGCTCCTTATCTCTGTTTATGTCAGTCACCCCCAAATAACGCTCCACACAACCCCCTAGTCTGTCCCCTTCTCCCACTACTACCCAACTCCTGGAACTGTTCCTTCATGCGCACTGGAATTCATGGCCTATCATCAGCAAAATCCCCTCGCTCCTCAGTCTGTCTCTTACATTGCCTTCACCCTCTTGTGCCAGTAGAAAGCTGGCTCTTCCCTGGGGACACTGTCTCAACTGCAGTCCTCTCAAGCGGTGACCGTGCCTTTTGCACCCACTGTTCTTGTACACTGGGCCTGAGAGTGCAGGAGAACTCTCCTTGCTCCCCATTGATGCTTTCAGATCATTCTCTCTCCTTACCCCCAAAACTCGCAGCTTTGAACCTCATCAGATCACATCATCTGCAATCTCTATGGTGGCTGTCAATCTTAAAGCCATCTCCCTCACATGTCGATGCTACTGCAGTCCCTGTCACTCTCTCCAATACTACTCCTGTGTTAATTATCGGAAATCTCAATATATAATATAAATGATCCCTCCAACACCCAGACATCTCAGTTCTTGAACTTCTCTCCTCCAATGATGTTGACTTCCTCTCTATCCCAGCCGCTCACTCCCATGTTCATATCCCTAGAACACGGCTTCTCAGCTGCGGCACTATTGACATTTGTGGGGGGCCATCCTGTGCCAATTTACAACATATTGTAAAAATGCTGAGCAGCATACCCAGCCTTTACCCTCTAGATGCCATCCTGAGGGTAGCATCCCTGCCCCACCCAGCACCATGACAACCAAAGGTGGAGGCAGGAGGTGAGAGGTAGCTGCCACCAGTTGAAAACCACTGCTCTAGGACTTTGCATTTACAATAACTGAAGCCCCTCCATAACCTCAAAGCCCAGCACCCTACTGTCTGGGCACTACCCTCTCTCCACCTCACTCCCTCCAGTACTCCACCTCCAACAATCTCTCAACTCCACCAGGACCTTCACCCACAGATCCTACCACTACTGTTTCACTGTCCTCATTCACCAACTTATCCAGTTTCATTCCATGGTAAATCACTATAATTGCTCCCCTGCCTCACTGGATGCCCTTGCCCTTCTCTCTCTTTATTACCGTCTTGACAAAAACAGCTCTCCACCTGCTTTGGGCCCGCACCACTGCCACTGAATGCGGGTGGAGAAACACGCACTGGGACTGGGCTCACTTTAAATTCACGACCCTCCATATTACCAAGCTATCATATGATATCAAACCACATGTCCATTTTCTCTCTAAAATTACTATTTCATACCTTCTTCTTCCTTCAGACTCCAACACTTCCTCCCCAACCTCAGTCTCAGCTGATGACCTTTTTACCTAGTTCCCTCAAAATAAAAAGCAGAACAATCATAAGAGAACTATCCACATACCCTAATCTACATTCCCATGCTCCATCTTCCTGCCTGTTAACCACAGATGAACTGTCTTGGCTGCTCTCTAAAACCAATCCCTCCATTTATACACTAGATGTCATCCCCACCATTCATTCCAGCAATTCCCTCTCTCCTACATCATCAAGTTTTCACCATATATTTGATCATTCTCAACAGGGTATAAATGTGCTATTATTCCTTCCAACTTAAAAAACAAAAGAAAAAACATCTCCTCTGCCAGCTATCTTCCTATTTGTTTCTCTTTGTGCCAAAACTCCTCAAAACAGTTGTCTACACTCACCATCTCCAATTCCACTCCTATTACCTCCTTCTGTATTTTTTCTTAATTAATCTGCATCAATTTAGGTGTTCATTCTCTCATTAATGGACTTTTGGGTTTTTTGGGTTTTTTTACTTTCACATAAGTGCTGCAATGAACATACATGTCCCTTGTGATTCTCTAGGGGACACAGACCTAAGAGTAGAATTGCTGGGTTAAAGCTCACTCTTCAATCTACTAAACCTGGTCTTATCAATGACCTCCTACAGTCCTAAATTTAGCAGTCAATTCTCAGTCTTTCTCTTAATTGACATATCAGCATCATCCTCACTCACGTAATACAAAAGTTTTACAAGGCAAAAGTTGAGGACAATTAGTGTTCTTTCTACCTCCCTGGTTGTTCCTTCTCAGCTTCCTTTTCTGGTTCTTTCTCCTCCTATCTAGACACATTCTCCTAGTGACCTCCCACAGTCTCAGGGCTTTGAATACCAGGATATGTCATTCATTCTCAAATCTGAATATTCTCCCCAGACTTTGGTCCCCAACTCCAGACTCATACAACCCACTTCTTAAATGTCTCCACTTAGCTGTATAACAGACATCTCAAACTCAACATGTTAAAAATGGGACTTCTGATCTTCCCCCTAAACCTGCTCTACTCACAGCCTTCCCCACCTCGCTTGATGGCAGCTCCATTCTTCCTGCCCTTCAGGCCAAACACCTCTAAGCCACCAGGACCTCTCTCTCTCATACATCCCCACATCCACAAAACCATGTGGCTAAATCCAGAATCCAACAGCTTCTCACCAATTGCTACCCTGGTCTGGGCCTCTGTCATCTCTTGCCTGGATTTTTGAAATAAGCCTCAGTTGCTGAATGAGTGAACAAGCAACAATCTTTGCTGTCTAGGCATTCAGTGAAAAGCCTCCATTTGATAACAGGCTTTGAAAAAATTTAAACCCCTGATAATAATGACATATTCTTAAAACCAAGAGCTAACACATAAGTGGTGGAACAATAGTGATATTTTCACTAAAATCAGAAATCAGTCAAAGATGCCTTATATTGCTAGATCACCTAACACTCTTCTAGAAGTTCTGACCAACACTATAAAATATGAAACATAAATAACAGAAATGAGGGAACAAATTATTTTTATTTGTGAGTGATACAATTATATACTTATAAAAATTTATGAGAATCAAATTAAGAACCCACGGCTAGAACACAAGAATTCAGCAAAATGGCCAGATTTGAGATGAACATAAAATTCCACAGCTTTCACTTCTACTAGTAAAAATCAGTTACAAGATATAATAGGAGGAAAAAATTCACCCACAATATTAAGAAAAAAAAGTAAAACATAAAAATAAAACACTATCAAAGGCCATATAGGCACATATGAATAACATAATAAAAGGAGCAATGGTTATGATATTAAGTATAAAATCTGTGTACAAAAACCACATAGGGCATGATGTATGTCCATGTATATATACCTATTATACATTTACTCTAATGGGGAACAAATCTGAAAGAGATTGTACCGAAGTAATAATCACTACCTCTGAATTTTAGGTTAAAAGATAATTTTAATTTTCTTCTTTACAGTGTATTTCCCAGATTTTCTACAATCATCATGTAAAGATCTTCCTACAAAAAGTTTAGATTTTTTTATGAAGTATTATTTAAACTACACTACGTATTTTGAAGCTTAAATAAGGCATAAAAATATTTATAATAATTAGCTTCTCAATCTGTCAGAGGGATAAATTTTTACGAAACCAGTATTTAGTTGCAGACACTTATTTGTTGCTCTCTCAAAAATGAATCACTGAACTCTTTAAGGTTATATCTGAGAAAGCTGAGATTGTTATTTATGGATGCAAAGTAATAGATCAACAGATAAACAGTACATGTTAATACATTATTCGTCTTTATTATGATATGTTAACGTGTATGCTGGACACAGTTAACAATAAAAAGTGGATTTGAACAGTGTTTGTGGCTTAGTGTGACACCAGCCATATCTTTTATCTGTAGGACATCGCTGTTCTTTTGGCAACTGAATCTCTGAACTCAGCCCTCACAGCGCTGAACATGCTGAGTTAAGTTTCTGTGACCTCACCAGCCAACCAGAAAACCAGCAGAATAAGCATTTCAACCATTTTTCAAGCTGACTGTGATTATTGTTCCAGGTGATGGGTTTCAGGGGGCTTTTTAATTTAATCTATGATTACAGTTAGGCCTCCATAATAATCAACTTAATTCTACCATGATGTAAATCACTGCCTCACAGAGAAGTACCCTGGTGGAGGAAGGAGAAAGACTCCGCAAAGCAAGAATGCTCAGGAAACGAGTGCTTTGGTTAAATTAATGTGCTATTTAATACATTTTTAGAAAAAACCCCTTTGATTCAGGCCCGAGTTATGCGACCTGCTTTGCCACCTTAAAAAAGATCACTGACACTACGCTTAACGACCAGGAGTATGCAGTACCTGCGGCCACACCCACACAACCACTCCTCTTTAGAGCTGCAGAAGGGACTAGGGCTGAGCTCAGTGTGTACGAAACCAGGTCTTGCCATGGAGACCACCATGAAAAAACCAAGATGAAGGGGCCAGCCCGGTGGTGCACCGGTCAAGTTCACACATTCCTCTTTGGCAGCCCAGGGTTTGCCGGTTGGGATCCTGGGTATAGGCCTACACACTGCTGTATGCTGTGGTAGGCGTCCCACATATAAAGTAGAGGAAGATGGGCACGGATGTTAGCTCAGGGCCAGTCTTCCTCAGAAAAAAGAGGAGGATTGGCAGCAGATGTTAGCTCAGGGCTAATCTTCCTCAAAAAAAATAAATAACATGAAGATATCCATTTTGTTGTTTTCACCTAATAATGAAGAAATCTAAGAAGCTGAAAGTTTAAGTTAGCTGACTAACAAATATTTATCCTGAGGCAGAAGATGACATTTTAAGGCACTGTAATAATAACATAAAAGTAGTTCACCAGAGGACCTCACTCACAAAAATAACCTAGCTATAAGAGGAAAAATGACTCTGAATAGTAGTAATGCTTTCAGGAAAAGTCATCATTTTATCACATTCTTATTAAAAACTTGAAACATTTTTTTCAATGTATTGAACAGACCTTACTCACTGCATTACTAAGTCACATGAAACCAGAGGCAGGATAGGGAGAAAACTGTATAACCCTACTATCTAACTAGCTATTCTACTTTTTGAATAATTTTAATTCGACTTTATATTAAAACATCTTTTAAGACTGATGTGTGTAATTACAGGAGTTGAAGAAAACTGGATTTCCTTCCAACCAGACCATTAAGAACTACTATGAGGTTTTTGGACTATCATTTCTTTAAAAATCTGGAATTTCCCCTCTTTACAAGTTCAAACTCATTTCAAAATCCAACTTTAATTTTATCAATAAATGGCAGCATGTCACACAGTTCAGGGAGGGAGCAGTGTATTTTCTCTAGAAGAACAAATAGTGGCATCAATCAGCTTTTCTGATTTGGCAGCACATAACCTCAGCAGATCAGTCCATTGATCATTTGACAGATGTTTAGTGAGTATCTGCTACATGGGGCCTATGACAGATACTCTGCTCCAGCTGTAGTTGCAACCATGCCTTTCCTATGGATGCATAAGCACAGAGTTTATTTACCTCTTTTTTACAACAAGTATCTCATCAGAAAGTCAATTCAATGCCATTCACTTAGGTTTTTGTTCTGCATAAAATTGGTATCAAAGAGACAGAAGGGGATTCTCCTATTTTCACTCATTTATCCAATAAACTGGATTATAGTCATAGCACTCCAAGGGAGCATTATTTTCACAGGTAGATTAAAGGAAGCTTTCACATCCGTGCTTTCTTTTGCCCAGTTTCCTAACAGCTACCTGTCAAGGCATGAAAGCACCTTCAGACTCTGATAAACTGTACCCATTACCCCAGCACCCCTGGAGGACACTGCCAAGCTGCAGAGAGAAGTTCAGCATTTCTGTACCCCCGCCTTACACTCTCCCTTGAAAGCGTCCAGAATTTCCCATCTGGTTTATCTACCATGCTCAACTAGGGAAGGAACAGAGGTGTGACTTCCCTACAGGTTGTTTAATTTACTTTGGGACAAAATTAGACACTTTTTATCCTGTATACAGGCTGCACCCTTCTGATTATATGAATCCTACCTTCACAGAACGGAAGAACAAATTACACTAATAATGATAATCACCTCCTATTCTCTCCTGTGCCCTAGAAAGTTTTTTCTCCTTTGTTAAAACTAAAATGACATTTCTCCATTATCACCTTACTCATTTCTACTCCTCTTTGCTTTCCTTGAGAAAAACTGTTCACGTGAGTCCATTCACCTGGTTCCATGTGGCTGCAGCTGAAGAAAACACGGCGGTTTTACTTCGCCACGTCTAAGTTATCAATGAGCAGACAAGACTTCCCTTCTCAGTTAAGCTGAGTGCTAAACAAAAACTTACATCTTTTCCCAGTACTCTGAGTTCAAACTGTGTCTCCTTGAAGTGAACCTTTGTAATTCGAGGCCTGAAAAACAAAGCAGACGGTGATGGTGTTGCCGTTTTTAAGAATTAATCTTTCAGAAATTCTGAGAAGTATCCAGTGGAAAAAGACTGGTTCCTACTGGCTCCCTTAGATACTGCTGCAGTAATGGTAGAGAGTTCCCTGTCCATCCTTTCTCTGGACATCCTCCTAAACAAATCTCCCTTCTCATTCCCCTGTGCTTCTCCCCTGAATGCAGACAAGCTTGGAATCCCCAGACCCCGGCAGAGCAGCCTTCCCACTTAGTGTAGTGCTATAGGACCCCCAGTCTCTCTCAGATCCTTTCCCACTCAGAGTTAGAACTCAGAGTAATCCCGGGCCCACAGCCCACCCACACATACTAGAACGGGTAGGAAACCCTACTACCTACAGTTTCCACGGACAAGAGAGTCCAGAATCACAGTACCTGAAATTTACAGAGAAACTATATACTGAGACAACATTGGAAGAAAATTTATACCCAAATTCACTCATATATTGATCAACCACTGGAAAGGTACCTGTTTTCTTTCCCCCAACCCTGTCACTGACACATAAGCCCCACGAGCCCAATACACACAGAGTAGAACTTTAATACCAACTCTGCCCTCAAGTTATACTTACCAGAAATACTTCCCCACTTGCTTTTTATTCTTGTAGACAACTACACCAACTGGAGTTAGTCCCAAAAAATACTCAGATTTGTTTTCTCCCTGCAAAAAACAAACACATGCCTATAACCATGAATTTATTCACATAAAAGCTCTTTGTTAAACTCCAATTGGCCATACAAACATAACTTGTTACATTAACATTGCATCTAGTTTTTGAGAGCCACCAGCTTAGAAAGCTAGCTAAGCTACAATGGTAGCTAACTTGCTTATTTTTTTCAAAGTTTTTAAGAAAATTTTTCTTAGTGCATTCATACTTGTAACTTCAGTTCATTAAAAGAACCTGGACTACCAATCAGGCCACTGACCCACTCACCCCATGTTGCCTCTACAGTAGTGTTCAACCCTGGCCACACATTAATTGGAATCACCTGTGCAGCTTAAAATGTTGATGCCTGGGTGCTACTACCGAAATGAGAATCTGTAACGGGGCCCAGGCATCAAAAACACATAAATGCTCCAGGTGATTCTCCTGTGCAGCCAAGGATTGAGAGCCACTGGGTTCTATCAAGGGTCCCTTCCAAGGGCTCATCTTGACCTCACCCTCTGATGTGGCCCTGAATCACCAGGACTGGTTCACCAACACCCTCTCCAGAAAGTTCAGGCACCGCCTGCACGCACACACTTGGATTTTGTAAGGTCTCTCTCATGTTCCTTCCTACTTCCATTTATGACTTTAAGACTGCTCAAAAATTTAAAATTACAATCTCTCTAGTACAGACTGGAGACCCCTAATTTCTAGCCTATGATAAATCCCAGTTAAGAAAATGGGATTCTGAAATCAAAAAGTCACAGAGTGGGTACCAAGGACATGCACAGAACTGTCCGTTTGTATTAATCTTACTTCTACTCTAAGGTCAAATAATAGCCTGCAAAGTCACATTCCCAAGGAACACAAGACAACTAATACGTTTTGGAAGGATACCACCTGTTGCCCACTTTCAGTACGAAAAAGTCAACCTTAAAGGAATGTATGAAGATTCTAATGAATCCAGTTCATTTGCCACAAATTCCAACTAACCGCAAAAAAAGTGTTTGTCAATCAGGAGAAACATTACCCAAATACAGGAGTATTTTGCAGAAGACTTTCTCTTTATACATTTCCTATAAAATATATTTTTTAAAAAACTGAAAACCTAACAAGATTAATGTGGCTAGAAAAAGATAACTATTCCACAAAGTTTTAGAGGTATTCTTAAAGGACAGTAGTGTGGAGCATTTAATGATCTAATGAGATTCGATTCTAATATATCAGGGAACTACTTCTTCCCCAAAATATGTAACTTTTATTGCCATATTAATGGTACACCCAGGGATGCTTCTAACTCTTTACAAATAATAAGATGATTTCTTGTTTTTTAAGAAACTCTGAGAAGCAAAAGACATATTACAAAATGAATGCATGAATGAGTTACTTGCATTACAGGAAGTTTTATCAGGGTTCCTTAAAAACTGAGTTCCATAATCCAATTGACGTTTACTCTATATATAATCTTTAGCGATTCATTTCATGCAAAGAATAAGGCATCCTGGTTCATTTTCTCAAATAATCGAATTTGACTATCACTAACTAAACTCTTATAAAATGAAAGGCAATGACATTTCAATCTCACTGGCACAGAATAATCAGTAACCTTAGAGAACTGGCTCACAGGTTAAGACCTGAATCCAGAACACTCAACACAGATTTAGTGTAATTGTTCGTTGACTGTATTTGACAAGTTTTCATCAGCCCCTGAAGAAAATCTGCAAAAATATTTCTGTTAATGCAGCGGCAATAACTACAGCAGGCAGTAACCCTAATACTGACAGAAACTGCATGTCCAACAGAACCACCAATAGTTGCACCTATACTGTTGCCTAAAGCCTACTTTACCTGGCAAGTGACTTTAAGAATATATTTCAGCCATAAAAGCTATTTTTGGAAAATCCTCCTGTTTTCTGTCAAATACAATCAATTACACACCAATTTTAAATTGTTTTGACATTTAGCTAAGCCCTTTGGAGCTGTTATCCAGATTGTGTTTTCAAGCCCAGTTAATTGTTTTCTACATGTGGAAATATAATCAGACTTTTATGCAAAACTCATCAGGGTTTAATTCACGCAAGAGATTCTTTATGTTCAAAAAACACAGATGAAAAAGTATCCTCTGCTCCCTGAACGACAGCACTGTAGCTCTCCTTTGGGAGTTTCAGTGACTTTTTAAGAAAAATGTCATCAGTTTAAAATATTTTGTGTTAATTAAATGTTACTCACATAGACGGGATGGAGGTCAACGCCATACATCTCCAGGGACTTGGCAGTCCTCAAGTAATTCAGTTCCGCTTCAGAAGGAGCCTGACCCCTACACCCAGCATAAAAACAAAGAGCCTTACTATACTGGTAGCTACCGCACTTACAGGAAATGTAAACCATCTCCACTATAACCACTGGAAAAATAAATAATCCTTCGTGCTAATGTAAACATAAGTCTCCGTAGTTCCAGAAGCCCCTTGCCTTCTTGGTGACAAAATCTTATACTCTGAGGTGACATTTGTATTAAGTTATTTCGTTTACCAAATTTATTTTTGCTCATTATAGCCAATCCCAGTGTCCCAGCATATATTAAAAATGCTCAGTTTCAGAAACACCCAAAGAGATTATTGAGAATATAAGCACTCAAATTAAAAAGCATACCCTTTACAAGGAATAAAATGTCTCCAAACACCAGCAGCTCTCCATTAGGAGGAAAAGGAATGAGAGCAGCGGTGGGCAGGAGGAAGAGAACGGGCTCCCCACCACCCAACCAGAGTCTCATCAGCATCTCCTGAGCACATTAGTATTTATAAATTGTAAAAATACTTGTCACTTTCTTAACACAAAGTATAGAAATCTTCACTGGTGATAACATACAGAAAACAGCATTCATTCCTTATACAGATGAGTATCTGTCAGGAATCTCCATAGATGAGTGGGGGGGTGGGTGGGGGGGGGGTGTGTGGGTGTGGGTGTGTGTGTGTCAGAGAGACAGAAAGATTTTTAATGGTTATCAAAAGGAGCTGTGAATTTTTAAAAATTAAGAAACACTGCTTTGATGCATTCCCATGTTTCAGCCACGGTACCCTGGAAAACCCAGCACTAGACCATACTTTTAAAACCAGTGAAGAATATTCATCACAATTAGGCACAAGAAAGCTACCAAACCCTGGTCAAGCTTTATTCTCTTAAAAACAACAGTCACACTGTCAACACCATCACATAAAACATATAAGGCCCTTTACCCAAAGCTCCTTGATAATTTCAAAATATAATTGTACTTTGAAATTCCTAGTACAAGTAGTATTCTTAGAATGTGCCAAACACACTGCCCTTCGTAATGTTATAACAGGCACTCTCTTAGCATCCACTTCAGCAAAACCTTAAAATGAAGGGCTCTAGAATCAGGCTGGAGAGCCTTCTGGTGCACGCTAATACAAAATGGAGAGCCCGGTTTCTCTGATTGCAGTTCAGTAATTGACTTCTGCTGCTACTCACTGAAACAGATCCTTTAGGCAAACATTTTTTGTTGACCAGATTAATTCTACCTTTTTTTTCTTAACTATAATAGATCTGAAACCAAGCAAATTGAAGACGGAATGTTACATAAGAGGCAACAAAGCAAAGTTAATCAGTATAGAGGATTTAACCAAAATAACTATAATTAAATTATAACTTCAACGCTGCAGGCCATTAATTGAAAATCTTACTAGGGGAGTATGTATATTATCAGAAGGGCCTAGGGTGTTAACATAATACCCTCTGAGACTCCATAATGGTGTCATCATGATTTCCAGATTTGTTGCTATAGACTAAACAGGAGTGTGCTTATAACTGTGAAGAATTTACATATTCAAGACAGAGCAAATCCAGAATGCATTAAGGCTTTTATGGTCATAAAATACATTTGTAGCTAAAAAAATACATTTCACAAGGTACTGGTGACTGAAAAAATAGAAGACTGCAAAATACAGTATATACAGAATAATTCCACTTTTGTGAAATCATACATAAATCTATACAAAATCAATTTTCTCTATGGGAAATTATGCACAAAGAGGTCTTAAAGGCCATTAACCAAAAATATGTTGACTTTAGGTATTGGGATTTACTCTCTCCTTTATACTTTTTAAATTGTTTGGGTTTCCTATGAGCATTTTAGTATTATAAGCAGAAAAAAATTTAAAAAGAAAAAGAATGCTAGAATGTTCAAGGCATAGGCGATGCATTTATCTTTCTAGAAACTTTTCTTAAGCCTGCCAGTAGCGTAAGATGATGGTTGATGGATGATGCAACATAAGATGTGATCTTTTTTCCCGGCTTTACTGAGATATAATTGACATGTAACACTGTGTAAGTTTAAGATGCACAACATGTTGATATGATACACTTAAGTACTGGACAATGATTACTATGTAGCATTAGCTAACACCTCCATCATGTCACATAATGACCGTTTCTTTTTTATGGTGAGAACATTTAAGGTCTACTCTCTTAGCAACTTTCAAGTACAGGGATGGAATTTGAGGGCATTATGCTAAGTGAAATAAGGCAGAGAAAGACAAACATTGTATGATGTTACTTGTATGTACAATCTAAAAAAGCCAACCTCATAGAAACAGAGACCGGAATGGTGGTCATCGGGGGCTGGAGGGTGTCGGAAATGGAAAGATGTTGGTCAAAGAGTATAAACTTCTAGTTATAAGATGAAGTTCTGGGGATCTAATGTACAGCATGTTGACGATAGTCAATAAAATGTGATTCTTACATTAGAGTTTTATGAATCCTTTCTATGGCTTCTTCGAGTTCTTCCTTCTGATCAGGAACAAACCGGTACTCTGACACATATCCCGCAGTATGCTTATACGGGTCATAATCTCCAAGTTCAGCTAAAAAAGAAATAAATTATAATTTTTTCCATTTTTGGAAGATATTCCTATCATACTTAAACATTTTCTTCAAATACCTTATTAATAAATTCATGTATAAGATAATAACAAAATAATTTTAGTAAAAAACAACTCTGGTGAGCATATATGGATGGTATAAACAAAATCTTGTCTTAAAAACATAAGTTCTATATTTTTGCTTTCTGAAAGACTACAATTATCATTATTTTCACTTCAACTATACTTACCAGTTTATATGAAATAAAATACTGTAAACAGAATTTAGAGTATATATTTTGCAAATGCCAAGATGAAAAACAACCATGACCCCAATACATCCTCTGAGACAATGACACCAAGAAATAGAACATGTGATTCAAAACATATTTGCCCCAAATAATTATCATGGAAATATAATACAATGCTGCACATAACCCCATTACACTTTACACACAGAAGCAAAATGAAACTAGAAAGCTCACTATATTAGGCTCATAAAAATTCTTCTCTCTACATTAATCCAGCTTCCAAGCCCAATCCAGTTCATCTATGTAACATTTTTCCTGGAATATTTTTCCTAGACTGTTTCTGGTCTTCAAATGCCACAAAGGCAAAGAATATGCTGTCTCGTTGCCCCGATACCTAGCTTGATTCTTAGAAGGGTCTCAGCAGTTATAAGTGGAAACAGCCTCAGCCTCAGTGTCTAAAATGAAGGACAAGCTGAAGCTGCCCCACATGGCTGCCATATTGATGCCAAGAGCTCAATGAGTACCACACATGTGCCACATTCTGAACTGGCGTTGCCACCTGATCACATGGAGTCTTCACAACAGCTGCCTGGAAGCAACGTGATCTCTGAGACATAATAGCTTTGAGGGATCAATGAACTCAGGTGGGCTGTAGAATAGAGCAGATTTTCAGACCGTCCATGTCATGAAGAATCAGTATCATTCCTGTGACTAAGACTCCTTGTGACTTACTACAAGGGATATTTAACCAGCTTCATTTTTACCCCTTCTGAAAGGACACTGATTAAAACTTGAGTTACGACTACATTGAACTTTTTTAGCAAAATGTCATTTGACATGAATTTTGCTATATAAATTTGCTTAAAAAGAAAAATTCAAGTATTTTTCTCAAGACATCCGAAGCAAATTTGCTTAAGTGGAACCTACACTGGATGGCATATGCTCCCAGCTGAGCAGCCACGTTGACAGGGCAGGGCAGCCGGCCCTGAAGGACATCTTGCTTCACCTGCAAGAAAAACTGATATCTAAAAAAGAAATGGAAAAAAGAGATTAATGATATCTTATACTATCCAGACCTGAAGTTTCAGACCCTGATAGTCAAGGTAACCACGAATGACCTTTAATGAAAATGAAGCTACTTTCCACTCTTTTATGAGGGGCTGCTGAGTGAACTGGGACTATTTAAACACACTCTATAGAGGCAATACAGGGTAGTGGCTAAAAAGCACAGGTTTTCAAGTTAGACTGGCTGGATTGCATCCCAGCTCCAGTACTCACTACCTCAGCAGCCTTGGGTGGCTGCATAACCTCTCTAAGAGCCAGTATCCTCACCTGCAAAACTGGGATGGTGAAGTATCTACACCTCATAAGGTTGATGTGGTGGTTACACATAAGCTATTCCTATCTTTCTCATCACTGCCACTGCTACTGCTACTACTACTATGACATGATCTCACTGGGAGGAACAATTCACAAGGACCCCACCTATATGGCATGCATTATCTACAGGGTCTAAAATCATAGATCCAGGACAAAAAGGTCATTATGGTGTAATCCCATATCCCAATCCTCCCAGTTAAGACCCTGTCCATTACCTGTGGTTCTGTTCCTTCTATCTGCCTAAAGAAAATATGTCACAATAATAGTGCCGCCCACTGTTCTGAACATTGTAAACATAGTAACTCATTCCAAGTATTTTACATGAAACTTATGGAAGACTTTAAAATGAGGTCAGTACTATTATTATCTCTAGTTTGCAGATGAAGATACAAAGAGATGACTTGTCTGAGATCTCACAACTAGTTAAGTAGCAAAGCCAGAAGTGCAACCCAGGCAATCTGAACCTAGAAGTCTCTTAATGAGGATGCTATGCAACTTTCACTAACTTCTTTTTTTTCCTATTCAGACTGTCACTGAGGTGAGAGAGGCCAGAGGTTTATCAACCAAGACAATGAACCATCAACACCATCCTCAGCCACCATCACTAACACACCTGCATGCGCACACACACATTCTCATGCTTCAGACTGTCCTTTGCGATTTCCCTTTCTTTGTAAGGTGACTTTTTTTTTTTAATGTTTTTGAGGAAGATTATCCCTGAGCTAACATCTGCTGCCAATCCTCCTCTTTTTGCTGAGGAAGACTGGCCCTGAGCTAACATCCACGCCCATCTTCCTCTACTTTATATGTGGGATGCCTGCCACAGCATAGCTTGCCAAACAGCGCCATGTCCACACCCGGGATCCAAACCGGTGAACCCCAGGACGCCGAATTAAACGTGTGAACTTAACCACTGTGCCACCGGGCCAGCCCTGTAAGGTGACTCTTGATGTCATTAGAAAAGGCAGAAAAAAGCAAAGGAAATGAACTACAAAAATCAGCTGTGATAAGTTTCTCTTTTCCAAATGTTCACAACCAAAGCCCTTAGTGAGGGAATCCAAATGTTAGATGCTACTCTGATTATTCCTAGAAGACTGATATCAATTTTGATTGCACCCACAGGCTTAAGTGAAAATCTGCTTAATGTCTTGTGTTTCCCCCTGCGCATTTCACTAAATGGCACCACAGTTCTCCAGACACTAAAGTAAGAAAAATCTAGCAACACTCTGCAACCCAAGGCACCCACATTCAATCATCTGTTATTTTTTGGAATCCATACTTCTCTCCATCTCCTAGTCCAGGTCACTATCCACTGAATTTCTAAAACCTTCACTGCTCTGCCATCATTCATACTGATCTCCCTTCCAACCACCTTCCCAAGAGGTAAAGAGGATTCTTAAGAGGTAAAAACAATCACTTCACTCTCTTGATTAAAAAACAAAACAAAATAAAAAATTTTGCCTTCAGGATAAAAGTTCAAGATCCTTAAGATAGCTTGTAAGACTTGTGCTTACTTCTTGAGCCAAATCTCTTGCCGTTAACCAACAACTACCCCGACTCCTCAACTTGCATTCTCTTTTCCAGCCCCACTTAACTACTTTCCATTCCCCGAATGCTTATCTTGGATATCAAATTCACTTTGTTATAATTATCTGCGCTCCTCTTGAAGAGGAGAAAAGCAGAGTAAAGTGATATTAGCAGAACTTACATGCAAAAGCTTATAAACTAAAGAGACATTTCACTAGAATTCTACTGCTTGCTGGAAGCTTGCATTTAGCTACACTCTCTTGCTGTGTTGTTAACTTGGAATTTATTTTCCTGCAAGTGTATTGATTTTAGGAAATGGGTCACAGATGCATGTTTGTCTTGCTTTATTAAGACTTTTATAACACCTGACTGAATAGTCAAATTCCCTGCCAAATACAGAAACTGAGGAACCTAATCCCACAAGAGTTTGCTTTAAAGAGAAAGGAAAAGAGAGAGGGAGGGAGATGAAAAATCAATGAGAGCTGAAAGAGAAAGACAGATACAAAGAAACAGGAACCATATCCCATTGGTGACTGTGTTCCCAGTATACAGGGCTCAGCACACAGCAGCTGCTCAATAAATATTTGTTGACTCAATGGATGGATATGTGAATAAAGAGAGAAACGGATGAAAATGGAAAAAACTGCACATTCTTTGCTGTCTCTAATAAATTCATGAAGAGAAAAAAAAATGACATCTGTTCAAACTTCCCTGGACAGCCTGCCTTTTAAAGATACCAGAGATCTTCAGGCCAGCCTGGTGGCATAGTGGTTAAGCATGTGCACTCCACCTCGGTAGCCTGGGGTTTGCAGGTTCAGATCCCAGGCATGGACCTACACACCACTCATCAAGCCATGCTATGGCAGCATCCCAAAGAGAAAGACTGGCACAGATGTTAGCTCAGCAACAATCTTCCTCAAGCAAAAAGAGAAAGATTGGCAACAGATATTAGCTCAGAGCCAATCTTCCTCACCAACGCTAAAATCAAAGAAGACAAGAAAACTATTTTTAATTAAGAACTTGATTAATCTTTATCACAGCAAGCATCATATTAGTTTTATATAAGACAAATTTACACTACAGTAAAGTCATATTTTTATATGCTAAACAAACACTTTATCGTAGCTCAGGGCCTACTTTTAATTAACCGTATATAACTTGTTTTGTCCATTTTAGGGAACTTAGAGTATAATGTTTTATTTGAATTACAGATTTAGAATTGCTGAGTCATTCTTTCTGTGTCATTCTGATTGGATGCTTGAGTCCTTGTTTATCTCTGATTTAATTAGGATGACACTAAATCCCAGGTTGCCTAGGACTGCTATAGTTTATCCCTATTATACATGGCTAATTATTAATAACTATTCATCATTTTCCAAATTGTCAGGGTTTGGACAATAAATTATATCATGACTCTAGTTATATTGAATCCCTATTAGAGAAAAAAAAAATGCTGATTAAAAATGATCCACTTAATAAGGAAGACTTCCAGAACACATTCTGGTGCCAAGCAGAGGCTTCATAAAGCAATTACTGGTTATCTTTTCATGTAAATTAACACAGTGGTGTACATGCACTGTCTCCTAAGCTAGACTGTGAACCCTGGGGGAGGAGTGCTCCATCTTCCACCCTATCCCCAGTTATCACAACACTATAACCAGTACAACAAAAGTGAAAGTCTTGAAATATTGGCCTCGTAGTTTTCCATTTATTTGACCTTCACTGAAAAGAGCCAAATTGACACTAAGGATGTAGAAGCTGTTGAGGACCATCAACAATTTAGCAAGCATCAGAGGCAAGAAGAATGGCAAATGAGATTTGCTTAAAGAAGGGGCAGGAAGATCATGTTTTTTTCAAGAACCCAAACAAAAGGTTCCCCTGAGATTCTGTGGCCAAAGACAGTCAAGAATGCTCACACCAAAGAAACTTGAAGTGCACCTTCCAATGATATAAGCCAAAGGAATCTCTAGAAAGAAGAACAAAGCTGGAGGGATCACATTCTCTGATTTCAAACTATACTACAAAGCTATAGTAATCAAACCAGTATAGTACTGGCACAAAAACAGACACATAGATCAATGGAACAGAATAGAAAACCCAGAAATAAATTCACTCTTATATGCTTAATCTATGACAAAGGAGGCAAGAATATATAATGGGGAAAACACAGTCTCTTCAGTAAATGGTGTTGGGAAAACTGGACAGCTACATGCAAAAGAATGAAAACTGAACCACGTTTTTACACCATACAAAAAAATAAAGTCAAAATGGATTAAAGACTTAAATGTAAGACCTGAAACCATAAAACTTCTAGAAGAAAAAACATAGTCAGCTCTTTGACATTGGTCTTAGCAGTATTTTTTTTAATCTGTCTCCTCAGGCAAAGGCAACAAAAGCAAAAATAAACAAATAGGACTACATCAAATTAAAAAGCTTCTACACAGTGAAGGAAATCATCAGCAAAGTGAAAAGGCAAACTATTGAATAGGAGAAGTATTTCCAAATGATATGTGTGATAAGGAGTTAATATCCAAAATACATAAAGAAATCATATAACTCAACATCAAAAAATCAAAGAATCCAGTGACATCAGCATCATGGTGAAGTGAACTGTTCCCTTAGGCTCACTCCACTAAGATACAATGAAAAGGACATTCATTAACAGAAAGGGGACTCACACAACACAATAGATGTGTGAGAGATCCAGGCAGCCATACATCTCAAGGCAAGAGTACTGCATCCCCTGGAAAGCAGTAGAAAGAGGTAAGTGGATCTCCTCCCCATCCCCAGCACAATGAACTAGGGAGTGGGACCTCACACAGTGGCTGGCGTGCAACTCTGACAGGAGATGGGGGAAAACGCAGCCCTCGGCTGGAATGCTTTCACTCTTGGAGTTGCTTCCCAGCCTGTGGGAAAGCTCCACATTGAGGCAGCTAGGTCATTGTGGGGGTATGTCCACGAAGCCGAGCACCTCAGGCAGGCTGCCAGAGAGTGTAGAGCGGAAGTGTGGGCAGGAAGGAAAGAGCTCCCTCCCCTCCATCCCACCTAGCACCACAGCTCGGCTGGTCAGCCAGGGTTAGGCATCCCCACCAGAGCACCTGTACTTGTGTGTGTGAAACAGCAGTGGCCAGACACATAGCACTCTATCAACACAACTTCCAACAGACAGGCACAACCACCAGGGGATGTGGCGGGCTCAGAAAACACAGCTCCTATCCCCCCCAAGTGGTGGCAGATGGAATCTGTGACTAGATATTACAATTATGTGCCAGCAAAAGTCCACCCCATCAAAGAGCATGAAGAGGTATATCAACACTCCAGACAAGAAGAAAAATAACAAGCATCCAGAAAACCATCTTGAACTCACAGAAATTTACAATCTAAATGACAGAGAATTCAAAATAGTTCTCATAAAGAAACTCAACAAGTTACAAGAAAACTCAGAAAGACAGTTCAAAGAACTCAGGAATAAAATTAATGAGCAGAGAGAATTCTTCACAAAAGAGATTGAAACTCAAAGAAAAACATGCTGGAGACCAAAAACACAATGAATGAGATAAAAATATCTAGAATCTTTAAAAAACAGAGCAGACATTATGGAGGACAGACTTAGTAATTTAGAGGACAGAAATATAGAAATGCTTCAGGTGGAGAAGGAGAGAGAACTGAGACTAAAAAGAAATGAAGAAATTCTCTGAGAAATATCCAACTCAATTAGGAAATGCAACATACGGATTATAGGTATTCCACAGGGAGATGTGAGGGAGAAAGGAGGAGAGAGCTTGTTTAAAAGAATAATAGCTGAGAACTTCCCAAATCTGAGGAAGGAGATGGGATTACATGTGAATGAACATAATAGAACTCCTAATAACATCAACGTAAAAAGACCTTCTCCAAGGCATATATCAGTAAAACTGGCAAAAGTCAATGACAAAGAAAAATATTAAGGGCAGCAAGGCAGAAGAAAATAACCTGCAAAGGAACCCCAATCAGGCTTTCAATGGATATCTCAGCAGAAAACTTACAGGCTAGGAGAGAGTGGAATGATATATTCAAAATTCTGAAAGACAAAAACTCCAGCCAAGAATACTCTAACCAGTGAAAATATCCTTCAGATACAACAGAGAAATAAAAAGTTTCCCAGATAAACAAAAGCTGAGGGAGCTCATGGCCACAAGACCCCCACTACAAGAAATGATCAAGAAGGCCCTCATACCTGAAAATAAAAAGAAAGGGTTTACAAAGCCTTCAGCGAGGAGATAAATAGACAGAAAAAAATCAGAAAATTGCAGCTCTCTATCAGAACAGATTAACAAACACTTAATTACAACATTAAAGATAAAGGGAAGGAAAGCATCAAAAATAACAATCATTTCATTTTAATCACAAACTCACAACACAAAATGTAAGTTGTGACAACAATAACTTAGACAGGGAAGAGGAAAGAGATAAAACCTGCTTAGGCTAAGGAGATAAGAGGCTATCAGAAAATGGACTATCTCATCTATGAGATCTTTTATACAAACCTCATGGTAACCACTAAACAAAAAATCAGAACAAAGACACAAATGATAAATAAAGAGAACACTGAGAAAACCATCATAGAAAAATCACCAAACTGAAATCACAGTTGGAAATACAAGGGAAATACAGAACAACTGGAAAACAGGAGATAAAATGGCAGTATTAAGCTCTCAATTATCAATAATCACTCTAAATGTAAATGGATTGAGTTCTCCAATCAAAAGACACAGAGTGGTGGGATGGATTAAAAAACAATATGCTGCCTCCAGGAAACACATCTCAGCTCTAAAGACAAACACAGGATCAGAGTGAAGGGATGGAAGACAATACTCCAAGCAATGGCAAACAAAAGAAAGCAGATGTTGCCATTCTTACATCTGACAAAGTAGACTTCAAGATAAAAAAGGCAATGAGAGACAAAGAGAGGCAGTATATAATGATAAAAGGGACACTTCATCAAGAGGACATAACACATATAAATACATACACAGCTAACACAGGAGCACCAAAGAACATAAAGCAACTATTAACAGACCTAGGAGGAGAAGTAATGACAACACAATAATTGTAGGAGATCGCAACTTCACACTTACATCAATGGATAGATCATCCAGACAGAAAGTCAATAAGAAATAGTGGAATTAAACAAAAAACTAGACCAAATGGACTTAATAGACATATATAGAACACTCCATCCAAAAACGAGAGAATACACATTCTTCTCAAGTGCACATAGAACATTCTCAAAGATAAGCCATATGTTGGGAAACAAGGCAAGCTTCAATAAATTTAAGAAGATCAAAATCATATCAAACATCTTTCTTGACGATAATGCTATGAAACTAGAAATCAACTATAAGAAAAAAGCTGGGAAAATGATAAATATGTGCAAACTAAACAACATGCTACTGAACAACCAACGGATCAATGAAGATATTGAAGGAGAAATCAAAAAATATCTAAAGACAAATGAAAATGAAAATACATCATACCAACTCATACAGAATGCAGCAAAAGCAGTCCTAAGAGGGAAATTCATAGCAATACAGACCTCCTTAACAAACAAGGAAAATCTCAAATAAGCAATCTTAAGCTACACCTAACAGAACTAGAAAAAGAAGAACAAAGTTCAAAGTCAGTAGAAGGAGGAAAATAATAAAAATCAGAGCAAAAGTAAATGAAAGTGAAACCACAAAAACAGTACAAAGATCAATGAAACTTAAGAGCTGGTTCTTTGAGAAGATAAACAAAATTGACAAACTGTTAGCTACGCTCACTAAGAAAAAAAAGAGAGAAGGCTCAAGTAAATAAAATTAGAAATGAAAGAAGAGATATTACAATGGCCACCACAGAAATACAAATGTTTATTAGAGAATACTATGAAAGACTATATGACAACAAATTGGACAACGTGGAAGAAATGGATAAATCCTTAGTCTCATACAATCTCCCAAAACTGAATCAAGAAGAAATAGAGGGGGCTGGCTCCATGGCCGAGTGGTTAACTTCGCGCACTCCGCTGCGGTGGCCCAGGGTTCGGATCCTGGGCGCGGACATGGCACCATTTGTCAGGCCATGTTGAGGTGGTGTCCCACATCCCACAACTAGAAGGATGTGCAACTAAGATATACAACCGTGTACAGAGGAGGTTTGGGGAGATAAAGCAGAAAAAAAAAAAAGAAGATTGGCAACAGTTGTTAGCACAGGTGCCAATCTTTGAAAAAAGAAAAAAAAAAGGAGGATTGGCAACAGTTGTTAGCCCAGGTGCCAATCTTTAAGAAAAAAAAAAGAAGAAGAAGAGATAGAGAATTTGATTAGACCAATCACAAGTAGAGACTGAAACAGTAATCAAAAACTTAAATAAAAGTCCAGGACCAGATGACTTCTCTTGAGAATTCTACCAAACATTCAAAGAAGGCTTCGTACCTATCTTCTCAATCTATTCCAAAAAACTGAAGAAGACAAAACACTTCCTAACTCATTCTATGAGGCCAACATCACCCTGATCCCAAAGCCAGACAAGGACAACACAAAGAAGGAAAATTATAGGCCAAAATCGCAGATGAACACAGATGGAAAAATCCTCAACAAAATATTCACAAACCAAAGACAGAAATACATTAAAAAGGATCACACACCACGAGCAAGTGGGATTTATACCAGGGATGCAAAGATGGTTCAACATCTGCAAATCAATCAATGTGATGCACTACATTAACAAAATGAGGAATAAAAACTACATGATTATCTCAACAGACACAGAGAAAGCATTTGATAAGATCCAACATCCATTTATGATAAAAACTCTCAATAAAATGGGTAAAGAAGGAAAGAACCTCAATATAATAACTGCCATATATGACAAACCCACACCAAACATCATACTCAATGGGAAAAAACTGAAAGCCATCCTTTTGGGAACAAGAACAAGACAAGGATGCCTGCTCTCACCACTCCTATTCAATATACTACTGGAGGTTTTGGCCAGAGCAATTAGGTAAGAAATAAAAGGTATCCAAATTAGAAAGGAAGAAGTGAAACTCTCACTGTTTGCAGATGACATGATTCCATATATAGAAAACCCTAAAGACTCCATTGAAAAACTATTAGAAATAATCAACAACTACAGCAAAGTTGCAGGGTACAAAATCAACTAACAAAAATCAGTTGCATTTCTATACTCTAATAACAAATTAACAGAAAATGAACTGAAGAATAAAATCCCATTTACAATCGCAACAAAAACAATAAAATATCTAGGAATAAATTTAACCAAAGAGGTGAAAAACCTATACAATGAAAACTATAAGACATTATTGAAAGAAACCGATGAAGACATAAAGAAATGGAAAGATATTCCAAGCACATGGATTGGAAGAATACACATAGCTAAAATGTCCATATTACCTAAAGCAATCCACAGATTCAATGCAATCCCACACACAATCCCAATGACACTCTTCATGGAAATAAAACAAAGAATCCTAAAATTCATATGGAGCAACAAAAGATCCTGAATAACTAAAGCAATCCTGAGGGAAAAGAACAAAGCTGAAGGCATCACAATCCCAGACTTAAAAATTTACTACGAAACTATAGTTATGAAAACAATATGGTACTGGTACAAAAACAGACACACAGATCAATGTAACAGAACTGAAAACCCAGAAATAAGACCACATATCTACGGACAGCTAATCTTTGATGAAGGAGCCAAGAACACACAATGGAGAAACGAAAGTCTCTTCAATAAATGGTGTTGAATGCATTTGAATGAAATGCAAATGAATGAAAGTAGACCATTATCTTACTCCATACACAAAAATTAACTCAAAATGGATTAGCGACTTAAAGGTAAGACACGAAACCATAAAGCTCCTAGAATAAAATATAGGCAGTACCCTCTTTAGCATTGGTCTTAGCAGCATCTTTTTGAATACCACATCTACTTTGGCAAGAGAAACAAAAGAAAAAGTAAACAAATGAGACTACATCAGACTAAAGAGCTTCTGCAAGGCAAAGGAAATGAGGAACAAAACAAAAAGACAACTCATCAACTAGGATAAAATATTTGCAAATCATATATCTGACCAGGGGTTAATCTCCGAAATATATAAAGAACTCATACAATTCAACAACAACAACAACAAAAACCCGATCAGAAAATGGGCAGAAGATATAAACAGACATTGTTCCAAAGAAGATATACAGATGGGCAATAGGCACATGAAAAGATGTTCAATATCACTAACCATCAGGGAAATGCAAATCAAAACTACAATGAGATATCACCTTACACCCGTTAAAATGGCTATAATTACCAAGACAAAACATAACACATATTGGAGAAGATGTGGAGAAAAGGGAACCCTTGTAGACTGTTGGTGGGAATGTAAATTGATGCAGCGACTATGGAAAACAGTATGGAAATTTCTCAAAAAAATAAAAATAGAAATATCATATGACCCAGCTATTCCACTACTGGGTATTTATCAAAAGAAATTGAAATCAACAATTTGAAGAGACTCATGCACCCCTATGTTCACTGCAACATTATTCACAATGGCCAAGACATGGAAGCAACCCAAGAGTCCATCAAATGATGAATGGATAAAGAAGATGTGGTATATACATACAATGGAACACTACTCAGCCATAAAAAAGACAAAATCATCCCATTTGCAACAACATGGATAGATCTTGAGGGTATGATGTTAAGTGAAACAAGCCAGACAGAGAAAGACAAACATCACACAATTTCACTCATATGTGGAAGATAAACAAACACATGGACAAAGAGAACAGATAAGTGCTTACCAGAGGGGAAGTGGGTTGGGGGATGGGCACAAAGGGTAAAAGGACACATATACATATGGTGACTGACAAATAATAATGTGCACCTGAAATTTCACAATGTCATAAACTATCATGAGCTCAATAAAATAATAATTAAAAAAAAGAATCCAATCAAAAAATGGGCAGAGGACCTGAACAGACATTTTTCTAAAGAAGACACATGGATGTCCAACAGATACATGAAAAGATGCCCAACATCACTAATGATCAGGGAAATGCAAATTAAAACTACAATGAGATATCACTTCATGCCTATCAAAATGGCCATTATAAAAATGACAATAAATAACAAGTCTTGGCAAGGATGTAGAGAAAAGGGAAACCTTGTAGACTATTGGTGGGAATGTAAATTGATACAGCCACTATGGAAAACAGTACAGAGGTTTCTTAAACAATTAAACAATTTGTTTCTTAAACAATTAAAAATAGAACTACCATATGATCCAGCAATTCCACTTCTGGGTATTTATCCAAAGGAAGCAACAACAACAAAAAGAACCCAGTAATTCGAAAAGATGCATGCACCCAAATGACTGGAGACCCTCCCTGGTAAGGAAACTGAAATATGTGGGGACAAGAAGAAGTTTGATTTCTGGTACCAGCTGAATGTGATACTGAAGAATTATCTAAGAGAAGAGTACCTACCCACATGGAAGGCAGGATTGTTTCCCGCATCCCACCAAGACTGAACAAAGCATTTGATAGGAGCCTAATCAGTTTGGATAAAACTTAAAAGTGAGGCACAAAAGGAAATGTTTAAATAATAACATAATTTTGAACACTATGGGGAAAATGGCAGGTATGGCTTAAGAAGAAGAAAAATAGTAGAGGAAGCAACCACTAATTCTCAAGAGAAAGCGACAAAAGAGATTGGGAATAACACTTGCCTCAGAAGTTTAAAGCCGATGATTAAGATACAGGAATAAATAATAATATCACCTTACATGTGTAAAGTCTTTTAAAGTTCACAAATTTCTTTTACACCCATACTGGAATATGACCTTCACCTCAACTCTGCTGTATTGAGGACCATTATCTTCACTTATGAAGGAGACAGGGACTCCAGAAGTGAATATGTAACTGAAGGTCACTCAACAGTAAAGAAGGTAAAACAGGCTGATCTTCACAAAGTGACAAATATGGATTCTTAAAAAAAAAATAACGGTAATTGACGAGTTTAACGTCATCCACCAAGAAAATACTATAAAATATCATAAAATAAACTAAGAAATAAACACCTGTTTTTAGAAGCTAAAGAACGCTCATTATGATCAAGTTATTTGGAACTACCACTACTTTCGTTTTCAGAAATAGGACTGGAACCCTCTCTCTCTTTGGTCACTACTGAATCTTCTCAATACTCAGTGCACTGGAACACCATGCTCCACATAGTTAGTGAATGAAGGGTAGGCAAGCGAGTGAGTGAATTCTGTCTCTAAGTACAAACTCAAGAAATGCAGGCTAGAGGGAAGAAGTAGGATGATTCACAGTTAAATGAACAACTATACCCAGAAAGTTCTAATTAAAAGATTGACTTTAGCCTGGAAGACCTATCTCAGGGCACCAAGTTGTTCTTTTCCTCAATATAGTAATCAGTAACTTGAAAACATAAAGTAATTACCATTATTTCCATTTTAGCTACCCTTACCATCTACTGCTGGTGGTCTAGTGGTTAAGATTCAGCAGTCTCACCACCAAGGCCTGGGTTCATTTCCAGGCAGGGAACCACACCACAGTCTGCTGGTTGTCATACTGTAGCCGCTGCATGTTGCTGTGATGGTAAAAGCTATGCCACCAGTATTTCAAAGACCAGAGGGTCACTCATGGTGGACAGCTTTCAGCAGAGCTTCCAGATTAAGACAGACAAGGATATGGACCTGACCACTCACTTCTGAAAAGTTGGCCATGAAAACCCCATGAACACCAGTGGGGCATTGTTTGATATAGTGCCAGAAGGCAAGAGCATAGCACAAAAAGACCAGGTAGGGTTCCACTCTGCTGTACACAGGGTTGCTAGGAGTAGGAATCAGCTGGACAGCACTAACAACAACAAACCATCTACTGAACACTTACATTTTTGCATTATGGTAAATACTTTGCATGTATTATCTTATATATTTCTCCCATCATCTTTTTGAAGAACTACTTTAATTCCACTTTACAGATGAGAAAATTGAAATTTTAAAAGGTTACGTAATATTCTCAGGAATACACAATGAGTGAGTGGCAGAGTAAAGATGCAAAACCCCAGCCTCTCCGACTCTAGGCCTGTCTTCTTAAGTAATATGTGTGTTATGCTTATCAAATCTGCAGAGGATACAGAACTATGAATGACAAAGAATATATGGAAGGCTGTCATAATATTTTGAATCAGAACTGAAAATAAGTTTAACAGATGTCATGAGAACATGAATTATTTAAAGGACTGATGAAGAGAAGAGAGATTAGATTTATTCTGCATAGACCTAGAAAGAAAACCTGGTAGTGATGACAGACGTTCCAGGGATTTATTTCTTATTGAATTTCCCAATGCTTTTTGCAAGGTGGTAAGTCTTCCTATCTTAAAAATGTTTACAAAGAAGTTCACTGACTTGTCAGGAATGCTGCATATGAGGGAGGAGGTTAGGATATATGACCTCAGAGTCCCTCAACTTTATTTCAGAAAACATTTTTGAGCACATAGCAGGCACTCCAGGTTGATATGATTCTATTCACTTATATCTTCCATGGTGTAGAACCTTATTTCCCTGTGCATCCCAATCACCTCTAGTTATTTCTCCTAAATACAACGTCCTTCTGGAATACAGCATCTAGTCATATATGTACATGATCATATGTGATCATACATGTACATGAGAAGATTCAATGCAGCATTATCTATAACTTTAAGAAAGGAAACAAGCTGGAGAGCCAACCACAAGGTCATGGTTAAATAAATTATAGAATACTCTGCAGGAGTAAAACAAATGGTTAAATTGTGAAAGAAGTCTGTACAATAGGTATAAAATAGCATGATTATTTTAAAAAACTATATGCATAGAAGAATAAGGAGAAGCATGCTTACTATAGCATTATTTTTCATATCAAAAAAATATAAACAACCTAAAAGCCAATACAGAGTAGGCTGGAACAATTTCCAAAGAAATGAAGCAGGATAAATGTTCAACTCGAAAATGCTGGCCTAAATATCATTTTCCTTTATTAGCATATATTGGCAGATTTTGCTTTTTGGTTTCAGTTTTTGCTTTTGCCAAAATTATGTCATGTAATTGACTCTCTTCTTAAGGTCCATTATACATGGGTAGGTGCAAATCCATGACTTCATCTCTAGGACATACTAAGAATAAGTACATAGTGATACCACATTAAATGCACATTTACCTTATGTAAATTCAACTAAATCTTTTCTGCAAAAAATTATTATAGATCATGGTCGCTAACTGTAAGCCAATTACATTATCTCGTTCTCAGCTAAATGATCTGGTCTAATACTTGAGGAAAAACAGGTTGTACTAAACATATTGTGGGGTTGTACATTACACACAAATCCACGTATTCTATTAATGAGCTGTTAGTAGATTCCAAAGGGAAATTTCTGGTCATCATTAATATTTGGTGAACAGATGTGAAGTAATGCATTATAAAATACTGCTCTTTTTCCCCTTCTTAATACATTATTCCATTTAACGCTTACAAAATCCTTATGAGACAGATACATCTCCAATTTTACAGTTGAGGAAACTGAGGCACAGAGAGGTTACTAACAACCTCAAAATGAAGGACTTTCCTTGTATTTTCACAAAATGTTGTTTCCTTGCAATTCCCTAATGAGTTTTTATACCACTTGGACTCAGTTTCCCCATGAGCTCATGACTCAGAAATCACTCTTGATTGCAAAGACTATTCATGAAGTTCTAATGTAAATACCACCCCTCTCCTCAACATCTCCCCAACACAACAGCCCTTGTCCCATAGAAGTGCACTTGCAGAAAGCCTCAATGGGCAGCCCTGCTTTTCAGAGGGCTTGCTAACAATGTGGCGATGGAAGACGTGAATGCAGACATCAGCACGGTTCTAAAAGTGAGGCCTAATTATAGCACTTCAGAGTGGAACAGGAAAGGTCCAATTAGTCTACCCTCTTCTCACTCTTCTGTGTGCAGTCCAGAACCAAGACAAAAGAAAGTCTAAGGAAAAAGATGAAAGGATGGATAGAATCAAAACCATAGACTGCCTTGGTTATCAGAGATATGATTTCCAATTTTTTGAATAATACATTAGGTTTTACCTAATGATAGGGGTTCACTAGGAAAACTGATCACTTAGAGTTAAGTTACAGAAAACAGTTTTGTTTTCACTACCACGTGCAGTCAGGTCACTAGCGGAATACATGAAAACATAACACTATTGTCTGCTCCTTATAAGCCACTTTCAAATGCTGGCATTAAATATTTTAACAACACAATCAATGCCAATTGGAAAATCTGCCTTAACCAAAATAAACTATTTGATGACAAAGGTGATTAATATATTACAAAACATTAGTTGTCTTCTCTCCCTTAATACTAAAAGCAATTATCTTTTCATTTCCTATAGAGATAAATGAAATCCCCTGACAGCTGATATTTAAGCTGTAACCAATTAAGGAGAAATAACTGGCTCTTCAAATTTATATTTACATATGCAAACCAAGCATCAAAATATCCTTCCTTTAGCAGTTCAAAGGGCTACTTTTATATGACTACAAAGGCTGAATGCATCCTTCACAATAATGATACAGAAATATCCCATCACAGCAGATGCAAAATCTATCATCATGTTACCCAGGTTGATGCCATTGTTCAAACACATCTATCATCAGACAGTGATCTGTCTCACTGAATGCTAGTATAAATTTAAGTCTCACAGGAGATGCATTACAGAACACATGTAGACACATCCAAATGTTTGACCCCAATTTATTTCAAATAAACCCTTTTATATATGCCATACATGTGATGTTCAAAAGCAAAGTCAACACCATACCTGGTTATTTCTTCTTTAAGATTACATGGATCTTCAGCATAGAATTTAATACCAAAATACAAAGTATACGGAGGTCCAGCTAAAACAAGAAATAGAAAATAATTAAATTTCCATTATAAATTAGTCAAAGTAGTAGGGTAATATTACAAAACTATTAAAAATTATACTCACCAAAAATATTTGCAAACCATATATTGGATAAGAGGTTAACATCCAAAATATATGCAGAACTCGTACAACTCAACAGCAAAAAAACAACTGAATTAAAAAATGGGCAAAGGACCAGAATAGACATTTTTCCAATAACAACATACAAATGGTCATACAGATACATGAAAAGGCGCTCAACATCACTAAACAGCAGGGAAATGCAAATCAAAACCACAATGAGATATCACCTCACACCTATAAGAATGGCTATTATCAAAAAGACAAGAGCGCTGGTGAGGATGTGGAGAAAAGGGAACCTTTGTATGCAGTTGGTGGGAATGTAAATTGGTACAGCTATTATATAACTGTACGGAAGTTCCTCAAAAAATTAAAAATAGAGTTACCATATGATCCAGCAATCCCACTACTAGGTATTTATCCAAAAGAAATGAAATCAGGATCTCAAAGAGATATCTGAATTCCCATGTTCACGCAGCATTACTCACAATATCCAAGATATGGAAGCAACCTAAGTGTCCATCAACAAATTAATGGATAAATAAAATGCAAAACACACACACAGGAATATTATTCAGATGTAAAAAAGAAGGAAAGTCTCCTATCTGCAACAACATGGATGAACCTGAAGAATATTATGCTAGGTGAAATAAGCCAGACACAAAAAACAGATACTGCCTATCTCATTTATATGTGGAACCTAAAATAGTCACACACATAGATGCAGAGAATAGAATGATGGTTGCCAGGGTCTGGGGGAGGGGGAATTGGGGAGATGTTGGTCAAAGGGTACAAAGTTTCAATTACGCAAGATGAATGAGTTCTGAGGACCTAATGTACTGCCTGGCGACAACAATTAATACCGTATTATATACTTGAAATTTGCTAAGAGTATAGATCTTAAACTAAATCTTCTCACCACGCCCCTCCCAAAACACACACACACTGGTAACTAAGTAGAGGTGATAGATAAGTTACTTAGCTTAATTGTGGTGATATTTTCACAGTGTATACATATATCAAAACATCAAGTTTTACAGCTGAAATATATGCAATTTTTATATGTTAAAGATAGCTCAATAAAGGTGCTTAAAAATTATACTAAGAATTTCTAAAGACACAAGAAAAAATAAAAATGAGAAAGACAGAGTTCAGATGCATAAGAGTAGGATTTCAACCATGCAGGTAACTATGTGTGTAGGGTCTATGTGCTCATCAACACAGGAAAAAAGACAGGACCAAATACACCAAAATGTTGCCAGTTCTCACCTCTGGTTAGTGAGGTTACACACAATTTTTATTTATAATTTTTCACATTTTCTACAACATATATGTATTTTTTTTCATAATGAAGATTATTGATAAACAAAATAAATGGTTTTCTAACCATCCAACTATCACTAGCTATTGCAAAAAGTACAAAAAAAGTCTGCAAAAAGCCATAAACAACTTAAATGTTGAGGAACAGGTGGACCACTTAGGCCAAGCCCAGCACGTCCACAGGGTACCACGCAACTGTTTAAACGGGCAGAGGGAGAACTTTATGTGCTGAAGGGGGAAGATCACCAATCTGTATTTCTGACTGCAAAATTATGACCCCTTTTGTGAAAAAAAGTTACCTATTAAAATGCGGGGTTTTGGGGGCTGGCCCCATGGCCGAGTGGTTAAGTTCACGCACTCCGCTGCAGGTGGCCCAGTGTTTCGTTGGTTCCAATCCTGGGCGCGGACATGGCACTGCTCATCAAACCAAGCTGAGGCAGCGTCCCACATGCCACAACTAAAAAGACCCACAACGAAGAATATACAACTATGTACCAGGGTGCTTTGGGGAGAAAAAGGGAAAAAAATAAAATCTTTTAAAAAAAAAAATGCGTTTTGTTTTTTCCCCCTAGAATACGTAAGAAATTAGTAATAATGGCAAATTTGGGGAAGAGGGACTGGAAACTTAATTTTTTTCCAGGCTTTACTGAGGTACAATTGACAAATTGTAAGATACTTAAAAAGTGTGTAATGTGACAATTTGACATATGCACACACTGTAACAGGATTCCCTTCATCAAGTTAATTAACACATCCATCCCCTCATCTACTTACTTTTTTTTTCTTGGTGAGAACATTTAAATTTTACTCTCAGCAAAATTGGTAAATTAGAAATTTCTTATCTTTTTAAGAAAAAAAAATCGTCAGTGAGGCTACGTGGTAGGATTAGGGGCAATATTTGTCTCATTCGTAAACTCTTCTGAACTTAAGAATGTGTTCTTACATATTTAAGAAGACATTTCTCATCTCAGTCATTTACCACACAGAGAAGAACTACATGCACAAATACCAAATATATATGTATAACAAAGCATGGAATTGTACCTACACAGGCAAACATAAAATATAATTAAACACTCACATTCTGCAAGAGAACACAAGCCTCTTGGGTGCCAGCCACATTTTATTATGCTTTTACTACAAATGTTTCTATTTCAGAGCATATGACTCTAACCTGCACTGTTTCCAAAACTGCATACTTCTGAGCAGTGTGGTAACTAAATCTTATATTAAATCCGTTTTAAAATGGATTTGTTACCTGGTGCACCAATTAGTAGTCATAGTTTCTAATTTTTTAACAAAAGCTCTCCTACACAAATACAAAAGAAAAGACGCAAAGTATGTACCTCAGTAAGGATACTTCCACATACACATTGTGATCCCAAGGCTCTGACACTGTGTAATTGACAGAAAATAACCCTGGTCTTCCTGTTTTCATTTTTAACTGAGTAAAAGTCACAAATTTAGAAGCTGGGGAAAGGAACTTAAGTTGAACAACAGGTAATAAAGCCATAATGCATTTATAATATACAAACTATGTCATTATTTATTATATGATGACACATTCATGCTATGTTTGTAGAACACCCCAAAACCCCGTTCCTGGCATAGAGAAGACAACCAACACTGGGCCCCGCTCTGCTCTCCTCACCTATGCCTTTCTGTATAAGGCACTCCTTGGCCTCGAGCTTTTTTAAAAACTAAATTTTAAGACAGTTTGTTATAATTTCTTATAATTAGAGTTGATTTCATATGTTCAATCTCTATGTATACTTAATGTGTTTATATTTCTGACAAATACACCCCTGCCTCTACTACTGATGAAGATGTCAGAGAGGCACAGACTATTAAATATTTAGAAGAGCCAGGAAGTCCACCCTCTGCTGATCCATCTCTGTCAATCATGCTCTGTGTTACTGAGCAGATGGGTCCGCCTATGCCCGCAGGCCACTGGGGTTGGCATCGAGGGGGCGGGAGGAGCACACATGCTGCTGAGACCATGCACAAAGGGAAGAAGGCCTGTCCAGACTCCAGAATTGCTTTTATTCCCCGGAACGTGGCAGATTACATCCTACTTACCAGGCACAGCCATTTCAAACATGTGTAGTGATGAGCAGTTAAGCAGAATTTTGAAAAATACACAATTAAAAACATACAGGTTGGGGTAATTTTCTTTAAGGACTTTTGGCCCAAATCAGCCCTCTATTTCCCATTTAGATATAAAATGTTGTGTGTTCTAAATATAAGGCATCATTACCAGTTGATTGCATTTGATAATGTACAAAAATATCTCATAAACATTCAATTCTCAACAACCACCTGGTAACATATGGAAGCAGATGAAGCTTCTAGGAGCAGCTTGCCTAAGATCACAAGGATCAGAAGCAAGTTTGCTAACACCTGAAGGTCAGTACTTTCTGACCTATACTATCAGCCTTCCAAGGAAAAACAAAATTATAATACCTTTAGAGTAAAGCAAAGACTTTCATATACATCACTGTGTTATAGATCAATCTAAGGCTATGGAAATGGACATTTTGGAGCAAGGATAATGTCTACCCAGATACGTTTCAGCTTCCTATTTTAAGACTGACTACAAAAATTAGGCACTGATGAAGCAAATTCTCAATTTATTCAATTATCCAATTTATTCAGGATTTATTATCCTGAATCCATGTTTTTCCAGAGAGTCTACCTTTAAGAAATCCTATATAAAGTAATTTAATATTGTTTCCTTTGAGCAAAAGAATACAGAAGCCAGAAATTGGGAATCCTCTAATCTACCTTTTGTGGAGACTAATTTCAAGACCTTTAATGATAAGAAAGAGTCTCCCATTAATTAGCTCAGGGAAGGGGGCTGGCCCAGTGGTGCAGCGGTTAAGTTAGCATGTTCTGCTTCTCGCCGGCCCGGGGTTTGCCGGTTCAGATCCCGGGTGTGGACACGGCACCGCTTGGCAAAAGCCATGCTGTGGTAGGCATCCCACATATAAAGCAGAGGAAGATGGGCATGGATGTTAGCTCAAGGCCAGTCTTCCTCAGCAAAAAGAGGAGGATTGGCAGCAGTTAGCTCAGGGCTAATCTTCCTCAAAAAAATTTTTTTAAAAAATTAGCTCAGGGATAAATAAATCAAGACTTACCTATGAGAATCCTGGTGACTAGCAAGTACTCTATCATTTTTAGATATTCCTTCTGAATAATCTATTAGAGATTTAAGAGCCATTTTCCTTCATTAATTATCAAACTATTTCATGAGATGAAATATAAAGATTATGTATTCTTCAGTTATATAATCTTTCTTCAGTTGTATTATCAGTGTTTTATTCTTTATACACATCAAAATTTTGATAGGACAACATTTATTTAGGACGAGAAAGCAAGTGCATTATAGATTACAGATTTTTAAATAGAGTATTTCATATCGTAAAAAATAGATACTTCAAATGTGCTTAGGAACACTTCAATATTGCAGCTTAAATAATTCACATTTTTCTTCATCACGTGAATAGAAATCTCAACGTTTTAATAGAAAAATCTGTGAATTTATTTTAAAATAATCATTCCTGAAATTATTCTAATTTTCAAACTGGTATTTTTTAAGTATTTGGTTCAAATGGACAAGATAGATATTTACCGTATTTATTATTATACCTGAACCTTCCAGCAAAGTGCAGATTTTTAGGTCCCAAGGGAGAAGACTTTTTAAATTAGAACTCCTAGCACTTATATGAAGATACCTCATGGGAGTTATCTGCATTTATATCTAATCACATGTAACCTCATACGTCCCCTTGGCTTTCAGTAGGCATCTTCTCACTCGGGAAGAACATGGCACTAGAAGTCAGAAGACCAGGGATCTGGTCAGCCCTCTGCTACCAGCAAGCTTCTTATCCACAGCAAGTCACAAACCCCTTCTGCATTAGGATTTATTCCTGTGTAGGCTGAGTAAGCAGAACTTGATGACGTCTAGGGTATATATTTTGAGGGTTCTTTCTCACTCCACAGGCTACCAGCCCCAGTCTCTGAAATTGCCGCCAAGTCCCATCCAGAAGGCTGGCCCCCTGGCAGCTGTTTGTACTGACTTTGAAAAAGCCAAGACAGGGGCCGGCCCAGTGGCACAGCAATTAAGTGAGTACATTCCGCTTCTCAGCGGCCCGGGGTTCGCTGCTTCAGATCCTGACATGGCACTGCTTGGCACGCCATGCTGTGGTAGGCATCCCACATATAAAGTAGAGGAAGATGGGCACAGATGTTAGCTCAGGGCCAGGCTTCCTCAGCAAAAAGAGGAGGACTGGCAGTAGTTAGCTCAGGGCTAATCTTCCTCAAAAAAAAAAGAAAAGAAAAAGCCAACGCATAGTGGAGTGGACTGAGGTGAGCTGATGACTCAAACTGGGCTGGTCAGACTCACCCTTCCTAGAATTTGGAATTGCAATTCAGAGAGAGCCAGTCAGCCTCTGCTTGTGTGATGTGTAACTTGAAAACTGTGGAGGTTTCCACCACGGACATGGAGAAACAGAGAGAGCCAGTCCAAGGAGAGAAACAAAAATGATGCTGACGTTCAGAGAAACAATACTTGCTGAGTTCCTGATGGTTTTGCAGTTCCTAGTTTCCGATTCCTTTCTGAAGCATAGCTACGTTCCTGCCCTTGGGGCCCGTGCATGAAGCACCATGCGACCAATTTTACCACAAGGAACGAGCCAATACACATGGAAAAAATACAGACTCAGAGTGGGGGTAATAAAGGCCAGAAGAATCCACTAGATCTTATTAGCAATAATTTGCACATTAAAGCAAAACGTTTTAATGAGTAAAAAGTTTCAGTTGGGGATGATGAAAAAGTTTTGGAGATAGTGCCGATCGTTGCACAACAATGTAAATGTACTTAATGCCACTGCACTGTACACTCAAAGATGACTAAAATGATATATTTTGTTATATATTTTACCATAATTTTTTAAAATAATTTTTTAAAAAGTACTCTTTTGCATACTTAAGGACTGTTTATGTGCACACACATGTATGCGCAATTATAAACAAAGGTGTGGGTTATGAAATTAAGGTTATGGAATATAACCTTAATTATACTCTGAGTCACCTAATAAGATTCATACTGATACAACCAAAAGCTATCCCCTGAAAATAGATGGGTCCTTTCTGAAGCCATAGAAATCTTGCAGGACACAAAGGCACTCCTTAATTACTGACTCAGCAAACTGAATAACGTGAATGACAAAAACCACTCCTTAACCTGGGAAATTCAAGCTCTTTAAGAGGTCAGATGTCCACCTCTTTTTCATATCAGTGCCTCTCTGCCCTGTCTGTTTTAAGGTGAAATTTTGAAGATAGGCAAACAGAAAAATCACCAACAAAAGTCAAGGCATACCACAAGCCAAATTCAACACTAAGATCCACTCAGAATTTTTATCAACTAAAATTTAATCAGAATTTGGAGAGCGAGCCTGGCGATACATAAACACCTGTTTCCATATTCTGGTACTCGTGTTAGCGCTCATCCCTGTAGTACTAAAGCCTATTTCTTTGCCAAGCTAATCATGAACATTATATCATTTTCAAGACACTCTTTAACAAAGTTAAAATTAAATACCTACTGTTAATCAGTTCTTTGTGTTCAGCAAGGGTTTTTGCAGGATCCAGCCAATACTGTGTGAAGAAAAAAAGGGTAATTATAGAAATTAGTTGCTTTTCATTGGCCTTCACTTCAAGAATTTGCAAAGTCTAAGTTTAAATCACATTTAAATATTTAATAATAAAGCGTTTAACTTATATACACACAGAAACATACATAAGAGCTTTCTGTGGCTAGCACAGGAAAAGAAAAATGATGTTGATGTTGAGAGAGAAGCAGAGGAGAGAAACAGTAGTTGCTAGGTTCTGGATCGAATTCTCATACTGATTATAAGGGTCAGTAATATCAAGATGATTATGAGTGAGAAAACAATGGCCATGGAGAATGCTCCCCATGTCTCTTTCCAAAGTCCCCATCACAACCCCCTACAGCCATGTCTCCCCCTAAAATGTCCTCACCCTCTTCACTTCCAGTCCTATTTCTTACAGGCATCACTGTTAGATGTTAGGAATAAAGCAAACAAATTAAATCAAATCCTTGTTAAGTATCCAGGCAAGGCAGCTCAGCGCAGCTGCTAAGGGTCCGAGTCCCAGTGCAGACCCGGCTGGATTCCATCCTGGCTCTCCCCTCCCCACCACCACGTAACTTCGAACAAGTTACTGGACGTCTCTGAACCGTCCTCACAGGCCTGCTGTGAGGATGAAATGAGTTAATTCAAGTAAAGTCTTTAGACTAGCCCCTGGCTCATACTAAGTATGCTGCACATGCTAGTGATGATTATTATTAAGGTGTGACAGTCATTCTTAATAAGTGTCTTTACTTAGTCTAAGGTACTTGCTTATTAATTCAAATTAATGTTTAACGAACAGAATTTCAGACAATGAGGAGAGAATTCTGGCCCCAAGGAGAGGCCTTCCTTTAAATCCCACCTTTGTGAAATAAAAATCACTGAAAGGAAAAGAAACATGCCTTCAGCCTTGTCTCTCCATCTGAGGGAAGAGCAAGAGAGAAGCAGACAAAGCACAGACGAGCATCAAGGTTGCCCCAGAAGCACAGGGTCAAAGGGATTCCAGCACCCTGGAGGCTCAGGGGAGGGCAGAGGTGGAACCTCTCTCCCCTGCTGTCCTTCACAAACGGTGGAGACCCAAGGGCCAGGCTAACCAGTTTCCATTTACTCTTGTTCCTGAATGAAGAAGGGACAATTCTCACAACAGGGAGGGAGCAGCCGGCCCACCTTGAGCAATTCATTCCCAGCACTTTCACGACGCCCTGGAGAAAACATCCACACGGCCCTGACACCCCTGGGTCAGGAAGAGTCACAAGAGGAGTCCAAGAGAAACTTCCTGCCCAGGTTCCCCTTCCCCGCCCTTCAGTTAAGGGCAGAAACGCTCTCTGCTATTTAACAGTAGCAGTAATTATAAATAACAATTATAACATTTTATACAATCCTCTTACCTTTATTCCTAATTACATATACTGTAACAGTCATTCATACTAAATCTATGTCAGTCACTTTATCATAAGATTTGATTGCAGTACAAATTCCATTCATGTACGCATAATCTTTACTATTTGCCTCTCACAGAGCAGTTTCAGTTTTTCAACTTTTTATAAAGTAAAGGAATCAATATATATAAGTGTAGCAACTTATAATACAATATTCGTTATTCTGGTCCTTATCACTTCTCAATTTTTTTTTTTCCAAAGATTAGCACCTGAGCTAACATCTGTTGCCAATCTTTTTTTTTTCTTCTTCTTCTTCTTCTCCCCACAGCTCCCCGGTACATGGTTGTATATTCTAGTTGTAGGTCCTTCTGGTTGTGCTATGTGGGATGCCACCTCAGCATGGCTTGTTGAGTGGTGCTAGGTCCATGCCCAGGATCCAAACTGGTGAAACCCTGGGTCACTGAAGCAGGGGGCACAAACTTAACCAACTGGCCTCAGGGCTGGTCCCTCACCTCTCAATTTTAAAGGTCTAGAATCACTCACTTTTAAAGTAAAAAAGATATCTGAAGCAGAGGCTATCATCAGTGAACTGCCTTTGGAGCCCACAGTGGCTTTGGTGTTAAAATAATGGTTCACAGGCAAACACTGATTCATCCAAGGAGAGTAGAAATCACTCCATATGCTAAGCTGTGTGTTGGGCACAGAGCAGACCCTCGCCCCTAGGTATACAAAGCTACAGATGCTTCTCATGGAATGGAAACATTAGGTAGGGGGACTGTTTCTTGCCATTCATTTCACATTAATGATAATCTGTACAATTTTAAAATAAATCTCTTTCCTTGAGAGCAATCAGATTTGTGAAGCAAAAAGTATAATGAAGGTTCTGAGACGAATTAGAATGACAATTTTGCAGCAAAAAAAGGAGAGTCAAGAGTCAGTCAAAGGCTGTTCAATCAGCTCAGTGCACATTAGATATGCTAGGCATCAATCCGGCACTCACCGTGCACAAATCTCATTTGATCCAAATGGAAACCAGGGGTTACAGAGGTCAGATGATGATAAATGCCCTAGAACATAAACAATAAACCCACTTACACTCAACCAAGGGGGAGAAATGACCTTGGAACCAAAGCAGCCATATTATGACAGCACTTGTCATCACTCATTATCAACAAGCAATCAAACACAGCTCATGTCTGATCACCATGAAACTTATCAGGCGTCTATGCCATAACTAAAGAGGAAAAAGGGCACAAGAATTTGCCGATAAACACAGTATCCCAGTTTTAAGGCTTACATCCAGAATATTCTGTGAATATCATTTACTCAACATTTATGGAATACCCACAATACATGTTTTTTTGTGTGTCATGTCAGATCCTGTCCTGGGGAGTGTGGGAAAACAAAGATGACTGAGACCTGCCCTTATCCTCCAGGCATTCAGAGCCTAGCAGGAGACACACAGACACAGAATTACAACACAATGTGGTAAGTGAGATAACAAGGTGCATAAGATATGAGACATCTCATATATTTGAGACAATAAAATTATGTACAAAGAAAATTAGCACTGCGGGGTGAGTGAAGGAAGGTGTCACTGGTAAGAAAACCTTTGAACAGTGTGTTCACACATGAAAACTTTCCCAAAACACAGAAATGGAGGAGAACAGAGCCTTAAATTTTTACAAAAATCCTGTCTACCAGCTAAACTGCTCCTAAAGCAAACGAGTCCATTTTTAAGTGACAACACAGAATGTGATATTCCAAGTCCTATACAGTTGAGTACTATATTGAAGTTAGTTCTGCCCAATAGCTAACAAAGACACAGCTAAATCAATGTTCACAGACTTCCAGAAAGAAAAGTGGTCATTCAGTCTTTCTATCTGCCCTGGTTGGCGGAAAGGGAGGAGCAGAGAACTCAGCATGGTTTACCGCGGTGCTGGGCTATGGAATGGTTTTTCCGAACTGCGCTTTGATGTGAAGCCGTCTTGCCTACCCAGACAGTCACAAGGAGAGACAGCCCTTTCTATCCCATTCTCTCTCAACATTCAGGCAGTTCATTCTCTAGGGAAATCTTTCAAACAATCACTCTCCCTCTCCCCTTTCCCCATCTCCTCTCTCTCTCCTATTTCAAACATATACCTTGTAGTTTATATATCCTAATAAGCTGGATTCGATCCTATTTTGTAGGAAGACAACAATTAACCAAAACAGACCCTGTTCTCTCATCCTGATTTCTACAGGATTCCTAACATAGGAGAAGGTTAACATACTGCAACCCCAGCACCCAATCGCCATGGAGTTGAGATGACAGCCCTCCTCGGCTCTGACCTTTGCCAGGATGCAAGAGGCCAGCAGTTAGATGGCCTTGCCTTCTCAGTCCTGTCAATCTTAGTAACAGCATTTATGTAACCCGGGGAGAAATGACAGACTCAAGTTCCTCCTTACCCTCTGAGGGTCTTGGCTAAACACCCCGAGCGTCTTCCATCCACCTTGGCTGATAATGTCTCAATTTCATCAATTTCCTAGGTAACAGGCTCAGAATTAGATTTTAGAACTCTAACACTGTCCAGTAAATCAATACCCTAGGCTTCAAAAGATATATATTAAATTCAGGGTCCAACCTTTCATTCGACAACTGTGCCTTTGGAGTCTCCTAGAGTTCTAATACTAGAATAAACTCTAAAAAATTTTAGACAAAGGAAGGACAGCATGAAATAATAAAAGCTTTGCTGCATTTTATGTCACACTGGGCATCATGCTGATTCTCCTTTGGAGACTTTAAGAATGCCACAATGATATTTAATAATGTTTCCTATAGACCAAAAAAAGGCTTTAAAAGCACACATAGTTTTCATCAATGTAACAAAACAACCTCTTGATCTAAGGGAATATAGAGTTGAGCATCTGCAAGGGACAATGGAGCAAAAAGATCTCAAAAAATGATAGCACTGTTCATTCCTAGGACTCAACGTAATTTGCACATATGTTCCAAGAAATCGAGGACTGTGGTGATAGCTATTTGTGCTTTTCCCAAAGCCGCTGTAGACAGATCTCAGGCCCTGTAAGCAACACTAACAGGACGTGGTTTTAATTTGTTCCTTGGTATGAATCAGAGAGCCTTAGGACCTCAGGTAAAACCACTGTAACAGAGCTAACTCACAGCAGGGACAAAAACAAGGGCCTGTCACTGGGTGATCTACAGTGTGTGTGTGTGTAGGGGAAAGGCGGGGCAATCATAACTGGGCCCTATTTTTCAGCAAAAGTGAATTCTAATGAATCACTGTTAGACCATCTGGTTCCTCATGAAGTGTCAACTGGCCCCAGGGACTATTCCTCAGTTCTCACCCATGGACCCTGGCACCACTCTAGGAGTCAGAGATAACAACAGTAATAGCCAACATTTATTAAATGCTTGCCATGTGCCAGGCACTGTTGAAGACTTCACATGTATTTACTCAGTTAACCCTCTTAACAACTCTGTAAAGTAGTAACTACTATAATTATCAGTTTACAAATGAGGAAACTGAAACACTGAGTATTTAAACAACTTGCCCAAAAGTATAGAACAGCAGATCCAAAGAACTAAACTCCCTTCCACCTTATGCTCAGGCAAAGCCACCCTCTAGGAGACTGTCTGAATAGGAACGTTTAACCTTATTTTCAAGATTCTGAAACTCAACTACCAAATTCCCTTTTTCCAGCTCACTCAAACAATCTGATCCTACCCAGACACACAATTCAGTGACCCCACTACCTTGTCACTGTCCCTTCTCCCTGCCCCCCACCCAGTCCTCACCTCCCTCACAACCCATTACTAAAGTCATTCACTTGCAGTCATCCTCAATTCCCTGACTTTCACTTGCCTGGATTACTCTCTCCTCTCACTTTCTCACTCTCAGCTGATGATCTTGCTTATTTCTGAAAAAACTGAAACAATCAGAAAAGAACATGCATGCCTTCTCACCACATCTACCAAGCTGCCTGCATCTGTGCTGCCGTCCTGTCTTCTCTCCGATTACCACGGATGAATGTCCATGCTCCACGTAAGCCCATCCCTTCTCATCTACTCAGGAACATGGTTCCAGCAACTTGGGGCTCTCTTTCCCCCACCACCAAAGTTTCCCTTTCTACAAAATCATTTCTGGCAGAATACACGCCTTTATTTGTCCCATATTAAAAGACAAGACGGAAGCCAGCCCCAGTGGCCTAGTGGTTAAGTTCGGTACACTCTACTTTCATGGCCCAGGTTCAGATCCCGGGCATGGACCTGCACCACTGTCTGTTAGGGGTTGTGCAGTGGCAGCCCACATAAAAAGGAAAAAAAGAGGGAGATTAGCAATGGATGTTAGCTCAAGGCCAATCTTCCTCAGCAAAATAAATAAATAAATAAAATTTTAAAACACCTTGACCCCCCCCCCCCATATCTGCCCATTTCATTTCCACGGTGTAAAATAAGTCTCTGAAGAAAAAAAAAAAGTTGTCCTACACTCTGTCTCCTCTCATGTTCTCTTAAACTCACTTCAGTACCTACTGCAATCACTTCCATGTTGTTATATCTAATGATAGATGCAGAGTACTTCATCCACTTCCTTGAAATGCATTTGTCATGTGGTTTCTAGGATACAACTCCCCCTGGCTTCTCCTCCTACCTCATTGGGCACACCTTCACAATCTCCTTTTCTGGTTGCTCATTAGCTCCCTAACCAGGAAAGGATAGACTGCCCGAGGCTCATACCTGACATCAAGGTTCATTGTTTTAAATGCCATCTATCTACTGACTATTCCCAAGTGCCTAGCCAGACCAGAATTGGCCCCTGAATCCAACTGACTACTTGACATCTCCACTTAAATGCCTACTAGAATCTCAAACTTTACATATTCAAAAGAGAAATGATGATTCTACTTGTCCTAGAAAAACCTGTTCTCCTGCAGTCTTCCCCATCTCAGTAAACAGTACAACATTCTTCCATTGGCTTCTGTCAAAACCTCTTTATTGTCTATCTCTTCTATCCATCTGCAAATCCGGTTGGGTCTATGATCAAAATAGAAACAGAATCTAACAAATTCTCACCCCTCCCAGGTCCAAGAGGCCATCACCGTTCACTTGGATTTCTCAAACAACTCCTTTAATGGCATCCTTGCATCTACCTTTGAACTTAGAGGAATTATTTTAAAACATACGTCTATAGGTCAGATCAGTTGACTCTTCTGTTCAACACCCTCTAGTGGTTTCCTTTCTTACTCAAAATAAAACCCAAAGTCCTTATGATAGTCTAAAAGGCCCTACATGATCTGGTCCCACTCCATTCACTCTCTCGTGTGTGTTTCAGAGATGAGGCAGCAGGAAGGCCCTTAAGGAGGGTGTTAATGGAAGTCTCAGGGCCCTCAAGGAGGCAAGAGAAAGCTATCGAAGCAGGAAGAAAGGGGACCTTATTATCTAGAGGCAGAAAGTTTAGCAATGCTGTTGCCTGTGGCAACCTGGAAAATAAAAGATATACCTAATGAACTGGATGATCCAGATAAGGAGATTTCCAGGCAGACTGCTGAAAGTGCCAACTGGCTTCTTTTGCTGCCTATAATGAAATGCAAGAGGAGAGATATAAGCTAAAAAAGAACTGTTAAATATAAAGGAGCCAGGACCTAATGGGTTTGAAAATAAAACTCTCTCATCCCTAGACTTATCAGAAGGCAAATGGTGCTACAATTAAGAAATAGCTTCTGGGCAAAGATTGAATCCGAGTACTGTCAGGAAACCATGAATGTAACTGTAAAACTCTTTATTACATCCTCAAAAAGATTAAATATGATGCCTCAGACCCTTTCAAACTAACAAAAGTCCTCTAAGAATCTTAAGGGCATCGTTCCCCAAGAGCCTTACAAGGAACCTAAGGCATAGAAGAGTTTATTTCAAAGTGATTTGTGAGTGTTGCCTTTGTCTAACAGAGTTGATTATAAATTGATTCATAAGAAATCCATAAAGTTTTTTAGAAGAATTATTACCGCTTAGGCTGAAAAGGATAGAGACATTACACACTGAAAAGAGGCTTTGGGACCCCCAAACTTCATCAGGCAAAGAGCAGGCTGAGCGCACAACTCAGCTGCAAACACATACTACTTTTTATGGAAAGGGAAGGAAAACTCAGAGAACAGAACCAAAAGCCCAGAGGGCAGAGTTAATCATTATAGTGAACAACTCCTAGACAGTAAGACCAAGCTCTAATCAAAGAAATGGCTACACGTGCCTGGCTTGATTTCAGACCTGTCATGGCCTAGTGACTGCTCTGTGCCTCCTGTTCCAAATGAAAGCATGTACACCAGTCATCCTGTCCTGTGTGTGTCCCGTCACTTTATGTTGAATGGGGGAAGGGGGAATACATCTTTCTTACTCCCTTAGTTCACAGGTCTTCAGGTCAAGAGGAACTATACTCAAGGGGTTGACTTGAAGAACAATATACAAAGAGTCTGATTTGATGAGATCCTGGACCTCAAGTCTGAGTTCACTGTCATAATAAATGATATTTGGGGAGACTTTCGGAGGGATGAGTGTGTTTTACATGTAGGAAGAATATATGTAGTTTTTGGCCAGAAGACAGACTCTCATGTTTTAAAGCATGTCTGCAAATTAGTTGACATTCCTCCCATAAAATGGTATAATCCAATCTCTTTTCCCTTTAAATGTGGGCTGGCCTTCTCTTCACTTCAAATCAATCGAATACAGCAGAAGTAACACTGTCTGAGACTTGGCCATAAAAGGTGATACAGCTTTTGCCCCTCCCTCCTTATCTTCCTCTGGATGCTGACCCAGGGAACTCAATTGCTACCCTGTTAGGAAGCCAAGCAACAACACGCAAAGTCCACACATCGGTGTTCCATCCCCAGCCCCTGTCAGTGCCAACACTCACCACCAGACACATGACTTAGACTTTAGTGACTCCAGCCTCTAGCCTTTGAGCTTCTCTAGCTGAGACTAAGTGGTACAGAGATGAGCTGTCCCCATGAACCCCGGTTCAAGTCGCAGATTCATGAGTAAAGTTTGTGTTGCCGTAATTTAAAGCTACTAAATTTGGAGATGGCTTGTTATACAGCAGTGAATAAGAGGAATGCAGCCCATTTCATCAAGATCTCTTTGATTCTCACTCTTTCATTCAACATACTCGCTGTTCCTCCTGTGTTTATGTCACCTGTGAACTTGATCAGCATGCCCTCTATGGCTTCATCCCAGCTACTGGCATAGATATGGTAAGCCCTAGGACACATCTAGAAACCTCCAAGTTGATATCATTCAAAAATCAATTCTGTCTGCTTAAGGGTAATCAAATAAACTTTTTTTTTTTTTCAATTTAACCAACATTCTTCTGTTTAGTCCACAAAGATATTACATAAACTTTTCTGTATATCTTTCTGCATTCCAAATACACTAGTTTTATCACAAACAAAGAGGTCAGTCATAGTTGTTTTGTTAATGGAACCATAGTGGATTATAGGAACACACTATTGTACCTCCTGGGAGCCCACAGATCATCCTGTAAAAATGCCCTCCTGCCAAGTTGTGACTGTCTCTAGAGGGGCTGCCCTACAACTGCATCTCATAGGCTGTTCCTAACCTCTTAGGTCCAGGGCATCTAATAACCAATACATTTGGGTTTCTCCTAAAATGAAAATAGAGTCTTAGGGATGACAGATTCTATAAGAAAAGTGCTGGATTCTATGAGTGAACTCTAAGATATCAATGCTGTACTGCTCAAGAGACTTCAGTTCTTTCGTAAGTTTCATCTACATTTTGGATAACTGAAGTTTCTACCTACACATTTGTAATATCTAGACAAGTGAAGCATCACTGTTTAGACTATGGGATCATTTCCTACTGAAATAAAATCTTAAATCTGACATACTCTGAAACTACAGTAATTAAAATACATAGGTGGTAAAATTAGGTTTTTTTAAAACTCTGTTCTAGTAACTGAATACAAATGTAGCTTTAGCTAACCAGGTAATTTACCACAGAGGAGCCAAGCCAATCCAAGGGGTTGTGAAGTAGGTGTGTAGAACTGGACCCCTGCTCAGCATCACCACACACAGTGGTGCCAAACTCCAGAGTGCCCAAATTACACGGCTAGCACAGCTATACATGGCAATCTGGCCCCTTCTCTTCCCTATTTATAGTCTCTTTCTCCCTAAATGACCTTTAAACCTTAAAAGTCTCACAACTTTAGAAACCTTTTTCTTAGTGCTGTTGAGTCAGTTCTGACTCCTAGCGACCCTATGGACAACAGAGTCAAACCCTGCCTGGTGTTTTTGTGCTATCCTCTCACCTTCTGGCATTATATGAGACAATGCTCCACTGCTGTTCGTAGGGTTTTCATGGCCAATTTTTTTGGAAGTGAGTGGCCAGGTCCTTCTTCCTAGTCTGTATGGTCTGGAAGCTCCACTGAAACCTGTCCACCATGGGTGACTCTGCTGGTATTTGAAACACCAGCAGATAACTTTCAGCATCACAGCACTCCACAGCCACCACAAGAGTATGACAACTGACACATGGGTGGTATGGTTCCCTGACCAGAAACGAACCTGGGCCATGGCAGTGAGAGCACTGAATCTTAACCACTAGACACTAGGGCACCTAGTGACTCCTTAATGTGACTCTGGCCTCTTAGGAGCCCAAACTACTCACCTAACATCTCCACTTGGATGTCCACTGGGCATCTTAAGCTTCACCTATCCAAATCAGAACTATTCCCCATGCCCAAAATCCAGCTCCTCAATCAGATCCTATCACTTCTCAGTTTAAAAATCCCAATAGATTCTCATATACGTAACCTACCATAGGTTCCTGGGCCCTATGTAATGTGGACCCTGCCCACCACTCCCACTTCATCACTCCCTTTATTACTACTATCTAGCATCACGGTCTTTCAGTTCTAGAAACCTCATATTTGTCCTTGCTTTAGGGCCAACTCGACCAGCTGTTCCTTCTGCCTGTCATGCCCTCCCTTCCTGCTAATCAAGTGTCAGTTTAAATATCACCTCAGGGGCCAGCCCCGTGGCTGAGTGGTTAAGTTTGACTCTCTGCTTGCGGCCCAGGGTTTCACCGGTTAGGATCCTGGGCACAGACCTAGCACTGCTCATCAAGCCAGATGAGGTGGCGTGCCACATAGCAGAGCCCAAAGGACCTACAACTAGTATATACAACTATGTACTGGGGGGCTTTGGGGAGAAAAAGAAAAAAAAAAACTGGCAACAGGTGTCAGGTCAGGTGTCAATTTTTTTTTGTTTTGTTTTGTTTGTTTGTTTTTTTGTTTTTTTTTTCCTTTTTCTCCCCAAAGCCCCCCAGTACATAGTTGTGTATTCTTCGTTGTGGGTTCCTCTAGTTGTGGCATGTGGGACGCTGCCTCAGCGTGGTCTGACGAGCAGTGCCATGTCCGCGCCCAGGATTCCAACCGACGAAACACTGGGCCGCCTGCAGCGGAGCGCGCGAACTTAACCACTCGGCCACGGGGCCAGCCCCCAGGTGTCAATTTTTAATAAATAAATAGTCATCTCAGAGAGGCCTTTTCTGACCACCCAACAAAAGCAGCTTCTCAGTGACTTTGGCATATCATCTTATGTCATTTTCAAAGTACTCATCACTACCTGATATTTGAACACATACCTACAGTCTGTCTGTCCCCTGGAATATAAATGCCCTGAGACTAGGGACCTTGTCTCTTGCTGACCCCTAGTTCCTGAGACACAGTGGTCACCTAGTAAATATTCGCTGCATAAGTTAATGGAAATGAGAAATAGCAATGCTCCTCTTTCCTCAGAGTTCCGTGTCAGGGGTGTTGATGAGAGTACAGATATAACACTGAAGAATTTTAAACAAGAAATTACCTCAATAAATATCCTCTACAAAAACATCCTGCAATCAAAAAAACTGTTGGGTATCTTCCAAGAAAAAACTAAGCTCCTACATACCATCAGCTTTTAAAGGACCCACTTTTGTTAAGACATAAAGCAACTTTCAAAATTCACAGTGCAAAAGGAAGAGTAAGTAAGTAATACCTTCTGCTCCCCAAAAAAGCACCTCCCCAAGTTTGAACAATTCCTGGAGCATCATCTCTCTTACTGCAACAGGTCATATAGAAGATAGACAAACTAGTCACTTTAGCTTTCAGTGCATGCAATTTATTTGAAATTTTATAAAATTCAAGACAAAATAATATAAGAAATAATGCAAAAAATACATTTTATCAGTAGGCTACCAGCATATCCCAATCAAATCTCTTTTTATATTCATGGAGAAATCCTCTTAAGATTCAGAATAAGGTTAAATCAAGGTCAACTTACCAGAGGTTTGTATCAAAACTCTAGATTAAAAAAAAATCGTTTCCTATGATAATCAAGAAAATGTCTAAAACCACAGCTTTCCCATTAGCCAATCAATCAGCTGTCTGAAATTCCATCGTTTATAGCTCATTCTGATTTAAACAGGGAGAAGGACAGTTTACTAAAATGTTCATAGTAAAGAAATCAGCAATATTCCTCTCACGTTATCTATATGACTAAGAAAGCGTGGGTCACAGAAAACCTGTTTTATTGCAAAAAGAACAGTTAGCATACACACATACTTTGTTGTATACACAAAATATATGTGGGTATGTATATATAGTGAGGTTTCTCCTTTCTTGATATTTTGTCTTAAAGTATTTGCACCTTTATCATTTTCAACTGTTCCTCCTTTTAATCTATTTTTGATGAAGAAAGGCAGTGAGTGCCATTAATGAAGAAAGAACTTTCAACGCAAGATAGAATTCAGTCCCTCACCTCCCTAAACCTGGAAAACAACCAATTTATGAAAGCCACAAGATAAAATATTTTATTTATACATGACCCATGGAAGACACATTCATGCCTATTGTGATCAATCATCTGAGAGGGAAAAAGAAGAAAAAACAACGATAAGGGGATAAGTTCAAGATGCATCATGGAGCTGACTTTAGACAAATCTAGGTCCTTCAAAAGCATTTTTGAATTCATGTCAAAATCAATACAAAGAACAAAGAAACTGAAGGACAATCAAAGCATGCTCTGTTCCCGGGTGCTCAGGTGTGAGGAAAGCATGTAACACACCAAGTGGCTCTGTGGGTGGCAGTTTGGCAGGCCCCCTCTCAGCACTTCCCGGGGTTTTTTCACACATGTCAGCTGCTGAATCCTCAGGAGGCATCACATAACTGTGCCCAGAAGAGATCAGATCCACCCTAAACAGAAACTGGATCCAGAAAATCATCTCTTCCTTTCTTAACAAAAACTGTTCATCAACTACAGAGAAATAGAAAAACCTACTGTTTTACTAGAAATACAGTTTATTACAAGCAAATTTTTTAAAATCATGGGACCCATAACCATACAGCTACCGGTGACATTACCTGAACTCAAACACCTTCTTCTACCACACACTGTACTATCTCTTACTAGAGAAGAGCATTCTGAACACCACACAGCAGCTGCCAGCACACTAAGACTATCACATATCTATAATTCCTTACAACCTTACAATCCCATACATTGCCAACCTAACTTCCTAACATCTCAGTCAAGTTCTTCTTCTTTTTTTAATATAGGTGAAATCTGGTTAAAATGAACAATAGGAGAGACCTTTCAAAAGAGAGCACAATAAATTCAAAGAACAGCAGGGCAAGGAAGCAGCAGACAGACATGGAAGGCCAGGCCAGGAAGCACCCATCTGGCCTGCCCATTTGTCTAGTTGAAGGTTCTTTCGTTCACTAAAATTACAGATCACTTAGTTGGCAGTGACAGGAGGTGGTAACAGAGTGATGAACAGGACACAATCCCTACCTCAAGGACTTTCCAAGCAAGTGGGGGATCTTATTTAACAGGCAAATACAGCATGTGTTTGTAATGTGTGACAGGAGTAAGCCTAGGGCATTTTGAGAGGGTGAGGGAAAGCTTCGGGAAGAAGGAGACAGAGACATCTCAAGTGGGTGGGAAGGAAAAGCAGGATTTAACCAGGTAAGAATGAGGAGGGGAAGCATACATCACCCTGAGGCCCTATGGAATAGTAAGGAGCTGCAGGTCATTCAGTGTGGCTATCTACTGTACCTGGAGTGTGGGTTTGGGTGGAGCACAAGTCGGGGGACTGAAGAGAAGAGCTGTGTTGCAACAGAAGCTCAAGAGCAACCAAGGACCATATACCTTGAAGGACTTTATAATCCACGGTAAGGAATTTGAGTTTTCCCTTAGGGATCAATTAAAGAATTTTAAGCCACGGTGAAGACATCATTAAAGTTGCCTTTCCGAAAGAAGTTGTAACTGCAATGGGGAAAACATTGAAGGAACAAGAGCAAAGACAGGAAGACCAGTCAGAAAGATTTTACAGAAATCCAAGCGAATGTGCTGGCATCTAAGCTAGAATTCAGAGATGGAGACTGATTCTAGAGAGATTAAAAGATGACCCTAAGTCCTGTTTACAACTGCTGGCCCAGCTTAGTCATCAACAGTGGCCCTTTGACTCTTACAAGTATCCTCGGTTGGACGGTGAGTTACACAGTCACTCTAGCTATTAAGTAGAACTGACAGGACTTGGTGACTGGTTAGCATGAGGGAAAGGAGAGATGACTGAGTTAGGAATGACACCCCAGTGTGAGCAATCGGGATGGTGGTAGCATTCACTAAGGTATTCAAACAGATAAGCAGGCAACTCACGGAAACAGACACGAGGACTTCCGGAGGGAAACAAAGGCAATGGATAGCTTTAAGGGATTTCATTCCCAGATTCTCAACTTCTATGCACACTTTCCTAAAACTGATCTACCTAAGAGCAGCCCCGAGATAAGATGGCATGCCAATTCTACTTTGCACTGCACTCCCCTTTCACAACCCCGTTTCCCAATTTAAAGTAGAAAGGCACCACTTACTCATTTCAATCTCTCTATAGCACACTGCCCCAGGGTTTGAAAAATCCCAGGAGCAGAAACATAGGAATATTTTTAAATACCAGTGTTAGCAAAGTTGCTTATAATAAAGACATCATAAATTGCCTTTCCCTACCTTATACATATTTCTGGTAAGGACTACGCAAGGTGATAGAAGCATGGTATTTGGGCCCACAGTTGGGCTGTTTTGAATTCAGATACATTACAGAGTAGGGCAGCAAAGGGACTGATGATTTTCGTTTAATGATCTTGCAACTTCAATCCTCCAGCTATTATCAAAATTTACATGGCTCACAAGGAAGAATCCCGTAAGAATAAAGCAAATCAAAGCCCTGGTGAGCCTATCTCATCTAAGTGACAAAACACTGTGCCTTATCTGCCTATCCATCTCAGAAATAAAATTCCTCCGTGAAATACTTTTCACAGAACACATGTTAACATTTTCATTTAAATTGACAAATGACAGAAAGCAAGCTGGTTTGGCTGACTGGTTTGATGACTGACTTTGCCAAAGCGTTATATGTTGGACATTTTCCATAAACTGAACGAACTGAATCTGCAGCTCTAAGATTCTAATGAAAATATAAAGTATGTAATTAGATAAAAGCATTTTATCAAAAATCTTGTATTAGCAAATGTATATTAAAATTAACAATTTTTAATTTTCCTAATCCTAACTAAATTGGATTAAATCAGGTGCCGCTAAGTAAAAGGGAAAAAAGCATAATTAATACTCTTTTGATAAGTCATGGTAAAACATTTTTTAATATATTTCCCAGAAATTATAAAATTGAACTATTATGATTAACAATCTTTTACAGATCAGATGGTTTTGAATTCAGTGCGTTCAACTAAACTGAAGGAGAACCCAATGAGCGGTCTGAGAAATCACTGGTCTCAGGAACATAAGACAAAGAGCCGATTTATGGGGGAAGATGATGACAACATTGCATTTAAGGTACTTGATAGATTACTAAAAACAATTTTAGATGACATATCACTATATGATTTTTGGCATATAACTCAGAAGGAATTCAGGGAATTGAGTGATTTTCCTTTATCAAAACTCCTTCTAAGCTAGCCCTGATGGCCTAGTAGTTAAAAGTGCGGCACACTCCCCTTTGGCGGCCCAGCCCGCCAGGCATGGAACTACACCACTCATCTGTCAGTAGCCATGCTGTGGCAGCAGCTCACATAGAAGACCCAGAACTTACCACTGTACACAACTATGTTCTGGGGCTTTCAGGGAGGAGAAAAGAAGGAAGATTGGCAACAGATGTTAGCTTAGGGTAAATCTTCCCCTGCAAAAAAAGGACCAAAAAAACAAAACCACCTCAGAAGATTCTCCTTTAAAAAAAGAATGCCTTCGTTTTCTATCTACCCACTTTTGGAGACAAGGTTACTCAGTGATCCTATCTATAAAAACAAAACATAGAAATAAACTTGCTGCTGAAACCTATCTCACTCCAGAAATATATTATAATCATTCAGGGGCACTTGGATTAACTGAGAAGGAAAAGCCTCATTCGCTTCATTATGACATACATTTCCAATAAATGTTTCCTTTTTATGTTTAATAATTATTAAAATGCATAATATCTTGCTGTTTTAATTGACTGTATGCTTATAACCAGAGTAATAACAACTGCTTTGAAGGCTCAATAATAACTAGAGCCTTAAGGTCACAGGAAATAAACCTTTAAAATTTCTATTTACATGTATGATATTGTTATGGATAAATATATTTTACTAACAAAATTATAATAAGAGAAAAATTTATGAAGAAAGTGGAATAGAAATACAAGTTTAAAGAGATAAAAGGAATAAAAACAGACTTCTGACTTGTTCACGCATATTTTTTAGAGATTGCTAATGAGCACAAAACGGCTGTAATATGCAGATTCACTGGACACATTTACAGTAGTGTGACAGATCTTACAGTGTCAGCCTTTATGACACATCAAAAATTTGCATCTAAATTTATGATAAAATTTTTATTCTCAATCTGAAATGAAACACAGGCATATAGTTTTTTAAAAATCCTGGAAAATCACTGCTCTCAGAAACTTAAGAAAAAAAGCAGGTCTAGAGCGGGAGATGAAGCCTTCAGTTTTGAATATGTAGCATTTGAGGCACCTGAGGGACATCCAAGTCCATAGTAACAGCTAACGCTGATCCTACACCGACTGCAGGGTCTAAAGCGCTAGTCTGAGTGTCCATTACACAGACTCCTTTAATTCTCACCACCTCCCTTTGAAGTTGGTGCTATTACTATCCCCACTTTGTAAATGGGGAAACTGAGGCATAGAGAAGTTAGGAGACTCACCCAACGGCACACAGCTCTCCCTCCAGGCAACCTGGAGGCAGAGTCTATGGTCATGACACAGTATAATGCCTCTTGAGATGTCTGAGTTGGAGATACAAATATGAGGGTCATTTGAGCCTTTAGATTGTAAATTAAGCCATGGAGCAGGCGAGATTCTGAAAGATGAGCGACACATATTCAAGAGTAGGAAAATGAGAGCTTCAGTAGCAGCAGCCCCTATGAAGATGCTGCTGGCACTCCCCCTTCCAGGCCCCTGGACTCTTGAAAAGCCTCCAGCCATAGTTTTTTCCAGGTTTTCCCCAGGTCCCCTTCATATGTTGTCATCAGTCCTCCCAAGCTGCTGCACTGTTTATAATGCTCTTCATAAGTCAAAGGGCTACTGAAGAAAACCCTTCTGCTTCTTATCTTTGCGCTCTGTTCCTCCACCAGATGCTTGAAGATGCCTCAGATAGTAAAAGTTCCAATTCGTAATAATCCAGCATGACAAACTTCCTTTCTTTCTTTGCAACAGGACTTATATCCACTTACACACATCTTAGTCATTACGGGCGTTTGCCAGAACATAAAATTACAGAAAGTGAAATCTCACTCACACTGCAAAATACAATAAATCAGGATACAAAGAAGAACATCGTTATTCACGGCAGAGCCTGCCTATTAGTGCTCAACAGATGAAAATCATTTTTACTCAGTAATACTCAGCATTCGAGGGTGGCGGGGAGGATACTAATGTATACACAGTTTAGTTTATATATATTAAGAAAACTGTCTCAGGGACAAATAGTGCTAGAAGAGGTAGAATTAAACGTGTGAGCCTGAACCCAGTTGGAGCATAAGACAATCAAGGACAAAATCCTGGTAAATATCAACATTGTATGGAACAGGCAGAGGAGAAGTGATCATAAAAAGACTGAATAAGAATAATCAGAAGTAAACTTGAAAAGAGGAAAACAAAGAACAGGCTGTCATAAGAGCAAAATGAGATTTCAAGAAGGACTGAGTCATTAGGGTCAAGGCAACATAAAGGTCAAGAAAGATTAGGGCTGAAAATGTGACTTGGATTTGGCAACTAGAGACCCTGAGGACAGTTTCAGTGGCATGATACGTATCAAAGCTGAACTGTGAGAAGTTGAGGAATGAATGGGATTTGCAAGTGGAGGCAACGAATTGAGACAAGGCTTTCTCGAGTCGAGGAGTGACACAGAGGGAGTCAACTTGCAGTAGCCAGAGGAAAGCATGGGAGTGGGAGAAAAGTGGCTTTAAATGATAGAGACTTGAACATGCCCAAACCCTGAGGGAAGAGAGGGAATGGAGAGGGAGAAGATTAGAGATAGAGAAGTGAGAGGCATTGGGGCTCTTCCATTGTGAGAGAGGAAAGGATGGGTAAGAAGCAACTAAGTGTCTGTGGAGAGTCAAGAAGTTGGAGAGGTACTAATGAGAGATTTTCACATATTGAGGTATATGGGATAACTATTTGGGTTTAAAATTGATTCAGCTTGAACTAAACAGTCTGAGTTATGGCCTATCAAACATACCTGTATATCTGCTTTAACCATTAAAGAATGCACTCTCTTAAGATAAGAATGCATACCTTCCCTCCTATGCCCCTATTGCTAATGCCCTTAATAGTCACTTTCCCAACATCAGGGTCATGTTGACCTGCTAATTTGCAACTGAATAACTCCTTGAAACTCTGAATATGTATCCTGGGTTTATTTAACGTACATTCTTTGTTTTAAAAAGATATAAGATTGTACTGAAAACCATGCTTCTCCAAACACTTTCTTCCTTTCTGGAAAAAGCCTTCCCGGGTTTTAATCCTCAGTTTGGTTTAAGTACCGCTCACCTTTCTCTTATCTATAGAATGGTTATTGGTTATTTTGCATCAACAGTACCATATGATTACTTGTATTGTCTTAGTGAAGCCAAAGAAGAGTTTGCTATGAGAAGAGGACATTCACACACTGGCTGTATCTGCATGCTACACGGTCCCCCTTTTCTCTGACTTACGAAGTCTTGGGGCAGCAGATCCAGCAGCCTGATTCTCAAAGCCAGGTTGAAATCCATACTCTGAGAAAAGCTCTAATTATACAGAACCTTTGCCTTTGAAGGAGTAATTTGTAAAGGAGCCTCAAGTGCTAATGTTAAAATAAGGTATGATTATAACTACTAATTTTAAAACCAGTAGTAATATTGGGATATCACATTTATGCTTATTACTGCTTTCAATATCAACAAAACTCATCTTCAAAAATCTCCGAAGGTGTTTAAGAGTCAAGAGCTTGTTTGATTTTCTCTCTTCCTTGCTCCAGACTGTTTCCTTCTTTCCTCTACTCCACTTTTTTAAAAAAATACAACACCAGTAATATTTTCCTCAAACTGACTTTCAAGAGGAAAGGCCTTCTAACATGCTTAACACCTTATAATCTACAAAGAGCTCTCACGTGTTCTCTAATTTAGTCCTACAACAATCCTGAGTTGGGGAAGCGTAGGCATTATTACCCTCAAGATTCAGAAAAATTAAGTGACTTGACCATTTGTTAGGTGCAAACACAGGACTCAGACCTATCTTGTGACTCCAAAGGTACTTAGCTATCTGTTCCATCACATCACACTCCATTTATAATAACTTCTGAACACCCAAAAGGTGGCTTTTGTTCCTTCCAGCCTCAGAGTAACTTCAAATTCACCCAATTCTTAAAAGCAAACCGTCTACATTGTAATTTTAACTCTCTGCCTATCATCAACAGAACTCACCAGCCCTCGCTCATAATAAGGAACCTAAATAATCTTGAAGCAGCAGCTAATATTGCTCATGGACCTCTCGGGATGCACATGCAGCTCTTATCACAGAAATCCTGAGTATCTGCAGAAGGATATATGCTATTATGACCCAGGGAAAGTAATAGTGTTCCAGGTTTCCGCCTAATGTGGTAAACCCAAACAAGAAAGCCCTCACATTTCCAAGCAGGCCAGATAAAATGCTTCCCACCATAACCACGTGTATTAGTTTCTTATTTGCTACTGTAACAAATTACTATCAACTTGGTGGCTTAAAAACAGAAATTTATTATGTTACAATTTTGAAGGTCAGAAGTCCAAAATGGTCTCACTGGGTGCAACAGACAATGTTTGCATCCTCCCAAAGTTCGTATGTTGAAACCCTAATCTGAATATGATGGTATTTTGGAAGTGGGGCCTTTTGGAAGGAATTAGTTCTGGAAGGTAGAGCCCTCATGAATGGGATTGGTGCCCTTAAAAGAAATGACCAGAGAGCCAGCTAGTTCTCTTTTCACTGTGTGATGTTACAAGCAAAGTCAGCTGTCTGTAACCTGGAAGTGGACTTTCACCAGAACCCAACCAAGCTGGCACCCTGTTCTCAGACTTCCAGCCTCCAGAACTGTGAGAAATAAATGTTTCCTTTTTAAACCACCCAGTCGATGGTAAATTTGTTATAGCAGCCCAAACTGACTAAGACATTGGCTAAAATCAAAGTGTAAACTGTGTTCCTTCTGGAGGATCCAGGGAAGAATCCATTTCCTTGCCTTTTCCAGCTTCTAGAGACTGCCTGCATTCCTCAGATCAAGGTCTCGTTCTAGTAAAGTCATGACTCTGACCTCTGCTTCCACTGGCATATCTGCTTCTCTCTGACTCTCCTGCCTCCCTCTTTCATGTGTAAGGACACTCGTAATTATATTGGTCTCACCTGGATAATCCAGGATACTCTCCCCATCACAAGATCCTTAATTACATCTGCACAGTCACTCACAGGCACTGGGGATCAGGACACGGAGTATTAAGAGAGCTGGTACCCATTCAAAGTAAACATATAGCAAGCTGAGCTGCGAGGTCACATGCCATGGGGAGAATGAGGTGTTCCTGCTGAGCAAGCAACTAAACTGGTGATACGCAGTCCCAGAATGCACTGAAGGGAGAAAACTTTTCTGGAAGTTCTGCTGTTCTAGATTAATGGTCAGTACTTTAAGAGAATTTTAAATATTTACAGCTAATAAGTGGCAGGGTCATTAGACAAATCTAAATCTCTGATTCCCATGTGTGTTCTTGTAATCCCTGTGACAGACTGCCTCCCATCCACCTTAAAGCAAGGGTGGGAATTTTCTCTAAGTCAAACCAAAGCCCTGATATAAAAGAGATACATTCCCTGCACAGACCAGCCTGGATCAAGAAAGAACCTGATGACACAGGCCAGAGCAGAACACAAAGTAGGCTCTGTGCCCAGGCTAAGTGCTTTCCTGTTTGTCTTTAGGAAAAAGAACTGCAAGTATGTGAACCCCATGGTGCATTGTTCAGAGATTATTTTATAAAAGTAAGTCTGAGTTAACACATGCAGTGTTATGTTAATTCAGCCTCAGTAAACATGTCTTCACAAAGTTATTTTCATTTCCTAGAGATTCTTTTACAGACCCTACCTGAGAAGAGAAGAAATTATGGCACCCAGAGTGTTCCAAATCAAGTCAGCAGCACTCCTTAGAGAGAAGCTGGCTCCACCAAGATTTATTTCTGTTAGCAAGGTTTATTGCTGTTATTCTTTACACATAGGTTAATACCTGAATCAATGCATTGGTTACATGAATTTCCCAGGATGTGGTTTCATGCAATGTGTAATTTGGTAAAATTTGTATTTTTTCACTTAATATTCCAGGCAGTAAATTCCCTTTCCTCAGAATTCCTGAGACTGAAAAACAGAGAAAGCTCTAAACATGGCCTGCACATATTAGGCATTCATTAAATAACTACTGACCACATTAAATAATTATTGACTGAATTAGATAACTATCGACCACATGAACGTATAAAATATACAAAGACCTCAGTAAACTTTCTTGCCACAAGGTCAATCTGAGAAGTTTACTTATTGGAAAATGCCATTTAACTCCTCTCAACAAACATATATAAATTACATAGAGAGAGAGAATTCTGTAGTATCCTAAATATGCAAACACTTTCATCTTACATGCATTCAAGTCAAGATATTATAGTGGTTGAAAGGTCTTGGAGACATGAAGACAGGTTTGAATTCTGGTCCTAATACTTGCTGGTTATGTGACCTTGGGAAAGTTGCTTAATCTTTTTAGCTTCCGTTTCTTCATCTCTAATGGCAGGATAATGATATTGAACTTGAACAGTTGTTCTGAGCATGTAATGACAACAGGAACCTGGCACATCGATGACAACGATGGTTATAGGTGATGGTAAAGAAATGTCTAGATCCAAGCCTCTCAGTTACCCTGGTTCTTCAGGACAGACAAGTTCGTTGTCATGTAAGATCTACCTGTCCTAGGGACATGTTCACCAGGCATGTTGCTCTCTAATTCTGTGGGGTAGCCACCTACTTTCTCATGCAACGCACACTAAACCTCCTAGGTGAGAATAAAGCCCTCTGTGACCCTTGCCCCATGGCCCTTCAGCCACTGCCAGTTCAGTTCATTTGCTTATACTTTGACCGCAACTGGCTGACTAGCAGTGCTGCAGGCTGCCCAGTCTATTCCTTCAACCCCAGCCAGAGTTGGGCATGGCCCCAGTGCATGATCCATTGCTGGTGGGAGAGTGGGAGGAACAGCCTAGGGCTTTACATCTATGTGAGCCATTTCTTCTCTTGTCATCTTTCTTTCCTTTTATCCCCAGTTCCTTCTCCCACTTTCTCTCACCTCGAGAGTTAACCCAAGTGGTCCCTCTTAGGGCCTCAAAGTCTTCTCTATGTAGATCTTAATTATACCAAAGATTCTTACACAGGCATTCCCCATTGGAAATAAACTTTTGGGTGTGGAAAAGGGCAAAGCAATACACAAAACCCAAACTAATGTACACTAATTCAGGGCCATTCACGGAAATCATTACTCTCTTTCTAAGACAAAGATTTTTCACCATGTCCTGCACTGTTCTAACATAGGGTTATTCTTTAAATTCTTATTTACCTTAAGTAACAATGGAATATGCAGGGCTGCTCCTACTAATATAGAGAGAGGACAGGGAAACACAATTTGGGGTTTATCAACAATTTTCCCAGAAACTTAAAGTTGTGCCTTGGGTGGGTGCCCTTCTAGAGTGAAAAGCCTGCCTGAGCTTTTCCTGAGGGAGACCCTAAGCTCTGCTCAGTACCCAAGAGAAGAGAATCAGGGGTGGAATTACATGTTCCTACCCAGATACTCCAGCAGCCCTCCAGAACTGGGACACTTTGATGAAATGGTTACCTAGAGGAAGGGCAAATTTTCACGACCTTATTCTCACAGCGTCCTACAATTAAAAGGAATATAAGATAATCAAACAATACATCTGAACATGCAGAGACTAAGCAATGTTTACAAATCATCTCTATTTTATCTGAGTTCATTAGACAGAAAGAAATTTAGGAAGCAAAAAATAGTCTTTTCTTGTAATTTACACATTGATGTTCTTACCACATTAAAAACATCTTAAGCGCATTCTCCTTCTCATTTCGTAATTTGTTTTCTCCTAAAATACTTGTATTATAAACATTATCACAAATGCCAACCCTTAGAAATAAAGGTAAGAGGAAAAAAGCTTTTTGGTCTTAAGCGCTAGAAAACTTTGCATAAACAATCAATACCAACTACTAATTCTTTGGCAGTGATACGGGCAATTGTTTGAAATGAAATTCTCTAGGTTTTCACATTTTTTTCTTTGCAAAGTTTTAAAAAAAAAAGACAGATAAGGTCTATATAATTTTAGCAAGACAGTCAATCTTTCCAGGCAAGGTCTGACATATCAGATAAGATCAGGAAACTGTATTTTTCTCTGCTAGGAAAAAAGTTATTTCAAAAATATGAGTGTAATGCAAGATATCTTCTATAGCCTTCAATTTAATCTTTCAGTATAGATTTACAGCTCTGCTATATTGATTTATGCCCTGTACACGATAGAAGTCAGTGAACTTATGAATATGTCCACTTGCTTTTCTTTGAAGTGCACATTAATGACCGTTGCCTTTAGAAATCTATTCCTTTCTATGGAAAGCTAACCAACACACCCAATTTTTTATTCCTACTTTGTGAAAGCCTTCTGTGAAACAGAATAGGTTATGGAACTAGCTCAAGAAAAATCACAGGTTATCACCATCAATAGCATTCCATTTGCCAGCCTTTTCTCACGCTAGCACATTACTGGGACCAGGGCAGAGAAACTCCACTCAGACAATCATGTCTCTCACTGAACAGACCCCAGATGACCCAGTGGAGGCTGGCAGAACCAATGAAGGTAGAGAAGGAAATCTTTATTTCAACAGGAGTTGAACAGAATGAAAAATAAAAGGTAGGTCAAATAGGGTATTTTTAAGGTACGCATATAAGCACTTTGCATAATAAGATTGTGTCTATCTGAGGTTAAGATCTTTCTTAGACTAAAACAAAAGTCACTAATGAATATCCCTTCATACCTCAAAATCATCACCTTCAAGGTCTTCCCTCTCTTCATCATCCAAGAGATAGCTTTTCAGAACCATGTATTGACATACACACACTAACCAATATGGTGAGCTTCTTAGTAACTCTACCATCCAACCATCCAGGAAAATGTTCTTACTTAAACCCTCCTGAACAATTGACATCAGACACCAGAAGTTTGGTACCATTACTACTCCATCAAGCTCATGAACGAAAACCCCCATTTATTTTATAATTGGTCATCCAACTTCTACAACTTAGATAGGCATCTTTTTACACTGCATGTATTTCTTCTCTTTAATCATTTACTTTCATAAAGTCAATATCTGTCACTTCACGAGACCAGCCACCTGCCTCCTAACACATTAAACAGCTTACTCAGCCCTCATAACAGCACAAATGGAAAGTACTCCTATGATCTGGTTTCAAAATGGAAACCATATAAACTACTGGCAAAGAAGAGTACACACATATAAGTTGTGAACATATAAGATTTTTGGCAAAAGAGGGAAAAAATGAAAGAAATCAGCAAGGGAAAATATGTTTAAGGTTTTCAAAATTATTTTCATTTTATAAAGAATCTAACCACCTAAAACCACATTAGAAAAGGCCAGAGATAGAGTGAAATATTTAATATGAAGTCATTGTACTCACCGTCTGATGGCTTCTATCACAGTAGCGCAGCCCAAAATAATCTATCTCCACAAGGTTTATGTGACGGAACACGTGGTCAAGGACAACAGAACCCTTCGTCGACTTCTGCAAAAATAATTCACAGTTTTATTTTTTTTAACAAGGTGTCTTGTCTTTCTCAGTGGGACACAGTCATAGTTCTCATCTTTTATTAGTTGTGCTCACAACGGGAGCGATTTTATTAGCCCATGGTTCCCTCTAAGTTCCACCTTCATTACAAAGAAAAGAGGGGTTCTAACCAAAGTGTATTAAAAAATTGCTTTGGAAAGCAATTTTAAAACTGTAATGAGTTTTAAATTAATATAAGCTTCTTTTCTTATGGAATTGTAAATTATCTTCAAGACAAAATTTGTCTTCTAATAAACAATCTTTTACATGAAGAGCACCTAATACATTCATCAAAAAAAAAAAAAACACTTTCTTTGGTTAAAATATCACAATTCTTTCACTTTAAAAAGCAATTTTCACCTACAGCATTACTCTCACAACTAATACAGAAGACATATAAAATAAAAATAACAATAGCCAAAGTTTTTATTTTCAATCCTCAACTAATACACTGACATTTATTAAAGTTAAAGCTGCCAAAGTTAACGTTCTGAAAAGCCCTTGTAAAGATATTTTACTTTATCTCTTTCACATAAGCACAGACATAAAGAAAACACTTCCCTCACCAGCTCTGTAAATGCTGACACCTATCTAAAAATCTAATCTCTCTTCTCCCCCTCCCACTATATAGAGATTCTTTAAATTAAGATTCTTATCATATAATGTATTAAATACCAATTATTCACACACACAAGATAAACATTTAACCAGCAAGCACTACTCCACATACATTAATCTTGAAAATAATCCATTTCAATGGTATACATACAGATCCAGACTTTTCTTCTCTTGCCCCGTGATTGGCAGGTTTAACAAAGTACTAAAAGAAATCCCCAAGAAGTCATACACTATGGTAATGAAGCAGGCCTTTGTTCAGTTGCATCTTCCCTCTGAGAATTACCTTTATGTGCTTACTTATGTACGGTGAGTATTCAATATTGAACTATTTTTAGAAAACGGATTTGTAACATACGGGAAATGTTTTGATTAAATGTATTATAAAATGGGTGATAAGAACAGATGCTGGGAGAAGACAGTTCTTGTTACAAATCCCAGAGGTATTTTGTTTTCCTCTAAATTACCTTGGTTAAACTTAATTGGTCTCTTTTTCAAAATCCATTAGATAATTTATAAACAAAAAGCCCTTCCCTGATGGATCTTTAGGTTGTTGGACATTTTCTGCTATAATAACAATGTCACACCCTGTAAATGCCTCTTTGTGCTCATGTACCTGTGTTTTTAGCTAAGGTAAAAATCTGGAAGTGAAATCACTCATTTGAAGGATATGCATACTTAAAATTACAATAAGCACTGCCAAAAAGACCACTACAATTATTCAATGAGAGTACACACCTTGCCAACATTTGGATTGAGCAATTTTTTTCCCAATCAGAACGAACAAAAGAGGTGAAGGGGGAATTGTTTTAAATTGCATTTTCCTGACACTAATAAAAGTAAATGCTCTATCAAGTGTTTACTAACCAATTGTATTTCCCAGCATTTGGGTTAGGCATTCTCTAACCAGAAGTTTATCAGCAAATTCTCTTAAGTGCTTCTATTACTTATACAATTGTATTTAGTATATTTAGCTCTTCACTCCATCTGGAAATTATTTTTGTGCTTGGGATAACGGCCTAACTTTGATTCCAAATGTATAGACAATTGTATTAGCATTTACCAAAAAGGCCATCATTTCCCTTTTGATTTGAAACAACTTTCTCATCTACGAAATGAACCCTCATTCTACTCCATGGATTATTCCTGGACCAATACTCCAAGATTTTCATGAGTTTAGTTTAACATAATTTGTTGATATCCATCATTCTTTTTCAAAATTGTCTTTGCCAATTCTTAGACATTTTCCTCTAGTAGAGGAAGTTTAGAACCAGCTTGCCAACTTAATAAACAATTCTGTTGGGAATCTGACTGGAATTAAATTTAACTGATAGACTACATGATTGGGGGGATCTGATAGGATATTTCCAAAGTAAAACCTACATGGTTTTCTTTTATATCCTTCAAGGAAATTTTATACTTTTTTTCATGTAGGTCTTTTATTATAAAATTCTATTTGGGCATTGTGGCAGGCAGAGTTTACAAAATGCCCCCTCCCCAAAACATCCTGCTCTCACCCCGGGAACCAGTGAGTATGACAAAATATCACTCCTGTGATTGTGTTATGTTCTATGTCACAGTTGGCCTTAATATAGGGAGATGATTGGAGCGGATCTGACCTAACCACTTGAACCCTCACAAACAAAGCACTTTCTTCAACAAAGAGAAAGGCAGAAGAAAAGTCAAAGATATCAAAGCATAAGGAAACTTCACAGGTCCTTGCCTCTTGAAAGTTGGAGCGGGCCATCTACAGAAACTGCTTCAGCAGACAGTGCGAGCAGCCTCAAGGAGCTGAGAGTTGTTCCCAGCTGACAACCAGTAAGGAAATGGGAGCCCAAGTCCTACAGCCAGAAGAACTGGATCTTGCTAACAACCTGGAAGAGTTTGGAAGTGGATTCTTCCTCAGAGCCTTCAGAGAAGAGCCCTGCAGACCAACACCTTGATTTCAGCCTTGGAAGACTGAGCATAGAACCCAGTCACGCCATCATGGACTTTTGATCCACAGAATAGTGAGATAATAAATAGGGGTATATTTAACCACTAATTTGTGGTCATTTGTTATGCAGCAATAGAAAACTAATACAGGCTTATTCTTAGCTATTCTATAGTTTTATCATTATATTATCCTTTGAGTGGCTATTGCTAATGTATTGGGAAGCAACTGATTTTTCTACATTGGTCTATTTCCCAGCCACCTTGCTAAACTCTTATATGGTGAAAAGAGTTTGTCGATGGAGTCTTTTCACCTAACCACATTTTCCACAAATACTAAGTGTTCTAGTTCTTCCTTTTCAACACACCTCCTCCATATTTCTTCTTCTTACTATATCAGCTGGGGCCTCAACAGAGGATGACTGGTAGTTGTGAGAACATCCATCCCTATCTTTTCCTGACTTTAATGTAATCGCTTCTAAAATTTCACCACGAAGTATAATGGTTGCTATAAAGCCCTTTTACATACCCTTTATCAAACAGAAGCCTCCTTTTATTCTTGCTTTTTTGATCTTTTTGTTTTTGTTTTGTTTTAACCTATTTTAATTTTTAATTAAGAATGGGCAATAATTTTATCAACTTCTTTTTGGGAATCTGAGATGATTACATGATTTTTGTCCTTTCATCTATGAGTTACACTTAAAAGAGTTTCTAATGTCAAATATCCTTAATAGAGAATTTCCTATTTTAGTTCTTTCGTTTTTGGTGTATAATATCAAGCCCATCCCTATTTGGAGAGAATCTCTCATTATGTGAGTCTTGTTGGAGACAGGAACCAGACTCCCTAACACCTGGCGACTGGGCCACAACGCATGATCTGGTTTCGGCCAAAGACTTTGACTTCTGAGCAAGTCATGAAAAAAGGAAGAAAGAGTTGAGAATTCATTCATAGCAGTGGCTCCTAACAGCAGGGTGTCCAACAACAGAGGCATTCAGAGGTGGAATCAATTGTGACAAAGAGTGATGGTGACTGATTCCTGAGCATTTGTTCTAAACAGGAGGAGCCAGGCAATCCACCAGCCTCCCTTCCCCTGCCCTGTGGGAGCAGTGAATATGTGTGTTTGGACCCAAGAGCCATGCCAGAGACACAGTAAAAACCCAGAGTAACAATATAGAAAATTGGGTGAAATGGTATACTAAAAATATCATGAATTTATCCTAGAAACATAAGCACAACTGGCAGAGTTCTTGGTTGCAAACAGTAATAGTCTATTCTAAGTAACCATGAAAGAATTCACTGGAAAGACCCTGGGTATCTCGCAGTGCGTATAGCCATTGCCCTGATAGTTACTCAAATTCTCTCCTAATCTCAATATATCCACAGCCACTAAACTTGGAGCAATCCTTAATCTATCACTAACCTCGTTCCATATTTCTCTTGCCCATGTTTTGGGATATAGTTTCACCTTCAATTGTTTTACATTTGCCTTTTGCCTCAAGAATTTTTTATAATTTCTGGCCTACTGAGATCAGTTTTTCTTATTTTACAAGCTGCTGTAGAATATGCACACATATCTTTCCTGTTAGTTCAGAGTATTTCTGGAAGGCTGGCATATGAGCCTAGTGTTCCATCTTGCGTCTGTTCTCACATCCAGGCACAGACAGAGTAACTAGAGCAGGTAGAGCTACACGATTCCACTTGATTTGAACAAAAGAGGTATCAATGAGCTTGAAATTAAAGCATTGAAAGGGGGCAGATTTTATTTTTAATATATAAATCAAAGCTGTCTTTATGAAAAACATTTCATGCCTCTACTTCCAGAGAAATGTTAGTTTTCATAATCTATTCATAAAGCATGAAAAAAGATATAATACTTTACTCATGAAGAATACACAGAAAAGCAAGCTTGGAAAACCAACTCAGTAGTTTGGAAAGTACAAAAATTTCATGCATAGAAGGAATCACTGTTTTCCAAAACTACCATTCCAAAAATACCAGAACATAGTCCGTCAATCCTCTGTGACAGTTTTGCATTTATATCGAATCTGGTGCTGAAAATAGTTTACAAATGTCACCCTTTAGCATATTTGTTAGCCTCACAGAGAAACCACAAGGAAAGCATGCAGCGTTATGCAATGAATCCAGAGCTAACCTAGGAAAAGACACGTCTCATGATTCCCTCTACAGCTTTCTGCACATTACGGGTATGTCTACACATGTACCTGGAGCAGAGCCAGGTGGATCTCAGAAATACTATATTTCTGTCACTACTTCAAGCATACATGTACATGAAAACCTCTTACCTGTCACACTGTAATATGACAAGACTCAGAAGCATGGTGCCATAAGTAAACCCTCTCCTGGGGTGGGGGTGCACATCACCAACCCACCTTTCTGCCAGGCCTGCCCTGACGCCTTCCAATCCCCCTCTCCCAAATTTGTATTCCATTGTTATGCCTTCTGCTCTTATACTTGTGGATAATTTCATTCTTCATGTGGGTTCTTCACAGAGATTGCCTGCGGGTTCTACTTTGCAGTTCAGGTTGAAAGTCTCCAGGTTTAGAAGAAATCACCCTTGAATAAAGAAATTAAGAACTGATAGAGAACCGAGGTGAGAGCCGAAGAACAAACTTCAGCTACACTGGGCAAGGAACAGACCAGTTGCAGGACTTATTACTAGAAAAGGACAAGTAAGTACCATCAAGAATATTATGAAAGAAACATGACTTCATTCATTCAAATATTTATTGAGTACCTATTATATGCCGGCAGATGATTAATCTCTAGAAGATGGGAAAAAATACGTTAATAAAAATGCCAGAGGAGAGCAAGATGCACCCAGAATATAATACAAAGATCCTTGATGGGGAAAGCAGTTGATTGGCCTATCAGAGCCCTAGAGAAGCCCTGGAGCTACACAGTGACTAAGAAACTTCTAGAAAGTGAGATAGAGAGGTACTTGGTTTTTATCAGAGGCTTTTTTTGTACATTTGACAAGTTACCATGCACACATTTTACTTGTGTAAAAATAATTTTAAAAAGGAAAAGTCTGTCAAGCAGAAACTAGTCATTACCTTTTTTGCTCATGAAAGTAGCTGTTTTGTGGATTTGGTTCATGTACTATCAAGTGTAAAGTAAGCAAAACGCATAGAGCCAAGAGAGGACTACGGTGTTGAGCTGTCAATTTGCTGACCATATTTACACATTTACACATTCCCCATTCCTCCCCAAAAAAGTTACTTTAAGACTTCTTAATCTGAATTCTTCCACAGCCCTTTGAGTATGGTAGCTCTACGACAGGCCTCCTACACCAGTGTGGAAGTTACATGTCCCAGGACTTAAAAACACTGAGACAGGGGCTTTACTTCTAAGTTAGATGGTTAGTTTCATTTGAAGTTTAAGGAAATCTTGTTTATTAACTTTCCTTCTTTGAGTACTTAGCAAAGGAAAGACATGAATATGATGGTATTTAGCACAACTCCCAGTTTTTTCTGACCATTTCTAGAACAAGTCTCTGACAAAATCAGGCATTCATCGGGATCCTACAAAATAAGCTATAAGTATGACCACGGCACTTAGCGACATGCCCAAGGGTTTTATGAAAAACGAAGAAATTAAAATATTGTCTTAAACACATAAGGGACCTCTACTAATGAGACTTTTGAGAAAATGAGTTGAGTGCCAGCACAAATATCAGAAACAGAATTCATGAGGTCCCCCTGGGCCTTGGCTTGCCTGTACTGTTTCCTTTATGTGGAATATCTCCTCTGCTCTGTCATCAGCAAAACCCCACTTATCCTTCAAGACCTGGCTCAAGCACTACCTTCTCCATAAAGCCTGTCCTTATCCCCTCAACCTCTGCCTTCACTGAACCTACAAAGTGTCTTATTTCTGCCCATCTCTGAGACTTATATTATTCTGCCTTTATTAAAGCCATTTTATACTTCTCAACTTTTCTACTAAAATTTAGACACTTGAAAGCAGGTGTTAAGCATTACACACCACTGTCCCACCCAGTCCAATAATTTACACATAGTAAGAATTCCCTAAAAGGTCACTGAATTAATATGAAGGGCCAACAAACAAGGAAGAGAGAGATGCAATACTGGAAACATGGTGGCCGAGGAATTAAACCTCTCTTCCTGTCTCTTAATGAAGATTTCTATTTTTCTTGACTAATCAGACCTATGAAAGCAAAGAAAGACGGATGGATTCATTTATCCTGACCTCAGCATATCAACTGATTCAAAGCTGCTTAGTTTACTTTTAATTTAAAAAACATACATTTGTTTCAGTGTTAATGTAATTCCATAGACTTAACAGACTTTAAAGTATCTTATATTTGAAATTTATAACATACCAAAAAATAAAAGCGCCTGACATTAAATTTTTATATATAAAACAGAGACGTATAGTGATTTCTTTATGCAATAAAATAAATTGATAGGAATTTGGTTTTTCAACATGAGGAAAACAAAAAAGATTGGCAATGAGACAGTTAAGAAAATAAATAAAGGAAGCATTTGACTTTTGAGAACTTCATTCAGAAAAACTTATTCTAATGTTACAATATATTAATTTACCTTTCAAGTGAGAGTAAATAAATGCCTGTAAAATATTTCTGGATTGTGAATTATATGCCACTTAAATCTCAGCAAATAGACATAGATTACTTTCATTACTGACATACTAGCCACATTCTGGAAAGAACAGAGCTACAAGAGGCTTATAATCTTAGAGAAACACTCCCAAGTAAGACAAGTTTATTTGAAAATACCATCGAGGCTTTCAAATCAGAACAAAGAATTCTTCGAATGAGTAATAACACCTTTGCAGATTAACATGACGTTACAAACCAGAAAGGCAGGTTTTTGCCAGCTGCACAGAATGATAACTATTACATTTGAGACAAACAGTTTACTCCTTCAGAAAGGGCAAATGAACCCTTCAAAAATTGTTTGAAGTTATGCCTTTAAAATTTCACTATATTTTTATTTGGTATATTTAACATAATAGAGTCCAAGTTCTCTCAGAAAACATGAACCATGTTAAATTTTTTCGCTCAGGCCCATTAGGATAAGCTGAAGTAGGGGCACAAAGGAGACGTTCCTCAGGCACCAATGGAAATTGCTTCACAGACCAAGAACTGTTAACCACTATCTGATGGTTTTGAATATGTTACTTTCAACCTCTAGGCGAGGTTATTTGTAAAGAAAATCCTCATTTAGTCATTTAAAAAGTGTTTACTTCTCATATATCAGAGTTTGTTCACACTGATAAGCTTTTCTAAACTTTCATTTAATGTTTCAGCTATCTATTGCTGTGTAACAAATCACCTCGAAACTTAGTGGCTTAAAGCAACAACCATAATTTGCTCATGATTCTACAATTTGGGCAGGGCTCAGAAGGGACAGCAAGTGTCTGCTCCGTCTGGTGTTGGCTAGAGGTTCACATGGGCTCCAGCACTCAAGATGGCTTCATTCACATGTTGACATTTCACCTGGAGCGACTAGAATGGCTAGCTGCTGGCTGGGCCTCTCTCCCTCGTCCCTCATCATCTAGGGCCTCTCTCTCCAGCAGGGTAGTCTGGTTTCATTCCCCGGTGTCTGAGGGCTCCAAAGTAAAAGTAGAAGCTGCCAAGCTTCTTAAGGCCCAGACCTGGCACAGCATCATTCTCGCTACACTCTGTTGGTCAAAGCAAGTCACAGGGTCAGCCTAGATGTAAAGGGAAGGGAAAGAGATTCTCTTTTTTTTTGTTGTTTGTTTGTTTTAAGATTTTAGTTTTTCTTTTTCTCCCCAAAGCCTCCTGGCACATAGTTGTGTATTTTTAGTTGTGGGTCCTTCTAGTTGTGGCATGTGGGATGCTGCCTCAGCATGGTTTGATGAGCGGTGCCATGTCCGCACCCAGGATTCGAACTGGCAAAACCCTGGGCCGCCGAAGCAGAGCATGCAAACTTAACCACTCAGCCACAGGGCCAGCCCCTCTACCTCTTGATAAGAGGAATGACAAACATATAGGGAGTGACTGGAAGAACTGTTGGTGGCCATCTTTACAGACAACATACCACATCTCATTTCCAGATTTTTCTCTCTAAACCTGTTACATTCTTTATGATGTTTTCCTCTGCTCAACTTATCTTCACTGTAAAGTTTCAAATTACAGTAACAGAGAGTAAATCTTGAGCATCTACGTTTACAGAATTATGTTAGATGCTTTCATATGCTTTGCCTCATTTAATCTCCACAAGGGTTGTGCAAAAGTTTTTAAAAAAACAATTTTTATTTCCATTTTACAAAGGAAGTCACAGAGGCTGAGAGCAGATAAGCAGTTTGACTACGGTCCCACAGAAATAAACAGTAAAGGCAGGGTTCCAACCCAGAAATATCTGACTAAAAGCCTCAGCTCATTCTCTTACACCAGTGGTTCTCAAAGCAGGGTCTGGGAGGACCCAGAGACTCTTTCGGTAGTCCATGAGGTCAAAACTGTATAGCTAACATTATTAATTTGTTGTTTGTCATTTTTGCTCTCCTCTCACAAGTACACAGTTTCTCAAAGGTTACATGGCACTTGATATCACAACAGACAATGCGTAAGGCAGACATGAGAATCCAACTGTCTTCTATTAAGCCAGATACTAAAGAAATTTGCAAAAATGTAAAAACTGTCACTCTTCTCACTAAAATTGTTTTGTTTTATAAATACAGCTACTTTTATAAAAATGTTATTTACATTGACATGTAACGGCTTTTTTACAATGAGTTTTTAAAAAATGAATTAGTTTTAATTTCTCAGTTTTAATTTACAATATGGTAAATATACATAGACATAACCCACAGAAACAAAAGTGCTTTGAAGTCCTCAGTAATTTTAAAGAGTAAGGGGATCCTGAGCCTAAAAAGCTTGAGACTTGCTCTTCTATACTAAAGACAAGGGTACGTTCTTGATGAAACATATCGTAAAATAGACAACGTTTTTGATTCTTATCCAAAGAGTCTTGTCAAGCCTTCTTCCTTTTATAGATGAGGAAACTGAGACCGGAGAGATGAGTGACTTGCCCACAGGTCACCGGGCTAGCTAACTGAAGGTCTAGGAACAGAAGCAAAGCAACATCGTGGCCACTAGACAAACATCTGCCTCTCCCAGTTTCTTACAAATCTTGTTACAACAGGAGCTCACAAAAGTCTTGTCAGTAATAAAATAAAACCAAAAGAGAAAACCAAGCAGTCCACAAGGAATCTCAGAAATCAAATACTAGATAGCAGCACTGACAAGAGAAATCAGAATTTCCACAATGGCGAGCTATTTTCAAGACTAACATAAAGCATACTCTTTGGTTTCATCAAGTTTGCATTAAAAAATTAAGTTCCAATAAAAATAAGTGCCTGAAACACAAGTCAAATTTTTCTCTCTCTCTTATACGTCTTGGACATCTTCTAAATGTTTCAAATGCACGAATGTTATAAACCTAAAAAATTAATATTTCTAAACGCAATGTGGTATCCTGGATTAGATTCTGCAAGAAAAAAAGGAAGTTAGTAGGAAAACTGTTGAAATCCAAAAATAATTTGTAGTTTAGTTACTTGCATTATATACAATATATGGATTATATAATTTCCTAGTTTTGACAAATATAACATGATTATATAATATATTAACATTAAGAGAAGCTGAGTGAAAGGTATTCAGGAACTCAATCTTTGCAACTCTTCTGTAAGTCTAATTTGATTTTATTTCAAATAAAAAGTTTTTAGAAATTAACCTTTGGGCTAAAAAAGTCTCATAGGTAAGAAGAGACACATAAAGTGAACAGAAACCCTGCCATATCCATCCTATTCATTATGGTCAGAGAATAAAATCAATAGTGAAACACTGGGCAATATAAGACATTTTTACAACTGCAGCCTTTTTTTTTTTCATTTTTTAAGGAAAAAGAAAAATGGGTTATATATCCTTAAAATGAAATCTCTGAGAATTCATTAATAGCCCTGCTTTATTCAGGACATTTAAAGGATTACTTTTTAAGCTCATATCCCTTACAGAGAAGAAGATGTGTTAAGCCAAGGATTGTGTTTTATAAACATAATCTCTCACTTAAGATATAATCATTTGAACTTTAATCTGAATAACAAAAAGACTATATTTCAAAACTTTAAATGTACTGTGTTTAACATTAACAATTATAACTTCAGGGCCAGCCCTGTGGCCGAGTAATTAAGTTCACATGCTCCGCTTTGGTGGCCCAGGGTTTTGACGGTTCGGATCCTGGGCGTAGACCTAGCACCACTCACCAAGCCATGCTGAGGTGGCGTCTCACATAGTAGAGCCAGAACATACAACTAGAATATACAACTACGTCCTGGGGGGCTCTTGGGAGAAGAAGAAGAAAAAAGAAAAAGATTGGCAGCAAGGGCCAGCCCAGCAGCTCAGCAGTTAAGTTTGCACATTCTGCTTCAGTGGGCTGGGATTCACAGGGTCGGATCCCAGGCATGGACCTACACACTGCTTGTAAAGCATGCTGTGGCAGGTGTCCCACGTATAAAGTAGAGGAAGATAGGCACAGATGTTAGCTCAGGGCCAGTCTTCCTCAGCAAAAAGAGGAGGATTGGCAGCAGATGTTAGCTGAGGACTAACCTTCCTCAAAAAAAAAAAAAAGATTGGCAACAGATGTTAGCTCAGGTGTCAATCTTTGAAAAAAAATTATAACTTCATACTAAAAATAACATTCTATTTTATACAGAAGGTTTCAGTTTTAAAAATCCATTCACTTCATACCCATAGTTTTTTTAAGGTGTGATGTAGTAAAGACTGCTGAAAACTTTTTGACTCGATTCCCATCAAGAGGTGGGTCTAATGCCCCTCCTCCATTCTTGACTAGCCTATGATTGCTTTCACCAATACAGTATTGCACAAGTGATGCTCAGCCAGTTCCGGCATAGCTTTTTTTTGTAGAGGAAGATTTGCCCTAAGCTAACATCTGTTGCCAATCTGCCAATCTTTCTCCTTTCTTTTTCTTTTTCTTCCTCCCCCCTCACCAACCCCAAAGCCCCAGTATATAGTTGTGTATAGTTGTAAATTCTTCTGGTTCCTCTCTGTGAGCCCCTGCCACAGCATGGCTACTGACAGATGAGTGGTATGTTTCCACACCCAGGAACTGAACCTGGGCTGCCAAAGCAGAGCACGCCAAATTTTAACCACTAGGCCATCAGGGCTGGCTCCCAGCATAGCTTTTGAAACGACTGGCTGCTTCCTCATTGGTGTCTTGGAACTCTGAGCCACCATGAAAGAAGTCTAAGCATCCTGCTAAAGAGACTATGTTGAGAGACTCTGAGTCTCCATAAAGAGGAGTGTGGCTCAGCTGAGCCCAACCTTTCAGAATTTCTGCCAAGATGCCAGACCTGTGAATGAAGAGATCCTAGGCCCTCCAGAACAGTCTGATCAACACCAACAAGTGTCCCCAGTCAACATCACATGGAGAAAAATTGCCCAGCTCACTCAATGTCTTAATAAGATAGCTGCTGTTTCAAGCCACTAAATTTTGGGTAGTTTGTTATACAACTAAACAACCATAGATAATTAGATTAATGGTAACACTCAATTGTCCTCAGCCTAGAAATGCAGGTACCCATGAAGAAGAGTCAAAACACATACCAAACACTGTTTATAACACTGTTTATAACTCTGTCTTCTCATTACAAGTTCAGAAGGTAAAACATACATTAGATGGGAAGCCATAAAATTTTCCAGTTAAAAGCTATTTCACATCTGCTTTGGGGCCAGCCCGGTGGTGTAGTGGTTAAGTTTGCAAGCTCTGCTTCAGTGGCCCAGGGTTCACAGGTTCAGATCCCAGGCACAGACCGACACACCACTCACTGAGCCATGCTGTGGCAGTGTCCCACATACAAAAAACTGGAGGAAGACTGGCACAGATGTTAGCTCAGTAGTGACAATATTTCCCAAGCAAAAAGAGGAAGATTGGCAACAGACGTTAGTTTAGGGCCAAACTTCCTCACACACACACACACAAAAAAGCTATTTCATAACCTCATTTAATGTCCCTGTACTATAGCTTCCTTCCACCCTTGTTTCTGGCATTCCAGTATCCCTGGGTATCCTGGCACTAGCTTGTTATCTGCAACTCTTAAGACTCTCCATTGTTAACATAAGTATTTGATTTCCTTACCTAGAAATTCCCTCTTGGTATAAATGGGATTTTTTTCCAGAGTGGTAGTCCTAGGGGGTAAGACACAGCCCATGTTCCCAGACTCCTGTGCTATTTCAAGATGTTATCATGATTAAGCCCTTATTTTGCTAGAATTTTTTTCAGGATTGGGAACCCGAGTTTTGTATTTTTTAATCTTGTACAACATCCATCTATATGATACAAAAATACACATTTAAGAACACTGCAATTGTGAGAAAGCCGATAAAATGCAGTAAAATATAAACTCCCTCACCCAAAACACAATATATGTTCAGACAGAGTAGCTGACCCTTCTTCTGTCAGATGACAACTCCATTACAACTGAGCCATACATGCAGCTGTGACTCCTTAGGTACAATCTGAGTGACATCAGATTTAAAATGCATAGCCCCAACATGAACAATGATTTTTACTTTAATCTCTCAAATACTTAAAGAGGCCAAAGAAATTAGTCCCTCCCTCTCTTCCTTCCTTCCTGAATAATTGAAAAATTCCATTGAAAAGCCATTAGGGTCCCTTCATCTTCCTCAATATTTGTTAGAGGTGGACAGCAGGCTCGGGGCTGAGCAAGGTGGTTATCTGATGGGGTTTGAGGTTGAGCCAAACAAGTGTCCAGACAAGGATGGCTGGTGAGGAAGCAGTGGCCAGGCAGAGCTGGGAGACTGGTTACACAGAGAGGGATTAAACAATAAGTAAATATATTGAGAAAAATAGGAGCCAGGTTTCTCCTGTTAGAGAAGGGAGCTACAAATGTGAAAACAGAAAAAACAAGAATGAACCTCGTGGACATGGAGGTACTCGTGTGAGTACATGATTTAATACGTTTAGATAAACACACGTGTGTATACACACCCCAACTCTCTATGTCTGCCCACTGAGCAGGCATGGGAGAAATGACACCTCAAGAGCAATGACCACACCTAGTGCCCAGGTCTTTTGTTTCTAAATATCATTCTCCTCTCCTTAGAAAACAGTCTGATTCAAGGCTGAGATAGGAAAGTAAAAGGCCTGAAATAATTTTTTGTACCAAAAAGGAAAGGAGTGTTCAAAGAATGATAGAGATCTTTCAAAAGAACACAGGAGCAAGCCGAAAGGCACTTCTACTGGTCAAATCTGAGACAATGTGAGCATGAGAATAAATGCAAGTACTGGATTATAACCCCCTGAGAGGAACCTTTGAGTCCAGGTTAATGTAAATATATAAATGAATAAACAGAGAAAAAACAAAGTGCTTCCTTATGATAAACATGCCAACTAATAAATGTAGAAGGAATAACTGAACTCGAAAACAACCATCATAATTATAATTGATTCAGTTGAGAATCATCAGTGATGCTAAAACAAGTGGGTAAAAGAGGAAGAATGGGCTATTTACAAGGTCTTGGAATATCTCCACACAAAATACTTATTATGCATTACAAAGGATAAAAGAGACACTTTTTTTTTTTTTTGAGGAAGATTAGCCCTGAGCTAACTACTGCCAGTCCTCCTCTTTTTTTGCTGAGGAAGACTGGTCCTGAGCTAACATCCATGCCCATCTTCCTCTACTTTATATGTAGGATGCTTACCGCAGCATGGCGTGCCAAGCAGTGCCATGTCCTCACCCAGGATCTGAAACAGCAAACCCCAGGCCGCCAAGAAGCGGAATGTGTGTACTTAACCACTGTGCCACCAGGCCAGCCCCAAAGAGAAACTTTATACTGGAAAAACCCGGCAGTTTCTACCTTAACCAAGCCATTTAAGTTAATTTCACCAGTAGTGGGACAAAGAGACATCATGTAGCACTTGAAAGGATGCAACAAACACAGATGCAGCATCACTTCTGTGGTTTTCCTGCCAAAACCTGAATTTATTAATGAGAAAGCATCAGACAAGTCCAAATTGAAGGACACTGTACAAAACAGTCAGCTTAGCCTCTTTGAAAATAGTAAGGTCATGAAAATACTGTAACTGTTCTAGATTGAAGAAGACAACATGTTAACAAAATGCAATGAATAATCTGGATTGGATTATTTTGCTCTAAAGGACAATACTGGGACAACTGACCAAATTTGAATGGGGTCTGTGGATTAGCTGGCCACACAGCATCTAATTTCCTGATGCTGACAGTTGTGCCATGATTATGTAGTATAGGGTCCCTGTTCGTAGGTAATAAGCACTAAAGCATTCAGGGTTAATGAGTCTCACGTTTTCAACCCACTCATAAACGGTTCAGTTAGAGAGAAAAAAATAATGATAAAGCCTGGGTGGTAAAATGTAAACTACTGCATCTGTGGGTGAAGAGTGTACAAGAGTTCTTTGTATTGTTTTTGCAACTCATCTGTAAGTTTGAAATTATTTCAAAATACAAAGTTCAAGAAAATCTCTCAACCCCTCCCATTCGAGGCTCCCCAAAAGTTCCAGGCCTCTCTCACTCTTCCACTCAATGGAACTCTTGGTCTCCCTGCATCTTGGTCCCATGGTACCTTCTTCCCAACCCTGCTTGGCTCTCTCAGTCCCTTTGTCTTTTCTTCAGGGATGAGGGAGAGGGCGAGAAGCGATGATAAAGTAGGAGGAGAAGGTTGCAAATGCCCTCCAGATCAGTAGTCTGTATTCTATCATACAACATAATACGGGATTCCACCGAAAGTCTGAGTTTTATGACACATTGTAATTTTTCCTCTTAACACAAAAGCCCCCAAAAGTGACCCAAGAAACATTCCAGTAAAGTCATTTCAATATTTGTAACTATTCTTACTCTCTTTTTTAATGTTAAAATACTCTTCCTACAAAAAAGTGGTTTTTCAAAATTGGGTAGTCGTAGGGCAAGGTGTCTACTTTCCTCCTGAGCAATTCTCAGGGAACAGCCTAGGAAGTTAGGTTCTCTCACCTGAAAGGTAAGAGCCGCAGAAGCAGAGGCTGAAGGAGACATATCTGAGTCCAGGGTGGCCAAGCACGGACAGGACAAGCTGCTTTCTCAATCTTTATTTCCTTCTGAGTACTTGAAACAAAATCTACAAATCAGAAGACCATGTGTCACTCAGTAGCCGACATAGCGATGTGACAATCAGGAAATGTTCCCTTCTGCCTCCTCTAGCAACCCGAAGCACAAGGCAAAAATCAGCTGGGGCATCCCGGCAGCTGCCCTGTCGAGCGGGAATGAGCTTGCCAGTTTATAAGCCCCCCCACGCCCTGTAATCTTCAACTCTGCCTGGTCCACACAAGCATCCGAGTTGTACCCCCACATTAACAGGGACAAAAAAGCTACAGGTAAGTGACCTTGAGTTTCCCGAGAGGTTTTGAGAGATAGGATCAAAGGGATTACAGATCATAGAGGCTTCTGGGTGTTACTGTCTTGCCGGTAGCAGGAGAGATACACATGAAACTCATAATTACAAGCTAGTTTATGTCTGGGTGCTAGACAGAGAGAGTTCACAAAGCTTAGGATCAGAGAAGTGGCAACATGACAAGAGGTACTGGAGAATCTTCAAGAAAGAGATACTCCTCTGCGCAGAACTGGACCAGAAGATGGACGGGCATTAGGCAGCTATAAAGGAGGTAGCAGTGGAAGTGAAGAGACCCTGAAAAGATGACGTCCACAAGCATATGCCTGACCTGCTTTTCTTCCCACCTTCTCTTCTCTCCACTTCTCTATTGTGACCAAGGTGAGCATTTTGTGCAAGTGATGTGTACCTTAAGGAAGCTCATAATCCAAAACATTTCCCAACAGGAATAAAAGAAAAGCAGGAGGACGTACTCTTAGAGCACATAAATCGACAACAATGGACTTAATTACTATTTTGTTTTGTAAAAATAATACTGCATTATGATTTATAATATTTGGCACAATGCTCTTTCCTAAATTAACAGCACAACTCCCCATGATAGGTATGCAGTTATTTGAACAGTGTTCACTATGTGTAAGTTCTGCTTCAAGTTACTGATTTGAGGGAACACGTCTGCCCTGGCACTAACACACTACAAACAACAGAATATTTGGGGGATACTTTTCCCCCTCAAACAAAAAGAGCTTTTTAAAATATAATAGCAAATGTTAAAGTAATAGTACAGTAGTTGCTAAAATTTGCTACAGAAGTTCCAATGCACAGGGATTTTCAACCAATATTGAAGATGGTGGATATTTCTCTTTGCCAGGTAAAGCAGGCTCACAATGTGGCTAAAGCATAAACACTGTTCACAATTCACTCAGCCTGCCATAAAATTATGTGACTTTCGATGAATTTTTTTAGTTTGCGGGGGAATTCCAAATTTAAAAGATATAGTGAGGCTTCGTTAATATTTTATTATTTCATAGCATTTCAAAGTCACATAAGTCAAAATTACGTAAAATAATAAAATTGATAATACTAACATTTATTGGCACATATTAATAATTTACATATACTAACCCACTCAATCCTCATAGCAGCCCCATGAGTTGGAGATGATGATAATAATAATAGCTAACACTGGGTATTTCTCACAAGTCAGGCACTGTTCTAAGAGCACTGCATCTTTCCACAAAAGTGAAACTCATTTAACCTTCATATCAGCTCAAGGACATAGGCATTATTATTATCCTCATTTCTGAGATGAGATAATCGGACCCTTTGGGTTAAGGAGTTCTCCCAAGGGCACAGAGACAGCAAATGGCAGACCCAGGATTAAAACCTAGGCATCTGGCTCTAGAATCTGTTCCCAAGCACTGTCACGCTGTACTGGGAAAACTAGAGAATGGGTCTGAGACCAGAGTTCTCTCAAAACTCCTAGGGAGAGTGCTCTTAAAATCTCTATGTCACGGAGCCGGCCCCGTGGCCTAGTGGTTAAGTTTGGCATGTCCCGCTTTGGCAGCCTGGGTTCAGTTCCTGGGCACAGACCTACATCACTCGTTGGCAGCCACACTGTGGTGGCAACCCACATACAACATAGAGGAAGATTGGCACAGATGTTAGCTCAGGGCCAATTTTCCTGAACAACAACAAAAAAAAAATCTCTACAACAGAGCCAGAGGACCCACCTGGGTTAACCACAGATTTTAAAGCTCCCGAATGTGACCTGGCCAGAAATCTAAGTTGGTTCTACTTGGGAAGATACTGTGGCTGGTCCCTGGAGGGGCTGTCCGATCCTTCTCAACCCAGCAGACCTGAAGGGTGACTGTGCTAGTGAGTTAGACTGCTCCTGAGAACCAAGGAGGTTCCTCCCCACAGCTCACTGATAGGTCCCAGTTTGATGGCTTATACTCATCCATTATAAAACACACACAGGTGTTTTCATCTTCCAGTACTTGAGGATTTACCACTGCCCTAGAGTCTGCTTAGCCTGCCTGAGGAATAGGCACCCATTAAAAGCAGAGAAAAATTACAACCTATGGTCACCACTAAGAACATTCAGCATTTTAAATCAGAATGATCAAAACAGACATCATAAGCAAAAACATCAGAGACATGGAAGACATAACCAGAAGATGCAGAAAACAGGTTTTCCTGGAGGAGAGAGAGTAACAAATGGAGAAGAAATAATTGGAAGGGAAGCAAGGAGGGACAAAACAAAAGAAAACCTCTCTGAGCTGAAAGAAGGGATCATTCTTTAGAGTGAAAGAGTTCACAGCTAGCTCAGGCAGCATTAAGGAGGAAAAAGAGACACATGCCTAGGCTTGTGAAATATTTAAACTGAGAACGGAAGTCATCTGCAACCACATAACTCAATATGTGCATTAACATGACTTTACCACTCAACTGTCTGCATTAATATGACTTTACTATTTCAGGAAACTCTCACCCAGGAAGATGAATTACAAATACTTCTGTTTGTCTCAGGAACTTTACAAAAACCCATTTATCTGAACAATAGCCAGTTCCACTATCCTTACTAGAGTAAACACCCCCTGCTCAGCCCACCAGTCTTAAATTATTTTATCAAAAATTTTGTCTAATTCCATGTCCTTTCACTGAATAACGTGCCTCAAACCAGACCCCAACAAACCTCATGAAGTCCCCATCTCTGCCCTCCCTCCTCGGAGACACTCAGTCAATATCATGGTCTCCCTTACTGCAGTAAGCAATAAACTTACCTTTGCTTTAACTACAGGTTATTCTGCAATCTTTTCAGAGTCAGCAGTCAGAGACTCTAAAGATTAAGAGGAAATCGTATAGTCATTCAAACAAATTGAACCGAGAACTTACAGAGGAAAAAGAATCAGATTAGCATCATATTTCTCGACTGTGACACTGGAAACTAGAGCACTATTAGTGAGTACTAAGAGAAGTCAAGATATTCTTCACCTGTCAGAGCAGACAAAAATCCTTCTTTGAACACACGAGAAGAGAAATAAGAAACTACTTAACCAATAAACCCAATCGGAGGCAATCTTTAAGGATATGCTCTAACTAGACAAAGATCTCAAGATATGGAAAACTAAGAACAAGGAAAAGTAGCACAAAGCAACTGGATGAAGCTAATATGACTAGGATTTATAATTTAAATGTTTATCAAGGAGAAGAGGATACAATAAGAGAAAACAATAGACAAGAAAAAAATTCTGATCTAGGTAAAACCCAAGGGGAGGAAAGTTATTTTTATTTATTAATATAGTATTTAATTATAGCGGCTCTGAAAGTATCCAGGGGGAAAGTAGCCACAAGTAGGATGGAAAAGCAAAGAACTTTCATGCTAATGATGAGGTGAGGAGAGCACTGAAGAGAAATTTGGCCATGTAGCAAAAGAAAGGATGAGAAGAGTGAATAACAAAGTACAATAAACAATAAATAAAAAATAGATGTTAACTAAGACTTAATATGGTGATCATTCAGCAATGTATACAAATATTGAATCATTATGTTGCAAACGTGAAATTAATGTAATGTCAATTATACCTAAATTTAAAAAAATAAATAGAAAAAATAGATGAAAAGAATGAAGACAAAAGTAGCATTTATGATGATAAATGTGAGTGGTGGAGGAGTTACAACAACCTTTTTGAAAAGTAATCAGACAGTAGCTATTACACATATCCTTAAAACTAGCTATCTCACTTTGCGGAATCTAAAAAGCATCCGCTTCCCCCCACCCCCCACCACCTTAATGGAAGTAAAAGCATCAGCTATACAGCCAAATAGGTTCATTTCAGCACGATTTGATGGTACTGAAATAAAATTCCCCAACTTGTATGGCCATCAATAGAAGAATTATTGAATAAACTGAGAATTATTTGATAGTCATCTAAACTATGAGAAATAATGCAACAATTAAAAATAGTTGGATAAATATGTGCCAAGTTGAAGTGATGCCCATAAGGTATTTCAGTCACAGAAGTAGAATAGTGTTTTAAATGGGTGATGTGGAATTACTAACTTTTTCTTTATATATCTCAGTATTTTTTTTTTTTTTACTTTACAACAGCATATTTTACTTTTTCAATTTCAAATTCTGTAATTTCAAAAACACCTAAAAAAAAAAAGTGGTGGGGAGGTCATTCTGAGGCAGGAGAATAGCATAAATCAGTGTTCAGAGGCAGCTGAAGGTGAGTCGGGGACCTGGATCCCCACTCCACTCCTGACTCACTGTGCAACCTCAGATGGGCTGCTTAACCACTCGGGTTCCCAGTTTCTTCGTTTGTTATGTGGGATAACTGAGCTTCAATAAATCTAACCTAAGAAATTTGCCCCAGAGTCGATTAATAACTAGAGTGGAGATTAGAATCCACTTCTACACTACCTGCTCAATATTTATCATGCTCACTGACTTAATATGTCATTCACCCTCATACACTGCTGGGGAGAATGTGAACTGTTGCAGCCACTATGGAAAACAGTACGGAGATTCCTCAAAAAATTAAGAATAGATCTACATATGATCTAGCTATTCCACTTCTGGGTATTTATCCAAAGATTAAGAAAACACTAATTCAAAATGATATTTGCACCCCTATGTTCACTGTGGCATTATTCACAATAGCCAAGACACAGAAACAACCTAAGTGTCCAACAATGGATGAGTGGATAAAAAAGATGTGGTATATACATACACAATGGAATACTACTCAGCCACAAAAAAAAGATGAAATCTTGCCATTTGCAACTACATGGATGGACCTTGAGAGAATTATGCTAAGCAAAATAAGTCAGATGGAGAAAGCCAAATGCTGTACGATTTTACTCATATGTGGAAGATTTAAAAAAAAAAAAAAGATATGGAGAATAGATTAGTGGTTACCAGAGGGGGAAGGGAAGGAAGGAGGACGAAAGAAGTAAAAGGGCACATGTGTACGGTGACTGATGGTAATTAATCTTTGGGTGGTGAACACAATGTCGTCTACACAGAAATTGCAATATTATGTGCAACTGCAATTATGTACACCTGAATTTTACATAATGTTATAAACCAATGCTACATCAATTTAAAAAAAGGGGAGAGATGAACAGGAGTCAGCTGAGAAATAGATGGCAACAATCCTTAGAAGATTCTAAAATGTCATCATGCCACATACTGGTGTAGGTTGCCATCCTGTGGATTTCAATGTGACATCTTCACATGTGGAATAATCTGAGATTTTTAGCTGGCATCACTAAAAAGTATGTTTTTCTTTAACATCAACTCAGGCAACGTTTTGTTGTTCCAGTGGCTAATTATCTAATTGTTGACTTATTCAAGCTTCTGATTTCTGCTGTTTCATCTCATTTTACTTGATTTTTTAAATGGACAGTTCTAGTGGACAAGAGAAGAAAGATGGAAGTGATGATCTTTCATTTATTCTAACATTGTTACCTACTTGCTTGTATAGAAGTGAGTGGAGAAGTTTTAAAAGAGTTGGCAAAAATACATAAATAAATAAATAAAGGTTAACATTTTGTAAGTAATCAACGTTCCCCTACAAAGTTGCAGGAAAATCAAATGTTAATCATTCAAACTACATTATACCATTGACTAATTGACTCCTAAAATTTTTATACTTACTCATTAATCCTCAAGTAGGAAAATACCTAATAAATCTTCTCAATTCCTCAGGTTTTTTGGTGAAACAGTTAACACCTTAGAAGGAAACACAAATGTACTAGAAAAATTTGTCATCTAAAGTCTATACGATGAATTATTTTTATAATGTGAATCACCAAGTCCTCAATCACAGGTTTTGAAAACTTAGATTTTTCTTGGCACTTATTAAACAAAGTTCATCCAGTTTCTCCATTCTAAGGGAGTTTAACCAAAATGTACAGTAAAATGTTGACAAAGGCCAAGACGTATGGTCTTTGTTTCAGAGCAACTTGCATGACATGCATTAAACTCGCTGAGAGCTATGCAGTTCAGTACAGTAGCCACTAGCCACTAGCTACATGTCACTATGGAGTCCTTGACATGTGTCTGGTCCAAATTGAGATGTGCTGCAAATGTAAAATACACACTGGATTTTGAAGGCAGTATGAGAAACAGAATAATTTTTATATTGATTACATGTTGAAACAATATTTTAGATACACTGGGCTAAATAAAATATCATTAAATTTTTTTAATGTCCTACTAGAAAATTAAAAATTACCTATGTCGTTCACATTATATTTTTATTGGACAGCACCATACTGAAGTTTTTCTTGCTAAGGGAATACAAGTGCTGATAGCTAGCTGCCTGGTTGGAAAGAGTTCTGATAGCCCTGATTACTAATTCTTTTATTACAGACTCTTGGCTCTGCTCTTAAACAGCTAGGTGACCTGGAACTGCCACTTAACCTCTCTGGCCCTAAATCCCCATCTGTAAATCTAGAGAACATCTGATACCAAGGCACCATTTTAAACAATGAAGACACCGAGACCACATTTCCTGCCTTCCAGTTCATTGCTCTTTTCGCTGCACAACTGCGCCACACCCCCTTCCTGATTTTATCTGTTCAGTGACCCCACAGATACATCTCTAATCCTAGAGATGGGCCTGAAAATATGTGTCACTCTTTACAGGAAAAGGAGAGTGTGGATGGATCTGAGCAAACCTATCCCACCAAGGGGGAAACACTTTCAGTGCCCCCGCCCCCCTCTTCAGCTGAAGGTACCAGGACTTTCCCACAGTAGGTGGCCCGTGGGGTTATTTGCAACATCAAAGGGACGCAGAGTACTGGGCATCTTCACAACTCTAGACCAGGCTGTGTGACCTAAGGCAAGTCTGCTGAATTACGATCAAACTCAGTCTCCCTATTTGCAAAATGCATTAATAATACCTACCCAGCCCACATCACAGGCTGGCTTGGAAGAGCAAATAAAACATACCTGGAAGCTCTCTTTAGAAGCACAAAGCCCCACGTACATGGTTACGGTCTCATTCCTATCATCAAACGCCAGCAAGCGCACAATCACAGCATGTTTTACACTAACCAGGCTCCGCAGCACTGACCAGTAAAGGCATACTTCTATAATTTGCTAAATTCATTTATTTTTTAGGGAGAAAAAATAAGAGTATGTGTAGTTTTCATATTTTTTACGTTTTAAAAAAAACCCAGCAACATGCAGAGTAAATGACAGCTTCTATCCATCCCATATTTATTACACACCAGGCATTGTTCTACATTCTTATCAGATTCAATCAGAACAATCTGTTACAGAAGAGGAAACTGAGGCACAGAGAGTAACTGGCTCAATGCCTTAAATGTGTTAAAAGACCAGATTTAAACGCAGGCCACATGGCTATGCAGCCCATGCTCGCAACTGTGCCAGCCTGCCCCTAATGTGCAGAGCACATTCTCTCCATATAAAAAAGAAAGGATAATACTTTTGGGTCTGTGTATCAATATATGTTAACATATGCATATTTTATACAGATTTGGAAGAAATTACTAATAGTGATTACCTTTGAAGAGAGCAGTTAGCAGGAAGGGACGTGGACAGGGTGAGAGGCTCTTATTCTTCATTTTATAAACTCCTGGACTGGTTCAATTTTCTGACCTTGTGCATCTTGTTTACATGAACAGACTTAAGTAAGGAAAGTCATCTTCAACATGCTAAGAAGCTACTTTTCTATTCTTGCAAATCCTTAAACCAACAGTGAGAAAGGCATGGACTCTGTCAAGCAAACAGCAGCCCAAATTCCGGTTCCTGCTACTTAATACTCAAGTGAATTTGGAAAAGTTCCTTAACTCTCCGTGCTCAGCTTCTTCTAGATGGAAAAAGTCCACCTTCCTCACAGGCTGGTTGTGAAAACAGACGCATGCCAAGAACTCAGTTCCAAACTGGTGCCCTGCCATCACTCAAAAACATTACTTCCACTCTGCCCCCACCCCCCGCCCCCCTTACAACTACTCAGATCTGCTAGTTTACACAGAAACCTATGGAGAAGTGCTGACCTGCTACACCAGACAAACGGCCCCAAACTGGTGGATAGACTCCATTTCCTGGGCTTCTGGTTTATAACCAGCAGTGGGCACACGCCCTTGGAGATCCCCGAGCACTAGAGAAGTGAGGGCTCTCTGGGGTTTCAGAGGGTTGGAGTGTCCTGCTTCCCATGGGATGTTGCATCAAAGAAATACTGAGCATCGGAGGCCAGAGCAGCTGAGGGCACCAGGCAAGGGCCACCTGAGCAGGGCCCTCTGGGTCCTGCTGCTGCATCCCAATGTGTCTGTGATCAAAGTTGTCAGCCTCCATTCTGGCACTGGGTCAAGAGATCCTCACAAGTACAGCCAATGGAGCTGGGAGGCAAGGAGTCTCGTCTCAGCCCCCAGGGGTAAGCACCCACCCGTTCCCAACCAACATGGGCAGCAGCAGCAGCTGGGGAGCTACTACCCCAACACAGGATATGCTCTCCATGGCACCCATAGGGTCCCCGCTTCTGGTGCATGTGAGAACGACCTGGACTGCTCTTTTTTAAACTACTGATCTCTTACTTTCCACCCTGTGCTGTCCGGGTGATTGCCAAGGGCAGCCAGACATTAGAATCATAGCAAGTATTTCTTATTAAGGAACAGGACTGCTACAAAGCAGCTTCCCTTCAAAACAGGTAAACTGGGAATGGAAACTGAAGGAACCTAGGGGATCTGGTCTGTGGGAGCAGGAAGAAAAGCAAAGGGCATTTGCAAGCTCCACCTCTAACTTCAAGGAGATGGGTACAACCTTATGGAAGTCCTGCCTCTGAAGTTCCAACTCCAAAATCTTAAGAAGGATAGGGAGAAGAGTAAAACAGTCTGTTTGTTTCTAGTTCTCTATTCCAAACTATCTTGTCAACCTTCTTTATTCTACTCTAACCATTCTTGCTGAAACACAGCCTTAGGTGGCGTAGTACTACTTCTGTTATCTGGATTAATAACCTGGCGTGGGGACCACCCAGGACCTTGACTTCTCTTTTGTCACTGCCCATTTCAGAGCGTGCAAAGGTCTAGCATGAAATAACCGATCATTGATTTTTATTTTTAAAAGACTGATAAAACCCTGGGCTAAAAGAGATATATGGCACTGACGCTCCTGAATGATACCCCAGACCCTCTCTGGAGTCACTCTCCCACTTCCCAATCTAGGCACACTTTTCTTTTCTGTCTCTGGTTTTCTTTCTTTTCTCTCTTCCTTTGTGCATTCTTTCTTTCCTAAGTCTTATATTTGACTGACACCCCCCCAAGTTACATTTTATGCCCCACTGATGGTAACCTCTGTTAGTCTGAGAACAGTACAGTTAAAAGTAGTTAAAAACAGTAGAGTTAAAATATACATAGATATGGTGGAACTATGGCTTTTAAAAAATTGATTGTATTTTCCAAAAAGCACATTGCTATTTGTATAGTTTTGCTTATGTACTTCGTGGCTATTTACAAATACCAAAAAGCTTTCTTCCTTCACTGTTTTAAAAGCAACACAACATACCCATCAAGAGATTAGTGTCCAAGGTTTGGAGAAAGGTTCTTCAGAGACTCAGATCAGACACACACAGGGTGTACAGAAAACAGGGAGATGGTGGGTATTGATATTTAAGCATAACTCGTAGTTTTTCTCAATACTATAGAGCCCCCAATGCCTGTAAATCCTAAGAATACTGAAATCATTAGTAGCCACTTTGCTAACCAAAAGCTTGGTAACTGCAGGATTATTTTTTCTCCATCAGTTTAAAATGGAGGCCCTGCCTCAGGGCTTAAAGTGCATCCATTTGGGAACACTCCTCTGGCTAAGGAGCTTCGTCCCTGAGCAGGTTTCATTTCTCAGGCAAGACCCCTAATTCCTCCTGGTTCTGTTGGGCCCTCCCCTCTAGGAAATATACTGAGGAGGGGGGAGATGATAAGAAGGGGGGAAGGGGAAATGGTAGGAATGTGCATGTCAATGCTGCTGACCCTACCAGCCAATTAAGGAGATGCACTGCTGGTCTCCACGGGAAGCTGCAGCCCGCGTCAGAAGGAAGGATAATGGTTGTGACACCAAGCCCCAGGAGATGGGGTGTGGATGAATATTAAACAAACACACACACAGACAGACAAAGCAGACACAATCCAGGATGCTCTGTTTACAGTCACTATTCTCAGAAATGGATAGCTTGGCCACGAGAGGAGAATGTGTCCTCCCAAAATGGCTCCACTTCCTCTGGTCCTCTTTTCTTTCCTCACACTCTCCTCCTAAGGCATTGTATGACAGTCTCTCTCTCTGACTGTACATACTGACAGCAGATCTGATGCCATGCTTTCCAGGACACATGTCACCAGCTCTCCTTTTGCATAAATGCTTCTCTGGCAACCCAGCTGTCTGCCAGGGCCTCTGATTAGCCAGGAGGGATATCACATTGGATTATACTTTGTTCACACTGATGCTGTTACCATCAGTTTCCTCTGTAAATAAACAAAACAGCTTGCTCAGCACCCACTTCAGGTCACCTCAAGGTCTGCAATGCATGATGAACAGTGAGATGAAGAAAATGAAAAGCAAAATATGAGTATGGGTGTTTTCATAGACACCCCACTGGGTAAAGCCAAACATTAAACTTTGGTAGAGAAAAGAGCTGCAAAAAACATTTGTGACAAACTTTAAGAAACTTATTACCAAACCCTGGCCCAGAATGGGATAAAATTTCACCATGAAAATCATTTTTACTCCCATTAAGTTAATGTAGCATAATAATAACTACTCTGTCAATTAGAGCAAAGAAGGCAAGAGGCTTTGCAATGACTGGGCACAAGGAGTCCTGGACACAGGATGCCTCGTCAGGACCCAGCCAAGCCTCTGCAGAGAACACACACAGACAGCAGGGAGCTCTCCACCACTGAAAGGCAAAAACCAAAGGCCCCTCCACTACAGTCTGACTACATGCAAGCAGCAAACTTACAGAGGGACACAGTGTTAATGACCCTCCTTCTTGAGCAGTCAGAAATCTTTTCAGTCTTTTAAGAGGAAGACATAATCTACTGTCTTTTAACAGGAAAAGGTAAGCCTAATGTAGATTTATAGGCAGAAAATATCACTACTACCTTTATTTTTTTTAATCTAGTATTATTTTTTACCAGTTCTATACAATCAAGGGAAATGACGAATATGGGAAAATCATTCAAGTAGGTTTAGGTGCTTCTAGATATTCAACTCCATTAACCCAGACAAACAAATTGGCTTTTCCAAATAGTTCATTTTACCCAGCCAGCAAGACATTGTGATGACTGGGACAAGATTCCTGGACACAGCTCTGTCCGTGGCTCACCATCTCCACCACCACCCGTTCCAAGCCACCTAGACTACTGAGACTGCCTCCTGATTGATCTTCCCAAATCCGCCTTCGCTCTGTCTCCACACAGCAGCCAAAGTGAGTCTCTTAAGACATAAACTTGGCTTTGACACCTTCTTATGTGAAATTCTTCAAAGGAGTCCCAATATTTTAAAGACAAAAACCAAATTTCCTTCACCTTGAGCTGTGTCCTCCCCTATAATCTAGTCCTGATGGTCACAGCCCATGTTTCTCTCCCCTGCTCTTAAAGTCCAGCCACATTGGACTTCTTTCCATCGAAACCTTGCACTTGCTATTCCTTTGTCTAGAAACAGCACCCTCTCCTAGTCTTTCTTAATCCATCAGGTATCACTCCTCAATGTCCTCAAAGTTGCATTTCCTAACTCCCCATACTAGGGAAGGAAAGGTTCCCTGGAGGAAATGAGTCTTAACAAATGAGGAGGATTTAGATGAGTGGAAAGAAAAGGGAAGAGCCTTCCAGGTAAGAGGAAAACATGAGTGAAGACACGGTACGGGATTAGAAAGCAGACGACATCAGTAGTTCAAGAGCTACGTAAAATCCAGAGACCACACATTGTAAATTAAGACCTAAAATGGATTGGGGGAGGCGGGAGGGAGAGGCAGTAGTGGAAATCCTTGCATACTCCTAGCAAAAGTAGAGTTTGGGCTAGAATCTCCTCAATGACAGAAATGTACTAATAAGCTAAGTAACCAAAACAAACTGAAGGGAACATGATGTGGGGTTGGTGAGCCGAGGAGTCGAAAGAAAGATTTCTTAGACTCTTAAGATCTGGCAGTAGTGCTCTTTTATTTAGAGAATAGTGTAGCATGGGGACAGAACCCATGGGCAGTCAGAGCTTCTGCTGCTGCTTCTGCTGCCCCCGCTGGCATGGGGACAGGACCCATGGGCAGGCAGAGCTGGTGCGTGGGGACAGGACCCACGGGCAGTCAGAGCTCCTGCTGCTGCCCTGAGTTAAGGGTTAGGGCTAAATTTAAGGCATAGATATGTGAGTCATCTCTTTACGAAGACAAAGGAAAGAACATGAAAAAAAGTTAAAATGGTATCAGTGCAGGTGGGGTCTGGTCATTGGGTGATCCCATGACTTTTAGACAATAATCAAATCGGATTAAGTAAAGGTCAGAAGCCACCACCCTAAATCAGTTACATGAGATTGCCAGACAGCAATCAACTTAAGTTCTTGCCTTCCCCATTAAGAGTTTCTAGGGATAAGGTCATCTCTCTTCTTCTTCCTGGTATAGAGAAGGAGGCACCTTTTACAGATAGAGATTTACCTTACAAATGTAAATGTGTCCCAACAAGGGCAAGTTCCATTCCCCAGAGCCTCCTTCCCTGTCCCAGTTTATCAAAAGCAATCAGCCCAAAACAATCCCGATGCCAAAGAGTCATACCTTGGGGTGGCCAATTTCAGGTCCCTACAAGCTCATCCCCCTCTTCCTTCACAAATGCAAATGTCTCTCAAAAGGGCAAGCAAAATTCCAGTCCTCGGAGCCTGCTTCTCATCTGTAGTTTTAAAAGTAACCAGCCTAAAATCCTCATCAGAACTGAGACTGTATAGCCTGTCCTTTTGGAAGATGGATGTCATCAACCTTCAAACTGGTGTGACTCTCTTCCCTAAACATATTCCTGTAGTAGTCTCTAGAGCTGCTTGCCAAATATCCCAGTGGTAGTGATGAGGATCAAGGCTGCCCCAGGGAGAGAAACCCAACGTGTCCTTCATACTGATCTATATCACCCTCCCGGAAGCATAGGACTTCCTGACCTGATTCGATGTGATTCCTATCCAAAGCTATAGGACCACCCAATAACCAGACCCCACCTGCACTGATACCATTTTAATGATTTTTTTCATCATCTTTGTCTTGTAAAGAAATAATTCACATACCTATGACTTATAAACTTAGCCCTACCCTCACCCCATTGCAGCTCTTTGCTGCTCATGGGTCCTGTCCCCATGCTACTCCATGCTATTCTCTGAGTAAAAGAGCACTACTGCCAGACCTTGAGAGTCCAAGAAATCTTTCTTTCGACTCCTCAGCTCGCCAAGCCCGCATCAGTAGGACAGCACTTTCTAGTCCCCTAGTAGTTAGGTGGAGCCCTATGATTAAAACTCACTACTGAGCTGGGCCAAATCTGACCTGCCCCCTAAACTCTGATCAGAACAAAGGCACACCATTGTTTTACAGATTATGTATGGCAGAGTCAAACAGTTGTGAGAGAGACCTCATGACCCAAAATATTTCCTACCTGATCCTTTACAGAAAAGGTTTGCCAACCCCTGCTCTAGAAAATCAGGCAACTTTCCCCTCCAAACCTATTAGTGCATTGGCAAGCATGGAGCAGGCACTCAGCAACCTTTTGTTAAATAAAAGAAAGTGATGGGGAGGGGAAAGAATGAATGGAAAAGAGGAAATAGATGCAAGAGATGCTGGAGGGGAAATCAACAGGCCTGGTGACCCGGTTTAGGTGCCAGGGACAAGAGGAGGAATCACACAACAAAAGCATTTCAAATGTAGCTGTGTTCCTTGGTCAAAGGGTGAGATTCTAATCATCAAACCATAAATACAGGTTCTGCATCAGGGTGAGTTTCCCATTGATGGCTTTAAAATGAAGGTGTCAGTCCCCTTGGCAAGGTCAGTCAATGCCTGACCGCAAAGCCACCGTTAACAAATTGACTTCCTTTTGGGACTAAAACATATGTTGGAGATTCAAAGTTTGATAACCATAGATAACATGTTTAAATCTGAGTGGCTAACAACAGAGGAACAGATAATATATTTAAACAAATTTATAAATTTTAAATACTTAAATTTCGTAAGCAAATAGAAAATCTGAGACACGATGGAGGAGATCCTCTAATGATTAGCAAATCTCTCTCTCTGGGTTAACAAATGAGAAAGTAGGGCCCAGACTGGTTAACCATTCACATGAAGTCAACGAGCTGATTAAGAGAAGAAGGCTAGACAGAACCCAGAACTCCTGACCAGGGCCCAGCGCTCTTCCCATGTATCAGTGCTCACAGCAGCAGGAGGTCAGGAGGGAGGTCCTGCCGACTAAGAGCTCTCTCAGTGAAGTGTTGGGGACGGAAAGAGCATGGGGCGGGAGGGAAACGAAGAACTGCCCAGTGAGGAACTCCAATGGGGACTCCTGACCCTTATTTAACTTGATCTTTCTGCAGCACTTGGTTCTCAAAATTTAGGATGTATCACAATCAGCTGGTGGCCTGGTTAAAACAGATGGCTGGCCCCACTCCCAGAGTGGCGCCTAATTCTAATTCAGTCAGTCTGGAGTGGGCCCAAGAATCTGCATTTTTAACAAGTTCCCAGGTGACTCTGATGCTGTGGAACCACTGCTGTGGCATTTGACCATGACCCATCCTGTGGCTTTCCTGACATCTCTCTTTCCTGGCTCTTCACCTCTCTCTCCGGCCACTAGTTTGAAAAACTTGTCTATGAAAAGAAGACGGGGAAACAGGGTGGTGTATGGTGCAAGTTCAAGGAAGATGAGAGACTTGAGCTTGCTCACATGGGAGGAAAGAGCCACTGTCAGTGAGGGAGCAACAGAAGATGGGACAGGAAAGGATGGCAGGTGTCAGTGCAGACAGAAGGGGACAGGATCTACCCAGACACTAACGATGAGCTCAGTGCTCAAGAGGTCAAGCAAGGAACAACTTAACAAGTGCACCAGGATGAGTGTCTCAAAGTGAATGCTATCCTCGTAAAGCAACTCCTGTGATTATTATGCTGTTTTGCTAATAGGGCAGACATGTCAAAATAGTTTAGTGCTTCCTCTAGAATTGCCTTCTGAGAATATAGCACATTCTTTAAATATCCCCAACACTTGCAAATTGCTAGTTGAGGGTGCCTATAAATAGGGAAAAATCCAAAACTTATTTGAAGACTAGTCTTTTTTTATTTTTTTTTTTAAAGATTGGCACCTGGGCTAACGTCTGTTGCCAATGTTTTTTTTCACTTCTTCTTCTCCCCAAAGCCCCCCAGTACATAGTTGTATATCCTAGTTGTGAGTGCCTCTGGTTGTGCTATGGGGGACACCGCCTCAGCATAGCTTGATGAGTGGTGCCATGTCCACGTCCAGGATCTGAACCAGCGAAACCCTGCGCTGCCAAAGTGGAGCACGTAAACCCAACCACTCGGCCATGGGGCCGGCCCCATCTGAAGACTAGCCTTAATAAAGGTGCTAAGTGCACTGAATAACACAATACTTTCTCCTTAAAAAAGAAGATATAAATTTAAAGTGAGACCGATTTTTTAAATTGTATTATATGATCAAAGTGGCTCATAAGAATTCCAGAAGAAAAGTTCCAAAGTTTTTTAAGCAATAATGGGAGTACCATTAACATATGCACAAAGTCTGAGAAATAGGAATAAATACTTAAGTTTTGATATATTTTCTTTTTTTTTTTTGAGGAAGATTAGCCCTCATCTAACTACTGCCAATCCTCCTCTTTTTGCTGAGGAAGACTGGCCCGGAGCTAACATCCATGACCATCTTCCTCTACTTTACACGTAGGACACCTACCACAGCACGGCTTTTGCCAAGCGGTGCCATGTCTGCACCCAGGATCAAAACCAGTGAACCCCAGGTCGCCGAGAAGTGGAATGTGCACACTTAACCGCTGTGTCACCAGGTCAGCCCCTGATATATTTTCTTAAAATTGGTCTCATAATTTCATAACTGCAAGATTGATATTTAAGTCATCAAACAAAAAATATACACATACTAAAGAACAGACAATAGAGACTTGACTCACCATCACCTTCCTCCTGATATAAGCCTCCAATAAAACCAACAGCGTTGAGGCACCCAAGCCAGGTCATCACATCCCCGCCTCTGGAAAAAGGGTTCCTGAGTGGTGACCCAGATGCTGGGGTGGGGGAGACATTGGCATGATTCTCCCAAAGCTGGAAGCTTCAGCTCTGTAATCGGACAGACCCGGCTCAAATCCCAGCTCCACCACTTAAGTAAGCAGACAAGCAACCTTCCAAAGCTCACAATTTCCCATTTAAAGGCAGAACTGGCAGTACAAACTGCCTCACAGGACTGCTTTGAGAATTAAATGACAAGATTCTGTACTGTGCTTGGCGGGCACATGCTGACTGATCATAAGGGTGTCTTTCATGCTGGCTATCATTGTGGTCATGCTAATGGATCTGCTAAGGTCAGGATGCCCCTGTGGAGCCTGAATGTGCCCCATGCTCCATCCTCCTCCTTCCTATCACAAAGACTAGCACCAGCTCCAGAAACTTGGAAGACTCAATGAGCACTTTTACAAATCCTACTTCTTCCAAACAGGATTTAGAATCAACTAAGGCCTCCATTCCACAGCATCATCGGAGTCCCTGCTCCCTGGGGAGTCATCAGGGGCTTGCCTACAGGCATCTTCTCCCTGAAGCTCTCCCCAGCCAGTGCACCTGAGCCATTGCCTCTCTCATGCAGATCTGCTTCATCTGCCCCATCTTTCTAGTGTATAAGTTACTGAGCACTTAAGGCGGCGGACACTGTTCTAAAGCACTTTACAGGGATCATTTCATTTCCAAAACAACCCTTTGAGGGTGGAACCACTGTTCTCCCAATTTTCAGAGGAGGAAAAACTGAGACACAGAGAGGTTAAATAACTTGCTCAAGGTCACAAAGCCAACAAGCCACGAAGCCAGGATTCAAACACAAGCCATGTCACTCAGAGCCCATGCTCCTAACCATACACCTCCTCATACGAATGCACGACCAGATTTCAACAATCCCAACTCACAAGCATTCCAGAGTTGCCTGACCACACCAGGCAAATGTCCCCTTGGCAATGACCCCGACCTTCATCCTCAGGTTTTTATTTCCCAGTATGAAATAATGACAGCGCATCTTCGAGTTTTGTTTTTAAGAAAACCACCTCAACTTACTACTTCTCCCACTCCCTGTAAAAGGCCTAAATTGACTGGCCTCTCCCCAAGGCAGGACCATGTGCTTGTTTCAGTTCCTCAGTGAGAAGGAAGCTTATTCAGTTCATTTTTCCCATGTGTTACTATAATAGAGCAGGAGCCTTGTAAAGCACTAACAACCAGAAAATGGAAAACACATAATATAGAGACAGCATTCCTGGAAACACACTACACTTCCATTGGGGATTCTTCAACTGCTACATGATTTACATGGCTGCAGTGTTACCAAAAATCACATTACTATTTTAGATAAAGAAATCAACAATCAAATATGAAGTATCCACCAAATATAAGGAGATGTGAGTGTGCAAAGGCTGTGATCTAGTTCGGGTTTGCGGGTCTCTGTATCGGCCCTACTCTATGCCTGTCAAGTTGCCAAGATACAGAAAGTATTTTAAAGCTTATCTTCTCCTTTCATTTTGACAGCTTTAGAACAAAACAAAATATTTCTTAACGCCTGTATTAGTTTCCTAGAGCTGTCGTAACAAAGTACCACAAACTCAGCGACTTGAACAACAGTAACTTATTGTCTCATAGTTCTGGAGTCTAGAAGTCCAAGATGAAGGTGTCAGCAGGGGTGGTTCCTACTGGAGGCTCTGAGAGAGAATGTGTTCCAGGCCTCTCTCCTAGCTTCTGGTAGCCACAGCCCTTCCTTGGCTTACAAGCCATCTGGCCTTCTCCCCATGTCTTCACATGGGCTTCTCTCTGTTTATGACTCCCTCTGTCCAAACTTCCTTCTTTTTCTAAGGACACAGTCACACTGGATTAGCACCCATCCTAATGACCTCATCTTAACTTGACCATCTGCAAAGACTCTATTTCCAATTAAGGCCACATTCACAGGTACTGGGGGTTAGGACGTAAGCATCTTTTGCAGGGACACAATTCAACCCACTACAAGGCGTAACAGGAAAGTCCGTTTTAGATAGCTTCCTTCAATAAGAAGAAATTCTCTAATTCTCACATAAAGATTAAATAGTAATAAACACAGATCCCTGCTCCGACTATAACAATTTTTTTAAATGCTGTATATATAACAGCATGTTAAGGTTTTATTTTTGCCTTTTACCTTTACTAGTTCTGATATAACTACATGTGCACTTCTGCCCATTTTATTTTGTCATGCGACTTGTTTACAAATGATCCACTTAAAATGATGTGTATTGTACTCCTACATCTACTCCCTGGATAAAGATCTAATTTAGACAGCAAGCCCAAAACATTCCCTCAGCCCTAATATAATCTGAAAAACTGTTCATAAATAAGTATCCATTTACACATACCCGAGGCCCTTCACACCTACTGTTCACTCTGCAAGCATATTTCTACCTCTCCATCAGACAGCCAGACGGTCTGCTCTCTTACTTCATTCAGGTTTCTGTTCAAATGTTATCTCATCTGAAAGGTCATCCCCAACCACTGCTCTAAAATAGCAACTCCCCACATCCCATCACTCTTATCCCCTTCACCTGACTTTTTCTTAACATTTACTGTTTTCCATTGTGTAACTGGTCTCCTCCCACCAGAATGTAAGCCTCATGGGAATGGAGACTTTGTTTTAGTTCACTGCTCTGTCTCCTGAGCCTGGTACATAGGGCACTCAATAAATTTTAGTTGAATTTGTTCAGTGAACCTTTATTAAGTTCCAAAAATCACACAGGTAATTCATTGTGTTCAATTATAATGCATGAGCCTTCCTACCTGAAACTGATACAAATGTGGCTTACTTTCCTCACAACCAATTCTTGAAGGAATAAGTTCACAAAAACACATATTTTGTGTGTGCATAGAAAATTATTTTAATAGCAGAGGTCACCAAATGTAGCTCGAAAGTATTTGACGCTTTAGCTGTCAACTGAAATATCACAGTAATAGGATTCCCTAATACCTAGTTCATAACCTCACAAATTAGCAGGCCACGTAAATCATTATAAACAACTTTGTTCATGGCTCACATTCAACAATCTGAAAGGAAGTAATTTTAAATGTTAAAAGCTATATTGTGCATCCTTAAGTACATGCCTTGAAAAAATAGGACACTCCAGGGCCAGCCCTGGTGCCCTAGTGGTTAATGGTTAAGTTCAGGGTGCTCCACTTCAGCGGCCCAGGTTCAGTTCCCAGGTATGGACCCACACCACTAGTCTGTCAGTAGCCATGCTGTGGCAGCAGCTCACTACAAAAAGAGGAAGACTGGCAGAGGATGTTAGCTCAAGGTGAATCTGCCTCAGCCAAAAAAAAAAAAATAGGACACTAAAGATAGAGCCCTGTATCTTAAAAAAAAGTGAAAAATATTTTGCGCAGTAATCCAAAATTCTGTATATCAGCTTAGGTGAAGACAGTATAATAGTATTAAGTATGCAAATTAAAAATGGTGAAATTCCTTCAATATCTCTATCTAAAGCCAAATATCAATTTCATCTTACAGAATCAAACCAAAATAATTCAGAAAACATTATGCAAGATTATCTGCAATTAGGAACTATAAAATTGAGAAATACATTCTTGGAAGACACCTAAAAACTGTTAAACACTTCACTTTTTAAAACGATAAGTTAATAAGTAAAGTAACCCTTTTCATTAAAGACCATTTCATCCCAGGTACTGGGCAACGACGAGAAACACTACACACAATGTGCAATAAGACAACCATGCTTCCTGAAGATAATAAATGCTGTCCCAGCTGGCTCACCAATTTCCTTTCCTTCCCTCTCTTTGTTTCTTTTTCCTATTCTTTCTCCTTCTATTTCTCTTTCCACTGAATTGTGGACATATGAAATACACCTCATCACTGGTCTTTCCTGATAACTTTTCTAAAGCATTTACTGCCACATGTTTACAGAAACTGTGCTCAGCCCAGTGCCATGGGGTGGGTTTGAGACACAGTCCTGAGTGGGTGTTGGCAGTGGGTTTTATGGAGTTGCAATAGCACCAGACACACTTCCCAGGCCCTTTTATCAGCCAGGCTAATTTCCCCAGGGGCTGTGTTAGGTACCAGTTTAATCCAATACATGTGAAAAGAATTAGAGCTGGAGGTGTTTACTCTTCCCTGGCATGCTGAGCTACAGCAGCCAGCAGTGGGGGCAGCCGGCTCCACGGCCACCTGGGTTGAAGGAGTGAGGACGCCACATCCGAAGGAGTGGTCTTGAGGGGAGAGCAGTCACCAAGACACGGATTAGCTTGTAGGCTTCCAGTTAGCAGACTGGCATACAAAAGAGGAAAATTCGGTGCACACAGACACTCAAGTCGTGTAGTAAACTGAAAAACTTCAGAGGCATTCAGTCCCAAGGGCGCATGTCAGCAGTCCATCTTGTCAGCACAAACAAATTTCTCCTAACCCAGAAGAGAAAAATCATCTAAAAAACGCACAAGGTATTTAGACAGAATAGTTTCTAAACAGGTTTGTTAGAGGATTTCTATAATGTTTAAGTGTTTTTAAACAAAAGTGTCATATTCAGAACACGGCCTGTAGGAATAGATTCCATTTTAAAGCACCTGAATACAACACACAAATAAGAATCTGGGATCAGTAGGCAGTTGACTTTACAGACAAGTACTTTCCTTAACAGTCTTTGACATTAAGGGTTCTCAGGTGCTTTCAAGCATTAATTGATTCCATCCTCCCAACAGCCCCGGAAAAATCACTTGGTAAAATTTAGCCTTGTAATTTCAAATATGTCCAGATTCCTAAGAGGCAGCCAAAATGAATTTCTTATCCTCTGTGTTTAAAAGGAAATACAATAGGGAGGCAATGTGGCACAGTGGTTAAGAATTCAAACTCCAGACTGCCTGAGTTTAAATCTTAATTCTGATACTTACTAACTATTTGACATTGGGGAAGTCAATTGAAGGGTCTGGAAGATGGCAACAACAACATCTACATTGCAGGGATGAAATGGGTTGATATACATACAAAGGACTTAAAGTGCCTGGCATATACAGCAGGCACTCACGTTTAGCCATGTTGTCACTGCCATCATCGCCACCACCACAGCCATCATCATCATTCCAAGAAAGGTTAAGAGCTCAGGTTCTGGAGTCAGACCTGGCTCTGAGCCCAGCTTACCCAACTGAACCTTCAACTCATCTATAAAATGAGTAGGACATAGTATCTAAAAAGGACAAATAGCCCAATATTTTCAACAAATAAATAGCAAATCAGAGAAAGAGAACCTACAGTTTTGAAAACACACACAACTACCAATTTCAACATACAGCTCTTATTTGTATTCTGATCCAAACTATTAAAAGGTAAACAATTTATCACACTTATAAAACAACTGGAAATGTTAACACTGACTGGATATTTGATATTAAGGAATTACTGTTAAAGTTTTGGCAAGATAATAGGATTACGGTTATGTTATATAAAAAGAGCTTCTATCTTCTTAAGCCATGCGCTCCAATACCAAAGTTAGTAGCCACATGCGGCTATTTAACTTTAAATTAATTAGAATTAAATAAAAATAAAATTTTAATTTTTCAGTCTCACTAGCCACCTTTCAAGTGCTCAACAGCTACATGCGGCTAGTGGCTACAGATATAGAATATTTCTGTCATCACAGAAAATTCTGTTGGACAGCACTGGGCTAGAGATACACACCTACTGAAACATTTATGGATGAAATGACATGATGACTGGGATTTGCTTCAAAATAAAATAGGAAAAGTGGATGAGGTAAAACTAGTTATGATTGTGGAAGGGAGGATAGGTATGAGGGGACTTCATTAAAGTACTCTGGCTGATGGTCACCTTTATGAGTCGAGATGGCTAAGTTGTAGTCGCCAGTTACCCAAACACTAATCTAGCTGTTGCTGTGAACATAGTCTGTAGATGTGACTAAAGTCTATCATCAACTTACTTTAAGAAAGAGAGATTATTCTAGATAATCTGGGTGGGTCCGATTCAATCAGTTGTAAGGCCTTAAAAGCACAATTGAGGATGCCTACAAGAAGTTCCACCTGTCGACAGCAGCTCAGCTCACATCCGAGATCCAGCCTACCCTTCTACAGATTTCAGACTTTCCTAGTCAGTCCCCACAATCGCTTAAGTCAATTCCTTGCAATAAATCTCTTTAATAATCAATTCCTTGCAATAAATCTCTCTTAACACACATATTCCACTGGTTCCGTTTCTCTGGGGAACCCTAACTGATACAGTCTACTTCTGTAGTGTTTGATTTTTTTAAAACATATCCACTTCACAGGGCCACTGTAAAATAACTATAAATATCTTAACATGGTATGTGCCACAAAAGTCTCAATACATGGTAACAATTATAATACTGTTTCCTCATTTGCACCAGTACTATCTTATTTGCCAAAATTTGCAGTTTCTGAAACACAAAGTACTCACATGCTATGATGACTGGTATTACTACTTTCATTTCAATCTCATTTTACCTGGCTCACATGACAATAGGCTCCTGCAGGGACAAGGATGGAACGGCTCAAAGCTCTGGATGTCCAGAGGGGCCCTTAAACGCAGTTCTTGAATTAAAAGAATCAAACCAAATTAAACTGACACATAAACAAAATATCTAGAGCTGAGGAAAAGGTTTTGTGCCATTAAGTTTCTACGACTTATATACAAAAGTGAAGAACTGTAACAACCTAAATATCCAACAATAGGGAAATGATTATATAAAACTGTAGTACATTTGGATATAGTGTGGCTAATATTATATTTAATGACATTTGGAAATGCTTAAGACAATGCTAATTTTTAAAAAGTAGGCTATAGTACTCTATACGTGATAAGATCAATTATGTATAGATCAATTTTTTAAACATATTAGATTCTAAGTAAATATACAAAATGTTAACCATGGCTATCCCTGGGTACAGAGAATGCAGAATGATTTTCATTTTTTGTATCACAGTATAATTTATATAGAGATCTTAATATAGTTTGATAAGTTTTGACAAATATACCCCTGTAACCCACAGCCCAATAAAAGAAGAGAATATTTCCATCACCCTGGAAAGTTCCCTAGTGCCCCTTCATAGCCAATATGTACACACATCCCAGGCAACCTAGGATGATTTTTATTTTCTTGTCATACCCGTCTGCATTTTCCAAATTTTTCCAAAATAAACATTTATCTATTTTATAATTTAAACAGTTTTGCTTTTTTTTTTTTTAATTTTAAAGATGGCATACAGTTCATTGATTTCACTGATAAGGACAAGGGAGATCAACTCATTTGCCCAGAAATCTTAGATTACTAGAAATATTAGGAACTAGCTGTAACACTCCACAATTATTTCTGCTTTCTTTTTCCAAGATTTCCCATCTTTTTGCATGCCAAATCATTTAGTCACACAGATATAACGATGTGTTGTATTTTCAAACACATCTGGTAGAAAAGATCCTTTAAAGTTACATAAATTGTATACTTTTACCTAACAAAAGAAACCAAGAGAGAATTTAAGATGCTAAAATGTTATAAATAAACAGAAACTGAAAGAAGTCAAACTGTGAGAATAGATACTTCCTTATGGTTTTCATGAAAATGTTAGCCCCAGAGATTCATCAACAGAGACATGACAGCTGCATACTATACTGCAGAAATGTACAAGACTAGCAACACTTTATAATGTTATTTTACAGTCATAATCGAAAATAAAACCAGTGAAACAACACTTTCAAATCATCACTCTCCTGTTCCATCAGTTAACAGTAAGTTTTAGCCACAGAAACCCTCTCTGAGATTTCTCAGGTCATAACTTTGAAAGGAGAGCTGTAGCTATATGAATTCTTAAATCCCCAGTGCTCCATAGAGCTTTCCAAACATCAAGGAGGATCTGAGGGTGAATGCCCAGTATTTGCCATTTTGACAGTTAAGAGTCCAGATAGCCAGCTATGTATCTGACCCTAACCCCAAACAAAAGTTGGGCACAAAACCGGTAAACCAACAGTGTCCTGGGCCACAACATAGGTAGAACCACTAAAATCTATGCACAGTCCTGTGAGGAAACACTAAGTAAACAGGGAAGCAACTGAAAGCTACAAGTAGTATCAGCTAGCCAACAAGTGAGCTGGAATAACCAAAGGATAGTTGGATATAGACACACGTTTACCAGTGTTGTCAAAGTGCAATCCATTAAGGGGATCTACAAGGTCAAAACAGTGTTTGTAACAATACTAAGACATTATTTGCCTGTTTCACTGTGTTGACATTTGCACTGAGGGTGGAAAAGCAATGAGGGGGGAAAAGGATGAGGAAAACTCAGAAGGAATTGGCTCAATTTTTAAAAACTGAACAATGTTCTGGTAATTCCCCAGGCAGTGTGGATAATTCATATCCACTTATCAAAATGCAGAATTTAGGCAAGGACTAACATTTTGACTACAGATTTTTCACTCCCCCACCAATTCCATCTCCTACAGGCACAGCTTTCCATGCATCCTGGAGCCATTACATAGGTTCACCCAAGAACAGGTGGTTGCTGTGTCGCTATCAAACATGCTGTTGGACTTTCATGCAGCTTTTAATTATTCATCTTGTGAGTGGTTTCTCTTCTTCCTCCCTTTCGCTGACTGACATTTAGGCATCCATTTGAACATAATTGAATAACTATGGAATAGAGTAGTGGCAGAAAGACTGAACCAGTAGAAATTTAGAGAAAATCTGAAGTCTAAGAAGCTGGGCAGCCAAAGGCCATAGTCTTAGTCTCCAATCAGAGTGGGGCATAGCCAAGGGGCGGCCTCTGCCTCCCACCCCAGCACTCTGAAGAGAAAACCCGAGTATCATCGTCTCTCCAGGCTAGTCACCCAGCCACAGGTACCCCTCCTTGAACCCTCCAACTTACTGCTTGCTGCCAGAGCATCTTCCCAGCACCCAAACCCCACACTTCTCCTCTAACAAAAACTCTTAAAAGCTCCCCCCAACTTCTTACCACATCTGCACTATTTAGGTTAATACTTGAGGTCCTCCATTTTCTGGCTCAACTTATCCTTCCATGTTTCTCTCTCGATATGCCCTTACATCAATCAAAGTGAAATACTCATTATTAAGCCAACACATGCCACATTTTTTACCACCTTTATTCATGTCACTCCCTCCACCTGAAGTGCCTCATCCTCACTCTAGCCTCTGCCTGTTGAAATCCTTACCCCTCTTTCAAGGTCCTCCCCAAGTTACCTCCATCATGAAACCTTTTGTGAAACATCCCACCTTTGTCCATTTACCGTATTGTGCCTGTATCAGAATTAAATGATATACATATATTCTTTTCCCAGTAGCTTATAACTGCCTCAAAAGCCATAGCTTTCATGTTTTATTTATTTCTCTTTATATCTCTAGGAACACATTCCACATAAATTGCTAAGAAAAATCATTTCCAGATGTGATCAATAATAATGTGACCAAATCCTATTTTATGGGAAGCCATTTTGTTAGAAAATGTGATTTAAAAACACGGTAGTTCTGAATGTTTCTTGGCTACAGACAAAACCTAAAACATCTGGGAAGTCCCATGAGTCCCTGCAGGGGAAGCGGGAAGTCAGCTAGAGGAGGCAGGTGTGGGAGGGGGGTCGAGTGTGAGGGAGACCTGCAAAGTGAGACAGTATGTGATGAGTGACGTGCCAGTGATACTAATGAAGCATTCAGGTGTTCTGTGGAAAAAGAAAATGTACCTCAATATGAGCTCCCAAACATATATTAGGGATTCCATCTGTCCATTCAGAACCACACACATGCAAATCAAAAACGTGTTTCAAGGTTTCCCCAAACAAGCTATCTATTCCCTGTAGAGAATCATGCTAGATGCTCGCCCCACTCAATAATGTTACCAAGCACAATACTCACACCACACGCCAGGCCTGACGCTGAGGATTTTTAAATGAAGGAGATGTGACTGAGACAGGGTCCAAATTCACATAAATAGCTGCAGTCCAGTTAACAAGGACTATGGGGAGACAGAAAGAGTGTGCAGAGGATTCTGGGAAGTAACTGGAGTGCTGAGAGGAGAACCAGGGAGCTCGTGTCACAGACCCCAACAGAGAAGAAAGTTTCAGGAAAGCAGGCGTGGCAACAACTTCAAGTGACACTGCAGAGCACAGATCTAGCATCTGGAGGTCACTAATGACACAGAAGGAGCAGTTTCAGAAGACTGGCAGGCGTGGGAGTCAGATTGAAGAGAGCTGACGAATGGTGAAACTTGTCGAAACGGGAAAAGAAGAGAATACGGCCATCATTTTATGGGGATGCAAAGTCAAGAAAACATTTTACTTCAGGACAGGAGAGATTTGGCAAAGCCCTGATAGAGGAAGATGGGGTTTGGATAACCAGCTGGGGAGGTGAACCTTAGGAAGGAGCAGGCCTCTGCTCTGAGATGAGGGAAGAGATGAAGAATAGGCGCAGCCCCTGAAGAGTGTGAAGATGGAGGGGAGGGGAGGGAAGCACAGGGCGTTATGCAGCACTGCCTCTAGGTTCTCCTCCTGTGAGAGCTGGGGTCCTCTGCTGAGGCTGGCAGGGGTGCCAGGGGGTGAAAAAGTCTGTAACAGCCACTGCAGTGGAAGAGAGAGCTATATAAGAGTGAACAAAAGGACTGCCATACACGTATGAACTTCCCAATAAGACTGAGAAGTTACACTGACATCTGTTAGAAGACAGACGATCTTCTCCAGCAACAGTGCGGTAGGAGTAGCAAAGAATGAACATGGCTTCATATCCAGCATAGAGCTAGCCACTGTGAGTGTGGCAGGAAAAGAAAGAGAAAAATGGAAGACACTGGAGGAAGTGTCCAGGTCATTCCTGATCACCGGGTCCAAAATTGAATGGAAAAAAGAAATAAAGCCTAGAAGAAGCTGACAGGGGAAGAATGGGTAGGCAGAGAGGCTGACTAAATAAATGAGCTGGAGAGAGGACAGGATAGGAAGCTCAGGGCAAAGAGGGATTTATGATTTAAAAGATTTTGCAAAGTAGACACATTTCAGGTGATGACAAGGCCCAGGGTGTAGCCATGTCAGTGGGCTGCTACAAAGAATAGTGGTCAAGGTCACAGGGTCAAGGCAGCAGACAGTCTGAGGGATGGGAGGTCGCATGATATAGAGCAGCCTCTCCAACAGGACTTTTGCAGCGACAGAAATACTCTAGGTGATCCAATGCAGCAGTCACTAGCCACATGTGGCCACAGAGCACTTGAAACGTGCCAAGTACAACCAAGGAAGTGAATTCAACTAGTTAATTCAACTTAAATAAGCACATCGCTTATTTATGGCTAGAAGCTACCACACTAAATAACACAGATGTAGAGCAATGGTTCTCAACTTTGTGCAATGGAGTCACCTAGGGAGACTTAAAGTATAGTTGCCTGAGCCCCACTCCCCAGAGATTATGATTTAATTAGTTGGGTATGTGTCCTAGGCATCGGCTTTTTTTTGGGGGGGGGGGGTGAGGAAGATTGACCCTGAGCTACATCTGTGCCAATCTTCCTCTATTTTGTATGTGGGATGCTGCCACAGTGTGGCTTGATGAGCGGTGTGTAGGTCCATGCCCAAAGTGGCGCGCACAAACTTAACCTCTGCACCACTGGACCAGGTCCAAGCATCAGCATTTTTTAAAGTTCCCAGGTACAGCCAAGTTTGGAAACCAGTGGTGTAGCAGTTAAGAACCTGGACTCTGGAGCCAGGTTACATGAGTTCAAAACCCAGAACTGCTGATTTTGAGTTCTGTGACTTTGAGCAAATAGCCTCATCTATAAAATTGGGATAATGACCTACCTACCTCATGGGGCTAAAATGACTTATATATAAAAGTGCTTTATAATAGTGTCTGGCACGTAAGAAGAGCTCCTTCAACATTAGTTATTATTTCAATTCCAAATGGATATTGGAGTTAACAAGGCTGACAGCTACAGAGGAAAACAGTGGATGTGAGTTGCCAAAAGCCTAACTCTGGTTGAGGAGGGACCTAGAAGTCAGAAATTGACAAAGTTAACAGCAAAGAGGAGAGAACAATAAATAAAGGGAAGAGAAACCACCTGGAGGGGGCAATGATAAGGCAAGAAAACCCAGACCAGAGCCAGCCCTGATGGTCTAGTGGTTAAAGTTCAGGGCTCTCTGCTTCAGCATCCCAGGCTTGGTTCCCGGTCACAGAAGCACACCACTTGTCTGTCAGTAGCCACACTGTGGTGGCAGCTCACACAGAAAAACTAGAAGGACTTAGAACTAGAATACAACAACTATGTACTGGGCTTTGGGGCAGGGGAAAAAAAAAAGAAGAGGAAGATTGGCAACGGATGTTAGCCCAGGACAAATCTCTCCCAGCAAAAAAAAAAGGAAAGAAAAAAAACACAGGCCCTACTCCCCAGCAAAGTGATACATTGCAGAAGGTATGTGTTAGGAGAAAGCCAAATTTTAGTCAGGGTAAAGACTTCCTAAGAAACAGCCACCTCTCCACAGATTAACAGGAAATACTCTATGATTCATAATTTATCTAGTTCAAACCTGGCTTAATTGATGTTGAAGTCTTTACAAAGCATATGCCAAGACTCTTCTAGCAAACCTGTTGTATTTACATTTTTAACTATGTCTTTTCTAAGTCTCAGAGAACACTAATGCCATTAATATATTACCTTCAAGCAAGAAAAATGACTACTACATGTGACTAAGGAAAGAAGGATTTTTTAAAGATTTTATTTTTTTCCTTTTTCTCCCCAAAGCCCCCCCGGTACATAGTTGTATATTCTTCATTGTGGGTCCTTCTAGTTGTGGCATGTGGGACGCTGCCTCAGCGCGGTTTGATGAGCAGTGCCATGTCCGTACCCAGGATTGGAACCAACAAAACACTGGGCCGCCTGCAGCGGAGCGCACGAACTTAACCACTCGGCCACGGGGCCAGCCCAAGAAGGATTTTTTAAAGTTTTATTTGAGAACAGGTACCAAAACAAACAAAAGAAGAGGGAAAAGAAACCTAAAACGTGACCAGAAAGATATGGGAGGAAGGGAAATCTGACCAACAACAAATTCCTTAGGTTGTAGGGTTTTTTCTTACTTCTCCAGAATTTCACTTAAAGACATTAATTTAATGAACACAAATTTATACTCAAATTTCATTGTCACTACCAGATAATCTATTTCATCACCTTGCAAATGCAAATAAGAAGTAATATTCAATTATTTGCAACTAGTAAGGTAAGTTACTAGAAGCTGAAAGCTATTTCAAAGATAGTTTCTACACAACTTAAGTGTCTGAAATTAAGCAATGCAATGCATGCAGATCAAGTATTTCAGATGCCGCCACTATGTTTAGATTTCTACCCAGATAAAAATTGTCTGGAATTTCTTTACAAGCTAGTTACTTCTCATGAGAAAAAGAAACACCTACAACCTCTTTTCTACAAGCATGTCTCACACTTGAAAATGATGTTTCACATGCTTATGGAGTGCTAAATGTGTTTATGTATCGACACAAGTTGAGTTTCACAGTTGAAATACAATTTCCAACATGATGAAGTTCATTTCTGGTTCCTCATTAGGAGCCAGGTTTGAGAGCGTTAAGAATGCGTGATGGGCCAGCCCCGTGGCCGAGTGGTTAAGTTCGCGTACTCCACTCTGGTGGCCCAGGGTGTCACTGGTTCAGATCCCAGGCGTGGACGTGGCCCCGCTCATCAGGCCATGTTGAGGTGGCGTCCCACACAGCACAACCAGAGGCACTCACAACTAGAATACACAACTATATAGCAGGGGGCTTTGGGGAGAAGAAGGGGGAACAAAAAGATTGACAACAGATGTTAGCTCAGGTACCAATCTTTTAAAAAAAAAAAAAAGAAAAGAATGTGTGAAAACAAAAACACTCTTCCAAACCTTCTCCTAACACAACTACAAGCCCCGCAGGACCACCTTTTACAAAAGACCCCCACCCATGGAGAATTCCACTCCTTCGCCTGTTAGCCCTTAACTACCCCCTAGGGATGCTCTCTTAGAGCTATACTAAGATCTTGGAGCTGGAAACAAAAGCATAACCGTTACACATTCTATTTGCTCTGACACCCTCAGAGAGCAATGCTTACCTTTTTACTTCTCAAAAGTTAGAGCTCCACTAAGTCCTAGGGACCTAAAATACCACTGTCTACCAGTCCAGGTAAAGTTTACTGTGGTCAAGTGATTCATGGTGTTTTGGCCTCTTCCATCTCACAGTGGGGCCAACAAATTCATGGACCCACCCTACGGTTATTTTGCAGTTTCTGAATGTATTATTGGAGTAAACATACTCAATCACTGAGAACATTCCCACAATGGCTCCCTGACTGTGGTCTGTGATGATAGGAATGACCAAGTGAAAGACCCTGAACTCTCTCTCCCTACCAGGATAGCAAACCTGAAGAAACACCACATCCATGGGAAAACTCTAGAAATTAATACCACCATCAAAAACTTGAAATTTTCAAGGATAGTAATTCCTATTACATTTCTGTTTAATTTCTCTCTGATCTGTACAGAAAGCAGATAGATCTTGGAGAATGGCTATGGGTTATCATAAACCCATTCAGGCAGTGGTTCCAATGTGGCCAATTTACCAAATTAGGTACCTTTTTCTGGAGCACATCTAGCCCCTGACACCTAATATGAAGCTACTAATCTGGAAAACACTTTCCCAATAAGCAAGGAACACAAGAAGCCATTTGCTTTTATTTTGGAAGGTCAAGAATACCTTTCACATTCTTGCCTGAGGCTGAGATCTTGCTAGGCTTCACATCCTACAGACCATCCTACTGGATGGATCCAGTGGTCTGGAACATGTTGGAATACCTGCTACTAAATGAAATGCAAGCTGCTGAGCCTTGAATTGCTTACTACTAAAAAAGAGGCACAACAGTTATGTGTCTCTTTGCATTTTAAAGACAATATGTAACACATTTAAACATGCTATGCTGAATCCCTTACTAGCTAGTCTGTAGGCTGAGTAGGGCCCAGGGCAAGAGATGGTTATGCAGCATGTCTGGTCTGCAGCACGAACTGCTATGCCACAGCAGCAGATCCAATTAGTTGAATTCAATAGGATCCAGAGAATCACAGCACAAACATCTAAGGTTCTGGAACAAAGCCATGCCCTCTTCTGCAGACAACTGTCCTTTTAAGAAATGACTCCTGGCTTGCAACTAGGCCTTAGCAGAGCCTGACTAAAGGATATCAAGTAACCATGTGACCCAAGCTGCCCATGATGATCTGAATGTTATCTGACCCTCCAGGTCATAAGGTTGGGCCTGTGCAAAAGCAATCCATCACCAAAAAGCAATGGTCTACAAGAGATCAGGCTCAAGCATGTCTACAAGGCACACGAAATTGCATGAGCAGATGGCTCAGATACCTCTACTGTATTTCCATACCTACAGCCTCATGGAGAGTTTCTTACGACCAGCTGACTGAGAGGGAAACTTGGGCCTGGTCTGGAGATGTCTGTATGATATCAGGCACCCAGCAAAGGTGGCCTGCTGCAGCCTTACAACTCCAGTAAAGAGTGGCCCTGTGGGCCGGCCCCATGGTGTAGTGGTTAAGTTCAGCACACTCTGCTTCATGGCCCAGGTTCATGGGTTCAGATCCCAGGCATGAACCTACACCACTCATGAGCCATGCTATGGCAGCATCCCACATACAAAAAAGAAGAAGACTGGCGGAGCTATTAGCTCAGGGCAAATCTTCCTCAACACAACAAAAAAAAAAGAGTGGCCCTGAAATATTTCATGAAGAGAAATAGTCCCAGCAGACAGAACTGTGATTACTGCATTTGCTTGTCTACTGTATCTACACTGAGAAATGACCAGAATTACGGATCTACACTGGGTCATGGGCAAAGGCTAATGGTTAACCTGGATGGGTCAAGGATTTGGTAAGAAATAATACTGGAAGAGAGGGTACAAGGGGATCTAGGGAAGATGTATATGGATGGACCTCTCAGAGTGAGCACTGTGTGTGAAAAATATTTTTGTCCCATGTGAATGTACACCAAAGGCCTTCCACTGCAAAGGGGCCTCTCAAACACCAGGTGAACTAAATTACAAATCTGTGCATGTCAGTTAGCCTCTTTCACCAGCCACCCCAGTGATTCCTCATTAGACCAAACAGAAGTGACCATGGTGGCAGCAGCAGAGGCTATATATGGATTCAATATTAAGGACTTCTCACAAAGGCTAACCTGGCTCCAACCAACAACGGTACCGAATCTGCCAATAGCAAAAACCAGTCCTCAGTGCCCAAGATGGCAACATTCCCTGGAGGATTAGCCAGCCACTTGGGGCAGATGGACCACACTGGACCCTTTCTACCGAGGAGGAGGTAATGATTTGTCCTCACTGTATATGTCCAACTCACTTAAATACACATGTACCCATGTAATTTGCTTTCTTCATTTCTCCTTTCTCCATCCATTTCAAGAAGGACTGAGCATGGTGGTTAACTTTACAGTTTAGTTTCTAGGTTACAGAATATTCCTATAGAATTGTAAATAAATTAGAAGAGATCATTTCACCCAGAGGCAGATATAGTAACTGTCACCCAGCAATGAAGTTCTTAATCCGAGATCCTGATGTGAGTCCAAGATTAATCATTAGGAGAACTACCTCCTTGCAATTATACGGGGGAAAAAATCACCTGTTAGAATAGCAAAAGTTTAAAAGACTGATAACACCAAATATCAGCAAGGATGCGGAGCAAGTGGAATTCTCACATATTGCTAGTTGGTGTGTAAACTGGCAAAGCCACTTTGGAAAACTTTCATCAGTATCTTCTGAAGCTAAACATATAACTACCCTATGATGCAGTAATTCTACTTCTAGCTATACATGTAGGAGAAAAGGGTGCATAGGTTCACAAAAAGATATGCACAAGAATGCTCAAAACAGCTTTATTTGTAATAGCTAAATAGTGTCCATCAACAGTTAAATGGATAAATTGTATTCATACAATGGAATACCATGCAGAAACTGAAAAAAAGGACTTCTGCTACAGGCAATAACATCAAAGAATTCCAAAGCATTATGCTAAGTGAAAGAAGCCAGACACAAAAGAGTATATATTGTATTATTCCATTTACACAATGCCATAAACAGGCCAAATTCATGTACAGTGCTAAAAGTCAGAACAGTGATTTAGCTCTGGGTGGGTGATGGAGGGGGGAGGGAGTTACTGTTTGAAAAGGGACACAAGGGAGCCACCTGGGGTACTGAAAATATTCTGTAGCTTGTTCTTTCTGGATGGTGTTCACACAATTGTATCTACATGTAAAAATTCACCCAGCCGTATATTTAAGAATGGTGTGCTTTACTGTATGTTACACCTCAATAAAATTGTTTTTAAAAAATTTATGAATATATATATTACTTAGAAGAGAATCTGGAGTGGGTTCCTTTTTTTCCCCAGGTTCTGTAATAGGTCAGTGATCCAGCAAAGCTAAAGAATACCAGATAAGTAATTCAACAAATTTTCAGTGGAGTGCTTGCTTAGAGAAACTTCCATCTTCCTACATATCCAGAGGCACCCAATTATCTAACGTAGCTGATTTCAAAAGCTTTCACTTCCTTATACTCTCTAATCTTAACACTGATGGAACAAAAATTATTGATTGAGTTTTGAACCTGAAACAACTTACTTCCTGTTTCAGTTTCAAGAAATAGGAAAAATGTCCTTGAAAGCCTTGAATAGGTTATTTTAAATATGTCATATATCATATACTACTTTAAGTTCCCCTAAACGATTATGATATAACATCTTCACTTTCCATCTCAACATACCATGTTTCAAATCTCAAAATATCCATTTGAACTCTATAATCACTGAAATATACATTTTTTTTAAAACACTGTTTATGCAGGCTACAGATCCAATAAAAATCCAATACATTTGTAAAAGTAATTATCAGAGAAAATAAAAGATGCTGATTCTAAAATTGTAATAAGAGACATTTTTTTCTTCTTGATAAGCCAAGCCATCAAGGTAAACTAATTTACATTCTTGGGCTTGTTGGCAATACCAAACCAAACGGGCTAGGCTACCATTAGACTAAGGATCCTGTTTTAGATTTATAAAACAAACAGACCATTAATTTTAAAAGTCAACCAAACCATTGACCTCAGTTTGCTAAGGTTAATGTAGACACTGCTGACAATTAAACCTTCGGGAACAAACGATAAGTCTCCAGCATTCAACCTAAGTTCCCCCAAGCAATCATTAACAACGGTCTTTACCCCTCTCTTTAAAGCATTACCACCATCCTTAAGACAACACATCATTTTTTTAATAGTAAATGCAGTAAAAACGATACCAAGTCTGAGGGCTTATCCCAAATCGGATCTAATGGCTTATGATATTTTCTAAGAGCAATAGATGGCTTTATCTGTATCTTTGATTATTCTCATAGTCTAAAACTTTAAATATTAGGTTTACAGTTTAAAATTAAACTGTTACATAGCAGCCATATGCGCATTCAGCAGTTTCTATCAAAATTGCATGTTAGTGCTTTCCCCTACTTCAATCACAGGCTCATTCACCACTGAAACTAATTATGCTGTAGTTGCATAAGTTTTTAGAGTGGAACTTTCAAAAAGATATTCAATAGTGAAGTGTACTTTTCAAAAACCAAATTCAACATAGATTCCAGGAAAGGTAATAATGAACTTGTGCCAGTATTATTATGCATTTATTTAGTATATGTAGAACATTTATAATGTTCACATTAGTTACAAAGCTTAAATTTCAGTTGTATTGTATTGATCTGGAATTGCTAACATCAGTAACATTGGCATTATTGCCAAATTCCTACTCAACAGACACCATGGTAGGAGCGCATTCTCACTGAAAGTAAGACAAATGGTGTGAGAAACTCAAAGGAGGGGGGCTTTTTTCATAAGTATTGTACTCAAAAGAAAATCACACTATAGATATGCAGTTTTCCCCCTACCAAATTTATCTGATTTTTTAAAGAAGGCTTTCTCTCTAAATCCTGATTCTGAGGAAATACTTGAACATTCTTTCACCAGACTTTAAGTACTTTTCTGTAGTAATTACTGCATCAAATAAATTTGTAACACAAATATTTCCCAATTCATAATTTCTGTCTCTATCTAAGGTGAAATATAATCCCTAAGTCTAGCTTCATTTCTTAAATTGGACATAAAGTGTAAAATAAATATGCAGCATATGTATATTAAGTCTAAATGTAATTTAATATATATACCCTTAATTCATAGAACTCTTAGTACCTAACGTGAGCATACAATACTATGTGCTAGAGTAAAATAAATGAAACAAAGAATTAGATAAATATCCAGAAAAACAAAATTAAAAATACCTATTTCTCAATTACGAAGAACTTTGTCTGTCTATATTACTTTATTTCCAAAGCCTAGTTTGGTTCCTGGCAAAAAGCAGATATTTAATAAATGCTTGTTAAATTATGAATGAATATTCCAGACAAAAATATAGGATGGCAATAGGCCTGAAGTGTGCAGAAGATTCATGAATTCTATGCTTCACTTTGGGTCCAAATATTATCTTCCCCAAAAGTTGTGCACAGAAAAAAAATTTTATGTAAATATTTTAACAATAAAGTATTTCTGATTTACTATCAACTTACCTCCATATTAAACTACTGACTTTTTAAATAAACAATTTTAGAATAGTTTTAGATTTATAGAAAAGTGGCAAAGAAGAGTTCCCATACACCTGGTACCCAGTTTCCTCTATGAACATCTGACATTATTGGGGTACACCTGTTACAACTAAGGAGTCAACACTGACACATTACCATAAACAAACTTCCACATTTTAATAGGATTTCACCAGTTTTTCCCTGATGTCCAAGACTCTATCCAGAATACCATATTACATTTCCTTAGCCTCCTCTGGTCTGTGACAGTTTCTCAGACTTTCCTTAAGTTCGATGACCATGACAGTTCTGAGAAGTACTGAGTTGAGGAATATCCCTAAATCTGGGTTTGTCTTACATTTTTCTCATAAGGCTTTGATCTTGAAAACAACAGATTTCAAAATGTTCAGCTCAAAGATTTCTGACGGAACAAAGTACAAGGCAAAAATTTTGGCCTTTCTCTCCCCATTTATTGAACAAAAAAATGCACGATTCTGGGAAGAAGTAAACTGCAAGTTTAAAATCTGGACTGCAGATAGAGAACCTAAGCAACTGGAAACTAAAGTTCAACAATGTCCCTGGGGGACAAATCAAAAAGACCCTGGGGAATGTGAGCCTGAGAAAGACTAAGTGCAAGGACACATTTAGGGAAAGCTGGGAGAAACTAAGCTGGCATCTACTATGTCCCAGGCAGCACTTCAAAGTTAGAGTTCAACTACAGAAATCGTACTGACTCTTGTCTCCCCTGTACTCCCAACTTTTGCCCACTCTTTTTTCTTGATTCCAGTTTTATTCATTGTAGTGTATTTATCCTTTTTTTAAAGTTGTCTCTAATCATTTTTAGTAAAAGAAAAGAAAGTAGTCAGGTCTCAGTAGGAAACAGCATTACCAACAGAATAACTGAGGAGAGTTTAATCACAGAGCTGTCTACAAAGGCGTGGGCAGCGAAACCAACCTGAGATGGTATAGTACACTGGGGCTAGAAACCATGGAGGGCTGTTCCACACCAGACCTGGAAGAGCAAGGGAGGAAAGCACTGCCAGAACCCAGAGGGAACAGTGAATGGGAAGGGCCACCTGTCAGAAGATTGGGGAACAGACATCCCACACCTCGCCCTCCTCCTGCCCTCCAACCCTACTAGTGCCTCTCATTGGATGGAACCAAGGAGACCGGAAGTCAAAGGACTGATGTTGCCCACATAGGTCACCGTCCCAGGGCACAGAGCAGGGTAGATTAGGATGAAGAATGGATCTGGAGGGGCAAATGAAAGATACTGCAGTTCAGGAAGGAGAACAAGACAAGCTCACAGCCTTCATATGGCTATCTGCATTCTGATATTTGTTTGTGTGTCTTATCACCCCTACTGTACTGTGAACTCCTTGAAGGCAGGGATAGTGGTTTTCAGAAAGAATCTTAAGTCCTGCACACAAACCTCCTAGTAGGCACACCTGGTATATCTGAAAGAGATGGACAGGCCCACCTCAGCCACTGGTCAGGGTGGAACTTGAGTCCATCACAGCACGACTCTGCTGCAGGGATAACTCACACACAGGGCACACCACTGAGCCTGACCCTGACAGAGTGCTCAGAAACAGAGGCAGGTGAGGATAGCCCTCCCTCGTTAGAGAAAGGGCCCATCAGGACTTGCTCTGTAACTACAGAGAGGCTCCAAGATCTCTTCAACAACCAGACTGATGACTCACTTCTGCCCGACACCCTTACGTCAACACAGGACAGAGCTGCACCCATGGTCGTGGGCAAGAGCCTCTGTTTTAACAAGTAAAAACCTAACCATTGGATCATCTTGCCCAATACTTCATAAGCTCCAGTGCTGGACCTTGAATCTACTCTTGATAAACTCAGAACAAAACAAAACTTCATTTACATTTCACTCCATTTCTTCAAATAATTTCTCTTGCTTAAGAGCATACAAAACCTTTTGTCTCCAAGATCTTTAATCAGTCACTAGTGCTTCTATGTTTATGTAAACACTCAATTTATCTTCCTTATCACCCACCATTTGCATAAATCTCCCTGAGTAAAGGTCCTAAGCTCCCATACAGCCCTGCCCTGCCCTGCCCTCCCCTCCTGCCTTGGTGCCCTTGCCTTCTTTCTCTAAGGGATTTACCACTCCACATTCCCCATCTGGTATGGTTCCATCACCAGCTCCTTCCAGGACAGGGAGAGGCCTATTTCTTCCGACTTCCTACCACACCAGCACCTTATGGAGCAACATGGTAAATGCTTAACAAATTCATCAACTGAATGTGCTGTGTACAGATGCCTCTGCATTTAATAAAAACATCCATTCTTCTTTTCAGAAATACAATAAAAATATGAAAGGTTGGAGGGCCACAGGAATGACATTTACATTTCATTATGATTGTGCTGCCAATGAAGGCCCAAGCAGCTGTTTTAACAAACCGTGAACTGCCTGCTCCATCAAATAAAGAAAACCAAATACCATCCCCCAGAATCAAATCTTTGCAGTGGTGTGGCAATGAACTAGGATGTTTACCTTACCACGAATACAAAGCAGATGATTTAATATTGTTATTTATAAAAGAAGATGATCAACAATTGTATTTAACTTATCAAAATGGGTTGGTACAGAGACTACTTTGGAGGAAAAAACAGCTCATAAAGCTTATGGTACAAAATTTAAAAGCAGCAAAGGAACAATGAATATTTTTTGTAGCTTTTAAGTCTTTTGTTAATCTTATTACACTCAATGAATATTATCTTTAAAGATATGAAATGTAAACTTTGAAAACAGATTGGGCTTTCAACTGGAAGTCTTCATGCCTATCTCATCTCTCTGCTTCTACTTGTAAAATAGTTCTATTCCTCCCCATCTTTGTCTTAGAGCATCAGTTCTCTCTTGATTGAGACCATTCCTTCCACAGTACGGTTGATACTGCTGCCTTACCCCTCCTCTGGTACCTGCCCCATCTGTTGTCTCCTCTTCTCTATCACCATCTCGTTCCCACTGACTTGCTCTTTCTTTCTAGTCTATATATGTGTGAACACACACACACACACCCCCCTTACTCAAATCTGTAAATAATATGAACCTCCCTGGCCGCTCCATAAGTCCCTCCAGCTACTACCCATTGCTTTTCTTCTCTCACTTGAAAGAGACTGCTGGTGTTCTGCCCTCCTTCATCTCTATCCTTGACCCCGCCTTCTCTTGAGTTAAGGCCCGACACCACTATTCTACAGTACCTGTTCTCCCAAAGGACATCTATTTCTTACAGGTGCTAAATCCACTGAATTCATTTCAGCCCATGTCTTGCTGGATATCTCTGCCTGTTTCATACCATTCACACCATCAACCTCTCTTCCCATGACTACTATAATGTCACTCTTCCTTTTTTGGTTCTTTTCAAGCTCTCTGACCATTCCTGCTTACTGTCCACTTCTTAAACCTTGCTGTCCCTAATGGTTCTATCTTTTGTTACTGCCTCTGTCATTCTGCCTTCTCACCCCTGTGTCTCCAGTTCTCTTCCATGCCCCCAACCTCCTTGCCCTCATTCTCACCCTCCCAGCTCTCCTTTAAGCATTCTTACCCACTTCCACAGTTGTAACTCTCACCTTTCACTGAAGGCTCCAAAGCCCTTTCTCCAGTACAGACCTATATTTAGATGGCTGCTTGTTGTCCACTGTGTTTCAGACTCAACACAAATGCCCCAAAGGTAACCCAGTCACCATTAGTCTGTCAAGCCAGCAATCTCAAGTCTCCTAACCTCTTCCTTCCTCCTCATTTCCAACATCCAGTCATCACCAAATATTGCAAGTTTTATCTCCTAAGTATTTTTAAAACCCATTCCTTCCTTTCCACACTGACTTTCCTAGTACTAGTTCTTATTATCTCTCACCTGGACCACTGCAAAGCCTCTTAACAGAGCTTCCTGCTTCTAGTAAGAACCTCCTTAATTTCACTTCCCTGACACAGCCCTGCAAGAGCTACTGAAAACACAAATGCCTATCACTAACCTAGTCAAAACCCTTAAAAAGCCCTCGCGTTAACTGTGCATACAGAGCGTAAAGGTTCTCCCTTTCCAAGCCCATCTACTTCTCCAGCCTCATGTCCCACCTATTCTATACTTGTCTTCACTCTCTAGTAACATAGAGCTAATTACTGTCACCTGCCTGCATTCCCCCTGTTATCTCACACCTCTGTGTCTTTGCTCATGCTGTTTGATCTCCTTGGAATTCTCCTCATACCTTTCCTTCCCTGAAAAAGTCATATTCACTCTTCTGGTCTCAGATGACATCTCCTCCAGGAATCCTCCTTGGCCTCATTAAGTGAAGTCACCGGTTGTATGCTGCCTCCAACAGCCTGTAAGATGCCAGAGGGCAGGGACCACGTCCTGTTCAGTGTTGTACCTGGTGCACAACATAGCACAGAGGCGCAGGAAATATTGCTGGGTCAAGGAATCTTAACAAAAGTAATTGGATTTATTAAAGCAAAAGTTACTAAGATTAAAAACATTTTATGGGTATTCTGAATACCATCTAGATTTGGATCACATTACTGATAAAGAAAGAAGACCTATAGAAAAATTCTTGAAGGAGGCAGAAGCTTTGATGAGCCATGAGAATACTATCTTTTCCCTCATTATGACTGTCAATAAAACAATACTAAAAATCAAGTTAGTATATTTCATTGTTTCCATTCCAATAGATTTTCAAAGGAAGGTTATTTCTCTTGTAGATGTTCTTCTGCTCAGGGACTTGAAGAAATAGATGCATAATCAGATCTAGACATAGAATTTCTTTAGTGAATGAATTAGAAAACTTACGAATGTATTTGGGAGTTTATTTGAAATAGCGATAAATCTTGTGACTATTTTCAAATGTTGTGTTTATATCAAATGATTTATGATAACCTGATCCTAGTTTAATGTCAAACAATGTGGCTCATGAAATGACTTCCAAAAAAGCTAAATTAATTCATTCACATATGTTTCACTACTTGATAGAGAGGCTGATGCCTCACAGTACTTACGAGTATCTACATGGCACTGAATAGACCATTTATAAAGTTGGGGCTCTATCACCACTTATTTATATAACGAACACCGTGTGCTATTGCTGGTACATTTTTTATATTCACTTACTTAATATTTACAAAAATCTTCAAATAGTTGCTTTATCTCCATTGTATAACTGAAGATATGTTGAGAAATTACCAGCCTGCCTCTGGTCATTTCCGGGAGGCAGCAGGAATGCTGTGAGGGAGACAGAGCAGCTTATTATCTGGGAGTCCCCAGTTTCACCTGGGCACAGACTGCTTGGCCCCACTTTAGCCTGGAGCAAAAGCCACTGAAGCTTGGGGAAGACTCCCAGGCCTCCTAGCTCTGAATTCATCTCTGACGAACACCCCAAGGCACCAACCTGCTCCCGATGCTCCCCAACTCTGGCTTGTAGGTCTCCAGAACTATTTCTACCCTTGTAGCAATCCTGTGCTCCTGCTTTATCCACTTTGTTTCTCTACAGAACTGGTAACTTCTCCATCTTTCAGGAATTATTCCAGTTTAGTTTGTTAATGGCATTCTATATCTTTCTTGAAGTTTTAAGGATATTTTTTCCTTAAAAATTTTTTTTTCTGTCATTTTTGTAGCACTCATAAGCATGGAGATGGTGACGGATCTGCTCAGTTTACCATATTTATAAAATGTCCTCCTAATCAAATGAGACATTTTTGACTGATGATAACCAATCCAGTTATCAATTTGATCTAGATTAAATAAAAATATTCATGGATTTTTAGAAAAAAGTTGATTTTTAAAGTTATAAATGCTCAAGTTAGAAGAGAGTTATGGTTCTCCATAGGATATAATAGTCACTCAATAGTGCTCTGTTTTCCTGAGGAGATACATGATTTAGTCACTGACATCCATGATGGGTGATGTGGCAAAGTAAATAAAATGTCTCTCAGGTTTAAAAGGAAAAAAAAGTGAGTCATGCTCCAAAAGTTCATAAGCTGGTTGTTTAGAACACAGATTTCTTTTTCTATCACAGACAGTTTTATTCATTCATGCAACACCTATCATGCCCTAACCACTATTTTAAATGGTGGAGATACTGTAAGAAATATAACAGACAGGGTTCCTATCTACTGTAGTTTCTGTAATTTAGGAAAACTTTGGTATAAACAATGCATATTGTGTGTATTTACATATTAAGACTTTTTATTGACACCTTTTGTTGACACCCTAGCAGCCATTAGTTGGTATTTCAAGTACTGTTATCAAGAGTTCACACTCCTGCCGAGCCCTTTAAATATTATCTTAAAATGCAACAAAAGGTTTATTAATTAGCAAAGGAGCTGTTAGAAATAATTTTCATTTATGAAACGAGTGGAGTCGAAGATATGTGGTTTCTTAAGATAGTACAGACTCCACAATCTTTGCAAAAACAAGACATAAAAAATCCAGCAAGGCCAAAACCCTGGCACGGGCAGTGCTCAAGATCCGGAGCGCTTCGGTCTGCTTCTCTCCACTCCATGGGAGATGCTGTTGCATGACCTGAGGCACGGACAGCTGGCTGCTCTGCTCATCGGAACTCCATCACATAATTATCAGGAAGGAAAGAAGCAGCGGGGTCAGGGAAGGCCCTTTCAGGAGGGGTCATCTGAGCTGAGCGTGCACTAGTCGTGAGAGGGGAGAAACTTCCAGGCAGAGGAACTACGAGTGCAAAGACCCTAAAGCAGAAAAGTACAGGATGCATTTGAGAAATGAAAGACCTGTGTGACCAGGAATGGTGTACAGAGGAGAGTCATACGAGATGAGACTGGAAAGAATGGGAAAGAGGCAGATCACACCTTATGCATCTTACAGGTCTTGTAGGTCACGGGAAGGAGTCTGGATTTTATTCAAAGTGTAATGGAAGCCACTGAAGAATTTTAAGAAGCTGCCCAACTCCCAATTCACATGTTATAAAAATCACTCTGGTTACTAAGTGAAGAAATGAACTGTAATGGTGAAGGAAGGAAGTAGAGGAGACAGGTGGGAGATTAGTACAGCAGTTCAGGTAAGAGATGATGGCACCTGACAAAGGGGTACAAGTGGAGGTGGAGAGAGGTGGACAGGAATTTCGGAAGTAGAAGTGACAGGACTTGGCAGCCCTCGATTGCTTACTGAACCCTTAAAATCCTTGACATAACATCAATATTTCTATTCTACTCTTTTCTAGAGCAATACAGAATTTAATAACAAGGAATAATAATATCTGTTCTGAAAAATATACTCAGATATAAATTCAGAGCCCAAGAATACAGATCCTCACACTGCAGGCCGAGTAAGAGACTCAGGGACTCCTGCTCCATCCATCTGCCCAATAAAGGAGGGAGAGTGGGGATGCCCCCACTTCCAGTCTGCTGGCTGTGGTTCCCTCGGCCTGGGGCAAACATTGGTCAGGTCACAGTGACAGATGGGACGGAAGGATGGAGAGCTGACAAGACAAGCAGTTCCTGCAGTGTTCATCCCCAGGGTCCCCTCAGGCCAGCTCCTTGTCACCACAGTTCCCCTTTCTTTTTTTTCCTCAGACCCTGTGAACCAATCTACATGCTTCCTTTTCCACTGCCATCACTGGCTGCTCCAATGTGGTCTGCTCTTCCCCTGTTGCACAATCTAGAATTGAATTCCTTTTCATATATATGTCAAGTGTGCAGAAACCAGGAGCCTCTTATATCTTATGTCCATTAAAACAATAAAAAAAGCTAATTTATTGAGCACTCATTGTTATATGCCACATACTGTCTTACAGCTTTCAATGTAATAACTCACTCATCCTCATAAAAATCCTATCCCCATTTTATAGAAGGGCAAACTGAGATACAAAGAAGGTAAGAAACTTGCCCAGCTGGCAAGGAGCAGCACCAGGATTAGAACCCAGGCAGTCCGGCCACGGTCCCCATGCTCTTAACCACTTGAGCTATACTGCCACTGGAGTCCAGCTTCAAAGTCATGTTCTTCAGGAATAAAATGAAACAAGCACATCATCAACCACAGAAAGGTCCAGGATCCCATTTAAAGATAGCATCTAGCTTTTAAGTTTTAATGAAGAAATGCTGAAGTGAATGTTTATATGGTTTCTATAGTGCTGAAATTACATGAGTTTATTTTCTTCAAGTTTTGGATCACTTCCAGAAAATCAGATTAACATGTGAAGAAGAGAAAAACATCCATTTTCCACTTAATATGTAGTCAAAGAGAACAACTCATGTACACACTTGTCAGTTCTGCCAGAGTGCAACCCTGCAGGGCAGGAAGCACCCGTCTTCTGCAAGAACTTCCCACAAAGAGAATCAGTAGTGTGGAGTGAGCACTCAGTTCACAAATAAATGGCATTCTTCAAATGTCAGAAGCATCCCCATGGAATACCTCAGGTCCCCAACAAGACTATTAAACTGGTGTTATCAACTGTAAGCCAGAAAGAAAGGAGTTCATCTACGCTGACAGTGATTGGGAGTGGAAACAAAAAGGCTGAGAATGTTCTCATTATCCAAGAGTTCCCTGGTTTAACCTTCTAACAATGAAGAGAAGTGTTTCCTAAGGTTAGAATTCAGAGCCATGGGACCCTCATCACGCAGAGCTCCAGACCAAAACAACAACAACCAAGTTTTAAGAAGTATAAGCATTCAGGGGAATGGATACTTTGACAGTTAAAGATAATGAGAAGGGGTAAAATATTTTAAATAAAAATGATTGATACTATAAAACCTCACACTAGTCTGGTCACCTAGGTTTACAACAATAAGAGTTATAAACACCACTCAGAGGCAGCAATATTTTGCCACCTAGGCCTTCATGGTGCATCTCAAAACAGTTCCACCAAGGGGCCGGGCCCGTGGCCAAGTGGTTAAGTTTGTGCGCTCCGCTTCGGCGGCCCCAGCTTTCGCCGGTTCGGATCCCGGGAGCAGACATGGCACCGCTCATCAAACCACGCTGAGGAGACATCCCACATGCCCCAACTAGAAGGACCCACAACTAAAAATACACAACTATGTACCAGGAGGCTTCGGGGAGAAAAAGGAAAAATAAAATCTTTGGGGAAAAAAACAGTTCCACCAAAGTAACCCCAGTAGCAGAGCCCTGTAAACACACATCGCTGGTGCTGGGGCTCCCCACAAATGTGAGCTTTCTCTAGAGTCCTACCTGGTCTTTTTTTCTTTAAAAATGCATGCAGATTTTGGATTCTATTCCACAAAAGATCTGTTTTGTTTTTTTTTTTTTTTTTGCAAGGTAATTTAAAATAGGACTTTTCTATCAGGCAAAACTGGTACCCCAAGAAAATAAGCCAAGTTTATCCTATGGCTTTTCGCATCTCCCCACCACCGAGAATGGCTATATCCAAAACTCTGAGTTTCAGACCAATGCCTTATGCAGGAAACCACCACGTGATATTCAATACCCAGGTTCTGTCAGCAGAGTGGTAACTCTCAACTCTATCTGCAGGTTATAATCCCCTGGGAAGCTTTTGAAAAGTACCAATGCCTAGGCTCTACTCCACACCCACTGAACCAGAATCTCAGGTGGGAGGAAGAGACCATCATGTTTGGTTGTTGCTTTTGGCTCCACCGCATGACTTTAATAGGCAGACAGGCTTGAGAACCACCACTTCGAGGATGCTAAAGAAATATTAAGGTCCCAAGGGATGGCAAACACCAAAGCCAACTCATGGGGTCAACCCTCTTGCCCCTTCTTCCTAACAACTCCTTGGAGACACAGATTGTAATTAGGTAACAACTCTCCCCCTTCCCCTGCTGAAGTGGTGTCAAAAAAAAGAAGGTTTAAATGAGATCCAGAGTCTCACAACATAATACCAAAATGTCCAGGTTTCAATCAAAAAATCACACATTATACCAACAACCAGGAAGATCTCAAACTGAAAAAAGACAATCAACAGATTTCAACATCAAGATGACAGAGATGTTAGAACTATCTGACAAGGATTTTAATGCAGTCATGACAAAAATTCTTCAAGGAGCAATTAGGAACACGCTAAATAAACGTTCCTCAGGCCCTTGAAGTAGGTTCATCGTTGGCCCAACAGGATTGTGCAGGTCTGGGCTAGTGCAGGTCGGGAAGCTTATTTGGTGGAGCAATTCCACTGGACATAACCCAGCTGTACACTGGCCTGTGGTCTCCTAGTGCCTGTTCACTGTAATTCACCTTTGCCTTGATGGATCCAATCTGACTTTCTGAATGAGACTGTTAAATAACTCAAAGGTGAGAAGTGCTAGAGGGAAGCTACACCCCTGGAGACTGACTGATTGACAAAGTCCGTCTCTCCAGGGCGTTGGGCTAGGAAGAACGGACAAGAGGACTGACCCCAGGGGTTGGCTTTGACTTAACATGGAAAGCCAAAAAAAATCGATAAATTGAATTTCATCAAAATTAATAATTTCTGGATGATCTCCAGAGAAATATGCTGAGTGAAAAAAGCCAACCCAAAAGGTATGATTCCACTAATACAACACTCTTGAAATGATAAAGTATAGAAATAAAGAAGAGATTAGTGGTTGCCAGTTTAAGAAGAGTTGAAAGAGGTAGAGACGTGGATGTGGCTATAAAAGGGCAAATGAGGAACGACTGTGGTGATGGAAATGTTCTGTGTCTTGACTACATCAGTGTCAACATCCCGGTTGTGATACTGTACTATAGTTTTGCAGGAAGTTGTCTTTGAGAGAAATTGGTTAAAGGGACATAAGATCTCTCTGCATTATTTCTTACAACTACATGTGAATTATCTCTAAACAAAAAGTTCAATTAAAAAGAAAAAGGCTACTGGCCCACTGCACAGTGACCACAGCATACAGCAAACAGCCAGGACTTGGAAGTGACCTTTATTTGTGTTCCAGGTTTTTATTTACTGGCCATTTTTAGCTCTAGCATTTCATCCATGATTTATGAGTCCCAGCAACCTAATTTTATTCAGTAAAGAAGGGGCACCCTGTAGCCTTGCCAGGTCCAATTATTTCCTTGGTGACAGTCAATATAATATTAGCTGTGAAGCCTACAGCACACCACAGCCCAGAGTGGCCACTTCCTATGCTGCTACTTGCTTTGTTCTCTTCCACCTCTTCAGAGAAAGATGCTAAAATGCTTAAATGCCCCTCTGTCCAGTGCCACAACCTTTCCAGTGCTGTCTTTCAGACTAACATCTTCATAACACAGCATCCTTTTTTTCATTGGAAAAACAAAATCACTACTGCTAACTCCTCATCTTTCTTATGATAACAAACCCAATTCTCAGAGGGAACAAAAGAAGATATTACTCTACAGTGTATTTAGGACAAGAAGAATTCCTCTGTGACTCAGTTCACATTTGGAAGACTGTGAATCTACAATTACCAGGCCCAAAAATAACAGCAACGATCCTCTCTTCCCCACCCCAAGTAAGTGTCCACGTACCTCATCTGCAGGGAGAAACTTATTTCAACACAGAAACATGAAAACCTATCCTGAATTGAAAGCTCTCCAGAGAGGGAAAAACTACCATCTATCCTGATACTTATTTTGATATTTCACAACCTTCATTTGTCAAGCCATGCTACCTTCGGCATCACGTCTTGGTAAAAATTATGTGTTTCCTCTCATGATTGTAGGAATTGATTTGTGCAATATCTTAGTCACTCCTAAGAATGCCCTGTTGTCTAGGTCAGAGAGCACACAGCATTGAACTTATACAAACTGAACAAGATCCATTTGAGAGGGAGAGACAAGGAAATTCCACAGGCCAAGCCTGTTCCCTCAGTCTCAGCTCCTGGATGCCTCTTAGGTGCGCTTCAAACCACCAACTGTGGTCCTAGTGGTTCAAGTGCATTTTTTTGTACAACACAAAGCCTCTAAATATAAGCCTTAGTCATTGTCTGATGCTCAGTTGAACATACAGTAATTGTTCCAAATGAAGAGGAAACATGGGCTGATGTTAACGGCTAATGGGGCAGTGTCCATGGTGGAGCCTTCCTAAAGGGTTTAAGTCGAATTTTAACCAGCATTATTTTTATATCAGCGGCTGAATTTAGAAACCATTCCACTGTGATGTGCTCCCCAGCTCCCCCTAATCCTTACCTGTTCTCCTGTGCATTGGGTGTATACAGGTATGCATGTACACAAATACCTATACAAAGGTGGCAAAGCACACTGGGCTAGCACAAAACTAGTGCTTCCTCACTGTCTCTGCAGATACTCACTCTCTGAGGGACAAGCAACTGGGGAGGCCAACACAGCCCACAGGCTTTCAGTGGGCACCAAGGGAGGTAAAAGAACATATACTTCTCCCCTCAAACATTTAGTATTTTACTCTTAAAATGAATGATTAGAAGTTTATGCACTTCCTTTTATGTAATAGACCCATAAGAGAGTTAGCAGTGCCAAAATATTTTCCCTACCTGTTCTGAACACTTAAAATTCCTTTATTACAAAACTACGCCTTGTATCTCACAAATAAATTTAGAGCATAACATCAAAATACTTTTGAAAAAAGGGTGAAGGTCTGAAATAATCTTTCGTAAAGACAGGTTTTAATGAAACTAAAGGTGAGGGACACAAAGGCCAGACTGAAGGCTGAAGAAATAAATGCCTGGGAAGAGGAACAGAGCCGTTAGCAGGAGACGCATCTGAGACAACACACAGTGACCATCCTGGGAGTCTGCCCATAATTAAGAGTTAAGAGAGAAACACTGAGATGTTCACATGCCTGATCATTCTCGTTTGTAAAGGAAGTCTCACCAGCAGCAAACGGCATGAAAAAACCATCTACTCTCAGATGAAACTCAGTCATTCTAAAAAGCTACGGCAGCATTTCCCATTCTACCTTACGGAGACCTTCATCTCAGGCTCACCCAAAGACACAATACATTCTCCAGCATTTCTTATGAGAGTTGTCAAGATAACTGCTTAATGGAAGCTGTCCAAATCTAGAACTAATCACTTTTGCCAAAATACAATCAGTTACAGTAATTCTACAAGACCTAAGAAAGGCAATCTGAGCTGCCTTTTGCTCAAAGCACTGACCTAGTCAAATTCAAGAAAACTATTTTAAGGAAATTGAAAGCAATACAATTTCTCGATTTTATGGTCTTAGGTAGGAGGATAAAATTTAGTGTCAAAATTGAATCTATTCTTCCAAGTAGATTAATCATCATTACTTAAAGGAAAAGCACTATGCGATCAAAAGCGTCCCCCCAGCAGAGAGAGCTCAGCCCCAGATCCAGAGGATAGTGCAAGAGCCAGGCACCAGACTAGAGTAGCTAAGAGGGTCTCACAGCAAGTTAAGAAACTCAGCACAAATCTAAGTTACCAAATCCTGAGGAAAAAGCCAGTTAGATTAAGAAGTGACTGAAAACACCGTGGATCAGTAAGAAAATTATCCACGAGGTACCTAATTATCTATATTTAAATACATTGCTTCCTCTCTCCCTTAATCAATAAAACTATAATTCTATTAAAATAATGTTGTTTTTCATTAACAAAATATTACTTAGTTGTTATAACTTTATTCATAATATTCTGTAAAATAATGTTAAAGTAACTATAAAAGATAGGAATCAACAGTAGATGCACGGGGCCGACTGGCGGCTCAGTGGTTAAGTTCCCATGTTCCTCTTCGGTGGCCCAGGGTTCGCAGGTTCGGATCCCGGGTGTGGACATGGCACCACTTGGCAAGCCATGCTGTGGCAGGCATCCCACACATAAAGTAGAGGAAGATGGGCATGGATGTTAGCTCAGGGCCAGTCTTCCTCAAAATAAATAAATAAATAAATAAAGTGTTTGGCTTGCTTTTTTCTCATCCATAATGCAATCACTTGAAAATTCTTTGACCAAAGGATAAATCTGTGGGAACTCACAAAAAAAGTCCTCCCTAATAATTGGCATACTCAAGTAAGTTCCCAGAGAATAACCTCAAAAACAGAAAAAAAACAAAAGAGACTCTAGTTTCAGACAGTTTAACATACACTCTTTCAAACTTTGAAAAAACAGTTGTTCTCTGGTTACATATGTATTACAAAGCACAGGAAAAAGACTGAAATATCCCCAATTTTCTGATGCTGGCGTAATGTCAGTACCAAAACTGGTCAGAGAAGCCATCCACCCACACATACACACAGACACGTACACACAACTCAAAGAGAAAGGAGAGGGAAGCACAAATCTCATTCACCTAGAGGACACTGATGTTTTGAAAAACTCCCCCAGACCATTCTGATCCTCTCTCCGGTTGAGAGCTAGTATATGTTAACAATCCTTCACAAATCCCTTACCTAAAACTCATGAGGCCAGATGTGTTTCAAGATTCAAAAACTTTTCAGAAAGGCACTACTGGACATATCCAATATATTTCACACACCTTCCGAGAGTCTGGGGCAACTATGATATTTCTGCAGCAAAAATGCATAAATAGCTACACTCATGTGATAAATAAAGGCTTTAAATTGCCTCACATCATAGTCAGGTTTTTTTCTTCAAATATACCTAAGTCAGGTCAGGTTATTAAAATCAAATGAGTTATGAAAAAAATCTAAGTTTTCAGGACATTTTGGATTTCAGAATTGTGAAGAAGAAATTGTTGACCTGTTACAGAACATTCTGTAAGTAATAATGATAATTACTAATACTTCACTGAGTGTGTACTATGAGAGATGATGCACTTGGCATACATTATCTCTAACTCTTTCTGCCAATCTGCAAGGTTTTACAAATGAGGTTCAGAGAGGTTAAGCAACTTGCCCAAAGCCAGCTATTGAAAGAACCAGGACTTGAACCAAGATCTGTTCATACTCCACCCACTATGCTATAACCTAGTCAAGTTCTTGACTGCAAGCTACAGAAACTAACTCTAGCAAACCTAAGCAGATACGCAATTTTCTGGAAGCATATTGATAGCTCACAGAATGGATGGGAAACAGAGAGAACCGAGCTTACAAAAGGAGCAAAAGCTAAGGAAGGCCAAGTTGCAGAAGCCAAGACCAAAGTCAAGTCTTGAAGTTAGGATGCTGCTATTGGCATTTCCACCACTACTGCTGCCTCTCTCCTGCTGGTGCAGGACACACACCACTACTGCAGCTAGACTCTTGCCAAGCAGGCACAGCCATGAAAACTTTCTAAACTGACCCTCTGTCTTTGCAAGATTCAAAGTTCCAGCACCTTGGTTAAGCCTCAGCCACATGCCTCCATGCTTTCACGGTGTGAAAAAGGCAGTATGTCCCACCAATTCCACACCAAGGAAGGGCTCTTTGCCAAAGTGAAGGAGAGTCAGGAGATGGGGCAACTGCCCCCTAAAAGGGGGATGAAATGCAGCCATTCTAAGTAAAATATTTGCAAATCATAAACAATGGCATGCAGTAAAGTAGGACTTCTTCCAAAAACGAAATTTTTTTAACTTTAAGAAATTTATAATATGGCGATTCATATCAAATTTTAAAAAAATAAAAGAAGAAATCAATTGGTGCTTCAAAAAGGTTTTTGATATAATTTAATATCCATTCTTCATTTTTAAACTTTTAGTAAGGAAGAGAAAGCTCTTTCTTCAACCTGATATTCCTCACCTCAATCTAATCATATTTAAAAGAGCAACACAAAAAGCATTTCAAGTAGTCACTACCATTTCTCCCTGTCATTCCAAAGTTCTAACCAATGGTCGTCAGAAAAGAAGGGAAGCAACTACCAGAAAGTTGGGAGCAAACCATCATTATTTGGCAGATGACAGGATTGTATACCTGTACCAAGAATGAAGGCTGCAAACCAGAGTAGAGGCTAAAATCTACACTTGGGAGTGGCCCTTAGATGAATCTTGTGTGAGTCAAGCACCTGGCTACTCAGAGAAATTCTGATCCAGTAGAGTAATTCAAATGCAGCTATTCAGAGCGGGTGTTAAATATTTCATATTATAATGCAGGAGTATCTCTTAAAGAATAACTATGACATCTTTTAATTGTTTTGGTTTCTTTTTACCCCATCAGACTTGGTTGATGCCCACGGACTCAGCAAAAGAGGAAAGAAGAGGAGACTCTCACCTGAGGGTGCGGGAGGGGCGGCAGATAAAAGAAAGTATTCAGGAAGCAGGTGTGCATGATACCTAGTTGTCAAATTTCCTTTCCTGCCTTCTAATTCTTTTAGGTTATACTCAAACCTGAAAAAAAAATTAATAATTAAAAAATGGTTACACCCGCCCCAGACTTAAATTAGAAGTAATAAGGTAGAAAAGGCAAAATGCTTTAGGGCAAAGCAGAGACTTGCAGAAACATGACAAAGCAGTTTTAAGAAGCCAGAAGTGACTCTGGGAGAAGCTGGAAAGAAAAGTCCAGAGCAAGAAGTGATAAATGCCAGTCAAGACAAGTCAATCTCCAGGACCAGATGATTTCCCTGGTGAATTCTACCAAACATTTAAAGAAGAATTAATGCCAAACCTTCTCAAACTCTTCCAAAAAAACTAAGGAGGAGGGAACACTTCCAAACTCATTTTAGAGAGAGGCCAGCATTACCCTGATAGTAAAGCCAGATAAAGACACTTCAAGAAAAGAAAACTATAGATCAATATCTCTGATGAATATAGATGCCAATAATTCTCAAAATACTAACAAACTGAATTCAACAGCAGGTTAAAAGGATCATACACTGTAATTAAGTGAGATTTATCCTTGGGATGCAAGGATAGTTCAACATATGCAAATCAATAAACATGATATACCACATTAACAGAATGAAACATTAAAATCATATGATCATTTCAATAGATGCAGAAAAAACATCTCACAAAATACAACATCCTTTCATGATAAAGCAGCTTGATAAAATGTGTATAAGAAGGAATATACCTCAACATAATAAAGGCAATATATGACAATTCCACACCTATCATCCTTCTCAATAGTGAAAGGGTGAAAGCTTTTCCTCCAAGATCAGGAACAAGACAAGGGTGCCTACTCTCACCATTCCTATTCAACATGGTACTGGAAGTCCTAGCCAGAGCAATCAGGCAAGAAGAAGAAAAAAACAGCATTCAAATTGGAAAGGAAGAAGTAAAATTGTCTTTGTTTGCAAATGATGTATATTCTATGGAGAAAGTTCTAAAGATTCCACAAAAGAAAACTGTTACAACTAATCAACAGATTCAGTAAAGTTACAGGATACAAAATCAACATAGAAAAATCAGTTGCATTTCTACACACTAACAATGAAATATCTGAAAAAGAAAAAAGAAAACAATCCCACTCACAATGGCATTAAAAATAATTAAATACTTAGGAATAAATTTAACCAAGGAAGAGAAAGATCTGTACACTGAAAACTACAAAACTTTGATAAAAGATATTGAAGACATAAATAAACAGAAAGATATCCACATCATATATTAGAAGAGTTAATATTTTGTTTTATTTTGTTTTTTAAAGATTTTATTTTTCCTTTTTCTCCCCAAAGTCCCCTGGTACATAGTTGTATATTTTTAGTTGTGGGTCCTTGTAGTTATGGCGTGTGGGATGCCGCCTCAGCATGGCTTGATAACCAGTGCCATGTCCGTGCCCAGGATCTGAACCGGCAAAACCCTGGGCTGCTGAAGCAGAGCATGCGAACTTAACCACTCGGCCACAGGGCTGGCCCTGACTTAATATTGTTAAAATGTCCATACTACCCAAAGCCATCTATAGATTCAATGCAATTCATTTCAAAATTCTACTGGCAGGGGCTGGCCCCGTGGCTGAGTGGTTAAGTTCGCATGCTCCGCTGCAGGTGGCCCAGTGTTTCGTTGGTTCGAATCCTGGGTGCAGACATGGCACTGCTCATCAAACCATGCTGAGGCAGCGTCCCACATGCCACAACTAGAAGGACCCACAATGAAGAACGTACAACTATGTACCGGGGGGCTTTGGGGAAAAAAAGGAAAAACATAAAATCTTTAAAAAAAAAAAAATTCTACTGGTATTTTTCACAAAGATAAAAAAAAACAATTCTAAAATTTGTATGGAACCACAAAACACCCCAAATAGCCTAAACAATCCTGAGAAAGAACAAAGCTGGAGGCATCATGCTTCCTGATTTCAAACTATATTACAAAGCTATAGTAATCAAAACAGTATGATACTGGCATAAAAATAAACACATAGACCAATGGAACAGAATAGAGAGCCTGTAAATAAACCCACACATTTACAGTCAATTAATTTACAACAAAGGAGCCAAGAATATACATGGGAAAATGACAGTCTCTTCAATAAATGGTGTTGGGAAAACTGGACAGCCACATGCAAAAGGAAACTGGACGACTATCTTAGACCATACACAAAAATTAACCAAAATGGATTAAAAGACTTGAATGTAAAACCTGAAACCATAAAACTCCTAAAAGAAAACACAGGCAGTAAGCTCCTTGACATCAGTCTTGGTGATGATTTTTTGGATTTCACATGAAAAGCAGAGGTAACCAAAGCAAAAATAAAGAAATATAACTATATCAAACTAAAAAGCTTCTGCACAGCAAAGGAAACCATCCACAAAATGAAAAGGCAACTTACCAAATGAGAGAAAATATTTGCAAATCATACATCTGATAAATGGGTTAAAATCCAAACTACATAAAAGACTCATACCACTCAATAGCAAAAAGAATCTGATTAAATAATGGGCAGAGGGGGCCGGCCCCATGGCCCAAGTGGCTAAGTTCGCACACTCCGCTTCGGCAGCCCAGGGTTTCGCCAGTTCGGATCCTGGGCACAGACCTAGCAACGTTCATCAAGCCATGCTGAGGCGGTGTCCCACATCACAGAACCAGACGGACCTACAACTAGAATATTCAGCTATGTACTGGGGGGGCTTTCGGGAAAAGAGGAAGAAAAAAATAATAATAAGATTGGCAACAGATGTTAGCTCAGGTGCCAATCTTTGGGGAAAAAAAATGGGCAAAGTACTTGAATAGACATTTTTCCAAAGAAGAAACAAAGATGGCCAACAGGTACATGAAAACGTATTCAACATCACTAATCATCAGGGAAATAGAAATCAAAACCAGAAAGAGATATGACCTTACACCTATTAGAATGGCTATCATCAAGAAGATAAGAGACAACAAGTGTTCATGAGGATGTGGAGAAAAGAGAATCCTAGTGCACTGTTGGTGGGAACATAATTGGTTCAGCCACTATGGAAAACAGCAAGGAGGTTCCTCAAAAAATTAAAACTAGAACTACCATATGGTCCAGCAATTCCATGTCTGGGTATTTATCCAAAGGAAATGAAAACACTAATTCGAAAAGATATCTGCACCCCCATGTTCACTGCAGCATTATTCACAATAGCCAAGACTTGGAAACAACCTAAGTGTCCATCAACAGATGAATGGATAAAGAAGATGTGGCGCATATATACAATGGAATATTATTCTGCCATAAAGAAAGAAGGAAATCTTGTCATTTGTGACAACACGGATGGACCTTGAGGGCATTATGCTAAGTGAAATAAGTCAGACAGAGAAAGGCAAATACTGTATGATCTTACTTATATGTGGAATCAAAAAAAACAACAAAACAAAACAAACCAAAAAAAAAAACCAAACTCATAGATACAGAGAAAAGACTGGTGGTTGCCAGAGGCAAGGGATGGCGGGTAGGTGAAACGGGTAAAGGTGGTCAAAAGATACAAACTTCCAGTTATAAAATAAATAAGAGGTAGGTAAGAAAATAAAAGGAGAGGTAATGTACAGCATGGTAACTATAGTTAACCATACCATACTGTACGGTTACTGTATACAGTAGGTACATATATACTGTATATATGTACTGTATATTCAAAATTTGCTAAGAGAATAAATCTTAAGTCTCATCACAAGGAAAAAAATTGTAACTGTGTGGTGATGGATGTTTACAAGACCTACTGGGGTGATCGTTTCGCAATATATACATATATCAAATCATTATACTGTATACCTGAAATACGTTATATCAATTACATCTCAATTAAAAAAATTAGAACTTCTTTAACCTGAGTTTAAAGGCAAAAAAAAAATGGTAAATATATGTTTCCAATTAATATGGCAGACCAAGACTAAATTTACTATAAAAAAAATAATTAAAAGATTACCCTGTTGTGAAATGAATTGTCAAGTAAAATCCCCATTTAGAGCCTGAGAAACTTCACCCACAGCCAAATTTCCGCCACAGCCAAATATGGATTTCTCCTTCTATGGAAGCAGATGGGGGGGAAGGAATGTACTTCCCAGAAGATAATTTTGATATCTGCATATTCAAACTAAGGAAAAATGACTAATCTGTCAAAACCCTGATTGAAGCGCCTTTGTTTATTAAAAAAGCAAAAGAAAAGTCATAATGGGATTTTGCTGGGCTTGCAGACATTTCAATATGGGCAGTAAATAAATTTTTCCCTAGGCCTCAATATATGCTGGGAAAAATAATACAAAGAGCTGCCCCCATCCATTGGCTAGAGTGGTACCTCTGAAATTCCCTGTGGTCAGTCTTGACCATTGGTATGACGTCAAGACCCCACAACTCACTGAGGTTTCCCACCTTCAGCAAGAGGCTGGAAATAGCACATTGGATCCCTAGATATGGTTTTGGGGCTTAACTCACAAGAGCCCTTGTCAGCAGAGGCCACCTTCCTCTAAACCCTGCCAGGTACCTCCTCTGCAGTTTACAGCTTGAGTGTGTGACCTGTCCTGGCCAATGGGACCTGCAAGAAAGGAAATGTGATGGAGATGTGATGGCTTGCAGGAAAAACACTCCTTTCTGATAAAAAGAGACATACCTGTACATCAGGGCCCCAGGAAGAAGCACATAGTGGACTCAACTTAGGTAATTTGGGAAAGTCTAATAAAGGATACTGTAAAGTATGGGTATGGTATAAGAGAACCAGACAGAGTGTGGAATCCCAGAGTTGGTAACAAGCTTTTATCTGCCCCAAGCAACCATGAGAAAAAGACCAAGAAAGCCACAGAAAGCCAATCCAGAGCCTGCACTGTTGACTTCTGAACCAAGCCTGAACTACCAAACTCCAGACTTGTTATTTCAGCAGAAAAATAAACCCGTTACCTAAAGCCAAAAACATTATCAATTGAAAAAAATCCATTGACCAGTCTCTGTCTTTTCATTCACTGAAATTATCTCCTCATTGATATTAAAATTATAGTCTGAGAGAGGGGAGGAAGCCCAAATCTGGAAGATTTTCAGAGAGGCCCCAATAGACCAAAGGACACAAAACTCAAAAGAGAGAAACACAAATGGATAACATCCAACCTCATCGATTAATTTTTTAAATGCAAATTTATGTCTCAAATCTTGAAACATATGACTCAGAGGATGATGAGGTTCCAGTCTCACAAGCTCCTGGCGGACGTTCAAACTGGTAGAATTTCCGCATATAATGTGGGCAACATGTATTAATTTCTTTGTAACTAGGATATTACCCCTTTCTCCAAGTTTTACTGTCTCAGAAATATTTAAGTTGTGAGTTCATTGTTAGCCAGATAATTAACTTTTTAATATGGCTTAATTACTCTTTTCAATTACACTTATTTCTAGCTACTTTAATAAACACTTCAACCTTACCATTTTATATTTCTAAAAGGCATAATGGAACAAAATGATGCCTTGCATCCTCTCAGCCTGTTACTCATGTCTTTAATAAGCACATCTGTTTGCATTAAGACCTAACGAAGGCACTGTCACCCACCAAGGGCATCATATATTAAATCATGGAAACCTATAGTGAAGAAATAAACAACCTCTGAAGTACTAGCCTCATAAACCCAGCCCTTTATGGGTATGGCTCAAATCTTACATAAAATATCATTACAGCAAATTACTCCTGTCTGATCCTAAATTATTTCCAATGGGACATCAAACCTTCAACAATAAATTTTATTAACTTAAAAATTAATGTTGATTTTGATAGATTTTAAAAGGCTGACACATCTATAGTAATTATTTTAAGGAAGACAGAGATTTCCAAGTTCATCTATATGGCCCAGTATTGATTTAAAAGGATGCTCAGGGAATGGGGTTTTCTGGGTAACTGAATTTTCCAGGTTGTTGTAATCCAATAAATGATTGCTGGATTTAACTGTCAGGCTCTGATCTGTGAAAGATGGAAAAGATTGGACTGAGCACTAACTTCAGGATATACTGTAGAAACAGTTTTAAAATGAATCTCTGATATCAACTTTCTTTTTTAATCCTATGTCTAAGATCATAAATAGAGAATACATCTCAAAATTAAGGTTATAGATTCCAGCTACTTTGATTGGATACTAAAGGAAAAGACTATACACATGAGACTGGAAGACTCAGTAGATGGGGAGGTTCAGTGCGAAGGGAAAGTGATTCTCCTACGAGAATGCAAATCAATTGAATTGAGGGAAAATAACCCAACAAAATGGCGCTCAGTCCTTTCTCTTCTACCACACTCAACATTCACCTTACCATTGACAGAGACTACCAGTGGATCCCTGCTTTAGCTAAGAAGACTATGAAGAGAAAAAGAACATGAAAAAAAGAGCAAACCGCCGCCTGGATATCTTGAGTATGTGTCCACCTGGAAAGCTCAGATATGCCCCAAAAGATATTGATTCTGGCACAACACAAGGCTGACATAAGGGAAGCGATATTGTAGAAAAGAAATCATATTATAACTTTGAATGACCCCTGATTAACTAACCCAGACATGCTCTGTAGATTTTATGTACCCTCCCAGCTGCTATAAATTGATAACTTTGTTCTTCTGAGCTCCTTAGGAATGTGATGACCCCCAGGCAGAGAGTCTGTGCTGATGGCCATCATCAATGACAACTGAAAGATCAGGTTACAGGGCATTGCTCCGGTCTCTGCATATCCAGTAAAACAAAAGACTATCAGGAACTGAGACCAGATGTCTGCCCCACCTGGAGATCAGATGGAGGCCCTACTGGGATTAGGTCTATTTTTCAGGGACTGTTAAAATTTAGGTTGTCTATACTTCTTATCCTTCTGGTCAGACATTTGCTCATAAAATATGCTTTTAGATGTTGCAAAGCTGTTGAGCAAGATACAAAATGCTAATAATACAAAAATGTCAACATGAAGCTGGGAACAAGAGAATATTTCCAAATGAGTGCTAAACAGTTTCATTCCTCTAACCCAGATCTATGCCCCAATTCAGCAGGAAGTAGCTACATCGGGTTGTTGCCCCAAATCCCTCAAGAATGAGGAATACCAAAGAACAGGAGGGATTGAAACTGGCAAAGAGTTAGCCACTGATGATTAAGTAGCTAGGAACTAAAGGTTTTTTCCCTTTTTGCAATTATTGATTATAGCTTTCAGCTGTTTAACCCACCCATTGTTAACTGTGCTGTTTAGGCAATACGCTATCTGACTCCCACTGGGTTCCTATAGATGGCATCTCCCTGGAGCCTGGATCACCATGGTAATGGGTGTGTGAGCTGTTTTTCGGGAATTAGAACCCATTTGTCCACTCCAGGCTAGCTGACACCACCAACTCATCAAATGGGCCCATCCAGATGTCCACTAGGCAACCTTTTGAAGTCAAGAGGCTAAAAACCCCACCCTCAGATCATGCTCACACTGCCATTTTGTGAGCATGCATCCTATGAAGAGGCATGGAGTCTGACTACGCTTGTGCACATCATCAATTAATCACCTATCTCCACATTTCAGACCACTTTGCCCTCCCATCCCATAAATATCCCTGAGTCCCTATTTTTGGGGAAGTGGATTTGAGACTCATTCTCTTGCTTCCTCACATGGCTGCCTTATGATTAAACTCTCTGCTGCAATCTCGCCTTCTTGGTGTTTGACTTTCTAGGCAGCGGGCAAAAACAAACCTGGCACAGTAACTATATGAGCCTCACATCCAATATGGAAACCGAAAGCCCAGAGGAGAGATCTCCCTTCCCACTGGGACCAATGAGCACATAAAAGTGCCGAGATTCTGCAAAGACATAGCCATCTGTGGGAGGAAGGCCTGAAGGCTGCCTGCCCTTCAGCTCTGTCAGCTAGTAGCTCCTAAGGGACTGATTTAGGATCTGTGTGCTCAGGGTGAAGCTCTCTGAATCTAAGGCCCTCAATGGCCTCTCCACTCGGACTCTGCCTGATAACTCTGTTCAAAAAGGTCCCCAGGCTGACTCTGAAGGCTGCTGACTTGGCCAGATCCAGCTTTAACCAGGGATTAGGCAGATGCATGAACTCCTGGTGCCTAGTGCTGATCATGTCCAACACACGTGCCGTCTCTGAGCCCATCAGGACCACTATCCCAACAGGCCGCCCCAGCTTCCCTCAGGGCTTCAAAGCCTTTCCATCATTTTAAGTATCTCAAAGGTAAAGAATCGCCACTAAAAAGCAAGTGTCGGGGGCTGGCCCAGTGACGCAGTGACTAAATTCATGTGCTCTGTTTCCATGGCGGCCCAGGGTTCATGGGTTCAGATCCCTGGCACAGACCTACACACCACTCATCAGGCCATGCTGATACACATACAAAACAGAGGAAGACTGGCACAGATGTTAGTTCAGGACATTCTTCCTCAAGCCAAAAGAGAAAGATTGGCAGCAGGTGTTAACTCAGGGCCAATCTTCCTCACCAAAAAAAGTCAAGTGTCAGACTTCATCTGGAATGGACTATTAATAGTTTCTTACCAGGAGGCAATATTATAAAGAAATTGTGTAAATAATTTGCAAGTTTTCCCTTGAGTTGCAAAATAATATTTACATTTATCACAAAGTCCTCCAAAGTGCAGATTTGGAAAGTTTCTACATCTTCATATAAACATTATCTGTAAATGAGATTTTATATGAAACAGTTCTGTAAACTGTATGTTTTATTAAAATGCTAAGGCATTATTATACAACCACATTAAGATAAAAATTAGAAATTCAGATTACCCTAAGAGATTTATTCAGAACTCATGAAATACATTCTTAATCTTCCACCTTCTCTACTTAAAAGGAAATGTAAAAGTTGCCCACCAAATTTTTGACAACAATAATAATAATAAAGGAAAAATGAAGTAAACTATCTCAATCTCCTCTCACCATACAGTCTGGGAGAAAGAAATTTTAAGATACTAAACCCCAAGAGCTGCTCTCTAGGAGCCAAGACAGAGAGGAGACTTAGAAATTCAAGTTCTTTCAGCAGAAATTCACAGATCATTAAATTAATTCAAAACCCAACAGGGCAACAAACTAACAACTTATCCTTACTGTATCTGGTTACAGCCTGAGAATTTTCACAAAAATAAGTCTCCTTTCTTCCCACAATTTAAAAGGCAAGCAGTTGAAGGTCACAGTTGAAAAGTGCAGTGCAGAACTGATGTCAGAGTCCAGCCTTAAATACACGGATCTAAGGGAGGTGAGGTGGAGGGGAGGGGCCTGAAAAGGCTAAATCAAACAGAGATGGAAGGACCCACCTTGTCTTGGGGTTCCTGGCTCTCAGGTCCTGGGGTATAGCTGAATCACCAGAGGGAAATTTTTTAACTTTATCCAAGCTCAGATCCCACCCAGACCACTTGAATCAGAACCACTGGTTGTTTTTGTTTTGTTTTGTTTTTGTTGAGGAAGATTCACCCTGAGCTAACATCTGTGCCCATCTTCCTCTATTTTGTATGTGGAACGCTGCCACAGCATGGCTTGATGAGGAGTGTAAGCAGTGTATAGGTCCGTGCCCAGGATCAGAACCTAGGAACCCTGGGTCACCAAAGCAGAGCGCACAAGCTAACCACTAAGCCACCAGGCCGGCCCCTCTCTGGTTGTTTTTAAAGCTCCCCCAGGTGACTAATGTGCATTGAGGGATCAAGATCACTCGCTTGAGAAAGAGAGGGAAAAGGCAGGTAGGGAGAGGAACAGACAGCCAGTGTACAAGACACCTCAAGTCCACAGGCTGCCCTGACGTTAAGACGCCGCTCTGTAGCCCACCTCAGCATCAGAGGGATCTCTCCAAGACCTGGTCATGACTGTGTGCAGGGCCAGCTCTGGAGCTCTTCTCTCCCTGCGCCCTATCACTGTATTTTTAGGTGCTATGCAGAACAGCTGTCTTTAATCTTCCAAAGGGCATCTTGGTTGGACCCAAGAAAACAGAGCGGGACTGTGGAAACACTGCTGGTTCAAGGTCTCATGAGCCAGCTGGGCAAGGGAGTTGCCAGGCCCAATACTCTCCCCTTTGAGCCCCCTGCTATGAGTTCTCAGACGTAAACATGCACTTGAGAGTAAATTATTATAGTTTTCAAGGTTCTGAAGCAGCTGGACTCTTAAATTAACTTAATGAGCTGTGAACTTATGCTAAAGTAACTTCTTATCCCAGAAGAGAACTGTTGGACATGAAAAAAAGACAAATGTCTGGGGCTTAGCAGGAGGTTCAGAGCACAAGAGTGGGGAAAAAATAAAGTACAGTAATTTAAAACCAAAGCTCTAACATTTTCTAACATGAGAAATTGATTTCCTTCAAAATTTGTATTTCCCTGTATTAGAGTAGATTCATATTGGCATTTTTAGAGCACTTTAAAAGATATAATGAACTTTATAAAACTGACACTGTGTAATAAGCACTTAATATATATTATCTCATTTGACCCTCACAGCAGTGCTCGATTTAGCAGTAGGTGTTATCACCCCTGCTTCACAAAGGAAGAGACTGAAGGATACTTGGAGGCTAAGCAACCAGTCCAACTTCACACAGTCAGGAGGCGACAGGGGTCAAGATACAAAACCAGGTCTGTCTGACTCCAAATTTTCAATAACTAAGCTCCAGTAAAGGAATTCTGCATCTCTCTCTGCTTAAATGATATGAAAAAACACCACTGTTAGAAAACCATTTCACACTTTTACACATAAAGGCTTTCTCTACATTGGCTTAATAAGCAGTTTCTTCCAGATACATACTAGAGTTCCTATGACATAGAATATGTCATATTGAGTTTTTATTTTAAACAATACTGGACAACTATAGGACATTAGAGGACAAGTATAGGGCACTACTGCTATTTAACAAATTACCCCAAATCTTACTGGCTTAAAGAAACAAACATTTACTATCTCACAGTGTCTGAGAGTCGGGAATCTAGGAGCAGTTAAACTAAGCTGGGTGGTTCTAGTTCATAGTCTTTTACGAGGCTGTAGCCAGGGCTAAAGCCAACTGAAGGCCTGACTCAGGCTGAAGGACCAGATTCCAAAATGGCTCACCAACCTGGTTGTTGGCAAAAGAATTTTCTTTTAAAAGTATTTATTTTATAAACAATTGATAGATTTGATCTGAAAACAGAAATAATTTTTACCAAAACAAAATAATCCTCACATATTATACATGTATTTTATATATTTCAAAAATGTGCAGAGTACCTCTTAAACACCAACTACGGATTCTTAGTGCTGTGTCTGGTGTTGTTAAGGGTACCAAGCGCATGTAATATGAGGCTGGATGAAATATGGATATATATGTAGAGAAGAGAACCATTACTATAATGAAGTAATTTGAAACATTAAAGAGACACAAAAAATTCAAATAACCAATAAACATTAAAAAACACTCAATCTTAACAGTAATCAAAAAAAATATAAACAGAACTTCACATTTTCCTTAACAAATTGACAAGGATTTTTTTTGTGTATGCGTGTGTGTGAGGAAGATTGTCCCTGAGCTAACATCTATGCCAATCTTCCTCTATTTTGTATGCGGGAAGCCACCACGGCATGGCTTGATGAGCGATATATAGGTCCACACCTGGGATCCAAACCTGCAAAGCCCAGGCCACCAAAGCAGAGGGCACAAACTTCACCACCACACCACCAGGCCAGCCCCTGACAAGGATATTTTATAGGTTAGTATTCTTTGCTCATGAAAATCTGGGTGTATAAAGTGAAATAATAATGACAATAACAGCAGCAGCTAGGGTGCATTCTCAATTTTCATAACGCCCTGTAAGGAAGGTATGAAAGCAATGAAGGGACAGGGATTAAGTCAACCCTCACCACAGCTGGCAAGCGGCAGATCCAGACTGACCACAGTTCTCCTAACTCAATAACCTAAGCATTAGCCATTATTCTACAGTGCAGCTTATCTAGAAGATATTTGGCCCTATGAAACAAGAGCCTCAGAAATCTCCAAGCATTTGGATCCAGAAATCCCCCTTCTAGAGTGCACAGGCTGGAGACAATCATAAACTAGGCCACTAAGCTAAGGAACGCACGCGGCCTGCTCACACAATGGTGTGTAAAGCAAACCGGCCAGAGCAGAATATTTAGACAGAAGAGGATCATACAGCTTTCAAGATGGAAGCTGGTTTTAGAGATTACTTAGTCCAACCCATTCACTGCACAGGGATAATTACTCAACATGAAAAAAATCTAACTTTTCCCCAAAGTGGGGAGACACAAGGGGAATTTTTTAATAAAAAATGGCTTTCCCCTTCTTTTTCCCAGGCCTGCCCAATTTCTATCCTCAGGAGTTAATGAGAGGGGGATCTATCAGCCTCTGCAATAAACAGCCCCATAATAAATGCATTTTTAAAATTGGGTTTTTCTTTCCTTCATATATGGTCCTTCCAGTAGGCCCATCTTTGCTACAGACTTGGAAATCAGATCAACTAACCTATGTGAGTGTTCAGAAAATCAGATTGTTGATTTGAATTCATAGGCTCTGAGTGAAATATATCTGGACATGGGCTTCCAGGCAGCTCATCCAGTGTCCCAGAGAGCTTCTTCCCTCACTGTCAGAACGTTTTCCAGAAGAAAGAAGCTTTTAGGAGCCTATCCTCAAAAAGAAAGGGAAGTATGACAGTACACGTTGATTAGAGCCAGTCAGAGAAATGAGTTTAGAACATATGAAAAAGAGGTGTTCCTAAAATAAGTATCTACTGTGAGCCCACTATGTGCCAGACATTGTAGTAGGTGTTGAGGACAAATCTAAAAAAAATTCCTGCCTTCATGAAGCATACATTCTACTAGAGAAGACAAGCAACAAACAAAATCAGTAAATACGTTATACAGTTTGTTAGAAGGTGGTAAGTATGATGAAGATAAATAAAGCAGAAGGGCCTTAGGGAAAGTGTGTGCAGAGGGGTCAAGGAAGACCTCAAAAAGAAGACATCTGAGCAGAGATACGAAGGAGTGAGGGTAAGCCATGCAGAATTCTGAAGGAAGAGCATTCTCAGCAGAAGGAACAGCAGGTGGTAGGGCCTCAAGGCAGAAATAGGCTGCATGTGTGAGAAACAAATAAAACTTTATTCCTGACAACTTCATGAATGTTAAGCCTTAGAACTCAGAGTACTAAAGATTAATCATTTTATTGTCTTTTAAGAATTCTCTCGGGGCCGGCCCCGTGGCTGAGTTGTCTGCTTCCAGGGCCCAGGGTTTCACCAGTTCGGATCCTGGGCGCAGACCCAGCACCACTCATCAAGCCATGCTGAGGAGGTGTCCTACATAGCAGAACCAGAAGGACCTACAACTAGAATATACAACTATGTACTGGGGGGCTTTGGGGAGAAAAAGGGGAAAACGATTGGCAACAGATGTTAGCTCAGGGCCAATCTTTAACAAAAAGAATTCTCTTAGGGGCCAGCCCCGTGGCAGAGTGGTTAGGTTCGCACACTCCACTTCAGTGGCCCAGGATTTCACCAGTTCAGATCCTGGGCGCGGATACAGCACCACTCATCAGGCCATGCTGAGGCGGTGTCCCACATGCCATAACTAGAAGGACCCACAACTAAAATACGCAACTATGTACTAGGGGGATTTGTGGAGAAAAAGCAGGAAAAAAGAAAAGATTGGCAACAGTTGTTGGTTTAGGAGCCAATCTTTAAAAAAAAAACAAAGAAAGAAAGAATTCTCTTAAAAAATAAAATAAAAACCTAAAGTCTTTCATGCTTTAAAAACTTTAAGTGGCCATCCAAAACAGAAAATACTGTGGTTTGAGGGCATGTTTCTCTAGAAAATGGACACCCTTTAATGAGCTCATTTAAATAAAACTGCTGACTTTTGATCTCAGATGGGTTACGTTCAAGACACCAGCTGAAGGTAGAGCTATAACTAAGCCAATCAGCCATCTTCAGGAATGGGCCTCAGTACGTGGGCAGGATTCAAGAGGTGGACCAGTATACAGGTGAGAGAGAAAAGCAAGAGACAGTCAATCAACAGAAATGGAATTCTGAATCCACCATCTTCCCAATTCCCCAACCAGGTACTCCCACCCCCACCCAAATCAAACTTTCCACACCACTCAGTTTCCATCGATATTCCTCTTGACACACCCTCCCTCACTTACGATGGTAATCCATCACTAGCTCTTTGATTTATCCTCCTGACTGAGCTCCAGCCACACGGGGTTCTTTCTGTTTCTGTTTCAGTGGCTTTTCACAGGCTGTCCCCTCTGCCTAGAACTTCTGCCTCCACATCACTCCCACTCAACCGAAATATGACTCCCTCAGGAGAGCTTCCCTCTCACTCCATCAGAGTCCCTGTTGTACACTCTCCTGTCACTGCCAACATTTCCTCCCCACACCTGCGTGAGCACACTCCTGCTCCCCTACTAAGCTGCAAACTCCTCGCTCGTAGGGACTGTGTGAATTGGCCTCACCAATGCATCCAGGGCCCCGCCCAGTGCCTGACACCCGGAAGGTTCTCAAAATATATTTGTTCAATGAATGACTGTCCAAAACATCCTTACTATCTTCTTTTCTACTCCACTCCACAGTCAAATCCTGGATCTCATCACCTCACCACTAACTGCTTTCCCAGATTCCAGGCTCCCCTCGTTCCAATCCAGCCTTCAGCGGTTAACTGCCAGTTTACCTTCCTAAAATACCACCGGGACTCTCCTCTGCTTTGACTTATCACACAGCGGGTCTTAACTCCTCTTCATGGTTTTCAAGTCCTTTCCTTGTCACATAACACCAACTGGATGCAATTTGCTTTTCCCCTTTGCCTCTGGGTTCAGCCAGCCCCCTCACTGTCCCAGGAGTTCCAGTGGGCAACTCCTACTTTCTGTATATCTAAAGCCTACTTATCCTTAAACGTAAAACTCAAGATGTACCTCTCCAGGAGACCCTCATGTTTCACACTTCAATATCACACTTCCAGTCCTAGTCTAGATTTAGCTGCTCTCATAATTTCACGTATGTTCATTTTGTATCCCCTACAACAGGCTGACCAGTGTCAAGAAAGAGGGGAAAGTATTAACACGTACTGAACATCACTGGGTGTCAGTTATTACATGAGATATAAAATATCTGGGTGCACAGTAAGTACCATTAAAACTTATTGAATTGACTGGCTCACATGTTCATAGCGGTTACCTTTAAGGGCATATGGTCTTACTCTATGGAGTAGCCTTAAAGAAGAAAAGAATAAAATTTTTTAAAAGGAGTAATTTAAAAATCAAAATGCTCATGAGTTTGAGAAAGAACAAACAGCTTCACTCTCCTTTCCCTACCAAATCAATCACCCAAGTTGCTGAAAACAGGAAATTTAATTGCTTTTCCTGGGCCCTGTCCACTCTATGAGGGAAACTGAAAAAGCCATAGTAATCTGTGAAGCCTGAGTAATGCAAAGTTGACTGTGGTTCCAGACTAGCTAAACCACAGACATGATCTCCAGGCTTGAAAACTAGCACCTGTCACCACAGCCACCTTAGACACAACCTATCAGACCATCAGAGCAAGAAGGAAGCTCGGCTATTTATCCTAATGTTCAAATGTTTGCATCGAACATACTTAACATATTCACTACCCTCTGCAGAACCCTTTCCTCATTCTTTATTCAGTTAAGAACCAAAACTTCCTCCATAGAGAAAACTATATCTCAGTCAAGGCTGTCTCGTTAATTTGGGACAGTTTTTTAAAATGTTATCCCTGTATGTACTGACACAACCAGATATACCAGAATCATGCAATAGCAAATATACACATGGATTATGTATGCTTTATTCTCAGTGCAGAAGTTTTAATTTATAGGGAAGTGTAAAAATCTATTACTAGCATTATAAAAATTACAGATGTTCCTAACCATATGGCTTCTTACTAGCACTTACTCCTTTTTCTGCCTGCAATAGGAATCTAACACAATCTAAGACAAGAAATGCTGGGGCCAGCCCCATGGCATAGTGGTTAAGTTCACTGTAACTCCGCTTCAGCAGCCCGGGGTTTGTGAGTCCAGATTCCAGGCATGGACCTACACCACTCATCAGCCATGCTGAGGTGGCAACCCACATTCAAAACAGAGGAAGACTGGCACAGATGTTAGCTCAGGGCTAATCTTCCCGAAGCAAAAAAAGAGGAAGATTGACAGTGGATGTTAGCTTAGGGCGAATCTTCCCCACCAAAAAAAAGAAACAAAACAAATGCAGCCAAACTGACCCAAGTAGTGTCAATGAATCTTCCATGGAGAAGAGAATAGCCAAATGAGACCCAAACTCTTCGAAAGATGCACGAAGACTCAAAATACACCAGTCAGCCTAAGCCATCTTTGCTCATCATTTTTGGTTGAACATGCTTAGAAAACTAGAAACTTGCCATGTGTAATAAGCCATGGATTCCACTTAGAGCAGAATTTATTAAACGTGGAGGGAAATGGTGCATTTTGTTGTCACTTTGCTATCCCAACCTCAGGGAGAAAACACAAACTATCTAACTATTTGAGGACGAAAGTGGAAACATATACCGGTAAAAGCACAACAGAGGTGTGCCTGCCTTCCACTTTGTGCTGAAATCCACAGCAGTCTCCGTCGGGACCATGGCTTTGGTCAACTCAGCAGTGACTGACTGCAGCAGTGGAAAAGCATAGGGAAGACCCAGCAAACCGTAAGAAATTTGGCACATAAATCACCAGCCCTCCACTGGGAAAAAATGCCCTGCGTCGTTTTCAACTTTTCAATGACACCAGATGGGAAGCATTTTAAAACACAAATCAATTTACAATGAAACTTTTCAAAAATTTTTGGACTAAAGCAAAGTACATCTTATTGAATATGCACACCTGTTTTCAGTAGCCCCAATTTTCATACTTTGAGAAAATGTTTCAAGACATAAATACTGCTCATCTTTTGAAAACAATCTAAAAGGAAGACAAATCGTTTCCCAGAGAGCAGTTAATCACGTATTTACTCTTAAACACCACTGACCCAAATACTAAAATGGTATTTAAGTGAAGGTCACTTCTCTTTCCCCCTTTGGTACACTTGCGCGTGCATGCACACACAAACACACACACACACAAATGGCTCAGCATTTTCAAGTAGGAGGAAAACTCAAGGATTTTTAACTGAAAAACAGGGACCCCAGGATTTTTCACCACCACTCACAAAGGAAATCTGTGACCTAAGGGGGATTGATCTGCTGTCTGCCTGGGGTCTGGTTTCCATTATAGCTGTTCATCGGAAGTCGCCATCATGCCTGTGTCAATACCGATGTTTCCATGACACTGTCACAGCCTGCTCTCCCCGGGTACATGTAATGGCTTAAAGGCAGTCTAAGGGAAAGTTCTTCAGGGTTTGTGGGATAAAGATGCTAGAAAATAATGATTTATCAAGGTTCTCATGATCCTCAAAAAAAGGTTATTCAGATTCTTAAGAAAGTGAAATCATAATCAATTCATGTCTTCATCACTGAAATTAACAGAAGAATTGCAAGTCTTCATTTCTGACTCATAATTTATTCCTACAAGGAATTTTAATAAGTAAATCCTGCCAGGTTTTCAAATCTGAGCTGCATTTTTGAAACACATCATCAAGTGATCAAGGTTATCTAAATTGAACTTAGCTCTTTCTGCTCAGGCAGGCAAGCTGACCAGGCCATTCTTGACTACTATGCCACCAGAAATGCAAAGGGATTTGTTTTCAATTATGACCTTCAAAAATTTGAAAAGCTGTGCATGAAGGTCAACATACAAGAGAGAGAGGAAGCTGGTGGTTGTTTTTAAAGTAATCTCTGTCCAACCCAATAAACCAGTTTTCTAGTCAGAAAATGCAAATAAAAATAATAAAAAGCATTTTAAGGAAAACTGTACTTTATCTCACCGTTTAGAACTAAGGACATTCTAAGTCATCATTTTACCTTTTTGTTAATCTCCCATATGGCTTATCATTATACGGCTACATAATAATAACAGCTAATATTTATTTGGTATTTTTCATGTTCTCACATGTTAGGCACTATTCTAAGCCCTGACATGCATTATTTCAGTCAACCCCCATACCAATCTATGAAATATACAGTATTATTATCCTCATTTCACTGACAATGAAACTAAGGCAGAGTTAAATAACTTGCCAAAATTCACTAGTTAGTAAATGATAGAGCCACAAAATAATAATTTTTAACACTTCATAGCACTCTAAAATTCTGCAAGAGTTTTTTCAGCCATTGTCTCCTTTGAGCCTTACAACCTCTGTGATGTTGATGGGATAATAGAAGGATCAGTTTAATTTCACAAATGGAAAAACTAAGGCTCCAAAATACTGACTTTTCCAAGCTAGGAAATGAAGGAGCTGGAACACCAAGCCAGATTTTCTGAGTCTCTATTTTCTCCTTCTCCCACTACACAAGCTGCCTTTCTTATTGGAGACACTCAATGAAAGTATTTTCATCAAGCATTGATTATTTCTCAAAGCATAATCCTAGAATTCTCAAAGCATAATTCTAGCTCCAGATGGTTAAAAATGCATCTGATTCACCTTTTATCCCCAGTGTCAAGTACAGTGCCTGGCACACAGCAGACTGCAAGTCTAGAGTATTCCCAGGACACTCCTCATCTTCCTCTACCAAACTCATTCCTCTGTCTCTATTCATGCTACCTTGCTGTCCTGGACTCTCTTCTGAGCTACAGTCCATCCTTATAAGTCACCACTTTGAGGAGGCCAAAGTCTATATAAGTCCACAATCTCTTTTCCACAATCCAAAATCCGAAAAGATATGAAAACTGAACACTTTAAGTTTGATGCTAAATCCCATTTGATGACTATGGTAGTCCATCTTCAAGATAGCTCCCAGTGATCCCACCTCCGAGGATTCATACTCTTATATAGTCCCTTGTCACACCAAGGTTGGTTGGCGTGACCAACAAAATACTGCAGAAGTAACAGGATATTATAAAAGACTGTGGCTTTCTGCTTGGGCTTTCTCTCTCTAGAGGATCACCTGCTTTAGAGGGAAGCACCTGCCAAGTTGCGAGGACACTCAGGAGCCTATGAAGAGGCCCATGTGGTGAGGAACTGAGGCCTGCAACATGCACATGAGTGAGCTTGGAGGCAGATCCACCATCCCCAGAAGACAGATGCCTCAGGGACAGCTTTAGCGCAACCTCATGAGACCCTGAACCAGAATCATCCAGCTAAGTTGCTCCTGGATTCCTGACCCAGAGAATCTGTAGGTGATAAATGTTTGTTCTTTTAAGCTGCTAAATTTTGGATGTAATCCACCACATAGCAATAGATACTTTCCACCTAAAAGTTACATTTCATACGGGCAAGAGTCCTCCCTCTATTTCATCATCCCCACCAGAAACCCTAGACGCTACTGGGCATACAACAATCTCTGAAAAAATTCTTGTAGAACTGAGTTCACAAATCCATATCTACAATTATAGACACATAGCATTGGTCCAAACCCTCACACTCAAAACCTATTTATCTTCAAATAACTGACCCAGAACATGATATAAAAACAGTGTCTGACAGAAAAAGAAGTTGACTCTCTCTGAGGAATTCTGGAAAATTTGTACATCCTCCAAGTGCCCTTCTAAACAAAAGCAGAAGCAGGAAATAATCATTATCAGTGGAAAAGATCTATTAGCCTCCTGATGATTGGCCTATCTGAAACCTTTCAACGAAAGAGCAATTTTACCTTTCTGCTTTTCTGTCTCACATCCTCCCTTGGGCAATAAGGGTCACTAATCAGTTTTTAATTTTCTTTCCTGGAGAGAGATTCAGAATTGAGCTGTAAGAACTCAGGGTAAAGGCTTTATAAAATAAAGACCAATGAAGAACTCTGAATAATATGAATTCTAAAACCAGGGTACTTAATAAATTATTCTAGACTTTTTGGATAAATAAGCATTTCTCCAAAAAGCCAAAAAATTAAAATGCAATGCAGTAAGTATTGTTCTGAAAAGAAATTCCACATAAGCAATCTCTTTTCTAAATCAGGAGGGGGAAAGGGTCCCTGGGACATAAGGGTCTCTCCTTCATATAATCTACCCAGAAAGAGTTCCACAAATCCAAATGCCAAGACTGCAGAAGGTCATCAGGCCAGATCATAGGCCTATGAAGACTTAGGAGGAAGGACAGGCAGAAGTTGGGAGCATGGGAGATGGGATTGGCAGTAAACCTAACAGGTTTTCAGTAAATTCTGACTTCTTCCACTATAATCAGCTCTCAGCCCCTCCTCCTTTGGAAGCTGCAAAGAAACTGAGGGTGGGTGAGCAATGAGAAAATGACCAGAAGGGAAACCAAGAGACAGAGGTTCTAGACCATGTGCTGGGCTCTGGCATGTCACTGCCCCTCACTGGGTCTCTGTTCCATCACCCATAGAATGGGAGGGGTGGACTGGATGATTCTGAATGTTCATGCCACGTCTAACTTTCTATCATAAGGGAAATCCAGTCTGCTGTAACTTACGTCATCTCTTCCACATTCTCCCCCTGGTGTCTGCTGCATTCTCAGGGAGCAACATGGAGCTGAATTAACTGAGGACATGTGACCATGCACAGATTTGGTGCAGAGAATCAGACAGGTAAACTATTGGACAAAAGAATGAGTGGCTGGCAGGAAAAAGCAATGACAAGTAGAAACGAGTTTGTATGGAACATTTTGTCGTGCAATGGCATTATTTAGATTGTAGAGGCTTGAGATTTTCTTCATAGAAGGAGCTGCCTGTAGCCTGTATATCCACTGGGATTTTTCAAGGGTTTGAATACTACTCAGTTCTAAAACGTGCAATCTGGAGAAAATTGTAAAGCTTATATTATGCCAGTTTCAATACTACTAAGATTTGCTACAGTTTCCCTCAGTCATCCCTCAGGGGATGTCAGTCCAATTCCATAAAGCCATACTTGCTTCCTAGGCTTTAACCTGCAATCCTGCTGGGAATCTTGAAGTTCATGGTTGAAAGGAAGTCCCGGGAGTGGGGGAAGGGGCGTGTGTACAGAAGTGGTCTTCTAGTCATCCACCTTATTTTCCTGGGAGGAAAACACTGCACGTCATGCTGCTCAGGACAAATCTCTAGCAATTTCTCAGTATGTTTCAAGGTAATACATGAAAACCACATACCTATTTAAATGGTATTAACTTTTCCAACATGCTACACCTTCACCTATCAAAACTAACAGTTTTTCATAAAACATATGCAAAGACCCTTTTACCAGCCCTCCACCAAGTGATTTACAGAAAAAGTCTACCAAAGGCAAATCCTTTACACAATGTAAATAGCAACACTCAAAGCTGGTACACAAAAGTTTTTGGAAATCTAAATATTCAACCAAGGTTTCAAGTTACAAAAGCAATAGAAAGGGCAGGACTGAAACAATCCTATCAGTCCTTCTTCAAATATGGCAAATATTTACTGAACACCACTAGGAACCTTGTACGTTCTTGAGCATTTAACAGTGGATAAAACATACAATGTTTTACTGCCCCAGGGAGTCTACAAGAAATTTTTCTCAAAATATTAAATGTCAAGCATTTTTTTTTAATAGGAGTGTTTTCTCTGCTGAGTTATACACACTTACCTTACCAAAGAACTAATGAAAACAAGATGCATAAAGAAAGGATGTATATCAATAGAATAGAATTTAGAGTCCAGAAATTAATCCTCACATTTATTGTCACTTGATTTTTAATAACAGTGTGAAGACAATTCAATGGGAAAAAGAATAGTCTTTTCAATAAATGAGCTGGGACAGTGGATATCCACATGCAAAAGAATGAAGAATGGATTATAGACCTAAACTTAAGAGCTAAAGCTATAAAACTCATAGAAAAAAACATAGGAGTAAATCTTCATGACCTTGGATTAGGCAATAGTTTCTCAGATATGACCCGAAAAACACAGGAAACGAAAGAAAAAACAGATAAATTGGGCTCCATCAAAATTAAAAACTTTTGTGCATGAAAAGACACTGTCAAGAAAGTTAAAAAAAAAAAAAAACAGCCCACAGAATGGGAGCAAATATTTCCAATCAAATATCTGATAAGGGACTTGCATACAGAAAATATGTATATATTTTAAACTCTTAATAATAAAAAGACAATCCCATTTTAAAAAATGGCAAAGATAGACATTTTTCCAAAGAAGATATACAAATGGCCAATACGCACACAAAAAGATGCTCATCATCATTACTCCTCAGGAAATTGAAAATCAAAACCATACTAAGATACCACTGCACATCCAATAAGATAGTTATAATCAAAAAGACAGATTATAACAAGTGTTGGTGAAAATGTGGGGAAACTGGGACCTTTATGCATTGCTGGTTGACACGTAAGATGGTGCAGCTGCTGTGGAAAACAGTTTGTCACTTCCTCACACTGCTCAACCTATAACCCAGCAATTCTACTGCTAGGTAAATATGCAAGAGAAATTAAAACATATGTCCACACATAAACTTGTACATGAATCTTCATAGTGACATGACTTATAATAGCCAAAGTCCATTAACTAATGAATGGATAAATAAATATGGTATATGCATACAACACAATTTTATTCAGCAATAAAATGGCACGAAATACTGATACATAGTGATTGAACCTTGAAAACACTATGCAAAGTGAAGAAAGCCAGTCACAAAAGACCACATATCATACAAATCTATTTATATGAAATTTCCAGAATATGCAAATCTACAGACACAGAAAGATTAGTGGTGGCCAAGAGGTGGGGACCAGGGGAGTTGGAAGGAAATGGTAAGTGACTGCTAAGAGGTATGAGGTTTCTTTCTGCAGTGATGAAATGCTCTAAAATTGATTATGGTGATGGCCGCACAACTTTGTGATAAATGAAAAACCACTGAATTACACACTTTAAATGAGTGAATTGAATGGTATGTGACTTACATGTTAAGAAAGCTGTTTTTAAAAATTAAATAAAAATTAAGAAGTCAAGCAGGTGCACTGTTTATACCCAGGGAACCTAGAAAGTAAAGAGGAGAAAGATGTCTTTTCTTTCCCAGATTCACTAGTTTATGTCAATCTGGAAGTACCTTTTCTTACTCAGATTCATTCATCCAGTCAACATTCATTCATTGACACCTACTACTCCTTAGGAACCGGGCTCAATTGGAGATCCCTTAAAAAAGACCTAGTTCCCTCCTGGAAGGCTTTCCATGTCTACTAACAACAGCTACCACACCCATTAGGGTGGATGGAGCTAAGGGTTTCATGTATGGTACCTCAGGATAAGGTGGAGAGCCTCACCCTAACTTTACAGACGAGGAAGCAGACTCAGAGGGTAAGTGATGTGGCCAAGTTTACAGCATGAATAAATGGGAGAGAGAGTTAAAGCCAGATTTTTCTATGACCAAGACCGTGCCTTCTTCACCTTACTAAATTCCTCCCAGGGTGATAAGGCAGGAAAGAATAGAAACTACTGCAATGAACTGCAGGTTTGATTAGGGTCAGAAGAAGGCGTTTCCAGAACTCTACCAAGAAGTCTTCAAACAAGGTGATACCTAAGCAGAACCCTGCTGGATGAGGGCTGATACTTCACTCAGACAAGAGGAGGTGGGGTGGGGCTTTCCAGGCAGAGAAAAAGACACAGGTGAGAGGGAATGTGGACAATTTAGACTACAAAGCAGCTCAGTCTGGCTAGAATACATTAACAGGTACAAGGAAGTGGTGGGAGAAAGGACAGGAAGAGGTGGGGTCTGCTGAGTGGCACCACCATGCTAAGGAATTTACAACTAAGCTGCAGAGGTTGAGGAGCCACTGAAGTACTCTAAACAGAGGGTAAGAAGACACTCTAGATGCCGTCACAGGGGGTTAACACTGGAGGCAGGGCCAGCGGTTAAAAGGCTACTGCAACTGTCCAGTTGAGAACTGAGAACGGTCTAAATTAGGGCAGTAGCAAGGAGAGGAGAGAAGAAACAAATCTAGAAGACATTTAGGAGGCAGGAATTCCAAGACCTGGAAGGATGTGGAAATTTAAGGGGAGCACATGTGCCAGAATCCTGAGCTGAGGGGTAGGTGGACACTGTTGGTGGCCAACCGCACCCACAGCTCCCTCCTTCCTTCCTGACTGAACCCCTCCGCCATGCCTCAGCCATTGCCTCAGGGAAACTTACTCAACCCCTACCCAGTCCCAGCGAGGATCTGTTGCCCTAAAGGTGATCCCATTGCCATTATGGTTCAAGAAAGGTCAGAAGACTCACTCTGCTAACAGACAGAAGGGAAAGTCGGCTGGGGGACTTCTAGAGAAAGTGTCTTCTCTCCTACAAAAGAGAAGAGATATTCCTATCTCGCACATTGCCATGTAAGAATATCATCTCCAAGACCATTTAGCCATCTGCTTCCACCTACAGATGACCCTAACTCCCAAGACGGCAGAGCACAGAAGAGACAGAGAACTTAGGGCCTTGATGTCATCAACCTACCCCAAACTCCTCTCCTGGCTCCTGGATTCCCTGATGGGCGAGCACATAAACTTCCTCATGTTAAAGCAGTTTGCAGTGGGACCTCTGTCAGCAGGAATCAAAGCATTTGAAAGGATAAAGATGGAGTCTGGCCTCATTGGCCAAACTAAGCAGCACAGGAAGAGAAGGCCTGGAGGGAGCAGAGGGGGTAGGGATGGCAGGCTTAGGCATCTAGTGTGATATCCAGTAGGCAATCAGAAATAGAAATCAGATAAGAGGAAGGAAGTCTGGACTAGTGTACAGATCTGGAGTGTCAGCATTCCACTGTTAGCTGAAGCAATATGAGCAGATACAGAGATCCGACAAGTCACTGGTACACATGAATTTCCAACCACCACTGCTCCCCTACTTCTAACACCCAGCACGCCCCTCAGAGAACCAGCATCACTTTGGGCAGGAGTAGGGGGTTAGCTATCCAAAAGTGGAATTCAGAAAGAAATTTATAGCAAATAACAGATCCTATGTGCCTAAAATTCTTTTATCAAACTCTTACTATCCTCCTATGAGACAGGAATCACGCCCCTCAGCTTACAGATGAGGAAACGGAGACTAGTTCAAAGACAAGTCAGTGGGCCAGTCTCAAGGCAGACCAGGTTTGAACACAGGGCAGGGACGGGGAGAAGAGGGAAACTGAAGGTGACAGCACCCCAGTTAGAAGGCTGGTTTGGGTGCAAGGTGTGAGGGCCTGGACTAAGTTGAAAGCAGTGAGGATGGTAGAGAAAAAAAACAATTTTGAGACGTAACAATTAACGCAGCTGCGGCTCCAAGACTGACTCTCAAGCACAGCTCTAAATGAAGGGCGAGGTGGGACCTGAGTGGTTTAAAAACTCAAACCTGTCTCTGGGCTAGCTGAGGGACCTGTCTCTCACTAATGTCACTGTTTGTATGAAAAGTTGTATTCTAAGCAAGGTACTTTCCAACCAACTTCGGGAACACCATCCCCACAAAGTTGGGAACTCTTGGTATTACTAACTGTGCTTTCTCATGTGCCCAGAAAGGGTCGTTTCTTCTTTTTTTTTTTTTAGGAAGATTAGCCCTGCGCTAACATCTGCCACCAATCCTCCTCTTTTTGGGGAGGAAGACTGGCCCTGAGCTAACATCTGTGCCCATCTTCCTCTACTTTATATGTGGGACGCCTACCACAGCATGGCTTCATGAGTGGTGCCATGTCCACACCCGGGATCCAAACCGGCGAATCCTGGGCCACCGAAGCAGAACTTGCAAACTTAATCGCTGGGTCACTGGGCAGGCCCAAAAGGGTCATTTCTAAACTCTCTGTTGCTGCATTGGGTTCCCTCCTTGGCCTTGGTCCTGCCATCTGACCTTTCAGTCGTTGTCCATGGGGGCAAGTGCTCAGCAACTCTTGGTCTTCGGTCTTCCTTGCCTGCCCCCATCTTCCTCCTGCTAACCTCTTGGCAAGTCAATATCCTTGGAAACAAATTTCTCACACCTTTGGAAGCCACTGCCAGGTCCTTTCACATCTTCAGGAGAGGCTCTGGAGGAGCCAGCTCAGCCCTTGGGGAACCTCTTAACAAGAGTGTTTAGTTTCAGAGAAATGGATTAACAATAGACAGCATTAGGAAGAATGGCTGTTTCACTGAAAAAAACAAAACAAAAAAAAAAAACAGGAAATACATACATGGCTCAGAGGGCATAGGAATGCAATCCACATTTTTGAGAATGGTACAGACTCTCCATATTGTAGTTAAAGGCTTTTTGAGTCACAAACTAAACTGACTGGTTCCTGACCTTAACACACCTAGCCTATACCCGCAACAAGCGATAACAGATGCCTGGTTAATCTTAGCATAGGAGAATCAGAAACAAACCCTGTGATCCAGAAGCAAATGGCACTCACTCATTACAAGCCAAAGTAGGCTGACCAAGAGTGTTATATACAAGCTTTACTTGTAGCTAAATATCAGAAACAAAGAACCGCCAAAGCAGTCAATCTCAGAGAGGCTGGAAGGGCACAGCAAATCTGATCTGACTTTTCATGTTTATAACAGGCCTGCAGAAAAATACACTGTGCATCAGAATGAAAAACTTATAATTTACCATAAAAACCCAATATTTAACTTATTGACACTATCTTTTCCATTTAAGCCTTAGAGCAGTGTCAGGTGAGGTTTGTGCAGCTTCAAGACTTAAATGGCTGATAGAGCAAGATTAAAAATTACACCGATGGTCCCTGATTGTGTGAAGCCACACTGTGAAGCCAAGTGACACTTTACATAATAGGCGGTTTACACAATAGGAGACAAGGAAGAAAAGTAACTAGAATATGACGATCTATTATACATTCTTGAAATATGCCCTTCTTCCAAAAGATTCTCAAATTGTAAAAGGAAAGTTATATTTTTTAAAAAGAGAGAGAAAGACTTAGTTACCTCTATAATACAAAAATGAGGGGACTCCTGTTTTCTGAAAAGCTGCTAGCCAGCTCTTGAGTGTGCTGCATGCATTCAGTCCACTGCACCATCTCATTTTCTACCCACCGTCAATATAAAAATTAGAGTATCTTGGCAACATACTTTTCACAGTGAGATTCATTTTATTCTAGGATCTTTTCTAGTAAAAACGAAATGGCACAGGAACCTCATTATCCAGAAGATTTTCAATATGGCCTATTCCAACCGTAACCCTCCACTCATTCCTCTATTCAAATTACAGTTAATAAGCATCTATTACACAAGGTGTACAGCTCTCGCCGCTGAGGATCAAGGCAGGGGCTTACAGCCTGCTGGAGGAGACACAGGTATCTAGAAATAATACTTGTAATGAGACAGGTGCTGTTACAAGGATGTGTGGAAGGCCCTGACGATCGCTTAACTCTGCCTGGGCAGGCTAAGTTGAAGGCTTCCCAGCAGATAGGACACTTGATTCAAGTCTTAAAGGATGGTTCAGATGAGTGTGTGCTTAAGGAAAGGCAAAAGGGTACACACCATTCTGCGGGAACCCCATGCATAAAGGGATAAAAGAGTCTGGTATGTTTGGGAGACTGAGCAGATCTGCATGACCACAGAGCAAGTCATTTGGGTAGGCAGGCCTAGATCAGCTAGGGTGCTATCTGTAGACAGGAATGAGGCACTAAAAGTAGGAGGAGAGAATGAGGAAAGGAGGAGAAAGAATAAAGTTAATATTTTCTGGGTGCTTACCACATGCAAGGCACTGTGGACATATGAAGTAGGTACTATTTTGTCCCCATTTTACAGATGGGGAAGTTGAGACTCAGAGAAGATAAGTATCTTTCTGAAGACCCCACAGCTAGTAAGTAATCAGGGGAGCCAAAATTTAAACCCAGGTGGTCTGACGCCAGAGCCCATGCTTTTTTTTTTTTTTTTTTTTAAGGTCGGCACCTGAGCTAACAACTGTTGCCAATCTTTTTTTTTTTCCTGCTTTTTTTCCCCAAATCCTCCCAGTACATAGTTGTATATTTTAGTTGTGGGTCCTTCTAGTTGTGGCATGTGGGATGCTGCCTCAGCGCGGCCTGACAAGCAGTGCCCTGTCCACACCCAGAATCCGAACCAGATAAACCTTGGGCCGCCAAAGCCGAGCACGGGAACTGAATGACTCGACCACAGGGCTGGCCCAAGAGCCCATGCTTTTAATCACTTCATAATATTGCTCCTAGTATAACGATATTAAGTTAAACACACAGATATCATATTATCTTCACTGACATGTAAGGTTACATGACTCACCCCTCCAAAAGAGAAAAAGGCAGGCATCCAAAAGTTAGCCTGCATCCAGTGCGGAAGGCTGAGCATCAATTACATAAGAATAAAGGAAGCTGCGATCCTCTATGGCAGTGGTTCTCACCGTGATTTTGCCCATCGGGGGACATTTGGCAACATCTGGGGATATTTTTTGGTTGTCACAACTGGGCAAGAGGTGCTACTGGCGTCTCTGGGTAGAGGCTAGGAAGGCTGCTAAGTATCCTACAATGGACAGGACAGCCTTCCACAACAAAGAACTGTCTGGCCCTCTCTGAGATACAACCTGACAAAAACTACTGAAGAAAAGATGGTTTCCCCTCTTGTGTGTAAGCGTCTTAATAAAAATAACAAACCACTGTCCATGTGGCTAATCCAAAGTTGAGCTGATTTTTGTCCCAGTAATTTAGATTTAACTTTATCATCGATCAGAATGTTTATGTCCTCCCAAAATTCACATGCGGGAAACTTAACTCCCAAACTGACAGTATTAGGAGGTGGGGCTTTTGGAGGTGATTATTAGTCTTCCTATTAAAGAGGGCCAATAGAGCTCCCAGCCCCTTCTGCCATGTGAGGATACAAGAAGAAAGTGTTCGACCCAGAAGAGGGCCTCACTTGTCCATGCTGGCACCCTGATCTTAGACTTCCAGCCTCTATGAGAAATTTCTCTTGTTTATAAGTTGCCCAGTCTGTGGTTATTTTGTTATAGCAACCTGAACAGACTAAGATACCACCCATGCTCAAAAGCAACAAAAGTTCTGCAGTAGTTAAGTTTGGTTTAAAGTTTGTTCGAGCTTAACATTGTAGAATTCAAGAACAATTATATTAACGGGGCTGTAAAAAGTGTGGTCCACCAGCAACTAAGAAAATTATAAATACCTGGAGAAGGGCAGCTATTAGCAAGCTGCTGGAGGTAACAAACAATGCTTTCCCCCTTAAATTACTTCCAAACCATGGATGATGAAAGGTATCTTTAATACTTCTATTCAAGAAAAAAAACTTCTTGTAAAATTGAGGGGGCATTTCAGGTCTGAGGATCTATGTATAACACGGTGACTACAGTTGATAGTGCTGTATTATATAACTGAAATTTGCTAAGAGATTAGAACTTAAGTGTTCTCAACACAACATAAAGATAAATCCGTGAGGTGATAGATGTGTTAACTAACTTGATGGTGGGATGGGGTGAATCCTTTCACAGTGTGTATCAAATCATCATGTTGTATACTTTAATTATGTTACAATTTTATTTGTCAATTATACCTCAAGCTGAAAAAATACTTTGAACCATTTTTTAAAAACAAAAAAATTTGAGGGCGCATTTATATACTAGGTCATCTACATGGCCACAACGTGGATATCGTATTTGAATTTCAGAAACTTAGATACAGGGTGGAGGAGTATTTCTATCCCGGTCACATCTAATTTACTAATCAATCAAGACCTGCAGCCACTCTGACATTAACAGAAACGTTGGTGTATGATTACTTGCTTCAACCTATTTTTATAAGGTCCGTGACTCTACCTTTGATATCAAAAAGATACAGGTATTCACATATACATTAATATGATTTGTGAAAAGCTATTGCGTTTCACTTTTTTCCCTATCTTCTTAGACGTTTTCTTTACCAGTCCAAATGGAATGAAAATTCTAGGTGAGATGCATATAATTTAAGTTCCCACCTGCTAATTGTCTGTCTAGTTTATTAGGAAGCTTCTGATCAAAGCATCAAAACTGACACAGAATATTCCTTCAGGAACCTCAAGATGATTAGGAAGTAACTTCATTTAAAAGTTAATGGGTGAACTGTACACTTTGTGTGAATTGTACAGTACATCTCAATAAAGCTGTTAAAAATGTTAATGGAATTTCCATCTTGCTGTCATATTGGTTTCATTAATTTAGCCAAATACATCAAGGGGAAAATGAACACCTCAGTGTTTATTACATTACTACTCAGAGGACTAAAATCTTGCTACAATGAAAATACTAATCTAGTTCATATTTGCAGCAGGAATTTTGAGGACTAAATTTGTATTCAAATCTTGTGATTTTTTTCCCCCTGAAAATCTTTTGCTAATCAAATGACAATCCATAAAAGTAGTCCTAGCCACACTCAAGGTTTGCTTTCTAAGAGAACAAAAAGAAAGATCTCTACCTCCCCAGGCACAGAACACTACAAAGGACATAACAAAAGTTTCCCTGAGCAAACATTGCTCAAAAAACCGAGAGACCAACCACAGCAGAAATTCCTACTTAAATAAACAATAGAGATAGCAGCAAAGAACAAACAGCCCAACAGCTATTGTGGGGCTCAACACACAACCAACAGCGTTCAGCTGATATAAACTTACGTTTTTACATCTTGGCTAGGGCCTGAACTATGAACTGCGTGCAAAAGACTTTCTGCTTGTCAAGGTGAGGTCAGGTCTAAAGCAAGTTAAGAAAGCATGTTTCTACCTAACGTTAGTATGAATGCAAAGACATCCTTTTTTATTTTTTCTAATTATTTTTTAAACAGAAAATTATTTTCCACTTACACGCTACTCTTCTTAAATATAAGAAGTGTAATTATTGTCTTCAGGCTGAAAGGCTTTTCATGGGAAGCCAATTTTTTTTCTGAAGTCCATGGAAAAACTTTGATCTAAGTTGCAGAAAATCACTTCATAACTAACTTGTCAGTGCGTAATCTGGCGCTTAAATAAATCCAAGGAGTGTTTTAAAATGGCACACAGGAAAAAACGTTTTACCAAGATTCTCTCATATTGCTTCTACTTAAATTTACCACTAATCTGTTTTAACTCACAATGCATTATTATAACAGTAACACAAGCAAATTCTCAACTATTTAGGAATTGGTAAAATTTCTTCCATTATGGGATGAGATATGTGGTAATTTCAACACAAAATTAGCTGTCTTCATTTCATTTGAGATAGAATTCAAAAAAGGATCATCTCAAAATAAGTGTTAGGAAATACTTTTGAAAGATAAAAAGACTTTTCTATTTTAATTTCAGGGGAAAAAATGGGCTAATTGATGTCGCATGCTTAACTTTGATTTTAACTAGTGATAATCAAAATTATCAAGTATACTATGGGGGGGGAACACCATAATAGTAGTTATTGGCTCTTAACTTTGAAGTAATTGTTTACTATTTCATTTATAAACTAAAGCAGGAGTTAAAGAAAATGCCAAGTATGTAGAGAACGATAATATACACATTTTCATTGTGTTTGAATACTATCTACATGTGAGATGCCGTTCATACACTATTCCATTTATAAATATACATTTGTTTAATTTAGTACCTACCACAAGTAATAGGTGCTTAACAGGCATTTTACAGTAGCACAGTGGTTACAGATAATGAGGTTAACTTGAGCAAACAACATCTATGATACACATATGGCCATCAAAATAATTGCGGCATGCTTTTGTGACACCGAAAGGGGCGAACAGCGTTGCAAAATGATTGTTTCCAACAAAAGCCTGCTTAAATTATTGTTTAGTTGAATGGCATATATCCAAAATAACAGCATTATCAAGTTGCTTTTGCCTTTGAATCACTCACCAATTTTCAACCTATTTGCAAAACAAGATAAGCACCATCAGGTTATAAAAAGTAATTATGGATCAGAATTTCTGATTCATGTTTCTTTGACAAAATTATTCCATTTGATCCCAAGTCTTGGCTGCTCTCTTGACAGAATAATGTACATGCTCCACAGCTGACAGCGTAAGGCTTTCATGACTAAATAGGAAGCTCACACTCCAGATGACTTTAGACTTTGCACATCAGAAAGATTTCTTTGTTGTTTTAGTATCAGATCGTCAGTTATCTTTTTTAACTGTTTTTAAGTCAGAAAATCTATGTATTATCAAAAATTTATGATGTCTTTGTGATTTCTGCTTATTTGCACAGTACACCAAAGAATGTTATATCACGTTGCAAAGTAAGTTCTTTTCCTGATTTCATTTAGGGGGGGAGGGGAGTGTTTTGGAAGAAAAAAGTTGAAAATATAAAATGAACACTCTCCCCCAAAAAAGTCTTTTATTGGTCTTGAAAGGAAACACCAAACGAGAACCTGACTGACTTGTGCTTGTTATAATTACTGAGGAAAAAATACGCAAAACAATTTCCTAAAGGAAAGGGTTAACTTTATCTTGTGGCTTTAATTGCTCATTTTTGCCCCTTTCTCCTGCAAAAGAGTGACACCTGTGAAATTAGAATTCTGTACACCTAGAATGGTAATATCACAGCTGAAGCTTCTGACCAGGAATAGTCTAGTATGCATAAAGCTATGTAAAAACTGATTCACACAAGGAAATGCCCAGGGCCTACGCCATTAGGGTTAACTGCTGAGATGTCAAGACTAGGACAGGACACTTGGCAGCTTGAACTCGATTTCTCAGACTGCCAGCTCTACGGGGGGTGAACGGGGGGAAAGGGAAGCGGTTTCCCTTCATCAGATTTAGCTGTTATCTAAAAATGCCTCAGTGATTTCAAACCGAAGGAGAAAGGGAAACAAAACAACAAAAAGTTCCCAATTCTACTCACCCCTGGGGAGTTAGGTTTTTGCAAGAGCAAAACAAGCGCGCAGGCGCGTGCGTCAGGTTGTCAACTATAAACAGAACTCATCAAAATTAAGGAAGTGGATCTCTACAACCTCCCACAGCCTTTTTGTTTGGGTTCTCTAAGTTAATAGTAGTAATTGCATTTTAATGACCTACAAACAGACGCAAAGTTATTACCGAGTCGCTTTGAGAGACGTTTACTTAAATGTGGGGATAAAACCGGTTCGCTTGTGGAAAGCGAAATTATTTTCCGTCCAAACGTAGCAATACCCAACCACAAACCGAGGCGACACAATCACAACTACCCGGTAAAGGTGTTTCAACGAGTGAACTATTTTCCTTCCCCAAGGACACTATCGAGATAAAAGCCTTCAACAAAGCCGAGGGACGCGTGCCTTCGGCGCTGTCGGCAGCCTGTCTATACCACTCTGCGCCTCTTCAGGAGCTGCCAGGGCCTGAACTGCTTTGGGAAGGCTTTGGGTCTCAATCGCAGGATCGTGGATTGCAGCTGAGAGTTGGAGGTGGCAAACTTACTTTCCTTTAGGAAGGGACTCAAAGTTACCCCACCCTGACACGTCCCGTCTACCTGGGCGCAGAAGGCAGCTGCGCTCCTTCCCACGACGCCGTGACAGCCCTCAAACAAAGCCGCAGACCCTCGAGCCCGCCCGGCTGCCGACCCCGGAACGCGCCCCGGCCCGCGCCCGCGCCCGCGCCTACCTTGATGCCCTGCTGCTGGGAGGTAAGGGTTAACTTGGATTCATCCAGGAGCAAAACTTCGCAGTAAAATTCTTCCGGAACAGCGCAGAAACAGCCCATGTCGGCTGTGGCGTCTCCAGCCAGGCGAGAAAACGGCGACCCAGGCACTGAGCCGTCCCCTCCCCTCAAGCGAGAGGCATTAATTCATTGTCCGCGCCGCGGCTAGGGCGTGAGGAGCAGTTCCCGGCGGGGCCAGGGCCGCGCGGGCGGGAGCTAAGGAGGGCGGAGAAGCAGGGAGAGTCAGCGCCCGGGAGCGGCCGGGGAAGCGCCGGCGGAACTGGGCGCGGAGGGCGGCGGCGCGTCCCCGCGCATCCTGCGGCTCCGGCTCCTCCGAAGGCGGGGGCGCCGCGGCCCCTTCCGCAGTCCTGGGGACGACAAAAGTCGCCTGGCAAAGGGGGCAAGGGACAAGAAAAGGGAGGGACGAGAGCTCGAGGCCCTCCCCGCCCTTGTAAGCCCCGAGAGCTCCGCAGCCCCCTCCACCCGCGCCCACCGGAGCGCGGCCGCGACGCCCCGGGAGTCCCTAGCGGGCGCGCACTCCAGCTCCGACCCCACCCCGCAGCCCCCCCAGTCGGGTCCGAATCGGGAGCGCTCGGCTGTTCCTTTGTGTCAGGGGTGCCCACGACGTCGCAGCCCCACCGCAGAGGCAGTGACGAGGGTCGTCACTCAGTCTGCTACCCAGCCCGCGGACCCCGAGAAGTCCGAGGAGGGTCGGAAAGGGCAGCGGGCTCTTTACCGAGACTGGCGAGCGGAGGTCAGCTCATCGCGGGGCGCGGCTCCCGTCTGGGGACCCCCGAGCTCATCACCGGGCGCTGTGTGTGGCCAAGTTCAAGCTCTCCCTCCGAGAATGCCCTGCAGCGGCGGCGAGTGCTGCTTTTCCAGGAGATTCAGAGAAGCAGGGAGTCGTAGGACTTGCAGGCAGGCGCCGCGGCGGGGGGGGCGGGGTTGTGCCCTGGGCGCGCCGGGCTCCAGGGAAAGTTCTCTTGGTGGCGCCCCGGGCGGGAGCAGCCCAGGTGCAGCTGGCCTGAGCCCGGGCGTCTGCAAAAAGCCCCGGAGCTAAGCGAGGGCCCGGTGCCCTGAAAGGGAGCGCCTCTTCTGGGCGGGGTCTCAGCTGGGGGCGGAGGGTGGGGCGGGGGTGGTCAAACGGCGAGGTGCGGGCAGGTCCGCACGAGAACCGGCGCGGCGCCCGGGCCGTCGGGAGCCCTGGCCCGCCTCGCCGTGCCCGTTTCCCGGGAGACAGAAGGCTGGCTCGGGGAGGGCAGGGCGCAGTTCTGCTCGAACCCTGGCGTGCCGCACTCTCAGTCCCACGCCCTCCGCGCGGCCGGCCGGGTCCAGGGCCGGCGGGCACAATAGCTCTGAGGCTGCAGTGACCCCTGGTGGGTCCTCGTGTCCGTGCACAGGCAGCCGAGGCCGAGCTGCGGTTGAGGCAAGGCCCGGCTGGCCTCCGGAGCAGGTGCAATGTGCGCTCTCCAGCTGGGAACCGGCAGCGAGTTAATGCGAGTCGCGTTAGAGAGGACCCAAGGGGAGGACCCGGAACAGGGTTGACAGTAGGCCTCCCAGAAAACTTCTCTACTTTACATGAGTATTAGGGAGAGCAAGGCATAGTTGGCATCGGACATAGTTGTGAGTTCTCCCACTTATAAGCTAGGTAGCCAAAGCTCAAAAACTTTTCTTAAAATTTAGTAGGTTAATAATAATAAGCATGCGCAGCACAGTAGAATGGAAATGAACTATTTGCAAATTTGGAGGGAGTTTCCTTCCGTAGTGATTTGCCACAAACGACCTTGTGTTGGCCTCTTCCTTGCTATCGCAGCCCCATCTGAACATGAATGAGCACAACTCCGAAAGTTCGGTATAAACTCTCCATGTTTGGTATGAACGTTACCTAAAGCTATGAATCAAACCGTATTTTACCTTCCAAGCTTTCTGTGAACTGGAGGCAGATTTTGAATTTTTAATCAAATTCTGTGTTCAACTTTGGGTTGTATTATCAAAGTTTTGCCTGACATGAGCTGATACCCTATGATTCTGGATTTTAGCGTCTTTACTTGTAGAGGCTTTCCTTTTCTGTAAAGTAACACTCCTGACATAAATTACCCGATGTGACTGAAAGATTTTGTAACAGGTTTTCATTATCACATTACCCAACAGAGCCACCTTAGCTTGCAAAAACAAAAGATAAGGTCCAAGTGTAAGCATTTGTTTCCCATTTTTGCGTTTTGCTGCCACCTGTTTTATGTCCTTTGATTTTGGTTTTTTGTTTTCGTTTCGCCTCCAACGGTAATGGAAAGGCTGAGGGTTTGGGGTGGGGCAGGGATTCTATTCCAGGCTCCTCACGAGGTAAAGTACAAAGCTATGAAGCCCGTACATACACCAGGCTTTTCTGAGTGAAGCATTTTCTTTTCCATTTCTTTATCAGGGACTGGAGAAGAGAAAAATAAACTCATTTAACACAAAATTGGAGTTCCCTAGAGATAATCAGAAGATTCCATGGGTTGTTGGGTTTTTTTTCTTAACAGGGTTATTGAGCTATAACTGGCATACAATAAACTGCATTTAAGTCCCTAAGCGCCCTGCTGTTGGCGTGTCTGTGTTCAGTTTGATGTGGCCCCAGCTCACCCTTCAGAGGGACATTCCAAGCCCTATAGTCCACTTGACTCTAACGAACGCTAGAGTTTCTCCTTTTCTTGTTCTTCCCTTAGGGTTAAATTTTGCCAAAATCCAGCAAGCAGTTCCTCCTCTCTTACCTCTCCTGGTTGAAAGAGAAGATGCCACAGAGTCATGATAGAAGAACATTTTAGGAGTGCCATGTGCTGGAACATTGTAAATACATTTTTCACTTAACCTTCTGAACAATCATGTAAGGTGCTATTACCACACCAATTTTGCAGTTGAAGAAACTGAGGCACAAAGAGTTTCTCTCAATTGTAGTATGTTGTGGAGCCAGGACTTGATACATGCAGTAGACCTCTGTACCTAAACTTTTAACCACACACTTGACAGCCTCCCACAGCCTCCAGCTCCATCCAGTATCCTGGGCTGGGGTGGGGAGCACCTGAAGCTTTTGCCACCCACACTCAGGGTGGCTGTGCCCTTAGAAGTTATCTCTCAGTGCCCTTCAGAATGCTAGAGCTCCAGTAGTTAGAGACGTGGTCCCCAAGTTCTCTTCAAAAGTCCCCTGTCATTAAATATTTATAAAGATTTTTGATTATTAAAGTTACAAATAAATTTCCTGTCATAGGCATGACAAAAATGCGCAAGGTTTTTAAACTTATTGAAAAGAATATAAATTCTTAGGTGATTAGTTCACCGTCATTTTTCTACACCATCTTTGGCTTCTAGCCCTAGCTATGTCCATTTGAACACCAAATTGGAGGGAGGGATGGAAGCAAGGAGGAAAAGATGAAAGGGGAGGGGAGAGAAGAAAAGAACTAGGAACTTGTCGGAGGAAAATGTCATTGGACAGGAGAAAGTATCTTTCAGTGATTCACAGCAGGTGCTTAGATTTCATCTACAGCATGTAATTCTTAGAGTTCACTTTAAAAAAAAAAAAAAAGTCTATGTCACTTTCTCCCAGAGGCCTGCTGACCAATAACGACTCGTTCTGGATCCACCCTTCAGACTTTCCTGGGCCTTCTGCCCCTGAGAGCAGGCACTGCTTGTAAACAATTTGATAAGTTTTGACATATGTGTGCACCCATGAAACCATCATGACAATCAAGCTAGTAAAATATTCATCACCTCCTAAAGCTTCCTCCTGTACCTTTGTAATCTGTCCCTCTCACTCCTCACCACACCTCACCTCCCAGGAAACCACAGATCTGCTTTCTGTAACTACAGATTATCTGCATTTTTAGAATTTTATATAAATGGAATCATAGTGTCCACTTGTTTTTTTGGTCCAGTTTGGTTCATTCAGCATAATTATTTTGAGATTTATCCATGTTGTTGTGTACATCAATAGTTCTTTCCTTTGCCTTGCTCAGTAGTATTCCTTTATGTATATTTATACCACAATTTGTTTATCCATTTGTGTGGTTTCCAGTTTTTGACTAGTATAAATATTACAAATCCTGCTTCGAGGATTAGATTAGTCAACTTGGTTTGCATAACAAAATTCCATAGACTGGGCGGCTTAAACAGCAGACACTTATTTCTCACAGTTCTGGAAGCTGAAGGACCAAGATCAGGGTGCCAGCGTGGTCACTTTCTGGTGAGATCTCTGTTCCTGGCTTATGGTGGCTGCCATCCCACTGTGGTAACATGACCTCTTCTTTGTTCAGAGGTGTGTGGGAGAGCATGAGGAGGAACTCTTCTGTTAAGATACTAAACCTATCCTATTAAGGCCTCATTCCTATGACCTCATTTAACCTTAATTACCTCCATAGAGGCCCTATCTCCAAATACAATCACATTTGGGGATTGGCTTCAACAAATAAATTTGGAGGGGATGAGGGCAGCCCTGTGGCATGGTGGTTAGGTTCAACGTGCTCAGCTTTGGCAGACCAGGTGCATGGGTTCAGATCCTGGGCACAGACCTATACCACTCGTCAGCCTTGCTGTGGTGGCAACTCACGTATAAAGTGAAGGAAGATTGGCACGGATGTTAACTTAGGGCTAATGTTCCTCAAGCAAAAAAAAAAAAGAAAAAAGGCAGATTGGCAATAGATGTTAGCTCAGAGCTAATCTTCCTCAGCAAAAAAAAAAAAAAAAAAAATTTGGAGGGAACACAATTCAGCCTATAACAAGGATCCATATCTTTGTATGGACATTTGCTTTTATTTCTTTTTAAATAAAAAAGAATTGAATGATTGGATCAGAAGATATACAAATGGCAAATAAGCTCATGAAAAGATACTCAACATCATTAGTCATGAGGGAAACGCAAATTAAAATCACCTTAAGATACCATTACAGATCTAATAGAATGGCTACCACACCACAGTACCAAGTGTTGGTGAGGGTGAGGAACAATTTGAATTCTCATACACTGCTGGCACCAGTGTAAGATGGTACAACCACTTTGGATCACACTTTGGCAGTTTCTTAAGAAGTTGAACATACACCTTCCACGGGATTTTGGAGGAAAACTTTCTGCCTAACCAGAGAAACAAATTAACAAGATACTATTCAAACACATTTTTTTCCAGGAAGATCGTATAGATTTTCAACATGTGCATAACATAATACAGTCTGTTTAAAACCTTGTGTCAAAGCCTTTGATCTCTTTTCAGAGATTTTTTAAAAAATATTTTCTTTGGTCAAGATGACATTTTGTCATAATAAGCCTATGTAGATGAGTCAAATGACAAACAAATTCAGAGGAGATAGAATTCTATGGAAATATGTAGACCATCTGTGAAGGACTGAAGGAACCCTCCTCCTGCAGGAAGTGATTTCACTTTACATGAAACAGGCCCCAACCCCTGGCTGAAACATGCACTTCAAAATGCCAGACAGAATTCTTTATAGAGCACCATATTCTTCTCAGGAAGATGTGTTTAAACAACCCATGTCTTCTGTCATCTTTTTATAATTTTGCATTTTCCAAACCTCAGAACGTTAACTTGTAATTTGAAAAAGGAAAAACATTGACAGTAAATAAGTCAATAATTTAATTACTTAAACACCCAAGGGCAACGCAGCGGAATCACCAGGAAAACTTGTTAAAACACAGATCGCTGGCCCCACCCCCAGAGTTTTGGATTCAGCAGGCCTGGAGCAGGGCCTGAGGATTTGCATTTCTAAGCTCCCAGGTGATGCTGATACTGCTGGTTGGGAACCACGCTGTGAGAACCACTGCTCTAGAGATTATCTTTCCAAAAATTAATGAAAATTGCTCCTAATTAACTATGAATAATTTTTTAAAAGGGTGGGAGGTCTGTTCTTGACCAGGAGCCTCCCTATTCCTCTACCCCATCCATCATTACCTCATTAATGCCTGTCCAGGAAGAGTTTTGAAGACCCTGCCGAGTAGGTTACATCAGAAAGAGTAGTTTTTAAGGAAGGGAGATAGCCCTGTTTTAGTTTCATTATATTACCGCCTAGTCTCTTCAGACACTTTACTCTTTTTCTAACATAGTATGTGCCCAGGCACATCCAGTTTTTAAGACCATCCTGCCTTCTGACTCACTTCATATGTATGTCGTTAATCGGCTATCCTCTCTTCTAAGTACTGAGGCCTTAGATCCCAATTTTTGAAATACCTCAAGGGTGTTACCCACACTTCAAGGGAAGTCATCTCCCAAGATGGCAATCTAAGCTGTTTATTCATTCTTGGGCTCTCCATATAAATATTCTGTGGGATTTCCTGAGAATTCTTATTTTGCACTGTTTTTAATCCTTGTTGGTGAACGCATTGCTATGGTTTGTATTTAGGATAAATGGTTTGGAACTTTGGCTTTGAAATACTCTGGTATCCCCTTCTCTGTTCAAATGGAAACTACCAAGAAATGGGGGCAGGGGAGTTAGCTGATAAGTCTAGTCCCTTTGGAAACATTTTTGAGTTTTTTAAACGACAGATTAATATCCTTTCCCTACTTGTTTGGGAGAGAGTCCAAAGATGGGCAAGGGTGGGTGAAATGGGTATTTTTTACACATCGTTGGTGGAACTGTACATTGATTCAGGCTTTCTGGAGTGCAATCTGTCATAAATACAATAATTTAAATATGCATACCCTGTGACCCAGAAATTCAATATCTAGGAATTTATCTTTATCAAATAATAGACACAGATGTATGTAAAAGATATTTACTACAGCATGTTTATAATATTGGAGCTTTTTAATAGGGAGTTAAGTTAATTCTAGCGTATGCACATAAAGAGTACTCAGCAGCTGTTAGAAAAGATGAGATGGATGTATACACACTGACATGGAAAGTGACCTAAGGTAAACGGCAAGGTAAAAAAGAGCAGCTCATATAATAGGGCAAATAGAAAGGTCCATTTTTATTTGTTTTTAAAGGAAAATTTGAACTTTTTAGAATGAGCACGAATTGAAAATGAAAATAGATTTTTTTATTAAACAAAAGAATACTATCAAATTTCTGGTTAATGAAATGGACCTTCATTTAAAAGTTAATTCCTTTTCTAGAATTTAACCTGGGTTCTAATGTGTTGATTATTTTACCTGGTTCCCCATCAAAGGATGGGGAAAGTAGCTTCTAGCTATCCTGCAATTATTCTGATTTTAAGTCAGACTAGCCATGTGACCTTAAAGAAGCCCTGTCATCCCTCTGTGCCTCAGCACGCTCTTCTATAAAATAAGAGACCTGGGGCTTGTATTCTGGTGCTTCTAGATCTTCGTGCTCAGCATGCTGCTTTCCCATCCCTTTCTTCTGGAAACAACACTTTGCTCTTCCTATAAAAGTGGTATCCAAGGGAAGGAGCAACCCAGTGTAACATCTGGCAAAGAAACATCTGGAGTAGATGACCTCTGTATTCATGTCTAGCCTTCTGAATATGATGTTAAGTTGCCCAGAAAAACTGAAAACAGTCAGTTCATAGGTGGTTGATGGACAGGACTAGAATGGAGACTTAACATTTTATTGTGTTCCTTTTTGTACATTTGGAGTTTTGTGTACAGTTATTCTATACAGGTGTTACCTAGTCATTACATAAATATTTTAAAGTCATTTTTAAAAAGGCAAAGTATAGGGGCCACCTGGTGGCACAGTGGTTAAGTTCGCACACTCCGCTTCTATGGCCTGGATTCACAGGTTCAGATCCTGGGTGCAGGCTTATCATGGTGGAGCCATGCTGTGGCAGCACCCCACATAAAATAGAGGAAGATTGGCATAGATGTTAGCTCAGTGACAATCTTCCTCAAGCAAAAAGAGGAAGATTGGCAACAGCTCAGGGTCAATCTTCCTCAAAAAAAAAAAAGGCAAACTATGGTTTATGATCTCATCTTTTTTTTTTTTTGAGGAAGGTTAGCCTTGAGCTAACTACTGCCAATTTTCCTCTTTTTGCTGAGGAAGACTGGCCCTGAGCTAACATCCATGCCCATCTTCCTCTATTTTATACGTGGGACGCCTACCACAGCATGGCTTTTGCCAAGCGGTGCCACGTCCATACCCAGGACCTGAACCAGCAAACCCCAGGCCGCGGAGAAGCAGAACGTGCAAGAACTTTACTGCAGCACGGGGCCAGCCCCTGATCTCATCTTTTTTAGTGGGCATGCAGACAGTAAGGACTGGATTTATATATGTGAAAATATCAACAGTGATTTTCTCTTTGAGGTAGTACCATGAGTGAATTTTGTTTTCTATGATTTTATTTATTTTTATAAATTTTCTTCCATGAATATCACTCCTGTGGCCCAATAAATCTTTTTGATTTTAAGCATTAATCTTATAAAATAAACAAGGTAAAATAAAGAACACTAGAAGGCCAAATGAGCACATCAAAACAAGAGGGGGCAAAGTTGCCACAAAATCTCTATTAGCAATCATGTCACCTGGCACAGACAGTGCTCCGTGGATGGCCTGTGAATCGCTGACTTTCAGCCCCTGAATCCTCACGCCCTCTCCCATTCTGAGCTGTTTTCTCAGCTTAAAAGCCCTTCTCTTTCCAACACCTCCACCTGCTGCCCCATTTTCATCTCGGTAGGTCCCACTTGCTGCTCAGGTATCCACTTTGCTGTCTCTCCTCTAGGAAGCTCCCTTGACTCCCAGGGCTGGGTTGGGTCGTGATCCAATCTGCACTATTACCCCCCTTACTAGACTGTAGTTCCTGAAATCAGGGCCGTGTTGGACTCTTCACTGTTGTACCTCAAGTACCTGGCACAGTGCTTGACAGACAATAGACTCTCAGTAAATATGTGTTGAATGAATGAGGGAGATCACGTGTACAAGCTTCATTTTAGGCATCCTAGGTGCACATTTCCTTTGAGCACCCTTAACTGGACTCTAGCTTGGTTCTCTTCTAGAAAACTCTTACTTTGCCAGCTATCCATCCTCTTAACTGAAAGCACCTTTTGTTGATATGGTAGTAAAGAGCTGGAGTAAGCATACAACCATAGCTGTATATTGAAATATGCGCTTTACCCTGAGGCTTCTCATTGCCCTTCTCGTGTGTTACTGGGTTCTGTGGTTGGCACTTGGATCTCAGAAGTTTTGTGAGACATTCCCTTATTTTCTGTAGGAATTAACTTGGATGAGTAATTAGGGCAATAATAAACACTTCAGACCTTCTTTGGGCAAACTTACAAACCAGAGTTTACACTCAAGATGTGTTGAATAAATACCAAATGCTGTTAAAGGGAGCACTTGAGCTGATATCCAAGATGATACTGATGAAAGAGTTGCAATAATCTGTTTGTTTAGAAGTCTTTGTTGAGTTGCCCAAAATGAGGAGCGATCTCTAAAACTTCGTTTAATCTGGGTTTAGAACATGCTTTATTGATGTTATGATTATAGTTGGTGGTGGTGCTGATATTATAAAACAGTGGCAAGTAATACAATTACATAAGACCTGTACCATGTGAAATCTGGAAGAAACTTTAACGATCACCTAATCCCACCCCTTAATTATCTTATAGATGAAGGTATTGAGACACAAAGAGAAGAAATATCTAGCTCTTGGCAGAGCTGGGTTTGACCACAGGACTCCTGCCCTTAAGTCTTTATTAATTTTTTTCATTTATAATTCACTCCTTTTGACATAACACCACCCAAAACTCTAGGAAAGTCTGAAATTAATTTAAGCTTTGATGTATAGTCATATAATGTGTATATCAGTAGTGTAGATCTGCATATGCTTAGTCCAGGTTGTAGGTAGGATAAAGCAATATTTAAGAGGGGCTATATCTCCAACCATAATCAAATTACTATATTTCATTGAATCTAAGATGCCACCGATTACATTAGTAGCTTATTTTACTTACCACTAAGGAAGAAAGAAAAACACTTCCAATTAATTGAAGACACCATCAGTTACAGAAGTACTCCAATTTCAGAAATATTAACATGTGAAAAAAAAAGGTCATCTTGAAAATTGAGGAAGTATGGTGTTAATTAGGATCATGTTTATATTACTCTTTTCTGCTAAAATAATTGATTTAATGTTACTAATGTCTCCATATTAATACCATGTTCATTGGTAAATATAACTGAAGGATACGGGTACAAATATTTTTATGTAACAGATGTATATAAGAAAGAATGCATGTATATAATTTTTGGTAAATCAAGCGATAATCAGGATGCTTTTGGAAACCCAACTTAAACCAACCTTTAAAATAGAGTTTATTGCCTCACTGACTACAAATTTCAAGCATGATCCCAGAACAGTCTCTGATTCTCTTGTGTCCTTTCACCTCTACCACCTCCATGTACTGGTCTTGAACTCAACCTAGCTTCTCTTGAAGCATTCATATGTTGGAGCTGTTCCAGGACTCACATCTACTGTCCACACCACACAGAGCAAAGGGAGCCAACCATCCTAACTTTCTTAGTCGGAGGCCCAGGGTTCACTCCGATGGACCAGCTTGAGTCACAAGCAGTTCAGTGGAATCATTAGGAGCATAGATTCCAGAGCCAAACTGCTTGAGTGCAGAATCCAACCCAGCTCACTATTTACCAACTCTGCACCTCAGAGCAGTATAGACAGGGGGTTATAATAGCCCCTACCTCATGCAGTTGTTGTGAAGATTGAATGGACTAATGCAGTACTTAGAACAGTGCCTGGCACTTAAGAAACGCTGTGAAAGTGGATGATGATGATGATGATGATGATGATGTCGTCCATCCCTGAAGCAATCACCATGGTTACAGGGGGACTGTACTGAATGGCTTAGCCTAGGTTAAAAGGCGCCTCCAGAGTGACAGGGAGAATTTGCTTCTCTGGAATCACATGGGTCCCCAAATAGGGGCACTGAGAAGGAATAAGTAGGCAACTGCGGCATAGAAATCAAGCAAGAGTAACCAACAAGTATCCACTACACAAATCATGGTTTAAATATGCAGGTTTGTTTGAAAAATCATACTCTAAAATGAAGACCATGTATTCTAGGTAAATAATCATCTGTGTCTTATATATTTGACAAATATATATTTTCACATACCAACTTTTCATGTTATATAAATTATGCGTTTTAAAAGTGCTACTTATGGGCGGGGCCCTGGCCGAGTGGTTAAGTTTGGCGTTCCGCTGAGGCGGCCCAGGGTTTCGCTGGTTCAGATCCTGGGCGGGGACATGGCACCACTCATCAGGCCATGCTGAGGCAGCGTCCCACGTGCCACAACTAGAAGGACCCACAACTAAAATAGACAACTATGTACTGGGGGGATTTGGGGAGAAAAAGCAGAAAGAAAAAAAATAGATTGGCAACAGTGGTTAGCTCCTGTGCAAATCTTTAAAAAAATAAAAAATAAAAAAAAAATAAAAGGGCTACTCAGACTCCCCTTCTCCTCACATACTTCCTTCATTTTACTACTCGGTCAGTATACATTGACCATCCACTGTGTACAAGGCTTAACATTGAACACACTGGACACAGTCTCTGCCCTCATGGAGTTTGCAGTCCTATAGAATGATAACTCTTAGCAAGTATTAATCTTCCTTTAGCTAGATCACTATGATATCAAGTAAAAGTGCAAATGGACCCTAGAAAAACATGTGGATATTTTGGTTGAGCAGATTATTTTTTACTAGAGTATTGTAATTATGAGTGTATTTTGTGTGTCCGTCTCCCCTGTTAGATTCTGAGCTGCATGAAGTTTTTCGTTTGTAACACCTGGCACATCATACATATCCACAGATTTTAATTAATTAATTTAGTGCATACTCCAAAAAAGTAGTATGCACGGCTGGAGTGGGTAGGAGGAAGGTAGGAAGAGGCCATTCCTGAGTATTTATCCAAAAGATACTTCTGATTTTGCAATTTATAACTTAAAGTTTACCTTCCTGTTATCTATATATCAAAGCAAAATGCAGCATATAATTTACCTCTGAAACTAAACCCAAATTTTTAGCTGGGCATTTTCCCCCAAATTCCCTGCCATACAGGTCTGGCCATGTGGCCCAGACCTGGCTGATGAGACGTAAGTGTTGAGTATTAAATGGTACTTCCTGAGAGTTTTTTAAAAGTCTTCCTGAAAGTCTTTAAAAAGAAGGAGGGAGACATGCAACATCTCTGTCCTCCCCTCTGGTGGCTGGAATTTGAATGTAATGGCTGGGGCACAAATAGCCGTCTTAACACAATGGAGGGGGCACAGGGAAGGAGCCTGTCCCCTGCAAGTGTGGAAGCTGCACACCAGCCTTGGGCAGCCTGTCTCTGGGCTTCTTTAGGAGGAAGGAAGAAAGAAACATCCACCTGTTCAAACCCCTGTTGTTTGTTTTTTGGGTTTGTTTGTTTGGTTGGTTGTTGATTGTTTTTTGTTACAGGTGAGTAAATGTAATCGTAATTGAAACCCACACCCACTATTTAACTGTGTGATAACGGGTACCAAATAAACAATCTATATCTCTTTTTTTTAAGGACCACTTGCTTATTTGCTATATCCTGCTCCTTGGAAATAAGTTTTATCTAGTATTGAATGAAAATATTTAACTTCTCTGATTCTGTGTGTCCTTAAAATTAGTAAATTCCATTTCTTTGAAAATCTATAACTCAGACTTCTTAATTCAGAAAGAACTAGGAGGAAAAGAAGGATTTCTTCTCCTGCAAAAGTCACCGTGGCCACCTCCGATAGCAGCGTGTCCTGTCCTTGCCCCTCCTTTGGCCTCTCTGGGCTTGGGGAAGCAGAAGGGGAACACAAAGAAAAGTGGTGTCAGAGGATGTTCCGGAGTGGCTTGTTGTTCCTCAGAAGTTATTGTAATTAGCTTTTTAAAATCCACAGCCCTTTTCTCCAGGTTCTGTTACATAATTAACCTTCACTTGAGCTTCTAAACCCTGTGACAGAGTCAGGACCTGTGTTATTATCCTGACAGTCGTGAGGTTGAGTAAACTAGAGCTCAGAGAGTTGAGAGGAATTCCCTAGCAAGTGGTGTTGCACCCAGGCTCTTTTCTTCCAGTAGGGCATGCTCTTGTTGCCCACACACTCATAGCTCTGAGCCAATAGAGTAATTTCTCCTTTGTTCAGTAAAGGTGAAAGAAAACAACGATATACTTAGCCCCCTCAGTCTGATTTAACAAAGGCTCTCATGGGACCGTCTGAGGTTAGACAGTCGATATCCATCCTATTTTTCCTTTTTTGGTTTTCAGATTTTGCGAGCAGCCTTTGGTAGAAGAATTGGGGGTGGAGGGGATTAAGGCACAGCAGGACAGCCTTATTGATATTTCAGTCTCTTCCTAGACTGAGCTCCTGAATGACCGAGGACCCTGCATGCTGGGCTGGCAGACCCCCTGACTGATTGAACCTGCCAGCATCCTTCAGCTGGCACCCTAGCAGACATATGGTGTCAGGGTCAATATTTACCTTCATTTGATGCATGCAGTGCTTCATCTGTTTATTTATTTATTCAGCAGACAATTAGGCTTCATGGAGCAAAATCCCTTTGTTGTCTACCTGGGTTACTGAATATCAGAACCGTGGAAAACAGCTTTCAGACAAGACCATCAAACACTTAGTGTGCAATGTTTTGCATACAGTTGCTTCTCCTATGAGAGGAAATATGAATACACACATATATACACACATATATATGCAAAAATAAATATTGGGAATATTATATATAATATGTAATATATGATATATGTAGTTGAGACTATTAATAATATATCACATATATTATTTTAGAAACATTATATAATATCCTTTTAAATTTAGACATACATCATGTCAATGTGTTGTTGGCGTTTTGGGTAACTTTAAGAGGCTTTTGTGACAGAAAAGATTATTCAGGAACTTTGTTGTTTGATTTTTTTTAAATAAGTAGTGTATTGAAGTTAAAAATGAAAAGTCTAGGTCTTTCTTGAGCTTTTAGGTCACTTACAAATCTTATTCTGTTCATAAAACTAACAAATTTTAACAATCACTTTTAAGGAAGTTTGATTCATGTATTAATTTAATATACAACAATTAATAAAAAATACCCTCAAACATTTTATTTTTATTTCTTTTCCTTCTTCTCCCCAAAGCCCCCCAGTACATAGTTGTATATTCTAGTTGTAGGTCCTTCTAGTTGTGCTATGTGGGACACCGCCTCAGCATGGCCTGATGAGCAGTGCTGGGTCTGTGCCCAGGATCGAAACAGACGAAACCCTGGGCCACCGAAGCAGAGCGCACGAACTTAACCGCTCGGCCACAGGGCCAGCCCCTACCCTCAAACATTTTAAACTGCATTTATACATTTTATTTTCATCTTAAATATTTCAATTATCTAAAGAACAAACAAAACCTTTTAAGAACCTAAATTACTCTTATACATGGATATTAAGCATGTTTTTTAAATGTTGTAAAATTCTTAATCCTGTTTTTAAACTTACTAAGATATCCTTATATTTTCTAAATTATAGTCACAAGTTTAAGTTATTCAGCTATAAATTTATATTGGAAACAAGGCTGCTTGTTCACTCTAGCAGGCTCAATTCTCCTAAATGTTACAAATACTTAAAGTACAAAATATGCATAGATCTCCTAACAAAAATTATTGATTCCCTGGGTTTGCCTCTATACTTAATTCTAAATCTTCTTGAGATTAAAAGATGCTTAGAAACTAAGGAAATAGGGGCCAGCCGGGTGGTATAGTGGTTAAGTTTGCACGCTCCTCTTTCGCTGCCCAGAATTTGGATCTTGGGTGTGGACCTACACATCACTTTTCAAGCCATGCTGTGGCAGGCGGCCGACATATAAAGCAGAGGAAGATGGGCATGGATGTTAGCTCAGAGCTAATCTTCCTCCAAAAAAAACCCCCAAACCTAAGGAAATAATGTCATCCCAAATAATTTTGGCGTTATAGTCTTATAATAACATTTCTTCAAGATCATAGATGTTAATTGGGACATGAGGTTAGGGGGTGGAAATATGCAGCACCATTTTCCTCCCCACCCCTATGGTCAGTAAGCCCCTTCTCACAGTCACTATGTCGACTCCAAGTGACTGGGTTTAAGTCTCTCCTGACCCACAGGAGCCTGGGACAGCCTGTAGTAGGATGTGCTAAAATCTTTTCTCCCTTGACCTCCTGTTCCCACCCCTGGCACTTGAGCCAGTAACCCAGGAGAAGGCTTCTTTCTCTGCTTCAATTCATAACCTATCCAAATAATCACAAGGTTCTTCCTATTTCATCTACAACCTCCCAAATCTCTCTCAAATCTGGCCCTCCTCTCCTTCCCCACAGCTGTTGCCTGAGTTCAGGGTTCATCATTCTTCTTGCTTCTGGTTACTCGGTAGCCCCCTCGCCAGTCACCTGTTCCAGGGCCTCTACCACAAGCCCTCTCTTTCAATCATGATGATAACAACTCCCCCGCCACCACTATCCACCACCGCTGCCATTTACCAATGTCTTCTGCACACCAGGCAACAAGCTAGATGATCTACCTGTGTTATCCCACTGGCTTTCACCAGAGCCCTGCATCAAACAAATTATTAGCCTCATTTTAAGATGAGTAAATTGAGGCTCAAAGAGGGTAAGTCACTTTTTCAAGGTCACACAGCTAGTATGTAGATAAATCAGGATTTAAACACAATGCTCGGCAGTTCCCCAAACAAGTCTTGTCTCCCTTCTCTACCTATAACACTCCTACTATTTTTCAAAACTCTATTCGTGGATCTCTTCCTCTGAGAAGACTGCCCCGCTCCTGACCCTGGTCTGATTTCGGTATCTCAGCCTTGGTTTTCCATGGTACTTTCTACGTTCCTTTATCAGAGCAATAAGCATACTTCACTGTAAATGATTCACTTATACTTCTTTACCTTTCCAGTGTCAAGGAAAATACACACAATAAATAAATGGGGGGAGCGGGAATGGGGATTGAAGGAATCAAGCAAACAGCTCCTCGTGTGACTCAAGCACAGATTTTAGAGACCAAAAGACTCCATCGCTTACTAGCACAGTGACCTTGGGCAAGTCATTTAACCTCTCTGATCTTATCTCAATGATTAAATGAGAATAATAATTCTTCTTCCTGGATTTTGTGAGAATAGAATTAAAATATACATAGCACTAGGCATACTCTTGATACGTGAACAAAAAATTATAGCTGCCATTATGATATTGCTATGGTTATTGACTACCAAAGAAGTTGTTTCTGAGTAGGTGGTGTGAAAGAGCTAGAGTATAAAAGTAAAGGATCCCACAGGCGGGAGTCAATCCACTCTAGGGACCAGCTGTAACTCTGATTTAAAAATCTGCTTCCCAGCTCTATACACAGCTTCCCCTCAGCCCAGTCAGAGGAAGTTGAAAGCTCCCCTTTTTCATGGTTCATTCTAATTGAAATCAACATTTCAGACATTTACTGAGCACCCACTGCATGCCAAACACCGAGCCTTGTAGAGGATATAGTAGTGAGAGAACAGGCATCTCCCCCCAGGAGTTGGTTCTGGTTCTCCTAGGGAAAAGACCAACTAACTAATGCACACTTGGTGCAGACGAGGATGAGGGCCATCACTGGCCCCTGTGGACCTGGGAACACACAAAGGGGTGAAAAAGAAGAGACAATCAGTGCAATCAGATGGGTAATTCATCCGCCCAAGGCAAGTATGGTTTGTGGAAAGCCCAAAGCAGATAGCCTATGAACTACTAAGATTTTGGGCCAATCTAAAGAGCTCTTAACATGTAAACTTTACGTGTTTGGGTAACACGGATTGACGTAAATCAAACCAGCTTCTGCCCCTCCATACAGCGACTTCTGTGTAGGTCAGGAATCGAATTGTTACAGAACTTGAATCTCTGTTCTACTTTATGCTCTTCTAAACACTTCTTTGTGGATTATTTCATTGGAATCTCATAACTGAACATGACACTCCATACTTTCTCCTCCCAAGCCAGTTACTACAGTTTACATACAGTTTATGTAAATGATTGCCTGTGATGTATGATGTGACAGGCCTGGGAGACACAGATTCCAAAAGCTCTCCATCTTCCAGAAATTTCACCATCAGTAATACATTCATTTGGGTTAACAACTGACTCCAGAAAGGTCATGTGTTAAGTTGGCTGTCTTGAATATTTTGGTGTGATCTAGTTAATTATCTTCTTTAATAACTAGAAGAAAGTACAGAATAGCAAATTTGCATTGAACACCTACTATGTGACAGACTCAAGGTTAGAGGCTGGGACACAATAAGGAATAGGATGTAATCCCTGCCCTCAGTGGCTCACAACTTAATGCCTGGACACTTCCCATGCCTGCGGCACTGCTGGAAGGAGCCAGGTTTGCTGAGGCCCTACAGTAGAGATTCTGGATAATTCAGGATAGCATGAGGGCCCAGACCCAAAAGGTAAGAGAATGATCTTAGTATAAATTTTAGCTATTTTACAATTTGATCTGGGGTGGCCTTGTTTCCTGGACTTCCCTAGTCTGCCCTCTCCTCTGCCTCCTAAGGCATCTGCAGTATACCATCCCAGTCTGGAGTATTCACTTAGGTGGCCTGTCAACTTCGCATCCTGCCTCGATAGTACGCACTCCTCTGAGGCCTGCAGCACCAATGTCAGGCCCCCATTTTCTTCACAGCCAGTTACTTCATCTCCCTGCCTTCAGCCCTTGACTATCCACCACTCTTTCTCCTCTGTAGCCAGAGCGTCCTTCTGAAACACTAAATCTGATCTTCATCACCTTCTAGGTCTGATCTTCCCACTCCCCAAGTAAAACTCTGCCAGGGTTTCTCCTGCATATATGAGTTCCCCAGAACATGTACAGTTTGTGCCCTGTGTACTTTTCTCTACAAACCCCCATGCACTTGTGAGTTCAAGCCAAAATGAATCACAAGCCAAAGGAGAATAGGTGTACTTTTATTTTTAATAAATGTCACCAGATTTCTTTTCTCAAAGTTGTAACAACTCTCTCTCTCCATTGTCACTAGCTCCTTTTTAATTTTGCCATCCTGATGTGTAAAACATAGCATCTCGTTGTTTATTTGGGTTTTTTTTTCTTTGTTGGGTAGAGAGAGAGGAGAGGGGGGAGGAGAAGAAGCGGGAGAGATAAGAGGAGAGAGAGAGGAGAGAGGGGAGAGTCACTGTTGTTTAAATGGGTATTTTCCCCTGACCTCCAGTGAAGCTGAGCTTATTTGTAGATATTTATTGACGTAGGAATTCCTCCTATATAATTTGCCTATTCATAATCCTTGCTCAATTTTTACTGAGTGTTTTCCCTTTTCTTATTAACTTGTATAAGCTCTTTGTGATACTAACTTTTTAATTTTCTAGTAAAATAATAGTGTTTTTATGCCCCAGGCACTGTTTCCCCAGTCAATTGTAGGTCTTTCGATTTTGTTCATGTTATATTTTCTAAATATAAATTTATAAATGTTTTATGAATAATGGATAAATAAATGAGTGAAAGAGTTGAATGAATGAATGAAATGTATAAATTTTATCTGCCCCTAAAGACTGGCTCTGTGATCAGGGGCTGTTTCATCATAGAATTCCTTTGTCTTCTCTTGTGCCCCTTAATCTCCTGCTCCTTCCAACCACCACTCTCTGCCTTTTGTTTGGCCTGGTAGTAGGTATACCAGAGACACTTAACAAATGCTTTCAGCATGAGAAGAATGCCTTTCTCTTCCTCAAGTGTTGGGCTTTGGAAAAGGCTCAGGAAACACACACTCAAGGAGGGAACAGGAAATGCTTCTTGTTTCATGAATTGTGTGGAGGGAACAGTTATTAGTTACCTTAAAATGATACACCTAGCACTTAGCAACATAAAAGATCTTGGAAATGAGACATTAAAATTTTAGTGTTATTTCTTTAATATACCGGATCCTTCTGGGAGGACTTTAAAATCCCTTCTGGCTTATTTATGAAGCACCAACCAGCCTACAGGACTCTAGAAAATTTCTTCCCTGTTCCAACTTTCACAAAAGGGAGCAGAATCCATGACAATTGGGCAAAGCAGAATGGCAGAAAAATACTAAACCAGAATCAGAGAGATTTCATCCCAAGCATGGATTAGATAATTTTCCTTTAATTTTATGCTATGCGTTTGAATTTATGCCAGTATACCCCAGTGTATTCAAGATTAAATTATTCCCTCAAGATCCCCACCCCATTCCTTCTGCTACAAAACAGCCTCTACTGCTCTTTTCTTGCATGCTCCCCCTACCGAAGTTTTCCTTTAATAGTCCTTTCTCTTGAATGACTCATAAATTAAAATCAGTGCATTTGGGACACTTTGTGTGTTACTTGCAGATAAAACACTTAAGTGTTTCATTTGGAATCAAACACAGTTTCCTGAGGAAATAACTGAAATCACAGAATTGTTGAATAAGCTGATAAGCAAAATCAGGTCGCCGGGCAAAAGTCATGTCTTTTCGAACAAAGACTCTAAAGCAGCTTTAAAAAGACACACAAACAGAAAGGCCTCGGTCCAGAAATCACTTAGTTTAGGCCCTAAATTCCAGGCTGTAGGCAATGGAAAAATAAAGGTTTCAATAAAAATGAAAAGCAGGACCAGGTTCAGCAAACTCATCAGGAATAGCTACAAAAGCCCCTTCCCCGGAGATGGATTCATGACATCCGGCTTCAGTGGTTCACCTGTCTCCTGGCTGGAAGCAGAGGTCCAGGCAAGATGATCAAAACACTGGGCCATAACTTATTCTAGCCCGAGGATGAACATTGACATCAGACTTTCGTGAGCCTTGAGCAGGATCGATTCGTTCCTTATTTAATGAATATTTAGAGAGCACATACTCTACCAGCAATACGCTAGGTCCTTGGGGCGGGGTTTGAGGGTGGGGGTAGCCAAGTCAAATGCCCACAGAAGCCAGGCAGATAGCATAAATGAGGCAGGCCAGGTGGGAATTGTGACTTGTGGTAGACTGAAGAGCAGAGGCTCCATTTAAAAGAGGCTGCCTTTATTCGGCTCCATTGATTATTTCCAGAAGGGAACAGGAGATCAGTATCGCCATGTTTTCCAGTTTTCAAAAAAAGAAGGCTCAAGTCCCAATTTTGTTGTGAAATGTCTTCTTTTTGAAAATTGGCAGCTAATTACAGTTTTTTATTAAATGCTGTGTCGGCAAAGCAAAACCAAATTTGCAGGGCCAAATTTGACAAGAACAGCCAGCTTACAACCTCTGACATAGAACGTTATATAGTATTTCACAACACAGGCAGTGAATTTTAAAAAATGTTGCTATTTCCCTCTCCCACTCCCCTCTACTTTTGGAAATATCTGAAATATGGGACAGCTACTCTTAAAATATGTCTGGCATAAAACAAGGTTTTTTTCATGGTTGGAGTACGATACTGGAAATCTCTCCCCACCCTACGCCCCTCCCACCATGTGGAATATCTAGGATTTCCTATGCAATGACTGAAAAGATAGGAACCTTTCTAATCAAGTGTCCTTGTCATCTACACATCATTGGTCCTCTGATTAACTTTTTTCCCCCAGAGCTGTCTCAAAATCTAGATGCCACCTCTTTGCATATTCTGAAACTCAAGCCCTCCTGGAACTGCAAGTCCTCACTGATTTTTACCAAGGGGAAGATAACTTTTTTCCTTTCCTTTTGCCACCTTCTCTCTCTCTACTCCTGGAAAGTCTCCTTCTCTTTGTCTGCAGCCCCAGCCAGAGTGATGCACCCACCCTGGCACTAATGCTAGCCCGTACTGAAACTGTGTGCAAATTAGGAAAAGAGACCCTTGACTCGAGGCATTTTGCCAACACTTGTTGGAATATACAAATCTCTGACTCCTTCATGAATGGGCTCCCTTAGAGTTGTGCAGTACACAATCACACAACCATAGGGATGGCCTTGTGCCCAACCCCTCCCGGAGCATTTTCTCTCTAATCCATCCTCAAATTCCTTTTCTTTTGGCACCTCATAAACACATGGTCCTTGGTTTTCAACTTTCTGTTTTCACAGTTAATCAACCAGTCAGTAATGAAGGACCTAAACTGTGTGCTCCACTCCCACCCCCAGGTCTGGATCTTAAAGAATTGACAGGCAGAGCCACCTTTACTGGGCTATGTGAGAGGGATGCTGTGAACAAACTGGAACAGAGGGGGATAAGTACGTGGCATGCGGCTGCTTCCCAGGGATTCTTGAGTCCAGCCTTCAGAAAAGAGACTGAAAGTTGGAAGCCACAACTGCAAACTAGTTCAATCTACACTAAGACATATTTTTGTTTGTTTTTGTTTTTGCATGCATATTGTTTTCTTTTTGGTTGTTGTTTTCTTAAAGATTGGGACCTGAGCTAACATCTGTTGCCAATCATCTTTTTTTTTCTTCTCCCCAAAGCCCCCTTGTACATAGTTGTATATTCTATTTGTGAGAGCCTCTGGTTGTGCTATGTGGGATGCCACCTCAGCATGGCCTGATGAGCAGTGCCATGTCTGAGCCCAGGATCTGAACCAATGAAACCCTGGGCCCCCGAAGTGGAGCACGCGAATTTAACCACTCACCCACAGAACCGACCCCCCGTATTGTTTTCTAAGGTTTGGATTTTAATGCATTTAGGACTTTAACCACTCGTCTCAATTGTCTTACATACCACGTGAATTAAGAAGTAGATTCAGCTGTTAAGACAAAGACCCAAAGTAACAGTGACTTAAATGAAATGAATTTGTTTTTCTCTCGTGTAATACAGTTCTAGCATAAACAGTACAGACCTAGGATGACAGATCCATGTTGCAAGGGACCCAGCCCCCTTCTATGTTACGTTCTAAGTTTGTCCGTCCCTAAGGCACTGTCCTCATCTGAGTGGTCCAACATGGCTGACTACCACCATGTACAGGTTCCTGTTGATGAGAAAAAGAGGAGGGGAAGCGGAGGGTGTGCCCATTCTCCAAAATGGCACAACCCAGATTTCTGCTCATATCTCATTGGCCAGAACTTAATCATGTGATGTCTTAGTCTGCTTAAGCTGCCATAACAAAGTACCACAGCCTGCGTGGCTTAAACAACAGAAAATTTTTTCTCACAGTTCTGAAGGCTGGGAAGTCCAAGATCAAGGTGCCGGCTGATTTGCTTTCTAATAAGGGCTCTCCTCCTGGCTTGCAGACAGTCACCTTCTTGCTGTGTCCTCACATGGGGGGGTGAGGCGGGAAGAAATCTCTTCTTCTTGTAAGGCCCCAGTCCTATTGGATTAGGGCCCCACCCTTATGACCTCATTTAACCTTAATTACCTCCTAAAGACCCTATCTCCAGATACAGCTGCATTGGGGGAGGGGGGTGGTTAGGCTTCAGCATACGAATTGAGTGGGGACCCAAGTCAGTCCATAGCACATGGCCTCACCTAGTTGCAAAGAAGCCTGGAAGGCACAGTGTGCATTCTGAGCAGGATTCTGTTACTAATATTGGGGGTCCATTAGTAGTTTCTCATAGAACCCAACTTTTTACCTTCTAGGCATTTCCTTTGGCAACACTGTTTTAGTATCCGTTATTTTATTTGCAGTTTTCTGAATCACAGCACCACAATCCTACTATATTCAGAAATAAATCTACTATAAAGGCCAACATAAACGATGTGTTTATTGCCCACCACAGCACTCCCCAGTGCTGTAAATGAATGTTAATTTAGCATCTCGGAGAACAAAAATGACCAGCGAGCTAATGTTAATTGTATAAAACCGTTTTAATTTAATAAAACTATGTAAAACAAAGGAAAGCAGTGCCATCTTTTGTTTTTCAACCAGTGACTGGCTCAGCTTCTGCTCTGTAGCCTTGTCACCTGACAGAAATGAGGCAAAGCTCAGAGACTCCTCGCTTGCTGCAGACAGCAGAACACATCCTGCAAAATCGGATTTTAAAAATATGCAAATTAAGGTCAAACAGCCCCACATCTGAGATTTAATGGTTAATCTGTTCAGACAGCTGCTTCTTGGCCATTAAATTATAAGGTGACTGAGTTCATTAAGATTTTCACACACAACTAACTCCTCAAATTGTATTCCATACTTCTCTAAGATTTTCATAGGCAAACCTAGTCAGATGAGCTATGGTTATAGCAGAAAGAGCCAATCTGTCGCCATTTGTTTTCCAGTAGACAAAGAGGCATTATTTTCAGGTTGATTAAAACTGGTCACTCAAGCCAAATTCCAGGATGAGGTCATGAAGATCAGTCACTGGGAGTTTATTGCCAAAGGCAACTGGGAAAAGAGTCCAGTTTTCTTTGCTGAAAGACATATTGCCAAAAATTCAAATTAAATTTTAAAATTAAGTTACCTTTATCCATCTTATTTTGCACACATTAAAAATAATGAAGACAAATACAGTCCTTAAACACTGAACAAGTATGGACTTTGTTTAATATTTACAAATCACTGGGTTAGATCAGGCATCGTTTATTATTATTGCTATTCTCTTTCCTCTGCTCTGACGATCTTCTCTCTTTCCTCTTCTTCTCTTTCCTCTTTTCTGAAATCTTATTTGTTGTATAAAACTACATATATAAGCAAAATAGTGTGGAACATGCTTCATTCTGCTCATACGATTTATTTAATATTATTTTGTTATTAAATATGAGAGCATTTTAATAAGTGATAACTTTACCACTCAAAGTTTCTCATATGCAGTATAATCTACTTTATTTCCACAGAACTGTCTAGCCAATGAATTAAAATTACTGTGAATTTGAGAAAAGATTCATAGTTGCGAGAGGTGGAGGGTAGGCGGGTAGGCAAAATGGTTGAAGAGAGTCAAAAGGTACGAACTTCTAGTTATAAAATAAATAAGTCATGGAGATGAAATATGTAGCATGCTGACTATAGTTAACAATACTGTATTGCATATTTGAAAGTTGCTAAGAGAGTAGATCTTAAAATTTCTCACCACAAGAAAAAAAATTCTGTACCTATGCATATTGACAAATGTTAACTAGACTTATTGTGGTGATCATTTTGCAATATATGCAAATATGGAATCATTATGTTGTATACCTGAAACTAATACAATGTATGTCAATTATATCTCAATTAAAAAACAAAGAAAAATATAGACAAAAATAAAACTTTCCTTGACCCTCCACAAAATAATAAGTAAAATTACTGTAAATTCTTAGGACAACTCTGAGTCTTGGACAGTGTGCATGTTCTGATAAAATCTCACAAACTGACAACAAATAGGGAAATGGCTCTTCTACCAAATGAGAATTCTTAATTGCAAAGTATTTTTAAGGGCAATTTACTCTTAATATAGCACATATAATATAAAAACAGGGAGCAGAATGAACTAGTATTGTTTGAACAATAAACACTAGCCATTAACACAAAATAATTTATTGCTAAAACCAGAAGTTGAAGGATCTTAGAATAAATTATTAATTTATGTGCTCTTGATTTGAAAAAAAAAGTGATCCGCTTTGGACTAAACTGCCTTTTCTAACCAGTAAGGCACTAAAATTCACAGAGCAAAAAATTACTTTCAGGCATAATTAATAAGAAAATTATACCTTGAATTATCACGAATTCAAAATGAAATAATTGTGAAACTTAAATGAATTCAATTGGTTCTTGGAATATACCCAAAGGAAATAAGCTTTAAAAAGTTTGAAAAAGTCTTATCTACAGGCTTTTTTATTTATAAGTAAAAAAAACTGTTAGTAATCTAAATATCTTTTTATAGGTATGGTTGTAGAGTCATTTAAAACTGCACTCAAAAGAATATGAAATAACATGGAAAATAGTTATGATAGAATGTTAAGTATAAAAAGGCAAATCCTTAGATTTTTTTCTTTCAAAGGAATGAATTACTGGGCAGGAAAATAATATTGGTTGTCCTTGACAGAAATTGAGAAAGATCCATGTTTGATGCCTCCTGGTCTAATGCTGTAATTTTAATAGTGAAATACAGCATTGCACACGGCAATTCCACTTGCCTCCGGTGACGCATTTACTTGAAATCCATACATATTAACTACTTCTCCTTCCAGTTTCTCCCCAGCATCCCAGGAGTAACAGGTTTATTGAATGTGCTGGCTCCACGGGGAGCAGCAGGAAGCGCCTTCATTTTTCTCCCACTTTGATCTGCGGATACCTCCTGTCAGATCCCCCTTCTCAGCTGCTGGGTGATAGCTGAAGCAGATTCCATAGAGTTGCAGTCCCTTTCAGATATTAAAAGGTTTTATTTTCAGACACAGTACTAACAAGTCCTGTGTGATAAAAATGAAAACTTTTATTTCTGCAGGTTCTCCCTGCCACCATCCACAGACTAGCAGTGGGGAAGAGGCACGGTCGACTTTGTATCTTCACAATTCCCTGACTTGGCCCCTCTACTTTCCCTCTCCCGTTCACTGTGCACCCTTTGGTTCCTCCAGGGTTGGAGGAGACGGCAGGGAGAAGACAGCTAAGGCGGCAAACAGGTCTGACCCGATGGGTGTTGTAACCAGGTGTTAGTGACCCCTGCATGGCAGATGCACCAAAGCTGGCTCTTTCTCTTTGGGGGATTCTTTGCGGTCTCCGCCCTCAGATACATCCATCACTATATGTACTTTGATGTGGGCAATTCACTCTCCAGATGGCTGCTTACTCCCACTACCCCAGATCCTGTTTCCAATGGAATGCCCACACTGGCCGCTGGCCCAGGGAATCTCCTGCACCTTGAGGGAAGACAGCCAACACTCCCTCAATTGCAGCCACTCACCTTGCCCTGATTCAGGGGCAGGTCCAGAGAACCTTGAACCTTGGAAGATGTCAGGCAGGAGTCAGGCCCCAGACCCTCCAAACTCTGGAAGTCATATGTCAAAATCTCCTGTGAATTCTCTCACCAGGCTCCACTCCAGCACCATTTCTTCCAAAGGGCTTACAGAGCCCCGTCACTTGGCTTGAAGTGGGAGAGGGTAGCAGCCTCTCTCTCCCACCGGGAGAGGAGAAGCCATACCACAGAGCTCAGCACCCACTAGATTTCCAAGAAATCCTCCCTCTCAGTCCTTCACTAAACCTAGAAGAGGGAGCAGAACCAGTTTTGAGTCACCTCTTATCAAGCCCTATTGAGATAGTCTAGGACGTCTCTTTAGAAAATGGAGGTACTTGTCATATACTGTTCTTAACTTTGTGGCCTCAATTTAAATTAAGAAAAATCCTGTTTTACTGTAATTAATAAATAATTTTCCTCTTCTGCCTCTGCTTGATTCCAATGGATTACCCTAAAAATCAAATGGCAAGTCAGTTTCAATTACTTCTGGTTTTGTGCTCAATCACTCCAAGATCCAAGAGGCCTTCTAAAATAGACTATATGAATGCTCAGGTCAGTCTGTTTTCTGCAGTGACTCATAACTGGGATTCAGACAGGACCAGGCTTGTCTGCTGAACTGGTAGGGCAGGACTGCCAGAGGGTTTGCTTTGTCTTGTTGCTTGGAAAGGAAAAAGGCAGGGTGCCCAAGTCCTAGAGGGAAGGAGATGTCGGGGAACATGGTGGAGCCTCAGTGATGTTCCCTTGGCAGGGCCCACAGACTTGGGGTTGAGTCTATGGACAGTGGGAGGCAGGCAGACACTGAAGGAGCTGTTTTCATAAGGGACTCTGCGTGACACTGTGAGACATGAGGGTGTAGGCAGTGCTGCTTCTATGCCCAGGTAAGGAAAGGGCATCTTCTCCCCAGTTAGGCACAGAGCACAGTGTGCCTTCCGAAGAGGGCAGCATGGCCAGTGATTTGCAGCTTCAGGGCTCAGGGGGCAGCACCTTCTGGACATCAGGAGAGTCTCAGTGGGCATTCATGACAGTGGCAGTGGATGTCAACAAGCTAGTTCCTGGCAAACTCCCCAAGGGAAGTTAAACTATGTATCGTCTATGTGCTTCAACCAGCTCCAAGTCCAGGTTCTCTGGATGATATCCAGTCCCTCTCCAAAGGTAGCTCTTTATGTTTAACCAAGTCAACGCTATGTGCTAACCCCATATGAAATAGTGGAGAGAGAACAGAATAACTTCAGTAAGAACTCCTATTTGGGAAAGGAGGGAGCACAATAGTCCCTGGACTATAGCATATATTCTCTCCTGCTGGACAGGAATAGCAAGGACTGCATACCACGGTAGTCCTTGGTCTAGCTGCCAGCTGCTCCAGTTTCTGATTTTGGGGGGAAAATCTCCTTTGCTCATCAATTTCCATGATCACTTTCTGCTTTCTGAAAATCTCCCTTTCTAATAACCCAGAACCACAATGGAAATTAAGGCTGTTCTAGTGGCTATACTTCTTTCTGATATGACTTTCTATTGGCATGAATTCTGGAGACTCAAAGATATTGAGAGCCATTCTTAGGGGTTTTCTGACCATGTATCTATCTCCTTAAAAAAACAGTAGGCTTCAATTCCATGGGCTCCAATGCCTTAGATCCATTCGAGTCATGGACTTTGGACATAGAACCTGGCCTTTGAACTTCTTTATCCTGCCAATAGGCCTGGGTGCCTGTGCAAGTTTTGTGGGACCCTTTTGGCCTCTGCCCCCAAGCAATTTAAAGCAATAGAGGTAGGGCAGCAACCATTAATCTGCCCCTTGTCTCTAGGCACATCCAAGCTGACATTCACAGTGAGTGATTGTCCCTGTTGCAAAGGGCAGGAGCTGCTTGAAAGGGCTCAGGGAGTTAAGTATCTCCCAAGTTCCACAGAATCCCAAACTATGGCTCTCGCCTCTCTGCTTTTGCTTGCACCAACATTAGATTGGAGAGAGAAGTTGGTTTTTTTCCCCAGATATTTTAGGGTCTATATCCAAGTTAAGCACTATAGATAGAATAGGCTCTCTTAGCAAAGTTGGGTTTTCTTCTCCCTCTGTCAAAGGGCCATTTATTGGGTCACTGATATTAATTGGGTGTCTAATTAGTGTTTACTATACTAGCTTACAGTTACAATTTATGTGCTAAGTGTAAAGGTACATCATGTTCAGGGTCAACCAAATAATTTGGAAAGTCCAGTAGAAAATGAAAATGCAGGGCTCCTTGTTCAAAAGCCCAAGAAGAAAGTGCCATTAAAGGTACTAAAATGTAAAGCTTTTTCTTTTCTTCTGTGGTCTCTCTCTCAACTTGTCCTATGTTTTTAGTTTTCTATTTAATATCATTCTAAGTAAAGAAAAATTAAAATTTTAAATTATTAGCATGAATTTTACCATTCATTTTTATATTATGTGGTGCTAGTTTTAAATGCAAATATAAGAACATTTAACTTGTATATGAAATCACTGAAATTACACTATTTGTATTTTGTAGCCCATCCGTGCATAGACACTTTTGTCTTACCAGAACTGTGGAAACACTACACAAAACTAACTCAACTGTTTTTATTTTGCTTCTTGATACGTGCATATTCTATTAACATTCTCTACCTTTGGCTTAGTGTTGAAGGAAGGAGGATGGAAAAGAGTAGGAACCATTGGTTGCCCTCTCTTTCTCTTTTCTTCTATGTCATAACTTTCAATGTTCATGGTTGGCAATACAGGGAAATAAGAAAGATTTGATAGAGTTCCTTGGTTGTTCATATTTCTTGGAATACCATTGCCTTCTTTGTACATTCAAAGCAAGTTTTGGTTTGAACAGAAAACATGGCCTCCTAGACTGTCAATGTCATTATTTACTCAGTTGTACATGTACCATGCTTACTTTGTCCTTGCTTTGAGCATTGCTCAACTCCCAAGCAGAGTGAGTCCACCAGAAATCTGTGCTCATGGGTCATTACAGACACTATGTGCAAACAAGGCAACAAGGAACGGAGGACACACATGTTGCACATATCTCCTCTGCTCTTGTGGGTGCTCTTTTGTTCTATCACAGTTTATTTACAATACATAAATTCAAAGATAAAAGTATTAAGAATTTCAACATGGCAGCAGTACAATGTTAAACGAGCAGAGCATTAAACCAAGCTTAGAGGGATCTCGTCAAGATGGCGGTGTAAGCAGACTCTGAACTCATCTCCTCCCATGAACACAACCAGGTTACAACTATTTTTGTAAAAATTACCCTGGATTGAAAACTGAAAACTGGATAAAAAGAACCCCCAAAACAAGGGACAGTCCTGACTAAGGCAGAAGAGGCAGAAATTCCTGCTGGAGAGGAAAAAAGCCACGTTTGGGAGCAGCAGAGCTTCTCAGCTGGCCAGGCGGGAGCCACCCTAAGGTATGCAGCCCTCCCTTGAGGAGTGAGGTCCGGAGTAGGTCCAATACTGCTATAAGCATCCTTCAGACTCAGCCCCACTGAGACTGCGGTATTACTGGCTGGCTTTGCTGGCGATTAACTGCAGTGAGGATACCCCCAGAAAAGCTATCGGCTAAAAGCCAAAAAGACCCGGGTCTTAAAGGGCCCACGCACAAATTCACTCACTACTGCAACCTAAAATTACCAGAGAGAAGGCTAACAGTCCTTTGGTGAAAAAAGACTCACCTGGTGGGCTCTGGGGGCATCTTGGTGAGAGGAGGGACCTCTCCGGAGACTGAGACATTGGTGGGGGCCATTGTTCTGAACTGGTCTAGGTGTGCTGACACGGACCCGGGTGGGCACCATTGAGGTTCATCCCTTGGCCTGTTAGCCCAGGGGTCTGCCACGCCCACTAGGGCACAGTTTAATCCAGTTCAGCCAGGGCAGGCAACCCGCCCTAGGGACTGGCCCCACCTAACAGCAAGCCCTCAGGCTACTTTTCAGCCTGCATTGACTGGGTGCCTTGATCCTCTACAGGCAGGCAAGGGTGTTTGCCTCTGTGGGGCAGGGCCTGTGTGTGGACCAGGTAAACTGTGGGGGGCACTGGTGGAGAGGTGGGGGCCTCTGCAGTGCGGCATTGGGATACACTCCATGGGGTTGAGAAGTTTGCACAGACCAGGACTGTGTTGACCCTGCGTGTGGTCCTGTAGGGGTGAAGCTTTCAGTGCAGAAGACGTGTGCTTCACAAATAGCCATAAAGAGGATCAGCTCCACCTTCCAAAGCCTGAAACAATTGAGCGCTCCCATGCCTAGGGCCAGCCCCACTCAGCTGCACTCCTAAGAGAACTGACAACAGCCTTGTAGGCCTGAGGCCTATCACAACTGTAAGCCCCTGAGCTTAGCAACCAGCTACACTGGGTACCAACCCAATTAAGAGGAAAACTGCAATAGGAGTGTGCTGATAGACTTTGTAGCCAACAGTGCTGAGGCTCCCCAAACCGGATTTACAAACAGCTGGCCAGGGAAGGAAAGACTAGACTCCCTGGGTACCTGCAGTGGGAGCAACCCTGCCACAGCACAAGTAGCACACAAAAGGGTCACTCCTGGATCTTCTGGACTGGTGATGAGAGGGAAGCACACTGCTGGGCCTCAGAAGGCATCTCATACATAAGTCCACTTCTCCAAGATCAGGAGACATAGCCAACTCACCTAATACATAGAAATAAGCACAGAGAAAGAGGCATAATGAGGAGACAAAGGAATACTTTCCAAGCAAGGGAACAGGACAAAACCCCAGAAACAGGACTAAATGAAACAGAAACAAGCGACCTACTCAACAAAGAGTTCACGCAAAATATCATGAGGATGCTCACAGATATTGGAAGAAGACTGGATGAACCCAGTGAGCTCATCAGCAAAGAACTGGAAGATTTTTTTTTTTTTTAAGATTTTATTTTTTCCTTTTTCTCCCCAAAGCCCCCCGGTACATAGTTGTGTATTCTTTGTTGTGGGTTCTTCTAGTTGTGGCATGTGGGATGCTGCCTCAGCGTGGTCTGATGAGCAGTGCCATGTCCGCGCCCAGGATTCGAACTAACGAAACACTGGGCCGCCTGCAGCGGAGCGCGCAAACTTAACCACTCGGCCACGGGGCCAGCCCCTGGAAGATATTTTTAAAAACCAATCAGAAATGAAGAACACAATGCTGGAAATGAAAAATTCACGAGAGGGACTCAATAGCAGAGTAGAGGATGCAGAAGAATGGATCAGTGAGCTAGACAAAAGACTAGAGGAAATCACGCAAGCAGAACAGAAAAAAGAAAAAAGAATTAGACAGAACGAGAACAGTCTAAGGGAACTCTGGGACAATATCAAGCTTGCTAACATTCGGATTGTAGGTGTCCCAGAAGGAGAAGAGAGAGACAAAGGGGCAGAAAATTTATTTGAAGAAATAATAGATGAAAATTTTCCTAACCTGAGGAAGGAAACAGACATCCAAGTTCAGGAAGCACAGAGAGCTCCAAACAAGATAAGACCAAAGAGGCCCACACCAAGACATATTATAATTAAAATGTCCAAAATTAAAGACAAAGAGAGAATCCTAAAAGCAGCAAGAGAAAGGCCACAAGTGACATACAAAGGGAAGTCCATCAGGCTGACAGCGGACTTCTCAGCCAAGAGCCTACAGGCAAGAAGAGAATGGCACGACATATTTAAAGTGCTAAAAGGAAAAAACCTACAACCAAGAATACTCTATCCATCAAGGCTGTCATTCAGAATGGAAGGAGAGATAAAGAGCTTCCCAGACAAGCAAAAATTAAAGGAGTTTATCACCAAGAAACCAGTTCTACCAGAAATGCTGAAGGGACTTATTTAAGTGGGAAAGCAATGACCACAAATAGAGATTTAAAAAACTATCAAAAAAAACAAAACAACAACAACAAAAAAACAGGCAATAAAATCACTTCTAAAGGTAAAAATATAGTAAAGGTAGCAGATCAACTACCTGTGAAGATAATGTGAAGGTTAAAAGACAAATGTACTACAATCACCTGTTTCAATGATAAGAGGGTAATGGATAGACACACACTAGAGACTATATATGATTTGAAAAACATAAAATGTGGGAGGAGGGGAGTGAAAAAGTAGAGCTTTTAGAAAGAGGTCAAGCTAAAGAGTCTATCAACTTGATATAGACTGTTATATACATAGAATATTAAATAGGATCCTCATGGTAATCACAAATCAGAAACCTATAATAAGCAAGCAAAAAAGTAAGACAAAAGAAATCAAACATATTACTAAAGATAGCCATCAAACCACAAGGGAAGAGAGCAAGAGAAAAAGAAAGGAACAGAGAAGAACTACTAAAACACCCAGGGAAAAAAGTAACAAAATGGCAGTGAATACATATTTATCAATAGCTACTTTAAACGTCAATGAACTAAGTGCTCCAATCAAATGCCATAGGGTGGCCAATTGGATAAAAAAACAAGACCCATGTATGTGCTGCATACAAGAGACACACTTCTGACCTACAGATACTCACAAACTGAAAGTGAAAGGATGGGAAAAGATATTCCATGCAAATGGCAAAGAAAAGAAAGCAGGGGTAGCAATAATTATATCAGACAAAATAGACTTTAAAACAAAAACTGTAACAAGAGACAAAGACAGGCACTACATAATGATAAAGGGAAAATCCAACACGAAAATATAACACTTGTAAATATCTATGCACCCAACATAGGAACACCTAAATATATAAAGCAGTTATTAACAGACATAAAAGAAGAAAGACAGAACACAATAATAGTAGGGGACTTTAACACTCCACTTACACCAACGGATAGGTCATCCAAACAGAAGATCAATAAGGAAACATTGGCCTTAAAGGACACATTAGACCACATGGACTTAGTAGATATATACAGAACATTCCATCCAAAAACCACAGAATATACATTCTTTTCAAATGCACATGGAACATTATCCAGGATTGATCACATATTGGGCCACAAAACAAGTCTCAATAAATTTAAGGTCGAAATAATACCATGCATCTTTTCTGACCACAAAGGAATGAAACTAGAAATCAACTACAAGAAGAAAACCAGAAAAGCCACAAAAATGTGGAGATTAAACAAAATGCTACTGAACAACAATTGGGTCAATGACGAAATCAAAGGAGAAATGAAAAAATTCCAGGAGACAAATGAAAATGAAAATATGACATGCCAAAATCTGTGGGATACAGCAAAAGCGGTTCTAAGAGGGAAGTTTATAGCAATTCAGGCCTACCTCAACAAAGAAGAAAAATCCCAAATAGACAATCTAAAAGTGCATCTCAAGGTACTGGAAAAAGAACAACAAACAAAGCCCAAAATCAGCAGAAGGAATGAAATAATAAAAATCAGAGCAGAAATAAACGATATAGAGACTAGAAAAACAATATAAAAAATTAATGAAACCAAGAGCTGGTTCTTTGAAAAGATAAACAAAATTGACAAACCTTCAGCTAGACTCACCAAGAAAAAAAGACAGAAGGCTCAAATAAATAAAATCAGAAATGAAAGAGGAGGGATTACATCGGACACCTCAGAAATACAAAAGATAATAAGAGAATACTATGAAAAGCTATACGCCAACAAATTGGATAATCTAGAAGAAGTGGATAAATTCTTAGAAACATACAACCTTCCAAAACTGGATCAAGAAGTAGAAAATTTGAATAGACCTATCACCAGTAAGGAGATTGAAACAGCAATCAAAAACCTCCCAAAAAATAAAAGTCCAGGACCAGATGGCTTCCCTGGTGAATTCTACCAAACATTCAAAGAAGACTTAATACCTATCCTTCTCAAACTCTTCCAAAAAATTGAAGAGGAGGGGAGTCTTCCTAACTCCTTCTATGAAGCCAACATCATGCTGATACCAAAACCAGACAAGGACAACACAAAAAAAGAAAATTACAGGCCAATATCACTGATGAGAAATGATGTAAAAATCCTCAACAAAATACTAGCAAATTGAATACAACAATACATTAAAAGATCATACATCGTGATCAAGTGGGTTTTATTCCAGGGATGCAGGGATGGTTCAACGTCTGCAAATCTATCAACGTGATACACCACATTAACAAAATGAAGAATAAAAATCACATGATCATCTCAATAGATGCAGAGAAAGCATTTGACAAGATACAGCATCCATTTATGATAAAAACTCTAAATAAAATGGGTATAGAAGGAAAATACCTCAACATAATAAAGGCCATATATGACAAACCCACAGCAAATATCATTCTCAATGGAGAAAAACTGAAAGCTATCCCTCTAAGAACAGGAACCAGACAAGGATGCCCCCTGTCACCACTCTTATTTAACATAGTATTGGAAGTCCTGGCCAGGGCAATCAGGCAAGAAAAAAAAATAAAAGGGACCCACATTGGAAAAGAAGAAGTGAAACTGTCACTCTTTGCAGACAACATGATTTTATATCTAGCAAACCCTAAAGATTCCACTGAAAAACTTTTAGAAACAATAGAGGAATACATATCATATATAGTCTCTTGTTTAGTGTGTGTCTATCCATTACCCTCTTATCATTGAAATAGGAGATTTTAGTACATTTGTCTTTTAACCTTCATATTATCTTCACAGGTAGTTGATCTGCTACCTTTACTATATTTTTACCTTTAGAAGTGATTTTATTGCCTGGTTTTTTGTTGTCGTTGTTTTGTAACTATGTTACCTATAGCTGCAAGGGAATCTGTAAAGGTGTATATTTTAGCTTTTCAGTCTCTTTAGTAGAGAAAAGCAAGGGAAAAGGGGTTTGTGAAAGACTCTTAGACAAGCCGTCCATAGTGTCCACTACAGTCCCCTCCTTTGGCAGATAACATTCACACATTTCCTTATTTTCATATATTTATATTCATGTGGAATACATTTACTTCTTCCCCCAAGGAATACAATTCTTGTTACTACATTCGGATCAAAGTCCACTGTCTCTGTGTGATATCCCATTCGCTTCAACAGTTCTGGCTGTGGTTCCAAGTGACCTGCAAACTTAAATTTTAAAATTAAAGATATCTGCTTCATAAACACCTTGTATACAATGGTAGGGGAAGAAACAAGATAATTACAATTAAAAACTCCCACTTGGAAAGGTGCAGGTGTGAAACCACAGCCCATATTGTATCCTGCCGGATGGAGAGAATGAGGGCCTTGTGCTTAGGCAATGGAGTTTCTTTCCTCAGACTCTGGCTCTGCCCTCTGGGGAAATCCTCTTCATTTATTTTTATTTGCCTCCTGGTTATACATTTTGAAGAAGACATTCCCTGTTGACTGCCTCCCATGGCCACATCTGACATGAGCATTTAGGAAGATACTTCTCCTAGATGCTTCTCAGCTTTTGCACCATCTTTCTACAGGTTCGAATTCAGTCTCAGAAGCCAGTTAGTGACAAGTTGTCAACAGTCTTGACTTTGTTTTTGTTTAATTGTTTTGTTCTGTTGTTGCTGTTTTTCCAGTAGAATTTCACCATAAAATAACTAGTCTTCTGTGTTAGTTATCTCTCATTTGCCCCTCCAGAACTAATCTCTACTCATCTCAACCATGCTCTGTGCTCTGGGAAGCTGACCTATATGCATGGCCTCAATGATTCTCTTCATCCCTGGCTTTCTGTTGGGTTTGGCCAACGGGGGAGATCCTGTAGGAGATCACAGGGAGAGAGGAGAATGAGATCAGGGTATTTTTTCCCTCAGATCTCTTTCTGCTGGGTTGCCATGGGCCTACCAAAGGTCATAGCTCCCGCCAAGTGGCCCTCTCTGAATTCTGATAACTGATCCCTCTCCTTGCTCTTCAGATTCAAGAGTGGCAGTAGCTCCCTACTATTACTCAACCTGGGGTGCCACACTATCCTTTGTGGTTTCTCTACACCCTTCCCACATCTTTGTCAATAGTCCTTTTTTAAATTCTCTCCTCAAATTGCCCAAATTCAGTACTACTACAACTTCCAGTTTATTTACTCTGATCAAATATTTATGTAGGTATATATGTTTTGGGAGATTGCATACTGGCATGAAAAGTTGCTTAGCTATTTGAGAAACTTGAATCTTATCTTATTTGTGGATGGAGAATCAACCCAATTGTGAATTACCATTATTATACACCTGAATGTATTATTATACAGCTGAAGGTCATACAACTGTTTGAAAATGATAGAATAAGAATCCAATGAGGTAAATGATATACCATGTAAATTCATGGGTGGTTTCAGAAATTGGTGAGGGATTGGTGTACAATTATTACTTCCATTTTACAATTGGGGAGAGTGAAGTCCAGAAAGGTCCAGAGACCTAGCCATGGTCAAACAATTAATGAGCAGCAGAGCAGGGATTGAGCACAAGACGTCTGGCTCCAAAGTCTGGGCTCTTAACTTCATCTACCAATCAGGTCAGTACCTGGAAATAGTTGGACCTCAGGCACAAATCTTGGAAACCTCAGATCCTAAAATTTGAAACCACATGATTTCCTGTAAATTCTCATAGTTAAATAAATAGATCATTTTGGAGCTGGGAAACAAACTTAGATCTTTTGACAACCACAAGATTCTATGACTCTTAGAAACTAGCCACAGGTTGAGTTAGTTTCTCTTTTATATTTTTCTTAACACTGTGAACACACCCCTGTTATAGCTTTTATTACAGTGTTGTAATTGTTATGTGTCTATCTTGTGGTCTGTGAGCTCTTCAAAGAAAAAATTATATCTTATTCATCTTCACTAATGGTCTGTATTATGGGCCATTTAAGGAAAGACCAATTAATATCTAATCTATAAATATCCATCTAATTATATCTTAATTTAGCCATCCATCCAGCTAGCCACAAGGTAGGTGAACTTCTATTGGGTTTATTGTCATTAGCTGTTACATATTTTAGGACCCAATTAGAATTTTTAGTCTTATCAATATTGAGACAAATACTAAGATTTAATGTAGACATACATAAAAAACTAAAAGCTAAGCAACAAGAGATAAAAAATAACAATGAACAACAACAAAAGAAACAAAACCTGGTCCCTAAATTAAGCTTTTAAAAACATGAATCAAAGAAGGAATTTATTAATCACATCCTAAGAATGTTAGGGTTGGGGGCTGGCCTGGTGGTGCAGCACTTAAGTTCACACGTTCTGCTTTGGCTGCTTGGGGTTTGTCTGTTCGGATCCCGGGTGCAGACCTATGTACTGCTTGTCCAGCCATGCTGTGGCAGGCTTCCCACATATAAAGTAGAGGAAGATGGGCATGATGTTAGCTCAGGACTAATCTTCCTCAGTAGAAAAATAGTAATAATAAAATAAAGAAACTTTGCTTTGGAACAAAAGAGAATGTTAGGGTTTATATTCAGCTGAGAAGGCTCTTTTAAGGCTCTACACCCAGACTGGGGACGCACACAGCGTCCATGATCACTTTATTTGGAAGCTGCAGAGTCAGTGCAATGAGAGATAACAGAGAAACTCCTACTTGGTTGCTTTCTGCTCCAAGTTGGAAAATTGAGTTTCCATAAACTTTCTGCTGCATTATTCTATGTGGCAAGTTCTTCCTCTGCTTCTCCAAACAGGAGAAAGATTATTGAGAGGTTTGCCTTATCTCATTTTCTCTTCCTTCAGCATTTAAATGGGTGCAGGGAGTGTCAGAAGAGGGGTTTGTCTGGGCATAGTTATTGTGATTGCTCTGTGTTGCCTTATTTTCTTTATCTTGTCCTTGGGAGAAATGGCGTGGACGCTGGGCACTGCTAAAAGTATGTCTGTCCCCCAAATTCCCTCCATCGGGCTTGACAAATGAGCTCAAGCCATATGCTTATTCAATCTGTCCCAGGCATGGAGGAGCATTCATTCAACAATATTCATTCATTCAGCAAATGCTATCTGAATGCCTACTTTGTGCCAAACACCACAGCAGGGATAAGATTAGTGACATAGTCCCTATTCTCAGTAGTTTAAAATCTGTTAGGGAGCCGAGATGATTTCACTTGGAACAAACAGAAAATACAGAAGCGAGTATAATATATAATAACATTTTTAAAGATTGGCACCTGAGCTAACATCTGTTGCCAACCTTTTTTTTTCTTTTCTTTTCTTTTTATTCTCCCCAAAGCCCCCCAGGGTGTAGTTGTATATTCTAGTTGTAGGTCCTTCAAGTTGTGCTACGTGGGGCACCGCCTCTGCATGGCTTGATGAGCAGTGCTAGGTCCACGATCGGGATTGGAACTGGCGAAACCCTGAGCTGCTGAAGTGGAGAGTGCAAACGTAATCACTCGTCCACAGGGCTTGCCCCTATAATAACTTTTTTAATTTAAAGTTTTAATTTTGAAATAATTATAGGTTTACATGCGTTTGTTAGAAAAACGCTTTACACAGTTTTCTCCCAGTGGTAATATCTTACAAAACTGTAATACAATATCACAGCCAGGATATTGACATTGATACAGTCAAGATACAAAACATTTCCATCACTTCCCTGAATACAAGTTTCACTCAAGTTGCCTTTTATAAACACAAACATTTTCCTTTTGTTACCACTCCCTCCTTAACTTCTGGCAACCACCAATCTGTAATCTGTTTCTATAAATATGTCATTTCAAAGGAATCATATAATATGTAACAACTTAAGATTGGATTTTTTCACTCAACATAATTCTCTGGCGATTCATCCAAGTTGTCATGTCTACTAATGGTTTTTTCTTTTTCTTGCTGAGTCGTATTGCACAGTATGGATTATCACTCTTTGTTTAACCATTCACCCGTTGAAGGACATTTCGGTTGTTTCCAGTTTAAGGCTACAATGTATAAAGTTATTATAAAAGTTCATGTACAAGTATTTTTTTGTGAACATTCTTTCATTTCTCTGGGATAAATACCCAGGAGTTTGATTACTTAGTTATATGGTAGCTCCATGTTTAGTTTTTTAAGAAACTGCCAAATTGTTTTCCAGAGTAGCTGTACCACTTTACATTCTCATCAACAACATATGAGTGATCCACTTTCCGCATCCTCACCAGCATTTGGTGTTGTCACTATTTTTTATGTTAGCCATTCTAGTAGGTATGTAGTGATATCTCATTGTAGTTTTAATTTTTATTTCCCTAATGGCCAATAATGTTGAACATCTTTTCATGTGCTTTTTTGCCACTTGTATATTATTTGGTGAAAATTCTCTTCATGTCTTTGCTAATGTTCTGAATGGACCATTTGCTTTTTACTTTTGAGTTTTGAGAGTTCTTTCCATATTCTAGATACTAGTGCTCTGTTTGAATATGTGGTTTGCAGATATTTTCTCTCAGTGTGAAACGTCTTTTATCCTCTTACCAGGGTCTTTCACAGGGTAAAATTTTTAATTTTGATGAAGTCCAATTTATTAACTTTTTTTGATTTATAGAGGTTGTATTTTTGGTGTCAATTCTAAGAGCTAATTTTTTTTTTTTTTTTGAGGAAGATTAGCCTTGAGCTAACATCTGCTGCCAATCTTCCTCTTTTTGCTAAGGAAGACTGGCCCTGAGCTAACATCCGTGCCCATCTTCCTCTACTTTATATGTGGGATGCCTGCCACAGCATGGCTTGCTAAGCGGTGCCATGTCCACACCCAGGATCTGAACCAGCAAACCCCAGGCCACCAAAGCAGAATGTGCGAACTTAACTGCTGCGTCACCAGCCCAGCCCCTAAGAGCTTTTTGAATTATTTGTACCCCTTTGTCAAGAAACAGTTAGGCGTATTTGTGAAGGTCTGTTTCTGGGTTCTCTATTCTGTTCCACTGATCTGTGTGTTTATCCCGCTTCCAATATCATACAGTCTTGGTTACTGCAGTTTTATAATAAGTCTTAAAATTGAGTAGATGGTTCCTCCCATTTATTCTTCTTTTTCAGAATTATTTTAGCTATTTAAAGGAATGAGAGTTCCTTTACCTGTTCATATAAATTTTGCAATAATTTTGTCTTTATATACAAAATCTTGCTGGGATTTTGATAGGAATTGTGTTAAATATGTATATCAATAGGAGAGATTTGACATTTTTTTATGTTGTCTTCTAATCCATGAACATGATTAAAAGTGTCTATTCACATTTTGCTAGATTTACATCTAAGTAAGTATTTCCATTTTTTTAGCAATTATAAATGGCACTGCATTTTTTAGTTTTCATTTTCACATGCTTGCTGCAACGAATGGCCTCATCACTGCTGAGTAATGGTGAAAGTCCTCTCTTCTAAGCTTCCTCTGAGACCACTCCAGGCGAAGGGAGAGGGATGGAATCCCAGGCTCCCTACTTGGCCTCCTCTGACACCACCTCACTTGGAGAGATGGGTGTCTCATTACAGCCTCACAGTTGTGGAAGTCTGGCTCCCTATTTGGTCTTTGCTGGCATAGGTGGGAGTGAAGCCACAGTGTTTTCTGTGGTGTTTGGCTGGAGTAAAGCTGTTATTGTCTTAAAGTTTTCTGTCTTGCCAGCTTTTCCCTTTTTTGGTCCCTTGGATAAAGAGTCCTTTGGATATAGGCTTTTGTTGGGGCTTTTTTTTTTTTTTTGTCTGCCTATTTGGCATTTCTGAGTTGATTGCTTCTTTGACTCCAAGTGTGGGATATATGAGACAAAAAGAAAGCCCAGGGAACTCACCACTGTGTTGTTCTTTGTGTGCCCAAGTCTTTAGCTGCTCTGCCTTTTTCTCTCTAATTTTCAGTCTTCTTGTGTTTGTTTTATATATAATGTTCAGGATTGATCTGTTAGTGGAAGACAGAATACACTAAAGCAGGGAAAATGAAATCAGTGCCTAGCTATAGAAGGCTTGCTTATTCATTTTTACATTCAATTCATTCATTCAAAAAAGGTTTATTACATGCTATATTCTGCATGTAAGGATTCTACTAGAGAAACAGAATGAGCAGGAGATATATATATATGGTCATGTGCTGCTTAAGGACACTTTGATCAACGATGGAGCACATATACAAAGGTTGTCCCATAAGATTAGTACAATATAACCTATGTGTGTAGTAGGCTATACCATCTAGGTTTGTGTAAGTACACCCTATGATGTTCATACAATGATTAAATTGCCTAATGACGCATTTCTTAGAACGCGTCCCCATTGTTAAGCGATGCATACATATACACAAAAAGGATCTTTGCAAATATGTATATATATATATATATATATATACACAAAAAGGGTCTTTGCAGAGGTAATAAAGTTAAGGTGAGGTCATATTGGATTAGAGTGGGCCCTAAATCCAATGTCCTTATGAGCAGTGGGGAATAGAGACACAGGGTAGAAGGCTGCATGTAAATGGAAACAGAGATTGCAGTGATGCATCTAAAAGCCAAGGAATGCCAAGGATTGCCAGCAACCACCAGAAGTCAGAAGAGGCATGGAAGGATTCTTCCCAAGAGCCTTTGGTGGGAGCATGGCCCTGCTGTCACCTTGGTTTTAGACTTCTGGCCTCCAGAACTGTGAGAAAATAAATTTCTGTGGTTTTAAACCACACAGTTTATGATCATTTGTTTTGGCAGCCTCAGGAAACTCATGCAGAAACCAAGATCAGTGAGCAGTGTGAAAGATGGGAGAAGATCCAAAAATGGCGATAAAACTAAGGACTAGGAATGAGGTGGAAATGCCCAGAGCAGGTTTAGGTAGAAGCGATGAATCTTCTTGGTAGAGAGAGAGAGAACTACAGTGTTGGTGACTTGCATTATTGTCCTGGCATGTGGGTGTGACAGAAAGGCTTAGGAGTCATTTTATAATACAGGAGACATCAACAAGAACGGAAATGGAAAAGGGGTATCTGGTTTAAGGAAATAGGAGACCCTAAAATCCTCTTTAATGTCCTGATTCTTGGAGTTAGAAGTGGGAGACAATTCAAAAATTATGTAGTCCATCTCCTCATTTTACAGGTGAGGAAACTGCAGTCCAGAGAGATAGCTTTTGTGCCTCAGGCTTTTTGAACTGAAGGTGTCTTCTGTAACTGTGGCAGGTGATTTTGTGTGTTGCAGCTGATGCTAATCCCTTTCAATCATCAGGTTTCTAATTAATTTTTTTCTGTCCTTCAAGGAAAGTATCCATCAGGCTTATTTGTTAAAAGAAAAACGGAGAATGTGGGGGCTAATATGCTAAAATATGAAAGCTCTAATTAGAGAAAGGAAGAAGAGCCATAAAGGATAAATTTCATGATAGTAATTTGGGGTCACCATCTAGAACCCGGACTCCCTTTGGGATGGATAGGGTCACATGCAGGGTATTTAACTTAACTCTTAGAGCTTAGAAACAAGGACAGGTCTGGCACTACTGAAGTTTCCAATCAGAAAATGGCCACTGTAGTGGCACATCAATTTAACGATAATTAGATTTGCCCCAAATTAGATGTTTTCATGATTCACTTCTGACATCCTTGCTGGGACTTTGGCAGCAGACAACTGGCAGGGCCCCATGGGGGACCATTAGAGAGTAGCATCTGTGGTGGCAACAAGAGGGCACAAACCCCCAATCCACCAAAGGAGACAGCTCCCAGCTGGGGCCAGTCTGCCAATGCAGGTGGGGTTTTGGGAGCCTAAAACCAAAGCTGTTTATTAAATAGCTAAGAAAGAATAGAAATGACCCTTTGAAATATTGGTCATCTCTCAAGGTGTATTTTTGATCTCCTAAAACTGACTGATCTGTCCCTCCACCATCTTTTTCTTTCTTTAGTTTTTTACATTCAGGAGGATAGGATATTCTGCCCTGATACAAACCTGCACTGACTGACTGATCTGGTATATCCAATGCTCAAAGAGATTCTGCTAAAAAAGCAGCTCTAGATTGGAGGCTATTATCCCAATCTTGTTTCAATCAAGGTGTCCTTGATTTTTGCTTTGAATTTCAGTCTCTCCAATTGGAGTTTTTGAAAAAGAAAGAGAAAAAATAATAGGCTTGTGGGAGGTGTGCTCAGGCTGACCATCTGCCAGAGAAGGCTGCCAGCTTTCTGCATCCCGGTGGCTCCAACAAAGGTGGGGCTCTGAGGCTTTGAGGGAAGGAAGGAAGGTGAGGATGAGGGGTTTTCTAAGACCACTCATTAACTGGGTTGGTTGGAGGAGGAAAATCTCTAAATGGAACAAAGTAAAGAAGTGCCCCAAGAAGCATCAAAAATTCAGTCAGGCACACAGGCCAAAAACAAAGGCAATATTCTATTCTATTTTTAAACTTTTCTTTTTCAGTGTAAGATGTGCAAATTAGAAGATAATGGACGCAATTATTAAGATCACTCATTCAACCACTCCTGTGCCAATACATTGCTCTCAATTCATGCTTTTCTAGATGTCTCAAGATTAAAACCAATTTGAATCTCATTTTGTACTTTTGTGCTTGAAGATATCATTCAAGTACTTAGAACTTTAACTTACAGAGCCGTAAGTTGAAGAGGAAAAATAAAAACAATGATTATTTTTATTGCAAGTTACCAATAACTATTTTAATGATGAAGTGGAAAAGATGGAAACAAGAAATCCGTCTGATTTGACAAAATTTACTCTCTCTTAAGAAAAAGTAAAATGAGACACATTCAACTAGTCAAACATCTGACAGGATCTGGCAACACCTGAATACATTTTACCGACCCAGGGGGCAACTGCCACATTCATCACAGCCAGAACGCTTAATATAATAGAAGGTGATTTATGGTTACCAGTTAGAAATAGCTCATGAAATAATGGAATGATAAGGCCATTTAGGGAAAATCAAAATTGCCCAGTAGATTTACAATAGCTACTCTGCTTAACTTTCAATATATATGTATAAGGAGACCACTAATATTTGTCATTTAAATGAAGGACTAAATTATGTTTAATGTGGTTTATTTTCCAGTGCCTTACCTGATTTATCCTAACCCATACAATCACAGCATTTGTCATAAATTTTACAGAAAGTACTAATCTTTTTCTGTTGAGAAAAGATTTAAATGTACAACAGAATGGAGCTGAAGAGGCTGATCAGTTTTACAAATCAAAATAACACCTTGTAGGGGCTGGCCCGGTGGTGCAGCGGTTAAGTTCGCACATTCCACTTCTCGGCGGCCTGGGGTTCGCCGGTTCGGATCCCAGGTGCAGACATGGCAACGCTTGGCAAAAGCCATACTGTGGTAGGCGTCCCACGTATAAAATGGAGCAAGATTGGCATGGATGTTAGCTCAGGGCCAGTCTTCCTCAGCAAAAAGAGGAAGATTGGCAGTAGTTAGCTCAGGGCTGATCTTCCTCAAAAAGAAAAAAAATTACCTTGTAAAGCTAAAGAGCATGTGCCTCCACAGCTGAGTTGTATCGAATCCTGTAGCACAAGAGACAGAACGTTGCTGGCCTGCAAGGTACTTCATCCGAGCTTTAGGGAAGTCACTTCAACTAGGATCTATGGTTCTTCCTAATAAAGGGAAGTCAAGCAGATACAAAGAGGAATGCTTGTCTGAAGAACGTGCCTCTGGCATTTAATCCACTAAATTATCCCATAAAGTTTTTCTTTGCTCTTTTTAGTAGATGCTTTTGGGACACATCGATATGATTTGTGAGTACTTGAAGAGATTCAGGAAATGCCAGAAAGTGCCCTGATTACCTACCTATAGGTATTTTTCTTGTCTCTGAAGTGAAGGAGATTACACTCACCAAAATAAAGTTTGTCAGATCAGTTAGACCCTTCTCTACTGGTGTGTTCTGTGGCCTCAAAACCATCTGCCGCAGCCTTAGGTTTGTGCCCACATCACTCTGGCTTTGGCATCAGCTTACCTGTAGTGTTTCTCTCTCTAGATTACTACTCTGCAAATACCAATGGGTGCCTGCAGCTTGGCTTCAAGGACCAGTGGTTATGTGGAATAAGAGTATCCTAAAATGTCTAAAGCTATGAGACCAGTGCTCAGAGCATGATCCTGTTTCCAGAACATTAAGGCCCTGGCCTCTGACCCTGGTCCAAGGCAGGGTCACTCCCAAAAAGAGTGGCAAGACAACTGGGTTAAATGCAGAAGCAAGTCCCAACCTCTGGCCCATAAGCTCCGGGGGGACACCCATGTTCTGTGCTACCACAGTTCCCTGTATATGACTTTTAGACTGCACTTATTTTTTTTAATCAATTTTATAGATGCATAATTGATGTACAACAAATTTCGACATATTTAAACTCTAGAATTTGATGAATTTTGTCTGATAGATACATCTGTGAAACCATCACCATAATCAAGATTGTAAACATATTCATCACCTCTTGCCCCCTCAGCCCCACCTCCCTCCACAAGCAACCACCGATCTGCTTTCTGTCACTATAGATTAGTTTGCATTTTCTAGAATTCTATACAAATGGAATTATAGAGTATGTTCTCTCTTCCCTCTGGCCTCTTTGACTCAGCACAATTATTTTGAGATGTATCTACATTGTAGTATAAGGCAATTGTTCATTCCTTTTTATTTCTGGGTAGCATTACATTGTATGGATATACCACAATTTGTTTATGCATTTACCTATTGATAAACATTGGCGTTGTTTCCAGTTTGGAAGTATATGCTGTGAATTTTCATGTACAAGTCTTTTTTATGGATATATGCTTTCATTTCTCTTGGGTAAATACCTAAGAGTGGGATGGTTGGATCATATGATAGTGTATATTTAACATTTTAAGAAACTGCCACTATTTTCCAAAGTGATTATTATAACATTTTAGATTCCTACCAGCAGGTTATGAGAGTTCCTTGTGAATTCCTTCACATCCTTGCCAACATTTAGTATGGTCAGTGTATTAGTTCCTATGGCTGCTGAAACAAACTCCCATGAACTTGGTGATTTAAAACAACAGAAATTTATTCTCTTACAGTTATAAAGGCCAGAAGTCCAAAATCAGTGTCACTGGGCTGAAATCAAGGTATCAGTGGGACCATATTCCTTCAGGAGGCTCTCAGGAGAATCTGTTCCTTGCCTCTTCCAGCTCCTGGTTGTGGCCAGCATTCCGTGACCTGGGCTGCATCAGTCCAGTCTCTGCTTCTGTGGTCACATGTCCTCCTCCTCTTCTGTCTGTGAAATCTCTCTCTGCCTCTCTTATAAAAAGACTTGTGATGGCATTCAGGGTCCACCTGGATAATCTCATTTCAAGATCCTTAACTCAATCATATCTCCAAAGACATCTCCCCTTGTTTTGGCCTTATAAGGTATCAGTCTTAGATTTCATGGATTAGGACATGGAGATCTTTGGGAAGAGGGCATTTTTCAGCCTACCACACCCAGTCTTTTTAATTTTAGCCTTTCTAACAGGTTTGTAGGGGTACGGCTTTACTTGTATTTCCTTAAAGTCTAATGATGCTGATCATATTTTCATGTGCTTATTTATATCTGCATATCTTCTTTGGTGAAGTATGTGTTCAAATCTTTTGCCAATTTTTTAATTGGGTCATTTTCTTATTTTTGAGTTTCGAGAGTTTTTTATACTCTCTGCATACAAGTTGTTTATCAGATATATAATTTATAGTGTTTCCTCCAATATGTGGTTTGTTTTTCATTCTCTTAACAGTGCCTTCCTTGATACCATTTCTTGATTTGTATCATGATTTATCCTTTTTAGACTTTCTAGACTGAGCCCCTTAAGGGCATGGACTATAACTTATTCCCTTTATGTCCTCAGCACCCAGTACAATGCCTGACATGTGAGAGATCCTCACTGAATGTTTATTTTTCTTCTCCTCTCTTCACTGCTCTTCCTTTTCATAGGATCACATTCAAAAAGCAAAATTTCTCATATTATTAACAAAATGTCACTGTGGTCTAAATAGTGTGTAGCTTATTTTATTTTTTTATTGAGACACAATTCACAAGCCATAAAATTCACCCTTTTTTTTCCCTGCATTTTCTCCCCAAATCCCTCCAGCACCTAGTTGTATATTTTAGTTGTCAGTTCTTCTAGTTGTGGCATGTGGGACACTGCCTTAGCATGGCCTGATGAGCGGTGCCATGTCAGTGCCCAGGATCCGAAGCAGCGAAACCCTGGGCCACTGAAACAGAGTACGCGAACTTAACCATTCGGCCACGGGGCCAGCCCCAAAATTCACCCTTTTAAAGTGTACAGTTCAGTAGTTGTTAGTATAGTCATAAGGTGTATAACCATCACTACTATTTAATTCTAGAACATTTTCATCACCCCAAAAAAAACCCATACCCATTAGAAGTCATGCCTCATTCTTTTCTGCCTGCACCCCCACCATCCTTGGCAACCACTAATCTACTTTCTACCTCTATGGTGTTGTCTATTCCAGACATTTCACATAAATTAAATCTCATGATCAGCCATCTGCAAGCCGGAGACCCAGAAAAGTCAATGGTGTAGTTCAGTCTGAGTCTGAAGGCCTGAGAACCAGGGGAGTCGGTACAATTCTCAGTCCAAGGGCAGGAGAAGACCAGCTCATGCAGTCAAGCAGAAGAGCTAAATCTGTCTTCCTCCGCCTTTTTGTTCTATTCAGGCTCTCAATGGATTGGATGATCCCCACCCACACTGGGAAGGGCAATCTTCTTTACTCAGTCTACCAATCCAAATGCTGATCTCACCTGGAAACACTTTCACAGACACATCCAGAAATAGTGTTTAGCACCCCATGATCCAGTCAAGTTGACACATAAAATTAACCATATAAAGATTATCCATTTGAATCATGTATTAGTACTTGATTCCTTTCTATGACTAAATAATATTCCATTATATGAATATACCATATTTTGCTTATCCATTCATCAGTTGATGGACATTTGGGTTGTTTCAACTTTTTGGCTACTATGCATAATGATGCTATAAGCATTTATGTAGAAATTTTTGCTTTAACATATATTTTTAATTCTCCTGGGTATATACCTAGAATTAGAATTGTTGGATCATACAGTAACGCTATATTAAACATTTTGAGGAAATTCCAACTGTTTTCCAAAACAGCTGTACCATTTTACATTGCTATCAGAAATGTATGAGGGTTCTAATTTCTCTGCATTCTCTCCAACAGTTATTGTTACCTATCTTTTTTTATTATGGCCATCCTAGTGGGTATGAAGTGGGTTTGATTTGCATTTCCCTGATGACTAATGATATTGAGCATCTTTTCATGTGTTTATTGGTCAATAGCTAATTTAAAGTCTTTATCTAGTGATTTCAACATCTGAGCTTCCCCAGGGACAGTTCCTATGAATTGCTTTTTTTCTCCCCTATTTATGGGACATAGTTTCTTGTTTCTTTGCATATCTTGTTCTTTTTTTAAAAAAAACTGGACATTTAAATAATAAATTGTGGAAACTCTGGAAATCAGATTCTCTTCCTTTCCCAGAGTTTGTTGTTGTTGCTGTTTGTTTTAGTGACTTTTCTGAATGATAAAGTCTGTGTTCTTTGTCATGTGTGGCTGCTGAAGTCCCTGCTCAGTTAGCTTAGTGATTAGGTAATGACTGGGCAGAGATTTCCTTAAATACCTAGAACCAAGAAGTCTTTTAGTCTTTGCCAAGGGGCCCTGTGTGTGTGTTGGAGCATGCCTTCAACACTCAGTCAGGAAGTTAAGTCTGCCTTAGCCTTTGCTTTCTACTGGCACAAACCCTCAAGGTCATCCAGAGGTGAGAGCTTAGGGCCTTCTCAGGTCTTTCCTCAGCATGCACAGAGTCCTAGGCATACACAGCCCTATGGATGCACTTGCCTTTCTAGATTCCTAGGAATATGTTATAGCTTTTCACATTCCCTATGGACATCTCATTCCTCATCTTTTCCTTTTAAACTTTTTGGTTAGCCTATTGTTTATCTCAACTTTGTCTGTCACCCCTGGCAGTCACCAAGTTAAACAATTGTCACTAATTGTTTTGACAAACAGCCCTGGGAAAAAGGCTTTTCCCACTAGGTAAGCTCCGCTCTGAGTCATATCAGATAAAGACCACCTTGCAAGTAGGGTCTTCCAGGGAACAACCAGACAAGTCAAACAATGACAGTTCTCTGGGATTGAGACTTTGAAGGAGGCCCAACTCCATTCTGCAACCTCCAGTGGCTGCCAGGTTGCCAGTTTTCAACATGATTGCCCACTATTGGTTTTCAAGGCTACCATGGTGCTAGAGAGGAGGGATGGGAACAGAGCAAGATAAAATGCCACAAATCTCACTGTTTTTACTGCGATTCACTAATTTTTCCTGAACAAACACTTGTCAGATTGCTGAAAGCCTTTGGATAATATCTAGAGTTCTGAAAAAGTTGACCTTGATGATTTTGCCAATTTTCTTATTGCTTTTATGAAGAATTGGTGTAAGTCCTTACTCTTCCATTTTCTCTGACATCACTCCTCTGTAGCTTATTTAAGGCAACATATTTTGCCACTCAAATGGCTGTATCCACTTACTATATTTTTGCATGGCTAACTCCTACTCATCCTTAAGACTAAGCTCAAGGGTTATTTCCTTAAGCAATGCAACACTTCCTGCAAATTAAATCTGACACAGAAGCTCATTAAGTGAATCAAACGCCATCCCAGCTGCTCTTGTTCAATGAGTATATAAGGAGAACTGGATCCATGCCAGGTCAGAACTCACTTTTTCCCAGTTCTCTCCATCTCCTCTCCACAGTAGCCTTTGAAGCACTGTCTCTGAGAGCCTGAGGCTCTGCAGATCATAGGATGAAACTCTAAGCTAAAAGGATGCTTGATGAGGATTTCAAAAAGCAGATTCAAGCAGTAGATGGTCAATTGGACTAGATAGCATCTAGATCCCTTCTAACCAGAAATTATATGTTTTCTTGAATGAAAAGGATGAACAATTACTCTGATGATTCACTAACAAGACCATAATGCTTTTTAGAAAATTTTAGAAACATGTAAATTACTGATACATACCCCCCCAAAAGAATAGTCACCACCTATTAGAAATAGGAATACAAGAAAAGTTTTCTTAATCTATTATGAAGACTCTTGGGGAGAAATGTTGGCTAAATGAATTTTGAACTATTGGCACAGGCCTATTGATCCCCCACCACTGCTTCAAATCTCATCTTAGTTTTCAAATTTAGTCAATTAGTATACACCAACCTGAACATCCCCTGGGATATGTGAGCCCATTTTGGAGCCCATAGCATTAAATTAAAAAAAAAAAGTGGTCTGTAATGTTATTTCTAAGTGAATTTATAGCATTTTTAATGTATGTAATTAAGAAAATTGGGTATTAATTTGTTTTATATAATTTATTATATAACGTAACACATTTATAGACTGATACAACATGTGTGGTAGAGAGAAAAACTCATTGGCAAAGCAAGACCAATAAATACTTGTTGATTATGATACTACTGATATTTCAAACAGCTCTATTCATATACTATTTAGACAAAATAACAAAAAAAATGTAGACTTATGGGATTATTATGAAAGTCATTCATTCATACCTAAAGTTCTAAAGCAAAGCAAAGAGAAATCAAAGCTGACTGATTATCCTGTGAAGTTTATCACTGAAGAACTGTAGCCCAGGTGATTCAAAAGAGAGTAAAATACTCTTCTCCTAATAACAGGTAGTTTTGCTTGAATGATTCAGACAATTTTATTGATATTTCAACTAGCACTAGCCATAGAATTATTTAAGTAAAAGTTTTTCAATTAGAACTTCTAACTGAGGCATTCAAGACAAAAGATATGACATTCCAAAGCAAAGTGAAAATTGTTTGCCTGTACATTTTTTGAATAATTTTATATTTTGAAATAGTTTGACTCAAAAGAAATTGCAAGAATAGGTTAGAGGTTCCCATGTACTCTTCACCCAGCTTTATCCAATGTTAATGTCTTTTTTTTTTTTTTTTTTGAGGAAGATTAACCCTGAGCTAACTACTGCCAGTCCTCCTCTTTTTTGCTGAGGAAGCCTGGCCCTGAGCTAACATCTGTGCCCATCTTCCTCTACTTTATACGTGGGATGCCTACCACAGCATGGCGTGCCAAGCAGTGCCATGTCCACACCCGGGATCCGGGCTGGCGAACCCTAGGTTGCGGAGAAGCGGAACGTGTGAACTTAACCACTGCGCCACCGGGCCGGCCCCCAATGTTAATGTCTTACATAGCCGTATACAAGTCAAAACTAGAGTTGCAAAACTCCTCATTCACGCTGAGCAAATAAAAGCATCGGGCTGCTAGAGATCAAAATAAAGGATTTTTGAAGGGTGATATTTCTTTGGAAAGAACTCAGGGTGTGCTGTGTGTCTCCCCTAATCCCCCATCCTCAAGTGGCTGCAGATCTATAACAAATGAGTATTTTCTATTATTTCCAAGTGGCCCCAACTGTCTGAAAAACTACAGGGGGGAAAAAGAGCCCTTAAAGTAACCATATGAGTTCTTGGTTTGGTTGTGGTTGTTTATTTCCTTAAAGATTGGCAGCTTTTACTGTTCTCTAATTCAAGGAGAATATTCAACAATAACAAAAAGTTATTGTTTCCAGGTAACTGAGATATAAGAGTTTAAAGGCAAATTTTCTTCCTCTTTAAATATCTCATGAGCACATCTCTAATTTTATTTCTACTTTTGCGGCTCTCTCATCCCAACTTCATTTTAGCAAAATTACTGTCAAACAGCTACTTAAGAGAGAAGAGGAACCGCAGTCAGGTGTCCATGGTAGTTTCTGTCTATGTGAACCCAGATCAAATGCCTGCCTATCTGTCCCCTGGGAAGTCATAGTTTTATCACCAAGCTCTCCTTTGTACCTCACCTCCCAGCTCAGCACTTGGCCGGTCTGCCTCCTACCAACTCCGCGTCACCCACATTCCCCGCACTCAACCGAACCTCTTCTTTCTATCTTCTTTTTCAGGTTTGGATTATTCCTGGGACTTTTGTTATCCCTCAAATCTTAGACTTAGTCCACTGAATATAGAGCATGTTTAATTCGAAATCCAATACCTTCGTCTTTTTCCTTTTGGGGAAAAAGCTTAATCCGTTTCCTTCTTATGTTAATGTTGTTGATCTGTTTTCTACTTATCTCTGTATCTCCCACTTTACCTAGCACAGTGCCCTGAACATAATAGGAACTCAGTGAATGTCTACTGAGTGGATGGATTCCTTCCATGAAGAAAGGGGCTGAAAGGATGACTAATGAAGGCAATTAGCCAGATAATTAAAAAACATTTTTCTCTAATATTTGGACATTTCAGCCAGTGTTTCATTAATTATGCAGATAATTACTTTAGTATACTACATCACTCTTTGCACATGTGTGGGACCCAATATTTGTATACACATACAGCCCTACAAAAAGTAGGTAACCCCAGTTGGATAAAAAATCATATTCATAAAAAGTATCTAAATGAATACAAGAGATACTCTTACCAGTATGATTTCCAGGGAGTGAGGAAAGGGAATTGTTGAATCAATAAGGCCATTGAACTTGTACTTTTTACTGTGCACACTTCTGTACTGTTTTAATTTTTTATGAGCATGTATTACTTTTCAGTATTAATTTTTAAGATTATATTAACTAGACAGGAAACTAAGCAGAGGTACTGTGGTCCTGAACTTTTCAGCATATATCTTTCATTGACTCATAGTAGGGGATCCAAAATCAAATGCTTCCAGGGCACACGCAGGTAATATAAGGAAGCAAATCGGACTGCACAAGGATTGTGACAAATGGGGCAGTGCCCACCCTTTCTAAAGTGGCCACATGCTACCCAATTCTAGCCAATGGTTTCCATGCAGGAATACAGATCCAATGTTGTCATATCACCCAATTTTCAATGAAATTGGAAGTCTGGAGATTTTTTTTAGTGAAATTTCCTGATTTTTAAATGAAAGCAATTGATTTTAAAGTTTTGTAGTTTAAGATGCACACCAGACAAAACATCTCTATGGCCCAAATCCAACCTGTGGATTATCAGTTTTTAAACTTTGATTTAGGCAGTAGTCTAGAGTAGTTTGTTGTCTAAATAGATAAAGATGTTTTGAGAAATTTACTCATCCCTTGCCTATTTTTCCTCCTATCCAAAATGTCAGCTAATATTCTTGAGCCTACCAAGGGGTCTAGGTATTTACATGACGACTGAGCAGTAGGATCCAGAAACTGTCAAGCCTCTGCAGGCTTGTGAACTGATTCCCAATCAGCACAGCATTCTGGGGCCAGTCATATAGAATAAGGTCTAGGGTGCAGTAGCAGTGTTTCTTGAGAGAGCTGTGAAGGCCAAGAGCTGAAATACGGTTAATAGAAAAGAATCAAATTGGTGGCAAGGACTAGTCTTCAAATCCTAGAGTTATGACCAATTGGATTATAAACTCTAAAATAGTCATGAAGGCTAAATTTAGGATATGCCCAATGTGACCTTTGGGTCTGAGTAGGGGTCAAGACAAATGAAAAGCACGTATTCCTGCATAACAACGTTCGGAGGGTAGACACATAAGTAGCAAGATGGGGTTCCTCCCAACTTGAGGCCTAGTACTCAAGATTGAACTATAAGGGAAGTGGAGTCTCATTTTCCACTTAAATCATTTGTAATACCATTCAATAAAGACCACAAAGATAGTGCAGTTACTGGGCAAATAAATTCTGTCAAGCCACTTGCTCAATTAAGGTATCATGCCGTGTATTGTATGCTTACACATAATATCTACCATGCCAATTACCAGCACTCACTATTGAAAATATAGCTGCAAACTAAGAAATAAATGAACATTAGGCAACAAAAGCCTCCAGAACATCCAAAATCACTCTCATAAGATGAGGCAAAAGGATCACAAAGCTGATTACAGGGGCACCTCTGTCTCCGCACAGCACATGTTGACGCTGCTTGGCTCACAACACTGCGGAAATGGGCTCTCTGGTGCTCTGGTGAAAGTAGTTTGGAAGCAGCAAATAAACACAACATAGCATTTGGTACGCACTCTGTAAGTTTATCAAGTGATAAATGTGAGTTCTGGAAATAAAACACAGCTGAAATTATCAGCCAACTGCCTGACAGGGAGAGAGAAGGCAGATATCCTGAGATGCTGACACAGAACTCAAAATAACATCACAGTCTGAAGATATGCCAGGTAGGAATAAAGCTCCCGAGAGCATCACTCTAAATGGCACAACGCAAAACTGCTGTTCCACCCTGGTTGAGAGCGTCCGCTCTGGAGCCAGGATGCCTGGGATCCATTGCTACCAACTGTCTGGGTAAACGTGGACAAGCAGTTTTATCTCACTTAACTTGCCTTTCCTCATCTATAAAAACTGTCTGCCTTGTAGGGTTGTGAGGATCCAATAAATTAACACTTGTAAAAAAAATCTTAGAAGGTGCCGGGTACATAAAAAATACTCAGTAAGGTTATCTATAGATAAAGATACTATGTCATCATGAAAAAGAATAGATTATGTTCAGGACAATCTAATTAATAAGGCAGGAAGTACATAACAAAGGTGTGAAAGTCCTTCTTCCAAAATTATTAAAACAAAAAGTTTTGGTTTGAAGAAAGCTAATTTTTTAACTATCTGGAAAAGTCTTGTGAAAAACCTCATTGACCAGCGTGTTGGCATAACTCGGCACAGTGCTGTACGCAGCACCGGAAGCAGATCGCCTGACTTGAGTCTCTTCTCTGTCAAGTACGAGCTGTGTGGCACTGGCAAGTCACTTAAGAGTGCTTCAGTTTTCTTGTCTATAAAATTAAGATAATAGTAGAGTTGTTATTAAAACTATGTTATGATTTTCGTCAGCCCTGTGTACAATTGCCTCCATGGGCCCCTTCTTCCAAAAAATAATATTAAAAATTGTATTTTATGACTGCATTAGTATAAAGACATATATAATTCAGTCTGGATTTCTTACTATATATTCAGCCAGCCCTGGTGGTCTAGTGGTTAAGATTCAGCGCTCTCACTACTAGGCCCTGATTTCGTTTCCCAGTCAGGGAACCACACCACCTGCCTGTCGGTTGTCATACTGTAGTGGCTGTGTGTTGCTGTGATGCTGAAAGCTATGCCACCAGTATTTCAAATACCAGGGGCGGCACCCATGGTGGACAGGTTTCAGTGGAGCTTCTAGGCTAGACAGACTAGGAAGAAGGACCTGGCTACCCACTTCCGAAAAAACTGGCCATGAAAACCCTATGAATAGCAGCAGAGCATTGTCTGATATAGCGCCGGAAGGGGAAAGGATGGCGCAAAAAAACCAGTCAAGGTTCCACTTGGCTGTCCACAAGGTCACTAGGAGTTGGAATGGACGCTGGGGCACTAACAAAAAATATGTATATTGTATTCATTTGTTTTCTCCCAACTCTGCAAGAAGTTAAAATGAAAACATTTTTTCATAGACCCTAGGCACTGTGCCTACCCGAGAAGTCAGCCTGGTCGGTATGAGAACTAAATTACTTAGTGCTTGTAAAGTACTTGGAACAGTGCCTGACACCGTAGTAAGCACTATATGAATGTTTGTTAATTAAATAAAAACTTAAAGTGTCAGACGAGCCAGATGTTACTTCCTTCCAAACTTCCTTGCTGCTCCCCCTGCCATGCTGATAAGTAAATTCTGGTTCAAAATAGGATTAAAAACTTTCCTATCACTAACCTATAGTTAGCAAAGCAACTCTGAAACTATAAAGGCTTCAGAACAATGAATTAAGAGCACAAATTGTGTTTCATTAAATCCCATTTTGTTAAAATTAAGCAGAGGTACGGAGCATTGTTTTCGCCTCCTCCTCCACTCAGCACAGCTTCAGAGGCACTGAGCAGGATGCTACTCAAGGTCACTCGGTCTGAAATGGTACAATTTGCTTTCTGGTTTCCAGCCTTCATTATCAGAAACAATAGCCCCAATTAATGTACCCTGTATATATGACTAAGAATGAAAAACTTGAGAGAAACTATAAGGTTTTTTTCTCCCTCGCAGATTAAAACACACAAAAAAAGAATGTTATAAGATACAGCGGTCATTCTTTTCAAGAGTTACGTTCACATTAAATGCATAACAGACAACTGAATTTTCCTTATGGTAATTCATTCCATCGTATAGGAAGGCGAAAAGACAAATTCTGCCCTCTGTTAACTTCCTCAAGATCAGAAAAACGTGTCATTGCCTTTATTTCCCCTCTCAAGGACTAACGTGGGCTTAGAACATAGTCAACAGTTTGTCCTCATCCTTGGCCATTTGACTCAAATGGACCCTCACCCACATATAAAACAAGACTAAAACAGCAACGACCATTTAAATTTGGGTTCAAAATGCCCTAGCTACACTTTTATCTTGATTTCGACTTCCTTGTGTTTCTCTTGTCTCCCCTGCTTCAAAGCCTGACTCCTTGCCCAGCTCTGGCCTCCATGTTTGCCCATGGATTCGGTGTTCACCCTCACTTCCCCGTGGGCTGACGACCTAACTCACTCGTTGGACAGTCATAACCTACCCCTCTCACCAGGGTTGGCTACATAAATTGTGGCGCCCAGAGCAAAATGAAAATGTGGGACCTCTTGTTTAAAAAGCAGAAGAAAAAGCTTTTTTTCCCTTTTTTGCATTCTCTCTCTCAACTTGTCGTGATTTTTTAATTTGCTATTTGATGGTCACTCCCTTGTGTGTGAGGATGCTTGCAGGATGAGTAAGACTCAGTCCTACAACTTAACACGTGGCAGATGTGAGCAAATCATGCTGGCCCCAACTCTTCCTGCCTCGCACCCCTGCAGCCAGGGGTGTAGGGTGCCAGTGGTTGCTCGGGTTGGGGTTGGGGAATGGGGTTGCTGGCAGCTGAGATCCCATATTCCTGGAAGGCAGGAGGTATGGGAAGGAAGATTGCTTGTGAGCCAAGGCCTCAAGCCCCTGGTTCATGCTCCATTGCCCCATCTGACTTCACTTATAAAACATAAATTCAAAAATAAAATTACTAAAAATTTCAAGATGGTGATCACAGAGCATTAAACTTCCAGAGTGGAGTCTTTCGGAGCAGAGAGCCCTATGCAACCTCACTGGCAGCATACTCATGAAGCATGAGCCCTGTGTGCCACCTTTGAATCTTTAATGCACACTTAGGAGCTCAAAATCCAATCCCTACTTGGGCCTCTTGGCCAGAGCCCAAGTCCTCTGTGAGGCAGTTTGAGTCAGATGCTGTCCTTCTCAAACAACGTCAACTGATGACCAGAATTCCAGAATGCAGCCAAGTTATTCCTTGTGTTTCTTGCTTTACTCTGTGTATCTGGCTTCGCTGGATCCACATACTCAACGTGAACAAGTACCTCAAAACAAGAAATGAGTGAGCTGCACTTTTCTCAGGCCAGGCTCTGCTTCCCTCTCTGGAAGCATTTCCAAGTGTCTGAGCTCCTAAGAGGACTGTTGGACCAGATCCCATTACAGGCATAAAACTAACAGGATACCCTTCATTGAAGACCTTTTTCTTTTTCTTCTTTTTCCCTTCCTTATCTTTCTCTAGCTCCATACTCTTACTCATATTTCAAGTTAGACTGTGTTGAGTATAGGAAGTCACTGTTTGTTATTAAAAGAGACATTCTGACCCAGCCATGACAAGATAGAGAATTAAACAAAACCCATTGTAATGCCCGTCAGAGTAATCTGAGTAAGCTCTAGGGGTTTTACGGTAACCAGCCATGTGCTTCTGGCTGCCAGCTCCTAGATTAAATTTCTCCGCTACCAGTAAATGTTGGAGAAATCTTTGCCAATTCTTTGGAGAAATTAAAACAAGATGCACTCAGATCAGATATACCATATTTGTTTTAGATGAATTTATAGTTGCTTTATCTTGAGCATTTTAAAAAATCTGTTAGACTCAAAAGAGTTTGAATTTAAATATGAAAGTTATGGTTGTCTTTAGCTAATTCAGTCAATGCCTTATCCTTTTATCAATCGCATCAGATGAAATCATATTACTTCTCATTCCATATCATAGTTTTAAAATGAAAAAGATCTTGAAATCATCTCATCTACTCATTTCATTTTACAGATGAGGAAACTGAGACCCAGAGAGGTTAAGCCCAGAGTCATGCACAGCATATTAGGTGTGTCAAGAGCACAGCTGGAACTGGCTTCTGGCTTCCTGCCAGCCCTGCCCTGATTCTATAGCACAATGACTCAAAGAATCAGAAGAAATATAGAAATGTTATTTGGATATATAGAAAGTTACTTTCTGATTTAATGGCAAAAACATTAGCCTCAAATAAATAATTTAAAACTCTTGTTATGTAAAAATTGAAAGGCCAACTGCAAACTGGGAAACATTCAAAATTTGCAACACACTAACCATATTGTTTTTATTCAATTAAAAAGCACTTACGTGCTTCCGTCCTTACAAATCAATAAGCCTTAGCATTTGAGCTTATCCAGAATCTTGCTCGTTTGTTCCTTTCCAGGATCCCATGTAATGATTGTTTGGGGTCAATGAAACGCTGGTGTTACTTTTGATAATCATGTACTAGAATGACTTTCACTAAGTATGACTTTAGCAAAAATGACCAAAATAAGGTTTGATTTTTAATTCATGTCAAATATATTGCATCAGATGCTAAAGAAGGAGTTGGGCAATGGCCATAGAGCTGGGCATAGCTGGCCTGAAACATGGCCTGGGGTCCAGGCACACTGGGCTGGACTCATCCTGACCCAGTTGCTGTTCTCAAGAGAAAGAAGTGACTCTTTTTCTAGCCCCATAATACCTACCCTGGCTGAATGATGATGGAGAAGTATGCCAATTAGGATGCAGCTGTTGTGAAGTCTGGAGGGGTCTAGAAAGCCATTGCCCATGCTATTCAGCAGCAAGAAATCCCTCTGTGGCTTGGAAGCCTCCCCTGTTCCAGCAAAGGAAGCTCTTCCTGGTCTGAGAAGTCTTTGACAACAGTGAAGAGAGGCCCAGGAGAAAAGTATCCATGAGAGGATTGTTTCCAGAAAAAAAGAAATGCAAGAAGCTCAAAGAACACCTGGATAGGGCTGGAGATTGGGAGTATCCCATGGATGCTTGGCTAAGCTGGCCTCCTTCATTTGCCGGAGGACATGGTGAATGCCCCCTGATTTGGTGGCGTGCCTGATCTGTCACTGGCACTGAAGCCTTTTGAGCCATTTGGATATAAGATACCACATGACAAATGCCTATCTATCTTACCATGTTTCCCATCACCCAGAAGCAGCCGGCCCAATAGAATGGTGGGATGGCCCATTGAAAACTAGTTTACATTGTCAGTTAAAATACAATATCCTGAAAGCATGGGTTTCTGTCCTACAGGATATAGTAGATCAGTAACCAGTATTTGGTGCTCTTTCATCCATAGCCAGCATACGTGGGTCCAGGAATCAAGAGGTACATGTTGGAGTGGCTCCCGTCACTATTACATCTAATAACCTTCTTGCAGAATTTTTGCCTGCCGTCTGTGCAATAGTGGTCTGTACTGGCTTGGAGGGAAGAATGATTTCTTTTGAGTACGCAACAATGGTTACATTGAATTGGAAATTGAGACCACCACTTGGGTATTTTGGGGTTCTCAAGTCCCTGAACCAACAGGTAAAGAAGGAGATTACTCTACTGGCTAGCATGATTGATCCTGACTACCAGGAGGCAATTGTGTTGCTACAATAAAATGGAGGTAGGGAGGACCATGTCCAGAACTCAGGGGATTCTCTGGGTTGTACCTTAGTACTTCCATGACCAATAATAAAAATTAACGGAAAACTCCAGCAACCAAGAAAAGCAGAACCACTGAGGATTCAGATACTTGTGAATTCATTCTGCCATTCATTCAGAAAGGAATTTTTTTTGTTACCTCACCAAGTAAAGAACCAGTTGAGGTGCTGGCTGAGTGCATAGAAAACTTAGAATTGGCCAGTTTTAAAATGGGTGTGTGTGTGCATGTGTGTGTATGTGTGTTTAGCTAAAGCAGGCTAAAGCTTTTTCTGCAAAGGGCCAGGTAATAAATATTTTAATCTTTGTAGACCATATGGTCTTTGTTGCAAGTTCTCAACTCTACCCTTGTAGCCCCAAAGCAGCCAGAGACAATATGTAAGTTAATGAGTGTGACTGTGTTCCCATAAAACTTTATTTTTAAATTTGGATTTGACCCAGGGGTTGGAGTACGTTGACCTCTGATATAAACTAATTTCGTATCTCTTCTTCTCCTTCCCCTTCCTATTTTACATGATATTTTTCAGTAATAGAATGTTCTGATGAGATTTTTAATTTGAGAGCAACTAAGCTCAAAGATGGATAATGTGACTGCCTCCTAGAGGTAGATGCAATGACCGCTGAGACTGTGAGATACCGTTGGAACATTGAGATACAGTGAGGTTGAGAACACCTTCATTCACGTGAAGGAAGTTGCGTTTTGTTAGGCAGAAGCCTGATGTCATTTTCCACGCATGGAAGTCCATAGGGAAGTTCTTGCGTGGAAGAAAGTTGCCTGTGGATGCTGAGTAACCAAAGGAGTGGCCGTTTTCCAGCATCAAACCCACCCTTTCATACTCTGCTCTGTGACTCTGGGGCTAGGACTCCCAAACCTCAGTTCTCCTTTATCAGTAAGATCCTTGTCAGGCTTTGCCAATAGGGAGGCACTAGAGGGAGACAGCAAGGCTGGAGGAAGAAGGGACGCGCTCCTTCCTGTGTACTTTCTGTTCCTCTTTGTCTTACTATTCTTCTCACCCCATCCTAGCAATGGATTTTCGCCCCAGTGGCAGCGGCAGGTTGTTCCAGTGGCGCAGTTGATTCTGGTTGCGCTTTTTCCAACACGTGCAGAACCAGCATCATTGCATCCCCTAGAAACCCTAGCCCCAACCAGTCAGTGCCCCTCTCCTCAGAGGTCTGGGTGCCACCCCACAGACGCCACCTTCAAGCTCCTGAGGCAACACCACAGCAGAGCAGTGACCCTTCTCAGAGGTCTGAGTTTCAACTTTGCAGGGCCCCTCCTCAAGCTTCTAAACCTTGACAATCCCCATCTCTTCCATTTATTCCCCCAATTCCAGGGTGCTAGCTGCTTTCTAAGACTGCCACTATCTTAGCGTTTCCTTGTTGCCTTTTCATCTCTTCAATACTTGGTTGACAATTCTTTATATGAAATTCTCTGTTAAAATAACCATGTGTGATTTCTGTCTGCTGACTGATATAATCAATCCAACAACTCTATGAGGTTATATCCATTTTTCAGATGCGAAAAGAGAGACATTGAATAGTAAATGACTGGACCAGGGCCATACAACTAGTATGAGACAAGAATAGGGCTTTTTCTGCCTTTTTTAGACACTACACAGTTTCGCAAGGTGAAGGCAGATCTAGTCAATTGCTCTCTGTCCTCTTCTAGCAAGGAGAGTGGTATTCAAACTAGACTGGGTAGGAGCAAGGTAGGTCATGTGAATATGAGAGCAAGCACACCTGGCAACTTTAAGGGAGTTCATGACACTGGGTCCAAGTTAATTCTGTTCCAATGCACTCAAGGAGCCTGCAGACAGGATCTGAGATACTGCAGTAATCTCTAAAAACACCTGGGCTGCTGCTAGAATACTGGAGCGACTTAAAGATTTTTTCCGTTTTCTAAAATAGATGTACAGATATTTAGTCTTGACATTAATCTCCGGAAAAATCCAGGATGTACTTTTAGCAAAACTGCCTGATTCCCAAGAACAAGCATGTGAAACCAACTCAGCTCATTACATTCACAAAGTCCTCTATGATATGCTTGTGGGTAAAGTGGTGAAATGGGAAATGGATGAGGATCACAATTTTGGCATGTAAATATGCTTGTTTGGAAGCAGGGGCAAGATTTGAGGCAGTGTTGGTGCCTGGGCTGGATTCAGCAGGCGGGTTTCAAAAGGAAGAGCCAAGAACAAAGCCAAGTCTTCATCAGCACTGCTAGCGGGTGCAGGAAGGCAGCCAGGGCTCCTCCTGTGTCTCCCAGGAAAAATAAATCCAGAGTGGACTAATACCAACAGGGGTCATCAAGGTCATCCTGAGGATCAGATGAGGAAGGTGAGGCAGACCTGGGGATCATTACTAGAGGTGAGATAAATCTATCAGGCTGTGTAGTCAAGTGTTACTTTCTAAGGGAGGAGCTCCAGGTTTCCCTTTGCAACCCTGTCTCCAAGTGGTCTGTCTGCCCAAAGGATGGTGATTAATATGGCAACTGCTGTTGTCATTTGTTGGTTTCACTACCAGCATCCATTCTTCCTCCTTCTGACATCGGTTCCTTGATCTTTCATTATAGGAACACCCTTTTTTTTGCACTGGCTGCATTCTCTGTGGACATCAAGAAGTTCCACTGCCACTCCCAGCATAGGGCGGGGATGGAACCCAAGGTGGGCCAATCACATACTCTCTCCTTAAAATCTGAATCTTGATCAGAGAGACAAAAGACAAAACAATTGTTGCTGAAACAGTAGCAGCACCTTGAAAAGACTGTTCCTTATGTTCTTGATCTTTAGATCCCCAAAGCTACCTCTGTTCTCCTCTCTCCAGGCCCGATTCTTCCACTCTCCCTTTAATTTTCTGAGCTGCCTCATTTCCCTCAAATAGATCCAGTTTTTGCCAAGGATTTTGTTCATTCTGGCTACAGGTTGCTTGCTGGTAGCTAAGGAATTCTCACTGACCCCACAAGCTGTGTTGATAAGGGAAAATCTAAAGGTTCTCTACAAACTTTGGAGGATTCTCATACAGGAAAAAGACAGTGACCTTGTTCTGTCTCCGGTTGCACATATCCACAGGAAAGTCACAGGAAGCAGACTCTAACTTTTGTACGTTCAAGGACCGAGTTCATTTTCTTCACCCTTGATCTGAAGTGCCCAATACAGTGCCTGACACAGAGTAGGTGCTAATTAAATGTCAGTTGCATGAGTAAATGGAATAGAGAAAGAACTTTCCAACGATTGGTTTAACAACAGAATTGCTACATCATGGAGTAGTGAGCTCTTTGTCACGGCAGAGATTGAAATAGAGCCTAGATCTCTCAGGATGACCAAAAAAAAAAAAATCCTGCATTGAAAAGGCGGTTTCCAAAAAGCATTCTACCGGCTTTGTAATTCCATAATCATTTCTTATTTGCTTTTAGAAAATATATTTTAAAGTAAAAATAGAACACTGTCTGCGTTATTATAGAGAGCACAGACTAGGTGGTCAGAACAAAAAGTATATATTTTTTCAATGTTAGGAGGGCATTTCTTCACATGCCCACAAAATAACCAGCAAAAGCTGTAGCAGGAGATGTAAACCATTGCTGGGCTTGTTTGCAATGACCTACACTTGATCTATTTTTAGTCTCAAGGAAAGTGAAATAATGAGAAAATAGATAGTTTGGTTGCCATGGTTATTCCCATCCACCAGCTCATCTCACCACCCATTTTCCATCATTTCTGATAACCCAGTTTCCCAAAGTGATATTTTAGGAGCCTATAACCCAGGCTCTTTATTTAATGGGTTCCCCTGGTGCCACCCTCATCCAGCCACTTTTCACAGCTTCCCTTTGTCTTGCCAGTCTTCAGCATGGCTGGGGAATGGAAAATGCCCAGCCTACGGCTTCCAAGAGTTTTCAGTGCAGGTAAGTCTTGTGCTTGGCCGCAACCACTTCAGGATCTTCATGGGTTCCTGAAACTCAAGGACACATCCTTCCCTATGTCACCAGGGCTAAAAACAATTGAGATGGTGGGTGGCTGTTTTCTTTAACACTAATTTCACTTATTTTATAAGCAGCGCACCTTGACAGGGGAGGCAGGTAGAATTTAAGAAAACACAGTCTGGAGAGTATACTACCTTGTGAAACTAGACATCTCTCTTGGTTGCTTCGGATTTCTTTAGTAGCTGACAAAGACATACCCCAACTTTTGGCAGAAGCCCAAGAGGATGGAAAAAATCCTGTTGGGGCCTCTTTGGAGACACTTTATAGGGAATTACCCTCGCTTGGTAAATTCTGGTCTGTGTCATAGCAGGTTGTGGGAGTTTGGCTTTCTATAGACTCATGCAAATTTTTTTTAAAGATATTGCTGGTGTCACACTTCTAAACACTAGGTGGCAACCTTGCCTTTTGTGTCACCAGTCAAAGCCATTATATAAAATCATATTAATGAAATAAATTAAACCACCAAATCTCAGCCTTCCTCTATCACAGTTTTATTTTAATATTGGCATCCAGATAGAACAAACAGCGAAAGGCCATCCTTAAAAGCAGGCTCAAATTAGGGGAGCATTAAATATATATAGACTTGAATTTTTTAGCAGCATTCATCACAATTGTTAAAATTCCCTCAGCTTCCTGCATGTGGATTAAACACTGGTTCCAGGGATGGAGGATTCTCTGGGGAACAAGAGATGAGGTCCTTGCTTTTGTGGAGCTTGCACTGAAGTGGAGGAGGCACACACTATACAAATATATGAAAATAATTTTAGATGATAACTGCAATGAAAAAATGACAGCACAGTGTAATAGCAACAGTGGGGAAAGAGATGGTGGTCAGGAAAGGCTTCTGAGGAGATGACAGACAACCCAAAGCCCGAATGAAGAGAAGGAGCCAGCCGGGCCAAGAGCAGGGGAACAGTGGTCCAGGTGGAGGGAAGAGCAGTGCAGCAGCCCTGGGTGGGGACAAGCTTTGAGTGTTAAAGAAATAGAAAGAAGATAATGTGGCTGGCGCATGGGGAGGGGAGGGAACTGGACGATAAGCAGGGGCCAGACCACGTAAGATAGTTGGCCAAGGAAGGAGACGGAATTGTATTCCAGGCTCGATAGGCAGCTCTGGAGACAGAGTTGGAAGGGTGAAGGGACCTGAGTTCATCCTAACCATTGTTGCCAACGAGAATGTATTAGGCTCCTTACAGTGCTCATGGTGGGCTGACCATTAAGATAGCAGGTTTAGTAGACTCAGCTCCCACCCTAGGACCTCCCAACCAGGAACAGACCTCAGGGGCACAGCACACCCCAGTGAAGGCATCCTTTTGAGTGTGGATCTCTGAAAGGAAAAAGCATAGCAGAGAAAAATTCAATTCTTTGAAACACTAAACACTGCGACAAGCATCTATTTCCTACTGAGAAAGTATTTTAACCCACGAACCTCCTTTATGCCAGAAAGAAAAACAGAAGAGGTAGAATTTTCCCATCATGATACACACAGATCAAATTTAGGCTCTGGGAGACGTGAGTTCTGCCTGGCTGTCTTTGCCTGGCACCTAACAATGAAGCTTTATAATAAATGATGATGGCAACAAATTGATAAGAGATGATCTATTTAATGCACTAACTGAGGCATTTTAGCCAGAAAGCAAACATTCTAAAATAAAGGCAGTCTTGCTCAGCTAGTCCTAAGACTTGCCTTTCGATACAGCCACACCCAGACCTGTTTATGGCCTACACTGCTCGCTCAGCTTTGTGGGTGGCACTGAGCAGCACCTCGGGAGGCTGCGAGCAGAAGGGGGCGGAGGAAGCTTTGCCTGCTGACCACACAAAACAAAGACAAAGGAACAGGACTGTATTTTCCTGCCAATTGCATGTGTACACAGACGATCATATGGAGCTAAGCTGCCCTTTTATGACTTTTCCCCCGTTTTTGAGGTTGCTCTGATCAGTGTCATCAACTGAGAAGCTGACCCATTCAAGGATCATCAATGAGGAGTGCATAGCTCATGGGGTCAGTGTCCAAGTGGACAGAACATGCCCCATTGAGAGGGGACAGCCACTCCCCAGTTGGGGCCAACTGTTTCCATGCAAAAATGTGGTTACTGACGTTATAGGATCTCCTGATTGTTCTAGAAAAACTGGAAATCCAGATTTTCATCTGAAGTTTCCTGCTTTTTAAAATGTCTGCAACTGATTCAATGAAAAAAAAACCTTTGATGGCCAAATATAATGTCTATGGGCCTTATGTGGCCTGTGGGCCACCTGTTTGTAAACTCTGCTTCAGTCATTTATTTTCTAATATGTATTGTGAAAATTTCAAATGTGTAGAAAAGTTGAAATAATTTTCCAGTGAACACCTCTGTATACTATCCCCCAGATTCTACTTGCTTTACCATACATCTATTCAGCTGCTTATTTTAATAGGATTTTAGTTCCGTGGAAATTTGAAGGGGCAGGAAAGAGGGAAGGAGAGGGCACGTCCTGTGGAGGTGACTCTAGTCTATTACCTCGTTTCTTAAAATTCAGCCTCGGGAGGAGGGGGAAATGGGGAATCGCTAATCAAAGGGTGTGAAGTTTGAGCGATGCAAAATGAATCAGTTCTAGAGATCTGCTGTACAACATTGTACCTATAGAAGGCAATACTGTATCGTACACTGAAAAATCTGTTAAGAGGGTAGATATCACGTCAAATGTTCTTGCCAAATTAAAATTAATAATTAATTAATTAATGAAAATTAATAATAGTAAATGTTTTAAAAATTCAACCTCTTTTGCACATGTGGGAACCCCGAGAAAGACTATTTTCAACCTGCAAGAAGTTTTCTATTTGGCCATGATTTAAAAATGGGCCCTAGGGGGCCCGCCCAGTGGCATAGTGGATAAGTTCACACACTCCACTTCAGCAGCCCGGGGTTCACCAGTTTGGATCCTGTGTGTGGACCTACACACTGCTCATCAAGCCATGCTGTGGTGACATCCCACCTAGAAGAACTAGAAGGACTTACAACTGCATATACAACTATGTACTGAGACTTTGGGGAGAAAAAAAAGAGGAAGATTGGCAACAGATGTTAGCTCAGGGCCAATCTTCCTCACCAAAATAAAAAAGCTTAAAAGAATCATTAAAAATAGGCGCTAGGAATTAGAGGTGTCAAAGCCCTGGTGAGCCATGTCAGCACTGGGCAGACCCCACCTGCCTCTTGAAGTGATGTCCCCAGGAGTGAGCCCCTGCACGCTGGAGGGTTTTGTGGACTAAAGAGAGCACACATTCTTCTGCCACCTCCCTGGACATAGTCAGAACCTCTGACACTTCAGAAGTGAGACCTGGAAGGTCCAGGCAGGGCCACGGGCCGTGGATTACCTTTCACTGCCCTCAGTTTAGTTAGAAAGGGGTAGGTGCAGACCATGGGATCCTGACCAGGAAGAGAGCCCGCAGTTAGTTAGAGATGTCACTCGCCCTGAGTATGTGTGAGCGGAGCCTCTTCGCACACGGGATGCTCATTTTGTGTGGGAGGTTAGAGTTGAAAGCCTTGACTGTGAAAACTGATTATTTTAATTAAGTCTCAGGAGACTTGATGCAGAACACTTCTCGGAGGTTGAAAATAGACTTTCTCAGGGTTCCCACATGTGCACTGGGACCCAGGGAAGGTATTTAAATCCCGACAGCAGCTCTGGTGTTGGCTTGTCTGGAGACGTTGATCAGCAGCCTGCTCTTGTCCTTTGTGGTGACTGAGGAGCACTGAGGGACAAGAGGGAGAGAAAGCTTTCGTGCCTACTCCTGTCCCCCACTGCTTTCCACTGAGCTGAAGGAAAATTACATTCCCCGTGTGTGCGGGAGGAGCGTATCATTAAGGGATGGTAATCACCATGGTAACCAAGGATAGTCTGCTACAAGCAAAGGGAAAAAGAAAGAGCGTCAGGCCAGAGCTTGCTACACCCACATTAGCTCAAAATGCTCAGGCTTTTAAGTAATATGGAAAAGGAATATATTTTCTAGACTGACAGCTGGACCAAATTTTAGAATCATTAAATTCTTAAAGTGAAAGAAGGCTTATGGAATGTCCAAGGGCTGCAACCAATTGCTTCAGGGTCAGCTGATCAGGTAAATAATCTGGCCAGTGACACCATAGGTTGGGGGGGGCGGCAGGAGAGCATGTACAAAGCTGGAACTGGGCTCTGAGAGAAGGGGCAACAGCTTCTGCAGCTGCAGCCAATTGCAGCAAGAGGAGAGGCCAGCCCTGTTATGTTAGATCGTGCAATTTTCAAAGAAAGCTGAGAATGCAGATTTTTATGTGAAGTATCCTAATTTTGACTACTAATGAAAACTAACTTCAAGCAGGTCAAATAAAACACATCTGTGAACTCCAGTTTACAACATTTGGTTCAATATGTACACCCACTCTTTTTTCTTAAACCTTGAGGATACTGAGGTCTGGAAAACTTGTTATTCATGCAGGTCACACAGTCAGTTGGTGAGCAAGTCAGACCTCTGGGGTCTGGACTCCCAGTACAGTGCTCCTTCCCTTGTAAAATGTTGTGGTGAGAAGGCAGCTTAGCTCCAGGGGCCTCGTTCCTACTCTGATTGGTACATAAACGCTGCTGGCAGTAGGCCTTCCTATGGGCTAAAAATTTAAATGCCATAAAAACAGTTCTCAGAGAGTATGAGCTGTGTGGGTCTACCCATTCCTATCCGTTCCTTGTTAGATCGTTTCTTGAATAGTTTGTGTTTACTGTTACATAGGATTTTTAAAATTATATTTTTAACTGGTAGCTGTTTGTATACAGAAAGCTATTAATTTTCTCATTACATTTGTAATACCCACTTTACTGAGTTTACTTACTTTTCTCTAATGACACATCAACTCATTGTCATGGAATTTCTAAATATAGAACCAAATCTTCCGCAACTAATTGTTATTTTCCCCCTTATCTCTTTTTCTTGTCTTTGCACTAATTAATACTTCAGCAGGACAGTGTTAATTAAGAGTAGTTAGTGGGCATCTTTGTCACATTCCCAAATTCAGTAGGAATTCTTCTTTTGTCTCACCATTAAGCATGATGCTGGCTTTTTCTATATTTCTTAAACATATTAAGAAGGTATCTATTCCTATTTTATTAAGAACAGTTTGAAAAACAATGAGTATATATTATATTTTATCAAATTCTTTTTTTTAGCACCAGTAGAGATGACTAAATAGTCTATTCCTTTGAGAAATATGGGGAACTACATTCCTAAATTTCCTCGTGTAGAATCACCTTTGCCTTCCCGAGTGAGGTCTATTCTTTTAAAGTTCTGCTGGATTCTGGTTGCAAACATTTCATCTAAGGTGCTTATATTCATATATGGTCAATTGTTCTCTTTCGTTGTGATATCTTTGACAGGTTTTGTCATTGATGCTATTCGATATTTATAAAATAATTTGAAGGCTTTGCTTCTCTCCTCTATACTCAAATGGTGTAAATAGCACGGGGGTTGTCTGGTCTTTAAAGATTTGATTGACTTTAACTATGACAATTTCGAAGTCCCATGGCCCTGACCAAGTCTGGCCCCCACTCTTCTCCAATGACCAATTCTGTCTCCTGACGGAGAGGCCCTCTCCTTCACATCCTCCCCCCGAGAGTGTGTGATCTGCCTCCTTGTCAGGAACAGCTTTCATCTCCCTTCCTTTAATCCAATTTCTTAATCCTGGTGGCTGAAAATCCCATTTCCCTGAGTGCCTCTCAAGGCCTAGGAGTCTTCAAAGGAACTAGAACCCTTCTGTGACAACCCAAGGGCTGAGGTGTCATTATAGAGTAGATTCATTCAGGCTACCTCTTTCCTCCTGCTTAGAAGGAGTACCAGACCCAAGGGGCTTGTTGCACTTAATCACTAGTCTTCAGCATTTGTTAGAGCTCTGTGTATTAAGTGTGGCTTTACCTGGCCAGTATGGGGATGTCTCTTCTTCCTCTTTTACTTTGTCCAATTCTTATCCTCTTCACTTTTTCCTTCTCTTCCTCTCTCCTTCTTTTCTATTCCTTTCCTCCTGCTAATGACAGAGGTATGCGTAGACTAGATTGTAAGACCAGGAGACATTCTGGCCTATCTTTCTGTAGCTCAAATCCTGGATTCTAGCCTTTCACCAACATTTTTGTTGTAATAAAACCAAGATCATTACAGCGTCTCCTAGCCACTCCAAATGAGTCATATTGGCAATGAAACTTCAATAATTTCATTTTTTCCACCATCCTTCCCATAGATGAAACCGCTAATGGAATTGACTACAGCTGGGTAGAAGAGCTATTCTGCACCAAATACTCCATTTCCTCATCAGGATGCTCTCAAACTAACCTGCGAGCTCAAGAGTTTTCTTGACCCAATGGACATTTTGAGGATGTGGTCCAGAGAAGAAAAGCTCCAGGCCTGGACCACATGAATGTTAAAATTGGGGCAAATTGAAAATCACATGCCCTAAAGATGAGAACCAGAAGTTGCCCTTCCCTAGACATCTTACTATCAAGAGGAAGAATGTGCATGGCCTTCTTGGGGCTGATCGTTTCCAGATCAGGCAAAACTGTGCCACACATTTTCTGGGATCTCTGTGCCCAATCCTATGCTCTTTCTGCAGCCCATCATCCTAGATGAGTTTGGGGCAAAATTACAACCAAAGAAAGAAATTTGCTGATGACAAGAACACGTTCTCACCGTCATAAACAGGAACAGGTGGCTGAGCAGCAGGTTCTTAAATACTGGGCCACTACAAGAGAGGGAAGAGAGTAATACAACATTTGCACTTGCAAAAATATCCTGCCTTTAATAACAACTTTACACTGTAAATGCAAATGATATGTTAAACTCAGTGGAGAATGGCATGATATTGCCATAGTTATTTGGTAGGACAGTAAAACAATGTTAGCAGAAGCCCTGCTAGGCACTTGACTGGTACTTAACATTTTCAAAGGTTCTGACAGGCAGCAATTCATAGTAAAGCTTTCCATGTGCTTTCTCTGGCTTGACGGTACTTTAGAAGCACGTAAATAGCTCTTTTCTACATGCACGCCTGAATGAAGTAGCTGGCTTGGTCTATATCCTCAACTGACAGTTTTTAAAGGTGCCATAGCCATGGAGGAAGTCAAATTATGGACTACTTAGCAGCCTAGAAATTAGTGGTCCTTCACTTGAGACTTTAATCTCTAGTTATGGAGAAGAAATAATATCAGTTTCTCTTCCTGGTTTTCACTTTTCTGTGCCAGCATACCCCATTAATGAAGCCCCGGAGAATACAAAGTCTTTAATCAGATTTTAGAAATGCACATGTACCAACTTTGTCAATAATAACAAAAACTTCATGGGACAGAAAACAGTTTTATCTATGCCCCCCCCCCCCCCACACACAGAATTTACCATCCATACTATTGACCAAATATGTGAAAGCAATCTATTCCATAAATGACTCATTGTACATTTTTATTGGGTCAAGGCATGTATTTCTTTTGAGGATGAGATTCCAAACTCCCTTGGATTATTTTTCATAGTTTATTACAGTCTTCTTTCTCTAGGTTGTGACAAAGATTCTTTGCTTGACCAAACTTTAGTCAGGCTCCTGAACCTTCTCCTAGGCCAATTCATGCACTTCCTTATAAAATCAAGTTTTACCAAGAACCCTGCTAAGTCAGTTCAGCAAGAGTCCCCTGTCCTCTATATCTTAACCCCCTTGATATCTAATCAGGTTCTTCATCCTCCATGATCCTCCAGTCTCATTCCCCTGGCCTGTCTTCAGCAAAGATCCTGTTAGGTTGGTTCAGCCAGAAACCCCCCAACCCATGACGTTTCCCCTCGGTAATTTTCCGTCCGCTGATCCCCACCCTGCTCCTTGGCTATAAATCCCCACTTGCGCATGTTGTATTCAGAATTGGGCCCAGTTCTATACGTGGTCTCTTTTCCCCCTATTGCAATAGTCCTGAATGTGATCTGTTTTTACTGCTTTACCTACTGCCCAGCTCTGTTTTTTCTTTGAGAGTTAGACAACTATGGTCATATACTTATTGTCCACTTCTAGGAAAATTATTCTAATTAAAAATAAATACCTATGGACAAGTTAGAAAAAATAGACTTTCAACTTTTCTTTATGCTGAAAGACAGCATAAAAAACGTAAACAAAAACATGTACTTCAATCCACACACAGCATTACTGAAGCTGTCCCACATACAAAGCATGTGCGAGGCATAAGGATATCGTGATGAACAAAACGTGGTTCCTGCCTTTAAAGATTTCACAGCCCATCTGCGTGAAAGAAAATGTCTATCTGGACTAAAGTATAATAGTATTTAAAGTAGAGGTGTGCCATAGATAGATCATAGATAGATGATGATGATAGATAAATAGACAGATATAGATAGATGGATAGATAGACAGACAGACAGAGATAGATAGATAGATAGATAGGATGGAGATACAAAGGAGAAAACAATTCATATGCTTGGGATCATAGGGTGATCAGAGAAAGCTAGAGAGAGGAGCTGGTGTTTTAACTTAACTACAAAGTTTAAGTAAGTAGCTACCAGCTGGACAAGGAGAAGGTGATTCTGGGCAGAGGGCAGAGGTACCACAAAAGCAAAGGTGGAGAAGTAAGAAGACACATAGCACTGTCCCCCAATACTCCTGAAGCCCAAGGATTCCAGCCCAGCATGAAGTCAAAGCTCAGTAAGCTTTTGCTGAATGCACAGATGCAGACATGAATGAGGCAGTCCAGGGAAGAAACATAAGCCATTGATCTCAAAATTGGGACAGTCCTGAGAAGCTGATCTAGCTAAAGTGTGACATCTGACAGAAGGTGGTGGCTAGACTAGTGAGTTTGTGAAAGGCGTGTGATAGAAGCCCAACTGCATTTCTCACTGGGATAAAGCTTTTGACCATGAGAAAATTTTCAGCAGAAAAAGATGAGAACTGGAAGGGACCTTAGAGAGCATCTAATTCAGTCCTGAAAGGTTACAACAATGGGCTCAAGCTCCAGATTCTGTGTCCTAGCGCTGGTCCCCCCACAGTCAACACTGAATGACCCATCACAGCCAAGGCCTCCGACCACTCTGAAGGAGGGAAGAAACAGAGGAAAGAAGGAAGGGGTGCAGAGTACACGGGAAGAAAAGCAGGCAAGCAGGCTGGCTGGCCTGTGGACCCCGGCCTGAGATTTGGCTGGCATTTGGTTTATTCCTCAGCATCTTGCTGGAAGGGAAACTCCCTTGAGCCCAGTTCCCATCAGAGCAAAGGAACAGCTTTTCACAGCCTGCTACACAGAAACAAGCCGCCTTCAGTCCCTCTCGGGGAGGACAGGCTTTTGTGGGACTTCAGCAACAGTGTTGGTCCTTTTTTCCCCACTCCACCAGGGCAATTGGTTGCAAGTTTCCAACCCAGCCCTTCAAACTCTTACAGGAAATTCCTAGAGACTAATTAGTCTGGCTACAAAGTCTTTGGCAGCTCAGCTCTGAAGCCCTCCTTTGAATTCTAAAGGAACCGGCAGAGGCCCCTGGGCCTCTGCTCCTGGGCTTTCCCCAGCTTTGACCCAGACACCTGGGTGGGATGGGTTTCCCCATGTGGAAGAAAATTGATCCTTGATTTCTTTGCCCCAGTGTTCTCCTATTCCAGGTGTCCTGAATTAAATATTCTTCTTACAGAGGAGGAGGTTTTAACCTAGTGGTTCTTAAACTTTAGTATGCATCAGAATCACCTGCAGGGTTTGCTAAAGCGCAGATTGCTGACCCCCGCCCCGATTCTGACAGTAAGTTCAAGTCGAGCCTGAATTTGGATTTCAAACAAGGTCCCACATGATACTAATACTTGTGCGCTATCATAGCTCATACTTTGAGAACCACTAAATCAGGAATCTGGTCTTATATTTGTTTCTTTTTTTTCTGCAAACAAGTTCTTCTCTACCTACCTACACCTAAAAATTGCCAGGAATTCCTAAATTAGGAATCAGGCCTTGTATTTTTTCCTGCAAACAAGTTCTTCTCTGCCCTCCTATACCTCAAAATGGCCCTCTGTCCTTCTTGGGAACATAATTATTTCATCGATTAATTACTGTTCAATCTACTTATCACGACAGCAATTTTGTTCCTGTCATCATGAGACATTCTTAATTTTATTTCCTGCCTCTCTTATCTGGACAAGCATCTTATTTATAATCTCCAGGCCCAAATACATGTATAACAGAAACAATAGAACAATATAGTCCAGAGAACAAAGACTTTGTTCTTTCCTAAGAAAAAGGAGCTTCAGTTGAAAGCTTGTGCAAGCTTTAGATACAAAATGGAGTAGCATGCACATGGAGTGATGGTAAATTTCCTGCTAGCATTCTAATAGGCTCTGTTAGTGAGGAAATTTTTTCCCTGGAGAAGGTTAAGAATTGGTGCCAGAATTAATTAAGGAAAAAAGGTGAGTGAATCTTTTCCTCTGTTGAATAGTCTATTCCACGTGGCCTTGCTTGCTCTAGTAATACCAGACAAGGTATAGTGTGAGTTTCTCCACTGGTGCCCTGAGCTGTCCTTCAAGAGATGCCAGGGCAGGGCCATTGAGCTATTAGAGGGGTTGGGTAAATCCACAAACTCCCTCTCGTAATGATTTGTCACATGTTGGGCTACTTCTGAAGAGGGAAGGAAGCTCCGTGGGCAGTATTTCTGAGCTCGTGAGAAGACACAATTAGAAGTCAGTTTTGGAGGTGGCCACTTGGGCCACCCAGATTGATGGCCTGGAGTGGAGATAGGGAGGTATAGTCCACTCTGGGTGTTACAAGATACCAAAAGCTACAGTTATTTGCAGGTGGCATGGGTCTGGGAGTGGGGCAACAGAACAGGCGTTAAAGAGTTGTGAAATGTGGATTGAACATGGAAAAAAATGTCTCCAAGAGAGAAATGACAGAGGGTTGTGGAGAGTTGAGATGAGTAGATGTGAATTTTTGGAGGCGACTATTCACCCGACTCAGGCACGAGGTGGAGGATGAGGGAGATGCTGTCAGCTGACAAAGAAAGTGACTTGTGGACTGGGTGGGTGAACCTTGGGACATGTAGAACAGACTTGTTAGGTTACTACCTAAGCTCCACCATTCTGGGTACAACGCATTCTGTGAGTTAGAATATTTCACCTGCACCTTGAGCATTCTCCAAGATTCTGTGTTGTGCTGGACTGGCTGACACCAGGCCATTTTCTTACAAACTCTACTACCTCTCCTTTCCACAGTAAGGTGATTGGTGCTGGGCCTCTACAAAATGGCCAAAATAGGGGCCAACCTGGTGGCATAGTTGTTGGGTTTGCATGCTCCCCTTTGGCAGCTCGGGATCCTTGGGTTCAGATCCTGGGCCCAGACCTACACACCGCCTGTCAAGCTATACTGTGGCAGCATCCCACATACAAAAAATAGACGAAGACTGGCACAGGTGTTAGTCAGGGCAAATCTTCCTCAAGCAAAAAGAGGAAGATTGGCAAGAGATGTTGGCTCAGGGCTAATCTTCCTCACCAAAAAAAAAGAGACCAAAATAAAATCACTAAAGAGAAGAAGTGAAAAGTATAAGAGTTTCTAACTCTGAAACCGGTATTTGGTTCAACAATCTCCAACTTTTATTTGTGTCTTTTGTTCTCTTTACCAGGTGTATCATCTCACACATAAGTCTGTTCTGTTTGTTTCTTCCCTCTTCCTCGTAGAAATACAGACTTCAGCCTAGAAGGCAGTTCCATGAGGGCAGGAACTCTGACTGCTTTGTTCATAACCGTATATTCATTGCTGACTGCCTACCTGGCATCATGTGTGCTCAATAAATGTTTGCTGAATGAATAAAGGGGGGAAGGGTTGCAGGCTGGAAAAGAGGGGAGGAAACGTTTCTGAACGGTGAATCAGGCCAAAAGGCCCCTTAACGAGCACCATCCCTTTGGATGATGCACCTAAAATTCTCATGACTGCACTTTCTCAACTCTAAAATAGGGGTGATCATGCCCACCTTGCAGGGTTGTCGTGGGGATTGGAGAAACACATGGAAAATACTGAGCTCTGCAGAGAAGGAGCTCAGGAAATTATAATCATTATTGTTATTATTGGTTTGCTTATTCCATATATCCAATCGTTCTGCTGCTCTTTTAACTATAGCCAAGGATATCCTAAGAAAATTAAGCCGGTGTTAATCCAAGTAGTCTGCAATTTGGTGTTTTTCAACTCAGCAATATACTGTATTGTTCTTATTTTCTCTTTCCTCAATTGAAAAGATGCCCAGAAGCAAATAACTAGCCACATATAGATTGGACAGCAATTTCCAACCAGTGCACAAATACTCTGATAATGCGTTTAACATGCAAGTCGATTGCACATTGGATTTTCCAAGCAGACTCTCGGCCTTCTGTATCAAGAGGATTATATTTGCCATCTACTCTCTCTGGCTGTTCTGTGGTGAGGATTACTGAGTTGGTATGTATTAAGTACTTTGAGCTGCAGGGAGGAAAAGGTGTCATAGGGACACAAAGAAGTATTAAATGCCAAAGAAACAAATTGCTTTAATTCAATGGCATGTTCAAGTTTTTACCAAAAAAATCATAAGGAAATAGTAAATCATGATTTCCACAAATAATTCAACTCCCTTTTGGTTTTTCCTTTCCCCTTTTGGTTTTGCCTATGTGAAACACTACACAAAATAGAGAATAATTCTAAAATTAATGAATTTGCTCCTGTTTAAACTTTAAACATCTCAGAGCTAATTAGTTGTTTAGTTCTCATAAGTTCTAATGAAAACACTTCATACATATGTTGTATCCTCACAGCACAAAGTCAAGATTCATCAAATATTTTATGTGACTGAATTTATGATCAAGGCAAGATGCTTTAATTAAACAAGTAATTAGCCTTGAGGAGAGAAATGAACACAAAAGTACAATTAGTGAATTTGTTCACTGTTCCTCCCAGTGACAAAACCAATAGCCATTCTATATGCAGTTAGATATTATAGTTCCTTTGATCGTGGGAATTACGCATGATCCTCTGATAGGCACAGTGGCAAAAATAAAAACACTAAAGTAAAGTAATGAACTTGAGTACAATGTACCAGAATAACAATTAGACGAGGAGCCAAGAAACCTGGGTTTTAGCTCAGGCTGCCCCTCCTCAGCTTTGTGTCTCAGGACAAAGGACCTCAACTGTCCTCGGCCTCAATTTCCTCAATTATAAATTATGGAAGGTGAACTACATGATTTCTTAAGTCCCTTCCAGTGCTAACATTTTTCAAGCTTATGTGGAGGAATTCCTCCCTTTCATTTCTTATCTTGGAAGCCCCCTGCTTCCTAGCACTGTGCCTGTCAAGCACCATCTCTGCGAGCAACTTACAAGGTAGGTCTGTCAGTGAAGAGAGAGGCTCCTGCCTCATCTAGTTTTGTTTACAGAGGCGGCAGTTCAGCACATCCTCTGTGCTTTCAGCAGGAAGCAGCCAAGCAGCAAAATTGCTCTAGCATAAAACAAATCCAGCTGCAGGGCATCTTCAAAATGCTCCCTATGTGTTTTTCCATTTAGCCTACTATTAACATTTTAAAGCACAATTTAGAGCTACAGTGTGCAGCCTTCTGTTACAAAATGAATCCAAGGTTCTCATTACTGGATTTGGGGTGGCAGGGGAGGGTAGGAGGGAAGGAGGATGTTCAGAGAGAGAAGATACTTTAGAATGTGGAGCATGATTTGCCTTGCATCCGTCCTGTCCAAGCACTCACTACCTGTGCCTCATGCAGGGCTTCAGCCCCACTCTTCCAACAACCCTGCCAGTTCAGAGCTGTGGGTGAACTGCAGACTGAGAGGGGATGGGAGCAAGGCCAGCCTAACTTGCAGCTGGAATGGGTGGTTCACGTGAGACGGGAGACCTGAGAAGCTGTGAGTCTGGACTGGCAGGAGGAGTGGAAGCAGTAGACAGAGAGGACATCCCAAGCAGGAGGAGCAGAATAACAAGGCATGGAGGAAGAAAAAGTGTGGTGTTTGAACAGTGCAACTAGTTCTCAGTGGCTTTAGGTTTAATGGAAGAAAAAGCAAGAAATAAGAAGGAGAGATAAGCAGTCACCAGGCATGTAAAGCTTGTAGGACTGTGTCATGCTGCCCAGATCGCCTGCTCTAAGACGGAAGGACTCATTCCATATTTGCTACTCACCCAAGGTCATACTCACTCCCCCAGGGGCCACCCACACCCAATAACGTGCTGATGTTGGAGGGTTGGGCACATATAAAGGTTCCCAAGAGCACTCCCTAGTACATTTCCTGCATGCGGAAATCAGCATGCAGCAACTGATCAAATCTGATCAGCAACTCAGATTCTGCTTCTCGGGGAACCCAACCTGCAGCACTGTGTTAGAGAGATGGATGGTACCCTGCTGGCAATGGTGAGATGCTGGAAGGATGTAAACAGGGGTTAACCCTCATCAGATTCGCAATTTTAAAACATGACTCTGTGGCAGTATGTGGAGGATGTATGGAAGTGGGCAAACACAGAGGAATATGGTCATGTGGGATATAATATAGCCTGCAAATGCACAACCAGAAGAGTGATCACAGAAACAGAGCTCCGCCACAGAACAGAAAAGCTCACAGAACAGACTCAAATAAAAAAACCACACAATTCATTCAAACAATTCAAAACACAGGGCAATAAACAAGGGGAAGAAATAGAATATGTTGACACAGGATAGAGTGCAAGTAGGTGGAAGGACCATGCTGCTGAGTCATGTGCAAATGTCCTCCTCTCCCCACCCTCATTCACATCAGCCTTCCCCATGACGGCATGGCTATGAGGACCAGAGTTGAGGTTTGAGCAAGTGGCCCACAGAGGGAAGGTACCCAAGGTCAAGACACACTTGCTCTATAGAAGGGCACAAGGCAAGTACACCTGGGCACAGCTGTAGCTTTCCAAATAGCCTGCTGAACAGCTACAAGTTTTATCTGCAATTCTTGGGCAGAGCACATGTGGGGCTAGAATGGAATTGTAATCATACTGGATGTCACCGCTGGGTGACTGATTAGGGGTGACATATCACTGTCATCCCAACGAAAGCACAATCATCCCCTTCTATCTGTAAGCAACTCTATTTGTTATATCACATTTTCTATTTATTCTACGTATCCTTTGCATGTCTCATAGGTTAATAACTTACTGTCTATTTTTAACACATCTTATGAATTCTACCTAAGTGTCACATGCTACTTGTTTAATCTTTGTCTATACTTGAACATCCTATGACTTTTGTCTATATCTCATAAGCTTTTCCTTTACTTACTATCAATCCTTCATACTTCTTAAGAGTTACATCCATTCTGTTTGATCTGTCTTTTATAGCAGAAGTGAATATTCTCAAATACTACCTCAAATGTACATAGAAATAGAGACCATTTGGAAGGTTTTGCAAAAGTGGAGGCTACAGATGATGTGATTTTGAATTAAGAAAGTGGCTGTGGAGATTCAAAGGTGATTCCATGAGGGGAAGTGAGCAGAAATGATTATTGATTAGATGTAGTAGGTGAATATGAGGGACACTGTTGGCTGGCTGACCCAACATCTATTCCATGCCCCTTCTCCCTCCCAGTGTAGAGGCTAGAAAACCTGAATACTCATTAGCAGCCTCTCGTGTTCCTGGGGGTGGCCATAGGTCACCGTTCTAGTCAATGACTTATATGGAAGTCTGCTAGAGGAAATCCTATGAAAGCAGTTGCTTCTCCTGGTCATAAAAAGGACAGGTAAAGCTGGAGCCATCTCTCCCATCATCTTCCTGCCTTAAACAAGAAACTGGTGCTTGGAATTCTGACAACCATAGTTTTATCTACCATGGTGTGAGAAGCCACTATGCTAAGAATGGCAGAATGGAAGCATAGGAAGAGCCTAGGACTTGATGACATCTTTGATCTGCTGCTTCATCCCTGGACTGCCAACCTCCAGACCTATTGTTATGGGATAAAAATGAACCCTACTGTTACATCACCATAGGCTATATTTTCTGCTACTTATAGCCAAACATATCCTAAGCCCTTAGTGAAAAGGCGAGAGGAGGCAGTATCGTTTAATCAAATGACCAGACCTTCATGCAAAAGACACTGTGAAATACAGCCTTTATTTTAGGTGACCATTAACCCAACTAAAAATAGAAAGATAGCTTACTAATACAAGGCGACAACTAGCAGTATTTTCCATAGGAGGATCCACGCTGCTAGTGCTCAGCAAGCAAAGTCAAGTTTCCCATCCTCCCTGGTTCTCTAGCATCCCGCAATCACAAATGAATTCAGACTGATTCAGCTAAAATCTTGGAGATGGCGGGGCCCAAGATCAACATTTTTAAAAGCTCCTCGGATGACTCTAATGAGCAGCCAGTGTTGAGAACCTCTGCTTTTAGCGAACACATCTGTTTTGGGATAAGAATATGGTCATCCTTCCCTCCTTCTAAACTTTATATGCTGTTGAGCTTAGTTATCTGGATCTCTGAGAAGAGGTGGGAACTAGCAGAACATTAGGAATCACAGATACCTGTTTCCTCCTGTAGATTTGTTGTGATACTGTGAATCTTGAGTGCAAACTACAGGCGCATGCTTTTTGGAGTATCGAGATAAAGTCTGTAGAGTGGCATCTTGCCATTCTGCTACATTTCTCTGTCAACTGCTATGTGTCACCAAACTCCTATCCACATAGCAAAGAGAAATAATCCTACTGCTCTCCTTCTGTCCACAAATTTTTCTACAGTTTAGAATCCCTTTTTAGCCTGAGGCTTTTTTTTTTTTTTCCCAGAGTAGAGAATGTTTCTAATCATGCTTTTATCAAGAGCCTTTTCTGGTGTCTCAATTCAGCCTTACCTTTGTAGTGGTCATAATATTTCTTGCCACAAAACTCGGATATGCAAAATTGTAAAAACTTAATGTTTTCCATAACTGAATCTAATTTCTATCTTGAGACCCCTTTCTACTTGGTGGCAGAACTAGAAACAAGTTAATTTCAGGTAAACTCAGTCCATTCAGGGTTTTTCTCCCTCCTGCCTTTACCCCAGGGGAGACTGTGGGGAGACTGATAGAACATCTGGACATGGTGGGGGCTCATCTGGTCCTTGGATGTCACCTGTCCATGCTGGCATCCTTTGCCATGTCCTTGTTCCTAGGAATCACCAATTGTCAGCATCTCTCCCTGCTGGCATCCAAGGAGGCAACTGAGTTCCCATCTGGCCTTTGATATAAGGACAGTGCTAACATCTGCTCTTGGGCCCCCTCTTCCCAATATGACGCATCTCCTAATCTGCCAGGCCTCCTTGAGATACTCCTGCACCTGTTTCTGGCAAGTGTGGATGCACTGCTGGCCACTCCGGGCTGTGGGAGGCTCAGGACTGCCCTGCTGTGCTGAGATTGCTCCTCCCCAACTCGCACCCTAGGGCAAAGGGCAAGACAATCTCAGACCTTCATCACTTTCCTCGGACCTCCTAGGAAAGCAAGGCAGATCCTTTCAGCCCTTGACTCTCTCATTCCCATCAGCCCAGAGAGGGGCCAGCCCAGGGCCACCCCTTAGAGACACACAGCAGTTTGTCCCTCTTCTCCCTCGTTCCCAGCCCACCGGATATTGATCTATCAAATCAAAGTAAACAGGAGAAATGCTGGTTCAATGTGTTGGGAGAGAGTAGGGGCAAAAAACGTTTATCTTTGGACATATACTAATTAATTTGTAATTAAAGTTATTAATACACAAAACCTATTTAAAACACATTAATATTTCAAAAATATTATTCTGCCACATCTCCTTGTCGACCTGGAAAGTCTGCCTCCAATTCACTCATAGTCATCAAGAAAAATTACATTAAAAACTAGACACAATAAAACAGGGATTTTTTTTCTACTAGTGAGGATATCAAAGCTCATTTTTTTCTCTTATATCGCCTTTTCTACATTTTTCAAATTTCTACTGTGAACTTTTTGCTTTTTATTTCTATAGTAAAAACATCTGGAAACTATCCAACTAAACCTCTGCTGAAAAGAAAAGGCATAAAAAAAGATTGATAAATCTGATCACATAACAATGTAAAATTTAAATAAGGTGAAAAAACTCCATAAATGAAATAAAAAGACAAATGACAGACTATAAAAGAAAAAAACTTCTCACACGAGTGACAGGAAAAGGATTCACGAAAAGAATTAATGCACTAGGCAAACTATACAAACAGCTTATTAACCAAAATATAAAAGCAAATGACCAAAAGCATAAAAAGAAACCCACTCAATCCACAAATGCAAATCAAAACAAGCCTGAGATATCATTTTTACTTATCAGATTTGCAAAGTGAAAAAAATTTATAAAACTTGGTAGTTGGTTAGGGTGTAGGGACAGATATTACATTGTTCTTGAGAATATAAATTTGAGTAACTTTCTTGGGAGAAATTTGGCAAATTGATCCAAATTTTAAATATATTTCTAGGAACACCTTGCAAAAGTACACCAACTGAATAAGTACATGAACAAGGATAATCATTGCAGGACTGTAGGTGACAGCCAAAAAAAGGTGGAAACAACCTAAAGGACAATCAAAAGATGATTGGTAAAATAAATTATAGTACATTGATATAATCAAATACCATAACCATTTAAAACAAATATGAAGTGATGTGTCATATTCTAAATTGGAAAATTTGCCAAGATATGTTATTAACTGAAAAACCAACGTGCAGGACAAGGTGAATAGTATAATAATCCTTTTCATGTAAATAAAAAACTATATTATGTAAATATCAGTGCTTATGTATTCACAGAGAATATTTTTGGGGAGTAAACAGAACCATTAACAGTTTCTCTCCAGTTTGAATATTCTGACCAAGTCCATGTTTAATATCAACCACGATTATCTACCTATGGGATTACAGATAATTGTTTTCATACAGAATTTCTGTCAAAAAGATGACCATTAGGTTAATAAAAAAGCAGCAATATGTAGAATTTCATGAAGTCCATCCATGCCTCTGATCATTGCTTCTTAAAGAATGTGATAAAAGTTATAGCTCTGAGCCGTCCAGTGCAGCTGCCACCAGCCATGTGTGGCTATGGAGCACTTGAAATGTGTCTAGTCCCAATTATAATGTGCTGTATGTGTATAATATACATCAGATTTTGAAGACATTACAAAGAAAAGAATGTAAATGATCTCTTAGTAGCTTTTTATATTTATTACGTTAAAATAATATTTGGATATATTGGATAAATAAAATTAATTTTATCTATTTACTTTTTAAAATGTGGTTACTGAAAAATTGCAAAATTTTGAAAATTTGAAAATTACAAATGTCAGCATTATATTCATAATATTTCTATTGGACAGCACTATTATGGATTCTCTCTCCATAGGTTCAAGATGTTGTTTGCAGTTTTGGGGTATTCACAGTCCCTGAGTCCATCCAGAGACCCCAAGTTAGACACCCCACTCCAGCTACAGATTAGGCAAAGCCAGCAGAGAGCTGGGTGTTTGGACTGGTCCAGATTGGGTCACCATCAAATGTGTTTCCTGAGCTGCACTTTATGGTGATGCCGTCAATCTTGGTTCAGGATCACTGTTATCAACATTCCTTTGGAGCTTGTTGATTTGCTGATGAATGGATATTGTGATGACTTTTATCACAGAATCTTTATAGAACTTTATAAGGAAGATAACATCAGAGTTGTGCTTCTACTGACTAATTAATTTGTTATTATAATAGCCAATATTTATTGAGCCTTTCTATACACCAAGCACAGTTTCAAGTTCTTTACATCTTCAGTATTACCTTACTTAATCCTCGCACACAACTTGGTGAGGTAGGTACCACGATTATACCTATTTTACAAGCAAGGAAATTGAGAGTTGTTGCTCACAGTGACTGAGCCCATAAATGGTGGCTCTGACCCAAAAGCCCAGGTTCTAAATCTCTGCACTATCTTTTATGGATGCTGTGAATTGTAGCCCAACCAGGCTTTGTTTTTGGTAATAGCTGCTAGGAAGTTTGGAGCATAAGAAGTGTGTAATGCAGTCTTGCAGTGTCCTCATTCCTGGCTGTATTGTATATCCCTACATTTGTTTTCTTTCTTCTTTTTTATCTCCTGATTAAATCCCCTTCCCGTATTTTATATATACCGCTAAGTTGCCACACAGCCTTTCAGAAGAAGGCATTGTATGTACCTCCTCAGATTCTCATCGTCTTGTATGTCTCCCAGACCTTGGCTGCTTGCTCTGCTTCCATCACCACTGTGACCGTGGCTTTGTGCAGGCCTGGGAAGACTTCAACCTGAACCCATACCCCATGTCTTTACCTCCTCCCATCATTTTTTAACTCAGATGAAGTGCCAAAGGGACCAAATAATACAACCAGGAATAGCAGGGGAGTTAACTTGCTGTAAGGTGACCTTTAACCAATGGGCAACAGGAGATCGGAGGAAGATAGCAGATAAATATTTTCTCTGTACCTATGTCCAACAGACCATTCCAAGGCACACATTTTCTGAACAGACTCTTCAGAAATATCCCATGTGTTCAAGCAATCCATGGTCCCTTTTCAAATCTTGCAAAGAAGTAGCGAGCTTGGTATTTGCTTGATATCCTTCCGTATTTTAATTCCCTTTTCCTCACTCTCACTGCCCTGGGATTACACCTCCCAGTAAAGCATTCTCTCTCCTCTCTTTTTTTTGTTAGTGGAGGAATGGCAAATTCACTCTCTCTGTTTGAGCTGAGATATCGATCTTTTCCTTTTTCCTCCCTTTAGACAGAGTTGGTTCTCAGTCCTTCAGACTTAGACCACGACTAACACCATTGGCTCCTTGATTCTCACTCAGGCGTTTGGACTCAGACTGAATTATACCACCAGCTCGCCTAGTTCTCCAGCTTGCAAACGGCAGATAAGGCGTTATCTCTTAACCTTGCCCCAGGCTCTGTTTTCCAGAAAACCAAACTAAAGCTATAGGGTATAAATTAATCAATTAATTTTTAAAATGAACTTGCCACGTTGTAGCAGAGCAGAATATGGACGTACTGTTGAAGCAGGCTAGCTGTGGAAATGCTATACCAGCCAGACTAGAATTTTTAAATTGGTTACCAACCTGGTCATTATAATTTTCAAATTTTTGTCATTGTCATCATTACCACAATCACCTTTCCCTTTAGATAATATAATGGATTACTGAGAGAATGTGAAACCGCAGAGGGATCTCTACCACCGGGTTCCCCACTTCTGTCTGACTTGGCTACAAATTAAGAGGTTCCCACCCCACCCCCCTTCAGGTTCAATAATTCACTAGAATGACTCACACAACTCAGGAAAGTACTTTGCTTATGATTACAAGTTTATTAGAAAGGATACAACTCAGGAAGAGCCAAATGGAAGAAATGCATAGGGCAAGGTATGGGCTGAAGGGTGTTTGAAGAGCTTCCATGCCTTCTCTGGGCCTACCTCCCTGTTCATCAACCCGGACACTCTCCAGACCTCATTGTTCAAGAGTTTTTATGTTTCAGTACATAAGGAGTGACTGATTAAATCACCGGCCATTGGTGATTGAACTCAACCTCCAGCCCCCTCCCCTCCATGAAGGGAGGCCTGAAAATTCCAACCCTTTATTCACTTGCTTGGTCTTTCTGGTGACCAGCCCTTACCCGGAAGCCATCTAGGGACCCCAGCCTGAGTCACCTCATTAGCATAAACTCAGATATGTTTGAAAGAGGCTTGTTATGAGTAACAAAAGACACTGCTATTACTCAGGAAATTTTAAAGGTTTTAGGAGCTTTATGCCAGGAACTGGGGCAAAGGCCAAATATATTTTTTATTATATAACATTTGTGTATCTTTCCAGAGATATTTAATGCATATAAAAACAAACAAATTTTTTATGCCACTTGAAAAATCCCATAGAATAATATATATATAACACTTCATCTTGCTTTTCTCATTTATCGGTTTGTCTTAGAGATCAACCCATTTCAGAACACAAAGCACAGTCTCATTCTTTTTTATTGACTACATTGCAATTACATGGAAGTATAATTTATATAACAAGTCCCAACGTATAGACATTGAGGTTCTTTCCAAGTTTTTGCTGTCATGAACAACTGAAAGTAGCATTGCTGGTCAAACTTTAGGTGCATGTCAATTTTGATGGCAGAGCCTAATGCCCTCCACGGTGTTGCACCAACCTACACTCCCTCTGAGAATTCCTGAAAATGCTTACTTCCCCATACTGTTGCCGTTACAGTATGTATCAAACGTATTAATCATTGGCATCTGATAAGCAAAAAGCTGTTCTTCATATAGTTTTCTTTATTTTGCTTTTATTGTAAATGATACCAAGCATATTTTCTGATATTTTTTTTTTTTGGCTGAGGAAGATTCACCCTGAGCTAACATCTGTTGCCAATCTTCCTCATTTTTGTATGTCAGCGCCACCATCACAGCATGACCACTCATAGTCAAGTGCTATAGGTCCAAGCCCAGGAACCAAACCTGGGCTGCCAAAGCGGAGCACACCAAACTTAACCACTAACCCACAAGGGCTGGCCAAGTATATTTTCCAGTTTTAAGAGCCATTGGTATTACATTTTCTGTAGTCAATCTGTTATATACTTTGTCCATTTTACCATTGGGTTTTTTGCAGTTATTGATTTGTAGGAGATCTTTATATATTAGGAAAATTGCTCTTCAGGAAAAGCATGAAAGAGGTGAGGGAAGCAGGATAGAGAAGGGGGAAGAAAGGGACAAAGGAGGGCTTATGCTCCACATAAACCTCCCTGCAGAGTTGTCTGTCCCCTAGTGAGACTAGCGGCCCCAGTATCAGTCAGTGGTCAGTTTCGAGGATAACTTCCAGGACAAGGTGGGTCACTTCAACTGAAGGCAATCTCCAGAGAAGGAGGCAGATGTGAGCCATTAGCAGCCAACACTCACAGAGCTGGGAAAGGGTGCTCCGCCTTGGTCATGGAGTTTGGGTGGGCCAATAAAATAACATCCACCACAGGAGGTAAAAACAAGTGTTTCATTTTGGACATGGTAAGTTTGAGACATATTTGAGATATCAAGGGTCAAGTAAGCAGTTGGAAAGTCTGTAACTCAGAGAAGAGATCTGTACGAGACATAAATTCTGTAGTAGTCAACATTTAGATGGTTTTTTTAAATCACGCAGATACCTCTGTACTGATATTTAAAAAGCTCTAGCATATACAGTAAAGTGAAGAAAGCAAGATGCAGAAGAGTGTTTGATACTGCCTTTTGTGTAAGAAAGGGGAAAAATAAGAATACATATACAGACACACACACATATACTTGTACGTATACATATATTTGCATGTAGAAAAGGAAACATTGGGAGAATACACAAGGAACTAATAACAGGGTTTACCTGAAGGGTAAAGGGTAGGAGTGGATGGAGACAGGAGTAGACATGAGACTTCTTAAAGTATTTTTATATCATTTCAAATTTTTTAGGTTATTGCCTATTGTAGAAATAAATACAATTTAAATTTTTTTTAAAGGAAAGAAAGCTATGTGGATAGTTGAGATCTTCTATGAAGAAAGAAAGAAAAAGAAAGGAGGGCCCAGATCCAAGATCTAAAGAAGATCAACATTTAGAATTAGTGGAGGAAGGATCAACAAAATGCAAGAAGCAAGTGAGGTGAGAGGTTAAAGGAGAAAACCAGGAATAATTGGTGTTAGGATTCCGTTCATGGACGCAGTGGTATATGAGCCACAGTTAAACCATTGGGAGCTTAATACTGGCCACGATGGGAGTATTTATTTGCACTGTGAAACAAGGAAAATGCTACAGTCAAGGCTTTTCCCCTCTTTGGAGCCAGTTTACCAGCACACCACAGCATGGAGGTCAGAAGAAGGAAAGTGCTGAGAAGGGGGCGACTATTCAACAGCATGAAATGTTACCGAGAGACCAAATGAGACAAGGGCAGAAAAATATCTATCATTCATAGGGATATCAACAGAGAAGTCGTTGATGAGTCAACAAGAGCAGTTTCAGCGGAGAGGTGGGTGTGGAAGCCTGACCTGGAGAGAAGAGTGAGAAGGGAAGAAGCAAAGACACTAAGCATAGGCAATTCTTGCAGTAAGTTTTGCGTGAAGGGGAGGAACATAATCAGTAAGTTGCTGATGGGGGATCAAGGGAGGAGAATGCGTGCGTTTTAAGTGAGTGATATTAAAATGGACACGTACACTGATAAGAGTATCCAGGGAAAAGAGAACATTGAAGAGAGATGGAAAAGCCTAGAGCACTGTCCTTCAGATAGCATCCAGAGCACACGTGTAGGGACTCCCATCTGGTAGGAAGGACATTTCTTCCATTAGAGGGAGAAGTTATCAGTCTCCAAGCAGCATCTGTGATAGGGCCGTGCCTGGACTCTCCCATCTCCCTGCCTGTGAAAGTTCATTACCAACACCTTGATGTTTTTCCTAAGACAGAGTGCACACCTATGCCTTTCTTTGAGATGTGTAACCACATACTAAATAAATTTCTAGCCATTCCCAGTATCTCAAGGTAAGCTGGAGTCATATCTAAAAACCCAGAGCTCCAGCTGGGGAAAGAAGGGAACCTACTGAAGTGTGTAAATATTCTATGCAGATGAGTTTCCAAAAAAAGGTTAGAGGTAATTATGTGTCAGTATTTCACCGTCTGCCACTTCTAGATTATACTTGACTTCAAAAATGTGCTAATGTTTGATTAAAGCTTTCTTGCTTTTAGTAGCTCAGCTAAAAGCACAGCTTCTAGTGAACAGGTGGTACATTAAATTGAAACATAAAAGAAAGAGAATAAAAGTGCTTGGGATGAGGAGAAAGGCCTTTAGAAGATGGAAGAGATGATTACCTTAATTGCTTCAAAAGGGAAAGGACTGAGCTTTCATTCAGAGGGAGGCGCTCCAGCCACAGTAGCAGTTTTCCACTGTCTTCTCACTATTTTGCAGCTGTAGAGACCAGTGCCTTTGATGAATCACACTTGAAAGGGGTCCTTGCTATGCTAACTGGGTGTTCATAGGGTTATGAAAAGAACAAGGGCTTTGGGTAAAATGCCTAGCACCCTACCTGTGATGAACAATATCAATTATTTTATTATTATTATTTAGTCATTTCTTTCTTTTTTTTTCTTTTTTAAAGATTGGCACCTGAGCTAACAACTGTTGCCAATCTTCTTTTTTTTTCCTTTGTGCTTTTATCTTCCCAAACCCCCCGTAAATAGTTGTATATCCTAGTTGCAGGTCCTTCTAGTTGTGGGATGTGGGATGCCGCCTCAACGTGGCCTGACGAGTGGTGCCATGTCCGCGCCCAGGATCCGAACCCTGGGCCGCCATAGCGAAGAGCGCGAACTTAACCACTTGGCCATGGAGCCAGTCCCTAGTCATTTATTTCTGAAAATTCTATTGTTGCTCTGTTATTACCCAAATGTGTGAGCATGACATGTGACTCACACTGTATCCCAACTTGCTATTACAGGTGAATTGTCCAGTGATTAATAACTGTGACAATTAGATGAAGGATGAATTCCTATTTACAGCTCTGCTGGATTTTAAGATATTTCTATTCAAATAAAGATTTTGTCTGTGAAAATTGTATACAGATTGACTTCCATTGTAACTATAACTGACCAATTGGCAGCTTCTTATATTTCAGTTGGTGTTTAAGAGCACCTTAAGAGTTTCAAACTAGTGTTTGGGACTCAGCCATCTCGTTCTCAGTAGCAGTATGTTGTTAGGGAAGATTTCTCTCCCTCTGTTTGGGAGAGTGTCTTAGGATAAGCTCCTTGGGAGCAAAATCTGAGATGGAGATTCTTGTGTAAGCAATTTGTTGACCGAGTGAGAGAGTATTCTCAGGAAATATCTGTAAGGGAGTGAGGGAAGCAGAATAGGGGAAGGGAAATCATTAGGAAAGATGTGGTTTCAGGAGAAGTCTAGCCTCAGCCTCATCTCACCAGGAACTGTAAAGCATGAATTATACCACAGTTTGTTCTGCCTTGAGGTGAGGGGGCGGGACTTTTATACCACCCCCTATCAGTCAGTCATGGTCACACGCCACCCTCCCGGGAAGGGGGTCATAACCTCCCTGGCTTCTCTGAACAAGAGGGCTTTCATTGGCTAAGGGCAGGTGCCCAAAAAAGCGGCAGCTGTGAGCTGCTATTGGCAGCCAAAACCCGCAGTGAATGGGGTAGGGTGGAGTTGGGGGGGAGCTCCAGCCTAGGAAAAAAGGATCTGAGTGGGACACCGATAGCGCCTTCCTGAGAAGACAAATGGCGATAGTGATTCCAATCCTAGGCCATCTTCCAGGAGCAGATCCAGCAGGGGAGGCCAGCCATCTGGATCACTGCACCCAGTTGTTGAATGCTCACTCATTGGATTTCTCAAGGACAAAAACAGAGCTGCCAAGTAGTCCCAACTTCTCAGAGAACTAGAATTACAGAGATGTTCAGCCCACAAGCCTACTGTTCCTGTTCCCCTATTTAAGGGTTGTTAAATGTTTTTGTAGGGTACTCCAGGTCACAGCAAAGGCACAATTCTTATTCTAGAAATGTTTACATTTTACAACATTTGTTGCTATTAAGAATTGTCCATATAAGATGATAACAATGACATCATTATAATATGAGTCTTGCTGTCTCTTTTACAAGTTAAGTCTCACAGGGCAAAGCCTTGGTTTGGATAAGTAACCTGAAAAAAGGCACAGGCAATTTGCTAGGTACGTGATGTTATATTGTTAGGAGAAAAATAAGTACACTGTGTGATCTATGTTGTCGGTGACCAAAGGTTACTTCAGTAACCCATGAGGTTAGCAGATGAGCTTCAGATGAGCAAATACCACAAATCAATACTTGCTTCTGCAGCATATGAATCACAGTGAGCCTCCTTGCGGATTTCAATGCTCTTATTCTGTCTACTACTGAAAATGCTTTCTCAAGGCACGGTTTCCTGACCTGAGAGGGTGATTATAATAGTCCTCCATTGTAATGTTTCTGGTTCACGATCAGTGCTCCTCCCCAGAGAACACTAGCACACTGAATGGAACTGCAGAACCTGAGATCAGGAGCCGTGGCCATGTGCACGGTTGCTGAGTGGTGGAATTTCCTGGTGGGAGGCAGTACACTGAAGAAGGAACCTGGGGCCAGAGTGCTGAGGTGAATTCAGGGTTGAGGAGAGAAAGTGTTTTGTCTTGCAACTCCTAAAAAGAATTCTCTCCGTGAGTCAGGAAGCAAGATGGTTCTAAGGAGAAGAAACAAGGAGAAATATGATTGATACCTAAAGAAATGACAGAAGTCATCCCGTGAGAGCATTTGGAAGGCAATAACTGTGTCACTTATTTTCCGTGAAACTCCCAAACACCCACCTCTGCACGTGGAGGGAATGTGGCTAACTAAGCTGGAAGCTCTTTGGCATTTTTGATTTTTCCATCATCTTCCAGAGTGCTTGATATTTAGTAAGAGCTTACTAAGTCCATGTTTAATTAACTAATATTGTGTTGTCATTGATGTCCTACAGGCCAATTAGTTTTTTGGTTTTTGTTTGGCTTTTTTTGCTGAGGAAGAGTTAACTTGAGCTAACAGCTGTGCCAATCTTCCTCTATTTTGTATGTAGGTCACCACCACAACATGGCCACCGATGAGTGGTGTACATCTGTGCCTGGGGACCAAACCCGGGCCACTGAACTTAACCACTAGGTCACAGGGCCAGCCCTCCAATTAGTTTTAACTTATTCAAATTTAAACAGGTGATATCAACTGGACACCTGTGTGAAAACATAGATTTTTGAGAAATGCTATGTTTATACATTGCCTCAAGAAGCCTTTAAATTTCTCAATTCCCACTCCTTTAGTTAAATGATTTGGTGAGAAAGTCTTGTTTCCTGGCTTCTTTGCAGCCCCAAATTTCTCAGAACAGTTTTTTGCAGGTAAATGTAGCAGCTCTCTGGGTGCTAACCTACTGATGTTTCCACATCACTGAAAATAGCTTGGTGATAAGTGCTGTAGCCCAGTAGTAAGTATAAGAATCTCCTGGGGATCTTATTAAAATACAGATTTCTAAAAACACCCTAGGGATTATCAGTTATTAAGTCTAGAGTAGAACTCAAAAATCTCATTCATAACAAGCGCCCAAGTTGTTCTGATGCAGATGTGTCTCAGTCAGCTATTGCCACAATAATATTATGTCACAAACCACCCAGATCTCAGTGGCAGACAATAAGCACCTACTTCTCACTCACTCGCACATCGGCAGGTAAACTGGAGTACAGCTCATCTAGGCTAGACGAGGCTCCAAGCTTTTGGCTGGGTCCAGGTCTGCTCCATGCAGCTCTCATCCTCCTCGAACCAGCATGTACCTGAGGCAGGTTCTTCTCATGGAGAAAAGCAGGAGTGTGAGATGGCAAGCCCTACCACTCACACGTGCCAAGCCTCCCCTCACATCTTGTCTGCCAACATCCCACTGGCCAAAGGAACATGACCAACGCAAAAGTCAAGGGATGGAAAATATACTGTCTTTGTGGAATCCTGGTGAGGGGAATAGATATTTGCTGAACAATAATTTATCCATCACAAGGTAGTACAAAAACTTTGTACTTTGAAAAGCACTAAAGTCTCTTGAACCGTCCAGGGACGGTGAATGCACGGTCAATTTTTTGTTTAGTTAGTTATTCAACAAACATTTATTAGTGACTACCAAATGCCAGACAGGCAGGTAATTAGTTATTGTTTGTCTGTAAAGAGTCTGGTCCAGAGGCAGATAAATACATAGATAATTACCAGGCGGTGTGCCAGTTACTATATAATAGAAATAAAAGAAGAGTTTATTTTAAAAAATCTAAAACAGACCTGAAAAGCAAAATGTAAAGCTCCTGTGAGCCAGCAATCATAAAGAATCCCTAAGATATGGGAGACACATAGAATCAGATTGTAAGATGAAATCAAATCCCAGAATACTCACTGGGAAAGCCTGCTGCAAACAATGGAAGTGGCTCCTGGAATGTGCCAGGCTCACAGGTTGTAGACATGAGGGCAAAGGGTGTCCTGGGATACCAGCAGCATAGCAAACAGCAAGAGTTTCAGAGATGGTTTTCTTTGGCCCAGATGGGGGTACTCATTCCCCCTGAACCATTCCTGTGACTCTCACTGGCCCGTCTGGATCAGAGTCCCGCTCCTGCAGGGAGAAGCTCAGGTGATCAGCCACAGGAACAGACCGCGTGGGAGGTGGTCTCCCAAGGGAAAGTCAAGGTACTGGCAAAAGAAATGTGTCCTCATGCTGGAATGCGATGCGGCAGAAACAAAGAGATTTATTCATGCTGACGTGGAAATACCTCCAAGACGTGTTGTTGGGTAAACTAAGAAAGTGGCAGGCTATTTTATATGTGGTATTTATGTGAATAAATTGTATATTTCTGTATGTATATTTGTATATCTAAAAATGCATAGAAATGTTATAGGACACACACTAAAAAGTCCCAAAAATAGTCAGTTAACTTGGGGAGGAGACTGGGATTTTGGGGTGAGGTGTAATAGAAAGGGACTTAGAGTTTTTCCATATTGTCTGAGGCTGTTTGCCTTTCTTCCCTCTCTAGAAATCCCAAGAACATAGGGACTTTGCCTGTCTCATTCACTACTGTATCTCTAGAGCTTTGAAGAGTGGCTGGCACATTTTTAATAGGTGCTTAGTAAATGTTTATGGCATGAAAGAATGAAGAGCACTCATAGGGATGAAGGTGGGAAGGCCATGGACCGATTAGGAAACTTCTAATAGTGCGGCATGACCAGAGTGCTTGGTACAAAGGAGTGGCAGAAGATGAATCTGAAAAGTAGACGGGAGTCCCCTCATAGGAAGTGACAGGGAATTGCATTATTCACTGGGTAACAGAGATGTCAGACAGGTGAGAGACATGATAGGGTTTGCATTTTAGAAAGGTTACTTGTGCAGCCATTTGAAGGATGGAATAGAGGAAAGAAGATGGAGAACTATGTACCAGTCAAAAACCTGCTGTCAGAGCCCAGGTGAAAAATGAAGGATCCTGAAACAAGGAAGCAGCAGTCAGGATAAGGAGCAGAGGATGGTTTTGAGAGATATGCTGACCTCGTTGATCTACAGAATGTTAGGATGGGTGGGGTGTGGGAGAGGGAGGGGTCTAAGATGACTCCCAGGTATCTGGATAGGCAACTATGAGGATGATGGTGCCAGTCATCAAGAGAGGGGAAATGGGAAAAGAAGTTTCTGGGTGAAGGTTATGAGCTCATCTTCAGACATATTGATTTTTTTTTTTTTTAAAGATTTTATTTTTTTCCTTTTTCTCCCCAAAGTCCCCCGGTACATAGTTGTATATTCTTTGTTGTGGGTCCTTCTAGTTGTGGCATGTGGGACGCTGCCTCAGCATGGTTTGATGAGCAGTGCCATGTCCGCGCCCAGGATTCGAACCAACGAAACACTGGGCCGCCTGCAGCGGAGTGCGCAAACTTAACCACTCGGCCACGGGGCCAGCCCCCAGACATGTTGATTTTGAAAGAACTGTGGGGCATCCAGGTAAAGATGTTCAACAGAAAACCTGAGGTCTGTACTGACGTCTCACTTTTTTTCTGCCCAGGGAGAGATTTTAATATTTCATTAAACATTTTTAAAGGGACTAATCCTCAGACAACAGTGTTTAGTGCTTACTAATTTAACAAAGGAGGGACAGCCCAGCAGAGATGGTTTTTGTCCTGAGGCCTAGCTCCGTCTAATAAATGTTATCCTTTTGCTTCATTAGCCAGAATAACATTAATCATGTAATTTGTTGTAAGGAAAGAGACTGAAAAATGTACCCTTGGAGAGCTAAAAACAAAAAGTCCACAGAGAGGTATTTGGGTACACAGGTTGCCTTCAATTTAAATGGATTCTCTGGCAAAGGATTGTGGGGAGAGACAAAGAAACTCACAACCCCCCAGCTGAGGTTCCCATCTGGCCGGAAGCTCAGCTCTCAGCTCTGAACTCCAGAGCACCCATTTCTTTCACTTGCTCATGCAACCTTCTCTTTCATCTGTTTCAAGGCTCAGAGTTTGCAGTAGTGACAAATAGTAAGAATCAAGACTAATAGCTACAAACCTTGATGCCAATGGCATTCTGATTCCCCTGGGAACCAAGGTCTGCACCTGGCACTTCAGTGCAGGGAGCTAAGGAGCACAAAAGAGCCTTTCACCCCAGATTCTTTTCCCCTACTCTGAAAGGGTGAAGCCTGGGATGGGGAGAACTTTCCTCTCCCACAACAAAAGCTGAAAACTTAACCCACCTTGTGCCTAACCACCAGCCTTACTGGAAAACCTTCCCCTCTTTGTCTCTTTGTATTTCACAGCTATTGGAACTGGATTGTTCAAAGAAGTACCTGACCTTGTTGTCAGATGCAAAACAGAAAATGCTGACCCTGAATTCCTTTATTTGCTCCCGCTGCTAACCAAGCAGTACTGCAGAACCTCAGACTCTTCAGCAGCTTTAGTCAGGCTGGGGGTTTAGAATAACGAATGCGTAAAGCTCCTTGACAGGAGCCGGTCTCTTCCCTCCAGAGGGAGGGAGGCTATTAGCAAGGAGTAAGCACAAAAAGAGATGATAGGTAGTCACGGTGAGGACAAAGGCCAGTTTCAGCCAATGCTGTTTGACCTGCTGGTACTGTTTCTACTCAGAATGGTTTCTCTGCTTTGTTGTGTTGTCTGAGTCCTGCCATTAACTTTGTCAGGGGAAGAAAGTGAGCCCATAAAGACAGAGGCAGTATCTCATTCATCTCCAGGACTTAGCACAAAACCGAGATTTAGAGAGGCAGAGATAACGGGAGGGGGGCATCTTTTGCAAATTTGAAAGGTAAATAGCTTTTATTTTCAACTTGCAGAAGAGAAACATAGGTTTGGAGATGTTAAACTGGTTCAAAACACAAAGCTAGTCAACAGCAGTGTCTCAGTTGGGCACCTTTGCAGAATACAAGTCTGACATATTTAACCAAAAAGATTATTTATCAGGAGGATATTGGATATAGGGAGGATGGCAATCTAGAAACCCAAATCAGAGAAAGGAGAGGAGTTAGGACAGATGCAAGGATAGCAGAGATTACTCAACCATCTCACTTAGGAGTCAGTTCACACCAATTTTTTTTTCCCCATACTTGCTATCACTCTGCTCAAGATGTTCAGAGTCCTAGGAGAAAGTATTGGATTGGCCAAGCTCAGTTCCACATGCCCACTGCTTGGAGAGCGGTGGGCAAGACACACCATCTCCAAAACTTAGAGCTTCATCAAGTTTACATACAGTGGGGACAGGTTATTCCTCCAAAGGAAAATAGGGTGCTGTTAGAAAGAGGAAATGGGTGCTGAGTGGCTACAAATTCAAATGTGCCCTCCAGGGAACAGAGTTCAAGCTCAAGGACATTTGATACCAAAGTTTGCACTTTTTCTTTCACTAGGCCAGCATGGTATAAGCAGTGGTTCTCAACCAGCGGTAATTTTGTCCTCCTACCCATAGAGACATATGGCAATATCTGAAGACATATTTGGTTGTTACAACTGGGAAGAGGTGCTATTGGCATCTAGTAGACAGTGGCCAGAGATGCTGCTGAAAAATCCTGCGGTACACGGTACAGCCCTCCACAAAAAAGAATCATCCAGCCCAAAATGTCAATAGTGCCAAGTTTGAGAAATTCTAGTATAAGCAAAGACAGAGAATTGAGATAATACACTGTGGGTTTAAGAAAATTCAGTAATTCAATTTGGTGGAAGTATGGATTACATACAGAAAAGTGGAAGGGGAAAAAAACTTTAAAAAATTAGTTTCAGACTAGATTTTGTAGGTCTTGGAGGGCAGGCTAAGTTGTCTGGACTGAATTTAACAGGATTGGGTGCTTCTTAGCCCAAAATTATAACTTAATTGCCTGGGCCTAGCAGATCTCTCTATTTATTGTGAAGTTTACCTCTAGAGCACCTTTGGAGCACATGATCAAATGACATGAGACCGTCAGTGACATGGTCCCATCAGCATCCCCCATCCTGGGCAAACTCTAGCATCTTCCCAAGAGTTTTGCTGCTCTATGCTTCTCCCATCTCTCAGGTGCATGATATTGGGAATGTCATTGCTTCTTAGAGTAGAGGCTCCTGCTAAAGAGATTAACACTATTGTCAACACTCGTTCAAGTAATATAGCTCCTGAATGATCTTTATTCTTTCCAGAATAACCTGTTTTTAAAATTAACGTATTTCACTTATTCACATTTTTTCACACCTCTGAAATCAAGATATACTTACTATCAATAGTATGTCCTAGTTTAATTGGTGAGCACTTTTTTCTTTCTTAGGAATATAAAAAATAATGGCATTTATAATCAATGGCACTTTAAATGCAATGAAATATGATATATTTATTTTCCTCTCATTTGTCACTGGTTAAATTTTATTCACACTCATTTAAAAGAACTGGATGTTGGCATTGTATGTGGGTATTAGTGTTGGACTCTGGCAGAATGCTAAGAACCATACAGAATATCATGATGGAACTGGCCCCTCTCTGTCATCATTATTTTATAATTAGAAATACAGCTCTTATGTTGAACAGAAGAGGTTTTGTAACCATGCAACCATCTCCCCGGTGGGAACATCCAGGGCCTGCCCCCAATGAAATGTTTCGTCTGTGTTTCAAAGCTTTTAAAGAGTATGTGAAAGAAACATTCATTCAGGTCAAATTGCCTTGGCATATGCTTTTCGGCTGTTCTTATTTTATGCAGACTTCCTTGGTCCATCATTAGATAATTTTATTTGTACAAAGGAAATGGAGTAAAATTTCCTTCTACATCACTTCTCTATTTCTCATCTTTATCCTCTAACAGGACTTCCTCCCCTCCTTTTTCATCGTCATACATCAGTAAGATTAATATGCAATGAAATCCACTCTCTTGCAACGTTATCAGCCTAAGAAACAAAGGCGTTAAGTAATACTAAAGAAGAACGGGAGATGAATAGTGGTGAAGCTTAAGCAACTGTGAATTTCCAGGAAATATTTATGAGCTGATTTAAATACTAATGAGCTGGTAGTCTGACAGCAGCAAGAAGACTGAAATACAGGAGCACGAAGTCTCCGCTGGGCTGTGGGTTGTCTCGTATCTACACAAGCTGTACAGTAGAGCAACCACATTTTAAGCCTCCTGCTAACAGACATTTCAAATTGCTGTTAAGTGAGAAATTGCCATTTTCCCACTGATTTTAATTTTTTATTTCTACCATGGTACTTACCAAATGATTTGAATCCCGTGTTGATAAAAGTAGCTAGGGCCTAGCTGCAAAAACCACTTCACCAAACCTTTTATTTAGATGACTACTGTGTTAGCAAAGACTCTTTCAGTTTCCTTTTTCTGTTCCCTTTAAGAATCCACCAAAAAGCCTCTCCTTGCAAGTTCCTATGCAGCAGCGTGAATGGCACCTCTAGAGTATAGTAAGAGGTAATTTATCTGAAAATGTCTCCTGTCCCAGCCTGACTGCAGAAAATACTTCAGTTGCTTATGGGTTAGAAAAGATAAAAACACTTGCTATTATAATAAAACAAATTTAACTTCCAAAGAACTTTTTACATAGATTGCCTTGGGCCTGACAATCTGCTGACTTGATCCAAAATAAACAACTGGCTTTTGCATTTCTAAATCATATTTCAAAGTTTCACACACAGAATTGCTGTTAGGGCTTATTCAGTGGGGATGTTTTTTCTTTTTTTGCCTTTTTCCTAACATGAAGATGCTAAGTAAGGCAGGGAGAAAAATAGAAGGAGCAACCCAGAGATTCTCTGGAAATTTAGTCATCTTTAGAATTGGGAAGCTGTATGTCCCAAAAGTAGGTGGCAGAGAGTCTGGTCACACCATCTAGAAACCTTGTACATTGTGTTGCCCTGGGGATAAGGGGGCTGGGAGGCCTGGACTAGATCAAGGTGAATGAGACACTCACTTCCTGCAGAACTTTCCCATGTCTCATTGGCCAGAATGAGGTCACATGCCACCATTAAAAGAGTCCCTGAGAAGGGGAATGGGATGACAATGATAGGCTTAGGTTAGCTAAGATTTACCCTAAGTCACATCATGGAAGGATAGTTACTCAAGCAAACTTAGGGCTTTGTAGCAAGGAAAACGGAGCGAGTAGCTGTTGGCTGGTCAGCTGGCAGTGTGTGCTACAAATGCCAATTACGAGTGATCAGACACTGGGAAGAAAATTTAACACTAATTTTTGTATCGTGTTTATCACTCGTCAGTACAGGGAATGGCCATGATGTTGTGTAAAACAAACTGGAAAAATCTTCAATGAAACAATATAGTTAGATCCTTACCTCCCAGCTGGCAGCATAAGAAATTCCAAGTGGGGGCCGGCTCGGTGGCCGAGTGGTTAAGTTAGCGCGCTCCGCTGGCGGCCCAGGGTTCAGATCCTGGGCTCGGACATGGCCCTGCTCGTCAGGCCACGTTGAGGCGGTGTCCCACATTCCACAACTAGAAGGACCGGCAGCTAAGATATACAACTGTGTACAGGGTGGGTTTGGGGAGATAAAGCAGGAAAAAGAAAAAAAGGATTGGCAACAGTTGTTAGCCCAGGTGACAATCTTTGAAAAAAAAAAAGAAATTCCAAGTAGATTGTAGAATTAAATGTGGAAACTTTACTACTATTAAATGAATACATTGGAGAACTCTATTATAGTCCTGGAGTCAGAGTGGCCTTTCTAATTAGGACTGAAAATCAAGAAGCCATAAAGGGAAAAAAGTTTCAGCATGGAATGAAAATACCAGAAGCAAAGCCAAAACGTAACTGACTAACTGGGGTGGGAGATGGGGGGCCCTGTAACTCATATCATAGACCATAACCTAATCTCCCTATTGTATAAGAGCTCCTAGAAATCAATAAGAAAAAAAAGCCATCGACATATAGAATAGCATAGAATGAGAAGCAAAGGATATAAACATCCGATTCACAAGAAAAAAAGTCCACAAATGTCCCTGAAACATATGAAAATTGTTGAATTTCACCTTTCATTTTAAGAAAAATTAAAATTATCCTAAGATACCATTTTTCATCTATCTGATTGGCAAAAGTTTGATAACACACTCTCTTGGCAGGGTTGTAGGGAAAGAGTCACTCTCGTAAAAGGCCAGACAGTACAAATTGGTATAACTCCCATGGACGGGAACTTGGAAGTATATGTTAAATGACTATACCCTTTAATCCAGCAATCCTGTTTCTGAGAATACATCTGTGGATTCTATATCCCATAGATATATTTGATTACTTACAAAAAGATTTTTCAGGGCTAATATTTAACTGGTGCATACACGTAAGACCTAACTGGTTAGTTGATGGCCAGTATCTATCCTAAAAGGTGGATGTCTGTGATATACTTCAGTTTGAAATTTTTACATATTACCCCTTTAGATGTGTAGAAGGCTATTTTTTGCAGAAAATTATTGGAGACAATCCAAATAGCCAACCAAAGTGGACTAATTAAATAAATTACAGTGATCCATATAGTGAAATAATATGCAGCTGCACAAAAGAATGAGTAGTGATATGGAAAGATCTCCAAAACCCAAGATAAAGTTAAAAAAAAAAGAAAAGGTAAGGTGCTGATCAGTATGTATAATACTCCAACTTTTGTATAAAAACAAAGGAAAAATAAGTACCATTAATTTATCAAAAATAAGCATAATTACATTCACTTATAAAAACTTAAAGAAATTCTGAAGGAAACACAAGAAAATAATAACAGTGGTTACCTGTATTAGGAGAATGGTGACTGGGAGGATGAAAGACAAGGATAAGAGGAAAATTTTTCACTATGTATCATTTATTTTTCTTTTGATTTTGACCTTTGTTAATGTATTTGTTCAAAAGTTTAAATAAAATTTATTAAAAATCTACAATTGTTTACTGTTGCCTACATTTAGTTTCCAAATCTTTAACTTGGCATTCAAGACAAATCACAGTTGAACTCAAATCAACCTTTCTGTGATTGATTCCTACTAATTTCTCCCCACCCCTCCCCAGACCCCTGACACACACACACACACACACAGACACACACACACACACACACACTGTCATCCCCGGAACCTCTTCCTAAAGATAATCACTGTTAACAGATTTCACTTCAGAAAAAAATATAATATGCATACGCATATGTTTATATTATATTACATCATTTTTTAAAAATTTGTGCACGTGATCACATTTTTATTTATTATACATTTTTAAGAATTTTCTGTATCATGAATTTTTTCCATTTATTTCTATATCTCGTAAGTTTTATATATCAGTACATATGGCTTTTTTTTTTAATGGTTAGATAATATTCTATCACAGAGATACATCATAATGTAACTTGTTATCTCCCTTGCTGGACAGTTAGATTGTTTCTGTTACGGTTATTGTTAGTACAAACAATGCTGCAAGAAATATCTTGGCATCCTTTTGCCATGATATCAAAGTGCAATTTTTAGGCAAATGTTATACACATTTAAAAATTTGATTGACTGTGTCAAATTGCCTTCACAAAGGTTATATCATGTTATGATTTCAACAAGTATGTGAAAATACTTGTTTCCTCATTCTCTCACCAATATCGATTTTGAAGATTTTGAAAGTTACCTGATAGGCAAAAAGTGTTCTTTTAATGCTTAATTTGCATTTCTTTAATTATTAAAATGAGCATATTTTTATATGTGATATAGGAATTTGTGTTTCTTTTTCTATGAACTGTCTGTTTTAGTTTTGTAAAGTCAAATGAAGCCATCTTTTCTATTATAACTCTAGGGTTTAGAGATGCGTTTCAAAAGGCTTCTCTACTTCCACATGACACACAAGCACAAAAATTCTCCTATATTTTCTTTTAATATCTCATATATCTTTAAAGTGTTAAATCTTTAATCCATCTGGCTTTGAGGGATGGGGGAAGAGGGATGGTATATCCTGAGAGGTAATGTGGTAACTTAATTTTTTTCCAAATGTCCCAATTCAACTTCCTGAACAATCTAAACCTTCTTCATTGATTTGAATTATTCGTTGATATAAATTTATTATATACAAAATTCCCATAGGCAATAGGTCTTGTCTATTCTGTTCTATTCATTTGAATATCTCATCTCACTAATACCCCAACACAAGTTACTATAGTTTTAGAGCATGTTTTTCATCTGATAAGGCTGGTCTCCACTTCGTAAGTCTTTTTTTTTTTTCTTTTCAAAACATTCTCAGCTATTTCAGTACATTTAATCTTCCAGATGAACTTACAGGTTAATTTGAGGGAAATAATGTTTTTATAATACTGAGTTTTTCTTCCTCTAAGTCCAGTGTACAAAATGTCGTGTGAAATCACTAGACAATTACTTAGTGAATCTGAGACCAGATCCTTGTGGACATTTATGACTGGATTAGTTGTGTGAGTCATCTATGGCATAATTTCACAATTCTCCCCTTTCTCAAGTAGACACAGGAGAATTACATGGGTATCGGGAAAACCGGACCCAGAGCAAAAAATAAACAGTCTGCATATCCTTCAGGAATTTTTTAATAGAAATATTAATCATTCACATCCTGTCCACAATGAGAGTGGAGCTCCAGCCACAATCAATACTGCTGCTTATGTGTGATGGAGGCTGTCTGCGTCTTGGGTGTAGAATTCCTGGCTCATGGCCATAACCAATACAGGAATAAATGCCATTTAATTCCACCCAGCTGTTCCTGGGGCCTTCCGTGGGTGGGTCTGCTGAGGGGTGTTTCATTCGATTCACAAGAAAAAATGTGCCCCTGAATGTCTTGGCACAGAGCCAGATTTGCTAGGACTTTCTAAACACACCACTGCGGGGAAGAAGCTGAGAAGACTGTTCACATCACTGGCCAACCAGCTCAAGGTGTTCTGCTGGGGGCTCTGTGAGCTTGCTGCAGTGTTCTGAACATGCGCTTCATTTCGTACTGAAAAACCAGTGCTTTGTGTTCAAGGTAAGGTCTTTCTAACAAACGGGGTTAGGAAGTCATCTTTACCTATTTAAATAAATGAGGCAGTGGAAACAATTAAACAGAAATTATAGTTTACATAGTATTAAAGGCGACATCAATCTATGTAAATTAGTATAATGGAAGAGAATGCAGTGCTCTTAATCCGAAAATATAGACCTTCTTTTGCTTGACAGTAGGTTACCAAATTGATGCGTTGTGGTTGTGTTTTCAGGTGTGCCAAAAAAGCTATTTCAGGTTCTGCAACGAGTAGTCATATCCCATTTCACATCACATAATTCCAGTGTTATAATTCAAAATTATCCTTCCTCCTGTGAAAAACTAGGGCCCCTGTGTGGTTTGTTCTTTTGTTGTTGTTTTATTTTGTTTTGACACTTCCTAAGGCTATGTTAGAGGGTTTAGAAATTGTGCACTGTGTTCAAGGTTATACCAAGAGAAAGGCTAGCATGGCCAAGGCCATGTGGCATAGCAGGGCTGGGACGTTTGTAGAAACTGAAATATGGCTAAATGGGTTGGGACAGCCCCAAACCAAAAGCTCCCTGCATTTTTGCCCCTGGTAGACAGAAACTATATGGAAATAGGAGGAAAAAGAATCTTTACTGAGAACCCGCTTGATACAGGTGCATATTTGATCATAGTTAACCCCCACCACACCCTGATTTGAGAACTAAGTCTCAATATTTAAATTAGCTGTATGCATTTTAACTCATTCGTCAAATTCTTAACAGTTCCAGTATGGAAAGTCTGTAGGCTGGCCAGCTCACCTTTCAGGAAACACCTTTACTGAGCACCTACTATGTTTCAGACCTTTCTTAAGACTTCTGTTGACAATTTGTAGCCCACCATGTTAGCTTTTCAGTATTCCAAATCCATATTAATTTACATAACAGATTTTTTAAAGTATTCAGTTAAAAAATGTATTGCATAATCTATAACACTTAGAGAAAGGGAAGTTGGGAATTTCTCCCAAGGAGAAGTTTTAAATACAAAGAAGAATTTCTTCTGAGATCTAGATGCTCCAATTGAAAGGATTTTAGAATGTTCTCAAGCCCTACAGTGCAGCACATCATAGGAGCGGCCTTCCTTCACATATTTTCAATCGTAAATAACAAGGTGCTGGAGAGAGGCTGGCTCAGATATGGTTGACTGTTGCTCAGCATCCATTCAGTTTCATTCTCTGTGCTTTCCTACAGCAGAGGCTAGAAAACTGAAATCTACATTTTCCAGACTCTCTTGATTCCAAGGTTCTGGATGCCACTGGGCTCTGGTAATTAGATGCACTTACATTTGATTTGGAGTATGGGAGCAAAGCCAAGAACATCTTCCTGTGACTGTTTCTACTGGTAAACAAGGTTCTCAGAGCAGGTGGTGCCTGGAGTCAGACTTCCAATTTTAAGTCTCCAGCTTTAAGGGTAATGAGAGGTAGTTGTGTTCACTTTGGCAGTGGCTTTCTGGTCCCTACATCACTGCTACACTGCTATAGCTGTGTGTTCTTTTTTTTTTTTTTTTTGAGGAAGATTAGCCCTGAGCTAACCTCTGCCAATCCTCCTTTTTTTTCTGAGGAAGAGTGGCTCTGAGTTAACATCCATGCCCATCTTCCTCTACTTTATATGTGGGACGCCTACTACAGCATAGCTTGCCAAGCGGTGCCATGTCTGCACCCAGGATCCCAACCAGGGAACCCTGGGCCGCCGAAGCGGAACATGCACACTTAACCGCTGTGCCACGGGGCCGGCCCCCGCTGTGTGTTCTTAAACTCAGTATTGCCAGTGGCCACAGCTGATCCCTTCTACTGCAGTCTTTCCAATGATTTTAGAATATGAATGGTGAACATGTTACCTTACATGGCAAAAGGGGCTTTGCAGGTATGATTAATTTAAGGACGAGGAGATGGGGAGATTATCCTGAATTATCCAGGTGGGTCCAATGCAGTCACAAGAGTCTTTTTTTTTAAAGATTGGCACCTGAGCTAACAGCTGTTGCCAATCTTCCTTTTTCTTTTTTCCTTTCTTTTTCTCCCCGAAGCCCCCCAGTACGTAGTTGTATATTCTAGTTGTAGGTCCTTCTGGCTCTGCTATGTAGAATACCACCACGGATCCAAATTGGCAAAACCCTGGGCCACCAAAGCAGAGTGCATAAACTTAACCACTGGGCAATGGTGCCAGCCCCAACAAGAGTCTTGATATACAGGATATACAATTGTAATAAAACTAAGTGTCGGTGCTAATATTCTAATTTGCATTCTTGCCTGGAGTTAAGCAGAAGCAGGGCCCAAGCCCAGGCCCGTCCATCTTCTGAGCCAGGGCTCTTAACACTATACTCTGCTACCCCACCATTCCAAGCTCACGGCAGATGCCCAGGCCTGTGCCCCTTTTTATTCTAATAAAGGGATCTAATAAAACTTATTCCTTACCAGATGCTGGTAAGTTAACACAAAGCGTCTTTTCTCATTTGTAGAGACTTAGAAGATTCTCTTCCTTCCAATGGCCATTGTGGTATTTTCTGCAAAGAAGCTCCCCCTGTCGCCCTTCCTAGTACATTTCTAGACCTTTGGTTCTCAAGTCTTTTCCTGCATGTGGAGTGGTTGTTAAAACGTCCAGCTTCTAGAGTTCCAAGTCCATACATCTGAGTGGGCTCTGAGGGTGTGCACTTTCACATCCCAGGTGATTCTGAGACGGGCACACCAGGGACCTCACTTGAGAAATACTCTTTTATATAAAATTATAGAAGAGCCTTGCTTTCTGAGTCCTCAGAGACAGCACTTCCAACATTCCAATTGCTTTCGTCCTTCTAGCAGGGTTAGAAGCAGGCATTCTTTGCCTGACTATGCAATGGCATTACAAAAACTGAATCCCACAATGACTAATGATAGGGGTCATATTGTTTTGTATTTTCTTTGTGGTACAGTAATGCTACTAAAGTTAGCTCTCTTTTTAATATTATTATAATAAAAACATTTAATATTACTACTGATCCCATTGCTTTTTTTCAAGTCTTGTTGAAATAGTCAATGCAGTTCAACACTCCCAGACCTACTCCAGTAGGACTGGATTTTCTGAAATGTAATTTAAATTCAACTACAGACTGTTTCACTGAAATTGCCACTTATTAGTTTGTGGTTTAAGAAATTCCTTCTAAGTGACAGCTCAGAAGCCAACTTCCCTTCACTGAAAACAACATTATACTGGCTTCCTTTAGATATTTACAATATTTCATTGAACCAGAGAATTTTATTGCTGCAAAGAACACTCTAGAAGTTGTCCAACCCAGCCCCATCATTTTGCAAATGAGGAAAATGAGGTTTAAAAGAAGGAGGTGACCTGCGTACAGTTATACAAGTAGTTAAAGGACAGAAGTGAGACTAGCAACTACTTTTCTGACTCCTGGTCTCTCCAGAGGCTCAGTCTCACCATAATGTTATTTATAAATACTCTTTTGGCACTTTCATTGCTTCCAGTGTAAGCTAATTTTTTATGGTGGATAATCTGGAGAAGATGAAATAGTCATGTTTTCGTTTTGCTATTTTTCCTTTGAAGAAATCAATTCAAGACCTCCTCCATGTTGACTCTAACTTCTTTCCCCTCGTTATTTGTTATTCAAAATTGGACTGTTAAGACAGAAAAATGTCTGTCGATCTCTACTTTGTTAGCCTTATCTTGATAACTCTCCCATTCAAATAAAAACAATGTTTGAGGTGAGGCCTAGAACACTTATTTCACTGTTTCAGCGCATCGTTGAGCATATCAAATCCAGCCCTAACCCCAAATCCTCTCTGCCTTGACCACTATAAAATAGTTTCATACTAAATACCCAAGTGAAGTTCTTTGAACAGTTGTTAGCGCAGGAAACTCAACACCCAGAATAGTGGCAACAGAGGTGGTAGTGTAACAGCTGGGGGAGTGTTCCGCTGGCCACAAGCAGACGTGGTGCGGGTCCAACTCTCAAGTTACCATTGCTCTCATTTGGATCCAGGAGCAAAGGCCTTGACAGTGAATGCCCGGATTCAGTGTGAATCTCGGAGACACCCATCCCCAGTCTAATTAGCATGACCAAATGACCCCTGAAGTCTTCCTATTTGCTAAATTCTTCTGGCCTGCTTGTCTTTTTCCTGCCAGTGGAGAAGCAAGGGGAGAGCACTGTTGACAAGCAGGACATTGGACTATATACAGCAACTGGGGATCGAAAGGGTGGAGAAAGCTGGCAGAGAAAGGAGCGGGGAGATGGGAGGGGCACAGGGCACAGTGTGGCTAATGCTGATCCGACTTTACCTCCGTCCTGATGAAGTCAAGTTTCTAAAGCAGCCATACAGGGCTTCCGGTTTCAGCTCCGACATGTAAAACAGTCATCCTCAGTGATTATCTTGACATGAAGCAGAGCAGGAAATTGAAGTGGAGGAGGGGGTTCTTATTGTGTCTCTTGGCAGCAGGGCTGACAACAGTCAGAGGTGGAGGTAGTAATTTTGTGGGAGAGGCTTAAGATAAGTGTTGTGTGTTTTCACATGTCTTTTACAGATTTTCAGTTCAGACATGTGAAAAATTGGGTTGGCCCTTATGTTTATTGTTGCCTTGAATTCCAGTCCATCTGGGACAAAGCAGTCTTGCTTGGTTACATCCCACTGGAAAATTAGTTCAACGTCTTTTCCTTCCTCCAGAACACAGCTTTTCTTTGTAACAATTCATTCATTCAATTTATTTATTCTTTCAGCAAATAATTATTTCTATGTACTGGCACTTGCTAGGTGTTTGAGACATGGTGGTGATTACAGCTGCCTTCATTAAAGCTTAAGATCTTGTAGGGGAAGCATACAATCAAATAAATCACGATAATAAGGTGCATTAAGTGTTATGATAAAGGAAGTAAGGGATGAATAGCTGAAACAGCAATCTTGTCTGCTTGCTCGCCTATAAAATGGGGATGATAAAAAGAATGTCTACCTCTGGGGCTGGCATGAAGACCAGATGAAATGATATGGTCAAGACGCTTTGTTAAGTTTAATGCCTCTTAGTTGTATTCCCTTGTCAAATCCCCTATTGAAATAATTTAAATGCTGCAGAGAAACATTTGCAAGAATACTGCTCTTATTTTGAGAGCCCAGGCTCTGGTTCCAGAGGATACAAGAGGCTGGCCAGGCATCATCCCCCAAGTGCTATACAAACACTGTGTACCAGCCTTGGTGACTGAGTTACTCCCCCGAAAGCCCTGCTCTACTAGGTGTCTATGTTCCAGAGCAGGAGGAGACTGCAAGGACACAGGCAGTAACCAGTCAAATGCAAGGCACAGAAGGGCGATGTCCTTCAGGTCCCAGCTCACCAGGAACCCACCTGACCCACGTCCACTCTCCTGACTTCCTGTCTTTCACTCAGTGCTTCTCACAGTTGTAATCGTGTCTTTGTGTGATCATTTAATCAATTTCTCTCCCCTGCGGTAGACAGTGTGCTCCACCAGGACAGAGCCTGGAGCTGTTTGGCTCGCCACTGTCTGCCCCAGCCCCAGCCAGGGATAGGGGAATTGAGCTGCTCAGTTGATATTGCCTGAATGAATGACAGAACATGTATTATTTACTTTGACTTATATCCCTTGGAAGTATCACTTTCTAGCTGGACAATAGTTTCCACTTGACATTTCTCAATGATGAAATCCCTTTAAGACTGTTCCTGGGAGATAGTACAGCAGGCTGGGGAAGTTACCCAAAGTGAAAGCTCAAGTTGAAAGGGGTCAGGACAGCCACGCAGGCTCCCTTTCAAGTGCCTAGAGCCGAAAATTCTAGAAAGTCTCACAGCACACCTCCAGCTGGGAAACATTTTCAGAAATGGGGGAAACACATTCTTTTGAAAACAAGGCATTTGATGCCCTTTAGTGTCTGGAGAGGCAGCTGGGCTCGGTCCCCTAAGGCGAGGAGGTTCCTTCATCAGGGGAAAGTTCCAGTGTGTCCTGCAAAAAAATAAATAAATACTGACCCTCAGCTTCTGGTCTTTGTCTTTATGCCCTGGTTGTGAGCAGTAGTTTTACTGGGAAGGAGGAAAATGGGAATACGTTTTGAGTATGTGCGTTTTTTCCTTGGTGCCTGCTGACTCCCGTGGAGGCTGTAAATCCCAAAATCCAAACACAAGAAGCCCCTGTCCGGAAGCAATGACCCCCCACGTTGGACTCCACTCAGTGTTCACATGAAGAATATCCTTGGCAAAGAGCAGGTACAGAGTAGTAGTGGTAAAAATAATCATTCTCTCGATTTTCAACTAAATATGACTCCTCATCGCTAAAGCAGTATAAGCTAATCAGATTTTTTTGACCTCTAACAAAGCAAATTGAAAATCAATAGGATATACAAAACCAGTATTAGACATAACAAAGATATTCTGGACTGCCGTACAAGTAGTTGTCTTACATCACTATCTTAGAATTTTGAGTGTTCCACTCTTTCCTATATGGAGTGAAGGGAGAATAGAAGAAATAGAATTTACCATATACATTTCTTTCTGTAAGAAACTATATGCTGGGGCCAGCCCAGTGGCATCGTGGTTAAGTTCATACACTCTGCTTCAGCAGCCTGGGGTTCACAGGTTCAGATCCAGGCACGGACCTGCACACTGCTCATCAAGCCATGCTGTGGCAGCATCCCACATACCAAATAGAGGAAGACTGGTACAGATGTTAGCTCAGGACCAATCTTCCTCACCAAAAACAAACAAAAAACCACTATATGTTCTGTATATGGTGAAAAAGGTCCTGCCAAAGACTCTATAGATAATCTAAAGAGAGAGTGAGTTTAAAAAACAATGAAGAATATTGGAGCCTTTTGGTTCAGATAAACCTTCTAGGGGTAACCAGAAAGCTGAAGGGAAATTGAGGTTAGCCAACTGGCTCCCAAATGTTTTTGCCAAGCTGAGGGAGTGACACCAGAATCGTTGACAAATGAGGCTTTCAGTAGACATTGCCCAATGAGACGCTGGTACTGAGGAGGAAGTGATGGTGCTTTAGGAGACAGGGTAGGAAAAGGGGCACTGAACAAGGAGAAATACAGTTAAAATTAGAAAGGTTAGGGGAGGAGTTTAAAGGCAAAAGTCATGCCTATTACAGTTCGTTTTCAAACCTCCTCTAGTGGAAAACTAAGATGACTACCATGTCTGCAAGATTTATTCACTCAAGCATATCAGAATCAAGTCCTCTTTTCCCCTGAAAGAAGCAATGCATTAAACCTCTGTCCTACACATTGTAACCAGGAGACCTGACGAGGCCAGGTCCCCATTATACCATTTTTAGCCCCAAGACATTTTTCTTCATTGCACTAAATAGGAATTATTATTTGAAATTTATGTATGTGGTTATTTGATGAAGGTCACTCTCCTCCATTAAACTACATGTTCCCCAGTGACGAAGATTTTGTCTTCTTTTTCTCTAACCACTGGTTCCTAGTGTCTAGCATGTTGCCTGACACTTAGGAGACACTCATTTATTAACTAAAGGAATAATGAATGAATGGAGCTTAATTATCCTTCCCCTTTTTCTCTTCTTTTCATCTTCCTTTTCTACTCAGTATTTTCTATTTTCTTCTCTGTTTTATTTTACTTCATTTCATTTTCAGATCAAATCCAAAATTCATCTCAACTCTTCCACACATTGGGTTCTTTTGGTCAACAGCCCAGCATAAAGCTAGGGGTAGCCTCTTTTGCCTCCAAACTACTCATATGCCTATCTCATACAACAAAGATTGGGGACCTTAGAGATCCCTAAACCAGCAGTCCCTGGGGAGGCTGGTGAAGTGCGGTGGTTTGAAGTACAGACACTGGAGTAGAATGCTGGAGTTTGAATTGTACTTGGGTAACTTACTAAATGTGTGATCCTATGTGAGTTGCTTGACCTTTCCAAGTTTTAGTTTCCACAACTGTAAAACGAGGATAATAATAAAACCAACCACCTCCAAGGGTTATTATAGTGATTAAATGACTCTAAGCTAAGCACATGGACCAGTGTCTGGTCCATGGAGAGCACAATCAGGTATCAGCTGTGCTCATGGTACCACATGGTACCATGTACCATGCTACCACAAAATTAATTGTGGACTTTCTTTTACATTTTTTGCAAATGGTCCACAATTTGCACCCCAAAAGTGGATAAAGGGACTCAATGTTAGACCCTTATCCCCTGCTGCCTGTCATTGCTCATTGGCAGTCTACTTCCCCAGCTATCCAGGCTTCAGGAATGTCTGCTCTGGACTAGGGGGACAGGGCAGTGGTCTGGGGATGTGGTAGAAGGAGGAAAGAACCCAGTCAAAATCAGAGCTCAATGGCCAATTGCTATTCCTGCGCAGAGATTTCTTTGTCTCCATTCTTGGCCTTCAGGCAACTGTGACCTAAAGGCACTCCCTTGAATCTCCAGGGAGGCGTCTGTGCCTAGAAACATAGCATCATTCCAAGAGCTCTCTGCTCTTACAGCTGCCTTTCCAAAACACTAGCAGGAGTCATGTGGTTGAATTCCTGCACCACTCAGAAAAAAGAATGCTTTATAACTTTACTTCAAGCATCTGAATCTTTCTCTTCAGATCTGGAGAGAGATGAGGTTTCCATGACATGCAGCTCAGCAGGCTGAAATGGTTGGGGTCTCAGCAGGGACAAAAGGTGAGAAGCTGCCCAGAGCAGCTCTGAGGCCAGGGTCACTGCACCCACTAGCCACTGCTTGAAAGAGGGCTTTTCTGAGAGAAACAGGAAAGAGTGGATTTGCTGTCAACATTTCTGCATTTTGCTCTCCAGACAACCAAAGAAATCAGGATGACAGGCAGAGTCCCCTGCAGGGGAAAAGCAGCTCTTTGCAACCCAGATTAGAGGGCTGGGAGTTGGGAGGAAAATGGAGGAGTCAACCTTGACACGCTTCTATTTGTCCAGGATGTGGGAAGAGGTAGGAAAGAGACAGAACTCCAGCACGTCTCCAAATGGATAGCCCCTGAGGCTTGAAGCTGGACAGATGGATGGGACCAGCACTGTACACAAAGCCCACTGCAGCTTTCCGGGTGAGGGGCTGTGACTGCAGAGATGGAACCTGGTTTGTCAGGGACCCCAGGGAGTGCTCAGAAAGCAGAACTCCTGCGACAGGGTGACTGAGGCTGAGATAGGCTGCCTTCGTGCACAATAGTACAGAAAAGAGAAAGCCCATCAGGGTTTTGCATTCTAGGCCATGTTTGTGGGCTGCTGCCGAGGGGGCTGTGCCTGGAAAGCGAGGACCCGAAAGGGGCAGGGGCAACCTGAAGCTGTGTGACTAGGCTCACAAGTGCCAGAGCAGAGCCGTCTGGAGGATCATTCTTGTGTATGCTGTGTGGAGTCAAACTCGTACACAATTACAGTGATAAATAAATGAAAAGCAATAGGATATGTTGGAGTATATGAAGAACCCATTTGGTTTAAAACTAATTTGGCCTGAACTTGTTTTTCCAAAAGGGCCTGATGTGGCCTATTGAGTATGCATTGTGCATCTGCTTTAAACATTTACAATATCCCAAAGCCAAGAATGACGCCCTTAAAGATGGGGATGTAGCTTCCCTCCATATTGGCATTTCTTTAAGTATAAGCATCTCTTCCTGGAAACTAAGGATTAATTACTGACCTGCTGTCCTCACCTTGCGACCCCTGATCTGCTGACCACTGACCTGCTGTGCCAGCTAAGCATCTCATAAGAGTAGTAAAAGAGATATTCCCATCATATGTGATGTATGCTCTTTGTTCCAAGATGATAAATAACTACGCTGTTACACCCCACTTCTTTGGTGCCCTTCCTTCCTTGGGGAAGGAAGGCCCCAGGCTACATATAGTCCTCAAACTTGGTTCATAATAAACTCACCCAATTTTGATTTATAGATTGATTGTGGATTATTTACATCAACAACAGGATGCCCTTTTTTCAAGATTGAGCCACAAGGCAGGAATTCTATGCATCCTTAAGGTCGACTCAAAATTTCCCAGTTTGTGGGAAATAAGGAAGGGAAGAAGTTTGTCATCGCTTTCCTTCCCACCAGGTTTCTCTCCTCTGGGCCTGATTTCAAAACACTTATATAATCCTCATCTTTGAAGTTAGCCTGATTTTTAATTTCTCACTGAATTTCATTTTTCTTTGTTTCCATTTAGATAAACCTTTTTTTGCCAACAGGGTATCTAATGAAGGAAGCAGGGGATCTAATCTGGAAATGCTTTTTTATGAGTTATACCTCTTCACAGGAAGGAGAAAATACTTAAAACACTGAAAATTTTAATATTTGATGTAATTTTCCAAAGCTACAAAATAATTAGGACCCAAAGCAAAAAATCTTGAGGAAGGACCCTTTACCCTCTATTTAAATGGAAAAATAAGTTGATTTCCAGAAAAGAGAAGCTTTGATTTTCATAAGACCCCTGGGTACCACTAATACTACTCTAATACTGCTGTTAATACCCAATGCCACTTACTGTCAATAGTCAATAATACTGTTGATACTATTATTAAAGTCACTATTAATCGTTATGCAGTACTCTAAAGCCACACATTTTTTCAGCAACCACATACATTTAAGGCTTCTAGCTCTTCTAGGCCACTCTCATTTTAATAATACATTACATTGACACAGCATTTTCCAGCTTTTCAAAATGCTTTTTGATACATTATCTCACATTTATTCCTCAAAATGATCTTCCGAGACAAAGCAAGCATTATTTTTGGCTTTGTTTTTAACTAGCTTATTTCTTGAAAAATACACCCATGCACATGGTAACAAATTCAAGGGTATAAATTGAAAGTGAAGTCTCTCTTTACCTGTCCTGCCCTGCAGTCTCCTCCTGAGATAGAACTACTATCAGGGGTTTCCACGTGTCCTTTCAGAAATCATTATGCACACAGTACAGAATCCTATCTACGTGTGCCCTTTAAAAACGAGCTCACATACATGGGAGCAGACTCTTCTCTGGTTTGTGCCTTGTTTTTTTCAATTAACCATGTATCTTGGAGATCTTCAATACAAACCTATAGAGAGCTCCTCCTCATTCCGTGTTTGATAGTGCATGTAACTGGTCCTCTAGTGATGGATATTTATGTTATGTCCAGGCTTTTCTGATATAAACAATGCTACAATGAGCAATATTAGCAAAAACTTACATAGTGCGTACTTCATGTTTTTTCATGTATATGAAAAAACTATCCTGTAACATAGAAACTATCATTACTCTGTTTCAAAGATGAGAAAATAGGCAGAGAAATTTTCAGTAATTTGCCCAACGTCACACAGCTATGAGGGGCAGAGTAAGATTTGAATCCAGGCAGTCTGGCTCCAGAACCCAAGCTCTTAACCAAACCACTATACTTCGTCTGTGTTTTCCATCTGCAATTAGATCTGAAAAGCCAGGAAACACTTTACAGCTGGGGAAACTGAGACCAGAGGGGTTTGTGTTGCCCAGCTGAATGGTGGCAGAGTGGGACTAGAAACCATGCTCCCAATTCCCAGACCCTTGCTCATTCCACTCCCCCTGTTGACGTGCCAAAGCCTTCAGAACGTGGTCTCTGAATTCCTGAGAAGTTCTGAACACTTAGACGTGAATGGAGAGTCTACACTGAGCAGTGGTTTAGGAGAGTCTTCCAGAGACGTGGGGCTGTAATGAATGAGTTTATTTCTCAGGGTCTGTCTAACGCTCAGATCCTGTGCTAACGCGTACTATAGTCAAAGCAAATACTACCACAGAATATCTTTAATGTAAAAATGTACTTTTTGGGTTACAAGTTTAGAGATAAATTATACCTTGTTTTATTCAATGTTACCATTCATGTTTAGCTATTACCGCAAAGAAAAATGTATTAAGTCATGGAAGTTTAGACTAAAGAAAGTATGCCCAATGAATCCTACGTGACTACTCATTCCCCACAGAGAAAGTGGCATGGAACCAACAGCCTCCCCCAGGCTTGGGAATCGCACAGCTGCAGTCTATATCTGAAACCACGTTCCCAAGTGCTGGGCAGCACTTGAGAGTTGTGAGCAAAAACGGTTTTCAAGCAACCCTTGAATTTAAATAGTTCAAGAATATCCCTCAGATCCTCACACCCCCTGGTCCTGGCCCCACTTGATTATGAATGCCTTACATTAAAAAGACGGAAAGCTCCTTAGAAACGTCTAGTACAGCCTTTCACCATCATAAGGCCTCACATTGCCTAGTGCTTTATTGTCTTCCTATCACTTCACCACTTGTAAGTTCCTGGGACCCCCATGACCACCCGATGAGAGCAGGTACTGTGTCTTCACTGTTTTTGTATTGCTTTCACCTGGACAGAGCTTGACCCACAGTGGAAGCTCCACAAATGTTTGTTGGACCCTTCCCTATTTGTATATTGTCTGAAAATTTCCCCCCACTATCATCCCAGCTGTTGCCCAGGGAACCTGAGCTCTTCCAGCAGCTTGGCAGGCTTGACGGAGAGAACCAGGCTCCCTGCCTTTGCTGCCAAAAGAAAGACTTGAGACAGGTTTCTGGGCTACATATTTAGGTTTATAACTTTTTCTTCATTCTTTCATCAGTTGTGCACTGACTATGTGCCATATATACTGCCAGACACTGGGTGTACAGAGATGAGCAAGAGAGGCAGAGTTACAGTCTCATGTGAATGACAGACACAACAGGCAACACACAAATGTACATATAATCACAAATCACGAGAGACTACTATACTATGTACATGCTGGGTATATACTACTGTACAGTCATGCATTGCTTAATGACAGATATGTTCTGACAAATGTGCCCTTAGGAAATTTCAACATTGTGCAAACATCATAGAGTGCACTTACGCAAACCTAGACGGTATAGCCTACTACACACCTAGGCTATATGGTATAAATCTGATGGGACCACCATCTTATATGCGATCCATTATTGACCAAAATGTCTTTAGGCACATTTTGTACTAGGCGGCATATGACAGTACTAGGAGAGAGACTACCAAAGGAGATGTAATTTAGATTGAGAGATCAGAGAGGGTGTCTCTGAAGAAATGAGATTTAAGCTGAGATTTAAAGGATGGGAGGGGTCCAGCTACTCAAAGAATAGGGAGGAAGAGAAGGGAGCAGCATGTACAGAGGGAACAGCTTGTATAGAGTCACAAATGCAAGAGAAAGCTTGGAGTAAGAGACACCTCTGGTGCCCCACATTACATCCTCTCAGCCATCCTCTGTTTCAGCCGCAGCTGAGGCAGACAGTCCCTGTGAGCACGAACTCACCTCCCGCTGACAGCCACCACCTCAAGCATCTGTGCCTCTTTCTGCTTTCTCTGATAATGCCACGTGTGCAGCCTGAAAGTGCAGAGACACTAATGCCTCCCCCACGGAAACTCTCAACTCTGGGGGACAGGAGCTGATAGACAAATGTCCCAGCCTCCCCTCCTTTAGGTTAGCATCTCTGGGAGGCATTTTATATACTCCTCAGGAGGTCTCAGCAAAATAGAGTACTGTTGCCAGAACAGCCATCTCAAAAAAATGCACTAACATTGGTTTTTTCTCTTCTTTTCTTTCTCTCTTCTCATGCCCTCACTCCTTCTAGATCACCCTTCAATTTGCACCTAAGTCATTTCAAGGGAGCTCAATCTAGGATACATCCACATTAGAGGAACTGAAAAAAGGTCTGAAAGGGAGTGAGCAAGGAGGAGAGTATAGGAAGGTGAGGTTGGAATTGTGGGATTGGGACAGACTATGCAGAGCTGTGGGCCAGAATGAGGGTGTTATAGTACATCCTTGTGGGTGGAGACTGCATTATGGTATACCCAACCAAAGTGGGCCCACTTCCTGGTGAAGTGAAATAAGAGCCGTCATCAGAAGTAGCTGTCGCACAAAGTAAAATTTATTTGAAGCAAATAGGAGACCATGAGGAATCATTTCCAAAGTTGTGACTCTCTCCAAGTACAGGACAGCAGGGACCTTTTATTTCAGATGTGGAATGAATATTCAAAAGCGAGAGGTGAGTATTTGCTTGTGCAGGCTCAGTTGGAAAACATGCGTCCACATACTTTTCATGTTATGGTAATAAGGCCTAAGCTCCTCCTAGGGCAGAGATCTTAGCATTAAAATGAAGTAAAGGATGACTTTAGGTCATCTCTCAGCTCACCTGCATAAGCGCTGCTCTTGCGGTGAGACTCAGTCTGGTTCAGGGTGATTGGTCATTGCATCTCTTAACATAAGCAAAAAAAAAAAAAGAACAATTTGGAGAAACAGTTAAACGCTTCTGAAAACTCCCTTGAGTTCCTTGGGGCGATTAGTCAGTGACAATAGTAGGTGTACAAAGCAGGAGGCTCTAACAGTAGTCCAGGCAACAGAAGATGGTGGCTTGGCCTGTAATGTTAGCTGAGATGATGAAAAGAGATGGACAGGTTGGGATATGTTTTAAAAGTAGACTTGTCCACACTTGCTGATAGATTGGGTTAGAGGAAGGAAGGGATCAAGGGTGATTTGGCTCGAGCAACTGGGTGGATGGTGGTAACATTTAACTAAGAATGGAAGGATGATGAAGGAACAAGATTGGAAAGGAAAATCAAGTGTAATTTTGTGCTCATAAAATCTGAGATGTCTGTGTGATATCCAAGTAGAAAACGTCAAGTACACATTTGGATATATGAGTCAGGAGCTTAAGGGAGTGGCCAGAACTGTAGATTTAGGGGTCTCTGTTTATATGTGGTGTTTAAGCCAAGGGACTGGATGAGTTCACATGGAGAAGTTGGAAAGTCAGAGAAAAGAAGAGGATCTGTATGGAGACTTAAGGAACTCTGACATTTGGAATTTAGGTAAAGAATGAAGAGGCAGAAAATGAAATTAAAAGGGAGACATCAGAAATATAGGAGCCTTGTGGTACCACACAGTCCAAGAAAGGAGAGTGTTTCAAAAAGGAAGAGATGGTCAACTGTTTTGAACGCTGCTCAGAAGTGGGATAATTTGAAAACATAGAACTATCATCAGCTCTCATGTCTTTCATCAGCATTAAATTATGAAAGGCACATACCCTCAGGCCAGGGATCCCAAGTGCAACAAAGCTACTCCTGAAAGCAAGTAGATGACTAGAGGCAGTAACTAAATACTTTGTCTGGTTTAGGAAACATCTCACTTAGAGATCCTTAGATTTGTGTGCCTCCATCTGCCTGGGCCTCTCTTCCTACCTATCTACTAAGTCTATATTCTTTGTCTAGTCCACTGACTTCTGGCTCTGGTCCAAGTCCTTGAGTTCTTCTAGCCCCAAGGAAGCTATCAAATTAGTTTTCTAGAGTAATATATTCCTTTTCTAGGGCTGCCATAGCAAATACCACATATTGTATGACTTAGAAATTTAAATCACTACTCTGGAGGTTAGAAGTCCAAAAGCAAGGTGTCAGCGGGGTTGATTTCATTCTGAGGCCTCTCCTTGGCTTTGGCCGTCTTCTCCTTTGTCTTTGTCCTAATCTCTTCTTATACGGACACCAGTCTTATTGGATTAAAGCCCACTCTAATGACCTTATTTAAATTTATTTACCTCCTTAAAGACCCTATTTCCAAATACAGTCAAATTCTGAGGTGCTGGGGGTTAGGACTTCATTGTACGTATCTTGGGAGCACACAGTTTAGCCCTTAACAGATATATTATTCTTTCCTCAGGTCTTAGTCATGAGTTAAGAATCACACTGACATACGCCTACCCTTCCTGGTTTCCCAGGTCACAGATCTATACAATTACTCAATTTCCAAACTCTTGCTCTCAACTCTTGTCTTTTGTTTACTCATTGCTTTCCTCTTTCATGTAACCTTTGAGCTTTCTTGGTTTCTCTGTTGAGGCTTGCTGTAAGCACTCAGGATTAAATTTGCCACACTGTTGGCTTCTATATACAGTAATTCAGCAGGGCTATACAGACTGGCCCCAGGAAAATTCACCAAGATATACAGGGCCTTTCTTCACTGAAGTTGAGAGCTCTATGGCACAGGAGATTAGCTTTATGAAAGTAAAGCCCATCTCTTCCAGCAACTCTTCAGTTTAGATTAGCCAGGGATGGCTAATGCTCTAAGATTGTATCGGTGCTGGGGAAAAAAACTATCTCACAGCCATCTCCTGAGAAGATAGCGTCATATAATTAGAGAATTTGGAAAGGTGTACATCTTGCAGCCATGTTTTCAGGATAATCAGGAGATCATTTCCATCTCCTAAGCCAGCCCAACTACCTGCAACTGAGCTAAACTCCCTTGAATTACGTCATTTTTATTAGATTGCTCCTCTGTTCAAAACTTACCTGGTCTCTTTCTTGTGTATTTCATCTACCCTTGCTCCTTTTGAAGTCTTCCATAAGCCAGTCCTACCATACGACCATCCATGTGACAAAACAAGCTTTCCACTGACGCGGTCCTTTCTCCCTAGGGCCGCGGAAGTCAACATTGCCTCTCTTCACGTGCCTGTAGTCTGTACTCAGAATGTCCTCCTCGGTGTTCCTTGATGGAACCCTGCCTACCACTGTACTCCAGGCTTCACATTACTGTCCCTTTTAAAATCCCAGGGCCCTTGATAGCCACTCATAATTTAACCTTTACCTTCCCTTGATTTTTAATCCCATTCTGTGCATCACTCTGAACTCTCTTTCCAAATTATAGAGTCCTCTTTAATCTCACCGCCTGCCACTGACCTAGGTCAAGCCCTTACTGCATCTCATCAGAAAGACTTTAATAGCACGTAACTAGTATAATATAGTCCCTCCTCTACTTAGAAATTCTTCAAAAGCTCTCAGGATGAAGTTCATTCTCTTACCTAGCACACACAACCTCTTATGCTCCAGCCTCGCTGCCCTTTCTGGCTTCATCTGCCAGCCTTTCTCCTCCCTGCCCCCCCACCACCATACACACAGCTTTGACGCTTTTTGTGTGTGTGTGTGACGCCAGTCACACATGCTGATTTATACCTCTCATGTGCCATTACCTGGAATGTACCTCCATGCCTCATTCGCTCAACCAATCCCCACTCATTTTGTACACTTAGCTAGAGTGAAGTCTTCTCCAGGGGTGCCGGGTGGTGGCACAGTGGTTAAGTTCGCAGGTTGCGCTTCTTGGCAGCCCAGGGTTCGCCAGCCCAGATCCCGGGTATGGACATGGCACAGCTTGGCACACCATGCTGTGGTAGGCGTCCCACATATAAAGTGGAGGAAGATGGGCACGGATGTTAGGTCAGGGCCAGCCTTCCTCAGCAAAAAGAGGAGGATTGGCAGCAGTTAGCGCAGGGCTAATCTTCCTCAAAAAAAAAAAAAGGAAATCTCCTCCAGGAAGTCTTCCTTCATTTAGATGTCCCTGGACTGTGTCTCCAAAGAACCCTATTCCTATCACTCCCAGCACTTCTTGGCCTGTTCTGTAAGTGCTAGTTCACTTCAGGAGCAGGGGTTATGGTTTTTTGTATTGGAATCCCCAGTGCCCAGCATTGCAACTGGCACATAATAATAATAAAATATCCCACAAATATTTGTCACATGATTGACAGAATTAATGAATTATTGGCTTCCTGCCTGCTGTCTCCCCTTCTTCTAATCTATCCTACATATTGGTGCCATAGTAACTTTTCTATTAGAACAAATATCTTATGTCTTCCCTTCCCGAAAGCCACTAATGGCTCATCATAGCTAACAAAATCCAGCCCCTTCAACTTACAATTCAAGACCCTTGGCAATTGGATTCCTGCTCTGCACACACCCCAGTTACACTTGCTGTTTTGTAAGAATGTCTCCTGTGCTTTCCAAACCCTTGCCGTTGACTCAAACCAGAACAATCTGCCTGGAGTGATGTCCTTTTGTTTTCCCCTCTCATGTGCTCCTATCAATGTCCAACCCATTCTCCAAGCCTCAGGTCAAATCCCGTCTCCTCTATAAAATCATTCCCAGATTTCCCCTATGCCTGAGTCACAATTAATCTTTCACTACTTTATAACCTTTTGATATCTAATTATAGCATTCATTGCTTTTTGCTTTTTATTAGGGGTGTGTGTGTGTGTGTGTGCTCGCATGTGCACATATTCCCCACTACATCATGAGCTCCTAGATGATCAGGCCCCCACAGCACCTAGGACATAGTTCATGCTCAGTAAGTGTACTAAGCTGAGAACCTTTTTGTTGGAAGAAGTCCTGAGTGCCAGGCCAACTTCTATTCCAGGCTTGGCTGCTTATAACCTTGGGCAGGTCCCCTAACTTCTGTTGGTGTCTCTTGCCTCATCTCTAAAGAAGATTAATCATATCAGGAATGCTGTGAAAATTAATTATTTATCATTTCGAGAGTGCCTTGAGATCTTTCAAGATTGGCATTTCTATTTTTGTGGCAACTTTCCCACTAGAGCTTGCAATTCTTTTAAAAGAATCTCACAAAGGAGAGGCATGAACTGTTCAAAGAACTGTTTTTTCAGAAACTGAAATAATTACATCCTGTGTTTCACACAAGGTCGTCTTTTACCCTTATAGTAAATGATGGAGTCTTTAAGAAACCTGCTTTTCCTACCAGTGACTTTAAAGTGATTGCGGTATTTATGTTGAATTATAAAAAGATGAGTAAGGATTCTATCATGCAGAGAACAGAGATTTCCCTGAGGGAAGATATAAGTGGAGAAAATGTTTAAAACATACCAAATGTAAATGACCTTTACAGAAACAAATCTCCTGGTCAAGGCTAGTGGTAGAAACACTTACTTGAGTAATTTGTTCATTTCAAGACACTCAAGACATAACCAAAGTCAGGGGCAAAGAGAGCAAAGTCACTGATATAATAACTCACATTTCATATACATTAACTCAGTCCTCACAATACTCCCATGAGATACTCAGGGCAGGTCTTACTAAATCTGTTTTATGGTTGAGGAAATTGCAAGCCAGTGTGGTTATGCAACTTGTCCAAGGCCACTCCAGAAGTAGTGGAGCCAGGACTCAACCCAATCTTTTGTCTCAAGTCCAGGGCTCCTCCCACTGACCTCACTACACCTCAGCCCTGGTGCTCTGAGCATTGTGCACAGGACACCAAGGCTGCTTGAAGATGAGAAGGGAGGGCAAGGAGGACAGGGTCTTCAGAGAACTTCCTATGCAGCTTCAAGTCCCTCTTCCAAACCAGGTCCCTTAGCCGCTCTACATAAGGATCCAACTACTTCCAGATGCTAGTCCTCTCTCCATGTGTGGGTGAGCTTTGTTTTTCTGTCCCCTTCACCTCAGTCAGGGCTTCCCTCTCCTCGTAGGCTTCCATCAACTGGCTGCTGCATGGCAGTAACTTGAAAGTACTGAGCAGGGAGAATGTGAATGGTGTCAGAACGACACGCCCAGCACACAAACGGTAGCATCAGGGGGGATCTCAAGTTAGCACCCACAGCAGCTGCCCCTGTGGTTCTCTGAAAAGGGGAGTGGCACCCAGAGACTGCAGTTCCTACAGTCTGAGGGGACACCCTTAACAAATGTCCATGGCCCAGATATGAACCTCCAAACTTTGCATCCCTTCTGCCAAATCCCTCCTCTGAGAGAAGAAGGGAGTGAAAGAGAGAGGAAGGAACACAGCCTCTGAGTCTGAAGTGGTGCTTCCATCCAGTCCCTCACATCTTAAAGAGGGAAATGCAATCCATCCCATGGCTGGTTTTCTCTCTCCATTGTGCTCTCACAGCATTTGAACGGCTCTTGCGACGTTCCTCACCTTGGACCTTGGGTTATAGTTCTCTCTGGATGTGTCTTATCTTCCCTATTGGATCATAAGCTTATTGAAAGCAGGGGAAAGGTTCACTTTTGTGCTAACAGTAATGGGAAGCGCTATTTATTGAATGCTTCCTGGGTGGTAGGTACGGGGCTAAGTACTTTACATACCAGCCTTTGCAACAGCCTTATGAGGCAGATATCATTAGTCTCATCCAAATTTTATAGCTGAGGAGAAAAAGAAGTGGAGAAGTTCTCTGTTCCAGATGTCACATCTAATAATCATCAAAGCCAGGACCAAGAGTGAAGTCTGTCATTGTCCTTTTCTGTAACCCCTGAACACCTAGGAAGACAATATAATGTTTATTGCATTAGAGTAGGACCTAGAAGTATATTTAATAGGATGTCATATGTATTTACTTGATTTAAGTAAACTGCTGTGTAGTTTAATTTAGAAGGCACATAATAATAAGAGCTAACTTTTTTATTGCTCGGACCTGTGCCAAAGGTACTATGCACTCAATCTCTGACTCTCTGTCTCATTCTGCCTCCCTGTCTCTCTCCTCCAAAGCAGAACATCTTTCTTTATTTTCCCTTGAATTTGTTTATTGAAGAAACTGGTTCACTCCTCTTGTACGGTTTCCTGCAATCTGGATTTTGTAGATCATGTTATATAATCCTCATAACAATCAGGTGATTAATCTTATGAAGTAGGTACTATTATTATTCCCATTTTGCAGATGAGAAAAAGATGACTCAGAATGATGAAAATTTCACTTACAATGACATAGGAAGTAGTAAGTGAGGACACAAACTCGGGTCTCCCTGACTCCAAGGCCCGTGCTCCTAGTCACCAGGTCAGACAGCCTCTCAATATGGCCTCGCCCAGTGAGCATCTGCCAAATGGATGTCAGTCGTTCTGCTATAATTCATTTTACCACTTAGACTGAGACACAAATATTAAAGTAGAACAGGCTTAGATGTTTTAGGTTCATTTGCAAGTTTTATGAGGGTCATAACTAATGTTCAATGTTTGACTAGAGCAGCACAGCACACAATTCTCTAAACTAACAAACTTAGAAAGTTGTCTTCAATAAATCAAAGACATCATGATTTTATCATAGGTGGTCAATTTACAGTTTTTTTCTTTTACAAAGTTCTTTGACTCATAAGTTAAAAAGATAAAATACAAAAGCGAGTTCAAAAAGCATTTAACTAAAATGATAGATCCATAGTGGCTTATGAAAGAAAGCCAAGGATATCTATGATAAATATCTCATCTTTAAAAATTGTAAATAAAAGTAATAAATGTTTATTATTGAACATTTGGAAAAGATTTTAAAGTACAGAAAAAATAAAAGCCACCTACCGTGGTCTTACCCTCAAATCCTCCACCTGTTGAGGTTGACATGGGAAAAGCAACCAGTCTCTTCCACAGCATGTGACTGCAGAGAGGAGGTGTGGCTGCAGGTAACAAAGGTCTGATTCCTAGAGAAGTTTTCAGAAGCGATAGAGTGTATGCTCACAGACGCTAGAAGGGGGAGACATTTGAGATAAGAAATAAAGTGTTGGGGACGGCCTCATGGCCTAGTGGTTCAGTTCAGTGTGCTCCATTTCAGCAGCCTGCGTTCCATTCCTGGGTGAGGACCTACACCACTTGTCGGCAGCCATGCTCTGGTGGCCACCCACATACAAAACAGAGGAAGATTGTTACAGATGTTAGCTCAGGGCGAATCTTCCTCTGCAAAAAAAAAAAAAAAGGAAAGAAACAAATAAATTGTCTAGTGCTAATGGGGTAAGAGTCATAAAATCTGAGAAAAACAAATAATAAAATACAGATGTTGATACAAATAAGTATCAATTGTTGATACTTATTGATAATTAAAATGAAAAAAATGAAGAGTGGAAGATAAGAAGGGATGTGATGTGGGTTTATGTTTTAGGTGAGTTCCAGAAGTTTTGACACGAAAATCACTTGCATTTTAGAAACAGAGATTTTGACCTTTGTAGTAGGAGATCAAGTCACAGGATGACATGGGATGTAAGAAACTGAGCTGTAGATCATTTCTAAAAAGATGAAAGACTTCACCTTTCCCAAAGATGCCAAGCCAGGGGTTCACAATGCCACAGCCAAGGCTGTACATCAACCATTCTTGCTTCCTATTGCAGATCCATCCTGGCTGTCCCCCTGCCCAGGTCTTCACTGTCATCTCCCATTCATTACAACATACCTGGGCTCCTATGGGGTGAATTTCACTGCGGTTGCTAGCAGATCTGAGATTAGAACCTTGTACCTCTAAGTGTGGTCCCTGGACTAGCAGAGTCAGCATCATCTGGAAACTTATTAGGAATGCAGAATCTCAGGCTCCACCACAAACTTACTAAATCAGAACCTGCATTTTCACAAGATCCTCAGCTATATCTTTGGCTTCTCTCAGTGATGGTTCTGACTCATGACCCTGTCAGTCTTTGGAAAACCTCATCAGATTTCTTTGCTCTAGACCTCGGGGCTCCCCTTTCCCCACTGTCACCCCAACACAACCTGGACACACTGACCAAATCATTTTCTAGGACTCTCATGCTGGGGATACGTCAATGAACAAAACAGACAGCATTCCCTTCCCTCACAGAGCTTACATTCTAGGGGAGGGAAATAAACTGATGGGAGAAAAAAAAAAGGTGAAATATGAAAAAAACAAAAAAAATGCAAATCCTAGCCTTTAGCAAGGTCACCTCTACTCAGGCACCAACATCAGGCCCGGGTCCTCTGTGTAGAGATCTTCTGCCTCTGGCTTGATGTACACCTCCACCCCGTCTTTCTGCTTGCCAAGGGAAGAAAAAGACCTTGGTGACCCCGATGCTAAGACCTGACATAAATGATTCGAGTTCTGCAGTTCCCAGGGCAGATGGAAACAGTTTGACATTGCCCTGCAACTGGCCTTTTTCCAAACATAATTCCTTCTGGAGATAGTCATGTTTTTAAAGGTAACCACATGCACATCTGTAATGTAACCTGTGGTGCTTATTATGGTATTTAATGAATGGGGTGTAACAGATCAGAGTTTTATAGACGGACCTAATAAGCAGGCCTACTTATTTTTTCCAGTCGTAAGACTGCTCCACAACCTTCTTTGCTGCCTCCTTTAGGTCATTTCCATACTCAAAGACCCACAAACGTAGGAGGCAGGGACAGGTTATTGTTTCCTAGGAGTCAGAGGTGACAGCAGGTTCAGCTCCTGAGATGCCACCTGGTTATTCTGATTTTAAAACGGAGACTTACCAGACTTCATTTTTTTTAAGAGTTGTGTTATCATTATTTTTCTTCAGGCAAAATAATCAATCATAAACTAATTTGGAAATTTTTGAATCGAGAGAGAAGAAAAGCAGGCTACAGGGCAATGGGGCCAAGCAGGAAAGGGAAAGAAGCCGAGGGAAAGTATTTTCACGAAAACAAGTGAAGTCTTAGCTCAGAAGCCTCACTCCAGCCAGAAAGAAAGAACGGTCTCTTTCTCTGTCCTTCATAACCCCAGCCCAACTTACTCTTAAAAATTCTGCTGCTTGGTGTGTTTACAGGAATCCACCCAGGAATATGGAGTTATATTTCTTCCTTACAGAAAGATTTTGATTTTACGGTTTCAGAAAGTATACCTATAATGTCCAGGCCTAAATGAAATATTTACATTCCTCTAGTTTTCCTAATCTTTTTTTTTCCCTGCTTTTTCTCCCCAAATCCCCCCAGTACATAGTTGTATATTTTAGTTGTGGGTCCTTCTAGTTGTGGCATATGGGATGCCGCCTCACCATGGCCTGACGAGCAGTGCCATGTCCACGCTCAGCATCCAAACCAGCGAAACCCTGGGCCAGCGAAGCAGAGCGGGCGAACTTAACCACTCGGCCACGGGTCCAGCCCCACTAATCTTTATCCACATGGACACTTACTTTTTACATGATTCTAATCATTGAGGAGGTATGATTTTGTGTTCTACATTTTTAACTGTGTTTCTACTGAAAATTTTTTTTTTGCAAGTCATCAAATATGGCTCGGGACCCTATTCTGTAATTCTTACATTTTGAAATAGAAGATTTTTATTTTAAAGTGGTTTAAGTTATTGGGCCAGGCTGGTGGCACAGTGGTTAAGTTCACGTGCTCTGCTTCAGCAGCCTGGGATTCACAAGTTCAGATCCCAGGCACAGACTTACAGACCACTCATCAAGCCATGTTGTGGTGGTGTCCCACATACAAAACAGAGGAAGATCGGCACACATGTTAGCTCAGGAACAATCTTCCTCACCAAAAATAAATAAGTAAATAAATAAAAGTGGCTTAAGTTATTGCAAAAACTGAGTTGCAAGAGTTGCTTCAAGTGGAATATCTGCTTTATTTAGTTTCTAGGTTAAGAGACTCTGGCTTATAGAGATCCACTTCATCTTTGCAATGGCTGTATATATTACATTGGTTGGACATAAGTTGACTTATTTAAAGAATTCGTCTCATTTAATCTTTTTTACATTATGTTTTATAACCGATTGTTGCTCATATGTAGGAAACCTACTGATTTGGCATACTTATAGTTATTCCTGGCTTCCTTACTTATATCTCTCATTAGACCTCATTGTTTTCCCTTTGATTGTCTTAAATATCCTAGGAAGACAATTTTTTTGTTGTTGTTGAGGCAAGATCAGCCCTGAGCTAACATCTGCTGCCAATCCTCCTCCCTTTGCTAAGGAAGACTGGCCCTGAGCTAACATCCGTGCCCACCTTCCTCCACTTTATATGTGGGTTGCCTACCACAGCATGGCTTGCCAAGCGGTGCCATGTCTGCATCCCTGATCCGAACCGGCGCACCCCAGGCCGCCAAAGTGTAACATGCGCACTTAACTGCTGCGCCACCGGGCTGGCCCCCTAGGAAGACAATTTTATCATTTAGTGATCATGACCTTTCTGTCTCTTTTTTTCTCAATACTTCTCATCATATTTCTTCCTGTTTTCTTGTGCTTTGGCTAAGACCTCAAGAAGAGTGATAAATATCACTGAGCATGACCATCTGTGTAACTTAGGTAAAAGTTGATCTTTTGAGTTCTAGAATTATTGAGAGCAAAGTTATCTAATTAACCTGTATGGACCCAGCCTGAGCGTGGTGTTCTCGAGCGCCACCTTGCTTTCTCTTAATTCGATGATGCACCTCGGAGATAGAGAGTTCAAGGTGGACGTTCTAACTGCAGACAACAGGGGCTGAATGAGGAGGTGACGGATGCACTTCTGTAGGTGGTGCTAATTTGCAGTTTCCAGCCTCAGACATCATCCTAGTCTATCCTCAATTTCCTGTTTCTGCCACCTTCTATCACAGGGGAAGAAAAAGAATTAGGAACCCTCAGGTTTTGCTGTTTTCACACCTGTCCGATCCCCAGACAACTGTCCTCCCAGCTGCACGTGGTAACTTAGGAAGGGAGAGCTGCTGCATCGACTAAGTAGCAAAGGACTTATGTGAATGCCTATTGTCTCTCCAGGTCTTGGTAGGAAGGCTAAATAAACCTAAAGACTTTGGTAAAATTACTTACCGATATTACTAATGCAATCTAGAATATTGCTTTACGTTGAATGGGCAGATGGTTAAAAAAAAATTATTTCCACTTGATCTAAAAAAATTAGGCTAGAAGACTGGAATTATTATGACTTCGGGGGGAAAAAGCAAAGACTGTCTGAGGTCAGCACAATTCTGTCAATAATGAAGTTGAAAAAGTTGGAAAGTTATGCTGTTTTTACTGAGTCTCATCTTGTTCTCAGTAATTGCTTCCTTTCAACCATAAAGTTGTTTAGTATAGGAGAGATATTCCAAGGCTTCTCTTTATATTCACTGCTGCGAGATCCCATTTTAGCATAATTACAGTCTTGGAGTTGCAGAAACAGGCTCACTCTATCTAGCTATGCAGCTGGCTTTCTCAAATGACAATAGGATGTTCACCAGCTTAGCAACGTCCAAGGCTGTGAGCCAGGGGGAGGCCCTCATGCTGAAATTTTCCCCTTGCTTTGTCTGTATTTCTTCCGTGAAAATGGGGAAATGGTTCAGAATTTTTAAAAGACAGTTTTTTGTTCTCTTAGGACTTTTTAAAGGACATGCTGAGCTTCAAATGCAGATTTCAGAATCCCAAATCATAGATCATTCATCTTTACATCTCAAAGTGATATTACTGAGCAAAAAAACGAAAAAAAAAAAAAAACTTTGCAGTGTTTTTCTTTTCCCCTTGTCCTTCTTCCTATATTTCTCTTTTCTTTTTGTGAGAAGGCCAAAGAAAGTCTAAATTTGACTGCCTCCTTCACTTGCAGGGTGATTCCGCATTCACCTTGACTCCTTGCTACAGAAATTCTTTTCATGTTTTGAAATAATCAATAACTATTCACACATAACCCTCAGTTATCTACTTAGAGACTTCTGCTGGCAGCTGCACTGATTTCCCTCCCTGCTTCTCATAAGGCCAGGGCCCCTCCTCTCTTCTACCCTGCTCAGCAATATGTATTGCCTCCTGCCCCCAACTTCTGTTCATTCTTCCTTCACACAAATTCTTACATCTATCTCCTTTCTATTCAATTATCACAACCTTAGTTCAGGTCTTTGTATCTCATGTCTGAATTGTTACAAAAGCTTCCTAAATGGTCTGTCTACTTCTAGGCTCTTTCTATTTAAACTCTTTTGAAGGTTTCAGATCAACTTTCTTATAGCACCTTTGAAAAAGAAATGAACAAAGAAGGCTTATAAGCCATCCATTATGTGTCAGGTGCCAAAACTGCTGCTTCAAATACATAGACGAAAGATACCCTCATGAGTGGGCTTTCTGCTCTGGTCAAACTGATGTCTTTCCTGGCTCAGGGGCAAATGAAAGATCTTTGAAATGTCTGGAGAAATGTTATTGTGTCGACTTGGGTGGAGAAGGGAGTTACTGTCATCTAGTGTGTAGAGGCCAGGGATGCTGCTAAGCATGCTACAATGTACAAGACAGCTCCCTACAACAAAACAGTAAGGTACAAAATGTCAGTGATGCCAAAGTTGAGGAACTCTGCACATGTAAATAGTTAACTCACGCATTGCCCCTTTAGCTCCATGCCTCTCATCTCCATGTAATCAAATCCTACCCATCCGCCAAAGCTTACTTCAGCTCCACCTCTCCTAGTTCTCTCTCTGAATTCCTAAAGCACTCTTGGTCTGTACCACTCACAATGGGTATATCAAGCTTCATTCTTCTTTGGAGCTAGTGCTCCGCATCCCATGTGCCTTATCTTCCGGTATGCTATCTTGTCAAGGTATTGCTGAAGTCACTGGGTCCATATTCTACTTTATTGTCCATAGCACCAAACACAGGGCCCTGCATATATTACACAATTAGTAAACACTTGTAACTCGAAAGAGGAGTCCATTAGCACAGAAATTGACAGTTGAGGTGGTCAGAGGAGAATCTGCTGCAGAGTTGAGATTAGAGCAATTAATCTGCAACAATCTCATTAAGAGCAAAGCTAAGGGGAGTGAGAATATAGAGAAAGGGAATGGACCTCAGGATGTACTGCCTAGGATAAGACGGAATGTGCACTTAATCAGATTTTTTATTGCAGAAAAATATACATAACAAAATTTGTCAATTTAACCATTTTTGAGTGTACCATTCAGTGATATCAAATACATTGATATTGTTGTGCAACCATCATCACCAACCAACTCCATAAGTCTTCATCTTGCAAATCTGAAACTCTATACTCATTGAAGAGGGGAATGAATCCCCATTCCCCGCTTCTCCCAGCCCCTGGGAACCACCATTCTATTTTCTGTCTCTACAAATTTAATTACTCTAGGAATCTCATATAAGAGGAATCATACAATATTTGTCCTTTTGTGACTGGCTTATTTCACTTAGTATAATGTCTTCAAGGTTCACCCATGTTGTAGCATGTGTCAGAATTTCCTTCCTTTGTAACTAAATAATATTCCATTGTATGTGTATACACATTTTGTTTATCCTTTCATGTATTGATGGACACTTGGGTTACTTCCACCTTTGGCTATTGTGAAAAATGCTGCTATGAACGTGAGTGTATAAATGTCTGTTTAAGTCCCTGGTTTCATGTCTTTTAGGTATATACCCAGAAGTGGAATTACTGGATCATTTGGTAATTCTATATTTAATTTTTTGAGGGAGCGCCATACTGTTTTCCACGGCAGCTACACCATTTGACATTCCCACCAACAACCCATGAGGGTTCCAATTTCTCCACATCTTGACAACGTGTGTTATTTTCTGATTTTTTAAAAATAATAAGCATCCTAGGGGCTGGCCCCGTGGCCGAGTGGTTGGGGTCGTGCACTCAGCTGCAGGCGGCCCAGTGTTTCATTGGTTCGAATCCTGGGCACGGACTCGGCACTTCTCATCAAACCACACTGAGGCAGCGTCCCACATGCCACAAATAGAAGGACCCACAATGAAGAATATACAACTATGTACTGGGGGGCTTTGGGGAGAAAAAGGAAAAAAATAAAATCTTTAAAAAAATAATAATAATAATAAGCATCCTAATGGTTGTGAAGTGGTATCTTATGGTGGTGGTTTTGATTTGCACTTCCCTAAGGACTAGTGATGTTGAGCATCTTTGCATTTCTTTTTGGCCATTTGTGTGTATTCTTTGGAGAAGTGTCTGTTCAAGTCCTTTGCTCATTTTTTAATCAGGTTGTTTGTTTTGTTGTTGAGTTGCAAGACTTCTTTATATATTCTAAATATTAATCCCTTATCAGATTTATGATTTGCAAATATTTTCTCCCATTCCATGGGTTACCTTTTCACTCTGTTGGTAATGTCCTCTGATACACATATGTTTTTAATATTGATGAAGTCCAATTTATCTATTTTTTCTTTTGTTGCCTGTGTTTTTAGTGTCATATCCAAGAAGTTACTGCCAAATCCAACATCATGAGGATTTTCCTCTGTGTTTTCTTCTAAGAGTTTTATGGTTTTTAGCCCTTACGTTTAGGTTTTTGATCCATTTTGAGTGAATTTTTGTCTGTGGTGTAAGGTAAGGCCCAACTTCATTCTTTTGCATGTGAATATTCAGTTTTCCCAACACCATTGATTGAAAAGACTGTCCTTTCCCCATTCAATGGTCTTGGCATCCTTGTTGAAAATCTTTTGACCATATATGAGAGGGTTCATTTCTGAGCTCCCTATTCTATTCCATTGGTTTATTTGTCTGTCTTTATGCCAGTACCACACTGTTTTGATTACCGTGGTTTTGTAGTAAGTTTTGAAATCACGAAATATGAGGTCTCCAACTTTGTTCTTCTTTTTCAAGACTGTTTGGCTATTTGGAGTCCCTTGAGATTCCACATGAATTTTAGCAAAAGTTTTTCTATTTGTGCAAATAATGTGTTGAAATTTTGATAGAGATTGCATTGACTCTGTAGATCACTTCAGTAGTATTGACATCTTAGCAATATTACATCTTCCAGTCCATGAACACTGAATGTCTTTCCATTTATTTGCATCTTCTTTAATTTCTTTCAATGTTTTATAGTTTTCAGTGTACAAATTCAATCAATTCTTTTTTAAAAGAAGTATTTTTGCAAACAATATAGTAACAATAGTATTGGAAATTTTAAAATAGAAATTATTCATTTCAAATCTCACTTCCCAACAAATCATTTGGCATCATTTTCCCTGTGTCTTCTTCTAGTCTTATCTGCATGTATATATAATTTCAATATAATTACAATCATTATGTAAGTCCAATTTTGAACCTTGGTTTCTATGTTTGTTATCACACTCTATTTATTTTCCATGTTGTCACATAGTCACTTTAACAGATTCTGAGGGTGCTATACCAATAGTGGACTCTATCTGGAATGGGGAAGAAGGCTAGTGACCTGAGATTTGGGGTTGGGGTAGGGATGGAAATCATCTTTTTAAAAAAAATTTCACTAAGTAGTGGAAATAAATACTTCCTAGGCAGAATGAAAATGAGATTTAGAGATTGCTCTGGGAAACCTGTTTGGTACTTGAATGAGACTAGTTACAATTCAAGAAAATATATGGACTGGCTTTGCCAGTGCCTCCTCTGAATATTCTCTAATCCTAACTCTAAAAGGCAGCCTTTGACATTTAGAATCCATCTTGAAAGACAAGAGTCCCAAAGCATCAAGAACATTTGTTTGCTGCACTTATCACAGGGGATGATGGAAATATTTATATCCATCTGTAACTTTCAGTTACTGTTCTATGAAATTCTGTTTTTCAATAGCTGTTCTATGAAATTCTGTGAAACTGGATAAAATGCAAATAGATTTTCGATATGAAGAGCCACTTTAGTAATATTTGATTTTATTACCTCTCTGGAATGAAAAACTAAGCTGACAGCGTTGAGTGTTGAACTGGGAGGGATGAATTGGTAAAGACAGGTTTGGGAAGCCTTGCCATGCCCAGGTTTATAATCAGAGTAGTGAACATGCCCCTACAGCGAAAGCAGTCTGTCTCCTAGAATTACCTCTCCTCGAGTAGTTAGAAGGAGTCTCTACATACTTGACTGCACCGTTGAAAACCCACAGCTTCATCTTTCCTTTGACAAAATTTACACCACTTCTTGGATGAATTTGAGGCTTGATGAAATGTGATCATAGGTCTTAGATTCTTCCTTTCTCCAGCTGCCCCATCCATTTTTTTTGTTTTTTCTTAATTTAGGGACTATGTACTTCTAATCAGACTTACTAGGGATATTGTGGATGAAAAATTCTACTAAGTATTTTTCTTCATCATCATCATCATCAGAGACTCCTATTCCAATTTGAAAGCTTTTTATATAAATATCTTAATAAGTCACATGTTTCTACTGTCACCACTTTCTCCAGGTTCAGGAATTAAAACATGGGTAAAGCACTCAGAATGTTCATTTTAATTAACTTCTAATGTTTGCTTTCCCATTCAGTTTAAAATGGAATATTTTTTTAAACTGGAATATATTTTGGCAGTCTTGGATTAAAACTTTTTTTTTTTTAACTCCCAGAGACCAGCCCTGAAAGATCTGAGACCTTACTTAAGAGGTTAAAGTAATAAATATCCCACTGAATAGCTACTAGAAAACGGGCTAGTTTAACTTTTTAGGCCAAGTGCCCAAGGTGGGCTGCTTCCATCTGTGGGGCACACACACCTTATTGTAGAGGGCAGAATGCACACATTTTAGCCAGTCACTGTTAGCATGCACCAGAGAAGTAGATAGCTCCATTAGGCAATGTCAGAGAAGATAAATGTGTCCAAATTACTTGCCAAAAATGCTTAGTAAGCGTCAGAGAGATGGGTTCTGCTTTCCAAATTATTAAGCAGCTATTCAGAAGTACTGAAACATCCATTTTTCATTGCAGATTGTTGACAGAAGCCAGGGACAGCTGTCTTTCCATGATGCCCTATGGTAACACCCACCGAAACTTTTTCCCTTCACTGCTCAATACACTAAAAGCTGTGAAAGGACATGCATCATTTAGCAACCCTGACATCTAGGATTTAACTGAAGGATTTTATGCAGAGAAACCCATGGTTCCTCGAAGGTCAATTGTCTACCTTTAGATGAATTTGTTTCAGTAATATCACCTTGCCTGGTTTTCTCTGCATAAAAATACTGAAGTAAATGATCACAGTAGGTATAGGTATTGTACGTATAAGAGTATCATAGTCTGTCGGGTATGCATCTCTCTGGGAGGCAGGACCTGAATCTGAGATATATGATATATTTAAAATGCATTTTGCTTTGATTCTACAAAAGATAGAATGGAGAAGTCAACCACCCCCGAGGAACTATTTTTGAAAGTGAGGTCGTTGATTATCTGCATCGGAATTATCTGGCTTTTTAGAAAATTCAGATTTCAGGGTTCCACCCAAGTACGGCCTGGGAATCTCTTTTTTAGCAAATACCACAGGGGATTCTGATGCAGGTGGCCCCATCATCTCTTGCCTAGGAAATACTGCCCTGGGGAGCCAGCAGAGCACCCACTGAAGGTCTCCCTCAGAGGAGCTGAGTTCTCTTCCTCCCCCTTGGTGGAAGGAAGGAACCGAGCGTTTTACACTGCTGAATTATTTTAGGCAGAACTACTCATACAAAAGAATTAAGGGTAGTTGGTAGCATTGTTTTGATGTCTGTCAACTTAGTCATCTTCTTTTCTCATTCTGGTATTTCTTCAATTTTTCTCCATGATGAAATGAACCCTTGTGCTCCAGCTGTGGGCCCTCAGTCATCCTCATTTATTTTTATGCTGCTCACTAAAGAGCAGAGAGCTAGCCACTATGGCCACGACATTTAGGGAATGATTCAATCATCAAATGATTATTCTTTTATTAGTAACTACTAGGGAGGGACTAGAATTCTGGCTAGATTTCCCTTCTGACCACTAAAAGACTTTGAAGAGAAAGCACACAGTAGGAGGTATAGGAGAATGTAGGAGGTATAGGCGCATTCTCTGTTTGAAACCATTTCTTAGGAAACTTGTATCATGTAGGCGGACTTCCTCTTTCATGTTTTTCTCATGGCTTTGGAACTCCCTGCCTTCTCACCAATTCCTCTGATGAGAATACATGGTTGTCCCACTTCTCTGTTTGCCCCTCATCTCTGCTTAGGGGACTCCAGCTAAAACTTTCTCCTCCTTCCTACACACCAGAACATGTTCTTCTGTCAAGTTTTGCCTATTCACGTATTAATATCAATGCAGAAATCATAAGTAAAATATTATCAAACAGAATCCAGCAGCACATCAAAGAAATAACACAGCAAGGCCAAGTGGGCTTCATTCTAGAGATGCAAAGGTAAGTCGCTTTTAGGAACTTTAGTAACTTAATTCATATTAATAGCTTTTAGGAGAAAAGTCATCTAAGATCATCTCCAGTGATGCTGAAAAAGCTCTTTAAAAAATGTACATCTATTCTTCATTAAAAACTCTCAGTCCTTAATATGATTGAGTTGATCTATGTTAGCCCAAAAGCTATCATCACACTTAATGGGAAACCACCAGAAACATTCTACCGAAGTCAGAAACAAAGATATTTATTCACTCTCACTTCTCTTAAGAGGCACTGTAGTAAAATGGTCAAGTTTGTGGGCTTTGGCGTTCATTTACCAGGATTCAAATCCCAACTTAGCCACCTAGAACATATGTGACCGTGGGCAATTTACATAATATTTCTGTGCTGAGCTTCCCTTTCTGTAAATGGGGATAATGATAATACTTACTCCTTAAGGCTGCTTGCTGTGACGTTTAAATAGTTTGGTAGGTGTAAAGTACTTATACGCTATAAGGCATATAAATATTCAACAAATTTTAGCGATTATTGCCATTATTTAACATTATATTTGAGGTACTAGACAAACCACACAGTTAGGAGAAGAGAATTAGAGTATTAAAAGGAGAGATAAAATTATCTACATTTTCAGTTACTATAGTTGTAAAACTGGAAAATCCAAGAGAATCTACTGAAAAACTACTACAAACAATAAGAAAATTCTATAAATAGCAGGGTATAAAATTCATATTCAGAAATCAATAGACCTCATGGATACGAAGAAGACTTGAATAAAAAGAAAGGCATAACGTGTTCCTGGATAGGAAGATTCAACATCATAGAGATGTTAATCCTTTCTAAGTTAATTTATAAATTTGTCACTGTCATTAATAAAATGCAAGGAATTTTTAAAAACTGGCTAACGTGATTCTAAATTTCATAGGCAAAAATAATCATGCAGGAAGTTCCAGGGAAATTCTGTAAAGAAAGAGAAAAGTAGTAATTTATACCACTAAATATTAAACATTATAAAGCCTCAATAATTTTAAAAAGCACACAAATAGACAGATTAACTGAATAGAATATAAGCTCAGAAATGAACCGACACACACACAAGAATTCACATACGACAAAGTTGTCATCTAGAATTAGTTGGGAAAGGAGGAACTATTAAAAAAAAAATTGGTGATGGGGTAATGGTGTAACCATCTGCAAAAAATAGAGGTAGATCCTGTCAAGAATTGTGATGAGTCTGAGATTTTACCCTGCTCGGAGCTAACAAGTTAGCCTGCTACAGTTTCATAGAGGCTGTCAGGACATGAGACTCCTGGGTCAGAGACAAAAAATTTTATTTCTCATTGCACAGCAGGAAGCATGAGCTCCATAATTGCATTACTCCCCTTGCTTCCTAAGTACCTCTGGGATGTTGCAGAGGTTGGTTCGGGCAGATGTTGCACACACACTGGGCTTGTGTCACAGCTGAGGAACTCTGAACTTAGGAAACCCTCCATCTTATAAGGGAACTGCTAGCAAACCTCACCCAGAAGGAAACATTATCTTTGTTATCCTGGACTGCAAACAAATCTGCTTTTTGACCCGGAGGGAGACATTATCTCCATTTCCCAAGACTGATCACTATATAAACATCCTTAAAAAGATAGTTCAGAACAAAAGCTGCCGTAAGATGTACAACATGAGAACTCCATGGAGAACTGACTCCCAACGGATCCATACCTTTCCCCTTATACCAGGATAAATTCCAAATGGATCGAAGAGTTAACTGTTTACAAAAAAGTGAGCAATAAAAGAACCATCAAAGGAAACAGAATCCTCAGATTGGCAAAGGCCTTTCTAAACTACGACACAAAAACATTAAACATAATTTTTAAGTGCATACTAAAATCACCATAAAAAATGTCAAGACACAGACTTGGAAAAAGAATTTGCAACTCATATCATGAACAAAGAGCTAATTAAACTAATATAGCAGGAACAAATAAAATTGATGTCCTCCACCATGTCCCTTCTCACCATTTTCCTGTCATCAGCCCAGTGTCCACACAGCAACCAAATATCATTTCTACTATGTTTTACCATCAAAAAAAGAAAAATAAGTCCTTTGTTATACTAACATCAGAAAATTTTTTTAAACCCCACCAAGCAGGAAATAACAGATGAAAGCCACAATCTCTAATGGAACTTCTCTTAAAGAAAACAAGTAGTACAGCATTGCTAGGCTATCAGTTAGAAGATGTGGCAAATGTGCAGGCCAAGTTTCCGACACATTGTTTTCTAGGAAGTTTCTCCATTTATTTTATATGCAGTGAAATTTATTTAAAATATTTTTAGGGAATCATCAGACTAGAAATCATCAGTCTGGAAAGGTCAACCTGTCCGGGATGAAAACAAAAATGACTTTGCTCCAAAATAAAATCACCCACTCTGCTCCTCACCACTTAGATTCCTCTCATCAATTCCCCAGTAGTCAGCTTTGCATACTGCAGAAAGACAGGTGGGAGTCTGTTATCCAAACGTTTTCCAAGCTGGAGAATTAGTCTGAAAAGTAGATGGGCGTGGGAGCACGGATGTACAAATGGGCACAGTTCCTGGAGGACATAGACCCCTGTTCTGCCCCTCGAGAACTGAGCCTCAGACCTTATTGTGAGTCTGAGGGCTGTGTATGTTGGGTCTGGCCTGCGCCGGAAGAGAGCATGGCCACTGTCAAGAATAGCTGCCTGCAAGATGCCTGGGGTTCAGACTTGGCTGCCTGTGCTGTTGCTCCCTTTCTGCAGATGCAGAAACCAGCTCTGCACTGCCTTTGTCAGGCCTGAGCTACCCAGTGAAACCCAAGGAAACATCAGCACTTCCCCGCCCCTCTCAGCCAGTCACTTGTCCCTATTTTTAGGATTCCTTAGCAACTGAACAGCCTGTTATTCCATAACTAATATTTTGCATTCCTGATTTCATACTACACTTATCACCTTCCTGCCTGCTCCCAAACGTAGGCTATATTGTTCCCGCAAGTTCTCCAGGGACAGAAAAAGCACATTCATCAGGATCTGCTCTGTGCCTTGTAACTCCTAGATTCAGGACATTCTTGCTATGTCCACCCTAAACTCCTTCTTCTTCTTCTTCTTTTTTTCTTTTTGGCTGAGGAAGATTCGCCCTGAGCTAACATCCATAGCCAACCTTCCTCTTTTTTTGTTTGAGGAAGATTAGCCCTGAGCTAACATCTGTGCCAATATTGCATACAATGTTTTTTGTATGTGGGACACTGCCTCAGCGTGGTTGGTGAGTGGAGTTAGGTCCATGCCCAGGATCCGAACCCATGAACTCAGCCCACTGAAGCAGAGCATGTGGAACTTTAACCACTCAACCACAGGGCCAGGTCCACCTAAACGCCTTCTAATGAAGTTGAGCCCTATTCTTCTCTCTTCATCTTCACAAGAGTTGAGGAATGGCTAATCAACATTCTCTTTAAAATAAGCTTTCATTTTACCTTATCAGAAACAAGAAAAGCATGAGATTTTAAAAAATCAATTATCTGCTTTTGAAAAAGCCATAGGGCAAGAGGGTTGCATCCACTCCACAATGGCCCCAGTATGGGAGGAGGAGGGGGTGGGGGGAAGATTTATTTGTAAGTCTCCACTAAGGAACTCTGCCATTTTTATTGTAAATCAAAGAAACATTTGTGCTACTCTTGTAAGATGTTATAACATAATGGAGTGGGGGAAAATCTCTGCTTTCTTTTACTCAGGATCGTTTTTAATCATTCAATCTTGGCAGGTCTGGTTCTCACCCATCACTCTCTCTTACTAACAGCTTGTTCCTATTCTTAGCTTGGTGGGAACGTTTGACTATGTGACATATTTTGGGAAAATCAGCTAGAGTCATTGAAAGTACAAATGAAGAAGCTCATTTTATAGATATTTAAATTAAGGTAATGCTAACCTTTAAAAAAAAACAGTCTATCTTCCATAATAAAACCCAATTTTAAATGTATCATATTTATTATGAATATTTTTTCTGATGAAAATGGGGCTCTGTTTTCCTCTTACCATGAGAAGTTGACAATAGCCAGGTCTACAGTGAACTTCGTACTTTCAAGTTGGACAGTGTGGGTTCTACACTCACTGATATGGACTCACGGCTTCTGCTTTCCTGGGGCAGCTGGTATGTTCCACTGAAGAATTTGTCCTCGGTGGAGCCTGAAGCAGGACATTCTTTGGGGCAGGCCCTTCATTTTCTTGCCAACTATTCAAAGCTTTGTCAACCGAATGCAAACTCATATCACTCTAGTACCTGATGGAATGACAAGGTGGGACGGTGGGTAATTTGCATTAGCATGGGCTCTGTGGGCCCATAAGTCCTAAACTCTTTTTGATGTAAATTAGAATATACCATGTTTGACATCAACTTCAGCTAAATAAACCAAGATAGAAAATGAAAGAAAGATATTGTGGGATTCTGGGTAGGTTAGAGAGATTGATTGGCTCAAAGGGCCTCCTTTTACCCAGAATCTTACATGCCTCCAAATGACTCAATGGAGTAGGTCACTATTATGCCTGTTACCCCTGAGATTGAGGTATGTGCACATTTCACACGTCACTCTCAATTTTGCCATCAGGATCTATCTTTTAGACATTGTCATCTGCTTAGTAAAATGCTGTGGGTAAATGTATTCTAACAGCTTCATCCACATTCATATACTTTTACCAAAAAGTTATTTTAATTCTCATCTATACCTACCAAATGATCTAAACGGTTTTTATTGTCATGTAAAATAAGCCAAAAAGACCACTTATGGATCAACCAGCTGTGTATTCAAACAAAAGTACAATTTTGACAGAATTATTTCAACCATTTGCCTCAATTTTCAGATTCACTTTGATCCTACTGACGCTCTGATAGTTTCAGCCAAATGCTGCTTTGGATGACCGTACCCAAATGGTTCTCTGTGGACATTAAGGATCCAAAGGTCTTTGGTCCCCTAAGTCCAAAGGAAAATCTTTCAGCTGAGGAGCCAGAGGCGGAACTGAGAGACCAAACCACCCCGTGCTGCTGTCCTCGCTGCTGCCCTCCCCTCTTTTCAGTCCAGGACAAGAGTCCATCAGAGATGGACTCAGTCTCCTTTGTTTCAGAAAGCACAGAGAAAGAGAAACTCCATGCTCTCTAGGGCTGCTTTTCTCAGATTCCTAGCATCAGGATTTGTTGGTTGTAAGTAATGTAGCCCTCACCCCTTCTGCCCCTCCTCTGGTCCTTTCTGCCTCCTGCCAGCGGGAGCAAATGGTGGGCCTCACATTTCTCCAACCTCAGCCAGAAACAAATTAAATTCTGGTACCCAAAGGGGCCATTTTGTTCCCTTGCTAAAGGCAAGTCCAGCATCTTCCTTGTTTAACACCTGAAAAGCCAGTTTGTAATAGGGCTTCGTGGGTGAGACGCCTAGAAACAACACATCTGAATAGTTCCTTATGGTGAGATTTTGCTGAAAGGTTCTACTTCGTTTTTATGCAACCCTTATGAGCTAATTCGTGAAATAAGATTTTGGCCCTAAGCACATTTCTTAGAAGTAAACAAGAAATTGAGGTAAATATTATGCGAATTCCTTTGAAGCTCTGCTCTGTATTACCTTCACTATCAGTTTTAATAACTGTCTTTAAAATATCACATTTGGAAGGGAGCTTTGTTTTTATCAGCCCTTTCTCCCATCTGCTACATTTTGTAACAAAGCTGTAATCTGGTGTTTGTGATATTAGTTGCTGTGGAAATTAATTTAATGCGATGCTGTCAATCAGCATTTTCCTGAGACAGCAAGGGTCAGTAACATGGTTTGAAACATAAGCATTAAACTACAGTAAGCATTTGAAAAAAACAAACAATAAACAGAATCGATTTTAGAATTACTATGTACTCACCTTTGTACTCTTATACTGCTTAGTTGCAGGGGCATTTTAAAGGATTAGGCCAAAGCAAATCCTATTTAAAAAGACTTTATTTCTTGGACAAGGAAATTGTATGCAAATGAAGAGATGAGGCTATTGTATTTTAAAGTGACCTCTGTGGCATGTCCCAGTATAAAGTATTTTTACAAAGATACTGACTTCTCTCCCTCCTCAGAATACTAGATTAGTTATGCTGGAGGGGGAGGGGGTGCGTGTGTGTGTGTGTGTGTGTGTGTGTGTGTGTGTGTGTTGGGGGTGGGGAACTAATATGGGAGGGAAGACAGAGCCCTGTAATAGAAGACACTTCTCTCTTAAACAATAATTTTCTTAAAGCCCTTTATTCCCACCACTAGAGTGACAGGATAATGCCTCTGTCTCTCAGTCCCTCCCCGCCTTCCCATTCCCTCGACTACCGGCTCCCGGCTGCCTCTTCGGCCCTGATAGACTACGTTGACACTGCCCTCCACAGCAGAGCGCTCTCCCCCAGAAAGCCCGTGATGCTTTCGCCCCATTGGACTTCCCCACAGGTCAAACGAGAAAGGACTTGATCAGAGAAGACTTGCTCTTGGCAATAAGGTGCGCTTTGACTAATGGTAGGGAGGAAACTAGGTTGAGAAGGAAAGTCTCAGACTCCAAGCTTGCCGGGGCTGATGCTTATACAGCTTCGTCCCTTCCTTCAGCTTGTCTCCTTCCTGCTCTGACACTACCAACTTTACTCACTGCCTCATTCCTGCCCCTGATTTTGCACACTGCCTCTTTGCTCCCCTTTGTCACTTTGCCCTCTCAGCCATCAAAGGAGAGGGAAAAGCAGTTTATTGTTTGAGAGATTTCGCCTAGGTTATTTAACAAATTCTTTTTTTAGGATGTATTTGCAAGTTGAATTTCTTATCTCCTTGTTTCCCTCATTGAGCTCCTTGAAGTAAGCTCCTATCCTCCAACATATTATTTACAGGCTGGCACTTAGCATATCATAAGCACTTAATAAATGTTATTCTTTGGTCATATAAAGATAATTAATGGGGATGTATAATGTCTTCTAGCCTCTGAAGAAGCTGTGTCATCATCAGGCTATTGTCAGCTGGGACAAGTTGAAAAGTTCTGGGGCCTCTGAGCCAGATGCTCAGTTGGCTGAAATGTGCCCAAGGGTTCCAAGTGTGGGCTACACAACCCACAGACACTGCCGATATTGCTCACAGCTGAGTCATACTGCTGTCCACACCAGGTACATGATTTAAGACTTCAAAGAGAGAATATGATAGTGTAATGCATTTAAAATTCACAATCTACAACTCAAGTGGGAAGAAATGTATTTTAGTTTATTTCTCTATAATGGAGTTCAGTTTAACTCTAAAGTCACCATTTTCAATGTTGGGGGAAACTCAGTCTTGTCGCTCTCAAACTAACTGTGTCATTGGAGTTTCAAGTTAGTCTGTTGGAGTAAATAGTCAGTCAAATTAGAGATTTAAATTCAGTCCATTTGGAGCTCAAATTCAATATCAAAGCTGTTCTCCACTCTCAAGAGTTCTCTTCTCTTCCCCCTCAGGATGTATCTGGATGCAGGGGAAGAACAGCACGGGAGAGTCTGGTTGTGCCCCAGATGCCTCTGTCCTTGCTGTAACTGAAAATTTTGTAACTGAATAATTTGTAATCTGTTGTCTTAATATCATAAAGGTCCATCACCCCCACCCTATTCAGCTCCTCCTGGCTTGAGCGATGCTTGGAGACTCAGCCTCATCTTGATCCTTTGGGCTGCCCACCCGGGAGCCTGGGCTATAGGGTCACCTTGCCCCAAAGTAAGACCACCCCTGTCATGCCCACTGCTGGGGCGTTTTGGAAAGCTCCATGTTCAGGCTGTGAGCATTGTCTCCACATTACCATTTCTACTCTGGCTTCCACACGAGAGGGTCAAAGGTCCCTCTGCTCCAGGGTGTCTGAACTTATCTACAGAGAAGAGGGAGAGGTGTCCGAGGCTGCGATGGGAGTAAAGTAGGAGAAGGTAACCCAGGGAGCAGCATAAATATTCTGAGCTAAACTGTCTTACTTTCTTCTTCTCTCTTTCCAGGTCCATTTCACTGGCTCATCTCTTTTCTATGATTTGGAGATATTTAAAAGATGTATTGTCTTAGCGCATTCCACTCTTTATTTCAAAATAAGTAACTTTGTAACTACTCCCTCAAATACAGGCAACAGATAGGTTTCAGAGCAACCTTACAAATGAAAGGAAAAATCTACATGAAATCCAATACCATAGTTTAAAATACTATTCTTATCCTTAGTAATGATACCTACAATCTAAATTCTAACATTATTCCTAGCAAAATCCAGTGTTTTCTTGGTTAAGCTGATAGACTACTTTGAAGTTTCAAATTCTATCATTTTTCGCCAGTATCTGATCTCATGCAGCAATTCATTCTTGCTGGGCTCAGCTTCTTTTCATTGGCAAAGGGGCAGCAACAGACATGTCTTTGATCACTGATAATTTCAGTACTCTAACCCATCAGTTCCCAAGCAAGTGGGAGGTGCTCCTGGAGTAGAAAGCCATGGTCTGGGAACTGGGCCAGCGTGCCTTTGGTATGTGGGGTTAGGGACTAGCAGGGACATTGAGCCCTGGAAGACACTCTTTTCCTCAGCAAGGAATAAGCTTTCTGGTCTGGAGGACTATAGGCTGTGGTCTGGAAGGCCCTCAAGTATCACCAGGAACTTTGTTTCCTGGGAGTAGTGTCCTGTGATAGCCAGCTTTACTCACTTTGGAGTTCTGTGGGGACATGATAAAGTATCTTTGGTCTCCATAGCTGGAGGCACAGAACACCTGGGGCTTCCTCCCACCTCCTTGCCTGCCTACTCCCTCCACCCAGTATTGGGTGATGTTATGCAGATGACCAGCGATAGCACTGACACCTGCCTTACCAGGTCTGTTTATCTGTGCAGTATCCCAGGACCTCACTGTCATGTCTGTGATGTTTAGCATCACTACACATGCCTGAGAGAGATTATTGCTGCAAAGATAGGCAGGGGCTGCTGTGTGTGCCCTCAATACACATAGCAATTCACCTGACTAGCTCAAGGATAAACTCTTCGATCTTTACCTGGCTGACTTGGTTTATTACAAACAAAGAAGAGCTAGATGGTGGCCCCTACCTCAGATATAAGAGCCTTTGTCTGCAGGTGGCAATAGAATCCACACCAGCATCCAACCTCCACCACGAACTTGGACAGCATTTAGTGATGCTACTGCTGCTCTTCTTTTTTAGTGGAAGGACTTTCTTTGTTGTCCTGACACACATCTCAATTCCCTTTGGCCTAGGGCAGGGCTTTCCCCCATATGAGGGCCTGGAGCACTGGAAAGAGTCCCTTTCTTCAGGAAGATTGGCCATAGATGAGACTGAAGAGAAGGAAATCTGAACTTTTCAGGCATGAGCTGTTGTGCCAGTTATCAATTTATCTACTCTCAGCTCAGAATTCACTCTTCATTGTCTGCCCTGTGATAATGGAGCTGGACTTTAAATATTTCTTCTCTGCCAGCTAGCATGATGGTAAGTTTGTCAATAGAAGGGTCTTATCATCTAGGAGCTCACAATCTGGTGGGGAACACACACACACACACACACACACACACACACACACACACACACACACATGCTTCCTACAAGACACAAGGAAGATGGACTAGAACAAGAATCCAGACAGAAGAGACTGAGGGGATACATATCACCTCAGCTTTACTGCAAAAATTGATTTTCCAAAGGGAAATGAGAAGAACTTCAGAAGGCAGAGTGAATTTAGCCACAAAGAAGATTTTCTGGCCCTCTTCAGGAACATGAAGAGAGGTAATAAGTTGCCTTCCATGGAGACATACACAAAGAAGTACACACTGCTTTGCATTTCATAAGGATATCTGGACATTTCCAAGTCAGAGGGCAGAAATAAAGCCCAGGACTTAAAATGAGCACTCCAAATATAGGCCCTTGACCAGTTCTACTGGTGAGGGATACTGGTGAGACCCTTAACTCTGAATCCAGCTCTGCCACATCAAGCAAGGAGGAAAGACCCCAGGGACCTTGGTGTCCAAGACCCCAGACTGTCCTTGTTGTTGTGCAGCCAATAATGCTTCACTGTCCTCTCAGAGCTCACTTTCCTGCCCCATGGAGGCATTCCTGGGAGGTGACCCAACCCCATATATCAGTCTCTGCTCCTCAATTCCCCTTTTGCACAATCCCCTGGACTTAGAGTCTTAGAGTTTTAATGCCTTGCTTTTCTCTCTTTTCTACCCCATCCTTCGTGATGAGGAGACTGGAAGAGGCACAATAAAATTCCTAGATATATTTTCTTAAAAAAAAAAAAACCACTGCACACATCTATGGACAGTTAATCTTTGACAAAGGAGCCAAGAACATACAATGGATAAAAGAAAATCTCTTCAATAAATCGTGCTGGGAAAACCGGACAGCCACATGCAAAAGAGTGAAAGTAGACCATTATCTTGTACCATGCACAAAAATTAACTCTAAATGGATTAAAGATTTGATTGTAAGAACTGAAACTTATAAAAATCCCTGAAGAAAACATAGGTGGTACGCTCTTCCACATTGGTCTTAGCCACATCTTTTCGAATACCATGCCTACTCGGGTAAGGGAAACAAAAGAAAAAGTTAACAAATGGGACTATATCAGACTAAAAACCTTCTGCAAAGCAAGGGAAACCATGAACAAAATGGAAAGACAACCCACCAACTGGGAAAAAGTATTTTCAAATCATTTATCAGATAAGGGATTAATCTCCAAAGTATATAAAGAACTCACACAACTCAACAACAACAACAAAAAACAACCCACTCAAAAAATGGGTGGAGGATACGAACAGACATTTTTCCAAGGAAGGTACAGATGGCCAACAGACACATGAAAAGACGCTCAACATCACTAATTATTAGGGAAATGCAAATCAAAACTACAATGAGATATCACCTTACACCAGTCAGAATCGTTGTAATTATCAAGACAAAAAAAAACAAATGTTTGAGAGGATATGGAGAAAAGGGAACATTCATACACTGCTGGTGGGAATGCAAGCTGGTCCAGCCACTATGGAAAACAGTATGGAGATTCCTCAAAAAACTAAAAAGAGAAATACCATATGACCCAGCTATCCCACTATTGGGTATCTACCCAAACAACTTAAAATCAACAATCCAAAGTAACATATGCACCCCTATGTTCACTGCAGCACTCTTCACAATAGCCAAGACATGGAAACAATCCAAGTGCCCATCGACTGATGACTGGATAAAGAAGATGTGGTATATATATACAACGGAATACTACTCAGCCATAAAAAAGAAAAAACCATCCCATTTGCAACAACATGGATGAATCTGGAGGGTATTATGTTAAGCAAAACAAACCAGACTGAGAAAGACAAACACCATATGATTTCACTCGTATTTGGAATATAAACAAACACATGGACAAAAAAAATAGTTCAGTGGTTACCAGGGGAAGGGGAGTGGGGTGTGGGCACAGGGGGTGAAGGGGAGCACTTGTGTGGTGACAGACAAGAAATAATGTACAACTGAACTTTCACAATTATGTTAACTATTATGAACTCAATAAAAAAAATAATAAAAATCCACTGTAAATAAGTATGAGGTAGAAATCACAAATGCTTGGGTTCAGAATGAACAAAAATGTCAATTAATGTTACACAAATAGGTATTTGTGGCTTATGATAAAATTTCTGAAGACAGCTTCATGCAGAGATTCAAGAAGTACTGTATTTCAAATAACAGAGGTACTGATGTGCTCAGAAAAAACTAGGTTAGATGACACAAGAAACGGTTCTAGTACTGGCAAAGATTCTGACAAAGATACATATGAAGAACTCAAGTAAAACTATTTCATGCTATGTGAGAGAAAAAAAGCCACATTCCTAAGTGTATATATCATTTTATATAATACGAGATTTTTATAAATAATTGCTAATTATAGCAAAGTTTAAAAAAATAGACTTTTGACTGTTTTGTCTCTATCCCTAGAAGTATATGTTATATACAAGTTGACCTAAAATAATTTAAAATTTAAAAAATTATTTTTTGAAAAAGAAGTGAGGGGGTCTCCTTATATTCAGGATTGCCTTGTATTCAGGCATATAAAGTATACAATGAGCAGGGTAGCTAGTAACCAACCAAAGAACTGTCTCCTTCAGTTCAAGGCAGAACAAGCCTAGGCCTGAGCCTTGCTCCAAGCTTCCTGCTTCAGGAAGTTACTAAACCCTGAAAACTGGTGAGGAAGGTGTCTATGGCCCCCTGAGTTACCCCTTTCCTCCCCAGCAAAGAATAGTTCATAGCCTCTGACATAGAAGGTCTTATCTAAAAATTCTAACACAACCCATATATGTATACATACAGTTAATTGATTTTCAACAAAGACGCAAAGACAATTCAATGAAGGAAGAACAGTCTTTTCAATAAATGGTGCTGGAAGAACTGGACATCCATATGCAAAAAAAAAAAAAAAGAACCTTGACCTTTATCTTGTACCATATACAAAAATTAATGCAAAAATAGATCATAGACATAAATTTACAATGCATAACACTTCTAGAAGAAACCCATAAAACTTCTAGAAGAAATCAAAGGGGAAAAATTTTGTGATCTTGGGTTAGGCAAGATTTCTTAGATACAACACGAAAAACATGATTCATCAAAAAAACCAATTAACCATATGGACTTCATCAAAATTTAAAACTTCTCTTCTTCAAAGGGCACTGTTAAAATAAAAGCTACAGATTGGGAGAAAATATTTGCAAAATGCATATCCATTTAAAAATGTGTATACAGAATATATAAAGAGCTCTCTAAACTCAACAGTGAAAAAACAAGCACCACTATACACCTATTAGAAAGGCCAAAATCTGGAACACTGACAACATCAAATGCTGGCAAGGAGGAGGAACTCTCATTCCTTGCTGGTGGCAACACAAAATGCTACAGCCGCTTTGAAAGGCAGTTTGGCAGTTTCTTGCAAATCTGAACAAACTGTTGTGATACAATCCAGTAATTACATTCCTCAGTATTTATTCAAAGGAGCTGAAAACTTACATCCACTCAAAACCTGCACACAGATGTTTATGGCAGCTTTATTCATAATTGCCAAAACTTGAAAGCAACCAAGAAGTACTTTAGCAGGTGGATGGATAAATAAACTGTTGTACATCCAGACAATGGAATATTATTCAGCACTAAAAACAAATAGCTATCAAGCCATGAAAAGACATGGAGGAAATTTAAATGCATGTTACTAAGTGAAAGAAGCCAATCTAAAAAGGCTACTTACAGTATGATTCCAACTATATGACATATTGGAAAAGGCAAAAACCATGGATACAATAAAACACCAGTGGTTGCAGGGTGGGGGGAATGAGTAGGCAGAGAATAGAAGATTTTTAGGGCAGCGAAAATACTCTGTATGATATTATAATGACAGATATATGTCGTTATACATTTGTCCAAACCCGTAGAATGTACACCACCAAGAGCGATCCTTAACATAAACTATGGACTTTGGTGATTTGATGTGCCAATGTAGGTTCATAGTCGGTAATGTATGTACTGCTCTGGTGGGTGATGTTGATAATGGGGAGGCTATTCACGTAGGAGGTTTGCACAGCGGGTATATGGGAAATCTCTGTACCCTGCTCTCAATTTCGTTGTGAACCTAAATCTTCTCTAAACAAAGTCTTCAAATAAATAAATAAACCAACCAAGTGGAATTTTTCAAAATCATTCCAAACTGAAAACAACCTGAGTGTTCTTCAACCAGTGAGTGGGTAATGAACTGTGGTACCCTACCCTACAATCTGTAGACTGCAATAAAGAGAAATGAACTACTGATACATGTAATGACATGGAGAGTCTCTAATATGATATGCTAAGTGAGAGAAACTAGACTCAAAAGGCTACATACTGTATAAGTCCTTTTATATGACGTTCTGGAAAAAACAAAACAAAAACAGGAAGAAGGATAGGGAGCTAATCAGCGGTTGCCAGCAGCTGGAGATAGAGAGCGTGGTTGATCACAAACAGGCTCTAGTGAATTTTGGGGGATGATGGAAATGTTCTATATCTTGATTGCAGTGGTAGTTATGGAACTGTATGCATTTGTCAAAACTCATAGAACTATACTTAAAAATGGCAGCTTTTACTGTATGTAAATTATACCTCAATTTTTTTAAATGTTAAAAACAGAAAAAAACAAACAAAACCTAAAAAACACTCTGACCCAGAGTCAGCGTGGTCATTGTTGATGGAGACTGCTGGCTCCTTAGCTCCCTGTAAGTGGAGTCGCCAGCTGATCCCAGGCATATTTGTGACTCCAGGAGTCCTGAAGGGGTGTGCAATGGTTTGTCTCCTTTCTTGTAGACAGCTGCTGGCTGATGGTGAAAGACAAGAGGAGGCAGGATACCACACAAGGCGAAACAGGGGAAATTTCTCTTTCTCTCCTATTCTTCCTCCCTTTTCAGCTTTTTCTCCCAGCTCTTATTTTTCTTTCACTTCTTTCCCCTATTTATTTATCAGTCTGTGCCTGGCTGAAAGGGATCTGCTGAGGTTATGGCGAGGGGGGCCAAAGGAAGCATTTGCTGTGATCACTAGTGTTCTCGTAAATGATTAACAACCAGCTCTCTGAAACACACACACACACACTCATGCACGCACGCACACGTGCACAAGTTTATTTTAAATTTCACTGATATGAAGAGCATAGAGCACATAGTTTATAAATAGTAATAAAATATACAATATTATTTTATGTGAATTCCATATAGCTAACTGATTCTCATAGAATATTTCATTGATTTTTGCTGAACTTTTGTATCTGTAGCCAACCTATCATCGTAAATAACAAACAAGTGTAATTTTGACAAGAATCTTGGCTGATATTTTCATTGACGTAAATGCGTAAGATGAAAGTAAAACAACAAAGATATGTGTTGGAACTTTACTCGCTCATCAATAACAATGAGTGACTTGGATAAATTTTACAATCGTTTTTGAATACTGGAGGACTATTTCCTTGATCGTTGTGTTATTCACAATGTAACAGCTACAAACATGACACAATATTAATATTTTCTCCATCACTAAACAATCAACAAAACAATAAATCAAGCCTGGGTTTGGAGCATTTGTGGATTTCCCTGGTATAAATACTGACCTCGGCCAGTTTCAAACTACCAATGTGAAATCACTGAACACAGAGTCATGAAGAGACGTGCCCCAGCACACTGTGATACAGCACTTCCACATACAGACACAAAAGAGAGAAACAATGTCAGGAGCATAGGTGATAGCAAAACGTACTGAAATGATTAAAAAGTGATATTTTGAGTATTTATTACCTTTGTTTCGAATATGAGTTATTTAATTGTAAGTTTCTATCATTTAATCTTTAATAATGACTATGTTTAATAACTAGCTTACAACACTCCTGAAATTTAACAGTCAGCTCTCTAGCACTTCTTTGAGCCCACGAAGGATCCCAGTACAAGTCAATGAACCCCTCCCCCATCACAAGTTCTGGGGCAGCAGTGGTAGCACGAGGGATAGTGGGTGCAAACATATGTGGTTTTGCCCAGCCCACTGCTCTCCACATGCTGCCAGGGCTGCCTCAGCCTTATGGCACATTTCCCTGAGCTATTGAGACTGGTTGTCAGGACTAAATTATCAATGTCAGCAACCACACCGTAAACTGAATGAGGAAACGGATGTGGATTTCAGTGGAATAAATGGCTTGGTTTTCTTCATTAAATTTCATTCATTAAAATATTCTGTTGGTTTTTTTAATGAGGATTTATTGTTGAGGAATAAAAATTGTTAATCTGAAACTTTTTGTTTTTTAAAGTCAAATCAGGAAAGCTAGTCACCAAAATTTTAGGATAGTCAGTTTTTTTCCTTCTTCCTGTGATTTTTTGGTAGTTTCCAAAATTTCTACACTAAATATATAACGCTTTTGTAAATGAAAAAAACTGAGACAAATCTATAGTAACCTGATATTTAAAACTGCACTAATGCTGTCCTTTTAAAGATTAGAAGAATAAATATCATTCCGGTAAAAGAATGCTCAGGGAAACAGACATTACTATGTTCAGTTTCATTTAAAAGCCAGATGTCCAGGAACTGAATATGGCTAATTATCAATTTCTGCCCAGATGGAGTGTTTTCTTTTTTTCTATCAATAGATGGAAAAGCACAGCATCTCTGGCTGCTTGCTTTATTACATTTAGTCACTTGAGTTGGAAAGCTTTAAGGAATAGGTGGAGCTTAGAAGAAAGGCAGTTTTTTCTATCATGAATGAAGGATTTTCAAGCCTGCTCTTTGACCAATTCCAGTAGTGTTAGAAATAGAATTCACACCTTCTCATTTCTGCCTTCCTGTATTAATCTACTGCTGTATAACAAATTACTCTGACTTAGCAGCTTAAAACAAGAAATAGCCTATTTCTTCTTATTATTACTTGAAATAATAATAGCTTATTATTTCACAGTTTCTATATGTCAGGGACTTAAGCATGGCTAGCTGGCTGCCTGTGGCTCAAGGTGTCCCATGAAGCTGTTAGCCGAGGCTGTGGTATCATTTGAAGGCTTGACTGGAGGAGGATCTGCTTCCAGGCTCACTTACACGACTGTTGGCAGGATTCCATCCCTTGTAAAGTGTTGGACTAAGAACCTCATTACCTCACTGGCCTTTGGCCAGAGGCCTCCTCTGTTCCATGCCACATGGGCCTCTCTGTAGAGTGACTAACAACGTGGCATGATTAATATTAAATTATTCCTTTGCTTGGCACCCAAGGCAATAAATCATAGTAAGAGGGGGATGGGTGAAAGGATGCTTCTCTGATAAATTGGTGAGGGCTATTGTGAAATGGATGAGAAAAGAGAAGCTGTATGACTCAGGATGACTTTTTAGGCAAGTCAATTTTAGAGACAGGTCATATGAAATTTTGGGATCTAAATATCCTGTCCTGACACCATCCCTTATGCATATTATTATTTTCCACTTGTGCCATGACGTGAAAATGGTTAGGAAGCACTAGTGTTGACAATGCTTCATATCCCATTCCTGTTTCTGTAACTGTGACTTGCTAACCTGTTTCTTTGCTAGACCCCTCCAAGAAGAACTAGCAACCACCTCTGCCGTGGTCCTCCACTGCAGTCTTCGTCTGTTTACATTCTGGACTCGAGTGTTTCCTCCACCTTAGTTCCTCCATCACTTCCTGTCTTCCAGACATTTGTGAAAATCTCTCATCAACTGATAGAACACTCTCCCATTGTCAATATTCATGGATGTATTCCCTTCTACATATACTTATTTACCAGGAAGTTGATCCAGGTTTTATCGCAAATGGGTGTTGGATTTGGATTTTGTCAAATGTTCTTTCTGCATCAATTGTTATGATAATGTGATTTTTCTTCTTTAGCCTATTGATATATAGATTACAATGTGGATTTTTATTGATTGATTTTTGAATGTTGAACCAGCCATACATATCTGGAATAAATCCTACTTGGTCATGTATTTATTTTGAATATACTGTTGGCCTTGATTTGCTAATATTTTGTTGATATTTGCATTTAAGTTTATGAGAGATATTGATCTGTAGTTTTCTTTACTGTATGCTCTTTGTCTAGTTTTGCTATCAGAGTAATACTAGCCTTATAAAGTGAATAAAGAAGTATTCCTTCCTCTTCTATTCTCTGGAAGAGATTGTATAAAATTAGTGCTAATTCTTAAAATAGTTGATAGAATTCTCCTGTGACACCATCTTGAGATTTCTTTTTCCAGAGAGTTTTAATGAAAAGTTCAATTTCTTCAATGGTTGTAGGACTATTCTATTTCACCTTGTTTGAGCTTTGGTAGTTTGTAGTTTTTGAAGAATTGGTCCATTTCTTCTAAGTTGTTGAATTTATAAGTGTCAAGGTGTCTATGGTATTTCCTTATAATTCTTTGAAAGGCTGCAGGAACTGTTATGATATACTGTATCATTACTGATATTGGTGATTTGTGTCTTCTCTTTTTTTATTTTGTCAGTCTTACTAGAAGTCTATTAACCCACTTTTGGTTTCATCGGTTTTTTTAAAAACGTTTTCTTTTCCAATTTCATTGATTTTTGCTCTTCCTTTCTTTCTGCTTGCTTTGGGTTTGTTTTGCTCTTCTCTTTTCTAGTTTCTTGAGACAGGATCTTAGATTATCATTTTGAGAACTTTTCTAAAGTAATCTTTCCTTCTCTTCTGATGTAATAATTTAATGCACAAATTTCCTTTTCAGCACTACTTTAGCTGCAGCTCACAAAATTGGATATGTTGTATTTTTATTTTCATTCAGTTTTGTGGTTTTTTTCAAATTTCCTTTGAGGTTTCCTCTTTTACTATGTATTAGTTAAAAGTGTGTTGTTTCAAATGTGTAAATATATATGCACCCCTATGTTATTGCAGCATTATTCACAATAGCCAAGACTTGGAAGCAACCTAGATGCCCATCAAAGGATGAATGGATAAAGAAGATGTGGTATACATACACAATGGAATACTACTCAGCCATAAAAAAGGATGAAATTTTGCCATTTGTGACAACATGGATGGACCTTGAGGGTATTATGCTAAGAGAAAAAAGTCAGAGGGAAAAAGTCAAATACCATATGATCTCACTCATAAATAGAAGATTAAAACAACAACAAACAAACACATAGAGACAGAGATTGGATTGGTGGTTACCAGAGGGGAAGGGGAAAGAGAGGAGGATGAAAGGGGTGATTAGGCCACGTATATGGTGACGAATTGTAATTAGTCTTTGGGTGATCAACATGATGTAATCTATGCAGAAATCAAAATTGATGATGTACACCTGAAATTTATATAGTGTTATAAACCAATTTTTTAGAAAAAGTGTGTTGTTAAATTTAAAGGTTTCCTGTTGTCTTTCTCTCATTGATTTCTAATTCAATTCCATAATGGTCAGAGAATATACTCTGTATGATTTCAATTCATTTAAATTTGTTGACATTTGTTTTCTGGCCCAGCACGTGGTCTATTATGAGTGCTTGAAAAAAATGTGCATTCTGCTGTTCTATGAGTGTCAGTGAGATCCCGTTGGTTGGTTGTGTTGTTCAGGTCTTCTATTCTCTGCTCATTTCCTGACTATTAGTTCTATCAGTTGCTGGGAGGGGGATGTTGAAATCTTCAATTATAATTTCAGAGATCCATGTTTTATGAGAGATCTATTTTGGAGTCCCTGTTTAAGAGAAAAAAATATAAAATTTGAATATAAATTTAGCTAAGAAAGTATTTATCTAGAATGAGAAAATAAATCACAACAAATTACAAATTTTAGAATGCTGACATAAAATCCACAAACATCACAAAATCCAAAAACAATATGTTTATTTTACTGCCTGACATACTTCTATAAAACTATATTTTTTTTATCTGGATGCTCTTTAACTGGCTCTTCATATGACTGTGATTTTGTTTTATCATATTTGCATAGACAGAATAGAAAGATAATTCAGTCTTTCTTCAAGCATTGGTGATCAAAAAAATTCTTTTATTGATAGTTTTTTTCTTCAGCTTGACGACTTGTTATTAGTAATAGCTTGTAATTTTTAAAGATTGTGGTCTCATTTGGGAAAACCTCTATTAAGTTTCATTTACATATGAGCTATAAAATTTGGAATAATTTTCTACAGACTAGATTCTGTCTCTGTACTTACTTCTGGTACAAGCACATTAGGACACGTTCATATTGCAACACAACCACTGGCCCTGCACCTTTGTGTCACAGTCAGGCAATGGGCTGTAGGAGTGTTACTGGGAGCTATTCCTCCACCAGGATGGGTAGCGATATTAACCACAGAAGTGACTGTGAATCATGTAAATATCCTCCCACTCAATTCAAACAAATTGTTTCCCAAACTCAACTTCCCATTAGATGGATCCCCAAAATGACTACAGCCAATCTATTACTAACTGACACAAGGAGAACCATGACAGTGGGGAAGTCTGAGTAGAAAGAGACAATGCCTTTATCTGCTATGGTTGAAATACATTCATTTTTCAGATTTTACAAAAACTTATGAACATATTGCTAAGGCACCTTCTAGGACCTTGGAAAGGACTCGTGCAAGTGAGGGACCTCAGAGCTTTACCTCCATTAGTTTCATTGAAAATTAAGCCCTGCTGCCCACATTTTAATGGGATAGAGAAAGAAGAGCGATAAATACTTATATTTAATCCACCACCTCAAAGCAGAAGTTTCTTAGATGCCCTTTTAAAGAAAACTGTTTATTATGAAAATTTCCAAGTATATCCAAAGTAGCAAGAATAATATAATGAATATTCATGGTACTCATCATTCAGTTTCTAAAATTATCAAACTTTGCTGATCTTGTCTTTTTGGATGCTTCCAGTTCAAGACATTGTGGGAGACAGACACAAAGTTGAGTGAGACATGATCTCTGCCCTCATGTGTGTACCTAGTAAAGAAGATGAGTCCAACAAACAATGTCATACTACCTAAAGGAGAACTCTGGACCGTGAAAGGAAAGACTGTCTCCAAGCAGGAATGACCAGTAAAGTCTTCTAGAAGAAATGGGCTACTTAGGAAACAAGTATATATTTTAACTTGTTCAAGCTGAGGCAGAATTGAAACATCTGAAATACACATTTCTGGCTTTTTACTCTAGAATATTCCTCTTGGCTTTTGGAAAATAGTTCAGTCTCCTTGCTGTTTATTTAGATCTCTAACTAGATACTCAGATTCATTCAGATTTGAGTAATATTTATTGAGTGCTCGCTAGGTGCCACTATTTCATGTAATTCTCACAACAAGCGAGAGAGATAGATCTCATCATCCCCTTCTGAAGATGAGAAGAGAGATCCAGAGAGGTAACTTGCCTAGGACTGCACAGGTAGGAAGCATAACTAAAATCCAGGACTTCTCATTCCAATTCTACACTTCTTAAAGTTATACCTACATCTGCATGATACTTTTCTGAAACATTTCAAGGTACTTCCCTAGTTCAGAAACCTTCAGTGGCTCCCAGTCACTACACAATAAAATTAATAATGAAAGTCCTTAGTCTACCATTTCCCTTTCTCTACAATCCAGTCTTGGTTTTCCTTCAACTTCATCTTCCATTTGCAAGACTGCATCTGAATCTTCTTCCTGTGTTTGGGAAACTGCTTTCCTCATGAAGCAGAACCCATGTCTTACTATGGAAATAAAAAGTTCACATACTTATTTTCCCAGCCTCCCTATCAGTTAGAGCTATGCTGGCAAATATGACAGCCACTGGCCACATGCAGCTATTGAGCACTTGAAATGCAGCTAGTACTACATGTTGGAATGACAATATTTTGGATATATTGGGTTAAATAAAATACACTATTAAAATTAATTTCACTTTTTTCTTTAACTTTCTTAATGCAACTACTAGAAAATTTAGGATTATGTATGTGGCTTGCATTATATTTCTATTGGACAGCATTGAGCTAGAGTGTTAACATACGCCTGGATTGCGTCAATCATTTGCCCCCAGGCTTGGGACTGTCAGCTAGTGTGGTGCAGTCACAGTGACCCTCCATTCTATTGAGAGTAGTGGCAGTGATAGTAACTGTATCTAGTCTCCAGGGGCAGCAGTGGCATCATGCAGTGTCTAGGTCAAGTGGTATTGGTGGTCCCAGTTTGGGTATCTGTATCCAGCAGTGGCTGCAGCAGTGGCTTCTTGGGACCAGTTCTGGGCATAATGTTGAGTGTTGCTCCTGATGATCCTGCAAGAATCCAAAATTCTTGTAATAAATCCTTTTTCAGCTAAGGTCCTTCATGAAGTCTCTCCTGTCCACCCCAGTCCACAATGATCCTTCCCACTTTCGACATCAATAGTGAGTCAGATCCAAATTACACACTTGGCCCTTGGCCTGTCTCAGTTATCTTATCATAGGAAAGCCAGACTTCTTAGCCAGACTGTAAAATTCCCCATGGTAGGAACCCTGGCTTTTGCATAACTGTTTCTCAGTAGCTGTCAGGCCATCTTGGTCACGGCATCTCTGGAGGAATGTTTGTTAGTTATCACAGCAGCTCTCTGAGGTAGGCAGAGCAGCTGTCATTATCCTTGTTTGTACAGATGACAAAACTTGCTCGGTGGGGTCAGATGACTCACCTAAGTTCTTGCAGCTGGTTTGCTGCCAAATTGGGACAGTAGCCCAGACTTCCTCACTGCCTATCCCCCATCTCTGCCCTCTATTTCAGGCCCTGCTGTATACATATGATGGTGCCTTAGTTTTTAGGGCTGTTGTAACAAAGTGCCACAAACCAGGTAGCTTACAACAACAGAAACTTATTGTCCCACAGTTTTGGAGGCTGTAAGTCAAATCAAGGTGTCAGCAGGGCCACGGTCCCTCTGAAACCTGTAGGGAAATCCTCGCTTGCCTCTTCCTAAATTCTGGTGGTTTGCCAGCAATCTTTGGTGTTCCTCAGCTTGTAGCTGCATAACTCCAGTCTCTGCCTTTGTCATCGCATGGCTTTCTCCCTCTGTCTCTCTTTCTTCGTATGGCTCTCTGCTTATAAGGACATTAGTTATTGGATTAGGGGTCCACCCTACTCCAGTGTGACATCATTTTAACTTAACTAATTACATCTGCAATGACCCTATTCCCAAATAAGTTCATATTTTTTAGTACTGGAGGTTAGGACTTCGACATATCTTTTTGAGGGGGACATATTCAACCCATAACAGATGGTAACCATAAGAGAAGAGAATACCATAGAAACCAAAGACATTGTCTTGTTTCCAAAACTTATTCCAAGGAGGAATTACACTACAGTGGGATAGAAGGTGGGGGAGTCTTTTCAGGTATGTATTCCCACTTACTACTTGGTTTGCATATGGACTAACTGGGTTTGGTTGACAAGTGGATGTTATCATGAGTTATAGTGCAGCACTTCCTCATAGAATGACTGGATAGCATCAGATGTAAGATAGCAGCCCCCTCTTTTTCTAGTAGTTCTCCCCAGCTATCCTGTTTAGAGGGAAATGCTGTGTAATTCTGATGACTAAACAGGATAAGTGATTGTTGCAGTGAGCCTGTCACTCTTTGCCAGAGAACTGCCTTTGATGTCTAAAGTATTGCTTGGGACCTAGATGAGAGAGCCAGTCATACAGTAACAAGCCTAACCAAGGGGATTCAGCTAGCATTTAGGATATGCACCCATTTTTTTTGGTATCACCTCTTTTCCTTTGATGAAACATATGGAAGTTATGAATAAAAAGGAATACAAAATTTTTTAAAAACATGAAAAGGAAATGGCAAAATGAGCTCTGCTCTAGTCCAAAACAAAGGAATAACAATTTCTAATCAGGCCCTTTGTTTAGATCCTGTACAAGAATAGCAATATGATTGGGATTCTTAAATGGCAGTAGCTGAAGTCTCTAATGAAAGCTTGCTAATGACAGAAAATCAAATCGCCAAACAAGCCCATCTCCAAATCCAATTTCTCAAGCTGGGAAGGCCATGGGCTTTAGGGTCAGTACTGTCTCTTAATGTGTGACCTTGGGCAAGTGACTTAAATTCTCCGAATTTTTCTATGTATAAAATGAAGATAACTACCCAGCAGGGCTGTGGTAAGGAATGAGTATCTAGCAAAGTGCATAGCACATATAATAGGTGCTCCCAGAGACTGAAGCCTCTCTTCTCCCAGGCCTGCCAACATACGCAACACAATCTCTGCCCACTGACCCACCATTACCTAGTCTTCTCCATCTCATTCTCTTTCTTTCTCTCTCTCTTTCCAAAGTTCCTACTTATAATCTAGTTGAGGAGACATATAAATAGGAAATGACTTGCATTTAATTTTAAAATGCAATCTGTGAAAAATAATGTAGTATACCACTGACTGCTTAGGTGCTAACAAATTTCCCCATTCATTAATTTAACAGTTATTGAGTGACCATCCGTGCCAGACATGGTGCTAGGCATGGGGTAGTCATCGGTAAACAAAACACCTTCTCTCCTTCATGGAGTTCACAGTTTATTGGGGAGATAGTGAAGAAAAAATAAATATATAATTTAAAAATATGTTGAGTGGCTTGGAAAACATGACTGGGTGCAATGACGGAGACTAATGGGAGGGATGGAGGGAGACTTAGTTTAGGAAGGATGGCCTTTCTGAGGTGACATTTAAACTGAAACCTGAGAGACGGCAAGCTAGACATGTAAAGAACAAGAGTAAGGGTCTTTAAGACAGTGGAATCAGCATGTGCAAAGCAGTGAGGCAGTCCGTCTGGAGCTAGAAGTGTTTGAAGAAGAGTCGTTGGGGGCAATGTCAACAAGTTAGAGGGGACACTTGGAACAAAATCCAATTCTTATCATGCCCTCAATGCCCTACCTGCTTGGCCCCTGCCTTCCCCAATTTCATCTTCCACTGTCCTGTCCCTCTTACATACCGGTCTCATCCCCCCTCAGGCCTCTGCTTTTGCTGTTCCTCTCTCTGGAATGCTCTGCCCCAGATCTTTTCATGGCTCCTGGCCCTGTGGTCTGTCAAGACTGCTGAACGAATGCCATCTCTGGAGAGAGATGCTAGTTCCTGCCCCTCACTCTCCATCCTCTTTCCTTGGTTTGCTCTCTTCCCATCCCTTATCACTATCAAACATGATTTTGTTGATTTATTTTAGTCCTTTATGCTCTATTCTTTCCCACCATAATGTAAGTTACACGAGTATAAACTCCTTACTGCTCTGAGCCTAGAACAGCATATAATAGAAACTCAAATAATATTATTTGTTGAATTAACGTTCAATGAAATTAAGCTAGAGAGGTAATGCAAGGTAAAGAGCTGATTAAACTGTGGGAGACAAACAGGGAGGACTTCCTGGAAGAGGTATGTTTTGAATCAAAATAGTAGGGGCGGGGAAGGGCGTGGTGCACAGCTACAAAACAAGAATTTAGTGAATTACTCATTCATCTCCGTCTTCTTCACTAGATTATGAGCTCCTGTAGGGCTGGAGCCGAGATTTATTAATCTTTTCTAGCATCAGCGCCTAGCACAGGGCCTGGCACATAGTAGGTATTAACTACATAGATGTTTGCCGAATAACTGACTGTGGGGTACGTAGAGCGGTCTATTAATCTGGCTGAAGCGCAGTTCAGGAAAAGGGAGTAGGACTGGTGACTCCGAGATTCGGCTGCCCAAGCAGCAATCGCGCACAATACACGACCCTGATGCACGACCCCCGCAGCCGGGGTGCAGCCCCCAACGCGGCTGCGCATTACAGCTCCCTTGTCGCAGGGCTGGGGGACACCGGCGATCTCCGCGCACGCATGCGCACTGTATTCTTCCCGCCTCCACCAAGATGGCGGTGGCCAAGTAGCGAGGGGGCGGAGTGTGGCCGCCGGAAACCCAGCCGCTGCTGGGGGGAGTTGCAGGCGAAGGCCCGGGAGCAGCGGGCCGAGGCTGGCGCGATGCTGTTCCCGGGAATCCTTGTTGGGTACTGGTGAGGAAGGTGAAGCACGGAGTTCCCTTCCCGGGCCCTCGGCGCCCCCTATGTACACCTCCCTGGGCTCGGGGCCGGTCGCCGCTTTGCCCGCTTCTGGACCACCCTCTCCTCTCAGGTCCTGGAGCTCCGGCGGCCGCAGGGGCTGTGTCCCGCAGGAGGGGAAGCGCCCAGGCTGCGTCCGTGCTTCTGGCCACGGGACGAGCGTCTGGCAGGTGAGTGAGGCTGCAAGCATTGGCGTCTCCTCCTCGCCGCTGCTCGGGACCCTAGTGGTGCTCGGCCCGATTGCGGCTCTCTTGTCTCCACGTCCCACCCCGTCCCCGCCCCGCGCCCCCTTGCAGGCCTCCAGTTGGCCCCTGGCTTCGCAAGTCCTCCATTCTCACAGCGGGTGGGGGTCGTGGGGCCTGCCGCCCTCCGCACCTTTCCTGGCTCCTGAGGAAGCTTCCCCCGGGCAAGCGGTCTCTCCGCGTTGGGTGGGTGGGTCGTCGGCCCCTCCTATTTTAGTCGCCTCCTCATCTTCTTCGTTTCCATCCTCTTGTTTCCTTTAGAAGTTTTTAACTGGCAAGATTACCGGATAACCTGGTACATAGAGTTACAAAGAAAAGGCTTGTTATCCAGAGGCCAGTGAATTTTATTCACCTTGATGAGGGAATCAAGTCCCAAGGAGTCCGGGATGGTTTGGGCCCATAGAACTCCTGCATAGTAGAGGAATAGTATGCCTGTGATGGCAAATGATGTTCGTCTAAATTAATCTCTACCTGACTATAGTAAATCTTTAGTCTCTGAACTTTTGAGGCTGGGGGCTGGTAAGTTTTCTAGATCTAGTGAAAGAATTGAGAAGTGTTCGTTTTAAAAAGGAAGGCCTTATGACTGTAAGATCATGTAATGACGCAAGAAAGGAGAAGTGATTTATTCTTTTATTCAATGTGAGCTTAAATTGCCCATTGAAGCTTTAGAATCCCGTATTGTACAAGCCCTTTGTTTTATTTAGAAAGGACTAAAATGGAGAAAAGCTTTTTAAACTAAAACTTTTCAAATTTCTCGGGTTGTCAGTTGTTGCTACTGCTTAACAATCCTTATAGTACTTGGTATTTTCTATAAAATTTAGGCTATGCCAGTCTCAGTTTTCCCTCCTTTTTTACTGGGACAAGGGGAGTCAGAATTAATGGTTTAAGAAACTGTCCTAAATAATGTAGTACCTTGCCAGAGCTTATAAATGGCATCTGCAGGATCGAAATAGTAGTAGAAGAAGTTGCCATGGCTGGTTCTCCCATCTTTTCTTGTAGTTGGATAATGTGTCAAGAGCCCCAAAACTGTAAAAGTGGGATTATAAATGGTAGTTTGTCCTTTGAGATTGCAAATGGGTGGACCCTTTTAAATTAACATTAAGTTGAGCAATGTCAGTTTGTTTAAGGTATGCTGGGTGCTCTCCAAAGTTATTAAAGCACAAACTATCCTTGCCTTGTTGGAAATCTACATTAAAAATCTTTCAGGGGCCGGCCTGGTGGCCTAGCGGTTAAGTTCGCGTCCTCTGCTTCGGTGGCCTGGGGTTCGTTGGTTCGAATCCGGGTGTGGATATATGTACCGCTCATCAAACCATGCTATGGCAGGTTTGCCACATACAGAATAGAGGAAGATGGGCATAGATGTTAGCTCAGGGCCATTCTTCCTTGGCAAAAAGAGGAGGATTGGTGGCAGATGTTAGCTCAGGGCTAATCTTCCTCAAAAAAAATTAATAATATAATAATAAAGATCTTTCACAGATGGCTTATAATTGGCCGCACAGATTTGTTTAATTTTCATTCTACCTCATGACACATACGTTCTCCTTTGCTGTAGACTTTATGACTTATTAATGAATCTCTTAAATTTAGGGAGAGAATTGTTGAGTTTAAGAGAAGGTGTTTTTCTGTTTGATTCTTGTATGAGCTAGTTCCTTCATTTGTTCATTGCTAGCCTTCACTTTTCTACCAACCAAGACTGCATGCTTTTAGAGCTGGTTGTCTCTCAATCCTGTGCTTTTGGCTGAAGGGATAGTAGGACTGCTGAGCCCCAATCAGTGGCTCACTCCCTCTGGCAAAATAATTTGAAGCATTTTGTCAGAAGACACCGCTGACCATAAACTCGCCTTAAAATCTCTCACTCTTTCACTTTTATGGAAGCTGTTTTTTCTCTCTCATTCTCTCTGTATGAACCCCTTTTTGTCTTTCTGTTCATCCAACCCATTAGTCTATTGCTGGCTTCATTTGCCTCCCTATGTAACCGGGATCCCATGGTCATCACTTTTTACAAAAGCTCTCGTAGATGCCCTAGAATGCGTTACTTTCTGTAGATTTACCTTTCTAATCCCCAGTCCTGAATAAGCCTCATCACTAACTTTGTCAGTTGACCCCTGAAATCCTAAAGGATGCAAGAGACAGTTATGTAAGGATATTGGTTAGTATTCATATCACTTGGTGCTCTGATTTCTGCTGGGTCTTTGGTGTTGATTATGTTCTTTTTGTCTCATTTCCTAAAGGTTTCTATAGGAAATAACTTGATCTCTTTCTTTCCTGAGAAAAATCTCAACCACCTTCTAGTTCACTCTTTTCCATCTCAGTGTCATTTCCTTATTTACTCATATCTCAGAGGAAGAAATGTCCTTCCTTTTTTTCAAGAGCAACCCTCTCCAAATGTGTTCATGGTCATCCCTCCCCATCTTTCTTTCTGTAGAACTGTCCATTATCACTCCTTCTTCAGTCTTTCCGTGTCTAGGCTACATACATGCTTATATCTTTAACAGGGCTGCCAAATACAGTATTATGTGCTGTGCAACAACAAGGAAGCCAGTATGAATCTTGAGCCTGCTATCCCACTGTATTTTTATTCTTTAAAGACTCATTCTTTCATCCCTGGAGCCTGGTATAGTAGGAAGAACATTGACTCTTGAGCCAGATCTGGATTTGATGTCTATCAAAACCATTTAGTGGCTGTGGCTGCAAGCAAGTTACAACTCAGACCCTATAAAGTAGAGTGTTACACTTACCTTACAAAGTTGAAATTGAAGAAATTTAACACATGTTAAATGTCAGTCCAAGTGTTTGGTACATTATGGAGTTCTTATAAATTATTTTTCCTTTGTACTCTGACTTCCTTTACCATTTCGGCACTGAAATTGTGAGTTTTTAAAAGTCACCTGTGGCCTCCTAATCACCAAATCTAATAGCCTTTTCTCAGTCATCCTTGATTTCCTTGGACCATTTGTGAAATGTACTCTATAGGAATGAAATAATCTGATGTCTTGGTTCTTCTGCATTGTGCTTCCTCATTCTCTTCTCTGAAAGTTTCTTCACTCCTGCACTGTCTCCTGCACTGTCTTCATTTTGTCTTCCCCCTAAACATAGCTGTTCCCTACATCAGTTAGGATGCAAACTGGATTTAAAAACAAAAGGAATGTATTGGTTCATGTAATTGCCAAGTGCAAAGATAGAATTGGCTTAAAAAGTAGTTTTTTTATAGTCTTATGTCATCAGGGCTGAGGTTCTGTTTTTCTGCTATTCTCTCAACTTTGTCCTGTTTGGGCTTCATGCTCAGACTGGCTTCCCTCCTGGTAAAAGACAGCTATCAGCAGTGTTCATATTATAGCCTCTTTCATTTACTTCCAAAGGGAGAGAGAGAAGGCTTCTCTTCCCCTAGCCTTTTTGCAAAAGGCCTAAGCTGTACTCTGAATAAACAGAGAAGATCATGCTGCCAAGTCTGCCACAATATCTTTGTCAAGAGAGATAGAATTATTCTAATTGACCTAGCCAGTGGATGAATCTCATGAGGAGGAGGTGGAATGGATCCTGGGGAGATTACCAGTGCTCTTAAGGGTCTCTCTGCTTTTCACTGTGTTCTCTTGATGATTGTATCCTTTTTTTAATGACAGAAGTCATCATTTCTGTGTGGATGTTTCTCAATTCTGTAACTCTGCTTCTTCAACTGCTTGCTGTATATCACTATCTTAGATGTCCTACCGTAAGCCTAACTCATACCAAACTGAATCAGTTGGATTTCCATCCACCTACCCTCACCTAGTGTGTTTACATGTGCATGTGTGTATATGTATTTCTCTTCCTCCTGATTTCTGTTTTCTAATCACCTTTCTCTCAGTCTCCTGGTCTTGAAACCTTGCAGTCATCTTGGTTCTTCTCCCACATTCAATCATTTGTCAGATCTTGAATATATCTTATATTGGTTCAGCCCCCAATTACATAATACCCGACTAACGGATCTTTAAACAGTATCTCACATAAAAAGAAGTCCAGAATTGGAGGGTTCCATAGTTAGTCAATTTAGCTGCACAATGATGTTATTAAGGATCCAGGTGCTTTCCATCTTTATCCTTTGTGTGCTGACCTTTGTGCTCAGGCTTGTCCTCTCATGGTTGCATATTCCTCCTTCTGCTCCATGCATCACATTCTCACACAGCCACCAAAGACAGGAGGAAGTTTGCCCTCACATCTCTTGATTAGGCAAGTAGACCCTTTACAGAAGCCCTATATCACATGTGCATCCTGTTGTGCTCATGCCTTAGTTGCAAGGGGGCAGGGAAAACTAATACTTGACATTTCAGTCTAGGAAGAACTTAGGCAAAAGGCTGAACAGAAGATAATCAACAATGTCAGTGACATACTTCCATTGTAGTCTATGGGGAAGTAAGTTCAAATAAATAAGAGTTTTCAGATAGTAGTAGCAAATTTAAAGTACTCCTTACTCCAAGAGTTGATATGTATAATAGAATTTTGGTCAAACATTAAATAGTCATAAGTGACTGATTAGAATTGTATTATTATGTAAAATTAGGATATTTGAATGGCATATCCCCAGTTTTTTAAGGTTGATGTTAAGTACGCTTAGGCATACCTGGTAGAGCTGCTGTGAGAAATGGGCACATATAACAACTATTAGGAAATGGATTCTTGGTTCCCCTTGTGGGTGGGAGGCATTTGGATATAGGGGGATCTTTTTGGTTGTCATAGTGATTGTGAGGTCCTACTGATGATTAGTGAGTAGAGGCCAGATACACTAAGTGTCCTGTGATGTCTGCCCACCAAGTAAGAATCATCCCTTCAAAAATACCAGTAGTGCCTCTACACAAAGCAAATGCTTTGCTTTTTGAAAGAATTCACTGAGGTTCATCTGTATTCTTATATAGCAAGTGACAGAAAACCAAATTCAAACTGCTTGAACAATAAACGGAATGATTAGGTCTTATAGTTAAACTTCAGCTAAGGCTTCATCCAGCGGCTCCTGTGAAATCATCAAGGACGTGGCTCACTTTCTCTGTGAAACATTCTGCTCTGTCATTCTCCGTGTTTGATTTCATTTTCAGGCCAGCTTATCTCATGGTAGCAAATTACTGTAGCACTTTCAGACTCAATATCCTCAATTTACATATAAAGTAAAATGAAGACTATCTTTTTGTTTGATTTTATGTTTGTTGAGTATCATCACTGCTGAAACCTTCCCTAAATACCTACACCTAAAAGTTGATTACTTCCCGTCATACTACAACTTTATAATCTGTGTAACTTTGTTATATGTCATACTCTATGGGTATTATTTTTCTATGTCTCATGTATTACCTTGTCTTAATTATCTTTGTATTCTTAATGTGTAGGGTACTCCCTGGCTTAGTAGCATACAGTAACTATTTATGGAAAGAATTAATGAATGACATAGACAGGAAGGACGTGGGAAGAGACAGAGAAATATAAGAAGGCCCCATTCCTGCAGTAGTTGTTATTGAACCATGAATTATGTACATTGTACTCCTGCTACCACCAAAGCATGTATTTGTAATTAATAAAGTATGAATTCCTTGGAAACCTTACTGAATTCTTGTAGTGTTTTTGTCATTATTTTCTCAACAAAACTGAAACCAATTGCCATTATTCATTCATTCAGCAAATATTTTTGAGGGCCTGCTGTGTGCACATAATATAGCAATAATGGTGAACAAAATAGAGCCTATACTCTCCTTGAACTTAAATGTTAGCGAGGGACACAGTCAATAAACATTATCCATGTGTCCACATGTACACACATATCAGATAGTCAAAAGGCTTTGAAGTAAAATAAAATAGGTTTGGGGGTAAAGAGTAATGGGATGCTACTTGAGATAGATTGGTGAGGGAAGGGCTTTTTGAGAAGCCCTTTGAACTGAGAGACCTAAATGAAGTGATGGAGTAAGCCCTGGAACTATCTGGGGGAAAATGTTTAGGTAGGAGCAGCAACTTCTAAGATGAAGTGTGTCTGTCATCTTGAAAGAACAGCAGGGAGGCCAGTGTGACTGAAATAGAGTGAGTGAAGCGGGGAGTGGTCAGAGAGGTGGTAGGACAGGTGGCAGAGGCTAGATCAAGTAGGGTATTGAAGGTCATTTTAAGACTTGATTTTAGTCTGAGTGAGATGGAAATCATTGAAAGGTTTTAAGCATAGGAATATCCAGATTTGACTTGGTTTTTGAAAGAATTACTCTGGCTTTGTGTAGACAATTGATTGTAGGAGGCAGGAATGGAAGCAGGAAACCAGTTAGGAAAATCTTACAATAATCTAGGTTGGAAATGTGGTGCTTGGACAAGGTGGTAGTGGTGGAGGAGCAAAGAAGTGGTCAGATTTGTGCTATATTTAGAAAGCATTCAGAATTTATTGATGGATTGGATGTGGAGTGTGAGGGAAAGAGAAGTAAAGGATGACTCCAAGTTTTTTGACATGAGCAACTAGGTGAAAGGTGGTACATTTTACTGAGATGGGGTCTATGGGTCAGTGGTAGGGGGTTGGTGGGAAGTGGGTTTGGAGATTTAAGTCAGTTTTGTTTTGGATATGGCTATGTTTGAGGTACCTATGAGGTACTCAAGTGGAGACATTGAATAGGCATATATATTAGGAGTTTAAGGGAGAGGTGGAGCTAGAGGTATACATTTGGAAATTATCGGTGTATAGATGATATTTAGGACTACAGGACCAGATGAGATCACGTGGGAAGTGCAAAAGGATTTATGAAACATTTTGATATTAAAAATGGTTTCTTATATCGAAGATTGGAAGCCATTATTTGGGACAATAATAGTTATAGCATTTAGAGTATGGAGAGGTTAGTTAGTAATTCTCTGAGAAAGAGATGGGACTTGACAGGATAAAAAAGGCTTTTTCCTTTTTCCATGCCACGCACAATGCCTGACATTTAGTAAGCATTCTGCAAGTGTGGTAAATGAACAAGAAGCACTCAGGCTGGGGAACAGCTTGAGCAGAGGTATGGCAGCAGCCAAAGTGGGAGTGTTTTAAAAGAAAGTCAGAGAACTAGAGAAGATAGTTTGTGCTGGTGAAGTAGTGAAAAGTAGGATTGGGTTAGTCTATTCAAGGTTTTAAATGCTAAAACAACAGTTATATTTAGTCCTATGATTAATGATTTTCAACTCTATTTCTATTGTTAGCACAGTGCCTCTAGTTTCCATCTTCTAATAGATGCTCAGTAAATATTGAATAAGTGAATATGGAATTCGCAACGTGTAAGATTTACCTCTACCGTATTCTCTCCGGCGTATTAAAGTATACTAGAATGCAAACTACGTTAAGTGACATAGGGATAACCTTATGTTTGCTTCAATTTATTATTATTTCTAATAATAAGCATTAAAAACATTTATACTTTATTATTGATATCAAGTTACTTGAGACATACCTCACAACTGGCCAGAAGATACCGGGGCATGGGGCTGGCCCCATGGCTGAGTGGTGAGGTTCGTGTGCTCCACTTCGGTGGCCCAGGGTTTCACCAGTTCAAATCCTGGGCAGGGACATGGCACCGCTCATCAAGCCCTACTGAGGCGGCGTCCCATATGCCACAACTAGAAGGACCCACAACTAAAAAAAAGCAAAATACACAACTATGTACCAGGGGGCTTTGGGAGAAAAAGGAAAAATAAAATCTTTAAAAAAAAAAAAAGAAAATACTCGGGTATTGGAAACACTGGGTTGAAAAATGGCTGCTCAAGAAAGTGAGGAGCCCTAACAATCTTTAGAGCTAGCAGTTACTTTGTTTTTATAGGAATGACTACTGTGTGCCTGTTTATAGATCATTTTCTCATTTAGGTGTCAAGGAGCAAAACTAGAGATGATATGTCTTTGGAGATCTAATTATCCTTTAAAAGTTATATCATTTAAAATACTAAATATAATTAGAAATGATCTCTATTTGAAATAATTAGCATATCATAGACTTACACAATTTAAATGTTAGAAAATAATTTACCTGGATAAAATCATACTGAGACAAAAACTAATTGAAATTTTAAAGTTACATTTTGAAGTATTTTTTTATATTTAGGATACTTCAGGTTTGTCGTTATTTTCTTCTATTCTTGTAGTATACCCCATTATTAAAGTTTTAAATAGTCGTTGAAAAAAATTTAGGAAATGCAATAAAAAGTACAGATAACATCCATAAACTCATCATATAGAGAAAACCAGTGTAGTTTTTGTCTTGCCCCGCCACTCCCTCCCTCTCATTTCTGTGCCTAGAACTTATTTCCCCCTTTAGTCACATTATAAGTGTAAGTGTGTGTGTACCTCTAATTTTTTTTAACATTAGGTTATATACATTTCTTAGAATATTTTGTAAATCTCATTTTTATTGACCGTATAATCCATTGAAAGAATTTTTTCAACTGAGGTCATAATAGTTTATAACATTGTGTAATTTCAGTTGTACATTATTATTTGTCCCTTACCATACATATATGCTCCTTTACCCCTTTCGCCAACTCCCCCAATCCCCTTCCTCTCTGGTTTTACTGTATTATCCTTTTTATGTATTGCTGGGTTCAGTTTGTTCATATTTTGTGTATGATTTTGCTTTAGTGTTCATGAGTGAGATGGCCTATATTGTCCTTGTCAGGATTTGAAATCATCATTATGCTAGCTTTATAAATGAGCCGACCCTCATTTTCTATTCCTGGAAGAGTTTGTGTATGATTGGAATTATTTCTTCCTAAAATGTGTGCTAGAACCTGGCAGAGAAGCCATCTGGGCTGGGAATTTTCTTTGTTTTGGGGGTTTTTTTTTGCTTGTTTGTTTGTGAGTTTTTTTGGTGAGGAAGATTGGCCTTGAGCTGAGATCTGTTGCCAATCTTCCTCTTTTTTGCTTGAGGAAGATTGTTGCTGAGCTAACATCCGTGTCATCCTCTGTTTTATATGTGAGACGCTGCCACAGCATGGCTTGACGAGTGGTGTGCAGGTCTATGCCCAGGATCCCAACTTGCAGACCCTGGGCCTCCAAAGCAGAGTGCGCAAATTTAACTGCTATGCCACTGGGCAGGCCCGAGCTTTCTTTGTTTTTAGTTACTAATTTGGCTTCTCATTGTTAAACAAGTTTTCTGTCTGTTACACAAGTTTTCTGTCTCATGATTATTTTGGTAATTTTTCCCTAAGACTTCTTTTTTGTCTAAATTTTCAAATTTACTGGCATAAAGTTGTTTGTAATAAATATTCTGTTATCCTTTTAATGGCTATAGGGAAAAATTCCGTTCTCATGTCTGATGTAGGCTGTGTGTACCTTCTCCTTCTCCTTTATCAGCCTCACCATAGATTTAGTAGTCTTTCAAAAGAACCACATTTTTAATCTTGATGATCCTTTTTATTACATGTTTTCTACTGCAATGATTTCCACTCTTTATTTCCTTCCTCCTACTTTTTTGGGCTTTACTTTTTTGTTCTTCTGCTGACTTCTTATAGTTCACTACTTTTCAGCATTTCTTCTTTTTAAATATGTGCATCTAAGGCTAAACATTTCCCTCTAAGCACTGTTTTAGCTAGCTGTATTACTCAAATTATGATATGTAGTATTTGTGTAATTCACTTTAAAATGTTTTCTGATTTTTGTCAGTTTCATCTTTGACTTTTGGATTATTTGGAAGTATTATATTTCTCAATTTCTAAACACATGGAGATTTTCTAGTTATTTTTAGTTTGTGTTTGATTTTTAATATTACAATGTAATCAGAGAACATACACTGTGTTTCAGAAGTCTGTGATTTCAGACTTAGAATTTGAGATCTGCATTATGGCCCAGTATATTGTTTTTTTTTTTCTCTGTAGTTATTGAGCACAATGTTCTTTATATTTTCATTAGGCCATGTTTGTTAATCTTGTGTTTCAAATCTCTCGTATAATTAATGATATTTTGTTTGCTTGTATCAATTACAGAGAAGGGTGTCTTAAAATATCCCAACATGGTTGTGGATTTGATCATTTTTTCTTGTAGTTCTCTCAACTTTTGCTTTGTGTATGAGGCTATGCTAGTAGATACATAGAAATGTATAATAGTTACATCTTCTTAGTGACTTATCAGTATGAAGTGTTCCTCTTTTATTCTGATAGTGCTTTTTGCATTAAGATCTAGTTTGTCTGGGATTGTTATAGCAACACCAGTGTTCTTTTTATTACTGTTGTAAGATATGTCTTTCTCCATTCTTTGACCTCCAACCTTTCTGTATTCCTATGTTTTAGGTGTGTCTGTGTGTGACATGTTAGGTTTAAATCTCCCATCTTACTGTGTACTTTATGTCTGCCCTATTTGTTAATTGTACCCTTTTCTCTGCTTTATCATTTAGATGAGTTGGCTATTTTATCATTCAGATTTTTCCCCTTATTTGAAAGTTATGACCTCTTTTTCTCTTCTTTTACTAGTTACTCTAGAAATTACAATATGCATCTTATAAACTCTAGTGTTAATTGATACCTTTATCCTCTTCCCAGATGATACACTTTAATTCTATTTACTCACAGCCCTACTTATATAGTATTCTTGATGTGCATTTTAATTCATTCTTATTTTTCTCTTTCTCTTCATTATTGTTTTTGTTATTGTTTTATATTATCAATACTCAGTTTAGGTTAATGCATGTATTTACCGTGTTCTTATGTTTCCTATGGTCTTCCACTTAGGATCGTTTTCCTTGATCTTGAAGAATCTGAAACACACCCTTTATAATTTCTTTTAGTCTGTTTGCCTGAAGATATCTACCTCACTTTTGAAGCATATTTTTGCTAGGTACAGAATTCTAGGTTGGCAGTTACTTTATTTCAGCACATTCCACTGCTGTTGAGACCTCAGCATTTTATGTCTCTTTTTCTTTTTAAAATAACCTATCATTTTCCTTTGGCAGCGTTTAAGATTTTCATCTTTGTCTTTGATTTTCTGTTGTTTTAGTATGCTGTGATTAGGCATTGGATTCTTTGGGCTTCGTGAGTGTGTGGATCGCTGTCTTATCAGTCATGGAAATTTCTTAGCCCTTATTCAGATATTTCCTTTGCTCTGTATTCTTTCTCCTGTCCTTTTGGGACTTCTGTTTAATACGTTAGACCTTCTTATTCTGTCTCCTCCTCCCTTTTCTGTTCTTTTCCTTCTTTTTGTCTCTCTAGGTATCATTCTGGATAGCTTGGTCTGACCTATCTTCAAAGTTCAAAATTTTTTCACATATATATAATCTGCTTTTAACTTATCCAATAAGTTCTTAATTTAGGTTATTTTATTTTTCAGTACTAGAATTTTTTATTCTTTTTGAGATCTACCATGTCACTTTTTATGTTTTCAGTCCCAAGCAAAAGTAGTTGAGCTGACTTTTATCCCCTTGAATGTATAAGCATAGTTACTTTGCAGTCTGTGTCTGTTAATTCCAATATTGTCAAGTCTCTGTGGGCCTAATTCTCTTGTCTGTTGTAGAAATAATTTGATGTATAAAATGAAGTTAATTTTTCTCTAGAGAAGATTGCCATTTACACTTGCCAAGTGCTTGGGAGTATGAGACCATCTTAATCCAGTTTCAAATCTGTAACTTTTGTGGGCCTCCCTCTGGTTGCCTCTTACGCTCCTTAGGATGCATCCCTTTGGAGTCCCAGCCCAAAGCCAAGGGTGTTTTTGCTGCAATCCCCGCCCTTTGTGTGTCCCAACTCTGACTTATGTCCCCCAGTCCTGCGAAGCAGGCAACAAATCACGAAGTTCAGCCTCTTAAATGCTGATGCTTTGTTGGCAGACCCACAAAAGGCAAAAGCTCAGCTCACCTCTCTGGGTTTTGACTTCTGGGGGATTCGAGTTGGTTATTCATTCCTCACTATCTTGGTAGTTATTTGATGCTTTTGAGAAGATTATTTTCATGTATTATCTAGCTTTTAAAGTTGACTTCAAAGGATAGATGGTCTGAATTGCCTAGTCTGCTATTTCTACAAGCAGAAGTCTAAATAGTTCTTTGACTAACTTGTTCAAGGAGGACTTAACATTTCTACATTAGTCATGCCTGTATGTTAAGGACCCTTTTATGGTACAAATGAGGTACCTTGGAAAGGTAAACATTAAGCTGTGGTTGCCTTGTAATACTTTAGCATGTGTTATCATGTCAGTTGCTGTTAACTTTGCAAAGCCCCAAAGAGGACAGAGGATATTTTAATTGACTAGAGAAGTCAGAAATACTTGTAGTATGTGGATAATGCATTGGGGTAAGAATTGTCTTTCTTGTGAGCAAAGAGAATATAATGTGAACATTTTTGAAGTGGAAATGTATGAAAGAAAGGAAGAAGGCACTGAGCTGAGGAGAGGCTGCAAGCAAATTTGTCTTTTAGTATTTTTGTTTGAAGTGGGGTTTGTTTCCATAATTAATGTGACAGCTCTCTGTATGCCATGTGGATGTTGTGTTTTTAGGTATTTTTAATGCTTTTTGGTATATCTCGGCCAGAAGATGATTTTTGAATCTTTTTACTCACATCTATTTAAAATATTGTAATTTGCATTTGATTTCTGAGATTAAATCTATTAAATAGGTCAAACACACAGGTTAGAAATTCTACTAGGCAAACAAAACTGTACTAGTTTTTACATAAATTGACATTCTTCTGCGGGTGGAGGATGTTGAAAATTTAGTATATCAGACCTATATGTATATTATATATATATATTATATCTATAAAACATATATATTTTTTTTACTGAGGAAGATTTGTCCTGAGCTAACATCTATTGCCGATCTTCCTCTTTTTATTTATTTATTTAAGATTGGCACCTGAGCTAACATCTGTTGCCAATAATTTTTTTTTTCTTTCTCTCCAAAGCTCCCCATTACATAGCTGCGCATTCCAGCTGTAAGTCCTTCTAGTTGTGCTATGGGGGATGCTGCCTCAGCATGGCTGGATGAGCCGCCAGGATCCAAACCGGTGAAACCCTGGGCCACCAAAGCAGAGCATGAACTTAACCACTTGGCCACGGGACTGGCCCCTCTTCCTCTTTTATTTGTTTGAGTAAGATTAGCCCCGAGCTAACATCTGTGCCACTCTCCCTCTATTTTGTATAGGGTTTGCTGCCACAGCATGGCTGACAAGTTGTATAGATTTGTGCCTGAGATCCAAACCCGAAGACCTGGGCCGCCAAAGTGGAATGTGCTGAACTTAACCACTAAGCCACGGGGCCTGCCCCTACCAATATATTTTTATTTTAAAGACGTTTGACTTGATGTTAATCACAGCTGTTAGCATTAAATGCTATCCATCATTTTGTGTTTACATCGATGTGTCAGCAAAATACAAAAGCAGTTTTTTTTAAGGAAACCTAGAATTCTTATATTTGTTTACGTGGTTCTTTTTTTTCTCTCTGCTAAAAGAAAATGCTAAGTTGAAGATTCTTGTTAATTATAGTTCCTTCACTTTTTTGCTATGTTAGATTTAAGCAGTGCTTTGTTTTAGGTTTGCTGACTTTCCTTCACAAAACTGAAAGATGAAATGAGGTGACAGAGAACTTTAGAACTAGAAGAGTCCTAGATATCAAGTCTCTCACGTGTCCTCCCTTCCTACCCATCTACCATTTTAAACACGTGAAAACAGAGCCTCAAGGAAGATGGATAACTCGACTTGCCTAAAGATAATACTGAACGAAAATCTCATCTCTCTCTCTTGAGTTTCTGAGGTTCTTTTCAGCCCTATGATCCTATTAGCTATACCAGGCATAGCTGAGATGATGATTTATCAGTAACTATTAAGATCAGATAAAATAGTAATGCATCTTGATTATCCATATATTTATTACAAATGCAATTAATTTTATACTTCCTAAATTCAATTTGTGAGTCTAGTGTTTCATTTCTTTAAAGTTTGGCTGTGACTAGATTTAGTTGTGAATCAGTCTCAGCAGTTGTAAATGTCTGTGTTGTTCCTAAATTGGACTCTCATATATATTTTCTAAAGAGTTTTACTTCAATACTGTCCCCTGTAAAACAGCTCTTATGTTAGAGTAAGTACCTCAGACAGTGGGTGAAGGATACTGTTCTACTGGAGTAACATTTGGCCTGTTTAGTCAACGTGCTTATTATAAACTTGTTTCCAAAACTTTGCAATGCTTGCCTCACAAGTGTAACATACATTTCCCCTGATGCTCTTCCATGTTCATTAGAGTTTGATTTTATTACCTCTGTTTAATTAGGTGTATGGCATTGTAAACTTCTCATTCTAGTCATTCTTTCATTTCTTCTCTCTTTGTCTTTGCCATAGTTTCATTTCAGACACTCTCATATATTTTATAATATTTCAATAGCATTTCTTCAATGGCTTCTTAGTTCTAACACAAGAGTTTTTCCTTTGCCTTCTTTAACAAACATCAATTTACATATTAGGATCACTGAAAGATGATATTAGCCATCAGTTAAGAAAATAAACTTAAAGGAAAATATGTCACCCTGGACAAAATCTACAAATGTATTTTAATTATTGTGCTCATTTGATTGAAACTCACCTATATTCTATTGAATTACTGAGTTGGATCTCAATTGAAACTAAGTTATGAATTTTCACAGAAATTTAATGCCTACTGAAAAACCATAAGTCATATGGGAGAAAAATCAGTTATGTAGTACCAATATAATGGATTATGCCAGCTTTAAAATCCAATTATTACTTCACTTTCATAGAAGAATTTACATGCTATCTTTTGGAAGTACATATTGGTAGGATTTTTTTTCCACAACTTAATGATATTTTATGATGATTTGCCACATACTGTGATTTCCTATTAATTTATATTGGACTAATAAGATTCTTGATTTAGTGTAGAATTAGGTCTTTGACAAAAAGTTTGCATCTCATTTCAGATAACAGCCTGCTAATTAAATATTATTATTAGGACCTTGAGGACTGGCTTTGAACCACAACAGTTTTCTTGCCAAAATGTTAAATGAAAGGAATCGAAAAGAATAGCTGAATGGGAAAAAGAGTTCTTTTCATCTTCTGTAACCAGTGTTTGATATATTGCTTTATATGCCTTAAAAAAAATAGATTATTCTGATTTTTTTTATTCTATTCCTAATCTATCATAGCGTTACCGAGTTGCAAATTAAGATCTTTTATTTGGCTTTTAATTGGTTCTTAATGAAGTTGCTGAAGGCCTTCTGTAAACCTAATAGTGGAGGCTTCTGCTTTTCTTACTTGTGTTTCCTGTAGTCAGCTTTTAATTTAATTAGGGTATTTTATGTGATTTTCTTCATACCTGGCTTACATATCCTCATTGTATTTGTCTGTTTTTTATTATCATTAAGGTATAGGAAGACATCTCTCTATTAAAGTTAAATTTATTTTGATTTCTAAATTAGAAATAGTTGACTTTGGTTCAATGGAAAATGAAAGCTGGATTCAAGTTTTTGGCTCTGCCTTTAACTAGCTCAGGACAAATCACTTAACCTTTTTGTGATTTAGCTTTTATGTCTGCAAAATTAGGACATGCTATGTTTTAACTATGCTTTTTTTCCAATATTTTTTGGAGTGACATAGTGAGCAACTATCTCAGGTAACTTTTCTAAAGCTGATGTGTATACAAAATTTTAAAAATCATATTCTACTTTTATGTTGTCAAAGCTAGGTTGTGGGCCAGCCCTGGTGGCCTAGTGGTTAAGTTCATCATGCTCTGCTTTGGCATCTCAGGTTTGGTTCCTGGTCATGGACCTACACCACTCATCTGTCAGTGGCCATGCTGTAGTGGCGGCTCACATACAAAAGGGGAAGATTGGCACTGGGTGTTAGCTCAGGACAAATCTTCCTTAGCCAAAAAAAAAAAAGCCAAATTGTTTTCTGTCATATCGTCTTGTCATATCCTTCAGAGGATATTCAGAGTTGTAACACGTAACTTGCTTCTTGGCCTCAAACTTAAATGTAGGCACTAATAAGATACAGAGATAATGTCATACTTGGTATGGTTTTGAATAAGTACTAAAATTGTTTTAGGTCTCTCTTGTTTTAAACATGAAAAATGCAGCTTTGTCAGGAAAAGAGACTTTAAAGTGTTATATCTTTGAGCAGATATTACATGCATGTAGCACACATTTCAAACAGAACAAGAGAGTGTGTGTGAAATGAAAGTAAATCTCCTACCCTGTCCCTCAGCCACCCACATCCCCGCTGCAGAGGCAATTACAGTTACCAGTTTCTTGTTTAACCTTTCAAACTATAGTCCACAGAAACCCAGAATTTCACAAACATGGCTGTGGATATTCTTTAGGAGGGCAAATATATTTACTATTATAGTGGAGTCTTATTTGTGTTTTCATCAAAAATGAGCATTCTGGAACATGACGTACTTAAGAATTTGAAGTTATAATGATAACTCTTATTCAAGCTCCAGAACAGTTTTTTACTTCAAAAATTATAAAGTAGATACAGGAAGAGGATAAACAGCTTTCTATCTAAGTCTGATTATCTAGTACTTCAGTGTGGAAATCCTATTGGTTAGGAGTTTAACAAAAGTGGTCCCATGATTAAAGGTAATTTGGAAAAATCTGGTTCGGGCAGCTCATTTGCTAGCCACACAAGAAGGTGGTTATGAGGACTTTCCATTGTAGATTACAATAAAGTGAGAGAATCTGTATATTTTGCTTATTCCCTGTCTACATGAGCAACATTTATTGACCTGACTGGGGCTTGAGGATCTGCTTCCAAGGTCACTTGCTCACTTATTTGGCTGGCAAGTTGGTGCTGATTTGGGCCCCATGTTGGCCTTTCCGTAGGTTTACCTAAGTATCCTTATACCGCGGCAGCTGGCTCCCGAGTGAGCAATCCCAAGAGACCAAGATGGAAGCTACAATGTTTTTTATGACCTAGCCTCAAAAGTCACACACATCTGTAATATCTTATTGGTCACACAGGTCAGCTCTATTTAGCATGGGAGAGCACTATACAAAGGCTTGAATACCAGAATTTAAAGACCATTGGAGATAATTTTGGAAGGTGGTTTCGAGACCTCCCAACCATAGCCCTTCCCCTCCCCATTTAAATAAGGATTGGATCAGCATTCTTATATTTGGTGTTTGTGGTAATCTCAAGGTGAATTTATGCAAAAAGCCTAAGGCTTTCAGAATGCTACATACCTTTCTATTATTTATGCACTGCTCAAGAAAATGCTTGTTTGATTGCCAAGCTTTTTGCAGTGATTTATTTTTTATTATGTTTGATGTCTGATGAGAAGAAAACTCATATAAACTGGGAATATCTAAAGATGCTAACGCTAGCTTCCTCTTAGAAATTGTAGAAGACATCCTTTAGCTTTAACAGGATGCTGAAATCTTGGCTACCTCATCTGTAGATGTTACTTTAGCCATTGGATCCAGGTGTCATCCAGAAATCTGAGTGGATATAGGGCATCTTTCATTCACAAAATAATGAATTCTGACTATAATCGTCAGAAATTTAAGGTGCGGGCATATTTATGCTGCTGGAATAGTATAGAAGAAAGAATAAGGCTGCCACTATAAGATAAAACAGAGAGAAAAAATTGCCCATGTGTTATGTTTGAGGGTAATCTTTAGAGGAGTAAGAATTTGAAGATTTAAGTCTGTTGGGGAGGTGGCAGAGAGATTTATGGGTCAAGAGTCTGTTTAGGTTATGTCCCAGACATCCAGATGAAATATCAGACAGATATTCAGAGGAGAGGGTTAGGATGGAGATATAAATTGGAGATTTAGCATCATAAAGATGATGGTTAAAGTCTTAGAACAAGGAGGAAACAGCAAAGAGAGAAAGCAGCCCTAGAACGAGCCCTGAGGCTCTCTATCTTTAGAAGACTAGTGAAGAGGCAGAGCCATTCAAGGAAGTTAGAAGGAGGAGGAAAACCAGGAGAATATGTCTTGGAGGCCAAGAGAAGATGTCTATTTCAGGTAGCAGAGAGTGATCAGCTTTGTCTAATGTTACTAAGAGATTGTACTAAGATGAGAGGATGGAATTTGGCCACATGGTAATCACTGGTGACCTTGATAGTTGAGCTTCAGGGAATTGTTTAGGATGAGGGTAGGTTAAAGAGTGAATTAGAGGTGAGAAAATAGAGCCGGGGAATGAAAGCCACTAGATCAAGAAGTTTTGCTATGAGTAGAACTGAGAAATGGGGTCATATCTGGTGTGTGTTGGGGGATAAGGTCAAGAAAGGGATTTGTAAAGATAAGTGATATTAGAGCATGCTTGTATGTTCATGAGAATGATCCAGTAGAAGAGGAGAAATTGATTGTACAGGAGAGACAGGGGCTAATCAAGGGTGACTTCTTGAAAAGACAAGAGTAGCTGGGCTCCATTGCCCAAGTGTGGGTATTGGTCTTTGATAGCAGCAGGGCTGCACATTTTAATGAAAAGGAAGCAGTGTGGGCTTATTAGGGAAATTTGAGGGAATTTCTCTCTAATGGAATGAAGTAGATCTTCAATTGAGAGTGGCATAGGTAGGAAAATAGGTGTTATAGGTTTGAGGAGGAAAAAAGGTATGAAGAAATTAACTCAGAAAGTGGGAAAGCAAACTTTCTAGGAAACTTAGTAGTCCTGCCAGTGTTGAATATCCTTTTGTGTGTATAGTTGTGAATTTAAAGTGAAACCAGCCAGCCCTATTATCTGGTTTTTCACATAAAAATCAGCTTTTCTGCATAATAAGCTCCTCTGATGCAGGCATGCAGAAGCGGAATATTTCGTTTCAGCCAGAGTTGGGATTTTACTAGGTAAATATAATAGAGGGAGAGAGAAATGAGGGGTTTGAATGACTGAAAGGGAGTGGTTATTGTTGAGTCTATGGAGGAAAGTAAAGATGAAAGTAATGGATAGTGAAAAATGATGAGAACATTAGATTGAGGAACTCAGTGAAGTAAAAGAACGTTGCATTTGGAGATAGTGGAGTGAACTAGAGGGACAGGAGTTGTGCTTTGGAAACTGGAACTTTTGTAATTGAGATTTGTGATTAAGATTTTGGAGTTAGTACAGTTATTGATGATGACAAGGACCTGAATGTGGTTGTGGGTGTGGATATTTGGAGGTGAAGAAGTTAAGAAAGTGAGTAATCCACAGAGTTGGAAGTCACTGAGAGGGATGTGGGTTAAGAAAGGAGAAGAGTGCTGGGGTCAATAGTAGATGCATAGCTGAATAGTGTGTCAAAAGAGCTTAAGTGTTTAAAGAAGTAGGAAAAATGGTTTGGAAGTGGTAATTGGATGCAAGGAGTACATCCTTCCCTTCCTCTGGCCCCTTCAACACCCACCATTCCTATCTGCTGGCCTAAAGTAAGTACATGGTGTATGAGAGGGAGAAGGTCTCCCATTGAGAAAATTGCAAGGAAAGTGGTGTCATCAGATTTCAACTAAGATAAATAGGTGAAGAGGATATTCATTGAAGAGCTTGAAGTTATAGGGGAGTTAGTTGATTAATTTATTGTTACATTAGTCTCTTGTATTTTCAGAACAGTAGTACTAAAGTGTACTGTTTATGTGAGTTACATAAATTTGTATGTTCTTATATTAAATATGTTAAACACTATGCCAAACCTGTTATGAAATTTAGATTTTCTTTTGTCAGAGGGAGGAATAGGAAGAGAGCAATATCTAGTACAAAAAGCCAAACATCTGGTATGGCTCTCATAGGAATAGTGTTGATTATAATGTTTATGGCCCCAGCCCTACCCACAGACCATTTAATCCATATGTAGTATTAACTCCCATAACTACCATGTATAATATTGAATAACACTATTTCTAGAGGAAAATGCATTTAGCTTTTCACTTTGGGATGTCAGGAACATTTCGTCTCTCCTTGTTGCCCTGAAGTAAAAGTTTCCCCTCCTTACCATATCATCACTGCCTCTATTAGGGTGAGACTTCCTTACTTCTAAGCTACTGTTAGGGCTCTAGTTTTATGGGATCAAGGAAGTAGTTGTTAGAAGTGAAAATAGAATTTAGATGAAAAAGAAAGAAGTTTCATGAAGTTGGGATAAGGAGCTGTGTGAGGAATGGTTTAGTCTTTTAATGGCTCCCTATCCCTAATCCTAAAGCAAGCACAAAATGTTTTTAGAGTTTTATGGTCTCGTATTAGTAAAGATGGAGAAATAAATAAGAAATGAGCAGGCTATCCTATGCTTCTTTTTTCACTTGTACTTTTTTTTTTTTAATTAAGATTTTGTTTTTTCCTTTTTCTCCCCAAAGGCCCCCAGTACATAGTTGTATATTTTTAGTTGTGGGTCGTTCTAGTTGTGGCATGTGGGATGCCGTCTCAGCATGGCTTGATGAGCAGTGCCATGTCTGCACCCAGGATCCGTACCGGTGAAACCCTTGGCCACCGCGGAGCGTGCGAACTTAACCACTCGGCCATAGGGCCGGCCCCATCCCTTGTACTGTTTAAGGACTAGTCACTCTCACTTCACTCTCTAAATATTTAGATAAATAAATAGATACCTGGGACAGTGCTTGTGTATTTAGGAAGATGAAGACAGCTCCTTGTTCAGCTCACAGTCTAATGGGGGGAAGTAGATCCAAGTTGAGTTGATAATTGATTTAAGTACTACAGGAGCATAGAGGGAAAAACTTCTGATTACTTCGGATAGTTAGAGACAGCTTCACAGAGTTGGATCTTGATGTATGAGAGGTAGTTCATTCATATTCCACAAATATTTGAGTAACTACTTTGGACCAGGCAGAATACTGGCTGTAGAGCATACAGTGATAACATACAAGATAAGAGTCTTGTCCTCAAGGAGCTTATGAGAAAGATCACTAAATAAGTAATCCCAAGTGTATAAATGAGATAGCTGCTAAGCTCAGGAACTTCTGGAAGCATATAGCGGGAGAGGGGATCTCACTCGGGCAAGAGGAGTTAGAGAAAGTTTTTGGGAGATGTCATCTAAACTGAGTCCTAAAAAAATGGGTCAGCGTTAGCTGGGTGAAAAACTGGTTGTGAGAACCTTCCAGGAGACGAAATAGTGAGTACAGTGAGTTGGTGGTGAATGCACAGGAGTCCAAGTGGTTGGAGTACAGGTGGAGCAGTTGGATAGCGCTGGGTAAGGGTGGAGAAGTATGAAGGGCTCAGGTCATAAAGGACCTTACATGTAGTGCTAATGAGCTTGGACTTTTGTTACCAATTGAATACTATGAAATGTAGAAGATAGTAATCTTGAAAGGTCTTTCTGGAAGCTGGCAATTATGGATTACTTTTTAAGTATAGCTTAGTGCTGGGTGGTTTTTTTGTTGTTGTTAATGTAAAAGTAGTATAGATCACTGTTAAAAATTTAAACAGTAAAAAAAGTACCACTCTATTCTACTCCGTAGAGGAAACCACTGTTAGGTTTCTTGAGTATGTTTTCAAACATTTCAAGCAGCTTAGTGTTCTTAATAACCAAAGTAGCATTAGACAAAAAAACTATTGCAAAAGAAGTGCTGGGGCAGGGGATGGAGGATCAATCCTCCTAGCTTCCAGGCAAATAAAATTTTACATAAACTGTGTAAAATAAATGGTTGATAAATCTAGCCCAGTTGTCCATTTGTCTTATCACTGCATAGGAGACTTTTTTTCTTCTTTTAAAAGAACTTTGTGTTTTCTATTATAGAAGAACAAGTATCAGAAAGATCTCGTCTCGGGACTCGCCTGGTGGTGTAGTGCTTAAGTTCATGTGCTCCACTTTGGCAGCATGGGGTTTGCAGGTTCGGATCCTAGGTGTGGACCTACACACCACTCATCAAGCCATGCTATGGTGGCGTCTCATGTACAAAACAGAGGAAGATTGGCACAGATGTTAGCTCAGGGACAATCTTCCTCACCAAAAAAGAAAAAACTCTATGAAAGTCCCAGGTGTTTTATTGAGCAGATCTAACTATTTATTTGAATTAAATAGCAGACCTTCTTTGGGAAAAGATTAAGAAAATGCCTTAATCGTTATATTGTGTTAGGTACAAGTTGGTTTGGGATCAAGGTGCTTATTGATTGCTGGTATTTGAATATGAAAGGAAATTTAGTCCAGTTCTTAAGAAATCTTACTTTTTGCTTCTATAAAAGCACCGTGACACTTCAAATAATTCTCCCCAATCTTGGAGGACTTGGCAAAGAAAGCTTAAAAACATTTACAAAGTAAATATGAAGTTTTAGTTTTAAAAATGTTACTCTATATTGAAAGAGAGAATTATGTTTATTAGTTTGCCTTGGTCTTCCTTCTTCTCTTCCAACTCTTAGAACATAATAATAGGTATTCATTTTGAACTCTTTTATTAGGTGACTCTTTCTCCCCATCCTTAAAATGAATCCCTATATCAGGTCCTATTGGGGGTAGTCCAGGTGACCCAGAGGTTTCTAATTTGATTGACACAGTCCAGTAATGCTAGGTAGATTTTTTTTTTCATTTTACCTAATAAGTTTGGATTATTTAGCCTATAATAGCAAACATTTATCTTCAGACCCAGAAGTGAAATAATTTTATAGTCTATACCTTGCCTTATATGTTCAAAATTCAGCATAAAACAAGAGGGGGGGAAGACATTCAAAAAGGAAGAAAATGGTATAGAATTAGGCAATACCATCTGCAACTGGTATACAGGATGTTGAAAAAGTGATTATTTTCTCATCCAAGGTAATAATTTGGAGATATTGGTATGAGAATAAAAGTCTTGACCCAAGGATTTGGTTTAACATTCTAATAAGTAAGGTAAACACCTTATTAGGCCATATATTTATTCTTTCCTGTATGCCAAATTTTATTTTTAACATCAGTTAAAATTGTTTTTTTTCTTATCAATCTGATGTATTTCACAGGCTAATTTGTGTGTTACAAATTGATAAATGAGTCATCAAGTAATCCAGGTTTTATGATATTTTCAATGTTAAGTGATGGTAATTATTAATCGCGTTTTCCTGGGAGAAAGATTTTTTTAAAAAACTCATTCTCCATGCTCCTGTTTCTTGAATTCTCAATGTATGCTGTAAACATTTGGTGCTGTTTGGTGACCTTAAGTCACAGAGCTCTCTAGTGTTACAATGTTATCCTTATGAATAGGATTTATAAGTTTATATTGTAAATTGTACCTTTGGGAGCAATCTTATAGCTGTTTTAGGTTTTCAGTAAAGATCAAAGTTAAAAACATTAAATAAGACATTTGTGTAAAAAACCAAGCAGAAAATCTTGTTTTAAAAGTTTAGTTTTAAAAAATTAATAATTTTTTCCCTAGGAGAAGGATAGTTTAAAACATTGGATGCTCTAAAACTGGAACTTTACCAGATTAGGGCATGTTAAGAACTTAAGAAAAAAATTTCCTTTACTTATACGCAAACATTTGAATATTTTATTAATTGGGTAGAATGATTGGCAAAGGTGATTTTTTTTTGATTAGCAACATAAAATTAATAAATAACTGTATTGTCAAAGTGGCCAAAATAACACCAAATAAAACAAAATTAGATTCCTTATAGAGTATAAAACTTAGCGTTTTTTCCTGCCATCATATTTTCCAAGTGAAAAAGTCTTTGGCCATTAAATTGAACTGTAAATTAGTAGTAGTATGCATGTGATTTCTGATTATTGCTCTTCTTGAGTGGAAACTAGTCCTGTTCGTTTTTGTGGATCTTGCTCTAATCATGTATCCTTCCTTATTTGAAACATCTATGTTTTTCATTGCCTGTAAGATAAAGTCTAAATTTTTAAACCTAACAGATGTGATCAAAATCTGCCCTGAAAAATTCCTAAACATCTTTTAATGCTAGTTCTGTTGCTGCTTTTTCTCTGAAATCTTTCTGAATTACCTAGCTGTAAATGATCTAATATCTCATCCTTTGACACACGTGTTGCTTTGTATTAAAGCTTTTGTTGTAAATGTTTTAGGTCCCCTAGTAGATTGTAGGTTGATGTCTTGTTCATCTTTATATCATCTACATTCATACATTTAACTATATATATTGAATGCTTACCAAGCACTGTTCTAGGTATGAAGGAGACAGCAGTGCACAAGAATCTAGGTTCCTGTCCTCATGGAATTTATATTCCAGTTTGGGAAGCAATGATGAGGGAGACAGAAAATTAAGTAAATAGATACATAGATAGAGCCTTTCAGATCTTAAATGATTGGAGGACAAAATAGCGTGATGTGATAGAAAGTTTAAAGACAGTACCAGTGTTGATCAGGTGATCATGGAAGATCTCCTTGTAGATGTGACATTTATGCCAAGACCTGAACGATGTGATGGAGCAGTCATTTGAAGATTTGGGAGCAGAGTTCTGGAGGCTGAAGGAAAGGCAGTGCAAAGGCATAAGAGAGAGGGGTTGGGGGGGGGGGGGGTGGGAGGAGAGGAGCAGTGGGAACAGGAGCTAGATTATGCAGTTTTGTAAACCAAGGTAGAGAATTTGAAATTTATTCTAATTTCATTGGGAAGTCAGTGAATGGTTTGAAGCTTTTAAGGGCTCATGTGATTATGTTGGGCCCACCCAGAATAATCTCTCTATTTTAAAGTCTGCTAATTAATAACCTTAATTACATCTGCCAAGTCCTTTTTACCATGTAATGTAGTATATTCACTAGAGTAATACCAGGGCATGTTTAACCTAATACATATTTAATGTATTTAACATAATGCAAGGGCAGCGAAGCAGAATTAACTCAGAGTAGCTATTATTGAGTTTTTCACAATTTTTCTTATTTCTTTTGCCTTTATTGATGTGTCCACTACCAGGCATTACCTTGTATTTGCCACATCCCCATAAAACAACCTGTTTCTTCAGTTATTTATCTAAATTAACATAAAAATGTCTCTTGCATTTAAAGAAATTTTGTTCTAGATATTTTCCAGAGAAATCTGTTTTACTCACTGATAAAAACTTATGGGTAAAGAGGATTTATTGTGGATTCCAAATGGGCATTTTCAAAGCATTTTGAATTTTCTTGTTTTCACTTATTCTGAGTATAAAAAATGCATAGATTCAATTATTATTTATTGAAGACCCACTACTGCAGAGCCAGGGGCTGCAGTAATCATCAGGATGATAATAATTGAGCAGTTACTTTTTATGAGGCATGAGGCTCTGCAGGAGAAGTGCAAGCTGACCTGGGAGATAACATCCTTAGATCTAACTTAGGTAGGGATGTATTCTTGAGACCTGGAGGGCAAGGCGGTTTTGATCCACACGGGCTTAGGAGGCAGACTGCCACTTCACTGTTGCGTGGACTTGGATGAGTTTTTAAATTTCTTTGAGCTGCAGGTCTCCATGTGTGTGAATAGTGATCTTTTTCAAATCTGTACACGTTTTATTAGAGTTAGATGAGGTTATATATATTTGCCTAATATAGTTTCTACTACTGGTTTAAGAGCAGATTTATCATGAAACTAATGAAGTTTAATGCACCTAACTGCATGGGGCCTTCCTAGGCCCTTTTGCAGCAGCCCTAGCAATTTTTTAATTAGTTTATATTTTCCTTAAGGAAGACACCTCCACAATTTAGATATGCTCTTGGTGCAACTCAAATCTGAATCTGCCTTTGGCCACAGATTAGATAAAAAATAAATGTTAATTTCTCTCTCCTTCAAATGTTGTGATTTCAATCATGTCCAACTTAGAAGTACTTAACTTTTGAAAAAAAAATTACAGAAATATTTTTGTTATGTTAGGTTGTAGAAATTTTATAAAATTCAGAAAAATTAGAATTTCTGTAATCCTAAACCCAGGGAGGGCACTTGATATTTTGCTTATCTCTTTCTTGTGTTCTCTGTACACATATATAATTCATTTTTTTTTTTAAAAGCTAGTTGGTATCATGTTAAGCATACAGTATTCAGCATTTTGCTTATATTACATGAATTATATTTTTATATGTCATATAGTTATCTTCTATGACATTATTTTATTTTTATCTTTTATTTCTGTGAGTTTGGCTTTTTATTTAGATTCCACATATAAGTGATACCATGCAGTGTTTGTCTTTTCTCTGTCTGGCTTATCTCATTTAGCATAATGCCCTCAGAGTCCATCCACGTGTTCACAAATGGCAAGATTTCCTTCCTTCTCATGGCAGAATAATATTCCATTGTGTATATATACTGTATTGTCTGTATCCATTCATCTGTTGATGGACCTTTAGGTTGCTTCCATATCTTGGTTACTATGATTAATGCTGCAGTGAACATGCAAGTGCAGATATCTCTTCCATATCCTGTTTTCATTTCCTTTGGATGTATACCCAAAAGTGGGATTGCTGAATCATTTGGTAGTTTTGTTTTAGATTTCTTGAGGTACCTTCATACTGTTTTCCATAGTAACTGCACCAGTTTACATCCCCACCAACAGTGCCCAAGGGTTCCCTTTTCACCACATCCTCCCCAACACTTGTTATCTCTTTTAGATGACAACCATCCTAACAGATGTGAGGTGATATCATTGTGCTTTTGATTTGTATTTCCCTGACGATTAGTGATGTTGAGTATCTTTTCATTTACCTGCTGGCCATTTGGATGTCTTCTTTGGAAAACTGTGTATTTACTTCCTTTGCCCATTTTTTGATCAGATTGTTTGTGGTTTTACTCTTGAGTTGTGTGAGTTCTTTATATATTTCAAATATAAACCTCTTATCAGATATATATTTGCAAATATTTTCTCCCATTCCATAGGTTGTTTTTTCATTTTGTTGATACTTTCTTTTGCTGTGTAGAAGCTTTTTAGTTTGATGTAGTCCCATTTGTTTATTTTTTGCTTTTGTTGCCTTTGTTTTCGGTGTCGAATACAAAAAATTATTGCCAAGACTGTTGTCAGGGTGCTTACCCCCAGTATTTTCTTCTAGGACTTTTATGGTTCCATATCTTAAATTTAGGTCTTTACTCCATTTTAAGTTGATTTTTGTGTATGATGTAGGATAGGGTCCAGTTTCATTCTTTTGCATGTGGCTGTGAAGTTTTCCCAGCACCATTTATTGAAGAGACTGTCCTTTCTCCATTGTTTTTGGCTACTTTGTCATAAATTGATTGGCCATATGTATGTGGGTTTATTTCTGAGCTCTCTGTTCTGTTCCGTTGATCAGTGTGTTTGTTTTTATGCCAATACCATATTGTTTTGATTACTATAGCTTTGTAATATAGTTTAAAATCAGGAAATATGATGCCTCCAGCTTTGTTCTTTTTTCTCAGGATTGCTTTGGCTGTCCGCGGCTTTTTGTAGTTCCATACAAAGTTTAGGATTGTTTGCTCTATTTTTGTGAAAAATGCCATTGGAATTTTGATAAGAATTGCATTGAATCTGTAGGTTGCTTTGGGCAATATGGACATTTTGACAATATTAATTCTTCCAATCCATGAACATGGAATATCTTTCCATTTATATGTGTTGTCTTCAATTTCTTTCATCAGTGTCTTACTGATCAGTTTTCTGTGTACAGATCTTTCACCTCCTTGGTTAAATTTATCCCTAAATATTTTATCCCTTTTTATGCAGCCATATCTCTGACATAATTTTAATCATCTTTAAGTGTACCAAAAATATAACTAACCAAGCTGTTGTTATCGATCATTGAAGTTGTTTCTGACATTTCACTAGTGTAAACAATACTGAGTATCTTTGAATATAAATCTTTGCATCTATCTGATTGTACATAGGATAATTTCTTTTAACTTGACTTCAGTGTAAGCATTTAAAGGACTTTTGAAACCTACTGCCTGTTTTCATGCATTCTTACCCACTGTATTATTTTAAAATATCATTGCCTATTTAATAGATGAAAATAATATTTTTATTTCTATTTATTTGATTCCTTAATGTAGTAAGACATTTTCTGTATATTTATTAGTCCTAATTTTTTCTCATGTTAATTGCTAATACATAACTAGGAAGCTTTTTTTATTTTGCTGGGAAAGATTCACCCTGAGCTAACATCTGTTGCCAGTCTTCCTCTCTCTTTTTTTTTTCCCTCCCCAAAGCCCCAGTACATAGTTGTATATTCTCATTCTCAGTTCTAGTTCCTCTATGTGAGCTGTCCCCACTGCATGGCTACTGATAGACAAGTGGTGTGGTTCTGCATCTGGGAACTGCCCTGGGCCGCTGAAGCAGAGCATGCCAAACTTTAACCACTAAGCCATAAGGGCTGTCTCACTAGGAAGCTTTTTGACAGGAAGAAGTAAGTTTTTTCTTCTATAAGCAGGACTTCAGGCTGTACAGCACTCTATTAAAAGACATTTCAAAATGGTCTCCCTACCACAGTGCAGTGAGAGCTTTGACAGCAGAAGTTAGAGTAGTACTTGGTGTTTCTCAATTCTGGCAGCACATAGCAATACCTGGGCCTCATCCTTAGATATTCTGACTTAGTGGTGTTTTAAAAACTCTGTAAGCTCCTAAAGCGATTCTACTGTGCAGCTACCTAACCTCAGAAACTTAGTCCCAAGGCTGCATCACATTTTTTTCACCTATAGGGCCCAGGGTTTTTATTTAAAGCATTCCATTTCCTCTGTAGAATGTATATTTTGCAATAATATTCATTATTCAGCATTTGCTCTTCTATTATTCCATGAGGGCGTCTGCATTGGATGCCCTTTGAGATTAATTTTAAATTGTTCCTTAAACTAATATTTAGGGGCGGCCTGTAGCCAAGTGGTTAAGTTTGCGCGCTCTGCTTCAGTGGCCCAGGGTTTCACCAGTTCAGATCCTGGGCACGGAGATGGCACCGCTCATCAGGCCATGCTGAGGCAGCATCCCACATAGCACAACAAGAAGGACCTACAACTACAATATACAACTGCGTACTGGGGGCTTTGAGAAGAAGAAGAAAAGAAGAAAGAAGAAGATTGGCAACAGTTGTTAGCTCAGGTTCCAATCTTTAAGGAAAAAAACCCTAATATGTAGTGAACACTTACTATGGGCAAAATATTGTGTTACACACTGTGAGACATACAAGATAAAATCAGGTATGGCTCTTCCCTCAAGATGCTTATAGTTAGGAATGGGAAAAGAGATGTACACCCAGAAGTACAAAATGCGTTTGTGCCGTAAAAGAGGTAGAAACAATGAAGAGAAGAGGAGGGTGAATTGATTTCTAGGTAGGATTACTTCATGGAAATGTATGTTTAAGCTAAACCTTGATTTGGACAAATAGAGCAATTAATAATCCTTTACTTTTAATAAGTATTTCATAGTTTAAAAAATTTGTTCATAGTTACATTTTTGTTGTTGTTTTTAAAGATTGGCACCTGAGCTAACATCTGTTGCCAATCTTTTTTTTTTTTCTGCTTCTCCCCAAAGCCCCCCAGTACATAGTTGTATATTCTAGTTGTAGGTCCTTCTGGTTCTGCTGTATGGGACACCGCCTCAGCATGGTTTGATGAGCAGTGTTAGGTCCACGCCTAGGATCCGAACCAGCAAAACTCTGGGCCTCCAAAGCGAAACACACAAACTTAACCACTTGGCCACTGGGCCGGCCCCCATAGTTAACACGTTTGATCCTTATGATAGCTCCATACAAATAAGTCAAACAGATGGTTATTCTCATTTTACAGATGGAAGAGTAGCCAAGTCTTAGAATATAGTTAAGTGACTTATCCAGAGTCATAGAGCTACAGAATGAAAGAGACAGAACTTTGAGCCTAAGTGTTCATTCTTCATATGCTGGAGCCTTCTACCATATCACATTAGAGTAAAGGCAAAAAACTCTACGTTTAAGGTGAGCTTTAGAAATGGCTAAGTGTTTAGTTTGATTGGACTATCATTAGGATGCAGGTTCTGAAAGAGTTGAAGATAAAGTGTAGTGTGGTAGGCAGAATAGTGACTCCCCAAAAATATCCACTTCCTAATTCCCAGAACCTGTGAATATGTTAGATTAAGTAACAAAGGGGAATTATGGTTGCAGGAGGAATTAAGGTTGCTAATAGGTAACTTGAAAATAGGGAGATTATTCTTGATTGTTGACGTGGGCCAGTGCCCTTAAAAGTGAAAGAGGGAAGCAGAGAAGAACTAGAGTCAAAGAAAGAGATAAGCAAGGTCAGTATGCTGCAAATTGAGGACTCAATCCTCCATTGCTGGCTTTGAAGATGGAGGAAGGAGACCTTGAACGTAGTTCGTGTCTAGAAGCTAGAAAGGGCAAGTAAACAGCTTCTCCTTTAGAACCTCCAGAAAGCAGTGCGGCCCTGAAAAACACCTTGATTTTAGCTAAGTGAGACCTATTTTGGACTTCTGAACTATAAAACTATAAGATAATAAATTTTGTTGTTTTAAGCCACTAAATTTATGGTAACTTGTTATGGCAGTCATAGGAAACTTAATACATGGAGGAAGCCTTTTACTCCATGGTTAAACTCCAGACCATCTCAATTCCACTGTTAGTGGTGGAAAGCCATGAAATATTCTTGAGGAGGCGTGTAAATAACTACTTTGATATTTGTTGGTTAGAGAGGAGAAAGATTGGAGGAAGAAAAACTAATTAAGATTCTATTATTGGTGCCGGGTACATTTCTTTTGAGACACTTTGGCCCCTTGGGGTAACACAGAACACCACAGATAAGTCTGGCTTGTAGAAGACCGAATATATCTCCCACTTAGTTTATACATCACTGAAAATCCCATTGCCATTGCAACATTTCAGCTCCTTCCCATGTCCCATGAAAAGTATAGAAAAGATGGGAGAATTGGTCTTCACAATCAATTTGCCTTGGAAATCTGACCCATTTTATTCTCTTCTTATGCTTTTTTTGTTATACCATAACCTAGTGTAAATCTAAAGACTGGAAAATTTCTAAGTGAGTCTGAGCTTTTATTTGATGCCTTAACACCTGAAGAACTTAGGTTTACACAAGCACGTGCTTTTTCAATCCATAATTATTATTTTTAAAGAAAACTTTTGTTCATCTCTTTGTAGGCATAAATCTATTCTATTCTACTATATCTGAGGTCTCCAGTAAAGAGAAAGAGTTAAGTATTGACAAAGCTCAAGAATCAGTTAAGATAACTGAAAGGGGCACTAATTTTAACACATTTTATACTAGTTAATATTGTTGCCCATGTTCTTCTTGTCAGGTTTTGAAATCAAAGGTCTTAAATTAGGCCAAACGTGTCTATGTTAAAATGGAATGCAAGATTTAAGACATTAAGACTCCTATTAGTTACTTTTAGTCATTAATTTTTTTTTAAGCTACAGAAGGTTCAGAGGTTTTTTTTTTAAGATGAACTATATGTTCATATTTATAACATTAATTTATGAACATTTACTAAAAACAAGTCGATCGTAATGAACACAGATATTTGATATCAGAGGCATGTTTGTCAGCGCAGTCTTTTAATAGGCTTAACATACAATTTATTTCTGTATTTAACTTTGACCAGAAAATATTTTAATGCATATGAGTATATGTGGTATAAATGATAACATTTTTAATTAAATAGGGGTGGCAGGAGCTTTATTCTGAGATATGTACAAACCTAGTAGCACAAATTAATGCTTCAGTGATCTCCATTGTATTCAGATTTGGCCCAACACATTTTGATTGTATATGTTTTTAACTATAGTTTTTAAAATAGCTAAGTATATTTTTAAAATAAAATTCAGATCAAACTTTTATGAAATCCCTGAGGATTCAGTTGGCAACACTGTAAAATGTAAAGTTTTTAGATTGGCTTGCTTTTAGATTTGAATCATAGTGAATAATGAACATGTAATGGTCATAGCTTTCTGTAAATTTTTGTCATTTGAATCACTGACTAACTTCTACAATACATGTAATAAAAATTTAGACAAATATTTTGGCTACAAACTGGTTTGCTAAATAATAGCTTGAATCATAGTCTGAGTCAAAAGCAACAGAGATGTTTCTTAGGGTACTGAGAGGTTATTTTTAGGAGCTTCTAAAATGTATCTTTTGTTTTGAAGGGTACTTTTTCTTTCCAGAAGTTTTAAGCCTTGGGAGAAATGATTTATTCTGAATTTATCACAAATAGTCAATGACTATATAAGTAAGTCCTGTTTGATGAATCATGCACTTTCAGTAAGAGGATCTTGAAAGCCTTTTGTAAAAACTAAGTCATCTAGACAAGAGGGATATCTAAGATAGAACCAAATTGACCTTTCCTTTATTTCAAATATGAAGGGAAATTGTTCCTACATATATTTCAACCTTTAATATACAGTTTTTCTAATTACTAGTAATATGTGGTTAATATATGTTCATTTGTTCATTCAACAGCTATTTATTTATATATATAAATAAACATTATAAAGAGACAAAGAGAAAAATACCCAAAAGCACAAAGGAAAGCAGAAATCACTCCGTAATCCCACCTTCTGAGGATAAACCCTAGGAACATCTGTTATATGTACATCCATGAACCTCTTGCTGTATGTCTATTACTCTTCTAATTTATAGAATTTTTTTTTCATTTTTTTGCTGAGGAAGATTTTTCCTGAACTAACATTTGTTGCCAATCTTAGTCTTTTTGCTTGAGGAAGATTCGCCCCAAGCTAACCTCTGTGCCAGTCCTCCTCTACTTTGTGTGTGGGTCTCTGCTGCAGCAGGGCCACCAAGGAGTGGTGTAGGTCCATGCTGTGAAACCAGACCCATTTGCCAAAGCAAGCCCACCGAACTTAACAGCTAGGCCACAGGGCCAGCCCCAAATTTATACAATTTTTAATAAAATGGATTGCTGCAAAATATGCTGTTTAATAGCTTGCTTCTTTTCATGCTATTAATTTGAAAAATTAAGAAAGTTACAATAAATATATTTCATTTAAAAACCTGAAGTTAAATTTGAAATAGATCATGGAAGCTAGTCCCCGCCCACCATGTAAACCAGAATTTAAATCCACTTTAAATTCTTAGCAATTTGGATTTTGTCTTCCTAACTTATAAAAATTAGTAATTTTAGCTTTACTTCGTTAGATTTAAATGAAATATAGAATTTACATTAAAATATTAAATTTAAATCTTAGATTAGTAATAGCTATTGTGTCAGGGGCTGATCTAAATACTGCTTCGTGTATATTAACTCCTCTATTCTATACTTCTACTCCCATTTTATAGAGGAAATTGAGGCACTGAGTCTTTAAATGAATAAAGTCATACAGCTAGTAAGAGGCAGGGGCAGATTCAACCCAGAACGTGTGACTCCATGATTCTGATCTCAACCACTCTGCTCTGCTGCCATCATAGCTTTTCTGGAAACTGTATTTTTAATTCAAACATAGTTTGAGTGATTTACCTAACATCAGTGATTTGCAATATAAAATTAACCATTGTAATACATTTAATAGAATTCTTTTTCTCTATGCTGCAAATATGCAAATCTTAGCAAATGAAATGTAATTTATTACCGCCCCATCTCCAGCATCTCTTGCTAATCTGTCTGCCCTGTGGACCTCCCTCATCCCACCCTATTATGCATGCCAGCTTCCGTCAGCTTTCGTGGGTTGCCTGGGTATAGGGGCGGTGAGGGTGTACCCACGAGCGCTAGGTGCGGGTTAGCGCTCCCAGGCTGTGCGGCGGGGCGGGGCCCTATGCTCTGCTGCGGAGTGCGGGTCAGGAAGCGGAGCGTGAAGCAGCTGTGTAATCCCCTGGACGCGGACCAGGGCGCTCCCCATTCCCGTCGGGGACCTGCTGATTGGCTGGGCGCGGGCACACGTGACCGACATGTGGCTGTATTGGCGCAGCCCGCCTGGGTGTCACTGGAGACGGAATGGAGGTGCTGCTGGGCTCGGAGATGGGGTAGGTGCTGGAGCCACGATGGCCCGGCTTGCTGCCGGGGGGAGAAGGAGGCGATTTTCCCTCGCACTGTCAGAAACTGGTGGCCTTTCTTTGGCACAGGGTCTACTGCCACATGCCAAGTTAGGAGGCAGGGGCGTCTCCCCCCCTCCCCCCTACTGCAGCACAGGAGATGGATTTCCTGTGCTTCTGATCCAGGGTTTTTGACAGAAGAGGAAGAAGGGGGGAGGGGTAGGAGTATTAAGGGGAGTCTGGTGAGAAAGAACTGTTTTTGAAGCCAGAAGGAGGTTTTGTTTTTATAATGCCTGTTGACAGAGTAGAGTGGAATAACAGTATCTAAGGAAACGGGTAGAGGACAACAAAGAATGGAGCATATTCATGGCAAGGAGCAAAAGCTCTAGCCCATTGAAAGGCTTCTTTTCCTCCCTGGCCACAAGGACACATGCAGCGGTAGCCAAGAGGGGATGCGAGCTGCTGCTGATGGCTGATGTCGCCCTGGTGGAAAGGGCTCCTTGAGAGAGGAGGAAGAGGAGGAGGCAGGTACTGCAGAGCTTGAGTGTTGGTTTTGGTTGATTGGTGAAATTTTGATCGCCAAAAGTGCTTGCTTTTGCAAAACATCTGAGTGAACTCCCTGTGAATAGGTGGCAAAAAGATAACAGTGTCTTTGTTAGTTACCAGACGCAGTGGTAGTGGCTTTTTGCAGATGACTGCAGCAGCGCTTTTCTCCCTCTGTTAGGCTGAAAGGACAACTGCAGAGGAATAAGAACCCTTGCAGCAATGCTGGTGGGAGAAGTCCATTTACAAGAAGCCGCAGTTTATCGTTGCAACCTGAATAGGAAAAAAATAATTCAGTTTTTTAAAGTAGGAAAAATATCAGCCTATGATTGTTTTGACAGTGGAATATATCAGACACTTTGATTCTGTATCACAAAAGAGATGCTCAAATTCTTTTCTTTAACGTAAATCCTATAGGAAATTTTAATAAATTATGTATGAAGCAGTGGATTTTTTCCTTTGTTAGTGTAGCTTTATGCCATTAATTAGGTTATTCAAGAGTAAATCACTTTATAATGTAAATTACTTTGTGAAAAATTGTAGTGATAGATTTTTCATAGGCTTAATATTTAGGATCTATATTAAGTAATTTTATGTTACTCTCTGGTCACTTTTAGATATCGTTGAGTAAAGTCTACAGGCAAACATTATCAATTAAAGCACCAGAGCTTTTCTTTTAGATGTATTTTTGTTTAGTGAGTACTTGTAAGATATACTTCTAATATAAAGTGTTTTTGTTGTACTTATTTTTTCCTTTCCTTAAATGTCTAAAAACATATGTTTTCAGATTGAGTATGATTTTAAATGCCTTGCCTTTATGCATATAAACGGTAGCCAGCCTGCCACACCTCCCTATTCCCTGAACAGGATGGCATTGGCTTTATAAAGCCCTCCAGGATCAGTGACAGTGTCTCTTAAATAGTGCTTATGTAATAGGAAGTCTTGAGAGAACCTATTATTTTGTTTCATTATTTTTTTTCAAGATAATAAGGAATTGGACTCGAGTAAATAAGCCTGTGTAAAGTTTTCTTTGACAAATTAAAGCAATTTAATGTTTATTTTAAAAATTATTTCTGCTTTAAGAATTGTTTGATCATGGATATTAAGGTTAATAGTCCTTAAGATCTCTTTTTAAAATCTGATGGAAACTGTAGCTAGAAATAAAGATGTCACGTTAAAATTCCAAATGAAATTTAATAGCTAATACCATTCAGTTCTTTGAACTCCTATTAGTATAGTTTTTGAGAGTTTATGCTTCTTATTTTTATATGAATTATCTCATTTTACTATTTAAACAGCTCAGTGTAGCATTATTTTCATTTTAAATGTTAGAGTACTCCTAATTAGGTATGTTGTGACTTTGTCCCAGGTCATGTATTGTATAATGATGTAAAGAACTTGTCTTCTGTTTTATTCTAACTCTATAAAACTACTACTTTAAAATGTCTCATTACGTAACATACAAATATTATATAATAGAAATTGTTTGGAAAGCCATATAAATCACTGAAAAATCATTTAGCAAGTGAAAAAGAAATCTTACTTGGTTATGAGTTTTAACTACGATTTAAGAATGCGTTGTAAAATACCAGGCAGCTGAGCAAATGGAGAGGCAGCAGTTTTCATAATGACATTCATAACATACTCTTTTTAGATCATCTTATTAATCATATGAACCCTTTTAAATAAAACAGCATTGGATTGAGATTTTTCGTAATTAAATACAAAATAAAGAACTAAAATAAGGAAAGTTGATTTTTTCCTTATAGTATGAATTACCTAATATAAGACTAAACTGTTGGCTTCAGTAGTCTTTGAAATTATTCATTGTTAACTGACATGGCCAGAATTAAGCTATTAAGGAATTCAAAAGTTAAATATTCGTAAGCATGCCTATGAACTGAATTCATATTATTTATTGATGTTTTTCATGCAATTAATTGCTCTGGTTTTATATTTTACCATTTGCTCTATTTTTTACTGTTACTAATTTCACATAATTTAACCAAACTTTTTATGTTAAATGTTTTATTTTTGTCCTTTCCCCTCTCCTTTTTTTTTGTTTTTTTTAAATTACAATATAAGTGAAACTTTACATTGCACACAAGATTGGATAGATGGGCTAGGGCATTATGATGTAGAAAAGGTGAATGATACTTGAGGAGATACGTTCTCTGCATATTTGAATACCTACTAAATGCCAGACCTGTGAAAGGTGCTGGAGAGTCAAATGAGACATGGAAACTAACCTCTAAGAAACTTAGAACTATGTGAAATGTCATTGCTAAACACTGATTGCTTTGGCTACTCCTAGGATCTTTAAAGGTTTATATCATCTAAAATATCTTCTAATTTAGAGGAATGTGGAGGTTTGCTCTTTGAAACACTGTACCTTGGAATCACAGATTTATAAAAAGCAAATTACTTTTGAAGTATTAAGTACGTATGTAAATGAGTAGGTTGAAGGTAAAATGAGAAGGTTAGAGGAAGTGATTTCTGGGTCTTCTAGTTCAAATAGTCAGTAGTCTGTGGTTCTTGATTTCTACTGGGCAACTGTTAGAAGGAAAAGGTACACCCACTCTTGGTATAGGTGGCATCTCACCTGTTATGAAATAGATATGTTCTTAAAAATTATTTCTGTAAATCAAATAACATCATCAGTCCATATAAGGCAGGCCTTCTTCCCTTCGTTCCCACTCCCCTTATATATAGTTATATATGAATAGACAGGGCGCCGGCTCCATGGCCTAGTGGTTAAGTTCGCGCGCTCTGCTGCAGCGGCCCAGGGTTAGGATCCTGGGCGCGGACATGGCACTGCTCGTCAGGCCACGTTGAGGCAGCGGCCCACATCCCACAACTAGTAGGACCTGCAGCTAAGATATACAACTATGTACAGGGGGGCTTGGGGAGACAAAGCAGAAAAAAAAAAAAGGAAAAGATTGGCAACAGTTGTTAGCCCAGGTGCCAATCTTTAAAAAAAAAAAAAAAAAAGACAAACAAATGTATTCTTCAGTATGCATTAATTCTTGTGAAATATTTAGCATCCTTGTCTTTTTTTTTTTTGAGCTGATGAAGGTTTTTTAATTGTAAACTTTAGATACGTAAAATTTACCATCTTAATCATTTTTAAGTATATATATAGTTCTCTGGCATTAAGTACATTCATATTGTTGTGAATGTACCAGCATCCCTCTCCAAAACTTTTATATTCCCCAACTGAAACACCTAACTGCTCATTTTCCCTTCCCTCCAGTTCCTGGAAACCTCCATTCTACTTTCTTTCTATGAATTTGACTTCCATCAGACTTCATATAAGAGGAATAATATAACATTTGTCCTTTTGTGACTGGCTTATTTCACTTAGCATAATGTCTTCAGGTTCATCCATGTTGCAGCGTGTGTCAGAATTTCCTTTTTTAATGCTAAGTAATATTCCTTTGTATATCGTATTTTATCTCTTCATCTGTTGATGGACACATGAGTTGCTTTTTTGGCTTTTGTGAATAATGTTGCTGTGAACATGGGTGCACAAATATCTGTTTGAGTTGCTGCTTTCACTTCTTTGGGGTATGCACCCAAATTTATGGTTTTAATTTGCATAATTTTTGAACATCTTTAACTCAATACTGTTTTTAAGATTTATCTATTTTACTTTATATTCATCTAGTTTGTGGTGCTGACTCTGTTGCATAGGGTTCTGTAGTATCTATCATTATTTCTCTAGTGATGGCCCTAGGCTTTTTCCAAATATTTTTTACCACAAACACTGCTGTGGTGTTCATCCTTATACGTGACTCCTTGTAGACTATGTTAGCTACATATCATATAACAAAATACTCCAAATCTTCATAGCTTAAACAACAGATATTTATTATTTTAGATGTTTTCATGGGGCAGAAATTCCAGAAAGTCTTAGCTGGGTGCTCTGGCTCAGAATCTCTCATGAAGTTGCAGTCAAGATAGCCAGAGCTATAGTCATCTGAGGGCTTGACTAGACTGGAGGATCCACTTCCAAGATACCTGACTCACATAGTCTGTTTCTCCTGGCTGTTGTGAAGAGGTCTCAGTCACTTGCTATTGGTCTCTTGCTGGGGCTTCTTGAGTGTCTCATGACATGGCATCTGGCTTCCTCCAATGTTTCCAGAGAGAAAGAGCAAGAAGGAAGCCGTTGAAGACATAGTCTCAGAAGCACACACCGTCACTTCTACCATATTCACTTCATTAGAAGTGAGTCACTAAGTCCACCCCACAAAAGAGATAAATTACACTCTACCTTTTGAAGGAGTAGAGTCAAAGAAATTGTGGATATATTTTAAGATCACTACCCAGACCAATGAGAAGATTTCACTGGAATTTATCCGTAGGAGAGGGATTACTAGATCAGAGGGCATTTTTTCCTGTTGCTGTTGTAACAAATTACCACAAACTTACTGTTTATAAAACAATTCAGATTTATTATCTTAAAATCCTATAGGTCAGAAGTCTGAAATGGTTTTCAATAGACCAAAGTCAGCATCGCAGAGGTGCTGTACTTCCTCTGGAGGCTATAGGACAGAATCCTTTTCCTCGCTTTTTCCAGCTTCTAGAGGCCACCTGCATTCCTTCGCTCATGGGTCCTTCCTCCATCTTCAGTGTCAGCAGCATACTAAATCTCTCTCTGACTCTGATCCTCTGCTTCTGTTGTCACAAAGCCTTCTCTGACTCTGACCCTTCTGCCTCCTTCTTATAGGAACCCTTATGATTACATTAGGTGCACCCATATAATCCTAGAAAATCTCCCCATATCAAGAATAACTTAATCACATCTGCATGGTTCCTTTAGCCATGAAAAGTAACACATTCACAGGCTTTAGGGATTACCAAGTGGACATCTTTGCTGGGTCCTTATTCTGTCCATTATAGGCATATACGTACAATTCTTTATTTTTTCAGGCATACACATACAATTCTTTATTTTTTTAATCTGAAATGTTTGTTTTGTGTGTGTTTTTTTTCTTTTTCTCCTCAAATCCCCCCAGAACATAGCTGTGTATTTTAGTTGTGCGTCCTTCTAGTTGTGGCATGTGGGATGCCGCCTCAGCGTGGTTTGACGAGCAATGCCATGTCTGCACCCAGGATCTGAACCAGTGAAACCCTGGGCCACCGATGCAGAGCACACGCAAACTTAACCACTTAGCCACAGGGCCAGCCCCTGTTTGTTTTTTTAAGTTATACCTTTGTGAATGAATGTTACTTTTTTGGGGTAAATTTAGATATTCATTTACCAGATTTGTTTAAAATATAGTATAGTATATAATAGTCATCAGATGGTAAGCAGATACTCATTGAAGAGTATTGAAATTTATTTTCCACTGACAATTTTTAGATTCTTGGTTTTATTATCATTTAATTTATGTCAGTATATTAACTACTTCTGACAGTCTAGTAGAAACTGAGAAACATTAAAGCAACATGGCCTTGTACCTTTTAGGTTTGCTATCACACCATTTCTGTGGGTACTCTCTCTAAACCTCGTCTTCCTTACACTCTGAAGCCACCTAGCCAAAGTCTGTATTTATGCTCTTACCTTCCTCTTTTCCCTGATTCATCCACACTGGATTTCAGCTAATTAAACTGCCATCTGTTCCTTCAAATATACGTCAGTTTCCAACCTCTGAGCTTTGATCATGCTGTTCCTTATTCTGAAACACCATCCACACATTTATGTCTGTTACAATAGTGCCATCTCTCAAGTCTCTTCTTAAATGGCATTTACATTCTGAAACACTTCTCAGCAAGGTGTGACTCCCATAGCACTCTGTCAGTGCTTTTGAACTCAAATTTGCCTTTGAATTATAGGTAATTTGTATCTTAGCCTGCGTTCCGTATAAGTCAGAATCTTGAGACAGGGCCTTGTATGAAAAATACTTTCTGTGAGAAGTGATCCAGGAACAGTAGAGGCCTAGAAAGAGATAAATAGTGAAGAAGGACAACCAGTATAAGCTTGTGTTCTCAAGTTGGCCACCGCTTTGGACAAGTGTGGCTTGATCTGCCAGGACTTTCTAAGGAACCATATGGAATTGTCCACCCAACGGAAAGAATTATATATATTAGCTCCCATTCTCCTTTAGTCAAGGATTGCTCCATCAGGTGTTCACTCTTTTATAGGTTGTACATGCATGAATGTTGGGGACCCACACTTGGGTGTCACAGATGCCCTAGGACAGAAAACAGAACATACCTGGTGGAGCTAATGTGCTGTCATTGGACATCTGCAGTGAGCTGATTGATGCAGCAGTGACTAGAGTTAAAGTGAGCCAAGAGAATGTAAAGTGGGACACAAATGTCTGATATATTTGTATACTGATTCTGTTTACTCTTTCTGCTGGAATATTACACCTTTGCTATATAATAAGACACTTGAGAACAAGGAACATGTCAATTTACCTTCCTGCCTGTATTAGTCTTGTAGGACTGCTGTGACAGAGTACCACAGACAGGTGGCTTAAAACCATAGAAATCTATTCCCTCTCAGTTCTGGGGGCTAGAAGTCCAAAATCAAGATGTCAGCAAGGTTGGTTCTTTCTGGAGACTCTGAAGGAGAATCTGTTCCATGCCTCTCTCCGTACCTTCTGGTGCTTGCTGGAGATCTTTGGCGTGGCTGATAAAGCACTGTTTCTGTTGATTCTTGCATGTGTTTGCCCTTTTGTGGCTGTCTCTGAGTAAAGCATTTTGGGAATTACAAGAGCTAAGTATTAGATATAAACCTTGTCTTAAAGGTGGAGAAACAAAACTCACCAAAGTTAAGTGGAATAGTTAGAGAATAATAAAGCCAAGTTGTATAGTATTTACTGTACAATCAGCAGAAGACTCATTCTTGGCTGGAGAAGACAGGAAGGTTTTATGTAAAGCAACAGAACTGGGCCTTAAAGGATGGGGATATGTTATAGCAAAGCAGAGGAAAAAAGGATGGGGCATTCAAAAAGGAGATGAATTATGAGCAAAAGTACAAAGTAGTTTCTATGGAATAGTGAGGAGGGACTTAATGAAGGAGGAGGATTATATTGGGACCTAATAGAAAATAAGTTTGGAAGTTAGACTGTTAACAGATATAAAAGGTCTTGAAAGCCACATAAAAGTATTATTGTGTGGTCTTTAAGAGCCTGAGCATTAGAAACAAATATGAATTTGAATCCTGGCTTAGCTACTTGATCTGTGTTCTTCGGAAAGTTATTTGCCATTTTGAAGTCCCATCTTTGTTAACTCTAAAATGTAAGTGATACCTACCACCTCACAGTTGTAAAGATTAAATGAGATATATGTAAGGCACTTATAGTACATGGCATATTATCAGTATGCAATAAATAGTTGGCTTTCTAAATTTCATATTTCAGATACACAAAAAAATAAGTCCATATATAGAGACTTTAAATAATATGCTACAGTCAAACAGGTATAGAACTTTGTACATACACGTTTTCTGTTTTTTAAATTTCAGTGGGATGTTTATGAAAATTAGTCATGTTCTTGACTACAAGGCTAACCTTAAAAAGTTCTAAGTAGTAGTGGTTTTGTAGGCACCAATTTTCAATCAATCTAAAAACAATAAGTCAATGTCAATAAAAAGATGACTCAGAAGTCATTTTATACACCTAACTATTGAGAAGGATTTTCACTGTATCCCCTAGATCAAAGAGGAAATCAAAATTGAAATTATGAATTATCAAGAAATACAGAGGAAAACACTTCATGCTAAAACCTATGAAATATGGACAAGGCTGTACTAAGAAAATGAATATCCTTAAACGTTTATTTTATTAAGGAAAAACTGATAAGTGAACAGGTAAATAAAGTACAGGAATAAATGAATTAATATTCTGTTTAAAATAATAAAGAACAAAATAAACCAATGGAAAATAAGAGGACATAATTAATAAAGATAAATGCAGAAATGAATAAAATAAAAAAACAAAGTAATGGAAAGAATATGTAGCACCAAAAGTTAAGTTTTTAGTAAAGATCAGTAAGATAAGTGAAATCCAACAAAGCCTGATTAAATGAACAAAAGACAAAACAAAAGAGGATGAATGGGAGAGGAGACATTTAAAAATGAAAACATGCACAGTTCTCTGGTAATACGCTTGAAAAGCTAGAGAAAATGGATAATTTACTGGTGAACTATTAATGAATCAAATCGATACAAGATGAAGAAAACATGAGAAGACTTAACCACAGAAGAAACTTTAAAATACATAAAAATCTTTCCTCTAAAAAGGCACCTTCTGATCTGAATTCTAGCCGACTTTCAAAGAACAGATAATTTTACATTATATAAAATTAAGATGAGAAGCCTGTTATCAATTCATTTTATAAACTTAGCATAAATGTAATTCAAAACCTTATTTTAAAATACTATAAGAAGTTAAAACTGTGGTTTCTCTTATAAAAATTCCACATGAAAAACTGAAAACTGAACAAACTAGTAAAGTAATAAAACATGAATAAGTAGGATTTATTGCAGGAATGGAGGATGGGTCAAAATGAGAAAATCTTAGAATTGACAGCATCAACAAATTAAAAGAAAAAACTATAATGGTATATGTTATATCAAAAGGTGCTGTGAAAACATTGAGAAGCCACTCCTAATAAAATATTTAAAATAAAAGGAAAATACATAAACATATTAAAAATATTTGCTGAAATCTAAGAGTAAAACTATTACATGGTGAAATACTAAACTATTCCGATTAAAGTCAGGAATAAGATCACTATTGTTCAACATAATTTTGAAGTTTCAAGCTAACAATAAGAGAACAAAAAGAAATATGGTACAAATATTGGGAAAGGAGACAAAATTATCTTTACTTATGTATTATATGGTTGCATACCCAGAAAAACTTTTAGAACTCATAGGATAATTTTATAAGGTGACTGCACAAGAGATAGATATTAAATAAAATCAGTAGGTTTTATCTGTACTAGCAATATCTGGTATGGAATGGTGGTGTTTCATTCACAGCAAATCAAACAACAAAAAACTCAGAAATAAATTTGTTGCAAAAGGCATAAGACCTTTTCTTGAAAAAACTGGAAAATGTGATTGAAGGACCTGAATTATTCATGACGCAGAGAGGTAAGATTTAGTGTCATAGAAATGTAATGTTTCAAATTAATATGAACGTAATGCAGTTACACTTCTAAGTATACATGAGAATTTAGCATAAGAGATACATTTCCGTTCAGTGGAAAAGAAACTGTTTGTTAATAAATAGTGCTGATGTAATTGGTTATCCATATGGAAGACAATAAAGTTAAGCCACTGCACTCATACCATATAGAAAAATAAAAATTTTATGTGAATTAAAAATCTTAATGCAAAAATAGAATTTCTGATGCAAGCTAATACATTAATCACTCACATTTTTCACCCCTTTCTCCTATGACCCCATTAAAGTGGGAGTAAAAAAATAAAAAAGGATAGGTGTTTACAATGCCAAAGAATGAGAGGGAGCCAAACTGAGATTGCAACAAATTTCTGGAAGATGAAGAAATTGTGGAAATTAAAAATGATTGCTGAAAAACGGTAAAGGATCTTAAGACTTCGTAGTTCTCTGTTCTTTCCAACATAGCAGGTTACTCCTGTTATTTAAATGTAAAATACTAATTTTGAGAATTTCTCAATAGTCTGAAATTATTTGGGCTACCTTGGGGTGTTTGAAAACAAGAATTGGAAATTCATGGCCAGAAGTTAACCAACTGCCACTGATTTTGTAAGCAAATTTCAATTGGAGTAACAGTCATGCTCATTTATTTAGGTATTGTCTGTGGCTGCTTTTCTGCTACAGCAATAAAGTCAGGTAGTTGTGACAGAAATCATCTGGCCCACAAAGCCTTGTTTCTTATCTGACCCTTGCAGAAAATGTTTGCCAAGCCCTGCCTCAGGTAATTTTGGTGGTCATCTTGGCTTGCTCTCACTTGGGATGGGCTTGGGTGAAGTCCAGCCAATGTGTGTAGCAATTTACATAATGTAAGGAAAGGAAGGAGTGGGGAAAGAATATAGCAGATAGGACACTGAACGTCACCACCTATGGGGCCTTAATAGAGAAGAGGAAGAGAAGTAGAATGGAGGATAAGGCCCTACATTGGTTGTTGAATAAAGAGAAAAGAATTAAAAACAGGTGAGCTGCATTCTGCTTAGAATAAAAAACTTTTTTTTGTATGTTGACTTTTTATCCTATAAACTTGTTAAATTTTTGTATATAAGATTTTTGTTTTGTTTCTTCCTTTCTCATCATTATTCTTTCCTTTTAAAAAACTTACGGTGCTAGTTAGGACTTCCAGGATTGTACTGAATAAAGGTAGTAATAGTAGACATCCTTATCTTGTTCTTGATTTTAAAAAGAATGCCTCTAAAATTTCACTATTAAGAATGATGTTTAGGGGCCAGCCCCTGTGGCCGAGTGGTTAAGTTCACATGCTCTGCTCTGCTCGCCCAGGGTTTTGCCAGTTTGGATCCTGGGCACGGACCTAGCACTGCTTATCAAGCCATGCTAAGGCAGCGTCCCACATAGCACAACCAGGAGGATCTACAACCAGAATATACAACTATGTACTGGGGGCTTTGGGGAGAAGAAGAAAAAAAAAAGGAAGATTGACAACAGATGTTAGCTCAGGAGCCAGTCTTTAAAAAAAGAAAAGTAGAGGAAGGTGGGCATGGATGTTAGCTCCAGGCCAGTCTTCCTCAGCAAAAAGAGGAGGATTGGCAGCAGATGTTAGCTCAGGGCTAATCTTCCTAAAAAAAAAAATAATAATAAAGATTTTTAAAAAATGATGTTTATTGTAGGTTTTTGGCAGCTTCCCTTCTATTTCCAGTTTATTAAGAATTTTTATCTTAAACAGATAATGACTTTTATCGTGTTTTTTTGTCTATTGAGATGATCATATGGTTTTTCTTCTTTAATATTTTAATGTAGTAAATGACACATACAAATGATCTAATGTTAAACTATTCTCCTTGCATTCCTGGAATAAACTCAGCTTGATTCTGTTGTAGTTTCTTTAACTGTACACTTTTTCCTAATACTTTATTTAGGATTTTTAATCAATATTCATGAATGATATTAGCCTTAATTATTCTTTTTCACACTACCTTTGATTTTTATACCATGATTATATTGGCCCCATAGAATGTATTGGAGAATATTTCCTTTATTTGTGTTCTAGCAACAGTTTGTATAACATTGGAATGATTTGTTCCTTGAAAGTTTGGTAGAAAGTGTCTGTAAAACCATGTGGATCTGCTGTTTTTTGGTGTTTGGAGGAGGAGGGGGAAAATAATTACCTACTGTTCCAATTTTTCAATAGTTAGAGAACTATTAAGGCTTTCTATTTCTTCTTGAATCAATTCCCCCCTCCTCAGAATTTTGTTCATTTTATATGTTTGGGCTCTTCTCTCTCTTATCATGTTTAGTCTTTCAAAGAACCAACTTTTTGCTTTGATCTTCAAACTCTACAAAAGGGTGTACAATGAAAAGGAGGGCTGCTTCTCAGCAGACCTCAGACTTTTGTTTCAGAGGCAATGATTGTTTTTGTATATCCTTTCAATGGCATTTTTTATCTTTATACAATCCTCTTACTTTTACTACAATAGGATGGACCATATGAGATGAAGTGATTTGCACTCTCCTTTTTTTGTCCCCCCCCTTTTTTTTTTACAACCCCATTCTTTTTTTTCCCCTGCTTTTTCTCCCCGAATCCCCGCAGTACACAGTTATGTATTTTAGTTGTGGGTCCTTCTAGTTGTGACACATGGGACGCTGCCTCAGTGTGGCCCGACAAGCGGTGCCATGTCGGTGCCCAGGATCTGAGTCGTCGAGACCTTGGGCTACCAAAGTGGAGCGGTGAACTTAACCACTCAGCCATCGGGCCGGCCCCAACCCCATTCTTTTTAATGCCAAGGTCATATTCCACTCCGTGGACGTACTCTATTTAAAAGTAGTTATGCTTGTATACCAAATAAAAACTTTCCCATTTGTTTGAAGTAACCTAAGAACCCATTTTTTTACTCCTATTCTAGTAACAGATATCATTTCAGAGAATTCCAGTTGGTCCTCCGTGTGCCTTACACCCACTGACAAATTAACTAAAATTAAAATGTTCATTGCACTGTAACACCGTCCTTGGAAGAGGGTATGTTCCATTTAAATATCTTTAATTAGAAAACAAAACTGTTTCCATAACTTAAATGCCATGTAATGTTCTTAAACACTTAAACCTCTGTTCCTTTTGTGATTTATCCTAGTGTGTAGTATGAGGAATAAATGGAATTTTATCTTTTTCCTCATAACTGTCCTGTTTCCCAGTGCCACTAACTTGAAGTCCATCTTTTCACACGTGTTTGAGATTCTACCTTTGTCATTACTAAATTTACATATATTTACTTCTGAGTTTTTGTGCATGTGTGTTCCTATGACTGATCTGTTCATTTGCCAATGCATAGTTTTTTAAAAACGTTTTATTTTTAAATAACTTTGGACTTACAAAAGAGTTGGGAAATTGTGCAGCAAGTTCCAGTTACCCTTGATGCAGCTTTCCCTATTGTTAACATCTTACATATCCCTAGTACAATGATCAGAACTAAGAAATTAACTAATTGGTACAATCCAGTTAACTCTATACTGTTTTATTTATAAAGGCTTTCTACAATATTTTAGTATGTGGTAGATCTACTCCTGTGCTTCTCTCTTCTTATTTTCTTGTTTTTGCCTGTTTGTTTTCTTCAAATGTCTAACTGCAGAAACAGTATAAAAACAAACTTTACATAGTATTTTTACTGGGAATGTGTAAAATTCATAACTTAGGAAGAAATGACATCTTTATAATAATGAATCTTCATGTACATGAACAAGGTATGTCTTTCCTTTTGTTAAAGTCTACCTTTGTGTTTTATAGTTTTCCTCATATATGTTTTGGATACTTTTTCAGTTTATGCCCAAATATTTTACTATTATTTTAAAATTATAAATGGGATTTTTCCTTCCATTTCATCTTCTATCTGGTTTTGTACATATAAAGGAAAGATTTCTGTCTATTTTGCACTACCCTACATTATGAAATTATCATATTATAGTAATATTTAGTTCTTTTGGATTTTGCAGGTATGTAATTATATCATCTGCCAATAGTATTCCCTTCTAATTTCATTGTTTAACTTAATTATGTTGGCTAGTATTATGAATAATAGAGTGGTAAAAACGGGCTTTCCCTGACTTTAGGAGTATATCTAGTGTTTACACGTTAAGTATGGTGCTGGCCTTGGGGCTGATGTATATATGATGTTAAAGAAGGGTCCTTTTATGTTCAGTATTTTCAACAAAAATGAGTATTGAATTTGTAAAACATCTTTTCTTCATCTTTGGCATGATCATATTTTCTTTTCTCTGTCGATCTATTAAGATATTAAATGATAGCGATTGTCTAGTAGTGATTTTTATTGTAAATTTTAGATTTTCCATCTCTTTTTTGGGTTGGTTTTGATAAATTGCATTTTCTAGTAAATTATTTCATTTACGTTTTCAAATTTATTTGCATAGAATTCAGCAAAGTAGTCTTTCATGATTCTTTTGGTTTCTTTTTTTATTGGTATTTTTCCTCTTATTACCACCTAAAAGTGCTGGCAAGAACATCTTTTTTTCTTTTTTTTAATTCATTAAAACAAAACAGTAAAAGCAGCTTGACTAATTTTAAACAAAAAGTGGTCGCGAACTTCTTAAATTAGTAATAGTGAATCCCTCCACATTTAATTCTAATTGAGCATCCCTTCCCTGCCTGAAATTTTTCTGCCTTCTTGCATTAATTTCTTAGGATACTTGTTAATTTGTTTTCCAGTAAGCATTTGGATAAGAGTTTAGATAACAGTCCTTTTGCTTTCTGCTCTACCCTACTCTATTGAGGTGGGCATCTCTTTGGTGGTCATCTGTACTACAGAAAAACAAATGGGGATGTTTGCATACTCTCAGTAAACTGAAAGATTCAGAGGTTTTCCCCATTTCCTAAGATAAATTTTGATTTTTTTTAATGCTGTTGAGTGACTTGTAGTTAAGATATATTTGTATGAAATTCTTGTGATTGTTTATACATTTTTACATTCCAAAGTAAATTTAAGATTTCTCGATTTTGCATAAAGCAGTTTTGAGTTAGAGAGGGATGGCTGCAACATCCTAAAAGGATATGATAGAGTATTACTCCAGGAAACATCTTATTTTTCCCATAAAATTATATGAAACACCCTGCTTTCTAGAGCAGAAATGACTTTAATGATTATGATTCTGGAGGGGAAAAAAAGATCATAGAATGTTTTAATTGTCCATCTGAGGCCTTGTATTTTTTTCCCTCCAATAAAGAGCACCTTTAGTCTCTGCTTCTCTTGTTTTTAAAGATCGGCACCTGAGCTAACAACTGTTGCCAATCTTTTTTTTTTTTTTCTGCTTTTTCTCCCCAAATCTCCCAAGTATATAGTTATATACTTTTTTTCAGTTGTGGCATTTGGGACACCACCTCATCATGGCCTGATGAGCCATGCCATGTCCGTGCCCAGGATCCGAACCAGTGAAACCCTGGGCTGCCAAAGCGGAGCGTGGGAACTTAACCACTCGGCCATGGGGCCAGCCCTAGCCTCTGCTTCTCTTGCCCATCTGGCTCTTTTGCAAATATGTAATGTTATACCCTCTATGTCTTAACATACCTATGTGTGTCTGTCTCTTTCTTTGTGTTATTACCCTTCCTCTTATTTTGTTTTATCATTTTAGTGTAAAGTTACCTGTTAAAATTTTGTTTGAAATAAAGAATTTAGAGTTTACGCTGATAAATTCTGACAGATGCCACCTCTATCACATGGTTTTTAATGTGCCATATACTTCCAGACCTACTTATTATTAGTATGATGTAAAACAGAAAAATGATCACACCTGTGAATTTCTCCTTCACTTTTGAGATGTCTCTTCTGTCCTTTTCAGGAGGGTGAATTACTTCGCCTCTTGACCATTGGTGGAGGGATAGGGGCTTATAACAGTAGATCAACATTAAGTTCTTAATAAGGAAGTTATGCTACATGCATATTTTCATAATGTAACTTAGGTTTACTTGCACTTTTGTTTTTCAGCCTGCCTTTTGTTATTTAATTCTAATAGTATCCCTGTAAATTATGTAAGAGCAGGTGGTAAATGTCCATTTTACAGGTGGTAAAGTGAATTAAAATGAAGGGGGAAAGGTCAAACCAATGCCAAACCTGAAGTTCAGACCCAGGTCTCCAAATACAAGTCTAGGGCTCATTGTTTTGAATCATAAAGTCTTTTGTGAGTGATCTCCACTTCCCAGGACCCCCTTTCCTCCCCAGGTGACAATGGCTTGCACCAGCTTTGTCATTGACTCTAGCCATTGGAGAACTGACTAGACCTGAGTCCCTTGGTTTCCCTTGTTAGGGGCCTTGCAGTTGCTGAACTCCAATATTGTCGGGACGAGCCACTGTTATAACCTGTCTGCCCTATTTTGCATAGTGGATTTTATTACAGAATCATTTTTTTTATGTTAAGATCTTTAAATATTGCTTAAGTACAAACTTTGTAGTACTTTCTAGCTCTTAAAGAATTAAGATAAGCAGAGTTTTATTGATTCTAAAGTGAGTTTGGGATTAAACTAAAAAGAGAATCTGGATCTTCTGAACTTAGTCTTAATATAACTCCTAGCCTTCTTTAATTCTTCATGCCAAGGGCCTCTTATTTCCTGGCTATCTTCTATACCTTTCTTTTTTCCCTCTTCTTTCACAGTCATATAATTAACTGGCAGACTCTGCTTCACTTCTCTTTGACAATCTCTACTCCTAAAATCATCCATTTTCCTTAAGTGTCTTTTGGCCTCAATCTGAGTACAGTGGGTCCCAGACCTCATAAGCTGTAGCATGGCCTATTATATTCATCTTTTTGAATAAATTTAATAGAACTTTATATTAGTAATTCTTATTTATCATCTTCCTAGCAAAAAGATTTGAAGTCTCAATCTAATGCTGTCTTTTGTGTCTGTTTTGTTAAATGGCTGCCTTTTAATGAGGCCTTCTTGGAACTTCAAACTACTACCCCATGGATGATATTTAAGGCTAGTCTTTTATCAAATGAAAAGTGATGAAATGCAATGCCTAATCTTATTAATCCATTCTCGCTCTGAAATTCTGTGACTGTTGGACAAAATCCAGAAATAAATTAATGTTATTAATATAAATAAATTTCTTATCAGTGATTAAATTTTGTAAGTTTTGCCTGAAAGACCAGGAAAAATATCTTTAAAACCTTGACAAAATTCTAACCTGATAGAAATCTCATCTACTGTGAAAAGGCAAGTGTATTCAAACACTACTGAAGTTCTCTTCTATGTTAGTCTTATTTTTCTTTGACTAAGATGCCAGTGTTTCATCCTCTTAGAACGATGCTGCTACTTAAACAATATTGTTTTGAGGCTGAAACTAGCATATTAACACAATTATTATTATTATTGTCTCAAGAGTTTTGTTTTTTTATCCGTTTCTTTGTAAACAAGCAGCCACTATATTTTTTAGTAGTGAATTTCAAAATCCTTTTTAACCTTATAGGTCCAAGGGTAGCCAAGGATGGCTGCAGCTTCATATGATCAGTTGTTAAAGCAAGTTGAGGCACTGAAGATGGAGAACTCAAATCTTCGACAAGAGCTAGAAGATAATTCCAATCATCTTACAAAACTGGAAACTGAGGCATCTAATATGAAGGTATCAAGACTGTGATTTTTAATTAGTTTATCCACTTTTATTCAGTATTCCCTCTTGTAAACTGGAGTTAGATACTTATTTAAAAGTGGATTTTAAGTTAAGCATTAATGTGTAAAAATTTTCTTGCAGAAGTTCACATTTATACTTTTAAATAAAATGTAGTGAATTCATCCAGTGAATCATATAAAGAAAATAGGTGTAAAACCCCAATGAGTAGTTGTTAGTTATTTTTAGGCTTAAAAATAAGAGACCAACTTCAGCATCACTACAGTGAGGCTGGGTATTCTGTGTAATTCATAGAAACTAGCCTCATGTCTTTAGAATATATCTCAATTATTAAATACAGCCTTCCTTTCCACCTACCGCAGATCTTGTCACCACTTAAGTGTCACATTGATAGATGATAAGAAAATCAGGGTGCCCTAGTGGGAAGAGTCCTGACGTGAAAGTCAGTACCTGGGCCTATTCCTGGTTTTGCCACAAGCTGAGCTACGTTACCTTTGGGTACCTGTCTGGACTTAATTTTAAGTTGCCCTTTCTGGAACATGCAAGCATTGCACTACTGGCCTAGAGAATTTCCATGGCACCTTCAAGAAAATTGGTTTGCCAAATAGCATTGAAAAGCTGTGATAACCTCCAAGAAAAGTTATAAAATATTCATTCTACAGTGGGGGGAATATGTTCTAATTTCAAAATAATTGAGGTTAAAACTTCAGCTGTTTTAATTTCGTTACTCAGGCTAGATTCTCTTCTCACTAAATTTAATAACTTTATAGAATTGGAGATCATCAAGAAAACTGTTACCTCCTTCCCTTTTAAAAAATTCTTCTTGCTTTGTGTTGTTTCTGCCTCCAGGCTATTTTAACATCTGGGTTCCTGACCCTGTTCTTCCTGTCTGTTCACTACTCCTATTCCTTATTCATTTCCTGTTCTCTGCGAGTTCTTTTTCTGTGCATTTTGAGGTCTCCCTTATTCTTCAAGCTTCTGTATATCACTAAAGAGTTTTTGCTCTTCTTTTACCCTTTGTATTCCTATCATAACAGTTCAAGCTTTTACTCATATATACTATTCTATCTCTATCTATCTATCTATAGACCTTTTCTACTCTAATTGCCTATTTTTGTAGTAAAAGCTGTCCCCAGCAATGACAGATCTCTAAAATATCTACCTCAAATCCTTTTGAAAATATGGTAGACTATAAAGAAACATTTTTTCCTTACCGCAAACTATGGGTAACCTTAAAAATAGCCAAATCAGTTACCTAATAAGTTAAAAAAGACTAGTTTGGTATTTTAACACTGATTAACAGAATATATCTAAAATTGTTGTACATGGTGTGTTTTTTAAAAAGTTTTAAAGATACAAAATAAAAAATTCCCAGCAGAACTATTCTTTCGTCTAATTTGGAGGTAGATTTTGCAAAGAACTCCTCCTGGCAGGCCTATCTGGATGTCTGTTTTGTAGTGGAGAGCTCTGAGATGGCTTTTTAAGTTTTTGTTTAACTACTTGAGCAAATTCAAGTTTCATTTTGGGGAGACATTTTAACCTACCCTTAGATCCATTTCCATGCTACAGTGGAATGTCTCTCAGAGAAACGTTAAAGTCAGACCCTTAAATGTCTACAGTGGAATATCAGGTTGACCACTTATCTGTGTCATATAATATATATCGTGAGTATCGGCACTTAAAATCTATCTGAATTCAACTGTGAATTGGTTATTATTCAGCACATGCTTCTATAGACACCCTTGCAAATCCATCCACCTGTTTCTTTAGGATTTGGCTTATGGTGTCATAGCAATTACAACTTTATAATGAAATTATTCATATATCTCTTCCTTAAGAGGCTTTAAGCTGTTAAAGAGCAGGAACCATGACCTGTTTATGTTGTCTTAGAATATTGATTTGTGAAAAGACTTGGAAACATTGCTGCTGCCTATGTTGGATTAAAATTAATCCAAAACAATGAGCATTTCCCAAAAAAATTACTTATTAGACTTTGGAATACATTATATAATATTGAATCATGTTTCCTGATCTTTAACCTACTTATCCCAAAGAAAGGCAAGGTGTGTCTCCTCCAGCTGGATGTTTTTAGGATACCTGAAATTTGTGCAGTAGTACCATCTAGTGGCAAAAGAGAATACTGCTTTCCTGTTGATTACATGACACTGATACACACTATAACAGTATTTTTGTGTGTATATGACAATCAGGGAAATATGTGTACAACAGTTAGGGTAATGTGAACACTGTATATTTGAAAATATTAAAGAAATGTTTGTTTTTTTTTAAGTATGATGATGGCATTGTGATTGTGTTAAGAAAGAATCCCTGTTTAAATATACATATTGAAATTTTTACAAAAGAAATGATACAATGTCTGAGATTTGTTTTCAAAACAAATCTGAGTGGAGGGGAGGAAATGGAGGAAGTGCATATGGGTGTAGATGAAACAAGACCATTAGTTGATAATTATTAAATTGGGTTGTAAAGGTACATGAGAATTTCTTATAACATTCTCTATACTCACGTATTTTTGTACGGGTTTTGTAAATACGTATACTTATGTACTTATTATGAAATTTTCTGTGATAAAAACATAATAAAATAAATTACAGATTTCATGGGATTTGGATGATAAATTACAGATTTCATGGGATTTGGATGACCTAGAATCAGATAAATACAGAAATTGTACTAAATTTAAAAAGATTATGTACTGTGTTTTTTACTCCAGGGCTAAAACTCAGCTTTGATTGACTTTAAAATGCTGAGCCTAGCAACAAGATAAATATGGTCATCTAGAGATGTGAAGCATTTAAACTGAGAGATAGCTGGGTATAGAAAAAATTGTCTGTAGACAAATTAGTAATGAACCATTTGTATCTTTGCTGTATTTTGACAAAATGAAATATTTATAAATTGCTCTATAAACTGTAGAACCATATACATGTAAAGTATCTTCTATTTTCAGAGTGTAAGAAAAAAAGAAATAAAACTTCAGATTGACACGTTTCATAATTTATTTTGAAGATTTAGTTATCAAGTGTACTTGTATCTGATAATGAAAAGAATCTGTAACTATGATGTATTGAGAAAAATAGAAGTGGGGCAAGTAGTAACCCCCTTGAAATCTCACAGTTGCTCATTGATAAATATTTTCTATTCACTGATATTACCACAGTACATTTCTTCTCTAAAAAGCAATTCTATAATGTTTCTAAATTCTTAAAATGTTTTAAATAATGTATGATTATATAAAGTAATTATTTTTTAAAAATCAAAAGCTTCAAGAATTTATAAATACAAATAAATGTTGGCTCCTTCAAAATTACGTATTAATTTTAAAAGCTGCCATTTGTCAGAAGATTTTTTGAAATATTTTATTTGGAATTGCTTGGCAGTTCTGTTGCATTTTCTTTTAAAAACTCTTTGAAATTGAGGAGGGCTTCTTTTAGGGTATACGCAGCCCCAAGCAATAAGTGCTACTACAGCAACTGGAAAACACTGTGTAAAACACAAAAATCCTACTTTAAAGACATTGGAGGACTGTGGAAGTATCAAGGATCGTATTAACTAAAATCCCAAAAAGGAAAGAGCTCTTTCTAGATGAGCTGAGAGTTCTAGTGATTCTCTTCCTCAGAGGTATTTGTTAATTCTGGGTTCCAGCTGATATTCATCATCAACGCAGGCAAACAGACTCCATTGGAGGAAAGAAAGTATTGGAGGTCTTGACAGATGTGGGTGGATGTGAAGTATTGACATTTAGATGAGTTCTAAATGCATGGCTAGTTTTCCCCATGGAACATTGGCTGGGTCTCGTGGTGAAGAATGCCGGGAATGGACTAGAAGGCAAAGTCCTGCTAGAGGAAAGACACATTGCTTTCACGCAACAGGTCTCCTCCTCAAGACGTTTCCCACATTTTGAACTTTGTGGAGCAAGAGGTTACTGACTTAAGCTCATAGCCTCCAAGGAACAGAAATTTTAGGGCTAAGGAGTCAGGTGCCACCTGAGAATAAGGCTGAGCTGGAAGACAAAGTAAAATATTCCATAATCTTGCAATGCTTGAGAGACACAGACCTACTATAGAGGGAAGGGGCCTGTATCAAACATGGCTGGTTTTCCTTTCAAGGTAAATTTCAGATTTTGGAGCTGTGTAGGGTAGGAGGCTAAGGGCTGAGCAAACAGAAACCTGTAATATTTTCAGTCTAGATTGTGAAAGACACACTCAAGGATCTTGTCAAACCAAATCAAGAGATGGATTTAGATGGAAAAGGAATAATGACATTAGAAGTCAGGAGGCAGTGAGCATGCAGTCATTTGAATATCTGCTGAATGTGAATTAGCACTTTAGTAGAATAGACTTAGATGTGCTATAGAAAGGGTTGAATGTTTATTAGGGTGTTAAAACAACATATTGTAATGTGTTAATTTGATGTTTTTCATGGTCATGTTCGTGCAAGCTTAAGAGACATGGATTCTAAACACCCAACTGAGCCAGGGCAAGTCTGAGTCTCAGTTGATCTATCTGAAAAATGAGAATAATCCACCTTATTGTATTGTTTCAAAGTTATAGATAATGTATCTTAAGTGTTCCATATAGTATCTTACGCTGAGATTCACCATAATCACCATTATCACGAAATATAACTATTATTTTTGTTGGGGTATATAATTTAAAATATTTTATATATATTACATAAGGCCTCTAGGAGTACTAAGTTATGGCAGCTATTGAGCAGCAGTTTATGCAGGGGACAGAGGAAACCCTTATCACAAATGCTGACGCTCACAGAAATTCACTGATTCCTGGTTCTAGGTAAATGTAAAGGTAGAAGAGAGAATAAAAATAGTTGTATTATTTATAATTAGTAGTAGGTAATATATGAATAGTGCTTTACAGCTTATGATATGTTATCAGATTGATCTGAAATAACTTTTTTCCCTGGCATACCAAAGTGCCAGGAAACTTAGAATCACGTCTTCAAGAAGTTTTTTAGAATTTTGTCATGTTCATGTATTGTGTTCTTTTTTACAGGAAGTACTTAAACAACTACAAGGAAGTATTGAAGATGAAGCTATGGCTTCTTCTGGACAGATTGACTTATTAGAGCGCCTCAAAGGTAGATTTTTAAAAATTGTTTTAAAATAATTTTTTAATCTCCAGTTGTCACCTTTAGGCATTTATATCCAAGTATAGCTTCTCTTGATTTGGGTGTTGGTATCAGTTTCTTGGTATAACAGCGTTAATCGTTAGGATGTAATTGTTAAAGTACAAAAATGTAAAAAGTCCATTTGTTATTTCTTCAGTTAAGCATTTAACTGGTTTTGAATAAACTATTTTAGATCCCGTCCTTGGTAATTTTCAGCTTTTTTTAAAGCTCATTGCTGTTCTGTGAGTCACTAAATAGACCTTTAGTAAGCTGTGTGCCACAGATAGCCCATTGCCTCATTTGAAGTAGTGTCCTCTGTTTCATCCAGGATAGAAATGCTTTATCTTCTCACGTATGTAAGCTGATTTTAAGCCCTTTATAGCAGACTTGTGAAAGAATATCTTTCTCACTTTGTTGCTTCAAAATTCCAGTGTCAAAACAGGGAAAACGCTTAATTTTATGATTGAAGCTAGTCAGAGAAATTACCTTTGGGTCCCCAAATATATTATTATCTATCGGGAATGTAAGGAAGGACATTTTGTCTAATTTTCCTTTAACATACTCCTTTTCCCCCTGACTCAAGCTGACTTTGGAGGGAAAGTCTGGCCATTCTCTTTCTAAATAACTGTTCCATCTGAACCAAGAAGTATGCCCTTGTATGGAGTCAGTACTCCAGTGCACGGTATAGTGTCCTTTTGCAAGCCCTCAGAGAACCAGCCTCATAGAATCTTGGCCATTTTCTGATTTTTCCATAGGATTATTCTTCTTATTCTCTCTCCTACCTTTACATTTACCTAGAACCAGGAATCAGTGAATTTCTGTGAGCGGCGGCATTTGTGATAAGGATTTCCTCTGTCCCCTGCATAAACTGCTGCTCCATAGCTGCCATAACTTAGTACTCCTAGAGGCCTTATATAATATATATAAAATATTTTCAATTATATTATAAATGGGTTAAAATTTGAAGACTAAAATATGAACTTAAGATTTCACTTTTAAAACAATATAATTTCATTAGTAATATTTTAGACTGATTAAAGCAGTTATTATATAAAACCTTCTCTCTATTTGATTTAGAACTTAACTTAGATAGCAGTAATTTCCCTGGAGTGAAACTACGGTCAAAAATGTCCCTGCGTTCTTACGGAAGCCGGGAAGGATCTGTATCTAGTCGTTCAGGAGAGTGCAGTCCTGTTCCTATGGGTTCATTTCCGAGAAGAGGGTTTGTAAATGGAAGCAGAGAAAATACCGGTTATTTAGAAGAACTTGAGAAAGAGAGGTAACTTTTCTTCATTAAATAGTAAACATTGACTTGTATGTTCCAATTTTTGCTGTTATTTGTCATTTTGTAATACGAGATATGAATTATGAAGCATGTATGGTAGGTGACGGCTAACACTTAGCATTTTGCATTTATTAACTCAAGAAAATAGTATGTTACTGATTGTCCTTGTATTACATCTAAAAATGTAAAGGAGGCAATTTCTTGAGATGGATTGTAAGACTTCTACTTTGTCACTTAAATACTTCTAATGCTTTGTAGACGGGATAATTCACATAATCACAATCTTTATGTTCAGTTAAAATATGTAACTGCTAGATCCAGCATACAGTGCTTGTTTCCATCATGGAAGGCCTATTACAAGTGGCCACAAGGAAACATTTCATAATTTATCAGTTTTGGTGTCAAAAAAACATTGCTTGACATATGGAATATTTCTCACAGCGAGTGTATTTATTCTTCTCTTCCTAAAGTTAAAATCATCTCGCTACAAATATCAGAATATATGTCATTATCAAGAACTTTGTCAAGTGTTTTGTCTCCGAAAAGAGTATAAATTCCTTAATGCATCAATGATACCTTATTATCTTTGCAGTCCCAGAAGTTCTATTAGACATTCAAGAAATGTTAACATATATAAATGTTACATATTAGCTCTGGGACTTTGGTTAAGACATTAAATTTTTGTGTTGTTTTCTTCTGTAAAATAGGGATGTGGTTCTACCTTGTGGAGTTGTGAAAATTGAATATTACTGTATGGAAAATGCCCAGCATATCTCACTGGGAAGCAAAAGACCTTTTATTGCTTTTTCTCTGGTTTTAGGTGTGTCTTTAAAAAGTAGGGATGATCATCTGGATGTGAAGTAGTGTTAAGCTTTCTTTCATCTCTTAAGTTTACATGAATCTCTATTTCATACCTTGAACCTGGACTGTTTCTCTCTGACAGTGTAGGAAGTACTCTCTTGAAAAATAAGAAGCTAATTAGGGTCCACAATCTTTCATCTCTTTGTCCCCTTTGAGCTCTATTAAGAGGCAAAGGACCTGCGAGCATACCTACTTTCCCAGGAACTTACTTTGCTTTGTGTAGATAAAGTCCTGATTTTATTGAGAGAGAGAGAAGTGAAGTTATGTGTGTATATAGTTGTGATATATCTTGTGTCCTCTTGGTTCTCAGTGTTGGATGGAGGAAAATTGAGTGCTTGCTTATGTGACACTATCCTTATTTTGCTTTCACATTTGATTGATAGTTTGGATAGGTCTAGGTTCAAACTCATTTTATTCTCATTATCAGTGTTGCTGATGAGAAATGTAATACGTCTTATTTTTATTCCTTTGTAGGCAACCATTTTTGCATTTTTGAAGCTTTTAGAATGCTTTGGTATATGTGGGTTTTTTTTCATTCATCTTGCTAGATACTCATGTGCCCTTTTCATCTGGAAATTTATTTTCTTCAGCTTTTGAAAATTCTGCTATCTTATTTCTTTGATGATTTTCCACCCTCTGTTTTTTTCTGTTCTTTCTTTCTAGACTTCCCTTAGGTCATAGATTAACACTCTCTGTGTCTTTTTTTCTCATTTTCTGTGTTATGCAAGATAAGTGCCGGGAAGTAGTCAAACTAGAATTCAAACCCAAGTCCATAGATCCATAACCTTTTTAAACCTCAGTTTTCCAGTCTGTAGAATGAGCATGAAAATAACTACCTCAAGGGATGGTGTGAGGATTAAATTAGATTTTTTAAAAGTACTTTGCAGGCTAACCCCAGTGGCCTAGTGGTTAAGTTTGGCCCACTCTGCTTCAGCGGCCCAGGTTCTGTTCCTGGGCACAGACCTACACCACTCGTCTGTCAGTGGCCATGCTATGGTAGCAGCTCACATACAAGGAAAAGAGGAAGATTGGCAACAGATATTAGCTCAGGGCAAAACCTCCTCAGCATAAAAAAAACGTACTTAGCACAATGTCTGGGATATAGAGCATTCAATAAATGTTAGCTGTTGTCGTGTTAGCCATTAATTCATTTAACAAGTAGTTAGTAAATGCCTAATAAATATGTGCATAAGCAGAGTCTTCCTTTCTTACCATGGATTCCCTCACCACTGAGGTTGCTACATCAAAAGTGAAGGCTAATTTCTTATTTTTAAGATTGCTTCTCAGGAAAGGGAAGGGAATTTTAGAAAGAATAGAAATTTCCACATACATGCATACATATTTTCCAAGAAAATAAAATCAACAGCATTTTAAGGTAATACTATCAGAATGGGGAACATCTCTCTGTGTATAACCAAACTCCAGAAGCCATAATAGAAAATATCTACAAATTCAACTGCAAGAATATAAAAATTTTTTACATGGCAAAAACATAAAGTTAAAAGATAAGTGATAAACTGAGAAAACATTCGCCAGTCATATAACTGACAAAATGTTATCATTCTTAGTATAGTAGAGATCCTATAAATGAGTAAGAAAAAGTCACAGAAAAGGAAATACAAATGGTTTTTAAACTTGAAAAAAATGCCCAACTTCACTCATTCTAAAACCATTTGATATACTGTCTTTTGGAAGGAAAAAAATCCCTAGATTTGCAAAAGTAAAAAAGTTTGATAAAACATTTACGTTGGTGAAGGTACTAGGCACGTAAATTGGTACAACATCTAATAAGGGCAGTAAATTAGAAATTTACATACCCTAGGAATTTATCTTACATACATGCTTGCACATGTGTGAAATGAGGCTGTGTGTGAGGATATTCAGTGCTGCATTGTTTATAATAGCAAAAGATTAGAAAGCCCTTAAATGTCCTCTAACAGAGAACTGATTTTAGGGTATCCTTTCATGGATTCATGAATACTATAGAATACAGAGAATATTATGTTCTGATATAGATTGATCTCCAAGATAGAGTTTTTACTGAAAAAAAAGTTATAGGACAACACATATAATAATACGCTACTATTTATATTTAAGTATGTACATATGTTATTGCATTTTTGTAGAATATTTCTGGAAATATACACAAGAAAATGGTAATAGTGGTCGTTTTGGGAAAGAGCCACGTGAAAGGAGATAGATGTATACTTTTTGTACCGAGTTGTATCCTAGGAACACTATTTTATTTCACATTTATGTTTATGATGATCAGATATAGCATGTCTTGATAAATTGTTATTGAGGACACCATCAATCGGGTTGTTCAGGGATTACATAACAAATTCATCTTCAAATTCCAAACTAAGAAAGCAGTTTTTCTCCCTCAGAGTAACTTCCTCTTACAACACAGTGACAATATGTTTTGGCTGCTGAGAAGCTGAAAACTACTCTTGTGTCTAATACAATAGCTTGTTATACTCTAGGTTTTTCTGCATGATTACTGCTTTTATTTACTCTTTTGTTACATTTTTGATTCATGTATTAATTTTGGGTTTTGTTATACCTGTACTTTTTCCTGTAAACCATCATCATATGCTTAGACTATGAATAAATGTGAAGAACACCTTCGATGAAACGTAAATATTCCTGTAAGGATGGCTACCATCTTATTTAGATGAAAAAGTAAAAATCTTTTATATTCAAATTTTCATGATTATAATATTCTAAATCCCATCTTCAAAAATCCAAAATCTATGTTTTCCATTTATTTATTATTAATACTTTAGCTTAAAGAGAGAACTTTACAATAACAGCTAATAAGAATTGCTGTTAGGCACTCTATATTAGCATTGTGTAAACTTATCTTTTTTAAAAAACAGGTCATTACTTCTTGCTGATCTTGACAAAGAAGAAAAGGAAAAAGACTGGTATTATGCTCAACTTCAGAATCTCACTAAAAGAATAGATAGTCTTCCTTTAACTGAAAATGTAAGTAACTTGGCAATAATTTTAGACTTTAATAACTTGATTTTTAGTCACCTAGATTATCCATTAAAAATTCAGGGTAACTGAACTTATAGTTATTTATAAACTGAAATATGTTTTATCCAGCTTTAAACTTAAATATATAATAGTTAATGAATTTTTGTTTATAAAGATGATAAAACCTCATTATGCTCAAGCAAATATTTATTTTAAGCCCCTAGTTAAGAAAATCTATTAAGTGTCGATCCTAAAGGGCTCAGGATTCAGCTAGGCAACTGATTTTTTATTCTGTATATTGAATTGCCAAATATACCCTGCAGAAGCATTTATCCCCATCTGTCTATTTTTTGAACCACATTGCAGGAATCATACCATATAGTTTTTGCAATAAAAATACCTTTGAAGATAATTTGAGTCCTATTCCGGTTATTATAAATAAGAATAGCTGTTGGCATGGATCTTAGAACTTTTTGCAAGTACTAAAATGTGTTTGTTTTGCAAATATAACTGTGTAAAAAAGAATTTAATCCTGTCAGCCTCGCGCTCCCCACCCAACCTCTCCATGTCAACAATCTTGTTCATGGGATGGCACATATAAGAACATTTCTGAATTAAAATAATAATTTCAAACAGGGCTGTGACAGACCATAAATATTTTTTGTAATTTTTAAAAAGAGAAATTAAAAACAGACAACAAAATATATCTTTCTCTGTTAGCTTAGATTTTTCATTTTCTAATACTTTTTCTAGTACTTTTGAGAGAACATAATGTACAAAAAGCAAAAGTAGAAAGAAGTAAAACCTTTTCCGAAACATGTTAGCCAGCCAGATTTCCTGAGTGGGATTGTCTGGCAGGAGGTAGAACTGGAAGCATAAGTGCTCCGTCCCCTGGAACACTCTTCCAGGGTTTTGAGAGGGAGAGAAAAGATCTCCCTTCCTGGGAATGTTCTTAACGTCTTCCTGGGAATTAAATAATAGTTTGACAAATAGTGAAAGAACAAGTTATTGGAGAGTTGTTAGCAGACAAGGATTAGGAACTCAAGAGAGTTTGGCAGGATTTTTACTCTCATAAACAAAAATACCAAAGCATAGTTTTGCTCACCTTTCACTTCAGTAATTAGAACATACAAAATTTAGAGACCAACTGTCTGTTTTCAGTCAGGTTGAGGGAAGTGTTCAGATATATATGACAACTGAAGAACAATTGGTTAATATTTGAAACAAAGATCAGTTGTCAAATAAATTCGTTATTCCCTTATTAATTTATTAAATAATCACGTTTATTTAATAGAATATATAAGACATTATTATGAACCATTTGGCAACATTAGCAACTTTAAATTGCTCGCATTTCATAAATATTTTTTAATTTCACAAATTTTACTTTTATATTGGGAAGCCAAGTTAAGAACACTTTCATATGGAAATACTTATCAAAATATTAGACATTGCTTAAAATATCAGGTCTAAACCATATTATTAGAACATACTGTGTCATGGTCAACCTTTTTTGCAGGGGGGTTTGAGAAGTGGAGGATGAATGAGTGTAGTTACAACTGGTTCATTGGGAATTAGAAACAACATGCAGACTATATCATCTATATTGCGACCCATAATTTACGTTTGCCTATAGGAATGCATTCTGCCTATGAATGTCATCTATATTGCAAGGGAAAAGATTGAGAGGTCCCCTAAGTTAACTAACAAAACAATTTGGAATCCTTGGACCTACAGAATGCTGTTCTGAGTCAGACTTGTGCCGCACCCAGCTTTCTGTAGGTCATATAGAGCATGAAAAATCTACAGCACTTCCTTATTCCCTTCATGACCCATTGTAACTCTGTGACCTACCATTTTGTCTAGTCTAGTCTAATTTTAGCCTTTATTACCTCTTGGGGCATGTGTTTATAAGTTTCATTACCTTGTCCTTTCCATCCTTTTGTATGCCTAGCAGTTATCACAGTGTCTGGAATTTTAATTAAAGGATTAATAAATTTTTGAATGAATTAACACTCTGTGAAGAAGTACTTTTTATTTGTTTCAACTTTGCTTCACTTGTGGATTTTTACCAAAAAGTTTGTGTTAACTTTGTCCTGGAGATTTCTGATTATCTATGTTACCTGAAAGCTTTTTCTTACCTCATTTTCTTCATTTTACAAATGGAGACATTATCTCTGTTTAGTCTGCATGTGTATGTTGATCCTTACCTTAAGTTATAAACTTAAGGATGATGGACCTGTTTCTTGATTTTCCTATGTTGTCCATGTTAACATGCTAGTTTTTAATAATTAAAGGTAAGACTTCTTCAGTGGAGAAGAATCATAAGAGAACTGAAGAGAGGTTCACCCTAATTGGACCAATTATATATTTTAAATGAAATAGTACCATTTAGTTAAAGACATATGTAGCTATGGAGCAATAAAAATGTTTCAACTCTGCATTTCACATCAAGGACTCAGACTGAGCCCAGCACCTATAATCAAGTTTTAGGACTCCTTAGAGTAAAAAATAATTTTTGCATGCACCATAACTTACATATTTACTTAGTCATTTTCATTGTTGGTATTTATATGCTTTTTTTGCTTTTACTGGTAAACACACAAATACGAGATACTAACATTTTATTTTATTTGTGGTTTTAGTTTTCCTTACAAACAGATATGACCAGAAGGCAATTGGAATATGAAGCAAGGCAAATCAGAGTTGCAATGGAAGAACAGCTAGGTACTTGCCAGGATATGGAAAAACGAGCCCAGGTAACTGATTTATTATTAAACTAAAAACAGCACTAGCTAGGGAAGAGCTATTAACAATGTAATGAATTATAGCTCTCTTAACATTGGTTAAATTTTATTATTAAAGATATTTGTCTGGGGGCTGGCCCCGTGGCCGAGTGGTTAAGTTCGCGCGCTCCGCTGCAGGTGGCCCAGTGTTTCGTTAGTTCGAATCCTGGGCGCGGACATGGCACTGCTCGTCAGACCACGCTGAGGCAGCGTCCCACATGCCACAACTAGAAGAACTCACAACGAAGAATACACAACTATGTACCAGGGGGCTTTGGGGAGAAAAATGAAAAAATAAAATCTTTAAAAAAAAAAAAAAGTACTTCTTAAAAAAAAAAAAAAGATATTTGTCTGTCTTCACTTTGGCACTATTTCAAAATAAAAAATAAGAATAATTTACCATGGCTGCTGGACAACACAACCAGTGTTCACATAATTCTGTCTCCACCACATTTCATTTTCCTGATACTGTTCTGCTCTGCCTTGGAATTGTAAGAAGGAAAAAGAGTTAGGTGCTGGTCATCTGGTAGCTGATAGCTAGCTTCAGTTCTCCTTTGAGATTTTTACTTCTTGTAATCTAAGTCTGTTTAATGACCTTCACAGTATTTCACTGCTCTTCAAGTTGTACACTGAAAAAAAAAAGGAAGCCCTCCTTCAAGGAAAGTAGGAAGGAAACATTTAAAGAGAACATTGGGAGAGATGAAATGAGTTGTATGGAGAATTCCCATATTTCAACCTCCAACTAATGTCAAGAAAGAATATTAACTAGCTTTGCTCGTTGTTAAGCAGTTTCACATATTAGTGAGGTTAGTCTTTTATAGTCACATAAATGTCTAACTGACTAATGTTTTTAAGCCCTGAAGAGGCCTTGCTGATTTCAGGCCTTGTCTGTTTCAAAGCAAGCATGGGGAATTTAAAAACAAAAAAAAAGCTATTGGGATAAATTGGGAGGAAAACATTACTTGAAAGATTTTCTTTAAGGAAATAGCAAATAAGGAGGACCTACATTCGTATGTGTGATATAAATGCATTTTTGTACTCTGAAAAGTTTATTTTATAGTTTTAAAATTACTAATAGAGGATGTTTTATATTCCCCAAAGTGTGTCTTTGTCTTTTATGTGGTAGTTTCCTAAACATAATGTATATTCTATTTATGCTGGAGTATTGTGGTAGACTAAAATGATACTTAAACACCAGTACCATAGTACATTTCATAGTCCATACCTGTTAGGTTCACAATGAGGCTGGAGACGCAACTAATATGTGTGTGTGTGTATATATATATATGTTATATTATAATATGTATATATAATATGTTCTTTTTTCTTAATCTCCTCTTACTGCCATCTCATTCCAATTAAAGTCTTAAATGCCAAAAGTAAAATTTTAAAAATAAATGTTTCAGTAGAAAATATATGTATCTTTCTAATATTTGGGTAAGAAAGGATTTCTTAAGCAAGACATAAAGTACTAATTATAAAAGAAAAGATCGATAAATTTTATGGTATTAAAATTAAGAATTTCTGTTCGTCAGGTATCTTAAAGAAAGTGAAAAGAAAAGTTACAAATTGGTAGAATATATTTAACACCATATAACTAACAAAGAATTGAAATCAGGGATATATAAGGAGTTTCCAAAAATACATTCTATTTTAAATTTGGTATTGGTAACATTTGAGATTTTCGTGGAATTACTTTAAAATGTCGGGCGGGTTTGTTTGTTCACAGAAAAAAAGTGAGAAACATTGGTTTAAATGAATTTGCCTGTTTAGAATGTGAATATATGGAATACTGTATAGAGAAGTTAGTTTTTCTGGATCTATTAATGTGTTTTTAGAGCTCCTTAAGGAACAAAATGAGATGGTAGGTGTGAAAATTCTTGTGTAACACAAATATAAGTAGATGTATTCTAGACAGTTTAATCTATATCCTAGAAGAGAAATTAACTTGAGTTCTTTCTTGGCCATTTTGTTCAGATATGTGCTGATACAGCCATTTTTATTTTATTCTAGAATACAGTGTTCTTCATTTTAGTGGTTAGTATTTTAAGGAAGTTTATTCCATATTTTTAGAAATACAACAAGCATTTATTGTGGAAATAGCCATGTGAAGGTTGGGGTTAAAGAAATATTCTAGACATAGTGAAAAGGCCAATAATGGAAATGTTTGTAACATATGTAAGGAGTTAATATCCCTCATATGCAAAGAGCATCTACAAATCAGTTGAAAACAAGACAACCAAATAGTAAAATAATCAGAAGATATGAATAGTCTCATCACAAAATAATTTCAGGTGACTAATAAACAGGTGTGGTGCTTAAACATCACTAGTCATCAGGAAAATGAAACATAAAATAGATTTTTTTTGTTGTTGGTGGTGGTTGTTTCATTTGTTTTTTGGCCTATCAGACTGGGAAAAACTTTACAATTTGGTGACATGCAGTATTGGTGAGAATGTGAGAATAAGAAGCGTTGTCTACCCTGTTGTTGCAAGAATAAATTGATACATTTGTGGAGGACAGGTTGGCACTACCTGTCAAAATTAAAATGCCTGTGCCTTCTGACCTGGTAATTCTGTAGGACTTCTAGAGATATGTCCTACAGAAATATTTACTTAAGGCAACAAGAATATAGGTATAGATTGTATAATACTCATTGCAGCACGATCTGTAAGAGGTTAACGAAAAGAGACAACTTCAGTGTACATCTTTTGAGGGAATTATTTAATAAATTATTAAATCACTAGTATGCAGCTGTTAAAAATAATAAGGTAATGGAAATAGTGGAAATACATTGGCCAGAGCACTCCTTTCCTTTGTAACTCTCTGCTTGAGTGGCTTAACATAGAAAACAAGAATGACCAGCTATTGGACGTGGAAGTGGATCCCAGGAGGACTTGAGGCCATGAGAAAAAATGTGGGATCTCATTTGCAAGAAGTAAGGATGGATAAGAATTCCAAAAGAGAATAGAGTGAAAGTTTTTAAAAAAAATAAGTATTTTTCAGAAACAAGAGGCAAACTTTATATTAATTTAAGAAAATAGAGAAATAATGAGATTATTACCATTGCAGTCATTAATATGATTAGGGTGCTTGCTGTCACCAGTATTATTTAACCTTGTTTGGATGCTCCACTAATGCAATTAGAAAAATAAAATAAGTAGTGTAAATACTGCACTATATTCCAACTAGAAAGGAAGAGACCAGATAATTGTCACTTGTAAATGATATGGTTGTTTGCCTAGAAAAGCCCTAGAGAATGAACCAAAAAATATTTAAACAAATAGAGATTGAGTAATGTGGCTGGAATTAAGATACATTACAAAAATTAGTAGCTTTTCTACTCCAACACATATTTGGGCTAGTCTGGTGGTCCCTACTCTCCTGTAGTCGTGTAGGCAAAGGTTGGATAAGTTGTTATGGAGCTTCCTTCCAGGGAGTGGGGATTGATAGCCTACATGTCTTCTCCTGCACTTGAGTCAGACTTTATAATTGATAATCAGTGGACAATGAAACATTATCTTGTCATTTAGTTTACACTTCCTTGAAATCTACTGAAGTTGAATATCTTTTCATGTATTTATTAGACTTTTGGATTTCCTTTCTGTTATTTGTTCCTATCTTTGCCTGTTTTCTATTATGTTAAATGTCTTATTCTTAAATATTTGAGAGATATTTTAATACCCTGTTGGTACCAATCTGTTATGGATAATATACATCACAGCTCTTCCCTGCCAAGTCCTTTACCTATTTCAGCTTCAAGATAACAAAAATGAGTTTTTGTTAAAAAGCTAAATTAATTATATTGCCATATTTTACTTTCTGTGACCTTTTTACAACGACTTTTCCTATCCTGAAGACATAAAGGTACCCTCCTATTATTTCTAGTAGTTTTAATGTTTTATTTTTATCCTATTATTTCTAATAACTTTAATGTTTTATTTTTATAATTGGGCCTTTAATTCATCTGTAATTTGCTATTATGTATGTTTATGAGGTAGGGATCTAATTTTACATATATACACACATATATATGGTTTTTATATGTATGTAAATATTTAATATTGATATACTATGTAATTTAATTATTGATATTTAATATTAATTTAAATATGTAATTATATATAAATGTTAGAAAATAAATTATATTAATCAGTATTAATATTAATATATTATACTATATAATATAATTATATATACATGCATATTTATGTTAATATTAAATATCTCATTATCATTTATTGGATATTCCATTTCCCTAGTGATTAGTAATGCCATCTCCAGGATGTGTGAAGTTTATATTTGCTGGCTATTTCTGGATTGTATTCCATTAGTCTGTTTTAGTTTCTCTGTGCCTGCACTGATACCATATTTATTTTATTCGCTCTAGTTTTATAAATCTTGGCACCTGGTAGGGTTAGTCCTTCCACTTATTTTTTGTTTGTAAAAATGTAGTTATAGTCTGTCTCATTACTCTTCCATTTGAAATTTAATATCAGCTTGTCTAGTTCAAAGAAAAGCCATATGCATTTTTTATTAGAATTACATTGAATTTATAAATTAATTTGAGGAGAATTTCTATCTTTATAGTATTGAGCCTTCTTGGTTGAAGGGATAGACTCTGGAGCCAGATGTCCTGGGTTCTCATCCCAGACCTGCCACTTACCAGCGCTGTGATCTTAGACTCTCTGCCTCAGTTTTTCTCATTGGTAAAATACAGATAATGATAAACTGTAAAATGTGAGGATTAAATGAGTTAATACATGTAAAAGCACTTAGAATCTGGCACATAGTAAACACTCAGTAAATATTAAGTATTGTTAATTTTATATCTCTCCATACCTTTAGGTCTTATTTTATATCCTTCAATAAAGTTTTGTAATGTTCTCCATAAAGTTCTTACACACCTCGTTTATTTTTTGGATTTATTCCTAGATATCTTACAGTTTTTGTTGCTATTGTGAATGAAATTGTCTTTAATTACATTACTAAATTACATTTAAGTAATGTGTCCAGTAATCTTCCTGAACTCTTTTATTAGATTGTCTCAGTAGTTTAAGATTTTCTTGAATTTTCCATATAAACTGTCATATTGTTTGCAGATAATGACAGTTTTGTATATCTTTTCCAGTTCTTTTTTCCTCTTTGTGTAAGAACTCTGATACACCTTTGAATAAGATGCACTGATAACTAATCTTTGTCTTGTCTTGACTTTAAAGGGAATCCTTCTAAAATTTTACCATTAAATACTGTTTACTCAAGGTTTTGACAGATACCCTTTATCAAGTTAAGGAATTTACCTTCTATTCCTCATCTGTTGAGTGTTATCCTGAATCTGTATTGAACTGTATTAGTATTTTATTTATTTATTTTTTTTTTTTGGTGAGGAAGATTGGCCCTGAGCTAACATCTGTACCAATCTTCCTCTACTTTATGTGGGACGCCACCGCAGAGTGGCTTGACAAGCGGTGCTAGTTTCATGCCTGGGATCTGAACTTGTGAACCCAGGGCCACTGAAGCAGAGCATGCAAATTTAACCACTACACCACTGGGCTGGCCCCCTATAATTTTTTAAAATCAGTCTTTCAAAAGTCATAAAAAACTTCATACTCCTGAACAATTAAGCATTCGTTATTAAACATAATTTCATAAATATTCAAGATTGTCGTATAAAAAAAGAAAAGAAATACTACTGGCTTCTTCCTTTTTCATGTTGAGAAACAGAAGCACAAGGGTTGTCATGTCAGAAATCATCCACCTCAGTGGACATCAGGACATAGACTTGACTTCAGGATTTAGTGACTTATTGGCAATCCAGAAATATAGTGTCATGGAGAGGAATTTTAAGTATAATTTCCTATTTTTGTCCTCTAAATATTAAAATTTTATTTAGGACTTTATTGATGGAGGGGAGCTAGTTATATAGGAAAAGGGGAAAACAATCAAATATTACAAAGCCAGTAATTGTGTGTAGTTTTGTTGTTTCTGTAAAGCCAGCAAGTATTTACCATCTGATGTGGAAGTGATCACTCATCTTTGCTGTGCCTTTAGAAGGCTAACAAAGTATAGGCGTTTCTCCTTCAGTATGTTTTCATGATGTAAATTGGACATGGTAAGATTTGTTAAATTAGAGAGTATTATTTACCTTAAGTTCATTACCTTAAGATAGAGAATCAACATAATTTAGTGTTAGAAAGGAAGGAAAGAAAGAAGAGAGGGAAGAAGGAAAGAAGGATTCTGTGTGTGTGTGTGTGTGTGTGTGTGAACACAGTTTCTCTGAGCTTTTCGTTTGTTTATCATGGGTTTGGATAATAGGAGCAATAAGCTTATTTACTATGGTAATAAGAAAATCATGATGACATTGTATTTAAGGAAAACTAGAATCAAAGGGTAAGTTTTGTATGTAAGTTTTATAACTATATATACTTAAAGCTATTTGTTACAGTACTTTTATTATTTATCTGTTGGGGTATACATGCCCAGAAATCTTTTATTGATGGGGTGCACAATCAAATAAAGTTTGGAGGTGACAGATTGAAACTAGACTTTTGGTGATGAACACAATGCAGTCTGTATAGAAGCCAAAATATGATGTACACCTGAAATTTACACAATGTTATAAACCAGTATGACCTCAATAAAAAAATTAGAAAGTTTGGAAACGACTCCATTTAGTTTCATACAGTTTTTGATACATCAGTATTAGGATGTCAACTATGGAATTATTGCAGAAAATGATACAACACTGGCAGTACTTGTTTTTAAAACCTATGTATTTGATCTGTCATAAAGCTAATCAAAAATAATTTCAGTTTGCAAGGTTTTTATATATATGTGATTTGTTTTTCCCACTTCCACTAGTACTCATAAAAATTAAAGCAAAATCAAGCTTTTTCTAAAAACACTTTTCCCACATTATTTCAGTTCTGTGTTGTTTGATCTGTAGTTACTGCTTTGGGTTCACTTGATGGTCTCAGGATAGTAAGAAAGCCAAAGCTCCCCTATCACTGTGATCCTAATGTTGGGAATAAACAACATTTAACTGCAGTAGGCATTTGGGAAAGCTAAATCTGGAAGGCACTACTGACTTGTAAGAGAAATAACTTTGGGGAAGGTTAGTCCTACTGTTTAAACTCTGATGTTTACTAGAACAAATCAGATGCTCTTTCCCATTATGGGAAGACCATGCTTTGTATAAATTCCTTACATTATATTGACATCTGGATTAATCTAAAAGATGAAATTCAGGTGCAATTTTCTCTTGAGATATTTTTTGAGAATAACTTTTAAATACCAATTTTTACACTACATGCATCATGCAATTTGATGTATGGCTTATATTTGTTTAATTTTCCTAAACAGATTTAGAGATCTATTGTATGAAGTTGTGTGTTAAAAAAATTGAACTGACTCCAGTATGTCATCAGTGTGTGAATATATATGTACATGCCTAACTTCTTATATAACAATGTTCAGCATAATCCTGAGCTGTTAAATGGTAGCCATAGTATGATTGTTTACACTAACATTTTTAATAAAAATAGGTCTAATTTGGCCACTTATTTTATTTTAGCGAAGAGTAACCAGAATTCAACAAATAGAGAAGGACATACTTCGTATACGACAGCTTTTGCAGTCCCAAGCAACAGAAGCAGAGGTTAGTAAATTGTCTTTATTGTTTGAAGGTATAAATATAGGTAGTTATTCTAAGAAAAGAAAATACGTATGTGGCATCATTGGAAAATAGATGTTCTTCTAGAGCATTGAGAAACTTTATATAAGTTGGAATCAACTTGATGGCACTAACCCCAACAAAATTAAGCTATTTCCTTATATGTAATTCATAGTAAAAATTAATCATACACATTTATCTATGCTTACTCCACAAACCCTATTAAAATAACAGTAAAAGGATAAGATGAAAAAGACACAAAGACCAGGGGAGGTGACACCAGTAAAATTGGGGGAGTTGGAAAGTAGCTAAACAAATGCATTCGTCTAGCATATGGTGGAGAGTTGGCCCTAAGGCAATATTAGGAAGACGTGAAACAACCTGTCTTATACTGTGGAGTCCTAAAAGGTTACAGAGTTGGTTTCACTAGGTACCTCTGGATGTGAGGATAAAAAAGGGGACTAAAAGCAAGAGGATGATGGAAAATTTATAAAGAAGCAGGTGGGGCCTCCAAAACCTCCCTTCAACTCTGTGTTGAAGGTGACTGCTCCTTTCCAATCCCAGCAAAAGATGAGATATTTATTCTAGAAAGGTAAAATAAAGGGTCTTTGGGCTGGGGATAAAGAGAAAGTTCTAACACCTTCTAGAGAAGGAGAGGAAAACAAATTTGACACAAAGAAACAGGAATACAAATGTCTTTACATATATAAACAGCAACAGTGGAATCTGGGAAGTAGAGTAGCAATTTCTTAAAATTTCTGAAAGAAAATTATTTCCAGCTGTGTTCCAACACCAATTTTCTGACAACTAAGGTTGTCCTTCAATTCAATTCAATCCTGACACTAATTACCCAGTTAGTGTGGACCCTACATTTAAGCATAAAGTCATTCACAAAACTGCCCTCACTTCAGATGCCAGCTGCAAATTTTGGGTGTCCCCAAGCCCCCTGCACTCTGCCCAGCTTTTTATAAATTCCACCCCAAGTGGGTATATGACAGTACAATTCAATTCTGACACTAACTACCTAGAGTTAGCGTATACCCTATAGGTTAAGGTCAAATTCTTTCATGAGACCGCCTGCACTTCAGATGCCAAGCCATCCATACTTCTCCCCAGCTGGCTACAAATTTGGGGCTTCCCACAACCCCCTTATGTTCGATAATTCGCTAGAATGATTCAGAACTCACTGGAAGTACTACTACACTTAAAGTTTTATTATAAAGGATGCAGATCAGAAATGGCCAAACGAGCAGACATATAGGGCAAGATCTGGGCAAAGTGAGCAGTGGAGGATGCAGAGCTTCCATGCTCTGTTCTCATGGGATCTGGACACATCACTCTTCCAGCACATCAGTGTGTTCACCAACCGGAAAGCTCCACTAAGCTTTGGTGTTCTAAGTTTTTATTGGGGTTTCATTATGTAGGCATGCTAGATTAAATAAGTGGCTATGTGATTGAACTCAATTTCCAGCCCCCTCCCTGGAGGTCAGCCTGGCCCAAAGTTCCAACCCTCTAGTCACGTGGTTGGTCATTCTAGTGACCAGCATCCATCCTGAAACTATCTAGGGGCCCTCCTTGAGTCACCTCATTTGCATAACAAACTCAAGAAATTCCAAGAGTTTTTGAAGTCCTGTGCCAGGAACAAAGGGACAAAGAACAGGTGTATTTTTTATTTTACGACACCAGCCTATAAACTTACCTCTAGTCAAACTGCCTATTAAATTTGGGAGTAGAATACATTTTCAGATAGGCAAAATCTCTAAAATATGTATTTCTCATGTACCATTTTCTGGCAGCTTTTAGAGGATAGACTTAAACAAACTGAAGATCTAGGATCCAGGATGTAGGGAATATAGTACAAGAGAAAGACTCCCGAGAATGAAGATGAGAAGGGAGATTCTGAGACAAATGATAAAGTGGCCAGTCCATATTGGAACCATTGAGAAGATTTCAGGAGAAATGAGTCTAAGAAGATGAAATCAGTAGAATGAAGATTTGAGATCCAGGACATAGGGAATATAGTACAAGAGAAAGAGATGAAAGACTCCCCTGCCTGTATTTCCAAATTTTACCAACTTTCTGGCTTCTGGAAATTCCTTAAAAATTGTCATTTGTTAATAGCAGTCCTCATTTTCCAGCATGGTTATAAGTTTATTGCAGGTTGGGGGCTTGTTTTTTTTATTCAGAACTTTTTATCCATATCATTGGATTTGGAGTCAACTGTCTACCATTGTGATCCACTCTCTTCTTGCCTCTTTTTGTTATGAAATGGTTTTTTTCAGTCATGCCTAAAATGGTTACATTTAGTCAGATAATTCAGTGAATGTAAACTGAAGGAAGTTGCCGTGTCGCTTTTTTTTTTTAAGATTGGCACCTGAGCTAACATCTCTTGCCAATCTTTTTTTTCTTCTTCTCCCCAAAGCCCCCCAGTACATAGTTGTATATTCTAGTTGTAGGTCCTCCTGGTTGTGCTATGTGGGATGCCACCTCAGCATGGTCTGACCGGTGGTACCATGTACGCACCCAGGATCCGAACCAGTGAAATCCTGGGACACTGAAGTGGAGCATGCGAACTTAACCACTCGGCCACGGGACCAGCCCCCATGTCACATTTACGAAAGAACCAAAACCTTTTTTTAAAAATTTTACTATTTAAAGTCTCTTTATTCCGTATTGTCATTCTTCTAATATAGATCAGAGGGAGAAGCTAGAAAATGGAGAAAATCGGGGATTGGACACTCATAAATTAGTTCCTATGGAGCACAGAGAAGAAAAGGAAAGATTTCTGCCAAATAATTTCTCCACCGTGAAGCATATTGCTCATAGCACTTTGTCCTCCTTGCTAACAACTCTGGTTTAGAGTCTAGACGCTGGAGATAATTCAAATGATATAATTATTGTAAATGATTCAAATCTCAAAAGTTACAAAAGGAGAAGTGAGGCAACCAGTGCTACCATTTTCTTGTGTATCCTTTCAGACAGGCTATTTATTGACAAGCAAATACATTTGGGGGGATCAAAGCAATGGGAACTGTGAGGAAAGTTGCAGAATGGTTTTAAAATCTCTAAAATCCTGTGCACAGTACTTTTACAGCTCATTAATATGGAGACAACGCCCCTCCCAAATGAGATAACTCAATTTAAAAATGGGCAAAAGATTTGAATAGACATTTCACCAGAAAAGAAATAGGAATGGCTAATAAGCACATGAAAATATGCTCAACACCATTAGTTATTAGGGAACTGCAAATCAAAAGCACAGTGATTTACCACTTCACCCCCAATAGGATGGCTGTAATCATAAAGACGGTAATAAGCATTGGCAAGGGTGTGGATAAATAGATGTTGTCATTTATTGCTGGTGGGAATGTAAAATGGTACAGCCACTTGGAAAACAGTTTGGCAGTTCCTCAAAATATTAAACATAGAGTTACCATGTGACCCAGCAATTCCACTTCTAGGTATCAATCCAAGAGAAATGAAAACATGTCCACACAAAGACTTTAACTTGAATATTTATAGCAGTATTATTCATAATAGCCCAAAAGTAGAAACAATCTAAATGTATATTAACTGGTGAATGAATAAACAAAATGTAGTATATCCTTACAATGAAATACTGTTCAGCAATAAAAAGGAACAAATTGATCATACATACTGTAACATGGATGAACCTCAAAAACATTATGCTAAGCAAAAGAAGCCAGACATGTAAGTCTACATATTCCATTTATAAGAAATGTCCAGAAAAGGCAAATTTAGAGAGAGAAAGTAGATTAGTAGTTGCCTGAGGCTGTGGATAGGAATGAGGATTAACTGTAAATATGCTCAAAGGATCTTATTAGAATGATGAAAATGTTCTGAAACTGGGTTATGGTGATGCTCGGTAAATGTACTAAAAATGATTGAATTGTACACTTTAAGTGAATGGGTGAATTTTGTGGTGTGCAGATACCTCAACAAATTGCTTTATGTTAATTTTTTCAGTTCTAGGGTAGAAAATTTTGGGGAAGTTGTCCAGCAATGATGAAAATGAGGAAACTAGCTAGGATTATTCTTTCATAGCAATCAGTGACAGCCTCTTTGCCTTCAATGTTAGCAGTAGTTTTGCACAGTGATCAAAGAGTACAGGCAGGCCTGTAGCCTAGGATCAAGGAAAGAATAAGGGGAAGTAAACGGGAAAAGGAACGAGGAAAGAAAATAAAGACAGTAAGTGTTAAATATTAGTTTGGGCTCTGGAGTCAGACTACCTGGGTTGTGATCCCAGCTCTGGCTCTGCCATTTACTAGTTATGTGACATAGGCCAGATACATACCTTCTCTGTGCCTCAGTTTCTTCATCTGTAAAATGGGCATAATAATGGTACCTACCTCATAGAGTTGGTATGAGGATTAAATAAATCAGTAGATGCCAAGTGATTAGTGCTTAGTAAACATTAGATTTTTCTTTTAACTTTATCATAGTCTTCACCATCACCATCATCCGATGGGTCTGTCTGTCCTGCAAGCCTACTGTGTTTCTCTGGATCCCCCCATACTGCCTCTATTGGAAAGAAATATTTCAACCCTTTGCTTACCTCCCTCACTCTAATAATTCCACCTCTTTCTTCATGGAGAAAATGGTAGTTATCATAGGAGCTACCTCTCCTCCCTACCAGGAAGCATTCTACCTTTCTTCCTGTGCTGTGGATTTTCACTTCCTCCCTTCTCAGGAACATTTTACTCTTGTCTTTTTTTTCTCACATAGTTATCTTCTTCCTCTTCTGTGGCACTTTTCCATTAGCGTTTAAACACACTTAAGTCTTATCTTTAAAAATATAATGTGAACCTTCCTCAATCCCACCTCTCTCTGCAGCTATCTTTCTTTATCTGTCCCCTTCCCTCCCTCACTGTCTTTTCCCAATCCCCACTCCAAAGTGCTTCTAGACTCCAAGTCTGCATTTCCTCCCCACCATTCACTCTTAACACATGCCTATCTAAATGTACTGCCACAGTCTCACTGAAATGGATCCTCAGTGACTTTCATGTTCTTAATTAAATTGACATTTTCAGTCTTCATCTGCACATTTTCCACATTATTCAACATTTCCTGTTGCCTGAAATAGTCTTCTCTTGGCATCTATGACAATACTTTTTTGGTTTCTTCCCACCTCTTTGGACTTTATAGGTTCACGTTCGTTTATCTGGACATTAATTGTAGGCATTCCTTAAGGCTTATTTCTCTTTTCTCTGTAATGTGTCTCTCTAAGACCATCTCATATGCTTAGGGGTTCACATACCATCTATATACTATTGGCTCTCAAATTCGTTTTTCTAGCCCTGAGCTCCAGACTCCTAAATCTGCATGCCTACTCTGCATCTCCACTTAGACTGAAAGGCACTTTAAATCCAATATATCCAAAACATAATTAATGATCTCCTCTTAAGCCCTCCTTATTATACCTTCTCCTCTAAAAAACCCTTGTCCTCCTTTAGTATTACCTGTCTCTGTGAATGACACCACCATTATTCAATTGTGTGAGCTAAGGAACATGAGAGTAATTCTTGACACCAGATCTTTCTCTACTCACCATATCCAGTCTATCATCAAGTCCTTCAGATTTACCTCTGTCTCCACTTCTTTTATCTTCATTACTGCTTCCTTAGTGCAAAGTACCATCATCTCACACTTAGATTAATACATTAGCCTCCAAACCGTTCTCCTCTATCTTTCCTACCTACTTAGACTATTTAAAATTTGACTTTAAAAAATCAATTTACATGCAACTTTTCCCATTAACATACTAAGTATTAGTTATATAGGGGCAAGAGTGCCATCTGAGAATCACACTAAAATTCAACAAAATCAGTAAGATTTTTTTTACCATCTTTTTGTTCTACTCTCCATCCCATGATTCTTTGATATACTGGAACAAGTCCTGCTCCCTTCCACCCCAGGTCCTTTGCATATGATCTTCTGTTTACATAAAACCTTCTTCCTCTACCCTTTTCCCTTTTCCTAGAACTCCTATTTATTCTTCAGATCTCAGTTCAAACAGCACTTGTAAGAGAGCCCTCCCCAAACTGCCAGATCATATGACATCCCTCTGTTATGTATTTTTATAGCACCTTGTACCCTTCTTTCAGAGCCCTTGTCAAAGTTTTAACTTTATTGTTATTTCTCATTATTTGATAGTATCCCTGACTAGATGGTAAGCTCCAAGAAAGCATAGAACAATGTCTGAGTTTGCTAGCACTGTATTCCCCAGCACCTAGTACAAGGAACTAACATAGCAGATGCTTAGTAATTACTTTTATGTTGACATCTTCAATAATGTTAATGTCAAATCTTTGTGGTTTTAATGATCTTTGATTCATTTTGTCTCTAAATTGATTTTGTATGTCTCTGCTTTTGTTGATTTTGTTGAATTTTATAGTGTGATTTTCAGACGGTACTATTTTTTTCTCTATTTCTGAATTACTGAGGCTACCCCAGTTTTGCCTACATATAACTTATACAAGTTTATTGATGGAAATGCTGCATGTAAATTAATTTTTAAGTCACATTTTAAATGCTCTAGGAAAGCTTGATATTTAAAGAGGTTTCAGTGGAAGCCATTTGGGAAGATAATTATCCACTATTATGCCAAATTTTTAAAAATATATGTTTTAGAATATCATTTTCCTAGAGCAGTCATGTTTTTAATTGTTTCTATAAAAGATAATGGAAAATTATTTTATTTCGTTGATTCTACAGTGGTATTTTTACAAAGAGACTGCTTTGTACTGGATATAATCTGTCTTGAAATGACTGCTTTTGCTGGATACAATCTGTCATTTTCATTTCGTATAACAGATGGTGGTTACATTAGAAAAGGTTTTTGGTTTTATTCGTGTCAGAATCTAAGAGCTTATCTATTGGTTTCATATGAATTTTATTGGCAGAAGATGTATATATATTCTGTGTATAAATATACTTACACAGAAGGTATTTGTAATAGTTTAACTATTATATTTGCAGCTCCATTAAATGCCAGAACTGTGTGACCTTGCAGAAAAGACAGTTATTTGTTCTCGTTGGGTTATATTCCTGATAGTGATGTGAGCACAGCTGGTGGAGGATGGTTGTTCTGTGAGTCTCAGAAAATCCTTTGTCTTATGCAGCTCTGATGCTCACGGGATGCTTCACTTTCCTCTTACCGAAATAGTCGACTGCCAACCATGCTGGAGGTTATGAGTATGAAGTACTCTTCTGTGCCTTTGTAAACCTGTATAATTGATGCATTCAGAGCTTTAAAACAAGAAAGGGAAAAACCTGTGGGCTAAGAAAACATACACTGTTTTTGTATGTAATGATGTTAACTCCATATTAACAGAGGTCATCTCAGAGCAAGCATGAAGCCGGCTCACATGAAGCTGAGCGGCAGAATGAAGGTCAAGGAGCGGCAGAAATCAACATGGCAACTTCTGGTAGTGGTCAGGTAAATAAATTATTTTATTGGTTTTTTTTAAATTAGCTATTTAAATATTTAAAAATAAATATAGAATGAGATGGTTCACCAAATGATCTATAAATATAATCTATTTCCTTGGTCCTGAATGGATATATCCAGAAGAATTTGGTACCAAAATGCTATCATTTTCTTTATTACATCTAACAATAATGCTTTCAGAGTTTCTAAGTATATTTTATAGCTCTAAATTGTGTGTTTCTTGTTTTAGTTTAAAATGATTAGTGTGAGTAGAATTTTTTTGAAAAATAAATGCTAAGCTGCATTTTGGTTATATATGTGATTTGACCTAGTTATTATTGCTTGCATGGAATAGGTTTGCTCTTTCTCGAAGGCATTCTTTGCAAAGACATTTTTATGTTTTTAAAAATGATTATAAGGACTTCGTTATTGTTCTTGTTTTCTGTTGTACTTCAAGATTACATAAATCTAAAAATCCAAATCTTATCATGGACAAGGATGATTCTAATGCCCATAGAAAATAAAGAGACATAGCCTCATTATGTTTAACTATTATCATATCATTTTTAGCAAAATTTTGGAAGTCAACTTGATTTTTTTTTTTAATGTAGAACTATTATTATGCTGCCATCAGTTTTCTGTTAGTTTTAATGGAATGAGTCCTAATATGACAGGATTTTTCTTTGGGATGTTCTGTATTCTTCACATTTTTTCAATGAATATTTTTATGTTATGAAGTAATGATTTTTTAAAAAAGAATTTCACTAAGTTAGTTTTAAGGTAATTTTCCTTCTGTTGATATAAAATATTTCTTTACTGTCTGTAGGTTACTTCTGATGATATTATTTATAAGAAAGAGCATGCTTCTATTAGTTCATTAAAATTTAAAGCTTAAAATGTCTCATACTTTATTTAAATTTATCATACTGAGTTAAAACAGATGCTTCGTTTTGGTATTACTAGTTAGCATTGTACTGAGGAAAACTCAAGTTATAGATGGTCAATTAGGGTAAAAGAAATTATATTTAAATAGCACATTTAAGTTATTTCTTTACTGTTTAGGGAATGTTTTTGTTGTTTAGGGAATTATTTGGGAAGTTTATGTGTTCCTACACATACGTAAAACGAAGAAAAGTTTTGTCTTCTTGACAGAAAAAAAATTATTTGCTTAGAATTAAATTCAGTATTAGTGCTTTGGATCATATTCCAATTATTATGCACTTTAAAGCCTTACTTATCCAATAAGCTGGCTGTCCGTTTAAAAAATAATAATTGAATCCTTATCACACTTCATACATCAGAATTAATTCTAAGCAGATTAGATTTAATGTCAAAAATGAAAACCATTAAAAATATAAAAGGATTAGAAGAAAATGTGAGTAGAATTTTTATAATAACTAGGTGAGTAGGAAACCATAAAAGAAAGGATCAATGGGTTTCACATAAAATGTAGAACGTCAGTATGCCATAAAACCGTAGCAAGGTGACAGGACAAACAAAAAGCAAGATGACATTATTTGTAAATATTTATGACAAGGAAAAAGTTAAAATTCAAAATACATTGAGTATTTACAAATCAGCTATTTAAATACTGTTAAAACACGAGCAAAAGACATGAACAGGAATTAAAAAGAGAAATGAAAGTGACTTGTAAACGTGTGGAAAGATGATCAATTTTATTAGTAATGATGTATAAAATATATAAACTACAACCAAAATGAGATTTTTTTGGAGGCCATTGGGTTGGCAAAGATCAATAACACTCAGTATTGGTAATAGTAAGTTAACAGGCATTCTCATATATTGCATTTAGTTGTGTGAAATGGAACAACCTTTCTGAAGAGCAATTTTGTCAAATTGTATCTAAATTTATAATGTACTTGGTCTGTGGCTCATCATTACAACATCTAAGATTTTATGAGTGCTCAGACATGTTTGAAGAGATTCCTCGTTGTATTACCTATAATAGTAAATATTAGAAATAACTTGAATGTACCTTAATCAATAAGTAACTGGTTAAATTATCTGTCAGTCAACTATAGATAAATGGTTAGATGACTCTAGAGTCAGCAGACCTGGTATTAAATCCTACTTCCCCACTAACTAGCTGAGAGACTAACGTTGGACAAGTAACAAGGTCACAAACTGAGCTTTAGTGTTTCCTCTTTAGTAAAATAAGATGATACAGTTGTGAGAATTAAATGCATTGTGCACTTGACATAGTCCCTGGCATATTGTAGATACTCATTAAAGGTAACAGCTATTGTTGTTGTTATTGGTAACTGTTAATAATTATTTTTAAATGAATAAATATTATGTGCCATTTACTGTATTGGACCCTGGAGCAAGAGAATTGAAGAGGACAGACAGATTCTGGCCTCATGGAACCTACATGGTATATCCATGCAAATGATAAATTATATTTCTGTTTATATAAAGCTCTAACTTTTGTTTTAGCCTTTAGCCTTGCCTTTTCTAGTAAATTCTTCGTATTTTGAGTGATCCTTCCAAAACACAAATAGAATCATATCGCTTTTTTGTGTAAACGTTTAAGTGGCTCCCCACTGCCCACGGACTAGAATCTAGGTTCTTTATGTTGCCTACTCTTCCAGCAGTATCTCTGTTTGCCCCCACTTCTCACCACTCCCTCAACTTCAGCTTCTTCAGGTCTTAGAGTATGTCCAGGCCTTCCATGTGATGTTCCCTTTGCCTGGAACTCTCTTCTGCTTCACTTGACTTGTATGTGTTTTACTCCTCCTTCCCCTCAGTTTAAGTGGCACTTCTTCCAGTTGACGCTAATTGAAACTGAAAATCTATCTCTTTGACTTTCTGAGGATCACAGTCTCATGATCCGCCAAAGCTCCTACCCTGGGCACTTATTTCTACCACCATATGGAAGTTCACTGTACCCCCTCTTTCACTTTCCTGCCTACATCCACTGTCAGAATGATCTTTACAATGAGTAAATCGCCTCCTTTGTAAAACCCTTTATTGGCTTCCCTTGGTTCTTAGAATAAAATAATCCTTTATTATGACCTGTAAAATCTGGCTCCCACCTAACTTGTCTGTTTATGTCACACTTTGCTCTCACCACTTGAGCCTCACTGGCCTTTCAGTACCTCATATTTACTGGGCTTCCTCCTTCTGCAGCGTGTGCACAGTCTGTGCCTGTTCCATGTAGTGTTCTTCTCTTCCCACTTCACTCAGTTAAGGTCAGTTCATGTCCGAACTAAAGCATGACTTTCTCAGGAGGCTTGAATAGTTCAAATGCCACTGTTCGAGGCTGTCCTATTGTGTTCCTCTCCTTTGTAGACTACCACGTTTGCAGTTTTACATTTGTTTGTGGGATTATTTGATTAATGTCTCTTTCCCCAACCAGACTGTAATCTCCAGAAGAGCAAGGATTCTGCCTAGTTTTGTTCATTTTCAAGCCCCACAGTCCCTGATAAATAGTAGATAACAATAAATATGTGTTGGTTGGAAGGAAGGACTGACATCCCTTCTAGAAATAGCTTCTTGATCTGTGATTAATCTCCCCTAGAAGTTAAATGGAAAGAGAACGCTAAAAGTAAACTATATAGGTTCGATCCCTGCTTGCTTAGTCCATAACTGTGTATATGATTCATTTATGAGTTGGTTCTCAGCTTTTCTATTTAAAGTTTAGAACCAAATCTCTGATGATAGCCAGTAAGTAATGATGAGGTTCAACTAAAAGTGGGAAAAGATGAAATTGTAAGAGAACCTTTCTGCTGCTAGTGTTTTAAAACTTTTTATTATGGAAAATTTCAGACATATACAGAGGCAGACAGAATAATATAGTCATCCACATGTACCCCATACACTTTGCCCTCCTATTTTATTTCTGAAGAAGATCCTAGGCTTCATCATAATTTCTTCCATAAATATTTCACTGTGTGTTTCCAAAAGATAAGAACGCTTTTTTAAAATATGTAACTGTAGTGCCATTATTACACTTGCAAAGAAACTAAAAGTAGTTCCTTAATAGCATCAGATTGCCAGTCAGTATTCAAATTTTTGTTTGTTCCATAAGTGTCATAATTTTTCACCATTTATTTGACTCGAGGTCCAGATAAGCTTCGTGCATTGAGATTGGTTAATATGTCTCTGAAGTCTCTTGTAATCTGTAGGTTCCCTCTTTGTCTCTTTTGTTTTCTTGCTATTTATTTATTGAGGAACCAAAGTTGTTTGCTTTATAGAGTTTTCTGTAGTCTGGATTTTGCTGATAACATGTCCATGTTGTTATTTGACAAGTCCCTGTATGTTTTGGATTTCCTGTAAATTGGTAGTTGGATCTACTGGTCAGATTTGGGTTCAATTCTCTCTATTTTTTTTTTTTTTTGGCAAGACTTTTTGATAGGTGGCATTGTGGTCTTCCATCAGAAAGATACACATTATATCTAGTTGTCTCTCTTTTTGTGATATTAACACCCATTGATACTTGGTGCCTAGCTCCATTAATTCATTAGAGGTTACAAAATTAGCTGGAATACTTCTGTAAAGAGAAACTTCTCCTTATCTACTGTTGGATTACTCCCAAGTACAGTTTGTATGGAAAAAAAAAAAAAAAAACGGGAAGTGCTTGCTTCTTTCCCTCTTATGCCAGGTTTCACAGTGACTTGGAGACTGCTACTACTTTTGTAGCAGAACTCTTTCTAAAATGAGCAAGCAGGAAGATAGAAGAGGGGTTCTCAGCCAGCAGCTGTAGTTGAAATTGACTATCCCAACTCTGCTAAGTATAATTGTCAGTCATAGTCCTTCTAGGCCCCCTCAGCAAACATTTGAGTGCCTATGATGGCAACCGATATGTAAGGATGAAAAAGGGGAAAGCAGAAAATAAAGAAATGCTTAATTCTAATAGTGAAAAGGAATTGTACTTATTTGGAGGGATCCCCCCAGTCATTCTTCTTATCCCCAGCTCTCTACTCCCAAGCCCATTTTTCACTCTGCTGTTAACCTTTTCCTTGACCCCTTTCCCCTGAAAGATAATATAAAACTCATTTATCAGTGTTCAGCATCTGTTAACTGAGCATCTGCATTATGCAAGTCCGTTCACAACCCTAGGATATGGTAGTGGCCAGGTAGATGGTACCTTATCCTCAAGAAACTTAGAATCTAGAAGAAAAACAGATGAACAGTTTCCACAAAGTGTGGTAATTGCTATGAGAGGGCAAGTTCACAGTGCTACAGGAACACGTGTTAGAAGCACATAACCTAGTTTTGAGGTGAAGTTGGTCCTAGAGAAAGTTGCAAATTACCTTATTCTGACTCCTCAAAAATAATTGGGTAAATTAGGTGCAGTAAGCTAGGTGAAAAATGATGGGGGCCTGGGGGTTAGGGAAGAATTAATAAATTTGAGAGAGTCATTTAGCCAACAGATATCTGAGTATCTGAGGATATTTAGGAAATAAAATCCATACGTTTTAGTGTTGGGTGTGAAAATTGAGGGAGAAGAAAAGGTCAAGAATGACTTTTTTTTTTTTTTGTCTTAGGCAGCTAGCAGGATGGTGATGCAATTCAGTGATAACAGTAGATGATGAGCAGGTTTGCAGAGGAAAGTAATCTAGTTTTGAAAGTGTTAAGTTGAAAGATACTAATTAAGTCTGAGAAATTGAATTAGAAATGTTGGCTAGGCTATTAGATATTTGGGTTTGGAACTGAGATGAAGGATGAAGAATGTGATAATTAAAGATATGGAAGATTTTTACATCCTCTGTGAGTATAGAGTTAGAAGATGAAGATCAGGGCTAAAATCCCAAAGCAAGGGAATAGTATTGCTCAAAAAAAGAAGAAACAGTTAACAGTATGCACCATTGACCATGAGGATTGAAAAATCTCCATTGGGTTTCACAAAAAACAAGAATTTCAGGGACTGGCCCTGTGGCGTAGTGGTTAAGTTCACACGCACTGGGGTTTGCTGGTTTGGATCCTGGGCACAGACCTACGCACCACTTATTAAGCCATGCAGGGGCAGGTGACCCACATATAAAGTAGAGGAAGATGGGCACAAATGTTAGCTTGGGCCAATCTTCCTCAGCAAAAAGAGGAAGATTGGCAGCGGATGTTAGCTCAGGGCTAGTCTTCCTCAAAAATAAAAAAGTTCAGTGCTGATCTTGGCAAAAGCAATTTCATTGGCTTTCTTCCCTACCATATGATATTGAAGTGAGTTGAGGTTTAAATGGAAGGTTAAAAAGTAAAAGAAAGCAATTTTAGCTAACTCGGAAAGTCTGGGTTCATTGAACTGCCGAAGAGAGAAAAGGCCATTAACTGATGCAGAGTACCAGATTTGAGAGAAAATTTGGAGATTGTTTCTGTTTTTTAAAATAGACATGAGCATGTTTGAATGATGATGAGAAAGACCCAGGAAAGAAAAAGGTTGAAGATCCAAAAGAACAAAGAGAAATGGGAAGGGAAAGGATCCAGAGCCTTCATGAAGGGATGGGCCTTAGTTGGGAGAAAGGGTGCCTCTGACGCAACAGCAGAAGATGGGGATGGATACGGAGGCAAGTAATTTTGTCAATTGGGTAGGAAGAAGTTGAGGGAGTTTTTTCTGGTGGTTTCTATTTGTCTGTAAATTAGAAGGTAAAATCATTTGTGGTAAAGGAAGGAAAAGAGCCACAGTTTTGTACAAAACAAGCCATGCTTAAAATAGCCACTGTGAGGAAAGAGAGCTGACTAGGGAAATGCAAGGATTGTGGGAGCAGTACTAAGAGTACAGATGTATTGGTGACCATAAAACTTATATGGGCAGCATCCTGTAGAGTTGTGTGATTTTCTCATATGCTTAAGTTTATCAAATACTGCTCAGCAGTTCATATCAGAGTGTAGAGAAAACAGACAGTTGGATTCATGTACAATTGCAGTGTTTCCAGATAGGTGGGATAGAATAACCATGGGGCAAAGCTACTGAAAACTAGCAAGAGAATTATGGAACTGATAGACCACGAGAAATCCAAGTTAGAGTATGTAGAGAGATCTATGCACTGAATATTCCAGTCATTTCAAAGAAACATTCTTGGGGAAGGTTAAAGGAGATTGCTAGAATAATGGGCTGTCAGAGTTACAACAGGATAACTAAATGCATTATTCAGAGATGGTGCGTTTTGGAGTAATGGGAAGTGGTCCGGGACATTGCCATGGGTGTCAATGGCTAAAATGGAGTAGAGGAGAAAAATGTCATTGAAGATGATATCAGAGAACTGAGAGGCTGAGGTTTTGAATGGGTCATGTGCATGGATGTTGAAGTTACCCAGAATGATGGCAGTGATTGAAGTGGAAGGAAATCAGTGACCTTTGTGCCACAGTATTTAATGATTGAGGACAGTGATTGTGAGTTTAGTAGGTGGTAGCACTGGGAAGGAGAAGGGTGATTATAACGCAAAGAGATTTGGGGCTATTATGGGAAGGTGGAGGCTAATGGTTTCAAAATAGTATTGAAGAGTTAGGAAAACACTGACTTATGCCAACTGCTGACTCTGAAGTATGTGGGATGTGGAAAAGAGGGCTGCAGGGGGAGTTGGTGTCCTGTGAGAGTGAAGTTTCAGTTAAGGCCAGTGAAAGGAGCATTCAGTGAAAAGTTGAGGATGTAGACATGTTTATGAGGCATGGAACCTGGATTCCACAAGGAAGGTTGGATAGGAAAGAAAACAGTGGGAAATAGGGTCTCTCACATTTTAGAGCTGAGAGTCAGAAGTGATATAGAGAGTAGTTATATCTTTGGACAGTGAGCAAGGCTGATTCAAAGGATATGCAACGTGACTTCTTTAAAAGGTCTTGAGGTTCTGAGAGAGTTAATCACACTCAAATTTTTTCAGAATTTGGTCATGAGTTGGTTGGGAAACACTTCTTAGGAAGTTACCATTTCTTGCAGGTAGAGAGACTCTAGTCCTTCTGAAAGATGTCGGCTCAGCCATAATAAAAGGGCCCAGGAAAGATCCTCAAGGCCCAAGTTCTAGGCTCAGGGAGTATATGTATGGGAAAGTTCTCTCAATGTCTCCTTATACGAAATGTATCTGGACTTCTAGCTAGCTAGAGTGGGAGAGGGGGTAGTGTTGCAAAATCAAGGAGCTGTTTAGGGAGATACTAAGATGGAAACTTAAAGAAGATTTGGTGTCTACACTGAAATGAATATCAGGAACATGTTTTATTGTGGAAATAGTTTCTCCCTTGTTTCATAATTTAACCCTTAGTTTCTCTTCTTTCAAACAATGTGTTAGTAGTCTATTGCTGCTTAACAAATTTAGCAACTTAAAATAACAAACACTTATTGTTGTTTCTGTAGCTATGTGACTCCATTTCAGGGTCTCTCACAAGCTTGCAATCAAGGTGTTGGCTGGGGCTCCAGTGATCTCAAGGCTTGACTAGGGGAAGAACTGCTTCTAAGCTCACTCATGTGGCTGTTGGCGGGCCTCATGTCCTCACTGGCTATTGGCCAGAGATATCAGTTCCTTGCCAACTGGGCCTCTCCTAAGGGCAGTTTGTAACATAGTAGCTTTCTTCCCTCAGAGAGAACAAGAGACAGTGGCTAAGATGGAAGCCACAGTCTTTGTAAACTTATGTTGGAAGTGACTTATCACTCTGCAGCATTCTATTCATATAAGCCAGTCATTAAATCTAGCCCATACTAAAATGGAAGGGATTTCATAAAGACATGAATACCAGTAGAAAAGGATCATTAGGGGTTGTCTTAGAGCCTACCTACCACAAACAGTAAAAATAACCTGGATATCCTCAAAAATAGTATGTTTGCAGTTAGAAATGTCTTCTTCAGTTATGTCCCTAGTGACTAGCACTGTATCTAGAAAGTAGCAGAAATTCAATAAATATTTGTTGTTTGGATGCCTGTGAGTTGAAAGACCATTATAAAAGCACCCAGTAGCTGGTGGCAGTGGAAAGAGATGCAAAAGGAGTCTTCCTCTGCTGCCCCTTCTCCCTGCCCTGAGGAGTGCTAACTAGCTACTCCCAATTGAGAAGTCTCTCTAGAGGGCTAATCAACATAAAGCGTCCAGACCCACAAAGGGAGTAGAGCCTGGAAAGGGTAGCCACTCTGAAACTCTACTGGCATTCTTAATCCAACCCTAGATTTCCCTATGTGGGTGAAGAAGTGAGTCTTCACGCTTTTCTATAAGAGACATAAAAAAGACCTCTCATGCTAGCGCTTCTTAAAATCAACTTTATTGAGGAAAGATTAACATACAATAAAATGTATCCATTTTAAGTGTATGATTGAATGCATTTTACAATTAAAAAATTTTATTTTTACAGTTACATTTACAATGTAATTTTCTCCTAAAAACATTATTGTGAATGATGGTCTAAAACATGTTTTGGTGGCCTAGTCCAAAAAACCTAACCTTAGCCTTTAACGTGACGTCTGTGGAAATTCTAGGCAGCCCTTTTAAAAATGAGCTTCAGGATATTGCCTATTCAAGGGCTTTTTATAACAAATCCAGAAATCTCTGTATGAACATTTAATCATGACCTCTTAGAATCCTGACTATCAGTTAGGAATGCTTGTTAACAATTTTCTGTGTCGTCTACCAGTGGAAGTTCGCAGATGAACAGTTACAGTTGTTGACTCATAGGGAAGTTTTTAATGTGTCACCCAAAGTGAACTTTATGTACAAAAGGAAAATACGAGGTCTGTTGGTTCCAGAATTTAGGGAAATGAGGTATATTCAGAGACACTGATTCATTCCAACCCTCTGTACCCTGCAAAGTAGGAGATAGCAACTCAAAATCCTCAAAACCTGTTATTCCCATCATGGTTTTCTCTTTATCACACTCCCTTCTCCAATTAGCTAGAGCATGTTTACCTGAAAGACAATTAGAATCAGCAGTGGTGTCCCCGGTCCTGATATTCTTATGAATTTTACTACTAGTTTCTCATTCATTCATAATGTAACGAATACTTTGTGGATACCTTCTCTGAGCCTGAAAATACAAATGTGAACAGAATGAAGTTTCGGCCCTCCAAGAGCTTATAGTCTAGTTTTTCCTCTTGAAGAGCTGAGAACTACAACAGAGTACCTACCAATATTGCTTTCTAATTGATTTCTATTCTTATGATCATTAATCTTAATCATTAATGAGTGGCTTTAGCTGTGGCCTATATTTTGATAGGTCCCAGGTATTTATCTGTAGCCCCTACTCCTGTCTAGAATTGTATCCTGTTTTCAGATGCCCATTGAGCATGCTTACTGGATGTCAGTGTATTCAAAGATGCGCTCAGTTCCCACACTGAAAAGCCATCATCTCTTCCTGGTTTCATGTATCTGTTAATGGCACCATTATCTACCTATTTATCCACGCTCAGCACCACCAAGTTGTCCTTGACTCCCAACGTCTCTTTACTCACAATCAATTAGTTAGCAAGCCATTTGATTTTATCCCCTACATATGATGCATCCCCATTTCCCTATTCTCACAGCCTTACTTTGTGCCTTCAGAACCACTGAACTATTGAAAATATCCTCTCCCTGATTTCCCACCTGTGATCTCTCCATCCTGTCCTCTAGAGTCTTTTTAAGACATAATTCTGGTTGTGCCATTCTCCTGCCTAAAGTCTAGTGGCTCTGCAACATCCACAGCTTGAAAGCAACATCTTTAAAATGACACGAGACACTTAATAATTTAACCCAACCTTTATCTCCCACCATACACTGTGTGTTCTACCCACGTTAGACTCCATGATCTCCATATTTATGCCTTTATACAGGCTCTTCCACCAGTCTCCTACCCCAAAATTCAAGGGCTGCCTTTAATGTTACTTATTTTATGCAGCCTTTAATAGTTCGTAAGCACGTAGTTGTTTTCCCTCAGTATTTTATACATTCTTCTACTATGGTGCTTATCATACCACCCTGCAATTATTTATTTTTTCATGTTTTTCTCCAGTAGAAGTTTCATGCAGTCCTCTCTATACTGTGAGCTCCTGGAGAGCTTGGACTATACTGAATTCACAATTAGTTTTATGGTAATTTGGAGCATTTCATCCCTCAAAGGAGTTTTCTGTCTATCAGTTTATATTTAACTGAATGTGGTTGCATGTCTTTTGATCTGTGAAAAAATAATACTCTTAGAATTCTTCAGTTTTTCTCTGAAATCTGCTTAATAAGTTTATAGATAAAAATACTCACTTTGAGCAGTTATGTTCACACTTTTAATGGTATATTTAGCTGTTTACCCTAAACACAGAAGTGCCTTAACATGAAGTTAGCTATGTTTATCTATAATCTAAATTATACTATCTATAATTTGCTTAATTTCTAGGGTTCGACTGCACGAATGGATCATGAAACAGCCAGTGTTTTGAGTTCTAGTAGCACACACTCTGCTCCTCGAAGGCTGACAAGTCATCTGGGAACCAAGGTAACAGAAAATTATAAACCTCCTTGCTAATACTATGAATATTCTGCTAAAACATTCTTCGTTTTTTTTTTGGAGGGAAGATTGGCCCTGAGCCAGCATCTGCTGCCAATCCTCCTCTTTTTGCTGAGGAAGACTGGCCCTGAGCTAACATCTGTGCCTGTCTTCCTCTACTTTATATGTGGGACTCCTGCCACAGCATGGCCTGTCAAGCGGTGCCATGTCCGCACCCGGGATCCAAACCAGTGAACTCCGAGCTGCTGAAGCAGAACATGCACACTTAACCGCTGCGCCATTGGGCCGGCCCTCATTCATCTTTTAAATTCAGCTAGAGGAGAATTCTGATTCCATCATCACAGTCTCTTAAAGAAATGACTTCTTTTTACACAAAGAAGCATAGACAAAGGGAAAATAAGGATTATAAAAAGTCCCAAATTAGATAGTTTTTTATTCTTTTTCAGCTTTATCGCCCACTTCTCTGCAAGTACCCCAAGCTCCAGCCACACCGGCTTACTTGCTGCCCCCCAAGCACTCCCTGTGCCTTTCTGCCTCCACGCCTTGCCTGTGGTGGCACACGCCTCCACCTTCTGCCCCACCGCAAAGTGGCTGTCAGGATCTGGCCAGCCTTCAGAGCTCCTCTCAGGTTTTACTGCTTTACAAAACATCGTCTGATTGCCAAGGTCCTCTCAGCTTCCCATGCAGTCTGTCTGCCTCCTTTGAATCACTACAGTTTGCATGACACTCTTTTGGAAAACAGGGGGTGTTTTTATGTCTCTTTTGCAGCATCTAGCACAGAGCCTGCACATAATGAGTGTTTAATAAATATTTATTTAAGTGAATGGAAAAGTTATTGAAAGTGAATGTTATCCAGTGCTGATAAGTGAGCTTTCTAAGGGTTTCCCAAATGTTAACAAATATTTTATGAGTTGGGAATAGTATGTTATAAAGAACATAATTATTGTTATTTGAAGCCAGAGGCTTTACTATTATATTGACAAAGGTGAAATTCTAATATTACTAAACTACATTTTCAGTTAAATCTAAATAATTCCATTGTTTTCACAGCATACTGTTTAATAATATAATAGCTCTTCGGAAAAGTATTACTGAAATAACTAATGTTGATTTAAGAAAAGAATTTTAGGGGCCAACCCAGTGGCGCAGCGGTTATGTGTGCACATTCTGCTTCAGCGGCCCGGGGTTTGCCAGTTCGGATCCCGGGTGCGGACATGGCACTATTTGGCAAGCCATGCTGTGGTAGGCCTCCCACATATAAAGTAGAAGAAGATGGGCACGGATGTTAGCTCAGGGCCAGCCTTCCTCAGCAAAAGGAGGAGGATTGGCAGCCGTTAGCTCAGGGCTAATCTTCCTCAAAAAAAAAAGAAAAGAAAAGAATTTTAGAATCATCAATGATATTGTTAATATGAGACATTCTGTTTAATAACTCACAATAGCTACTACTTGGGACCTCTAGTATGCCAGTAACTGTTCTAGAAGTTGTATGTACATTGTCTCTGATCTTCTCAAAAATCTTGTAAGATATTCTTGTCCCTCTTTTTTAAATGAGAAAACTGAAACAGAAAAAGTTCAGGCAGCTGTTGTGTAATTAAATTGGAATTCAACCCCAGATCTGTCCACAAACAACATAGTTTTTACTATGAAGAAAATCTCTAATATTCAACAATACTGTTGTGAAAGCTGGCAGCTGGAATACTGTTTTCTTTTGAAGTGATTTATGCATGCTAATATTAAGATTTTTGTATATTCTTGAATGCCAGCTACTGCCCTATACATGTATTATTTCATTTAATCTTCACAGAGAAAACCCTGTTGGGTAAATTCCTCCATTTTGCAACTGAGGAAATGGGCTTAGAGGAATCAGATAACTGGGTAGCGTCACACAGCTCGCTCGTAAATAGTAGAGCCAGAATTTGAAAGCCCATTTACCTGCCTTCCGGAAACTTTTGTATCTAAGAATAGTGTGTATTTACACATTTAGAGTAGAGTTTCTCAACCTCAGCACTATTGACTGGATAATTCTTTGTTGCATTGTACGATGTTTAGCAGCATCCCTGGTCTTTACCCACTAGATGCCATAGCACTTACTCCCGCAGTTGTGACAATCAAAACTGTCTCCAAGACATTGACATAAGTGTCTGGGGTGGGAGGCCAATATTGCCCCCAATTAAGAACCACTGATTTATAGAGATGATACATTTTTTATATAATAGCCTCTACTTTTACGTATTGATAGCGTGAAGCTTTGAAATGAGGCTGATCACAGTCTGGGATAACAGAGTACTATTTTCTGTTTGTAATCTGCTTCTAAGTAAATCCTTAAAATTCATTTTCAGAGAGTAATTGATGCTTAACAGTTGTTTAAAAAAAATTGAATAAGAATCCTGGCTTTATACTCCCTATGTGATCGTGGCATTCTTTTTTTATGACACAATATTTTTACATGTATAAGGGAGAAATCATATAATTTTAACTATATTATCATTATAATCTGATGAGGGTTAGTGATTGCTGAGAACTAGTACTTAGTAAATGATAATTACTGAGAAATGTTTTCTACTTAATTATAGTTGTAGATTAAAAGAAGTAAAATAAAATTTTAAATTGTGTAAAGAATTTAGATAAACCACATTCCTCATTCTGTGTGTTTGTGTTTGTGTGTATGTGTGAGAGAGAGAGAGAGGGAAAGAGAGAAATTAGTTGATTTTCATTCATTATAGTCAATGGATTGTCACCAGCTGATCCAGACAAACAGCAATTTAAGTATGTAAGAACCTGTTTTCTCTTTCAACACTGTATATAAGTACTAGTACTACTATTTACTCATATCAACAAATTGGTGGTGATTATATGAATTTTGAAATAATGCTCATTACTTCATCCTGGAAAGGTTTTTTGTTTTTGTTTTTTTTTTAATGAGTTACAGTAAATATCCCATTCATCACTTCATTGGTGTTAGCTTTTGGATATTAAAGTCATAATTTTGTTTCTAAACTCATTTGGCCCACAGGTGGAAATGGTGTATTCATTGTTGTCAATGCTTGGTACTCATGATAAGGATGATATGTCACGAACTTTGCTAGCTATGTCTAGCTCCCAAGACAGCTGTATATCCATGCGACAGTCTGGATGTCTTCCTCTCCTCATCCAGCTTTTACATGGCAATGACAAAGACTCTGTGTTGTTGGGAAATTCCCGGGGCAGTAAAGAGGCTCGGGCCAGGGCCAGTGCAGCACTCCACAACATCATTCACTCACAGCCTGATGACAAGAGAGGCAGGCGTGAAATCCGAGTCCTTCATCTTTTGGAACAGATACGAGCTTACTGTGAAACCTGTTGGGAGTGGCAGGAAGCCCACGAACAAGGCATGGACCAGGACAAAAATCCAAGTATGTTCCCTATAGTGTACATCAGAGTGCATGTTACAAAGCAAATGTAAATGTTTTTAAAAAGAAAACATTTTTAGTTAGTATGTTGTCCTTATGAGTAGGAAAGGGAAATTCATATTAGCCATCTACATTGCTAACATAGTTTAAAGGTCAAGTCTCTATTTTTCTAGAAAAAATTAGCAAAATAAAATCTTATATACAGACATATAGCATCATAGCATAGTAGATCTGCAAAGAACTTGAACAGTTATGCTGCCCATCTCTTTTATTTTATAGATTGAGGAAAGTGACTTAACATAAGTTCCTTCTGCTGTTAGGGACCAAGCCCTGATCTTGACATTTGCATATCACCGTCTCTGTAGATACACAGCTGTGTTATATCTCTTATTTGATCCTCACAACAACCTTGTGAAGTAGGAAGGGAAGGTATTATTATCTCCATTTTACAGATGAAGAAACTGAGGCTCAGAGAGGCTAAGAGACTTGCCTGTGGTCTCACAACTAGTAAGTGGTGGAGCCAGGGACAGAGGCCAGATCTTCTGACTCTCAGCCTACTGCACCATACTGCTCCAGGCGATGGGCCCCAATTGCTAGGGGCTGTCAGCCACCCAGCTCTTTGCTCAGGGAGACACCCTTGGCCACCAGCCCCTCTCCCTCAGGAGCAGGGAACATGGGAGTTGGGACCCTTGGGGATATACCTTACTTCATTCCTGTAGCAAGAACCAAAAGCAGTAAGTATATAAGGTAAGACCTTCCTTTCACCAAGACCACACACACAAGCATTCATACACACACATACACGACAAAGGACTGTTGTGTCAACCTGTTGATTTGAGGAGCAGGAGAGGAGTGATGGTGAGAACATAATCTATGAAGCTTTAGAAGATTTTCTTTTAGCTTAGATATAGAGGTGAATTTATTTGAAATCTAAAAATTTTGAAGAATAAGAGAACAGCAGAAATAGTCCTTTATATCTGTCTTAGAGATGAGGAGAACTAATAAGATACTTTACTGGGAGAACATTGTCTTTCTGACTTGTTTTCTTTGACTCGCATCTTGTGCTCTTGATACCTGTTCTCTAGAAAGTTATATAGAATAAATTAATATTATTACTTCTGAAAAATAGACTTGCTTTTTAAATTTTATTTCAAATAATGAGTTTTGAGACCTTGTGCATAGTATTAAATGTGGAGGTACTTTTCCTTGGACACCTTTTCTTTACATTTTTGTTTACTATCTAGCATCTGTCTATATAGTAAACTTTCTCTCCTAGGGTTGTACTAGGTTTCTCTACTACTTTTGCACACAGCCATGTGCTTTTAAACCACACTCGTGACAGTAGTTTAAATAAAAATTATGAACAAAATTAAACAGCTTTATACCAAAATACTTATATTCTTTCATATAGTCCATATAATTTAAAATTATTATTTGAATTATAGCATAAACCTGCAATGGACTTATTCTAGCAGACTTAGTCAAGGGCAGATGAGTGGAAACATTTTTTTGGAACCAAGAAAAACCCTTTCCTCATTTTCTCTTCCATATTTATAATATTCATTTATTCAGAAAATATTTGTTGATCCACTAAACTACTATGCATTAGGGATATATTAGTCAGCCCTGCATATTTTTTAAGTATAATAAATATCATTGCTTTTGAGAAAACAAAACGTTATGGTTTATGTCAATTTTCTTTTTCAGTGCCAGCTCCTGTTGAACATCAGATCTGTCCTGCTGTGTGTGTTTTAATGAAACTTTCATTTGATGAAGAGCATAGACATGCAATGAATGAACTTGGTAAGACAAAAATGCTTAATGCCGTAGAAGAATACTGAAGATTTTCATCATTGTTGAATTGGAATATAAGACCACTAACTTTTATTACCAGATGCTTCCTCCTTGTAGCAAATGATTATTCTCTGGTTTTCAGAGGAGAAAATGTTCTAAGTGATAAAAACTGCTACCCTTTTATAGGCTATCTTGGAGTTTCAAAATCTTAGTCAAAGATTGAGAAAATTACTAAATAGGCCACTCTTTGCCCCTATTGCCAAGGTAGACCCTGTGTGACTATTGATGGAGAGAGTAATTTGAATTATTTTGAAATGTGGAGCCTACTTCATTGTTTTCGCACTCAATCACTTCTCATAGGCACCAGAAGGAATTATTATTAAGAGTCTCATTTATCTTTGTGGTTATCAATACCCTACTGGATTTTCATGATAAGCAGCATGATATCTTCGAAACTGGTGAATATAGAAAGCATTATGGTCTAATTTAAAGTAGAAACATTCCATTAATTTTGGAAGGATTACTCTTTTAGGTATGTGTTATCCCACACTCTAAATCTTATGTAACCTGCATTTCTGCACCCCATTTTTCATGTAACAGTTTTTCTTTGATTTCTAGGTTCATTTTGCACAGGTGGTATTTATAAATTGCATCATGCTGAGCCATCTCATGTGAACTGGATCTCTCTAGTCATGCCACAAGCAAGAACCGCACACTGAGTTTCCATCTTAGTGTAGCTGTGCCCTTGCTTTTTGTGCTGTTTATGTTACGTTACATTCCAGCTCCCACTTTGTTTTCCTATCACCCTCATCATTGTCGTTCATCATTTACCTTAAAAGTGACAAGGTCACGAGACTCTTAAACCCAGAGAACCTGAACAGCCAAAATGAGTATTGTCTCCTCAGAGTCATCACTGGGAGGCTATGCACTTGTGATTTCAGGCCTGCCCTCCAGCCCGGCATTTCTTCCTGCAGGCCCTCACAATTGGCCCACCTGATTCTCTTCCTTCCCCCACCCACGCCCAGCCTCCTGTGGAACTGAGTGTAATCTTATGAGTTCTCCCCTCCTCAATACAATCTCAGCATTTGTGAAAATTTTAAGTTTGGATGTTTTTTTTAATGCTAGTAGTAATGGGAAGGGGGTAAAAATAATGAAGAAACAGGAAAATTAATCCAATTTAAAGCTACCGGAAAGGTTTTTCTATAAATGTCCCTGTGTTCCAAATGGACTGTAGACTAGGACTGACACATTAATCATCTGAATTTCAAAGTAAACCTAGACTCAGTATTTGTTCCTCTTCCTTCTTCAGGTAGGAAGGCTACCCGGGGCATTTCATCACAGGAGCTAGGGCAGGGGCTTTCAGGTGAGGAGCAGGTTGGGGCCTCTGGGGGTGTGACTGTTGGGGACGTAGCCACAGCGGATTACCTTCTTCTCACTCCTAGCCTCTGAATTTGCACTGGAGCAAAAGAAGGATAAAGGTTTGTGCATTATGGAGAAATAGAGTAAGACAGCACAAGGTATCTGACAGTGAGGGATAAGGGGAAAAAAGTCCCAAGTAGGTAAAGGGAGATTCCTAAGCCCAGTCAGTTGGGACTGTCCTTTGGACGTACGAGAAGATTCTACAACTATCAGGGTCATTTAAGTTTGTACCTATTAGTATTGCAAGTTTTAGACTATAATATCAGTGATGTATACATTTATTAATTCCCAGCTCTGTCCCAGAAACTGTGCTAGGCACTAGATATGAAAATGATTAAGATGTGGTCCTGACTCTCAAGGAATTCAGGGTTTATTTGTCTTCGTGTTTCCCAAACCAGATCATGATCACCAGAGGCACTTGTCAAACAATGTAGAACCATGTAGAAGCCCTGTAGAAGCAGGCTGGGTAAAACAGAAGCTCCAGAGGGGGCACCTAGGAATCATATTTAACAAGTGACCCAGGTGATTCTTATGATCAGGAAATTTTGTGAAACACCAATCTATAGAATATTGATGTTGGGCCCCTAATATTTATTTTACAATGAAGCATTTCATGCTAATGGTGACTAGCTAAACCAACTAAAAGAAAAATAATATACTTTAAAAAATTGTGTCATCTTTCTGTTATCTTTTTTTGGTAAGTCTAAATTAAAGATTTTGTTGAATGTCACCTGAAGCCATTGGTCCTCTACTATCTATAAGGTTATGAGATACCATATTGGATAATATTTGGTCCATCTGGACCACTATTTTCTAACAGAGACTCCAAGAAAAATGTGGAAGGACATGCTCATCATCTTTGCATTACCTTGCAACATACTGATTTTTCTTAGGGCAACCTAGTTTTTATTCCATCAGTCATCAATTTGCATAATATTTTTGTGAATCCATTTATAGTTTTAATGTATGAATTATATTCTTTGCCTTAAAATTCACTGAGATGTCTTTATTTGCCTGAAATTATAAAGGGCTTTCTCTTTTATCTGATATCCTAAATTTTATTGAACGTTCTTTTTTCATTAGCCATGTTCTTCATGGTTTTGTTTATATCAACTACATCCTTCTTTATTCTTTGTTTTCAGGATCAAATCCTAAGATTTTTAGTTTTTCCATACAAGAATATTCAACTCTTTGCTCATTTAGTACCTTCTTGGGACCTTTATCACAGGTATTGCTACACCAGGCAGGATTTTATGTAGGCTCAAAGCATAGTATGTTTTGTTTTGGTCTTGATAGTCTGCTTTATAATGCTCAGCATTTTGATGATCTCATCAGTACACAGGGCCACTGTCTTCAGGTCAACAGTGACCCCCAGGTCAATTTCCTGGGTCAAAGTGTTCAGTTCTTTTACTGGCTCCTTTTCTTTACCCAAGTATTAAATGGCGGAATTCCTCCAAGCCCTGTCCTAGGCTCTCTTCCTCTCTCCCTAGGCAGTATCCTCCACTCCATGGCTTCAGTTACAGTGGTTTTTCAAATTTACATCATCTTCACTCTGATGACTTTCAGACAGCTCTAACTCAGCTGTCACAAACTGAATTTGTTATTTCCTGCATCCCCAGATCTCTGTCTCTCCGAGGGTTCCTTTTCTCAGAAAATGGCATTCCAGTCTTGCTCAAGCCAGAATTTTGGAAGACATCCATGACTTGATCCTTGTCCCCTACATCTAGTAACTGACTACTTTAATATATCTCAAATCACTGCTCTTGTTTTCATTCCCAGTCCAAGCCACCTATAGTCTCTCCTATCTGCAGTACTTTGTCTTACCTGTCTCCCCATTTCCAGTCATAATCCATTCTGCACTCTGCAACCATTGGAATCTATTTAGAACACACCTACTTGTTCCTTCCCCTCCCTAAAATCCTTAGTGTGAGACATAAAGTCTTGCATGATCTGGCCTCTACCAATTTTTGTAGCTTCATCTTGTAACCCTCTCCTTGTTGCTCTACATTTCAGGCCCAGGGCCCTTGCACATGCTGTTTCATCTGGCTAAAATGCTTCATTGTTCCTGCCACACCCTTTTTAGATATTCATTCATCCTTTAAGTCTCAACTTAGACATTATTTCCTCAGCCTTTTTCCTGTCTGTGCCCTGCCCCTCCCCCCCACCCCCCGAGTCTAGATTAAGTTCACCTGCTACCTTGCCTTGGGCTTCTACACAACCCATCGCAGTTAAATTAGTTGTTCAACATCTATCTTTGCTCTAATCTATAAGATCCATAAAAACAGTGACTGTATTTTGTTCACAGCTATATATTTTTCCATCATCATGGGTGGATGGAGGAAAATCTTCCTAAATATGGTTTGGATTTTCCTTAACCAAATTAATTTTCACTTATCTACATTCAAACTCATCTGTCATTTCTGCTAGTCATAAAGATTTGCACAAATCTTCTACACTTGAATCCCCTAGCCTGGAATTCTTGACCTAAGATAGAACTCTGTCTTGCAAACTTGCAGATTCCTCTACATACTGACCCTTCTACATCATTTGCCAAAATACTAAATGTACAGGTTCTCTTTCAGATTAATGACTTGACTGATTAGACTTACAATATCTAAGAATTGCCTGTTCATATTCATCTTCTTTTCTGTCTAAGCCACTTCTCTGTGACAAAACAATATCCCCAGTCCCATGATGATTAATACTGATGATGAATGATATTTTGAATAGCCCCATATGCATTTTTATTTTTCTTTTTGTTTACTCCCTCACCATTTTGCTTTGCCTTTTGTTTTTTCACTACGCCTTCCTTTATGTCTTTCCTCTTCTTTTCCCTTCATTTTCCTCCTTGCCTTCCTAGTGTTGACCACTGTGGGTATTGTTGAGCACACCCAATGGTGGGAATCAAAGAGAAAGAAAATACTAAACCTTAATATAGTTGGTATTTGACACTTGTGAGTATCAAAGAAAAGTAAGAAATTTTTTTAAAAACATAAGTAGTTTTATAGAACTTAGTAATAAGTTGAACAGATAGTTCTTTTTTCATAAAAAAATAAGCTTTGCTTCATGCACAGTTTCACTTAGAAGTTTCAGTATTCCTAAAGATAATTATTCAACAGATAAAAAAAATATTGAAGTGATTAGGCCAGAGGGTGCAACAGTGAAGAGTGTTTATAAAGTCCTAATAATAAAAATGTTACCTTTTTCTGCTTACATTCAAGAAGACCTAGTGTTAGAAAGTAGCCTTCTTCATCGTTGACAAGCTACAGTGTATGTGCAGTAAAGAGAGTATAATGCTCATTTCATTCAGCAAGGCAAAGGGCTGGAGGGTGGAGAAACTGGCAGAAAATGGAATAGTTGTCGGTTGTACTTTTCAAGTATATTACAAAAAAGTCCTTTCTAACAGTTTTTGTAGCTTGTAATTCTAAAGACAAATTTAAGCCATATATTCTCATTCTTTGAGATCTTTTCCCTAATATTTGTTATAAACATGGTACCAATTTGTTTTATTTTAGATTATTATCTTTTTCCTCTTGCCCTTTTTGAATTAGGGGGACTGCAGGCCATTGCAGAGTTATTGCAAGTGGACTGTGAAATGTATGGGCTTACTAATGACCACTACAGTATTACATTAAGACGATATGCTGGAATGGCTTTGACAAACTTGACTTTTGGAGATGTAGCCAACAAGGTATGTTTTATAAGATCCATTTCTTAAGATACCTCAGGTATGAGTTCGTTTGCTTTTATATAAGCTACTTCACTGATTTTGTTACTCTTCTCATTAAACATTGACTAATAAAAACCTAAACCCTTCACACCCAACTGCATATCTTTACTCATTTGGTTGTCTGCCTAAAGAAAGGCAAAAGATGGAACACAGTAGTGGATTTACGTAATCACATTTAAATCACACTGTTCCTAGGAATGAGAGCAAAAATCTGAAGATTCTGATGGCCAGTGCAAGTGTTAGAAACATATTAGTTCCATCCAGATAAGAGACTTTAAAACCCTTTGCTTATCATTTCTCATGATTTATTCACTTTATTTTTCCAGTTTGCCAAGAGAAGAACAGATGGCAAAGTATTAGGAGGGTTATTTGTCTTTCGTTTATATAATCTGATTCTAAATTTTTTATGGGTAAAATATTAGTTATTATTAAAATGGGACAATTAAAACTGGATTTGAAGTTTAGTAGTCAAAAATACAGCACAGCTTCAGGTTGCTTTGACACTGACCCTCTCTTCCATATCTAATTTTACAGGCTACACTGTGCTCTATGAAAGGCTGCATGAGAGCGCTTGTGGCCCAACTAAAATCTGAAAGTGAGGACTTACAGCAGGTATTACTCAGAATTTCAAATGTTTTTCTTGGATATTGGCAGGTTAATGTCCTGATTTAGATTAATTTAATCTGTGGCTCAGTATTTAGTATCTCATGGTTAAATTATGATTACATTAAAACCAGAATAAAGGAAAAAATTGTAGGAATTCCATTTGGCACTATATTAGCATTTAGGAGGAATTTCTTTATTAATAGATTTCTACTCTTAACTCTAGCATTAAAAACAAAAAAACAGCAACTGGTATAAATGATTTTATATACAAATTATTCTAAAATTGCTTCATTTCAGGTTATTGCAAGCGTCTTAAGGAATTTGTCTTGGCGAGCAGATGTAAATAGTAAAAAGACATTGCGTGAAGTTGGAAGTGTGAAAGCACTGATGGAGTGTGCTTTGGAAGTTAAAAAGGTACCTTGAAAACATTTAGTACTGTAATATGGATTTTACCTTTGGATATTTATTGCTGCCCTCTCTCCCCCCTGAGAGTCCCTAATTTCTGACCTGTTTATTTCATCAATCCTTATTCTTAAACTTGTAAAAGTATTAAGATGGAAAAGTTTATATGACGTGGCCTAGAGTAAGTCAGAATTTTTCATGCTCGCACCGTTGACACCTTGGACCAGATAATTTTGTTTTGGGGGACTGACTCGTGCCATATTTAGCAGCATCCCTGGCCTTTGCCCACTAGATGTCAGTACACCCTCCCCTTAGTTGTAACAATCAAAAACATCTCCAGAGATTACCAAATGTCCCCTGGAAGGGAGGAGGGGCAGAATCACCCTTAGCTGAGAATCACTGGTGTTAAGTATAACCTCTGTGCGCTCCGAATCTCAGTCCCCCGGAATCCTCAAATTTTGATGGTCAGCTTATCAAGAGGTAAGCAGACTAAACAGTGAGAAATCCCCCAAATAATGATTTGTTTACAAAAGGAAACATCTCGAGGTGGGATATCTACTTCAGAAACTAAACTAATTTAAAAAAAAAAGTAAACTTGAAATTTAAGAGGGACTAATAAGCAAGTCTTAGCTAATTAATCTGGGCTTCCTTTCACCTAACCCGTCCTCCTAGACCACAGCCTACATTTTTTTCTTCAAAATATCCTTTTTAAGAGAAGGTAAAAAGGTTTGGTTTTTATTGTTTGTTATGTATTTTTGCTGAATTATTTTATACCTGGAAAACTCAAGAAAATCAGCTGAAAAATTATTAGAAGTAAGAAAAGTATTCAACTAAATAACTGGTTGTAAAGATAATATTCAAATATACTTAGAGTCTACATAAACATACCTTTAAAACACTACTGAATCGGCAGAACACTTGTACTGACACTGCAGAAAAGAAGATATATGAATGACCAATAAGCGCTTGAAAAGATACTCAATATCATTAGTCATCAGGGAAATACAAATTAAAACTACAATGAGATACCATTAGACATATTGGTTAAAATTTAAAAGATTGACCAAGTGTTGTCAAGGATGTTGAGCAGCTGGAGTTTTCATGCACTGCTAGTAGGAATGTCAAATGGTATAACCACTTTGGAGAACACTTGGCAGTGTTCTAAAGTTAAACATACACCTACCTTATGACCCAGCCATTCCACTCCTAAGTATTTACCCAAGAGGAACAAAAGTTTATGGTCACACAAAGACTTACACACAGATGTTCACAGCAGTATTATTTGTGATAGCCAAAAACTAGAAATAACTCTAATGTCCATCAACAGGTGAATGTATAAATAAATTGTGGCATATTCACTATGGAATACTATTCTGCTATACAAGAATGAACTATTGATACATGCAATAATCTATAGTGACAGAAAACAGATCAGTAATTGCCTAGGTTTGTGGAGTGGATTACCAGGAAATTTCAGAGGATAAAATAAGTGTTATTTTGGAGTGATGGTTTCATGAGTATCCGCATACATCAAAAATGATCAAATTACACACTTGAAATATGTGAAGCTTGTTTTCCGAATATACTTCAGTAAAGTTATACCAAAAAATTAGTACCGTGCACACTTTAAGACTCCTAATCTAATCAACCCTGCGTATTTTCAGAAAGATTTAATGTATTTGTATGTATTCTGGAGACTTGTACTGCTGCTGAATAATGGTTCATGACTTTATTCTCTCTCAAGGACCACAGTGGGCTACGTACAAACTAATTGCTACAAACCGAGAAAGCTAGATTAAAAAACACATCCTACTGAGAAACATAAAATAAGACTGTAATAAATAGAAAGTCCCTGTTCTTGTAAACAAAGAGTAGTATTTTAAAGATCATTTCTCCCTAAATTCATATATAAATGTTTAATGTAAGTCCAATCTTGGAAAAACTAGCTCATCAGAAGTTTATAATACCCAATTCTGGTTTGAGCCTGCTTCTGGTTAGCAGTCTTAGAAATTATTTGTTCCCCGTTTTTCTACATTCAATGTAACAGTCATTGTCAACATTCCTTCTCTTTTTAATTCATCTCTTCCTTCTCAATTTCCCTTACTGCTAATGACCAAAAGAATCAGAACTACGTTCCACATTCCCCATGTATTGCATCGTTTTAACTTCATGCAGCTGGCTCGTACTCTTCTATACCACAGAACGCTTCCTTCACCTGTACCCTGTGCCCCAAGGGTTGCTGTGCACCCTTATCTTCCATCTCTTCTCTACTGGATGGCTGTAGAGAAGGCGGCTTTTTTGTTTCAGCTGTCTATAGGAAGCCCAGTATTGGGGGCAGGAAGGTGGGTGCTGGTTCTCTGTTGCTTCTTCTAACTCCTGTAGTGTTTCTCTTTTTCCTGTAACAACCAAAACCCTGAACAGGTCACTTCCTCCATTTCTTAATTAATCTTAATCTTCCTTCTTCATTACCTCCTAATTTTCTAACAAAATCTAGATTTAAAGATTAACTTGGGTTTTTCTTTTGTACCTATACCTATATTTGATACTTTTTCGTCACACACCTTATTGAAACCCTTCCCTTTGTTTTCACCACCTATATACATCCAACCTCTACTCATTTCTTCTTATCTCCTCTAATCCTAACTATGAAGCTTCTCTGAAACAAAACCCTTGGCTCTCTACATGTGGTCTCGTAGAGAGTAACTTCTAATATTTTCCTACCTTCAGTTCTCACCTCTGGGCCACTTGCAATTTAGTTCACTCCTCTAAACTCTTGCTGTTTTTTCTGTGCTCAGGATACTTTGAATGTCCCGCCTTTTACCTCAATTACAATGTAATGAAAATTGAGCTCTATCCTTCTCACATCTTGATTGGTGGAAGCACTTCTTCCCTGCCTCTTGATAAAAAGTAACTAAACCTGGGGCTGGCCCCGTGGCCGAGTGGTTACATTCGCGCGCTCCGCTGCAGGCGGCCCAGTGTTTCGTCGGTTCGAATCCTGGGCGCGGACATGGCACTGCTCGTCAGAGCACGCTGAGGCAGCGTCCCACATGCCACAACTAGAGGAACCCACAACGAAGAATACACAACTATGTACCGGGGGCTTTGGGGAGAAAAAGGAAAAAATAAAATCTTTAAAAAAAATAAAAAAAAATAAAATAAAATAAAATAAAATAAAAATAAAAAAAAAGTAACTAAACCTGTTCCTAGATTTTTTTCATTCATTTAATTTTCTGATAAAGAGAATAGAGTACAGTGGCTAGCTATTTATTGGATTAGGCCTGAAATGTTTGCTGTGACATTCACGACCTTCTTTGACCTCTCTGCCCTTTCTTCCCACTGTTCCCCAGTATGCACTTTGATCTCCTCTGTGTCTTTCTGTTCTTCAGTCTTCTCTTCCGATTCCTACTTCCACACCGTTCCTCATTCTACTTCCCCGGCTAGGAGTCGCTGTCTTCTCTCTGAGTGTACAGGTCTTACCTTCTACAGAGCTGTTGTCCTCCGTGAAATATTTCATTTGTTTGATTAAATTCAAGTGACAATAATCTTTCCTTTAGAGTACTTTGTTTCATATATGGTTCTGCATCTTTTTTTCCCAAAGTAAATTGTTAGTGTCTTCCAAGCAGGCATCAGTTTGCTGTTTGTATCCTCTGGAGTGCCCGTAATTGTGATAGGCATAGAGTAGATTTCTAATGAATGTTTGTTCCTTGATTGATTTGTAGTAAGAAGAAAGACTGACATCAGGATCATGGCAAGTTTTTTTTTTTTGAACTTTTCATATTTTATTGTACCTTTTATCTACATATATATTAGGCTTAACAAACTGTAAAATTGTGATGTCAGGAATTCTACTTGGCTAAACTATGTATATAGTTAGTTAACATCATGCCAGGCATACAGAAATTACTCTGTAAAGCAAAAGGAAACTTTTGTTTTATTTGAATTGTTTGCTAATCATTTTACTAATCAAAATAATATATTAATATGCTTTTAAAAGAACTAAAACTTAAGGCCTTATAAAAAAAAATAACAATCCCTGTCTGCTTCTTATCTGCTCCCAGACACAAATATCTGATTTTATTCTTGTATTGCCTCCAAGGTTCTAAATAATTTGCTTAAATGGCTATTTTAAAATTTATCTTCTTGAGACATTTCCTAGTGAATGCCTGGACGTAGATGAAAATTTGAAGCATACCTATACCACTCCTTACATAAGTGTTCTCAATTACCCTATTGATCATCTCTTCCACTGCAGCAACAAACTAAAACCCCCATTTATTGTGTATCAATCATAGACAATAACTCTATTGTATGTTCTTGCCTCCACCTGTTCTTAACAACTTTACATCCCTCACTATCTCCCACAAAAGCATAGTATTTATATTCTAATTTTGCCAATACATACATCTTAGGTTATTTTTCTGTAAGTTGATTTTAAATTTGAAAAACAATAAATGGCATTTACATTATTTTAAATGTCAATCTAAAGCCTAGTAGAATGTAAGAATTGCATTTCTTTCCCCTGATCTCAATTTCACAGATCTTGTGAGAATCATGGCAAGTTTTGACCAAATATCCTTAATTGTATACTCAGAGTGCTTCTATGGCAATTACAGTTTGACAATTTACTATCATATTGTGTAGCAGGGAGTTCTAGTTTTTGTAATTACTTTGTTTTTTTGGGAGTTTTAAGAAATTGGAGTTTTTCCAGGATGCTTTCTTTTTAATGTTACATTGTTAACTTTTGCATCAATCATATAAGCATGTATGTGTTTTTTATACAAACAGAATATTGTACATACTGCTCTGCAACTTGCTCTTTTCATGTAATAATACATCTTAGACATCTTTCCATATCAGTATGTAGAGGGTTTTGTCTTGTTTCTGGTACCCTGGAAGTGTTATCTTTTCTCAGAATACATATCAGTTTTGTTTTATTTTCTAATATAAGCTCTTGTAGGATATGTGTGTACCCTCTAAACACTTAGAATAAAGTTCATAAAGGTCATTAGTTTAATATTGTCTTCTGCTTGTTTTATGGAGATATCACTGACTTAAGTTCCATTTGGTATTTTATGAAAGTTTTTCTAAATGGGGAATTCGTAATACTTTACCAGTGAAGGATAAGCAGCAGGAGAGATAAAAAAATAACCTAATAGAAGTTATAAGAGGCAAATTCCAACTCTGATTAGGTGACACATACTCTGTTTCTTCATAGGAATCAACCCTCAAAAGCGTATTGAGTGCCTTATGGAATTTGTCAGCACATTGCACTGAGAATAAAGCTGATATATGTGCTGTAGATGGTGCACTTGCGTTTTTGGTTGGCACTCTCACTTACCGGAGCCAGACAAATACGTTAGCCATTATTGAAAGTGGAGGTGGGATATTGCGGAATGTGTCCAGCTTGATAGCTACAAATGAGGACCACAGGTAAATACAGAGTTTTATATTACTTTTAAATGAATTAGTATAGAATTCATACCCTCTAAAAGACCCACTTGTAAGCAGTGTTTTGTGTAATTATGTAAGTTCTAAACCAAATTATATTTATTATGGTGAAAAGATAACTATTAATTCCTAATTTACTTATTAGTTTGTTCTAATATAAGTTCATAGTATCATGAACTTGTCTAGAAATAGGCAAATGATAGTTGAGAGGTATAACCCATATATAGAGGAGAAAATTAAAGTCACAAATATTACAGAGAGTACCCTCATTCACATTTGTCTCATGGTGTCTTAACATCAATAAGCATAATATTATTTACCCAAGAGCAATTCATCCAGTCTACTAGATAGAGCTATGAAACCTAAGAGAGGACCTCAGATACAGGGCACACATTTTCAGAACTTGGGCTCTGTATTATGTTAACAAAAATATGGGTATGTTTCACAGCATATTCATTTTATTCATTCAGTTTAAAATTTTTTCAGTCTCGTTCCTCTCTCATTTTCAAAAAAGGCATGAGGTACTTTTAGTAAAAGAACTCATAAAGAATGTAAACATCTTTAAGTTTTTGATGCGCAAACTACAAGCCTTGTGGCCCTTTCTGCTGTGCAAAGAAGACTTCTTAAATTTAGTAAGCCCTCAGGTGTCTACTGGACTGCTGAGAGAAGACTGCCACATTAAAGCTTATTTACACCCTTGCCAATCAATTTTAAAGCTCACTAAAGCTGAATATGCTGTCGTGCTGTCACCATGCATTTAACAAACTGTAGCTCTTTCAAGTCCCAAAGTTAATTTTGCTGACTCTCAAACCTTGTTTTTATAGTTACCTTTAAGTGTTTTAAAAACCTTTCATTCACTTTATTTTTGGAAATAACAACTACACACACAGTTTGCCAGAGAACACTTGTAAGGGGGAGGGCAGTACCACAAAATCAAGCCAGAGACAGCAATTACTGTAAAAGGTCAGTTTACTGATCTAACAGCTACAGAAAGATCTATTGATCAATTTTTCTACCTACCTCTTCCACGATGTCTCAGCAGTCTCCATTGTGGCACCCATCCATAGATTAAATGACCACAAAGTCCCTGTTCAGCATAGGATTTCACGATACATTTATAGACCTTACATTGGGAAACACTGTCACCATGTAAATAAAGTAAATGTATCTGCTCAAGAAACATTTTTAAAGCTATTGAGTCAGAATAGGAAATACAGAATAGATTTAAATTAACACTTTTACTTCTTTTAGTCTGACAGATGAGTACTTTAAAACAATAAACATTAAGTGAACTAAGGTAAAACAAAAGGAGATGTGGGATGCTCAGAGTTTATAGTATAACTTGGTACAATTTTGTTATGCCTGTTCTTAATAAGTTTTAGTAGTTATCTAAGATTTAAATTTGTTTTCTATCCTTTCATTTGTTGTTACTACAGATTTTGACCTTAATTTTGTGACCTCTTATTTTTATTTCAGGCAAATCCTAAGAGAGAACAACTGCCTACAAACCTTATTACAACATTTGAAATCTCACAGTTTGACAATAGTCAGTAATGCGTGCGGAACCTTGTGGAATCTCTCAGCAAGAAATCCTAAAGACCAGGAAGCATTATGGGACATGGGGGCAGTCAGCATGCTCAAGAACCTCATTCATTCAAAGCACAAAATGATCGCTATGGGCAGTGCCGCAGCTTTAAGGAATCTCATGGCAAATAGACCTGCAAAGTATAAGGATGCCAATATTATGTCTCCTGGTTCAAGCTTGCCATCTCTTCATGTCAGGAAACAAAAAGCCCTAGAAGCAGAATTAGATGCTCAGCATTTATCAGAAACTTTTGACAATATTGACAATTTGAGTCCCAAGGCATCTCATCGTAGTAAGCAAAGGCACAAGCAGAGTCTCTACGGTGACTATGTTTTTGACACCAATCGACATGATGATAATAGGCCAGACAATTTTAATACTGGAAACATGACTGTCCTTTCACCATATTTAAATACTACAGTGTTGCCCAGCTCCTCTTCATCAAGGGGAAGTTTAGATAGTTCTCGTTCTGAAAAGGATAGAAGTTTGGAGAGAGAACGAGGAATTAGCCTAGGCAACTACCACCCAGCAACGGAAAATTCAGGAAGCTCTTCAAAGCGAGGTTTGCAGATTTCCACCACTGCAGCCCAGATTGCCAAAGTCATGGAGGAAGTATCGGCCATTCATACCTCCCAGGAAGACAGAAGTTCTGGGTCTACCACCGAATTACATTGTGGGACAGACGAGAGGAATGCACTGAGAAGAAGCTCTACTGCCCACACACATGCGAATACTTACAACTTCACTAAGTCAGAAAATTCAAATAGGACGTGTCCTATGCCTTATGCCAAGTTGGAATATAAGAGATCTTCAAATGATAGTTTAAATAGTGTCAGTAGTAGTGATGGTTATGGTAAAAGAGGTCAAATGAAACCTTCAATTGAATCCTATTCTGAAGATGATGAAAGTAAATTTTGCAGCTATGGTCAATATCCAGCTGACCTAGCACATAAAATACATAGTGCAAATCATATGGATGATAATGATGGAGAACTAGATACACCAATAAATTATAGTCTTAAATATTCAGATGAGCAATTGAACTCTGGAAGGCAAAGTCCTTCACAAAATGAAAGATGGGCAAGACCCAAACATATAATAGAAGATGAAATAAAACAAAGCGAGCAAAGACAATCAAGGAGTCAAAGCACAACTTATCCCATATATACTGAGAGCACTGATGATAAACACCTCAAGTTCCAGCCACATTTTGGACAGCAAGAATGTGTTTCCCCATATAGGTCAAGAGGAGCCAATGGTTCAGAAACAAATCGAGTAGGTTCTAATCATGGAATTAATCAAAATGTAAGCCAGTCTTTGTGTCAGGAAGATGATTATGAAGATGATAAACCAACCAACTATAGTGAACGCTACTCTGAGGAAGAGCAGCATGAGGAAGAAGAGAGACCAACAAATTATAGCATAAAATACAATGAAGAAAAACATCATGTGGATCAGCCTATTGATTATAGTTTAAAATATACCACAGACATTCCTTCCTCACAGAAACCATCATTTTCATTTTCAAAGAGTTCATCCGGACAGAGCACTAAAACTGAGCACATCTCTTCAAGCAGTGAGAATACATCTACCCCTTCATCTAATGCCCAGAGGCAGAGTCAGCTCCATCCAAGTTCAGCGCAGGGCAGAAGTGGCCAGACTCAGAAAGCCGCCTCCTGCAAAGTTCCCTCCATCAACCAAGAAACCATACAGACTTACTGTGTAGAAGATACTCCAATATGTTTTTCAAGGTGTAGTTCACTATCGTCTTTGTCATCAGCTGAGGATGAAATCGGATGTGAACAGACGACACAGGAAACAGAGTCTGCCAGTACTCTACAAATAGCAGAAATAAAAGAAAGCAGTGGAACTAGATCTACTGAAGATTCTGTGAGTGAAGTTCCAGCAGTGTCACAGCATGTTAGAACCAAATCCAGCAGACTCCAGGCTTCTGGTTTATCTTCAGAATCAACCAGGCACAAAGCTGTTGAATTTTCTTCAGGGGCCAAATCTCCATCAAAAAGTGGTGCTCAGACACCTAAAAGTCCACCAGAGCACTACGTTCAGGAGACTCCACTCATGTTTAGCAGATGCACTTCTGTCAGTTCCCTTGATAGTTTTGAGAGTCGTTCAATTGCCAGCTCTGTTCAGAGTGAACCCTGCAGTGGAATGGTAAGTGGCATTATAAGCCCCAGTGACCTTCCAGATAGCCCTGGACAAACCATGCCACCAAGCAGAAGTAAAACCCCTCCTCCTCCTCCTCCTCCTCAAACAGTTCAAACTAAGCGAGAGGTACCTAAAAATAAAGTACCTAATGCTGAAAAAAGAGAAAGTGGACCTAAGCAAGCTGCTGTAAATGCTGCAGTTCAAAGGGTCCAGGTTCTTCCAGATGCTGATACTTTATTACATTTTGCCACAGAAAGTACTCCAGATGGATTTTCTTGTTCATCTAGCCTAAGTGCACTGAGCCTCGATGAGCCATTTATACAGAAGGATGTGGAATTAAGAATAATGCCTGCAGTTCAGGAAAATGACAATGGGAATGAAACAGAATCTGAGCAGCCTGAAGAATCGAATGAAAACCAGGAAAAAGAGACAGAAAAACCTACCGATTCTGAAAAAGATTTATTAGATGATTCAGATGATGATGATATTGAAATACTAGAAGAATGTATTATTTCTGCCATGCCGACAAAATCTTCACGCAAAGCCAAAAAGCCAGCCCAGACTGCTTCAAAATTACCTCCACCGGTAGCAAGGAAACCAAGTCAACTGCCTGTGTACAAACTTCTGCCATCACAAAACAGGATACAAGCACAAAAGCATGTTAGTTTCACACCAGGAGATGATATGCCACGGGTGTATTGTGTAGAAGGGACACCTATAAACTTTTCCACAGCTACATCTCTAAGTGATCTAACAATAGAATCCCCTCCAAATGAGTTAGCTGCTGGAGAAGGGGTTAGAGCCGGGGCTCAGTCAGGTGAATTTGAAAAACGAGATACCATTCCTACAGAAGGCAGAAGTACGGATGAGGCTCAAAGAGGAAAAGTCTCATCTATAACTATACCTGAACTGGATGACAATAAAACAGAAGAAGGCGATATTCTTGCAGAATGCATTAATTCTGCTATGCCCAAAGGAAAAAGTCACAAGCCTTTCCGTGTGAAAAAGATAATGGACCAGGTCCAACAAGCATCTACGTCTTCATCTGGAAATAACAAGACTCAATTAGATGGTAAGAAAACAAAACCTACTTCACCAGTAAAACCTATGCCACAAAATACTGAATTTAGGACACGTGTAAGAAAAAATGCAGACTCAAAAAATAATTTAAATGCTGAAAGAACTTTCTCAGACAACAAAGATTCAAAGAAACAGAACTTGAAAAATAATTCCAAAGACTTTAATGATAAGCTACCAAATAACGAAGATCGAGTCAGAGGAAGTTTTAGTTTTGATTCCCCTCATCATTACACACCTATTGAAGGAACTCCATACTGTTTTTCACGAAATGATTCTTTGAGTTCTCTAGATTTTGATGATGATGATGTTGACCTTTCCAGGGAAAAGGCTGAATTAAGGAAGGGGAAAGAAAATAAGGAGTCAGAAGCTAAAGTTACCAGCCACTCAGAACTAACCTCGAACCAACAGTCAGCTGATAAGACACAAGCTGTTACAAAACATCCAATAAATCGAGGTCAGTCTAAACCCATGCTACAGAAGCAATCCACTTTTCCCCAGTCATCCAAAGACGTACCTGACAGAGGGGCAGCAACTGATGAAAAATTACAGAATTTTGCTATTGAAAATACTCCAGTTTGCTTTTCTCGAAATTCCTCTTTAAGCTCTCTTAGTGACATTGATCAAGAAAATAACAACAACAAAGAAAATGAACCTGTCAAAGAGACAGAGCCCCCTGACTCACAGGGAGAACCAAGTAAACCTCAGGCATCAGGTTATGCTCCTAAATCATTTCACGTTGAAGATACCCCTGTTTGTTTCTCAAGAAACAGTTCTCTCAGTTCTCTTAGTATTGATTCTGAAGATGACCTGTTGCAGGAATGTATAAGTTCTGCAATGCCAAAAAAGAAAAAGCCTTCAAGGTTCAAGGGTGATAATGAAAAGCATAGTCCCAGAAATATGGGTGGTATATTAGCAGAAGATTTGACACTTGATTTGAAAGATATACAGAGACCAGATTCAGAACATGGTTTATCCCCTGATTCAGAAAATTTTGATTGGAAAGCTATTCAGGAAGGTGCAAATTCTATAGTAAGTAGTTTACATCAAGCTGCTGCTGCTGCATGTTTATCTAGACAAGCTTCATCTGATTCAGATTCCATCCTGTCACTGAAATCAGGAATCTCTCTGGGATCACCATTCCATCTTACACCTGATCAAGAGGAAAAACCCTTTACAAGTAATAAAGGCCCACGAATTCTAAAACCTGGGGAGAAAAGTACATTGGAAACTAAAAAGATAGAATCTGAAAATAAAGGAATCAAAGGAGGAAAAAAAGTTTATAAAAGTTTGATTACTGGAAAAGTTCGATCTAATTCAGAAATTTCAGGCCAAATGAAGCAGCCCCTTCAAACAAACATGCCTTCAATCTCTCGAGGTAGGACAATGATTCACATTCCAGGAGTTCGAAATAGTTCTTCAAGTACAAGTCCAGTTTCTAAAAAAGGCCCACCCCTTAAGACTCCAGCCTCCAAAAGCCCTAGTGAAGGTCAGACAGCCACCACTTCTCCTAGAGGAGCCAAGCCATCAGTGAAGTCAGAATTAAGCCCTGTCACCAGGCAGACATCCCAACCAGCTGGGTCAAATAAAGGGCCTTCCAGATCAGGATCTAGAGATTCCACTCCTTCAAGACCTGCCCAGCAACCATTAAGTAGACCTATGCAGTCTCCAGGGCGAAACTCAATTTCTCCTGGTAGAAATGGAATAAGTCCTCCCAACAAATTATCTCAACTGCCAAGGACATCATCCCCTAGTACTGCTTCAACTAAGTCCTCAGGTTCTGGGAAAATGTCATACACATCTCCAGGCAGACAGATGAGCCAACAGAACCTTACCAAACAAACAGGTTTATCCAAGAATGGCAGCAGTATCCCAAGAAGTGAGTCTGCATCCAAGGGACTAAATCAGATGAATAATAGCAATGGATCTAATAAAAAGTTAGAACTTTCTAGAATGTCTTCAACTAAATCAAGTGGAAGTGAATCTGATAGGTCAGAGAGACCCGTATTAGTACGCCAGTCAACTTTCATCAAAGAAGCTCCAAGTCCAACCCTAAGGAGAAAATTGGAGGAATCTGCTTCATTTGAATCTCTTTCTCCATCTTCTAGGCCAGATTCTCCCACGAGGTCCCAGGCACAGACTCCAATTTTAAGTCCTTCCCTCCCTGATATGTCTCTATCCATGCATTCATCTGTCCAGGCTGGTGGATGGCGGAAACTTCCACCTAATCTCAGTCCCTCCGTAGAGTATAACGATGGAAGACCAGCAAAGCGCCATGATATAGCACGCTCCCATTCTGAAAGTCCTTCCAGACTTCCAATCAACAGGTCAGGAACCTGGAAACGGGAGCACAGCAAACATTCATCATCCCTTCCTCGAGTAAGCACTTGGAGAAGAACTGGAAGTTCATCCTCAATTCTTTCTGCTTCATCTGAATCCAGTGAAAAAGCAAAAAGTGAAGATGAAAGACATGTGAACTCTATTTCAGGAACCAAACAAACTAAAGAAAACCAAGTATCCACAAAAGGAACATGGAGAAAAATAAAAGAAAGTGAGATTTCCCCCACAAATAGTACTTCTCAGACCACTTCCTCAGGTGCTGTAAATGGTGCTGAATCAAAGACTCTCATTTATCAAATGGCACCTGCTGTTTCTAAAACAGAGGATGTTTGGGTGAGAATTGAGGACTGTCCCATTAACAACCCTAGATCTGGACGATCTCCCACAGGAAATACCCCCCCAGTGATTGACAGTGTTTCAGAAAAGGGAAATTCACATGCTAAAGATTCAAAAGATAATCAGGGAAAGCAAAATGTAGGTAATGCCAGTGCTCCCGGACGCATCGTGGGTTTGGAAAACCGCCTGAACTCTTTTATTCAGGTCGATGCCCCAGACCAAAAAGGAACTGAGGCAAAACCGGGACAAAGTAATCCTGTCCCTGCCTCAGAGACTAATGAAAGTTCTATAGCTGAGCGAACCCCATTCAGTTCTAGCAGCTCAAGCAAACACAGTTCACCTAGTGGGACTGTTGCTGCCAGAGTGACTCCTTTTAATTACAACCCAAGCCCTAGGAAAAGCAGCGCAGATAGCACTTCGGCCCGGCCGTCTCAGATCCCAACACCAGTGAACAACAACACAAAGAAACGAGATTCAAAAACTGACAGCACAGAATCTAGTGGAGCTCAAAGTCCTAAGCGCCATTCTGGGTCTTACCTAGTGACGTCTGTTTAAAAGAGGTAGAATGATGAAACTAAGAAAATTATGTGTGAATTACAACTGCTATGTAGAAATTTTGTTTCAAATGAAACTTTAAAAGAAACTGAAAGTGTTTGTAAATAGGTTTGATCCTTGTTAGAGAGTTTTTGTTCTGGAAGCCATATTTGATAGTATACTTTGTCTTCACTGGTCATATTTTGGGAGGCACTCTTGATAGTTAGGAAGAAAATGGTAAAGCCAAGTATATTTGTACAGTATGTTTTACATATATTTAAGTAGCTTCCCATCCCATCATCCTTTAATTATTGCTTGTCTTAAAATAATGAACACTACAGATAGAAGATATGATATATTGCTGTTATCAATCATTTCTAGATTATAAACTGACTAAACTTACATCAGGGAGAAATTGGTATTTATGCAAAAAACCATTATGTTTTAGTCCTTGTGAGTCCATCTAACATAATTAATCATGTGGCTGTGAAATTCACAGTAATATGGTTCCCAGTGAACAAGTTTACCCAGCCTGCTTTGCTTTACTGCATGAATGAAACTGATGGTTCAATTAACAGTTCTGTGGTCACATGATGTGCATATAGATAGCTACAGTGTAACAATTTACACTATTTTGTGCTCAAAACAAAAAAATCTGTGTAACTGTAAAACATTGAATGAAACTATTTTACCTGAACTAGATTTTATCTGAAAGTAGGTAGAATTTTTGCTATGCTGTAACTTGTTGTATATTCTGGTATTTGAGGTGAGATGGCTGCTCTTTTATTAATGAGACACGAATCGTGTTTCAACAGAAACTAAATGAACATTTCAGAATAAATTATTGCTGTATGTAAACTGTTAACTGAAATTGGTTTTTGTTCGAAGGGTCTTATTTCACATTTGTATTATTGTCCAAAGGGCCTCTTTTAAAAGCTTATATAAATTTTTTCATCAAATTCTATGCATTAAGAGTAAAATTCCTCCTATTGTAATAAAAACAATTGAAGCTGACTGTTGGCATTTAACCATTCTATGCATTGGCACTTAACCATTCCTGAAATTTATTTTTCTTATATGTGATCAGCAGTTACTAATGTTTAATATTTTTCCACTTAAACTTTTTTTCTTACTCCACTGGAGTTGATTTAGAACAGATTCATTTAATAGCTGTGTAAACCGCCTAGCGTGGAATTAGGCATTGAACGTAATAGGCCCATAGAATACTTCTTTTTTCTTAAGAGAATTCTATACTTGAAAAATTAATTGATTATTCTTAGGTATAAGTAGTCTCTTCCAAGCCTGTCTTGGAATGTAACTGTCTTGTCCCTTCATCTTCTCCCTGTTGCTACTGAGTCTGGAATAAAAACTATTTATTACCCTATATATTGTGGCAAAATTCCAGCAGCCAAGTATAATCAGCACTTTGTCATGCTCAGAAAAATGCGAGTCGCCTGGAACAGCAAAAGTAGATTTAATACCAATAAGATATGCAAGAGATGGTTTAAACCCCCTTGCCTGTTAAGGAAAACTTTGTTTTTGATGGGTAGACTGCAGGGTATTTGTTCGAATGCCGCCTTCCTCACAGGACAGAGAGAATCCTCCTTCAGGAAGGAAGGTAAACTGGTACACTTAATAACAAAGATAAGTTAATATATCTTCCCAGAATTTGTTCTAAAAGATCAGAGGGTGAGGATGAAGATAAATGCTCACAGATTTGTTGAATAAATGAAAATTTATTTTTAGTGACAAAATGTATGCACTCTGCATTTGGGGAAGGGAAAAGATACTTAGGTATGGTGGGGCACTGGGAAAAGAGGATGAGGAGGAGTAAGCACATGTATCTGGTGTCCTGGAAATCACATCATGTAGTTAATTATCTAGCACTTACCTGTGTTTATCACTTACAGGAAGTGAGGCTGATTTTTTTAAACTAAAATGCCAGTAAATATAGTGCTGTGATTTGAAGTAATGCATTTTACCCCAAAGCCCATACTCTTTCCACTGGACCACTTTGCAAACACCTCAATTTACTGATTTTTGGAATATATCTGCATTTAAATTTTTGTCAAATTTTATCTGAAATAGTTTGTGAATAATAATACTAATTTATTCTATTTCTGTTTCTCAAAGCCTGCCTTATTCAACATGGATACATGCATATAGGTCATATTTCTTTCCTCTTTTAGTCCTGATTTTCTATTTTTCTGAATTATTGCATACATAAAAGTACTTATTTAAGTACTTTTATGGAAAGAGATGAGATGTAAGTCTATTAGAATAAAATCGCCTTTTTCAAGTAAGGAAAAAACATCAATCCTGGAAATAAAAAACGAGTGCCTTGCACATGCCAGAAAACTCAGGAATTCCTGTAGGCAACACCTACTAGGAAAAGGGCCAGTCTGCATTGCCCATGGAGGAAAAAGATGCTGTGTGACACCCTCTAGTTAGAGACAATGGCTCTGAATTAGTAAAGGGGTAAATCTCAATTCTGCTTTTAGAAGTTTGCAGGGTGCCGCCGTAAGTGACAGCAGGCCAGATATCTCCAGCGTACGCTTGTTACAAATGGCATACTGAGCCCAGAGTTGGGATTAGTTAAGAGTTGTGATGCCTGTTAAGGGAAGTTGGGGGCTGTGCTCTATCTAGCTTTGGACCGCAGCAAACAGAGCTCCTAAGGCGGTGGTTTTCAAACTAGAGTGCATTTGAATCACCAGAAGTGCTTATTAAGACATTATTAAGATGGGCCACACCCTCAGTTTCTGATTCTGAGTGGGGCCCAAGAATTTGCAATTCTGACAAGTTCACAGGTGATGCTGATGCTCCCGGTCTGAGAACCACACTTTGAGAACTACTGCCCTGAGTTACAACAAGGGAGCTCCTTGAGTGTCTTCAGTTCTGGCTAGTCCTCTATTCTTCTCAACAGCTGGACCTTTAATCTGACAGTGTCTGCGAACAAACTTCTTTCTCCTTTGGGCTTGAAAGATTTGAATACTGAGCTATACATCTGATATAGCTCATCTCAACTCCCAGTAGTGGACAAATTCACCAGATGTGAGTGAACAAGTGATTCTGAAGACAATGACTACATTGGAGGGATCGGCTAATGCTCCCTTTGAAACAGAGTTATTATAAAGGCAATAATTTCAGCAAATATCTAATTTGGATTTGCAATAAGATAAGAAGAAACTATGAAAAGGGAACTTTAAAATGAAGGAAGATTGATTTCGGGTGAAAGGAAAATCTGCCTATCTGTTAATATGCAGTGGGAGTAATTAACAACCAATTAACTATGGCATATCAGATTGGTATTTAAGAGTAAACTTTACAAGTTACCTGGGCACTAAAAGGAAAGTTAATGAGAGGGAAAAAAATGAAATAAAAGATAAGCCCATAAGCATCAAATGGCACTGTAAGTACAGTCAAAAAAATTTTGACTTTTTAAAATATGAAACAAGGTTAATTAAGTGAAGGGATGATTCTGTTGCTGAGGATGGGAGTACTATATCTGAATTCATGTTATCACAGGATTTCTTTATATCTAAAATAGGAAAAGAACAGAGTACTAGAAATGCAAAAAAATTGCCAAGAGCTGAAGAAAGATTTGAGTAGTCAGATCATTAAAATTTACCAAACAAAAATGATTTTTCAAAAGTCATAGTGGCTACAATAGAGTATATAAATTATTTTTAAATTTATAATAAGCATATTTCACTCATATTATGCTGACTTTAAAATACTGCTTTATAGTGCTGAAACCTGTGGACTCTGACTCCTGTAACACCAGGTCCTTTTCTTACCGTTCCCCTAACTGTTTGTTCTGTGTTCTAGAAAACTATATTCTGGTTTTCATTAGGCCATTGATACTTCTTTCAACTTGTTTCTATGTGTATAATACTGTTTTTGGTGCTAAATACACTTTCTTTCCTCTGATATTCAGTATAATTCTTTCTCTACATTTGTGACCACTCACTTATTTTCTTGAAGTTATGTGATTGTTACTTTTTTAATTAAAAATACTCAACTTTAGGTATACTAGTGAAGGTGACTATTGAATAAAAAGCCACATTAGTGAAAAATAACTATTGAGAACAATGCCAAATATTATCTGCCCCACCTCCACCATCTTTTGGAATCCCAAACACTTAGCCTCACTAGTTGGTCACTGAACCACGTACACAGTCTTTCTCCCTGACCCAGGGGAGACTCAACATCAGCTGGCCAGTGACCGAAGAATTGAATGGCCTGGCTTTAAAAAAAAAAGACTGGCCCAATCATTTTGAAGTAAGAATCACAAAAGAAATTTCTGGTTGGTGATTGAGGGCTGGAGCTGAAAGATCTTGTAGAGTTAAGGCTGTGGTTGTTATGGTTGGCATCATGAAGCTAAAAGTAAGTGAAAGCCAGCCAGTAGGGAAAGAGAAGGGAGCAGATAGAGGACGGAGGCATCGACAGCAAGTGGGAGACAGAGGCACTAGCTTCTGGCGTTACCTCAGTCCCTGCCATTTCTGGGACTCAGTTCTACTTTTCCTTGTGTTTGGGGCATTTGTGAACTTCTAAACCCACTTTGTTCCTGAAGTAACTTGAAACTAACAAAAAACTGCATTTTGACACAGCTTAGTGAGTTGTTAATTTCAAAGATAGAGAAAACTTTCTAAAAACATCTGTGGGGAGAGAGGAGTAGGTTCCCTACCAAAAAAATTAAGTTGGCATCAGTTTCTTCTCTGTAATACTGAATGCCAAAAAAGAAAAACATCAAAACAATGAAGAATATATGCAGCATTTGGAAGGGAACAGAAATATTACCTAAGAATTCTGAAACCAGCCAAACTAGCATTTAATTCATCTTAAGTACTTGTATTCTTCAGAATTCTTAATAATTGTAAGCAATAAGACCTTCTCTAAAAGAAAAGACGTTCATTTAAGGAATATTAGGTAGCTCACAGGATCTATATGACGGCCAGAAATTCAGTCTTGGAAATTAGACAGTGGAAACAATACCCAAACCATACTGTGAGGCTGCTTCGTTAAAAACCCAGCTGCTGCCCCTAAACCCTGGAACCCTCTGACACATCCTCGCTGTAAAATAAGGTTACTTGCTTCCTCACACTGCTCGCTTCTGAAGTTTTTCTTGGGTGGACATGATTGGTAGAGTCATGTGTTGGATTCATAAAACATGAATTCCCCAAATATGTGAGGGTCATTTCAAAAGCAGTAGGCAACCAGAAACCATGACGTATTTGTAGCTCAGTATTCCTGCTGCCCAAGGAATTAAAATAAATGGAAAGGTTTTAAGGAAACAATTTGAGCAATAAAACTTTAATCTTGAATAAACGTGTAAATAATTGTGGTTAATCTGATAACCTCAATGTGAATGTCCATGTAACTAAAACTGAAAAGATGAAATACTTAATAATTTTAATAACCTTAAATTCCACATTATTCCAGCCCAAACCAGGAAACAAGATTTAGAAGGGAAGGAACATGTAAAAGCCTGCTAAATTTCTAATCTTATGAAGGCAGTGTCAAGAGATACTATTTTACTTTTGACTTGGAGAAACACATTCAATTTTTTAATTTAGTGGTAACCCCAATGTTAAAAAGAAATAAAATTTCCCACCTAAATCACTAGCCAAAAGATAACAACTAAGAATACTTAAGCAAGATATCTAAGATCAGGAGAAATGGCAGAGGGAGAATTAGCCACACAAAGAAGCATAAAATGACAGAGTAATACCAAATAATACATGGATTAAACACATACAGTGAAATAACCACTCTCAGATTGGAGTCAAGTGAAAAATCCTCCAACTATATACCGTTAACAAAAGACACACTTAAAATGATCCAGAAACCATAAAACTAAAAGTACAGCCACACTTGCACAGGCAAATGCAAAGAAAGGAGTATAATGGCAACTTTATATCAGACAAAGTATAATTCTGGATAAAAGCATCAAACATAATGAAAAGAAGATGAACAGTTATGATGCTTTCCTTAAATGTCAAATGATACAGCATCAAATGTATGAAACAAAATTACAAATACAAAAACTGACAAAAACCATGGAACCAGTGAGACAGTGTTTGACAGATGACTTAGTCTATACAAAACAAAAGGAGAAGTTATTATTTAAAACTACAACTTCATTCTGAAAAGGGTGGATCTTAAAGGAAGTTTCTCAGAAGGTCCTTTTCTTTACCTGAGGACCTGGATGGGTTTGGGATCCAAAAAGCTAAGCCTGGAGTTTAGGTGGAAGGAGAGTTAGAGAAAATTTCACAGGTTTGCTTAAGAGAGGCAAGAATTTGGGATTCTTGGGGAGCTCCAGGAATTGGGGGCTGAGGAGCAGAGATGGGGAGGCCAGAAGGAAAGAGGAGTCAGCAAAATGGTGCAAAGTCAAGGTCTATGTCGGGTAGCATGGCCAGTGAAGACCCTAGTGATGCAGTGGCTAAAAGGACTTTAGAAACTGAGATGTACACTATGTCAGTTGGAACCCTAAGTTCTTTGCAAAATCTTTGTTCCAGTATTAATGTATTGACTTGTTTTTAGTTTTCAGAATATTTTCTTAACAATTGCAATTAGCTTCACCATCACATTATCAATAATTAAATCTAAGTATAAATTAGATTTAAATGTTGACCATTGTTTCCTCTACATTACATGCCTTTCACTTTCTTCAATTCTTTATGTTATTATAATTTGACTTAGCTGGAGTATGTCCTCAAATAGTTATTTTCTTCCAGAAAAGCTAAGCTGGGGATATACTTTCTAAATGCTTGCTTGTTTAAAATTGGGTTTTTTCCCCTTAGACAAAGGATAATTTGGGTCACAATTTTGGTCACAATTCTTTTTCCTCAAAACTCTTAACTTCTAATGTTTACTGTGGCTAAGAAATTCAAATGTCAGTCTGAGTTTTATTCCATTATAGATAACTTTTATTTCCTACGTTGCTGTTTGTAGGGTTTTGTTTTTATCCTTGAAATAAAGAACTGTTACTGGCATAAGTCCAGCTGTGTGTCTTTTTTCCACAACCCTGTCTTTTAATACTGAATCTTTTCAATCTTGAGTCTTCAGCTCAGTAAATGTTCTCGTGTTATCTCTTTTCTTATTCCTGCTCCTCCATCACTTCCTTTCCCTCACTTTGCAGGATCAGAAACCAAGCCATATGATAAAGAATTTGGAATGGACACCAAGTTCAAATCAAACATGTCTACCAAATTGGCTCTCTGCGTCAGACACCAGCCAGAATCTTGCTGGTGCCTAAGTGGGACTGTACCGTCAGGAGTTCTTGTATCCAAACGTTGCAGTGTGTTCTTTTAGAAGTGGGGAAAACACCTGTCCACCACTTTGGTATCAGCATTTTCCCATAAGAGTACCAAAGCAGTACTGCTTGTGTTCAAATGCCTTAAAAGGATTTTTAATGAAACAGTTTCATTAAAACAGATTCTAGGGGCCGCCCGGTGGCACAGCAGTTAAGTGTGCACATTCTGCTTTGGCGGCCCAGGGTTCCCTGGTTCAGATCCCAGGCGCCGACATGGCACTGCATGGCAAGCCATGCTGTGGTAGGCGTCCCATGTATAAAGTAGAGGAAGATGGGCACGGATGTTAGCTCAGGGCCAGTCTTCCTCAGCAAAAAGAGGAGGATTGGCAGATGTTAGCTCAGGGCTAATCTTCCTCGAAAAAAATAAACCAGATTTTACTTATAGTCAACCCTTCCACCCCAAGATACAGGTATGAACCCAATAGAGACTGGATATGGAATGTAGATAAACCTGACTCATAAACACCACGTTGTGCTCTGGATTTTCTCCCTGACAATGGAAGCTCTGTCGTTAGGTCAGGTTGGTCTCCCTAACTTTTAGTTATCCTAGGGTAAATTCTCAGTCTTCTGTAGAAATTGACTTCTGACACGGTGGTAGATCATATTTCCAAAGATGGCACACTATCTCCCATTCCACGTGCTTTTTTGCAATGTGAGTCTTCTTTGAATCTGAGCTGCCCCTATGACTGCTTTGACCAATAGAATACAAGACCAAGCATTAAAAAAGCCTGGCAGCTTCCACTTGGCAATCTGCAGGAAGCCAGCCACCATGGGAGAAGTCCTGAAACTACCATGCTATGTGGAAGTTGTTAAAGAAAAAGTTATTCTGACACTTGTTAAAACAGTAAGGAAGATTTTATTCAAGATTATCGCAATACGGATATTGCACTAGAGGAGCGAGATGGGCGTAACTCCAAATGTAGCAAAGATAGCTGGAGATTTATAACCAAAGAGCAGAGTGAGGGGCTAGGGTGAGGGGACTCTTGTTGAAAGCAGGCCAAAGACTTATCAGTAGAGGTGGAGGATGAGGAATTTGATCAGATATCAAGGGTGAGGGGACTCTCACTAAACCTACTGTGATGGTTGATTTTATGTGTCAACTTGACTGGGCTAGGGGGTGCCCATATAGTGTTAAAACATTATTTCAGGTGTGTCTGCGAGGGTGTTTCTGGAAGACATTAGCATTTGAATAAGCAGACTGAATAAAGAAGATCACCCTCAGCAATGTGGGTGGGCATCACCCAATCTGTTGAGGGCCTGAATAGAACAAAAAGGTGGAGAAAGGGCAGATTCTCTCTCTCTCTTTTCTTGAGCTGGGACCTCCATCTTCTCCTGCCCTCCAATATTGGAGCTCCTGGTTCTCAGATCTTCTAACTCCGGGACTTATCCCATTGGCTCTCCTGGTTCTCAGGCCTTCAGACTCAGACTGAATTATACCATCAGTTTTCCTGGTTCTCCAGCTTGTAGATAGCATATCATGGCATATCTCAGCCTCCATAATGGCATGAGCCAATTCCTATAATAATCTCCTCGTATATCTATACGTAGCCTATTGGTTCTCTCTCTCTGGAGAACCCTGACTAATACACTTAGCAGGATTCTTGCTAAAACTGGGCTGGACAGGCAGAAGACAGAACAAGGGCCAAGGTGGATGCCTAGTTGAGACAAGGGCTCAGATGATCCTGTCTAAAGTTTGGTCAAGGAGAGAGCCATTGTTAAAGTCCAGCCTAGCCATATGAAGAAGCCACACCACCTGGAGAGGGAGGTGCCCAGCCAGCCTTCAGCTGTTCCAGCCATCCCAGCTAAGGCAGAGACATGTGAGTAAAGAAGTCATTTTGGACTCTCTACTTCCAGCAGATGCCACGTTCCTGCTGAGCCCTTACCCCAAGTGCAGTTTTGTGAGCAAATAAACGATCATTGTTGTTTTAAAGCACTAACTTTCAGAGTACTTTGTTACACAGTAATAGACTAGCGAAACACGCAGACCATCCCATTAGTTAACCAAATATACCAAATACACCCAGGCGTGCCTGAATTCCCTGATGGACGCAACTCAGGCTCAGGCTGGGATGGCCCTGCTGTAGCTATATGCAAGTCAGTCTCATCTCTTAGACTTGTGAGAAACTTGAGCAAGCATTATTTTATGGGGCTGGCCCAATGGTGCAGCAGTTACGTGTGCATGTTCCGCTTCTTGGTGGCCCGGGGTTCGCCAGTTCGAATCCCAGGTGTGGACATGGCACCGCTTGGCAAAAAGCCATGCTGTGGTAGGCGTCCCACATATAAAGTAGAGGAAGATGGGCACAGATGTTAGCTCAGGGCCAGTCTTCCTCAGCAAAAAGAGGAGGATTGGCAGTAGACGTTAGCTCAGGACTACTCTTCCTCAAAAAAACAAACAAAAATAAATAAATAAAATTATTTTAAAAGTTATTTTGTTATTTATATCTATATCCCGAGCACCTCTGAGTATCTGGTACATCGTAGCTTCTCAAAATGTCTTTGTTGGATGCATAAGAGGCCACCAAGTGATCTGTAGCATGGTATCTAATCCACCATTTCTTCCCCTTAACACTTTTTCTGTCAAGGCTCACAGGTCATCTAACTTACATCTCCAGCCGTCTCTTCCCACCCTCAGACACATTTACATCACACCTCTTCTTTAACCCCATTCCTCCTACTACTTTTAATTCATACTCAACTATCTTGGGAAAATTTCTCTTGCTTACCACGATCTTCTCTTTCCACGTTTGTGAAACCCACCCCTACCCAATAGCCCCAACCAAGATTGATAGGTTGAATTTAATGGCACATCTGTATGAGGAAAAGGAAGACAGTTTGATAGAAATTAGATTTGAAAACAAGTGCCATCATTCTCTAGAGTCCTTTCATCATCTCCACCATTTTCCATGCTCCTTTAATTCAACCTGCTTTTCCACAACATAAGCATTTAAAAACTTTATATTCTGACGTGTCAAAATTTATGGAATACGGCAAAAGTGGTTCTAAGAGGGACGTTTATAGCAATGGAGGCCGACCTCAACAAACAAGAAAAGTCTCAAATAAACAATCTAACAGGGCTGGCTCCGTGGCCGAGTGGTTAAGTTCGTGCACTCCGCTCTGGCGGCCTAGGGTTCGGATCCTGGGCGCAGACATGGCACCGCTCATCAGGCCACGGTGAGGCTGCGTCCCACATCCCACAACTATAAGGACCTGCAACTAAGATATACAACTATGTATGGGGGGGTTTGGGGAGATAAAGCAGGAAAAAAAATTAAAAATAATAATAAAAAAAAAGATTGGTAGCAGTTGTTAGCCCAGGTGACAATCTTTAAAAAAAATAAAAATAAAACAATCTAACAGTGCACCTAAAGGAACTAGGAAAAGAAGAACAAACAAAGTCCAAAATCAGTGGAAGGAAGGAAATAATAAAAATCAGAGCAGAGGGGTGGCCTGGTGGCGCAGCGGTTAAGTTCACACTTAATAAAACAATAGAAAAAAATCAATGAAACTAAGAGTTGGTTCTTTGAAAAGATAAACAAAGTTGACAAACCTTTAGCTAGATTCACCAAGAAAAAAAGAGGGAAGGCTCAAGTAAATAAAATCAGAAACAAAAGAGGAGAAATTACAATGGACACCTCAGAAATACAAAAGACTATAAGAGAATACTATGAAAAGCTATATGCCAATAAGTTGGATAATCTAGAAGAAATGAATAAATTCTTAGAATCATACAACCTTCCAAAACTGAATCAAGAAGAAATAAGGAATTTGAACAGACCAATCACCAGTAAAGAGACCAAAAGAGTAATCAAAAACCTCCCCCAAAAAAGTCTAGGACCAGATGGCTTCCCTAGTGAATTCTACCAAATATTCAAAGACTTAATATCCATCCTTCTCATACTTTTCCAAAAAATTCAAGAGGAGGGGAAGCCTCCTAACTCATTCTACAAGACCAACATTACCCTGAAACCAAAACCAGAAAAGGACAACACAAAAAAAGAAAATTACAGGCCAATATCACTAATGAAGATCAATGAAAAAATCCTCAAACAAAATACTAGCAAATCGAATACAACAACACATTAAAAAGATCATACACCATGATCAAGTGGGATTTACTCCAGGGATGCAGGGATGGTTCAACATCCACAAATCAATCAATGTGGTACACAACATTAACAAAATGAAGGGAAAAAAATCACATGATCATCTCAATAGATGCAGAGAAAGCATTTGACAAGATACAGCATCCATTTATAAAAACTCTGAATAAAATAGTATAGAAGGAAAGTACCTCAACATAATAAAGGCCATATATGACAAACCCACAACTAATATCATTCTCAATGGAGAAAAACTGAAAGATATCCTTCTAAAAACAGGAACTGGACAAGGATGCCCACTTTCACCACTCTTATTTAACATAGTATTGGAAGTCCCAGCCAGAGCAATCAGGTAAGAAAAAGAAATAAAAGGGATCCAAATTGGAAAAGAAGAATTGAAACTGTCACTATTCACAGCTGACATGATTTTATATATAAAAACCCCTAAAGTATCCACTAAAAAACTTTTAGAAATAATGAATACAGTAAAGTTGCAGGATACAAAATCAACATACAAAAGTCAGTTGCATTTCTATACACTAACAACGAAGTAGCAGAGAAATTAAGAATACAATTTCATTTACAATTGCAATAAAAAGAATAAAATACCTAGGAATAAATTTAACCAAAGAGGTGAAAGTCCTGTACATTGAAAACTATAAAACATTGTTGAAAGAAATTGAAGAAGCCACAAAGAAATGGAAAGATATTCGTGCTCTTGGATTGGAAGAATTAACATAGTTAAAATGCCCGTACTTCCTAAAGCAGCCTACAGATTCAATGCAATTTGTATCAAAGTTCCAAAGACATTTTTCACAGAAACAGAACAAAGAATCCTAAAATTTATATGGAACAACAAAAGACCCCAAATAGCCAAAGAAATCCTGAGAAAAAAAGAACAAAGCTGGAGGCATCACACTCCCTGATTTCAAAATATACTACATAGCTATAGTAATCAAAACAGCATGGAACTGGTACAAAAACAGACACACAGGTCAATGGAACAGAATCAAGAGCCTAGAAATAAACCCACACATCTATGGACAGCTAATTTTCGACAAGGGAGCGAAGAACATACAATGGAGAAAGGAAAGTCTCTTCAATAAATGGCGGTGGGACAACTGGACAGACACATGCAAAAGAATGAAAGTAGACCATTGTCTTACACCATACACAAAAATTAATTCAAAATGGATTAAAGATTTGAATGTAAGACCTGAAACCATAAAACTCCTAGAAGAAAACATAGGCAGTACGCTTTTCAACATTGGTCTTAGCAGCATTTTTTCAAATACCATGTCTGACCAGGCAAGAAAACAATAGAAAAAATAAACAAATGAGACTACTTCAAACTGAAAAGCTCTGCACAGCAAAGGAAACCATCAACAAAGTGAAAAAACAACCTAACAACTGTAAGACGATATTTGCAAACCATGTATCTGATAAGGGGTTAATATCCAAAATATATAAAGAACTCATACATCTCAAAAACAACCCAATTAAAAAATGGGCAAAAGATCTGAAGAGATATTTTTCCAAAGAAGATATACAGATGGCCAACAGACACATGAAAAGATGTTCAATATCACTAATTATTAGGGAAATGCAAATCAACACTACAATGAGATATCACCCCACGCCCGTCAATGCCTATAATTAACAAGACAAGAAATGACAAGTGTTGGAGAGGATGTGGAGAAAGGGAAACCCTCATACACTGCTGGTGGGGATGTAACCTGGTGCAGCAACTAGGGAAACCAGTATGGAGATTTCTCAAAAAGTTAAGAATAGAACTGCCATATGATCCAGCTATTCCTCTGCTGGGTATTTATCCAAAGAACTTGAAAACACGAATGTGAAAAGATACATACACCCGTATGTTCACTGAGGCATTATTCACGATAGCCAAGAGTTGGAAACAACATAAGTGCCCATCAAAGGACGAATGGATAAAGAAGATGTGGTATATATACATAATGGAATACTACTTAGCTATAAAAAAAAAAAGATGAAATCTTGCCATTTGCGACAACATGGATGGAGCTGAGTGTGTTATGCTAAGCAAAATAAGCCAGAGGGAGAAAGTCAAATACTGGATGATCTCACTTGTGAATAGAAGATAAAAACAACAACAACAAACAAACACATAGATACAGAGATTGGATTGGTGGTTACCAGAGGGGAAGGGGGGAGGGAGGAGGGTAAAGGAGTGACTGGGCACATATGTATGGTGATGGATGGTAATTACTCCTTGGATGGTGAACATGATGTAGTCTACATAGAAATCAAAATATAATGATGTACACCTGAAGTTTATATGTTATAAGCCAATGTTGCCCCAGTTTAAAAAAAATAAATAAAAATTAAAACTTTGTATGCAGTTATTGTTCCTTTAATCATCAGTGTAGTAACAATATTGCTGTTTCCTCCTCCCTTTTCTTTGTACTTGTGCAATATTTCAACAAGAGTGTAGAGTTAAATAGGAGTTATGAATCTAGCCTTGAATGGCACTCAAAAATATTAGCTCTATTGTTAACTCCCTTAGTGCGTATGAATTAGGAAATGTGACCAGTTTTAATATTGGTCTTTTGGTCTCCAATTACTCACATGGCTCTAAGAACACAACTCCGTGGTAAATAGGCTACTGCATGTATTAAACTTCATACTACCTTGTTCATTTCCCACTTTTTCCATATGTGTATATAAAATGTTGATTTTTTTGAAAAGAAGTATTCGAATTTTGTGATGCAAACAAAGTATGAAAGCAACGTGCTGAAGCAGGTAAACTACGTACTTTAAAGTCTGGATTCATTTCATCCCTAAATTTTTTTTGTTCATTGCATAAAGCTCTTTTTACAGGAATCACGCACACTTTAGAAAGAAGTAAGACATTTATTTACATCCGCACCAAACTAACCCAGTACTGAGACTACAAGAAGGTTGAGAGGCAGGAATTGAGGGGATGGAGAAAAGGCAGGGACTTCCAGTCACACCAGCTGGGCATCTATGCTCAGCCATCACTAATGTGAACGCGCAAATTACCTGACCTCGGTGAGACTCAAGCTTTTCGGGAGACTTTTGTTTGTTGGTTTGTTTTGTTTGTTTTTTAATCTGTAAAAGAAAATACCTATCTTATCTTATCCGGTTTTTTGAAAAGTGCCTTTGTTGGTGTGGAATAAACAGCCGCTACTAAAATAGGAATGAATGTGTGAGTTGAAGAACGGAAATGCTGAAATAGTGCTTTTGCAATTAACCTAAGGTATGCAGAAATATAGTGAATTTTATGGTAGGAAGTGTTCTTCAGAAGTTTAAAAAGGTGTATAGTCAAATTTCTAACATTGTGGACTGCAAACGGAAAGACAGTGACAGTAATTTTGCTAGTTCCACGACTATAAAAATCCATTTTTATCAAGATGAAAGCAAGCTGCGGGAGCCCTGGCGCGGATAAAGATTAAACACGAGGGCATTTCCTCGCCTGGCCTAACAACCTGCTCGGAACTACACAGATTACCCGCGCTGTGGAGCCCTCGGATAAGGGCGAAGGTTCCTACCACTACCCAAACGCAGCGTGAAATCAGACGTGAAACAGCTTGAAAATTAAACCCCATTTTTGCGACAGCGCATGCGCAAAACGTCTGGCTTTGGCTAGATCTGCGAAGCGAAGAATTTAGACACGTTCGGGATCTTCTCGCGAGAAGAGAGGTCCCAAATGCCACGTCAGAAACTAGAGATATTGGCGCCGAGCGACAGGTGCCGGAACAAACGGACAGTAGCACCCGGCGGACGCGTAGGCGTTTCGGTGGGCAGGACTTCCGCCGGAAGTCGAGGAGGTCTGGGAAGTCTTGGAGGCGAGGTCTGGCCGGTTTCCTCCCTGCGGCTCCGGGGCTGGCGCCGTGCAGGTCCGGGTGGAGATGGCTTGCGCCGCCGCGCGATCCCCGGCCGACCAGGACAGGTGGGTCCGGAGAAGGGAAGGGGCTTCCTGCGAGCCCGCGGTGCTGCGCCGCCTTCCCCAGCCCTGCGAGAGGCCCGCCGGGGAGCTCGGCCCGGGGCTCCCGGAGCGCCCGTTCTTCCGGGAGGCCGGTAGCGCCGGGCGCTTCGCAGGTCCCTGCAGTGCCGATTTTGGGGAGCGCAGTGCTCACCTGAAAGCGCGGCAAGGGCTTCGAAGCTCAGAGCGAGAACGCTTCTCCGCGTTCCTCTCCCGTCCCGAAGGGCTCGTCGGGGTTCGTTAGTCCTCGGCGCCGCGGACGCCGTACTGAGATGGCAGAGAGCGGGCCGCCTCGGGAACTTGTGACAGGCAGCTAGTCTACCTGAACCGCCGCGGCATTGTTTTCTCCCTTCCTTTCTTTTTTAAACATTCTCTAGCAAGTGATTTTTTTTTTCCCATCAAAGGCAGTAAATTAAGTAAAAAGGAGGCAACTTAGAGAAAAAGAAAATACTAAGAAAATAATATAGGTGTACCGGCAGTCCTGATGTTGATGGAAGAATGAATTAATTTTTGGAAATACCCTCTGCTCTAGGGATACCAGCTGTGCTTTTTCTGTGGCAGGTTCATTTGCATCTATCCTGCTTATTTAAATAACAAGAAGACCATCGCGGAGGGGAGGCGAATCCCCATCAGTAAAGTAAGCGGGCTCCTGGGGGAGGTCGTAATGTTAGGGGCGCAAAGGCTGCTTTTACTTTTTTGCTTTGTTTGGGGCCTGAGGAGAACAGCAGCCAAGAATTTGGGGTGCTTTCCTTAATATTGGTGAAAACAGGCACTAATTTCTGGCTGAAGGAATTTATTAAGTGGTTCTTCATGAGTGTGTGTGTGAAAGAAGTTGGGTTCGGGGATTGTAGCTTTTGCACGGTTTTTTTTTTTAAACCAAGATTATGACGATCTTCCCCTTAATAAAAGAAGCCAAAATTATGGCATTATACAATATAACGTCTGGAACGCAACTGAATTTTTAAACAAGATTTGCAGAAAATTCAGACATACTGAGTTTTGTAGTTTTATGCCCATTATCTTCTTTGTTTTGTTTTGTGTTTTTTGAGAGAGGTAAAGTTACTTGAAAACTCACGTTTTTTAAAAGAAGGGTGTTATGGTTTTAAAAGACATGATTTCTCCCATGTGCTGTTTGAATAGGAAAACCCAGGTTCTTAGTTGGCCTGGTGACTTCAGTTTGGGAAGTGCCTAATGCCAAGTGAAGGGTCTTTGTAGCTTTTTATCTTCAAAATTGATGTCATATTCTAATTTTTAGTCATTTACATCTTGTAATCTAATGATAGATTTAAGGTAACTTGGCCTGAAGCAGTGCCTTATTTTTGTGTGATTTAATGTCTCGCATTTTGCTGCTTTAATGTGGAAGGGAAAATACTTTGCTGTCTCAGGGTAAAAGAAGATGTCAAAGCACTGGTTCAGAATAAGCCCTGACGTCATGCCACCGTGACAGAGGCCTCTGGGAGCAAGCTCTCAGATAAATTCGAGAATGAATTGTTTTTAACTTTATTGATAAATAGCATACATACAGAAACATACATAAATCTTACGTATATATCTTGATTAATTTTCACAGACTGAGTACACATGGGTGTAACCAAGCACCCAAATTAAGAAAACATTGCCAGCATCCAGGAAGATTCCTTTTTGTTCCCTCCCAGTCACTGTCCCCTCCACATATACTCACAAGGATAGCTACTGTCCTGACTTCCAACACCATAGATTATTTTTGCTTGTTCTTGAATTTTATTTAAATGGTATTGTACCCTGTGTACTTTTGCGTCTGTCCTTTTTCACTGAACTTCAAGCTTTTAAAATTTGTCCACATTTTTGAGTATAGTGTGTTAATTCTCATTGCTCTGTGGCAGGGTTTCTCAATAGCAGCACCATTGACATTTCAAGCCAGATAATTCTTTGTTGTGGGGCTGTCCTGTGCATTTAGGTGGTTCAGCAGCATCCTTGGCCCCTCCCCAGTAGATGCCAGTGCCCTACCCCACCCTAGTTGTGACAATCAAAATGTCTTCAGGCATTGCCAGGTGTCGATCAGGGAGCAGAATTGCCCTGCTGAAAACCACTGCTGTGTAGCATTGCACTGTGTGAATATAGCACAGTCCATTCTCTTGTTGATGGATAACTGGGTGGTTTATAGTTTGGGGCTTTTATAAATAGTGCTGCTGTGAGCACTCTTGAACTTGTCTGTTAGTGAGCATATTTTTACATTTTTCTTGGATCTATACATAGAGGTGGAATTGCACTGTCATGAGGAATGCGTATGTTTAGCTTTAGTAGATACTGCCGAACAACTCTAAAAGTGGTTGTTCTGTAATGGGTGCTTAACCAGGATTCACTGAGCACCCACTGTGTTCCAAGCATCATGCCTGGTGGTGGGGATACTGGTGAACACAAGAGTCTTTGCCTTGGTGCAGTTTATGTTCTGTTGGAGGAGAGTGGACACAGAGGTATGAATCAGTATTATTCCCAGGAATTGTAAAAATTACAATTAAAGCAACTATACCTGATAAGAAAGGAAACCCAGGGTTTTTGGTATGTTTCATTCGTAGTATTTGAAATGATTTACAACAATACAGCATTGTCCACTTAAAGCTAAGCTGTTCAGTGTTCTTGTTTTTAACTGTTCAGGCTGTTGAAAATCCTACAGCTACAGAGATTCAAGATGTATGCTCAGCAGTCGGACTTAATGTATTTCTTGAGGTAAGGTGTGGTTCCTTTTTTGCTATTTTCCATACTCATCTCCTTGATGTAATAACTTTCTTAAAGCCTGTTTGTTATTTTTCTTTTTACGTTAGAGAAATAAAATGTACTCTAGAGAATGGAATCGTGATGCTCAGTACCGGGGCCGAGTCCGGGTCCAGCTCAAGCAGGAAGATGGCAGCCTCTGTCTTGTACAGTTCCCATCACGTAAGCTTTTTTAATGAATGAATAAAGTTTGGGGATAGTTCATTCCTCTACACTGCATAAAGGGTTCTAAAACTGGCCTTTTGAAAGGTAAAAATCATAATTTGCATTTTAGAGATTAGTTTAGAGACGGGACTACTGCTGATGGAGAGAGGTAAATTGTGGTTCTAACTTCCTTTAAGTTAAGGACTTCTTTGAGAATGTGATGAAACCTACTAATCATTTCTTCAAAAAATTGTTTGGGAACATTTTATAAAGCTCTGGAAGTCCAGCATGGTTCCCAGGTTAAGAGTGTAAAATTATTAATTGCCATTTCACATCCTAGAGACCTTTGAGGTCTGTTAATAATTTCTACCATTAATAAATCTGAAAAGCCATGCTGAGTGAAAAAAGCAATAACCAAATAAACCTGGACATCAGTATTCCAAAATATTCTGGTATTAGGAAGATGAGTATTTATTTACATGTTATTATCTTCTGAATTTTTATTTCTAAAAAATCTGATTTTCTAAAATGGAGCTACTAATTTTTTTTCTCGACACAATACCCCAAAACTGACAACTTAATTGTTTTTAGTTGAATTAAAATAGATGGGTTTTTATATACCAAAACCTGTCAGGATTGGTACATATTTCTAAAAACTTAAGATTCTGACTCAAGAGAGACGGGAAGTATATTCCAATGTAATTTTTCTTCTCTTTGACATCTTCCTATACTCTCTCTTAAAAGTCAAAAGACAAAAAAAAAAAAACCCAAAAAAACCAACTTTTGATTTGACCAGTAAATAAAATAGAAGTAAAAACTACGGTTGAAAAGATGTTGCTTCCTGTTTCCAGTAAGAAAATAGTAAGAAGGTAAAAAGAGAAAAGACTGAGGGGCTTGGTGTGTTGAAAGCAGATACTGGAGCTGGAGGAGGTGGTTGGTGCACGGAGCAGGATGTACGCACGAGTCCTCTGGGCATATGAGTAGCATTTTTTGAAGCTTCAGGTCATTGAGTTTTTATAAGACTGAGAGGCCCTGTATTTCCATAGCTAAAGGTACAGTGGTATCCTGTTTCCAGCTGGTTATATTTAGATATCTGCTCCTTTGATCTTCATGCAGTTATTAGGTCCAGGGCCAAACATTTTGTTTCCAGTGAAGTGTTTTAAATTGTGATTTTGTTCATTTAAACATTTTGGCCTTGTTCTCAGTATGTTTTCCCCAGCAAAGGCCTCCACTTGAGTGAGTCATTGTCTTCATAGTCATTTAAATTGTTTTGTTAATCCACCTCATTTTCTTGATGTAGTAATGATTTCTTGAACTTTATGATTTTCAAGTTAATGACTTTTATGTCTTATTTCTCAAATTATACACTAAGCCTAACTTTCGGTTCCTAGGTAAGTCAGTAATGTTGTATGTAGCAGAAATGATACCTAAACTAAAAACAAGGACACAAAAAACAGGAGGTGGTGACCAAAGTCTTCAGCAAGGAGAAGGAAGTAAAAAAGGAAAAGGAAAGAAGAAGAAGTGACCTGATGTGAGAATCAAGTCTGTGGTACCTACTGTAAGAGACATGAATGGGGGCCACTAATTTGTATTGGAGAGAAACAAGCTTTTTGTTGGCATCATTTAACTGAACTGTGGACAGTTGTGCCGCCCAGCTTCAGCATCAGAGTTGACAGTGAAATAAATGTACATCAAAAGTTTGCATCTAGCTCTTATGCAGTATAAAAGAAAATTTTTTTGCCTTTCAATGCCTTTCTTTGTGGAAGAAAGCCTGTTTTTAAATGGACTCTACCATAACTTACTTGAAATACTATATGTTTGTCCTCTATGTAAACCATGTTTCAGATAAATGAGTTTAGTAAGATGTGAAATAAACATTTTGTTCACCTTTTAAGTTAATGAAATAAAATTTGAAACTGACTTTTGTAGCTTTTGTTTATGCTGGTAGAGTAGATAATTAGAATAAGATGGGTACTGGAAGCTTAGTGTGAGCCTGGAACCAGAAGAAAGTGATTCAGTCTTCTGAGGTCTATGAACAGCCATATCATACTCTTTTAATCGCTTATTGTAATTGTTCAAATACTAGTTTTTTGACTGGAATGTCCTGGAGTTTAAGCTTTAGATTTGCTTTATAGGCTTAAGAACACTGTTTTAATTGGAGTTCTTAAATTACCTATGCTTTAGCACCTTTAGATACACTTTTTTTCCAAGAAAATAAATTGGGTTGGTGATTCTGACTTTATTCCAAAGCACTATTTCTGAAAGTGGTAATTTTATATAAAATTTAAGATAATCTCCATTCAGCCATATATTTTGTCTGCTTGAGGAACTGCCTTCTCTAACTCCATATGCTTCTGGAAGGGCTGTTAATTAGAAGACCGCATCCTGACCGCAGGATGTGACCCAAGCCAGGCCAGTGGATTGTTTCTCAGGAATTTAAATCTGGAGTGATGGGAGCAAAGATATCTAATGGTCTATAAATTTAGCTATCCTGATTCTTACTCCTCGAGACCTGGCTTAGCTCTAATGTGAATTCTATGAGCTACCTCATATCCTTCCAGTAAATCCCATTTTCTTTGTTTTTATTGCTTGAGATCAAACACTTCTGTTTGATTACACAATAAATGAACCCAGAGTTGAGAGCTTTAAATAGCATTACATACCCAGACTGTATGAAGATGATCCATTGACATGCAGGAAAAAGTATTAAGAATTTCTACTTACTTTTTTCTCTAACAATTTCTGTTAATTTGTTTTATAGTGAATATAATAGTATAACAGTTTATACATTTAACTTACAAATAAATATTGGGGCAGTGTGTGCACAACATGATTCAGGGCAGCCCTCTGGGAAAGTGTATCCCTTAGGAATGTGTTTGGCTGTGTAACAAAACAACAAGGGACATAAGCCGGAGTTAATTTTTTTCGAATAACATGAAATCCTAAGGTTATTATAGGTGTCATTTAAGCTGCTCAGTGATGCCTCTTACTTCTTTCCATTCCACTGTCCAGGGCATATTTCTAACATCCTCCTAATTGTTGTCTCAAGCTTGTAAAAGGGCTGATACAATGCCAGACATCACATCAGGGTTCAAGGCAGAAAGAAATGACAGCTGTGCCAGCCACTTCTATCCCCCCTTAAAAGGAAAGCCAAGAATTTCTCAAAATCCATCCCAGCCAACTTTCACTAATGTGTCTCAGTGTAGAGAACCGTGGCACATGTCAATCTTCAGCTGCAAGGCGGGCTGGGAAAGTGAATATGTAGCTTTTTCAGTCCTGATAGTAGAGGCAGCCAAGAAGAAAGTAGTTGAAAATGGATATTGGGGTAGCCAACTTAAAAGATTTGTCATAGAAAGATGACTGGAGTGCAAAATTGTTTTAGTTATGGGGCAATAAGGATTGTTTAAAAAGGTTTCGGAACTATTGTAACATCGTATTGCTGTTACTTCACATTGTTGCAATTAGTGCATAATTGCACTTTGTCAATCAAGTGAAAAATGGAAGCTTTTTTTTTTAAGATTTTTAATTTTTCCTTTTTCTCCTCAAAGCCCCCCAGTACACAGCTGTGTATTTTTAGTTGTGGGTTTCTCCAGTTGTGGCCTGTGGGATGCTGCCCCAGCATGGCCGGATGAGCAGTGCCATGTCCACGCCCAGGATCCGAACCAGCGAAACCCTGGGCCACCAAAGTGGAGCGCGCGAACTTGACCACTCGGTCGCGGGGCCGGCCCCTGGCATCTTTTCTAATGAGCAAGATTGAGCATTTATTCATATGTTGAAATGCCATTTGTGTTTATTTCAGTGAATTATATTGACATCCATTGCCCACTTTTTAAGGACTTTATTGTTATTAATATTGTACATAATTTAAAGAGCCAGCCAGTTTTAATAGTTTGTTTTAGGCATTAACTTCCGTCTGTAGAAGGGGATGATTTAGTTTTCTGTACCTTTTTTTTTTTTTTAAGATTGGCACCTGAGCTAACATCTGTTGCCAATCTTCTTTTCTTTTTCCCTTCTTCTCCCTAAAGCCCCCCAGTACATAGTTGTCTATTCTAGTTGTAGGTCCTTCTGGTTGTGGCATGTGGGATGCCGCCTCAGCATGGCCTGATGAGTGGTGCCATGTCCGCACCCAGGATCCGAACTGGCAAAACCCTGGGCCGTGGAAGCGGAGCATGAACCTAACCACTCGGCCACAGGGCCGGCCCCTAGTTTTTCTTCCTTTACTCCCAATACACACATGCATGCTTCCCATCTTCCCTCCTACCAATGTATTTCATAATTTTAATCTCTACTCAGTTTACATTACTACTATACGTTCCATTCGTAGCTGAGCCATGTATCCAGCAGCACTGGCCTCTCCTGGGAGCCTGTGATAAATGCCGAAGCTCTGGTACCAGCTCAGAATTTGAATGCATTTAACAAGATCCACAGGCGATTCTTAGGCACATTAAGGTTTGAGAAACACTGAAGTGTGCCATGGTTATTTTCGTTTTCTGGACTTAATGTTTTCCTTGGACCTAATTATTTTATTCTTTCATTTGCTTAGTTTTCTGAGTATCGCTAACTCAACTACAAATTATCAGTTGTGAAAACGTCCTTTCAAAAAGTTTGTTCTGGGCTGGGCCGGTGGTACAGTGGTTAAGCGTGCACGTTCCGCTTCGGCTGTCCAGGGTTCGCCGGCCTGAATCCTGGGTGTGAACATGGCACCACTTGGCAAGCCATGCTGTGGTAGGCATCCCACATACAAAGTGGAGGAAGATGGGCACAGGTGTTAGCTCAGGGCCAGTCTTCCTCAGCAAAAAGAGAAGGACTGGCAGCAGATGTTAGCTCAGGGCTAATCTTCCTCAAAAACAAAAGGTTTGTTCACATTAAGTAGTTTATTAATTTCATCTTTTTAAAGAAGTCTGTTCTGGAGCCTTTTACCTGGCTCTCTGATCTCTACTGGTTACCTTTTAGGCCAGATGCACAGCTTCACTCTAGGTTTCTCTCTTCACCATCCTCCGGAGTGTGACTCACTTCACAGCTGGCTGTTTTGGAATCCTGTGTTACTATAGCCTATGTATCCTCTTTTTGGGGCTACTTCCTTGTTTTGTGTAGCCCATCTTCAGGATCTTCCTGCCAAAAATGCAAGGGAGGTAAACGTGCTTAGACCTTGCATGTCTGAAAGTGTCATCATTCTTACTCTCAGTGTTTGGCTGGACACAATTAGAATTGGAGGGGCCGGCCCTGTGGGCGAGTGATTACGTTTGTGCACTCTGGTTCGGCGACCCAGAGTTTGGCCGTTTCGGATCCTGGGCATGGACCTAGCACCGCTCATCAAGCCATGCTGAGGTAGTGTCCCACATGCCACAACTAGGGGGACCTACAACCAGAATATACAATTATGTACTGGGGGGCTTTGGAGAGAAGAAGAAGAAGAAAAAAGATGGGCAACAGATGTTAGCTCAGGGCCAATCTTAAAAAAAAAAATGAGAATTGGAAATCACTTTCTTTCAAAAGTTCAAGGACATTGCTTCATGGTTTTCTGTTATAGCTGAAGGGAAGCCCCAGCCATTCTAGTTCAACATCCTTTGTGACCCACATTTTTCTTGCTGAAACAACATCTCAGTATTCCAAAATCTCGCAATAGCCTGCTTCGTTGGGTCTTCTTGTGTCCCTTGTATGGGGTACCTAATGGCCTCTTCCATCGAGAAGCTTGTGTTCTTCAGTTCTGGGAAATGTTCTGGAAAACTTCACTGACCATTTTTCTCCCCTTTCTGATCTCTGGAACTTTTTATTTGAAGATTGGGCCTGCTGGACTAGTCTTCAAATGTTCGTATCTTTTTTCCCTCCTATTTCCATTTCTTTGCCTTTATGTTCTATTTCCTAGAATCGCCACACTTTCTCTCTCCACCCTTCTATTGAAGTTTTAATTTTTCTTGTATTTTCAATTACTCTGAGCTCCCGTGTCACCTAATTGCTTTTTCTAGCATTCTACTCTTATTTCATGGAAGTAATTTCTTCTTTCTCAGAGGGTATGATTTCTATTCTTTAGTTTCCAAGTTCCTTTTCTTCTGTTTTTATTTTGATCCCTGTCATGTTAAGCGGCTTCCCTTGGATTGACAGTTTTTTGAGTGAAAGAACAAACAGCTGACTGGAAGTTCTGAGCACCTAAGAAGGGCTTGCAGACTGCGAGTTTCACTAAAGGGATACCTGGCTGGAACATTTTTGGGGAAATTTCCAAGATAAGAGGTGTTTTTTCCTCCCGCTGCTCTGCTTCCCTAGAGAGGAGTCTAACAAGCTTCGCTCAGGAGGATACAGTTCTGGGAGCATAGTGAGAGGAGGTGGGCTGGGGCTAATAGGTTTCAGCGTTTAGTCACTCAAACCTGTTTTTAATGCAACTTCCCTTCATCACCTCCGCCTATATCCCCGACCCCAAAGATCCTCTTACTATCTCCAGACAATAAACCTCCAGTCTTTTACTTGGATGGGGATAGGATCATTTTTCACCGACCCTCCTTATTTCACTTCACTCCCACATTTGTTGTTCTTTGCAGTTATTTTGATATTGGGGGTGACTTTATAATGAAACTTCTTAACCCAAAGAGAGACTAGGTATAGTAGGCAGAATAATGCCCTCCCTCCCCCTAAAACCTGTGAATGTGTTACTTTACATGGCAAAAGGGGCTTTGCGGATGTGATTAAGGATCTTGAGCTGGGGCGATTAGCCTGGATTATCCAGGTGGGCCCAATCTACTCACGTCCTTATAAAAGGGAAGCAGGTCAGAATAATAGGGGGCCACAAGCCAAGGAGTGCAGGTGGTGTCTAAAAGCTGAAAAAGGCCAGGAAACGGATTCTCCCCTAGAGCCTCTAGAAGGAACGCAGCCCTGTCAGCCCATTTTGGATGCCCCACCTCCAGAACGGTAAGATAACTTTGTTGTTTTAAGCCACTAAATTTGAGGTAATTTATTACAGCAGCAATAGAAACTAATACACCAGGGAAACTAACTAGCTAAAACAAACTCTCTGATCTTGGGATTCTTGGCCTCTTAGTCGTCTCTACTAGTGGTTCTCAACCCTGGCTATGCAGTAGTTTCTACAGCATACTGGGACCTGGGTACCACAGCAGACTAATGTCAGAATTTCTGGTACTGGAGGCAGATAGCAGTTTTGGAAAGCTCCTCAGGTGATTGTAACGTGCAGCCAGGTCTGAAAAACCTCTGTATACTCAAGTGTAAAGACAGCATTTACCTAGCCCAGTGATTTTATCTCAAAGCCTGGTTAGTGGACCATTAGCATCACCTGGGAACTTGTTGGAACTGCAAACTTTTCAGCTCTACCCCGGAACTAGTGAATCAGAAACTGGGGAGGGGGCCAGCAATCTGTGTTTACAAACCCCCTCTCCCCCGACACAGAAATTCTGATGCAAACTAAAGTTTGAGACCCACTGCTGTAACCAAAGAATGTCCTTATTGCTCTTAATTCTCTGAGGTGCGCATTGTAAAGAGATTGTATGTCAATAGTAAGGAGTCAGAAAAACTTTTAAGAACATTTTCAAATAAATTTACTTTCCTGCTGTACTATATAGAATTGTAATATTTGATAGTTAAGGATCTGAATTGTATCTGTTATTCTAAACACCATGATTCTAGACATAAGACATGTAAAGGCAGATAGATGGAGCTGACCAGAGCGCACACTCTAGAAGTAGGTATTTTTAATAAAATTCTCAAGTTCTTCTTTTCTTGGTCTCTTAAGACAAAGTACAGAATGATTTGGAGGCACAGATTAGTGTTTACTACATCAAAATATACGCGATACACTATCTTATGTCATATGAGACGTGTGTGATGCAGTATGTGGGTAGAAAGCAGTGGTTTAGATTGGCTTTAAATCTAGTGCTAATTATTGGTAGAAACTTTTTTGGCTGGTATGTTTTCTTCAGGGAAAGTCTTTCATCTAACAAACAGTAACCACCAGGGGAAAATTACAGGCCAGGTGAGGAATAGGGTTAATAAACAGCAATATTTCATTTTTTATATTAAGATTTTGCTTAAATGATTCTAAATTAAAAGAAAAAAAAAGGCCCCACAAAATGAAATGAAATATAACAAATGAGATAACAGAGTTTTATTTACATCCATTTCCATTTAATACATCACACCTTCAGGATCAGTGGTACCTTAAAGGCTATGCTCATTTTCTTCAGGCTGTGGGTAGGAGCCTCCCCTGGGTAACTCTTGATCTGAAAGCTTTCAAGGAGGGGAAGAATTGCTGTAAGGATTCTGTAACTTTACCTACCCCCAAAATACAATTCATCTACAAATAAACGCTTGTCTTCAATTACTCTAGTCATGGCAATATATTTGGAAAATCTAGACTGATGAATTGTTCAACTCATAACTTCTGTCATCAATATGTATGCTTCGACTGCCAAAAACACTAAGTTAAATTTCTTGCAGAATGCACTGTAGGAGAAAGCTACAGGGACAAAAAAATTGCATTCAGAACATATATTCTTACTGTAGTAGTTTGTAAACTGATGGGAACCTGTAAGTAATTATGAGCAAAAGTAACTTTTATGCCTCTCCATCTCGCCTGATATTCTGTATACTAAAAGTTACATATTCTGGATACTAACAATCTGGTTATATATTCTGTATGCTGAAAGTTGCAAATTTTCATTCTTCTGCCACCAAAAAAGTGTACCTTATTTATGGGGAAAGGGATTTAAGTACTCCTAGAGATACCTTTTTTTTTTTTTAATCTAAGGCTTGATTTTCTCCCAATAACAATTGTTTGCCTTCTAAAAGTTTTTTTTCCAAGGTGATGTTAACATAAGATGCCTTATGAATCACTATTATATTTTTCCCAGAAAAAATATATAAATGCCCTGATCCATATTATAATATTTGGGTGATACTGTCCTTTACTTTTGATATTGTCAATATTTTTTACATCATGAGACATCAATATGATCTTACCTAACTGTTATCTTTATTTGCCTTAAAAAATATTTTACAGGCTAGGTATTAATCTTGTGAGTTGTTATACCCTTGTTTTAGTCAGTTTAGTCTAATTCAGAAGGATCCTAGTAGTATGGTTGGTATAAAGCTCAGTTTTTCTAGTCCAAACAAGTTGTCAAGGCCTCTCTAAGCTATCTGCCTGATCAAGCTGTTGAGAATAATTGTAACTTTTTTGTTCTGTACTTAAACTATGTAGTTATATGCAATTTATCAAAACAAAGCATAAAGATAGAGGCATTTAAATGGATTACAAATGATTCTTACTTGCAAACTAGAGAAGCCTCATGTGTTTGACCTTAAAGACCAGGGAAAGAACATGTAGGCAGTTTGACTTAACCACTGCCAACTAGATTATAGGTTATATCATACTTCCTTTCATTCTCCCAGAATCGCTTAGAGTCTGGTTAGCATGTACCGTGATATAAACAAGAACATACACGTAATCAGAGGCGGGCAAGTCTCGGGAGGTTCCTTAGACTGGGAAAGAAACAAGACTAAACCAACATGTTACTCAGCTCTGAAGGTGAAACCAGGGACACTTCCCATCCTTGCATCTTAAAAACAGACAAATCTAAAGCTTATAAGCAGATCTTTAAAAGGCCACAAGACAGTATTACTGTTCTACAGGGCATTGGGAGCTGTAGATGACTGATGTGTGTGACACTGCCACATTTATTACTAAAGGAACTGTTTCACAAAGCTGCTCTGATATTCAGCTGCTACAATGTCAGGAAAACAACCACGCCAATCTCCATTCAACCTCATTTATCACTTAACTATTCATTTGAAATATTACTCATTTGTATTAACTTTCTGAAGAATTATTTAGCAGGCCACACCAGCACAGTGGAACCTTCAGCTTTTGGCAGGTGCTCCCCATGAGCATTATGCATGTTATAGTCAGACAGTAACATTTCCCTACATATATGTATGCACACATACATTAAAAACATGTAATACAAAATTGTACATTACATCATTAAAGTAGAACCTTAAAGAGTATCCTAAAATCTAAGTACAGAGAAAATGCATGCAGAGAGAGCCCAGTGAAGTACAAAGCCTGTGGGATATATAATTTTAAGTTTATAGTTCCTGCAGGACGGTAACATACATCTTTTCCTACCCAGAGGCAAAATATATTTTCCAAAGATTTGGACACTGTCCATCGCATTAAATTTAAATTAAAATGCTCCCTATGTATATAGACAGTAAAAGTAAGCAAAATTTTATAACACATTCCTTTTTTTATATCAAAAATGTTTCCAAGGCAATATTATTAAAATGATTATGCCATAGTCCCTAGTATAACATCAGGCTTCAAGGGGAAGGTACAGAGAGCGCAGAAAGGTTCCATCCAGGCAGGGGTTTAGGTGCTCTTCTTTTCATCGCCCAGTAAATTCACGGCAGCTTTCTTGGCTGTTAGGAGGAAAGAAAATTCTATCAGAGCTATTTGCAATACAGGCTCTGTGCCTAATGTAGCTACTAGATAAGAGCCTGGATGACTCATGTGCAGAGAACACATGGGGAGGTTTGTGGTCAGGGCTAGAGTTTCCAGGAAACCGACAAGGGACCTCTTCAGAGCACAAATCCTGAGTACTTGAGCAAAGGTCTTTAAGGTCACCTAGCCTAGCCCTCTTGTAGTGACAGTGTCACTTAAGCCATCTGCCCTCCGTCCTCCTTTAAGCATCACAAGCAGCAGAGATTCCTTGAGCATATAGTGTTCCTCTGTACAACCAAGAAATTCTTGTGTCTGGGTGCTCACATGTATGACTTCACTGTGTCTCAATCTGACGACAACTAGGTCATCTATCTATCCCACAGTGACAAAAATCAGAGAAAGTCCTCATTCCCAGAACCCAGAAATGATGGTATATTTATACACACATTTGTATTCTCTCACTGTGCCCCCATTTCCTCCTATGAGGGGAAGAGTTTCCTGTAAGTCTTGGAGTTGGTGGCAAGATACTACGTTCGTCAAGAAAATATTCTTACACCTCTGGGAGACTAAGCCTTCCCCTTCCTAATTACCAAGTGGCTTGGAATGTGCTGTAAGAACTAGTATGGTGTGTGAGAAAGAGGGGCGGGGTGGGGGTGGGGGGTAGTTTCCTGGCAGTTTCCAGGGCCTCCTGTGAGATTCCACAAACCGCAGCTGTTTTTGATGGAGCCCAGAGTCAAGTGAAGTGTCTCATTCACCAGCTGCCTGACAGCTGCTCTCCCCTCACTCAATTAACATTGCTGAACAAAGTTGAAGAAGACACTGAAGCCTCTCTCTCAACTAGCCCTTTGTAAAAATTTACTTCCTGCACAATCTAGAAGCTTTGAGAAAAGTCTAATACGGCAGCATGTAAGTTCCTCCAAACTTATTTTCATTTTTATACTTCCTGTGTAGGAAGGCATCATATCAAAGTAAAATTGAGTTTTACAGTATTGATATGTAAGAGAACCAAGAGACTATGAAATGTGGGTGAACTAGATGGAAATGACATCGCCAGAGGTTGCTGGTTAGGCTAAGGGCAGAGAGGAATAGAAAAGAAATCTCCTAAAAAGAAACTGGCGATCTCAAAGTGGGAAGACGTGAAGGCTACAAGTTAGAAAACCCTTAAAATTGTCGACAAACGTATTGAAGAAACCTAGAGCTGTATGCCCAGAAATAGGAGTCCAGAGGAGAGAGGGGTCTGTGAGGGAGAAGTGGGGAGAACACGGCAGGGACGCCCGTGCTGCTGCAGACCTGTCTTGGTGGGGACCGTACTTCCCAGTGATCAGGTCACCTCCCAGCTCCCACTTCCTAACTACCATAGGGCTCTATAAAAACAATCTCTAATTCTATGTCCACTGCCCACTTTTCTCCAAGTTCTAAAACCCTTACTGTGCTCTGGAACTTAAGACTCATCATTAGCAAAATCTCCTCTATCATCCATTTCGCCAAATGTTTCCTTTACTTTCTTGCTTTTACAGAAATCTGGCTGTCCCCTGAGGACACTTTGCTCAAGTGGTGGCTGTTTTTTCCCTCCATGACCCCAGCACTACTTGGGCTGGAGGTCTGGCGAGTGCTGTCCTTGCTCTTCGCTGCCACATTCAGAATCTCACGCCATCGGATTCTATCTCCCACTAGCCTTTCTTTTCCAGTCATCTATGCTGCCATGCTGCCTGGTTTCTCTAAGATTAGCTCCAAACTTAACATCACTCTCCAACACTGCTCTTATTTTAATTACTGGTGATTTCAGTATTCTTCCAGTATCCTGGCCTCTTAGTTTCTCCCCTCCAAGCAACTTTGTGTTGGATCCTAGCTACTCCTGCCAACCTCAGGACTCACTCCCATGATCCTTGTCTCTGCCAGTAACTGCAGTCCCTCTATACTCTCGGCGTCAAGGTTCCCACACTCCACCATGACCTCCCATCTTTGCAGCTCGCTCCCTCCAGGATGCGGAGGCAGAGTTCTTCCTCCACCACCCGGTTTTATAATCCATCGATCCTATCACCTTCTCCGCTGCTCCTCACTTCCCTTGATGTCCTCGCTTCCCTTATCACTCAGCTTAAATTCCATTGTCAAACATTAACCACTCCTCAGTCCCACTCTCACTTCACGGTTCATACTTAGGAAAATCAGCTTTGACACAAGTCTCCACCTATTCTGCGGCTGCACCCATGTAGCTGAATGTGTCTGGGGAAAAACAGACAAACTGGTCTCACTTGAAATTAATGAACACTAATCTCATGTGAGCCTTAATACTCCCTCGCAATCACCTGACACTGTCTTAGGCCAGCAAATTACAGCCACACTCACTGGTTTATGTATTATTGATGGCTGCTTTCACACTACAGTGACAGGGGAGAATAGTTGCTAGAGAGACCTGATGGCCTGCAAAAACTAAAGTATTTATTATCTGACCCTTCACAGAAAAGGTCTGCTGACCCTGGTCCAGATAACGATTTCACTCACAGCTTCTCCTCTATCACCTCCTTCCTCGTCCCCTCTCACTTGATCTTTCTAACCACTTTACTGAGAAGTTTGAAGCATCAGAAAATCACTTCTGGAAGCACCCACCATCACATACACTCACCTACCAGCATCTCCACCCATAAACTGATGTCCCTCCTGTTGTTCTAAACTGTTCCTGCTCCTGTGACCAACTCCTCTATTTGTACACTAGGTCCCATCTCCTCTGATCTAATCAAGGGCAGAACCCCAGCAATTCACCCTCTCACGCACACCATTTTTTTGCTCTCTACTGGAGAGGATTAATTTTCAAACATATTTTGCTTCTTCTACTTTAAAAAAAAGAAAATAAAAATCCTCAGGACCCCAGTTCCTTCTTATAGTCTCAGCCCCATTCTGCTCCTCTGCAGGAAATTTCTCAAAAGACTTATCTATGTTCTTTCATGCCTTTCCTCCCATCTCTCAAATCCATTTCAATTTTGCTCTCCACAAAATCCATTTTGTCAAGGGCCTTCCTCATTGCTGAATCCAATGGTCAGTGTCAGTCCTTATCTCACTTGACCTGTCTGCAGCACGTGACACAATGGATCACTCCCTCCTCTTTGAAACACCTTCCTCACTCGGCCCCAAGGATACCTCAGTCTCGTGGTTTTCCTGCTACCTCAACTGGCCACTCCTTATCAGTCTGCTTTGCTAGTTGTTTCTCATGTTCCCAGTCTCTAAACAGTGGGGGCCCCAGGGCTGAGTCCTCAGACCTCCTCTTTCCAACTACATTCAATCCCTTAGCGACCTCATCCAGTCTCATGCTCACTACACTGTCTATACGCTGGTGACCCCCAAATTTATATCACCAGACCACACCTGTCTGCTGAACTCCTGACATCTATATCCAGCTGGCTGGCTGACTACTCCATGTATGTACCTAACAGATCACCTCAAAGTTATGTCCAGAACTGAATTCTTTATTTTCCCTCTCAACCTGTTACACCCAGTCTTCCCCAGCTCAATGGCAATTCTACCCTTCTATCCGTTCAGGCTAAGAAGTTTGGCCTTGACCTTGACTCCTCTCTCATACTTCATGCCTGACCCATAAGCAAATCCTATTGCTTCTACCTTCAAAATATACCAAGAATCCAATGACTTCTTACCGCTTACTGCCACCACTGTGAACCAAGCCATCATCATCTTCTCCAGCCAGATCACAGCAATAACCTTTTTTTTAAACTTTTTTCTTTTTTAAGATTAGCACCTGAGCTAACATCTGTTGTCAACTTTTTTTTCTCCTTCTTCTTCTCCCCAAAGCTCCCCAGTACATAGTTGTATATTCTAGCTGTAGGTCCTTCCAGCTGTGCTATGTGGGACGCCGCCTCACCATGGCCTGACAAGCAGTGCCATGTCAGTGCCCAGGATCCAAACCGGTGAAACCCTGGGCCGCCAAAGCGGAACATGCGAACCCAACCACTGGGCCATGAGGCCGGCCCCTGCAATAACCTTTTAACTGGTCTCCCGATTTCTTCCCTGTCCCCTTTCAGACTATTCTTTGTACACTGGCCAAAGTAATCCTGTTAAAACACGGGATGGAGCATGTTGCTCCTCTGCTCAAAATCTTCCAATAGCACCCATCTCACAGAAAAGCCAAAGCCTTTATATCAGCCTATATGGCATCACTCCCCAACCTCTCTGACCTCGTCTCCTTCGACTCCTCGAGATCACTCCTTTCCAATCGCAGTGCTCCTACCTCTAGGCTTTTGCACATTCTGTTCCTTCTATCTGGAGCATTCTTCCCCATGGTTCCTCCCTTTACCACTTTCATGTCTGATTCAGTATAACCTTCTTGGTGGGGATTTCTGAAATCATTCTAAGTGATTTAGAGCCCCTAGCACTCTCTTTCTATTTGCTTTATTTTATCTATATCTAATCTGCTAAGTATATATAACTTACTTCTGAATTCTACCATCTCTCTCTCTCAACAAGATTGTACGCTTTGTGAGTTCAAGTATTATGGTCTGTGTGGCCCACTGGTTCATCCCCAGCACTGTGAACATGCTTGGCACATATTCAGCACCTCGCTAAATAAAAATCTGTTGAATGAATGAAAACCAGGAGAGCTGAGAGAGAGGGCATTCTCTTGGACTTGTAACAAAAGAAATTCTAACAGCATATTAAGCAGTTCAACCTGCACTGAATTAAAGAGTGTACTTGTATGTAAATACAGATGATCCTCTAAAATCTCTGCCCAGCACAGGAAAGTCATTTTCCTAACGTGCTGACTGAATGGTGGGTTAAATGCAGCACGCTAGAAGAATCCCGGGAAAAGTAAAGGGCAACAGGCCAAGTCTTGGTAAAGAAGTCCCAGAGCAGCCTCGGCATCTGGCTGAGGAAAGGTGATGGAACAAGAAGGCGAGGAAGTTTGTTCTTTTGGGCCCAGTGTCCCCCATTTCCTCTCACATGCTGACCTAAGCTGTCCCCAAGTCGTACCTTCTTTAGTGATGGCATCTGCAGTCTCTTTGGCTTTGTCCTTCAAGTCATTCACCACAGTGTCCACCTGGGACTCGTGCTTCAGGAAGAAAGGGCGGATGACGCGCCTGTAGATCAGGTCTGCCCCGTTGGAAGGGCTGGCGGCCATGCACCACAACAGGAAGCCACACTGCACAGAACGAGAGCGTCACGGTCACAGGAGGGCGGTGGGCACCCGCACAACACACACTGCCCACCACTACGCTGGGGGTGGCACTGCCTCTGCTATTTTCTCCAACAGTATTTCCTGTGTTTTCTGCAGGCTATAGGTGCACTTTTCTCAGACAGAAAAAATGTAACAAATAAGGAAAAAGCTGGTAAAGAAAAGATGAGACTGAAAAGGAAAGGTAAAACACACCAAGTCCAGCAGCTTGACTTCCTTCCTAACTTGGACCGCTTACTAGTTTCTAGCTACAAGAGGCTTTCATTAATTCTAACTCTTAAAAATCAACTTAAAAAAACATAGTACTTACCTGCGCATGTAAAGCCCCTAGAGAAGCCGCGCATCTCTCCGGCTTGCTCTTAGTAAGCTAACCCTGGTAAGTTTGTCACATTTATTCATCCTGTTAGAGAAAAAACACCCCGGCCCTTCCCGAATTCTTTCCTTAGTGGAGTCTCAGTCTTTGGTAGATCTCGGCCTTCAAGGAGTCTTCACAGGCAGCTGTCCTTCCTCTTTTACCCTGAATGTAGGTATTATTCCTAACTCTTTCCTTATGGCTCTATTTTGCCATTGAGATAAAAAATGAACAAGAATTCTGCCATAAGAACTTAGAAAACAAGAACTGTCACACTATATTTACATCCCAAACACTTGTACTGTTTATTCAGATGATAAATAACAACCCAACACTTCAAGTCATCCAAGCAGTTTAGTGGATAAAGAGCAAAAAAGGGGATATTCAGAGTGATATGTGCTCGTTTCCCTAGAAAGTTTAACGAACAACATACTGGGTTCTTTTAAAGATTCTAACTATGCTGTATTCCACACAGCCTAGGAGACTCTATTAAAAACAAATCGTTTCTTAAGATTCCCAATCTGTATTTTTTACAACTTCTCCTTAAAGTAAAAATCTCTCAACTTCTTATGCCACAAATTTAACTCTACAGCCTTAGTCCTTGTTATTCAAAACCAAAAAACATGTTCAAATAATCAAGACGCTACACTGCTTTCCTGAGAGAGTCTTTTGGGCTTCCAATGCATATATCTGTGCCCCAAAGTTCACTCCATCAGTACCAAATTGGCTCCCAGAAATTCGCGTTACATTTTGAACTTCTATTACGCTCAAAATAAAAAATAAAACACAGATTCTCAACAGATTACTTTCTGTCAATTATCTGAACTACAGAACTCTGGGAAAGCAACACTCACGAATCAGAATTTGTACCGACTCACAAGAGCAGAGGAGCAAGCTTTCAAAAGACAGAGGTTATCAGACTGGATTAACAAAAACGGGCTACATGCTTCCTACAGGAAACACACCTAAGACAAAACCAATTAGGGACACTTACAGAGATTTTCGTCCCACCATTTGTATCAGACAAATACCAACTCCCAAAATAGTTTACATACTAATATTAATAGGACATAAATGTTACTTAGGGCACAAGAAGTAAACAGAGTGATAAGGAAGGAAAACAACTCACCCAACAGATTCACTTGAATATAGATCCACCTGTATATCTTTGAAATATGCAAATGATATACAGCTTTGTATATATACTTAAATTATATCTTTATAATTACACAATTTTTATTTTTATAACTATATAAATTTATAATTATATAAAGCTATATATTAAGTTCCAAATATAGCTTGGAAATACGTAAATAAAAGTCAGATAGATTGTGGACAAAATCCACAATCATAGTAGATTTTAACACTTCCATCAGAAATTGATATATCAAACAAACTAGTAAGAATACAGGACAAAGAACACAAAATTTAAACTCTTGATCTAAAGGTATATATACAGGTCTCTCCACCCAATGAACAGGTTCTAAGAGAACTATATATATATGAGAATGGGCTCAGAGAAACGGGTTTCAATCCGGATTCTGCCACTTACCAGCTGGGCAAACCTTGTGCAAGTTACTTAATTGCTTAGGTCTGTTTCTGACTCTATAAAATAGGTATTAATTGAAATTTTAAAAAATCTATCTCACATAGATTTTTGTAAGAAAATAAACATTTTTGGAGCATTTAGCACAGTAGGGGCTTGGTCTCTGTCCCAAAGATACTGAGTCTTCTACCAACATCCATGAAACAGTTAGCAGGCTAACTTATTAGCTTTAAGTGGGGTAAAATCAAATCCCAGAACCAACATACACCCTTTTTATTTATTTTTTTTGAGGAAGATTAACCCTGAGCTAACATCTGCTGCCAATCCTCCTCTTTTTGCTGAGGAAGACTGGCCCTGAGCTAACATCCCTGCCCATCTTCCTCTGCTTTATATGTGGGACACCTGCCACAGCATGGCTTGCCAAGTGGTGCCATGTCCGAACCTGGGATCTGAACCAGCGAGCCCTGGGACACTGAAGCCGAACGTGTGCACTTAACCGCTGTGCCACTGGGCTGGGCCCCATCCCCCCTTTTTTTTTAAAATTTATTTTTTTATGCTTTATCTCCCCAAATCCCCCGGTACACAGTTGTATATCTTAGTTGCAGGTCCTTCCAGTTGTGGCATGTGGGACACCACCTCAACTTGGCCTGACGAGTGGTGCCATGTCCGCGCCCAGGATCCGAACCAGCGAAACCCTGGGCCACCGCGCTGCGCAAACTTAACCACTCGGCCACGGCGCCAGCCCCAGAAGACGTTTGGTTTTTAACATCTCAACATACAATGTTTTCCATTGGTTGCTTGCATAGGTAATGCTACTACATACGTACCCCAAACTCAATACGACAATTTAAACAAAATGATGTGCAGGAAAGGGAAAAGTTACGTTCTCAACAGAAGATCAGAATTCTATATGGACATTTTGAAGAGTATGCAGTGTCCAAGGGGATGTGCCATGTACTACTGCATACAAAGCCACAGTTTCTTTCCAACTGTATTAACTATTTGGAGAGCAAGAAGTGTTGCTTTTAGCATCTAACATCCTAATATGAGACTTCTTACTTATATAGGAGTATTTTGCTGTGTTCTATTAATGTTTAGGAAATTGGTATGGAGTTGTAGATTGTCATGTAATACATTTTAACTCTTACCATTTAAAATTATAGGAAAGAGTTTCCTGGCAGGTATTCCTACGTAGAATATCTGATTTTCAGGAATGGGTTATTGATGTAAAGACAGATACCCACATTATAACCAGAGGCAGCAAGGTGAAGTAGAAATGACTCACTGGATTAAGAATCAGGAGAGCTGATCTATTCTATGACTCTAGGTGGATCAAACAACCTCTCGAAGAGTCCATTTCCTCTCTTCTGCAGGATTTTAGGAAAGTCACAGATTAATGTACTTGAAGAAAGTATACAAGATGTAAGCAGTAGTGTTACCAAGTCCTACAGTTCTTACTGTTGTTTAAAATCTCTGAAATATTATATGCTGATGTAGATATCAACGCGTCAGCAATCCAGAAAAGCTGATGCATTCATCCTTTCTGGACGAATTAAGGCAAGACTCCCAGACAGGACCAGAGCCAAGTGTCTACATTTCTGTACCTCTCTAACATGATTACTTTGTAGGCTACACTCCAGACTGCTAATTTAGTTCTTTCCGATACCCTGTAGCTATTATCTTGAGACAGTAAAATAATTACTGCTCTCTACCTACATCCTTAGCATTTTCCAGTTCTCAAATGAAATAACTTTCTTGTATTAAAAATAAAGTTAATTACTGCCCAACTCTCAGGGTGATATGCAGCGACCAGCTTTTACAACTCTCTTTCCTTAATCTATGTAACTGTTCCACAGTCTAGGAATACCCTGAGCTACAGCGATCTGGCCAGCCTTTTAATCAAGCTGACCTCAACGCGCCAGCCGATGATACTCCCAAGAGCAAAGACAAGCCCACGCTCACCTGCAGTTCAGACAGAGTCCCTGCTATTTTAACTGAACTATTAGCACTGACACACCAACTCCTTAAATTACAAATTACAACAGGCCAGATAATTCTGTCTGTGATTCTAATGCTGTCACCATCCAATTTTCTCCCGGAAGAGGTATTTCCAAGGTAGAGACATGCTTAATGTGCACAGGTTGGGAGCAGCCTGGTTAGAATTGAACGTTAATGTCAGAAAAAAAAAATATTTCAACACTGACCTCCTGATATGCTGCAATCACTTGATCAGAAACTCAGTCTTAGGAAGACCTTGTAATGTGGCCACAAGAAGAGTGATGGGCTACAGTTAAAACAGACTGCTCAGCAGGCACAAGAAAAGCTAAAAAAGATCATGTGAAGGAGAAGCTCTCTCTATCTTGTTTGCCTCCTACAAAGGTAAGAATAGAAATGTTACGCTCTCTTTCAACGGGTAAAACGGCACAGGTGACAGTCTGGATCGGGAATTAAACTTGCCAGGCTTTATTCAATCTTGTTTTAAAAATAAATCTAGAAAAGGATTTAAATGAGGTGCAAAGATATTCATTGCAGCATTCATTATAATAGCAAGATAAATGTCCTAAATGTCTATCAACTGGAGAATGAGTAAATTATTATCTCTAATGGATTAGACTGCATGAAAAAATACTCATAGTATTGTTAACTGAAAAGTAAGATATTGAATTGTATATAATATGTAGTCTCAACCATACATACGCGGTTAAGACAATAATATACACACAGTCCTCTGTGTTTACGTACATAGACCAATATTTTTGCACATTAAAAAAAAGGAAGACTTTCTAAGATGCTAACAGTGGTAAAATTACAAATGCTATTTTCTTCTCTATCTAAAACACGCCTCAACACTTGCGCATGCACACACACACGCACACACACAAATGCACACGGCATGACAGCAGGGACTTTGTTTTATTCAGCACAGTATCCCCCCAACCTAGAACAGATTCTGGCACACAGAGGTTCTACATAATCTGCTGAATAAAGGGATGAACATACACTACTTTTACAATCAGAGGAAAAAGGGCTTTTTCATTTATTTTTAAACCCTCCTGCTCAGACCTCAGAGTAAAGCTCCAAACATGCATGATCCACTATTTCTAGCTCAATACACTGTATATTCTCTCCTCAACCCAACTCTGATGCCTAACCTTTGGTTCCTCTTATTTCCCTCCAGTCTTACAGGGTGCTTTAGAAAAATAGGGGGTAAAATGCCAACAATATGAATTCTGCAAAAGATAAAATACTAAACATGTCCTTACTGGCAGGTCTCTTGTTCACTTCTCCCTACAACCTCCACGTGATTACTGTAGCAAGGGCATGGGTTAGATCTATGCTAGCCCTTAAAATGGGATATTCTCCTACAGACTCTGCAATTCAGACGCTTTTTCTCAGTCTGTTCACTGAAGCCACTCAGAATATAGCACTAACACATTATGATTGACAGCACAATCAATTTATAATCATCGCAAGCATATTCTCTATTTGGAACACATGCAGTGAATTCCCTCTCTCATTCCCATCGACACCACGATGCCATGCAGTTGGACTGCTAATGAATGCACATTCATTTTACTATTAGGGAAGAAAATTTGCTGCAAAGCAATTTTTTGTTTGTACTTTTTTTTTTTTAAAGATTGGCACCTGAGCTAACATCTGCTGCCAATCTTTTTTTTTTCCCCCGTCATCGTCTTCTCCTCCCCAGAGCTCCCCAGTACACAGTTGTATATTCTAGCTGTAAGTCCTTCTGGTTCTGCTATGTGGGACGCCGCCTGAGCATGGCCTGGTGAGCGGTGCTAGGTCTGCGCCCAGGATCCAAACCGGTGAAACCCTGGGCCGTGAAGCAGAGTGCACAAACTTACCAGTCGGCCACAGGGCTGGCCCCTGCAAAGCAATTTTTATAAGGTATTTCAAAACTCAATGTAAATGATTTAGTGATTACCTCTCATTTTGTATCCTCTCTCTACCTCATGTGGCCTCCGTTAGCAGAGGTGATCAGGGGTAGGCTGAAATCAGGCTTGCTCAGGTTTCGGAAGTTTGAGGTCAGATACTGGTGTGCGTGATTCTGCTGACAGGACGGCAAGCAGGCGAGCCCAGAGAAAAGGCCAAGTTTCTTTCCACTGGAGACTGCACTGCGACATTACTACCATTAGACGGATCTTATTAACGGCTTCAAAATTATTTGGAGTTTAAAATATGTGATATCCACATTGAAAATTATAAAATTACTTTTATAAACCCTAAATGTCTTTAATGACAAAAACACAAAAATCCAGCAATCTCTGAAATCTTAAATCTTCCCACAGACCAATTTTTTTTCCCATTTGTTTTGAAAGGAAAATTCTTCAGCTATCTTATAAGGAAGGCATTTGTGGTAACGTCAGCCAAAATTAAAAGAAACTATAATGAGTATGTTTTCATTTAAATTTTTTAACTATTTAGCTTGTTTTTTATTTAGTTCTTTTTTTTTGCTGAGGAAGATTCACCCTGAGCTAACATCTGCTGCCAATCTTCCTCTTTTTGTATGTGAGCTGCTGCCCACAGCATGGCCACTGAAAGACAAGTGCTGTAGGTTTGCACCCAGGAACCAAAAACCCAGGCCACTGAAGCAGAGGGCGCCGAACTTAACCGCTAGGCCACCAGGGCTGGCCCTTTATTTATTTATTTATTTATTTATTTATTTAACCATAAATGGTGTCATACTGTATGTAATGTTCTAGAATTTTTTATAATTAATGAATTATGCCAAAATCTCTATCTGTACATATGGATTGTTTCATTCCATTTAACTATATGGATGTACTATGAATTCATTTAACCATTTACCTGTTGATGGACACTTCGGTTTTTTATAATTTTTAGTTATAACCAAAAATTTTGCAGGGCTGGCCCAGTGGTGTAGTGGTTAAGTTCACACACTCGACTTCAGCGGCCTGGGGTTCGCAGGCTTGGATCCTGGGCATGGAGGTACATGCTGCTCATCAAGCCATGCTGTGGTGGCATCCTACATACAACATAGAGGAAGATTGGCACAGATATTAGCTCAGGGCCAATCTTCCTCACCAAAAAAAAAAGGGGGGGGGGGGCAGCCCAGTGGCATAGTGGTTGGGTTCAGATGCTCCACTTCAGTGGCCTGGAGTTCATGGGTTTGGATCCAGGGCATGGATGGAGGTACCAATCTCACCAAAGGGGGGAAAACATGCTGCACTAAATATCCTTACGCAGCTCTCTAATGCATGGTTAATATTTCCTTAGGATACTTAGAAATAGAATTGCTGGAGTATTACTTTTCAATTTGACAAGAAGCTGTCAAAGGGTCCCTTAAAAAGGCTATTCCAGTTTATATACTACCACCACACATCCATTTCCCAGCACCATATATTATCAATCCTTTAAATATCTGCCAATTTAATGAGCAAAGCATGGTATTTCACTATTTTAACTCACATTTCCCAGATCACGAGTGAGATCTTCACTGGCTACTCGCACTTTTTCTCTTATGTAAAATGTCTATTCATAACCTTTGTCCATTTTTCTTTTTTTCTTCTTGTACACATTTTTATATTTTCTGGATATTAATTCCTAATCTGGTGTAAATATTGTAAATATATCCTCCTAGTCTGTCATTATTTTAACTTTGTCTATGCTGCTCATTGTCATATAGCACTGGAATTTTCTAAAATTAGTCAAATTTATCAAATCTTTTTCTTTGTTACTTTACATTTTGTCCTGCTTCTACAACTCCAAGGTAAAAACCATTCTCCTGTACTTTTCCGTAAAGCAGAGGTTTTGGCATAGAAGCCCCGTCCTTGTCAGGTGCTGAGGAACACAGGTGGGGACTAAGCAGCCAGGGCAGTTCCTCCCCTCCCCGCCCTGCTCCAACCCTAGAGCCGTGAATCACAACTTAGGAGCATCTCCGTCTAACGCTGCTCAGGGGAGCAAAGGGTGGCGCCTCGGCCTGAGGAGCTATTTTATGGGGAAACAGTGATTAACTGCAGCTCCTCTGCTGCCTGGGGCTCCACAGCCTAGGACTCATCCACCCCGACCCAGCCCCACGAGGACTATCATGGACTGAAGTGCCCGACAGAGGAGCTGGTACCCCTGGAGGAAAACGAGCTTATGGGAAAAATAACAAGGGATTTGAAAAGAACCACCATTTCAAGAGAAAGACCACACAGTCAACCACAGATTCTATCAGTAGCAAAACTATTAGAACTGACTGACCAAGAAGTTTAAATTGGATTGCTAACTGTACTAAAAGAAATAAGAGAAAATATCAGCAATATGAAAGAACAAGAAAACATAGGAAAGAGCTGAGCAAAAATATGAGGCATGAAAAATACAATAATTGAGAAAAAGAACACCACAGGGCTGGCCTGGTGGGATGGTGGGTAAGTTCACACACTTTGCTTCGGCGGCCTGGGGTTCACAGGTTTGGATCCTGGGCACAGACCGAGACACGCTTAGCGGCATCCCACACACAAAACAGAGGAAGACTGGCACAGCTGTCAGCTCAGGGACAATCTTCCTTACAAAAAAAAAAAAAGAACACAACATACGACATAAATAGCAGAAAGGAACAACCTGAAAATTGGAAGATCAGAGTGAGACAGTCTCCCAGGAAGAAGAAAGAAAATACAAATAAACAGACCAGAGAGAAAGAAGAAATGTCACCACAATTACCCAGAATTAAAAATCGAGATATTATCAATATGGCGGTGGTTCGGCTGGGGGAAACCAAAGAGCTTCCTGAAAGAGCATCCTGTATCTAATTGCCTATTATCTAAATTTTTTAGATTAAAAGTTTAAAAAGAAAGTAAATAGAAATGGAGAAAAAGTAGGATAAATTGAAATGATGACACTAGAAAGAAACAGGTCTGAATTCATAAATAAGAAAACAACTATTGGTTCCGGGGGAAATAAAAAACTGTGTGCGAACACTACATGGACATGATATGTGCACTATATGGCCCAACTAAACCGTATCTGCAAGTCATAATAATGTCAGCGGCGCATGTTTAACCAAAATTATGATATAGACACCTGAGGAAGATGGGGACATGGGAAGGCTGCATGAGTGTGGCAGGGACAAGGGAGGAAAGGGAGGCAAATCCTTATCTTCCAGTGGGAATCAAGAGCTAATGCATAAAACAGAAAAATTAACACACACACAGGTACATGACAAAATAATCTGCTGTAAATTAAGGGATAGTGGTTCCCTCTAAAGGAAGGAAATACATGGGGCAGGAGTGCAGAACTGCTGTTTTTCTTCAACAGTCTTACAAAACTATTTGAATCCTTATTTCATGTATAACTTTTATTAAAACAAATACTTAAGGGTATGAAAGGGGGGCCGGCTCAGTGGCGCAGGGGGTAAGTGCGCACGTTCCGCTTTGGCGGCCCGGAGTTTGCCAGTTCAGATCCCGGGTGTGGACATGGCACCGCTTGGTAAGTCATGCTGTGGTAGGCGTCCCACATATAACGTAGAGGAAGATGGGCATGGATGTTAGCTCAGGGCCAGTCTTCCTCAGCAAAAAAGAGGAGGACTGGCAGCAGACGTTAACTCAGGGTTAATCTTCCTCAAAACAAAAAATAAAGGGTATGAAAGGAAAGAAGAGCCTCCAGAATTCCTAAGGGCTGGACCACCCGCCCACTCCAGCTTGGGAAGTCTGGCTCTGTGAACCTGAGGCACTGTTTACATCCAATGCAACTAACAGGAAGTAGGGCCTCTTCCACGGAAGACACTTGAGCAATCAACTGAGGACAGCTTGTCCCATTTAGAGAGTAAGAATTACTCAATTAACAAGTGTGAACTTTCTCATTCTCATTCACCTCTGGTCCATGGCTGGAGTTGATACACGTCCCGTTAGGAATGAGTTTCAACTTCCTAACTCCTTTTCCTCACAAGGTGGTAACCAAGGCTAGTCATTTGCCAAACACAGGACGTGGCAGGGCCGATCCCTGACTACTGCACCTGCCAGAGGTATTAAAATGACCTCCTCCGAGGGCCCATTTCACATCTTTTTTCTCCAAACCTGTATAAGAAATAGTTTCTTCAGAAATAATGACTCCTGCTCACCACTGTGAATAACCGACAGCCTGCCAATATTCCCAATACTTCTGCATCAAATGTAGGCAACATCGCCACTTGAAGGTGGGATCCTGGCAAACTAATAGCACTGTTGGTGCTAGGTCATGGTATTTCCACCTTTTACTCTTAACACACCTTGAACACACAAATGCTTAGGCTGTTTCCAAGATAGTATACAAAAGAAGTGAGACACGTCGAATCCTGTCTTCCTGTTTCTAACCTGAGGCAGAACCACAGATGCTCAACATTAGAGTATTTTTTCCCATCCTTGTGGATAGGTCCTGAAATGGAGTTTATTTTAGTGTCAGGGAGCAAAGCAAAAACACACCTGGATGGAAACAGAGCAGTTCAGGCAAAGCCAACGTACCTTCAGCATGTAGTAGAAGGGGAACCATGACAGGAAGAGGTCAGAGAAGAATTCGGCAATGCTGAACACACCATACACTACCCAGTAGGTCAGCCACTGCGTATCATCTTCTTTGTTGGGACTCTCGATGGCTTTAATTCTGAAAGGCAATACAAGTGTAGCATGCAGTAAGATCTCAGTAAACGTTCTCAAACATTACACTTTCAAAGCCTACCCTCCAACATCAACTGAGAAACTCAGGCAAACGTGTGCACCATGTCACTAGATGCGTGAGGACAACAAAACAATAGGAAGCAATGTGGAGATATCAGGACAAGCCATTATAACTACTTGTTACCAGTCTTCAGGTCACCAGAGAAACCAGCACCAGCTGGCCCTGGATCTCCACTCAGGCCCCAGGAGCTACCACCAATGACTGGGAACTCGAGTCATGCCCACTCGCAGGTGGAGTCCTGCCACCGGGATACAAGAATTCCCTCAGGGCAGCTCAGCTCTCATGCACTTTCAATAACTGAGATACATCATGGGTGAGCAGGAATTCCCATAAAGGAACTTCTGGAACCCAGTTCAGGTGCTGTCCAAAGTCCACAACATCATAACAGGCAGTGAAAACAAACATCACGGTGTCCATCTGGTTCTGACTGTCATGTGATCCTCAGGCTGGGGTCTTTCCTCCCCTCAGTTAATAACATGACTTTCTCAGTACCAACTACCGGTTAAACAAAGTTCATTCTGCAAATAAATGGAAATAAATTTAAAATAAGCTTCTGTTACTTCTGAATCATAGAAATTTCCTCCAGTCCTGGGAATCTCTTCATTCTAAACCTGAATTCCATAATTTTTTATCCTATCCTAACATATGTCTGGATACTTATCATAACTGAGCTGGACTAAAATAGTCCACTGGAAGAAATCTGAATCTTCTTTAGCCTGTGAGATGGGTTAACTATTGACAATACATTGGCTACTTGGTGAAAGGGGATCCCCGAAGAGACAGTTAGGCTGCTGAGTCATGCTGAGTCATTCACTAAGAAAGCCTCTGAATTAATTAGAAGCAGCTTTGGGTGTATGTGTGCGTGCATGTGTGCATGCATGCCTGAGGGTTTTATGAAAACAGCCGAGGGGGGGAAGTTACGGTTGAACGAGATGCCTGCTGATGACATAAGGAAGAGGAGAGGAAGATGAAGTCAATACTGCTTTGAACGTCAAGACTGGCAAAAGTTTCTCACTTTAAACACAAGAATCTTATGAAACAAATTTAAGAGAGCTGATTATAAAATAACGGCTTATAACTTGCGGTGTTAGCTTTCCTCAGACAGAAGCTAGCTAATGTAATACTGCGCCAAAGGAAAAGTGTAGGCAAGCATGTTAACCAAAGAACTAACAACAGGATGCCCTTTACATGTAAGGTTTTTTTCCTCTGTGCTTTATTTGGTATAGCGTATGTTTGTCTATTTATATTTAAGTGGATTTTTTAAGTTATTAGTATGATAAAATTTGTTTCTTACGTATCCATCCTGGGCAGAGGGCATACAGTTATCTTCACTTAAGGTCTTAGTTTTGGGAACCAAAGCAGTCCACGACTAAGCACACACACGTGATCCAGTCACCACGCAGATCCACACGCAAATACAAACCGAAATAAACATTTCACGAAACCATTCTGGTATTTTCAATTCCATTCTACGTCATTATTTTTAAGACGTTAGTCAAGATCCACGGATTCAAAAACAGAAAAACTACCCTAAATAGTTCAAGTTCAGTGCTTCAAGGAATTAAAAAAATGGTTCCCTCAATTATCAACAATACAAATTCAAAAGTTTCCATGTGAAGACCCTTGGAAGACTATATGGTAACAATGAAAAGCAGAAAGAAAAGAACTCAAAATTGAACACACACACTGATCACTTCTCTGTAGAGAAACAAGGGCACATGAAAGAAGACTGGAAAAGACCACAGAGGCTCATTTAGACTTTTTATAGAACTTCTCATACTACTGGAGCATTTAGTTATTGTTTTAATTTAAAATAGCACAATGTTCACTTTTTAAATGAACTAAGAAAGCCTTCAGTCACAACATCATAAGCTAGTCAGAACAAGAAAGAACATAAAAGGTAGTCTAACCCACTCAGTTTACAGCTGAAGAACCTGAGACTCAAAAAGGTGAAAGAAGGGAGCCTGCCCGGTGGTGTAGTGATTAAGTTCATGCGCTCTGCTTCAGTAGACCAGGGTTCGCAGGTTCAGATCCCACGCACAGACCTACACACTGCTTGCCAAGCCATGCTGAGGCAGCATCCCACATACAAAATAGAGGAAGACTGGCAACAGATGTTAAGTCAGGGCCAATCTTCCTCACCCAAAAAAAAAAAAAAAAAAGCAAAGAAAAGAGTTTAAAACTGGGGTTTCCAGAATGCTATTTACTTATACACTTCCTTGGCCATGTGAGTGGACACAGGTGACTCAACAATACACTCTTCTGCCATGTCCATGTACTGAATCATATTTCACCTCACATATCAGAAGGAGGATGTACCAACCTATCAGGCAACGTAAGGGATTCAAGAAATCATAAGATGCCCTCAACGCCTTTAGGTCATTTGCAGTCCAGCCAAAATGGCAAAGCTAAAGAATGGGAGGGGTAGGAACCTAACAATTATTTAATTTAACCTTCCTAATAACCCTATGGAATGGGTATTGTTATTCTCATTTTTGAGAGGAAGAAACTGAGGCTTAGGGAAGAAAAATAACTTGTGCAGGGCACCCATCTACAAGGAACAGAGATTGAATTCACACCTAAGACTGACTCCAACAGAGCCTGTGCCTGTCCCACCAGCCCATGCTGTTTTCCTCACTAGAATAACTCACCACCAGCCTGCAGAGCACTTAGCAAAACGTCTGGTCCTAAGTGAGCATTTAATAAATATTTATGGCATTAATATAATACAAAGGAGCTTATAATCTTACTTTTGGAAGGGACCACAGAGATCTACTCCTATACTGGAGGAAATCAAGGCTCAGGAAGGTGACAGTGGTCACAAAGCAGGCAAACAGGAGGAAAGGTCAGTCTCAACATTCAGATCCCGGGAGGACGGCTGTGCGCTCTATCCTCTTCCGTGGGTGGCAGGGCTGCAGGGGAACCACCAGAAGTGAACAGGATGGTGTTGAGTTCGTGCCCTAGTCCACTGGCTCTCAGACTCAGGTGATGACCCACATCCACCTCGGGAACTGACTAAACGATACATGCCCAGGTCCTTCTTCAGACTGAGTATTCAGACTCCATGGCACACAGAGCACAGGCATGTGTGTTCAGAAAGCTATGCAGGTGATCCTAAGGCAGAGCCAAGTTTCAGAACCACCAGCTTCAAGTTTCTGTCTCAGCTCCACCTCCCCATGTCACTTCTAGGAGAGAAAATCCAAATGACCGATTTGGGTCCAATCTGCTGTAGCCAGGGAGCAGGCCACCCCTTTCCAGCAGAGAAAGAGACGCCAAGAGACAAGAAAAGCCAAACCCTAGAGGAACTCTGAAACTGTCCCAACAGCAGCTGGGGACAACTGCAACCACGCTCTCCACAGTACTAGGCCACTGACTTACTCTATCTAGTGCCACCTCAGCCTCAAGTGGCATATGTTAGCTGCACCACAGACACTGACCCTGGGCTCAGAACTACTTCCAGGGGGGCCACTGACAAAAGACAGACACCATGGTCTTACACTGCTCTCTGCAGACTTACTGCCATATTCCCAAGGCCTGGCCACCTAGGCTCGGTGCTGTGACTTCTTTGTTCTCTCTCCTGAGCCACCTACCATGCAGTAGGGGCAGAGCTCCACCTCCCTCAAGCAGGAGGCAAAAGAGAAGTGAGTGCTGGGCGAGCAGCAGAGACGTGGCTGGGGTGCAGACGCCGGCTGGCAACACTACAGGAGCAGCTGGCAGTTCTAAACAGTCACTGAGCAGAATCACAAATCGTAGACTACTGAGTGGGAAAACATCTTAGAGATGCACTAGTTCAAATTCTACATTTTACAGACAAAATAATGAAGTTCGAAGAGGAAAGACTGATACTCAAATGAATTTCAACTCATAGTTCACGGGGGCATGTGTTCGCTCATTTTTTAAGAGCAGGAATGGACTGTTGAAATACATTTTGGTGTATCCATACAATGAAATATTCTGAAATCTTTAAAAAGGATATTAACAGGGAAAGACGTCCAAGATATAGTGTTGAGTGTAAAAAGGAAATTACTAATTTTGTGTTAAAAAAAAAAAGATATATTTGTGTGTTTACAGACCAAGAATGGCACCCAGAAATATATACTTAAAATTGTATAGAGTTAATCCTGGGTATTGCGATTGCAGAACTTTACTTTTTTAAGGTCTTTGCAATGAGTATGTACTATTTTTTATAACAAAAGGGAGGAAAAAAATTCTATTTGGGGGGAAAAAAAACTGGCACCAGACTTTCTATAACTACTTCCTCCTAAGAGACTAGGTCTCTCTTGAGGGCTTTGTTAAAAACAAACACTAAAGTGAACATTCATTTAATTTCTCTCTTGAGGAAACAGTTCATGAGTTTCTTACAAACAAATTTCTCTAACAATGATCAGACACAATCCGTGGTGTGTTAGAGCATTAAAAGCCCTTCAATTCACACATATACAGAAAGATACAGAGAGAAAAGTCATACAGCTCATCACATGAAACTGACTCATTCTAATTTTCTCTTTAAACAAAGCAAACTATCAGAAAATTATGAATTACACTGAATTATGGAAGAGCCAGGCTTTTCCCTTCATTCCTTCCCAGTGCTCGTCTGGCTTGACATCATCTCACCATCCTGAGCGTGCAGCTTTGCATCCTGGTTCCACCACTCGCTAGACACATGACCCTGGGCAAGTTATTCTGGGCCTTAGTTTCCTTATCTGTCAAGTAGGAATAATAAATCTTACTGTGTTGTTGTGAAAATTAAATTAGTTAACACGTGTAAAGTACTTAGAAACAACAACTGGAATGGGGTAAGGACTCAGTAAATATTATCTTACTGGGTAATAATTATAACATGGTAATAATTTATTTTCATAGGGAGGCAAGAGATTGAAAAGAAAAGAGGGCAACAGTAACACTCCAGTCCTTCTGGCTAAGCAGAGCAGGTAAAGGATTAATAGCATTGTTAATAAGGCTAAAAGGAGATTAGAGAATTACTCATGGATTTTAATTATACCTCACTCTTCAAATCCCAAATGCTACAAAGAGTAGAGTGAGCTGAAATCCCAGAAATCCTACTTGCAGGTCAGTGGGAACAAATTCTGACACTGCTGAAAACAGTTCCCAGGCCCAGGCTGCAAAGGTGGACTGGCCAAAATTTGTTATGTATTGGATTAGTACTGATATGGACATAATCTACCCCACTGGCCAGCCCTCATCCAGACCAGTGAGCCCCGATGACTGGTACTGGCTGCCTCTACCCTTGTTGGCCCATCTACTTCTTCATACCTTTGCTGCTGTTTTCTAAAAGCAAGGGCAGGAACCAGGAATGGCCAAAGGACAGCATTAAACACATGTGAAGAAAACAAAGGTTGAGCAGAGATGGTCCTGGGCTGGGACTGTCCCTCCCAAATTAGGAGTCATCATTCAGAGAACCTAAGATATTCCCTGACCCATGGACACGACTAGGCTGCAAAGCCCCTAAGCACTTCATTAGAAAGAAATCATGTAAAGTAAGGACTGTTCATGGGTTTCATAATTTTGTGAGGGCCAGCACTAAAGGAGGCAGTAATCTTGCTAACCTTGGGGCAACCAGCACGAGGAGGAAAGCCAGCACTCCAAGGTCAGCAGGAGAGAGCGTGGATCTCTGCTGCACCAGCCATGGAGTGTCAGCCTCCAGACTGCTGCTTACGTTAGACAATTCAAGGTCGTTATTGCTCAGGCCGCTGTTAAGGGATGCAGCTCACTGAATCCTGATAAGAGAGGTGAGCGGCACCACCAAAAGCTTTCCAAGCCAAGCTTGCGAGACATTTAGACATGGTTAGAACCAGCTATGCTTCCCTCGCTGAGGTTTCATCTAACAAGTAAATTTTTCAAAATGTTCAGTTAACGCTCACTTGGGGGGACAGGAAAGAGATAACCCTCCACAATATTTTTAGAATTATTATAGACACAACACATCCATGTGGGAAAACATCCACTTGTACATGCTCTTAATTCAGATTCATGCTCTTAGTAAGCAAAATAGATAAAAATGCTTTTCTATATATGAATTGTACAAGCCATTTATATTTGTTTTGAACCCTTGTCTTTTTAGGACAAAGTCCATATTTATTATGTGTAACATGTAATAGCATTCAGAAGTTTAAGCAATTAACAAATACAAAAAATATGTCAAATAATATGCTACCCAACTTCTACCTAATCTTTACTATTGTAAATATTCTATGGTTATATCATTAAGAAATTAAAACTAGCAAACGGAAAAGCAGATATGGTGGGGGAAGCCATATTTTCTACATCTGAGATATTTCTGTCACAGTTTCACTTACTGAGATTTTCTTCTTCCATCAATGACAACTTCAGTGACATTGTATCATTGGGATGGATGTTACATTCTCTTACTTAAATGTAGTTATAAATTAACTATAATAATCCTTATCAACTCTTTCAGAATCAAAGGTTATTCCTGGTTAATGGGTATTTCAATGCCTTCACTCACATCATTAAATTGAAAAATGTCATTCCCTACAGTAGAATGGAGTATATACGCATCTATTATATTTATGTATTATACACATATATGTATACAATGAAGGGTAAGCAAAAGACAGATGACAAATCCAAAAAGCTCATTTAGAAGTTTTGCAAGTATTCATTCCTACATCCTATATTCCAAATGACATACTTAAAGGGAGCTTCTAACAGGAAATAAGACTGGCTTAATCTTCTTTACTTTGTGATAATTTTTCTTAAAATAAAAAAAGGAAAAAAGTAAATAAGATTATTTGCTGTCAGTACAAACCAAAAACCTGGCTGGCTTTCCTTTTCTCCAGTAGATTCTTAGCAGAGGGGGACGAAGGAAACGGTGAGAGGAGCCGGGTGATCAGTGACAGAGGCATGCTGAACCAGGAAGCAGACGCCTGGCGCTGACAATGTACTGATACTGTCCTTAAACCTTTCTTAAACCTTTCAGCCAAAACAATGATTCTCATGGACCCAAAGTCCACAGTCAAAAAACGGTTCCACTCCCAATTAAGCAGCCCATGTGTGCCTGGGGCGGGGTCCCCAGGAAGGGGGGTTTTGGAGGCGGAGTTATGGGAAACTGGAAATCTCCATGGGAATTAAACAAAGTAAAAACTGGATTTAATATTAAAAAACTGTTAGTTAAAATTATACCCAGTGCTTAGGAACATGGATACCACTGTCCCAAAACAGAAGAAAGCCACTAGCCAAACCACATATTTACAACTTTGAAGAAGAAAACCTTACTGTACTTCATGGCCCGTGGAATAACAATGCTGCTGATAGAAGTACAGGAAAAAACTGGTAAGACAAGGAACGAAAAAGAGGTAAGTGGAAAAATAAGTGAAAATAAGTGAAAGAAAATACTATTTAGGAGGTTTTCTTAATCATTTAAAAGCCCAATGACACAGAGTTAGGGAACTATGACTAAAATTAAGTCAGTTTTCCTCTTTGTATGTTAATAAAAACAACCAGCCCTGGTTAAGCACTTACTGAATGTCTGATTCTGTGCTAAGTGTTTGACAAATATTATTCCCCCTTTTTACATATGAGAGAGTTTTATAAAAGTTAAGCTATTTGCCCGAAGGTTAATATAGCTAGTGATTATCAGGTCCATGTCCATATGCTTCCAGTTACTCACACCGAAGAAACTTGGGTACATATTACCTGTCCTGTACACGGTTCATATGTAACTTAGTCACTACAATTCAAACTAGCCAAATGACATAAAATTAAGAAACATGCTATGTCTTCAAAGCATTGGCTTTACTACTCTAAAAGCAGGTGTACCCATCAACAGGATTTTAATGTTAACAAGTAGATTATATGACCAGACTGACAGTGCATCAAAAAAAGCAGTTAATTAAAAAAACTCTGCAATGATAAAAAGCTTTGAGATGTACTGTTGCTAAAGCACAAAAAAGCATCTGCTTCTGGTCCATTTGCTTTGTTTTATTTCTAAGGTGGTAAGTTACGTTTAATAGCAAACATTCCAGAGTTCAAGGTAGATGCTTTGAAGCTTGAACATGAAGAATACAGACCATAATGTTTACAATCTTTTTTGATGCAGCAGACACACAATGTGACCATCCACAGCCACTACGCATGGGACTGCTTTTCGCTGTATTTATCAGAGTGTGGGGAGGAACTCCTGACAGCGCAAAATGGTCTTCCTATTTCCTACTACCTCTTGTTTAGGAATCTGCCATTGCAAATATTATTTGACACATACAGTGTGTCAAATTAGAAGGGACAAAACATTACACGTTTTAAGATATAAACACTAGTTTGTTTCCTTGCCAATAAGGAAAAGATTTTTCTTCTTCAAGGAAAAAACGGTCAGAAACTATAGGTGCTCCAAAAGTTACACTTGCAGAGCAGGTGTGCTTTCAAAGCAAGAGGACCAACAGAGCGAGAGAGACTAATGAAAGAAAACAACATACAATAAAACCAAGTTGCTGATTTACTGTTTATGTCATGCCCACTCCTCCTCCCCTACTTGAAAAAAAGATATGAGATAGCTAGCGGCAAAAGCGGCAAAGACATATGTAGAAACTACCTTCTAAGAGGACTACACAAGAACAATGAAAAAAATATACCATGCTCCTTTACCCTTAAGATGGTGTTCTCATAGTATAAAATGACCGACTTCATGAAATGCACAACATGCAGTAAGCTAAATTCACAAGCAAATACATTTTAAGATGAATCTATAAAACGTCTCTTGGGGCCGGCCCAGTGGTGTAATGGTTAAGTTCAGCACACTCCCCTTTGGCTGCCTAGGGTTCGTGGGTTCGGATCCCAAGCGTGGACCTACACCACTCATCAGCTACGCTCTGGCAGCAACCCACATACAAAATAGAGCAAGACTGGCATGGATGTTAGCTCACGGCCAATCTTCCTCAAGCAAAAAGAGGAGGATTGGCAACAGGGTTATCTCAGGGCCAACCTTCCTCACCAAAAAAATATCCCCAAAAAGCCAAACAGTATCTCTAATGGACACTGAATAATAAAGAAAATAAAAGCAGTCATTCAGTGGTCAAACACTTTGGTGTTTAATCACAGGAACCTTAGTAACCAGCTGTGCACCACTTTGGTTTTTAATGCAAAATGGAAGATTAGGCACAGTCCAATATAAACCATGTGAAATGCTGACAGTGCACAGGCCAAGGGAGTCAGACATCCCTACACCTACAACCTGGCTTGGCCCCAAGAGACTTGTGACCCAAGTCAAGTAACTTCAGATTGTGGCCCTGGTTTCCCAATCTGTTAAAGGCAACTATCACCCTAGCAGCCTGATCTCTGAGACCTCTCCTAGCTAACATCTTATAACTCAGAACTGAACGCATTCCACTGTTTGATAGATAGATGGTTTAAAAAGATGAATGGCTGAAGCAATAAAACAGCAGATGTGAATCCTACTGGGACCACCCTTTGTCAACAAAATTGATGGCTCTGTAAATAGAATATCTATGTCAAGTATGGTATCATGAAGTCTAACTTAAGCTCAACTACCCTCACAATCTAGACAGGAACAACCTAAACTGACCTTTTCCAGACAAAAGAGGGTCACATCAAGATGAAGACAACTGTGCAGAGTTACCTCTGACACGTAAATGATCCTTCCACCAGATCGCCTGGCCTGACTATCAGAAGCTGCAGGATATATATAGCAGTGGCCGTGTGACCGAGCGGGACTCCTGGGAACCATTAACAGTGAGCAAGTGATAGAATGAAGTCAGGATAGGTTTCTACAGCCCCCACTTAAATTTCAACTGCTACAAAAAAGTAATTTCATTAGCAATTTTTGAAATTTTTTTTAAACTTCTATATTAATTCACTGTTCCTCAAAATTAATTAATTGGTAATGTTATCAATAGCCGCTAAACACCTTAAAAGGTCCCATATGTATTTACACTTATTTTAAATACCATATGAGGTGATTAAGTTGAAAACTAAGTCCTCACGCACAGTCACTCCTGAAAAAGAGAAGAACTCAGGACAGGGGGAGATGAAGGCAGCTCAGAAGAAGGAAAGAGAGACCCAATCTCTAGGTCCTACATAAAGAGAGGGGAAAAAGGTTCATTAAGGTTTATAAGTAACATTCCAGAACAGAGTATAGTCGGCCCTCTGCATCTGTGGGTTCTGCATGCATGGATTCATCCAGCAGGGATGAAAAGGCCTATGATGGTTGAGCTTGTACTAAACATGTACACACTCTTTTCTCCTTGTCATCATTCCCTAAACAATATAACAACTATTTACAAAGCATTTACATTGTGTTAGGTATTATAAGTAATCTAGAGATGATTTAAAGCACACGGGAGTATGTGTGCAGGTTACATGCAAATACTACATCATTTTATATAAGGAACTTGAGCACCCCCGGATTTTGGTATCAGGGGGTGTCCTGGCACCAACCCCCGGCAGATAACAAGGGACAACAGTATTAGGAATGGGATTTCCCTCCACAACTGCTTTAGAGCCCAGAAACTAGATTATGAATAAATAATTTACATCATGCATATTATTTGTTTCTCAAAACTTTCTTTTCTCTTTGACACAGGCAAGGGGAAAAAAATACTTAACCAAAATTCTGGCTGTATTTCTCCACAAAAATAATCACAAATTGTTATAAGGATATTTGATTATTTTCTCAGTTTTCTCCACAACTCCATCTTAAAACAGTTCAGCAGTATTAGCAGTAATACTAAGTGAAAAGACAACCAGTAAAAAGCTGACAAAGGTAAAATGCTCAAATGATGAAGATTTCTGTTACCTAAGGTAAAACTTACAGAACGGCAGTTATATATATATATATATTCATTTTATTTATTTTTTTTTCAGAATGCCAGTTGTATTTGTGATCCAAGTGCACAGCTGGCCAGAACATTTGCATGTGCTTCATACCCCCCAGAGAAGTAAAACGCGGGCATGCTCTGTCTGCTCTTAAGCACCATTCAAAGAACATACAGTTGCAGAGAGCAAAGCTAGTGTAATAGGAACACAAGCAGCTTAGTAGAAAAGGTATCTGCTCCCAAGTTCTCATGAGCAAAAAAGAGAAAAAGCAAGATAATTACAAGTTCGCAAGAAAACAAACCCGCCCCTTACTAACGAGTCTAAGAAGAGACCTACAAACACACATCCTCCAGCACCCCTAGGGAACCTAGCTCTGGTTCCATGAAACGCAGCGGTTCACAACTGTCAGTCACACCAGGGCGACTTTCTCAAACTCTCCTCTGGGTAATGCACCTCTGTTCAGGAGTCTGCCGTTGCAAATCCTAAACAAGTATTTTTCAATCCATTTTAACCTATGTTCCCTCACTTTATCTGCTGTGTATCATTAGCTAAGAAGATGCCATCGTTTTAACTCGTGGTTAATTATTACAACTCTTGTAATTATTTTGACAAGCGTTTTTTTTTTTTTTTTTTCAAATTATCCCCCTCACCATCCCTTTTCTGATCTGACCTCAGAGGGGTCATCCCCAAACATCTCCTCCTTGAAATTTGTTGCCTCCTGACATAGAACTAAAGGGAAGGCTGCATTGCTGCAGGAAATCCGATTCAGGGTGCCACCTTTAGAGGGGCTCAAACTGGTAAAACAGAGCAAGTCTCTGCAAATAACTATCTATAATTGCTGTTGTCATAAATTAATGCTACATAACATGTAACAAGAGAAAAAGTGTTCACAATACATTCTAACACATGTTCAAAAACCAGTGCCAACGACCATGTGTGCAGACATATGATTTGTCAGTACCTTATTTGAGAGGAACAATACAGTACATGAAGGTAATGTGTTGACAGTGTCAGACCGATAAACAAAAAAGTTAACACCAACAGTTCAATTTTCATCTCTGCCTTGGCTTATGGCACATATCTGTGGAACAGTCAAAGAGCCACATGGGAAGTAATAAAACATAAAAGTTAGAAACATGGACTTTGGAGCCAAACTCCCTGGGTTTAAATACCAGTTTTACCATTGACTAGTTGTGACATCCGAATCAAGTAACTTCTCTTTCTCTGTTCCCTCATCTGTAAAACGGGAACAATCATAGTACTTCCATTGCAGGGTTGTCAAGGGGATTAAATGAGCTCTATCTGTAAAGCACTTATATAGGGATACACAAGTATTTATTAAATAAACTGCTGCACAGGTGGTCAGCAGCCATGCAAACAGCTAAAAGCAGTAACATTCTCTGTACCAGCAGTGAAAGTTTACAATGGTTGGTGAGCACACACAGAAGATAAAATGACGCACCACTAGGTGACCATGAGATTTAAAAGTGTTAGCAAACATTAGATTAAATATAAACACCAAAATGGTGAGCTCGAAACATCTTTAATTCTTCCGACCTTGGTACTAAGATGGGTCTAAACGTGCGCTCACATTTCTGTGTGGTAACTGAGGGTCCAGAGCAACTGTGGCCTCTGTGTGACCCTGGGAAACACTCTCCCTCTCTGTCCCGGGATCATGTGAAAACTAAAGGAATCAGACTACATTTTTGATCTCTGATGGTCCCAGGAAGGTGGCAGCTTGATCCTTAAGAAAAATATGAAATGAAAAGAGCAAAATTCGTACACATTTTTATAGAATTTTAAACAAAAAGGTTGCTGAATAGAACACAAAGCAAACCTCCCTCCTTTCCTTTCTCTGCAGGGCAAAAATTAAAGTAGAAAATAAAGTCATTATATTTTCTCTCATAATCCCATCTGGACAAAGCAGCAGGGACAGGACCACTGGGAGCAGGTACCTTTGGGCTTAGGCAACGGGCCATGCGCATGAAGGGGCAGCGCAGCACGCGCTCTGGAGAGGCCGCTCAGAAGGCTCATTTGTGTAGCGCCATTAAGAGCAGCGCTGCACCAGAAAGAAAAGGCCACGTATCGCGTGATTCCATTTACAGGAAATGTCCAGAACAGGCAAATCCATAGAGACAGACAGTAGACTGGTGGTTTGTAGGGACGGAGGCGTAGGAGCAATGGGAAGTGACTGCTAACGGGTACCGGGTTTCCTTTTGGGGTGATGAAAATGTTTTGGAATTAGACAGTGGTGAGGGTTGCACAGCTTTACAAACATACCAACCACTGAACTGTACACTCTAAAAGGGTTGCATGTGAATGATATCTCAGCAAAATGGGGGCGGGTAGGTCTACCTTAATAATGGAGCTCCCTATTATAATCCAGCAGTCTGCCTTCTCTTATCAGGAAGAGACAAAGGAAAGAGAGTAAAGTAATTCTGTCAACAGCTTTTGATAATGAGAAGGCTGGAATCAGATCTCAAATCACCTAGACAGGGTGGCCAAAAAGTCTAGAAACGTACAGGTGGAGGATTAAAGGCTCTGCTCTCAAGGAGCTCAAAGGGAAATTATGTACACAGAAAATAAGAGTATTTTAAAGAGAAGAGAAAACAAGAGTAATTATTTTTTATAATAAAAATAAGGAACTGATTGTCCTCCCTGAGCACCAGCCAGGCCTTCAGCTATCTGCGTGCTCCAACTGGCCAGGACCTGACCTGCAGCCAGGTGCCCTGAGTCCCATCCATAGGTTTCCCAAGGTGAGGAAAGCAAGGAAGCCACAAGCTTTTCCAAATTTTACTTCCGCGCCCTGCAGCCTCTGGGCCTGATGCTGAGCGTTCCACACAATCTGCAGGCCCCTCTCCATGATGGCCCAGGGAGAGGAAACAGCAGGAGCAAAAGCTGAAAGGTAAGAAAGGAAGCGATCGGCCACAGTTTGGCAGGATCGCCAATTCTTTCCAGAGGTCACAGCAGCCAAGATGACATTAAAATGTAAATCGCACCATGTCAGCCCCTATTTAAAACCCATCCAAGGCAATCAGAAAACGAGCAAACCCCCTACAACCACCCAGAATAAAACGCACACCGCCCATGCCTGATGGCACCACCACCTCTCCTGGCCTCCCTCACCACTTGGCCCTCTCACAGCGCGTCCCACGCACGCACCTCCAACAGCCTAAGCGCCTGCTGCCCCAGGGCCTGGCACACGCTGCTGCGTCTGTCTGCCTCTGTTCTTGGCTGGCCCCTTCTCATTCCTCAGGTCTTAACTCAAATAGTAACTCAGATAAAAATGTAAAGAGGGTCCTTCCTGTTATTCTCTACCACAGCTCCCTGCTCATTTTCTCTGGGTCTGGCCCTCTGTCACTGCCCTGCTATTTACTGCAGCTCACCCTGGCAGACAGTCCATTCAAAGAGGGTAGAGAGCAGGTCCACCTCAGTCCCTCGGGCATCCAAAGTGCTGCCTGGCACATAGCTGGCATTTGATTTTTGCTAAATAGATAAGCCTGTATTTTTAAAAATAACTCTGGCTGGGGAGCACAGGGAGAGTTGCAAGAGGCAAGAACAATTAACGTGAAGGTGAACATAAATCACGCTGGAAGGAACGCTGGTTTACGTGCTACTAATACCACCGTTTTCAAGGACTTTCCGACAGTGACACAATCACGCTGGGTGTGAACAGGCTTGATTAGACTCGTGGAACACTGTCTGAATATTTACTAACCCGGGGTCTGTATGCTTTAGACTGTGCACACAATCCCAGGTCTCCTTCAACCTCCTTCACAAAGAAGAGGCCAGGTATGCTTCCGGACTGTTCTCAGAGTCGGTAGCCATTTTTTCCTTTCCTTCAGCCCGTCTTCGAGGGTAAAAAGCAGAGGTTACTGCTGCTGCTCTCCACCAGCACGGCTCAACATCGGCTGCCCACCAGAATCCTTCACCAATTATAAAAGACCAAGGGGCTTTAAAAATCCCAAAACTCAGGCCACCCGCTCCCCCAGGCCAATTATATCAGAATCTCTAGGGCTGGAACCCAGGCATCACTATTTTTTAAGGCTCTTCAGATAATTCCAAGGGGCAGCCAAGGCTGAGAACAGTATTTGGGGGAAATGTCCAAGCCCCCACAGAAACTAACCTTAATTTAATTCCCTTATGATCATTATTTTAAAGGTAAAAGAGTTGGGTCTACCAAAAGGAAGCAGCCTATGAAGAAATACTAATCTGGAGATACTCACTGTTTCCTGAATTTTTGCCTAAATCACTAAATTCCTTCTAATAGATTTTTAATATTTTCCAACACCTATTAAGGTGTACTACAAATGTCACTTTGCTTCAGAATATTCCAATTGAAAAGAAAATAAAGTGTATATACTGGGTGAATAGAATAATTCTAAAATGTGTAAAACTCACTTACCCGAACTACTCAGAAATATGACTATCTCTACCATTTCACAGAGTTCATAGCAATAGACAGGAACATTTATCTTACTGTAAGTAAAAAGAGGCAGTAATATTCAACTGACTATGTAAAAACTGAATGACAGAATGACTACAAAAAATGATGTTGAAACTGGCTGGCTTGAAATTACTTTAAAATGACTAAAAAAATGGCCCCTGCTAGAATTAATCCACTTCAGGTCAAGGAGAAACATATTCGAGTTCTGTCCACATCTTCAGTCATATCCAGGAATCTACACATCCCACCTAGAAACAGCCTTTTGCCTTTCTTTTTCTTTCTTTTTTTTTTTTTTGAGGAAGATTAGCCCTGAGCTAACATCTGCTACCAATCCTCCTCTTTTTGCTGAGGAAAACTGGCCCTGAGCTAACATCCGTGCCCATCTTCCTCTACTTTATATGTGAGACGCCTACCACAGCATGGCTTGCCAAGCGGTGCCCTGTCTGCACCAGGGATCTGAACCGGTGAACCCTGCACCACCAAAGTGGAACATGTGAACTGTGCCACCAGGCCGGCTCCACCTTTTGCCTTTCTAAAACCCACACCCGTGATCTAACCACACCAACAGAGAAGGTTATGTTTCTCAAGATTATGTGCCAAACAGCACTCATATGGAAAAAAAGGTTTTTAGGCTATTCAGTATTTTAAAATCCAGATTCCTTGCTCGTTCAATATAATTCAAGCAGAGAGGCAGTTACTAAACTGCCACACAAGATTAGTTCTAAATGTGATCAATAATATCCAGAGCACAAAACTGAACAACGCTTCAAAATCCTTCTTTTTAAAAGAACTCCTGTATGAGAATACATACATAAACAGAAGAAAAGTGAAAGTAAAGGAGTGAGCTACCGGGTGATTCTGTCTGTTGTCAGAGACACAGGGATGTGCAAGCCAGTTTGAACTAGGGTTGCCTGCAAACTTCCTCTGTACACTACCTAGCAAGAGACTACATTTTACGGAATACTGCTATTCTTATACCTCTTTCATTGATCGGAAGGCCAAACCAGTTCTCCTGGTCTGCTTCAGCATCTTTTGGTATGAAATCTGGATGGTGCTTTAGCAGGTGATGCTGGAGAGGATAAAGCTCTTCTCAACTGAGGATCTCCAAATTCATAAGCAAGCAGTGTCCTCTATGGACTTTCTGGAGGGCCACTAAGGGAAGATACCAGACTAATAGAGTAACTACTACTTATGTAATTTCAATTTAATTGTTCAAATCAGAACTAACTTCTTCTAAACCACGTTTCCTCCTTTCGAGTCATACATTACATTCTAGCCCAGCCAATGACAGACACAAGTGTAATTATGCGTTATCTGTGTCTTAGCATCCCAGCTGAAAATTTTTCCGTGCTTTATTTTCATCCCTATGGTTGAGGAAAGCTGCAAAGACCAATTCAATGAAAGTAAACTCCACCAGCTTTCCTGGGAAGAGCTGTAGAGTAAAACAAAACTCAATTGTGGGGAAGAATAATTCCTACTTGAATGACTGGAAAAATGAAATTGTAGACTATTTCCAAAATAAACACACTGTAGAGTAAAAACAATCTCAACTAATAATAAATTCAGATCCTAATCTGTCTGATATGATTCATTTTTAATTTAATTACATAAATGAGTCATTTATATAACCAAGGAGCAGGGATGTATTGTGTAAGGTTTTTGTTTTCATATTAGGATAAGCATTTCCATCGCTTTTAACAAGTGGCAAGCCTTTTTTAAACGAAGAAGACAAAATTCTCCTCAGTGCCTGAATTAACATTAATCCGGAATTAAGAAAGCCCTAATTGATGGGGTTTTACTGTCTACGTACATAAACATAAGGTGAAATAAACATTAAAATAATCATTAGGGAGAAGGAATCAGTTCTCTGTACCCGTCGAGATCTCCCCAGCAGTAAAGGTAGGACAACTTTGTTGTAACACTTTCCATTTGGGCATCCATTAGAAGGTACACACGCCGCCAGTACGATCTGATGAAATACGCATTTCGGCTAGCATCAGAAGACCAGGCATCAAGTTAAGGCTCTAAAATGTGTAACCTTAAGCAGTCGTTACTACCCTCCGGTGCTCTGACTGCTCTCGCCCAGGAAATGGGGAGATATAGTAACTAGGGCGGCCCTGGATGGGGGAAGGGGAGTGAAGGGGAAGAAGGGACGGTCGCAGGGGGAGCCACTTACGAGACATAGGCTGGGTAGCCAAATCCTATCAGGTTGCAGAGGAGAGAGGCTCCATAACCGAACACCAGGTAGAAAGCCACCAGCCCGATGACACCTGGAGACACGAGGAAAGAAGCGGGTCAGGTGGCACGACAGGCGCTTGAGCCGGCAGCCCCCGCCCACCCCGCAAGGCTTGGCCTATACTAGGCGATCGAGAAAAACAAACCTCACGAAGGTTCGGCCTGCGCCTTCGCGGGGCTTTGCCTCCAGTCTGGGGATACCGGGCAGCATGCACCTTCGTGCACTTCCTCCCGCCCTCACTCCCCCAGGAGGCCGCGCCGTGCCGCGCACCAGCCCCAGGCACCCCACTCCCCAGATGGTCCGGAGGCCTGGATTCCTGCGCCGGCCCGCAGCCCCCACCCCTCCCGAGTGGCACCCCTTCCAAGTGCGGAGCTCCACGGAAGGTCTGGCTAGGACCGCGGACCTCCGCCACCGTGCCCGCGGGGGACCCCGCCGCTCCGCGCCAACCCCGCGCAAAGCCAACAGGACAAGGCGCTCGGCCGCGGGGACAGACACGTCAGCGCCGGCCCTTCCCCGGGCCCCGGGCGCTCCGCCACCTGGCTGCGGACACGGGCCGGCGTCCCCCCACCCCAGGCCGCCCCGGCGGGGTCTCCTGCCCCCGGCCTTTTTGCGCAGTCAGTTTGGCCCCCGAGCATGCCGCTCGGCCCTGTCTGTCGCCCACACTGCCTTCCCCGATCCCTCTCCCGCTTGCTTCCCCAGCAGCTGGTGCAGGAGCTGCTCCCGGGACCGGGCCAGCGGCGCCGACCCCCGGCGGGCCGCGGCCCCACACCCACCGAGCGCGATGTAGCTCCGGTTCACGCCGGTCTTGGCTTCGAGCTTAGCCAAGATGTCAGTCATGCAGTTCTTCTGGTGCAGGAACTGGTCGAACCTCTGCCTCATGGCCGCAGACATGGCGGGGACCGTCGCGCCGCCGCCCGGGGCTGCTCCTACTGCCGGGTGGCCGAGGAGCGGGCAGACTGCGGCGGGGGCCGCGGCGGGCGGGGCCAGCGGCGGGCGGGCGTCCCTCCCCCTGCGGCCCCTCGCCCCGCCCCGCCACGAGCGCCACGCCCCGGGCGGCGGCCGGCCTGAGCGTCGCCCGGCGGCTCCGAGGGGACCGGCCCGCTTCTGCAGCTGCTCCTGGCGGGGCGACCGTCCCCCGCGTCTGTTAACAGCCTTAATCCAGTGCCGGGGGGAAGGGAGTGATGACTCCTGTGAGCTCCTTTCGCAATCGGACTAGTGCAAAAAGCAGGTGGGAAGGTGGAGGCGCCCTTGTTGCTCCCACATGCTGCGTAGTGGGACTGGTTCGATGTACCTGCAGGGCTGTGCTCAACCTGCTAAGGCTTTTTAAATCCAGAAATTGTGATCTACGACCATCCTAGAAGAATTCTTTGGTTGCAGACCTGCCTTTTCCTTCGTTGCCAGAATTCGGCGTAGTCTAAGACCCTTGAAGAAACCTGGTGCACCCTTTTCCGGAGGACACCTTTTCCAAGCAAGTGCTGCGCTACGTAAACCTTTTCATGGTGGACTTGCGTTTGCTTGCTGTCTGGTGTTGTGGAAACGTTTCCAAACCCCGGTGGCGGAGACAGTAGTCTGCACAGGCCTGCAAAGCAAAATTACCCTGAAGATGGTAATTCCAAGCCTTAGGGCAGGACCTCACGTTGCTTCTTTCAGAGTGGTGTGCTCGTGCGCTTCCAACACCAAAACCTAGGTTGATGTTATTTCTGACTCATTATATCAGGAAACTCCTTTTGAAATTAGTCTTCCTAACTCCTGTGACTTGCACACTGCTGCGGTTGTCCTCATTGCTTAAGCTTCAAAGGTTCCCACTACTTACAGGCTAGAGCTCCGACGCCTTAGCATAGCATTCACTGGCCCTGAACACAAACTGGCCCCCAACATTCTCTCTTTGTCCTACACAATCCCTCTGCTCTTTGAAATTGTCTTTCAAAGCACGGTACTGCCTTCTACTTCTGCAAAAAATTATCTTGCCTGCTTAGTTTTTTCCCTTTATGCTAATTCTTCTTCCTCTTTTCTTCCCCAGAGCTTCTTAGCTCAGTGCTCTCAGCACTCCCACTACCATCCAGCCAAATCAGCAAACAAAGTAAACGAAATAAAAAATGAATGGGATTATTGTGATAGGCTCCCAACTGAGCTGTCCATTTCTTTCCACCTACAGTCAGTTCTCAATGTGGCAGCCAATTGGATCTTTTAAAAATGCGAGTCGAGTTGTGTTGTCTTTGCTCTCAACCCTCCCGTGGCTTCCGGCTGCCTAAAGAGTGGCCTCAAGGTCATAGGTGATGTGGTGCATCTCTCCCTTCTAATTTCATTTCCTGCTGCCTGCCTCCTTGCTGTGCCTCAAACAAGGTGAGACCCCCTCCATCCCCTCAGCTTTGACTTTTCTTCTGTTTCATTGGTTCTCAACCAGGAGTGATTTTGTGCCTCACAGGACATGTGGCAATGTCTGGAGACATCTTCGGTTGTCAGGCAGATGGTCATAACTGGGGTAGGACGTGCTACCCACTCCTAGCATCTAGTGGGTAGAGGCCAGAGATGCTGCTAAACATCCTGCAATGCACGGGACAGCCCCCCACAGCAACGAATTATCCAGCCCCAAATGTTGATGATGCTGGGGTGGAGAAACCCTCCTCTATCTAAAAAGCTCTTTCCTGAGATAACCACTTAACATCTCCCATTTTTCAGGTCTTTGTTCAAATGAAGCCCTCTCTGATTTCAAATTGCAACCCCCAATGCTCTCTAGCCCCTGTCTTGCTCTATTTTTCTCTATAACACTTATTACTGTCTGACATTCTATATGATCTACTTTTTAAATTGTTTTTTCTTTCCCCAGTAGATTATTAGCTCCATGAAGGTAGGCATTTTTGCCTATTTTGTTTACTTCTCTATCTCAAACACCCAGAACAGTGCCTAGCACTTAATAGTCATTCAATAATTGTTTTTGGGCCAGCCCGGTGGCACAGCAGTTAAGTTTGCATGTTCCGCTTCCATGGCCTGGGGTTCACCAGTTCAGATCCTGGGTGCAGACCTACACCGCTTGTCAAGCCACGCTTTGTAAAGTGGTGGAAGATGGGCATGGATTTGAGCTCAGGGCTAATCTTCCTCAAAAAAGAAGAAAAAATGAAGAACTATTTGTTGAATGAATGATTATCTATCACGTATTGTACTACCCAGTATTCTAAGTGTTACATGTACTAATGCATTTAATCCTCACTGCAGCATGAGGCAGATACTGTTTTACCCTCATTTAACAGAAGGAAATGAGGCCTCATAATTTATAAATGTCAGAGCCAAAATTCAGACCCAGGCTCATACCCCTACATCATAGTACTGTTTTGGTTTGGATATGTCCCCTCACAAAGAAGATATGTTGGAATCCTACCACCCAGTACCTCAGAATGTGACCGTATTTGGAGATTGGGTCTTTACAAAGGTCATCAAGTTAAAATGAGGTCATTAGGCTGGGCTCTAATCCACTGGGACTGGTGTCCTTATGAAAAGGGGAAATTTGGGCACAGAGGCAGACACACATGGAGGACAGATGATGTGCAGACACACAGGGAGAAGGTGGCCATCCACAAGACAAGGAGAGAGAGGCCTGATCCTTCCCTCACAGCCCTTGAAAGAAACCAACCCTGCTAACACCTTCCCTGGGACTTCCAGCCTCCGGAACTATGAGACGATAAATTTCTGTTATTTAAGCTATCGAGTTTGTGGTCCTTTGTTACAGCAGCCCTAGCAAACTATTACAGCTGCCTGTCAGAATAACTGATTTCTGAACTTTTAAACCAGTTTTGAGTTTGTATGATTTTCTACTAAGTGGATAGTAATTATTCACTTATCTGGAAGTTGGGGTCATGTTTTTGAGTGCTTCGAAGGATTTGCTATTTGATAGTTTTATTTATTTTTAAGCCGAGGAGCAAAATCCTTTTAAGTTAGATATTCAGATCAGCCTAGGTTTTTCTCACTACATTTCATGCAGTGTCAACATTTGTGCTATATCAACTATGCGTAAAGTATCTGGAAGCATACTGTTCATTTGGATTTCTTTTGTACAAATATTGCTCCCTTCCCAGTTTCCTCCTAACTTAGATTCCAAAGTTTTTCTTTCCTCCATCATTCCACCTAACACTGGTAAGATGAGGCAGCATAGCAAAGCATAATGTGTGGAGCACTGTCTGTATGGGGAAATCCCAGCTCTACCATTTAACTGTGTGTCTTTGAGCAAGTTACGTAAGCTCTCTGTGCCTGTTTTCTTATCTGTAAAAAAGGGATAACAGTAGTACCTGTTCACAGGATTGTCATGATGATTGAATGAGTTGCTATTTGTAAAGTTTTTGAAGAGGACCCGATGCAAAATGTGTGTGTTAAAATAAGAAGGAAAGAAAGAAAAAACACAGCTCGATGCTAAAATTGAGATAGAGGAATATTACATAATTCTTGCCTTAGGCAGTTACAATCAGGTTGGGGAGTGTGGGACCCTTAGCTCATCCAGTCATCACTATGAAGCTTAGACTCTTTCACAGATGAGAAAAGAGATGCAGAAGATAAGATCTCTGCCTTAGGTCTCAGATTACTCACTCACTCAGATTTATGGAGTACATCCTATGTGCCAGACACTACAAGACCTGGGAACCAGACAGACCAGGTTTCTATCTGGGAGGCCATGGAGAAGGCTGGCGGAAGCAGGCTGATTGTGGCAATTCCTAAGAAGGAAGTCAAACCAACCTGGGATGATGCAAATGCTATTACTATACCTTTCCTGGGCTAAAGAAAGTTCTGCCAGAGACCTGAAATCAGTCACTTTTGCTCTCCACAAGCTGTTTCTTCAGGTTAAGATAATTTCTCAACTACTTGAAGGCATTAACACATTTTTGTTCTCACTCTCATTTATGCTAGGAAGAAGATGTAGCACATAATTTGCTGGATAATCTCTTCATTACCTTCCCCCTATCCCCACATTTGGAGGGGACCCTGGCTGTTACTGGACGAGGCAGCCAACCTTCTCAAAATCAGGAGACCCTCAGGCTCTGTGGACACGAGCCTGTTGGCACACAGCCCCCCTCCCTCTGCCGGACGAGGCTGAGGGTGACGTGTCATCAAAATAAAAAAGGGAAAAGGCAAAGTAAACTAAACCTGAGACACAGACTTGCCAGACGACAGGAGGAAAATGCAGAGGCTAAATATAGCTCAAGAGGGAGTATTAAAAGAGATACAACATGGGCGCTGGCCCAGTGGCGCAGCAGTTAAGTTCGCACATTCTGCTTCAGTGGCCCGGGGTTTGCAGGTTTGGATCACGGGTGCAGACATGGCACCGCTTGGCAAGCCATGCTGTGGTAGGCGCCCCACATAGAAAGTAGAGAAAGGTGGGCACGGATGTTAGCTCAGGGCCAGTCTTCCTCAGAAAAAAGAGGAGGATTGGCAGCAGATGTTAGCTAGGGCTAATCTTCCTCAAAAAAAAAAAAAAAAGAGAGAGAGATACAACATGAAAATTACAAAGCTTCATTGACTACATTTGAATTACATTTTGTTTGCCCCATTTGTCTTATCCTTAAACATTTTGTACTGAAAATATGGACAAAGCATTTTTATCACATGTCTCCATTTATCAAACAAGAAGTTGAATTTTAGAAATTTACTGCTTACAATTGAGAATAAATCAACCTGGGAAAATCCTTTTTTTTAGCAAAGTATTTTTATTCTGAAATTAAATACCATAATGTCATCATTATTGCACATAAATCTATTTTCACCGGATATAAATGTGCCCTCTATTTCACCCCTTCATTTCTCTAATGGCACCTGCACAGGAGACAAATCAAAAATAAGTCACTGAGAGGTTGTTTCTCTGTTCAAGACCAGTTACTCCAGTTCTGGACAAACCATGGCACTTGGATTCCATACTGGGGTGGTACTGTGTCCACTGACCCTAGGATATGGTTCCAAGCACAGAGAAAACTCTGGATTCGCCTCATAGCCTACAGGGTGGCATGCATTTTTGCTTTTCTTTCCGTGTAAGAGAAGGACCAGAAAGAGTCAGACACTTTTGTGCACTTCCGTTGGTGACTAGGCATCAGGGGAATTTTGTTAACTTGAATAAAGGAACTGACCGGTTGTAATAGTTTCCTACTGTTGCCACAACAAATTGCCACAAACTTGGTGGCTTAAAGCAACACAAATTTATTATCTTACAGTTCTCTGTGTCAGAAGTCTGACACAAATCTCACTGGCCAAAACCAAGGTGTCATTGGCAGGGCTGCATTCCTTTCTGAAGGCTTAGGGAAAGATCCGTTTTTTTGCTCATTTTGGATTGTTGGCAGAATTCAGGTCCTTGTGATTGTAGGACTGAGGCCCCCATTTCCTTCCTCATCTTCAAAGCCAACAGCAGTGGGTCAAATCCCTCTCATACTTCAAATTTATCTTTCTTTTTCTTTCATCTCGTCTCTGTGACTCATCTGCCGTCCACTTCCCTTTTTTTTTTTTTTGAGGAAGATTAGCCCTGAGCTAACCATTGCCAATCTTCCTCTTTTTGCTGAGGAAGACTGGCCCTGAGCTAATATCCATGCCCATCTTCTTCTACTTTATACGCGGGATGCCTACCACAGCATGGCTTTTGCCAGGCGGTGCCATGTCTGCATCTGGGATCCGAACTGGCAAACCCTGGGCTGCCAAGAAGCAGAATGTTCGAACTTAACCTCTGTGCCAGCAGGCCAGCCCCCCCTTTTTTTCTTTGATGAGGAAGATTGTCGCTGTGTCAATCTTCCTCCATTTTGTATGTAGGATGCCACCACAGCATAGCTTGATGAGTGGTGCATAGGTCCGTGCCCAGGATCTGAACCTGCAAACCCCCAGCTGCTGAAGCAGAGCACGCAGACTTAACCACCATGCCACGGCTTGCCCCTTCCACTTCCCATTTTAAGGTTTCATGTGATTAGATTGGGCCCACCCAGATAATCCAGGATCATCTTCCTATTTTAAGGTCCATAACCTAAATCACATCTGCAGAATCCCTTTTGCCACGTAAGGGGACATATTCACACAAGTTCTGAGTATTACGTCTTGGACATCTTTGAGGGATGTCCATTCTGCCTACCACACCAGCCTTACATTGGGGATCCATAACAAGCTTCAAGGTCCCTGGAAAGAATGAACATATTGAGATCAATCATCTGGTGTAGTCCTTTTCCTCACATTAGGGGCCCACCCAGGACATGGCACAGGCTTAATTAAGGCACAGGCCCTGGAGCAGATGCCCTGGCTCCATTACTTACTAGTTGCGTGATCTTAGGAAAGTTCTGACTCTAAAAGCCCCACTTTCCTCAGCCTCCAAAATGAAGATAATGTTAGTATCTATCTACTATACACTGAATGTTTGTGTCCTCCCAAAATTCGTATATTGAAACCTAACCCCCAATGTGATGGTATTTGGAGGTCAGGCCTTTGGGAGGTCATTAGGTCATGAGGGTGGAGCCCTCATGAATGGGATTAGTGCCCTTATAAAGGACACCCCAGAGAGCTCTCTTGCTCCTTCTACCATGTGAGGACACAGAGAGAGGATGGCGTTCTATGACCCAGGAAGCCAGCTCTCACCAGACCCCAAACGTGGCAGCTCCTTAATCTTGGATTTCCCAGCCTCCAGAACTGTGAGAAATAAATGTTTCTTGCTTAAGTCACCCAGTATATTTTTCTTATAGCAGCCCGAATGGACTAATACACTACCTCATAAGGTTGCTGGGATAAGTGACGTACTCTGTCTAAAGCACTTCATAGAATGCGTAGCCTTATGAAGTGCTGATGCAGTTTTAGCTAATCCGAAAGACTCATACATAGACAATGTATATAGTCACAAGAGTTGAAGCCTAAAATTTCTCCCTTTTGTCTCACTCCTTTGATTCCAGGATTTGGTATCTGTGAAAATAAAAATATTCTAGAAGAAACAAGAGCATGTTTTCATCAGTACTTTGGCTAAGGGAAAGGGAAGGAAAATGAAAATTTATCCTGAGCACCTATTTTGTTAGGCAGTTTGTGTGCACGAAGGATCTGAGGGCATATTTTAATGGGGTGGAAGCACCAGGTGCTTGAGGATTAAACGAGTAGGCTTTCCCCAGGCACAAAGGAGTGAAACAAAATTGCTCATTTCCTAGTTTTGTTTAGGATCCTTTGGCTAATTGTTGGCCAAGAGAAATGGACTCTCCAGGCCTGCACAGATAGGAGCAAGAAACTGACCTAACAATGCGTGTCAGTTCAAGTGGAGCTGTTCTCTGACATGCAGCAAACTGATTTACGCAGCTCTTTATCACTGGGCAGTCTCCAAATGCTTCCTCTCTCTCTGTCTTTCAGCCTTTTTTAGATGAGTTTTGGCTCAAGAACCTCCAGCTCTTGGACATCAATCATGCCATGACCACCCTGGTTGACTCAAGGACATGCCTCTTCCTTTGAATACATAAGTAACTTTTCCTTGATTATGAGCTCCGCCATGCAGTTAGGAGAAAATAACTTGTCCAGTGGGCTTCTGCCTTTTACCCAGGGTGGTCTCTCTCAAATTGATACTGATGTAGATTTGTAACTGACTAGTATTGGGGGATTTGGAATAAGGTTTGGAGGGGGACAGGCTTAATTTTTTTCACACGTTTGTTTCTAACAACTCTTTATCTATCAGCCACCATAACAAAACCTCAGCCAAAAGTGAGAATTTATTGGTCTAAAAAATCATGATGTTTACTGTCTCCATATAGCACCAACTGTTGTGTGTATCATCTTAGCCAGCTTTATAAAAATTTGCTGAAAAGTCACAAGTGTTGATATTTTAATGATCATTCTTATGCAAACAGTTTGAACTTGGAAACGTCAATCGCTATAACTGTAACTTCTAATTTTGTACAGTAGTAACTGAATATATGTTTAACACAATACACCAAGTGCATATCACACGTATATTTGGTGTGTTTATAATTCCACACTGTGGCATGTGAACTGGATTAAAGGAGGCGTTTCCATTTCTGGATTCTTTGGGAATGTGATTACTTACAACTTGTGACTTTAACATGTAGGAAGACCTTTATACTTAGATTGCTTGATATCAAGTTCACAACTTTCATTTAATGTTAAACAATGCCATGATTTGGACTAGATGCAGACATCTTAAATAAGCCTCAAAAGACTTGAATGCAAAATTAATTGGAGGATAGAGAGTTAACTTGATAAATTAAAATAGAAAAACAAGATTGGCTCAATTTCAGAGTCATCTTTTTAAAATAAATTATTTTTCTTAGTTCCCTCAAGTCATGTTTTCCAGTTCCTATTAATTCAGCAGAGAATAGGGAAAAAAGCAGCTTAGAATGAAGACCTGTATCGGTGTATCTAGTATGGTTGCCTTTCATTTGCCTTAATGCATCTATATGGACAGAGGAAAGTGGGGAGTTAAGCAACTGTCTTTGGATTTACCAGTAATTATATGAATTATATGAATAATTACTTAGTGTAGACAGCCCCAGGCTATGACCTTTCAAACTAAGTCAGAAGTCAGAATGACTTAGTTTGAGACCAATGAATGGTCAGTGCTGTTTTGTCAAGTATAAAATAGATTCCAGAATACACTCCTCCATCCTTGAAGTCCCTTCCCATTAGTGTCAGACCTAATTATTTAGATTTAATTTTTTAAAGCTTTGACACTCATTTTCAGAAGGCTAATGAATCACCAGTATTTAATATTCATTCATTTAACAGTTATTTACTGAGCATCTACTATCTGCTAAGCGCTGAAGATAAACTGCAAACCAAGATACATAAGGTCGAAGATTTATGAATCTCTAAGTAGTTAATAAGCATAGCAACATTTGATATTCATTGTTGAGAATTTGAAAGAAACTTTAGTATCTTAACCCAATATTTATATTTTTTCACCACTAGATAGAAAACTATTATCAATAAAAAAACTTCTCGACTTGACTGTCATAATGTCATTTGTTGTCTCTTTACCAAACACCCTCTACTCTGCGAACAGCAAATCCTTTTCAGCTCCGTCAGCTTTTCTCTCCCCCTTTCCTCAGATCCAATAGAAGTTGGGGGAGTGGTGACTTCACGGCTGAGTCATCATTTTGCTACATTATATAATAAATTCATAAATGCTAACAGTGGAAAAAACTAAACAATGGGAAAAGATCTATTGTTTATTTCTTGTCTTCCAGTCTCCCAGTATTTCCCTAGTGGGGTCAGTTGTGAAATTGTCAGACCCATGAGGAGTCACTGACCTGACCAAGCATCTGATGATGATAATCTCTTTTTATTCTATAGGGAGACATTTAAAACTGTATAAATAGACATCTTATTGTTTTACCTTAATGCAAAATGTGTTAGCAGTTAGCAATTGTTTGTTAGACCAGTGAACTAACATCTGTTAACAATGAGACTCTGGCATCCCTTCCCACATGAGTAATTCTGAGGAAAGGAAGCCAGAAGAGCAGGGTAGCAGTCACCCCAAAATAGCCCTGAGACTGCAGCTTTGGGCAGAACAACCCATTGGCAAAGCTGTGAGGTGAGCAGAGCTGTTTTTCCATTATTCATCTGTTTTACACACATCTATATAGTGGCTGTGATGTGCTAAGCATTAGGCTCGAAGATAAACAAGATGTGCTTCCTGCCCAAAGAAATTTATAAATTTTAGCTTTCTTCTCCTGACATTTTTTTTACCTTTTCACACCCCATATGTCCAGTATCCTAATACTCCTTGTTCTTTGCTCTCTTGATTCTCTCCTCTTATCAGAAACTCTTTTTAATTAGCTACAAGTTGGGAAGAAACTGATAGTTAATTCATACTAAGATGTAAGAGACTGTATGGCTCAGTACATAATATCCTACTACCTTTCTCAGAGGTGTTTGCATTTTCAGAGCAAGGAATCCCTTAATCTGAAGCGGTGAAATTGATGGCAGCACTCTAGGCATTAGCGAAGCAAGAGCAGAGATGCTTTCCCCTGAGTTTATGTAATTTCCTAAGGGCCACTGCATGTGGTGAAAGCCAGGCCTGACTCTGAGTCCTAAATGCTCAGTTCGCTTTGAGATATGAGCCCTAGTAAACCAAGCTGACTACGTTTTTTTGTGTTAGTATAATTAAACCAAAATCTCTTAAGTATTAGAGCGTGTTTCTCCGTTAGTCTGTAATTAAAGAAAAGTTTTCATGGCTTTTAAAAGTTTATTATGCACTTATTCATTCAACAAACACTTGCTGAGTGCCTGTAAAATGCCAGTCATACTATTAAGCAAAAATAAAAATTCCTATTGGCATTAATAACACAAAACATAAAATAGGTAAGCATAAACCTGACATGATATGTGATGAACACATTTGAAGAAAACTATATAACTCAACTGAGGAACATAAAAGACATGGGACAAATTCAATATTATAAATATTTAGTTCTCCCCAAATGTATCCGTAAGTTTAACACAATCCCAACATTTGAGATGTGACAAAATGATTCTAAATTTCACCAGTAAGAGTAAGCATGCAAGAACAACTACTAACATTCTGAAAAAGAAGAGTATGAGGAGAACTTGCCTTACCTGATATGTAGCTACAGTAATTAAAACCATGGATCCTGGCGCAGGAGAGGACAAATCAGAGAAATAAACCAACCTACGGACAGACACCAATATATACACGAAATTAGCATGTGAAAAAAATAGAAGGGAATGGCAAAAAAAAAAGCGAAACAAAAAAAATCTAAAGGCAAAAAGCAAATCTGGAAAAACCTTTACTATATATATCACAAAGAGGGTTAATAACTTTATATATAAGCAGTTATCTAGGAAAAATAGGAAAATTCGAAGAAAAAGTGGACGAAGTACGTGAATAGGATAATTCGCTAAATAATAAAAACGAATTCAGGGGCTGGCCTAGTGGCGCAGCTGTTAAGTTCACATGTTCTGGTTCGGTGGCCTGGGGTTCACCTGTGCGGACATGGCACGCTTGGCAAGCCATGCTGTGGTAGGCGTCCCACATATAAAGTAGAGGAAGATGGGCACGGATGTTAGTTCAGGGCCAGTCTTCCTCAGCAAAAAGAGGAAGATTGGCAGAAGATGTTAGCTCAGGTCTAATCTTCCTCAAAAAAACAAACAAACAAAAACAAATTCACAACAAGCATGGGAAACATGTTCAATCTCACTTTTAATCAAAAACTGCTGATTAAAATAATGAGATACTATTTTTGGTTGGTAGGGGAAAAAATACTAAAATTGATAATCCTAGGGATGATGAGAGAGTGCAGAAAACATACGCAAGGATATCCTATCAACATAGTTTTAATACCACAAGATGAGAAACAGCCTAAAAGCCCATAAGTAGACAATTGATTAAACGCTGTAGTACATCCATACAATGGAATAGCATAGGACAATTAAACACAGTGACATAAATAATTTTACTTGATAGGAAGAGCTGTTTGTTATGTATAGTTTTATTAATTTCTGAAGTAGTACATGCATTTTTTAGAATAGATAATGCAGATGTATATAAAGTAAAAATTTAAAGTTTTCTCTACTTAGCCCCTTCCACCCCCATTCCCTGCTGCTAGTGGTTTGGTTTGTATCCTGTCAGGTCATTTTCTGCACAAACAAAATCACATATCTGTGTGTCTAGATTTATATCTGTATCTAGATAAAACACATGGAATTTTTAAACAAAATATAGGTCATACTATGAAAATACATATTAGTAACTTCCTTTTTCATTCTACAACATATCAAGAATATCTATGATATAAGTAAAAAAATAAGGTTAGAAAACAACATGTTTAGAGTGATCCTGCTTTTGTAAAGTGTGTGTGTGTGTGTGTGTGTGCATGTATGTGTGTAGAGGCAAAGAGAAAACATTGGACATACAGATTTCTTGGTGGAGAGAGTACAGGTGATTTTTAGTTTTTTTCTGTATACTTTTTGAAGATTTTTTATTTTTCCTTTTTATCCCCAAAGCCCCATGGTACATAGTTGTGTATTTTTAGTTGTGGGTCTTTCTAGTTGTGGCGTGCAGGATGCTGCCTCAGCATGGCTTGATGAGCAGTGCCATGTCTGTGCCCAGGATCTGAGCCAGTGAAACCCTGGGCTACCAAAGCGGAGCGAGTGAATTTAACCACTTGGCCACAGGGCCGGCCCCACATATACTTTTTTTCCTACTATTTATCTTTTTTAAATAATGAGTATGTATTACTTTTTTATTACTTTTATAACCAGAATAAAATCTGTTTTCATTACAAAGAAAAAACTCAATATTACTAAAAAACATGAGACAATATGTAGCTGAGGTCTTACTGTTAAATGGTGGATTATTGCTCCTATGACCTCCTGTCCTCTCATAGTCCACAAATAAATATTAATATTCTATATATTTGTTAAAAAAATATGACCTATAATATTATTAATCACTATGTGATATATAATTATGTATCTAATATAATGTACATAAACTTTATATACTTAAAGTAAATTGTGACTACATTTAGGATTCTTGTTTCTAGATGAGATGGAGCTTAACTTTTTGTGGTTTTATTGACTTGGATAGCTATTTCTAATCAATCCATCAATAACAGGACAAACTGAAGCTGCCGCAAGGGGAAGAAATTAAAAACCACAATCATTTTGTTGCCATTTTTGTTATTGCTGTGGGCAGTGGGGTTGATTTCCTTCTTGCATTGGAGAAGTGAGCTATAAATGAACCTTCCAAGGTGAACAGAGGGAGAACGCCTTTCCACTGCTCTGGCATCCTTTGGTTACGCTGCCTGGCTGCAGAGAAGGGCGTCTGTGTAGTGTCAGTTCTGGCTAACTTGGAGAGTCTGCCCAGGCACCGCCGCAGCCCCTTCCGTGCCCTTTCTCCTCTGGGGATGGATACTCTTCTACTTTCACCCTTATTTTCCTTATAAAATCTGCTTTCAGAAATGTAGTCATCAAGTGTCACTTTGGCCCGTGGTATGTGTGTCCAAATAGGGAACAAACCTTAAGGCAAAGTGAAAAGTGGAATGACCACGTCTGAGATGGTCTGAGACCTTGACTTATCATTATCTGAAGGGAAAGTTCCAAGAGAACATACCTCTGTCTCTACATAGAGTCGTGAATTCGTGGCAGCAGTAAGGATTTCACTCCACAAAACTCCAGCCCTGTGGATGTGGGCATTCCTTTATGCCTTTTTGGGTGTCTGTCTCCATATGTATCAGTCTGGTCTTGCTTCTTGTGCCTCTGTTTCTTTTTCTCTCTTCATTTCTTTCCTTTCTCTTTATTTTTTTCCTCTTAATTGGCCATAATATATTGAAAACAATTGTGTACTTATTGATTTTATCAAATAATGTCGTTTTCTATGTATCTTAAGAGTGAAACAGTTGTCTCTTATTTAGAGGTTTGGGATCATCAGACTTTCTATTTCTTATAGCACTTATCATGAACTGTCGTTGTATCATGTATTTCTTGGCTTCTCTCTACTAATGGGAGGCAAACTCCCTGAGGTCTGGGAAGTTGGGCTTGTTCTCTACTGTGTCCCAATTGGGTCCCCTCTCCACCACCCCAGAGGTCCTTCATTTACCCTCCCAAACCCAATCCTTTTCCTTTCACCTAAAAGTAACCACATCTTGACTTTTATGATCATCATTTTCTTGCTTTCTTTATAGTTCTAGCATCCAAGATGCATCTCTAAACTCTATAGTTTAATTTACTTTTTAAAAATATACATCTTTTAAGTCTCTTCTAATTTTCCAAGTACCCCTCCATTCTCCTCGTGCCCCACCTTTTTCTTTACAACTTAGTTCTGGAAGAAACTGAGTTTTTTGACCTGACTTGTAGAGTTTCCTGCATCTGGATTTTGCTGATTGCATTCCTATGTAATTTACCCTGTTCTTCTGTCTTCTTTATTTTCTATACATTGTTGATGGGTGTGGACTTGATCAGATTCAGGTACAATTTTGGGACAGACTCCTTTGTAGGTGGCACATACAAGACATGGAACAGCTGGTTGTCTCTCTCTCTGTGATATTGGTAGCCATTAATCTATTAAGGCACTAGGAGTTGCAAAATGGTGATTTCAAATGTAATCATTCCTTCTTTATTTAGTTGGTGAAATACTTCCATAATGAGAAACTTCTTCTCAATTCTATTTGCTTACTTTGTATAGGAAAGGCAGCATAAATGCTTAATGAAAATACTTTAGATATACAAAATATGGAAAATAAATATACAAAAATAAAAGAACTTACTGAGCATAGACCTACAGTGCGAGATCTAATAAAAGAGGTACTTCAATAAGAAGAACAGTAAACCCAGGGAGAAGAAATTAGATACAAGAAAAAATAGTGAGTTGGGGCTGGCCCTGTGGCTGAGTGGTTAAGTTCATGCACTCTGCTTTGGCGGCCCAGGGTTCCCCAGTTTGAATCTTGGGCGTGGACCTACGCACCACTCATCAAGCCATTCTGTAGCGGCATCCCACACAGAAGAACTAGAAGGACTTACAACTAGGATATACAACTATGTACTGGGGCTTTGAGAAGAAACAAAAGAGGGAGATTGGCAACAGATGTTAGCTCAGGGCCAATCTTACACGTACACGCACACACACAAATAGCACAGAAATGATAAATTAAGTGATAATTTGAGGGTTAAACACCAACATGGGAGTAATTAAAGCATTTTTAACTTTGTGTCTTGTTCAAGAGAAAGAAAAAAAATTGAAAAACTTAAGACTTTGTAGAAAAAAATGTGAAGATAAATATGCATGTTAAAAAATAGAAATACAATGCATAGCTCCAAAACCAACAAAGGAGGAAAAAAGAATATAGAAAATTCCATCAGTCCTAAAGAAGAGAGAAAAAGAGTAAAAAGAAAAAAATAAAAAAGGATGGTAAAGAGAAGACCCAAATTAGATGGTAGAAATGAATCCAAATATACCAGGATCACTATGTGAGTTAATTGGATAGAACTCATTTACTAAAAGAGAAAAACCATCCCATTTGATTAACAAGCAAACAAACAAACAAAATTATATCTAGTTCAAGAGGCACACTTAAAACCATCCAGAAATTTGAAAATAAAAGTAAAGAAAAATATAGCAATCAAATACAAATGAAAAGAAAGAATATTCAGAAGAGTAATAATATTTAATGGAATTAATAGCAAACAAATGGAATTTAATATGAAAAGCATCATTGGGATAAAAAATAAAACTCTTTGAGAAAAAAGGATAATTTAAGGGCTGGCCAAGTGATGTAGTGATTAAGTTCAGCGCACTCCACTTCAGTGGCTCAGGGTTCTCCAGTTCAGATCCTGGGCATGGACCTACACCACTCATCAAGCCATGCTGTGGTGGCATCCCACATATAAAAAATTAGAGGAACATGGGCACAGATGTTAGCTCAGGGCCACTCTTCCTCACTAAAAATAAAATAAAATAATTTACCAGAAGATAGAATAATCAAGAACCATAGAAGGATGATTAACCAAATCACAATCAAGAGGGAGCATCTTAACACTCCTTTAACTAACAGATCAAGCTGATCAAAAGAAATAAAATTAATATGCTTGATTGAATTGATGTATAACAAAGAGATCAGAGATTCCCACTTGGTGGGGCATAAGATCTTGATCCCCATAAGCCATATGGTAGTGAGTGCAGGGTTTGGGTTATTGAAGTCTGTGCACTGTGACAGGCTAAATTGACACTAGTCAAGGGAGGATGTGAGGGAAATGGGCACTTTCATGAGTTGCTGATGGGAATCAAAGTTGTTATAACCATTTTGGGGAGCTATTTGGCACTATTAAAGTTGATATGCATACGCAGCAATTCTGCTTGCAGGTATATACCATAGAGAAACTCTTACGTCTGTGCATAAGTAGATTCAAACAAGAACATTCCTTGTAGCAGCTTTTTGAAGGTGGGAAAAACTGGAAGTAAATGTTCATCAACAGGAAAATAGGTTTACTACAATGAATTCTAAATAGTTAAAATAAATGATCTAGAGTTACCATGTTAACATGAGATAAATTACAAGTACATATTGTGAAGCGAAAAAAGGGAGGCTGCAGAATAAGTAGAGTGTGATAACATTTAAAACTTAAAACATGCATGCACAACGTAGTATATATTATTTATAGATACACATTGATATGAAAAAATGCATGGGAATGATATACGACAACATTTATAGAATGTCCAAGAAAGGGAGAAAGAGACTTCCAATACTTTAAGATAAATATACCTATAGAGTGATTACTTATAGAGTATCATATTCTATAAGTCTTCTTATAGAATATGGGTAGGCTTAATTAAGTCAAGTTTATACAAGTCTAAAAAAATACTCTGTAGTCACCACAATGACACACAGAGGTGTCTGCTGTTGGTTTTCAGAATTGCTGCAGTTATATCAACAAGGTAGTAATCTATATGCCTTAGGAAACCTGGCAAATGGAAACCACATGTTGGTTTTAGCTGAGTTCTCCTTCATTTTATTTGTGGTTTATAAATACACTCAAGTTGTCAGGTTTGCATAACAGGTAGAATTAATCAGTCAACAGTTGCATCTTTATTGAGTGTTGTATCTGCAAGTTTCTGTAAGAAATTCAAAATAAATATAAAATATTTTACCTTCACTCAAGGAACTTAAAAACTAATTCTAGAGATAAGACAAACAGAAAATAATATAAAACCAAATGTGGGTATGTCACACATTATAAGGATTTAGAAAAGTTGGAGATCAGGTTGAGCTCTGGTAGCAGTTCATCTTTATGAGGTAAGTGAAATCTGAGCTGGGCTTTTAAAAATGATAAGAATTTACTCTGGTGCAGAGATGGAATTAAAAGCAAGACATTTTCTTGAGCTGAGCCCTTGTTCCAGACCCGAGGAAGATTCACTTCCATCCACCTTGGCACTGGATTTAAAAGCCACTGAACTCATAAAACACTGGTCCAGTGGGAAGCCTTGGGTTGGATAACTGAGTGCTCAGCTCTTTCCCCACCCCAACTCTACTAGGTTGAAAACTGAAATGAGAGTAAGGATCATGCCATCCCTCTTTCTGTCCCCCTCAAATTCTGGTGTAACTTACGGCAAAGAGCAGAAACCTACTCACTCATGCAAAAGTAAAAACAAGAGCTTTTTGAACACATACTGAAATTTATGAACAGTCAGGATTCAAAGGACTTGTGAATTGGAAAGTCAGGCTTGAAGTCTACTCTCTGGCTTTCTCATTTCTTTCTTCCTTTGTTTTTCTCTCTATCTCTTGTCTTTGTTGTCTGGCTTCCTCTGTTCACTCATCTTGCACATAACTCAAGATGGTAGCCTTGATCTATCAAATCTAGATGCACATTCCATTCACTTTTGCAAATCCATTTCTTGGAATTTATATGCACACAAGTGTGCAAAAATAAACGTTTAAAGGTCTTTGGGGAAAAAAATACCCAGGAGTAATGTAAATGTCAATCAATAAGGGACTACTTAAATCGTGGTATACCTATTCAACGACATGTATGGTAGATGTCACTACTGCTTGCCAGTATTTCTTTATCCCTTCTCCTTCTGAGTACTGGGAGGAACATACTTTCCTTGCCCCCTTGAGGTCGGGCACGCCGATGTGATTTGCTTTGGCCCTGAAATTTGAGAAGCATTTTAAGAGACCATGTGATATTCTCTATGTGCTTTTCTCCTGCAAGCAATTGTAGAAATACACATTGGGAGGGGGTGTCAGAGACGGAAGCAGGCAGAGCACTGAGCCTTCCCAGGGAAGACAGCAGACTTCATATGCACAAGAAATAAACTTTTGTTAAGCCACTGAGATGTTGATGTTGTTTATTATCATAGCATAACCTAGATCATCCTGCCTAATACAGTATTCTGTGCAGCCAATAAAACAAATGATAGACATATATGTACTAAAATGGAAAATGAGCAAGATATATTAAGTAAAAAGGACAAGGGACATAACTTTATATAGAATTATTCTATTTGTGATTTTATAAAAATGTTATCTACAGAAAAAGAAACACTAGAGAACTCTTCCAGATTAAAGGAGAATCAAGAGGCATGACAATTAAATGCAATGTATGGTCTTGGATTGGATCCTGGACCAGAAAAAAATTCTTTTGCTTTTGCTATAAAAGAGATTAGTGTGATAATAAGTGAAATTTGAAGAAGGCCTATCGATTAGATGACAATATTACACTGATGTTAATTTCTTGATTTTTATAATTATACTATGTTTATAAAGGAAAATGTTCTTGTTTTTGAGAAACACATACTGATGTATTTAATGGTAAAGGGTATTATATTTGCAGTCCAATTTCAAAAGTATCTATATATAGAAAGACGATAATAAAGCAAATGCGGGAAAATGCTAACATTTGAGAAGTCTGAGTTTTTGGTTCTATTTTTGTAATTTTTCTGTAAGTCTGAAATTATTTCAAAACAAAAAGCCAAAAATATCTCTTTATACATATGCATATATGCTTGTGTATGCTTAGAAACTTTAAACTGTAAATATAGTTCTTTCTGGGTAGGTGGATGGGTAGACAGAACTGGAATTCTGGGATAGAAAGGAGACTTCTACTTTTCTTTGGGTACCTTCTTATTCTATTTGAATTCTCCAGAGATAATAAAAGTTTGTTATTGTTTTCAGACACAAAGTTTTCAGGTAATTTGTCTTGTAGCAATAGAAAACTAATACAGCAGATGACTCTTAGCAAAATAGAAACTGCTGCAGGAGAAAGATAACAATGTGAATAACAACAAAAAAACTAAGAGAATATAGTGAGATTCAATTATAGCATGAAAGAGAATTTCTGGAAACATTAAGCATAATTTCCTCATTTTAAAATTTAGTAGGGGGCCAGCCTGGTGGCACATTGGTTAAGTGCACATGTTCCACTTTGGCAGCCCGGGGTTCGCCGGTTCAGATCCCGGGTGCGGACATGGCACCACTTGGCAAGCCATGCTGTGGTAGGCGTCCACATAGAAAGTAGGGGAAGATGGGCACAGATGTTAGCTCAGGGCCAGTCTTCCTCAGCAAAAAGAGGAGGATTGGCAGCAGATGTTAGCTAGGGCTACTCTTCCTAAAAAAAAAATAAATAAAATTTAGTAGGTAAATTTAAAGAAAGAATGGTAATGTTGATACCTAAATTAGTAGTCTGGAGAGTAGAAGAAAGATTTCAAAATACAGAGGGAAAAAAAGCAATAGAAATGGTGAAAAAATGAAGACATGGAGGACAGACACTGGAGATGCAACATGTAAATATTAAGATTACCAGAAGGAGAAAAAGGAACAAATGGAGGAAAGGCAATAATTGAGCAAAAATGGAAGAAAATTTATGTGAGCTAAAGAACTATTTGAATTTAAAGATTGAAAAGCCTTGCTGAATTCTGGTCAGATTGATATTATAATAACAATAACAACAACAACAAAAAACGTACACTTGCTTACACACAGGCATATTCTTGTAAAATTCCCAAACTCCAAGAATCAAAAGTGTTAATTTTAGAATCTGTTGGAGAAAGGAAAAAGTTATTTAAAAAGGAAAAATATCAGCCTGGCATCAGATTTCTCATTAAAAACCTGAAGCTAGAGAGAATGAAATAAAATCCACAGACTACTGAGAAAAGAAAACCAAAATAACAAAAACCTCTACCCAAGAATCTTTACCCAACTCAGCTACCGTTTATCTATTAGGGTGACAGAAAGGTCTGTGAAGATCTACAAAGATTCAGAGAGCACATCACAGAACTCTCCCATTGATGATACAGAAAGTGAGGCAGAACTGGGGCAGGGGGCCAGCACAATCTTATTTAGTGCGAGGTATTAAGAAATCTGACTCTGATCCGGAACTCCTTATTCGTGCATTCAAGATAAAATTAACAAAGATGAATATAAAAACCCAACAGTCACTTTTCACCAAGATGCAATAATTGAGAAGAATAGTAATGCCTACGGCTGGTGGCAGCAGAGGTAAGTACAGGAGAGGGCATGCTCATATGTTACATTTGGAACTATAGCTTCAATACAGTCCATTGGGAAAGGAATCTGGCAGTATGTACTAAACTTAAAAATATGCATACATTTTCCCCAATAACCCCACTCCTGCTACTCTGGAAATAAACGCACCGGTACATAAAAACAAGCATAAAGGACTTGTGTTGCAGTACTTTTTGTGGGGACAAAAAATTGGAAACAGTGTATGCCCATCAATAGGGAAATAATCAACTAAATTGTCGTATATTCACATCATAGAATATTAAGTAACACAGAATATTATCTATTAGCTAAAAGAATGAGTGAGCTCTCTATCAATTGACTTGGAGAGATTTCCACTATGTATTTTTACCAAGAAAAGGAAATGCAGAGAATTTTATAACGGTTCATTTATTTTGTAAAACAGTGAGGAGGAAATCCCAATGTAAATGTGTTTGTCTAATTAAAAGAGTAGGGAGAAGGCGTGCAAGGACTCACAGAGGTCGTTAACTTGCTCTGAGTAGGGGAATAGGAGAAGGGCAGAGAGAGGAGGTCATCAAGACTGGGGACGTGAGCAGGGAGGGGGAGCAAGCAATAATTCATGATAAGCGCAGCACCTATGTAGAGTGGGCTGCTGCTTTGCAAATAAAGCTTTAAATTTGTGAAAACTAACATATGTTTTTGCATAGCTTTTATGGTTGTTTTCTAATTATGGAGCTCTGGCAGAATGGGTGTTTTACCTAAATTAGGGATTCATGCTGTACATTCCAAGTTTAGCAATGCAAATTCTCTTTTGTAGAAAATGAAATAAACAGACTTTAATGTAAAGTCTGAAACAAGGCCAAACCAGCAGTTCTTTTGAAACCTGGCTATCTGCCTGCTGGTCGTTATTTGCCATTCTTTTCCAAACAAATACCTCCGAAAAAAAGGCACTCAAAAGCCAGAGGTAGATAATCTTTAAGACTTGTATAATTTTGGAAATGGTAAAATTATGGTTCACATACCCCACTGTATGAAAATAATGATATATATGGGCAAATGTATGGAAATTAGCAATCCACTTTTGCATATTAATAATATCATGGCTTGGGCTTTTTTTAAGCATAAAAATTGCATACATTATTTATTCCCAGAGTAAGTCCTTCATTGATTTGCATGAATTTTTCATATTCAAAGTTAAGAAAATTAACTTCTAGAAAGTCTTTTACTAGTAAAAACAATGAAGCTTTTTTAAGTAGTAAGATAGAGGTCACTTAATTTTTGCTTAAAAAAGAAATTTCTCAATAAGAATGTCTGCATGAGTGATGAAGTTTAATGTATTAACTCTCCTTATGGACATTTGCCTTTTTAGAGGCAAAAGTTTTAGGACAAGGGAATAATATTCTAAAATGGTATTTCCAACAATAATGAAAATACAGTTTTGGTCCCTAGTGGGCAGGGAGCCTTCTATCATGCAAAAAACTACAACCAACAGAAGTGGGCCCTGTTCCTGCTCACCTGGCTCCCCCCCTTAAACCAGCTCAACCTCTCAGAGCCATAGCCAACAAAGGCCAATGCAGACCCTTCCAGTTTGGTTAGAACAGTTACTAAAATCTCTTTGTTCATTTCCAACCTGATCTTTCATTACTCTGTCTCTGACACAGAAAGTGTAGCCCCCTCACCCAACACCCCCCTTCCAATTCCACACCCCTCCCACACATCCTGATTCTGTGTAGTAGCAGCCAGACCTGGGGTTTGGACTTGACCTCCCAGGTGTGGCTTGACTTTTCAATCTCTCAGACGGTTTTGATCCGGACTCTCCCCATTTCCTTTGCAGGGCCCTGCATCAGCCTTAATAGTGCTGATGGAAAGCTACAAGGAATGTAAAATTGTAATCTTAAGGTTGCTTGAAGAATGCTGAATTGAAATGGAGCCTAAGCTGAGCAATTTTTAAAGGTTAAAGGTCCTATCAGAGTCATTACATGGAAGTTCGGCCAAGCAGATGGTCAAGTTGGCTACTCAGTGTGTCTCCAGTCTATGGGACTTGGAGAGAAAGTGCTGCCAAATTCTGCATTTCACATCCCTTTCAGCCTTTCCCCTCTATGCCTTGTTGATTCATTGTTTTTTAGAAATGTGAATAATGTTAGCCAACTGTCTGATTCAGCTCTTCCCGTTTGGACCTATGACACAGTTTTCTGCAGATATCATATTTCATTCACAATATATTGATTTTATTATTGTAATCAGAGTGTTCCCAAGTTCTCCAGGTTTCAGAGGTCATTCTTGCTTAGTGCCAAAGAACTGGGGTCTAAGCTCCCATCTCCACCCCCAAGGTACACCCTCTTGTTTTGGACTGCTGCTCCACTCCTGCCTCTGCTCTTATAACTTTTTTTATGCTGTTTTGCTCTCCTAATAGCCGTATACCCCAAATGTAGGCACAGACCTCTCCCTTGATTCCCCAAAGTACAGCAAGATCAGACTTAGTGTGTTAGCTAGGAGTCAGGGTTGCAAGAGGCAGACATTCGAATCAAACTGATTTTAAAGAGCAACAACACTACTATCAGCAAAAGAGAATTTGTTTGGCTCATGTAATGAAAGATCCAGGGGATGCATCTAGTTTAAAGCTCAGTTAGATTCCAGGGCTCAGACAATATGATCAGAAAATTGGTTTCTCTTCATCTCTTACCCCTGTTTCCTCTGTTTTGGTTTCATTTTCAGGCAGGCTTTCCTGAGTGGTAGGAGAGAAGACACAGAATCTCCAGGCTTATGTTCCTAGAGCTTTAACAAGCTGAGCAGAAAGAAGGCACTTCTTTCCCAGTAAGTCCAGCAAACATCCTAGTATTGGGTCTTTTGAGCTGGGCTTGGGTTCCTAGCATATTCCTTAAATAATCACTGTGACAAATGCTCTTGGAAATTGGGTGCTAGGGTGAATGGTTTGGGGGAGAGAAATCAAACCCACCCAAAACACATAGTTGAGAGTTGGGGAGGAGTTGCTCCTGAAGGAAATATAGTTTCATGTTACCAGAGGGAATATGGATGCTGAGAAGTGAAAAAAAAAAAAAAAAGAAAAAAGACAGATGCTCACTACACTTGGATATTAGCAAAGAAAATTACTGTGCAGAAAAGAAAAATAAGTCCACCTTAAAATTAATATATACTGATATCCTGGCTTCTAGATCCATCTCTGCAGAAGCTGCTGCTTTGGCTGTCGCATCTTTAGGCCCCTGGTGGGAGGAATCTCTCTGACAGACTAGATGATAGATGGGGGCATCCTGACCTTAAACTCTACCCAGGGTGCAGGCCCTTCACTATACCCTTTTGTTTCCTTCTAAAAAGAGAGGAAATCCTTACTCCCTGCTTCTTCTCCCATCCTCCAACATCATGATCCTCTTTCTGCAGAGCCTCAACTCTACTCAAAGGAAGATAAAATTTTGCATCATTTCGCAGAGCTCTTCACCTTCCAGTTGTCTCAAACTCTTCAGTCTGTAATTGTTTCGGGCCTTCAATTTTATATGAACAAAAGGCCTATTGAAAAGTTTTTTTCTAAATCAAAAGCACAGTCTTAAGCCTCAACCGAGAGCTGCCTTTGCCTCTAGATTAGGAGAAGACTGCTTATATCAGTTTGGGCTACTGTCTACATATAACAGAAAAGATCCCAATATCATGGCTTAAACACGATAGAAGTTTATCACTCTCTTTCTCTCAGTAAAAGAAGTCTAGAGATAGGTACTCCAGGGTTGATTTGGTGGCTTCAAGTTCATCAGAGACCATGGCATCTTCTATTTTGCTTCTCTGACCAGAGGGCCAATTATTGGACGCAGGAAGGAGTAAAGAGAAAGAAGTGAAGAAGAGCTTGGCACTTTCTTTAGAGACTTCCCAGAGGTCCTAGACTACCGTCGGCTACACCTCCTTGGCCAAACAGAGTTGCCACATCTAGTCACTTATAGCTGAGAGAGGGCCCAGGAAATACAGGCTTTTAAATGAGTCCTTCATCTGAGAGGAAGGAGGAGACTGGATGTTGGAGGAGGCAGCTGGCAGTAGTGTATCTGTCACATGATTGATGCCTTGTAGCCATCAAAGCGGCTAACACTGATGGCCCTGCCTCCCCTCCATGCTGCTTTGACCTTGAAGTTCCAGGACGCCACTCTGCCATCCTGCGCACTGCTCTCAATCCCTTATTTGTGCTCATATTTGATAGTCTATCTATGGTTCCTAAAATTTAGTCAGCACTATTTTAGGATTATATCAGGCAGTATGTTTGACAGTCCTAAAAAACAGGTTTTGGTCATTTTAAGCAATTGCTAATAAGCTCCCAAACAAAGCTGAGAGGAAAATTCTTCATTTGGAACATATAATAAATATCTGACACCCAGGTAGAAAATGCTGACTATAAAAGGGCAACATGAAGGATCCTTATGGTGATGAAAATGTTATGCGTCTTGACTACTTCAATGTCAATATTCTGGTTGTGATATCCTGCTATGGTTTTATAAAATGTTACAGGAAACTGGGTAAAGGGTACACCAGTTCTCCTTCTTACAACTAGATATGAATACAATTTTCTCAAATTAAAAAGTTTAATTTTACAAGAAGTCAAGAGCATTTCATTGTAAATTATATCTCAATAAAGTTTTTTAAAGTCAATTTCATTTCAAATTAGCACATTTAACAATGACATATTTAGGGGGCAGTTTTGACTATTCTTATCAATTTTTTTACTCTCAAATACTAAAGAAACAAGAAGAGGAAAGTCAATTGAATTTTCAGTAAGAAGCTCTCAATTTTTAAAAACTTTTTATTATGGTTTATTTATGGTTATTACATTTGAAAATATATACAAAAGAAAAGAATATAAATAAACTCAATGTATTCATCACCCACTTCAATAATTATTACCCTTTCGCCAACCTTATTTTATCTATTTGCCTTGCAATTTTTTCCCCTTGTGGATTATTTTAAAGCAAATCCCAGACGTTATTTTACTCTAAAATAAAGGTTATTCTTAAACTAGATAATCCTATGCACAATGAACAAAGGAGATAAAACTATAAATTCAATTTACTAAAACTAGCAATTTTTGGATACCATAAAATTTTGTATGTCAATGATTCCTGGAAATAGAAGTGAGGGGACGGGTGGACATAGAGAAAGGCTACAGAGCAAGAATACAGAGTGCGACAAACAGAATACTGCCCTCAGAGATGTCCCTCCTAATTCCCAGAACCTGTATTAATGCAAAAGGGGAACTAAGGTTGCAGATGCAATTAAGGTTGCTAATCAGCTGGTTTTAAGATAGAGAGATTGTCCTGGGTTATCTGGGTGGACCCAATATAATCAGAAGGGTCCTTAAAGATGTAAGAGGAGGCAGAAGGAGTGAGTCACGAGGAGATGGGACTATGAAAGAAGTTCAGAGTGATGCAGTGTAAGAAGGAATTGACCTGCCATTGCTTGTTTGGAAGATGGAGGAAGGGAGGCATGGGCCAAAGAATGCAGGTGACTCTAGAAGGTGGAAGTGCAGGGAAACTGATCCCCCTTAGAATTTCCAGTAGGGAACACAACCTTGCCAATATCTTGATTTTAGCCCAGTGAGATCTGTGTGGGCTTCTATAACCTATAGAACCATAAGATAATAAATTTGTATTGTTTAAGCCACCAAGTCTGTGGTAATTTAATAAAACTGATGTGTAGATTGAGATGATATCACCATTTGGCAGTGCTACATAACTACAGAATAGAGATGAGAAGGCCAACTTTAAGAGGGAGGTTTCATTATGTGGGAAAGGGTTTTTCGGAGATCTGAATCATTTAACCAGAAAATAACTTAATTACCCTAACTCCTTAGAAGTAGACTCCTACCTATGGCAAAAGGCTTAGTTTTTAAGTCCTGCTCTTATGCTAAAAACATGAGTCAGCAATACAATGTAAAATTTAAAAATGGACAAAAGGAATGGACACCCTCTGCTGGTAGATATAAAACAGACTTTTGGTGTTTTAGATTCTGGTTTCCTGGTATATTCTGGGAACAGTTAGAGCCACCCAGGCCTGCCACAGGTGGGGGCTGTGTTTAGAGAGTGATGGACCAGCTGTAGACTGTGAGCCCCACATAGACTGTATAGAATACAGTTATGGGGCCAAACTAAGCTGATGATTTTAATAATGAGTGATTGGAGAAGTACTTTGGTTTTGTTTGTTATTGTTTCAACAGAACCTCTTCTTTTAAGGAATTCAGTCTAAGAGATGCTACGAGACAAACAGCTTTTCCAATTAAGATGCTTACAAGGTCAATTAAAGAAAGAAAAACAAGCCTCCAGCATGCTTGCTCAACAACAAAATTTATTCAAAGATTCAACATAATAATTAGTGTGTGTGTTAGTAATTTAGTTTCTGAAATTTTAGTCAAAAAAATCCCCTCATCAGTGCCAGGGAATTAATAAGAGAATTCTTATTAACAAGATTATATTATAGAGAGATTATATTTCTGGTTTTATAGAGATTAGATTGTAGAGATTATAGAGATTATATTTCTGATTTTTAAAAATTAAGAAATTATTTCTAAAAAGAAAAATCTGGAAACAATTTTCTTTTTCCTGATTTGTCCCTCACGCAAAAGAAGGTCATTTACCACTAGATTAGAGCTTGTTCATTTGGGCCTGACAACTTCATTTTGCCAGCTTTCAACTGCCTCCTCCCATCCTGGGCAAATTTATCAGAGCATGGGACTTTGACACGGCAGAGGAGAAGGAGGGGAGGGCAAAATTAAGGGAGGATATTCTAGAGTCTATAGTTGTTTTATACATATATTTATACATAATATGTTTATATTTAACATACATGTATATATGTTTATATGTATATTATTATATCTTTATGTAATATATTACATATATTTATATAATATATATCTATTATATGTATATATATATACATAGAGAAAGAGAGCAAGTGAGCTCTGTATTAATTAGGACTCTGGTGAAAGTAACAAAAACCCATCTGAGCTAGAATGATTTCCTCTTTTCTAACAGATTTGTAAGCATAGATTCACTTTTCTTTTAAAAGATTCACACTTAATCATAATAAGATTTTGCATCTCATCACCTCCTCCTCAGTAACCTCAGCACATATTTGGTGATAATTTACTCATTTGCCTATTCCTTAGTTAGCAAATATTTATAGAGTGCCTACCATATGATGAAGACATTCTAAACACTGAGGATTCAATGAAGACCATAGAAAAGAACCTTGCTTTCTTGTAATTACAGTATAGTGAGGGAGAAGGAAAAAATTGACAAAAAAGTCAGACTGGGGAAGCATAGTAAGAAGGAAACAAAGTGATGTGATAGATAACAACAGTAAGACTAGACAGAATGGTTAAGGAAGGACTTCTGAACAGGTGATATTTAATCTGAATGTAAGGGATGAAAAGGAGGGAATTATGAAAAGGAGGGAGTGGGCAGCATTCCAGGTAGAGGGAATGGTATGCAGAAAGATCTTGGAGTATTTGATGAACTGGAAGAAGACTAGTGTGGCTAGAGTGTAGCGGGAGAGAGATGAAGATGGGATATAGGATGAAGCTAGAGTGCTGGTGCTTCATCAGGTAAAGTCTCCTAGGCCATGGCATGCAAATTGGATTCTAGTCTAAGGTCATGAAGATTTTCAAGCAGGAGAGTGATGTGATCAAATTTATATTCTAAGAAGATCACTCTTGCTGCTGTGGAGGATGGAATAAAATGGGGCAAGAGTGGAAGACAGAAGACCAGTTAGGAGCATACTGAAGTAGTCAACTGAAAGATGAGGTGGCTTGGACTAAGGTGTGGAAAGTTGAGGTGGAGAAGAGGGGATGGATCTTAGATATGTTTTGGAGGTAGACCGGGTAGGACTCACTGATGGATTGGATATGGTCATGTGTGAGAAAGACAGGAATCAAGGTTCACTCTTAGGTTTCTGATCTGAGCCATTGGATTGCTAGTGGAGCTTATCAATTGGAATGATTTGGGCCAGAGTAACAGAAAGCTTTGGCTGAAACAAAAAGAAATGTATGGGTTTATGTAAGTTCAGAGGTAGGACAGGCTTCAGGGTTCACTTTAACTCTAGCAGTTCTTGAGGAGTCTAGCTCATACCTCTGTATGAGTTTTTAGGTCTAATGATAGGCAATTACAAATGCTTTACCTGGCAGGCCTCACAGGAGAATAACTGCCCTCCCTAGCCAGACTTGGTGCACAGCTGGTGCACTACAGTTTCTGAGGGGTGGTGCAGTCCAAGACTCAGGCCTCTCTGACTCAAGTGCTACACGTATTTGCATTCCTAGCCCCAGGGCCTTCAGTCCTAGGTCTCTTTTCCCGAGGCCTCCGGCAGAGATCTTCTTTAGGTTCCTCGGATGAGATCTCCTTAAGAGGGCATGAGGAGTACTTTTCCACGCCTGGCCCTTCCCTCGCAGGCCCTCTGTCCCCAGGCTCCATAAGCCTGTTAAAGCCTTTTGTTTGGTGAGACCATTCCCAGTGCAGGTGGATCTGCACTGATTCACCTGACCCTTGACCAATGCTCTGTTCCATGGGGAAAATAGAAGAAAGGGAGTCACACTTCTCTTGGTTTTAACCTCTTGCATAACAGTAATGATTAAAGGTTTAACTCTTTCATTTCTGACTTGCTGCTTTATCAGCTATTCCTACGCATGACAGTTCTCTCTCTCTCTTTCCCATTTTTAATTGAATGTCATCAGGTCAGGATATAGTGTCTGGAACTACTAGGGCCATCTCACCATTATCCTGAAGATAAAGCCACCACGTGGAGTAGGGCAAAGCTGAAAGACCTGTAGAGACACGGAGCCAGGGCTGCCGGGAGCAATAATCACGTTAAGTATTTTTTTCAGAATTCTATGACAACTTGTTTTGTTGTGAGGATTATTGTATTTGAAAAGAATTTTATACTATAATATGCTGTACAGACATTAGTAATTATTATTGTGTCATCCTCCCTAAGCAGAATTCCTGCTGTGAGTTCAGGAGAACTGAATTCTAGTCCTGGCTTCATTACATACAGTGATTTAATCATTTAATCTTTATAAGTCACTTAATCTTTATAAGCCTCATTAATCTCTATCTGTGTATCCTGTGTAGTTATAAAGACTAAATGGGATAGCATATTTTAAAAGTATAAAGGTTTTAATCAACTCAATTATTTAAAAAATCATGTCAGTATTATAATTCAAAACCCCAGCATCTCCCTTTCCCTCAACTCCAAATTCCAAATTTCTGCCTTTCTCAGGCCACACTGCTCACCCACAACTGTGTGGGCCCTTGGGTTTGGATGAGGCCTTGGGTTCTTTGGAAGTCCTGGCTCAGAGGACTGCGATAAGGGTTGCTCTACTGTACACTAGCCCAGCTCCTAGAAATGTGTGTGTGAAGAGGCAGGGGTGGTGTGGGGAATGGGCAGGAAAGTAGCCTGGAAGATGTTTGCTGCCAGATGTCTCTGGAACTCTTTGTGGGGGAGATTGGTTTAGTGCTATGTGAGCGTTTGGGGACTTCCTGGCCCCTAAGAACCAAAAAAGGAGTTATGTAGCTGCCCCTGAGCTGGGAGGCTACAAAGAAAGAAGGGGGCAGGAAGATTTCCTCCAGGTTCTTCAGCAGGTGCCTGGTAACCTGCTCGTTTCTTTACCATTGGACCCTCGTGGGTGGGTAAACCCCACTTTGCCTTCCACCATTGTTTCACTGCCATCATTTAGAGACCTCTGAAAACCAGACTTGAGCTCCAAGTGGACAACTAAGAAAAAGAGTCACTAAAGTGAAAAAAGTTCTGTTGGGACAAATAGAATGCACACCCAGCAAAATAGAACTACTGAAGAGGCTCGCCCTCACCCTTACCAATCCATTACACCATGCTGCCTGGACTTCCAACTGCTAGCATCTGCATTTCTTTGCTTTTTCTGCCCACCAGATACTGCCTTGCTGCCTTTCTGGCAGGCTGGGATGCAGGTCCCAGGAGCAGCCCTCAACCAATGGCTGATGGAAGTTAGTATATAAATACTTCATCTTCTTCACCTCTTAAGTGGGATAACTCTGAGGTGTGCATTTTGTACTGGCCTCCAACGTTCCCCACAGAGATTAGCTCCAGTTGCCCACAGTGCTAATTGCTTCTTTGATAATTATCCTTTTATTGGCTTTTTTACCTTCCTTGACTCATTTCCCTGCTCTGCTACCAGTCTTTCCCGGTATCACCTCCCATATAAACTACTTGCTCTCAAATCCTTGTCTCAGGGCCTGCATGTTAGGAAACCCAATCTAGACCCGTACTGTGCCAGGGGGATTAGATAAAGCAAATGGAATCCTCCAGCCTCTGCTCCCCTATTTGACTTCTAGAATACTTCCAGTTTGGCCTCAAGGATTCTCTCTTTAGGGAATTTGACCAGCTGGAAAGAATGACCTACAGACACCAATGCCATGTGTTCCCAACCAGCAGCCCAGCCAGATCATCCAGGAAACAAGTCCCACCCTCCTGCTAGGAGCTTCCAATGAGCTTTTATAGCATAAGACCCCAGTTTTTTAATTCCCTACTCTTTACTACGAGTGAACAGTTGAGGACCACCAGAAAACTTCTAATGTGACAGATGGAGACCAAATTAATAGCAAAAAGCAGCTGAGAGGAATAAGAGACTATTCAGGAAGAAGACAACTTTTAAGATGCATTATTAATATCTTCATAGGGATAAGAAATCTATGAAGCAAGGCTATGACACCACAACAATAGGACATTTGAATTCAAAAGACAGAACTCTAGAAAAGTAAAAACTCTATAGACGGATGGAAGATAAATTTGAGGAATTCTCCAATAAAGAGCAAAAAAACAAAGATGGAAAATAGATGAGTGAAATAGGTGGTAACAGGGCACTTTGATATCAAGTTTGGGCTTGATCATATATCAGAAGCTGACGTGGCTGAGCTATCAGAAGCTGAAAAGATAGTAACCTGTTCACATCTGAACAAAACTTGGGCAGTTATACAGGCCAAGAATGGAGGCAGAGGTACTGGTTAGACAGCTCTTGCACCAGCGAGGAGAAATAATGCGAACCTGATGTAAAGACGGCGGGCACTTGGACAGAAATTCGGAGAAAAGATGGGAGATTAAAGGGTAGAACGGACTAAACTCGGGGCGGAGCAGGTGTGCGTGGGCCTGTGGGCTTGAGGTAAAAGGAGGAAGCTGAGGAACAGGTGGATCCAGAGTTTCTCCAAGGATCCCAAATGGATTGGACTCTGTCCATTAAGCAAGATGAGGAATGAATGAGGAGTAGCAGATTGGAGTGGTGTGAGTGTGTACGAGTTGGAACGCAGATTCCCGAGCTCAGGTTCAATCAATCAACATTTTCTATGTGACTAGGTATCAGAAACTAGGATAAAGTCCTTGTCTTCAAATGCGGCGCCGGGTGCCCGAGAAGAGACAGAAGTGAGCCACCACAAAAATGACAACCCTCTTCAGAGGTTTGCTGTGAAAGGAGGCACAGCTCCTAGCCTGGACGTGGCGGTGGCGGCGGTGAGTATGCGTGCAGGACACCTGGTGACAGGAATCATGAAAGCACGCTCGCGCTGAAGGCGCCAGCGAGCCCGCCCCGCAGAGGTAGGAGCGCCGGCTCAGTCACAGAGAGGACGTACGGGTCACGCCGAAGTCCCGGATGTTGGTCTCGGGTTCTACAGCGAAGACCTGAGCCCTTCAAACTTCCTAGTAGTGCCAAGGAGGCATGGTGCGCGTGCGCATATCCACCCCGAGGCTCCGTCAGAGGCGGCGGGAAGTTGGTTTTCTGAGCAGCTACTGAGCAGCTTGAAGACGGATTGGAGACGACGGACCAATAAACAAGCGTTTCATTGGCTTAGCTTGCTTAGGCTTTCGATTCTCCAGCTTCCCATTGGGCCTTTCAAGCAGAGCAGGGGCGTGACTCCCGGGGCTCCGCCCCACGCCTCGGCCCTGCCTCGGGGTCCAGGGCTGAGGGAGCGGGACGGAAGTGTGCGGGTCCCGCCCCTTGCCGCTCTCCGTCTGAGCTGCCGCCGCTGCCGCTGCCCGCTCTCCGGCGAGCCGGAGTCTCCTTGCCGTACCCTCGGTCCCCGGCCGCGCGGAGCCGGGATGCACTGCTCCTGCTGTGGGTCCTCATCATGGAGACTAAACGGGTGGAGATTCCCGGCAGCGTCCTGGACGATCTCTGCAGGTACCGCGGCGCCCCGCGCTGCCCTGTGCCCCTGTGGTCCCCTCCTGGTTTTCTCTCCGATTTGCCGACCCCGGAGGCCTCCCGTCTCCTCCCCCGCCCTCAGCCTTGTCCTCGCTTTCCGGTCTCGCCGCGGCTCCTTTTCCCCCGTCGACCCTTCTCTCCGACGACACCACCCGTCTTCCGCCGCAGCCTCCCTGTTTCTCACGCCCCCCTCCATCCTTTCTCGCCGAGCACCGGAATTTCCTCATTTTCTTAGTTCTCCAACTGTTTTGCTTTCCCGCAAGCGAAGCTGCTTCACCAAAGCCTGGGTCTTTAGGTTTTTTTCGGCTGCCCAGTCCCATTGCTTTTTCGACCTTTCACAGACCGTCCGCCCACTCCCCCCGTCTCGTCCCCCAGTTCTGTAGAAAGACCCCAAGGTTTCAGGTCCTGGAATCCCAGGTCCCCGGATCTCCGCAGGGAGCAGTTTTCGAACTTGCTCTTTGCCCCGTGTGTGCTTCCACGGCCGTGGCGTTCTCTAAATTGCGGTGAAGAATTACTCTCTAGTTCATCCCAAACTTATGGGAAGCGGGAAAAAAATGTCTAGAGCTACTTTTCTTTTCGTTTCTTAATTATCCTTAAAGGAGATTCTCAACCGCAGGGTTTTAACTCAGTGTATACTTTCACAAGAGAAATTTTCTCCATTCTTCCCTTTTTCCAGCTATGATTTCAGATAGCCAAACACGTGTGAAACGGACTTAATTCTTTCTTTTCCCGAAGTAAGATTTTTGATGAAGTAATACCCTGAGTTGTCGCTGGGCGTAGGTACGAGTTGTGAAATGATTTAAATTACAAGCGAGTAATAACACCTTTTCAATTATAGTTACTGTATTTATGTCAAAAAGTCTGACTTTTAGTAGTGTCGCAGTCACGCTTTAAAAAAAAATTTTTTTTTTAATGGGAAGGAAAGAACTAAGATTTGTGGAGTTAGGACTGTATGCCAGGTACTGGGTGCTCCCTTCACATTTATCATTTTATTTAACCGTCGAAAACAGCCCGTTTGGTAGGTGTAGTTATTTCCATTTTCGTCTCACAGATTCAGAGAGGTTGTAATTCACACAAGGTCACATTCATCCTAAGTCAGAAAATCAGATTTGAAACCTAGACTTTGTTCTCTACAGTGCTTGTAGTTTTTCTCCTACCCAGGTGGATGTAAGAGAAAATCGAACCTAACATTTTATACCTCACAAAAGAAAATTACGTGTAGAATAAGTAGGCTAATTTGCAACTAATACGAATTAATGTCACTGTACTTTGGTGATAGTATTCTTATAACTTTTGGAATATGATAGATTCAAATGAACCACTTAAAAGACGCTGTCTCTGATCCCAGATTTCATAAGAAAAAAAGAGATTTGATGTTTGTGTGTCTGTGTGGATAAATGACTAGAAGAACATGTACCAAAAGTGGGATTATGATTTTATTTACTTATCATTCCAAGATTTTTAAAAGGATGCGCATTTTATAGTTTGAAAAAGTATTGAAGATGAGTATTTGGAAAGGCACGCAATAATTATATATGGATTAATAGAGATATAGGTTGATTTGGGAGAAGATGGGTGATCTTATACTTTTTAACAGACATCTAAACTAATCTTCCTACCAGTGTGAGATTTATTTTGTGTGTTACAGAGGATTACATCATTTAGAGAACTCATATCAGACATTATGAAGGTAATTGATTTTATGAGTGGGACATTTTTACTCACAAAATAATTATGGTGTATTTTGTAAACAATATGTTAAACATCTGTTGAGTGTTAAATAAAGATTCTTACTTGGTTTTCCAGTGAGTGTATTTAAGCTATTTTTTACAAATCTTTTGGAATAGAATAACATTTTTTTTCTTTAAGAAATTTTTTTTGCAATTATTGTTTTGGCTATATAAATAAGAATGATATTTTTAAGAATTAGGGCTAGCTACTTGATAAACTAGTAATAAAATCAAAAAACCATTTCTTAAAATTTTAAGTTTCTAAAGTAATACCGTTTTCCAGTTAATATTTATAACATCTTTATTAATTAATTTAAAGGTTTTTTTTTTTTTGTGAGGGATGTTGGCCCTCAGCTGACACCTGTGCCAGTCTTCCTCTGTTTTGTATGTGGGACGCCGCCCCAGCATGGCTTGATGAGTGGTGTGTAGGTCTGTGCCTGGGATCCAAACCCACGAACCCCTGGCTGCCAAAGCAGAGCTTGCAAACTGAACCACTACACCACCAGGCTGGCCCCAATTTAAAGATTTTTTTTTTTTTTACCACTATTTTTTTTTTTTTTTTTAAAGATTTTATTTTTTCCTTTTTCTCCCCAAAGCCCCCCCGGTACATAGTTGTGTATTCTTCGTTGTGGGTTCTTCTGGTTGTGGCATGTGGGACGCTGCCTCAGCGTGGTCTGATGAGCAGTGCCATGTCCGCGCCCAGGATTCGAACTAACGAAACACTGGGCCGCCTACAGCGGAGCACGCGAACTTAACCACTCGGCCACGGGGCCAGCCCCCAATTTAAAGATTTTTAATGTTAACAATTCAGGCTTTCGATTGTGGGCTTTTAAAGAAACTTTTACACTTAGAATTTATGTTTAATATATGTAAAGATAAAGCTTAAGTTGAAAAAGGTTAATTTTTCTGTGCTGCTTTGCTCTTGATTTATGAGTTTGGTCTTGACTCTTGTTTTTACTCCTTTTATGTTTTCCCCAGTTCTACTGCTTATAATTAGTGTGTTTAAGAGGTTTTTTTGTTTTTTGTTATTTTGACTTTTGATAAATTACATATTCCTGCTAATCTTGCCTACTTTAGTCAATATATTAATATGTTTTGGAGAAATGTAAAACTTGACAGTGATTTTGATGTGAAAAATTAGAGCACTTAAGTTTCCAAGATGTGCCTTTGTAATCATTGGACTGCTTGTAACTTAAGATATGGAATGTTATTTTTCAGATGGTTTAATATGCAACATTTAATTTACTGGAATACTATGCAGCCATTAAAAATGCCAGAGGCAGTTAGCAACTAGTAAACAGGGAACATATTTGTGTCTTGAAAAGATGAACACAGTATACTGTTGAATATAATGCTTAGTCATTTGATGCCTTTTGTTAAAACAAATTTTTAAATGTTTTGTGTATATATATTTGTGTATGTATGCACAGGAAAAGTCTGAAACTATGTATACCAGACTGATAACACTGGTTACTTCTGGGTGGAATGGTATTAGAGGAGAGGAAGGGAAGACTCTTGTCTGAAATGTTCTAGTGAACAAAATTGCTTCATAATAAAACATGTATGTATATATAAAAAAGTAAATGTGCTTGATTTTATGGTGATACTTGCCTTTGGTGCACCATGATTTTTGACATTAAAAGTCAGATACAGAGTTTTTCAGTACTGTTTAAAATGGCTAATAGTAAAGAATTAAAAAGTATGTTTTAAAAGTAAATACTGAAAACTACAATTTGGTAAGTTGTTTCTCTTTTATAGAAGTGCTTGGAGTTTTTTTTAAAGCCCCTTTAAGAATTAAATGGTGAGGCCATTCTAGTGTTAAAAGGAGAAAGATATTTTCTGGCAACTAATGTCGCTGCTATTTTGGTGATCGCATAGGTTAATTAAATAATTTGTGCTTATCTTTAGCTTGCCGTTTTAGTGTTCAGTTTTACTGAAACATTTTTGTACTAATTGCAGTCCTTGTGCTGATGTTCTTTCTATCTGTGGGAACACTGAAGAGATGACATTTTGTGAGGTGGGAAAATTTTTCCCATAACAAATTGTTGTGGAAAGCATTTATTTCAACTATTACTATATACATATATGTATATACACACACTTTTAAATCTTTAAAACAGATCAAAAACATTCACAGAATGAAAGAATTGTGTACTTTTTGTGTATCAAAATTTCCTTTTTCTTTTTAAAGTTTCTTAAAGAAGTCAGCTTTTAAATATTAAAAAGCTATACTCATGTAAGGTTTAAAAAAAAATCAAACAATACAGATGAATTTATAAATGAAAAGCAATAGTCTCTTGTCCTAACCTTTTTTATCCTATTTCTGCTCTCCGGACCCTTAACTGTTTTGTGTTCAATTCTTCTGGTGGATACTTTAATATTTTAAGACATGCTTGCACCAATTTCTTGTTTTATCAACTTTAGGTAGTAGATTGAGGATTTAGATTACCTTTGTAGATACTACGTAAGGGTTTAGTTTGCCACACTTACTGTTGCCCTTGTCCTGCTTCCAGTGCAATTATATCACTATTTTAAATTGTTTCATTGGTTACCTTTGTGACTTTAATATACTTAAAATTATATTTCTGTTTTATGAACTTAGAGACAGTATCTCTGGAGTCTCTGTTTGATTAGTTGAGGCAATTAGTGCCCTATCTTTTCTTTCATTTCTTTCTCTCATTCCTTGGGTTTCTATCCTGATGAACTTAAAATAAAAATAAAGATTGATAATGCTTTACATTCCATTTTGTAACCTTAAGAAGTCTGCTATACTTTTTGACTGTCGTTTGATTGCAAAAGCTGAATAATGATAGCATTTGTTATACTGTATCACTGTGTACCTATTTTTCACAGTAAGGGCAAGGCTACAGTGTCTAGGATTTTCTTTTCCTTCAGGCCATAGTTATGGTCCCTTTGTAAGGATCTTGAAAAGAGGATGTCCAAATGAATTTTCCTTTCTTACATTCTACAAATTCGTCAAAATGATGCTGCATTTTAGTTTTTTTTTTCTTTCTTTTTGGTGAAAGAAGCATATACTTTCTTCATTATTCCCTGATTCCTTCTAGCTATTCCTGAAATCCTTTTTTTTTTTTGGATTGTCTTTCTGTTCTAGTTTTGGCTTTTTATTTCACATTTAAACTATGATTGTCTTGTACATCTACCCCCCTCCCAACACACATAAAATTTCTAGCTGCCTTTTTTCTCCCATCTCCTCCTTTATTATATATCCTCGGTTGTACCCTCAATTATACCTTCTGCAGAACTCTTTTTTCCTGGAGAGTGCCCTCTTGGAGACCTCCAGTCTCCTAATCTAGTCTGGACTGGTTGCTTCCTAGACTTGCCAAACAACTGGCATAGAATTCCCTTTCACAGCTCTCCCAGGATGGACTATTCTCTCTTGAATCTCATGTTTTATGCTTTCTTGGTTTTCATTCTTGTTTTGCTGGTAAACATTCTAAAGTACATTCCTTTGAGGGGGTCATTAGGAAGTAACCTTTCTGAGTCCTTATATGGCTGAAATGTCTGTTTTTCTTCTCATACTTAGGCTCTCAGGTGGTCCAAGGTCCACACTTTGAGTAACAAGGTTCCAGGAGATATTCTCAAAACTATCATTTCTTCAAGGCCAGTTTTTTAATTTATTATATTTTTTGTCATGCCCCAGAATTTTCTTAGATGTTAGGTGATTGTTGGTTGCCTCTTTTTTTTTTTTTTTTTTTTTGGTGAGGAAGATTGGCCCTGAGCTAACATCTGTGCTAATCTTCCTGTTTTGTATGTGGGTCGCCATCTCAGCATGGCTTGTTGAATGGTACGTAGCTCTGCACCCAGGATCTGAACCCATGAACCCCAGGCCGCTGAAGCAGTGTGCAAACTTAACCATTACGCCACCAGGCTGGCTCCTCTTGGTTGCCTTTTTATCTTTAAGATGAGGCCATAGAGGGCCTTATTGCCAGGGTTCTCCTTTATGTGGGTAGGTAGGGAGCTGACTCTTATACTGGGGGACCCTTGAAAACCACTGTGTGGGAATTTTGCTTTGGGGTGCCAGTATCCAAACCTCTCTGTTAAAGTTAGAAAAGAGCCTCAGGTGGTGTTCTCCCCTCCCCCATTCTTGTGGGAGAAACTCCTGACTGTCAACGGAGCGAAAGAGGAGTAGACATTCTTCTATTACGTAAACGTAGACAGACTTTGGCACACACTTTGGCTGGTGTTTCCCATTTTTTGGTCCTTTTTCTTATTCTCATCCTCCAGCTTACCTTTCTTTGCTTGGGGGCTTTTCTGGATTGGGATGGCTATGAGATTGGATTTCTCTTTGTTCTAGGCATTTTCTTACCACGTTTTAGGTTGTGGTTAGTGTCCTCTAGAAATTTGTTGAAGTGGGAATTTCTAGGTAAAGATAGTAGATTGAATGCAAACATCTACTCTACTTAAAGAGTGAAGTTTTTTGTTTTTTAAATTTTAAATGCATAAACTTACAAGGAAAGGAAGAATAAGTGAAGAGATGAGCAATAAAATTTGGGAACTCTAAAGCAGAACAGAAAGTGGTATATGCTTTAGCAGAGTTGGTAGACCTGAATGAGAGACTACTGGAGTAGTGTCAGTCTACTCCAGAATAAAAGAATACTGGAAAATGGCAGAAGTGAATTTATACATCCTATATCCATACTGAAAACCCTCAGCCCTTTTCCCCTGCTCAGCTCTTAGAATATGACAGGCTGGCCTTTACCTTCCGGGTAGGAGATTAGATGGTTCTTCTCTAGGCGATCTGACTAGCTCATGAGGAAAGATACCGATATTGGAGGTTCCTCAATTAAATGTCTCAGCCTGAAAACCTTAAACGGTGCCTCAGTTTGGCAACCCTCTTAAATAGCTTTATGATCTGTCACACTTGAATATGAACATCAGAAATAGGGTTCTTTACATGAAAGATAAAACTAACAGAAAAAAAGCTATGGGAAGAATCAAATTATGCAGGTAGAATGAAACTTAAAACTGCATTGATCTTCTTAGATTTTTACAACTATGAAATAACAGGATAATCTATAAAAGCATAATTTAAACAATTAAAAAGAGCATTTGGAAATTAAAAATATGAGAGCAGAAACAAAAACTTCAAAAGATGGCTTACGAGATAAAGTTAAGAACGTTTCCCAGAAAATGTGTGTGTAGAGAGAATTAGAGTAAGAAGTATCAGAGAAAAGTAAAAAATCATGAGGATCAGTCCATGATGTTCTTCAGCACTGAAGGATGTGAACTTCCAAATAGGTAAGGCCCACTGAATGGCTGGTAGAGTGGATAAAAAATAGTCATTGAGAAATTTCAGAACACTGGGGACAGGAGGAAGAACCTAGAAGTTTCCAGACTGAAAAAAACAGATATACAAAGGATGAAGAATCTGAATGGCTTTAATTTTCTCAAAATCAAAATTGGAGGACCGGCCCCGTGGCCGAGTGGTTAAGTTCGCGCCCTCTGCTTTGACGGCCCAGGGTTTTGCGGTTTGGATCCTGGTTGCGGACATGGTACTGCTCATCAGGCCATGCTGAGGTGGCATCCCACATGCCACAACTAGAAGGACCCACAACTAAAAATATACAACCATGTACCGGGGGACTTTGGGGAGAAAAAGGAAAAATAAAAAAATCTTTAAAAAAAAAAAAATTGGAGGCTGACAGGAGAGAGCACTGTCTTCACATCAGAATTGTGATGGAAAGTGTTTTCCAAGCTGGACTTCTTTACCCAGCTAAACTATCAAGTGTAAGGATAGAGTAAACATATTTTCAGATATATATGTCAATATTTATCTCTCCTGCATCCTTCCTTGAGAAGGTATGAGAGGATGTACTTCATGAAAACAAGGATGTAAATTAAGAGGAAGAAGACAGGATGCAAGAAACACGAGAGCTATATAGGATAAAGGCAGGGAACCATAGGATGCTAGTGAAAAGACAGCATAAGACGACAGATGTGTATCAGGTGTAGACAGCATCCAGTCCAGATTGATACAGATCAGAAGGCTCAAGGATAGTCTTCAAGATGAAACTGATGCATATGAATTAATATCTTGAGAAAAAAATTTAGGAAGGTTGAATTAGTGACGAGTGTAGAGAAAACAAAGGCAGACAATAAGACTTTTATTGATTATGGGGAGAACAAAGTGCTGTTTGTCCTGTGTATACCTCCCGGTGGTCAGTCTGAGACTTGGGCAGTGGTTTCTGTCGTAGTTCAGTTCACAAAGTCTGTGGTGTGCTGTTTATAGTCTAATTCAAGCTTGTGCAGCTCGAGGTTGAGCCCAGAGTTCATAAAAAATTTCTTGGGGCCATTTTCCTGAGCTGTTCCTCTACTCTCTCCCTGGTACTTCTCATTTCCTTGTGTCTCCCTTTTTTGGTCCTGTGGCCAGAAGCCACTCTGCCACGCACTTCATGTGACTCTGCCCATGTCTGGGACCAAGTGGCTGGAGGATAAAAGAAAAAAAGAGTGGAGGTTGGCCCTACTCTCTTGGGGCTAGCTAGCTCTTGTGATTGGAGAGGAAGGTTCCTGTTTCTCAGGGTTGTAGCCTCTTTGGGTCCCTGTTACAGCCACTATTGCTGCCACCTCTGTAACCATGATGGCATTGCTTGGGGTTTGGGACATGAGAGAACAGAGAAAAGAGAAAAATGGGGAGTTTCCCCCACTGTCTCTGAGCAGACCCTTTTGGCTTCCTTTCTAGATCCTTCAGGCAGAACCAGAGAGTTTCTGGAGCTTTCTCTGTCCTTGCTGGTGCCCACTTCCAACCCCTAGTCGAGCCAGGGGATACTAGAGGGTGGAAAAATGGTAAATTCTTTTTGAATACTGGTTGTCGCCCCCAGTCTTCCTGTTATTATTTACTTTTCACAGTTCTCAAATAGCTGCTCCATTCATTTTGTCCAGATGTTATAGCTGCATTTCATAGGAGGGACAAAGTGAAGTGTGCTTGCTCTGTCTTACCAGGAATAGGAACCTATGTAATCATTTAAAAGATAAATTATAACTATAACTATGGCACTATCAGTATATGCCAGACAGTTTGCTAGACTATGAGAATAAGAATATGCAAAGATATTGTACATTATCTCAGTGAACTAATTTGGAAGAATTTATAGACAATAATAGTAAAAATCAGATAGTTGCTGTAATGGAGTGGGAGTCTGAAAGAGTGTATAAATCTGTTTGGAGGAGTCTGGTGTACCTATATAGGAGAGGCACTGTTTGTAAGTTATGGAAGATGAATTAGGAGTTTGCTAGATGGACAAGAGAAGGGGAAAGTAGATATAGTGTGTGGATGACAATTTAGGATAGTTCCAAGAATTAGGTATTGCTGAGGGTAAAGACTCGTGGAGTGATAGAAGAGGTTGTGCAGGTGAGCAGTGACCAGATCTTGAATGCCATATAGAAGAGTTAAGTTTTATATCTTAGGTAATGCCATCAAAGTTGCGTGTGTTAATACATTTTGTTCTTAGTGTATGTGCAGTTTAAGCTCCTTTTCTCCAAAGTTTTTCTATATTGAAATGTAGATGATTGTACATACATTTGTCCTGCTTTTACTTTTCATTCCCCTATTGGAATGTTACATTATTCTTATAATTTAAAAGTAATTTTTTGATTTGAAACTTGGAAATAATCAAAAACATTTAGCAACATAGCTAGGGAATAGTGTAAGTGATCAAACTGGGTGATAAAGACTAAAAACCAATGGATTTGTTTTTTGTAGTTCAATCTGTCTGTAAAGGTTGCTAGAAAAAAGGATTATCAAAAATGCTGTTCAGTGGAAGAAGCAATTGGTGGTTGCTTAATGACTGCTGTAAATCGCATTCACTTAGATTTATAAATTTTGACTTGTTCGTTGCACAATATAGGGGTTCATTATCTTAGTCACATACATACATATAATATAGTATACATTTATGCTATACATAAAATAAATATGTCCCTTCCCCCCCGCCCCCCCCCCCCAGCCAAATGTACTTGGAAAAGACACTTTAGGATTTTTATAAGTGAGTATATTTTAAAGTTAGTTCGAACTCAGGATCTGCAGATGAGGCTCTTTGGGAAATCTAGTCTGTTAATAAGGAACAGAGTATTGATTTCTTTAATATTTCTTTGTAATACTTTAAATGTGAAGATTAAGTTGTTAACATCTTTTCTCTTTGGTTGTATGAATATATTTGCCTATATTCTTAGAAAATATTACCAGACATGGGAGGAAATCCTAGTGAAGGTTGTTTTCTTGTGCACCTTTAATTTATTGTTAGTGAGTTCTTACGTTTATCTCTGTACTTGTGAACAGAGGGTAAATGGCCTCTTAAAAAAAATTCTATTATGAGTGAGATACGTGTAATATCTTTTTTTCCAGATTCATCTTCCCTATAGTAATTTCCCCCAAATTTTGCTTCCTTGATCAGCACTGCTCTTGGTGCCTTATCTATGTTGGTGGGTCAGAAATGAAGCAATTAAATAGGTTAAAATGAATTGTTATGGTTTGTAAATGTAATTTTTGTGTTTTTTGTTTTTGACAGCCGATTTATTTTGCATATTCCCAGCGAGGAAAGAGACAATGCTATCCGAGTGTGTTTTCAGATTGAACTTGCCCATTGGTTTTACTTGGATTTCTACATGCAGAACACACCAGGATTACCTCAGTGTGGGATAAGAGACTTTGCTAAAGCTGATATCCTTTTTATTACTATAATGACTGTCATTCTTGTTAATAAAATATTTTAGCATAGATTTCCTTTTGCTTGTCTTTGAGATTTATAACCTATTAGATAAAACATGCTTGATTTCTAAAAATTGTCAAATATAAATAGTAGGTACAATTTAATAGTATTCTTATTTTTATGTAGAGGACCCCTTGAAGTGTGCACTGATAATTAGAGTTTAATTTGATTTTCTTTTCCTTCAGAAATAACTGGCCTATTTCTAGAACCGATCTGTTTTTTACTTTCCTCTTGCTATTCCATTTAACCTGGTGATCTTTAATCAGATTACTACCTTTCTGAGATAGAAATTCTTAAATAATTATTGAATACTTACTATGTTCAAAGCAGTGTTTTTGGTTCTGTGGCAAATACCAAAGAAATCCTTGCCTTCAAAGAAGCCCCACACCTTCCCCTGTATTTACAAATAATATAGAAACTTGACATAATTTATTAGTTATAAAAAGATTCACATAAATAGTTAAGATTATAAAAGAAGCTATGTCACAGGGCAAAAAATTGATGAATTTCTAGTGGTCCTGATATTATGTTTTTAGGATTTGGAAAAAAGAGTGGAAAGATTTTAGGAAAATTTATATTTTTAAGGGAATATAGGATTTTCTAAATAGAAGTAGGCAGTGTGTTCCAGGTAAAGAAAAGAGATTGAGCAAAATTGCAGAGTTGGAAAGAATTAAGGGATATCTTGGGAAGTAAATCAGTTTGTATTGAGCAGAGTGTTCTTACGGGGATATAAAATAGGAGATATGGATGGAAGTATATAGGGGGTATTTGTTGGTTCTTAAATCTTGAGCCTAAGTGCTTTGATTTTTATTCATTAGGTCATTGTTTTTAACTATAAATCATGTGTTCAAATGAAATTGTACCCACAAGTTTACTGTACTACCCTAGAGATGGAGCAGGAGTAGGTGACCTAAAATAACCCTCATACTCAGCTCCTTGTAATTTTCCTTGAGCCCCATGACTTAAGGAACCCCCCAGGGCTCTGCAGAAAATGGATGAAACACTTTGTTGTAGGTAACTGTTAACCATACAGAGTATTTGGGCAGGGCTAAAGAATATTATTCAGATCATTCGAAAATGGTATTCAAGAAGACTTATTTGGCAGGATAGATTGAACCATAGGGTGAACTGTTATATTACTTGAGATGTGGAGCAATAAGGTCCCCAGCCATAGTAGAGGGACTACAAACAAAAGACTAAAGGGGCAGATTTAAGTGGAAGAAATAATCAAGCTATTTGACTGATTAAATATGGAGAAGTAAATGAGAAATCAAGGGGAATAGAAGTACCATTGAGCACTGTCTTTGTTAAAGGCTTGGTGATGGATTCTGTGGAGAAATCCTGTAAAACTTTGCTTTTAAGGAGCTATAATCTGGTTAGAGAAATATGATCAAAACCAGCAAATCCTCTTCTGTGGTTTTGATCGATTTTGCATTGACTTAGAGTTCTACCAGAGCAACTTTATATATTTTGGGGTTCTAGATAAGATTTTGTGTGTGTATACACATGAGTTTTAAACTTTCCTTGCTGTTAAGAAAAATAAAAAACCTCTGTTTTAGTTATGTTTCTTTTAATTCAGTTATATGGAGAAAAAAACTTTTATTGCTAGTGTGATAGACTTCATTAAATAACTGAGTGCTTACTCTGTGCCAGGCATTGTTCGGTGAACAAGGTCCCTATCTTCAAGAAGAAGAGAGGGAGACAGGAAAGGAAATGATTATAGTGCAGTATGGTAAGTTATGACAGGGTAGTACAGAGTTCAGTAGGAAAAGAGGAGAGGGATACTCAACCCAGATTGAGAAGTAGATCAAAGTTTCCTTTGGAATACGTAGTCTCTGTGAGTAAGGTCTGTGTGAAAGAGTGAAAAAAATATGATTGGGTTGTAGAGTAAGTGGGGTGTGGGACAAGAGAGAAGCCAGAGAGTAAGTCAGGGGCTAAAGCATGTCAGGGTCTCGTAAGCCATGTTTGTTTGGACTTTATCCATAAGAGTAGTGGGAGAATAGAGGAGATTTTTTTTTAATTAAATTTGATTTTGGAGAAAAAATTTCAACTTACAGAGAAGTTGAAACACTATTACAGTGAACTGCTGTCATACCCTTCTTAGGTATTTACCCATTGTTAACGTTTTGCCACATTTGCTTATTTCTCTCTAGGGGTATTTTGAAAGACAGCTCTGGAATAGTGTAGGCAGTGAATTGGAGCAAGGTGAGACTGGGAACCTAGTTAAGATGGTGTTTTGCTAATTTATGAGAGAGGAATGGAAACCTGTGATAGAAGTGAATGGAAGAGGTTAAATTTGAATGATTGGTGTTAACTTGGATGTCTGAGGAGAGGTGGAAGGAAGAATCAAGGATGGTTCCCAGGTTTCGGATTTGAGCAGTTGAGTGGATGGATGTGCCATTCCATTTTTGTTTTTTTTTTATTGAGTTAATGATAGGTTACAGTCTTGTGAAATTTCAGTTGTACATTAATGTTTGTCATTCGTGTTGTAGGTGCACCACTTCACCCTTTGTGCCCACCCCCCACCCCACCTTTCCCCTGGTAGCCACTAATCTGTTCTCTTTGTCCACATTTTTAAATTCCTCATATGAGTGGAGTCATACAGAGATTATCCTTCTCTAACTGGCTTATTTCACTTAACATAATTCCCTCAAGGTCCATCCGTGTTATTGCAAATGGAATGATTTTGTTCTGTTTTACAGCTGAGTAGTATTCCATTGTATATATATTGTGCCATTCCATTTTTAGGAAAATGAGGGGAGATTTTGTAGGGGAGTTGTGGGTTCAGCATGGACAAGTTGGTTTGTGGTATACTGAAGTGGAGAGACTGCCTAGAGTAAAGTTAATAGCGTGAGTTCTGGAGCCGGATTCCTTGGGTTAGCTTCCCATCTTTGCCATTTACTAGCCATACAATCGTGGACAAATTGTGAGGCTTTTCTATGCGTCTGTTTTCTCTTTTGTAAATTGTGCATAGTCTTGTGATTTTTCTTCAGTAAGCACTCAGTAATACGGGTATAGAATGGGTATTCTGGATTTGTTCCTGGGTTGAAGTTTTGCTAGGGAGCTATATTCAGAGAATAGTGGGGCAAAGGAATTTTGGATATTGCTAAGTGATTAATTAAAGTGATGGACCAGATTGTTTAGGGAAGGAAATAAGGGCAGGAGGGTGCTAATATGAGAAAGTAAAACAGTCAAAGATTGATGCAGAATAACGACGATATAGTATGAGTAAATAAAAGAATGCTGCAGAAAGTTATGGTCAGAATGTTTTATTTTAATCAAACTACCAGAATAGTTGTAGTGATGGCAGGGTCTAGAATAGTTGCTATGGGAGTTAGTCCTGGAAGTGGGAATAGATGTGAAGGACAAGGAATACAAGGAGCTGAGGGCAGAGCTTGAGATGAGTTGTCCATGGAGAAATTGACACCATCTAAGGTAATGGTAGCGTTTTGAATGGAAATTACTGTCTAAGTGATTGTTTATATCTAGGGTAGATTTCTCATGTTTTTGAAAAAATGTTTAAAATAAAAAGAGTATATAAAAAATTATTAAATTGTTTAAAAAAAAAGATTGTATGTAATACAAGTGGACGTGTGCTTAAAATTCTTATATTCTTTATTTAATCAGTGTAGCCTTCTATCTTTCTTTTAGAACTACTGTGTAAGGCCCAGTAACCCAGATTCCAGATTCAAAGTAATTTGGTTTGGGTTGTCAAGAAAATGAGACAATAGTCAATTAAGAATTGTAGTAAAAATTAGAAATGATAACTAACAATTATTCAGTGCATGTTGTAGGGTTTTTTGAATTAAATATGTTATGTCATTAAATAAAAATGGTTTTAAAAAAATTTCCAATCTCATGTTTGTATTGAATTACTTTTATACTTTTAAGTGTGAAGGAAGATTGAAGAGTTGTTAGTGGGGAAATTGATGTCATTTTGGATTGGGTTCTGTTACTTGCTAATTGTGTAGACTTGAGCCAAGTACTTAATAGGTTCTTTTCAAAGTTAATTCCAAGTGTACCTTGAACTGTAGTTGTTTGCTTCAGTTAACTCACTTATTTTGTGCTGGTTTTGGGGTAGGAAAAAAAATGGATAAATGCAGAATGTAAATAGTTTCCAAAGTTAAGTCAGTTGATTTAATTTCTTTTGCTAAATCTTTCTTCTTTTGTTAAAGAAATTGTTTAATGGGTAGAAAAATGAGGTAACACTGATTTGTGGAGACACTGATGCACTTAGAAATTATTAGGTATGTTGTAGGGAGAAGAAAGAGAGAAAAACTGGGTAAGCATCGTCCTCTCTAAACTATTGAAAGTTCTCTCTGTTCCTGGGTATTTTTATATGTGTTTTTCTATGGTTAAATTTTTAATGGAAAAAAATCCATTTATATGAAATTTATACTTAAAGAAAATCTGTGATAACTTTAGAACGCAAAAGGGATTTTACTAAACATCTAAAGCCAGTTTTTTATTGGGAAATACCTTTCAGAGTCTTAGCAAGCCCGTGTAGAACCATGGGGCTTTCTGTAATGATTAATATTGTATCCAAACTTAGTCCCTTTTTTCCTCCTCAAATGAAGGCATGGAATAGTTGAGATTAGCCTAGTGCCTGTCCTTTAACTACAGTGTTGTCATAGATGGTTGACTTTTCAGTCTCTTTGAGGGTCTCTTTAATTCTTACTACAACTATAAAACCAAAACAGATTTTTAAATACAAAGCTGTAGAACTCATAAAATTTATTTTCATAAAATGAATTTAATGTGATGTTTTTATTTAAACCAAACCGCCGATCACAAGGTGAATATAATGCTGACTTCTTTGAGGGTGTTTTGACGTACCTGTTCTACTAGTTTTTCCATACCTTTTTTTGGCCCATCTGTTATGAAACTTTCCTTTCTGTATTATCTTGGGAAGTCATTTGACCTTAATGCATCATTTGCATGTTAGGTTTCTTCTGTTTTTAGTAGCCCACAGCAGTTAAGGTAGTACTAGTACCAGTATGGTCTCTGAAAACAAGTAGTAGTGCTTTATACATGTCTTCATCCAAATGACTGAAAATCTGCTCATTTTACATATTTTTAGATTGTCAAAATGAAAACACACAATATGTAAGTCTTTGTAGAGGACTTGAAGACCCTTAAGAATATGTCTTCAATGTTAGAAGCACTGTCATAAATTACAGTTTTTCCCAGGCTTTTCATAATTAACAGTGTTGTAGTGATGAGGCATTTGATAGCATGGACTATTGGAAACCTGAGCATATACTTTACAGGTTTAGGTTTTATTTACTTAAAAAAGAAATTATTCTGCCTGATTTTGGGGGGGCATACCCAATCCATTTTGAAACAGGCTAATACCCAGATTTACCTTTCTCTAATATCCTTAGTAAATCTTCATCTTAAAAGTGTTTTTAATTATGAAAGCAATATATGTGTATGGTAAAGAAATTCAGCAGTAGGATACTTCATTCCTAGTTCTACATCCTGGAGTTGACCACTCTTACCATTCTCCCTCTTGCCCATCTATGTGTACTGTATTTCTGTTTCTTGCTATTGGTTTCAGTATCTGTTGACTCCTTATGTGATGAATTTGACTGACTTAATGACAAGTATTTGAAGTGTTCACATGGTCCTGAATTTATTTAACTTAGGGATCCAGCACTATGAGTATCCAAAGCTTACTTGATTTGTGTCTTGGTTAAATGCAGAAGTTAACAATGACAAGTTTGAGAGAAAACAAATGTGAAAAAACAAAAAAAGGAGTAAACTTAAGTGAGGTGAAGATTTGAGTAATTTCATATAAAATACCTGTTTGGTGGAAATACGTGTCTTCCTGTATCTAAGTGCTCAAGATATATTAAGGGAGAAAGTATCTTCCTTAACATTGTGTATACTCTTCAGTCATTGTCCATTTTTGCTGCCTCAAGGTGAAGATGTGGAAAAAGTTTTGGATGAATGGAAGGAATATAAAATGGGAGTACCAACGTATGGTGCAATTATTCTTGATGAGACACTTGAAAATGTGAGTGTAATAAAATAAAAGATTTTTAGTGAAATAGTCATCAGCTGTTTTCATCCTATTAATAAAATATTTGTGTTATTTCTGTAATGTTCTGACCTGAGGTTTTAAAGTGTACTTAGCTTTTTAGTGCTAAAAGATCAAATTTTTCATATTTTGTCTGCATTTTAGGTCGTAATATTTTATACTTGTTGCAGTATGGCTTATTGCAAAGAAGTGTCACTTCGTTGTTGAAGAAATGCTTTTTAAAATGGGCAGAATGTCTTTCTTCTCCCTACTAGTAGTATATTCAGACTCATGGAAGATATCTAAACCAAGTGCTGTGTAAAATTACTGGTGATAACAGTTATCTGAGTAAGGAGAAAAACACCTTTGGCTTTTAGAACCGATGATGGGAAAGGAAGGCAAGTTTTATTTTTATCTTTGCTTATTTTGTAGGTACTACTGGTTCAGGGGTACCTAGCAAAATCAGGCTGGGGATTTCCAAAAGGAAAAGTAAATAAAGAAGAAGCTCCTCATGATTGTGCTGCTAGAGAGGTGAGTTATTGAAGTTTCTAACACAGTGACATTTGGTGGTTATGTTTTGAGGGTCTTTTTAGCTATAGAGACTTACTTGTTTGGACCATCTAATCCTCTTTCCAGAACTTGACTGCATGAAATAACTTATCTTTTATAATATAACTTTTGATTCTTTTGTCCACATCTATCATTTATTCTTCCCTTGTTTCCGTTTTCTTTCATTGTTCATCTTTTATTTATCTTTTTAACTCTTTTTTATTGATGGTATCTTCTCCACCTTTCCTTTTAGAATTGGATTTGCAATTGGTAAAACATTTTGGTTAAAACTTGTTTTATGTTTATAGTCTTGGCTTCCAGGTAAGTGCACAATTTGGACTTTTCTAAGAAATTTGCATTGCTCAAAACTCACTGTACCTTCCATTGCCTATAAGATGAAGTTTAATTCTTCAGGTATTGAAACTCCCTCCCCTACCCCCAACACAAAACTTAGCCATTCCTAAATTTATCTTTCTTTCTTCTCAGTTAAAAGGATTTATTCTTTGTCCCCTGAATTTGACTGATTTGTTTCAGCCTCTAAACTGTTGCTTATCTTATTTCTCTACCTGGAAAGTTCTCTTGTCTTCCTGCCCATCCAGATCCTATCTAGGTACCTTTCTAGACCCAGCTCAGATTATCCTTTTTCCCTGAAGGACCTTCCCACAGCAATGAGATAGTTTTCTAGGTCCAGAAAAGACACTACATTAATTGGAATGACAGAAATTTCAGTTAAATTGAGTGAGATCAGCTGTCTCCATAATTGGATCTTCTTGGAGGAACTTGGTGGAAATCAAAACCTAAACTTACAAAACTGAAGAAGTATCCCAATCCCAAGGGATCTACCTGCACCTACCACTACAACCCTCCATCTGATGAGTTTTATACACTGTATTGTAAACAGTCAGGATGATGCAGAAATAGGATATTTGGGGTATGAGAGAGAGAGAGAGTTAACCTGTGAACTGAGGCACCCAGTTTTCACTTTAGTTTATCTTATTTATTTGTTCTCTGCTCTGGGATACCAAGATAAGAGGTTGTCTTGTCCATGTGGTGCTAATTTTAGTAATGATTATAGATCACCACAATGTGTGAGAAAGTACATACAATTTATTCTTAGGGCATGGGGCGTAGGAAAATGGAGTGTGGAAGATAGGATCTAAAGAGAATCTTGTGGGGAGGGGTACAACAATTATGAGAGGTTGTCATCTCCATTTTACAGATGAGGGACTGAAACATAGAGCAGTTTAGTCACATGCCCAAGGTCTCACAGTTAGTAAGCAGCAGAACAGGGATGCAAACCCTGGTGAACCCCGGTTGGGCTCTGGAGTCCATGTTCTCCACTGCTATGATACAGGCAGCCAAGGAATATTTGTAAATGGGTATTTCTAAACGTACACATGCACCAATGAAAACAAAAGGAATTTGTAATTTTTAAGTATATCTTTTTCTAACAACACGTACCTTTCTGATTTGGATCAATATGAATTTTTTTCTTCTGTTTTAGGATTTTTGTCTTGCTCTGAGGAAAGCACAGGTATTCTGCCGATCCATAGTCCCTTAATTTCAGGGGAAAAGGTTACCCTTTGATAATAAGAATTCTAACTTAAAACCTTTCCTATCTAAATTACATCCTCTTTTTGCTGATAAAGGAACTTGTCAGAAAAGATTTGGCTTTAATTCCTGTAAGTTTTTGGATTAGAATTTTTAAAGGCAAGTGTTTTGACTGTTATTCTTGATTTTTAAATGACTACCTTTGTCATAAAGAGAGAAAAGTTTTGAGGTTAAGGTGGAACATTGCTGTGTTAGTCCACTCAGGCTGCCATAACGAAATATTGCAGCCTAGGTGGCTGAAACTGCAGAAATTTATTTCTCACCGTTTTGGAGGCTAGCAAGTCCAAGATCAAGGTGCCTGCTTCTTTGGTTCCTGGTGAGGACTCTAAGCTTGCAGATGGCTGCCTTTTCACTGTGTGCTCGTGTGACCTTTCCTGGGTGCTTGTGTGAGTGCAGAGAGTGTGCTCTCTCTCTTCCTCCTCTTACAAGGGCACCAGCCCTATTGGTTTAGGGCCCCGCCCTTAGGACCTCATTTAACCTTTATCATCTCCTTTTAGGCCTTGTTTCCAAATACAGTTACATTGGGGGTTAGATCTTCAACATGAATTTTGAAGGGGCGCAGTGCAGTCCTAGCAGTTGCCATTTTTGAGAGATGAAAGCATTCATCTAGCTGTCCTAGAGTTGCAGTGTGTGCTTCTGCCACTTGGTGGTACTGCAGCATAATAGAAACAGGGAACCACCGGTGTTAAGTCTTAGTTGAAAACCAGATTGTTATTCCATCCTTTATAGGAGTTTATATTAATGTCACATTGTTCCTTTTAATTTTCACTTGTATTAACATAGAAGGAGAAGTTTTGTCTTAATTTTCTACTTGCCTTTAGTTAGACTTAGGCTGATGTCCTAAGTACTTTTTCTCTTGAAGTTATGTAGTTCTGCCATGGGTGCTTACCCATATTTTAAGTGGTTAATAACATTTTAATTTGGTTATTATTATAACAGTTTTATTTGGTTTATTATAATTTTATTAATGTTATTATTTCACTATATATGGCATCCAGAGATGTTTTGTTATGCTGTGGCAGAATGTGACACATCCTATAAAGACTGTGTATGTGGGCTGAGCTGAAAGAACCAGTGGTAAGCAGGCTTCTTAGGGAGAAGGTATGAATAATTGTAAGTGGAAAGCTAAGGGCCATCTTAATTAGTAATTTCCAATCTTCTCTTTGACCTTTTGGTTCACCTTTGTTAATTGGGTTATTTCTGATCACTTTTATTCAGTGAAGTAGATTTAGGACAAAGGTGAAAAGTGTTTTCTAGATATTGTTGAAAGGATGTGTTAGGATAACCTCAGTATATTTTTGTCGTCAGTTGTGGTGAAATACCAGCCATTCTTGAAAACAAGCAAATGATACTTGGCAGTTCACTTGTGGTTTCAGGATTTCATATTGTTGCTTTTGTTTGACAAAACAATATATTTTATTGTAATGAAGCTGACTTTACTATGCATTTATATGATTTAATCTTGATAGAATTTGTACAGGGGAACTATTGGTTGGTTTATTCTCTCTCTTCCTGTAGGCTTATAGGACATAGATTATAGCTGGAGAATTTCATTGTCTGTCTATGCTGGTGCTCTTTGGGTGGCTCATTTTTAAATCTTACTTAGAGATTTTTATCTGATATCATTGGAGAAGTTAATGCTATTCCATGTGCCAGGAAAATTAACTATGAATTATAATACAAGAATACGTTTGATTCACAGAAAATGTGGCATTAACATTTTTGTCTTTGATGTTTGTACATGTAAGTGATCTATTAAAGATTTTTTCTGGGAAATGTTTGATGAGAGTGAATACCTGATTTTAGAGTCAAATCAATCTTTATCACTTTCAGAATTGAGATCATATCTGTTACTTTATTATATTTGTTCTTAGTTTGATTGTACAGGGCTTGAAGCTACCTGTGTTAGCAGTGACGGCCCTTTTCATTTTGCCTCATACTATACTACTTCCTCTTTCGAGCTATCTAAATGGAATGCCCTTTTCTTCTTACCTATCTGGCAAACTCCAGTTCATCCTTCAAGTCCTAGCTCAGATGTATCTGGCAGAATAGGATACTGTCCATGACAGCCTTCCGAAGGTGAGCACCCCAACTCACAACTCACGCTTCACCTCTACCCAGGGCTGAGTTAGGCACCCTGATTCTGTACTCCCACAGGACCCTCCTACCTTTTGGAACGTATATCATTTTACAATTATTTTTCTCTTTTTTTAGGCTGAGCTCCTTAAGCAGTGCTTGCTTTTATTCATTTCTGAAGTCAGTGCCTAGGACAGTATTTGTCACTTACTAAGCACACAGTACATATTTGAATGCACAAAAAACAACTAAACATTAATTATATGTGACTCCTTAAAAATTGCATTAATACTGAGATAATTTCAAGTATAGTGAAAATAGTAAGAATAATACAAAAAAAAGACTCACCCATTAATATTTTGCTGGTTTTGCTTTATTACTTTTGATACATATGTATGTGTGGTTTTTATTATTATTGCTGAATAATTTAGGAGTAAATTGCACATATAATGCTCCTTAACCCTTAATTACTTGTGCATGTAAATTTTAAGAACTTGGAAGTTCTCTAATATAATCACAGTGTAATTATCAAATTCAGGAATGTAACATTGATAGGAGCTGTTATCTAATGGACAGTTCATATTCGGATTTACTAATTGCCCCATCATGGTCTTTTTCAGCTGTTTCTACCGTGTCCCCCATCCAGGGCCATGTGTTGTATTTGCATTTAATTATTGTGTGTCCTCAGTCTCCTTTTAATCTGAAGCGATTCCTCAGTCCTTCTGTAACACTTACTTTATTAAGGGAATATTCAGTTAGATACTGTTTGTACACAAAGGTAACAGGCTTTGCTCTCAAGGAACTTAAGACTATACAATTTACAGCATAGTTTCTAATTATTATACAGACTTAACGTGACTAGGTATGTATACTTACTTCCAATTATAAGGTATTCAAAGGAGGGAACTAAAGAGAATAGTTGTAAAAACAGCATTAAGTACCATCCATAAATTATCTTTTGAACTTTTTTTGTTGAAGGATAAAAACATACAGTGCACTAATCTTAACAGTTTGTTTTTATGTATGTATATACCTGTGAAACTACCACGCAGTTTAAAATACAGAATCTTTCCAGCGCCTCAGAAGATTTTTTCCTGCCCCTTCTCCATCAATACCTGTTTTCCCCCACACTTCCTAGAGGGAACCACTATTTTGACTTCTGTCACCATTGATTATTTTTGCCTGTTCTTGAGCTTCATATAAATAGGATTTTGCAGTAGGTACTCTTTTTGTTTTGTGTCTTTGGCTCAATATAATGCCTTTAAGATTCATCTGTATTGTTGCATATATCGGTAGTTGGTTCTTTTTTAATTGTTCTGTGTAGTGTTCTAGTGTACAAATATACCACAATTCCTTATCCATTCTCTAATGCATTGGATTTTATCCAGTTTTTGGCTATTATGAGTAAAACTGCTGTCAATATTGTAAATAAGCCCTCATTTCTCTAGGAGTGGACTTACTGATTCATAGGGAAGCTGCGTACCTACTACCAATAGTTTTCCATGTATAATTTTACCAATTTACATTCCCACCACCTGCATATGAGAGTTCTAGTTGTCCTGGCCGCCTCGTGGAATTACCAATTTAAAAAATGTTATCCCACGTTCATGGATGGGAAGAATTAATATTGCTAAAATGTCATTACTACCAAAACCCGTCTGTAGATTCAGTGCAATCCCTGTCAAGATTCCAATGGCAGTTTTTACAGAAATGGACAAAACAATCCTAAAATTTATATGGAACCACAAAAGACTCCGAATTGCCAAAGCAATCCTGAGAAAGAAGAACAAAGTGGGAGGCATCACACTTCCTTATTTCAAGCTATCCAGTAAAGCTATACAGTGATCAAAACAGTATGATACTGGTGTAAAAACGGACACACAGATCAGTGGAACAGAATTAAGAGCCCAAGAATAAACCCAAGCATATACAGTCAGTGAATATTTGATAAGGGAGTGGAGAAAACTCAACTGAGAAATGGTGCCAGGAAAATTGGGTATTCACATGTAAAAGAATGAAACTAGACCCTTATCTTATACCACTTAGAAAAATTAACTTAGATTAAAGGCTTAAGTGTAAGACCTGAAACCATGAAACTCCTAGAAGAAACTATAGGAAAAATGCTCCTTGACATGAGTTTTGGCATTGATTCTTTGAATGTGACACCTAAAGCACAAGCCACAAAATATTAAAATAAACAAGTGAGACTATATCATAAACTAAAAAGCTTTTGCATAGCAGAAGACAATCAACAAAGTGAAAAGACAGCCTACAGAATGGGAAAAAGTATTTGCAAACCATTTATCTAATAAGGGGTAATATCCAAAATATATAAAGAACTCATACAACTCAATAGCAGAAAAGCTAATAATCCCATTAAAAAATGGGCAAAAGACCTGAATAGACATTTTTTTAAAGAAGATATATGAATGGCCAGTAAGTACATGAAAAGATGCTCAACATCACTAGTCATTAGGGAAATGCAAATCAAAACCACAATGAGATATCACCTCACACCTGTTAGAATGGCTGTCATCAGAAAGACAAGAGAGAATGAATGAATGCTGGCAAGGATGTAGAGAAAAAGGAAACCTTGTGCACTTTTGGTGGGATTGTAAACTGGTACAGCTATTGCGGAAAAACAGTGTGGAGGATCCTCACACTGGATCCCCAGAATTAGAGCTACCAAATGATCCAGCGATTCCACTTCTGGGAATCTATACAAAGGAAACGAAAGCACTAACTTGAAAAGATATCTGCACTCTCATGTTCATAGTAGCATTATTTACGACAGCCAAGATATGGAGACAAACGAAGTGTCCATTGACGGATGACTGGATAAAGAAGTTGTGATTTATATATATATTTACACACACAATTTACACAATATATATTTACACATATGTATATCTGCGCACTCTATATATACTTATACACACAGTGAAATATTATTCAATGAGGAAATCTTGCCATTTGCGAAAACATGGATGGACCTAGAGGGAATTATGGTAAGTGAAATAAGTTAAACAGGGCAAGACAAATACTGTATGATTTTGCTTTCATGTGGAATCTGAAAAAAAAAAAAAACCAACCTAACTCATAGTAAAAGAGATCAGATTTGTGGTTACCAGGGGCGGGGGGGGGCGGGCAGAAATTGGAGGAAAGTAGTCAAAAGGTACAAATTTCCAGTTATAAGATAAATACGTACTAGAGATATGTACAACATGATAACTAATTGACATTGCTGTATGATATATATGAAAGTTGTTAACAGTAGAACTTTTGAGTTCTCATCACAAGGAGAAGAATTTGTTTTTCTTGCATCTATATAGGGTGGTGGATGCTAACTAAACTTACTGTGGTAATCATTTTACAATATATGTAAGTGAAACCATTATTCTGTATACCTTAACCTTATATAGTGATGATATATGTCAATGATATCTCAGTAAAACTGGAGAAAGATTTTATGGTCATTTTGCAATATATACAAATATTGAATCATTGTGTTGTACACCTGAAGCTAATATAATGTTGTATGTTGATTATATCTAAATTTAAAAAAACTTTAGGGGCTGACCCCGTGGCCGAGTGGTTAAGTTCGCGCTCTGCTGCAGGCGGCCCAATGTTTCGTTGGTTTGAATCCTGGGCACGGACATGGCACTGCTCATCAAACCACGCTGAGGCAGCGTCCCACATACCACAACTAGAAGGACCCACAACGAAGAATATACAACTATGCACCCGGGGGGCTTTGGGGAGAAAAAGGAAAAAATAAAATCTTTAAAAAAAAAAACAAAAAGCTTTAGCAATTCTGCTGGAAATGTAATGGTATATCATTGTGCTTTTTTTTGGGGGGGGGGAAGATTAGCCCTGAACTAACACCTGCTGCCAATCCTCCTCTTTTTGCTCAGGAAGGCTGGCCCTGAGCTAACGTCCATGCCCATCTTCCTCTACTTTATACGTGGGACGCCTACCACAGCATGACTTGCCAGGTGGTGCCATGTCTGCACCTGGGATCCGAACTGGAGAACCCCAGGCCGCTGAAGTGGAACGTCTGCACTTAACCGCTGTGCCACTGGGCCAGCCCCTCATTGTGTTTTAATTTGTATTCTCCTGAAGTTTATAGTGATGTTGAGCACATTATCATATTCTTATTGGCCGTTTGAATGTCCTCTTTTATTAAGTATCCACTTATGTTACCCATTTTTTTATAGTTGAGTTACTTACTGATATATAGGACTTTTTAACATATTCTACATTTGAGTGTATTGTGACTGTCTTCTGGTTTATGTCTTTGCTTTTGACTCTCTTAATGGAGCCTTTGATGAAGAGAAACAATTTCATACATCACTGATGTATAAACTTAGGTAAACCAGCCTTTCCCTTTTTTTTGAGAAAGATTAGCCCTGAGCTAACATCTGCCACCACTCCTCCTCTTTTTGCTGAGGAACACTGGCCTTGAGCTAACATCTCTGCCCATCTTCCTCTATTTTATATGTGAGATGCCACCACAGCGTGGCTTGATAAGTGGTGTGTAGGTCTGCTTCTGGGATCTGAACTTGCGAACCCCAGGCTGCCAAACCGGAGCGTGCGAACCCAACCGCTATGCCACTGGGCTGGCCCCAAAACCAGTCTTAATTGTTACAGTTATAAATCCAGTATCCATCAAAATTGAATTATAATTGAAAACAGTTTTAAGCTCTGTCTCATGCAGTAGAGTTTCAAAGAAGGGAAAACCAGAGCATTTGGACCTTTGCTTTAATGGGAACACTCAGATAGCATACATGAGTTATGAAGCGAATCTACGTGATTGATGGTTTAATTATATTGTCTTATGAATACAAATGTTAAAATTTGGGGAAGTGGGAAACCAAGACACTTCTGTCACTGAGCCTTCAGAATTTTATTTTGAACAAGGTATATAGTTTTGATATGGTTGAATGTGAGTGATCACCTCTACAATAGACAGTTTCTATATATACCCTATGTAACACCAAATGTAGATATAAAGAAACACAGGACAAGAAAACTAACTTTCTTTTGATATCACATATGTACATCTGTACACAGTCTGTCATTTCCAGAAGTGGGAAATACAAATAATCTTTCTCCTTTTCTATATACTGTAGAACAATTTTCGAGTGAGTATATTAACCCAGTTCTTAAAATTAGGAACAAAAGGTTTAGCATAGTTAGGAGTATACAGAAATGGTGACAGAAATGAGTTAGATGTTATGGAGGAGCTTAAATTGGAAGACTACACATGCCTGAGAGAAGTGCAGATGTCCCCTTATTGAGGAAGGTAGAAAGATGTACATGAACTGACAAAAGAAGCAGGGAAGAGACAAAAGGAATGGGTAGAAAATAGCTCCTCCGTACTCATACCTTGCAAGAGATTCGTGCCCCTGCATGTGTTTTGATGTCTTCTGTCCCACTGATTGGTTAGGAGATGCTGAAACTAGAGGGAAGGAGAGGAACTCCAGCATAAAAGATCTGCGGTGGTTTCTGCAGCTGCTGTGAATCCAAAGCCTTTTTGATTTTGAGGGTGAAAAGGGGAAGGACTTTGTCAGAGTAATACAAATGTTATTTGAAGGAGAACTTTAAGGCTAGAAGAGACCAGTGGTTTTTATTTTAAACAGAAGCCCAGTATATTAATCTGGGCAACCAGAGCATGGCTTCTCTGGTTGAAGGAAAGGGTAAGAGTTAGATGTAACATTAATTCCTGAGATTTATATTCTCTCAGTTCCTCCTCCCCCAGTCCTTGAGGCACTACTGAGGGAAGACAGTTTTAAAAGCATTAATCTAGTTCACTAGTGTCCAGTTCTTTAGTGTTGACGATTACAACCCCTCTCCCAACACACACACCTGCACACAAATGTGGTTGTGGCTGTACTTTTGGAATCTGTCCATTTAATGTTAGTATTCAAGCAATTCAATTTTCATGTTTGAAAAGTAGTTTTATTCATATAAGACATTTTTTAGTTTGTAGTTTTCTGTACATATAGATTCATGGATACTGTGAATAAAATCCATATGTGGTCGGTCCCCAGTGATATAATTCCCACAGATTGGGATGTATTCTATATGGGATATATTCTAATCTGATGTATTGTAACATCTTAAGAGTTCGGGGCGGGTGATGCTGGCCCTGTGGCCGAGTGGTTAAGTTGGCAGCTCTGCTTCGGTGGCCCAGTGTTTCACTGGTTTGGATCCTGGGCGCAGACATAGCACCGCTCGTCAGGCCACGTTGAGGCGGCGTCCCACATGCCACAGCTAGAAGGACCCACAACTGAAAATACACAACTATGTACTGGAGGGATTTGGGGAGAAGAAGCAAAAAGAAAAAAAAAGAGTTCTGGGCCCAACAAACAATTCTCAGACACCAGTTGAGTGTCCTACAATTCATCTCAATTCTGACATTCTCTACCCACAGGGAGTTACCAGATTCCACAGGTTAAGGGCTCAGTTCTACCAGACTGTCCTCAACTTCAGATGCCAGTTGCAAGTCCATGTTGTCACTTGTGTATCTGACTGAGTGGCTGTAGATTGGAGGTTCCATTGACTCCCTCCTTGGGTTTGATTCATTTGCTGGGTGGCTCACAGAACTCAGAGAAACATTTTACTTACTAGATCACTGGTTTATCATAGGAGGATATAATTCAGGAACAGGCAGATGGAAGAGATGCATAGGGCAGGGTATGGGGAAAGGGCAGGGAGTTTACATGCTGTTCCTAGCACACCACTTTCCCCAAATCTCACATGTTCACCAACCTGGAAGCTCTCTGAACCCCATTCTTTTAATGGAGGCCTCGTTACGTAAGCATGATTGACTAAGTCATTGGTCGCTTGGTGATTGAGCTCAATCTCCAACCTCTCTCCGCTCCCTGGAGGAGGGGGTGAGGTGGAGTGGAGGTGAGACTGAAAGTTCCAACCCTTTAATCACATGCTTGGTTCTGGCAATCAGCCCACATTCGGTGGGGCTCAAAAGTCACCTCATTAACATAACAGACACCTTTGTTGCTTTCATCATTTAGGAAATTCCAAGGGTTTTAGGAGCTCTGTACCAGAAAGGGGGACAAAGACCAAATAAATATATACTTCTTATTGTAAATAACAGTATCACACATCTCCCTTCATTGAATAGGTGAAGAAACAGGCTCAGATATATAAACAAGTTTTTCCATAGTCAAACAGTTAAGTAGAGGCAGAGCTAGAACTAGGCTCTGGAATATTCTGACTTCCTGCCTAGTGTTTGCATACCATTAATTGCCTGGATATTTCTGAATTTTTGCCTTTGAAATAAACAGATTTTAATGAACTGGAGGATCTAACAGTAAAAATGGAAAATCATTCAGATTTGTTGTTTTCAGGTCTTTGAAGAAACTGGTTTTGATATCAAAGATTATATTTGTAAGGATGATTACATTGAACTTCGAATCAATGACCAGCTTGCTCGTTTGTACATCATTCCAGGAATTCCAAAAGACACAAAATTTAACCCAAAGACCAGAAGAGAAATTCGGGTATGTAATTGAAAGTATTTTCAGTATAGTATTTCAATTGAATGAAGTAGGAAATTGCTTTTAGAAACTCCTTGATAATAATTAACTCAATGAATTATTTTCTTCTTGTGTTTAGAACATTGAGTGGTTCTCCATTGAGAAATTGCCCTGTCATAGAAATGATATGACCCCAAAATCCAAACTTGGTTTGGCACCTAACAAATTTTTTATGGCCATTCCCTTTATCAGGTATGTTCATGTTTCTTGAATACAAAACTAACCTTCATAATTCTGATAGTCAGCTTCTTAATACAGCCAAGTTTTAAAAGTAAATAATATTTCCGTAGACCATTACGGGACTGGCTTTCTCGAAGATTTGGAGATTCCTCAGACAGTGACAATGGATTTTCCTCAGCTGGTAGCACACCAGCTAAACCCACTGTGGAAAAATTGAGGTAAAGAAATACATTCATAGGATTCTGACTTTCTGATAGTTTTTAAATACAGTAGCATTTTACTTCTAAAGTTTTTAGAGGTGTTGGATTCCTTTTTATAGGTACTGTTTTGTTACTGCTCTCACAGATGAAAAAAAATTTTTTTAAGGGTTTTTGATGAGATGAAAAAGGTTAATTGGAGCTGGAAAAGAGCTTCAGGCACATTTAAAAATAGTATACACAAGAGGGTACCAACTTTTTAGATGGATAGATAGAACATGAGGAAAAGAAGAAAAACTTCTGTCTTTGTGAGTGTGTTTATATTGTTACTTCTGTTTTCATATTCTCCTTTAGAGATAATTGAGTTTCTGAAGATGATTGAATGGGGGTATATTGAGGTCTGTTTTTGTGTAGAGGAGATGAGGGATGGTGATGCTTAATTTGTTCACAAAGAACTGTGAAGACTTGGGCTTTCTTGATTTCTTTCCCTGGCATAGACTGTGTATTATAAAGAGTGACTAGTACATGCACATGAACCACAAAGCACATTTCCTTGGTTGGAACTTAATTGTATCCAAATCACAGTGCTGGAGTAGGCTGAGTGAGTAATTTTGTTAAATAAGCATATTTATTTGTAATCAGCTTGCTAGAACTTTGCCTGTGTTAGCTTCAGAGAGTTGCTTTTTGCATTTTCTCTAATTTAGATGTTCTGTTTTTATCCTAGAGCTTCAGAAATTAAACAATAGAAGTAAACCACATCTACAGTCAATATTTTTTAACTACGTAGGGAATATCCTATTTTAGTTGAGTTTTATGAGGATGAGAGCTTGGACTAAATGCCTTGAGAGTCATTTCTGCTTTTCAGAATCTATGATTATAATCACCAAATTATATACTACTAGACGTAAGTGAAACAGTATAGAAAAAGTAACGTAGACCAGAATGCAGCTCAGATTAAAAAGAAACAAAGACACTACTAAAAAGTTACTATGAAATAGTGACAGTGTTTGAAAAAAAAATTGTATGATCACGTTTGGGAGAATCTATCCACCGTAGTGTGTGACATGATTCCCATATCTTTTAGTCCTAGTGTTTGTGGTCCTGGAGGATGGAATATAAGAGATAATAAAGAAACTTCTCTAACCAAATTTCGTGTTTCTCAGGGAGGGTAGTGTGTGTTTTTAACATACAGATTGATGTCTGTGATGACGTGTTGGAGAAAATGTCTGAATTTTGTCTAAAGAGTAGATAGCCTGCAATTCTATTGTAATTTTTAAATGGGAAAAGGGAAGAACTTCTAAGTGGTACTATAGAATAGGATTTCTTATCTTTGTTACAGACTACTGCGTGAGTACAGCCTTTTACAAGTGAATTGTTTTGCATGAGAATTTGAGACTGGATCTTTAATTTGCTCATCCATTGTCTTGGGCCCTTTAATTCTTTGTTCTAGACTATAGATTAATTTTTCAGATTCTTTTCCAGCATGGATGGGGTCTGTAACTGACCTGTGCAGGATCAGATTCTGTACTATAACATCCTAGTAAGAACGTGAGTTGTCTGTCCTATTAAGAAGGAAAATCTACTTACATTTTTAAAGATTTTTAAAAATTTCTTCTCCCCAAAGCCCCACTAGTAGACAGTTGTATATTCTAGTTGTAAGGTCCTTCTGGTTGTGCTGTGTAGGATGCCGCCTCACTGTGGCCTGATGAGTGGCCATGTCTGCACCCAGGATCGGACCCGGGAAAACTGGGCTGCTGAAGTGGAGTGTTCAAACTTAACCACTCGGCCATGGGGCCAGCCCCCTCTACTAATAAACATTTGTTTATTTCAACTAGATTTAGAAAAAATTATTTTCTTCAGATTTTTTGACATATAGTCAGGGGCTGGCCTTGTGGCATACTGGTAAGTTTGTGCACTCCCTCTTGGTGGCCCAGGGTTCACAGGTTTGGGTCCCAGGCACAGACCTATGCACTGCTCATCAAGTCATGCTGTGGTGGCATCCCATGTGCAAACTGGAGGAAGACTGGCACAGATGTTAGCTCAAGGCCAATCTTCCTCACCCTCCAAAAAAGAAAAGAAAAAGAAAAAAAGTGTAATCACTTATAGAGAGGAATGGTATGGATAGTTTAGAAAAGTTTTGGATTAAAAATAACAGATTATTAATTTATTCAAGAAATACTGAATGCCAGACACTCTTCTGGGTGCTGGGGATAAAGCAGTAGACAAAGCAGACAAGAATCCCTGCCCTCATGGAACTACATTCTAGTGTGTGGAGATAGATAATAAAGAAGAAAGTAAGGGGCCAGCCCCGAGGCCGAGTGGTTAAGTTCACGCACTCTGCTTTGGCGGCCCAGGGTTTCACCATTTTGGATCCTGGGTGTGGACATGGCACCACTCATCAGGCCATGCTGAGGTGGCGTCCCACATGGCACAACCAGAGGGATCTTCAACTAGAATATACAACCACGTATCGGGGGCGCTTTGGGGGAGAAGTAGAAGGAAAAAAAAAAAGATTGGCAACATATGTTAGCTCAGGTGCTAACCTTTAAAAAAAAAAAAGAAGAAAGTAAAATTTGTAGTCTGTAGCATAAACTGTCAAGATGGTAGAAGAACTGTAGGTGAGTTCATTTTCTGATATGATTTTTATTTTTTAAATCTTGATGTAGTCGAACCAAATTCCGCCATAGTCAGCAGTTATTTCCTGAAGGATCTCCTGGTGACCAATGGGTAAAGCACAGGCAACCACTGCAGCAAAAGCCATATAATAATCATTCTGAAACATCTGACCTTTTAAAAGCGAAGGTGAGTGATATACACCAAAAGATTTTCATAACTTTAGATCGTTTGACTTTGAAATGTATCTGAATTGGGGAATCGCAAATTAACAGTTGTGGAGCTCTGAATTGTCGATCCAAGGCTCCTCTCTTCCTGACTGATTTGAAGCAGGGCTGAGACTCCTTAACCGTTAAAGCTTCAGTGTAAATCCAGTGTAGCAAGTAATAGGAATTAACATCTGACTTTGGTGTGTGTACCACCAGTGAAATGGTCATTACTGTTTTGTATTCTAGTGTATGATTACACCACAATTTATTTATCCATTTTACTGTTAATGGGCATTTTGGTCTTTTCCAGTTTGGGGCTTTTACAAACGATACTGCTATAAATATTTCTGTCCATACCTTTGGATGAACACGTACAGTTCTTTTGGATATATATAACTAACAGTAGAATTGTTGGGTTACTGGATACGCCTGTGTTCTTGAGTATTTACTGTGAACAATATTCTCATGTAATTTATATCCCTAGCAAAATATATGAGAGTTCCAGTTGTCCACATTCTTACTAACCCTTGATATTATCTGTCTTTACTATTTGAGCCGTCCGTTTGGGTGCCACTCTTCCTTTTTTTTTTTTGAGAAAGATTAGCCCTGAGGTAACTGCTGCCAGTCCTCCTCTTTTTATTGAGGAGGACTGGCCCTGAGCTAACATCCATGCCCATCTTCCTCCACTTTATGTGTGGGACGCTTACCATAGCATGGCATGCCAAGCGGTGCCATGTCTGCACCCAGGATACAAACTGGTAAACCCCAGGCCGCTGAAGCGGAACATGTGCACTTAACTGCTGCGCCATCGGGGTGGCCCCAATTATTTTTAAAAAAATATACTGGGTTCATCAAAATTAATTGTGCATCAGAGAACTTATCACAAAAGTGAAAAAGACAACCCACAGAGTGGGAGAATATATTTGCAAATCACATATCTGATAATGTATTAATATTCAGAATATATGAAGAGCTCCAACAACTCAACAACAACAAAAAACCCCAACTAAAACATGGACAAATGACTGAATAGACATTTCTCCAAAGAAGATATACAAATGGCCAATAAGCACATGAAAAGATGCTCAACATCATTAGTCATTAGAGAAATGCAAGTCAGACCCACAATGAGATACTACTTCATACTCATTAGGGTGGCTATAGTAAAAAAATGGAAAATAGCAAGTGTTGACAAGGATGTGAGAAATTGGAACCCCTGTGCATTGCTGGTGGGAACGTAAAATGGTGCAGCTGCTGTGGAAAACAGTTTGGTGGTTCCTCAGAAACTTAAAAATAGAATTACCATATGCCCCAGCAATTCCACTCTTAGGTATATACCCCAAAAGAATTGAAAGCAGGGCCTCAAACAGATAACTTGTATACCAATGTTCATAATAGCCTTATTCATAAAGCCAAAAGGTGGAAACAGCTCACATGTCTGTTAACAGATGAATGGGTAAATCAAATATACATGCAATGGACTATTATTCAACCTTAAAATGGAATGAACTTGTGATACATGCATGCCACAGCATGGATAAACCTTAAACACATGCTAAGTGCAATAAGCCCACACAAAATTTGTATGACTCTGCTTATATGAAGTACCAAGAATAGACAAATTCGTGGAGACAAATTAACTTGAGGTTATCGGCTGAGGGACAAAGGGGAATATGGAGTTACTTAATGGGTACAAAGTTTCTGTTTGAGATGATCAAAAAGTTGTGGAGATAGATACGGGTGGTGGTTGCACAACATTGTCTATACTTACTACCACTGAATTGTACACTTAAAAGTGGTTGAAGTGGTAAATTTTATGTGTATTGTACCACAATAAAAAGTAAATACCAAGAAGAGTAGAATGAAATTGAATTAAAAATGTGTGGGAACATGAGTTTCTGGAAGTCCTATTTCCCTACCATTCTTTATTTAAGTTAGCTTGTTGTTTTCCAGCTATTTTAGGAACTCCTTAATTTTTTTGTAGGCAGAATATAAATAAATACATGTATTTTTATATTTTTAAAATAATAGTAAAAGTTGTTTTATTTATGCTGCTTAGTCAGTCGTCTTAACATAGCTGCCCTTTCAAGATCTTTAAAGACAAATTAATGCTTAAAAGTATTGTGTTTTAAGTTAAACTTAGAATTTTTTTACAGGAAAATTAAGTCATGTTAAATCAGTATAATAGCAAGATGTCTAATACTCTCTTTTCAGGTTTTAGGTCTAAATTTACAGGTAATGGCCCAAATTTTAAAAACACTAATCATCTTAGTTACTTGGTGTAAAAGAGATTATTAATTTAGAAGTGCTTATTTCTTTACTGATAGTCTTAAGCAGATTTTAGGGTAACAGCTGGTCACATCTGCTGCATAGTTCCCGTCTAAGAACTAAGGCCAGTGTGCTGCTTCAGCATTCCCTCACAGAGAGATTTGCTTTGACATTTACATTAGGTTTTTAAACTTGTTGCTCTCCCCTCTCCCTTTCTTTTTAAACACATGCATTGTAGACAAAATCTGTGAGCAGAAATGGGATAAGGCAAGAGGTGTGGAAAGATTCCTAGAGACCATTGTATTTGTTAGTTCATACTGTTAGAGGAATCTGGCTTTGTGAAGCACCATCTTCTGTAAGAAAATATATTGGTGTGGTGTGGTTCTTCGTTGTTTTAGGAAGGTTTTTGAGGGGCTTTGCTAAACTCTGATTCAACCAGCTAAACATATGCATAGGCCTATATTCTTTTGTCCTATTACATTATTCTATAGGTTTACATTTTATTTCTTTTTATTGGAAAAACAGAATCAAAGTCTGAGGGGAAATGGCAGAAAACAGTATCAAGACTCACCTAATCAAAAGAAAAGAGCAAATGGGGTCCACAGCCAGCCAGCCAAGCAGCAGAATCCCTTAATGGTAAGAGTTACAGCTCTCATGCTAAGAAGGCAGTTCATGGTTTTTAAGAGTGGGGTAAGGGCGTTGTCAAAGCACATTGAGTTGATATATTGACAGGATTTTTATGGAGTGAAATTGTGCACTATTTGCTCACTAAAAATCTCTTTGGCTACTCTCAATTACAGATTTACAACATTGATTTAATTGCATGTGTAATCTTTGCTTTTTTATGTGGGTATTTAAGTTTATTTTAATTATTAAAACAGTGTAGTCAGCCTTGCTTTCTAGAGCGAGTCCTTGGCTGTTGTTCTGTTTATATTTTTCTAAATAGAATGTGTATTATTTAGTGAAGTTAAAAGTTTGGAAGAACAGTGAAGTGTGTTTTTTTTCCCCTTTCAGTTGATAGAATTTAGAAAATAAACTAACAGCCGGTGCCATAGTTATTAGACTAGGCCTAAAAATAAATAACTGAGCATTTTGAGGCATTTACTTCATTCTTTTAGTCTGCGCTTTAGAAATTAATTCATAACTAATGGTCTCCTTGTTTATCTTTTCTGTAAGTCCTGATACTCGTATGTTGAATTTTCTCATTGTAGCTTCACAAATCTATTTTTTTTCTTTAACAGTGGGTGGTAAAAGTAATTTCAAGTTTTTAGTAAAAATATTTTACCTGAATTCCCTAGGTGGTGTTTACTTAATTTGGGGTGTATGGTTCTACTAGCAAACACATGGTAAAGATCAGTTTACTGTTAGACTACTTGTCCTTGACTATTACTATACTTTTTCTTGTCAGATTGGTAAAGATGAAAAGATGTCCAACTATGTATTATTGAGTGTATTGGTACCACTGAAAAATTACTAAGTGGTAGAACTTTCTAGAGAGTAGTTTGGTTATCTTGAAAGCCTGTGAAAAAGTTCTGACTTTGTTTCCCTACAAGAGAAATTTTAAAAATACTCACCCAATTACTCTTTTTAATAATGACAACATGGCAATAATCTAAGTGTCAAATAAGATAATATTACATGCAGTATTGTAGATCTATGCAGTAGACTTCCATATAGTCATTACAAATGATGGTATAGGGGCTGGCCCTGTGGCATAGAGGTTAGGTTTGGCACTCTCTGCTTTGGTGGCCCAGGTTTTCTGCTTTGGTGGTCTGGGTTCGCAGGTTTGGATCCTGGTTGCAGACCTACACCACTCAGCAGCCATGCTGTGGTGGTGACCCACGTATGAAGTGGAGGAAGATTGGCACAGATGTTAGCTCAGGGCTAATCTTCCTCAGCAAAAAACCCCACGAGAAACAAAAGATAGTATAGATTTGTATTTATTGTAAAAGGAATATGTTCACAGTATATTACATTTAAAAAATAGGTTATAGGGACTGGCCTGGGGGTGTAGTGGTTAAGTTCACACGCTCTTCTTCAGCAGCTAGGGGTTTGCTGGTTCGTATCCTGGGCGTGGACCTACACACCACTCATCAAGCCATGCTGTGGTGGCGTCCCACATAGAAGAACTACTAGAAGGACTTACAACTAGGATATACAACTTACGGGAAGAAAAAAAAAGGAAGATTGGGAACAGATAGCTCAGGGCCAATTTTCAAATAAAAAAGGTTCATAGAATAGTAATAGATATCGACTAATTCCATTTAATGTTACGTAATTATGTAAAAATACATTTGCACATAACTTTGTGGAAGAAAAGCTGGAAAGATACAGTGGAATGCTGATAGTAATTATATCTGGGTTGAGAAATGTAATGAATAATTCCCTTTATTTGGTGTTTCTATATTGTACATGTAATCAAGAACTAAAAAAAGTTCTAGGTTTAAAAAAAATCTAAAATGCCACTGTGAGAATGGGGATGGTGATTATATTCCTGGTTTAATTTTCTTCCTGAGAGATTTGATAATATATCTCCTCATTTATAATAAGTGAAATAACTGGAGGTGGTATGTTGTGTGTTTTTGTGTGTGTGTTTTTTTTAATAGAAATGTGAAAAAAAACTTCATCCACGAAAACTTCAGGATAATTTTGAAACAGGCAAGTCATTTCTTTTTAAATTCTTTGCCTGGTGGGATTTGGTTTGGTTTGGCCTAACCTTGATTTTAGTGTATGTGTGATGAACTGTGATGGATAAGCAGAAAGAGTTGCATGTGTTTTGTAGAGAGAGTTCATATATGTGATCAAGTGCTCCAAATATGAAACTGGCTAAAGTGAATTTATTTAAATAATCAAGATGAATTTATTTGCTCTTTCAGTGTGCTATTTCTTTTGTGTATGGCAAGCCTTGGTGCTGTGCATGAATATTGTAAATAAATACATATCACTTAAGGGTTGGTGGGGAGTAGAAAGAACCAAGTATTGTAAAGGTGAGGAGACCTCGCCCTCACCTGTATGTCGGGAGCACTAACTTCAGAAGAGGAACGTTGCCCCCCTTTTGGAGGTAATGATCAACTTTTTAGGGTGGTACTAAGGACAATTTTTATTAAAATGACATTTGGAACTTCTCCATCCTTACTTATGAAGACTAGGTGTGTGATCTGATTTAGAAAGTAATGCTGATTAATGTAGAAAGCTGTTTGGTAATACTGATTTAATAGATGTCATTTAAGAGTACAGTAGACCATTTTTTCTTAGGTGTTATTTTTTATTTATTTATTTTTTTTTTGAGGAAGATTAGCCCTGAGCTAACTGCTGCCAATCCTCCTCTTTTTGCTGAGGAAGACTGGCCCTGAGCTAACATCCGTGCCCATCTTCCTCCACTTTATATGTGGGACGCCTACCACAGCATGGCTTGCCAAGTGGTGCCATATCTGGATCCGGGCCACCAAACCCTGGGCCGCCGAAGTGGAACGTGTGCACTTAACCGCTGTGCCACCAGGCCGGCCTGTAGGTGTTATTTTGAATTGTATGAAATTCCCTGTGCAGTAGATATGCGTTTCTTCACCATGTAAATTTAAGGCTTTCATATAGAAAAGTCTAAGAAATGAAAAGCATTATAATCATATTTTCTTGCAATGCTGTCTATGATTTAAGCAAGATAAAAGCTATTTTATTTTATTTTTGAGGAAGACTGGCCCTGAGCTAACATCCATGCCCATCTTCCTCTACTTTATATGTGGGACACCTACCACAGCATGGGATGTCAAGTGGCGCCATGTCTGCACCAGGGATCCGAGCTGGCGAACCCCAGGCCACCGAAGCGGAGCCTGTGCACTTAACTGCTGTGCCACCGAGCTGGCCCTGATAAAAGCTATTTTAAAAGAGATGCTTTAACCCTATTTTGGGAAGTTCAGGTTAACTGTCAAGAAGGAGGAACTATCATTAGTTTATTACAGATAAGCTATGGTGGGTAGAAGTCCTCTGAATAGGATTTTTCTGGCCACCTTGGGTGGTGGGGACATGATAGGCTGATAGTTTAATTAACGTAAGTTCAGAAATCAATTATTTCAAAAAATCTTTATAAAGCCCTATGTTCAAGAACATTAAAGAAGGCACACTATAGCTCTGTATACCCAGCTTAGTTGGGCATAATATGGATATATAAAATTTTGAGTTTTCTTGAGAGGAAGTATAGATCCTTGTCCTGGGAAACCTCATTTCAGACTTTCTTTCTGCCTCAGCCTCTCTCTGTCTATTCCAAACCTACTTTCTTGGTAAGGTCCCTGCTCTACTTTTTTTGGTAAAAAAAAGGTCTGATAAGATGGAGTTTAGTCATGCTGTGATTTTGAAAATTTGTGTTTTTCTTTAGATTGATGTATTCCCTTAAGGTTGGTAAATTCCAGCTTTATTTTTCTAGAATTGGAATCTTTATAGATCTTAATTGTGGTTGGGATCTCTACAATGCTTACATTTGGATCTCTGTCAAGAAGCTCCCATTTTGTTGGCATAAAATACAAATATAGGAGGTAATCAAAGGTGTACCCATTTTTGAAAGCAAGTGAATATTAAGGATCTTAAAATAAAGACTGAGTTTAAGGTTTTGAATGTTTGTGTGGAAATGAGTAATCATAGATTAGAAATTCGGTTGAGCACCAGTTTAGGGAAAGGAAAATATCTTGGTGGTTCTACTTAGGTTAGATTTAGAGTGTGGGGAGAAGGATTTATACTGTACATAAATTCCTTGTAACGAAGGGTGAAGGGCAGTATTTAGTTTCTTACTAAGTTACTGAGCTTATTTATTTTGTTTTTTAAACAGATGCTGTGTATGACTTACCTTGCTCCAGTGAGGACCAGTTTCTAGAGCATGCTGAAGGACAGTCTATGGCATGTAATGGACATTGCAAGTTCCCCTTTTCATCCAGAACCTTTTTGAGCTTCAAGTTTGACCATAATGCTATAATGAAAATCTTGGACCTTTGATAGCAGCATATGTGTTGTGGAAGTCCCAAGATCAGGGACCTGTTGCATTTGAGTGGGTGTCTCTTTGAGCCTTACCTTTCTCAGGTGTTTTAAAGAAATGCAGGGAGGTAATGATGTTTCTGAAGAGATTGTTCTCTGTGCAGAAGAGAGAGTAAGAAGAAACATGAGTTTGCACTGTAAATGCAGTTATAACCTTTTATACAAACGAACCTTTTCAGTGTTTGGCTAATGAATTTAAGTTGCTTTTTACAGGGGCATTCTTTTCTGTGTGATTGTGGTTTTTGTTTTATATTCTGTTTAAGAAAATAGCATTTGAGTCATCATCAAGTAGCCAAGTTAATGGCAATGCTCCGTCTACCCATTACAGTGATTGCAATAATAGTTTTCCTTATATTGAAAATTTTAAAAGAAGCTTAAAACACACAATTATTAAATGAATACAAGAGCTGAAATGTCACAAAAGTCAAGATTGCAGGTCATCTGCTTTGGTGGCATTTTGCACATTTCTCTGCTTTTAATCACTTAGGTTCTCTAATCCTCCTCTGCTTGGAGTTTTGTTGAAAGGTTTTATTTAGAGCCAATACCCGCTATATAATGTTCATGTTCAAAATGAACTCTTAGCACTTCATTAAAGGACAAAGTCCTCAGCCTGGAGAGGGACTGAGTTGGTTGGGTGGGGAGTTGATGCTCTAATTTTGCGTTGTGCTGCATGCAGTCGGTGAACCTTTGAGACTGCTGGAGAGAGGGTAGCAGAGAGCATGGAGGCGGGGACCCAGCAACTGCTTTGGTCATGTCTTCACCAGCCTGCCACCAACCCTTTAGTATTGTACAATGATTTTGTTCTTGTGAAAATTTATTCTATATTACGGTTGTGTAAATATGTATGGAATACTGACATTATTAGGTTTTACATTGCATCTCAGTGTTGATCTCTGGAAACTGATGTTATATTAGCTTCCAATTTGCAGTAGTAGCAGAGACTGACACGCTTTTATTAACATGCTAAAGCCCCTGGATGATGGAGCGAGAATGAAAGAGGTATGCAATTTACCCAAGTACAAATAAAACATTTGACTGGGGAGGATAAGAACATGAAAGTAACGTACATAACTCACTCCCAGGAATGTGTTTTGCTCCTTTAGGAATCTTAAGTCCAAATAAGGACAGCAGTGTCCGTTTTAAGAAGGATTTCAGCTATAATTGAGGACAATCACCGGGACTTTCAGGGGGATTTAGTGTTTGGGCTGCTTCTGACCTCATTGAAGGTATTTCTTTGTTGGGGCGGGGAGGTGAGCACATGCATGCATGTGCATCTGTCGTGTGGGTTTTAAAAATCTTTCTTTTACATGTGGTATCCACAAAATGTATCTCTGCTTGTAAATTTTATTGTAGAAATCTTTATTCTGTATACGTAGCCTATTTAATAGGGATTCTGTTTAACCCAGTTGGACTTTCAAAAGAAGTGCTATGTAAGGAATTCACTTGCTATTACTTTGCTTTAACTTTTAAATGGCTTGATTTTAAAGGAAAAATTCTATTTATTAGTGAAAGTGTCACCCTCTTTGTGCTAAGCACGAGAATTCACAACTATAGCAGTGCGTTTAGAATTAGAATTCACAACTATAGCAGTGCGTTTAGAATTAGGTTATTCACAATCCTGCATCTTTTAATGTGACAAATTTGTCAATCTTTCTGTGACTTTTTTTAAAATGCATTATATGGTTGCGTTTGGAAGCTCTTACTGTTCTTTCCAGAAATGCAGTTGCTTTGCTTGGGTCTCCTTGAGCCATATTTATAGTTGGTCCTAGCATTCTAGATTTCTGCTAAATTGTTAAGGGAGTGAAAACTTAGTTTGCCTGGCAGGTAAATCATTTTCACTCATTGACTGTCATCTGGAAGCCATTTAATTTTTAGAGATTTTGTATGTGTTTTTTTCTTTTTGAATGAGTACTTTGGTCAGTCCTTCTGGTGCTTAGAGTTGGAGTTTTCAGCTCTCATTACTAAAGCAAAAGAGATTGGAGTTCGTTACCAGAAGTAGGTCCTGTAATGGTGTTGAGCCTTTTCAAGAACCAACAGATTATTTCTTTTCGATTGCAGTAGTTTAACTATGGTTAAATGTTATTGCTGTTGTGCTGCTTCATTTAATGCACTGTGGAACAGGAAGGGGATTGTTGGGATGGGGTTTTGGTAACTTGAGGCTTTTAGCTGTCTTGACAGTTTGAGATAAAAAAGAAAGTTAAAAGATGTAAGTTAAAGTTGATGTGTGTGATGTGACTTAACTATGCAGAAAATGTCTGAGTTGGATGTACCTGTTTTATGCACATCTGCTATACGTATTCCCTCGAACCTGTCTATTAGTTTCTCAGTGTTCAGGTTCCCTTGAGAAAGGCCATGCTTAGCACAGAACTGGATTTCTCCTTTGAGAAATTTTAGCATGGTTTGAAGAAATCAAGTGATAAAGGTGTGTGCTGAATATGCAATAATTTACTTCTGTGTGCTGCATTTTAAGAAGCTAGCTGAGAAGAGTAGTTGAGTTAGCTTTGTTATGTTTTACGTCTTCGAGAGAGAAATAAGTCTTTGAATCTATTTTTTAAATGTTCTTATGTTCCAACCTTATATGTTCCAAGGTTCGGTGCACTGTGAATCTTTTATTTTTTAAAATTTTGTAGGTGCTTTTATGTATAACTAATGATTTGTAAGATGTTAAGTGAATTGTTTGTGTACTTAACCATTATAATCCAAAAGATAGGGTGTGGTTTACATGCTTTCAAAAGTTTTTGTTAAGAAATAGTAAATGACTGGTTTTAGGATTTCAAACAGTGATGCTCTCCTGAGACATGAGTATTTGGAGAAGTCTGAGAGCCTAATAGAACTCTTCTAGCATGGGTGAAATTTGATTTGAAGATGTTTGAAAATTAAGTTGGATTTTCATATTAATATATAAAGGCAAGTCTCCTACGCTGTCAAAGGAATTGTCACTGCTTGCTGCTTTCAGCTTTGGATATCCTTATTTTTCTATTAAATATCAATTAGTAAGTACAGATAATGAAGATGTATAGCAAAATTTAGCAAAAATAATTTTATGCTATAAGATTGAGTTGGTACTTTGTCTTTTAAGGCTTTAGTAGTTTATGTGTAATATCAATTAAAAACTCAAATCTAAGTGAATACCATCCTTCCACAGGGGTTAAATGCTGTAAAACTCAACATATTGTGACGGTCTTTAGAAAAGTTCAGGTCTGAGTGCATATGTGCATTAAAAACATTTCATTACCTATTCCCTCACATAGCTTTTTTTTTCTTTTGTCTCCGACAGTAAACTTGAACAGTAAGGAGCAAAGTGAATAAAACAAACTAGACTTTTTGCTAAGTTATTTTTCTGTTATGATAACATCTCTTGGTTTTTATCTTTATTTTGTTTTGATTGACATCTATTCTGTGTATTCTCTCAGGCAATATTTTCTTTGCATTTTTAATCATAGTTTTAAGGTCAGATTCATTAACATTTTTCTGATCGAAGAACAATAAGTCTTACCTAGTAATTTTAACATGGATTATTTTCTAGCCTGGGAAGGGGGCTCATATATATTGTTGTAACTTTAGGTTAATGATAAGTAAGACAAACTCTTGTTTTGTCTGAAGGTATCAATATCCTTTACCTTTAAGACCTCTCTCCAGGTAAACAGGTGTTAGTAAAACAGCAGTTTTGTTAAACCTTATTCCTGATAGCTTGGTAAAATCTAGCTAGAGTTCCTCATTTTGTATTCTGTTCTAAGACTTTAAAGTGCATTTGTGTAGTTGCCAAAAATTCTAAAAATGAGATATGATGGGCTTTCTTAGCATCTTTTTCTTCTAGAATTGAGTTGCTCTTGAAGTTTGTACTTCTGTGTCACAAAGATGGTGGATTGCAAATAGGCAGTAAAGGTTCTGTCTGCTTTCAAAGTAGAGTTCTGGATTGCAGTTTCCAAAAATATTATAGGTTGTTGTTATAGAACAAAACTGCCTTGAAGGGGGAAGATAACTATAGTTGCTGAGAAGAGAGTGCATGAGGAAGAAATTTTAGAAGATAAATCATTTCTTGAGTGCTGTATGATATACTAGGGAGAAATGTGATCATTGCATAGCCCAAGCAGAGTCTAATATATGTGGCCATTACCAAGCATTTTCTAGCTCTGGATAAAGTTAATTTTTTCTAAATACGGTTGCCATCAATCCAGTAAATCTAAAGTAATTTTTCTCACTTGAAAGACCAGTGTTTGGGAGTCTGGTCCTTCTCCTGTGCTGATGCTTTATAACTCCAGCCACACTGAGGTGCACTTTCTTCTGGAAACATAAACCAGAACACATGCAGCCATAGTCAGGTGTTTTGTCATTCACTTCATGTGGTAGCTGTATATTTGTCCTGAATGGTGGTCCATTCCTTTCAATCTAGTTTTCTTGTGACAAACAGTTTACTATTGAAATAGTAGTTTATAGCTTGGGAAAAGAGTAAAGCTACCCCTCTTGCACGGGAGTGGACTTGAAGGGCTGATTTCCACCAGCTTAGTTGCTCAGACTTTAACATAAAGTACAAAGAAGTGTAAATCAAAAACTATGATAAAGTTTGGAAGTCTTGTCTTGAGAAATGTTCATAATTGAATCTTTAATCTGGGTCTCCAGGTTAATGAAATCACCAGTTAAGAGATTCCATTTATCTTGTGTCTTCTGTGGTTAGTGGAGGCGATAGTCTAGCTATGGTACCAGCTCGAAAGCACAATCTAAAAGGAACTAACCCTAACAAGATGCTTGCATTAGCTGCGTAGTGTCGGTCAAGGGTGCTCTGGGGAAAGGAATTGAATTCAGAAATTAGCTGCCTTTGTTTGTAACTTTGTCTCACATGGACTCTCCTCTTAAAGTAGACTTTAGTCCTTTCGTCCAGTGGAAGAAAAAGACCCTGAACATACATTTGCTGCTTTTTGGTGGGAGGGTTCTTGCGGGTGGTTGCGTGTTGTTTTGGCTTCTGTCTTTCGAGTGTCATTTGAAGACCTATTGTTCCTTTATTCTTTTTCTTGCTGTGACTACCCAGGAAGAGGCCATTGAGGCCCACCCCCTTCTGTGGAATAGTTTTTTTCTCTTTATTGTGCTGCATCCTATGCTGATTCTCCTGCTGTGGGAATTTGTAAGTGGTGATCATATCTTGCCTTCCAGAGATGATTTCACTTTGACCCTCGGGCCACAAGCCGATTGGAGGGTTGTGGAGACCTGTGCTGTTTTGAGTCTCTCAATGCATGTAGCTGTCAAATTGGTTTGGGAACAAAGAAAATTTCTGTGTGGTTCTAGGGCGAGATGGGCAGTGTTCTGCTGATTCTCAGTCTTTGAGAGGTCTTACTTAACATTCTTAGGTTGTGGACTTCTTGAGGTAGAAAATAACATTTTAATTTAATCTACTTTTAATTCATTGAATCTGAGGTTCTAAAACAATCTATAGCTACAAACTATGGTGTGAAACATTTTGGGCACAAATCTACATTGTTAGTCATTTCTCAAACTTTAAGAAATTAGCTAGTTCTTTGTAAAATGATGGCTTATCATGCTTTGTGATATTTAAGAATAGACTATGGATGGCAGCAAATGAGAGCAAAGTAAAGGTTCTCAACTGAATGAAATTTAGGAAAGTAATGACTGTTCCTCAGCAGTTTGGTTGGTTAGATGTGTTAATACTTTTGGAATGAATGCGTAGCAGTGGACTTGCACTCTTCATGGACTACACATAGGATATGCACTGATAGAAGAGCACAAAAGACCTGTCTGCCAGAGTTTGTGCGTTTCACTACTGTCCGAGGGGCACTGCTGCCTCTTCTGTTCATTCTAGGTTTGTGTTTGCATCTTGCACAAGTATCTTTTAATTTCAAATGCGAGTATCCAGAGAGCTGAGTCTTTAATTTTACTTTTTTGCTCATATTTCACTTGCAAGTTAGGACAGAAGACAGCTAACCTGACTTCCATTTTATAAATAATACGGACTTTTTCTTCAGGAACAAATAGGGAAGGAAAATAACACCGTGAACTATTTTGCATATATATATATTTGTGTATGTATGCACATACTATATATATACACACACATTTTCTTGTAATTGTTTTTGAAGTTTGCTTATTAGCTTAATACCTTATAAAAATCATCTTTGTTGACTCATACAATTCATTTTAAATTTTAAGTTTTAATGAAAATTTAAAACAATCTTACTTCAGAATAAAATGATTAATCAAATAGAATTATAGTTCATATATTAGCTAACTTAAGTGAAATCCTTTTATGTCAGATTGTCTTTCTTCTAACCAAAATGAGGGCATACAGTTTAGTTTGGATGGGAAAGAGAATAAGAACTGATATCTTTTTATACCCTGCCTATTTCCAAAACAAGATTTGAAGTGTCTTTTATGCTGTGGAGACTAGGTGATGTTCATGGAAGATATGTAGTCTTAAAACAACTTTCTTGGGAGTAGGTTTTAGTCTGAAAAAGGTGAAGATATTTATGCTGAGTCATGTTAAATTTTATTATTTGGGACCTACAAACGCTGATAGAAAAAATGGATGAAATGGTTTCACTAAATATATGATATTTGAGAAAACTGGACTTGAGTAAATGCTAACTAAATAGATTTGTTAACAGTAATCATCTTTGTCTTAGGTGAAATGATTTAATTTTTAATTTTTGCTTTAATTCTAGCAGCATTTTATTTCCCTTCTAGGGCATTTTAATGTTTAGAGAAAGACTGTATAAGTAAATTATCCGAGTGATTCTGTCTATCTAGTAACGAAGTTCTTGGTGCTTGTTTTGGTTGCTAACCATTTAGGGAGAGCAGAAAAGGAACCCCAAAATACCTGTTGGGTTCACCTTGTAGTGATGAGAATTGATACCTTTAGAGTGGATTTATTACATTCTGGCTGAACAGTAGCTTTGTGTCTTTCCCTCAGGGTTAATGAAAGGATAAGGACTGATTTTCACTTATACTGGGTGTGACTATCATAAATAAAGGATTTCCAATGACTCTTGTTTAGGAATTGGGAATTTAAATGTTTGCAGGATTACTGCACTTCCAAAGTGGACTAGAAATGCCAGCTGTACTCTCCACTGAGAAAATGAACAAAGTCCTAACAGTTACTACTCTCTTTTTGATGTAAATGACACCAGTTTAGAACTTAAAAACCTTTTATCTTACAAAATACGATTTGAATGATAGGAGGTTTCCTTTGTATTTCAAAACATTTTTACAATTGATCATTAAAATATTGGCTTTCTATAAAAATATCGTGTTTAAATTTAGACTGTTTGTAGTGCAATATCAATAAATTTTGCTGCTTGGGCAGTTTTAATTACTACCTTAACCTGGTTTCTGCTACTGTTGTTATTGTAGGTTCCAAGTTGCTCATATTTTGGTTGCATCTCTTTGGACCAATAAAAAAATGACAAGTATGGGGGCCAGCCCAGTGGCACAGCGGTTAAGTTCGCACGTTCTGCTTCTGCGGCCTGGGGTTTGCTGGTTCGGATCCCAGGTGCAGACCTACACACCTCTTCTCAAGCCATGCTATGGCTGGCATTCCACATATAAAGTAGAGGAAGATGGGCATGGATGTTAGCTCAGGGCCAGTCTTCCTTAGCAAAAAGAGGAAGATTGGCGGCAGATGTTAGCTCATGGTGAATCTTCCTCAAAAAAAAAAAAGGTATGAGATAAGGTATGTTTATATGATAGGAAGAAATAGTAACAGGTAGAGTGTCTCTGTGAAAGTGAAAATAAAGAATTGGTATATGTTTGCCATCTCAAATAATTAACAATTTGGTTGTTGCTTTAAAGTAAGATTACAGAGTGAGTGAGTTAGATACATAAAATCCAACAATTCTTAAATTTGTACTAGTACCATTTTTTCCCAAACAGAATGCTTGACAGTCTTTGATCTCAGGGGAGAAAGAAATAGATTCTTTTCCACTAGCGACCTCAGCTATATAATAGTAATTTTTATTTAAGAGAGTCACCAAGATGTGATATACTCTTACTGTCAAAGGTACTCTGCTTTGATAGTGAGAACTGACAACATTGCAGGAATATTCTTCTAACAGACGTTGCACAGCTGCTTGCCGTTCTTTTATGTAGTCGTGTATGACTTCCTTGCAGTTCCACTTCTTGATCTTATTCCCTGTTTCACTGATTTTGAAAAGGCAGCCATATAGAAATTGGTGATAAATGAGGTTTCTTTGGCTGTTGGCTGTTTTGACCTAACAGAGTCTGTCTTCTCGCCCTCTGCTTTGACTAGGGCCGATGATTTAATGTGAAGCATCACAGGTTTGATGTTAGACAAATAGTATTGCAGAAGGACAGCCTTACCCTTTAATGAACACAGTTAAAGTACATTATGGAATTAGAAATATTTATTCAGAATATAAGAATGTTTGTAAAATATTATAAATGTCTCTGTATAAATAAATGGAGTTTTTTTTAAACAATTCTATATCAAATAACACAAAGTAGCTATTTTACAGCAGCTAAAACTAAAGGCATCTGGAAACATTTAAAGCATACAAGTGAAGAATCTAAAAAATTACAAGGTATAGTACAGTGTTAAAGGGCAACTTTAAAATGAGACTTTCAATACAAACAGTAGAACAATACTGACAGATGCAAACTTAGTCACATGTGCTTTAATAACTGACAGTACATTCAAGCAGATTTTTCTAATCAAGTGGTTTAAAAGCACGTTTTCAAATAATAGGAAACTTAAATCTCATGCAAAGTAAATAATTTGACACTATGTCTAAAAACTGATTAGAAATAGAAAAGAAGTGAACATGTTTCATTATCTTTGCATTAGGGTCAAACAAAAGCAGATTATTAGGGGCTCTCATTCACTTGGCGGTCCTGCAGTGAGCACTCTAATACTATGAGTTGTACAAACAGAACATCTTCCACATGGATTTGATTTGCAAAAAGCACACAAGTGAATGGAAGAGCAAGAGCAACTAACTAAGCAGGTCATCAGTGTGAATGTGGAGGGATTTTGTATATAGCTTGCTCTGTTCTGCTCAGCTGACATTTCATATGATCAGTGGATGAGTGATTTGTAGCCGCCTTGACTATGGAAAAATCAAGTACTACTAGTCAAGGATATGGTTATCCAATAGGAGTTGCTGTTCCTGCGACAATGATTTCTTATCTTGGTCATGTACAAAATCTCTCTCAGATGCAATGTGTTGGAGAATTTATCCAACATGACTCTCAATCAAAAACATAATTGTTGTATGTGAAACAAACTTTCTCTACAGAGGAATTAGCAAAACAACAATGCACAAACGGCTGGTATTCAACCTGTACTCTTTCACTTGTTTATATTGTAACAGCCACTGGTGCTCAGTGATGCTGTTGTGGCAGCAGCCAGCATTCCATTAATTGATAATTCTGATTCCAGTTCTAAAAAATTAGTGATTGGCAGCCTAAGGCATCTATTAGTGAATACAAATGTAGTTAGGAAGTAATTTCAAATGTGTGAAACAGGAGGAACTTCACAATGCCATAGGTTCAGAGCTAATGTCAGCTTGGCCTATACAAACCCAAGGTTTCAGTACCTAGAATAGGATTTGGATAAACTTTAAGAACTGTGTGTGCAGCAAAGACTTAATTTTTGTTTTATCACAAGTTATGCCTCTCCTCCAAAGTAGTGCCTAGCTTGTGAGCACTAGGGAGTTTGTAAGCCTCAGTGAAAGGTGGTGAGTGTATCATTTCTTGTCAAATAGGCCACTCTACTGGATAAACAGAAAAATAACTGCTGTGTGATTTTTTTTTCAGAAATTTTTATAGCGTTCTGCAAAGCTGTCACTTACTGCAGAAAAAACAAATGTTACTTATGTTTCCCCCCTGCCCCCCAAAAACCCTTGGCAACCTAGTCCTGCATCCTAATTAAATTTAATGCAGAAATTTCAATCAGAGAATTCTTCCCCCTTTTGGCCTCTAAACTTTCTAACTATAGCTGTGTTTGTTCCATCTAGAAATAGGTGCAGCTGTAAACTTAGTGAACATGATCTTTTTGCTTTAAATAGTTTCATGGGTGAGAGACACTCCCAGTTATGCATTTGCAACTGGCTTAAAGCTTTATTGGAGCCTTATGACTTTCAGAAGTCATTAATAAAAGTTTGGGTGTTTTCTGTGGTCTTGATGTGTTTCTCATCACTTCACTTAAAACATGGGCATCATACCCCAAACTCTCAAGAGCTGTGTTAAGATAATTGATAGAATTAAAAAATAATTGCAGGATAATTTTTGTGGGCCATAGGAGACACCTTCAGAAGGGAACAGGCAACTATGGAGGTTCTTAGGCAGTCCAGCGCAGGTCAGATAACTGGGGCATTTTTTCACTTAAAATAATGTAATCACTATGCAGCTAGGAACTAGGAGACTTTCAAATAAAGTTTTTCTTAGAGAAGTAAAATCCTTATTAGCCTCATCCTAACAGTTTTTAAGAAAAAGCCTTATATAGGCTCTAATTTGGACTGCCTTTCTGGAGTAGTGGAATGTCAAGGCTCTAATTTAGACTTCTCTGAGGTCCCTATAAAGTATTGCTGCAGGCTCAGAGGAAGACTTAGTAAGAAGTGCATGTATCTCAAAGGAGAATTAAGCAGTTATGTTTAACTGGCACTTAATTTTTTATTAACCTAACATTCCAGTTTCAGGCACCATGGATATTAACTTCAGAAACCTGACGTGCCAGCAGTTGAGTGTGAATATGAAACAGTTGATTATGTGCATTGGCAATGATGAACCATCTAGTATCTATCTCTCTAGGGCAAGAGCATGAGAGAGAGGGTGGGCATGATAAATCTCAGCTGTCTGATCACAGAAGGTGCTTAATCATAAATAACTTTGGATGTAGGTCTCAAAGGGGAACCTTATGGCCTACAAGTCCATGGTAGTTTGGGTAGCTGGTGCACATGGGGTTTTGACAGAACATCAGATCCAGGTGGTAGGCCCACACTTTGATGGCACTGCAGCTACAGACAGAAGTCTCTTGCCTGTGATTTTTGCCTCAATTCAGCTCTGGGAAATATACTCCGAGGGAACTGTGAAATGGATCCTTTCTTGCCATGCCCATGTCTCTAAGAGTCAAAGACTGAACTCTGAACAGAGAACGTGACTGCCCAACAGAGATAACCACTGAGGAAATTGGAAGAAAACAAAAATAGGAAATTCTGAAAGGTTTTTAACCTCATACAAGTTAGACTCAAGATCATTGTTTACCCCGATGGAGATGTTAATATAAACCAGCTCCTATTTAGAAAGATAGATTCAGGTGATAAAAAAGGAAAGTGATCCAGGCACCTGCAATCATTTATTTAATCAATGCAGTTTTAGGAGGCCCCACAATTAGCATAACCAAGTGCCTGCTGGTTCACCTTCAACAAGGATTGTATCTTAGGGAGTATATTTGAAAAATACAAGGAAAGGAAATTGACTACTTAATAGCTTTTTTGGTCTGCACATACATAAAGGTAACAGTTTCGCTGGGGAAATAGTTTTCACCCAGTCACCACATATTTAAAAGTATTATGTTGAAATAATAAACTCAAAATGAGGCTAGGTAGGATGAGTAATGGAGGAGCGGAGACTTCCCAGGTGTGAGGGAGTTACCTGATCCTAAAAGGGTGGGTTCTCTGTTTTAACTTGGAGCAAGAATGGTAGAGAGAAGTCAGCAGACAAGATTTTATACCTGCATCAGCCATACTTCTCAGTGTTGGTAAAAATGAAAACTGCCTGTTTTGATGCCTGATCAGTCACAGAAGAGAAAGCCATGAATGGTTTCCCACCTTGCACATCCCGGTTTGCTTGGGGAAGGACATTTCCCTAGGCAGCCTGGAAAAATGGAGAAAACAATGATTTTTGTCTACTAAACCTTTTGTTGCACATACTTTTCAGCCAAAACATTTTCCTTGTGACAAAATGAAACTATCCAAAGAATAAAAATTGATTAAAAAAAAATCACAAGAACCAACTTTGATAAAATGATTCATAACAGAAACAGAAGCCAGTGGCTACATTCACAGTGATCAAAGCACCCAAAAGCTGGTCCTTCCAGAATGCTACCAGTTGATTTCTTTTGAAGATGGGGCAGCCGTCACTGCTGGCATGAGAAGAAGGGTGGTTGCTTTTGGGCTAGAACTGCTTTGTTCTCCATGGTGGTGGCTGGAGTGTCCTTCCCCATTGGGCAGAAGGCTGAGGAACTCATATCATGCTCTCTGAAGACAGAACTTTTAGCTCATGGATGTGGTTAATGCAGTGACCTGGACATAAGCAAAACTTTGTGAACTGTGGCATTGGGACCCATTTCTCATAGGGGACTTTGGGTGGATTTTCAGGTGCTACACAATAAATGGCAAGTGGTCCTTTAAAATGTGTCAGCGTAGGGCAGCTACAGAAGACTTGAAAGACAAAGCGAAACAGTGATGCTTATGGTAAAGGTTAAAAGGTTACAGTAGAAGAGGAATAACGAATTTAAGGTGAAAGAGCTTCCTGAAAGAATTCAGGTACTTTAGTCCTGCCCAGCCCTGTCAGCATTTTGCTTGAAATTTAACCTGTTTAAGCACCATATGCTAATCATCACCATGTCTTGGGGTGGGGGGGGATAAAAGAGGCCTCAACACCCATTCCCTCACCCTGTGCCCTTCCTGACAGCAGGAGCGAAGTCTTGAACTGGCGGTTCAGTAGCAATTTCTTAAATAGGTGGAATCAGCCTGCGAAACATTCAGTATCTACTCAGTGTCCTGCCTCTTGCCCTTAGAGAAACAAAGGCAGGTCCAGAGCTACATATGTACTCTGATTCATGCAGAACAGCAATTACGTAGTGCCCTCGGGTGGGGGAAAAGTACTAATTATGCTCCTCTGCTCTTGAGAAAACTCCTGATAAAATTTTAGTTCCACTACACATATCAACAGGATTCTCTCAGCAATTATTCTTGACTGTTAGTAAGGCTCCACTGGGAAGGGGAGATTCCAGAGTCAAAAGAGAGCTCCCTTCCCAGCCCTGCCTCCACATTGAGAGGTGAAGGAAGTTTTCATTCTCCCATACAGAATTGTTCAGGAGCAGCCCTGGGGTTTCTCTACCTGTAACTTCACTCTATCTGGGACTGTAAGGAACACCTGTGTACCATCCTGTAAGCCACCTCCCAGAACACCTGAGTGATGGCCTCTATCTTAGAGTTGATATGTGGGACATGAAAATCAAAGCCTGTTGCAATAAGCAAATCAGCAGTTCTTCTAGATGCTGAAGACATACACACCCCTGTTTTCCTCTGAAAGAGAAGGAAAGAGGAGAAATTGGGGATGTCAAAGATAAGAGAGAAGACTGGACAATCTTACAAAACAAATGTCTGGGATACCACTGGTGCACAACCTCCAGAACAGAACAGGTGGGAGAGCGACAAAGCCAGTGCTGAAAGCAGAAGCAAGGCCTGCTGAGCACGGCACATGAGCGAGTATTTCCACACTGCCCGTGGCCCAGGAGGGGAGGAACAGGGTCCTCTGGATACAGTCTACACTGTGTCACCAGGGCCACTCGCCTCTGGGGCTGAGTTCATGGCACTCCAGTGTCCAAGTGCTCATCTACCTGCCAATCTTCCCTTTTCTCACTCTCCCAACAGGTACTCTGTCCCCTGGAGCCCTTCTCTCCTTGGTGACCTGCTATAGTTTAGCTTCCATAGGCAGAACTTTGGTGCTCAAGTGCCGATTAAAGTGAAGTTTCATTGGTATGCGGCCTTGAGTTCTCCTCCTCCAGCAGAGCTATTCTTTGCTTGAGCATCCTCACTTGGGTCTCGTGTCTCTCCACCATGGCCATCATCTGAGACTCCAGCTTCTTCAGTTTGTTCTGATGCTTCTTCTTTGCTTTCTCATAGGCAGCCACCAGGTTGCTATGTGGAAACAGAGGGAAATGAGAAGGATTCATCCTAAGGAACATCGAGACACACACTGTCCTGTTCCCTGGATAACTAGGTCCACTGAGCACCACTCTGAAGAAACTAGTCACTCAGCCTCTTCAGTAAGAATCTGAAATCAAGTTGTCATTTCAGCACTCAAGGCCAATCATCTCTTGGCTTAACCATGAATAATTCAGCCTGACTGCTAGAGGCTTGTCAGTAACATATCAGGAGGGGTGTAAACCAACAATCCAAACTAGCCCCATCCAAAACAGATAAGCAGAAAAGGTAGCTGAATTCCAGAAACTTGTCATTTAAATACAAGCAGTGAGTCAGTCTGCTGTTCCATGGCTGCCCGCAACAGGTGGTCAAGTTACAGGAGAGTGTTCCTCACAAACAGCAGTCTAAGTGACCTCACCCAGGAGGAGGGTGGAGATGCCCCCATGACTTCCCTTTATGCTTTGGGCTGGTGGGATTCAGAGCACACAGGCCATAAGCTAATGCTGCCAGCCGAACATGGAACACAAGCCTCTCTGAACTGTCCCCAGTGGGAGCGCAGAGAGAAGACGTCAGTGGGTGAGCCCAGGGCTAGGTAAGTCCCGATACCTTCTCTGGTCCAAAACAGCACCCCAAATACCTTCCAGGTACAGTCAGGTTCTCCAAGGGTGGTCTGAGGACCAACCCTCAGGGATTCCCAAAACCCCTTCGAGGGCCATCTGCGAGGTCCTTTATTTTCTAACTACAGATCTGCATGAAGCTGGGTTTTCTTGATATATTTCAAAGCAATATATTGCCTATAGAAGCAATGTGAGAATCTAGCTGTTTCCTATTAAACCAGACATTAAGGAGATTTGCAAAATTGTAAAAATAGTGCCACTCTTCTAATTTTTTTGAAAACTAATTTTTTAAATAAATGCCATTTGTACTACATGTAGTGAATTTATTGTTTCTTATAAACGAATTAAAAACTTTAAAAAACTTATCTCAGTTTTAGTTTCTAAAATGAGATTTAACAATAGATAAATAATGTATAAGAACAGAACTCTTTGAGGTCCTCAATTTTTTAAGAGTGTAAAGGGGTTCTGAGCTCAAAATGTTTGGGACTGCTGTCTTAGAGCAGTGCTCCCTAAGGTGTTCCATCAAATATTAAATGTTGCTCAAATAAAAGGTTCTGTAGTCAATTTTGTTTGGAAAATATTGGCTTAAACACAAACATTAAAAAAAAATCGCTTTTTTGTATGACTTCTCAGAACCTTTATTATATGAAGTGTTAAAGGGGGACCACAGTATGCTGCATTTCCCAAACACATCTGGCTCAAAGACTCGTCTTCATCAAGCATTTCTCAGGTTTCTATGGAACACTTTGGGAAATGCCGCCCTAGGGAAGACCAAGCTCTCCACCGGGGCAGGTGAGGACTCACCATTCTCTGGAGTTGGTTCCTGGCAATTAGGGAAATGTCCTCCCTGATGTAGGAGTCCAAGTACCATTGGGAATCCAGGAAGAGAGATCTTACCTGTTCGCTCGCTTTAGATCATTAACAAACTCGGCTGATTGTTGGTGTCGGATTTCACTGCTCTTGGTGAGTCTTTCCAAGGCACTCACCAACTCTTGAACTCTGGCCTTTAACTTCTTTTCTCTGTATCAAGGAGAGACAAAGCATGCCATGAGTAACTTGAGGTGATGGTGGAGGTGGCTACTACCCTGGAAGGGTGGCAGTGAAGAAGGAAGATTTACCCTGTCAGGTCAAAAGGCAGGAGTATGAAAAGGAAGGTGTGAGAGGGCACAAGAGATCCCCCGCAGCAGAGCCAGAGCACCTCCCCACTGCATTCTTGAAAGCCCTTTGTGGCTGCTTCCTTTACTGGTAAGGGCCCTTTAGAGATCTAAGTATGGGTCACAAAGGAACAGACAGGAAGTTGTTTCTCATCTTCCAGATGGGGAAACTAAGCTTGTCTAGAAGTTCCTTTCTGCTGTGAGCATACCACATGCTCAGCAATGAGTGCCGCCTCGCCACACTCACCCCATCCTGGTCTCCACACCTTTTCCAAGTATGCTAAGCATCTCCTGAACCACTCAGGATTCAAGAGCAGAAACCTCGGGTCTGGGTGGCCTACCTTGGACAAGTCCCTACTCAGTGGAAATCAATGTGATCCTACCTTGAAAAAAAATGAAAAGGAGGTGGTGGTGGTAGAGGGAGAGAAATTGATATTCTTCTCATTTTAAAGGTCCTTGTTCCCCTTGAAACTATTCAAGTTATATTCGCACTTTCATTTGACTCCCCTACTCCATGGCTTCAAATTCCATGGGCTCTTCACTATCACAGTAATCCAGGCTAATTGACTTAGGAGTCAGTTATGGGAGGTTTCTAGTGTGCACTCAGCTTACTGCCTCCCTCTAATTCCCAACAGAGCACAAGACCCAGGCAGAAAAACTAATGACCATCCTCCTCTCTCCCAGGGTACCCCTGTGACAGGCACAGCGTCCCACTCAGCACAGTCAGCCAGGATCTGTTGAATGTCCTGCTCTCAGGAGGCTCCCCTGCTGGCACGCTGGCTCTAGGGTGGCAAGGACCTTATTTGGTTTGGTTCCCCAACATATCGATCCCCAGTGCCAAGCACCATGCCTGCATGACAGCTTCTCAGTGACAATAGTTGTTAAAACAGCTTCAGAACAACTCACCGAAGGAGGTTGATTCCTTGGAGCATACCAAGAAACAAGTTTTATGGAAGAAATTCCTCTAAAAATGACTCATGAAGGTGTGTGGAATGTAAATGAGCACAAGGGTTTGGAAAGCAATTGGCAGTATCTAGCAAAATAAAAAATGAACACATCCCTTGACAAAGTGACTTGATTTTTCTTACAGAAACAGTAGGGGTGAAGGCTCCTAAAGATATATGAGATTACAGTGGGATTCACTTCAGCACTGGTTACAGCAGCTAAGAATGGGAAACAATGGGACTGGTGAAATTAATGAAGGTCAATGGTTCTACTGAAATGCTCTGCAATGGTTTAAACAACGCAGATGGACTTGCACTGGCACAGAAGGGGGTCTGATATACTGTCAAGTGAAAAGGGTGAGTTCTATTGGATGCCACTTTTTGCAAAAACAACTAAAAATCTGAGTGTGAATAGCTGATATACTTTAGACCAGAAGGCTAAACATCACTCAACAATGGTTAACTCTCGAAAGGGGGATGACAGAAGCCTTCATTTTCTACTTTACTCACTTTTGCATTGCTTGAAATTTTTGTAATTGTGTATGCTTTTTGTAAAGTATGTGAGATGAGTCTCAATGGCTATGCTTCCTGTAGGAAGGGCGTGGGAGGAGGGTGACCTGGGGTGGAGCACTCAGGTGTTCAGATGGTTCAGCCCTTCTGGCTTTTCAGATCTTTCACATTTCTGCCTCCAGCTACTCTTAAGTGCAAAGTCATGCTTTCCAAACTTAATGAAGAAAAGAATTGCAACACACAAATCCAGGCCTGCTTTTGTGAGTGAGGATGGAGGGAGAAAGATTTTTCTAATCGAAGCCTAACAACCAGCCCTGAGGTCCTGATGATTCATCTTTCTTCAGCAAATCCTTCCACCTGCCCTGAGGAAGCAGGAGCCAGGGCTTGCTGCAGAGCCTTCCAGCAAGTGTCTCCCACTTTGCTGAGGAATGTGGCTTTGTCCCGGGCCCTAGAAGCCACCAGGAGATCTCCTTGGATCTGGCTGCATTCCCTACTGGAATCCTGAGCGGCACCATTTCCCACCAGAAGCGGGAATGCTGTCCTGGGAGGGCGGCTCCTTTCCTCACTCCCTCCCCAACCCATCCTCTTGTAACCAGTTCAACTGACCCCATTATCAACAGAACGATTAAGAATTGCCTTTCCAAAAATCTGCAAAGTCATGTAGCTAGAGCAGGCCCAAAAGAAGAAATCTTAACCTGCAATGACCTCGGGACCAAAGATCCTCCTTCCCACAGAATCCAAGGACCGGGACACAATTGGAACCTGAAAGTCAGACTTTTATCAGAAGCAAGGGGTCTGTCCTTCAGGAAGATCCGATGTTAAAATTCCTTCCCATCCTCATCAAAAATGTTTAGAACCCTGTCATCCATGTTTAGAACTTTACCATCAATGCTTGAAGCCCACCAATGAAAACCTGTCCCACCAGCGTTTCCACGTGCCAGGCTGTTCTCCCTAACTTCTTAAATTTCACCCCAGATCCTCCATTGGCAAGAGAGATCCGAGGGCACACGCCCCACCCCTGTCCTCTCTGCAGATGGATCTTGCAGAATAAAGCTGATCTCTTTTCCCAAAAGCTGATGCTGTAATTAATTGGCTTGTTTATGTGCATCGGGCAAATGAACCCTAATTTTGTGCGGTAACACTCTCAACCTTTCAGGCAGCTCTCTATCAGCTGAGGGAAAGTTAGGAGAGCATGAAAGATTTTTTCCCCCTTCCCTCTGGCTATAAAGAATAGGGAAGGGTTATTTGTACTACGTTTTGTTAAAGAATTTCGACTTTTATCCTTCACTCTAATTGGATTAATAGGGCAAAGGGAAAAAAAATTGTGAAGAGAATTTAAAATGTCACCATGAACTCAATAAATTCAGAACAAAAGCTGCCCAGAGCAATATCATTCCCCACCCCAGGTTACATCCACAGCCCTGCCCCATCAGCAGAAGGGGAGAGCATGGAAATGCCAGCCTTACCACAAAACAAGGGCTTCCTGCCCCTGGGGGACCATTGGGAACTTTCTGCATGTTGCAGGCTCCAGTGGAGGACTGAAGACTGGAGAGGCTCTCAAAGACCCTGACCAACCCGGGGTGGGATGGTGGGGTGGGGACGGTTACAGGGGGTGAGCCACTGCTGGGAGCAGAGAACTGCCCTCAGAAACTCCCCAGGCCTCAGGAAGGGAGACAGGAGTGAAGTGCTTCTACAAACTCCAGGACAGAACTAGGATGCTGATTCATTTAAAGATGAAGACAAGGCCAAACCTCAAACCTAAACCGAAAATGTGGGTTACTTTACCTCTTTTCATTTGCGTGAGGCAGACGCCTGTAGTAAGAGTCACGCCTCTAGTGTCGCTGATCTGGACTGAAACAGACGCTAGCCCACTGGGAAGTAACGGCTCTACACGGCTGCCTCCAGTGTGGCCATGGGCCGCCATGTGAGCAACTGGAATGTGGCTGGTCCCTACTGAGATGTGCTCTCAGTGTAAAATACCCACTGGAATTTGAAGACTTACTATGATAAAAAGAATGTAAAATATCTCAATACTTTAAAAAATATTGATTACATGTTGAAATGATAATATTTTGGATATACTGTGCTAAATGTTATTAATTCACCTGTGCTTTTACAGTTTCACATGTGGCCACTAGGAAATTTTAAATGACACATGTGGCTTGCATTTGTGACCCGGGTTCTAGTCCCAGCGGGCAGTGCTGCTCTGGAGCACGTGTTCACAGTAACAGTACCTGGTGGTGTCCCTGGGTTCCGATTCAGGAGGTTTGGGTCGAGGCCTTGGAACTGTAGTTTAAGAAGTGCCCCAGGTGATCCTTATCAGGCAAACTTGGAAAACTCTGGCGAGGCAGAAGTGTTCTTCACCGGGGTCTGCAGACACACTTCCTGTGGTCTCAGAACTCCCTGAATCTCTCTGCAGTGTTACACGCAGGGCCATACTTGCCTGAAGTCTATGGTTTTCCTCAGATTCTCGAAGGACAAAAACTGTAAACCTGCTAATTTACGTCACTTGGAACCTCAACTCTTCATATCCTGTTCCTTCCAGTTTCTAATTCAAATTTGCTTGGCCTTCAGCTAAGGAAGAATTTATTTCATCCAGATAAGAAAGTAAGGCTAAAATGAGCACTTTCATAGGCTCCACACAGATGTGAAAGTAAAAATTAAACACTACATGTTCCATTTGCCCCTCGATAGTAACACGTGCACATGATGATTTCTGGAACGCCCGGAACTGCATAACCCCTTCCTCCTTTGTTTTTTTTTGACTCCCAGTAGCACAGGGACTCAAGAATATATCCCGAGACCATCAAATAAAAAGACATGCGGGATTATACTATTACTGTGAAAACCCAGGTCACTCTGCACACGCGCAGATTCAGTTACAGCCCTCCTACTTGACTAAAAACGAGCGTTATTTCTGGTCACGAAAGGTCCTATGACTCCTACTCCAACCACACAGTCAGGGAGGTGTTTTTTTCCCAAGTGAAACAATTTTAAGCAGTGGCATATCCATGGGATTTGAGAGGCAGCCTCCTGATGAGTCTGCAGGTGACGAGCAGAGCCAGGGTGCTTGGCAGTGAGCTGGGCCAGAGACCGCTACGCTGGCCTCCGCAGGAGTGCGCGTCAGCGTGCCGGGGCAGCCTGGGAGCAGGGCCCGCTGAGCAATCAAGGAGGACGTTGCATGCTCCCTAACATCAAAAGGCTAGCCGCAGTACGTTAATCACCAAGTCCGAATGAGGGGCCGGGCAGTCGACAGGGCGAGAGCCCGGTCCTGGGTCTTGATGAGGTAGTGAGTGGCTTTGCAGCCAGCCAGGAAACCTTTCAGAGGAGCTGTAATCAGACCAAACCGCAGGGAGGCTCAGCCAGGCAGCCACAGGCCTGGAATTTCTTAGTAATTGCTCATTATAGGGAATTAGTCATTGAGAGGATTGTCTGCATATGTGGTGCCTCTCTTCCTCACCTTCCATTATTCCTTAACCCCAACCGCGCTTCTGCCTCCACTGAAACTGCCCAGGTCACTGACGATCTCGGTGTTGCCACATCCCCAGGTCGCTCTCTGTCCTGATCTTACTTACCTGTCAGTACCTCCTCCTCTTCCCTGAGCATGTCTTTACTCCTGAGTGCCTGGATTTCATCCTGGTTCACCAGCTGTCGCCTCCGTCTTCTGGGTTGACTCCTTGCTCTCTACTCCACCTCTAAATACTGGGAGTATTTAGGACTTGTGCCTGGACCATATTTTATATCCTACCCTTTCTTCACTTGATTCTCTCCATTCCCGTTTATTTTCCTAAAAACTACTTACATACTATAAACTTCCAAATCTTTGTCTCCAGGCCTTTCCTTGGATCTCTGGACTTATCTATTTGACATCTCTTTTTAACAGGCATTTTCCATCGAACACATCCAAAGCAGAACTGTGGCGAAGGTCTCCCGAATCCACTCTTCCTCCCTCATAGGCAGCTAGCAACACCATGCGCCCGGTTGCTGACACCAGTCTTGAGTCAGCTGTGACTCCTCCCTTCCCCTCGTCCTCCACATCCATTCCATAGCAAACCCCATCTACCAAACCTTCTTGTCATTTCTGTCGCCAGTGCCCAGGTCCAGGTGGCCATCACTTCTCACCTGGATAACCATAAGAGCCTCTCCTTCACCTCTGCATCCCTCCAATCTGGTTTTCACAGAGCAGCCAGGGTAATTTTTAATATGACAAATCAGATCATACTATTGCCCTTTGGTGCCTTCTACCTGCACTTGGAATAAAGCCTGTGGTCTGACTCTGACCCATTAGGCCCTGCTTGACCTGACCTCTGCCTGTCCAGTCTTTGGAGTCACCCTCCCCCTTGCGTGCAGGAATCCTGTCAGTTCTTACTGCACGCCAAGCTCCTTCCCACGGCAGAACCCTGTGCAGCCAGTGCTCTCTGCTTGGGATGGACTTCCCCTACTTGGCTCCTTTTCCTCCTTTTCATCTCAGCTTAAATGTCACCTCCTCAGAGAAGCCCACCCTGACCACTCATCTAAACAAATGTCCCAGTGTTATGACATTACAGCACCTTGTCATTTCCTCCATATTATTCACTGCAATCTATATTTAATTTTTTGAAAAAACATCTCCACAGTGACTATATCACATCACCCCATTTCCCCCCATGGTAATCATTACAGTCTGTAACTACGTATCTTTTAGAAAATTCTGCACACTGGGAACAGTGATCTCTAAGTCCTTTACCAGGATGAAGTTATTTAATTCCCACAACAGCCCTTGGAGGTCAGTACTGTTATTATCCTCATTTTCTAGATGAGGAACTTGGGGCACAGTTAAGAGACTTGCCAGTCCGCCTGCAGAGCTGGGATCTACACCAGGAGTCTGTCTGCAGCCTGCGCTCTTCAGCCTTTCGCTGGAGTATGCAGTGACCCACAGAGGGCCTACCGACCGTGGGGCAGGAGGTGAAGACCTCTGGTGCAGAGCACAGGCCTGCGGAACCAGAGGTGAGCTGTCCCCGGGTCAGGAGGTTCTGCAGGAGCTGTGTTGAAGTGTGGCTGTATTTTGCGAGGAGTAGCAGCAAGATGATGGTAACAGTGTTATCTTTCTTGGCCCAGACTTTCCTATGAACATGTTTCTTGTCTGAGAAACGCCTCTGTAGTGTTCACAGGCACCCCACTGCTTTTGCCTATGCTCTGATGCTCTCCGGCCCTCTGCCTTTATGAGATCCCCGGTAAGGCCTTTTCTCTGAGCTTTTGGAACATGGCAGGAATGACAAAAATTAAAAGAAACCTCAGTTACCCAAGAAACACCCACCTCTACCCCTGGGCGAGCATCAGTCTTTATCTGTGCCCTTAGAGGCCCCGGAGCTGGAGCTTAGCAATTTATTTACATGATAATAAACTCATAGGCACACTTTGTATTCCATTAATGTCCTGCAGACCCATGTGCATGTATGGGCTTCCAAGCACAACTTCCACTGCCCTATTGCTGTTATAAATCAGCCAAATATGAAGAATCAGCAAGTGCAAGCTTAATAAAACAGCACCTTAAAATAACGGTCCTACTAATAAAACGGTGTAGATCTGCTGCTTCTTTGCTCAGTGGGGTCTCCCTCTTTAAAAGGATTCCCACTGCTTCCCTCTTCATTTCATCCCACTGTTTATAAGGCTCAAAAACAGTATTAATCCATAGCTGCTAAAATAGGGGTCAATGGGTGCCATCTTTTTTCCTCTCGTGGCCAAATGCTTCCTACAAGTCTGGAAGATTTCTAGTGCTGGGCAGATATTCTTGGCACCTGGATATGGATTTGAACCCTGAGGAGGTTGCTGCAAGGCACTCTAACAACTAAGTGCTCTGTGTGCACTGATGGGTGCTGAGTGGGCAGTACCATCAGGGGCACAGGGAGGAGCAGGAAGGCAGATGGCAGAGGTGACTGAGGCAAGCTGCAGGAAGTGAGTGTGCTACTGGAGGGGGTGAGGAGGAGGGGTTCCAGGTTGAAAGAGACAGGGGGATAAAGTGAAGGCATGTTCTCGGGAAGATGAATTATCCAGATGCAGCTGGACTACAGATTATGCATGGGGGAAACCTTTAAAATATGGGCTAGAAGGTTAAGTTAGGGACCTGCACACAATCTTGAATGCCAAGCCACTGAAAGTGTTTCTGCAGAGCAACCCAATAAGAAGTGTGCTTTAGGGTATTTTTGGCGGCAGGAGACCCATCAGGATGCTACTCCAGGAGTTCTGAGTCGTCAAGGGCTAAACTCGGGAGACGGCAATGCAAATGGCAAGGAATGGATGGGATTTTAAGGGAAAAAAACAACATGAACTGCTGACAAGAGGTAGAGAGAGGAGACTTCAAAGTTGTAATCCTGGATCAGTAGAGGGATATAATTTTTAATACAGGATTTCTGAAGAAGAGGCCAATTTCAAAGGGCAGGAGGGAACAGGTTAGAATTTCTGTTTTGGACATGCTGTGTTTTGAGGCTGTAGCATGAATTCAGGATGGAGATGTCCAGTGGGCAGAGAGAAACGAGGCTGAGATAATTTAGGAACCGTTTAGAAAGAACAGTCATCAGAGTTGAGGACATAAATCTGGGTGAGTAAGCCATGATCCCTGCCCCAAAGGGACTCTCCTGAAGCGGGGGCGGAGGGTGCACGGGGTGGAATCAGGCACACAGGAAACAGAGCAGTGACGTGCTCTATGATGGAAGCCACGCAGGAACAACAGCACCAAACATTTTACAGACAGGGTGGAGGCACACTGATGTGAGGGCTTGGGGCGTGGGGTTAGGTGGTGTGAGGGCAGAAGCTGCAGCAGGAATGAAGTCCCAGAGACACAAAGGAGACCAGGCGTCTGGTGTGGCTCAGGGTGGGCGGGGGCATGTGCTAGAGGCGAGGGTGGAGAAGCTGGCAGGGGTCAGATCACACGCTTGCTAAGGAGTCTGGACACAGACAGCTGGGAGTCACGGGATGGTTGTAAGCAACAGGGTGTGGTGGGCAGAATTCTAAAACGGCCCCCGAGACTTTGGTCCCTTAGTATACACATACCTTCTCCCGGTTATTCAATCAAACACTAATTTAGGTGCTGCTTTGAGGGAATTTTGCAGATGTAATTAAGGCCCCAAACAGCTGACCTGAAGATAAGGAGATTATTCTGGGTAGACCTGACCTAGTTAGGTGAGCCCTTAAAATGGACTGGGCTCTTCCTGGAAAGAGATTTGAAGCAGGAAACAGATTTGATGAGAGGGATGTTCTCATTGCTGGCTTTGAGGATGGAGGGGGCTGTGCAGAAGGAATTCGAGAGGCCTCGAGGAGCTGAAAGTTACTGCTGGCCAATGGCCAGCAAGAAAACGGGATGTCAGCCCTACAACCACAAGGACTGACGTCTGCCAAAAGGCAGAATGGGTTTGCAAGCAGACTCTTCCTGAGAGCCTCCAGATGAGAACACGGCCCTGGAGAACACCCGGACTGCAGCCCTGTAGAGCCCAAGCAGAGAAGCCAGTCACGCTGTGCTCAGATTTCTGACCCATGCAAAGTGTGAGCTAACAAACGGACATGGCTTTAAGCCACTGACCTTGTGGTGATTTGTTACAGAGCAAGAGAACACTCACATGGGGGTAGCCATCAGATTTGCATCAGATCAAGTTACTTCGTGGCCCTGAGAGACTCCTTCCTTTTATTGGGTCATTCTCAGGAGCACTCAGACATGCTCTCCTGTCTCCTTTCTTAGAAAGAGCTCCTCGATGGTTCTGCTCCCTTCACAGCAACACTGCTCCAACCCGCTGTCTTCAATTCTTGCCTGTCCCCTTCTTAACCCACTCCAATGTGAGGTGGGTGGCCTCCTTGCTTTGAAACATTGTCTCTTCTTGGCTTTTGTGTCACCCCTGCTGGTAGATGTGTCAAGGTCTGTCATCTGGAGTTCCTCCCATCGTGAGTATCTTGCACAGCGGTGGAGGCCCACGAGCCAGGGGTGGTTAGGGGGATTCTCACTCCTCTCTGAACTCTGAGACGCGGCTTTGTGTGCCTTCTTGCGTGGGTCAGCTCCACTCCCAATATGGGTACATCCAGGTCTTCCAGGTCTGGCCACTTGTGACCACGTTAATCAGATGGGGCTCAGCTGCCCCGTGTAAGGATGTTTCCTTACAGGGATCTGAATCACAGCCCTCTCCAGCAGTGGCGGCTGCTTGTACTAATCCAAGAGAGAAAAGGAAATTCACGTGTTCCTCCTCTGCTTGATGAGTTGGGCACATCTTGTCCCTAGACAGAGTGGCCACTGCAATTTGTTGACTGCCTTTACTTGGCATTTTACAGAATGATCTGGCACATATGCAGACACAGGTGGCCGATCCCAGTGCCCTGAAGGGCTCCGCAGAGCCCCTGGTGGGTCTGTGACTAAATGACCACAGCCTCCTGCAGGAGCAGGGTGCCAACCTCTGCAGGTGGCTGTGTCGGAGCTGGAGCCAGGTCCTGATCTCCCACTGAGCGGGGTCCTGCCCTGGTGGATGCAGAATCATCTGAGGCGGGCACTACATGCTGCTTCTCACCTGTCCCAAGCCCCTTTCCTGCCTACTCCCGGTCCCCCAGCACTGAGGAGCACAGCATCCTTACCTTTTAACCAATACAACTTGGGGTCTATGTGACTGGGGAAGTTTGCCCCCCAGCCCCAGCACTTCATCTGCCCTCAGCCTTTGGTGGACAGACGTGCAGCCATGTACCAGGAGTGCAGAGGTTCCCATTTGCCTAGACCATGCACACTATGGTGGGTATAGCCTTTAGATGAGCCCACACGAGCAAACCTCTGCCAGCACACGGGGGTCCGGCAGAGAAGGTGGAGGCACATGATTTTCCCACTGCCTCGCTGTGTGACCTTGGGAAACCACTCAGCACTGCTGTGCCAGTCTCCCCCTCCCCCATCATATGGAGAACAACACCTGCTCCTCGCTGCCTCCAGGAACATGATGGACATGAAACAGTCTGCTCCTCTCAGCTGTGCTCAGCTCCTGAAGGCAGGCTGCGCAAACACCATATAAGTACCAAGAAGAATCATTTCTGAAAATTCCCTCTCCTGAAGGCATTTTTATAGTTTGCTTCTTTGGTGGAAAGGTCATGGCGTTAAATTTTACGAGGACCAAGAGAAAGACAGGGATCTGAGAAGGAGAAGGGTTTTGTAGCACACAGCCTGTGCAGACAACAGCAAAAACAAGGTCTCCTGATAAGAAAACTCCTCATATGCAAGACAGGAAACCTGGTCATGCAGATGGGGTTTTATGGCAATACTGGAGCCAAGAAACTGCAATCAATATTCGTGGAAGTGGAGGGAATAGAAGCAGACCAGATGGGAGTCACGTAGTAAATGTGTGGTTGCAGGGAGTCCTGGTTTTGTTCCAAACAGAAGAGGGCTGGGAGGAGACACATTGAGAGCAGGTTTGGGTGCATGGGCCTCACTGAGGCTGAAGCCCAGCTAGGTGGCGGGGAGACCAGGCTGGAACAGGGCAGTAGCCTGGAACCAGTGACTGGAATGTCACAGGCACCTCATTAGGGGTTCTCCTCAAGAAAAGACCACTGCTTAGCCTCTTCCCCCTTCCCTCTCTACACCTGTTCTTTTCAGTCTGCATGCCCAGGCCCACAACCCTGGTGTCTGGAACCATCGTTTTTCAAGGGAGGGATATTTCTGAAAAGGCTGGGAGGATCCCCTCAATTCACTCCAACCTCTAGCTCAGCAGTGATTTAGTATCTTCAAAGAAGGTGTTAGTTTCCTCTGGACTTTTGAAAATAAAAACACCCCCAATCCTCAGCCCTCAGGTGTCTGTATTATATACCCTCATGAAACGATTATTCCAGTTTCTAAGCTATATTTACACTGTAATTATGTTATTTTCCTTTTTGCTGTAGCCCTGTGGGTTCTTTCTTGGCTCCATCTATCTGGGTCTTGATTAGAAATCCATGCTAACCAACTTAGGGCTGGTTATTGGAAATCCATCGTGACTGACAGAGCAAATGAAATCTCTTTATGTTTAGTCAGCAGAACCAGCATCCTACTTGTGCCAGTGAAGGCCTCTGAGGTTTGGGGAATTTGCAAAATTTAGGGGCTTAGCTTACAGACACAACATCCAAATGGCTCCCAGTTGGAAGCAGGCAGTGGATTTGCATCCCATGTTTCTGGCACAGTCAACTCATTAGGATTTGTTGAGGGCATTTTCCTGTGCTGCTTTCTCTCTTCTCGCCTCAAGCAAAGCAATTACAATTTAACCACATGGCCAGAGGTGCTGGCAATGTAAAAACAGAGCTATTACAACTTGGAAGGAAAGACAGAAAGTGATAGTGAGTAAATCAGGAGGGTAGTGAAGTTCCCCACAAGGCAGCCTTCAATCTACCATCAGCTTGGAGGCCACACTATAAAATAAACAGCCCGGCTAGATGAGGACAGCAGCTTATAGCCTTCCCCTCCTATCCTGAATCCCCAGAAATGATAGGAAATGTGTTTTTAAAAAATCACTGACAATATTAGAAAGCAAGGGGTGCTCTTTGTATACCGGAAACCATGAGAAATCATAAAAAAGGAAGGGAAGATTTTCTCTTGAAAAAGGAAACTACAACTCAAAATGCACCCAGAAGAGAGCTGCTACAAAAGGAAGAGATGAGTCAGAGGTGCTTCCACCAGAGGTGCTGGCCATCAGGACAGGAGGGGACCAGATGCTGGGGTCAGATACACAGCCTAGGGAGCCATTATCAGCCAGGAGGAACAGAAAGCCCAGAGGGTGAGCTTGTGAGCCAACACCAAGAAGAGTCACAAAACTCAACTGTAAAAAGAATTTACATGTGAGGAAACAGAGTTAATGCAGCAGACAGAAGAAAATTTTAGAATAAGTATAAGAAATATCCTCAAAGAGATGCAAGAGGATATCATACTATTAAAAGAGATGCTAGATTTTATCACCAAAATAAAAAACTCAACATACAAGCCAAACACCACAATGGATACAGCTAAGGAATAAATTAGTGAGCCAGAAACCTGAGCTGAAGACCCTCTCTGGAACTGTGCTGTCCCGTAGATACTGTAGCCACAGTCACGTGAGCCACTGAGCACTTGGAATCTTGGCTGGTTTGAATTTGAGATGTGCTAAAAGTATAAAATACATACCAGATTTGGGGGGGGGGAAAAAAGATCATAAACTATCTCATTAATATATCCTTTTAAAAATACTGATTACATGTTGAAATATTTTGGATACATTGGGTTATATAAAATTTGTTATTAAAGTGAATTTCAGCTGTTTCTTTTTACTTTTCTAATGTGGCTATTAGGAAATTAAAAATTGCGTATGTGGTTTGCATTACACGTCTACTGGACAGCGTTGCTCTAGAACAGAGTGCGAAAGGATCGGGAGGGTATGAAATGCTGAGAGATGGAAGGCAGATCTAATGAATCAGCTCTGCTTCTCCTTGCAGAAGGAAAGAAAGAAACACTGAAACAATGGAGGAAAAATGTCCAGAACAGAATAAATACATGAGGCCTTCTGATTGGACAGGGCCAGAGATGCTGAAGGGAAGCACTCCCACTAAAGTTGGAAACGAGGTAAAGCAGCCTGTGTTGATCGTCACCATTTAACACTGTCCTGAGGTTCTAGCCAACGCAGCAACACAACAAAAAAATCAGACATTTTCTATTTGCAGGTAAAATGACTGCCCATACACTCTCTCCTGCCATTCCCCTTTCGAAAGGCCCGGCACCAACAGGGCTTCTCCACGCCTGCCCTCCACGGCCTGGGCAAAAGGGGGACGTATCAGCACCTCCTCCTGGCCAGGCAGGCCTGTCATGATCCATGAAGAGGCGACATGAGCAGCCAAGAGAACCTAGAACAAAGCCATCACTGCTGGAATAAATTGCTTGTGGGGGTCGTGGGAAGGGTGCTTACCGACGGATGGCATTGGCGAACTCCGCAGCTAGCTCACTGTCACTGCACGTGGTCCTCAGTTCAGCCAGGGACAGAGCTGGGGAGGCAGCGTCTGCACACTCCTGAGGAGAGCAAACATGTTCCTGTGAGACCTGGAGCCGCCTGAGAGCACCCTGGAGGTGCACATATGCTCTACCCCACGTATCCTTGACCTTCGGTCTTTGCAGGCTGGCCAGGGGGCAGTGAGCACTCACTGGGAGCCAGACACTGGTCTGAGTGCTCCACGGAGATATTCTCTTATTTAATCATCCTAATGACCCTCTGAGGTGGATGCTATCATTATCCTCATTTTACCAAGGAGAAAACCAAGGTACAGAGAAGTGACACTGCCTCAGGTCACCAGGTAGGAAACAGTGGAACCAGGATGCAAACCCAGGTCAGCCGGCTCCAGATCAGTGCCCTTCACCACTGGGTTAAGCCTCCCGTAATTTATATAGAAGACAAGTGGGAAAAACACATGAGGATCCTTGCCCCCCATCCCACTGGGAGAAAACCAGTCTTCTCTAGATTTAGGAGCTTTACTGGGTTCAGTGTAATCATCTAGAAAGCCCAAGAAGGAGGAAAAAAGCAGTGCACTCCCACCCATGTGTTAGCATTAGACAGGAACTTGACCTCATTGAAACCAAATCCTCTTATTTTACAGATGAGGAAACATAAGAGCCAGAACTCCTAAATCCTAAACTGAGTTATGACTGTTCATAAAGCAGTCCCCATACCTGTCTGAGCACTGTACGTTCTCTGTGTATGGACAGAGGGCAGCAGCGAGGCTGCACGCTCATCTCATAATTTGCTCAGCAGACATTTGCTGAGGATCTACTACACCCCAGGCTTGAGGATAAAAAGCTGTGATCTGTTGCAGGAGACGGAACATAAACAAAGTCATAACATGATGGGATGAGAGCTACAAAGAAGTCTGAATCCAGTGCAAGGAGTCCAGATGACAGGAGGGTCTCTGAAGCCCACTCTGATACAGAAATGCCACCACACCCCGGGGCTCCTCTGCAGCAGCACAGCCAGCATCTGAACACCCCTTCCCTCTGCCATGTCCTCCGCCTGCACTGCTTTCCCCCCCTCCTCTCATCTAGCAGTCTTGTGGACCCAAGCCCCCATCCGCCAGCCCACGGAATCCCCAGATTCCAACACCCCCTCTCTTTGTATATCAGCTCCCACGTGATGTTAACATTTCTTAAGTCTCCTTAAAGGTAGGGACAGCTCTCTCTCACCCAGTGCCTCTCAGTGAACACATCTGGTAACATCTGTTGCATAGCAACAAGAACTGCAAAAACGTAATGCACCTTGGGCAAGATTTGGGACCCAGCTTGTTGGCTGGAGGGAAGTTTTAAAACAAGCATGACACCCACCCTATGGTGCAAGAGTGGATGTCTAGAACCAAATCTGGCTGCCACCTGTTTTTATAAGGCCCACAGGCTAAGAATTATTTTTCTATTTTTAAAATCATGAAAAAAAAAAATCAAAAGAATATTTTGTGACACGTAGGAATGATATGAAATTGAAATTTCAGTGTCCATAAATAAAGCGTTATTAGAACACGGCCACACCCATTTGTATCTGTATCATCTCCGCTTTCACACTACGATTCAACAATGGCAAAGTGCAGTAGTTGCAGCAGAGTCCCTATGACTCAAAATACCCAAAATATCGACTCTCTGGCTCCTTACAGTTTGCTGACCCTGCTCCAGGCTGCTTGCCTCATCTTACCCACAATTAAGACCAAATGAATAGCCCAGAAGGGAGAGTCTATGAAATAGTAAATGGATCTCATATTTCAAAGACAAGATAATCAGCTTACTCTGATTTCATTACCTGAACAACACAAGGTACTCTTACAAAGCTTCTTCCCTAATGTACAAAAAATAAAGTTAAAAAAAATCATCTGGCCTTCTCCATCAAAGAGATTTCCGTACTTTGAAGCCATTCCACATAACACAGGGCGTCCCCCAGTGAAAATAAATACCAAGAACCGGGGGAAAAGGCTCTGTTCATGGGCCTTCTGGCAAGGGCACCTCCAGCCCACCCTAAGAACACACACAGACACCGGAGCTCTGTCTCCCAGGCTCTCTCCCAGAGTGACTGCTGACCCACAAAAGGCTACACAGAGATTTTTAAGGTGTCCAGCATGGAACAGAAAATCCCATCGTCTTGAGCCCCCAATGTGAAGCAGCTCTGCGCTGGCCGCGGCCCACCCCGGCTCGCCGCCTCCCACGCATCGGCAGACGGTGTCCTGGTGCACTCGCACGGTGACCTTTCCAGAGCCGCAGCTGCTGCAAACCCTTCAGTGATTCCTCACTGTTCTCGGCATAGCACAGCGGCTGACATCTCCAGCCAGTGTATCAATTCTCTTCCCTCTGGGTCTTTCCCCGGGGACATTCCACCAGCCCAAAGTGGACTTTCTTCTCTGCCCTGGCCCTCTACATCAGGCTGGTTCCCACTCTCCACTGGGTCTCAGTTCAGAAAACCTGACCCCAATCTCCAAATCTGGATTTTGTGTCTGGCCTGTGGCCTCCCATCGCACTCAGAATTGATCCTTGTACTCAGGACGTTGTGTCACTGTGTTATGATCATCTGTTTGGCCATCACTGTCCCCCACTGGAATGTAAACTCTTGGAATTGCCCCCAGCACTGTCCAGGACCAAATCACAAATGAAAGGATGACTGAAAAGCAGCCGGGATCTTGGGAGAGCTGGCCCAGCCGAGTGGCATGGCCGTGGCCTCCCTTGGTTCCTTAGTAGGTGAGAGGTGGGCAAAGTATAGCTGAGGCCCTTGGTGAAGCATGCTTCAAAGTGCCTGTTTAGGGAGTGACAGTTCATGCCACACGGCATCCGCAAGTTTGTTTTCTTTGCCGTACACAACCGTCCTGGAGACAACCCTGCCTTTGGGCTGTGAGAAGCCATTCATTAGACCAACAAGTCAGCTCATGCCCACAAGTCCTGGGCCTCAAACAAACCGGGGTCAGGAGAAGCTGGCATTTATTAGGAACAGGAAATACGGTACACAGAATTTCAGTACCCTGGGACAAGGGGTATCATTCTTTAGGGTCCAGAGCTTTTTTTCCTCCAATGCAGTATTTGGAATAATTCTGAAATATAGTATGACGGAATGAGCTTGGATTCTAGGAAAAAAAACAACTGTGGGCTAATGACAGTCTGAATTTGCAAGATGATATCACCTGGCAGCCCACTCCCTGTGATATCCTGTGTGTAATCCATCCTTGCCTTCCTCCTCCTCTGCCTCAGGCTGCTTCCTGCTTCCCACCTCCCTGACGGCAGAGACACCAACAGAAGTCAAGGAGGCAAGAAAAAGAGGAGGAGGAGGGCCCGTCAGCCAAATTTGGATTAAATCATGATTCTGCCATTTATTAGCTGTGAGACTCATTTCTTTTGAGCTTCATGTTCCTCATGTAAATGGGATAACTGTTTCTTCCTCAGATTTCTGTGATCGACAGATGAGGGCTGCTGTGTGAACCAGCAGAGGAAAAGGAGGTGAACTAACATCATACTGTTGTCCAACTGCAAGGTCACTGCCCTGATAAGACCATGACATGTGGAACGCTTTCACTATTACATAAAGTGAGATGAAAAGAAAAACCATGGATTTGGTTATTTTGCACTCAAAATGTCACCTTCTTTTAGATATCTAGAATGGCCTGTAGTTCCTATGCAAATAAAGAAACTGAAGCTGCAGGGCAGTGAGGGGCGGTGGTGGCAACTGGGCAGGAAGTGAGGCCCGAGCCCGAGGTGTCCCCGTGCCCCTTGGGTCCTACCTTGCCCGACTTGTCTTTGCCGCCGCTGCTGGTGGAGCTGAGGGACCGCATGCGCTGCTCCTTCTGCTCCTCCACCTCGGACTTCAGGTGCTCGATGTGCACCAGGTAGGCCTGCTCCTGGGCCTCCCGCGTGCTCAGCTTCAGCTCCAGGGCCTTCTTCTCTTTCTCCAGGAGGTAGAGCTGGGCCTTCAGCTCGGCCATCTCCTCCTAAGGAGTACAAAGCATATGAGGCGCCCACGATGTGAGAGCAGGGCTGATGAGGCACAGCACCTGAGTGAAGAGGGGGTCTGCGCCTATAACCCCAGACCTGCAGTAGAGTTATCACTCGCAGCATAAGATGACTGGGAAGAGACATGACAGCTGCCTCCACACATCCGAAGATGGACATGTGGACAAAGCCATGTGCTTTGTCACTCTATGGACCCGAACTAAGATAAATGGGTAGAAGTCACAAGCAAGCAGATTTTGGTTCACTATAAGGAAAACCTTTCTAACAACTAGAACATTGCCCATCCTCCATCAAACAGGCACATCTGTCTTGCTGGAAACCAGTTTTCTAGCATGTGGAGGCTGAGCTCCATCAGTCAAAGAGGTCATAAAAGAGGGTCATGCATACAAGGCTGAGTCTAAGTCCCTTCCATTTCCCATTTCCTTTTCCATTTTCCATGGCACCAATCCATCTATTTAACCACGGTGTCCTGCAGCTGAGCCAGGAAGGCGGGCAGGATCCACAGCAATGATCTCGCCTCCAGCTGTCCTTCAGGGGCCCAAATGAAGCCAACAGAAACAAAACCCTTCACAGATGACTACTCATCAGGAAACTTCTCAAAGTATCCTAGAGAACTCAAGTTAGAGTTTTCTACAGAGAATAAGAAGTGACTCCAAAATGGGACAGTGCCATGTTGGGACCAGGAGCCGGATAACACTGAAAACCACCAGCATTTATTGAGCAGGCAATACTGTCTTAAGGGTTTACATGAAGTAACTCACTGAATCCTTCCAACTTGAGGTAGGTGTTATGTGGATCGCCATTTATGGATGGGAAACAGAGGCATGCAGAGGGAAATCCATCTGCCCATGGCTACTGGGTAAATTGTGGAGCCAGAGGTTGAACCGAGTCCATCTGGCCCTTGCATGACTCTTGTCTCCTCACCTCTGCTGGAGGGTGAGTCCACCACCGCATGACCATCAGGTCAATCTCCCCAGCTATCTCTGTGATCTTACTCAAAAAATTCTTCATAATGCTAAGTCACTGCTTTGAGAGGGATTCACCAAGGTCAGTGATTCTGGTCACCCCCAAAGTGACCCTTCTCTGAGGAAATAAGCCATTGGCCTGGTGTGCTCTCCTGGATCAGCCAGAGCGGGGTGGGGGTGGATGTTCTTGCCCTCCAGTGTGGGGAAATACCTAGAGGGACCCACCACAGCTTGTCATACTTGAGGCTGGGGTGCATGATACATGGAGAAGGCAATGTGCTCAGTGACTAGCCAAGAGAAGAGGCCAAACCTTTTCTAAAGATGAGACATAAAACCAGGATGAAAGGTATTTCCATACACCGAAGCGTTCTCATCTATTGTCAGTAGAAGCAGGATTCTGAAGGTTCTGGCAACACTGCATAATGAGCTAATGTGGATAATTATGCCCAGAACAACCATAAATGCAGGCTTGAAAGAAGGGAAGATGAATTCATGGGTTCCAGAAACGAAGAGGGACCTCCGCCCAAGGGAAAAGGTGAGGTGGCCATGGCACTGGCCAATGGCAGCAGCAGACAGGTATGGAGGTGCTAGCACCTGGGACTTTAGCACTGATGCAAGGGTGGGGCAGAGAGCCAGAGTGAGATCCCTACAGGAGCCAGACTCTCAGAGAAATGGCTGAGAGTAAGAGACTAGAAGACTTCCTTTCTGGAGATGTGGTGAGGACACCTGTCATCTCAGGCTCTGGGTGGGAAAAGAAAGAAATCAGAACCTCAAACTTGTGTAATATGTAGGCGTGGAACAGGAATCCTAAGCCAAGAACATAACAAAAACTAGTCCTAAAGTTCTGAAACCCACGAGTCCCAACAGTTCTAGGCACAGAACCACTGCGGAGGGACATTTCCAACCCAGGACCCACAGGACACCAGGGAAACACAATCTCCCTGAAGATGAGCTGGTACGCATGTTCTTCCCCCAACACACACACACAGAGAATGGAAACAAATCACACTGAGGTAGAACCAGCAGACGCAACAGAGAGAATCAACATTTACAAGGACCAGAGATAACAAGCGAAAAACTAGAAAATAAATATTTAAAATAATTAAGGAGATAAAGGAAGAGGATGAAAGAAGTGCATATTCAAAAACGAAGAATGGATTTGAAAAGGAACCAAGTTGGTCATTTAGAAATGAAAAGCTGTTTACTAAAGATCATGTATAAGAAGTAAAAAAAAAAAAAAGAAAACCCAGAAAACTCGAGTTTCTCAGCAGTTCTTTTAGAACAAAATGGTGAAATCCAACCTAATCTGCCACTAACAGGTTTGTTAGGGGTGAGCACACGTCCTGGAACCTACTGCTAGGGACGCACAGAGAAGGGAGATGACTGATGTTTATCCTTCAAAAAACTCACAGGAAGGAGCCAAGCTAGAATGCCAGCAATGGCTGCCCCGGATCATAATACTATGGGTTATTTCTCTCCCAGCTTTTTAAAATTTCTACTCTTTCATGGGGCTGGCCCCATGGCATAGTGGTGAAGTTCAAGTGCTCTGCTTTGGTGGCCCAGGGTTCACAGGTTCATATCCTGGGCACAGACCCAGCACTGCTCATCAAGCCATGCTGTGGAGGCATCCCACATAGAAAATAAAGAAAGATTGGCACAGATGTTAGCTCAGTGACAATCTTCCTCAAGCAAAAAGAGGAAGATGGGCAACAGATGTTAGCTCAGGGTCAATCTTCCTTACCAATAAATAAATAAATAAATAAATAAATAAATAAATTTCTACTCTTTTAGAAAGTTTCTAAGATGTGTACATATTTTATTTTCTACTAGGAAGGGGAATATTAGAGCTTTTATTCCACCAAAAATGTCTCTCCTGGTCAGAATAACACTGAATTTATTGCACAACATATCACCCTGAATAGAAAAAGGAAATCTTTGGTCTTTGGCCAAAGGAAACGTGATGTTTGGGATAAATAACGGAAGGCAGCCTCACAGCCCATGCTACAGGGTGCAGAGGCCCACAGAGGGCTCTGAGTGGGGAAAAAGGCACTGTGATTATGGACCCAACACCAGGCTCATGGGCAATGAGAGGAATCAGCCAACAGGGCATGAGGATTCCCCAGAGGGAGCAGAAGTCAGGGTCTGAGCTGAGTGGGTGGGACCGATAAACCAGCTTAGAAACAAAGGGACAATTCCTGCATCTGCTGCCACCGGCCAAAGTCTTCCCAGGCTTCACCCAGACCTTGAGCAGCCAGCAAGGGTAGGGATGTACCAAGCAAGTCACCAGAGTGTGTCGGGGAAGACCACTGCCGACGGCTCCTCTCCCCTCTCCCGAGGTAGTATAACCAAAGGTGGGCCTGCCCTTTTCTCTGAGGACAGTGCTGGTCCCAACAGGAGAGACCAGTTACGAGCATTGTTGTGACCCACCCTGGCCTAAAGGACCTGTCTCCAGTTCCTAAACGGATAGTGACCCAGCTTCTGCCTGACAGCCCCTCCCTCACGTCTGAACTCCTGGGAACCAGGGAGACTGCAGAATCGGAGGCTGTGCAAATCAGGCCTTTGTGCACGGGAGAGCGGGGTTTGGAAAGCTGGCTTGGCCCAGCCCCAGCTCCCTGCATCAGCAGGCCTGGCAGCGGTCCTGTGTGGAGTGGCCCCTGCAAGTTCCCACCTCTGCTGTGGGCCTGCTGAGAGCAGACTGCAGTGACACAGGACCACACTCCTGGTGGGCAGTTGTTGCTGCCACCCAGACCAGGCACAGATGATACAATCCAACTCAGACACTAACTTCCTGCAGTTCTCAGAGACCCCACAGGTTATGGGCACAGTCCTCTACAGAATGCCATTTTGCTTCAGAGCCAGCCACAGTCTCAGGGGGTCCCCAGGCCACCTGCACTTCTCACTAACTGCCTATGAATTCAGGGGTTCCCACAAACTCTCAGGATCAATAAATTGCCAGAACACTTTGCAAGACTCAGGAAAGCACTATACCTAGGATTACAGTTTTAATATAAAGGGTACACATAGGATGAAGTCTGCAAGAGTCCTGAACGCTGATCTTCCATGTCCTCTGCCCATTGAGTCAGGGTGTGTCACTCTACCAGGCAGCTTCTCTGTACCTCAGTGTCCAGAGTTCTTATTGTGTTTCATGACACAGGCATGATTGGTTAAATCACTGGTCACACGATGGAACTCATTCTCCAGCCCTCCTCCCCTCCCAGGAGGTTGAGGGGCTGGAAAATCCCAGCCCTTTAATCACAAGCTTTGTCCTTTTGGTGACCAGCCCCATCCTGAAGCTGTCTGGGGGCATGGTGAGTCACTTCATTAGCATAACAAAGACATTCCTGTCACTCAGGAAATTCCACAGCTTTTTGAAGCTCTGTGCCAGGAACTGGGAACAAATACCAGATATATTTTTATCATGCCACAGCTGTCTTCTGAGAAAGCACTTAGCAGGTGAAGGCCTAGCACTTGGCACCCCTGGAGAGAAAGTGGCAAAGTGCTTCCTGCTGAGGGGATGGCAGTGTTACCACTTCCCAGTGAGGGGCAGCAGCTTTCCAAGAAAGCCCCTCCCAATCTAGGGAGACCAGCAGATGAGTCAGCTGGCCGGGCGCACAGCCCAAGATCTTATCAGGAAACTGACCAGCATTAGTGTCTGAGCAGCACAAGCAAACCTCATGGAGGGCACTCTGATCTGAGCAGGCCCCACACAGCACCAAAGGGACAGGAGTGTCAGGAAAGCAGGGCTTTTGTCCAAATTCTGCAACTGGCCTCACCCTGTTCTCCCCCCACCTTCAGGTTAACATCAGCAGCATTGACCCAAGAAGCACTTGCAAGCATTCGGGAGATTAGGGGTCCTTTTAGAGGGACAGAAGCTGCTCCACTCTGCTGAGGTCTCGTCCGGCTTCTCTCGGAGAACGAGGTGTTCCAGAGCGGGGCTGGGACACCCTGAGGCATTCTCCAGAGTTCAACTCACCCCTCCAGGAACACGTCCAGCCCAAGTGCACCCCAGACATATTGAAACCGTCCCTGTCTACAAATGAGCCTCTGGCTCTCCTCCAGGAGAGAGGCGACTGAACACGAATGGGGGTGATTTCTCATCACCAGCTGACCTGCCTTCAGAGGGCCTTTTTATCCTTTGTCTTGAGGACAGTGGGGTGAATAGGAACAGGAGCTATGACCAGGTCCCCACCCCCCATACGGATACCTTCATGGCCATCAGCTCTTGCATCAGCACAGCGTTTTCAAGATCGAGCCGCTGGCTGTCTCCCCGGGGCTTGACGTCGTAGCTGAGAGGATCGATGTGGATGCTCTCCAGCTCCAGCATGGTCAGCTTGACTGCGGCCCTGTCATTTTTGAGCTGCTGGATATAATCCTTCAGCCTCTGCTCATCTTCTTTAGTAAACTCGGTATCACAGCTACTGGCTGTGGAGCTGGTGGTGCTGAGAAGACAGACAGAAAATCCATCACATTCCCAAGTCACTGTTAATAGGTCTTCCCTCCTCACTCTTCTCCACATCCCATCTCCCCAACAGTATTTAGACGGCAGTCCAAAAAGAGCATTCTTCACAGTAGAGTCAATTGACACCGCTTTTAGGAAAGAAATATGTATGAAGAATAAGAGAAATGCTTACACCCTTTAACACAATGTTGAGGACCCTAGAAATGAATTATAAGGAAATAATTCCACAGAAGCAACAAGATACACACAAAGATGTTTCATAGAATATAGGGTTTATGAATTATAGTACACATCAAAAGGAGAGAAATGATGTGGCTATCACAGTAGTAATTATGACAATGGCGGAGACATTTCAAGTGAAGAAATAGGATGAAAAATAGTATGTGTGTAATAAAAATAGGTGTGTGTGTGGACAGGACCTAAAGGGCTATGTTAAGGGAACAAAGCAAGTCAAAGAACAAAATACCTATGGCATGATCTGTAGATGTGTGTGTGTGTCCACACACTCACATGCACACACACGTCCCAGACTGCTGAGAGTAGTCCCCTCAGGGCAGGAGCTGGAAGGAGTGGCAGTGAAGGGGGATGCTGTGTACCATGAAAAACACAGGTGTGTATGATACTGCAATCACACCAAGAAAGCAGGGCGCCCCCAGGCCTCCACAGCCATTCCTCCCGTAGCACGACTGAGTATGGGTCCACCACAGGACTCAGGCAGGTCCAAGGGGTCCTTGGCTGCCCACGCTGAATGGAGACGGGCAGGGGCTGCCAGACCTAAGGGGAACCTCGCGATGAACCTCAGGAACGTGGTGGCCTGTGAAGGCTTCTGTGGGACCCAGACCATCATGAAAGGGTGAGTACCACAGGAAAACTGAGGCTCTCAAGACAGTTCTGGCCTTTTCCAGCAGTGGGGGGCTGCCCCCACTGGCTCAGAATGAGGCCCACTCCACCCAGTTGGTCCTTGAGCATTTGAGGCCAGCGTGGGCCTACTGCAGTTTCTCTGGACCTATACTGGACCTGCCTACTCTTGATGGGGCCCACACAGAACCAGCTTTGGAAAGATGGCAGAAAAACAAGCAGGGGCCCATTTAACTCTCGTCAAAACAGGCTAGGCTGGCATTACTATCTTTGTTGTTGTGGATTTGGAAACTGAGGCTTAGTGACATTAAGTGGCTTGCCCAGTCAGGAGGCTAGAAACTGGTGCAACTGGACTCGGGCCACAGCCTTCTCATTCCACAGCCCTGCTTCCTAAGATTCCTGTCACTAAAAGCTGTGCTACAAGCAAGGAGTGGTATCCACAGGCTGTTGGCTGCCACGAGCCCAGGCCTGTTCTCCTCACCGCACACTGGAACAGAGACAATGGGCCCAGGCCCCCAACTCAGCAGATGTAATCTTCTGATAACCTAGGTTATCAAGGGCCATTCCACTCTTGTTCATGACACATTATCAAGAAGATAAGGCTTCTGGGGAAAGAAGGTGAGAAGGGATGGTGGGCTGGCCCTCTGCCATTCAGCTAGCTGTGCACATAAGGAAGAGAACGTCCTAGGGCTTGGGGTGGTCTGAGAGAGAACTCCTGCTAGGACTGGAAGCTCCTGAGCACCAGAAACTCTGGGGCTGCCTCCCATTCCCTTTGCCCCGACAAGACAGGTAGGACACATCATGGAGATGAAGAGAGCAAGATCGGCCTGACCAACACACAACACCTCTTCAGGGATTTCGATGGTTAATTTTATGCGTCAACTGGGCTAGGTTCTGGAGCCCAGCTGTTGGCGAAACACCTGTCTAGATGTTGCTGTGAAGGTATTTTTCAGATGTGATTAACATTTAAATCAGTAGACTTTGAGTAAAGCATATTAGCTTCCATAATGTGGGTGGGCCTCATGCAATTAGTTGAAAGCTTCAAGAGAAAAGACTGAGATTCCTCGAGAAAGAAGAAATTCTGCCTCCAACCAGTCTTCAGACTTAGGACTGTAACATCAACTCTTTCCTGGGTCTCTAGCCTGCCTGCCTGCCCTGCAGATTTAGGACTTGCTAGCCCCCATGAGAACTGGAGCCAATTCCTTAAAACAATCAGTCACTCTCTCTCCGTAAACATGCCTGCGTGCGCACACACACATCCTATTGGCTCTGTTTCTTCGGAGAACCCTAACACAGAGGTGCTCCCTTTATCTGTGACCGGAGCATCTGGAAACGCTTAGCAGATCTAGAGGTAGCATGGCTCACCTCTCCATGCCTACTTCCTCATCTACAAAATGATGTCATAATGGGACCTGCTTCACGAGTTTGTCATAAGGATGACATGTGGTGAATGAAAACTGTTCAGAACAGTGCCCAGTACCCAGCAAGCCCTCGAATGCAGCTATCATCCACTAATTTAAGAAATACTGGAGTGCCTACTACAGGACACTCTTCTAGGCCTAGAAAAATCCCTGCCCTCGTGGAATTCCTATTCTAATAGAGGAGACAAGCAAGCAAAATATACAGTACATCAGACAGTGAGAGGTACCATGGAGAAAAGTGAACAAGGTACAGGGAATGCGAAGTGGCGATGGGATCATTATTTGAAATGGAGTTGTGGGGAAGGCCTGCCTGATAAAGGTACATTTGAGTAGATCCAAAGGAGGTGAGAAAGAGAGCTATGTGGCTATTTGGAAGAACACTGACCCAGGCAGAAGACTCAACAAATGCAAAGGCCCTGAGGCAGGGTGCTTGGCTGGCAAGAATGAGATTGTGGCTGAATCAGAGTCAGCTAGAGGAGAGGAAGGAGAACTGGTCGGAGAGGAGAGGGCCAGGTTATGTAGGGTTTTATCAGGGTCGTGTCTTTTTCTATAGAATTAGAATGGAAGCCACTGGAGGGCAGTAGAAAAATAACGATCGGCCTCACATTTTAACAGGATCCCTCTGGCAGTGGCGCTGAGGAGAGAGGCAGGAAGGCCCAATAGGGAGCCACTGCACCAATCCTGAGGAGGGAGGGTAGAAGCTGGGAAGGAAGATAAAATTATTAATTATCATTGTTTTTTCAAGCCATATTTTAAAAACGATGAGAAGGGGGGCCAGCCCAGTGGCATAGTGGTTGGGTTTGCATGCTCTGCTTCAGTGGCCCAGGGTTTGTGAGTTCGGATCCTGGGTGCTGACCTGTGCACTGCTCATCAAGTCACCCTGTGGCAGTGTCCTACATACAAAATAGAGGAAGGCTGGCACAGATGTGAGCTCAGAGTCAATATTACTCACCAAAAGGAAAAAAAAAAAAACGATGTCGGGGAGAAGCAGCAACATCCTCCATTTGGAACACTTCAGGTCAATTTCACAAAGAAATGGAGCAGCTCAAGAGAAGCATCAAGACAACTGGGAGCCCAGCGGGGCACGTGAGGATGAGAGCTACCAAATAAGAGGGTCTTATCTAAGGAGGAGCGGGGTCCCTCCCTCAGCCTCTCAGCGTTGTTCAGCCTGCGGACAGCTCGGGGAGGCAGGCCTCGGACAAACCACCAAGGGGGGCTTGGAGCTCATCTTCACGGACTGGCGGCCCTGACGCGGAGGGACAGATGTAGGACGCTCCACAGGCAAACGAGCACCGGAACTAAAGCAAACGGAAGTGGCGGCACTGATCGCCGAGGTTCCAGGGCCGAGTGTGAGGGCGCTCACGTTGCGGCAGCTCGGACAGCGTGACGCTGGGCAGGATCAACCCTTTTCCTCCAGTGAGTTGGGAGGGGGCCACTTAGGGACGAAATCCCTTCTCGTGAGGCTGGGACTCAGGATTGGAGGTTCACTTTATCACCCGAGTCCTTCCTTTCATGGAAAATTATTTTGAAAAGTTTTAAACATACAGAAAAGCACAGAGATTAACCAGCACCCATGGACCTACCACCTAGGTGGCCTTTTTGTCACATTTTCTTTGGACGACTTTTTTAGAAATAGAACATTAATACTTGGGGCCGCCTTTGTTTCCTTTCACTTAAAAAAGAAATTTCAAAATTCAAAGAGCAATGGGAGCTGGAGATCTCTAATTATTCTGCAGGCACGGAGGTAATAATCCTTGGGCAGAGTCTCCGTTTGGCAGGGCTGGTGCACCCCGGGTGGCTGTCAGAGCAGCCGCTGGGCTGGGCACAGCAGCATGGCCTGGGGGCTGGTTAGGAATGCATGTTCCCAGGCCCCCAGCCCCAGGACCTACAGAATCAGGGACATTGGAGTGGAGCCAGCAATCTGTACTTGAAGGCACCCTCCAAGGGATCCTGAGGCACGGCCAGGTATGGGAACCTCTGGTCCTCCCCACAGGATACGTGGGTCTTTCTTTAGTCATCTGGGAGGTGACAGCACCCTCCAACATTCTCTACGGAGAGGCCACTATGCTCTTGGGCTGCCCTGGTGGGTGCCAGTGATCGCGAGCAGGTCTCCAACATCAGACAGACCTGAGTAAATACTCTTCCTCTGCCACTGCCTAGCTGTGTGGCTCAGAGTAAATGAGCCAACCTTTCTGGCCTGCGGAAGGGTTGGGGGGCGGGGGGCGGGGGGGGACAAAGAGTTCCCATGGCAACAGGTTGTGGAAAGGAGACAACCGGTCCTGAGCAGGCAGGACCAGCTAGTGCTGCCACACAGCACTTGCTCTGGGGGAGGAAGGGGGACAACTGTGCCAATGGCCCCGTGACACCCAACACCAGACTCAGGGAGTCCCCCAGGGAGGTCAGCCGCCTAGCAAGTCGTGCAGAAAACCCCCATCTGAGGGAGAAGCAAAGCGGCAAGTGCTCGACCGGACTTGAGAAACCACCAAGAACCATCAGGGAGAACACGAACGTGGGTGGGCAGAGGCGGGCAGGCTTTGGGGTGTCCTGGAGCCCTCGAGGGCCCGGGGCCTGACCCCTGGCCAGGCGGGGAAGCCTTTTGTTTCACCATCTCTGCTGTGGGTGCAGTTTTTAGAAAGGAAGAAAAAGAAAAAAAACAAAAGATCGCCCTCCACAGATCCTACCCCTGTTGGAAGCTCAGAGGTTTAAAATGCTTTTAGCAGGGGAAAGTTTAATTTCAAGTTAAACCACAGCCTCGCAGCCCCTCTGGCTTCCCTATCTCCCTTCCAGGACACCAGTGGGAACAGATCGGGAGAAGTTAATTACAATTCTGCTTTGTGCCCTTGATGCTCCACTGCGGCATATGATTATGACAATGTCAAAGGAGGGGAAGCCACTGGCCTTCCCTCTGGCCTCCCGCAGACAAAGGAGCTGCCTGCATCCTCAGGGCCTGCCGCCAGCCACTGGCCGTGGGATTCATCCACTAACTCTCCCGCCTGGAATGCCGGGTGATCTCAGTTGTCAACGGGGAAGAAATCACTTTCCTGCAGGCCGGTGTACTCCTCCTCTCCAGGGTGGGAGGCCGTAGGTGTTCTCTGAGAGGGACTGTGGGGAGGGAGGCAGATCAGGAAAACCCCAGCCCACCCCAGAACGGTGGAGGCGCAAGTTTTTGCATTTTGCTCTGGAGCTGGGCCAGGTCGTGTGGGTTTCTCCTTTCCATGATGCTCTGCTTGAGCTCCCCTCATGCTAGCTTTGCTCTGCATCCCTTAGTTTTCAGTGGATCTTTTGGCGCACTGTACACAAGGTGGCCTAGAGCCGGGTATGGCAGGGGAAGTACACCCTGGCTGGGCCTGGGACACCCCACCCTTCTGGCTTCCCTGGCCCCAAGGGGACATGGATGCAAGTTTATTCAAGCAGCCATCAATTGCAAATTTCCTTTCTTCTGTTCCTCTCTACCACGTCCAATCCTTATCCTCAAGACAACTTCCCATCCTCCTTTTTAGAAGAAAAATCCATTTTTCTTCAGATTCCCTGTCTTGTCTTGGCAGCAAACTAGAAGGGCATTTCATCTCTTTCACCTTGAAAATCAGATGGCTTTTGCCTGAAGTTTTTATCACTGTCTTACCTGGCCCCAGGTGAGATCGCACTTCTACCAAGGAGCAGCTCATTTTCAGAAGGAAAGTGACGCCAGGCTGGCCTTCTGTTTGGCTGAGCATTTTAGATTTATTTGGAGGGGGTCAGCCCAGGTGACACTCGGCCATGTCAGCCTCTCCTAAGCAGCCCCATTCCTCCAAGCACAAGGTGGAGCCTTGTCAACTGCCTGTCTCTGCAGGGTTGTGTTGTGGGTATCCATCCACTCCTCCCCCGCCTTTTTTGGACAGTTCTTTGTCACAAAGGACTGAAAACACTAAACACAATCCAAACCTCTTAGGTCTGTATGCTCTTGAGTGGTTATCAGAATTCTCTAGGAGGAGAAGCAGAGGTTAGATGAGGGAAAATTTCCTAACAAAATACAGTTATGGGAAACTCTGCTGCTAGATAATTCAAGTCCTCAAAAAGTGCCTGGTTTCAGAGAGCTCCTAAGAACTCAGATGAAGGGAGAAGTCCAAACGAGAAACACAGATGTTTAGGAGACAGATTCTATTTCTGCAGCCATTTTTAAAGGTGCTGTTATAATTAATGGTGATGGAAGCCAGGCATCTCTGAAACAAATATTGACCCATTCCTGATTTGGTCATTGATAACACACCAAGATAGTCACCCACTACGCCTGACAGCTACACTGTTGCTAACAACTTCGCTGGCATTAGAAAAATTAAACCTTATAAGTGATTTTCAACATCACTAATATATTTAGGGTATTCTTTTGCCTACAGAGTGGCCAAAGTGAAAAAATGTATACCAGCCAGTTTCAGCAACGGGATGGAAGAAAAGGGCCTCTCATACACCGGCTGTAGGAGAAGAACTGGATCATGTACGGAAGGCCCTTTGACATTTGAAACTTTAAAAATTTTTGAGTCAGTAATTCTACTGCTTAGAGTTGGTCCCACAGAAACTGCACAAGTGGGACAGGTATAAGGACAAGGATGGTGGCTGTGGCAATGTTCTAATAGTGACAAACTAGATACAAGTGCCCAAGAAGAGAAAACTGTTAAAATACATGATAGACTGACATCCAATGGAAAACTATGTAACTACTGAAAAGCATGACACATATGGAAAGATGTTTAAAAATGTACTGTTAAGGGAAAAAAGCAAGTTTTAAGAGAGTCCACATAATAGGATCCTTGTTAGGTTAAAAATGAGATGCAGCCATGTGTTTAAAGATGTCACGTTTTGGTCTGCGGAGCACATGGCTTCCCTCTTCTTCTGAGACCTGCTCCTCTCTTCTCCATCCACATGGCTCCTGTGGGGATGGCCACAGCCACAGATGACTGGGGTAGGCACCTGAGCTTAGCTGGCAAGGTGGCAAGACATCCTTCCCCGGGATTTTCTTACTTGACACCAGTGGAACCGGTCAGCCTTGTGCACAAATGCAGCTGGTGTGCTGGCTGGCTGCCGTCTGGGGAGCCTGCCTGCAGCAGCGAGGAGAGGAAAGCAGATGTGGGCCTGGCCTGGCCGTGCTCAGGTGCCTGGTTCCGCTGCTGCTCGGGCTTCTTGTAGCCCTCGGCCCTTGCCTTCAGCTCGGGCACGCAGCTCCTGCGTGGGAGAGCCGGCATCCGCCCAGTAGGACTCCTTCTTAAGCTAGCTGAGTACGTTTCTGTCACTTACAACCAAGGGTCTCAACTTTTATAAAAAATTGACAGTTAAATCTCTGGAAATATACCCCAAACTGTTTGCACTGTCCTTTCCAATGAGGGTCCTAGCATGGAGAATTTTATTTAATGCTTTGATTTTAGTTGTTTCTTTATTTTTACAATGAGCATATACTTTTTTCTGAAATCAGAAGTTAGGTCTTAAAGAAATAAAAAGCAAAAATAGCATTTCAGGTCTCTACTTAGTTCTCTTAGAATCTAAAAAATAAGTGACAGGGACATTTGAGCAGGAGGCCTGGGCACCATGCTGTCATGTTGGGGGATGTGTCTGAGCTGGACTTTAGAATTTCCTAACACTTCTAAGCACTAATTCCAAGGACTTTGGATGGACTCTCCCGATACTTGGATGAAGAAAGCGCTTCTCTTTTTCAGAGCAAAGAAAAGATGACTATGATAACAGCCAGATCTAGTGCGACTCTCATTCCTGGAAGCTTGCTGATGGTGGCGGCACAGGCCTGTCCTGACTGGATGGCTGTTTCAATTCCATTCACCCTTTCAATGGACACGATTCCACTGTCCTCAACCCTTCTTCCCACTCCCATGACACTTTATCTTACTGAAGACTAGCTTAGAGGGTGAAGACTGGGCATCTCTGGAGCTCCACCACCCTCCACTCCAATTTGGAGATTCTGCCCCACTGTGCGTGCTCAGCTAGGTGGTACCCTTGCTTCCTGCGGGTACCCAGAGGCTCACAGCCAGGTTGCAAACAACAGACTCACACGGCTCACCATGATCCTCACCTGATGGCAGCACAAAAGGTACTCAATACCCCTCTCCATGAGGGCAGACTTGCTGCGGCTTATTCTGTCTTGGCCACACGTCCTTTTGTAGATTTAGATCGATGACTGTGCTTCCACCAAATGAACTAAAACTGTGCTGCTTGACAGAAAGGGTGGGCTTGATTAAGAAGTCCTAGTCCCACTTCCCAACAATTGAGTCCATTTGCCTCTCTGTTGTGATATGTTGACAAAGCTATACAGGCAATCAACATTACCTAGTTACTCTGTCCATTAAGACAGTTACACTTTCTGATGAGGCCATGGCTGTATTTTTCAAAAATGAAATAGCAGTGTCCCTGGGCTCCTGCCAACAGAGTCAACTGACGAGTCAGCTCCCATTCTTATTCTCCTTGCTGGTAACTACTCTTCCGTTGCTCCTCTTCAAAATCATGACCCTTCTATCACCAGAGCTGCATGTGTGCTGCCAGAAAGGCATCTGGAGGCCCGGGACTTAGCATTCTTTTCCTGAGACCTTCAGGAACAGCTGGCTGACACTTGGATTAGAATTCTCTAGGCCAGCTGGTTACAGTGGGAGGAAAGGGGATTTATGGAGCCACATAAAACTGCAACTCTGGAAGCTCCTTTTCTTTCTTTTTTCTATAATCTTGACATGGGGGAATATCCGAGCTGGAATGGTAAGATTTACAAACAAAATTAATTATTTCAATTATGAAAGAGTCTGGTGGTTTGGGACTTTTTTCTGAGCCCACATTTAACATAAACAGTCTAGCTGTATCAACTCCTAAGAATGTGGGGTGCCACATGAATGCCCTGTGTGTGGTTCTTTTGTACCCACTCTAAGCTGCTCTGATTTGGGTGGGGAGTGTAAAAGTGAATTTTTAAGGAGAACTGAATGAAATCTGAGCTAAAGACCTCTGTATTTTGATAGGAAGATCCATTTAAGACTGAACGTAGTTCAAAGGTTATTCTTTAGTGAGGGCATCCTTGAAAACAGAAACTGTGTTCTGAATTTATCTTAACCTACAGAAATATATTACCTAAAATTAAATTTCTCTAAGAAAATTGTCTCAAAATTAAGGCTCATCTATATGTTAAAATATTTCTGAGAAATATTCACAACCAGGGTCTCCACTAAATAGGTGGTGAGAAAATGCTCCCACTCCTGACTGACTTAAAATTTGTATCTGATTTAGATTAAAACAACAAAATTATTTTTGGGAGTGGGGAGGTATGAGCAAAAGATCTGTAACACACACCTTATAAGCTACTGAAACAGCACACATTTCCTGTCAACCCAATTCTAATGTTCACTAGTTCAACAGAACAATATCACTGACAACATGAGAACAATATTTCTATTCTGAACGAACATGGAAATGATAGATTATGTACCTCTGGAAAAGTCATTAAGAAGAGTATCTGCTTTCTGGGTTTAAATAGAAAAATCTGGTTTTAAGAAAAAAAAATTATAATCTGTGCTTCACTGAATAAGACACGTGTTGCTGGAGTCAAGAGGAAATAAGTCCCTTGTGTTTGTGGGCACCTGGCCAACTATGTTATTGGGAATGTCCCCTTTCTGGAGGCACCTGGTCCAGGACCGGTAAATGGATGCACTTGGGCAGACGGCTGGGTCCTATCAGCGGGAAAGAGAGATGGGAACATTAAATTACTTTCAGGGACCAAGAAAACATCAGTATTTCTCCTTTGGCTCTGAGATTCAATCTACCCTTATGTGATTTTGGTTACTTGATCTGCACGTAGACAGTTTTTTAATGTCATGAGATCCAAACTGGTATAGTGGAAAGAACAATATGCTTGGTGCTGAAGTCCTGGGTTTGAGTCCTGATTTCTCTCTTATCTACCAGCCATGCGACCTTATTTAGGCAAGTTACTTGCACATCTCTGAGCCAAGGTTTTCTCACCTGCGAAAATGGGGTAAGTTACCCTGCCTGTCTTTTATGATTTGGCCATCAGATAAGAATCTCTAACAAAGTACTTTCTAGAGTGAGAACTGTCTATACAGGGAAGGTGTTGATGATTTTAGGGCTGTGGTGGCAAGAAATGAGACGATCATTAGAAAAGGCTTCATTCTGAACCTCCACTCCCATCCAAAAGAATCCAATGGCTTCAGTGAACCATGCTCAGCAAGGTCTTCATGGCTTTCCTCCCCATCTTTTTCAAGTACTCACTTCAGTTTTCTAGATTCACAGACACGGAACTTGAACTCAGGTTCATGAGTAAGTATCTACTAAGCACATGCTCTGAATATCGCATCACTCTACAAAGCAAAAAACATGTGAGAAGAGGCTATTGCCTGAGAAGAGCTTAGAAAAGATAGAAGCACAAGAGGAAGGGAGAGAAGAGAGCCTGGAAACAGGATGCACGGTCTCGGTCTTGGGTGCTTAAGGACTGTTCGCAGCAAATGGGCCTCAGTGACCCCAAATGCTTCTTGGAAACCATGAACTATAAAGAAATGGAGACTAGAACAGAATGGGGGAAAAGAGCACCAGACAGAAAGGCAGGTTCTGGTTCCATCTCTACCACTTCCTTGAATAAATCACTCCTTCTCTCTGTGCTGAAGTTTACATCTTGGCAAAATGAGAAGGCCCTTTCCAGCTCTCCCATTCTGATTCTCTGACTGGATGGAGCATGCTGCAAGCCAGGGGAGAACGCTGCCCTTAAACAAGCCTCATGGTCCCCGAGAGCTGGGTCACAGTACGTCAAGCCTAGTCAGTGGAATACATGTAGACACACATCCATCTCGTGGCAGAAAGGCCAAGAATTACCTGGTGTGGCTGTTGGAGGAGAGGCTCTCCCAGGGCTGCACGCTGCAGCCGGCCACAGCAAAGGCTCCCCCGCAGCTGCCATCCAGCTTCATGAGCAGGGCCTTGGCGGCGTTCTCAGCCGTCTTCCGGCAGTCGTGAGCTCGCTTGAGCATCTGAGTGATGTTTTCATCCCCTGACTGGTCTCCTACATTGCAGAGAAGCCAATGGATTAATGAACACAGGTCTAGATAGGGCAAGCCTGGGAGTGGGTTTGAATAATCAGTTCTTAGTTACTCAGGGCTGAGGAGGCACAGTGGAGAGGAACTAGCAGTGGACAGCCAATGAAGAGATCGTGTTCTGGGCCTGGCTCTGTCACTGAGAAACTGTACTTAGGAAAGCATTCCTCTGCTCTCGGCTCTACTGTTCTCATCGACAAATGAAGGGTTGCCTAATGTGATCTCTGAGGTCTGTTTCCAACTCTAACATGCTATGATTTTCTAATTATCTAGGCTCCTGGGGTCTCCTCCCACTCAGTCACAAGTCTACTGTTTGGCCATTCTTCCCTGTGTTGGCACTTTGCTTGTGAATGAGGGCAGGGAGAAATTGAGGCCAAACCGTGCCAGATCTCCACCATATCTACAGCTTTGGTTAGAGCTTCGTGTAGGCAAGACAGATAAAACTAATGGTTAAAAGGAGAACTTTACATTGGCTCTGTATTTTCTGTACTGATGCTATCCCCAATCTTTCTCTCTCAGCTTGGTCACAGTCAGTGGTGAGCCAAATGCCTCCAGGAGCCAGGTAACTGGGCTGGAGCAAGACGTCAGGAGTGGCGGGCACCAGGCACAGTGCCAGACAGTGAATTCCCTGCCCAGGATGTTCACATTCTCGTTGTGTTTTAAACACTGCGCTGACCAAATCAGTCAATGGTTTGCCATCACTACAGCCTAGACCCATGGTCTTCCAAATATTTTCATGTGAAATCTTACGCCAAAGCCTAAGATACAAAAATGGTTAGTGTGCAACTGGTTGAATTGGGAAGGGGTAGGGGCCATACACTCAGCTTCTCCACCCTCCAAACCCACTGTTGAGGCCCAAAGAAACTCCTCCAGGATCCCAGGCACAGTTTGAAAACCACTGGTCTAAATCATGTAGAATGAACGTAATGAATGCCTGTGCAGTCAACAAGAAACAAAGGAAAAACCACAATGATTGATACTGTGAGTAAACGTCACTAACGAGTACTCGCTCTGCTGTGCAACTACATGGCCCCTTAGGGCAGAGCGACAGGTCAGCTGCCTCTGTCAGCAGAACGGAAGAGCGAGATTTAATAGGGAACTGCTAAAAATTAAGCCAACCCTCAGTTTTACAGAGAGAGGGGAGGAACTGTGGGTGCGCATGTCCTGCATGCTAAGATTCCCCGACCCTCCCTCTGGCCACTTCTCTGACCACGTTCATGCCTTTCCACCTTCCACAAATGAGATATTTTACAGACATTTCACCAACTGACTGTTCTTTGAATTCTGAAGTGGGCATACTATTACTGACTGGCTCATTTTATAAATATATCCATGAGCTACACAGGACTAGGTTAATACAAAGCATTTTATTATTGATTTTAAATATTTTAAATGCAGATTTATTTAAATCCTTTCAGCTCCTACAAGTAACTGTGCTGAGCAGATACAAGCTTAATAAAAGGCACCTTTTGAGGATGGAATGGTTTAAGACATTCCTCTGATACAAGCTGGAAACAAGATGATTGATTTTTTTCCCTGTAATTGATCATCTTCCTTAATACATATATTTAAAAAAAACTTGATGGTAGGCCAAGATCATTTTAGGATCTGTTTAATATGAGGAATAAAGTTTTATGGTTCAGTTAAAAGACCCTGAAAAATGAGGTTTCTAATGGAAATGTTGGCAGAGTTTCTCCTTCTGGGCTGGGACGGTAATTCTATTAAAAAAGAGAGAGAGCGGAGAGGAGGATGGCTGCCTGTACAAATGGGGGCCTGCTCCCTTGCTGGGTAACTTGGATATGAAGCAGGAAATTAATACCCAGCATACTTCCTTTCTTTCAGATTTGCTTCAGATTCCTGTAAACGACAAAACTGAAGGAGGAAAAATATGCAAGTGTTCAGTGCAAAGGCTGGACCCCAGGCAAAGAGGGAGGAGCTGGCAAGAAGGGGGGTGGGGGTGGGGATGCATCCGGGAGGGGCCCTTCTTTGCAAGGTGTGTCCTGGGAGGACCAGCCCTAATGGGAGCTCATAGCTCTCGAAGAAAAGCCAGTCCATGACAGATGGCCTGGTCTCCATGGCTGGGGACTTCTGGCCTGTCACACCGCCCATCTCTGGCTCTGGCGTGATCCGGTCACTTCAATTTTTTGTTTACTTGCCGTTGCTTCTCCAGAGAAGCCGCTATTCTAAAGTGTAGGCTGAGGTGGTATCCAGGCCTTAGCACTGAGAGATGCAATCTTTCTCCCTTGATCTCTCTCTTCTCAAGCACTCTTTCCACTACAGCCCTCTGCACAGAGCCATACACACTGGCGAAGTTTTAGCAAATGTTGCTAATAAGAAAGATGCCATACTTGTGTCTTTTTCACTTAATACCCCTTTTAGTTACTCAAAATTGAGGAACCAAGGTAGGGGGCACTGCAGATCTGGAGGGTCAAATCAGGCCAACAGGGCACATGACCCTGGGGCAGGGGGATGAAGGGGCAGGGAGGCGAGGTGGGTTGGCAGACACCTCTGCTCCATGGCAGGGCCTGGGCTCGTGGGGTTAGCATTCTGTGAAGCTGATAAGAGCAAGGTGTGAAACTATTTCCTGTGTATTCATAAGACACCTGGAAAGGTAGGGGGGACCCATGCTTCAAAACTGCCCAAAGGAACAAACCTGGAGGAAAAGCACAGCCAATAAAGCAGTAGAACAAGGCAAAGGCCACAGGGGCAGCAGAGACCCTCAACAACCAGCATCAGAGAGGGAGGTTGTGGTAAAGTCGGTCCCTTTCATCACGAACATGGGCCTCCGGCTCCATCTGGTCCTACTGTCAGCCTGGGAGAATGTGTTTCCTAAGAGGGCTTGTTTGTTTTAACTTGTCTGTAATTCTGTTTCCACTCCAGTTCTTGCTGCATTCAACATAAACAATTTACTCACTCAGTCATGAGGAAAAAACGAAAACACTCTTGATGAGAGAATCTCATGTTGTTGGGAGGTGTTCCAATGCCAACAGCCGAGATGGAGGGCAGGAGAGCGAAAGAGGCAGAGGACGAGAAGGAAGAGGGGTGGAGCAACTCGGGCCACACTTACCAGGGGAGGACCCCACACCAGCCGCCCGGAACTGCCCCAGGATGAGGTTCTGCTCACTCTCGGCCAGTGCCAGGAGAAGTTCATAGGCTTCTATGCACTGCTCACTGAAAGAGAAGCACATGGCGTCCTCAACTCTGGCAGAGGATCGTGAGCTGTTCCTGGGGTGGGAGGCAGCTGGGGACCTGCCCCTCAGCCTTGCTGTCCATGTAAGTGAGGAAATACCCACGAAGATTCCTGGACGAAGCCAAGGGCTTGCTCCGCTATGTGGCCCCAGTTCTTTTTTAAGCTTTAAACTAGGATCTAGAAAAATATCAGAGAAGCAATAAAGGTGGGAGAGGCAAGTTTGTTGCCTATTTGATGATCAGCTAAAAGGGAAAGGTAATATGCCCACGGAAGCGAGCCTCCAAGATGCACGCCCCCCTATCTCCTCACACTTGTATCCACAGCCTTGTATAATCCTCTTCCACACTGTTCCAGGGTTGGCCTGTGTAACTAAGAATATAGCAGAAGTGAAAGGATGTCACTTCCAAGATTAGGTTATTAAGTTACACTGTGACTTCCATCCTGGTCACTGTCCCTCCCTTTACTTTCCTCTTGGATCATCCTCTCTAGAGGACACTTGAAGACTCCTGAAAGCCCCATGGAGAGGCCCATGTGGTGAGAAACTAAGGCTTCCAGCCAACAGCCAGTGAAGGACTAAGGACTCCACCCAACAGCCGTGTGGATGAGCCTTCCTCAAAGCAGATCCACCAGCCCCAGTTAAGGTTTCAGCTGACGCAGCCCTGGCTGAGAGCTTGACCAGAACCTCAGAGGAGACTCTGAGCCAGAACCACCTAGCCAAATGACTCCCAGATCCTTTACCCCAGAAACTGACATAATAGATAGCTATACAATAATAGATAACACCCCAGAAAGGAGAGTACTTTGTCCTAGACCTACACTATTCAATATAGTGACCACTAGCCACATGTGGCTATTCAAATTAAAAAGAATTTAAATTAAATAAAATGAGCAATTCAGTTCCTCTGTTGCAATAGCCATATTTCATATGTTTAATAGCCACATGTGGCTAGCGGTTACCATATTGGACAGCACAGCCAGAGAACAGTTCCATCAGCACAGAAAGTTCTACCAGATGCTTGTAAAACTGTCTCATGAAACAAAATCTCTGACAAGAGCTTGAGCTTGGATTTCTAAGAGGAATAAAATTAGTCTCTCTTCTTTGTGCCCATTATCACTAGTGCAAGAGGCAGAGGATCAAAGAGTGACCTCTTTCCTGTTGCCGCTATGACCCCACATGGACCCAAGTCTGCACAGGAGGTGGAGTATGTGCATAACACCTGAGTGGTACCAGACAAGATGCTACAGTAGCAAAATTCACCCCCCAAGCAAATAACCAACTAGTTTCTTCCAGCTGAGCAGGGGAAATGTTGCTTTACTCAACATTTACTCAACAGACCATCTGTTTTTCAATTGTCTTTACTTTCATCTTCCTTTCCTAGGAGATAAGGAAAAGGATCCAATAGCTAGCTCTGGGTGCTGGCAGCTCCTCCTTCCAAGGGCAGCCTGCCTTTCAGGTTAGAGGCACTGGGACATTGCTTCATCCATGTGAATGAAAGGTAGACTGTGGGGGCAGAATAGCCTGTTTCGAGTGTTATCATAGATGGATTACTTGTTTGCTTTGGTGTGTCTGTAAATTAGCATGATTGCTTCCTAACTGTGGTTTCATATATTTTGGTTTGATATTGTTTTTTGAAGAAACAAAGTTTCTTAAAACAACATTGAAATTTTCAGAGGATGCCAAGAGTAAGATACCATCACTACTCTGGGACCTTGGCAAATATGCCTAAGTGGGGACACTAATAAAATAAATCAATGAAAACAATAATAAAGCACAGTTTTGTGGCTCTTAAACAACTAGTAATTTAAAAATAGATAAATTCCAAAGCTGATGAGGCTGAAAAAAAGTGGTACATTCATAGACCACTTGCTCATCGATGAATGAATCGTACTTATTTAAACTGGCATGTTTTTATGGGAAAAAATTGGTAGCAAGCCCAAAGAGCCATGAAAATATTCATATCCTTTGACCTATAATTCCTGCCTCAGGGATTTCATTCCAAGGAAAATACCCAAAAGAATGACGATGTGATCTATATTAAATTATTCACCATAGAATTATTTTCACTATCAAGAGTCTGTGAAAATCTGAATGTCTTTTAGAGAAATGAGCAAATAAAATAACAACATATAAACCTGAAGCAGGGGATACAGCCATTCGAAATAAATGGACACTCTTAAGCAATATTACCAAACTATAACAAGTTGAAGTAATAGAATGCACTAGATTTACAACAATGTAAAATATTTATAAACGTGAATAAAGACTGGAAAGAATAGGTCAATATGTAGTAGAAAAATTGACATTCTGAGTGATATTACTTGAATGAAATAATACTTAAGTTAACCATGTCAGCAGAAACATACCGGTTTACAAATAGCATATTCATTCTCCTTCTTTTCCTTTTTTTTTTTTGAGGAAGATTAGTCCTGAGCTAACATCTGCTGCCAATCTTCCTCTTTTCCTCTTTTTGCTGAGGAAGATTGGCCCTGAGCTAACATCCATGCCCATCTTCCTCTACTGTATATGTGAGATGCCTGTCACAGCATGGCGCAACAAGTGGCGCATAGGTCCACACCCGGGATCTGAACCAGTGAACCCTGGGCCACTGAAGCTGAACATGCGAACTTAACTGCTATGCCACTGGGCCAGTCCCCCAGTCTCCTTATTTTCTTAATTGCTATCAGGGTGCTAACTGATTTTCAATATAGATCACACTAGTATTTGCTGGTCTAACCCTCTAGTTATGTCTTCTAAATGCCTGTGTGTCCTACTTTTTCACAAAAGGTTACTGTGGACACATTTCTAAACTGCAGTGGCCACGTGCCCATTTCCTACCTGTACTGCAGGGCCAGCCTCAGCGCAGTGGCATTGGACTCGTACTTCCCCACCAGCATGCTCATCCTCTCGGCGTTGCTTTTGCATTCCTCCAGGGTTATGGTCAGGAGGTCATTTTGGGATTTGAGGTGTTCAATACGGCTACAAAGGAAGAAAAACCACTTTCACAATTTCACACTAGGATTACAATTAATTTGCCAATATTTTAGTTGTCGACTCTAGATTGAGGCCAGAAATGCATGTTAGGATGTGAGCTTGTCAGATGTTTTCACAAATGTAACTGATGCGAAATAAAAAAAAGGAAGCAACTCTAAGTTAAAGAATCACTAAATTCTGTGTAAATTAGAAATGAAAAGTAAGCTCCCTGGTTATTTCCCGCACAGCCATTGACACGCCCTGTGCCAAGTACTGTGTGAGGCTCTGAGTCTCTGTGGAGGAAAGGAGTCAACCGCAGCCCTTCAGGAGAGTTACATCTGGTGCTTCAACAGAACACCCTCCTTGCGGACAAAGGAAAAGTGGCATCACAGTAACAGCTACTCTTTGTTGATCCCTTGCTCAATAACCCCCCCACAGCCCTTTGAATTAAGCATTACTGTCCCCATTTCTCAGAGGAGGAAGTGGAGGCACACAAAAGTTAAGCACCTGGCCCTGGGATTTGAACCGGTCAGTCTGACCCCAGATCCTTCACTCACAACCGCTCACTACGGAGCAGAAGCAAAAGATGAATCAGCCAGTGAACAGGAAGTTGCCCTCACGGGGCCTCTGAATGGGAAGTGGATCAGGAACTGGGTGCTGTGTCCAGAGCTCCTTCCAGGTTAGACAGTCCCTCACCTGCTCACTAGTGGTGGATAAGTTGTGGGAACTTTAAGTTTTCTAGGAATCAGAACTGAAAATTCAGAGCAAATGAGTTTATGGCAAAGTTAGAAAACAAATCAGAAAAACCTAAGTCTTCAGCGTCTGTTTTCTGTCCTAGCATACTATGCTCTAGATGCAACGATTCATCTTCCATGGGACAAGCCAAGTGATAGTACTCTGATCACCAAGTCTTAAAGATATGTAAGGTTTTACACACACCAAATGCAAGTGACCATCGAAACGGAAAGGGGCTTGGAAGCCATTTGCCTTCAGATAAATCTTAGGACCACAGATCTTAGAGCAGAATAAGGAGACATTCAACAACATGTGAGATGTCTGGTGAGTGTATAACTAAGGCCTCTGAGAGGCTTTGGCAACAAGGTCAAGTCCATGTAAGGTGTTAGGAGAACATAGTTTTCTGTCCCCGTTCACATTAAGATGTCTTCAAATAGTACCCACTCTTTCATTTACTTTTCAACTTGCTCTAGGGTACATTCTGTCCCCACTAATTAGATGAAACTGTTTACTCAGCTCACAGACCTCCATGTGGCCAATCCCATCTCAGGGGCCTTCCCAGGCAACACCCCAGTAATCAGCTACTCCCGTCTTAAAATGTTCTCCCTCACTTGGGTCATGATAGGTCTCTACTGGTTTTCCTCCTGCCTCAAAGGCCGCTTCTTCTGTCTCCTGCTGGCTCTTCATTCTCTATGAAATCTGTGGGGGTTGGCGTTCTGTCAGGGCTCAATCCAAGCCCCTCCTCTATCAACACTCTCCCCTTAGGGAGATTTTATCCAGTCCCATGACTTTAACAGGCATTTATGTGCCCTTGGCTCCCAAATTTCTCTAGCCCAGACCTCTCTTCTGAGTGGCAGTCTCACATATCCAGCTGTTTCCTGATATTTTCATTGGGTGTCACACTGACACCTCAAATTTAACATTCCCAAATGGGACTCTTGATTTTCTCCAAACTTTTTCTTCCCCCATCTTGTCCGTCTCAGTAAATGTCACCACTATCTACCCAACAATACGGCCGAGACACCTGAGAATCTTCTTTGAGACCATCCCTTTCTCCTATATCCAGAGCTAATCCAGCTGCAGTTTTCATTGATTTTACCACCAAACATACACTGAACCCATCACCTCACCTCCACTTCGGCCACACTGGTCCCCTGCAATAATCTCTCTGCTTCTACTCTCGCCCACACCTGAGTGATCTTCTGAAACTTATATCAGATCCATTCTTCTCCTACTTAAAACCTATTAACGACTTCCACTGACACTTAGAATAAAGAGCAAACTTTGTCCATGGCCTCAACATCCACATCCCACCCAGCCCTGTCGGCTTTGCCACCTTATCCCACGTGACTCCTCCTTCCACGCACTCCATTTCAGTTCCATCGGCCTTTGTACCATTCCTACTTCATGCCAAGGTTTTTCTGGCCTTGAGATTGATAAGTTGGCTCATAAGACTCTTCCTAGTTTGTCATATGACTGCTTTTTTTTCCCCTTAAAATCTCAATTTTTATGTCCCCTCTTCAGAGACGCCTTCTTGGCTACCTCTCTAAAATCAACCTGCCTGTTATTCTATCACAGTGTCCTATTTACTTTCTTCTTGGAGCTTTCTTATAATTTTATTTGTTTGCTTCTGGTCTAGCTAGCTCCCCTTATAGAATATAAGTGCCATGAGAGCAGGGACCTTGTGTGTTTTACTTCCCTTCTCAAGCCAAATAGCCTAGCACATAGCAGGTGCTTAAAATAGATTTGTTAAATGAGGGAACACACTTCTGAGTACGCATGATCCACCCACCTCACAAGTTAAAGGCTGTCATTTTTGGGAGCACAATAGGCCTCCAACTTCGGGAGAGGTAGTAAAATAACAGACATCAGGACACAGTGGTAGATTATTTCTAAGAACTTCCCTGTCTAGCAGTAGGTATGATCATGGGGGGAACAATGGAGGTGAGATCAAAGGGCAGGGGTTGGAATTACAGCCAGCCTATTTAACAGCCCTGGACTGAAGGCAAGTCACTCAACATGGAAGCCTTTGTTTTCTCATTTGCAAAATGGGACTGTTTTGTCCTCCCAAGTTGAGGATTAAGTGGTTGTCTGTGAGAGCCCTTTAAGCTATTAAGCACCATAATAACGTGAGCTATGAGCACCGAACAGTTCCTTCTTTGGTCTCTCCGAGGTGCACACAATTGAAGAGGAGGGAACCTCCCCTGAATTCAACCACAAAGCAGGCTTGTTAAACCCCAAACCCAGTAAGAGGAGATTCTCACTAAACAGAGGGCCCCTACAGGCATCTGACTTCATTAAATTGCAAAGAGCACATCTGATTCCATTTTTAAGCACTCCCCGGCCTGTTATACTGAGAGGGCTGCTTCTCTACAAGGTAATCATCAGGACTGTCACTCTTCAGTATTTTGGGTTTAATAAGGAAACCATTTAATTTCAAGATTTAAAATGACCTAGATTACCACATTTCCTTGGTTCTCAAGTGCTATATTAAACAGCTTTAAATCAGGGAGGACTAACACAATAATTCAATTTATCCAGGTTTGCCCTACACAAGGGGAATGGCATTAAGCAACAATGAATGGGGAGCGGTATCCACATTTCTTCCCAGTTAGTTTATAAGCCTTTCTAGTTCTTACTATGCCCTCCCAATGCCGACTGGTAGGTCAAGGCAGCCAGGCCATGCTTGGATGCCATTCAACAATCCATTCTGCACTGTAGAACCAACTGTGTGTCGGAGTGGTTACCATGGTTTGGCTCTGGTCCTTCTCCTTTGCTTTTTTAGCAATTCTCTCACTGCTGGGATGACACACAAGTCAGTCTCTGCCAGCAGGCAGGAGTACAAACTCAAACAACCTCTGTCGTGAGACTTGGGAAGAATTCATAAAACTGGGTATTTGGTAAGATTAAGCAGGGCAGTTAGACCTACTTAGAAAATCATTCTAAGTAGGACTAAGTAGGATAGGACATAGGGACTGAGGGTTGTGCACATCTGCAAAGAGCATAAATAAAATGAGGCAACCCTGAAATAAGGCAGGGAGGTCAGACCAGCATGGCCGTCAATCCCAGGAATGCCTCTATCACATTGCTTTTGCTGGTTCCTGGTAGCTCCAGGCACCCCTGGGATGCTAACTCAACATTCCAGAACCTCTTTCTGTGGTTCCTGGCAGCACAGGCCTGCATGCTTAGGAGCTATCTCGTCATTCTGACCTACTTGTCATTCTATATGGACTGCTCTCAGGACTTGCTACATAATTTGCAAAGGCTACTGCAAAATGAAAGGGCAGGGCCCCAGGTTCACAAATTACTAAGAATTTAGAACGGCAACAGGAGAGCAGTAAAGCAAGTGTGGCATCCTTTTAAGCACAAGACCTTGTGTATTCAAATGCATAGGTCACACCATGCCCATGCAGCCAGTGCTGACTGCTGTAAGCACTCCGCTGATGAGCAAGATGATAGAAAGTGCCCCCTCCACCAGCTTGACAGCATCACTCTATGTCACAATACACAAGCCAACTTGAATTGATCTTTGCAAAGGGGAGGAGGGGCAGCTAGCTCCCCACCAGTATTCAAATATACAGGATTTCCTCTTACCTATTCAACCGTTCTGTTTCCACCTCAAACTCTCTAATTTTGCTCTCAGAGATGGCAGATCCATGTGAGTAGAGTGTTTGGAAGATCTCTTGGATGTTGGAGCAGTCCTGAAGAGAGTGGGCCAGGTGTTCCGCCACACTGCTGGATACCTGTACAGGTAAGCATTAATCCCCCTCTGGACAGTGTCACTTCAGGGACGCCTGTCCCCATGCTTTGCATGCAAAACAATCTAAAGCTGATATTCCTTAAGGATCAGACACCAGGAGATGGTTACCCTGATCCTTCTCAGTTTGTATAATACGATTCTAGTATAAAAAGCTAACTGATGTGAACGCAGTACAGAAAACAGGGTCAGAATACAGCTGCATCTCCCAAGCATGTGCTACTGGGCAGCAGGCAGGGGGATCATGCCTCCTTAGAGTCCTTAAAATTTTGGATATTGAACATAGTCTGGACTCCCTTCCGCTTCCTGAACCCCCTGCCACTCCAGGCTCCTGTCTCTGGCTGCTGTAGAGAAGAGAGATTGACTCCTTTATTTTCATAATTTGGCTCTGGCATGGAATGTGGATGTGTGCAACTTTTGTTCAGCACGTAATTCTAAATTAGAGCCCCAGAAGTGCTATTTAGGCCTTCTCTACCTGAGGATCAAATAGCTGGCTCTCCCAGCCTCATCCCCAATCCTAAAAGATATCCCCCAGGGATCTGAAACTACTCCCTTTTCAGGATCCATCAGCTTACAGCCCCAGGGAGTTTGCAAACTCTACAAATGAAAATGCTAATACTGATCTAGAAGGTTGCATTCTGCCATGCATTGGGCTCCCCTTCAAAGGCGGCATTCATCCTCACTCGAGAGCACACTCCCTTTCAGAGGGCCTTCCTGACTCACTCCGTCTCTAGGGCATCAGGGTGATATAAAGCAGATACTTCAAGACTTTCATCTACATCACCAGAAACTAGATCTAAATCATTTCTTTCTGAACAGTTTCAAGTAGAGAAAAAAAACCTCCCTTAAAGTTGAAGAAGCAATTCAGCATGTGGAAACCTATACATTTTAGTTGATGCTTCAGAAGGAAATCAGGTATGATTTATTATTATAATCAACTGGTTTCCTGGAGGTGAACTTTGGGAGCTCTTCTATCATCTACAGGCCACTGTCCAGGTAGCTCTATTGGGCGCTTTCTTGCCTTGCTTCTTGTGAACACTCACCCCTATGCTGCTGATTTCTGAGCCCAGGACTGGCCGATCAGACGATGAAGATTCGGATCTGGTCTTTGATAGCTTCACCCTCTCAGCAATCTTAAAAAACAAAACAAAAAATTATCAAAAAATGACATGTCACTCCCCAGATAAACTGTTGAGACTGTGTTTATAGAGGGCTATGCTCAACCACGGCAACTAAACTGGTTAATCGATTTCTTAAAAACTCACTTGTCCAGTTTTTCTACCATTTCTTTAACCCAGGGTTTTTCAACCTCAGCACCACTGACATTTTGAATTGGATGTTCTTTGTGGTGGGGGGCTGTTCTGTGTACTGAAGGATGTTTAGCAACATGCGTGGCTTCTAGCCACAAGATGCCAGTAGGACTTCACTTGTAACCATCAAAAACGTCTCCAGACATTGCCACATATCCCTTGGGGGACAAGAATCACTTCTGGTTGAGAAACACTGGTTTGACTAACTTACAAAACTTGATGGTTGAGAACTAGCCTTGTGGAGACTGGTAGGGCTACCAGGGAAGAGGAGATGTATCCTTTGAATAGTCTCTCCAGAGTAGACTCGACATATGGGCGGGAGGAGGGGGGAGGGAAGGTGGTGGGGTCGGGGGCAGGGCGTCCTGCGGGAGAAAATGGCTCGGGCTACTTCTCACAACTGCCACGGCCCGCCCATCATAATCTATTTTTCTCCTGGCAAGGCTGTCAGTCCTGTGAGTGGGGAGATCATTGGTTCATTACTCAGGGTCCCCTCCTGGGCTGCACCTTAATCCTCCAGAGCAACTCTCCATCCACCCCTTAGTATTGTAGAACCTGACAAAACATCTCACTCTCCACAATGACTTGACAGCTGTGACATGCTTCAGCCGGCTGATTAATGAGAGCTGGCTCCAGGTTGCAGACAAGAGAGACTTAAAACTATTAGTGGGTTATCTCTCCCTGCAGCTCCAGCATAGGAGGCCTGTGTGAGACCCCAGGGAAGCCCCTCGGGGCCGTCTGAGTTAATAGCATGCCTGCACAGCAGCCATGCTCGGTAGAGGCTGGTGCTTCCAGATAACAGGGGGTGTTCCTGCCTGTCCCCAGGAGTTCACCTTGGCAATGGGAATGTCATTGCTGCTGCTGCTTGTGCTCAGCTCTCCAGTGCTGGGGTTAACTGGGCGGTTGGTGGAAGTGAGGCGGCCAGGGCTGGAGGGCCCTGTGGCCTGCACGCTCTGTAGTCGAGTTTGAAGCTCTCGAACCTGAAATAATAATAATGCCTTTAGACACAGTGGTGGTTTCCCTGGCCAAAGAGCAAAACAGCCAGAAGGGTGGATGGCATGGCTTTCATTTACATTAAGGGATCAGCTTCAGTGAAAAGTTAAGTTGGCGGAGTCCACATTAAAGTCACTGTGTTCTTAACTAGACCTGCCACTGGCTGGCCATCATTTGTTCTTCACAAGTATGAGGTGGACATGTTTTCTAAGGCACTGGAAGCTTCCAGCAAAGGCAGAATGACCATCTTGAATGAATGTTTATTCATTCAGCCTCATGTGCCTGATGCTGTCTTGGGCACTGCAGATAGAGAACCCAGGATGAAATCTCCACTCTCATGGAACTTGGAGCAAAGAGGAGAAAGACAAATAATTTCCAAACAAGTGCACATGAGTGCTATAAATATCTATCTCAAGTGCTCTAGGAAGCAGAAAAGGGGATGAATGTGACTCCATCTGATGTCATAGGGAAGGGTTAAGGAGGGAGTGAGAGGACCAGTACTTAAGCAGAGTCTTCCAGGTGCACAGGGTTCTAACAGACGAGAAAGGGCTGGCTTTGGTGAATGCAGGGGTGAGGTGAGGTGGGAAGGAGAGAATGGCTTGTGCAAGAGCACAGGCATCAGGATGACACGCTGTGCTAGAAGAACGGCAAGTTATTCATTATACATGGTGTAGAAGAGAGAGCTTCATTGGAAAGCAGGTGAGGCCAAGGGGAAGAGACAGAGACGGCATCCACAGCTTTTCCCCAGGGACTTCATGGGAAGGAACACCTAAATAGCCCTTTTGTATAAAAACAGAAAGACAGGGCCCTTTGAATTACATTTAAAATACACATTTACCTGCAAGGAACTTAAATGTCCAAATCCTGCTTTTCTATGGTTAGGCTCAGTGACAAAGGGAGGTATTCCAAGTAAATGAAGACAATTCTAAGAAATTGGTCTTTCTGATGACCTTGGTCACAGTTATATCATTGGGTATGATGTCTATCTTAAAGGGCAAAACCTACAGCACCCAAAGGTCCTTGCGAATGTACACCAGGCCTTGCTGGGAAGAATTAGCACTGGGACATCCAAGGCAGGGTTCTCCAAACTTTTTGGTGCACCAGAATGCCTTGGAGGGATTGCTGAAACACAGAGCCCAGGGCCCCACCCCCAGGGATTCCAATTTAGCAGATGGAGACACAGTCCAGGAATCTGCATATGTAACAAGCTCCCAAGAGCTGTGGATGCTCTGGGTCTGGGGCCCACCCTTGAGCAGCACTGACCTAAGGGACTCCCAAGGCCACGCAGCACTTTAGTTCCAGGGACTGGAGCCGCACCCCTGCCAGACCTGACGCCAAAACCCTTCTAGGTAAATCCTTCTCTAAAAGCGACTGGAAAGCTTTTCATATTAAATATCTTGGATGTCTCTATCCTGCTAAATTGGGAACCAAAAGTAATTGAAATTTCAATAATTCATCAACATATTAGAAGCCAAAATAGGAAAATTCCCTCGGAGCAAATTGCATTCAATAGTGAACAGCTAAAAAGTGCCCAATGCTCTACTGTGGCTTCCAGGAACTGTGGGTTGATGGAAATGTGTGTCGTCCTCATAACACGCCAGACACAGGGCTGACCTCAAAATAGTTTCAAGACTAGAAAAATGCATGGCTGTCAAAGCCAAATGGTATTGCTGGTGAGAGATTACAGGGCTCATCCTGGAAGGGTCCCTGACAGACCAAGAACGGGCACAGTGTGGATGCCTCGTTAAGCTGCATGGCAAAGGGAGAGGGCCCATTTTCCCATCAGGCCAGCTTTCTGGCACGGGGGGAAACCTCCCTGGTGGAGACCATGGATTTCAATTTCTACTGCTGTGATGTCTGATGAGGTCCTGAATAATTAACAATGTTAACACCACTCCAAAATCTAAAGAGTCTGAATTGTTCGCAAAACAATCAGTGGTCTGTTCCTAGAATCCCAAATGGCCCACTCATCTTGCTTTTTAAAACACACAAATTATCCTGGCAATTTACAGAAACTTCATCAACACTTCCCATAGTTTTTAAAAATGTTTCTTCTTCCCATCACTAAAGTAAAACATGTTCATTGTGGAAAATTTAGACGATACTGAAAAATAAAAACAGAAAAAGTACCTATTCTTTCTTATAGTAAGTTCCTTCTTCCTATACAGAGACAATTAGTCATTTTCCACAGTGTGTTTGTACACAGGCACACATGCTTAAAATAATTTCTAAATCTAAATATCCATGTTCATTTTAAAAGCTTTGGACTCAGAGAATGTCTTTGAAAACGAAAGGACGATAAACATGTTTATTTTGGTCTACGCTTTACTATTTAATGATAGTTGTTAGGCAGTGAAAAAAATCCAGCTGAAAGGAGTGGAACGAGCCTGCCATGGAAAGACAGGGAGACGGCTGGCTGACTTAAACAGCCTTCTGTCCCCTCTTGATTTGGGGGTAGGGGTCTTAATTTAAATGAATAAAGGCACAGAAATGAAGGCTACACCCAGCTTGCTGACTCAGCTTAAGTAAGGCTTGGGAGAGGGGAGAGACACAGCTGTTAGAGTCCTCACTTTTATTCTCACCCACTGTAGAAGGTTGACTCGTGTCCCCCCCCAAAAGATATAACCAAGTTCTAACAGTCAGTACCTGTGAACGTGCCCTTATTTTGAAAAACAGTCTTTGCAGATGTAATCAAATTAAGGATCTCAAGAAAAGATCATCCTGGATTGATGGCGGGCCCTAAACCTGACTGGTATCCTTGTAAGAGAGAGGAGAGGGAGATTTGAGACACAGAGAAAAAGGCCACGTGAAGATGAAGGCAGAGATAGGTGACAGGTCAAAGGACACCAGGAGCTACCAGAAGCTGGAAGAGGCAAGAAAAGACTGTCCCCTGAGTCTCTGGAGGAAGTGCAGCTCTGCCAATACCTTGATCTTGTGGACTCCAGAACTGTGAGAGAATAAATTTCTGTTGTTTTAAGCCACCAAATTTGAGGTAATTAACTAATATACCCACCTTTCATTGAAGATATTTTATTAAAGAACATACGTATCTCTCTACAAAATATATAGTTTGGGGTCAGGGGACAGCCAGGAATCAGAGCTACCCTGAGCTGGGAATCGACAATTGTGGGAGGGTCGGTCATCAACCTCTACAACCCTCCTCTACGGGACTTCTTCAACAACAGAGCACAGAATGTGATTTGAGTGGCCGTTTTCTCATTTCCCCTAAAGTGACCACGTAGCCAGAACCCATCCAGATGCCCAGAAGAGAAGTTAATTTGTTACATACATTGGAAACCCGGTAGAGGATGAAGGTAAGATTCTTGTCTTCCAAGGGCTCAGAGTCTAGCCAAGCCTTAGCATGTGAAACATGCTCCAAGAAGGGATACCAACAAGTAGTGTCAGAGTGTAGAAGAAACACTGCCTCTGCTTGCCAGAGCAGGAAATGCCAGGGGATTCAATCTGGAAGGTTGAGTGGTCGTTCAGCAAGTAAATAAAGGAGAACAGGCAATGGGGGAGGCTCTGAAGAGTTCAAGTAAGGAAATGACATTAAACTGCCAGAACTCTGCTTCTCTTCTTTATGCCTTCATGACTCCCAAAGGGAGAAAAGGATGTTACAGAAATCATTCGATTAGAGAAGAGAATGAACTGGAGTGAGGAAGAGAAAGGAGGTGAGTCAAGAGATGTACTGACAGTTTAGGTGAGAAATGATGACGGCTCAGACACAGTCAGTGAAGTGGGAGCAAAAATGGAAAAATACACCCTAGACCAGCATTGTGCAATAGAACTTCCTGTGATGATGGAAATGTCCTATAGCTACACCATCCCCTGTGCTAGCCACTAGCCTCACGGGGCTAGTGGGCACATGCAATGTGCCTAGTGGACCTGAGGAACTGAATTAAACGGAGAAAACATAAGGAGGAGCTGATTTTTCAGGGAGAAATAAAGATGCCAGCTTTGGACATGTTGAATTTGATGAAACCATGGGGTATGTGAGTGAGGATATTCAGTCAACAATCAGAAATATAATCAGAGGGAAAGACATAAGAAATGAATGTACAGTTTAGGAATTTTGTGTGTGGATAAGGTTGCCCAGGGAAGAGGTACAGCAGTTGGGGTGGAGGAGAGAGCCTATACAAAGAGAGCTGGATTGAAGGATCACAGAGGACAGTAAGAAGGGGGCACTTGTTCTCTGGGAGGAAAAGAGGTTAGGAGAGGCAGTTAGAAAGGAGATCTGCAGACTGGAGAATGAGGATGAGAAACAGAAGGGGTCTGGTCTGGTCTGACGGTTTGTTTCCCTAAGAGAAAAGCATGAAGGTCGTCCGCTAGGAGTGAGGGAGGGAACAGCAGATGTCAGAAATGTGGAAGGAAGCTGACCTAGGACCAAAAAAGAAAAGCTTCCACAACAGCACTGAAACGTCAGCTGAGCTCTTTCATCAAGCTCTTTCAACAAGGCTCGTAAATGCCTTGTTTTCTTCAAACTCTGGAGACCTCGTGAAAATATGAGTAAAGAATAAAAAAGATTAAAATCGTAACAGTGAAAAGAAAGTGCTTGGGGCATTAGCAGAAAGAAGATTTGGGCACATTCCTTAAAGGCAAAGTGGAAGGAAGAGTACTGATGAAAGAAACAGAATGGAAAAAGCCAAATTCTATAAAATATACAAAGGGAAATCTACCCAGAAGGTCTGCAGGGTTTAGACTGAGCTTTGGCACTTACTACGAAGGACAAGAATGGGAAGTAGGATGAAAACAGGGAGTAACTGTCTGTATACAGAACAAATGAGAATTTCCAGTATATGACTGCCTCGGCTAAAGTAAACAGGCACACCTCCTATTAAAAATGCATAGAAATGCTGCATAAAAAGGAACAATGAGAAAGAAATTCACTGCCAAGGTGAAAAGAAAGGCAGTAAAATCTCCAGGTGCCAGAAACAAAGTGAAAAATAAAGCTGGAGAGGTTAGGAGGGGGCTGGTGCCACAGCACAGCAGGGTGTGGATGTTCACGGTGGGAGGGGCTGGAGATGGAGAGTTGGCTCCTGCAAGTTAGGCTATTTGAGCTGATCCTCCCGCCTAAAGCCTGGAGCCTTCCTGCCCCACCCATCTGTGAAAAGTGGACAGAGAGTGCTGCCCATGAAGCCCAAAAGAAGCCCCAGAGCTGTGCAGACGGGTCAACCACAAGATCTCAAAATCCCAAATCCGGGACACATTTTGGTCTGGGATTAATACTGTATAAATTGGGGCCCAGCATATTACAGGGTCCTAATCTTATAAATTAATAGTGAAAACTGGTCTGGATTTTGCCAGGCCACCCACTGCCTCAGAGACCTAATTTGTAGATCATCCAACATCACTAGGGAACAGGACACTTAGGCTTCCTATGACTAGGAGCCTAGGGCCACGAAGCTGCCAGACATGAGGGATGACTGCAGGGAAAGGAGGACGAAACAAGAGAGCCAGCATCTAAATCAGGAGATGAATTCACTAGAGAAGAAATGAAAATAAAGCAAACAATAAACTATGCCACAATAAATATGTTTAGGATCCATAAAGAGATAAAAGGAATAAATTTCCATAAAGCATAAGAAATTATGAAAGAAAAACAGTCAGACATCAAACAAATAGGCAGATGAGAACAAAGCCCATGGAAAATAGTAAAAGAAAATCAATGTACAGGTTAAACACTAGACTGGATAAAATTGAAGAGAGAATTAGTGAACTAGACTATAGCACAGAGAAATTAATTCAGAACACAGCATAGGGAGCTAAAGAGATACAAAATACGCAAGCATCATTGAAAGATGTAAATGATTGAATGAGGCTTCAACACACTTTTAAAGGAGTTCCAGAAGAAGAAAAGAAATGACAGAGAAATAATATTTGAAAAGAAAAGAGATGAGTTTTCCAGATGGAGAGACAGACATGAATCCTGAGACTGAAAGAGCATATCAGGTGCTAAGTAGGTATGGCAGTTTTTAGATACGTTTGTGAATTCTTTGATATTTCCTCCATCAAGAGGAGGAGTCCAATTCTCCTCCCCTTGCATATGCCTGGCCTGAGAGATGGTGTCTAATCAATAGAATGTAGTGGAAATGACATCATGTAACTTCTGAGGCCAGGTTAGAAAAGGTGGGACAGTTTTGCCCAGCTCTGTCTTGGGATGCTGGCCCTTATAAGCCAGCCACCCCACTGAGAGGAAGCCCAGGCCAGTTGGAGAGGATGCTTGTGGGTATTCTGACCTATAGTCCCTGCTAAAGTCCCAGACAACAGCCAACCTCACACACCAGAAGTACGAGAAAGGAAGCCTTCAAGATGCCTCTGGCCCCAGCCATCATCTGACTGTAACCACATCTGAGCTGAAGTGGGAACTGCCCCCTGGAGCCCAGTCATCCCCAGAGCCACGCAGGGAATAATAAATGATGATTCTTTTAACTCTCAGCTTGGGATGGTTCACTACGTAGCTGGAGCTAACTGGAACAGGAGGATGACAAGATAATTGCACATCTAGAAACATTGTAGTGCCAATGCGGGAAGAAAAAAGATAAAGAGAGAATCTTATAGCTGACTGGTGGGAGAGATAGACACCTTAGGCTCTGAGGGCAGAGGTGTTGGTCTGTTTCATCCACAACTGTATTGCCAACATCTTGAACGGTGTCTGACACAGTGTCAGTCTCAATATAATCTGCTGAATATCATTAAAAAAAAAAAGGTCACCCTAAAATCCAATACCTAACGAGACTACTGTAGTAGGCTGAATAACGGCCCCCAAAGATGTCCACATCCTGATCCTTGAAGCCTGTGAATATGCTACCTTACACGGCAAAAGAGAATGTGCAGGAATGATTAAGAATCTTGAGGTGGAGAGATCACCCCGGAGTATGTGGTGGACCCAGTAGTCACAAGGGTCCTTTAAAAAGAGAAGCAGGAGTGTCAGAGTTAGAGAGCGTTTGAAGATGCTATGCTGCTGGCTTTGGAGAGGGAGGACGGGGTATGAGTCAAGGAATGCTGGCCACCTCTAGAAGCTGGAAAAGGCAAGGACGCAGCTTCTCCTCTAGAGCCCTGAGACGGAACGCAGCCCTGATGACACTTCGATTTTAGCGAGTGAGACACATTTCTGACTTCCGACCTCCAGAACTGTGAGATAACATATTTGCGTTAAGTCGCTGTTTGTGCTGATTTGTTAGAGCAGCAATAGGAACCTATGTTATATGATGATATACTTACTACCATATATCACCAAGAGTGTGGACAAAAACATTCTCAAAGATTAAGAAAGATCTACCCCTGCAGACCTTTGCTGAAAGAACTTTCTAAGGATAGATGCTTTCAGCAACAAGCAAATTAAACCCAGAAAAAGAATGTATGAAAGAGACCATGGTTAGCACAAAAATTGGCAGGATGTGGGGGCAGAAGGAACCCTCCTATGCTGCCAGTGACTGGATGGACTGGCGAGCCATTCTGGAAAGCTGCACTGTGGGACTGGGTCCACGTAAGAACGTGCACACCCCAGGACCCCACAGTCTCACTCCTGGACACGTATTCCAGAGAAATTCCCACCCAGCACCGAAGGAGACATGTGCAAAAGCAGATGCGCTGGAGCGTTGTCTGTGGTCATGGGAAGCCTGGCTGTCAGGCACAGTGAACAGGTGACCACTACAGAGTTCTAGGAAGCCGCCAGACACATCAGACTAGCTGTGTGCACAGCAATATGGACAGACCTGCAAATTCGAGTGCTGAGGGGAAAAAGAGAAGAGAGGTCTACAGCACAGAAACATTTATGTAAATTAAAAATAAAACAAAACACTGTGTATAAGGACAGACATAAAATGAAGACAGGGCGTGGGACATAAAAGGAATAAATAAATTAAAAGAGGGACCTTTCACGGATCAATGATTGTGCCTTTAACAGAGGAATGTAATTAGCTTATCTCTCTGCCCCTGCAGGTCAGATTAAAACAAGCCAATGAAAGAAAGTAAATACAAAGATGAGAGCTCAGGAGCATCAGAGATTATGCACAGCCAGAAAGTGAGATACTGGCGCAAAGAATTTGGTGCAAGAGCTGTCAAAGACAAACACCTGGTGAGGTGGGCACAGACGTGGGTCTCTGAAATGGGGGACGTTCACTGAGGAGGTGAGGGAAGGGCAAGAGGAAGGCAGGTCAACTCCTGGATGCTTCAGTCTCCCAGGACAACTGTAGGACCACAGATGAGTTGACAGAGTCTGTTGATGAAGTTGTCATGTGAATGTGGCTCACAGATGAGTGACAAGCAGGAATGAAAGGTGGCACCGGAGTCCTGAGTAGGATTAGAAACATTCTTATTAGCTGTAAAGGAATGAGTCTGTTCTGCTTATGATATGCAGCAGCACTCACTGGGTAGCTGTAATTTCAGGCAATTAGGTTGTAATTCATAATTTCACTGTGTAATGGAGCTGGTTGCGATGAGATGATTTCTACACTGTAGAAGGCTGACAATCACTGGGCCGGAAAAGCTCCACTTAATGAGCTTGGGGCAGCAGTCAGTCAGTCCCTGCGTAGTTCTCGGAGGGCTGCCTCCTCGAGGTCCAGGCTTTGTGAGTACTTTGCAGAGAATCACTCTCTTACTGTAGATTCTGTAAAGACTTTTCTTGAAGCCCTCAAACGAATGAGGAATCAGAATTTATTTACAGAAAAAATACATTTATGTCTATAAGTCTCATTTACATAGTGTTTGATGAAAGTCATATTTTATTGTGAATGGGATTTTGAGTAGGCTGAATCAGAAGAGAAAGAGATCACAAAATTGAAGAAGGAAAAAAAATCCAACAGCATTTCCACTCTCTGAAAATTTGGCAGATGAACTGTTCTCCATTTCGTCCTACAGGCCACTGAGGAACCTGGACTGGATAATCAACATGGCTGCATCAGAGAAAGGTCAGCGTTTGGCTGTCTTCCTAATTTCTTACCAGCTTTCCAACAAACGGAGTCAGCTACTCTCTTTATAGCCAAGCGTTCACCTTTAAACAGCCTGACCTCCTCACAGGAGCAGGGCTGGCGGAGGGAGGCCGGGCCATATGGATGCACAAACACTGGCACCCACCACTAAAGTTACCTCACGCTTTCCATGGCACGGATGTGCACACGCCCTTCAGAGCAACTGCAACTAATTCCAGAGAAGACATGAAAGAATCGTAGTTCTGAGGGCTCTCTGCCTTGGATCCCACTGAAAACTTCCTCAGACCACAGAGAGGAGGGCGACAGGTTCTACCAATAATGCTCTGTTGGGCTCAAATCAAGCTAAATATATGCCCAAATGACTTCTTCTCTGTGAAACAAACTCATTTTGTCTTCTTTAGTGTTGTCTTCAAATGCCAGGAAGACTGATGTGTGGAACCCCATGGAATCTGGCACCATGTGACTATCATAACATTTCTCAATGTTTTACTAACTTCTTGTCTGTGTGGAAGTTGGAGGCAGAGTGGGGAAAGGGTGAAGAGTACAGGAGAGCAGTCCGATCATCAGAATGATGAAGACTGCATCTCATAATGAGGCACCAGAGCCGAAGTTTGAGTGTTAAGAGCTAACGTCAGTGTAGACCAGGCAGGATTATGAAACCTCTGTGGGCTCAGTTTTCTCGTCTCCAGGAGGGGTGTAATAATCACACCTCTTGTAGGATTCTGGTGCAGATGAAATGAGAGGTGCATAAATCATTGCTCACCACAAGGAAATGCTCAAAATATGTTCACTATTACGATTTAGGTTTTAAGTCCTGCTTTGCCTTCAGAAGTATCTATTTTTAGTCCAAGAGGGGAATGTTTAGTCTGAAAATGTTCAAAGAAGGTTAACGCTACCAATACTAACAGGTCCTTAAAAATACACTATCAAGATTGCATTGAAGAAAAAAGACTATTGGTAAGTGCACCTTGACGAACTGCCTGTCCCCCTTCGCTGGATGGCACAGGCAGTTCTGCACTGTGCCAGGCAATGCCTGCTTGCCCTTGGAGCCCCAGGGTGCCGATGTCCTGCTGGATTCCAGGATCAGCACAGCCCTCTCTGCCCTCCCTCCTCTGGCTCATGTGACCCTGGAGAGTGGACAGAGCCCCTCCTTTTCAGATGCAGGGTTCATCACTGCTACGCTGTGGGCCCCAGGAGGAGCAGGGCAGGTATGAGGCGAAGGTGCCAGAAAGGCTGTGGTTCTTTCTCTCTTCACTGCACCTGTGGGGAGAGAGGTAAAGAGGCCCGGAGAGGCTCTCGGCTCATGTCCAGTGGGTGACTGAAGGACACTGCCTTCTCTTTCCTGTCTCTGAGCACTTGTTGGGATCACGGTGGGGGTGTGTGCTGGGGACCTACACCGCATTCATTGATTCAGTGGCTCATGGAAGGGCCTGGGCATATATCCTTTGAAAGAGCCACCACAAGATGGATGAGTGAAAAGGCCTGTTTCTCTGGCACTCTGGTTCATGTCTAAGTCTATCTGGTATCCCACTCAAAGCAAATAAGCCACCTGTGTTAGGAATCTTTACTGCTCAACAAACATTCACATGCTCTTCCCTATTTCTCAGCCCCTCTATGGTTAGGTAGAGGGTCTGGTTCTGGCCAATGGGCCATGAGTGGAAGCATTTAAGTGCAGGGGTGAGTCCGTTCAGTGATGTTTAGATGATGGGTTGCCATCAGCCTGGGTTCCTGAGTGAATATATGGAACAGAGCTGTGCGCCTATCCCCAAAACTGCACTGGACGTGGAGTACAAGCAAGAAATAAGCTTTCCTGGTGTGCCATGCCACTGAATTTTGGGGGGTTAGTTTGTTACTGCTGTATACCTATCATTACTCTGACTAATATATCAGCCATGCAAAGAAGAGTCAGTTAAGACTCCCAAATTGACATTGGGGAGGAGAGTACTGGAGCCAGACCCCACTCCCCTGAGCTCCCTCCTACACAGCCAGATTAGGGCTGGGAGTGTTAAAACAGGGTTTGTTTTCTACAAATCTTCTGTGAATTTAAACTTAGCTAATACTGGCATCTTCTTCCTCATCATATAAAGAAACTCCTAAGAAGAAATGGAACAAATAAGACATAAACAAAGTTCCATCAAGGACAAAAGAGAAGACTGTGCTTGTGTATGAACATCAGGTTGTTAAAGCTGGAAGACACAGATCACTGTCCATAATCCATACTTCATTTGTTAATTTGAAAATTAAGGAAGAACATAAAGAAGAAAAATACGGCTATCGTTTCACTGTCTGATTTAGCCTCTGTTAATATTTTGGCATATTAGCTTCTCCCCTATTTCTATGTGTTTACTTGTACATAGTAAAATTTATATAAGAATATATTCATGTAAAAAATACACTAGAACACTATAGAAAAGTTCAAGCCCTTTGACCTATACTCCTAGGAGCTTGCCCCCATCCCCAAATAACTATTATTATGGGACTGGTTTACGTTGTTCTTGTCTATTTAAGATATTTTTACACATACACATATATAGTTGATGTAAATTTATACACAGATAAATTCAAAGTAAACATAAAGTACTGTTCTGCAGTCCTGCATTTTCCATATACAGACACTGTGGTCCAGAAAAGCATCATGGAGGGGGAGGCAGTGTGGGAAGAGCCCAGATGGGACATAAGGCCAAATAAGGTGAAACAAAGATGAATCTTTATTTAACCTACGTTAAGGTCACAACGATTTCACTTCCAGAAATATCGCTACTTTTACCGATTTTTAGTTAAAAATATCAAAGAGATATTGACTTAGCATATAACAGGAGACAATGCAGACAAAGTGAACAGCTGCTTCAGAGACAGACCACGCTCTGGACACATCAGGATGATACTGCAAATGTTATTTCCCAGTAGGGATGGGCAGCCTAATAGTAAATATATATTATAAATGAACTAATTAGTAGAAAGAAGTACATAATAAAATACACAGTCAACCTTTAAGGTAATTACTCTTTGTAAGCAGGTCCCTTGGTTTAATTTGGATTCCTCTTGTCAACTCCTTTAAGCATGATCATAGAGTGGCAAGTGGCAAGAGATAACCCGGGTGACTACTGAAGGTGGATTCGATTCAGTGTTTAAAATCAGTTCAGTATTTAGAAAGCAGCACCAATGGATTCAGAACTAACAGCTCTGGGGGAGGACCTTCGGGCCATATAAGAGGATGCCCTGTAAATCGCCTCAGTCAGTGAGTTCATGGGACAAGTGCTAGATCTGTGTGTTGCACACTTGGATGAGCAAAACAGTGCTGAATCTCCTACAACCTCCAGGATCTCTACTGTATGAGAATGACGTGGGCAGATGCAATGCAGCTCCATCACACCTGTCATAATCACAAACTTAAAAGTGGCCCAAGACCGGCCTGGTGGCACAGTGGTTAAGTTCGCATGTTCTGCTTCTTGGCGGCCCAGGGTTTGCTGGTTCGGATCCCTGGTGTAGACATGGCACTGCTTGGCATGCCACGCTGTGGTAGGCATCCCACATATAAAGTAGAGGAAGATGGGCACGGATGTTAGCTCAGGGCCAGTCTTCCTCAGCAAAAAAGAGAAGGACTGGCAGTAGTTAGCTCAGGGCTAATCTTCCTCAAAAAAAAAAAAAAAAAAAAAAGTGGCCCAAAGGATATCAGCCTGATCCCTGAAGGAGAAGGGGCTGGAAATTTGAGTTCAACCCCATGGCTAATGATTCAATCAATCACACCTACACAACGAAACCCAAATAAAAACTTTGGGTACTGAAGCTTGGGTGAACTTCCCTGGCTGGCAATCCTCTGAGTATTGTCACTCATCATAGCTTAAGGAAGAAACACCATCCAGGACTCAACAGGGAGAAGACAACTGGAAGCTTTGCATTTGGACCCCTTCCAGACTTCAACTATGCATCTTTTATTTTGGCTGGTTCTGATTTGTATCTTTTTGCTAAAATAAAACTGTAATCATAAGTTAAAAAAAAGTAGCCCAAAAGAGTATATGACAGGATTGCTAATTTTAAAAGCTTACAGAGTAAATGAGTCCTCAGAGAGTGACAATGTGTAAAGGAAATTTCTTCTTACCTGCACCCTTCCTTTCCTGACTCCTTTCTCCTAAAAAAGGCTATGTTACCAGGGATTTGAGGTTACTTTCTGTTAAGAAGGACGAGGCGAAGGGCCGGCCTCACGGCTGAATGGTTAAGTTCGCGTGCTCCACTTCGGCAGCCCAGGGTTTCGCTGGTTTGAGATCCTGAGCGCGGACATGGCACTGCTCATCAGGCCACACTGAGGCGGTGTCCCACATGCCACAACTAGAAGGACCCACAACTAAAATATACAACTATGTGCTGGGGGGATTTGGGGAGAAAAAGCAGGGGAAAAAAAGAAGATTGGCAACAGTTGTTAGCTCAGGTGCCAATCTTTAAGGGGGGGAAAAAAAAGGACGAGGTGAGGGGCAAGGAAATGGGTACTCCAGCATTCTGGAAGTTTACCCGTCCTTTTTCCTAGCTAAGGAGCCAAATGGCAGCCACTGAAAAATCTGGAGTTTAGAGTCCTCGTTCATATTTTAAAAGACTTTAGCTGAACTAGGTGATTCCATTTTTATTACATAGGTCCTATGAACAGAACAATGAAATCCCTTCATAAATGTAACGCTGCATTTAGAAATCAAGAGTAATAGGTTCAGAAAAGACAAACACTTGTATCTTCTTATCAGTGATGGAAATACTGCCCTCTCCGCTCCCACGCCAAGTTAATTAACTAATACTAAGAGTTTTTAAGATATTTTGAGGGGGACTGGGTAAGTAGAGAGGGGGAAACTTCAGATTTGGGTGATTTTTATTTGGTTCAAAACAGCGTGTCTTATAGTCTCTTGCATTTACTGTGGTGATGACCAGAGGGTCAACGCAGAAGCCAGACCCCAAGGATGAAGGAAGCTCAGGAAAGGTGATGGGATTCATTTCCAGACATGTGAAAAATAATGAGGTGGGGCACGTGGTATAAGGAAGAAACTGCTACAATCACTTTATGCCATGAATTTGTGGAACTTTCCCAAGAATTTGTACAAAATCTCAGAGGGAACTTGTGTGGCCCATTTTTGACTCAAGTCTGTCATCCAATGGGACAGAGATTCACGAGCCTGTGGTCACATCCAGTTTGCTTTAGTGAACTATCTGGAGAAAGCATTCATTTTTGCTACATGGCAGTTGACCTAAACAATCAGGGAAAAAATGCAAATAGTGTGGAGAAGCTGGATCTCCCATCACATGTCCTTCCTATGAGCTCCCAGGGCACCCTCTGTGTTCACCTCTCCCTACCACTTGACATACACCATCATAATGACCTGTTTACTTGCCTGTCTCCCTAACACCCATCAAGCCAGGGACTGTGTCCTGTTCATTACTGTAACCCCTCTGCCTGGCACAGAAGAGACGACCAATCATGTTTACGAAATGAATAAATGCGGAACAAAGTGCTTCCTTTCTAGAGTAATTAATTCTACCTTGCCTAAATTAAGCCTGCTTCTTTAAGTGTGAGGAAAGGAGTGGTTATATTACAGAGCATGTAGAAATAAATGATTATCTCATTTAATAATGAGCTGGGACCAATAATAAAAAATTGTCTGCCTGTTGTTCCTTAGTTACTGCTCTGCCAAGTAGCTCAATCTGTTAGCTGACATTAACGATCTAATTTAATTAAATCTTGAACAAGGCTCAGAAAGCCCACTGAGAGCACTTTGTTTAATTACAGGCAAGGGGCAAGCACCAATCCTATTGATCTGGTCAGTTCAAATTCTATACAATAAATGTGGGCAATGGGAAAAAAAAGTGACCCCAGTTGCTTTGCAGGCAACTTTGATGAACTGTGGATTCAGAGATGCTGTAAAGATAGCAAAGGCAAACCAGCCATAGATCACATGGTATCACAGGGACAGAAATGAAACCACACCTTGGTCACTCCACAGAGCTACACATCATGAAGAACAGAAGACAATCAACCACAAAAGACAGATTCCTCCACAGAAAAACGAAATATTGGGTGGTGGTAGGTAGAAGTCATCTAGCATCTGAAGTCTAGTAAATTGGCATTCAAAGGCTTCTAGCAAATTCTATGAGACCCACAATTGTCGAGAAATAAATCCAATTCATGGGTATGTATACAAATTCCTGAGAATATTTCCAGTTGAGGAAGAGATACAAGTTCTTCAACATATTTTTATTTGGAGGTAATTGAAATGTAAATTATATACATTTATATAAAGCCATATTAAGTGCAAAACTTAAAGGTAATAAAAGTGATCAGAAGAAAGGTTTTGACTACAGTGTGTGTGTATGTGTGCATGTGTGTATAGTTATTAAATGTTTATGAGTTCTTCAAATATCTAAGGATTCTTAGGGAGAAAAAAAAAAGGGGCCAGCCCAGTGGCGCAGTGGTTAAGTGTGCACGTTCCACTTCGGTGGTCTGGGGTTCGCCTGTTTGGATCCCGGATGTGGACATGGCACCGCTTGGCAAGCCATGCTGTGGTAGGCGTCCCACATATAAAGTAAAGGAAGATGGGCATGGATGTTAGCGCAGGGCCAGGCTTCCTCAGCAAAAAAGAGGAGGCTTGGCAGCGGATGTTAGCTCAGGGCTAATCTTCCTCAAAAAAAAAAAAAAAAAAGATACGGTGCTAAACTTTCCAGACAGCTTAACACGTAACTCTGAATTTCACCCTAAACAACTACTAACATTTTTTGAGCATTTACTGTGTACCAGCTACAGTCTAAGTGCTTTGTGAGTATAATCTAATTTTCCTGCACTGGGTATTATTATCATCTCCACTTCATGGCACAGTAAATTGAGGCACAGAGAAGTTAGGTAAGTTGCCAAAGACCCATGGTGACTTGGTAGGGCAGGCTGTGACCACAGAGGGTCATACTCCAGAGCCCGGGCACATAGTGTACCACGTATTAACACTATGCTGATATCAGTACTAACCTCCAGAGTTGGAGAAAAAACTCAAAGGAGGATGGGCTTTTCATCTTTTGCTAGTCACAATTAAGGGCTGTCTTGTGCTTTAGTAACTCAAGTTAGAGGAGGAAATTTATTCTAAACCACAATATGTAATTACATCTAAGACCAACATTTCCTTCACAAAACACACGCCATGAGAATACGCCCGCTAAGAGCGAGCACACCTAATTAGGGCATTAGTCATAATGACCAGGGAGGGTAACCAGGAAATCACAGGTGGTGTGGGCCTGAGCACAAAGTGAACTTCATCAGCTGCCCAGATAAAGCCTTTGCTGACTGGGATGATTTACACCCGCTGATGCAAGTGTGGAGAATGGCAGCCGATACAGCTGGGTGCTGAAAATAAGCTTTTGCATGTGAGTTCAAACAAAATGATTTCAGATATGAGAGGTAGGAATGCTGGCCTTTTAATTATGACATTAGTCACAAATGAGGAAAACAGTTGATAATGTTCAAATATAGTAATTTCTTCCATATTCATATATAATAGCAACCATGAAAACTTGCATGTGGATTAAAAACAATGATTTACATATGCTGTCCTTATGGAAGAACAAGTTAAAGTGCAATGATGAAGGATGATGAATTCTGCTAGATGTATTTTTTTTCCTCACTAATTCAACTTTATGTGCAAAATTACGGGTCCAAGCGCCACTAAAAAGCAAGCTTCTAATATTGCCACAATTGAGAAAGAGAGTAAAGTAGGTCTAGAAACTCAAAGTGAAGTTCAGAGGAAACCGTTTCTGACTGAAGAGTTCATTGCTTCACCCCAAGTCCAACCACAGATCAAATTCACAGCCAAACAAAGAAGTACTTGTGGGGTCCTGAGAAAAAAACTCTATCTTTGGAAAACTGAGTGCTTCAGCGACTCTGCCAAACATTTCTATCCTGAAAAAACAGCTCCTATAGTAATGGATGTATTTGCTAAATAAAGGGGTTCTCAGACTGGTTCAGGCCAAGAGCCATTGGTACACTGCGGTATGTACCAGGAATGACACATACATACATACACTTGTACAGAACATACATAAATACATATATTTGATTATTTTAACTTTAGTCTACACTAGAAGAGATAACATTTCATACAAGACTCAGTATAGATAAGTGAGAGCACGTACTATACTTAAAGAAAAATTTAAAGAAGAAATGGTAAAGGGGAAAATTCTACATACTTTTACAAATTATAAGTTATTATTAGTCTATCTTAAAAGAACATTTTAATTGAGTTTGGGAAAGACGTGTGTACCCTGGAGAATGGTTTGTGAATCAGTGCTCTGATATAATTTTATCATCCACTTAGGTTTGCGATTCCAGAGAATAGTTTTTTTAAAAAATCTTACCTCCATACCTCACACTTTCAAACTACATTCCTCTCAAGAATGACTTCTTAACAAGATGGGGATGGTGATTCCCAAGACTACAAATGCCACAAAATTCCTGGGGCTGCCTTGGGCTCTACCTGATGGCTTCTCGTGGCTCTATACCCTCTGGGAAAGGCCCAGCCACGTGGGACTTGGCGTGCTCACCCTCCTCCGGAGCCGGTCCCGCTCCTCCCGGATAGCATTCATGGTGGCCTTGGTCCTGTTCAGCTCCTCCTCTTTGCTGCACAGCATGGCGGTCAGGCTCTCATTCTCTTCCCTCAGCCCAGCCAGCTCCTTCTCCCAACGAGACCGCTCTTCAGCCAGGTTGGGATACAGGTCCCGGCCGAGTACCCCCTCAATTTCCTCGACTGTCTGGAAAACACAGCCACAAAGACAAGCCAAGTGAGTTACCTTGGAGAAAAGGGAAGGGGAGAAAATAGGCCAGACTGGAGGGAGTGTCCACAGAGGAATGAGTTCTGGAGCCCCTTCACTGTAGACAGTAATCACGACTAGTGACACCCCCTAAATCATCCTCTCTCTCCATTTTCAGATGAGGCTCTGTCACTTGCCTGGGTCATAGTGCGTGTTTCCAGAGTAAGAAAATCAGTCCCTTCCTGGTGTCTAAGTTTATCTGTGGCACTAACTGCCATGTCCACACAGATGTTTATCTCCTTTGTCCAGGTTCCAGAGTTGGTGAATACGCATAACCAGACAGCAAGCCAATTAGTGATCCTGATAATGCAAATGTGAAGTGGCAAACTGCATACGAAATCTAACTAGAAGCTTCCTAAATTATAGGCCTCCTGTGTTCCAACTCAGCAATACAAGAGGTCACATCACCATTTCCAGCTTTCAGTGTCACATCAGAATTCAGAGGGTGGGAATGAGCTTCAGTCCCAAGATGTGAAAGACAAAAATAAACCTCAGTGACACAGAAAAGAGGAAGCTCACGGTGGAGGTTTCTAAGACAGCCAGGATTTAATTAACTAATAAGACAGCTATGAGCTAAAATAGAATCTTAATAGTAGTTGGAGAATTTTTAAAAATTCATGTGAAACACTGTATTAATGGTTTTATACATAGATAAAATTAGAAAAAAAAGGAAGAACTCATTCTGCTGGCTTTCAGAAACTATTCCTTCACATTTATTGTCCTTTGGAAAAGGAAGTATAAGACAACTGATATGGAAAGAGGAGGGAGAATTGCTAGGTAGGGTAGAAGGCAGCAAAGCCATGTGATGAGAAACAGAAGGTCTCAAAAATGAAAAATGTGTGGGTACGTCGCTCTTAGATGCTCACGTGGTTCCCTGATGAAGACAGATACCCAAATCTGGCTGCCACTCTCCACATGTGGTGCTTTGTCCTTCCTCTCAAATCTGAGACTCTTATTCCACCCGGCCCTGCTCCAGGCCCCGCTCTGTCCTTTGCTGGTTGGCAGAAATCCTTGGCCTCCTCCTTCCCTCTCAATGCTGAGGCTAGGGCTAGTATCCAAGTCGACATTACATCAAATATAGGGCCTGGGAGACTCCAGAGAAAGAAACGCCAGTGGTTGCCTACCCAAACCACACCAACCGTATACTTACAATTCAGATGAATAAAGCTGGAAAACCAGCTGTGTTACAAACATGAATCATGGTTTACCTAGGGGAACCACAGCTCTTTTGTGAAATCCAGGATGCCTGTTGATAGAAACTTGGGCCTAGAGTCCTAAGACATTTTTCAAATAAAACATCACATTTTCCGTTTACATGGGTTCCTCCCAGACTCCTCAGTTTGAATTGCTATGCCCAGGTCAGCAGGCTATGGTGAAGTAATACAAAGACACCAGAGGCCCAGTATCATCAGGACTTGACGTTCCCATTGTTCACGATGAGTGTGTGCAGATGCAGCACATTCCTCTCACCTGGTCCTCCCTAAGCAGTAAGATGAATGCGTGTGAAAGGCGTGGCTGAGACCCAGCCCAGTGTGCTCAGGATAGATGATGCGTGCAGGCCCTGTACCTCCCCCTCGTTAGAACCATGGATTGATAACTCCTGAAATAAGATTATAGAGGCCTTAAAGCTTTAATAAAACTTCCAACTTAATCTTACAACCTAAAAATGCTACAGGATGAACCATACTAAAATAATGTGGTTCCAAGGAACCAAGGAAATTGTCATTCTTTTTGGCAAAGCCAGTGATTTTGACTGTTGATGTAATGACTTTTCCTAATGTGATTCAGCCCAACAAAAATTTACAGGGCTCCTGCCTCTCCCTGGTGGCCCGATCTATAGTATGGCTTTCTCAGAGACATTCATTCTTAACAGGTATCTGAGAAAACAACACTTCAAAGGAGGCAGCTCTGCTCCTTTCCTTCAGACGCTTTCGAAGAGCTGGATGGGGGAGGGGGGCTACCTTAATAGCCAAGTCACAGTGCTCGCTGGCCGTGGTGAGCTGCTCGATGTGCCTGTCCACCTCGGCCACCGACAGGCTGCAGCTGCTCTTCTTCCTGCAGCAGACGACATTCTCGAGCCCCGTCAGCACCCTCTGCAGCTCGGAGTTCAGGTCACTGCAGTTATCTGTGGGTGAAGGTGGACAAGATGGGTCAGGGAGGCAGGCAGGCAATGAACGCTCAACATGCGGCTTACCATGATGAACCCATCCAAGGAAAACGGAACGGCAATGAAGCTTGACATTTCAAAGTTTAGCGCCATGCAGCCTAATGTCACAGGCTGCCGGCACTGCTTCTGGGGCTGGGAGCCAATGTACAGTCTTCGTTAAGGAGTTTCAGACATTGGCCATTTTCTAGACAGCCACGCCACACTGAATTCTCCTGTCTCTACTAGAAGGCAGCCATATCTCGAGTTTCTTTAGTAAGAACAAAGCAGCGTCCCGGAAGCTGTTGGGACTTGTGAAGCCTTCCAGTCAACCTTCCTCCTCAGCCATTCAGACAAGCACTAGCTCTAGAAAGAGTTTCTGCAAAGAAGATCTCATAACTTTACTAAACAAATGAAACAAAAAGCCCTGGAATGAGCAGAGACACCAGGTATTGTAAAAAACACAAACTGTGCAAATGACAGTCCTTGCCCTCAGTGAACTTACAATCAGGACTTTTTTCTGATATAACCAATTAACATGCTCCACCATTGCAGTCTCACCCACTTCTTCCATCAGGGCAAAAATAAGCTGTTCTAACAAATTCCATATTGTTCTCCATGTAAAAGTCTTGTAAGCAATTCTAAGAATTTGATTCTGACTTAAAAATCTGGGTTATTTTTAATGCTGGACACTCAGGGCCTGGTCAGGGAAGGAAAATTAATTATAATCTTAACGTGAACTAGACATATCTTAGAAGATAATTTTGTTGGGGAAAAAAAAATCCCCTTAAAGTCAAATACAAATATCTTAACCTATTTTGGATTCTATATATCAGTATACCATTTAATTCTTGTAGCAAGACAGGGGTTAACTACATGCAATCTCTCAAAGTACATCCTTCCCCAACATCCAGCCTGATTCCTGAACCAAAGAGACTCCTCTTCCCTTCTCATCACAGGTTCCATGCACTAAGATGGTCAATTGCTTTGGTTCTTACCTTTGGAAGATTTCAAGAAAACTCTTAGCACTATAGGAACAGGATTTCTCAGAATATTTTTGTCAACTTTTTTTTTTTTTTGGTGAGGAAGATTGGCTCTGAGATAACATCTGTGCCAATCTTGTTTTTGCCCGAGGAAGACTGTCACTGAGCTAACATCTATGCCACTCTTCCTCTATTTTTTGTTCTTTTGTATGTGGGACACTGCCACAGCATGGCTCGATGAGTGGTGTGTAGGTCCATGTCTGGGATCCAAACCCTCAAATCCTGGGCTTCCAAAGGGGAGCACGCAAGCTTAACCATTATGCCACGGGGCCGGCCCCTGGTCAACCCTATTTGACTGCCTATACCTGTATCAAGTTATCTAAATCTAGAGAGAAGAGAAGCCTGAGGCTTTCACTCCAACCAACGAACACAATTATTCCCCCTCCTCTCACACCCGTTATTGCCCCATCTCTCCCATTTCTGTGAATGGCACCGCCATCTATCCAGTTACTCAGGTTAACTCTCAGGCAACTTTGGTTTCTTTCTGCCTCATATCCTAAACCCAATCCATCTTATGAGTGCAACCTCCAAAACTTATACCCAAAGTGACCTCTTCTTACCATCTCCACTGATACCAGCCTTGGTCCAAGCCAGCATCACTTCTCAGCTGAACCACCTGAACAACCTCCTACCTCTACTCCCCATACTGTGGCCACAGTGAGCCTCGTAAGGACAAAGTCAGATCATGTTACTCCCCGAGCCCAAACCGTCAAACGGTTCCCCTTGGTTTAACTCAAGTCCAAACTCCTTACCAGAGTCAGTAAGACTCTGCATGATCAAGACTGATGATGTTCTCAACTCAGGCTGCACCATGGAACTCCCTGGGGAGCTTTTATAAAATACCAATGTCCAGGCCCCACCCAAAGCCAATTAAATCACAATCTTTGGGAGTGGAGCTTGGGCACTGGAAAATTTTTGTAAGTCCCTCAGATAATTCTAACATGCAGTCAAGGTGAAAACCACTGATCTATCTGGTCCTTGCCTCATCTGTCTACCTTCCCCCTCATTCACAATACTCTGTTCACATTCCCGGCCTTCTCTCCATCCCTGGAACATGCCAATCTCCTGTTTGCCCAGGGCTTCCCTTTCTTTTGCTAAGACTGATTCCACTCAAATCTCTATTTACATCCAGCTCTCAGCTCAAACGCCACCTCCTCACCAAGCTCTTCCCTCTCTAAAGCATGGGGTTCCATCTCCTCCCCCTGCTCAGTCCCCATCCCATTATCCTGTCGTCATGGCAATCATCACCCTCTGATCTGACTTATGTATCATCTTTCCTCTACTAAAGGGAAGCTCTAAGGGGACCTTGCTTTTCCTTATCATTTTATCTCCAACATCAAATAGTACAGGTAATCAAAAACTATTTTTTAAATGAGCAAATATAAACACCACATCATTATATATTAAGAGACAGCAAGACTAGAAACACAGACTCTGTCAACAGCAGCATGTTTTACATCAACTTTATGCTTTTTGTCCTTGTTATGGATCAGGCCCTGAACTGCTAACAATTGGGGGATGCTCTTCATGGCAGATGCCCACCATCAACTGAAGCCAAGGAGGTCCAGAGCCAGAGGCAGCATTCCTCAGCGACCACACACGCTGGTGGAACTGTCTCCAGAGCACACTGAATTCCAGGGAAATAACTGGAAGTTTCTCCAAATGATCACTGACTTTGAGGTGCAGGGTTTCCTGGTACCCTGAGCTGGAGTTAATATACACTCCTGAATTATTTGCCTTGTTAAGTGCTTATGAGTGGGATGAGGAAGAAAGATGCCTCTACTCAGCCATTCCATGTGGATTTCCCTAGCACAGCTCCACCTGACACAATGAGCACACTGGACATCTCTGCCGATGGGCAGACTGTATCCAGGCTGTATCCTGAGGATGTTAGGCTATAGGGAACAGGGGGAGGGTGTAGGGATCTGACCAGTATTTCTTTCTCATTCTTTAATCAAATAGTTGCTGAGCCCTGGCTCAGGCTAGAAGCAGGGTACAAAGATGAATACAAGACTCTCCTCAATTTCAAAAGGCTCACAGATGTCCACGGCAAGCCACAGTCCCTTCTCTCGGCTGTCCCTACCACCCTGGGGAAAGTCACTGTAGAGAAGATGATGCAAGCACGGGACAGGGAATCAGGAGGACTGAGGAGGGCACTGAAATTAATATACAGATGTAAACAGTCAAGGAAGATCTTCCCTTCAAACCAAGGAGGGCTATCAATGTGTCCCTTGGTCTTAGGAAGCCCAATGTGTGAAACAGGCTGAATGAACTCCACATACTCTCACTTATTAGTCACAGGGCTCTGTACAGTGGTTTTACACAAGCCCTAGTAGTGATCAGGTGACACTCAGCTGTCCTTTGTCATTGTTTCCTGTTTAGAGCCTCACAGGAGACAAGGTGGCCAGACTGGCAGGAGTGGGTATTCTGGATCCCCTTGTCTGAATGTCGTCAGATAGCAATCATCACTCACCACCATTCACTCCAGCATCAACGCTGCCTGATACAGGGAGGAATTATCTTTTAGTCTGTGGCATATTCTTCTAAATATAGGCTGAGGATAAATTCTTAATTCTTTCCCTCAGCCTACCATGCCCTGCACAGTCTGGCCCCTGCCAGACACTGGAGCTTCAACACCAAAGGCTGAGGCAGTTGGAGTCTTTACAAAAGACAAGAGGTGTAAGTCAAGGGACCAGAGGTGCAAGATAAGCTCAGATAAGGGACCATGTGTTCCAGAAGGAAAAAAATGTACCTCATTTACAGAACCACAATAAAATATCACCTCATTGGCTACTATATAAACAACAACAGAAAGTAGGTGTTGGTGAGGAAGCAGAGAAATTGAAATCCTTGTGCACTATTGACAGGAATGTAAAACAGTGCAACTGCTTTGGGAAACAGTATGGCAGTTCCTCAAAAACTGAAAATAGAACTACCATACGCTCCAGTAATGCCACTCCTAGGTACATATCCAAAAGAATTGAAAGGGCCTCACAGATCCTTCTACATCCATGTCCATGGCAGCTTTACTCACAATAGCCAAAAGGTGGGAATAATCCGAGTGTCCATCAATGGGTAAACGGATAAACAAAATGTGATATACATACAATGGAATATTATTCAGCCTTAAAAAGGAAGGAAATTCTGATATGCTACAACATGTGTGAACCTTGAGGACATTAAGCTAAGTGAAAAAAGCCAGTCACAAAAGGACAAATATTACATGATTCCACTTATACGAGGTATCCAGAGTAGACATATTCAATAGAGACAGAAAGAAGAACAGAGGTTACAGGGATTGGGGAAGGGGACAATATTGTTTAACGGATGCAGAGTTTCTGTCTGGGAGGATGAGAGAGTTCTGGAAATGGACAGTGGTGATGGTTGCACCAACGCACACTTGTCATGGAACTCCAGTATGAAGGGTGACACAGGCAGACCCACTGCACAGCTGTGCTCTGCTTTATGTAGGAAAGGTAATGGCTTGACTCCCTGTCCGTGAGACAAAGAGGAGGCCCTTTAAATCAAATACATAGTCTTCTACCAGAGGTTATTCATATATTTCCAAAAAAGAATTTGAGGTAGCCTATAGCAAACAACCACAACTAAGAGAAGACCAGTGATTGGGACCAGGGAAAGGGTGAGGAAGCAAACAGAAGCTAACAGCTGACTCTTCTACTTAGCCCTGAGCTTCCCGGCAACCACAGCAAAAATAAATTATCTCCTGTCAGAAAGGAGAAAGCAATCCAGTTTCACACGGGAAACAATGTCTTTTTAGCAATGGATGCTAAAAGAATTTAGGTACTCAGGACTTCACATGTGGTGCGAAGTGATGTGATTGCCAGTCTCCTCAGCCGCAGTTTCACACATATGCAGATTTCATATGGTTCCGTCTTATACGAACCTTCAATTAAAATTAAGCTGTAGACCATTAAAGTACAATGTAAAGGGAATTCTGGGAGGGACTAAGCTCACACAATCTTGGCATCCGGACTTCGAGTTGTCTAATTTGATGTAAAGATGAAAGAATAAATGGAATGGACATCTCCCTTCGACCAGAGGATGCAAACTAGCCACCTAGAGCCAAAGCTGTGTTTTGTGTGGATGGCAGGATTTGGTATCTGGCACAACCATTTTTTTTTTCCTAGAACAGTTTTTGAATTAATTGTCAACATTTAGAAATCATTAGAATTTATGGCTATTCTTGTAAAATTGGAAGGTCTGGTAATACTGGGCCCAGCTCCTCACGTGACAACCATCTGCAGAACGGCCAGCAGCTGCCCCTTTGGACTTGGCATGGCCACAGGCTCCCCTGCTCTGCCCGCTTCCCTCACAGCCTCTGTCAGAGCCTGCAGCTCCTGCCTTTGCTGTCGTTTCTAAACGTAACTTATCCCAGTCAGACTTCTGACAGGAGCAAGAGAAAAGGCAGCTCAGCTTGTAGTCTTCTAACAAGAGCCCAGAGCCTTAGGTTTCTATGTTGCTGTTGGAAGGAAGAACCAAGTACTTGGGAAGTCTGGAAAGAAGGTAAGAGGACATTCACAGCTGTGAAAAGTAAGCCTAAGCAGCATTCTTGCTCGGTTAAACACACACTGATGGCAAAGCTGGTTTTCTTCTTTCTCCCTCAGGATCAACTACACCTACCCCCGGAGTTGCACACAATAAACTAGACCAGAGTTGGTTCATTCTGAATCAAGTGTTAAAGGCTGCCTGGTTTTTTTTTGTTTTGAACCCCTGTAAAATCCCTAATTCAAATAAAAATACAGGTAAATGGGCTAGATGTTGGAACACTCTCCTGGTCCACCTGATTCTGGGCAGCACACTTTTTTTTCTTAAAGATTGGCACCTGAGCTAACATCTGTTGCCAATCTTCTTTTCTTTTTCCCTTCTTCTCCTCCCCAAAGGCTCCCAGTGCATAGTTGTATATTCCAGTTGTAGCTCCTTCTGGTTGTGCTATGTGGGACACCACCTCAGCATGGCCTGATGAGCAATGCCATGTCTGTACCCAGGATCAGAACTGGCGAAACCCTGGGCCGCCAAAGAGGGGTGCGTGAACTTAACCACTTGGCCATGCGGCTGGCCCTCTCTGAGCAGCACACTTTTTCCTGAATGAATCTGCTCCAAAATATGGTCCCAGCTTCACAACGTTCATACTCCTGGGGCTCAGTGTTCACTTCACACTTAATGGTTATGTATCTGTCTGGTTTGGAAGCCCCAAGTTTTCTTCTTCATAATGGCTCTTCTTTGAACTTTGCTTTGCAATCTTCCTTTTCAGGAAGCCTTCCCTGATTACCTACAGTCTCAAATTTCCTTCTCTCTTTGAGGCAGTGCATTCAAGGTAAGTACTTGTTAACCACATGCTGACCCTGCTAAGCCCAGCTCTGCAGAGTGGTGACTGTTCATTCATCTTCGTGTTCCCAGACGCTCACAGTGCTGAGCGTGGAGTAGTGCTTGGTAAAGACCTCATGAGTTGAATGTACAAAGGAAAGGAAAAACCTTTTTTATAAGCCAACTTTTAAATTATCAAGTTTTGGTTAACCTGCTCATTGATCAAGTATCATCAAATCTAAGACATATCACGGGGCATACCACAGCCTGCTCGAAAGTCAGAAAGCCCTCAAATAAGGTAGATTCCCAAGATGGAAGCACCCACTGAAGTTAGAGATGTTACCCACAGCGAATTTTCACCAGTCTGAGAAACAGAAGCACTGCAGGCCTGCTGTGAACTCTCCCCTAACGCTGCACCCGTGTGGGGAACAGCAGGTCAGGCCATAACCACAACCCTCATGACCTTCCACGGGCCCACACAGCCCCCCACCTCCGTTCTGCCTGGGCACATGTCATGCCTTGTAAAGCAATTCAAGTGGAGGAAAGAGCTACCATTCTTTCAGCATCAATACAGACATTCTGCTAAGAAGCACGATGTGACAGATATCCTAGGGATGTCGCAGATCAGATCCTGTTGTGGCTCTAAGGCCAAACCCAGGAGGGCTGTTGTTTTTTGCCCCCCGCAGTGCCCTCCATGGTGCATGCAGCAAGACCCTCCCTTATTCTTCCAGGAAGGAATAAGTAAAACCAGAACAAAACAACATAGAAAATGACAGAACAAGATACAGTCACGTGCCATATAACAACGTTTTTGTCAACAATGGACTGCATATACGATGGTGGTCCCATAAGATTAGTACCATGTAGCCTAGGTGCGTAGTAGGCTATGCCATCTATGTTTGTGTCAGCACACTCTATGATGTTCACACAGTGATGAAATCACCTAACCTTGCATTTCTCAGAACGTATCCTTGTCGTTAAGTGACACATGACTCTAGTTGACTTCCAGGTCTGGGTGCCAAGGAGAAGACCAAAGGGTCTGGGAAGAAAGGAGTAAGAGAGTATCCATGGAGGTGACACCCCCGCGTAAACATACACAGTGCCTGTGTCACCCGAAGATGAGAGGATTTATAAGAACGATGTTCTTATATATATATGTTATGTAAATATATTTATGCTCATATACTTAGGGTGAAGCATCATGATGTCTGCAACTTACTTTCAAATGGCTCAGAAAAAAAAAATTTTGGAAGCAGGAGAGGGAAGAAAATCAAACGTGGCAAAATGTGGACAATTGGTGAATCTAGGCAATAAGATTAGGGGAGTTCTTTTTATTTTAAAAGTAAGTTTCAAGTTTTTCAAAATAAAAAGTTGAGGGGAAAACAAATACCTCAACATTCAAGACAAGGACATCTGACATAGCACAGACACAGTGACATCGAGCTTTAACGTGGGAACCACTGTGGGGGTCGATTTCTCAATGCAGCTATGAGAACAGGAAGGTTCTCCTGAAAGTGTCACTGCCACGCCCAAATGACCCTTGAGAACACGGCCCAAGTCACGGGGACAGGGCCAAGGAGACCCAGCCGCCAGCCACCACCTCACTGGGGCCTGGGGTCTGACTTCACGGGGAAGGAAGTCCCTCTTCCGTGTTTGTTTTCCCAAAGAAAACAAAGCTGCATTTTCAGGACTTCTATTTTAGCTAAGTCTCACCAGCCTGAGATTCGTGTTCACTTTTGCTGTTGTCCCTTGGCGGTTTTGACATAGTTGGTTTCTCTACAACAGTAATCTTGGACTTAAATATGGTGAAGGCATAAGAAAGGTAACCTAACATCAACTTTGCACCCCAGCTGCCTTGAGGCCCCTCCAGGACCCTTCCTTCTAAGCTGCCACAGTGCCCCCACAGAATTCCCTGCCACCCACCCCAGCCCTGTGGTATCAAAGTTCTGGCAGTGGCTTCTAGAGAACAAGGCTCCAATAACACCTGTGTGAGAAAAGTTCAAGTTCATATATAATCATTTTGCTTATTTGACTACTCATCACCTGAATTGGCACAGCTTTAAGAATAAGAGAATACCCAGCGTTGCAGAAGACGTGAGGAAATCTTTGGGGTCAAGAGGGGGCACAATTTGGCAATACCTATGAAAAGCCTTAAAGGTCATTTTGTAGCTGCACCTCTGAGAAATTATGCTGAAGAAATAGTTAGAGGCGCATTTAGAGGATAAACTTCAGCCCCCTCACTGCACCTCCAATGCGCTCTGCCATCGGCCCTGCCCAGCTCTCGGGCCTCACCTCTGTCTACTCTCTGTGAAGCTCACTAACCTCCAGGCCGAATGGGCCTTTCTCAGAGCCTGGATCACCCATCTCAGCCCAAGAGCCCCTCTGGAGAGCAAACAGTGCCAGCACACAGTAGGCCATCAGTACCAGTTCCAAACCCCATGGCTCCGATGTAGTAGGGGTGGGAGAATTTCCAAAGCCACCAGGACAAGGGGGAATATGTACTTCTGGCATCCAAATGTGGTCCTGGCACCTTTTCTCACAGGAACAATGTTCACCATGATGGTTGGGGTTGTGGGAACACTAGTGAGGTCTCATATTTTATTTCCATTACAGGTGAAACGAGCTTTCAGAGGCCTGTCTCAGAAGCTAACCCTCCTTCATAATGCTGGTTTTTTTTTTTTAAAGATTGGCACCTGAGCTAACAAGTGTTGCCAATCTTTTTTTAAATTTAATTTAATTTTTTTCTGCTTTTTCTCCCTAAATCCCCCCAGTACATAGTTGTATATTTTTTAGTTGTGGGTCCTTCTGGTTGTGCTATGTAGGATGCCGCCTCAGCATGGCTTGATGAGCAGTGGCATGTCTGTACCCAGGATCTGAACTAGCAAAACCCTGGGCTGCCTAAGTGGGGCGCATGAACTTAACCACTTGACCACAGGGCCGGCCCATAATGCTGGTTTTTAAGGAAAAATATGTTAAAAGTTTCAAACAACCAAAAAACGATCCAACCTGAGGAGACACAGTCTGTTTGGAAAACAAAGACCGCTTGTATTAGAAAAGGAGTTCATGAATCCCAACAATTATGCGAGCTCATCTTGAACAAATGTGGTAGATCAGTGCCTTTCCATTTCTGTCTTATACCCCAAGTCTCTTTTGGGGACTGAAAAATTCCTGAGTAGTAGAATTTGATGGAAATATTCCAAAGTAACATGAAGTGAAGCGGAACACTGACCTTTCCTACTCTCAAGCTTGTCTACTCTTTAAGGAAAGTTCCAGAATAATTTTAGGTGGTCTCCTCAGTCACTCAGCCCTGCGAACATGTGTCGACAGGTCTTGTTTGACCAGGCTCAGATCCTTGGGAGAAAGCACACAGTCACGTCGGAGAGCCCGCTGGTGAGTCAATGTTCGAAACATCTGTCTTCCCCGAGCTTGGTTCTCAAGGATGACCAACAGGGTGAATCTCTTGGAAATTCAGTTGCCCAGTTAAAGTAAAGAGAAGGAAAAAAAGGCAACACAGGGCTCAGCCTGTTCCATCGACTAGCCAAGGAGCTATTTTCAGTCTCGTCTAACCTTTCCAACCTGGGGACTGGTTTCTCCAAGTTTTAGAATCAGGTTGCAAAGAACCTGATTCTCTTTGAAAATTCTTTGCTGGAGGATAACTGAGTACCTGGCCACCTCGCTCCTAATCAGAAGTGAGCTTTCTCAGCCAGGCTTGCCTTGCCCTTGTAAACGCTTCTCTCCAAGTCTGCAGAAATCGTTCTCGGAGGAGACAGGCTGCCTTTCCTCCCGTCGACCTCTCTTCTCCCCACGGGGAGTGGCTACTTGACACTTTGGAACATTTTTCCTGAAGCCGTTAAGCCTCCTCGGCCAGTAAGCCAGGAAAATCTGGCTTTAACCTTAAACATATTTCACAGTCACAGCCGTGCCAAAGAGCCAGGTTTCATCTGCAAATTCTTCCTTGGTTGTCCTCCAAAACCTACTCATAAGGAGGAGATCTCTATCTAAATGCTCACACCAGTCAGCGAGGTATCATATGCCTCCTTTCATCCCTAAGGGGGTAGTAGTTTAGCATCGCTAAATTCCAGAAAAATAAGAATTTCTCACCTAAAACCAGAAGAGATCTCAAAATATGGGAGCAGAACCCATCACAGGCTGTGCAAAGGTCCACTGGATCCGGGATTTTGTTTGTTTTACAAACAATTGCTCCAGATGAGCTTTGCTGTTCCACTAACAGAGTTGGGAAACAGCCCGCTAGGGAGGGCACCACACATGTGCTGACACGCATGGGGCAATAAGCCCATGTGCACACATCTGTGCTCTGCTCTACTGCAACACCCAGAATCATCTGGTCTAAGAGTGTGGCTTCTAAGACGGAGCTCTGCAAAATCTTGAACAGCAAACATTGCTATTAAGCCAGGTGCCACGATGCACAACTGCTCCCATCAGCACTCGAGACTTCAAGGGACTGCAGTAAGCGTAGCACACCAACCACAGGCACGTTTCACTGTTTAAGCAGAGGCGTGTAAAAGCAAAGCCACCTACAGAAACATGGGCAGCAACAACAAAAACCACTGCTTAGCTGTACAACCTTGGACAAGTGACTTACCCTCTCTGAACTCTGTTATCCCACTTTTACAGATGGGAAATTTACAGGGCCTCCTTCAAGCTGAGGATTAAACATGAGGATGCACGTAAATGATCGACACAAAGTAAAGCGAGCAAAGCATGTCAGCTATTACAGCCAGCTTCTCTTTTAACTAGAACTCTTTGCCAAACAAAAACCCCAAGCCATGATTCCTACCTTCTTTTTGTCCATTTAATTACCTTTATTTTCCAAACAACTCTGTGACCAGGTTTGAACAAATGTAAGGCAATTTATTTTAAGATGCAAGGTGACATTGCTGGTACCTCTCTCCTTTATGACTGTTTAGGTAAGTCAAGGCACTTCCGAAATTGCTTGTTTACTCCTTCAGACCCTGAGGACAGCACCTGGGAGCCAGGCTGACTGAAGGGGCAGCCTGGCTTTGATGGGTGGGGTTTGAAAATAAAAGAAAAGTGCTTTTGATGAAGGGAAGAGGTAGGACTTACTCCTGTTATCTTAGGCGGAGATCAGCAAATACACTGCGGCACACTCTGCATATAAAATTCAGCTTAAGAAAACGTCTGGGTTGCTAATGCAGGTTTGCAAATACAGTGACCATCCTGAAATGGCTGCTTTTTAATGATTTCCTATAATGGTGTTTATACATGGAAGCTTTTTCCCTATTGAAGCAATTTAATTGGAAAATGACAAAAGAGTTCGAAGAGGCGGATGTCCAGTTCTGACGTGCACACACACAGGGACTGCTCTCGGCTGCAGCCTGGATGAGCCCCTCCTCCTTGCTGTCCCCGTGCCCGCCCTCCTCCGGGACCTAGCAGGTGTGGGCCCTGTGGGCACTCTTCGTCTGCCCCTGCTCTTTGCTTGCATTGCTCCCACTTGTCCCTCAGCCTTCTGCTTAGATGTGACTTCTGGGGTGTGTTCTTTGATGCTCCCACTTGAGGGTGTCACTAGGGGCCCCTGTCCACCTCCTCTCGTGGTCCTTACCCAACTGTTAGTCATTCCCTGTTTACTTGTCCGCATCCTCCAAAGAACTGAGAGCTCCAAGATGATGTTCACTGCTACTCAGATATTTGGGGGCCTCCTATGTGCGGGCACTGTGATGTCGGTAAACAGGACAGCTGGAGTCCCTGCCCGCATGGAGCTGCATTCTAGCGTGAGAGACTGATAAAGACTGGGATACACAAGGGAATAAACGCCAGCACATGGTGTCGTCAGGGTGCGCTAAGGTCTGTGAAGAGAAATGCAGCAGGGGAGGGAAGAGAGTGCCTGCGAGGGCGAGAGGTAGTGAGCGCTGTAGGTCCCCCGGAGGGGTCAGGGAAGGCCTCTGCCGAGAAGGCAGCTGCCCAGGTGCAGGAGAAAGCACAGGTGGATTTCAGGAAGGAGCACACCAGGCAGAGGAGCAGCGAGTGCAGGGACCCTGAGGTAAGAGAAGCTGGTAAGGTCTGAGGGACAGCGAGGAGGCCAGTGTGGTCAGAGCTGGAAGAAAACAGGCCTAGGTGAGGAGGATGAGGTGGGGGATGCCCAGGGTCTGTGGGGCCCTGCAGGCCCTGGCAAGGAGTCGGGACGTCACTTGAGCTTTGAGGGACTTCAGTGTGGAGGACAGCCTCACGGCAGATCCCCAGTGTCTCATATCCCTAGTCCCTAGCAGAGACCCCAGGGAGTTTGCTGAAGAAATGAATAGAGGCCTCCTACGGTGGGCAGGGAACATGGACAGGCATTGGGCAGACGGGGTCCCTTCCCTCCAGGAGCTCAGTCTTGTCGGGAAAGATGCCACCACTGGTTATAATGAATATATATTTTTAAGGAAGGAAAGGATGGAAAGAAATGATTTGAGATTAATGATTCAGGAAAAAGAAGTCAGCTCATAGAGCAGACAGGCGGACACCAGCTCCTGGCTGGGTAGCCTGAGCCACAGATGCTCTCTCATGTCAGAAGCCCCAAGAAGTCCCACAGCAAAGACACGCAGCCGATTTAAGTGGGTTTATCCCTCCATTTCCCAACCTTATTTGGTTAAGAAACTTTGTTGGAATGTGAGTCACTTATTTAATTTCATAAAATACGATTTCAGAGAAATGAATGGAGGGATCAGTGTAGGAATGACTCTTTGCAATGATCGGGAACTTCTTGGCGGCTTGCACTTGTCTGACTGCTGAAGGCTGGAAGACAGAGTCCAGAAGCTTGGGGCCGCTAGGGTTAGAGGTGATGATGCTGGTATAACTTAGTACGAAGGACTTGGGCCCACAGTGGGCTGGTTGCAGGGGGATGTGTGTGCTGTGACTTAAAGCCCAGGGTCTGGGTTCAGGTTAGTTTGAAGGAGACAGTTTCAGCCTGAAGCCAAGGTCCCTGGGGAGGCATCCCCACTTCTCAACCCATTTGGTCTTAGCTAAATTGGCCATTATTTGGCCTTAGCAGCAATTCATACTGCTGACCGCTTCTTCCTTATCAGAGCCTTCTCGACCCCACTGGCTTTCCAGACACCATCTCCCCATTTCCTTCCTACAGCTTTGGCTGATTGGCGGGTTATTCATTCCAACAAGTACCTCTGAACACATACTATGTGCCAGGGCCTGTGGTGGGCTCTAGAGGTCTACTAGCAGATAAAACAAACATGCTTCTGCCCTGTGGAGTTTAGTGGGAGAGTCAGTCAAGCAAAGAAATCACTTAAAATTTCAATGTGACATGAGCAAGAAACAAATGGAGCAGGACAGAGTCAGTATAGGGACTTGCACAGACTGGTGCTCACGAAATGCTTTCGGAGGAGGTGCATTTAAATGGAGACAGAAATGATGAGAGGCACATCTCTGCCAGGAGCTCCTGCTGAGTCTCCTCATCAGCTGGTGGCCCCCAAGGCTTAGTCTCTAGCTCTCTGCACTTCTCACTGCATGCATCGACTTCCCCAGCTTCAGTAACTATGTGCAAACAACTGATGTCTTCCAGCTGCTTTTCTTCAGCCCAGACCTCTCTTGGCTTCTTATGTTTATGTACCACCTTCCCAGGCACCACCACCGGGATATCTCTAGCCGCCTCAAATTTATGCCCAAACAAAACACATGATCTCCAGCCCATCCCACCCTCTCTTGAAGCAAAACAAAACAAAATTCAAAGTAATACCATCCCATATTGGTAACTGGCCCCACGGTCCCAAAGAAATTTTAAGTTCTATGAAAATTGCACTACATTTACTCATCTTTCTCCTGGTTCTTCTTCCATCTCTTCCCTACATGTGGACATTTCCTAAGATATGGTGCTCCTCCCTCTTCTGACTCCGCACCCTTTCAACCATCGGGATCTCCTTACTTCATAACTTCAAAGCCTTTATCCTCAACCTCAATCTCTCCAAAAATCCAGTTAGGCATCTCTGAGTAGACCAGTTGTTTTGCAACATTTTGACAGCAACCCACAGTTGGAACGTTTCATTTGGCAACTTACCACATAGACACATGCAACAAATAAATTTCGTGAAACAATACTGTCATTCTATTTTTTTCCTATTTGATTTCACTTAAAAAATATTTCATGTTTCGTATAATTTCAAAATCCACTAATGGGTCATGACCTGCAGTTTTAAACACACCATCTCAATACACTATATCAACTATTTTCACATGGACATTTCCCTACAACCTCAAACATAATATATCTATTTCCCAACTCATTTCTCAACCAAACTTCCTTACTAAGGAATATGATTATTCTTTTAGTCACTCAGGATCAACATGTTAGAGTCATTTTGGATTCCTCCTTACCCAACAGTTGCTAAAACTTACTGGTTCTTCCACCGCAATGTGTCACCACCCATTCCATCATTTCCATTCCCACCATCATAGTTCAGATTTTACTATTACTTGGAACACTGCGATAACCTTTTTAACTGGCTCCCCGTTTCCAGAATTTTCAAATGGAGGTGCCATATGTTTGAATCACAAACATCAGGGCTGAAAACTAATTCAGCTTTTCAGTTCCATTTTGACCAACAAAGTAGTATGTAAGGGACTGAAATGGATGTGCCTTCATCTACTCATCAAACTCCTTGACTAATTAAATTTTACTTCAGGCTGCCTCATGTTTCTAAAATTCCCATTACAATCCAGAAACCAAACCATACTTCGTGGTAACGGCAGGCAGACTCACCCATGTCAGCAGTGACCATGGTGGACTGGTTTTCAGGGATGGAGACAGAGGTCTGGTCTTGGTCCATGCTTCGAGAGTCCTCGTTGACCTCGTGTTGACTCTGGCTGAGTTCTGATCGCAGTTCTGAGTACTCATCTTCCTCTCTGAGAAAAAAGGAGAATCAGCCACCACAGACAGAGATGTAAGACAAATCCCCAGAGAATACGTCTTTTACGGAAAAGAAAAAGACAGTCAGAGAGAAAACAGACAGATCTCCCCTGCCAGGCCACACAGACCAGGATTTCTTTCAGGCCAAACAGAAGGTCACATTTATGGTTAGTGTATGAAACTGCAAGGTTGCTTTTGTGTCCACATACATAGCCATAGACCAAACAAGATTCATCTATCAGCCTACCAGAAGCTTTACCCCTTCAAAGATTTCCTGAAGAAATCAGATTTCTTCACTCCCTCAAATTCCGAGGTGAAAAAGAACTAAGACTACGAGCACTGAGGTTCCAGTGAGCACAGTAATCAAGAGTCTGGTGAACAGGAATGGCAGTCTCATCACCTGGACGGTCCCACTGGTGGGCCTTCCTCCTGGAAGAGGACATCAGGAGGTGTTTGGCTGGAGCTACTAGAAAACCAGCACCTCACCTGTGCAGGATCAAAATGGATGCTTTGAAAGGTATATGGATGAGCATGTCTAAAAAATGCCACATTTACTTTCCCCAAAGAAAGTAGGCAGAGTTAGGGAATAGGAAAACAGGATGGAATGAGGAGAAAAAAGGAAACAGTGAACGAGAGAATACCACTCAATGGTGTATTTCCTTCGATTTGCATTTGCTAAGAGGAAGACAAGATTTAAATGCAGCCATATTTCATCTGCACGAGCACACCCACCCCTTCTCAGCCCTTCATGGATCCCTCAAGCTTTGGTCTCTGAATTAGCTATGGGCAGGCTAAGAAAACTTAAACCTGTTGTATGTATTTCAAAGCACACACCTTACCCTCTCCCCACATCACCATCATCTCTATGCAAACACTGGACACTGGCACGGAGAGAGAAAAATTAACCTTCTTTGAAGCATTTATTTTGCAAGTGAGCCAGAAGAGAAAACTGTCAGGGGATTTAATTATGAGGTTGGAAAGCCCGTAGATGTCTACTCAGCCCCAGGGGAGGACGTCTGTGAGGAAAGCTAGGAAGACAAGAAATCCTCTCAGCTTGGCATTCACTTTACGTTTGTGGACAACCGGGGGTAGGGGGGGAAGGTCAACAGTCTTGGGTTTACCACCAAGACTACCAGACTACCTGAAACCAAGACAGTGAGTGGCGATCCTGGAACTTGGGGAAGAGGCAACTGCCACTGTAAACAGTGGAAACAGATCTATAAATTAGAGAAATGTGACGAACCCTCCAGAGTTCTTGGTTCTCTCAAGAAATCAACATCCTCCCAGGGAAGGGATTCAGCTGAGCCCCTGAAGCCACCCAGAGATCTGGGAAGACTTTAAACAGATATAAAGCCCCCAGACATGCAAAATATGAATCAGAATGGGAGTGGTAAAGGGAAAAAATATAGGTTAATATTCTATGAATAAGTTAATTATGAGATATCTGCAAAGCCGACAATAATTAGGTTTAGGAAAGAAAATAATGAAAAAGTACTCTTCAGAATTGCCCTTTTGGTCTAGAGGGTAATTGTGCCCTCATACATCAGTTCTCCTTTCAATCAGCACTTTACAATTTCGATTTTAGTTACTGGGAGATTTTGTGTATGATGAATAAATTACCTTTATTGCATGGCCCATGTAATCAGCTTCAGCTTGGCTGAGACTGTTGTGCAGACTAGAAAGCTAGATAAATGCTGCTGCTGTATCTGTGGCATAAATGACATTTGCAGAATCTTTAACAGCCACCTCCTGGCTTGGCAGGTTCCAAAACAGGGTGCTTGCCAAATCTCCCGCTTTTTAATTATTAGGGATTATTATGATCAACTTTATAAAGGAGTGCATAGGGAAGGGGTGGGAGAGGGAAGCTGTGGATTGCAGGAAACAGTCCTTGCTGAGATCAGAGCACAGTCTGAAGGACAATTACGCCACACTAGAAAGGTCATCTTAGGCAGAAGGCTTTCAGTGCCATGAAATGCAAACTAAGGATCCCCATTCAATGTATTTGAGCACCAAAACAAGGTTAGAAAAGCAAAGATCAGATGGGTGCTGTCTTCCAGGAGACAAATATGTTCACAACTAATTCCAATCTAAGAAGGAGGCTGTGGGTGGACATGGGAGGAGCATCTGGGGCTGCAGGTGGGGAGGGACCAGGGGAGACCTTCTGGACGGAGCAGCACTCAAGATGAGTCTCAAGGCAAGTAGATTTTAGGTCATGAGGGTGGAAGGGCATAGGCAAAGGCTCAGAGGAGCCTGTGGACATGAACATGTGGAGCTTGGAGAAGATTCATCTATCAGCCTACCAGAAGAATAAGTGGCTTGGTATAACTGAAACCAAAACGTGGTGCATGATGGAAACATGAATCTGGAGAGGCACTCGGGCCATGTGTGGAGTGGGCGATTTTGATCAAAAGGAGAATTTATTGTATTGAAGGAGGCAAATAATTAGGGTTAGATGGTAGAAATAAAGATAAAATATGTGGAGTCTAGGAATTCAGGGGAAGAAGTAAATATTGCCGAGATCTTATATAGAAACAGATAAAATAGGCAGGAGGGAGGTGCGGAGGGTCTGTATCCTTGACCCCACAGGGATGGCTGAGCTGAGCACTCATGATCCCTGGCTAAGGTTCCTCCTTCTGGAACTCATAATGAGTATTATAGTACAAAAGAACACATGCAAACAGAGTAAATGGTAATTAGAGGTGGAAAACAACCTGTGAGAAGATCAGGCAGGGTTTTGTGTCACAAAGAAGGAGGTATAGAAAGATTAAATGGAGGCTAAATATTAGAAAATTTGTTTCTAATATTTTTGCCACTGACTCTGGTAAAAAAATCATGGAGTTGCATATCCTTATCATCTCCAGAACATCATTATCAGCATTATTCCTGAGTGGCGGTTGGAATCTGGGACACTGGGAAATGACAAAAGCCAATTCTCTCAGGGCCCTTTGTAAATTGACAGTCAATCTGGGATCGTGGCATACATGGAAGACTGATGCTTGGGAGTTTTCTCTTTCTACTGTATTATTCAGGAGCATTGGTCCATCAGGAGCAATGGAACAAGAAGTCAAAAACACCCTACCAGTCTAAGGCAGTTTTACAAAGGCAAGAATTTGAGGTGTGTTTTCAAGACCTCTCTAAGCAGCGAGTCAGTAGCTGGTAAAAGTGTCTGGCTAACGACCGACACAGCATCAGCATCTCAAAGTGATTTTTCTGTTTGCTTCCTTCTGTTGTGCACATGGTAACTCTTGGAAGTGATAACTTATGTCCTTGGGGAAAAAAATACCGCCTTAAAGAACATGAACTGCTAATGCTGGTGATGAAATGAAGAAAATGTGAAAAGGTCCAAGAAGCGACCATTTTAAGCCAAAAAAATCAGAAGCTTTGATAAACTGATAAATTTTGGTAATTATATGCTTTGTGGTAGTTTTGTAATTATGGGATTACAAAGTTCTCAGGTGTTTCTCTTTGGAACATAAAGGATCATCTCACAGGATTCTAACGTACATTATTTCATTCACTTAGAAGCATTTGTGAAGTGCTGTTTAGAGTTGCAAAGATTAATGCTTGCTGCTAGCTTAAACAACAAAATAAAACAAAAACGCTCCTAGGGAGGCAGGCATTCGATTGTATACACACCTACGTGACGAGCAGTGGCAGAAAAGTCACAGACTGGAAGGGTCTTACAGACCATCTAAGCAGGATCAATATACTTTTATTTTACAAATAAGACAACTGAAGCTTCAGGAGGCTAAGCAACTTACCCAAGATCATGCATCTAGATAGCAGCACAGCCTCATTCCTAAATTGAGCACCGACGAAACAAGAATCTAATATGGTGGCCTAAAGAAAAGATTTTCTTTTGCTGTTGCTTATTTTTAAAGATTCCTTCTCATTACTGGCTAGGGGTGAAATGATCTAATCAGAAAAAGGGAAAACTCAATGAAAGTATAATCCTTATCACGCTTTCCAGACCTCAAGGTAAAGTACTCTGGAATCAGCAGCATTTGATAAAAATATTACTGCCTTTGAATCCCCATATCTATTGTATTTTGGGGTGCACCTTCATGCCTTGTAACTGGATTGGAGTGATTTGTGAACAAGACCCAGATGGACATCTGCCTCCCTTGGCAACTATCAGTCAACTATGTCTAGCTAACCCAGTCTACCCGACTTAGTGGTTCTTTGTTGAACCACATTCTGTCTTTCTTACAATTAAAGGCAGTCTTGCCCCTAAATGGCCATCATTCTTTGAAAGAACAGAGATTTTCGAGATGCAAGGAGGAAATGTATTCCTTTCAGTTCTCTTAGAAAATCTGTAGCAGGAAATGAGTGATGAGTAAAGTCCTGGTTCTTCCTTCAATTCTACCTCTTATTTTTCCATATAGCACAAAGGAAGATCGGACATCTCTGAATATTTTGGTGAATAACTGAACAATGGGATTTTGAAATGCTCTCCTATGTATATGATAATCCAACCTTGTCATCAATGAGTACCAGTTTTAACAAGATCTGATATAGGATCCATATTCAAGGACTTCTAAATAGTGAACAAGGGTTTAATATACACCACACAAGAAGACAGGGAGAAAGAAAGCTACCATATCTTTGAGTTTTACTTTTATTTCATCATATTTTACTTTTTAGGCCAGAAATTAATCAAAACTACATGTTTTGCTGGGAGATAAAGAGGTTTTGGTTACATTGTGTTTTAGAATATAGCAACATGAAGATGGACGGACAGATGCATCACACAGGTTGAAGCATGGGCCGAAAGGTCAGGCTCACTGTGCTGGCATGAGATCTTAGAGATGGGATTATGTTAGAGAAGACAGAGACTTTGGATATTATCTCAGCTGCTAAGTGAGGAACATTTTGCAGGCAAGGAAGCAGAAGGGCTAAGTGCCAATGTAGGGGTGACACACATAGGACGAGTCAGTGCTTTAGCGCTGCAGCCATTCAAGGTGAAAGGTGTAGGAGAGAGCGCCCAGGGTAAGAGCCAAGGCTGAGGATGGATCTTAGGAACAGAAGAAAAGATCTAGAATCCCAGCACATCAGGAAGGAAGGAGGATTTAGTGTCAAATCCTGCAGAAAAGCACCAGTAACAAGGAAAGATCACTAGATTTTTCAGAACTTATTAGTGATTTTCAAAACAGTATCTTAGCTCAGGCTGCTAAAACGAAATACCGTAGACTGGTTAACTTAAACAATAGGAATTTATGTTCTCCTAGTTCTAGGCTTTGCTTAGAAGTCCAAAATCAAGGTGCCAGCATGGTCATTTTCTGGTAAGGGCTCTCTTCCTGGCTTACAGATGGTTGCCTCCTTACTGCATCCTCCCACGGCAAGGAGACAGTGAGTGTGCGAGTGAGTGAGCTCTCCCATCCTCATCATCTCCACTAACCCTAATTACTTCCCAAAAGCCCATCTCCAAATAGTATCCCATTGAGGGTTAGGGCTTCAACATATGAATTTGGGGAGACACAATTCAGTCCACAGCAAAAGGAATTTTGGCAAACTGTTGGGGTTAGAAGCCAGACAGCAGTGGGCCAACAAGCAGACAGGAAACGAAGCAGAAAACATGGACTACTCATGAGAGTTGGCAGTGAAAGGTTGATGTTATGAGAGTAGCTTTTGGGAAAAGAAAATACCCTCCTTGGGAAACAAAAGATCTCGTTTAATTTGCTTAGATGTCTTTTTTTCCCTTGGTGAGCTACTGATGTATTTTTCCATTTTCTCCATCCCATTATATAATCTCCCCAAGTCAGATAAGCATTAAGAAAAGCCACTCATAACATACAGTTAAGTGAAAAAACACATATTACAAAACAGTCTTTGCTATATGATCCAATTTGTTTAAAATATTCATGAATAAAATTTTTTAGAAGGCCATATATACAAAATGTTCAGTGTTTATTCCTAGGAGATGAGATTTAGGATGCATTAGGCAAGGTTTAGTTAGGAAAACAAACTACACTGGATGGTTCAAGTAGAAAGGGTTTAATTTAGGCAGTTATGTGCTTGCAAAACTGTTGGAAGGACTGGAGAAGAGAAGGGTGGGAGGAGACCACCAGGAGCTGTCGGATTTGCCACCACAGCTGTGGGTCCCTCAAAGATCAGGAAATTGCTGCTGTCTTCACACCTGCACACAGCTCCAGGGTCTGGCTAGTCAACGCAGGATGTCATGGGCACCAAAGCCTATATGTGAGCTACCATTAGCATGGCCTGAGTGACAGTGGCTCCCACCTCCCTTCTGCCTTCCAAAACCATGAGAATGCATCTCATTGGCAGAACCAAAACTGTATCCAGAACCCAGCTATTAAGGGAGTCTGGGAAGTAGTCCCCTGGGGCCAACTTCTTTGATTCTGGGGAGAGTAGAAAGAAGGGATGGGAATGGTACCAGGTGCCAGACAACATCCATCATAGTCTACCCTCTTTGGCTACTCAACAACCATACACAATCTTACACACACTTAAATTTCCAAATTGCAATAGCTTCTGTAACTATCCCTCATTCAAATGTAAATGGACTCACCTTCTCACCAAAATGGGAGACGCAAAGTCCCATCAGTTATTGTATCCACTGTTATGTGATCACTCCTCTTCTAGTTCAATGGCAAAACCACCTAGATATCATGTAACCTAACTATTAAATGACAAGTTTCACCAATACCAACTCACTTTCTATAATAGGAGAAAATAAAAGGATAAAAAGGAAATTGCCTATATACATAACAAGCAAGAAAATATGCACAGCCTAGCCATCCTTTTTGCAACTGGTCATAAGGCTATAGTTGATATTTATAACTTCCTTCTTCCACTAGGAAATCCTTAATTCCTTTGTGTTTGGCCAGCATCTAAGGTGGTTAGAGTTCTTTACCCAGTGAAGTAATCTGAAATCTTTATTCCTGAGGGGCCGCGCCCTAGGTGGTCTGACCTGGATGGGTTGTTCTAGTTTATCAATGTTCACCACTGGGCAATTTCTAGGAGGTTTCCTAGAGAACCACATGAGTTCCAGACACAGCCCTCCTTGCCACACGGTATAGCAATAATCCTCCAGCCAGTGCAGTAACTCCCTTCACTGCTTTTTTGTTCAGTGGCATGAGGTGCTCCAAGGCCAGGTGGCGATCAACGGAATCGTTGTATTCTCTGGTGGACGCATAGTTCCCTTGGGAACTAAGACTTCTAAACTGGCCGAGGTCAAAGTTGCAAGGATGAGAAGCAACACTTTTTTAAAGTGAGGTTTTAGGTGTATGAATGAGAGGATCCACTCCTACTTCTACCTCTTGGTCCCTGGACCCAAAAAAAGCAGCATCAGATACTGTTGCTGGTTGGGAGCATCTCCAAGGCACTGAAAAAATGTTACCACCCAGATGGTGCACTATGGTAGACTAGGTTTATGGGATGGATTCAGATCACAATGCCACTTGTTACCTCACCTTCTACCATGGACTGAATTGTATCACCTTTGCCCTCCCAATTCATATGTTGCAGTCCTAACCTCCAACACGATGGTATTTGGAGATGGGACCTTTGGGGGATAATTAAGTTTGATGAAGTCATGAGGGTGGGGCCCTCACAATAGGATTAGTGCTCTTATAAGAAAAGACACCAGAGAGCTTGCTTCTTCTCTCTCTCCCTGCCATGTGAGGACACGGTGAGAGGGCAGCCTTCTGCAAGCTAGGAAAAGAGCCCTCACTTGGGAACTGAATTGTCTGGCACCTTGATCTTGAACTTCCCAGACTCCAGAACCGTGAGAAATAAACTCCTGTTGTTTAAGCCACCAGTCTATAGTACTTTGCTATAGCAGCCTGGGCTGACTAATATACCTTCATAAATCCCCACCCTGACTGGTAGACCACAGGTATTTTGGATCTCCAGGGGCTAATATCAGCTTAGAGCCAATAATCACCCCAGAATGTGGTTATCTCTTCTTCCCACTGCACAGTCTCCCTTATACGTGGCTGTGATTCTCTTTGGAATGGGTAGAAAGAAGATTAACTGTACCCTCTTGTGGCAAGGTTGTATACATCTTCCCCTTCATCTAAGGGGCTCTGGGTCTGTAAACTGGGTCAGGTGAGGGAATTGGTAACAGGCTATGATTCTCCCTTGCAATGGCAAGTCAAGTCTCTGTTCACCAGACGGGAATTTTTTCGACTATACAGATCAAGTAAAACTTATGTAGGCTGCCCATTTACATTGATCCTAGAGACCCCATGATCCGTTAGCCACTATCAAAAACCTCTACAGGTCAAACTTTTTTGCTTTGATTACTACTATAGCCTTGTTCACCAATGCAGTAAACACACCCATGTTGACTGCAGTAGTTAAGTGGCATCAAAGACCCCCTTTTAATGATGTCATCTCCCACCCAACATTCCTGACTCCCCTGGCCTCTGGACTCCTACATTATACTATGGAAGTTCTGGCATTTCAACATTATTTATGTAATCCTCAGTTGAGTCTAGTTTTCAGTTAATCACACTGCTGGAACTAACATACTGAATCCAGAATCTCTGATAGGAACAGTCATACCTGGTCTAGAAGCTTTACGTGCTAATCCCACACACATCCCCCCCCAGGTTTTTCTGAATATAAATGAACAAAATCTTAAATCTTTTCATATTTTAACTTTCTCTTTCCAGGTAGGATTTTCTACTTATCCCCCTGGGGCATGATGGAAATTGACCACTTTTAGGCCTAAAAGATAAAGAGAATGGAATTGTAGTGGGGCATGAATATATCTGGCACCACTACCTGGGATCAGATTGCTACAGATATTCTCCAAGCAAGGAGCTCAACGGAGTTTGCAGGCTCTAGGTATTCTGATTCATTTGAGTCTACCCAAATGTCTCCATTCAAATTCTCACCTATCAATTCTTCCTATAAAGCCTGATCTTCACCTAAGAGATCTAATGTGGCTGTGAATTCAACTTACATTGGAATTCAGCAACCTGCACTGTCTGATTCTTGGCTACACTAGCCCTGTGGCTATAAGAGATGGCAGAGTCTTCTAGGACAGTCACAGAAGGTCTCTGGGTTCTCTGATTGTGATCTGAGATAAAAAAATTTAAAACTATGAGATTGTCATTTTCTTTCCTTAAGCAATTCAGTATTGCTTAAGTGTAGATATACCATAGCTTATATAAACTATTCCATGATTTTTCATCTTTTCCAATAAATCCCTAACTCAGGCCCAGATTGAAGTGACAAGTAGGTCTATAAGGTTCTAGGATCATACCTGACTAGTATGACAATCAATTCTCTAGACCCTAGATATGCTAGGGCACTTAGAGTTCATCCAAGGCATCTGGCTCCTACTGCCCTGTGTCTGTGACAGCATCTCAGGACCTGAGGGCAAACCAATTTCCTGGAGTGCTGGGGGCTGGGGACATGTCTCAGCCACTGGAGCTCAGAGGACAAGAAGAGCCTTGTCTTACTGGCCCACGTGTCTGCATGTCTTCCAGCCTTCCCGGGAGTCCCCTCAAGGAGGGGCCAGCTCATTTATATAATGAAAATTGGCAGTATTTAATGTGACATATGCACAGATGCAATCTTCCTTTAAATAAAAGGCACCAATAAATGTTGATGGTCAAGAAGTTCACTGTATGTTAACACGAGGCAGTTTGGCCATTATATTCAATTTCATCATCCTGAAATTGAGTTTTCCAGGTGATGTGTGATGCATTTTGCTCACAACTCACTGAGCCCATTTGCCTTCACCTTCTCAAGTGTTTAAAAGTGTAACATGTTTTAATGCAAATTATAAAGCTGCCAATGTACTCTGTCAGCCTCCTTTAAATCTGCTATAACCATTTCTTTGGGCTGAAAATTCTTCTCTGCTCATGCATTTCTAACCTACAATCATTCTGAAGACCAGGATACAATTTAAAAGCCTTGAGGTTCTAAATTGGAATATGAAATTTATTGTGTGGCTCCAGTTCAGTGCAAAATTTTCCACGATCTTGCCCAGAAAACAGGGGCCCATCAGCACTCCCATCAAGGAGCCCTGTCATTACTGTGGCGCTCAGAGTTGGAACAAAACGCAATGAAAGTTCTTCTAACCCAGCACTTCTCCAGGGAGAATTTAAAGTAGCTGCCTCTAAAACTGTTTGAATTGTGGCTCGTACAAACATTCAGTGGACAAAGCACTCTTTCTCCATGAAGGTAGGTGCCAACCATTTGCTTTCCTCAGGGCTGTTCCCTGAGCACAAGCAGGAAGATAAAAGTTGTCATCCTTGGCTCAGTAAGTCACTTAAAGCAAACCCCACTCTCAACAGCAGGGCAGACACATCAACTAAGTGCTGTGTGCGGAGACTGGGGGGCCAACTGATGACAAGCAAGGAAGGCAGGATCCCCAACAGTCACGATTATGGAAAGAAAATTAAGTCAAGCCAGAGACATTGTGGATTTTAACTCCACCTCTACCCTCTGCTGAGTGTAACTTCAAAGTAGTCATTTAATATTTTTAAGCCCTGGCTTTTTCACCAATAAAATGATGAAGAGTATGTAAGAGCCCCCTACCTGAAGAGGATGCAAGAGGTTATGTCAATGTTGGTAAATCCACTTGAGGTGAACTCAAAATATGATTAGATTATCTTGAAGCATATGTAATGTTTAGTTATAAGCCACATTCATAAATCGCTCAGTCTCCAAGGGAGGCACAGGGTTTACATGTCTAGAGCAGACCTGGTAAGTAAAAGAGGTGGTAGGGATGCTGGTCTCTGAGACAGAAGGGGCTCCATTTAGAACTTATTAATAAAGCATCTCACTCAACTTCTGATTCCAGACCCTTACCAATAAACTGAGGATTGTGACGTCCACCCTTTCTACCTTCCAGAGTTATGAGGATCAACATCAGAACACAATAATGGAGGGAAAAGTGAATGGTTAAACAAAATAAAGAGAAAGTACTTATCAGCTGTAAATATTTTAGTTATAAATAAAACATCAAGATAATTCCCAGGGGTGAGTTCAACTCCAAGCCCCAGGTTACAGCCCAAGGGGGCAGAGAGGAAGCCGCAACTTGGAGTCTACTACCTGATAGTGGTGCCTTGCAAACGGTCTATCTTCTTATTGAGCTCAGCAATGATGCTGTGGAGTTCTGTGATGCGCTCCTCGTACCGAAGCGTCGTTCGCTCCTGGACATCCTCGTGCTCTCTCATGAGGTGGGACTGCTCACACTGGGATCAAGAGACAAGACAGAAGTGACAATGAGTTGGTGCACCTACAGGCAAGCGATTCTAAGTTTTATGGCCTCAAACTATCACCGCCTCAACACTGAGTATGCCCAAAATTAACACGTCTGCTCATTGGCCAGGAATCCCAGAAGACACATCAACAGCTAAATTTTACAATGCCTTTGTGGACATCTGAGTCTTTCCCTCATTCTCTCTTTAGGAAAAGGTCCCTCTGCTGTTGCACACAATCTTTGTGGCACTATCTAAGTCCTTGCTTTTCCTGAGCCAAGAAGTGGGCAAGTGGCCCCAGCTGGATCTGTCACTTACCTTGTTTAGTGACTGGGCCTAAGGTTGCACGGAGTCAGTTCACTCAGCTGAGGGTCCTGAAGGGACTGTCCTCTAGTTCCTGCTCCCTCGATCCCTAGAGCTTCCTTGTCAAGTTCCTTTATGGTTGTTCAATTTTCCTTTTACCAATTCATTCCTCTTTTGCTGAAGTTATCTGGGATATGTTTCAGCCACTTTTCAACCAAATACTCCTAAGTGGCATGACACCATTTCTTAACTGGCTGGTTATCAGCAGACTTAATGCTTCCCCACATCCTTTCCTACCAGACTATAAACTCTGGGAAGGCAGGAACTAGGTCTTTTCACGACTGAGCCCTGGCATCTGGCATACGGCCTGGTTCACTGTGGGTATCTGGAAGTGTTATGAAATGAATAAATTGTAATGTATCACACTGTCAAGAAGGCTGCTTTGCAGAAACAGTGGACAAAAGAACCTGAGGAGCTTCCCTTGCTCAACATTTGATGGACTAAGAGGCAGCAGAGGCTATAAAAGCATTTTGTAACCACAGTTTAAATTCTAAGGAACCTGTTCATCTCGTTCACTTCTCTACCTCTTCAACCCCTACCCTAGTCACCGTGCATTTAATCTCATTTACATAATAATAAAACACTCGTCAGCAAAGGAACAAGGAGTCTAGCCTCTGTCCCTGTCTACTACATTCAGCCCTGATTAATTTCCTGTCCAGCAGAGGAATTTTAATTTCATTTCCAGCAAGGTTTGCCTAATGCCAAGACCCATATGTACTTGCCAGCTTTGCACTTTCAGGGCTGGTGGCAGGCGGGCAAGGGCAAAACTCCTCCCTCCCTAAATCTGCTAGGCTTCCAATGATGTAACCCTGAAGTTACTGGGCAGGGACAAAAAACCTTCAAAGACAAGCAGAATCCTACACTAAGCTCAACTCATACTGAAACAGAAGTATTCAGCAAATGAGTCTAATAAATACATTGGTATAAATCACAGCAGGGACCACACCTATGAACAATAGCTTGATTAGTATTAATGTGGTAACTTCCTGGGGGCTGCTCGGAGTTCCAGAAACAAGATTGGAGGCAAGGAGATTGTGGAAGCTGTATCAAGACCTTTATGAGAAATGGTGATGTGAACTTCTGTTCTTAGTGACAACCTGGAACATCAAATAACCTCCACTCAAGGTCAAATACACAGGAAGTCAGTGGAACCAGAGGCAAGGATGAAGGACAAGTGAACATCACATCTTTACAGGTCAACAGGCCACTACTACTAGCAAGGCAGACGAGAAACTGCAAAATCCACTAAAAATGAAGATGTGCAAGTGTTAATACCAGAAAAAGGCAGGCAATCAATTGACAACCAAGAGAACTCTGTGCATCCCTGTTGACTGTTGTGTGCTGCCTGAAAGCAAAGATTCTGTAGGGGTGCCCAGGTTGCAGCAAGATCAGATGGGTGATGCCTGGATAATGACAGCGTGAGAGCTGGTATTGTAACATCTTCGCTCCTGCCGCTAAATGGAAAGCCTGCCTGGAGGGTATGGGTATGAACAAGAGACAACAGGAAGCCTCATCATTCAATCAGACGGAACAGTGCTTATAGCTTAAAGAGACTCATAATGTATATTTGGAACTTAGGGGTTCATTTGGGAGTAGCAACAAGAATATACTGGAGGAAAAAACTTCTTAGCTGAAGGCAAAGACACTTGGTTTACATTCCTAAATTTTTCCATAAGTATGTTTTTATAAAAATGGTGAAGGGGCCAGCCCAGTGGCGTAGTGGTTAAGTTTGCACACTCTGCTTCAGTGGCCTGGGGTTCACAGGTTCGGATTCCAGATGCAGACCTACACACTGTTTATCAAGCCATGCTATGGTGGCATCCCACATACAAAATAGAGGAAGATGGACACAGATGTTAGCTCAGCGACAATCTTCCTCACACACACACACACAAATGCTGGAAAGCCTCTATAATTTAATACTTCCTCTAAAAATAATTGGTATGTCTTGATTTCCCATAATGTCTAAGATACTTTGCTAGGTGCCATGCTGGTGGGGGTCACTATGACACCTACTTTGAAGGGAACTGTGGTCACAGCCTCCAGGTAGACTTCTTCCAGGTGAAAAATAAGAAACAGGGACAGAAGTGGGGAGTGGGGAAAAGAAAAGATCGCAGAATAGTACCCTGGAGATTCTTTCCCTAGTGAAAAGAGAATGCTAAAAAATAATTTTCAAAACTCTCAGGTTCTAGATGAATGAATGGCTGAGAAGACATTGCTTGAGGTTCAAGTGTACAACTCAACATCCCCTTGAGTTATCTGATGAAACACACTTCACTCGTCCTCTACACGCTCACTGTACCCAGCCAAAGACATGCTGAAGCACTGACCTCCAAAATGAGTGAAAAATTCCCCAAGTTTTCCAAGTTGTGGTGCAAGGAAAAGCAGAGCAACCCCCATAAGAGCAATGATGCAGGAGGAAACAAGCCATCACCTGTAGGAGCTACCAGAACCCAACAAAACATCCTTATTCAACAGCTTCCATTAAACTGCACCAGACTCACCCCGGGAATGTGGCTCTTTGGTGCAGGGAAAGTGGGAGATAAGTAGGTGGCACCCAGGACACACAAAGGCATCCTGTGCATGACTGGGGCCTTCCTGCCCTGGTGACCTCCCATGCAGGCAGGACCAGCCTGTAAAGGGAGGCCCAGGTTGATCACCAACCACACTCCAGGATCATACTGACCCATGCCTCTCTCCACCCCGAGTCTCCATGACTCATGAGAGCATTTTTAACCTGGGGAGAGGTGTGATTTGGGGTATTCTGTTTCAGAAGGACACAGCCTAGATCAAGCTCGATATCGCATCTCCATAGAAGAGTCACCTACAGGCAGGTATCCCAGTAAAGCCTCATTCAAGAAGGTGACATGACAACGACAACCAAACAGGAAAAAGGAGTATTACTTCAACGACTACTACTTAACATTTGCACAAATTTTTCAATTTTTAAGTTACAATTAAGTATGTTACATTTTTTAAAAATGATAAAAAGACATCTATTTTTTGTAAGCCATTAACACAATCTTTTTTCAAACGGTGTTTATTTCTCTCCAGTATTTTCTTATGTATGTGGGGCTCTGCCAGGTCCACCATGTTGGGCATGCATGACATAAATAGCAGCATCCCTGTGGTAGTCAATAGGGGTGTTCATCAAGACTGTGGTTCACCTCCACCCATACGGTGAGATATGGCCATGTGACTTGTTTTGGCCAATGAGATAAGAGTGAACACACACCATTTTTGCCTACAAGCCTTTAAGAGTTCCTGCAGGATTTGCCACATTCCCTTCCCCAGGCCATGGCCACGTTACAGATGGTAGAGGCCTACCAGCTTGGGAAGTTGGGTGAGGACAATGCAGCAGAGTCTCCAGCCAGCCCCAGTGAGCTCCTAGCAAGAAGCAAGAAATAAACTTTTGATATTTTAAGCCACTGAAAATTTGGGGTTATTTGTTTTAACCTGAATATCCTGATGATCCAACCATTTTATAGATGAAAACAAACTAAATATAAAAGTGACCTATTTATTTAATGTAACCCAGGTAACAAGCAGAATCCTCTGAAAAACCCTCTGGTTCCTGTTGACGCCATCAAGGGGTTGAAGCTGTTACAGCCACAATCTTCTCCCCTCTACCCTCTCCCAGCTCCCTGACCTGTGGGCGGATCTCCTCTTTACCATTTGCCTTAGTCTCCTACCCTGAATCACCTCCAGTGAACTCCCGGAAACATAAATACTATGCCTCCCAATACCAAGTGAGAGGTAGGAAGCCCAGACAGCGCTCTCCTTCCATCCCCCGGGGAGCACCGAAATAGAAAAGTAGACACAAGGGGCATAAAACAGGGAATTCTAAGTCCCTCCAGCTCTCACATGTTCACTTTAGCTGCCAAAGTCAATTATTCAGCCACGACTTTCTTAATAGGGAGCAATGGCGGCTTCTAGAAAAACTTACAAGCGAGGGATTTATTTTCTTCTCCTTACTGCACAGAAATACCCCATACAATTTCAGCTGAACAAAAGAAAAAATGGTCTCAAACAACACGCTACTGCTTTTTTTTTAATCTTTCTATTATTACAGGGAATTGTATCCAGGGTTCTCCCTCTTCCCAGCCTATATTCAATTTTTGACTGATCCTACAGTACAGCAAAGCCAGAAAGTCTGTGGTTTGCCTCATCTTGCCTGCCATGAATTTCTGGAGATCAGTATCATTAGGAGCCTGGATTTCCCCTGCAACTACAGACCTTCAATTTGAAAGGCAAAGAAAAAAAGATTGGGATTGAATATGATGAAATTTTGTGTTTCCTGAATTTCATCTGGCACTTGATACACAGCCTGAGCTTTTTCTCTAGGTTTCAGCTCTCCTATCGTGATGATGAAGCAAATTTACAATCTATATAAATACTTGTGTTTAGCCAGGTAAATTCTTGAAAGTGCCTATATGCAAAAATGTTTAATAAAAACAAGCAACATCATCATTACAACCACCAGGAATAAAACTCTTTAGGTTCATCTCTGCTATTGGTGCAATCCTGGGATCAAGGCATGAATCAGCCTTGAGCCAGACTGGCCTGAGAACCTGAGCCCTTGTTGGGAAAACCCTGTGCAACGTGGAGATGCTAAGGAGCTTTATGGTTTTGTTAATGTTCTTCCCTGGGTTTTATCTTACTCCACAGAGGCCACTGATCTCTAATCATCACATTAGTCTCAGCTGTCAAACCTAAGAGCATTATGAACTCCATTCTTGAAAAATGCAATGCCATCACTAATTTGTTAACCCTCTCAACCCTCCTGTGAAGGGGCTCAGTACCACTCCCTTTTAAAATATGCTAAGAAGAACTGTTACTTTCTCAGGATCACATTGAATTCCTCGCAAGTAATACTACTCAGGGTATTTCCATCCTCATTCTAAGTTGTTGCTCAGATTCCCCTAAGGAGAAAGTGGGGGGGAACCGAGCCAATTAAACAAAGAGGCCAAGTACAAATGGAAATGCCACTGAGGAGCAAAACAGCTAGAGCAGTTTACCATGGAAGAAAAGGAAAAACAAACGGAAAAGGAATGAGGGGGAGGGGATCCTAACAGAGAATGTATCCTAACTACATCCTCAAATGTCTCATAAAACAAGAGAAAGAGAAAACACTCTCTCCATTACATTTAATGAAAACTGTGTATGTTTTCTTCCTAAAAGCTAAGAGGTACAAAATTCAAGAGGCTTGTTTTCCAAAGATAGAGGGCTTAGAAATAGAAAGAGTTCCATATTACTACCGACTGATTTCAAAGGGGCTCATAAACTTGTTTGAAATATCTCCTTCTGCAGGAGTTAAAAATGCAGTACGTTAATTTAAAATAATTGTCGGGACTAATAGCAAACATGCTGGAAACATCAAATCAGTACTATACACAATCTTTGCCGGTTCCCCACAAGGCTGTTCCCCACGAGGCCATTGAATGTTGGTGCAAATGCATGCGTTTGTCTATACACCTGTTTCATTTGGGAGGGTAGGAATGTTTAAACCAAACTAACGTGTGTCCCACGCCCCCACTCCCTTCCAGATCCTCTCTGGATGCTAAGGGGAGCCCAGGCAGCTTAACAGATAATACAGGATAACAATACCACTTAACAGACAATACAGCTATGAATTTCCATGAACCTGGATTCAAATTCTGTCTCCTATACTTTCTAGCTACATAATCTTGGGCAAGATATTGAAATCCCTAGGCCTCAATCTCCCCATTTGTAAAATGGGGAAGACCTACATCAGCGGTCTTTATGAGACGCGGTAAGATAAAGCGTGTGGAATGTTTGGCATACTGCCTGGCACAAAACAGAGCTAAAGAAATGTGATTGTCACTATTGGTATAAGCTAATGGTGGTGTTATTAATCAAATCCCCCAGGAAGCTGTGATGGACACATTCTAAGGTGCCCCTGTGATCCCTGTGTCTCCTTGTGTGACACTGTCTCTTGTACGATACAGCCTTTGTGTGATACACTCTTACTGAGTCTGGGTGGGACCTGTGACTGGCTTCTATGCAGTACAATGTGGCAAAGGTGATGGGATGTCACTCCCATAATTACATTACATTATATAAGACTCTGTCTTATCAGCAGACTTATTCTAGAATCTCTTCATTGCTGGCTTCAAGGAGGCCAGCTGCCATGAGTCCTACAAACACAAGGAAATAAATTCCGCCAAGACTTCAGTGAGCTTGTAAGTGGGTTCTTCCCTACTTGAGCCTCCAGATGAGCATTCAGCTCTGGCCAATACCTTGACTGGACACTTGCAGAGGACCCAGCTAAGCCATGCTTGGGCTCCTGTTGCACAGAAACTGAGATAACAAATGTGTGTTGTTTTAAGCCAGAAAGTTTGTGGCAATTTGTTACATAGAAAACCATGTAACAAATAGAAAACTAATAGAGAAATACTTTGTCTTCCCATCATATTGATATTGGGCTCCACTGATCAGCTCTTCCCTTCCTATCACTATTCTCAAAACACTACTTACAGGTTGATCTTATGACCATAGTAATGAATCTTCTTTTATTCAGCTAGTTCCAGTGTCACCATTAATAATAACTCAACAGATGTTGAATCTCTTTTTGATTATCTATGATGAACACAACCACCAGTTACATTTTACATTTTAGTTTAACCATAGCTCTGTAATATTTAGAGAGCTGGTAAAACTTACTAAAGCCACTCAGCATAAATTTACACATGAACTTGCTCTTCCACAATCGGGTAAAGTCTCAAACATGAATCACCAAGGCATAAAACGCAGGAGGAGAAACTGCTGGGAGTAGGATCAAAATTGAACACGATGGGGCTAATAGAGATAAAGAATAGATCCAGATAGAAGTAGGGGAGGGGAACAGAGCCAGGAAGTGGGGGAAAGCAGGCTGTCATATTTTTTGACCACCTGAAAACAACACAAGAGTAAGCTCTATGAACGTAAAAAACCATCTAAAACTCTGCCTCCTAAGAATTCAAAGAAACTATTTTCATACACAAATGAAAAACAAATAAGTACTGAGGTCAAATTCCATACGAAAGAAAGAAGAAAAAAGGAGCAGAATAATATCCCTATAAACTATGAAAGCTCGTTACACAATAGACCAGAAAAAAAAAAAAAAAGAGAAAAGCCCCCCAAAATAGCCTACTCTTTGAAAATAAGGCAAAAGATCTTAAGGAAGTAAAATGATATAAGACATGAAAGAACATAATTCAGAATTAGAAAGACTCAGAAGTGAGGTGACAGAACACAGAAAAGAATTAGAAATAAAATAAAAATGCATTTCAGAAATGAATACTAAACTAGAAGGCATAGAAGCGGGACTAAATACAACATATAAAGCCCTAAGAGAAACAGAAGATGGAGAACAGGAAAGCCAGAGTAACAAGGGAGAGATATAAAGGAGTTGAGATAGCAACAGATACTGAAGACTGGCAAAGAAGATCTAACATACAAACACTAACCATCCTTGAAGAAGAAAATCAAAGCAAGGGAACAAAACTAATATAACACTTATGATTTTAAAAAACTTCCCTGAAATTAAAAAAAAAGATTTAGGAATTTAATTAAAAGGATACACAGCAAACCTGAGAATATCAAACCAAAATGACTAAGAGTTATTCTAGTGAAATTGTTTTAAAAAAAGAAAGAAAGAAAAACGTTATGGATATCTAGAGTAAGTGTCTTCTGAGGGAAAGAAAGTTGTATTATTATCAACTATAATATTCTAGGCCAAAATAGAATAAAGAAATATATTTAAGTAAAGAAAAAATGAGCCAAGGGTTTTATATCCAGCAAAAATGCCATTCAAGTATGAAGGGCACAGACACATGTCTATTAACAAGCAAGAACTTGGTGAACATTATTCCCATGAGTCCTGCCTGAGGAATCTACGAGGAAACAAGCTTCAAGCAATCAATCAGTCAATGGAGGGACACTGACATAAGGACCATATGGTAACCATTAAATATATAGTTACCTGTAGAAGACAAAAGGAGGAATAAAAAGGAAAGAGCATAAGATGAAATGGCTGTGTGGTCAGGCAATATGGATACAGTACAAGAGCAAAAAGTTGAGGGAATGAGGACAGAATAATACAAAAAAAGAAAAATTTTTAAAAATTCTTCTCAGTAACTATATTTATGGTAGCATTAATGTTATTATTCTGAGACTGTATATAATAGATGAAGCAGATGAGTAACTATGAAATATCCTATCATCCTCTGTAATCTTAAGAACCAGCACTCAATGTGAAAAGAGATACAGATAAAATACACAAGAAGCTAAGTAAAAACACTCTATAGTCTGAATTTGAATTGGAGGGATCAATATGCACTCCTAAGGTATTTTTATCTTAAAATGCATACATACACACGTAGGTAATTAAGTAAGTAAAGAAATAATTTCTTGGCTCTGTCTATAAAAGAGGCCTAAAAACAATAACCAACAAGAAGCAATAAACATCCTTAGCACGCAAATTGTGGTCTTGATATACCATTTCCTGCTGAGAGAAACCAGGGCCACTTGGAGAATGGTTAATTCCAGGTTTAGGGCAAGAAATGCACTAGATGAGCCTGGAATAACCACCAGGCAAATGTCAAAAAGACTCAGGAGCCAACTTGAAGAGGTTCTCACTGGTCAAAGATAGTATAATTGGAGCTTCTATAAAGAAAATAATTATAATGGATTGAAACTCAAACATATTTAAATCCATAAGTTCATAATAATACTTAAAAAAATGGGCATTTTCAGAGGATCATAGGGAATCAATTATCTTGAAAAATGTTAAATGGAAAGAATGAAGTTTATTCTGCTTTTCCTCTATGAACTATACCACTTTTTCAACAAACAGTAAATGATAGGAAATATCTCTATAAAAACATTCCTATTAATAACTGAGAAAGAAATGGCAGAACGAAAATACCATGAGTTTACAAATCCTAATGAATTAATGTACCGAGGCACTGAGTATCAAGAGATGCTAATATCATAAAAAGAGAACCAACCAGACACTATGTGCCTCCCAGTGAAAAAACAGATACCCTCTACTGTCTTACCAAAGGGACTGGACATGCATCTGACTGAGCCTCTGGACCCAGCCGCCATTTTGCAGGAAACACAGGGGACAGAGGAACATGTTGAACTGCACCATGAATGTGCAATCAGCAACAACCAGACTCTGGGACACTCTATCGGTCAAATAGCCAGCTTTTAACAGATTAACTATAAAGCAAATAAGGAATGGAGGGAAAACCTGGAGATTAAGAGAGTCAAATGAAACACATAGTTTTTAAATGGGCAGGACTGAACTCAACTGTCTAGGAACATACACACTTTGGTGACAAACAGTAAAGAAACATTTCAGGAAACACAACTATAAAACTCATGGTAGTGGTCACTTGGTGGAAGGGAAAAGTGCCATTGGGATGGGACATGAGGAGGGACTTCTGGGATGAGTGGCAAATTCTATTTCTTGACGTGGACAGTGGTTATGAGAATGTTTGCTCATTAAGCTGTAATTTGTTTTGTGGGAATTTCTACATCTATGTTTTATCTTAAAATAAATAAGTTTTTAAAAAATCTCCAGATCCTTTACCTGTGCCTTGGCCAATTTCTTTTCCAGAAGGTCCCGTTCCCGTTCTGTTTGCTGCAGACGTTTATTAAGCTCTACTATATCTCCCTTGAGTGATGCCAGGGCTGCCAAATGAAGCTGCGGTGACAGAAAGAAAGGAGCACAAGGTTAGACCCTTCAGCAGAAACTCATTTCCTTCCCTTCATTCCTTGTAATTAGTGTAATCATATAAAAAATGTATCATCCAAAACGGGACACTTTAGATGCTATTAATCTCAGGAGACAATGGACATAAATCAGGTGCCTTCAGGCAAGCTAGGTTATATGGTCACCCTAAATGCAACAGGGAGAAAACTGTTATGTATGCAGTAGGACCTAATTGTGGATGGGCCACTCAGAACAGAGAGCAAAGCTCCTCATTCTGAGGGTTTCTACTGAGTTACTAATAAGGATGAGATTAAGAGCTGGTGTGGGGCTGCCTGATTCTCAACAAAGAAGCAAGGAAAAGGCAGAACTGAATTAGCTTTTACCTCTGGAAAATAAGAAAGTTGAATAGGGCAATTCAATTTTTTGCAATTCAATCACCCATATCGCCGTGTGTTCAGACAAACCAAAGGACTGAGTATTAGCAAAAAAAAAAAAAAAAAAAGGAAAGCTCATATTTTCAGGCAGTCTCCTCTTAAAGTTGGCCCATTTATTTTCCTGCCAGCTCTTCCTTCCTCATTGTCCCCAGACAGACTAGACTGACCTGCTGCTTCTGTGCTAACAAGTCATCTTGCAGGAACAGAACCAGAACTCTGATAAATTATTCTCTGAAAAGACAAACCAGGAAGGTATCCAGATATCTTTCTCAACCCCCTCAGGTTAACTGCAGCTAGAAATAATGTTCTTCAACAGATTAACAAGGGGTAACATACACTTCCGGGATCTCAACCTGCTTAACTTTCAAGTTCTGAACATTGAGCTTCAGCTACACGCATACCTACCCAAATACACAATTTCTGGTTGGAAGGATGGGACTCTAAGATGTGTTCAATGCGCTGATCCCAGAGCAACACCACCTTCCAGCCTCCTTTGCCCTCTGAGTCACTAATTCTCATGTCTTCAATGTGAATTCCAGGTGGAGCTCAGACAATACCCTAGCTGAATTCCACATTACATTTGGCTGAGTGATTAGAATCAGAACCAACCCTCCCTTTTTATAGGTTTTTTTTTTTTTTGTAGCTTCTGCTGAGAGGGATTTAAAGTTAGGAGTGAGCAAATAAATCTGATCTTTAAAGATGGACACAGTACAACGAAACATCATTCAACTTTGAAGATTTTAATTCCAGGGTTAGAAAAATGCTCTTTTCTGGGACCTGCCGCTCCACACTGCATGTTGGCTGGTAGGCTTGAGGACAGGGGGTGAGTAAGGGAGAAGGAGATAAAGGGCAGGGACTGGGGTTTCAAAGCAGTTTTTTATGTTGGACTGTAACAGCAATGAATGTGACTTCACTTAATTGCATTGGGGCTGCAAACCAACAGATCAATAGACGAAGTAAAATCAAGAATGCTTGAAATTTAAAAAAGGAAATGTCAAGCAATCTGGCGGTATTTGCCTTCTCATGTAGGGCTAGGGCTGCTCAGAAAAGGTCACTTTGAGTTTCAGATACAAGGTTTTGTGTGATGAATTCTCAGCACAAATACCACAGTGGTCCCATTGTACAATCTTTTTGAGGTTGTTCTGCTTCTAGTATGGTGGAGAGGGACACAAATTCACTGCCTTAGACAGCTGGGTTGCCCTCTCCATCTCTGAACTGTCAATCTGAGGATTTTCCTTCAGTGTCAGACACTGTGGCCTGTTATACTCTTACATCAAGTCTTGGGGGAGCATTCACCACCTCCCCTCTGGCGAGAAGGATAAAATACATGCAGTGCTGAAATGTTCTTCAAGAAATATTGGAGTGGAAACAAGGATCCCAGCCGTGTGAGCCTAGACTTGCTTCCTCTCTCACACATCTCCCCTCCTACTTCTGGGGAAAAGGGCTGCCAGAAGGGGTTGGGGGAAAAGCTGACAGAGGAGGCTATATACTCCACACTGACTTCATGAACTAGGCCCAATGGAGAGACACGCAGCATAGTTATTTCCATCATAGTGCACGGCAGAGGGAGTCCAGGATGGGTCATTGCTAAGGGGAGAGCTCTGGGCTTGGAGCCGATAACACCTGCTGGCCTACTAGCTCTCCAGATGGCCATGAAGATCTGCAGGATATGCATTTGGGGCAAGTCCCTTCACTTCCCTGGATGGAAGATGCTTATCTATAAAATGAGAATAGACCAGTTGTTCTTAACCTTCCTTGGGTCACAGATTCCTTACGAATCTCATGAATGTGAAGGACCCTTCTCCTAGAGAAGACTATAAATTTGGGATTTATGTATGTGTTCCACCTAATTATGGTGATGACACACTCTGGAATCTATCCATGAACTCCAAATTAAGAAACATCTGCACTAGACGCCAGCTCTGTGATCCCACATAAATTCTGCAGACTGTCTCATGTGTCACAATCACAGATGTTTGAGTGAGGAAAGGGCCCTTTGTACTTGACATCTCCCACTTTCACATCTGCAGGTGAGGATCTGAAACCCAGAGACTAACTTGCTTACTCCAGGTCCCATGGGTAGCTCAGCACCAGAACCAAGGCCACCTGTGCCCTTTCCTCACTACACGATGTTGTATGTGACAGTGTGTTTCAGTTTTTTTACATGGATGAAAATTTTACATAAAATGTTTCCCTCTGATTATAAAAGTAATGAAAATATAACAGAAAAAAACCTGGAAAGATAGCATTCTAACATTTTAGTAGCGGCCTCTGGGTGGTTCCAAACTTTTTTTTGGATACTTTTTGTTTAATAAGTTGTTTTTTCTTTCTTTTTTTTAAAGAAAGTTTTGTATTAAAGAAACAAAGGAGTTATGATTGGGTTTTCTGCACAGGTAGGCTATAGCATAAAAACTGTAAAGGGTTATTTTCCTTCCTTGCTGCATCTTCTTCCTCTGTCCACCAGCTCTTCTGATAGAAGGTAAAACTTAAAAAATGAGGTAGAATATCCACATGTTCCTTAATGTTACTGACAATTACTCAGCAGAAGCTAACTACACAGGGTGGGAGGTGGAGTGGGGAGAGAAATTTGCCCGCAAGTTGCAAGATGTGTTGTTTAGAATTGGGCTGGCAGACCGCTCCCTCACCACCTGAAGGCTGAGCTGAGATGAGTTAAGTTCCCATTACAAGGAGTAGACATTCCCCGTGAATTTCAGTTCAGCAGCTCTCCTTGTCCCACCTTATCAATAATCAAGAGCTGACTCAACCTCCCTTCTTTTTTCTTTGGTGAGGAAGACTGGCCCCGAGCTAACATCTATTGCCAATCTTCCTCTTTTTGCTTGAGGAAGATTGTCCCTAATCTAACATCTGTGGCAATCTTCCTCTATTTTGTATGTGAGATGCTTCCATAGCATGACTTGATGAGCAGTATGTAGGTCCACGTCTGGGATCCGAAGCCGTGAAGCCCAGGCCACTGAAGCAGAGCACACAAACTTAACCACTATGCCACCGGGCCAGCCCCTTGACCTCCCTTCTTTTCAAGTTTCACCCCCACGTTCTGGCAGACTTGGTGATATCCCTGCAAATTAAAAAGCTAGAGACTTTGTGAACAATGCTACAAGAATTATGCAGGAACCTACGTAGTGTCAAGGCAAGCATTAAAAAATAAGAAGTATAGAGGTCCTTCTGGGTAATTTTTAAAAGGAGTGACAGTGGGTTTAAATCCTGGAAAGAAAATTTACCAAAGCAACCATAATTGTCAAATATCTATAATAGGGAAACTACATTTATACCATTTTGGGGAATCTCTTTACTTACATCTTGGTTTCTGAAATGGCCTCTAACTTGAGTCAGAGGTCCACACATATGAACTCTGAAGTACCATTAAAAGATGTTTCACTAACCAAAGGGAAAGAAAACATATGACGTTTGGAATCTGTGCTAGTCTCTTCCCCAACACATTTTTCTTTTCATGCTCAGGAACAAGATCCTGATTTTTCAGCTGGTCATATTACTGCTCAGCTAAGTCATGCCAGTTCCCAGCCTCCTTTGCAGTTGGAGCTAGGTGTAGTCATGTGACAAAGTTCTGTCCATGAGACGTAAGCAGAAATATTATGTGGGAGTTCTGGGAAAATCTTTTTGAGAGAGGTCACACTCTTCTTCTCTTTCTCCATCCTTGCTGCTTGGAACACTAATGTGATGGATGGAGCTCCAGCAGTCATCTTGCTTCATAAAGAAGTCCACACTCCAGGGAGCCAAAAGGTGCTTTAGTCCCTAACAACTTTGTAGAGCCACCCTAAGAGCTTTGGACTGCTAATTCCAGACTTCTGTAACAGAACAGCAAGAAACAGACCTCTGTTGGACAGACCACTGTTACACCGAGGTACTCTGGCAAATGAAGCTGATCTAATCCTAAATTATAAAGAATCAGATAAAAGTGGGTACAAATCGCATTTATGCCACTTGTTGGTGGGTTGTCTTTGGACAGTTTATTTAATCGTTTTGTTCTAGGGCTGTTGTAAAGACAAAATAAGACCATTTCCATAAATTGACCAGCACAGTGTCTGGAACCAGGTAAACACTCAACAAATGTGCATTTCTCCTTTCCCAGCCAAGTTCTAAGCCACCAACCTTCTCAGACAAAGCACCATCAAAGGAAGGGAGAGGGACATTCAGATGAGTAAGTAACACAGTCCTGTTTTGGAGCAGCTTACTTTCTCATGGGTATCGGCACAGGACTGAGAAACCATAGCTGCTTTGCTGGATTCTGCTGAAGTCCTAAGGCTTCTTTTAAGGAGCTGACTGCCAAAGCTCTTAGTTCTCTGTGAAATTTAACCTGAGGCCTGAGCAAAGCTGAGATGGGACCTTGACACTTCCTATACACATCTGGGTCTAGTGCATGAAGGAGACACATATGTACATGCCTCGTATTTCTGGAGATAAAAGGCACTCATTCCCTAGGCTCTTCCGAGCCCTGCTTCACATTCATTTTACAGTGTTTCCAAACAAAACTAAACCACCTGGAAATCTGGCTGCAAGATAACTGTCAAAATGGTTGTTATTTTTTGATGAAACATTACTTGACTAATATTTCACAGTTCAACTTGCTCTAATGACAGGCTCTCTTAGCCTCTGACAGATAAGGTGTACAGCCGCCCGGGGCCTAGGTGAGAAGCGAGCAGTGCATTGGAGACGGCCTCTCCCCGTGGTTCCTCCTGGGCTAAGTGGACAGATGTCTCTCCTGTTACACATTAGCTGTGAGACAAAGGGCTTTGCATTTCTGAAGACGCCCTTTTAATCTAGAAGCCCAATGACTGACGAGCCCCTAGGAACATCACGGTGTACTTACAGTTGTAAGGTGCTTCTCTATCTTGCTACAGCTGGCAATAAAAACAACCAACACATGTCTGCACTCTCCCGTCATCCCATTGATGTTCGCCATCACACCACAGCTCTGTGGCCTACAGGGAAGCTGTGATTCCCAGTTTGCTCGGGGACAAGTACTTTTCCCAAGGACCATGGTTGGTGAGGGAGATCCGGGATCTGAATCTAGGTTGTCAAACTCTAACTCCACTATTTTACTCATCTTTCTGGGACTTTAGTCTGCTCTTTAACAGCATTGTCTTCCACAAGACCAAACACTTTCACAGCCACACCTGAGACAGAGGAATGAGTTCATCCTTAGAGTCTCCATCCAGACACAGGTACCACAGGGCGCTGATGCAATGGCTGAGCTGGCCTTCCCTGCTTGGTTGGCAGGTAAGCTCATCCAGGACAAACTGTGCTTGTTCTCTTTCTCCTTTACTTGGTCTGGATCCCTGGGGTGCTCCTGTAAGTTGTGCCATTCCCTGCCAGGGTACCTCTATTTCCTTCCCACTAAGAGGTGATGGGAATTACCATCCTATCTTTCTAACTGAGCCACTTGTCCTCCAGACACAAGGTCTACACAGTTTTTGCTTATGCTTGGGTGACAACAATGGTGAACTGTTCTTTCATGTCATGAACTGTTCTCTTCATTAAAGAAGAAGAAACGAGTGCAACTAAACTTTACTGAGCCCATACTCTTGGCAGGTTCTGCACCACGTGCTTTCTGCGCTGTACCTAACTCAGTCAGCTGCAGAGTCCCGCAGAAGACAGGAGTGTCAAAACCCCAATGCCAGCCTCTGGGAATACTTTGAGAATTCCAGGCAACTCGACAGTAATAATAGGAGTCATAATATTAACAGTTACCGCTTGCTGAATGTTTAATGGGTACCAGGTGCGTGGGCTAAGCACACTTCCTGCAGTATCTCATTTAATCCTCACCACAACGCTGTGAGACAGCTGTTATTCCTTCCTTCTGACAAATGAGGAAACCAAGGCACAGAGGAGGAACAGGAAATCAGCCCGAGGGCAGAAAACTAAGAAAGAGCAGAAGAGATGATACCACACAGACACTCTATGTCCTCATCTTCTCTGCCATGTCCCTCGCTGGCACTTCCATCTCAATATGCCCCTGTTCTCCCTTACTTGTGGGATGCACATACGTGCGTGCATGTGTGTATGCTTGTGCACGTATGTGGCGAGAGGGGGAATGTGGGGTGGGAGGTCAGACACGTGCCTTGACAGAGGCAGGGACTTGGGGAGAAGCAGGGTCACAATCTCCATGAATGGGGGGAACAGGGGGAGGTGGCAGGGCACGCCCTCTAGTAGCAGCGATGAAGCTTGGGGCTGGTGGGCAGCGCACCTCGGTGTGAACTTGAGGGACTCTCACTTCCTGTGCTTTTTCATCCTCTTCAGAAGGGTGAGTACCTGACGGCCCCACCCTGAGTTCTGTGCTTGAGGTTTTCCATACTTTACTTGCCCACTGGTCCCAGAAAGGATCTGCCGAGGCTTCCCTATATACAGAACATACAAAGAAGCTTCCCTATATACAGAACAGATCAGCAAGATCTTTCCCCTAGAAATTGAAAGAGCACTCAGAATCGCACATCATCTTACCACCGGCGAGGGAATTCAAGAATGTCTAGTCCAATTCCCTCGTTGTAAAGACACGAAACAGACCCAGAGAAACAAGGCTCATCAAATTCCGAATTCCTCCTTCCCCGTCCAGAGGCTTCCTACTCTCCCACATGGCAATCCAGGAGCTGGTGAATAACGTGTGCACCTCAGCCCTGTCCTTGGACATCTGCACACAAGAAGGCAGCCTCATTCAGCTGCCTCCCCAAGACTGCCCACACTCAGGCTCTAATTCAGACACATCCAGAACAAAATCCCTGGCAAAGGGGTAGCGTTCCCTGCCAGATGGACACAATCGGGCCTGTGTTGTGGCTTCCAGGACTGGAACATTCCTGTTACTGCTAGAATTCCAGCTAGGGGCACCTGCTGTGCAGTATTTCAAGAAAGGCTGTTCATAGCCTTGAAACTTAAAACTCATTAAATATCATCTACAAGATTGCCCACTGCATGCAGATCACCTCTGCTGTCCCAGATCAACCCAGAAAGCGAAGCTTTTTGTCTCTCATTTTGCCTGATGATTTCATTGAGAGGTCAGTGGCCCCTGACTTACTTCTTAAACCTCCGTTGAAATTCAGTTGTTGAAAACAGCATTCTAAGGCCCTTAAACACGGTAGCACCAGAATACCATCCACACAAGAAAACTGACGCCATGCAAGGGTGCCTGACCACAAAGCAGGGCCCAGGGACTAACCGTGAAGGCAGCCACACCGTCAGCCCTAGCACCCACCTTAAGCAACCCTTTCCTTGCCTCAAATAAATGGCTGGGGAGATGGCTCTCAAGGAGAGGAGGTGTCTGAGACTGACTATTCCAGCTTTGAAGATGACCCTTAATCCCACCCTATCTGCAAACATACGCTCCTTAAAAATGAGTCACATAATTTTTACTAGAAATAACATCAGCTAACATGTGGGTGCTTACTATGTGCTAGCTGCTATATTAAGCATGTAACATGCATTTTCTCTATAATCCTTCACATAGCGTTATGAAATAGGTACTGTTGTTAAACTCAGTTTGAAGAGGTAGGAATTGAGGCTGAGAAGTTCAGTAGGCTGTCACACTAGTAAGTGGCAGAGCTTGAATGAAAGCCCACGTCTGTCTAACCCCAGAGCCTGGTTCCTAAACACCAGGCCTCATGCTCTGCAATAGAATATCACAGCACTTCTGAGATCCTCACAGATACCCACGGAACTGCTGAGAAGATAAGGTCTCAGGCAGAGTGTACTTTTATAAAAGAGGGAAACAGAATTGCTAAATTAGCTTGGGGGAACAGGTATTAATTCTTTAAAACTTTCAACATGTTGAGAAACAGAAATCCATTCAGCTGACATCAGACCCAGGAAGTTATCAGAGAAAAATTAATCTGTAGCTATTTCCATACCTTATGAAGGAATGTTAAAGAGGAAAATATTGCAGTGGAGGTGAAAAAGCCCTTAATTATGCTAATCAAACAGTACAGAGGAGGAAAGGTTATTTTAACTGACAGATCTTTAAGAAGAAAAAATCTAAACAGTAGACTATTACATACATTTTTAAAAAATTTAATATAAAATTATAATAGTTTCTAGTAAAAATAAGTCAGTATTTCCCACTAACAGATAAATTTTTACTTTTTGTAGTGTTATTTTATTTTCAAAGGAAATCAAAATTAGACGTGTATACAGACATTTGGAAAGAAACACAGATAAAATAAAGACATCGCAATAAACTGGAGCACCTACTTAAATTTCAAGGTGGGCTGCATCCTAATGACACATCACGAAGGAGATGAAGATGCGACAATTAAATCCTGCTCATCAGAGGACATGCTATTTCAGCGTGCGCTAAATACTGATGGGATTCCTGAGGCAGAAACTCCCAGAGAATTACGTGAACAGGAGTAAAAGAGCTTCCTGACAAGGCCTGCATTGCTCATAAATTTTTATATTGATCCACTTTAGCAGGTATCGAATTCCCCATTCCAGAGAAACCAAGTACCTTTAATGGTGAAACAGTCAATAAACTCCGCAGAGCAGGGAAGGCCAATGTATTTTTGCAGCCATAGTTGCAGTGCTTTGGAAGGACCTTAGTTTTTACTGGATTGAGGACAATGTTTTTCCTTTGGGAAAAAAACTGAAGATTTAGATTTGAGCATTTGTGTGTTCACATATACAGATACACACTTATACACATATACAGGTAGTAACACACACTTACATACATAGGGACTTTACGTGTTTACAAAACACAAGCTTCCACACTTTTCATTAAAGTACAAGAGACAGCCAAGATGTAGACTATTGAAATATTCAATACAATCATTTTTAAATGCATTCCCAACTTTCAAAAGATACCTTAAAATGCACTATTTCATTTAAAGAAAATCACTTTAAATTGCTTGATGCCATCAACAAGCTCCCAGTTCAGTGAAGGCACAGTGAAGCCCTGACTTCTCCCTCACAGTGGGGCTGCTGACTGGTGGGCCACTTACCACTGCCTGGTACCCCTAATCCAAAGCCCTAGAAAGGGAAGGAGAGAAGCGTTTCAAATCTGCTCAGTGTTCCCCCCGTCGGGGCCCTGCTGATTGCTTCAGGGAACAGGGTGTTTAAATAGAACAAAAGGTCTGAATCATCTCTCCCTTCCAAATCACTTAACCCAGCCAATACTAGTCCCAGCCAGGATCATCTTGTTCCCAGGAAAGGAGGAAAATGGGAGAGGGAGTAGAGGCAGAGAAAATGATGGGGAAAAACAGTTAAGCGATTAAAGACACAGGCTTTATTACAGAACAAAAACAAATAAAACCCCCAGACCTGAGTAGCAGTTCAGCTTTGGTTAAGTTGTTAAAATTTTCCAAGCCTCAGTTTATACATTCTGTAAAATGGGAACGATACCCAACCATATAGAGCTGTGAAGATTAAATAACATACTGCAGGTAAATAACCACAACACTTCCTGGTAGAATGTTAGCCACAATGACCATTATCATCTTAATTATCGTGATCATCAGGTCACGCTTTGCGCTTGCTAAAAAGTGTGAAGATAAAACTGGGCCTTGAAAGCAGTGATGGGTTACTTTCCTATCTCCTTGTTTACACAGACCCTGATTAAGCAATCAGAATGACTCATCACACTGAGGCCCAGATCACATTAATCACAGTAATGTACACTTTGCCTTTCAACATGTGCAACTGAATCAGCTACTCCCTGCACCTTAGCTGGGCCTGCAGGTAAACAGGCAAACACATTAATCCTGAACAGCCTAGAAACTGCAGCAGCCTCATGCCCTGTCTGTCTCCTCCCCGCGCCCCCCCCTCCCCACCAGACTCTTCACATCACAAGGTAAGAGAGGGACGATCAACAACCAAGTGGGACATATACAGTGACCCCAAAATGAATTTCCATAAGAACGTATCTGAGTAGTAAAAAGAATTTACTATAAGCAAAGATATGCACAAAGATCTGTTCTTGATAGCAAAAGCCAAAAAAGAATAGTTGAATAAATTGCCCAATACACATAATACATTATGTTGTTAACAAAATAGGGAAATACGTACCTAACAATTAACATGGTAATCCTCATTCTCTCAATTCTTTCGGGTTGCTTTCCACCTGTACCCACCAACCACGTGGAACAAGTTTTCCTTTTCCCCTACCGCTTCTCTATCCTTTTATTCCTCTTTATTTTTCGCAATACTTACTACTACCTGACAAATATCATATAGGTTTTTTGGTTGACTGATTCCTCCATGAGACTATGAGTTCCAAGAAGACAGACATGTCAAGAAACTGGGGAAACAGCCAAAGAACAAAACGAACTGTGCCTGGCACATAGAACCTCAGACAATACTTGTTGAATAGATAAAATTAGAAAATTCAGTCAAAAGAACTTAGATGATCCTTACCCCCACCACCTAGAGATTCTATCATTCACAAATATCTGTCATTTTTCTACATGTAAATGTACTTAAAATAGCTTATGTGAAACAATGTTTAATATAGTATTCTCTGCTGTACTTCAAACTCTCCAAATAATCCACTGTATCATTAACACCCTCTTAAAGTCATCCTACCACCAGAACGATCCTCCAACCCCCAGTGGCCCCTCCAGGATGTCAACGTTCCTTTTGATAAGTGCTGCCTAGGACAAGACGAATTCCAGCCAGCACATTTCCTATATGCCAGTGACCATGCTAATTGCCTCACACGGGTTTTCACTGAATTCTCACTCAACAAGAAAAGCACTATTATTACAGCTAAAGAAACTGAGACACTGAGCTTTTCTAGTATTTGAAACCCAAAACTCTCAAGCTGACCTATCCCCCTCACCATTACTGCATCTCATTTACCATGGTTCCAGTGTCACGCTTTCTTCAGACTGCACAATCTGGCTTGGGCCAAGGGAGAAAATCTGAAGAGTCAAGATTGCAGACGTGGGTGGCGCTCAGCACCGGATGGTTCACAGCAGTGCTGTACAGGCTAGAAAAGCCACTGGTACCAGAAGGGAGTTTCGGTGAGATCCCGTGTCCTGGCTTTGACGATGCGTGGCGCTGGAGGGAAGAAGCTACGGTGCAGGTGAAGGGTAGGGTGAACTCTGTGGCCAAAGTAACCCATAAAGACGCCATTTCTGCAGCTGAGCCATTAACCCAGCAAAGCAGGTGTGTGCCCCACCCAAGCTGCCAGCACTAGCCTGGCCAGGGCCTGGCGAGTGTTTCACAATTCCTTGCCAAATCACCAAGATGTGAGAACTGCAGATGAGAGCTGTAACACAATGCAAGTGAGCCACAAACGAGAATGATACACTGTCATTTGAGTCCAGCTTGACAGCATTCCGGCCCCTTTCTTGTAAGGAGCCGCTTGCCCCTCAAGGGCACCCTACCCTTCCACTTTGCCTCTGGAAACCACAACACAATAGTAATTCAGACAGGTACCTAACAATTCAGCATTATTTTAATAAACATAGCCTCCTTTTCTTCTCTTACACCTACAAGGAACACATTTCATCACATATGCCTTGACAACTTTCTTATAGATTGATTTAACCCCCTTTCCTGTCCCCTTCATTTCACGGGCTAACTCTGAAATTAATAAAGTACATGGCGGGTTGTGGATTGCAGAGAGGGGAGCTAAGGACAATGTCAGGTCTCCTACATCGGTGCTCATCTCCACCCTTCTGCTGTCATGGGGCTTCTGTAACAACCCTGGAAGAGAAGCAGCAGAAAGGATAAAGAGGAGGCCACACCCACGGGCTGATGAAAGAAACTTTCCTTTGGGCACAGGTATTGTCAGTTGTTTCTAGCTTTCTTTAAGTGGAAGGAGCCCCTAGTCGGGAGGCACCATCTTCTAGACTATTATGTATGGCTCCCAACACACCGATGCAGAGTTCTGGACCCAGATGAATGATGGTGACAGAGGGACAGTTTGGTTGCTCAGGGACGTGGGGAGCTTTTGGGTAATCACAAATAGCAATAAGGTGTTCTTTCATCACACATTTTTGGATATGGAATTGCTTTCTTCCCATTACATAGGTTCATTTGCAAACTACATTCCTCCTGTGCGTTATAAGGGGGGGGGGGCTGCATATTTCCCCAAGCCCATGAAGTCCAACCTAATCCTTCATTCATTCCTTAGGAAAAGAGGTGACATCTACTCCTGGAGTTTCTTGCAATGTCTACACCCTCTCTGAACACCCCTTTCCTCTTACCTCCTTGTAGACATAACACTAGAATGCAAACACAAATCCCCTAAAGCTGCCTTATTTTGTTTCCTGAAAGCAGAAGGGCAGTGAGCAGAAAAACTAAGATTCCAAGGCTGTTTAGGAAGGAAACATTCCCAACCTAGATAAAAATGTCAAAGGAAAGCCTAAATCTAGCAGCAGCTAGAAATACTGGAGCTCCAACAATACAAAAATCAAAATTTACCCAAACTATTAAAGCTCAGCTTCACTGCTAAAGAAGTTGACACTGTCAATCATCAGGCACAGGAGTAAATACAGGAGTGGGAAAAACAGTGAGCCAGCTGCCTGATATTCAGATGCAGTCTCCTTAGAGGCCTGAGTGAGGTGCCCTGTGAGGTCAAAATTCTGCAATGCCAATTATGAAAGTGTTGGTGATACAGTTTAAGTGCAAACCCCATTCTGAGATGGATAAATAGGATAGTAAGATCCAAAGACTCTGTGAGACAGTCTTCCCATTGATCTCAATCCAGGGCATCACTTATGAAAAATATTGCGCTTAGTTCTGGGCTCGCTGAAAATATAACAAATGTGCAATGGGATTATTTAGCTCTGAGTCAAGAAGGATGAAGGCAAATTAGCACGAACTGACAGGCATCCGATGAGCCCTCACACTGAGGGTGGTCACCAGCGGGCCCAGCCTGAAATAATGGGTTTACATTTTGGCATGAGCATTCAGGTTTGCTCTCAGTCTCTCCTGAGAGGGAAGCTTGTTATGTCTTAGAAGGTACAGCCAGGGTTATGGAATTCTTCTCAACAACCTTTTGAGATGAGAGTGAGTCTCATCTCTTTGAGCTAATGTGGGTGCAGTCCTGCCTGGGCGTTTAGTCTACAGCCTCTCGAAATTCATTCCAGTCTGATGATTCTCTCATTTTACAGCAATAGATGCGCTGGGGCAAAAAAAAGGTGAGTCAACACACAGAGCAATTATGGAGGGCATTTCTCTCCAAGTGCAAAGAAAAACAGAGGTTATTTCAAGGGAAGCATGGGCACCTCAAACTAAGCTTTTGTTTGTGTTCCTGGTTTTCAAAAATCTTGGCAACTGTGATTCCCAACAGAGCAACGTTTACAGGAGCACAGGCCTGTGTATTTCGTTCCCTGCTGCGCTGTGGCCCGAGGGCTGTGGCATTTACACACCTGCAGGGCTGAGGGTGACCCAGAAAATGTCGGCACTAGAACTGGATATTTATTTAAAGTGATTGATATATAAAAGAATAGCTAACCCTCCCTCCAAATAACAGGCTAGAGTCAAAAACGTAGAGAACCACCACCTTCCCTTTGCGATGGAACAGATCTAAACTCCTGTTAGACTTTTACAACAGTCCTTCCTGGGGCAGAGAAACCTGATCGACAACTATCAACTTCCCTTTTCAGTTGCCATCTTAAAAGAAACCAAAGTTATTCACAAATTGCCTACTGCCTCAAGATGGTAAAAATTAAAAATTTAACCCACCTCATTCCAGATACTACATTCTTTTGGGCAAGAGACTTATGTTCACAAACAAAAACTGGGAACATATCAAATCCATTTCCAGGGAAAATACAGAGCCTGAGAATATCCCTGTAAAGCAACGAGGTTTAGTTGACTTTTCTTTAGTCATTTCACACACCTAATGTGATATGAAACTGTGGGCATGCCACAACAAGCCTATTTGCAGCTTATACACTCTTCAGGCTCACATCAACATGGCAACTGGAGAGCCTTAAGGAATTGATACTAACATGCGGAGTGTTAAAATTTTGCTGAAAATGTGCTCTTTTTTCCTAATAGATTCCAGATGTTGAGTACCCTCATATCCATTTAGACCAGTGCTTTACATGATCTGTTCTTCGAAATCTTTTGAAAAAAATATACTTGCATTTCTTTCTCACACTGTATTGTATGGACAAAAACGCAGTTATTCACATACTTTTAAAAAAACTTAAAAAGATTAAGCATCCCCTTTAAGTTAAATGATTTCCACAGAAAAACATTAATAGGGTATACAGAATGATAAATCTATGCTATGAAAGATGATAATATAAAGCAGACTTCGCCTATGGTGAGTTCAAATTCCAGAATATACCATGTACACAAAAATCTTGTGGTTTATGGAATTCTGAATCTCCAAGTTTGAATAGTGGGCGCAGACCAGAGCAACCCATGGTTTTCTGCTGTGTCGATGTTTTTTTACTGAGCCCTCCTTGTGGGTGGGGTTGGGGGAGAAAAGGGCAAACAAATTGGAAGTGGGGAGGGGAGAGCAGGGCAGGGGCAAAAGGCCAGGCAAGGTGAATCCCACGTACTGCATTTTACCCCTTAAAGTCTGTAAAGCGAAGAGCTCCTGAACTCGGGCTAGATCAGGAACAACAGTTTCGGAAGGCTTCAGCCCCCAGAACCAGCTCTCCGGCAGGCATCCAACAGAAGCAATCAATCCATGTAAAGATTGTGTTGGCTAAGCAGACAGAGCTGTCAAACAAGCCCCCTTTGCCTCTCCCTCCCCAGTTCCCCACCCCAGAGCATCCCCAGTCCCCCCACCATAGAAATCTGGGGATTGCCACTGCCCCAGATGCCTGTCCTCTGCCCTGGGGAGAAGGGAAGACGAGACAGTGATTTGCATCTCTCTTGCTGTTTTGTGGCTAAGAAGGGAAAAGGAAAGGAGGAGTCACTCCAAAAGACAGGGGGAAGGGGAAACAGAACAGATATGCCATTAATTCTGAAGGAAACCAAGAAACCCAGAAAGATAAAGGAAAATAAGGAGAAGATAATTACGAAATAGCATTACAGATTAAAAAAAAAAGGGGTCCTTTGAACGACTTCTTCTTTCAGGACCACTCCTGCACTTAAATGTGTCAAAGCCTGCATCTTGCATCATCTCTAGTAACGCCACCCCCACACCCTCCCAGCCAAGCATACCGAGGAGCATTCATGCTTAGATAATTGCGTGGAGTTGAGCTGTGGACTGAGAAACAGCTTGAGGTTGTTCTCACAAAAGAATTCTCTCATTCAGACTCCGTCAAACTGCTCAGGTGCAGAGCCAAGGGGGTTAATGTCCAAGTTCAGAAACTCTGTGCAGGTCACATTCTGGCCACGGGGAGACATAAGGGTGGGTTTCTTAAAATGCATCGACTTGCCCTCTTTCCCGTGACAGGTCACCTCTTGAACTGCTGTGGGATGACCTGGGAGAAAAATAGAAAGCTCTGCAGCCAGGCACTCCTGTGTGAGTGTAGGGAACAATCAGAGGGCTGTCTGGAAAACAAAATGCCTCATTTCTTTAATGGCAGCTATTCAGGCAGCAAGAGGCAATTCAGGGACTGGCCAGCAAAGTGCACTGCTTGGGAGATGGGCATAAATGATACGTTTCTATTCTGCTCCAGCATTTATGCATTGCCCAACTTCACTTTGGTTAAATAAAGTACTTTCTTCTGGGGATGGCAAGTACGTGACACCTCAGCTATAGCTACTACACATATCGCAACTCCAATGTAAAAGTCTTAGGATTTTTGTTTGTCTGTTTGTTTCTTTATGGTGAGGAAGATTTGCCCTGAGCTACCATCTGCGCCAATCTTACCCTACTTTGCATGTGGGATGTCTCTACAGCATGGCTGGTGAGTGGAGCATGTCCACACCTGGGATCCAAACCTGTGAACCTGAGCCACCAAAGCGGAGCATGCAGGACTTTACCCACTTGGCCACGGTGCTGGCCCCCAAAAAAGTCTTAGAGTTTTTAATAAGATAAACAAATGAGTATTATTATTTCCTTTTGAAAGGACAAGATCACTGGCAGGTCTAGTCTTCATGGAAATAAGTAATTAATGTGGTGTCTAAATTTAATTTTTCTTTCTTTACAGCAACTACTTCTTTTAAACAGGGACAAATGGAGCCATACAGTGTATTTGGTTCCATTACTTCTTTCACCTTTTTCTCCTTTCCCTCAATGGACTTTATTTCTATTCCATGGCAGAAACATCCTTCTCTTGTAGAATTGGGCAGTATACCATTTTCCTACCTTAGGCAGGAAGCTACATTTCTGCAAATTTCTCATAAACCAGAACCGCACAAATGGTGGGAAGCTCGGGGGCTTTTTTTGTGTGTCTGTAATGAAAGTACCTGAAGGCCCAGCTTCTGTCTATCCCCACCCACTCCTGTTTCCCTATATGTTCTGTGGAAGCTAATTCCTACCCTACCCATCTCCCAGGGGTACTGGGGAGAGGGGGAAACGTTAATGCTTGTTGTATGTTACAAGCACTATAAAAATGTTAGTTATAATAGATGATACAGCTCAAGGTGGTATTTACTGACTTTTATACGTAACTCCCTCTACTTGGGTCCTTAAAATTCATCTCTAACACACTTTATCAGGTTTACCTCTGTTTATAAAGTTTGGCAAGAATTCGTGTTACGGACTGTAGCCTCTTTGCTAATGGAGTCAGTCAGTAGTTACAGTCTAAGTAAGCACCTCTGACGTGTTCCTTTCCCACAAAAGAGCACTGATCCTTAAGGACAAGACTTGAAACTTGAGGGTCGGGATTCAGATATTGCCAAATCACTCTCAGTATCTTTACACTAACAAGAGTCCCCTAAAGTAAAGGGTGAGTGTTTGGCTCCCAAACCTGGGATTTCTGCATCCTGAACTGAGACTTCGCTGAAGTGCTGGGTATGAGTGGCCCTAAAGCTCTGGCTTCAGATACGCTGGGTACTCTCATGAACCATTTCTGTTTTGCAGGGGCATTTGGCCATGACCTCACTGAATCACAGACAGGGAGTTCCTGGAAGTTCACTCAGATACCTGCCTTCAGCACAAAACATCTAATCACAACTGGGAACATCCACAAGGAAGTTCCTGAGACAGATTCAGCAGAGCATACCCACAGCATGGACAAGATAACTTCCCATCAGACAGGGAGCCATATTCTTGACTCCACAGACTGGAGGAGGAAGCACAAAAAAGAGAGCTGTTTCATCATTCTGGTACTGATTAGCCTGCATTTCTGCCCCAAAATGTATTAAGCTTCAGTATGGCAATTAGCTGACGAGGGCAAAAATGCACAGACAAGCAGAAGGTGGAAACCCCCTTAACCCAGAAAATGTAATTGGTGGCTCTGTGTCCATATCATTTCACAGTGGTTACTGGGCAGCCTCCAAGAAAAGAAGCAGCTATGGTAAAGGAATTCTCCAGAAATTGTGAGGTTTCAAGGCACAGAGAGCTTCAGAGATATCTGCCTATAACACCAGGAAGTCCTGGAACTCAGCAGTAACTGACACTGTTGCAGGAAGCCCCACCTAAGGAAGGCTCTCCCTTCCCTGCCCTCAGGGTCCATCTACCATCAGCTGGAATTTCTGACCTAGAAAAAGTAAAATGGAAAGCTATCCAAATGCTAGCTGACTGACTTCAGGCACTGTGGGTGTTTTGGGAAAAAAAAGGAATTATTATTTAGGGAAAGGATTCTGTATGAGAACACTAGGACACTTTTCTCCACTCAAAGAGTGGAAGACAACAGACACATACCAGTGGAGAGTTCACAGCAAATGAGCACAATTCAGCTCCAACAATCCAGATATCTGACTTCATACTGATGACCAAATTCCACTTAAGAATGAGACAGCACTCAGAGCTGATTGGCACAGCTGCTGTCCATGTGACCAAAAACAACACAAGCAAGCATCTCAGGCATCAAAATCACCTCTCTAAAGTGATTGAACAGCCCAGGTAAGGTTTCAGAAGTTGTTAAAGCTACTGAGCCTCTTTATCAATTCATTTAGATACAGAAAAAGCTTCATTTTCCTTTCACACTATATGTGGTCAGCTATTGCCTACAGCTTCACAGCTGAGAAATCTTTACTTTCCATGGACATCTCTTTCCCTTCTAAGTAACCTTGTTTGAATAAAAAGGGGTAGGGTTGGAAAATATAAGATTTTGCTCTTTCCAGACACCTTTTAAACATTGATAAAACCCAGAACAAACCAGGCTATAAGAAAGAAGACCCCATCTATAGCCATCTGTCCATCTTAACATAATTACCTATGTGCTGGATGCACCATAATTTAACCAGCAACCAATTACTGGATGTGTAACCAATTTTCCTTGTTGTACAATGCTGCAATGAAGAACATTAGGACAAGTTCCTGGAAATGAAATTATTTGGCCAAAGCTTCTAAGTGTGAGATTGTCTTGTCCACAAAACCTATTGTAGTATATACTTCTGCCAGTAGTATCTATTTTGCTTTACTCCCAACAACCCTACATATATCATTTAAATAATTTTTTTGCTAATATGGTTCCAAGATGACTTTGAGTTTTCATTTCCTTGATTATTTGAGGTTAAACTTTTTTGATAAATTTATTGGACATGTGGCTTTATTTTTTAATTGCCTGTTCATGTTCTTTGCTCATTTTGACAGGATGTTGACTTCTTAAAGTTTGATGTGTATTACAGATATTAACCTTTTGTCATATATACTGCAAATATGCTTTCCCAGTTGGCTGTTCACCTTTTAATTTATATAGCATTTTTTGACATCTATATATTTTACATTTTTATGTCGTCTCCATAAATCTTTTCCTTTACAGATCTTTCCCTCTGCTTTCTGTTTAGAAAGTCCTTCTCTACTCAGATCAGATAAACAGTTACCTATATTTCTTTGTGATTTTTTTAACATATTCATTTTTAAATCTTCAATCATCTGTAATTTCATTGTATACATAAACTACAAATCCAATTTTGTTGTTTTTATTTAGTATTTGTCCTATTACTACTGAAATAGTTAGACCTTTTCTACTATTCTTATATGTAGCTATTATCATATAACTAAATCCTTTTTGATATTATTTTAAATTACAGTATCATAATGTTTAATGTTGCATTAGTGTAAAATCTCCCCTTTTCCAAAAATATTTTAGCTGCTTGTTTATTCTTCCACATAAACATAAAATTATTAAGAAGATTTTTAAAAATCTCATAGGGCTTTGGATGAGAACATCATTGAATCTCTACTCTCCCTCCAGTCAGTGTAGTACGTATACACGACTGACCCCATCTAATAACATGGGCATTCCATTGATCAATTGTAATTTTCTTCGCAGTGGCTCTCTTCAACCTAGACTCAAATTCCTTGAGGACAAACACATGTCTGTTTTGCTCCTTAGTGTATTTGATTCTTAGCAGCTAGTACAATACAAACACATATATAGTTACTGAATGAACGAAATCAAAGTGATCTAGAACATTTGTCTTGACTATCTTTAGTATCTCTAACCCAAAACAGCTAAAACAGCATTGTAACTCTGAATGCACTTGGTGTGTGTAAACTGAGAAAAGGTGTACAAGGGATTTATAGGCCATGGTACCCAGCTCTGACTAATGGCATAACCAACTCCAAAGATGAAGACATTCCTGCATTACTGCAATAGCAACACACAGGGCAAAGGAAAGTGGAGGGTAACACTGGGGTAGATTAAGATAAACTAAAATCAGCAGATTAGGAATTCACGCTTGAGAACTACAGAAACTTTAGTAGAGTGAAGACCATTGTAATCATTGCCGTGGAGGAGTAGAGACGTCAGCAAACGACTTTTAAAAAGTGCTAGACCCAGGGGCCAGCCCTGTGGCCAAGTGGTTAAGTTAGCACGCTTCAACAGCCCAGGGTTTCGCCGGTTTGGATCCTGGGCGTGGACATGGCACCACTCGTCAGGCCATGCCGAGGCGGCGTCCCACATCCCACAACTAGAAGGACGTGCAACTAAGATATACAACTGTGTACGGGGAGGTTGGGGGAGATAAAGCAGGAAAAAAAAAAAAAGACTGGCAACAGTTGTTAGCCCACGTGCCAATCTTTAAAAAAAAAAAAAGTGCTAGACCCAGTGCTAAGAGAGATTTAGGACATTTAAAGGACAATGGCCTAGGACAGGGGTGGGTAGAGAGAGAAGCATCCTGAGTCAAAAAGATGGCCTCAATCAGTCTTCCTGACCTCTTTTTCCTAATGCCTTGCTGAAGAGACTCAAATAATAAAAATCAACCCACTGGTAGAGGCTGGAAGGAATAATGGCGAATTGTGCCCCAATTACTGGTAAGGATCACCTGTATTCTTTATGACACCTAGGGAGCACCTCTCTGATCTAAAAATTTACTGATATTGGGATATATTTACAAAGATATTTATTGCACACTGTAATAATGACAAAAACTAAACTCAACAACTGAAACACATAAATGCCAATCTACAGGGGAGTGAGTGAATGAACTGTGGCATATCTACATTTTGTAGCTGTGAAAGAATGAGATCTACTGGAGACCTTAGAGAAAAAACCATGATATACTGTTAAGTTAAAAAAAATTAAGATTACGATATATCTAGTCTGATCTACTTTTATTAAAATGTTCATCACACATGTAAATCTTTGTATATTTTATATGAGCATAGATGGGTATTGAAGAATATACACTACATTGTTAACAAGGGTTAAGGAGGGAGGAGGAAATATATGTGGGGAGAAGGAAGTGACTTAGCTTTTTCATGGTATACTTCTATGTCATTTGACTAGTTACAATGGGCATGCATAGCTTTTGTGCCTTGAAAGGAAAGGCTAATACTTATTCTTGAAAATAAATAGACGTGTCAACAAATTTTGAAAAATGGATATGTACAATGCAAATGTAAAATTATCTCAGAATTATCAAACGTAGAACAAACAAAATAATGAACCCCATTAGAACATACTTGAGACAGTCAAGCTTTGATGACTCAAAGCTGGAAAGAGGTACTACAATTAGTTTTCCTTTGATTTCAGGGACTTATTTATTCTGCTTATCTCAAGACAGAGCTAACAGACAAAACGGTTTTGAAAGGTTCTAAATGGTTCTCAACACTTGGGCATATTCCAGGAAGACTAAGTTAATTTAGCTATTCACAGAGTGGCATGTTTGACAGGGAAAATGCAAATCAGATTACTGTAGTTAGTGTTCGATTAGCCACTCAAACTGGAGGGGAAGCAGTGACAGACAAGTAGAGACGATGCCGCAGCTGCCATAATTTATTTCACGTTTGAAAGCCTTGTTCAACTTGCTGAGGAAAATATTCAGGAGGTTGTATGAGACTGCAAATTTGCTGGAGTACCCCAGGAGATAAATTAAAGACTAATCACATGATATTCCTTACAATATACTCTAAAATATAGTCAACTCTAAGGAAGAGATAAAATGGTCCCCAGCCAACCATCCCTAGAGTACTTTTCATGAATGTTTTCAACCTGTGGGTCATGACCCATGAATAAGTTTAGAAATAAATTTAGTGTGCTGTGATCAGCATGGGTCTAGACAAGAAAAAAAAGGTTTGAAAATCACTGCCTTATATACTCCCTTTTTTCCTGCCCTCATCCCTACACCTCCTACTCCCAACCAGCAGGAGCAAAACACTGTCTCTCAAGTCTGCATACCCACATCCTGTGCTAATTTTCAAGCCCTTTAAAAAAAAAAAAAGTCAAGTTCAAGTATCCATTAGAAAATTCAAGAGATAATTCTATTTTCTCCAGCTCTCAACAAACTGTTTTTTATAATGGGTAAGTGGCTTTGCCTTTGGATTTCTCCCTGCGAAACAGTTCCTAAATTCCCTTTTCTTGTATATTAAAATGCCACTTAAGAATAAAGGGGGTTACGACAATAAAGTTATAATGCTGGGATCAGGTTAGGTTCCTAAGGATTGCACAAACAGCCCAGCAGCTGTAGAACAGGAAGGAAAGGTCCCTGAGTGCAACAGCTAGTAAACCCTCAAATCTGCAAAGTTTCTTCTTACAGCTGTGCTGCTTGCACTTGGAATTCCAAAGACTCCTGTTGCCAACAGAATTTTCAAGGTAAACGACATTTACTATTGAAGCTCTAGCATGTGCCTCATACACAGAAGTAAAACACTGATCTCCAATCCAATAGCGATGGGTGACAGCTCCCTTGTGCTCAAGACCTGTAAGTCCAGCTGCCTACCAGAACTCGGTACCCAGAGGGACACATTCAACGTACTCCAAACTCAACCTGCTTTCTTCCCTTGCGAGCCAATCCATCCCACATTCCACCATGCTGCTCTGTTACCTGCTTCAACTAAAGGAGGAAGTGCTAAGAGCCAGGCTCTACATGCCCATTTGCCTAAGCCAGAGACTCGGCATCCTTTTGGAATTCTTCCTCCCTCGTCCTCATTCTTATCATTAATTTCTGTTGATCTTACCTCACAAATCTTTCTGGAAACCGTCCACTCCTCCCCATGCTTGCCATCATCATTCTAGCTCAGGATACCACTGCTCACCTGGATTGCAGCAACAGCATTTTAACTGGTTTTCCTGCCTATAGCCCTCTCTCCAAACTGTTCTCCAAAACCAGAGCCCAAACTCTAAAGTGCAGTTCTCTGTATATCACTTCCCTTGTTAAAAGATAAATATAAATCAACAACCACCACCCTTCAATAGCCATTGCCTAGACTGTACCCTCGGGTAGAGTCAAAATTTCTCAACGTGGCCTACGGACTGCTCCCCCACCCTGCGCTACCATCTACGGCCACTGAACCAACTGCAGTTCTCCAGATAAGTCCTGGTCCCCCCACCCTACCCCTCTTCCCACTTAACTCCACATCTCACTCAGGTGGCCTCAGAAAGACTTTTTGAACCCTGGTAGGCATTGCTCCCATGTGCCTTTCCTCATTCCTATCATGGCATCTATCACACTACTTAATGACTCGGTTTCTTGGGTCTCCTCCATTAGGTCTGTAAATTCCCTAAGGAGCAGGATTGTGTCTGACTGGTTTATAACACCCGACACTGCGTCCGGCATAATGTAAGTACTGAATGCATACATGTCAAAGATGAACATTAATCAGATCCTCTGTATGGGGCAATGGGAACTATGGAAAAACTAAGCCAGGCATTGGAGGTCATTGTGTCATTTTCACAATTATACAATGTGGACGTTCAGCAGTAGTTAGGAAACCATAAACCCCTGAGGTGCACATGGATGGCAAACCCAGAGCTAGCCGGTCAGGCAACGCAATCTAAAAACAAAAGGAAGCATTCTAGTCAATTATGTAAGTCTGCTTATGATTATAAACAGTGTTGACATTAAGTATATTTTACTTTTAAAAACACTTTATATAAAGAAATCACATGAAAAAAATCACAATTGTAATAGCTATTAGATTTCTCCATGGCCCTTTCTATTTTTATCCATATATTTGTGTTTTCCTTTAAATAGCTGTAATCCTAGCATACATATATTGCTAATTTAGTGTTATTCTGTTTAGGTTTTCCCAAGTAGGTACACAGTCTTCGTATTCATAATTTTAATGACTGAGTAAATGCCATCAGATGAACACATTATAATTTTCTTAATCATATTTAGGGAGTTTCTAATCTTTACTAATTTAAATAATGCTATAACAGATACATAAAACAAATACATAAAATTTCTTTTTTTTCCAAACTAGAACAGAGTTAATTTTTTTCTCATTTTAGAGGATTATTTCACTACCCGAAAGAACCTGCAAAGAATGCATGTTTGGGACATTGTCCACATGAACAATATTCAAAACAGTAACTAGTATAATTATTGAAAAAGGGGCTTGCAAATCAAAACACATGCCTGGTAGAGAGCAATGAGCAAGAAAGGAAGCTGCGAGCAGTGATGGAGAAGACCTGAGAAGGACAGAGATGCTGCTGAACTAGAAAAGGATAAGCAGGAATTTAGACAGGTGAGGTGCAAGTGGAATACATTCCTGAAAAACAGAAGGAAAGCAATTTCAGAGTTACCTGTGGTTCTCAGGCAGTTAACTAAGACTCTACGTTTCAGCTGTCCCTGTTCAGAAGCAGGACATCACAGCACTAAGCAGACCATCTCCATATCTCTGAGAGCACAGCGGCTTTTCCAGTAAGGTGGCTAGGTGCCAGGGTTAAACATGGAAGCTGTGACTGACAGCAGAGGATTTTGATCTTTTTCTAATAGCTGGGGGACCAAAAGGCAAGAAGAGGAAGAGCAAACCAGGGGCAAAGTGGCTACCAGGGCAGAAAATTTATTTATGAGGGACTTTTTGAGGAGCAGATCCAAAGGAATAGTAGCATCTTGACCCACTCTGTCCACGACAAGAGGTCACTCAAAAATACTCCCTCCCCACCCCTAGGTCTGGCCCTTGCAGTGACAGCTAAACTTCCACCAACAGCCTGATTCCTCAGTAGACATCCTATAATTAAAATTTGATTCAGCACTCATGTAAATATTCTTTCTCACACAACTGTCATCTTTTATCATTCTTGCGCTAACCTCAACAATTTTCCCATTCCACTTCCACTTTCAAAGAATAATAAAATCCTCCTAGAAATCTCATTCTTAATTAATATGCTGTTTTCTTTTCCTCCCACTCTAGTAGCACAGATCCTGCTCTAACAGAAGGAAAGGGGATCTAAAAAGTCTCCCCGCAAACACAGAGCGGTGATCCTAAGCCACTACAGTCCTATTTCTCTCTGTTCCACTTATCAAAAAATCTTATAACAATATTTATACATCCTCTAAGAAGCCACATTACTGTTAAGCCTTGAATTCGACAGACCTTAAAAACAAGAGGAGAAGATGGTCAACGAGTCACAGTTTACTGTTGAAAATGCTATATATCTCATGCATCATTCCCCACCCCCACGGCTCTTCTGTGCCTCATTCAATACCCTACAGGGACCCTTTAAGAACACAGTCTGTGCTTTCAGCAATAACTGACATCCCTGTAAATCCATGTAATGTTCAGAAAATAAATCCAGTGCTCTCTGCTGCCCATACAGCAACATTAATCTTATGAACAGTACTATAGAACACCCTCCCCGCTTCCTCCCGCCCCTCCCCTCTCTCCATCTGCTTTAAGTAGGGCAAGTATTTTACTCATGTTAATTGTTCTGACAGATGAGGATCAACACTGCTTTAATCCATTTGCAGCCTAGCACTGGGTACATTCGTCTTCTCAAATGCTGTTAGAGGCAAGTACACTGGCTGTTAGTAACATGAGAGCTACTTCAGGGCAGTGCTCAGTACTCTTAAGTGACTCACTCTACATTCCTTATCAAGGGAATGCAGGGGAAATTCTTCCCCAAACTCATTCAAAGTTTTCTGGTTGCTACTATGGTTGTGTTTTGATCCTTTAAAAACAATATATAGTTGGATTTTATTAAATTAAGACTAAAGTGAATCGATTGCTATTGATTTCTTTTAAAACGTTAAGTGTCTTCTCATTTACCAATTAATCATACGCAAGTTCTCTAAAAGGCAAGAGGATGCAGCCAAATTCAGCAGAATTTTGCTATAAAATTCGACAACCTGATTAGGAACCGTGTGCATTCTGCAAGATACGCCACCTATTTGTAACTCACAGTGGGAAGCGTTAGAGCTCAGGTCTGTCAGTGTTGACAAGAGCATGGGCCTTAGATACAGGCACCCCTGGATTTCAATCCACCCCAGCTCCACCGTTTTTCACCTCCACACCAGCTGCCATGGATACTGCGAGGATCACATGATTTAGCACTTTTAACACACTCAGCCCTATACTGTCCCTAGCTGAGGGTGTGTTCACTCAAGCTACTGATATGCATACCTAAGTGTTGGTTCTGAACTAGCTGAAAAAGTAGCTTCGGATGACATGCTAAGTATTTCCTAGACATTTCTACTCCCATCAGAAGTGTAGTCAAAGAGGACTCCTATACAGAATGAATACAGTGGCCTGACACCCTCCTCCTCCAATGCTAGGACAGATGAAGCTTGTCACCCTGTCCCCCCTGAGCAGTATGTCTTCACTAGTGTCTGGACGCCACTGGTCCATCTCCACTGATTATCCCCCACATGGTTTTGAATTTGCCATTTTCTCTTTCCTATTGCCTCTGTCTATAGGTCTTATTTCTATTTCAGCTCCATCCTCTGTCTCCCATGCTTTCAACTTAATAACCTTATACATTTCAAATTTTCAGGACAGTGCTTCCAGCTCAGAAATCTAATGAAGAAAAATAAATATGGTATGACTCAGATTTATGGAATACATTGCATGGGGAACCCTCTTGCAAAACTCACTTGTTTCTCCCTCTCAGGCAGGATCAATGATTTCCTCTTTCTTTCCGCTCACCCCTCTATTTTCAGATCTGTTCAAGCTACAATGGTGAGATAAGAACAGACAGACAGAATATTCTTCTAGTTTGTAGGCTCTGTCTTCTTCACCTTCCAAGTAAGGGGTGGCCCATGGTCAGCTGCTTAACAAAAATTTCCATTACAGACACAAGAAATGCTTATGCCAGCTCTTTTTGCCCAAAATGAATATATATTTGCACATATGTTAGGATCTCAACAGTGTAAAAAAGATCAATTTTTTTTGTCTATACAATAGGAAATATTAAAATGTTCATGGTAAGTATATCTGGACACAAGATTTTAGGTAATTTCAGTTTTAGTATTTTTCTGACTTCTTATATTTTACATGATGGGTATGAATTACTTTCCTATTCAGAAAAAAAGTATAAGTATGTAAAGTCATTTATGCCTTGCCTATCCCCATTCAGCACCCTGCTTTGCAAGCTATCACTAACCCTGTTTATAATTTAATCTAAAATGATCCCAAGTAGCCACCTCTAATCTTGAAGAGCCAAAGGTTCGACTTGTGAAACTGTTTAAATTAATGTAGCAGTGCCCTAAACTCATACATGCATTCTTCCAAGCTTTAAGTTTTATATTGAGACTAATCAATGTCTACAAGAACTGATGGCATACATTAAAGACAACTTAGTTTAAACCACCAGAAACAGAGAGCTGCCCAATTTACACAATTCCTAAAGAGGGATTTTGACAGAAGCTTTGATTCCTGGTTCTGCTAACAGAATATGTCCAGATGCGCACAGGCCTCTTTAAGACCGTACTGGGCAAATTTTACACTAGCACTATCTGTTAGAATACCATGACCAGCCTTGAAATGCCCTGATTAGAATTTAGAAATGGACTCTGGTGAGCTACACTTTCACTGGGACTCTAAGGAGTTTAGCTTGGCTGTTCTGTTGTTTATAATCATTGAAGTCAATAGTTAAGAAAATAAAACATATATAAACTCCAAAGACTAAGCTGACAACATTCAACAAAAATATCTTGCATCTGTAACTATAAAATGGAATGTAAATGAGAAAGAATGCACTGTGGACTTAGCTATATTCTGACTGTGCATTGCCAGCCGAACAGTGGAGTCAAATCTGGCTTTGACTCCACTCAAGGAGCCTCAGTTTACTCAGCTACAGAATGGGGTAACTAGCCCCCAAGAGGATGCAGTGAGAGGACATGTACAAATGAATGGAAATACTAACAGTTGACAAATGGGAGGTGTTGGGCTGACAGTTTTAACCACAAAACACAAACCTCAAACCAAAATGAAGATCATCCACCTGGATAGTTCCCTTCTTCACACGTAAAAGTCATAGTTCCAAAACTAAAATTGCATTAAAAAAAAAAAAAAAGACAATGAACCGAGCTCCCGGGCATTGCGATGAAGGGGGAGGAGTCTCGTTACCCGGAACTGCAGCCCCACCATAAATTCTGAGCCCTGCCTCAGCCCTGGCCTTGCAGCAGTCTCCACGTGGACCTGGCGCTCTCCATGGGACAGCGTTGCTGTCAGCTGCGGCTCATCGGCCCCATCACTTGTTTCCTAACAACCCCGCCAGAGGCTCTGCTGCAGTTACAAGGTAGAGACACACTCTATTCCGTGTCAGCTCATCAGATTCCTCTAGAAACGTCCTCATGCGTTTATCTAAGTTAACAGCCACAGTGCTCTTCTTCACTGGGCTTAGTCCTTACCCGTCAATTTAGTTTCTACTTACGGGAGCACCCCCTGCCCGCAAATGAAATGCTTTTAAGGAGGTTTTTATAGGAGAGAAGGGATTCAACTGCCTTATACACATGATACAGAATTTCTTCATTCAGCTAGCATTCACTGGATGGCTTATGTGAAAGCGCTCTTTAGCCGTCCATAGCTTCACATCTGTTCTTCCATTACAGCACTCAAGCCAGACCCCGTGTTATGGGGCGGTTCATTGGGCACACCTCCCTTTTGCTAACTAGAAGGTAAGTGATTCATTCAATATACATATACTGGGAACTTTCTGGGCACCAGGCATTCTGTTAGGTATGGAAGTAAAAGACTGATAAGATGCTTCTCCAAGCTCTCACCTACCTGTAGGTAAGAACTCAGAAAGCTACATGGAAACACTCACATGAGAATGATAAAGCACTTGATACCTCCTTTCACCATACAACATACACCACAGTGAGCTTTGCGTTTACATGGCAGTCTCCATACCTGACAGTAAGCTCCTAGATTGACCTATTCCAGCTCCTATCACAATGCCTGGCATACAGTTGGCACTCGTTGTGTGTTTATCCAACAAGGACTTGACAGTCTAGATAAGAGAAAGGTGTATACTCAACCATGGAGCTCCTGTCATAGGAGGCTTGTGCTAAGGGCCATGGTTCAAGTCCCAATAATGTGCCACAGACAGCACAGGAGAGCTCCACGCAGTTCCCACTTGAGGTGATTTAGGAAGATTTTATTGGAGAGTGGGCATTTGGAGTAAGCCTGGAAGTAGAATTTCAACAGGTAGAAAGAGTGAGAGAAGGGGGTAAGGTGTCTAGGTGGGCAGAACAGCTTAAATGGAGGCATCTTAAGATTTATATTGGCTACATAGCTGCCAGTAGATAGGCCTTATGAGGTTGGGGCTCTGGATCTCTCAGTGGCCCCATCTGCTCCTCATTGTTACTGACGTAAAAGGCTAGAGGCTGCTCTAGTGGCCAAAATGCAGGTCCCTTACACTCCTGAGAGACAGGCTCTCATTCAAACTGCAGAAAGGTTTGGAAGTTTAAGCTGTGTACGTGTGTGTGAAAGAGAGAGGGAGAGGGAGGGAGGGGGAGGGAGGGGGAGGGAGGGGGAAGGAGGGGGAAGAGAGAAATTGAAAGATTTTTCTTTCATAGTGTTTCTCGAAATTTCCATGTTTTCAATATATGATTCTTTTCGAATTTATCTTTTATTCTTTTGGGTAGCAGGTTGGAGAAAACCTGTAAAACTACTCTTAAAAGCATTCTTCCATGCTAGCTTCAGCAGACATATATTGAAATTGGAACGACATAGAGAAGAGTAGCATAGCCCCTGGGCAAGGTTGATGTGCAAATTTGGGAAGGATTTCACATGTTTTTTTTAGATTTATTTTTTTCTTATTCTCCCCAAAGCCTCCCAGTACATTGTTAGTTGTGGGTCCTCCTAGTTGTGGCATGTGGGATGCCGCCTCAGCATGGCCTGATGATGCTGAGGTGCCATGTCCGCGCCCAGGACCTGAACCAGGGAAACCCTGGGCTGCGGAAGAGGAGCGCGCAAACTTAACCACTCGGCCATGGGGTGGCCTGCATTCCATATTTTTAATAGAGAAAGATCTTTGAGACAATACCTGGCAATGCCTAGATATAAATAAGTTCAAATCTTCATCTATATCACATACCACTTTTTTATAATTAGCATATCACTAGTGGTTCTGAATTATTATTTGCGTAAGTATTTTTTATTTAAAAGGTAAAAATGCAGTCACTAGCAGAACACAGGCTGTCCGTGCTGTGTCCAGGGTGTGCTATGCACCAGGTGGCTCTGCGGAAGCCAGCATTCCATGGATTTGGGGGATCCGCCGAGACTCAGAGCAGTTTAGGGCTTCAGCTGGACCTTGAAGACGCTGTCCAGGAGATCCTTGACATTTCTGGGAGGTAAGTCTCCAGATCATGTAAGTGTCTGATCACAAGCCACTTTGAAAATTCTAACACATTGACAGAACAGCAGCGAGAGTAAGTCAAAATAAGGCATAATCTGAGTCATGAGTTATCATTTGTGCTTTGATTTAAAACAGCCTCATCAACAAATTACTGCAACAAGTGACCAAAATTTGATTTCCAGGTTGTTTTAAATTTTATAATGGAAGAAAAAGTTTAATTTTTAAAAAAGCATCAAATGTTTCATTTTATTAAAAAGGGCAAAATATATGAAGATAAACTCTCACTTTACATTTGTGTAAAATACACCTTCCAAATAAATGTTTTTAAGAAGGAAAAAAAAACCCAAAACAAAAAAAAATTCTTTCCTTTCTACCCCAGAAGAAAGAAGAATGTACAATTGGTGTTATGGCCCCTGATTAAAACATCATGATCGTATAGTCAGCAACCTCCCTCCCTGCAGATATCTCCCTCCCTAGATAGAGGCCAGCTCCAGATAAGGGTTTCCGGCTCCAAATAAGCCTGGAGGTGGACACTGCATCAGCTGCCCCAAATGACAAACCAACCTCAGCTTCATTAACAGGAATATTGTATTCAGCACAGAGAAGGGCTGGAGTCTAATAACACCCAGAGCTACTGTGACACCTGGAGAAGTGTGCAGATGCAAAAGCCCCCTCCTAAAAGCACCACGGGGAAACTGGACCAGCCAGAGGGATGTGAACGATCTGGACACCATGACTAGTGAGGAAGGATCGTCAAAATTCTGATGTTCTGTCAGAAAAAGACTTGGGGAGAAGGGAGGGAAGAGGGTAAAGACTACCATTATTTATCTCCTTCCACAGGCCTGCCACTCTGCTCCCTCCTTTGTTCCTCCTCCCTGCCCTCCTCGGATCTTCACAATTCCCAATTCTATTTATCACTTGTGCAAACTGAAGCCCGTGGAAGTTAGAGCAACTATCCAAAGTCACAAAGCTGCTAAGTAGAATGAATGTCTGACGCCAAAACCCATCTCCACTCCCTCCAAAGCTCATTAGAGGAGACAGCTGGCCTTTAATTTTTAGTGATCTTCCAAAGAACTGTCATCTCAAGGTGAGAGTTGGCTCTTACAAGATTGTTTTCCCAATTATTAGCACCGTGTATTTGTTGAGATGAATTTGGATAATATCAATAGTTTAGCAGAATACGATGGCATAATTCAGGTCCTTAACCCAAAGCGTTGTTTCTATAGATAGTCTAAAAAAGTTCCAACATCAGCTTCTAATTCTCTGCCACTCACCCTCCCACTAACTCAACTGATTTTCCTTAACTACCAGGCATAAGAATTTTTTGTTTGGACTGGTTAGAAAGATGTTGGAAGAAAAATTAGACCAACTTGTAAAACTTTATTGTGCTGAGCTGTTGAACAGCACACGGCTTTCCTTTATCATGCTTCAGTTTCTATAGTCCCACAGGAACACAGGTCAACCAGGCTTACTTTTATTAGAAATACCAGAAGAAGAAAGGGACAGGTATAAGTCAAATGAACAAGGCTGACACTGCAGAACACAATTTTTGGGTAAAATCTTTATATTCCACTGACAGATGGAGGTGTACGTGACAGCTGATAACTTCAAGTTCACATCTCCAATTCTAGAATTATGTTCTGAAATAGGCAATCTTAACTCGATCTAAAGGATTCACTGACACACACTGCACTGAGAGAAAGACAGACAAAGTTACTCTGAGAACCTCTGTCCCCAAAAACCAAATCTCATTTCTTCTACCTTTTTTTTTGAACATGTATTTTTTTTAAAGATCTTATTTTTTCCCCCTTTTTCTCCCCAAAGCCCCCTGGTACATAGTTGTGTATTTTTAGTTGTGAGTCCTTCCAGTTGTGGCATGTGGGATGCTGCCTCAGCATGGCCTGATGAGCAGTGCCGTGTCCTCGCCCAGGATCCGAACCCTGTGCTGTTGTAGCAGAGCGCACGAATTTAACCACTCAGCCACAGGGCCGGCCCCTCATTTCTTCCACCTTTTAACTGAAAGCGCTAAGAGAGAAGGACTGCAAAGGCCCTGGGGCACCTGTGGGAGATCTTATGCTCATGGACAACCACACCTACTACATTAATACTGGTCTAAAAACATGGAATAAATGTTAGGCCACAGAAGGCTGTTAGCCATTCCATGCGTAACCAGGCTTTCCACAATGGTTGAAACTTCACCTTTATGAGAGGAGACTGGGCTTAAGGGGTTGAATTCATCCAAGTTTGGATCTTGACTAAATTGTCTCCAAGATGAGTCGCAAATCTCCAGGCAATCAGGGGAGAGGAGACGGGGAGTTAGGGTGGCTGTATGAACGAGGGTAGAGTTACTCCATGCAGTCACATCTTACTCAACAAGAAGGAAGTTCTTGGAGGAACAACTCCTCTACAGACCTGAAAACTGTGAGGAATAATAAATAGCTCTGGCCAGCAAAGGAGACATCGATGTCCACCCTGGGCTACATACTTGACTCATAAGAAGGGACCACATGCAGAGACCGTGTATCCTGTTTGAAATTCTAAAAATCCTGGTTACATGATTCTAAAATTCCTGGACACACGATTTCCCAATCATAGGAGTCTAGAAGCAGCAAATTAAAAGGCTAGAGGCCACTACACAGATAACAGCAGGAACTGACAACTGACAGAAAGGTAAGAAAGACAATTATTTTAAAAAGCAAACATATTTAAAAACTCAGCAGCAGTCTAGGACCACTGAGAGAGACAAACAGTTTTACAAACGTCAGTTGCTCTTGAGTCATTACCATTCCCAAGCATGCTACAATAATTTATTACAAGGGTAGAGAGAAATATGGCTCAGTAGCAGAACTTATAAAAGAGATTTAGGAATTCTAGTTCACACTAAGTTCATGGTGAATTAAGCGTGCCGTGGCTGCCAAGGGGCTCTGCAGTCTTAGGACACGGTAACAGAGGCTGTAGGGGGATGTGAAGGAGGAGGTAATTCTTCCTGACCCCACACTGATCAGATTAGTTCATTTCTGGACTCCTTGTTTTAAGGAAGAAGAGCAAATAAGGGTGCATTCAGCTGAGAGGCACTAAGACCTTGAGATTTCAAAGCGGATAATATGAGAAAGAGGTTTTTTTTAATTGGAGGAGGGGTGTGTGGGGGGATGCATAAACCCAATACATAGGATTAACTCAGAGCTGCCGCTGAAGAAGGGTCCCTAGGATTCCCAGGGGAGTACCCGCAACTGGGCTGCAATTGACCCTTTCAGTGTTACTAGTGATCTGACCACATTGCACGATATCCTCAGCTCAGAGGCCCTACTTCTCAAACCAGGGGAACTCAGAGTGGAGGAGAGAGGGTGCGTGCCAGCAGGCACTTAAAGGCACAATCTTTGTGGCTGGGAGTGGTGGTGGTTTATAAACCGGCCATACAGACACACTGTGTTTGGTTTGCACATTCTCCCTCATTGGAGCCTGTTTTAAATAAGAATGGATCTAACATGAAAATATGTTTCTGGATTACTTTTAACAACCTGAACTCTGGCAGCCCAGGGCCTTCAGCAGGCATGGTGACAATGGCCTAGAAGTCAGGGCAGCTTCCCCGCTTGGCCACTGCCCTCCGTAATTAACATCACCTCCTTTTAAACAAAAACGCCTCCTAGCCCACATCATTGATTGAACCCACCTGCCTGATATTTGAGTTTGCAAAGCCTGCCCTAGAGCGACACTTTACTTGATTTAAACATAACTCAAAATATTTTTATATTTAAAGACCAACACATATATATTAGAGAACAAAATAAAACACATGTGCACTCTTAAGAGAAAATCTCTTAGTCCTGAGATGTTGGAGAACTTTCAAGCGATGGACCCTTTCAAGGGTCACCGTGGGCTGGGCTCTGCTCCCTAAGGGGTGGCAGTTTCTAATCTTGCTTTGTTTGAGGGCAGTGGTTCTCGACCAGGGGCAATTTTGTTTCCAGGGAACATTTGGCAATGTCTGGAGACATTTTTGGTCTTTGCAATGAAAGAGGCGTGGCGAGTGCTTACCAGCACGTAATGGGTAGAGGCCAGGAATGCTGCGTTCAGTGCACAGAACCGCCCCCAAGACAAAGAAGCACCATCCAAAATCCTGAGGCTTTCGAGAAATCCTGCTTTAGGGGAAGCTCTGCGAAGTGCTGGCCTAGAGGATATGGGATACTTTGAGGCTCCTCAACATTTGGCCCCAACCAACTACTCCAAATGCATCTAAACTCCTATCCCTTGTCATTTCGCCTCCCTTCCTCACTGTCTCATCACTACTAGTCTTCCTTCTACTCTCCACACACTCAAGTTGGCCACATCATCCCTGAAGGTATAAATGCCACACCCTCCTATCCCTAATCTTTCAAGGTTACTCTCAATATTACCTCCTCCTAGAAGCTGACCCCAAGGTCTCCTTGCCAAAATTCGTTGCTTCCTTCTGTGTTCTCATATTTTAAAAATTAAAAAAAACAATTCACTTTGATAATATCACAAACATGACAACCTTTGTTGTGTGTTCTTCAGTCTGTCTGTACTTACACCATCTCATTTAACGCTCACAACACTGCTGTTGAAAGGCAACAAGAGTGTGTGTAAATGGGGTGGTTAAAAGCATGGGCTCTGGGACGGCCTGGGGGCACAGCGGTTAAGTTTGCACGTTCTGCTTCTCGGATCCCGGGTGCGGACATGGCACTGCTTGGCAAAAGCCATGCTGTGGTAGGCGTCCCACGTATAAAGTAGAGGAAGATGGGCACGGATGTGAGCTCAGGCCCAGTCTTCCTCAGCAAAGAGGATTGGCAGTAGTTAGCTCAGGGAAAATCCTCCTTAAAAAAAAAAAAAAAAGCATGGGCTCTGGGCCTAGACACACTAGGACTTGCATTTCTGCACCGTTCCTCATTGGCTCTGTGATTGTGGGCAAGTTTCCTCACTTTCTTTTTATGGCAATGGGATAAGAGCACCCTGAAAGGACTGGGTGTTGTGAGGATCAGAGGATCCCAGGGTATTTCAGGGCTTAGACGAGGGAGTCTTTGGGATTCTGGGGATATCCGCAGGGTCGGTTCACCTCTAACACCGCGGTCAGACTGCTGCTCTGTGTAGGACACATAGCCCATTTGCACTGGGAGGGAGACAGCACTGGCTTGAGAAGCAGCCTGTGTCCCCCAGAGATGATGCCACCTGACCCCAGAGTTGGAATTCTTTGAGAATCCTACAAGATACTGAGAGTGCACCTATTCCTAAAATATAGATTAATACCCACCACCCCTGTCCACAGCAAAGAGCCTAGTCCCACTTGTGTGTCTACTGTAGAATTCTTGAAATAGGTATTCATACCTTACTGTGACGCACCCCTGAATACCATTTCAGTGCTAACGTCATTTAGAGTCTAAGCTGGCTGTGCAGACCTTGCCTCCCGTATGGCAATGAACACTCAGCAAACTCCCAAACAACCTGTAAGTATCATTTAGTCTAGTAGAGAGTGTTGTAATAAAACACACGAACACAAGGAAACATGGGCACACCCGACCAAAACAGAAAAACCAAACGGACTCTTTCCCAAGGAGGTAAGTGATCACAAATGGGAGCCACACCAGGTGAGACAGAACCCACATGACAAGCCAGGCTCCTGACAGTTGTATTGAACACTCAGAACAAACTAAGGGACAAATATATGACAAGGGAGGCATAAACAAATCTGGTGTGTGGCCTCCTCCAGCGTGACCCCAATAGCATTCTGGAGTTGGGGAAGTAGGTGCAAGTAAACCAAGCCATAAATGAGCCTCTCTCACTCCTGGGGTTTTGAAAAGGGGATGTAAAAGGAGCCATGCATTATTTAGAGTTAAGGAGCTGGGGACCTCAGATGGGAATTGAAATTATAGATACAGCTTATATTAGAGCCAGCTTGTCCACATTGTATGCAAGCCTGTGGTTGTTTCTGGATACTCCATTTTCCATAACAAATTCATCACAATCACGATTGGATGTTGTCAAGCCTCATGAAAAGACAAGATCCAGCTGACAAAGTAAATTCATCTTATTGTTTACCAAAAGGAGGTAAAAAAAGATTCTAATTATTCTAGCACTGTCATGAAACAGGTAACCAAGAAACACGAATCATGTGTTCTGCCACAGAATATCATGCAGTCCGAGTTCAATGTCAAAGGACAGACGCTGTGACTGCAGGGGAATGGCTGCAATATTTACATTATGTGGTAGGTAAATCTGATCAAGACGCTGCAGGCTTTACATTTCATAATCATTAAGTAAAGATGTATTACAAACACCTGAATAGCAGAGAGGAGGGAAACTGAGATTGAGGGCACACACTTTTCAGAGAGGTATGGTATGAAGATGCTCATGGACACTCAATCCAAATATCACATGCAAGGTACTGCACACATCATTGCATTTAATCATCACAATGGCCCTTCAAGGAAGGTGCTACTGCTAGTTTCATCTTACCAGTGTGAGGTAAGCTAGTCTCAGGGACTTAATAATGTGCCCAAGGTCAAACAGCTGGTCAGGAGCAGAGCCAGGAACCTCTAAAGTCAGGCCTTTCACTTCGGTAAACTCGGAGCTCAATTAACTATAAAAACAGATCAAACCATATTAAAGGCCAGTATTAGATAATGTGAATGAGAAATGGATACTAAACAGGAAAAGCAAGTGTGAGAAGAGAAATGCTGGTTCCCTCATGGGACAAAGTTGAACTTTGTGCCATAGATTTTCTGAATGTAAAGCTGAGACAGCCTCACCTTGGAAGAGCCAGGCTGTCTACTTAGCCTTGCGAGAGGCCATCACAGTGCAGGGAACCACAAAGCACCCAGTAGGTCCAAAGAAGCACCTGAACAGAATCCACATCACCTCCGACTTGCCCATTGCTTCCAAAGGCTGCAAGCCAGCATTCAGGAAACCATCCAATGTGTGCACTCTGAGCCAGGCGACAGCCATAGACGGCTCTCACCTTTCTCCGACATCCTTTCCGGAAGAGGCTGATGTCTTATATTGTGACTGACTGTCCCGTGGAGTGGAGACTGTCAGCTGTGGCTCTGGTGGAAGGACTCACTATAGCCCATCCCCTGATTTCACCAGACAGGAAAAAGCAGCTTTGAAGTTTAGCCTAATTTTACACTTAAACAGAAGAGAATGGGGCTTGAAGGACCAGATGACTGAAGCAGAGATGGACCATGCTGGTCTGTCAAAAAATATATCAGAACGGTTATGAGGCAGGGCATTAATAACAAGGGTGCTCTATTAACAAGCAGATCCAACTTACATTTATGTGGATGCATTCTGTCCCCAATAAGCCCAGTTGGGGGACAGGAACTCGTTTTCACAATGCTGCGGCCACGCAAATGTTTGTAGTTTTGCTCTGACCACTATGCCAAATTCTCAATTAGAAAACGGCATTCTCCTGATTTATTATCCGCCTCTCTCAGACTCAATACCATCTGCCCTTTATTTTTAAAAAGCCAATTTGCCCCTAAAGAATGAAGATTTGTGGCTACTAACAAAAGGTCACAACAAGAATGTGCAGCAATCTTTGCAAGGAATTCCAAACGAAGAGCTCCCCAAATGCAGTCTCTGTTTCCCCTTTTATCAGAAAAAATTTAGAACACAGGAGACCATAGAATTGTACCATATACTGACTACCTTGATTTCATAAATGTCAACCTTGTCATATTTGCTTCCAGGTTTTTTGAAAGAAAATGTCATGTTATAGCTACACTTGAAGGCCCCTTTTGTACCCATCCTTGATCCCATTCTCTTCCTCTAAGACAGCTACGTCACTGATGCTGGTGTGCACCTGTCTTAACACGTTTCCATACTTACAACATAACTGTCCATAAATGTATAGAATTGTTTTTCTTTAAGTTTCATATGTAGTGTTTTTTTACAATTTTTTTTTAAAGATTGGCACCTGAGCTAACAACTATTGCCAATCTGTTGCTGCTTCATTTTTTCTTCCTCCTTCTTCGTCTTCCCAAAGCCCCCCCAGTACATAGTTGTATATTCTAGTTGTGCGTGCCTCTGGTTGTGGCTTGTGGGATGCTGCTGCAGCATGGCCTGATGAGTGGCGCCATGTCCGCTTCCAGGATGCGAACCTGCGAAACCCTGGGCTGCCAAAGCGGAGTGCGTGAACTTAACCACTCGGCCACAGGGCCGGCCCCTGTAGTGTTCTCTTATACATAGCCTTTGACAGATTGCTTCCCCTGACTCACCATTATAATGTTATCTATGCTGATATAGCGATATTAATGAGGTATTAATTTCACCTGGCTCCTTCTCATTAGCTACAATCTTAAGGATGTATTAATTATAACTGCTGTATGGTATTCCAGCATAGAATTCCATAGCTATCAATTCACTTACTGCTGGAAGTCTCAGTTGCCCTTCATTTGTTTACTACAATATACAATGGTGTGAAGTAGAGTCCTCTACTTGTCTCCTTGTGCTCAAGAAGGAGCATCCCCAGGATATACCTAGACATGGAATTACTAGACCATCTTTGATTTTCTAGGAAGCTGCCCAAATGCTTTTCTAAATGGTGGTACCAATTTACACTTCCACCAGCATTGCATCAGACTGGCTATTGCTTCTCATCCTAACAGAAATCACACCATTGAAGTTTAATTTTTGATAAATGGATGGGTGTGAAAATCTTCCTTTAATATTTATTTCCACTCACATTTCAATATGATAAGGAATTTGGGCTTTCAAGTTGGACTCCTGGCTTTGAATCCTGGTTCTGCAATCTGTTGTTCATGTAAACATTGGTAAGTTTCCTTGGCCTCACCAAACTTCAGTTTTCTTGTAAACTGAAATTTTCATATAAAATGGTAGTTTCCTCAGAGACATTGTTATGATTAAATAAAATAATGTACTTAAAGCACCTAATACAATGTGCCTGGCACACAGCACATCTTCAATAAATGTTAGTTGCTATCATCATCATCATCATCATCAAGCAGTCTTGGGACCAGCCCCATGGTGTAGTGCTTAAGTTTGTGCACTCCACTTTGGTAGCCTGGGTTTGGATCCTGGGCACAGACCTACGCCACTTGTCAGCCAGGCTGTGGTGGCAGCCCACATATAAAATAAAGGAAGATTGGCAACAGATGTTAGCTCAGGGCAAATCTTCCTCAGAAAAAAAAATAAAACAGTCTCAAAGTAAAAAGCCTGCCCTTTAGGTGTAAGCCTTTTTTACAGGTGGCAAAACCAAGTCTGAGAAGTTAACTGGACAGACCCTCCAGGATCACTCTGACTTGACAAAGCAGAGCCAGACTCAGGTGACTCCAAGCCCCACGGTATATCACTATGCTGTACTGCCTTACACACACCTTAACAGTCATGCTGCACAACAGACAGTCAGAGAACCAACCAAAGTAGATGCAAATCAACTGAACAAACAGGAGGCTCCGAGTGCTGAGGGACTGAGCAGGGTCTGGTGGAATCATGTGTTGAAGGGACATGGATGGGTACTACCAAATTTAGTTTAAAAAGGCTAGTCAATTACTTTTTATTAGCCACAATCTTAATTAAACAGTCACCCACAAAGAGGCGGCCCTATATCCACCACCACACAGCTGTATAAAGCTCCTGTAGGAAGAGCCCCAGGATTCCTTCGTTGCTGTGGGTTACCAAGACAACTGCATTAGCCTACCAAGATCCTGGGGCCTGTGACAGCCTGTCATACTCAGTCTAGCCACCTGCAGCCCACCACCCCTCCAACTGGGGTCCTCTGTTAGCATCCAATCAGGTTGTTAAAGTACCTCTGAGGTCCCCCTATTTCCTGCCTAGAGGGCTGCTGGAACAATCTTGGTCAAACTGTTTTAACGTGCTCTAACTCCACAGCGTACAGGTCAGGGGACAAGATGTGAGAGAACCAGAAGTCTCTTCCTTGTGTTTGTAAGGCTGCCCTAAGTCATGAAGGCTTTGACAAGCCACTTGGTCTCCATTTCCACATGGAGCTAGGCGGGCTACAGAGAAGGATGATGAAAACCAATAGGGGTGACAGGTAATTGTGTTTTCCTAAATCAGGCTCTCTGGCCTACTTGGCAAGGGCCAAACTGTGTGACAAAGGAAGGCTGTAAGAACTCTCTGATGTTAGAAAACTAAAAATGATGCGCTCCACAGGAAACGGAGGAGCTTGGAACATAAACAAGAAATGGCTCTGGATCAAAACAAAGAAAAGCCTCAAATCCAGGGAGGAAAACTTGGTCCTGAACCACAGCTCAACAGGGTAGAGCTGGTCAGTATTAGCTGAATTCTGCTGATAAAACCAAACAAAAACAACCACAGAATGTGGGGTGGGGTGGGGTAAAAGCAAGGCTGGTACAATAATCCAGAAATATATATATTTTTTCCTTTTTCTTCTCCCCAAAGCCCCCCAAGTACACAGTTGTAGATTCTAGTTGTAGGTCCTTCTGGTTGTGTTATGTGGGACGCCACCTCATCATGGCCAGATGAGCAGTGCCGTGTACGTGCCCAGGATCCGAACTGGCGAAACCCTGGGCTGCCGAAGCCTTGCGCAAACCCAACCACTCGGCCATGGGGCTGGCCCCCAGAAATATCTTAATGGTTCCAGAACTACAGCATCAAGAGGTGCAAAAAAGGCTGTGCCAAGGAACCCAGGGCAGGGGTGAGAGGAAGCATGTGAAACACCCTCTGAGCAGATTCCTTTCTCTCGGGGCCTGCCTCATTGTGTGAGGCAAAGAAAAACAACGACGTCCCTCAAGTTTCACAATGGAAACGTCTCTTGAAAACAAGTGCCACTACCACATCCACAACCATCTGTAGGGCCAAATGAAAGCACCCTGAAGTGGAAGAGGGAGATGAAGTGGAGGGCAGGGCTCAGTGCCTGCACGCAGCAGGGGGATCACAACAGCTGGTCCTCTCCAGATTATCTTAATAGAGTTTCAAAAGCGCGGACACCATCAAATGAAAAAATTACAATCACCTCCTTTCAGCATTATCCATCACACTGCAATTAAGTCCCCAAATGTCACTGAGCTAGCTAGAAGGTGGAAGCTGTTTACCTGTCTATGCTCCTGATTTCTTCCCATTCAGTCATCACAAATGTTCAAGGCAAGAAGTTGGGAAGGGTGGTGTGTCTCTATCAGCCTCCACAGCAGCTTTTCAACACATTTTCCTGACCCTTGTTCTTCTGGCATCTCAGGTTTTGAGGTTCTTTGCAAGTGTTTACCCCATTCTCAATCTCCTCAGCCTTCCAGTCAGCTGTCTAAACCTCTCATCCTACAGTAGCCCTGGCCTTCACTTCTGCCACTCTCCCTCCTTCTATCCTTTCAGAGGAACAGGGCGTCCCCCCTCTTTTTGAAGACGTCTCCTTCTGGACCTGGCCCATGAAGGAGCATTGGTGGTCCTGATGAAACCAAGTTTTCCAGATCACACTGGGGAAATGGGGCCCATCCTGAGCATGACATCATGGGATCTAGAAAGCACCCAGAAGGCCTTCCTGTGGGGCCATATCCCCCCACAGCCAGGTTGCCACCTCAGCTGGAGCAAAGGAAGGACGAAGGACAGGAGAAAGATGGGTGTTAGGGAAGTGAAGGTGACAACCATGGGCGTTCCCCGATCTCACGTGATGCAGGTGGAGGTCTCCTCCTTATCATGGGCATCATTTTATCTCGAGCCACACCTCTGTGCACATCAGGGGGAACAGAAAGGAAGCAGGGTCATGGGGCTGAGATGGGGCATTTGCTTTGAGTTTCTTTTTTATGTGATAGTTAAAGCGACACAATTGATTATAGAACATCTACTAAAAAGAACAGCCTGCTGGTGGGCCATCAGCCCCCAACAGTGCACATTCCACATTGTGCTTGGCTCATGGCCACAGGCCCCTGTCATCTCTGTCCCCACCTTCACCACAGCATCCTCCCACCCAGGCCTGAACACGTGCCCACCCCTGCGAGTAACTGAAGACAATACCTGGAGATGTTCTAGTAAGGCTGAACTGTTAAATCAACACACTCTTTGAAAATCGCTTCTGAGAACTGCAGTCTAGAGGCCTTCTAATCCAGAAAAGAACACTGTCTGGCAGAATTTGTTGTCAATGATGATAAAACATGAGAGGTAAGGTACCAATCTTTCACTCAGATTTTTTCCCCTTTCTCCTGAACATAAAATTATATATTCTCAAAAAAAATTATATATCCTCTTTAGAAATTTTTAAATTATGGGGAAAAAACCACAAGTAGAAAATATCACTTATTAACCCCAATCACTATTTCCAATGTAGCACATGTCCTTAGGCTTGGGGTCACATGGGCCAGATAGAATCCTAGCTCAGACACTAATGATATGACGTGCAATTTAACAATTTAAGCCTTATATTTTGTTTATTTGCAAAAATGAGACTTATACCACCTTCTCCACAGGTTTGTGAGGACTAAGAGAGATGACACGTGCAAAGCATACAACACAGTGTAGACATGGAAGCACACGCTACGTGACAGCAAACATCACTAGGAAGGTTCCTTTCATTTAGGCTGTGTTAGTTTCCTATTGCTGCTCTAACAAATTACCACAAATTCGTGGCTTAAAATAACACACATTGATTATTTTACAGTTCTGGAGGTCAGCGTCTGAAATGGTTTCACTAGGCCGAAATCAAGGTGGTGGCAGGGCGGGGCTCCCTCCGGAGGTTCTGGGGGAGAATTCATTTCCTTTCCTTTTCCAGCTTCTGGAAGCTACTGGCATTCTCTGGTTCAGAGTCCCTTCTTCCATCTTCAAAGCCCACAGCACAGCTCTTCAAATCTCTCTCAGACTCTGACCCTCTGCTTCCATCATCATACCTCTTTCTTCTGACTTTCATCTTCCTGCCTCCCTCTTATAAAGACCCTTTCGATTATATTGGTGCCACCTGGTAATCCAGGATAATATTTCCATCTCGATTCTTAATCACATATGCAAAGGCCCTTTTATCACATAGAGTAAGGTATTTACAAATTTTTGGGATTGGGATGTGGACAAATCTTTGGGGGGAAGTGAGCATTATTATTGAACCTACCAGATGCTCTTACTTATTTGAGGATAGAAACATGGCTTTGTTGGAAATATTTTCTCCAGTTTGTCTAAATTCTTTCCACAAAAGTAACATATTTGCTGTCAAATCCTATTGATCTATTCTTTTATCATTTCTCTCACCAATTTTAAGCCTAGGAATTCATTCCATATCCAGTCAGATTAGTATTTGTGTCCATGTATCTGTGTGTATTTTACTCATTGTTACAAACTCCAACAATACAGAAATACATAAAGTAAGAGTAAATTCTGCTTCTCATAGGAAAGCACTTAATAGCTTGGGATCCCCTCTCCCAGAGGTGATGCTCCTCATTCACACACAGGCATTTCCATTTGATTATGGGGCCAAACTGTACACCTACGTCTATAGTCCAACGGGATTTACTTCAGTGAATGCCATGCACCTAGGAATTCCTCCTCTAAGTTGTTTCTTTCCTAAAGAATGACTAACCAAAGCATCACTTCAGTAATATTTGTTATTCTTCTATGAAAGCATGCTTTGTGGGCTGTTCCTGTTTTTCCATTACCCACACCTGGGGACCATCCGCCTGCCAGTTCTACTTCAGTTTGCAGGTACCACTGTTCACCTGGTGGCAGTTGCAAAAACCGCAGAAATAGCACTTGGGCAAAATTAGTCAGCGTCCAGAGGACTCATTTTGTAAACCCAAGCCTATTAAGTGACATAAAGGTCACAATTCTGGTTTTATGGTTGGGTAAAAAGAGAAATGGTTATATTTGACAAATGAATGAATCTACCTTGAACTTGTCACAAAGAAATCCAGGAATCCCAGAGGCTTGCACGATGTTAACTTATGTGTCCCCCACTTCAGCATCTCCAGAGCCTTGCACAATACTTAGTGCACACAAAACATACTTGAGAAATCTCTGTTGAATGAACAGGAAAAAGAAGTCTATGGGGCTGGCCCGGTGGCACAGCAGTTGAGTTCGGATGTTCCTCTTTGGCGGCCCGGGGTTCACTGGTTTGGATCCTGGGTGCGGACATGTCACCACTTGTCAAGCCAGGTTGTGGCAGGTGTCCCACATATAAAGTTGAGGAAGAGGGGCACGGATGCTAGCTCAGGACCAGTCTTCCTCAGCAAAAAGAGGAGGATTGGCTGCAGATGTTAGCTCACGGTTGACCGTCCTCAAAAAAAGTCTAGCGCTGCCCCACAAAATAGACAATAACTTGATGCTATTTGCAAGGCCTCCTGATGCCTCATGGCTGCCATGTGATGACCACTCTACTCACTAGGCAGATTTCTGCAATTTTGAATTCCTTTATCAACAGTCATTTCTCAAAGACTCATCGTGAAAATGCATCTAGATGCAATGGAAAAGCAAACAAAATAAACCAAACCTAAAATAGTCACAAAACTGAGAAAAGAATGAGCACCCCTGCAGCTCCAGGGGCATGCCTCACTTCTCCGCTTTCTGTGGCAACGCTGCAGCCGGGCTGGCAGTTCCATCACTGTGAGCAATGACGGTCAACTCTGAGTGAAACCAGGTCAGCCCAGCTAAGAAGCATCTGTGCTTGTTTGTGTTGATTGTGTCACAGGCTTTCCAAGGGCGTAGTGTGGACGAGATATAGCAAAGCAGTTGTTGAAAGAAGCAGCAAAGGAAGCCAGCTCCCAGATCGCACACCACACTTGGTGTGAGGACAGTGGCAGACCTTGCGAAGGCATCAACCAATCATCACTCGGCAGCAGCATTCTTAGCAGAATGTGCTCCGAAGGGGTTAGCAGTGTTTCTCACCATCACCCAGACCCCAGCACCAAACACGGGGAAGGCAGAGCACCTCTGCCAGTGCTCCACAGTGGGCAGCAAATCATAACAATCAGAACCCAACGAGTCGCACTGAGAGAATTACACTTACAATCTGGTTGGAGCCAGACACAAACAACTGTTCAAATTGGTCTGACATCATTCAGAGCAGCCCCAAACACGTTTTCAATCTCTTTATATGACAGGCAGGTTAAACTCCTTTCTCAGTGTCAACCGCACCCCTTTAATGCAGTTCAAATTGCATGTGAAATTTATCATCCGTCTATGGGCTCTGGGCCTGAGGTCACTGGGAGTCTGCCAACCTGAGAGCAGCCACAGGCCTAAGAAAGAATGGAGATCTTTCTGACATCATTGGAGCACTCTTGGAAGAAATGGGCTTCAAGAAAAGGCAAGATGGAGTGTGCAGGGGACATCCAGGCCAACATATCAACAGCCATTTCTGCTTTCAGGATGTTTGCTGACAACTGAAAAAATTTTGATTTCTAAAACTCCTTTGATCACAATATTCTCCTCAAAAGTCTTTGGCAGCTCTCCACTGCCTATGTTCCAAATAGGCCTTAAAGGCCTATGTTCCACTGTTGGCCTTAAAGGCCCCCTTGTCTGGCCCCTCCTCTCTTCTCAGCTCCCTCTGCTCCTCCACATGAGGGTCAAACTGGTCAAGTCACAGCTGCCTTTTCCTGCATATGTCACTCCCTCCAGGGAGAAGGCCATTTTCTCCTCCAGATATTGAAATCCTATCATCCTTCAAGAGCTAGCGCTTATTCATGAAACCCCCATAAGCAGCTCAGACAGAAGCAGATGCTTCTCTTTTCAATTCTTTATTTGCACCATTCATTAGGCACATATCATTTTTCACTGCAGTCATCCCTGTACATGACCCACCTCTCCTGCTGGTGATATACATGAACTAGTCCTGTTTTTCATTTCCATCTCCCTTGCCCTCCCCCAGCACCTAGCGCCAGGTCTTAGACGAAGCACTAAATGGATGGATAACCCTCCTTCCTGGTATTGGGCTCTCATAACACACTGTAGACAATGAAATAAACTATAGTGCCCAGGAGGCGAGGCCAGGGAGATATGAGGGAAGCAGGCTAAGTGAGCATTAGGGAGCAGTGGGGTCCACGGTAAATAAACTGAAGAGTATGTTCTGTTACCACTGGCCATTTGCTTCTCCAGCATTTGTTGTCAGATGAGAATGTGGGCCCCATGTTCCTAGAAAATTTTCTAAAAAAATCCAAGTATCTGACTTTTTTTTCTTTCGCTCCCCAAATACCCCCAGTACATAGTTGCATATTTTAGTTGTGGGTCCTACTAGTTGTGGCACGTGGGATGCCACCTCAGCACGGCCCAATGAGTGGTGCCACGTCCACACCCAGGATCCGAACAGGTGAAACCCGGGGCTGCCAAAGTGGAGTGTGCAAACCCAACCACTCAGCCATGGGGCCGGTCGCAAGTATCTGATTTTTAAGTGAACTATTTTGATGTGTAAGGGCTACTTACTAACACTAACTTAAAAAGAACAGTGTGGGTAAAAAGAAGCATGTTTGTGGGTTCTAGTTGTGAGTCTGGGGCCCATGATCCAGAACCTCCACTGATTTTCTTCACAACTATTTATTAAGGGTGTCACCCTGCAAGTAACACTAAAAATAAAAGATAGTCTCTGCCCTCAGGGAGTCTGAAGCCCAGTTCTGGACATGTAACATATATGTGTGGTAGTAGGAGCCAGAAATGGCAGCACATGTTGATATTATAGGAATAAGACTTCAAACTTTTTGAAGTAAGAAGGGTTGCCGTGGGCCATGTGACAGGCTTCTTTCTTATTAAAAGAAGTTCTCAGGGCTGGCCCTGAGGCCGAGTGGTTGAGTTTGTGTGCTCCACTTTGGCGGCCCAGGGTTTGCCGGTTCGGATCCTGGGCGTGGACCTAGCGCTGCTCATCAGGCCATACTGAGGCGGCGTCCCACATGGCACAACCTGAACCAGAAGGACCTACAACTAGAATACACAGCTATGTACTGGGGGGCTTTGGAGAGAAGAAGAAAAAAAAAGATTGGCAATAGATGTTAGCTCAGGTGTCAATCTAGGGAAAAAAAGTTCTCATTATGTCTCCTCTGGCACACAGGAAGTCTGATGCCTCGGACTGCAGGAGACAGAGCCAATCTCTTTTATTTTCACCTCCAATTATTTCTTGGGCCCTGGCAGGCCAAAACAATTAGTGATGGCATCAAATACTGAGAACTTACTATGTACAGGGCACTATGTATGAAGCACTTTATTTCATTGATTTCAGAGATAAATAAAGCACATTTCATTTCATTCAATCTTCAGAGCAACCTTATCAGGGAGTATGAGTATCAGCACATTACAGATAAGGAGAGAGGAGGGGGGGCATTAAGGAATCTGCTCAAGGTCACAGAGCAACTGTGAAGCCAGGACTCGAACCCAAGGCCGCAGACACCAAGGCCTGTGCTCTTTGCACCAGGCTATGCTGCCTTCCATAAGCCTAGGCCAAAGGAGAGCGAAAGGAGTCATGTGAGGAGAATGAAGGCGTGTCGCCTGAGTTCTGAGTATCTCAACGTGGCTGAGTGTGAGCTGTCAGGACTGTGCAGATTGGGAAGGGTACAAGAACTGGCTGCTGGCCATGCAGTGAGCCAATACTAATTCAGATAAAAGGAAAGTGGGTGCCCTGTAGGCTTTCTTACTGCTCATATTTATAAGTCTGGCATAAAACAGGCCTCCCACCATGTGTAGAAATGGTATCACCCATATAAGGCGGTTTGACTCATTCATTTTGTTGCTGGTGTAATTATTTCAGTTTAAAAGGTTTTTGTATCTTCTTCTTAAGCTGAGTGACAGCAGGGGCTGTCGATTTATTTCCATCTTCCTGCCACCTCAGCACCCAATGCCTAGTAGTTGCTCAGATATTTTAAATGAATGAACCTCAGGGAACTTAAGGTATTCCTAGAGAGGAGTTAGGAACTAAACTGTATCCTGGCTAACCTTTTAGAAATGTATACATGTGACAAAACTATTTCTGAAATAAGCAACGAAACAACTGGCACAGGGTTCAGAGAGAGGCTCCACCGGGCTGGGCAGGTGGGGACCACTCAGGCTGAGATACTGTCACATTCCCATTTCTGTGCTGGGGTGGGCGCACAAGTATTAGTTGTTACACAGAAATAAAACTGACAGAAAAGGGTCGTGCTTGGACCAGCGATGAGTGTGATATGAACCAAGGACCATGAAGAACTCAAGTCTGCGCACCTGGGATCCAAAGGTAAATAATAAATGAAACCACAAGACATACAGAACAGGAGCAAGGCCCTTCTCATACAATCCGTAACACAGACCGCAGTAAAATACGTCGCCAGGTCTCAAAGCAACGTGCGTACAGTTTATGCAAAGGGTCCTTAACCTGGAATTCATGCACCTTGATCAGGATATGCTGCATCCCCTGAAGCTAGACACCAAATTGAACATGTGTGCATTTTCTCTGGGAGGAAGGATTGTAGCTTTCAGATTCTTTAACGGATTAATTATCTAAAAAGAGTTGAAACGAGAGTTAGAGAGGGGAGGAGGTGAAGGAGCAGGACTGCGGCAGGCACTGCGTGTCTGGGGCTCCAGACACAGTCTCGAGCTGGCTCCCGGGGAGGGGCGAGTGGCGTGAAACCCGCTGGGGCACCGCAGGAACGAGACAATTACTCCCCAACAGTTGCGGACTTCCTGAGGAAAATGACAAATAGAAGAGAGAAGGATGCAACAGCTTGCCAAGGCTGACTCCACCCCTTCCCCCCCATCTGCTAATTTACACAGGAACAAGAGACACCATTAAAACATCCTAGACTTTCTGAGGACAGTCCTGAAAACCAAGAGAGGCATTTTCCTGGCTTCTTCCAGGTGAACGTTATTGATTTTTAAAGATAAAGGTGGACATGGCTTATAGCAACAAATGTGATGATGCAAAACAGGATTTGTATTTTATTTATTTATTTTTCAGGTACAGTGAGTATAAGGCACCAGAATGATGACTCCTCACAGGAGAAGGGACACCTCGTGAGGAAGGATGAAAAAAATTTTGCAGTCGACAAATGGACAAGTTGAACAAGTTTTAATGTGAAATTTGGGAAGTGGAGAAAGACACTTAAACAAAACTTAAAACCTAGCTACAGTGGAAGGCAACAAATACGTAAGTTACCACAGAAGAGGTTTTCAAACCTAATATGAAGAAATAAAATGGAGCTAGAATATCATCATAAATGAGTGGTAAATGTCATGAACCCGAACTTAGGAAGGAATGGCGGTCTCATACAAACATAGCTTTGGTGGAAGAGATACAGCAATAGGAAGTCTATCTTGTTCAATGAAAGCCACGTAGGGGAGGGTACAGGAGAGCAGCTGTGTGTCAAGATGACAACTCCACAGTGGAACCACGCGTCTGCCGGAAGAATCCATTGCTGACTATCACTTCCACAGACTCCTTCCCTGTTAGAATGCAGAAGACTAGACAAAGGAGGGCGGTGACAGGGTTCCTTCCAACAACAAGACTTATTGGTTCAACTTAAAGAAATGCCCTCCCATATTTAACTTCCCAGTCCCCTTTATAGTTAGGTTAGACCTTGGGTCTGTATAGTAGACTGAGCTGACACAGGGAGCCTCTTCCCCATTTCAAATATACAGAAATGTTGGATAAAACTCATAAACAAAAGGGTCAATGGCCAGAAACCCAGAGGAATTTCAAAGACAGAACCATGGGCGGGGGAGTTGAAGGTAGATAGTACCCCCACAGCTCTCTAGGTGAGACCAGGAGGGAGGCCGGAAGATCCCTTAGCTGGTGGGGAAGGGCACCGTGCTCCTTGTAGCCAGGAGATGGGGAAGACTTTGTCAGGCTACATCTTTAAATGTCTTTACACTTCTTGAACACAAACTAACTTGACCGTGCAGTAGACAAAGGGCTAAACTTCTGCACTGAATAATCTGCAGGTTACTTGGAGTATGTCAACTTATCTGAGATTGAACATTTAAATTCTTACGTTGAACCATCACATATGGGAAAAAAGCTTCTGATTTATCCTTCTGAAATCCACCTGCCATCACATAATGCTTGGCTCTGGAATGAGAAATGACTGGCCCACTGCAATCTAGCATCCCATCCCTCCATAAATCTAGGGCCCCAAGTTAGACGAAGCCCTGATCCACAGTTTCTTGCTGGTGATTTAAAAAATCCAAGAACCAACTAGCTTTCATTTGCCTACTCAGTTATGAGTGTTGCTAAACAAACTGCTTGCATTTCAGAGTCAATGCTTTTGACATTCTCACTTTTTAAACTTTTATTAAAACTTGAAAGAAACTGTGTTCTGGATCATACTTCAACCCCGAATTTTTAAGTGCTCCCTTACTTCAAAGTAAGTAATTTAATTATGCAGGAAGGCTAGTTTAGTAAAGGTTCATTAATGCCCAAGACACACATTCCTTTCTCTTTAAAAGGGAAAGTCTTATTCTGCTAGAGGGACGGATTAAACCAAGCAAGTTTTTACACTCGAGCTAACTGAGACCGGGTGGGTGGCAGAAATGAAGCAGTTTCCTGACGGGCCATCCAAGCAACCTGCCATCAGTCGGGCTACACTCACGCCAGCCAGGAAGGGGCGACAGCAGCAATGCATGACTCCCCAGCCCCGTTCTCTTCATCTTTCCTCTCTTTGCCTCCCAGTCCTTACTAGCTGCCAAGACAACCAATTAAACAGCAAACTTTTCTTACACCAAAACAGGCTTTCCTTCTTCCCTGACCCTGCACAACCTCTCTCCTCCATTACTAATCTCCCCCTTTCACCGAGGCCACCAAACATTGGCTGTCTCCTTCCCCTGCCTTAACTCTGAACAAATTGAGATTAATAGAATTCAACGTTCAGTTTTGCAGAAAGAAAAAAAAGGAAGGGATGGAGAAGCAGCTCAAAAAATAAAGCAACCCTTATATTCTGCCTGAATGCATATGGCTTCTTACTAGTTCCTTAAAAAAAAAAAAAAAAGACTCGCCTAGTCCAAGCAGCCACTTTTTAAATCAACATTTGCCAAAATCAGCTGTCTGGCACTAATAACCTAAACTGAGGTAGCTCCATCATTCAGAGTTTACTTTGAAAGGTTTTCTGCACCCACCACCAATTCTCAATCTTTTTTGACAACACACACATATGATAGGTCTATGGGCTCATCTCTGTAGTTCCTCCTTCGGACAGATTTATATACTAACAGTCAGTCAGATATGTCCACAGTATGTGGTGGGGACACAAAAATACACATGCCATCCCTGTCTAGTGTGCAGCACACACCCATACACACAAGGAAGGTTAGTCATCTAAGGCTGGGAACAAAACTTAAGGCAAAAACCACATGCCCTCTTTACTTAGAAGGTGAGACAGTTTATTAGACTTTATGACTTCTGCCCCCGTTCTCCACCCACCCCAAATACCTTTTACTTTCCCACCAGTCCCAATGCAGACACAGGTTTGCCACTTTTGTAATTTTTCTAGTGGTATAGAGGCTTCAGACTCTAACTCTATGTTCACCTATGAAAGAACAGTGACTTAACATATTCTCAAGCCTGTTTTTCTCACCCACATCAATAATGCCTGCTCACTGCCAAGTTTTAATGTGACTTCAAATTAGCCCCAATCTGGGAAGTAGTATTTGACCGCTGGCTACTAGTGAAACAAATACAATTTCCTCTTTTCCCTTTCAGAACTCCTGAGCCACTAAGTCAGGAAATCTTGGGGTGACCACCCCCATTCCCATCTTGTATGGAGAAGCCATCACTCAGGACCAGAGCCGAGTTCCCTTATTTCAGTTGGGGCCTCAATCTTCCCCCTCCCAGAGTCTGCCCAGGGGCTCTCAGCTGTGAGACGCATATGGGGAGTGGGAGATAGCACAGCTTCTCTGGTTCCTACCTTGTCAAGCGCTGCTGTCCTCCTTGCCCGGCATGGAGTGCAGTCTTAACTAACGCAGAGGTGTGGGTGTGGCGGTGGCACAGTGCAGGGGTTGGTCTTGCTGGCCGCCCGCCTGCCTGTGCAGTAGCCTTTTAATGAACTCAGTGACTCAGCGGCATCCCCTTCCCCCCGCTGGCCTCCCATCTCACTCCTCTCAATCGCAGTGATGCCCATGTGACAGCACGTTGTCTCCACCGAGACTAATCCCATATCAATAAGAGCTTTCAGCACGACCCAGACCAGATTACTCTGTCTCACAACCACTTTGCTGACCTTCCCTGGGGGCCAGGGAATACTCCCCCAGCACATACTATTTACAGAAGAGTTGACATAAGCTGGATCGCTTGGTGTGATGATTTCACTTCTAAAGTTTGTGGCTTTAACAAAGCAACTCGGCAACCAATATTCAGCCACTCAACCAGGTGCTGTGAAAGCCACCAGGATGAGAAAACTTACACTAGATTTTACACAGACGCAGTGATAAAAATCATTCTTGGGTTCTACAAAACACAATCACCATAGTAGAGGATTACTACTGTTTGCACCACTACCACCAAAATCAAAAGATGGCCAATAAAGGCTGCATCTTAAACGACAGGTTAAGATGAGCTTGAAAATACCAGATGTGTGGGTATTGCTATTAGATTTCTTTGCCATAGATCCAAGGTAAGGCAACGTGGCATTTTATTCTCAGATTCATTCAGACTAAACATGATACATTTTTTAAGAAAGCGAAAACAACTACTAAGATTGGTTCTTAACCAATCCAGTCTAAATTGATTCTTAGCAGAGGTAAATTAAAAACTAAACTTGAGAGACGGTGCAAGGGAACCACACAGAGCACAGACCCATCATCTCATCCACTTCCCCATCTTCTCCAGCAATTTGTATCCTATTCCTAATGTACGATGCCTGGTGCAAGAGAACAAGGGTCTCTCTCCACAGCCTTTCTGAGCAGACAAGATAAACAAGAGGAATGAGTATAGAGGCTATAAACTGTCCAGGAGATAGCTGGGTGTTCCCAGAGAACCACTACATACGTGCCTGGAGAGATGGTCTTGAGGTTTTGTAAGAACAGTTTAATCAGCATGACTCATAAGAACAAGAATGCTAGGCCATATATAAAATCATCACAAAGGATTTTTCCAGCAGTAAATGTTAAGTTCTGAAGCTATCTCAACAGTTGTAGCCCTTTGCACACACAGCTCTTTTCCTCAGAAAAGCTCTACTTATCGATCTTGAAAATAAAGGTTTTTAGTTCTAAAACTGTGAGTATAACTATTCAAAATTCAACCCCTTTCCCTTAGAAGTGCACTAATATGAAAAAACATGCACAACATAAAAATTGACTTTTAGTATTAACATACTTGAAGCTTATTCAAGTCTCTGTTGAAACCAGTTGGGCAGATCTGAGGATGCTGTGGTGAACATCAGAGAGGAGAAATACCAGGGGGCAGAGAGTAGGCTGTAGGCCACAGAGACAGTGCTTCTAGGCAGAAAAACATAAAGGGAAAGCATGGATGTCAGGAATCCGGGAGAAATTAAGCATGGGGAGATTCATTCCAAAGTTGCTTGCTCTCTGTCCCACAGTTCTAATTATTACCAGAGGGGAGAGAAATTCCAACTACTTTCTCACCCTAATACCTTTTGCAGTGTGTCAGACATTAGACCTCAAATTCAAAGTGGATTAATTTGGAGAACTACATTGAATCCATTTTTAAGTCTTAGTTTTACATGCAATAATTAATAAATGCAAATATGCAATAATAGAGGAAACACACAAATACCTAGATCAAAAGTGGAACTGTCTGTAACTTTCCCTTAAACACACAACAAGCCTGAAGCAGGGAGTTTGGGGCAGGTTTATGGTTTTACAGACAAAGCAACAGAGAATTCCATCACCAAGGGTTGCTTCCCACTCTTGGTTAAGAAGGCTGGCAATCCCAATGCTAGTCTTAGTCTTTTCCATCTTTCCCCTTCTCCTGACCCCTGCCTTACTAGCATGTTCCTCAATGAGTCCCTTTAACATGATGGATTTTATGTTGGTGAGATGAGGGCACTGCCTGGACCTTTTACATGAAGTGCTGCAATTAAAGTCAACTGATGCAGTGAAAAGAGCAGGCCCTAGAGGCAGGGGAGGTGGGTTCAAGATCTAGAATAATCAACAGCCACAGGCCCACGGGCAAGGAGTTTAACTTCTGAGGCTCGATTTCCTCAGTTGTAATGAGAATATTACCACCCTGCTTGCTTCCTTAACAGGACTGACCTTGTGCCTGTGGTCAGGTGGGTGAATGTGGCTTTGTTTTGTCAAGAAGGTGGACTGGGGCCAGCCCAGTGGCGTAGTGGTTAAGTTTGTATGCTCTGCTTTGGTGGCCCAGGGTTCACCAATTCAGATCCTGGATGCCGACCTACACACTGCTCATCAAGCCATTCTGTGGCGGCATCCCACATAGAAGAACTAGAAGGACTTCCAACTGGGATACACAACTATGTACTAGGGCTTTGGGGAGAGGTAAAAAAAAAAAGAGGAAGATTGGCAACAGACATTAGCTAAGGGCCAATCTTCCCCACCAAAAAGCATACCAAAAAAAAAAGAAGGCAGACTAACAGGATGGTGAAAACAGTGTGAGCCCAGCTCTGCCATGACCCCTGTACACTTTCCTTCCCCTTCTAGGCTCATCTGTAAAATGTGGATAGTCATTCCTGCTCTGTGTACCTGCCAGTGTCAACATGATGCTTAAACAATGCACCTGAAAATAAATATTACAAAACATAAGATGCTATCAGAGGGCACATTTTTATCAGTCTCAAACGAGTTTTCTATCCAAAGACTGTAAGTTTTGAAAGTATAAATAGTTCTAAGGTTGAAAGGAAGTCTTAAAGAACATTCTTATATTGTGCCACGGGAAAATATTTGCTTTAAAATAAGTGAAATCTAACAGTTTTGAATCAACAGATTAGAAGTGAGATGGTAGAGAAACAATGGGGGTGGTATGGAAGGGAAACAGAACATTCTCCCAAATAAGACTATTGAAACCAGTGCTAAAGGTACTCACAAGGAACCTAAGCTGACGCAGTGCACAGACCTGCTTTGGAATCCAGCACAGTTCTATAAGCGCTGAAGGCCCACCACAGTGATGGGTCCTCTCTGTTTCTTCAGCCTGAGGGTCTGCCCAGCCCTTTGCCAGCACAGTCAGAGGCCCAAAGCTGGCAGCAAACACTCTGTGAACAGTGACAGCTACACAACTAGACAACTCAATCCTCCAGGATTGCCAACACCCAAGTTTTGAATGACAGGTCACTGGAGTTTGGAGTCATTCGGTCCAAACATTTCATTTTACAGATTGGGAAACTGAGGCCTGACAACAAAATGAAGGCGCTTCCCCAAGAAAGGTAGCATCCAAGCTCTGCCGAGCACCTTGGTCCCCAGACTCCCGCCCAGTGTACACTCCACTAGTGTGGGATGCTTTCTTTTAATCTAAGGAATCCCTATCGTTTGCCCATTGGCCAGTATGTGTACACACACCATAAGACTTTTAAATTATCTTAGAGCATTTTATCTTCCTAGCTTGATAAAACTCTGTGTTCCTCTATCCTTTCCTTAGGCCAATTATTTTCCAAATACTTCAATATTTCAGGTGTTCTGAGGAATCTTAGCCTTGAATCGTTTTGAATTTACAAAACTGGTAAGTCCAGTAATTAGTTTATGAATCTTGCTTAACCTTTATGGAGCTCTTTATGGTTTCCACAGCTCTTTCTCATTTGATCCTCACACCAGCCCTGTGATGTAGGCAGGGCAAGGATTATTTCCCCGATTTACGTGGGGCTCTAAAGAGGTTAAATGACTTCTCTGGGGCCAGAACTAGAGCGGAATCCAGGTCTTCCAACCACAATCCTGGTCTTTCCTTCTCCATTAGTTCAAATTAAGAGCCTACTTTACAGCAGGCAGAGTGGTTGAAACCGAGGGGACAAAGATGTATAAAACAGAGTTCAGGTTTTCAGGGAGCTGGCATCTAGTGCACGTACACACACACAAAGCTCACAAAGACATGAATTCAGAGGTTAGAAGCTTTGGAATCAGACAGACTCACATGTGAGACCAAGCTCCACTGTTTACTAGTGACGTGAGTGTGGCAAGCTGTGGGCAAGCCTCTTCAGACCGCAGTTTCCTCACCTCCTAGGACTGCCTCAAGGATTAAATGAGGCAACAGACAAAAGATGTTTAGAGCAGGGCCTGGTTCATGATAAGCATCCAATAAGTATTATGTGTTTTATTTAACACTAACAATACAATGATGGAGACATATGAAGGCCATTATTGGAGTAGGTCCGGTGATGCCCATCCTAGGTTTGGGATAAGTATTATGTGTTTTATTTAACACTAACAATACAATGATAGAGACATATGAAGGCCATTATTGGAGTAGGTCCGGTGATGCCCATCCTAGGTTTGGGAGACAGTGTTTCTGGAGGAACTCAATCTTGGAGAATGGCTTTAATGAAAGGGTTGTTCATACAAAAAGATTCTTCTTTTCATCTGTCCATCCACAAAGTTATCTAGTGCCTACTGTGAGCACAGCACTTTACAAAATGATTCTCAGCAGGGCTCCCTTAAATAAAGGGTTTTCCTAGAATACTTAACATATGAGCTCATTTATAAGACTTATACCTACTGTGTGAAATGAGGCATATTGTGGTCCATTCTGATCCTAGCCAATGGTAACAGCTTAAGAGAAATACATTCTAAAAAGAACCTCAACAAAATGACTTGTTAACAATACAAAAAATCATTTCCCCAGAGGCCACATTAGAGTGGCTGTCTGAATGAGGACCCTACTCTCATAGCAGAGGCAGAGCCTGAGATATTTGAGATTTCAATCATGTTTGACTTCACCTTTCACCTGAAGAGAGAGTTCACCTGGGCAAATGCTTACGCATAGGCAGTATTTACTCACTAAAGGTAGCACAGATAATAACCCCACACTTTTCACTTTGTACTATGATTTCAACTTCCTCTCCATTCATACCTTTCAACTTGTGTGTTCCTGGTAGCCAAGGGAGCTAATGAGGATGAAGCAGAGATGTGGCCAAAATGGGGTAGCCCCTAAACTTTCTTTTGAAAAGAGAAAAGAAAAAAGTTCTGCTACTAGAAATAAAAGAAAAAAGTCACCAAATATGATAATTCACAAACTGGATAATTAGTTCAAATCAGTCCTTTACATGGCAAACTTTATGAGAAGGAAGTTGGCATCTATCTGTCCTTTACCCCAACGAACAAGACTAATCGTTTCTACAAAGTTCCTTAATCTTAGCAGAAGGAAAACTTCAAGAATACCCTGAAGCTATTTATAGCTGGCCTCTTGGATGGCTTTCACCTGTCTCAGGCTGCTGTCCTGTATAAAAAACAATGAAGGACCAAGTCATCTGGATAATGATCTTTGCAACTTTCTTCAGCTGGGTTCTTTGAGATGGGATATAACTCATTCTCATCTTAAATGTGAGATGAAGAAACTGAATAAAAGCAAGTCTTTCACCCATAAGAGACAAACACAATTACCGTGATATAAGAAGGTAACACTAAGCTTTTGAGTTTATAGAATCTGAGAAAAAGAGGAAGTCACAGAAATTTTAGCTAACAAGAGTACCCGTGTAAAAAAGTAAAATATCTCTGATTCTTAGACGATTTGGTTGAGACATTTTTCTCCTCAAGAATTATAGACGTCCCCCTATAATACCCAAAGGCATTGCCACTAACAACATGGCCACAAGAATGCAGACATGGATTTATTCATGGTCTTTTATATTACAGTTCACTACAAAATTCAGAGGCCTAACACTGAGGTCAGATGCTGAAGACATTCTGCAAGGGATTAAGGGATTCAACAGACATTGGTATCGTAGAGTGGTCTAATTTCATCTAAGGACAGATCCTAAAATACTTCAAGAAGTGGATTGATACCCATTGCCTCTTAAATTACCTTCTCTAAATACTATCTCTTACAACCAGGGTTTTTATAGAGGCTGTACATCCGACAGAGCAAGAATATATTCTGTATCAAGCGTCTGGGTTTTCCTGACAGGCTCCTACGTTCCAAGATTGACATTCTAAGCAATTCATTAATTCACACATACAAAACTCAATCTAATTTTGGGGAATACTTGACATGTTTACCTAAAGTCATAAAGAACAGACTTATTAAAATGCTTCAGAAGTAGAGGAAGTAAGGCTTCAAAAATTATTTTCATTCCCAAAATGTTATTGCTTCCAATTGTCATATATCAATGACTCCCCAATCAGTCATGCTCTGCCTAAGCAACACAACATAACATCAGACTGTGCCTGAGGCAATTCCACTGGGTTCCTCCAAATAGAGCCCATAAAGACTACAAAGGAAATAGAAAGATGACAGAATGTATACACTTTATTTTAGACCTATCCTGATTTCCTTTAGGCTTTGGGTACATGACTACCTTTATGGCTGCAATAATTTTATTGTAAAGACCCAGCATACAATTTTCTTCTGGCAAGGAGTTTTATATTAAGCTGCCAAGCAAAAAAAGCAAGGTATGTTTTTCCTTGTTCAAGGACACCAGCCACTCAGAACAGGAAAGTAGCTGCTTTCAAATGTTAGACTGCAGCTCCTGGTGTCAGCTGATCTATTGACACTCTCCTTTCCAGGGCCATTCCTAGAGGGAATCATCTGCTTCTTAGGCTATCACATTTTGGTCAGGTTCCACATTCTTCTTACCCACTCTTCAAAAAAAGGAAACACCAAGTCTGGCAAAAAAAAAAAAAAACAGTGGAGTGGGGGGATTATGGATAATGCTTTTGTTAAATTTATAAATGGCTAATGTCTAAAGTATCATTTCATTTTTGCTTCTAAAAATTGTGTCCATGCTTACGGCCACCTCTGTCAGGAGTGACAAGATTTGTGAGATACAGTCTCCACGTGACGTAAAGGGTTGAGCGTTGTTTTTTCTTTTTATTGTAGCCACTACAACTTGATCTACCCTATTACGTTCATTAGGCTCTAGTAGCACATATTTTGGCATTAACAGAGGGATAAATTAGGGCAGGGAATGTGGTGACAAAGCTGTGGCTGGAAAGAGTAAAGCTTCAAGCCCTCAGCAGTACAACAGGACACTGTTTTTTTTTTTTGTTTTTCCAGACAAGTGACTCTAACCAGGAATTAGCAGGCATCTAAATATTCCTTCCCATAATTTGCCCATAGTCTCTCTTCCTCTTTCCCAACTCTCCCTCTTAAATATTTATTCAGTGTTTAATATGAGTTTGGTGCTCCACTAGACTGGGGTGGGTGTAGTTTAGAAAATGCATACGAGGCCCTTATCTTAAACTCTATATTTTAGTCTGGAAAACAAGAAATGTAAGACTAACACTCCTCCCTCCCACACACACTCAGCACTCACATATAACCAATATCGAGTATGAGCCAGCCAGTGTATCTAATGAATGTATGTCCCCAGACTCAGTGTAGCTGGGATTCAGAGAGGGGTTGGGAAGTAGGAAGACAAGTGCAGGGGGGAATTTGAAGTTGGAATTTGCTGAGGTGAAAGGAAAGAGGATGTCTGGGGGAAGGTACCTAGGCAAAAAAGGACCTGACATGAGTGAGCACAGGAAGAAGAAGAAACCAAGGTTGACTGGTCCCAGGGAAGTTTCCTAAATGAGAAAATTTCCAGGAAAGGAAGAGTTATAAGGCCAATAATTTATTTTACAATAGTCTACCCCAGACAACAGGCTAGGGATATGTTAGCTTTAATCTACCCTTTAGGGGCAGTGACCTACCCTAACCAGGCAAGCATATTCCATACTCTGGAAGCATTTGGCTGGCATCGAAAGGCATCACTCTAGACGCAGTGACTTTAAGCTCTTCACCTGTCACTCAACACTAAAGGCTTGGTAAGTTAGCTCAACGGAGATTAGAAAAGATTTCTCACTGGTGAAATCAGTGGTGGTTAACATATGTGGGATTGTCTACAAATATGATATAGGCCCTCTACCCGAGGATGAACAATCTACGAGAACCTGACAGGCCCAACCTTACTTTGTGCAATGGTGCCCAGAGCTCGATTCTGGAACAGTCCTGTGTGTTGCTACTGCTGTGGAGGCTTCCTGTCACCAGGTCTCGACTAGATTACGGAATCCTGTCCCCAGAAATGTCACATTAACTTTTCATGTAAGGTATTGTCAGAGCATCTAAAAGTTCGAAGAACAGGCTCAGGGACTGGTTTCTGCCTCCTTATGCGATTAAGCGTTTGCATACACGGCAGGGTTTGTAGGAGTCTGCCCTCCCATCTGGGAACATGGTTGAGGGAGAAGACTAAGAGCCCCCATCTACTGCAACTATTAGAGGTTACCGATATCCACCCCAAACCCTACTTAATGAAAAATGACCAAATTGGCTTAGAGGTCAGTTTGCAGCATGCTTGAATGGAGACATTTTTTTGGAAATAAACATATCATAAAAACTAAACATTTTTAGAAGCATGAAAAATGGGAGTAGTAATGTGTGACACATGCCTGAAAAATAGAAACTGCCAACTATAATGGGTTCTCATTAAAATCAGGACCTAAACACAGAAAAAAAAAAAAAAAGTCAAGTTATCTATAGTTTTTAAACTCATACAGTACATGGTTTCTCTACAACAGTGTAAGATCTAAAATGATTAAAGAAAGAGTATACATTTGCAGCTTAGTAAAGTGCATTTCACTAAGGGCTGGCATTTAAAAATTGATGGGTATTTGATAACTAAGACTCTACTGGATCTTTCAATAAGATCAATAAATAAAATTACGTTGGTATATAAAGTACATATATAAACAATCTTTATCAATTCATATATAGACCATACACACCTATCCAATGCTAACAGGCAAGAAAATGCCAATCCACTTTCTCTGCCCAGCAGCATGATATACGCTTCCTTCTTGCTTATCCTTAAATTCCGAAATATTTTAAACGTGGACATTTGTTGCTGACAGCCACCATCAGACAGAGTTCTGTGACCTGACTCTTCTCCCAGGAGGACCACAGAGAAGGCTTCAAACTAGTCTTGGAAAGCATTCAACTGCCACATGTTGCTTGATCTTTTAAAACCAAAAAATCCCACATTACTGGCAGCTTCGCTATAATGTTAGCATTCTCATTTGTTACAGACACATGCAACAAAAATGAAAGCTTCTAAATATAGCCACCTCTATTTTATAATGTCAATATTCAAACACAGAATTCTCCACCATTTCGGGCAACATTTATCACTACCTGCAGTTGCATTCTCTCAATTCCCAGCTCTTACTACAAAGCAAGGAGAAGCTGCTCCTCCTCCTATTCACACACCGACACTCACTGTATGCCAAGACACTGTGTCCGGCACAGAACGCCAAACTGGACAAAATCCAGTTGCCGCCTGCAAGGACCTCAGAGGGACATCCTTGTACTTTCTAGATTGCATGGTCTCTAAGGTGTCAGTCCCCCTATAACTGATGCTTTAAAAAATGGGCAAAAACAAAATCCACCTTGTTCCAACTCCTTAATCTACCCGCTTCCCACCAGTGCCTCCCTTTCCCATTCAATCCTGATTTTTCTTTACCTTTTATTTACTCTAACCGCTTTAATCTTTAATTCTTCCCTAACATGTCTTCTCTGTTTATAGTATTCCTTTTTCCTTCTGAAGCGTACTTGTTTTTCTTGTATTTCAAAAGTCTACTCTGCAAGGCTTGCTCTCCAGTGAAAATGTTCCTTGACTTGTGTTTTAGAATAACCTAGCCAGACTATTTCCTATAAGATTATGATAACTGAAACTGCTGCTCTCATGAGTGATGTCATTGCTATTCCAGTTTGCCACTTTTTCATAGGGTCTCTATAAATTACGGACAACCTCACACCTCCCCAACCCTCCACGGAAGAAGCATACTTATGAAACAAGGAATAAACATGAAAATAATCAGAGTGGGTTAGCATGATATATCATGAGGTATTAAAATATTAAACTGAACGTGAACACTGCCCTAGGAGTTGCACAGTGCCATGGAGGCTTGGAAGGGAGAGATAACAAAATCTGATTTGTAGAAGCTGTGTGAAATGAAGAGCATTATGGTCTCACGATATTCATGGCTTTCACTAAATGCTCAGAACCACCATGACCCTTCAGGTAGCTCATAGCAAGCAGCGTCCTAATAAAAAATATTTAGTCATAAAAGGAGAACAATAACGCCACCTGAGGAAGCCGTGGACCCTTAAGGAAGGGGGCAGTCTGGCTACACTAACAAGCTGCCATGGTCTTGACAGCCTTGTGTCAAAGCACGTCTGATCAGAGAGAGAAGGCAAGACGAAGGTCCTGTCAGTACACTTAGAGGGGGTGGGAACAATAACTGTGCTTACACATTTTGAAGCTGCCCGACTAAAAAGTAAGGTCAATTTCTAATTCCTGACACGCGCTCCCTTTCACACACACTCACAGTGGATTGCCAACTTCCCTTTGTTACCCTCGTCACTCACAATTCTGCAACTCACTCACCAAAAGCTACTCTGTCCGGAAGAGGACACACCAGCTAATCCTCAAGTCCTTTTGAGAGCTAAAGCATATCCCCACAGGGTGCATCATTTATTCTCTTCCCACTTCCTAATCCTCTTCATTCCTAAGGCATAAAACACAGCACAAGGGACCCAGGCAGCCAAGCCAGGATTTGTGGGACTGGCATTTTTTTGCTGTGGTTTTGTCTCTCCTGTGTCCCTCCCTCAACCCCACCTCCGTATTCCAGACTTTAAATACAGGACTGTGCACAATGGTGTGAAAGAACAAAAGCGCAAAGCCACACACCAAGCGGCTCCGACTTCAGCCCTGCAAAGCATCCTGGGTTGCAGCCAAGGCCCAATGTGCCCCCTGCTCATTCCCTTGGGCCTGCTTTCAAAGCCCACAAAAGGCTCAGTCCTCTGCTCAGAGGTCCCTTGTTGGCCACATCCACAGAACTCTCTGTTTAATCAATTTCTCTAAAGTGATTTACCTTGCTTGTTTATGTTGCATTCCTATACTGGGTGCTGTCGATGTAACGATGAATCCTTGAGTAGCTTATAGTCAAACTCGAGAATCTAAGAAGTTAGCACTTAAAATACAATGTGATGTGACAGAACAAAAGTGGGCATGAGATTCTATAGTAGGCTAGGTTTGTTCCTTGACTCCTCCAGCTGCTTCATCCAACAACCAGCGTCATCAGTTCCAGCACCTAAATTCTGCGGCACCTCTACTCTTCTCCAGCTCCACCACTCACTCGGTTCAAGTCATCAGCATCTCCCTCCTGGATCTCTTCAGTCTGCTGACTGTTCTTACTGCTTCCATCTCATCTCCCTCCAAGCCATGCTCCACAAGACAGCCAGGTACATCTCTCAAAGTACAAATTCAATGTGGTGTCCCCTCCCCTCACACTTAAAAAAATATCAGCCAGTGGTTTCTCATTATCATCAGGATAAAGTCCATACGGTAATGTCATTTGTAACTCCTCTGTCTCCCTATGTCCCACTAGGACCTGGTTTAGCCATACTGAAAACTCATAGAGCCCCCAAATCACCATGCTCAACCCTGCCGCTGGGACTCTGCACACAAACCATTTCCCCCACCCAGAACACAAGTCCCATCTCCCCTACGCTCCTTTCACCCTCTACCTGGTTAGCTGCACCTGTCCCTTAAGTTTCAGTTTAGATCTCACTTCCTTCAGAAGCTGTTTCTGACAACCCTAGTCAGGGCCAGATGCCCCTCCTTTATGTTCTTGCTGTAAAATTTGCTACTCTGTACTACATTAATTGCTTGGTAATTACCTCTTTCCTCTACTAGAGGTCAGACAAGTTGTGGGGACTGGAATGGAACCTTACACAAATTAGCCTCTTGGAATCCATTGCAAATAAGGAATCACAGGACAGGAACTATGAGCTGTTTCTCTTTATGTCTTTGTCCTAAGCATACTGCCTGGCAGATGCAGGTGACTCCTGAAGGGAAGGTCTCTCCGTTTAGACGCTTCACTGGAAGGCTTTACACAGGAAGGGGTCATCTGAGTCTTGAAGGAAGAAAACGGTTCATCTGAGCTTTGGGAAGGCCCAGTGGTAACCATGGTGTCAGTGGCTGTCACTCTGGGAAGATCCTCAAATTAAAATAAGCCCACTCACCCATCAGCCTCATCCCTCCACATCAATCATGGCTGCCAGAGACAGGTCCTGTCTTCCCCAATATGTGACAAAGTACTTCATTTTGGTACCACAAAAAGATCACTAAACTGAATTAAGATTAATTTTTATTTGTACAACTGAAATGTAGAGAACTATTTGTCATTGTGACTCGAACAACAATAGAGCTGGTTTGTTATGCTATCACAGATGTTCAGAAGTAAGAATGATGTGAAATGAGGCACGAATACTCTTACGTTAATGGAATGTTATTAAAATCACCTAATAGCAGCAACAAATAAATGGATACCTTGAAGTTTAAGTCTTACCAAAACTCTGGTCATATTCAAGAAGCATTCTATCTGTGCCCTATGAATAATATACACCCTCAGTTTTTTTTGTTTTTTTGTTTTTTTTGAGGAAGATTAGCTCTCAGCTAACATCCACCGCCAATCCTCTTCTTTTTGCTGAGGAAGACTGGCCCTGAGCTAACATCCATGCCCATCTTCTTCTACTTTATATGTGGGAAGCCTGCCACAGCATGGCCTGATAAGTGATGTGTAGGTCCGCACTCAGGATCTGAACCAGCCAACTCTGGGCTGCCGAAGTGGAACGTGTGAACTTAACTGCTACACCACGGGACTGGCCCTGTTCTCAGACTTTTAATGAGAGATCGAAAACTTCCCCAGCTTCAACTACTTCAATATTTTTGGACACTCAATACCAACGGCCCCTGCCCCACTGTCCTCTGAAAAAAAAAACAAAACCAAAAACAATAGTATGCCTGCTGGGCCCCAAAAAAGGTGGCCAGAATCAGGATTCCATTTAAAAGTAAAAATAAGCTTTCAAACAACATGATGTTTTTGTTTTTCTTTAGAATAAAACATCAAGTAATTTATACATAATCCATTTAAAATTTGAATCAAACTCCTACCACATTCACCTCTCCCTTCACTACCAGATTGCCTCAGTTTCTACCTCCAGGCCAAACAGAAGCCATCATGTAGTCATTTGACAAATACTTACTAAATGCCTAAAATATGCTAGGTAGGGGCTGGGATGACTACAGTAATCTCTCAGAGTAGCCACCAACTGCTTCAGTGTTCAGTCAAAGCTGCTTTCAGTCATACTCATACCTTGTCTGATACAAGGCCCCCTCCCTCCCCTATTCTAGGGGTCAGGAAACCATGGCCCATGAGCCAAATCTGGCCTGCTGTCTGTTTTTGTAAATAAGCTTTTACTGGAACACAGCCATGCTCATTATTTACATGGTGACTATGGTTGCTTTCACTGCTATATGGCAGAGTTAAGTAGTTGCAACAGAGACCACATAGCCCACGACGTCTATAATATTTTCTATCCAGCCCTTTATAGAAAACGTTTGGCAAACCCTGCCTTATCTACTGTAACTTATTCTACGGGTTTCCTTCCTACCTCCGTGACTGTGCCTTTATAGACTTGTCATCCTGTTGCCCAATGAAGGTGCAAGCTGGTACACCCCAGGATCCTGCCATTCTTCTCACCTGACACATTCTCCCTCCATCATGGTTCCTGTAGCACCTGAACATCCTTCCATCACAAACCTATAGTGTAATTATCTGTAAGCTTCCTTGTCTTCCCCAACAGCCCAGGCTCATTGAGGACAGGGCTCACGTGTTACAGCCATAATTCAGCACGGCACCAGGCACACAGTAGCCATTCCAAAAATAACAACCAGGTGGATGAGTGTTTACAAGGTATTTCAAAAATAAATATATTTAAAGGATCTGGAAAAAGTTCAGCCATGTTCCCTTGGTGAAAAAAACCAATCATTCGATTTATGAAGTTTTTATTCTTTCATGTTATCAGTTTTGACCTGCCTATAGATGGCAGGGGTGACAAAGTGGAAACCCTGAATAGGAGATTTCTCATCTAGATAAGGGTCGAAAGTCTGACTTTGCCATTTACTAAATGTATGATCTTAGTTAAGCTGCCCACTCTCAGAGCCTCAGTTGCTTCATCTGTAAAATGGAAACAACAGGATAGTAGGTGGTTGTGAAACCAAGAATATGTGTAAAATGCCTACCACCTTGTGAAGCAATTTAGGTGCTCGACAAATGGGAGGAATTGTTATTTTTATGGACAAGTTCTGCTTTAAGGCTCCAAGTACACTGGCAATGAATGTGGCTGTAATTACTAGATATGTGTTACGGCATCACACTTTAGCTGTTCATAGCAGAAGCCCAGGTTCAGGTGGTTGCTTCATATTTTACATTATAAAAACAGGCATCCGGGTTTGATATTAACAGCTATCTTTCAAAATAAAAGATCAAACTCTAAGAAAGGAGCTTTTCCCTCTACTTCATAAAACTTCGTCAGTTAAAAAAACATTCGTGTTGATACTAAATCGAAGCATCAGCAAACTGTTCTGCAAATTGTCATGAGTCACAGACTTTACTAGGACTTGCTTTTTTTTTTTTAGCTACAACACATATCTTAGAATTCAAGCTGCAAATTTTTAAGAGCAGATATTTTGGTAATCAAGGAGACAATATTGAGTATGTGAATTTTTGAGGTCTTATAATTACAAAGAGACTTTTTTCTAAGTTAATGAATATATGTGAAAGTTTATCTTTCTTTAGAGGTAAAGGTTATTACACGGGGGGTGGGACACAGATACCTAAGTTTTACACACGTCAAAACAAAAAGAGGGAGTAACACCAATGCAGTCACCAAAATGGAAACACATCAGTCTATTAAAACATTTGGAGCTGCCGGGAATTAAGGGGGAAAAGTAGAGTTTTAAATGAATTAGGGGAAGAGCTCTGCCTTCCACCTACATCCCTAAATTGATGTTCTGGTTGCATCATGTGACTATGATGGATGGCCAAAGCTCTGTCATTTATCTTTTGGAGTGAAACCAGAGAACTCAGGCAGAGCCCACTGAGCAGTGCTCATGGAAGTGCTAGCCTATCTACTCCCAGGGGAGAAGAGAAACACTGAGAGGTTGGAAAGGACGGGTACACTGCATGTGCGTGCGTGCGTGTGTGCGTGTGTGCACACATGTGTATGTGCACATCATGCCCGAAGACTCCTCTCTTCTGCCAACTCACATTTTTAGGGGCTAGGGAAGTATGGAGTAGATATGCAAAACAGGATTCTTCAGCGTTTTCTGCAGCTTGATCTGCCCCACGGTGACCAGACTGTTCAAATAGTTTAGCTTTGAGTGCAGCCACAGCTCCTAACTAAGTGTCTGGCTTTTAAGAAGCCAGAGGAGGGCCAGGAGGAGGGGGTACAGCCCTCTGCTCAGCTTCTCTTCCTTACCAACCTGAGTGATACCGGCTTCTCAGTGCCTGCTTCATCTCTGATAAATAACTTCTGCAATGTATGCTGGGTAGGTGGATCCCTATCCTGGCTTTGATTATTTTTATTCTTTCTCATCTCTAACATTTACATCTTAAGATTAGCTGGTTTTGTCACTGAGCTGAAAGGCTGGGGGTTGGGCAGAACAGTGTTTCAGGAGCAGAGTGAATGTCAGACAAGGGCAAAGGGCACCGTGTGATCTGCTGAGTGCCCTTACTTTCTCCTCCTTATTACGGACATTACCATCCACTCAACCAGGAGGGTAGGACGTAGGTCAGAATAATCAGTTAAGTGCATTAGGGATTTTTCCTCTTCTCTCCTACAAATCCCACATGGGCAACTAATAAGAAAATGCCTCGAGGCAGAAACGAACTTCCTAACACCAAAGTGTGGGTGCAATTCAATTTAACCGAGTCAAAAGGTAAAAAAAAAAAAATTACCCCTAATAAGTTAGGGAGCTATTTTTTCCACATTGCAAATGAACTCACTATTAAATTTTTTAAAAATATAAATGTCCTCACAGGCATTTTAAATAATTAAAGCTTTGATTTGCAAACAATGTGTCTGGCAATGTCTTTTGTGCAAGTCAAGACACACCCAGACAAGAAGAAACCTCAGTTTTAGGTTTTTAGCTACTTTAAAAAATAAAAATTTTAACTTAATAGCTATCCTTCAAAATAGAAGAGGAAACATTATAACAGTGGCTTTGGAAATAATGTAGAACTAAGATTATCCACAGAAATTCTCAACATATTATGGGTAATCTGTAATTCGTGATTTTTTTTTTAATGGGAGTAAATCACTGTTTAAGACTGCGTGATTGCAGTAAAACAGCTTTTAAATTAATTGTCCTCTGCCTCCTCAAAGTGTCCAGGTTTCTGCAAACAGTAAAGTATTTGCTATCAAACCCAGAATAAAATGTCTAAGGAGGTAAGCTGTTCTGTGCCGTTATCTTTGCGGCTGTTTTAAATGTTTAGGGTGCTGAAGATTTCATTAGAACAAAGACCTCTGATGCCAAATAATTGTGGAAACCATTGTTTGGAAGGTGCCGCGCGGTCTGTGCACAGGACCGTTGGAGGAAACAGCCTTGGCAACGGTTCCCTCAGGAGGCCCTTCCCTTGGGGCCTGCCACCCCAGCCATCACTTCCACTAGTAAGGTACTAGCATTAAGAATCAGCGATTAAAAATCAATGGCCAATTGTTATATTTATCCACAAATTTATCTACAAATGGTTTTACCACGATGTTTTTATTTTAAAAAAAGTTTATTTGAAGAAATGTGAGGTTAACACATTAATACAGATCATTTCTCACTGTATTAATAATAGCCGATTATTGGAAGTTAAATAATCATTTAAAAATTTAAATAAGAAGTCCCAGCTAGGGGACAGTATAATGAACTCCTAATATCTATTCTCTCAACTTTTGTATACGGCTGAAATTTTCCATAACAGATTTATCTTAAGTCCCAGGAGGCCAGATAGACACTATGTAAAAGGCTAAAGTTCACGTCCATCAACCACAGTCCAGAAGGTTTGGGTTTGCTGTGAGGAGCATACTGATCCCTCTCAACCAGTCCAAACTGGCCTTCTAAATAGCTCCCATTTTTGTTGTTCCTCCATGGTTTTCTGCTCTATACCATGGTGTGCTGTGGAACCTGACCAGCAAGGTCCAACTATCACATCCTCTTGGTCAATGACTGACATAAAGCCATCCCACTGGATCAGAAACATTTCTCCCCATTTCATTTCACTTGGAGGCTCTAAACATAGCAATTCATACAAGAATTGAAAAACAAAGTGACTGAGGTCATTTTCAGCAGAAATACAGAGGTACGTTATCCAGTAGAATCAGACTCAGAATAAATAATTGGTACTCAGCATTTAGATAGGTTTCCTTAAAGCAAGAATAACCATCCTCCTCTGTCTGAACCAGGCAGGAAAACAGACAAGAGCAGCAATGTGACTTGCAGAAAGCAACTACGCCACAGAAAATTAATTAATGAACAGGAAAGCTAGAAAAAGTGAAACTGTTTCAGATAAAGGCCAACACTGCGGTTATCAGTCTGGTTCTAGAACTCTTTGGGTCCAGTTTACTCACCTATAAAAAGGGAAGTTTGCCTTCGTATCATCTAAGGCCCCTTTGTGCATAAAAGTGTACATGCCTAAGGCTCTATCAGAGCTAAAAACCAGCTCTGTTTTAGCGTTTTCTTCCAGAAACGAGTCTATTAAAGATAAGAAAATAAACAGTTGAGTAGTTTAAAAGCAAAGGCAGTCCCAGCCAGCCTTCATTGGCATAAATGAAGCTGAGACTGGAGAACTTGTAGTGGTTCCTCACACATTTTCCAAGTCCCCTCGTCCCCACACCCAACTGTATTTTAAATAGAAATTCACTTTGGGAAACAATTAATAGACACCTATTATAAGCAATGATGTATTCTGCACAATAGATAAGATCAAAGAAATATAGGTCTTGTCTTTTTCTCTTTGAGTTTTGAAGTATAACAGCCATATAGTAAACTTCACATATTTAAAGTAGACAATTAGGAAAGTTTTGACATATGTGCACCTGTGAAATCATCACCACAATCAAGAGAGTGAACATATCCATGACCCCCAAGAAGTTCCTCGGCCTGTCCCCACTTCTCTCAACTCCCGGCAATCACTGACCTGCTTTCTGTCACCACAGATCAGTTTGCATTTCATAGTTTTATGTAAGTGGAATCACAGACTCTGTGCTCTTTTTTTGTCTGACTTGTTTCACTCAGCATAATTATTTTGCGATTCATCCACGTTGCTACAGCCATCAATGATTCATTCCTTTTTATTGCTGCGTAGTACTTTATTTGTACAGATATATAACACAGTCTGTTTTTCCAATTACTTCTTGATAGATATCTGGGGTTTTCCCAGGTTTTCACTGTTGCAAATAAAGCTAAGAAAATTTGTGTCCAGGTGTTTGTAATGGCTTGGTGATAAAGTAGGTGTTATGTTTAACTTTTTAAGAAACTGTCAAATTGTTTTCTAAAGTGGCTAAAAAATTTGATATTCACACCAGCAGCGTATCATTGTTCCATTTGCTCCACATTCATGTCAATCCTTGTTCTAGTCAGTCTTTTTAGTTCTGGCCATTCTAGTGGGTGTGTAGTGGTTCTAGGTTGGTGAAGATGTGGAGATTCGGGGAGAGGGGCACACTCAGAGCATGGAAGCTCCACGCCCCTTCCCACACACCTTGCCCTGTGTATCTCTTCATCTGGCTATTGATTCATATCCTTTGATATCCTTTGCAGTAAACCAGTAATCTAGTGAATAACTTAGTTTCCTGATTTCTGTGAGCTGCTCTAATCAAACCCAAGGAGGGGGTTGAGGGAATCTCTGATTTATAGCCAGTTGATCTGAAGCACAGGTAACAACCTGAACTTGCAATTGGCATCTGAAGCAGAAGTCAGTCTTGAGGGATTGAGCCCTTAACCTGTGGAATCTGATGCTCTCTCTGGGTAGATGGTGTCAGAATTGAGTTGAACTGTAGGATACCTAGCTGGTGTCTGAGAATTGCTTGATGGTGTCTGGAAACCCACACACATCAGAACTGGTTACAGAATCGTACTGGGGTAGCTTGTAGAAGGAGTCTTCAAGGAAGATCCCCTGAGGGAATGACACCTGAGCCAGAGATTTCAAAGGCACTGAAGGCAAGGACTATCCCATCCATCACTGTGCACAGTGCCCAGGGCTCAGATATTTTTCTGCAAATGCAAGGGTAAGAAGGCTTTGCTAGGCCACGTGTGAGGAGGTCAAAACATTCATTCTAGGAAGCCAGGACTTTACTATCAGGGGCACAGACACAGGTATAACAATGGGATGCAAAAGAAGAACCACCAGCTGTAGGGGCAGCTTCAAGTGTGATACAGGAAGTGTAAAAAGATGGGGCGGGGGTCCGGCCCCGTGGCCAAGTGGTTAAGTTCACGTGCTCCACTTTGGCAGCCCAGGGTTTCGCTGGTTCGAATCCTGGGCGCGGACATGGCACTGCTCATCAAGCCACGCTGGGGTGGCATCCCACATGCCACAACTAGAAGGACCCACAGCTAAAAATATACAACTATGCACAGGGGGGCTTTGGGAGAAAATGGAAAAATAAAATCTTAAAAAAAAGGTTTAAAAAAAAAAAAGATGGGGCTGGAAGGCAAGCAGGAGGCTTATTGTGGAAGGTCTCACGTGCCTAGACTTGGGCACTGAAAGCAGAAGTTGCAAACCAGTGGCCTGTGGATCTTCTGGTCCATAAGTATGTTCTGTTTGTGAAACACTGACTCAATTACCAAAGTTTAAAACTCCGGGGATTTATATACAAATTTGGATTTTTGACTTCTCTTAAGAAGATCTGGCCATATACAGTTCATGATCCCCAGAGCCGAGGAGCATCTATCCCTCTTGGAGCCTCCCCTAGTTCACCAAGGTCCCTACCTAGCCTGGGCCCTCAGGAGGCATTTGGGTTTGTGGAACTAGGTGTCAGATAAAATTGCTCCGGCGGCAGCGCCAAGCCTGTAACAGGAAGGCTGGTCGCAGGGACAGGGTGGGAGATGCAACGAGCCTGTATTAGAGCAGTAGGATTTGGAGAGGAAGGAGTTATTTAGGAATTTTTTTCTTAGCAAGGATTAGATGGTGATTCAATAGAGGGAGGAGTCAGGGTTCCTAGCCTAGATAACAGAATGGCAAAGTCACCAACAAGGATAGATTTGCTTCTATTACCAGACTGTAGATTTGACATTTCACCAAATAACTATTTCATTTGCAGTACATCTAGCTTGAGAAGTGGCACTCCTTCCAAGCCCTCACACACTGGCATTCTCTCCAAGGACTCCTGAGGCCTCCCCCAGGTGAACCACAAGCTCCTTGCACTGCTGCTACACCAGCAACACTTCCTGAGAGCTTACTATGAGCCAGGTACTATTTTTTTTAATTGAAGTATAATTGACATATAACATTATATTAGTTTCAGGTATACAACATAATGATTCAATATTTGCATATACTGCGAAATGATCACCACAATAAATCTAGTTACCATCCCTTACCATACAGAGTTATACTTTTTTTTTTAAAAGATTTTATTTTTCCTTTTTCTCCCCAAAGCCCCCCAGTACATAGTTGTATATATTTTAGTTGTGCGTCCTTCCAGTTGTGGCGTGTGGGACACCACCTCAGCATGGTCTGATGAGCAGTGCCATGTTGGTGCCCAGGATTTGAACTGGCGAGGCCCTGGGCCACCGAAGTAGAGTGCACAAACTTAATCACTTGGCCCCGGGGCCGGTCCCGTAAATTTTTTTTCTTATGATGAGAACTTTTAAGATCTACTGTCTTAGAAACTTTCAAATATGCAATACAATATTATTGACTATAGTCACCATGTTGTACATTATGCCAGTCTTTTTACAAACATAACTCAAGTAATACGGTAATTCTTGGAGTACGTATTGTTAATATCTCTATTTTACAGATAAGGAAATGGAGAAGTTAAGCAACTTGCTCAAAGACACACAGCTAATAAGTGACCGAGATGGAATTTGAACTAGGCAGTCTGACTCTAGATAGAACACATGTTATTAATCATTTTTTACACTGTACTTGAATAATCTGTAACGCAGAGACTCAGAAAACTCGGAGTGTAAAACAACTTTATAGGTTAATATGCTGATCATCTCTATATTCATCATCATCCCTTCCTTGATACCATCTAGCCTGGTGGTTTCCAAACCCGGTTCATAGCACTCTCCTGGAGAACTGGTGACAAGGACAGATCTCAAGTTCCCTCCCTAAAGACTAAGGTGGAGGACCTGGGAATCCCTACTTTACACCACACCCCTGGCTGTGCCTCAATGCCCAGACTGGGAACGCTGCACCTCCCGTGGTGGCCCACTTTACAAGCATATTGGATGGCTATACCATTTGAGTGACAATCTTACAGTTTCTACCTACAGGTCGTTAAAGTTGGATCAAGTGTCCCACAAATCCCAGAAGACATATCTAATGCCATTCTCATGTGAATGTCCTTCAAAAACCTCAATTCAGCTCTCAGCTCCCCTTCAGGCTTCTCTTCTCTCTTACTTTTGCTCTATGACTAGGGTACTAAACCATCACATGCAAGTCAAACGCTTTTTTCTTTTCAACCATTGCTAAGTTTTCATACACGTTTCATTTCTACTTTTGATTGACCTTCGATTAATTTTCACTTCTGACAATTTAGGCTTTCAGCTTCATTGCCACCAGCCTAATATTTTAAACAATTTAATGATCTAAAAAAGACTTAGAAATATTTATAGCAAGTGTTTTTATGGATCAGTCAATTCCCCTCTAACTCCATTACCTTTTCAAGTTCAAAATTTTTTTATAATGGGATATTCTTTAAGTGGGGTACACCTGTACAATATTTCCTCTTTGACCGTTAATTTCTTTGTCTCCTCTCTACCCTCTTTACTAAAGCCTGCTTTTATATAGTGAATGCATGCAGACTATTTTTCCTAATTCCAAGTCTCAATTGGAGGGGCCAAAATCTGAAAATTCCTGTTTTCCTTAGAGGAAATATCCTTATCTTTAAGAATTTTCTAATGGTGGCATAACACTGAATTTTTTAACATTACTATAGGAAGAAGAGAAACCTTTTAAGGCTCCCAGACTCAGTAAACAGTATGTTTTCTTCTGTGTAAATTCCAAAAGTACCATCACTAATCCAAACAGCAGCTCTTCAAATGGGAGCAAATAGAAGAAAAACCTCAACTGAAAGGTCATTGAAAGGACCTTCCTGAAGTACAAACAATGGCCATGCATGGTTGCTTCTAACTTCAAATCTCTTACAGATGTAGTGAGGAAACTCTAAGTTCCCACTCTCTTCCAGAGAGACAAATTCAACCAGAGGTAGCAAGTGACTCCTTAGGAACAATTTTTGTCTGAGATCTTATAGGATAGAGAGGCTGAAGTTGAACAGAAGTGGATAGGATATGAGAGATGTAGAAGTGGTGGCCCTGCTCCCTGTTTATACTCAGTTTATCGAAATAAAAGAGGCTGAAGAATGAGACCACATCCACAAGGGCAAAACAACAACCATTATACCTGCACAGTGCTTTACTGATTTCCTGAAGCCTTTATACACATTGCCCGATTCGAAGATAACCCCTGAGATGAATATTTACAGATTCGTACACAGAGTCAATGATGCCAATATCACAAAGCTGGGTATTAGCTGAGTTTTGACCTGAGCCCAAGTATAACACTAAATCTTACAGCTTTCCCCTGTATTCCACTGAACTAACATCAATGAATTTCCTTCTATAACTCGTGACATTGAAGTGTTCTGACTACCACCAACCTAAAGATCTCAGTTCCAATCCACCCCAGGCAGTCACCATTTATACCTTGTGCCATTTAGAATTTCTCTAAGAGCTCAATACCAACATTGCCTTCTTCAACCAAACCTCTTGACCACCCTTCCACTTTTGGCCAGCTTACTCCCAGTGAACTTTCTTTGGGCCTCAAGAGTTACCTGCAGGCATTCACTGGACATTGGTGCAATTCGGCTAGATTTTCCCAGTCGCTTCCTCTGAACACTCACCATTATCCACCCTCAACTCTGAAGAGCACTTCATGACTACAAGGCCCACCAAGTCATTCACCTCCTTGATCTTCTAACATAATTACAATGGGAGGGTGCGAATCACAACCCATGGAACCGGTACCATACACCTCTTCTGTTCCTGGTTTGCTGATGTGTGCTGGATGGTCACAGACACATGCTCACTGGAGTGCCAGGAAGCACTGAGAATCCAGAATGTCAGAGCTAGAAAGCATATTAAATGATTGTATCTAATGCCTTAACTTTAGAGATGAAGAAACTAAGGTTAAAGTGGGAGGACTAGCAGGTGGTAGAGTCTGTGTTAACGCAAGGAACCTTCCCAGAGGAAAGAAAAGTTTTATTGAGAAAAGTATCTCAATAAATAAGAACGGCCAGGATAGGACCAAAAGCAATGGCTCTGAGTCCCTCAAAAGGGACAAATCTGACTGGAAAGGCAAGAGCCACAACGGAGAAAAATGAGATGTGCTCAGATTTTAGTTTGCAGCCAACAGGAAATCCATGAACATTTGTGCACAGGGACGAACCATGATAAAAAGGTGTCGAGAAGACTGTTAGGCACCCGTGCATAGCACAAAATCAGGCCTTCAAATGATAGCTTTCATTTTCAGATGAAGTTATGTGTGTGCGTCCAAATGCTACAACATTTGTAAGTGATGATTCAATGTGAGGGTCTAGAGTTACTCAACTACATTACAGAAGAAAAGATGTTACAATTTAAATAATTTCCATATGCTTTTCACAAACTTTAAGCTAACTGAACACTTTCTCAAGCCAGTAATGAACAATATCCCCTAAAATGTTAAAAGTGTTTATCCCTGAGGATATGAAATTACGAGTAATTTTAGTTTTTTAAATTCTAATTTTATAACGTTTTTCTTTGTGGTAAGTACTATTTGTTGTCAGGGAAAAAGCGTTATAAAATAGTCTTGGCCTCAAAGAGACCCAAGTTCAAGGTCTGTCTCTGCTATTAACCAGTTCAGTGACTTCAACTTGGTTATTTATCTTAATAATGGTTTTTACATCTGATAATGGGGATAATTGTACCTGCCCTGTGTATTGTTTTGAAAACTAAGAATGTATATTATTATTTACTAAGGATAAAGCAATCAGTTATGTCAGATATATTTAATAGTAGCAGTAATGCCAACTCTGTTTTCATTTTACTTTTCAAAGTGATAAGAAAATCTATTACTAAAAGGGACTAATTAAGTAATTTTGTTTAGCATTAGAACACTGTAAAACTTTGGATAGTTAACAAAAATTGCCCATTATGCTCAAATGGACATTTTAACTTCTTGCAATTGTCTCTGCCTATTATCTTATCTCTAGGGTAACCACTATCTATGGTATCCCCATACCATCTTCAAAGAATAAATTTCACCCTATCTCCAACACACCAGAAAATATAAGCATGCCCATGTTTGTCAAATAATCTGGTGTTAAGTACTATAATAGATCCCAAAACATTAGAGAAAACAGAATATGAAACCTCACCAAAAGATACCATATATATTATGTAGTATAACCGTATCTTAGATAACTCAGACATCCACTTTCCGAATATTTAATTCCTGAACTGAACTACACTTTATGGCAACTCAAGTTACCTACATGGTGCCATGTAGGTAGGGAACAGGGTTCCCACATTTGACTTCAGCTCTTATCCTGTAGACATGGTGCTTAGTTTACTCACGTAACTAATCTTTGTGGTTTAAGTAAATATGGTATACAGACTGACTACACCTCCCCCCCTATTTTTTAAAATCTTCAAACAAAGGTCAAATTACACGTTTCAGTAGACAGTAGAACTTAAGTAGGTCTGGAGGAAATAATACTGGGATAGCTTATAAATTTTTCATGGGCAAATACTACTTCTGTACAACTATAATGGCTATAACGTAGGAAGTGGATGTCAAATATTCTGTTCCTATCAGAAAAGTCAAGTAAAAGGCACTTTTTGTTCCCCTATAAGATCTATTACTTTCCATTACTTCCCACTTTTTAGCACCCATCCCGAAAATTCTGTAGTAAAGAGAAGCTGTAAGAAAGATTGCTCATCAGCTATGCATCTGATCTTTCACTCCTGGGCCAACACATCCTTTTGTTAAACGCTGGCCTAGTCTAATCAAAACTAGGTAAAGGTATTAAGTACAACAGAGCTGATGGCAGGTCACCTGCAATCAATCCATAGGTTATACCCTTTAGCCCCAGTGTGCCTGGGTTCATTTTAACCCAATAGACCAGAGTATCTGACCACTCAAGCCCTTGTTAAATAAACAAACTCCTCTCAAAACCTAACATATCAAGATCATTTGGGGAAAGCTTTAAACATTCAGAACAGGTATGGGGCCCAATCCAACATGTCAGATTCTATAGGTCTGGAAGCAACTAAAAAACAAGACAAAAAACAAAATAAAAATAAGCCAAAAATCTCTCCCAGTGATCAGCTACATCTGGCAACCACAGCTGAAGTGACAGATCCAAGTCTTCCCAGCTCTGCCAAATTGCCCTACTCAGGATAGAAATGATTTTAGGACAGAAGGAGCCCCATTCCAGACCCGCCTCAGCGAGAACAGCATTGATGAAGCGGCAGGAAGCCAGCTGAACAAGGCTGTTCACCCTGGACACCTGAGGCCTCTTCATGATGGACTCTACCATACTACCCATTCCCTTCAACGTTATACAATTATTAGGAGACTCCTTTATCTCTTCAAGTACCTGACTGTACTGAAGAAAAGATGCCTCAATTATTTTTCCCACCAAAACTGGGATAGAGAACTCTCCCTAGCCAATCTGGGGCAATTTGAGTATCGACATGAATGACGGTAATGAATTATAACACACTGGATATAACAGAATTCATGAATTTATGCTGATACTGAAAGAGATCTTAAAACAAGGAGAGACAGAAGGGAAAGCTTTTTACAGAAGACCATCAACTAATAAATACAGAAGGAATGACAGAAAAGAAAATTTCCAGTTTTACAACCACCATAGTAATTGTTTCAGGCAAGAATCATTAACTGATATTGATGCCATTGAGTGATAGGTTGCTGGGGAACAGGATGACCACAGAGTCTCAAAGTGTCACTTCAGAAACTATTTACTGAAAAAGGAAAAAAGATATCTCTATAATAGGGAAATGTGGTGGACACCATCACCAACAAGGAGACAAAATGACACATGTGCACATATGCCTACCGAGAAGTATGTCACATCTCCTGTGCTATACTTCGGCCAAAAAACATTTTCTCGTGATTACACTCGATCACACAATCAGATAAATCCAAATCAAAGGACAACTGGCCAAACACCTGGCCTGGATTCTTAAAAAAATGTTAAGTCATGAAAGACCAATACAATCCATTTTCTAGATTAAAGGAGACTAAAGAGGCCTGACAACCAATGCAATTGATGAAACTTGACTAGATCCTGGATTTCACAAAACAGTTACGATGGACATTACGGAGACAACTGGGGAAATCTGAATATGGACTCTACGAGGCAGGAGCACTGGATCAATGCTAATTTTTTTAAATGATACTTGTATCACAGACATGTAGGAGAATGTCCTTGTTCTTTGAAGATATACCTTGAAGCATCTTAGGCATGAAGGGTCACGACATCTACAACTAATTCAAACTGGCTCAGAAAAAATTATATAAACCCAGGTATATAGAAAGAGATTACAGAAAAGTGGCAAAATGTTAGAATTGGTGAAGGGTATACAGGTGGTCATTATACTATGCCTGCAACTTTTCTGAAGGTTTGACATTTTTTAAGAAAACTACAATATGTACAGCTAAGGGTTTTGTTTTTGTTTGTTTGTGGTGTTTTTGGTCAGGAAGATTGGCTCTGAGCTAACATCCACTGCCAATCTTCCTTTTTTTTTCTTCTTTTCTCCCCAAAGCCCCAGCACATAGTTGTACATCCTACTTGTAGGTCCTTAGATTCTTCCGTGTGGGACACCGCCTCAACACGGCTTGATGAGCACTGTGTAAGCCCGTGCCCAGGATACAAACTGGCAAACCCCGGGCTGCCAGAGAAGAGCACACAAACCTAAGCACTACACCACCAGACCGCCCCCCAGCTAAGTCTTTTCATGGAGAGACATTAAAGTGAAATTATCCAGGAGGATATAGAAAATTACTGAGAACCAACATAACTACCAAAAGTGGTATAAAATAGTGTATTCTTGCAACTTCTGCAGGAAAAAAAAAAAGGATCCAAAATCCATTCATTTTGTTAAATATCCTTGGATATCATGTACCCAGCACTATGCTGGCTGCCGGGAACATACAAGTTCCTTCCCTTATGCAACTTACACTTTTAGTCAGGGGACAGTAAAGATTTTATATATTAAAAAAATTTATAGATATAAATATGTTTGTTTACATTTATTAATATATATATATACTTTTTGGTGGGGAAGAGTCACCCTAACAGCTGTTGCCAATGTTATTTTTTTTTCCCTTCCCCAAAGCCCCAATACATAGTTGCATATTTTAGTTGTAGGTAGGCCTTTCTAGTTCTTCTATGTAACCTGCCGCCACAGCATGGTAACTGACAGATGAGTCGGTGTGGTTCTGCACCTGGGAACCAAACCCAGGCTACTGAAGAGGGAGTGCCAAACTTTAACCACTAGGCCATCAGGGCTGGCTCTATAAATATATTTAATATAAAAATATTTATTAAAATAAAAACATATATTTGTGTAAAGAAATTTTATATATATATATATATAAGAACATAAATCAGATGGTGTTGGAAATGCAGGAGGGGAGGGGCAGGGAGTGTACTGCCGTATTTCCAAGATGATCCAAAAGGCCTCATTGATAAGGTGACATTTGAGCAGTTACCTGAAGGAAGTGAGGGAGCAAATTATGTGGCTATGTGGGGAAAGCATGGCCCTGATAAAGAAGTTGTTGGCATGCTAGAGGAACAGCAAGGCAACCACAGTGTCTGGGGCAGGGAGAATGGGAGGAAACTGTAGGTGGTGACAGTGATGGGAGATGACCATACAGGGCCATACGGCCCCCTTTTAGGACTTTCAGCTTTTACACTGAGCAAGATGGAAAGAGGGCTGCGAGCAGAGGAATAACATGAACTTGTTCACATTTCAAAAGGATCGCTCGGATGCTATGGTGAGAACAGACTGTAGAAAGGCAAGTGTGGATAGAGAGAGACCAGTTACAAAAACAAAAAACACAAAGCAAACAAAAACAGATGACACAGGTGATGATGACTTGGTTGTAGGGATGGGGACTCGTAGTTGGATGCTGGGCAGTTTATAAAGGTAGAGACAATGTGATTTGTTGACAGACTGGGTATGGGGCATGAGGAAGAAGATTCAAGGAAAACGCCAATGTTTTAGGCCCAAGCAGATGGAAGGATGGGGTTGCCAGTGATATGTGCAGGAAAGACTGAGCAGCCCACGGAGTTTGGCTTTAGCATGTTTAGTTTGAGATACCCATTAGATATTCAGGTAAGGATGAAGAGGCAGTTGAATATAGATCGGGAATTAGAAGAGAAGTTTGGGCTGGCGATATGGACTTAGTGTTTAGATGGTTTTTACAGGCATAAGACCGGATGAAAGAGGTGTGAGGATCGAGCTGTGGGACACCCTAACATGAGGAGCTGGGGAAGGATGGAAGAACCGGCCAAGCAGACCAAGAGGAGCCGCCAGTGAGGTGGGAGAAGAGCCCAAAGACAGCAGTGTCCTGGCCACGCTATTACACGTGAACTAAAGCCTGTTTAAAATTTCAGAAACTGAATGCCACAACTAGAAGGACCCACAACTAAGATACACAACTGTCTACTGGGGGGGTTTGGGGAGATGAAGCAGGAAAAAAAAATTTTCAGAAACTGAAAAAATACTGTTTATTCTTTTAGGGAGTGTATAGTTAAATACTCTATAAGTATATACTTCATGGTGACTAATAGCAATCAGAAATTGTAATTATATATTTTCCCAAACACCTAATATTGTAAAATATTAGGGATTTCAACTAACACAAATGAAGGAATTGGCTTAAAAAAAAAAAAGATGAAAAATTCTGAACTCAATAAAACTGATCCTTTGGAGGGATACAGGCTTTGGAGGGATACTTGACCTTTTCTAAAGCCCTCTGTATAGGTTAGGATCCCTCAGGCAGGTCTGGGCAGTAACCTAGACAGCTACTTAGCAATTACTGTAAATGCCTCATTTCTGCTCCTGGAATTTTTCCCTCGGGCTAATGCGTAGTCAAAGGATGAAAGCAAACTGAAGTCTTCACACCACCTCAATAGTTCCCAGTCCCCAATGGAGAAGATGGTAAATAGTGGATTCTAAAACTGGCCAGGGGATACTTCAACTATCTAATCTTTTTTTCTATTAAATGAGGGCAGCAATAGGATTCAAAAAAAAACCTGTTAATGGGGGGCTGGCCTGGTGGCATAGTGGTTAAGTTCGCATGCTCTGCTTTGGTGGCCCAGGGTTCACAGGTTCAGATCCTGGGTGCGGTCCTAGGACAGCACATCAAGCCACACTGTGGTGGCATCCCACATAAAGTAAAGGAAGATTGGCACAGAGGCTAGCTCAGTGACAATCTTCCTCAAGCATAAAGAGGAAGATTGGTAACAGCTGTTAGCTCAGGGCCAATCTTCCTCACAAGAAAAAAACAAACTGTTAATGGATTTTAAAACTTGCTTTCATCATTTAAAAATATCCTCATTAAAAATTCAATTTTAAGACTCTCTTAAGAGAGCTAACGCATCAATGTCCTTGAGATAGGGCTCTCAGGTAGTGCAATTTCAGACAACACAGAGGGAGAGCTCACATCTCATACATAAACAACACAGAACACCACTGCATTTTCAGAAACTAATCAATCAGATATCATAAATGTTAATAAGAGGGCCCTAATCAAATTCTTATGTGTGACATTGCCCATCTTACTACTTCTTCTAGCACAGTGAATTAAAAGCTACAGTAACCTGACATTTCTTTCTGTGAAAAACTAATTCACATTGATTTTTAATTTAGCAAAGTTATGCCTCTGATCCAACAAGAATTAAAGATCTAGTCCACCCAAAGAAGAAAGAACATGTTAATGTAGCCTAATGGAAAAAGGTTTATTCTTCCTCTTCTTTGGAAGCTACAAATGAGTGTACTAATTTGCAGATATAAATAATTGATGCAACTAAGAAAGAACCCTGTTGTCCATTTCCACCTGGACCTGGTCACAGGACTGCATCTCTGCATTGTGATTTCTCTAAAACGAAAGCTACAGTGACACTGACTCTCTCTTCAAGCAGCTCTATTACTACAGAGGCCTGCAGAACCGACCATTCTGTCATTAGCATGGTCCTAGGTACTTCCTATATCTTACAAGAAACTTTCTGATTTTAAAGACATGAGCCCAACAAACACTTTCCCCCAGCTTCAGAACTTCCTTGGATTGTAGAACTTATATATTACAATCAAAATTTTTAAAGTCCTCTTTCTGAAAAGCAAATCCTATTCTCCAAAACTCTTATGTAATTCCAGAAATGTTTCCTCGAGGTGAAAAAAATATCAAGAACTTGGCCTTCAATCACTAGTGAAAATTGCAGAATTAAGTCTTTTTTTCAAAAAAGAATTGGGGTCTTAAGGTATAGGAACATTTCCCTATTTCAGCATTTCTCACTTCCCAAGACTCTCCCCTTCCCCATTAGAAGAGTTTCCCAGCTTTAGAGACTCCGTCACACTTCCAGCTCTAATTTAATTTAGGAGCTCAGTTTGTATCGCATTTTCACACATCACCAGTAAACATGCTCCCACCTAAAAACTATCTTAGGACACAAACCCTTAAAAAAAAAGCATCATACTTTTCCATTTTGCAAATTAGATACTCTTAACATGTTTACTTAAAATGAATGAGACCTGTCATTTAGCCAGATCACAACTCAGAATATTCACATGACCACAGGGCGTGGGTGATGTTTCACCCATTAGTCATGGCTGTCTCCCATGTTTGCTTTGTTCCTACAGCCAAAAATGGTAATGAGCTCTCCCATTAATCCTTTCCCCCCATACCATCTCTAAACTGGAATGGTCTCCTACAAAGAAAACACAAATTTTCTTGACAGCTATGAAAGTGACAACTACCGTCTCTAAGATAATCATGATTACCAATTTGCCAATATGTGTGAGAAAAATACAGAAAATATGTACTGAACTTTGAGACAATAAAGAATATCATGGTTTTGTTGATGCCCAATGAGTTTTGTGAGCTGTCATCTTTATTTCAAGGCTATTTCACATGGTCAGTGTTCCTTATAAACATCCAAATCATAGTCTACTTTAGTACACTTCAATTCTATTTACCTATACTAACCCTTGGTTTTTATCATATCCAACAATTTATTAACTGACATGAAGTTAAGTTCTGCAGGACCTATATAACTTTGAACTTAACCCTGTGGTTTTATATTCACTATACAGTGGATTCATAAACAATGAAATACAATTACCTAGATACTTTATCACCACTTCAAGCACAAAGATGGTATGTTATTAACTAGCTTTCACCTTAAAGGAAACTCTAACACACAACCAAAAACAAAGTTTATGGGGGCCAGCCCACTGGCATAGTGGTTAAATTTGCATGCTCTGCTTCAGCAGCCCAGGGTTCGCCAGTTTGGATCCCAGGTGCCGACCTACGCCCCACTTATCAAGCCATGCTGTGGCAGGCATCCCACATATAAAATGGAGGAAGATGGGCACAGATGTTAGCTCAGGGTTAATCTTCCTTACCAAAAAAATAAATAAAATAAATAAAGTTTAGCACTTCTAACATTGGATTTTCTAAACTCCAGAGAAGAAAGACCCAACAAGCATGAAAGCACCATCCATGCACATTGAGATAATGCAACAACATACTCAGAAACTTTTTCAGATTTGCATTAACAGTTTCTGCTTAATCCATTTAATATAATCTGAGTATATCCCATCTCCCAATATTGGAATACTGGGCCTCAGTGTGCGTGTGAGAGATCCAGTCAGTTGACTTTTGGAGTCAATATTCCAGAATTAGATGCCTAGACACTAGCACACAATACCAACAGGCTGTGTGAATCAACATGTCCACACCTTTGCCCAAGTCTAGCAGCTTTTAGGTCATCCCAAATGCTCCCTTTGTCTCTCTACACTGGATTCACATGCCGCAAAAGCTCCAACAGGTGAGAATGCAGAATTTGTCAGTTTACTTGGTTAGGTTTTTCACATTAGGGTTCAAATTCAGATTAATGCATAATTATACACACATATATTCAATGTATCAACACTTCAAAAACCTCTAATTCTAATGAAAGGTACTTTGAAAACTGATTAAAGCAAGAAAGAACCTATTTGAACACTAAGAAGAATCTAGAATTGCAAATTAAGTATAATTAACATAACATTTATATGAGGCAGGACTTTCATACAGATCTTCAGAAAAACCCAGACTCTTATCTGTGTGCAGAGTGCATGAGGGGCTCGGAGCCAGATGGCCTGGGTTTTAAGCACGGCTCTACCACCTACTATGTGACTTGGGGCAGGTTTCTCAACTTCTGACTTCTCAACTATATACGCAGATCATTAAAAGTGTCTACCCAGCAGCAGAACCAGGCTTTGAGGAGCTGGAGCTTGTAGAGTGGGTAGTCATTTGCAAAGACATGATTATAAGAACCCAGAGCTAGGCCCTTCCCCAAGTTTGGCAGTGGCCATGCAAGTGAAGACTAGCTACACAGTAAATCCACCTCTGTACCTACCCCAGAAGCTTGTTACAGGGATTAAATGAGATAATACACGTAAAGTACTCAGCGAGCTCTGTAAACTTGACCATCGTTATTATTAACGAAACAAAATTATACAAGAGAGCAAACGGGTGGTCTAAGCCCATTCACTTTATCAGAAACTGCCAAAGCAAAGGAAACAGGGTTCTTTGAAACAAACTGTTTGGGGGCCAGATAGAATATTTATTTACACAGCAAGTTACCATTCATAAAGACTGAAAATACCCATATTGGGGGCAGGGGGGAATTACCACAAAGGTTTTGATGTCTTCCTGTAAATAACTTACATAACTAAACTTAGACTCCAAATGCCTCTCAGCGGCTCCGACTAGGAAGTACCTCAAGTTGTGAATTGAAAAGGCGACCCAAGCAATCACGCAACTGGCTCCAAACATAAACATGAATGCAAGGAAGTCTCCTAATATGCCAGAGTCTCTGAAACCCCAGCTGTTAAGTCTTGTATTATTCTAAGAGACAATCTAGTGACGGAGAATAGGAGCAAAACTGCCATTTCTCTGTGATTTATAGTTTTGAGGTGATGCTAACTTGCATCTGTGTGCATTCTCTCTTCTCTCTCTTTTCCTCCGAGTCTCCTCTCATCCCCATTCCAGCCAGATGTTAACAGCACATTTGCCACTTTAGGGGAGAAAGGCTGAAACATTTACCATTAAATCAACATTTCTTCGAGAATTAGATCCAAATCCATCCCAAGTCACCTAAGATATATTTAGCTGCCTCAAATCCCCAGATTACAAATAATGTTCAATCCTAACTACTATGAAATTTGTCAGACTAACAGATGGCCTACGAGGACCCCAAATGTCAGAACCAATTCTGCTCATCTGATCATCCCCTGCTCCCAAACAGAAAAGAATTCACAGATGGGGAAACCCTGGAGAAAAAGAATAGAGAGACAAAAATGTATATGCTAGAGAATAAGTTCTTCCACTCTCTACCACTAAGGGTTGGGGGAAATGTGCTGAGCCACTTGTCATTAATATAGGGTTTAAACTGAAAGACCCATTCTGACCAGCACCTAAAGGAATAATTTTTGTTGACTCACTGAATTTAGTGGCACTGACTTACTTTCAGGAACATTGTGATAGTTCATGAAAATGAAATTGCCTAATCATTGCTTTGATGATGAAAGGCATTTAAACACATAAAGAAACCTATTATATAATATACTGCCATAATATTGAAAATTACTTTCAAATAAAGCTGCTACTTTGATCCATGGTCACTTCCAACATTTAGCATACATGAGATGAATTCTTCGCATTGACTCGCGTTACTAGAAGAAGTCTGAAATCTCATATAAATATATATTTAAATAAAATCAAGTGTTAGGATCCTGCCAAGAAGAGGAGGCCTCTGAGAGCAACACTCAATAATAAAATACAATTAAGCTTACCAATTTCTTCCTCTGTGAAATGTGACTGGAAGCAGCAACTCTGCATCAGATCAGGGGAGAGGAAGATACTGAAGGACCATATGATGCTTTAGGATGCCAGGGCAGGTTCCCCTAGATGGGCTTTATACAAAACCAAAATCCCTGAAGAAAAGGTCTCTATCTCTATGCATAGTTTTAAATTTTCCTTCAAAAAGATAGAAAAACAGAAAGCTGTACTGAGCACAGATATTAAATATAGAAAACAACCAGGGTTAAAATAGTACTCTTCTTCCTGCTCGTTTCCTCAAGGAAACTCACAGCCCCACCCAGCCTTGTGCATAATAGTATACTTCTTCATGGATCCCGGATATGCAGACTACAAATAAAACATAAGCTGCTAAAAGCAGCTCCAGGTTCCTTGCAGAATGACGAACCCTTAGGTTCCAGCAATTCAGTACAAAGATACATGAAAGAGACATAAATGCCTTATAAAAGGAGGTAAAACCAGGGGCTTGATCCAATTAGTCAGAATTCTTGAGCCCCGAGCCACAGATATAGATGGTAACCTCATTCTCTGGTTAACTTCCAACTACATATTACTACCAACAATAATTGTTGAGCTGTGCCCAGTGGATTTTCTGTAACTGTTTAGGGGTGAGATGACTCTGTTCTCAGAGCCGCCCAAGAGGAAAGGTGTCATATAAACTTTAAATGCTTCCACAATAAAAATGCGCTCTACTTAAAAATATCAATTTAGGGAACAACACAAAACTCGCCCCATCCTTCTTTTCACTTCATCTTTTGGGTTCTTCGAAAGTATGATTTCAGTACACATGAGAAACGAATCAAAGAGGAATTTTCCTCTAAATAAAAACATCAGCTTCCTTACTGACTCAGATTCCAATAACCAAACAGACACATACCACGCTACTTCCCAAAAGAAATTCCCAGATAAATTTAAATCTGATTTGGCGATGCAAGTGGATTAGTTTCTTCAACCCACTTAATGTGAGAAAAGTAAATGCTCCACAGAGAAAAGGTATATTTAAATGGAATTTAGCACTTGAAAAATAAAAAGACCCAATTATACTTAGAGGAACTGAGGAGAGGCAGTACAATAAAACGGTGAATGTGAATTTAACAGTCTTGCCGTCTGAGGGCAGAGGGCCGGGGAGACTCTCCTGACCTCCGCCCTTTCCACGATAAAACTACACAAGGAGATTCAGAGCTGGGAGAAGCGTATCTTCACTTAAGGAGTAAGGAAGTTTCTTTGACTGGGCATGATTTCTTCTGTGGAGAAATCATTTTGATAAAAAGACTTTCAGACCTACATTCCTCCAGGAAACAAAACCATTTTGCGGGGACATCCTTTTACTTCCACGCTATATCCAGCTTTATAGCTCCAACTTTGATAACCATAAGAACTTCGGGAGTCCAGAAGACCAAGGCAGCTTTAGTGATGATCCTGCTACACGTCTTTGGTTTCCTAACCTAAGTAGGCTAGACTTCCCTGTGTTCATGTCAGACTTGGGTACTTCAAAGGCGGGGATTCTGTGACAGGGAAAGACACTGGCTGCACTATCCCCTTTTCAGGCTTTTCTGATCCACACAACTAAGCCATGCTTAGTTGAAATGACATTGCTGCATTTACCGCATAAACCAAGAAGGACACCAATAATCTGGAGTGCAAATTTCAACAAATCCTAGAGATGCTGGCGGCAGACAGGCTTGCCAGGCCCATGGGGAGGCAATGTAGTGATCAGGAGCACAGGCTCTGGAACCAGACTCTCATGCTTAAATCTCGGCTGTGTCACTTACTGGCTATATGACTTTGGATAAGTTATTTAGTTTTTCTGTCTCTGCCTCCTCATCTGAAAAATGGGGATTATTACAACTGGGGTTGTTGAGATAGTTTAGGATTCATTATGTCAATGAATTACAAAGTGCTTAGGATGATGCCAGGCATATGGTTAAGTGCTATATAATGTTTGCTTCATTATTAGTGTCACCAACTACAAATAGTATAATTTCCAAGTGAGGCACTCTGAGGACCAGCAAAAGAACATTAAGGTTGAGCCAGCCCTGATGGCCTAGTGGTTAAATTTTGGTGTGTACCATTTCAGCAGCCTGGGTTCAGTTCCCAGGTGTGGAACCACATCACTCGTCTCTCAGTAGCCATGTTGTGGTGGCAGCTCACATAGAAGAACCAGAAGGACTTACAACTAGATTATATAACTATGTACCGGGGATTTGGGGAGGAAAAGAAAAAGAACATTAAGGTCAACACCAAGCTTAGGGCAGAGCAGATGAAGAGTGAGATGAACACTCTGAGAAGAGAACCCAGGTCTCTCTGTGAGCTGATCCAACATATGTTCACAGGGACGGCGTGGGTGCTGGCTCGGAGGCTGGGCCAGGAGTGTGTTCCCATAGGGTCAACACCAGACAGACTGCTCTCCTTTCTTCCTCAACTGAATTCATAATGAGGTTTAAAAAATAAGAAATCAGAATGTATATATTAAGAGAAAAGTAATTAGACCTTGAAATTAAGTTGTATTCACTCTGACGAAATTTTTAAAAATTGGGAAAGAAAGTGGTAAAGGAAGCTCCTGATGTACTGAAAGCCTTCGGGGTATTCATTAATACTTGCTAATTGACTGAACTTGCCTGTTCAAAGAAAACTTGGAAACGTAGACGCCTCCAGGGAACAAATCTTGGAGTGTACAGTTCACTACGTATCTTGCTTCTTAACAGTAGCCATAGAATACAGTTCACATTTAAGTTAAATATTTAATTGGTATAAATATACAGTTGAGACACTGAAGTGAAAATAAGAACATTTTATTCCTAATTTTTAACGGGTACAATTTTGGCCATTATGTTTAAAGCTAACGCCACAGAAATTTCCAAGTTTCACAGCTCAAAGATATTTCAATACGATTTAGGTATTTTCACTGACATCACGTACCACGTGACGGGGAAATAAACAGGCATGTTCCATGAAAAGCAAATACAAACTGCTTCCACTGCTCATTTATCTTAATGTTCTTAAAATATTTTTATGGAAAAACCCAATAATAAAATTGCAAACTAGGAAAACTGGAGCCTCTAGGTTTAGGAGGTCATAAAATTACCTAATCTTATTTCTGCCCAAAAAAAATCCAAGTCAAGTTCAAATCTACAGAAGAGTCATTTATATTAAAAAGATAGCTGTCCACCAGTGAGCCAGGGGGGAAAATACAGAGGCTTCAGGTCTAAAGTAAGGAAGAGAGTAAGAATCACTTATATTTCACAGAAAGCACAGGCACACACATGTTTGAGAAATAAAACTGGCCTTCCTCATCTAACAGTCTCAGCTCTACTGTAATTTCTGACTGATTCAGAAACTTCCAAGGCTCTCAAAACCAAGACAGACAGGAGTTTTGATGTGTGTTGGCTGGATGCAAAATATTGCTGGTGATTTAATTTCTTCTAAGGCAAGAGCAGTAAAAAACAATCAGAGTTGTCTCATGCTTGAAGTATCAGAATTGAATTATTTTTCAGCAACAGCAGAGAAATAATTTCCATGAATTGAGTATGATGGGGGGGGCAGGTAAAAACTCAAGTAGTAAATTCAGAGAAGGAAGGATGTGTGCATTGTGGATTTTCCCTCCTTCAACAATAATGGAGAGTTCAAATATTTCTGGCTGTTAGACTTGTATCAGGCAGAATACATCAAGAATGCAGCTATATTTGGCTTCCCACATGGCATAAGCAACAGACACAGCAATACACACTCAGACTCACAGCTACTTAAATTCAGAAAGAAGGCGATGCAAGAATTACAAAGCTTTGGGGTTGGGGGTACCTGGGTAGTTTAGAATACAAAATATCAACTTATGTCTCAGCGCCCATCACTGCCTATTGAGGTAGACATTCTTAAACGAGTCTGATGAGTTTTTGGCAATTCTAGAAACGACAATAACTTTTGGAAAAAAAATTTTTCCTATTTTGTAAACAAAGCAATTATATCACTGAAAACTGGAAAATGAAGAGAAAAACACCACCTACAACATCACTATCCACAACTAATTGTTAGCATTTTGTATATTTCATTCCAGTCGGTTTTTTTCTATTTCGTATTTTTCTAATTTGGCAGTAAACATGATAAGAAACAAAAAACCAAGTCTTGCATCTTATCCTCTCTTCCCAAAAAACTCTCCACTAAAGCTGTTAAAACAAAACAACCCAGTAACTTAAACTAAACCAAATTTTGCTCACAGATTTCTCCCAACTTTAAGGTTTTGTGGTGGTGGTTGGTTGGTTGTTTTTAATTCAAAAAACAAAGGCTGTTAATGCTAAGAGTTAAAAGTATAGACAAAGAGCCAGGAGATGAGGAAAAACTGTCAGCACATTCAAGAACTCAGGGGACTAGTCAGTGATCGTCTTCCAACACCCCAATGAGGTGCAGGGAGCACGCAATCCCTTCCTTACGTTGGTTTGCCTCAGAGTCTCACGGTGATGCCATATGGCAGCGGAAAAGACTTGGGGTCTCAAATTTATAACAAAGTCCTAGTTCCAATTTTTGTAAAATGATCGTTTCGAACTTAAAACACCTTTTCCAGGAAAATAGTACAAGCAAGGGGTTGTGGCCTATTTCTAGTTTACTCTGCAAAATCTATTTAATCCATGTAGTTTAAACCAAAAGTCTCAAAGATAATTGTGACAATTCATTGGAGTATGGGAAGAATATTCACCTGTTTATTTCTCACCTTGTCCTTTAATGCCTAGTTTATGTTTTATAAGATAACAATTAATACAGTAGGAAAAGTATTTAATTTCTAAATACACAGAAACTGGCAAGACAATCTGTAAAAGCTCCAACTTCTTATTTTTTTATACAGAAAAGTTTGGAGACCATTAATTTATACAGTAACACCAGCATCTCTCTTGTTTGCTACCATATTGAAAACAACATCTCTTTATAAAAACATGTTCCGTGTTTCAACTGGGACAGCCCCAAGAATAAATCTGTCACTGGAACATGCCACTACACTCTGGGTCTCTTTCAGACACAAACTGAGTAATGGGAATTTGGAATCCCAGAATAGGAGCTCTGAGAGGAAGCAAACCCGCTCCGTTTCTCCAGGGGGACTCCCATGAAGCAGTGGTTCTTAATCTCCTTCCATTTTAACCCCTTCTTAATCTGATAAATGGAATGGACCTTCTCTTCATACATTTTCAGGGGTTTGATTGATGTACCTGCCGAAACCTATTCACGGATTCCTAGGAACATGATCCCAGGAAGCAGAACGTGGGCTCCGCCACAACTAGAAAGCACCTCAGTTGTAAAGTCGAGATGGGGATGGCGACTTAAGGTCTGATACATCAAAATGTGGCACATTTGTGGCAAGATCTCCAGTGGGAAATGGCTTGTGTGGATGGTGCCTAAATCTGGGATGCTCATCTTAGTCAACCATGGTGCATACAGACACTCATCTGTCATACACACATTTTTCGTCTGTCAGATTTCCCACTGTGAACTGCCAACTCCCCTCTGGGTCAAATCCAGTCATCACAGAAGACAGACTCCTGGTTCTGTGCCAGGTGCTACCGGTTTCTGATCATTACCTGGCCTCCTATTTCCAATTCAGTTTAGGTGATTGATTCTCCACATAGAGCCCAGGTCGAGCTTTAAGACACAAATCTGATCAGATCATTCATTACATCATTTGTATCCTCCCAATGGCTCCTTTCTGTCTACTTTAAAACGTCCAAATCCTGCTCCTTTCTGGTTTCCTGCTCTGCAGATCAAACCTTCACGAGTGACTGTACTTTCCACATACAAAGCAGAAAGTGGCGGGGGCTGTTGTTATTGCCCACCCTGTTCCTTTTGGGAAAACCTTCTCTCTTTTCTATGTGGTTGCCAGCAGGCTACTGCCTGAGGAAAGACAGTCATAATATCCTTTCCCCAGCATAGTGACTGGCCTGGGGTTTGAACTTGACCCAAGTGAGTCTTCCCTGAGGTCAATATGCACAAGAACAATTCATAGAAGGGGAGAGAGTGAGGCACAAACATAACATCTGCACCTCTGGATCTAGGCATGCGTAAAGTCACTCCCAGACTTAGAAATTTTATGAGCTAATTTTGTTGTTTTTTTAAAGCTAATCTGGAATAGGTTTCTAAACTTTCAACTGAAATAATCCTAGCACTTAGACCATATTGAACTGACCTGCCTTGACAGATATGTAGACTGCTTATGCATAAGGCTACAGGAGTAAATAAATATGTCCAGATCACTCAACTCAACAGGACGTAAGTACCTCACATGATCTATGATTTCCGCTGTCTAGTTTACATAGCTTAACTACACTGAATCTTTCCCTCTTTCCTCTAATATGGTTTAATAGGTCAGTGGGACCATTTACAGTGAGGATAGTTTCAAAGGAGACTCCTCGGACATCACATTTCCCTTCCTCAGAAAGTCTAATGCTAATTAAAACAGAGTTTCCAGCCCTCTAGCCTCTGCTCAACAGAGAGCAAACCGGGAGATTTCATTCACACAGTTAACACACCAGCTGCCACGGAAGAGCAGATGGGAGTTTGCATTACACCCAACCGGAATCTGTGCTCCAGGAACCAGATCCTCAGGACCAGAAGAGCTGAGAACGGCAGCGGCCCCCACGCTCCACTTTACAGATAAGGCAAAGGTATTTCACAGGGATTTCAGTTCCTGTGGGCTTGAGAGTCTCCAGGTCCAGATGAAAGAGCCCTGAGTGAGAGATACACAGCTTTTACACAAGCTGCCCCCTCCCCTTCCACCATTTGCACTGAGAATCGCAGAATGTTTACCCTAAAAGGCGCTTCAGTGACCAGACCCTTTCACAAAATAAGAACTAGGCCCTGGGGTTGGGGGGGTGGGAGTATTCAAATCAGAGCGCTGCAGAGTTAGGTGGGAAGTTGCCTGTGTCCCAGTCCCACAACACTGCTCCTCCAGGACATCGTGCAGCCTCTAGGACACAAGCGCCAGTATACTGCCGTATTCTTTGGTTGCCCTATAAATTGGTTGAATCAGAAACTGAGTTGGGGCCGACCCCATGGTCAAGTGGTTAAGTTTGCACACTCTTCTTCGGCAGCCCAGGGTTTCACCAGTTTGGATCCTTGGCACGGACATAGCACTACCCATCAAGTCATGCTAAGGCGGTGTCCCATGTAGCAGAGCTAAAAGGACCTACAGCTAGAATACACAACTATGTACTGGGAGGGCTTTGGGAAAAGAAGAAAAAAAAAAAGAAACTGAGCAATATCAATAAGTCATTTAGAAATCTCTTTAATTTCATAGTAATAATAGGGTCTGAATTATATGACATTGATATAACCGCGCAGAAACTCAACTAACTTCTAGTCTTTTCTTTTGAATGTAATAATATAGGCCTCTAGTTAAACGTAGCAGATTGACCACAGGCTATTTACCTCTCCTTTCCAAAACCACCAAAATGATGGCAAAAAAAAAAAAAAAAAAAAATTAAGAAATAGAGGAGGACAAGGGAATAGGAGGGAAGACAACAGAGGAGTAATCACAACAAATTTGGGAAGACAGAGCAGACAGAGTGATGCCTGACCAACGTCCTCAACCCTGCTGGAGCCTAAAGAACCTCCAGAGGGGATGTCAAGAATAATCTGCCCTCACAAAAACCCAAAGAGGTTCCAGTTTGGAGACACTGCATACCATGGAGGACAGAAATGAGACATGAGAGTGGAAACTGGGAGACTGTCTGAAAATTTATTTGGAAAGAGACTGGACCCCCAAGTCTTGGCCTTAATCCTTCACAGGCACAGAACTAGTGTCTTTCCACCTTGACGACCTTTCCTAAACAAGAGAGAACCCTGGACAAAGCAAGGTATTAGGATTACAGACCTCAGGCACTATAGGCAACACAAGTGAGGCTTGGATTGAGGGGGGGGGAGATACTAAAAAATATGCATTCTGAGCCATGGGACTCAATTGCTCCTTTCCTTCTCCAAAGCTTTGTTCCTCCAAATGTAAGAAGCCAAGCAGAGACCCCCAAAGTAGGAGATTAAAGGAGTCTTCTCTGGACAAGCTGAGAAAAGGTCTCAGTATTGTATAGACATTCAGATTGGCACAATAGATGGCTCCAAAGCCCACTTATTGGCCAGTCCACCCACTGCCACAGTGCTTCCAATCAGCTTTTTCACATTCTTTTAAATAGGAGCAGATGACCAAGAGCACCACACATTTGAGGAACTACTCCAATAGAAAAGAGAGACCTAGTCAAATAATATGGTATAAAATGAAAACTCGCTTGTAAACCACATTAATTTTCTTCCATGGCCCATTACCCCTTACCAGTGCTAACCCAATGCCCCACCACAGCCATATTTGGCAGTAGGCCAATATACATGGTATATCTGGATTCATTCACAATATTCTAGGTGTCAAGGTATTAACAGTTTCTTCCAGGATATCATTTAAGTTCCTGTGTGTCAGGTGACAGCTAGGCTGAGAGATTACACTTGGTGGAGAGGCCTTCCCTGGCATGTCACAAGGCATCCATTCTGGCTTATTCAATACTTATTCAAGTCACTGATAAGTATGTCAAGGGTATGGTTCTCAAAGTTCTAGATGACATCACTCTAGGAGGGACAGCCAAAACATAAGCTGATAGAACCAGGATCCCACCCAAACAGAATTTGAAATGATGCAGAATAAAGGGCAAAATTGACTGGATCAAAAATTGTCTTATATTCTTGTTTTAAAAAAGCTATACAAATAGAAAGAGATATGAATTAATAACATTTAATTATTAAGAAATTTTAAAAAACACAACTTCAAGAATCTGAGTTTCCTACACATTCAGTGACTCTTCTATGAAACAGCTGCCCAAAAGACTAATACCATCTTAGATGGCAGCAGGAGAAGTAGAGTGCCCAGGACACTGGGGGATTTTCTGTGTACCAGGACTGCACAGCTGGACCTGGCTGAGGTGATTTATAGACAGTGCACATCAAGAGGGTGGTGAACAGGGCAGAACATGACCACAGAAGTATAACCAGACCGATACGGCTCAAGACTATGCAGGATGAGGAGTCACTGTTATGGAAAACTGAGAAAGTGAAGCTGTGACTTCACAAAACAGTAACAAGGGTCAGATAAGACTAAGACACGTGACCAAGTACTGGCATGCAGGAATCGGTGGCACCAAGAGTTTCCACTCCCCATTCAGACTAAGATCATCAAATAAGCCCAGTTCACAGTGAGCTGCCATGGAGGGAAACTCTTCTGTTTCATCAATTACTTATTTTAAAAACTTAAGCCCAAACATCAAGTTAAGTGGTCTACTGAATTCTGAAACTAACAACCATACCCTCCCTCTACATTCCATATCTTACAATCAACATATTCTAGAAGCCCAGGTCTAAAACCGCCTGTCTATAACCATGTTTTCCCTTTTCTTTCTCTTTTTAATGAATGGTATCAAGTGCTGGCATGATCTAGAATTTTATAGCAGTTACACCAGCCCGTTTCTGGTAAGGAAACATCAACACAGATAAATGGAAGGTAAAGAAAAGGCTATTTTATTAAAAGAAACAATTATTAACTCACATGGCAGCTTTGACAGATATAGCATACTTGTGAGAGCCAAACCTTGGTTTCTGGAAAACAACTCAAAAGTGTTGGTCACATCTGCTTTTTTAATTCTTCTTCCTATGCAAAAACTATCACTGGCTTCCTCTGACTCCTGAACTAAGTTACCAACACCAGTCTGGCACTCAAGGCCTTGGCAATGGAGCTCATGGCTCCCAGCCCAGCTCTCAGCGCTGCCCTATGTTCACCCCATGTTGAAGCCAAGCAACAACATGTGTTTCTCAGCACATCCAGCATTTCTCTTATCTCCTCTCCTTGCTTCAGGCTCTATTACCATCTTCCTCTGCTTTTCCCACCCATCCAACACCCAGCTTGACCTAGATTTGAATTCTATGCATGGTGCTATGCAATGGATTAGAACACGAAATACCCAGCAACTGTAAGCAGATAACAGGATCTGAGTCTACAGTACAGGCAAAGTAAAAATACAAAAATCTGGCTGTTTCTTTTAAACGGAGATGTCAAAATTATCTAAATCTAAATAATTGATTATGACAGATATTACCTAATAAACAAATTTCTAAATAGGAATATGCCTCTATCATCCTCAAATTGTGTTGTAATGTGAATACAATTATTGGCTTCAGTTACTCATACACTTTTAATAACACATGGAATGATCATCTATATTTCCATGAAATAGATATATAAAATAAATGCCCACAGTTAAGTAATCTACAAGTAGACTGAAAGCCCATAGGAATAAACATAATGTATTTTGATCTTCCAATAGTTATACTTTGAGTAAATGGAGGAAATACCCCCAAATTATATCATACTGGATATAATCTCTGGAATTGGAGGGAGAATGTGTTTAACATCTGCTCTGAAGTTTCGCCTATACATTATGAAACTTTAGACATCTCAGCTTAAAAAAAAGCCTTAAATAACATTTCTAAATACATTTTGGCTACTAGGAATATCTCTTGTGACTGAGAATTTACTTAGTCTGAAAGATGAAATGTCAGACTCCAAAAGGAAGGAAACAAAATTAGTGCAAATGCATACCCACTCTTCTACTGGAGAAATGATTTCACTAAGTAAGTTTACCGAGTTCTACTCTTGGAGGCTGGTAGTAAAGACAGCTAAAGAATGGGAAGAGATGCCTCCCTAAAGTAATTAGAAAAATAATGTTTCTTTGCCTTTACACTATCCCTAAACACCACACCTATATATTCTTATCCGTACAACACTCCCCAAATATATATGAAATATAAGTCCACTGTGACAATAAACTTGTCAGATAAAATCTGAGCTTCTCCATTGTTGTTCAACCAGCAATGCTGCCTACAAGTAAATAAAAATTAGTATTGATCAGTCAATGTGGATTAAAAAAAAATAACCACGTCAATTTGTTATATTTAATCATCTGGGTAGCTCTTGCATCTGGAAAGCACATAAAAAGTTTTTTTCCCATGGAGGTTCAAAACCCACTGACCCTTGAGGACCAAACCAAAGAAATCTCTTGTGTCCTCTCTTTTGTGTTGTCCAAGTCATCTGATTTTTTCACCCATTTTAAGTTGATTAAATTAAATGTGCTGAAGGCATCAGCAATCTAACTAGTGAGAGACGGGTTAGCAGAGTAGAATTCAGCCCTTGCCACAGCATCTTTGGAGCTAGCAAGGACATAGGCCAACAAGAAGAGTACCACCAGGATAATAGCTGGTTTGGAATACAGGGTAAGAAACAAGACTCCTAGTGATTAATGTCGTGCTATCACCCTGCAACCTTTCTAGGGGATGTGCAGCTTCTCAGTTTCAGTAACACATGTCCGACAAAGCCTCATACTTTTATTTTCATCCCCACCCCCTAAATGATGGAAAAATCCAAAGGGATCCAAGCCATAAAGAACTCCTACTGAGACAATTTAAAACCCATTCAATCACAGCAACTGCCACTTTAAAGGAAAAAAAGTCACCAGGAGTAAGGGCCAACAATGTAATCAACATCTAATGGGATCGGAAAATGTTTGGAAGTCTGGGCTTCACAGTGACACTGAGGCCAAGGAGAACAGTGTTACTTCGGAGGTTTTAGAAAAAGATCGTGTTAGAAAGACTTTGAGATAAGGTCCTAACCAAAAATATTTCCCAAGGGGAATATGGGAAACAAAAAGAAATGAAGTTTTATAGAAGAGAGAGACATTTGGATTCAGTTATAAAACATGGTTTACTAGAAGAGAATTTGCTAAACAATGGTAGAAAAAGAGCACTTCGCCAGAATTTCAAGACTCCACAACAATTCAGACTCCAGAAGTTTTAGGGTTCAGAGACAGTTAATATAAGTTTCTATTGCTTGCCCCTAATCAGAGATTTAGTACAATGAGATCCCTATCCGTTGACATAATAAGTGGGAAGTCCGTTCATTCTTCCAAAAGTAATTTGTTCTGAAAAGTAATCTCATCTTGATTTAGAGGAAGAGGACTATAAAGCGGAAAAGCTTGTCCCAGTAGAAAGAAGGGCAGCGATATATGTGGAACTGAAAGGAATTCAGATCATGTCTTCCAGATTGAGGGGTGGGGTGGGGAAGAAGGGGTGGATTTAATTTTTAGGAGAACAGGAAAGCCAAGTAACTACTTTGCTAAATGCCTGCTATTTGCCAATTTGACCAGCAATTCGAAGGAATGGAAAGAAGAGACAGCTAATCCTATTTAGGATACAGACAGAGGCGAGCCAAGTAAATGAATCCTAAGAAGTGATACTGTCTTTTGTCTTCAGTGGTGAGCTTTTCATTATTATTTTTTTAAGTTGTCTCATCACTTTCTGTGACTGTGTTTAAGGAAAAATCCGTCCACTGTATTTTGTGAACTCTCTGTGTTGTCTTTATTAAGTTACATATTGCTTCTATAAACCACTCTACTCTCCTGCTTAATCATGACATGGATGGGGAGTCATCCAATCACTAGAGTCATTCATACAACATTAGACTTAGGACCTGAAAAATGGCTTCAGCTCCCTTCATATTTAAGTATGCAAAAAGTGAGGCCCAGAGAGATCAGGAGATGCGGCAAGGTTCTCTGAGAGCTTTAGAAGCAGAAGTGAGATTCTAACCCGGTTTTCCTCACTGGCTCACTGTTCAGTCCATTACGGAGCCCATTCTTTCTACCTTTGTCCACAGATGGTCTGATGAAGAGGAAGGTGTTGGACACTGGAGATACAGTCTTAAGATATGATCCCCGTGCTGGAGCAGTTTACAACTATTATACATGAAAACAGAGATGATCATATGGTGAGCAAAAAATCCTATAGGAATCCACAAGAGGGTGCTTTTGCCAAGGGCAGGGGCAACAGAGGAAGACTCTGTGAATGTGGGGGGCATTTGGTGGAGAAAGAGTAGACCACACGAGAGGGCCAGAGAAGAACACTCTAAGGAGAGGAGGGAGATAGGGGTACAGTCCCATCCTCATCACACAAAGACAGATGTTGGAATGACTCATGATATATTTAAGACAACAGAGAACAATGTGAACAGAAATGAGAAGAAAGTAGGAAAACTACAGAAAGCCTTCGATGCCAAGCTAAGGAACTGGACTTTTTATCAGACAGCGAGTAAAGATTTCTGTTTGTACAAATAGAAGTTTTAGTAGAAATAAAAGTGATGTATACCAGGCAGTGTTTTAATAACAGGTCTGGAAATGCAGTACAAAGTAACTGAAGAAAGACTGGAGTCAAGGAAATCTGAGAGGAGGTCACAGTTCATGTATGAGTTGACAGGGACTGGTAAACAGAGGAAGGAAGGACAGACATACGAAAGAACGTTCTGAAAGAAAGGTCAATGGGATTTGGCCATTCACTGGATGTGGGGCAGGAAAGAGGGATGGAATCAAAGAAGGCTCGAATTCTTCAGGCATAGATATGGGAGAATGGTGTCCCCTGGACCAGAGGGAGAGATGTCAGGAACACCCTGACAGGTGGCAGCAAGGACAGGGTGTGGTCACATGTGAAGACAGTTCTAACACAGTCAGAGACCAAAGCTGAACTAAAGCTACGTAAAGACACTAAGAAGCGCAGTGTTGAGAGTCACACAGAAGTGACAGCCAAATCCAGAGGGTGAATGAGTCATACAAGGAGTCTCAGAGGTCAGCCTTGGGTACATCCCATTGTTAGGGGGCAGGAAGGAGCAAGCAAAGTCAGGGAAGGGGACAGAGAAGGAAAAGACTCAAGAAGAGGCTAAGAATGAAGACAGTGCATAAAAGAAAGACAGGAGGGATCCTCACAAATCAGTAGGAGTAAATGCCCAAGGAATCAAAGTAAATGAACACAGAAAACACATTGCATGAGGTGATTAGAGGACCACGGATATTAGAAGAAAGCTGATGGTAAGCAATAAAATGGTCCAAAAGGAGACAGAGGAATTTGAAAAATTTGCATTGATTACTTGTAAGTAAATAGTAAAATCAGCAAAATCTGAAAGGCAGTGAGATATGACAGAAGGCTCTGTGATTCAGGAAACTGGAGATTTAACAATAATACCAGCTCTAGGGTGCCGAGCAAGAAGTGTAGGCCCTGCATTGTGCCATGCATTTTACCTGTGGTAACGAATTCAACCCCCATAACAGGTCTGCAAAGTGAGTCCTATTAGTTCCATTTTTTTAAAATGCAGAAATCGAGGCATTGAGAGGTTCAGGAACTTGCCCAAGGACATAAGCTAGTAAGGGGTAGGGCCCCAGGGAGGCAGGCTGTCAGAAGCCCCATCTGCGCCCTTAGTCACCATGCTCTTCTCACCAAGTACGGTGCAGTCTTTGACAAGAGCAGGTCTTTTGAGCCGCAATTCTCTCACCTGGAAAATATGCTGGGTTTTCCTTAAATGGGAAAATGGCTGGGTTTTGCCTTAACATGTGAAGATTCTGGGGCTCTGTATCAGAGGATGCCTTTGAAAAGTCTTAATGAAAGACACAGCTTCTCTTTCTTCACATCTCAACAAGGGGTTCACTTTATTTACAGTTAAGCCAGGAACCCAAAAGAGTGTGTTTACCCTCAGCTCGCATCTCCTGGCTTTAAACAGGCACTTAGGGATCAGAGTCACACTGAAGACTGCCAATCAGAGCAAGTGCAATACTCAGTTTTATCACATGTCACCATTGCCTGGGTAATTATAAAAATAAATTTTATATCTAAGTGAAGGAGATATATGAGGACAATGTAAGAAAAGATCTGGCGGCTTCTTGAATATTCTTAGTGTTGAAATCCTAGTGATCTTCTAAATGCTAAGAGGGATACGGGTCAAGTCTTCTTGGTCCAATACATTTACCAAGAAGGGTTCTGAAGAGTGAAGCTATTGCCACCCTCCTATTCCATGGTAAGAGTGGGGTTCTGATACAAGAAAATTCTCTGCATCAGGAATAGGACAGAACAGTGCTCTCTGGTTCTCAGTGCACATACAAGAATCTCTCTCTTGTTTAAATGCCTGATTGAACACCACACTCTGTGGATGCAGAAAGGGAATGGTGAGCTGATATAGAGTGGAGCCAAGTCCCTGATGTTCACCCTAAACAATCATTCTCCTTCAAATGCCAATCCCAACAACCAAATAAAACACCGAAAAATCGGGAGGTCAGCAGAGAGATGAGGATAGTAAGACTTCCCTACTTTACTGAGGACAATCAGAAGAAAAACAACTCCTCATGGCCTCATTTCCCTAGCATCCAAACTTACTCATTCTTTTCCTTCATAGCTTTCTGTGATGACAAGATTTCCTTTCACATCTGACAAACCCCTACCCTCTACCTAACATTACAATTCCACTCTTTCCAGCCTCTGCCCAGCCGCTGTTCCATTAGTTATTTCCTCTCCTTTGTATCTTCTCTCCCTTCCTCCTGGCTCACCCCACAAACGTGCTCAGGTACATCTGGCCATCTCTGTATGTCTGTGTGTTCAGGGCACAACAGCACTGCCACTGTGGGGTTTCAGGAGCAGAAAGTAGAGCTATGCAGAGCAGCAGGCCCTATCTCCCTTTCAGACCTGCTCAACCGGGACCGGGGCTGGACAAATTTATCAGATGGATGAAGATGGCCTTCAGGCCGTCTGACTCACTGCTCCTTATTCTGTTGTCACCATCTACCCTTAATCCTTTGGTTTCGCCATCTGTTAATCGAATCCTCTGTGATTCTAAGACTTGACATGTTACTAGCCCCTTCAGATTCGAAAACAGTCTTCAAGTAGGAAAAAAAAAAACAGTTAAAGAAAAAACGTTGCAGAACCTCAGGAACCACTACCAAACAATAAGAGAAACATCTAGAAGGAACAGAACTTTCCTGGCATTATGAAACCCAGACAGAAAATGTCTCCCCATAAAGCCAGTCCTGCTTCCCATAGTATCTCCATATACTCTGCATACAAGAGTTGAAGATGGTCACTGAAGACTCACCAATGTCAGAAGTCACACAGGACATTCTGTCATTATCTCAGGGAAGAAAAGCCAAGAGAGATCTCTGATGAGACAGTCACTGAGGAGCATCTTCCCCAGGATTCTCAATCTCTCAAACAAAGATGCTAAGAATAAATGACTGCTCGAATGTCCAAGATTGGAACACTGTCTGGAAGATCACCAGTTCAACCTCCCTAGTTTATACAAAAGGAAAAGGAGATGCAGAGAAAATTTGCTGAAAGTTCACATAGCAAGACAGAGGTAGAGCTGGGACTAGAACCTGTATTTCTTGAGTCATCATCCCAATTCCTCCTTCTACCACAGCATATGGCCTCCCTACATCTGTTCTTTCACACGCTGAGACATGTACCTTTATAAATTAATGATGGTTACTTAGATTACCAGATCTTTTCTGTGATTGTGTGTTCTTGCTATTGGAATCTTAACATCAATCACAAAGTTATGTCACACACTTCTGAGAAGTGCATGGAACTGTTTATGTAAGCAGTGTGGGGAATTCAGATCAAATATTCAGGGAGTGACTCAAAACTGAAGACAAAGAAGGCCAATACTGGAAAATGCTTGTGGCTTTTTCTTATCGGCTGGGTTCCAAGCATGTGTAATACTACTCCCTTCACTTCCTATGTTCTGATGACTCGAAATCTTGGGGTTAGTCCAAGGTCGACCTACACACACAAAGGGAACTCCCTAGGATGGTCTTAGGAAAACACAACCCCCAAAACAGGTAAATTTAGGGCCCATAATTCCAATAAACTATCTCAACTGACATTGTTCTTTCCAAATGTAATGCAGCACAAAGGATTTATACCTTTTCCTTATTGTGTTAAGAAGCAGAGATTTTATACAGAAGGATTTCTTAGGATACTGCTTCAACAATACAATCAAAACTTTTATTCAGCTCCACTTTCCAGCATGTTAACACATCATTATTGTACAGAGGAAAATAAAGTTATCCAGTCTCTTTAGCTAATGAACCCAGAAGAAGAATTCAGTTGTCACCTCATGGTCTTTGTGAATGGCGGAGATGCTGACCAAATCATCAAGAATATTTATGTCCATCTGGCCAAGCCAAAAGGTATTTTCTTTCATAACTTTTAATCAGTGCTGCTTACTTTTTTCATTTTAAACAAAAAAGTTGGGATTGCCCAGATTAGATTTCAACTTTTAGAATTAAAGGCTCCATATTATGCCATTCATTTGTGCTTGGAAAAACACTGCGACAGAGTGTACTAAAAGAAACCTTAAGGTAGAGACAGCTTCTCTGATGTTTTGGAATCTTTTACAGCAGGATCTCTAACAAGCCAGGATGAGTAATGCAGGACTGCAGGGCTTGGCAGGTAACTAAATGAGTCAAAGAAGGCAGGGGTAAGTTCACTTGCACACATGGCCTGAGCGGTAGGAGCTGTGGCCAAGTGGAGAAGGTATGGCCAATCTACAAGGGCAACAGCTATGCAGACTCAGCCAATTACCACAGTGAGGAAGACCCTTCCAGTGCTGCCAGATCTTCCGCTTTCTCAAAAGAAGCCATCAATCCAGTTTTTAGGGGAAGTCTCAATTATTTAAAATGTTAACTCAAGTTGAAAACAAGACAAAATAAAACACTGCTTGTGCCAACCAAATAGGCCCAGGGGCTAGACTTGGTTGCTGAGTTTCCAGTTGGCTCCCTCTCCTCTACAGGAAGAGGGAATAATGCATATTCAACGACTACTGTTAAAATTACTCAAGGATGTTAGTCTCGGAAACCTGCCGGTGGCCTAAGGAATGTGTAAAAGGAATAGGAGCATAAGCAGAGACAGCAAATTATTAAGGTTTCATGGACTTAGGGGACAATCACAGTATTCAGATTCTCTGTAAAGTCACTGGGCTAATGCAAATAAAACCCCACCCTTTGTCCACTACAAAATCAAACGAGAGGCCTGGTCTCTTTTTACCACAACTCTATTTTCTCATTGACTCCAGCCATCTCTGACATCCTGCCAACACTTAACCCATGGCTAGATCCTGTTTATTTCCTTCTGGAATTATCTCAAACAAGTGCCCACCCCTCATTCCCATCCCATTACCCTAGTGCAGATCTTCACTCCTTGCCTAGGGGTCAATATAGCTCCCCCAGACTCCATTTTCTCTCTCTTCCTACCTCACTCCAGCCCTAGTTCATTCTATACATAACTACAAAGAGATTTTTCTTAAATGTGCACATCACAAATTCTCTGGAAGTATGCAGGGAACTGCTAACAGTTGCCTCTGGGAGGGGGACCTGGAGAACTGGGAACCTGGGTTTGAGGAAGGCTTATTTTCCTCTGTACCTCCTTCTGTACTTTTTGAAATTTTTTTCACCATGACAGTATTACTTTCTCAAAAAATATATACTATCCCAGGACCTCTACATTAAACAGCAAGACATCTCCCAATTCCAACCCACTGGGGAACTCAATGGATTAAAGATTTTTCTAAGTGAGATGAGAGCATATTAAGAAACAAAACACAGCAGAGCTTGGGACACAAACAAGAGTGGAGGTGGAAGTTGGAAGGAATGTGAATTGAGGTGTAGAAACTGAGTGTCTCAAGAACTGCCTGCAGAATGGTGACATATGTGGAGCTCCCCTGTCCTAGCCTATGAGGACAGCAGCAGAATCTTCCCCTGGTCTGAAGTCAGACACCTACTCTCCAAAGGGAGCAAGTGATCTGCCAGGAGGGATTGGCATCCCTCAGTGGGGACCTCTTCTCTGGCACTGAAGGAACCTCAACTTGTCCTGCTTGCTCTACCTTGACACACCCTAAAGTGAAACCTGCTCTTTGACACACTACACCCTCAGTTTCAGAATGCACGGTCAGCCCTCTCAATGAAGGAAAACGTCAGCAGAGGCAGCAGATGTCCATAAAGAGGAGGGAAATTAAGGCAGCGACCTATAACAATCAACCTAGTCCTTCATTTGTAAATGTAGATAGATAACCAAGGATCACCAGATTTGAGGAATCCTAAAGGAACAAAAAAGAAAAACAAGTATGAAACAAACAGAACTGATCCCAGAGAAAACAGAGATAGTAATTCATGAAGCAGAAGAGAATTTAAAGGTGCAAAAAATTGAGTGCAGCCAAAGACATCAGAAAACACATAATATGTACATGAAACAAAACCCTTATGATGAAAAGGAAAAGAACACATTGAAATTAAAATAGAATATTTGAAGTTAAAAATTCAATGGAAGGGCTGAAATAAAAGGGTGATGAAATTTCCAGAAATCTAGGAGGAAGGAAGGAGAGAAGAAAGAAAGTTTGATAAGAGCTAATCTAGGAGTCTAACATCAATCTACTGAATTTACAAAAAAAATTGGACAATGGAAGGTAGTGGAAAGAAAATAATGAAAGAAATAAGAGATTCCCAAGAGCTGAAGAACAGAAGTCTTCAGACTGGATAACCCACAGGTTTTGTTCATTATTGAACAAAATGAATGAACAAAAACAGATTCTCATGAAAGGTCACAATATCAAGGAGAATGAAAACATTCTAAGCTTCCAAAGATCTATATGAAGGCACAAGATTCAGTAACATTAGCTGCTAGAAAGAAATTCCTCTCAAATACTGAGGGAAAACTATTTTGAACTTAGATTTTCATACCCAGCCAAATTATCAATTAAATATGATGGCAGATAAGCATGGGGCTCAAAGTATGCTTGCCACATACTCTTTCTGAAAATTTTTTTAAAATATACTCCAGCAAAATTAAAAATATGTCTCAGAATGAGGAAGATATAAGATCCAAGAAAAAGTAGAACTAAGCTAAGAATAAAAGGAAAAGAAATTTCAGGATGACAGCTGTGTAAGCAGGTCCAGAAAGCAGTTACTTCATAATAGTTTATAATAAAGCATTCAAAAAAGTTGTATAATTAAGAGAGTAAATCATAGTGTTGAGAGAAAGAGAACACATGTTACTTCTGCTAATGAGAAAATAGGCAATTAGAAAGTCCAGAAAGAACAAAGCTGTACAAGAACGTCAAGGTCCAAAAGTGTTCATGAAGCAAGAAGCAAACAAAAGTGTGCAAGAAGCAAAGAAAAGTGTGCCATGATTCTAAGCAGCTGACCACACACAAAGAGACAATTTTACTTAGATGCTCAGAATATCTTCCTTCAAGTAGCCTACATAGTCACATAGTATCCCATCTTTACGGGCCATTCAAATTTTTGGACACCACTTTAAGAGAGGTATCTGAACCTCTGGATCCAACCAAGACAAAAAGCAAACCATCTCCTTGGATTTTCCCAATGTAAGAGTGTGAAAAATGCTGTTTGTTGGCTGAGTAAACCTCCATTTCCCAACCTTGATTTCTCAACCTCCTTTGCAACCTGACCACAGTGAGAGTCAAGGAAATATGAGCCACCAAAGTCCTTGGGGTGGTTTCCTTTAGGATAAAAAAGCCAAGACTTGCTAAAGAGAAAGGCTTGCCCTTTTCCCTTCCCTGTTTTTCCTGCCTTTTTGTGATTGAGGATGAAAGCCACATATTAAGAATGGTGGGGCAGGAGGACAGAAGGTCCAAAATTACTTCCATGAGCCTATACCAGCCTTGGATGGTCTTCTTTCAGGCTTCTTATTACAGGAGAAAGCTAATCCCCTGTCTACTTAAGATGTTAGTTGCCGGGCCGGACTGCGTGGCCTAGTGGTTAAGTTCTCATGCTCCACTTCGGTGGCCCAGGGTTTCACCAGTTTGGGTCTTGGGTGCAGACATGGCACCACTCATCAGGCCATGTTGAGGCGGCATCCCAAATGCCACAGCTAGAGGGACCCACAAGTAGAATATACAACTATGTACTGGGGCGATTTGGGGAGAAAAAGAAAAAAAAAGATTGGCAACAGTTGTTAGCTCAGGTGCCAATCTTGAAAAAAAAAGACGTTAGTTGCATATTCGTTATTGCTGGGTAATGCATTCCTAACTGAAGCAAGGAATCAACTTTCCATTTTGAATGAAACCCAGTTTGAGTTGGATTTCTGCCATCAGTAAGAAAGATCTGACTAATATATATATCCTCTTTCTTTGCACTTTGCTTCAGGAGGAAAAAAAGAGCCAGTCAAAGACCAGATCTGTTATCTTGAGCCTCAGAAGGAGTAGGATGTTGTGTAGGGTCTCACAGAGCTTTCATTTAAATACTTACTTGGCTCCAACCACACATTAACTCCTGTGCTGAATATGGGACACCAGCCTAACAAGACACCACATTTGTCCTAGTGGGCCCCAGTAAAATGGATCAGAGAGTTTACAAACACTTAAAATATCGTCAAAGTATGGGATTGTGTTACGCAAGCATAGTGAAAAAAGTAATTTAGATCAATCTATTAATATTTCAAAATACAACAAATTCTAAAATTCAAGAGTGCCTGTTGGTCTGATTTAGCCACATCAACATTTTATTTACCAGTAAACTCTTTAATTATTCACTGAACAATGGCACAGGTAAGCCAAAATAATATTGGCCTTGAATGAATCTACATTTTAAACTGGGTATGTCTGTTGTTCTGAGAATTCACCAGACCCCAAATAAATTGAATCCAAATGAAAGATTCTAATTCAAAAGAAACCAGCATGTTGTTTAGCTGTGCCAACCCTGTTCTCTTTAGTAGAGTTATTCCTGGTTCTCCCCAGTTTCCACGCAAGAGGCAACTAGATAACACCACTGCTCTGAATCAAAGCTTATCCTCACCCCAGCACTGCTTATTTCATTCATTTAACAATATTAAATGAGCACCTGCTATGCCAGATGCTGTGCCAGGTGTTGTGGACATTCTGAAAAATAAGAGAATACCTGCCCTCCTCAAAGGGCTCATATCTACTGAGGCCAAGGGAGAGAGTAAAGGTTCAGACAGGGAGGAGTCAACAAACTATTACAACATATTATACTGAGTCCTAGGAAGCGGAAATGGGAGAGCACTGTGGAAATTCAAAGCAGGGACTCAGAGGGTATCAGGGAAGGAGCCCTAGGAAACATCAGATGCAGTTGGGATGGGTTCTCCAGACAGAGAGAACAGAATATGCAAAGGTCTAGAGCAAGATACAATATGGCATACTCAAGGAACTTGAACTTGTCTACCTGTACATTTAGGTAGATAGTTGTATCACTACTGAAATTAAGAATTTAGGAGAGCTCAGGTTTGAGATCAAGTTAAGAATAATACAATTACTAGAGACACTGCCACTCACTCTGAACCTGACACGGACACTTCCTGTAGCCTCAAGTCTGACAAAAGAGTCATGGCGGCCTTCAAATCTGGGTTAATACCAGTTTTTACTTTATTTTTACACCTTACCAGCTTTTTGCTTATTTTGCAGAAAATGCTAGTAAAGCAAAACTCAGAAATCATTCTGAGAGCCAGATTACAACCTTCCTTGCTTTCTCCAAGGTGACTAATTTCAATTCATCTCTCTCAAGCAGGAGGTGAGAACTAGCAGGAGGTTAACGTGCTCCCTTACTCTCTTCTTGTATCTGGTGGCAGCATGTGGTTGTCACAAACTCACCTCTTTTTCCCTTTTTCCCCTCTATCTTGTTGGTAGAGATTACCGGAAGTTTGTGGTATCAAGATACATAGGGAGCTGGGGATTTGTGCAGCTGAGCATGTTCAATTTCAAAATCCATGGGCTTTGGGCATATACTCCAGGCACCATTTCCAGTCATGTGGGACTAGAGTTCAAAGAGTAGTATCTAGAGGATGCGTGGAAAAAGGAAACCTCTTCCATTAAGAGAAAGAGGACAGATGGATGGATGGTACCAGTGAAGAAACCTGCAGGTTGGTGATAAGCTGAGAAGTCAGAACTCAATGGCTCTCTAAAGCAGGAGGCCAGGGCATCTGCTGACATTGTCAGAGGTGATCAGATAGGAGAGTAGAAAAAGACAGCGAACAACCATTGAGGTGAATGGCAGAGAGAGTTATCCAAGACAGTGTTTTTCAATGAGCTGGTTGTAAGAGGTGCTGAAATCAATAGGTTTTAAAAAGGGAATGAAAATCACAATACACTGCATACAGTAAAGGCAATCATTGTATACAATAAAATTAATATATCATATGTTTATGTGTATATGGAATCATGAGGTAAAATGTGCTTTCTGTGAGTGGCAGTCAAAATATTTGCAAGCCAAGAGACTAGGACAAATAGAAAGAACTGCTTAGGAGCACTGGGGACTCAGGTGAGGTTGGAAACAGCTTCGTTTGTGGTGGCACTAATCTACATTGTCAGGACTTGTGCTCGCACCTGGCCTGCGTTAGAGGAGGTCATTAAATTGAAAGGCTCCTGTTAAATGCAGTGACTCAAGGAGAGAACACATATAAAAATACATAAAATAATATATCTTATCACTTACTCTACTTAATTATGCTAATTAAAACTTTTAAAAGTAATTTGACAGTAAATTAAGAGGCTGTACTACTCTGCTTGACCACATAATTATGCTTTTTGCTATCCATTAAAATTCTTAGACTAAAAGATCCTCAAGTGATCTATTTAACTTGTAGGATATATCATGCGCTTGGAGCAAAAGGTTTAAAAGGTGTTTTATTTTAAAACCACCCACATTTCTATGATTTACAATAGCAGGAAGCAAGACAAAAAACCCCCACAAAACCCCATTCTTGTTAAATACTCTCCAATAATTGAAGCCAAATAAACGCTGTCTTAGAAAGGTACTCCTCCACCTGCGAAGGAACAATGAAAGTAACTCCATTAGAGAGAAACACGTTTATTTTCCATTCTCAGTCAGTTGTGAGACGTCCCATTGTTACAGATGAATCCCAACTGAAACAGTCAAAAAATGAACATTGCCATCTTTCTCAGTTAGCCAAATACCAAATACTACTCAGAAATCAAGACTGTCCTTCAAAATCAGTCAGCCCTGACATCTAATCCCTAAATCTACTTTACCGGGTTAGGAGAGAGCCTTTGAAAAGACAGAAAGTTGCCAGGTAATGAACTCCACTCCCACCCCCAAGGCGTTTAATAGACTCATTATCATTTACGACACAAAAACAAAATTAATTGGAAAGCATGTTGCTGTTAATATGCTTCAAAAGCCATTTGCAAAGATAGCTGTGAAGCCACTTGTTTCCTTATCCCCAGGAATCAGCTTCAACTTGGGGGGAGGGAGGAAGCACGTGGCTATTATTTTTCCCCTTTAGAAAGAAAACACTAACCTTCACAATAAAAGTGAAACTATTTTATACATGTGACACTGTTCTGGGTACCACAGAATGCAATATTCCACTCAGGTAAATATGATTTTTAGGAAAAGTCAAGCCTCACCTTGAGCAAAATGTATAAATGAGTTCTAACTATAAAATGACTCTAGAAAAGACAGAGAAAGAATAATTTAGTTGATTAATGAACATTATCTTTCAAGGTGGCCTGAATTCATTACATATTCGAGAGTACAAACAGGAACCAATGACATCCAACTTCGGAAAAGACTCTTTAAATACAGAAATTCATCTAACCAAGTGGTTTTCAAACTTTCTGGTCTCAGGACCCTTTTACATTCAAATTATTAAGGACCTCAAAGAGCTTTTGCTATGTGGGTTATACGTATCACTATTCACTGTATTCAAAATTAAGAAATTTTAAAAATACTTATTCATTTAAAAATAATTTTTAAGATTACATAGTAATTTAAATACTTTTTATGAAAAGTCTATTTTCCAAAAGAAAAAAATTTAGCAAGAAGAATGGCATTATTTTGCATTTTGCAAATCTCTTAAATGCCTGGCTTAAAGAAAATAGTAGGGTCTCATGCCCGCTTCTGCATGCAATCTGTTGTGATATGTTGTTTAGGCTGAAGTACCTGAAGAGAATCTGGCCTCGTGCAGCTATACAGCTGGAAAATGGAGGGGTACTTTAACAGCCTTTTCAGATAATTATGAATATTCTTCTTTGGTAGTTCCCGATGATTGACATACAAAAAGCTGGGCATATTTAATATATCCACCTTGAAGAGTGTATACAATTTCATGGGAGTAGTTTCTTGAAAGTTAATCGCAGTGTAGAATCTAAAACAAACTCTCTCTACTCTGTTACATTAAAATCCAATGGTGCATCTTGTACTTTGAAAGGATCTTTTACCCATGTGCGATTCTGGAAAATCCTGGCTCAATGAATTATGCAGATATTCCAAATGCTGACACATTTCTTTGGAAAATACAAAAAAAAATCACATTCGTTAATATTACCATTGGTTTTATAAAAAATGTCTTTAGGTATTGGGAAGCTGTCAAGCACAGGGTTGCAAATACAAGTTTTCCTAAATTCCAATTTTCACTAGACAGCTCCAATTTTATTACTGGCAACATATGACTGTCAGGTGTTTCTCGTGAAGTGACAGGATCCTCATTTATTTCTGAGAAAATATCAAACAGCTTCAGTGTTCAAAAAGAGACTAAGTTAGGCTACATCCTTATGAGAAATTATGCAGCCATTATACTGTTTATAAATAATTTAATGGAATGGGGAAATGCTCACGATATAATGTTAAATGGAAAAAAAGGAACAAAATTTGCTTATATCTTATGGTATCAACTATACTTTAAAAAGTTTGGATATCTCTTTGTGAGGTTTTTCTGTATTAGACAAAACAGCCACAAAACCAAACCCAAAACATTTTTTTTAAGCAGCAGGCAAATATCTATTCCTTTAAAAGAATTTACAAATAGAGACTCATTAATACCAAATATTAACACTAATGGGAGAGGCTGACAAACAGACAAATATTATCATCTATCTTTAAGTCAGATTTAAATTTAAAAACAAAAAAACTTGAGTTCAGCATCACTGACACAGACAACGATGTATGAGACAAATTCTATTCTATTCCACCCAACATGGAAGAAATGAGGCTCTGTCTTTTGGCACAGGAGGTAAGAAGCAGCATGCATTTTTATACATTCTTTTCCAAAGGCTGTCCTTTCGAGATTTTGCAGAACAAATGGGTTTTGTCCAAAATCCAAGACATTTCTAATTACCCTCTTTTATTACAAAGAATTTATGCAATGCTGTATACTTCTGAACCTATTTTCAAAGTATGATGTTTGACAACATCATTTAATGTTACTGAAGTATACACAAAGCTCCCCGGTTATTCAAAAAAAAAAAAAAATTCAAAGGTCTATCCGTCTGCTAATAAAGAATTGAAAGTAGGGGCTGGCCACGTGGTGTAGTGGTTAAGTTTGCACATTCTGCTTCGGTGGCCCAGGTTCACCGGTTCAGATCCCAGGCGCGGATGTAGCACAACTATCAAGCCATGCTGTGACAGGCATCCCACATATAAAATAGAGGAAGATGGGTATAGTTGTTCACTCAGGGCCAATCTTCCTCAGCAAAAAGAGGAGGATTGGTGGCAGATGTTAGCTCAGGGCTAATCTTCCTCAAAAAAAAAAAAATTGAAAGTATATCTCAATAAAACTGGGGGGGGGGGGAAGAATTGCAAAGACCTAATAACCAATCCCTTACCAACTCAAAAGCAATAAATTTTTCAATTATGTCTCAACAGCTTTTTTAAAGGACAAAGCCCATGCAAACTACAGGCCTATTCTCTAAAATTTCCTGAAACAAAGGCAGTTCTAGGATGCTCCGCACTTTCAGGCTCCTGAAACCTCTTTAGCACATGACGATGAACACAAGTCCAACAGATTTCCAGCAAAACTCATGTCAATTCCGTGACTCTAGGCATATTACCACTTCTACTTTCTTCAACTATCACATTTGCTATCAGGTAGAAAGGAAAAAAAGTCAAGGAAAATACCTTTGGCTTAGCCCTTATTTTGGTCAGATAATCATTTATATGTCACCTCTTCACTGCAAACTCTCCATGGCAGAGCCCACCATTTATGCTTTTTATCTTCTCATGGTCTATCACCACGCCTTTTAAAAGATGGTACCAAATACCAACAGTTATTGTTTACTGAGTACTTAAGAGCAAATATTTATATACATTGTCTCAATCCCCATAGTGACCTTTGAAAGACAGAGATGGTAATCATCTTTTTATAGAAATAAAGAAACTGAAGGAGGGCCAGCCCGGCAGCGCAGCAGTTAAGTTCCCACGTTCTGCTTCTCAGCGGCCTGGGGTTCGCCGGTTCGGATCCCGGGTGCAGACATGGCACTGCTTGGCAAGCCATGCTGTGGTAGGCGTCCCACATAGAAAGTAGAGGAAGATGGGCTCGATGTTAGCTCAGGGCTGGTCTTCCTCAGCAAAAAGAGGAGGATTGGCAGTAGTTAGCTCAGGGTAAATCTTCCTCAAAAAAAAAAAAAATAAGAAACTGAAGAAAAAGGAACTAGTTCCCACTTAACTTTTAAGAAATAGCAGGATCCAAACACAGGTTTGGCACTGAACAAGTGGTTCTCAGACGCTGGTGTGTACCAGAATCACCCTGGGGGCCTGTTAAAAAAAATTCCTGGGCCTGCCCCTGATTTTCTGATTCAGTAGGCCAGGAATGGGGCCCAACAATTTGCGTTTCTAACAAGTTCTCCCATAATGTCAATACTGCTGGTTCAGGAGCCACACCTTGAGAACCACTGCTCTAAATCACTTCAGCCAACACGACCTTGCACAGGGTTCAACGTACATACAGAAAGCAACAAAGACTAACACAGCCACCAAGTTTATATGAGTAACAAGCTTAGAATTCTGACACATTTTCCAAAATTCAGTTTGAGAAATGCTTTTTCCTCCTTGTGTATTTTTCTATTCTCTATCTATGTTCTTCAAGAAAGCCTATTTCGGTCTTCAATTTGCCTCATGGCACCATCAATGAGTCTGTACAGCAACCATCACTATCCCCACCACCCTGGCAGAGAGGAGCTGGTGAAAAACCATGAATCTCTAGTTCTTCACCTGGTAGAGAGAACGTGTTCCCCAGTCAGAAAAGGACAAACAAAGAGACTGGCCCTCACAATGAGAGTGTTGATGTCTCTTCGAAGACAATGAACAGTTTAGCAGCATCTGCTAGAGTCAGAGAGGGCAGACAGCTTTCCAACTTGACTAGTTAGGGGAGAATGCAGCTAAATCTAAGTGACTGTGACAGAGAAGACCCTGAAAGGGAACGGAAGCTGAAGGCAAAAGACAAGGAAATGGAATGTACAAGAGGAGACACCTTCTCAGTACATTAATTCAGGACCAGACATTGGCCACCATACCAAAGAATCATAGCTGGGTTTCTATTGATTAATCAATAGTGGCCCTGATTCACTTGGACAGCTGAAGAGCTACGGGTTCAATGCAACAAAACTCTGCCTAGTAAGCTGCAAAATTGGCACTGTTAAAACATGGCTCTTTGAGATTGTTTAAAACTCTCCTACTGAGATGCACACATTTTCAAGCAACATTTCATTTCTCAGAGTAACAGAACTCTGAGAACAGGGCAAAAAAGACTGCAATAATTTTATCGCAGGGAAGCCACTCTGAAAAGTAAAAGCTATAATACAGCTATTACCTAAGAGGTTATCTCCAGGAGCATCTTAATTTTCCTGAGACATTCACGGTTTGGCAGAAAACAGCTTGACTCTCGCATACCAATTCCACACGGATCAAGACACAAACCTCGCACTTCAACATGGCAAAAGCAAAATAACCGAAGGAAGGAAAAAAGGAAAAAAAGGAAAGAAAACCAGTCAGCTTATATTTAAAAGGAAGCAGAAAAAAAGAAAAAAACAACCCTGGTCAGACTGAAAGCCAAACCACCTGACTTTGCCTAAGTCATGCATCTTATTGGTCCTTAAATTCTTCATTTTACAAGGATATTCTGGGAAGGAAAAGGGGTGCGAGATATTAGTATTCCTTGGAAACAAAAATTAAGTGATCCTCAAGAATGTGATTTTCCATATTTAAGAGAGTTTATAAGGCAAATGACCACTAAAACTGCTTCCTAAAACCAGCACACCTAGTTGGTGAGGATGTGGAGGAACCAGAACTTTCCTACAGTGCTGGTGGGAATGTGAAATGGTACAACTTTTTTGGAAAACAGCTGAGGAGTTTCTTAAAAAGTTAAGCGTATACCTTCCATGTGACCAACTATTCCACTTCTCGGTATTTACCCAAGAGAAATGACAGCACCTGTCCATAAAAAGACCTATACACAAACATTAACAGCAAATTGATTTGTAATGTCCAAAGTGTGGAAACAATTCAAACCTCCATCAGTCGATGAATAGATAAAACAAACTGTGGTACATTCATATAATGGAATACTACTCGTAATAAGAAGGAAGGAATTATTGATATACGCAACATGGATGAATCTTAAAATCATTATGCTGAAGAAGCCAGACCAAAACAATAGTACATACTGTAAGATTCCATTTAAATAAAATTCAATAAAGTGAAAACTAATCTACAGTGACAGAAAGCAGATCTGTGACTGTCTAGGACAAAGAAGGGAAATGGGGAGACAGGGGAGGTGAGAGGAAACTTTCAGGGGTGATGGATATGTTCAGTGTCTTGATTGTTGTAATGATACCATGGGTGTATACATATATCAAAACTTCTCCGGGGGCCAGTAAGCTGGCACACTCCACTTCGGCAGCCCAGGGTTTCACCGGTTTGGATCCTGGGCACCAACATGGCACCGCTCATCACGCCTTGCTGAGGCAGCATCCCACAGGCCACAACTGAAAGGACCCACAACTAAAAAAACATACAACTATGTACTGGGGGGGCTTTGGGGGAAAAAAGAAAAAAATAAAACCTTAAAAAAAAAAAGTTCTCAAGTTACACACCTTAAACATATGCACTTCATTGTCTATCAATTACACCTCAATAAAATTTTTTTAAAAACAATATACTCAGATCTTTCAGCTATTGAGCAGGGGAAGTGTGGATTTGAGTGGCTAAACTACAGATTAGAAAAACTAAAACTCTGTAATTCTAATCTGAGCTTTGCATAAAGCGTTACCCAATGTTCCAGGAGCCTTGATTTCTCCATTTACACGTGGAAACTGCTCTGTTGGTACAACGAGCAGAGGGCCTCAGTCACGGGTCAAGCACCTAAAAGGCTGCTCTGGTAATTATTAGCTCCGAGTTCTAAACCTAGTTCACCGAACACAAAATCTCTCCTCTATCTCAAGGGTTAGTTACAACACCAGCCAGCTATCTTACAGAGGTCTCGGGGGTTAAAGAAAAAGTTAAACTATTCAGGGACTCACACTTGATCAAAGCTGTTCTCATTCACCTGAGCTATTTATTACAAAATCACAGGGGTCCTTTGCTTCCATGCCACACTCTAGGGATCTGCAAACTATGGCCTGTGGGCCAAATCTACCAAATTGTGCACTTTTGTATGGACTACAAGCTAAGAAGGATTTTTACATTTTGTGTGTGTGTGAGGAAGACTGGCCCTGAGCTAATATCTGTGGCCAATCTTCCTCTTTTTGCTTGAGGAAAATTGTCACTGAGCTAACATCTGTGCCAGTCTTCCTCTATTTTGTATGTGGGATGCCGCCACAGCATGGCTTGATGAGTGGTGCATACGTCTGTACCCAGGATCCAAACTGGCGAACCCTGTGCCGCCAACATGGAGTGCACAAACTTAACTGCTATGCCACTGGGCCAGCCCCTATGGTTTTAAATGGTTGGGAAAAAAAAACAAAGAAGAAGAATATCTCATGATAAGCAAAAATTACATGAAATTCAAATTTCAGTGTTAGTAAACAAAGTTGTGCTGGAACACAGCTATGCCCGCTTGTTTACATGTTGTCTTTAACCGCGCTTACTCTAGGATGACAGAGTAGTTGCAACAGAGACCACATGACCCACAAAAATTAAAATATTTACTATCTGGCCCTTTACAGAAAATGTGTGCCTTCCCCTGCTCTGGGCCCAAGTCCTACAGGCCTCTGAGCATTTTGAGACTCTTAGAAAATTAATCCTGGAGGCAGATAATTGTACTGAAAAGCAGCATGTTGGTTATTCTATTCCAACCTGGTACCTTTAACAAATGCTCCTTCTTTGAGTTCAGAGCAAGGCTATGTCGTCACCGGGAGTGCCCAACTTCCATGTCTGTACTCAGGGAAGGACAGAGCAGCTCTCTCTATGGGGTCACGTTTTCCATAACTCAGTCCCCTACTTCCATCCTCTACTTTACCTTGTCATAGGGCTTCGTAGCAGCTGTAAAAATCTCAGGCTGCTTTTAACTTCTGTACTAGTTAGTGAGGGCTCCTTAGGTTGCAAGTTCCCAAAACCACTTGAGACAGTTTAAGCAAAAAAGGGAACCAGCTCCCTTTTCATTGGTTATAAGTACACAGGGGTTTCCAGGAGCTGGCAGGCTCCATGCAGGAACGTGAGCACATCTCTTGATTTTGCCCTTGTCTGCACATCTCCTTCATCTGCAGATCAACCCTTCCCAGTTCCTACGCCACCAGAGTTACATCGCCCCTGTTTCAGAGACAATCAGACGAGGAATGGAACATACTCCATTTCCAAATGCCCAGGAGAAAGGCCAACTTTACAGGGCCCAGTGCAGTAGTATGAATGGAGTGCAGGGTGGCTCCTAGAAAATGAGGAGGGGGAGACCTGGATAAACAATCTTTAAGGATCCACTTTCCTATCAGCAGGGAGAACAAGCTATACGAATTTAGGAAGAAAGACAGTAAATGTGCTTCCAAAGACAAGTCTAATAAGGTTCTCTCAGTACAGGGCAATCTCAGGCATTTGATTTCAACTTTTACTAAAATCCAAGGTTGGGGGTGGCCCGGTGGCATAGTGGTTAAGTTCACGCGCTCCGCTTTGGTGGCCTGGGGCTCTCGGGTTCAGATCTGGGGCACAGACCTGCATGCCACTCATCAAGCTGTGCTGTGGAGGTATCCCACATACAAACTAGAGGAAGATTGGCGCAGATGTTAGCTCAGCGCCAATCTTCCTCATCAAAAACAAAAACAAAACCCCAAGGTCCCCCACCAAACTCCAGGAAAAACGGGTTTTCCTTTTTGCCTCGCCTTTGCTTCACTCCTTCTCCTGGAAACCTGGAATATATCTAGACTTTTGGGTTCCAGCTTAAGTCACGACCACCTCCACCTTCCATCTATATTTCTTTTTGCTTGTTTGCCCTCTCCCACTCAACCTTCTCAACATACACACACACACACACACACTCCTATCACCACCACAAAAAAATCCCCACCTCCCCTGAAAAAAATCTATGCAGGAAAAAAAGTCAGACTAAATGTTCTCTCCCGAAGTGGGACTCTTGTTTGCCCAGCAACAATCAATGACACCATTTACAAATGTGTTACACAACACAGCAGGGCTTCTTATGAATCAGCCAGAGCAAGTCCTTGGGAAATCCCCACTATCTTATATCTGGCTTTATTTGCACTCATTTGGGAGCAGGACGGGCAGCAGATGGGCCGGCACCACTCCCCTACAGTTAAAAGCATCTTTGCACTTACGAAGTCTTTTTGCACATCTAGTTGCATCTAGGTGATCTTCAACATCCCAGCAAGGGAGCTAACTATCATGTACACACAAAAAAACCTAACAGATCAGGTGTCAAGCTCAAGCCAACAGATCAGGTAGTGAAATCTTAGCTGGGCATCCGGGTCACATTCAAAGCCCAGGGAACTTTGTTGTTTTGTTTCACTTTTATTATTTTTTTAAATAAGGGTGTAAGTTACTGACCAGCGAGCAAGTGAGCTTGGGCCAATAATAAATTGAGTCAGAGAAACATGCACAGACATGACCTGGCCAACAGTTAGCTAATTGAGAGAACTTAGCAATGATTGCATTATTACACCACTTCAGCAGAACAGGTTTCGCGCTCCCATGTATCCCAAGCCTCTCTCTCTGTAGCTCTTTTCTTCCTACCCTCCCACAACAGGTCTTCTCCAGAGCTCAGCCCTCTGCTCTCCCTCCACCCTCTGCCCTGGAGAATCTCATCAGCTCTCAGACTCAACCACTGACCCAACAAGTGTGACCTCCCATGAGGCTCTTCAGATTGGCAACTCACACATGTGCTACCGTCAACCCAAATGTAATGATGTCTAAATTTTATCCCTTTATCCCTAAAGCTCGTCTTCTCTTCAGCAAAATATGCCATAGAAACCTCTAAGTTTATATAAGATAAATAAATGTTCATACACATTATCTGATCTTCAGAATAACTTTGGGAAGTAAAGAGGGCGGCGTTACCGTTCCCATCCAACAGGTGAGGCACGCCACTCAACTTCCGAGCTTCTTTCTGTCAGGGGCACCATTTCTCACCCATATAACAGCCAAATCAAAACCCAGCTACATGCTGAGACATGCTACAACATGGATGAAACTTGAAAACATGATGCTAAGCAAAAGAAGCGAATCACAAAAGGCTACATGTTGTATGATTTCCAGAACAGGGAAAGCCGTCGTAACAGAAGTGGATTATAGTTGCTGAGAAGGGTCAGGGGCAGGGAGGGACTGCTAACGGGGTTTCTTGCAGGGATGATGAAAATGTTCTGAAATTAGATTGTGGTGATGGTTACACAGTCCTGTGAATATACAAAAACCATCAAATTGTATACTTTAAACAGATAAATTGTATCATATATGAATCTCTCAATAAAGCTATTAAAAATAATTTTGTATGTACATGTCACATCTAATAAATAAGATATGTCTGCCGAACAGAACTCATCTTAAAGTAGAACGAAATAAAGTAGAATGGATAACGAAGGAAAAAAAGAGTCCAGCTATATCTTCAACTCCTCTCGACTCTTTCCCTTCACAATCTCTCACTTACCCAGTTCTGTCACTCTTGCATCCAACACTTCTTCCATCTTAACCCAGGCCTAATCTCTACAAACCTGGGTTATTGAATAACTCCTTAACTTTTTTTCCCGCATTACCACATCTTCCTACCCAAACACTCCTACACAAGTATGTTTAAAATTCATCTTCCTCAAAGCACCATTTTCCTACTAAAACTCTGCAATGGCTTTTCATAGAGTAGCCGATGATATTAGTACCTAACTCAGCACAGCATACACAGGGGTCCTGAGGAGTCAAGCTGAACTCTACCCTTTCCCACTTGGCCTAGAGGTCTCATCTAACCATGCTTATCTGTTCAACTCTCCCTGGATCTCTCTCTCACACCCACATACACAGCACCAGCACCACCAGAAACCCCTTCTTCCTGCTTATGTAAAGTCCTTCAGGATGCACCACTTCAACAATTTCCTTTGACCATTCCAAACCATAACATTGTTTTTCTCAACACCCAGCATTAAAAGTTTGCATGACTAACCTGATCCTTAGATAACAAGAGAAGACACTTTTGCCTTCTGTCTCCCAGTGAGGGTCAAAAGGCAGCTCAGGCAGCTGGATGGTGTTACATTTGCTGTGTCTTCCCTCCATCCAGTAGGTAGGCCTACAATACTGTTATATGCAAAGTGTCGCTAAATTTATCGACCATCAAAGACCATGAGCTCCTAGAAATAATAGTTCACCCATTTAACTGTCTAATATAACAACCCCAAAAGCTATCAGCAAAAGAAAAACTCTTTAGTTTGGGAAGTAGATTTTTTTAAGAATAATCCATTAATCTCTGGTTATCTGTGAACTAGTTTGGCTTCTAGAATAGTTGCAGATACTGAGTCTAAGGGGAAAAGAACCCCCGGTAAGACAGACCAGCTTGGAGAAGCCAACCATTATACCTAATAGTATCCTGACTGATTAGTACAGAACACAAGGACAGGAATATTAAGTGACTGTTTTCTGTAAAGGCCAGCTTTTTTCTCAAAGGTGAGAATGCAGGGAAGAAGCAAAGGGTACCAAAGGGACAACAGCAAAGTGGCAGCAAAAATCAGAAACAGTGAAGGTAGTTGTAGAAATAGCAGGACTATGGGGTGGGTGAGCATTTGACAGAGAAGACAAGGATGCAGAAACAAAAGTCAGACCTGCTTTGCAAGCTGCAGGGAGACAAGGCATAACTCTGCTTCCAAAAACCCACGGAGCCCCAGCAGGCTAGCTCCTTTCCTGGCATCAGGGCTCTGCAACGTCTCTCCAGGTGGGGACCAGGCCCTTTGACTCCAACAGGCTCTACTGAGGGGAACCAGAGGCCAATGAACTCTTTGCTATAAGCTTTTTCAAAGAAATCCTGAAGGATAAAGAATGTTTGTGTGGTTCAACTCCTACCTCTTGAATTTAACTACTGCAATGATGATACATCAAAAAAGCACTTCCTTCCTATCCGTAGAACGTGTTTTTTCACATTGACACTGAAACAAATTATTAAATCGTGACAGCTTCCTAAATCGGATTAATGTTATTCAGGGACTCCCACAAACTGTTTGCCATTTATTACACTTGCTAATTAGGAGCTGCAAGGTCTTTATCTTCCCCAACCTACAGTCACATGCCCAGGATGGAGCTTTACTAAAAGCAGGACTCCTGGCTAATACTGTTAATGAGTTTAGCACTGCCAAAATGTCAATGGTTTTTTATTTGGTCAGAAAGGGCCTAATTTATCTAGTTCAGCGGCCCTTGGTAATTTTCATGGAAATGTCAGAGCAGCAATCAGGAGAAACGATGGCAATAAAGATGATTACGAGAAGGGTAGCAAGAATACCCCACTGACAGACTGCTTTTATTTTTCATTCACTACTGCAAGATTTAGTTCAGAGATAAGGGAATGGAGGACACAGAGCTCAGCACCAAAGCATGCCCACAGATTTTACTGGAAGCACAATTACATTTTTGAAATTTTGAAACATATAAGAAGCTTAACCGTAGCCGGAAGGGAACATAAATTGTTTCAGGGGAAGAGCACAGCTGTTTAACAAAATTTGCTTCCATTCACATCAAATTTTAGGATGCTAAATAAGGAAAGGGTACTGGAGCAAGATCGAGATTGCTTTCATCACTCTTGCACTAGAAAAATTTGCTTACGACTCATTCAAGACAAAACAGCTTCCTTCCTTAGCAATTTCAATTTATCCTTTCTTAAATAAGCCTAAGTAGTCACAAATGCAATCACTCTAAGAGTCAGTAATGGATAACAGGGCTGTTCGCCTTAGGTCATCGGTGTCCGGACGTCTGACCACGGGAAGCATTCACTTAAGCTAATTGAGACAGAATGTGGGGAGAAAGCCCATGCAAGTGTACTGATTTGAGGAGCTGGACTCAGCCTTTCATTGATAGAATTCCAAAATTTACCATGGGGACACATTAAATTCATTCAGTTATTATAAAAAAACAAGAATCATACAAAATGAAAGATAAAGAAAATAAAGCATTCAAGTCTAGTCACTAATGGCTGACCTCATATGGAATAAAAATTCCAGGCTCCCTAGATATCAATGTCTTTCTTTTTGTACCACCTAAACCTCTCTCTGACTCTTTTTATCCCACGTAATGGGATAGAGAAGTGCTTCATGTTTTCTGATGCAAGGCCCATTTATCTTTTCAGTTTACTAGATGAAGCAGAGAACATGGTAACAATGCCTCTGCTTAGAAAGATGAGAAATGGAAATTCCAAAACCAAATTCCACGTGACTTGAGCTACATCCCTAACTTCCACACACGTTGTCTTCCAGGTAGCCCAGTATATCTTTTCTCTGTAAATTGAAAGGCCCAAATACTACTAACATAGCTGTTAAGAGAAACCTTTGACAGAGAGACAGCTATTTCACCTTACCTCTTAAATTCCCCTACCTATAATAAATGGGCAGATCGGGGTTTAATTTAATCTCTCCTTGAGGAAAATTAAGTTTGCTAAAATAAGGATAAAAATATTTGCTTCATTAAATTTTCTATCAATTAGTTTAGCTTAACTAAGCAATTTAACCAAGTCATTGATTACAGCAGTACTACCTAAAATTGGGCCCTTAAATGATGGAGTATGTTTACTTTGAGATAATGGAAGGAAATATTTTTATCTAAGAGGCCCTTGTTTACATCTCCAAGCACAGACTCACAGGATATGATGCCGCTGACTCAGCTGTAGTGGATTCCTACGGCCAGAAGAAATGTTTTGCTTTTCCTTGACTCAGTTTCTCCACCACTAAGAAAGGCATAATTGTTATCTCTTCTACCAACTACCCAGAACATTGGATTCACAAATTATTAAGTAAGTGCTAAGCATCGTGTACACGTGATGTTCTTCAGGCTCAAATTTTAGACAGAAGACAGTCAAAACCACAGACAAGAGATCCAGCTTATAAAGAAAAAAGAAAAAGGGTTCTTATGATCAGCGAGCCTTGCTTTAGTAAAGAATTTCCCACTGTGAAATTAGAAACAAAACTTGGTATCAACACCAGAAATAAGGTGACCAACTGTCCCAGTTTGCTCAGGGCTACTGTGTTTTTTTCTTTTCTTCTTCCCAAAGGCCCCCAGTACATAGTTGTATATTCTAGTTGCAGGTCCTTCTAATTGTGCTACGTGGGACGCTGCCTTAGCATGGCTTGATGAGTGGTGCCATGTCCACACCCAGGATCCGAACCAGCAAAACCCTGGGCCTCCGAAGCGGAGCGCTTGAACTTAACCATTCGGCCACAAGATGGTCCTGGGACTATTGTGGTTTTTACATTGAAATTCTTGGGTAAACTGAGACAGCTGGTTACCTTAACAGCAACTCAAATGAGTAAGAGTATTTACATAATCAAATATGACTGATCAACTTAAATATAGTTACTTTAAATTCAATTCTCTGCATTAAAAATCAGAGTTTGGCTTTAGCTTGTTTATATTTTATCTTTATCTTGATCTTTTTTCAGTGTCACCAAAGGGAACTAGGTATGGATTACTTATCCGAGGTTCTGCCTCTTACTCTGTGACCTTGAGCAAGCTCTATAACCTCTCTGTATCAAGTTGTCATTCACACCAGGCACACAGTCAGCACTCAAATGTGAGTCAGCATTATCATCTCTATTTAATACTGTAAGCCTAGTGGTATGACCATATTTATTCTGCTGTCATCTCTAAAATACTGCAGATTTTCTTTTTTCTTTCTTTCTTTCTTTTTAACCTCAGAAGGGCTTGCAAGTACAATCAGGTTGATATGCTCTCCCACGATTCTTCCCCTTTTCCCTGGCAGACCTACATAAAAAGATAAAGAAGCAATTTAATTTCCTTCTTCAATTTAAAAATCAGGCTCTACCACGCTCATTTTAGCATAACCAAGTGTAAGAAAACTCTCTTAATGACAAAATATCATTATTTCTTTCTCAGTAATTTCTAATTATCAGGATACACTTGTCCACGTTAGGATATGTTCCCTTTTCCAACAGCTAACCTAGAAATAGGAATAAGCTTATTAGAATTCTAGCAACACCAGTAACAAAATATAATTAACTTCTTGGAATTTATGAGCCTATTCTTTCAACAAAATACAGTAATTATTCTTTTAAAATGAATACGATAACGCATGGATTGCAAGGAAACACTCCAGTGAATGAATTAAGGGACATTACTCTCCCATCATCTCTGACTAGATTCCTTTTACTTTGTTGTCCTTTATTTACATTTTCAGTCTCAAGTGAACCCAGCCACTGACTATCAAGTGAGTAGGCAGCACAAAAATCACAAAAATGTAATAACGTTGACAGGGTGGCTGATTTTGGGGGCTGCCAGCAACAGGGACTGTAGAAACGGGGCAAGGAATAGTTTAAAGAAGTTACTACTAGTATGTCACCAATGTGAAAACACTAATGAACTAAGGAGAGAGAACTATTAATCCCATGATAATCGGAAGGAAAATAAAGGAATCTCTTAATCTACTGTATTTATCAGAAGAGCATGTGAGGGGGTCAGAGTGACACTGGACAAACTTCTGGAGTGGAAAGAGAAAAGCAGCATTTCCTTCAAAGCAGGAAACTGACTCATTACCAATTACCAAGTCAATACATAGTTCCTAGAAAACAGTAGGAATGCCATGAAGATGTGTCCTTTTCGCCTCCTGGCAGAGTTCCGTTATGAGCTACAGCACATTACAGAAGGGGATCAGAGGATTCTGACTTGCTCAGGGTTTTCTAAACGCTGCCTGCAGGGAAACCACTGTGGAATAGCAACGAGATCTTAGAAGTTTATACAAAGCTGGGAGTTGAGGATTCTGTGCTCTGTTCTGAGTCACACCTTCAACACACAGGATATTTCTCAGTTGGGTCTTCTTTGATTTTCCCATATTGTATTAGCTATTACAGGGGAACAGCAGAAGAGTCCATAAAATACCAGCCATTCCCAGCCACTGAGGGTACTTACAAGCTCGTAGGGGAGGAAAAACTTTAGCGTGAGAAACAAGATGAGGCCGCATTTTTTTTCTTTCTTCTTCTTCTTTTTTTTTTGAGGAAGGTTAGCCCTGAGCCACATCTGCCTCCAATCCTCCTCTTTTTGCTGAAGACTGGCCCTGAGCTAACATCCATGCCCATCCTCCCTCCACTTTATATGTGGGACGCCTGCCACAGCATGGCTTGCCAAGCGGTGCCACGTCCGTACCCTGGATCTGAACTAGCGAACCCCGGGCCGCCAAAGCGGAACGTGCGTACTTAACCGCTGCACCACCGGCTGGCCCCAAGGCCACATTTTAAAGCACTTAAAATGTACTTGTAGAGACTAAATGCAATAGGACTTTCAGAAAAGACGGGTGAGAGTAAGCACGTAGTGGTGCCAAACAGAGTCAGCAGGACCAAATAAGGGCATTTTCATGATTAAACTGGGTCAAGTAAAGAAACGCAAATAACACTACGCAAATGGCCATGGCAATAAGATCAGGAATCTCCTCATCCATAATAATAAACTCGATGATGAAAGGAAACACTGAGTAATATCAAGGGTGGATACTTAAGAAGCCCTTCCTCTGTGAAATATGCTCTGTTCCCTTTTTCCTTTCTTCATCCTCCCAGTTCTGCCTATCATGTCATTCTCCTAAATTCCACTCCTAATTATGGGCTGCTCTCAGGGTTTATCTGTACCACAGACACACAGGGGGAGGGTTCCACCTCTGCACAGAGAAATGCCAGCCTCTCAAGCACACACAAGTGACTCAACCTTGTACACCCACCAGCCACATAAGGCAGGGCAGGGCACTTCCAGAAGGTCACTGAAGAGTGCCACGGAGACTTACTTCACTCCATCAGACAACACCTACTTCCTCTGATAGCCTTGACGCCTGTCACAACGTGTAGTAGCAATCAGAGCAGAGTATAAACCAGATTCTGGGCATTAGAAACTGGTCAGTTCCTTCCTCTGCTTTGCTAAGAATGGTGTAATTCTTAGCAGACCAACTTCCTCCTCGGAAAGGCGGAAACCAATAGAGAAGCATCTGTACTAAACTGGGATCATTTAATTTTGATGAAAGATACTTTGAAGGCTCATGAAACTGAGGCCAGAGTAGCACTCTGAAAGCTATTTCCAATCATTCAGTCGGTCAAGTTCACACAACAATCCTGTGATGGGCCTAATACCGGACTATTGGAATCACCAAGTATGAAAGCTTTCATCATCCAGTTTCCCACAGTCAACTCTATTTCCATAAATACTCATTTCTGAATGAATGTTATACCTTATGCTTAAGGAAACATGTATGCATTCAATGACATTTCTGGGTCGGAAACCAGGCTGTGACACCTCCCTGCACCCTGCCTATATTCCCAGCCGGGCTTTCAGCACCCCAGAGGAGGGAGGGAAGGGAACCCACGGGGAAGCAATGCCGGCTTGCAGATGGATCCACTCACGGGGCCTGCGGCCTTCCCTTCTCTTCCCGAAAGCAGCAAAGACCTAAGACCATCCCAGCAACCCAAGCCTCCAGTCAGGAGGTCATCCAGGGGGGTTGTTGGATTAACGAGCTCCTTTAAAGAAAAAAACAAGAACACCCTGAAGCTACAAGCAGGCCCTCATCCATTCTGCTAAAATACTTACTCTGATACTAGATTGGATTACAAATCAGAGTCTGCCAGGCCAGCAGGCTAAATGTTGCTCCAGATTAGCCTTTTGGTCATCTCTACTTTAAACAAAAATTAAATAAAGCCTTAAACCGTCGACTCGTACTTAGAAACATAGCTCAATTTAGGGATTTCCAATTAACAGTTCTGTTGTTATTTATAGAAAGTCACCATTAAAACAAAGAAACACTTTGTTTTCAGGGTGGTCGGGTTGATTCTGACTCCTAGTGACCCTGCGGACAGCAGAGCGGAACCCTGCCCGGTCTTTTCGCGCCATCCTCTCACCTTCCGGGGCTACATCAGACAAGCTCCGCTGCTACTCACAGGGTTTTCATGGCCAATTTTTTCAGAAGTGGGTGGCCAGGTCCTTCTTCCTAGTCTGTCTTAGTCTGGAAGCTCTGCTGGAACCTGTCCACCCAGAGAAACCCTAGCAATTCATAACGGTAACATTCTTTGGTCCCTATGATTAAAAAGGACTCCAATGGGCCCCAGGGATTAAGTTTCCCACAATTAAGATTGGTTCACAGAAGACTTTGTGACAACAGATTAACATCAGATCATGCAGAGACAGGTAAGTATCAAAGGATTTAAAAGAAGCAAGTAATACATTATTATATGTTCAAGTGAAATATCCTTTTTAAAAACATCATTCTAAAATTGGTTTCACCTGGCCGCTTTAAAAAAAAAGAAAGGCAAGCTAACTCCCAGCCCCTATCCCATACCCCATGGATCAGAATGTCAAGGCCACAGTGGTCACAGGTATGCTGCCCCAAAGGCTAACCAGTATGGAATTGTGCAGCAGCCCATGCTTGCTCCAGAACCTGCTGCCTGGCCTTCCTGGACTCTCTGCACTCCCTCCCCGGTGCCATCTGACACTCGAGCAGCACTCCTTCACCATTTTAAAGGCATTCTTAAATAAGCAACAGGCAGAAGACGGAGGAAGCAGCCCCAGGTAGAACAACAGATGGTCCCAATTTATTATGCTCTGTGTGTTTGGTTTGTTGTTTTTTTTTTAAGCTGACCTTTTTAGACTTTGGATTATTTTACAAAGACCACCCCAGGGCTTCAAGGTACCCTTATTTTTTCTCGTCTAACATCAGACACCAACTCTGTACAATACACTGCTCAGTTTCTTCATTTACACACATTTTCTCTCTCCCTCTCCCTCCTCCCACTTTCCCTAAAGACATAAGAAAACACAAAGTTATATAAGTGCATTATTTATATGAACAGATTGAAAACCTAAATATTGATTCAATAGTTAATAGCATATAAGATGGACTATTAGAGTTATTAAAGCAAGTTTTTGAGAAGAAAATATATCTCAAGAAAAATGAGAAAAAGTAGGATATAATACAGTAAAATGGAAGTATGATCCCTTTAAAGAAATATTAACTAAAAGAATATATCAAAATGTTAGTATAATGAGAATTTTTTTCTCATTTATTTTCTGAATCTTGTATGTACATGCATTACTTTTATGATCACACCCACATACCCCTCACTCCTTACCCTGCCCTTTCTTTAAGGAGGAATCAAAGACAGAAATGCTCATGTGATATGATGAACTAATCAGATTTTTCCTAAAAAATAAAAGAACCACACCTTAAAAAGCACAACCTGGTTCAGTTATTTTGGCAGATTTTGAACCATAAGCCTGTGTATATATTATATACACATAAAATTCTAGAAGGCAGAGACTATGGTCTCTTGACCTGCGTTTGAGTACACGACACCATTTGGTTGCTCCATACTACTCCCTATTTATGTGGTACGTGAGGTATAGGCATCTACTGTGGAGAGGCTGGAAGAGACGACATCATCAGCCATCAACTCATCTGCATGGTGAGTGAATAGCCAGGAGGATCAGAGATTCTCAAATCCTGACCTCTTCCTGAGCCTTATTATCCTACAGCCTACTGCACATTTCTACTTGGAAGACCAACAGGCATCTCAAATTCAGCATGCCCAAATCCAGACTCATCATTCCCCACAAACTGGATTTCACGTGAAATCTCCATTCCCACCCATCAGCATAATTCTCTCAGAAACCTGGACATCATTCCCAGTGCCTCTCCTTCCCTGCAACCTATCAACCCACCCACCAATCCCAGTCCTATAGATGCCAGTTCTAGAGGCCATGACTACATGGTCTGAGAAGGCTGTAGGCATTGTGCAAACAGCAGGCACTTCTGGAATCAGATCCCAGTTTAAATTTGGTCCTGCCACCTACTAGATGTGTAACCTTGGGCAAGACCCTTAATCTGTCTGAGCTTCCATTCCCTCACTACCAAACACCCCCAAAGATAGAACCTGTGTCATGGGACTGTTGCAAGGTTTAAATTAAGGTCTTTCACTCAGAAGAGAATGTTGAAGGCTAGGTGCTATAAATGCTAGTGATCAATGGTGAACAGCAGCCACTCTGGAAAGAAATACCAAGCCTGCACAGTGTAGTAAGTGCTATATTGCAGAAATGGCCAGTGCTATCAGAGCACAGGGGAGAGAATGGAATCTAGAGCAGAATGGGAATGTCAGGGAATATTATCAGAGGAACCAACACTTAAACTACGTCCTATGAGATGAGCAGGAAGTAGAGAAGCAAAGGTTGAGGATATGGATAGTATACCAAAGAGAGAAGGGCAAATGTGAAGTTCTGAGGTCAAGAGACAACCAGGCACCTTGAAGATACTGAAAGTACTTGAGTTAGCTGAAGATTAGAATGTGAGGGTGAAAAGTGGCCAGAGATATAGCTGGAGAGGTCAACAAGAGTTAAGGGATTGAGTACCCAGAAATGAAGAGTTTGTGGGCTGGCCCCGTGGCTGAGGGGTTGAGTTCGTGTGCTCCGCTTCGGCGTCCAGGGTTTCCCCGGTCCAGATCCTAGGTGCGGACATGGCACTGCTCCTCGGGCTTTGCTGAGGCAGCATCCCACATAGCACAACCAGAAGGACCTACAACTAGAATGCACAACTATGTACTAGTGAGCTTTGGGGAGAAGAAGAAAAAAAGAAAAAAAAAAACCCAGAAGATTGGCAACAGATGTTAGCCCAGGTGCCAATCTTTAAAAAAAAAACAAAAAAAGAGCTAAGCAGGGAAACGACATAAAAAAATGCATGCAAAGTGTTTTAGCACTTGTGAGTGTTATTCCTGAATACTATAGAAAACTGCCATCATTTTTATCATTATATAGTCTGGTATACGCTATCCAGATATTTACAATCTGACCTCTTACTTCCTAAGCTAGCCTCTTCCTACTAATTAATATGTTAGAGTATTTTTAAAAAGCAATTTAATTGTTTTTTCAATTTACTTGGTGAATTAAAGATAGGAGCATAAAGGGAAAAGCCCATCAGTCTTTATCTAGGCTCTCTGACAGACAGAAGAGCAACGAAAAGGTTAATTTCTTATCTAAGTCCTAAACCTCAGAATTCTCCATATAACTATCATGCTAACTTCTCAATTCCAACCGCTGTGCTAAGTAGTATTTATAAGACATCGCATCAGCCTCACCATTTTGTGGCATAATGGCGCCAATCTTCCCATCCAGGCCACGTAAACGCCAGTGGTTCAGGACACTTACAGTCACCCAAAGCATCACAGGCTGATTGCTTTGATGAAAACTTAATTCCGCCACTGAGGAATACGGCAGTCACATTTTGAATGAAATCTACCCAGTAACCCAGACCTTACTGGAATCCCTTATTAGCTCCATACAGTAACCTATGAACACTGATATTTTTAAAAACCTAAATTAGTGAAATGAATTGAAATCTTTATCATTCCCACTGGATTAAGAATCATTCACCCAAGAAAAGCAATTAACATATTTCTGTCACTTGCAAATGAATACTGAAGCTTAACTGCAGGGACTTCCCTACCTCTGTAAGAAGTCTTTTTACATATAGGACACATTATATATAAAATTATTCTCCACATCCTTATCCTTAAATACCACAAATTCATTTCTAATTTGGAAAGAAACCTTGATAAGGCTAGAGGCATTAGCTTACCATCCTCACAAGTTCTAACAATTTTACTGTAGATTAATCAGCGTATCAATGGACAACCATAATTTCCAACAGCATGCTTTTGAATATCAGAACTATTATTGTGCATCATCAAACAACCAGAGCTTTGTTGTACTGAAGGCAATATGCTTTAAAAGTACAGATTTAGCCTTTGATATACATAAACGGAGGGAATATTTGCAAGATGAAACAGAAGTAATTTTGTACCATATTGCTTTACTTGAAGTATTTTAACAAACCATTAGCATTGCCATTCTTCATATTTATCAGTTCTAATACAATAACACAATCTGATTCCAGCTCCTGGAGCTACTCCCACCATCCCAGAACTAGAACTTGCTTCCAAACTGCCTCCATTCTGATCTCTTCTCTTCCAAAGAGAAAATACCCAGACCCAGGCTCAGATGCTCCGTGAGATGCGGCTGCGAGCAAAGCTCTCCAAGCCCAGTGACCTGAGAGGCCCCTGGGGCCCAGAGTTTGCCCTCAGAAGGAGAAGGTGGGGAGGTCTAGTCAGGATCCAACTTCAGGGAGAGGGAACCTGGGGCTTGCACCACTAGTTGGTACAAAACAGTTGCCCTTCTGTATTTTTTTTTCTCTTAGTCTTATTTTCTTTTTACTTATTTTCATCATTATTAGCTGTCATGTATCCTGTCAACCACACTGTAAGAATGTGCTCTGAGAAGAAAGTATTTCTCTGGCCATCAGTAAGCTTCTGAGACAGAGAAATATGGGAATGGATTGTATTATAGACCGCTAAGGGGTAAGTCAGAGAAACAAGGAGTGTTGCCAGACCACATGGGGTACTTGGCACGACACTAACTGGGACGTAAGAAAGGCCTTCTAGAGAAGGTGACATGTTGTGGGGCCTAAGATGAGCTGGTGTGACCATGTGAAGGGAAATCATTGCAGGAGGAGGGACTGGCATGAGGTTTTGTTTGAGAGGACAGGAGGGAGGAAGAGGACTAACTACGAGAAGTTTTTGTATTACATGAGACTGTGCTTCTCCTTTCCCTTGTTGGACATTCACATCACTCGGGGCTGGAGATACAGAGCTGTGAGGCAACAGCTTTGAGATGGTAGTTTAAGCCATGGGAATAGGTAACATCACTGTAGGAGCAGCCACCGAGATGAGCTAGAGATGGAAGTTCAAGGGGTCCAAAACTTCACGACCGAAAAGTGAGACATTGAAGCCTTAGGTCTATGACCCCTGTCTGTTTCCTTCCCATTGCCATCAGGAATATACTCTGCAGCAAATGACCAAACTGCCTAACAACTTCAAAACACGAGAGGGAATATTCCACCACTTTCTCCTTTATGATCATTAGACAAAACTTCCATAAAGGTACCATAGGCTTTAATCAAAATTCTTTCAAATGAAAAAGTTAGCTGTAAATGGAAACAGAGATGGCCTTCACCGCTGTGGGACACATCCCAAGCCCTCTCGAACCCATTTATGAAGACTCCTCTCTCGCCTCCAGCAGATGTGCCTCCTCCATCCATCATTGCTTTTCCAAAGCAAAGCTCCCACTGGCATTACTGCAACCTTCTTCCAGTTAACCGACCATAACTTGTAAGGGAATTCACAAAGTGTGCATCACTCATAAAACCTTATCTCCATGAAAGACATAATTGCGCAATACATGAGCCTGGTCTATTTCTCTGCAACCTTATTCTGGACATGGCAGTGGCCTGGCGGGCCTTCCCTCTTTCAGGTTGTACCATCAACTAGGATGGTCGTCCTAAGGCCAGTTCCTGGGTACAACAGGGATTGAAGACACTATAGCTAGGACAAAATTAATAGAAATAAAAACAAAATTAATAAAATTTAAAAAGCAATTAATATTGCCACTTGTTAGCTCATGATTATCCTGGCTCTGTGAATCCAAAAAAGGAAATACCCACCTTTCTTTTTTAAGACTTGGCAATATTTGGAAGAACGTTTTCCCAGGTAATGAGCTTTTGGCATTAAGATCCAGAGAGAAAAACATCAGCAGACAGTGAGACTCAGAGTATCTGGATATTGTCTTCATGACGTCTACACTTAAGAACTTCTTTTAAATTATTTCAGCGCTCACTTACAACTACAGCTACTAATGTTCAATTTATAAAGTGCTTGTCTTCTACTTGGCACCTTGACTGTAGCAAGTAAGCCCTGTAGTAGCAAAATAATAATAATAGCAACAACTATTATTACTGGTGGTGGTGGTGGGATTATTGCAGCAGCAAGAGCTGACAAACAGTATCACCAGGCACTTTGATAAGCACTACATAGGTTATGGCACTGGTCTTTGCAACATCTGTCTCGGGTGGATGCTCCTATTATCATCATTTTCTAATAGGGAAGTGCAGCCCAGAAAAGCAACTTTCCCCAGGTCACCGAGCTAGCAAGTGGCAGAGCCATGATTTCAGAGCCTGCAACTTTACTACACATAATTTTACAGACAGACAGACTGAGGTGATGAATTAAGTGACTGGACGCAGTGGAGAAACTCATAAAGAAGGTGGCCAAAAAAAGAGAACTCTCCTAGTCATTCAACATATTATCCTGACCCCAATATGTCATCATTGCTAGCTGGGGACATTTTAATGCCAAAGAAGAAAGATGCTCCATCTTTGGCACTTGGGGAATTAAAGGGTTTGAAGGCAGCTTTATCAGCATCAGACACTTTCTTTGGGAGTAATTACATGTATGTCCAGAAAGCATTTTCATAAGTAGCTCAGAAGCCCAAAATGAGAAACAGTCTTGGAAGTCGCTCTATCAGTCACACCAGAAGGCAGACGGCTTTCTGCCCCATGCTTCTATCAGGGCATCCTGGAAAAGGGAGGATCTCAAATTTGAGTTTAAATCTACCCATCCTAAGTTGGAAGAAAAACTCGTCCTGTCCTGAGGTCGAACTCACCTATTTTCCCCCTACTTACTATTAACACCCTATTAACAATAAGCCCGGGGACAGCAGCCCCTGGACTATCTCATTCCCACAGTTCTCCTAAAGGATGACTTACTTGCATCCAAACACGTAATCAGAAGTGCTCCCAATCAAGCATGAAAATAAATTAGATTTTGGTTTAGCCAGGATTAGATTCACAGCACCAAGAAATAAAGAAACAGTTATCACACTTCCTGGCTACTCTCCACAGGCCCCTCTTGCTAAAGCCCTCTCCTAAAACTCCTCTTTAAATACTGTGAAATCACAGCATGTCAGTGAAGAAATGTAACTCTTTGAATGCCATGAACATAACTCTTAACTCTGGTATCTGCCTAACATTGCTAGAATTGCTAGTCTGTCTGGAAGGAGAGTTGCTGGGTGTCAGCCTGTGAAATGCACGCTGGCTCCACAATGCATCAGGAAGTGACTTCTTCCTGGACACCATGGAGGAAGGAGACCCCTGGGCTTGGGAGAGCCCAAGTGTTTTCTGTGGAGACACAATTTACTCCCATGTCTCATTTTACACTCACTGTTACTACATCTGGAAACACCAAGGAGTGAGCGCCATGCAAAGCCACAACTACGGAGAAAAAGAGACACGGACTAAGGAGAAAAGGGAATTGATATCCAAAAAACAGGAAGAACTCTTACAATGCAACAACAAAAAAATCCCAAACAAACCAATTTAAAAAATGGGCTAAGGATTTGAATAGATATTTCTCCAAATAACATGTGGCCAATAAGCACAGGAAAAGCAGCTCAACAGCAGTAATCATTAGGGAAATGCAAACAGAAACCACAATGAGATACCACCTCACATCCATTTGGACAGTTGTTACTTAAAAAACAAAACAAAACAAGTGTTAGCAAGGATGTGGGGAAGTTGGGACCTTTGTGCATTGCTGGTGGGAATGATGGAAAATGGTGCAGTTGCTATGGAAAATGGTATGGAAATTCCTCAAAAAAATTAAAGATAGAATTACCATATGTTCTAGCAATTCCACTTTTGAGTATATACCCAAAAGAAGTGAAAGCAGGGACTCAAACAGATATTTGTACGCCCATGTTCATAGCAGTATTATTCACAATAGCCAAAAGGTGGAGGCAACTCAAGTGTCCATCAACAAATGAATGGATAAACAAAATGCATTATATGCAAACAATGGCATATGCTTCAGCTGTAAAAAGGAAGGAAATTCTTACACATGCTACAACACTGTTGAACCTTGAAGGCATTATGCTGAGGGAAATAAACCAGTCACAAACGGACAAATACTGTATGATTTCATTTATGAAGGATCTAGATTAGTCAAATTCATACAGAGAGAGGAAATAGAATGGTAAGTTGCCTGGGGAGAGGTGGGGAATGGGAAGTTAATGTTGAATGGAGACAGAGTTTCAGTTGGGGAAGATGAAAAAGGGCTGGAAAGGGATGGCAATGAAGGTTATACTACAATCGCAATGTACTTAACTCCACAGAGCCCATACATTTAAAAATGGTTAAAATGGTAAATTTCAGGTTATATGTATTATTCCACAATTTAAAAAAAAGGATAAGAGGATTGACCAAGTCATGCAATGTCAATACACAGCAGCTAGCAAACCAGCCAGACAGTAAGCCATCTCATTATTTCCCCCAAAAAAGAACAAAACTGCTCTTTTAGATTTTCACACCTGCTAGACCCATAAAAACCCACCGAGAGAAACTACAATACCCCTAAGAATCATAGTTAGAGCTAAAAATATCGCTCTATTTTAATAAAGTGATTAGCGGTAATATCGTATGTAGACAAGATTTCCTGAAGAATTACTTTCTCCTTTTAAAATAATTACAGAATATTACAAAATACATACTTTAAAGCAAATCCTGTGACAGATAAACAGAGGAAGTTGAGGTAGAAGAGAAAAACACATCCCTGGGTGTTAAAAAAAAAAAAATCTAGGGGACGGTCCCGTGGCTGAGTGGTTAAGTTGGAACATTCCACTTTGGCAGCCCAGGGGGGTTCATCGGTTTGGATCCTGGGTGCGGACCTACACACCACTCATCAAGCCATGCTGTGGCAGCATCCCACACAGGAGAACTAGAAATGACTTGCAACCAGGATATACAACTATGTACTGGGGCTTTGGGAAGGGGAAAAAAAAGAGGAAGATTGGCAACAGATGTTTACTCAGGGCCAATCTTCCTCTCTCACTCACACACACACACACACACACACACACACACACACGCAAATCTAGATTCCACATTTCCCCCTCTGCCACTAGCCAGCCTTATTTGGGCCTCAGTTTCCTCATCTGTCATGCAAATGGTTTGGATAAGATAAACTCCAAATCAAAGATAAACTTAATGGCACCATCCATTAAAAGCATCTCCTTTGTCCAATTCGATGCTTACCAGGCAACTTTCTGGTCATCATCTCTCAAATAGCTTTTCAATAGGAAAAAAATGTCAGCTTTCTAGGATCCCTGGAGCTATACTTGTTATAAAACAATAAACTGATAACTAAAGTTCATAAAAATAAAGCCAGTGATTCTAAATGATGGAAGGAAATTGGTCCAAGTGACAGTGGAAAGTAGAGCCCAGCTATTCTAATTGAGACCCAGTCATATTCTGCACCATCAGCATCCATCCACAGTGGACCATCCATCAAGGGAAGGCAGTTTTCAAATCATTCTTGGTCAGTGTCCATGCCATTCAGTTCTTTAAACCATTCCTTTTAAGGGGAAAATGAACTCAAATACTCTGAAGATGTCCGAAAATAATTATAGTTTATTTTCATGGTATATAACAATTATTTCTGATTGGAGAAAGTGACAGAATTTGAAAGTTTGGGAATGTGCATAGGCTCTAAGGGAGTCAGGGAAGCAAAACGGGAAGCTTTTGGTGACTGATTACTCTACCCTCTTCTGAAAATACTTGCTTTAACAGGCTTCTGGGGTACAACCTTCCTGGCCTTTTCTTTGCTAGTTCCTCCTCTTCCCGACATCTCCCTCATCCTGCCCCAATAAAACAATATACGAAAAGGATAAAAAAAACCCCATAATAATCAATGCAGGCGCATGTTCAAAATCCTCCAGAGAAGTCCAGATTCTTTCCCAGAGCCTACGACGCTACAGGTGATCTAGCTTCTCAGACCTCACCTCCTTCGCTCTCTCCTTGCTCACTGCACTCCCAGCTACATCACCTCCTTGCTTAACACTGCAAGCATGCTCTGGTCTCTGCACTTTGGCCCTGTTCCTGCCTCTGCCTGAAATGATCCTCCCCCACCTTCACATGGCTATACCCCTCATTTCATTCAGGTCTCAAATCAAAGATTGCCACAGACAGGTCTTCCCAGATCACTAGAATAGCACCCCTCCCTCCTTCATTCCCCGTGTATTTTCTCTTTTTAGCACCTATCACCACTGGACATACATCCGTCACGTGTACCATCTGTCTCCCTCTAGAATGGAGGATCCATTAGAACAGAGACTACATCAGTTTTGTCTGTCTGTATCCCCAGACCTAAGAACAGCATCTGGCATGTAGAAGGCAACAATATTTGTTGAATGAATAAGCAAATGAGGAATAGAGAATAAGTTACAGTAAAAATAAGCAAACTAAATTCCCTCAAATGGGCCCCCTAAGCAAAATAAAAAATTGGTCAATCCAACACACCTGTCACACTAAACGGCAACTGGAATTTGGTCCAAAAAAGTAATTTTGAGGTTTGTTGATGCCCTACTATGTCACATATAGCCTAGGTGCTGTCCCTGCCTTCAAAGATCTCATGGTCTCCCAGGGAGGCTGTGGATAATTACAGTAAGTGTTCTGAAGACAGATGAAGGAAGGAACAACTAACCTGGGAGGCCGGGACAGGCCCTGGCAGAGGCAAGTCATTGCAAGTGTGTCACGCATTATATGGACAAGTCTACACAACCCACAGGAAACAGGGACAAGCAATTACTCCTACTCGTCCCACACAACCAACCAGAGGACTCCACTGCTTTTCTAATTGCCAGGCAATCTTTTTCCATGTTGGCATTCTTCCCTTGACAACTGCTTCAACAGTTCTCACAAATCCAGCTGGAGTCGTTAACTGACATGCGTGCACACACACCGGGTTTTCGTGAACCTTTCTGTTCTCAGGTAATCAAACACTACAGCCTTTGGCTTAAAACGCATTTCCACCTCTGGCCCCATATGTCTCATATGTGTTCCAAGCACTGATCAAACATCGTGACAAGGAATATGCCACAAAACATCCCACCAACCAAAGCATCAAGTAGCTCTTAGCACACAGTTTTCCCAGCCCAATAGCTTTTATTGCTTATTGACCAAGTTAACAAACACTAACCTGTAGCTTTTTGTACGACAAGTAGAAGCAACAGCTGCTAATTCTGGATTCTTTTTCCTAACCTTTCTCAAGGTTTAATGTGTTTGCTGAGTTTAAGAAATATCTTGAAAGATTTGCACACATAAAGTGCTTTACAACCTCAGTCACTCCTTATGATGACGCAAACCTTCCAAAACGCGTCCTCTTTCCTCTATGTGCTAGTTTGGGCTGTTTCTGTTCAGCAAGAGCAAAAGGATATTTGCTAGGAAGAGAGGAATAGCTCTGTGGCTCCAGTAAATATTTACTATACAAACTGAAGTTCTGTTTATCTGTGTAATCCACCTTATTCTCTCCTCGTTTCTTTTCAAGAAACCACTGCTAGGAATCTAGGTGCGGTTGGAGGGGTTGAGAAAATACGTGCATATAATTTATCTCTGCCATGATATCCTCTTGCTGACATAAAATTCCACATCCTAACTACTATCAATTTTCTGAGTCTTTTTGTGACTTTCTGATTCTTAATCTTGTCAACACAAACCTCTTTCCTAGAATCTAGAGATTACTTAAAAACGTAATCTTGTTTTTCTGAAATTTGATTTCTTGGATCAAAACCTAAATTTGAAATCTTTGTTCATCAACAGTTTCTGAATTTTGCCGTAAATGCAGGTTTCACCTTCCAGTTACAGTCCCACTTTGGAGGACACACGGCCTGCGCTGGGTAAATTAGCTTCAGGCAGCCATTAGAACAGCACCCTTGTTTATTTCCTGGGGATCACCATCGCGTTCCCTACTCTAGATGGGTGCCCCGCTTGCTCAAAGTTCCAGCACCTCAAAGCTGGTAGCCGCAGTCCTGTAAGTTCTTTCTTAAGACGAAAAAGTCCTGGGATTACGGTAGAAACTTCCCCATTGCACAAGGCACTTCCTCAGAAACAAGGTTCTCTCTCTGCTTTCAGGTCCACGGCCGTCTCAGTTCCCGATCACCTGCCTGGTCTTGACTATCCTCCTCAAACCACATTTCTCCTTTTTCCTCTTACTCTGCCTACCACCTAGTTCTAGCCACATTTGATCCACTTCCCCTTGCCTGCTGGGTTTGACTCATGGCCTCACTGCCACGTTCAGCACGTGCTTCCTCAGGCCCTGGCTGCCAGCAGCTGTCTTGCCACGCAGCCCTGGCCGCCGCCCTCTCTGAGTTCCCTGGCTTTCTTCACCAACCTCAGTGCTCTGCAGCCCCATAGTGATTGGCCTATTAGCAGCAGGAGCCTAGAGTCCCACCTGCAGGAATGGGAGAATCCCAAGTCTTGTGACAGAAGAAGCCTTATTCTCATTCTGGCCCCTCAAATATTGTAGCACTAAACCCTCAGGCACCTCTGAGGGCGTAAGCAGTGGGACAGACGTCCTGGTGCCCCATCTCCCTTGCCGGAAAGGGGGACAGAAGGGAAGGCCTCCTGGATGAGGATCACCCTTTTCTTTATCAACAAATCTGCATTTAGGGCTCTGCAAAATCAATGCCTAAGAATTCCTCAGCCACTTGGAGGTGATGACAGTGATCACATCCCTTTAATCATATCCATTTCATTTTTATCAAAAACATTTATCTGGGTATTGCACAGAGATTACAATACAAATCAAGTTAAACAGGCTTATTAAATAGAATACTCCTTCCTAGGAACACATGATCAAAAGCTGAGAGCAGTAACAGAAACTAATGAAAGGAAACCATACACATGGTGGAGCTCTGGAGAAAGCCCACCTGCGCTGCCTCTTGACTCTACCATTTATAGTCTGTAGAATCTTGGTAAGTTTTTTCACCTCTTTATGCCTCAATTTCTGCACCTGTAACATGGACATAATAGAATGTATAGTAGTCCTTTCTTTTGCTTTGCACGGTTTCAGTTACCCACAGTCAACCATGGTCTCAAAATATTAAATGGAAAATTCCAGAAATAAACAACTCATAAGTTTTCAATTGCATGCCCTTCTGGGTAGCCTGATGAAATCTTGTGCTGTCCAGCTCCATCCCTCCTGGGATGCGAATCACCCCTTTGTCCAGTGCATCCATGCTGTATTTGCTGTATACACTACCATACACCATCAGCCCCAGTGGCCCATTAGTCACTTAGTAACCAACTCCTCAGATTGACTGTGATGGGATCACAGTACTTGTGTTCAAGTAACCCTTGTTTTACTTGATAATGGCCCCAAAACGCAAGAGTAGTAGTAATGCTGGCAATTCAGATATGCCAAGAGAAGTTATTGTTGTTGATCTCTTACTGTGCCTAATTAAAAATAAACTTCATCACAGGTATGTATGTATAGGAAAAAAATATAGTACATACAGGGTTTGGTACTATCTGCAGTTTCAGGCATCCACTGGGGGTCTTGGAACATATCCCTCGCAGATGAGGGGGAACTACTGTATCTTGTAGGGTCTTTTGATAATTAAGCACGTCGATACCTGGGAAATGCTTAGAAAATGTTAGCTATTATGAACCGCTGAATTAAAGCTAAAAGACAAAACAACAGAAACTATTGTCAGACATCGGGAATTAAGAGAGCAGGGTTTTAGACAAGGCCCTGTTGTTTTGTGGCCTCTGGACTAGATTAAAAATGGTTGCAAAATCTTCGTCACATCCCCCCTGGAGAGCTGGGATCCATTTCTTCACCCCTTTGAATCTGGGCTCAGCATGCAGTTTAGACAGAACACACGGAAGTGACTCTGTGTCCGTATCAGTCCTACATTTTAAAAGAACTGGCAGCTTCCACCCCCTCCTCGGAACCCAGCTGCATGCTGAGAGGAGACCCAAGCAACCACATGGGTTAGGCCCGTGTAGGAGAGAACTGAGGTGATGCCCACAGCACAGTCAGCACCAGTTTGTCAGCCACGTGATTAAACCATTTTGGAAGCGGACCTTCTAGCTCCAGTCACAGACACAAGTCCTCCCCGCTGAGCTCTGCCCAAATTGCAAAACCATGAGCAAGTAAGACAGTTACTCTAAGCCTCTAAATTTTGGGGCAATTTGTGACATAGTCCTAGATAGCCAAGAAGCCTCAGACCATACACTTAAATCAGTTCCTCAAATTCTTTATTTATAAAAAAGGAAAGAGAGAGAACAGGCAAGGTGTTCATTCACTCAAATACCTGTAGAACACCTTCTACTGCCAGCCTCTGTGACAGGTCTCAACACTGCTCTTCTGGTGCTTATGGTCTGTGGCTAAGACAGACGTGAAACAACTCATTACAACGAAGTGTGATTCTAAAGACAGAGGAGTATAAAGAACTATAGAGGGGTGTGGGAATACTGTGTGGTCTTACAGGCACTTCCAACTCTGATGTTTTGAAATTTGATGATAAAGAGTAGGTATATCTATGACCTAAGCCACTAAGAGATAGTCATACAAGATAATCTCTCTACAGAACAATTTTCTCCCATCCAAATCTACCTCACAATTAGAGTATCGGTGAAGATGTGGGTTTCAACAGCTACCCAACAAGCACATGGTGAAAGCATGGGGAGCTGCCTCTAGAGCCTACATTCAGGAGCGCAATAATCTTAGGTAAGAGAGGCTTTGAATAAAGAGAGAAGGAGAGAGTAAAGGAAGTGCGATTTCCAGGGGCAACTAAGGTTTCAAAGTAAAGAGTGAGAGAAGAATTTTACCTGTCTATTGTTTAATGTGTAAAAGGCAAAGAATACAAGTTGATTGCTTCAGACAAATTATTCCTTACAGAGGGAAAGAATATTTTTTCATCCCCAGAGTTCTAAATGATTGCCAGGAAACAACAAACTCTTAAGATAAGTTTTTCTTTTGCTACAAAAATAGGTAGCTGTCTACCAGACAAGCAGATCCAGCAGACGCATAGCCTATAAAGATGAGTAAATTCAAGTTGTGTCCTGATAATGCTGCACACCTTAAGACATCTTCCTCCCAAAGTCTGAATTATTCTAAGAACCAAGTGATATGATTGTGACGGTGAAACAAGGTTAAACTACATACTGGTCCCACAAGTTTTTCCAAGACAAACAAAACTAACTGCTGACTGAAAACCCATGGCAGAGAGGGAGAAGATTTAAAAGCCTTACCTTGTCAAGGTTTGGGAGAATTTAATCTAATACTGCCGAAATTGAGTCCACTTTGCTTCCTGATCATAGGGGAGAGAGATTGAAAGCCAAACATTTAATCTTCTAAGTACTTTTGATTTGGCTGATGTTGAAGTCCTTCCTTAACCTCACATTAGAAAAAGAAAAACATCCTTTGAGTCTTTGATAGGGACAGCAAATAGCCAAGAAAAAAGAATGGCCAATTCATGCTTCTCAAATTTTCCTTTTGCCTTACTGTTAATGCTAAGGATTAGTTTGCTTTGGTTAAAGTGTTCAGACTTGATATAAGCCATTTGTAGCCACGGATAAATAAAAACATTTTGAATGTCCATAGGTAGAGGCAATTTTACTATCTCCTATAATCATCTCACAGGATCTTAAACAGCTATTGTTCAAACTAAAGACACAAAAGGAACACATTCATGAATTTCCTGTTTTTCCATTTTAAAGTTCTCACACATGCAAAACACCTCATGCCCAACACCCAGCTCTACGTCTCCTCATCCTGAGTCCCTAACACCCAAATCCCACGCCGCCCCCCACCCCGCCTTGCTTGTATTCCCAGAGCACTATAGGCAGAAGCCGACACCTCAACTGTCAAAACATGCTTTTCTCAGGAACAGGACCAGCAGATTACAACCAGAAATTGATTCAAGTCACTCCCCCTTGTTTAGGATGTCATGGAATCAGATGTCGAAGACTCAATGATTCCTGTGGCTAGAGGATCCCTGTAAAAGCGGTAAGCTCACAAGTCAACGTCAATGAGAGAGGCCTCTTGTTCATGATACCTAGAATAATGCCAGCCCCTTTCAGAGTTTTTCCCGCCCCTGAAATGCCTGGTGAACATCAGGCTGAATCTGACCCCTTGGTGACCTCCAGACAGCGGTGAGGCTCCTGGGTAATAAGATATATGGCACTAAAGGGGCCCCTGAGGGTTTTTATTAGCTCTGCTTCCAGGTGAGGAGAAGGAACCTACCATCAAAAGGGGATGACAACTCTGCCCTCCCAAGACGTTAAAGCAAAACCAGTATTTAAGAGAAAAATTAGGGGCTGGCCCCGGGGCCAAGGGCCAAGCAGTTAAGTTCGCATGCTCTGCTTTGGCAGCCTGGGGTTTTGTCGGTTCAGATCCTGGGCGCGGACATGGCACTGCTCATCAGGCCATGCTGAGGTTGTGTCCCACGTAGCATAACCAGAAGGACCTGCAACTAGGATATATAGCTATGTACTGGGGGGCTTTCAGGAGAAGAAGAGAGGGGAAAAAAAAAAAGATTGGCAACAGATGTTAGCTCAGGTGCCAATCTTAAAAAAAAGAGAGAGAGAAATTACAGTGAAAAGAAGAAACTCCTTTACAACAAAGACCTCATGTAAGAAAAATAAATGAATTGTATTCAGATCTATGGATCCATATGGATATTGATCTACGGATATTACAGAAAAGGTAAATGCTCCAACTATCGCCCATGATAAACTGAACTGAAACTTAGGGTCCACAAGGAATGAACCACACCTACTCCCTTGCCTTACAAATTCTCCTTAGACATACCCTAATTTAAAACATATATGAAAACTAAAAATAGCTACCCTTCCAGTCTACAGCAACTACTCAATCTGCAAGGAAACTAGGATTGGGGGAACAGAGGCGCAACTAAATCACTGAACCTCAAAAGAAGGCCAGAACCGAATGAACAGACACTGCGGGAGAAGAAAGAAAATTTGGTCAAGGACAGGATCGGGCAGAAACTTTTTTATTTCCTTAGAGACAAAACTATGTCCTCTAATGCTCAAATACTATTGCTCCAACTCATGCAGCGGCCACGAAACACCCTCAACTCTTTCCAGTGGCCACAAGTTTTCTAAGGAATGCTTAAGGAGTGGTACAACTGGGCAAAGACTGGAGAGTTTTACCTCCCGACTCATAGATACTCTCGGTTCATCTAATGCATTCACTGACCTGCCAATACTATTCATGTCAACCCAGACCTCCTCTTTCTTGATTCAGCAATCTAGCTGCCTTCGTCCTAAATCTGTGATTCATTTTTAAAGAAAGGCAACTGAATAGCACAGTTCAGGAGACAGAGACTTAAAGCTTCACGTAGAAAATAAACAATGTGAAAGGCCTGGGAAAGACTCTCTGCAAGATATATGCCCCTTAGTTTTTTATTTTTAAATGACGTTAGAAGATAAGTCAAAGGCTTCTCATTAAGGCGTTAGTAACAGAGCAGGGTCCTAGGTTCTATTTCAGATTTGAAACCTCTCCCCGAATGTAAAATTGGCAAAAAAAAATCACTTAGGTCTTCGTGCCTCTTCCCCCACCTCCCATTTTTAAGGTAAGCCCTCATTCTTAACATCTCCCCAACCTTCTACAGCACAGTGGAAACCACGGGGATTAGGAAATGGCTCTACCTCATCTGGCCAACACCTCAAAACGCTAGTCCAAACCAGAGCAGGGACAGCACAGCAGCAAGACACTTAGAGCCCCAGGCAGGGGCGGACTGCATTCACTGCTGGATACCCGCCACAGACCTACTCGGGTTTCCCCCGTCCAAGCCCCCTCTCTTCCCACCACCAGCCCTCTCCCCACAGTGAAGGCTCCTTCCTTTCATTTTCCCTTCATGGTTGGTAATCTGACATCACCTCTATCTGCCTTCCGGCTGTTTTTACACTGGTCTCCTTTTTTTCCCCTTTCCTCTCTTCAGCCATACTCAAGACACACCAACTATTTGTTCTACTTTTGCTCCCATAAATGGCTCAGTGATGGTGCTAAGAGGAAAACCCACAGACACCAAACATCCTGCTGCAGACGCCAATCTCACAAACCTTCTCCTCTCTTTCCAGCATCCAGTTCTGTAGGTTTCCCACTTTTCAGGTATTCAAAGCCTCGGGGGGGATGTGCTCGAGGCATCCCTAAAGTCATCAAAAAAGGTGGCTTCCAGCAGCTTACTGCTCACATATTTGCATACCGTTTGATGTAGCTTTAATTTCAAAAGCTGGTCTCAAACACTCAAGTGGATATGTTACAGTGAGAGGCAGGAATTGCAAATCCGCTTGCCTCAAAGACTCAGGAGTCCAGTCCTGGGCAGGAAATAAAGTTCTAAGTGGCTTTGATGTGCTCCCCCTCCATTACCTCCTCCGGCGAGAGACCACCTTGCCTGAACTTAACCAAGCGCATCACACGTGGGTGCCAAGTGGTAGACTTAATAATCCAATAAACTCCCCAGCCCCACCAAATTAGTTACCATCGGCTTAAGCTCTACTCGGATTTCCATGTATTTTGCCGACTACGAAAAGACATGTTGTACATAAACTGGGGAAAGAGGGTGGGAAGGGGCAGGACCCGGACTGTGGAGAGTAAAACGCCTTGGCGGCGTAGTGAGAGCTTGTTTCTTTCTTAAGCCACTCATTTCAGCCTGAAATATCAAGCCAGTTCAGGTCATTTCCTGAGTAGCACTACAAGTTAAAACAAGATCCAGAAAATCTATTAATCTTTAATTGGGCTGCTTCCAGACTGGGAGCACGAGGGGGTGGGGTGTAGAGCTGGGGGGAGGGGGATGGCGAGGGAGGGGGGGTTGTTGAAAAGCAAATAGCCAACAAACCAGAGCTCCCAACCTCAGCTGTTTCTTACCTCACTCAGCTCGGCCGAGGAGTCGTTTCCATATTTCACGGCAACTCCAGAATTCATGACTGCACTTTTCAGAGCCGAGCTCCTCCTCCTCCAGGTCTCGGAGCTGATAAGTTGGGCTTAACAGGCTCGATACCCACTGCTTGGTCCTTTCTGGCACATTTTAGTCCAGACAGCGTGAAGCCCAAACGGAGGATGCAAGCACTCCCAGAAGGAGCAGAGCCGGCTCGCGTTCACGGACGAGCCATTGCTGCAGGAGGCTGGGTGGCGTGGCGCGCTCGCAGCTGCTGCAGCGGCCGAACCGGCGCGGGGACCCGCCCGCGCGCGCCCACCGCCGGGTCCCGGGGCAATGCCACCTTCGGCGCCGCCTCACCACTCCTACGGTGCCTCACCGTCCCCCATTACCGGGCTGGAAGGCACCTCCCAGCAGGATCTGGCACCCTAGTAGGCTTCGGCGAGCTCCCGAAGAAACCAGGGCGGCAGGGCGAGGAAGATCCGCGCCTCGGGTTCCGGGGAAGGAAAGAAAGCGAGAGAGAGCCGGAGTGGGGCTGCACTTCACGCTGAAGTTTCCCTTCCGAATCGTCTGGAGTTGTAAGCGGTTTCTGATTGAACACAGCTGTCTAGCTGCTGGCTACGGGGTGCGCGGAGGAGGCGGGGCCAGAAAGAGAAAAGGGGGAAAAAAAAAATGGGAGGAGACCGAGTAGAGGAGACCGTGCAGCGAGAGCAGGCATCCTTCCAGCTCCTGCGATAGTAATTACAGGACCCCAGTCCAGGAGGGAGAGAAGAAACAGGAAAAGCCACCTGAGTAATTGTGCAGAAAAATTAGAAAGAGAAAAAACAAAACACTTCCCTCCTAGAAGCCACTTTCCATGATTTAATAAGGTCGAGACAAATCTGAACACTGTACATCGGGCAGCGCTGCGCGCTTCTCATGGTACATTAAGATTTTACAAGAGTACGGGGCAGTCATTTTCCCAGATCAGTATAAAGTCAACACTGAGGGTGTAAATTCACTGTCAAACTCCCTCTCTGTCGCTGGGGCAGATTATATTTTCTGCATGTCCATAATAAAGATTAAGATGCCCCATCCCTTGAAAGATGTAAGACAAACTCAAATTCCTCATCCTCCCCAACCCCCAGACCTTCCTTAAAAATCTTGCTGCTCATCTCAGCGGAACTAGACTTGTATTTCTGGGGTTTGGAGTATGACAAAAAAGATGCAAGGGGCTGTTATATCCAGTGGACTCCTGGAATCAGAGCTCCCCTTCAGCCTTGAATTTCCCTGAGGTAAAAACATTTGGGGGTTTGGCGGGCGGAGAGGGGGCTGAGACTTTCTCTCCAACAAAGGTTAAAGTCTCATTGAACTTGAGATGCACTGAAAAATGTTCTGATCCTTTAAAATAGCAGGTCTGCTGGATTGCTTAAGAGGCCTCATCAGTCTCTTTCTAGACAATGGGAACAAAATGTCTCCATTGCGAATGACAGATCTTGGCATTTCCTGCAGCCTTCTCTGAGAAAGCCATTGTATTGTTAATTTCCAAGGTCTTTTTTTTTCGTTAATCAAATAGGATGTTTACTTTGCTCTTTAAAAAAGAGCAAAGAGCTTGATGATTTGCATGTCTTCTTGCCCATCTCCCTTCCTGTTACGTTCATTCATTGCCTAATGGAGCCACTACTGGGATGAGGAAGAGTTTTGCTGCTTTTCTGGAGCACTGGGTCTCACGTTCTTGGATGCTGCCAGACTAGAGCATATTAGGATAAGTTCCTCTGCATGGGGAGGAGTTGGGAAGCCAATTATGTTACTTATTTATTCATTAAAACCTGTTGAAAACTGTGCGCTTGAAGATGAAGATGGTGGTGAAAGAATATAAAAATATAAAGAAGACTCAAGCACTAACCCTGCCCATAAGGTGTTTACAATCTCATAAAACATAAACAGAAATGAAAATTCTAGATAGAAAATGATACAGGCCATAAAAGCAGTACAAATGAAGATCCACTGCCGTTCAGAGGATGGAAATAGGATTTTGGCGAGGTCAGCTTGGCGGAGAACTCTGTGAAGGACTCTTAGGAGAGGCAGCATGTGAGCTGATCTTTGAAGAATGTGCTGAGCCCAGCGGAGACGGGGAGTAAGGAGAAGGTAAGCCAGGCAGTAGGAGCACGGTAAGAGGAAGGGTGACTGGAGACTGGAATGTACAAAGAGTGAGTGGCGTTCCATTCTGGAATGGAACCTGGATTAGATAAGTGGGTTGAAGCCAAATTGTGGCAGTTTTGAGTGCCAGGCTAAAGAAATGGGACTTCCGATAGGCAATGGAGAGCTGCTAAAGGTTTTTGAACACAGAAATAATAGGACCAGAACTGTGCTTTTAGACATTCCAGTGGATTTGTATCACACTCATGAGTGACATGAATTCAAGTGTGTTCAGTGTGATTCTGGTGTTTAAAGAAACCTATTTTTCATTCTAGATGGTCCCTAAAACCAAGCAGATGACTTCATCTGGTGTTCAACCAAAATAAAGGTGATTTGTTCCAAAAGGGGAGGAAAAATTGGCAGGTTGAACTTATTAAGAAGCAGTATGTCTACAGACTCTACTTTATGGGCAATATAAAGCATTTGCAAGAATAATGTTGACTATATGGAATTTTCTTCTTAAACAAGGACTGTGATACTTAACCCCACATAAGATGCAACTCCACTACAGTCTGACAGCAGTAAATGTGGTAATGGGAAATGGGGGGCAGCTCGGTGATGTAGTGGTTAAGTTCGTGCACACCGCTGAGGCCTGGGGTTCATGGGTTTGGATCCCAGGTGTGGACCTTCACACTACTCATCAAGCCACGCTGTGGTGGCATCCCACATACAAAATAAAGGAAGACTGGCACAGATGTTAGCTCAGGGCCACTCTTCCTCAAGCAAAAAGAGGAAGATTGGCAACAGATGTTAGCTCAGGGCCAATCTTCCTCACCAAAAAAAAAAGGGGGGGGATGAACATGCCAATTGAACTATCTCAACAGTCCAGCAAGAGGCTAAAAGAGCCTGAATTAAGTTGGGGCAATGAAAATGGATAGGAGAAGGCAGATGTAAGAGATTCTATAGAAAGAGAGTAGAGAGAAACTGTGGTAAAAAGAGGAGAACTGAAAAATGACTTACAGGTCTAGAACTTGTCTGAATGGAGTTTGGGGCAACATCCTCAACAAAAACAGGGATTCCAGAGAAGAAATGGGTTAAGGAGGAAACTACGTTTGGGATATCATAAGTTTGAGATGGCATCTGGATATTCAAGTGGAGATGTTCAGCAGAAAGCTTTAAATGGAACTATAGAGATAAATCAGGGTTGAGATGGAGATAAAGGTTTGGGGGTTACCCCTATTAGAATAATAAATAAAACCAGGAAAGGTTGTCAAGGAAGAGAGGACAGAGAAAACAGAAATGGTCTGAGGACCTTATCTTAATGAAAGTCTTCTTCATGGAGGTAAAAGCATAAAAGAGGAAACGGTGGGGAAGGCCAGTTAGAGAAATGGGAAGACGGCCAGGAAAACTCTGAGTCTGGGAGTCTGAGGGAGATGCCATCAAGGCAGAAGGCGCTGCATCAATATTATATGCTATGGGGGCAGAAGAAGCCTGAAGACTGGTAAAAGAGCATTTCAAAAACATTAATGTCCTTCAAAGATAAATTTCTACAAAGCTAAGGAGACAGAATGCAGATTACCACAGGGAAGGAGAAGGAACTGAGGGCGGTAATCATGTACTACTCTTTCCATAAATTTCATGGTGACAGGAAATCAGGAGATAGGATTTTTTCTTAGGGCAGATAAGCAATGTTGAGTAGAGGGTGGAATGGGCATGTGTGTAATCCGGGGCTAAGGGAAACCTTGCAGATACAGAGAGAAGGGAGATGGAGCAAAGTTCCTGAAAAGGGAGAGACAGAATGGCCAAGGACAAAAACCATGAGATTAGCTTTGGAGTCGGCTTGGAGAAGAGGAGGATGCTCCTTCCTAGGAGACCAGGAACAGTTGGGAGAGCTGGAGAATTTATAGACGACAAAAGAGAAGCCTTCACAGATACATAATAACTAATAGAATTGATTTGAAGAGTCATCCAACTTCCTCTGTGTGATTGTGGAGGGGTAATGAAGATTAATGATAACTTATAATCAAGTTTTAACTGAAGGAAAGGAAGACCATATAACTGTCTGTCAATGCAAGGAGAACAGAGTAGCTGTAACCCCCACCTCTGAATCTGTTCAAGCGTAGGTTAAAGGCTGGTGGGACACACTGAAAGCCAGTGGTATACAAAGTAGAGCTTCATGCAAGGAGGGGTTGTCCAAATTAGTTTTCTTTCTATCTAAGATTCCAGGAAATGAAGATTTTTTTGCTGTAATTTAAATGTTTTGTGATTTTTTTTCATCTCTTAGTCTAGTCAGAAATCAGGCTAGGAGTCTGTACTATTGAGAAAGCTAAGATATTGCTATAGACAAGGATGCAACTGGATCAATATCCTAAGTGCACTAGAAATACAAGGAGCACCTCAGCATGTCATCTCAGCACATCAAAGGGGAACAAAGCCCCAAGTACATTTCCAATACAATAAGAAAAAGGGCTGAAGATCAGCGCTCACTGTAGTTTACTAAGTGTATAACAGCATGCCTACACATCCTTTCCTACTGTGGCTGCCTCAACACGATCCCTATAGAAGAACTCTCCAAGTTCTGCTTCAGCAGAGAGTCAGTTCCTAATTGAGAGGTGTGAGCAGGAGGTGGCAGGGGAATTGATCAAGGTCAGGAGACAGGGCTGGGAGAAGGAGGAAAACTTGCTTTCCACTTAGGCAATACCCACGGGCCTGCGTTCCTCTCCTTCCTGGCCCTTGTCTTCCCTAGAGGCTTCTCATCTGGTCTCTGGGAGAAGAGGAGGCAGCTGCAGTCCTGGGAGAGTTCCTGGGAAAGCAGAAGTGGCTGTCTGCATGAGTGGCAGGGTCTGCATGCCGACTGCACGCTGTAGGTACACTGGCATTGCCTTTCTGCTGGAGGGCAACCTGGCCCCCCTGTGTACGGCTGCTGACCCCAGTGGATTTCTACATAGTAGGGATTCTATTCTGGGTCTTGTCTGTCCCTCTACTGGTAACAAACATCAGATTAACTGGAGCAATCTTGGGTAAAAGTCTTGAACCTCCAGCATTAAGGAAAGTGACTGAATCTCTGGGACTGGCTTGACCTAAGCCCTCATCTTTACCCCTAGGGTGTCGAAGCCACCCTTGCCTGCCACTGCAGTCTGCTGTGCTGAGTCAGGCCTAGCCTCCTAAAGCCCACACAAGGACTCAAACTCCAAAACTGCCCCCTTCTCCCTTGACTCTCTTGAGCTAAGCACAAGGTTGATACATCAGATTTTAGGAAGAAAGCAGTCTATTGAAGCTAATTCACAGGAAGGTGAAAAATACTTACAATCTTCTCAACCAAGCCCAAAGTATTTGCATTGTAAAAAGAGAATGCTTTGAAATAATGCTAAATTGGTGGGATTTCTTGAAGAAGAAAGTGACTTTTCAGGAGAAAGGGGGATTTCAGAACCCTGTGGAGATGCAGGAAGTCCCACTCCTCTAAGTCCTTGAGGGTGATAAAAGTCAGGGAGCCCTCAAAGTATATGCTCAAAAGAATTTCCTGCCCTAAATCTATAAGCCCATCCCACTCTCCCACCCCAGTGAGTCCAGAAATGTCCTCCCCTACCCAATGCCTGTGGCCCTTTGTTCCGTCACCAAGCCGGCTCTTCTCTCAGGCCCTGGGCCAGGCCTAAGTCCAAGGTTGGGAGCCTCCAGCCAGCCTCAATGGCCCGCCCCATCACAGGCATCATTTGCTCCAGGTGCCACAACGTAAAGAATTCCAGAAGCATTGTACCGGATGACCTTTGTCTTCGTCTCTTTGTCCTCAGAGAACAACATTAAAAATCTAGAAGAAATTCTACAATCACCTAGCTCATCCCTGCATCCCATCAATCTAGGTGAGGATATGCAGGATCAGCAAGTCTGTGGTATTCATTCAAAAAAGGAAAAGCACGGGGCTGGCCCAGTGGCTTAGTGGTTAGGTTCACATGCTCCACTTCAGTGGCCTGGGGTTCATGGGTTCAGATCCCAGGCACAGACCTACACACCACTCCCCAGGCCATGCTGTGGTGGCATCCCACATACAAAATAGAGGAAGACTGCCACAGATGTTAGCCCAGCAACAATCTTCCTCAAGCAAAAAGAGGAAGATTGGCAACAGATGTTTGCTCAGGGCCAATCTTCCTCACCAAAAATAAAGAAAGAAAGAAAGAAACAAATAAATAAAGCACCCACTGTGTGCCAGACATCATGCTGTGCCTTGGGATTCGGTGGTATATGGGACAGAAAAAATCCTTGCTTTCACAGAGCTAGCATGGTTGGTGGGAAATGATTAGTAAACAAATAAAGAAGATAGTTATAGCTTGTGGTGAGTGCTATAAAGGAATTAAATAGGGGCTATGATGAGGGGGAGCTGGCCTCTTAAAAGAAGCAGTCAGAGAAAGCCTTGATGAGGAGATAATATTTCAGATGAAGGTCAAGAAGGAGCCAAGTAGGCAGGAAAAGGGGGAAGATGGCCAGGCAGAGGGAAGAGCAAATGCAAAAATCCCAGGGCAGAAAAGGGCTTGACCTTTCCAATAAATTTTAATAAACTTCAAGTTTTTAATTTAATTTAAATTTCAGTAAAAAGGTAGACAGTATGATGGAACATGATGAAAAAGACGATGGAGGAGCTAGACCATGCAGGATATGGATAGGCCATGGGTTTCATTTCGTGTGCATGGAGATGCCACAAGAAGACTTTAAGCAGAGCAGAAACAGGATCCAACTTAAGTTTTTAAAAGGTAAACCTACTCCTATACAAACTTTTCCACTCGGTAACCTAAAAAAATAGATAAAAGAAAGCTCTTCCTTTATACAAGTATTCCTGTGAATAAAGGAAGCATTGATTGACTGACCCTATTTTGCAACCTCTAATGATTTAATAGAGTTAGGTGTAAAGCACAGTGGGTACTAACATCACAAAGAGACAGACAAGCAAACGTGTGACTCCTAATGGAAGAATATAATACCACCTATGAAGGAAACCATCTTAGCAGTTTTTAATATGAAGGAATATATTACATTAACCATAGGGATGCCATCAGCAAAATCTAGGCTATAGCTCTACAGGCCAAACAATCTGGTTTCTTCAACAAATAAATTGCAAGACAGAAAAAAAGCTAATGAATGAGTGAGATATTAATGGAAGGACAACCCTATAGACATATCAACCAATTGCAATATGTTGTCCTTATGGGATCTTGAGTCAAACAACCTGACTGTAAAAGATTATGATATTTATGAGACATTCAGAAATATACTTTTCACATATTTGATATGAAAAATTATTAATTTTTTTAGATGTGTTAATGGTCTTGTGGTTATACTTAAAAATAGTGTTTATCGGGGCCAGCCCAGTGGAGCAGTGATTAAGCTTGCACATTCCACTTCAGCGGCCCGGGATTCACTGGTTCAGATCCCGGGTGCAGACATGGCACCGTTTGGCAAGCCATGCTGTGGTAGGTGTCCCACATAAAGTGGAGGAAGATGGGCGTGGATGTTGGCTCAGGGCCAGTCTTCCTCAGCAAAAAGAGGAGGATTGGCAGCAGGTGTTAGCTCAGGGCTAATCTTCCTCAAAAAAGAAAAGAAAAAAAGAGTACTTATCTTTTATAGACATATATTGAAATATTTACAGGTGAAATGATATCATGTCTGGGATTTGTGTCAAAATACTAGAGGAGGCAAGGAAATAGATGGGGTTTTCAATGAACCAGACTGGAATGAATTGATAACTGTTAAAGCTGGGTGACAGGTATATGCGAGTTCATGTTATGCTCTCTGTCACTTGTATATGTTTGAAAATCTTCATAATAAAAAAGCCAAAAAGGGATAATTTTGCCTTTATGCAAAGAATGGCTTGTAGTGCCATAAAAGTAGAGCAAGGAAACCTGTTAAAGGCTATTGCAGTTGTCCAAGTAAGAGGATGCCTTTGGCTTGAAACTCAGTGAAATCAAGGAAGATGGTGAGAAATGGATGAATTTGAGATATATTTTTTAGGTAAAATTTACCAGACTTGGTGAATGATTGGAAGCAGGTAATGAGACAAAGACAGGAATCAGAATGACTATCAGTTTTGGGGTTGAACAATTGGGTATGGGAAGGAACTGAGTTTGGGGGAGTCAAGGGTTCCATTTTGGACACATTAAATTGGAGATTCCTATTTGACATCTAAGAGGATGTCAATAGCAGTTGGATAAATGAGTTCTGGGAGTGTCAGTCTAGACATATGGATTTGGAAGTCATCAGCAATAGATTATAGTTGATGTTGAAAGCCATGAGAACACATGAGGTCACTTAAGAAGAGAGTGAGTACAAAGATGCAGTCCTAGGACTTACCGTTGAAATGCTCCAGTATTTCCAGGTTGGGTAGAGGAAGAGAAGCCAACAAGGAAGATCGAGAAAAACCATCAATGAGGAAGAGCAAAACCGAAGATATGACATCACAGATGCCAAGAGACGAGTGAGTGTTTCAAGGAGAATGGCAACCTATGTGGAATGCTACTGAGAATTCAAGAAAGGCGACAATGAAGAGGTATCCTTTGGTTTTGGAGATTACTGGTGCCCTTGAGAGGAGCAATTTCATTAAGTGGTGGAGATGGATAGAAGCTTGATTGGTGTGCATTGAATAGTGATGAGAAAGTGAAAAAGTTGAGAGAGCACATTGAGATAACTTTTGAGAAGCATGTTACCCAAAGCCTCACTACTACTGAAATATCAGACATCTTGAACCAAAGTCCTAACTTCCACTTCTGAGCTTTTCTCCCTTTACTATGCCCCTTCAGTCAATTTACCTTACAGTCCAGTCCCTTGGCTGGGGTTAGAGATTCTGAGTTGTTAGCATGGTGGACCCCTCCCTAAACTGATAACTGAAGTCTGTTCCATCATGCTGGGTCTTCACCTTATTGTTTATGAAATTGGCTACATTGCTTTTAGACCAAATAACTTACTGCTGTGAAATAGATGGAATGCAGTAGATAATTTGGTTAGTCTGTGTTTAAAATTTGCTAAGAAAAGAAATACTTGAAAACTATTTCCAGATTAAATCTCACACATAGAACAAACAAAAATCTAGCCTTCTCCAACTGCAAATGTAACCGAAGCAAAGAAAGCACCCCTGTGGTGTTTGTCTGTTTCATTAATTACATTCATGGACTGCCTTGCACCCAGCCTGGGCATTCTAGTAACATAGAATCATTTGGCGTCAACATCCCTGACATTATCAGTGGGGAATTCCTAGTTGAAATTCACTACCTTATGCAAGCATCATGTAATGCTTCAAAAACCTCTGTCTGATAAGATATTCTGGAGCCCAAAACTTAGTGTCTGTGTCATCTCCTCTTAAATACTCCAAGCATCTTTCAAAAATCTTTACTCATTTGTTCTCCACATTTCTTTAAACTATGTCGAATTGTCTATGGAAAGAAAAAATAATCAGTGGAGATTAGGGATTTGGAAATCCAAAAAAGTTAAAAAAAAAAAAAAAAGTTTTAAGGCGTCTCAGGAGTACTTGCATATGGTAAATCTCCTGGAGAGGAAAAAGAAAAAAAATATGAAATAAATGCATGAAAATAGATGTAGTAAAATTTGGAGAACACGCTTAAACCAAATGAATTCCAAATGCCTGCCACTGTTATTTCTGGAGCTCTTTAGGAGGCTAAAACAGCATCATTCCATTACTCTTTTTTAGCTAGAATATGTTGCAGCAGCTTCCCCAAAGGGGCAGATAAATAATTAATATAACATAATGCCTCATAGATCTAATGACAAAGAAGGCAGTTAACCTGGCACTGTACCAAGCTGAAGGATGAAGAAAGAAGATCTGAAGCACAGGCTGGAGACAGCCATCAGCCCAGACTTTGAGTCCATGAAGTGCCAGTGGATGTGCTGCTGTGGTAGGGATTTCCGCAGGGATATGCTGAGTGAGGAGCAGGCCCTTGTCTATCTTGATAAGTCAACTTCCCTCTCCCAGCCATTCTCAGCTGTTTTGCACAATTGCCACATGAGCTCAAACTTTCCCTCCTAAGCAAATGCTCTTTAATTGGCATCTCTAGCCAAGACCCTTACTTGTGTTTAACATTAAACCATTAATGTTTTTTCCTGTGACTACCAGACACTTTCATTAAGTCTTGCCATCAACATAAATCATGTCTAAAACTGATCTTGTCACGTTCCGCAAAAACTAGCCTTAACTTCAGCTTGCAAATTTCTGTAAATGGAATCAGTTTCCAGTCTGATAACTCTGGAGTCATCTTCAGTTCCCTTCTCCTTCGTCTCCTCTCCCAGTCATTTGGCCCTCTCTTCTCCACTTGCTCTCCACTTTTACTGCGACAGCATCTTCCAGGCCTTGTCCCTATAGTTTGGTAACTATAACTTAACAATGTGACTCAAGTCCAAATCATTCTGCATACTCTAGCCAGCTATTCTTCTCCAAAATAACAGCTTTCTATCATATCATTGTACAAGCAAATCCTTTTTTAGAAGCTTTTTAAGAAGCTTTATTGAGATATAATTCACATACCGTAAGATTCACCTTTTAACATGTACAATTCTGTGGTTTTTAATATATTCACAGTTATGCAACCATCACCACTATCTAACTTAGAACATTTTCATCACCCCCCAAAGAAACCTATACTCATGAGCAGTCACTCCCCATTCATCCCAACCACTAATCTACTTTATGACTCTATGGATTTACCTATTCTGAACTTTTCATATAAATGGAATAAAACAATATATGGCACTTTGTATATGGCTTCTTTCACTTAGTATAATGTGCTCAAAGTTCTTCCATATTCTAGTATGTGGCTGTACTTCATTCCGTTTTATTGCCAAATAATATTCCGTTGTATGGCTTTATCACATCTTGTTTATCCATTCATCAGTTGTTGGGCATTTGAGTTATTTCCACTTTTCGGTATTATGAATAATGTTGCTATGAACATCTGTGAGCAGGTTTTTGTTTACATAAGTTTTCTCTTGGGTATATACCTAGAAATGGAATTGCTTGGTAATAGGCTAATTCTATGTTTAACATTTTGAGGAACTACCAAATTCTTTCCCAAAATGGCTGCACATTTCACATTCCCACCAGCAATGTATGAGGGTTTCAATTTCTCCACATCTTCGCCTATACTCATCATCTGTCTTTTTTATTAATGGGTTTGAAGTGGTATCTCATTGTGCATTATCCTAATGATAGATGACGTTGAGCATCTTTACATGTGCTTATTGGCCATCTGCATATCTTCTGTGGAGAAATGGCTATTCAAATCCTTTGCCCATTTTAAATTGAGTTGTCTTTTTATTGTTAAGTTGTAAGAGTTCTTTATATATTCTGGAGACTAGACTCTTATCACATATAAATTTGCAAATATTTCTCCCATTCTGTGGGTTGTCTTTTCACTTTCTTAAAGGTGTCCTTCAAAGCACAAAAGTTTTTAATTTTGATGAAGTCCAATTTATCTATTTTTTCCTTTGTTGCTTTTGTTTTTGGTGTCATATCTAAGAAACTATTGCCTAATGCAAGGTCACAAAGATTTACTCCTATACTTTCTTCTAATAATTTCATGGTTTTAGCTCTTACATTGAGTCTATGATCAATTTTGAGTTAACTTTTTTTATATAGTGTGAGGTAAGGGTCTAACTTGATTCTTTTGCAGGTGGATAGCCAGTTATCCCAGTCCTATTTATTGAAAAGATTATTCTTTTCTTCATTGCATTGTCTTTGTACCCTTGCCAAAAATCAATTGGCCATAAATGTAAGAGTTTACTTCTGGATTCTTGATTCTATTCCATTTACCTGTGTGTCTATCCTTATCCCAGTACTCCACAGTCTTGATTATTGTAATTTTGTAGTAAGTTTTGAAATCAGGAAGTATGAGTCCTCCAACTTGGTTCTTTTTCAAGGTTGCTTTGGCTATTCTGTGTCCCATGCACTTCAATATGAATTTTAGGATCAGCTTGTCAATATGCAAATAAGCCAGCTGGGATTTTGACAGGGACGAATGGAATCTGTAGCTCCATTTGGGGAATATTGACATCTTAACAATATTAAGTCCCCCAACCCATGAACATGAGATGTCTTTGCATTTATTTAGGTCTTCAATTTCTTTCAATGATGTTTTGTAGTTTTCAGTGTACAATTCTTGTACTTCTTTTGTCAAATTTATTCCTAAGTATTTTATTCTTTTTTTAAGCTACTGTAAATGGAATTGTTTTATTAATTTCATTTTCAGATTGTTCATTGCTAATGTATAGAAATGCAATTGATTTTTGTGTATTGATCTTGTATCCTGCAATCTTGCTGAACTCATTTATTCCAATACTTTTTTGTGGATTTCTTAGTATTTCCTGTATACAAGATAATGTCACCTACAAATAGAGAGAGTTTTACTTCGTCCTTTTGAATCTGGATGCCTTTTATTTCTTTTTCTTACCTAGTTGCCCTAGCTAACATCTCCAGTATAATGTTGAACAGAAGTGGAATGAGAAGTGGAATCTTTGTCTTATTTCTGATCTTAGGGGGGAAAACATTCATTCTTTCATGATGTTAGCGACAGGTTTTTCATAGATGTTTTTTTCCTCCAATCAATTTTCTCCCTCACTCCTTGAATGGAAAACCTTTCTCTAGCTAAGGTAGTCTTCTTGCTATTCTCACAGTTACCAAGCTCATTCCCACATCAGTGTCTTCTCTTGCTCCTTTTCCTGCCTGGAGTGTTAGCCCCATCTACATGTCTAAATCTTAACAACTCTAAATCTTGTCCGGACATTGATCTTTCTCTTCTTTGAAGTCCTTCAGCATTTCTGGCCTTGATGGCTCCATTAAAAGCTAAGCTGTATGATGCTCCATTCAATTAGGTAAAGGGAAAAGCAGGGCTGATATGGCTGTGTCAGTATTAGAAAATGTAAATAATTCAGATCCAGTTGGTAGATTACCACTGCCTCAAACCAGAAAGTGCCCACTCCCTGACCAGTCGCTGCCAAGGCTGCCTCATTCCTATCCCTAGAAACCCCCAGACCTTTCCACAGTTTAGCAGCCATAGGACTAACACATGGCCCAATCAAGGGCTCTAGAACCTTCCTCCATTTCTTTGGCTACTGCCCATTGTCAAGTATTTTGAATATCACCCCTGGAGAAAAGAGGTCATATTTCTTGAACGAAGACAGAATCAAAGAATAAATTTCTTCACTAAAGATACCCAATTACATGGTTCAATTAAACTCTCATCAGACTCTTAGAGGATTTCCTAACAGCATTTGAACTGGCATTCCCCCAACTCCTTTACCTCTCTCTGAATATGAAACTCATTTAATGTTCCACATTCCTGACAATGCCAGTCTTCCTTTCCTTTCTAGCACAAGTTCCTTCCTGTTTATGTTCCATACCCTTACTGATTCATTTTAGGATATCGTGTTCCAGAACTAAACAAAATATTTGGCTTATTTTCCCAGTTATTAGGAACACAACTATTTGAAAGCACCATCAGCCTCCTCTTGGCCCTTCAGAACCTATTTTGTGAAAGTCTGTGGTACATGAGAGAGCATGCACAGACCACTGTCCAAACTAATGAAAACTACCATTATTTTCCCCTTATATCCAAAATATTAAGTTTTTTCCAGCTTTCTTCAAATAGCTCATGCTTAATGCTTTTCATTTGAAATTATTTTCCAAATACTTTCCATTACTGGCACCAGTGATAGAAAGGGAAATGTATCTTGTGGGAAATAAAAGCTAACCCTAAGATGGAAAGAACTGTTATTTGGAGGAATTTGGGAATTTGAAGAACAAGAAATGGTAACAATTTTGAACTAATTTCGTTTACTTTTCTTAAGACAGGAAGCTCCTTCAAAAGGAGCCAGTCTCATGGCCTAGTGGTTAAGTTTGGCAGACTCTGCTTTGGTGGTGCAGGTTCGGTTCCCAGGCGCAGACCTACACTACTCATTGGTGGCCATGCTGTGGTGGTAACCCACATACAAAATGGAGGAAGACTGGCACAGATGTTGGATCAGGGCTAATCTTCCTCAAGCAAAAAGAGGAAGATTGGCAACAGATGTTGGCTCAGGTCAAATCTTCCTCAGAAAAAAAAAAAAAAGTGAAAATTTCTCTAGATTCTTGAGACAACCGTGTCAAATTAATGCCTTTTCATATTCAGTCCTTCCTTCATTCAAGAAATATTTATTTATCAACTACTGTGTGTCAAGCATCTTGCTAAGTACTAGGGATATAATGGTGAATAAAAAGAGATATCATCATTGCCTTCAATTGATCCTACAGTCACATTATGGTAGAATGCAAAATGGACCCAATCTCCACAACTCCTTGTAAACATGTCTTTGTCTGTGATTTTGCAGTGTCCTCCCACTTTGATTCTGGACTTGTCCATCTGATTTACTTTTGTCACTAGAACAAGCCAGAAGTAATGGCATGCCTCTGCTGCCTCAAGAGGCCTTTCATATTTCCTCTTGCACATGTGTCACTAACATAAGAGTATGTCTGGGCCAGCTTTCTGAAGCAGGAGAGACATATGGAGCAGTTGCCCCAGTCACCCAAACCAAGGCTTAGATCAGCAATCAGCCAGTTGATACCCACATATGAGCTAGCCCAGCCTCTCCAGCCAAGAACAACAGTTGCCCTGCCAACCCACAGTTGACCCAAATACATGAGCAATAAATGGTTTTATTGAGAGCCACTGAGATTTTGTGGTGTTTTATTACACAGCATCATGTGAACAGATAACTGATACATCACTAAATCATAAAAAATAAACATAAAAAGCTGCAGTGTGTGCTCTGAAGGGCAGGAATAGAGAAATAGGAGAGTACATGACAGCTAGATCTAGCCTAGACTGGGTGCGGAGGAGAGGGCAAAGAACACTTCTTTAAGGAAGAGATGTGTGAGCTAAGATCTAAAGGAGATGCAGAAGTTAACTAGGAGAAGAATGGGGGAAAGGGTTGTTGAGGTCACCAGAACAGCATATGCAAAGGCCTTGTGGGGAAGGAGTACAGACACCGAGTTACTATAAGAAGGCCACTGTGGCTAGAACATGGAGAGGAAGGGGAGAATGCAAAGAACTGAGGTTGGAATGAGAGGCAGTGATTGGAACAAGGAGATAGCCTTGTAGACCATGTGAAGGGTTTGAGACTTGATCCAAAGAACAATGAGAACTACTGAACGGTTTTACGACGGTAATAACAGTTGTTCTCCCCAGGTGCTTACCTGGCTGTGGAGTGGGCAGGGAGTTTCTCACACATAAACCTTGAAATTTGCCCATGAATTTCACAAGCTAGCTCTAATACAAGGATATCATTTATCCATCCATTTATTCAATGAACATTTTTGAAGAGGGTACAATTTGGAATGAATATACGATTTAGAGATTAAATGAATGAATGAGCCTGTTCCAAGCAATCTGAGAGGTACTGGAGAGACACAAAGGCAGGACTCCTGCGCATGATAGGCTCACAGTCTAGTAGGGGAGATAGATATGAAAAAGAAACATTATTGCTAACCCAGAGATATATGAACAATGTGCTGTAAACATGTAGAGAAGGAATATCTAATTCTGTGAGGGCCAAATTATACACATTGGAAGTAATATGGGCTTGAGGAAATCACAGCCCCTATTCTAGCCTGAGAGTTGCTGTCATATCTGACACTGGTGGTTGAGTGAGCAGCTTAGTTTGAGACATGCTGGAAATGGGAGGCAAATAAGGAGGAGAGATCCAGGGCACTTGCTATATGGAAGTCCATCTCCTAATCTAGAAGTCACAGAACAGTATCAGCATTTAGCTGTTTTCTTGGATTCCTTTTGTTTTGGGATGTTCTTCGTACATCCTTTAGTGGAAACCACAGTGTCTGAGAAGATATCTATAATTCAAAATATATATTTCAGATTTTCTCAAAGCTCCCGGAGATGCCCATATAAGAATCTGCCATTTTCTAGGCAAGATGATGGAACAAAATCAAAGGATCATGGGGCTTCCTTTTACCTTTAATTGGCCTTTTAAAATGATACAATAGGCAAACAAAAGCCCATTTTCCCAACTACAGTATGGATGGACCTGGAAGTGAAGGAAGGATAACTGTAACCCTCTGTTTTGGAGATTTTTACAGGAAGAACTCTATTTTCCTGCAAGTCCTGGGTTGCTCGTAATAGAAAGGGGGCACCTAATTGCTGTTAGTGCCAGCAGTATCACCTGAGAGAACTGTTTTGCTCAACTCCACACAGCACGCAACCAGATGTTCTGAGCATTGTTGAGTGCAAGTGTGACATGGACCAAGAAAGAGCCTCAGTAGGACCCTGAACCCTCCACATTTGGCTCCACTACGCCATGATGTTCACTTTGGCCGTCAGTCTGCAGGTCCAGCAGGACCTTCTTAGTTCTCTTCCAAGGGTTTGGTTCATTTTGGCTTTTGACTCTAGTCTTTGATTCTCGTATTCTCTTTGTAGATTTCATCTGCCAGTGAGCTTTGTTCTCCATCAAGCAATAAAAAACTATTTTTTAATGAAATCCATTATAAGCTCTATTCAGTATTCATGTTCTTTGCCAATAAAGTTGGTGATTCTTACTATTGGATGAGGCTCCTTTAAGGCGAAGGTTAGATGTTAAGTTATAAATCGCAAATTCACATGGTGCGCGCTCATCCATATATCTTCATCCCTGCTAGGAAATCCCCAATTCTCAACGATATCCATGTCAGCGAGCTTTTCTTCACTAGCAGTTCCCAAAGGTACTGTCCCTTTTATTATTAGAGTTTGCATATTTTTCACATTCTGAATACAGTTATTTATCTAGTGGGTGCTCAACAACTTAAAAGTATTAGGTTGAACCTTATGAAATTGACATTTTCATAGAACATCAATAGTAAAATGCATTGATTTTAAATAATTCAACTTAATACAAAGTTCTGTGGCACAAAGCCAGTTTAGAAAGTCAAGTTTGAATTATGTTATGTAAATAATAGCATCCAGACAGGTCAGATGCTCTTCATTTGACCTTTTTAGACAAGGACAGCAGAAGATTGGGATGATTGGATTATTTCTGCTCTAAAGTACTCAGACACTGCTGGACACAAAATAGACTCTCAAGAGATGTTTCTTCTAATAAGCAGGAAAGCTACTTAACATTAGTCATATTCACAATTGAAAGACTATAAAGATAACTTGAGAATAGTGCTTAAAATCTTTTTATTGCTAACTGAATTCAAATGACAATAACAAGAACAAGGGGAAACATAAATTTATAGGCCTCATCTGCTAGCAAAGGCAACTGCCTATTCCTGACAGAAATGAATTCTCTTAAGAGTTGAATATTCTCCTAGAGCTCATTTATATTTCTGTCATGATCCAATAAGTTCCAAGAGTGAGAGAAACTACATTTCACATAGCCCACATGAGCCCTGGCACATCTAATCTGCAATCTCCACTTTTAATTTACATCTGAAAAATGAATGAATGAGCAACTACAGGGATATAAAAGGCAGGGTCACATAAACACAGTGAATAATTCTATTACACCTGATGCCCAGCTCAGAACAAATAAACTCCATTACATGTGCTGGCTTTGTATCAAAGAGGGTAAACCGAACTGCTCTCCCATCCTGTGACAGACACGCAAAATCTGTCAAATAACAGCATTCAGCCCAACCCATTGACTTGATCCTCTCTGTCTCTCTCTCTCTCTTTCTTTCTTTGTATATATTTAAAACCAAGTTTTCATTTTTGTTGCATTCCTTTTTAATTTAAGCAAAGCAAAATGGAAATAACACTGGAGCAGATGCAAAAGGATGGTGAAAATGTCTTCTTAGACAAAGCTATTTTAATGAAAGCAACACTACGTGGTTTCCTGATTCCTCCTCAGTATTCAACCACCCAAATTAGATTCACTTCACTAGCTGTCTTCGCCAGATTTCACAAAACTGGGGACTATCCAAAAGAAATAGAAGGTGAGGGTTTTCCTTAAAGCAGGATGCTAGGTTTTAAATACAAACATTTAGATTAAGTGAAAGAACTTGATTAAACCCACAATTCAAGATAATGATGAACTGAATGCTGGAACTCAGCTGCCTGACACACTTTAGCATATGAATTAAATTTTCTGTTAGCTAACCCACTTAAAAAAAAACACACTGTATTCAAACATCGCCCTTCAGGGAACTGGCCATATGTGGAATTAACTGACTCTTGGGTCCACGTGGGGCTTGGCTTGCAATTTCTGAGTTTGCTGGAAGAGTGAGTTTATTGCATTATATTAAAATGGACACTGGGAGATTTATTTGAGCATATGACACTCTAATGGGCATGTCTATTTAATCAAATGTGCCATCACTTAAATATAGACAGGTGTACCAGTAGTTGTGTTCATGAGTGATAATCCCAAAAAGGGATGTACATGGCCAGATGCTAAAGGAGGCACTTCAGATAAAGAGGCGAGTGCATGTGATGATGGTAGGGAAAGAACCATCATGATGTATGACATGGATCTTCCTAAGTACATTCACAAGTCTGTAGCAAAGTGTTTTCCATAAAACCTTCATTCCACAAATAGAATTAAAAAATGAGATGGTAGCATATGGCCATGTAAATTGTAAACGCAATCCACATGTCTTCAACAATGCTAATGTGAATGGACTAATGAAGATGCAAATAGGGAAAGGTACACTACTAAATTGGCTACCTGACAATACCCAGATGGTCCAGAAATTCCAGGGCCATTTTGTGAATATGAAAAGGAAAAATATGATCAGACTATAATTTCAGCTTTCATATTCATGGTCTTACAGACTTAAGATTTTATATAGCTTAAATATCACAAGATGCATTAAGAGACCTAAGTGCTTTATAAATCACATAAGAAGGACAAAAGGGAAGCAAATGAATTATAAAGAAGTGGAGGCCAGATGATTTCCCAATTATCGATACCGCACTGTAGGGAGATGGCACGAGATGGATATGTGAAGGAAATTAGATATAAGTCATGAAGTCTTGAAGAGTTTAGTTAGCCGGGGAGGAGCTACATGTTGAGTACATTCATTTTTTAAAGCACTGTACTACATTCTTTACATACATGGTATCACTGTTATTCCCATTTTGAGATGAAGACAACAAAAGCTCAGAGATGAAATAATTTCCCCACAGTCACAAAGTTACTAAGTGCTCAAACAGGTATATGAATTCAAAGGCTAACTCATCTGATTCCAAAGCCCATTCTTTTTTTTTTTTAGGAAGATTAGCCCTGAGCTAACATCTGCCGCCAATCCTTCCTTTTCGCTGAGGAAGACTGGCGCTGAGCTCACATCCGTGCCCATCTTCCTCTACTTTATATGTGGGATGCCTACCACAGCATGGCTTGACAAGTGGTACCATGTTGGCACCTGGGATGCTAACCAGCGAACCCTGGGCTGCCGAAGCAGAACGTGCCCACTTAACTGCTGCGCCAACAGGCTGGCCCCCCAAAGCCCATTCTTTTTCTATGGTATTTACCAAGTCTGTCTTTCATATATCATCTTTACAACTTTGGGCAGACCATGTACCATCTGTGTTATATTGTACTTAATATTTTTTTCTAATTCATAGATTTATACTTTAAAGTATTTATTTAAAATGAAAAAATTATAATACTATAATTAATGGAAAATATCATTTGCCATAAGCAGAAGGCAACTGTAAAAATAAATTAAATTCTAGCTAAATACTGTTACCTACCCAGAGCTCTGAACCTGGGACCTGCCTTTTCCTTGTAAGGAGGGTTCGGAGAGTTAGGGAGGCCTTAGGACCTTAGAACACCAAAATGAGGCTTTACTCTTGATGTAAACAGAAGGACTGAAAGAGAACTAAACTGGGAATTCTATTCCTGTCCTGTGATATAGTCTTATTTGATGACTGTATGTGGTATGTGTGGGTGTACCACCTGGAATCACCGGGCCTACCACCTGCGGCATGTTGGCTACACTTGGGAAAGCGTGCGACGTTGGCTGAGCATTTTTTGTGAGTTGGAGCCAGGGAAGACAGAAGGGAATTGACTGATCTGATCTTTTTTTTCAACTCAAAATTCAACTTGAAAGAAAGTAGATCTCTGCTTCCATGTATGATTCAATGAAATCTTATATGTAACAAATCTGAGACCAAACTCAAAATTAAACATAAGGCTGAATCCTTATAAGATACCGACGTTCAACAGCCTTCAAGCATGCTGGCTCTAGGAACTACTGACTATCCTTCGCCATGTTTCCTGGTTAGACTACCACAGGACGTCATCATGCAAGCATCACCAGGCCCCTTCCTCTTACAAAACTTCTTGGAGAAGATAGGCTAGAGGTTCCTAGTATCTTGCCTACCCTTGGGCAAACCTGACTCAGAGAGCTGCCACTTGAGGCCCAAAAGTCATTTGTCAAAATAATTTTGTCCTGGGCTTCTCCTTCTCTGAAAAGTACAGAATGACAGCATGGCCATAGCATACCAAGATCATTACCATAAAATACTACAAAACCAACTCCATGTGTCAAACAGAATAAGTAAAAGATATTTCTACATGCCTGTTTCAAAGTATTTTATTTTCTAATCTTCTAAAACTTGACTCACTAGCATGTTTAACAATGTGTATAAACTTCTGCAAAAATACAAACAATATCTTGGCTTTCTGTATTTTTATATGCATGTACAATATCTTCCCAGAAAAACCCACATTCATATGTATACATTCAAACCAACTATGTAGTCTCACAGACTCACACACATGCACACACACACACACACACACACAAAAGCTGTTTGTGTCAAAAAACTGAATTTCAGTAGCAGAGATGGCAATGGATCCTTAAGTGAGAAATACATTGAAAATGAAAGAAATGCAAATTCAGAGTCATGTCAGGAAACAGATTTTCCAATGGTGATAAAATTGTACATGAGACAAGACTATTTAAGAAAATGCACCAGAGTCACTGCAAAAAAACAATTTAAATGTCACCATGGCAGAGACAGAGTATTAACTAGCAAAGCCTGATAACGTACAAGCCCTCTGCTTATTCCAAATATTTATATTTCTGGAGAAATTCATGTTTATTTTAGAATTAGGAAAGCATATTGCTTACACCTTAAAATTTTCAGGAGCCAGTAACTAGTTTAAATATTAACAGAGTTCCATGACCAAACTATTACTTCAAAAAAGGTGGTTGCCTCACATATTACCACTTCCTCTTTGCAGTCCACGCCTGGGCCAATGAGTGGCGCATGGACATTGTTGAATGAAAACCATGGTAGGAAAATTAGTATGTAAGTGAGATCTTGCTCTTAAATATAATCCAATTTGGCCATATTTTGGAAATATGAAGAAAGACTTGATTTGAATATCAATCCTTTCACTCCTCTCTAGGGGGTGTCAATATAGCACTAATGATACTTTCTCCAATATTTTTAATATAATATCCTACACTTTCTTAGCTGACACAACTATATAAATAGCTCTAGGAAATTCGATTGCTCTAATTTTCTAAAACTAAATTTTTATTTAAAAGAAAAAACACAGGCGTCAAACGATATTTCACCATACACTCAAGGTTCAGTAGTCATCTTGCTCTGTTTCCATGAAATATTCTCACAACTGAAACAGCTAAATACAAAGGAAAGAAAACAGAAAAAAGAATGATAAGCAATTCCAATTTCTACTGAAGTCTGAAAGTAAAGAATTTCTATTTTTAATTTGAAGTTTAGAAACGAAACTAAAATACATCTTTTTCCATTGCTGAGTTTAAAAATCAAAGTTTCGGGGCTGGCTCAGCGGCGCAGAGTTAAGTGCGCACATTCCGCTTCGGCAGCCCGGGATTTGCTGGTTCGGATCCTGGGTGCGGACATGGCACCTCTTGGTACGCCATGCTGTGGTAGGCGTCCCACGTATAAAGTAGAGGAAGATGGGCACGGATGTTAGCTCAGGGCCAGGCTTCCTCAGCAAAAAGAGAAGGATTGGCAGCAGATGTTAGCTCAGGGCTAATCTTCCTCAAAAGAAAAAGAAAAAAAAATCAAAGTTTCTTTGTAAAATAGAACAAACACAAAACATTTTTTTAAAAAATAGGGAAAAGCATTATCATCAGGGTCATATTATTTTAATAACGTCAACCTCAATTTTCAAACCTTGGTTTTTGGAACCAGAAGCAACAGGGTCTTTACTGTTTACTAATTTGAGGTAAAACCTAAATCAGAGCTCAGCCTTCTGGGTGTGAGAGGAACTGCATCAGGCAGGTGCAGAGGCCACATACGGAAACTCAGGAAGGATGGTGATGTTTTGTGGTTAACATTTAGAACGTGTAAAAACATCTCAATTAGAAGCATCTCAGTTACAAGAAAATGGAGTCTTTTATTCTTGAACTTGACTCCAGAAAAGCAAATCTTCCGTTTTTTTGAAGTACAAAAGGCTTCCTTCAATGCAAAGCCCTGGATTATGTACTAAAGAGCAGTGCTTCTGAAACTTTACTGTGCATATGGATCACCTGAGCACTTGTTAAAAGGCAGATTTTGATTCACTGGATCTGGGGTGATGCTCAAGATCTGCATTTCTAACAAAATCTCAGGTGATGTGGATACCACTATTTACAGACCATGCTTGAGTGCAAGGATATAGAGAACACACATTTGGGTCTTCCCTGACTTTATCACCTAGTGGGGAAAACCTATAAGTAAACATGTGGCCCTCGTAGTTTGACTCTAAATCCTTCCTACCTACTGATTACTTAATATGGTGGTAGTAAATTATTATTTTGATTATTTCTGCATTAAAGCTTCTTTTCTGCAACTAAGATATACAACTATGTACTGGGCAGATTTGGGGAGATAAAGCAGAAAAAAAAAAAGATTGGCAACAGTTGTTAGCTCAGGTGCCAATCTTTAAAAAAAACCTTATTTTCATGAATATATTGAAACAAATAACCATATGAAATGATCCCACAGAAAAAGATACAAAAGACAAATCTGTTGTGAACAGTTTCACTTAAAAAAGAATCAAGGGGGAGTTAGCCTGGTGGTGTAGTGGTTAAGTTTGCAGGTTCAGAATCTGGGTGCGGACCTACACACTGCTCATCAAGCCATGCTGTGGTGGCATCCCACAAACAAAATAGAGGAAGACTGGCAACAGATGTTAGCTCAGGGGGCCAATCTTTCTCACCACAAAAAAATAAATAAATAAAAACAAGGAAATGAATTATGAAAAAATTAAAATTGTACAAGTTTCCCAACTGAAATAAATGAAACTGTTTCTGTAAATAAAGGGGAAAGAAACTCCTCCTACCCTCATCTAATTATTCAATTAAAGTTTCTTGGATGAAGTAAACATTAACCAGCAATATTCATTTTATCCCTGTTTATATCTCCTGTTTTAAACAATTAGCTGAGTTAGAAGATAAGGGTTTCCTATTCACTCAATAAATATTTATTGAGCATCAACAATGTGTTAGGTGCTGGGTTTAGTACGGAGGACACAGAGTGAATGAGTGGGGAGAGACAAACAATAAACAATTGGAAATAGAAAACATCCAACACTACCTTCTCAGGCATGTGAGTGAGCTACTTTGAAAGCAGATGCTCCAGCCCCAGTCAAGCCTTCAGATGACCAGCCCTGGCTGAGGTCTTGACTGTAACCTCATGAGAGACCCTGAGCCAGAACCACCCAGCCCGGCCACTCCTGGATGACTGATCCAAAGAAATGGTGTGAGACTATAAGTGTTTGTTGTTTAAAGCCACTAAGGTTTGGGATGATTTGTTATGCAGCTGTGGATAACTACTACAGAGGGGCATTGGGTGAGAAGTGAGAACACACCTACTGAAACAGTGTAGTCTGGAAAGCCTTCTTTAAGAAGGAGACATTTCAGCTGAGATGGATAAAATGGAGTCAGCCCTGAGCAGAGGATGGAGGCAATGGTGGCAGGATGAAGAACAGTATTCCAGAACAAGGGAAGCAGTGACTGAGGAACCAAGTGAGGTTCTAAGCTGCATCCAGGGGCAGTGTGGCCAGAGCTTTTTCCTACAGGGAAGTGGGAATGATGAGGTCACAGAGGTGGTCTTAGCCATTGCCGGCAGGGCCTCTTGTAAAGAGTTTCAATTATATTCTTAATGCATTGGGAATCCTTTGACGAGGCTTTAGCAGAAGACTGTGATCCACTCTGCTTTAAAAACCTCAGTGGGGCTGCAGTTTGGGGAAGGAATACTGATGCCCGGCCTGCTATCTACTCCTCTGTTATTCAGAGGCTCGGACACGGATGATCAGAAAAGGTTTGAACGTATCAGGAATGCCACAAATATATAACGACTGTTACTATTACTGTTGCTATTATTCCAGATTCCGGCCTGGTGTGGCCTCTCAAGTGTTGCAGGGGAAGAAACAAATGGAAGGCAGACAGCAACAGGGATCTCTGCTGGTTTCTGCAGGACCTCAGGGCCTTTTGTGAGGCAGTCTCTGAAGCTCGCTGAACCCAATTCCAAACACAGGAGGGAGTTATCTACTTGCTAAGCCTAAAATGTTGACATGGAACAAGAACAAATTTACAATTTAAACATTCACTTTTTGGTATGGGCATGATTTTTTTAAAAATATAAACTTAATTTTTTATTGTGGACATAATGCTCATTGTAGAAAAATGCTCATCTATTATGCAGGTAATGTGCACTGCAGAAAAATTAAGAAATGAAAATGTGCAAAAGAGAAGAAATTAAAAATTACCACTCACCCTAATTTCTCCAAGATAAACACTGTTTTCCTGTTGGTAAGTATCCTTCTAGTACCTCTATACCTATATGTAATATATACTGCTACAACTAAGATTTCTTTTTTTTTTTCCCCAAAGATTGGCACCTGGGCTAACAACTGTTGCCAATCTTTTTTTCTTTTTTTTCCCACTTCTATCTCCCCAACCCCCCCCGTACACAGTTGTATATCTTAGTTGCACGTCCTTCTAGTTGTGGGATGTGGGACGCTGCCTCAACGTGGCCTGATGAGCGGTCCCATGTCCACCCTGGGCCACTGCAGTGGAGCGCGCGAACTTAACCACTCGGCCACGGAGCCGGCCCCCAACTAAGAGTTCTTAAAGCTTTTTTTCCTTATCTATTATAAAAACCATAAATGCTGATTTTAGGTAGTTTGGAAGAAACAGAAAATATAAGGAAGAAAATAAATAGCACCAACAATACTAGTTCTGAGAATCTAAGGGCAGCTGGCAATCCATTCAAGTTCGCAGCTGTCACTCTGAGCTGCCATTTTACAAATATTTATTTCCTTAATTTCAGTCTATTTCCTTAGCTCATTAGAAAAGGAAAATAAAAGTTGAAGACTGTTCCCTAAGTAGAGAATCTTGGCACCATTTTTATACCTCACATTGAGATAAGTATGTCAGCCAGGACGGGTGGGGCGGGTAGGAGAAAGGTTCCTTCTCATCACAAATCCTAACCAACAACTCCTCTCCATAATATGTTATAAGTGGCAGTGCTTGAAGAGATGGATAAACTTTTAGTAATTCACACAGTAAGAACACTCAAATGGAATTTTCAACTTCAAAACAAGATTTGTCTGGAGAAGTATAATAAATTCTAGTTGTCCTGGTTGCCTAAGTTTCTTTCAATATATGTCTAATGACCTAAATCTAAGTTTGAAATAAGCATTCTTCCCCTCCTGAGCATTAGCCATTCTTATGTTTACATGATTCCTTGGACTCCCCTGCAAAGTCTTTTGTTGCTATCTTAGGCAGTCGCCCAGAATCACAAGTGCTGTGGGCCCAGAGAAACTTAAATCTCAGTGATAATCTTGAATATTTTATTGAACAACTAAAAGCCATTTACTTAATGGAAAGTATTACAATGCATGATGCCATTTCAATCAAGGTTTAATTCTTTTGAAGGCAGACTTTCAAGAGCATAAACCTGTATTTTGCTTATAAAAGGAGCCACTCCACAGTTAAATTTCACAAGAATTTTAAACTATCCATCCATTGCCAACCCTGATATAGTTTTACCCCTCTGATACTACAGTTACCTTTTTGGATTCATTGGAAATATTTTTAGCCAACAAAGTCTAACAGAGACATGATCTTAATGTACCTGAACTCTGGAAAGCTGTGGTGAAAGCTGGGAATTTGGACTGCATTGTAGAAAGGTAACCTGAGATGACTCTGGGCATGTGTGTGAGCTGGGGGAAGGCAGTGAGCAAATACATGAATTAGGGTTTCATTTACAACTTTGATTGTAAATTAGATATTTTGTCTAGATTAAATCCATTAGCGGACACAAGTAGAGAAAATGTGTTTGACTGTGATATGGTTTGACTTTCTCACATCTAAGTATGAATCAAAACTAAGGAGAAGAGTAATATGGGGCATACAAAAGAACCCAGATAGAGCCAGGACTGTCTGGTTAAAGGTTATATCTGGTTTCATAGTAAAGAGGAAATTAGGACACATAATAGAAATCACTATATATTACTTATGTCTAGTTTTGGTGATATATTAAGTTTATAATGAATTTTCTATGGTTCTCACTACAAAGTATGGGTTCAGTCATTCTCACTACTCTTTTTATCATCTTTATAAATTCTCACGCTAACGAACCCCTTTAAGTATTGTTAAACATAAGATGTCTGAACTGGGGTGAATTATCACAGATTATTTAGAGTCAAGATCCTGTAAATGGTCCCTCACGTCAGAATTCTGTCTTAATAAGGCCTATTTCTATAATGAAACAAAAATTTTATTCCCCCAGAATTTCTCGTAAGGAGAGTTTCATTGAAGGGAATACTCTGATAAACCACAAAGAGCAGAGGCGTAAGATGCTGAGGACACGTGCAGTAACAAAAGATGGTTTCTAAACTACAACATATACTATTAGGAGAGGAATTTGCATCCTTCCTAAGAAGGAGGAGAAAACAGAGAGGAGTGAGCAATGGCCCTGCTGGGGAGAAGAGTGTAGAAGTAGAGAGCAAAGTCTCAGATCTGGGGTGGCGGAGTGTCTCGGAAGGACAGAAGTGACTAACATGGACTCTTAAGCTCTTTGTTTAAAAAGAGGTGTGTGGGTGTGGGGGGTGATTTATATGTGATATAAATCTCCATGTCCTCATCCCTTACTAAAATCCACATTGCTCACCAATTCACTTGTGATCACAGATTCATCTCTCTGAGTTCCAATTCTGGGTGCAATGGGGGAAAAAATAGAGATAGCACAAACAGACACTGAAATTTGAGGACAAAGGGGCGGTTGACATTTGGACAGTTGACTACTACTAATTATTATTCTATTTTAGCTTGGAACATACTGACATCTGTAAACATGGAAAAAAATCTAATATATGATTATTCTCAATAGCAGTATAACTGACAGCATAATTCATAGATCAGCTAATCTTTTTCTCCCTTAGTCACTGGCAATGAGCTTATGTGAATGCCAGTCTTACAAATAAGCAGTGCCTTATTCCCCCACACCGCTGAGAAACAAACGGCACAATAAGTGATAGTTGAGGAGGGGTGGAGAGGGTCAGACATGAAAGAGGGGCTGGCCACCGAAGGATTAGGTGAGATGATACAGGCAAGGCCCTCCATCAATATCCAACACTTGATAAACACTTAACAATGAGACCCATTAGCAGTAGTATTAACAACAGGAACACATTAGTCCTTCTGCCTGCTTCTGTCTCTAGGGGAAGGGGGAGAGATTACTCCTTGCCCCTAAGAATCTACCGACAAGTGAAGGTAGGGTCCTCCTCTCTCACTACTGACTCTCCCTCCACATTTAAGTCTAGCTGAAGAAAGTCAGCAGCATTTCTGGCAATGAGCTTGAGGTCTCTGACTTCCAAATGCATCTTTGATAGATGCCTCTAACTGCATCAAAGTGGCAGGTGCATTTCTCTCAGCATTTAATGCTAATCTTCCCTGTCATGTCGGTATAAGTAAGTACACAACCACATCAGAAGGCCCCAGTATAAATCCACCAGGAGTTTTAATTACTCTCTAGTGACAATGTCTTATATAAAGTCAGAGAAATGAAAACCCAGCCAGTGAGTTTGTGTATGTGTGTGTGTGTGTCTGTGCACGCGCGTGCACATGTGTAAGATGGTCCAGGCTATCCCGAGAATACCCGAGGCATCATTTCCGTACCATGAAGGAGGAAGATCAGGAACCCATCCCCATTTCAGGGTATGTGAGACAGCTCTGCACCCTGTGGGAGTGGTGAGGAGAACAGATGACTTTGCAATGGCACTGCCTGCAACACGGCTCCTTCCTCTGGGGGCACATAAATGATGGTTACAAGCTCAAGCTGCAGAGTTAGACAAACCTAGGCTCAAATCTCAGCCTGCTGCATCCTCACTGCTTCATTCCAGGCAAGCTCTCTAATCCTCAATTCCTCATCTGTAAACGGGGATCATAACCACGTGTATGGCATAAGGTTGTCGTGAGGATTAAGCAAGATAATCCATGCAAAGCACTTAAGACAATACACAGTATACAGTAAAGGCTCAATAAATCTTAGCAACACCAAGAGAAATGCAGAGGGAGTCCCTGTCCCTGTGTTGCAGAGCACAGGCTGTTATGAGGGTGCAGGTGCCCTTTCTCCCACCCAGGACTCTGGCTGGGAGAATCCAAAGAAGAGCATTTTATCTCCCACCTGTGCCTAAGAGTAAACATAGCAAACACTTAAATATATATATATATGTGTGTGTGTGTATGTATATATATTGATCTCACAAATTCAAAAACAAACCCCTGCAAGTTCATTCTACATACAACTTTTATAGATCTAGGGACTCACATAATCCAGTGTCAGAGGGTTATCCCTTTCAAAGAAACAGTCCAACAACCAAAAGTAATTAAAAATGAATCAAATCCTGTATTTAGGTTCCTCAGATTCCATCAAAGGTAGACTCATAAGTAATCCACTGACACACTTCTTAATGTCCCTTTGCCTTCCTCTTGAACTCCACTACACTATTCAGCTGCATGAGAACTTCTCTCCTCAATACTGCACCTCTGCACACACACCGCCCAGCGGCTTCACTGTCTCAGTCCACTCAAGCCCAGCCCATCTCTTTATTACACAGATCAGCTCTGCCTCTCTCCCAGTGAGCAGGACTCTCTCCTGCATCGGAGAGGGAAGGAGAGGTAAATTGAGTGAGCTGAAACATGATTCTCTTTAGTGATCGCGGGGCAGGGGACGGCTCTGCAGACACTTGTAAATGGGTTTTGTCTCTGCACCAGCAAAATGCAAGAATACCTCACTGTACCTTTCTTCTTCCTGTTTTTTTTTTTTGTTTTTTTTTTTTTGTTTTGGTGAGGAAGATTGTCCCTGAGCTAACATGTGTGCCGATCTTCCTCTATTTTGTATGTGGGATGCCACCACAGCATGGCTTCATAAGTGGTAAGTAGGTTCACACCTGGATCTGAACTCAGCTACCCAGGCTGCTGAAGCAGAGTGTGCGAACTTAACCACTACACCACTGGGCTGGCCCCTCTTCTTCCTCATTCTTAATTCATGTCTTTATTTGCAAATACAAAGAGGCAAAGATAGAAAACCTCTCAAATTAGGAAAGTATGCCTCCTATCCTTTGCCCTGTCTTTAAAAAAGAAAAAGTTATTAAGATATTAGTAATGTTAATAATAACTAACTCTACTATTAAAGCCCCACTGAGATAAGTCACTGGAAGAAGGAAAAGAAACTACAAGGGATGATAGACAGGGTGCTGCCAAGTAGCTGATCTGTTTTCATAAAACACTTCAGACATGATTGGCATTTGTATGATGTGGAGGAGACTCCCTCCCACTCCCCTACACAAAGGAGGGGCAGAGAAATGCAAAGGAAATGGAATTGTCAGGTGTCTGGATATGGGGCCACTGCCCTCTAGTGTGTCCTTTAGAATTTGCAAAATTCCTTTGTCCTGGTAAATCAGAGATCTTTACCCTAAAGACAGTAGAAAGCAGAAGGAAACGTGAACCCCTGTTGAACTATCCAACAGAATCATTTAAAAATAATGTAAAATATTAAGAGACTGAGATCTGATGGCTTCCCACCTCCTCACTATCTGTTGGTACCCACACTCTTATCAGGCCCTAAAAATGGATTTGTTGTTTCAGTCCAACAGATTTTCAAAAGGGCAGAAGAGATATTAAAAATATTTAACAACTGGTGTGGCTCAGCCACTGGCACCAAGAACTGATGCTCACAAGATACCAGCTGGCAGCAGTGCTGGGGGCCCCTGCAGGGCTAGCATTCACCCCTTAGAGGCGGAATCATGAGGAGGCTGGGGGTTCCTGGGAGAGGGACCAGGTAGCCAGGAACGTAGGGGCCTGGTAGAGTAGTATGCCAACATTTTAACAACGGTTGTCTGTACTGGGGTGTTTTGGCTGAACATTAGCTCTACAAAGGAGATTAGAGGACATAAGAACGACAACCCACTGCCACCAAGCAGAGCAGAAGAGTGACCCAGAGTCCAACAGCAAAGACCCTAACGAGAGGACGCAGGGCCCCCTCATTTCCCACCAGCAGCTGTTGCTTCTCTTGCCAGCAATGAGGCACAATCCCCTAGGACAGGGCAGGGGTGCAGCGGTGCCAGGGGTGGGGATGTCAGGAAACCTGCCCTCTAGTCTTCGTTCTCCTATTTCTCCCTAGGTGACATTAAGCAGATATTTTGATCTGGGCCTCCATATCCCCATTTCCAAAATGAAGGGGTTAGACGAAGGTTTTTTTTTAAAGACCCTTTTATCTCTAGGTAGGAATTATTATCCTTTTTCATGATCTGGTATTTCCAAGTGAATTCTACCTCCAAGATTATTCAGCTTAATTTTTAATCACAACAACATCTTTGAGACAGCTCCTAGCTCATAAAAAAAGTGCTCAGTAAATATTTTGAAATCCACTTGAAAGATCTCAATTCTTAAGAATTTTTAAAGGTTCTGTTTCCAAATTCTACCCCAAACTTGTCTACTTGTTAATAATTCATAAGATTTGTTTCTGACAATTAAATGGGGAAAACAGCCATAACAACTGCTACTATTTATTGAGCATCTACTTGCATGAGGCATTGCATTACACACTTTCTACGTGTTATTATGTTTAATTCCCATGACAACCAGACGAGGAAGTTATTATTATTCCTATTTTATGAGCATGCAGAGGCCAAGAGAGGTTAAATGACTTGTCCAAAGTCAGACACAGGAGCACAGTGCACACGCTTAGTTAACTCTGCTAGAGAACGTCACACCTGCCAAAATTTCCACTAGTCCCTGGAGAAATATGAAAAACAAGAACAACTGTGAATTCTTCCATGAAGTTAAATTGATGTTTTCACTTTTTACTTATTTAGAGATACCTACCTAACTTTGGTGCCAAAAAGTCCTTTCTTTTATGAAGTGATGATGCTATTAGATAAGAGGTAGATTGACTTTTGATTTTTGGCAACATAAAACGTTGGCAAGTCTCAATCTTCTGAAATGTCACTGGTCCACGAAATTGCAGAGTCCAGGCACCGTTGTTCTCTAGTCTGTGAACATTTGTTGTGCAGGTGCTCCATTCATTCTCAAGATTAAAAGCTTCTGAAGGGTTGCAGGCCTGCCTTTTGTATGTCTTATTGACAATAATTTGTTGGTAAGGAGACTCATATTATCTCTTCACAATCTGAGTAGACTGTATGGGAGAAAGAACGGGATTCTTCTGGCCACCGTAGAAGTTGGTCAGTCTTTCCATTTGTGACAAAGATGTGGAGGAAACAAGCTAAGCTCAGAGCAGAGGGGAAAAAGTAAGAATAAGCTCAGATTCAGCTAAGGAACAGAGAACCTCTCCAGAAAAAGACAGCAACTTAAACCACAGACTCTTAATTTGCATATTTTAAACTAATAACAGTAATAACAGTAACAGTAACAGTAACAATCCTTTAAGAACATCTTCATTTTCACAAGTAAAGACCTTTGTCAAATTTAAAGTTCTTCTCATAAAGAGCATTGTAATTTCAACAGGATATTAGAACTTAATCTCAAATTTATGACTGCAGAGTATTTTAGATTAAAAAGTACTTGTGAAGAATTTATAATAACTCAATCTTTATGAAGAATTAGAATACACTATAATAAATCATCTCTGTACAATTATGGAAATCTCTCAAATGGCAAGTAAAAGTCCAAAGAAATAACTCTTCCTCTGTCACGCCTTGTTTTTGGGCAACTTCTGTATGGTTCCATGTCAGGCACTTCACAAAAGTGCCAGCTAAAATGATAGTTTTATATCCATCCATATTCTCCTTTATGCTGACCAAGGATTGAACTAAGGTGACTTGTTCGTAAAACCTGGCAGAGGTTGAGGCTACTGGTTCCAAGTTTCCCTGGAGATGTAATGAATTTCTTTGCAGATAATGAATTTACAGGATTCTATATTTCTTTCTATTCCCTCACAGGAAATACCACCTTCAGGACCTAAGACATCAGGGTAGGGCTATATGGGAGGATTTTTCTCAAGAAGAGAGATGAAGACGGTGGGGGTGGAGGTGGGGATGGAAGACAAAGAAGAATGAAACGATTCAAAGTCCTATAAGAGAAATAAGAAGGGGAAAGAGCAAGAAAATGACTAGGACTAGCCTAATCTAAAGGCAATGACTGGGGTAATTTATCTGGAAACCAGTAAGTGCTTCACTTGTTAACTCCTATCTAGTTCTCTATTTTCACAAGCAGTGAAAAAACAAAAAGATAATAGAGTGTCAAAGTATATTTTTCAAAAAAAGGAAAAATATGACTTTCATATAAATATAGAGTGAATATTTTTCTAAGACATTTAACTCATTGAGGAATCCAGCAGGATAATAAAGCTGATTCAGAGAAGGATAGAACAAACTAGTAAATACATATAGTTAGCGCAAAAAAGGATGCTGGAATAAGATTGCAAAGTTTGTTACAAAACTTGTTAATGTCTTATCAAGGCAAATAAAATGTAACATTTGAGATTATTGTTTCTGCTGGAGAAAAATAATTTGCATCTTTACTAAACAAAAATCATTGATAATTTATCAATCTTCTGCAAATTAATATCCATATTTATAGAGTATGGACCATAATTAACAGTGTAGGGGAAGAAAAATAATTTTCCCTCTATCCTTCTGAATTCTTAGCTGAGATCCCTGGAATAAATGACAGATTAACAAGAGAAAAACAGAAGTTTGTTAATATGTATACCTCATGTATATATGGGAGGATGCCCAGGGAAAAATGAGTACCACCGGGGGCTTAGAATTCAGAACTAACGACATTGATAGGGAAAGGGGAGGGGGATGTAGGCCTCTCACGGGAGAGTAAATGATTTTTAGGAAAGATGAATGGGCCCTTAGAAAAAAAGATGAGAGATGTGATAGTTTGTGACAGTGTGTCAGGGTGTGGTGTTTACTTCTAGTCCCCTCTCCCGCGACAGGAGTCAATCTTCCCTGATTAATGAAACTCCTGGGAGGGGATCTATGACAACTGAGTTCCTCTTGGAGGATTTGTCTTTAGGAAGATAAAGGGTGTTCAGAGGAGTCCTTTCCTTGTATTTGCTGTTTTTCAAGTGCCTACGGCTCAAAAAAATCAAAATACCACAGTGGCACATTTTAGGGTGGCATGTCCTGAACCCAGACAGTCATATTTTGGTGGCATATTCTGCTGCCCTTCATTCATAAACGGTAAGCCAAACAAAGCCACATCTCCTATAGTGTCAGACATCTTGTAGGGGCTCTAATATGACTTTGAAAGGGCAACCAATAATCTTTTATTTCCAACATTTTGATAATTTTTTAAGAGTTTTCACATTCCTTGATTCTAAAAGATCAAGGTAGCATATCTAGACAAGAGGGGATACAAGGATGGTGGCAGTTGAAAAGTGTAACAAAACCCTCAGTGTCCCATACTCGGAATGAAGAAAAGGGGAAATAAATCAAAAGCCAACATAAAACATGAAAAGTTGACCAAGTGGTTAAAACAAAAGGAAGACTCTAATCTATCTCGTTACTATTACACACATTCTTATTTATTCACACACATTTTAAGAATTATTCTGTATTGACTGAAATATATGGATTTCAAGTTCCCAAAACAACCATTTTTTGAATGCCACATCAAAAAAAGTTCAGTTAATAATGAATTATACTAATAATTATGATTAGATAGAAGATTCACATGATAATAGACACTTTTTTCATTCAACTTCCAACACTCAGACATTATAACCAGCCTCATGGAAAAAAGCTGGTTGAAACATCAGATAAACAGAGTTGCAAAACTTGCTATGTCCATTTTTAAATTCACTTAATTTTATTTGCACAACTCATAACTGTCTTTTTTCCTCCTTTAAAAATGTAAATCACTTTTGCAAAAAAACTTTCAGCACAAAATTAAATCTCAAAATGGGCAAAGCTGAAGCCAAATTGTCCAAAGGATTCTAAAGGAAGCTGGCTTGAGCAGCAGGATGCAGAGGCACACACGACCCCCTCCCTCTGCATGGAAATGAGGCAACAGTGCTTACTGTGTCATCATTTGAAATGTTAGGGAAAACTCATGAATCAGTGCACTTCCCGAGAGATCGCTGGCATTTCAGATACTGAACAACACAAAGCCAAAATGCATTTGTCTATATAACTAAATTTATTTGTTTATTTACTTTGAAGTTTGTCATGTGGAAATAAAGATTCTCAAAAATTTTTTTATCAAACTTATATTCTAGACCCTTCTATAGCCCCTCTCAAAAATCCAGTATTTTATTTGTACTATCCCAATTCTCTGAAAATCTAAAGGGTGATAAGCATGTCCTATGCTTAAGAATTCTTGTTCTTTGGCTCTGAACAATGCCCAACAGAGGGTGCTCCCAGAAAAATCAGCTTTGCTCTAACTACAAAGCCAGGACACATCTCTTGACCAAAAGTTTCAATATGGAACTTAAATGTACTCAATATGGTACAAAATCCCAAGTTTGGCAAGTACTGTAATGATCATAGCATCTTAAAATTACAAAAGAAGAAACAGAAAGTTCCCTACATTAAAAGAAATTCAGGGACACATAAAAGAAATTGATGATATCTCTCTTTTTGTGTGCGTGAGGAAGATAGGCCCTGAGCTAACATCTGTTGCCAATCTTCCTCTTTTTGCTTGAGGAAGGTCATTGCTGAGCTAACACCTGTCCCAATCTTCCTCTATTTTATGTGGGATGCTGCCACAGCATGGCTTGATGAACAATGCTAGTTCTGTACCTGGGATCTGAACCTGTGAACCCTGGGCCGCCAAAGTGGAACATGTGAACTTAACCACTACACCACTGGGCCAGCCGCTCCTTTTTTTTTTTTGGTGAGGAAGATTGGCCCTGAGCTAACATCTGTGCCAATCTTCCCTCTATTTTGTATGTGGGACACTGCCACAGCATGGTTTGATGAGTGGTGTGTAGGTCTGTGCCCAGGATCCAAACCCACAAACCCTGGGTCACCAAAGTGGAGTTTGTGAACCTAACTACTACACCACTGGGCTGGCCTGAGAAATTGATGATCTTTTAAATGAGAGAAGATGGGGAGACAAATGATAACTTCAACTTTTCATCAATTTTCTGTATTGGTTCAAATACTTTATATCTTGTGCATAACTTCTTTTATAGTATAATTACTTTTAATTATAGTATAATTACTTCTTTTATGGTATAGTATAATTATATCAATTAATATTTCATTAATAAAATTAATAAAGTCGACAATTAATACTTAAAAAAACAAGTAGCAGGCTGAAAGGATCTATCAAGAAATTGATATTTTTTGAGAATTTATCAGTGTTGTGTCTAGAAAATAAAACTTCAGTTATGCTTTATGTTTTATAATACTTAAATATGTCAGTACTCAGGATCTATAACATTGCAATTTATACTTCCACTCTTCCCTGAAATACAAATCTTCAGAGAGAAAATCCATCAGAGAAGAGGTGGTACACCTTTCCCATTGCCTCTCTTCCTTACTAAACTCCTCAAGTGTCTCATACTGCTTTGCTGATTGCTTTATGAATAAGGCTCAGATTGTACCGGCAGTTTTGCTGCTGCTCTGTGCTGGCTTAGGACTAAGTCAACTTAGCTAGGCTGAAACTATGTTTCCTGGAGTTCTCTTTCCTGTATGGTTCTGTACGGTCATGAGAAGCATTCTGTGTGAAGTCCAGAGGTAGAAGTGAATAAGTCATACATTTCATGCTCTGGAAGTTGTTGCTAATCTGCTGTTTACCTACTTGGTGTATCAGGCTTGTAGCAACTCCAACTCCTACCAGGTCTTCTCCTTCAGCTTCTGAGTCCTGGGCCAGGTGTGTGTACGGCTTCATGATAACAGGTGCCAGCTTCTCCTGCAGGTCACCCACAACATTGAGGTTGGACACGGTAAGAGACAGAAGTGGGTGTGTTTGTCCTCATGGGTCCCGATTTCTCCTCACGCATTCCAGCTTGTTCTTGCTCTCCTCTACTTCCAGCTTTCCTTATCTGCTGATCTGACAGACCTAGAGTGAGTTCAGGCTCAACACCAGATGCAGAGTCAACAGCCTGCAGAGATTGTTCCACCAGTCGCCACATTTGTGCAAGGTCTACCCCTTATAATAAATCCCTTATGCTGTATCATATGTAGCCATTCTGCTTCTGAGATAAAACTAACTGCTACAAGTTTCTATGTACAATATCATCTTGCTCCCTTTGCATTTCAAACAGTGAGTTAAGCCTCCTTAAAGTCATCATATCCACTGTCTTCGTTAGAAGGAGAAAAAAGGATGGTAGGAGAAAAGGAAGGGATGCTTAGAAAGGTAAAAGCTTGTGTAGGAAGCTCCCAGAAGCTTCTCGATGCTAAACATGCCTGTGCCAGTTATCAATTTACTGCCTCTCATCTCCAGATCCACCTTTCCTTGCCCTGCTTTTAAAATCTTGAAGCTGGACCCTGTAAACATTTCTCCTTTGTCAATAGGGGGCCCTGGAGAGACACTGGAGGAAGAAGGGAATTCTCATCCTGGTTCTGTTGTGCTGCTTGCTCTCGTGGTGGGTGGAGGGCAGGAGCACAGGACACCCAGTGGCGCTCACCCCTAGTAAGTGTCAGTGGCACCATGTGGGGGACTTCTCAGTGGGTTTTGCCACTTTCCAGCGGGCAGCTTCCCAGTGGATTCCTCTGGTACCTCTGTGGGCATCCCAACAAGTAGGGCCGACACTTCGGAGGGCTGTTTTCCTGCTGCCAGCCCTGGCTTGCCGCATCTCAGGGAACTTCTCTGCTATAGAATGGGCCACAGCCACTCCTTTTCGATGGGGTCTGAATCTCAGCCCTGGGTGAAGGGAGAGCCCTCTTCCAAATTTGTTCCTTCCTTGGTTCTCTGCCTTAGCTTTAGAGGGAGTAGCTGCTCTGTACATGTGCTATTCCTGTGTTCATTAGAGTTTTCTTTACTCCTTAGGAGGAATGTCCCCTGCTACTAGTTAGTAATTTTTTATGTTAAACTTTCCCTGTGTGAATTACCGTGTGCTTTCTATTTCCTAAGTGGACACTGATAAAATGACTTTTGCTCTTGGTAGCTGTTAAAAGAAAAAGAAGCAGAACTTAATTTTATTAGTTCAGGATTTGTTTTAGAAGAAATATAAATTATTTCTAATGTGAGTATATAAGTGAAGGGTTGCCCAAGTGTGCAGTTAGAGAGGCAATTTGCTTTCTTTGGCCACCGAGAAGGAGTGCTTCTCAAATTAGGCCCCATGGACCCACGTGAGCAGACCCTGAGTCAACTACTGCTATGAAACAAACCACCCTAAATGCAGTGGGTAAAACAACAGTTTACTATTTCTCACGTTTGACAGGAGACTCCAAAGTCACATGACAAATGGTCAAGCTACGGGAAAGAATGAAGAATTGGGGCTAAAAATGCACTCTACCACAGGGTCCAAGGACATCATCACAGGTCTATGAGTTTAAATGGTAAATGGTAAAATTCAGTTTTTTCAATTCAATGAGAAATGTATAATGTAATCACTGTCATAGACTTTAGTGCCTGCATTTGCATTTACAGTCTGGTTCTCACCATGGGCTCACCTTCAGTGAGTGTGTACAACTTTCTCTATTTGTTCATTTGTGGAGTTACAGCTTTTTTTCTTTCACTTATTCAATGTATTCCAATGAACAATCACCACTATTGATTATGTGTTTATCATACGTTTTTAAAGACATATACATATAGAAAAGGTGCAAACTATAGTTCATGAATTTTACTAAAGTGAACACTCCCATATGAGCTGGGTGCTCAACATTTAAGGGAATGTTTCTCAAACTGGCCTCTGCAGAGGCCATCTCAGGCAGAGTTCCAGTAGTTGTAAAGCTTTCCCAATAATACATAAAGAGTCTGGCTATGGGAAGCCCAGGGGCTGAGCTGCCTCTGATCAGAAGAGATGGGAGAACAGAATAAAATCCAAGAGGTTGCTGGAGAGGCAAAGAACCAAGGAATCACACAGAGGCTGGAACCCGTAGGTTTACTGCAGAAAACTGGTGGGCCATGAACCCTGAACCCCTCAGAACAGATGCTGCTAAATTTCAATCAACATGTAACAGTGATTTTTGCTATAGCCCATTTGCTATGGCATGTCTTGAAAAAGGCTGAGCTAATATAGTACAGCGGAAAGTCCAACTTGCTGCAAATTACTTGGAACAGCATAGCCTACGTCTGTGTCCATGCCAGAGAAAGATGACATATATTTACTGATACTTGCCCAGTCTCCTGAGCATGCAGGAAGGCAAGATCAGGAGAGTTCACAGTTCTACTCAAACTGGGCAAGAATGTCCTTGAAGGGTGACCAAGTGACAAACAGTGCAATAACTATGGGTGTTTTTACAGATTATGCGAGACATGATCATACCCTAGTAGTGATTGTGTGTATATGTGTGTTTTAAATAAATTTTTAATTTTATAATAATTCTAAATTTACAGAAAAGTTGAAAAGATAGTTCTCATATACCTTACACCCAGTTTCCCCTTTTATCTTTATTTTTATTATTTTTTTGCTGAGGAAGATTACCCTAAGCTAACATCTGTTGCCAGTCCTCCTCTATTTTGTATATGGGTCGCCGCCACAGCATATCTTGATGAGCGGTGTGTAGGTCTGTGCCCGGGATCTGAACCTGGGCTGCCCAAGTGCAGCACACAGAACTTACCCACTAGGCCTCGGGGTTAGCCCCCAGTTTCCCCGATTATTAACATCTTACATTATTATGGTACAGTTGTCATAATTAATGAACCAATATTGATACATTATTATTAACTAAAGTCCATAACTTATTCAAGTTTTCTTAGTTTTTACCTAATGTCCCATCCAGGGTACCACGTTACATTGAGTTGTCCTATCGTCTTAGGCTCATCTTTGCTGTGATAGTTTCTCTTTCTCAGACCTTCCTTGCTTTTGATATCCTTGACAGTTTTGAGGAGTACTCGTCAGGACATTGTAGAATGTCCTTTAATTGGGATTTGTCTGATGATTGTATTTTAATCATTGCTGGCATATTTAGAATTGTTGGTTCCTTCAAACACATCACCAAAAATGTCAGAATTGGAAAATGTACTTTAAACACAAAAAGTCTGAAAACCACTGGTACATCAAAGCAGACTGTAAATATACATAAGAGAAGTTGTTGAGATGCTTATTCCACTATTCAAACTTCAGTTTCAAACAGCAAGGTAGGCTTACGGACCTTTCCCACAGAGGATGGATAGCAATCTCAACTTATAAACTGTCTGCCTGTTACCCAAAATGGCCCAGCCCCTCAGCCGCCCACCCTCATTCCCCAGCTCCAAGTTAAAAGGGAAGACAATAGCTTTTCACCCAAAGGTTACCAAAGGTAATGATTCATCCCAAGGTAAAAGGGAAGGTTAAATCAAGCATAATGAAATTCTAAATTGTTCCACAGTTTTCAACAGAAAATATTTCAAAAGTACAAACAGAAACAATAATCAAACTTTCAAGGAAATGTGGTCCTCTTTGTTTTTCAAATGAATAAAGTCCAAATTAGGGAACAGAAAGGATTGCCTCTTACTAATTTGTAATGTCTGGTACCACAGAAGTGCTCTACCTGTGGAACAGCTGTTGTAGATGTTCTAGTAATTAAATCCATACAAGATACAGACTTAAAACACCTTTTAGGAGTCCACTCTGCTCTCAATGATGGGAGTGAAGTCACTACTCTTAAGTGTTTGGAGCCGTTAACATTATTGGCAATGCTGGAAAGGGTACCATGTTTAGCTCAATAAAAAAGACAATATTCGATATGTCCCCTGGAGCTCAAAATTAAAATATTTTTACTGGAATTCACACAGGCCTAAAGATGTGTTCTCTGAACCAGAAAGTACTCACCGTGTTGGCCAGCTCTAGATAGCTTCCTCCTACCGAGTTGCCAAAATGCGGCGACTGTGTGAGCAGCTTGTGGAGAGCAGCAGCCTGCTGATGCAAAGAGCTTCCGCCGTACCCGAGAAGCTTCTGCAGGGCCGACTGACTCTGCAAGTCCGGGCTCTGGAGATCCCTGGCACCCGAGTCGTATTCCCAGCTCTCCTTGGCTGCTGATAAGGCACCTAGGTCCAGGAGAGGCAGGGAAAATAGAAAGAGGTTTCCTTCATTAGTCTGTGGGTGACCAGGAGGCAAAGATTTGGAACCTCCTAACTTTTCCATGAGCCAGCATGTGAGAACACATGTGGCGCCCAGGCTGCATGCTAAGCACTTTCCTTTTCACATGACATGTGGGGAGCCTGGAGATAAAAGCAGTTTTAGGCAAAGCATTCAGAAATAACTACCCAGTGTGTATGTGTCCCCCAAACAGAATGCTTAGCAAAAAATCAGGGAAGAGCCAAGAAAAGGGAATGCAGATCAGAGCCACATCTATCTGATTCACACAGGCTTACTGTATGATTCACTTACTTACTGCAATCCTTTTTCCCAGTTGAGGAAGAAGGAAGCAAGTGAGAAGATAGAAAGTTAAGATACGGCACTTTTGTGATAATTTTCTACTGTCAGTGTACTCTTACCTGGAAGAAGCTACAGGAAGCTGGACCACATTTGCCAGTTGGGTGTAGCCATGCGGCTGAGTTCTGAGCAACAGAATATGAACAGAAGCGATAAGCATCACTTCAGCGCCTGGCTCATAAAACCCCCAGTGTGTGATTCTCCACACCCTTTGCCTTCCGGCCCGGTTCAAAGGGGCAGGACACCCCTGGAAGCCATGTGATACAGATGGTGAAGCCGCAGATGGAAGATGTCTGGATCCCTGAATTATCTCCTGCAGCAAGGCTGTCTGCTGATCCCAGGTACCCTGTTTTGACTTTATGGGATTAGAAAAGAGCAACTTCTTTCATGTTTGATTCACTGTCTATTTTTGGTTTGTTTGTGAGAGCAGGTAGTATTATCTTAACTATTACAGCAGATTAAAACCTAATAAAAGATGCTAATGATTATAATATAATGGTAAAGTGCAATGAAAAAGCAGATCTAGAGGAGAAGTATCTAACCCAGTCCCCCTGGAGAGGGGTGGGGAATGTTCAGGAAAACCTTACTAGAGGAGAAAGTCAGATGCTTCCGTTGTCACCTTTGCTAGAAAAATTGGATTTTGAGTAAAGCCAGCTTCCTTGTGTTGCTTGCTTCTGAATAGAAGCCCCTGGTGGTGCAGCTGGTTGGTGGAGCCCGGGTCACATGCCTCTGTCTTAGCTGCAAGGGAGGCTGGGAAGTTTGTTTTCTGGCTTCTACTCTGGGAGGTGGGATTTATGAGGTGAGACTTTTCCCAAACCTGGGAAGAGAATTCAAAAGTCCTGGGCAGCAGAAAACATGGCAAAGGTCTACACACAGTCACTGTGCTAGTACTGGGGAGATAGCCATGAGCGCAATAAATAGTAGTCCCTGCCCATGGAGGTTCATTTTAGTGGGTTTTTAATACATGACTTTTAATGGCAAAAAAAGGGGACTCATTACAATGATTTAATTTATAGTATGAAATGAGACCATATACAGATTACTCTATAATTTACTTGAATATAATTACATATAGCAAACATTACGTACAGCGAGTTCTGATATGAATGTCCAATCACTCCTTTTTAGGTATTGGTGAATTTAGTCAATGTGATTTGGAAAACTGTCTTTGTCTGGAACCACTTCAGATGGTTTCCCCCTATGAATCAAGTTCTGCTGACCTTCTTCAGTCAGTCTGACCCAACACTCTTTTTGTACAGTGTTGTATAACTGGGGTGACATGTCTTTGTATCAAAGCAGACAATTCTGCCCGTGTTTGCAATTGCTCAAAGTTTATTTTAATATCAAAGTCTATCAACTGTATTGCAAGGGCGGTTTTGCTTTCCTTCAACATAGACTGCGGGAGGTCCGCCCTCCCTGCCCCTGCTCCTCCGAATGTGCTGTCGTCTGCCTGGCTGCCTCACAGTCTCTGTGCTGGCCCCCGAAACATGTGGCAAGAAGACTGATGGAGGTCAGAGTTGAAAAACATGTTGAATCATGGATGGCCTTATATCTCATACACAAGACAAACAGGCATAAGGTTGGGCCCCTGCCTTTTATGTTTCACCACAATATCCCCAGCACCCTGCACACCCCCCACGACATATCAGGCATTTAATATACATTTACTGAATGGATTGCTAAATTGTCTATGGTTGTAGTATCATAGGGTTTCACTTCTTAACCGGCAAAAGCAACGTGGAGGCTAATTTTTAAAATCAAAATAAATTATACATGTCAACTTTTTTCTTTAGGAAAACAGGGAGCCTCATTTTCAGATAATAAAATACAACAGTTCTGGGGAGAGGTGGCCGAAGGAAGCGTCATTTGAATTTGTTATGCTGTATTCACAGACCCAAACCCAGTTTCTGGCAGAGTCATATAATCAGGTTAGCCAAGCTCCATGCTAATCAGCAAGATCAAAAGCCCCTCACACTATCACCACAACAACTTTTGTTGAAATGATGCTGAGGAACTCAGATCTTCTGCTAAGGAGCCAAGTCAATCATATTAGCATCCACATCAATGGACCCCAAAAAGGGAAGTGCATTTTTTCAGTTCAGTAGACTCTGCCTATTACTCTCTTTTAATCTGCCTTCATATCATTTTTTTTTTCTGGATAAAACCCAACATTCCTGAGGCAAAAATTAGTTATTTAGTTAGGATGATCTCACTGAAAAATGTCAAAAATGTGGGTCTGGTAACCATCTTCCTTTTGCCCTTTGAAGCCCGATGGTACCCGACGATTCCAGGCTCACACACAGCCTCTTGCCAACCTCGCTTCACTCCCTAGCTGATCTCAAAAAAAGCCTGCTGACCTCAGGGAGACGGCTGTGCTTTCTCTCCCTTAACATGAACTCCATTTCAGTTCTGCTGTCCCGCATGCTCACTACGCTCTCTGGTGTTCTTCTCATAAGGACACTAATCCCATCATGAGGTCCTCATCATCATGACCTCATCTGACTCTAATTGCCTTCCCAAAACCCCATCTCCAAAGCCCAGCAGAATGGGGGTTATGGCTTCAACATATGATTTTGCGGGGGACAAAAACATTTAGTCCATAACAACCACCGAGCACTTTTTTCCAGGCCAGGAAGGAAACTGACTGCACAGCGTCTCTTTAAATACAAAAGGCCAAAGCACTCCCTGGGTCTAGAGGTCTCTGTGCACACAGAATCAAGGAAGCCATCATTTCCACTACTATAATCCTATAGGGCATGTTAAGTAAGGGGTGAGGTGTATTTTATTTTTTTGGTAAGGAAGATTGGCTCTGAGCTAACATCTCTTGCCAATCTTCCTCTTTTTTTTTCCCTCCCAAAAGACCCAGTACATAATTGTAGATCCTAGTTGTAGGTCATTCTAGTTCTTCTATGTGGGATGCTGCCTCAGCATGGCTTGAGGGGTGGTGCATATGTCTGTGCCCAGGATCCGAACTGGTGAACTACAGACCACCAAAGCGGAGCATGGCAAACTTAACCACTCGGCCATGGGGCCAGCCCCACCCACTTTTAAAACCAGAATATTTAGTGTTTGAAGGTGGCATAGCACAGATTCTAAATGTTTTACTTATCAGAAAAGCATAGGAAACAAGTGGCATTTTGACATGTTTATAAAATGCATCACTGGGAAAACCCTGCTCTCAGAGAGAATGCTGGAACAGAAAATCTGCCAAACACGGAGATCCTTGCTCTGCTGGGTACTTAGCAGCTACATGTTAGTGCTTTAATCCCATCCTCAAGGTGCCACCCACGTTTGGCTCCAAGGTCTGCAATTACTGTGCTTATTCACCAAAGGCACTATGCCACCTTCCCAGCAGGCCAAGCCCCCTGTGAGAATAAGGCAAGTCAAAGCATTTAGAACACCTAAAATTCACCTTAAAGATAGTAACAACAGGGGCCGGCCTGGTGGCATAGTGGTTAAGTTCACGCACCCCACTTTGGCGGCCCGGGGTCCACCAGTTCAGATCCTGGGTACGGACCTGGACACTGCTCATCAAGCCATGCTGAGGTGGTGTCCCACATAGAAGAACTAGAAGGATGTACAACTAGAATATACAACCATGTACTGAGGCTTTGGGGAGAAAAAAAAAGAGAAAGATTGGCAACAGATGTTAGCCCAGGGCCAATCTTCCTTAAAAAAAAGAAAATAACAACGATCATGATACATAACATCTGTTCAAAGCCACTAGGAGCAGGGCACTGTTCTAAGCATCATACATATATTATCTTATCTCGTCCTAGCCACAGCCTATGAATGACTAAATTATGTTTTCCATTTTTAGAAAAGGACCTTTTTCTCTCTTTCAGCTTAGTTTTGTAGACATTGCCATTGGCATAAAACAGTGGTTAAGAGCTGGGGTTTTGTAGTCAAATTGCTTGAGGTCAAATCAAGAGTTACTTTTTCCAGCTATGTGACCTCAAGCAAGTTATTTAACCTAAGTCTCTGTTTCTTCATCTTTAAAATGAGGATAATAACACAGAGATGTGAGAATTGAATAAGATTAAAATATGTTGAACATATTAGACAATCTCTGGCATAGGATAAACTGAGCAACAAACGTTAGCAATTATCTGGTCACACTTCACAATTTTAGTTATTTGGAATCCATTTTGGACAAATTAATAGGGAACAAATATAGGGGGGAAATGTATACTCTCTCCCAGCTTCTGAAATTACCAATTCTTAAAAAACAAACCTTTGGCACCTAACCAGTGGCTAAAATCGCATTAGTTACTTAATATTAGCGTTATTGTAAAGACAATGAAAATAGCCAATTAGGTCAGGGTCAAAGTCAAAGTCTTTGGTTATTAGGTTTGATAGACTGTGCTTTCCTATTCTACTTGGCCAACTCTTATCTCCAGAGCATAACCGGCCTTCCCAAGACTTGCGGCCAGCACCATGGAAATCTGCACAGCCAAGCAGCAGCAGTGGCAGCTCAAAAGCAGAGCAGTTATGACTTATTCATCAGCTCTGTGCTCTGGCCATCCTAACCACCCCTCTGCTTTCTACCTTCATTCCTTCTTTTCCTCCTTTATTTGAATGCTGGGGCCTCTCATCACATCACAGGCAGATGACAATGCAGAGTGCTGAGGGGATCCTGAGCCTGTATTAATAGTATCTTATGATATTGTCTGTATTTAGTGGTCATTGATCTTTCATGTATGTGGATTGTTTACAGAACACTGCCTACGTTATTACCCTCAGTGGCAAGAGAGAAAATACACCTTTCAAAACTCCAGAGGTAGCTACTGTCTGAATTTAGAACTACCACACTGATAGAAGCATGGGAGAATTTGAACAAATTGGCTGCCAGGTGTCAGCCTTTCTTGTCATAGCACATTTACTATTTCTAGATAATACTGACATCAACAGAAGCAGCAGTAAATCGTTTAGTCCAAAACAGAATCACCATATGTGTCTTTAGTCATTTATTAATGTCAATGCTTGGTACAAAATTCAAAGCCCAACTCCCGTGAGGACATCTAGCTTCCTCCAGCACAAATTACATTGCAAACACAGGCCAATTGTCTTAAAATCTGTGTCTGTGGTCACAAAGAAAATTGGGTAGGAAAGGATAGATAAACAGAGCCCACATATCCTTCTCTTGGGAAGAAACAAAAGCAACTCAAAGCACATGTCTTACTAAGGGGAGGTAAATAATACTACCTCCCATGTGATAAAAGTCAGTTCTTTGGCCTTTGGCTGTCTTCAGGAAGTGAGCCTATTAGTGTCCTATTTTGAATGTATGTCACACGTATCCTTCCTGGGAACAATGTACTGAATTTCAATGAAACATTGGGAATAGAATGGAAGATGTATCTTGAAATGCAAGTCCCTTGCCCCCCCCACCCCCCACCCCAAGACTCTTGTTAGGTGATAAGGAAGAAAGAAATGAAGAAATGCATTTTTCTTACTGAAGTGTGCTTATCTACATCACCATCATTAGTGGGTATTTCTTAATGTCCCACTCTGTACAAGTAAGTTCAACACTCCTTGATGTATTTAAGCACAGGCTTGGGAGCACTTAATGGAAGCCAGTTTAGAGACAACCAAAGGGAGAGCTGGAATAAATCACCTTTGAAATTCTTCTCCAGCCTGAGATTCTATTCTTCACCAAATTTAATATAAAAGGCAGTGCCTGCCCCTTGGCAGTTAATAATTTAGTTATGAAAGCACAGCTGAGGCAAGAATCTTTAACCTTTTTTTTAAAAAAAAAACAACAAAAATAATATTTGGCCGCTTATTATTTTGGCTTGTTTGAACTAAATATACGAAGGAGATAAGCAAGAGGGTTGATTCAGGGCTAAAGAATTCAAAGGAGAGTTTAGGGAAAGTGTTATAATGAAGAGGCATTAGAACAAAGAAGTGTTAATTGAGTTTCACTTGAACCTGAAGCTGGTATGGGGTTGGGGGGCTAACATCTATGGTCCACAAGAGTTTAAGATTTTTTTGTTTTTAAAAATTTGTCTCTCTGGGTTAGAAGGCAGAGACTGTATTTTGAATCAATTTATCTTTCTCTTACAAGGCATATTAATGAGCCATGTATTCAGTAAGCCCTTGGTAGTCACTAATTTTTAAGTACCATGAATGGCAGACTGAATGGGGATAATGCTAATCTGGACCTGCTCTCTGTGATGAGAAGCATCACACACATCCTTCGGTTGGCATGCCCATAGGTCTCCTCATATTTCTTGGCTGAAAACTGGCCTAATCAAAATGGGAAATGCCACAGGAGGAAATACACAAACAGGAATACCAAAAAATGATTCTTATCCCAGTTCTTAGCAAAAACTAGAATTATATTATCCTTTATTCCTGAAAAGTTGATATTTTTCATTTAAGTTTTAAAAATATGGTGGATTATATTAACTTTCTAATGTTAAACCAAGCTTGTACTCAAGAGAAAAACTCAACATAGTCAAAATATGTGATATCTTGTTCATATATTATTGATTTTGATTTGCTAGCATTTTGCTTAGGATTTTTGCATCTCTGTTCAAAAGTAAAATTGGCCTATAATTTTTCTTTCTTACACAGTCCTTGTCATATTTTGGTATCAAGGTTATGTGTGAGTCTATATGAGACTGGAATTATTTGTCCTTTCCGTGTTAGGTAGACCTTGCCAGTGAAGCTGTCTGGGCCTGGAGTGTGCTTTGTGGAAAGATTTTTTTAAATTACTGTTTTAATTTTATTCTTAGTTATAAAACTATTCAGATTTTATATTCCTTAATGAATCAGTTTTAGTAAGTTATATTTTTTCTGGAAATTCCCTTATTTCTTCTGAAGTTTTAAATATATTGGCAGAAAATTGATCATAATATTTTCTTTTGGTTCATGTCTGCAGCATCTGTAGTGATGTCTCCTTGTCATTCCTGATAGTGGTTATAACAAACCCTGCCTTGGCCACCTAGCCTGCCAACAACACTGTAGACCTGGCTGGATGACACAATCTTGACTCAGTTGCCACATGTGCAAATAGAGGCCCTGGATGCCCCTGCTCCTGCTACACACATACCATACCTACATAGCCTATGACCTTGAGCCAGCCTAGTGTGTAGCCAACCAACAAACCCGTGTATTGCCAAACAGCTCCCAGGTGTTTTCCATTCCCTAACAGAGGTCTGAGACAGTTTGTAGTCCTTTCCTGTCTCCTCCCCTAAACCTCAACCTGGAGAGCCTTCCTGGACTCCATGCTCGATTGGGTTGCCTGCTTGGTGGTAAAACTTTCCCACTCAGCAATCAATCCTTGCTTTCTAAAGGTCTTCACTTTTTTCTTTAACAATTATTTGTGCCTTCTCTCTTTTTACTTTAGCATTCTGTCAGGAAGTTATCAATTTCATAAATCTATTAGAAAAACCATCTTTAGCCTTTGCTGTGCCTCTACATTGTATGCTTGCTTTCTATTTCATTAATGGTTGTTCTTCTCTTTATTATATCCTTTCTTCTATTTCATTTGTGTTTATTTTGCTGTTCTCTTTCTTTTTTTTTGGTATTTTCTTTATTGTGGTAACATTGGTTTATAGGATTACATAAATTTCAGGCATACATCATTACATTTCAATTTCTGTGTAGATTACATCGTGTTTATCGCCCAAAGACTAATTACAATCCATCACCATATACACATGTGCCTAATTACCCCTTTCGTTCTCCTCTCTCCTCACTTCCCCTCTGGTAACCACCCGTCCAATCTTTGTCTCTATGTTATTGTTTCTTGTTGTTTTTATCTTCTATTTGTGAGTGAGATCATATGGTATTTGACTTTCTCCCTCTGACTTATTTCACTTAGCATAATACCCTCAAGGTCCTGCTGTTCTCTTTCTAAGTTCTTGGAATGGATGCTCAACTCAGCCCTTTTTTCTTTTATTTTCCAATATATGCACAAAAAGTTATCAAATATCCTCTAATACTGCTTCAGTTGCATTTCAATCGATAGTTTCATAATCTCTCAATTCAAATTATTTTTGAGTTTTCATAATTTTGTCTAAGACCCACGGGATATTTAAGAGTATGTCCCTTAATTTCCTATCCTATGGGGTTTTGGCAATGTTATTGATTTATAGGTTCATTGCATTGTATTCAGAACGTATGGTCTGTGTTATTTCAATTCTTTTAACTTTAGTGAGACTTGTTTAGTGGCCTGTACATGATCAAATTTTACAGACGTTCCACATATATTTAAAAAGAAAGTGTATCTTGCAGTTGTTGAGTGGAATGGGCTTTCCATGTTTATATATCAAGCTTCTTAATTAGGTTATTCAAATCTTACAGATCCTTATTATTTTTTTGGTCTGCTTGTTCTAGTAATTAGTGAGAAATATACTAATATATTTCATAATGATTGTGGATTGGTGTATTTCTTTTGTAGATGTCAATTTTTGCTTTATGTATTTTGAGGCTTTTTTTATTAGGCATACACAAATTTAAAATTTTCACATCTTTCTGGTGAATTTAATCCTTCACCATTTTGAAATAAGCCTATATCTAACAAGGCTCTTGTGGTATAATAAAAAACATATATTTGGGTTTTGCTGTCTGTTCCCAGCACAGAGCTCCTAAAGTCGTTGGAATTTCCTGAGTGAGAAGAGTGTCCTTTGTATACTAATGGGATGATTCAAGGCAAGGAAGAGTATGGGAATTCTAGGGGCTAAGACTAAGTTCTATCACCGATGGCCAAGGATTTAATCAACGATGCCAACATAATGAAATCTTGATAAAATCCCCTTAACATTGGGGTTTCAAGTTGGTGAACACATCCATGTGCCAGGAAGGTGGTGAACCTCAACTCCACAGAGACAGAGGCTCCTGTGCTTGGGATCCTTCTGGACCTTGCCCTATACAGCTCTTCAACTGGCTGTTCATTTGTATCCTTTATAATAAACTGTGATAGTAAGTATAGTGCCTTCCTGAGTTCTGAGAGTCATTCTGGATTTATTGAACCTGAGGGTGGGGATGGAGCGTCATGGGAACTCCTAAATCTATAGTCAGCTGGGCAGAAGTGCAGGTAGCCTGGGGATACCTGATGGCCAGGGTGTCTGAAATGGAGGCAGTCTTGAAGGACTGAGACCTTGACTTGCTGGGTCTGGGCTTACTCCAAGTAGTGTCAGAATTGAATTGAACTGTAGGACACTCGGTTGGTGTCAGAGAATCAGAGAATTGGTATTGGAATGACGTAGTTGGTGTCAGGGACAAAAAAAACACACAGCTTTTTAACTTAAAGGCAGTTTTGTTTCCACTTTTATAGTTACTCCAGATTTCTTTTGGTGAGGAAGGCTTAACAAATATTTTTCCATTGTTTTACTTTCATTATTTTCATTGGTTTTTGATTTATCCCTTGTAAACAGCCTACAAACTGATTTTTACAATCCATTCTTAACATCCAGGTCTTTTAATTGTGCAGAATTTAATCTAATTACATTTAATTGAATTACTAATACAAGGACTAATCTCTCTGATCTCATTTTGTTCTTCCTATATGTCTACCTGTTTTAAATTTCTTTCTCTTTTTTGCCTTCTCGAAAATTTTTCTCATTCCACTTTTCAAATCTATAGGTTTGAGAGTTAAACACTTTCTTTCTATTTTAGCAATTATGTTAGAAATTAGAACCTGCATCCATAATTTATCCAAATCTAAAGTTTATCAATACCTTTACCTATCTCTGGACAATATAAGGACCTCAGAAAACTTGAAATCTTTCTATCCTACTCCTAACTTATATGCTACTATTGTTGTATTTTCCTTTAAAACTCCAAGACAAAGTTTTATTGTTTTATACTGTTTAAGTTTACCCACATAGTTACTACTTTCATTAGTCTTCTTTCTCTCTTGCAATTCAGAACTTATATCTGGAACCACTCTCATTTGCTTGAAATATATCCCTTAGAATTCCTTTTAATGAAGGTCTTCTCTAGGTTTATGTTTGTCTTTAAGTCTTTTTTTTCATCCTGGTTCTTAAAAGATACTTTTGCTGGGTATGGTATGTTAGGTTGTCAAGTTATTTTTCTCTCAGTACATATAAGACAGAGGAATGCCACTGTCTACTGCCTTCCATTGTTCTTTTTTTTAAAAAAGATTTTATTTATTTTCCTTTCTCTCCCCAAAGCTCCCCAGTACATAGTTGCATATTCTTTGTTGTGGGTCCTTCTAGTTGTGGCACGTGGGACGCTGCCTCAGCGTGGTTTGACGAGTAGTGCCATGTCTGTGCCCAGGATTTGAACAAATGAAACACTGGGCTGCCTGCAGTGGAGCGTGGGAACTTAACCACTCGGCCACGGGGCCAGCCCCCCTTCCATTGTTCTTGATGGTCAGCTCTCAGTTTAAATGCTGCTCCTTTGAAAGTAATCTGCCTCTTTAAAAAAATACTTTCTAAATTTTCTCTTTGTCTTTGGTGTTTTATAGGCTCACCAGAATGTGTCTGATTATCTAATTATGTTACTTGATATGTATATTTCTTATCCTTTTTCCTGCTTCAGACTCATTGGGGTTCTGGAATCTACTGGTTGGTATATTTTATTAGTTTTCAAAGATACTTAGCCATTACCTAAATGCTGCTTCTGCCTCATTCTTTCTTTCCTCTCCTTCTGAGAATCCAACTTTAGGTTAAACTTTCTTGACTCTTAATCTCTCTTTCAAATTTTACATTTTATATCTCTTTCTTCTTCTGTACTTTCTAAATGATATCCTCTAACCTCTCCTCTAGTTCACTAATTTTCTCTTCATCTTTAACTAATTTGTTGTTAATTTTGATTTCAATTATTACACTTCTCATTCTTAATTGTTCATTTGATTCCTTTTCAAATCTGCTTGTTCTTTTTTGGTTTTCTTTTTCTAGCTTAGATTTTCTTTCAGAACAGAGTAAACATTATTACTTTATATTCTGAGTCCGATAATTCCAATAAACGAAATCTCGGGTTTTTCTTAATGTTAATTCTTGCTTTTGGTATGTAGTCTCCTTATACACTTAGTAATTGTAGATACTGAGTTGCCCAAATTCCCTGGAAAACTACTTGTGGATATTCTTTTAGAACTGCCTATCTCATCTCTAAGGTAATTTCTCTGGGAATACTCTGAGGGTTGTATATGTGTTGGTGTACTTATGGTTCAACATTACATAGAAGATAGAGTCCTCTAGTAGTCTACCCTTTGAAAAAAGTTTATATCTTATTAGATTCCCCACCTTAGCAGTCCTTGGAATTTGTCTTCTGTTCCCAGAGCCCACAAGGTCATGTAATTCAAAGTTCAATTTTACTAGGTTCAGACAATAATCTCAAGGTAAAAGTGCTTTATGCTCCAGATTTCCTCATTCACTTAGATTTTAAACTCATAAAATCTTTACTATTTTGCTAGATATTCAATGTTTAAAGGAAGGACTTAAAAATATAGTTGTTTCAGCTTTTTAAATTGTTTTCAGCTAGAACATATGTCCTAATATCTAATCATTTACTTGATATGGAAATCAATATTTGTTCTTTAAATTATGACTACGTGAATTATGACGATGTAAACTACACATTCACAAATGGCCCATGACTACTTTTCTTTTCTAGACCAATTTTTGTTTTCCCTAAGATAATATTTTTTTGTTTTTAAATTATTTTTCTATTTATCATGAATTCAGCATCAAATTCCTAGCCAATTACCTAAATCGCCTCTCAATAACTGAAGATGTACAGATATTCTGTCAAATTTAGTCTGAAAAGTTTCTCCTGGAGATTTTTGACCTCCTGTAGTCTAGACTGCTTCCAATAACCATTATGCTTCACTTTCAATTTGTTTTCACTCTTTGTTTCATGGTTCCAAGTATTTTTTTTGGAGGTATAGTAGATTTCGAAGAATTTAGCCATGGGAAGTAAATTTTCTGAGACTTTGCATGCATGAAAACACTTATATTTTAACCTTATATTGCATTAATAGTTTGGTAAGGAATTCTAAGTTGGAAACAATTTTTCTTCAGAATTTTGAAGACAGTACTCATTTAATATCTGTCACTGTTTTTGAGAAGTCAAAAGCCATTCCAATTTGAAATATTTTACATTTGTCCTGTTTTGTTTTCCCCTCTCTGAAACTTTGAAGAATCTTTTCTTTGTCCCTAGTGTTATGAAATTTCACAATGATATGTGTCAACTTTTATCTTTTGTGGTAGGTGATACTTGGTAGGCCTTTTCTATCAGGAAACTCACATCCTTCAGTTTGAAGGGAAATTTCATGGACCATTTGTTGATGATTTCTTCCCCTCTGTTTTCTTTGTTTGCTTTCCAGAACACCTATTATTTGAGTGATAGACATTTTGCACTAGCTCTCTAATTTTCTTTCCCAGCTTATATTTCTTTGTGTCTTTGCTCCTCTTTCTGGAAGATATTCTTATCTTTATTTCTCATTCTTTGTGCCAAGTTTATCATTTATGCTATATTTTCTTCAGAGTTTTAAAAAATTTTACTCTGTTCTTTTTTGTGGATACAATATTTTCTCCTGTATTTCAGAGTGTGTTAATAAGGGATTTTTTTTCAGGATTCCCCTTGCAGAGTCTCTGTTCCCCTTAGGTTACCTTTTATAGTTGTTTTGGTCTCTATCTTTCAGTTTAGAGGAACTCCTCAGATGGCTGGTGCTCCTTGGTTGTTTGCCTCCTTGGGCCATATGACCTATTCCAACTCTAAGACCTCAGTTCACAATTCCCAAAACTATACAAGCCTATCAGGCCCGGTTTAAGAAACATGGATCTATCTCTTACTCAATGAATGGGAGCTTTATACCAGGTGTAGGCAGAAGTGAAACAAACAAAATGTTCTTCATAAGCCCTACCTCCCTCTTCCTTCCTCCGTTTCTTCCACAGCTCTAATTCTCCCTCACTCCACCTCTGTCTTTCAGGATCTCTCCTTGGCTCTTTCCCTCATTAGAGCCAGTTCAAGAAAAATATCTGATAATTTTATTGATAGACAGCATGAATGACTGATAAGGCTAACTATGTTCTCTGGTATTTTGCTTTTAATAAATGAGGACAAAACCACTTCCTGGGGATAAACCAAAGGAACAGACTCTAAGGGTGTAACTTAGTCAACATCAGAGCAAATCAGCAGAAAGGTATAAGAAAATAGACAACTCCCTTAATAAAAACACATCTTTTATCCTACAAGGCTGGCAATAGAGGGAGAATCTCTACAACAGATGATGTAACAGAACCTCATAATCCCAATTATTATCCTTCATGATTCACCTTCCCCTTCAGGATTTCCTTCTAATGATCCCTGCAACCATTCCCAGGCCATGAAGAGGCAGAGCTGTTTCTCCTTTGACATTGTGGCCCAAGAATGGACAACTGTTCTTCCTTAACACCCAAAACAGAGCAAAGTGGCAGCATTAGTAAAAGATTTTATAAACATCTAAAGAGAAATAAACATAGAAATGGCATGAAACTAGATCATCAGGCGTATCAGAGGTGACCTACTATTTGTAGGTACTAGCCCTACTCCATCCTAATCCCTGTTCAGCCCTATATTATCAGTTTTATGCTAGTTTCCAGCATTTAGGAGCATAAGACTAGATAGTCTGGGCCAGCCCTGATGGCCTAGTGGGTAAAGTTTAGCACTTCGGCAGCCTGGGTTCAGTTCCCAGGCACAGAACCACACCATTTGTCCATCAGTAGCCATGCAGTGATGGAGGCTCACACAGAAGAACCAGAAGGACTTACAATTAGAATATACAACTAAGTACTGGGGCTTTGGGGAGAAAAAAGGAAAAAAAAAAAACAAGACTAGATAGTTTGATTCCTCTTATTTCAAAAACAAGAGATGAAGGCTCAGAAAGAAGCCACCTCCTACTCTGCTGACTCAAGGTCTTTCTTCTGGCAGAAGCTGCAGACTGGTGGACTATGGACTACGGACTACATCTGGTTCACAGATATATTTTGTTAGCTCTGCTCTACTTAAAAATCAACTTTTAAGAATTTAGTCATTAGCATTGAAAATTTGGAGAGATCATATTTTTAAAAAGCAAAAAACATTTTCTAGCATTAAAGACACACACACACACACACACACACACACACACAAACACACAAGATCTGGAAACATGTGGCCCCCATTCCCACATGTTCAACATTTGGCTGTAGTTGAGCATCAGCTGCCTCTTTGCAAATAGGTATGTGTCCTCCAATTTGCTAGAGCCTCCTTCTGGTCAACTTCACTCATTTATGTTGTCTCCCCGCCCTTAGCATTTGCAACACTTCCTTCTGAGCTGCATTTCTGTGTCTGAGGACCTACTCTCCCAGGTGATGGACTGGGAAGGACCATCAGAAATCATCTTCCCCTTCAGGGGAGACTCCACCTATCTCAGGGCTGTGGCCTTGCAGACCTAAGTATATATCATACTATAGTCCCAATATTCATATGAGAGGTGTACACTTACAATGGGGAGCTTTGTTATAAGGAGGGCTTTTGCCCAAGAGCCAGTACCATCCAGTGGCAAGTTTGGAAATGGATGGTATCTAAGGACTATGTTGACATACACACAGCAAGGTGAAAATGTTAATGTTTACATCCCTGAGATTCTGGGCTTAGTTACTGTTATCCAAATGAGATACATTGTGTGAGAAATCCTTTAAAGGATAATACAACCTAAGTAAAAAGAAAAGGGCAAAGTGTCAATTGCTAGAAAAATACAAGTATTTTGAGTGCCTTGGTTTTGGCATTAAAGCAACTGAAATAGGTGAGATTGGTAAATCTACTTTTTAGGCATCCAGGGTGGCATTTTCACAGCTAAATCCCTACAAAGAAATTCCTAATAAGAAAAACAAACCGCCAAGAGGAGGCGGAGCAAAATGGCAGGGTGATCTGACCCGGGACTCTCTCCCCTCCAAAGTACCACAAAGGACTGAAAAAAAAAACCCCCCTGAATTTCAGCTAATGAACCTAATGCCAGGACTCAGAGACCTACAGTATCAAAAGACAGAAGACGGAGCCCCTACTGCCCACCTCGGAGGAGCTGGAACAGGGTAAGAGAGAACATCGCTCCATCCCCTAGAAACTGGGATCGCCATGTGGGTCCAGGAAGGAGGAGGGGAGGAGCCACGTGACCAGGGGATCATCTAGGACTCCCGCCGCCGGTACAGTGGAAACCCGCTGACGGGGGAAAGCTTCCGTGCCCAGGGACCCCATAAATGCAGGGTCCGGGGAGACCAGAGAACAGAGCTGATCAAATCCAGATCGGTGTGCGAGAGAAACCGCCCCCGCCCCCACCCCGGCAAAGCGCACTGTGCGCCGCCATCTTGCCTGAAGGCAGAGAGCTCAGAACACACGGCTCTCGATGCCCATCTAGTGGTGACAGGCTGTAACTGCAACCGAATTCTACCACCATGCGAAAAAACTGCTCCTCTACCATCCAGCAATTTATAAAAGCCCCAGACCACAAGGAAAACAATAAAAACATAGAATTAAGTCCTGAGGACTTGGAATTAGGTAAACTAAATGAAAATGAGTTCAGAGCAGCTATAATCAAAAAACTCAATGAGGTAGAGGGAAAGATAGAGAAACAAGCCGAGTTCTGGAGTTACTTCACAAAAGAGATTGAAATTATAAAGAAGAATCAAATAGAATTACTAGAGATGAAAAACACAATGGACCAGATAAAACAGAATACAGATTCCCTGAATGCCCAGGTAGACTCCATAGAAGAGCAAACTGGCATAATCGAAGATAGGCTGAATGGCTCCAGACAGAGGAAGACAGAGAACTAAGGATTAAAAGGAATGAGGAAAGTATTAGAGAGATAGCAGATTCAATGAGGAGAAAGAATTTAAGGATCATAGGAATTCCCGAGAACGTGGAAAAGGAAAATGGAGCAGAAAGTGTGCTTAATGAAATTATAGAAGAGAACTTCCCAAATTTAGGATTGAGGGAGAAATGTGTGTAGAGGAAGCTTTCAGATCTCCTAGATTTGTCAATTTAAAAAGACCTACTGCAAGGCATATAGTAGTACAAATGGCAAAAATGAATGACAAAGAAAGAATACTCAGGGCTGCAAGACAAAAGAGAATTACCTACAAAGGAGCCCCTATCAGACTTTCAGCGGATTTCTCTGCAGAAACCTTACAAGCTAGGAGAGAATGGAGTGACATATTCAAAGCTTTAAAAGATAAAAATCTTCAGCCAAGAATACTCTATCCAGCAAGAATATCCTTCAGATATGAGGGAGAAATTAAATCTTTTCCAGACAAACAAAAGTTAAGGGAATTTGTAACCAAAAGTCCTCCACTACAAGAAATCCTCAAGAAGGCTCTCATACCTGAAAAAAGAAAAAAGGGAGAAAGGGGTCACAAACCACAGAGTAGGGAGACAGGTAAACAGAACCAGAATAGGATAGCAAATATTCAACTATAGCATTAGGATAAAGGTAAGGAAACTACCAAAGCAAAGATGATCTTATCACTCTAACTACAAACTCATAACACAAGTTGGAACAAGAAGTGAAAATCATAATTTAGGAGGGGAAGAGCAAAGGGACTAAATTAGTCTAGGCCAAGTAAGTAAGAGATCACCAGAGAACAGACTATATTATATACGAGATTCTAAATACAAACTTCAGGGTAGACACTAAACTAAGCAACAGAACAGAGACACAAAACATAAATAAGCAAAAATATAAGAAACCCAGCATAAGAAATTGCAGTATCAAATGGGTAGGATAAAGCACACAGGAAGAGAAAAGCAGGAAAGCCAGATAATGAGCAACAGATTGACAGCTTTAAGTCCACATGCATCAATAATCACTCTCAATGTAAACGGATTGAACTCTCCAATAAAAAGACAGAGAGTGGCTAAATGGATTAAAGAACAAGATCCAACAATTTGTTGCCTCCAGGAAACACACCTCAGCCCCAGGGACAAACACAGGCTCAGAGTGAAGGGGTGGAGGACAATACTTCAAGCTAATAGCAAGGAAAAAAAAGCAGGTGTTGCAATTCTTATATCAGACAAAGTGGATTTCAAAATAAGACAGGTAAAGAGAGACACACAGGGACAATATATAATGATCAAAAGGACACTTCATCAAGAAGAAGTAACACTTATAAATATCTATGCACCCAACATAGGAGCACCAAGGTTCATAAAGCAACTATTAACAGACCTAAAGGAAGATGTTAAAAACAACACAATAATAGTAGGGGACCTCAACACCCCACTCACATCAATGGACAGATGATCCAGACAGAAAATCAACAAAGAAATAGTGGAGCTAAACGAAAAACTAAAACAATTGGACTTAATAGACATATATACATCACTTCATCCTAAAAAAGCAGAATACACGTTCTTCTCAAGTGCACATGGAACATTCTCAAGGATAGACCATATGTTGGGAAACAAGGCAAGCCTCTACAAATTTAAAAAAATTGAAATAATAACAAGCATCTTCTCTGATCATAATGCTATAAGGCTAGAAATTAATTACAAGAAAAAAGCTGAGAAAGGCACAAAGATGTGGAGACTAAACAATACACTACTGAACAAGCAATGGATCATTGAAGAAATTAAAGAAGAAATCAAAAAATACCTGGAAACTAATGAAAATGATAACATGCCATACCAACTCATATGGGATACAGCAAAAGCTGTATTAAGAGGAAAATTCATCGCAATACAGGCACATCTTAACAAACAAGAAAAATCCCAAATAAGTGATCTTAAACTACACCTAACTGAACTAGAGAAAGAAGAACAAATAAAGCCCAAAGTCAGCAGAAGGAGAGAAATAATAAAAATCAGAGCAGAAATAAATACTATTGAAACGAAAAAGGCGGTAGAAAGGATCAATGAAACAAAGAGCTGGTTCTTTGAGAAGATAAATAAAATTGACAAACCCCTAGCCAGACTTACAAAGAAAAAAAGGGAGAAAGCTCAAATAAACAAAATCAGAAATGAAAGAGGAGAAATGACAACAGACTCTGCAGAAATACAACGGATTATAAGAGAATACTACTAAAAACTCTATGCTAACAGAATGGATAACCTAGAGGAAATGGATAAATTCTTGGACTCCTACAATCTCCCAAAGCTCACTCAAGAAGAAGCAGACAATTTGAACAGACCAATCACAAGGAAAGAGATTGAAACAGCAATCAAAAACATCCCAAAGAATAAAACCCCAGGACCAGATGGCTTCCCTGGGGAATTCTACCAAACTTTCAGAGAGAATTTAATACCTATCCTTTTCAAGCTATTCCAAAAAATTAGGGAGGATGGAACACTTCCTAACACATTCTATGAGGCCAACATCACGCTGATACCAAAGCCAGACACGGACGCCACGAAAAAAGAGAACTATAGGCCAATATCACTGATGAACATAGATGCAAAAATTCTAAACAAAATTTTGGCCACCAGAATTCAGCAATTCTTCAAAAGGATCATACATCATGATCAAGTGGGATTCATACCAGGGACACAGGGATGGTTCAACATCCGCAATCAATCAACGTGATACACCACATCAACAAACTGAGGAATAAAAACCACATGATCATCTCAATAGATCCAGAGAAAGTATTTGACAAGATTCAACAGCCATTTATGATAAAAACTCTGAACAAAATGGGCATAGAAGGGAACTACCTCAACATAATAAAGGCCATATATGACAAGCCCACAGCCAACATCATACTCAATGGGCAAAAACTGAGTGCCATCCCCCTGAAAACAGGAACGAGATAAGGATGCCCTCTATCACCACTCTTATTTAACATAGTACTGGAGGTCATGGCCAGAGCAATCAGGCAAGATAAAGGAATAAAAGGAATCCAAATAGGGAGGGAAGAAGTGAAACTCTCACTGTTTGCAGACGACACGATCTTATATATAGAAAACCCCAAAGAATCCATTGGAAAACTCTTAGAAGTAATCAACAACTACAGCAAAGTTGCAGGGTATAAAATCAACTTGCATAAATCAGTAGCATTTCTATATTCTAACAATGAACTAACAGAAAAAGAACTCAAGAACACAATACCATTCACAATTGCAACAAAAAGAATAAAATACCTCGGGGTAAATTTAACTAAGGAAGTGAAGGACCTATATAATGAAAATTACAAGGCCTTTCTGAGAGAATTGGATGACGACATGAGATGGAAAGACATTCCATGTACATGGATTGGAAGAATAAACATAGCTAAAATGTCCGTTCTACCTGAAGCAATCTACAGATTCAACGCTATCCCAATCAGAATCCCAATGACATTCTTTACAGATTTAGAACAAAGAATCCTAAAATTTATATGGGGTAACAAAAGACCCTGAATTGCTAAAGCAATCCTGAGAAAAAAGAACAAAACGGGAGGCATCACAATCCCTGACTTCAAAACTTACTACAAAGCTACAGTAATCAAAACAGCATGGTACTGGTACAAAAACAGGTGCACAGATCAATGGAACAGAATTGAAAGCCCAGAAATAAAACCACACATCTATGGACAGCTTATTTTCGACAAAGGAGCTGAGTGCATACAATGGAGAAAAGAGAGTCTTTTCAACAAATGGTGCTGGGAAAACTGGAAAGCCATATGTAAAAGAATGAAAATTGACCATTCTTTTTCACCATTCACCAAAATAAACTCAAAATGGATCAAAGACCTAAAGGTGAGACCTGAAACCATAAGGCTTCTAGAAGAAAACGTAGGCAGTACACTCTTTGATATCAGTATTAAAAGGACCTTTTCGGACACCATGTCTTCTCAGAGAAGGGAAACAATAGAAAGAATAAACAAATGGGACTTCATCAGACTAAAGAACTTCTCCAAGGCAAATGAAAACAGGATTGAAACAAAAAAACAACCCACTAACTGGGAAAAAATATTTGCAAGTCATATATCTGACAAAGGCTTAACATCCATAATATATAAAGAACTCTCACAACTCAACAACAAAAAATTAAACAACCCCATCAAAAAATGGGCTGGAGACATGAACAGACATTTCTCCAAAGAAGATATACTGATGGCCAATAGGCACATGAAAAGATGCTCATCATCGCTGATCATCAGGGAAATGCAAATCAAAACTACACTAAGGTATCACCTTACACCCATTAGAATGACAAAAATATCTAAATGTAATAGTAACAAATGTTGGAGAGGTTGTGGAGAGAATGGAACCCTCATACACTGCTGGTGGGAATGCAAACTGGTGCAGCCACTATGGAAAACAGTATGGAGATTCCTCAAAAAATTAAAAATAGAACTACCATACAATCCAGCCATCCCACTACTGGGTATCTATCCAAAGAGCTTGAAGTCAGCAATTCCAAAAGTCCTATGCACCCCAATGTTCATTGCAGCATTATTTACAATAGCCAAGACATGTGCCCATCAACAGATGAATGGATAAAGTGCCCATCAACAGACGAATGGATAAAGAAGTTGTGGTATATATATACAATGGAATACTACTCAGCTGCAAAACAGAACAAAATCATCCCATTTGCAACAACATGGATGGACCTTGAGGGAATTATGTTAAATGAAATAAGCCAGTTAGAGAAGGATAATCTCTGTATGACTCCACTCATATGAGGAATTTAAAAATGTGGACAAAGAGAACAGATTAGTGGCTACCAAGGGAAAGGTGGGGTGGGGGGTGGGCACAAAGGGTGAAATGGTGCACCTACAACACAAATGACAAACATTAATCTACAACTGAAATCACACAAGATTGTAACCTATCATTAACTCAATAAAAAAAAAAGGAACAAAAGAAAAACCATCTTGGAGATTGGAATTCTAACTTCTTGTTAATATAGCAAGCAGAAAAGAGGAAAGAACACTGCAGTGTGAACTAGTAGAAAAACAATTAAACTAGGAGCCAGGAGAGTTCCAGTTTGGTCCCAGCCATGCCACCAACTAACTCTGTGACCTGATCACTATTACTTAATTCTCCAGGTTTCCATTTCCTCATCTATATGACATGGAGGGTGAAATTAGATGATATTTAACAGACCCTCTGGGCTGTAACACTGTAATTCAAGGGCAAAATTTCATCAAAGTACTTTAAATCTTAAGTCAGATAAATCAAAGAAAAACACAAATATCAAAAGAGAAATCTGACATGGTAATTTCTTTGCATTAAAATTTATCTGGAACTGAATGATATGCATCCATAAAATGAGAGCTAAATAAATACACAAGGTATCAGATTAAATTCTGCTTCCACGTAGAAGCAAAAATATTTTTTCTGTAGATAGCCAACTTAAATGGATCCTTGGAAACCATATGCAATTCTTCCAAAACAACCATAAAAATTTAACTGATTTAAACATTTACTAAAGTCCTTTCGTTTGCGTTCTCCAGTGAACTTGCAGTGGTCTTACAAGAGGTAAAACAGGAAGCAAAATAAGCCTTCCTGAGCCCTTTGTGATTATAACGTTGAGGGACAGATTCTCTAGAATGAACAATGGACAATGAAATAGTCTGGCCAAACTAAACACTTTCTGTGAGCAGACTGCGCCTTTATCTCAGCCAAGTAATCATTTTTATCCCATGAAAAATATCTAAAATCATGCCAAATTGTATCACTGCCACTGAAATTGGAATGGCTTCAACATCCCATAAAAACAGTGACACTTAATGAATTGCTTCAGTGAAATCATGCTGGAGAGAAAACAGATGAACAATTTTATTGTCTTACATGTGGTTCAAAAGATAGGATCAACACAGGTAATCACTGGTGTCCTTCATGCCAGGACTACCACCTGAGGTAAGCACACCTGGATTCCCATGAACTTGTTGGTTTATGCTGACTAAAGTGAAGTGATTAATGCCACTGGGAAGCAGGCTAAAATAATATATGCAAAAGGAGCAGCACCAAATAGCTTGAAGCACACCGACAGAAGACGAAATCACAAAGTGAGACAGAACCAGTTTGCACACCTTGAGACACCATATTACAAGAATTTAGACCATGACAGAACAGTGTATTGAATTCCATGAGGTCTAACCTACAAAAGAAATCTAAAATATTTAATGTCTCAAGAAATACCTGAGAATCCAGTAATCTTATACACGCTTGCTTGGAAGTTTAAAAAAGAAATACACCAGGGGGTCAGCCCTGTAGCCGAGTGGTTAAGTTCCCGAGCTCTGCTTCAGCGGCCCAGGGTTTTGCCGGTTCTAATCCTGGGCGCAGACATGGCACCGCTCATCAAGCCATGCTGAGGCAGCATGCCACAACTAGAAGGACCCATAACTAAAAATACACAAGTATGTACCTGGGGGCTTTGGGAGAAAAAGGAAAAATAAAATCTTTAAAAAAAAAAGAAAAGAAATACACCATAGTTTTTTCCTTCTTACATTGTCCTTTAGTTCTTCTTTCTGTCTGCAGTGACTGCAGAATGGAGGGATCATAGCCAAGGTATCACAGATAGAATTGGACATCTTAAGTGAGGTATTTAAAGTTCACGCCAAGAAAAGCCAAATACAGGCAAAGAACTGAAGTTCAAATATACCCGATACAGGGACATTTTCACTCTGACAGATAAATAACATCCGTCTGACTTGACTATTCTCACCGTCTCAGATGACATCAAAGTCACTTTTTATCTTTGGTCTTCTTAGCTGTTTTGTACTTATTTTTTAACATCTGGGTTCAATGATCCGATAACCTGTAACACCTCAAACAGCCAGTGAGGACACGGCTTGGTGGCAGTCACGGGAGAGGTGGTTTGCAATATCCTTTCCCATTCCCCTGTTCAGAAGATCTCAGCCTTTTCATGGCGAACGTCATGACTTCTCAGGCTAAACCTAAACAGATTTCCTCTCTATTTTAGTGTTTCATATTTTCCCTGGGTTAGGAAAAAGGAAAATGTTTTGTTTTAATGGGTGCTGCTGATCTGCAGGTTACTAAATCTGTGAGATATATTAAGGACATGATCATGTTATATGCCTATTTATGCTCATAATTTGAAAGTGAGATTGGCCACATATAAATGGCCGGTAGATAATCAAGATGTTTCTGGGTTAACACATTTTCACTGCAGGATCACTTCCCCATAGATGCTGAGTTGGGGCTTCTCTCTCTCTCTCTTTTTTTTTAAGTATGAAAGCCATTGCAATAGCCACTCTAGAAAATTTCTTTGCAGGTGATCTTAACACTGTTTGGGCAGCCTTAGATCCTCTTTACTCCTTGACCCTGATGGGCTCTGTAAATTACTATCTGGTATCAGAGTGACTATCAGTTCAACTGTCAAGTGCCCTGAAGAGCCCAGGAAGACACACTAGAAGAGACAGAAGCTCCGAGGTTCACGCTTGCAAAGGGGTCGTTGAACACAGTGCTTCTTGGTCTTTTCCACCAAAGGACCCCAAAGGCAGAGGAGAGTCAAAGAAACCTGGGGTATAGACAGAATTACCTCCAAGCCAGAGGATTCTTGGAAGTCTCACGTGCTATGTGGAAAATTCATTTGAATTTTGAATTCTACTCCACATATATCAGCATTTGCTTTCATACAATTTTTTAAAAAAAATTTACCAAGCTATAGAACTTTTCCTTCAAATAATATGTTAAATTTATGCTTGAGAAGATAACACCATGTTTGTCTTGGGGATTTTAGAAACCACCTTCAATCCCCCACCACTTCTATGCTCTCCCCAAATGTTCACATAACTCAGTATGAGGCGCAGGGACATTTCATTTAATTACAGGTTAAATACTTTCTCATGAACTCTTCTCTAACTCATTGCCAACTAGGTGTGTTTCCTTATTTCTACATCCTTTGAATTCCTTCCAGTTCTCTAAGATCAGCTTAGGATTTATTTTTTTCCAAGTCTTCTCTGGTTTCTCTGTCCAACAATATTTCCTTTCTCCTCTCTTTTAGCACATCTTGTTTGCCTCACATATTCTTCACTTGATCATATATAATCCTGTACTAGAGCTATTTGTATCTTTTGTCTTTTTTTCCAACTTTATTGAGATATCATTGACACAGAACATATGTAACTTTAAGGTGTGCAAAGTATGATTTGATACACATACACTTTGCGAAATTATTACCAAAATAAAGTTAGTTAACACCTCCATTCTCTCACATTTTTACCTATTTTGCGCATGTGTGATGATAACATTTAAGATCTACTCTCTTAAAAACTTTCAAGTATATAATACAGTAGCGTTAATTATAGTCACCCTGCTGTATATTAGATCCCAGAACATAGTTATCCTATAGCTGAAGTTTGTACCCTTTGGCCAGCATCTCTCCATTTCCCCTATGTCCTAGCCCCTAGCAACCATCATTCTACTCTATTTCTTTGAGTTCAGCTTTCTTAGATTCCACATATGAGAACATACAGTATCTGTCTTTCTCTGTCTGACTTATTTCACTTAGCATAATGCCCTCAAGGTCCGTCCATGTTGCAAATGGCAGGATTTCCTTTGTTCTCATGACTGAATAATATTCCACTGTATATATATATACTACATTTCTTTATCCATTCATCCATTGATGAACACTTACACTGTTTCCATGTCTTGGCTATTGTGAATAATGCTGAGATGAACATGAGAGTGCAGGTATCTCTTTGAGATAGCAATTTCATTTCCTTCAGATATATATACGGAAGTGGGATTTCTGGATCATATAGTAATCCTATTTTTAATTTTTTGAGGAACCTCCATACTGTTTTCTATAGTGGCTGCACCAATTTATATTCCTACCAGCAACGCAGAGGGGTTCCCTTTTCTCCACATCTTCGTCAATACTTGTTATCTCTTGTCTTTTTGATGATAGCCATTCTAACAGGTATGAGGTGATATCTCATTGTGGTTTTGATTTGCATTTCCCTGATGATTAGTGATGTCGACATCTCTTTATGTACTTGTTGGCTGTTTGTATGTCTTCTTTGGAAAAATGTCTATTCAAGTCCTCTGCCCATTTTTTAACTGGATTTTGTTGTTGTTGTTATTGAGTTGTATGAGTTCCTTATACATTTTGGATATTAACCCCCAATCAGATAGATAGCTTGCAAATATTTCCTCCCATTCCATAGGCTACCCTTCCATTTTGCTGATTGTTTCTTTTGCTATGCAGAAGCTTTTTAGTTCAATATAGTCCACTTACTTATTTTTTGCTTGTGCTTTTTGTGTCATATCCAAAAAATCATGGCCAAGACCAAAGTCAAGGAACTTTTGCCTATGTTTTCTTCTAGTAGTTTTACAATTTCAGGCCTTACATTTAATCTTTAATCCAGAGCCAGCCGTGATGGCCTAGTGGTTAAAGTTGGGCACTCACTGCTTCGGCGGCCCGAGTTTGTTTCCCAGTTGCAGAACCAGAACCCCTGTCTGTCAGTTGCTATGCTATGGTGGTGGCTCACAAAGAAGAATGACTTACAACTAGGATATACAACAATGCACTGGGGCTTTGAGGAGGAAAAAAAGTTATCAAGTCTTTAATCCATTTCAAGTTAATTTTTGTGAGTGATGTAAGATAGGGGTTCAATTTCATTTTTCTGCATGTGTTTATCCAGTTTTCCCAACACCATTTATTGAAGAGACTATCCTTTCCCCATTGAGTATTCTTGGCTCCTTTGTCAAATATTAGTTGACTGTATATGGGTCAGTTTATGTCTGGGCTCTCAATTCTGTTCCATTAGTCTCTGTGTCTGTTTTTATGCCAATACCATACTGGTTTGATTACTATAGCTTTCCAATAGAGCTTGAAATCAGGAAGTGCGATGCCTCCAGCTTTGTTCTTCTTTTTTAGGATTGCTTTGGCTATTTGGGGTCTTTTTGTGGTTACATGTGAATTTTAGGATTTGTTTTTCTATTTCTGTGAAAAATGCCACTGGAATTTTGATAGGGACTGCATTGAATCTATAGATGGCTTGGGGTCTTTTGTCTTGAATCATATTCAGAATAATTTCAAAAACTTCTTAAGGGTAATTTCCTATGTGTATCACTTATCTACTGCTACATAACAAGCCATCACAAAACCTCGTGACTTAAAACAGCAACAATCCCTTTTTTCTTGTGATTCTAGAGTCAACAATTTGGGCTGGGCTCATGCGGGCAGTATTCTGTTTTATCTCATCCAGGATCACTAAGGCGACTGGCAGTCATCTGGTAGCTCAGCTGGGGCTGGAGGGACTAACGTGCACGCTCATGTATCTGGGGCCTTGATACTAGCTATTGGCGGGGCCTTGCATCATTTGTTAGTCTAGCCCAGACTTTCTTTCATGGTTGCAGGAATATTCCAAGAGGTGAAGCAGGAAGCTGCAAGGCATTTTGAAGCCTTGGCCCAGAACTTGCACAATTTCACTTTTGCCACATTCTGTTGGTCAAAATAGACCACAAGGCCACCAGAGATTCAAGGAGTGGGGAAAAAGACTATCTCTTGATAAGAAAAGCTGAAAAATCTTGTAGCCATATTTTTGAGCCAAGCACACTATGCCTCCTCCTTCTGTCAATTTAACAGCAAGTATCACAGTGAAGGCAACTATTGGATACTAGCTGAAATGAACTCAATGTTCTGGTGCTTTTATTACACCCACCTTGAGTCAACCATAGGATAAGAAAAGATTTGAAGGAAAAAATTAAGCTTGATAAGATTGATCTATAACTCATTACTTGGACTCATTTTCTTTTTAAAAATTGCCTAGATCCAAACACACATGTTTTATTTTAAAGGAATAGCTGTACCTCAAAGAAAAAGGCACATGCTTTGAAGGCTGACAATAAATCAACAGTTACTATATCTGAGACTAGGTACTATGAATACTAAAAAGCTTTGCTCATTGATATATTCATTTATTGATCAAACGTTCATTCAGTGCTTGCCATGTATCAGACTCTGAGGTATTTGCCCAGGATGCATAATCTAGTAGAGAAGAGGGATATACAAATGGATAATTGTAACATATGATGGTTCATAATTACAATGATAGATATATGCACAGAACATAGAAACACATTAAAAAATAAAATTCATTAAAAAAATTTGCAATTGGTTGTGTGACAAGACACACATGGATCTCCTAGTTGCTAAATAGGTATGTGTACATATCAGTTTTATGTAGTGTCATTAAAGCCTTTTGAGGATTGCAAGAGTACATATTCAAAGAAAAGGAAGGAGGCAAGATGTACATTACAGGACCATGTGGTGGACATCTGTTCTTTTTGCCTGTCCAGCATCCACTCTCTCTTCTTCTGTTGACAGCACCTTGATTCCCTGTCCCCTTTCTTCATTCTCAGTCCATATGATCTGGATAGAGACAACTTCACCCCCCCGTTACAGGTTGAATGTGTGATTCAGGCCTGGCCAATCAGACCACTGCATTCTTCTGGTCAGAGGAACTTGTTCAGGGATAGGTATACGACACAAGAAGACCCAGTGAGACCAATTTTCAGGACTTTTGTGTATCTACTGTGAAGAGAAGATCACTCTTTTCTCTTCTGGTTACTCAACAGAATGGGTGCAAGCCCGAGGCTGCTGGATGCCCAAGGAGTAGGAGAATAAAGCCAATTCTGAAGGAAGTGGTTGAGACATGGAGGGAAGAAGACTGATGGCATTTGAGCCTCTGGATCCATCCATGATAGATCTAACTGCTAGAATTCTCCAATATATTCACATTCATATCCTCTTTCTCTCTCTCGTTTCCTCCTCCCTCCCTCTTCCTCTTTCTCTCTCTCTTTTCCTTTGAAGTATTAGTGTTGGGTGTTTGCCAATTGTCACTAAAAAGCTCTAACTAATATAGTACAGAAAGAGGAAAACTCAAGAAGTAGATTTGAGGAGTGTGTGTCAATAAGAAGGCTAGCATCCTTGAAGATAGGGGTCCATGAGCGGAAGTAATGGGGAACAAATGGGATAAGATAGGATGAGCCCACTGGATGGTATGATGTCATGATATCCAAAAGACTTCAGAGATGACATAGTAGAATCTACTAAGTAGAAAAAAGAGAAAGTGCATTTTACCATGAGTACACACATTAAAAATATTAGGAAGTCATAGCAGCATCAACTGAAATCAGGCAGAAGGAATAGTTAGGAGGAAACTGCACTGATAGGGAAGATGGGGAGGAAGACTCAGATCTGGACCATGGCAGTGCCAATCTGAGAAGTATAAACAGACAAATGAATACGGATTAGGGACTGCTAGAGGACAGGAAGGACAATGATGAATATAAAGAGATACAAGTGAACTAAGTTAATCCAAGAACTGACCAAGTCTACCCAAACTAAATCTAAAGAACAATCTACTGACAGTTGCTTGATAGTATTCTCAGTATGCAATTAAAGAGCGTAAAATAGGACCTACTACTTAAAGACTTTAGAAGGCTACTCTAATTACCAATTCAAGAGTAGAATAAATGAAATAAACATATTGTTTACCACGTGACACAGGGCTTAGAGTATGTAAAACAACAACAACAACAAACAAACATCCTGAAACATTGAATTGAGGCTAAAAACAGTTGTGACTTTAGTCTGGTTTTATGCTAGCTGGATAGTATTTTAAACAATGAATCACTCTCATGAGTGATTTTATTTAAAATGCTCTCTGTTAATTATTAATTGCTCACCCAGGGCTGATAGGGACTTAAAACACTTCTGATTTTCTTTACTCACCAGCCAGAACCCTACATACCAGGGCCAATCCAATGTCTTCTTGTCTCACTTAATTTAACCTGTTTTAAGGGTTTGGAAAGATATTTACATCAGAGGAAAAAATCAACAATATTTAAGAGTAACATTCATTCCAGAAAACTGGAATATGTCAGGACTAGACAGGTTTTGTATATATTAAATAATTGTGGTTTTAATTCTTTTTAAAGCAAGATACTAAACTAAAATTCAGAAGGCTGGTTATTTGTTTCTTTAAATCTGCGAAAGAATCAGGATATCTCCTTACATTTCCTCCCTCGGGCTTGTGGGGTTTGGAGTCCTTCCTGTCTAAACCATATATTCTTTGATCTGAGTTTTTGCTTTGAGTTCCTGTTAAAGAAAACATTTGCTATTACCTTCTCTGAGAAACATCAGTACTTTATATGTTCCTTTTGGACCACAGGGGCATTATCAGAGCAGTAAGGAAGGCTACACTTCAGATGGGACAAAAAGACCATCACAGAAAGGCCAATAAAGCATCTTTGAAGGTATAGGTTATTGGACACTGTGCCCGGTGTTCTAATCTTAGCATAAATTAAATTTAGTTGTATTAATTAGCAGGTTTTAATGTCTGCTGTCTTAAACAATGTTTTAAAACCATGGGGATTTGATTTCAAATAAGTTCTTGGGCTCTCTGAGGCCTGACCAAAGGAAGAAAAACAAGTGTCCCCAAAGATCTGAAAAGCACAGACTTGTAACACCACATTAGGCAAGCTCGAAGGCATATATGGGCTCTCCTCGGGCAATCCAGTGTTTTTTTCAAGGGTCGTCATCCTGAAGCACTACCTCTTTCACATAATTCACACATTTGACACAAATATGTGGGAAAAATGTGTAAAGTTTACAGTTTGGTTGAAGTAAAAATCTGTTTATTTAAAAGGGCACATTTAAATAAAAGCTCTGTTGGAATTGCTAACATACAGAAATACCTAACACTAGGGATTTTTTTAAACTCTAGAGTCTATCCTAAACACAAAGAAAATTTTTAAAATGTTAAATCACAAATTTTTTTTTGAGGAATATTAGCCCTGAGCTAACATCTGCCACCAATCCTCCTGTTTTTGCTGAGGAAGACTGGCCCTGAGCTAACATCCGTGCCCATCTTACTCCACTTTATATGTGGGATGCCTGCCACAGCATGGCTTGACAAGCAGTGTGTAGGTCCACACCCAGGATCCAAACTGGCGAACCCCAGTCGACGAAGCAGAACATGCGAACTTAACCACTGCACCACTGGGCCAGCCTCCACAATTTTTTAAATATGTCTTAAACTTTCTAAATTTAAATTTTAAAATGAAAAATTGTTAAATCACAAATTTTTAAAATGAAAATTACAAATGATTGTATTGAATTTAGATTATTTGTTTTCCATTGGTTAATTAGGCAGCATACACAAAACCTCGTAACTCTTTTGGTATAATGTATGCTGTCACTTTGCTGCCAAAGAGATGGGCTTAATCTAATAGGAATTGTTCTCAAATCCCTCCTCAAGACCCTGGGGACCATGTATCTGTAATTTCTGGGAGTGACCTCTGGATGGCAGTGGTTTTTTTTTTTGAATATTTATTTTTGGTGAGGAAGATTGGCCCTGAGCTAACAACTGTTGCCAATCTTCCTTTTTTTGCTTGAGGAAGATTGTTGCTGAGCTAATATCTGTGCCAATCTTCCTCTATTTTATATGTGGGACGCCACAATAGCATGGCTTGATGAGTAGTGTGTAGGCCCATGTCTGGAATCCAATCCCATGAACCATGGGCTGCTGAAATGGAGTGTGTGGACTTAACCACTATACCACTGGGCTGGCCCCCAAGGCAATGTTCTTTTTAGTTTGCTTCTTGGTCATGGAGACAAAGTTTTTCTAAGTAAAAGTTGCAGGGGACTCAAAGAATCATCTCTTTCAATAAGCAGCTTCTTAGTGTTCTCAATTCCTTAGTAGCTGTGTGGCTTAGAGCAAGTCACTTAACTTCTCTGACTCTCAGTGTCCTCCTCTATATAAGGAGGATTCTATTCTAAACTTGGAAGGTAGTTGCAAGGATTAGATAATTATAATAACACTATTATTTATTGAAAACTTAACATGAACAGGTACTGTATAAGAGTTTTACAAGTAATATCTCACTAAGTCCTTCCAACCACCCTATAATGCAGATATTACTACTCTATCTTTAGAGGTAAGAAAACTGAAGATCAGGATAATCAGGAGTGTGGCCTAAGTCCCATGGCAACTCCGTGGTGAATGTAGGGTTTATCTTTCTAGCATATAATGTAAGTAAAGTGCCCAGCAAATTGCCTTGTGCATAGTAAATATTAATAATTTTTAACCATTTTTATTATTGTTATTACCACAACTATTAAATTTTATGTAAGATGTAAAAATTTTAAAATATTATTTCCAAGATGACTTAAATTAGGTATAAAAATCTACTATGACCTAGTTGTTCAGATATCTTAACTTTCCCCCAAAGTATATTTGAGCAAAGAATGCAAGGCCAAAGAGGATTTGTAAATAAAAATTTATGGTCAATTAAATGTGAAAAATGCTATATATTTTATTCTTATCCTGGAGAGTCAGAAGAAATATTAGCATATTAAAGCTTCTGAGATGTTTTGCAGTAAAGAAAACCATTAATCCAGTTTAACCCAAAGTTTTCAAATATATTTGCAAAGGAATTCTTTCTTCATGTAATATTTATGACCATCCTTTGAAATCAGTATTCTGTGGAAAATATTTGGGAAAAATGAATCCATCGAAATTCCTCTTCCAAGTTGAGGATGCAATGTTTTGACAAGTCTTCTTCTGCCAACTCGACTCCCTGCTACAGATGTGCTGTGAAATGTCAGGGCTGACAATAAAGTCTTTCTGACACTTGACTGTTAAACCTAAGTTTTTCTTAGGCTTTTCTTACAACAGTACAACATTCTTTCTACTCTGCATATCACAGTCCCAGGTAAAATCCCAACCCTTTTCTGAAATTCCTGCTCACAGTGTTTCTTAGATCTCCTTACAGACCTTATCTTCTGTACCTTTCAATGAGTTCTAAAGTCTCGGTGGCTCTAAACCTTATTGCTATTTAATTTGGCACGTGCTTATGACTCCACAATTAAATTGTAAGTTCCTTAGTGTCTGGAATCATGCATTGCACTTCCACGTATCCCTAAAAGAGCACAAACACAGCAGATTGCTCATTCATTCATTCATTCATTCGTTCAACAAATACTCACTGAGCATCGCCCATGTGCCAGGCACTGTTCTAAGTGCTGGAGTACAGCAGCACCCCAGCAAGATCATCAGTACTCTAGTGGAACTTCTCTTGTACTGAGGGAGATAGATAAACAAGTCTTCAAGTAAGTACAGAATATAACGTCAGATAAGAATAAGTGGTATGAAGCAATAAGGGCATGTGAAAGAGTGAATGAGGAGAAGTTACGTCAGTTTGGAAAGGCTTCTTTAAAGAGAGAATATTTAAGCTAAAACCTGAATAATAGGGAAGAGCTAGCCACGCATTGAGAAGGTTAGAAAGAAGAGTGTTCTAGATCAGCGGAAAGAACCAGGGCAAAGGCTGGAGGATGGCTGAATTTGCTAAGTTAGAGGACTAGCAGGAAGGCCAGTGTGGCTGGAGCACGCACAATAAATCAAGGGATAAGTACGGTCCCTTAGAGTGGTGGGTATAGGCCAGACTGTGGCAAGGAACTTGGACTTTATTTTAGGTGATATGGAAGCCATGGAGCATTGTAGACATGGGAATGACCTAAGCATGTTTTCATTAAGTTAAAAGACCACTCTGACAACAGAGTAAAGAATGAAATGTAGGGGATCAAGGGAGGAATCAAGGAGGCCAATTATAGGCTGTTTTAGTAATCAAGGCAAGACATGATGGTGATTTAGAAAAGGGTGGTAGCCGGAGAGCAAAGGAAGTAGACAGATTCTGGATGAACTTTGGCAAAAGAGACAACGGGACTTGCTGGTTTGAGCAAACCTGTGGATAGTGATATTTCTTAGATGAGGGTGTCTGGGAGAGGAATGACTGTGTGGAAGGGTGGAGAAGATTATCGAAAATCCTTTTTGACCATGTTAAGGTTGAGTCTGTAAGATATCCAGGAATATGTGTCAATTTTACCAGATTCTGGAGCTCATAGGAAAGGGCAGGGCTAGATATATACATTCGGGAGTCACTGTACAGAAATAACATTTAAAACCACGGGACCACATGAGATCATCTAGGAGAGAATGTAACTCCAAGGCACCTCTAAATCTGGAAGTGGTACAGGAAAAGAAGAGTAAAAAAAAAAGAGAGAGAGAGAGAGAGACTGAGAAAAGGAAGCCAAAACGGTAGAATGTGGACCATGGGGTGTTGAGAAGTCCAAGCGACTAAAGAGCAGCTGGAATGAGGGAGTAGTTTGCGGAGTCAGATGCCAAAGACAAACTCTTCACAAAGTTTTGCCGTGAAGAGGAGCAGAGAAGCGGGGCAGTAGTTAGAAGGGACACAGAGTCAGGAAAGGACTTCCCTGGATCCCAAGATGGGAGACACTAGAGTTTATCTGGATAGAGCCGGAAGGAAAAATTAATGATGTAGACAAGAGAGGGACTAATTGAACATATAATTCTTTGTTCAATTATTGTAGATTTTTAAATGTATTTGATTCATATTAGACTGAATAGGAGGCTGTTTGCCAACATATGAGTTGTAATTGTGACCATCTCTGGGAAATAAAACTGGGTGTAATAGTAATAACAATATTCACTTAACTTGTATTTCATGCTTATTATGTGCCAGACATTGTTTTATATGCTTTACATATATATTAGCTTCTGTATTCCTCCAAATAACAATAATTGTTCTCATGTTACACTTGGTGAGGAAACTGAGACACAGAGAGGTTAAAGTAACTTGCCTAGTGTCGTGTAATAAGTGACAGAACCAGGATTCACACTCAAATAATGTGACTCTGAAGCCTTAACTACCAGGATAACCTGGTCAAAGGTTTCACATCTGCTGGCATTTCCTCAGTTCATGACACGTTTTGTGGTTCACCTCCTCTCAGTACTCTTCTTTCTCCAAGGGTACACAGTTCCAGAAAACGAGGAAAGGGACTTGTTCTTCAACCCTTTCTCTTGTTGGGGCCATCTTAGGAGATGGTCAAACCAATCAGATGTGGGCAGCAATTCTATTAAACGTGTTCCTTTTAGCATATTTATAAACATACACTACTCATAAAATACAGTTTTCGACACTATAGTTTTTTTCCCATAAAAATATTTCTTCTATATACACATTTGATGCACATGTATATATTTTAATGGCTGTAGGGTATTCAGTTGTTGGACGACAGCACAATTCACCTAACCCTTCAAATATGTTTGTGTGTGTGCTTATGTATTTATATAAGAAGTCCATGTTCTTAGCAGAAAAGTCAGAAAATACAGCTTAGCAAAAAGAATTCCACTCCTTTGTTCCATTTAATAAATATTACTGAGTGTCCATTTTATATCACACAACCATTACAAATCATACCACACACATACCCACAGGAGAAAGCGAGAGAGGGAGGAGAGATATGTAAGCAGTAATTATCATTTCTGAATGGTGAGATATTAAGGGTGATTTTAATTTTTTTCTGCTTGCCTTTTTTCCCTTATTTTTCTATAATGAGCATATGTTACTTTAATGCTTGGAAAAATGTTATTTCAAAAGTTAAATATTTCTATTATGCTGAGAGCACATGCATTACCAGACATCTGATTTGAATCCATTAAGAGAGTAAGGCATGGGGGCATACATGGACATTTTATTATTTGAATTACTCAATAATAACGTTCCCAATTATTCCACTGCCAGGAGCATTGTTCAGGATGTGTGTGTGTATGTGTGTGTGTGTTGTGGGGCACTACATAATTATCTATGATAATTAGTATATATTTAACAATAATGGACAATTAACATGGAAATTTGCTTCTTACCACTAGATCTACCTAAGCAAAGAAACAGAAAGAGAGATCCAGGACACATTTTCAAGGAAAAAAACTCCCCAAAGTATAGGTAGAAAATTTAGATATTTTTCTCTGTCCCAGTGTTCCGGCTATCCCATTTAGACGCCTCTTTTCTTTTCTTTTCAATCTTTTATTGTGAAAAATCACAAACATACTAAATCTATGTATATTTGAATGCTCAAAAATATGTACAATAAACCCCATGTTCCCACCACCCAGCTTTAATAATTATCAACATTTTTAAGAATTTCTTTTCCAATTGCTTGTCTTGCATTAGTAGGACACAATAATACTTATAAACAGGAAAACTATGTTTGTAGAAAAGTTTTTAAATATTAAATAAAAAAGGAATGGTTTTTAAAAACCTCACTGCATAGAACTGCACTAAATTGTGAGAGGTCCCCAAGTAGTTTCTAAGGCCTGCTGATGCAGTCACCACCTTTCCAGACCAATTTGCCCTTTCCTTTCCAACAGCTAGTTGAATGCATTATTACACTTGGAAAATGGAAGAATTAAAATAAGGAAAGCAGTAAACCAGGAACTGTGAAGCTATAGGACAGAACTGGGGGAAACAGCGAGCACTCACCCAGGCTAAGTATGGCCAAGAAGACAGCCCAGAGACAAGCAGCACCAGGCTGGGCAGGCCACTCTCCTGTACAGAGGTCGCAAAGGAGGGCTAGCGGAGCACTATCAAACTTCACCTGGTTGTACCTACCTAAACTGTTGTCACTGCTCGTGGGCCAGGAGGCAATTCTATCCCTCAGCTGCTTCTTTTTACAGGAGTTGTCTGACTTCTCAGAAAGGCCTACTTCCTCCTTCCTAATTTCTCGGACGAGCTGCATGCGGCATCTTGTAAAATCCTGAAAGGAAATCTTCCCATTTTCATCTGCGCCCAGTTGGTTCATGATCTCAGCCACAGACTCTTCCATATTCAGTTGACGACAAACCATCAACAAGTCATTTCTACGGAAGGGGTTGAACAGAGGAAAACTCGTTAGGAGAGACATTTGCGCTAGATAAAGCGATTAATGAAGAAGAAAGAAAGGAGTATCTCTTGAATATATCTACACATAGTAAACCTATTTCCAATTTTCTCATTGCTTCTAGAAAAGTGTAAGTGTGCAAAAAGATCTGTTTCATCAGGGTTATTCTAGACAAGAACGCTATTATTATTTGGAAGAGTGAGTCTATTTTAAATCCTTTGTTCTCTTTTTCTTCCTGCCTCCACGCCCTTCCCTCCTTTTCTTTCTTTTGAAATCGATGGAGCACCTGTAGAGTATAGCACTGTAATCTCACCCTAAGATAAAGTTTCAGAACACAGAAAAGCTATTGTTTCTACTCTTGGCAGAGTTTAAAATCTAGTCAAGTTGTAAAAGAGCCACACAGATTTTTAACAAGCTCGGTTTTCAGCTTTCTGGACCAATCAGCTCATTTGAGTACGTCTTTAAAAATGTTATTTAATCTTGACTTTCACGACTCAGTGTTTGTCTACCTCTGGTTATTCAGGATTTTCTTTGAGTATTTTCCACCTTCCCATCAGCAATTAGTAAGCCCTAAGACTTAGAGCAGGGATCAAAATCCCAAATGTCTTCCAGGACTAGGACATAACATAAATGTGTGAAGGGGGTGGATCTAAGACAAAAGGGATTGGTGGAGTCCGTGGCTGGACTAAAGAAGTACATCCGGCCTATAGTTTCTCAAGTTAAAAAAAGAAAAAGAATAAAAAAGGAACAAGAAGAAGAACAACACTATGCTGGCCAAGAACATTTAATTGGAGGACATCATTTGACCCCTGACATATAAGTCTTGTTCTTTTCTCTCGTTCTAAGCTCCTTGGTGAAACATTTTGTTCATATAGTTCTAACTGTACATCTCAATAAAGGTTAAAGGATTACAACACTGAAGCCCTGGGAAAGACATTAGGAACTATTCCATGGTCACAAACAAAGGTAATTAGTGTCCCTGTCTCAACATACCACTAAAGTCCAATCGTCTTGAGAACATGACCAGTCTGATGTTTGCTGATACCTGAAACCTAACAGTGAAAATTAAGACCAACACCTCTCTTCCTCTCACCCTTCACAAATTCCTTCTCCTGGTCAATGTTACTGTGATCTCCCCAAGTTCCCCAGGCTCATAGAATTGTAGATATTTTTAATATTTTTTCATTCACTCCATCTTACCCCTAATTTCCCCCAACCCTGGTCCCCAGTGTCCCATTTATCATCAAATTTCTGTTGGTCCTGCCCCTGAAATGCTTTTATATTTACTCTTAATTGTGTTTTCCAAATGTACAACACTCTCCAAGACCTTCTCAATTTATACTCAGCGTATTACACTAACTTGTTTAGCTGGTCACCCTGCTTCCATATGCCATCCATTTTCATGTTTCATAAATAATTTTTACATACAGCTATGTTTTATTTTATCTTGTGTGCATGTGTATGTCTATGTACATATGTATATTATATATATGCCTATGTGTATATATTTATATTTTTTATTTGTAAGGTAGATGTATAGGTGGATGAACAAATAAATATACACATACAAGTGGGCATGGTAGGGGTCGGGCCGTGGCTGAGTGGTTAAGTTCATGTGCTCTGCTTCGGCAGCCCAGGGTTTCGCCAGTGCGGATTCTGGGCGCAGACCTAGCACCACTCATCAGGCCATGCTGAGGCGGCATGCCCTATAGCACAACTAGAAGGACCTACTGGGGGGCTTTGGTGGGTGGGGGGAGAGGAGGAGGAGAAGGGGGAGGAGAAGGAGAAGAAGATTGGCAGCAGATGTTCGCTCAGGTGCCAATCTTTAAAAAAAACTAAAAAAAGAAGTGGGGATGGTAGATTAAATTATTAGTCCTAATTTTTCATTCTCCTATAGTAGTGTTATATACCCTTACCCTTGTCTTGCCCTCAGGATCAAGGACATTCATGGTAAGTGTGTCCTTCCCCATCCCTTAACTTCAGGTTTGACATCTAACTTGCTTTGGCCCCTGGGATGTTAGCAGATATGTCTTTATTTAGTTGGGCTTGTCCTCTTCCGCTTCTGCAATCATTATGAGAAAAACAAACCATCGTAGCTATTAACCCACTAGGCTGGGCCCCATAATGAGCCACTTCAGCCGACCTGTGGACCTGTAGCCTAAGAAGAGCCACTCTAGCTGACCTTAAGATGTAAAATTCTTATTGTTTACGACAATGAGATTTTGTGATTATTCCTCGGCAATATCTAACTGATACACTGAAATAATTTTTAAAAAATGCATTCATATGCTTATCTTTTTTGCCCTTCCCTGAATACAACCTGTCTGATATTCAGCTGGATTCATCCAAGACATTGGGATGATTACAACTGCTAAATCAGGAATACAAACAGAAAGAAAGGGCCATGTTCAGAGTCTACATTCTAAAATAAAATTTTCTTTTTTATATTTTTAGATAATAATCTTAAAAATTAGGCTTGGTGGGAGACAAAGAAGTTTTATAAAATCCAAAAGTTCACATACTAAGATGTTAACACTAATATTTTCTGAATGGTAGGAATATAGTGTTTTCATTTTCTTATTTTTGCCTATTTTTATTGGTAACTTTCTACAATGTACTACACTACTTTCATAAATTGCTATGTCATTTTTTTGGTTTTAAAAACGAGCATAGGGGCCAGCCCCATGGCTGAGTGGCTAAGTTTGCACGCTCCGCTTTGGCGGCCCAGGGTTTCACTGGTTCGAATCCTGGGTGCGAACATGGCACCGCTCATCGGGCCATGCTAAGGCAGCATCCCACATGCCACAACTGGAAGGACCCACAACTAAAAATACACAACTATGTACCGGGGGGCTTTGGGGAGAAAAAGGAGAAATGAAATCTTTAAAAAATAAAATAAAAAAATTAAAATGAGGATAATAATAGCTCCTATCTTATAGAGTTGTTCTGAGGGTAAATGAGATAACTCATGTAAAGCACTTAACATAGTTCCTGGCACATATTAAGGAGTCAATAAATAGTAGCCATTATTATGATTATTTTATAATTATTGATCATAGATCTTTCACAATGCCCAAGTTTCATGGTTAAGACTTTAGTAATTAAGCACAAACTGCTCAGGGGAGAAGAATGCTTACTGAACTGAACTGACCGCCTCCCTAAGTGGAGCAATCTGTCTGCAGAGGCCAGCCCTTCCTCCCCGCCTGTGGGCCATGTATGAACGCTGGGCACCCTCCTGAGAAACCCAGTTCTGCCCAGGCTTGAGCAGTCCCATTCTACAAAAAGCAGCTCGGAGAAAAGATCTGTGTTCTAGAAACGCCAACTCAGAGGAGAATGCGTAATGCTGCATTTTCATTTAAAAGGTCTGAGCCATTGAAAGGCTAATATAAAAGATCAAAAACAACATACATTGCATTCTACTAAATTAGTTCTGATTGTAATCTTTAAATAGAAGTGCTAGTTTCTAAAAATGAAATTAAAGCTAAATTCTTTCAGCATAGAGATATAGAACCAGCAATAACAACTAACAAAGCTGCAGGAGAAGTGCTATTATCCCCATTTTACAGATTAAGATATGAAGGCTGAGAGAGTCACAGAGCTAATATACAGCAGAGCCAGGAATCGAAATCAAATCAGTGTGATTCCACAGCTCTTACCCTTTCCATTCTACCATTCACCACCTTGGATGTCAATCATATCAAATTTTGACCTGTGAACACACATAAGGATGGCACTAATATAAGCAGCTTGATTATCAATGGTCATTAATTAACAATACTTTCATATTAAACCAGAAAGACTACATAGATCTATATATGTGTTACCCTTCTATGTTAAACATGGATGAAAACAATAAGTTACATTTTGTTATCAACAAGATGAGAAAACAAATTTACAAGAGAGAAAAAAAATTCCAAAAGCTCTCCTTTACATACCAAGAGCTAAGCCTAGAGAACCTGGATCACAAAGTTTTACTATGAGCCATTGTATCAGCTTGTTTAAAATGGCCCTCAATGAATTACACTCCTCTGTGACCAGGCCTCTTTTGCCATACCTCCCATCAAGGGGTGGAGCCGATTTCCCTGCCCTTGAATCTCGGCTGGCCTTGTGACTTGCTTGATCAATGGAATGTGACAGATTTAACATTCTAGGATTTCTGAGCACAGGCCTTAAGATGCCTTGTAGCTTCCACTTTGAGCTCAAACTTTTCCAACTCCATGCAGTCCTTGTAGCCCACTCAGGCCCACAAGTGGTCTCTTCCTTCTGCCAGCATTTAGCCCCTGCACCATTCATTCAGTGACTATACGTAGCTTTGTGACAACTTTTGGATTATTGTACTAACTTTCATTTCTCTCCTTCTCTTTTTTTTTCTTTTATTATTTTCACACACTCAAGTCTTACCATTCCAACCTGACCACAAACTCCTGGAAGCCAGTGTTGACCATGCATCAATCTCTCTTGAGATCTATGCAGCACTCAGCACATCACCGTGTACACAGCAGATCTCCATCACATCTGTTTTGATGGACTGATTCATAAACTTTCAGAAGTTAAAAATGACTACTCTTTTAAGGGGGTCCCCACTTTATTTGATATTTTCCAACATACACCTCTCTGTATTCTCCCACAGAAGGCAGCATACAGGATGCTCAGTAAGTATGAATGACCAGTGGACACCATAAAAACAACCACTACCCCCTTGTAGCCTTAGTGACAGAGCAGCATGACAGTTTCTCTGCCCTAGGTCAGGAACGCTTCTCAGAGGAAGAGACACTAAGCTGCAGTTGTTCAAAACTGCGATGGCAGAGTGGAGAACTATTTCAGTAGCAATAACATCACCACATAAGGCAGCGGCCTTAAAAAAAAAAGAAACAACCAAACTTTTGTATATTATTCCAGAAAATACGTACATTTATTGTAGAAAATGTAGACAAGCAAAAAGAAGAAAACAGAAACTACATACAATCCCTCTACTCTGCAATAACCACAGGGAACATTTTGGTTAACTTCACAAAATTTTGGTGAACATTTTTCCCTCTAAATAAATAAATTTCCTCTAAATAATTTTTTTCCTTTCATCATTGTGACAACTGTTCTAAAAGGTGTTTCACATTTATTCATATTCATATCCATATATCTTATCTTCAGAGGATATCACCGTGAGGCAAGAAAGGAATAGATTCCAGTTTATAGCAGAGGAACTAGCCAAGTCAGGTAATATTTAGTTCTGTAAAGAACACCAATCACCAGGCAGCAAAATTAAAATATGACTGAAGATCGATGCTTCCAGCTCTAAACTGCGTGCTTTCACAATGCACAGCTATTACTTTCTGTATATAAAAGCCTTTTTGTCTCTTGGCTATTCTTCTTCCTTTAACTTATAAAGAAATTGAGTAGGAAGTGAAAATTCAATGAAGCTATTTATCATTCAGCGAAATTCACAGCCCAACATCGGGACTAGATAATGGGAAAGATGGGCTTAGGTCTCTCAGGCTCAGAGGCAGAGAAAAACATCATTCTTCTCCACAATGATACTAAATCCCAAACCCAGATGGAATGAGGGCTATGCAAAAGCAATCATTACTTTGAGTAAGAGGTTAGATGCTTCTGTTCACAATTCTCAACAGACACCTTTGGAACAGGTAGGTGTGCCAGTAATAGCTGTTTATGAAAGAACTCAAAAAAAGTCTAAAAGTTCATTTTGCCCCAACTCTTCAATTTGAGTCACACAAAAATGTAATTTAGAAGTCTAATTTCTGTTCCATAAATATTTAAAGTGTGAAAAATCGTACGTCATAAAAAAACAGGCTTCTAGTCTATAGTTGGTAATTTCTGGGTACAGCTGTTGGCTGGAGCAAATGCATTTGCCTTTCATCATTGCTTCTGAGTAAAATAATTAAAGTGGAGAACAAAACAAATAATAAGCAAATAAACTCATAGTTAAGATAAAAGGAGAAGAGGTTATCAAAGATAAGGGATTTCAACAAATGTCAGAAAGACATAAAAGAGATGGGAGCAGCTGGCCGATGACACAGGTGCTAAAAATCCTTGCCTAGAATATGCAGCAAGGGAGCTGCAGAGGCAGTGGCAAAACCCTGAATGTTCTGGGTTGACAGTTGGCAGTATGATGAATGGCGAGAATGAGAAGTGGGACTGACAACACCGGGGCTCTCCTTACCTTTCATAGCATGGAATAAAGAGATACTGTTCAAAGTTGACAAATCAGATACAAAGGTATAAGCTCATATGGAAGAAATGATCAGGAGAACTAAAAGCACAAATGGTAAAAAGAAACTGCCTGGGGAGTGGGCTTGGGCGTGGAGAGGGAGGCAGGGCAGGAACCAGTGTTTTGCCACAAGCTCTTCTGTACCATATTGTTTTTACCATGTGCGTGAAATGTTTTGATAAAAGTAATGTTTCCAAATTAAAAAAAAAGTCAGTCATTAATTTAATTTGAGGTATGACAGACAAAAGATTAGTATGAAATATATAACAAATTCCTACACTGCAATAAGGTAAAGAAAATAACCCAATCGAAAAATGGGCAAATGATGTGAGCAGAAAATAGCCAATAAAGATGTGAAAAGATTCTCAACCTCAATAAACAGAAGGAAAATGCAAATTAAAACAAACAATGGATACCATTTTAATACCTACAGGATTGGCAAAAATGTTGGTCTTACAATACCAAATGCTGATGAGGAAGCAGAAACTTTGACATGGTGTTGGTGGAAGAGACACTGGTACTGCCTCTTTAGAAAGGTCTTTGGCAACATCTAAAAAGTAGAGTTAAGCACACTCTTCAACCAGAAATGCAATGTTTAGTTATATATGCTAAAGAAACGTATGCAGGGACAGAAGGAGAGACGCACAATATCTGTAACAGCAAAGATTTGGAAAGAGCTTAATAATAATATAAAAAATCATACTGATGAGAATAGCTCACACGGATACTTATTATGTGCCAGGGCCTAAGCTAGTGCTTTACATGTCTATTAATTAATTTAATTCTCACAACCACCCTATGAGTTAATACCATCATTCACTCCATTTTATAAGTGAGGAAACTGAAGAACAGAGGTGTGAAATAACTAGTCCAGGAGGCTATTAACAGAGAATGGATATATAAATTGAGGTATGGTCAGGTAATGGAATACTATAGAATGGAGTTTTTGAAAGAAATACATCTACGATATATCATCATTAATAAATTTCAAAAACAATGTTGAGTAAAATCCTCGGGTTGAAAAATAACATGAACAATAGGACAGCATTTACCTAAAGTTTAAAAATATGCAAAACAACACTGTGAATTGTATATGGATTTACACATAGGCAAGTAATAAAAACAAGGTCAGGAAGCATAAATATCAAGTGTAAAGCGGTGAGGGAGAAAGGGGACTAGGATTGGGGAAGGGAATATGGGGGAGTTAACATGTATTTATAACAACACATTAAAAATCATAGGCAAATATGACACAATGTTAACATCTTTCAGTCTGGATAATAGGTACATTTGTGTTCATTATATAATCTGTAATTTTTATTATTTAAAATTTTTCTTAATAAAAAAGCTAACATATAAAAAGCCAACTCAAACAAAACAAATATGGTCTGAGGCCATGGTTGGAGGGGAAAATGTTTAAAATGAACAACACCATTCATATCAGAACGCACTTATAGGACACGTCTCCTGGAGTTAATCAAATAAGATGATCCAAAATGTCATTTTCAAACTTTGGTCATCCTTACAGACTACAGATCTGATTATTTTCCTCTTATGATTTTCTAAAGGTAGAATTACTCATTGTTAAATGATCTAATCTCTTGATACGGTTTCCCATAGGTCCCTTGAGAAACATCTACCAATTTATAGCCCCACCAGCAGTGTTTGAGCTGCCCACACTTCAGCTATGTTTGTGGAGACTTTAGTCTAATTCTCCGTCTGTATGGGTTCACTTTCTTGTCTGCACAGTCATTCATACCACATAATCCCAGAGCACATTTTTTTCCTTCTCTTGAGTGCTCAACACTGACTGCTGCCTTTTCCTCGAAACTCCTTCCTTCAGCTTGAGTAACAACCCTGTCTTCCGGTTTCCCCACCTCTACATGATTCCTCCTTCAGAATTCTTGTCCTTAAACATTCACGTTACCCAAGGCCTGTCTTGCTCTCTGTTTTTCACTTTATAGACTTTCTATATATGACCTAATCTAAATTTATGACCTTCTCTATCACTATGCACGGTGATTCCCACATCTCCCTCTCCATTTTCTACTGAGTAGCTACGTTTTGGCGTCATACATTTATCTTGAACTCAAAGTCCTAAATTGAATTCATTATCTTGTCTCCCCTCCACAAGTTTACTCATCCTGGCTACATAAATGACATCATCTAGTCACCTAAACCAGAAATCTAGAAATTTTCTAAAATGTTTCTTTCTCATTTGTCCCCACACTCAGTCAGTCACCAAGAACTAGAGACTGTTGTGTAAATAGCTCTCATATTCATTCCATCTTGATCACCCTTGCTGCCCTAACCATTTTCCATCTGGTTTTCTGCAATGGTTTCCTCCTGGGTCTTCCTCTTTCCAACTGGAAGCCAAAAAATTACTTTTCCCTGCTTAAAATCCTTTATTTGCTCCCCTCAAGACTTTCAGTTTCCTACCCCTGTTTCTCGCTTCACAACCAAGGCCCATCAGAATACGACTCAGGCCTACCTCTCTGGCCTCACCCTCCTGCTGAAGTAGACAACCTGCATTCCAGCCCTACTGAATTTCTTTTAGTTTCCATAAGAAGCATTGTTGTTTTACATGCCATACTTTGTACATGTTTATTCCTCTGCTGAGAACATCCTTCCTTTCCCTTTCTTTAAACTCCAGCCTATGCTTCATAATTCACTTGAATGGCATGTCCTTCAGAAATCTCCCCTAAATATCTCAAGTAACCGCCAGTCCAATTTGATGCCCCTTCTCAATGTTGCTGAGGCATCTGTGCTTGCTTTGATCACTTCCCCCACTCTACAGTAATAAGTGATTTATTTTCTCTCTCTTCTGCCAGACCAGAGGTTAGTAACTAAAGCCTACAGCCAAATCCAGATCATTGCTTGCTTTAGTAAATCAAGTTTATTGGAACACAGGCATGCCTACTTGTCTATGTATTGTCTATGGCTACTTTGCTACTACAACAGTGGAGCTGAATAGTTGTGACAGAGACTGTATGGCCCGTAAAACCAAAAATCTTTACTATTTGGCCCTTTACAGCAAAAGTTTGTAAACTCCCGTACTAGACTATAAATTCCTAGAGGACAAGGCTCATTCTTTGTTCATTGTTGAACCTCTAACCCCTGGCGTATAATAGGTACTAAATAAATGAAGGAATGGGTAAATAAAATGTTAGATTTGAGGTAAAAGAGATGGAGAGAGAACTGAAATAATGAACCTTTAATCCCATTTCTCCTTTGCTTCTTGCACACCCCAATTTGCAATCGATGCAAATGGATGTGATGGAGAATTTTGTCTGTTTTGTTCACTGTTGTATTCCCAACACCAAAAACAGTATCTGGCTTTTAACAAGTGATCAGTAAATAAATGATGAATGTATGAGCATTTTTTCATGTGCTTTTAATTAACCAGAAGCCTCTGATTTGAAATATTCCAGTTAACTGAAATTTTATACATGAAGAAGCAGAATAGCAAATATAGTCTTTAGTTAATCAACAGACAACTTTCTTTAGGAGCATAAACATTACATTCTACAGTTTAAAATGGTGTTTTGATGTCAAAAAGGGAAAGCAAAGAGACACTGCTATGTATAAATGTACCCCAGCCCCTCCTTAAAATTCAATCTTTATTTACAAAAAGGAAAGCTGTAGCCTGTGAACATATGGGATAAAAACATGAAGAGCCATGAAGGAAAGAAAATTAATTGGTGATATTACCTAAACAAATAAAATGCCACATGACATGCATCCTAAGGAATTAACTGAAATCTTCTTGGACCTTCCCACTACAGTCTTTCAGCACTCACTAAGTCAGCCAAAGTAATAAATGCAGGAGACTGGCTCACAGTTGAGCCTACACATTCATTCTCTCTCTCTCCTTGTCTCTTTCTCTCTCTCTCTTTCTCATAAACCATACTATTAGAAAGGATGAAGCTGTTGGCATTATTTTTATATCTGAAAAAATGCTTTTGGTTGAGGTTACCCACTTGAAAAAAATACAAAAAATAGGAAAGACAAAAGTCGAATTGAAAGAATAAACTTTGACATCTAATTTATATTATGAAGATTTTCTTTTTGAAATTTCACACCCAATGGAATATTGAAATATAGGCTTTTGCAAAACCAGAATTTCCCATTGCCAGCTTCCTCAACATTGTCTATGTGGAAACCTATTTTAACTCTTGTGAATTAACATTTATCGTCTTGAGTTGCACTGTTCAATATGGAAGTTACTACACACAGGTGGCTAAGTTTACATTTAAATTAATTAAAATTAAATACAATTAATAATTCGTTTCCTTATTTTACTAGCTCAATAGCCACATTTCAAATGCCCACTAGACACATGTGGCTAGTGGCTACCACACTGCACGGCACAGATACAGAACATTTCCATCACTGCAGAAACTTCTTTCGGATAGCACTGGGAAAATAGAGTACAATATACCCAAAAAGCTTCAGGCAGTAGTATCAGTCAAACAAGGACATTGTTACGAATGGCCATTATTATTTCTAGATAAAGGAGGAATTACAAAATAGGAGACATTTTTCCTCAAATATAGAAAAGCCACTGTATCATAAATCTGTTAGTCTTCTTTGCAGCTGATTTTCTAATTTTGGATTCATTTGTATTCATAGGATACACACGAAATGATCACTTTTTTGGTTAAGGAAATCTGATCAGATTCAAATTCATGTCCAATCTATAACCCACTGACAAAAAAACTTTGGTTGAAAGATTTATCAGACTTTGGGGGGCAGGTAGAGGGATGTGTATGTTTCCTACAGGAAGCACTAGCTTTGTCTTTTTAGATGTGAGGTATTGTAATATTAATTCTTTCTGATGTTTAACCTGAAATTCCTGAGAGTTCACTGAAATAATGAACAGACAAGCTCAGTCACTGACATGATGGCTTCCCCTTCTCCAGGTGAAACGTCAAGAGTGACTAAAGGCGAATACTCAAGAAGAAAGCATCTGCAAACAAGTAAAGTATTACTTATACGTATTTTTAAAAAGCTCTTTCATTCTATAATTCTTTCACATGTAACTGTTTCCTAATACTCTTACTCTTCATTTGTTTGGCAATCTCTCAACTTGCCTTTTCCTATCAATATTCCAGTGGAAGAAATATTTTAATATGTTTGCCCTTTGGATTATTTTTTAAAAATCAGTAAATTAACCTTCTATATTAAGCAAGATTCAGCTTATCTTCACAATGATTTGTAAGCACTGCTTAAAAGCAGTCTCTGCCATTCCTGGGTAAAAATACTCATCCAGAGCACCTATGCTTCAGGGGCTGTGCTAGGCGCTTTAGAAATATTATTTCATTTAATCCTCATAATAACGTTAAGAGAGACGGTCTCCGTTTTCCCGAGTCTATCAGTTCCTTCTGAGAGGGCACCTGTCTGAAGTTCCTGGCACCGTGCTTGGTTCACAGCAGGCACTTGAACAGGTTGGTGGATGAATGAATAAATGAAGGTAGCTCTTTTGTAATCCCAGTGACAGACATAGACCCTTGCAGTGAGCACTCAGTAAATCCTTACTAATTGAATATATTGGCAATAATGGTCAGAATGACAAATGGGTAAGTGGCTCTTAATATACAAATGTCCCTCCAAAAACTCCATTAAGGCCAAGCATTTCACCCCAGATCCAAAAACCATGTAAGGCAATCATGTCTGAAAGATATAGAAAGAGAGGATAACAGAAAAGACCTCAGAGATGGAAGTTTGGGGGCAATAAAAGATTTGGGAAAGTGTGCCACTTTTTAAAAACTTATTTCTAAGTGTATTTTAACAACACTCTGAGAACTGTTATCCTTTCAGATCACTTTAGGTCATATTTTTATAGGAAAATTACAGGACACATAACACCATTAATATAAAAAGACAATTGTACCCACGTTTTTCCATCACAGCAAAAAGATTTATATTACAACATGTATTTAACATATAAAAAACTCACAACCTGCTGTGAATGATAAACTTGCAATTATATTTATTTTTTCCATAGTGGAGGAGGAGCACCTAAATGTAGTAATAAAAAATAAAGCAAAATTTTTCATCATGCTCTTAAATTGAATAGCCAAGGCTCATACATTTTCATGTATTAGCTAGGCTCCAAACGAGCACTTGACCCCTGGCCCTCCAAAATGGAAGTGTCTCACCCACAGAGCCTGCCACGGGGAGCCCCGAGGCCCCGCCACCCTGGGGCCCTCCCACTTACCCCCATCCTTTTTAATCCTCTGTCCCTTGGTCTCATTCTCTCTCTCATCTAAAACCCCTCTCAGTTCTTCCTGCTTCACAATTCATTCGGACCAGTATGTCTGGCCTCCTCTGCTCACACACAGCTAGGGCTTGCTGCATTCACATTCAGAACAGGCGATGTTCTCAAAGTTTATTCTGGCTCCTTGGATCTTCCTTTGGCCCAAACAGAAACCCAAACCTCTCTCTGAGGCCGACACTGTGACACTGCAAATTTCCCCAAATGTTATTATTTATATACTCTCCACCAGCATTTAAAAACATTCAGCACACAGAAATTTTTTTCTGAGTGCAAAGCCATTATGTTAAAATTCTTCTAAATATCTTCCAAAGTACTTTAGTTTTAGAAAATTGTCACTCATAAAATGGGGGAAAATGCTTCTTCCACTGTTCTTTGAAGGGTAAAATAATGCAATGTTCTTTCCATGAATAATTTTCTCTCTTATGCCACTCGTTGTCTCAGATTCTAATTAAAATATCATAACATGAAAAGCAGAGGAGGCCTTGTCGTTTGATCACAGAAATGAGAAGGGGAAGATTTAATTCCAGGATACGCAGCAGCCTCAGGCAAGAAATTTTGTCATTGTGCCTCATTTCCTCAAGTATTTCACGGGGATATTACACTTGTCACACTATGAAAACAAGCCAGTGCAATGACTTTTAGAGCAATGCATCTGCCTTACAAGCTAGAGAGTCACCAAAATTTGAGGAATTTTCTAGATTATTTTAGAGAATCTAATCTGTGATAGATTGATATTTTGTAGAATAAAATAAAATGAGTTTTTAGGCAAAAAGGATTTAAAAAGGACATAGAAAAATACAAGCTTAATTTTAAAAATTAGACTCAACTTGGTGAAATTGATATAAAAGTTTCTGAATTGGAACAGTTATTTCCGATTCCTGTACTTACCTTGTTGCAGTCAGGTAAGAAAAACACTAGTCTGTGGCCCACTCTGAAAACCAGCAAACAGCCATTGATGATTAAGTAGCTAGGAACTAAAGCTTTTTTTCCTTTTTGCAATTACTGATTATAGCTTTTAGCTGTTCACCCACCCATTGTTAACTGTGCTGTCTAGGCAATAGGCTATGGGACTCCCACTAGGTTCCTATAGATGGCATCTCCCTGGAGCCTGGGTCAGCATGATAATGGGTGTGTGAGCTGTTCTTCAGGAATTAGAACCCCTTGTCCACTTCAGGCCAGTTGAGATGACCAACTTATCAACTGGGCCAGTGCAGATGTCTAAGTGACCTTTTGACGTCAAGAGGCTAAAAACTCCACCCTCAGATCATGCTAATGCCACCATTTTGTGAACATGCGTCCTATGAAGGGCCATGAAGCTTGACTATGCTTGCGCAGATCATCAATTACCTCACCTTTCTTTACCTCCAAGCATCTATCTCCATACTTCAGACCACCTTGCCCCCCACCCCATAAATATCCCTGAGTCCCTATTTTCAGGGAAGTGGATTTGAGACTCATTCTCCCGTTTCCTCACTTGGCTGCCTTGTGATTAACCTCTTTCTGCTGCAATCTCGTCATCTTGGTGTTCGGCTTTCCAGGTGGCAGGCAGAAACAAACCTGGCTCGGTAACAACTCTTTGAGTAGCACTGTTCTAAATATCACCAACGTGGCTAAAGCAGTTCCTTACTCCATTGATCGGAGACTAATGTGGGACAAATGGTACCAAACAGCAACAATGCCAGTGTCCTTGGTAGCTCACCATCTTTGTTTACCTAGACATTTCATTCTAAGGAAAGTAAGTATACACTGTAACAAGATTGAAGTCAGTGTTGAGTATTAGTGAACACTATATTGGGGAAATAATCCACAGAAATGCCATCATAATTTTGCCAGTTATAAATAAATTTAAGTTAAAACATCTTTATATTTTATAAATATATACTATAAAATATATATTATATAAATATATTTCAATTAAAATAAATTTAAAGCTAAATCCTTGAAAAAATATCCCTTAACGAGGGGCTGGCCCCGTGGCTGAGTGGTTAAGTTCGCGCGCTCCGCTGCAGGCGGCCCAGTGTTTCGTTGGTTCGAATCCTGGGCGCGGACATGGCACTGCTCATCAAACCACGCTGAGGCAGCGTCCCACATGCCACAACTAGAAGGACCCACAATGAAGAATATACAACTATGTACGGGGGGCTTTGGGGAGAAAAAGGAGAAAAATAAAATCTTTAAAAAAAAAAAATCCCTTAACGAACCACCATTTCATATATTTAAGTGAGCACCGTGAGCTAGGTGCTCCACAGAACTGAACGAAAGGGCTCTTTACATTTTAGAAGTTTGGGATACAAACTACGGCACAGATTGATTATAAAATAGTAAGCACAGGGAGGGAGAGCTATAGATAGAAAAATCAAAGGGCGCTCACTGGCTGTGCCTGGACCTGTCAAGTTAGGATAGTGGCTCAGGGAAAGATGGTAAAGTTCCAACAGGAATCATAAAAAGCTGTTTGGATAAGAAGGAGGAGAGGAAATGAGGTGAGGAACAGGAGGAGGGGAGGAAGCGGCAGAGGGAGAGGGTGCAGCCCCCCCCCGGAGGGAGAGCGGGCAGGGAGCCAGACCTCGCAGGGAGAGTGTGATGTCAGCTAGGCAGAGAGAGGGGCTCAGCAGCTCAGTGACAACCATAAGACAGCAACAACACTTCAGCTTTAAAGCCAAAACTTCAGTTTGTTTCTTTATTTAAGGGTGGGAAGATTCCCTCCTATGTCGATTTTCAAATCAAGGCAAATAAACTAACCTCTCTAATGCCTCCGCTTTGCCAAAACTCAGGGCTCTGAAACATCAACACCTCCCTTCATCCCCTTGTCTATGAGGAAACTATAGAAATAAGCCTATTTCTCATTGAGGCTGTAAGCAAACCCCTCAAAGGGCTGGAAAAGAATACAGTGTCCTGGAGTGTTGAAAAATGAGTCCTGATCACAGACAGAAAGTCAGTAACATAACACAAGTGAGCCCAGAGGCCCTGGACTGTGGCCAGGTTCAGAAAAATACACCCTTTAGTGACAAAGGCCAGGTCTAGGATTTGAAAGCACATGCCAGTATCAAACCCCACTGGTGGGAGTATAACTTGTACACAGTCTATTGAAATTTGGCAGTATTTGTCAAAATCAAAAATGCACATAGCGTTGGACCCAGCAATTCCATCTCTAGAAATGTATCCCACAGATATGATGATGTATGCAAAACAATGAATGTCCAAGTTATCCCATGCAGCATTGTTTGTATTAGCAACAGACTGGAAATCATCTAAATATCCACCAGTGGAGGTCTGGTAAATAAATTATGATTCATCCATACAATGCAATGAATACTAAACAGCCTTTAAAAAGAAGGAGGCAGCTCTCTATAATGGTGGCACAATCTACAAAACAGGTCAAGTTAAAAAAGGGCAGGTGCAGATCAGTGTGTATGGCATATGACCATATATATAAAAGAGGTAGAGTGTGTGACCGTATGCACTGGATATGCACAGACTACCTCTGGAAGGACACCTAAGGAACTGTTACCAGGGAGTGCCCCTGGAGAGGGGATTGCATCCGGAGGACAGGGATGGGACAGAAACTTACTCTGCCATCTACCCTTTCTGGGACATTGTGAATTTGGATTCATGTGCACATATAAAGCATTTTTTAAAAGGTACATACTGGGTCTCCAGTGGCATTCAGAATCCTGGTGTCTAAGGAGCACTGTTGGAGAAAAGTGAGCCAAGGAGCTTAGCTCTGGCATCTAGCGCCCTGCCAAGAGGAAAACCAGATGCCTCCTTACCATGTATTAGCTTACAGGTTATTCCGGTTATTATCCTGTCAAGACATTTTAGCAGCTTGCAATTCACACTTGGCCTTGACAATAGTTCACTTCAATTGTCCAAAACTCATTAGTTAATCTTATGTAGGTGACTTATGTAATAAGGACATTAGTATATAAGATATTTAGACAGGATTTAACTACCTGGAGGTTGGAGAGAATTTGAATTCTTTTCACTCTCCAAACTTTGTGAAGATAAAAAAGTGCTCAAAATCTACCAGGCAAGGTGATATGGGAAAAAAATAGATACAAAATACATCGTGGGTTTTGCAAAACAAAAAAATTATAAATATTATTATTTCAAGTATCTTGCATATGTTTCCATGACTATGCTCTATTTTCCTTTCAAGCATCACTGTATGATTTTCAGTGAAGGGCATCATTTTTCCTCTGATTCTTCAGAAAATGAAGATGCTCTCCATAGTCCATTCTTCTTCTAAATAATTATGTCTCAAAAGCCAGATAATTCAGGGGCTAATTACTCCAAACCAACGTATAAATTAAAAGTTCACAGGATCATCTTAGAAATTACAACTGGGAAACAACATCTACACTTGTTAAAAGCCTTACTTCTTGCCTGCACTATCTAATGTGCAATTTGTTCGTCCTGAAAAATTATGGTGAAGTTAAACACAAACAGTATTTCCTAAGTTAATTACAGACACATCTTCCCTGCAATTTACATCTTAGAATCCAGCTCTATGCTGTTTTATTTCCTTCCAGCTGAAGGAAAGGAGTTGCTAGCTTAAGATCATCTTGCAGGTGGATTTCTGATTTTAATCAAAAAATCAAGGCAGTCACAAATTCACTTATACCATGGAACAACGATTCTAGTCCCACTGGAGAATTTTCTAAAACTACCCAAATTAGACACATTCTATTGGGACATAATAAATTCTTGCCTATGTCAATGTAATGCAGATTCTCCTCAAGCTGAAACTCTGTCGTGGTCCTCTGCCCGCTCCTCTGAACCAGTAATAAAAATAATTCTCTACAATCACGTCTGTAGTCTACATCTGTATTCACTAGTGAAAGCATAATTAAATCACATTTTTTTCAAATCAGTCTAAATATAGCTGGCTATTCATTCAGAATAATGTTTGAAAAATAATTTTCACTCATAGGAAAGCAAATAAGAAACAAATTAAGAAGTAAAGCTTACTTTTTTTTTGGTGAGAAAGATCAACCCTGAGCTAACATCTGTGCCAATCTTCCTCTATTTTGTATATGGGATGCCGCCACAGTGCAGCTTCATGAGCAGTTTGTAGGTCCACGATCATGAACCCCAGGCCACTGAAGTGGAGCGTGTGAACTTAACCACTACACCACCAGGCCAGCCCCAAGTAAAGATTACTTTTAAGTTTGAGCCCATGCATCTTACATGGAGAACTGAGTTTTTATCCTATCAGCAGGTTCAAGCAGAAGGCTTGCATGCAGAGAATCCCAGTGAGGATCCACGAGAAGAGCTTCCAAAGATGGGAGCAAGTGCCATCATTAGGTCTGCCTTAAAGGTTCCACACCTTGAGCCTTGCCCATCCGGTGAAGGAGAGAAAAGACTGACATGTCTTGACAATGTATGATGCCCCTGGCAAAGTGTTAGGAGTTTTATAGCTGCTGCTTGTCTTATTTAATCCTCAGAACAATGCTGCCAAGTATTATTATTGCCAGAGAATTCAAGCAACTAATCCAAAGCCAAATAGCAGTAGAATTAGAAATTTTAACTCAGATGCTCCTGAAGAGAGTGTGGAGTAACAGCCACTCTCACACTTTGTTAGTATAAGAGTAAATTGCTACAATCTCCATGAGAAAATTTGGCAATATCTATAAAATTAAAAATACACATACCCCTGACCTAGCAATTCTGCTTTGAGTGAATTCTCCTACTGATATATTCTTATATATATATATGCCAAATGACCTGTGTGTAAGGATTTTATTGCAGCATTATTTTGTAAAGGCAAACCATGGGAAACAATTTAAATATTAGTCATTAGAGGACTGGTAAAATGAACTGTGGTACTGACATAATGAAATATTATGCAACTGTTAAAAAGAACAAGGTTCCAACTTTCCTGTATGCTTGAAAATTTTTATTTAAAATATGTTATGGGGATAAAGAGCAAGATAGCTATATATGTATTGATATGGAAAAATTTCCAAGAATAACTGTTATGTGAAAAAAGCAAGGTATAGAACAGTGTGTATAACATTATATATGTATGTATTATATATACACATATATGCAGATACATACATGTATGTGTGTATATGTATACACATACTCAGGTTCATAGACAACCATTACGGAGTCTATAAAACACTGGTAATGGTAGTTGCCTTTGGGGAGGAGAATGGAGTGGCTGGGGCATAGCATGAGGGGAAAAAAGAGAATGTTTTGCCTTGCGCATATACTTGTTCAATATTAAATAAATAGCTAGATAGAATTTATACCTCATTTTAGTTTACATTTTTTTGACAACTAGAGGTTGGACAGATTTTTATTTACTTCTTGGACATTTCTATTTCTTATCTTAGGAATTGCCTTTTCAAGCTCTTGCCTAAGATACATCTTTCTAAAACTTCTATAATAGTGTTAAAATCTATAAGCATTTTAGGAAAATCCAGATTTCATAAAGCAGAGCTGCTTGTTACTATGCTACCAGTGGCTATACTTTCATTTAGGAAAATGCTGTTACAGCTCAAACCATGATTCCTCAGCGATCTGATTTCCTTGGGCATCAGGGCAGCAGGGGAGGTCCACTGAGGCACAAAACAGTTTCTGCATATGAAAAGCTACAACCATGATGAATCTTGGAGAGAAAGAACTTTTATCTTGGGGATTTAAAAGCCAACAGTTTTTAGTGTACATTTTTCTAGGTTTATGATGCATATGTGTAAGGGACAACATTAAAATGTCACACTAATGTGAAAATAAGAAATAATCTTCCCAGCACCACTTATAAAGGATTTTAGCCTTAATTATTACAGAATTTGGAAAGTGATTGCACGCTGCTTTTGTGGTCATTCTCCTGCCCCGCCATGTGTTTTTTCAGATGTAGGATTTGAAACTACATGGTGGTTTTCATCTAAGGCATTTTTTCCCTTTCTAATTGAAACAGGCTTCAGATGTGATCTTGGTTTATACAGCAGGGCAAACTAGAATCGAAAGAACCACATTTGAGTATACAGATGTTAACCTTTCCAAGGATTAAGAGGTCCCAGAACAGCAGCACCTTCCCGCTGTTCTGCCAACCTCCAGCCATGTGAAATTTCTTCACCAATTTAAACGCTAGTCTGGGCAAGTGAAAAGGGGATTTAAAACATCCATCTCAGAGGTGCATTACGGAGATTAAATAAAATAATGTATGCAAATCTCTTAGTACAGTGCCTCACACAAGGAAAGCACCTAATAAGTTGTGATGTCGTCCTTGTCATCATCATCACCAAGAAGATGAACACAAGAACGTGGCAATCTATCAAGGTGAATGCAGAATCGACACGGAAACCGCAAATGAATCTACATACCACAATTCTGGGAATATGAGGGTCTTTAAACAAACATTTCCTGACACGTCGCAGACAAACAGAACAAAACCAAAAGCAGCTATTTTGCATGCTACATCAAGCAGCACATCACAGAGACTGGATGTATCGCTTCCCTCACAGAACGCTGTGACTGACACAACCAACCAGAGAGGGATGCGGACTCGTAGGAGAACTGAACAATGAAGGACGTTGGGGTAAGTGACTAACAGAAATACATTCATTGGAAAACAATCTGGTGGTTCCTCAAAAAGTTAAACATAGAATTACCATATGACCCAGCAATTCCACTCTAGGTATATATCCAAGAGAAGCGAAAACGTACCTGCTAATAGGTATGGGGTTTCTTTTGGGGGTGATGGAAATGTTCCGAAATTAGATAGTGGTGATGGATGCACAACATAGTGGATATATTAAAAACTGCTGAATTGTACACTTTAAAACGCTGAATTATATATTACGTGAATTATATCTCAACTGGAAAAAAAAAGAAACGAATTCATTGGTTGTGCCAAAGATTACCCATATTTAAGATGAGGCAATGTAATTTAGAAGAACGATTTTATGTAGTCCACGGAAGACAAAAAGCAGATGCAACAACAACGGCACCAAAAGACAAGTTAGACACAAACTAGTAACAGTTAAAATAAAGAAAAGGAAAAAAGAAATCTGAAAGGACTACTTGTAAAATTTCTGTTATATGAAGATTATACCAAACAACTCAGGAAAACCAGGTTTGCCTTATCCCGTGAGCAACGCTACGAGGCCTTTCAATTTACTGCAAGGGCTAACACTTCAAGCAGGGATCATCTCCAAGAAGTAAATTCTAACATATAAGCTGATAGCAATACTTCTTGCCTCAGAGATGTTACACGACAGGGTCCCTAAAACCAGAGTTTGGAACAAAAACTAAGAATCAGTATGACAGTAGACCCAGAGGTGCATCTTCTACTGCCTGCCAGTATGCTTGTGACTTTAAAAAGAATTATTCTACTTTTAAAATATTAGCAGATTTTTTCATGACAATGATAGCCATGCAGGACAGCAGCATACTAGTTTTTCTCTTTTCTTTTTTTCTTTTTGAGGAAGATTAGACCTGAGCTAACATCCGCCGCCAATCCTCCTCTTTTTGCTGAGGAAGACTGGCCCTGAGCTAACATCAGTGCCCATCTTCCTCTACTTTATGTATGGGATGCCTGCCACAGCATGGCTTGATAAGCAATGGGTGGGTCTGCACCCGGGACCTGAACTGGCGAACTCCAGGCTGCCAAAGTGGAGTGCACAAACCCAACCGCTGCACCACCAGGCCGGCCCCAAGAACAGCAGCATGCTATTTTTTATTGTTACGTTCTACATTTTTTTCCCCCTTAACTGCCTTTCCAGGGATAGATCAGTCAATTAGCTCTTTTTGCTTTTTGGAATCAACTGATTCTAAGCACTAAAGTTAAATCTAACACATTTAAATCTCCTCAAAATACTTACTGACTTTACATTATAAGCCAGTAACTTGAACTGCACAAAGATCTTCAAATAGTAGAAGTTTTGCAAAAGAATTTTAAATATGATTTTTATCCTCCTGGATTTTCCTGGAATAATTATTTCAACAAACTGCCCTAGAGCTTTGCTCAGGGAAAACACAGCTCTTTACCCTAATTCCACAACAGTATAAACTGCTCAGAGAAACGATGTATTATATGGGTCAATCATCTCTTATTCACACACACTGAGTTTCTTAGGCAGGATGATTCTAACTAGGTCTCAATAATTTTTAATCTCCATCTGTTAATTATAGAAGCTTTAGCTTTTCCATGCTCACATGTACAAGATCCTTTAGCTTTGCTGGATCAGACCCTTTGTAATAGATTTCAAAGAGGGCCCAGACTCGTTTTCTGTGACTCTGTTCTTAGTCAGTATTTATTTCACTTTTTTCTTTACTTCTGCCTAATAAACATCCAAGGAGCTAATGCATATCTTTGGATCTAGCTACTGACTCCTTCCCCATTGACTTTGTCAGTTAATTTCTTTTTTTACTCAAATCCACACAATTTTTCAGGCTCCAGGGGTGTGCTGGTGAATGTTTTACAATGGGCTCTCTGGGGAGAAAAAGCTCAGATTTAGAGCATTTGCTGATTTCCATAGTATAAACACTCCTGCCACTGCTGATTTTAAACTATCACTATCGTGTCACTGAATGTGAATTTGGAAGCACACCATGATAGAGTATTTGCACCACAGAGATACCAGACACATAAATAACCTCAAGAACATAGATAATAGTAAATAATTAGGAAGCAATGAGTTTTGAGTATTTATTACCTCTGTTAATATAACGTATTTAATTGTAAGCTTATATGATTTAATTTTTAACAATGCTGATGTTTAAAAACGGCCTCACAAAATTCCTGAATATTTAGCAGTTGGCTTTTGTTAGCCAGTATGAGCCAGCTCCAGCATACCACTGATTATAGGATATATGAAAAACCTATCCATTACCATTGGTATATTGTGGCATGTTCAGGCATGGCCCAGCTTGCTGCAGAGGACCTGGGCCACTTAAGGGGTGCTGGGATCTGGACCTGGATAAGCCCAATGGGGATGCATAAAGATGAAAGTGGCAGACTGAGCTAGAGGAAATCTGATATGTCATTGTAGACAGGTGGGATCAGTGGGTCCTATATAAAATAACTAGGATGACAGAGACTTCTAGTTAGATGTGGTGGATTTAATACGCTTATTTATCTTACTTATTTCCCTTCAATCCCTCCTGAAACCATCCTAAAAAGATAAAGGAATAAAAAAAAAAGCATAAAACTACAGTAGATCCTTATTATTCACAGATTCTATATTTGTGAACTTGCCTACTCTCTAATACTTATTTCTAACCCCAAAGTCAATCCTCATGGTGCTTTCACAGTCAGTTATGGACATGCTCAACGTGGTGAAAAATCTGTCTTCTGATTCTCATGTTCCTAACTGAGGCCGAGCAAGGTAACACTCTGCCCTTTTGTTTCAGCTCTCACACCATAAACAAGTGTCCTTTTCATAGCCTATTTAGTGGCATATTTTTATGCTTTTTGTTGGTGGTTTTGCTGTTCACAATGGCCTGCAAGCATAGTGCTGAAGTGCTGTCTAGTGTTCCTAAGCACAAGAAAGCTGTGATGCACCTTATGGAGAAAACACATGTGTTGGATAAGATTTGTTCAGGCATGAGTTATTGTGCTGTTGGCCATGAGTTCAATGTTAAGGAATCAAGAGTATATATTAAATAAGGTGCCTTTAAACAGAAACACACATAACGTAAGGTTAGGTACTGATTAGTTGATAAGGCTCAGAGGTACCTAACCCTTATTTCCCCTTGGAGCAATGGTTCAGTATTTACTAATTCAGTGTTTGCAGCAACTTTATAGGACATAATTATTGCAAATAATGAGAAGTGATTGTATAATGACGAGAACAGAAGAGAAAATTAGAACAAATTTCAGAAGCAGCAAGACAGATGGATGAGTGGATTTAGCTCACCAGAGAAAGCCAGAGTCAAGCCACACCTTGGACAGGCTCAGAAGCAGGAGAGCCAGAGAGTGCAGATAATCCTCAGAACAGGTGGATTAGTTGAAGGTGTGTGTAAGAAGCCGTTAGATCCCTTGTGTCCTATCCCAACTGAGCATAGTCAAGTCTTCCCAACCCAGGCAGAAAACGAAAGGTTTATTCTCTACAGTATTGATCCCAAATTAATTCTGGACTCAAGGCCACCACTCAGAGGATAAGGGTCCATCCTGAAATTGGGGAGTTAAGGAAAGTCCACATGTTGAACGATAAGACCACTGGCTCCTTTTCCCTCACTCAGCTCTCAGAATCCTTCCTACCAGCTTTATACCATCCAGGCAGGAAACTGAAAGTTGTCCCTCTTGGGATACTGAAAATATCTGTATATACTGGGCAGTGGAGGGAGGAATCACTCAATGAAACAGCCCTCTCAGATGAAGCCCACTGACCGAAAAGCCCTCCTTTCCTAAATACAAACACACACACACATACACACATAACCCCTCTAATCAGCTTTGTTTGCTTTACTCTTAAATATGAGGAGGCAGTCAACAACTAGATATTCAAAGAGAGCATCTAACACGAGAGAGACAAAAAGAAACCAACGAAAAAACAACTCAGAGGAAATGGAGAAATAATGCTGGAACATAAAAAAACTTCCAAAAAACTATTATGGGGATCTATATAGAGTTAAATGATGATTTAATACTCATGGAACAAGAAAAGGAAGCTTTAAAAAAGAATAGTCACAGAAAAACAACATAAAAAACTCTAGGAAATTAAAAGCAGAAACTAAAGTTTTAATAAAAGAATTGAAAAGTAAAGTTGAGAAAATCTCCCAGAAAAGAGAACAGCAACACCAAGAATAAAAACCAAAGACGTGGAAAATATGAGAAAGTGAAATTATTAAAAAATCATTTTAGAATATTTAATATCTAAATTACAGGAGTTCCAGAAAGAATGACAGAGAAGATAGAGGGAAAGAAATTATCACAGATATAATTTTAAAAATTTCCTAGAACTGAAGGGTATTTGTTGCCATAAGAGAGGGTCCTTCATGGGACCAGCATAATGGGTTAAAAAGAAAAGGCCTACAACCATACTAAGACTTGTCAACATGAAATTTTGGAACACTAGGCAAAAAGGATTCTAAAAGCTTCCAGAAGATGAAAAGGGAAACAACAACAGGTCTCAGACAAAGGATTGGAAATCATAATGGCATCTACCTTTTCTACAGCAATTCTGGGTTCTGGAAGACACTAGAACAATCATTTCAAAATTCCTAGAGAAAATAACTTCAAATTCTATGCTGAAACTATCAATCAAATGAAAGGGCAGGAAAGACATTTCTCAAAACATTTAGCTCTCATGGATGCTCTCTCGGGAATCTAGTAGAGGAGAGAACCACCAAAAAGAGAGTGTTCACAAGAAAGATAGAAACATAGTATATCAGGTTTGGCTGCATACAACTAAGTAAAAGTGGCATAAGCAAGAAAGTTGATTTTTCTCTTATGAAATAAAAAATGTGAATATTGATCTAACTCAAAACTAGGAGATTTAGGAGAATGGATAAAGGACAAGTGGGTGTGTACTTGGGGAGGGGCACTAAATCCACATATTCTTTTGTAGAAAATCAATACATAATATTTATAATTGAAGTAAAATGGAAGAAAGAGCAATATAAGTGAATTATAAATTATTGAGGCAAATGAGAAGAAACAGCTAAAACTGTTCTAAGTGTTATATAGAAAAGAATTAGAAGTAGGGATGGGTGACAGAACAGTGCTATTTTCCATTATGAATCTTAAATATCCATCTGCTTTCTCAAACCATGTGTAACTTTGATCAAACGTGTATGTGCGCGTGCACGTATGTGGTGGCGGTGGTGGTGGAGGATGGTAGGTAGAAGCCAGGCCAGGGATGTGGTATCATGGGAACTGACAGTGCTCGGAAGCCTGAGGTATCATTAAGTGCGTCTGACAGCAGAGCGCAGAACCCCAGCCTTCAGATAGAAGTTCAAAGATAGAATTTCCCTCCCTAGAGAGGAGCAAATAAGAACTAGGCAGGCCAGGTCCTCTAGGGACTGAGGGCTGGTAGGTTTCCAAGGCAGGGAGTCAGGCCCAGGAAACAGCGTAATGTGGGGACTTGGGTATCAGAACTGGGACACCAGATTGGAGACTGGCAGCCAACATGAGCAGATGTGAGGCCCAGAGGGCTTGGGGCTTGCTCTTTACCTCCGTCTTGCCTGAGTTAAGCACCAAGATCAGGCTGAGACTGGAAGATGAAGACACCAAGGGAAACAAAACTAGAAACCTGGGAGGCCTGACAAACACTAAATTAATACCAGCTACTAGATCTGCAGGTCATTCTCTTCCTTTAAAATGTCTGTTAGTCTCCAGCTGGGTATCATACACAGGCCCAGGAAGTCTACCCCCAGGACTAGTTAAATTGTGCTACATCCATACAATGAAATAATATGTAGCCAATGGAACAGACATTGAAGGTTCCTGGGAAAGCTTTTCTTTATTGACATAGGTGTCACTATTTTCTACTTCCTCTTTCCATCTTCTTCCTGCCCGCAACATAGTACCTGGTAATGCAGCAACACATACATGGGCAGAGAACCTTGCAATCCTCTGGCAACATGCATTCTAAGGATGGCAAAGCAGTAAGATGAAAAAAAAAGAAAAAAGAAAGGTTTACCAAAGGATCCTTGAGCCCCATACCCCAGAATTCTTGCTACCTGAAACAAAGTAACTAAACACATTCCTAACTGATGTATCTTCCCAATGTGATAGGAATGGATTTAACTGGAAACCATAACTTCTACGCTGTTTTAGTATTTCAGAAATTCAAAATTCACTCCTGTGTAATCCACAGGGAGTGAAAAATGAGTTCAATATTCTCCCCCAGGACTTCTGTTTGGAGTAATTACCTCTCCACAAACAAAACCCACAAAACTCATCCTCAAATAAAACTGCCTTCAAGGACTTGGGAGAACTCAAAGTGTGCATGCTTAATCATACATTGCCTTATCACGTCCTAATTGGATTTTTTTTTTCTATCCCTATTGTGCAGATGAGAAAACTGAGGGACACACCTTGCCCAGGTCCAAACAATTCATGAGGATAATGAGTTACAAAACACATTTATCATCCCTGAAAAGTTAACTTAAAATAATTTCAAACGGATAACATAAAGGACATTTATAGCCAGTTTAAAAATTCTTAGCCAATTTAAATGAATTGCTTACTTTGAAAAAGCTATAATAAGAAGTTTGTGTCATTTCACTAAAATGCAATTAAGGCAATTAAAAACATTTCACAAATGCCTATGTGGACTACTGCTGATACAAGCTGCTGCTATTCAGGAGTTGATTGGAGAATTCCCACTGATTTCTCTACATGAAAGAAACATATTGATGACATCTTGTAAGAAAATCAAGTTATTCAATTTAATGGATCAGTACAGAAAACAAAACTCTGTTTGCCAAGCAGAATATTTCGCAGTGTTTGTGTTTCCTCTGATCTAAATTTGCTAGCTTTGAATGCTGCTTATAAACTAACACACACAAATGGCATTTGATATGGTCTGCTTTATTCATTAAAACAAAGTGAAGATCATTATGGAGTCACTTTGAAAGGCAGTTTGGGCTTTCTTATTTAATTAATCCATTACACCTAACTTTCCAATATTTTATTCTCTGAAAGTCCTGCAACCATTATAACACTCTACAAATATGTTTTGCATTATTAAATTTAAGAATTGAGTACCCAATAAAATTCTCAGCAGGAATATTGTTATTAAATGAGTTCATTAAACCTAACCACACTAATTAACGATGAAGTGTTGAGGAACACTTATACAGCAGTGGACCAGATTCCATATTCATAACTCCTCTGCTAATTCTAGCAAATGGACATAAACATTCTCAGGAAAAAAATGTCTAGGAAGGTTCCAGAAACCACATGTACCTCTGTGGAAATCAGCTCCTCTGAAATAAATGTCCAGGCTTGTCTGAAACTTGCTCCTCATCACATCATCTATCACTAATTTTCAATTAAGTGTACAACTGGTTCTAGCTCCTCCCTCCCTTATGCTTGTAATGACATGACTGGAAATATTGAGCATTTTAGTTTTACAATTAATTACTAGTCTTAGCTGGCCACAACCCAGTATTTTCAGAGGGTTCCTACATACAAAATCTTTAGCCTCTAGCACAAGAATGATCTTTTAACCACAAGAAAAAAATGAATCCCATGTAGAGGAATGTCAACAGATTTTAATGTATAACTAATGGCTCCTTGGCCCTAGCCCTTTCCCATATGGGAGATGCAGTGACGCGCACCAGACGCCCCTGCTTATGGCTGAAGCTGTGAGGAGTGTTGCCTGCAGAAGGCTCATGACTGAGTCCCTTTTGTAGATACATCACAGATCAACTTGTCCGTCTGCCTAATCCTGCTTCTTTCAACTCCTTTACACATGTTGATCCCAAGACTAGTCCCCAGAAAACCTTCAGCACCCAAATCTCCATCTGAATCTGTTTCCTGGGGAACTTGACCTAAGACATTCCCATCTGAAGAACCCAAACTCAAGAAAGGATTTAAGGGGAATCCCATCTACATAGTTTAGCTTTCTGTAAAGAAGTAAATGAATTCCAACCAAACACAGTTGAACTTTCTAGATTAAGGGTTATTAAAAAGTTATTAAATAAAGTTTAGACCTCCCAACTGAACTGTCTTTGAAGTCCCTAAATTCACTTATCTTAAAATAACAAGATGGTATCAAGCTGAATTGCTTCCCAATCTAGCTAATAACCTAGACATATTAGGTAGTTATGTAGAGTCAGAAGTTATTATATCTCTAATCACAGTACATCTAACTATCCATCAGCTCTCCTTCACTAAAGCAATGGGAAAAAAAATTTATGTATATTTTTTGTGAGGGGGATGGTATGGACTGAATTGTGTCCCCCCCAAAATTCATATGTTGAAACCCTAAGCCTCAATGTTACTGCATCTGGAAATACGGTCTTTAGGAGGTAATTAAGGTTAAATGAGGTCGTAAGTGTGGGGCCCTAATCCGATAGGACTGTGGCCTTCTAAGAAGAGGAAGAGACAGACATTTTTTTCCCTGCCACGTGGGGGCGCAGCAAGAAGGTGGCTGTCAGCAAGCCAGAAAGAGAGCCCTCACCAGAAACCAAATCAGCCAGCATCTTGATCTTGGACTTCCTAGCCTCCAGAATTGCGAGAAAGTAAATTTCTGTTGTTTAAACTACTCAGTCTATGACATTTTGTTATGGTGAAGATCATTATCAGTCAGCCCCAGCTGACTAATATAGGGGGTGAGGCGATACATAATGTGCGTACACTATAGCACTGTACTATTCCTCACAAATGCATCCCTTGTTTTCCTTTTTAGCTCTGCTTCTCTCCTTTTTCTCAACTTCTTTTTTCAGCTCCTTTTTTTCTTTTCATTCAGTGTCCGTGCCCTTAACTCAAGAAGGTGTGTTTTTATTTTCTGACCCTGGCTGAACCAGCAGTTGTTGTTCTGTTCTTGATTTCAAAGGCTGCTGAGTGGTGGCCTAAAACCTATTCAGAGAAATTCTGAGGGAGCTCTATAAAGTAAGGAACTCTTAGAATTTGGAGATAAGGCAACTGAGAGCTAAGTTAGCAAACATATAAACAAAGGAATGAACAAAGAAACCAACACTGTGAATGAGGTTAGTGACCCATAGAAGTGATACATCCTGTGGTGAGGGAAACGCTAAACCCCAATCAAGGCCACATCTCTGTATACTCAGATATGAAAAGCAACCATAACAGACACTGTGTCTCTCATGAATTTTGTTAACATGAATTAGCATAGCTGAGCCAGGTCATCTCTGACAGAATGATAAAATCTAGTTTCAGACCAAGAAGTTTCCATTAAGGGATGGCATCGAGTAAAGCTCTTCCTGTGTAGATAGTTGGTCCCCCTTAGTTATTTTAGGGGACAATATTGAGGTGAGCTGGGGCTGTATTAAAGAGGAGCCTTGAATGTCAAATTTAAGATGGGCCTTTATTTTGTATGCAACCAGGGTCCAGCCCTGCTAGGGTAGAGACGTGAGCATAACTCTATGTTGAGAAGATGACTTGGCAGCATCTGGAAAACAGGCTGGAAGCCAGAGAGAGCAGACAGGAAGGAGAGTGAGCAAGCTACTGCAGTTGTTCAGGATGAGGATCTGAAATGGTCTAGTGAAATCAGAAAGTACGTATGTGAGAGCCAGTGCAAAGAAAGAATCAACATATCGTGGCGACTTTGTTTGCAGGAGGGCATGGAAAAGAAAGGACGTTTTGGGGTCTGCCTTTGGAAAAAAGAGAAGAGAGAAGAAGCTGGTACCGAGGTCAGATGACTTGCTCAGTTTAGAGGGTGGTTGGGATTGAACAGACAGCAGGTGGAGTTGATCATCAAGCAGTGTAAATGAAGGGCATGGGCTCTGGAGGGAAGTTGGATTACAGAAATAAGCTTCAGAGTTAATGGTGCAGGGTATACTTGAAACTATGGAAATGAATATGAACTCTGAGAGGAATACGTGGAGAGAGAAAAGAAGCAGAGGGACCAGGCCTGTGGAAAGCTAAAATGTACACGGTAGGAAGAGCAACAGTCTGAGAAGGAAAGGAGCCAGTGGTAACAGAGAAGGATAAGGGAAAGTGAGAGGTCTCATACGAGGTGGCTACTACGGCCTCAGAAGAGTAGAAAGTGAGATCATCTACTGAGGGAGGAAGGAAGGGGAGGAGTTTGAGGCCCTGAAAGGGTTAGGGAAAGGAATCCAGGGGATTATGATAGAGAGCTGAGAAGAGGTGAAGAGAAGACTGAGCAGTGGTAAGGGCTGACCCAGGTTAGCTGCAGTTGGTGGGCGTTTGCTAGGGCTGCTGTAAGAAGCACCACAAACTGAATGGCTTAAACAATGGAAGTTTATTGTCACAGTACGGGAGGCTGGAAGCCTGAGATCAAGGTGTTGTTAGGACCGTGCTCTCTCTGAAGGCACAAGGGAAAGACTTGTTCCAGGCCTCTCTCCGAGCTTCCAGGAGTTACTTGGCTTGTGGCAGCAGAACTCTTACCTTCACATGGCAGTCTCCCGTGTGCGTGTCTGTGTCCAAATTTCCCCTTTTTATAAGGACACCAGTCCTATTGGGTTAGGTGCTCACCTGACTCCAGTATGATCTCATCTTAAATAATTACATCTGCAATGACCGTATTTCCAGATAAGGTCATGTTCTGAGGTACTGGGAGTTAGGACTTAACATATAAGCTTGGTGGGGGGGGGGGGATGCAATTCAACTCGTAACAATGGATGAAGGGCTTTCTGAGGCACTAGGAAGCTGGAGGCAGAGGTGCTGTTCAAAGACACCTGGGAACTGGCTCTGAATTCTTCCTACCCCCACCTGCAACAAGCCATAAGGATGCGGCCTTAAAGGGGCACACCTTGAAGCAACAGTTTAGTAGTTAAGAATGTGGGCTCTGGAGCCGGAGGACCTGGCTTTTAAGCTCAACTGTGCCACTTATTTATCATGTGACCAGAGGGAGGCAAGTTACTAAAACTGACTTTTCCTCAATTTCCCATCAATAAAACGGGAATAACAAGATCTATCCCATAGGGTTATGAGAACTAAACATTAATAAATAACATACCTAATAAGGTTCTATTATTATTATTCTCATTTTATAGATGAAGAAACTGAGACTCATACAGGTCAATGATCTTGCCCAAGATCACGCATCTAGTAACAGAGTCAAAACCAGTCTAAGAAATCAAACGTTCATGCCCGTAACAATTATGTTTTATTGCTTCCAGTATTAGGGGGTTAATTTGCCCATTAATTTGATATTAGCATTTAAATGAAAAGTATATGACTAGAAAAGAAAAATAAAACCTTTTCCCTAAACTGTCAAGTTTTCTTCTGGGGAGGGTGATAGAGAGTAATTAAGTATAATATCAACAAACAAAGAGAAAGAAGGATCAAGAATACAGAAGAGTTAGAAGTGGGGATAAAATTTCCAAGTGCTCATTTTCAAACATGGCCAATATGGAATTTGAACAGGAGAGAGAGTAATGAGATAAGAAAATCGAAATTGAATCAACTTCAGGTTAAGTCAGCTTCTATTTCTTCTTGTCTTTCCTCCCATCTTCTCCAGTCTCTATGCTACTCCTGAGAATCTAAGATAATATTGAAAGGAGCACATATGGGGTAAAACATTTCTAGCATTTCTGTCAGCTTAATGCTTTAAAAATATTTTTCAAGGCTTCTTTAAAAGTTTATCTTTATTGCTGTCTACAATGACAAACATCCAGTGTTATGTTTACCCTTAGGAATAAAACGGCTAAAATAATTTTATTTTGGTCCCAAAGCTGTTATCTTACAGAGGAAATAGGGAAAGACAAGCAGAGGCAAATACAAGGGAGAGTCAAGGAAGACAGCTTCTTGCAAACTGGGCTTTCTCATCTGTGTGTCCCCTGGCTGCCCTCAGCACAGAGCCGCACACACAGTCACGCACTGAATAAACACTGGCTGAATTAACTGACTGCGGTGCAGAAGGGGAGAGGGAAAAACCCATTTTCCTTTATTATTCCCTTATCCTTTTTGTGCTCTGTGTAGTTCAAGGATAAAGACAGCGAGGTATGAGGTATTCACTCAGAATGACAAATAATTACCTGGGGGGTTATGTAGGAATATCACACCTAAAAATCTTAAATTGACGGGGTCATTGAATATTGGCATTTCACAAAAATCTGGGCAACAGATGATACACATGCTCACACACAGACATATACACACAAGACACCTGCAGATAAGGCGGAAATAGCACAGCACTCAGATGATATCTGGTTTTGCTCAAAATTCCCCAAGCTATACTTCTAAAATCAACTCTCCAGTCTCTCCTACCTCCCTTTTCGTCCTTCTTTGATTCTTCAGATGCTTTCCCTACAAAGGGTTCCTTATCTACTTTCCAGGTAGTAGAGCTAGCCTAAAGCTTGAAGATATTTTATTATTGATTAGGTTGCTCTTGGGTATAGAAAGACTGGATAAATATATTCTGTGAATTTTGGTGGGGGGATGAGGGGCAGGAAGCCCCCCAACTTTTGCTGCTTCAAGCTGGATGTCTGCTCCTTCAGTGCCTCATGGGATTCTCTTTGGAAACCATCCCATAGGTTGAGAAGATGTCCTAAAATAGATGCCAAGGCTGTTAGCATCACCAGTCTATAAAATCTAGCGACAGGGCAGGCAGAACTCTGAGGATCTGGGAAGGAAAATAGTTTTCCTATGTGGAAAGCATAAAAGGAGACCTGACTCCTGGTCCTAGAGTTCTGACAGCTCATTTTGTGACCTTAAGCAAGTGACTTGTGCCTCTCATCCCTTAGTTTCCTTATTTGCAGAAAAAAGAAAAGCATTTTCACTAGACATTCTTAAGCTCCTTTTCACATCTAACACTTTGTGATTCTACATCTGAAGAGAGGCGTTCTCGCTGGCTCCATCTGCCATAGGATGAGGCACAAGAGCTGAGGTAGGTTAAGAACATCAGATATAGAGCAGATAAATCTAGTTTTAAATTCCAGTGGCCCCTTATTAGCAGTGTGACTTATGGAAAGTATCTTACATTCTTCTCTGAACATCATCTGTGAAATGGGGATGAACTTGACACAGTTATTGAGAGGATTAAATGTGCCAATTTCCATTATATTACCTCTTATTATCCTTGGATTGCATTATGTCATAATGGTCTAAAGCAGAGCCAGTCTGCTATATTGGGCCCAAGTTGTGATCAAAAATGATGACAAAATGAAAATGATCAAAAATGAAAAAAAATGACATTAAGTATAATATAGATCTACCTTAGAACATTTTAGAAGAGACCCTGTAAACAAACAAGTTTCAAGCATGTATTGAACACTTTTCTCAACACTCTTAGGCACTGCGGGGAAGTTAAAAAATTATGATACAGCCCCATCTTTCAAGAATTTTTTATATTTAGTTGGGGAAATCACTAGAATATATATGAATGTTACATTATAATATTAAAATATTAAACTTAAGTAGATGAAGAAGTGCTAATTTTGTGGTAAATTTCCTATAGGAGAGAAGAGCAAAATCAGAGGTCTGGGTTGCCCAGGAAGGTGTGAGAGCATCCTCATCCAGGTTCCCCTGGCTGGGAGGTGACCCATTGCAGTCTTCTAAGACCACAGTTCCTGAAACCAAAGAACGGATACCAGGAACACAATCTCTATGGGCCAAGGATCACTCTGGGTAGACATTTCACCATGCAGGGCCAAGGTCTGAACTAAAATCAGGTTGAAAAACCCAAGGGACCAGATGGAAAAGTAGGAACCAAGGTTCAATTTAGAAAAGGCATAAAAAGGTTACTGATCAGTTAGGCAGGCAAAGCTTGGGAGTTGGGGGGTGAGACACATGATGAACAGCAGGCTCAGAGTAAAGTTTCAGTCAGGTCCTAGACCTGATTGTGAAGGCACGCTGAGTACATTTAAAATGGCTAACATGGAATAGAGAGAGGGTTGCATGGAAGGGACGAGACATATGGGGCCTTGAAATAAGGGCAGGAGTTATACAGGTAGATGTAGGCAGGTTAGATAGGAAAGGGAAAGAACATCTGAATAAAACCCAGAGAAATGAATGAATATAGGAAAGAACAAACTTTTTTTTTTTTTTTCCTTTTTCTGCCCAAAGCTCCCTGGTACATAGTTGTATATTCTTTGTTGTGGGTCCTTCTAGTTGTGGCATGTGGGACTGCCTCAGCATGGCTTTACGAGCAGTGCCATGTCCGCGCCCAGGATTCGAACCAACGAAACACTGGGCTGCCTGCAGCGGAGTGTGCAAACTTAACCACTCGGCCACGGGGCCAGCCCCAGAACAAACTTTTATTATATGAAAAATGCTGCAGGGGAGATAGAGATGAATATAACATGGCAGCTGCCCTCAGATGGTCTCTCAATGCCTTGGGATACCTTACAACGGACAGGACGGGACTAAGAAGCAAAATCCAATGGTCACTCACAAATTTTCTGCTGGAGACCCATGCCACTGCTGATAGATGAGGAAGCAAAATGCTAGGCTGGGGCCACAGTTAACCAACTGATTCAATCTCTTTGAGCCTCAGTATTCACATTTGTAAAACAGTGACAATAATAGTATCCATCTCATAGGACTGTTGCAAGGAACCAATGATGGATATCCAATGAAGGATCATACTTAGCAAAAGGTTAGCACATAGTAGCTGCTTAACTGGTATTAACCGTTATCACTATTCATGGTCATTTTGTTACATCTGGGCCATCGTTGCTGATGCTGCCTTCATGCATACCCTCATCTTTTCTCACCCAGTAGCTATGACAGCCCCTGACTGGTCTCTCTATCTCCAGTCTGGCATTTCTCCTCAATGTAGTCTCAGTATTCATTATTACAGACAAATCTGGATATTTTATTTCTCTGCTTCAAATTCCTAAATAGATCCCCACTGCCCTTAGGAAAAAGTAAACAGTCCTTTGGAATCTCAGGCCCTTTGGCATGTGGTTCCTGCTATTCTCTTCTGATTCCCTCAAGTGTTATACTTGAGCTATATTCTCCATGTCTCTCATCTTGGAGCCTTTTATGTGTTTCTAACCCTGCCTAGAATGCTTTCTCCTCTCTTTTCTGCCTGACTCTGTCTTCATTTCAGCCTTCCCTGACTTTCCTCTTCATCCCATCCCCAGGGAGCCACCACACCTCGATTTCATTTTATCATGGGCACTAAACACTCTACAGTGAAGTTGTTCATTTACTTATCTGTCTCCCCAAATAACTGTTTCTATGACAAATGTCACATCTTATTTTTCCTGGATTCTCAGTGCATAATACTTTGTAGGTCCTCAGCAGATATTTGTTTAAAGAAAGAAAGGAAAGAAACAAGAAAGTAAGAAAGAAATAGAAGAAAGGAGAGAAAGAGGAAAACAGAAGGGAGGGAGGGAGGCCGATAATCTTTAAAGGGAACAGGTAAGAAACTCATTTTCAGTAAATCCGTCAGCAAATGAAGAAAGAAGAAGAGCAAGAAAGAACAGGAAAGAGAAAAAGAGAAGAAGAAAGAAAGAGAGAATTATATTAGGAGAAGTTTAACAATGACAGAATTACTATGGTTGATAATGAAAGATACCACCTGATTTTTCATACTACTGGAGGAATCATGGTGTGGCAGGGACAAAAACTATTAAGGCATAAGAGTTCACAGCTTCTTCTCCTGTTCTCTACCCCATAGCCCTGCTGTGTATTTGCAGATTAGGTTAATAGGGCAGATGAATAACCAAGAAAGACAGATGCGGAATTAGAAAAAACAAGTTCTATTTGTAGTAGACAAAAGAGAGTGGTATAGAACAGGTGCTGGGAAACATTTTCTATAAAGAGCCAGGTAATAAATATTTTAGGCTTTGAGGGTCACATACGGTCTCTATCACCAGTTTTTTATTTTTTTGTTCTCTTTAAAAATATAAAAAACATTCTTAGCTTGAGGACTATAAAAATAAGTTATGGGCCAAATTTGGCTGGTAGGCCATAGTTTGCCCAACTGTGGAAAGGTGAGGGGAGAAGAACAAAGAGCCTGAAGGCCTTTTGAGAGTTGAAAGTGAGGAATGAGAAGAGAAATACTGGGTAGCTACAAGGTGAAAGATATAAAGGCATTGGGATTATTAAGACTATAGTGTAGGTTATGAATTGGATCTCCTTTGATGTCCTTCAAGAGCCAGTGGATTGAGTTTCCTTGAAGGAAGAAAGACAGAAGTAAGACTGGATCATGTGGAGACCAGATTTATTTGGGTAACAATCGTATAGTCCACATCTAGACCATACAACCTTGAGGAGAATCAAGGAAAGGTTGATGTTTGGCCCTCAAACTAATGCCTTGTTTCATTGCTGGGACTCAAAGGCCATCTATCTCCTTCTTTTCTTAGTGTTGCCACTGATCCCTGGCTCTTTTATTTATGCTAATGGAAAGGCTTCTATTGCTCACCAATTATTATAGCTCTTTTAGGTTAATGGCTCATTTAGTATTATAATTCTCTATACTGGAGGCCTTTAATAAGTTTATAGGCCAATGACCCAATGGCAAGAATAACAACAATAATAATGTATAAGTGGTCTTTATACCATTTTATGTCATTTATCCCCACAATAACCCTATGGTGGAAGTACTGCTATAGATGAGGAAACTGAGGTTCAAAGCATTTAAATAACTTATCCAAGGGCAGAGCTGGTAAAGGGCAGAGCTGTATGCTTAACTGTGACATGATGCAATCTCTTAATCTTAAATCATTCAATCTCCCTGAATGATCACAAATCGTGTGTCATATAGAGCCCAGGCACTTCAAGTCTGTCCACTTTGGAGTGTGGTCCTTGGTCTCACTTTCTATCCTCAATTTCCAGGAAGGCTGGGGCAGCCTTCTTTGTTTCTGAGTCCTAAATCGGGTTCTAAGCACCAGGTCTGGGGAGTCTTGGGAACATAATTTGTAGTAACTGATTCAGTCTTCCCCTCCCCCTCCTTTCCTCAATTCTGAATAAACCTCTCTCCCTGAGGGTTTCCAGGTATCTGTGTACATTATGATCTCACTTTGATTTTTTTCTACAGCTGAATTTACAGCCAGAAGAGGTCTTAGAAATATCTAGTCTAACCACCTCCTCTGACAGATGAGGAAGACCACATGTTCAATATGAATACATTTTGACATTCTCTTATAGTTGGCTCATTGCCCAAGGATTTTTTAAAAAGATATATCTTTTTTAAAAACTTGAGATCCTATTAAATTGGCTAGAATTCAAATAAACACATCCTCCCCACATTCTCTCTCTCCAGATCTCCTCTCTCCGAGTGGGAGATGCTACTTCAGAGACTGTTCAACACATGGGGCCTCTGTGCTCATGCCAAAAGTCCAGCGGTGTCTGGAACTGCCATGGGGCGGCCCACTGAGGGAGAGCATTTTAGACAGAGGGCCAGCTGCCTCATTCCAGGGCAATCGCTGGAAGAGAGCCAGCAAATAGCTGCGGCTTAGCTGACCTTCTTCGAGAGTCCTATGGGGCTGGAATCTGGCAATTATTTGGGGAGAGATGGAAAGGGGCTGAAAAAAGGGAATAGGAGAAGGAAGGAAAATGAAAACTACCTTGAAAGCAAGAGAACTGAAACGTGGATTTTATCACCACTGTAAATAAAATGAGGAACACATATTACATCTCACGGTAGGATGTTTCTGTCATTTGCCTACTCTCAGCTTCCAAAAGGTTTTAATTATGCTGAGGTTTAGAGCCCTTTTTCGAGAGATGGAGTGGCCCCGGAGTGGGCGGGTGCTGCACTGTTAGTGGGGTCAGTCGGTCTTGCCCCTCCTTTCTTCTCCTTTCTGGTGCACAACCTCTGAAGGAAGAACATGTATGGAAGAGCTATGAGACTGGTAAGGGTACACAACTTGTGAAAATATCATGGTTCCAGACACAACTGGCTTCACATCAGAAAAATCTTTCCAGGTAAACATTTTGTTTAAACATTAAACTTAAATAAAGCCAGACACAAGAATACAGCATAAATGACAAAGAAAGGCAGCAGTGTCCTCAAGTGAAAGGGATTTAATAAATGCCTCCCCCAACTGACAGGCTCTACTGACACAGAATGACAGCTGTAGGTCCAAGGACCCCTGATGTCTTCTAATTTTCAGATTTGGGACACTGCCTTCGGCTGTGATGCATACAGATCCCAGCTTTTTAAAAATTTAGCCTTTATATGGATAGTAGGAATAAGTACCCTGTTTTTGCATAGTGAGAATTTCTTCTTTAATATTTTTTTCATGGCATTACAAAATTATCACCTTAAAAAATCAGTACTGTAAAGTCCTTGGATTTCAGTGCTAACAGGGAAGGAGAAGGTGTCTGAAAACAAGGCGGGATGATCTTTAAAGAAGTCTCCAAAGCAACTGAAGGCATAACATTGAATTCTGACCTTAGCAATCTTGTATTCGATTTATTCCTCTCCAACAAAGAAGCCTTGCAATATAGATTAAATTTTTAATTAATCCATTTTGTGTCACATATATTGCATGTAAGAGGTAAAAGTTAACACTGTCTGGTGCTCTGGTTTACTACTAACGTTCAACCACTCATCAGTGCTGGCCCAATCTCTAATGGTCACCAAGAAAATCCTACAGAGGGCCAGTTTGCCTGGTTACTGGGAACAAAATAGCACAAACGGCTCACGAACTAATCAGTTGTGTAATTACTCTCAGGTCAGGGCAGATCCTTACTGAAAGCCAATTTGATATTCCTCAGCACCAGCGATTTAAGTGAGAGAAAAACAACTAATTGTAAAAGCTAGAGAACAGGACCTGTGAGGAAAGCTAAAAGAAACAAATTACTTAACCTGGAAAAGACAAGCCTGAAGAATGTTCGAATAAAGATCTTACTGTATACATGAGAAAGCAGAAAAAATGGTAGGGGCAAGGAAGAAAGAACAAGAATAAAATGAGACCAATGTAGTGATGTCAGAGATTCAACACCGTAATCGGGAACTGAGAAAGGGGCCTTTCTTTCTTTCCTTCTTTCCCTCCTCCCTTCCTCCCTTCCTTCAACAGTGTACCCTAGGTATGTACTTTCAGCAAGACACCTAGGTATGGCTCAGCAGAGGCCAGTCACCCACTTTCCTGTGATGATTTCTGTGGAGTTTTATCTAAAGACAAAGGGATAAATAGGGAGTTCACTTATTTAAGATTCTTTTTTTCTTTTCTGAGGGAAGCAGAGCAGGATAAAGTAAAATAGCAAAAGAGCAGTATTCACACTCAGAGCAATCATGGAGTAGGTCCTGAGGTGAGATGCCCGTGAGCTACAGCTGCTAAGGCCCAGGACTGTCTATCCGTGGGTTTGGGAGATAGAGGAAGACAAAAACTAGGCATGAACTTATCTCTTTGGTCACATTTGTCTAAACTGATTCTAGCAGTATCTTCAAATCACAACAAATAAATGATGATTCTAAAACTAAATGTATTACCAGATTAGAAACTGTTTTATTTATAGTGTTGCCTGGGACAAAGAAAAGAACACCTTTGTTTGGATGGGGAGGCGTGGGTAGTCTCATATGTAGGTGGAATATATGGCTGCACTACCCTTTGGAGGATGACTTTCTCTATTTGAAAAAGTTTACTTTTTCCTGTATAAAAGGAACACATGCTCATTATGTACAATTGGAAGAATGCACTGCTAATATTTTAGTGCCTTTTTTTTTTTTTTTTGAGGAAGATCAGCCCTGAGCTAACATCTGCCACCAATCCTCCTGTTTTTGCTGAGGAAGACTGGCCCTGAGCTAACATCCATGCCCATCTTACTCTATTTTATATGTGGGATGCCTGCCACAGCATGGCTTGCCAAGTGGTGCATAGCACCTGGGATCCGAACCGGTGAACCCTGGGCCACCAAAGTGGAACGTGTGAACTTAACTGCTGTGCCACCGGGCCAGCCCCTTTAGTGACTTTTTTAAAGATACGATTTTATGGACATTGGAAGGGTGTCTTCCCTATATACACTCTCCCCCAAGTCCCTAAGAATGAAATTCCTTCAATAGACTCTTTCCTTGAGTTAGTATAGAAGTTCACAGTTAAAACCAAATACTGAGTTGGGAAGAAATAACATTCAATGTTACCTTGTTATTAATGCCTCACCTTGAATTCGTTTATTAATTGAAGCCTAGAGAACTGCCTCTAGGAACCTGTGAAGCCACAGAGAAGCTCAGGCTGCTGACAGGTATCTGGGAGGAGGTGAAGGTGAACTCCACGGCTGCTGTGGGGTAGCTGTGGGCCTGGCCCTGCTGGGGGCCCAGCAGCTTGAGACAGTTCTTTGGGCAAATATAACTGTCTTTGACTGATATGGTGCCCCAAACCTGGCAGCATCATGAGCACAAATGTGTATGAACCCCAGGAGATAAAGTGTTTTGGCTGGGATCATTTGCTTATCATGATCCTTATGGGACCCAGCACGCTTCTGAAGCCATTTAACAGATGTGCTCACAGCATACGCTACATTAACAAATGCTGTTAAGGTAGTGCAGAATTTCCACTACCCTCTCTAAAGCTGATTTTCAATTTCTTTTCATAAGCATTTTAAAACATGTTCCCCTTAAACTCCTTCTTCCACTGTACACATGTACATACACCCTCTAGAAAATGTCAGTCTCAAGATGAGATGCTTCACTCCAGTACCCTTTCACCTCTCTTCAGACCCCTAAGATGAACCAAATCTGCTGTGGAGGGCTTGGAGGAGGTGTTGGGGGAGGTAGAGAGATTACAGAAAGGGGCTATGCCTTTATTAGAAGAACAATTGCTAACATTTATGAAGCACCTATGTTCCAAACACTATTCTACATGTTTATATTTATGTAAAGCTCCATACATAAGTAATACTTTTTCAGCTGTATACTTAAAAGCAGGAAAGAGAATGTGCTACATGTCTAAACCCTTTCATTTATATGACCTGCAAGAAATAATTGAGGAAAACTTTCTCAACTAAACATCAAAATGTTTCTATATTTGCAAATACACAAACACATATATAAATATATGCATATCAAACTGTCAAAAGAAAAAGGGCTAACTATAGAAAAAAAATAACACCAAGAAAAATGTTTTAAATACCCTGACTGAGGTGGATTTCTTTACACGTATACCCTCCACAACTGTCTTCCTTTCCTCTGTACTATAACAAAAGGCCCTAAGGTAAAAACAAGAGATTCTTCAAAAGGAGATGAAGAAAGAATAACAATTCAACGATTAGCATTTTAAATTCAATTTACAGTTTATCCAGAACATTTACTTATATTATCTTACTGCTCACCACGACAAACCTGGGAGGCAGGTATCATTTATATAATCCCCATTTTACAGGTTGAGAACACTGAGGCTTGGAACAGCCAAATCATTTGCCCAAGCCACACACCAAGAGTTTCAGTTATCTACTGCTCTGTAACAAACTACCCCAAAGTTTAGTGGCTTAAAAAAATCAATTTATAATCACTCATGATTCTGTGGGTTGGTTGGGAAGTTCTTCTGCTCCACAGTATCTACAGGAAGCTTGGCTGGGGTTAGAACAATCAAGATGGCCTCACTCTCATGTTTGGCTGTCGGTGTTGGCCATTGGCAGGCACCTTGGGTCTCCTCCACATGACCTCTCATCCTCCAAGACCTCTCTTCTCATGGTCTCTCTAGTAGGATAGCCCAGACGTCTTTACATGGCAGAATTTCCATGAGGGCAAAAATGGAAACTACCAGGTTGCTTAAGGCCTAGGCCTGGAAGTCACACAGCATCGCTTCCACTGCATTCTACTGGTCAAAGCAAGTCACGGCCAACCAGATTCAAGGGGAATTCAAGAGAAATAGATTCAATCTGTTGATGGAGAAGCCACATGCACGTACAGGAATGAGAAGAATTGTGAGCAACCATATTTGCAGACAACCTACTACACCAAGAGGGGCATAGTTGGAACTCAGAAAGATTAGTGAGAATACCACTATTCCACTAATTTAAGGTCCTAATCTAGGGTTACAGTTTCATTACACACACATACAGGTGCAGGAAAGTAATTCCCCACTTGCTCTCAGGTGATGCTGGCATCATTGCAACTTTGCTTTTATGTGTCATTTATTTGGAAGGCAGAGATTAACCTAGGTCCATATATAGTTGTTTCTTGATTTGACTTATGCTAATATTCTCAATAAGGACTTTCAGAGCAAGGTATGAGGTGACAAAAAATTGGCTGAACAATGGAACTTGCTGATAAATGTTAATGGCAAATAGCCACCTGGTAGCAGACATCCTGGCAAGAAGGTTGTTTACGTAACTGACTCACAGCCTCACTGAATTTTCTAGCTTGAAGGTGCATTTAGTGGTCATCCAATTAAACTCTGTCCTTAGACAGATACCTTGTTACAGCTGAGATAGTTCTGCGTGAAACTCCTCCAATGTGTAACTTACCTAACACACCCATTTGTTGGGGTTCCCAGCTTACATACCCATAGTCCCACCACTAAAAAATGTTATAAAACTGCTATTTTAAACAAGTAAAAATTAAAGTTGATACTTTTTTTTTTCAGATTTTCACAAATCTCTTGAAGTAACTGGAGCCCCCATGGAGTGTCACAGTCTAAGCTGTCATCACTAGTGCCTCAACAGCAATCACCATGCAGCAGTGGCTGCGACTCTTGCACCTTGCTCAGCCAAGGGCAGGGATGATGACTCCCTTTCTGTTTTGAACCATCATGAAAGGTATTTCCCTCCTCTGTGAAAGCAGGCCTAGTTTATAAGGGACTGTACAGCTGCCTTCCAGGTGTTTTTGGTGTTGGGAGAATTAAACTGGATGGGATAACAAGAAGAAAGTCACAGAAGAGACAATCCCTGGGGTGACTGTGCAGGGACTAATTTAAAAATTATTAAAGTAATAAATATACAAGAAAAATTTTTTAAAAACTCCCTTAAAATCATTCATATTCCTCCTTATTAAAAATGGATTGCTTTGTTTGTTTTTGTTTTCATATACTTCAGTAAATTTTGTAGCAGAATCTAGAGCCTGAGGCAGATGGGTGGTTTCCTTGAAAAAGTGTCACTCTTCTAGTTAAATATCACTCATAATAATACCTTAAGTAAGACTAATTGGGCTAAAAATTTAAAATATTTTAACCAGGTTACCTTACTTTCAAAGAGAGAATCATCAACAAAAATTGCAAGAAGAGCATATAAACTCATAAGATGTTCCTACATCATCAGCATTAACTGGAAGTACTTAATATTTGCTGTATAAGTAGGACAGATTTTTTTGGGGGGGAGTGATTCCTCACTGTCACTGAGCTAACATCTGTGCCAATCTTCCTCTATTTGGTATGTGGGATGTCTCTGCGGCATGGCTTGATAAGCAGTGTGTAGGTCCGCACCTGGAATCTGAACCTGTGACTCCCAGGCTGCTGAAGTGGAATGTGCAAACTTAACCCCTACGCCATTGGGCTGGCCCCAAGAAAGACAGATTTAAAGAATTCTATCACCTATAAAATGTATCAGTTGAAGAATCAACTTATATGGTGGGTGGAATCAATTAACATATATTATAGGTTTGGGTAGTTATTTAAATATTTTGTCTATTCTGTTACACAGAATATACTAGAAAATATTAATCTGGGAGAGTTAATAATACGTGCAAGCACACATAGAGTCATACACTGAATAATATTAAACAAATAGTAACTGACATATAAATAATTATATCTTGAGGACGTACACAGATACACATTCAGAGATGTCACACTCATCCTTCACTATCTGTCCATGGCCTCCAGGGTAACATCCAAACTCTTTCACTAGACACACCAGCATTTCAGGTTGCACTCCCTTCCCACCTGTCTGCCTCATCCTTCTGCTCAGCCATGGATCCAGTCCTGCATGACTTCTTGTAGTCCCCCAAAACGCTGCAACCCCACTCTCTTGCATCCTTTATCCTCTACTTGGAAAACCCTTCTTCATGCCCATGACTTGGCTTAGCTGATGCCATCAGGTTGCAGGTCTCTCCTTGATGAGCCAAGCCTGCAAGGTCGCCTGCTCTCTCACCCAGCTTTCCTCACCCTGCATTTCCGTCCTTCACTAGACCAGGTCTCCTTGAGGACAGAGGTGGCATCTTTTATCCTGCCTTCCCACCACCACTACCCTCCACTCACACTTGGCACATGGTAGGAATTCAATAAATGTTATTTAATGAATAAGGTCATATTTCAGAAGTCTGTAACAACTAACATAATTTATACAATAGGCACTTGCTGTAGATTATCACATTTAATCCTCACAGCAGCCCTCTGAGGTGGAAAGTACAAGTCCGGAGGTGCTCTTCCAAATTTCTTGGGGTTCGTTACACTTTGAATTTCAGAAATTTTTGTATTTTAGAAAGGCAGAAACCATCAACAAAATGAAAGACAACCGAACAATTGGGAGAAGATATTTGCAAACCAAATATCTGACAAGGGGTTAATATCTAAAATATATAAAGAACTCATATATCTCAACAACAAAAAAACTAACAACCCAATTAAAAAATGGGCAGAGGATCTGAACAGACATTTCTCCAAAGAAGATATACAGATGGTCAACAGGCACATGAAAAGATGTTCAACATCACTAATTATCAGGGAAATGCAAATCAAAACTACAATGAGATATCACCTCAGGCCAATCAGAATGACTATAATTAACAAGACAGGAAATAACAAGTGTTGGAGGATGTGGAGAAAAGGGAAGTCTTGCATACTGCTGGTGGGAATGCAAACTGGAGCAGCCACTATGGAAAATAATATGGAGATTCCTCAAAAAATTAAGAATAGAACTACCATATGATCTAGCTATCCCCTGCTGGCTATTTATCCAAAGAACATGAAAACATAAATGCGTAAAGATACATGCACCCCTATGTTCACTGCGGTATTATTCACAATAGCAAAGACTTGGAAGCAACCTTGGTGCCCGTTAAGAGACAAATGGATAAAGCAGATGTGGTATATATACACAATGGAATACTACTTAACCATAAAAAGATGAAATCTTGCCATTTGCAACAATATGGATGGATCTTGAGGGCATTATGCTAAGCAAAATAAGTTAGAGCGAGAAAGTCAAATACGGTATGATCTCAGTCATAAATAGAAGATAACAACAACAACAAACAAACATAGAGACAGAGATTGGATTGGTGGTTACCAGAAGGGAAGGGAGGAGGGGGAAGGGAGAAAGGGGTGATATAGGTACATGTGTGTGGTGATGTATGGTAATTAGTCTTTGGATGGTGAACATGATATAATCTACACAGAAAATGAAATGTAATGATGTACACCTGAAATCTGTATAATGTTATAAACCAATGTTACCTCAATAAAAATAAATAAACAAATAAATAAAATAAAGGCAATATGTTGTATTAAATAGTCTATATAATATCCTTAGAGGGATTTGGGGCAGTATTGATAATCATATGCATATAATCTCCAATAATCACACATAATCAGCCACACACATGAATAATCACACTAAATGGAACAAATAAAGACTATAAAAAGACTCTGGTCAGTTCAGGTCAAGTTTTGCTTCCTACTGAGTTTGCAGCAACAAACTGCAAAAACAAAGTGTCAGTTTTAGAGCTTTTTGGATTTCAGAAATGCAAATAAAGGAGTATGGACCTGCACAATTATCCTGATATATTTTAGAAATGAAGAAAAGGGGCACAGAAAGGTTAAATAACTGGCCCCAAATCATACAGCTAATAAACTAGAATTCAATGCCTGACTCCTGAGCTCTACTCTTACAATAAAGTTACAGATGTAGTATTTCATATACACAAAATAATATATGATTCATATATGTAAATTAATGCATAACAATTAGAATAATAAATTAAAAATTAACCTGCTACCCAACTTACAAAGATGAATCCCACTCTTAACCCCTGGGCACAGCACCCCAGGTCTGGCTAAGGCTGTTATTTACGGTTGTGTTACACAGGCGGGGTTTTAATGTTTGACTGTGGCTTCTTGGGTGGGGCCCAAGGCCTCACACCAGGGGAAATTAAGTCTTTTCATAATGTCAAGGGACCTATCAAGGGGGGAGGTGACATAGTCATATCGCTTACAAGATGTAAAAATGATGCAACTTGAGGTATAAATGAATGAGGGCTCTTTACAAGGCACCACGGGTAAAAATATAACGGTGTATGAGACCAGAACAGACTGGTGTGTGCTGCTTGTGTAGGCCAGCATAACAATAACGTGGGCTATTCATTGACCTGAGGTTTCGGGCCAATTAGACGGAATTAGAAAGGAAGGCCTGAGGGGTTACACAGAAAGAGTGACCCAGACCCTGACCTGGGTCCAGAGTGGTAATTGGCAGGTAAAGACAATACCCAAAGTGGCCTGACTTGTTTAATAAGATCTCGTTCTCAGGGGCCTCAAGCACATGAACTGACCAAAGGGATCTTCAAATCACCTAGAGCAAAGATTCAGAGGATGAAAGGGTTTTTACCTCAGCAAAGCGGAACTGATTTTATGGGAGAGTTATGGATTAACAGACCTTCCTTTTGAGAACAAACATCCTACTGTTACCAGACACCAGCCTCTCCCACAAAGCTTGCTCAGGAAGATTCCAGCAAGCTGAGAGGTCCAAACCAAGACCAGGGCTGAGTGTGTGTGTGTGTACGAATATGAAAGAATATTCTGGAAAAACAAATCCTTTGAAAAAATCAGCATTCTGTGTTCACAGAATCTTATGTGACCCTCACACCCCATGTCATTCTCTGACTGGTGGGCGAGGGGGAGCAACCCTGATTTGAAGCACTTATCGGAATAAAAATAGCCGGTAATTGTGTGCTGTCTCAGAAATCTGTGTTACGACTGAACCGTTCACTTTGGCGACCCCAATGTGATCACTGATTTGAAAGTCAAAGGGTAGACAAATGCCTCAAATGAAACTAGATGACTCAGACATCCATTCCAAAAAACCCCAGGAATCACTACAGAAAACGCATGCACCCAAGCACGTGTACACACATGTGCACACATATACCTTAGTTGTATTCTGTGGGTACAGATATAGAAAGGAGAACTATGCGTCCTAGGGCAGGGAACTGAGTTGTAAACTTTTGCTCCATTCACATGATACTCAGGGAAAGCTGAGAAAAAAGGAAAGTAATAGAGAGTAAGTAGGTTGCCTAAGAGAGTTCCTTGCATGAAAACAGAGTGTTTATACCCAAACAATAAAAATAGTTAAAGGGGAAAAGCAAACAACCTCCGAAGTGTTTGTAGCTGAAGTTATTTCTAGCTTTTCATTTTGCCACAGGTGGGTTTTGGGAATATCTCATATGAAGGGAACCTGCTTTCCACTGGAAGTCCTGACAGTCTGTGGAGGCAGGAAAGAGGGTCAAGCCTGAGGCATTTGACACATCCTCTGAGGCACCTTGTCAGTGCAGATCCTTCAATGGAAGAGGCACAGGCACTCTCTGAGTGTGACCATTTGGTCTTTTATTCAATTAATATTGAAGTAATTTCTCTTTTCCTGTGAACTTTCCCACCAACATTCCCTCCTCTTTTCCTTCTCTTTCCCCAAAACCCATAACACACACACTGTGTCAGTGGATCACCCCCAGCTGGTCAGAGAACTAACTTCCAGCAGTAAGGGTAATGGCTTCTCCCCATGGAAAGCTGTGGGAGGACTGTGAGAGCCTGCAGATTGCTCGACGCTCCCCTAACAGCCCCATGCTGTACACCGTATGTGCTGTGCCCACAGAGCTGCAAAAGAGAGGATCATTTTTAAGCCCTGGCTTCGTATAAATGCAGCTTGTCACGTCTGAGCAGAATTTTGGAGATAGATGTAGCTTGCAGCCTTTTATTTGGCTGCTGCTACTCAAAGTGTGGTCCGTGGACCTATAGCATCTGCAACACCTCGAGCTTGTTAGAAATGCAGAATCTCAGGTCCCCCATCGGAACTGCAGCGTCAGAATCTGCAATTTACCAATATCCCCAAATGCTTCTATGCATACCGAAATATAAGAAATGCTGGTTTACGGAACTTTACCACACTTATTCTACTTAAGTATTTACTAATTAGCCAAGCGCTCTTAAAAACGTATTTTTCAAATAGTAACTCATTTACTCTTCAGAATAACCCCATTTATAATAGTATAGTATATCAACACAAATAATCCATAATCAATCTATAAATCAAAATTGGGGTGAGTTTATCATGAGCCAGGTCTGAGGACTATAGCCCAGGGCCTTCCTTCCCCAAGGAAGGAAGGGCAACAAAGAGTTGGGGTGTATAAAGTGGTTACGTACTGTCTTGGAACAAAGAGCATACATCACATATGACAGAAATATCTCTTTTCTACAGTCACAAGATGCTTAGCTGGCACAGGAGGTGAGTGGTCACAAAGTAAGCACAGCAGGTCGGTAATTAATCCTTAGTTTTCATGAAGAGGTGCTTATCCTTAAAGAAATGCCAATATGGGGGGAAACTACATCCTTATCTTTAAGGGCATCCTTCTTGGCTTTGGGACATTGTAAACGTTTAAAGCAGATGCCCAACACATGCTCAACAGGCCACATCAGGCCCTTTTAGGAAAACAAGGTCAGGCCACATTAGTTTTAAACCAAACGGCTTCCTCATGTACTCCAGTATATCCTATTGCTTTTCATTTTCATTTATTTACCAAATAGATAGATACTGTTATACACCCATTTTACAGAGGAGGAAACCAAAGTGTGAAAGTGTTAAGTACTTGCCTAAGGTCACACAGCTAGTATGTAACAGAGTCAGGATTAGAGTTCCAGAATCCATTCTTTATATCACAACTCTATGCTGCCTGCCTCTTGGAGACATACAACAAATAATTAGAATAGATATTAAAGAACGGACACTTTGCACCAGAAAAAACATGCCCACAGATTATAGTAGAATGCCCAAAGAGATCCTCTGCTCCAAAAGGACTGTTAATTCAGGAAGGGTTACAAGAAGAAAAGCTTCTTTCCGTCAGATAAAAGGCATCCAAGATAAGCTGGAATGACAGCTTACTAAATAGAGGGTGTACAACTAAATAAACAAAAACTATTACACTTTAGTGATACATTTAAAAATATTTTTAGATATGAAAGTCAGTCTGAATGGTAAAGTAAAAAAAGTTTAACCCACCTGCATGAGAACCGTACTCTGTTAATGCCCACACAACACATTAGAAACTGAGGGAAATAAGAATTAAAAATTGGTACTTTTCTCGCTTGACTTGTTAAAGTCAGGTCAAAATACTTTAAAACTAGTTGCAGACCACCCATAGAGTTGGGCCTCTGGCCTTCTGGAACTATCCATGTGGTGATGTGACTTCGGCTGGCCCAGCGATTCACCCACTTTCTACTTCTGGGCCTTGCTTCCTTTGAAAACACCTCACAGCTCTGATCTCAAATTTGTGCACAGACTTGGATTTTCCTGGCTGCCTGTTTCACAGTCCCCAGGGCAGTGCTCAACAGAAACATGGGAAATAGCACCTCAGGCTGCAATACTTTCCTGAAGCCTCCAGACAGCGGATTTCACCCCAGTCAAAACAACACCTTTAACACATTTGGAAATGTCATTAATGGTGTTGGATAGCTATCAGCTCAGAATCTGTGCATTTACTCAATCCTGGGTCCAGGGGGCATGCACAAAGGACAGAGGGCAATTATATCAGATCTTGATAAAATGAGAAAAACTCCAACAGCAATTTCTTCTCTAGCAACCCCAGAAAAACTGAAACTTCTCAAAAAGGGTATTTTTTATGTTCATGGAAATAAATTGCTTATTCAGATAAAAATAAATGTACTGGTGTGCCAATTATGCAAAAAGGCCACTTCCTGGTTTAATTCTAAGAAGCAAGAGGGACTGCATTGATTCTTTCCACAAATATTTACTGAGTACCTGCAACATGCCAGATTACTGTGCTAGGCCTGAGGATTCAATGGTGAGCAAAAACAGACATAGTCCCTGTTCTCATGGAGTTCATGGTTGAGGGGGCCAGAAAGATGTTAATCAAGAATTCCCACAAATGAACACATCATTACAAACTGAAATAAAGCTTCTGAAGGAAAAAAAGATGGGAAGGTCAAGGAAGGCTGAAAAATTGACCCTCGAGCTGAGTTCAGAAGTTTGAGAATAGCTGGATATATCCAGTTGCATGGAAACTGAAAGAAGAACACATTGGAGAACCTGAAATTCAAAGCCTAGAGTGGTCAATGGACAGAGAGCAGGAAGGAGAGAGAACAGATGAGGCAGGAGAGGAAGGAGGAGCTGGAATCACGCAAGGCCTTTGTTGGCCAAGTTAAGGATTTTAAAAAGTTTTAAAAACTTTTGAAGTTTTTTAAGCAGGGGCAACATGAAGAGATTGGCCCTTCGAAAAGATCTCTCTGGCTACAGTGTGGAGAATTGGATTGAAGGAGAGCTAAAGGAGACACAAGAAGTCAGTTAGGAGTATTTGCGGTACCCCAACTGAGAGAATTAGGGTGGTAGTAATGGAGATGGAAAGAAGTGGACAGATTTGAGATTTGGAAGATAAAATGATAGGACTTGATGATGAAATGAGTATGGGAGTTGATGGAAAAGGGGGTGTCAAGGATGATGCCAAGATTCTTTCTGGCCTGTGTATGTGGGTGTACGGTGGTCAAATCACTGTGAGATAGCAAGACTGGAAGATTAGATTTTGTGGTGAGAGATCATGAATACAATATTGGACGTGGGGAGTTCAAGATGTTTTAGAAATATCTGGTGGTAGATGATACATAGGCAATTGAGTTCATTGGTTATGCAAGTCTGAGGCTCAGAAGAGAAGTCTGAGCTGGACATTTATTAGGGGAATCATTGGCATCTATACGGATAACTGAAGCTTAAACAAATGAGAGATGAAACATAAATGCCTAGAAAGAAATGGGCAAAAGTTAAACAAATGAGAGATGAAACATAAATGCCTAGAAAGAAATGGGCAAAAGTTAATACCTTGAGAAATTCTGACACTCAATAGGTAGGTAGAAGAGATCAGCCTGCAAAAGAGATAGAAAAGGAAGAGCCTGAGAGATGGGAGAAAAGCAAGAAGACTGTGGGTCATGGGAGCCAGGAAAAGAGGGTCCTTTGAGAGGCTGTAATGGTCAACACAATCGATTGCTGAGAGGTACTATAAGTCAAGGACTGAAAACACCTGTTTTATTTACTGACAAGAAGGTCAGTAGTGACCTTAGCAATGTTTCAATGCAGTAATAGCATAGATTGATGAGAATGACAGGTGCCAGAATTGAGTGGGTAAAGGAGATTATGAGAAGTAAGAAAACAGAGAACGTTAAGTACAGGCAATCCGACAGAATCACACAGAAAACTCTCACTCAGAATAAAAGCCGAAGTCCTTACAATAACCTACAGGGCCATAAAATCTGCCTCCTTCCTTAATTCCTCTTCCACTACTCTTCCCTTTCTTATTACTCCAGCCACACTGACCTCCTTGTTCTTTGAATGACCAGCTTCTGCCTCGTGGCTTTTGCATTTGCTGTTCCTTCAATCAGGAAACTTATTCCTCCACATAAATAAATGACTGCCCCCTAACTCTTCAGGTCTTTGCTCAAAAATTATTTTCTCAGCAAGGCCTCCCCTAACTACCCTATTTAATATTCAGATTAACTTCTCACACCTGCACTCACTCTTGCCTTCCCTGCTTTATTTGGTGTTTCTCACCATTTAACAAATCAGATTTTATTTTTGTGTTTACTATTTACCTCACTCCCCCCAAGAATGTAAGTTTCTTGAGGGTAGAGAATTTTGTCTATTTTGCTCACTGCTATATTCTCAGTGCTTATGAGTGTCTAGTACATAGTAAGCACTCAATAAATGTGCTGAATAAATAAAATAATTGAACAAATAAAAGAAGTAGCTTTAATATATACCATCAATTATCAGCTAGGGAAAAAAATAGGTTTAAAAAAGCTCTATTTATGATAACAAAATTTGGAGGGAAGGCTAGAAAAACAAAACAAGACAAAAAATATAGTGTAAATGGACTACATGAGGAAAATCACTGTGAGACAAAAAAAAGACTTGAGTAAATGTAGAGACATACAATCCATCTTACGAAAAACTGGCTTGCAGAGATATCTATTCTTTCTAAATTAATTTAGAAATGTATCAAAATTCCACTTAAAATTCAATTTTAAAATTCTAAAGTTCTTTTCGGAGGAAAAAATGCCTGCAAATAGCCAAGATGGAGTTTTTTTGTTTTTTTTTTTTCCTTTGGGTAAGAAGAGACAATGAGGGAAGGAAATCCATATGAAACATTGAACCATATGATAAAGCAACAGTATTAATACAAGAACAGATAGAGCAATAAAAGAAAATGTAGGATCCATAATCAGATGCAAATGGATATTTTTAAAGTTATTACACAATAAAATGTGTACTTTCAGATCAGTAGGGAAAGGATGGACTCATTAAATGTGATTAGGGCAATTTACTAACCATTTAGGGAAAAAATGATGTTTCCTATCACGTAAATCACATACAGATAAATTCCAGGGGTATTAGATATTTAATTACAAAATGAACTCACAAGATAGCTGTAAGAAAATAATTTCAGTATTTATCTACTGAGCTCAATAGACAGAGCCTTAACATGCACAAAAGCAAAAGAAGACAGTGACAGATTTGACTTCATAAAAACTTAAAACTTGGGGCCAGCCCTGTGGCCGAGTGATTAAGTTTTCATGCTCTGCTTTGGCAGCCCAGGGTTTCGTGGGTTCGGATCCTGGGCGCGGACCTGGCACTGCTCATTAGGCCATGTTGAGGCCGCATCCCACATGTCACAACTAGAAGGACTCACAACTAAAATATACAACTATGTACTGGGGGGATTTGGGAAGAAAAAGCAGAAAAAAAAGAAAAGATTGGCAACAGTTCTTAGCTCAGGTGCCAATCTTTAAAAAAAAACAAAACTTAAAACTTACGTTTTATAGCAAACTTATGCAAAGGATGTAACAAATTTAAGAAGAAAGCAAAAATTTTGGGAAAATATTTGCAACTTGATAAAATATTAATGTCCCTAAGATACAAAGACTTCTTACAAATCAAAAAGAAAAACACAAATTCCCTAACAGAAAAAATGAGCATGGAGAAAATTCACAAATTAGAAATACAGGTGGTCAATAAATAAATGAAAAAGATGTCCAAACTCACTAGGATTCAAACAATTGTAAAATTAAATAATGCAATACCATTATTCAGATGTCAGATTGATGAAGGTTAAAAAAGGCAATAATACTTAACGTTATTGAATACGTGAGGAAATGGGCATTTCTTTTTTTTTTTTCTCTGCTTTATCTCCCCAAAGCCCCCCGGTACATAGTTGTATAACCTAGCTGCAGAAATGGGCACTTTTATAGACTGCTGGTGGCGAAGTAAATTCTGGAAGGCAATTAGTAATACATTAACCCAGATATTAATAGAAGGGTTTATTAGTTTTCTAGGGCTGCCATAACAAAGTACCACAGACTGGGTGGCTTCAACAACGGAAATTTATTTCTCTCGATTGTGGAGGCTAGAAGTTCAAGATCAAGGTGTGAGCAGGGTTGGTTTCATTCTGCGGCCTCTCTCCTTGGCTTGTGGATGGCCATCTTCTCCCTGTGTCTTCACATGGTCTTCCCTCTGTGTGTGTCTATGTCCTAATCTCCTTTTACAAGGACACCAGTCATACTGGATTAGGGCTCACCCCAAAAGCCTCCTTTAACCTTAATTACCTCTTTAAAGGCCCTGTCTCCAAATACAGTCACAGTCTGACGTACTAGGGGTTAGGATTTCAACATATGAATTTTGGGGTACACAATTCAGCCCATAACAGAAAGGGTTTTCAAAGATGCATGTATAAGATATTTACCAGAGCATTGGTTATAAAACTAACAAAGTGTGATAGTCTCCTAAAGTAGCTCCCAATGATCCCTGCCTCCTGGTAGTCACATCCTGTGTAATTCCCTCCTCTTGAATGTCAGCCGGACCTAGCAACCTGCTTCTAAAGAAGAGAATACTGAAAAAGTGATGGGATGTCACTTCTGAGATTAGATTACAAACGACTGTGACTTCTGTCTTGCTGGCGCACTCTCTCTCTGGCTTCTTGTATGTTTGCTCTGGTGAAGAGGAACACTTGGTAAGGAACTGAGGGCGGCCTCTGTCAATAGTGAGCAAGGAACGGAGGCCTTCAGTCCCACAGCTCTCAAGGAACTGAATCCTGTCAACAACCATGAAGAGAGACTGGAAATGGGTCCTGCCCTGTTAAATCTGGAGATGACTGGCTCCAGCTGTTACCTTGACTGTAATCTCATGAGAGTCCCTAAACCAGAGGACCCAGCTAAACCGTGCTTGGACTCAAGACCCACGAAACTATGAGATGATAAATATGTGTTGTTTTAAGCCACTGAGTTTTGGAGTAAGCAACAAATAACTAAGGCAGAAAGTAAAATAAAATTTCTATAGAGAGATAAATAGGATAATATATCAAGTTTTATATACACACCACAGAATACTTAATTTAAAATGGTGATATGAAAGCTATATTTACATGTTAAGTTTATATGACATAATATGTGAAAAAAGCAGATTACAAAACAGCATGCATAGTAACATCCCATATGTGTAAACACATGAGTGTTCTAGGATGCTTTGGGGTGAAAGTAAAGAAGACCTAACTCAAGCAGTCTTTTGTTTTTTTTGCAATTGGCACCTGAGCTAACATCTGTTGCCAATCTTTTTTTTTTTCCCTTCTTCTCCCTAAAGCCTCTCAGTACATAGTTATATATTCTAGTTATAGGTCCTGGTTGTGCTATGTGGGACACTGCCTCAGCATGGCTTGATGAGCGGTGCCATGTCTACGTCTAGGATCCAAAGCGGCAAAACCCAGGACCGCCGAAGCAGAGCATGCAAACTTAACCACTTGACCACAGGGCCAGCCCCTCAAGCAGTCTTAAATAATAAAGATATGTATTGGCTTATACAACAGGAAGTCTAGAGGCAGGGTGGATTTCAGTGGTTCAATCAATATCATCAACGTTCTAGCTTTTTCCATGCTGTTCTCGCCCTTCAAAGTGTGGTCTTCATCCTAGTATTCATTTCCCTTTGTATCCACAGATGGCTGCTACTGGCAATTGAGGGTACATGCATCCTCTTCATGTCCGTATCCCACTTGGGAGGGAAAGAGAGAAGGAGTTACTTCCAGAAATTCTACCAGAAGAATGTAGAAAACTTCTCCAGAAGTCTCTAGCAAACTGTTTCTAGGCACTCATTAGTCCAAGTCACATTATAAGCCCATTCTTAACCCAACTGTTGTTAAGAGTATGGAATTACCCTTAGATCAACCAGCCTTACACTTGGAAGTGGGACCCTGCAACACATGGGTTTCTTGTAGGAGGAGTGGCTGCCTGAACTTTTGTTAGTGATCTGTTGGGAAGAAAAATGAGAATAGATGGTTTGTTAGCAACTAATAATGTGCATTACATCATATTTGTGTGTGTATCTGTGTGTTTGCTATTACTATCTCTGGGTGGATGAGATTAAGAATGATCTCATTTTCTTTATATTTAACTTTATTGAATGAATTTTTTTGCAATAAGGCTCAGAGCCTATGAAACCCAATGTATTTAAACAATCTCCTTTTTGTGAGCTGTTTAAATGGGTGCTATCTTAAGCCTACGTACTTAAATTTTATTGGGGGTGCAATCTCAGGGAAGCAAAAGTGAGGGGAAGCTAAGTGAGGAAACAAAGTGCGGAGAACCAACACAAAGGGGTGGGTAACGTTACAAGCTGGCCATGGCCTTGCAACATACACAGTTGGTTATCTGGTCTTACAGAATGTCTCCAGAGAGGCCATAGGAAACTACTGCGTTCAGAATAGTTTCTCAGAGGGAAGGAAGGAGGAGCAATTTATCAGCTGGTTCCTTCCTGTCTCCAATCTCTCACAGGTTGTTGCCCCACAGGGTGTGGCCTCCAGGAAACCTCACGGGTGTGCACCTGACTCCTCCCACGAGGATGCCAGAGCCTCTGCAGGGCGTCTCTCATTGCCATCAGAGCTGCGCAGCTCCTTGGTCTGTGGGAGGGAGCAGGGCAGCAGAGAACAGTGCGAGAGCAACCCTGGCTGAAGTAAAGAAAGAGGCTGCATGCAATCTAGGAGGGGAGGTGAAGCCAAGTGGCTATTCTGGGCCGCTGACTAGAACAATGTTCTCCAGTAAAGTCCACTTGATTGTTTTTCTTCTTTCCCTGAACCTTTCTAAGCACTTGGCACCTTTCTTTGTCTCTGGTCTTGTGTGTACTTATTGCATAAGACCAAATTACACCTGAAGGGCAGAACACACCCATCTTTGTATTCCTCTTGCATACAGTGGGCATTCAAAGAATGCTTAAAAATAAAAATTGATATTCTTAAATTCACACTGGTATGACAGTCATCAGAGGCTAGAAGTACTGAAGATTCAGGAGGAAATCTGTAAAGTAACAAAGTACTATGAATAGCATATTATTCCTTTAAAGGAACTTGTATTTTATGTCAGCAAAATAGAAGGCTTTAACAAACTAACTTAGAGGATTAAAAGGCAATATTCTTTGCGATTTCCTCATTCCATGTTATTTTACAGATAGTATTCTGGAAGCATGTAAGCATACACTTAGAGATAGGTTAACATTGGCACAGGAGTTTTTCTCTATTTTAGGTAGGAGAAAAATCAAAATCCTATCTTGTGAGTGTGGAAGCAGCAACATAGTTTTGTCGTAGGGTAGTATTAATGCATCAGTTCATCCATTCAACAGTGATTTAGCATCTGTGTACAAGGGACGGTTTTGGGTGGTGTGAGAGATACAAAGGCATGGTTGTTACATTCATGAAGCTTATAATCTGGCAGGTGAAAGAAGTTAAATGGAAAGTATGATAATACAAGTTAGGATTGGGTAAATTCCCTTACTTTTATTCTATTATTAGTTTAAAATGTTTGTTTACTGAGAATACCCCATAACTACAGAGAAATAGCCTAAGCAAAGTGGGCTATAAAATATTAATTTGAAAATCTTCTCTTTTTAAACCTTTATATACCCCAAAAGAGTCAGAATATAACTATGTGGGCAACTGTCCATCAACTTTTTGATAACTAGAATGCAAAATTGAGTAGTTTTTAAATGCAAGTAATCTCATATACTTTACTCAGAATCTGACACAAAACCTAACCAACAGTTCAATACTTTTGACTCATCAGAGTTAGTTTATAAACAGACACCAAACAGTCGCCCAAAAGAGACTAGTTTACACAGCATGCTTTTCCATAAGGGTATGCTACCACCAAAACCCTAAGCTAGTACCTGGAGTCCATAAAGTCAAAGTATTTCGGTACTGAAAAAGATGTTAAAACCATTTTACAGAATAAGAAACTGATTAGAGAGGATTGTGTGACTTGCCTAAAGTCATATGATTCGTTAGTAGCAGGAGCACTGAATCCCAGTCACACTGGTATTTAAGATTAGGTAAAATGCATACAATATGTATTTTCAAATATAAATTCCTCAGCTTCTTCTAAGTTGGTCATAACTTGATAAATGTTTTTCTAAAAAGCCTAAAGTGTTTGAAATTACCATTACACATGAATAATTTTATTTGTTTGATTGATATTTAGCAAGTTTCTGTTACGTGTTGCGCACTGAAGTTACAAAGATAAAAGGCAAGAAAAAGATAGTCTCTGGCTTGAGTGTGGGGAGCAAGGAAATGGAAACGGCGAGACTACCAAATGTGAGCAGTGCTGGCCTAGGAGTGTGTGTGAGGTACTAAGGCACCAGGAAAGTCTCCATTGACAAAGAGCTGCATGAGAAGCGGGTCTAGAAAAAATGAGAAAGTGCACACCACGCAGACAACGGGGAAAGAAGGGCACTTACAGAAGAAGCTGCTGTGCAAAGCATGATGTTTGGAAGAGCCAGGCATGCTGGAGGGTGCAGTGTGAGAGCGAATGCTGGAGAGGGGATAGTCACTGTGCCAGATGGGCAAGGGCCTTAAATTAAATGCCCTAAAAGGAGTCTGAACTATCTGTAAGGAACAGGCAACTGTTGAAGGATTTTTAGAAGAGCTGCCTGCTCAGTTTTATGTCCACGTAGAGTGGCCTTGGGTGGGGGGGGTCAAGTCTGCAGGTTAAGACATTAGGACAACAATTCTGGTTAGAGACAAAGGAACTTGGGAGACCATGAAGGGGGAGGGGGATGAGCAGCACTGATTTCACCCTTTGATTATAATAAATATAAAACTGCCAACACATTTTCAGAAGAGTAAATTCTTCTCCAACAAATTCTTGCAGTGATTTTCATCCTGTTTACTGTGAAATGAAATCAGGTTAAGACTCTATAGTACATAAAATTGTCAAAGTAAAAACTCTTACCTAAAACCATTAACCTCTAATGTAGAATATTGTGTTAAGCTTGTTATTTCTGAGAAAGTAGTTCTGAATTTTTGTAAATAAGTAAAAAATCTGATATTTAAAAGAAATGTAGCCACATTTTTACAAAAATGTCCTCCTTCACCCTATCAATGTTCTTACTCCCTTCATCTGTACCACAAATTTGTGCATGCTGACATTTTAAACAATAGACAACAGGTGTCTTAACCAATGGCATTTGCTGTAATGTTGAATAGATGCCCAGTTAACACCAACATCAAGTCTAGGATGTGTTTTCAAGTACCTTCTACCCTGTTGACGTGAATGCTTAAAAAATTAAACAAAAGCTCATCTACTTAGAATTTTCCAAGCAACAGTTCACAATTAAATATTCAATTGAGGGCTACACTTAAACTCAACTAAAAACTGTCACATCAGACAGACACATTCATGCTTATTGGTCAATTTAGAAATGTGTCATTTACATTCTCGCTTAGTTAGGGATCCAAACGTCTGAAAAATGAATAGGTCCAGAGAGTCCTTCTGCCTACCAAACTTTGTTTTCTCCCATCAGTTAGAGTTATCAATAATCAATGACGTGAATTTAGTAATTACTTATTTACATATTTAAACTGACATTTTGAAATGACAATGAGAAGCTGACAACTAACTGTTCTCTAAGGAAATGCCCTTTCTCTCCATATGGTTTCTACTCTGGGACTAACACTTAAAGAGATTTTCAATTTACCAAACAACAGAGAATCTCTCCAGCTGAGACCCCCATGGAAATTCATTTAGAATGCAAATGCCTAACCTTCTGTACCAAGAATTTAAATGCCATTCCCACTGATGCTAAGAAGCCAGTTATAAAATGAAAATTCATCTCTACCATAGACTTTGGGTAAATTAAACAGTAAAGAATTTGAAGGCTTTAGGGGAAAATAGGTTTTCCTGTGTTAGCTTCGCATCACGTATGGTAGAAAAGGCCCTCAAGTAAGGCCCACAGGTTCATTCTTTTCCAAGAGGCTATGTTATCTTGGCTCTTTGTCTCAAAATAGAGATATTAATTCCTGTTGCAAGGATTAAGTGAGATAATGTATGGACTAACTGACTGTAAACTATGAAGCTTCTATAAACATATACTATGATTACTTCAGACGTTCACTAATATGCTGACTCAAAATAAAAAGACTATACAATAAAGATGGCGGCTGGAGGACAAAAACAAAAATACCCTGAAAAATATAGCTACTAAAAATGCATGTGAACAAATTGATCTATAGATTCAACACAATCCCTATCAAAAATCATAGCTGCCTGTTTTGAAGAAATTGGGAAGCTTATCCTAAAATTTGCATTGGAACTCAAGAGACTAAGAATAGCCAAACAATCTTAAAAAAAGAACAAAGTTGGAGGATTCACACTTCCCGATTTCAAAATTTAAACAACAAAGCAACAGTAACCAAACAGTGTGGTACTGGTATAAAGACAGGCATATACATCAAGGGAAAAGAATGGAGAGTCCAGAAATAAACTCTTACATTTATCGTCAATTCATTTTTGACAAGGGTGTCAAGAAAATGCGAAAAGAATAGTAGTCTTTTCAACAAATGGTGCTGGGACAACTGGATATTCACATGCAAAAGAATGAACTTGGATCTCTTCACAACATACACAAAAGTTAACTCCAAGCGGATCATAGGTGGTATATATACACAATGGAATGTTACTCAGCCATAAGAAATGATGAAATCTAGCCATTTGTGACAACATTGATAGACCCTGAGGGTATCATACTAAGTGAAATAAATCAGACAGAGAAAGTCAAATACCACATCATCTCACGAATAAGTAGAAGATAAAAACAACAACAAACAATCACATAAAGATAGAGATTGGATCAGTGGTTACCAGAGGGGAAGGGGGAGGTGGGAGGGTGGAAGGGGTGATTAGGCACATGTGTGTGGTAATGGATTATAATTAGTCTCTGGGTGGTGAACATGATATAACCTACAAAGGAATATAAATATAATGATGTAAACCTGAAACTTACCTAATGTTATAAACCAACGTTACTGCAATTAAAAAAAAAATGGATCGTAGACCTAAACGTAAGAACTAAGACTATAAAACTCTTAGAAGAAAACATAAAAGTAAATCTTTGTGATCTTGGGTTAAGCAAAGCCTTCTTGGATATGACATCAAAACACAAACAGTAAAAGGTCACATAAGGCATGATTCCTTTATATGAAATGTCCACACTAGGCAAATCTATGGAGATAGAAAGTAGATTAACAGTTGCCTAAGGCTGGGGAGGTTGAGGGAAATGTGGATGACTGCTAAAGGGTAGAGGGTTTCTTTCTGAGGTGATAAAGATGTTCTAAAATTGATTATGGTGATGGTTGCACAATTCTGTGAATATACTAAAAACATCAAATTGTACACTTTAAATGGGAAAATTGTGTAGTATGTAAGTTATAGCTCAATAAACCTGTTTAAAAATAATCTAAAGAAATGCATGTGAAAAGCAGCATTGAATAGTGGTCATGACCCTCATTTGAGAACCAGACACATGAGTTGAAGTTCAGGTCTTACTAACTGTGGAATCTTGAGCAAATAACTATCTCTGAGCCTGTTTTTCTCACCTTTACATTGTATGTAATAATAATTCCTTTTTCAAAGGGGCTATGATGAGTATTAACTGAGGTCATGTATATAAAGTACTTGCTTAGCATAGAGCCTAAAACACAGTAAATACTCAATAATGTTAGCTATTTGGGGCCCGCCTGGTGGTGCAGCAGTTCAGTTTGCACGTTCCACTTCTCGGTGGTCCAGGGTTCACCAGTTCACATCCCGGGTGCAGACATGGCACCACTTGACATGCCATGCTGTGGTAGGCATCCCACATAGAAAGCAGAAGAAGATGGGCATGGATGTTAGCTCAGGGCCAGGCTTCCTCAAGCAAAAAGAGGAGGACTGGCAGTAGTTAGCTCAGGGCTAATCTTCCTCAAAAAAACATAAATAAATAAAAAATAATGTTAGCTATTAAAAGAAAAGCTATGTGGGCCTATACTGTAGGTAGTAGTTTAAAAACAGTAAGTTGGTTGAGGTGTTCTGTAAATGTTATCATAAAATTATTTATACATAAACTTAATAAACACAGTGTTTCTAAATAGGCAGGCCCACTTTGGGTCACTCAGAAAAAAGAGAAGTCAGGACTCCACTTCAGGTCAAGATAGAAGCAGAGAAACTGGATTTACCCTCCTACCTAAAACAACTAGAAAACCAAACAAATTTAATGAAACAATGATTTCCAGACATTATATAATGGATAGCACAAGACTATGATCCCTGAGTAAAGGTAAATTAGCAAGGTGAGCCTACAATTATATCAACTTACTGCCTGGAGGCAGTTTACAGGCTCCAGAATAGGAGGGGGAATCCAGACAGCACCCAGTGGTCTCACTGAGTTGAGGAGGTGGAGAACAAAGTTCTCTAAGGTGGACAGAATTTGTGGTGCAGAGGGAAGAGGAGGGAATGCCTCAGAGAGAGAGCTCCAGAGATCTGCAGAGGCTAAATTAGCTCTAGACTGAAGGCTGCTCTGATCCTGCCTAACCAAGTTGAAAGGCAAGCTTCCAAAAGATCCAAACTCAACTGCATGCCAGAACGAAGTAAAGGAATACAACAAAAGCCAGCACTCAACAAGTTAAAATGTCTGGCATTCAATCAAAAATTACCAGGCATGCAAAGAAGCAGAAATATGTCCTATAACCAGAAGAAAAATCCATCAATAGAAACAGACCCAGAGATGAAGGAATTAGCAGACAAGGAAGTTAAAACAGTGATTCTAAATCCATTCCATATACTCAAATGGAACTTCTAGAAGCGAAAAATCCAGAATTCCTACAAACACAAGAATTCCAACAAACCCCAAGCAGGAGAAAGCATAGATGAGCATTTCATCACCCCACTTTATGGGTAAGGAAACTAAGACAGAGGCAGGGACTGGTACCAAGTCATACAGTTACCTAGTGGCAGAGCCTAGAATGAAGCCAACTTTCCTGACTCAGATCCAGTGCTCTTTCCACTATGTTGCAGAGCAATAACATGATCTGACTTACTCTTTAATAGGTCACCTGGTTGCTGTATGCATAGTCTGCATGTGTGGAGGGTAGAGGGGCCAGGGCAGAAACAAGAGCCTATTGTAATAATCTTGGTGTGAGATGGATGATGGTTTGGACCTGAGTAGGGAAGGTGATGAGAAACGGTCAGATACAAGCTATATTTTAAAGGCAGAATTGGTGGATCTGCTGATGGATTGAATGTACTGTTAACAAAGGAAAGAATGCAGGATGACTATTTTTTGACTTGAGCCTCTAACAAGGAGTAGCAATTTACTGTAATGGGGAGAACTGAGGCAGGAAGGGCTGGGGAGGGGACGGAGGAATTTTGTTGTGTATGTGGTAAGTTTGAGAGACCTTCAGACGTGCAAATCAAGTATGCAGTTTCTGCACATACCTGTCTTATATTCAACGGAGAAGTTGTGGTCAGAGATATGGAAAGATCATAAATGTGGTAGACAAATGACTCAAGTTTGGGAAGCTCGAGGCTAGATGATCCTTAAGGGTCTTTAGATATGAAGGATTCATGATTCAATAATGTGATGCCATCTCGCTCAGGCTGAGCAGTCTCTTACCAGTCTCACAGAGGGCCCTTCCTATCATTATGGTTTCTCTTGCACTATTGCTTTGCCAGGATTATCCACTTTTTCTCCTTTGCTTCTACAGTATCTATCTTGCATGGTTACCATGAGCATTAAATAAGTTACATAAAATACCTGGTGAGCACTCAATAAATGTTAAGGCTATCTTATCTTAAATACAGAATCCTGTTTCTCAAAACGTAATTTCACTTCACACGAATGTTCATAGTGCCTTTATTCCTAATAGCCTCAAACTAGAAACAGCCCAAATGTCCACCAACAAGTGAATGCCTAAACGAATTGTGGTAGATCCATACAATGGAACATTAGTCAGTAATAAAAAGAAGGAACTAATGAATACATAATGGTATGCATGAATCTCCCAAGCTCTAAACAAGCCAGACAGAAAATAGTACATGCTGTATGACTGCATTTATATGAAATACTAAAAGACTAATCTAATCTAGAGTGACAGAGGAGCCAGCCTCGTGTGCTCTGCTTCGGCAACCTGGGGTTTGCTGGTTCACATCCTAAACACAGACCTACACTCATCAAGATACGCTGTGGCGGCATCCCACATACAAAATAGGGGAAGACTGGCACAGATGTTAGCCCAGTGACAATCTTCCTCAAGCAAAAAGAGGAAGATTGGCAACAGATTTTAGCTCAGGGCCAATCTTCCTCATAAAAAATTAAAATAAAAAGTAAAAAAATTAAAAAACATAGAGCGACAGAAAGCAGATCAGTGATTGCAGGGGACCAGGATCAGGGTGGAGATTGATCAGGAAGGGCACAGGAAACTTTTTGGGGTTATGAAAATCAACCTTGATTGAGGTAGTGGTTCTACAGGTATATAAATGTATCAAAACTCACTGAAATATACACTTAAAATGAGTTCATCGTATTGTATGACAGTAATCAGGAAATACCACATATCAGAGTTAGCTCTTCTGGGTGACTGGGTACCAAATTTGCCCCGTTCAAAATTCTCTCCTTCATATTAGTTTTAATGGTTTTTCTTTTATTTTTCTTTTTTTCCTTCACCCACATTCAGTTTATACTTTTTTAAGTGACATTATAGTTTGACTGCGACTTTGAGGTTTTTGGTATTATTCAGTTTCCTTGAAGTCTGGCTTTGGTTATGCTATTCTATGAATCTCACCAAAGCCTCTCTTTTAAAAATTGTTTTCCAGAGTTATCACTTCTAAGAATAACCCTTATGTCACAGGACTCTACTTGGCCATAAGATAAGGAATCTAGAGGTCATTTACCTTTTGTTTAAGTGGCTCCTCTCTCTAGCCTCCCCAAACAAGATTTCTGCTACCACTGACCAGGGGAAGAAAAGTAGAGTATATATAACATGTAGATCTGTGGTTCTTTAGTTAAATACTAAGAAAACTTGAAAATCTTTTGTTGTTGTTTTATTGTTTAAAGAAGACTAAACAAAGTGTCTGCAAAGCAATTCTAGTTCACAAATTTTGCTAATAATTCTAGTTTTGACTCACTCTTTAATAACATAGTACATGGAACTATGAAAGTGTTTATTCTAGCATTATATAAAATATATTTCAAAACTTCTAAAGTGCATAGTTTAACATTGTGAAATCTGAATGTTTCTTACAATTCTATTGGCCTAATGCTGACATAGTTACTAATGCTTGTGCAGCATGAATCAGGTTGTTATTCCTGGTAACATGACTAGATAACTGCCACTCTCCATGGTTCCTTAAGAATACAAGTCCTGGTTATGGTCTGAGAACCTTCCAGTAAGACCAGAAGTACCAACATCAATACTTGCAGAAAGGGTGTCAGCATCTCAGAAAAAAATCCTATAGAAAACAGTGGAGCCTCCTTTAAAGAAATGCTGCATCCCTGATATTTTGATGCCACAGAGGTTGATACTGGGTAGTAAAACACAGCATCAATACTCTGAATCAAAACTGATTTAGAAGACTTGGACTTTAAACGTGAAGAAGTTTTAGGATTTTTTTGAACAATTTGATTAGCTGTTTTCCTTCTTTATGTATGCACAATAGTGAAACACAATAAAAATATATGACTAAAGAAATTTAAGGGAGACCTTTCAATAAGAATAAAATAAAAAATCTAATTAATAAGATGTGTTTTATCATAGTTTGATTGGTACATAAAATACTGGTGTGTCCCAATCTATGGCATCTTAGATTCAATGAAATTCCAAAGCAAATAACTGGAAACAAACTAAATGTCCAACATAGGAGAATAATTAAATAAATAAATAAAATAATGGAATATTATAATTACAAATCACATTTTCCAATCTTTTTTTTTGTGACAGCTTTATTGTATTGAGATGTAATCCACATACCATAAAATTAACTCATGTAAAATGTACAATCCAATGGTTTTTAGTATATTCCTAGAGTTGTGCAACTATTGCTACAATCAACTTTAGAAGATTTTCATCATCTAAAAAAGAAATTCTGCACTCTTAGCTATCATCCTTCAATCTTCCCATTACCTTCAGGCCTAAGTAACCACCAATCTACTTTCTGTCTCTATAAATTTATATATTCTGGACATTTCAGATAAATGGAATCATATAATACATAGTCTTTTTGACTGGCTTAAGTTACCATAATGCTTTTAAGGTTCACCCATGTTGTAGCATGTTTCAGTACTTCACTCCTCTTCATACTGAATAATATTCCATTGGGTAGAAGTATCACATCTTATTCATTCATTTTTCAGTTGATAGACATTTGGGTTGTTTACACCTTTTGACTATTATGAATAATGCTGCTATGAACATTCACGTACAAGTTTGTGCAAGGACATACGTTTTCAGTTCTCTTGCATAAATACCCAGGGGTAGAACTGCTGGATCATATAGTAATTCTACATTTAAGGGTATAAGACTATTTTCCAAAGTGGCTATATCATTTCACATTTCTACCAGTAGTATATAAGTGTTCTGATTTCTCCACATCTTTGCCAACACTTGTTATTATGTAACTTTTTGATTATAGCCACCCTACCGGGTGTAAAGTGGTGTTTCATTGTAGCTTTGATTTGCATTTTCCTAGTGGCTAATGATGTTGAGTATCTTTTCATGTGTTTATTGGCCATTTGTATATCTTCTTTGGAGAAAAGTCTATTCAGATCCTTTGTGCATTTTTTAATTGGGTTATTTATCTTTTTATTATAGAGAGTTCTTTATACAATCTAGATACAAATCCCTTATCAAATATATGATTCACAAATATTTTCTCCCATTCTTTGAGCTTTCACTTTTTTGGTAGTGTCCTTTGAAGGACAAGTTTTAAAAATTTTGATGAAGCCAAATTATCTATTTTTTCTTTTGTAGCCTGGGTTTTGGTGTCATATATAAGAATCCACTGCCAAATCCAAGGTGACAAGATTTTGTCCAATGTTTTCTTCTAAGAATTTAATAGTTTTAGCTCTTACGTTTAAGTTTCTTGATCTGTTTTGAGTTAATTTTTGTACATGAGGAATGTGAGGAGTACATACATTTTGTATGTAAAGAATATATACATTTTGTATGTAAGGGAAGTGTCCAACTTCATTCTTTTATATGTGACAATCCAGTTGTCCCAGCACTGTTTGTTGAAAAGTCTATTCTTTCCCCATTTCACCCTTGATTTTGGCACCCTTCTCTTGACACTCTTGTTGAAAACCAATTCACCATATACACACGGGTTTGGGGGTCTCAGTTCTATTTCATTGACCTACACATCTATCTTTTGCCGGTACCACACTGTCTTGATTACCGTTGTTTTGTGGTGTTTTGAAATTGGAAACTCTGAACCCTCCAACTTTGTTCTTCTTTTTCAAGATTGTTTTGACTATTCTGAGTCTCTTGAATTTCCACATGAATTTTAGGACAGTTTGTCAATTTCTGCAAAAAAGTGGCAGCTGGGATTCTGAGAAAGGTTGCATTGAATCTATAGTTCACTTTGGAGAAATACTGCCATTATAACAACATTAAATCTTCCTATCCAAGAACATGGGATGTATTTCCTTTTATCCAATCTTTTTTTTTTCCTTCTTCTCCCCAAAGCCCCCCAGTACATAGTTGTATATTCTAGTTGTGGGTCCTTCTGGTTGTGGCATGTGGGATGCTGCCTCAGCATGGCCTGATGAGTGGTGCCATGTCCACGCCCAGGATGTGAACTGGTGAAACCCTGGGCCACCGAAGTGGAGCGTGCGAACTTAACCACTCAGCCATGGGGCCGGCCCCAATCCAATCACTTTTAATGTACTAGAGGAACCATATGATGCAGATATGTCACTAGGAAAATGGAAATGATATTCCTTGGTTATCGGATAACAGAAGATTTTTATTTTACTTTCATACGTTTCTGTATTTTCCAAATTTCAACAAGTATACCTCTAAATAACCAAAAAGAAGTTATTTTTAAAGGAAAATATTCTTTAATAAAATATGCTTAAGTTAAAGTGTTTCATAAACATGGAATATGCTTGGAAGTAAAAATGCTTGAAAGATTTTTCAATATACATGAACATACCACTGTTTATTCTTGATCACTTACTCATCAGAATTTACTGATTGAATACTTTATGGCAAATACTGTGCTAGGTCCTGAGTGTACTGTTTTAAAAAAACAGATATGATTCCTGCCCTCATGAAGGCTACATCTAGTGGGAGAATGGGAAAGAGGCAAACAAAGTAGTAAACAGAAATGTAATTACAGGGCTGGCCCAGTGGCATAGTGGTTAAGTTCACATGCTCTGCTTTGGTGGCCCAGGGTTCACAGGGTCAGATCCCGGGCATGGACCTAGCACCACTCATCAAGCCACGCTGTGGAGGCATCTCACATAAAATAGAGGAAGAATGGCACAGATGGTAGCTCAGCCACAATCTTCCTCAAGCAAAAAGAGGAAGATTGGTAACAGATGTTAGCTCTCGGCCAGTCTTCCTCAGACACACGCAAAAAATGTAATTACAAGTTGTAAAGAGTACTTTGGAAGAAACCCATTGGTACTATGACGGGGAATAATAGTGAGGTAGAGCTAACCCACTTTGATATACTGGTCAGGGTAGCTCTCTCTATATACCAACATATAAGCTGAGGCTTCAGACTAGATATAAATGTAAGTGTTGGTTTTAGATATTTGTCAAAATGTTCAAGATAGTTTCTTAAACTGAAAGGTAAAAATAAGAAACTTTAAAATTCTGAAGGGAAATTAATTTCAACAAATAGAGTAATCCCACAATCTCTTATAACAGCACAAATAGGGCCCAAAAAAATTCAATGCCATTAAATGTGGGGTTAACTCATCATAAGGTTAATGACATGCAGAAAGCCTGCTGTGGTCCAACTGTGCAGGCCAAATCCTGTCCTGTCCAAGCCGTGGTTTGGCTCCATCTGACGGTAGCTGTCTGCTCCAGCTTAACTATGCATGGGGATGATTCTAGGTCCCTCTGAGCGCTAGGAGTTTCTGGGCAGAAGCAGAAGTTCCAGGAATCTCCAGTTAGCTGATGCCTTTTTTGTTAGCCTGATGGGGAAGGCTGAGCTGAGAGAATATTGAAGATTCAAAGCCCCACGTTTTACCTGCCTCTTCCTGAGATGGTGTACCCTGACATTTCCCCTCCTGGCCTCAGTCTATCTTCCACTTATCCTCCCTCCAAACATAAGATCTCCAGCCCACTCCTGTTTGAGAATGAGGGCTAGGCAAAGGACCAGAGTCAATACAGAGTTCACTGTGGGTTATCATGGGGGTCTTATTATATGTTTTGGTTGCTACTTGCTTACCCAATATTCATTCCCTGCTCTTAGTAACAGAACTCAGATGTTGTTTGGGAGGCAATGTGACCAACTGAATTATACGCTTCCTTGAGCTCTACTGCAAGTAGGCATGGTAAGGTGATGTACTTTGACCAACAAGACGTCAATTAAGGGATTTGGGAAAGCTCTGCTTTAAGGACATAGGCACCACTCTTTTCAGCTTCCTTTTACACCTTTCTCCCTAGAACCTGAAGATGGGGCTGGAGATAGAGCAATCATTTTAAGACCATGAGATAACCACCAGGATGAATGCTTTATGTGAAGAATAGTGATGCAGAAAGATAGAAGGAAGCCGGGCATTGTGGAACACCATTGTGGAACGGCTGCTCCAGCCTGGATGGACCACCTCCAGACTTCTAACTGAGAAAGTCAACTCTTATTTGACTACGGTTAGTTTTCTATTATATACAGCCAACTGAAATCCTAACAGCTACAGCTGTGTACCATGAGCATAAACTTAACATCTTTTAAAGAATCCAAGGTTTTTAAGGTTTTAATGTAGGAAGTCCAACTCTCATGTTTAATAAAAGAGAAAATTCACAGCACTCCACACCTTATCACCCAGTATAAAGTGGTTAGTAAAGGTCATTAAACAGGGGTAGCACAAAGGAGCGGCTTCCAAGAGGGAGTCATTTAATGCCACTTATCTTCATTAATCCCATTCCCCAAACCATACCAAATAAACATAAACTCCGGTAAAGCTGTGGTTGCTATGTAAACATATTTCTAGACAAGTTCCTTGGTCCCCCCTTTCAATAATAAGATTGCTATCCCTGATCTCCTCTAATATGGGAATTTTGTCACAGTATAAAATAACTTCCAGGGTAACTCTGCCCACAGTTAAAGTTATGGCTTAGGGTTTATTACTGCACATATTTTTCAACTTTCAAGCAGATACATTAAAGTGATGTGGCTCAAGGAACGATACAGTTTTTTCCAATTTGCCTCAGCAGGTTGCTACTCTAATCTGAAATCCCCTCTTTACCACCACCCCCTTACACTCAATGCCTCATCCTCCAAAACAAAGCCCTTGAATTATGCTTACAGAATTCATTATTCTTCAGGGTAGATACAGCTCCATTCAAAGTAATATGAGCATCTGTACAGAAAGTGTAGCTCAGACAAAGTAACATATTAATAGGCCCGATTAGAGGAAGGGAAGGAGAGAATTCTGCTGGTTTTCTATATGGACTCTGGCCCACGTGAAATTAAATTCTTTTTGCATCCTAATATGAAGAATGTAGATTGTTTTTATTATTGCAAATGAGATAATGCCCTTTCAAGTAGGAAAAATCCACAAAACTATATATATCAAAACTATATGTATCTAAACTATACAATGAAATTTTTTATCCCAGAACCAAAACAGGGAAACGCTTCCAGATAAAATACTATATGTAGCCAACTAGAGTTACATATTTTTTTCATTATAGAACAGAATTACTCCATAAAGTTTTCTGATATCTTTGTAATGTTTCCCAAAGAAACTTCAGAAAAGTAATAAAATTCAGCTAAGAATGATCATAACTGAGTCAAGAGTCCCAAATAAATGATTATTTTTCTAATTGTCAAATTCTTACATATCAAATCACTTGTTTCTGAAATCTTTTTAAAAACTTTTTGGAGAAAATTCCCCACTCTCTTTTTTTTTTCTCTAAATAGGCAGGGACAATCAGCAGGAGGCAGCTCGTGATTTTCAGAGAACTTGAGCATCACCAAGAGAAAGGCTAAAGAAACGTAACACACAACTTAGGCTGCCTACTTCCTTGAAGGCAATTCAAATTTCGGCGGGCGCGTAAGGTCTTCAGCGCCCTGTGGCAACCCCTCGGAGAAGGATACCGTAAAACATTACGATCGCCTTCTTCACCATCAGTGTCTGATAAGTGATAAAAATTTGGGCAGAAGTAGTTATTTTGCCAAGCTCTGAGACTTCAAGCCGCAACACCGCCCCTGTAGGGGATCTGGAAGCAAACACAGCGAGGGTTACGAGCGGTCGCGGAGGGGCGCCCCGAGACCCCTCTGGAGACTCATCTGGTTTGCTCCCGCGGTGGGGAGCAGGGTCTATTTTCAAGACTCACCTCTAAACCCCAGTTTGTGCCTGAGTGCTTTATTCCCCTCAGGCTAATACGTTTAAACTAGCTATGGGTGGCAAACTATGCCCATTCTTTGGGCTCCCAAGTTTGGCACGCAGAGGCTCTGTGGCACATGAAAGTTCTTCACAGCTTGTTTTCACGTCCAACTCTGTCTCTGAGAGCGCATCCCTATCCTGGTCCGGCCCCGGGGCTGTCACCGAGCAGCCGGACAGATCGCTGCCCGGTGCCACATCTTGACGGCCAGGAGCCCGAGGCTGCAGGGCAGCCCCTCCGACCTGGACAAGTGGCCCGCATTCGTCTCCCCACAGGCAGGAGCGCTCCGAGACCCGGGCAGGACTTGCATCCTAAAGAGATGTCTCCCAACACCCAGACAAAGACAGCGCTGGGAAAAGTTGGAACAACTGGCACCACGAGAAGGCGAGTAGATCAGCCCCTCGGTCTCGGTGGCCGAGCCGGCGACACGCTCTTACAGTCGCAGCCAACTTTTCCCGTAAGCTTCTGAGCAACTTGCTGGAAGTTGGGACGAGGAGGCATGGAAGGGGTCAAGGGCAGCGCGGAGAGGCTGGTCGCGCCCCAGCCGGTTTCGCGTACCTCCCCGAGTACCTGCTAATGTATCCGTCGCCGTCGCCGTCGCACGTCTGGAAGAGGCGCCGCATCCTCTCCTCCTCGCCGGTGCTGGACGTGTCGCTGCTGCTGCTGCCGCCACCGCCGCCGCCGCCGCCGCTGGCGCTCCCCGCCGCAGCCGCCGCCATCATGCGCCCGCTCCCTGCTCGGGAGGAGGAGGAGGACGCGCGGCAGGAGGAGGAATCCGTGAGGCGCAAAAGCTCTTCGCAGCCCCGAACCTGCCTGACAACCGAGCATGCCCAGTGGCCGCCGGGGCGCTCCGAGCGAGGGATTCCACCTCTCCGGGTTTTGCCCGGGCTGGGAAGATGGGCGCTCTGGAATAGCAGGAGTAGGCACCTTAGGGGAGAGGCAGAAGGGGAAGGTGTCTCGTGCAGTCAGGGAGCCAAGGGTGGCGACGGGGACGCGAGGGGAGGAAGAGAACACAGGAGGCCTCCGAGAAGGGTGTCAGCTCTGCGCATCGGACCACGACGCGGGCCACTGGGACTTGGGGATGCTTCAGGCAGAGCGCGGGTGTTCTCTCGGCAGAACTCTTCCAACTGCCAGGAGTCGTGGATTCCTTTTTCAGAAAAAAAAGATAAACGCTCCAGTTTTGCAGACTTAAAGCCGTGCTCGTGGTCCCACTCTGCGGGACTGAGTTCTGCACCCATAGTCCCAAATGAGACCCGGAATGGCTGGTCGTTTTATGCATTTTTAACACCTGTCAAGAAATCTGACCCTCCTTGGCTCCGACTGGTCTTCCACTCTATAGTGGGAACAGTCTGTGCTCCTGTGTAAGATTGTGCACGTTTGGTCCATTATTGGAAACAGCTCACTCTCCTGACCTGGCATCACTTGAATTTTCCCCAACAGCTTTAACAACATCAACAGCGAACAGAATAGATGGTCTTATTTGATCCACACAAGAAACCTGAAAAATGTCTTTATTGTCAATTTGGGATTTAGGAGGTGGGTAGCTACCTCATAGCGTGATTTTGGTTATAAAATAAAACGGTATAGAATGCACTTAGGACAATGCCTAGCACCTAGTAAGTGCTCTATAAATATTAGCTGCCACTATCCCCATTACAGATAAAAACACTGAGGCACCCAGACTTGCTCAAGGTTCCAGGCTCAGTAAGTGTTAAGGCAGAGGCAAGGCCAGGCAAGCGCTCTAAACCCCCAGAGCTGATCCCTTAAACACCACACTATCCTTCCACCATAGCAGAAAAGGAACCACAATGAACCAATTTGTGGTTGAGAGAATGACTCATTATTCTGTCCCAGACTTTCTGCCAGAGGTCTATAAAGTCCTGTGATGGTTTTAAAAAACATCTGCAGATTCTCTCGTCTGCAGAGTCTTGCTTCATCCAGAGGTGGAGTCTGTCGCCTCCCCTTGACCCTGAGTGGGCCTTTGTGATTGTCTGGACTCCTGAAACCAGGTTAGAAAAGACAATACAGATTCCACCTGGCTCTCTCAGTTGGGACACAGACCTTTGAAGTCCAGAAGTGACTTGAAAGAAGTTTGGCCACCCTGAAGCTGCCATGCTGGAGAGAACATGCAGAGACCATGTAAAGACAGAAAGAGAGGCCCAAGGAGCCTCAGCTGTTTGAGCTTTCCCAGCCCAGGTGCTAGACAAGTGACTGAGTGCTCCTTCAGATGATGCTTGCCCTAGACACGTGAGAGACTCTGAGCAAAAGCAGCGTGAGAGATTCTGCATAAAAGCTGTCTAGGTGAGCCCAGCCAACCCCCAGAAATACGTAACAATAATAAAAGGATTGTTTTTGTTTTAAGCCACTACATTTGGAGGTGATTTGTCATGCAGCAGTAGATAACTGGAACATGTCCCTATGTCTTGGGACTCTCTACCAGGTCATAAGGAAGGTGTCTCTGCCCTCTTCTCCCCTCTCTCCACCCTATCCACTCATTCCTACTTTAGATCTTTTTAATTCTGTAAGCTCCCAGTATTTCAGCGTACTTATAATCATATAATGAATAGGATGTTGTCCTAGAAAAATTTTGTCAATATAGTCAATCATATTTGCTTAAAAGATGCTACTAGCAACACAAATATTCCTGGCTACAATGGAACAAGGACCAATACCCAAGTTTCTAAAAATAAATAAATAAATATTTAAAAATCTTTATTCTAATTTTTCATAGAATAAAACTTTTGTTGTTGTCTGACAATACAGCCAGACAGGAGTTGTTACCCTCAAATCCTCCTGTAGACTTGATGGTCTGTGGGGAAAAAAAGCATTTTTCTAAATACAAAAATGTATGGAGAGTATGGAAACCCAAAGGATTTTCCAGGATTTGCGTAGATCTCTACATAACTACACTCCATATATACAGAAAGTGGAGTATAAATTCAGTCAATTACATTTCAAAGCAAGGAATGTTTTTCTCCTGAGAGAATACATGCACGACAGCTCTGGAAATTTAAATTTAAACCATCTTGAATTAAATCTGAGCACACAAAAAGTGGGTCTTGACAAATTTCCTAAACAACATTTGCTCATGCTTGGGTAACTCAGAAATGGCTGAACAGATAGGTTCAACCTTCCAGAAAAGAATTTGCTTCTGAGCTGATAAGAAGCATATGAAATTTCAGCTGAAAAGGTTACTAGAAGAAAGAGAAATTTGTAAGACATTGAAAATAGAGATGGCATGTGAATATAAAGATGATAAATGTAAAGCAGGAGCTTGGAATGAGAGCAATACCCAGGCCCATAAATCTAACAGTCCTGGTTATGTCATAATTTCAAAGGTTTTATGTATTTATCTGAGATGAGTACATAGCTCAACGTCGTTGTCCTTATCCAGTTTTTTTTCTTGTCAGATTCTTCTTGGTTATAATAACACTTCATATTTATGTACTACATTTCAAAATACGCTGTAGACATTATAAGATATGCTGTCTTATATGTCTAAAGGTACCAGTTAAAACAAATAAAACAATGGCAGCACTGTGCAAACTTGATTACCTGGTGCCTGCCCTTCCAAATTCTGTTTACCAAACTAGGACTACAAGCTGGAGTTGAAATGAGGACCCTTCTGGTGCGCTCTGCCCACCTTTCTCTCTCTAGGGCTCTCTCTGAGCCCGGCTGAGGTCCTATATCCCTCAAGAAAACTTCCTTCACCTACCCAGGTGGCACTGATCTCCTAGCGCTCTCCTAGCTTAAAACATACATTTTGAGAGCAGAATCAAATAGTTTAATGGTGATTTGCCTCCCCTACTCACCAATTATTTATTATTAAATGAGGTTGTAAATTGAGAGAAAACAGTGAGGTAGAGTTGAGGGAGCTCAACTAACTTTTACTGAGCCCTTATCACAAATCAGTCAGTTCTGATTTAAATGTTTAAATACTTTACCTCACTTAATGCTATCTAGTGGGGGAAAGTATTTATCATTGCTATTTATGGGGTGGGGGTTGGTGAGTGAGGGGAATTAAATCCAAAAAGTTTAGAGTAACATGCCTAAGTAAAGAGCTGGATTTGAACTCCTATCCACCTGTCAAGCCCATGTTCTTCACATTTACTTCATGTTGTCTTAATATCAGGCCAGTGCTATTTGTGTTAGCATTACTCTTTTTGAGAAACACTGAAAAGGGGTAACAATAATAAACTTTATATTTATATATTTGTTTCTTATATATTTATAATCATAAAGAGTCATCATGAGCTTTTATAATCTGTCCCAGTTTGGGTTCTCTGGGAGACCGCCTCCAAGACAGAGTTTCACATGCAGGATGCTTACTAGAGAGTGCCAGTGAAGGGAGCAGGATGGGACAGAGGGAGAAGTCATGCTGTGACACAGGCCCAGAGCACCCTTGTCTGACTTCACAGAAGCTCTGGAGCTAAAATGGCCTATATTAATTCCCTGTTACTGTTGTCACAATTTGCCACAAACTTAGTGACTTAAAACAAAACAAATTTATTAACTTACAGTTCTGGAGGTCAGAAATCAAAAATGAGGGGCCAGCCCCGTGGCCGAGTGGTTAAGTTTGCGCACTCTGCTTCGGCGGCCCAGGATTTCTGTGGTTCAGATCCTGGGCGGGGACATGGCACCGCTCATCGGGCCACGGTGAGGCGGCGTCCCACATGCCACACCTAGAAGGACCCACAACTAAAATATACAGCTATATACTGGGGGGATTTGGGGAGAAAAAAGCAGAAAAAAAAAAAAAGATTGGCAATGGTTGTTAGCTCAGGTGCCAATCTTTAAAAAAAAAAAAGAAATCAAAAATGAGTCTCACTGAGCTAAAATCAAGGTGTCAGCAAAACTGTGTTCCTTCTGGAGGCTCTATCAGGGAATCCATTTGCTTGTCTTTTCCACCTTCTAGAGGCTGTCTGCATTCCTTGACTCTTGGTTCTTTCCTCCATTGTCAAAGCCAGCTGAGTAGCATTTTCAAATCTCTCTGACTTGAACCCCTTATCTGCCTCCCTCTTACTCTTTAAAGAACCCCTCTGATTCTACTGGGCCCACCCAGATAATCTAGGATAATCTTTATTTTCAATTCAGCTGATTAGCAACCAGAATCTATCTGTTACCTTAATTCCCCTTTGCCATGTAACATAACATATTCATAGGTTCCAAGGATTAGGACGTGGATACCTTTAGAGGGTCAATTATTCTACCTACCACATAGTCCATTCAATTATCCTGTACTGAAATGAAAGGGCTGGGTTTTTACACCTCTGCCTCAATCAGTCATTGAATGTAGAGCCACATGCCATTGGATCCACAACCCGGAAACGTTGTGACCTTGGCAAGGTGACTTTCTGTAGCACAGTCAATTCCTGGTGAACTGACAGGTTGTCACAAGACAACCTTCTTAGTAGCTGGGCAGCACTCTTAGAAGCTAGGCAACAAGTCCTTTCTTGAAGGGAGAACTGGATGGAGCATTTCCATGTTCATCACTGGTCACTCCTTGAGCCATTGGATCCACTTCTTCATGTATGTTTGGGGAACATCTCCTCCAGGATTCTGCTGGCCCTCTCCTTCTGGGGGGATCTTTGAAGAGGAAATTTAGTGGGAAAAGTTACATTCCCCACCACTGCTGCAGGTCCTAGGGTCCCAAATGCTACTCATTGTCTCCCTCCTCCACTACCAAGTCTAGACTCCCTTTACCTCAGAGAGCCAGCCTAGGGGGTTTACTTGGTGTCACAACCAGATCCTCATCTCTGATTGCTACACTTGTTCATTTTCTGTTATAACTGGACAAGGGAGTATGAAGAGGTACCCATATAAATCACCTGTGTGCTAAAAATATTCCTTTTGCTCCTGTTATGTAACTGTAGCCTTGCCTCTCCTTGATGATTAGGGTCAATTGCCTCAGCCAAGATAGTGACTCTTCTTTTTGGCTGCTGATGTCTGTATCCCTTGGTGGAAGTGGTCTTCCATTGGAGAATAGGACTTCTAACCCTGCAGAGGTGAGAGCTTTGGGGACAGGGGGCACAAATTTCCCAAATGGATTGTGAGGAGTCAAGGTAAATGTGGTTACCCTGCTTCCACCCCTTGGTTTCTAGACCCATGTAGTCTTCCTACTGGAGATGCAGCACTATATGAAGTTTTTGATTCAAAGTATAGTTTGTGTCCTGGAGGATGGTTCACCATCATCACCTTCAAGCTGGCACTTCAGCTGTTCTTCCAGGAGGATGTTCTACTTCTCTTTTCAGCAGCTTCTTCGTGGTGCAGTATGTGAAATGACCAGTGAATCCCATGGTCATAGCCCATCCTGCACTTCAGGTAATGTGGTTTACCTCATTTGACACAATCTTATGTGGGATCCCATGTTAACAGATCAAATACTCTGTAAGCCCTTGGACAGTAATACTGGCTGAAGCCCTGCAGGTAGGAAAGGCAAACTCATGCCAGGAACATGTATCCAGTATGAGCATGAATCACTGGCCCTTTCAGAGTAGAAGTGGCCCAATGTAGTCAACCTGCCACCAAAAGGTCAATTGGTCTCCTCAAGGAATAGTGCTACATTGGGACCCAGCATTAGTCTCTGTTAATGGCAGGTTGGACATTTGGTAGCAGTAGCAGCAACATCAGCCTTGTTAAGTGGGTGCTTATGTTGTGGGGGCCATGCATAGCCTCCATTTCTGTCACCAAGTTACTTCATTTTATGCCCATAGTGCTGACACTGCAGTGGCTGATGGCAGGGGCTAGCTGGTGTCATCTGGCTGAGGCATTTTGTCTACTCTCTATACAAAGTAAATGACCACTTGAACCTCTGCTTATTGGGAGGATTGTCCCTTGTTACAGTTTTGGTTCTCAGGGAAGCATACCGGGAGACAGAATTTGTTGTGCAGGATATCTACTAAGGAATGTGCTGGAAAGGACTGTGGAAAAAAGAGAAAGGAAGCAAGATTGGACAGAGGGAGGAGTATAGCTTGGTATAGACCTGATAGCAATCTTAGTTGACCTGATAGGGAGCTCTGGAGCTAAAATGAGTTTTCAGAGTTGTCCTATGTTGGCCTGCGTGACTAGGCCTTTATATCTCTATCTTAGTCAGTCACAGGGTGTAGGCTGCTCTGAGAAGGTCAGTTGTGACTCTGGTCAAGGAGCTTCTTTGAGGCTGAGTCACTCCTTGAGCAGTTGATGGCTGAAGGCTGCCACTGATGGCATTCCTAGCTGCTGGAGCAATAAGTCCTTTCTTGAAGGGGGATTCAGTGGCACATCTTTATGTCCACACTGAATCAGATACCCTGAGTTCAAATCCTATCCATATTAATTACTTCCTGGGTGATCTTGGACAAATTACTTAATCTCTCTGAGTTTTGGTTGCTTCATCTGTAAAATGGGGGTTATAGTATTACTTATTTCTTGGGAATGTTGTGAAATTCAGGGACATAATTCATGTAAAGCACATTATACGAATCACTAGGAAGAGCCCAGTGAAACTGAGGTATTATTATTTTTTATTAGAGAGCTGGATCAGGCTATATATCATGATATTTCTGGGACCTTTACTGTTGGATATCTCATATCATCAGACATTCTCTTTTAAAATGTTTTACGTTTTTCTTTCTGGGTTCATATATAGGAGGTTAGCTATAGTATTTAGATTCAAATCTCTGGAAAAAGGGCCTGGTGTTTTCTTTGCACACACAGCACCTCTTGTATATAAGAGGCTTGCATTTCTTCTTGCAGCTAAAGGGTGTGGCAAACATAGTAGGGAATTCTGGAGTAGGCTGAGTGTGTGCCTGGCTCTGCGTCATCATCATCACTGTCACATTACCTCAGACGATGACTGGCTCTCCAACTCCCTCCACCCCAGCTATGATGGGTTTGATGGGTGTGAAGAGGAGCCTTCCTTCTGGCAGGTGGTCAATGTTGGTTGACTTTAAATAATCCCTCACTAAACATCATCTCTTAAAAGGAGCCTAGGTATCTTGGATTTAAACTGAGCAGCCATACTCTGTGAGGGGTCAAACTGGCCCCCAAAGAAGGAAATGGTGAAGCCAAGAGCCCCAAAGGGAAGAGTTCCAACTTAACATCTTATGCAAAGCCCTTGGGGCAGTGGTTTTCAAACTGCAGGTTGCAACTCATCAATGGATTGAAAAATCATTTTAGTGGATGGTGACCAGCTTTTTTTTTTTTCTAATGAGCTAGAGAAATAGAAAATAGAAAATATCTGAATGCATTAACCTAGTAGTCTTACATATAGTTTCAAAAAATTTTTTCATTTGTACATGTATGTATTTTTTCTGGAATACAATATAAAAATCGTGTGTATCTGGCTGAAATACACTACCTTAGGGGGACGATACATATAGCAAGAACAATTACCCTGACACTTTTAGCCCAGAAGTCTTACTTTTCTTTCTTTTCTTTTGATCGGGAATGGCTTGAGGCGTTTCTTTTATTCCTCTCCATTTTATTCACCTTCTATTCATCATACTTGGAGTGGTCAAGGAAGAATGCATTTTATTTCTGTTCCTCCTATGCCCCTCTCAGTTCCAAGTGGTGCCTGGGGTGGGCCAAGAAGCCTGGTCTGCTCTATTTCTCTCTCCTAGTAGGCAAAGCAGTCAAGAGTGAGCTAGGCTGCTGGGTTCAGGGAGAGAGTTGGAGCAAGCTTCTTTATCTGAGATGGGGGGAGCCAATGAAGAAATTACTGGAAATATCATTTGGATCCTCAAATCTAAGTTGCTAGGCAGAAATCTGGAGCCAATGTACAGAGGTAAACAATGTCAGAAACAAAGTTGGGGGAGGAAGGGTTGACCTCGCAGGGTCGAAATGGGAGGAAGAGACGTGAAAGAAAAGAATTCGCAAAATGAGGAACATCCACAGCAATGCTTCATGATTTGAAAATGAGAAAAGCTAAAAACATATAAGCTACTTCTTTATCTATAAATTTTCATATTATAAATGTGCCAAAAGGAGATGATAGGGCTGTGGGTTACATAGGTGTATCCATTTCCAAACTATATAGCTACAAATTGTGCACCTCAGTATATATACATTTTACTTTAAAAAATTATAATAATTGAGTAAGAGTGGGAAGTGTGTAGAGATACAGATGGATCAAGAATGGGAGATTGTTGAGGTTGGGCATTGGGTACATGGGGATTCATTATACTATTCTGTTTACTTTATATTTGAAGTTTTCCACAATACGAACCGGAAAAAAATGTTTCAAAATGCCTTAAATGCTCTTCCATGTTATTAATCCATCCAAGAGCTGATATTATCTTTTCCCCTGTAATCTCAAACCAACACGGAAGCAACAAATGGGCTACACTGTCTCCACATTCTTGGCTGTTTGGAACAGCCACATCCTGAAGCCTCAATAGACCAAGCTCTCCAGGAGAGGCTTATCTACCATAGCCACACTGGGCAATCAGAAGGGAGCTAAGAGACAGAGATGGTGGCTTTGTGTGTAAAAGACTTATTAAATCCAGCATTTCTTCATTGACCTCACAGATCTCTCTAATGTCACCTTTCCAGTAGCCTGTGAGGGTCCCAGGAGATTTGTGTTTGTTATTTCAGTTGTTGTTGATAATTAAGGAGGCAATGAGACCTGTACCTACCTAGAAAATGCCTGACGTTGTGAATTATGAATAGAGAAGATGAAATGGCAACAGCTGGCAATTCAACATGTGTGGTTTGCTGTAACAGGAAGCCACAAACTAATCTTGGAGGCCCAACACAGCGTGAAGGCTGTAGAACTGCTTGTTCAAGGCTAAGAAGTTAAAGGCTTGCTGTGAGGAAATGGCCCCCTCATCCACCTCCTCATTAACAGGTCCAGAGTGAGGGTGTGCTGCCAGAGGCTGATCTTGATGTCTAGTGATATGAGGCAGAACTGGAGCCCCGGCATGAGACAGTGTAGTAGAAAGGTATTCTAGTCTTGGATCTTCAAGTAACTATACAGCTAACCTATACTTTTATTTCCTCATCTGTAAAATGATCCAGCTGAATTCCAAAGGTCCCTTTTATTTCTAAAATACCATTATATATTTGCCTTAGTTAAAGTTTCACTCACCTATTGCATTGCAAATTATCAATTCGGCAGAATTGTCCTCTCCTCATATGTTACCAAATTCTTGACAAGGGTCAGTCTCAAAGCAGAGAGAGTAGTAACTGCTTCTATGTTGTGATTTAGGGCATAAAGAGATGGAATCCCAAGTTTGCAAACTTCTCACTAGCTATATATTTCCTGAAATTACACTTGAAGAGATTTGTTTCTTTGCATTTTGGAGGTTCATCTTTAAGGTTCATTTTTTTTTATTGAGTTATTGATAGGTTACAATCTTGTGAAATTTCAGTTGTACATTAATGTTTGTCAGTCATGTTGTAGGTGCACCACTTCACCCTTTGTGCCCACCCCCCACCCCACCTTTCCCCTGGTATCCACTAAACTGTTCTTAGTCCATAATTTTAAATTCCTCATATGAGTGGAGTCATACACAGATTATCCTTCTCTCGCTGGCTTATTTCACTTAACATAATTCTCTCAAGGTCCATCCATCTTATTGCAAATGGAATGATTTTGTTCTGTTTTGCAGCTGAGTAGTATTCCATTGTATATATGTACCACATCTTTATCCATTCGCCTGTTGCTGGACACTTAGGTTGCTTCCACGTCTTGGTTATGGTAAACAGTGCTGCAATAAACATTGGGGTGCATAGGACTTTTGGGATTGCTGACTTCAAGCTCCTTGGATAAATACCCAGTAGTGGGATGGCTGGATCGTATGGTAGTTCTATTTTTAATTTTTTGAGGAATCTCCATACTGTTTTCCATAGTGGCTGCATCAGTTTGCATTCCCACCAGCAGTGTATGAGGGTTCCTTTTTCTCCGCAACCTCGCCAACATTTGTTGCTATTAGTTTTAGATATTTTTGTCATTCTAACGGGTATAAGGTGATATCTTAGTGTAGTTTTGATTTGCATTTCCCTGATGATCAGCGATGATGAGCATCTTTTCATGTGCCTATTGGCCATCAGTATATCTTCTTTGGAGAAATGTCTGTTCATGTCTCCAGCCCATTTTTTCATTGGGTTGTTTGATGTTTTGTTGTTGAGTTGCGAGAGTTCTTTATATATTATGGATATTAAGCCTTTGTCAGATATATGACTTGCAAATATTTTTTCCCAGTTAGTGGGTTGTTGTTTTTGTTTCAATCCTGTTTTCATTTGCCTTGAAGAAGCTCTTTAATCTGATGAAGTCCCATTTGTTTATTCTTTCTATTGTTTCCCTTCTCTGAGAAGGCATGGTGTCCGAAAAGATCCTTTTAATACTGATGTCAAAGAGTGTACTGCCTACGTTTTCTTCCAGAAGCCTTATGGTTTCAGGTCTCACCTTTAGGTCTTTGATCCATTTTGAGTTTATTTTGGTGAATGGTGAAAAAGAATGGTCAATTTTCATTCTTTTACATGTGGCTTTCCAGTTTACCCAGCACCATTTGTTGAAAAGACTTTCTTTTCTCCATTGTATACCCTCAGCTCCCTTGCCAAAGATAAGGTGTCCATAGATGTGTGGTTTTATTTCTGGGCTTTCAATTCTGTTCCATTGATCTGTGCACCTGTTTTTGTACCAGTACCATGCTGTTTTGATTACTGTAGCTTTGTAGTATGTTTTGAAGTCAGGGATTGTGATGCCTCCCATTTTGTTCTTTTTTCTCAGGATTGCTTTAGAAATTCGGGGTCTTTTGTTGCCCCATATGAATTTTAGGATTCTTTGTTCTAAATCTGTAAAGAATGTCATTGGGATTCTGATTGGGATGGCGTTGAATCTGTAGATTGCTTTAGGTAGAACGGACATTTTAACTATGTTTGTTCTTCCAATCCATGTGCATGGAATGTCTTTCCATCTCCTTATGTCGTCATCCAATTCTCTCAGAAAGGCCTTGTAATTTTCATTATATAGGTCCTTCACTTCCTTAGTTATATTTACCCCAAGGTATTTTATTCTTTTTGTTGCGATTGTGAATGATATTGTATTCTTGAGTTCTTTTTCTGTTGGTTCATTACTGGAGTATAGAAATGCTACTGATTTATGCAAATTGATTTTATACCCTGCAACTTTGCTGTAGTTGTTGATTACTTCTAAGAGTTTTCCAATGGATTCTTTGGGGTTTTCTATATATAAGATCATGTCGTCTGCAAACAGCGAGAGTTTCACTTCTTCCCTCCCTATTTGGATTCCTTTTATTCCTTTTTCTTGCCTGATTGCTCTGGCCAGGACCTCCAGTACTATGTTAAATAAGAGTGGTGATAGAGGGCATCCTTATCTCGTTCCTGTTTTCATTGGGATGGGGTTCAGTTTTTGCCCATTGAGTATGATGTTGGCTATGGGTTTGTCGTATATGGCCTTTAAGGTTCATTCTTAAGGTTCATATTTGTATTTGAGGAGGTTCCCTTATTAAAATGGAAATGCTCCTGGAAGACTACTCAGTCCTTAGCACAGATTTCAAACTTTGTGCAAATAGTCCATTAGATTGGTCTTGTGGGCAGGAGGAGAGGATGGAACTGGGGAAGAGTGTGAAGACACTGATGTGAATCCAGTGCACTGTCTGGGCTCTACCACCCTGAGTGATGGACCAATTGTTATAGGAAAGGAAATATGAAAAGATTAGGTTAGGGGATGGTATGGGGAGACCTGAATCAGTTGGAGTCCACACAAATTTTAGCACATGACTCTAAAGTCCCCTACATTTCTGTCATGGACTTAATATTCATATCCCTTCCCAAATTCACATGTTGAAGCTCTAACCCCCAATATGAATGTATTTGGAGACGGGGCTTTTGAGGAGTAATTAGGGTTAAATGAGGCTCTGAGTGTGGGGTAATCATGATGGGATTAGTGCTCTTCTAAGAGGAGACATGAAAGAGATTGCTCTCTCTCTCCACACACACATATACACACACACCGAGGAAAGACCATGTGAGTACACAGCAAGAAGGTGGCCTGTGCAAGCCAGAAAGAGAGCTCTCACCAGAACCTACCTCTGGATGTTAATCTTGGACTTTACAGCCAGAAATAAATTTCTGACGTTTGCGCCACCCAGTCTGTAATACTTTGTCATGGCAACTGGAGCTAAGACAATCTCCTTTTAATCACATGGCTCTCTTCCCTTCCAGTGTTAGCCATGAGTCAATTTGCCAAATTAGGCATGAAAGAAATGTCCCCAAAACATCTGGCAAGGGAATATTCTTAAATATTATTCCTATCCCAGAGGTTACCAGGGTGGTCTTTCTTCATGTGCTGTTGCTGAAGTTGACTACTTTCGGTTGAAGTTGACTACTTTTGGATGATCCATTCAAACAAGGTGATAGCATTTCCTAAAGGAGCACTTCTTTTTTAACCTGTCCCACATGTGAAGTTAGATTTACTAACTTGATACGTATTGGAGCTGGAAAGACTTTTACTGATTTTTAAAAAATTATCAACATTTTCAAACATGCTGCAAAGTAAAAACAATAATACAAAGAGCACCCACATCCTTATCACCCAGATTCAGTGATTACCAGGATTTTGCTTGTGAAGATTTTAAAGAAAAATATCAGTGAGAGGCAAAGTATTATATTTACAAATACTACATGTGCCATGGAGAAAAACAATCATTATTTTGTGGGGTGTAATATGCTGTCAAGCTATAGAAAATGCATCTAATCATTCTTCAACTAGAATGTAAGGGTAAATCTGGCCTAAACTTTAAAAGCTGCATTCTTTAATAAAATGGAAACATTAAATATTCAGCAACAAACCATTTGTCTTTCAGTGGGTTTTGATGTTTTCTTCTCTTCAAAGGGCCCCAGGAGGAGGTTCCCAGGAGAGGGCTCCATGAATGGCCAGACTCTCCCTCTTCATATCTGAGCTCTTCTTAACAGTCTCCTGAGAGAGAAACCTAGAAAAGTCATTCTCCTCACCTTACTACATGCTCCGATAGATTCTCATTTGAGTCTTTTTACAATCACAGTTAAATCCTTAAAGTGTCACCATTTCTACACTTGGTTTTTACAGCCTACTCTTGGCTGGCATCCTAACAGCATCATTTCCTTAAAATTCTACAAGGACATATGCCAGCTAACATATTTATGTTACTTCTATCTTCAAAACGGTTTAGTGGTTCCACTTTCCAGGGAAGTAAATGTCCTCTGCTACCAGACCACAGACTAGACTCACATTGATCACCTTAGGTCGCCACTTTCTTTCTTGCTTCCATCAACCTGCCTCTCCATGTTCCCAATGAGTGGTCTTCAGGTTTGTGAACTGGTGCATTTTCTCCTACACCACTCCTTTGCTTAGAAAGTTCTTTCCTGTGAGCTTTTCTAAACCTCTTTTCCCCTTTTACTGTACGTCTCTTTAAAATTACATCTACTTGAAAGAACAAACAAACCTAGCAAGACTGCCTGGAAGAAATGTTTTTCCTCCTTCCCTCAGTCACCCTCAGCATGAGATAGCAAGTACTTGATAACTTACACAATGCATTTGCTGACCTATTGTGTTCACACTTCGGGGCTGAGCTTTAGCTTTTGAGAGATGGTTTTAGAGTGTTCTGAAGGTTTTTGAGGAACGTCCTGTAAAAATATTCATTTAAATTTTAACTCCAAGATCTGAGAGACTAAATCTATTTAAATTTTCTCTATGAGTGCTGAATAAATTAGTTTTTGATGTCTTGAGTAATGGTTAGGATATTGTATGATGACATGATAGTGGGTAAGAAAAAGAGGAGGAATACAAACTAGTTGATAGCACTTCCAGAGAGTCTATTTTCATGAGTTTTAAATAGAAGCACTGCCTTCATGAACCCAACAACTGTCATCTCAACCTTCACTATGATTACTGCTATTATTACAGGAGTTCAGTTGTATGTTAAAATCAATGACGTTCAAGAAGTGGGACCTAAAGCAAAAGACAGCTTTCTAGTACCACCTTGTGGCTAACCTATTAATATACATTGTAAGCTGATTACTACGTAGAAAGGTAGATAGACACATGTACGAAGTATTAGTGAAATATGCATTTTTGATGAATACATAATTATATATGTAAAAAATTATAGAGCTGAAAGGAATTTTACGATTACTTAAACCTCAAGTAGGATAAATTTCATCCCACAGATTCAGATATGTAAGACAATTTCTCTGTAATTAACTTACTCTCAGTTAATTCTGGGGCCCCCTAGTCCACCTTTAGGCGTGCTCCAAATTCTGGAGGACTTAAGGGGCGTAAAGGCATCAGCAAGAGCGGGAAGGGGTTTCTGATCCTTGGTCATCAAACAACATAAGTAACTTCTGAATCTTTTGTTGCTTGTTCCCAGCTGCAAGATGCCTTCAGGTCTGGTGTATTTCTGCCAATTCTGGACTCTTCTTGGGTACCAGGGATCCTCTGCTGCTCTAGGTCACACTGTGCCCTACCTGTCTAGATGCATCACATCACCATTCCTTCCTGGGCTGCCTCTCTGGGGCCCCACTTGGTAAAGCAGCACATGTCATTCTGGTCTAGGATCTCCCAAACCATCCGGAATTTTTTATGTATTTTCTCTAGGAGTGCAGGGCTCAGGATTCCTCTTACTGAGTCACTGGCATGTTAGTACATGACTTCTTCCTCCCCTACGTCTCCCTATTTCTCCCATCCTCTGGCCCCTAGCAACTACCTTTCTACTCTCTGTTTCAATGAGTTTGACCTTTTGTTTTACATTCCACATCTAAGTGATGCCATGCAGTATTTGTCTTTGTCTGGCTTACTCAGTATAATGCCCTCAAGTTCTGTCCATGTTGTTGTAAATGACAGAATTTCCTTTTTTTTTAAGGGTGAATAATATTCCATTATGTGTGTGTGTGTGTGTATGTGTACACCACATTTTCTTGATACATTCATTTGTTGACGGACAGTTAGATTGTTGGCTATTGTGAATAATGTTGCAAGGAACATGGGAGTACAGATATCTCTTTGAGGTAATGGTTTTATTTCCTTTGGATATATACCCATAAGAGGGATTGTTGCATCATATGGTAGTTGTATTTTTAATTATTTTGAGAAACTTCTGTACAGTTTTCCATAGTGGCTGTTACCAGGTTTCCTTACCACCATTCACATACCTATTGGCCATTTGTATATCTTGTTTGGAAAAATGTCTATATCAGATCTTTGTCCATATTTTAATTGGATTATTTGTTTTTTTGCTACTGAGTTGTATGAGTTTCTTATATATTTTGGATATTAACCCCTTGTGGGATACGTGGTTTGCAAATGCTTTCTCTCATTCCGTAGGCTGCCTTTTCGTTTTGTTGATTGTTTCCTTTGCAGAGCATAAGGTTTTTAATTTGATGTAGTCCTGCTTGTTTATTTCTGCTTTTGTTACCTTTGGTTTTGGTGTCAAATCCAAAAAATCATTGCCAAGACCAATGTCAAGGAGCTTACTCCCTTTGTTTTCTTCTAGGAGTTTTACAGTTTTAGGTCTTACATTCAAGTCTTTAATCCATTTTGAGTTGATTTTTGTGTATGGTGTAAGATAGAGGTCCAGTTTCATTCTTTTGCATGTGGCTATCCAGTTTTCCCAACACCATTATTCATTCAATTATTTATTAATATAACTGTAGGCTGGTGGATGTTTATTTTATTCTATGGGTGATAATCCAATACTATCATTATTCTGTTATTCAAATTGTGCCAGCATTAGCTCTTAGGAAGGAGTTCCTTGAGGTTGGCTCCTGTGTTCTTTTGGTAAGCCTGTATCCTATTTTGAGCAATTTCTTTCTTTCTGAGTCATCAAGATGTTTCAGGCTCATCTCGTTTTGTCCTGTCCCAGACCTGGAGTCAATCTTTTCTCTAGGGAGCCCTAGTTCCTTTTACTGGAGAATAGTGTTTAGAAAGTAGGATGTGGGTGCTAGGTATACTTAACGATACTGAGGTGTCATTGCCTCTAGACCCTCCCTGTATTTATACTCATATATACTTACACATTTATTTTTACTTCTTTATCTATCCATCTGTATATATATATTAAAAGCTATTATTTCATACTGAAGCTGCTAATTCCAGTCAAATACCACAGAGCTCATTCTGGCTTTCCCTCTTTCCTTTTTTGTAATTCCTTCCTCCAACATCTGACTGCAGACCAGAGAAGAGGGAGAATCACAGGAGGGGTACTGTAAATCATTTCTTTCCACATTCCATAGGTCAAAGCTTAGCCATATGGCTTCACAATTTCAAGGTAAAAATAAAGACAGAAATGTAGAGGAATATGGAAGAATGTGGTCTAGTGTGCTAAGAAAGAGGAGGAGAAACATGAAAATTTATGAGCACTAGCGTTCTTTACCATACCCAGGGGATGCAAATATCATTTTCTATGTGTGCCATCAGGTGAAAAAGTTTGGGAAGTACTAATAAGAGAGACTAAATGATATGTAAAAATTAAGGAGCAGCTAGATTTCTTCCAATGAAATTATATTATCTACTTAGGGCTAAACATAACTTTATTATTTTTATTTGGAAATATTTTTGATATGTAAACAATGAAATCAATGAGAAAACACCAAAACTTAAATGTGGTAAGTGGATTTAAGGTTTCAATTCAGAACACATTTTTCCACCTCAATCTCTAAGACAAATAAAAATCTGAGTTTTTATATACGTATGTCTGTTTATTGGGCTGGGTTTTTGGTTTTTAGTTTGCAAATTGTCATCATTTGAAACTCTGACATCTTGTTAAGCACTGTAAAAAGGTGACTCACTAACATGGTGGGGATGACAATTACTCTTTAACTGATACTGAGCTGCCAATTCAAATTCTATATGGATGTACTGGGAGTTGTATGCTCTTTTCTGCTTCAGTGAAGGAGACAATTGTTCTCTGTGGCTTTCTGATTTCTTATAAAATCTGTAATGTATGCTCTGGGAATTAGGATATTCTATCCTCAAAGATAGTTATTCTTCCTCTTTTAATGTAACTGTATCGCTGATGTTTTCTTGTGGGAAATCAGACATATTTACTTTAGATAAATTAATTATCTGAGCTAAACAAACCTGAGAGTTAGTATCTTGCGTAACAGAATATTTAATTAATACAGAATACTTGATCATGCAAATTGGGCTGGAATTACATTTAAATTTAAAACAAAAGCTCACATAACAGCTCTGTCTATCCAGAGGTCCCAGGATGACTCTAAAGGAAGAAAAAGGGTATTTATGCCTTATGATATTATGTAGGAAAAAATACTACTAGACTCAAAGTCTCATAGGAGACTTTTTTTTAAAGAACAAATTTATTAAGGTATAATTGACATACAATAGCACATATTTATAGTTTACAATGTGAAAAGTTTTGATAAACATATATACATGTGAAACCATCACCAAAATCAAGGTAATGAACATATACACCCCCCAAAGCTTCCTCATGGCCCTTTGAAATTCCTTCCTCTGCACCTTATCCCTAGGCAACCACGGATCTGCTTCCTGTCACTATAGATTTGTCTGCACTTTCTAGAGTTTTACATAAATAGAATTATACAGTATGTACTCTCTTTGTCCCACTTCCTTCATTCAGCATAATTATTTTGAGTTTCAACCATGTTGCTGTGTGTAACAATAGTTCATTCTTTTTATAGTTGAGTAGTATTCCATTATATGCACATATCACCATTTGCTTATCCATTCCCTTGCTGAGGGACATTTGGATTCTTTCCAGAGAATCCAAATGAAGGCTGTCACAAATAAAGCTGCTGTGAACATTTGTGCTCTAGTCTTTGTATGGACATATGCTTCCATTTTTCTTGGGTAAGTGCCTAGGAATCAAATAGCTGGACTTTATGGTAACTGTGTTTTACCTTTTTAAAATTTTATTTTATTGAAATCAAATTGAAATTGAAATTGAAAAGTGTGTTTTACTTTTTAAAGAAACTGCCACATCTTTTCCAAAGTGATTTCTTTCCCATCAATAGTATGTGAGAATTCCAGTTCCTTTGCTTCCTCTTCAATATTTGGTAAAATCAGTTAATTTTAGACATCCTAATAGGTATGTAGTAGTATCTCTTTGTGGATTGTATTTGCATTCTTCTAATGACTAATGATATTTAGCATCTTTGCTTATTTGCCATCCATATATCTTCTTTGGTAAAGTGCCTGTTTAATTTTGGCCAATTTAAAAAACTGGGTTGTTTCTTTTCTTATTATAATGTTTGAAAGATATTTATATATACTGGACATGTGTTTTGTCAGATATATGATTTGAAAATATTTTCTCCCAGTCTGTGCTTTGCCTTTTCATTCTTTTAATAATGTCTTTCAAATAGCAAAATTGTTAACTTTGAAGAAATCCAATTTATCAATTCTTTTCTTTTATGGTTTGTGTTTTTGGTAGTATATCTAAAAAATCTTTGTCTAACCTAAGATCACAAAGATTTTCTCTTATGTTTTATTCCACAAGTTTTATAGTTTTATTGCTTATATTCAGGTAAGGACTATAACCCAATTTGAGTCAATTTTTGTGTATGGGTTAAGGTACGGTTTGGGGTTATTTTTAAATTTTTATTTGCATTTGACCATTCTGTCACCAGCAGTGGACTCTAACTTTTTTTTCCTGTCTAGTGTAACCTAAATTCTCTTGTCTTGTTAGAAGGTGTAGATATTCCTTTCTCTAATGTCTTTGAATCTTGAGGTTGTTGGTTTCAGCTATGTTCCAGGAAGAAGATCTAAATGCCAACTGCCCTGAACCCAACTGCTCTGAGCAGGACCAGACCGATCCAGAGTGCAACCACAAGAGTGACACCCGCAGAGATGGGTGGAATGTTATACTAAAGCAACCCGACTTCATTAATGTCGTAAATTCTCCTCCTCTTGGAAGGGCAAAGTAGCCATTTTTAGATCATGCAATATATGTAAAAACATGTTTTCAAACCACTTATGTGCAAACTTATGCCCGCCTCTACATGCAATGATGAAACTTCCCCTTTTGAATATTCATTCCCTACCACAAATAAAAGACAACCACTCTCCTTGCCACAGCTCTGTGAAGTGATTCCCTGTGGTCTCCATTTTATTTGCTGCATGCTGTGAATAAAATTGTGCTTTGTGTCACAACTACTTCTGGTGTAGGTTTTGATTTAACTCACCAAGGAGCAGATTCACTTTGGTCCAGTAACAATTCAATTGTTCTATCACCATATTTTGAAAAAAGCCATCCATCTCCACTGAATTGTCTTTTTACCTTTATTGAAAGTCTGTTGTCCAAATATATATAGGTCTGTTTCTGGACTGTCTATTCCATACCAATTATCTGTTTGTCTACCTTTATGTCAGTACAACACTGTCTTGTTGAATGTAGCTTTATAATAAGTTTTTAAATCAGGTAGTATTAGTTCTCAAGCTTTTTTTCTATTTTAAAGTTGTTTTGGCTATTTTAGTGCATTTCCATATGAAGCATCAGCTTGTTAATGTTTTAGAAAACATTGTGCTGTGATTTTAATTGGGATTATGCTGACTTTATAGACTGATGTAAGGAAAATTGATATTTTAACACTTTGGAGTCTTCTGATTCCTGAACACAGTATATCTTTACATTTATGTAGGTCTTTAATTTTTTTAAGCTGTGTTCTCTTGTAGTTTTTGGTTTTTAAAATCAATTAGAATAAGATAATTCATTTTCTTTGTTATACATGTTTTGCTAGTAATTTGCAGCTAATTACAGCAAAAAAGTGAGGTCAACCTGAAAGTGACACATATCACTTCAACTCACTACTCGTTGGCGAGAACTAATCATATGTTCCCACCCAACTGTAAGGGAGCCAGGAAGTACAATTCTGCTACATACCTGGAAAGGAAGGAAACTAGAAATATTTGGTGAACATCACTGTTGACTACCATAATATCCTTGGTTGTTACCCATCAGCCATTCCCCATCCCTTATAGCTTGCTAAGGGGACCCCAGTTTTTTTCACTCTCTTCTAGGTGACTATCTGCTTTAGGAAAGACCAGACCTTTCACAGTAATCCCATTCCTCTTTACTGGTTATTGGGTTAGCCATGTTCTGGCTAGGATACATAAGGATGTCTATTTCTGGGACTTCTGGGAAACTTTTTCTCTCTCTCAAAAAGGGATATCAGACAGGGGCACTTATCTTTCTTGCCTTTATCTGATGCTGTCTGATGATGTGCTTCCTTGTTGCTGAAACTAAGAGGGAGTGGCAAACACTCCAAGGCTGGCAGAGTGGTAGGCTGGACAGATTCTGGAAGACTGAGGGCACTGGCGTACAATGCTGAAACAATCAACCCTAGAATCACCCTACTTCTAGACCTCTTGCTATATGAGATGATAAATGTCCTTATTTTGGACCTTTTCTGCTTGGAATTTCTAATTGTACCATCTAATTGGTACTGAATGCTAAAGAGGAGCCAGGAATTGTGCTAAGCGCTTCATCTGCATAAAGGTAATACAATCTAATTTAATCCCCATAATAACACTGTGATGTAGTTGTGTTTATCATATACATTTTATGGATGGGGAAATTAAAGCATAAGGAAGTTAAATCCTTGCACAAGACCACACAACTATAAAGTGGTAAAAACGAAGATTAGAACTTCAGGCCTTTCTGACACTAAAGACAACTCGAAATCATTTGTAAATATTTTATATCTTCCCTACGTCTAATTTTTCTCTGAAGCATACGTAAAAGGTAGAATTGCAGTGTTTCACTCTAAGCATCTACAAATTTCCAGGGGTACACAAAAATATTAGATAACGTAGAATCTGATTAACCTTATAATTTACTGCTATGTAACTTTAGGCAAGTATTCTCTTTTATTTCAGTGAACATGTTCCATATCCTCACTAGGTACCAGAAATACAAACATTTAGACATTTATCCAAAGAGAATGGCAAGAAGGAAAAAAGAAGCAAAACATTAAATCAATGCTTAAACATTAAATCAACAATTCTATAAAATGAGTATTAAATATATCCATTTGCAGATGGGAAACTTGAGGCTCAAAAGGCAAAGTAGTCAAGCCACAAAGCTAATAAATGATGGAATCGATAAGTGGTGGAATTATGAAGTTACAGAGTGAGATTGAAAGCAATATTTGTCTGACTCTGTGTAAAATATTTTCAGTTTTACTGCAATATATTTAGTGCATCCAGATATTATCTACTATGTTTTGTCCTGAAATGAAGCTAGGCTTCATGATCAGCTGGTCCTGGTTTCCATTCTTACTTCATTAATTACTGTGACAATTAATAAAGGGAAACCTCATTTAAAATGAAGACAGGAGGCCAGAAGGGGGAACTCCTTTACAGTGCCACCGGAGGTCAACTGCAGGAAAGATAGTCAATTACAGACCCCATCAGAAAGAAGTCATCAACTGGAAGGAATAGTCAATTACAGGAAGAAATGTGCATTGCGTCCCAAACAGAAATCTCCCAGCTCAGCAACTCAGCCAGTGAGAAGCCATCACCACCCTAAACTCTTGCTTTTCTCCGATCACCTTCCTTCAAGGCCACTCCTCCCAATTTTTTCCTTTTTCTCTATGAAATAACGTTCTTCTCCTTTGATTGTTGAGTTTGGCTATGGTCTGCCATAGCATACACATCCCAAATTGAAATTCTTCAGCTATTCCTGAATAAACTCATTTTGCTGGCAAAATAATTGCCTCTTTTATTTTTAAGGTTGACATTACCAATATCATGGCCTTGGGCCAGTTTTTAACCTTATGCAGCCTGTTTCCTCATTCGTATCACAAGGTAATATAACTGCTTCATATGGCTTTGTGAAGATTGGGAAAATAAAGACAGTGCTCCTGGGCACTTAATAAATGACAGGCATTATTATTGCACAGCTAAGGAAATTAGGATACATAGAGATCAAAGTAGTGATAAATGTTCACCCAGTTCACTGGTAACCATGCCAGGACCAGAATGTAGAACCTATTTCTGCTTATCCAGAACTCTTTCTAGCAGCCAACCAAGGAGACGAGGACGTTAAGGATTATGAAGAAAGTTTTTGGAGGGTAGAGACAACCAATCCTAATTCCAGATTCTAAAATACGGTCCACTGATAAAATGTTTATTGTGTGCCTATTCAGTTCTAGCTGCTGATGAGACAGTGACAAAAAGATCAACAAGATTCCTGTTCTTAAGGAGCTTATATATATTCTAGGAAGAGCAAGTAGTAAATAAATAAACAAAATAATTTCAAACAGAGGTAAATTATAACAGATTGATGTGGGAGAGCCTGTCTAGGTAAGGGATGGAATCCTGCCTTAAATGATGAGAAAGAGGCATCCATATAAAGTACTGGGAGGAAAATTGTCCAGTGTTGGAGGAAACTGTGCAAATGGAAAGTTCTGCTGATGGTAGTGTCACCGAACCTGAAGTGAGTTCGCTCACCCGTTGCGCAGCAAGCCAATCTCTGACACCGGGGGTGGTGGAAGAAAGTAGGAACTTTATTTTTGCACAGCGCTGAGCAAGGAGAGAGGGCAGCTAACGCTGAAATCCCAAACTCTCTGAAAAGCTAAACGGAAGGGTTTTTATTTGGGGCTTTAGGTAGGGGAGGGGGAGCATATGGCCTTGTTGGTCGGAGCTTTCCCACCAGCCTGTCTTTGGCCTTGAGACACTTGCAGAGAGGAGGGAGCTCTTGACCTTGCTAGTCAGCAGCTTTCCCACCAGCCCGTATCTCTTTGTGGGGAGGAGATGGTCTAGGTGCGTGTCCTTGATGGTGTCTGTCTCCATGGAGGATAGTGGATTCTGGAGGCAGGAAGCCAGAGAATAAGCAGGGAATGAGTGTTTTGGTTTTAACCCCATATATGCTGGGTTTAATGTGGGGAAACTGATACCAGGGTCGGTATCAGTAGTGAGCTTGGTGTGTTCAAGGGAGAGAAAGAAATAAGTGCATTTGAGCACTGTTGAAACAGTAAACAGACATTGATGATTAGGCACCTAGTAACTAAAGTATTTTTTCTTTTTTGCAGTTAGTGATTATAGCTTTCAGTTGTTCAGCTGCCCACTGTTAACTGTGCTGTTTAGGCAATACGCTGACTCCCACTAGTTTCCTATAGATAACATCTCCCTGGCGCCTGATTCATCCTGGCAATGGGTGTTCGAGCTGTTTTTCAGGAATTAGGATCCGCTTGTTCAGATCAGGCTGATTGAGACCACCAACCCATCAACTGGGCCCACGCAGATGCCTGACAAGTGACCTTTTGATGTCAAGAGGCTAAAGACTCCACCCTCAGATCATGCTAATGTCACCATTTCGTGAACATGCCTACTATGAAGAGGCATGAAGTTTGAATACACTTGTGCAGATAATCCATTACCTCACCTCCAATCATCTATCTCCACACTTCAGACCACCTTGCCTCCTACCCCATAAACACCCCCGAGTCTCCATTTTAGAGGAGTCAGATTTGAGATTCGTTCTCCCGTTTCCTCACTTAGTTGCCTTGTGATTAAAACCCTCTCTCTGCTGCAGTCTCATCATCACGGTGTTTGGCTTTCCAGGCAACCGGCGAAAACGAACCTAGTTTAACGCTGTGAGGATGAGAGTAGTGGGAGATGAGATTTAGTGGATGTTAGTAGAATTGCGTACAAGCAAGTGGAAATTCTCACAACCTTTCTTGACCTCCCAAACTAAAGGGTTCCACCTTCCTATTCCATCATCTCATATAGCACTTATACGTACCATTTAATCATTTACTTGTTTATTGTCTGTCACTCTCATTTAGGGTTGCCAGATAAAAGACAGACGCTCAGTTAAATTTACATTTCAGGTAACAAATATTTTCTTACTATATATGTTCCTAAATATTGCATGGGAAATGTGTAATACTAAAAAGTCATACGTTATCTGAAATTAAAAGAAACTGGGCATCCTGTATTTTTTTTTTTTGCCAAATCTGGCAACTCTAGCCTCGCTAGAATGTAAACTCCAGGAGGGCAGGAGCCATTTTTCTGGTTCCCCAATGTCTATCTAGGGCGTAGCATAGTGCCTGCGAGGCACATAGTGGGAGCCCACACACGCTTACTGAATGAATTAATGAAGGATTTAATGAAACAATGAGCGACTGAATCAAAGGATGAACTAGAGCTCCGTAGCGCGAGGCGTGCGCGAGGACGGAGAGGAGCACCTCCGTGCGGGACATTGGACGAGCGTGCACCGGCCCGAGGCAGCCGGCGGCAGACGCGCTGAGGTCACGGGCCCCGGCGGCCCTGGTGACGTCATCACGCCCGCGCGCTCCGCCTCGCAGGGGCTTAAGTGGCACCGGCGCCTCCTTGGCTGTTGTGGTGACTGGGGGCTTTCGGGTTACCCCGGCCCAGCTCAGGCTGCGTGTGGGGCCGTCCGGTCCCAGCAGAGGTCCCCGAGGCTCTCTCTCATTGGCCGTCAGCCAGCAGGCTGGCCGCTCCCCCGCGGGGAGAGCATCTCCTCAGGGCCATGTCCAGGCCCAGCAGCGTCTCCCCGCGGCCGCCGGCTCCTGGCGCGGGCGGGGGTGGCGGGGGTGGCGGGGGCGGCCCCTCTCAGTGTGGCCCTGGGGGCGGTGGCCGGGCCAAGGGGCTGAAGGACATCCGTATAGACGAGGAGGTGAAGATCGCAGTCAATATCGCTCTGGAGCGCTTCCGATATGGGGACCAGAGAGGTGAGGTTCCTGACAGGGACCCCGCCGGCTGCCCCACCTCCCCCGAACCCGGCCCGGGTGTGCAGGGGCCGCCTCTGCGGAGGGAGGGAGGACCCGGCCGCCCCCCGGCCCGCTCGAGCCGGCCTCAGAGGCGGCCCGGGGGCCTGGGCCGCGCTCGTTAGCCCCCCCTGGGAGGTGAAGAACCAGCCGGCGTCCTGCGGATCGGCAGGGGTGAGGGGCACTTGGCCGGCATCAGAGGGTGAAAAAGTCAGGTTACACCCTTGCAGGAGGCGTTTCTGTCCGGAGGGAGAGGCCTATCGGCAGCTTGGGCGCCTAAGCCACAGCTTTAGGTATTAGTAATCTTAAAGGAGGTTGTGGTAGCCTTAACTGAGGCACGTTCAAGCCACAGAGGTCGAAGAGCGGAAGGAAATCAGGCAGTACATGCACTGGCGATCTGTAGTGCTTTGATTAGATCCTAGAAGCATTACGCTAAACACCTAAAGAGATTGAAACTTGTTTTGGTGTAGGAAACGGCTTCCGCACTTCTGAAGGTTAGAAAGGTATTTGATGCAGAACCAGCAGCCGACCTGTGGTCATCTGTACAGTATAATGATGCTCATTCCGATTTGCTGGCCTAAATAGGGGATCCCTTACTGTGGAAGCTTACAGTCCAAGACAGAGAATGACCTGGACAGAGTGTTTCTGAGCTTACATTAAACAAAGGTAAAGCTTCAGCAGTATATAACAAATCCAGTCTGAGATAGTGATGAGTTATCAATAAGGACGTGGAATGGGAATTCTATACAGTTTTGAAGGCAGAGACAGTGGAGTTTGATGTTGCACATTCATAATACTTGAGCATGCCTCATGATGGAAGTAAATAAAAGTTTTGTTAATTAAGCAAGTAAGGACTAAGTTAAAATATTATCATCCGTCATTGTGCCAACTCAAGATTCCAGTACAAGTAAGAGGAATAATCTTCGGTTAGCGTTAGAGTCCTTTATCACATTTAGGTTTATCTTTTGTTAATATAACTCTGGTAGACATTGAGTTGTTATTGAATTAATATGTGCTTTTCAAGTTTGATTATATGCTATATGAGTTTATTCATATTTTAAATCTATATATGTTGTATATTGAAGCACCTTGATAGAAAATTGCTTAGCCTCAAATGGTACTTTCTGTTTTTTTCCATGTAGAAATGGAGTTTCCTTCTTCTTTGACCAGTACTGAAAGGGCCTTTATTCATCGATTGAGTCAGTCTCTTGGTTTGGTCTCTAAAAGTAAAGGGTAAGCTGATAGCTTTTCTTCTTTAAAAAAATTATTTATCAAAAAAAGAGAAATGTTTCTGACTACATTTAAATAGTTATTACTGTTTTAGGTTTACATTCTTAATTATATTGCATGTAGATAAACTGATTTTTGTCTGTATCAAACTCAGCTCTTTCCTTTTCCTCCTATCTCCCTTTTTTAATTTTCCTTAGGGGGCAACAAAGAAGTAAATTTTAAGATGTAAGAAAAAATAGCTTAAAAGTTGAAATTGATTGCTTGAGAAAAATATTTTCTTTTTTTGCAGAAACTAGATCCTTTTTTTAAGAATGGATGGAGTAAAGATAATAAGTACGATTATTTACAAAACTTATCTCTTAATGTTACTGTACTGTAATGGTAAGCTTTAGAACACATATTCATTGTTTTCTTTCCTACCAACTCAAGAATCTGGTGATTAGAAATGGTTGAGTAAAATGGAACAGGAGAAAACAGTATATATTTTTTGAGTGTTCCTGATCCATATGGGGGAAAAAGTCATTTGAGCCCTTCAGGTGGAAGAACTCTAAAATTCTCTGGAGCTGTTTTATTTTGGGAGTAAGGATGGTGGGATTCCTCTATAGCAGGGTTTCTCAGTGTTGGCGCTGTTGATGTTTTGGACTGGGTAATTCTTTATTGTGGAGGGCTGCTTTGTGCATTGAAGGATGTTTAGCAGCATCCTTAGCCTTTACCCGCTAGATGCCGGTGACACCTCCACCTGCAGTTGTGACAACTAAAAATGCCTCTGGACGTTGCCAGAATGTTCCCTGGGGAACACAATTGCTCCTGGTTGAGAACCACGGAGAGAGGGAAAAAAAGAAAATTTCAGCTTACCGGTTTTTGCCAGGTTAAGAAGAGGGAAAGCAAAACTTTATTAAGTACCTATATTAATAAATAAAGAGTAGGAAGGTCTTAAAATGAAATTAGCTTATATAGGAATGTCTTGCATATGAATGCCCACCACTGTGATACATTACTGACTGAGACAGAGGCTTTAGCTTAGGTGAATGTGCATTTTGAATATCATTAAGGCCAGTGCTGGGACAATGGTTAGGTTCCTGAGCATGCCCAAATTATAGTTCTCTGGATAGGTAATATTCTGCATTTGAAAATAAAAATAGAGGACCATAATCCTTTATCCAAAAACACCCGGACCAAATATGTTTTGAGATTCTGATTTTTCAGATTTTAGAGAAGTATTGTGGTATATTTGCAATATGATATGTAATATCCTTAATAAGGTATGGGCATCACCTTTAATCACAATAATATTTCTACTGGAAAATGTATGAATATTCACACTAAGACAAATAAAGACTAGAAATAGCTTCATGTCAATTTAATCAGGATTTGCTGCCGAACAAAGCTGCAGCAAACCTACAGAAATCTTCCAGTTTTCAGAGCTGTTTGGGTTTAAGAGTTGCAGGTAACAGGCAGTAGGCCTGCACTAGAAATCATATATTATAGATGCACACTTCTGCAGCTATGTCATTTCTGTGGTTAAATGGTTTTTGAATTCTGAACAGTTAATTTAGAAATGACCATTGGAAATTATTCTTGGAAAAGCAGTCCATTGGAATAGACCGTCTCTACTTCTGTGCAGTAGCATGGCCGGTTAAGGGATGGTGCAGAATGGAGAAACATCTCGGGAAGGGGAGAGCCAGAAAGAAATTATCAGGACAAAAAAGAGAGATAAGGAAATATTGAAGAGACAGAGAGAGAGGAAAAAGGAGCGAGATGCTAAGGGAAGCAAGGCAACCCTGCCTGCTTATTCAGCCCCTAATACCAATACCTAGTGCTCCACAAACCCTCCTATGAAATTTCTTAGCTCTTTTCTTCCCCTTTTTATCTTTGAGCAAACTTAATACAGTGTTTATCTAGTGGTCCTTGTGATTTTTAAATGTCTTTCCTTCTTTTCACGTATATAAAAAACTAAATAACTTTGAATATACTTCTCAAATCCTTTCTTTTCATTTGTGTGAGAATTTGTACCTGACTTATTATATTTCATGGGTTTTTCTGTTCACCCTTGAGTAAAGATTTTTTTTAACCTCCTAGCATTAACTTCATTAACTTATTAGCAAATTAGTTTTTCTGCTTTTTTTTCTTTTGTGCCTGGTATTATGGCTCTTTAATACATATTTGAGAGACAGTCTGGTGTGGAGGAAAGAGCAGGAAACCTGCATTCTATTCCATCTCTGAGCACTTCATTCTCTAGCTTTGGTCATGCCTCTTAACTTTAAAGGCCTGTTTTCTTAAATGTAAAATATGAAGGAGTTATTCTCTTTGTTTTAGTTAAGATTCTGTGCTTCTGTAGTTCATTTTGAGCTTCCTACAAGGTTTTTAAAAATAGATTCCAGGCTTACTCTGTGATAGTTTACAATTTTTTTCTGATCACTTTTTCCTTTTTGATCTCCTTTCTTTCAAAATGAAGCCATATGTTTTGGATTTTGTTTCTGTTTTCCCAAAGAGTTGAATTTGCTTTGCAATTGATTATTTTTAATAATTGCTTTTTTTTTTTGGTGAAAATATTCTTGTTGGAGTAACACCTTCATTTTGTGTTCTTTAGTATATCCTAATGTTTTCTTTGAAATTTTAGTCGAGTTTTCCCATACTAAAAATTTCACCTCCTTTTAATTTGTTTCCTTTTTTCCTCAACTGAGGTCACTGTGTTTTGGTTTTAAGAGCACGCTTTTCTGAGTCTTTAACTTGTTCATGAACAAAACAAAATCTCTTTCCTATTCTTTTATTCCAAGTTAGACAAAATGAAATTTATAAAATGAACTTTGTTAAAAACTTGTGGAAAGAGAAAATATAATGTATATGAAAGTAGGTTTTCCAAGTTTCTTTCCCTGTGATTGCTTAAATCACTGCTTAGTAAGTATCCAAGTGCTCTCCTCACCCTGACAAGGAGTCTCAACCCTATGAGGAAGCCCCCTTTTCAGATTTGGATTACTGACTCCCTTGCCTCTTGCCTTGGAAGGTTGCATACTGTGCTTCCCCTGTCTCCCCCTAGCTAAAATAGGAAAAAAGGGATAAAAGTGAGGAACTCTCTTAGTGAATTTTGGGATATCTATTGAAAAGAAAAAGCCTATGGTGCTCAATAATATTAGTAATAACAGCATGCAACATTTATTAACCGCTCTTGTGCAACAGGCATTGTGCTAGATGCTTTAAATAGATTATCATTTCATCCTCACAATAGTCGTGTGTGGTGGGTTCTTATTAAAATCTGGTACCTGTATAACAGATGAAGCAATTCAAGCTTGGAGAAGTTAAGTAATTTTCCCAAGACTGCACAACCAGCTAGTAGCAGAGCTAAGATTTGAATATAGTTAATGTTTAATTAATTTTTTATGTTCACACTGAATTCAAAGCAATGTCCTGGGAGCTATGAGGAGTTAAAACGGAAATGTTAGATAGGTCTCATCTCTAAAGTTGCTTATAGTCGTTAAGTCACAGAAAGAACAAATTTACCACAAAACATAGTGTCTATGACATGAAAGCACCTGTGTTTGTGACAAAGTTAACTGGTTGGTGTATTAATTTCTAGGTAATCATAAAAAGGTACAAATTGCTATGATGCAAACTTCAATAAATTTGCAATTCTATATTACAGTATTAGGGAGAAAATGGTTTGGAGTTAGGTCTTTGCATCTGTCTGCCTAATGGAAGTATAAATTAAGGAGATGTGAAATTAAGCATATAGTGGGCATCAAATGAACATTATTTTTTTAGAGACCTTAGCTCCTTGGTGGCCGTGAGCTTTTTAAGTAGTGATTTCAGATTTTGACTCTTTAGATGATATTTTAAACTGTTTACAGATTTGGAAAGTGGGAAATAGCAAGGCGTTTGGTTGTATTTGAGTTAAGTATTCTGTAATGTGCTGTGTAAATAGATAAATTGATAAATGTTAAAATTGCATCAAGTTTGATTAGTTATATCATCATTTTTCTTTAAAAGGAAGAAGACATAGAAATGCCAAAACTTCTTTATAGTGTGTGTTGATTACTTTTACCCTTTGAAAATTGGAAGTTATGATGTTCTTATCTGAAATTTTAGTACATTTACCTTTATACTTAAAAATTGCATATGGGGCTTGCATTTTATTATTTTAAAAAATTCTTATGGGGCCGGCCTGATAGTGTAGTGGTTAAGTTCCTGCACTCTGCTTGGGTGGCCCAAGTTCGCTGGTTTGGATCCCTGGCATGGACCTATGCATCGCTCATTAAGTCATGCTGTGGCGCCATCCCACATACAAAATGGAGGGGGATTGGCACAGATGTTAGCTCAGTGACAGTCTTCCTCAAGCAAAAAGAGGAAGATTGGCAACAGATATTAGCTCAGCGCCAATCTTCACCAAAAAAATAAAAATAAAGAAAATAAAAGTTCTTGTGTAGTTCATTCCTCTAGCATCTTTTCCATATCTTGCAGTTAGTTTCTAGTTAATTTTGCTCTATAAAGAAGACTCTTACAGTTTTCATCAGAACATAGTGTCAGTTACTTTGGAATGAAAGCATAATGAGGAAATCTCAGTATGTTAGTTTACATAGTAGGACAAATCTCTACTGTATTGGATATTTCTATCCTCACAACAATGAGGTGAATATAGTACCAAAAATTTCGCTAATCTTTTTATTGTATATCAGTGTCACTGTGGTGCTGAATGTGGTAGGAACGAGCACTAATAGCCAGAAGTAGAATCTTTTACTAAAACGTAAAAGCTGTCAAGCTGATGTCATCTTTCTGCCTCACCATCCATATTCAAACTAAATTCAGTAAATTTTAAATGGTAATGGCTAAGTACTCACCCCTGCTTTATATGAGTTATTTTTACACATAAGTGCTGTATTATTATTAGGCAACCCAGTGAAACTTTCCTAATTTCAATCTGACCTATTATTTTGGTTGTGAGCTTAATGAGGAAAAAGTGTATTTTACTCAACTTTGTGATTGTAGTGCCTGGCATACAGTAAGTGCTCAATGTATGATGAATGAATGAATAAAAGAAAAATAGTTACAGGTGAAATACAGCAAAACTTTACTGAGATGAGTTTTAAGAAAATTAAAGCATCTTAGAGCTGATAGAAATAGTAGTGAGTTTAAAATTAACTGGTATACAGTGTTGGAGAAGTAAAATGATTTATTTTTGATCATATAGTTAGTTGAAAGATTCTTACCAGCCGAACACAAACCTCCTGACTCTTGCTCTAGTGCTCATTTCAGCATACTTCCTGCCTTCTGTATGTAAAATTTTATAAAGTAAATGGCACAGAGGGGAGTGAATGATTGAGTCTATAACAACTGTGCTGAAGTTTCAGGAGGGTCCCTGGGAAAAGAACCTACAACAGAGACCATCTCTAGAATCCAATAATTCTGATTTACCATGGAAGTAACTAAAATTTCTAGATCAGGTTAAATTTAGTTATTTCATCTTTATACCATCATTTAAGCATGACTAAGCACTTGTTGTGACAGCGTAGAAAGCTTATAATTCATTAAAGCAATAAGGAGTTTCCAGAAACCGAAAATTTTGGTAAATTAAAAACCTCACTTAGATGACTTAGATGGCTAAAACTGTATAGGTTAATCGCCAGTTTTATGTCATTCTCACAGTGAAGATATCGTTGAAAAATTTTAAAGCTAATGAAAGTTAGGAAAATTATACATGTAATTTTCTTTATATTTGTGGCTATGTTGCTTATTTCTGTAACATGATAGTGACATTAACAAATGGTGAAACATATTACAAAATGTTTTTGGTAATTTTTTTATGCTTTTTTTGTTGAGGAAGATTGGCCCTGAGCTAATATCTGTTGCCAATCTTCCTCTTTTTTTTTTTTTATCCTCCCCAAAGCTCCAGTACATAGTTGTTTGTCCTAGTAGTAAGTCCCTTTAGTTCTTCTATGTGGGATGTTGCCACAGCATTGCTTGATGAGCAGGGTGTAGGTCTGTGTCAGGATAACCAGCAAACCCCTGGCTGCTGAAGCAGAGTGCACAAACTTAACCGCTATGCCCCTGGGCCAGCCCCTGGGTAACTTTTTAAAAAATATAATAAATGATATTTTTTCTTGACTATAATTATAATAATAGCTTTCATTTTTTTAAGTGTTTACTCTGTGACAGATACTGCCCTTTACATGCATTCTTATTTAATGATATGTATAGTCCTTTGAGGCAGATATTGTTCTTATCTTAGGCTCAGGGATATTTTTGCTAATAGTCCCACAGCTAGTAAGTGGTAGAGCTGGAATTCAAACCCAGGTCGGTATGCTTTCAGAGGCTGAGCTCTTTACCGATTTGACCACATTGTACTAGATTACAGATATGTATTATTAAATCATTTCAGAACACGTTTGAGGACTTCCTGTGTGTATAACATTGTACTTAGTACTCTTGGAGCTATAAAAGTCATAAAAGACATGGTTAGACCTGGACCAGTTAAAAAACCAAATATGCTTATATCAAATAATGTGAGAACAGTTATAAATCATTATTTTATAATTGAAGACTAGAGTTAGAAGCTTTGAAAAATTTTGTTTTTTTCAATATGCATCTGGGATACTTTTCGGTAATGCTGGTTTATATTTTTCTGGTCCAGCCACCAAACTTGGCTCTCGGCTCTCTTAACCAGTTTTCGGGGGAGCGTGATATTACCAGTATACTGTGGAAACATTCAGTGGGTCTGGACAGTGAACCATAATTTTTTTATCATGATTTTTAGATTCTGTTGTTCAGATTGGTTTTATCCCTCTATGTGTTTCCCAGCATGTATAAACTGGTGATGTTTCATCCACCATGAAGTCTGTTAAGACAAACTTTAACACTTACGGGTAAGTATGCCATTTTTGCTGATTTAAAATTGGATTTGCAGCATTTTGAAATTTTAATTGAAAGTGGTCTTGTGGCCACGTTAGCACTAAACCCCTCTTTATTGAATTTTTTGGGATTTTCAGCATCTTCTCCCGAAGTATTTTGATTTTTTTCAATGTTTTGCTTGAGACTTGTTTTCTAAGTAGGCATACATCATATGTGAACAAATTGACTATATATAGTAAATAAATGATTTTTATTAATATTCAGAAAGGGAGCAAATAGATACCTAACTGTGAAGAAGAAAGATGGATCAGAAACAGCTCATGCAATGATGACCTGTAATTTGACTCATAATACAAAACATGCTGTTAGGAGCCTAATTCAGAGATTTCCTGTCACCAATAAAGAGCGTACTGAACTTCTGCCTAAAACAGAAAGAGGAAATGTGTTTGCAGTTGAAGCTGGTATGTATTTTCTGGGGAGCTTCCTTGTTTATCCTATTATTTGATGACTGTTCTTTTTCCATTTTAAATTTATTTTTGAAAACTAAGATGAAGTAAGATTTCTTAATTTGAATAGTTTGTTAGAAATTATTGAGGGTTGTGAAAATTTTGGAGTAAAATACAGTGTTAAGGTGTGTCATAATGTTAGATAAGTTTTTTTGTGTGTGTCATTATGGCTCCAATTTACTGAGCACTTATTGTGTGCTAGGCAGTATACTAAACTCTTTATACAGGACCTCAGAACAGCCCTTGCAAGGTAAGAATTTCCCCTATTTCACAGGTGAAGAAACTGGTGCTAAGAGAAGTTAAAGAATTTGTTCAAAGCCGCTCAACCAGCTGGTAAACTGCAGAGCTAGGATTTGACTCCGAGGTCTGGACTTTACTATATTAAGCTGCCATGACATGCTAATAAATGAGATTTTGAATTGGGGTTTTAGCTTCTGGTGAGAGACAAGACAGAGTCTTCAGTGCATTAACTTTCTGAAAAGGTAGATAAATAATATATTGAGGTTATAAAATGGAGTTGTAATTTCACTATTTGGAAAAATAACTTCCCTAGTGAGAAAATGATTTTATTACCTAAAGTGACAGAAATTGCATAATTTCCATTGTCTGTTGGAGTAGGTTTGCAGAGTCTAGAAAACATATGGTCCTAGATATCAAGAAATTTAAGTTTTAAATACATGCACACAACAGTATTTTGCATTGTGGGAAGAATATAAAACACAGCATGCTTGTTTTTTTTCCTGTCTGCTTAGTTAAATGTAGATGTTGGGTGAAATGCTGAGTTAAGAAATTTGTTAAGCATTAGGACCTTATATTTACACGTTATTATATTTGATCACAAAATCTATATGTTTAACTTTAAAAATAGAGGATATTTTTCTTTTTCATAATGTGTTTTCATATTGTCCAAAATAGTCTTTATAAGTATAATGCACATTGTTTCCTACTATAAAATTTTAATTTTCTGTCATTATTGATAGATATCAAAGTTGTATTTTATTTTTAATGGTTATTGGATGATTGATTTTTGTTCATTTGTAAACATTATGCGTCAGAAGTAGTTTTGAGAAATCTGCTTTCTAATTGATACTGAAATTTGTAACATGTTGTCTAAGAATATTAAGTGTAGGAGTACAAAGGTTGAGGCATTGCTTGCTAACTCTATGTAGACTGAGTAGAGAAGAAACACTTGAATTACATTAGAAATTATCTTTATTTTTAACACTTTTTTTAATGTTGATCATAAATTTTTTGTTTTCTGTTGATTTTTCAAAGAAAACCGGGAGATGAGCAAGACAAGTGGGCGACTCAATAATGGCATACCTCAGATTCCAGTGAAAAGAGGAGAATCCGAATTTGATTCTTTCAGGCAGTCTCTGCCAGTGTTTGAGAAACAAGAAGAGATTGTTAAAATAATTAAGGAAAATAAAGTAGTGTTGATTGTAGGAGAAACTGGGTCTGGAAAGACTACACAGGTTTGTTTCTTCTTTGACATTTATAGAAGAAAAAGTATTTTATCCCATGTGACGGTTTTATATCAAATGTATACTACATGTATTTTAACAAAAGCAAAAAAAGAAACTTCTGGTTACTTTAATGGTTATTTCAGAAATAAATTATTACTGGAAGTACATTGTGATAGTTTGTAGAAAGGAAATGTTTTACAATATTTATTTTTACACTAGTACTTTGGGCCTTCATTTAAACAGAGGCAAGGATGTGATTTGGCATCATGGAAAAATGTGGACTTTGGCCTTCAGTTCAAGTGCCAATTTCCTTGTTTATTGGATGTGAAGTTTTAGGCTAGTTTTGTAACATCTATGAGCCAGAGTCCTCATTTATAAAATGGAACTAATAATTGCTACCATTTGAGGTGAAGTTTAGAGATGTCCGTAAAGTGCCTACCATAGTGTTTTGTACATACCAGCTAAATTAAAAGCAATATTAATAACATAAAATGTTAATATAAAGTTCACTGTAGGATAGAATTAATGTAACAGTTTGGATGTTTAGAATCAAAGTACTTGATTATCATGAAGTTTCTCTCATGGGGTGACAGATTGGATGTATGGCACAACGTTATGACCTTTTCTTCTTTATGTTCTTTAACATGTTAGCATGTTAAAATAGTAAAATTACTTTGCTTTTGATAGAGGTTCAGATAGAATAGTTCATATAATTTTATATTTTTTTCTTTTATGGACAAATTTGCTTTTGACAATTGCTTAAGATATCCTAGGGTTATGTTGGTTGGTTGAATAAACTTAGTCAATAGGTAAGGCAAGGCCATAGGAGACGTTGACTATAAACTTTACCAATTATTTACTTGTAGGACTTAACTATTTTCATGGAAGTGTAACTCTTTATCCTTAAAACCTGAGCCTGTAAAACTAAATAATTAAAAACGTGATGAAATTTTTATCTGAAGACAATATATAAGATTTTTCTTTAGCATGAATCCATTTATGATTAAGTGATATTCCGTGGAGTCACTCCAGAGATTCTGTTCAGGCATCTTAGATTCTTACAATTGCTTTAGTGTTAGAGTTACTTTTGCCAGTAGGTGTTAATTATAAGTTTTATTTATATTGAATGGAGATTATGGAAGTTTTGATAAATATAATAAATTTTTTTTTATTTAAATTATTTGAATGTCCTTGCTAATGATATTTGTATATTGGAATTATGTATGCCTATTTTCACAATTATGTATATCATTTTACTAGGTATGAAAAGAAACTTGAAAATTTAATTAGGAATTAAATGTACTCTTTGCTTTTCAAAATAAACTGTTAATCTAATGGGTTTAAACCTAAGAAATAATTGTATGTTGTTTGAGGAGTTAAAGTACTAGTGTTTTTATTCTATGAAATATAACAGAATTTAAAGTCAATATCATTAGCCAATTTCATCCTGCTTTTGGTAGCATGAGGAAATTCAGTGCCTTTTGAATTTTCATGTTCATTATGTAAAATTCAAACATTATGGAAAATATTACATAGAAAGTGAAAGATTTCAAATTCTCTTGCCACCTTCTCTCCCTGAATGGTCAGAAACTTGGAGTATACGTTTCTGGGTTTTTTTTTTTTGAGTATCTTTGTTTTGTTTTTGTTCTCTTTATAGCATTGATATATATTGTTTTTTAAAACAAACGTAGGATAATATTATACATCGTTTTTTTTGAGGAAGATTAGCCCTGAGCTAACATCCACTGCCAATCCTCCTCTTTTTGCTGAGGAAGACTAGCCCTGAGCTAACATCTGGTTGATGAGCCCATCTTCCTCTACTTTATATGTGGGACACCTGCCACAGCATGGCTTGACAATCAGTGTGTAGGTCCACACGCAGTACCCGAACCTGTGAACCCTGGGCCACCAAAGTGGAGTGTGTGAACTTAATTGCTGCGTCACCTGGCTGGCCCCTATACATACATTTTCCATCTTGCTTTTTTCCCTTAATAGATATTAGATACTTTTTCATGTCACTACCTAGACACGTACCTCATTTTTTAGACAAGTTTATAGTATTCCTGAACATTTTTCCACTAACAGTGATAAAAAATGACAGTTTACTGTGTGCTGGACTTTTATAAGAATATCTCATTTGAACCTCTCAATAACCCTAATTCGTGTAGGCTTTCTATTATCTCTTTTTACAGATGAAGGATAAAAGCTAAAACTTACAGATGTTAATCTGTCCAAATTCACATAGCTAGGAAGTGGCAGAGCAGGAATCTTATTCTTGTATTGTACTTACTTTCTTATACTATATCCTAATATTTCTTTGCTAATTTGTGGGAGTCTTTTAATAGGATAAATTCCTACAAGGGAAATGCTGGATCAAGAATGTGCCAATTAAAATTTTTATAGCTACATTAGTAGTTATTGTCTATTAATTGAAAAAGTTATTGTATTAAAATAGTATTGAAAGTATTGAAAGTTCCCATTTCTGTAAAGCTTGGGCAACAATGGACAATTTTTTTTTTACCTTTATCAATCTGATAAGCAATAAATAGTTTTAATTTGCATTTCCTTATTCTTAGAAAGTTGAATATCTTTTTATTTGCTTATTATCCATTTATATTCTGCGAATTGCTTATTTAGATCTCATTTTTATTTTTGCTTAATCATTTTAAACTTATTTTTAATAGCACTCTGGTATATTATGGATTCATGCCTTTTGTCTGTTAGATATTTTAAAATTAATTTTCCCCATTTTTCGTTTGCTTTTTGGCTTTGCTTATGGTATCTTGCTTAGTAGTTTTACATTTTCATTTGGTCACATCTGTCAATCTTTTTTTTAGGGCTCTGAGCCATGCTAAGAAAGGCATTTCCTACTCCAAGATTAAAAAGCATTCTCTTATAAATATTTTATTCTAATACTTTTATATTTATAGTTTTAAAAATCCATCTGTAATTTATTTTGTATCATATCAGGTAGAAATCTTTTTTCTCATGTTAACATCTAATTGTTCCAATATAATTTTTATTTAGTTATCCTTTCCCCCCTGATTTAAGATATCAGTTTTGATCATATACTAAGTTTCTATAGTACCTCAGTCTATTTCTGGAATTTTTGTTATGTATCTTTAATTATCTGTTCCTACACCAGGATCTTACTTTTTGCTTTTTTGTAGTTTTATAGTATGTAGCATAATATTACTCTTCATTATCTTCTCTTTTTAGATATTTCTTAGTTTGTATGAATTTATGCTTCTGGATGAACTAGTCAAATTTAAAAAAAATCCTAGAGGCTCAGACATGGATGAAAAGATGCTCTCTCTCACTCATAGTGAAAGAAATGAAATCAAAACAATAATTATGTTTTTCAACTATCATATTGGCAAAAATTAAAAAATTGATATCTAGTATTTGCGTAGGTGCTGGGAAAACGGCATCTTCTGCTTTGTTTGTAGGAGTATAAATTGTTTTGGAGGGCAATGTGATAGTGTTCTATCCAAATTAAATTTGTATATTCTTTGACTCAACATATATGTCTTTGCAAAAGTATGTATAGATTTTCATTGCAGCACTCTTTATAATAGCAAGCAACGACACCAACAGTAACAAACCTAAAAAAACTGGTAATTACTTACTGTGTAGTTGTATTTGTTAAATTATAGCACATCCATAGGATGAGAATATACAGCTATAAAATGGATTAGGTAGAGCTGATATGTTAGGTGAAATCTGAAAATTATATACATTAAATGTAATAATAACTTTGTGTGAATAAAAACCTGTTTATATACACAAGTATTCTAAATTGTGTAAACAGTTTTTTTTCCCCTGAAAGAGTTCTTAAGAAACTTAACAGTAGTTACTTTTTTGGATAGGACTGTTCGTAGTGATAGGAGTGGGAAGACCTTTACTTATTTTAAATCTTTCTGACCTGTTTGAGTGTAATCATAGAAAAGTATCTGCAAGCCTGGTATTAGGCTATTGTTTTTCTTCATGCTTTTTACTATTTAAAAAATCCCAATGGAATTTTGATTGTCATTTCATTGACTTTATAAAATAATTTGGGGAGAATTGACATTTTTGCAATATTGATTATTCCCATCCCAGGAATATGTCGTATTTCTTTTGTATTCAAATTTTATGTTTTTCAGTAGCATTTTATAGTCTTCTTTGTGTAAGCCTTAACTATTTCTTTATGAATTTGTTTTTCAATATTTTATTTTTAGTTTCTGTTGTCAACAAGATCTTTTTAAATTACATGTTCTATATTTAGACATGTTAGAGAATTTTTTTAGTTCTAATAGTTTTTTGGTTGATTGACTTGGATTTTCTGGGTGTTTAATCATGTCATCTTTATTTTTATTTTTATTTTTTTAAAAGATTTTTAAAACCTTTTCCTTTTTCTCCCCAAAGCCCCCTGGTACATAGTTGTATATTTTTAGTTGTGGGTTCTTCTAGTTGTGGCATGTGGGATGCCGCCTCAGCATGGCTTGATGAGCGGTGGGATGTCCGTGCCCAGGATCCAAACTGGCAAAACCCTGGGCCGCTGCAGTAGAGCGTGTGAACTTAACTACTCAGCCACGGGGCCGGCTCTAATCATGTCATCTTATAGTACTTTAAAACTTTTGTTTCAGATTCCTCAGTTCCTTTTAGATGATTGCTTTAAAAATGGTATCCCCTGTCGTATATTTTGTACTCAACCAAGACGATTAGCAGCTATTGCTGTGGCTGAAAGAGTTGCTGCAGAGAGAAGAGAAAGAATTGGTCAAACAATTGGATATCAAATCCGATTAGAAAGCAGGTAAAGACAATTCTCCTGTAGCCTATCTGTTATCATTCTTAGAAAAGACTGAATGTTTATATTTCACTAAATATAGAGAATGTGTTAGTTAAAAAGTTAGATGATCATTTTGCTTCAAGTAAGTCTATGACAGGACCTTGAGGTCATGTCTAAACTTAGGTTTTGAATAAATAGTTTGAGAAAGAGTTTGGGCTATAGATATAAATCCCATTTCATAGTGTCATGATCAAGTACAAGTTTTTTCACCTCATTGAGCCTCAGTTTCCTCATCTATAAAATGGGGCTAATAAAAGCATCTAGAGCACACGTTTGATGTGAAGTGCGTAGTAAACATTCATTAAATGTTAGTGACTGAACTGATTATTATTAGTACTAGTAGTACCTTCTTGATGAGTAGTGCTATCTCTTTGCTCTCAATGGTTTGGATATAGTGATTCAAAAGGCTGATCTCATTTATAATATACTTTTCCCCCCCAGCAAAAATATTTAAGTTCTTAAAAAAATCTGTTTATAGCTCTTTAACAAAATAGTTAATTAATTAAAGCTGTTAGTAATAAAAAATTTGTGAGATTGTCAGGCATAAAATACATATTTCACATAACTTTGTTAATAAAGCATACATACAAGTACTATTGTATTGGTAACTTTAAGTAGCATTTAAAATACATACGATACTAGTATTTAATGTGATCATGTTTTAGTTACATATGAAATTTGTAATTGTGCACTTTATTTTGATTTTTTAAAAAGGGTTTCTCCAAAGACACTTCTGACATTTTGCACTAATGGGGTATTGCTTCGTACATTGATGGCAGGAGATAGTACATTGTCAACTGTGACACATGTTATTGTGGTAAGAATATTGCTGAAATTTCCATATATAACTCAGATTGCTTAAAATTTAATATGTGATTATACTTTTAGAATAGGGTATAAGTGAGAACCAATTTGTTTTTTTGAACAGGCTGTTATAATCAGGCTACTTTTTATTGTCTATAATTATTTGGAATAAATTTTTTTGTGTTAAATAAAGATATCCTTACCGTCAAGTTTTATGAGTAAAATAAAATAAGTAGATAGTTTTTTTAAAAAGCTTTTTTTTTTGCTGAGGAAGATTAGCCCTGAGCTAACATCTATTGCCAATCTTCCTTTTCTTGCTTGAGGAAGATTAGTCCTGATCTAACACCTGTGCCAGTCTCCCTCTATTTTTTATATGTGGGTCGCAGCCACAGCATGGCTAATGAGTGGTGTAGGTCCATGCCTGGAATCCAAACCTGTGAACCCGGGCCACCCAAGCAGAGCGCTCTGAACTTAACCACTAGGCCATGGGGCTGGCCCCTAAAAATATGCTTTTTATATATGAAAATGATACATATACTTAGAGTTCTCCAGAATACTGAAAATTTTCTTTTTTCTCTATGCTTAGTCATCTGATTCCTCCTTTAACCAATACGTATTTCCCGGTGTTAGGGACATACTTTATAGTCATTTAACTTCATGGTTAAGGTGCTAAATTAACTAGTTGGTGATGAAGTAAATAGATGAGTTACCACCTTATTCAATTTTTCTAAGCTTTTATCCAGTTTGTGTCAGGAAAAAATTAGATTAAGTTTTATAAGCTTGTAATAAGCAGCTTTTGGAAACTTAGTTGCGTGTATTCAAACCAAAGGATGCACCTGAGCCCTAAGGCTAACAGAAGCATATTTAATAGATTGTGTGTGTATTAAAAGTATAATTAATTAGACTCCACTAATTCAGAATTTGTTGTATTTTGTGGGTTTTATATTCTGTGATAAAAAGGGTGCTAGTTTATTACCCACAGTAGGTTGTTACTGTCTGATTATTTCTGAATTGTTCATAATACAAAATTTTTGCTAATTGGCCTTGTCCACACTTAGTTTGGATTAGTGTAAAACCCAGCAGCTCCATAATTTTAAACACTCAGTCATCCATAAAGTTTTAACTGTTCCATGGTTTTATTTCTGTTTACTGCAGGATGAAGTACATGAAAGGGATCGATTTAGTGATTTTTTACTTACAAAGTTAAGAGATTTGTTGCAAAAGCACCCAACTTTGAAACTAATTCTTTCTAGTGCTGCCTTGGATGTAAATCTTTTTATAAGATATTTTGGAAGTTGTCCAGTCATATATAGTAAGTTAAATTATCAGATTTCTTCTGGAATTTTTATGAAAGAATACTTTTTGACATAATTATATTTATTGTAATAGGAATTGGGGGTGTTCTGAAGTAGAGGGCATCTATTTCTGTTTCCTCTGAGATATGCTTAATCAGTCATCTTTCTGTATTTTCATCCTCTCCTTTTCCATCTACAACTCTTTGGTATTGTGTTTGAGATCAGTTCTCTAGTCTTGAAAAGAAATAAGCTTTATTTTGGCCCTTCATTCCCCTTTAAATTCTGTCCTGTAGCTTTCCCTTTATTGCTAGACTCCTTGAAAGAGTAGTCTACACTCCCATGTTTACTTCTGAGTATGTTGCCACTTAACTTGTGTCCTTAAATCAAAACTAGTTTTGCCACTATTCTTTAAAAAAATTATTAAATTCCTCCTCAAAAATTGAAAAAGTTGTATGTGTTCACCTCAGTGATACAGTATGAACATATATAGGAAAAAAGTTCACAATTGCCCCATCCTCTTTTTATTTCATATCCTACTTTCCTGACATTACTTGATGTTAAAGCCTAGTATACATCCTTTCTCATCTTGTCCATGCTCATACAACATTTGTAAATATATACGTATGTATTGGGTTTACAGAAATTGGTTTTACAAAAAATAAGCACATGCCTTATATGTTATTTTGCAGTTTTCTTTATTCATGTGACAGTACGTCATGAACAGTCCTCCTGTTCAGTAGCTCCAGATGTAGTTCATTATTTTAAGCAGCTATTTTAGTATTTCATAATATGAATGTACCATGATTTATTTAACCATTTCTTTATTTTTGGACATTTAGGTTCGTTCTAGATTCTCCCTTCCCGCCACTGTAAACAGTGTTGTAATGAACATCCTTGTACCTATATCCTTACATATTGCTCTTATCTCGAGGGATAGATTCTTGAAAGTGAAATTGTTGAGTAAAAGAGTATTATCTATTTTGAACTTTAACAGGTTTTGCCATTTTACTTTTTCAAAATGCTGAAATGTTTCCCGTTTCTGCAGTGTATGGGGCTGTTCATTTGTGCATTCTTGCCGTTGTTATTTTGACACTGATTTAATGCCAAGCCTACTATTCAAATTTTACATAGAAATCTTAGATTTTCTTAGTATTTCTCATGGTTGCACCCCTCCAAACTTTTTTTGTGAAATGCTGAGATCCCATAATTTATTTGACAACCCTGCCTTCTAAGTCTCATTTTGCATTATAGCCTGTACTTCCGTGGTCTCCTTTGTGGGCTTCTTTTCTTTTCATGGTGCTTAAATATGGGTATTTTCTAGGATGAGTCCCTTGATCTCTTTTTTTTCCTCTTCCTTCCTCACCTTCTTTTCCTTTCTTCCTTTCTTTGTTTTTCCTCTTCTTTCCTGCTCTGTGCTGTGCTCTACTAGGTACTGGAGAGGCACACTCAGTTTCCCTGGAAGCTCTCATTCATGCCCTTGGCTTCTACTTTCTCTTTTATGCCCATGACTTCTGAATCTTTATTTCCAATTCAGACTTATAAGCAGCTCACTTCTGATATGCCCCAAACTGAATACTTAATCTGTTTTTACAAAATCTATGTCTCTTGTGTTGCCTGTTTTGGTTAATCATACCATCAACCTACTCACCTAAGTCACAAACCTGTAAGTCTTTTTCTTCTCATAATATTCCTGGATGATAAGGCACATAAAATGTATACATGTGCTAATTGAAAGCTTATTTTGGCACCTCACATGTGACATGTCTAAAACCGAACCCCAGTACCCACCAGCCAACCTGTTCCTCTATAAGCTTTGCTTATTACCTCAGAGAATGACTTCATCATCTCTCCAGTTTTGTAAACCAGGCATCCAAGAACCATGGTTACACTTCCTTATCATTCCTCCATATCCAATCTAATACTGAGTTCTGTGGATTTTACTTTCTGTTTCTAGAGTCGATCTCTTTTCCATTTTTACTATCACTGGTCTTATTCAAGTAATTGTCTTCTTTTACCTAAACTGTTGAAATAACTCTTAGCTTGTCTGTTGCATCCACTTTGCTCTCTTTGAAATCCGTTCTTCACGTTGCAGCCAGAGTGGTCTTTTCTGAAGTGGAATTCCAGTGATGTTGAACACTTCTCTGAGCTTAACATTTTGAATGACCTTTACCTTAGGATAGAGACCTAAACCCTTAATGAGACTTACCTGTTTTTTCTGCCTCATCTTGAACTGCGATCCCCTCTCCACTTCCCCTGTCCCACCATGTTCCACGTAGCTTGGCCTTTTAGTTTCTTAAGAATATGATATTCTTTCCCACTATGGGATCTTTGCATGTGCTGTTCTTTTCTTTATTGTATACTCTTTTCTTTCCATATAGTTTATTTTGTTTACTTCACTTGTCTTGGTCTTCATTTTCTCAGTGAGGATGCTTTTCTTGACTCAGTCAGATCCCCCTATTATATACTGTCATGGTATCTTGTATTTCTCTCTCTTTTTTTTAAAGATTTTATTTTTCCTTTTTCTCCCCAAAGCCCCTGGTACATAGCTACATATTTTTAGTTGTGGGTCCTTCTAGTTGTGGCATGTGGGATGCCACCTCAGCATGGCTTGATGAGCGGTGCCATGTCCACGCCTAGGATCTGAACTGGTGAAACCCTGGGCTGCCAAAGCGGTGCGCGCGAACTTAACCACTCAGCTATGGTCTCGGCCCTGTATTTCTCTTTCATAAGACTTGTCACAACTCTGTTTTTACATTTGTTTTCTGGATCATTGGTTAATGTCTGTCTCCCCTGCTAGCTTGCAAGCTTCAAGAGGTCGGGAGGTAGCCCTGTTTCTGCTTACTATTTGTATTCCTGGTCCCTAGCATGATGCCACACACATAAGTAGATAGTAAACATTAGATAAAGCAAGCTAATGAACAGTTGTCTAAAATAAAGATCAAAGTTATATTTAAAGGACAGTATCGTGAGGATCACTTGACCTGTGGAATTGCTTTTGGATTTTACGCTCAGGTTCATTAACTTGGATTCTCATGTTTTTATGTGAATTATCTCTAAGATGCAGGTTGACTTTTTAAAAGTAAATCATATTATTTAGTACAGGGAAGACCATTTGAAGTAAAAGAAATGTTTCTGGAAGACATTTTAAGAACCACTGGATACACAAACAAAGAAATGTTGAAATACAAAAAGGAAAAACAGCGAGGTAAGCTTTTATTAAACAAATATAAAAGAAAATTACTATTGATTTTGACTTTTTGGACTGCTCCGCTCTTATACTATGGAGGTACAAGGACACTTGAAAGTGTTTCTCTCTTGTGTATAATTGTTTAATATTATATTAAAATACTGTCCTAACTGTACCTTTTGCATTCTGGTTTATGTCTGGGAGTTATAATCTATAGAGAGGAATTGAAAGTGGATGTGCCAGAGTTGAGCAGCTTGAGTGTGTCTCTGTCCAAAGATTCAACCACTATTTTGAGGAGGCAGAAGAGTATATGCTTTTCTGCACATATAATGTGCTACATATGAGAAGAGTATGATATGCCACAGCATATCCCATAGGACAGGAGTGGGGAGTGGGTGGGAGGGAGTGAAAAGAGTAGCATGTGAGTAATAACAGGCTCATCTTTGATACAAACGTCAAGGTTTTCAAATCTTGATATTGTTATGAATTGCAATTTTACTTTGAATTTAGCATATTTGCCTATTAATACATCTCTTACATGACTTATACTATATCTCAACTTTTGAATTAGGGTTAGATTCTTTTTGCTTACTTTTGACTGCATTATTCATGATAGATTTGGCTTCAAGCTTTGATTTCTCTTAGTCTGTGTGACCTTAGATGAATATCTTACCTTCTTTGGGTCCTCCACTTGGAAAAAACCTGTTAGCAATGCCTATTTCACAGTGCAGTGCTGGATCACTAATATGTATATTATAAAACGCCTAGATCTCGAAACCGTTGAAGGTGAAAATTGTATGTAACTTGTCTCTCAAACAACTAGTGTGGTGGTAGAAGTTCAATAGATGGTTTTCTGCAAAATGCTGTATCAGTGCTGTCATTGATTTAAACAATATTTTTTGTATGGCTAAAATACTGTTCTTTGAATTATAAACTTACTTAGAAGTAAACTTCTTACTAGTAGATAAATAGATGATGTTTTTAAGCAGTTTCATGTGTCCTAGTTCAGCATAACACATTTTATTGAATTTCCTAGTGTATTTTTAAAAAGTAATTTCAAAGTAAGGCCAATTGTTAAGTATTTTTGGATTCATTTAATTTTTTAAAACAAAGGGATATGTTAAAAAAAAGAATTTATCTACTTATTTTTCCTTTGGTAATTAATTTAGAAGAGAAACAACAAACCACGCTTACAGAATGGTATTCAGCTCAAGAGAATACTTTTAAACCTGAATCTCAGAGGCAGAGAACTGTTCCAAATGTGACTGATGAGTATGATTTATTAGATGATGGTGGTGATGCTGTCTTCAGTCAGTTGGTAAGACCTCACTGGTTTCACACTAGTATTTTCAGTGAAAATTGTGTAGTTCAAAGAGCATCTTATGAGATTATAATTTTTTATTGCATTACTAAAGTGAACTCTCTTAGTTTGTCTTAGGCTACAAGACATTTTTCAGAAGAACTTTCTAACACTTTTTTTTCAAATAGTGCAACATCCTTTATTGTTTTATTCTGAGTTTAAATTATTTCAATATTTTCTCGAAATTTTTTGAAGTTATAGATATTATGCATATACATTATTATTGCTTGCTATTTTATCATTTCAAAAGTTTAAGCACTTATGAGCTAAACAATGTAAGATAAGCTAAGTTAGGAGAAAACTGAGTAAAGACTGTTGGTATTAGAGCAAATGATCAGTACTGGTATTTGTTTCCACCACCGACCAGCGATGTGACTTTATAAAATCAATTACCCACAGTAGACCTCAGTTTCTCCTTTTTCCTTTTCTTTGTTTTCTTTGGCCACAAAATCTTTTACAAATGAAATACTTCATAGAAGCCCTGCCTGCTCATTCATCTCTCTCCATCCACTTCCCCATACTGGGGCCTCTGCTACCTTGGGTTCCATGGAGTCTGCTTGAAAACTACAACTGGCTGATTTCCTAGGTCCCTCTGGTCTTTGATTCTGGTTTGGAATTCTCAAAAAGGCATTGGTGATTAGTGTGATGCAGAATATAGCTGGGACTACGCACTTTTTAGAAAAAGTGTTTAATTGTTTTGAGCATGACACAGATATGCTTGCAGTTCCTACCAGTGGTTAAAGTTCTAATGCATCCAAATGAAGTATATATGAGTTTTAAAAATATCTTTAAAGAATGTTTAAAAATTGTTATTTAGAATAGGGAACATCCTTTTGGTTCAGTGAACAGCATTTTGACTATTAAATTATTGGTTCTTAAGCCTGGCTGCACATTAGCATCACCTAAGGAACTTTTAAAGCCCTGTGGAATCTGGCCTTCATCTCCAGAGATTCCAGTGTACTTGCTCTGGGGTAGGACCTGGCATCAGTGTTGAAAAACTCCAGGTGATGGTCCTTCTGATGTGCAGTTGGGAGAGAGAGCCACTGGTGTACAGGTACATTGTGCAACAGCCTATCAGAAGCCCATTTAGTTAATATTTTGACTGGATCATACTCTTTTGTTGACAAGCTCATTCTCAGATAAAAGATGAATGTAAGAACAAGATATAGTATTGTGAATGATAATGTTTGTGATGAGATGAGAAACTTTTATGTGAAAGCCTGTGCTATGGTATATAGATTCTTGTGGATATTTTGGCCATCTCATGTTCTTTGCAAGCAAAGGTTAAGATGTGTGGTAATTTAAAATCTTTACTTTTTTTTTTAAAGACAGAAAAAGATGTTAATTGCCTTGAACCATGGTTAATAAAGGAGATGGATGCTTGTCTTTCTGACATATGGCTACATAAAGATGTTGATGCCTTTGCTCAGGTCTTTCACCTTATTTTAACTGAAAATGTTAGTGGTAAGTGTAATTTATTTAAATTTTCTTTTTTTTATTACTCTTGCAGTCATTTTATGGTGGAAGGGTGGTTTAATTCAAAATGTATGTACTATGTTTTTTTGTTCACAGCTAATAATTTAGTTTTTTGGAGTACTTATTTCAAATGCACAAATCAGGATCTTATTAGCCTAGTAGAATAAATAAATACTGTTAAATGAGGGATTCTTAACCTAGTTGTCTCCAGAATAGTTTTATGGGGTCTGTGAATATATGACAGTTATGTGCAAAAGTATTTTTGTGTATATATGTGCACATAAATACACTGCCCCCAACCCCAAGGGGAATATCTTGGATTTTCAAAGAGATTTGTAAATTCAAAAAAGGAAGGAAAAAAAGGTTATCGACCTTAAAAGTGAAATAACAAGGTCTTTAGCCAATATTAGTTTATTCAGGAATAACAGAGGAATTACAATTTGGGATAAGCAAACTCTGGTGGACCACAGGCAAGTTTGAGGAGACAGAGGGATGTTCAGCTTTTATTAGGTTTTAGGAGGAAGTTGGAGAGGGCTGTGGCAGTTTTTCATTGGCTGCAAGCGCTGAGGAGCCTGTTGTTGGGTCAGAAGGAAATCATCTTTCTTCCTGCTGGGGTCTCTAAGCTGTGCTGAGTGATACGTATGTGAGAGTCCTCTTTTCATGGCTTCCCAACTCCATTTTGATTTAGCTTTCCTTTGTTCATATTCACATTTTCCCCCTTTGATCAAGATCTTTCCTTGAAAATATCGCTGATCAAGAATCAGGTTATCCAGTTTTAGTGAAATTATATTTTGTCCCTTGGTGCCAGAAAGAACCTTTCCTGGATGTCATGTTCCATGTTGGAGGGAAAGTGCATAGTGATTGGAAAACATTTGAGGCCATGTTTGAGTAACAAAGAGGGTAGAAGGGAGGAACTCTCAGGCATTTTCACTTTTAAGATCATATCTTGTCAAGGTTATTAGCATTGGCAGTCATCTCAGAGTGTTGAGCTAACATCATTCTATTTGGTGTGTCATTTCTGTGAAGTTTGACAGACAACAGGTACAAAGTTAAAAAATAATTGTGCAAAGCAGAATTAAAAGTAATATGACAAATCCAGTTTGTATGATGGTTCTAGACCATGACCCTAGACTTGAAGGTAGCCAACTGAACAAATCAAAGGGTGATGGAGAGTCAGGTGAAATTTGTTGTAACCAGTACACTTGTTCCTTGATCTTGTGTAGTTGAGTTTCTGCTTCTCCAGAGGTGTTGGATTACCCATGTGTGATAGATAGTATTTGCTATCACACAAACACCTCCTTGTTCAGCAAGTAGGTAATCAAGGGCTATGTAATTGTCTAAAACTACTTTAGCCAACAAGTCAAGTGATCATTGTTGGGCAGCTATTGCTTTGGCTTTGGAATTGGCTAGCTCTCTTAATGTCAGGGGGAGATTTCTGATCATACACTTGTGGCACTTAACTCTGCCCCAAGGGAGAAAGGCTCTTTCTATGGAGGCAAATCTGGAGTTGTGTATGCCCCCAGGTAGTTCCCATTTAAGACACTGTGGTCTTCAAGTTTAGTTCTGAGAAAAACAAATTTGGGGAAATTGAAGGTTCCCCATAATGGCCATTGAAGTTCTAAACTATATTTGGTTAGGTCAGTCCATTTAGTTAAAAAGGCACATGAGGAGGGACCTGTGTTTTTCAATATAAAACTGGCTGGGGCACTAGAAGGAGGGCCATCCTTAAAGTGTTTAGAGGATTGGGATCCCATAATCTTAACTTAGAAGTTCAGAAAAAAAAAGAGTACTCACCAAAAGGACGATGCCTTCAAGAAAACAGATCCTGAACAAAGTCAGAGAGCTCGACCAAAAAGAGGGAGCTCAAATCTGAGAGGAGGCTTACTGAACTTAAAGGAAGAAGGTGATTCACGGAAACGGAAAGCACAAAGGGCTTGAGTAGGTACTGCACATGATTCTGGGGTCTTTAGTTCCTCAGGGGTTCATCTCCTTCAGGTCCCTTTGTGGTTGTCATGAAATCAACCTTAAAAATGAAGTTACAAGGTTTTTAGCTAGCCAAAATGAGGTTATTTGGGAATAGCAGAGGAATTGCAATTTGGGACAAGCAAACTATGGTGAACCATAGGCAAGTCCAAGGAAACAAAGGGAAGGTCCACTTTCATAGGTTTTCGAAGGAATCTGGGGAGGGCTGTGGTGAATTTTCACTGACTGCAAGTGGTGGGGAGCTTGTTATTGCTGAATCAAAAGGAAATCATCTTCTTGCTGGGGTCTGTAAGCTGTGGTTGATGTGTGTGTGTGAGTACCCTCCTTTCATGGCTTTCTGACTCCATTTTGATTTAGGTTTTCTTTGTTCATTTTCACATGGTTAATAACTTTGCTCTATACTTTTCATTTAGTAAATGGGGAATTTGAGCATACCTTTGGTTATGTAAGCTCAAGTTCTAATTCACATGTACATGCTTTATGTCATGTGACATGTTTTCACTAATGAGTTATCCTGATTTTGTTAGTTGCTTATGGTGGATATTGGCAACCAGAGGTGAGTTTCAGAATTCTGAAGGCTTCTAGGCAAAAGGCAGAATGAAAGATCATAGAAAATCAGTACTGGAAAGGATTTAGATGTCAAGTAATTTATCCCCTCACCTTAAATTCTCAGCATTATTATTATTATCGATCACTACCTTCTTGAAACATTTTCTTCAATTAACTTCTGATATTCCATACTTGATTTATTTTAGTCTCATCTTCCTGGCTGGAACTTATTGGTTTTCTTGGCAAGATTTTCCTCTTTTTCCTGACCTCTAAATATAGAATGTCCCAGGCCTCAATCCTTGGATCTTACTTCTGTTTACACTTGCTCCCTGTGTAGATCTCATCTAGTCATAGCTTTAAATATTTGTTTTAAATGGCTCCTAGTTTTTGTCTATAGTCCTATCTCCCTGCCACCTCATTTCATTACACCTAATCACTTGACGTCTCCAACTGGATGTCTCTTAATGGAATGAAACTGGATATACCCCAAACAACTTTTCATTCCCTTCTCACCTCCGTCCCTCTCAGCCTGCTCTTTCCTTGGTGTTTCCTTAGTGAACATAATCAATTGTAGACCTCTTTAAAAATGCATGCACCTGCCCATCCCAGACCTACTGAACCTGAATCTAGGGTACTACCATTCACCTAGTTGCTAAGACAACAAAATATAAAATCATTCTTGCTTTTGCTCTCACACCTCACATATAATCCATTAGCAAATCTTTTTAGCTTTACCTTCTAAATAAATCTCAAATCTGACCATGATTCACTTCCCCTACTGCTGCCATCCTAGTCCAAGACAACATTTCTCACCTGGACTATTGCAGTAGCCTATTAACTGCTTCTATTATGTTATTGCAGTCTGTTCTCCAGAGAGCAATCAGATTAATCCCTTTAAAAAGGAAATTGGATTATGCCGCTTTCCTGCTCTCCACTCTCCCAGGGCTTTCAATTACACTTTGAATAAAAGTCACTCCTTCTTCTGAGTTGGTCTCTGACTGCCTCTGATCTCATTTTCTGCCACTCTTTTCCCTGTGTTCACTGTGCTTTAGTCACTCTTACCTTGCTCTTCTTCATTTATGCTGGCACATTCCCATCTTTGGATCTTTGCTTTTGTTGTTTCCTAAGCCTGGAATACTGTCCCCACAGATACTCCTATGGCCCAATGCTAGCTTTGTTTAGGTCCCTACTTAGATATTGCTTTGTCAGAGAGGCCTTTTGTGATCACGTTACTAAAACTGCGCCCTTCTCTCACTATTTCTCCCTATACTGCTTTATAATTCATTATTGTACTTTCATTGCCTGACATCATATATTTTTGATATTTTTACGACGTGACTCAGACACTAGAATATAGACTACTTGAGGGCAGAAACCTTGTCTGTTTTACTCATCTCTGTGTCCCCAGAGGTTCATAGTAAGTGCTCAATAAATATTTGTTGACTAATGACATAACTTTTAAGCATCCTACCAAATGCTCATCTATTTGAACATGTTTAGCAATAGGAAGCTCACTGTCTTTGTTGAGGACATTTTCTCAGATTTGGTTTGTTTTAATTGTTAACTTTTTAAATATGTTTTGAAGTGAAATCTACCTGTATAGATTCCATCCTTTTCTGCTTCTGGGGTGATAATGAAGAGATTTAGTATCTATTTTTGCCTGACAGACCTTCAGGTATATGAAGATAGTTATTCTTTCTCCTTTTTTGTTTTCTGGTCTGACCACACCTATGACTTCAGCTATTCCTCTTTAACATAACATGGTGTCTAGTCCTCTCCTGCCCTTGTCCACCTTTTCTGGTTATGTTCTAGTTTGTCCCTTTTAAAAAACATGGTGTCCAGTCCTAAGTGTTAATCTCTTAGTGATCAGCTTTAGGTCGAGTAGATCTATCAGCCTGAAAACCTCTACTCTTTACTTATATTAATTCAGCCTGTGGTAAGTAAACTCTACCAACCACATTGTCTTACTGACTCATATCGTCTTTGAAACTTCTAGTTCTTTTTTTTTTAACGTATGATTTTATTAAATTAATCCCTCCTAACATTTACTTGTTTTTAATTTTTTTGAGCTTAAGACATTCTATTTATTCCTTTTAAATCTCATCTTATAGTTAGCTTTGGCCTATTGTGTCTGCTTAACAACTTTTTTCAGTTCTAATTTTTATTAGAATTAACTAATTAATTAGAATTATCTAATTTTAGTATATTAACAAGCTTTCTCTGTTTATTAACTTGAGGGACCTGGGTCACTGACCAAGCATTTTGTATGCTGCAAGAGGCCTTAGGTCAATATTTGGGTATTATTGTTCAAGTGATTGTAATTCCACATATCTGCTAGTCTAACAAACTTCTTAAGAAAGAAATTAAGATCTTTGGCACTTTTTGTTCTTTGTGAATGTATTTTGGCTCCTATTGATCTGCTTTTTTTCAGCTTATCATTCATTAAAAAAAATAATCAATCTGTATTTTGAGAAGTCATTTTTCTATTTGGAAATGTGGACATTTGTTCATCTCCAGTGTTCTGGCAGTCTTTTTTTCTCCATTATTTTTAAAAGTATTTGTTCTGGAACAGTTTAGCTATCTCACCTGAAAGTTAGGAAATTTGAACTCTGAGATATGTTGCTGTAAACTAGAGTGTTATTGTAGCTCTATGAACGGTTATTTACTTCCTATCTTTTTATTTCTCTTCTAAAATCTGAACTCCCAATTGGCATGAAAGTTGAAAATACTTCATGTGATCCAGGAAATCTTGGGCTTCTTTTTAATGCCATCAATATCCTTGTGTAATCCTGGCTAAGCAGCTAGTAATTAGCTGGTTTAGTAAGACTAAGCATTCTCTGGCACATTTACTGTCCTAGTCATCTATTGCTGCATAACAAATGATTTCCAAATTTAGCATCCTAAAACATTTATTATCTCACATAGTTTATGAGAGTCAAGAATCTGGAAGAGACTTAACTGAGTGTTTCTGGCATCTAGTCACTTGTGAAGTAGTAGTTAAGCTGTTGTTAGGGGATGCAGTCGTCTGAAGGTTTACTGGAGTTGGAGGATGTGCTTCCAAGAAGGCTCACTCACATGGTGTTGGCAAGAGGCCTCAGTTCATCTCCGCTGTTGGCAAAAGGCCTCAGTTCCTTGCCATCTGGACCTCTCTGTCGGGCTGTCTTATTCTTCCCAGGATGTGGCAGGTGGCTTCTCCCAGAGTGAATGCTTCAAGAGAGAAGGATAAAAAGCAAATAGGAAGCTATAGGTACCTTTTATGGCCTAGTCTCTAAAGTTGCACATCATCACTTTGACTTTATTCTCTTTGTTAGTGTGAGACACTTAGTCCAGGTTGCACTCAAGGATAAGGGAATTAGGCTCCACCTCTTGAAGGAAGGAATTTTGAAGAATTTTTGGACGTTTTAAAACGCCCACTTATTCATACCCTTCTGCTCAAAATACATACATGTTGGTTCTGTTCTCCAAGTATCAGTTGAATATTCAGTTGAAGCAGTAATTCTCATATGGTAAGTGCGATCATAATCCTTGCAGACCTCTTTAAAAATGCATGTGCCTGGCCATTTCAGACCTCCTGAACCTGAATCTAGGAGTAAGACATGGCTATCCGTGCTTTCCAAAATAACAAGCCTGAGGTAATTCTCTTGTAAGTCCGCCTCCCCACTTAAGAACCACTGATTGATGTCAATTGGGGATACCATGTTTTAGAGTGTCATTAAATAATGAGGGTAATTGGGTATATATGGAAAAGTAAAATTGTCCTTTTGTAGTTATCTTACATATTACTGCAGAGGGTTTTTCACATAATTTCAGAAAGAAATTACCACTTTTGTAATTTAAGCAAATTAGTGCTAAGCAGTTATATATTGTATTGCTTGAGAAATGTATTCTAGGAAGGAACTTAAATTCAATAGAACTTTAATTACTTTTGTCATGGAGGGGTTTTACAGGAAGTAAATTTTCTGCCAGTGTTATTTCCATAAAGCATTTTGGAAAATAACAGCCTACAATGATGGGGGAATCAAAGCAAAACAAAAGAACAACAGAATATTGTCTTGAACTTTGCATTTGCACTTTTAAGCATTCATTACCAGCTACTGATGAAAATTAGCTTTAATTCTTCTTTAATTGTTTCTTGTCATTTGATGATCAACGCAATATCTAGGTTTAGGAAGATTATTTGAGCGTTCTGCAAGTTAGTAACTTTCCTTTTCTGTATTATCTTGGTGAGATTAAGACAGTTTAACAACTGTCTTTCCTTCTCCTGTCTTCCAACTGATATTCCTTATTCCATGCTGTTTATACTAAGGGCATATCAATAACAGATTTCCTTGGGTGATCTGAGTTAAGGGTCAGGTAAGGCTATTATCATGTAGTTAGGTGAAGGAGCAAGTCCCAGGTTCATTCTCCTGACACTCAATTCTTTCATTTAAGATTTTTTTTAAATTAAAATAATTTAAAATAATTTGGAAATTTAACATATATTTATCTTTTCCTTCTTTTAGTTGATTACAGACATAGTGAAACCAGTGCAACAGCTCTGATGGTTGCTGCAGGACGAGGTTTTTCAAGTCAAGTAGAGCAGTTAATTAGTATGGGAGCCAATGTCCATAGTAAAGCATCAAATGGCTGGTAATTTTAAACTGTGTCTACTTTTTGTATATCTTTATAGAGCTGCACATATCTTTTTTGACTTCTTATATTTATCGTTATTAAAAGCTATTGTGTAACAATTGCTGATATATCTCTAATGGGTGAATGAATAGTTTTGAGTGACTAGTTTTATAATTTTGAGAACATTATTTCTCTGTCTTAATCTGATATCTTTGAATTTTGGCAGGATGGCTTTAGATTGGGCTAAACACTTTGGACAGACCGAAATTGTGGATCTTCTAGAATCTTACAGGTAAAACTTTATACTATGTTTAATCAATCCTAGCTGCTTTTTAAAAAGCCATGTAAATTGTAGAATATGACAAATATAGGCTATTTATACTCTCTTATCCAGAGACTTTTGGGTTTTTTTCGTACTTCTAAGGAATTTTTCTGTCTGATTTTTTGATAGGTTGCTAATAAGATACACTGTATTGTAATATTTATCTTTTTTTAAAATTTTATTTTGAAAAAGCATGAGGGAGTTTTCCAGTTAAACCTGGTAGATAGAACATATATATTTTTCTCTGCATTTTCCCAAAGCCTCACTAAAACGGTAAGGAAGGAATATTAAAATGTGTAACCTAACAAAGTCAAAGAGAATGCAAGAGGACATGGCAACTGATGGAAGATATTAGTACATTTTTGGATAATAGATGGCTAATGGATCAGTGGTGTTTGATTTAGCAGAGCTAAGGAAACTGAAACCTGAGTGCCTGCAGAAGGAAGTGCCAAAGAGAAATTTATTTCAGCTTTGGAACTTATTAGAGGCTCATTTAACTACTTGTAAATAAGGCAATGAAAGAAGGGGCTGAAAAAGTAACAGAACTGGTTGAAATTCTCTATGAGGAACGTTTAGAATTCCAGATTCCCTTCTTCCCTGCCATTTGATATCCCTTCCCCATCTTGGCAGGAAGTGGGAGGCTTATTAAAAAATTAAGCCACAGAGGCTTTGGACTTGGGGTTACCAGGCACAACTGGAGAGTGGGAATGAGGTGTCTAGCAGGAAAGGGATTTAAGTGAAAGTCTACTTAAAGACCGAAAATTGAGTCACCTGTCACCTTTTCCTGTTTCCTATGTTCTTTGGCAGAAAACTTGAGAATTCTTTCCTGGAAAAATAGACCAAGCCTAGAGAAAATAATTAGAGTTATAGAAGGTTTAGCATTCCTTCAATGAAATGACTGTCTTTAAACCAGGTAGCTCAACAGTCACCACTGTGTACGTGGAGTTTTTTGTTCATTACTTTTTAAAAATGAACAAACCTCCAAGGATTGATCATTAGGCATTTGAGGGGGAAAAAGCACCCACAAATCAAACAAACAACAATAGCAACAAAAAACCCCGGATCTTGCCTGAAACTAAGCGTCAGTGACTAGAAGAAAACTTCAAAAACAGTGATAGAAGATATTCATGAAACCAAAACAGTATACTATTAAAAAAGGAACAGAACACAAATCTTTATTCAAATTTCATTGTCGTGAAGGCTGCCCAGATTTACCCTATCTGTTATTGCAATTTACCTCCTTGTGCTATTGATTCTCCTTAACCGATTCTACTTTTTCTTCTGTCCACAGGACCTGCCACTCTCTAATAAACTGTGTAATTTACTTACTTACTATATTCACTGGTTTATTATCTGTCTCTTCTCTCTACTAGAATTTAGCAAGCTCCTTTTCTTCTTTGTTCAAGGACAGTGCCTGGATATAGTAGATGTTCAGTGAATATTTGTTGAAAGAATGAATAAACAAGAAAGAGCTCGCATAAATTAAAAATATGATAGCAGAAAAAATTCAGAAAGGTTGCAAGATAAGGTTGAGAAAATCACTTAGTAGGAAAAAAAATACAAGAGATGGAAAATTGTAGAGAAAAGATAAGAAAGTTTATTTTCTGTATGCCCTTTATCAGGAAACTGTTGGAGAATGTGCTCCACAAAACTGAGAAAGGAAAATAAAGCAGAAAAACAAGGTAGATTCAGCATAGAAGATAGGTGAAAGAAATGCTCAGTATGCTGGTGCAGAGGACTGTGGCTGTGATGTCTGCCTAGTAGGGCTAGTCTTAGAGAAGCAGGATATGGAAAGCTCCAGGAGGGAAGTCCCTGAGGGCGAAAAAATGATTATTTGATGTTTTTGACCATATTAAAAAGACTTTATGAATCTGAGACTTTGGGAAGAATTAGTGATAAGTACACAGAAAACTAAGCAAATAAAAATTAGACAGTAATTACTCAAAAAAACCCCAAAAAGTTAGAGAAGAAAGGAGGTGTAATCATAGTTCACTATATGGCTCATGGTAAATAATGTTTACATAGTTAAAGTAAAGGCTGAATGAAGATTTAACAAAAATTGTACAGATTGGTGTGAGTGGAAAGTATAGGAGGGTGGAGGTGCTGACTTCATTTTTCATTAATTGGTGGTTCACAGATAATGACTAAATTGTTAAATCAATAAACATAAATGTTGCTTAAAGAATTGAAAAATGTCCTAGGCAGTGTGACTAGGAATGGAGAGAGGTTTTTGTTATAACTTTCATAAAACCATTTGTTTATTAACACGATGTACATGTATTACTTTGGTTTAAAAAAAAATGAAAGGGCAATACTTTAAAAATCCTATGAAACTAATCTTCTTTTAGGTAATTAAGGATTTTAGGTAAATTTAGATAGATTATGTAGATTTTAGATTAGATATCTAAAGAAAAGATAAAAGATATTTAAAAGAAAAGATAAAATATATTTTATAATACATTGATAACGTCTGTTTTCAATCTGTAAGAATCTCAAAAAAGAAAAAAATGGAGTCTGAAGTTAAAATATATTAAAACTTTTGTTATTCAGGAAGATATAAAATGTTTTATTTGACTTGGGTTTTCATTTTTAATTCTATTTAGTCTCAGACATTAGATGAAGTAAATGTTTGAAGTATGAAATTAGTTTTGTCACTTTAATTTCATTAAATGGTAGTGTAGGTTACAGAATCTCAAAGTTCTTGCCAGATCCAAATGCTAATTCTAGTATGTTGTCATTTCAATAATAGCTCCCAGAACTCGCAATCCTTTTAGTGCTAACATTTTGAATATTCAAGACATTCTAATGATGTTAAATGTAGGTCACTAGACAGACACTGTAGATGACCAAGTAAAGCAATTATCTGGATAATATTTTAATTATGCTGGCTAACTGGGCTTTCTTTTTATTCTCTAGATCATGACATTGTCAATTATAAATTTTAAATATTTAAAAATTAAATTTATTATTATGTTTTCTAGGTTAAGTATAATTGATATCTAAAGTTTATAGCTTTAAGCAAACAACATAATACTGTTTTCATTTACCTGTTAAGAAATAACAAAACAAAAAAAGTTGGAATGTTTTAAAATGGATCTTAAAATTTAAAATACTACAATTATAAAATTGTATAAGTTTAATGTTTTCCCTATTGGAAGCAGTCTTTTGTTATTTTTCTTATGTTATTTTTCTCTGTTTAAGAGAGATTGGGCTGCACTGAACTTCCTCGGAATCTTATTGATAGTTACTAGTGATGGCAGTGGTTTATACTTACACACAAGATGAAGAAGCAAGGCATTTATTTCAGTAATTTATGCTGATTCTGGGCTTTTGGAAAACAGCATAATCAGCCTGCTTTTAGTATAGAAGTACCAAATTAGTAGTCATGTTAAGCTGGTATCTATAGAGGTTTTTTTTTTGGGCTGAGGAAGATTAGCCCTGAGCTAACATTCATGCCAATTTTCCTTTAATATCTTTTTTAGTATGTGTGTCACCAGCACAGCATGGCTGCTAACAGAGCAGTATAGGTCCATGCCCTGGAGATTGAACCTGGGCTGCTGAAGTGGAGCGTGCCAAATTTAACCACTAGGCCACTGGGGCTGGCCCAAGTTTCTTTTTTTTTAATGTGGACTTTTCTTCAGAGTATTGTTTATAATAGTGAACAATTAGAAACAATCTATTAAAAAATATAAATGATGACCAAAAGTTTGTGTTTTTAAAGTTTTGTTGAGATAAAATTCACATACCGTATAATTCACCCATTTAAGGGTACAATTCAGTAGTTTTCAGTATGTTCACAGTGTTATGTAATCATCACCACAGTCAATTTTGAGAACATTTTTATCACCCCAAAAAGAAATCTGTACTCATTAGCAGTCACTCCTCATTTCCCCTAACTCTCCCAGCCCTAGGCAACCACTAGTCTACTTCATGTTTTTATAGATTTGTCTATTCTGGACATTTCGTATAAATGGAATCATATAAAGTGTAGCTTTTTATGATTGGCTTCTTTCACTTAGCATAATGCTTTCAAGGTTTATCCATGTTGTAGCATCTTTTTTTGACTAATACTCCATTGTATGGAAAGACCACAGTTCGTTTATCTACTCATTCATTCATGAACATTTGGGTTGTTTCCAGTATTTGACTGTTATGAACGTTTGTGTATACAGATTTTTACGTGAACATACATTTTCATTTCTCTTGTATATCTCCCTAGGAGTTAAATTGCTGGGGCATGTTACCATATTACACTATGTTTAACATTTTGAGGAACTGCCACATCGTTTTCCAAAGTGGCTGCTCCATTTTATGTTCCCACTAGCAAGGTATGAGGGTTCCAGTTTCTATACACCCTAACAATTATTATCATCTATCTTTTCTTTTTTTTTTTTAAAGATTTTATTTTTCCTTTTTCTCCCCAAAGCCCCCCAGTACATAGTTGTGTATTTCTAGTTGTGGGTCCTTCTAGTTGTGGTATGTGGGACGCCACCTCAGCATGTCTTGATAAGTGGTGCCATGTCTGCGCCCAGGATCCAAACCGGCAAAACCCTGGGCTGCCGAAGCAGAGCTCGAGAACTTAACCACTTGGTCACGGGGCTGGCCCCTATCATTGTCTTTTCGATTATAGCCATCTTAGTGGGTGTGAAGTGGTATCTCATTGAGGTTTTGATTTTTATTTCTCCGATGACTAATGATGTTGAACATCTTTTCATGTGCTTATTGGCAATTTGTATATTTTCTTTGGAGAAATGTCTTCAGATTGTGTTTTATAAAGTGCTTATTGCCAAATTTTACTTTGAATAATGTACTTGAAACCAAAACATAAATTATATTATAGCTAGGACATTAAATATCACTTACCCTCCTTAGGGTATATTGAAAATTTGAAGAAGGACATAATGCGAATCTTTGGCCGTTAACAGTTACTCTTTTTAATGAAAATTGACTTAAAAAATTTTTTTTTTTTTAGTGCTTCATTGGAATTTGGAAATCTAGATGAAAGTTCTCTGGTTCAAACAAATGGAAGTGACCTCAGTGCGGAAGACAGAGAGCTCCTAAAAGCTTATCATCATAGTTTTGATGATGAAAAAGTAGACTTGGATTTGATCATGCATCTTCTATACAATATCTGCCATAGTTGTGATGCTGGTAAATACGTATTGTCTAAAAGATCTGGAACAAAAATATATACTTTGATTTAAAAATTAGTATCTTGTGTGTACAAAGTTTTATATAACTCCATTGATAATAATGCATAAATAATCTCTTAAGCGTCATCGTATAAATATTACGGTTTATCAGTACTTGAAAACACATGATGTGGTTCATTATAGCTAGTTTTGTTGATTGGTTCTGCTTTTACAATGAGATTTAATATTACGAAAATCATTCTTCTCCAAGGTGCAATTTTAATTTTCCTACCTGGATATGATGAAATTGTTGGACTGAGGGATCGCATCCTGTTTGATGACAAGCGGTTTGCTGACAATACACATAGGTAAAAGCTAAAGCTTTGTATTTGTTGCTTTAAATAAGAGGTGAGTACCATAGTATATTTTCTCTTTTAATTGTCAACAGATATCAAGTCTTTATGCTTCATTCAAATATGCAAACATCTGATCAAAAGAAGGTATTAAAAAACCCACCTGCAGGTGTTCGAAAAATAGTAAGTTTCATAAAATATTTTTTCCATTTTATTAGACATTAGTTCTATTTTCATGTTAACTATAACATAACATCCCATTGCAGATCCTTTCCACCAATATTGCTGAAACCAGTATCACAGTCAATGACGTTGTCTTTGTTATTGATTCTGGTAAGGTGAAAGAGGTATGTATGGATAAGTTGTATTTTCACTTAAATGAAGAAGGTTAAGTGCCATTCCAGTAAATGCTTTTATAACCAGAATTCACTTTAATGGGAAAATTTCTGGTTCTACATGAATTTAAGATGGCAAATGTTGATTTCACTAAAGTGAATATTCTACCTTAAACAATTCAGTATATAGGATGTATCTTATATTTTAAAAAACTATACAAAAAAATTAGCTTCTGCTAACTAAATACTAAGAAAGTAAAGGATTTGGCAGTTTTAGTGAGAATTTTGTCAAACGGTATGGGAATTTGATTCATATTTTGTGTGTTTTCCTGTTACATGTGGGCATGGACCATGTTCTTCTTCTTTGTTGTTATATCTTCTGTGCTTCACAGATTGTAGGTATTCAAAAGATGTTTATTTCAAGAGAACCATGCTGAGAGAAAGCAAGCAACCATCAAACCAGGGTTCAGCAAATGAAAGTTAACAGCCAAATTGGGCCCATCACCTGCTTTTATAAAAATAAATTTCACAGGATCACTGCCACGTCCACTCTTTTACCTGTTGTTTGTGGCTGCTTTCAACACTGCAGTGGCGGATTTGAGTAGTTGGAACAGAGACCCTCTGCAATGGCTGAAATATTTACTGCCACCCTCGATATAAGTAAAAGGCAGTGTTTATTTCTTTTTAGTATTGCAATGCCCAGCAGTTCTTATTACCCTTAACTTTGGTAGATCCTTTTACTGAAAGAATTGAAGGTGATAGAGGTGGTTGATTTTTCAGAGAAAGAAATACTATCCATGTTGTGAAAAGCAAGTTGTGTCTGTTCTAGTGGATATAAATGCTCATTTTTAATGTGAAAAAGATCATTAGTTGCAAAATATTTTCAATGTGATTTTTAGGAATTACTTAGAGAAAATAAAGTTTTACTGTAAAATTTGGACATTTTATTATAGTTGGATACTGTAAAGGAGGGATAAGTTTCATTTTTTGTAAGAAGATGATGAATATTGTCACTGAAAGTCTAAATGTTGAGTCAATGAAGATTCAGATTTTATTGTCCTAAAATTATCTAAAGCTGATGAAGTAGATTTTGAATATTTTAGAAATTAATTCCTTTAGGTGTTGTTTATCAGGTAAATCATGGTTTAGAACACGATGGTAGTGTCAAGTTATTTTACTTACGAAATTGACAAATTTGACAGTTTATTAAAAACTAAATAAATGGCATCTTTTCTGAAAAGCTCATAATTAACTCTTCTGAGAAGATGTTTGTATTTGCTCTGTGTAGTTATTTTATGAAAGGGAAAGTAGAAGTCACTGAATGATTGGAGTATATATTCTAGTTAGGAATGCATTCTTTTAATATATTTTTTGACAGTAAATTTTGACTTTAGATTCTTTAAGGAAGTATGAGGGTAGTAATGGTTCTTTTTTACTTTCTCTTCTATAACATTCTGGATAGGCTAACTGCGTTAGTGGCTCAGCAGGAGGTAAAATGGAAGGGGTTAAAAATTCTTCACTTTGGGATAGATTTAGTTCAGCAATTGTTATTCTTATCCTCCAGATCAGCTGCCCGGAAAGTATTTCAGAAACTGTCTTTCCCTGATCACTCCTATTCCGTATAATGATGTAAATCTGATAGAAAATGACCTTAAGAGAATAGATCAGTTCTCTCTAATCTTGATGCCTTATGAGAACTGACTGCTGTTATCCAGCTGTGGCAGAGAGAAAAAAATAGCTCAGCAAGGCACAGAATGAGGAAGTTTTACAGCTCTTCTAAGTTTAATTTTCATTCTTTTTCCATGGAATGGTTGTAACCAGAAATCTGGATTTTTTTTTTTTAAATCAATACCTTGTTCTAATGATCTAATCGAGAGGGGCTTTGAATTAAACTTGGCATGTTAAAATGTGTTCGTAATGTTTCTTGCTGTTACTTTTTAAATACCTTTATGTTTTAACACGAAGATGATTTAAATTATACAGAAATCCTTTGATGCCCTGAATTTTGTTACAATGTTAAAAATGGTGTGGATTTCCAAAGCTAGTGCCATACAACGAAAAGGCAGGTAATGTATATTTAATGTACATTCATTCAATTGCCTGTAAAATGGAAACATTTTCATATGTATTACATATTTAATGTATATTCAACTTTCTATGCAATGTTAACTTTTTCATGTTAGTCTGAATTTTTATATTATTTTTGCAAAGCAAACATTTTAATACTTTTTTAAAAGTCAAATTCAGGTTATGTTAAAATTAAAAAGTTTTTCCTAGAATAATTTACACATGAAGATGTAAGAAATTTAAAAAACAAAAATAAAAGCAAAAATTTGGGCTCGGCCTGGTGGCACAGTGGTTAAGTTCGCCCGTTCTGCTTTGGCAGCCCAGGGTTCACTGGTTCAGATCCCAGGTGTGGACCACACACTGCTTGTAAAGCCATGCTGTGGCAGGCGTCCCACATAAAATAGAGGAAGATGGGCATGTATGTTAACTCAGGGCCAGTCTTCCTCAGCAAAAAGAGGAAGATTGGCAGCAGATGTTAGCTCAGGCCTAATCTTCCTTAAAAAAACCCAAAATAAAATAAATAAAAGCAAAAATTCTGAATATTTGCAATACACAGGACAAAGGACTAATTTCTGTATTATACATAAAAGCTCTTTTAAATTAATTGATAAAGATTAATCCATTAACCTCACATATTCCACCTCATATATACCAAAAGAAATACAAATTAATGAGGTACTAGTTTTTGCTTATCAGATTGGCACTGATGAAAATGTTTAACAGTGTACACAAGGGAGTTGGCAAAAGCATGGGCCAATAGGCTTTCATAGTTTGTTGATGGAAATTTAAGTTGGTGTGTCTTCTTCAGAGGGCAGTTTGAAACTGTTTATTCAGATCTGCCCTTTGAAGGTAGAGTCCACTTCTCGTAATTTGTCCTGAGTGTACTTGCACATGTGCACAAAGATGTATGTTTAAGAATGTGTTTTTCAGTATTATTTGTAATAGTGAGAAGTCTGGGAGCACTGCAGTGTCCATCAACAGTGAAGTGGTTACCTAAATTATGTTTTAGCCACACAATGGTAAACTAGGTAACTGTTAAAAGGAAAGATGTAGATGTATGTGTTTTTATGTGGAATGAGTTTTCAGACTATCTTATTTGGAAAAAGTTAGGTATAGAACATGAGTCTAGTGTTCTTTTGTGCTAAAAAATATATGTATATGTTTGTGTGTATATTTAGACACATACGTTGTTAAGTCTGAGAGAAATATTAAAAGACAATTGTTGTTGACTCTGAGGAGGAGGATTTGTGGGGCTCTTGAAGGAAGGAGACAATTTTCATTTTATATTTTTTGTAGTTTGGTTATTTATTTTAGTATATGTGTTACTTTTTCATTTTTAAAAAGGTAAGATTAAAGAGTATCATTTTTCAGTAATTATTTGACTAATTTTTCTTCAATTTTAACTAATAGGAAAACATCAAATACTGACTTTAAAGAATGCCTCATATGCTGAAGACAATGAATGCATTATTTCTGTACTTTGTAACTTCATAAAATGCTCTTGAGGGCTTTGTTGTTATTGTATGAATTGTCTTCTTATGACAAAGTGTGGCTTGACACATTGAGTTGTATTTATATGCTGTGAATAGTATATTATTAGGGATAAAAATCAGAAATTGTAGACATTTCCATTGTCATCTTTTTCAACAGATATTTTTTGACAGCCTTCACTGTGCAAGTGTTATGGATACAATGATGAATAAACTATAATCTGATGGATAAAGTCTGAGGTGGGCGGAATGTTGCCACCCATTTTGGAACCCATTAAATTAAGCAATTTGTTTTCTTTGCTACAACTGGATAATGCTTCTAGAGGAGTTAAGATAGAATCTGAGATAAATATGAATAAAGAGATGTTGTGGAAAGACATTTCTGGCAAAGGGAAAGCATACACAAAGGCCGAAAGGCAAGAATGAGCAAGAAGGTTGTTTGGATGGAGTTTAGTTTAGAGGAGAATAGTGAAAAATGAGTGGAAAGAGGTAAGTTGCAGACAGGTCTTTAAGGCCCATTTTGTGTTTTTCTCTCTCTGCTTTTTTTTTCTTCCCCTCTAATAAACCAGGGGATGGCATGATTATAGTTTTCTTTCAGCTCTTTGACGAATGAATTGGTAGAGACAAAATGACGGCAGGAGGACCCAGTAGGAGGCTCTTTTATTAGTACTTCCATTTACAATAAGTAAGAGATGAAATCAGCTTGGATTGTTATAGTGGTGGTAGAAATAAAGAGAAATTGATAATTAATTCAAGAGATATTAAGGGATGTAATATTGGTGATCGTATATCCAAGGGCATGAGGGGTAAGGAATAGAGTGGAGTCAAGGATGTCAATCAGGTTTCTGTCTTAGAAAAATTTATGGGTGGTGGTGCCATTGTCAGATAGGGAAAATGCCAATAGTGGTTGTATTGGGGAGAAGAATTAACTTTTGGTTGTGTTGAGTTTGATTTGACTAGAAAATCCAGGTGGAGCTAAGAGGCTTCTGAAGTATAGGTCTAGAATTAGGATAAGGAGATCTTGATGGAGGGAAATTGAAATCAGGAGGGTAATTAAGATGACTTTGGGAGAGAGTAAGGTAAGCAAACAGAGGGCTGAGCTCCAACCTCATGGGCAAAGATAGAAATCTCTCAGAGGTGGCTAGATAGATGGGAAAGCTGATGGGTATCTAGTGAGGGAAATATTTGATGAAGGAATGGCCTGACAATGTCAAATTTTGTAACTTGTATCACATTATGTTATAGTTATGTTTGCTGCTCTGGATTGTGAACTTTGTGAGGCTAGGGATTTTCTGTATCTCTATCACTTAGCATATTCAGCCTTGCCATTAGCTCATATAGTGACTTTGGGTAAAATTGAAAGAGACTGCTTTTCCCCAAGATATTTTTCTACAACTTTCCGGAAAATATAAGTCTCTATGATGATGAGGTAAATGACACTTCCTTGGAGTTATGTAATGCATAATTTGCACAATTCTAATCAGTGGGCCTAAATGTACTGCTTGGTATCAGCTCAGTAAATAGATTAAATTTAAATTACCAGGTACTTATTCATGCTTTATTTTTTACTTACTTTCATATGTATTTTATTTTTTAATTTTTACTATTACCTTTGAAGGTATATCAGGTAAGTGTCATTTATGAATCTCAGTTTATAAATGAGGTAATTGAGTTCTGGACAAGTGAAACACCTGAAAGAATTCACAGCGGGTACGAATCAGAGCAGGAATTCAAACTCAGATGTCGTGATCCTGGTTCATTGTTCTGTCTCCTATATCACATTGCTTTTTTAGTTTCCTTAGTATAGCCTTTATTCTTTCTTTGAGTTTTAATTTTGTGTTTTACTTTTAAGGGCAGGGAGATGTAGACCTGGAATTTGTTTCCGGCTCTTCAGTAGACTCCGATTCCAGAATATGTTGGAATTTCAGACTCCAGAACTTTTGAGAATGCCATTACAGGTAGAAATTTACTTAACTCTATAAGTCTATTTTTGTGGGTGAGGGATGAGAGGTACCATTTTGGACTTTTAAATAATTTATAAAACAAAATTATGAAATATATATTATGGAGGGTAGTTATATAAATAACTAATATTTTTTCTATACAAGAAAATTTAATCCATAAACCTTCAAAATTTTAACAAATTACTTGAGTTCATTTAAATTAGGTACAGTTTATAAGTATTTTTTTTATGCAACATTCTAGGAGTCTATCAACCACATAGTGTTCACCTTTTACGTTCTCCATGAGGATTAGAAAATAAATTATTTAAGGTCCAAAAGAGAATACCAAAGTCCCAGTTTAACATACTGAAGTACTTTGGTAGTTTTGGAACTGAGTTTATTGAGATTTCCTGACCTTTATTGTTTTCCTTTAGATTTTCTGACTTCAGGGAACAGCCAGACACTGGGTAGTTTCTAGGGAAAAAACACCAGAAGTACATTAATTTGATTCTTTCGTGTGCTGAACTAGACTCTGACTTCCAAACCTTTAAAGAGACACTGGATCATGTTTTTGGCATCCATGTATCTAGATGACTTCCCACTTCCCCAAGTGTATGTGCCGTTTTCTATTCCTCTTAGGATAAAATACAAAATTCTTAACAAGAGCCTAAATTATCTCTTCTGCTTCCGTCTCCAGTTTTAATTTTTTAATTCTTGCCTTTCCTCCTCTCTCTACTCATACAAGTAGTTTCAATTTCTCAAGCATATCTTGTTTCTTTCTATTTTAGGGCCTTCATATGTGCTCTCCCCTCTCTCTAGAATCCTCCCCCTTGTTCCTTTTATAATTAACTCCTGCTCAATCTTGACATCTTAGTTTGTGTCATTTCCTCAGAGAAATTATCTTCAACTTCCCCTGGCCTCCTTCTCTTTCCTTAACTTGATTAAATCTTTTATTTTACCTCTTTAGCTCCTTCATGGTATTCTTCATAGCAGCTGTCACAATTCTAATTAAGTAGTTGATTTTACAATTATTCTGTTTTTCACACAGTGAAAACTCCGTGAAGGCAGACTCTTGTCCATCTATCTTCTTCTTTTTCTCCAACTTGCTGCATAGTGACTAGCACCTAGTAAGCACTTAAATATTTGTTGAATGGATAAAAGATTCTAGAATGTAATATAAAGAGAAAAAAAACGTTTTTTGGGACAGTAACTCTTGTTGTTGTATATAAGAACTATGTGAGGAGACATTGCCAGTGGGGGCAAGATGACTGTGATGAATTGATGATGGATGTTTATTAAGATTCTAGCACTTAGGGCAAAGTATGAGCCCATCTTTCATAGAAAGACATTGTTCCCTCTACTCTTCATTTTAGTAAAAGGCTCTACTAGTCTGTGTTTGGGAACTGTACTTCCCATGTTTTCTTTGAAAATAAAAATCAATTATAAATTTCAATATTTCAAAATTATTTGCTGTTTTTATTTACAGGAACTTTGTTTACATACCAAGCTGTTAGCCCCAGTTAATTGTCCTATTGCTGATTTCCTTATGAAAGCTCCTGAACCTCCACCAGCTTTAATTGTAAGAAATGCTATACAAATGCTTAAGGTTGGTATCTTAATGGTTTTATTTTACCTGACTGTTGTACTTGAAATGTAAACCAAATGAAAATGCATGTTAACTAATTTTGTACTTAAAAAATTATCTTAAATAATCATGTATTTTGAATCTCATGGTAATTAGAGTAAAATAGTAAGTATAGTTCTTTTTTATATATTTGAAGCAAAATATATATAATTTTTTTATTGAGGTCATAATAGTTTGTAACATTGTGAAATTTCAGTAGTACATTATTATTTGTCATACACCATATAAGTGCACCCCTTCACCCCTTGTGCCTACTCCTCAACCCCCTTCCCCTTGGTAACCACTGAACTTTTCTCTTTGTACATGTGTTTGTTTATCTTCCATGTATGAGTGAAATCATGCTGTGATTGTCTTTCTCTGTGTGGCTTATTTCACTTAACATAATACCTCAAGTTCCATCCATGTTGTTGCAAATGGGACAATTTTGTCTTTTTTTATGGCTGAGTAGTAGTCTATTGTATGTATATATATCACATCTTCTTTAATGAATCATTGGTCGATGAGCACTTGGGTTCCGTCCATGTCTTAGCTATTGTGAATAATGCTGCAGTGAACATAGGGGTGTATAAGTCTCTTTGAATTGTTGATTTCAAGTTCTTTGGATAAATACCCAGTAGTGAGATATCTGGGTCATATCATATTTCTATTTTTAAGTTTTTGAGAAATCTCCATGCTGGTATTTTTTTTTTTTTTGGTGAGGAATATTGGCCCTAAGCTAACATCTGTGGCCAATCTTCCTCTTTTTTGCTTGATGAAGATTGCCACTGAGCTAACATTTTTGCCCATGTTCCTCTACTTTATGTGGGATGCCTCCACAGCATGGCTTGAGGAGCAGTGCTAGGTCTGCACCCAGGATCTGAACCTGTGAACCCTGGGGTGCCGAAGCAGAGCTTGCCAACTTAACCACTATGCCACTGGGCCGGCCCCTACATACTGTTTTCCATAGTGGCTATACCAGTTTGCATTCCCACCAGCAGTGTGTAAGGGTTCCCTTTTCTCCACAACCTCTCCAACATTTGTTGTTTTTTGTCTTGGTGATTAGAACTATTCTAACAGGTGTAAGGTGATATCTTAGGGTAGTTTTGATTTGCATTTCCTTGATGATTAGTGATGTTGAACATCTTTTCATGTGCCTATTGGCCATTCGTATATCTTCTTTGGAAAAATGTTCATATCCTCTGCCCATTTTTTGGTTGGATTGTTTGTTTTTTTGTTGTTCAGTTGTGTGAGTTCTTTGTATATTATAGAGATTAACCCCTTGTTGGATATGTGATTTGTAAATATTTTCTCCCAGTTGGTGGGTTGTCTTTTCATTCTGATCCTGGTTTCCTTTACCTTGCAGAAGCTCTTTAGTCTGATGAAGACCTGCTTGTTTATTTTTTCTTTTGTTTCCTGTGTCTGAGTAGATATGGTATTTGAAAAGATCCTTCTAAGACTGACGTCAAAGAGTGTACTGCCTGTATTTTCTTCTAGGAGTTTTATGGTTTCAGGTCTTACCTTACAGTTTTTGATCCATTTCGAGTTTATTTTTGTGTATGGTGAAAGATAATGGTCTACTTTCATTCTTTTTTTTTTTGAGGCAATTTAAAGAAGCTTTTATTTATTTATTTATTTATTTTTTGAGGAAGATTAGCCCTGAGCTAACTACTGCCAATCTTCCTCTTTTTGCTGAGGAAGACTGGCCCTGAGCTAACATCTGTGCCCATCGTCCTCTACTTTATATGTGGGACACCTGCCACAGCATGGCTTTTGCCAAGCTGTGCCATGTCCACACCCGAGATCCGAACCGGTGAACTCTGGGCCGCCGAGAAGGGGAAGGTGTGAACTTTACCGCTGCACCACTGGGCCCGCCCCTACTTTCATTCTTTTGGATGTCACTGTCCAGTTTTCCCAACACCATTTATTGAAGAGACTTTCCTTTCTTCATTGTGTGTTCTTAGCATGTTTGTTGAAGATTAGCTGTCTGCAGATCTGTGGTTTTATTTCAGGGCTTTCAGTTCTGTTCCGTTGATCTATGTGTCTGTTTTTGTACCAGTTCCCATGCTGTTTTGATTACTATAGCTTTGTAGTATATTTTGAAGTCAGGGATTGTGATGCCTCCAGCGTTTTCTTTTTTCTCAGGATTGCTTTAGCTATTTTGGGTCTTTTGTTGCCCCATATGAATTTTAGGATTCCTTGTTCTTTTTCTGTGAAGAATGTCATTGGGATTCTGATTGGGGTTGCATTGAATCTATAGATTGCTTTACGTAGTACGGACATTTTAACTATGTTTATTCTTCCTATCCATGTGCATGAATATTTTTCCATTTCTTTATGTTGTCATTGATTTCTTTCAGTAATGTCTTACAGTTTTTAGTGTATAGGTCTTTCACCTCCTTGGTTAAATTTATTCCTAGATAGTTTATTCTTTTTGTTGCAATAGTAAAATGGGATTGTATTCTTGAGTTCTCTTTCTGTTAGTTCATTATTGGAATATAGAAATGCAACTGATTTTTTAAGTTGATTCCATACCCTGCAACTTTGCTGTGTTTGTTGATTATTTCTAATAATTTTCTGATAGATTCTTTAGGGTTTGCTACATATAAAACCATGTCATCTGCAAACAGTGAGAGTTTCACTTCCTCATTGCCTATTTGGGTGCCTTTTATTTCTTTTTTTTTTCCCTGAAGATTGGCACCTGAGCAAACATCTGTTGCCAATCTTCTTTTTTGTTCCCCGTCTTCTCCCCAAAGCCCTCTGGTACATAATTGTATATTCCAGTTGTACGTCCTTCTGGCTCTGCTATGTGGGATGCTGCCTTAGCAGGGTTTGATGAGCGGTGCTGGGTCTGCACCCAGGATCTGAACCAGCAAAACCCTGGGCCACTGAAGCAGAGCACACAAACTTAACCACTTGGTCATGGTGCTGGCCCCTCCTTTTCTTTCTTTTTCTTGCATAATTGCTCTGGCCAAAATCTCCAGTACTATGTTGAATAAGAGTGGTGAGAGTGGACACCCTTGTCTTGTTCCTCTTCTAAGAGGGATGGCTGTCAAGTTTTTCCCTGTTAATTTGGCTCTGGGTTTGTCATATGTGGCCTTTATTATGTTGAGATACTTTCCTTCTGTACCCATTTTATTGAGAATTTTTCGGATAAGTGAATGTTGGATCTTGTCAAATGCTTTCTCTGCCTCTGTTGAGATGGTCATGTGGTTTTTATTCCTCATTTTGTTAATGTGGTGTATCACATTGATTTGTGAATGTTGAACCATCCTTGTGTCCCTGGTACATATCCCACTTGATCATGGTGTATGATCTTTTTAATGTATTGCCCTATTCAGTTTGCCAATATTTTGAACATTTTTGCATCTATGGTCTTCAGTGATATTGGCCTATAATTTTCCTTCTTTATGTTCTCCTTGTCTGGCTTTGGTATCAGGCTGATGTTGGCCTCATAGAATGTGTTAGGAAGTGTTCTAGCTTCCTCAATTTTTTGGAATAGTTTGAGAAGGATGAGTATTAAATCTTTGAACGTTTGGTAGAATTTTCCAGAAAAATAGGATTTTTATTTTTTGGGAGGTTTTTGATTACTGTTTCAATCTCTTTGCTTGTAATTGGTCTATTCAGATTCTCTATTTCTTCTTGATTCAGTTTTGGGAGGTTGTATGAGTCTAAGAATTTATCCATTTCTTCTAGGTTGTCCAGTTTGTTGGCATATAGTTTTTGATGGTATTCCCTTATAATCCTGTGTATTTCTGTGGTATCCATTGTAATTTCTCCTCTTTCATTTCTAGTTTTACTTATTTGAGCCTTTTCTCTCTTTTTCTTAGTGAGTCGGTGTAAGGCTTTGTCTATTTTGTTTATCTTCTCAAAGAACCAGCTCTTTTGTTTCACTGATCCTTTCTACTACCTTTTTTTTTAAAATTTCACTTATTTCTGCTTTAATTTTTATTATTTTCCTCCTTCTGCTGAATTTTGACTTTGTTCTTCTTTTTCTAAATCAATTAGGTGTAGTTTGAGATTGCTTATTTTTAGATTTTTCTTGTTTGTTAAGATAGGCCTGTGTTGCTATGAATTTCCCTCTTAGGACTGCTTTTACTGCATCCCATATGAGTCAGTATAGGGTATTTTCATTTTCATTTGTCTCTAGATATTTTTTCATTTCTCCTTTAATTTCTTCATTGATCCATTGGTTTTTCAGTAGCATGTTGTTTAGTTTCCACATCTTTGTCTCTTTCCCAGCTTTTTTCTTGTAGTTGATTTCTAGTTTCATAGCATTATGGTCAGAAAAGATGCTTGATATGATTTCAGTCCTCTTAAATTTATTGACAGTTGCCTTGTTTCCCAAGATATGGTCCATCTTTGAGAATATTCCACGTGCACTTAAGAAGAATGGGTATTCTGCTATTTTTGGATGGAGTGTTCTATGTATATCCATAAAGTCCTTCTGGTCTAGCTTTTCCTTTAAATCTACAGTTTCCTTGTTGACTTTCTGTCACCCATTGATGTAAGTGGGGTGTAGAGTTTCCCCTACTATTATTGTGTTGTTGTTAATATCTCCTTTTAGATTTGTTAATAGTTACTTTATGTACTCTGGTGCTCCTATTTTGGGTGCATAGACATTTATAAGTGTTATGTCTTCTTGATGGAGTGTGCTTTTTATCATTATATACTGCCCTTCTTTGTCTCTCATTGCATGTTTTATCTTGAAGTCTACTGGTGTCTGATGTAAGTATGGCAACACCTGCTTTCCTTTGTTTGCCATTAGCTTGTAGTATCGTCTTACATCCCTTTACTCTGAGGCTGTGTTTGTCTTTGGAGTTCAGATGTGTTTCCTGGGGGCAGCATATTGTTGGGTCTTGTTTTTAAATCAATCCCCCCACTTTGTGTCTTTTAATTGGAGAATTCAGTCTGTTTACATTTAGAGTCATTATCCATATATGAGGGCTTATTGCTGCCATTTTATCACTTGTTTTCCACTTCTTCTGCATTTCCTTTGTTTTTTGTCTCATGTATTTTGGACTGCCAATTCAGTTAGGTAGTTTTCTATGATGATTTTCTTAGTTTTCTCTTTATCATTTGTGTCTTTGTTCAAATTTTTTGTTTACTGTTTACCATGAGGTTTGTATAAAAAATCTCGTAGATGAGCTAGTCCATTTTCTGATAGCTTCTTATTTCCTTAGACTAAGCCAATTCCATCCTCCTCCTCTTCTCCTTGTAAGTTATTACTGTCACATCTTATTCCATCTTGTGTTGTGAGTTTATGGTTAAAATGATGGGATTATATTTATTTTTGGTGTTTTCCTTCCCTTTATCTTTAATGTTATAATTAAGTGTTTGCTAACTTGTTCTGATAGAGAGCTGCAATTTTCTGATTTTGTCTACCTATTTATCTCCTTACTCAAGGCTTTGAAACCCTTTTCTTTTTTTTTCAGGTATAGGGGCCTTCTTGAGCATTTCTTGTAGGGGGAGGATCTGGGGGCAATGAACTCTCTTAGCTTTTGTTTATCTGGGAAAGTTTTTATTTCTCCGTCATATTTGAAGGATATTTTCACTGGTTAGAGTATTCTTGGCTGAAAGTTTTTGTCTTTTAGAATTTTGAATATATCATTCCACTCTCTCCTAGCCTGTAAGGTTTCTGCTGAGAAATCTGCTGAAGCCTGATATGGGTTCCTTTGTAAGTTATTTTCTTCTGCCTGGTTGCCCTTAATGTTTTTTCTTTGTTATTGACTTTAGCCAGTTTTACTACCCTATGCCTTGGAAATGGTCTTTTTATGTTGATATAGTTAGGAGATCTCTTGGCTTCTTTCACTTGTATTTCCAGCTCCTTCCCTAGGTTTGGGAAGTTCTCAGCTATTATTTCTTTGAACAAGCTTTCTGCTTCATTCTCCTCTTCTCTCTCTGGAATACCTATAATCCTTATGCTGCATTTCCAAATTGCGTTGGATATTTCTTGGAGAATTTCTTCGTTTCTTTCTACTCTTAGTTCTCTCTCCTCCTCCATCTGAAGCATTTCTATATTTGTCTCCTGAAGACTGCTGATTCACTCCTCCATAATATCAGCTATATTGTTCAGGGAGTCCAGATTTTTCTTTATCTCATCCATTGTATTTTTCATCTCCAACATTTCTGATTGGTTCTTCTTTAGAGTTTCAGTCTCTTTTGTGACAAAGTTCCTGACTTCATTGAACTTTCTATCTGTATTTTCTTGTAACTCATTGAGTTTTTTTTATGATAGGTATTTTGAATTCTCTGTCATTTAAATTATAAATTTCTGTGCCTTCAAGATTGATTTCTGGGTACTTGTCATGTTCCTTCTGGTCTGGAGATTTAATACATTTTTTCATACTGCTTTATGGCATGGGTTTGTACCTCTGCATAGTGATAGTACCTGATCACAGCTTCTACCTGCCACCACTGGGGCGGGGGGATGGAGGTCAAGAGCTGTATATTTTGAGCCTGCCATCATCTGTGGCTTGCTCACTCCAGCTGCTGGCTGCTTTTCTATCTGTGTGGCGCTATGGCTGACTGGCTGACCTGGAGTGCTGGGCTGGGGATGGGCACTCTCTTTCACCTTGCATGATCCTAGGGGCGTTCTCGTTCTGCCCTTGCTAGCTACTCTCCTTGGGTGTTGGCTTGATGAAGACACCCCCGCAACAGCTTAGGCACGTCTATATGGGGCTTTCCTACAGGCTGTGAGGGAACTTGGAGAGCAAAGGTTTTCCTGCAGATGGCCATCTCCCCCCAGTCCTTTCACAGCCACATGCAGTCCCCAGGTTGCTGCTATTTGGGAGGGAGAGGAGATTCCCCTTACCTCCTTCCACTTCCTCTGGGGTGTCCAGCTCCTCCACCTTCAGACGTATGGCTGTGTGGGTCTCTCAGACGTCTTTTGTGATATGTGAATGTCCTCTGTTGGTATATGAATGTCCTTTTCGTTGTATCTTAGAGGGGAGAGTCTAAGGGGAGAGCTCACTCTGACATGATGCTGATGTCACTTCAGCAAAATATATTTTTTATGAGATGTGGTAGCAAAAGAAAATTTACATTCTTACGTCATACTTATGGATTTTTAAGTGTGTGGTTTGATTAAACATAATTTTTGGTCATGTCAGATTCTGTTTTGTATCCTTTTGTTTAGACAATAGATGCAATGGATGCATGGGAAGATCTCACTGAACTTGGATATCATTTGGCTGACTTGCCAGTAGAACCACATCTTGGTAAAATGGTTCTGTGTGCTGTTGTTTTAAAGTGTCTGGACCCTATCCTTACAATTGCCTGCACGCTAGCCTATCGAGACCCTTTTGTCCTACCAACCCAGGCCTCTCAGAAACGTGCAGCTATGCTTTGTAGGAAACGTTTTACTGCAGGAACTTTCAGTGACCATATGGCACTTCTTAGAGCATTCCAGGTATTATTATTGTCATTTTATTTCTAAAAGTGTTGCTGGTTAAACACATTTCTGGGTCGTGTAACAAATTAAAAAAATACATATGATTTCACTAATTTTGTTATTATAAACTCACATTTTATTAATAGCCCAGAAAAATATCTTCCTAATGTTAGTATGTTAAAATTATCACAGTTTTTCTCTATTTTCTTTCATTTTCTCAATGTTCTCCTTGTAGGAATATATGTATGTTTGTATGTATATATTTATTTATACTTGTATTTATTTTTTAACTAATAGGTTTCTTATCTTCCTTATGTTTCAGACATGTCTCGACAAGGAATGCTTTAAAATTTTAGTTAAGCAACATTGTATATTCAAAGTACATAGAACAAAGCTTGAGAGAAGGTTATCTTGAATTTAGTATCTATTTATTGATTTTTAGAGTGCATCTTTTTCTTGTATGGTCAAGACACTATGCTAAGAACCTCATTTTATAAAGTGAATTCCAAAAATCGCTTAACAACCTTTTAAGATAATAGTAGTGAGAAAGTGAGGAAAGTGATAAATGGGAAAGAAAAGATAAGGAAAGTGGGACTCTGAGGAAGGGAAATGATTTAGAAATTCAGATATGTGGGGAAGAATATGTTATTTCTTGAAAAAGTAGATATGTTATTTATCCTTAAATTCTCTTGAATGTAGGCTGTGCCTACACATTTTTAAAGAGTTTCATTTTGTTTATGCAGGAAGTACTCTTTTTCAGGCATACAGGAATTTTCCAGTGCATGCAATTTAAAAAAATAATTGAACTCTCTTTTGTGGGCATTATTGAACAGTGGATGGTGCCCTGCTATTAATTGAGTGTATTAGATACCATATATTCTAGTAAATCAGTTGAGTGATAATAATTAGAGATTTTGAGTAGAATTCCTTTCTATTCTTTGCTTTTTCCCCGGCTCCTTCAAAAACAGAGAGGAGAAATTGCTGCCTTGGTCTTTCAGTTATATTGCAAAGCAAGAGATCTCATTTTCAAAGAGGAGCTTTCTTGTACTGCATATAGATGGTTTCTGGAAATCACTTTCCATTCTTAGACAGTTTAGGAGGTTGATATAGAGCTTATTTTTGGAGGACTGGAGTGTTAGAATTCTTAGATATAAATGGTGTTATGCTGGCTTAGTTGAAAACCTGCCACACTTTGGTGGAGGAAAATTAGACATATCTGCAAAGGTAAATATTTTTACGTAGCTGGTCATTTAGGTTACCTGATACTTAGTTCTCAGTGGTATTTTATTAACTTAATAGTTTCATAGCATTTGAGTATAAATTAACTAACGATAAATTTTATTTGATCATAAAGTCTTAGATTTTGTTTTTTATATTTTATTTTTTATTTTTTTTATGTAATTGACACATAATAGTAGTTTTGGGTGTACAACATAATGATACAATATTTGTGTATGTTGCAAAGTGATCACTGCAGTAAATCTAGGTAACATCCATCACCACACATAGTTACAAATTTTTTCTCTTGTGATAAGGACTTTTAAGATCTACTCTTGAGTCTGTTAACTAGACTCATTGTGGTGACCTCCTCAGAACATATACAAATGTTGAATCAGTATGTTATACACCTGAAAGTAATATAATGTTATGTGTCAATTATATCTCAATAAAAAAATAAAAGTTTATTAAAGCAAAAAAGATCTACTCCCTCAGCAACTTTCAGATACACAATACAGTGTTATTAACTACGGTCACCATGCTGAACATTACATCCCTAGGACTTATTTATTTTGTAACTGGATGTTTGTCCCTTTTGACCACCTTCACTCACTTCACCCACCCACCACCCTCTGCCTCTGGCAACCATCAGTTTGTTCTCTATATTTATGAGTTTATGAGTTTTTTAAATAAAATCTTAGATTTTATAAAATAATTTAGAGATAGAGAATTAACTTTGAGTGGTTAATGTAGTCATTTGCAGTTACTGTATTATTTAACTAGGAAGTGATCGGTAAATACATCTTGTTATGTAATTATATTTTTATAGGCATGGCAGAAAGCACGAAGTGATGGGTGGGAGCGAGCCTTTTGTGAGAAGAATTTTCTTTCGCAAGCTACCATGGAAATAATCATAGGCATGAGAACTCAGTTACTTGGTCAACTTAGAGCATCAGGTAAAGTTTTCCCCCAAAGAACCTATTTAAACCACTGAGAGTACCCTGCCCATACCTCATAGATTTCTAGTGTAAACTGATGCCATCTTATATTATTTTTAAGACATTATTACATTGTTGTATATCTTATATTCATGAACTGCTTTGTAGATGTCTGTGTGACCTCAACTTTTGTTTTTGGTTAAAAAAATGATATTGCAGAAGCTGTAGTTGAGAAATATATGAACACCTTTGGATACTGTTGACAATGAGCAATTTATAATATATTTGTTGGCAAAAATCAGTTTAGATATTGTAGTTACATTTTATTACTATTAATAAACAATTATTTAGCTCTATGAAATAGAAATTATCAAAATTTAAGTAGATTGATATGAGTGCTGGTCTTCATATTTTTGGAACATAAATAATAATCTCTTGAAGGCACTTGATTTTTTTTTTCTTAAAGAGAATGCCAGTGTTGCTATTTCATTTTAGAATTGCTTCCTTGAATTTCCCTTTGAGCAGCATAGTACATTGAAAAAATAGTCAGAAGAAAAGTACCAGGGCCTTGATTCACAAATTAGCTGATGTGTCAAAGTAATATAATTAATGAACCAGAGGATTTAGAGTTGTCTCAAATATGGGGAAATATGAAGGACTTTTGAAATTCAAGAATAATCTATATTTACTTGACTTTACTTCCAGAACTAGTGTCTGTCGTAACCAAGATGTTATCAGTACCAGTCAGAAGAATGGTTTAGGTTTTCAGCTATGATTTTAGTATGTTTCTTTTTTTTTCAATTTTAAGTATATTTTATTTAACTCATATCTAAAGTGTTATTACAATATGTAATAATATAAAACATTATTAATGTGATATTTTAAGTTTTTTTGTACTAAGTCTTTGAAATTCAGAGAGTATTTTGCATGTAAGCATATCTCAGTTAGGACTAGCCACATTTCAAGTGCTCAATAACCACATGTGACTAGTAGCTACCACGTTAGATAGCATAGATCTATATAATTGGGAAAATTATTGTTGTGGTGGGTAGAAACCTGATTCAAGCAGTCATAGTAATAATTATTTATTTTTTTATTGAGGTAACATTGGTTATAACATTATATAAATTTTGGTTTTCATTATTATATTTCAACTTCTGTATAGACTACATTGTGTTCCCAATGAAAAGTCTAGTTGCCATCCGTCACCATATATATGCGCCCCTTTTTAGTATGTTACTTATAGCAGCTTATGCAGAACTGTGTAACAAGAATGTGCATTTTTTTAAAATTCCCTAAGTCCCCGAGTGAATCTTCTACTTACTTTATCCTGAGCAAGCAAACTTCCTTAGAACATATTTTAAACTTTCCAGAGGAGATTTTCTTATTGTGGAATTTGAATATCATTCAACTTGTGTGAGTTATACAATTTTTTGTAAAAACACACAAATTTAAAAACGTATTTTGTACAATAGAAAAAAAGTTGATATGGTTTTTTCCTCTTTCCAGGTTTTGTTAGAGCGAGAGGTGGTGGTGACATTCGAGATGTTAACACAAATTCCGAGAACTGGGCTGTCGTTAAAGCTGCATTGGTGGCAGGCATGTATCCTAATTTAGTCCATGTGGACAGAGAGAATGTAGTATTGACAGGGCCAAAGGAGAAAAAAGTACGGTTCCATCCCACTTCAGTGCTCAGTCAGCCTCAATATAAAAAGGTAAAACATTTTTAATGCTCCTAGGCCTTGAAGTAAAACTAATCTGATTTAGATAGTCGAAGATCAGTGAAAAATGCTCAAATACTGACCTACTGTAAGAAATTAACTAGTTATAACTGTATAATTCAACATTGGAACAAAATTTTGATGAAATCTTAAGAGTTGGAAGAGGTAATGTGCTAAGTAGTGAGGACTTTTGTACAAACTACATGAACAATGACTTTAATTTTTGCTTGGGTACTAATATACATCATCTATTTCATTGAGGGTCTTTTTACATTTTAAAAGTATTGCCAGTAAATTAGGTGATAAATACAGTTAACAATTTTTAAATTTATTTTCCTAATAGATTCCTCCAACTAATGGTCAAGCTGCAGCAATTCAGGCATTGCCCACAGATTGGCTTATTTATGATGAAATGACCAGAGCCCATAGAATAGCTAATATTAGATGTTGTTCAGCAGTGACACCCGTCACTGTATTGGTATTCTGTGGACCAGCTAGGTTGGCAAGTAATGCTCTTCAGGAACCGTCATCCTTTCGAGGTAAATGCATTATGAGAGAAATAAAAAACATTTGAAATGAATTTTTTTCTTTTTACTATAAGAAATTATAAAAATTTATATAGTTGCAGCTCTCTTTAGGTGTATTAAAACTAATTAGAAAATACTGAAATGTACCACTGTTCTTAAACTTGATTTCTAAGGTAACTTGATATTGATGTGTGCATATTTGATTAAGCCTGCTGATGGGAAGTTTGTTTTTCTCTTCCACTTGAATTTAAATGATAGTTTAAAATAAATAAAGGTAGTTTAAAGGAAATAATTGTTTGGTGATTCAGCAAGTATTTTTTGGGCAACTGCTGTATGTCAAGTATTGTGCTAGGCATTGAGGATGTAACAGAAAACAAGATAGACAAGGTGTTTCTGTCCTCAGGAGTTTACGTGATAGTAGGGGTAAACAGCAAAAAAGTAAATAATCTGCATGGTACTATGAAGGAAATAAAGAGAACTGCCTTAGAGGTGACCTACTTTAGAAAGGGACCCTAGACAAGTTTCTCTGAGGAGAGATGTGATTTAAGCTGAGACCTTAAGTATGAGGAGAAGTCAGCTATGTGAAGATGCAGAAATAATCTCTAGGTAGAATCAGATGGCAAGGGCCAAGACTGCACTAGGAAATGATCTAGGAACTGACAGAAAGGTTATGTGATTGGGAGCATAATGATAAAGAGGAGAGTAGGGTGAGACAAAGTTGAAAGAAAGGCATGGACTTGTAAGTCATGGTAAATGCAAGGGAAGGCATTGAGGGGTTTTAAGTAAGGGAGTGACATGATGTAATTTATGTTGGAAAAGATTGTTTTGGCCACGAGAATGGATTGCTGAAGGAGCAAGAATGGAAGAAAGGAGACAGGTAGGAGGCTTTTGCAGTGGTCTCATGATGTAATGATGGCTCAGAACTACAGTGGTGGCAGCGGATATGAAGAGAAGTAGATTCAAAATTATTTTGGAGGTACTAGTTGGATTGAATGTGGATGGAGAGTGGAGGGGAGGAGTCATTCACTCTCAGGTTTTTCTCAGTGGTAGCTTGCTGAATAATTGATGCCACTTATTTGAAATTAAGAAAACTGGGAGGAGCAGGTTGTATAGGGGAGAAATCAAAAGTTCTGTGTTAGGTATGTTAAAGTTTAAGATGGCTAAGGCATCCTAAGTAAGATTTTTTTCTGAAGGCAGTTGGATTTTCATATCTGGAGCTCAGGAAAGAAGCCTGGGGCTGGGAAAACAAATTTGTGAGTCATCAGCTTGTAGATGATATTAAAGACATGAGAATGAATTTCCTAAAGTGAATGTGTAAATAGAGAAGAGGGTTCTTGACAAAATTCAGAGAAATTCTAATCATTAGAATTTGAGTAGAGGAAGAAGGAGTAGCCAGGTATTGAAGGTATATAGATTTCACAAATGTGTCGTCAGCTCTTTTGACTGTTATTCTGAGAGATTGAAAAAGATATGTACTGAAAATTCTATTTGTTCTATTTGGTGGTATGGCGATCATTGATGACCTTGACAAGAGCAGTTTCAGTGGAGTAATGGGGCCCATAGGGGATTAAGTTTGTTTAGAGAGTATAAATAGCCTGGTAAGTAACTCATGAGAATATGAATAAGGTGAGGGCATTGGTACATTGACATCTTTATCTGTGTGTCCTTTTGCTTTCATTAAATATTTTCCTTGGGATAAAATTCCTTAAAGTGTAAGTTAATTTTGATAAAAGTATATGAATATTATTTATGGTTCTTCTTCCTTATAGAGCCATATTAGGGCCATCAAGAGTGAGTTTCATTGCAACTGCACCATCATTGGGTGCTAGTGTTAAAAAAGAAATTTGCTATTTTAATAAAATATGTTATAAAATAATATATTTTTTAAAAAGTTCTTTCATTTACACTTTTAATTTTTTCCTGTCAAAAAGAAATAATTCACCGAGCATTTGTTTATATTTCCCTTTAGTTGTTTATTTCATCTTTTGCCTATTTGAATACTGATGTTTTTCTTAAAAATTTGAATTACAGCTTTATGATTTTAAAGGTTTAGTCCTTTCTCTATCATATTTAATATAATCTATTATCCTTTTTAGTTTTACATATTTTGAATTCTGTGTTTTGATTACTGTATATTCAGATTGAATATCTTTTCCTATATTAGTCACTTTCAAAGCTGGGAAAGTTTCATTCCTTCATTGACCTGATAAGTATTCTGTTTTTGTTTGTCTTTCTTTTTCTATAATTTGATTTTTAAGATATTTAATTTTCTAAACCGTGTTGAGTTGACTCTGGTTTAAAGTGTAGATCCGAGTTTTTTCTAAGGCTTTCCCCTCATCTGCACCATTTATTAAGCTTTGTGTATTCTCTTTTTAGAAAGCTTACATTATTGCGTATTACATTTGGCATCTTTATTGCATATTACCTTTGTCATTATTAAACTTTCTGTATACTTGATAACTTTAAATTTCTGCCTTTATATTACACCATCTTGTTTAGTAGTTTTGATTTTTAGTAAGTTGTAGTATCTGGTAGTGGAGGACCTACCTGTAACTCTTTGCTGCCTTTCTGTTATTAAACTATTCTTTGATAATCTTACCTGTTTTTTATAATGAATATTCAGTAGTCGTCATCTTATAACCCTTTCTGCAACCAACAATTCTTTTGTGATTTTAATTTAGTGTTTGCTTCCAGGAAATTTAGGATATTATTCTGTTTAGCCATACCTTCTATTAAATCTAGCAATATCTTTTTTTGGTAAGTTTTATAAGAGTTGGATAATATTTCTTAAGATGATTTTAAGATTTTTGTTGTTGTTCTTGAATTATTACAGTGAATGAGTTCTCTTTGTGTCATTTTCCTGCTGATCTTGTTTAATAGGAACACTACCACAAACAGTATATTTACTCTGTTGCTTTACTAAGCCCTCATTAATCCTTTGAATTTTCTATTTATTAAATTATATCACCTTCACGTGGTAATATTTTAATTTTCTACTAAAATATACTAATTTTATTGCTTTTTTATGCCTTCGGAAAACCATGTTAATTGTCCACTTTGTCTTGTTGAATTATAAAGATTTAAAGTCTAAAGTTGTACCATTAATGTTAATTTTTATTTTAATAAAAGTACTATTAAATTAAGGAAGAATTCTTCTGTTTTTAATGTTTTAAAAATGTGTTGAATTTATTAAATAGCATTTGGGCATTTCATATAATCAGAATTTGTTTAATCTATTGATGTGATATGTATGTTTTCTTAGGGAACTATCATTTCCTGCCAAGAATAAACCTTCCTTGGATTAAGGAGAATTTATTGCATTGCTGAATATTTTGCTAGCATTTTATTTAGAATTCTTATATTTGTGTTCATTAGTGGGGCTGACCTGTAGAGTTTGTGTGGTGTGTGTATGTGCATAATCAGGTATCTTTAGGTTTTATCAGGTTTAGCATTAGATTCAGATTTGTTTTGTTAAAGGAGTTGGCCATTATTTGATTCCTTGAATGTTTGAGAGAGTTGGTGTTCTGGAATTTTTTGTTGGTGTTCTTTAAGGACATCTTTAATTTCTTCCTCAAATAGTCTGGATTTTTCTCTTTCTTGTTCTTTTAGTCATTTCTTGTTCTTTCAGTTTGTTTTGTAGAAAATAATTTCTTTGAAGGTTTCAAATTTCTTCTAAAATTATGCATACTATATCTTTTTAGTTAAAACATTTTATATTAATTTTTATAATTTTATTGTCATTTCTGATTTTGTAGATAGATTGGTGCTTTCCTCTCTGTTTATTAACTTTACTAGCAGGTTGCTTTTTAGTCTTTTCAAGGAACTAGATTGTAGTTTTTACTACTATCGTTTTGTCTTATCTAATATAATTTTTTTCCTTACTATTTTCTTCTATTTTTCTTTGGGTTTTATGCTGTTTTTTCTAAGATGTATTTAAATCTATAGTTTCTCTTTTTTCTTTTTTAAGTTGAAAACTGTGAATTTATATGAGTAGTGGTTGATATATAAGGTTTTCATTTCGTTCTTTATGTTCTTAGTTTTCTTCTTCATACAGTTATTTTTAAAGATTGTGCTTCAATTTTTATGTTCTTGTCTTTTTTGTTTTGTTTTGTTGTATTGTGATTAGAGAGTGTGATCTTTACAATGTCTTTTTTTCTCTTTTTAAATACTGAGATTTAATTTGTGACCTGTTGGGTTTGGAGAACTCCCCACACAAATTATTAGTATAATCAGAAGGATTTGTATATATAGTATAGTATATCAATATACTAAATACAGAGTATCTATATTTACTTACTTTTTTTGCTATGATTATAATATGGTAAATGTGAAAATTTTTTCCTTTTAATGTTTGTTTGAACAGCGGATGGTATTCCTAATGACAGTAGTGATAGTGAAATGGAAGACAGAACTACTGCTAATTTGGCAGCTTTGAAACTTGATGAGTGGCTCAATTTCAAACTAGAGCCTGAGGTAAGCTTTGTGGTACTGTGATAAATTTCTTTCATTCAGTTAGTATGAATTGATATACAGTATGATGAAAATTGTATCTTTAATGTTGAGCTCCTAGTATTAGAGAATACAGCTTATTTTTCAGTTTTCATAGGGCCCTATTCTCTGCCCTATTGGGATTTATTCTAATAGAGAATCTGAAAAACCTAGGTGTGGCTCAATATTTAAGCGTGGTAATATCTGAGTATTTCTGTGTATATAAGAAAATATTGAGTATTGGGTACACAAGAACTCCCTTTATTTTATACAACTCTGTTTCTAAGAGAAAGATAGTGAGTTTATCCTGTTTTCTTTTTTTGTAAATCTCTGAATTGGGAAATATGAATATTTCTTTTCAAATTAAAAATTTTCTTGACAAAGCCTTCCCTTAATTCCATCGCTACTTTTAAAGACCTTTCTATAACCTTTTTTTTTTTTTTTTTTTTTTTTGCAGCTAAGCTATCAGTAGTTGACCCTGGCTAGATTTACTTTTTTATTACTCATTCATTCATTACTTCAACTTACTGTAGTCTCGCTTCCATTTCCACCAGCCTTTCACATCCCTGAACCTGTACTTTCCAAGGTTAGCATTGTCCTCCATGTTGTCAAAGCCAGCCTTGATAAATTTAACCTTTCTCTCATATTTGGCACTATTGTCCATACCTGTCTTTTTGTAATTCTGCCCTTTCCCATTTTTCTCTCCCTCCCCTCCTTCCCTGTCCCAACTTCTTGGTCACTAATTACTGTGACATTAATCTTTCCTGATTCTTCTTTCTAGAGAGGTCTCTTAGGTTCTTTCACTGACTCTTCTGTATGTGTTTGTGTGTTGAATGTTAGATGTTCTCCAGTACTGTGTTTTATTCTGCTCTTCTCACTGTCTCTGCACAGTCTCTAGGGACCTCACCTTTGTGTGTAGATTTAGTAACCATTTATGCATTGATGACTCCCACGTCTGTCTACATCTCTAGCTGAGGCCTTTCTCTGGACCTGTGAATCCAGCTGCCTTCTGGACATCATCTTTTGGATGTTCTACAGGCACTTAAAGTATGAATGGAACTAAATGTATTTTTCTTTCTTTACCCTGCTGTTACTTTTCCAGTATTAATCACACTCCACCACACATTGTTTATTGTCTCTCTCATTAGACTGTCTCATTTGATTTTGTATCTCTAGTGCCTAAAATATGGTAAATGAGAAATTTTATTTCATTCATGCAACAAAAAGAATGAAATTAGTAGTAAATTATATGATATGTAAATGCATTCTTTGGAAGCAATTGCAGACCTTAACTAATAAATAGCTGTCTTACAAGTGTAATATACATTTTGCTTTTATCTATTTGAACTGAGGAGACTATCTTATTATAGGCAGCCAGTTTATTGTTGCAGCTCAGACAGAAGTGGCACAGCTTATTTTTACGCCGAATGAGAGCTCCATCTAAACCTTGGTCTCAAGTTGATGAAGCTACCATAAGAGCCATCATAGCTGTTTTAAGCACTGAAGAACAGTCTGCAGGTTTACAACAACCATCTGGAATTGGCCAAAGGCCAAGGCCTATGTCTTCAGAAGAGCTTCCTTTGGCATCATCTTGGAGGTCAAATAATAGTAGGAAAAGTTCAGCAGATACTGAATTTTCTGATGAGTCTACTACTGCAGAAAGGTAAATTTATAACATTCCACCAAAGTGGGAGATATTTTCCCCAGGAAAATGAACTGTTCACCATAGAATCATGTGCTTATATAATAATAAAAATTGCTTTCCTGTAATCTAAGATACACAAAGAAGTTACGGTAAAAAGAGAAGAGTTTTACACTTTTAGAACATAATTCTTATAAGTTTTAAGGTAATATGACGGATTTCAAGCTACTGGTATTTGTGTGTTATTTATTAAGGACATTTTTTATAAGGAAAAACTCAAGATATTTAATGTACAGAATTCGCAAAGACAGCAACATGTTTTTATTATATATTTTAGTTAATATATGTCGAGTGACATCTTTTCTAGATACCTTACAGCAAGAAGTATTATTAGCTATGGTCATTTAAAAGAACAACCTTCCCACAAGTCTTACCTTGATATCTATATTGCTGACAAATACTTCATTCATTCATTCAGGGACACATTGAATGCCTATTATTCTTGGTGTGGGGGATATAGCAATGTACAAAACAGACAAGATCTCTTCCTTCGGAGAGTTTACAGTTTATTGAGAGGAGGCATGTAATAAATAAGTAAACAGATTTACTGTTGTGACAAAGTTTGTTACAGTTTAGCCAAGTTCTTTTTTCTTTCTATGATTTAGCAAGTAGATGTGATGTTTTTGTTTGTTATGTGATTCTAAATAATAATAAGGGAGTTCTTATATTGAATTATTTAGCTAAAAAATGTATTCTGGTAATATAATAGTTGTTATAGTGAATTGTTGGCTATGATTCAGAAATATTTCTTCTTGTTAAAGCATTTGTTATGGGGGCTGGAAGTTCAGCACATTCCACTTCAGCAGTTCAGATCCCAGGTGCAGACCAGCACCACTTGTCAGCCATGCTGTGGCAGTAACCCATATATAAAGTAGAGGAAGATTGACACAGATCTTAACTCAGGGCTAATCTTCCTCAGCAAAAAAAAAAAAAAAAAAAAGTTAGGATCAAATTTAAGTTTCTTTATATCAGTTAAAAAAAATTTTTTTTGGCCTGTTAGAATTGATAACAAAGACAACATTCTTGCCTGTGATGCTAGTTTTGGCAACATTGAAAGTGTAGAAAGAATATGATTTCATTGTTAAAAAATGGAAAATAGAAATGATGGAAGCATAAAAGATATGTGATGCTTACTGTTTTTCAAGGATCAGTTGGGGCTTTTAGTACCTTCTTTTGATCAGATTTTGCATATTTGAATGAAGCAGTAAGGCTTCATTGGTTCAGACTTCAGTTCAAGAGGAATAGTACATACTGGTTTCTAAGTCAGATATTACATTTTAGTAATAATTTATCCTGTTGCCATGAAAACTTGCTCATAATGTGCCTGTCTTCACCTTTCTTTCTGATACAGACCCTGCTGAGTGAAAGGAGAATAGTAAAAAGCACATTTTCTACTTAGATACTCTCCACTTTTTGAAAATATTTTTCTAAAAGCTTACTTGAACAATGATTGTTAAGAATGTGTGAATATGTTTCCATAGAAATTGTTGTGTGGTAGTGTTATTTCTAGACCCATCTATAAAAAAATCTGTGAGATTCATAGAGACTACATATGTGTGTGTGTATAAATGCATATGTATATATGTGTATGTGCACATAGTCACACACACATATAGGTGCACACACACATTTTAAGAAAAAAAAAGTTTTTTTCCTTTATAAAAGTAACACATACTCATTTAATAAAATTTGGAAATACAGAAGGTAATCAGAGTTAAAAAGTGTAATATTAGTTATACTTTAGGAATTGGTTATCTTATAAATTAATTTTTTCACCTATGGTACCACGATCAACCATTTTCATTTCCTTAGAGATTCAGCCTGGCACTCTTCCTTCTCTTTCCTATTGAGTAGTGGGATATAGAATTTCACCTACTTTCAGACTTTTGGTAATATTAATAAATAAAGCCTGGAGTTGATGAATCTTGGTGAGAAATAGAATGAGGACTCTTAGGAAGATTTATTTTTAAAGGGAGAAGTTGTAATCTTTGTGGGATAACTGCTTGGAGAAAAGGTATTTATAGTTAGAGTTTTCACTCTTGGATGGCAAGATACAGATTAGATAATTTCTTTTAATAAAAGCATTTTATTGAAACTTTTAAAAAATAGTTTAAGAAACCATTAAAATAATTCAAGTTGCCCATGTCCTACCCTAAAATCAAACCAATGTTTTTTTCTTGTCATTTTCTAAATAATAATTTGATGGCAGAGGACACACTTACCTTTTCTTTAAGAAAAATGAGATATAATTGGGTTCTATATTGGAACTCTTTGTTCCTCTTAAGTGAAAATTTAGGTGAAAGGGTTTATGGGAATGTTTTGGTTTTTTTTCAATGAAATATTCAGGGGAAGCCAAATGTGAGAGAGAGAAAAGCTAGAATAGAGCTCAGAGTAAAAGATCAATTTGCAAATCACAAGAGTAGACATTTAGTTCTACTGAAAACATCATTTTTATTTTAATAATGTTTTACCCTCATTGAGTTCTGTCACCTAATTTTTGGGTCAATTAGGTACCAGGGTAAGAATGATGAAATTGTAGAGGTTGTAACTAGATAACTCATTGAACTTCAATGCACAAGAGGAAAAAAAAAACCTGAAAGGTGTTTTTCACACTTCTTAGCAAGCTGTTGTTAATGATTCAGATGTACATTCGTTATATATTTTTTGTTAGTATCTTTATGCTTTAGCTATTTTATTTCATTTGTGAAAGAAATAGTCCTCGATCTAAGATATTTATTGAAGGAGGGTGGAATTGTGGGGATAGCTATTTTAACTTGTCTTGAAGCCAGACTAGTCATAATTGCAAGACTCTATAGAAGGTTAAGAATTATTGAACGCATTCTTTTTTGTTTTAAATTTATTTGTTATAAATATTGTTAAACACAGCAAAATAAATGATACCATAATGAACTCCATATCCCAGATTCCATGGTTACCAAGATTTTCACCTATTTGCTTTATCTGCCCACATTTTCTTTTTTCTCTTTTGCTTTCTTTTTTTGTTTACATAGTTCAGAGTAAATCCACACATTATGTCATTTTACCCTTCCATGTTTATTAAATATGCATCTCTTAAAGATAGAGGCATTTTTCCTGCATAATAAAAATTTAATTATCAATCCCAGTAAAATGATTGTTTCTCAATTCTCAAACTATAGGTTTATTGGAATTAGCATCCAGGGGGAGGACTCATGCATTGTGTTAGGGTGTTCTGCTTCTTGAGTCTCTCATGATCTAGAGCAGTTCCTCTGTTGGCTCTTTTGAAGAAACTAGGTCAGGGGTACTATGAGATGTACTACATTCTGGATTTGTCTCTTTGTTTCTTCCTCTCATTATTTATTGCTATACCCCATGTGTTTCATGTGAACTGGTAATTAACTCTCAGGGCTTGATTAGATCCACTGTTTTGGCAAGAATATTTTGTAAGTGGTGCTGTGACTTTATATTGCACAACTTTAGGAAGTACTCAATGTCTTTTTTTTCTTTTCTTCTGGTTGTTCACAAAGACATAGCTTTTTTTTTTTTTTTGAGGAAAATTAACGCTGAGGTAACTACTGCCAATCCTCCTCTTTTTGCTGAGGAAGACTGGCCCTGATCTAACATCCATGCCCATCTTCCTCTACTTTTATATGTGGGATGCTTGCCACAGCATGGCTTTTGCCAAGCAGTGCCATGTCGGCACCCTGGATCCAAACTGGCAAACCCCGGGCCGCCGAGAAGCGGAACGTGCGAATTTAACTGCTGTGCCACCGGGCCAGCCTCAGACATAGACTTTTTAAAAATTTATAACATTCCTGACTGCCATCTTTGCTGCATTTATTCATAGAATTTTAGAATAGAAGACTCTTACATTTTATCTAGTATAATTGTTTTTTGAACAGATAAGGAAATTAAAGCTCAGGTAAGTTGAGAGAATTGCCTAGGATCACATACCTAGTTAGTTGTAAATTTAATACTGTCCTAGAAATCTTCTTTCCTGACTCTAGTCCAGTATTATTTCCATTTTGCCATACTGTAATTTTTAGTATGCTTTTAAAATCTATTTTACTTGCCTCTAAGATATTCTCTAAAAGTAGAAGGGAAGTGGAGTGGGTGATATTTTAGTAAGGGCAATTAGCATAGATGTATTTAAATAATTTTATAGTGTTAAAAGACATTAAATATCAATATAAAGTATTACAATTGTTAAAGACCTCTCCTAAACCATCATAAAAGAGGTTAGGAATTTTGTAAGGGAATTAATACCTGAGTATTTGTTAATACTAAGTTAAAGACTTTCGTAGATTGTTTTAAATGTATTTTTACCCATTGTTTTTGTAAGTGTACCCCAATAGTCCAACTGTTTCTTCACTTTTAAATGTAATAGAAGAATGAAATTCCCTTTTTAAATAGTATTCCATAAATCATGATGTCATTGGAACTTTGGTTTGAAATGGCATCTGCTATGTTATGAACTTACGTATAACTGATCTTTGCTTCCTCCTTCTCACTCAAGAGTATTGATGAAATCTCCATCTCCAGCACTACACCCACCTCAGAAGTACAAAGATAGAGGAATTTTACATCCTAAACGAAGCGCCGATGACCGATCGGATCAGTCTTCTGTGAAGTCTGCGGACAGCAGTTACCCAAGTCCTTGTGCCAGTCCTTCTCCTCCGCCCTCAGGAAAGGTAGAGTATCTGAAGGGCGATACAGAGGGGCAGGTTTGTAGCACATCTAATGTTACGTATTTAAACAAAATTATAAAACACTTCTACTTTTTAGTTGCTAATCATGGCCTCAGTTCTAGATATAAATTCAAGCTGGCAAACTTGAGACACCTTGAGTAAGTTTTTTAGCTTTTCTTTCTTGTTAAATATTTCTAGTTATTACCATCTTGAGGTGTTTTAAAATGATCATTAACTGATGGAATATAGCTAGGCACTTCATTATTTCCATTCTGTATCTTTAGAATCTTTTTTTGTTAAAACAAATAACAAGAAGATTATCTTAAATTATTTTTAGTTTATAATTTCAGAATTGAAAACAATGGTTTCTTTCAATTGTTAATTGATTTCTCCAAATCAATGGTTATGTTAAAAAATACAAGACAGGATAGGGATAGGAAGATGGGAAATGTTGATAGGGAATTGAGAACTATGTATCTTTTTAGGAATTTGTCACATGAATGATTTCAAATGTTTAGAATATGTTTACTTTTACTTTCCCGCATTGTTAGTACCCGAGTGAGTACTTGATTAGGTTTATTTAGTTATATTCTGGCGAAAATGTCTGCTGAAACACTCTTGTTAAATAAGATGAAAAGAAATGTTTTTGTAGATTTACACCCTTAGGTTTTAGGTTTTTTATTTTTAAATATCTTTATTAAGGTATAATTTATACACAATAAAATTCACCAATTTAAACTGTACAATTCAGTGAATTGTATACAAATGTATGCAATCATATAACCATACCACAGTCATGTACTGAACATTCCCGTATTCTGTGGCTCCTGGCAACCACTGAACTGCTCTCTGTCCCTTGAGTTTTGCCTTTTTGGGAATTTCCTGTAAATGGAATAATATGTATGCAGTTTTCTGTGACTGGCTTATTTCACTTTTGAAATTCATCCGTATTATTGAGTGTATTATTAGTTTATTACTTTTTATTGTTGAATAGTATTTCATTCTTTGGATGTACCACAGTGTATTTATCTATTTACCAGCTGATGGACATTTGGATTGTTTCCACTTTTTGGCTATTATGAGTAAAGCTGCTCTAATATTCAAATACAAGTCTTTGTGTGTAAATATGTTTTCTATTCTTGAATAAATACCCAGGAGTAGGATTGTTGGGTTGTGTGGTAAGTGTACGTTTAACTTTACAAGAAATTACTCAGCTATTTTCCGAGATGGCTGTATTATTTTTCATTCCCTTCAATAATCTATGAGAGTTCCATTTGCTCTATATTCTTGACTTACTTGCCATTATTAATCTTTTTAATTGTAGCCATTCTAGTGGGTATATAGTGATATCCTATTGTAGTTTTAATTTGCATTTCCACAATGACTAATGATGTTGAGCATTTTTTCATGTGCTTTTTGCCATTCTTGCATCTTCTGTGGTGAAGTATCTGTTGAAATTTTTGTTCAACTTTTTTGGGTTGTTTATTGGTTGTTTGTCTTTTTTTATTTAGTAGTACGAATTTTTAAATTACATCCTGGATACAAGTCTTAATTGTATATGTTTTGCAGATTTTTTCTAACAGTCTGTGTTTGCATTTTCATTTTCTTAATGGTGTGTTTTGAAGAGTGAATGTTTTTAATTTTAATGAAGTCCATTTAATCTATTTTTTTCTGTTATTGTTTATGTTTTTGGTGTCCTAAGAAATCTTTGTCTAACCCAAGATTACAAAGATTTTCTTATATTTTCTTCTGGGAATTTTATAGTTGGAGCTCTTACTATTTAGGTATATGATCTATATTGAGTTAGTTTTTGTTTATAGTATGGATAGGTCAAGGATCATTTTTTGATGTTGGCCATACAGTTGTTCCAGCACCATTGTTAAAAAGATTATCCTTTTTCCATTGAATAATTACCTTGGTACCTTTATCCAAAATCAACTGACCATAAATATGTGGTCTATTTATTGGACTCTCTCCTGTTTCATTAATCACTATACTTCTCATTTTGCCAATGCTACAGTGACTTGATTATAGTAGCTTTATACTTAGTCTTGAAATCATTTACTGTTTTTTCTCCAACTCTGTTCTTCATTTTCAAAGTTGTTTTGGCTATTCTAGGTCCTTTGTACTTTCATATAAATTTTAGAAAAAGCTTGTCAATTTTTACAGAAATTTGTTTTTGTATTTTGAGTGGAATTGCATTAAATCTGTAGATTGATTTAAGGAAAATCGACAACAATTTTTAGTCTTCCAATCCTTAAGCATGGTATCTATCTGCATTTATTTAGATATTCTTTAATTTCTCTTAACAGTGTTTTGTAAAGTTCAGAGTTGAGGTATTATACTTTTTTTGTTAAATTTATCCTTAAGTATTTTATATTTTTGATTGTGCTTTTTAAAATTTTAGTTTCCAGTTTGTTGCTAGCATATAAAAATACATTTGAATTTTGTTTATTTACCCTATATCCCATGATCTTACTTCATTTATTAGTTCTATTAGCTTTTTATGTAGATTTCTCAGGATTTTCTACATGGATAATCATGTCATCTGTTAATAAAGGTAGTTTCAGTTTTTCCCTTTTCAATGTGGATGCTTCTAGCTGAAACCTCCAGTGAAATGTTTACTGAAAGTGTTGAGAGCAGACTTTTCTGCCTTGACCTTCGAGGGAAGACAGCTTTAGTTCTTTCACCATTTAGCATGATGTAACTGTGGGACATTTCCTTTAGGGTCCAGTTTGCTGAGAGGGTTTGTTATGAATAAACCCTGAATTATGCTTAATGCTTTTTTTACATCTATTGAAATGATAACACAGTTCTTTTTTTCGGTCTGTTAATATAGTGGATTTCATTGATTGACTTTCTAATGTTTATACCTCACTTGGTCATGATGTATTATCCTTTTTAAATATTGCTGGATTTGATTTTGTTCAATCAAAAATTTTGTCAAATGAGGGATCTTTGTTCATGAGGGATATTCTGTAATTCTCTTTTCTTGTGTTATCTTCGTATGGTTTTGGTATCAGAGTAATGCTGACAACCTCATAAGATTAGTTGGGAAGTGTTCCTTCCACTTCAGATTTTTGGAAGCGATGTGTAGAATTGGTATTATTTTTTCCTTAAATGTTTGGTAGAGTTTACTAGTGAAGACATTTTTATCTTTCCCTAGTGTATCTTGAATCAGTATTATGCTACTTCAGGTATAGTTTGAAAATCTTGCAGCAGTGTACTTTCATTTTACACTTCTGTCCTTTGTGTTAGTGGTTTCATACATTTTATTTCTACATGTTATAAATACCACAGTGAATTATTTTTCACTTACATAGTCAGCTATCTTTTACCAAAAGTGAGAAAAATATCTTTTATATTTACTCAATATTTACCATTTCCTGTGCTCTTTATTCTTTTATGTTGGTGAGAACTTCTATCTTGGGTCATATCCTTCTCCCTGAAAACCTTCTTTTAACATTTCTTCTAGTCCAGATCTCCTGGAAATGAATTATTTAAGCTTTGTCTGAAAAGCCTTTTTAACTTTTATTTTTGGACAGTTTGACAGTGATTTTCTTTCATTACTATAAAGATGTCACTCTGTTATCTTCTGGTTTACGTAGTTTCTGATAGAAAGTTTACTATTATTTTCATCTTTGCTTCTTTGTATATAACATCTTTTTTCCTCTATCTGCTTTTAAGATTTTCTTTTTATCACTGTTTTTCAGCAATTTGATTTTGATATGACTCGATTTGGTTCTCTTTATATTTTTTCTTCAATCTGCATATTTATAGTTTCCATCAATTTTAGAAAATTTAAGACATTTTTCTTCACATATTTTTATATCTCACCTCCTCCCCTTCCTTCTGGGACTCTGGATACACAAATGTAAGTCTACTCGATACTGTTCCTCTTCATTTTTTTCAGTCGTTTTGTCTCTTAGCTTCATTTGATATAGTTTCTATTGCTGTATCTTTAAGTTCACTGATGTTTTTATTTGTAGTATCTAATCTGCTGTGCATTCTTTCTAGTGTATTTTCACGTCAAATATTATATTTTAATTTCTAGAGTACCTTTTGGGTCTTTAAAAAATACCTTCCATTTCTTTTCTCCTCATGTTTAGTTTCCTTTACCTTCTTGAATATAGTAATAGCTACTTTAACATTCTTGTCTCCTAATTCCATCATCTGTCAGATCTGAATCTGTTCCTACTGATTAATTTTTTTCCTGGTATGGGTTATATTCTGCTGTTTCTTTATATTCTCTTAATTTTGTTTGGCTGCTAGATTTTTGTTATATTCCTTTAAATAGTGTTAGACATCGTTCTGCTCCACAGTTAAGTTAGTTGCAATCACTTTAATCCTTTCTATATTTACTTTTAAGCAATGTTAGGGTGGGTCCAGAGCAGTTTTTATTCTGGTACTAATATCATTCCAATACTAAGATGTGACCCTTCTGTTGTCTAATGCCCTAGGTATTACAGATTATTTGCATTCTAACTGGGGATAACATGAAAGATCCCCAACCGTGTGTGAACTTTGGGACTTTTTCAGTCTGCTGGTTTCCTTGGGATCTTTCCCTGGCCGGAGGTCATTTTTTCTCACTCATGTGCAGGTCAATACTTAAGCCAAAAATTTGTGGGGACTCTCTGCAGTTCCCTGGGACTTCTCTTTCCATGTAGCTTCCTTCTATCTAGTACACTGCCATGCAAATTCTAATGACCTTGGCCTCTAAACTCCAAGCTCCATCTCTGCAGTTCAGCCAGACCATTGGATTCTGTTTGTGTTTCCCTTCCCTGCACTGTAGCCTGGAAACTGTATCCAGGCAGTAAGCCTGGGCAATTTCTGTTTTGTTTTCAGACTTTGAAAGTTTATTAAAATATTTTCTGAAAGTACATTTGGAGTATAAATCAAAGTTGGTAATCCAGGATCTTTTCTTGATAATGGATTTTGAATGCTCTGAAAATGAATACTTGGTTTTGGCTCTTAACCTTGTTTTAATTCACCCTGTGAAGGTTTTCAGGCATGATAGAGCTGTTTGCATTTGTTGAGTATTTGGTAAAATATTTTGGTTTATATGTTTATGAAGATGTTATTTAATGGAGCCTGTTGATTTCGAAAGGTCAAATTACCTTTCAAGAACTTATGCAATTTTTTTATAGGGCTCAAAATCTCCTTCACCAAGACCAAACATGCCTATTCGATACTTCATAATGAAGAGTAGCAATTTGAGAAACCTTGAAATTTCTCAACAGAAGGGTATCTGGTCTACAACCCCTAGTAATGAGCGGAAGCTAAATCGAGCCTTTTGGGAAAGCAGCATGGTTTACTTGGTATTTTCTGTTCAAGGATCTGGACATTTCCAGGTGAGCCATCCTGAAACGCTAAAATGGGGTTGTTCTGGCTGCAGGTTAGCACACAGAGATAAAAACAAAAACAAACCAACCCTGGCTTTTTATTGCATCAGAATGCAAGAGTGCATTTTGCTTTACTGAGAATAAGGAATGTGCTGCGCCTCTTTAAGGGAATGATAAATAGGGGTCCCTTTGTTTTTGCCTTGTCTTACCAGAGCATCTCCAGATAAACAATTTCTCCTTCTGAAGACAGCTTTAGATTTACTATTTCTCAGGTGGATTAAAAGTAATGAGAAGCTTTACTTTTTGGTAAAATGTTTATTTAAATAGGTTAAGGAAGTTAGTATTGACAATTGAGAAACTGAGTGTGTTTCCTAACTCATCTTGACTTATTTGAATTTATAAAGTAATGAATTTATTATTTGAGATTATTATTAATTTTTGAAGTAGAAACTTAGAGATTAGATTGTATCCATTTATCATGGAATAATGTCAGTTTAGAGCTGTTGATACATTATTTAGAAAATATTTGTTCATATTTAAAATTATGTTAGAAGACTGGAATTGGTCTTTCCTCTGAAATTTGCTAATACATCTTATAAAAAACACTTAAATAGCTTATTTTTTGTTTTTGTTAGATAGCTGTTATTTTTATATTACATTTTTATCTTAAAATTTAAAAAAACCTCAGAGCTTTCTGGGATAAATTGAATTCAGACATAAAATCATCCTCACCTTCCCTCTTCCCCCTCATTTTGCCCGCAGGGATTTTCTAGGATGTCTTCTGAGATAGGAAGGGAGAAGAGCCAGGACTGGGGCTCCGCTGGCCTGGGAGGAGTGTTTAAGGTGGAGTGGATACGAAAAGAAAGTCTTCCCTTTCAGTTTGCACACCATTTACTCAATCCTTGGAATGACAACAAGAAAGTCCAGATAAGCAGAGATGGGCAGGTATACAAGGCATTTAACATTTTTTCTTTTACTTTTCTTTTTGTTTTGCTATTATTATTCAGTGATTTGTTTGAGGAGCAAATGTAAGAATACAAATTGTATATTCCATATGCACGTGGGAGGTAGTGGTTCAGATTTGTAAGAGAGCTAGTAGAACCCTACTTGCAAATGTGTCTGACAGAGCTCATTGCTTTTTTAGCATTTTGTAAATTTGCCTTCCCTCTGTCATTGCATATATAGAATCTTTCATCAGTTACTTCATGGAGGCTCTTGTTATCTTACTGACTAAAGATTTGATCAAAACTAAGTGTAATTCTGAAGTAATGTAAAGTCTAAGGATAACAGTATCTAACTTCTTTATGGCTTTAACTAATTATGTAAAACAACCTTTTTATATTTTTGTGGCTTGTTTTATTTATTTTATGTTTTGCTTTGCCTTCATGAGGCTGCTGACATGCATTTTAAACTAGTTAAGGTAAGGGAATTAACATATATATGGAATACTGGGCTAGCTGCTTTATATGAGGTAATTTCATTTAATGCATAAAATGAGTTATTAGCTCAGTTTTATGTAGGAGAAAATAGACTCAGAGAAATTAGCCTTGTTTAAGGTCACACAGCTAATAATTTATTTGAACTAGTGTGATTCCATTCAGTCACCATATGAAAAGTGTTCAGGTTCTTTTTAAATGCACGTCATATCACAAGAGAAGTATAAATGACATTCTTTTCAATTGTATAAGAATATTTTCACTTTTACTATATAATAATGATTTTGAAATAAATCTAATTCCTAACATAAGAATATTATGATATGGTCATCTAAGATAGTTTCTTGAAAAAAACTCCCAAAACATCTAATATGTTAGGTTTCACAGTAAACCGTTGGAAGTTCAAGCACAGTGATTTTGCTAAATCTCCATTAAAAACAAAATTCATTATTTCTAGATAGAAAACATTTTTAGGAGAACTCCATGGAAATCTCTCACCATTTTGTCACAAATGCTTGTGATATTTGCAGGTTAACTACAATCTTGAAGTTTGGAAGTCAGCTCTGTAAACCTTCATGCAAAGAATTAGAGCAATACATACCATATGATTTTAGCATGTTCTGGTAGAAAAGTGAAATTTAAAGTGAGTTTCTAACATTTTTATCAGTATAGATTCTGGTGATTAAAAAAGTTTAATCTAGTTCTTTTTATGTTTATTCTCGCTTTTGATTTATCTAGGAACTAGAACCTCAGGTTGGTGAACAGTTGCTGCAGTTATGGGAGCGCCTTCCATTGGGAGAAAAAAGCACAACTGATTGACACTCAGGTTATACCATGCTTCACTTTGAGTGCTGGCCATATTTGTGATCATTAGGGATGTCTCTCAGATTATTTATCTTTTCTTTTCTTTTTTTTTTTACCCTTCCAGAGTTCTTAGCTACGGAAGAACATCATGTCTGTTTATAACCACTGAATGCACTGACTTCCAAAAACTGAGATGGGGTTGTGTGTTATGAATGGGCTTTTCTGGTGTAGCGTGTTGTTTTAGAGCCACCATCTTTATATAAAAGAGAAAAGGATAACTTTAGTTTTTATAGTGGTCATAAGGAATGATTGATTATGTAATGTTTGTTAATTGTATGTTTATAATTTAATAAAATAGTAGTTTCATTATTTGACACATCAGTTATTTTAAACATTCTTAGTTTGAAGTTAAACATTTCATTTGTTTAAAACACTGACTTATAACTCTTATTTATGATTTTTTTAATGCAAAATAAATTACTTTAAGTAAGGCCTGAATATATCAATACATCTGAGCACCATTTTAGAACAGTCAGCTCTTAAGATTTATCATTAAAAAACAAACAAGCAAACAACCAAATTCTAAAAATGTCCCTTTAAAAATAGTGTGACTGATTAAGGACTATTCATTCTGCCATTTTTAACCACAAGGTACGTTAAGAAAAAAAAGGAGGGATGTTCTTTTTCTGTGATTATGAAATGCAGTAAAATCTGAAGAAAGGCAGAGTTTCTCTCGGTCTTTGATCAAATCAGATTCAGTGTTTAGTTTTATTCCTGGTCTTGCGTCTTGTAACCTGATGTGTACCATGCCCCTTCTTTCCCCCCATGGTAGAACCTTCACAAATCTCATGTGAGCACAGTAATTATGACCTCTTGTTTTGGCTTGGGAAACTTGATTTAGACAAGTTAAAAATTTAAACAAGTTATACAAGTTAAAAAAAAAGCTCAACATTTAATGGTAGCTTGATTGCTGTATGTCTTGCAAACTAAAGTCCACAAGCACCACAAATCTAAATGCCTTCTGTGTGTTTTCTAGTATTTCTTATCCTACTTATATTTTTAGATATGATTTCTCTTGTTGTGCATTTATGGTTTAATAAACAGGGGATAATTTTTTGTAACCTGTGTTAGTGCCAACTCTCATTTTTCTTTGCCATCTCAGAATTGTTTGGTTTGATCTCTTTATCACCATTGTCTATAAAGTTTCCTAAAATCCTTTTCTAAGGGAAGTAGAGATACAAGGAAAAATGCAAGAAATGCCTTGGTTACTGAGCTCTAAATATAACTAGTTTGATAGCACTTCTCATGATACATTTGGATCATTGCTGTATAACAAAAAACTAACATGAATCTAATTAAAGACAAAGAAAACTAAGTCCTCTGCTTCTGTATTTGAGAACAAAGAAGCAAAAAATCACGGGTCAACATAAAATCTTGAGAACCCTTGTACTTTCTCTGGGAAAATATTATATGTTGGTGCATTAGTTTAGAATGTCAGCTGTGATTTTTGCCTGTATTTGTAGTTGTTGGGGTTTTTTGTTTGATTGTTTTATACTTTGAGACATATCAGTAAATTGAGCCTACGTGAATTATGTTCCACTGTATGTGTATTACAGTTCTTTCGCTATTACGGCAACTTATGTTTTTCTGATAATGTATATACACATTGTTTAGGTATATATCTAGCAGTTCACGGTGTTCTAAATCTGGAAGTAAGGACTTTTAAAAAATAAAACTTGTTTTAATTTCCATCTGTTTTATAATATCAACCCTTGAATGTAAATGAGTTTGTTGATATTTAATATGAATACAATTTGAATGTAATTAAAATGCTGTTTTTGGAAGAGATGAACTTTAAATATGCTTATTAAATGAAATTCTATTAAATTATTTCTGTCTTGTTATTTCTGATACATATAATAGGACCAAGGTTACAATGATCAGCAATATCCCTTGAGATCTTAGTGAATTTCAACACTTTGAAGGATAAAAGTAAATTGATATAGAAGGTGATATTTTCATATCAGTACTCCCCTTAAAAAAATTTGCTTTATTAATACAGGGGGATGGAAAAAAATCTCGACGTGTTTTCATATAAAATCTTTTGACTATTAATATATGCAGCCATCCACCTTCTGTTCTCAGTCAGAACACTGCATTATGGTAATGTGCTATTGCATCCACTGAACAACTCAACCTCCCTCTACCAATTACAGCAGATAGGCAGTGAGGAAAGAAGAATGTCAAAAGCGTACTTCAAGAAAAGACAGTTTGAACTAAGATTTTGTTCTTAGTGACTCATTCTTCACCATTTAAAATCTTATGTATTGAAACAGAGAAAGTCTTGAGGAATAAGTCACATGAGCTTCACTTCTGAGTCAACACCAGGGCAAAAATATTGCAACTGAACATGTAGCTCACAAGTGACCACACCTTCCAGTCTGAGATAGCTTCCCCTAGCACAGATCCTCACTGTGATTCAGAACTCTCCACAATTCCTCTCTACCCAAAGGACTGCACAGTGCGGTCTATGCCCAAAGCCACTGGATGCACTTTGGTCTTTCCGGCCAAATGTGAAATTTCCACTTAGCTGTCTAATAAAATCTCAGGCTCTGCACATTCAGAATTGAACTACTATTCTTTCCCCAGAACCTGTTGCACCTAAAGCTGTCCTCTTTTTCAACTGATGCTGGTTCATTGTTTTGGTTGCTCAGGCCAGAAAACTCAGAATCATCCTTGACACCTTTGTTTCTTTCAATCCAATCCATCAGAAAATTTTCTTGGGTCTACCTGCAAAATACATCTAGACTCCAACCAACTGTTTCTCACCACATCTGTCATAACGACTCTGGACTGAGCCACCATCATTCTCACCTGGATTATTGAAATAGCTTCCTAAGATGTCTTCCCTCTTCTACCTCTCCTCCCTGCCACCAATCTATTTTCAACACAGAAATCAGCAATCCTTTTAAAACATTGGATCAGTTCATATTACCCTGCTGCTCAAAACCCTGCAATGGCTCCATATTTCACTCAAAAGCCAAAGTCCTTATAATGGCATAAACCCCTTATGTGATCTGGTCCTCCATTATCTCTCTGACGTGCTCTCCTCTCCTCTCGTCCTCTACTCGTTTTACTTTAGGCACATTGACCTCCTTACTATTCCGTGAATAGACCAGGCACATTCCAGCCTCAGAGACTTGTTTTAGCTGTTCACTCTGCCTAGAAGGCTCTTCTCAGGATATCTGGCCAACTAATTGTCACCATTTAGTTTTGGGTTTCTTGTAAAGTTTTCCTTAAAATGTATTTAACTTTTAGAATTAACATACATTAAAATCAACTTTTTAAAAAGATGTACAGCTCTGTGAATTTTAACCCATATGTAGATTTATGTAATTTTCTCCACAATCAGCATACAGTTCCGTCACCTCCAATACTCCATGCTATCCATTTGTAGTTATTTCCTCCTCTCATCTCTAACTTCTGCCAGCTATTGATCTGTTCTGACATTCTAGTTTTCTCCTTTTGAGAATTTCATATAAATAAAATCACATAGTATGTAACCTTTTGGGACTGACTGCTTTCACTCAGTATAATGCCTTTGAGATTGGTCCAAATTGTGTATATCAACGTTCATTTGCTTTTAGTAGTCCATTGTATAGAATGTGCCACATTTTTTTAAAACCACTTACCCACTGAAGGATGTTTAGGTTGTTTCCATTTTTTTGTGACTATAAATAGAACAGTTAAACATTTGTGTACAGGTTTTTGTGTGTAAATATGTTTCCATTCCTTGAGTAAAGACTTAGGCTAGGATTGCTGGGTCACATGGTAAGCGTATGCTTTATTTTGTAAAAACTGCTGAACTATTTAGTTGCTATGCCATTTTGTGTTTTTATCAGCAATGTTTAGAGTTCCAGTTGCTCCACATACTTGACAGCACTTACTATTGTCAGTGTTTTTTATTTTCACCATCCTATTAGGTATGCGATAGTGTCTGATCATGGTTTTAGGTTGTATCTCTCTAATGGCTGTTAATGTTAAACATCTTTTCATGTGCTTATTATGTCACTGTTTTAGTCTGTTCAGGCTGCTATAACAAAATGCCACAGACAGTGTAGCTTATAAATAACTGACATTTATTTCTCACAGTTCTGGAGGCTGGAAGTATAAGATTAAGGCGCCAGCATGGTCTGATTCTGGTGCAGACCTTTCTGGTTGCAGACTGCTGACTTCTTGCTGTGGCCTCACATGATGAAAGACAAGCAAGCTCTTTGGAGCCTCTTTTATAAAGACACCAATCCCATTTGAGAGAGCTTAGCCCTCATCACCTAATCACCTCCCAAAGGCCCCAAAAAGTTCTGCTAATACCATCACATTGGGCATTAGGATTGCAGAGTCCAGAAATAGAGACAAACAAATATGGCAAACTGATTTTTGACAAAGATGCAAAGACAATTCAATAATGGGTAGATTTTTCAACAATGGTGTTGGAGCCATTGGACAGCCATATACATAACAATAAACCTCAACCTAAATATCACAACTTGTACAAAAATTAACTCAAAATGGATTATGAATCTAAATATAAAATAAAACTACGGAACTGTTAGCAGGAAACATAGGAGAAAACCGTCATGACTGGGATTAGGCAACGAATTCTTGGATACGACACCAAAATCACAAAACATAAAAGAAAAAAAACTGACAAATTGTAGTTCATCACAGTGAAAAACTACAAAAGATACTGTGAAGAGAATGAAAAGATAAGCTACAGATAAGAGGAAAAAAATACTTGCAAAATGCGTATCCGACAAAGGACTTGTATTCCAAATATGAACTCTCAAACTTAATAGTAAGAAAACAACTTAATTTTAAGGTGGTCAAAACTCTTGAACAGACACTTCACCAAAGAGGATGTATGAGTGACTGTTGTAGGGACAGCTCATCATATTGGATAAAAAATCAAGACTCATCTACATGATGCCTGCAAGAAATGTGCTTTAAATATGAAGACACAAATAGGTTAAAAGTTAAAAAAATGGAAGAAGTTTTATCGTGCTAGTATTAATGAAAAAAGCTAGAATGGCTACACTACTATCAGGCCAAGCAGAATTTAGAGCAAAGAATATAACCAGGGATAAAGACAGTCAATTTAGTAATGATAAGGGTCAATGGACATGATAATCCTAAATGCTTTAGCACCTAATAAAAGAGCTTCAAATACTGAAGTAAAAATTGATAGAACTGAAAGGGTAAACAGGTAAGTTTACAATTATTGTTGGAAATTTCAATACCCATCTCTCAATAATTGATAGAAAAAGTAGGCAGAAAATCAGTAACGATATAGTAGGCTTGAAGATCATTAGCAATGAACTTGATGTAATCAACATTTACAGAACATATCACCCAGCAGCAGCGGAATACACATTCTTTTTAAGTGTGCACGGAACATTTATCATTATAGGCCATTTTGTGGACCATAAAAGAAATCTCAGTAAATTTATTTATTTTTTATTGTATTAAGAGAGCTTACCACAAGATCTACCCTCTGAACGAAGTTTTAAGTGTGCAATACAGTAATGTTAACTATAGGCACAATGTCATACAGATCCCTAGAACTTATTCATCTCACATAACTGAAACTTGATACCCTCTGAACAGCAACTCTTTGTTTCCCCCTCCCCCTAGTCCCTGGCGACCACTATTCTATTCTCTATTTCTATGATTTTGACTATTTTAGATACCTCATATAAGTGGAATGATGCACTGGCTTATGTCACTTAGTATAAAGTTCTCCAGCTTCATTCATGTTGTTGTGTAAAGCAGGGTTTCCTCCTTTTTTAAGGTTGAATGATATTCTGTTGAATGTACCACATTTTATTCATTGATATACATTTGGTTTGTTTACATAGCTTGGCTATTGTGAATAATGCTGCAATGAACATGGAGTGCATATATCCATCTATCTCTTCGAGATCTGATTTCAATTTTTGTGGATATAGACCCAGAAGAGGGATTGCTGGATCCTATGGTAATTCTATTTTTTAAAATGTCAATAAATTTAAAAGAATTCAAGTCCTACCAAGTGTGTTCTCTGACCACAATGGACTTAAATTAGAAATGAGTAATGTTCCATTTCAAATTAGCCAGAAAGAACAATGTTTTCCTACTAGTTTCCTCATAAATTCCAAGGTTGGCTCTCATTGGATCAATTGGTCATGTGTTTATCCTGACACCAATCACTGCACTAATTGGCAAAGTCTATGTCAAATGCTCACTCCAACACATGAACCAAGAATAGGAGAGAAATGGTTCTCTAAAGGAATATCAAAGTGATAGTACCAGGATAAGGATTCTGGGGTAGGCAAAATTATTAGCTATCCACTACTAAAAGCTACTAGAACTAATTAGTGAGTTTAACAAGGTTGCAGGATACAAGGTCTCAATATACTTGAAAAAAATTGTATACTTCTATATACTAACAAGAAACGATTGGAAAAGGAAATAAAAACCAATACCATTGATAATAACATAAAAAATATTAAATACCTAGGAATAACTCTGAAAAAAGATGTGAAAGACTTGAACACTGAAAAATACAAAGTATTGCTGAGAGAAATTAAAGAAGACCTGAAAAACAAATAGAGATTTACCTTGCTCATGGGTTGGAAGACTCAATATTGTTAAGATGTCAGTTCTTTCCAAAATCTATAGATTTAACACAATCCCAATCAAAATTCCAGCAGACTTTTTTGTGGACATTGACAAGCTGATTCCGAAATTCATATGGAGATGCAAAGGATTTAGGATAGCCAAAACAACTCTGAAAAAGAACAACTTTGGAGGGTTCACACTACCTGATTTCAAGACTTATGAAGTATAGTACACAAAATAGCTTGGTGTTGGCATAAAGATAGACAAATAGATCAATGGAACATAATGGAGTGTCCAGAAGTAAACCCAACATCTATGGACAACTGATCTTTTTTTTTTTTTAACAAGGGCAATGTGGTGGAAAAAGTATAGCCCTTTCAACAAATAGTGATGAAAGAATTGGTTACTTAAGTGCAAAATAACAAACTTAGATCCTTACCTCACGTAATATACAAAAATTAACTCTGAATGGATCATAGGCTTAAATGTAGGAACTAAAACTATAGAATTTCTAGAAGAAAACATAGGAGAGAATCTTTCTTACCTTGATTTATGCAGAGATTCCTTAGACCCCCCTATCTCTAAAGAACAAAAGGAGGGGCTGTCCTGGTGGCATAGTGGTTAATTTCACACGCTCACTTAGTGGCCTGGGATTTGTGGGTTCAGATCCTGAGTACGAACCTATGCACCGCGTGTTGAGTCATGCTGTGGCAGCATCCCACATACAAAATGGAGGAAGATTGATGCAGAAATTAGCCCAGCAACAATCTTCTTCAAGCAAAAAGAGGAAGATTGGCAACAGATGTTAGCTCAGGGCTAGTCTTCCTCACCAAAAAAAAGAACAAAAGGATATATTTGGCTTCATCAAAATTTCAAACTTCTGTTCTTTGGAAGACACTGTTAAGAGAATGAAAACACAAGCCACAGACAGTGAAAAAGTATTTGGAAGATATATATTTAATAAAGGACTTCTATCCAGAATACTTAAAAAATTCTCAAAACTCTATTATAAGAAAGCAAACAACCCAATTAAAAAATTGGGCCATTTGAACAGATACCTCACCAAAGAAGATATACAGAAGACAAATTAGCACCTGAAAAGATTCTTCACACCATTAGTCATTAGGGAAATGCAAGTTAAAACCACAATGAGATACCATTGCACATCTATCGGAATGGCTACAATGAGAAAGACTGACCATGCCAAATGTTGACATGGATGTGGAGGAATTGGATTTCTCATGTACTGAGGGTGGGAATGTAAAATGATACAATCACTTCAGAAAATAGTTTGGCGTTTTCTTAAAAAGTTAAACGTACACTTACTATATTCCACTCCTAAGTATTGACATAGTTTTTTCCTCATGCTTTGCATATTTTCATTATAGTAATCATATTGTTTTATGATTGTTTTCATGTCTGCCTCCTTTTGCCCTGTCCACAGACTGCATACTCCTTGGAGGTGGGAAATCTTTCAATTTTATATGCTGACTTTCTTGCACAGTCTCTAGTAAGCATTTAATAAATATTTATTTAAGAAATTACTAAGAACAATAAAGAAAATGACGAGAAAAATTCATTATTGAATATGAATTTTACTTAGTCTCTTTTATAGTATAGCATAATGTTTTAGTCTACTTATTTTCACTTAAAATTATATGGTAATGTTTCCCCCATGTTATTGCAGATTTCTGATTCATTCATGGTAATGGCTATATAATAATAAATTCCATTTATTATAATAGAATTTATAATTTCATCTATTTTTCCCTATTGTGAATAGTATTGTTGCAAACATTTTCTTATTTTAAGTAATTTCATTAGGATAGATACCCAGGAGTGGTATTACTAGATGAAAGGCTATGAACAATTATACTAAATTATTTTAAAGTACACTTAGCTACAATCGGAGCATGTAGTTCCCAAAACAGGGTCTTAGCTATACCTGGGTAAATTTTTTTAAATTTACTTTTAAATCAGGGAAATAATCTGTTAAGAAATTGGGCCTAATCTGTTTGGGTTAAAAAAACCTACCTGTTTTCAATATTGATGGTTCTTTCTCCCACATGTGGCAATAATTTTTTAAAACAATTCTACAGTTGCAATTTATCTGTTTAAGAATATGTTTTATCCACTCTTAATTCATCCTGGGTAACCATCAGAAATTCTCATGTGAGTGTGTAAAGATATGAAATACTCTATCTTGTTCCAAAATGATTTGAGATTTTATTAAATTCTGGTGTGAAATGTAAGAGAAAATAACAAAACAAGAAACGACTTTTTGGAGGACTGTATAAACAGCCAAGTGTAGGGTTCATCAAATGAGAGAAGGGCATCTATAAGACTGGACTATATTGCTTTAACGTACTGTCAATACTTTGATCATCTTCAGAGAAGAATTGGATTCTGGAAATTTTTATTAGTTTTTGTCTTTTGCTTTTAGTAAAAGTGCTATTACATAAATGATAAAATACGTTGCATTGAAGGAGAGTTACATTTTTGGTCACCCCTAAGAATTTGGTGTATGTATCCATCAAAAACTTTGGTGTTACTTAATTGTAAGTAACACATTCTGACTTAAGCAGTAAAAGGATTTGTTGGAAGGATGTCAAACAGTTCACAGAACTGACGGAATTGAAGAACCAGGTATGAAAATGAGCAGGGGAGTGGGTAGAGGGAATTAGAGCCAAGGAAAGTTTGGGCCAGGACCTCACCCCCAGCTTTGATGCTGCTGGACACTGCCAATGCTAGATTCTCATTTCTTTCTTCAACAATCTTCCAGGCTCCCCTGTATCTTTGCCACACCCTCTCAAGAATCAAAGTTGGTGGGGTAAATGACTGGCCAAGCAGGTGCCCTTCCTCCTAAGGAGTAGGAAACAGAAGGAGGGTGGGATCCTGTTTCCCACCAGCCCTAATACAATGAAGTATCTCCTCAAATAGGAAGGAGGTTTGGGTTATGGTTATATTAACAAAACAAAACAAACATAGATCTGTTACAACATCTATTGATTCTTGATGATTATAGGATCATTTTTCATTTTCCAATGGTTTATATAATGTATACAGTGGAGGTTCTTTAACTGTGGCCCATGCATGGTTAGGTAAGGCTAAGGAAGGCCATATATACCCTGAAATTGTATGCAGAATTTTGGTCTATGTGCCTTTTGCATTTTGGGGGTGGTGGGAGGATCCACAACTTTTGTTAGATTCTCCAAGAGGCCCACAATCTAGAAAAGTTAAGAAATACTACCTGGTGGTGGGGGGTGATGTCAGCAACATGGTGGAGTGAGCTGTTCCCTTTGTCTCTCCCTCTTTGAACTACAACTAAAGGGACATTCATTGATCAGGGGAGGATACCCACACAGCACATCAGGACGTCTGAGAGATCTGCACAGCTATACATCCGAAGGTGGATGGACTACCACCTGGGGAGGTGGTGGAGATAGGTGAGCAGTCTCCTGCCCCCAGGCAGCCCAGTACATGTGTGTGACTGCTCTCCTGGCTGGAGTGCTTATATCACAGCTGCAGCCCTGAGGGTAGGAGCACGCCTCAGTGTGACTGCAGAAACAGGTGATGGCAGCCTTGAGCCCCCGTGTGATCACTTGCCTGTCTGGCGGGAGAGTCTACAGGGCCATGTGATCCACAGGGAGTGGAATTGGCAGTCCAAAATATATGGAACAAGAAACAAGGGAAATAAAAAACAACTGGAAAACAAGTAATAAAATGGCAGCATTAAGCCCTCGTATATCAATAATCACTCTAAATGTAAATGGTCAAATTCCTCAATCAAAAGACACAGAGTGTCTAGATGAATTAAAAAACAAGACCCAACAATTTGCTGTCTTCAGGAAATACATTTCAGCTCTAAAGACAAACATAGGCTTAAAGTGAAGGGATGGAAGACGATACTCCAAGCTAATGGAAAGCAAAGAAAGCAGGTGTTTCCATACTTACATCAGACAAAGTAGACTTTGAGATAAAAAAAAATGAGAGACAAAGAGGGGCAGTATATAATGATAAAAGGGACACTCCACCAAGAGGACATAACACTTGCAAATATATATGCACCTAACACATGAGCACCAAAGTACCTAAAGCAACTGTTAATTGACATAAGAGGAGACATTAACAGAAACACAATAATAGTAGGGGATCTTAACTGTCATCAATGGATAGATCAACCAGATAGAAAGTCAACAAGGAAATAGTGGAACTAAATGGAAAACTAGACCAGGTGGACTTAAGAGATATATACAGAACAATCCATCCAAATCCATCCAAAATCACCAGATACACATTCTTCTCAAGTGCACATAGAACATTCTCAAAGAAAGACCATATGTTGGGGAACAAGGTAAGCCTCAATAAATTTAAGAAGATTGAAATCATATCAAGCATCTTTTCTGACCATAATGCTATGAAACTAGAAATCAACTACAAAATAAGAGCTGGGTAAGTGACAAACAGGTGGAGACCAAACAACATGCTACTGAATAACCATTGGATCAACAAAGAAATCAAAGAATATCTGGAGACAAATAAAAGTGAAAACACACCATACCAACTCAGATGGGATGCAGCAAAATTGGTCCTAAGAGGGAAATTGATAGCCAAATAGGCTCACCTTAAGAAACAAGAAAAATCTCAAATAGGCAGTCTTAAGCTACACCTAACAGAACTAGAAAAAGAACAAACAAAGCCCAGAGTCGGCAAACGGAGGGAAATAATAAAAATTAGAGCAGAAATAAATGAAATTGAAAGAAAGAAACAAACAAAACAGTAGAAAGATCAATGAAACTAAGAGCTGGTTCTTCAAGAAGATAAGCAAATTGATAAACCCTTAGCCAGACTCACTAAGACAAAAAGAGAGAATAAATGAATAAATAAAATTAGAAATGAAAGAGGAGAAATTACAATGGATACCACAGAAATACACAGGATCATAAGAGAATACTGTGAAAAACTATATGCCAACAAATTGGACAACCTAGAAGAAATGGATAAATTCTTAGACTCACACAACCTCCCAAAACTGAACTGAGAAGAAATAGAGATTCTGAATAGACCAATTACAAGAGATTGAAAGAGTAATCAAAAACCTCCCAAAAAATAAAAGTCCAGGACAAGATGGTTTCTATGGGGAATTATATCAAACATTCAAAGAAGATGTAGTACCTATCCTACTCAAACTGTTCCAAAAAATTGAAGAAGACAGAACACTTACTAACACATTTTATGAGTCAACGCCACCCTGATCCCAAAGCCAGACAAAGACAACACAAAGAAGGAAAACTACAGGCCAATATCACTGATAAAACACAGATGCAAAAATCCTTAACAAAATATTGGCAACCCAAAACAGCAATACATCAAAAAGATACACCATGATCAAGTGGGATTTATACCAGGGACACAGGGATGGTTCAACATCCACAAGTCAATCAATGTGATACATCACATTAACAAAATGAGGAATAAAAACCACATGATCATCTCAATAGAGACAGAGAAATCATTTGACAAGATCCAACATCCATTTATGATAAAACCTCTCAATGAAATGGGTAAGAAGGAAAGTACCTCAACATAATAAAGGCCATATATGACAAACCCACACCAAACATCATACTCAAGGGGGAAAAACTGAACGCCATCCCTCTGAGAACAGGAACAAGACAAGGGTGCTCACTCTCACCACTGTTATTCAACATAATATTGGAGGTTTTGGCCAGAGAAATTAGGCAAGAAAAAGAAATAAAAGGGATCCAAATTGGCACTGAAGAAGTGAAACTCTCGCTGTTTGCACATGACATGATTTTATACAGAAAACCCTAAAGAATCCATCAGAAAAGTATTAGAAATAAAACTACAGCAAAGTTGCAGGGTACAAAATCAACTTACAAAAATCAGTTGCATTTCTATACTCTAAGAACGAACTAACAGAAAGAGAACTCAAGAATACAATCCCACTTACAATTGCAACAAAAAGAATAAAATATCTAGGAATAAACCAAGGAGGTGAAAGACCTATACAATGAAGACTATAAGACATTATTGAAAGAAATCGATGATGACATAAAGAAATGGAAAAATATTCCATACACACGGACTGAAAGAATAAACCTAGTTAAAATGTCCATACTACCTAAAGTGAACTACAGATTCAATGCAATCCCAATCAGAATCCCAATGACATTCTGCACGGAAAAAGAACAAAGAATCCTAAAATGCACATGGGGCAACAAAAGACCCCAAATAGCTAAAACAATCCTGAGAAAAAAGAACAAAGTTGGAGACATCACAATCCCTGACTTCAAAATATACTACAAAGCTATAGTAATCAAAACAGCATGGTACTGGTACAAAAACAGATGCACAGATCAATGGAACATAATTGAAAGCCCAGAAATAAAACCACACATCTACGGACAGGTGATCTTTGACAAAGGAGCTAAGAACATACAATGGAGAAAGGAAAGTCTCTTCAATAAATGGTGCTGGGGAAACTGGACAGCCACAAGAAAAAGAATGAAGCTAGACAACTATCTTTGACCATACATATAAATTAACTCAAAATGGATGAAAGACTTGAAGGTAAGATATGAAACCATAAAACTCCTAGAAGAAAATATAGGCAGTACACTCCTTGACACTGGTTTTAGAAGGATCATTTCAAATACCATATCTACTTGGGCAAGGGAAACAAAAGAAAAAATAAAGAAGTGGGACCTCATCAGACTAAAGAGCTTCTGCAAGGCAAAGGAAACCATGATCAAAATGAACAGACAAACCACAAACTGGGAGAAAATATTTGCCAATCGTATATCTGACAAGCAGTTAATCTCCAAAAATAGATAAAGAATTCATACAGCTCAACAACAAAAAACCAAACAACCCAATCAAAAAATGGGCAAAAGATCTGAACAAACATTTTCCCAAGGAAGATACATGGAAGGCCAATAGGGACATGAAAAGATGTCAAACATCACTAATCATCAGGGAAATGCAAATGAAAATTACAATGAGACATCATCTTACACCTGTTAGAACGGCTATAATTACCAAGACCGAAATGCAACAAATGTTGGAGAGGATGTGGAGAAAAGGGAACCCTCATACACTGCAGGCAGGAGTGCAAACTGATGCAGCCACTTTGGAAAACAGTATGGAGAGTTCTCAAAAAATTAAAAATCAAAATACCATATGATCCAGCCATTCCACTAGTGGGTATTTATCCAAAGAACTTGAAATCAACAGTTCAAAGAGATTTACACACCCTTATGTTCATTGCAGCATTATTCACAATAACCAAGATGTGGAAGCAACCCAAGTGCCCATTGACTGATGAATGGATAAAGAAGATATGGTGTATAGATATACAATGGAATACTACTCAGCCATAAAACAGGACAAAATCGTTCCATTCACAGCAACATGGATGGATCTTGAGGCTATTATGTTAAGTGAGATAAGCCAGACAGAGAAAAACAAACACCATATGATTTCACTCATATATTTAAGATAATAAACAAATACATGGACAAAGAGAACAGATTAGTGGTTACCAGAGGGAAAGGGGTTTGGGGGCCAGGGGTAAGGGATAAAGAGGCAGATATATATGGTGAATGACAAATAATAATGTACACCTGAAATTTCACAATGTTATAAACTATTATGACATCAATTAAAAAAAAGAAAAGGAAATTACCTGGAATGGTCTACTTTCTCCCTGTGAAATTTCATTTGCTTGTAATTGTCGCTAGTATTACAACCTTTTGTCCGCTAGATGGTGCTGTTCTATGCATTTTCAAACGAATCACAAGCTTGCTTGATATGAAGGAAAAAGTGCAGTGGTGTAAATGGCAAGTTCTCAAGATCATTTTAGGGTCGGAAGGAGTTTTAGAAATCACATAGCTCAACCTCATTGTTCTACAAATGAAGAAACTTATGCCAAAAAGGTTAAGGGAGAGCTTTGACTGGAACCAGGAACACCTGGAGCTGGGGCTCTCCTTCAATGGTAACAACACTTTAAGCAAGTGCCTCTGGCTGCTGAGGGACTGGGGTGGTACTGGCTGTGGACTTTGGCTTCTTTGGCTCTGAGACATTTGTAAATTTCATTTACAATCATGACTTGAAATCCAGTCCTTCTGCCCTGAGCGATGGTGGTAGTGCTGAGGAGCGCATTAGTAAGGAGGGCGCTTGCACCGATCCTTCCCCGTGACTAACTCTCCACGGCCCACTTCTGTGGATGGCTTTGGACATATCTTATAATTAAGTGCATTATGTTCTTTCCCGAGCCAATAGCAACCCTATAAATGTGTGCATAAGGAATATTGATGACATATAAGGGACATGCTATAAATTTTGGTGTTTGGATTCCTCAGACATGAAGAGAGAGAAAACTCTAGCCAAATGAGGAGACAGCTCTGGGAAAGTGGCTGGATACATTCCCTGCAGTATCCTTTGTGTACAGACCACTAGACCAAGGCACAAAGCGGAGCCACGGCGTCTGCTCAGGACTCAGCTCTCTAGGGGATAATCCTTCCAAACTTCTCCCAAAAAAGAGTCTCCAGTGCCTAAGTCTTCAAAAGATGTGCTCTTTATTTTTTGCCTCCACTTCCCTGTTCTCTTTGTTCCTCGGTCCTTTCTGACTTTGACTTTGGCGATATCCTCAGCCACACTCTAGCCAAGGCAGGAACCAAAGTACTCACCATTCACACCTTTTTCCACCAAAGCTAACAATATTGAATCAATAAAGTGCTCTTTGAAAAAACAATCTTTTCATTTGTGCTGAGAAACAGATGCAATTATATTTAAAACTCAATGTTGTGTCTTAAATTTCAGTAAACAACTGTGAAGCTCCCTATAATGGATAGTCGCTGTTTGTCTCTATAAGTCCACTGTCCTTTGTGCCCAGGATGCTGACTTTTATTTCATGATTTCCTATTCGGTTTGGCCAGTGGGAGGCACCAGCAAGAGATGGGAAGGTGGGAGGAGACAAAGCTGGGGAATTTATTTCCCTACAGCTCCGTCTGCTGGGTCACTGGGCAAGTTGGCTGTGTCCTTTATCCTCTGCTGAAGGCCCTGCTCCTGTCACCCAGCCCTCTCCTACAGCTGGGACTTTCTGGTTTCCAGTAACTCCTGTTCCTTCTTTTGCTCCCTCCAGCCTAGGGGTGTTAGGAGCTTGTGGCTATGACTAGTCATGGAGTGCTTCCTTCTCCCTTGCCGTTTTTCCTTAACCCTGTTGCCTCCTTTGTAAACAGACATGTCATTAAAATCTCTTCTTCTTTCCATCTGTTTTCAGCCAAAACCCTGACCCACTCAGCCAGAAACATCACTGAATTTCTTAATATGAGATTACTTATAAACATCTATTTATGATGCTGGATTTGTGTGTGAATTTTCAAACCGAAACATTAATGGTCAAGTTTTATTAGATTTAGTCTCGAAACATTTGCTGAGTGTGTTGGGGCAGAGGAAAATCCTTTTTCTATTCACCTTGTGTTCTTCTGGTTGGACTAATAATAAAATTGACACAACACCAGATTAACAGGAGAAAAACCCAGTTCAGTCTGTGCGTATTGGAGATCATAGAGGAATGACGCTCAGAGAGTGGACAAAGCAGGCAGTATATATGTTTTACACAAAGAAACTATACATCTGTGAGGAATGACGGGGCAAAGAAACTTAGATCTGAGGGATGTAGTTAGTGAGGAATTTCAGCAGAGTTTAGGCTTCAGGTAGTAAATCAACAAGGCGGTTGATACAGGTTTCTCGGCCCTGCATCCCTTAACTGGTGATAAGGATGCTGGGAGAGCAAACTTTCACGGGGGAGATGTATTCCCTGCTTTCAGGGGGAACAGAGACGGGAGGGTCAGAATGCCCTTTTTGCTTCTCAACTAACTTTAATTCAAAATAATCGATATGCTATTGTAGGGTATTTTGGGGTGGGCTGCCCTGGGCCCCAACAAGTGCCAGGCAGGATGCGAGGCACTTCAAGTCTCCCATTTGATTCTCATCACAACCCTCTGGTTGAATCAAAGCTTTTGTAGTTAAAAGTTTTCAGGTGTTTAAACAAGAGTTGAACATTGACATTTGTATTGTGTATGCGTTTGTATGTGTGTTTTAAAACATTATCACAAAACTCCATTGTTTACTGCTAGTCTTAGTTTCTAGGATAAACGCCATTGTATGTTACCAAGATACCCCTTTAGGAAGGAGGAACTTACGCCCCTCAGACTGAGTGGGCTGCTGACAGAAAGCCCTCAGATGTCAGACCCTTGTGGGTATTGTCATAGCTGAAGAGAGGCCTTGCCCGGGTCATGCCCCCTTCAAGGGTGGCCCATCTCCAGGGATTGATTGATGCTTGGGGTGTAAAGGCTCAGCTCTCTTCTACCAACTTGAGACAACTCTGAAGAGTCATCCAAGCTTCAAGACTTCCTGTAGAGGGGCTGGAACCTCCACTAACATTGCATTGTGGTTCATCTTCTCCTTCTTCCCAACTCTATTTCTTTTGCTTCCCTTTTTAGGTATTTATCACAAGGACCCTCCTGCATGCCATCATCCTTCTCAGAGTTGAACCCAACTTGTCATATTTGGTACCAGGAGTGATCCAAGAATGCGGATGCTGGGATAGGATCTTGGATGTAGATTATGCACTGCCTGGTTGACAGTGAGGACTCTCATCACCAGCGGAAAGTGGAGTGCAGAGAGCCCCCGGCACAAAGTGGAAACACAATTGTTAAAACTTTTGACCCTGCTTGAGTCACGCCTATTCACTGTGGACTGGATGAGAGGGGACGATGCTGGACCTGACTTGAGTCATGTACTTTGCTGCCTAGGAACAGCCAGGGAATTGTGATGAAAATTCAACAGAAGCACATGGGAGAGGGTGGGAATTCACTAAAGAAAGGGATGATGTGGTGTCCAGTGCAGCTGGAGACACAGTCCTTATTACTAAAGTCTTTCTTGTGGGCTTCAAGGCTCTACTTGACCTGGTTTGTCTTTCTAAACTTCATCTCCTTCCACTCCTCCCTACCCCACTCCCCAGCTTTCTAGGTGGCACTTGCCTTCTAACTGTTATGTCTTGAGGAAATGTCTGATTCCTGGTTTGGACATAAAGAGGAAAATGGAAAAATTCTGAAGTCGTTTTCTCAGATGCATAGTTTACTCCAATTCTGTTTGATTCTTGTTTCCCTATAGTTAACGTTAGATCTTTGTGGCATTAGTTCTCTACGACCTAAACACTTTCTATACTAAACGAGAAAAGGAATTGGTGAAGCAAATTTTGACATTTTCCAAAGATTTCCATGGTTTAGGTCATTTCTGTTTTCTGTATCCTGAGATGATCAAAAGTTGACTGGAGCTGACGATCACACTGAAAATTTTTGTTGTTGAGTGATTTCTTTTTCTACTTCCAGGATTTTTAATGTACATGGGTTACCAATTATTCCATACCATTATTTCCCATATATGTGCTGTAGTCCAAAGAGAAGGTATTAATTTCGGCTCTGCTGTTTACTTATCTTTGTGACTTGGGGCAAGTTTCTTAGTGTGTCCACGTTTTGCCTTTGTAAAATGCAGATAATATGCACCTTAAAAGGTTGTTGTCAGGATTAAACAAGATATGGAGAATACCTGGTTCAGAGTGTGAGACAGAAAGGACATACTAGTAATATACTATTGTTTCTTATTTGATAAAAAGAGCTCGTAAGTAATGAAATATGATAATGCCAAAAAGAATGCTTCCTTCACCGAAGGATTTTGCTTCTCCTAGGTAGTAGCCCAGGCATGACATCTGTTTCATTACTCTATATTCTTAAAATTAGCATGGCATAGCATTCTGCTGGACATTTAATGGATGGAAATAATTAGAAATTTTATTTTTGGTTCAAAAAATGGCCTCAGAGCATATGGAAGTCTCCTAATTCATTGGCAAGAAGTTCATAAACTCTGTTGGATCTACAGCTGTGAACCTACAGTACACGTCCTCTGGGCATTTTTAACAGATTTTCACTTGGTGATAATTAATAAATTAATAATTGGTGCTAGGAGAATTGAGTGCATAATGCAAGGAGAATTAGAAGTGGTAAGTAAGAAATGCATGTTTCTAGAAGTGACCTGCTATTAGAACAAAAGGAAAGCTTGAAGGGTGACTTGACCTTGGCTAACATCCTGGCATGTTCGATTGATTACTCTCCACCCACTTGTAGTAGTAAAGTGAGTGTCCTTCATTTAAACACTGATCACTGATGCTATGGAATTTGTTGTGCTTTATTAGAATGGTGGTATGATGGGACTCGTGAATTATTAATGACTAGTGCTGAAGTATTAAATTCATACAGAATACATTTATAGCCTTTTAAGGAAAAGTGATGTACATATTGTCTTTGAAAAACTGCTGATGTTGAAAGTCACATTCTTCTCCATAATTGCTATCTTTTCGTATGAAAGATCTCTGTGTACAGTCTTGTCATTTTCAATGTTACCAAAGTTCAGTACAATTGTAGGCACACAATAACAAGAGTTCAGAATCTGTAGAATACAATTCTCTCCCTAAATCAGTGATAGAAGTCGGTCATGTTTCCATGGGGTCTACTGCACTCTTTAGCTTTTTTAATCCTTTTATGGATAGGACTAGGGAGAATGGAGAGTGGATTCATATTGTTTTTTTCATCCTGTTGCCCCATCTTAGACTTGTCCCATTTCTGAAGCATTACCGGTTTGGGAGTTGAGGAGACAGTTGAGCGGAATCCTCTGTGTTCACTTCCTGCTGGTTGGGTGTAGGAGCCCTGTACGTGCCTTCCCTCCCACACCCAGGAGTTACATCTGAGACTGATCCACTCTTACAGACCCGGCGCTTCAAAGCAGATGAAGCAAGCAATAGACAAATTAACATCCCCACTCAACACTGCTATAAAGTACAGAAAAACACTTTATAACTGGTTTAATAAAAGAAGGTATTACTGTTTTTCAAATTCAACTAGGCACTGACACTGTACCAGGCACTGAGCTAGGTGCTTGCACATATATTATTTCATTTTATTCTTAGCATTGTTGTTTCCCCCAAAGTTCCACTGGGAAATTAAGTGATACTGTAAGCCATTTGTGGGTGAAATTGCTGCCAAATGTTCAGAGGAAAATCAGAGCTTTAATGAATGGTTTAATTCAAGGCTGAGCTGAACCAATCCCAAATGCTTTCCTTTTCCAGTTCAGAATGTGTTGTTTTTGCCTCTTTCCTTGAATGTCCCCCTAAAGTTCTAAGGTCTGAAACCTTGTCACTGTGAACACTGGAATAATGCAGACATATTTGAAATGTACAAACTCTGCAAGGACACCAGGTTGACCTACTGTTGTCAAAAAGCCCATTTATTACATTGATTCAGCTAAGACGTTGGCATCACACAGCTTCTTTTGAAATTTACAAGCTGCTTTTAAAACCCCTAGGAAAGAACAGCCGGACGTGTGGATGCATGCAATGAGGTTTTATGACAGGTGGAGAGGCGCATCCCTCAAGCTTAACTCTGACTCCTCCATTCAGATGAGATGTTGATGGAGGGAGCCAGCATGAAGACAAGGCATGTGGGGCTGTCTGGATGACGGGACCTCAACATGTGTTTCTAGTCACGTTCCGATTCCAGATAGAAAGTACTTTCTGCAGGCACCAGGTGAGAGGACTTACCGCCTCAGCTTTTAACCCTTCCTCCAAAGCATCATATGGAAAGGCGTTTGAGCCCAGAGGTAATATGACACTTCCAAGACAGGGTCAGTGTCCCAGCCTAAGGGAATTCATGTGGTCTAGTGCAAGGTCAGAAGATAAGAGGAGAACAAGAGGATTCTCCAACGTCACCATCAGCACCCTTCCCTCTCCTTCCTCCTCAGTCAGGAGCTGGGATGAGGGTGGGGGGTCCTGGCTCTCCTCCCTCTCCACTCCATTCTGTAAAATTTCAACTTGTTCTGAATCTTTCATGCCTGTTCAGACTGATACCATCTCACTGTCAGGATGTTTTCGGAGGAGGCAAGGAGCCCTTCAGGGTCAGCTGACACCAAGAGTGGTAGCCGTCGTCTAGGGGAAGCAGGGAGGTGACACAGGTGGAGGAGAAGCTCTGTGCACACAGGCTGAGGTCCTGGGCTCCTCCTCCAGCTCCTCCAATCCAGCTGAGAAGCATGACCTTGAGGCAAAGGAAGGGGTTTACAACTGGTGAAAGTGTACCGCATAGGATTGGTACTTTGGAAAGAAAAGCAAATCCTCAGTAGCACGTAAGCAGGTACAAGAGCACGGCTGAGGACATTTTTATATTCAGAGCAAGGACACAGCTTTAGGTGTGTTTTCTTAATATTGTGGTAAAATATATATAACATAAAATTTCCCGTTTTAACAATTTTAGGTATATAGTTCAGTGGCACTAAGTACAATGCTGTGCAACCATCACCACTGTCCATTTCTAGAACTTTTTCATCATCCCAAACTGAACCACCACATCTATTAAACACTAACTCCCTAGTTTCTCCTCTCCCCAGTCCCTGGCAGCCCCATTCTACTTTGTGTCTCTACGAATCTGACTTCCCTAGGAATCTCATGTAAGTGAAATGATACAACATTTGTCCTTTTATGACTAGTGTATTTCATTTAACATGTCTTCAAGGTTCATCAATGTTGTAGCCTGTGTCACAATTTCCCTCCTTTTCAAGGCTGAATAATATTCCATTGTATGTATATACTACAGTTTGTTTACTCGTTTAGCGGTCAATACCCGTTTGGGTTGTTTCCACCTTTTACCTCTTGTGAATAACGCTGCTATGAACGTGGCTATGCAAATATATGTTCAGGATCTTGGTGTTTTTACTTTGAAAAATTACATAGTATCTACAGTTTGTTAGGTGTTGGAGCATTATGTATTATTTTTGGATTATGTTTTCATACTGGAAGAGTGTCCCAGCATGAAAGAAAGGGTGACCTTTTCAAACATTTGACTAGAAAAGCTGGACACAGCCTGGTAGCCTGAAGCAGAGCATCTGTAAATTAATGCTAGTTAAAATTGTTTATTCTAATGACAAAATCTTTTTCAGGTTAGTAGGCTGCCAATCAACTTTAGAAATTGACTTTGCAAATCCTAAGTGATGTTCTTACCTTTAGTTTCCGGTGTTTCAGGAGGCAGCTGGGGTTGAAGTGCCCAGCAGCTCCGGATGGGGGCCTCCCTCTCGTCTTTGTTAAGAGGTGATAACTCTGTTTATTTCACTCCTCCACACTTTGCTGAGAGAATGAGGTAGTAGTGATGGAAGGAAACAACTATAGCGACTTCTGTGTGTGGTTAGGAGAGCGAGGCTGAAACACAGGAAAGCGCTAATTCTAAGTGAAAACCCAGCAGGGAAGTGGAAGTACGAAGGCTCCATCCATCATTTCATCTCCCTACGGAGCGGTTTCTCTGGGCTGCGAGGCTAACGTGTGATAGAGAGCTCCTATGAGTTTAAGGATTTCTGTACATCTTCTACCTGTAGTTGGAGAGCTAATGCTGCTTCTCTTTGGCGTACTGAAGTGGTTTCACGATCTCCAGAAGTGTTAAAATCTCAGGCATTTGCTTCTGGCTCGCTCTTGTTGTTGACACTGGGAGAAACTGTGCAGATAGCTTCTCACCCCTGAAAATCCACACCAACTGAACACACTGTCAAACAGACCAGCAGAATCACAGTCACCACGGTAAAAACGCCTCAGAAGTGAAAAGATACTCAAAGCAAACTGCTGCTAAGTGATGAAAAGAATATGAAGAGCACTTTATGGCATTAATTTTATTATCCTTTGTAGTTTCAGCTCAATGGTAAAGACTTACAGGTGCTTGTTATTAATCAAGAGAAAAGTCAATTTAAAAGCTCATAAGTGGCATAAATGATAAAAGAATTTTATCCAACATTGAATCGGGGAACATTTTAAAGAAAAAAAAGTAGAAGCAATACTTATCTACAAAAGTCATGGAAAATATGTGCCCATTTATAGCTATTAAACATGAGTGCAACTGTAGTAGTATTCTTAAAAATATTTGTTTTTCTTTTTTGTCTTTTTCCATGTATTTTTCTTCTATAGCCTGAGGGTTTCATATGGCTAAGGGTGGAGATGAGGTTATAGGATGGTTACAGTAGGAACATGAAGAGAAAGAAAGAATTAACATTCAATTTCTGCCATTTCGAACAAGATTTTGCATTAAGGCAACAGGCTTGCAGGGCAGCCTTTATTAAGGAAGAAACAGTTGTCTCAAATTTAAGCATATCAAGAATCAAACACAGAGAACTTGGATCAGAGTATCACAGTTTCTTCCATAAGGGTGAACAAAAATCCTCTCTACCTATGTTGGCTATTCCCTGAGACTCGCTGCCCTGAGGATGGAATGAAATTCTCTTTCCTGAGGGATAAGGAGGGAGGACAGAGGCAGAGTGGGTAGGGAGTAAGAGACATCCTTAGCTCTTCTCTCTGGGCTAAAATATCTTAAATAATCCGAAGGGTATGCCAGGGGCAGGGAGCTGTGTCCCTGATTGGTATCTTGGTGTTGAGCATAGGGGTTTATTTGTAAGTTACCTCCTAATTTGTGGCAGAGGTCACATCAAATTAAATTGGGTAACTCAGTGGTTTTAAGCATAAAAGGGAGGCTAAGCTTAGCTTTCCCACTAACCTTTCGTTAATGGGTGGCCTAGACAAGATCCAGAAGGTTTCGATATTCTCTAGGAAGGATACAAAATTTTGCTAAGGGTTAAGATGTGTAAACTCTTTAGTAAGTGCTCATAAATATTCACTCTCATTAAAAAATATGAACTATCTATTGCTTTATGTGAAATCATAAACTCAGGGAAACTGTCTAGGAGTAGATAAATCATGGGGGTCCTGTTGGAGGGGCTTCTCTGTGGGGGTGCATTTCGAGTGTCCTGGGCCTGTATACTTGGCAGCAACTTTATTCTAAATCCGCAGATTCTCCAGTTGATGGTGAATCATTATTTGACCTGGTTAGAAAAGCGCAGAAAAAGACTATGATTATGAATGGGTCATTAACAGAATCCCATTGTGTTTTATCATATTAAATGTCACTTTCAGAGATCAGAATAATATCATAAGACATAATAAACCAGTTAGCTTAATATATGTATTTTATGTCACAGTAGAGCCCACCTCATGGGTAGGTATAATTGCCCCTAGTATTTGAGTGTTCCCTGTAACTTGTTTTGCATTTGCTACTCACGAATTTGTCTAAATCTTTGAAAATAATGCACTGGTATGATCTCTTAAAGATAATGGTTTCCCCCAGTTTTTGCCCACACTGTTAAATGCAAATTCCTTTTATTTGTAATAAAACCACCTCTCTCAAACACAAGTGTTTCTCTTTGTTATTTTCTCAGACAAAAGAAATGCAGAAAAAGATGTTTTTACTTTCATGACTCATAGTCATCTTTAAAATGAGATAGTTTGAAGGTGACCTGGCAAATGAAATAGATTGTTTACAAAAACACAGAAGACATTGTTCTCTCTACCCCAGTGAAAAACACATGATTTCTTAAAACGGCTGAGTACTGTTACTCATTGTGAAAGTCAAAGCCCTTTCTCCAGTTAAAGTTTGGGGATTATTGTCTTGGATAAATGTCTCAGCAAGGCTTCTCTGCTTTTCTGAGGCATGGTTAAGTACAGCACCTAATGGGGGTGTTTTGGTCCTTACTTTTCACTGGGGAATTAAGGAAACAAGCTCTAGATGACCAGCAGTTTTTAACTGAATGGTACCATACTCAGTCTACTTCCTGGGAAGAATGAACTGAAAAACAAAAACTGTACGTGTTGGCAGACAATCCTCCCTGTGTCTCTTGCGTTTCTGCATGTCTCGTGAGCGGAGGCACTGGATGTCTTTGTTCTGGGGTATCTTTGCAATGACGTTTATATGGCAAACATCCTGGGAAGATAGAGACAGTGTGTCCTTCTGGAACAAAGGGCAGGCATGCTTACCGTCCTTGTAAAAGCTTACTGCCCTTGTCCCTTGTGTGCAGGTGTCCCTCGACTCTCTTTGCATTGCCCTTTGGGAACTGGGGTTCAGGGAACTGACAGAAGAAAATGCGGATACTCTGGCAGCTCCTATTGCTGTGAGTAACCAGCTGTTTTGGCTCTGACCCGGGAGTTTTGTGTCTTCTGTCAGGATCCATAAACTGTGGCAGACTGAGAGTGAAAGACGTGCGGATCTTCAAAGGAAAGTTGGGATGCAATTACCTGAAAAGGAAGGAATGGATTCTGGGCAAACAATGATCAGATATCTGCTACCATGACATACACTTTCATATCTGTGGTCCTTTCCTCCCACTGATTTTCATGCTTAGTGGCCCTCCTTGTCCAAGTCCTAGTCGTCACTCAAGGCCAAGCAAATCTCTCCAGCCCAGGAGTGGCATTGAACCTCTTGGTATCTATTCCTAGAAAAATGCATTGCGTACAGTAAGCATTTCATAAATAATTGCTGTTGATGAATTTGATTTGTGTTCCCCCCGTCCTCTGGCTATAAGATCTTGGAGGACAGAGAGTGTGAGATCTGGGATTTATTAAAGTCTTTAGCAAATATTAAAGTACAATGTAAAAAGAGTCTTATTAATCTGGTAAATACATATTAAAATTAACTATATTGATAAATAGTTTATTACTGGTGTCAAATGTATTGCGGGAAAAAATTGCTCAGTAATATAAAAAAGATATGAATTAGGTACAAAATCCTTATTTTGGTAGATATAAGCTGTATTCTAATCTGTTATGGGCTTTCGAATCATGTGACAGCTTTTGGCTGTATCCTTGTTGAGAACGTTAAGATTTAGTGTGAAGTGTCAACACATAAAAATCAGAAACAAATTCAAGAGGCAAAGTGTTTATTTGGGATCAAAAAATTGCAATTTGGGAAGCACAGATTCAGATACAAACCCAAATAATGTCCTGATTATAGGAGAGGGGCTCAGGGTTTTCTTATGGGAAAAGAGGAGGAAGATGAGGTAAAATGTTTTTAGGAGGTCATTGGTGCTAACAAGCTAAGCTATTCTTGGCTATCCATGATGGGTTATGATGCTCTCTTCAGAAAGCCCACAGTCATCAGTCTTGTGATCAGGATGTCCCTTCTCCTGCTGACTTCTCAAACAATTGCGTGTAAAACAGTTGCCATTTTTGGCCCAGTCCAAAGGTTTGGCCCAGTCCAAGTTTCAGGAAACAAGATGAGCAGGGCAGTTCCTCCAGAATGGCTGCTCCAGCTTTATTTTAAAATGGCTCCACTTAAGTCAATTTTTCACAGAGGAAAGATGCATACTGGGAAATATTTTTTACCTAAAATATTTCACTAGAATGATGGCAAGTTTGATAAAAAAAATTAATAAGGAGAATGGAAGGATGGTTTCAATATGTAAGAGCTAGTCTAACTACATGTGTGGCTCAAGGTGAACTTCTCTTGGTACAAAGAGAAACTAGGCACCCTCCCAAATGCACCAAGTCTGAGGAGCAATGCTACGCCCTAAGATTCTCTCTAAGATCATGGGCCTCATTTGAAAATGATACAAACCATCTCTCTTGAGACATAAGGAATATGAACGTCTCTTTTCCATACTCATATCAAGATTCCTTCAAAACTCCATCACTTCCTTTTCTTCTCTGGCGTTAATATTTTATGGACCTTAATGCTTTAAATGTTGAATCATTCCCTTTGGAGCAATTCTTTGAAAATGATATGTAATTCAAGGGGGTACAAAGCCTTACTTAAAAGGATTAAATCCAAAGCAACTTGCTTTGTCATTGGCAGAGATGTGTAAACTGAGGCAAGGACTGGCAAATTTGTGGATCTCAAGGGTGAGAGCAGTTCTGAAGCTCTCGGAAGCACAGCCAAAGGGAAAACATAACCAAACATCCAATAAGATAACCTTTTGTTTTACTTTTACTTCATTTTAATAAGAGAAACCACAAGGGAAAGGCTTAGGAGTTTTAATAAACAAACAGAAAAAGTGAAGTGGAGAGTTTTAAACTTGAATATTCGTGAGAATATACAGAAACAGAACTGCTATGAAAACAATGGTTTCTAAATTTTGTTGCACATCGGAATGACTGGGGAATCGTTAAAGACTATTGATGCCTCATTCTCACTCTCAGACATTGCAACTCAGTTGGCATGGGGTGCCACCAAGGAACCATCATGTCAAAGAGTATTTCCTCAAGAAGATGCTTCCTGATCTGTGATAGGTTTTAAAGGAGATTAATTACCTGTAGTGGGCTCAACGGTAGCCCCCCAAAAGATATTTCCATGTCTTATGTTACCTTATTTGGAAACAGGGTCTCTGCAGATGTACTTAAGTTAAAGATCTTGAGTGAGATCATCTTGGATTAATGAGTGGGGCCAAAATCCAATGACAAGTGTTTTTATAAGAGAGATTAGACAGAGAGAAGAGGAGAAGGCCATGTGACCATGGAGGCAGAGATTGGAATGATGTACCCACAAGCCCAGGAATGCCAATAGTCACCAGAAGCTGGAAAAGGCAAGGAATGGAATCTCCCCTAGAACCTCTGGAGGGAGTGTGGCCCTGCCAACAGCTTCATTTTGGGCTTCTGGCCTCCATAACTGTAGAGGAAAATTTTCATTGTTTTGAGCCACCCAATTTTTGGTGAATTGTTATGGCGCCTCTGGGAAACTAATACGTTACCTAATGTGCTGTAGCAGCAGAGCAGATGCTAAAACGAGGGATAAAGTGATAAATGCTATTCTTGCCACAAATGCATCATAGCCAGAGGGTAGCTTTGTAATTCAGGTTCCAGTGTTCCCATTGTGCGGAGTTGGGTTGGAGTACAATTTGGCAGGCCATTATTCCACAAAGCGAAAACTCCTTTGCCTCAAATATCCTTTATCTTTGTATCATTTAGAACTTTTTCAGTTGTGACACACATAGGTCCAACTGGCCTCCCCCAAACTGGTAAGTAGATGATTGATGGCGAGATCCTAGTGGGATGCTTGATGGCTTAATTAGGGGATCAAACAATGAAAATGGGATAGAATTTCTTTTCGTCTGTCAGTTCTGTCCCCTCCACTTGGGCTCCATTCTCAGACAAGCTTAGTCCTTTGGGGGCAAGACAGCAGCAGCTGCAGATCTTATGTCCTCACCACTGCAACCATGTCTGTCCCAGAACTATCAGCACACATCTCCTGGTGCTTCTAGGTCGTGATTGGGTCAGATGCTAATCGCTGACCTGATGGCCACAGCCAGTGGAATACCATGGATTGATTAGGCTGGTGTAAAGAATACGTGGAGTTAGACACATGTGGATGTTCCTGAATGTTTGATTCTATCTCAAGCTAAATTTTAATGATTAGGGGCTCTGGTTCATTGTAGCTTATCCTTCTGGATAGAGTAGCTGTACTTTAATCTTGTTGGTCTTCGTCAATTAGTATCTGGAAACTGTTTTTTGGGCATGAATTAGGCTTTTTTTTTTAGGTTCCATATATAAGTGACATCATACAGTATTTATCTTTCAAAAATGGCAGGATTTCCTTCTTATGGCTAAATAATATTCTCCTTAATATTTTGAAGGCGTTATTCAATTGTCATCAAGCTTCCAGTGTTCCTGTGAAGTTAGGATGACATTTTGATTCCTCATCCTTTGTATGGGACATTTTTCCTCTCTGGAGGCTTATGCTTGTATGAGCCAATTCTATATGGAAGTTCGTGTCATGTAGCTCTGGGAGATTTTTTGAATTATTTCTTTAATAATTTCCTCTCTTGTGTTTCCTTTTTTTTTCTTAAATCAAACTACTTTAAGTCGGATGCTGCGTCTCCTAAACCAGTCCTCTAATTGCCTTTTCTTTCCTAGTTTTCATCTTTTTATGTTTTTTTCTCTATTTTCTAGGACATGTCCTTAACTTTATTTTCCAACCCTCCACTGATCTTTTTAACTTTAACTATTTGGTTTTTAATTCCCAAGTTCTCTAACTGTTTCTTTAAGCATTCCTTCCTTGTTTCTTGAAGTATCCTCTTCTTTAGGAGGTCAATGATAATTTTTTTTGAAGTTATCTTTTGTTTCACGGCCTTTCCCTTTCTTGTTTGCTTGTTTTCATCCTGTCTTTCACATTAGACACTCTCCACAAGTGCCTGCTTATCCTTGGGCTGTCTGTTCATCTTTAAATGAGGTATTAACAAGCTGGTGGAGAGCAGAACTTGTCTATGGGAGACTTCGTTGTAGGATGATGGTAGGGGTATGCAGTCATTTATTAGGGGACTCCCACATGTCAGACTTTCCCCTTAGTTGGTTAGTTTCTCCAGAAAAGATTCTCCTATCTCCTGCCTAGAGTAGGGTGATATAATCTCCCAGCTCCTACATTCCAGGGTACTGAATGGGGTAAAGGATGGAGAGGTTCTATAGATCAGTATGTAGGCTCCTAGTCTTTTCCTTGTTGCTTCATGCCTTACTTTGCCTTCTGCTGTTCAGGATGTCCAAAAAACCAGGGTCTTTCGGGTTCAATTCTCCAGAGAAGTGGTTCTCAAACTCTTCGGTCTCAAAACCCCTCCACAGGATCTTAAACATTATTGAGGTCTCCAAAGATCTTCTGTTTATGGTGGTTATATCAATTAAATAAAACAGAAATTTAAAAAAATTTATTAATTCATTAAAAGGTAATAATAAACCCATTGCATTTTAATATAAACAACACATATTTATGAAAAATCACTAAAGTTCCAAAATAAGCAATTTAACAAGAAAAGTAGCATTGTTTTATATTTTTGCAAATCATTTAAATGTCCAGCTTAATAGAAGACAACTGGATTCTTATATCTGCTTTGCATATATCTTCTGGAAAACTCCACTATACACTAATGAGAATAAAAAAATCAAATAAAATTCTGGTATTATTATAAAGATAGTTTTGGCCTTGTAGACCCCTGAAGGTGTCTTGGGGACTCCACACTGTGAGAACTGCTGCTCTAGAAAATGCTTCCCTCTTCCTGCTGAAACGAGAATGGGTTGGTGGCCTGTCTGTGCAAGTTGGGGAAAGGATTTGGGGGTCTAAGTGCTCCTTCTACAGAGGTTCATCCAGCCCTCCTGTTCCAAGCTCACCCTCATCCCTGCTCTCTTTCCCTTCACCTTCGTATCTGGTATATTTAATTCCTGAGACTTAGTGGAATTCTACAGTCTTAATTGCCTTGTTTTCATTTGTGCCCTCTTTACAAAACTCTGAAATTCCACCTTTTTCCACTCTGCTGAGTCAATGTAGTGATTTTAAAACATGTCTGCAAATACTGTGACCCTCGTCCCAATGAAAGGTGGTGGTGGGGGGCTTATGTTTCCTTTTCTTGCATATGGGCTGACCTCAATGACTGATTGGCAAATAGAGTGCAATGAAACAATGCTAAGTGGCTTCCAAGTCTGGAACAGAAAAGATACACCTTCTGCTGGATTCCCTAGGGACACTCATCTTTGGATCCCTGCCTTGCCATATAAGCAGTCCTAGGCTGCCATACTCTGAGGAAGCCCAGCTCACATAGAAAGATCATATGTAGTTATTCCAGTCAACAGCTCAAGCTGAGGTCACAGCTAACAGCCAGCATTAACTCCCAGACACGAATCCCAAAGCCTCCAGATAGTTCCAGCTCCAGTTGTTGAGTCACCCAAGCTTTTGAGTCTTCCCAGCTGAGATCTGTGACATTATGGTGTAATGACAAGCTGTCCATGCCACATCCTTTCCAAATTCCTGACTTGCAAAATTTATGAACACAAAAAAATAGTAGTTTTAAGTTGCAAAGTGTTGGGGTAATTTGTTATACAACCATAGATAACCAGAGCAGTCAGTGACCACTCATTCCTCTGTTCTCCATCTGCCAGGATTTTCTTGTCATCATTCATCCATTGTCTTCTTCTGTTCTTGTTGTCTTTTTATTTGTCTAACACCTTTATTCCTTTATTTTAGGGATTTTGGCAGGTGGTGGAAAGGAATACATGTTTAATTTACAGTGTTTCAATGGATGATTTTTCAAGTGTCTTTTGTCCCATTGAAGTACATTGCAAGATTGTTTTCATTTTAAATGTAGTACAGCATTCCCACTTTTTCTTGGTTTCAGTTACCCATGGTCAACCACGGTCTGAAAATATTAAATGGAAAATTCCAGAAATAAACAACTCATAAGTTTTAAATTGCATGCCATTCTAAGTAGCATGATGAAATCTGGTGTTATCTGGCTCCATTCTGCTCGGCACGTGAATCATCCCTTTGTCCAGGATATCCCCTACTCACCCGCTAGTCACTTCATAGCTGTCTTGGTTTCAGATTGACTGTTGCGGTATTACAGTGCTTTTGTTTTTTCCTAATGTTTATTTTACTTAATAATGGCCCCAAAGCACAAGAGTAGTGATGCTGGCAATTCAGATATGTCAAAGAGAAGCCATAAAGTGACTCCTTTAAGTGAAAAGGTGAAAGTTCTTGACTTAATAAGGAAAGGAAAAAATTGTATGCTGAGGTTACTAAGCTCTGTGGTAAGAACGATTCTTCCATTCATGAAATTGTGAAGATGGAAAAAGAAATTCGTGCTCATTTTGCTGTCACATCTCAAATATGTATGTATAGGAAAAAACATAGTATATACAGAGTTTGGTACTGTCTGTGGTTTCAGGTGTGCACTGGGGGTCTTGGAGTACATCCCCAGAGGATAAGGGGGGACTGCTCTATGGCTGTAAATCCGTATCTCTGTGAGCGGGTATGCATGTGTACTCATGGAGTATATTTATTTGAGCTTTTTGAGGAAAAGTTAGAAGACAAATAACTACTACGTGAAAATAGTGTGCTTATTGTCAAACATGCCCATGGCATTTCTCTGTGAGGTGCTCTAGACAAAACACATTTCCCCACGCCCTTGGTACTTGAGGATAGTATCTTCTTGAGCTATTATACGAGCAGTTACAGAAATACTCAAAATCTGCAACAGGAAAGAACTACTCGGTAACATTTTTATGGGCTGAATTATGTCCCCTCAAAATTCATTGTTGAAATCCTAACGCCCAGTACCTCAGAATGTGACTGTATTTGGAGATAGGACCTTTAAGGAGGTGTGATTAAGTTAAAATGAGGCTTTTAGGGTGGTCCCTAATCCAATCCAACTAGTGTCCTTAAAAGCAGAGGAAATTTGGACACACAGAGAGACACCAGGGATGTGAGTGCACTGAGAAAAGACCACGTGAGGACACAGTGAGAAGGTGACCATCTGCAAGCTAGGGAGAGAGGCCTCCGAGGAAACCAAACCTGCTCTTTGATCTTGGACTTCCAGCCTCCAGAACTGTGAGAAAATAAATTTCTCTTTTTTAAGCCACCCTATCTGTGGTCTTTTTTCACAGTAGCACATAACAAATGAGCAAAGTAATACAAATGTTAAGCATTTCTGCTTTCTCTGTAGGTCCCCACACCTGACAGATAGCAAGGATCAAGTCAGATCAAATCAGAGCAAATCAAATGCAGTGCTGTTTGTTGAGCTCTTCAGGCAGGTGATGTACAAGAACACCTCCCAAACCCTGCCCGAGGAAATCAGTGTGGAGATATCTGATGCCCACTCAGTTAAGACTGGGCTGTGGGGGCTGATGCATCTTATTTGGTCATGTTTCTTTTTCCCAGTTTAGGAAGAGATAAATATCCAAATGAACTCTACAAACAGAAATATTTAACTTGTTCTAGGCAGTATCCAAAGCACTTCCTTTTAGTTTTTAATTCTATCAAGATTTTGCTTCTCCAGAACCATTGAGTATGCTACTAAGGAACTAGCCTATCTGAATTAAAATAATAATACTAACACAACACAGGCTGATCTAAAGTGTGAATAAAGAAAACCCAAAGAAGGAGAAGGGTGGGAATGATCTAAGCGGCCCAGATCCTTTCTCTCATGGAGCTCTTCCTTTCATCTTCCAGGTGCCACCACTTCAATGTACGAGGCCCTTCCGCCAAGAATGTCTTCCTGTGACTCCACCTTGTCAGCACAGTAAACTTTTAGTCGGTCTGCATACTCGGATCTAATACCACTTTGTGAAGCCTTCTCAGCTCAGCCACACCATGACCTCATCAAGCTTTTTCTTGGAAGGATCGGTCAGTTACTTTCATCACTGATGGTGTGGGTATGGTTTATTAAAGACACCGTGTATGTAAAATGTAACTTCCTTTTCAAAACTGAATTTACTATTTAACTTGAGCTCCATTCAGTTAATTCTGAGTTGTCCTACTTGTTTTTACAGGGAAGGAAACAGGCATTTTATTCCTGGTCATCATTGGTCCATATTGGCATATGTCTGTCTTAGTCATGCTGGCTCATTCCTGCCTGTCTCAGTCACTGGCTTCTATCCTTGCTAGCATCCATGAAACATAGGCTTTCTCAAATGGATTCAAGTACAAGTTCTAGACAATATTCTCTGTTCTCTCAATATGACTAACCTCAAGACTCTTTAGGTTCTCAGGCTTTCTCCACTACACTGAGCCTTTAAAAGTCAAAGGAGACCTTTTGATGCTCTTCTAAGCCACGCCGGGTCATGAGAACTCTGGGGCTGTTTGAAGCTCCCTTTGTCTGGTGGTCACGTCTGCTCCACCACTGCAGGATATGGACAAATTCTAGGACTTCATTTAGGAAGCAAGGTTCAGATTTTGTCTGCTCTCACATCCCCAAACTTATGGTGGGTTCTTTCAGCTGAGAGAGGGCAGAGGCAGTTACCAGGGATACTCACTTGTCTCTGGTTCTCTTGCTTCCCATCTGACTGCTCAGGCAGCTGAGAGAGCCTCCTTTGGGAGTGGAAAATTCTTGCTTCAAGTAGTTATCTGCGTGTTTCGTATCTGGACTTAGAAGGAGCAAAGCCAATAATTTGAATCCTTTGTTCTCTGGGTTGCCTGTGACTGCCCCCTTGTGCCCCTTCACCCCCTGAAAAAATGGGTACGAATTGTGACTTCTCTTTCTGTCAGCCATATTGGGTGTGTGGCTTGTTTTCCTTATTTTTTTAAGGTTTTATTTGTGGAGATTTTGGGGTACTCTTTTTGCTCTTTCTCCTATTTTCTCTTCTGACAGCCTATAATTCATATATGACAACTGGAGCAGCTGCAAGGCATCCTTGAGGATGTAAGTCAGACTCTGAGGATGGCAGAGCAGGAAACTCAAGAGGAGCTGATAACTTTATGGAGCAAAAATCCCCTGCCCTGGACTGCCTAACCCCAGACAAACAGCCACATACCTGGATTCTCTTATGTGAGAGCATAAACCCTTTGTGTTTAAGCTACTATTATTTTTTCTTTATGTGTAACTAAAGCTACTTCTAATTGATACTGCTGATGCAGGCTCGGCGAGCCGAGCAGTCAAAAGAAAGATTTCTTGGACTCTCAAGGTCTGGTAGTAATGCTCTTTTATTCAGAGAATAGCATGGGGACAAAACCCATGGGCAGTGAAGGGCTGCAAGCATGGGGACAGGACCCATGGGCAGTGAAGAGCTGCCATGTGTTGAGGGTTAGGGCTAAATTTATAAAGCATGGGTACATGACTTATTTTTACCAGACAAAGGAAAGATGATGTAAGAAGTCTTTAAATGGTATCAGTGCAGGTGGGGTCTGGTTATTGTGTGGTCGTATAACTTTAGCTATGAATCGGGTCATATAGATTGGCATGTAGGCCAGGATGCCTTGGCCTTCTCTCCCTGGGGCAACCTTGATCCACATCACTGCTAGCCTAATCATTTCAGACGTGGGTTTATAAGTATGTACTGAGTAGACACAAAGATAAACAGGACATCATCATTATTCTCAAGGAGCTCACAAGCCACTCTGAGGGGAAGAAACCTGCACAGCTCACTCTGGCACACAGGAAAGTAGGAGAAGTACAGGAGAGATGTGCAAAATGCCACAGGAATTCTGAGGAGAAAGAGATACAAGTTTAGCATGGAACAAATATGGTGAGAAACTCAGGAAAAGATGGATCTTGAAGGAAAAAGATAGATTTTTTTTTTTGGCTGGAGACAGGAAGAGAAGGGTTTTCCAGGCTGAATAAATAGAGTGAGTAAAGGGGGATTGCATGGTATCTGTTCAAGAAACGCTGCGTTGTCTACATTGGCAACATTCCTGCATGGAGAAGAGTAGGGAGAGGTGAAGTTGGAGAGTCAGGTTGAGTCTACTCCTTAGAGGCATCAAATGCCCATGCGCCAGGGTCAATGTGTTGAAAAATAGCAACGAGCTTTTCTCTTTTTTATTTCCACTTACTTGATTTTCTCCATAGTCAGCCAAAGCATGTAACTTTCCTGGGAGCAGAGACATTAGAATTCTTAAAGTTGGAATGCAAATGAAAAGCAAGTGTTAATATTTAGCTTATGAAATTCAAAATAGGATTTAGCAGTAAGTCAATAAGCTTGGAAGCCAAGTTTTGTCTTAAAAGGAGGATAACTTTCTGAATTCCTTTAACGGGCTGAGAACAAGAGCCCAGAGGCCTCAGATCACAGGATTCTGCTACAGTGTTGAAAAGATTTCCCTGTCCCTTTTGTTTTCTAGGCCTGGGGCCTTGATGCCCAAGTAGGAATAAAGAATAAGATAGAATGGAGCTTCCAGACCTGTGTGCTGCCAATGGGTTAGATACATTTCCTGACCCTTGGTTTTCAGGAAAGCCTGGCGTTACCTGAGGTGGCCATGCCCGTGGTAGCTGTGGCTCTGGTCTACAGCTTCTTGACATGGACAATTTTATCTGGGACTTGAGCAAAATGATATCAGGCCCTCTCCCTGTGCTTGGCCTAGGAGATGCTCTGCACTCGGGCATGGACAGCTGATGGGCGGGATGTGTTGCTGCCCACTGTGATCACGTGGCCTCTGATGCTGCTGGGGATTGCAGGGGTTGGGGCCAGCTCATCTTCCAGGATGAGCTCAGGAGCATAGGGTGCAACCTGGGTCTGTGGTTAGGTTCAGAGAGCCTGGTGGGAGCTCCTGGTAGAGCTCTTGTGGCCGTTTGTCCATTTATCAGACACTTTCCCCCATGTGCATCAGATGTGCCCTTTATGGTGCCCAAGCTAGCGGTGGAGTGACTATTCTAACAATGCATGTGCCTTCTGCAAATTAACTCTACTGTTAGTTTGAATATTTCATTTGGGAAAAAGTTTGATTGGACTTGAATTGCTTTTGCATTATTGCCAAAAATCTTTAACATTACATTTGTCCATGAAAGAAAAGAAAGAGCTGGTAGATTCCTTAAATGTCATTGTATCATAAATTTGTGAAGTTTTGAAAATTCCCAAAATTTTGAATGGCTGTAAAATATTCAGTGTAAAAATGGTTTTAAACTTATCATCCATTTGTGAGAATAAAGTTTCTCATCAATGGCAACTCTCTAGAATTTGAAGAGCTCATCATTAAAAACTTAATCAGGAATTGCTTGTGCCTATTTTAGGGATAAAAGCTGATATAAAATTTATGTGCATAGGATCAAGCTCAAGCTCAAGCTTCTTTTAAAAGATTGTAAAATATCTTGGTGTGTTTTATAAAAATTCAAAATTTAATAACTTTCCTAATACTTGGCTTTTTGTTTATTATAATTATATATTATAAAAACAATGTAATCAGTTTTTTTCAGCAAGCCACATATAGATGTCCCCAAATCTCCTCCAGTTTACCCCAGTGTGCAGTACAAATATTATCAAACTTTATTTTCGTCGTGAAAAAGGATTGGAAGTACTGACAAAAGAGGAAGAAAATTCTGAGATCCCACCGTCCCTTCTACAGGGCTTAGGGAAGAAGGGAAACCAAATTGTTCAGGCATCAAGGATTACAGAACTATCCAGGTAGGTATGTGGGAGCCCACGGTGACTAAGCCCACGAGGCAACTCTCAGTTATGCTGTGGGGCACTGCAAGATTTAAGCAGCCCTGCAGCCATTCACTACTAACCTGAAAAGTTAGAAGGTGTCCAGGCAGCAATGGTTGGAAGAGCTGGCCAGACAGGCCTGTAGCCACCTTTCTGGTTCCCCGTGGTCCTAGAGTGCTGTGCAAGGGACACAGGAATTCCTGTTTGTTCTAGGGAGGGGCATGTAGGTGCCAACTGTGATGGGACCCGATGAAGGTCTGGAGTGAGAACACAGATATTACCAGGGGTGGGGCCCTCTAGACTGGGGACAAACAGCTGGCACCAAAGGCCCAGAGGTGGATGGTCTCACATCACCCCTAAACAGCCAGACACGGCCAACTGCACCTCATGGGCTGGGCAATCCGGCCACTCTGCAGCAACGATCAGTGGATCCAGAGGATGCCACGTGGTCTGAGGAAGCTTCCCTGCTGCTGCCAGGAGGGTACAGTGAGTCTCTTTTATATTTACAGGGGCCATCTTAGGGAAGTTGGAAGGGAAGGAGGAAAATCTGAAAGACTGGAAACTTGGCAAAAGGTTCTGAGTCATCCAACAGAGATCATGGAAACTAGCTGTGCTATGAGGCTAACTTTGCATAGACCGAGCATTTCAACGTAATCATTTAAACTGTTTAAAAGGAAAGAGATTAAAATATTACTAATTGCAAATCTAAATTATCCATGCTACTCAGCTAAGTGGGAGCTTGATGAGGAAGATCTGGTCAGCTTTACAAAAAGAAGAAACTAAGCTTTCTGGTCACATCTGAATGCAAGGTGAGTAAACGAGCATCTACCAGCCAAGGTAGACTTCATGTGGTAAGCCACGGGGGCCTTGAAGCATCTGTTGGTTGCTCGGCTCTCTCTGCAGTTCAGACGGTGAACACACCTTCCTTTCCTGCTCGCCTGAACTTCCCCACTCTTCCAAGATGGACACACACTGCTCCTGGAACAGGACCCCACCTCTACTTCCCTAACAACGCTAAGGTAAATTTCTTTTTAATGAAAATGGTAAGTTCTCCTGTTAGGAAATAATCTTCCCTAATGAATATGCTCATTAGAGTTTTTATTTCAGTTCACACTATCTATCTTTTCTTCCTAAATCCGAAAATATGCTAAAATACATTAGGTAACAGAATGGTGATGAATCTCCTTACATAAAGTGGCTATAAGTAGAGATTGTTTTTAAAAAGCTGGCATTGAGACATCACCAAAAACATCCTCCTAGGTCTGCAGAAAGGGTTTTGGAAATGAAATGTGATACGTTAATTCTAACTTACTGCTTCCCACACACCTTGGAATACGTAAATCAGTTTTTTTAAAGCTGAAATTATTGGATGATTATTTCTAATGTGAAATGATTTTCCACCATACATGTGTCACATATGTCATATATGCCTCTTTAGTGGTAATCTCCAGGATGAAGACAAATAAATAGGAAGGCAGAAGAGTGAAGGGTGCAAGGGAGCCAGGCCTCTAACTGATGCTGTTGACGTGTTGGCCTCTCCCACCACGGACATTACGCTATGCTTAGGATCCTACTATTCTGCCTTGCTGTGTTCTCTTTCTCCCTGGGATGCATCGGAAGGTGTGCCCTTTCTTCTGGAATGCTAACATTTTATCAAATATTGTCTGGGAGTCGTGTAGTAAATATGCTTTGTGACTTAGAAGATGCTTTTTATTTTTTCTTTTTAAAAAAGGAAGAGTCCAGTTAAGATGCTCAAACTTGAATTACATATGGAAAAAAGTGAATATTACTCATTAAAAATACAACTTCTCTACGATTTTTTTTGTCCTCAATTACACCACTAATTGAAATGTTATAAGGAATAGCTGCTTTATGAAAGGTGATTAAGTTAGGAGTGATGGATGCTTAGCTTTTAAATAAAAAATGCCAGCTCCTTAATAGATCACAGAGTCCTAATCTATAAGGTCCTCCTCTTTTAGCCGCCTGCACATCTCACTTGTCTCCTGGGCTTGCTTTATTTTAAGGACAAGAGAATGCTATTATTTCAGAGGAAGGCGCTCTGGTGTGGTAGCAGTGATGAGAGGCCAGGGAGAAGTCTCGTATTGATAGTACAATACTTTCCTTTATCCTGACATTCTTATCTTTGAATGGGGAAGAAGTAATATGTTCACTATTTAAATTAATTATAAGCCCTTTTTTCCTCTGAAAAAAGGAAAAACATTAAGGTTTTAGATGGTGATTGTTCTTTGACTGTGGACGTGAGTCTTTGGAGAAATTCTCTTTGGTAAATGCAATTCACTCACATGCAGTGGAAACAGCCATCAAAAGCTTTCATAAAGAAGCTAATAGTATAGAGTAATAACTACTTTGCAAGGACATTGGGGGAATTAATCAGAGAGGTTGTGTAAAGTGGTTTGGAGACGAAAAGTGCAATATAAATGCTAAGTAGCCACATATTTTTCTGGGAAGAGGTGCAGTAAATGTAATCAGGGCTCTGCTCAAGCTGAGCAGCCTGATGGCCACCTCCACGCTCATATTTAATGTTGATAGAATCACTGGCAAATCTTCCAACAGAGCATCTCTTTTTTTTCCCTCCTACCACATTGTAAATAATTTCCACAAAACTCAGGGCAATTCACGCTTCTGAAAGCTTTTGAAGAATTGAGAAGAAAAGAGCCAGGCATATGGTATTTATATAATAGGAGCTCGATAAATATTTGTTGATTTTATTTTATTTTCCCATTGCTTATCAGGACCCCTGAACTCATGTGCTTTTGAATTCCCCTAAGATGACATCAGCACTAGATGGCGCTATGTCATCGTGGAAGACTGGCCAGGTGGTGGGGTGGTGGGGCTGGGTGGGTGGAGTGAATCTCTAATTTTGCAATTAGCCAAGAATGTAGATAAGCAGAGGTTTAATTTAAGTAATTTCCTCCTCATTTTACTTGATAAGAAATCGTGACCTTTTTTTGAGAGGTAGGGTAGGAGTGGAAAGAGATCTGCGTTCTTTTACCTCTGCATAAAGCGAGTTCAATTTGATTTAATTCTCACTTTGACGGAGAGAATGCCAGGCTCCTGCCAGCTCTGTTTCACAGTGTGTGGCGTTGGTAATGGGCTGTGACAGCCTTCCTCCTGCCGCTAACTCTGTGTCACATGAGCGGTCGGAAGGTGACTTGAGATTTGGAGAAATGAAGGTGCATGATTGATTCTAACAATGAGACTGTGCTTTCTAGTCTTCCCTTCTCTGAAAGCTAATGACTATTTAATTTTTATTAGAATAAAAGTATTGGTTTTCTCATAGTGCTTGGAAATTCCCATAATGGACTAAAATGTTCCTTTGCCCTTTAAAAAACAGTTTGTAATGATTCAGACTGTTAACATGATTTTGAAAATAATTGAACAGTTGAGCCTTAAGGTAATGTCTAAGAGCAAATTCTAGCAGAAGAGATCACTGGCTCCCACCAAAATAGAATTCTCTTTGTGGGGACAGAGAATATCCCTCTCAGTCTCCCATTGTTTACGGTGTGAGGGGACATGTTGTAATTTGTTAACTTTGTTCTGATCTGTTTGGTGTTTAAAACATTCAAAAGGGCTTAACTCCTTTAAAGAACCCAGAGAGTGAAGGAAATGAGTCTTCACCAGGATAGAGGCCTCTGAATGATTGCATTAGTCTAATGAGATGCACGGTTATATATATCTCTATATCTTCATCTCTACATCTTCATGCCTTATTAAGGCAGTCTGGGGCTACTGAAAAAGGAAGTTGGAAAGGAGAAATTTTAGAAAGGAAGCCAGAGAAGCTACTCAAGGGGCTAGAAGTAACTTGATCCAAGAGAAGGAAAGAAGTTTAGGTATAGTTAACTCCACAATTCCTACACTGTGTACTGGGACACCCTGGGCACTCCAGCAAATTCGCAGGGATGCTCTGGGACTTTCTAACTTTTGAGAGACATAGAGCAACATCTGTCAGAGACCAAGCAAACTACTTCAGAGTTTCAAGCTGAGATCGCAGTACATTCCTTCAGACGACATCAGATTTTTGCAAAGCTGGTTTTCAGAGGTTGCTGGGATAAAAAGCAAGTACCGTGTAAAAATATGGAATAGTTAATAAGGATGGCCGTATCTGATCTGATTCGAATATTTGAGGGGTTGTGCAGTGTCCAAGAGGCACATACATCCCCTTTGTAAGTAATTGTGGTTATTTGCCAAGTAAATGAAACTATTTTTTCCTTCAATTTATGTGTATTATTTTTTCGAATGGCTACTAAAGTGTTAGGACATCAATGCTTATTTGGCTTTTTGGATCTAAATACTTAATACAAGTGACTGTTAGGTAGTTATTTTGACATAGGGGTGCTATGAAAAAATTACTGAGACACTAAAGATGCCATAAACTTAGAGAGTTGGGGAACTTGTGGGCTAACCCTGTAAGCAGCCCCTCATCTCCCCTGAGGAGTGGCGGACGCCCTCCTGCCTCAGAGCCTTTGCTCTCAGTGTTCCCTCCCTCTGAGGGGGGGCTACCCTCAGGTATCTGGTGGACTGAATTCATCACTTGCAGTAAGTCTCTGCTGAAATCTCGCCCCCACCCCACCCCCGGGCTCACACTCACCACCGTCTTTCGTTTTGCACCCTGCCCACCCTCCCCAGGGCTCAGCTACCCCTTCCTCACTCTATTTTTCCATCACGCAGATCCCTTTTTAAGGCACTATATAATTTATTTGTTCATTATTTTTATTGTTGTTCGTTCCTCTTGCTAAACTATAACTGTCAGATGGGCACAATTCTTTGCTATTTTATTTACTGAACAGCAAATAAAAAGTGTTTAGAGGAGTGCCTAGAATATAGAGTTCTTTGTAAATATTTGTTGAATGAGTGAAAAATCGTTAGTAACATCTCAAGCCTGGTAAATATATTTTTCTGTATGTAATTATTATACAAAAAACTATACAAAAGTTATACAGATAAAAATACCTTAGGAACCCTTCCTTGCTCCGAGGTGTTTTGTGATGGATGTATTTGAAGAACAGTTAACTGAGTCACTGTTGTCGTTGTTATCGTTGCTGAAATAAATCCTCATGTTTTTGCTTTATAGAAGGAGGAAGTGAATGGACCAAAGATTCTATTCTTGGGTTTCCCAGTTCCCCATTCTTTAAGATTAGCCTAACACATGTCTAGAGTTATACTTACTAAGTTCCTTTAGTTGTCTTCATGTAGAGGTGATCTTTAGCTCTGTAAAAGAATTAAAAAGTATTAAAAAGTATCTCCAGGTGTTAATTTAAAACTTCACACTTCTCTGAAGTGAAAAAAACCTCGCAGAGATACGTACTGTGTACCCTATAGTGAGGGTTGGAGTCATTATGAATAAATGAGGGAAGGAGGTTACTAAACCTGGTTGATTGAAAATAAAAAGGATTCCATGTTGACTCAGTATATTAGTTTTCTACACTACATGTCAAGTTACTACCAACTTAGTGGCTTCAAGTGATGCACAATTATTATCCCACAGTTACTGCAGGGCAGGAGTCTGGGCACCCTCTGCTTAGGCCCTCACAAGGCTACAGTCAAGGTTTTGGCCAGGCTGCTTTCTCAGCTGCAGGCTTGACCAGGAAGAGTCTGCTTCAAATTCATTCAGGATGTCGGAGGAATTCAATTTCTTGTGACCGAATGACTGAGGACCCACGCTATTGGCTGGAGGCCCTCTGAGGTTTAGAGACCACCTGCAGTTGTCTGCCACATGACCCTCTCCATAGCCAGTTTCTAACCGGGCTGGTTGCTTCTTTAAGGCCAGCAAGAGAATCTCTCCTTCTGCTACGATGGAGGTAAAGTTTCTTCCTGAGGCTTTTGTCCTTAAAAATAATCAAGCCAAAGAGACACATTTTGGGGGGGGCAAATTCTGCTCCCCTACAATATATTGCAGGAAGAGAGAGAAGTGGTGAGCAGCAAGGTGGAGTTATGCGGCTAGAGCAGATCACTCATGAATAAACACTAAATCCCCACCCCCCTTCCCTACTTAGATTTTCTCAGGAGCATCGTGCACGAAAAAGGCTTCAGTCCTTGGAAAGGAGGGGAGGGGATTGCACTCACTGACTTAAGAAAAGTTTGGACAAAAATATGACTATTTATTATGCAGGGAGATGGTAAATGCATATTAAATAACTATATTTTACTAAATTTGACCATAAACTTTCACCAAAATACAGCATGCATTTTATTAAATATTGGTAAACAACACCTTTTAAAAAATAAGGGTGGAGATTGCCATTTTGGCATTAGAGAAAGAGGATCCAAGATCGCTTTCTTGCATCAATCTCTACAAAATAGTTCCATTCTGCTGATAAATTCTACCAATTATAAAGTTGAATTCTAAAATAAAACTACAAAATATTGACAAGGAAATTAATATATTTTTACAGTGAACATATACAGTTTCTGTAGTAAGAAAAATTAAATATTATTGACAAAGAAACTAACCTATCAAGAGACATGTGTGAGCTATTTAGAAGAAGGAAGGAAAAAGCAAATTTTTGAGGTATTATGAAGTAAAATTTCATTGGGGAAGAATACTAGAATATTTTTCTCGAGACCCACAAGAATCATAAATCCATGGAAACTGAGGAGTCTCATTTTGCTTTGGTAAAAAAGAACCGTGTGAAGCTTTATCTAGGGGTATGAATTTGCATTTATAAAAAGCTATAAAAATTTCAGTAAAACCTTGTTTTTAATCATTTCACCATTCTATGGATTCCATTGTACTGTGAGTGAACTCTGTACCCACGGAGAGTCAATGATAGGTAGTTACCCAACCATATAGTTAGGATTCAACTATTCTAATAAGTAGATAAGCATTTAAAAAAATATGTGTTGAGCACTGCTGATATCTTGCACATCATATAGAAAATATGTGGTTTTTCACCATGGCCTCATAATTCAAGACATCATGGCATCCACCCTACCTTCGATTGTCAAAATACAATACTGTACATATGTGCATATTCCTTTTAGAGGAATGTTCCTTTTATTCTCCTAAGGTTTTGTAGGCTGGATGTGGACTATACAGGTAAGGACAATTCTTTTTTTGCTGAAGAAGATTCACCCTGAGAAACATTCATGCCAATCTTCCTCTATTTTTTAGTGTGTGGGCTGCCAGCACAGCATGGCCACTAACAGGGTGGCATAGGTCTGTGCCTGGGAACCAAAGCGGAGTGCGCTGAACATAACCACTGGGCCAGTCCCAGAAGGATAAACCCTTAAAGACATTTTTTTTTAAAGATTGGCACCTGAGCTAACATCTGTTGCCAATCTTCTTCTTCTCTTTTTCTTCTTCTCCCCAAAGCCCCCCAGTACATAGTTGTATATTCTAGTTGTAGGTCCTTCTGGTTGTGCTATATGGGATGCCACCTCAGCATGGCTTGATAAGCGGTGCCATGTCTGCGCCCAGGATCCCAACAGGCGAAACCCTGGGCCTCCTAAGCAGAGGGTAAGAATTCAACCACTCAGCCACGGGGCCGGACTCCTTAAAGACTTTTTACAGTGATTTCCTGAGCCCAGGCTGGGGAAACTTCATGAAGGAGGACTGTGAGAAAGGAGTGGTAATTAACAGGAGGCAGGCAGATGGCTTTTCGAGGTGTGGACAACCAGGTTGAGAAGGTACAGCACCCAAAACAGCTGTAAGGCTTATAGCAAGGTTCTGATTTAAGCCTCCATCAGAATCACTTGGAGGGCTTGTTAGAACAAAGATTGCAACCCTGCCCCTAGTTTCTGATTCAGTAAACCTGGCTGTGGGGTCTGAGATTTGGTATTTCTAACAAGTTCCCAGATAAGCTGATGCAGCTGTCCTGAGGACCACATTTTGAGCAATACTGACCAAAAGGGCCGAACCACTACCTGGCTTGATTGGGAACTGGCTGCTTGCAGAGAGAATAGAATGTGAGGAAAGACAGAAGGAACACCTAAAATGAGAGTGAGGATGCTAAGACTTGATGTGAAATGCTTTTCAGGGAGCCCAAGGTTGACACTGACCTTGGGGACAATCACTCCCTCCCCTTACATACTAGCAAGAAAACAAGTAATTGCTCACATGGGCAAGTAGTTCTTATTGTGATAAGGCTTGCAGTCAGCTGAGACACGAGTCTGAATTCCTGCTCCACCTCACAGTGCCAAAACAAGCTGTTTAACCTCTTTAGAGTCATAATCGCCTCTCAGTGGGTTAATGTCACGCAGTAGATTCTCAAAAACAACAGTGTGGTAGAACTTCATCCTTCCAATTTGGAATGAACCCCAATGAACCTGACTGCGGCCCATCTTCCCCCTGCCCACCCCCGGGACCGGGGAAGAGAACACAGATCCTGCCTTGGCCACATAGTGAGGCAGGACTTTACCTCCACCCATCTTAGGTTTTCAGCTGGGACTCTTTTAAAAAAAAGACAGACTAACAAGAGACAGTTTATTAATGCACACAGTGCACATCCTTTACGAAGAGCAACTCAAACGGTGGCTTAGAACTCCGGCTTACAGAGCATCTTCAACAAAGAACGATCAACTTGCGGAGAAGTGACAGGACAAAAGAAGCAATTTTTGACTTCCCAGGGCGGTGAACTGTGGGAAGGTAAATATATGGGAGGGAACTGATGGAGTAAGGTTTGTTTGCAGATTCCTCTGGTGCCATGGTAAGAGTCTGTCTCCAGTAAAAGAAGAATTTATATCCTGCCTTTAGGCAGAAAAGGGGGAGGACAGCTTTTCCTGCATTTGCTGCTTCTCAATTGCTTCAGCTCAAAATACTTTTTCATGTCATTGAGTCATATTTTGGGGCAGCATATTCTGGTTTCACAGAATTTCCTTCAGCCACATAGATGTTCTGCCTGGAGCAAGAGGATAGAATCAATGGGGGAGAGAAAAATGAAGTAATGCTTAGAGTTTGTTGGTGGTCGCAGCCTTATCAGTGTCCATCTGCAGTGGTAACAGCATCTGGGGTGGTGGCATTGAATCTACCGCCAAAATTGTTCAGTGCCTTCACCTCCTTTGGACTTTGCCCAAATGTCAACTTCCCTAACCATTCTTATTTAAAAGAGCAGTCCCCTCACCCCACACAGAACTCCCTCTCCCCAACCCTGCCTTAGTTTTTCTTTTAGCATCACCTATGCCATGCTGTATATTTTTCTTATTTGTTTTTGTTTGACTCTCCCATTAGAAGTTGAGCTTCATGAAAAAAGAGATTTTGTCTCATATTCATGGTTGTATCCCAGTGCCCAGAATAATACCTGACACATAGTAGTACTTGATAAGTATTTATTGAATGAAGAATACTGTTGGTCTGTGGCACACTCCAGTAAATCCACTCTGTGCTTAAGAGAGCTAAAATCTATTTGTTGCTTGTAGTTATTGACCCTGGCTAACACAGACAGCTATTATGATGAATTCTTTTTAGTAGATTTTAGTTATTTAAAAAATCTTTACATTCACATTTTGGGATTACTGCTACACTTTCACACAGAGAAGTTATCAGCTGAGAATGTTCCTTATTAACCAGGATTTGGTGAGGTGCAAATACAAAACAGCTTTATTTCTTGTTCCCATTTTTTTTTCATTTTTGCCATCAAACATGTGCTGTCAAGTCTCTTCCTTCTCAACAATATCTTGGACAGATTCCATTACTTTGTGGACACTTTTGGGCGTAAAATTCCAGTCCAGCTTAATTTAATCGGGTTAAGATTTCACCCTCATATCCAATAGAGAACTCGTCTCCTCCACCAGGCTTGGCTTGGGATTCACAAGACCTGTGTTGGTGAGAAGACTGCATTGGTGGGGGCTGGCTTGCTTTTTGTCTCCTCTGTACCACCTTCCCTTCCCTCTCTTGGGGCTCCTCTTTCCTCCAGTGTGTTAGGGTTTGGGAGGAAGAATGGAGGAAGGGGCAAATGTCTCCTACATAACAGTGCTGTGTTTCTTCTGTGGCTGGCCATGTCCTCTGAATGGCAGGCATCAAAGACAATGCTCTTATTGTCCAGTGGGCAGCCCTCTGGCGACACAGCTTAAGTCTGGATAATTTCCATGGAATCCACTTGGCCCGGAGGAGGTACACCTAAAGGTGAGAGGGCAGACCACCACATTGCTGCCTCTTTCTCCAGCCAGCCATCCTCTCACAATTAATTCCCTGTGTTCTCTGCTCAAACGGTTGTGCACAGGGGCAGATCAATGAGTCTACTCATAGGTAGAGTCCACCTGGGGAATGGACTTCTTGCAGCCCCTTCTTGCAGCCACAGCTAATTTCTTGAATCCCATATCAAGTGGCTTTGGGGTATGTGAATGGCCCTGTCCCTGGAGAGGAGTGGAGAAGCCACAGAACTTTCATCTTATGCCAGTATTTCTTAGTGGGAACACTCTTGGCAACTTGGGTGGGAAAATTCTTTGCTGTGCTGGGCTCTCTCTTACATTGCAGGATATTTAGCATCCTTAGATCCTGCCTGTTAAATGCCAGTAGCACTCCCAGAAAGGCCTCCTCACATTTCCAACCTCCACTCATTCTGAGAACTATTGCGAGAACAACTCAGTAACACATGGGAATTCTAGAATTCTAATCTATTACTTATACAGGCTGGTGGGAGTAGTGGGCGATAGCTGCGTGACTGATAAGTTCTGCAGAGATGTGTGGCAGTTCTCTTTAGTATGTGGGGGTTCTCAGTACTTATTATTTTCAGCTTCAGGCTTTAGTTGAAATTCTGAGACAAGAGAGAAAGAGTCTTTCAACATCCTATTACAGGCTGATAGCAACATGTCTCCAAATCACAGGATAAGATGTATTATTATATGTGGGGTTTCTTTTACATAGCTAGTCCCCTCCTGGTATGTAGGTTTCAGTCAGCCTCAGTCAGAAAAGCTGCCCCTTCCTATCCCCTTCCTCCAAGTTCTTACGGAGGACCGCCACTCCCCGGAACAGTCTAGCTCTTGTTCATCTTCTATAAACGCAAATCCTATCGGAATCATAACTAATGTTTATGATGTCTGTAGTTTCACAGGATCTTAAAAGTAAAGCTAATGCTTTGTATTTGTTTGAAACGCGAAATGGCCATTCTTGTAGGTTAAAAATGAATATTGGCAATTTTGTGTAATTCAATCTAAGTATGTTACTGGACTTCATGCCTAATTTGAATGCAAACACAAAGCTTTAGCACAAAGCAGTGGTGACTGTGATAGCGATGGAGACGTTGTGTTATTTGAGGGAGAAAGACTTAAATTTTATTCCTGTTTACTGTGAATCAGTCTTAAATGAAGAACACGGGGGATAGAAAGGGAGTTTTGCATTATATTCTGCAGCTACAGAAGGTTTTTATATGCGCGAGCTCATTTGCTCTTCATTCCAACCAAAAACCCATTTCACAGAAGGATATTTGTGGTCCTTGAGGGGTACAACTAAAAATGGACAGTTTCCACATATCTATGAACATCTAATCTCTTAATGAAACCTTCAGTTTTAGAACAGCCATTTTGCTAATACTTAGGAAATTTCCTCCAATGTGTTCTCTAATTAGGCTAAATATTTAATATGTTCAAATAATAAAGAAATACCTTGTTATGATAGTAGCATTCTATGAATTACACTTACTAATCAGATGGTGGGTTTTGATTAATGATTTCACAAGTCCTGGAATGTGTGCTTTCAATGAAATGTCTTTCCTGAATATCCCCAACACACAGACCCAGGAAGCAAACAGTCAGTTTCCTTATGAAAGCATGTGTGAAACAGTGAAGGGAGGGGGATATTGATTTTGGGAAGGGAGTGTGGTTTGGGGATATCATCACACAGTTTTTGGTCTTTATGACTTTTGGAGGAGGTCATCATAGTGGAGTTGAGATTTTAGCATGGGCTTGAAGATGAAAAAGGAAGTCTTTCATTGGTAAGAATGAAAGAGAGCAATTAGTTAATAATAATGAGAACCATCCTCAGACCTATTTGTCCAGATCTACAAACAAGGAGGTCTACCTCCTTATTCTAATAACGCCAACTCATGGAATCCCATTGACATGGATTGTTCAAGAAAAATCAAGCTCTTTCATGAAGTGAATTTAAACTTTGTGCCCATCCATGTGGATTTGGAGAACGTATCACAGTGAATAGTAGCCCTTTTAATTAGAATGCTATTTAATATGTTCATTTCAAAGAAGAAGGCATGAGAATCCTGATGCTGTCTTTTATTCTTCTCATCCTGGAAGAAGCCATGATGTTATGCTGATCAGTTTGCTGTGAATCCTTCTACTTGCTCTCACTAATCATTTTTGCTGATTCTCCTTATTGACTCCCCCAGAGAAGCAGTCTCAAATCTCTGCAGCTCTGCCTCATCCTCAGTTCCGCCCTAGTCTGTCAACAGACGACCCCTAAATGTCCTGGAAAATGCTGAGGGAAAGGAGGTCAAGGGACGTTGGGCTGGTCCCAGCCAGAGATTTATATTTATGACAACTAAAAAGAAACAGAAGCCTTACACTTAATCATACGCCCTTTGGTGTACATCTGTCTTTTAGATGTGACATGAGATAATTAATGTGTAAATACCAACGAAAGTGCTTGGCACAGAGCAAGCAGTTAATAACTGTTGGTTTTTATCTGTCTGTCTTTAACTAATAACCTTTGACCAGCAAAGATGGTTTAGAAAAATATTAGGTAACTCAGTTTCAGCAATTATGATGATGTAATGAGTTACGCTGACCTAATGTCCTTGCTTCATTTGATGGCTCAGATAGTATAGCCAAAATATGAATGTGAGAGGGTTCTAAACCAAAGCTAATACCTCTAATGACAAGCCTGTTTTCAAGCCACTTAGATGGAAGCACCTTTTGCAGCTCTATCCTAACTTGGATTAATTTTTCATATTATAGGCTACGTGATCTCAATATTAGTGGCAAGGATACATCTTGATGAAGCTCCCTAGCAACTAACAAATGTTTGCAGCTTCTCAAAGCTTTTGTCTCAGTTTCACTGCTGCTGCAGTTGCCACTGCTTACCTGGACAGATTGGTGACCAACACAGTCCTCAACCCTCTTCTGAGATCCAAGGAATAACTCATGACAGCCTTCCAACTTGGCTGAAGACAAGGCGTGCCCTCTTGTGCATGCTGGGCCATTTTCAGTGAGAGGCCTGTAGTGGCAGTGACTCCAAGCAAAGACTGACTTTTGTGGTAAAAATGAGTTAATATTTGTTTACTGCATTGCAGGTTACAGATTACTTCTCATATATTGCCTCATTTTCTCCTTCCATTAACCCCATGAGGGGGACCCAGCAAATGTTTTTCTCTCTCTTTTATCTCTAAAGTTGAAAAATATTGTTTGAGGGTATTATATTTTTCCTTCAGATGAAATGTGTGGGTCTAGCTTTTAAGTAAATTGATATGATGGCTAGTTGCAAATGAAACAGCCAGGCTTTACCCTTTTAAACACCAGCTGCTTCTGCAGTAAGTACTTTGGGAGGTATAATTGCACGTCGTTGGGATGCCTTAATGGCACGAATGCTTTCTGCTTTGATGCTTTGGGCTTTGAACCAGTTTCTTCCAATAAGCTGTCTTGTTGCTCCCTTGGAATGATGAAACTTCTTCATGAATGCCACGTTAAACACAGAATGTTTTCAGCAACATCAGCAGTGATATTATTGTAATCCTAAACCAGGCATGGTGATTTCTGATCAACTCTGGTGAAAGGCCTTGCCAGAAATTATTGCAGAAGCCCTTGTTTACTATTGTTTAAAAATCCTCTCAAGTCTCTGCCAAGAAGAGTGGGTACCTGGTAAGTGTTTGTGGAATGAATGAGGGGATGAATTGTGGAAGGCATTGTTATAGATTGATTGACATTCCACATTTGAAATTGACAATCCCGTATCCTGTGCATAGACTGAACTGGATGATTGACCAATTCCTGGATGTTACTTGCACCTTCCTGCCCCTTATGCCTTTGGTCACTCCATTTCCTCCATCTTGATCGCCCTTTCCTTCTCTAGCAAAATTCTACATGTCCATTGGCCTGGACCAAATGCCGTTTTCTCCCTGAAACCTTCTCCGCTTCTTCCATCACCACAGATGGAAATAACTGTATCCTAAAAGGTTCTCATAGCACATTGCTTATGTCTCTTTAGGTCCTTAGCATATTTTTCTTGTATTGCAGTAAAGCATATACATAACATGTTTCTTTTTAGAATTTAAGTTCTCTGAGAACAGAGATTGTGTTGTGGTTATCTTTGTACTTCAGCATAGTTTTTTTTGGCATAGTGTCACTCACGCTAGTTTCCCAATCTTTTATGGTGAATGAATAAAGTTTATAGGCAAATAACTTTTTTTTCTATATTGTAATACCTATGGTTAAATTCCCCACCCTTCATGAAACTTTTCAATAAAGATCCTAACAAATAGGAAAAAGTCAGATCATTTTCACTAAAATTTTAAAGCCACTAATGGAAATTTAAAGTAACAGTACAATGGGCAAGGCCCTGGGAGAACTAAGTTTTTAAAAGACACAGAGCTGAAAAACCTGTTTTGATTAGTTGAGGATGAACAGAATCACCATAAGAATAACGCAGCATTTTTCTTCCAACAAGAGTAAAAAACGTGAATTTAAAAAATTTTAGAGTCTGGAATTCAGCATGTGGCTCTCGAATACTCTCTGAATTATTTCTTTAACTCCCAAAGTCAAAACAGCAACAACAAAAACCACCCTAGGATATTATTTCTAGTTCAGGTAGTGGAAGGAACTAAAAATAACTGGCAGGGGCTCCTCCTGGGGTCGGGGTGGGGCTGGAGCCTCCAAGAAGCTGGACGGAAGGTGTGGAATGCGGCAGTTATTTCTCTTTTACTGTTACTCCAGGCAGTAGCCAATTTGGGCTGATTATTTATAGATGAATCTGCAGTGTGACAGGCAATTCCCTGAGTGAGAAGCCTCAGGCCGTGAGGTTCAGATGAAATAGGCATGACACTGCAGATATCCCAGAGCAGCGGGAAGGAACTGCCGGGCAGCCATGAGCAATGCTCCCCCAGGAGCCCCCTCCTCGTTTTTACCTTTTAACAGTTTTCCCAGGGGGTTTGCAAAACGCTGGTTTATTTTGAAAGGCGTTATGGTAAATTCCCTAGTGGAAGCTTCCACCTCTGCAGAGACGAGTATTAGAGCCTGCAGAACTCTGCCCTACTGACTTGGAAGCCAAATAATTGGGGATGAATGAATGGACGAGAGTACAGAGGCTGCACACGAAGGGAATCCCTTCTGACTGCATCTTTCGTGCTGGAGGATATTAGGATGCGAGCAGATGCAGCCCATGGGTTTGGGTTGCCAGGTAACCAGAGTATCCACAGATTTCCATTTTTACTTTATTTCTGGCTCAGGAAAGCCGTTGTTTTTTTAACAGAAAGAAGGATTAAAGAACACCCCTCCTTACCCCACCTCATTAAGGTCGAACTAATTATATTCACCTGTTGGTGCTTCAAGTGTTTCAAAGGACACAATTGTTTTTAAACGTCTAAGCTGTTGGAAAATTAGGAGACATCAGGACGAAAACCGGAGGGCGGTAACGAAAGGGGCGGGAGCCTCCTGCTCGGTACTCGTGCAGCGGGTGGAAAAGCCCCGCGCTTCCCCAGGGCTTCTCCTCGCAGCCTGAGCGGATTAATCCTGCATTTTGAGCAGTTCAGGCTCTTCTGCTCCCTGCTGTGAATTCCCCTGTCCATCGAAAACACCCACGAGTTACTAGGGAGATTCTTCCCGATTGCTTGGTTTTATTTTGTTTAGAAGCTTTTTCTTAATCTATCCTTTTAAAAAAGAAAAATCAGCATTTTATGGGTAATTTAGCAATATAGTAAAACCAAACAGGACCGAGTTCTCACTTCTCTCTCTCATAGAGAAGGAATATGAGGATTTAAAGCTTAAAGTCTTAGGTTAAGCAGTTTTCTTCCCATTTGATGGAAAAGCAGCCAAACCGAATGGCTTTTGAAATCCTGTGGAGCTAAGGCTAAATAAGCCGGCAGCCCACGGTGTGGTTAGAAATGAGCTCTCTGGGCAGTGTTTATGCCTGAGGGTTGTATGTGGCTGGATGTGTGTGGTTGCGTGCACATGTGTACAGTTGGGGTTTCATAGTGTGTGTGTGGCATAATTATCCATCTATCAGGACACCTGGCAGGAAGCTTGCTATAATTTCTGCCCTTTAGGATGGCAATCAGCGTGAGGCTGGCCTGCTTAAGGCAACACTAATATTTTTCCTGTGCAGCAGACAACAGTCTTGGAAACATCACAGAGAGACATTTCTACAGTTTGTTGAGTATGAGGGGAGCTGGAAGGACAGATCTTCAGTCTACTGTCTTTTCACATTGCCCGCCTGGGAAGTTTGTCCTTTAAAATTTCAGTCATTTTTCAAAGCTTGATGGAATGAAGGCCAAAGCAAAATGAGCCTTGGTCTGATAACGGCCTTTAGCACTTGGGATAATTAATCCTTGACAGATCAATGAGATCATTTTCTATGAGAAAAACCTGGACATTTAGAAGATTCAACTGAAATGAGCAGAGTACAACAGTTTAGTGTTTAGTGAAATCCTTAAAGTCACTAATAACCCTTTGTAAAAGTAGTCTTGGTTGAATTAGCAAAGCCTGCTAGCAGACAACGAGTAACACTGATGGCTTAGTGTTTTGAGATATTTCTAGCCCCTGGTCCTCCAAAGTTAGAGATGCTTCTTAGGTTAGTTATAAATTACCCATGGGAAACTGCAATTTCATGGCTCCAATGTGGGATAAATTGCAGTATATTACAAAATGTTATTTCTTCCTCAACATTTCTGTAGAGATGAAATCGGAGTAAGATGAGCATCAAGGGTAATGTAGACAGGAAAAAGATGTCACAAAAAAGCAAAACGTGTTTTGAAATGGTACCTGAGTGGAGGCGGCTGCACATTACGTAGTCCTCTAGGTAAAGGAGATGGTAAGCCATAATTGTGGTTATTTCTATGTGTTTCTGTGTATTTGTGTACATATATATTTCTGGGCACATATGTGAATACCTAAGCACATACGCAAACCTCATTTTTAGCATGAATGAACACTACTACATTCTCCTCTGATTCTCTTTCAGAGCTTGAATTTCATCGAGGCTAGGGAATTGGAGTAATCCCAGTCGGTCCTACTGTAGGAATGTCTGTCTGTGGAGTCGTCAGGTTGGCTAGGATATGTACTTTTCAGCATATAGTATGTCCTCAGTAAAGGTGTGGTTTATTGAATTGTGAGGGAGAAGGCGGGAGTGGGGAGAAGAGAAGCAGGAGAGCTGAAGGACGAGTTCCTCTTCTGAGAGGAGTGGAAATGTTGGTCCATAGGGAGTTGCAATACCAGAACCAGAATCTGTAGATCTGGAGACTAAACTGTGGCTTCCAAGCAAACTGACTCCATTTGCCCACTTTGATTTCCAGGCCTCTGCAGGAAAGGATTTTAGATTAATGAAGAGATATTATCCTTTCATATTTCCCCTACAACTCACAGTCATCTTGATAGCCACACTCCGCTTTTCTCTGCTGCCTGCCACTCTTGTTCTTCTCTCTGAGCAAAAGAAAGGGTGAATAACTCTCATTCCAAGGTGAGTACATTGTCAGTTCAATTTAAAGGCCCCCGCTCCCCCATTTTGGGCTCAAATCAGTAGAGAAATGGTTTTATTTAGCATTTATTCATAATTCCTCAGGAATCGAATGTACGATTTCACAGCATGTAAATGCTGTGTGCAGGCTGTCAGATCCAGTTATCCTGCGGCTCCCAAGGATGCTTTCAAGGTTGTGCCTGTCTGTTCTGCCAGTAATAGGATTTATATCATGGAATGTTTTTGTCTTATTTATATGTATTACATTGTTTATGCTGCTAAGTTGCGAAAATGGTGTTTACTTTGTAGTGATTTATAATATCTTGCCTCCTTTTAAAGAGTCTCTGGTTTTGATGAAATGTGAGACTCATTCAGGAATGAAATCATGTGGCCTGGAAGAAACAAAGATATTTACACTATTTGTGTTTGGTTTGCCTTCATGTCTGGTTTCCTCAGCAGGCTCTTGGTTCAAAGTATGCATGGAAGCAGAAGAAAAATGATAATGAGATGTGAGTTGTCTCTGTTCCCCAATGACTTGGATGAATGTCAGAGAACACTTTCCTAATGGAGAAAAGATGGCTGAACCAAAAAGCTTTCGGGAGCACTTTTAACCACTCTCTGTTCTTCTCAGGAAATTGTGTCCCACATGTGCCTAGCAGTGGGGAGAAAAGAGAGGGGCAAATGAAACACTTATCTCTTCTGTTCATGTGCATGCTGTGTGCACTTTGGGAATTGGTTCTATATGTACTCTTTCACAGATGGGAGTGGGTCACATCCCTCAGGAATGTTTAGGAGGGGATTGGGGAAGAGTCGGAGAACTTATGTCCTAGGTAGCCTAATATTTCTCAAAAGTTACAAAATTGTTGTATCAGAAATTATCACCTTGAAAACCCTTTATAAGGTGGGAGAGAAGAATATTTTGAGCTTCCCTCTTTAGAGATCATATGAAACTGTGGAAACAAACATCCGTGGTCTAAATATCATGTCAATTGGAGTAAAAAAAATTCCCACTTCTTTTAAATCTGGTTTAATTATAGAAAATGAGAGCATATACTTCAGGGTCTTCAGCACCTAAAAGGGGCATCTCAGCTTATTAAAAGTAGAAAGAAACATGGTGCTTCTCTTTCTAGTTATTCAATGCACAGAATTTTTTTTCCAAGAGCAATTGGCCAATGGTTAACTTATTAATTAGCTTTTCCCGTGGGTCCTTAATGTTTCTTCGCCACTTCACTTCCCTCGAAAAGCAGTGAAATTTGGTGATGGAGAAGGAGCATATATGAGGAGGGTCTTTATTATTATTTTTTAATCTTAGAGAAGGAAGGTATCAATTTTTAATAAAAATAATATTGTATTTAACCAAATTTTTCTCACAGTCTCATGACTGTGCTATCTAGAGAGATTTCCAAGTCTCGACTTGAGTACACACAGTAATTAGGAGCTATTACTAGGTTAATTAGAAGCTGTGCCTCTTAATGATTCAAAATTGTTCAAGGGAGAAAATTGCAAGAGAAGAGAGTTCGGGGAAAGGGTTTGTCTCTAAAAGTTGCTCTCCCGTGAAGGTCATGCTACTGTTATAGCAAGATGTGCTTGTGTTCCTATCAGAAATGTTTGTCATGCCTGCTTTGTATCAACTGTGTTAAGTGAACAGTGGTGTATTTATTAAAATAATTTCTGTTCATTGACTAAATAAAAACTAAAATACCAAACCAGCTTTGACCCTGATGTTATTGGTTAATTAGTCTCCTTGAAATCGAGTCCTCCCCAGTACTCTTTCTACCTCTTGGACTGATGTCTCCTGGCCCCTTTGCTGGATCTTCTTCCTCTGTCTGCTCTTGGTGTATGACTGGATCCAGGCAGTCTCTGCATGGTTTAACACCACTTATGTCCTGATGGCTAGAAACCACTTTCTCAGTCCAGACCTTTCTCCTGAGCTCCTGGTCCATACTTTCACTGAAACCTCACCAGCCTCTCAGCCTCAATGTATCCAAACTGAATTCAGTCTGCTCTCATTTGGTTGTTGGCCATCAAGTCCTCCAAGCTGGAAACAGGGGTATCAGCTTTGACTCGTCTCTCTCTCTCATACAACAAATCCATTTAGTCATAAAATCTTGTAGATTCTGTCTCCATAACCCTTTCAAATCTCTCTCCGCCTCTTCAGTTCTGCCAATGATACCATTGATCCCTTACTCTTCTTCTGACCCAGGCTGCTCAGACTACCTCAATCTCTGGCCAACCCATTCAAGGCACCAGGGGCACCAATGTTCTTCTTTTCCCATCTTTGTTTTCTTCCATGCAGTGAAACCCCCTAATACACTAAGCTTGTCATTGTGGATATGGTTTGTTATCTACATGGACTGGGTTGGAATCCTTTAGAAAATTGACAGAGCTATGGTGCCCCAGAATTTCTCTAACACATCAGCAGTTCCCCCCTGGGACCTCCCTCTGTCCAGTCTCACAGAGTTACCTACTTGTCTATGAGGTTCTGCTTCCAATTTCTTGTATTTTCGTATTTGAGAAAGGGTGTGGCTGGTGCTCCAGGCGTCCATCTTTGGCACCTACCCAGCTGTTCCTTGGTCATAACCTCTAAAAACCCAAGGGCCAGTTGATTTCCTTCCAAATGCTTTGCTTCTGTGACCAAAACTTTGTAAGAAGTAGATGATCCCTTCTCATCATATTTCTCTTAGGTTGGCTGTAACTAACCCACCTTTTTTTATTTCTGTTTTCTTCTCTTTTTTAAACTCTCCATACACTTTTTGTTTTTGTTTTTGGCAGAGGCTCTTTTTCAGGGGAGCTTATATTTACTCATTTATGAAGTACTTTTAGTTTTTCTTTTATGTTTTATTGATCATTATCCTCTCATTTACTTCCTTCTGTTTAATACCGCACATGCCATATTTTTCTGTTTAATTCGTCTTCATTTTTATCTTCTCTTACAGCTACCTTATGATGTCAGATCCTTTTATTTCTATGACGTTAGTAATTGGTCTTCCTGTCTCCAGTTTTGCACCCCCTCCCCACCCCCATTTTATAACCAAAGTAATCTTTCTCAATTGCAGATCTGATTAGAAGCCTCTTGTATAGTATACAAGCTCCTTTCTATACCTGGGCCCTCCTGTTTATCTCTTCAACCCTCTTTCTTGCATTGACCCTCTTTGAAAGATATTTCAGCCATAAGGCATTATTTGTGGATCCTTTAGTTTGATAGCTGGTTTGATCCTTCTGGAGGCCCTGATGCTCATGTTTTCCCTCTCTCTGTAATGCTCTTTGCCATCCTCCACCCCATCCACTTGCCTTAACTACACCTACTCATTTTTCAAAAGTTGTCTCAAGTGTGGACTCAAGAATCCTTTGTCTTAAAGACCTTTCTGATCTAGCTTCTCTCCCAGTCGAACTGACCACTCTCTCTTTTAAGTCCCCACTATGTCTTGTACATGCTTCTTAAGAGCATTAGGTGACACTATTGAGCTTAAGAGAAGCTAAACCTACAAAGTCCCCACTATGTTCCAGGCTCCATTCTGAGTACTTACACAAACCACTTGCTTGGTTACACATTTGCTCCCCTATGGAAAGGGAAAGTCTTAATAATATTTTAAAGTTATCTTTTAATTATACAGATAATAAGATGCAATTAGATGCAATACCTATTCCCACCATGAATTCTAACTACCTGTGTTTGTGTCCATATACTCTGTTTTCCATCTGCTTTTGTTTCTAAGACTGATCCCTCTGCTTTCTCCTGGATCCCACCCACTCACCTTCTCAGGGACTACTTTTCTACAATTATTTGCTTTCTTTCTTGCATCTTCTGCTGCAGCAGTAAAGAGCTCACATTACCAGTTTTCAAATCATGGCTCTGCATCTTATTGACAGTGTGACTTTGGGCAAATTAATTGACTTCTCTGTGCCTCGGTAACTTTATCTCTAAAATTACAATACTTTTGATAATTAAATGAGCAATACAAGAAAGTATGTGGGCCAGTGCATGGCACAGTGTAAATGCTGAATAAATGTTAATTAACAGATTATTAAAAACAATTTGCAATAGCATATAAAATGCCTTATTATCATGCATTAGCAAACATCCTAAGGATTGTTGCCCTCCTCCAGCTACTGCCCCATTTTCATTTCTGTTCATAGTGAAATTACTTGAAAGAGTTGCTTATACTTGCTGTCTCATTCTCATTTTCCTTCTCTGCTTAACTCATTGGAATGGAGCTTTTATCCAAATCACTCTAGTGAAGCAGCTCTTATCACACTTATCAAGGTCACCAGTGATTTATACCGTGTCAGAGTCAATTGCCAATTCTCTCTCTTTGTCCCACTTGACCTCTCAACAGCAGTTGACATGGTTGATGACTCCCTCCTTGAAATACTTTCTTCTTTAGGCTTCAGTGACATGGTAAGCCTGGTTTTTCCCTCCCTTCTGGGACCCTCCTTTGCAATCTTGTTGCCAGCTCCTCTCCTCTCCTCCACCAGACCTCTGAAAATAAGAGTCCTTCAGGCTCCGTCTTTGGTCCTGATCTTTTGTTTTTCTATGTTCTCTTCCTCCCTCATCTGACCTAGCCCTTTGGCTTCAGATAACATCTATATGTTGGTGAATCCTCAAATTTATATTTCCAGCCCCAAATCTCTTCCCTGGGCTCCTTGCTCAGATATTGAACTGATATTGGGCATTTCTATAGGATGTATAATAAGCATTGGGGTTGTAACATACCCCAAATAGAACTATTAACTCCTCTCCTCTTAAGTTGCCCCCTCCCCCAAATAAGTGGCACACCATCCATTCTAGGCTGCCACCTTGGAGTCATCCTGGATTGCCTTCTTACTTTTATTCCCTATTAGTGAAAGCCCCCATAATCTCTTTGCATTATTTCTACAGTCCTTGATTCTACTCTTCACTCCTCCTTCAGTCTTCCTGACTGGTCTTTCTAAAGCACAAATCAGATCGTGTCACCCTTGCTTAAAACACTCTAAAACTTCTGTTACACCGAGAATAAATTCCAATCTCCTTGACAAGGCCTAGAAGGCCTCATATAATCCTGTTCTTTCCTAGCTCTGGGACCTCATCTTCTGCTTCCTTCCTTCCTCTCCTCACTATAAGCACATTGTATTTCTTTGATCTTGAACATGCCAAGCTTATTCTGGCATCAGTGCTTTTGTACTAGTTTTTTCTTCTGTAGATGTTCTTTCTCTAGATCTTTATGTGGGTGCTGCCTTCTCATTATGTAGGTATCAACTGAAATATAGCAACAGATATCAACAGAATTGCCTATATTTATTTATAATTCTTAATTTTAAAATTAGCTCTTTTATTGATCTGTATTTTATTTTTATAATTGCTATGAAGTAGAAATCTACCTTAATTTTCTCCCAAAATTTAGCCAACTGTTGCAACACCATTTATTTAATAGACAACTATTTTCTCCACTGATCTGAAATGCCAAGAGCAGACATCTAGACTGCTTGTACTGGCATTTCTTGAGAAAGAATTGGTGAATGTACTTAACCCAGATCTGGATTTCCTAGGATAGCCAGCAGTTCCTATGGGTTGTAGTCAAGGTTTATATTTGGTTGAAAATTCCATGCCTCCAGGAAATTTTAATTTTTGCTGGCATTTAGTATCCAAAGGAATTTATTAATGAACAACTATAACTATTCTGTGAACATTATAGAAATGTCCAAGTTAAATACCTAACCAGTTCCTCATCTGTTGAATAATCTTCTAGCTCCTTCAGCTCTTTTTCTTTTTTCTTTTAAGGCTTAAACTCCCCTTTCACTGCCATTCTTTTTTTTAAAGATTGGCACCTGAGTTAATATCTGTTGCCAATCTTTTTTTTCTTCTTCTTCTTCTCCCCAAAGCCCCCCAGTACATAGTTGTATATGCTAGTTGTAGGTCCTTCTGGTTGTGCTACGTGGGACGCCACCTCAGCATGGCCTGATGAATGGTGCCATGTCCACGCCCAGGATCCAAATCAGCAAAACCCTGGGCCACTGAAGCAGAGCCTGCGAACTTAATCACTCGGCCATGGGGCCGGCCCGGCTCCTTCAGCTCTAAATCTTGTGATTCTAGGCTTGGGATTCTTAAAAGTTTTTCCTTTATATTTTTGAATGAACTCTACTCATATACACTGATAGCCAAGGTATTCCATATTACATTTTTCGCTTCAGAACTTGGAGTATAGAAATTCGACCATTTCTAGGCCTTCCTTTTTCTGGAAAAGAATTTGTCAACATGAAAGACTTCCTATTTTTTGTTTACTCTTTGAGATTCTAAACTTTCCCTCACAACCATCTGTGTTCCCTTTTTACCTCAACTGCTACGTTTCTTTTTTAATACATGACCAGACAAAATGTTGATAATAGTGGGTACCCTGGGAGTATGCTGGAGTTGTGCAAGCTTTACTCCTTTTCTCCTATTGATGCTGGAAATTTCTGATCTTTGGAAGCAAACTGAAATGCAGAAATATCAATGTTTGCTCAAGGTCCTTTTTTTGTTTTTTTGCAAACAACTGTGCGGAATTTGTACCTTATTTGGATAATTTCCATATTGAAAGGCTCAGAATGCTCTACTATGTGACTCCTCTTTTGCCCTCTAAGAAAAAGGGTTACACATTTTAAATGGAAATAGCAAGCCTATTAGGGAGGAAGTGTGGTTGTAAAGCAGAATGTCATTTTGATAACAGAAAGCAAGAAAACTCCTGAACATAGTCTGGCTTCCCTATTCTCAGTGCTAAATAAATAATGCATTTTTCAAAGCCTATGTCTTTGGATGCAAACCTAGTTTTTGGTAAAAAAGAAAAGCATTTCAATTCTATTATTGGCCTTTGGATTGTTTCTGTTTTCCACCAATTCTGGAATTGCAATCAATTAGGTACTTTTTCTTGTGACAGATTGGAAACCAGAAGGGAGCTTTATGAATTCAAACAGAGAAATTTGAGCTAAAAATGTCTTGCAAGCACATCTTTGCACATTTTCTCTCTAGAATTATAAAGTACATTAGTTTTCTGATATAATTAATTATGAGATGTTTTAGGCTTAGCCTTATGTGAAGTTAATAGAAGACATGCTTTATTTTGAATTCCTACATATTTTAAAGTTTATTTATTTTAATCATTTGCATTCTCTTACACAATTGGTAGATTGGTTGGAATGGAATTTCTGAAACCTGGATTCCCACCTTCTCCTTGACTATTGATGCCTGTTTTTTTTAGACTTGATTCCTTGTTGATGATCTATGATAGCTAAACTTTTTTGAATTTGTAGCACCATCTAGATTTCTCATTCTAAGTCCATGGAGTGAAAATGATAACATTTCTTTTTACGATTGGGCATAATATTTTGAGTTTCTGATGGGAAAGACTCCCATTTCCATATCGTCATTTTGGAATAGATATTTCAAATCCAGTCTGTCTCAATCTTGGAAAACAGTGCTTGTGTCTGAAACGTTGAGTGGATGGGGAACTTGGTGGACACTTGGTGCCTTGCCCACATCCCCTTTACCCATGAATTTAAATCCCTGGTTCAGACTCTGCTTCTAGAGCATCTGACCTATGATGGTTGGTACCAGAAGAGGGGTCCTGGGAAGCAGATTCTAGGGGATTCTGAAGTTACATCACTTCCCAGGTGGCTGGCAGTGAGTCCCTATCACTGGTGATAGACGAGGTACTGATAGGACCTGGTATGTAGCAGCAGTGCAGTTGTTAAGGCTTTTACTTGTGGTGCACTGGGGTGGGATACAGGTAGCAGCAGATGCACTGGCTTGTGTGATCTCTCTGGCATTTGAGAGGTTCAGGAGCAATAGTGTTCTGAGGACTGAACTGGATGCCTGTTGCTGAATGCCCTTCATGCTCATGGTAATTAATTACCAGCTCAAATGAAAGTGTGACAGTAAGAGAGCTTTTCTGGCAGAACTTAAAGGGATGACCGAGTTAAATACCAGGTAGAGGACTGAATTGTCAGAGTGACAGAACTTTGGAGAAAGCCGAATTCTCAACCTAGGCAAGTCTTCTGTGACAGACTGAGGTCCCTATTAGGGAGGGAGTAGGACTCTGAGATTTGGAATGAGGATAACTGGGTAGCTATACTTGTGTACTTGGAATTCCCAGTTTCCTTTGAACTCTTGGAGCTGTAGTAGGTCACCTTGTTGAAAGGCAGAGTCCTCCTTCTTGCTTAACTACTACAAAGGAGCCACATTTGATAGAAGTGCCTACAGGACAATACTGGCCCTCTCAGGATCTTCCCCCATTTCTCTTCCTAGCCACTAGACCAATGACTAAGGTCAAGTCTCAGCATGACCCAGTGGGGAAAGTCTAGGCTTGCTAATGGAAGGGAGGTGTTATATGCAAAAGGAGCTGAAGGACCTGTCAAAAACCAGGAGGGTGTGCCAGGCAGTGAATACTGAGGTGCTCGATTAAGGGAGTTGGAACTTAAAACTGCATAGGGGAGATTTTTGAAAACTATGAGACACTTTCCTTTGATACAGGATTTAAAGCCTGGCAAGAGTGCTGGAGATAGCTGCTAATATTCTGCTGGGATGGGTCTAGGAAACTTGGAAAAAATGATTGGTAGAGATGCTAGAACTGCTGTGGCTGGCTGTGGAAGATTTACAGTGAAGTCTCTCCCTTAGCTCACACCTGTGACTTCCTGGGAGGTCCCCTACAATCAGCTGGTGAAGGTGGCAAAACCTGAGCTTTGTTTATGGATGGGTAGGCCTGGTACACTGGTACAAGTGAAAGTTTACTGCTGGTGCACCTCATCCCAATTTGGGGGTAATTTTGAAAGACAGTGGTATGAGGAAATACTACCTATGGGCAGAACTTTGGGCAGTTCACTTAGTCATCCTCTATGTGGAAGAAGAAGTGGCCTAAGGTAGGGATATAGGTGGATTTATAAACAGTTGCAGATAGCTTAGATGAATGGTCAGGGGCCTGGAATAAGCAAGACTGAGAGGTAGGAGAAAAGGAATTTTTGTGTAGAGGCATGTGGATGGACATACGGGAACAGACAAGTGTGAGTGTCTTTGTATTACATGCTAGTATACAACAGAAAGCATCTACTGGGGAAGAGTCACTAACCAAGTGGACAGAACAACTCAGCCAATTGGGGTTAGCCAGCAACTATTCTCAGCCATGCCAGTGCTCATACAATGGGCTTCTGAATGGAGTAATTATTGGGAGATAGAAAAGCTATGTATGGACACATTTGCATGGGGTCTCTCCATGTAGGCTTATCCAGCTGCTTGTGAATGGTTGACCTATCAACGAGAGCCTGATGCTGAGCTCCTGATACAGCAATATTCCTCAAGGTGAGCAACTGGGCACTTGGTGGAAAATTGGTTAAATCGAACCCCTTCTACCCTGGAAAGGGCAACAATTCATCTTGGCTGGGATAGATAAATGTTCTGATTATGGGTTTGTCTTTTGCATCTTCAAGGCCTCAGTCAGAAGCACTATCCAAGGGCTTAGAGAATGTTTGACTCATCGACATGGGATTCTGCAAAACTTCATGTAGGACCAAGCTACATACCTTACGGAAAAAGAGGCATGGCTGGAGGTATGTGACCATGGGATCCACTTTATCCCAAATCATTCAGAATCTACTCAAGTGAAGTGTCAATTGAATCCTCCAGGAAACAGATACTGAGATAGAGCAGGAGTGCAAGAGTGTATTGGATTGAGGTATTGCCTTTGAAAGATTAAAGAAGCATGAAGCAGAATTGGGCAGGGAAAGTTTTCAGAGTAGGATGCAATCTGACATCTGTGAAAAAAGAAGGGAGGAAGCAAGATTGGGGAAGGCAACTCTCGGACGACAATGTAGGTCTGACAAAATCAGTGTGGAGCCTCAGAACAATGGTTACCCTCTAGAGCCCCACATTGGGCAGAAATGCTTAGTCACTGGCTGCAGGCTGCCTGGAAAGAGTATGCCCTTGCCTCAAAAGCTGAGGCAGAGCTTGAAGGTGCTATCAGCTGGAGGCTCTCACCCAAATGCGTCCGTGCAGCTGAACAGCAAGTTCTTTCTCGAAAAGAGATTTGAGTGGCACACTTCCACAGCTGCCACAGTCTACGCCTTGTGCCCTGTGGATCCGCGTGTTCAGGGAACAGATCCTTCAGGGTTCCAGTGGCCTCTTTTCCTGAGGGGAAACTTAAAATAAGTTATCAGGATGATCTACTATTGCCCTCATTGCCATAGTTGGTCTTGGGCTTGCATCTGGTACTTATCATTTTCCTCTTACACTATCCATTCTAAATTCTCTTGCTTTCAGCTATCACCTCTGCTGGCCTTGGTGCCTTACTCGGTGGTATGATCCAAACTCTCATTCCTGAGGCGTCTGAGCTGCTCTCAAGTTGGGGCTGTTACACTTGTCCATTTACAGTCAAAATTGGACAAGGGAGTAGCAAGAGATGCCCAAGTGGGTCACCTGAATTTCACACATATTCCTCCTTGTTTCCACTTCCATCCGATAGTCAGGGTCAATTATGCTCGCCACGACGGTAACTGCTCTTCTTGTCTCTTGGTCCTTGGACATTAGGAGTTCAAAGTGCCCAGGTTGCAGTCATAGCTTGTAGTTAAGGAGAACTTTGTTGTGTTCCCTGGCAAGAGTGTGCCCCCATTTGTGGACTAGGACTTTTAACTCGGCAGAGCCCAGAGCTATGGGAACAGGAAGCACAGAATGCCTGTGTGGGACATTGGGAATGATGCTAAGTGGACTATTTCTGTTTCTATGCCCTGGTTCCTGGATCCATGTGTTCTTCTTAGCAGGGAATAGAGGTCTCTGATTCAGTGCGTATATTACATCCTAAAGGGTGACACCCATCCTCACAGAGTGTTGCCTCTGAGCTGGCATTTCCAGCTTAAGGGATACTCACATAATGGAGGGCTGAAGCTCATGGTTGAATACAATAGGGTTAAAGAAGACTCCGTACTGAGTATGGTGCTCCCAGTTTCTCTTCTCAGGACAGGCTGATTCTCAGGACACCTATAGCCCGGGAGGAGGTGGGAAGTTTCTTGTTTGGGTAAATTGGATATATTGATATGTGGGAGTACCTCAATAAATGTCCAGCTCTTTGCTGATGGGGGGATTCCTTTTAAAATCAGATTAGCTGAAATGTTTGAACATTTGAAAAATAATACTGGTAAGCATTTGACAGATATGGTGGAGCATGTGGACAAAAATTAAGCGTAATACATAGAAACCTAGGACAGGGGCTGGCCCCGTGGCTCAGTGGTTAAGTGCACACATTATGCTTTGGCAGCCTGGGGTTTGCTCGTTCAGATCCCAGGCGAGGACATGCCACTGCTTGGCAAGCCATGCTGTGGTAGACGTCCCACATATAAAGTAGAGGAAGATGGGCACGGATGTTAGCTCAGGGCCAGGCTTCCTCAGCAAAAAGAGGAGGATTGGCAGCAGCTAGCTCAGGGCTAATCTTCCTAAAAAAAAAAAAAAAGAAAGAAAACTAAGGACATAGGTTTTTTAATACCATTTACCAACCTCTAAATTTAATTATTTACTGTGTTTATTGTGTCCTACTGGAATGTCAGAGCCAAGAGGTCAGGGATCTTTGTCTGTCTGTTCACAGCTATATCCCAAGTGCTCAGAATAGAGCCTGGTATGTAAGGGAATCTAAGAAACAATAGTTGAATAGACAAACAAAAACATGAGCAATCCTCAGTTCTCAGAAAACTTATATAACAAAAGAAATCAAACCATATTATAATATGATTTAATAGTCATACAATACAATAAATTTAATATTTATTTTATGACAATATAACATGTAATATAATATAAATATATAATTATAATATGAAATATAAACATAATATATGAAATTATGTAATAACATAATTTTGATGTTTATAATGCAATATTAGATTTTATTGTGATTATATAATATAATTAGCATAATATACGTTTTAATATGATATAATTATAACATACTACAAATTTAATTATAAAATACATAAAATTATTTATGTAATAAAGGAAATGAAATAATACTATAACACAACTCTGTAGTAAAATATTTTTAGTTAATTCCAGTAATATGAATGCCCACTACAGATTTATACATAAGTTGTCATATTACTGTATTTGGAAGATTGTGGAAAGATGGTAGGAATTTAAGAGAGCTAAATCATCATCTACAGTACTTGGAAGGCAATAGATAATATCTTAAATTTTTAAGTGAATAAAAAGCTGAATATATATATTATTTAGGAATATGGAAGGCAAATTCTAGAGGAAACACTTAAAGCCATTGAAAGTGTTTGTTCCCCGGCAGTCAAGTGGGCATTTGGGAGGAGTAAGAAGTGAATTTTCTTTCTCATTATGAGCCTTTCAGTATATTTGACTATTCAACTGTTTGATTGTATTACTTCCTCTGATAAAAATACCAATTAATTAAATCAGTTCTCTGAACAATTCATTAGAGGGAGGTACTATGGAGTTTTTGTGGTCATCTTAGACTTATTCCTGGAATTGTGTTGATGACAATGGAATCCACTTATTGGAGTGGTTCATGCCCTCTATGCTTTGCAGAGCTAGATCTTCTGGGTGTCTGAGTGCGTAACGTGGTGGGTGGTATTAGAGTATGGGTTCTGGAAGGTGTCAGTGGAGGGCTGAATATTTGACAGAGGGCTGTGTGTTGAGAAGGGTGTCTCCAGCAATCTTCACAAAAGCGCTGATAGGTGCTTATAGAATGTATATCTACAACCACGTCTGTGGCAGAGTCTGTTTTTTATCCTCATAACCCTCATGGTGCCTTGGAATATAGAAGACATCAACAGATATTTGTTGAATGAGGTTGAATTATTTGATAAATACTGAGGAGTAAAATCTAGCTTGAGCTTCTATTTCGTTTTTTCAGTGTCACTTTGACCTCTTTAAAAGAATTAATTTAGTTATCGCAATATAATGTTTAGTAAATATAATACAATCCAATTATATGACAGTAATGGAAAAAGAAGGAAGTCTTTTCAACAAAGAGCACAGTAGATACCTGGCTTGATGTAAACATTTTTAAAAGCATCTGTGTATGGATTGCTTGCTTGCAGGCAAATATGATGATGCAGCTTTGAAATTACATTTTCCTCAACAAGATCAAAGCACTTTCCATGCTTAAAATTCTCACAACAGAGTGACAAAGGTATTCCGTCCCAGGAATTCGTGAGCGTATTTGACAGATGGGAAACTAGAAAGGCAGAGGGAGGCAGCACCGAAGGATTGCGGTGGAGGAGGCTGGTGGAGTTTAGAGCCAAGGTTGGCCTCCTTCTCCACATTCTTGCTCTGCCGTGGGAGACTTTTGCCTGGCCTTGACCCAGTATCTTCCATCAGTTTCTGAGCAGTGATTTTCAATATTACTACTTTCTATAATTCTCTTCTGATTTTCAGTTGCCCATTTGTTTTACGCTCTCTCCAATCTTTTTCCCTTTGCATTTTTTTCTTGACATATTTTCTTTTTTCACTTTCTACTCCTCCTTTTATTCTCTAGTCCACGGGAACATTTAATTCCCATCCTATTCCTTTTCCATAATCTAAAGGATATATTTTATTCAGATTTTTGATTGACTAAGAATTTCCATTTGGCTTAGGTCCAGAGTCATGAAATTGTAATTGAATTGTCAACAGTTTCAGTGTTCTGATGTTATTATTCTGAGAAAGGATAGAGCACCTGGGTAGATGACTCCCATATGAGAGATGGGGTACAGAGTTGTGAAAAAACTGTGGCATTTGGGAGGCCTGTGAGAACAGAAAAGGAATGATAAGCCTTTAGAAGTAGGAGTTCTTGGGGCGAGATACATCCAAAACCTAGCAGGAGACCCATATGAAAAAGACTCAACTTTCTCTGGATCCAAGGGGCAGAGAGAAACAATTCTTGCATTGAAGTGAAGTAAGAGTGAACCATCAAGGAATGACAGATCTGCCCAATCATAGTTTATATCTGAGAGTTCCCTGAATTGTAACAAATTAGAATGTATAATTTAAATGGCCGATCCTGCATGCTTTACTAGAGGATGTGGGTAAAAGTGGAAGGGGGATAATCTTGTGGATTACAGGGAAGCCATCCTTGGATGGGCAATCTCTCGTCTTCTTCTGTGCTATAGCAGTCGAAGGACACCAAAGCTGCAAATTCCTTGTGGAGTTAAAGATGAATCACGTAGGGAAGCAGCCTGAGACCTATGTTGTCTCAAGAATCTGTTGATTCTGTACTATAATCAGCAGCAGATAATTCTGAGTAGAGCTTAATACGATTATCTTTTCTTTGCTACTGCAGATCACAATTGTCAAGTTGGCTACTGGAAACAAGAGTCAAGGAGGAGGGTATGATGCGTATGGATAACTTTACACCAACAGGGACCACCACTTTGTGGAGATCCTTCTATTTGAGTATTATGCTGCATCATGTGTTCAATATGTATTTCTTTTATAAAAGAAACCCAGTATCATAATAGCCTAATAAATATTACTTTTCAAGGGATTGATATTCCTGAATAGAGTAAGAATAGTTCCAGAACAACACCTGAATAGGATTTCTTTTAAAGATTTGCAAATGTGACTGTAACAGAGAAGAAGGTAGAATTTCTTCTAACACTCAGAGAGTTAAGATTAGCTTCCATTTACAACTGAATCTGTTTGTATTAATATATTGATTGATTTGTGTTCATGTATGGAAACAAAATCTATACTATTAAGAAATGCCAGTGCGTGTGTTCTATTTCTAGCAGGAAAGGTCCTGGGAATAGATCCCAGGACAGGTGTACTGGTAGAGATCAGTAAATGCACAAACTCCCGCATATGTACTATCAGTGCTCTGCCCACATCCCCTCAGAGTCAATTCCACTTACCTGGGTACTGTTTCCTTGGTGTTTTCTCTCTGGAAGGGCTGCCCTCAGGCTGCTGGAGACGGTTTTGCCTTAGCGCAAGGAAAGCAGGAATGCCTGGGAATTTAGTGCCCCCAGAGCCAGCCCTTAACCAGTGACAGGCAGGTGTGAGGTAACAAATACTCAGTGTCCCTTGCTCTCCTAAACTATCTCCAGAGGTCGTCTGTGGGATTGAGCTAAAGCTACATTCTCCAAGCCTTGGCTTGAAATGTCACCCTTGCATGGCTTCCTTCCCTACCCTGTCCCCTTTCTCACTCCCTTACTGTCTGTTCCTCAGAATACTTCTTAATAAGTCAGTTTCGCATGAATCTGCATCTCAGAGTCAGCCTCTGGGGAACTCAATCTCAGACACTTGCATATGGAGTTAGAATTGGAATGACCTAGAATGGCAGATTGTTGTATTATAATTCTTAATAAGTTTCCAGTCTCTGACTTTTTTCTTATCGCCATTCCTGCTTCCTTTTCCTACAAAAATTGCTCAATGGTCTTCTGTAGGGTTTTAAAATAGGTATGCATGGTTAAAAATTCATTGCATACTTAAGTAAACCTCCAATTTTGCCTGTGAGTAGGTTATTTGTTAATAAATCAGAGACGAGTTATTTTTATACGTGGGAAGGAATTCCTCTTTAGCATTCAGATTCATGAATCTGCTTTGTAAACAAATTACTTTCCATAACATAGTTTATTTCAGTGGGTTGGAAGCAGCACTAAAAATATATCTGGTATTTGCATAAATCTATAAATATAAGACGGAAAAGGAAGAATGAGAGGTGGGGAAAAGCTGCTAATATTTATTGAGAACCTACCATGTACCAGACACAGTATATGTCATCTGAAGAATGAGAGATAAAGGAACTTGCCCAAAGTCACGTAATTAGTGAATAGCAAGCCAGGAATGTAAACAGAACAGCATGGAATAGAAATGAGTGAAATTAAGTTCTTCTGTTGTTTTTTCCTACATGTTATAACAATTCTGCTTCTACCTTCAGTCAGGCTCATCAGTCTTCTTGGTGTAATTGCCACGGGCTCATTTTGTCCCTTCCTTACAGCCAAAGGCCTATATCAGCTTTCAGTGGACTGCTGCCACCCCCCTGCTCACTCCCTTTTGTGTGGTTGGACCAGCATCATCTCTTTTTAGTGTGCTGTGGTGTGTCTCTGTTCCAAGAACACAGTGGTGGGTTCCCCAATTACCTTTTCCATAAAATAAAATGTTTTTTATTACGGTCTTACAGACTCTCCATCAGCTGAAGGGAAGTCCTCCTTTGCCTGTTGCTGTCATTGCCCATTTGCTTTGACACACGCTTTAGGCCGAGGACGATCAACCAATTTGATTTTGAGCCATGTATAAGCCAGACATGGGCCTTGGACACTCTCCCAATTCTTCTTCCCCTCCTGACTCTGCTGGAGGAGGTTGAGTTGATCCACGTGCCCTTTCCATGTGATGTCCACCAGGCCCCAGTACTTGAATCCCTACCAATAGAGAGAAGGCCCTGGTCTTTATCAGTTCTCCAACTGACTGTGGAATATTCCCCCAGCCCCCTCTGACTCTGGACTGGGTGTCTTTCATATCTGCAGATGGCCCTACTCTATATTTTCCATGAATATTTATATGTATTATTATTTATTCTTCTCAGACCTTCCATCACTTGCTGAAACCTCTAATTTCCTTGTAGATTTCTTCTGTTTTGATCATTTTGTGTTTAATTTGAGTGAAATATCAGAGAGTTCATAGCTTAGACCTAGAAGCAACTTTAGAGGTCATCTAGTCCAATCCTCTCAGTTTAATTTGTCCAATTCATGATGTAAATCATTTCGTAATTACAAAAGTCTTACAATTTTCAGTTCAGGAAATTTTGAAGACAGAAAGGAGAAAACAAAAGCAAACATCACATGTAATATCACTATCCAATGATAACTTCTGCTTTTATTTGATGTACATATTTAAGAGAAATACTTTGTACCTGTCATTTAAAAATGTAGTATGAACATTTTATTTCCTTCATATCTTTTTTCTTTTAAGGTATTTTAATTAAGCATGTAATAAATAAGTGCATACTCATTGTTAAAAATTCTAATGATATGAATAAATTGAAATTTCCCCTTGACCCCTGTTCCCTGTTTATCTTGCCATTCTGTTTTCTCCTCAGATGTAATCACTGTTGTCAATTTAGTGTGCATCCTTTCATATGTTTCTCTGTATTTACATACACACACACACACATATATAAAATACTTAGTTTTGCTTTGTATATATATATTTACATTAATTATGTCATTGTGCTCTGGTCTGAAACTTGCATTTTTCATTAATAATATGCTCTAGACAACTATTCATGTCAATCTATCATGTCAGTCAGAATCCTGACAGAAAACAAACGGCTCAACTCAAATTGAGTAATTTGAAGAGAGTTTTAAAAATGGAACTTTTATGGCCAAAGGGTACGAAAACCATAGTAGACAGTGTAGTCCCCTGAGATTAGTATAATGAGGGCACTGGACCAGATGGGAGGGAGAAGTTATAAGGGATGAGGAAGAAGTGGGTGTGGGGGCCAATAGGGGGAGCGAGAGAGAGAGAGAAATAGAGAGAGGTGTGGAATGGGTTGCTTGGCAGGGCTGAGATCTGTGGAGGGAGCTTGGAAATAAAAATCCTTCCCCCTTCCTCCTCCCTCTCTATTAAGGATTAAATGTTTGCATATCCCCAAAATTCAGATGTTGAAGCTCTAACCCGCAAAGTGATGGTATTTGGAGATGGGGCCTATGGGAGGTAATTAGGGCTAGATGAAGTGATGAGAGTGGGGCTGTCATGATGGGATCAGTGCCCTATAGGAGGAGACATGAAAGAGCTTGCTCTCTCTCTTTCTTTCTTCAAATGTATGCACTGAGAAAAGACCAGGTGAGCACACAGTGAGATGATGGCCATCTGTAAGCCATGAAAAGCATTCTCACCAGAAACCAAACTCTGCCAGACCTCAATCTTGGACTTTCCAGCCTCCAGAACTGTGAGAAATAAATGTCTGTTGTTTAAGCTGCCCAGTCTGTGGTATTTTGTTATGCAGCCTCAGCTGACTAATATACTCCCTCTGATCTAAGAGGGAGATCTTCATTGGCTGAACCCAACAGGAAGCTGGCGAGCAAGAGAGTGGTATTGTCCATATATGTCAGCCTCCCAAGGTACAGCACAGGCACATTCATATAGATTTAATTCTTTCAATAAATTTTCAGTGCGTCTATATGGCAGGCATTGTTCCAGGGGCAAGAGAATAAGGTAATAAAGCCACTGTCCTTAAGGAGCTCACATTTATCCTATTGGAGGTCATGTCCCATAGAATGCAGAGTGTCTCCTAGCCTCCATGTACCAGAGTTTGTTAATGATGCATTACTGATGGAAATTAATGCTGCTTTAACTTTCCCTTATTTAAACAGTGATGCATGAATATTCTTGTTTGTGCATCTTTCTGCGCATGTAATAGTATTTCTCTTAGGTAGACGCTAAGAAGGAGAATTGCTGAGTTGAAGGACACATGTGTATTTAATGTTAAATGAACTGATCTAAATCACACTTCTACTAACGGCGTATAAGCCTGCTTAGTCCTCCTCCCTCAGTGACAGTTATTGCCATTCTCTTGAAGTTTTACCCATTTGATGTGGGGGGCAGGGATAGCAGGTAATTGTTGTTTGAGTTTGAAGCTCCTTGATTACTAGAATTAGAATCTTTTCGTGTATTTATGGCTGTTTGTGTTTCCTCTTCTGTGAATTGCATTACCTGTTCATATCCTTTGGCTTTTTTTTTTTCAGACTCATTGTCTTTTTATGTATTTCTAAGATTTCTTTGTATATTTTGTGTTATTCTGAAGTCTTGTTCTGTTTGCTTTAGTAACACTGTTTACGGAGGCATTAGGTTGTGCTTGTACTTGGGACCTCTCAGTCAAGGTGCTGATTTTCCTCTGATGTTTGGCAATGTTTGGTTGTGCTCATCTTGTAATTAAGATTCCCTCTTTGCTCCCCCGTGAATGCTGCATCTCTTTATGACACCCTGTGTCCAATGACTGGTGCCTATGCCAGTGGGTAGAGTTTACTAGTAGTTATTCTCCTGGAAATGCAATTCCCCTGTTTTTCTGGGGGGCTGCCAGTCACCGGGGCACTGTTCTAATGCCTTGGCTTATGTGCCCACCTCACTGCTCCAGTCTAGGGTGGTTGCCTTTGCTGTTGAGCCTGGGAATGAAGAGGTTGGTGAGGGGCAGGCCATCTGGTTTCTCTTGCTATAGGATCCTAACCAGCCACACCACCAGCTGTCCAGGGACCCCTCTCCTCTCTGTCCTACTTCTCTGAGCTAGGTATTCCCTGGAGATATTCCCACCTTCCATGGCTGCCCCTTTTTTGTATATACTTTGGGCCAGGGCTTCCTTCTTCCTTCTAATCTCATTTGCCCTCTGTCTTTCAGGGAGTCTTCATAAATTTATGTGCCAAAGCATACCCCTTCTTGTTGTTCAGGGCTATTACAGAATTCAAATGTATTTTTTATATTCTGTTATTACCAGAGATGTGCAGCCAGAGGGAGAAGGCTGGAGTATGACCTAGCGCAAGGGTTGCCAAACTTTTTCTGTTAAGGGCCAGGTAGTAAATATTTGAAGCTTTGCAGGCCAGATGGTTTCTGTCACAACTCCTCAACTCTGCCTTTGTAGTGCAGAGGCAGCCATAGACCATACGTGATGAATGGATATGGCTGTGTTCCAATCAACCTGATATACCCAACAGGCGCTGGACAGGATTTGACCCGCAGGCTCTCATTTGCAGACACCTGATCTAGACACCTTCTCCCTTTTGTAATAGATGAAGAGTCTGAGGCCTAGAGGAGGTAGAGAGATTTGCCCAAAGCTACTCAATGAGTGAGTGGAAGAACTACATCCATTGGCTCATCTACTTACTCATCTGTGATCTTTCCTCCGCTTTGCTCTTTTTGCAGCATTAAAGAGACTCCTAAACCTATCTAAATTCTCCTAGTGCCTTGGAAACAAGGCAGTTACTTTCAACTTTTTTTTTTTTGTTCTGTGACTGGAAGGCAAATAAATCCCCGGCCGAGTTGCTCAACTGTGGAGCTACGGGGAAATCATGGAGCTGATGAGGGTTGGTTGGGTTGTTGGCATTAGGACAGAGGGAGGACTGTTGTCCACGTTTCAGCCTTTCCTTTTGTGAGCTGTAGAGAAATTTAGTGAGATTAATGGAGCATAAAGTATTTGAGCTCTTGAGAGACAAGATTCTAACTTAATCATAAGTATTATTACTGAATTATAGTCTGTGTGGCCCCATAATGGTTGGAATTTGATATCATGGAGAAAGCCTTTTCTCTTTTTGTCTAGCTTTGGAGCAATAGAAAAGAGATTATGCTTGGAGTTTGGGTTGAGGATCTAGTCTGTATTCTGCTGCTTACAAGCTATGTGACGTTGAAAACATTACTCCCTGTTTGTCATTTGATGCATCTTAACATGAGAATTATAATACTCATCTCGTAGGGTTACTTTGAAGATTAAGTGAGAGAATGTATGAGAAGGTAATTTATACATTGAAAAGCATTGTAAAAACAGAAGTTATTAGTACATGGGTTGACAATAGAAGCCCTGATACAATAACAAATTAGTGCCAATTGCTGTGATTTGTTACTGGAAACGCAGGGACTGGGGGAATATAACAGAAACAGTACACTCTGAACGTGTTAACTAGCAAGTCCGTGTGACATTTAGTAGGAAACTAAATGTTAATTTATTTCTGTTTAAATTTTATTGTTCCCAGGAGCTTTATTTCAAGTTAGTGCATCTACTTTTAATCTTCTTACAATTATCTAAGAGAATAAATTAAACCTTCTTTCCATTGGGGGTGTTTAAATGAAGTGTCCCATTTGAAAATTCACCCATATAAAATACAGCACTGTTTTCATGCAAGGAATGCGATAGTGAAATGAATGTCACCTGTCGGTTTTGTAAAGTCATTCTTCATGCTCCTTCTTTTATTTAAAACAAGGCAGTGCGACATCGTGGTCAGAGTGTGGACCTTAGATCTACACTACCTGGTTTGAATTCCAGCTTTGACGTTTACTAGCTATGTCATTTTGGACAAGTTCTTACTCTCTCTGTTTCTCACTTTTTTCATCCCTTAAATTAGGATAATGCTAGTCCACACTGTTTTGTATAGCTTGTTTTAAGAATTAAGTGGGTCAGTGCATAAGGATTCACTAAATATTAGATGTTATTACTTAGTGCCAACATAGTGCTAGGCATGGTGCTAAGGATCTACGATACCTGATCTATGTGTGAAGAGAGCAAAATAAGCAGATCTAGGATTTTAAAAGAGTATTCTACTCAGTGATGTGGGGAGAAACAATTGGAGGTGCATAGAAACAAAATGGGGAAATGCTTAATGAATGAAACTGTTACTTAATTTTAAGACAACCTTCTCAACAAGGCTTCAAGCATGTGTTCTGCTTTGCATTTCCTTTTATGGCTAGGAAACAAAAGCTGCACAAGTGATGAGTGGTGGAGCTTGGTTTTGACCTCAAAAATCTGTCTTCCACTGTAGTAGGCCATTACCAGGCCTGCTTCACGGAAATATCTGGCAGCCCAATGGCATAGCAAGGAATAAAACATGGCAACAGCTATGTTATATAAAGTGCTTTGTCAGAGTTAATAGCTGTGTTATGTTACTGTCATGCAGTGATACATTTTGAATCTGAACCTGGATATTAGCTCACTTGACACATGGTGATAAGTTACACCCTTGTATCCTAATGCTCGTATATCCTACCTATCTTCAATGCGAGCTCCCAGGTCTAAAATTAGACAAAAGATGGTGAATCTGCTGTTCTTGGACCCTCTGGATCCCAGGAGAGCATTCCTTGCACCATATAGCCTACTGAAAACACCAAAACTCAGATGCACCTTTTTGAGGAAGAAGGGAGCTGCAGGGGAGTTACATCTATAAGAATATCATAAATCCTAGATCTCGCATGTATTCTTGCATCATTTGTTTGCATGTTCACTGGTAAAACAAAATAAAAGTAATGAAGCTCAAGTCCAAGTCATTGTTCTCACCAGTCCTTGCACCTGGAACCATTTTTGGCCTGGCTTATCTCCTACTTTATTGCCTAGTACTGCACTATTACTGAATGCAGACCTTTCCAAGACCTTCCATGATGGTGGAGAATTCACTACCACAAAGCTGTGATTTTCACCACTGGCAAAGCATCCAGAAGGACCACCTCACTGTGGGGAAGTGGAATGACTCTACAAGAAACCTGACACTTTCCATGGTTAACTTTGTCTTTGGAACTTTCTCTGTGGACCATTCTTAATGATCTGAGAATGTTGCTCTTAAACCTAAGTCCAACCATGGAGAGAACTGGCATTTTTCCCTTTATTCTCCTAGCACAGCTGAGACCAGCTAAAGTTTTCTAAAGATTATTAATATTTATAAATTAAGGGGGGGGTCAGCTTCTGGTTATGAAGATGGTGGTGATTCCTCTCTGCAAAAACAAGTATGAAACTGGATAAAATTATCCAAAATATCCATTTAAAGACACTAGAAATTGACCAAAGGCAGAAAACAAATTGAGAAGAGTTTATCCTCGAAAATGAGAGAATTCCAAGTAAGAACAGCGGGCTTATGTGGCTCTTGTGTGAAGCTCCTCTCATACCCATAGGGTTGCCAGATAAAATATAGGATGCTCAGTTAAGTTTGAATTTCAGATAAATGACAAAACATTTTTTAGCATAATTATGTCCACAATATTGCATGGAACATACTTATACTAAAAAATTGCTCATTATTTATTTGAATTTTAAATTTAACTGGCCTGTATATTGTTTTTTTATTACATCGGGCAGGCAGCATCCCCCCTCTGTTCACTCTGACACCCTACCCCAACAGCTGAATCAGCAAGAACATTGGGCTGGCTGGGAAAACCAATAGCTTTGTTGTCAAAAGTGGTGGATTTGATTTGGGGTGAGAGATGGGGATGCAAACGTGTGACTTCGCCAGCTAAAAGTGATGAACATGGTTGGGAACAGCAAAAATCATCTATACTAACCTGAGGTTTCAATTCTTGTTGGAGTGAGTGTTAGGCCAGCCAGAAACTTAATGGAGAGATCCTAGAAATGAGATAAGCTCTTCAAACATCTCTGGCTGGATGGAAAACTACACAGGTGCTTGGAGGCAACTTGAGAGAGCTGAGGGAAAATCAATCCCAAGGAAGACCTAACTGATTGCAAATTTGAATACATTCCCAGACTACACACTTATCAAGCAGCAGAGGGTGGAAGTTTTATGGGCTTAAGATGTTTGAGTCCAGCCTCTACTCAAAGTATTGACTGACTCACTGAGCTTTGTAGACACAGGGGAAACCACTAAGAAGCCAGAGTAAAAAGTAAAAGTTAAAATTAAAAAAATCTGTCCAGAGACATCAGTGACTACACACCACAGGGGAGACAGATTTTATAGTTTAAGTCCAGGCAAGTTACAGAGGAAAAAAAAAGTCCTTAGAAAAATGAAACAGAGTTAGAATGTTACAATATATTATCTAAAGTGCCTAGTTTTCAACTAAAAATTATGAGACCTACAAGGAAACAGGAAAGTGTGATTAATATTCATGGAAAAAAGCAGTTAATAGAAACTGACTCTAACTGGGCCCAAAGACCTCAAAGCAGCTATTATAAATATGTCAAAAAATTAAAGGAAAGTAGGTTTAATTATTTTTAAAAACCTGGCAATGACAGTAAATAAGAAATCTCAATAGAGAAATGGAAATTATAAAAAAACACAAAAAACAAAAAGCAATCTAGCCTTGAAAAGTAAAGTAGCCAAATGAAAAATTCAGTATATGGGCTCAATAGAAGATGTGAGATGGTAGAAAAAAAAACCACAACTAATCCTGAAGATAGAAATTATCCAATTCAAAGAACAGAGATTAGACACGACATTGAAGAGCACAGCCTCAGAGACCTGTGAGATGATGTCAAGATATGTCTCCCCATGTCTGTAATGGGAGTCCTGGAGGAAGAGAAGAGAGAAAAAGAGGCAGAAAAATATTTGAAGAAACAATGGTCCCCAAACTCTCCACATCTGATGAAAACTGGTAATCTACAGATTCAAGCAGCTCAATAAACTCCAAGAAGGAGAAACACAAAAAGAAACACACCTAGTCACATCATAGTGTAACTGCTGAACAACAAAGACAAAGAGCAAGTCTGGAAAGCAGCAAGAGAAAAATGATTCATCACTTAAAGAGAAACAACAATGTGGATGGTGTCTGACTTATCAGAATATGATGGAGTCCAGAAGGCAGTGGTATGACAAGTTAAAATGCAGCAAGGAAAAAAGTAGTCTGATTCAAGAATTCTATATCCAACAAAACTATTTTACAAAAAATGAGAGTGAAACAAAGAAATTCCAAGATTAACAAAAATGGAGAGTATACCTGCCGTATAAGGAATATGAAAGGAAGCCCTTCAGGAGGAAAGAAAATGACAATAGACAGTAACTTGGATTCACTAGAAGGAATGAAGAGCACAAGAAATGATAAAGATGTGGGTCAATATAAAGGACTGTACATATGTTTTTTCTCTTTTCCTAATTTCTTTAAAAAGCATACTGTTGTATAAAGCAATAAATGTAAGACTCTGTTCAGTTTATAACATACACAGATTTAATCTATATGAAGACAGCATAAAAGATGGGGGAGGAAATGGAGCTATATTGCATTAAATTTGCTATATTTTATCAAAATTAAGTCAGTATTAACATGTAGATTATGGTGAGTTAATGATGCATAGTAATTCCTAGATAAAGGACTAACAAAAAAAAACTAAGAAAAGCTTAAAAATTAATAGAGGAATTAAAATAGTATACTAGAAAATATATATAACACAAAGGAGGGCCATAAAAAGAAACAGAATAAATAGAACATGAGACATATAGAAAACAAATTATAAAATGGCACACATAAGTCCAATTCATCAATAATGACATGAAAAGGCAGACATTGTCAGACTGGATAAAAAAGCAAGATCCTACTATGTGCTGTCTGTAAGAGATGCACATTTCTTTAAAGATGCAAAATTGGTTGAAAGTAAAGGGATAGGAAAGATACACCTTGCAAACAGTAGCCATAAGAAAGCTGGAGTGGCTATATTAATTTCAGACAAAATAGACTTTATGACAAAGAATATTACTAGAGACAATGAGGAATACATTTTAATAATAAAGTGTCAATATATCAAGAATGTATTTATAAATGATTATACACATAATGATAAAGCCTCAAAATGCATGAAGCAACAAGATAGAACTAACGGGAGAAATTGACAGTTCAGTAATTATAGTTGGAGATTTCAGTAGTCCTCTAAAAGTAATTAATAGAATTACTAGACAGAAAATCAGTAAGAATATCGAATAAAATCACTGTCACAACTTGACCTATCTGACATATATAGAATACATCCAACAATAGCAGAATATATATTCTTGCTGTGTGCGTCTCATCATTTTTGATTGAATACTGGACATTTTGTATAAAAGAAGAGTGGAGACTAAGGTGAATAGGATTTATGCCTGTAATTGGCTTGCCTCTTTTTCTTAGTGTTTCATGAGAGGGATTGAGCCAACCTAGCTTTTATTTGAGCTGATTTTAGGTCTTGTTGTTGCCATAATTACCGTTAGTGTATCACAGTCTTCAAGTCTCTCCAGTGGTGGACTGCTGCTGCCTTGTACTTGATGTGAACTCCAGGGTGCTGGAAGATTTCCCTCCCTTTTCCTGATGTACCCTCATCTTTAAGAAGTCCTAAATGCCTGTGCCACAAAGGGATCTCTTTCTATGCTCCTCGCCTTCCCACACTGTATACCACCTTTTCTCATTATTTGGTGGGAGGCTAAAGATGGAGGTGGAATAGGGGTTCTTAATTCTCTTGATTCAGCCTCACTTAGCCAGATCTTGGGCACTTGGATCTCAGGAGTGGGACGTTTTTACCATCCTTTTCCTACATATGGCAGCCAAGCTCTGCCCAGTATCTATGGGGAATCTGGGGTAGGAGAGAGTTCTCTGCTCCTCCCCCAGCGGTAGCTGATCTTTGCTTCGGGCTTCAACCCAGAAGCCTAGACCCTGGAGGGGAGGGGTCTCCTGCCCCTTCCCCAGCAACAGTAGCTACTGATTTACTCCTCCCACAGCAGCAGTGGACTTTTGCTTGAGATCATTTCTAGGTGGGACCGCAAGCCCAGTGGTAGATTTCTAGCCCCTGTTGCGCATGCACGGTTGGTGGTATGGTTGGGAGCGCTTCCTGACTCTGCCCTGCGAGTTTACCTTTGCCTGGGACTGGGGGATGGGGGGAGGGTTTTCTGTACCTCTGCAGGCCATGTTGGCTTCTATCCCTGCCCAAGGGCAAATAGTCTTTGCCTGGGCTCTGGGGTTGGGAGCACTCCCTGCCACTTCCCCAGGGTCCTACAGTCTTTGGCTCCCACTTCCAGAAGAGTCTCTCTTAAGAAGGGAAAGTAAGTGGGGCTTTGTGTGCTTGTGCACAGGGATCTGGGGTTGGGGGTGAAGGTCAGATGGGTTGGAAAGAGTTTGTGAGAGAGAGCAGACTTCCTTGTGTCAGCAGCAACCAGGGATCCAAACATCACTCTAGCCTACACTTGGCCTTTAATTCTTTAAACTTTTTATCAGTTTCCCTGCTTACCTGTTTTTCAAGATGGTCACCTCTTCATGGGGTACTTTGCTGCAGGGGAAACAGTTCCTGCATCTGGTCTCGCTTCAGAGGGGCCTGTCATCTGAAATTCAGTGCACCTGTTTGCCTTGCTGCCTCAGCTCTCTGATGGGCTCAAGGCAAATCATGATTTTATTAATCCTCCAGCTTTTTCTTGCTTTTAAGTGGAGAGTCATGTTCTTTTATGGCTTTCTACATCTAAGGGGAAGAGAAATAGGATCCTCTTTTAACTAGTCTCTCTCATTTCTGACCTTCTTCTAGGGTCTCCTGTTCACAAAAAGGTAGCGACCCCCCACCCTTTTGGAGGAAGATGTTGTTAGGTGTCTGTGCCCCTGGAAAGAAACGGGACCGTTTCAGATACCTTCTCTCTCTGTAAGAGTTGAGTGAAGAACTAAATCTTCTAAAGTTCATATTCTCAAGTTTAAAATTTAATCTTCCAATCCTGAATAGTTCAACAATGGCTTTTCAAAAGGGAGGTCATGAAAAAATGGGGGACATGGTTGGATATTTTCACTGGCTTTTGCTTTGAACAACTTTAGATTCTTAATAGTTGCTTAAATGTTACCACCTTGTATTATATAGAATGTATGTTTTTAAAATGTGACAACTTTTTGTATGAGTTAGATATATGCACTATAAGCATCTGGAAAAGAGGGGATGAAACAGCATTTGGAAGAGACTGACTTTGGCCCGTGGATGGAATTTTATTTGATCTTAATATCCAACGACTTTAAAAATGAAATGAAAAGTTTGTTTCCCACTTCTTAATTCTTTTGGCAAGACGTGATTAAAAGAAATCCAAGAAGAGTACATTGAGTGGGCTGATGTAATGTGAGATGCCAAGAAAGCTAATGACTTAAGAACGCAAAAAATAGGAATGTGTTTTAAGGTAGAGAAATTCAAATATTGAGAAAAATATCTTATTCATTTTGATGAGAGAGAAACTTTGGGGATTTTATTTCTCTTAATAAAGCATGGGGTAGCTTTCGAAACCTGCATTTCCTCTGCGAGGACAGCCTTGCTTAACAGATAAAGCAAGCAATTCACATGAACCTCTGACCCATTTGCAAAGCTTTAAATGTCTAGAGAAAAACGGGTAAACCAACAAGTAAACAAAAAACTCTCAAAACTAATGCTAAGAAGGAAATATTTGGTTTAAATGCCTGTAAGAATGATGGATGGCCTAGGCACCACCATGCAGGGTGGCATTTGTCGTTGCAAATGAGAAAATTTTATTCAAAACCAGCTTGCAAAAGTTCTCGCTCTTCAGTTTTTATGTGTGAGGTCAAGTCACATCTGCAGGGGACTCTACCTGGGTGACGACTATTTAAAGTTGAACTTTGCTACTTTACTTAGAGAACAAACACAATTTTCATGCAGGACCTTATTTTTAAAATTATATGTCTTCTTTACTCCCCGGGTTTTATGGAACCATCTAACACTCCTACCTATAAATTCAAAGATCCTCCTAGAATGGGATTCTTTTTGTGTGTATGTGACATGTAAAAGCTGTATGAAATTCAAATTTCAGGTCCATAAGCAAACTTTTGTTGGAACAGCCACCTCATCTGTTTCCATATCGTCTATGGCTGCTTTTGCACTTCAAATGGCAAAGTTGAGTAGTCACCGTAGAGGCCATGTGGCCTGCAAAACCTAAAATACTTACTCTGGTTCTTTCCAAAGTTTGCTGACCCTTACCAGAGATCAATGTGTCTCAACTTTAATGTATATACCAGTCACCCAGGGATCTTGTTAAAAAATAGGTTCTAACAATCTGGTAAGTGGTTAGTGAGAAGGCCTGGGAAAGAAACACAGTCTTCACCACCTTCCCTCCTGAAGACGATAGACTTTCCCTTCTCACTTCTTGTGGTTTCTGTTCTCTTATTGGTCACCTGCATCCAGAGGAATGCCGTTCTGCCAGACAGATCTAGGCTGAGTGCAGCCACAATGGAAAGAAGGGCAGCCGGCATGCTCTCCTCTGTCAGTCCAGCTAGTTGAGAGGACTGGTGTAGGGTGGGTGGAAGGGGGCAGTGTATGGAGGGAGCCATATCCTACCCTGAAATATGCCCCACTCGCTCAATATGGCATCCTCCCTGCTTCTCCCCTACCTGGCTTAAAATGTCCATCATTAAATTCACGGGTATAGAAGAGGATTCTTTTCAGTCTCTGTTTCAGTAACACAGGCTGTCATGGTGAGGAGAACTCCCAGTTCTCTTCCTCCCTCTCAGGCTTCTCTTTCACAGTCTTCTTTGCTTTATCCTTTTCCTCTATTCATTCAAGCTTCTGTCTTGTCCCTCTTCTCTTCTTACTCTGTATTCTCTTCCCAGGCAATGTCACTTGTTTCTATGGCTTCAATTACTATTTTTTCTTTCTTCCTTTTTGGTGAGGAAGATTGGTCCTGAGCTAACATCTGTTGCCAATCTTCCTCTTTTTGCTTGAGGAAGATTGTTGCTGAGCTAACATCCATGGCAATTTTCCTCTACTTTGTATGTGGGTTGGCGCAACAGCATGGCTTGGTGAGTGGTGTGTAGGTCTGCACCTGTGATCAGAACCCTTGAACAGGGGCTGCTGAAGTGGAGTGCACAAACTTAACCACTATGCCACCAGTCCAGCCACATCAAATGCTGCTTTTTTTTTTTTTTTTTTTGAGGAAGATTAGGCTTGAGCTAACATCTGTGCCCATCTTCCTCTACTTTATTTGTGGGACGCCTACCACAGCATGGCTTGACAAGTGGTGCATAAATCTGCACTGGGGATCCGAACTGGCGAATCCCAGGCCGCTGAAGTGAAACGTGCCACCTTAACCGGGGCACCACCGGGGCGGCCCCCGAATGCTATTTTTATATTGACAACTTCCAAAATATTAGTCTAGGCTTTCTTCTGAGTATTGGTTTACCTGCTTGAGATTTCCACTTGCTATATCGCACTCAGTTCAAATTTGATATTCTCCCAAATGAGTTCATCAGCTCAAGGCTGCTTCTCCTCCAGTCTTCTCTCTAATAGGAAATGATGAGCACCTCCCGCTCAGCGGTTCATGCCGGAGACCTGGGAGTCGGCTTTGCTTCTGCCTCTTCCTTAAACTCTATGACTTATTGTTATTACTACCTCCTAAATATCTCTGGAGTCCATCCCCTTCTTTCCTTTCTCACTGTCACCATTCTAATCTAAGGCAACGCCATTTATCACCTGCTCTTCTGCTCTGGTTTTCTATTGAATTCCCTATATCTAATTTTGCCACACTAAAATTGGTTGTCCTCCTAGTGGCCAGAGAAATCCGTTTAAAACAGAAACACCATCATATCTCACTTCCTCAGGATAAGGTCCAAACTCCTTACTATGGCCTGCGGGTCCTGCATACCCAGCTCCATCTGTCCAATGTCTCTGGCGTCTCTTGTTACTTATTCCCTTGCTTTCTCTGTTCCTGCCATATTAGATTTTTTTTCATTTTCTTTTTCAGCGAAGTGCTTTAAACATGATGCTGCTTATAATTCTCCTTCTACTCATCATAAAATGCCTTTTATTTCTAGTTTAAAATTTCACTTCCTCTGGGAAGCCTTTTCTGAGCCACCAGATGAGGCCAAATATTCTGAGTATGTGCTCCCATAGCATCCAGCACTTGTTCAGTGTCTCCCATTAGACTGAAAGCTCCGTGAGGTCAGGGACTGTGTCTGTTCCACCACTGTATCCTAAGCACCTAGCAGAATGCTTGCCATCAATGAATACCCATGAATAAAAAAAATACAGGCAACTGGTTTGATTTGGATACTAATGATGTGAAGGTTAAAGATTCGTAGAATAACTTGTAATATCATCACCCTGTAAATAATCCATTTGAATCACTAATACCACTCTGGCCCCCAGTAGGGCTTAAATGCTTCCCGTGAGTGCACTGTGTACACCAAGGTTGTGCAGAGAATTTCCTAGCAGGAGATAGGCTCCCTGCTTAGACATATGACATGTTCTGGGCTCAGAGGGAAGAACAGCATGATAAGAGAATTTCCGGATCCGTGTGCCTGTCACATTGTTGAGTGAATGGGTCTCCAGCTCTAGCCTCCCTTCTAAATGGGGCTTTGAGACAGCATTCATTCTCAGGCACAATTCTACTGCATAGACGTCCCCTTCAAGGATTTTTGGGATTCAGTTGTTCTTCCCAGGGATTAGAGACTTTGTCTCACAATGTCTCAGCTTCAATAATTCTTGCAATTCCCTTCTAATGGAATACAGTGCTACATCCACTATAAGGTGGCAATTCATCGAGAATTTGCTGTGATAGTAAATATTAATAATAATCCTATCTATTAATAATATCTAAGACTTATTGGATGATTGCCATGCTCCAGGAAGTGTTCTAATCACTTTACTCTTATTAACTCATGTAATTCTTATCCGACTACATAAGATACATACTATAATTAATCACATTTTCAGGTGAGGAAATTGTGGTTAAGTAGCTTTCCCAGGGCTTTTATGTAGAGGAGCCTGGATTTGAAAATTTTTTCGAGAAATAAGTGATTTTCCTGAGAGTTGGCTTACACTATGGAACAATGAGAGATCTACCAGCCTCTTTCTCCTATGTCACCCTCAGCCCACCTCCCCCTCCCAGGCTAGGCCAGTCTCTCCTTGTACTCTGAGCTCTTCATCTCTGTGCCATCCCTCCCTCCACACCCACATCTTGTAGTTCACAATCTGTGTTCCAGGGTGAAAATAGAATGCTCTGGCCCTGAAGCAGGCCAGATGGTCTAAGCATGGATTTGTTTTTGAAGGCTTTTAGCCCATTTAGAAGATTAACATGGATTTGCTGGAAGGGGAAGGGATTGAAGGCTTAGCACTTCAAGGGTTGAAGGGAGAAGCATTTATCCAGGAGAGTTGTGAGGATTCCCCAAAGTGGGAATGGAGACAGGTGGGAATCTTTGAGCACTTAGTGCCGTGGAGATGGGAGGAATGATGGCGTTATGGCAAGCCCACTGAGAGTGCAGGCAATGGTCCCAAAGGCCAAACTTGGCCTGGACCCCCCCCCCGCATTTAAATGAATTCTGGCTCAGGCCAGCAGCAGGTCACTGGTGACCACACAGGCTGAGGAATAGGCCCTTCTCTGTGACAGAACATCATATAAACCCTGGGTTGTTGAATGATACAAGGTGTGCAGAGAGAGACCTGAAAATTAACTGGTATATTTGTTTTCTGTCCCATCGTGGTGGGTTGGACCTGAAGTAGATACAGTTTGTTTGTACCTACACATTTACAATGAAGAAACGTGACAGTATTTGCACCTAGAGTGCCCTTGGAACAATTTGCCCTTGTTTCAGTAGGCCTCGGTTACTCCTGATCTTGAGGTTAGCCCAGATGACAATTTCAGCCTTGGTATAAAAGGTGACTAGCTGGCAATTGCTGAATAATCTTATATAACGAGAGAAGGAGATCTTGTAAAATCACCCTGGGAAAGCATTCTCTGAAGGATCAGACTTTTGGTAAAGCATTTCTATGTCTAGACTCTGGAGTTATTGCTGAAGGTAACACTATGTTTTCAAAGGCAGTAGTGACTAAATTTAGTTCAAAATAAGTGAGAAGATACAACCTTTGAATTTACCTGTAATACAACAGAATGTGATATGAACAACTGTGAAGTCTTATTTTCATTCAGCTTTATCCAGTCCACATGTAATTTCCTTCACTGAAAATGCTCCCAGTGTAATTTCCTGGTGTTGAAAAATCTGAGATCAACGATAACTGTACCTTTTAAAAGATGTCTAGAGGACAGTCAAGCATTCTTCAGTTTAGAACATTAAAAAAAGACGGTTTTTTCAGATGGAAAATGTAAATAATAGGTGGATTTTTTAAAAGATTATCTGAGATCTTTGTGTTTTATCAGTTGAAACTCTTCACGTGAATGTGAACTCTTTAACATATTTGTAAAGCATAATTTTCAAAGAGGTAAAATCATGATTCCCAGGCAAAAATAAAATAAACATGTGTCATTGATTTTATTTGATTCATTAATTAATGAAAGAACTAGTTAGATGTTCATACTGGTTGAAAGAACATTTAAGAAGCTAGGACATTTATAGGCAACCTAACAAAGAAATGTTAGGATGAGATTGCTGAGTTGGTTATAAAACTGTTTAATGTACAACAGGCCATAAATCTTTGGGGGTTATCTCTTCTATTGAACAGAAATCTACAAGTTAACTATGACTAGAACCTTTAATCAGTAGTGAACAGCACATTGTTGAATACAAGTCTTGGGTGGCCATTGCCCCCATATGATTCTGAAAGTGTGTGCTGTGTACATTTTTGCCTTAATATCAACTTTCAGATAAATTTTCTGACATATTGTTTCTAAAGGACTGTTTACTTAAGTTTATTTCTGTGACTACAGATCCTTTCTGTGACCTGAAGAGGTGATCCATCCGTGTATACTTTCCCTACAAGTTCCTGGTCTCCCCAGCTGGTCACACGGTTATGAGGGACAGGGAGGCGTTGTTGGCCAGAGAATAGGGCTAAGCTGATGGCAGAAGCCTTACTGTCAGACACCTTCCCAAATATTGCTGCTTCCCAAGGAGTTCTAGAATCTCATTTTACTAAACAGATGAATAATATAAGCACAGAGCCTCTAGCTTACTTTTGAATGAGTTTCCAGCTATTTCAGAGTGAGGAGCTAATGGAGTCATCACCAGAAGGCTTATGAGATAAACGTTCATTATATAGTTTAGGGGTCAGGAGCCCAGCTACTAGATTAAGAGAAATCAGAGTTCCACCACTGGTCTATCCCTTATGAATAGTCTCTTGACCATCTACTTAACCTCTCAAGGCCTCAGTCTTCTTATGTGGGTTATTGTGAAGGTTACGTAAGAGAATGAATGTTAAGGCTCACTCCAGTGCCTTGGACACAGTTATTGTTCAGCAATAAAAAATAAGTAATAAATTATGATTACTGATTGTAGGTCAGATACTATACTAGGTAGGTCTTGGGCATTTAGAGATGGCATGGTCCTACACTTGAAGATAAGTGCTCCCATCAGGGAGAGAGAGATTGAGATCTGTAATCAATAATTATGATACAAAGTGTTTCTTGCTGTTATAGAGGATCCATAAGGGCTCCGGGTGTGTAACACCGTGACAAAGCCATTAACTCTGCCTAGCAAGAGGGTGGTATATTGAAGGATGTACCAGGAGATGACCTTCAAGATGGGCTTTGAAGGAGTGAGAATAGGGACCTAAATCAGGAATCAGCAAACTTTTTCTGTAAAGGACCACATAGTATATATTTTAGGCTTTCTGGGCTATACACTTGTCTCTGTCATAACTTCTTATCCCTGCTCTTGCAGTGCAAAAGTAGCCATAGACAATACATAAACAAATGGGTGTGGCTGTGTTTCAATAAAACTTTATTTATAAAATCAGGCAGTGGCTGGATTTGGCCTGTGGGCTTTAGTTTGCCAACTCCTGGCCTAGTGGGTGAACTAAAAGGCACAGCTTATTTTCTGTAGGTTGAGTGATGGGGGTGGGGTGAAGTGTTTTGTGATCTGATGGTGAAGCTCTTGCAAAGGAAATTGATAGAAGGTGGGAGTAAAAATTTTCATGACCTTGATTTTAGGTGCAGCAGTTTCTGGCAATGCTTTTCTTGCCTCAAATAATCTTGGATTGTCAAGAGTGGAGCACAGCTGGGGCCCCACCACACTTGTTCACATGCATGAAAAGGCAGTACTCAAGAAGAAGTATCCTGGGGTCTGATGGAAGAAGGGCTTGTTATCCATGGGTCTGCTGGAGAGGCTGAATATTATTCAAGAGTTGAGAAGTGGATCAAAGGCCAGGAACTGGGAGAAAATAATCAAGCCTCAGAGCTGGGGTGGCCATTAGGAGGCCAAACCCACAGAAGTGTGCTGAAAACAGCAGCCAGAGGGGTGGTGGGGCAACTAGAGGCGTGGCCTGGAGAGACAAGTGCAAGATGGTGAATGCTGGGCTCAGTGCCTAACGAGGCTGTTCTTCAGGTGGATGTGGTACACTTTGCCTGGGGTTAGGGCCTAGATGGGATGTGATCATTGTTATGGTTCTAGTGTTTACCAATTTGGGATCCATAATTTATGTTCCAGAGGGATGGGGTCAGCAATTTATTTTATAAAATATGTAAGCCATCTTCACTAAGCATGGATAACCAGGTTATGAGTCTGGTGAGTTCCAGTATTAAGATACAATAGAAGGGGACACGTAGCTGGAAGAAAATACAAAAGAGACAAACAATTTTATGTGTCATGAAGAGTAAATTCAGCATTTTGAAAAATATCACATTTACAAAAGGAATAACCTAGGTAAAGGAGACCTTGAGGGTTTCACTTGCTTAACATAAGCCAACAATGCCATGCGGCTACTAATGTGATCTTTGTTTATCCCATGCACAGTGTCGGGATAGTGTTGAGATTATGGGAGGTCATAATTCTTCTGTAGCCTTGCACTGCTCAAGGCACATGTGGAAAATTTTATTTTTGGTTCTGGATACCACATCCTAAAAGATAAACACAGATGAAAATACGTCAAGAAGGGTGGCCAGGAAGGTGAAAACGTGTTAATGATGTGCTATAAGTTTGGTTGCCATATAATTTATTGTCCAAACTGGGATACGTTTGAGAGTGAAAGGGGGCTGTAAAGAAAAATTATCCAAAACTTGGAAATAAAGCAAGAGAATGATCATATGTCCTTTCAGCATCATACTGGATATTATTTATAAGGCCTGTTCAAGGATTATTTAATTCCCTAGAAGGGTATGTCTTTTTACTTTGCTCTTTACTATTTGATTAGAGCCCAGACACTGTGCAGTCTACTATTTGGACTTCTGTCTGGCAGAAAAGATAACCCCAAAGTTTATTCTTCAATTCTTCTCAGGATGCTAACCAGTTTTATATCTCAACTAGCAAACTTGTTCTAACATCTCTTTTCCTATTCCTCTACCATGTTATTTGTTCTCTCTTTAATTAATAATTTGAATAAATATTTGGCACACATTCACTCTATATTTGTTTGAAAGTCATATGTTAATTTTTTGAACTTTATACTTTGATAAGGTGTAATTATTATTCTTGGAAAACAAGGTTAAACCAGGATTATCCTGGGAAAACCAGACTGTATGATCACTCTAGGTATATGAAATGGTTGAAAGAATTCAGACTATTTATTCTGGAGAAGATAGGATGTTGGATGCTCAAAGGGGATTTGAGTGATAAAATGTTGTGTTGTATTTTGAAAACACTCAGAGAGGAAGATGCAGCTTGCGTATAGGTACCAGAAGAGGTAGGAAGACAGCTGGCAGCACATCGTAGATCTTTGGGTGCTGAAGCAGTCCAAGAGTGAGGCCCTAGCGCAGGCCTTCGATGAGTGGGTCTGTGGCAGTCCTTTTCTGTGATTCAGCTACTTGTCACTAGTAGAAGCTGAGACCTGAAGGATGATGTGACTGAGGAAACCAACTCTGCCAAAGATGCTCAGGGGGATTAGGCATCTTACCTATAATTGCACAGGTTGGAATTCAGACCTTGGTTTCTATACTTTCAGGCCATAGCTCATGCTATCATATTCCAGCTGAATTCTTTACATTTCAATCTTATGTGGTTGAGTTTTGGTAAGTGTGTCTGTCCTATGCCATGTATTGCATTTTACAGTCACCGAATTTTGTAAATGTATTTCCAAGCATTGATGCAGTCTATGTAGTTGACATCTTAATGACTAAATTTAATTAATCATACTGAGACATTATAATGTATCTACTCACTACAAGTAAGGAACATTTCTGGCTTTGTAAAAGAAATTGCTTATAAGAATATGAAATATTATTGTCACTAAAATACTAAAATACATGAATACAAGGATATTCGTATATTTATATTTGCACATACAGGTAGATGTAAAGGCATAGGTGTGTATACATATATTTAATTGCAGAACCTTCAGAACTGTCCAGATTTTAAATGAATGAGAAACCTAAAAAGAGTCCTTTAGCTAAAGGTGTTGTATATTAGTCTAAATCACTAAAACATGCCCAGAGAGATATACCGTTTCTTCTTATAACAGTCTTCTGGTTGACTTTAAGGAAAAACAATTAAAAATGGCTCAGTAAACCCTGAAAGGACTCCATTTTATGGATGAGTGCACCACTAAATAAGAAACTATTACCTGTGAAATAGTCTAATTGAATTTCTGATGGCATAGGTCAGCTTTATTGTTTTTCAAAAGAAACCTACATTTAAGATAGATTGGAGCTTCAAAATAGTTATTAAGCGCCAAAGTAATTTTGCTTTTTTGTAAAGTGGACGTAAAGCATTTGGAAAACTAATAAAATGTTTGTGAACTCAGACTAATAACAAAATACATTAAAATCTTTGAAATGATAGATTAGTAGAGTCTTCATTCACTTGTTCTATGACCAAGCAGAGATTCTGTCCTGAACCCTTTGCAGTACGTTCAACACCCTCCTGCTTTGTAAAGTATTGTCGGTTCACTTCAACTGCTGTCGCACTTCAGCTTCTCTCTTTGGTTACTCTGAGACGTAAAGGACATGAATTGCTTACACTATCAATTCTCAATCTTTTGTTTAACTGTTACCACTTTTCAGTGGAAAGTGAACTCATTGATAACAGAGAATTGGTGATGAACAAAATAATGAAAATGGTACAAAAATTCATGCATAGTAGATTTATTAAAGAGTTTGTTCCTTGATAGGATTTGAGGTGTATAAAATGAAAGTATCTGAAATTGGAGATGATTCTCTTGTAGAGAAAAAGAAAGGACTTGCATATTTGGATCAGTTTTCATTCCAGAAGAAAGACCCTCATCTCTTGCCAGCAGGTTGTGGACTGTGTTTTGTGAGTCACTAGTTTAAAGCAACAGAAATGAACCCAGCGTCAGACTTGTTCAGTACAGAAAAGAAATGACGGAAGGGAGATGGGAAGGCAGTTTGCTGTCCTAGAGGGATAGTGGCAGTTTCAGGGACACTAGGGAAAGCCCAGCATAAAGACTGCAAATGAACACAGTTAAAGATTTCGCTTTTAAGTACTGATGGGCCTTAATGGTTTTCTTTCTACCCTGTGATGACCTATCTATGCGTGTGTATCTGGGGGAGGAGGGGCGGGCACTGAGAGAAGGAAGGTGGAGAAGAGATGAGAAGATAAGGAATTTCCAGGGAGACAATCAGATCATTTGTCAATAATAATCATATTGTCCTCTCTTTTTAAAATTACTATTTATGCCTTTCATTTTTTTAACTATCTCATTTCAGAGGTAAATAACAGTAGAACGAGCATTTTTTTGTTTTTAATCCCTGATAAGGAAATGCCTCTGGGTTTTCACCATTAAGTGAAGAAAAAATTGCTTTTGTTTTAAAGTAAATATTCCTTATCAAATGAAGGAATTTTTGTTTACAGAATCATTTGATAATGGTTTCCTTTATCCATTCATCCATTGATGGACACTTAGGTTGTTTCTGTGTCTTGGTTATTGTAAATAATGCTGCAATCAACACCAACTTTATTTTAAATGACTGAATCCATATTTGTAAGAGACTGGGATAATTTTTCTTCATACCGTTTTGTCGGATTTTGCATCAGGAATTTGCTACTTTTGTGTGATTCATTCTGGATTTTTTCACTTTTTTGATGATCTGCAATAATTTATACAGTAAGAGCATTATCTGCTCTTTGAAGGATTAAAGAGCTTACCTATAAAATTGAGTCTAGTGTCTCTTTGTGGAGACAATTTCAGAACATCCTTTTAATATTTCTTTATTGTTATTGATATATTTTCTTGAGGCAATTTTGGTAATTTCTGCTTTTCTAAAACATTTTTCAGGTGAGTGAAAATTTTCAAATTTACCCTTTGCATCTGGACATAGACAAAGAAGAGACAGTTTAAGAGTCATCTACTAGGCCAGACCTAGACATGGAGTATATTACTTTTACCAGTTGGGTTTCAGTATTCTATTAGATTTTCTTTTGAACTTAATACTCAGTGCATTAATTATTATTACTGCTAATATTATAGAATATTTATAAATATTACTGTTACACTACACATGTTGTTCTGTAACGTGGCTTTTTTCTCCTCATTTAATATATTGTAGGCATCTTTGTTTGATAGTTCACATAGAGCATGATTTCTTGAACTCTGCACTATTGACATTTGGGGCCTGATAATTCTTTGTTGTGGGGGGCTGTGTTGTGATTGTAGGGTGTTTATCGGCATCCCTGGCTTCCACTCTAGATGTCAGTAGCATACTTGTCCCCAGTTGTGACAACCAAGTGTCTCCAGATAAACGGCTCCTGGAGGGAGGGGCAAAGTTGTTCCAGTTGAGAACGACTGACATAGAACTACTCCGTTCTTTTTTAAACAGCTGCATAGAACTTTATTTACAAACGTACTCTAATGAATAATCTACTGATGAAGGTTTAGTTTGTTTCCAATTTTCCACTATTACAAATATGTTGAGATTGATATTCTTTCATTCTTTTGTAAGTATTCTATGGGATAAATCCTAGTACTAGAATTGTGGAATAAAATGTATGCAAAATTTTCACTTTAACATTGCCAAATACCATCAAAAGTGGTTATCTCAATAAACAGTCTCATCAGCCAAGCATCACAGTGTTTTTTTCCTTATACTCTCTCCAAAATAAATTATTGATCTTTCCAATTTTAGTTAATCTTATTGTTTTAATTTGCATTTCTTCGCTTAATATATATTGATGGAACTTTGGTAACATTTTCTGTAATATATCTGTTGTGTCCTTTTCCCTCTTAATTTTGGGTTATTAAACCATTTATTATTTTGTTTAAATTTTTTTCTTTTGAGGAAGATTAGCCCTGAGCTAACGTCTGCTGCCAATCTTTCACTTTTTGCTGAGGAAGACTGGCCCTGAGCAAACATCTGTGCCCATCTTCCTCTACTTCCTATGTGGGACGCCTACCACAGCATGGCTTGCCAAGTGGTGCCATGTCCGCACCTGGGATTCAAACCTGTGAACCCCGGGCTGCCAAAGTGGAGTGTGCACACTTAACTGCTGCACCACCAGGCTGGCCCTCTAAACCATTTATTTTTGATTTGTAGGAATACTTTTTGTGAATATTAACATTCTCCTTTTATATGTTGAATTTTTTCCTAGGTCTGTTCGCTGCCTTTTATCTTTATTCATTGAATTTAGTTTTGCATAGATGATTTTAATTTTATGTGGTCAAATTGATGTCAATCCTTAATTAGTTCCCTGCCATGCCCAGAAAGACTACTCATGTCTTGAGATGGTTAAAATATTTAATCATTTTCTTCTAGCACTTTTCTGTTTTTATTATTTACATTTAAATCTTTGATCCCTCTGGAATTTATGCTACAACTTGTTATGTAAAAATCAGCTCAGTTTTTTCCGCAAGTGGTTATGGCATTTCCCCATGGTATTTATTTAATAGTTTGTCCTTTTCTTTCTATTCAAAATGCTACCCTTATCATATACTAAATTTCCAACTACCTATTGTCTTCCATTTATTTTTTTTTTGCATTTTGTTTTTCTCTGCTCTGGTTTATCTGTCATTATGATCTATTCTGCTTTTCATCTTCCAGAAAGCCATCAGCATTTCTGATAAAAACATTTCTTACTTTCGCTATTGCTATGATTTACCTTTGTTAGTATAGATTTATTGTCATTTTAACGAAATTTTTATGTGTATGTGTGTTTGTATGATTGGGAAGGAAGCCTCTAAATCAGAAATCTGGAATTTTAAAAAATTCCATTTTCTGACATGCTACCTTTCCTATACAAGAAAGTAACCAGGTTTTGTATATTATATATGTAACTGGCCACCTTTCTGATCTTTCTTTTTATTTCCACTGACTTTATCAGTTCGTATCCTTGTGGTTTAGGAGTTGCTTCCCATTAATTTAGTATCTTGATCTGCAGCCTCACCACTTTCTTCATCTCAGCAACATTTTCTTCTCAAGTTGCTTCTGCTGCATCTATTCTGCTGTACCTTTCTGGAAAAAACCCATATGTACATATAAATATATACCCATGCTTTGTATCTTCTATTCTCTTGTTATTTCTTTTATCTCTTTTTGTATTCTGCATTCTGGGTATACAGCAGACATTTATTGGAAAAAAATGTATATGCAGTAGTTATGCCAGCAGCTTTTCCAAAGCAGCAATTCATGCAAAGTCTTGACCATTTTTCATGATGAATAAAATCCTAAACATGTAAATAATTGGTTGCTGGGTAATTTGAAAATGTCAAAGTGGTACTGTTTTTTATCATTCTCTTATTTCTCTTCTCCATCATATTCACTTAAAAATAATTTATTGTTTCAATTATTCACTTTTAGTTTTCTCAAACGGAAGCCAAAAGGATATTTATTTATTAAATGGTCACTCACAGGGTTTTTCAGAAGAGGAAAATGGGGCAGAGTAGACCCATGTCTCTTCCAGTTCTACCACTACTTGGGTCTGTGTCAGACCAAACTCTGTGTTTATGAAGTACATTACTGAAGGGTTAGACGTATCTAACAGGGTATTTCATGGTAGGAAAGACAATAGTTGAAGTGTTGAATAGTCAAAGTTTCTTTTTATTGCACAAGGGAGGATATTTTCAGGATTTTTCCTTTCATATTCTCAGTATTCCCTCACATATTTCTGCCATTACCCATCTCGCTTCTCTTCTATGTGACCCTCTCCCGCAACACACATATTTCTCAGTTTAGCGACTTCAACCTCCATCAGGAAGCTTTTCCAGAGAAGCCTTTTTGCCTTGATGTTTTCTGGTGCTGCATTTAGCTGGATGGGCATAGGCTGAGTGTGGCTGTTCATCTCTCGGCCGTAGTGCAGAGGCCAGAGGTCACAGGCTCCAGCTCCAGGAGGGAGAGCAGGTGTAGTCTCCCTTTCTACTCCATTCTACTTCATCCCCTCTGTTACTGTACTAGTTAGAGTCAAGTTAGGCAAATAGCAAGACACCAAATATTTTAAGAGGAAAAAAGTACTGGGAATTGGTATTGGAGAGCTGAAAGGCAATAAAGGCTCAGTGAGGTGGTACAGAGATAGGAACGGCAGGAAGCTGCTGCCACCCCTATGGCAGGGGAAAATGGAAGAGCGTGAGGTTAATTGGACCCCGAAGGTTGGCAGTTGGGGCCCTGCAGAGCTGGGACCCAGAACTTGAAGAGGGGGAGCTGCCTGGCTGCTGGTGGTATCTCTGAGGGAGTGCAGTGAGGCCAGTTGTGGGAGTGTGGAGACAAAGCCGAAACTAGAACCAGCTGCTGCTACAGCCAACTGCTCCTGCTGCTGTAGAGAACCATTGCTGGGGTGATGCTGGTAGGAACCACAGGCAAACAGGAAGGAGAAAGCTCTTTGTCCCTCCTCCAGCTACACAGTCTCCCTCTAGTGACCTCTGTTGAAGAACCTAATGGAGCCGCTGGCACAGAATGTTTGTAGAGTCCCAGCCACAGCATCACAAAGCTGAGTAGAGAAGGGAGCGCTTGGAGGTGAGAAACAACAGTTAATACCCTGCACAGTGAAAGTCAGTGTGAGTCAGATGTGAAGTGGGCAAATGTGCAACGGTAAATATTTACATCCATCAGAGACACACAAGCTCATCCCACACCTCATGGAAATAATATTTTGGTGCAAGGATGGACAAACAGACCAACGGAACAGATAGTGTCCAGAAATAGATGTGTACATATACGGTTATGTGATGTGCCATAAAGGTGCCATTGCAATTCAGTGGAGAAAAGATCACTTTTCAATAAATGGTGCTGGAGAAAGTGGTATCTATTTGGAAAAAAAATGAGCTTGACTTTACCCCATACATAAAAATTAATTCAAGGTGGATCCTAGATCTGATTGTGAATGGTAAAACAATAAAGCTTCTAGAATACAACAAAGGAAAATAACTATGGAATAGGCAAGATTTCTTAAACAAGACACAAAAAGCACTAAGCCATAAAAGAAAAGAGAAAAAGATAAGTTGGACTTCATTAAAATTGAGAACCCTTGTTCATCAAAAGACGATTAACTTAGTGAGTGGGCAAGCCACAGAATGGGGGAAGATATTCATAATACATATCCATACCTGACAAAGGACTCATATCCAGTATGTATAGATATGGTAGTAAACACCTATAAATCAATAAGGATGAGATATAATAGCTCAATTTAAAACCACAATCAGAGAATAATACAAACCCAGTAGACTGGCTTATCGATGTATTGGTGAGCTTTTAGAGCAGCTGGAGCTGCTGATGGAGGTATGAATTGGTTCAACCACTTTGAAAACTGTTGGTATCTATTAACGCTAAAAATACTCCTTATCTTATGACCCAGCAATTCTACTTCCAAGTACATACAGGCATACCTTGAAGATATTGCAGATTCGGTTCCAGACCACCATAAAAAAGTGAATATCATGATAAAGAGACTCACATGAACTTTTTGGTTTCCAGTGCATATAAAAGTTATGTTTACACTATGCTGTAGTCTATTAAGTGTCCAATAGCATTATGTCTAAAAAAATGTACACACCTTAATTAAAGATATTTTATTGCTAAAAAATCCTAACAATCATGTGAACCTTCAGTGAGTAGCAATCTTTTTTGGTGGTGAGAGGTCTTGTAAAAAATGCAATATCTGAGAAGCACAATAAAGCAAAGCACAATAAAATGAGGGATGCCTGAATCCAAGAGAAATGAGTGCATATATCCACCGAAAGGCATATAAAAGATTGTTGTTTGCAGCTTTAGTCATAATAGCCCAAGACTGGAGACAGTACAATGTCCAACAACAGGAGAATGCAAAAATAAATTGTAGTGTATTCATAAAATGGAATACTGTGCAGCAATAAAAGGACTGATATATACGTAGCATGGGTAAATCTCAAAAGCATTCTGTCGAACAAGTAAAACCAGGCACAAAAGTGTACATGCTGTGTGATTTCCATACGTGAAGTTAAAGACAAGTAATATAACCGATAATGGTGAAAGTCAGAGTAGTGGTTATTGTTGAAGTGGATATTGCCCTGGGAAGAGGCACAAGGGGATTTTCTGGAGTGACGGAAATGTTCTGTACCTTGATCTGGGTGGTGGTTACATAGTTTGCACACATAAGTAAAAATTTATCTAGCTGTACAATTAAGAATGTAAGCTTTACAGTATATAAATCATACCTCAAAAAAGAAAAAAAAAAGGAGAAAGGAAAGAATATTTCTTTCGTTAGCATGTTCCGGGGTTAGTGCTCTGGGAGCAATAGATTCCCAGGCTTGTGCTGAGAAGTATTTGGCTCCTTTCTGTCCTGCTGAAGGCCTAGCATCACCCAAAACAAAACAAAACAAAACAAAACAGAAATCATAATGGCTATTAGGTTGGCTTTTTTGTGTCTAGTGAGGAGTGGCTTCAATTTCAAATTGAGTTCTTTTAATTTTAGGACTCTTTCTGAGACAGAGCCATGGAATAGGGAGTTTGTTCATCACGCCTTGGCATATATAGAAAGATGAAAAAGACTCCTCTACAAAGACTTCACAGTGCATGGAGAGGGACGTGCCCAGAGCGTTTTGGAAAGGCAGAGGGAGACAGGAAGCAGCACGTGGAACAGTGCTAAAGGGCACAGGTGAGCAGGCAGGTCACCTGTGCACCGAAGGCACTTGACAAGGATTAGCTTCTCTTATTCAAATCTTAGGGCTTTTGATAAAGCCAATAGCATCTTTAAGCAACTAGTGAAGAATTGTCAGGACCTATTTTCGTGTTGGACAGGTGTATATATGTGGGAGTATATGTGTGTGATACCTGCATGGTGTGTGTGTGTGGGTGTGTGTGTGCATGTGTGCACGGAGAAGAGAACTATCTTTGCATGAACCTGATGATCCTTTCCTATGAGAGAGCACTTGTGCTGGATTTCGAGGGGTGACAAATAGCCTGTTTGCATCCTCAACTCTTGTCAGCAAGGAGCCCAGAGAAGAGTCAAGGCCTTTTGTTGGAGAAGTCATGGGCATTCTGCCAGAGAAAGGTGGGCAATCTAGGGAAAAGGCGATTCTAACTGAAGGGTAATTAATGAAGCAACAGGACCGGAATGGCCATCATTTGGAAATGAGAGGGAAAGATCAAGGAGAGTGAATACAGACTAATGGTATAATGCTGACCCAAAGCTAAGTTTCTAGCATTGCCTGAATAATGCATAAACTTGTAATTAAGATTTAGGATGATGCCCTATGGGAAATGTTCCTTTGGGCCAGAAGAGTTCAATATTTCTTGTGGTCATTAAAGAAAAGATAATAAATCATCTTTTCATTCTCTTTTGGGAGTAGGAGAGTACTAACATAAACCACGAGAAAAGTGCTGAGGTATTTAGAAGGAAGAACCGAGGCTGCTGGGGTGGCACCAGGAGGATAGAAATCCCAGACTTGTAGGAGTCTTGATAGTCCCATCAGCTGAAATCTGTGGCAAAACCCAAAAGGGTTGTGACTTTTTGGTGTGGGTGTGGGGTGGGGAGAGAATTGACTTGGAGCTTTGAACTTTTAGGAGTCTTTCTTGTGAGAGGTTGGTCTAAACATTTTCTGGCCTACCAATCTATATCTGTTGAGCTTAGGAGAGACTGTTCCAGCTATCTCGATTGCATTTTGTGGCATAACTGTGTGTGACCCCTGGGTGGATGCCAATTCACAACAGTCAGGAAAGTGCAGGGTGAACTGCCAGAGTATTGGAGATTGGAGTCATGAGATTGAACTAGCTCGATTACCTCTTCTTATACACAAGGAATCAGGATAAATTGGCTAAAGTCACAGCCAGGTAGGGGTAAGGTGAGAACTCGAATGCAGATTTCCTGACTCAGCACCTAGGGTCCTGTCCGTTTGCATGATGTTGCACAGAGAGGTGATTCCCCCAGAGACACTGCTCAGTGTAGGAATCATCACCTTGTCATCAAAAGGCATTTGCTGGTGCCTCTTAGCTACTAATTGATGGTGATATTCTGCATGAATGGAGAATCCTAGACACCTTTTCTTTTTTTTAGGCTATAGATTTAGGGGGTAGAATTGTACTGATTTCAATAAGCTATGAGATATAGTTTTATTATTACTTATTAAGGAAGAGCATGGAAAGCTTTCCTCCCTTAGTTTTGTTTGTCTGAAAATATCTGTATATTACCCTCATTCTTTTCTGATGGTTTGGCTGCATTTAAAATTTTGGAATGATGGCTCTTTTCCCTCAGCACTTTGAAGATGTTATTGAATTATTTTCTTTTGTTGTTACTATTGAGAAGCCTGTTGTCAGTCTAATTAGTGTCCCTTTATAATTAATTAATCATTTTACTCTGGCCTTTTCACTTTTTGTCTTGGTTTCTGGTGGTTTCACTGTGAGGGTTTATGTAGAGATTTGGCTGTATTAATTCTTCATGAGACTCATTGTGATTTCTGAAATTAAGGTTTCACCTTTCACCAATTGTGAAAAATTCACAGATATTATTACTTCTTTCAATATTGCCTCTCACCTATTTCTTCCATTTTCTTCTCCCAATTTCTTAAAAGATATGTGTTGGAGCTTCTCATTCTGTCTTCTATTTCCCTTAACCTCACTTTCATGGTTTCCCTTTCTCTATCTATCTTGGTTTCATCCTTGATCATTTCTTCATGTCCGTCTTCCTTTTAACCAATTTTCTCTTCAGATTTCTAATGTGCTGCTCTGCCTAGGCATGGTGGTTATTCATTTCCTAGAGTTCCATTTGTGACTTCAACAAATATGTCTGTCCTTGTGTGGTGATGGTTGGAAGATTCTCTTCCTAATCCACTCTTTCCCGAGGGTGGATCCCTTTGAGGATCTCAGGTTTGTGTGGCGTCTGTTCCACCACCCTGCCTTGCCCAGGCCAAAGCTCATCTCTTTCTGGCTCTTAATATGCAAATTCTTCTACTACCACTCCCTCACCCTCCATTTCCTGGGATCATTGAAGCCTCAGTTCCCATTTACCCTTTCAGCTCCTATTGAATTTCATTTTTACAGTTTTCCTCTTCATTTTTGGAGTTTTCTCTTACTTTTCATTCCTTGGTCATGTATGTAAAGGGAATTTTGTTACCAAGCTCCTCTAGATGCTTTGCGTAGAAGGATTTTAAAGTTATTCAGACCAGGGTTTCTTAAATTTAATGTACATGCACATCACGTGGGAATCATGTTAAAATGCTGATTTTATTTCAGTAGGTCATGGTGAAAGTCTGCATTTCTCAACATCTCTCAGATGATACTAGGTGCTTCTGGTCTATGGACCACCCTCTGAGTAGCAGCATCCTGGATCACTTATTATCAAAAAAAAAAAAAAAAAAAATCCATGGAAACTTACCTCTTTTTCAAAGAAGTAAAGGACTAGGGGACAGAGAAAGGTTCTAATGGTTGTAATAGATTTATTTGGCGGTAAGTTATATTGTATGAAAAGTGGACAATGCTGAAGTCAGAGATTGGGGTGATGTATCCACAAGTCAAAGAACGCCAAAGATTTCCATCAAACTACTAGAAGCTAGGAGAGAAGCATGGAAAAGATTCTTTCTCACCACCCTTAGAGAGGTGGTTCTTGCTGACACCTTGATTTCAGACTTCCAGCCTCCAGAACTGTGCATCTAGTTTCTGTTTGTTCTAAATCACCTAGTTTGTGGTACTTTGATTTGGCAGCCCTAGCATACTGTCACAGATAGGTAGATGGGTAAACAGGAATGTAGATAAATAGGTAGGTAGGTAGATAGATGGATGGATGGATGGGTGAATGGTTGGATGAATAGGTAGATAGATCAATTGATTGGTCGATAGATCTAAGTTGGGTTAAACAAAGAAGAAAACAGGAGAGAGAAAGAAGTTGTAGCCCTGTTTTATAGACAAGAATGAATGCTATGGCTATATGGTTTGCTTTGAGCTATGGAGTTACTGTTTGCAAAGTCTGTCACAAGTCACCTGCTTTGAGTTGCTTAAATAGCAGAAAAACCATAGTGGCCCTAGGTACCAAAGGACATACTATATGATCTTATTTTCTTGAGGGGCACCTGTCTGGTGGTCTAGAAGTTCAGTTGGGCCCACTGGACATGCAGAGTGGCAGTTAGTGGCTGGATGTAGGAGCAGCAGACAGTTTCCATTTCTTCAGTGCTATTAGGAATTTGTTACTAAAACACACTGAACTGAGCTTGCACTGGTTCCAGTTGTTAGTGGGACCGAGCATTCACGTGCTGCCCTTTGGTGTGTGCTAGTGAGCGGAAACAGCCAATATTGATGTAGCACTGGGAAAGGGGTGGTTATGAGGATGCAAATTTACTTTTTTGCAAGTAGGTTGGCTATCGTGAAACTTGGACCTCATGAGGCCAGCAGCTTCTGGGTTTGGAATTGCTGCTTGCCTGTTGTGGAGGAAAGAGCAGTACTGGGAGTCTAGCTGTTATCTCTTGTCTAGCTTATAGAAATCTCTGGGGGCTTCTTGCAATTTCTAGAGATTTGGTTGTGTCTGCCTCAAGCAGAGAACTAACTTGCTTTGGGAAATTAAATAGAGAAAAACAGTCCAGGGTCTTCAGCACAAGTTTTCCACCTCATTTAAGTACTAAAATCCCCAATGCTGTGGGCTGAAATAGTCCCAAATCTCATTCATTCCTATGTTGTTCTTGTTCCAATTTAATTTTGGTCCAGATTCTGAATTTTGATTCTGTCCCCAAGTTCATGATTCCATTCTTGCCTTGCCCGTGGATTGATGTCTGTGTTTTTTGACTGAGGGTAGGACTCCTTACCCTCAGGGGACCAAGCCATCACCCTCTAGAGACTGGAGACCCAGCTGGCCTTGCCCTGTCTTTTGTGTAACTATGTCAAAATAGAAGATTCCATTAAGCGCCAAGGTAAGAAACGTGAAATTCCAAAGTGTGGTGCCAAATCGCCTTAGAGCAGATTTTCAAAGGAAATGTCATGAAATGGCTCCATGACTCTGGACTCCCTCTTCCACTTTAAGGGTTGAGAGAGTAGAAAAGGAAGGGATTGTACAGAGGTTTCTTTGAAGAGAATTATTGCTGTGAATACTCCTTTTTACCTGAAGCCCTGGGAGGGCAGCATCCACAGGTATGCTCAGAGAAATGGTGATGTGCTGGGCACTGCACTGAGGAACCACTGTAGACTGGACGTAACTCCAGCCTGGGAAGTCCAGATGGAAAGCAAGGTCGGCTCAGTGTTACTTTGGGATCAGCCTGCCCTCCCAGAGTTGTCAGGGCAAAGGATGTGTAAGTGTGTCTGAGGACCAGATGTGGGCCATGTGGGAGGGAGAGTTGGCTTGGGGTTTTCAACAGGCCTGCTAGAAGGCCAGAGAGACCAAAGCAGCAAGCTAGGCAGGGGGACATCTGATTACTGGGCCTAAGAAAGAAGTGACAAGGGTGTGGAAAATCAAGGATGGTGTGACCTGTAGGAGAGAGATTTCCATGATGGAATTTTTAGGGAGTCCATGGAAGTGTCCCATGAGTGTGAGAAAGAGTTAGTTTAAATATCTGCCAGGTCCAGAGAGCGCAAGGCTTGCTTAGACAGAACCAGCTCAAGTGAGACTTCCCCTACGACCTTCTGCCCGAGGTGTTACGAATGCTGGGGCACTTCCTGTTTCCCTGCTTTGTCTTCCACAGCTGCTCCCAGTGGCCACCAGCCTGCAGCCAGTCCCAGTGCAGGAGAGAAGATGGGGTGTTAAGCCGAGTTCATAATACTGATTAATGCGGTGGGCTGCATGGTCTAATTTCTCAATTGTGATTGAGTATGTGACTTAAACGGACTTAGGATTGTCTGTTATCTAAAAAATAAGAAAAGTTGTGGGTTTGCCCAAATCTTTGTCCAGGGGCCAGAGAAAAACTTTTCTCACTGAAAAGAATTTTTCAAGGATAGTGAGAGACTAAAGTTGAGTTTCGATTACTTTCAAATGGTGTGTGTCCCAATTCCTGGTTCCCTCAGTGAGGTGGTACTTCTTTCAGGGCAACACTAGGGAGAAATTCCCCCAAGACTTTAGAGGCATTCAATAGCCTTAAAAAGATTAAGCCTTTTCAAATAATGCTTATGGCGTTATCTATTACCCTCTGCTTCATAACAATTTTTAAAACACCAGTAAGTGATAATTGGGCACTGGATTTCTTTGGTAGCTCATGATGAGTGGTGGCATATAGGTCTCATCATGGGGGTGAGCACTGTTGTAGCCACACGGCACTGCAGTTGAAAGTGTGGTTCTCAAAGTGCATCCCCTGCACCAGCAGCATCAGCACCACCTGGAAACGTGTGACAAATGTAGATTATCAAGCCCCACCCAGAGCTACAAAATCAGAGACCCAGGGTCTACGCCCAGTAATCTGTTTTAATAGGCTCTCCTGAAGATTCTGATGCACGCTAAAGTTCCAGAACCAGTTGGCATAGAGGTTAAGTCTCCAGGCTTTGGTGTTAAATAGCTGCATCTTGAGTTTTCCCAGGAAGTCTCTATAAACATTTACCCAGATTCACATAGGCTCAGAATTTGGTGGATAAATGCTACAATTGTGATTAGAATAAACATAGAGACAGTTCTATTTTTACCAAAGACATTGTAATATCAGATAATAGTCCCTACCACATAATAGCAGAATCTCATTTCTCGTCTGTGTTTATCAATCATTTCCCAAAAGGTGCCTCACATGAGTCCACACAGCAGTTTGACACCTGTGGGCACCATGCCACATCTGCACTGCTTTCCTGCTCTTGCTCGAGCTCCCTCTGGCCCACAAAGTGCTGAGGCTGAGAGGAGGCCACCCATGCCACTGCCCATCAGGAGGACAGCTGGGTCTGTACTTGGGGATTAGCTCCTATCTTCAAAACCCATAATGCTGGATATTTTCAGAGGCAAGAAGGTCTTCCCAGCTCTGAGACACCTGTGTCCTTTGGGCCTTGAAGCAACTCTGCTGGTTTTGAGAATCTCACAGAAATATCATTAAGCAATATTCTATATTATAATCCTCAGTTTCCCAATAATAGGGGGGTCAAACTCAGAAGGCTGAAGAAAAATAGACAGCATATCGTCCTCTTCACTCTCCCCTGCAACTTTTTCTCATGTACTATCCCAATGGAAAACACTTTCCTTCTTTAATTACAAAGCCTGACATGCCTTTCACCAGGGAGTGATACATAGCATGTGTGTGTGTGTGTGTGTGTGTGTGTGTGTGTGTAAGGTGGAGGTGTCAGTACCAGCAGAAGACGTTGTGCCCTGTTCACACTGAAACCTACCCTGCACATGGTTTTACTTCTCTATGACTTGCTGGTCATTCTATAGAACACTGTAATCATATCAGGAGACAGAGGACACTTGAAAAAGACTGATCTGGGTCCTTCAAGCCAAACCAAATAGAGAGTTTGTAGAAATCTGAAAAAGAAAGACTTGCTTAATAAAATATCTCCAGACAAAAAGTATAACAACTCAAGTGTCCATCAACAGATGAATGGATTAACAAAATGTGCCATATACATACAATGGAATCTTATTTGGCCTTAAGAAGGAATGAAATTATGATATGTGCTACAACACAGATAAACCTTGAAAACATTACGCTAAATGAAAGAAGCCAGACAAAAAAGACAAATAGTATATGATTCCACTTATACGAGCTACCTGAAATAGATAAATTCATAGAGACAGAAAGTAGGAGACAGTTTATCAGGGGCTGAGGGGAGGGGGGAGGGGGGTTACTGTTTAATGGGTACGGAGTTTCTCTTTGGAAATGGATAGTGGTGATGGTTGCAGAGTATTGTGAGTTTACTTAATGCCACTGAATTGTACACTTAAAAATGGTTAAAATGGGCAGGCCCAGTGGTGTTGTGCTTAAGTTTGGTGCACTCTGCTTCAGCAGCCTGGATTTGTGGGTTCAGATCCTGAGCGCGGACCTACACCACTCATCAAGCCATGCTGTGTTAGCTCAGGGCCAATCTTCCTCACACACACCAAAAAGTTAAAATGGTAAATTTTGTGTCATGTATGTTTTACCACAATTAAACAGAAGAAAAAAATCCCCAAATATTCTAAGAGTGTATACATTCTAAAAGAGGGTAAACCATGAGATTGAAGGATGCTGATTTAGTTTTGCTAGAGTGTAAACTACTTGAGGACAGGAACATCATCTTGTGATTATAAGTGCCACAACAGCTATTAGAGTGCCTTAAACATAGCAAGACTCAATGAATCCCAGCTGAACTGAATTAGATGATGGCCCACAGGATTTTTCAATTGAATTTGTCGTTGGAGGAGAGGAATAAGTGGATCTCTTGATCAAATACTGGGAAATGCTTTTAAAGGCTTGTTTTCTTGGAACAGTTTGTATAGAACGGCCAGTGTTTGACTACAGGCTAGCTGCTTGAAAAGCTTGGGAAAGAGCCAGGCACAGCAATCAGAGAGCAGTGATAGGTTGAGAGGTGAGTGGTCAGAATTCAATCTGTGTGGCTCTGGCAACGGGATGTTCAAAGGTTAATAGCACAAAGATATTGGCTTTGAAAAAGAACATTCTTTGAAAGAATCCAAAAGGACACGGGAACAACCTTGATTGGAATTGATTGTACAGAATCTCTACTGTGTAAAAAGAGGAGACAAGTGGAAAGCACTTAAGATAGATAATATTCCTCTTTCACTGCACGAAAATACAAGTGACAAAAGCAGCCAATGTTTATAGCAGCTGAAACATTTATTCAAAAAGACTCCTTTCTTGGATTCTTCCCTTTGACACAAGTGGTATCTCTACGTGGGATGAAAAAAGAAAAAAGGTTTTTCTGGGTGGTTACACTCTTAGAGGAGTTCAGTGAAAGATCTAGATTTTGCTGCATAGACTGGAACTTTATTTTACAATTGGAATTTAATCAAATAATGTTTTATTTTGGATTGTTTCTTCCTAGTAATACATAAATTCTCACTTTATTAAAAATTCAAACAATGGCTGAAGTACATAGAGTTAAAATGAAAAGCATCTCCCCTTTCTAATTATTCCACTTCTTTTAACAGAGGGCTCCACCGGTGAGGTTTGGAGTGTATTCTTCCGGATGGTTCTCTTATATTTGCACGTATGTAAGTAAATATATACATAGCTTTTATTTTTATTAATTTTTGGATCAAACTTTCTTTTTCTGAAATCTGCTTTTTGTTGGTGTTTTTGAAAGCAGTGACATGACTGAAACAAAGGAGAAGACTAAGAACAGAGACCTTATGTAATCCACACAGCTAAAAACCGCTGTTTGTATAATAAGGAGTTGCCTGCATCACTTAGCTATTTAAAGGAACAAAACTCTGCAAGGTGATTTTCAAGCTATTCGTGTGAAGTGTGCAAGTTTATGTGGCCACATAGGAAAAGTTCCACTCACCCACCGCACATAAAAAAGTCTCACCACTGCAAAGTCACATCTTTCTGCTGACACACAAAAAGTACAGGCAACTTACTTGTTTTTCTTTGGTTGGTTGATACCTTAAGAAATTAACACCTTTTGCATATGTGTTAAATTTTGCATTTCCCTTCATCATCTGCTCATTAACGTGAGGAATCACAGCTAGATGAATTAATTATCCAAACTAGAACATGCATAATACTGTAGCCAGATATTTTGGAGATCTAAAACTTGGAGCAATTTAATTATCTACAGAATTCTCATTGAAGTCATAACCCTCAAATTAGAGCTTGACTGTATGTATGGTGTAGTGGTCAAGGAAGAGAGAAGGGACATTGCCTTCTGAATTGTTTTCCAGTTACCATGTTACAGGTTAAAAAACATTTTGTTAGTTTTATAGATATTTGGGTTTCACTTGTAAAACTCAAGCGCTTTAGGTTGTTGCTTGTTGTTTTCTTTGCAAAAAGCAATCTCTCTTTTTGAGTATTTGATCTATAGACAGCCAGAGGCTGCCGTGCCATCCTCTGCCGTGCCATCCTCTGCCGTGGGATGACTTCCTCAAGTCAAATCGTGGAGACTCTCTCCAGCTTCTATGCCTTCCTGCATGTCACTCCTCCCCAGGGTTCAAAGGGCTTATTGGGGGTGGGGTGGAGGCTCAAATGGATTTGGGGCCTCAATTCCTACTGGAACCTTTGGATTCTAGCAAACCATAGACCAGTCAGTGAATGTCACTTCTCTCACCTTCCATTTTCCTTCTTCCTATGATTCCAATATATGTTGTTGCCAACTGACAGTGCTCCATTTTCTTTTTAAATGTTTACTAATAACAATCTGTATGGTTATTATTATTATTATTTTTTTTGGTGAGGATGATTCACTCTGAGCTAACATCTGCTGCCAGTCTTCCTCATTTTTTGCCTGAGGAAGATTAGCCCTGAGCTAACATCTGAGCCAATCGTCCTCTATTTTGTATGTGGGTTGCCACCACAGCATGGCTTGAGGAGTGGTGTAGGTCCCCACCCGGGACCTGAACCTGCAAACTGGGGCTGCTGAAATGGAGTATGCAGGGCTCAACCGCTATGCCATGGGGCCAGCCCTCATGTATGCTTATTTTTAATTGTTTTAAAGACAGACCTTATCAACTAGCATTTACTAAATGACTCCCTCGTGTAGAACACTCAGCATTTATTTCCAATTCCTTCTGACCTGGGAGAAATGCTTACTTCATACCCTTAGCTTTGGACTTGAGCAGAAACCAGATAAGCAAAGATGTTCAGATGTGGCAGGAGACTGAGTGTTTTATGTTTTTTTTGTCGTTTAGGCAAAACCAGCTATCATCAACGGAGCTGATTCTTGATGAGCTGGTTTAAAGCACTCCAGGTTTAGGAGGCCAGATTGAGAGGCAGATCAAGCAAGCAAATATGCCTGTTAATGATCTGTGCATGTGGGGCTTTACGGCTTCCAAAACGTATCTACTGGCTTTAATTTTTGTAAGCTACAGTTTAAAGGATGACGGCAAAACCAACTTGGATGGCAAGAGATGAAGACTATATTAAACCAAGTAGGTTCTTAAATGTCTGAAAATGCAAATTACTGCTGCATTTGTTAATGAGGTTGCTATTTTTAAAGACACACACTAATATAGCCAATCTGTTTCATAGCACAAGGTGACTTTTATGTTATCGCATCTTCTCTGCTTTAGTTTTTTCTTTTTCTCACCTTCCACTTAAACATTTCTTTTTTCCCTCTTTTTCTTCTAAAAGGATCTACTCAGCTGCTGCAACTGGGTTAGGAAGTACAGATTAGGAAGTGTGGTTGGTTTTCCTAAACCGGTCATTTAGCAAGAGGTTTTAGGGATTTTCCAGTTGGATTCCTGGAGGTCAGCACCAGCCAACTTGATATTTGGAAAGATTCAGGTAAACAGGAGCACTGTGATGGGATTTAGGAGACTTCACAGTTTGGGTGAACTAAGCAAGTGATTTGATCTTTCTAGGCTGCACTCTTCATAGTCTGTAAAATGGGGGCTGGTAGAAGAGTAAATTGGCACAAGCCCTGTGGAGGTCAGTTCGAAATATCTGTCAAAATTACAAATGCATTTGTCTTTAGACCAATCCCAGTTCTGAGAATTTATCCTTCAGATTGTGAAATGACATGTGTAAAAAGATATTCATTGCTGCATTATTTCTAGTATTAGAAGTTTGGGAGCAACCCAATAGGGGCTTGGTGAAATAAATTTCGGTACATCTTATCTATACCACAGAATCTTATACTGCTGTATGAAAGAAAGAGGAAACTCTCCACTATCGACATGGAAAAGATGTCCAAGATATATTCTTAAATGAGAAAAGAAGAATGTATATAATGTGAAATCTTTTGTTTAAGACAACGGAAGAGGAACAAGAATATATATTAATCCTCAATCTTATTTGCACTGAGAAACTTTGGAAGGACACACAAGAAGCTAATTGAGAACCACACTCATCTACTCCCTCGCTCAGCCTGGACACTGAGAATGGAAGCCATACCTTGTGTCTACACTAACATGACTTTGCTTTTCCACTGTCTCCAATACCATTTCTTTCCTCTTCTGGGGCAGTTATGCCCAAGCAAATGGCTTGATTGTTCATTATAGGAGCTTCGCCAAAGACCCATCAACTCTTCATTGGAAAATGTCAACAATTTGTGCCTTAAGATTCTTCGAATCCCTTGGTATCAAAACCCTCATCTTGATGGTTCCATCAATCCTGGACTGTTGTACTGTGATTCCTGCCCAGTCCTAGTCAAGTACCTGCATTGAAAGACAAACCTTAAACCAAGCTTCCAATTCTCAATAAATTTTGACCTTACCTTACCCACTCTGAGACACTATGAAGCTTTGCAACATGATGCCCTCTCTTACTGCATGAAGCAATAAATTCAGCTTTGTCTTGTCAACAGTTGTGTTGGTGATATTGGGGGAACCAGCTTTGATAGAATAAAAAGTGGTTATCTGTGAGGGGCTGGTATATGTGTGTAAAGGAACTAGACAGATGATAGAAGCGGGGACAAGATAGTTCATTGGGTATTTTTATACTGTAACATCATGTAAATGCATTATCTACTTAAAAATTAAATCAAAGTAAATATTATTTTGAATAAATAAAAATATAAAATAAAATCAAGGGTTAATTATTAAATCACGAAATTTCCTTTCAATGCTGTGATTCCGCTATAATTTCCACTAAGAAATTGTCCACTAAGAAAATGATTTCTAAAATTGGTGTGATATTGAAGATGGCTGCTAGTTTATATACCTATTATAATGGGATAGCTTTCAAACACCCAGTCCATTGATCCACTGATGTTTTTAATGCTGATTTCAATTAACATTTGTCAGAGCTAAAAATACAAATTGTATCTAGAGCCCAGGTCTATTTTGACAGAACGATTTTCAACATTGTGACTTTTCAGCATAGGAGACTGTGGTTTTAATTGGAAGACCATTACTTTAAAAATTAATCTGCTCTTGCCCTTTAGCATACTTTATATCAAAAGAGGCCCATATTTTTGGAAGGTAATAATGATTATTATGATTAATGACTGGCAGAAAATCCAGGTGTCCCAGGGAGAATTGCATCTAACTGCAGAGGACTCCGAAGGCATTCTCAGAGCCTAAGGAGATTGGAGTTTAAAGGTCTATTGTTGAAGCTGAGGAGTTGAAGTAACATCCAGAAAAAAAAGAAAGAAAGAAAATAGGCAAAAAAAAAAAAGAAACAAATTTGTGAAAGCTGTGAGAATGAATAGCAAAACTGACTTTGGTATGTTTTTGTAGGATTATAGTTTGTTTTGTCTTTTTATTTTTCCTTTATATAATGTATGGCGGGAATGAGCTAGATTTTAAAAAAGAAGACGAAATAGAAGGGAAGTGGTACTCTGTGAGGAAATGCTATGGGTAGGCACTTTGGAAAAATAAACCTGAGTTTCCTTCTTTTCGTCGTCTATGGGCTAAACATAGGTACGATTAGGGGCTGGCCCGGTGGCGCAGCAGGTAAGTGCATACATTCTGCTTTGGCGGCCCAGGGTTCGCCGGTTCAGATCCTAGATGCAGACATGGCACTGCTTGGCAAGCCATGCTGTGGTAGGCATCCCACATATAAAGTAGAGGAAGATGGGCATGGATGTTAGCTCAGGGCCAGTCTTCCTTAGCAAAATGAGGAGGATTGGCAGCAGATGTTAGCTCAGGGCTAATCTTCCTCAACAAAAAAGAAGGTGAGATTAGGCACAGAGAACTGAAAACAAACCCTGGATCAGTTACATTTTATTCCTAAGTATCTACATTCTTTAGGCACCTCCTTTTTACTGTATTAAATCTGAATGTAGAAAGAAATTAATTTTCAAAGTATTGTAACATAGATTTTTCATTTGCATAATAATACCTTTTGTTTGAATGGCATTTACAATTTACTAGGGCTCTCAAATACATTCTTATTCCTGATATTATTAAGTCTTCTCTATGTATGGCACATTGAACAAAGAATATGTTCTTTCTTTCTCTCAATGGTGTCTTTTTCTTTCATTCAATTAATATTATTGGACACATCTTTCAGACACAAGGAGTTATCATATTTCTCATCACTCAACAGTAAACCCAATTACATATTCAAGAGAGATTTTTGAAACTGGTGTCCATCTGTTAAACATAACCTCACTTGGCTGCATCAACTTAATTCTTTGCTTACGAACCTTTCTCTTTGCTCATAATCATTTTATTTTTTCTCTGTAAATTGACAAAGACTGACATTTTTATATTGGCATATGGGATTGAAATTTCCAAAACTCGGGCATCAAATTTTCCTTTGTGGTTAGGGACGTGGTTGAATTGAAATTCTATTTATCCTGCCATTGATTCCGATGAAAACTTGGAGCACTGGGGCCCCAGATTTAGAGAAAAGAATGCCTGCTGTTAGTTGGGTCCGAGCACGCCCGGAGAACAGATGAGGCGGACTGCAGGGAGGGCACTGGCATGAAGGACTGAGGTGACTGACTTCCAGGGGAGAACTCTTCCTAAGGGTGAATTTGAAAACCACCCACAGTCTGTCCATCAGCTCTGTTTCCGCCCCATCCCCATGAATATATATCTGTGTCTTTGAAAAGAGGAGAGAGGTTGGTAAAAGCAGAGAAATCAGTACGTGGTCCAGATCACTATGTAGCTGTGTACCTTAGTGTACTTATGGGAAGTGATGGAAGTGCCCTGTAGACACCAGAGGTTTTGCATAATTAGGTGGCACTGCCAGGTGGCCACGGTGGTAGTGACTAAAAGCTGAAGCAGTGTTTATGGGCTACTTAATAGGACCTAATCTTGAGCCTTGGGAGACTTCTTGGTGTCTCCCAGAGAGAAATGTGAGAGGCCTGTGTTGGCAGATGAGAGCTTAGAGCAAAGCACTAATTAAGAGGGTTTATTGTCATGAAAAGAACATCCTTTAGATAACATCCATTTCTTAGATTGGGAGGTACTTTGGGCTAATTTATATTGGCCTGAAAACTGGAAAGATTTCTGAATAGGAATCCCTCACTACCTGGATTTGGTGAATGAGATGACCTCATTAATGTTAGCTTTAGTGCTTTGTTGTTGTTAGTGCCACTGAGTCAATTCTGACTTCCAGTTGAGTGGAACCCTGCTTGGACTATTTACACCATCCCCTCTCCTGCCAACAGTGGCACAGTTTTCAGCATCACAGCAACGTGCAGCCGCCACAGTATAACAACCGACAGATGGAGAAACGAACTCATGCTGCAGTGGTAAGAGCCTCGAACCTTAACCACTAGACCACCAGGGCTAGCTATCTCCAGTGCTAGGCCACCAAATTTTTAACTGTTTATCAGTCATTTCCAGGGAAGAATTGTAACTCATTCTCAGAGCGATTTCAGTGAAAGTAATAGTGAAATTCTAGGTAGTTACACAAGAGTAATGTGGTTTCTTAAGGGAACATTTAGAGGTAAATTGAATTCACCAGACCTAGAGTGCACTCTATATCCACAACACACGGGGTTCCCACTGTGGAGAGCTACAGTGAGCAATCATTAACGCTCTTTAGTGAGAGACACCGACTCTGGCTAACTTTAGCAAGAATATATACTGTAAATACTATTAAAATAGCTTCCAAACTTTTAAGATAGGAAGAACATAGGATCTCTTTATCACAGACCTTTCTCACTTCACAACTGAAGCTTTCAGCTATTAAAAAAAGGCGCCTAACTTTTGTATCCACGGGAAAAAGTATTCATAGCTCCAAATATTTGATGAATAAATGAATAGCTGTTGATCCCTGAGGGTCTCTTCCAATTTTGTGAGAAGTGAAATCATAATAAGAGGCTTATCTTTCTGACCTTCTTGTATAGAGTTGCTCTTCCTTGGAATGAAGGTTTTGTATCGGCTGATTTAGGTATTTCTGTGCTTGAAGCTAGGAGGTGTGCCAGATGACACTGAGATTTATCCTAGTACTGTAACTCTAGTATTTTCCTCAAAAAATCCGATTTTTGTGCACCCTTAATCCCCAGGGTCCATGCTTCCTGGTAGGGAGAGATTTGGAACTTTGGCTAATTTTTGGTTCCTTTAGTAATGTCTGACTATGGCTGGGAAAAATCCAGGTCAACTCTAACCTTTTTTATGCATTTACTTAAAAGTAATAGCAATATGGAAGCTGAGAATTTATTGTCAAATGCAAAATGGAAGGTTGGCCAGTGAAAGATTTATTTATTTATGGTCTTAGTATTTTTAATCTTGAGACCACCTTTTTTCCTTTCATTTATTCACTCATTCCTTCAACAAATATTAATTGAACATCTACTATGTGCCAAGAACTATGCTCTGTGTGTGTGCGTGTCTACTGGGGGGAGTGTGTACAGCTGGAAACAATGGAGACATGGTCTCTGCTCTCGTGGAGATTTCAGCCTAGCAAGTGCAGCAGTTAAGGACTTCTCTACCATTTACTAGAAGTGTCATCTCAGACAAGGCACCTAGTGTCGTCATGCCTCAATTTCTGCTAGTGTACAACAGATGAAATAATGCTCAACCAAGAGCTGGTAGGTGTATTAAATGAGCTAAAATATGTAAGGTTCTCAGCAAGGTGTCTGCCACAGGGAAAGCTCCATAAATGAGGGCACATACTTGTATTGCCCTTTTATGACTCTTTTGAACCACAACGAACTATAGGACAATAACATTATGAGTAAACCTGAAGATAAATTACTCTGGAAATATTACTAAAGCAGCCCCGTTCCCCAACCTTCCTCCTGCAGAAGATTGCCCCTTTGTGTTTGCTGAAACATCATGACAGCTGGGATGAGGGAATGAGGAATCACCTACACCCAAGACTTCTGCTCTGCCTTACTCCTTCGGTGATTGCCGGCTGCCTGCTGCATGGCTGAGGAATGGACAGCCACTCACCTGAAGGAGACGCCTCACTCACCCGGGTCTGTGGCTGCCATGTTCCTTTCCAGAGCCACCTGGTGGACAAAATCTCTCCATGCACATGGCGTGGTGCAGACTCTTGCAAAAGAATCTGAGGTATAAAATATGCATCTGACAATTCCTCCTGACTTTTCACCCCATCTCCCCCTCTTATACCCCCAAAATTGTGGGGTATAAAGAAAACTAATAGTCTTCAATTCAAAGAACTGGAAATCGGCTTGGGAGTCAGGAGAGAGAAGGCATATACCCCATGACAAGCAAGCATTAAATAACGATACTGTATATATTTAACAAGTATTGTTGCTAGGACACTGTGTTAGGTATTGGGATGGAGAGATACAAATATTTTCCACTCTCAAGGAGCTTATAGTTTAGAGGGGGAGACAGGAATAAAACTGCAGTCAAATAAAAAGGTCAATTCGTACGTACAGTAGCAAAAAGGTCAAATCTTTAGCGAATGACCATATTGGAGAGATCACAGGAGAGTACAGAATAAAAGCTAAATATGAAAGAGAGAAATAATTACTCTTACTTCAAGGGAGAGAGAGATTGCACTAAGCTGTAATAGGCAGGGGACGCTTGAGGTGGCCGCTGAAGGATAAACAGTTTAGATAGACAAAGGAGGGATGTTCTCCATGCTGGTGCCCTCAGCTTGATGTGGGAGGCAGAGCAGGCATGGGGAAGGAGGTAAGACGGTCTCCAGAGGAAGCCTGAAATGTGACTGAGATTGCTGTTGGGATGGGAGCCCTGGTCTTCTAGTCTTGGGCCTGCTATTAACTGCTCTGATGGTTTGGGTTAGTCTCCTCACTTCTCTGGGCCTCTCTTCCTTCCTGTAAAATGAGTGGGTTAGGCTAGGTGATCTGCAAATACCTTCTTGTGTTCACGTCCACGATTGTCTAATTTCCTCACTTGGAACACATGGATAATTCAAACAATAAAAATTTGAATGGGGCTCGTCAAAATTTGGAAAGTACGATTTCTTTCCATGCCAGAGAAAGCAACGTGGGAGAATCCATAATATCCTCTTAATGGTATCATGTTAGACGTTTCTTTGGACTAGGAAATTTCTTCTTAATCTCTTACAAATGTTTCACCAGTATGTCCTCCTACTCATTATGTGTTTCAGAAGGGACATTTCTCTCCCACATAGCACTTGCTCTTTGTTGTTGTTTTTATTTCCTAGGGAGCCAGTCATCAATTATGCTTCTCCACAGACTTGGAGGAACACCTCTGACTGGTGGTTTTATGGATTTGTCACTTTGGTGGCACTTTCTCAATCTGGTCTACACTGTGACAGAAACACTGTTCTTTAGATTTTTCAATGCAAAGACTTTCTTTCAGTTTTGAAAAGGTAATATATCATATACCAAAGACCACTGTAATCTGGCGATTGGCTTGGCTACTCATACAAAAATATATAGTGTTTTCAGTGATGGACCTGAAATTATAATTTTTGTAAAAGAATGAATTCTGTTCTTTTCTCAGAGCACTTTCCTTCAGTAGCATAAAAGACTGTCTACATAGAATCAACTAAAGTGAAGATCTGTCCATTGTACAGCTATTCTGATCTTTGTAGATAATTGAAATGCTCAAAAACAAAAGGCTGGGGGCTGACCTGGTGGTATAGAGGTTAGGTTTATGTGCTCCACTTTAGCGGCCTGGGGTTCGCCGCTTTGGATCCCGGGGGCAGATCTACACACCCCTCACCAAGCCATGCTGTGGCAGGTATCCTACATACAAAGTAGTGGAAAATGGGCACAGATGTTAGCTCAGGGCCAGTCTTCCTCAGCAAAAAAGAGGAGGATTTGCAGTGGATGTTTTATGGCGGATATTAGCTGAGAGCTACTCTTCCTCAAAAAAACCACAAAACCAAAGGGCTGAGCATCTTTCTGTAGTTTTATCACTAGAATATCCTGATTGGTTGCTTGCATTGATTAGATTCAACCGATAATGAGTAAAACTGTCCTTCTCTTGTTTTGTGCGGCAGTTATAAAGTGAGCCCCATGACTTATTTCTTTCTGCAGTTCAGAGGGAAGTGGGAGAAGGCTTCATTTACTTACTAATAAAAGGACTATCTTTTACCCCTGAGGTTTTCTTTCTCTTTCTCTCCTGCAGTTCTGCAAATCTGAGAACGGTGGTGCTGCTGCCCTATGCTTGCTTCCCTGTTGAAAATAACTGAGCTCAGGGCTTTCCCCTGCCTGGATCATTAACAACATTTGCAGCAAAGTCAAGGAAGAACAAAGCACTGTGTGACTCATGACTCAGGACACAAGCCAATGACTTCTAGCGCCAGAGGAGGACCCGCCAGCATCCTCCTGGCTCACGTGCCCAGTGTCCCACAAGGTTACCAGGTGCACTGGCTGGGACAGTGTCACTTCTACAGAGAAGCGTCAGATATTGGCCTCAGCTGTGGAGGCAGCACTGCTGGGCACAGACTCATAGTCGAATCTGAGAAGGCAAACCTGAGGCTCATTTAATTTATTTCAGAAAGCTCTCCAAGGTTCCCAAGAGCGCAAATCAGGTGAGGGAAAATCGGAATTAGCTCTCAAAGACAAGCACAAGGAGAGTAGAGCCTCACACGTGGGTGGATCATTAGGTTTCTGTATTCCCAAAGCCAAGGAGTAGAGAAGCTAGTAGGTATTTTGCACAGAGGCATTCCAAAGACAGACTACGGGCGCTCATGCCTGCCTCCTGTGAAGGCTAAATGTGCCTCGGGTGGCCCAAACTAGAGGGCAGTTTACCCATTTCTCCCCGCTCTGATGGCTCAGCATTGAATCTATGCACAGGGTGCACCAGGCTCTGAGCGTGCCTGGGTCCCCCTCCTCCTCCCTTCTAGGGTCTGAGGGAGGAGAAGTCCTTTCTGCCCCCAGTACCCAGAGCTGTCATTTCTGCTCCAGTTCTGTGAAACCTGGCCATCAGTAGGACAGGCGGCTGTGGCAACACCCTAGCCATCAGCCCCAGGGGCCTGTTTCTATTCACATCACGTTTCTCAGTGATCTTTGGAGGGTCTCTGCTTAAGCATGGAGACAGACAGCTTTGGCTACCTTCCACTTCCCATTAGCTTGTCTACAAGATACCATCCTTCGTTATGTGTCTCTGAACTGAGACAGTCAGTGCTGTTCTAGGGCTAAAATGATAATAAAAATTTCTGACAGCTTTGAAGGCAGACCCTCCCGCTAGCTTTAAATCACAGGCGCTGTTCTCTGCCTAGCTCTGCGGAGCAATAAAAAGGAAAAATACAAAAAGGCAGGCTGGGAAGAATCGTGCGCTCCTGCGTGTGGGCGGCATCGTCTAGGGAGTGTTTCCAGGGAACTCTGGCAGGAGGCTCCTTGTTCATGAAGGATTTCCCCGGCACTGCGCCGCGGCAGGATAACAGATGGGCTTCTCTCTACTGCAGGAGGGAAAATACCTTTTGTCTTCGCCAATGCCCTTCTCTGCAGGCCAGCAAATAGCAGAGCCGTGCAGCACCCTTTGTGCGCCCGGATGCAGACTCGATGTTAGGAAGCATCCGATTTTTCTCCGTAAGAATAGAAATCATTTCACGATGCTCTGCTCCTGAAAGCCGTCAGCCGTGATGAGTGCCCTGTCCTTGTTCAGAGGCTCAGCTTCTGGAACACACGAGCGAAAAGCCAAAGGCGTTTTCATTTTTAGAGATTGTCAGAAATATTCACAGGCTGTTTATGACCCACCTGCCCCCCCTTCCCTGAGGCTGCTGACCTCATTCTTTCTATCTTGAGGCTTGTACCATATGGGGACCCCAGAATCCCCAGGACAGGAGATTACAACTTGAAAGGGGTTCCCTTGTTAGAACCAGACTCTTAGCATTTAGAATGGAGGTTAAGAAAGACTCAGCCACAGCTGAAATTCTGCAAAGTAGCCTTCAGTTTTTATAATTTTATAATCGTCTTGAGTTGTTTTATTCGTGACCTCATACACAGTTTACTAAAAGACTAGACCAAACCAGAATTCGTCACTGAATTCTCACAACGAAGTTAGGTAGATATTATTAGTTTCCTGATTTTAGAGATGAGAAACTGAGACTCGGAAAGGCTAACGTCTTCTGAAAAGACCAAACCAAAGAGCCATTGGTTGGTGTGTTTCAGAAAACACAGACGCTGCTTTGTCTTCTGCCATGTTATGAACTTGGGGTGCGTGTTGCCTCTGCTCCCCCTTCATTTCAGCTCCTGTCAGCCTGGCATTGGGGGTGCATTTCCTTCTGGCGCTTGTGGCTCTTGATCCTCTGATGCTTCTGAGTGGATTCTAAGGAGGAGTTCCAGCTGAACTTGGTTGCTTTTAGTGCAGAATTTGGGCTTATATACATACAACGTTTCTAACAGCTCTCTCTTTCTGAGGGTTATAATCCTTTTATGGCTCTCTGCTTTTCTTCCTCCTCTTCCTCTTTGTTTTTCTTTCTCTACCTCCTGCTCCTTCTCTTTGTGTCCTTTTTTTTTGAGAACAAGGCACTATTTTCAATCCATCCCATGAGTTTGAAAACCAATAAAGGACTCAGATTTTATTGTTGTTCTTATTTCTGAGATAGATGTTTTGGAGAATCTGGCCCAAAACTGCAAGGCTGCTTGCTCTAACTTCCTGATTCTAGGGGTCTTCTAGTCTATGTGGAGAGCAGTTTGATCTTGAAACAGGTGATAAAAACAGCTTCCTGTGTAATCATTTGTTACCATGACCTTATGTGCTGGTGTTTTGTCAGTATTGGGTAAACTGCTACATTGTCTGTACTCTCCTATCCTGAATGCTTCTTGGTGGCAAGGATGGTCTCACTCGTTTTTGTCTCCTCTCTGGTGCCTAGAAGACATTTTGGGATTTCAGCTAATTTAATTTAATTCTTATATAAAAGTGTGTATGTGTCAGGTAGCTGGGGGAAATGACCTGTATACAACTGAGAAGGGCAAAACCTTTTCATTTATGGATTTCTAGCTACTAAACTATTGATTGGAAAAATTACCCTTTCCAGATACTTATAAATTAGATGTAGAATTGGATCTAGGGAATAATTCCAAGACTCTGTTGTTTCCACAATGCTGCCAGGCATATTTGGGGAACTTTTGAAAACTCCTGGAAACCTACTATCTTGTGAGAACAAATGTCCAGAAAAAATGTTTTACACATTTAAAACATTTTTCTTAACTCTCGTAAAGCCTGAATGGAAAACAATGTGTTTATCACAAAAATGTTTACTGGGGACTATGATAACAAAAGAATAATGACGTTAGTTTTCTGAGAGGAACAAATAAGAATTAGTTTTTGTGAAATTTTGTCGTTTGTTTGACATCTTTCGATGAAGTGGGGAGTTCTTACTTTTTTCCACCTTCTCTGGTGGGTGAGGTATTGAGGAGTATGAAGAGAGGTACAAACAATGATTCATTCTGTCCTGATTTTATTATTAAAATTTGTCCTTTACACAGCAGCAGGTCCCTCTCTAGGAAGATCTGTGTTGGTTGAGTGACCATACTGACACAGTATTGGAGCGAGGGTGTAAGATGTCAAGGGGGACGCTCAGGGACTTTCAGCTTCTTGTCAGATTGCTTTCAGAGTGTGGTAGGTTTAGGTAACTGCAGGAATTTTGATGACTGAAATTTGCAAGCTTGGTGCAAGAATTTAGTCACTTATTGCAATAGAGAGGATTTTAGAAGAATAAAGGAAAGGAGAGTGATGAAGTGTTTAGTAGAACTGAAGGAGGAGGAAAGCATTGTCTCAGGAGGAATGTTTCTTCAAATTTAATTGTTTTAGTGTGGTCATATTGGCTACAGGAGGAATTTTTTTAATGAAATTAAAAACTTTTTTTTAGTGAAAATTTCACTTTTTTTAAATGAAATTTTGTTGTGTGTTGTAAATTCTCTTTTCTACCACTCCCTCCCCTCCCGCCTCAGTCTAGTAAAGTTTGTGCTACTCATTAATGAAATTGGTTGTTTGGTTGAGAGTATGACAAAAGGCTGAGTGTGGCCTCATGGTGGGGCCATGAGCCAAGACTGCTCAGGGAACATGAGAAATATATGTATCTTCAAGGAAATCAGTTCTTTTAACCCCCTGACATGTGTCAGAGATCAGGAAAAAAACAACTTTTCTCTATTTGATGGACATATTGTTAGCTACTATTGAATTCTAGCAAGCATCCATTACTTGAACCCTCCAGAATATTCTTAATTTATCTAAACATTTTCACAGAAGATGTGGTAGGCTGAATAATGTTCCCCAAAGATATTAGGTCCTAACCCCTGGCCTCTGTAAATGCTACCTTCTATGGGAAAGGTGTCCTCGCAGATGTGATTAAGGATCTTTTTTTTTTTTTTTTAAAGATTGGCACCTGGGCTAACAACTGTTGCCATTCTTTTTTTTTTTTCCTGCTTTATCTCCCCAAACCCCCCCTGTACAGAGTTGTATATCTTAGCTGCAGGTCCTTCTAGTTGTGGGATGTGGGATGCCACCTCAACGTGGCCTGATGAGCGGTGCCATGTCCGTGCCCAGGATCCGAACCCTGGGCCGCCGCAGCGGAGCCTGCGAACTTAACCACTCGGCCACGGAGCCGGCCCCAAGTTAAGGATCTTGAGGTGGGGAGGTTATCCTGGATTATCTGGGTACGTCCTAAATGCCATCACTTATCCTTATAAGAGGGAGGCAGAGAGAGATACTACACAAACACAGAGGAGAAGGCATTATGGAGACAAGGCAGAGAGAAAGTTGATGATGCTGGCCTTAAAGATTGGAAAGATGTGGCCATAAGCCAAGGAATGCTAGCAGCCACCATAAGCTGAAAGAGGCAAGGAATGGATTCTCCCCTAAAGCCTCCAAGAGAAGCATAGTCCTGCTGTCACCTTAATTTTGGCCAGATTTGAGACTTCTGGCCTCTAGACCTATAAGAATAAATTTCTAGGGGGCCAGCCCCATGGCCAAGTGGTTAAGTTCACGTGCTCTGCTTCGGTGGCCTAGGGTTTTGCCAGTTCGGATCCTGGGTGTAGACATGGCACCACTTATCAGGCCATGCTGAGGCGGCATCCCACATAGCAGAGCCGGAAGGACCTACAATAGAACATACAACCATGTACTGGGGGGCTTTGGGAGAAGAAGAAGAAGAAGAAGAAGAAAGAAAAGAAGATTGACAACAGGTGTTAGCTCAGGTGCCAATCTTTCAAAATAAAAAGAGTACATTTCTGTTACTTTAAGCCACTAAATTAGTGATAATCGTCACTGCCACCAGACCTTGTATTTTGATGGTTGGCCTGAACTTAGTGATTTTTGACGATTTTTTATGTGTAAATGATACACAACTCAGCATAGTGTTAGTAATGTTAATTTGAAAAGTTTAAACATATGCTGTCCCACATAGTTTGGAACCTAAGGTGATTGCAAATGGCTTAGTTCAGTTCAATTTTTCGAAGAATTGATGTTAGTTGAAAGTGACTCCCCTGTGGAACCTAAAATCTATAAAGAAATAGGAGGAGAAAAACAATAAGGACTAACTGAAGGAGAGAACTCGAGGCTATACTACCTACCTGCTTGATACTTAATTGCAGTGGCAAACTAATAACTCTATTGTGTATTAATCAATACATGTCTCATTTTGGGCAAAGGTTTGTCAGAATTCTTGGTGGAAAGAGACATAATTACCAACAGCAACCTGCAATAGAGTAAATACTTAGTCTGCAATCAGATCCAGTTCAGTCCCAAATCACACTTACGTATTAATCACCTATAATTTATCAGACATTCTTCCATGCATGGAGGATACAAGATGGGTAACACATGGTTCCATTCTTCAGAAAATTAAAAGAGGGTCTCATATTATGTCAATGTTAAGTTCTAAAATCAGTGATAAAGGTGAAATAACACATGAGGTCAAAATCACTGTTGAGAATTCCCTAGGAAGGCACCATGTTTGAAGTCAATGTATCATCTCTCAGTCCAACACCACATGTTTTTCTTCCAGCGTTGAGTTAGGCAACCACTTGTTTAGTTAAGCATTTGAAGAAATATTTGGCTTACTTTAGGGACCGTATCATAACGTGATGCTTTTTAACATGAAGGTCATAGCTGATGAGTCTTGCAGGAATGGAGAGACTGGAAAAAGAGGCATAACGTGCCTCATGTTATATTTACTTCAAGGATGTGCTCACTGTGTGAATGATGGCTGGGATCTCCCTGCTATACGTAAATTGTAGTCTGTCTCTCTTTTTGTAAAGTATGTCTAGTGAATCTGAGTTAGGTGCTCAATGATGGGGTGACACTTTTTGCCATTTTATTCATTCATTCAACATTTACTAACAGCTAGTAAGGTAGAGTAGAAGGTATTACTGAGGAAGTGAAAATGGATAAGGTATGACTTCTGCTCTGAAGGAGATTACTGTCTTGTGGAGAGATAAAACATGTACATATTTTGGTATATTAGAAGGTTAATATTGTCAACAGAGTTCAGAAAAGGGAGATTATTTCTGGTGGGGGATACAGGAATGACTTCATGGGAGAGGTGGTATTTAGCTGGGTCTAATCTGAAGGGTAGGAGTTGAGGATATAAGGAAAAGTGGGAAAGAACTTTCTAGATAGATGTAAAGTGTGAGGAAGGCACAAAACACAAGTAAACTTCAGACTTTCATGGGAAATAATTTTAAGAGAGAATGAGATAGTCTACTTTCAACTGAAGCAGTAAAGGGGTAAGGGCTACATTTCCAGCTGAAACAACGAGTAAGTGGGACAAAATATATAAAACAATAGATCTCAAGGCATCAAACATCAGGAAAGTGATCCTTCAGAGATGGGAAACCAATGAAATGGTCCCTACAGTTATCTCAGATTAGTGCCTGGAGAGAGTTTCCAACCCTTAGTGCAGAGAGAGGTACCAGGCTGAGCCTAGCAGTCTTCCTAAGTTGGGGACATGGAACTATGCGTTCAGGGGGTGCTGAGAGGGATAAAGTTCTCAGGGAAGACTAACAGAAAGGAGAAACATGCACAGAGAAAAAACTCTGGAGCTCTGTAGAAATTCTCCTTAAGTATACAGTAGGGTACTAATCAGCACATGTGTATAAGGGAACTAACATGGCCAAGAAAGAACCAACCTAAAGATCCGAAGGAACAATATTAGGAGTCCACACTGGGGCAGGGCATAGTGCCTGTGCCCAACAGCCATACTGGAAAACCTCAGAAATCATGGCGCTTCGGGTCAAATACTCAGAAGGATCTTGCCCCAGTAATAGGGCAACATTAACTTTAGACTACATGTTGCTTTGGTTTTGCCAAACAAAGCTTAAATGTAAGATCCGAAAGGATCAAAAGGATCAAAATGCTACCAAGAAACTTAACTGTATCTCAGAATAAAACTCAAGAATATTTAGAGAAATACAAAAATATTTTCTTGTATATATCACCTCCTTCTCCATCCTCTGTCCATCTCAGAATGGTTCTAACTTCAATGGTTCTAGCTTCTAGCTTGGCTGCCTGACCCAAGGAAGCCCCAGATTGATATAAATGGCTTAATTTTAGAAATGGTAACACAGACCATTTCTGTGGTAGACACATTTCCTGGTTAATAGAATGGACTAACATTCTATTCGTTTGTTCTTGGCTTCTACTGCCCTGCAGAATTGTATAAAAAGTTGGCTCATGGAGGTGGTATACTCTGACAATGCTCCAGAAAAGGAACATTTAATTTAGTGATTTACTGGTACTGGGGATGGAGGATGCTCTGGTATAGCATCCTCATTTCCTTTTATTATTCCGAGCTTACAAGCGTGCAGACCATCTGTCTTCACAAGAAAAATTTAATGTAGGTGCCTGAACAATTATGAAGTAATGAAGATCTTATAAAAGAGCTATCAGTACCCACAGCAGTGGCAGTGCTTGTAAAACTAGAATGAGTATGAATCAACAAAGCCCGCAGATGTGTGCTCTTCCATCCTAAGAATGCTACTTAGCTAATTTACAGACTCGTTGGCAATTCGTTTCAAAAATATTGTGGAGGAGAGAGCAGTTGGAGATATTTTTAAGTAGAGTGGTTCTTGGCAGGTAGGTCCTAATAAATCTGACTCTGTTGACTGTGGGCACACATGAACAGATGCTGAGATGAAAAAAGAGAGGAGAAAGTGCAGAATAGTGGTTAGAGCACGGATAACTGGTAAGTCCAGCCTGGCTTTAAGTCCTTGCACTGTCATTTATGAACTGGCCAATTTGTTTAATCTGTTGAGGCTCAGTTTCCTCATCTGTAAAATGAAGACAATGGTATTTACCTCAGAGTATTGTTGTGAAGATTCAATGAGGTGCTGCAAATAAAGCACTTAGCTGGAGCCCTTTAATGTGTTATCTCATAAAAATTATTAAAGGAGAAATCATGTAAGCCCACCTTAGTTGATATTTTTGGATGGAATTACGGTAATGAAGAATAAAGGACTTCAAATAGTGTCTCATGTAGTTTTACTGATATTGCACAATTCAAATTCTCTTGGAACCTGGCTTTGTCACATGCACTATTATAGACAATGGTGGAAATGCCTTTCTTAAATCTTTGTTGCTTTGCTTTACAAATTTCATCTTAAAATGCATCGTACTGTTGAGTAGAGCAGGTATTTGGCCTATGGTGATAGCCTAGTAGAGGTCCAGGACCTCGGAGATGCTTCTCAGGGCTTGTCATTCAAGAGAAACATTGGCACGTGAGTAAGACAGTGCTTCATCACAGATGCCAGATTGATCTTTCGACAGTAATTCTGACCCAGATTAGAACTATGGGGAAGTGATAACATGAGATTTCTACTGAACAAACAAATCTGGATTACTGCCCCTACGAAGATTCAGAAGCTACACTTTCATGAAAGAGAAATGAAAAAACAAATAGGCCAGGGGACTTGGCATGTGGAATGGTATATAAAACAAGAGTTTTAAATGTCCTGTGGCATGGAAACAGGTACGTTTGATTTGGTTGGATCTCAATATGATTTTTGGAAGCTGATGTAAAACTCCTAAAAATTAGGTCAATTCACTACTTGATGTTCCTGGTTATACTCTCCTTCCTGTTTAATATGAAATGACATATCTGGAAGGTGACCTTTCTGCCTTTCCATATTTATAATTATAAAAGGTTCCAAGGTGCTCACTTTGGAATGGAATCAAAAGTGACTCCTTGGCACCTTGCTTCTAAAACTTTGCCTTGGCTGGAAAAGACTTCTGAGAAGAGCAATGAGACTATCTGGGAAATTAGAAAGGTTGGCTTGTGAGGACAAATGAAAAGGATCATATATTTATAAGCTTCTAACAAAAGATTTATAACTCCTCGAAGTGAGGGAGAGACGTGATTTATCGTGCCGAGAACCAAAGAGTGGAACTGTTCAGGAGGGCGTGCGGGTCAGCAGACCTGAGGCTAAGGACAAGAGCCTTGGGAACAACGAACCAGAGTAAGATGTGGACTTCAGGAAACGGCTTAGGTGGTAATGGGACAGGTTTGGCCAGATGGGGTTTGTCAGTTATTGAGGGATCATTTTGTCAGAAACAAGCAAGCAGGGTAGTAAGTCTAGGGAGCTGAGGACCAGAGACTAGGGGTCAGAGAGGTTTTGGGAGAGCAGCTCTGGACAGCAGGTGACACTGAAATGAAGTGCTGCTCGGAAAGCAGAGGCTATTGGTTTTCTGGGCCCTGTGTCCTACTTCCTGTTGGTCATGATGGTTCTGGGCCCATAGCTGTGGCTGGAAATGGGTCAGGGCCCTCAGAAGAACTTCACCCCTTATCCGGAGTGGGGCAGAGCCACATTCCTGCCATCAATGAGAATCCTGGAATTTATAAATGGCTCCTCCTCTGAGCCTAGGCTAAGGTGTAAGCGTTCAAGGTTGACTTTCGTGTGCTTTATCTAACTTGACACCAGTTGACCATTACTTAGGTCTGAAGTTTGGTGCTTGCAGGGAGGAGTGGAAAGTTTATGTATTTGTTTTGAGTCATGACTTCTATTCCTAATCTTATCTTGTCTGCGTATTATTCTTTAGGATTTCTGGTCCACACATGTCACTTATATTTTCCTATAGCTGTTATTGATTTTTAAAAAACACATTTTTTCCCCTAATTGCTAGGGATTTTAGAGACGAGACAAGTTATGTGCCATCTTGATCCAATCTGGCTTAGCTGTTTAAAAAGAATTTATTTGGAAATAATTTCAAACTTCAAAACTTAGAGAAATAGTATGAAGACTTTCAGTACAACCTTTACCCAATTCACTTAACATAAACATTTTGGCCCATTTGACCTATTTGCTCTATCATTTGCTCTCTCATATGTTATTTTTGGAATCACTTGAAAGTTGCATACAGTATAATTGTTTACCTTTAAATGCTTCAGTGTATATTTCCTAAGAATAAGACTGTTTTCATATTTAATCATGGTACAGTGAGCAACCTCGGTAAATTTAGCAGTGACGCGATACTTTTACCTAATCTGCCTTCTTACAGTCCACTTTTGCCAGTTCCCTTTGTAAGGCCTTTTATAGTATTTCTGTTCATGTGTATGTACTTCTCCCCTACACTGCAAGATCCAGTAAAGGATCAAGTATTATATTTAGTTGTCATATCCTTTTAGTTTCCCTAATCCAGAACAATTCCTCAATCTTTTTATAACATTGACATTTTTGAAGAAGCAGTCCCTTTCTACAGTAGAACATTTCCCATTTTGGGTTTGCGTATGATTTGTCATGACCAGTTTTAGTTTACGTGCCCCCAATGCGAATGCTATGTAAATGATATTGTGTCCTTCTCAGTATATGTCATCCAGAGACACACAATTTCCATTAGCCTCTCATTTATGATGATTTTTATGAGTGTTGCCTGATTTCCCCGTTGTAGAGATACTATTATTTTTCCTTGCTCCTAATAAGCAATCTGTGGTGAGGAATTTTAAGATCACGCAAATGCCCTGTTCCTCATCAAACTTTACTCCCTGTGCATCCGCTAGAATGTCTAAAGTAAAAAAGACTGACGATCCCGAGGATGTACAGCAACTGTAATTCTCCCATGTTACTGTGGAAATGCAAAATGGTGCAACCTCTTTGGAAACTATCTGGCAGTTTCTTATAAAGTTAAACATGCAGTTCCCATATGATCTAGAAATTTTGCTCTTAGTTATTTAATCAAGAGAAATGAAAGCGTATGTCCGTACAAAGACTCGTGCAAAAATGTATATGGCAGCTTTATTCATAATAGCCCCACACTGGAAACAATCCAAATGTGCATCAACAAATGACCACATATACAAATACTATCCATACCATGGAATACTATTCAGTAATAAAAAGGAACAACATGCAACAGAATGAATAAATCTCAAAAAACATTATGCTCCATGAAGGAATCCATGCAGAAAAGAATATATACTGTATGGTTCCATTTATGTGAAATTCTAGAAAAAGTAAAACTAATACCTAGTGAGAGAAAGCAGATCAGTGGTTGCCTGAGGCCAGAGGTGGGAGAGAGGCATTGACTGCGAAGGGGCACATGGGAATTTTTAAGGAGATGGAAAAGTTTTTAATCTTTACACAGGTGTAAAAATTTACCCAAACTTATCAAACCCTACAAATAATGAGTGCATTTTGCTATGTGTACATTTTGCCTCTATAAAGTAGGTAATTTTCCTCCTAGATTTTGCATCCATTTATGATTCTTTCCTGAAGCAATCCTTATTGTGATAGTTACAAAATCATGATTTGTTAACTCCAACATTCACTACGTGTTCACCACTCGGTACTTCGCATTCTTCTGTAAGCAAGTGTCCACCCTTCTCCCTATGTCTATCTGTCCTTGTTTGTTATCATTACAGACTCATGGACTCCCATTTTTGCCCCCAAAGGCTTATAATCTATTAATGCCTTTAATTATTTTTGTACTTAAATTGTCTCATATTTGTCCTGGGGTAGCCCTTTCAAGCTGACGCCTGTGTTCTTGTGACATGCCCCCTCATTCATTTTTGAGCACTTCCTTGCTTTCTGGCATAAGATGAGGTTCAAGGCTCATCTGTACCTTTTCTACCCCAGGCCTGGAATAGCCAATTCTCAAGAAATCCTGGTTCCTGTCAGTGGGGAATGATAATAGACACCAAGATCCGGTTACTAGATGTGCTGTTTACTCCTGGGTACATGTGCTTCTTGGCCTTTTCAGAGCTGTTTATTTTGCTTTCTACTGGAGTCACTCAAATGAAAGGAACAGAGATTAACTACTGGAACCCTCTCCAAGAGGGTGAGGAAGAAGTGTGAGAGGGAGAGGAGAGAAAACAATCCTTTTAAAAAACTAATGTTCTTACAAAAATAATACATTTATTCTTAAAACATGGAACATAGTTTGACAAAATTAAAAGAACTAGAAATCATCCAAAATCCAAACTTAAAGAAAGAATCACTTAATATTTGCATGTTCTAGACTTTTATTTAGCCCTCTTTGGTGTCACCATTTTGTACTCCTCATTTACTTTGTGGATTTTAATGTTTACTTTCTTGACCATGTTCCCATTGGATCCCTGTTGGTCACTGTACTTCTCAGGAAGGCAGCCACCTCTGTGGGGTGTGTATGTGTGAGTAAGTGCGTGCTTTGTGTTTGTGACTTAGGAAGGAGAACCAAATGAGTGGAAAATGGAGGTGGGATCCAGGGAAAGCAGGCTTTAGAATTCAATTTCCAAGTAAGGCGGGGCAAGGGCAGAATCTCTTTCTTGAATGATCGTTTATAATTTCACAAGCTTCTACATAGGGTTAGCATGGCAGCCTGGCCAAGGCTATATGAATACTAAAAAACGGTCTTCTGAGTTTCTTTTTATTACTGGAAGTATCCATTAATGAGTCCAATTTATGGTATCACTGTTGCTTAATCAGAATCCAGTGAGTTGTGGCCTGGCTGGAAGATCCTCAGGCAAGACCCTATTAGAACTCAATAACAAGGTACAGATGATCTTTCCTCACATTTTAGTGCATTTGTTACCCTGTAGATTCACGAGAATGTTGGCTTCCATAATGGGAAATAGACGAAACCCTGACACTTGAGTCATTTAATACTGAACTAAGAGAACCCAGGAGAATATCCCACAGGAAACATTGACAGGAGATGGGGAGGTCTTCTCCAGTCTAATTTCTGTTATTGAATAACAGGAAGACAGGGATGCCCATTAAGTGATTGGAATGGCTGTCTCAGCTTATGTTTCCTGTTGTGAAATCAAATTTACAGAATGGAAACTCCATTATAGTGTTTTCTTTGATTCATCTAACAGACACACTGAACATATTATAATGGAAACTCATCGTGATAATGCTAATGTTTTCTCTTTTTCTTCTCATTTTCTCCTGGTTCTTATTTTTTATTTTGCTGACAATGGCCTTTATTGGTTTTGCGAAAAGGATATAAACTTTACAAGAAATTCAAGTAACAAAGAAAAGGGAAAGGAGATGGAATCACTCAAGAGCCCATTTAGAAATAGCATTCTTAATATTTGGTGAACCCTATTCTACAGGTGTTTTAATTCATACATACAGATGTGATAGACAGAAATAATTTAGAAAGCTGAGATCATATGACACATGCTAGCAAATAAAATATATCAAAACTTCCCTTGACTTTCACTTGATTTTGAGAAAAAAGACATAAAATTAAACTGAAGGAATTGCTGAAATCCAGTAAGTACTTTTTCACTGTATGAGATTTTCTTTCCTAAACGATCTTCCTATAGTTAAGAAAAAGGATTTGGGAAAATTAAGACGTGCGTGTAGGTGCATGTCTGTGTGTATGCACGTGGTGTCTGCGATGTTGTATTTTATGCCTATTTTGCATGTTTATATGTGAGTGTATGGCTGTGCATGTTTGTGCCACTGTGTAAATGTGTTTCTTGTGCATGTGTGTGTGTGTTTGTAAAAATAAGTCTTTGGGGCCGGAATCCCTAAATTCTTGCATAAATTGAGAAGTCTATCTTGTGAGAGGACATCTTGGATTAAACCTTCTTTCCCTTGGAAATTTGTAGACCTCACTACACTTTCTTCCTGATTATTGCTATGGAGACATCTAGGAATAATCTGATTTTTTTCACTTTATATGACTTACTTTATTGATATAAATGTGTGTACACTTTTTATATACTTAAAGCTAAGTAACGTCTTCAATGTATGTTTCAGTGTTTGTCATTCAGTCTTTCCCCTAGCATGTGCTATAGCAACATCTGGTATAGCCTGTGGAGTTGTAGATTCAAATCTTTCTTGATCTGAGGAGAATTACTAACACACGTTTGATATGTCAGTATTGATTTTGGTAGATAGTCTTTGTCTCCTATTTCAGGAGTTTCCTTCTATTCCTATTTGATTTGGGGCTTTTGTTTGAAATGACTATTGGATTTTATAAAATTTTTTCTCCTTTAATTTGATGTTGTAGTGCATTATGGTCATGGATTTCCTACAGGAACTGTCTTTGCATTCTTCTAATAGAATACTTCTTTGTAATGGTATATTATTATTTCAATATGCTGCTGGATTTAATTTGCTAATATTTTATTTTGAATTTTTGTATCTATATTCACGAGTGAAATTTGCATACTTTGATCAATATTGGTATTAAGGTAACATTAACTTCATAAATAACTGTCCTTTCTTCCATTTTTACTATTATAGGAACTATTTGTTTTATTTTAACATGCCTACAAAGCCCACTTGGGGCAAGTGTCTTTTGAAAATGCAGATTTAAAAATTGCTTTTTCAATACCTACTATATTTATTGGACTCTTCAAATTTTCTGCTTCTTCTTAGATCATTTTTGGCACCTTCTGTTTTGCTAGAAGATCATCCATTTCCTGTGGCTTTTCAAAAACATCAATATAGAATTGCAGATGATGTTTTATGTCTTTTATAATATAAAAGACATACTTTACATCGTTCTTTTCATACCTACTATTGTTAATTGTTATTTTTTCATTGATCAGAGCTCCGGGGGTTGATCTATTTCACTTTCTTTTATAGAAGCAGCTTTTGTTTTATTTATTTATTCTTTCTATTATTTGTATTTTCTCTTTCGTTAAATTTAGCTTTTAAAAACTTAAAATTTCCTCTTACCTGTGTATACTTTCTTTTTGCTTATTTATTGCTACTATTTCTTTTTCTTTTTTCTATTTGTTCTAGTTGCTGGCTTGATTAATGAACACAAGTTATGCTTATGTTGGATCCAGGTGTCTTTGCAATACTTTCATTTTTTAATTCCATTTCTCTCTCAAATTCTGCCTGCTTGATTTTCATCCATTTATGTTAACTCATAATTTCTTCCTTGAACCATTGAATCTTTTCTTTGAGCTCTTTTTAAAGAATTACTAAACTTTCTTTAATTTCATTGAGGCTATACATGGCTATTACTCTGAACCCTTTTAGTGTTTCTTTTTGGCAATTCCGCTTTTAAGTGTGTTCTCTAATTGCTCATTGCTTATATTTTTTCCACCTCTCTCTTTCTTTCCAGATTTTTAATGTCTGTGTCCATCTTGGTTCCTTTCTGATTGTTATTTATTTCTGAGTTTGCCTGGCCTGGTGTAGAGAGTGTAGGGAGGGAGTGGGTTGGTGGAAAAGAGGAGGAAGAATGATCTGGATGGTCCTAAAAGTCCACTTTGGTTTTCTGTCTTAAATCTCTCCCCTTAAATCTGTTATTTCCTTTTTCTCAGAAGTCCTTTAGGTAATAGACTTTCTGAATCGTGATTTGGCAGCCCTGACTCCTGCCCCTCCTTTACCTGCCTTGCCTGTGGCATCTTCCTTGGCCAGGATGCTACATCGCAGGCAGAGAGGGGCCTGGCCACTGGATTCCTTCTTTAGACCCACCTCCTCTGCTTTTCTGTGTCATCAGAATGGATCTTTATAGGAACAGTCCCAGTTTCTTCAGGACACTGTGCATGTCCCTAAATCTCAGCAATCAATCACAGGATCGGTAGCAACACATGTGATGGCTGTAAACTCATTTTTGAGGAAATCGGTGTCCAGGCATGGGCTGGGCACTCTGCATGCCCCCTTATCTTAATCCAGACTTCACAGATTTTGGCTGGTGGGACACACAGTTTGTAGTTAGTGGTTCTGTGTATTTTCCCACTGAACTTTTCAGAGAACGGTGGAAAAAACAGCTGCATGGGCTTTCACTGTCTGCTGTATTTTCTTTCTAGTGGGAGTGCTGGAGAGAAAGGTAGCAGTGGGGAAAAGACAAAGGAGTTTGGAAAATCTACCAACCAGTTCATCAGTCCTCAAATTACTGAGAAATCTGTAGTCACTTTAGAATAGAGAGGAGAGGCAGACCATTTATCCTGGGAGAAAATGACTTATTGGAATTGATTTTGTTATGTTTTGAAATCTCAGAAAGCTATGGCCCAATTTATATTTATATTTTTTCAGTTAAGATCCTTCATATGGTCAAGGTTTTGTTTATTCATCTCTGGCATCAGCCTCATTGCTTCTGTTAGTGGAGATTTAGTGGGTGACTTGTGTGCTCTGTTTCAACATTAATAACCAAAAGTCCATATCTGTTTCCAGAGGTAAACAAGGTGATTCCTTCAACAGAGCAGCCTCAAGCAGCTGCCAAGCTGCAGGCGGAGTGAACACACAGCTGAGCCCTGAGATCAAGAGGGAGAGGGCTGTGCTCTTGTTTCTCAGCTCCAAATCCACCTGTGTACACCTGCTTTGTAAGACTGGGACTGGCACACTGCAAAACATCCTACTCTTTTGCCTGCTAGCTTTCAGTTGTAGGAGGCACTAGAGAGCCACTAGAAATCTAGAATAGGGAGAAGGGACACACTCTGTCCAGTTTGCTCCCTGTTCCTGCCACCAGTGCCCCTTCATCCTGATGGTTCATTCGGTTCAAGTCTCCAGCTTTTATTTCCACCTTCCAAGAACCAACCTCATCATGTCCTCTTGGGTGTAGTAGCACCAGCCAGGGAGCACCCCCTCCTTAGAGGTCTGAGTCCTAAGATGTAAACTTGGTATTGTGCATACACATATGACATATATTTTAAGCAAAGCTTATCATTGTTTTAGGTCAATGATTTATCTTAAGTAGTCATGAGTGGGGGACCCTAAAATAAGAAGAAAGAAATTAGTAAATATTAAGGGAGAAAGGGGAGGATTCTGATATGAAAATTCTTCTCTTTGGATGTTCTTCAGCTGGTTGTGGTACAAACACAATTAGCAAAATCTTTTAATATACTTTTTTGCATTGCTAGATTTCTAGAGTTATATTTGATTATACTATGATACAAATACAACATTGCAGATGAAGGTGAGCTCAACATATAGAATAAGAGGAAGAGAAAGATCTAGATTCAGAAACAAAATCCTCATAAAAACTAAAAATATGAAAAGCACCAGTAATTTAGCAGGCCAGCTCCTATGGGGGAAATACTTGACTAAGATGCTAGGGTCTGAGATCAAGGACTGTACCCTCTTTCCGGGAAGCATCTGGTGAGCAAAGCCCACCATTTTGTGGTGGAACACCGGCCATCCTGAAACCCACATCCATAATGCCAGATAGAAATAAATTGAGGTACTTAAGCCCCCAGGCCTTATGCACTTGGGAGTTTGACCATATTGTTGTTACTTTTTAAAAACATATTTTAAGCATTATTCTTTACAAGTCAATTCTTCTTTTCATCTCTCAATATATGTGAATACTGCAATTCCACAAACTTATACCTTGCTTAGTGCTTTTCTCTAATAACTGGGAAATATAGCTTTTATTCACAGTGAAATTTGTCAGATGGCAGTTTAAGGTTTTCACATAATTGGTGCATCTTTTCTTTCAGTATCTAGACTGCTGTTGTATTGAAGTGTTGTAACTTGGAAATTCTTTATTCTGGTACATATACAGAAACAAATACATCTATGGCCATTTGATGACTTTCCCAATTACCTTCCTTTGTTTTTTTTTTCTTAAGGTATGCTCTTTTGTTTTTTTGGTGAAGAAGATGGGCCTTGAGCTAACATCTGTTGCCAATCTTCCTCTTCTTTTTTTTCTTTTCTCTCCGAAGCCCCAGTGCATAGTTGTATATCCTAGTTGTAAGTCCTTCTAGTTCTATGTGGGACGCTGCCACAGCATGGCTTGGTGAGTAGTATGTAGGTCCGCACCCAAGATCTGAACCAGTGAATCCTGGGCCACCTAAGTGGAGCACGCAAACTTAACCACTATGCCACCAGGCCGGCCCTTCCTTTGTTAATACATTGTTATAATGGAACTTTCCTACAGGATGTAGTATTTACAGGATCCATTAGAATAATTTCAATTTTATTTCTTTGTAATCTCAACTTGGTGGGAGTGCTTTATAAAATGTTCACTTTTACAAAAAACATCCAAGTTCAATCTATGCTGATATAGAAAAAGGACCATCTGTGTTAGTTTCTTAGATCAACTTGAAGAGTACAGACTGACTGCCTTCATCTGGCAAACCAGGTTATTTGTGTGGCTTATTCAATGATGTCAATGTGTTGGCTAATTTCTATGTCCCACTCCATTTCAGAGCTTGAGGAGCTGATACCTCTATTTCTGTATATTGACTCATCTAAACAGCTCAGGCCATGTGATTACACTTGAAATTTCTGGAGGATATAGTTTGAATAATCCCTGTTTGTGGAGAATGTCTTGCTGATATGGATCTTTCTTTTCTTCTTTTTCTTTTTCCTTCCTTCCTTCCTTCCTTTCTTTCTCTTTCTCTCTCTCTCTCTTTCTTTTTTTTACTGAGGAAGATTTGCCCTGAGCTAACCTCTGTTTCCAATCTTCCTCTTTTTGTATGTGAGCCACTGCCACAGCATGGCCACTGATGGACGAGTGGTATAGGTCTGCACTTGGGAACCAAACCCGGGCCGCTGACGCAGAGTGTGCCGAAGTTAACCACTAGGCCACTGGGGCAGGCCTTGAATTTATTTCTTAGTTTATGCAACAAATATGGTGAGTTACTATCATGTGCCAGGCATTATGTTAGACTCTGGGCAATAGTCACAGTACAGATAAGACCCTTGTGCTCATGGAGCTAAAGTTCTAGTGGAGAAAGACAGAAAGCAAAGTAATCCAAAGCTGATTAAAAAGATTAATGATAATTGTAGTAAGTGCTTAGAAGGAAAATAAATAGGGTCATGTGATAATAATTGGTGTGTGAGTAAGAAGTGATCTGGGGAAGTCTCTCTAAAGAGGTGGTAATTGAACTGAGGCCTGGAAATAAGAAGGAATCAGTTAAGCTAAAAAACATTAAGGAAGAATGTTCTAGTGTAGGCTAAAGGAAGAGCAAGTACCAAGGTACTGAGGCAGGAAAGAGCTTAGGAAACTTGAATAACAGCAAGGACGTCAGAGACACGGAGCATGGGGAGCAAGTAGGAGCATGAGAGATAATAACCATTATGTAGAGACTTTTAGAAATTTACATTTTATTTGTAGTGCAATAAGATGCCAATAAAAGAGTTTAATGACTGGTGAATGACAAAATCTGATATATGGCAGCAGTTATGTTCCTAATCAAAGCAGAATTGTATAAAGTGGGTATTTGTCCTTTTTTTTCCCATAACCAAGGAACATAACTCTAAGTTAAGTTTCTATTCCCTAAAAACTGCTCAAGATTATTATTGTTTCACTTAAAGCTTAAAACTAGATTAGATGAGATCCTGGAAAACTGAGGACTGCAGATAATATATGAATTGTTTCTTCTCATTTCCTATCTTCTTTTCTAAAGAGAATGCATTCATTATAGAGCAGTCATTGCTAATGCTTAATAATCATGAATTGGATTGGGACCCCAAGCACTCATGTATTAGAAGCCTTGGAGGGCTCTAGAATAACCTAGTTTACCTCTGAGTTGAGTAGGTTGGAGTAGAGTGGGAAATGGCAAATTTGTCCTCTCATTGGCAGCTGTCCTGGGCTTAAAGTGGTCCCTTGACATAGCTGGTAGGATTTTGGATCAGGACATTATATCAATTCTCCCTTCCCTTCTTCCTTCATCCTTCGCCAACCTATACCCAGGCCTTGGAAACCCCTGAACTGATGCTGCAGTGAAGAATGTCATGCAATGAAGACATGGTCTTGTCACCAGTTTTCCAGGAATTCTATATATAAAAAGGAAGCTTATTTTACGTTTATTGTTGTCAGTACATAAATATGCCAACTGGGCATGAGGGTTAGGTTGTATTGGAGAGAGGTTGTATTAGGGAATTGGGGAAAGAAAGAGTGTGACCAATAGTCTACTACCTACCTTTGGCATTATAGAAGCATAGTGGCATTATGGAAACTTTAGTTATGGAGATAGTTTTCCATTATGAAAATAGTTTTGGGATTGTGGGAGGTTTTAGTTCTACTTGTTGACACTGGTAAGGAGGAACCCACAAGGTAAACATTTCCAATGTATTTAGGGGATGTAAAGAGACAAGCGTAGTACACTGGCTCTTTTAGAACAGAGTTTCTCAGACTAGAGACTGTTGACATTTGGGACCGTATAATTCTTTTTTGAGGGGTTAAGGTTGTCCTGTGCATTATAGGATGTTTAGCAACATGCTTGACCTGTAGCCATTAGATGCCAGTAGCATCCACTACAGTTGTGCTAACCCAAACTGCCTCCAGACATTGCCAAATGTCCTCTGGTGAGCAAAATCACAGCCTACGGAGAACTACTGTTTTACACCTTCAGCCAGGTTATCCTCAGGCGCAGTTCTTTCTCCTGTGCCCTGACTGTTTAGGCAATTACCCATGTTGGTGAATATCTAGACCTTTTCAACCTTTTTCATCAACCCCCTCCCTGTGCCCAGTAAACTTGGGAATTGTGAAATATGCCTGCACAAGTACCTGCAGTCATTCAATTTCTCCCTATTTAGTTTATTTTAAATGTTCAAAGACCTGACTTTGCTCTGATTATCAGCTAGAAGAACTTAGGAAAGAGTTCTCAGAAAGATGTTGAGTGTTATCTGTGGTAAACATGAGGTGAGAGCGATGATACCATCAAGAGAATGAGGCAGGGAAGAATCCTTTTTATCTTATCATATAGAGCTAACATTTGGTCATATAATCCCTCAGGATGAATAGAACCAAATTTTATTTTTGTAAACTTCAGTTCTATCAAAGGAGAGAAAGAGAAAACAACTTAAGGTGTGGTATTTTAAGGTTCTAAAATAATGTTAATAAAACTAACCTCAGTGTCCTAATTGTACAACAAAAATATCCATCTACGAATATATTTAGAAATCAATGGCATTCAACTGATGACCTTAAATGTGTGATTTGAGGATATTCTGGAATAGCGAAATGAGCAAAACATGATTCCGGCAAAACGTGATTTGGGCACTTAGTAGCTGGGTGACCTTGGACCTTCATTCTTCAATTTTGGCAAAAATGTTATTTATTACGTATACATATGCATAATGCCATCAATTCGGTTAACAATCCTTTAAAGGCCTTTAGTGGAGGTCGTATATGTGATGTCATTTCATAGCTCTTGAAAATGTAGTAAGACAGAGAGAAATATACCATCTCTGTATTTCAGGAGGAGGCATTTAAGGATTTAGTGTCTCATTGACTTGACCAAACTCAAACATTGGTAATATTGTAGACTCAAGTCTTATTGGATCAACTCAGTCAGATGAAACTTCAGTTTTACAACTAATTTTTTAACTTAGTTATCCTAATAGCTGTATGGATTTAACTGCTAAGCAATCCCAGTGAGAGATTTAAATATTTGCTAGTTTCAAGAAGAGGGGAGCCCCGAGGTACCTGGAGATGCCAGCTACTGTAGATCATGGTCTCCATGAGAGAGTTTGATATTATGCAAAGGAAATGTAAATATAAAACTACCCCCTTCAGAAGCCATGGGATCTAAAGCGATCCCTGAGGGAAGGAGCATGAAGAGCTGGGAAGGAGCATGAGGAGCTGGAGAGTGTCCAAGGCCCAGCTCATGCAACAGAGCTCAGGGAAGAAGAGCTGTGGAGCCTGAGAGAGTGTGGAGAGAACACAGAAGATTTTATTTCTTATTTTGTAATTTCGAAGTTTATGTGTTTAAAAAAATCTGTTTATGTTTTATTAGTTAAATATGGTCACCTCATTTTATAAAATGCTGGAGTGATTTAATTAAGCCCCTGGTCTCCAATGTCTAATTGTGGAAGAAGCTTAAATTATAGACGTTGATTATAGGAGAAACTAGCAGCTAGAGTCAGCGACCTAGGATGTAATTATATGTCCAGGATATTCCCTAATATCAATGAATGGAAACATGGTGTCTGTGAGATGCATTCAACTTTGTTAACAGGGAAAATGTCCCTTGTTATAAATGTAGATCTAAGTGCCATAGCATGAAATAAGTAAAGCTTGCCCCAGAGCTGCAGTGACTACAAGGGTCACACACCCCCAGGGATCCACACTGTGGTCCTAAATATTAAGTTACTGATGGGATAATCTCCACAGTTTTTTTTTTTTTTTTAAAGTTTTCATACTGCTTTGCTGGTAGAATATTTCTTTTTTCTTGGAAAGATTCACCCTGAGCTAGCATCTGTTGCCAATCTTCCTCTTTTTTTTTCCTCCTCAAAGTCGCAGTACATAGTTGTATATTCTAGTTCTAAGTCCTTCTAGTTCTTCTATGTGAGCCACCACCACAGCACGGCTACTGACAGACAAGTGGTGTAGTTCTGCGCCCAGGAGCCCAACACGGCCTGCCAAAGTGGATTGTGCAGAACTTTAACCACTAGGCCATCAGGGCTCCTCCTCCATAGTTTTTAAAGCAGACTCCCATATACCTGGAGAACTATTTAGACACAAGACAATCAGACTCATGATATAGTACTTCACTGACAATATTTTAAATTCCAAGGTGCAGAGGCTTCCCTTGGGCATAGTACCCAGGAAGACTCAATGACAAGATTCTCTTCCGGAGGCAAAGGGAAGTTCAAGGTGGGCTGATATGTTAAGTCTCCTCTTTCCTCTTTACATGTGAATACTTGAAACATAAATCAGATACAAAGCAGCCAGTGCTGGGCCCCTGCTGCTCCCTCCTTCTCACAGTTTCTCCTTTGCTGTGCCCAGTTCTGCTGGGAGAAGAGGGCAGCTTGCCTACTTCCTCCTCTGGGGTTTCATTTAGCATCACTCCTTCTCTCAATGCTCCCTGGAGATCATAATACTCTTGGGGATTCAAAGTAGCTCAAAAACCTTCTTTAAGCCTATTCTGCTTTTTTTCACCAGGACCCAGACAACCTCTAGTTGTCAAGCTGGCCAGTGCTTTGCTCTGTCATCCTCCTCTCATAATGCCTTCTGGCTTCCCTGTTTCTTCTCTTATTTTAATCTCCTGTCAAAACTCGGGTCTGCCACTCAATTCCTCTCTAACTTATTCTGTCAGTAAGCTTTTCTCTTCTACAGAATGGATGAAATCTAATTTGTGTCTGAATGCAGACCTTGTAGGACATGTATTTTAAGGAAGTTCCTCCCCTCTTTCATAAACCAGACCCTGGAAAATCAATTATCTATATATACTCTGCTCTCTATTTACAGCCTGAACCAATATGAACAAATATGCTGTATCATAATTGTTTTCAAGAAAATGATATATCAGTAGCTTGGTGGAATACTTTTTTCCATCCTGTCAGTTCAATCTTCTGATGAAGGTTTGCGTTTATTTTTCCCGAACTGTTATCTACAGATTTAATTACAAGTGAATCTTGTATCATTTTCTTCCTCCTTGCTTGTGGGAGAATGATGTTTGCTGTCTGCAACAATAAAACAACAGGGAAATTCTTCTCTGCTTTGAACAGTAGCAAGATTAGGAAAGGAATCCACATGCTTCCCAAATCTCAGGAAAAAGAAAGAGGCAAATTTTACCAGACCAAGCTTTTATATCAACGTCGGTACAGTATTCATTAGAAAGAGGATTTTTTACTAGTATTTTTGAAGTTATTTTCTGCTTCACATAATGTGAAGGAACATATCATGTACTCAGGAGCCTGGCCTCTTTCTCCTCAGGCTTTATAAGCGATGCTAGCTGCTTTTATAGTGATCTTAACAACATTTCCTAATATGTCAAATATTAGGCAATGTTGGAAATTAGCAATAGAGAGACTATTTTTGGCTTAACCTTTCTGGCCATACAGTAGAAAGAGCGAAACATCAAGAGGATGGGAAATGGAGTCTCTTCTTCCATCTGTCACTAAAATACTGTGTGACCTTGTAATACATGACAATCTCTTTAAAGCACAGGTTTCATGTATGTATGAAATTCAAAATTCCTAAGAATTCAAAATTGCTGTGACATTTGGAAGAGTTAAATTCATTCTTCAGATCGCTTACAGAGGATCTCTTGTTCAGTAGAAGACTTCAAAACCTCTACCTTCAAATAAAAATGGCATTCTCAATATACATTCTGCCCAAGTTTTGGGGAAGCCCTTCCCCTGTGTCAGACTGCTCAGGTTCTTTAAATCTCATTGAGAACAAACTTTATCTATTTATTTCTTAGGAAGTGCCCTATCTAAACAATACTTAAATATTACCTCCTTGCTTTCAGCCTCTGTCTCCAGTGGAAAGTTTTAATAGTCTCAGCCTGCAGCCGAGCCTCTACAGGGACGCCTGATCATGGATCCTGGTATCTTTTTGTGATATTTTCTGGGCATCAGAAGGCAGGGTTGGTGGTTTAAAGTTGAAATCTATTCCCCTTCCCTCGGGCTCAAACCCATTAGACAAGACCATCCAAAGCAGTCTTATTCACAAGCGAAGGAATTCACCCCTTCCTAAATAAAGTACGGGGGAAAAACTTTTACTAGGGCAATATCTTCAAATCTTTTTTTCTCACATACTCACTAAAATAATTTTGAAAAATTATGTAACTGCCCCTCAACCTTTTTAAGTGGATAACTTTATTTTTCAATATAAGTTTAAAGAATTACAATTTCTGGTGCACTATAATTGTTATGTTACCCTCTTGAATGTTTCCAGTAGAATCTAAATGCCTTGAAGATTTGATACTCTCCATCATCTATTTACAAGATATATAAGAATTTTCTTTAACAGAAATTTTACATCACTCTATTCTTGGACTTGTATTTCCATTCCACTTCCTGCAGAGAATTTTATCCCAATGTAATACATTTTATGCTTGGAATTCTTTTATTGATCACTCTAGCATATGTCTTTGCAACAAAAATATTTATGTAAATTGAAATTAAATTGTTTTTCCTAAATTTGACCTTACCATGATATTTTTTCTAGATGATTTTTGAAAAAAAAAAAAAAAACCTTCCTTTGGATTGTTCCCACAACAATGATTATTTCTGCACAATTAGTCAAAATAAAATAATTAAAAATTTTGGTGTGACTTTAAAACACAAAAGGCAAAAATTTTAAGGAAATTTATGTTTTACTAAAACTAATGGGGCTAATGTCCAGTTAGTTTATGAATCCATGGATAAATATTGCTCATTGCTTGAATAAAATAGGGCTAAGCATCACTTTTACTTACATTTTTGTTCTCTAGATATGAGCACCAAAAACCATGTTCTCATATGAATAGGTATACAATGTAGAAGGAGTTTTGTTACATCAATGACAATGAATTTTTGAACTTCTAAATTGTGCATCTGAATCACAGTTATGTGTTATCAAAAATTGTTTTAAATTATATATCAGCTGATAACTTGATTGGGCCCTTGTTGAATTTTGTTGAAATTAGGGAATGGAAAAACCATCCAATTTCCAAGTAGACTTATCATCTAGTCATTAAAGCTATGCTCTTTCCCAGTTTCTGGACTGTATATCAAAACTTACCAAATGATTACTAATTGTACCCATTATTTTTTACTTTTACTGAATCTGCTGAATATGATATATTCAGGAAGAGTTGGAAAACAAATATTATTAATTTTGAAACACTGGTCAAGTCAATACTGTTTACTAAAATGCTTTTACTTCTTCTCACCCATAGATGTATGTATGTACATATATATTGTCACATCCTTGAAGCTTTAGGTTTAGCTCCTTCAACATGGAAAATACCTACATTATAACCAATGTGCAAAGCCAATTTCCACTGTCAAACCTATCAAATCAGGCTTTTTCTCTGTAAAAATATTTGCATGGAATCTTTCATTCAAATACACTTTAAAAAAAATTGAGATCATTATAGTTTATAACCATGTGAAATTTCAGTTGTACATTACTTGTCAGTCACCATATATATGTGCCCCTTTACCCCTACGTCCACCCCCCAACCCCCTACCCCTCTGGTGTCCACTAATCTGTTTTCTTTGTGCATGTGTTTGTTTATCTTCCACACATGAGTGAAATCATGCTGTGATTATCTTTCTCTGTCTGGCTTATTTTGCATATCATCATACCCTCAAGGTTGATCCATGTTGTTGCAAATGGGACGATTTTGTCTTTTTTTATGGCTGAGTATTATTCCACTGTATGTATTACCACATCTTCTTTATCCATACATCAATTGATGGGCACTTGGGTTGCTTCTTGTGTTCCTGTGTTGCTTTGTATCTTGGCTATTGGGAATAACGCTGCAGTGAACATAGGGGTGCATGAGTCTCTTTGACTTGTTGATTTCAAGTGGGTAAATACCCAGTAGTAGGATATCTGGGTTGTGTGGTATTTCTATTTTTAATGTTTTGAGAAATCCCCATACTGTTTTCCATAGTGGCTGCACTAATTTGCATTCCCACCAGTGTATGAGGGTTCCCTTTTCTCCACATCCTCTCCAACATTTGTTATTTTTTGTCTTGGTAATTATAGCCATTCTAACAGGTATAAAGTAATATCTCATTGTAGTTTTGATTTGCATTTCTCTAATGATAGTGATGTTGAACATCTTTTCATGTACCTGTTGGCCATCTGTGTATCTTGTTTGGAAAAATGTCTATTCAGATCTGCCCAATTTTTTGATCAGGTTGGTGGTTGTTTGTTGTTGAGTTGTGCAAGTTCTTTATATATTTTGGAGATTAACCCCTTGTTGGATATATGATTTGCAAATATTTTCTCCCAGTTGGTGGGTTGTCTTTTCGTTTTGTTGATGGTTTCCTTTGCCTTGCAGAAGCTCTTTAGTCTGATAAAGTCCCATTTGTTTATTTTTTCTTCTGTTTTCCTTGCCTGAGTAGAAATGGCATTCGAAAAGATCCTTCTGAGACTGATGTCAGAGTGTTCTGCCTATGTTTTCTTCTAGGAGTTTTAAGGTTTCACATCTTACCTTCAAGTCCGTAATCCACTTTGAGTTGATTTTTGTGTATGGCGAAAGATAATGGTCCAGTTTCATTTTTTTGCATGTGGTTGTCTAGTTTTCCCAAAATCATTTATTGAAGAGACTTTTCTTTCTCCATTGTATGTTCTTGGCTCCTTTGTTGAAGACTAGCTGTCCGTAGATGTCTGGTTTTATTTCTAGGCTTTCAATTCTGTTCCACTGATCTGTGTGTCTGTTTTTGTACCAGTACCATGCTGTTTTGATTACTATAGCTTTTTTTTTTTTGAGGAAGTTTAGCCCTGAGCTAACTACTGCCAATCATCCTCTTGTTGCTGAGGGAGACTGGCCCTGAGCTAACATCCATGCCCATCTTCCTCTATTTTATACGTGGGATGCCTATGACAGCATGACTTTTGCCGAGCAGTGCCGTGTCTGCACCCGGAATCCAAACTGGTGAACCCCGGGCCGCTGAGAAGCGGAAAGTGCGAACTTAACCGCTGTGCCACTGGGCTGGCCCCCTGATTACTATAGCTTTGTAGTATATTTTGAAGGCAAGGATTGTGATGACTCCAGCTTTGTTCTTTCTTCTCAGGATTGCTTTAGCTATTTGCTCTCTTTTGTTGCCCCATATGAATTTTAGGATTCTTTGTTCTATTTCTCTGAAGAATGTCACTGGGATTCTGAATGGGATTGCATTGAATCTGTAGATGGCTTTAGGTAATATGGACATTTTAACTATGTTTATTCTTCCAATCCATGTTCATGGAATATCTTTCCATTTCTTTACATCATCATTGATTTCTTTCAATAATGTCTTAGTTTTCAGTGTATAGGTCTTTCACCTTCTTGGTTAAATTTATTCCTAGATAGTTTATTCTTTTTGTTGCGATTGTAAATGGGATTGTATTCTTGAGTTCTCTTTCTGTTAGTTTGTCATTAGACTATAGAAATGCAGGTGATTTTTCTAAGTTGATTTTGTACCCTGCAACTTTGCTGTAGTTGTTAATTATTTCTAATAGTTTTCCAAGTGATTCTTCAGAGTTTTTTATGTATAAAATCATGTTGTCTGCAAACAGAGAGATCAAACACACTTTTTAAATACACATCCCAGGGACAACTATCTCCCTTTTAAATTCTAATTCTGAAATATACAGGCTCTTAAAGCAGGAGTCTTGCCATGGGCTAGTGCTCTGATGAAATAAGGCTCTGGGATCTGCAATCTTCTGTGTCAAGGTACTGGTTGCTTTGATCTCTAGGGACTCTCAGATAGGAGTGATAATTGTGAGGCATGGAAGAGTGATGTCCTTAGGCATTCTGGAGCTTTTTAAACCCTGGAGCAATGCACCATAGTAGGATTGGGGGTAAGTGAGAGGTACATTTATCTATTTTAAAGAGGAGAGGGGTAGCTGGGGAGTGGGGAGGGAGACAAAGGAGAATCAGCATGATGTGTCCATTGCAACGACATTCTCAGCTGATCCATTTTTAAAGAAAGAGAAGAGTGTGGAATTGATTCCCTCCAAACCAACAGTCTTTTGTTCTCTTGCGAAAACTTGGTAGACCCCCCAGCAAGTACGCATTTTCAAGTTTGAAGGCCACTGCCCTAGGGCAAGCCACCAATATCCTTATTATCCTTATTTGTTATTTGTTTTCCTTAATATAAATATGTAATTATCCTTCATAAAAATGTTTTGTGTGACCTTTGGTGTAGTTTGCTGAGGAACAATGAACAACACTAACAGAATTAATCTTCTCTTATCTCATGAGAAGGAAAAATTGCCATGGTCATGGCACAAGAAGGATTTCAGTTTCCATGGAGGGAATTTACCCTGAAAATGCCCCTATAACAACATCTAAACTCATCCGCTGGATGAATGATCACAGTTGTAGACATGAGAGCTCTAACCTCTCCCTTCCCAACAGTTATGACTCAATTCCATTTGCTCTTACGACCCCTAGGGAATCATAACAAAGTACAATGTCTGCGCAGGACCGCAGCAATCACCTGCCCAAGCCCCTCATGTCACACAGAGTTTCTCACTTGGTGATTACTGTTTGATGTTTGACATTTCAGAAGGCAAAATCTCAGCAACCGTGAGCCAGTGTCTAGCCATTCTTGACTGCTCCTGACAATATCCTGGCCAAACATTTCAATAAGCTCTTGGCTCAGTGGTCATCAAATTATTTTATTTTAGAGTAACAAACCTTTTCTTTTTCCTTTACATGAATATTTGAAAAGATGAAAGTATAACTGTGTTGATGCAAATAATCCATAATCAATCTATAAATCAAAATTGGGGTGAGTTTATTATTTTAGCCAGGTCTGATGACTCTAGCCCAGGGGCTTCCTTCCCCAAGGAAGGAAGCACACCAGAGAAGTGGGGTGGACAGAGGGGTTATATACCATCTTGGAACAAAGAGCATACATCACCTATGACAGGAATATATTTTTTACTACTGTCATGAGATGCTTAGCTTGCACAGCAGGTCAGTGGTCACAAGATAAGCACATCAGGTCAGTAATTAATCCTCAGTTTTCAGGATGAGATGCTTATCCTTAAAAAAATGCCAATATTGGCGGGGCTGGGGGGAGCTATATCCCTATCTTTAAGGGCATCCTTCTTGTCTTTGGGATATTGTAAATGTTTAAAGCAGATGTACAATGCATGCTCAACAGGCTATGTCAGGCTGTTTTGGAAAAACAGGGTCAGGCCAAAGTAGTTTTAAACCAAATGGCTTCCTGATATACTCCAGTATATCCTATTGCTTTTCATTTATTCATCAATTGCTTTATTATAATCATGGTAGTGGGACTGGAGTCCTGCCCACTTGTCTATCTTTGAGTTCTGGGCAACTAGATTTAAAAAGCACTGTCTAAACTGGCCTCTCACCTGCCAGGCCCACTTTCTCCAGCACCTTTGTCACAGATCACCAAGCAGTGGTGCTCATACTTGGATACCTATGGAAATCACCCTTGTTCACTGCTGGTGGCAGTGCAAACTGGTGCAGCCACTGTGGAAAGCAGTTTGGAGTATCCTCAGAAAATTAAGGATAGATCTACCATATGATCCAGCTATTTCACTGCTGGGTATTTATCCAAAGAACTTGAAAACACAAAGACGTAAAGATGCTTGCACCCCTATGTTCATTGTGGCATTATACACAATAGCCAAGATGTGGAAGCAACCTAGGTGCCCATCAAGGGACGAATGGATAAAGAAGATGTGGTATTTATACACGATGGACTACTACTCAGCCATAAGAAATGACAAAATCCGGCCATTTGTGACAACATGGATGGACCTTGAGGGTATTATGCTGAGTGAAATAAGTCAGAGGGAGAAAGTCAAATACCATATGATCTCACTCATAAGTAGAAGATAAAAACGACAAAAAAAAAAAACACATAGCATTGGAGATTGGACTGGTGGTTACCATTGGGGAAGGGGGGAGTGGGGAGGGCAAAAGGGGTGATTAGGGTCACATGTGAGGGGATGCACTATAATTAGTGTTCGGGTGGTGAACATGATGTAATGTACACAGAATTTGAAATATGATGCACATCCGAAAAAAATAAAAATTAAAAAAAGAAATACTGATGCCTGAGTCTCCAGCCCCCAGGAGCTTCTGGTAAGTGATCTGGGGACCCCTGGCCTAGGTGATTGTAATGTTCAGCCAAAGTTGAGAATCACTGCACCAGACTTTTCTTGTTGTTACTGTTAATGTAAATTTGATTATGTCATACTCACTCTTAACATCTTTAAGCCTCTCAGGGGTCCTCAGAGTGGGTCCCTAGACCAGCAGATTCAGCATCACCTGGGAACTTGTTAGAAAGACAAATTATCTGGCCTACCCCCACAGCTATTAAATCAGAAACTCTGGGAGTGGGATTCAGTAACCTGTATTTTAACAAGTCCTCCAGGCGATTCTGATTCGTGCTTAAATTTGAGAACCACTGACCTACAAAATAAAGTCCAAACTCTGGAGCCTGGTGTACAAGAATCTTCCATGTCTGAACATTGCCCGTCCCACATATGAATGAACCTTTTATGTTAGTCATACCAATAGAGTACCCACTCTCCAGTCTCTGCTTTATGTTAATATGATTTTATGTTTGTTATAAAAATATTTAAAATCAGATCATTTAGTGTAATCACAGGTTAATATACCCAACCTTCTATTGGTTTTCAAACTTTATTGAATAAGAGAATCCCTTGGAAAAGCTTGTTTCAAATGCAATTCCTGAAGCCAGCAGAACAGTCTGATTCAGCAAGTCTGAGTGGGGCTCCGAAGAGCATTTTTAAAAGCACCACAGAGGCTTCTGGTTGTCAGCAAAACTACCGCTCTGAGGGTGACTGCTGGACACCACAGAAAGGTGTCGCAAGTGTAGCTCTGCTCTCCTGAGGGCCACGTGGGCAAGTCTGTGAGTTAGAGAGAGAATGTCTGTGTGTCTGCTTCACCCTCTCTCCACGTAGGGGAAAGACTGAACCTAAGAAGTCATATCCTTCAGCATTGTAGTAACTTGTGAAAATAGCTGGTTAATCAATTGTATTGCCTGGACTTCATTTTATGTGCATTTTGAAAAAAAGCAACAGGAGAGAATGTACGTAAAAAGACATTAAATGTCAAGTAAGTAAAGCCTAGTTAAAAATCCCAAAAAAAGAAAAAAGAAAGCAAGGTCTTTCTGTTTAAACTATGTAAGAATCAGGTTTAAGTGATTGGAGATGGTTCTTAAAATGAGTTTGTTTTGGAAACAGATCAATGAGTGGGAGGTAAGATCAAAGCTCTTTATTTTTATTTTTTATTTTTTTTTGGCACATCCAATTGTTACAGCATACCTTTGGCATTGAGTTACCTTTTCATCTTGGTCAAATCAATTGCTCAAACATGTCTAAGTCTACTTCTGCACTCTGTTCTGTTGATTTATATGTAAAATCCTTCCCTATGCCAAACTGTCTGAATTGATGGAGCATTTTCATAACTCAGATAGTGTAAGTTCTCCAACTTTCTTCCTTTTTTTTTTTTCAAAATTATTCTGGCTATTCTAAGTCCTTTACATTTTCATATACATTTTAGAATCAACAATATCTACAGAAACAGCCTCCTGGCACATTGATTGGGATATTGGATCTGTGGATCAATTTGTGGAGAATTGATACTTTAACAACATTGAATCTTCCAATTCATGAACATAACAGATCTCTCCATTTATTTAAGTCTTTTCAATTTTCTTATAGAAGTCTTTGGTTTTCAGGGTACAGATCTTGGACACATTTTGTTAAATTTATCCCCCAATATTTCTTGTTTTTTGATGTTGAGTATATTAATACTATTTTAAAAACTTCCTTTCTTAATCAATTTTTGCTAATATATAGAAATATAATTGGCTTTCATGAATTCACCCAGTATTCAGTGACCTTGCTAACTTGCATAATAGATCTCTTTGGAAGACTGGTTAGGGTTTTCTATGTAGACAATATATCGTCTGTGAATAAAGACAGTTTTACGTCTTTCATTCTGATCTATATGTCTTCTTTTTTCTTCACTTATTGCACGGACTAGAGATTCTAATAAAATGTTAAATAGAAGTGGTGAGAGCAGACATCATCATCTTCTTCCTGCTCTTAGGGAAAGTCTGTTTTTCACCAATAAATATGATATTAGCTGTAGTTTTTTTAGATAGTCATTATTAGATTGAGGTAGTTCCCTTCTATTAGTTTTCTGAGAAATTTTTTTACCACTAATGAGTGTTGAATTTTGTCAAGTGCTTTTACTGCACCACTGAGATGTTTACATGGTTTTTCAGTGTACGTATTTTTTATTGTTGGTGTTGATGATTTAACGGCTTTGCTTGGGTGAGAGAAATTACCTCTGACATGAGGGGAAATTTAAAAAACTGAACTATCATTTATGATCAAAAAACCCTTTGTGTCATGGAGTATTTCCCTCTGATATGCTTCATGGCTTAAACTATTGCAATGAATAGAGAAATAGTTCATTTTCCTTTCATCTATGCTAATGCTTTCCATCAGGAATTGGTGAGATTGGATTATCTAAATCTAATACTTGCATTATTCTAGCAAAATAATGAAATATAGTCTTTATTATGAAAGGAAAAGGGAATTAATGTTAAGAATTAACTATTCTTATTTAGGCTCTTTGCATGCACATTATCATTTAAAATTGTCCTTACATATATCTAGTAGCTAAGAGTCATCATTTTTTCAAATGAGATAGACTCAGAGAAATTTAGCTACTTACTCATACAATAAATCAGATTCATGCATTTTTAGTTTAAAAAACAATATTAAAACATTACAGAATATTTGGGGAAATGAAGGAATGAATCCCTCATCATCCCAGTATGCTTATGCAATACTTATTTTTGGGAATAGATGTTGATTATTTTTGTCTAAATCCCTGTGGCAACAATATGAAGAGCCATTTTATGAAGTGCTTATGTGTACTCTTCTAATACTTACCACTTACCCAAGTGTGCACTGGGGAGAAGTGTAGGTAAAACACCGGGTACAGTATCCAGCACTAAAAGTGCACCAATAAATGATAGCTATTATTATCATTATCATTGTCATTTTGTGTCTTGACCACCTTATGGTCTCCCCAAGGATATAGACAATGTTCTCATACCTTCTGTAATCACCAATGGTAGTCATCCTAGTGTTGAACATGAGGAATGGGTTTGAAGGAATACTTGTGAGATCAATGACTGGTTGATGAACTAGCCCAGGACCTTAGTTTGGCAGATCAGGAACATGATCTGTCCAGCCTGAGCGTGGAGGAGGAAGGGGAGGAGGAGTAAGAAAAACTGAAACATTCTGGTGTTGGCAACAAACAGAATTTTGGAGCACATGATATTGTCTCTTATTCAGAATATCAAATTTAGGACAAAGGTAATGCTCAGTTGGTCATGGGAGCAGAGCATTATAGTGTGTGGCTCATCTCCCAACTCATTCTCAGTCCTTAGGGTCCTCCATATCATGGGCATCATCCCTCCTCTGCTTGAAAATAAGCTCTCAATCCTGACCCACCAGTGAGAGTCCTGTTTCTTCCAAGGAAGAGGAAGAATAACATTGCACAGTGGAAATACAAATGGTACCCGAAATCTGAAGGTCTGCATTTGAATTCTGGTTCTGTGTTTCTGGGTACATTTAGGATGCTTTTGGCCGCAAGTTAAAATAAAAACTGTTACACACCAAAACTCTTAATTGGATTACCAATGTAGTAATTCCTCATCTCACAAAATTCCTCATTCCAGAAGCGAGAAGGGCTCCAGAGGTGGTTGTTAGCTCCTCAAAGATGTCATCAAGAACCTGGATCCTGCCATCCCTCTATTCTTCTGCCATTGTGTTAGCTTTATCCTCAGGCCAGCAGCAAAATGGCTATAGTATTCCTACACATAGCGTTCAGATACAACAATAACCAGGGGAAGAGGGAGACCATGTATTTTTAAATTCTGTCTTAGGAGTTACAAACTCTTTTTCAGGAGGCCCTCGGAAGACATCCCAGCACTGGACAGAATTGGGTGAAGAGTCTGATCCTAATCCAGTCATCAGCAAGGGTGGATTATCATAAAGCCAATAAGTCTACCCTGGACCTTGAGTGGGACTAGCTTTCCCATAGGTCCATCTATGCACAAATTCTTGGTTTTAAAGAGAAAAAGTGGAGAATGGATACTGGATAGGAAAGCCTTGTGTTTACTACATGTTGCTCCATCTGAGCTGGGTGTACTTGGGCTAGAGTCACAGTCTTCAGTGCTTTCGAGTTTCAGTTCATCCCTTCAAGTGGAGATAATACGACCCTTCTCACAGGGTTCTTATGTATCTTAACTGAGATTACGTACGTAAAAGAGCCATGAAAAGTGTTTTTATTGTGTTAATTCCTTTAGCTCACACTGATTTCCTGCTGAGTTTCCTAGTTCAATAATGGTTTTATGTGCATTAGTCATATCTCCCACTAGATTGTAAACATTTATAGATGAGAACCATGCTTATCCTTCCGTTTGATATATTCTCTAGAATATTGGGCACCTGGTGTGATCTAAATGTTTAATTGACTGTAGTATTCTCCATTTAAAACAACTTTTACAGATAAGAGAGAAAAAGTCTTTGTTAAAAAATCTTTTATTCTAGAGTGTTACAATCTTCTTTCCTTATGTTTTGTAATGTATTGATTCATTTATTAGCACTTTTGCAACTAAGTTCAAAATACATTCAGTTCTTCCATGATTTTAATGGCTCTGTAAAATTTCCATTAGGCTCAGTGATAAAGTACTGGATGTAAATGAGGATGAATAGGCTGAAAAATGATTAGGTTCAGCGCCTGAGTATATCACACTATATGTTATCCAAATTCTTCTCTAACATTTTAATCCTGGTTAATATTATGTTTAATGATAAATATGGCTAATGATAAGCATGATACATAGCACTGGAGGGAAATGAGCTCCCAAAGGAGACCCAGCAGGCTAGAGAATGTATGTGGACATAGAGTGGTGGAAGTCACTGTACTCTGCTTCTTATACTCAGAAAACACACACATTTTAGGCCTTATCTCTTAAGCTTTTTGTATCAGCTGAAAGAGACATTTCTCCTCCTACTCTTCAAGTTACTATCCTGGGCCAGAGTCATTACGGTTTGTCTAGTGTTTTCTCAGCCTTGGATCCTTTAAAAATATCTTGTTTTTCGTCTAATTTGATAATTATTTTTCATGGCTACTTTACAGATCCCACTAAGTTACTGGGCACGTGTAATAATGACTGCTACCATAACTAATGGAGAGCCTGTGCCAGGTTTGATGTTTAATATTTATATTCATCTTAAAATGACTTCCAAGTTAACTTTTATTAGTCCCATTTTATAGACGAGGAAACTGAGGCTGAGGGATTTTGAGAAACTTGCTCAAATTGAGTAGTAAATGAAGGGTTTGAACCCAGGTACATTTGGCTTTAAAGCTTCTCCTGTCCTTTGAGTATATCCCAAATGAGACCTTGCTGGATCCCCATGTCTTTGTATGTTAAATGAAAGCTGGACAATAAGATTTCCATGACTTTTCCATACTTTGAGACTCTATACATTTTGTGAATTCTAAGATTAACTAATCAAAATCTTGCAGGGAAATATAACTCGTGGCCTCTGTGCTCCTGATTTAAATATACTGGATCAGGTGGGTATCTTTAAAAGAAAAAGGGCTCTACTTACATGTGAATATGTAATGAATATAAATATGGATGCTATCTTTTTTAGTGTTGAGTATTTAGAAGCTTAACCAAGATTTTAGAAGTTGTAAGGTAGAGAAAGCCCCCCAAATGTGCCATTAACAGTGGCTTTCCTTGAAAATATGGAAAATATTTTGATTATTGTTTGATTATTGACACTGCAAATATCAGGTACGTTTCCCAAGTGATAGGACAAACAGATACTCTCATTAATGATTTTTATTAATTGGGTTGATGGGCTTTCCTAAGGGCTAAGATTTAAATGCTCTAATTAAAAAAACTAATTTATTTCAACAAATCATTAACTGAATCTCAATTTTTCTGGAGTTTGTGTAGAGTATAATCATGAGCTGTTAAGTTTACTTTGGTGGAGGCCGGCAATGCATCCTGCTAAACAAAAACCTTATCTTTCATTTTGAGAAGTTAGTTGGCAAGCAGAGCTGAATTTAAGCTGGAGTAACTTCTGTAGTCAATGAAAAAGAAAATAGAAATCCTGTTTCCGAGGGAAGTATATTTAGCGATGTTGCGGGTGAATGCTGGGGCCTGATAAGAGGGCTCCTTCAGGTTTTTAATTGAATGTGACTACAATAAGGGGTTGACAAAAATCACCTCTGATTTCCAGATAAATGCACAAATCCAATGTCATTGAAAGCTGATAAGACAGATTTCCAGAAAAGAGATTTAAGAAGTACCTCCTGCCGTCCTGCTTATTCTGAAATAGGACAACTCCAATGCAACTTCGTTTATCTGACAACTGCATTTTTAATGGCTATCTGGGTGTCATTGGCAGTAAAGTAGGATTATTTCCATTTTCTCAGACTTTTAAAGCCCCTTTGCTCCCTGCAGCTATCTAAATGAGAAGTAATAAGGTCATATCAATAGCTAGGATAAGGGCTTTCATCTTAGTTATTAGAGCAGAACACACGCCTCTAAGGCTGTTTGGTTCCCCAATGTGCTAAGAAATGTATCTTTCTGAGCAAGGTCTAATATTTGCAATCATCTCACCCTTACCCATCCACCGCGGGAAAAATGTTGCACAGCATGACATGCAGGTTGGGAAGGAAGTAGAGTGGGTCTTCCTATAGCTTTATTACCCCAGGAATAAAACTTGTACTTGGTGCAAATCAGAACAAAGCATCTGCATGGTATTCTGTCACCTGGTCTCTTCAATGGGGCCACAGAGACTACTTTATGTGCAACTGCAGGAAGGAAAATTCTGATTCAGTGGGAGGAGCTAGTTAACTATGGAAGCCTAGGAATATGATTCTGTTTTGGAAAGAAAGGATTAACGGCCTCAGAGCCTTTCTCTTCTATTACAAATTTGGTTCCCCACCCATGCCCAGCTGAGATGAATATTGGTATGTACGTGATTTCTTAGGGAATACTCAGGCTCAACACCTGGGGGAAGGGAAGGGAATAGAAGGAAGCAGGATTGGTCAGAGGAAGTTGGGCTATAAGGCAATCTCAAGGACATTCTCAGCTCACTTCATGGGACGTTCTGAAACTGGGATGTTATTCCACATTGCAGCAAAGGGGCTTGACGTTTATGTTTCTGTATTGACCAGTCACTGGATACAGACTGCCCCCAGGAAGGAGGTGTGGCCTGGGGTAAGGAGATATTTTCAGCTGAAACAATTTCTGGAGTGAGGTGACAGTTGAGAACTTGCAGCCACAGTACTTTCCAGAGCATCAGTCCTTCAGTCCTGTAGGAAGATCTGTGGAGCACACCAAGCATTCAGTTCTCCGGGTTATGGTGGGACTCCAGAGCCGTCAGTATTGGACTGAGCCTCAAAGTGGGAGACTGGCTGAGAAGAATGTATTTTTTCCAGAAGATTCTAAAATAAAAATCTGGAGATATTCTTATATATGAATTACTCAAGTCCTTTCTATCTTGCGATAAAGTAGTAGAACTGCTTTTCCATGTTTCCTTTCTATCTTATTGTATATTATCCTTTCATGACTTCTTTACTTTTTCAAGTCTAACCTTCATATTTGTTTTAACCTAGGTTTACCTGTATGAAAATATTGCGGAAATATAGAGGTTTCTCGTGGGCTTCCCTCCATCACCAGGGATGTTCTGAGGCCCCTTTGAAGACACTTAGGAGATCCTGGAGCCGTTTCTCACAAATTCATCATTAAATCACCTGAATGAGAAACATCTGAGGAGATAAAATTCTGATTCCTGGTATCCACCTCAACACCAAAACATAACTTCATAATGGTAGCTGACACTAATAGAAGTTCTTGGCCTGGGAATATGCATTTAACACACTTTTCTAGATTATCCATGGTAAAGTTTGAAAACTACAGGCCCAAAAGAACACTATGTCTTTTAGATTTTTTTGAAATATGCCTGTGATGGTTAATTTTATGTCTCAGCTTGGCCATGGTACCCAGATATTTTGTTAAACATTATTTTAGATGTTTCTATAAAGTTCTGAGATGAGATTAACATTTAAATCAGTGGGCTTTGAGTAAACCAGGTTACCCTCCATAATGTGGGTGAACCTCATCCAATCAGTTGAAGGTCTTAATAGGGAAAAGACAAACATCCTCCCACTGAAAAGGAAATTCTGCCAGCAGACTGCCTTCAGACTTGAACTGCAGCTCTTCCTTGGCTCTTCAGCATGCTGGCCTACTCTGCAGATTTTGCTGGGTCACACAGAAAGTCTTTATATATGTATATATATATATATATTTTTAAAGATTGGCACCTGAGCTAACAACTGTTGCCAATCTTTTTTTTTTTCTGCTTTTTCTCCCCAAACCCCCCAGTACATAGCTGTATATTTTAGTTGTAGGTCCTTCTAGTTGTGGCACGTGGGATGCCACCTCAATGTGGCCTAATGAACGGTACCATGTCTGCACCCAGGATCTGAACTGGCAAAACCCTGGGCCACGGAAGCAGAGCGTGCAAATTTAACCACTCAGCCATGGGGCCAGCCCCTTAATATATTTTTTAAAAAGCAGAAATTGTTGGACCTTACTCTCCGATTGCAACATAATAAAAGTAGAAACTAATGATAAAAATAGAAACGAACAAACAAAAAACCCTCCTAACCAGTTAAAAATTTCAGAAACCTAAGAGATTACTGACTGAGAAGAGAAAATTAAAATAATATTACAATATAAGGAATATAGTTATAATTATAACATTACATGTAGAAACTCATAGGGAAGGCTACCAGTGGGTTCAGAGAATTTGTAGCTGTAAACTCTTACTAAGCAAGAAAGAATGAAAATAAATTAAGCATTCACCTCAAGAAATTTGAAAAAAAAAATAGGTTGGGAAATCAGAAGAAAAGATGTGAAAAAAAATTAAAGTGGGAATCAATAAATCAGAAAAGAGAAAATTAATGGAACTCAAATAATTTTGAGAACTGTTATTTTAGAGAACAGAGAAAAGAAAAATGTAATAGGCAATTAGCTAGCCTTAAAAACTTAAGAAATGGAAAAACTACCATTGAACAATAGGGAAGGGGAGTTCAGAGTTTGGCAATGACTGCTGGCTTATTTTAGATAACAAAAATTTCCTTCCTATTTAGGAGAAACAGAAAAATTAGAATATATATTTTAAAAAAATTGTTTGAATGCATCTGAGCCACAAGACAGTGAGAATTTGCTGAGCCAAGATGCAGAAGAGGAAGAAGGAAGAGGAAGAAGTGGCCGCTGAAGGGCTCAGAACCTCAATGGAGCTTTTGACAATCAAGTTCCTGAGGAAGAAAAGCTGTAACTGTGGTGACTGCCAAGGAGAAGCAGCCTTGGTGAACACTCCAGAATTTTGGATGTGCTCCTGAAGGGTTCACCTGTAGTAAAGGGTGACATGAAACTAGACCATCTCTCACAGTGACTGAAGCCCAGTTTCGAATCATCTTAACTCCTGACTTGATTAGGACTCTCCATTCCTGGCCTAGCTGCTGCCAGAAGCAGAAGAAATCTTTTTGAAAGAAGACAATATAATCCAGACTCTCAAGTTATATCTAGTTTTTAATGAACAATATTGTTTACACGATAAAAATTATTAGCCATGCAGGAAAAGACATACCTAAAAAAATGAGAGAAACAGAGAGAGGACATAGAAAATCAAAAGCTTGTTAAATCTGATTGACAAAACCAAGTTTACATTTTGAAATGATTATTAAAGTGGATAAAAACTTGGCAAGAATTATCAAGAAAACCTAAGAAAGTTATACGTAACCAATATAATGAATGAAAAAAGAGAACATCACCTCAGATCCTATAAACATTAAAAAGATCATGAGAAGATATAAAAATGATGCTAATTAGTATAAAAATTTACATTACTTCCTAGAAAAACACAAATTAAAAAGACAACTTGGAAGAAATAGAAAACTTACATAATCTTATATCTTTTTGAGAAATTTAATTAGCAATTAAGACTCAACAAACTTAGTGACTTAGTGATGAAATATAAAATAAAAGTTCAAAATATAAAATTTATAATGGTATAAAAATCAAATACTCAGGAATAAATTTAATGAAATACGTAGTATACCTCTACGTGGAATACTGTGAAACATTATTGAGGGAAATTAAATATGACCTAAATAAGTGGAAGGATATGCAATGTTTGTCTACTGGGAGACTCAATGTTATAAAGATATCGGTTGTCCTCAAATTTATCTATAAGTAAATGAAATCATAATAAAAATATCAGCAGGTTTTTAAAAATGGAAAATAAACTGATTTTAAAATATATATGACAGGGTAAAATAAAAATATATAAATTTGGTCTTTGTCTTTGGTTCTTGGCACAGAGCTTCTAAAACCCTTGGAATTTCCTATGTATAGGAGTGATAGGAGCATTCTTAATAAGCCACTTTCAATTATATCTTAGTTTATATTAATGAGGTGACTCTTGGTGAGCCCCTAGAGAGCTTCAGGATGGGGTCTGGTTGCCAGAGGAACCAGCCATGTTGTTAGAGTGTTGGAACTTACAACCCCATGCCTGGACCTCTGGGGAGAGGAGAAGAGTTGGAAATTGACTTCAGTCCCCAACTGCCAATGATTTAATCAATCTTGCCTATGTAATAGAACCTCCATAAAAACCTCCGAGTAATTGGGTTCTGAGAACTTTGGGTTGGTGAAATGAGGTGCTGGAAGGGTGGCATACCTAGAGAAGACATGGAATCTCCATGCCCGCCTCCCCTCCTTGCCTAGACCATACATCGCATTATGTATCTCTTCCATTTGGCTATTCCTGAGTTGTATCCTTTATAATAAACCAGTAGTAAGTAAAATGCTTTCCTAAGTTTTATGTATCATTCTAGTGAATTATTCAAATCTGAGGAGGGGATTGTGAGAACCTCCGAATTTGTAGTCAAGTCAGACAGAAGTGTGGGTAACCTGGGGACCAAGTACCTGTGACTGGCATCTGGAGTGGAGGCAGTCTTCTGGGAATGAGCCCTTAAACCTGTGGGGTCTGATGTTAACTCTAGGTAGTTAGTGTTAAAATAGAATTGAATTCTTAGACACCCAGTTGGTGTCTGGAGAACTGGAGAACTGGTCGGTGTTGGAAAAGACAGAGTGTATTTGATGTCAGGAGGAATTAAACCCTGAATATGGAAATGCAAAAGGCCAAGAATAGTGAAAAAAATCTGAGTGGTCAACATGTGAATGTTTATTCTATTTTTCTTTATGATAAAAGATTTTTTTTTTTATGTGAGGAAGATTGGCTGTGAGCTAACATCTGTTGCCAATCTTCCTCTTTTTGCTTGAGGAAGATTATTGCTGAGCTAACATGTGTGCTAGTCTTCCTCTATCTTATGTGAGATGCCACCACAGCATGGCCTGACTAGTGGTGCTAGGTCCAAGCCCGGGATCCAAACCTGTGAACCCCAGGCTGCCGAAGCAGAGAGTGCAAACCTACCTATTACACCACCAGGTCAGCCCCCATGACAAAAGACTTTTCAATTGAAATTTTTAAGAGAAATAAAAGAAAAATGGCCTTCCAAGTGCTAATGTTACACAATAATTACTTAGTGAACCAAGGATCCAACACAATTGATTTTCCCAAATGTATAACAAACTGCCTCAACATTATATATTTAATAATTAATGTTTTTTGCCATTGATTTGAAATGCCATCTCACCTATTTTATAGAGTGAGTTCCATATATGGTCTCAGTTTTATTATTTGTTGCTATGCCAATATCGCAGTTTCAATTACTGTAGGTTAATAGTATATTTTGATATTTGGTAGAATGAGTCATGTCTTACTCCCACCATTTTTCTTTTCAAAAATCCCTTGGCTGTTCCTGCACATTTGCTTCACCGGTTGAACTTTATAAACAACTTGCCTATTTCCTCACCAAAATATATGTATTAGAATGGAGATTTTGATTGGAAATCTCATTGAGTTTTTAGATTATGATTTGGAGAAGTTTCTATTTTTATAATAACGAATTTTATCACTTAGTAATCTGGTTCAGGCATACTTAGAGATATGCCTATTTAGGTTTTGAGAATTCAACTTTATGAGGTATTTTACATAATAATCCAATTGTTGCTTTTGAGATACTTCTTTATTTTTATGAAGAACAATTTGGATGTTGTGCGTACATAGATCTGAGCTTCCCTAAATGAGAGATTCCCTCTGGTTTTCTTCACAGACGTATATGGCACCTGCTATGTTAAGTTTTTCTCCCAAAGTACTGGTGGCTGACTTTCACTATTTGCGTTCTTTTTATTGACCTCTGTTATCTTTATTTTCCTGCTAGAAGGTTTTTGGCAGTCAAATGCAATTATGTAAACATTGAATATCTTATGTATGTTTGTTACTATTGAAACAATTTTGTGCAATTAATTTCAGCATTAATTACATCTGTTGGCTTATGAGAATTTGCCTATGAGAGATTTTTCGGAAATGAATCCTTCTCCTGAGGTAGAGAAGGACTGTACATCTCCGCATTTTTTCAGGTTGTGTTATATGTTGTTCATTAAGTTGTCATGAGTCGTATATAGATTTTGTGTTGCATTTATTATTAATTTATTGTTATCTCTTTTCGTGGAGAATATTTATAGGGGAACCGTGGGACAGTGGTTTTGAATTTGGACTTAAGTAAGATGGATCTGGGTTCATATCTTAGCCTTGCCACTTCCTAACCATTAAGTAACAAGCAAGTTTTCATTCCAAGCTTTCTTTCTCTGATCTATAAAATGGAGTGAGTAGCTTACTTATGAGGCTGCTATTCTTGCACACACACCTATAGAAATGCAAGCAGACCAACGGCGAGCGAGTAGTCTGAGAAACTAATAAAATTGATGGATATTTTGTCTTAAACTTGCCAAGTCTTCTTGGATCCTGCTATTAGATCCTTAAGTATTGAACTCCCAAGCAGACTTTTGGCAAGAAACCCCTTATCTTTTGTGAGCTGGAAAAAAGATGTTCATTAGGTGGTTTATCAGTCAGGGTTTCAGCTTGAAATAGATGGCATGTTCACATTAGCATAATTAAGGAGAGATTTTTAAAGGGTATATTTACAAGATGTGGCAGAGGATAGGAAAACCATAAGGGATAATGCAATAATCTAGAGCTATTGACAGTGGAGCTGTTCCAACCTCTAGGACCAAAAGAACAAGGGAGAGGAGTGATGCTAACAAAATGGCAGAATAGGAAGTGTGGATGCTCCTTTCTCCCCACAACACACAAATTCATGGACAAATTCCCTTTGTGAGAAATCCAGAAGCTAGTTGAGAGGCTTCTGTACCCTGGGCAAATATAAACCAGACACATTGAAGCTGGTAGGGAAATTTGAGAGATACCCTCTTGCTAGAATCCATACCCCTGGTGCAGTGCTATATGACCACAAGGAAACCCCCAGCTTCTTCCTGGGGAAGGAAAGAGTTGTACTGTGCATCCAATGCCCCAACTTTTCCAGTGGCTGCCCAGAGGACTGGCTTTCATCTTGTCAGTCTTGGAGCACTGATGGAACCCAGTTAATCTAGCTGCTTGGGGCTAGTGAGAACAGAGATGGTGGTTTGGTCTAGCATGCAATTAGTTGCCACAGCCCTTGCCCCTGGCACAGCACAGAGCAAACAGGTAATGCACTCCCCCCCCCCATCTCTGCTTCTTCCTGGGGAGGGAAAGAGTTGGGTCATGCATCCAAAGCCCCAACATTTCTGGGGGCTGCCTGAGGAACTGGCTCCAGTCTCTCTTGTCTCCGAGCATTGATGGAACCCACTATATGAGTAGTTAATGTGGGCACGGCAACCTTTGATGTGGTGTCCTTTCAGGCTGATGTGGCTTGTAATTGACACGTTTTTCTTCATATTAATTCTCCTAATTATGTTTTCTGGGTCCTGACTGACTGACATTAGCTGTCATTTTGTCATCTTAATTTTACGTTTTTTGCCTTCATGGAGCTGCTCCTGCAATTTCCTGGTGCTTCTCTGAGGGCTGGATGGAGCCACAGTGAGGTAGTGCACAGCCAGGCCTCTGGCCACCTGAACATTTGGTGGGTGGCCTCCCACATGGAGAGGAGGCTGCGCCTCTGTGTCTTCACGCTTAGAAATACTTATTTTTAAAAATGAAACAACTAAGCTTATCCAACTTTAAATAAACTGAGATAATGCTTTATAGAACTAAATTCAAGACAAAAAAAGATTTCTATTATTTATTATTTTATTAAGATTATAGATAAGATATTTTATTAGTAAGCTAATATCTTAATAAATGAAAAAATAGCAAAAGATGATTTCTTTCACTTATAATCTTTTATATTTGTGTCTGTACTTGAAAATGAAAGCTAGTAGGTTTCTTTTTCTCACCCACAAAATCTCTCTCAGCATTATGTTAGTCTAGCCAGGTCTCTGTGCAAAGCAGGTAGAAGAATTAATTCTTGTGTTGCCTGTCTAGTATCTTCTAAAAAGAGAACCCCTTAGAAAATTTCAACTTTATGTGTTTTTGTCATTCCTCCTTTCTTCCCCAGGAAGAGGAGTAAAGCGCTCAGGGTCATATTGTGGGTGATCATAAATCTCCAGTCTTCTGTGAATCCTAGCAAAGAATTTTACTTTGTTGTCTTAAATCTTTTTTACTTCTTTGAAAGGAAATCATTGTCAATCTGTACACTCTGATATTTTACCCATTTATTTACTTATTCAACAAATATTTTTCCAGTGCTTACTAGATGTCAGACATTGTGCTACGTGCCAGGGATCTAAGAGTACAAGATGATATGGGATTGAATAACAAGAGGCTCTAATAGACTATTAGTTAGGATGGGCTAAATTATGTTCTGGTGAACAATGCCCAGGTTTCAGCGGCTTAACCCAACAAGGGTTTATTTCTCACTCATGATATGGTATTGTAATTCTACCATTATGAAGTTCTTTGCTTTCAGCTACGTGAACGAGAGAACATGGAGAAGTCCTACCCAGCTGTAAGTGTTTCAGATGAGAGCGATGCTATCATCCCCAGCCAGTGGACCAAAGCTAGTCACAAAACCCTATCCTATAGCAAGAAAAGTTGGAAAAATGTGGGGGAATACTTGGAATATGTAGTGGTCGCTACTGTCTTCACCACACTCGGTGCAGGAATCAAGAGCTACTTCTCTGAGAAAGAGACATTTCTGTAAGTTAATACATTAAGCAGAGAGAGGGCAGTCAGACAAGAAACAGGTGGAAAAGCATTTCAGGTAGAGGGAGCTACATATACAGAGGCTGTGAGGTGGGAAAGAGCCTGATACATCTGAGGAACTGAAAGATGATCAGCATGGCTATAATGTAGAAAGAGGGAAGGTAGTGAGAGCTCATGTTAGAAAGTGGACATAGGCCAGATTAGGCAGGACCACATCATGCAGGCGATGTTAAAGATTTTGGATGTTCTATACTAAATAGAAATTCATTAAAGAATTTTAAGCAAGGGAGTGACATTGTGACCTTTGTGTTTTAAAGTACCACCCTGACTGCAAGGTGAAGAATTTATTGGAGAGGATAAGAATAATTCTGGGAGACCAGTTACGAGGCTTTTCAGAAGTCCAGGAAAGAGAAGATAGTGGCTGGGATAAAGGAAGGAGCAATGAAAATGGAGATAAACAGATATATTTAAGAAGTCCAGGAAGTAGAGTTAACAAGGTGGGTGATTGGATGTGGAGGATGAAGGAGAGGGAGTCAGTGATAGTACTAGATTTCTTGCAAGAGCAACTCCTGAGCTAGGAAATGAAGGAAGCACAACACGCAGATTTGTGAGGTGTAGGGTAAGCAGTGGGGCAGTGAGGAATCATATATTCAGTCTTAGACATGCAGAGTTGGGTTGCTTGTTAGATGTCTGCATGGAGATGCTGATGAGTAAGTTAGATTTTTATGGGGTTTCACCTAAAGGTTTGGACTGGGATTATATGTTGGAAGTCCTTGGTTTATCCATGGTAATTAAAACCATAGAAGGGGCTGGGAGTGCTTCAAGTAAGGGAAACTCTAAGAATTAAAGGTTAGGAAGAGGAGGAGGAGAGGGCAAAAGAGAGTGAGAAGGAATAGCTGGAGAAGGATGAGGAAGACCCCGAGTGTGAGGCTGGACAAGGGAAGGAGGAGCATACCCCTAAGAAGGATTCCTTCGGGGATGGCTGATGAGGGGTCAGGTAAAAGGAGCTTGGAAAATGTCATTAGATCAGGCACATGGTGGTCCTTTGTGACCCAAAGAGAACAAGGGTAGCTTTCACAGACAACAACTCTGCTTATTTTCGAAGTTAACTTTCAGCTGTGTTTGGCAGATTCCCTGAGCAACTCCTCCAACAACTGGATTTCTTCTAAACTAAATGTTTCAGAAAGTTTTCTATAGAACAGAACATTGCCTAACAGAATTGAAAATTTACCTGTTTTTCAGCACACGACGGAGTCATACAATTGATATAGATTTCCAAAGTTGAATATTAGTGAACAATGACATTTTTAAGAAAGTTTAAAAATTAGTCTGCCATTGGTACAACTGTGATATAAAAGCGAAGGCATGTATCTTCTTAGTACACTTTTTATCGGTCCTAAACTTATTGTTTCCAGTTTGCTTTTTAATTTAAAATTAGAAAGTGCAGAAAACCAGAGAGGCTAGAACAATGGAAATTACTGAAGGGATGAATTAGAGGAATGGTCCTCTGAGGCAATATTAATGATGTTGTCTAGCCTGTGTAAGAAAATCAGAAGGGGTCACCTAATAATCCTTTAGTCGTGACTACAAAGAAGTACAGAGAGAATGCTGACTAGTGGCTCTTCATCTCCATGGAGGGCCAAGAGAAGAAGAATTGGGCTAGAATTGCTGCAAGAGATAATTGGTTTCATAATAAGAGCTTTTTTACTGTAAGTGATTAACAAACTGGAGGGGGCTGGCCCTGTGGTCAAGTGGTTAATTTCGCACGCTCTGCTTCTGCAGCCCAGAGTTTCGCTGGTTCGGATCCTGGGTGCGGACATGGCACACCTCATCAGGCCATGCTAGGTGGCATCCCACATAGCACAACCAGAAGGACCTGCAACTAGAATATACAACTATGTACTGGGGGGCTTTGGAGAGGAGAAGGAGGAGGAGGAGGAGAAGAAAAGATTGGCAATAGATGTAAGTCAATCTTTAAAAAAAACAAACAAACTGGAGGTTATGAAGAGAAGTGAGAGATTTCCCATCTTACAACACATTTAGCAAAAGAGTTGCCAGTCATGTGGGATTCTGTCATTCTTTAATGGAGTTCTCTGGAAATGGGAGACCATCATACATCCCTGAGGGACATCACTGTTAAGGGAAATAAGCAAATGAAACCCCCACAAAGGACTGCTGAGCTCTGCTGATTCTTCTCATAGCATCCTTCAATCACACCTTTATGAAGTTTAAAGACCCAGAGAGACTCTCTGAGACTCACTTTAGAGCATTTGGGAGTCCTGGGATTTGGGTACTTTAGGGCTGCTGCTTATGTGCTTTTTGGTGAAGTTGGTTCAGTATGCAGTGGATTACATTGTGACCTTCTCTTACTGAGCACTATCATTTCCTTCTGGAAGAACTTTTCTAGTGTACCAGTTCCCCCAAGATCCCCTGGTGTTTTAAAGTTACCTCTTTCCTTTAATATCCAAGTAACAATAATCTGAGTCTGCAGCTCTTGTGAGCTGAGGAAGTCTATTCTCCCTTCCAAAGATTTCTGAGGATCCCAGGGAATGCTCACATGTCCTGGTTCTTTCTTGGCCACTCCTCCCTTTGAACGACTGCTCCGGGCATCTCTTGCAATTTTTTGCTGCCTCCAGAAAGCTTTTCCATATTGTTGAGCTTCTTTCCTGCTCCCCTGCACCCTGTGCATGGGTGTTAACGCTTCCTTTAAATGTTCCCCACCCAATGGACACAAGAGGTTTTGAATGGACGTTACTGAATTTCAGGGCAACTAGCAGGGTGGGAGAGGTGATTACACTGCAGAAAAGGAAAACAAACCTGGATATACATACTGCTGCTTCTGGAGTCTTTCCACTCACAACATACAGGCCCTCTCCTGACCCTGTTTCTTTTTGGCTCTGGACTGCCACCACGTTGTTGGAGGCCATCCATTGATCTTCCATTATGAGAGTCTCCTTTCTCATGTGCACTTTCTCACTTCCACTTTCCTGGGCTTCAGGGCCCCCAACCCTTTTCCTTATCTGCCTTATAAGGAAGCAATAAACAAGTCACCCTCTATCAATGTTTTACATTTGTTTTCACAGAGCAATTAAAGTTTAGCTACTTGTTGATTCAACTATGTGGTCCCAGAATAGTCTTTGCTTTCCTTTGCAGTGTAAAACACATACAATGTTCTGTTTGTATTTTTCATCAGTAGAACCCTGGCTCTTAAAAGGGCCTCAAAACTTTGAGATGATGAACTATTCATTTTTTTAAATTTTTTTAAAGATTGGCGCCCGAGCTAACAACTCTTGCCAATCTTCTTTTTTTTTTTTTCCTGCTTTATCTCCCCAAACCCACTCCCGTACATAGTTGTATATCTTAGTTGCAGGTCCTTCTAGTTGTGGCATGTGGGATGCCACCTCAATGTGGCCTGACAAGCGGTACCATGTCCGTGCTCAGGATCCGAACCCTGGGCCGCTGCAGCAGAGCACGCGAACTTAACCGCTAGGCCATGGAACTGGCCCCAAGATGATGAATTATTCTTAAAGACTTCGAAGGTCCCAAGCCAACTTATTAAGCAGATGTGTAGTGTAGTACTTGAACTTCCCTAAGTCAGTTTCTGCCAGTTTCAGCTAGTGGAAAATTTGTTTCCAAGAAAATATATGTGTGTATGAATTTCCACAAGTTAAAAACAATTTCTCCCCATTACATTGATATTCCTGATATTACATAACCTACCTTACAGTGGAGCTTAGTAGAGGAGAATATGCAGACATAAGCATTTGCGTACTAAAAAAAGCATATTCATAGAAAAATTTCTAGAAGAAGTTGGGGAGAAATTAAAGGACCTTCACCCCTGATCTGCCATATCCATCAGTCCTCAAGTTCTGTTGATGTTGGCTTCTCAAGGTCTCTCAAATATGTCTCTTCTGTCCCTTCTGTAGTTAACCCTTGAATGCAGTCTCTTCTGTTTTTGATTTCCAGCTCCTAACCAGGACTGGCAAGTCAGAGGTACTCATTCAAAGATTGTTGCGTGATTGGATGGATGAAGGAATGAATGAGAAGAAACTAGTGATACTAGAAATTTGAGGGTAGAATCCTAGGTAAGCAGGACTGGAGGGGCTGCCTGTTCTCTCAGCAGAAAGCTGGAAGAGAGTAAGGAAAGTAAATATAGGTTTCACAAGGGCAAATTGAAACTGAAAAAGGTAGAGTGTAAAGCCCCCAGTGGGTTTTTGTAAATCAGTTAGGCAGGAGAGGCGAAGTGTGGTTCAAGTTCCTGTGTAAAGATAGAAGGGTTTTATTTATTTGTAAAGCTAAACTTGAGCCGTTAACAGGATGAAAGAATAGATAATAATCATGTTTATTAGATGCTCACTCATATGTAGTATAATACTAAGCATGCCACGACATGTCATTTAGTCCTCACATCAACTCTATACAGGTAGATATTATTCTCATTTTACAGATGGAGAAATTGAGACTTGGAGAATTAATTAACTTGCATAGGGTCACATGACTAGTGAAGGATGGAGTCAGGATTTGAACCCAGATCTGTCTGAATCTAGATATTATGCTCTTAACCTCTGTAGTATGTTGCAAATAAATACTGCTAGTGTGTTGTATCTCCCTAATCTTAGTGTGGCTTGGTTATCATGTGGAAGAGGAAGGAGCATGAAGGCAGGAGTGTAAGTTTAAAGAAAAATAAAAAATGCAGGGAGAAGGGGCTTTAGGCAATCTTGACTCATTTTACAACTTTGCCCAGGGTTGTCTTAATTATTCTGGGGTGTGGGCTAAGTTTCTTAATGATAACTATATACCAGGTAAACACTTAATTCTCCCCAAAATTCGTTTGCTAGATGAAGAAGCTAAGGTTCAGAGAGCTCGTACTTTGTACAGATTCATACAGCTAATGCCTTAAAACTGGGATTCAACCCCCACCTGTCAGTCTTAAAGCAAAGTTCTTACCATAACTCCACAGTGAACTCTGGCATAATAGCAAGCATTTATCATAGTTAGATTCATATTTTATAGTGAAAGGCTAGCAGAGAGATCATGTAACTCAATTCCTTCATTTTGTACCTCAGGAAATGGGGTATTAAAGAAGGAAATTGACTTTACAGTGATCATAGAGCTAGTCAATCAAAAAGCTAAGCTAAGATCCAGGGTTCTTGGGTTTCATTGAATCTTCTTTTTGCCACCAGAACAAACTGCTTTTTTTTTTTTTTTTGAGGAAGACGGCCCTGAGCTAGCATCTGCTGCCAATCTTCTTCTTTTTGCTTGAGGAAGGTCGTCGCTGAGCTAACATCTGTGCTAATCTTCCTCTATTTTATGTGGGATGCTGCCACAGCATGGCTTGACAAGTTGTGCTAGGTCTGTGCCCAGGATCCGAACCTGTGAACCCTGGGCCCCTGAAGCTGAGTGTACAAACTTAACCCCTATGCCACTGGGCCTGCCCCTGGAATAGACTGCTTTTTAAATTTCAGGGGCATTCTTTGACCAAGGCTAAATCTATATCTGTAAGCCAACATAGTACTAGGGTGAGTCTTCTGTTGTGTTGGGACAGCGCTCTTTCAGAGAAAATGCATCACAAAGGGCCCCACCCTGGGCTCCCAGCCATTTTCTTTGGTAGTGCCAGGTATGGGGAATTAGATATTATTGACTTGCCTGGAGGCTTTCTGTTAGACTTTTGGAAAAAATTTGCCTGTCAGCTGCTTAAACATGAAGGATAATTATGCTCCATTCCACAGTGACGGACGTCACGATGATGGTGTATTTGCATTCAAATATTGCAAATATTTGGCATGTATTATATACTAAATATTTGAATTCACCCAAGCAAAGTGTGTTTTCCTGGGATACCTCATATCTGCTGAATTGTAGAATTCAGGGGTTTTATGAAGCAAAGGGGATCCTGATGAAATTAAACTAATTTGGGAACAACAGTCAGACTTCTTTTCAAGGATAATCCTCTGTGTCTAAATTACATACGTATTATTGTCTCTCATTTGCATGACCAATTATAGGGAAGTTCCCTATTGTGAGATGCAATAATTTTATATAATTGCAGCAGCTCTGGCGGTTCTGAAGGAGGTTTCCCTAGCAGAACATAGTCTCAGGGAAAACAAATTATGTTGATTTACTAGCAATTCTGCAAATGGATTGTCTGGGGGAATCAAGGGGAGTCTTTTTATGGCACACAAAGAAACTGCTCACCATTTGACATTTTAAATTGCTTGCTTGGAATTTACAAAACTGCAGACATCTAATTGCATGTTGTCGCCTCTGAGGAGCCACCATTTTATGCTTGGATTTGGAGATTTTCTGTGTGATGAGTGGGGGGGGGGGGCGGGGGGCGGGGGGCGGAAATGATACTCATTTACCCAATTCGTGGAGGGCCGGGCAGAGGCTAAGAACAGCCAGGAAAAAGCAAAGAAGAGCGAGTTTATAGTAAATTCCCATGCCAAACATAGCTCTAGTAGCGCTATGGTTTTACTGAAATTAGCTTATGTGAATGTTGTCACCAACTGAGCAGCATGAGAATGGGAGACACTTGGCAACCTAAAAATCTGCTCGTCTCGTAAAATCCAGGATGAGACGGGCTTTAGAGCTAATCTAGGCCACACTGCTGTCCACTCTGCAGGCAGGAACCTGAGAGGTTAGTGTTGTCCAGCAGGCACACAGCTGGATGGCCGAGGAGCCAAGGTTTAATCTCACTGGCAGGCGTTTCAGTCCCCCTCAGGGAGGACAATTCCCGGCAGTCTGATGTTGCTGAATAGGGTTTTGCAGTATTTTACAAGCTCTGTATGCATTTTATTTATTTTCTGTGAGATCAAAGAAACTGACAATGGTGCTTTTCAGATGGCCAGTTGTGACCAGTTGTGGAAGCAGAGCTGCCTTCTCGACAAAGCACCTGCACGCTGCAGATGCCCACGTGGCCTCCCCGCAAAGATGTCTTATGGCTCCCTCCCAAAGCTCATAGTGCCCTTCTTTTGTTTTGTGCTGAAGATATAAGTGAGGGCATGAGGTTTTGGGGTTGCTGCTCTCCGTCTGACTAAACGTTTAAGACAACTTGACTTTCTTCACGGAATTTCTGGCCTGGACTGGTGGAGTACCAGTAAGAAACTGTGGCGCTTTTAAAATTTTTTTAACCAGAATCAGGTTTTAAAAATTAAAAAAATTTTTTTTTTAATCTGCTGGATGTTTTTAACTTTTTATCTGTATTACTCATGTGGGATCACAAAGTGACATTTTTTATCCTATTTTTGTTTTACACCAGATTAGAAAATTATAGAGGATAGAGTCTTAGTCTGAAATAGCTTTCATCTCCTGCCCTGCTCAGCATGGCAGTGCCTCACAGAGAAGGTTCTCAATAGTCGTTGCTAGGTCAGTGGACCCATCCTTGACCCTCTCTGGACCTTTCACTCCCTCGATGTTTCCTAGTACCTATGGCTACATGAATAGGGTGTCTGCTCTCAATTTCTCTTCCTCCCAGACATGGTGACTAACGGGCATGAGACCTCTGCTCTATGCCTGCCATCCCCTACTCACTGGTTTCTTCTTTTAGGACTTGTCATGAAGAGAAATCTCAAGGCTGTTTTCTAGACCTGGAGCTGTGTGCACATCAATTTTCTCATTTCTAAGTTCAGAAACTTATTACACTTTTTTTCACTGCTCAGACACTGTGAACTATGCTTATTATATTTCTAGTGAGTTCGCTTAATAGGAAATATAACAAATATCAATTTTAGAGAATTAGGCCCTTTTTTCATGACCTCAAAATGTTTTTGTTTTTGGTTTTTCAAGAGTCTTGCCAGAGCAATGAGCTGTTTTTAGTTTTCCTGAAACTACTATCATTCTCCTACCCTTAAAATTCAAAATACTGTAGAACCCTTGTTGTTTTTCAATCTTTTGCAATCTGTCTGTGAGGTAGATCTAAGGCTAATATTCTGAAGGCCAATTTTGTTCATTTTATTCTTTTTTTTTTTTTTTAAGATTTTATTTTTTTCCTTTTTCTCCCCAAAGCCCCCCAGTACATAGTTGTATATTCTTCGTTGCGGGTCCTTCTAGTTGTGGCATATGGGACGCTGCCTCAGCATGGTTTGATGAGCAGTGCCATGTCCGCGCCCAGGATTCGAACCAACGAAAACACTGGGCCGCCTGCAGCGGAGCGCGTAAACTTAACCACTCGGCCACGGGGCCAGCCCCTGTTCATTTTATTCTTAAGAAAACTTAGTCTTTGATTCATAAATAAATCTCATAATGGAAAGCATAATCCTCCCAAATTCTACGTGTATTCCTGTGTACTCCTATTTGAGATCAGAGTGATCTGAAGATATCCTTACTTTATAGTTCTAAAGTAGAATCTTAGTAAGTCAGTCCAATGCAGATGGAGTAGGAGGAATTTGAGGAGGCAATTGAGGTAAAGCTAAAGACAAGGCTGGATAAACTTGCTACCAGAAAGAGGGAAGTGCAGAGAAGAACCTGAGATGGAGTCGAAGAGGGAACTGAATGGAGACCAGGAGGAAGGGTGACTGTAGAAACTGATTCAGACTGTGTGCTTAGGACACGTTAGGAATCACAGCAAGTGTATGACATGTGATCTGGGAGAGGGAGGGCATAAGTTTGCTTATGTTAGAGAACTATTGAGGCAAGCATGAAACCTGGAGATTGTGTTCAGAGCTTAGCTAAAAAGGACCTGGCATCCTATTAGGTTCTTGCATGTTAAAAATGGTGCAGAGCCATTGAAACCTCTTACTGTCTAAGAATAAGCAAGGCTGAAATCCCTCTGTTCTAATAATTTTCTTTCTTTTTTTTTTTTTTTTGCTTTATCTCCCCAAATCCCTCCTGGTACATAGTTGTATATCTTAGTTGCAGGCCCTTCTAGTTGTGACATATGGGATGCCGCCTCAACGTGGCCTGACGAGTGGTGCCATGTCCGCACCCAGGATCCGAACCAGTGAAACCCTGGGCCGCTGCCGCAGCAGAGTGCGTGAACTTAACCACTTGGCCACGGGGCCAGCCCCTCTGTTCTAATAATTTTATAAACCAGAGCGCATGGGACTCCCAAAGAATAAATATTCACCCTTGAAAATGAGCTCATGTTTAAAATTACAGATTACATAAGTGAGATCCAGCAGATGTAACTTACAGAATAATTAGTATCCTAAGATGTAAACATTTTAAATCAGAAAGAAACTATGAAATGAGAATATTTAAAATGATTATAGACAAAAGAATAAATATAAAATACAGTGAAAGAATAAAATAGCATGAAAAAGAATAGGTGGATTAGAAAAGGAGAACTAAACAGATGTTTAGCAATAAAAAATACAATCCTTGAAATCGAAAGCATGAGAGATGAACTAAATAGATGATTAGGTATAGAAGAAGAGAGAATTAGCTGAACTAGTATCAATAAAGGAAAATTCCTAGAGTGTCTGAAAGAGAGATAATAAGATGGAAAAATTAAAGAGCAATTAGATACAGATGATAGAATAAGCAGTATAAAATATGCAAGAAAGAGAATGGAGAAGAAGTAATATTTGAATAATTGAAATATAAGAGTTTTTTATAACTGAAGATGTGAGTCCTCAAATTGAAGAAAAATCACAATGTATTCCAAGTAGAATAAAAACCTCTGTCCTTACTATACTTGTTATCTAGCATTATCATCCTCTTTATCACCAACCTCACGTTTTTTATATATCCATGATATTGTAAGTAACGCATCATGAATAAAATGAAGACTAAAATAGTTCACGGTCATTGTCATTATTAAAGTCACAATCATCCTCAACGTCATTAGCAATAACATACATCAAGGGTCAGAAGCTGAACTAAGCATTTTAGGGCAATTACATCATTTACTACTAACATCCTATTTTCTAACTTCACTAGATAACTGGAAGATGGCATTCTATATATCTTCTTTTGAATAAAATAAGGGGATACAAATTAAATTTGCAATAAAATTTTATATCTTTTCTGACATCCTAGGAAAAAGCTTTTTATAAATATGTTAAATGTAATTCAAATGGATGACCAGCACAATTAGATTAATTTACTAAAAAATTTGGTAGACATTTATTGGTTGCCTATATGTAGGCTAATGTGTTTAGGTGCTTTAAGGCCTGAGGTTTGCGTATCAATAGAACTCAAGACTTAGTGGCTCAAAACAACATCCACTTGTTTGCTGATAATTCTGTAGGTTGGCAGCATGGACTGGGCTCAATTTGGAACAACTCATTTCTGCTCCACACGGTGACGGCTGGCCTCACACATACATTTGGGCTTTGGCTCGGATGTCTGGGATAGCTAAGGTGGCTGGAATAGCAGACACCGTCCTCTACCTGCTCTCACACCCTCCAAAAGCTGTGTGGCCATTTTCACTTGGTGGTAGAAGAGTTCCCAATAGGCAAGCACTTTTTATGCCTCTGTTGCGTCATGATTGTCAATATTCCTTTGGGCAAAGCAAGTCACGCGGCCAATGTCAGAGTCAATGTGTCAAAGTGTATGCGTGTGTGTGACTGTGTGTGTGTGTGTGGGAGTACCCAATGGGCATAGATACAAGAAGACATAATTCACTGGGGCCATTACGATCTGTTGAGATAAACAACAGCTTATCCCAAGGGTAATTAAAATTTTTCCTGGAGTTGAAATCTCAATTAACAAAAAATTGCATGACAAATACAATTTGAATCTTTCCATCCCTTTAAGTTTATAAACCTTAGTGATTTCTTAGATCATGATAGTTCATCTGAAGTATTCACCAGAGGAATTTAGTCTAGATGGGCAGCCAGTCTGAATTCTTCAGGAAAAAGCAGGCTTCCATTAAAACAGCTTCTAAGAATATGTCCATTTTAGCTGAGTGGATTTGTCTATGCAGCCCCTCAGATGTGATCCTTCGGAGAGCTCGCCTTGGAGGCAGTGAATTATTGCTTCTGCGGAAGGATCAAGTGACTAACCTTCCATTCATATCTCACTGCCACAGGCAAAGAATCTCTTGACCTCTTTAGAAGCTGGAAGAAAGATGATGCCCTCTAGTACATTGGACAGTTCAGCCTATGAGAATATAATTAATCATTACTTTCTGGGTCAGCTCCTGAAACAGCTCCTTTATCATCATCCATCTTTTTCTAGAAGAGATCTTTAAACTCCGCTTTGTTAGAGAAAGACTAATGTGGCTGCTTTTTGTGGGAGTGGGATATGAGTTTTGGGAGAGTTTTTTTTTTTCTTTTCAGAGAGAGAGAGATGTTTTAAACATCCATAAGTATATTTGTGAAAGTCCTAAGGTTTTTGAGGATACTTGTGTCTTTGGAAAATTATCACTTGTACAGACTGTAATGGACGTTTGCTGTCAACAACTATCACTTCTTTATTTCTTCCCAAGAACTCCATATTTCCATGTGGAAATTGATGTGTTTTCTGGAAACCTGGTTCTATCCCCACCTGCAGAGCCGGAATCTGAGATTCCAATCAGACAATCAATGAATTTTATTCCAATGGCTTCAGTTCAGATGTGGGCAGGTAACCTAAACTATTATAATTAGATTAGATTTGTGAAAATGTCGGGACAAGTATATTTTCTTTTCTGCAAGATGAGGAAGAAAAAGAATGTAGCCTGCGGAGCTACTGACAGCTTTATCTCAAGACTGTAGAGGGGGGCAGCCCCAGATGAAGAAAACCAAGCTGACAGGCAGAGTGGCAAGACAGGAAGAGATGAGGTCCAAGGTGACATCAGTGAGCTGCTGAAGCAAGCTGCACCTGAGCAACTTTTCAGTTATGTGAACCAATAAATTACCTTTTTGGTTAATCTAGTTTGAGGTAGGCTATTATATTATTTGTAACCTAAAGCATCCTACTCGTACAGCTGACCTGAAAGAGAGGATGAAATTCTCATTTTATAATATCTCTTGAGGGCTGCAGGGTGAGGAAGAGGATCCTCTTAAAGCATGATGATGAAGGTGAGCATGGCTTATCCTAGAGGAGAAGAACTTTGTCTAATACACTGTTCCCAGTAGAGCCTTGAGTAAGAAGGATCTCGACAGATGACATTCAATGGTGCAGGAACCATCAATGAAGAAAAACATGCAGAAATGGAATTATGATCTCTTACTGGATAAAGACCATTTTCTACCTGGGACTAGTCTGCCTTGGCATTCCTTCTATGTGCAGAGACATTTGTATAAAGATTAATTTAACAGACGTTTCTTGAACACCTGTTATGTACGAGATGCATGGAATACAGAGAATACTAATAATCCCTATACTCGAAAGTCAGAAGAGGGTGGGAGAGATCCAGTAAAATAATTACAACTCAATGTAGCAAATCTGTACAAAGTGTTAGAAGACAATTAATGGAACAATCAATTACCCTTAGTCTAGGACTGTGGTTCCTAAATACAAGTCCGTGGTATTTTTTTGTTTTCCCATGGCAAAGTGAGAAAATTAAGAACAACCAAATTAGTGAAATGTTCGTAAAACCAAATTCATGAAATTGAAAAACTGTCATTTATTCTGAGATTATGTTCTTTCTTTTTTATTCTAACTTTTCTTATATACTATGATAAGTGTGCATACATGTGTGTATGTGATTTTGGCAAAGTAAAAGTGGATAATCCTATCTTAGGACTCCCTTATCTTTTTATATTAATGATGTCTGTATTATAAAACTTTGGTGATCACTTGTCTGGGATATAGTTGGAGAAGGCTTTAGGGTACAGGTTATTCTGAAATGGATCTTGAAGAATAAATACAACTTCAGCAGGCATAGTGAGGAAGACAGCAACTCAACACAAGCAAACACATAGAGATATGGAATGGTAAGGACTGTTTGGGGAATGGCACGTATTTTGGTGTATTTTAAGAGGCCAATACACGCAAGGAATGGCAAGCACTGAAGTTGACATGAGTGGCTTGATTCAAATATCAAGAGGCCTTGATCATAGTGTAAAGAACTTAGTTTTGATGTAATAGGCAGTTGGAGCTACTGAAGCATTTTAAAGTAGGGGTGTACCATGATCAATAGACGATTTTGAAAGATAATAAAAGTAATAGGGAAATGTGTCAGTTTCTTTGGCAGTTACGTTTTTAGTGTATCTAAAAGTAGAAGCTACTTTTAAAATATGAAGAATAAACCTCTTAAGAGGGCTCTGATGTCTATCAGCAGAAGGAATAGGTCAGTGATTCATGCAAAAATATGAATCACAAACTTGGCTCTTGATGGTTATTTTCAAACAGCAAAGGGAATACCTCTCTGTCTCTCTGTCTGTCTCTGCCTCTCGTGCATGCAAGTGCGCATGCGCATGCCCCCCCACCCCCCCCCACCCACGCATACACACACGACTTCAGAGCACAACTCCCTTTCCAGTAGTTTCATTTCCTTCATTTTATCTTATGTTTAGGAGCAGTTTCTTGCCTGATTTGTTGCATTGAAAGAATATTTGTTGGTCTTCCCAGAAGGCAAACTGTGTTACCATAGGAGCACCTTGGGAACGTTTGGAAGGATCTGGTTACTATTACCAGAGCCTGGGAGAGACCAGCTCGTGCAGTCTGGGTCTCTCTTCGCAGACACTCTATTTGGATTAGGAGACAGTTGTTGGTTTCATTGTTCCCATTCTACGTGAAAACAAAATCAAAGAGGAACTAAGCCACCACTGCACCATTTCAACACTGGATTAAATTGAGGCATAATCTAGTGGAGAGAAAATGCTTTGCAGTTGGAAAGAATTTTGTTGGAGTTCCAGGTCCTTGCTTATTACCTATGTGATCTTGTTCAAGCATCTTCACCTCTTTGGTCCTCAGTTTGTTCATGTGTCTACTCAATTTTATGAAATTGCTAGGAGGTTTAAGTAAAATGATGTAAGTATAGCCTACTTCCTGGCCCATCGTGGATGCTCACAGGCTGGCGATTGACTTCTCACAAATGCAAATGGCAGGCCATTCTCCTTTTACATTTGCAGAGTCCAGCCAAGAGTGTAGTGGAGGCCCATGTACCACATGTCTAAATGCTTAAAAGTTATAAATCAAGCTAACAAAGTTTAAAATTCATGTTATATGCTTCTTGATTGGCAAATAGATCTTCATAGTGAAAAGTTAAAAATTAACTGTAACACAACAGTTCTTAGCAAATAATTGTGGCTAGTGCAAATTCAAATTAATTTCATATTTGCTGAAGCCCATGATTCTTTCCAGGAAGACTCATTGGCAGTGGCCACTGGATCGGGGCAGGAGGAGAAGTAGGGAAGGGCTTTCTCCATCATTTGCTGGCTAGCTCATGTTCACTCCTAGGCCCTCCCTGACTTTCTCTTCCTCTTTATGAGGGAGAGACCCCTCTATGCCTTACAAGGCTGGACTGTTTGCTTATCTGTCACCTCCACCCCTGTCCCACCATCCAGCTACCTTGTGAAGGTCCTGAGTTTTTCAGCTTCAAGATTTCTCTTCATCTCTCTAGTCCTATTCAAGGTATGTTTTACTACAAACTGCCATCAATACCCCTACCCCCACCAGCATTTCCCTTTTAAATTCCTCAGAGGAACCTGAACCTGGAAGCCCAGGCTCTCATATTCCCTCCAACCTCTGGCACATAGCCTGTCCTCCTTATCTTTCCATATCTGACTCTGTCCTGAAACAGGATCTCTTGTGAAAGTAGGTGGACACACCAGCACATAGGTCCCAGCTCTATCCACACACATTGCAATAGCTATCCTTGCCTGTCCTGCAGGCCAATGCACCCATTGAGAGACAGAGCAATGGTCTCTCAGAAAGCTGGATCAGGGGAGAGACCCAAGCAGGACCTGGAATTGGAATTAGGACCACTGGGGCAGGAATTTTGGAGTCTCTGTACCCCAAGCGTTATATAGAAGGGGAGGTACAGCCTGTAGGTGGGCAATCACCTTGGCCCCTGTCTCTGTGAGCAGGGGTATGGACAGAGGGGGACAAGAGTGGAGCCCTCTAAAACACAGGGCCTGGTGCAGGGAGCTTCTTTCCTAGGTCTTAGGGGAATGCTGGTTTTAAAGGACAATTTTGTGTTCTCTCCTCTAACTTATTATTCCAGTCCCCTTTTCAGGGCCTCTGATTGTCTTTTTCTCTGTTTTATCTGAATAGTGTTTTTCCCTTTCTCCACATCCCACTTGTCCTTACTCTCTCTTCCTTACTTCCCTGTACATCCTAGATGACTGTGTGTTCTCTTCCATCCCTCTGGACTTACCAATGTGGAATTTCTAAAACAATGGATCACTTTTCATAGCATGTTGATAGTAGTTACTAAAATAATCACTTTTCTTTGCTCCTCATCTTCTCCTACAGTTGAGATACTGTTTTACCCCTTGACCCAGGAATTCCATTCTTAATTATAACACGGAAGAGACATACAGCAGGGTGTTCATTGCTGTGTTGCACGTGATGATGGCATAGGGGAGGCAAGATTAACAAGAGAAAAACAAATAGTTTGTTAACTCGTGCAGAGCACATCACAGAGGAGAAACCTAAATGAAAAGTAACTCAAAGTGGTGGCTTAAAATTTCGCCTTATATAGCATTTTCAACAAAGAACAATACATTTGTAGAAAAATGACAGGACAAAGGAAAGTGATTTTTGGCTTTCAAGGGCAGCAAAATGTGGGAAGGTAAATATATGGGAGGGAACTGATGGAGTAAGGTTTGTTTGCAGATTCCTCTGGTGTCGTCTCTGGACCGATAAAAGTCTGTCTCCACTAAAAGGAGAATTTACATCCTGTCTTTAGGGAGAGCTTTTTCTGTGTTTGCTGTTTCTTAATTGCCTTCAGCTGAAAATAATTTTTATGTCAAGGAGGCATCTTTTTGGGGTGATGTATTATGGTTCCCTTCCATGGGGAGTTGGAGGCAGTTTGGAAGTCTATTCCTGAAGGAAAGGATAGGCAAGCTGTGGTGGGAACATGCTGTAGGGTGCTGTGCATCACTTCACAGTCATAGAAGGGGTGTACACATAGCAACATGTAGGGATGATAAAAGCACGATGATGCATGAAGAAGAAGCAAAGTAATACCATTTATGCAAAGTAAAACTTCATATATAAAAATAAGGTAGATTTTCTAAGAGCAAGAACAATAGAGGAGCCTCATGCAGACTTAAGATGATAACATGCCATGTACCACACGTATGATTAACTCAACTCTCAGCACCTGAAATTCAAGCAAGACCATATCATCTTGCACTGGGCAATCCATGTGTGGTCATTGAATTCCTATCTCCTCGGCCCGCCTGCCAGGGTCTCAAGTACTGTTTCTCGCCATTACAAACTCCTCTGTATTCATTGTGCCCTTGATCTTTCACACTTCCACAGGGAAAGGGGGCCAGATTACCCGCTGCCAGGGAATCCCTAGCTCTCCCTGAGGACTCTGGGGGAGCTTTGCCTTCTCTGCCTAAAAAAGAAAGTCAATTTGTAGGTCTAGATACTGCAAGGTATGGGGGTCGCAGGTCCTTGGCCCAGAGTGACCCTCTTCTCACTTACTGGTTTTAAAACGGTAATAAAAGTTGTTTTGGGTTTCCCTTCTCCCTCTCTCCCTTCCACTTTAGCACTTTGCCCTCTAAAATGAAATAAAAATAGAATTATCAATGGAACCATATGAGAGCCAACTGATTTAGATCGGGCCTGACTTCTGGTTTTGGGCAGTGATCTCCAAGGTTGGGTGGGTAAGAGAATCCGTTGAGTTGTCAAGAGGAAGGTAGAAATGTCTATGTACTTTTTATCCTTAGTTTTTTCTGTATTTTTTTTTTTTACAATAACCATAGTACATTAAAATATATTAATGAAAGGTGAAGCTAAAAGATAGTTGGAGACCACTGCTTTGAGGAGACATTTGTCTGCCTGAGCCTTAGGATCCTTTAAATGGTGATTCAGCACTGACCTACGACAGAGGAAAATCTTGCCATTTTCCACAAGCTTTTTGGGGATAATTTGTACTTTTCTGGGAGGTGAGTGGGAAGGAGTTATGCTCCAAGTGATTTAATGACTTGCTTGTTATTGTCAAAAATGTAAACTCTTGGTCCCAGGACGTTTCCTCTTGGTCCTGTAATGTTTCTCACCTGAGAGGTGCTGGTGGAGTTTCAGGAGGGACAATTCTCCCTAGTGTGGGACTTCTGGGTATCTTTGTGGGGTGGCACCCCTGGCCTCTACCCACTAAAAGCCAGAGGGGCTTGCCCATTCTTGTCTATGACCCAAAATTCCCCCAAGCATTTCCTCAGGGCCCTGGGGGAGGATCCTTACCGCCCTTTTAGGAACAGGTCTCCCTGATGCTTTGCCTGCCCTTTCTGGACTTTTTGTAACCACCCAATCTTCCCTTACCTCCGCCATGGTACCCTCCCTAACTGTACCAACCCACAAACATTACTCCCTCCTGTGAAAGCACAGTATCATGTACTTTGCCCTTATATATTATCTTGTGGTATCTATTATATTGTTGTCTTATGTCATTATTTAGTATGCATATACTTTATAAATTTTCTGTATATTACTTTCCCAATTAGCTGATAAACTGGGAGACCTGAAAGGTGGGAGAAGGAAAAGAAAAGGCCTTCACAATATTTCCTGTTCTGATCAATGTCTTCCTCTAAAAAGATTTCTAGGTTAAAAGCTTAGTTTCCAGGAAAGCTTGGAATAATTGGCCCCAAGCAATTTAGGAAGGGCATTGGGAGTTTCATTGTGGATCGAGAACTTTATATTTCTATTGGGGACTTGAGTTTAGTTTTGGGCCATTTTGATAGAGTGAGCTTCAATAAATCCATGTTGGATAAATGAATTAAAAGTTGCAGCAACCCACCACTTGTGAGAACTTGGCCAAAACAGCTTCCTTCGTCACTATAGTAGTGGAAAATTTCCATCTCTCCATGACAAGAGAGAAAAGAATGTTCTCTCGCAAAATATCTATGTCTTAACACTGAAAATCACCCAGGATTTCGGTAGCATTTTTGCTAACACCAAAAGCTCTTTTTCCCAATTTGGTAAGTGGGGAGAAAGGCAGTGATAATTTAAATATTTTTTTTTCACAAGAGTCTTGGAGGAACCTGGCCTTGCTTTGAATGACCTTTCCACAACTTCATGCTTGTTACTTTGCATCTAACAGCCAATTAAATTTGCATGGGGAAAGACCCTATAGAGAGCTTCTGGTTGAAAGAACAGAAATGCTAGGGAACATTTAATAAGTTGTCAGCATATAATTCATCATAGACCAGACCTTGCCAGCTTATTAAGCTTAGAGCGGAATCAGCAAGATTTACTGAGTTGAGGGGCGCTAGCAACTGCGTCTGTGAAAGACAAGAGATGAAGGGACAGCAACAGAGCTGTAGGGTTCTGGTTCTCATTCTCCCAGTGTAGGGGACCAGACTATGCTACCCCAAAATATACCATTTGGCATACGAATTATGAGCTGGATGAATGAGAATCAACAGCTTCAGAAAGACATCTTCCAGGAGAGTCCCTTGTCTGACTAAAAGCAGAAATTTCTGAAAAGTGGAGTCTGCCATAAATCTCCTCTTCCAGGAAGGTTTTATGGCCTTGGAGAAGATGGAAAGTCAGTGCCAAGAGAGACCTGCACAAGCAATCTTCATTCCATTAGTTTCCCCCGTATATTTACCGCCCCCCAGTTTGCTACCCTTGAAAGCCGAAAATCCTTTTCCTTTGTCTTCTCACTTCTCTGCAAATGTATTTTTTTTTTTTTAAAGATATAAGCCCAAGTTCTAACCACTCCTTTGGGTTACTCATCTCTTCATACTTCTGTGTATCTGCGATGCACATATTAATAAACTTCTGTTTGTTTTCTCTTGTTAATTTGTCTTTTGTCAATCTAATTTTACAGAGCCCCAGCTGGAGAACCTAGGAGGGGTAGATAGAAAAAGAATTTTTTCCTCCCCTACACTAGCCATTAGGGTTGGGCTGAAGGGCCTGGGAGGGAGGAAGTGCCAGCTTGCAAGGACCCAGTGATTATCTGGGTTGGCTCCAAACAGTGATGATATCACAAAACTCTCCTATTTTAAAATGTTGGGCCTTGACACCGTTCTCTTGTAGTGAACTCCACAATGCATTTTTTTTCCTATGAAAATAGTGCATTACTACTAGAAATCATGCTGCCAGGCCAGCAGAGCAGAAGCTGAATAAGCAGCAAAATTCTCCGTAGTGTGAGTACAAAACAGCTTTGAATTCAGGGAAGCTGGTTAGTGTCAGCCATGCTCGTCTGCAGTTCTCTCCTTTCCTCATCTGTCCCAGCCATACTCACTTCTTTGCTGTCTCTCAGTGCCCCAGCCATGCTCCCACCTCAGGGCCTTTGCACTTTTTATTTTCACTGCCTTGATGCTATTCTCCCAGATAATCACGTGGCCCACCCACTGGCTTCCTTCTGGTCATTACTCAAATGACACTGTCTCAGTGAGGCCGTCTCTGGACATCCCATCTAAAATTGCCATCATCGCTCTCATTAGTTTTCTCCTAAGTTCTTATGATTATTTAGCAAATTATGTAATATACTCATTAATCTTTTTTTACCACTCTGCACTCCAAAACACAGTATTAGCTCCATAAAAGGGAGGCTTTTGTCTGCTTGGTTCATTGCTCTATCCTCTACACCTAGAATAGTGTTGGGCACAGACTAGGTTCTCAACAAACAGTGGTTGAAGGAATTGAGTGACTGGCCTCTGTCACTCATGCAGCTCCCCACTGGTCCAGTTTTCATTCTGTAGGCCTGGGGCTCAGCCTCCACCCTCCGTTTACATCCACCTCATCTTGTCCATCTCCTGGGTTCTTAGCTCACGGGGCTGCCCTCTTTAATAAAAGATGCACGCTCCCCAACTCTCCTATCCTCTTACCTCTGTCTCTCCAGTCACCACACAAGCTTTCAAAGAATTTTTCCTGCTAGTAACTACATAGAAGCAGACAGCGTTAGCTGAAACAACGAACAGGCGAGAAGTCACCAGTTATAACAAATCTCACAAACTATAATAAATATTACCCCTGGTTTTCAGCAAAATTTATAGTCACCAGTTATAACAAATCGCACAAACTATAATAAATATTACCCCTGGTTTCCAGCAAAATTTGTAGAATCTAGGCTTCTGTCTGTTTTTCTATCTTCCTCTATTTCCTTATTAGAAGAGACTATGAAAAATCTCTGTCTTTTGATCTATTTTGTCTTTCCACTTTCTTTTTACCTGACATCCTCCAAAGTCAATTTCCTATTCTGTCGTCTACACAACCCCTGGGAGAGCCCTGATTGTTCTGTTAGGTGAGAACACTAGGTGAAAACATCTCAGGGATATGTTTCCAATGGTGTTCTCTAATGTGAAAGCCCCGTCTGTCCTCCCCATCTTCTCTGATCCAGCAATATGACTTCTAAGAATCTGGTCTACACATGAAACAGAACCTAAGACATGGCGGAATGTTCAAAGATAATTTATGGCAGAGTTACTTGCGGTATGAAAAATCTAGAAATAACTTAAATGTCCATCAAGACCAACTGATTAAATAAATGATGGTACATTATAGAATTCTATATGCCCATTTAAAACAATGAGGCAGATTTTCAAGAAACATTTAGCTATCTTAGTCTCAAAGACGTGTATTTGCAGAGAACATCTCTGAAAAGAGGGGCATGTGGGTTGCCTCTGAGGGAGGGTGCTGAGGGGTTGCTAGTTCACTGTGTGATTTTAAAATTCAGGTCTGTTATATCTTTCTAGACACTTCTGTAAATTTCTCCATAAAGGTTTGCATATACATTGTTAGGCTTATTTCTAAGTCCCTAAGACTTTTTGATTCTTATATTTTTTCTTTTATCTTTGCAATATTTTGAATAATATTTTTTCCTTTTATCTTTTCTGATTGATAAGCTGATATATGAGAATGCTATTGTATCAGTTTGGTTGATCTTGAATTCAGCACCTTTGTTGAACCCTGTTCTTAGTTCTAATTGATTAGTTCTGTTGGAATACATGATATTCTTGTATTCAGAGTCTCTTAGATTTTCTATATAGTCAATCATAGTGTGTGTAAATGACAATTTAGCCTCTTTTTGTTCAATCCTTCTTTTTCTTTGCTACATATTTGTTTTCTTTTCCATTTTTGGCTGAATTAATCAAGTCTTCTCTACCCCACCCCTTCTCCTCTTTGTTGGCTTGGAAGTAGGGATCTCTAAGTTTTTACTATGTATACTTTATTAAATAATTTCTTTTTTCTGTAAAAAAATCCAAGCTGTATTTATTTGATATATTCATCAATCAAAGATTTAATTTAAAAAAACAGAAATAAAACAAAAATAGCACCATAGCTTAAGAAACAAAGTCCTATGTGTAAATCAAGGACAGGACAGACGATCTAAGGAAAAAATAAAAAGACAACACAGGGAGAGAGGCTGGACAGCTGGGGTCAGGGCTCTTAGAGGGAGTCCAGCTCTGTGTAGATTTCTTGCAGGTCTTTCTTAAAGGTGCCAGTGTTTCCAGAACTTAGCAGCATGTGTTTTTAAAGGGCTGTGGATGTTGGGTTCTCCTAGTGGACTCTGCATGGACAGCAGGATGGTCCTGATGTCACACAGGGCTGACCACTTGTCCTCCAGGATGTCCACGTAGACGTGACCCTGGTGTCCATATGGGGGTGGTAGCCAGGCACAAAGAGCTTTACCATGAGTATGCTGTGCTGGAAGCCACTGGAGAACTCAGGGAGAGGTACCTCAGGTCTTCACAGACTGTTCTGGCTGCTCCATGGATGGGCCTCACTCATTTGAATGTTGTCTGACTCAGGGAAGAAAGGAATTTCCTTGCCACCAGACTTCATGGGGATCATCAGCTCCTGCTGGAGCCTCTTGCTCACAGAGCCCCAGATGGTGGTCCTACTGGGTCCAGCCCCGGTTCGGGGTTGCCATCTGGGGGGTGCTGGCAGAGAGACAGGAATCTGGAGAACACAACTGCAATTCTTCATTATATAATTTCTAGTACAATCTAAAGTTATTTTGCCCAAAACAATAGAGATTCAGAGACAACAGCAGAAGGAAGGGAGCCTCTATCAGAGATGGGTCTTGAAGGATAAAAGGAATTTCCTTTGGTCCACACTGAAGGTCCTGAAACAGTATTTAGGAGAGTCAGTGCCTCCCTTCTTGCTAAGCATGTTGCTAAAAAGGGAACAGTCAGTGCACAACTCACCTGGACATACGGAAGGAAGCCAGCAAACCAAATTAAAGCAACTGAGTCTCAGCTCAGATGCCATCTTCACCTCTTCCAGCCACACTGGAATCCCCTTATTCCCATTTCCTGTTTTACTCAGGGACCCACAGTTAAATCCTTAGTTGACTTCTCAATGTCTTAAATGTGTTAGTTTTTCTCAGAGCTTCTTGAGGTTAGGGAACATGTCCTGAACTTCGGTATTGTTCAGGATATAGAATCAGAATCTGTGGAATCAGAAAGTGTGTATCTTTTGATTGAGGAGAGAACCTTGAAATGACATCGCCTCTCCTTATTTAGCCCCGAGTAGAAGCTGGTTAGGGACATCGCAGTTTGCAAAGGGAGTGATCACCTTGTGCTGAAGTCACTTAGTGTATCCAGACACCGCGCTGTAAATTGCCTTTCTGTGCACTGATAAGAGTGGTGAAGGTTGAAGAGCGTCTTTGACTTAGTGAGCTAAACCCAGAATTATATTAATTGGTTAATTAGGCTGAAGAGGTCTTAGATAAGATTAAATTTGTCTCTTATCATAAGTCAGAGATTTTCTCTAGTGTTTTCCTTATTCAATGCAAATAAGTAGACTCTTAAGGTCAAATGGTTTTATTGCAGCAAGAAGCCCTGTCTTAACTGGAGAACGTAGACTCCTAACCCCAAGGCTTGTCTTAAATCCAAAGTTCGTGAACATGTTATATTTACTTGGAATAATAATACGTGTTTGTTATAAGAGGTAGAATAATTTCGTGAAACATAGATGTCATATTACACATCAGCTGCAAATGACCAAACTCTCTAGCTTTTTTCTCATTCCCTTCTTTGTTCTCCAAATACGTAACTATATTCCATAAAACTCTGGGGGGAGAGAAATCAGTTCTGCTTGCTCTTCCCCCCTGCAGCTGCTAGTATTGGAGTCAAGATGCCCCTGGCTGTTTCTGATTCAAATCCAACTCAAAGCTTTGTTTCTTCCAAATCCTCATGTTAGGCACATGGCTGGTGTTCAGTTCATACCTGTTTGATTGACTGAACTGAAATTGATTAACTCTCTTTAGTAAGGAACCTGGAGACCTGCAGGCATTTTCCCTGGTGTTTTACATGAGAATATGTCTGCCCCTGCATTTGAAGCAATCATCCTTACTGGACACAAACTCTGAGGCATGTGGTGAAGATAAAATTTCTTGCCCCCAAAAGTATACTGGATAAGGTTCCATGGTTCTAATTAAACTCTCTTTTCTGAATTTAAATTAAAGTGAATTAAACACAGGTAGTAAAAAACATCAAAGAGTTATTACCTTACAGGTTTTTATTTTTCATCTGAAGTCTTAGCCAATAATCTTATGACAAAGAATGTCACTGAATTAGAGGCTGCTGCCAGCTTTCTCTCCAGATTCTTGTTTGTTTCCCTAGGTGTGACATTTGGTGTGGCCCGGAGTCACTGTTGACAGCAGGATCCTTCAGGGCAGCAGGGTATTGTCTGACTTGTTTTGTCCAAAAGCTATTCTATCCCCCAGAAGACTGACAGCAAATAGACTTCTAGCTGAATAACAAGTGGGGGGCGGGTGACAGGCTGACATTCTTCAGAATTTCTACAGTAACCAGTCAATCTGCTTGGGTCCTGCTCAAATTACAGTAAAACATTTAGGAAAACTACAGAAGCCCCAATTCTTGTCCAAATGGAGCAGAAAAACTTGATTTCACAACTGGCAGGCAGTTTAAAAATTCTCCCCAAAGTGCTTTGTGAATTAAGCGTGTATAGAACAGCAGCTCATGTCCATTACTGAAATGCAAACCTGAAGAGATCAATTTCTTTCTGTTCAAAAACGCTTTCACTTTAGACTTTTAAAATTAAACCTGCAAAATAAAAAGCACTTACTTTTTTTAAGTGCTAGATGCATCAGAGTGTGAAGTTGTAAATGAAGGAGAGAGAGTTCATTGATTTGGATGGAATTAAAGAGAATGTATTTGAAATTAATGAGACGTAATTTACTTTAAATCGTATCTATATGAAATCATTTATATGCTTTTGATGGAGGAAGGATAGAGAAGGATGGCACCAGGTGAAGAGAGTGTGCCTCTGGTTAGGGGAGAAGGAGCAGCTGGTGGTGAATGTCACCTCCTTTACACTGTGCATCAGGAATACGGCCATCAGAAGGGAAGTGGCTACATTGTGTCTCTTTTCCACTTCCTGATGTTCTTTGTGAATGCGGGGTAGAGAGACTCTGCAGCAAGAAGGTTCTGAGAGTCAGATTCTTGGCAGGCTGATGTATGAATGGAGGAGCCCCAGGGAATGCCTGACAAGGGAAAGAAAGGAGAAATCATTGGTAATATCACATATCCAGTAGAACTTCTTCAGAGGTGATGACTTTTTTTTCAGTTTTTTCCTTCTTTTTTTTGGAAAAAGAATTCATTTAAACAATATGGGGAGAGAGCACAAAGTAAAAATCTCTTTTAAATGTCTCATCACTCAGACAAAAGCACTGTTTGCCTTTTTTAAAGATGGGAGGTATTATAGCATGTTTTTATGCTCGGATTGATCCAGAAGAGAGGGAGAAATTGATGACGCAAGAGAGAGAGGGGCAATCTTTGGAACTTTGCCTTGCAGCGGGCGAGAGAAGCTGGGATCTAGTACACAGCTGGAGGAGCCTTAGATGGGTGTGTAGACAGTTCATCCACAGAGACAGAAGATGTGCTTGTCAGGGAAATGCTTATTAGATGCTGTAAACTAATCAGTAGTCTATTTCTCACTCATATCACAGTCCAGTGCAGGTCAGCCTTCCCTCCTGGGCAGCACCCCTCTAAGTGTTGATTCTAGAACTAGGGCTCCTTCCGTGGTGTGGCTCTGCCCTACTAGGATCCTTCGCTTCCAGCCGTGCAGGGGTGATAGAGTGTGAGCCAAGAATCTCAAGGGAGATTTTAGGGGTCAGGTATGGAAATGGCTTATATTACATTCACCCCTATTCCTTCGGCTAATATTCATGCCCAAACCCAATGACAAAGAAGGCTGGAAAATGTAATCTTCTTGTGTTTTCGGGAAGGAAAGAGAGAATTAATGAGCTTCTAGTCAGTCTCTGTCATAGAAAGGAAGTCAGAACATAGGGATGCAAGTGATATTTTGTAAGTATATAATTGTGGGAATGTGTGGAAGTTCTCTTCATTTCTCAGTGCGATAGGAAGTAAGGGAGTAGGGAGGCAGGAGAGTTACAGGTTGGAGGAAAGAGGGAATGGTGTAAAATGGTTATCCAAGTGGGTGGAGAGTATATGCTCAGGGAAATGTAGTAGAATACCTCTGAGGGAACTATAGGTGAGCACTGACAGCTGGCTTCTGGCTGCTGTTGGTCAGCAGAGTCAGTAGCGAGGAGATGAACTAAAAGCTGAGGCCCACCAGGCACATAGACATCTGCCTGTCACTCTCTCTGACAGCCATGACCTTCAGAATGTACTGGCCACTGTTTCATTTCTGCCTTCTAAACATCACACAAGTTCCTCTTTTGGTTAACTGTAACCTGAAGCCCTAGAGGGAAAGGAATTCTGGGAAATGTAGTTCCTAGCCTCAGTCAAAGTTACAACAAAGCATAAGCCAGTATATTTGGCTTTGTTTTTCACCAAGGCACCTATCACTACCTGGATATTATACATATAATTCCTTTATTTGTTCTTCGTTTTCTTATTATTATAAAATTTAACTTCATGAATATGTTAGTTTGCTTTGTCCTCTGCTAGTCTCCTTAGCCTCTATAACAATCTCTCGTGTAGAAAGTATTTATTGAATGAATGAATGAGTTTTTCTGACTTCCTTCCAGATGCCTTTCTATGTATATACACGCACAAACAGATATAAGAATAACATTTTACAATAATGGGATGGAGGCTGGCCCCGTGGCCAAGTGGTTAAGTTCAAGGGCTCCGCTTCGGTGGCCCAGGGTTTCACTGGTTTGGATCCTGGGCGCAGACATGGCACCGTTTGTCAGGCCACGCTGAGGTGGCATCCCACGTGCCACAGCTAGAAGGACCCACAACTGAAATATACAACTATGTACTGGGGGTTTTGGGGAGAAAAAGCAGAAAAAAAATGGAATCATACCATACGCTTATAGTTCTGTAACCCAATAACTATTGATCACGATCACATTTTTAAATTGTTATAATGAATTCCTTCATGCTTATCACAACTTAACTAATGAATTACATTAATGTAATTAATTGGTCCCTGATAGGTAGACATTGTGCAAACCTGGCTCTAGGTTGATAAGGCAGGCTTGATGGAAATCACAGAAGGGTCTCAATTGGATTCTTTGAAATAAAACAAATTAAAAACAATACTGCTTTGAAATAAAGCAAATATAGCTTGGACTTTTCCACAGCCATAGAGTGCTCTTCAAGGGGTACCTGTGGGCTAGAGGCTAGGGTGGGTAGGACACGGGAAGGTCTTTATCAAATGCCAGAGTGGGCAGAGAAGACAGGATAATTTGTACTTAGCAACATGGCCTAAGGCCCATGAAACTTAAAACTTGGCATGCTCAGACTCACAAATCTTCAGACGCCTGTGCACCTTATTCCTAGACATTTTCTCCATTCCTCCACTAATAGGATATGAGAGGAATGGGACAATTAAAGATGAAGCTTATGGGGTAAGTGTTTTAGAGTAACCATTTGGAGCCCTGCTATACACAGTCATCTACTGGGGCTTAAGGCTGGCAGTTTAAATTGGAGAAGTGATTATATAAGAAAGCTCAAGGAAGAAATATGCAACACACTCTGAGTTCAGGCCTAGGAAAGTGTAGAATCTCTTTGTTACTTAAGCAGATATCTTGGGCATCCCTCAAAATCAAGAATTTACAATCTCTACAGTTTATCCAAACTGTAGTCCTCACTGCAGACCAATTAAATCAAGTCTCAGGGAAGGGAAAATAGACATGGGCCTTTGCAAAATCTGAATAAAGGGAGCCTGAAAATCACATGTGGATGCATTTTTCCTATTTCTGTCTGTGCTTTGAATCAAGGAGTCTGGGGCCCGTGACTCTGTGCAGGCAGAGGAGAGTTGTTTAAATACATAGTCAGGTGGTGTCAGTGGCAGCAACCTGGCCAGACAGTCTAGTTATCAGCTACCTGTGGGGACCTGCTGTTATCCACATCTGGTAAAGCAGGAGCCTGGTCAGCTTTATTGTGGGGAACAGACCTGCACAGTGTGCCATGCCCCTGGACTCATGATTGTAGCCACTACACCCCTCGGTTCTGATGGTTTGGTCTCTGCTTACATGCTCTTTATCTCTCTACTTTTTGCTGTCACAGATGGCAGCTGGGGCTTCAATTTGCAAACATTTCCAGCAAATACTACACTATGTGTATAGTGCTTATTCCCTAGATGGAAGTCACTGAGAGCTCTTGTGAAGATCATCTTGTAACAAATTTACAGAAATAGGAATTTTGTATGTTCTTCATGCAATTGTCCAAGGTTTTGTTTTGTTTTCCCTAAGTGAGAAAAATATATTATAGTAAATAAATATAGTATGATCCCACTTTTATAAAAACTAAGATTACCAAAGCTTAAAAAACTACTAAATCTTGGTATTTTCATGGAGAAAAGCATGGAATGAAACACATCAGTTGTTAACATTGGTGTCTTGAGGTAGGCATGGGGGCAGGTATGAGATGGGAAAGGGATAATTAATTAAAAATTTTGAACTGTGTTCATCACAAAGTGCACATTAATTTTGTAATTTTAGAAAAGGGACCTCAAAAAAATTTAAAAATATATAATCAGAGAGATTTTTTCAATCAATTTGTGCTCAATGTAAAACTCAAGTGGAAGGAGTACTTCTTACAGAAAAAGATGATGGAATCTTGCTACTGATGTCACTATAAAACCAGCAGTGTTCATTCATTAATTAATGGCTCAATTAATGTTAACTGAGCCACTAGAGTACCTGTCCAGGTACTGTTTGGCATTGTTCTAGGTGCTGATACAGTAGCTAATGGGGCAAAGTCTCTGCCTTCTCTTGTGCAAGAGACAGATATTAAACAAATGATATGTAAGTCTTGTAGGGAGAAGTTGCAATGGAGAATTCTAGAGGAGAGTATAGGGGTGGGATGGGGATGGTGGTCAGGGCAGGCCTCACTGAGGAGGCAACACTTCAGTAGAGATTTAAGTCAAGCCAGGGAGCAAGCCACGGAAAGATGAGGGCAGCAGGTGGGGGGAGTAAATTTCCAGACAAAGGGAGCAATGTGTCAAAGAATAGCAAGATGGTAGAGAGGCTCAGGAGGAGTGAGTGAGGGAGAGGAGGTCAGGGAGCTAGTCAGAGGACACAGAGGACACAGGTCTTATTGACGGCTGGTGAGGCCTTGGGGTTTTATCCTGAATGTGATGTGGGTCAGTCATTAGAGGCTTGTGAGTAGGGCAACAGAATCTGATGTACACTTTAAAAGGATCACTCTGGATATTTTATGAATAGACTATTGGGGGACAAAAGTAGAAGTCAGGGGTCAAGTAGGAGACTGTTTCATTAGTCCAGACAAAAGAATCTAGGAGAATATTGGTCTCTTTAACTTTCTGGCAAATACTCTCTATTGTTCCAGTGCCTATTCTGTGTTCCTCTTGGACACGAGGAAGACAAATCTATAAAGAACCCCCATGAGGTCATAGGTGTGGACTGCTCAAAGGTATTGCAACTGAAATAGATTGCCTAAGAGTCTGAACCACTTGATAATGTGATTTATTCTTGCTTTCTGGACCTGCTCAAGCCCAGTCTCAAATGGATCACTTCCATGGTACGTGAAATGCTGCTGAACTTATGACATGGTATATCAGATAAGACAAAGCTGTTAATGGGCACTCAAGTTGTGTAGTTAGTGGTGCCCAGTGCTTAGGCCCATCGTCTCTATTGGGGCCTATTAGTTCTTCAGGAGCTCTTCATTGAATGGTGAGCAGCTTCTGCTGTAAGGGCATGCCCCTGCTCTAGAATACCAGGGATTTGTACTGTAACTCTCCTATTAGGGTTTGTCAGAGACATATAGCAGCTTCATCAGCCACAGAGATCTCTAATACAGTCATACCTGTTGGATCATGCAGCCCGAGAGAATAGAGTGCTTGTACCACAGCTTGGATCTGCTGAAGAGCTTTCTTTTGAATTGGACCCTATAAGAAACTGATAGCCTTTAGTTATCTGATTAATAATGGGAGTTTTGCAAAGTCCAGCATACATTGCCTCCAAAATCCAAAGAGCCCTACTGAGTGCTGTGCCTTAATGCCTTGCTTAAGGGTAGGAGCTATAATGTACAATAACTTGTCTTTTGCTTTAGAGGGAGTGCCCCAGGCCATTGAATCCCTGAAAACTTCACTGATGTGGCATTTCCCTGATGTCGGGTTTGTTGCCAATCCTCTGGCATGTGTCTGCCTTACTAGAGCATCTTGGGTGCTTGTCACTGTCTGCTCATCAAATTCAATTAGCGTGAGGTTGTCAATATAGTGAACCAGCATGATGTACTGTAGGCTGTCAGGATGATTAAGTTCTTTAGAGCCTATGCTTTAGAGGAGACTGGGAGTGTAAACATAGCTGTGAGGTAAGAAAGGGACTGTGGAATACTTCCCCGGCAAAGTAAAGTTGATCTTTGTACATTAGAGTATGGACATCTTTGGGGAGAACATTATTCTACATTTCACAATCATAATCCAGAGACTCGCTGCTAAGAGCATTCCATAGATAAGGACTCTCCTCCTCCTAGCAAATATTATTAGTCTATCTACCAGGAAGATGATCATCAGCATGACTACAAGCAGAAGAGTCTGGGTCACTTATCTTCTTTCCTTTCAGTGACTGGATAGAAATAGAGAATGAGCCAGCGGCTTTAACTTCTTCCTTCCCAGACAGACTGGCCTTACATCACAGGAACCAGAAACTAGAGGGGGATGGGGGAGTGGGGTAGTTGTCAATTGTGGCATCTAACATTTTTCTATTACATTTATTACTTCTATTATCTATGTATCTTTTAATCTATTCATCAGCTCTTCATCCATCCATCCATCCATCTATCCACCCCTTCATCCACGCATCTACATAAATTCACTCAGAAATTATTTAGGATACTGTACAAAGACTTTAGCTCAAATATTAAGCATAAATTATCCATAAAACTAAGTAAAACCTGTTTGTTGGGAGAGGTGGGCAAGAGCACAGAAAAGTTCAAGGGACACCAGAGAGGCAAAGAAATTCATCCTGGAGAGGCTGTGAAAGCTGGGACTGGCAGCTTCCTGGATCTTACTTTATAAGTCAAAATGCCCCTCGTGGAGGGGATGGAAGCAAGCCATATATCTAAGGAGAGGTGCCCGCCTGAGAATTCTGTCAGGAGCACACTCACTCTTTTACAATGTTCCCATGGGCGTCGAGAACTCTCACCATTTGTTTCCTCAACTTTCCATCTAAGAACCACTCAAACTGGGCTTTGCATTACCCTTTTCTTCTTTTCTCATCTCTCTTTTATTATTGCATTGTTTATCAGGTAAATACAGATGTAGGCAGAATGGATAAATCAAACTTGATGAAAGCCTTTCCTCTGTATTTTATTTTTACTCTTTTGCCAATTTTCTTTGGGAAATTTTTTATTAAAAAGGAAATAATCAAGAACTTGAATGAGGAACTTTGAAGTGAAAACTTCACGTATTCGTCCCAGGCTCCTTTAAAAATTAATTTTAGTTATGGAATATTTCAAACATGCTGCAAAACCAAAAGAAATAATGTATATGTCATATACCCATCACTAAGATTAAACAGAGGTCAAATTGTTGATGTATTTATATCAAGTTTCTCTTTCTCTTTTTATATTTTACTTTGTAGGAAATACATCATTACAGATGAATCAAAACCTAATCCCCACTTCTGGTCTTCCTCTTACTCCAGAAGTGTGTTTTTATCTTTCCCAAGCAGATTTTTATGCTTTTATTATACATTTATGTATTCGTGAATACTATCCTTTTGTTACTTGCTTTCTGCATCTCACCTCATGTTTTTGCGGTGTGTTCATGTTGACTCTTGCCGTTCTCTTTTTAATTTTAATAGCTATATAGAATTTCATTGTACATTTGAATTAGTTTATCTGTTCTCTGGTTCATTGACGTTTAGATTTTTCCAGCCTTCTTATTATAAACAGTAGAGTAATGAACATAAAAAGCCTGTTTCTTTGTGGATATTTGTGAACATTTTTCTAGGATAGACAATAGGAGTAGATTTCTGGTCATCGTGGATCATAATGTATATATCAATCTATGTATACATACATCTTCAGCTTTGCTAGATATTATCCAATTCCTCTTCAAAGGGGTTCAACCAATTTTCACTCCACCTGCTGCATAAGACACTTGCTGTTAGGGATCTTGTAAGTAGTTTGTACCAAACTACATACAATGGTAAAATAGGCCAAATTTGTCTTCCAGTGGCCGCTCTGTGGAATTCCCATTTTCTCGGTATCCCCACTTCTGAAGTGCCCAAAACACTCTGGGTGTGACCTCTGGAAGTTATGCCTCTTAAAAATTTTCTTACTTTTTCATGCATCAATCACTAGGTTTATTGGACATTTTAATATTTTGCTACCCTGGTGAATGTAAATTGTATTTCATTTTGCCACTTTCATTCATTCTGATAGCTGTATGGAATTTTCAATGAATAGAATTTCTCTGATTATTAGTGAGGTTGATCATTGTTTTATATATTCATTGGCCATTTGGATGTTGTCTTCTATGATTTCCCAGTTCTTATCAATAATACATTTTTCTCTTGGATTGTTTGTCTTTTTCATAAATTTTTATTTGGTGTATGTATTGTTAATGTCTTCTCACAGTCTGTGACTTGCCTTTTTGACTTTGTTGTGCCTTTTGTAATAAAGTTAATTTTAATGTAGTCAAATTAATCATTTCCCTATAGTTTTGACTTTTTGTGCCCTGCTTAGGAAATTGATTTTTAGCCTGAAGTCATACAGACATTCTCCAAAATTTTAGAGATTTCTTTCTGACATTTAAGACATTAATTTTTGTGCATGAATTGGAGATCCACTTTTGTGTTTTGTTATATGGGTTACAAGAATTTTCAGCACCATTTATTGAATAGCGTATTTTTCACTATTTGATTTGTAGTATCTACTCTGTAATATACTAGCTGCCATATGAATATGGGCTCCCTGAGCCAATATCACATTGCTTAGATTATTATAGTCCATAGTAAGTCAACATCTGTAAAAAGAACCTTCGTTTATTCTTTTCCTTAATTACAGTTTTGGCTATTCTTGATCTACTGAGTTTGAGGATCAATTTGTCAATTCCTTAAAAAACTGTTGCGATTTTTTTCTTTTTTTTCCTGAGGAAGATTCACCCTGAGTTAACATCCATGCCAATCTTCCTCTATTTTTCAGTATGTGAGATGCCAGCAGAGCATGGCTGTTAACAGAACTGTGTAGGTCTGTGCCCAGGAACTGACCCTGAGCTGCTGAAGTGGAGTGTGCCAAACTTAAGCGCTAGGCCACTGGGGCTGACCCAAAACTGTTGCAATTTTTAGTGAAATCATACTGATTGTGAAAATAGAAAAACAGAGTAAACCCAAAATAAATAGGAGGAAGGAAATAAAATTGAAAGCCAAACTTGGTGAAATAAAAAAGAAAGAGAAAATAGAGAACACCAACAGAGTCAAAAGCTAATTCTTGAAAAATGTTAATGAAAAAAATAAACTTCTAGCAAGATTAACCACAAAAATGAGGGGGAAAACAAACATTAAGAATGAAAAAGGGGGCATAAAAATAAATACCTCAGTTCAGGGATCTAAAAATCACAATAGGATATAAACAACGGTATTCCAATCAAATTTGAAAACTCGAATGAAATAGATATTTTATTTAGAAAGTAAAAATTACTGAAAGTATTAGTTTTGACTCAAGAATGAATAGAACATATAATAGATTTATAATCTTTAATTAAATTGAAACTGTAGTTAAAAATCTGCTCAACACACGCACACACACACACACACACACACATCTACTAGGACTAGATGATTTTATAAGCAAGATCTACCAAATTTCAGAAAGTGTCATCTATAACGTGTTCTAGACTAAAGGTTGACAAATTAAGGGTATCGTTATCTAATTACTCTTTTAAAAATTATTATTGTTAATTTCTAAGCTCAAGCCTTCTTGAGCCATGGTGACAGTATCAAATTAATTCCAAGCCTGTATGAGGCATAGGCTTATGGTTACAAATTCTTTTTTTAAGATTGGCCAAGAGCTAACATCTGTTGCCAACCTTCCTCTTTTTTTTTGTCCCCTAAAGCCCCAGTACATAGTTATATATCTCAGTTGTAAGTCATTCTAGTTCCTCTACGTGGGATGCCACCACAGCAGGCTTGATGAGCAGTCTTAGGTCTGCCCCCAGGATCTGAACCAGCGAACCCCAGGCTGCCGAAGCAGAGTGTACAAAATTAAGCACTCAGCTGTGAGCTGGCCCCCCTACAAATTCTTATGGAGCCTTCCCTTCCCTTATCCCATCACAGTCCGGGTTGAGATAGACTTTCTTGTTATCACCTTTGTCAGTGAGCAGATTATTTCAAGCCCACCTGTTCACTGAGGGTGTGGATCTTTGAAGACCTTGGTTCTGACACTTCACCTTGCTTAGGTTCAAGACCTCCACAGAGACCTTTGTTGCTGAGACCTTCGTTCTTCCACACTCAGGGCATCTGCCACATCAGCTCGAAAATGCTGACAATCGTGGTTTCAGTCTCTCTTATTTTTGGAAATTAGGAAATCACTTTAATGTGCTGAATTTTGTGCCCCACCCCACACCCCCAAACTCCCAAATTCATATGTCGAAGTCCTACTCCCCTAACCCTTAGAATGTGGTTGTATTTGGAGATGGGATCTTTAAAGAGATAAGTAAGTTAAAATGAGGTCGTTGTGATATTGGCCCTGATATCATATATAACAGCATATGTGGAGTTAAAACCAAAAACACTCATCCCTTTCCCCTGCTTCTTCAGTTACACTCATATGTAAATATCTGTTTCTTTAACCTTTGACTCCCTGAGCTTTACAACCAAATAGAAGTTACAAATTGTTAAAACCCAGGTGACCTCACCCTGGGCTCATACGAAAGGTTTGGCTAATCACATGTCCTCGAAGTTTATTATGGGGAAACTGATGTCCAGAGACTATCAAGGAACTAAAACTTGCCAGGCCCCAACTCCTTGGCTTCCTGGCACCAGAATCCAGCATCCACCACAGAGGCAGACAACCAAGGACGCCCACCTGCAGTTTCGCTTATCTCACCATCCTGCCCCCTGCAAACAGCCACACAGGGCCAAATGCAAGCTGGTGGGAAAGTGCTGACCAGCAAGGCCACAGGCTCCCCCTCTCCCTACAAGCAGCCACAGTCCTTGCAACCTTTAAAACCCCTGGCATCCCATCTTTTAGGCAGACGAGATAAATTTGATAGCTCACTCTCTTCTCCTGGTTGACATCACCCAAAATAAAAATCCTTTCCTTGCCATAAGCCTGGTGTTCCAGTTTTTATTTGGCCCCTGTTTTGTGTCAGGTAAAGAACTGATGTTTGTAGCTGGTAACAATTAGGGTACACTCTAATCTAATATGACTGGCGTTTTTATAAGAAGAGGAAATTTGGACACAAACATGTACAGAGAAGAGACTACATGAGGACACAGTGAAAAGGCAGCCATGGAGAGAGGCAGCCCCCACGTCAGTGGTTCTTTGTTATGGCAGCCCTAGCAAACCAATACACTCATGTTTCTTGTGAGCTCACCTTGCATTTTAAACAATATTTGTTATATTTTATCCAGCATTTCTAATTGTAGCTGGAGGGTTTTCAAGTTAGTTAGAAAACATATTGTGGGAATGCAAGTCGCAGGCTCATTTTAAAGAGCCAGACTGTGCCTTTTGCACTCTGCCAATCTTCATTAAAGGCATCACCTGGTATCTAACAGTGAACACTAGACCAGAGGTTAAGAGCCCTAGATTTCCATCATGGCTTTCCATTAACTAGCTGCAAGCCAATTAATTACTCCTTCTCAGCTTCAGGGCTCTCATCTGTAAAAGAGTGGTTTTCAAATGGTTCTGAATTTTCACCTCCTCGGAGCCCCCTCAGGAGCTGCTGAGGCACAAGTAAGGAAAAAGCCAAGGGGTGAGTTCTGTGCTGTCAGCCCCCCTTCAACCTGAGCAATTCCTCTTGTGTGTGTTTTGTCTTTGCATCTGAAACATATCTCATGTGGACAAAGCCTTGTGGGACTAAAACAAGCTTAAATATGTTTTTTTAAAGACAAAAATCTCACGGTCCTGTAGCATGGTTGTAGCCTGTTATTTTCCAACAGTGAAGGCTCAGCAATCACACTTGGTGTAGCTCCCCGTCTCTAGATAAAACAGAGGGAACCAAGCCCCCGGAAGTCAAGTGATTTTTCTGGGTCTTTCCAGGAGTCTGTGGCTGAGCCTGACACAAGACTGTAGGCCCTGATTCCTGGCCCTTTCTTCTCAAGCCAGAGCTCTGTCATAGCACAGCATGCACATGTGACTGAGGGCATTTGTCTGTGTGACATTTATGAGCATAGCACCCCAGGCCGTGTTCAGAGCTTTCCTGAGATCTGTGATATTGATTCATTTAAAAGTACTGCTAGCCTTTTTATCCTTCCACTTTCCTCCCATTCTCCCACATCTGTGTCAGCTGACAGGGCACCTGTCAATTGCTTAACAAGCGGCTGTGAGAAAATGGTCTCTGACCACGCTCAGGGAAAGCAGGCTGCATAATTACATGCTCTGGACAGTCTTTGTCTGTTGGAGAAATCATAGTCCATGCATTTCTCTCACCACATCTACTGCCATGACTTCTGAAAAGGACACTCACCATGGCCCAGGGCCCAATCTGTAGCCCTTTTGTGTCCCTGAGCCCTATAACCCCTTGTGGATCAGTGTCCAGCAGAGGTACAGGCTGCACACAGCAGATGCTTGTTTCACCAGATTCTCTTGGAACAAAACCTTTTTTTTTGAGGACGATTAGCCCTGAGCTAACATCTGCTGCCAGTCCTCTTCTTTTTGCTGAGGAAGACTGGCCCTGAGCTAACATCTGTGCCCACCCTCCTCTACTTTATATGTGAGATGCCTGCCACAGTGACACTTGCCAAGTGGTGCCATGTCCGCATCTGGGATCCCAACCAGCGAACCCCGGCTGCCGAAGCAGAACGTACAAACTTAACTGCTGCGCCACTGGGCCGGCCCCTGGAGCAAAGCCTTTTTGGTGGTTCTTCAGTATCCAAAAACAGAAGCCAAAAATCCCATGGACCACTTTTAGGTTCCGAACATTTTTTGTTTTTAAATATTGGTCTTTTTCCTTTAATACAGCCTCAATTCTTCTTTGAATTATCCTATTTTCTTCCTCCACAAACAATCAGCACCTAACTGCCTTTGGCGATTTTTCTGTTGGAGAGTTTTACATCATTTTCGCTTTGCTGTGGTTGTTTCCAATAGTAAGGGGGGTGTTCCCCTATATCTTTGTTATGGCATGGGCTTTGCCTCTCAGTGTCCTAATATCGAGATCTGTCTAAGGGTGTGCCTGATTTCTTTATTCTGGAGGAATGCATATGTTTGCTGTGAAGTTTGCCTGGAGTTAGGCTGTTGGCAGCCATTACTTCACACCTTATCTCTACTCATCATTCATAAGACATCACTTTTAAATACTTTTCCTCTTTAAGAATTCAAATTAATTTCAATGAGATTTGAAGTATCAAATAAAAGTATTTCACATTTATTTCTAACCACTTTTTAAAGAATCTCTCATGGAATCTAACAAATTTGGAACCAGAAATAAAATTAGCAACCATAATCTGTATGGGATATTTCTTACTGTTTTGGGTAAAAGCACCTAAATTTCCATTTTGGGAACCATCTCACTCCAACTCTCAACTCAGGTGGTTTGGGAGGAGTTGACTCTCTCCGTCTCTGGCTCCAAGGGTGAACACAGAGCGCAGGCATGGCCAACTAGCATGTTCTATCTCTCTGTCCCCATTGGTTGATTCAAGGATGGGTCCAGGACTCTTACTTTAAGACTGGAACCTGGGAGGATATATAATTGAAGCTGCTGGCAGCCAGCCATCTTGCTCTGACGTTGGAGCCTGATGAGAAAGCTACCGTGGAGTAGAACTGAGCCAAGGAATGGGAAGAGACCAGGTCCCCATAACAGACTAAGCTGTGCCTAAAGCCATTTGTACTCTGGGACATTTTAGTTACATAAGGCAAGAAACAACCCTCCTCCCTCCCCAACACACACACACACACACACACACTGTTGCTTTTTCTGAGCCAATTTGATTTGAATTTTCCTCCATCTGCAACTGAAAGATCTAACCTCTTCACTTGATAGACAAGGAAATTCAGACTCAGGGACTGGAAATGACTTGGCCGAGATCACTCAGTGAGTAGATTGATGACAGGGCCAGGACTAGGACCCAGGCCCTGAATCTGACTGTGCATTTTCACCATGTTCTTAGCTGAGTGCATACCTAAGTGGTTTTAGAAGCCAAAAGTGGCTCCTTTCAGATTTGGAAACACTGGTAGAGGACTGGTCATAGCTAAATATAGGGTTGGGAAGCATTGTGGACCATGAGTAAGACTGATCATCAAATACATGAGGACGTTGAAGTTGAAATGGTATTTTAGAAATAAGGAAACCACCATTGAGATAAGCCAAGTGTGCACTAAAAATGACCACATATACAAGGATGGTAGAAAACCACATAGGTTATTTATATTTAATATACATTTATATATTATATTTATATGTAATTCTGCTATAACTCTAGCAGATGTAGATATAAGATAGAGTAAGTAAGCATCTTGTTCTTTGCAACACATGGAGCACAGAAATATAATGTTCTTTGTATGCTGATGGGGTTCAGGGCAGGCTGCCCCAAGATATGCCACTCTGGTATGTGGATTATTTTGAGCTAGAGACAATAAAGGCTCGGAAGACTCAGGAAGAGTATTGATCTTCCCCTAAACTGCCTAAAAGAGTTTAAGGTAGAAGGCCTGTTCCAGGAAGGAGCTAATGCTGTAAGACAGCTATAGTATAATGTGAAATAGGTGATATAGAAAGGCACCAACAAGCCCATTTTTGGTGCAGCACAACTTGTTTAATAAACATTTGCCTATTCACCTCCATGTACATTGTCTTCCTCCCCCTTGAAATCCCAAACAACTACCCCCAACATCCTCCTTTGTCTTTAGCTGAAGATGATATTTAAGGTGGAAGCTTCAGCCGTTCTGGTGAGTTACCCAGTTTTCCTGGGTATCGCCCATGTATGCATGTTATAAAGCTTCATTTGATTTTCTCCTGTTATTCTGTCTCATGTGAATCAAATTTGTAGCCCAGCCAGAAGGATCTAGAGAGGGTAGAGGATTTGTCTTCTTCCTCTACAGTGTAAGAGGGATAAGGTCTTGAAGGAAGGGGGCACAGAGCTTGGGGCACCTCCCCTTGGCCTATGGCCTCTTAGCCCTGAGGAGACGGGCAGGGCTAGATCATTGGGTCCTTCTTTCCTGGGCCTTCAGTGATACTGGCTTTGCCTCCTCTACTCCTTCAATGTCTAGTTTTGTAAAAACTGGTTCTCGGTGGGGGCTGGCCCCATGACCGAGTGGTTAAGTTCGCGCGCTCCACTGCAGGTGGCCTAGTGTTTTGTTGGTTCGAATCCTGGGCGCAGACATGGCACTGCTCATCAAACCATGCTGAGGCAGTGTCCCACATGCCACAACTAGAAGGACCACAATGAAGAATATACAATAATGTACTGGGGGGCTTTGGGGAGAAAAAGAAAAAAAAATCTTAAAAAAAAAACTAGTTCTTGGACAGGGAATTGGGGAACATTTAGTAGGACCTGTGAATTGAATCAGTACTGTGGCAATGCTGACAGCCTGACAGCCTGTGGTTACAACTAAACCTCCTTCTTGTTTTTAGGGACCACCAAAGAGAGTGGAAAGGAGTGAGAAACAGATTGATGACTTTGCTGCTTCTGCTGCCTTTTGTTTGCATAATCTGTTCTCTTTCACAAATAGATATTTGTGGTTAAACCAGTGGACTGGTCAGCATCCTTCCATGGTCTGCTTACTCTATTTGCACATTGCCTAACTACCCCAACTATTGACTTCTTTTGGCTGCTTCCTCCTCACCTTTGAACTCTTCCCTCTTCCCCCACCTGCCTCTCACGTCTGCATTTTCTGTGGCCTTTGACTTTCTTTGAGTGATCTTTGGAATCCACCTGTGGATCATAGCAGTAGCTGTAATCTTCTTTGGGCTGTGTATTCTTCTACACTGTTCCACCACCTTATTATATGCAGAGAAGTCCCTGGACATCATTTGGCAGCCCCACCCCTCCCACCACATGCCCCAGCCTGGACAGCCCCACCCAGGTCCACTAGTTCTAACCAGCTTTTGGCTTGGTTTAGTCTCCTAGCTGTAGCAGAAAATACAGATTTATAGCTATATACATATACATACGCTTGCAGAAAAGGACATTAGAAATCATCTCTAAGGTTATTCAAGCATCCTTTGGCCCAAATTTCATATTTTAAAGGACAGGAATCTGAGCCCCATTGAGGTTTTGTGAAATTCCACACAGCCCACAAGGGACACAGCTGGGACTTGCATCCAGGTCTTCTGACACTTGCTGCATAGTCCTTCCCATTCCTCCATGGTGAGTCCCACTGTCATGTAGAAGGTTTTCCCTCTTTCTGCCAACCTATAATTACTGAAACTAACAAAATGTAAGAAAATCCATTTCAAGCTCTGTATTTCTTGTTTTAGTTCTTTTTTTATTAGTTCAGGTTTCTCTTCTTCTATGTTTATCCTTATAATATAGTCTGGTCTCTGCATACGTGGGGTATCAGAATTTGCCACCCCAAAATGTCTCTCTCTGGCATGACTATATATGTGGATAAAAGACTCAGGAAGAAACTTTGACCTTCCCCCTAACTTCCTGAAAGAATTTAGGATAGAAGGCCTGTCCTAGAAAGGAGCTATCATCACAGAAAAGTCTAGGTGTGGCAGACAGGAAGATGACAGAAAGCCCATTTTTATCAAAGTTCTCTCTCAGGGTCTCATTGTCTATAGATGGCCCAGGAAACATTTGTTTATCAAATATTTGCTTTTCTATCTCCACGTAAATTGCCTTCCTTCCCTTTGAAGTCCCAAAGCACTACCCCCAACATCTTCCTTTGTTCTTAACTGAAAATGGCATTTAAGGTAGTGGCTTACACCATTTTGATGAGTTATTCAGTTTTCCTGGATTTCTCCCATGTATACATGTTAGTAAACTTTGATTTTCTCCTGTTATGCTGTCTCATGTCAATTTATTTCTTAGACCAGCCGGAAGAACCTAGAGGGTAGAGGAGTAGTTCATCCTCCCCTACAAATACTAAAACAGATCTGTGACTTGGTTTGTATTTGATTCTCTTTCTTCTTAATTTCTGAGAAGAAAAAACATAACAAATTTTTTTTTTTTAATTTCAGAAGCCAGTCTGTGAGTCTGTAACCATGGGCCCTCCAGTACAGTTCATCTGACCCCATCTATTATCAACAGAGTGATTAAGAATTGTCTTTCAGAATAATGTGCAAAGTCACGTAGCTAGAGCATGCACAGAAGAAGAAATCTTGACCCGAAGTGACCGCGGAACCAAAGATCCAGAACCAAAGGACCAGGATACAACTGGAACTTGAAAATCAAACTCTTATCAGAAGCCAGGCCCCTTCATTCAGGAAGATCTGTTATTAAAATTCCTTTCCCTCCTCACCATAAATGTTTAGAATGCTGTCATAAAAGTTTAGAACCTCATCATAAATATTTAAAACCTTATGATGAATGCCTGAAACCCGCCATCAAAACCTGTCCTACCAGCATTCCCAACCTTTTAAATTTCACCCCAAAACCTGAATCAGAGAGACAGTTCTGAGGGCACAAATTTCCCCTCTCCCTGAAGGTTGATCTTGCTGAATAAAGCTGATCTCTTTTCCAAAAGGCTGATGCCATGATTAATTAGCTGCTTATGTGCATTGGGCAAGAGAACCCAATTTTCTGTTGTAACAAATCTAGGATGGAGACCTGAGAGTAACTCCTAGGATGTTCAAGCTGTTTGCTTCTCATTGGCTTCAGAAAATGAGAACATAGTGAAAAAGGTGAATAGATGTTCATTCTTCTAGTCCATTCACTAGCAAGTTAATTAATCACATGCTAAGGCCACTGAGGTCAAGGATAGTTTTTGTGTTCCCTTACCCAACATTGTAATACACACACACACACACACACACACACATGAACTGAATAAAAATAACTTATAATCTTTTTCTGAGTAATCAGACCATCTTTGCAAAGAATCATGTTTTCCAGGACTGAGAGTAATCATAGCACATGAATAATAGTTTCTAGCATAATTCAGTTCCTCTGTGTGTGTGTGTGATACTGAACCTCTTAATCTCAAGTTTGTATGCCCAGTGCCCAGTAAGCCAAATGTTGAGACATTGGTGCTTGGAGACGGAGAAAGTTTTATTTGAATTGGCCAAAACAAGAAGGTGGGAGCATAGATTCTCTCAAATCTGCCTTAACAAGAGAGGAAAGCAGGGGATTTTATAGAGCTAATGGGTGTGGCAGGAGGAGTTTTGGGGAAACAAAGGGGTAATCTGTTTTTGTTTCACTCCCAATAGGCCCCTGGGCAATCTGCTTTCTGGGCATCAACAGCTGCTGGGGGTTGGTTATCTGGTGATCTTGAAGGCATTCTCTTTCTTCCGTAAAACAAACTCATAAATCCCTGTGACCCTTGAGTCACCCCTCAGGTTAAACAGGAAAACAGCAAATTGACAAGATTAACTTCTTTTCATAACATGGTCAAAAGGTAATCTTACTGAATATTTACAGTAAGCCTCAGGTACCTGGCTTCACCTGTGTGAGGGGTGTGTGTGTGTTACAATGTTGGGAAGGGTACAAAATTTAATATGTAATTTATTCAAATCAACCAATTAGACAAGATTTTTTTCTTTGCCTCTGACAAGAGATTTTCACATATTGAGGTATATGTGGTATCTATTTGGGTTCAAAACTGATTCGACTTGAACTAAAGAAGCCTGACTTATGGCCTATCAAACATACATTGTATATCTGCTTTAACCATTAAAGTAAAGAATGCACTCTCTTAAGATAAGAATGCATACTTTCCCTCCTATGCCCTATGGGTAATGCCCTGTATTAGTCACTCTCCCAACATCAGGGTCATGTTGACCTGCGAATTTGCAACTAAATACCTCTTTAAAATTTTGATGAATATGTATCCAGGGCATGTTTAATGTATGTTCTTTCTTCTAAAAAGATATAAGACTATACTGAAAACCATGCTTCTCCAGAATGCTTTCTTTCTTTCTGGAAAAGACCTTCCTGTGTTATAATCCTCACTCTTACTCAGGTTAAACTCACCTTATTTCTCTTGCCTATAGAATGGTTATTGATTATTTTGCATTGACACCTCCAATGTGACTCAGTAGTCTCCATATTCTGTGAATGTTATCAGGTTTGTTTTTGCCCTCATGTAACTTGCAGTCTGGTTCATTCATATCTCAGTCTGCTTTTCTAATATATCATAGGCATTGAATAAGTGAAATCAGTAAATACACACATGATAAATTCAGCTAATAAACCTAGTAAAGGATGAGATGAAATATTTATAGTCAACATAGTACATCAGTTGGTAAACTCATTAGGGAGGCAGGCAATGGAAAGAGAATTAATGCAATTTCCTAATTTAGATAGAGTGAGAATGGAAGAATTAAGACAGGCTAATTTTTTCTTTTACTATTTGTATAATTCTGGGATAATGGGTTGGAAAAAATTTTTACTGCTCTATATCTCATTTCAAAGTTTCTTGGTTACGTTTGCTCATAATTTGTGTCTTTGTAGAATTTGATTAAATACTGGAAACACGAATGGGTAAGCAATCTACTCTTGACATAACATCTGTCTAATTAATAGTAAATCTTTATGCTCTGCTGCCTTCCCCAAAGGGAATCCTGACATTTACTGAGCACCTGTAACATATATTATTTAATCTAATCATCACAATGACCCTATGGAGTGTGTATGTGGGTGCGTGCACACAATCATTATCTCCATTTTAAAGATGTGGAAACTTGAATTTGAGTGGTTCGAGTAAGTTGTGTTGGGTTGCAGAACTAAAGAGTGCTAGAATTAGGACTTTAGAACTTGATCTGACTGCTAAGTACACATTTCATGCATCAGATAATGCCACCTATCTAAAAGGCTGAGGTGAGTGATACTCCCAGTTAATGGCCTAATAACGTTCTTAATTCTTTTGACTTCGCTGTAGAATCCTCTACTGAATCTTCATTGGAAAGGAGAAGAAAACTGGTATAAATTAGGTGTAATGTTTCCTTTCTATATAGTGTTTAAGCTAGAAATGTTCTTTAAACCAAAAAGTTTTTAGTAAAATCCATCTTCTGGAATCTTTGTCAAAGTTCCACAAAAGAAAAGAGCTAAACCTTTAATCAAGACCCCAGCGGCCGCCCCATGGCTGAGTAGTTAAGCTTGTGCGCCCCACTTTGGTGGCCCAGGCTTTCACTGGTTCGGATCCTGGGTGTGGACCTGGCACCGTTTCTCAGGCAGTGCTGAGGCAGCATCCCACATAGCAGAGCCAGAAGGACCTACAACTAGAATATACAACTATGTACTGGGGGGCTTTGGGGAGATGAAGAAGAAAGAAAAAGAAGATTGGCAACAGATGTTAGCTCAGGTGCCAAAAATTAAAAAAAAGGACTCCATTATGCAATATTAGTCAAACAGAGAAGCTTAACTGCCCAGGGATAAACATAGCTAATAGCATCAATGATAATACCTACTTTCTACCAGGCATCATATTTTGCATTTTATAATAGTTATAGCAGCATTATTTGAATATTTATTAGGTGAAGGATACTGTGTTCTACGTAAATCATCTTACATTTATTTTTTTCAATATTTCAATGAAGTAGAAATATTATCTCCATTTTACGTATGAGGAAACATCTTCAGTGAGGTTAAGCTGTCTAAAATCACATAGCTATTTAGTAGCAGAGCCTAGAATTGATTTTCTAACTAGGCAATTTTTCAAAACTGGAACATTACAATTAATAGACTGTGATGGTCTTCCAAAAGGAAGGGGATAGTTCCATGGAATACTCTTTACCGGAATGAAAGCTCAGAGAAATTAGCATCCCTCCTTCCCAAAGAATTTGTGAGGACACTTTCTACACAAAAAGCTGTCTGCCTATGAATGACTTTGGAGGATGGTCAGACAGTGACCTTGCGCTAAAGGAGTTTGCAGCCTGCACAGTGAAGACTGGCCAAGCACACCATAGCCATGTCACAACATAGACAGGACCCCATGGGAGGCTGAGACGGAACACAACGGAGTCCACAAAGGAAGGTCTTACTCAACTTTGTATCTCTCACTGGTATCCAGCAAAAAAAGAATTTTCAATTTTTTTTTTGGATGAGTAAAACAAAATGGCAAAAACTTTGAAAAGCAGTTTAAGATTCTTATTAAACATTTTTTCTAGATTAATAAAAAAAGTCAAAGGCTTTATAAGTTAGTTTTCCTAAAACTGGAAAAATATGAGAGATTCTGAAGAAGGCAGAAGGAAAAGGATAAGAAAATGGGAAAAGGGAAAAGAGGAGATAGTTTGGTGGGGAACAGTCATGGAGATAACAGCTACTGGTCCTAGTTTTAGAAGCAACAAAGACAGCAGAAAACAGTACGTGCCTGTTTGCTTTCTGACGGAAATACTCTCAGAACGGTCCATGTTCTGTGAGCGGTAGGTGGCAGCCTTCATGTCTCTTGCAGTAAACCTCAAGCTTGACTTAAGGGATGGGACTGCAGCCTTGGAGGAAAGGCCGCAAGGTGTGGAAACAAAACTGAAGATGTTAACAATTGACCTACAATAGCCAATGCTACTTTTTTTGTTCATTCAACTAACAAATATCAACTGAAATGTATCTAATTTTGTTCTCTGTCCTCTATATTTCTAAGGTCAAAGTTAAGGATTTTAAGAATGGTGATAAAGAGGGAATGAAGTTTTGAGTCTTTAGTTCGCTACTAAAGGTTCTGTGAGAAGTGGCCAGAGAGCATGTCGTTTGAAGTAGAGTCATCTATATGCTTGGAATTTGGGTGACAATAAATCACACGTATGTGCGGAAGTGTGTTATAAATGTATCTAAATTCTCTCTGTCTGACTATCTGTCAATATACTTTATAGAAAATAGATAGATTTGGAGCGTTCTCAAGACTTACTGATTTTGAATTCCATAACATCTAAGTTAGTGCTATGAATTGCCTTGCTTCATTTTTACATGAAAATTTTCCACTTCAAAAAGCTAGCGTTTTACATGCTTCTCTGCACAAAAGCTGCTTTGCTGGTGATGGCCGTTACAAGATGGCCAATCCTTCTAATAGCTTCAGTGATGGATGATTGAGCTTCGGCTGTTTATTTCATTGAATTCTGTCTTGATTTCACATAGAAAAAAATATCGTTTTGTGGTTGAGGTCTTTACTGACAGCAGCAGCATCATTACGCGTGACCTTGTTATTTGTTACAAGGTCTCTGTGTTGTGGTTGGTTTGGATGAGGTTTGAGGGTGGATTTCCAAGTCCTTACCTGTCAAAACCCATCGTACTCTATAAATACAACTAGGACAGCATCAGGGCAGATCACTAGTAACATAGGCCTTGGAGCTTGTGCAGTTTGTGGTGTATTTTTAAGAAAAAAACGTTCAAAAATATCTTAATTTCATAATCTACAAAAGCAGATGATTATGTGAACCTATTGCTAAGAAACTTCTTTCTCAGAAGGGCCTGAGGAAGTGAGAGCGTAAGCTTCGTTAGCATCACAGTAAATTTGCCTCCAGTTAGCACTGGCCACACTACCTTCAAGATGCCTTTTCCTATTTCTTTTGCTCTCACATAACTCCAGCTCCTTGGGGGCAGAGGCCATATCTTTTAAGATGTTAAGAAAATGCTTGTTAAACTGAACTGAACTGGAAAGTGTGTTAGGAACAGGCAGTGTTGATATTCTCACACCTTGTCCTGCAGAAACTGGGTCAAAAGATCTTTAGTAATGTGAAGGAATCCTCACTCATTAGCCTTACCGTGTTTCTTCCCTCGACAACTTAGGGCATGATCTTTTTCTGTGAGGTGACTTGGGTAAAATTTAACAGTGATTATTGTCAGAGCAGTGGTTAACAATCATCTAGAAATCAAACTGTAAGGATTCTTGCAGGAAAATTGTTTTACATGAAAAGAATAACTAGGTCATTGGGCTCTTAGCTGATTCTATGCTGGTGAAACTGTTAGGAGAAGCTGAACAGAAAGGAAAGAAGGAAGTGATTTCCAAAGAGCTGGGGTTTGCTGGTGTATCAAGTCACCTCTAGCTAAACCCTGAAAACCTGGTGGATTTCTGTAGACTAGAGCAATGGATCCAGGTCAAAGCACGTGTGCAGATACGCTGCATGCAAAGGGCTCTTCCTCCCAACAGGTTTGGTAAGTTGATCTCACTTTCTAGGCCTCTTGTATTTTGATCCATGGAAGGGTAATCTAAGTAAAAAGTCTTAAAGGTAAACAGAATTTTTTACTTTGGAAAAGTCAAACTGGCTATATTCCAAGATCAAAAGTGCCCTCACCTCACCAGATGTACACATCTCTGCTCATTGATCAACAAGTTATTGGGGGAGGAAAGTATGAGGCAAATTAAGCATACTAATCAAAATGCTAGGCTGTTTAAAATGACTTTGAGAGTGGAACTTCCTGAAGACATTCTAGTAAAACTGATGTGGGCTCGGTGAGCCCAGGAGTCGAAAGAAAGATTTCTTGGACTCTTAAGGTCTGGTAGCAGTGTTCTTTTATTCAGAGAATAGCATGGGGACAGGCCCCATGGGCAGTGAAGGGCTGCAAGCATGGGGACAGGACCCATGAGCAGTGAAGGGCTGCAATGTGTTGAGGGTTAAGGCTAAATTTATAAGGCATGGGTACATGATTTATTTTTACTAGACAGAGGAAAGATACGTAAAAGGTCACTAAAATGGTACTGATGCAGGTGGGGTCTGGTTATTGCGTGGTCGTATAACTTCAGATGTGAATCGGGTCATATAGATCGGCATGTAGGCCAGGATGCCTTGGGCTTCTCTCCCTGAGGCAGCCTTGATCCACATCAAAACCACAGAAGGCAAAGAGGCTTCTGTGTAATTAAGATCAGCGTGGACCCCTCTGAATAGATTAAGCTAAACTATGAATTTTGTAGGAGCATTTGTGGTATACAGATATGTGTACGCAAATAAAATCTTATAGTGATTAATACATCTGTTGAAAAGTGGAACCTCGTGTCCTATGGTACTTTGATTTAAAGTCTTGTATCCCTAGATTATGTATGGTATTCCCTTTTAATCTGGCACACTTTCTTTGGCTTTGCTCTCGCTCCTTCATACCCTGACTTCTTTGATCTGATTTAATGATCTGAGCACACAGAGATGTGGTGGAGGTGGTTTTTCAAAATCAAGTATGGTTGAGGGGTGTAGGAGAGGAAAAAACTTTTCCTTTACCCTCTATGTGTAGTAATTGGGGCCTCCTGGTTACTGACAAAAACAGATTAACAGGAGAAAAAGGCACACACATTTTATTTGATATTAATATTTTGTTTATGTGCATGGAGGCCTGCATGGATAAGAAATGAAGACCCTAAAAATGTGGTCAGCTTCAGGGTCTTATATACTATTTTAATAAAGGGTGATAAATTTGTGGAGAAGTTACAAGAAAAAGGCAAAGAGCTTTGAGCTTCTGGGGTGGTGAATTGCGGGAAGCGAAATATATGAGGAAATCCCATAGAAGATAAAGGTCGTTTTTGTAAGGTGTGTTTGTGCAGACCCATCTCAGTACTGACTTTCTGTGATGTAGAGGAAGGAGCCTTGCCTGGGAGTCAAGAGACTCTGGCTCTGGCTAGCATTCTTCTTCCAGACACGTGAAATGGAAAATCAGTTTACTCAGGGTGTGTGTGGCGGTCGGAGTAGGTTATCATTCTCCGAAGTATGCCCCATGGAACACTAGTCCTGGGAAGAGCTCCTTCAAATATGGTGCCTTGGACACCTCATCAAGCAACACTCCTCTTTTGGAGATTCACAAAGCACATTGGCACTGAGAATTGCTGCAGTTAAGAATCTGCCAAATATTGTTTTATCCAGCATTGCCCAAAATTATTTGACCACAGAAGAATCCTCCATTTTGCTTTTTTCTTTTAAAATAGCAACTTTTAAATACTCCTGGAAATATAGTTCCATAAAAAATACTTTGGAAAAACCTGAGCTTGATGATCTCTAAGACACCTTGCTGGTCTTATGTTTTATAATTTTAAAATTTAATTCACTTTAGAAAATAATCTATTTATACATAGTAATGTATTGAGTGCTATACAGAAAGGGTCAAATAAAAGTGCATTTGTCTTTTTTTAAATACTTAAAGATATTAATACAGAAAAATAAATAATACGCCTGTCAGTATACAACAAAGACATGGTAATATAGACAGAAAAAATAAATTCAGCTAATAAGTAAGATATTTGCAATATGTTTATAACTAGCATACAATGGGTGGTTCAAGGAAAAGAATTATGAGAGAGTTCTAGTTGGGAGGTGCGTGGGATGTTAGTGAAAATATTGAAAGTCATGTGGGAGAAGTTAGGGAGTGAGAAAAATGGGTGGGGGAATTAGGGAGCATCTTAAAGAAAAAATCAACAATTAGATTTTGATATTAAAAAAGATGATAAGACAGCCTTTGGAGTGGAAAGTCAAGGCAGTACAGTGGGCAAGAAGCATTTGAACCTGAGTGAAGATGTGTAGTGCTGACAGAGGTAGCTCTAAGGGGAGATGTTACAATATTTCACGTAGGCCTACTTTGTCCTGAGCTGGGACTTTAATTGTGGTTACAGAGGTACAGATGGATGCTGACCGCATGGTGAGACAGAAAATGTATGAGGAATAACGGATCAGGAAGGGTCAGAGATGACCAGGAATGATCCATTGGAATTGGTCCCAAAGCCAAATTTTCTGACACCAGCCAAGGGCCAACCTAGCAAGCAGGCCTTCTAAAGAGAGCAATCTCGGGCCTACTATGTTAATCTTTTCCTCCAGAGGGAGTATATGAGGCTATTTTCAATACACGTATCTGAAGAGGAGAAAATTTATAGGGTAAAACCAGAATGGCTCAAAGGGGTTAAAAAAGAGACAGATCAAAAAACGGTTTCTACCAGAATTTAATGGAATGGCTCATGCTGTTTGGCTGATTTTTAAAATTAGCAGCCCCTGGGACTTATGGAAATTCTTCACATACCTTTTTGGTAAAAGCCATGCATAAAAGGAGAGTAAAAACAGAATTAAGTTTACTCAACACGAGAAAACTGATTTCCTAGGAGTCTTCTGTTTTTAGAAATATTTTTTTAAGGTGGTAATTTGTCTAGTATAGAGAAATTTAGGACTGGTTATCTACCAAAATCAACTCTGGAGCTTCTCTACTTTCTCAGATGCCTTCCCCTGGCAGAAATAATTATCAGTTGCTTTATCCCTCCTAGCTTTTCCCCTCTCAACTGAATGCACAGGCCCTGTTGTATTTTCATCTCTGTTCCCCACTAGGGTTAAGTTCTTTTAGAGCAGAGAGTGTGCTTCAGTCATCTTCATGTTTCCCCCAGCACTACAAAGGACGGCACCCAGCAATCCAAGAAATATTCAAAAGGTGATGTAAATGAACTTAACATACTGTTATGTTGGATATATTTTATAAAAATTGAAAGTTTAATTCTTTGTTAATATAATAATGTAAAAGTTATTCAGTTTTGAATTTCTCCTTATAAGCCATTAGTATATTTAACATCTGATGGAATTTTGTGCATGGGGAGGCATAATTGCTATTACTAAATCTATTAAAGACATTTTTCTTAATATTTGATCACTATTTAAACTCTAATACATTAAACTCACAAACTTTATATATCATATTTCCTTAAAGCTTGAATACTGATTACAAAATTCATCAAAATTTTCCTAAACATTTCGATAAAATTACAAGTCCCAGAGGTCAATTTCTCTTAAATGTTTTATTCACCTTTAAAACACACATAATCATGCAATAATTACAGAAGGTATAATTAAACACATTCTTACTGATTGTTTAAAATATCAACACTATGGGTGTGATGGCTTTGTCATTATTTGTACATCTATGTCTATGGCTAACATGAGTTACGTTTATCTTATCCTTGTCCTTGAGAGAAGCAATGCATTCCGCAAGAGCTGAAGTCACACTTTCTGGGTTGATGCTCGGTGGGACACAGGACCTGGTTATGTCCTCCCTGGTGATTTAAACCTGCACTAGTGTTTCTTGGAACGGGTTCTTGCTATGGTTAAGGTTCACCTGCAGTGTATGTGGGACTTATAACGCCATATTTTTCCTTGCAAGCTGGTGCTACTCTCTCAGGCTCCATGTTGGTCATGACTTTGTTCCAGGGTGTTCCTCCGTGGTTCATTATTTGCTTCGTTCTGTGTATTTGTATTAGACTTTTCATTTTTCTCTGTTTATGGTTGCTGCTAGTAATTGCCTGTTTCTGCATATCATTGGCCTCACTCTAAATGGCCTCCTTAATGTCTAAGGAGAGATGTCTAAGGTTTTAGGTTATGCCCCAGGTGAGTGGTAACTCTCATCTTGGGGGCAGACCTTATTTATTCTTCCAACTGCAAACAGGCAGTTATTTCAGGACCTCAAAGGATGAACTCTGTGAAAGGGAATCAGAAGCTGTTTTACTCCCTGCGAAAGGCAGTGTGTGAACACCTTTTGGACGTTCCCTGCATTGCCTTCAGCCCACCCTTTGAAACTGGGAGCCGGTTCTCATTCAAAGGGTCCTGCATCAAAGGGTTGGCAGAGGGACAACAAGGACACAGGAGATGCTACTGGTGATTCTCAAAACTGGAAGGACTACTTTGGTTACTTTTTATAAACTTTCTTGGTGCTGAGAGGCCAAAGTTTGTAGCTGAATGATGAAATCTACTCATGGCCTTCTGAGGTTTTAATACCGTTAGACGTTGCTAGACGAAGTCCACATGAAGGCAATCCCTTTCACTTTAAATAAAGACATGAGGCAATAAGGCAAGGCAGCAGGCTCCTTAAACAAAGACCTGGCATTTGTATATGTCATTTCCTTCCTTCGTAAAAACATATAGAGATATTTATCCAGAAGAGTGTTACTATCTTTGGCATATCTCTTTAGAAGCAACAGTAAAAACTAATAATATCCTCTATTATGATAAAAATGGCACATGCTAATATCAGGGGAATTCTAAACCCCATTGAGTGAGGAGTGGGGACATACTGAGATTTTCTCAAGACTTCCTATACATATTCTGTAAGATTGGCCCTTAGTTGTGTAGGGGAGGAAGACATTTCTTCCACCCACTGTGGCTTCTTCTAGCCAGAGAATGAATTAAATTCACATGAGACAGAATAACAGGAGAAAATTAAACAAAGTTTTATAACATGTACACATGGGAGCGGCTCAGGCAACCTAAGCAACTCACCAAAATGGCCGAAGCCACCACCTTAAATATCATCTTCAGCTAAAGACAAAGGAGGATGTTGAGGGTGGGGGGAGTCAGTTACGGAAGATTACCAGACAAGTACAGTAAACAAGGGTCAGGTTATTATGCAGATTTAAGTCCTTGCCTTCTGCATTGATAAGAGTTGCTAGAGATAAGGTCATCCCTCCTTCTTCCTGTACAGAGAGGGAGACACCTTTATAGATGGAGATTTCCTTTACAACGTAAATGTTTCTTAACAAAGGATAAGTAAACTCTGCTTTTCAGAGTTTCTTTCCTGTCTGCAGTTTTTAACAGTAACCAGCCCCAAATAATCCTCATGCCAAAGAGACATATCTTGAGGTGACCAATTCCAGTCCCCCACACTTTCATTAAAAGGGATTTCTCTTAGAGACCTCCAGAGGCTTCTCTTCACTCCCCCTCTCATTCATTTATCCCTTTCTTCATTCATTTATTCATTGATTCCATCAGTCATTATACAACCAAATTTTACAGGGTGGAATCCAGCTGTTAGACATATCACTAATAAAAGAACAAAATATAATTGGATTTAAACAAACTTTTCTTGCCGAGGTTTCTTCTGTGAGCAGGGAGAGGGAAATAAAAAGCTTGGCTTGTATCACTGAGCTTGTGATACAGAAGGAATCCCGTTACACCAGCCTCCAGGTTTAGGAGGCAGAACAGCCTGGGGTGGAACAGAGGAGCTATTTCCCATGAGCAGCATGGCAGCAGACACCGTTCATCCTGATTATTGCAACTACACTCTACTTACCAGAAATATTGAATAGTGCTGGACTGGCTTTAGGATAATAAAGAATGTAAGTAATTAAAGTTAGAATGCTTTTATAGATTTGTACATTATCAGAGTGACAAACTTGTTTTCTTATTTCCAGGGAGATAGCTTTCACAAATATACAAACAAATGGTTAAGGAAACTCAGGAATAAACTACCATAGAAAGATTGTCATGTTTTACTGTCTTCTCTGAAGAATGTCTGTTGTGTATACTCCCTTCAATCTTTAATAACCCAAGGAAGCCATGGATTGTCCAGTATTGACAATTAATGATGTTAACAGTAGATGTGTCACACGCAGGATGTGTGGGAACACAGGGCAGCCTACTGTTATCACTGTCTCTACCTATGAGAGTGGGAGCCATAATCAGTTTAATTACAGTATAATCTGCCTTTTAGTGTGTTTTTGAGCTTTAGGGGAGAAATGTCTTGAGTCTAGGCCTAGCTACATCATTTGTGGGGCCTCTTTTCATTTTGTACCAATGCAAAATCAAATTGTGGGGCCTTTTTCAAAAAACAGAGAGGAAGTGCAATTAAAGGTGCTAAAGTATAATAAACATATGAGTAAAATAAAATTCTAAGTAAAGAAAAATTAAAATGTTAAATTAACATAAATTTTATCATTCATCTTTATATTATGAAATCCTAGTTTTAAATACCAACATAAGAGCCTTTAATCCCTATGCAGAACTGCTGAAATTATCCAATTCGTATTTTGCAGCTCAAACCTGCATATGTATAAAAATGATTACTTCTGACATTGAATGGGGTCTTACAGTTTATGGAGAACTTTCAGGTATGTAACTTTGTATACAGATTAAGATGTTGGCCACTATCATTGCTTCATGGATGATCCAATAGGGGCTCAGAGAACATATACATGCTTACTGCATCTATCAAGATAGAGAAACTTATTTCAGATAATCTATTCTTTTGTGTTTTTTTTGAGGAAGATTAGCCTTGTGCTAACATCTGCCATCAATCCTCCTCTTTTTGCTGAGGAAGACTGGCCCTGAGCTAATATCCGTGCCCTTCTTCCTCTACTTTATGTGTGAGGCGCCTGCCTCAGCATGGCTTGACAAGCAGTGCTTAGGTCTGCACCCGGGATCAAACTGGCAAACCCCGGGCCACCAAAGTGGAACATGCAAACTTAACTGCTGCGCCACCAGGCTGGCTCCCAGATAATCTATTCTATTTATTCTATATTTCTACCTGTTAAATTATACTGCTATATAAAAAGTTTGAAATCTATAAAACTGCAGTTCGTTTTCCTCTAGCCAGTACTTCATCAGCTCCCGTTTTCTTGTGTTGGATCAGGCTTTGGCATTTCTCTGACAAGGAGCAGTAGTGCCGTGTGTAAGTGTGCTGTACACCCCAGTTTCTAGCTCTGCCCCTCACGAGCTGTGATGAGGATCAAGGCTGCCCCTGGGAGAGATGCCCAAGGCATCCTGCCCTACATACCGATTGATCTATATCATTCTCTGGGAAGCATAGGACACCCTGACCTGATCCGACCTGATTCCTACCCAAAGTTATAGGACCACCCAGTAACCAGACCCCACTTGCACTGATACCATTTTAATGATTTTTTTCATCATCTTTGTCTTGTAAAGAAATAATTCACATACCTATGCCTTATAAACTTAGCCCTACCCTCAACTCATTGCAGCGCTTTGCTGCTCATGGGTCCTGTCCCCATGCCACTCCATGCTATTCTCTGAATAAAGCACTACTACCAGACCTTGAGAGTCCAAGAAATCTTTCTTTTGAATCCTCAGCTCGCTGAGCGCTCATCAGTTGCAAAGCCATGCCAAGTCCCTTAACGTGGGGGTGACAATGGCACCTCACTCCCAGGATCTTCGTGAGGATGGAGTGAGCTGCTGCACATCAAGCAGTTCAGACAGCGCCTGGCTGTGGTAGTCAATTAGCACAGAAAAGCTGCTCTTATTACTCTTTTCGGGGCTTGTTTGGTGCTCATTAGCACTTTTTTGGCAAAAGGAAGATTAGGGGAAGGGAAACAAATCCAGTATTTATGTGTTTTTATGCTTTCTAGAAATCTGGCAAAAGATTTAATTTTGGGACTGACTGAAATAAAAAAACATAAGACTTTTTTTTATAGTTTAAAACTGCATTTTATTGGTTGCAACTCCACAGGCCAGTCAGTTTTATCGGTTCCAAGGTCCCCAGTTGTCCCCCTCGTTCATCCAGGAGCTGGTTTATCCCTGAGGAGTAGAAACATGAGCCTCCCCTGGACCCTGACTGGTAGAAAGATGAAAAAGAGCACATCAGTGAAGATCTCTCATCCCTGGGACAGAAACAGGCTTTTGGGGCCCAGCTTTAGAGTGAGTGATTAAACTGCTCCCGTCCAATTTGGGGGATTTAGAAAGAGACCCAGGCGGAAAAAAAAAAAATCCCTTAACCTGGAATCATCAATTCTAAAATCCACCTTCAGAGATAGGTTATTGCCTCAAAGCTCTTCTTTAAAATGCAGACACCCTGGGGAGCTGTGCCACTTTTAAGTTGCTAATTTCCCCTTCAAAGCAGTGAGTTGCTGAGCTTCTCTTCTTTCAAGCCGAAGGGGCTCTGGAGTTTACAGTGGAGAAGGGGTTGGAGCAGTGGTAAGGGCCAGAATAGGAAATGGACAGTAGAGGGGAGCAGAAGACAGGTTTCACCCTGAGGAAAGAGAGCTGATTGGGGAAGGGGGTGGGGAGACCAGGGGGCCAGGAGTCACGTGACCTGGGTCTGCTCTTGTGTTGCTACCAAGTCCCTGAGCTGCCACAGGCGGTCGAAAGGCCAACTCCTTGACGACCCGCCCTGCTCTGATGTTCTGTGATTCCCTGTCCGCATTGTGTTTAGTCTGGTACTGGCACCTCTGAGTCCTTAAGGGAAGAACAAGAGATAGATCTCAAGAGAAGGTGAGCAGTTTCAAACTTTCCCAAATATTCTGGAAGGTTGATTTCGCACGCCATCTGTTTCATCCTTTTGAGCCCTAAGCATATTAATCATGGTGGGCATATTAATTCCTGGTCTGGTAATTCCAACATCCCTACCATGTCTGGATCTGATACTTGCTCTATCTCTTCACACTGTGTTTTTTGCCTTTTGGTAGGCCTTGTAACTTTTTCCTGATAGCCAGGCGTGGCATGCTGGGTGAAAGGAACTGCTGTAAATAGGCCTTTAGTGATGTGGTGGCGAGGTGTCGAGGGAGAGGCGTTCTATAGTCTTAAGATTACGTCTCAATCTTTTAGTGGACCTGTGCATCTGGCCTGTAAACTTTGCAGGTATTTCTCAGGTTTTTTTCTCCCTTCTTAGGTGGGACAGAATGGCTAGAGGGGGCTGCAATTGAGTATTTCCCTTCTCCAGCTCAGTTAGGCTCTGATAATACCCCAGAAGGTCAGGCTCTGGGTTAACTAGTTTCTCCTGAGAACAGACCTTATTAAGAACAGAATGCTCTAGTGTATTTCAGAAGGTTCTTTTTCCCCTCCCTCTATGGGAAGCACCAGAGGATTTTTCTCTGATATTCACTGGTGAGGACAGGTTGTGCGCCTGGAGGTAAAACTCATAAAAGGATGAGGGGACGACCTCTGACTGGGTCCCCCTGGAGTTTTTAACTCTCAGACTTGTCCACACTGAGCCTCCAGAAATTAGTTAATTACAGTTCAGGTTTTCCTGCCTCAGCACTGGTTCCCATGGAAGTTTCTGCTCTGGTAAGTTGTGATTCTCTGTATTTCCCTGTCTGTCTCTTCTGTTTGGGAGGCAGTGGTTTGCCCTGTGATCTCAAGTCTCTTACAGACCTAAGAAGAATTGATTTTTCAGTTTGTTCAGCTTTTTACTTGTTGGGACGGAGTGGCAACTTCCCAGCTCCTTATATGTAGAATCGGAAACCGGAAGTCTGAAAGCTTTACTTTGACATACCTGCTTTCTATTGATCCTAAAGTACGGCCCTGTATTTACAGGACAATCTGCTAATCCCCATCTCTGGGTTGATATTGGGGAAACTGCAATCTCTAGTTTTACAACACCTCAGGGAGTCTCCAGTTTTTTCAGGGGATGTAACTCATTTTTCAAGTTCTCTAAATAAATACGATAATATTCAATTTCATATTTTAAAAATAGTGTTTGTGGGTATCACTAAACACAACTTCCATTCTGGGTCTTGAACTTGCTTGCCTCAGCACCTGAAGAGCAGATATGGGGCTGTTCTTTGATCCTCTCTTTGGGTTTACAGCTGTTTGGGGGCATTTTAGGAATGTGTCCATATGTATTTAATAGATTCAGGACAGACCTAGGACTTGTGGGTAGATGAGACATTGCTCCCTTTGAATGGTAAGTTGCTGATGTACTGGTGCAGATGGGCAGAAGCGCAGAGTGGACAGTCAATTGTCCTGAGGCCTGTGGGTAGTTGCAAGAACATTCTCAGTGTGAAGGCTTGGCGGTTGGCTGTCCAGGACTGGATCCAACTTGTCTTTTGTTGCTTACCATGGCTTCCCAGGCAGTGCCCACCCTTAACCTCATTACCAGGCAGGGAAGGACTGGTATAGGTACAAGACCTGACAAAACCTTTACTTGAGTGTATTTCACCCAGTATTCCCAGGATCCTCCCTTTCTTTTGCCCACACAACTACCCTCCCCCCAAACCTTCTTCATTCCTTCTCTCAAAAGCATTTGTCTTGTCTTTTCTTTTAGGGTAGACCTTCACAGTCAATTAAAACTAGAGCTGAGATAATTAGTAAACAAAAACCAATTCCCCTTTCCCTTCTCTTGAAGGCGAGAAGGACACAGTCTTTGGTTATTCCAAAGGGGAGGGCAGGTGACTTATTTACATTTTAGGCCCCCTCTCCATGAGTCTAGGTCTTCCAATAAAGGGGGAAAATTAAGTATGCATAATAAAGGGATTGAAATTAAAGATCTTGTCATTCTCTGCCTTAAGGAGTCATAAAGGCCAAGGAGCACTAATAGGTTGTTAAAATATTTTCCATGTTGAGAATTATTTCTCAAAGGCCCACTTTATTATTTTTGTACTTCTTCTGTTCCTCTATATGAGCTAGAGGTGATTTCTGCCTCCCAAGAATTAATAGATGACAAAAGAGGCTGAATTTCTCAGCTAGCCGGAATATTTTACCTGTATTTAGCTCAGTAAACATCTATTATGTAACACTAAAGCTAGATTGTGCTGGAGAATTAGGAAATGCAGAGATAAATAGAACATAGTTCTTGTCCTGAAGTATAGTCTAGAAGATAAAGTAGATTCTAAAAATACATGCAGCATGGAGAGTATGGAACACAGGTGGGAAACATTGTACCTTACTTTGTGAATGAGGAAGGACTCCATGAAAGGAGGTGGCGTCTGAAGGATTGAAGCATGGGTGAAATTTTGACAACTAGAGGTACATCCTTCTACTTAGAAGACATTGTGATTGTTTGCCCAGTGTCCATCCCACACATCTATTTATATATTATAATGTAGTGTGAGTGCGATTGATCCTATCCCTATTCCCTGGATATGCTCTGACTGGTGCAACCTAGTTAGTGGAACCCTGCTCCCTTTCCACTGTAATTAATTCAAGTAACCTGGACTTCAAACACTTTGCTAGACTGCAGACATCAGTCAAATTTGCGTAAATCTCAGGCATTTTTCTTGGAAGGCGTGACGTTTATGTTGTATTTCCTTCTAGTTGCTAGCTACTGTAGTGTATTGATATGAAGCAGGGAACTATAGACTCCACCATGACGGAAGCAAGCCTAAGGTTGACACAGACAGAGCGGCACAGAGCAGAGAGAAAAAGGCAGAAAGATGGAACTTCTATATCATCTAACCCATAGATGAAACTTGAAATCCTTCAGATCCTTCAGTGTCTTGTAGTTACATAAACTGACAAATTCAAAATCATTTAGGCCAGTTCAAATTAGGATTTCTTTATTTGGAAGCAAAAGTATTGTAAATGATACAGGATGGGGGAGGAGTGGGTATTTCAAGGAAGCATATTTCAAGCTCAATAAACAACATAATAAGCAAAGACTATGAGATAAGATGTGCCATAATTTGGGGGCACAAGGATTATGAATGGCAGGCTAAATTTGAGGATTAGAATTTTTGCAGTTGAACAGAAATGTAAAGATCATTTGTTCAGCACCTCCTTTGTTATATGAGGAAACAGAGGATCAGAGATCCCTAACGACTCTTCTAGGGTAGAGCTGGGTAGTGGCTCTCAGGGTTGGTAATAAAAGGTGCCAATTTTTCCCTAGATTGCATCTGCTTCCCCACTCCTTGCGTGATCACTGTCCTGGCCTCCAGACAAGTCTAACTGCCTACTGGGTAGCTCCTTCGCAATGTCCCACAATATTTTCAAACTCAAGTAGAACAAGATGGAGCTCATCAATTTTGCTCAAACACTTGTCCTCCCCCATGTTTCCTGTCTTTAGTTGCTCAAGATAGAAATCTGATTCTTTTTCTTCTCATCACAATGTTCTTCTTATGTGATGGATTCACATACCTTCCATTAACACCTATATTCCTAATAACTCCCAAATATACTGCCTTAAACTCATGAGTTTTGGACTCTTGTATACATTTTCTATCTGTACATTTCCACTGAAAGTTCTCAGAAGTATATCAGACTGAACATGTCCCAAAGCAATAAATCCTCCCCATCCCCAAAAAGCAATTGTAGCAGACAAGTGGATCCACTTTCAGGCATCTGGGATTCTTTCTCAATAATTTCTTCTCTCTAACTGACCTTTCCACCCCTATTATCCAGTGGTCAATACTATTTCTTTTAAGTCTTTATAATGTCTTCCCTTTTCCCAACCCACCACCATTGCCTTTATTGAGGTCATCAACATTTCTTAATCAGAAATAAAAACAGTTGGTCTCCTTGCCTCCATTCTTGCATTACTTCCAATCTATCGGCCCCCACCTCCCCAACTGTCAGTGATCTTCCTATAATGGACACTTTAGACAATGTTGTAGTGGCTCTGGATACTGATTTCCCCTGTCCCCAGTGTCATGTTTGCTTGGCCATTTATTTATTTGTTTATGACTCAACTGAAGTCTATTTCCCCCACAGTGTACAGCCTCTGATGACCATGCTGAGATTTCCCCCCTTGTTTTTATCTTTAGCTTGGCTACCCAGGGTTCAGCATGAGCCACTATTGGTCAAGGTCATGTTTAAGTTCCCTTAGCCAGTTGGATGTTTAGCCTTTACTGGTGTGTATGGCTTGCTGCTATCCAATTCAGGGAATTTGTGTTATTTTCTGCTCCACATTTAGGTTGGAACTAGTATCTTGGAGGTTCCCTCTGATGGCTCCTGAGAGGGCACAGCTTGAGCATGCACATAAGACTGCCGGAAATGACTATGTTTACAAGTGATATGTAAGCCTGGCTTCCTAGGAGTCACCCCTGGGTCAGAGCAGCTGCCTGTTCAGCCAGTGTTTGGTCAGAGGCTGTGCTTGAGTCTCTTGTGCCAATGAGGCTTCCACCCTGTGTTGAGGGTCTTTGTGTGAGTTGGGGTTGCTTTCAAGTCTGCCCCCATCCTGCTGTGACTGCTGTGGAGTGGGTGCAGCTTAGCACATGTGCGTAGACTTTCGACATCCAGAGTTACCTCCAGGAGGGCTCTTCTTGACGGTCTCTTTCCCTGGTTCTCAATTTTAAACTGGCTGCTCTGCCATTTTGTTTGCTCTTCGACAAGATCTCTACTGCTTTTGACAATGGCCTTAGGCATGGAGTCTGTCACTTTCTGTTCCAAATAAGTCAGCCATCTCAGGCAGAGCTGCATAACTTTTTAGTCTTATGGCCTTCCTTTCCCCCAGGGAAAAGTCCCCTGGGCACCAAATGTGAGCCGGGATCAGGGACCTGCTTTCTGGGAGTGACACTCTACTTTGTGACTAGGTACTGGGAAAAGGTCTTCTCAGCTCGCCCCTCCTTACATGGGATCTCTATTCTGGCTCATCTGTGCTGTGGAGAAGGAAGGTGTGAATGAAATCATAAGGCCAGTGGAGATATCAAAGGACTCACTTCTACACAACAAGGGACAAACAGCTAGGACCCAGAGACTAGCAGATGTGATATGTGTCTCTGTCTGTGAATTGGTCTCAGAGGACCAAACATCCGGTCTGAGTCAGAGCAGCACTGCACATCCCATGGTTTGACATCTGCCCAATTCCAGGTGGCTCTAGATAAGTATGAGGCATTAAACATCTGGCAGGTCAGTACTGCTTGGACACAGATCACTTTTGTTTGATTCCAACCCATTTGAGACACTGGGCTGTACTCTGCACACTGCGCTAATCCACTTCCTTTAGAGGTCTGATGATGCCCTTGAGGGGAAGGGAGGATCCTCTCTTTTTCCTGTGCTGCACTTGTTTTATTCTTTTTGCTAATAAAGTGTTTGTAGATTGTCCCCTCCCCAAAAAAATGCTCCTCCGAATGAGCTGGGATGGGGTGATCAGGGGCCCAGCATTCTGGGTCTGCTGATGGTGGGGTATAGCATCTGTCCTAGAAGTAGGGCTGAATGGGGGAAGAGAGACTGCCTCTTGGCCTGGAATAGAGCTTCTGTAACATGGGCTGGGGGTGAAGAAAAAGACCAGCAGCCCACTCCTTCCAGGGTAAAACCATAGCCACAGACTACAGGGAGCTGGGGGAAGAAGGAGCCCCTATGTGTCCAACGTCTTCTTGGCCACACACACCAGGGGTAGAGTTTTTATGACGTGGAACTGATTGGGGGTGGGTGGGAATGGAGTGGGTCTTGGCTCAAATGCCACAGACTCTCACTGTTCTTACTGAAATTCAATAATATTTTGTTTAATGAGTGTTTCTTCACTTGCTGTGTGACCTTAGGACAATTTCCAGAACCTTTAAAGGATTGTTTTATATATATTCTGTGACAGTTAAATTGTCTTGGTGGGAGTGGCCTGAATGAGCTCCTTACTTCATCATTCCAGAAGTCCTGCTATCCATTTTTAACATCCCAGAATCTTCAAAAAATGAAAGTGACCTAGGATCCTCTCAACTTCTGAGAGACTCTGGTTGGTACCCTATAGGAACTCAATCTTTTAACAAATTAATGAACAAATGAATGGATGGGAACTTGTGGTGTTATGTAAGATGGACTGGAGCACAGAGAAAAAAAATTTAGGAGGTCGTTGCAACCATTGAGGGTATTGTGTTCTCTTTTTCTACTCACTTCTCCCCTGCTCTATTATTAACAAGCGAATTTAGGAATTTACGTAATTTAGGAACACTGAATTTTCATAATCTTAAATCTCTGGTCACTGGAAGCAGAGGCTTTCTCCCAAAGGGGCCAGAATTATATGGATGGGAAGTATGAATCTGCCTCTGCCTTTTACTTCAGTTCATAGTTCACATCTGTCTCCCCAAACTCTTTGAGTGTAGCAACAAAGACTTATCATCCTTGTATTCAGAGCACCCCACCCTATGTTCCCTGGAAGGCCACACAGTTGGAAATGAATGTAACGAAAGCAAGCAACACGCCATACCAAATCTGAACATTAAGATTCCTTACTGATATTTAGCAATAATTAATCTCTGCCTGGCATGGATGGAGGGAAGGATGTATGGCAAAAGAGTTCATTAAAGTTTACAAAAACTCCTTTTCAGAAAAATATACAGTTGATCTGTGCCTCTATTTAATATGGCTTAGTTCCATTCCATGAATATCCTTGATTGATCTAACAGGGAAGACATGTGACTTCTGAATCATTTTCACTAACTAGAGTCACCAAATTAATTAACCATCATACGGCAATCTATTACAAAGCTTAGTGAATTATGCATTTCCATTATATGCCAGTTCTAGATATTGAGAGACATCCATATATGACAATAATAGACTGAAGTTACTCTTGGAAAACATTCAATACTTTTTCTTCTCCCCTTCCCCTCAGCTAATTCTGTCTCTTTCATTGTCGCTTATGAAAGTTGGAGATGAAAAGTGAATGTGTAAAAGTCATATGTGGAAATTATCTTTATTTTCAGATTTGAAAATGCTTATTTATTCAGGACTGAGATATTTCACAATCTACTTTTTAGTTATTTATCTCCTGTGCAAACCTCAGCCTACGAGTTGTCCCTTAACATCTATTTTCCCTCTCTTTCATACTAATGGTACATCAGTTTTTTAGCTGGCCAAATGGCCATCTAGAGTAAAGACTACATTTCCCAGTATCCCGTGCAGGTAGGTGTGGCCATGTGACTCAGTTTGGGCCAATGAGATGTAGGTAAAGTATCATTGTGAAACTTCTGGCAAATGTCCTTAAAAAGAGGAGCATGCTCACCTCTGTCCCTTTCTCTTTTTTGCTACTAGAATGACTTTAGGATGGCTGATTCTTAAGGGGTTACCTAAACATATGATGGAGCAAAAGTTATAGAATCCAGGATCCCTCACAATCTATGGAACTGCTATACAGCCCTGGGCTACTCACCTCTGGGCATTTTATTTATTATTTATTTATTTATTCATTGGTGAGGAAGATCAGCCCTGGGCTAACATCTGTGCCCATCTTCCTCTATTTTGTATATGAGATGCTGACACAGCATGGCTTGATGAGTGGTGTGTAGGTCCAGGCCTAGGATCTGAACCTGTGAGCCCTGGGCCACCAAAGCGGAGAATGTGAACTTAACTGCTATGCCACCAGGCTGGCCTCCTTTTAAGATATTCAATTGCTCCTGTACCCCAATGTAGATCTGACAAAGTCTCAAGGAATTCAACAGGGACTTCTAGAGCAAAGACCATGTGATAGAGGAGTCTTGCACTTGGAAGAAATGGCCAGACTTGCTCTTTCATTGTCTCAGGGCTGCTTGGGAAGAGCATGGTCTTGGTTAAAAAATTGAGACAGATCCTGAAGGTTCAGAGAACTACAGGCCTTAAAGATAAACAGGAAGTTTTTTTTCTAAGAGAGATCAAAACAGCACACCTCTATGGCTGCCAGTTATATTTTACAAAAGTAATTATAGCCTTTCTAAGTGAATAATTACCACTAAAACGAAATCTATACTTTATAAAGTAACATATGTTCTTTATTGGTTAAACCCAATAACACTTATCCAATAAAGATTTATTGAGTGCCTACTATATCTTCAACCTGTCTAGGCACTGGAACACTGTATTGAATAGACATTACCCCTCCTCTTAGGGAGCTTACATTCTAGTAGGGATGCAGTCAGTTGAGCCGTGAAGTTATTGACTTTATATATCACTCAACCTAGCAAAGTATACATACCAAACCTGAGGTCTCTGAGGGCTTGATGTTGTTAAGCTTATCCAGCAGACAAGGTCTATCCACAGGCTCCCAAAGACTGCTGACAGCAAATACACCTTACTTCTTCCTCCCTCATTCTACTGCTCCCAGCCCCAGAGCTGAAGAGTTGCCTCTGAAAAAATATTCAAGCTCACCAGCAACCCAGGGCCTCCCTTCATGGATAGTGAAGAAAGGCATTCTGGCATTTACTAATGCAAGCTTGGCTCCCTCTGAGAATCTGTACTTTAGGTCTTGGAACAAATCCTGGGTCTTGTTCCACAGGCTATGACCTGACTTCCTAACAAGGGCCAAGTGCCAATATGTTCAGAGCTCAGCTTGGGCCCCAGCTCTTCATTTTCTGGTGTATAATCATTTTGTAATGCCACACTGCCAGTGCATCTAATTCCATTCCAAAAGGTGAAAATTTGGGGCTGGTTTGGTGGTGTATTGGTTAAGTTCACATGCTCCACTTCGGTAACCTGGGGTTTGCAGGTTTGGATCCTGGGTATGGACCTACAGACTGCTCATCAAGCCATGCTGTGGCAGTGCCCCACATACGAAATAGAGGAAGACTGGCACAGATGTTAGCTCAGGGCAAATCTTCCTCACCATAAAAAGAAAAAGAAAGGTGACAATTTAATCACTTCTTATCTCTCTGGACCAGTTACATACACACAAAATCTGTCGTTTAATAAAATTGTTTCTATTTCTTAAAAAAAGGCAATATAACTGGAAATCATAGGTGATAACAACTTATAAAAATGTACAGTAGGAAAAAGCGCCTTATAATTTAGTATTGTTATTACTTTTCCAATTCACTTACTATAAAGTAAAACACAAAAAGAATTAGCTATTTGAGAGGACAAAATTCTTTGAGAATGGGAAGCTATTTTCAGAAACTAAACATGTAACATCATTATGATGAAAATCAGCTTTTGAGAGATAGAATAACTTGGGGACTAATTTCCAGCAGTAATAACTAATCATGTCTAATAGGTGTGTTCCTCTTCCTAACTTTTAAGACTTCTCTCACTCAGCCACTAACCTACTTGGAAAGAAATGTCAGCGGATGATAAAAGCTCTAATTATGCAATTTTCTACCAAACTCTAGTTGTATACTGTTCATGGATAGAAGGAATTGAGTTTAACACTATTTGAGGGCTTGACATAAACTAGGCTCTGTGGAGAGGCAGATGCTCTAAGATCCTAATCTACAGCAGAATCAGGCATAGATTAGGGGCTGGGACATTCCAGTGGAAAGACCCCACACTCCTCCCGTAAGCCCCAGCCAACAGTGCAAATATCGATTTGCCCCTTTTTTATACAGATTTGGGGCAATGCTATTGAATCGCAGTTAAGTATACAGAAGGGTGAGCTCCCCTGAATCTCAACCTATAAGGCAATTTCTGTCCCCAGACAAGTTGCTGAGGCAGAGGAATATATTCTCTGTCATCCAGACCTCCTTGTAGTTTGAGGTAATTTGTATTATTTTAGTGTATCCATTTATGATGATAACAGATTTCAGGTTATTCAGCAGATTTAGGTCTTCAGCAGGAAGGCAACCTTTAACTACATTATTACAGTAAAATACAGCAGATCCTGCCAGCTTTATGAATTCCATTAGCCAGAGCATATAATAGGGGGCCCTAACCGAGTGTGGATCGCATGGGGTGGGTTTGGAAGGTTTCACAGAGGAACAGATACTTCAAATAGGAGTCCCGGTGGTGGTGACTGGTGGTGAGAGCAGTTCATGTAGAGGGCGCACTTTGTGGAAGGCCCTCAAGCTATAGAAAGCTTGACATTTTTGAGGAGTTAAATCAGACAGCATAGCTATGAATGGAGAAGAGAATAGTGCAGGTGAAGGTGTTAGGTGAAGGTCGAGAGGAAAGAAGGAGGTAGGTCACTCAGGGTGCTGCGAACCAGACTAAGCACGATTTTGGCTTGAACCTCTTTTTCCCACAAAGTTCTCTCTCTCTCTCTCTCTCTCTCTCTCTCTTATTTATTTATTTATTTACTTTTTGGAGCCAGTCACTGTTCCGAGCACTTGATATACACTAACTTATTTATTTCCCACAACAATCTAATGAGATAGATGCTATTATTTTCCCCATTTTACAGATAAGGAAATGTAGATCAGAAAGGTTAAATAACTTGTTCAAAGTTACAGGTTTACTGAGTGTTAGAGCTGGGTTTCCGATCTAGAACTGTACTTCCTCCCAAGAACAATGGGATGCAGTAAAGGAGAGATGCCGTCAGTTCTGTTTTTGAGAGACTGCTTTACCCAAAATGTGAAGAAGGAATCTGGTAAGAGCAGGTAGACCAGTCGGAGATCTGTAATTTTCTAAATGAGAAGTGGCAGTGCCTTGGAGTATGGCAGTGACTGAGGGTATGGAGAGATGAGATTGATTGAGAGATGTTTATGACTTATGCTTGACAGGCCCTGGAGAATGGAGGTGTCAATGATGACACCAACAGTACCGGCAAAAGCATGTAGGTGGAGGGTGGTGCAATTTAATGAATAGGGCGCCCTCAAAAAGGAACATACTTGGAGGGAAAGATGGTAAGTTCAGTTTTTCATGTGTTAAATTTGGAAGTAGAACTACAGAATAGGCATTTTAATGGATGGGCATAGAGCAGATGGGTAAAGTCTGGACTGGATATATGAACTTGGGATTCATCCTCATACAGATATTATAGATATTAACTAAAACCATGGAAAGAGAAGACATTGCTTAAAGAATGTGTAGACTGAAAACAGAAGGCCAAGTACTCAAGAGTTAAATGGAAAACAAAACCAAAACTTCTTATACCTTTGCTGAATCCACAGAGTTGCCTTATTGTGGTGTAATTTATTTTCTGAGCTATGAAACAGTGGCTACAGTTTGAGAACCAAGTTTATAATTAGAATATTAATTTAAATCTTGGATCCATGGCACCTTAAAAAGCAAGTAAGTACCAATGGTCCTTGCTATAGTTGTGTACTGAGCGCCTCAGAAGCTAGTCTTATCTATAATATTCTTGTCATCCCAGAATAAGGAATAATTGTGCACTTTCTTCTGGAGTAGCCCTGGATGATAAAGAAAGATCACCACAGGTTTATACCCCATATCACAAGGGAAAGATTTTTTGTTTCTCTTACTTGTTTGTTTTGCTTTGTCTTATAGTAAAAGCTACCTCTACTTTGGAAAATGTCTTTCCATTCAAAATGTGTATTTGAAATTTTGTATGCCAGGAAACAGTGTATTTACTGCATTCTTTTGGGTTCATTGTGTTGGATACACACATGTTAAGGGATAGGAGTTTTGGGAATAGGTGAGAACAGATGGGGATATGGTCTAGCATATTAACCAGTATTATTCTGTGTGGGCACTCAGCAGATCCTCAACAAATACTTTCAGGTTTGACTAATAGATCAGAAGATACGAGTTTTGTGTGTTTACAAATTACATTCGGCATCCATTCATTAACCCATTCACCATCTTTCACCAATTTTTTTAGTGAAAATATACCATGCTATAGACACATTTCTTTTGAGCTTTACCATTGCTCAAATATGATGTATGAATAACACAGCTAAAGAGAAATAAATCTCAAGTAACATGTTTAAATAGACACCCCCTTGTATTGCTAAAATGACAAAGATAAACAATTGGCAAAGATATGGTACAAATACTTTTGAAAACTGTCAGTATCTACAAAAGTGGAACATATACTTTCCTTATGATGTATGTGTTATGCTGAATATCAAGAGAAACGTGTATATATGTTCACCAAAAGGTAACAACTAGAATGTGCATAGCAGCACCATTCATCATAGCCATAAAACTACCCAAATGTCCATCTGTATTTAAAAGGAAAGTGAAATACTATATGACAATGAGAATGAACACAGCAACCACACGCATGGAAAATTATTTTTCAACAAAGATAGCAAGGTATTTCAGTGGGAAAGAATAGTCTTTTTAAAAAATGGTAATGGAACAACTAGATATTAACAATTGGGTATTGGAAAAGACCTTACACAATTTGCAAAAAATAATTTTATCATAGATTTAAACATAAAAGCCAAAACTATAAAGCTTCTAAAAGAAAAAATAGGAGAATATCTTTATGCCCTTGGTGTAAGAAAATTTTTCTTATGTAGGACACAAAAAACACTAACCATAAAATCAATGGCAAATTGGACTTAAAATTATAATCTGTGCTTATCAAAAGGACACTATTAAGAATATGAACAAGTGAGTCAGAATGGGAAAAAACATTCACTCCGCATATCTGACAAAGGACTTATATACAGGATATAGAAAGATATCCTACAAATCAATAATGAAAAATAGGAACAACCTACTTTAAAAATGGGTAAAAGACTTCAACAGACATTTCACAAAAGAAAATATAAACTCATGAAGACATGCCCAACATCATTAATCATATTGGAAATGTAAATTAAAACTATAATAAGGTGCCACTTCACATCCACTAGAATGGGTAAATAAAGACTGATAATGCTAAGTGTGGATGAGGATTTGAAGCAACGGGAACTCTCATACATTGTTGGTGGGAATGCAAAATGGTATAACCACTCTGAAATACAGTTTGGCAGTTTCTAATAAAAATTAAACATACATCTCATTTCTTTCTTCCTTTATAAAATTGACTAGGATCTCCACTATTGTGTTAGACTGAGGTTATGATTATGACTACCTTAGTAGTATTCTGGATCTTAACAGAGTGCATTTCAAACTTCTCCATTAAGTAGAATTTTGATTGTATGTTTTTTGGATATATCCTTTACTAATTTAAAGGTATTCCCTTCTAATCTATTTTGCTGAGGCTTTTTATCATTGTTAGGGATTGAATGAATTTTATCAAATATGCATTCTAAATCAAAGTAAACATGCAGCTGTCTCCTCTTATCTTCCAAAGTAGTGAATTACATAAAAAAAATTTACCTGAGTTAAACTTTCTTTGCATTCCTGAAATAAACTCTACTTGATCATAGTATCTTACTATTTTTAATTTAGTAGGATTCCATTCAGATAGCTAATATTTTATTTGATATTCACATGTGTGCTGATAAGTGAAATATGAAGGAATTTGAACAAAATTTGGGAAAAAGATAAACTTTTATTATTTGCAAATGGCATTATTATGTACTGAGACCAACTGAACAATCAACATGAAATAAAAAGAGTTTATCAGGGTTGCTGAATATAAGATTTTCCTATAAAAATAAAAAAACATATCAAAAATAACCATCTAGAAAATATATTAAAGTTATTCAATTTGTAGTAGTACCAAAACTTTAAGTATATTGGAATGAACTAAAAAAACACAAGACCTCTATGCAGAAAAATGTAAAACTCTAATAAAGAAACTAAAGGATAAAGAGGTACTCTACATTCTTTGATAAGACAAATAAATATTAATGTAAATTTTCTCCTAATTACTCTATAAATTCAACAATAAAATTTCAGTTGGAGCTATTGAGAAATTTGATAAACTTACTCTAAAAGTCTTATGCAAATCGCTAAGTTAATTACTATAAAGAAGAAAACTATAAGGAGGAACTAAGCCTACCAGATATTATTGCTCCAAAGCTGCCACAATAAAATATTACAGTGTTGGTACAAGAAGAGACAAATAGATGAGTAGAAGAGAACAAAGGACTTAGATTCCCAGGGCTGAGATCCTCTGGCCTGTGGCTTGTCTGATCTGGTTCTTCCTCCAGGAGCTGCTATATTTTTTCTATATGTCCCTGCTGTTGTCATGTGATTTCCTGGGCTAGACTTTGGCAGGGTCTCTGAGTCTGTTTCTAGCTTTCTCAGCCTATGAACTCTTGCTTAGTGATAGTTAGTGAGGCTTTGCTTCCCTCTAATGGGCTCTGGAAAATGTCTGCCACACCTGTTAACCCCAGAGCAGCATCACTCTCTCACCTGGATGCTTATATATCTAAGGATCCGTGAGATACAGGGTACAGCCCACCTCAGAACTCTTCTGTCCTAGAGTCAAGGAAGCTGGGGTATTTATCTACCAACCCGATCCATCACTGGATGAGGGATGCTCTCCCTCCTCTCCTTTCAGACTTCTAGTCGGCCCCTTCTGTAGTCTGAGCATACTCTCCCTGCTAGAGAAGGCCCTTAGTCTGTGAGTCGCAGGTACTTGCTGTAAAACTCTGTTTGGGCTCACATGGGAAGGCTGGGCACCAACTGCTCTGCTACATTACGGCCATCTTTTACAGACTCGAGAGAGCCTGGAAAAATCCTGTTGTTTTGGAGAAGCTGGTAAGGAAAACCATAGCTATACTTGGGCAGTGGTGTTTCTACTCCTGGAACTTGGAACTCCCTGGAAATGACTGGAATTGGATTAACTGCTTCTAAACTACAACAATTTGTGTTAAAAGTAGAGTCTAGTGTTTCTTTGTGGAAGCAAAGGAAATTATCTCTTTCCTGTGCTGAGCCTGAGTTACATGTAATATTCACCTTTTCAGAAGACTCCCACTTGTCTTCCCTGTTTAAAGATAAAGTTCCTACTCAGTTGCTAGTATCTCTGATCCACAGGAAAAAAAAAAAAAGCATAACATCCTGACTCCTGAGAGAACCTCCAGCCTCACAGTCACTTTCACAAGCAGGAAGATTCCTGTAGCCAGAGCTGCTCACAGTCTAGAAGTGGAACATTGATGGCTGTCAGAAATGAACTGAGTTTCCCCTTGGGAGCTAGTGCCTGAGATAATGACCTCATTTTGCAAGCAAAGAGCTTGGTGACAAAGCTCCAGCTGTGGGTATCCAGTTGAGGGCAGTGCAAATAGTGGAAAAAGCATTAGAATGCCAGTAGAATAGGATTTGAGATTCCACTTGGCCATTTATTAGTTGTGTGATATTAGGTGTGTAATTTAACCTCCCTAAGCATCAGTTTCTCCTTAGGTCAAATGCAGGCTAACCTAATTCACAGGGCCCTTTCAAGAATCAAATGGAATAAAAATAAGCTATGCCGATATCATAGATGTTATTGATACAATAATTAAGAAAAAAATTTCTTCTTACAGAAAACAGATTATATTTGTTCAGGGAGTTTGTTAATCATTGGTTTTGACCTTTTTGGGGGGAACTGTGGAATTAATGCTAAGTTAATGCTAGGAATGAGTCAATTACATGCGGTCACAGGGCTGGTCATAGCCAAATTCATATTACGTATGTTCATTGGTTTTTCAGACTTCAGGAAAAAAAATTCCCTTGTCTCTTTCATTGAAGCCTCCTCTACTTTTTGTAAAATCATCACTTGGAACTAATACTATTTCTTTCAAGTATTACATTATTAGATAAAAAATACATTTAAGTGACAGGAAATCCTTATGGAGCCATCAAGACTTGGAAACAGAGCACTTCAGAATGCCCTTTGTATGTGGGATAAGTAAGAAATGCATCGCCAGCCTGCCAGGCAGGTGGAACAGGCTGTCCAGGGAACTCAGTCCATTCTCTGAATGGGTGGGCATAGTGGTGTCACAAATACAGAAGAGTAGAAGTCAGGATCGAAAAAGGAGTGCTGTTGGCTCTGGGAACAGCAGTAAGAGTTTGACGTTAAACTAGGTCGAATCTTGCTATAACTGTGACCAAGTGTGTTCAGAAACAACATGCTGCCAGGGAAGAAGATTCTCTGAATATATATTTAAGCATAATATGAATCAGGGAGGAATATATGTGTTGCAGGTTGGAATGGTTAGGAAAGACATCTGTGGAGGAAGTGGATCTTGTGGTGTATCTTGAAGATGGTAGGAATCGAAAGCGCCAAGGAGAGAGATGAGGAATTTAGAGGCAAGGGGAAGAGTGCACAAAAACTAGATTCGTGGATAAGCATAGTGTAAAGACGAGGGGAAGAACAGCCTTGGCAGAAGTTTAGGATGTTCGTTGTGGGTCATAGGAAATTAAGTTGGTGTTGCAGGAGGTGATGGGAAATTAGGTTGGTGTCACAGGAGGTGGTGGGACATTCCATTGGTGTTGCAGCCTTCTTTCCTGGAAAGCAGACTCTGAGACGGAGATATGCAGGCAGGAAATTTATAGGAGAGTGTTCTTGGAATCAACATCTGTTGGGAAATGAAAGCAGCAGGACTGGATAGAGAGAGAAGCTGGGCTTCTTCAACTTTCATTAAAATTACATTCATTAGTATAGTTACTTTTACTTTTCAGTGAACACAACTTGCATTTTTCACTTAGTAATATTCTTGAATATCTGTCAAAATTAGTACCCATATCACTAAAAAAAACCTACCACATACATTCTATGGTACGGTTGCTTTCTTAAGTATAAATTTATTTTAAGCACATCCACTTGGTGGACATTTTTTTTTTTCCAAGGTTTTCAATACTGAAAACCCTGCTTCAGTGAGCGCCCTTTATATGTTTATAGGTATTTCTACACATAGGAGAAGAGTACAAGCCAAAGACAAATCTAGAGATCAAGAATTTATTTAAATAAATGAATTTATTTCAGTAAAGTATCTTAATTATATTTTTTTCTTAAATGGATAACTAAATTTCTCAATACCAATTCTTAAAGTATATCCTTTCCCCTGTGGTTAAAAATGATAACTTTTACATAAGTTATATTTTCATACAAAATTGTGGCTGTTTCTAGATTGTCAAAATCATTACGTTTTGTTTACTCTGGCATCAATATTACAATATTTTTACCTCTTTACCTTTTAATGTATTTTATATCTGGTAGGGCTCAACTCACCTTCTTTACACAATCTGTTCTTATGTTTTCAGAATTGCCTTACAACTCTAGCTCATCTACCATTCCTTATGGAATTTCCGAATCAACTTGTCAAATTCCATGTGAAATCTTTTGAGATGGCATTGATTTTAAGATTAATTTGGAGAAAATTTTCATTTATTCAAGACTCCTTTTGTGTCCTTCGATAAAACGTTATCCTTTCCTCTTTAAAGATCTTTCATGTTACTTATGATGTTTAATTCTAATTACATTATGGTTGTTTCTATTTTGAAAGGAATAGTGTTTTTTTCTCATTACATTTTCCAATTTGCTTTGCTAATGGATGATGATTTTAATACATTGACCTTCTAACCACAGCATTGCTAAACTTGCTTAAGATATAATGCAACATATGGTTCTATGAGTTTGCCTCTTCTTTAATATCTGAGAATTCTCCAATCTTCCTGGATGTTTCTAACCCTATGAAGACATAGACCTTCTCCAAAATAATCTCTCATATCTCTTGTCCTACCCGGTGGCAAACACCATTGCCTAGTCTAATTGGGGATGAGGGGCAAATGCGTGGGCATCTTCTTACCCAGATGATCCTGCTACAGCATGCCAACTAAGATACTGTCAGTTGCGTTTGGCTCCTTCTTGCTTCTTGTATTTATCATCTCTGGAGGTGGAATTCTCTTGGTAACTCTTCCAACTTTTTCAACATTAATCTCCTGAATATCTTTTAGACTGTAATGAAAATATTCAAACTAAATTCATCAATTTTTTTCATACCCGCTCTGCCAATTTCTTGTCTATCAAGAGTCCTACTTCTTATTTGTGAGCATGATAATGTATATGGATATATAGAGAAACAGAAGAGTCATACTGTAGCAAATGCTGAAATATAAACCTATTTTTCCCCCAAATGGATAGTCAATTGTTTTTTAAGATTTATTACATCCTCCGTCTTTTCCCAATGTTTTGAAAAGTTGTTTCTTCATAAAGTGAATTTCTAAAGTCTTACTGGAATTCTGATGGAATTTTTTGTATATATAGATTAATTTAGGCAGAATTTATGTATTTTAATATTGTAATATTCTAAGTTCTAGTATTTCTAGCCTTGGACATGATATAGCTCACCATTTATTCAGGCCTTCTTTTATATCCTTTAGTAAATTCATACGTTTTTCTTCATAAAGTTCTTGCACATTTCTGCTGTGGTTCATTCTTAAGTGGTTTACTATTTATGTTGCAATGTGAATGGGATCTTTTTTTAAAAAACAACATTTTCTGATCAATTGTTGGTATTATGTAGGAAGGTCATTATTTTTTTTCCAATTCTCTTTTCTTGTTGCAGTTCAGTTTGGATATTTTTATTTAACTATTTTCCCATTCACTAATCCTTCTTCTGCTAGATTCAATCTGCTGGTAAACCTGTCTACTGAATCCTCAATTTCAATATTATACTTTTCAGTTCTAGAATGTCCACTTGATTCTGCTAACTCTAGTATCTGGATCATCTATGAGTTTGCTTTTATGAGCTATTTTTTCCCTTGGCATTTATCATATGGCTCCTGTGCCTTGGCATGCCTAATAATTTGTTATTAAATGCAGGACCTTGTTTATTAAAGAAAAAGTTAGAGAGACTAGATGATGCTATTTTCCATCAGAGAGGGTTTACCCTTTCCTCTACCAGGAAAGTAGAGTATGGAGATAATTCCCCTGATTTAGCCAGGGACTAAATCTGAGTCACACCTGAGCTGCAGTTGAGGTAAGACCCAGTCTACCTAGTTTTCCCCTGTTCCAAGGCTGTGGCTCTTGCTGGCTTTCATTTGAGATTGCGACAGATATTTGTCTCAGGACTGAGAGACTGATGGATTTCTGTTCTGCTTTTTAGAATTTTTAGGTTCAGCTCTTTTTTTCTCCTATCCCATAAAGTTACAGACTTGGACCGTTATTCTAAAGGGAGACCAGCTGTGTGTTTGTGGTCTCTTTAAATCTCCAGTTTTGTCATTCCATCCCCAGATAACCGCCAAAAGCTCTGCTGGTTTTCCTTTCCTGTACTAGGGGCCAAAGCTGGATTCTAAGCCTCTGCATCAGCCCAGATTGGCATGTTCTCTTTACCAAGAAAGAGTTGCAGCTCATCAGTGTGAATTTTCACTCCAACTAGAGATTTTAACTCTCTGGGTCTCCTCTTCCTGGCAGGTATTTTTCTCTTAACCACCAAGAGAATCCAGAAAATTCCACTTTGCTCTCAGAGATTTCCTTCTTAGTGTTTTAGTCTCCTGCCAAGCACAGCTTTGGAATTCAACAAATATCAAGGGGGGAAATCATCCAGGTGTTTGAAGCCTGTCAAGTTTACAGTGTTGTCTCTGTTTCCCTGCATGACCACTAGAAGCTCTGTTGGTTTCTCTGTCCTGCATCAGTGGATCTCCTGCCCACGACAAGCCCTGATTCTCAAACCGTAGCCACATTCAGAATCAGCCACTGCCCCGATTTGATCTCAGTTCATCACTGAAAGGTTCTCTTCTGTCTAGAATTTTAGCCCCTGTAGTTTCCATTGCTTCCAAAGCTCTGGATTTTCTACTTACTCTTAGTGTGGATGTTAAACTACTTATTGTATCTTACCCAGTAGTAGAAATGTCAGGCCATTTTTTTTTATAAGTTAACTTTGATTTCAGCACAGTGTTTTCATCATTGTGTCATTGCCATCCCCTCATATGACCAGGGTTTTCCAGAATTCCTCAAATTTTAGGTCCGATGGGGAAACCAGACAGATGGCAGTAAATTTGGATTGTGAAGTTGGCCAAGGTCCCTGAATGTGAGCATTTCCATGGTTGAGCCTTGGCCCATTAGAATTCACTTGCAACAGTGGAGGACCTACTGGTCTTTTTATACAGTCACTTTCCAATTTGTGAACTCCCAGGGTTAATTCATTAACTGATGACCTGATATATGTCTTCAAGTTTAAGGGGCATTTGGATGGTATAGTTTCTGAGGTCTTGTGCACCAGAATTTTTTCTATTGTCTTCATACATGAATGATCATGTGGTTTGGTATCAAACTCCAGAGTAATAAACTATTTGTCCCTATCCTAGGACTCTAGAAATATTGCTTCAACGTTTTCAGGTATTTAATATTTCAGGGGCCACACTAATATTTCTTTCTTGATGAGAAGCCTGTCTTTTCTTCCTGTATATTGATCCATATTGACATTTTTTACACACTTCAACTGTTTATATCTTTTGGGTCCAGAAAATTTTCTTGAATTCTGTTTGGCCTTGGAGTAATATCTTACTTTTAAAATGAAAAGTGATGCATGTTTATATAAAAGTTTTCCAGCACAATTTAAAGAATATAAAAAAATCATAAAAGTCACCCTAAATTCTAGCACTTTGAAATAGCAGGTATTAATGTCTTCCTATTATCATTCCAGGCAGACTTAATGCATATATACAAATCTACAGATGGGCAGATAAATTGGTACAAGTAATTTCATACAAATAACATCATAAAAATATTCTGTTGTAAATATTCAATTTTATCTTACTTGAACTTAACAGGACAAAAAAAACCCTAAAACAATTGAATTGTTGAACTTCAGATTAATGTTTCTTCACTTCAAGAGATATTTATTTCTTAAACCTTCCTCTAATGTTAAGGAAAAAACATACTAAACATGTTTCTATTTTAGGAAATGTTCATTGACTCCCTGCTATGAGCCATGAATTGATTAGCACTCTTAAACTTCCTGCTCCTCTCCTCCTGCCACCTCCACATTTTCTGTTGTTTAATTTTATTTATTTAGCATTTGTAACATTTAGACTATTTTTTTGCAACCATAATTCCTTCAGTCTTTGTGGAACGTTTAAATAGATTCAATGTTTTCCACCCGACCTTCTGCCACAACTTCTTTCCTGCTCTGTACTTTATTTCTATTTTTTTTCTTGTTTGGCTGGATTTCATTATGGGGTATTTTTTCAAAAAGTTCTTGTGGGTGTTAGCATCCTTGGATGTTTTCAGATTTGAGTGTGCCTTCCTGTTGCCTTTATACTTGAATTATAACTTGTCTGAGTATGATGTTGTTGGTTCCTACTTGCTCTCCCTTACTTATGTAGACATGTCTCCTAATCTTCTGGCATTGATTATTGCTGTGGAGGAAACTGAAGCTGGTGTGATTTCCCACGCTTCTGGATAATTTGCTGTCTATGTCTGCATGCCTGAGGAGTTCTTTTTTTATCATTAAAGTTTATTTCCCAGAAATCCTTCTTTAAAAATTACTTTATTGAGGTCATATTGGCCTTATTGGTATGTATATTATACATATACATATCAATATGTATTTACATATGTATTTACACATATACATTGTGTAAATTTCAGGTGTACATCATTATATATCCGTCTCTGTATAGACTGCCTTGTGTTTACCACTAATCGTCTAGCTTTTACCGGTCACCATACTTATATGCCTGTTTACCACTTTTGCCCTCCCCTCACCTGCTTCCCCTCTGGTAATCATAGATCTGTTCTCCTTATCTATGTGTTTGTTTATCTTCCACATATGAGTGAAATCATACGGTGTTTGTCTCTGCCTGGCTTATTTTGCTTAACATAATATGATCAAGGGGCATCCATGTTGTCACAAATGGGATGCTTTTGTCTTTTTTTATGGCTGAGTAGTATTCCATTATATATATATATATATATATATATATATATATATAGCATATCTCTTTATCCATTCATCCAATGATGGACACTTGGGTTGCTTCCACATCTTGGCTATTATGAATAATGCTGCAATGAACACAGGGGTGCATAAATCTTGAATTGTTGACTTCATGTTCTTTGGATAAATATCCAGTATGGGATAGCTGGATCATATGGTAGTTCTATTTTTTATTTTTTGAGAAATCTCTATACTGTTTTCCATAGTGGCTGTACCAGTTTGCGCTCCCACCAGCAGTGTGTGAGTGTTCCCTTTTCTCTACATCCTCTCCAACATTTGTTATTTCTTGTTAATTATAGCCATTCTGATGGGTGTGAGGTGATATCTCATTGTAGCTTTGATTTTCCTTTCCCTAATAATTAGTGATGTTGAACATCTTTTCATGTGCCTATTGGCCGTCTGTGTATCTTCTTTTAAAAAATGTCTGTTCAGATCCTTTGCTTATTTATTTTTTTGGTGAAGAAAATAGGCCCTGAGCTAACATTTGTTGCCAATCTTCCTCTTTTTTTCTTGAGGAAGATTGTTCCTGAGCTAACATCTGTGCTAATCTTCCTCTATTTTTGTATGTGGGACACTGCCACAATATGGCTTGATGAGTGGTGTGCAGGTCTGCACGTGGGATCTGAACCTGCAAACCCTGGGCTGCCGAAGCAGAGTGTGCAAACTTCACCACCATGCCACTGCCTCTGCCCATTTTTTGATCGGGTTGTTTGTTTTTTTTGTTGTTGAGTTGTATGAGTTCTTTATACATTTTGGAAATTAACTGCTTGTCAGATATATGATTGATTTGCAAATATTTTCTCCCAGTTGGTGGTCTGTCTTTTCATTTTGTTCATGGTCAGAAATCTTGATACCGATCCATTTAATTCAAAAGATGCACCATTTTATCTGCAAGTTTAGTTCTTCCTTCATTTCAGAGAAACCTTCCTGAATATTTCAGAATATTTTTGGCATCACTTTTAGGGTTCTTTACTTCAGAGATCTTGACTATCTTTGTATTATATTGTATTTGTCTACCACATCCATTATTTCTTTTCTAATTGGCTTAGCTTATATTTTTTCCTTTGCATTTGTTGTGACTTTCTTAATGTCATCAATTTTCTTCTCAGCTCTATTCACTCTTTTTTTTTTGCAATTTAATATTAATCATTACGTAGGTAATGAATGAGGATAGTTCATTATTGCAGCTATTAATAGGTTGCCTTATTTCTGCAATCGCCTTCTAAATTTCATTCTTTACTTAATAGTCTTGTCTTTGAGCCTTATTCATTGAATCAAAGGCTTCCACAATCCATTGCAAAAATATACAAAGAATCTCCTGGGTTATATTTCCTTTAATTCTGGGCTTTTCTCTCTATTTTGCATGCTGTTTCTCTTGCTTTATTTCACTTGTTACAGTATATGTTTCAGTCAAGGTCCTGGCAGGAAATGGATGATTTATACAAACTGAGATAATTGAGGAAAGTTTAATAAAGAAACCATTTACAAAATTATATGCAGGATTTAGGAATGCGCAAACCAACGAAAGCTAGTGCAGTATCCCTCAGCCAACAACAGCAGGGAGCCATTACCACACATGGCTCCTGAAGCCCAGAGACAAGAGCTACGGAAAAGGCCACCTGATAGAAACTGTGGCCTTCTGCAGAGAGACAAGCTTATCCCTGGTTCTATGAGGTCATAAGAGGAGGGGGGGAATAAATACCCAAACTTCCTCTTCTCCTTTCCTCTAATCTTTTGCAGGTAACTTCCAAAAGGAAGCCAAAAGGCAAATATGCACCCAGCACAGAATATTTGCAGAAGTGCCATGCACTGCTTTCCCTCTTGCTTGTGTTTGAGTGATTCTCTCTAGATCTGCTTTATACTCTAACATAATGAGGGTTAATTCTCCTTTGCACTCATCACACCTAATGTGAGTCTGTTTTCTCTTTCCCTCCGAATCTTATTTTGAGAGTGAGGTGTTGCTTCCGTTTTACTTTTCTGGTGCCAGACGCTATGGGAATATGTGGATGGGTAGAGTTTAGATATGTGATCGGATTTTGCTCTCTCTTCTCTGATTCCCATGACATTTCTTATTTCAATGCCCTCTCTACCAACAAAGGAGCATTTCCATTCCTAGGCTTTGACTCATTTCCCCAAGATTTTTTCTCACATGTGTGATTTCAAATTCTACAACAACACTTTTGCGTTCCCTTCCTTTGGTGAGGATTTTATTCGTCTAGTGAAATTTTCATTTCTTTACACTCTTTGCAATGCATTGAGCTCTTTTTTATCTTAATTTAATATCTTTGCAACTCATCCTGCCATATTTTTACCTTGCCTTTTACTTTGATTTTTTTAATATAGACTGTAGCTTCTTGGGTCCTATAGAGACAAATGTTTTCCAAAATCACTGTTTATTTCTTGTAATCAGTAATTTCACTCATTTATTACTACTCTGAATCTTTATGAGACTATTCCTTTCCCTTTATTCTGCACATCTTCTCATAGATCCAAAGCTTTTTTCTCGCTTTTATTCAAACATGGCAGGAAATATCTAGACTCTATCTTTGTCAAAAGACTACATGTGTGAAATTCCCTTGGCTTCACTCATTATCAATTTGGGTACTGGTCAAATCCCCTTGTCAGATCTACTGTTTAGTGGAGAGATTGATGTGGACAGCATCCAGCCAAATTCCTAACGTTGAGCAGGCATTGTCTCACGCACCTTGGCTGTGCTGAGGTGGGAGCTTCCCTTGCTCCCAGTTCTTGGCTATCTGACACTCTGAACAGATGCAATCCATGAGAAACCATAATTACAGGGAGAACCACTGCCAGGGCTTTTTCTGCCAGGGAATTTCCATGCCTAATGAGAGCACCTCACTGTAGAGTCTACACATCCTGGATTATACTGTGCCACGGTCAGGGCATGCCCGCCCCCCAGGTTTGGTGTGATAATTTGTTGCCTGTGAATGGACAGAGAGAAACAACAAAGGAGGCTGTGACCTGCTTACTTAAGGAATGCAATTAAGAACTGACAGACCATATTTAAAAACTGCTTTCAGAGTTAGAGTCTCCGGGTTAGGAGTCAGTTGGTAGAAGAGGAACACAGTGTCTTTTTACCTTCTTTCACAGGTGGCAAATCAGAATGGCTTTTGTTGGTCTTGTTCCACTGCTTTCCATAGTGAATGGAAATTCCTGTGAGCTTCTGCAGTGGTTTTTGTGGCACTCTGAGTTTTCATCTTTTGGGGGTCTTCATTGTGAGAGGTTTTGAGTGCACATCAGCGTGGCCAGAATGATGCTATTTGCAACCAGCAGCCGTACTCTACTGGCCCTTGAAAATAAAGAACATGTGAGAAATTTGGACATAAAGTATGCAGTCATGCTTTCTTGGTCTGATGAAATCTCAAAAACTTCCTACCCGTCTAGACAGACTTCTCCTTGATGAAGTTTCTGTCTTTAGCTGAAAGAGGAATTCTATAGGTGGTATGTAAATTTTACTTGAATTTGCTTCATATGTGAGTGTAGAGGCTTTATTTACTATGTGCTGAAAATTTTGAGTAAATTAAGTTTAATAATAAATTATTGCTGACCAAATGAATCAATAAAGAGAGGTATGAGTAATAACTATGAAATTCCTTGCTTGGCTGTTTTGTAATAATGAGATTAAACTACATGTTTAGCTTCTCTGTGGTGTGACTGATGGAAGCAGATCCCATTAATTAATTGTGGGCCCTCTGTGACCTTTCAGTGACCCCATTGCTAACATATGCATAATACACTGAGAACAGAGACATCAGTGTGGCTTCTTGGAGAACACATGCAGAGATTAATTCTTTTCATTGGCTTCTCCTACCAATAAACATATAGTTAAATTGCACAAATATTTTTTCTTTTGGCAGCTAATTTATTGTTTTATTTCTCTGACACTAAAAATACAAATTTTCTTTCTCTACCTCCGTATATACCCATGTCTGTGCCTATCCTTTCCTCTTGCCAATATAACACATGACTAATCTCCTCATTTCCTTCAAGTCTTGCCTTTTCAATATGCTCTATTTTGACAATCTTATTAAAAAATTACAACCCAATTTCCTATGTTGACTCCCTCAGTCTCCCTTACAGTGCTCTATTTTTATCCTGTGGCACTTGTCACCTTCTAACAAACCATAATTGATAATTTATTATGTTGTTGTTATTTTATGTCCCCACTCCCTATCAACCCTGCTAGGATATAAGCTTCATAAGGGCGGGCTTCTTTGTCTGTCATCTTCATGGATATATCACAAGCATCTAGAACAGTGCCTGGTGTATATAAGTCTCAATAAATGTTTTTTGAAGAAATGAATGAATGAATGACTGAATGATATGTCCCTTCTCCCTTCTATTCTGTTTTCTCAGTCTGTACTTTAGAGCCTTGTTCCTCTGGCATTTCGTTTGTTGGGTCTTTTTGCCCTTCTGTAATACTTAACTATTGTGATTCCTTCTTTGGACTCTACAAACATGCTCAAGTCTCTCGCATTCCAAAAAAAATGTATATTAAGCCTGCTTCTATCTTTAATGTTCTCTCTCTGCTTCCTGACATCACAAAACTTCTGGAAAGGGTGCATCTGTTTTAACCTCACCCTCCCATTTGGTGCTTTGCCATCTTATTTCTCTCTTGGCTGAAGAACTGAAATGCCTAATGCAAACTCTTGATTGTTTTCTCTTAGTCCTCATCTTATTTCATCTCTTTCTAGGGTTTCGTGGTGAGAACTAATCCCTTCATCTTGCAGGTTTGTCCCCATTGGTTTCTGATATTGTCTTGGCTTTCTTCCTGCCCATTGAGCACACTTTTTCTATCTCTGCTCTATCAACTTCTCCACCTGCCCCTTGAGTTGCTGTGTTCTCCAGAATTTTGGACTACTCTTTCTTCTTCCTTTCACACTCTCCAGCTAGTTTCTTCTGCCCCTGATGTTAGTTACCATTGATATCATCAGTCCCCATATCCCCTACTTCCAGCTTCACACTTATTTTGCCAACTTACTATTGAGTATTTTCAGCTTGGTGCTCAAAAGCACTTCAATAAAACGTACCCAAAATGGATCTCATTAATTTTCCAATCCCTTCACTCCTCAAACCTCACCATTTTGCTCTCTTTGGCTAATGGCAATCTCATCCACATATTTTCTCAAGCTAGAAACATCAAGGTCATTTCTTGTCACTTTTAACAGAAACTTGTCTGCACAATTAGTTCCTTTATCTCCACTCCAATCTCCATACGTACTGATTCCCTCTCATCTCTATCTGGATTATTGAAATATTCCTTTAAGTAAACTTCTTGGTTTCAGCTTCTTATTATTTAGTCCTAATTCAATAGACTCCTCACTCAACCCAACTAAAACTTTCAAAAACAACTATTCCAACAAACACTTATTAAGCACCTACTTCAGTCCCATCAGAAAGAAATAATGGTCCCTACCCTTAGAAGACCATGTTTTGCTAGACCCGTATATAACAGAATGCAATACGGTAAGTGAATAACTAGAATGCTCGAGATGTGAACAAAGCGAAATGAAGTGGGTTGTCTCAGAGTCACGTGCATCTGTCAGAGCAGAGGCCTCAGCCTCTGGATTCCTAGTGGCGTGTTCCCTCTATTGTGGCTGTATCATTGACATTTCTTGCAAGCCAGCTACTCTGTAGAAGACATTTCCCCCTTTGTTTTGTGGATGGTGGAAGGTGTTTATTGAACTGTGGCTTATTTGGCTCTAGTCTTTAAGGATAATGAAGTTCAGACTACAGCGGAGGTGAGAAGTGGTCAGATTTGGGAAATATTTTTAAGATACAGCCAATAGGTTTTGGTGATTAGTTGGATACTGAAATGTGAGAGAAAGGGTGGGATTAAAGATGATGCTAAAATGTTAGACTTCACTCCCACAGGAGGGATAGAGTTGTTATTTATTGAGATGGAGAAGATCATAGGAGGAGCAAATTAGGCAGCAAGGTGAAGATGGGGTTGGAATCAAGAGTTCTGTTTATATGTAAAGTCTAAGACATGTATTGGACATCCAAGTTGGAGATGCTGATTAGGCAACTGGATATCACAGACTGATGTTCAGGTCAGGGCTGGAAATATAAATTTATGATTCCTGATTGTATCAATGACATTTAAAACTTTTGGATTGGATGAGATTACCTGGGAAGGGAACGTAGAAAGAGAATAGTTCTGAGCAATTACTCTCAGGGATTCCAATCTTTAGAGATCCATAAGGTAAAGGAGAATGCAGTAAAGGAGAGAGAAGTAACAGCTATTGAGGAAGAGGAGACTAAGCAGAGCATGGCATCCAGATAGGAAGAGAATGAGGAGGAGGCAGTGATCAGATGTGACAAATGCTATTGGTAGTTCAAGTAGGATGGAGACTGTGAATCGACCAGTGGATTTAACAACTGGAAATTTATTCATGAACTTAACAAGAGCAGTTTCAGTGGAAAGTTGGAGGGATAAAGCCTAATTGGAGTAGGTTCAAGAGAGACTGAATGGAAAGATTATAAACAACTCTTTCAAGGACTTCTGTTATAAAGAAGATCCAAGAGCTAGAGTGGTAAGTAGCTGGAGGGAGACAGTGTCTAGAGAAGAAAAGGGAGGAGGCAGGCAAGAAAGGGGACAATTGGAGGAGGCACGTTCTTGAGCTGGCAAACAGAGATGGCAAGGTGCCCAAGGGAAGGAGTTTGCCTGAATAGGAGTCTAGAAACTTGGAAGACCTGGTGAGTAAAAGGATATAAAGTTGTAAAGTCAGGCTTATCATGAAGGGCTTTGAATAATATTTTAAAACTTTTGAATTTATCATACAGGGCATAGGGAACCACTGTATATTTTGAGCAAGAGAAAGGTTTGATTGGGTAAAGATATGGACTGCTCTCAGGGAAAAAACTTTAAAAATGAGTAACTCACAGTGCTATTCCCTTCTTCCAAGTGGCTCTACTGCAGATTCAGCCTTCTTTTATTCATTCTGTTGTAGCTAGATCATTTCTGATTTGCTTTGCTTTGTTTTTGTATTTTTGCTTTCGTTTTTCTGTTGTTTTGTCCAGAGTTTATGGTTGTTATCTGCAAAGACCAGGTTCAGTATGTACTACTTGGCCATATTGGAAGCAAAAATTGAGTCCTTTGTATTCTTGGCAAAATACACCAGTTATATGAACTACTCCACTGAAGGCACAATCTCTAGACCTTTGGCATCTCCTGTGGCCTTCCTCCATATGCCAGTGGTTGATGGCCCTCCCAAGTTGGAGTGCTTAAATTAGAACATACTATCATAGTGGTATCACACTTTCCAACCAGATGACCTTATAAGAAACTTTACTGTACTCTTACAGTAGACTGGACATTGAAAGGAAGGACCCAGGTACTGAGAATAAACTTTTTTTCTAAGTCATCTAGTCTAAGGTAGACCTTAGCTCTGATACTTGATTATATTGCTTTTAAATTCCACAGCACTTGATGTTTCCTTTGCTAATTTGACAAGGTCACTTTGTGCACACATATTAGATGACCAGTGATTTCCCAATGAGTATAACTGCTTCAATTCTGTTTCTTGATTTCTCTCCATAATGACTAACGTGTATAAGCCACATACAGAGCTAAATGATCAAAGCATCATTCCTGAAAAAATCAATTTATATTTACTCAGCTTGCTCAATCAATGTTAAATTGAACCTAGTCATGACATGGAAAATGAACGCTGTATCATACCAAGCCGCTGATTCATTCAAGACAAAGCTATTTGAGTCCCTCTTTAGATGAGGCAGTAATTTTTGATGTTAGATATTCAAGCGAAGGCTTTAAAATCAGGTCGGTCAGTATAAAATCTTTCCAGCTTCCTGCATGTTCAACGTAGCATGAATACAAAGCATCAAGTCTGCGTGGGTTTTGACAATAATAGACTATGCTTTCTAGAAGGTGGTGAGTGAAGAATTGAATGGTTATTAACTGAGAACTCAAGGGAAAGATAAAAATGATAGGCTCCTTATTAGATAGGACATAATTCGACAATATGGGAGGCTCAAAAGCATTATCTTAATATATTAGGAAGTCAGCAGTGTGGCTAAAACACCAATCAGACCCCAGCTCCATAGTTCAGGACAAATAGACCCATTATCGGCATTATCAGCTGAGCACTATAGAATGCTTCTCATCGTTCATAACAGGGAACAGAATGGGAAGTGTGTCCTTCTGTGGAAATTAACTCATTAATTTAGTCATTCATTAAAAAAAAAGTATGTCTCAGGCAATGTGCTAAGTGAGTAAGACATGATTTATGACATTAAAGAACTTGAAATTTAGTTGGAAGTGAAAAAATATCACCAAAATGTGCCATCAAGTGTCATAAGTAGCTGCATAGCAGTATGCACAGACTGTAGTGGGCTATAAGAGAATGGGGTCAATGTACCTGGAGGGGCTGCAGGAGAGGGAGGTCAGGGGATCAGGAAGTAATATGGCAGCTGAGATGAGTAACTGTTTATCAGGCATAAATGGCAAGGGAGGGCATTACAGGCATAAAGAGCTGTTAGAGCAAAGCCAGGATGGCTTCTCTGAGGATATGTCAGTAGTTTGGGATGATAGAATGTTGTGGGCAAGAGGTGAGATTGGAGGCGAAAGTAAGGGTCATATCAGACGGAGTTATTAAAGAGGTGGGGGAGCAGATTGGAATCAGAAGGACACCATAGGACAGGCACTGCAACGGTCGAAAGTAAGGACTTTGGAGCAACTGGAGTCCGGACTCTGTCACTTCCAACCGTGTGTGATCTTGGTCTGCTTATTTAGCTTGTTTAAGCTTCAATTTCACAATTCAGAAGAAATATGATGTGGCTGCTGAGTCCTCTAACCTCATCACATCTAACTTTTCCCTCGTTCACTAGGCTTTAACTATACTGGACATTGTTCTCCTCTCCAAGGAGTAAAATATACTCCTGACTCCAAGCCTTTGCTCTTGTTGTTACTCAGCTTGAAATGCTCTTTATCCAGCTTTTCAGGGTGCTGGCTCCTACTCATCATTAAGCTTTCAGCTCAAATGTCCTCTTCCCAGAAAGGCAAAATCTATCATCTCTAAAGTAGTGTCTCCCACCCTTCATCCCCCACAGTCAATCTCTATCTCATAACTCAGTCTCATTTCCTTCTTGATCCTTATCATCATCAGAAATTACCTTGATTTATGATTTACTTGTGTATTGTTTATTTCATGGCACTGGAATATAAGCTTCAGAAATCTGTCTGTATCTCCAAATATCCATTTTTGGAAACAGATTCCATAACTTTCATTTGAGTCTTAAGGTGGTCTGTGTTTCTAATATGACATAGAAATCGCTGATTTGAATCCTGATAATTCACTCCTTTTACCCAAATAAATTCTTAAAGACTCAAACATTTAGGTATTTTAGAAAATGAAGCCATAAAGATTTTAGAATTATACAATCTAATATGGTAGCCACTAGTCGCATTTGGCTATTTACATTAAAATTAAATAAAATTGAAAATTCAATTCCTCAGTTTTACTAACTACATTTCAAGTACTCACCCCTCTATGGCTTGTGGCTCCCATATTGGATAATGCAGATATAGAGCATTTCCATCACTGAGAAAGTTCTATAAGAAAACCTGGGTGGATTTACTCATGGTCTTATAGAAAAAGCCTTCCAAAGCAGGTCACAAAACTTAGAAAGGGAGAACTTTGAGAAATTCAATTATGTGAAAGTCAGAAACTTCTGTATAGCCAATTGTATCATCAACAAAGTAAAACAAAATAACAGAGAGGGAAAATGTTTGCAACTTCCTGGACAGATAAAAAGTTAGTTTCCTTAGGTTTATAAAAAATTCATATAATTCAATAAGTAAAAGAAAAATAACTTGACTGAAAATAAAGTCAAATGTCAAAAGAATATGGAAAGATGTTTAACTTTACCCATTGTTAAAACATATATAAGTCCAAACAATGACATGTCATTTTAAATCTACTAAATTGGCAAAAATGAGTAGGTTTGGTACTAGTGAAGGTATGGGAAATTGCCCTATTAAGTAAATACATTATGTATTTTCCTGAATAAAATACGGATTCTAAAGGAAAGGATGAAAAGCAGGGATTAGAATATACCAACTGTTTTGGTCAGTTTTGGATGCTATAACAAAAACGCTATAGACTGGATGGCATAAACAACAAATATCTATTTCTCACAGTTCTGGAGGCTACAAAGTCCAAGGTGAAGGTGCTGGCAGATCCAGTGTATAGCGAGGACCTGCTTCCAGGCTTATAGATGGTTGGGGTCCACTCTCATGACCTAATTCCCTCCCAAAGTCTCCACTTTCTAATACCATCACATTGGGGCTTGGAATTTCCACATATGAATTTTGAGGGAACACAAACATTCAGTCCATAACAACAACATTGTTTATTACCCTTTAAAAACACTTGTCCAATAAACCTCATGTTATGTGCATGCTTCTATGCCTTGTTGTTTCATTTTATATCAGATTTTCGAGAATTTTCCCTATTAGCCCATAAATATCTAGTTTGTTATTTACGGCTGTATGATACTTCCTTGTGTGCACGTGCATTAACATGTTTAACTCTTAGTTGCAGACATTTGTCTTCTTTTGAAGCCCCTGGGGTGGAGCATGTTTGGTCCTCATCAGTCGTGGTGGCTCCATTCCTGCGTAGCCTTCCCCAGCCCTGACCCGCCTCTCAGATCCCCTAGTTGCAGCATTTGCTTTAGGAGTTGGAATGTGACCTTGCGAATGAGGCATGAGAGGAAGTTAGCAGGAAGTCTTCTGGAAAGGGTTTGCCTCTATGATTAAAAGAGATACTAATAGGAAATGGTCCCTCTGCTACTGCATGTGCTAATTCTAACTTCAATAACCATCTTGGGGCCATGATACAAGCCAGCCTAGGACCGAGGCAATGTGCCGGTGATGACAGGGCAGAAATGTGGAAAAATTCTGGGCCCTTGGTGATATTGATGAGCACTTCCTTAATTAGTCCCAGAGTTAGCCTATCTCCATACTTCTTGTTAGATGAGATAGTAAGATATTTCTTTTTTGTAAGCCAATTGAATTAATTTTCTGCTCCTTGTAGCCAAAAGCATCTTAATTTTTAGAGTTGGTATATATGTAAATTTTTAAAAACATTTTATTTTGAAATCATTATAGACACACAGGAGGTTGCAAAAATAGTGTAGAGAGTCCTGCATGCCCTTCATCTAGCATCCCTCAGTGGTAACATCTTGTATAACTACAGTACAATATCAAAACCACAAAATCAACATTGGTATAATACTATAGATGTTATTGTTTTCACTATTTTTACACAAATTTGTCTGTGTGTATGTAATTTTATGCAATTTTATCATATATATAGATTTGTATAGCCACCATGGCAATAAAGATATAGAATTGTTCCATCAGCACCAAGGAACTTCTTTATGCTGTCCCCTTGTACCTCATGTACCCTGCCAACCACGAATGTGTTCTTAGCCTCTACAGTTTTGTCATTTTGAGGATGTTATATAAATGGAATCATGTGATATGCAACTTTTTTGAGACTGATTGTTTTACTCGGCGTAATGCCCTTGAGAACCGTTCAGGTTGCTGCATGTATAAACAGTTAGTTCTTTTTTATTGCTGAATATGTTCCATTATCTGGATGTACCGGAATTTGTTTAACCATTCACCCAAAGACGTTTGGGTTGTTTCCAGTTTTTGCTGTGATAAAGAAAGCTTCCATGAACGTTCACATACAGGTTTTTTGGTGTATGTGTTAATACAAATTTTCATTTCTCTGGGATAAATGCCCAAGAGTATGATGTCTGGTTAATATAGTAGTACATGTTTAATTTTATAAGAAACTGCCAAACGATTCTCCAGAATGGCTGTACTGTTTTACATTGTGACCAGCAGAGTTTCAGTTTCTCCACAGTCAGCAGCATTTGAAATTACACTACTTGGTTTTTTTGTTGTTGTTGTTCTAGTAAGTTTGTAATGATATCTCATTGAAAATTTTTTCAATTTTTCAAAGAATACATAGAAATTTTTAACAATGGCTACCTTGAGGAAAACAGTTTGGAGGGAAGAGTAGACATTTTATTCATCTTTCTGTCTTGTTTGGATTTTCCTATGTGTGTATATTAGTTACATTTAATACACCAGCAGGATTATGGACCATTGTTTTTGGTGTTATCTTTATGTTTCTGTTTCAAAATCTATAATAAATGTTTAACAATTCTGATATTATTTCAAATTCAAGTAAATGTCTACACATCTCTCCCTGTATTGATACCAGAATTAATGTCAAGAAAAAGCTGCAGGCTTATGATAATTTTAGCTGTCCTGGTTTTACATTTCACTGTCTTAAAACTCATTTACCCAAACTGAATATAGTTATTCCCTTGTGTCTACAAATTTGCCAGATTACATCCTGTTCTAGACGTGTCTCCATTTGTTGTCTTCTGAAGTCACACAAAACAGAATATATTTCCCTGTTAAATGCCATGCTTAATAGCATTTTGGAATTTAATTCCTTGTCTTTTATGCAACTAAAAGAGAATGCAGAAAACATCGCATCATACGTTGCCTTCCTTGTAGTCTGTTTCCCCCACAATACTATTTTTAATCTCAATTTGATCACTTTAAGAGGAATGTTTATACATCATTGGTTTTTTGAGTAAGGCCATACAAGACTAAATGTGTAAACACTGGTTATCTGCTGTCTGAGTAATGAATTTCAGAAAGGCCTGCAAACCCAGTGTATTCATCAGAGTCAGAAAAATTGTCTAATCAAGCAACACGAAAAAAGCAGAAAAGAATGAAGTAGGACCTGACTGTACCTGGCAGGGAAAGTGCCTTATGGCCGGGCAGAATCATTTCAGCCACCTTCAAAGTCATCACCTTTTGACTTGAACGAATTGATTGTGTGGTAAACCATGCTGAATGTTCCCAGGTGTCAATGTCTTTCAGCTAAAGACCAGCAGAAGCATATGGGCAGTAAAAAGAGTTGGGTTCATTGCCCTTTGCTATGAGGGAGAACACACACCATGGGAACTATGAGTGTCTTAGTAAGAGGATGTTAGAAAGAACCTATTATAGGATTTGGGCTTTTACTGGGTGATTTGGGAGAGGGTCCGAGGAAGCTGGGATTTTTCTCTAAATTGGCTGTCAGAAAGCAGGGGCTGGGGCTGGCCCGGTGGTGCAGCAGTTAAGTTTGCATGTTCCGCTTGCTTCTCGGCAGCCTTGGGTTCCCCTGTTCAGATCCCGGGTGTGGACATGGCACCTCTTGGCAAAAGCCATGCTGTGGTAGGCGCCCCACATATAAAGTAGAGGAAGATGGGCATAGATGTTAGCTTAGGGCCAGTCTTCCTCAGCAAAAAGAGGAGGATTGGCAGCAGTTAGGTCAGGGCTAATCTTCCTCAAAAAAAAAAAAAAAAAAAGAAAAGAAAAGAAAGCAGGGGCAATTCTATGATTGGAGATCTAAATCTTATCTATAGAGAGGGGAGACTAGAATGAGCATGGAGCTCTAATTGGTAAAGAAGTAGCAATCACCCATCTTAGCCAAGAGAGGAGGTGTTTTGATATTTTGTGGGTGGCACAGAGACCTTGATTTTGTCTCTGCTGAGAAAAATTATGTAGTGGCCTAGTTTTGTCTCATTTAATTCATGGTCTCAGGGTAACCTTGTCTGAGGTTGGTATGCTGTGAGATTGTTAATGTTCAATTAAAGAATAATGTGGTCTAGCTGTGGATGCCAGACCAACTTCTGAATGTCAGTGGATGCTCCTTTATTATCTTTCTCACATGAGTGAAAAAGTTGAAGCAACCATGCCATAGTTTGCTGTATGGACCATAGCTTGGCATGTCTAATACTCAAGTGGCTTTTAAATGTATTTCGTTCATATGCCACAGCTTTTTGACCTGGTTTTCTAATATATTGTCATTATTCCAAGGTTAAATGCAAACATAAAATGCATGACTCTCCCATCATCCTGGAAGTCGGTCTCCGGAGCCTGTCTGATCCCGCCTTCTGCCTCCAGGCGAAGATGCTCATAATGATTGTGAAAAATTGATGTCTTTTCTGCTCTTAATAATCTAACTGAAAGGAAGAAAATTCCACTGTTGCCCTCAGAAGTCCATAGCCTTCACTCTGACCCTTTGAAAATGTTTTTCTATGCCATCTTCCATGGAGACGCTCTCGCTCCTGTGTAACCGAACTCATTTCCTGGAGCAGGCTTTAGAACTGAGGACTCAAAACCAGGCGGGCTTTGCACTGAATCTGGCCAGCTGACTTATTTTAATTTGTATGCGTTGTGTTTTACAAAGAGGAGAAATTTCATATAAAAATTCATCTTTTCGGGGCTGGCCCCGTGGCCGAGTGGTTAAGTTCACGCGCTCCGCTGCAGGCGGCCCAGTGTTCCGTTAGTTCGAATCCTGGGCGCGGACATGGCACTGCTCATCAGACCACGCTGAGGCCGCGTCCCACATGCCACAACTAGAAGAACCCACAACGAAGAATACACAACTATGTACCGGGGGGCTTTGGGGAGAAAAAGGAAAAAAAAAATAAAATCTTAAAAAAAAAAAATTCATCTTTTCACTTTCCTTGAAGAATCAGAATATTTGGCCACACTGGGCAACAGTCTGTTTAGAGGTGAATAAGAACCCTTCCTTTAGGTTATCCAAAGATTGCCATTGTCCCCTCCACTACCTACTGCATTCCTGCCCTCTGCCACTCATGTTTCCTGCCCAGGCCTCCTAACATTCGAGTTTTCAGCCCTGGCATAGACTCCGTTTCTCAGCTGCTTGAATATATTTCTCAAAATGGGCTATGGATTATAAGGTAGTCTATGGGGTACATTCAATGTCACTCAACATACACGATAGATCTTTCTAGCGTGTTAATTGTGCTTTAAGATTTAGCAAACATATTATTTTTATATCAAATCAAATATAGGTATATTATGGAGTGGAATGGGTAATGGATTTAAAGACAAATCTAGAAATAAAAAAAAAATCTTGCTTCAGGCAGCTGCCCCAGGCTATGCTCCAGACCAGCCCATGGTGTGGTCACTGACGAGGGTGTGTGCCCTCATCTTTGCCACTGGAGTCACTTTGGTAGAAAAGTTATAGAAGAGCAGTGCCAATAGAATAATCTCAAGTTTATCTTTGCCTATTTTTGTAGACTTTCAGAATGTTACAGAATTTTTGAAATGGAAGGAAATATAGATGCTAACCAACCTTTAATTAATCAGTTTATTGGGAGTAGAAAAGACTTATCAATACGTAAAACCAGTCTGGGCGGAGACAGAACCCAGATATCTAGGTTTCCAGTCTTGTCCTTTTAAATGTATAATTGCTAAATATAAAGTATTATGTAGTATTATATAGTATTACTATATTATTATTATATACTATTATTATACAGTATTACTATTATTGTATAGTATTATATAGTATTACTATTTTATTGTATAGTATTACTATTTTTATATAGTATTATATAGTATTTTTAGTTTTATTATATAGTATTATTACTTATATGATTATATAGTATTACTATTTCTTTGGTTTGATAACTCTGTTTGCTAATTATAGAACGGCAAATAGAAAACTTATTTCTCAAAGAAATTCCAAAGTCTTCCCTTCCTGATGTAGTATGACAACTCGTTTCTGTTGATGTGTAACACAAATTGTCTCAAGTAAAAGTCAAATGGAAGTTGCTGATTACACCAGAAACAATATGTTTGATTTTACAGGTTGGCACATTTGGATAGTTTTACCCACAAATTTGCAATGATCTGGAGCACAATCATTGTGGGAGAGAGAGCATGCAAATATTACAACTTGAAATGAATCTGATTTTTCAAATGTGATGTAATATTTTCCCCATTTTTAACAATATAATGAAAATGGCATATTCATGGATCAAACTTCATGCTTCTGACTTAATAAGAGTCATATATTTTTTTCCCCTTTACTAATAATCTCTTTTAGCCTATTCTTGTTATGTGGATGGTGATTAGATTGAATTTGCATACCTACAGTTGAATGGTAATTGGTAAAATTTTGAACAAAAATGATATTGCAAAAGAAAGAATTCCATAGGTTTTTTGAGTTTATGGAAGCTGGAGTTTGACTCGCAGAAGCAGTTAAATGATCTCAGAGGAGCAACTACGAGTCATACTTGAAGAGTTTATTTCCTGCCAAATCTCCAATGGTGAATTTCTTCTTTTCTAAATTCCTTTAGTTATTTATATCAACTATTATAATGGATCATAATTATTTTAATTTGTTTTGAAAGAAAATAATAACTACTGCCAAAAATACATGATGCATAAAGACTATTTCACATCATATGCAACTTTGAAACTTACGTATTCTTCATAAATGGCTCTATAGCATGAAGTGTGGTTGCTGTAATAATTTTGCTTGAAGACTATTCAGTGTTTGCTTCTTTTATAAAGGCAATGATATCACTTTTGGTTGGAAAGGAGCTCCAGGAACATGTTAAATTCAAACACATGAATTGGCTTTTGTAGATCAAGGTGGTCGAATATTAGTAATTTCATATGATTTTACCTCAGCTCTCCAATTGGCTTACTTCTCATATTCACAGCACCGCAAGGAACCTTATACTCAGCATATCCAAGAACAAACTCGTGATCTTCTCTCTTAAACCTGATGTCCTTGCCTTAGGAGATGCTACCACTGTCCATTCAGCTCAGTAAGCTGAAAACATGTACTCCATCCTTTATACCTGACGCTGTGAAATTTGGTCCCTATCCATCTCTAGCACTGCTTTCTACGCCCAGACACTGTAGCTTACCATCATTTCCCTAGATCGGGGTATGCCGTATTTCTTGCTATCATCGGTCCTTTGTGCATGCTGCACTCCCTGCATGGAATACTCTCTGCGTAGACCTGTCATTCCCCTCCTTTACCACATAAATTTCTATTACTCTTTCAGAGTCGTTCAGCTTTAAGATCTTGGGAAAGCATTTACATTTTCATTAACATATGTCAAGTTGTTTTCAATATCTATCCAGGAACTGTGTTCTTTTTCTTTCTAATGTTTTCACCATATTTTTTTTAGGTATTTGGAGATATTCTTTACCTACAATAAAATTCACTTTTTTTATGTGGATAGTGTAGTGAATTTTGTCAAATATGTAACCACCACTACAAGCAAGATAAATAATATTTTTATGGCCTAAAAATGACTCATGCCCTTTTGCAGTCAATCCCCTCTCCTCATCCTTCAGTCTCTGATGACCATTGATGAGATTCTTTCCCTATGGTTTTGCTTTTTCCAGAATGTCATATAAATGAAATATGTAGTACCTAGCTTTTATTGTCCCAATTATTTTACTTAGCATAATGGTTTTGAGATTCATCCATGTTGTTGCATGTATCAGTAGTTCATTCCTTTATTTCTGAGTAATATTCCGTTGTATGGGTATATGACACTTTGTTTATCCATTCAATCAATTCATTTGTTAATGGACATTTGTGTTGTTTCCAGGTTCTGACTGTTAGAACAAAGCTGCTATAAACATTCACATACAAGTCTTTCTATGGACATATGTTTTCATTTCTTTTTTTTTCAGTTTTTAAAATTTTTTATTTATTTATTTTTTTTAGCAATTGGCACCTGAGCTAACATCTGTTGACAATCTTTTTTCTTCTTCTTCTTCCCTCCAAAGCCCCCAGTACATAGTTGTATATTGTAGTTGTAGGTCCTTCTGGTTGTGCTATGTGGGATGCTGCCTCAGCATGGCTTGATGAGTGGTGCCATGTCTGCACCCAGGAACTGAACCAGCAAAATCCTGGACCACGAAAGTGGAGCACATGAGCTTAACCACTCAGCCACAGTATTTCTTTTTTTTCCGCAGGTTATTTTATTGAGATCATAATGGTTTATAACATTGTGTAATTTCAGGTGGACATTACTATTTATCACTTTCTGAATATACTTCATTGTGCTTACCCCCAGTACTCTAATTTTCATTGATCACCACATATGTGTGCCTCTTTATCCCTTTCACCCACCTCTCAAACCCCTTCCCCTCTGGTAGCCACTAATCTGTTCTCTTTATCCATGTATTTGCTATCTTCCACATATGAGTGAAATCAGGCAGTATTTATTTTTCTCTGTCTGGCTTATTTTGCTTAACATCACACCCTCAAGTTCCATCTATGTTGTTGCAAATGGGATGATTTTGCCTTTTTTTATGGTTGAGAAGTAGTCCATTGTATATATACCACATGTTCTTTATCCAATCATCAGTTGATGGGCACTTGGGTTGCTTTCACATCTTGACTATTGCGAATAATGCTGCGATGAACATAGGGGTGCATATCTCTTTTTGAATTAGTTATTTCATGTTCTTTGGATAGATACCCAGTAGTGGGATAGCTGGATCATATGGTATTTCTATTTTTAATTTTTTGAGAAATTTCCATACTGTTTTCCACAGTGGCTGCACCAGATTGCATTCCCACCGGCAGTGGATGAGGGTTCCTTTTTCTCCACAACCTCTCCAATGTTTGTTGTTTTTTGTCTTGGTGATTATAGCCATTCTAATGGGTGTAAGATGATATCTAATTGTAGTTTTGATTTGCATTTCCCTAATAATTACTGACGTTGAACATCTTCTCATGTCCCTGTTGGCCATCTGTATATCTTCTTTGGAAAAATGTCTGTTCATATCCTCTGCCTAACTTTTTGATTGGGTTGTTCATTTTGTTGTTGTTGGGTTGTATGATTTCTTTATATGTTTTGGAAATTAACCTCTTGTCAGATATTTGATTTGCAAATATTTTCTCCCAGTTAGTGGGTTGTTTTTTTTGGTTTGTTCATGGTTTCCTTTGCCTTGCAGAAGCTTTTTAGTCTGATGTAGTCCCATTTGTTTATTTTTTCTTTTGTTTCCCTTGCTTGAGTAGACATGGTATTCAAAAAGATACCACTAAGACCAATGTCAAACAGCATACTGTCTATGTTTTCTTCTAAGAGTTTTATGGTTTCAGGTCTTACATTCAAATCTTTAATCCATTTTGGGTTGATTTTTGTCTATGGTGTAAGATAATGGTCTACTTGCATTCTTTGTCATGTTGCTGTCCCATTTTCCAAATACCATGTATTGGAGAGACTTTCCTTTCTCCTTTGTATGTTCTTGGCTCCTTTGTTGAAGACTGGTTGTCCATAGATGTGTGGTTTTATTTCTGGGCTTTCAATTCTGTTCCATTGATCTGTGTGTCTGTTTTTGTGCCAGTATGATACTATTTTGATTACTATAGATTTGTAGTATATTTTGAATTCAGGGAGTATGATACCTTCAACTTTGTTTTTTTTCTCAGGGTTGCTTTGGCTATTCAAGGTCTTTTGTTGTTTCATACAAATTTTAGGATTCTTTATTCTATCTCCATGAAGAATGTCAGTGGGATTCTGATTGGGATTATACTGAATCTGTAGATTGCTTTAGGTAATATGAACATTTTAACTATGTTTATTCTTCTAACCCATAAGCATGGAATATCTCTGCATTTCTTTATGTCTTTTTTGGTTTCTTTCAATAATGTCTTATAGTTTTCAGTGTAGAGTTCTTTCATCTCCTTGGTTAAATTTATTCCTAGGTATTTTATCCTTTTTGTTGCGATTGTAAATGAGACTGCATTCTTGACTTCTTTTTCTGCTAATTCATTATTATTATGTAGAAATGCAGCTGATTTTTTTATGTTGATTTTGTACCCTGCAACTTTACTGTATTCGTTAATTATTTCTAATAGTTTTTTGATGGATTCTTTAGGATTTTCTATATATAGAATCATGTCATCCATAATAGTGACAGTTTTACTTTTTCCTTTCTAATTCAGATGCCTTTTATTTCTTTTTCTTGCCTAATTGCTCTGGCTAAAACTTCCAGTACTATGTTTAATAAGAGTGGCAAGAATGGGCATCCTTGTCTTGTTCCTATTCTCAGAGGAATAGCTTTCAGTTTTTCACCATTGAGCATGATGTTCGCTGTGGGTTTGTTGTATATAGCCTTTATTATTTTTGGTTACTTTCCTTCTATACCCATTTTATTCAGAGTTTTTATCCTAAATGAATGTTGGGTCTTGTTGAATGCTTTCTCTGTGTCTATTGAGATGATCATGTGATTTTTATCCTTCATTTTGTCGATGTGGTGTATCACAATGATTTGTGGATGTTGAACCATCCCTGAATCCTTGGAATAAATCCCATTTGATCATGGTATACTTTTAATGTATTGTTGTATTTGATTTTTTGTGCCCATTTTTTGGGAGTTGTTTGTCTTCTTACTATTGAGTTGTAAGAGTTTTTAAAAATATTCTGGAGACAAGTTTTTTTAATGAAGTTTTGTTTTGTCAAACTGTTTGATGAAGTTGTCATACTATTTTACATCCCTGCCAGCAGTATTTGAGAGTGCTAATTCCTCCACATCATTGTCAACTCTTGATATAGTCAGTATTTTTAATTCTAGTCATTCTACTAGGTATGTATGTGTTTTTAATAAACTTTGTTTTTCAGAAAGGTTTTTTATTTACAGAAAAATTAAGGAGATAATACAGAAAATTTCCAGATACACTATACCCAGTTTTCCCTATCATTAACATCTTACATTAGTATGGTACATTTGCTACAATTAATGAATCAATATGGCTGCACTATCATTAACTTTATAAAGTCTATACTTTATTTAGATTTCCTTAGTTTTTCACAAATTCCTCTTTCTGTTCTAGGATGCTATATAGACTACAAAATTACATTAAGTTGTCATGAATCCACAGGGTTCATGTGAGATTTTTTAAATTGTTTCTTTAATCTACATTTTCTAATGACTAGTGATGTTGAACATCTTTTTATGTGCTTATTTGCCATTCTTATATCTACTTTAGTGAAGCTTCTGTTCAAATCTTTTGCTCATTAAAAAATTTTTTTTATTATTGAGTTTTGAGAGTTTTTTTTCCTTAATATTCTGGATACAAGTCTTTTATTAGATATATTCTTTGCAAAGCTTTTCTCCCAGACTGTGGCTTGTGGCTTATCTTTCATTTCCTGAATAGTATCTTTTGAAGAGCAAAAGTTTGCAATTTTGATGAGATCCATTTATCAACGTTTTCTTTATGTGGGTCATACTTTTTGTGACTTTTCAAGAAATCTTTGCCTGATCCAAGGTAAAAACAATTTTCTTCTATGTTTCTTCTAGAGGTTTTGTAATTTCAGTTTTTATAGTTAGGGCACATTTTATGTTTAGGCCAAGAGAGATCCAGTAATGAGGGTCTTTGCATCTTTGGAACTTTATTAATAAAAATCTACATAACTGTTTGAATTTTATACTTAACTTTTTGTGCAACTAAACATTTTTCAGACCAGTTTTACAACCACAGAAGTGAAAGGTATATATTCTAAATTCTCAGTGACTCAGTATTTTTTTTTTGCCTTCCTCAGTTCATATCTTGCCTATGACACTAAAAGTTCTTTCCATGCCAGTGTTACAATTCAGTTTCTTTTTTAAATGTATAAATATTATGTGTCAATCATACTTCCTTGGTTGTGAGCCATAGAAACTAACTTTGCTTCTTTAAGTTAAACAGGCTAATTTATTGGAAAAAGAGGAAGGAACTCAAGAACCAGAGTTCAAATAGAAGGAAATAATTAACTCCAAAAGGTCTTGGAAGTATGAATTGCTCCATGTCTTGTTCAGTCACTTCCACTGTAATAAATGACTTGAAACCATCTTGCTGTCTGGGAAGGGTGGAGACGGAGGAATATTCTTTTTGTTACTTGCCTCACAATTCAAATTGGGGGGTAGGAAGGGGCCGGGAAATGAAAATTGTCTACTGGCTTAGCTTGGTCATGTGCCCACTCCTTGACTAGGATAGTCCATCAGACTATAATCATGCACTGCATAATGATGTTTTGGTCAATGACAGACTGCATACATGATGGTGGTCCCATAAGATTAGTACCGTATAGTCTGGGTGTTTAGTAGGCTATACCATGTAGGTTTGTGTAAGTATGCTCCATGATGTTAGCACAATAGTGAAATAGCCTAATGACACATTTCTCAGAATGTATCCCTGTTGTTAAGCAATGCATGACTATATATTCAGTGGGAGAAAGGTCCTTCCATAAAAGGAGTTTTGGGTGCCAATATTTAAAGGCAGAATGGATGGTGGGCAGCCCCAATCAACAAATGTTTTCTACATATAACATGTTGCCTTGAAACTCTCCTTTCTAGCTCGCGTGTGTGTGTGTGTGTGTGTATGTGTGTGTATTTCATCCCGTATGCAGATGCCAAAATGATTTGTAGATGAGTATGTCTGTCTAAATAAAGTGATTAGTCTGGCCCAAACATGTCACTGAAAAACCAACCAGTAATGCAGTTTTAGGAGAGGAAATATGTCCCAGAAAGAGAAAGAACAGGGAGCAAGAACAACTTTATTCCATTTCACTCTTTCGATATTAACTAGCTGTGGGATCTTGATGAGTCTTTTAATCAATTTAAATCTCAGTTTCCTTAACTATAGAATAAAATTATTAAACTACATACGTGTAAGTTTCTTCCTGCTCCAAATTCCGTAATTCTAAGGATATCGTCTGTGTAAATATTATGTATTCTTGTGTTAAGAACAGTAGTTATAATAAGAAAACTGAATACACAGAGACATACATACATAGGCACACTATATTGCAAAATAAAATATAGGAAACCTAGTTAAATTTGAATTTCAGGTAAACAACAAATAACTTTAGACGTAGTAAAAATTATTAGACATTATTAGACATAGTAAAAAGTATTAGACATAGTAAAAATTATTTGTTGTTTATCTGAAATTCAAATTTAACTGGGTGTTCAACATTTTTACTTGCTAAATCTGGCTACCCTAAGACAGACAGACACACACACACACACAGACACACTCACACAGGAAGAATCAATGAGTAGGAAAAACTACAAGCAGATTTTTGGATTAGCATTGTTTGTGCAATTCTTTCTCAATGGAACCTATAGCAGCTTCAGTATAATTTTTCAATTGAACTCGAAGGATTTTTGATCTCTTTTAAGAAATAATGATGTTTAATTCAAGCCAATATTTCTCATTAAACTTCATGAATGATTTTGCTAATTGTGCTATTGTATATCAGCTTATGTTAGATCTTTACCTAGGACATAGAAGTATTTTTCTAAGCAGCTTGATGGGTTGCTGGCTGAATGACTATTTCGCCTTGTTGAGAGTTGAAGTTGACTCTATCAATAAAACCCATTGGCTTTCTTAATCTCCTTTGTTTTGTGCTCTTGTACCTATTAATCACAGAGAAGCTGCTTATCCTTCATCATCTGGGCTTTGATGGATACTTCGTGTAATAAGTCCAGACCTTCGGCACTGAGTAATCACTTGGAGACTCCTGCTTATGAAGGTTCAATAACTATACAACAGAGATACTGTTGATATATGAGCTCTTTTTCTCTCATGTTTTCCCCACTACATGTACCAAAATGACAGAATATCTTTATTCTGTCTCTGTAATTTGAAATTGCTTACCTTTGACATATAATGCATGGGAGCTTAATCTGAACAAGAGCTTCTCATTTGTAAGTCATATTCTAGGTGTTTGAGCGCATGCAGGCTTTTAAAGACAAAATTTAATTTATTGACGTGAGTCAATTCTCTTTTGTTGTGGCTCTAATATGGTAAGTACGTATAGTAATCTCTCTTAACAATCTATGGCTTTGCTCTCAGAAAATGTACTAGTGAAAAGCTAAAGTGGTAGCATGAAAAAATGATCACTTGGCTGCTTAGATAAAAGAAATAAACACGGAAGAAAATTGCTTCACTGTGTTGGAACATAACTGCAAATGTAAATGAATTTGGGGATAGTGATGTGGAGATTTTATAAATCTTAAAAAACAGAATTTCCTAGAGGTTTGATAAGCAAATTGAAAATTCCACAATTCTTTCACAAAATTTATTTCTGAAAATCATGGCCAGGAGAAAATGCTGAGCCACATATTTATACATTTGTTAAACATATTTAGTGAAATAGATTTCCTGCTTATCTAAACTTCTTCCTGGACTATGAAGAGCTTTTCATTACATATTCTCTGCAGTCCTAATATTTTTCTGCTCATGCATTTAGCATAGCCTATTTAAGTCTATTTTTTAACTTTTCTGTTGAACTTTAGTAAGTAGTCTATTTCTACTCTTACAAATTTAGTTTATATATTATTTTTATCATATCAATTTATCTGGATGCATATTTCATGTAGAACTGAAAAGAAGGGAAACAAGAGTCATTTCCCACCCTTATAAAGGTGTGTTGTTTCATGTCCTACAAAAGGATCTCATACTCTGGGTTTCCCTCCTAAGATTTTCATGATCTAATAGATTTGTTTTTTGATGTTCCCCATCTTTAACTATTCACATATCAAAACTTATCTACTACTGTGAGTCTCATTCAATCAAAGCCTCACTGAATAGCTGGTTGAAAGTTTATTCTCAATTTTATCCATTTCCTTCCATCTCCAGAGACATCCCCCTTCTTCCGCCTGCTTCATCTCTTGCTTGGGCTACTGAATTAATCTTCTAGCAGTCTCTCCTTTGCTGCCATCCCTTCTTCACATCCATTCTCCAAAAGGCACCCAGTGGTCGTTTTAAGGCCTACAGGGCACGGTGTGAGCATCTCTTGCCTGCCTCTCCAACTGCAAAAGTATAATTTTCAAATATTTATTTAGCTCATTAATGAGGAAATTGGTGAGACAGCAAAGTTAGTTCAAAGAAAGATATAAGACACAAATGTATTGAAGATTCATGGAAAAATAAAAGCAAAGAAAGTTAGAATAAGAATGCTAAGTTAGATATAATGTGGGTTAAATACTACAGAGAAATAAAACCACAGGCTTTGGGAGTATCTGCTCTAACAGGCAAAAATCACTTTGTCGGTTTCCTGCAAATTAATATCTACCTTTACAAATATGTAAGATGCCTGGGATTTAATCAATAGTAAATACTAAGTGACTTACAATTCCTGAGGATCAGATGATTCCTAGGCAACTTGTTAGATACTGTACTAGTATGACTACAAACATCATACAGTCATCTTTTTGCCTTAAATTCTTAATTATCAAAACTCATTTCCTAGCACTCTCCCCTTTGGTCACCAGGGTTCTCACTATACTGACCGCCTTTCTATTTCTTCAGGCTTTTGCGTTTACTATTCCCTGTGCCTGAAATGTTTGGCTAAGACATTCTTCAGATCAGATCTCTCAGGTGGTTCTTTTCTCAATGTTCTATCTAAATCCCTCTGCCTCACCTACATCTGGTTCACTCTGTGGGTCATCATCTTGGTCCTTTATTCCTCAGCAGTGGTGAAAATCTGTATGTATATTTGTATATATGTATATATGTATGTTTTTGTCTCTTCACTAAAATATAAGCTATATGAGGCCAGAGACATCATCTGTCTTGTTCATTACTGTGTTTTTCTTGCCAAGAACAATGGCGACTCACAATAGGTGCTTGATAATTACATGTTAAACAAATGAATGTCTTAAGACTTCTCATAATGTACTTTCTAAGATTTTCAGACTTTATTCATTTCATGTGAACAAGGGCTGCTGTGTGTTCTTCTAAAGAAGGCATACCAATATGAGATTTACTGAGAAATAGAGGAGTTTCAGGGTCTGATACATTCATTATACCTTGAAGGTCAGAGTTTCTCTTCCGGTCAGCATACTCTAAGCCTGATATCCTTCCTGAAAATACATTTTCAAAAGTCCGACCCCACAGTCAAAATATCCTCTCCTCGACTATATATAAGATCTCATATGGAATTCTCAGTTTTCACAATGTCATGTAGTCCTTGTTAGAGATGTAGGTTTCTGCCCTCTACCACCCGTAGGAGAGATCCCTATGCCATAGTTTGCCTGAATCCCAAGAATCTTCATTTTAAATAACATTGGGAGATTCTGACATTGTTGGTCTGCGGACCACATGTTGAGAAACACTGGTCTAGGAAACCCAAGTATCTGATGATCTGCCTGGATATTTGCATACTCCTTCAAGGTTGGCCAAGCAGAAATCTGGGAAAACCTGCTTTGGGAGTCTGGCTCCCAACCACAAGGTCCTGCAGTGATCAGTTATGCGTTCTGAGCAGGATCAATAAAGGATGCCGAATTACTTAGAGTAGGATGAAAAGTTTGCATAGTCTGCAAAATGTAGCTGAAAGCTGCACTAGCAATAAGCTGGTAACTACAACAATGAAAGAGTTTTGAAATTTGAAACTGCCTAAGGGACTTAATTCATATTCATCTACAGATTTTTTCCCATGGATTTCAGTACCCAATTTGAAGATTTCAAGGCACTTCTGTAATAAATTTTGGTAAAACATGATAGGCCCTTTGAATAGCCTCTTGTAAAGTTTCTTCTTTTTGCTGTTCACATCTTGCTTCACCCAAGTTCAGAAGGACAGAGAACCCAGAATAATTCACCAGCTTTAGCAGGAATCTGGATGATCCTGTGACTTTCTTGCTGGAGGAGTACAGAGAAGAAATGATACCACAAGTACATATCTCTGTTCCTACACAGGCTGTGAGGTGTCTCAGCCGGTGTAATAGGCAAAAATAAAGTCATGCATAACCTCTTTTAAAGGAGACTTTGTTTTCAATCAGGAATATCTAATATAAAATAAGAGGCGGCAAAAGAAAAATGATTAATTTTACTTTCCTTATAAATATTGGGCCAAGAACAGCATGGAATTGGAAAAGAGGCTATGGGATGCTCAGAGGGAAGTGAAGAGTCCCAAAGGACAGACCATGGGCATCTCCCACCCCTGAGGTACTGCGCTTTCTATTCAGCCAATAAAAGATCCAATTTGCCATTTCTGATTCTCTAACTACTTCTATAAGCTGTTATTGGAGCAACCGTTTTGGTCAGTCAATTAGTCTATTCAGGCAAACAACCAGTCTGGTTAATTTTGATTCACAGAATTGACTCAATACTTCACCAAACTTTGATAAATATCTGGCTGATCCCTGAACTATGCATGCACAAGGCAGACTCCAAGTACCCCAGCAAAAGCTGAAAGAACTGAAGAGAAATTTCATTGGTGCCAATTGCAGGAGAGCCAGAGTTTGCAGACATAAATCAGGCTAGTTAACTGCCTGATTAAACAAAAAAATAATCAAACAAAAATTGATAATCATCAGAGGAGTATAACAGAACTCAGAGTCTTTATAATGAGTCATTGACAATGTCCATAACATAAGCCTAAATTACTTGACACGTGAGAAACAGAAAATGTTATCCACAGCAAACAAGGATTTTATAAATAAGGAAAGTTATGCTATAGTAATGTCAATCAAAATAACCCATAACCCCCCCAATCTATAAATGAAAACTGGGGTGAGTTTATTCTGAGCCAAATGTGAGGAGCATATAGCCTGGAGCCTTCCTTCCCCAAGGAAGGAAAGGCACCAAAGAGATGGTGTGTACAGAGTGGTTATATATCCTCAAAGAGCATGTTTTGCAGAATTGAAATGTCCCTTTTACAATAGTCACAAGACTGCTCTGTCGGCACAGCAATTGATGGACACAGCAGGTAGTAGATCTGCTGTCTCCAGCTGGGTAGTCACAAGTGAGCACAGCAACCAGGTCCTAGCCTAGGGAAAGATGCTTATCCTTAATGAAATGCCAATGTGGGGGAAGTTGCACCTTTATCTTAAGGGCATTTTTTCTTGTCTTTGGGACATAGCAAATCCTTAAAGCAGATATAAATGCATGCTCAACAGCCACGTCAGGCCCTTTGGAAAAACAAAGTCAGGTGGAATTAGGTTTACGCCAGATGGCTTCCTCATATACTCCAGTATACCCTATTGCTTGCCATTTATTTGTCAGTAATATAATTTAGCTAAGGTTTGATAGCTAGTGAAAGCCAGTGACAAATCTTGAAATCTGGTCTTCTAATGCTAAATCCCACTTTCATTCCACATCTATAAATCTATTCCATCTCTAAAATTCTATGCCAATGTGATATATTTCATCCGATTTAATAAAAATATCTTGCTTTGATGAAGTGTGGTCAAAATACTAGTACTTATTAAGAATGTTGTTGTAAAGAAGATTTCAAAATACTCATTTCATCTCTTACCCTTTCTCTAAATTCTGTTAGTTGCCTAACCACATATCCTCTTTTACCTTGTATTTGAAGTCCCATTTTGTTCAGGCTGGGATTTAATCCAGCTGAATACTTGCTTTCCTGGCCTTCTATGAGGCTGCAGATGGCCTTGTAGCCCAGTTCTAGCAATGGCTATTGGTTCTAGTAACTTGAGTATTTCTGAAACTTTTATTGACATTGTCCCTACCAAATTCTTACGCTGGAAATAGACATTACATCTGGTCTGCAAGTGGAGCAATCTTGCAACCATGAAGTGAAATACTTGAGTAGAGCCAAAATATAAGATTCTGAATCTCTAACATCATTTCTGAGTATTTGAATCAATACCAGTAACTGTCTTCCTCTAGATTGTTTATTATATGAGGAACACAAAACCCTATTTGTTTCATCAACTGTTAATCAAAAATTCTGTTACTTGCAGCCAAGTATAATTCCAAATTAAAAATTTCATGAGAGAGAGAAAACACAAGTATGATGTCCTACTTCAATCCCTGAAAGTCACATTCCCTTCATTCTATATAGATTATAAAGCATCATCTGCTTTAAGATGAGTCATAGCATTTCCCAGGCAACTCCAGAAACACTACATTGAATATATGTATAGTTTATAAAACCAAGATCTATTTCAGCAATGGTAAAATGTGCGTGTGTGTGTGTGTGGGGGGGGGGGAACAGGGAGTATTACTTAAAACAATATGAATTACTATCACACACTTCTTAGAATGGCTAAAATAAACAAAAACCAAAAAATGAAAATGATAATACCAATTGCTGGCAATGATGAAGAGCAACAGGAACTCTTGTTCATTCCTGGTGGGAATGCACAATGGAATAGCTACTTTGGAACACAGATTTGGAAATTTTTATAAAGCTAAACATAATCTTACCATATGATCTTGAGTCGCCCTCCTAGGTTTTTACCCAGTATATTGAAAACTATGTCTACCCAAAATCTGCATGTGAAAGTTTATAGTAGCTTTATTTATAACCATAAAAGATTGGAATGAGCCAGGAAGCCCTTCAGTAGTTGAACAGAGAAACTGTGTCCATCCATACAATGGGATACTATTCAGTGATAAAAAGAACTGCTGTTAGCCCACAAAAAAGCATAAATGAATATTAAATGCATATTGCTAAGCAAAAGAAGCCAATCTGAAAAGGCTACTTACTGTATGATTCCATTTATAGAACTTTATATCACAAAGAATGAACTTTAATGTATATAAATTAAAAAAATAAAGAGTCGAGCCAGCCCTGATGGCCTAGTGGTTAAAACAACCTGTGATGAGTCATGTTGATGTACCCTTGGTATGATGTGATGAGGATGGCACTTTACCTCTTCCCAAGAACCCATAAATCCGTTTTAATCATGAGAAAACATCAGACAAACCCAAATTGAGGGACATTCTACATAATACCCAACCAGTATTATTCAAAATTGTCAAAGTGATCAAAACCAAGGAAAGTCTGAGAAACTGTCACAGTCTAGAGGAGCCGAAGGAAACAAGTCAACTAAATGTAATATAGTATTCTGGATAAGATTCTGGAACAGAAATATGACATTAGGTAAAAACTAAGGAAATCTGAATGAAGTATAGACTTTAGTTAAAAATAGTATGTTGGGGCCAGCCCTGTGGCTGAGTGGTTAAAAGATCCACACACTCTGATTTGGTGGCCTAGGGTCATGGTTTTGGATCCTGGGCACCGACCTACGCCACTCATCAGCCATGCTGGGGAGGCATCCCACATGCAAGATAGAGGAAGATTGGTGCAGATGTTCGCTCAGGGCTAATCTTCCTCAAGCAGAAAAAATAAAAGAGGAAGATGGGCAATGGATGTGAGCTCAGGGCAAATCTTCCTCGCCAAAAAAAAGTATATCAATACTGGCTTGTTAGTTGTGACAAGTGTACCATACTATGTCAGATGTTGGCATTAGCAGAAACTGAGTGTGGACTATACAGGAACTCTCTGTAAATATTTATAACTCTTTTGTAAATCTAAAACTATTCTAAAAATGTTTATTTAAAAATGCAAAAGTATGGAGAAGGGGAACATTTCTTAAAATCTAAGTAATACGGTATTCGGGCTTCTGTTTGGTTCTATGGTTTTCCAAAGGCAAGTAGTTGGTTCTGAACTTATTAAATGATCTTAAGTCAGCAGTTCAAGAAGTTATATCTTCTGAGGAGACTGTTTTTGTATTTTCTTCCAGTCTGTCAATAATCCCAAGAGCAGGATTAATTTGCTTTGTGCTCAGGTAGACAGAATTAGAAACTTGATCAATGGAGTGGTTACTGAAATAAAAGGTGACTTTTCCTCACAATAATAGCCTAAGTTCTCTTGACTTGTGAGGAGATATTTCCCCAAGAAATGAAGGGGCTTTTATACTTCATAAAATCCAGAGAATTGAAAGGAAAGGTAGAAATAAAACTTTGTCATCATTCTAATAAAAAATTGTGTTGGAAGCAATTCAACACATTCAAATGTTTGGAATTTAACATATTAAAATGTTTGTAGCAAAACTGATGAAAGCAAAAATAAAAAACAGAAAGAATGTCAAACAACGGGGAGATATAAATACCACAGCACAACACTGAAAAATGGCTCCAAACAGGGACTCTGCTTCGTTAAGACATTGAATGGTCAGCAAGCTTATGTAGCTCTTACTTGTGCCCCCTCATAGTTTCTTTCCTTCCGACCTTCCTTATGGATTCCAGTGCAAAGTAATCAAATTTTAAGTCTCTAACACCTTAGCTTTCACTAGCTGTTTGCAACGTGTAAATGGAAAAGAATAGTATACAAAAAATTAGCAGTTTTACTTTGTGTCCATGCTTTCGGTAAGAGCACTACCAGGAAACCAGAAATTCTCATCTGTCCCTGGCTATTTGCTGTCAAAAAAAGTGTTGTGCGCATACACACATGCACACACACGTACACACACAGTACTGCAAAACACAGACCACACGTGCTTACATGTGTCAATGGTTAAGCTGCAAGTCCTCAGCATGCTGAGGGCACAAGAGGGAATGGACAGTGCCACTTAATCCAGAGAGTCAGTTAAGTGATGATAGGTTAAGAAAGCTTCTGGTGTGTATAGGATACATTTATCAGATTTTTCAGCCAAATGTTTGCTGTGACTTTGAGAGAATAGGTACATGGCAGGTAAGTTTTAGCCTAAGAGAGTGATTATGAGGAGGCTTAGGGTCCATGGGGAATTGCTCAAGAGGGAAATTCAAGGTGGGAATAGCATGAGAATCCCTGAACAGGAGTGGCAGGGCAGGTCTTTATAACAAACCTCTACAGGGAAGAATAGAATGCCATTTCCCAATTTTGTCCTAAGGAACCCTCCGTAGGGCAACTCCAGTGTAACTTTGTAACCAGGATAACTGGTTTTGAGACTTAAAAGCAGGCTATTTCACTGTCCCTTGTCACATACACAACGGAGAGAAAATGTCATTGCCCAAGGAATCAGGACCTGCTTCTGGTCTCAGCTCTACCTCTAATTTAACTCGTAACCTTGGGGAAAGCATCTTACCACTCTGATCTTAGTTCTCGTTTTTAAGATGAAGTTGTCAGACTAGAAGTTCTCTAAGTTCCTTCCAAACATGCTTTTCTAAGAGGCTAGGAGGGTGCCATAACTATCTGATCAAATTTCTTGGATAGCTTCCCCAGAAAACTGGCTAATTAAGAAAATAGCTTTAGATGAAGTTCACAGAATTCAGATTCTACAACTAAATAGATGAATTTTAGCATTTTGTCATTCCTATGCACATTTTCCTCCTTTTGCAAGTTGTGAATATAAAGATTATTTTACATCCATCCAAATTTACCTATCCATCCATTGTCTGTCTATACCTTGCTCTTCCCTTCATATCTCGCTCCTTGTACTTGCAAAGGGAGTTGAAGCAAGTTCAGATATTTTTAGGCATGAGTCTAGACTCCAGGGCTTGAGGGGCTCCAAGCAGCCGGGAACATTCCTATTTCTAGTGGCCATGGTCTTATTCTGCTTCCCATGCATTGTGAGAGCATTACCCTCAGAACATTGCTGGAAGATCCCTTACTGTTCTCTGGACTAATTTGACCCCTTGGAAATATTTAGGGTCATACATGTTAACTTTCTAGAAGTGATTATATGGCTAAATTGTGCTTTTGACTCTGTGGCATTTTGAGTTCAGTAAGAATAGTCAAGAAAGTCACTTCTGCACCGTACATGTTTCCATTTACACACCCTGGCGCGGGTCCCTGACCACAGTGGCAGTAATATCTTCCCTCACCACATTGGGCTTTCTGAGGACACTCAGCAGGCTGGCAGGTTGTTGGTCTTTCTCTGCCTGTTGTCCGTCAGCCTTGTCACTGGAACATGGATAGGCATTGACAGGAACACTCTTTTTCACAGGATGCAGCCATTTGAGAGGGGAAAGAGAGGACTTCTTCACATCAGCCGTTTCGGGGATTATGGGGTGACAGTTTGCTGAGTAGGATGCAGACGATGTAGTTATATGAAGCTGCTAAGCACCGAGTTTTCAACTGACAAATTAACTAGCGGATTTTCTCAGTCATTAACCGCTTGACTGGCTGTCTGAGAGTGCGAACTGCTTTGGACTGATTCTTGGTGACAATCTTGTTAAGCTGTGACACATCATGTCTCTAATGTCTTCATTCTAGTATAAAATGCTCATGTAAAGTCCATGAAAGGAAATGTCTTTATATGAGGAAACAGTAATATTTCAGCAGTCAACTTAAAAACTACCCTCACCTATTACACGTGGAATGATTGTCAATGCAAGAGGAAAGCAAATATATTAATCAAATAAAATAGACCCCACACTTCCCATAAAGGCAAATAAAAAATTTGGAATGATAAAATCGTTGAGACCAAAATTTGGTGATTCATTGCTTTCATTTATATCCTACATCTAACCATGGTGATGATCAAAAGTAGACAAACTTTGAGATAATTGTATTATTGTTTTTAATTTCTCTGAAGACAATGCTTTTGGCAAACCCTCAGTGCCTCAGTGGTGTTTCTCCCACCCCCATCACCATCATATACCACTGGTCATGGAAGAGGCATGATTTTGAGAAGTAGCATAATTTAAGTATACCTTTCTTCTATTGGATGGTTGCTAATATGTTGCTTAAAAAAAAAGGAACTCAATTCCTCACAAAGACTACTTGAGATACTTCCCCATTTGAGAGGACAGTATAGAGAAATTGCTCTGTGTCAAATGAGGCTGACTCAGTTCATCATCTATGAGCTGTTTCCCTACTTTCACAAGCACACACTTCACTCTCTACTATTTTTTTCTCCTCCTTTTCTCTTTTCTCTCCTATTTCCATAAGCTTCAGCATTTCTTTTTTTTTTTTTTAAGAGTGTAGCCTCATCCTTCTTTTTTTTTCTGCCCAAGCACTATTTTTTTTTTTTTTTTTTTTTTTGATGAGAAAGATTGGTCCTGAGCTAACATCTGTTGCCAATCTTCCTTTTTTTTTTTTTTCACCCCAAAGCCCCAGTGCATCGTTGTATATCCTAGTTGTAGGTCATTCTAGTTCTTCTGTATGAAATGCCACTGCAGCATGGCTTGATGAGAGGCATGTAGGTCCGCATCCAGGATCCGAACGGGTGAATCCTGGGGCCACCAAAGCAGAGCGCACAAACTTAACCACTCAGCCACAGGGTCGGGCCCCTTCAGCATTTCTTTGTGTTTCTTACTCCCGCTATTTCCCCTCTTTTGCTGTGTTTCCTCTAAGGGAATAGGGACATAAGCTCTCAGGGCTGGAGACATTCATTATTCTTTTGCACTCCTCACCCCCTTAACTAGTAACAGACCAGTATTGGGTTCCTCTGTGTTGCTATGTTAGGCACTTGATATTTATTATCCGTTAATTTTTTCAGTAATCACAAACAGTAGGTTTAATTATCTCAATTTAAAGGTTGAAGTTCTCATCACAAGATCTGGCTTGCTATGGGGTGAAAAAACAAGACTTTGTCCTAACCAAATGCATTTGAATACCAAATGTGGGTTCTTTTCAGTCATTTGCTAATTGGCCTTTTCCTACCTGAGAGTCTGGCCTAGAGTTTCCATCTGCATTTAAATAACACTTGCTGACTACAGCTTTAAGTAGATCCTGCTATCCTAGATCATAAAGAATTTATACATATTTAAATACTGAATCACAGAGTGTAACTATGAGCATTGTGGCAATAACAAGTACTTTTGGGGGAGCTGAATCTCATCGATTTCTTCTATGTAAAAAGTGCTAGACAGAGGTACAGGAAACTATGACAATACAAGCCAAAACTTTGAGAAATCAAACACGTATTGAACATGTTATCTGTGGATTACTTTGAAAAGGAATTTACTTTACAAATGGAATTAAAATCCCAACCATCACATACACTTCTTCATGCAGAAATTGCTTGGCGCTACTCTAGATTTTGCCCAAAAAGTTATTTTTTAAATCTGGCAGCTGAATAGTTTAAAATCTTTCAGGTCAAATTGAGCTGGTGTTAAATTATGGATGAACTTAACCAAGCACGGTTCATTTCTCTTGTCCTTGCTTTTAGTGGAGAGCTGAACAGTGGGAAGTCTATCGAAATGCTTCATCAGATAGTGATCCCCCACACTAAAGGATGCTGGAGTTCACAACACAGTAAAATCTCATACAGAACTGCGCAGGGCTCAGCTGCACATGGCTGACACCCACACAGCTCGTTCCAGCTCTGTTCATTGCTGCACAGTCCATTTATGGGCAAGCCCTTCTCGTGGCTCTAGGGAGATTGGCACACAACCACAGAATCTCACAGCTGGAGATTCTTCCAGAATCCATCTAAGTTTCCATCTGGGGTTTGAATCTTGCCTCTACCAGTTACCAGTTCTCTGACCATTGGCAGGTCATTTAGCCTCTCTAACCTTGTTTCTTTCCAATTAAAGGGGATGAGAATACTTATGGGATTATCATGAAGATTTAGCACAGTGCTAGATGTGTAGCGAATGCTCAGTAATTGGCAGCTATTATTACTGTCCATAGGCAGAATTCCTATTTAACCTAGCGTGTTGTGATATTGTTCCATTATTAAATATCATTTGAGATGGAGATTCCACTCATTTCTAGGTAGCTCATTTCCATTTTTAACTTGTGTTTAGATTTGTTTTCTCTTGCCACATTAAAGATTTAAGACAAATTATCATTACCCTGCGAAGGAATCTCAAAGGCTAATTCCTTATTATAGATAAAATGTTAAGTCATGCCCTGTAAAAATTTCTCAGGCAGTTTTTAAATACCCACAAATGATTCCCTAAGAGTTAGACCTACGAAGTTCTATGGATCTGGAATGGCACACTTTGCTGTGATACGTCGAGCTGAGGTATGTTAGAAATAAACATAGTTGACGAAACACTGACTTTGTACCAGTCTGTGTACTCAGTGACGTAGATATAAAATAAATTAGGCACAGCTCTTGACTACTGTTGGGCTGGCTGGGAAACATGCTATTTCGCTTGTTACAAATTTATTGTTTTAATGAATATTTGCTTCTAGTCTCTCACTCCCATTCTCCCTGCCTTTTTTTGGTAGTTGTATCCATTTCCACTCAGACATCCAGTCAATCTCCTACTCCTAAGCTATGCAAGGCCTTGGAGAAACTGGACTTTCCTTTTGGTCCACTATCTCACTCCCACCATTCCCATCCCTTCCTGCATCCCAGAGAGTTGAAGGCAGGGCTGGAACACTTCTACTTCCCCGAACCTGCTGACAAATGCCTATAGGTCTAAAACACTTGATTCAATTTCCAATGGTGAATTTTGAACTCCTCAGGCAACCAGGCACATGGCCATTTGACACTGATCCTAAGGAGAAGCCTGGTCCTCTATACAGCCCCCCTAGATCTGGACTGCTTGCCCCTAGATTTTAATGAAGGTCGAGATAAAGCTGAATAAAATGGACAAAGTATTTAGCATCTCTTCCTGTTGAAAGTCAATTATGAGGCTTCTTTCTCTGAAACTATTATGATATTAAAGACTGACTTTTTAGTAAAAATGCTTTAAAATTGGATTATTCTGGTTATTTCTAGTTATGGCTATTTATCTCTCCAGAGTAAAGACTAAAGAAGAGAAAGACTTGTCCTTCTGGTGCTGGAATTGCAATTTGAAAAACTAGGAGCATTGTGCTTTGAGACCAGAATAGGCTTTTGAAGAATTGTTATTATTCCTTTTTGCCTGTGAACTTGTGATTCTCTATTCTGTCCTTAGAGTGGTATACTTAAGGAAGACCTGGTTGGAGTCATGACTCAGAGTTCTCTGCCTGGGCAATCGGAAACTTTCCAGTTGGCAGAGTTCTGCTCTTTCTAGATCCCCATAGAGATCATGTGTTCTCAAAACAAAAACAAAACCCAAGAAACCCCACGCAACACTTGTACTATTTTATAAAGCCTTAAAGCTGGCAGATACGAAAGAGGGAAGGCAAGGTTCAGAAATCCTCCAATTCAGTGGCCTTCAAACTTTTATGCTCACAGACTCCCTAAAAGAAATTTTGGAAAACATTCACATGTTTTTAGATTGGCATAAAAAATTTTGTCATAAGTTTAAATAAATGCTAAGAGTGTAATTTCTGAAATGTTGCAAATATTGACATTTAAAAATAGAATATTCTTTTCATGTGTACAATAGAATATAATTACAGTAGACATTTGATGGCCAGCAGCATTCTTTAAAATAGACATGAAAAAACTCTCTAACAATCAGACATTTGGCATTAGTGGTTTCTCTTCTTGAAATTGCATTTCCATTTCAATTCCCACACAGAATTTTATCCTAATATAGCACAACTTTATTTTTGAAAGCCTTTTATTGATGTTGGTCAGCTTGTCATACATTTTTGCAGCCATGTGTGTGCACGCGTGTGTGTGTATGTTTCAAAACATTTGTTATCACCACCAAAGTTCTAAGAATTAAAACTTTTCTTCTTGAATGAATTGTTATTACAATTATTATTAATACACACGTAATAAAAAATACTGATAATACATATTGATAATTATTAAGTCCCCAAAATAGTATTTTTTGAAAATGTATCTCAGTGAAATGAATGGAGTATCTTGATTGAAAGAGTTGGTGATTTATCCCTTGGTTTGGAGACCTGGAGATGTGTACCTCAGAGAAGGCACTGGATGACATTCTGGACTGGTGAGGGGTAAGTCTTTTTCATATAGAAAAAGAGCTGTGGTGAGAGGTGGTAGGGGAGAAGAAGGAAGATAACTTTCAAGCAGATGAGTTTTAGGAAAGAAAACACATCAAGTTGAGGATTCTGATATGAATTTTCCCAAAGCTCTCCATGCCCACTCACCACTTGGAAGGCTTTTGAGAACCTAGAGGGGTAACTCTGATCCAGTCTACAAATAGCTGCTCATTTAACTTATGAGGAAGTCAAGGCCCAGAGAAATGAACTAGTTTGTTCTAGTTTCAAATAGTGAATGAGTGGCATGCCTGGGACTTGAGTCAAAGTCCCTGAACATGTATCTCCAGGCTCTTTATTCTATGCCATAATAGAGAAGCATCATTGCCCTGCCAGTGTGACGTCACTTATGTCCTTGTGACTTAAGCTTACCTGCAGGCCTAGAATCATATTTCCCATTCACACATCACCTAATCAGTGTGACTTGGAAACAAGAAGACTCAATCCCCTAGTTCCGTGGATCCTGCTGTGATTTTCCATTCATCATATTAAGGAACTTAATTTGTCTCTCTGTCTTACACTCTTATCCTTTAGTCCCCAAATATCCTGAAACAAATGATTTCCCCATAGGAGCTGTTATTTCCTACTACGTTTATTTTTGTTAAGAAGGAGGAGCATTTCCATGCTAAAAAACAACTATACTAGCCCAGATTAAATGAAACTGCCAACTGATCTGGTTAATCTATCCTTTTGACAAATTGCTGCATTATGTCCACTATTAGAAAAACAAACCCTAGGGGCTGGCCCTGTGGCCCAGTGGTTAAGTTCACACACTCCACTACAGGTGGTCCAGTGTTTCATTGGTTCGAATCCTGGGCGCGGACATGGCACTGCTCATCAAACCACGCTGAGGCAGTGTCCCACATGCCACAACTAGAAGGATCCACAAAAAGAATATACAACTATGTACTGGGGTCTTTGGGGAGAAAAAGGGGAAAAAAATAAATCTTAAAAAAAAACAAAAAAAAAAATCCTAAAACTGAAACATAGGTTAGCATCCGTCTACAACTTACTTTTGATCTGCTGATATATTCCACACTGTGGAATTCACCTCTCCATCTAGATACTATACTTCCATTAATGCAACCTAAAACTTCAGCTTTTCGAGTAGGCATTATAAAAATTACACTGTGATCAGTAAACTCACCTGGACCTTTTCATAAACTTTTATCAAGCCGGATCACTATCATCTTCTATTTTTATAGTTGCTTAAAGATAAAAAATTCATAAAAATGGCAAAGACCTTATTTGATATTTTTTTCCTGTTAAATTTTATAGTGTTGTCTTCGGTGCACTGTGATGTATACTGTATGATTTGAAGCTTTATTGCTACTCTTGCTAAATTTGAACTGTTAGTCTTTATTTTAAAATTTTAAAAATTGTGGTGAATTTTCCGTTTTGTTTTCAGCACTGCTTAAAATTGATGAGCTGCGTGTACACTGACAGTGTGCTGAGTAGTACACAGAGGTCGGAAGTCTAAGAAACACAATCCTAAGGCTTGCCTGCCCTACAATAAGGGAGAATGTGGGTTAGCCTGAGATTTTCCTGGCTGAAGTTTCAGAGTAGATGACAACTTTATGTACACAGAATTTCTTCCCAATTTTCTTGATATCACTTCAACAAACTTTTAACATGGACTTAAAATTCCCAGGAAAAATAGCTCCCTTCCTGGCTCCCTCCTTTACCCCTGTTTGAAGAAGTTGGAAGGGACAGGTAGCTGGGTGCTCCTTCAGTTTTTCTATTTTTCTGTCTAGTACAGAGGTTCTCAAAGGCCCTGAGACTTTTACAGAGCAGCCTGTGAGGTCAAAACTATTTTCCTAATAATAATGTATTACTTGCCTCTTTCACTGTGCTGACATTTGTGCTATGGTACAAAAACAACTGTAGTGGCAGCCATGGTTTCCTTCACTGTCACGCACTTACAGTTAAAAACAGGCCCGCTTCATTTAAGAATGTCTTTGAAAGCACTATAAAATTTTGATTATTTTAAATTTCAGCTACACGCTTTTCAACATTCTCTGTGATGAAATGGGAAGTACTCCTATAGTACTTCTGGTCCCTCCTGACCAAGGATGGCTGTATCAAGGGAAAGGAATTGTGAGATTGTTTGCTTTGCAAGCTGAACTAGCCACTCTTTCTGTGGAACACATTTGTACTTGAAAGAACAATGACAGACTACCTGTGGTTATTCAGACTTGCATATCCGACAGACATTTCACAAAAATGATTGAAGTGAACCTATCATGTTAGGGAAAACAACTAATGGCATTTGTTGACAATGAGGAAACTGGAAATTTCAAGTGAAATTTAGAACTCTAGAAAACTGGGGCTGCCACTGTGAGTTTCACAGCTGCCCGATCCTTTTTTTCCCAATTATTTTATTGAGGTCATATTGGTTTATAATACTGTGTAATTTCAGGGATACATTGTTATATATCAGTTTCTTTATAGACTGCATCAAACTCACCAGCAGTGGTCTTGTTTCTCTTTCTCACCACATATATGAGCTCCTTTACCCCTTTCACCCATCCCCCAACCCCATTCCTCTCTGGTAACTACTAATCTGTTCTCTTTATCTATGTGTTTGTTTATCTTCCACGTATGAGTGAAATTGCATGGTGTTTGTCTTTCTCTCTCTGGCTTATTTTGCGTAACATAATACCCTCAAGGTCCATCCATGTTGTTGCAAATGGGACAATTTTGTCTTCTTTTATGGCTGAGTACATACCACATCTTCTTTAGCCATTCCTCTATTGATGGGCACTGGATTGCTTCCATGTCTTGGCTATTGTGAACAATGCTGCAGTGGATATAGGGGTGGATAAATCTCTTTGAATTGTGGATTCCATGTTCTTTGGATAAATACCCAGTAGTGGGATAGCTGGGTTATATGGTATTTCTCTTTTTAATTTTTTGAGAAGTCTCCATACTGTTTTCCATAGTGGCTGCACCAGTTTGCAATCCCACCAGCAGTGTATGAGGGTTCCCTTTTCTCCACATCCTGTGCAATATTTGGGTTTTTTTTTGTCTTGTTAATTATAGCACATCTGACAGGTGTAAGGTGATATCTCATTGTAGTTTTGATTTTAATTTCCCTAAAAATGAGTGATGTTGAACATCTTTTTGTGTGCCTCTTGGCTATCCGTATAGCTTCTTTGGAAAAATGTCTGTTCATATCCTCTGCCCATCTTTTTGGTCTGGTTGTTTGTCTTTTTCTTGAGTTTATGAGTTGTTTATATATTTTGGAAATTGACCTGTTGTCGGATATATGATTTGCAAATATTTTCTCCCAGTTGGTGGGTTGTCTTTTCATTGTGTTCATGGTCTCCTTTGCCTTGCAGAAGATTTTTAGTCTGATATAGTCCCATTTATTTATTTTTTCTTTTGTTTCCCTTGCCTAAGTAGACATGGAATTCAAAAAGATGTTTCTAAGACTGATGTCAAAGAGTGTACTGCCTGTATTTCTTCTAGGAGTTTTATGGTTTCAGCTCTTAAATTCATCTTTAATCCATTTTGAGTCCATTTTTGTGTGTGGTGTAAGATAATGTTCTACTTTCATTCTTTGTCATGTGGCTACTCAGTTTTCACAATACAATTTATTGAAGACTTTCCTTTCTCCATTATATGTTCTTGGCTCCTTTGTCAAAAATTAGCTGTCTATGGATGTGTGGTTTTATTTCTGGGTTCTCAATTCTGTTCCATTTATCTGTGTGTCTGTTTTTGTGTCAGTACCATGCTGTTTTTATTACTATAACTTTGTAGTATATTTTGAAGTCAGGATTGTGACGCCTCCAGCTTTGTTCTTTTTCTCAGGATTGCTTTGGCTATTCAGAGTCTCGTGTTTTTCCATATAAATTTTAGGATTCTTTGTTCTATTTCCATGAAGAATGTCATTGGGATTATGATTGGGATTATGTTGAATCTACAAATTGCTTTACGTAATATGGATATTTTAACGATGTTTATTCTTTCAATTCATGAGCATGGAATATCTTTCCATTTCTTTGTCTTTTTCAATTTCTTTCAGTGATATCTTATAATTTTCAGTATATAGGTCTTTCTCTTCCTGGGTTAAATTTATTCCTAAATATTTTATTCTTTTTGTTGTATTGTAAATGGGATTGTATTCTTGACTCCTCTTTCTGTTGTTCGTTATTAGAAATGCAGATGATTTTTGTAAGTTGATTTTGTACCCTACAACTTTGCTGCAGTTGTTGATTATTTCTAATAGTTATTTGACAGATTCTTTAGGGTTTTCTATATATAGAATTATGTCATCCACAAACAGCAAGAGTTTCACTTCTTCCTTTCCAACTTGGATATCTTTTATTTCTTTTTCTTACCTAATAACTCTGGCCAAAACCTCCACTACTATGTTGAATAAGAGTGGTGAGAATGGGCCCGCTTGTCTTGTTCCTGTTCTCAGAGGAATGGTTTTCAGTTTATCACCTTTAAGTATGATGTTGGCTGTGGGTTTGTCATATATGGCCTTTATTACATTGAAGTGTCTCCCTTCTATACCCATTTTATTGAGAGTTTTATCATGAATGGATGTTGGATCTTGTCAAATGCTTTCTCTGCCTCTATTGAAATGATTATGTGATTCTTATTCCTCATTTTGTTAATGTGGTATATAATATTGATTGATTTGTGGATGTTGAACCATCCCTGTGTCCCTGGTATAAATCCCAGTTGATCATGATGTATGGTTCTTATAATGTATCTCTGTATTGGGTCTGCCAATATTTTGTTCAGGATTTTTGCATCTATGTTCGTCAGCAATATTGGCCTGTAATTTTCCTTCTTTGTGTTGTCCTTGTCTGGTTTTGGTATCAGTGTAATGTTGAACTCACAGAGTGGGTTAGGAAGTATTCTGTCTTCTTCAATTTTTTGGAATTGTTTGAGAAGGATAGGTATTATTTCTTCTTTGAATGTTTGGTAGAATTCTCCAGAGAAGGCATCTGGTCCTGGACTTTTGTTTTTTGGGAGGATTTTGATTACTGTTTCAATTTCTTTGCTTCTGTTGGGTCTATTCATAGTCTCTATTTCTTTTTGATTCAGTTTTGGGGGGTTGTATCAGTCTAAGAATTTATCCATTTCTTCTAGTTTATCCAATTTGTTGCCATATGGTTTTTCATGATATTCTCTTATAATCCTTTGTGTTTCTGTGATATCCATTGTAATTTCTCCTCTTTCATTTCTAATTTTATTTATTTGAGACTTTTTATTTTCTTAGTAAGTCTGGCTAAGGGTTTGTCAATTTTGTTTATCTTCTCAAAGAAACAGCTCTTAGTTTCATTGGTCCTCTCTACTGTTTTTTAAGTCTCTATTTCACTTATTTCTGCTCTAATTTTTATTATTTCCCTCCTTCTGCTGACTTTGGGCTTTGTTTGCTCTTCTTTTTCTAGTTGTTATGTGTAGTTTAAGATCACTTATTTGAGATTTTTCTTGTTTGTTGAAGTGGGCCTATGTTGCTATAAATTTTCCTCTTAGTACTGCTTTTGCTGCATCCTATGAGAGTTGGTATGTTGTGTTTTCATTTTCACTTGTCTCCAGCTATTTTTTGATTTCTCATTTGATTCCTTCATTGATCCAATGGTTGTTCAATAGCATGTTGTTTAGTCTCCATGTATTTGTGACTTTCCCAGCTTTTTTCTTGTAGTTGATTTCTAGTTTCATAGTGTTGTGGTCAGAAAAGATGCTTGATATGGTTTTATTCTTCTTTAATTTATTGTTTTCCAACATATGGTCTATCTTTGAGAATGTTCCATGTGCACTTGAGAAGAATGTGTGTTCTGCTGTTTGGGGATGGAATTAAGTCCTTCTTGTTTAGTGTTCAAGTCCATTATTTCCTTGTTGACTTTCTATCTGGATGATCTATCCACTGATGTAAGTGGGGTGTTGCAGTCCCCTATTTTTATTATGTTGCTGTTAATTTCTCCCTTTAGGTCTGTTAATAGTTGCTTTATATACTTTGGTGCTCCTGTGTTAGATGCATATATGTTCATAAGTGCTATGTCCTCTTGGTGGAATGTCCCTTTTATCATTATATACTGCCCTTCTTTGTCTATCATTGTCTTTTTTATCTTGAAGTCTGCTTTGTCTGGTATAAGTATGGCAACATCTGCTTTCTTTTGCTTGCCATTTGCTTGGCATATCATCTTCCATCCTTCACTCTGAGCCTATGTTTGTCTTTAGAGCTGAGATGTGTTTCTTGCAGGCAGCATATTGTTGGGTCTTGTTTTTTAATCCGTCCAGCCACTCTGTGTCTTTTGATTGGTGAATGCAATCCGTTTACTTTTAGAGTGATTATTGATATATGAGGGCTTAATACTGCCATTTTATCTCTTGTTTTCCAGTTGTTCTATATTTCCATTGTTTCTCTTCCCTTCTGTTTCTGACTGCCATTTCAGTTTGGTGGTTTTCTGTGATGATTTTCTAAGTTTTCTATTTATTTACGATTTGTGGCTCTGTTCTGACTTTTTGTTTAGTGGTTACCATGAGGTTTGTATAAAAGATCTCCTAGACTAAATAGTCCATTTTCTGATAGCCTCTTATGTCCATTAGCCTAAGCAAGTTCCATCCCTCCCCTCTTTCCCTTCTGAGTTATTTGTCACAAATTATTCTTTTTTGTTTTATGAATTTGTGACTAAATTGAAGTGTTTATAGTTATTTTTGATGCTTTCTTTCCATTTATCTTTTATGTTATAATAAGTGTTTGCTAACCTGTTCTGATAGAGAGCTGCAATTTTCTGATTTTGTCTATTTATCACCTTGCTCAAAGCTTTGTACCCCTTTGCCTTTTTGTTTCAGGTATGAGGGTTCCCTCCATCAATTCTTGTAAGGGAAGTCTAGTGGAAATGAATTCCCTCAGATTTGTTTATCTGGGAAAGGTTTTATTTCTCCATCATATCTGAAGGATAGTTTCACTGGATAGAGTATACCTGGCTGAACATTTTTGTCTTTCAGGATTTTGACTATATCATTCCAATCTCTCCTAAACTGTACGGTTTCTGCTGAGGAATCTGCTGAAAGCCTGAGAGGGGTCCCTTGTAGGTTATTTTCATCTGCCTTGCTGCTGTTAATATTTTTTCTTTGCCATTTACTTTTTCCAGTTTTACTATTATATGCCTTGGAGAAGGTCTTTCTGCATTGATATAGTTAGGAGTTCTATTGCCTTCATGTACTTGTAAGTCCAGTTCCTTCCCCAGGTTTGAATAGTTTCTCCACTATTATTTCTTTAAACAATCTCTCTGCTCCTTTCTCCCTATCTTCTCCCTCTGGAATACCTATAATCTTACATTGTTTTTCCTAATTGAGTCAGATATTTCTCAAAGAATTTCTTCATTTAAAAAAAAAAACTTAGTTCTCTCTCCTCCACCACCTGAAGCATTTCTAGATTCCTGTCCTGTAATTCACTAATTCTGTCCTCTATAATTTCAGCTCTATTTTTATGGATTCTAGATTATTTTTTATTTCATTAATTGTGTTCTTCATTTCCAGAATTTCTGCATAGTTTTTTTTTAAGGGCTTCCATCTCTTTGGTGAAATATTCCTTCTGCTTATTAATTTTATTCCTGAGCCCATTGAACTGTCTTTCTGAGTTTTAACTCATTGAGTTTCTTTATGATCACTATTTTAAATTCTCTGTAATTTAGATTATAAATTTCTGTGAGTTTAGGGTTGGTTTCTGGAGACTTGTCATTTTCCTTCTGCTCTGAAGTGTTACTGTAGTTTTTCATGGTGTTTGATGAACTATCCTTTGTGGTGCATTTGTGGTAGTATCAGGTCGTAGATTCCACTTGCCACTGGTGGGGGGAAGCAGGAGCTGTGTTTTCTGATCTCACCCTGTCTGCTGGAAGTTGTGCAGGTATGGCTACCCTGCATTTTCACAGGCTGGCCACAGCCACTCAATGGGTCTCTCTTGTGAGGGCAGAGCCTCTGTGCTCAGTGGGCGGGTTGTACAGGTGTGGGCCGGCACTGTGCTTGGTGGTAGTTTTACTGAGTCACCGTGCTTGGTGGGGGAGGCACCTTCATGAGGGCTGAGCAGCAGCCACCCAATAGGGAGTGTTCTGACTGGTGGGGCTGCTGCGGCACAGTGGGTGCTCCCACAGGCCAGGCTACCCCTCCGAAGGCATTTGCACATGCTCCAGGCTCCTCCTGCCTGGTCTTACAGTCAATAGGCTGCTGTGTTTGGTGAGTGGGGCTCTTTTGGGGGGCTAAGCTGCGGCCACTCAGTGGAGAGTGTTCCCACTGGCAGGGCCACCACAGCATGGTGGGTGCTCTTGTAGGCCTGACTACTGTTCTGATGGCATTCGTGTGCAGGCTGGGCTGCCCCTGCCTCTTCTTAGAGTCATGCTGGCTGCTGTGTGAGGCTCCATGACCTGGCTCATTGCTGCCAGGGAGGGTAAGGGGTGTGCTCACCCAGTTCCACTGCTTCCTGGGGATCCAGTCCTCCCACCTTCAGATGTATGGCTGCATGGGTCTCTCAGGTGTCCTATTGTGCTGTGTGGGTATCCTCTGTTGATTAATGAATGTCTGTTTAGTTGTAATTTAGAAGGGGAGAGACAAAGGGACTAGCTCATTTTGCTATGTGGCTGACATCACTCCCCAAAAGCTGCCCAATTCTTATAGATGTTCTGATGAGATCAGAAGTAACATAAATAAATATGATTTTTTTGATAACATATGATGAAATACGTCAATATTTAAAAAATCAGGGTAATTAGTGAACCAATATTTTCCAAATGAATGAAGCATGATTTTACTATCTCATGCCTGGGTAAAAGATCTATTCAAATGGCAAGATTCACTGAAGGAGTTTAATGTAACAAGTAGCAAAAGTTCATCGATATGGGTTCAGATCCCACATTGCTACTATCCTTCAAGAAACCATCTGTTTTGGAATTTTAATGTAGTGTCAAAGAATATCCACAGTTGTCTGAAAAGGTAATTAAAATACTACTTCCTTTTCCAACTACATAGCTGTAGGAGGCCAGGTTTTCTTCATCTACTTCAATCAAAGTAGTATATTAAAGGAGAGTGAAGGCAGAAGCAGATATGAACATCCAGATGTCTCCTAATAAGTCAGACATTACATAGGTTTGAAAAATTGTAAAACAATGCTAGTCTTCTCAGTAAATGTTTTGGTTTGGGAAAATATAGTTATTTTTCATAAAAATATGTTGTTTATGCTAACATGTAATGAGTTTATTGTCATTTTTAAGTGAGTTAATAAATAAATGTTTAAAAACTTCTCAGTTTTAGTGCATAATATAGTAAATATCAATAAATAGAACGCATCTAAACAAAAGCTCTTTGGAGTCCTCAATGATTTTTAAGAATGTGAAGAGATCTTGTGACCAAAATGTTTGAGCATACCATTCTAGAACAGCAGTGCTTTAAATAATTCTCACGCTTGAGTCCCACTCTCAGAAATTCTGATTAATCGGTCTGGGTTGTAGCCTGGATAAAAGGATTTTAAAACCTGTTCTGGTGAATCTAATGTGTAGCCAAGGTTGAGAACTACTGCCAGGGCCTGCGTGCCCAGTGATCCCCTTAGACATAAATACACACAAACTCACTAGAATATGTTTCCCAGCATCTCCATTTCCAGAGTATAAAGATAGACTACAGCCCTTTTTGGTATCCCTGGGAAACTCTTGTTCCCAGTTGCTCCTAGAAAACTATGTTTTTAGAGTTGTTTATCTCTGTTCGCCCTTACTTGAGGGGGGTGGGGTGGGCTTGATTTCATAAACCATTCTGGTTTTGGTTTGCTTGCACCTTTTCTGTTCACTCATGTATGTATTTATGTGATAAATACTTTGAACTGGGCCCTTTCTTTGGTCTGTAATTAACCATAAAAAGATAAGAAGGGGGTTAAAAGTGATTGGAAATTAATTTGGTTATGCTAAGAAGTCTTAATAGGAGGGGTTTCGATTTGAGAAAGGGTTAGAGGCATTAGCCCTGGAAGAATGGTAAGTTCAGGGTGCAGGAATGAAAGACCAAGTCCTGGGCAGTGGCAGATTAATGCTTTACTTAAAGTTGTCATTTATCACATAAGGTTTTGCCCAACTCTTACTGGCTGTCTGAATTAGTGTTGTAATAACTATATTTCTTTTTTCCTGAAATGTTCTTCTTTGGACACACTAACTTCTATTCGTTTAAAACAGCTGCAGCATAGTATCACTTCCAATATTTAGCTGCTAACCAGAGCAAGAGTAATGCTCTTCTTGCAAACACAGGTCTTGTTTCTCTATGACCAGCATAGTTCTCTCCTATCTTCAAAACTCCTAGAGCAAGGTTGGTGAGGACATTATTCCCTATGGCTCAGTCCTTTGTGATGCCTTGTACTGGCCACAAAGTGTCACTCTTGCTCTTTTTGCTATTGAAAAAAATGTTTTTACTGACAAAGGGACACTCATTCTTTGTCCCAGTCCTGATTCATAGATTCTACTTCCGCCTGCGGGTGGTTGCATCTTAACCAGCTTTCTTGTTTGGCATCACTTTAGCAACTTAGGGTTGGTAGTTTGGGTCCTGCTGTTTGGGTTAATGGCCTGAAGAGGAAACAGCAACAGTGCAGTGATATGATGGATGCGAGCTTTTGTGCTCCACTCACCTGGGTGAGCTGAGTTGCAGCTCATTTCTCATCTTGGAGAAATCATTTTGACAATCCTCTATGCAGGTGACCATTCAGAGTCAGTCATTTGTAGATTCTTGTTGATAGAAATGAAATGCTGGTTATTTATAGCAGCAGAAGTATATGATTTCAAAGGGGTAAAAAATGATTGTGAACTCAATTTCTTATCCACGTAAGGCCAATTACAGAAGCAAAACTGTTGAGGAAAGAATGTATTGTGATAAGGAAACATGCTTTCTCAGAATCTCAATGACAAGATCATGTAACATGTGGCATTTTAGTTCATTCTTTTGAGTTTTAGCCTATAGGTGTGTGTGTGTGTGTGTAGGGGAAGAGAGTCAATAAAATTGGATGTTAGTAAAACGGATTTTCACAGTTCATGTCAATTTTAACACCAACTTGATGTCCATCTGGGCTTATAGGTGGGAATATGCTTTTGATAAATATGTCTGCCAATTTTTTCTAGAATGTATATTCCTACTACCACGGTCGATAGAGAGAAAGTGATATTTGGAGCTCCCTCTCAAGGGGTTAATCACACTGCAATTTCTCATATCCATTCTCTGACCTTCTGAAATTCATAAAGCAGGGCTGGAAGCCCCAGTACTGGATCCAACTTGATTTAATATGATCCCGGGTTGTGACTGAGAGATCAATCTGTGCTTACTGCACCTCTTGGTTTTCTACATTTTTCTCTTTACTGGGGCAAGCTTAGGTGAGTAAATTGAAACTAAGGGCTAGGATAAGAATGGGGAACTATGTTCATTGACAGCCTCTCCCCCCAAATCCTCTTCAATAGGCATTAATTTTCAACATTACATATACATCTTTGGGGTTGCTGCATTGAAGGATCAGCATCAACTAGCTAAGATGCTTAGAGTAAATGTTGCTGGCTCATATGGAAGCCACATTGTGTTATGAAATGAACATGGACTTTGGATTCCTACGGTTCTGGTATTTAACTTCTGATTCTGGCACATGTTAACTATATGACCTTAAGCAAGTATCTTAATCACTCTAAGACTTAGTTTGTGTAGTTTGAAAATGAAGAATAATAGCACTAATTTTCCAGGGTAATAATTTCCAGGGTTATAATTAAAATGTGTGTGTGTGTGTATTTTTTTCTTAGGAGAGAGGAAGTTGGGTGCATAATAAGCACTCAGTAAAAGATGTAAACAGCTGGATGATGAAAAATACATCTTAATTCCCCTTTAGAATTTTCCAAGAGCCATAACCCCACCAAATAAAAACAAAAATTAAAAAATGTAAATTGCTGTTAGGTAGCTATACTCTAGCCAGTCAGTGAAATAAAGGAAGACAGCTGTCCTGAAATAACAATTGTTAGCTGATGTAATAGTTTTCTATTGACACTGTAACAAATTACTACAAACTTAGTAGCTTGAAACAACACAATTTTCTGGTGATTCAAAGTGGATTTAAATTAAAGTAACTTCAAGGAGCAAGTCCTCAAAGTGGATTCTTGGATGACATTTCTCATATGTACAAGGAATATAATCTTGGGGGTGGGAAGGGAGAGGAACAGGGTAACCAATACCATGTAGTGGAATCATAGTTACTCAGGTTATCACTGGTGGAGTAGAATAAAATGGGAAACGAAATTTTGTCACTGTAGCAACAAAGTGATTTAAAGATGGTGGAATCATCAGGCTTCATAATATGGTCCTGGAGAGCATACATAGGGAAAATTAAGGGCCAAGGACATCCAGTAAAGAACTCACATGGAAAACTCAAAGGTCTCTATGAAAGCTTTGAAGGAATGCTTTGTCTCCTAATGTTTCAGGGTAGACATGACTCTGGACCAATTCTAGGACAGATTGTAAGGGCTGCAGAGTTGAAGAGCTTACTAAATCTTTTACACTAAGGTAAGGCACTGGTGGGGAAGTAGAACCCTGAGAAATAGGACAGAGACATTTGGGCTGAGCTAGGCAGGACCAGAAAGTCTTAAACTTTCCCTAAATTCCCTTTGCCTATTTAAGGACTTCCATAAAAGCTTTTCAGTGACTACACTTGAGGCACTAGCCTCCCAAACTGATGCCAGTTCTCCTTAGCGCCTCTCCCTACCACCTCTTAGTGCCTCCAGGGCAGTTACAAGATTTAGTAACCAGCATAGCTAGGAGGTTTAAATAGAAGGGCTGCTTGGAGCAGAGAGAGCCTATAGACCAAAAATGTGTGAGACCTCAGGAATCTACATCAACAGGAGCCTGGGGAACATGTCGGAGTAAATTCTAAGGGTGTTTGAACAAGGGAGGTGAGATATAAGGCTCAAATGACCAGATATATTGCAATGGGTGTACCACCAAGGAGTCAGGATGTGATGTGCTAGTTTCAGCACTTGGAAGTGATATTTATCATCTGCCAGGTTGGCAAATCTAAGCATAAACTCAATGATGGCATAGATTTTAAAAAGTGGAAAAACTGAAATTTCCCTGGAATGCCATAGAAGTGTGAGTCTGAAGACTCAGGGAAATTGGAATGTTGGAATAATCTATTATTTGCAACCTGCTAAGCCACTCTCTCACTATACTCCCTGGGAGAGACTAGAGGATGTTCTCTTTACCGAGAGATTAATACATACATTGGTCTTTGACAATAAATGGAAATTTTTAAATTTTAAGCATAATATTTTGTGACTGTAAAACTTCCTTCCTGAGTCCTCTTGTAAAATTTTCAAAGAGCGTTTGTTAGAACATTTGTCAAAACAAACTGTGGAAATGATATTATAATGTATGGGAATTATTAAGAATACTAGACAGAACAACATTTGAATTGATGGTGATGAGTTATGATATAAGCCAATGGCCTAATGTAAAAATAAGGTGTCATTAGTATAATGCTCTCCTCAAAAATGAATCCTCAGTAATGTCTTTTGATAGGTCGAACTTAAATAAACAATTAACTTTGCAAAAGCTACCTTTATTTAGATTTGGTCACTATAAATCAAAAGAATGCTGTGAGAGCTCTATTCTTTTAATTTATATCAGTTCATTTTCCAAAAGTATTTCAATGTATTATTCATGTTATGTCACACCATTCGTTTTCAAATGCATAAACATATGGTTATAATTTAATGAATGCTCACAGAGGAAATTTTTATGCAACCATCACCAGGTCAAGAAATAGTCAACTGTCAAGAACTAGTACACTGGCAGCATCCCAAGGCTCCCTATTTGCGCCTAGCTGGTTATCATCATAGCCCCCTCCCCAAAGTTAACCACTGTCCTGAATTTACTTGCTTTTCTTTGAAGTTTTGCCACTTACGTATTCAATTTTAGGCAATCTAATTCAATTCTTCCTGATTTTGCACTTTTTTTTTTCAAAATTTTTATTTAAAAATTGTCAAGCCAAGAGAAAAATTGCAAGTGTAGTAAGTTCAGGGAAAGAGACATTTCTGGTACAATTAAATAAATTTAAGTATGGGCTGAGTATTAAATAATATTAAGGAATTTTAATTTTGTTAAGTACAGTGATGTTATTTTGGCTAAGCAGGAAAATATTATTGATTTTAGAGATGCATACTAAGATCTGTAGGAGTCACATCATATGTAGGAGTCATATCTTAAGATGTGTAGGAGTAATATGAAGGTGTCATTAATTTACTTTAAAGTATTTAAGCATAAACAAATAAAATGGGTTTAAAATATACATATACTGTACAAACTACAGCAGGAGAATAGAAGGCTTTGGAGTAAGACTCTGTCATCTTTTGCCAACAATTATTATCTACTTAAAAAAACAGCTTCTGGCTTGCTGCTGGATCCTGGTTGTGATTGAATGAATGACTATGGGTCACCAAGTGAGTGTGTGAACTCAACTGCCAATCATGAACTGGCGTTATCTAATCCATTGAACCACAAAATTGGACATGCACCACAACACTCTATTATAAATGGAAGTTGAATATAGGGCCCAGGGCTGAGCAGGTCTAAAAGGCAAAAGTAAACTGCATAATCAGGTGGCTCAGACTATCACGGTACCTGCTCCTCATGCTTCACTGCCTCTCCCTCAACCCACATCGATGACCTGCTCCCTCTGGTTGATTAAAGGAAGAGGGAAAAGCATGGGCCTGTTTACAGGTATATCTGCCTCACATACTGGGGGAAACAGGTACTATACTATACTCTCACTCGCTGTGCTGGATGGGGGGCAGTGGTGAAGGGAAATTCTGCCTGTGGGTGGAGCTTAGGGTGGTGCATCTCTTGTCCACTTGGCAGTAAAGGAAAGATGGCCTAAGGTGCAAATCTACATTGACTCATGGACAGGAGTTAACACATTGATCTGCTACTCAGGGATTAGGAACAAATTGGAAAATGATTGAGAAAGAGTTCTGGGGAACAGAGATGTGGATGTTCCTCTAAGAATGGCAAGGAGTATGAAGATATTCATGTCCCAGGTAAATGTGTACCAGAGAACAACCACTTGGGAGGAGGTCCTCAATAGTCAAGTATGGACTAGGTAACTCATTCTCTAGATGTCAGCCTCTTTTCCCAGCCACCCTGGAACCTACTTAATGGATCCATGTACAGTGTGGCCCATAGCAGCTGGGATTGAGACTATAATAGTTTTCTCCTTACCTAGGCTGATCTGGCTACTGCTGTGCTGAATGCCCAACCTTCTAAAACCAGAAGCTGATGGTGAGCCCCCGTGTGGTACAATTTACCCAGAGTCAAGCTGGCTACATAAAGGCAGATTCTGTTTTACTACCTCCATCATGTAGAGTACATCACTTTGTCCTTATGGGGAAGATACATATTTCACAAGGGACTTGCCTTCTCTGCCTGCAAGGTTTCTAATAGCACTACCATTTGTAGATGAACAGAATGCCTGCTTTATTCATTGCCAAGGTATCCCATGCAACAGCTTGGAATCTAAGCAAGGGAGCGGGGAAGTGAGTGCATGAGGAGGATGATGGATGGTGGAAAGATCAGTGGTGGGACCTCATGAACCTGAAGAATTTTTGGAGTGTTACTCATTGCTTGTACTTAGTATTAAGAAATCTCCTTCTCCTCATCTTGTCTCCATGAAACTGCACCTCTGGGAGACAGAGACATTAAATCCAATGTTTTCAGGATGTACAGGAGGAGATATCCACAAAATGCTTTTTTGCCCTTGAGGGTACTTTTGTTCCCGTTGAGTAGATGAATGCCTTTACAATGTGAGTTAGTCAGTGTAAACACAGCATTAATCTTAACGTACTATCTTATATTTATGTAAGTTAAAGGTATTCATTCCACAGGGAAGCAGCTGTGCAGTAACTTCTTTTCATGATGAAAGTCTGACAAGCTAATGGGAGGTGACTTTTGGAATGGTAAAACCATCTTCAGTACTCATTCCATATAAACATAAACATTCACCCGGCGTTAAAAAATGAATGAATAATTTATATAATAAAGAGCTACTTTAATTATAGTTCTGAAGAGAGTCTCATGGTTGTTAGACAAGCTGCCAGGCTAACATATTGGCTTTTAAATTATTTCACCCATTCAGCCAGGAAAATGGTTTTATGTGGTTTTTTCTTTCCTGAATACAATAAAGAATGAAAGATAGCCGGCCTGGCTCATGAATACATAATGAACAGTGACTAGAAGAGATGAGTGTGGTAGCACCTCAAAGAGTAAATCAACTATAAGCTATCCCCTCGTTAATTTTCCGCTCAGTAAGTTGCCATTGTTGTGAATTTGGAGCAACATACAAAGACTCTCACTCTCTGGGAAGGCTTCATGCCCTGGTGACCTACACGGCAGGTGCAAATGGTGTTCTCATCAGGTGTCATATGTAAAGGGTAGGTACCCCGGCTCAGTGTTTTGCTTTCTATTTTCCCAAATTATTTTGTTCTTGCCCTCTACAAAACTGTCTTTTTATGTATTTAGCAGTGCCAAGTCCATTTTCTATAAAGACTGCTTGAATAGACAGATGCCATACTATTTCCTTCTTCTCAATTAATATCTCATGCTGTATCACTCATTATTAGTTAGGATGACTGAGAACCAATTTATCACATAATTGTTTTATTTATGTTTCAATTCTATATCGTTTCCTCAATTACTTTGTAAAATCCTCGAGAGTCAGGGCATTGCGTGGATGCCTCCCTCACTGTGCATATCACACTGCCTTGCATTCAACATCTTTGTTTAATAGATAGGTGGGTATAAAGATGGATAATGAATGAATGGATGGATGGATGGTTGAGTGAATCTGTAGTTGGCCATGCACCTGGTTTTTTGAATGGGTGGGTAAAAGAAGACAAAATATTGATATATCAGGCTATACTCTTGTTTCTTTTTGCTTTTATGTATAGTAGTAAAATAGCCAATTTTCCAGTGAATTAAGTATTTTGAATCCAAATAATAAGAGCTGTAAATCAGGAAAGGCTATATTCATCAAACACTAAATAGTTTAACAATAACAACAAGAAAGCAGCTATCTTTATATTTCCAAATACCTTGATCGGCTCAGGGAAGTGCTCATAGCATAGAATAGCAACCCCACAAGAAACAAATGCTCTCAGGAGCCTCAAATTATTCTGCACAATTTAGGAAAAATCAGATCAGAAGCAGCCATAATATTTTATAAAATATTGCTTTTTTTGTAAAAGGAATATATGCTTTTGAAACAAGTTTTAGACAACACAAACATTTTAAAGTAGTCGCAACCTATAACTCCAACACTGAAAGATGATTGTTGTAAATATATTGCCTCACATTTGAAAAAAATTTGCTTTCTGTGTGTGTGTGTGTACATAGGCACATGCATGCACACGTGTGTGCTATTTTGAAGTATAGGTTGAGTGTGAGGGCTCGACCATCTGCCACCTTGAACCAGAACAAGGGTAGAAACTAAAGAGAAGGCTTGTCTTTCCTTGAGGTCTGCAGCAAAGACTGTTTTAAGATACTGCTCTTTCCACAGTCATGTACTGTCATCTGTGGGCTGTTTTCACTCAGAGTCGTAAAACTTGTGATTTGCACCTCAAAATTATTGGTGAGGCAAACTTTCTCTCTACGGCTGATCTTTGTTTCTTCCCAGAGCCAAAAAGAATGCAGCTCCATCCAAGATCTCTTTCCTAAATGTGCAGCAGCAGAAAGTCAGGGGTGGGGAGGTTTTTGGGCTCAGCTACCCAGGCTGCCATCTTCCTAGAAACGTTGCTTGGGATCTTGACAGGACGTTTTCTCTGTTTACTATCAGCTAGGCTGAAAAAGTTAGTAATATCCTTAAAATGTTTTCACCTGACTGCTCTAATTTAAGCTAAAACGTCAAACCTGCTCTAGATCCTGATGTGGTTTCTTCTTGAAACTCTCCTTTCAGACTTACTCAACTTGAGGCCTGAGGCAGAGATGGGAGAGTCGTCAGTGCGCTGAGGGGTTGTAGGCAGAGAAAGCCTGTTGCTCCTCACTGAGAGGAGCTATCTCACTGAGGTTCTTGAAGGGGCCTCCTGATTCCTCTGGCCTGGGTAAGACTTGGAGGCAGGCTGCTTTAGTGGGCAAAATTGCTCCCGTTTTCTGTGTCAGAAAGAACTGCTGTCCGTGTGATGTAGCGAGTGGAGACAGCTTCCCAGTACCTCAAAAGGAAGGTAAGAGGTTTCCATTTTACATGTCTGGCCTACAAGTGCGGAAAATTCTATACCTGCAGGTTTGCCACGTGGAGACATCCTGACAGCCTGACTTGCCCATGTGTGGAAGAAAGACAGGCCCATGAGCAGGTGAGGAAAGTTTACAACCTCTTGAAGGGGACTCTGTAACCTGGAAGAGCAGGACATAGCTGATCAGAACAGATGGCTCTAACTGAACTAGAACGAATGGAGGGGAATTTAAGTAAAAACCTGTGGGAACTCTCAAGGAGATAACGCTAGAGCATTAAAAGTACATAGGGAACAAGATACCATTTCTTCTGCATTTGAAAGTTGAATAGATGGACTTCAAAAGATGATGATTTCTCCTGAGCACAGAATTAGTGCTTTGGAAAAAAAACCTCTCACAACAGAGAGCTAAAATACAGAGGTAGATAGCACGCAGGAAGTGGTTAGAGGTTTGGAGGATAGATCCAGAAGAATTATGCCAGGGATCCTGAATTCTAAAGATCAAGAAAAATTCTTAATAGATTTGAGCAAGGAAAAAAAAAAGATGCTATTTCTATTTGAAAAAATATCCAAATAGCTTAGGATATCTTATCAGCAACACCGGAAACTGAAAGGCAATGGAATACATTGTGTGGATCACTGGGAGTGAAGAACTGTGATCCAAGAACTCAGTTTCCAATCAATGTGTCATTCATCTGTGAGGACAGTGTGGTAGCAGAATTGCAAAGGTAGGCCCCCAACATTCCTCCCCTGTCAGTGGAACACTAATCTGGATAATGAATGATGTGCAGGGGTTTGGCAGATGTAATTAAAGACCCAAGTTGGTTGACCTTAAGATATGGAGATTATTCACGTGGGCCTGACCCAATCAGGTGAGTCTTTTAGAAACACAAAATTTTCTCTGGCTTGTGGTGGAAGATGAAGTCAGAGAGTCACACCATTGCTGGCTTTGAAGATGGAGGGGGTCACATGCCAAGGAATGTGTGTAGCCTTTTGGAGCTGAGAATGTCCCCTGGCTGATAGCCAGCAAAAAATGAAGACCTCATTGTACAACCACATGGAACTGAATTTGGCCACCACACTGAACAATCTTAGAGCCGGATTCTTATCCAAAATTTCCAGATAAGAGCCCATCTTGGCCAACACTTTGATTTCAGCTTTGTGAAACCTTAAGCAGAGATTCCAGTCAAATTTGCCTGAATTTCTGACTGATACAACTTTTGAGATAATAAACGGGTGTTTTTAATGGCAAAGTTTGTGTTCCTTTGTTATGCAGCAATAGACAATTATGGCAAAGATATTTTGAAACATGCATGTTTTCAGGGAGCATTCTACCCACATACCTTGTCTCAAAGGAAACACTAAAGAAAGTAGTCTTATTGAATCAAAACGGAAATCTCAAGATAGAGGAGAAGGAATGGAGAGCAGACAGGGATGAGCAATAAGACGTTCATTATAAGTGATTAAATGTACATGAAAATGATTGAAATTTCTAAGATGAAGGTTAATGTAAATGTTAATGAGTTAGCCTGGTAGTTAAAATTCTAAATTATCTCAGCAAAACTGAGGATGTGAGTGGATTGGTGTAAAGACTAAGCCACCCTTTCTGGATGTTTTCTCTGGTCAGGGAGGAAAAGGATCAGAGAGCAGAGGGAAAACGCAAGAAAGACTTTTGTCGAGGATTGGACGTAGGTTGAGGAGAAAGTTCACTAATTCAGTAAAAGTAAAGAAAGGAGAAAAAAGAAAACACTAAGTTTATTAAATAGTAAAAATAAAATAAGATGGAGGAAATAAAGCCATATGTTAGTTGCTAAAATAAATGGGGAATGCTGAATTCTATTGAAAGACAGAGACTGTCACATGGGGTCAAAAAGCTACATATGTTATTTGTAAAAATTGATTTAAAACAAAATGATAAAGAACTGTCAAAAATAAAAGATTAAGCAAAGATATATAAGGCAAATGCAAACTAAAAGAAAACAGGAACATATCTGATATGATAAAATGACCTGCAAAGCCAAATGCATTTAATGAGACAAAAAGGGCTGTTACAAAGTGCTGAAAGTTAAAATAAACCCAGAAGATAAAACATCACAAATTTTAATCGTCAAATAAGAATCGCTAAGTGTATAAAGTAAAAATTCCTCAAAATACAAAGAGGTCAAGATGAAAACAAAAATGATACGTCTTAATGTATGTCCCTCAGGATTTAATGAATCAAGGAGAGAGAGATTTAAACAACACAACCAACATAAATATATATCTATATTTTCATAGCTATTTGGAGAAATAAGAACATAGTATAGAAGCAAAACTTTATATAGCACAGTAGAATATACTTTGCTTTTTTATGCTCATGAACTTTTTTTTAAACCAGTAATGAACTTGGACAAATAAAGCTTAATAAATTCTAAAATGTAGAAATTTTACAGGCTGTATTCTCTAAGTATAACCCAATAAGACCAACTCTCAGAATTTTAACTATGTGAAAAGAATTCACTACTAAAAATGTCTGTTTCAAAAAGGAAATCAAAACTGAAATTGAATACTATCTACACATTTTTTTGTTTTTAAAGATTTTATTTTTTCCTTTTTTCTCCCCAAAGCCCCCCGGTACATAGTTGTATATTCTTAGTTGTGAGTCCTAGTTGTGGCATGTGGGACACTGCCTCAGCGTGGTTTGATGAGCAGTGCCATGTCCATGCCCAGGATTCGAACCAAGGAAACACTGGGCCGGCTGCAGCGGAGCGCGCGAATTTAACCGCTCTGCCACAGGGCCAGCCCCGACTATCTACACATTTTAAAAAAATGAAAAAAAATCTTCCAACCAAGACTATAGACATAATTAAAGTTGCACACAGAGGAAATTTTGTGTCCTTAAAATATTTATATTAATTAGAAAAGAGAGGACTGAAAATAAAGTAATAGATTACCTAATGATTCAACATCTTCCCATTTCTGGGATAACACAGCTTCATCACAATATTTATTTTTTTATACTGCTTCTTTGGTTTATTAATATATTGTTTAGAATAGCTATATATATTTTATATTAAAAATAGCCAGGGCTGGCCCCATGGCCAAGTGGTTAAGTTCACACGCTCTGCTTCGGGTGGTCCAGGGTTTTGCCAGTTCCAATTCTGGGTGCAGACATGGCATTGCTGTCAGGCCATGATGAGGCGGCGTCCCACATGCCACAGCTAAAAGGACCCACAACGAAAATATACATCTATGTACTTGGGGGATTTGGGGAGAAAAAGCAAAAAAAAATAGCCAATAATTTTTATTTTTATTTTATTTTATTTTTTTATTAAGGTTATAAAAGTTAACATCCTTGTGAAACTACAGTTGTACATTATTATTAGTCATGTTGTAATTACACCACTTCACCCCTAGTGCCCTCCCCCCACCCCCCTTTCCCCTGGCAACCACTGATCAGTTCTCTTTGTCCATACGTTAACTACCACCTGTGAGTGGAGTCATACAGAGTTCGTCTTTCTCTGTCTGGCTTATTTCACGCAACATAATACTCTCAAGGTCTATCCATGTTGTTGTGAATGGGACAACTTTGTCCTTTTTTATGGCTGAGTAGTATTCCATTGTATATATATACCACAACTTCTTTATCCAATCATCAGTTGCTGGGCACTTAGGTTGGTTCCATGACTTGGCTATTGTGAATAATGGTGCAATGAAGATAGGGGTGCATAGAGCTTCTGAAATTGCTGATTTCAGGTTCTTAGGATATATACCCAGTAGTGGGATGGCTGGGTCATAAGGTATTTCTATTCTTAACTTTTTGAGGAATCTCCATACTGTTTTCCATAGTGGCTGCACCAGTTTGCATTCCCACTAACAGTATGTGAGGGCTCCTTTTTCTCCACAGCCTCTCCAACATTTGTGACTCTTGGTTTTGGATATTTTTGCCATTCTAAAAGGTGTAAGGTGATATCTTAGTGTAGTTTTGATTTTCATTTCCCTGATGATTAGTGATGATGAGCACCTTTTCATGTGTCTATTGGCCATCCGTATATCTTCTTTGGAGAAATGTCTGTTCATGTCCCCTGCCCATTTTGTAATTGGGTTATTTGATTTTTCATTGTTGAGTTGTGTGAGTTCTTTATATATTATGGAGATTAACCCTTTGTCAGATAAATAACTTGTGAATATTTTTTCCCAATTAGTGGGCTGTTTTTTTGTTTCAATCCTGTTTTCCCTTGCCTTGAAGAAGCTCTTTAGCCTGATGAAGTCCCATATGTTTATTCTTTCTATTGTTTCCCTCATGTGAAACAGGTTATGGTGTCCAAAAAAATTTTTTTGAAGCTGATGTCAAAGAGTGTGCTGCCGATATTCTCTTCTAGCAGACTTACTGTTTCCGGCCTAATCTTTAGGTCTTTGATCCATTTTGAGTTTATTTTAGTAAATGGTGAAAAAGAATGGTTGATTTTCATTGTTTTACTTGTGGCTGTCCAGTTTTCCCAGCACCATTTGTTGAAGAGACTTTCTTTCCTCCATTGTAGGCCCTCAGCTCCTTTGTCAAAGATTAGCTGTCCATAGATGTGTGGTTTTATTTCTGGGCTTTCAATTCTGTTCCATTGATCTGTGCATCTGTTTTTGTACCAGTACCATGCTGTTTTGATTACTGTGGCTTTGTAGTATGTTTTGAAGTCAGAGATTGTGATGCCTCCAGCTTTGTTCTTCTTTCTCAGGATTGCTTTAGCAATTCGGGGTCTTTTGTTGCCCCATATGAATTTTTGGATTCTTTGTTCGATTTCTGTAAAGAATGACATTGGAATTCTGATTGGGATAGCGTTGAATCTGTAGATTGCTTTAGGTAGTATGGACATTTTAACTATGTTTATTCTTCCAATCCATGTGCATGGAATGTCTTTCCATCTCTTTATGTCGTCGCCAATTTCTTTCAAGAAGGTCTTGTAGTTTTTGTTGTATAGATCTTTCACTTCCTTGGTTAAATTTATCCGAAGGTATTTTATTATTTTTGTTGCAATCGTGAATGGGATTGCGTTCTTGAGATCTTTTTGTGTTAGTTCGTTGTTAGCATATAGAAATGCTACTGATTTATGTATGTTGATTTTATACCCTGCAACTTTGCTGTAGTTGTTGATTGTTTCTAATAGTTTTTGTATGGATTCTTTGGGGTTTTCTATATATAAGATCATGTCGTCTGCAAAGAGCGAGAGTTTTACTTCTCCGTTGCCTATTTGGATTCCTTTTATTTCTTTTTCCTGCCGAATAGCTCTGGCCAACACCTCCAGTACTATGTTGAATAGGAGTGGTGAAAGTGGGCACCCTTGTCTTGTTCCTGTTCTGAGAGGGATGGGTTTCAGTTTTTGTCCATTGAGTATGATGTTGGCTGTGGGTTTGTCATATATGGCCTTTATTATGTTGAGGTACTTTCCTTCTATACCTATTTTATTGAGGCTTTTTATCATAAATGGATGTTGGATCTTGTCGAATGCTTTCTCTGCATCTATTGAGATGATCATGTGGTTTTTGTTTCTCATATTGTTAATGTAGTGAATCACGTTGATTGACTCGCGGATGTTGAACCATCCCTGGGTCCCTGGTATAAATCCCACTTGATCATGGTGTATAATCTTTTTGATATATTGCTGTATTCAGTTTGCCACCAAAATTTTGTTGAGGATTTTTGCATCTATATTCATCAGTGATATTGGCCTGTAATTTTCCTTCTTTGTGTTGTCCTTGTCAGGTTTGGGGATCAGGGTGATGTTGGCTTCATAGAATGTATTAGGGAGTGCTCCATCTTCCTCTGTTTTCTGGAACAGTTTGAGAAGGAAAGGTATTAAATCTTCTTTGAATGTTTGGTAGAATTCTCCAGAGAAGCCGTCTGGTCCTGGACTCTTATTTTTGGAGAGGTTTTTGATTACTGTTTCTATTTCTTTACTTGTGATTGGCCTATTCAGATTCTCTATTTCTTCCTGATTCAGTTTGGGTAGGTTGTATGAGTCTAGGAATTTATCCATTTCTTCTAGGTTGTTCAATTTGTTGGCATATAGTTTTTCATAGTATTCTCTTATGATCCTTTGTATTTCTTCGGTATCTGTTGTGATTTCTTCTCTCTCATTTCTAATTTTATTTACTTGAGACTTCTCTCTTTTTTTTTTAGTGAGTCTGACTAAGGGTTTGTCGATTTTGTTAATTTTTTCAAAGAACCAACTCTTTGTTTCATTGATCCTTTCTACTGTCTTTTTTGTTTCAATATCATTTATTTCTGCTCTAATTCTTATTATTTCCCTCCTTCTACTGACTTTGGGCTTTGTTTGTTCTTCTTTTTCTAATTCCGTTAGGTGTCATTTGAGGTTGTTTATGTAAGATTTTTCTTGCTTGTTGAGGTGAGCCTGTATTGCAATGAATTTCCCTCTTAGGACAGCCTTTGCTGCATCCCAAATAATTTGATACGGTGTGTTTTCATTTTCATTTGTCTCCCAATAATATTTGATTTCTTCTTTAATTTCTTCAATAATCCATTGTTTGTTCAGTAGCATGTTGTTTAGTCTCCACATTTTTGGCCCTTTCCCAGCTTTATTCTTGTAGTTCATTTCTAGTTTCACAGCATTGTGATCAGAAAAGATGCTTGATATTATCTCAATCCTCTTGAACTTATTGATGCTTGCTTTGTTTCCCAAGATATGGTCTATCCTTGAGAATGTTCCATGTGTGCTTGAGAATAATGTGTAACCTGCTGTTTTTGGATGAAGTGTCCTATATATATCTTTTAGGTCCATCTGATCTAATTTTTCATTTAATTCTATAATTTCCTTGTTGATTTTCTGTCTGGATGATCTGTCCATTGGTGTTAATGGGGTGTTGAGGTCCCCTATTATTATTGTATTACTGTTGATGTCTCCTTTTAGTTTTGTTAAGAGTTTCTTCACGAATTTTGGTGCTCCTGTGTTAGGTGTGTATATATTTATGACTGTTATGTCATCCTGGTGGAGTGTCCATTTTATCATTATATACTGCCCCTCTTTGTCTTTCATTACCTGTTTTGCTTTGAAGTCTACTTTGTCTGATATAAGTATGGCAACACCTGCTTTCTTTTGTTAATTATTGGCTTGGAGTATTGTCTTCCACCCCTTCACTCTGAGTCTGTGTTTGTCTTTGGGGCTGAGGTGTGTTTCCTGGAGGCAGCATATTGTTGGATCTTGTTGTTTGATCCATCCTGCCACTCTGTGTCTTTTGATTGGAGAGTTCAATCCATTCACGTTTAGTGTGATTATTGAAACGTGGGGGCCTACTGTTGCAATTTTATTACCTGCTTTCCGGTTCTTTTGCATTTTGTCCTGATGGAGAGCTGTTACTTTGTATTATTCCTTCTGCTTATCTCCTTTGTTCTGGATTTTGTAACCCCTTTCCTTTTTTTGATTGTTCAGGAATGAGTTTCTTCCTGAGCACTTCTTGAAGAGGAGGTTTTGTGGTGATGAACTCCCTTAACTTTTGTTTATCTGGGAAAGTTTTTATTTCTCCATCGTATTTGAAGGATATTTTTGCTGGGTAGAGTATTCTTGGCTGCAAGTTTTTGTCCTTCAGAGTTTTGAATATTTCTTTCCAATCTCTTCTAGCCTGTAAGGTCTCTCCTGAGAAATCTGCTGATAGCCTTATGGGGTTTCCTTTGTAAGTTATTTTCTTCTGCCTGGCTGCCCTTAGTATTTTCTCTTTGTCATTGACTTTTGCTAGTTTCACTACTATATGTCTTGGAGTTGGTCTTCTTGCGTTAATAAAGCTTGGGGATCTATTGGCTTCTGTGACATGAAGTTCCATCTCTCTTCCCAAGTTTGGAAAGTTCTCAGCTATTATTTCTTTGAACAGGCCTTCTGCCCCCTTCTCCTTCTCTTCTCCCTCTGGTATACCTATAATCCTGATGTTGCATCTCCTAATTGAGTCGGATAATTCTCGGAGAGTTTCTTCATTCCTTTTTAGTCTTAATTCTCTCTCCTCCTCTGCCTGCAGCATTTCTATATTCCTGTCCTCCAAATTGCTAATTCTGTCCTCCATATTATCGACCCTACTGCTCAGAGAGTCCAGATTTTTCTTAATCTCCTCCATTGTGTTCTTCATCGCCAGTATTTCTAACTGGTTCTTCTTTATGGTGTCAAGCTCTTTTGTGACATAGCTCCTGAACTCGTTGAGTTGTCTATCTGAATTCTCTTTTAGGTCGTTGAGTGTTTTCATAATGGCAGTTTTGAAATCATCATCATTTAGGTTGTAGATTTCATTGTCTTTGGGATTGTTTTCTGGATGCTTATCATTTTCCTTCTGTTCTGGAGATTTAATATATTTTTTTCATACTGCTTGATGGTCTGGGTTTGTGCCTCTGCATAGAGATAGAGTTTAGTCGCTGCTTCCACTTGTTGCGACTGGTATGTGTGGGGGGGCAGCTGTTTAGAATGCCCCAACCAGGAACCCTGTTAGCTGTTACTGACTGGATCTGGACCCCTCCTTGTAGTCACAGTGGTCCTGTGGGGTCCCTTGTCAGTTGTGGGGGCTATCGCAAGGGGGCCTTAGGCTGCTGGTGCCTACTGCTGCAGCCCACCTAGACGTGCTCCCTCCTTGTGGTCTGTAGCAGTGTTGTGGGCTTTCCCATCAGCCAAGAGCAGGATCACCTATAATCTCCGATTTGTCCCTAACAGAGCTCACCAGATCACACTTGTCCACTATAAGTCCCAGCAGAGCTATGGGTATCTTCTGCAGTCTGTCATTAGCTCACTTAGCTGTGCAGCTTTCGCCCCAGGGCCTTCCCGCCTTGTGATTGCCAGTCAGGACCTCTCCACTAGTGCTGTGCAGAGGCTTTCACTGAGGCTGCTGTAAGAACCTGGAGTTCTCCCTTGGGCTATGTAGTCATTTCACTGGAGCTCTACTCTGCCCCACTTTACTCTCATGGGATCTCTGGGAGCCCCTTGCCTCGTCTGGGGCACAGCCAGAGTCCATAGGCCTGGCGGTGCCTTGTAAGCTGCTGCCTTGTGGGGAATTCTGCTCTAGGGAGCTTCCTGGTGTTCCGGATGCTGTGTGGGGCCTCCCTGCCAATGGTGAGCAGAGGCCCTCCCTGCTGGGAGGGTGTGGGACCCTGGAGCAACCCCGCAGGCCACAGAGCTGGGTGTTGGAGCTCCACCCAGTCCCCAGGCACATCCACGGGAAGTCCGGGCACCCCCTGTACTGACCCGTGTGCAGGAGACCGTGAGCCCAGCAGCAGCTTGCGGCCTGGACCTGCCCTGGGGGATCCGCCCACCGGGAGCTTTCCTTTTTCCTGGATTCTGGGCGTGGCCTCTCTGCTAATGGTGAGCAGAGGCTTTCCCTGACGGGGAGATGCGGGACCCCAGTGCCTTCCCCCACGCTGCAGAGCCAGGTGCTGGAGCTCCAACCGTGTCCCCAAGCATGTCTATGGGAAGTCTGGGACCCCCTGCACCGAGCCCTGTGCTGGTGACCGTGAGCCCAGTGGCAGCTTGCAGTCTGGTGCCATGCCGGGCCCGCCAGGAGCTTCTCTTTGTTCTGGCTTCTGGGTGGGGCCTCCCTGCTAATGGGGAGCGGAAGCCTTCCCTGCCGGTGGGTGTGGGGCCCTGAGGATTTCCCCCTGGGCCTAGGTGCGATCCCGGGGGGCTTGGGTAGCGGTGTTGTCACCTGTTTCCACTGTCACTCCTCTGGTGAGTGCACACTCCTGTCCTTGATGTCTGGCGATGCTGTGGTGGAGTCCGTTGGAAGAGAGCCTCCTGCAGGAACTAGGCTGTCCGGGGGTCGGGGGTCGGGGGTCGGAGAGCTTTCACCTATTTCTACCTCCTCTCGGGGGGGAAGTCTGTCTGCGTTCCGATGTGTAGTAGCACGAGACTTTTAGACGTCTTGAGATGCTATCTGGATATCCTTTGTTAATCGGTGAATGTCCAATTAGTTGTAGATTCGACGGGGGAGAGACAAAGAAGACCTCTCACTCTGCCATCTTGGTCCTGCCTCCAATAATTTTTATTTTTATAGTATCTGTCACATTTTGATATCAGATTTATACTTGTCTCATAAAATAAGTTGGGTTTTATTCTTTCTTTTTTCCCTGAAAGAGTTTGTTTAACTTTTCTATTGTTATTTTTATTATTACACCTATGACAACTATTTCTGTTAAGTACAATGTTTAGCAGCACTTGACTAAAAATAAAACGATCTAGGCTTGATGCTGTCTTTGTGGGAAAGAATATCAACTACTGATTCAATTTCTCACATAATAAAATGATTTTTGTTTCTTCCTGAATCAGTTTGGTATTTTATATTTTTCTAGGAATGTGTGCATTTCATCTAAGTTTTCAAATGTGTTGATATGAAGTTATTCATAATATGCTTTTATCTTTTAAATCTATGTTCCATTTATAGCTCTATCTCCATTTTTATTATTAATATTGTTTGTTATACCTTCTTTTTTTGTTGATTAATTTTGACAGAGATTTTCTTTTCTTTTTTTTTTTGAGGAAGATTAACCCTGAGCTAACTACTGCCAATCCTCCTCTTTTTGCTGAGGAAGACCTGGCCCTGAGCTAAGATTCATGCCCATCTTCCTCTTCTTTATATGTGGGACGCCTACGACAGCATGGTTTTTGCCGAGTGGTGCCGTGTCCGCACTCAGGATCCAAACTGGTGGACCCCGGGCTGCCAAAGCGGAACGTGTGCACTTAACCACTGCACCACCGGGCTGGGCCCCACAGAGATTTTCTTAAAACTAGACTTTTTTAAAGCACCAACTTTGATTTTGTTGATACTTTCTATTACATATTTGTATTTTATTTTATTTCTAATCTTATTTTATTATTTCATTTCTTCTACTTCATTTGGATTTTTTCTGTTTTTCTCTCTCTAACTTCTTCTGCCACTTATTTTTCTTTTATTATAAGCAATAATGGGTATAATTTTCTTTGTGAGCATCACCTTAGCTGTAGCTGCAGCTACAGCCCACAGTATTTTTTTTTAAACATTTTTCCATATTTGCACTCTCTCTCCCTGCCCTCCACACATACTTATATATATCTACACATACACAACCAGCAATTCCTTAGGGCTCAGCCACAAAATGTGCAAATACCTCATAACATCAGTAAAAGAAAACTTTCTTAGTTTTGTATTGACATTGGTCAAATTGCTAAGAGTGCCTCCAAAAGCCTGTTTAAATTGGAGTTTAGGGTATATGTCCTTTGTATAAGCTCATACCACTTTATAATGATTTTATAGTGACAAAAGATTTTGTTTGCTTGCCCTGGTTTTAGTTTTGCTGTTGAAATTGATATATTGTTTTACTAATTTGGATTTTAGATCACTTTCTGATTTCATAAAAGAATATTCCACAACAACATTCAACATTCATATCTTCTTTGCTTTACATTTCCTCTAATAGCAGCCTAGAGTGAATATTCAAACAGTGGAAAAACCAATGACCATTACTGGGTAATATTTTAAAAAAAAGTAACATTCCCATTTCTCAGCAAGATTAACAGCACTTCACAGAATCACATGTCAACATTGCCAATTTAATGACTTATTTGCTACCAAGCTTCTTTTTTAGAATACTACTCAAAGGATTTGTATAGAGTATATAATGCATATAAATTTTTTAACCCTAATTTTATTTGCAAGAATGACCCATTTTTGTCAGCAGACAGGGCCACAGAGGCACACTTACAACATGGTAGTAGTTAATAAGACTGGCTAATTAGATTGTGGCGACTTCTCTCCTCCAGACTCCAGGCGCCTGCTGGTGTTTCCCGACCTTGCTTTCTACTGGACGTTGGTGGAGTCCTTGGAACTAGTAATGTCCCTGGGTTGATTAAACTCTAAGCCTCACAGCAGAATTACGCTTTTCCCAATTTTCTCAATTTCTCAACCGATTTTCTTAGGATTTGAGATTTGGAAAAACATGCACGTCTCCCTGGAAACACTGCAAAGTAGTTCTCACATGGAGACACTACCTTTGTGGTTCCCACACTGTGCATTCTGTCTCTTCTCTGTCTCTGACCTTCCTCCTGGGATCATTATTTCTTTGCCTTGGGGCATCTTTTACAGGTTTCTGTAGTGAGAGGCTGCAGGTAATGAAATGTCTTTATTTATTCTCGTTCTTGAAAGATATATTAATGAGTATTCAATTCTGGCTTGATAGCTACTTTCTCTCATCACTTTAAGGCTATTATTACTCTGTCTTTGAACTTGCGTTGCTATCGCTGGGAAATCAACTCCTCTTAGTGTTGACGTCACTCAGCCGAGAGTAACCGGCCCTGCCTTAGACGGAGTGGGGTATGTAACACAGTTGTAGCTGATTAAAAGAATTACTGTTGACCTTCGTTCAGGTCCCAGGAAAATAAGTAAAATCTCTGTGTCTCTGACTTTTATCTCATGGTAAAAAGCTAATTGTAGGGGCCCCAAAGTTTGAACTCACCATTATACACAAAATTCAAAGAATGTTGTTATTTAAAGAAATAGAACTAGGAAATGTTAGATTCAGATGCTTATAAAAATTTCTATTATATTGCTTTTTTTCTATAACGATAGGTACTCATTTACATATGTCAGCGAAGGGTTTTTTTTTTTTTTTTTTAAGATCGGTACCTGAACTAACATCTGTTGACAATCTTTTTTTTCTTCCTTCTTTTTCCCAAAGCCCTCCAGCACATAGTTATATATTCAAGTTGTAGGTCCCTCTGGTTGTGCTATGTGGGGCACCACTTCAGCATGGCTTGATGAGCAGTGCCATGTCCCCACCCAGGATGCAAACATAGAAACCCTGAGCTGCTAAGGGGAGCGCGTGAACTTGACCACTCTGCCATGGGCCAGCCCAAGAAGGGTTTTTATTCACCTTCATTTTAAATCCCTGTGTTCTTTATTTCTTTAGTCAGAGTGAATAAAAAAAGAAAAACTGGAATAAATATTCTATTAAAATCAGAGAAAATATATAGCAAATGTCCTTAAATTTTCATGTAAATTATTATAAAAATGTGGATTCAAAGTCTGCTTGATTTACTATGATACTGTGGCATAATAGTTAGGTCTAGCAATAACTCCAAGACTTGAATTCAATTATCAAAATATAAGTTGACCAACAAGCTAATACAACTTAACCTTGTCAAAGCAATTTCTCTAAGTTTAAATTAAATATCTACCATCTCACTGCTTTAGTCAATTAGCAAAGACTACATTTTAGATGAAGCATTCATTAAATTGTAAATTAATGACATTTCCTACATTGGTACAGCATATATTAATCTTACTGTAACCCTGTTACATTTCAAAGTAAATCGCTGCTTTCTAGAAGATACATTTTTTATATGTGTTAGCATTTGACATTCTGTAAAATGTCATTACTCTATGCTATATTTTTCACACTTGCTAGGAAAGTATTTATCTCTTCTGGTTAAGGGTGAAAATTTTGTTTTATTTCACCATCTATTCATTTTTGAGAAGAATTACATTTTGTGTGTGTGTCAAGGTTAATATTTATTTGCAGGATTGGCCCAGTACCTAAAATGAAAAATATTGGTATGATAAGTGTTTTCTCTTTTTAAGATATGGATGATTTTGATCTGTAGAAGTAACAATAATCTTTATTATTGCTTATAGGACTATGGGAAGAGAATCAAGTTATTGTTCTGAGATTATGAAATGGAGTGTAGTAGTGTAATTAATTTATTATGCTCAGACACACACATTCATTTTTAAAATAAGCATCAAGAACTTCTCTTGTCTCAGGTACTGCATTAGGTACTGGGGAGATATAACAGTCAATAAGAGAGAGAATCCCTGCCCTTATGAAGTTTGTAGTCTATCGAGAAAGGCAGGTAATGAAGAAGTATTAACTATTATACTTAGTACAGGTATATATTCTAGAACTGGTACTAGAGTTTCTAAATAATCTCATGTTCTACAAAATCACTTAATAAAACAGGACTATATTGGGATAAGCTACGTTATGATGAGTTAACGACAACAACAAAAGATTCTTAGTGACAAAACAACAAATTTGTATTTCTCACTAAAGCTAGATATTCAAAGTTGTTTGGCAAAGGGCATCTGTTCATCGTACTCAGATGAAGCCAACACCCCATCTTATAATGCTGACATTTCAACTGGGGTTATTTAAGGTCCAACTTAGTAGAGGAAGAGAGAACTAGAAATTCTTGCACTGACAATTAAATGCTTCTGTCCCAGTGACATATGTCATTTCAACTCACATTTCGCATGGCCACCCTAATTTCAAGGTGATGGAAAAGTGCAGTCCTCTAGGAACCCAGAAGTAAAAGAGAATGGAACATTAGCGAACAGTGGTAGTGTTTCCCATAGACCACAAATCTGATCACCAAATTTTCAGTTCATTCTTCTTTCTACCCACGTTACATGCTCAACCCTCAACAGGTGAGATCATTTCAAATTCTCATTTAATCATGGCGTTAAGATAAAAGTCCAGGATCTCTGAATGGTGCAAAGTATTCTTCATATCAAAGCATACTGTGTAGTGGTTATCAGTTTTAGATGTGCTTACTGTTAATCCAAAAAACTCTGACATAAAAACACAAGTTATTTCCCCCCTTCCCACGCCACATGCTCAGTATATAATGGTAAGACAAGGATAAGATTCCAGCCATAAACAACCCCAATGGTGATGAGAAAATATGGAAGGCACTCAGGAGTCAGCAGTTCATACCTTTTCTGAAATCCCATATGCAGATATGGTGAGGGCCATATACTCTGAGAGTGAAGACTGCTCCTTAGGTAGGTCCTGAAAATACTTTTAGGAGGAGATCCCTTGCTCACTGTTCTCCATAGCCTTCGGCCCTGTCCTTCTGGAGGGTGTTCTTTTTCTATTATACTGCTTAGCCAAATCTGAAATGGGCACTGGGGAATGTGCTGTTACTGGGGACTTTGTAATAGTTAATCAGATCACTTCCTGTGTGTGGGCATCTGGGTGACCAAGATTCATTTTAGGTCTCAAACAGTCATGGGCTCCTGGTTCTTTTATCAGTACAGCTCTCTCAAACATTTAATAGGATTCCTATCTGTTTGATTCTAGCAATCTCTATCTGCTCATAGCCACAACCTTCATTCTTTTTAGGGCAAGGTTTCTACATGGATGAAATTGATCAACCACACATCTCTCTCTGCTTATTGACTTAATGGAAGGCACCTTGAGTCTATTGGTCACCCAGATGCCCACACACAGGAAGTGATCTGATTAACTATTACAAAGTCCCCAGTAACAGCACATTCCCCAGTGCCCATTTCAGATTTGGCTAAGCAGTATAATAGAAAAAGAACACCCTCCAGAAGGACATGAAGACAAGAAAATCAAGATTCTCAAAAATATAAACTTCATGATATCAAGGAAACAAAAAAATTACTCAATATAAAAAAATCAGGAAAATGACACCCATAATTAGAAGAAATATCAGTCAAAAGAAACAGAATGCAGACAGGACATCAGAATCATGGCAGAGTGGGTTGTTCCCTTTGTCTCTCCCCTCTAAGTTACAACCAGTAGGACATCCATAGACAAACAAAGGATCCTTTTCACAGTACACCAGGAAACCTGAGAAATTCATACATCTATACACCTGAAGGTGAGTGGGCTGAACCATGTGGAGATGGCAGAATCAGAGGAACCATTGTGGTGGTTCCTGAGACTGGATGCTCTGGGAACCACAGCAATGCCCATGACCAGAGGCTCCAGGAACTGTAGCAACAGCTACAAATGGAGGTTCCAGGAACCATGGTGGCACCCTCTCCCAGCAGCAGTGGCAGTGCCTGAAACCCTGGTCCTCCTGGCAGTGGGGGCTGCATCTAAGACTGGTGCCCCTAGCAGTGGTGGCAGTGCCCATGACCTGAGGTTCTAGGAACTGTGGTGGTGTTCAAGACCACAGGATCCAGGAACTGGAGTGGTGCTTGCAACCCAGCCCCCGCTTTCCCCTAGCACTGGTGGCAGCATGTGTGACCTGAGGCTCCAGGAACCATGGTGGTGCCTGAGACCAGAGGCTCCTTGAACCACAAGTGGCACCTGTGACCCAGGTAACCCTGAACCCCCACGTTCAGTGGCAGCTGTGCCTGTGACCCTGGCTCACCCAGCAGTAGCAGCAACACCCACGAACACAGTGCTCCTGGTAGCAGTGGTGCTAGCACACCCAGAAAACCCAGTAGCAGCAGTGGAGGCAGCACATGTTACTCCAACCCCCTTGCCATAGCAGCATCTGAGGCCACAGGAAATCAGGCAGCAGAAATGGTGGAGCCTGTGACCCCAGTCTCCCCAGCCTCACTTGTGCCTGCCACCCCAGCCTTCCCACCCATGGTGGTGGTGGCAGTTGAGAGCCCAACAATCCTGGATGCAATACACTTGCCTGCAACCCCAGCTCCTGGACCACCCTCCCCTTCCTCCTGTGGTGGTGGTGAACCCATGACCCAGGTGACCCTGGAAGCAGCAGAGGTGATCACCAGCCTGGGGACCCTGGTGGCAACACCCCCAACCACAACAGCACTGGCAGCAACAAGGCACCAGTGACTTTGGAGGTACAAGCAATGACAACAAGGGCACCAACAGCACCTCTGGCGGAAGCAGTGGATAGTGGAAAGCACTGGATCTCAAATATAACCGGAGGAAGCTCAGAATCAAAGTAAATGAAGCCTTACCTAAATAAGAAATGTGTTTGCTACTACAAATGTGCCAGCAGAGGCAGAGTAACATAGTATCACAAGAAGAAAATGACAGTTCTCTAGAAACAAAACTTGAAGTCACAGAAGATTGTGATCTAACTGATAGAGAATTCAATATTGCTGTCTTGAAGAAACTCAGTGAGCTGCAAGAAAACTCAGAAAGACAGTTCAACAAGCTCAGGAATAAAATTAATAAACAGAAGGAGTACTTCACCAAAGAGACTGCAACTAAAAAAGAACCAAATAGAAATTCCGGAGTTGAAGAACTCAATAAATGAGATGAAGAATACAGTAGAAAGCTTTGGAAATAGAGCAGACCATATGGAAGAGAGAACTAGTGAGCTCAAAGATAGAAATCTAGAAATGACTCAGGTGAAAGAGGAGAGAGAACTAAGATTTAATAAAAAATGAAGAAACTATACAAGAAATATGTGACTCCATTAGAAAAAGCAAGGTAAAGGATAATGGGTATCCCAGAAGGAGAAGAGAGGGAGAAGGGAGCAGAGAGCTTATTTAAAGAAATAGTACCCGAGAGCTTCCCAAGCCTGGGGAAAGGATTGGATATACAAGGACGTACAGCTAATAGAACATCTAATTATCTCAATGCAAAAAGACCTTATCCAAGATATATTGTATTAAAACAGTCAAAGTCAATGACAAAGAAAGAATTTTAAAGACAGCCAGGGAAAAAGATAGTAACCTACAAAGGAACCCCCATTAGACTATCAGCAGGTTTCTCAGCAGAAACTCTATAGGCCAGGAGAGAGTGGAATGATATATTCAAAATATTGAAAGATAAAAACTGCCAGCCAAGAATACTCCATCCACTAAAGTTATCCTGAAGGTATGAAAGAGAAATAGAACCTTTCCCAGACAAATGAAAGCTGAGGGAGTTTACTAAATCTAGACCTGTCCTACAAGAAATGCTGAAAGGAGCTCTTCTGCTAGAAATGAAAAGGCAAATGCATACAAAACTTTGAGTAAGGTGATAAATAGGCAGAACCAGAAAATTGCAAAGCTATTACAGAATAGGGCGTTAAACACTTAATTATAGCATAAAGACTAAAGGGAAAAAAAAGCATTAAAAATAACTAAAGCGACTTTAATATGGTAGTTGATTCACAGCATAAAAAGGGATAATTTGTGACAGCAAAAATATAAAAAAGGGAGGAAGAAAAGGATGGAACCTGTATAGGAAAATGAAGATAAGACACTATCAGCAGACACTATCAGCCTTAAATGACACATTAGACTAGATAGACTTAATAGATATTTGCAGAACATTCCATCCAAAAACAGCAGAATAAACATTCTTCTCAACTGCACGTGAAACAACTCAAGGGTAGACTATATGTTGGAACAGAAAACAAGTCTCAATAAATTTAAGAAGATTGAAATCATATCAAGCATCTTTTCTGACCACAACAATATGAAACTAGAAATCAACTATAAGAAGAAAACCAGAAAAATCACAAATAAGTGGAGATTAAGCAACATTCTACTAAACAACTATTGGGTCAAAAGAAATCAAAGGAGAAGTAAAAAAAATAAATGAAGGCAAATGAAAATACAGCATGCCAAAATCTATGAGATGCAGCAAAAGTGGTACTAGGAGGGAAGTTTATAGTAATAAAGACCTACCTCAAAACACAAGAAAAATCTCAAATAAACAATCTAATCTTACACCTAAAGGAACTACAAAGAGAAGAACAAGTGAATTCCAAAGTCAGCTGAAGGAAGGAAATAACAAAAATCAGACTGGAAATAAATGAAATTGAGACTAAAAAGACAATAGAAAAGATCAATGAAACTAAGAGCTGGTTTTTTGAAAACATCAACAAAATTTACAAACCTTTAACTAGACTCACTGAGAAAAAAGAAAGGTCAAATAAGTAAAATCAGAAATGAAAGAGGAGAAGTTACAATAGATACCACAGAAATACAAAAAATTATAAAAGACAAAAAATTAAAAAACACCTATATGTCAAAAAATTAGAAAATATAGAAGAAATAAATTCTTAGAATTATACAATCTTCCAAGACTAAACTTTGAAGAAATAGAAAATCTGAATAGATTGAAAACTAGTAAGGAGATTAAAACATTAATAAACATCCTCTCAAAAAGCAAAAGTCTGGACCAGATAGCTTCACTAGTGAGTTCTACCAAATATTTAAGGAAGATTTAATACCTATCCTTCTCAAACTCTTCCAAAAAATTGAAGAGGAGGGGCTGGCCCCGTGGCCGAGTGGTTAAGTTCCCGCGCTCCACTGCAGGCGGCCCAGTGTTTCGTTGGTTCGAATCCTGGGCGCGGACATGGCACTGCTCATCAGACCACGCTGAGGCAGCGTCCCACATGCCACAACTAGAAGAACCCACAACGAATAATACACAACTATGTACCAGGGGGCTTTGGGGAGAAAAAGGAAAAAATAAAATCTTTAAAAAAAAAAAAAATTGAAGAGGAGGAAATAATTCCTAACTCATTTTATGAAGTCAATATTACCCTGATACCAAAACCAGACAAGGACAACACTAAAAAAGAAAATCATGGACCCATATCTCTGATGAACATAGATGCAAAAATTTTTAACAAAATATTAGTAAACTGAATACAACAACAGCTTAAAAGGATCATATGCCATGATCAAATGGAATTTATTCCAGGGATACAGGGATGGTCAATATCCACCAATCCATCAAGGTGACAAACTAAAAGATCAAAATCACATGATCCTCTCAATATCCGTCTCAATATCCATCTCAATAGATGCAGAAAAAGCACTTGACAAGATTCAACATCCAATTGTGATAAAAACTCTCAATAAAATGAGTATAGAAGGAAAGTACCTCAACAAAAAAGGGCCATATATGACAAACCCACAGCTAACATCATACTCAATGGTGAAAAGCTGAAAGTTTTTCCTGTAAGATTAGGAACAAGACAAAGATGTGCACTCTCGCCACTTTTATTCCACAAGGTACTTGAAGTCCTAGTCACAGCAATTAGGCAAAACAAGTAGCAAAAGGCATCAAAATGGAAAGGGAGAAGTAAAGATTTCACTATTTGTGGAAGAGATTTTATATCTAGAAAACCCTACAGAATCCACCAAAAAACTATTAGAAATAATAAATGAATACAGTAAAGTTGTAGGGTACAAAGTCAACATACAAAAACCTGTCGCATTTCTATAAACTAACAATGAACTATCAGAAAAAGAAATTAAGAAAACAATTCCATTTACAATTGCATCAAAAAAGAATAAAATACCTTGTGATAAATGTAACCAAAGATGTAAAAGACCTGTACAATGAAAACTGTAAGACATTACTGAAAGAAATCGAAATTGAAAAATACCCATGGCATTTTTCACAGAAACAGAACAAAATATCCTAAAATTTGTATGGAACCACAAAGGACCCTGAATAGCCAAAGCAATCCTGAGAAAAAAGAGCAAAGCCAGAAGTATCACACTCCCTAATTTCAAACCATACTACAAAGCTATAATAACCAAAACAATATGGTATTGGCAGAAAAACAGACACACAGATGAATGGAACAGAATTGAGAGCCCAGAAATAATCCCCCACATATATGGACAATTAATTTATGATGAAGGAGCCAAGAACATACAATGGAGAAAGGAAAGTCTCTTCAATAAACAGTGTTGAGAAAACTGGACAGCCACATACAAAAGGATGAAATTAGACCACTATCTTACCCCATGCACAAAAATTAAACCAAAATGGGATTAAAGACTTAAGTATGAAAACATAAAACTCCTAGAAGAAAACATAGACAGTACAATTTTTGACATCGCTCTTAGCAATGTCTTCTTGGATCTGTCTCCTCAGGAAAGGTAAACAAAAGCAAAAATAAACAAAACTTCAAACTAAAACGAAAACTAACTAAAACATGAAACTAACAAGCTTCTGCACAGCAAAGAAAACCATCAACAAAATGAAAGACAACCTACTGAATGGGAGAAGATATTAGCAAATAATATATCTGATAAGGAGTTAATATCCAAAATATATAAAGAACTCATACAACTCAATGACTAGAAAACACAAACAACCTGATTAAAAAATAGACAGAAGATCTGAATAAACATTTTTTCCAAAGAAGATGTACAGATGGCCAACAGGCACATGAAAAGGTGTTCAACATCACTAATTATTAGGGAAATGCAAACCAAAACCACAATGAGACATCACCTCATACTTGTCAGAATGGTTATTATCAAAAAGACAAGAATTTACAAGTGTTGGAGAGGATGTGAAGAAAAGGGAACCCTCATACACTGTTGATAAGAATGCAAACTCATGCAGACATTATGGAAAAATGTATGGAGATTCCTCAAAAAATTAAGAATAGAACTACCATATGATCCAGCTATTCCACTGCTGGATATTATGCAAAGAATATGAAAACACTAATTTGTAAAGATATACTCACCCCTATGTTCATTGCAGCATTATTTACAACAGCCAAGATATGGAAATAACCTAAGTGCCATCAATGGATAAATGGATAAAGAAAATGAAGAATACCACTCAGCTATAAAGAAAGATGAAATCTTGCTATTTGAGACAACATGAATGGCCCTTGAGTGTAATATGCTAACTAAGTCAGGCTGAGAAAGACAAATACTGTATGATTTCACTTGTGTGTGGAATATAAAAAGCGAAAGAAAACAAAACAAAGCAGACAACAAATTGGTGGTTACCAGAGGGGAAGGGAGTGGATGGAGGGCAAAATGGGTAAAGGGGGTCAATTTTATGCTGATGATGGAGATTGGACATTTGTTGGTGAGCTAGTTGTAGTATATACAGATGTTGAATTAGAATGTTGGACACCTGAAACCTATATAATGTTATAAACCAATGTTACTTCCAGAAAAAGGAAGAAAGAAAGGGACCCACTAGCCAATAAAACTCAATAGGGAAAATGTAGTCTTTTGGACAAACCATGCTGGCATTATTAGATTTCTGTAAGGAAATAAATAAATTTTGTCTTTACCTCATGCCATACATAAAAATTAACTTGAAATAGATAATTCACCTAAACATAAATGCTAAAGCTATAAATCTTCTAGAAGAATATACGGGCATCCTTGTTTTATTCTGCCTTGCTTTATTGTGCTTCAGATACTGTGTTTTTTACAAATTGAGGGTTTGTGGCAACCCTGCATTGAGCAGGTTTATTGGTGCCATTTTTCCAAGAGCATTTGCTCACTTTGTGTCTCTGTGTCACATTTTGGTAATTCTCACAATATTTCAAACTTTTAAATTATTATTGTATTTGTTATGGTGATCTGTGATCAGTGATCTTTTTTTTTTTTTTTTTTTTAAAGATTTTATTTTTTCCTTTTTCTCCCCAAAGCGCCCCGGTACATAGCTGTGTATTCTTCGTTGTGGGTTCTTCTAGTTGTGGCATGTGGGACGCTGCCTCAGCGTGGTCTAATGAGCAGTGCCATGTCCGCGCCCAGGATTCGAACTAACGACACACTGGGCCGCCTGCAGCGGAGCGCGCGAACTTAACCACTCGGCCACGGGGCCAGCCCCATGTGATCAGTGATCTTTGATGTTACTATTGTAATTGTTTTGGGCACCACAAACCACGCCCATATAAGATGGCAAACTTAATCGATAAATGTGTGTGTTCTGACTGCTCCACCAACAGCCGTTCTTGGCTCTCTCCCTCTTCTTGGGCCTCCCTATTCCCTGAAATATAGCACTATTGAAATTAGGCCAATTAATAATTATACAATGGTCTCTAAGTGTTCAAGTGAAAGGAAGAGTCGAATGTCTCTCACTTTAAATCAGAAGCTAGAAATGATTAAACTTAGGGAGGATGGCATGTCAAAAGCCAAGATAGGTTGAAAGCTAAGCCTCTTGTGCCAGTTAGCAAAGTTCTAAATACAAAGGAAAAGTTCTTGAAGGAAATTAAAAGTGCTACTCCAGTGAACACACAAATGATAAGAAAGTGAAACAGCCTTATTGCTGACATGGAGAAAGTTTTAGTGGTCTGGATAGAAGATCAAACCAGCCACAGCATTCCCTTAAGCCAAAGCCTAATCCAGAGCAAAGCCCTAACTTTCTTCAATTCTATGAAGGTTGAGAGAAATGAGGAAGCTGCGGAAGTAAAGTTTGAAGCTGGCAGAGATTGGTTCATGAGGTTTAAGGAAAGAAGCCGTCTCCATAACATAAAAGTGCAAAGTGAAGTGGCAAGTGCTGATGTAGAAGCTGCAGCAAGTTATCCAGAGATCTAGCTAAGATAATTAATGAAGGGGCTACACTAAACAACAGATTTTCTATGTAGATGAAACAGCCTTCTATTGGAATAGGTGCCGTCTAGGACTTTCATAGCTAGAGAGGAGAAGTCAATGTCTGGCTTCAAAGCTTCAAAGGACAGGCTGACTCTCTTGTTAAGGGCCAATGTAGCTGATGACTTTAAGTTGAAGCCAATGCTCATTTATTATTCTGAAAATCCTAGGTCCCTTAAGAATTATGCTAAATCTACTCTGTCTGTGCTCTATAAATGGAACAACAAAGCTGGTATGACAGTACATCTGTTTACAACATGGTTTACTGAACATTTTAAGCCTGTTGAGACCTATTGCTCAGAAAAAAAAAGATCTTTTCTAAATATTACTGCTCATTGACAATGAACCTAGTCACTCAAGAGTTCTGATGGAGGTGTACAATGAGATTAATGTGGTTCTCATGCATGCTAACACATCATCTGTTTTGCAGCCCAGGGATGAAGGAGCAATTTTGACTTTCAACTTTTATTTAAGAAATACATTTTTTAAGACTGTAGCTGTCATAGATAGTGATTCCTCTGATGGATCTGGACAAAGTAAATTGAGCACCTTCTGGAAAGGATTCATCATTCTTGACGCCATTAAGAACATTTGTGATTCATGGGATAAGGTCAAAATATCAATATTAACAGGAGTTTGGAAGACGTTGATTCCAACCCTCATGGATGACTTTGAGGGGTTCAAGACTTGAGTGGTGGAAGTAACTGCATATGTGGTGGAAATAGCAAGAGAACTAGAATTAGAAGTAGAGCCTGAAGATGTGACTGAATTGCTGCACTCTTGTGATAAAACTTCAACGGGTGAGGAGTTGCCGCTTATGGATGAGCAAAGAAAGTGGTTTCTTGAGGTGGAATCTACTCCTGGTGAAGATGCTGTGAAGATTGTTGACATGACAACATAAGACTTAGAATATTACATAAACTTAGTTGATAAAGTACTGGCAGGGTTTGAGAAGATTGACGCCAATTTTGAAAGAAATTCTGCTATGGGTAAAATGCTATCAAACAGCATCGCATGCTACAGAGAAATCGTTTGTGAAAGGAATATTCAATTGATGTGGCACACTTCACTGTTGTCTTATTTTAAGAAATTGCCACAACCACCTGAGCCTTCAGCAACCAGTACCCTGATCACTCAGCAGTAATCAACATTGAGGCTCTCTACCAGAAAAAAGATTATGACTTGCTAAAGACTCAGATGATGGTTAGCATTTTTTTTAGCTATAAAGTATTTTTTTTTTCCTGAGGAAGATTAGCCCTCAGCTAATATCTGTTGCTAATCTTCCTCTTTTTTTCTTTGAGGAAGATTAACTCTGAGCTAAAAATCTGTGCCAATCTTCTACCACTTTATATGTGGGTTGCTGCCACAGCATGCCTCATGAGTGGTGTAGGTCAGTGCACAGGATCTGAGCCTGCAAGCCTGGTTCACTGAAGTGGAGCACACTGAACTTAACCACTACGCCATGGGGCTGGCCCATAAAGTATTTTTAAATTAAGGTATGTACATGGTTTTTTTAGACATAATGTTATTATACACTTAAGAGACTACAGTAGTGTAAACATAAATTGCATATGCCCCAGGAAACCAAAAAATTCATATGACTTGCTTTTTTGCAATATTTGCTGTATTGCAGTGGTCTGGAACCAAACTCACAATATCTCTAAGGTATGCCTGTATAGGTAAAATCTTTACAACCTTGGGATAAGCGAAGTTTTCTTTATAAACACCAAAAGTACAAGCCAAAAAAATCACTGATACATTGGACTTTAGCGTTATTAAAACAGCCACTCTTTAAAAGACATCATTAAAAAACTGAAAATAGAACAGATTGAATGAAAACATCTAATACGTATATAAAGTACATGTAAGAGTCCTTTATATATTCTAAACACATAAAGAACTCTTACAACTCATAATAAGAAAATAGGCCAATGTAACACGAGCCAAAGATTTGAACAGACACTTCACAAAAGAGTATATACAGATGGTCATTAACCACATGAAACAATGTTCAACATTATTAGTCATCAGAGAAATGCAAATTAAGTTCACAATGAGATACCACTATGCACTGATTTGAATGGCTAAAATTAAAAGACTGACAAGCTCAAATGTTGGTGAGCACGTGGAGCAATTGGAATTGTCATATGTTGCTGATGGGAAGGTGCAACCACATTGGAAAACTGTTTGGCATTGTCTTATCAAGATAAACATGTGCATATCACATGAACCAGCAATCCTACATCTACATAGTTACTCAAGAGACATAAAACCATATGTCTACACAAAAACTTGTATATGATTGTTCATAGAATCTTCATCATAGCCAAAAACTGCATACAATCCAAATTTTCATCAAGATATGAATGGATAAACAAATTGTAGTAATCCATACAACAGTATACTACTTAGCAAAAAAACAAGATGATTTTCTGATACACATAACAACATGGATGAATTTTTAAAATATGCTGGTGAAAGAGGCCAGACACAAAGAGGACATACTGTGAGATTTTATTATGCGAAATTCTAAGGAAGACACATCTAATGTATAGTGATAGGAAGCAGATCAGTTGCTGATTGGGGTCATGAGTAGAGAGAGATTGGGAAGGGACAAGAAGGAAACTCTTTGGGGACATGAAAATGTTTTATATTTTGATTGGCTATGTATGGTTGCCAAAATTCATCAAACTGTTTACTTAAAATATATGAATTTTATGTTTGTAAATTAAGTTGATTTTTAAAAATATCGTCATTTGTCTCTTAAAGGCATACTTAAGCTTAACTTTTATTTTTCAAAGTCAAGAAAAAGTTGCCTTTGAACTCTGGAAGACCATAAATATTTTGTGTTCTATCTACTCTGTTTTACTTTCACTTGAAAGCCAGCCAATTCTTTTATGAGCTCTTTTTATTTTACCTTGTGAGATATAGCCTTAATTTGTCTTCTAGGGCTGCCATAAGGAAATACCACAGACTGAGTGGCTTAAACAACAGAAATTTATTTTCTCACAGTTCTGAAGGCTGAAAGTCCAAGCTAAGGTGCTGGCAGGGTTGATTTCTCTTGAGGTCTCTCCTTGGCTCACAGATGGCCTTCTTTTTGTTCTGTCCTCATGTGGTCTTATCTCTTTGCATTGGTCATAGTTGTCTCTCTGTCTCTTCTTATAAGAACACCAGTCATATTGGATTGGGACCTCAGCCTTATGCCCTTATTTATCCTTAATTATCCCCCCTTAAAGACCCTATATCCAAATATAGTCACATTGGGCATTAAAGCTTCAACATAGGAATTTGGGGAGGGACATATTTCAGTCCATAACATTCTGCTCTCTGGGCTCTCAAAATTCCTGTCCTACTCACACCGAAAAACATTTACCTCATCCCAACAGCCCCCAAATTCTTAACTCATCCCAGCATGAGCACTAAGTCTAAAGTCTCATCTAAATTTCACTTGAATCAGGTATGGGTGAGACTCGAGATACAAGTCATCTTGAGGCAAAATTCCTCTCCAGCTGTGAAACTGTGAAACCAGACAAGTTACTGCTTCCAAAATATAATGGTGGGGACAAAGGACAGACATTTCCATTCCAAAAGGGAGAAGTGGGAAGACAAAAGGGGTGATGGGCCCCAAGCAAGTATAAAACCTAGCAAGGAAATTCTTTTAGATTCCCCCCCACCCCCATTAGATCTTAAAGTGTGAGAATAATACTCTTTGGCTCCATCTCCTCTGCTCTTCAGGCCCACTGGGGCATGACTCTGGGTGACAACACTGACCTCTGAGGCTCTGAGTTATAGCCTTGCCTCTGAGGCATTGGGTGGTGACAGCCTGGCCCAGTGAAAATGAGGAGTAGATGGCCTTGCCCTTTGAAACCATGGAGGATATGGCCCTTCCTCTAGGCCTGTGGTGGCAGTGGCAGCCCTGCTGATTTCTGAATTACCCTTGGGGTCATTTTTCCCTTTTCTTGAACAATAATGCATGTTGACAGCCAGATAGCTCTATTGTCCCATCCTGAAGAATCCCAGAATTCTGACAGCCTTCCTTCATTTCGTCCTACCTCTGTCCTCTTTAGTCCATACTGGTAGTGTCCCTGCTGGTATAATCCCATCTCTATTTCTGGCTTCTGCTGAGATGGCTGATTAAACCCATGAGTCACACCTATGATCTCTTTATCAAATGATTTTCCAATCACATCCTTGCTGTTCTCTCAAGAAAATGCTGTCTCATTTTTTGCAATATGGATAGGCTGAGAATTTCCAAAATCTTCAAGTTCTGGTCCTTTTTCCTTAACAATTACTTCAATTTACCTCTCTCCTCTCACATTTTACTATAAGCAGTCAGGAGAAACCACGTTGCACCTCCAACACTTTCCTTAGAAATCTCCTCAGTTAAATATCCAAGTTCATCACTTTTAACTTGTACTTTCTACAAAACATAGAACATAATTTGGCCGAGTTCTTTGCCACCTAGCTGGTGCTGTAGCTAAGTCTTCAAAAGGCCATTCCACCATTCTATTAAGCCTGCTGCTTCAGGATGGTGGGAACATGGTAATACCAGCAATTTCTATGAGCATGACTTACTTTACTTGTTGTAAAGTGAGTTTCTTGATCAGAAGCAGTGTTGTGTGGAATACAGCAGTCCTCCTTTATCCATGGGAGATATGTTCCAAGACCCCCATGGATGTCTGAAACCATGGATAATCCTGAACCCTATACCAAACCCTATCCTGCAACAGTCAATCTGATAACTGAGATGGTTACTGACTAATGGGCGAGTAGCATATGCAGCGTGGATACGCTGGACAAAGGGATGATTCACATCCCAGGTAAGATGGAGGGAGACAGTGAAAGATTTCATCATGCTACTCAGAATGGTGTATAATTTAAAACATAAATTGTTTACTTCTGGAATTTTCCACTTAATATTTTTGTACCATAGTTTATCACAGGTAACTGAAACTGTGGAGAGCAAAACTGCAGGTAAGGGGGGACTACTGTGCCATGACAGTGGAGAAGGCATTCTGTGAATCCATAGATGGTAGTTTTGGCAGAAGCATTGCATGCAGGGAAGACAAATCCATATCCAGAGTGAGTGTCTCTTCCAGTAATAACAAAATGTTGCCATATCCATGATGGAAGCAGTCCAATGTAATCAATCTGCCACCAGATAGCTGGCTGATCATCCTGGGCAATGGTGCTGTTTTGGGGACTGAGTGTCAGCCTCTCCTGGTGGCAGATTGGGCACTCGGCAGTGGCCATAGCCCAGTCAGCTTTGGTGAGTGGAAGTCCATGTTGCTGAGCCCGTGCATAACCTCTATCCCTGCCACCATGGCCATTTCATTTATGAGTCCATTGGGTGATAATAAGGTTGTTTGGGAAAAGAGGTTGACTAGTATCTACAGAACTAGTCATCCTACCCACTTAATTATTAAAGTCCTCCTCTGCTGAGGTCACCGTTTGGTGAACATTCACATGAGATACAAATATCTTCACATTTTTTGCCCATTCAGAGAGGTCAATTCATATAACTCTTCCCCAGACTTCCATGTTACCAATTTTACATTGCTGCTTCTTCACTTGGTGTCCCCAGCTTTCTGAAGGCAACAATGTTATCAAATATATTTCCATTGTGTAACATGGACATTACTTTTATAAATTTCATTATCAGTTTCCTCATTACCCAAAGAACAACTACTTAAGCCAACACCACATATTTTAAGATTTTGTTATGGCATCATCCTACTCCTCATACCAAAGTATGAATTAATCAGGTTAGTTTATGAACAATCGCAGAGACTTAAAGCGGCAAATATTTATGTCTCACTCACATTACTTGTCCAAAATGAGTTTGCAGTAGGGCTCTACTTATCATTGTTGCTCAGGGACTCAGGCTGCTGGAGACCCCACGCATGGCTTCAGAGTGAGAAAGAGTTGGTAAGGTGGTGGAGAAGCATGATCCTTTTTTGTCATCAGAATTAGAGTATTTGGAAATTGGTGTACCATAGTATGGTCTACTGTAAGAACACAAGGTTAAACACTAAAATTCATCACTTCCTCCTGATCACTCAAAACCTATGCAACTCTGTAACCAGAGCACCAACTAAAGCAATTACAATCCTAATGCAAATTCTTATACCTTTAAAAAGCATAAACTCTATAATGAAAATAGGCCTTTACTTAAAAAACAAAAAGGTAAACATGGCTTAATGGAGTTGGTACAAGGAAAAGTTGAGGCTGTTGAGTTATGGAGCCAAGAGAAAAATGTACATAGTTTGGAGAGGATCATGCAATAAGTCCTTGCAAGAGAAAACACTTGGCTAAACTCAAGCCAATAAGAATGTGATTGAATGGGTTTCCTGTTGTTGTTGTTAGTGCCATCTAGTTGATTCTGACTCCTAGAAACCCTGTGTACAGCATAGTGGAACCCTGCTTGGTCTTTTTGCATCATCATCTCACCTTCTGGTTCTATATCAGACAATGCACCATTGCTTTTTATGGCCAGTTTTTTCTGAAGTGGGTGGCCAGGTCCTTCTTCCTAGTCTATCTTAGTCTAGAAACTCTGCTGAAACTTGTCCACCCTGCTGGTGTTTGAAATACCAGTGGCATAGCTTTTAGCATCACAGCAACATGCAGCCATCACAGTATGACAACTAATAGATGAGTGGTGTGTAAATCAACCTAGGCCATGGCACTTGAATCTTAACCACTAGACCACCAGGGGTTTCATGTACAGGTTCATATTCCTCTGTGGCTTGCTGTATTTTGTTGTATTTATGGTAGTTTGTTTCCAACTTCTATTATTTGTGTAAAATATTAATGTGCTGGAGAGAAAAAATCACATATGAACAAATGTGACTTCGACAGTATACTATTATTCCCTATTTACCAATGACCTGCAAGCTTATTTGTATTGCAGAAATATGCATTGTAGCAGAAAGGCTGTGTTACGTAGAAGAGTGCTATGGTGCCACAGAATCTGTAGTTGTCAGCCTTGTTCTAATCTTAAGGAACCTGGAAAGGCTTTCGAGGGGGAAGTGATTGAAGCTAACACCTGAAGGATTTTTCAAGGCCAAGCTATTGCAAAGGTTAAGAAGAAAGCATTTCAAACAGAGGGAAAATTTTGGGAGAAATGCTCAGGACAAAAAAGCAACAAACAAACAAAAATCAAGGACTTTTGCAAGGAGCTAAAGGGAGTTCAGTATTTTTGGAGGTAAGAGAGCAATTGGTCTGAGATGAAACTAGAGATTTAGAACAGGGCCAGATCATGCAGGGGCTATCGGCTGTGTGAAGGATTTTTTTTGTAGTAAAAATGGGAAGGGAGTGACAAGATAAAATTTGGTTGTTAAGTGGAGAATGGATTATTATGGGGGCAAGAGTAGGACCAGGAGAGTAGTGAGAAGGTTATTACAGTTGCCTAAGAAAAAGTTGACTGTGGCTTGGATCCGACTAATTACAGTGGCAAAAAAGCAAATGGATTCAGGAGCTATCAAGGAGGTAAAACAAATAGCACTTAGTACTATGTGTTTGGTGTAGCGGGGAGAGAATGGGGAGCATGATGACTCAAGAATAGAAGGTTAATTTTGGATCTGATGCACCTGAAACGTCAGAGATGCTGTCCAGTTGCTGATCAGATAGGTGAGCCTGGATTTCAGAAAACAAGTATGGGCTGAGGATAAATTTGGGAGTTGATAGCACAAGGATGGTTATTAAAACCATAGAGTAAATGTGAGAATTTAGGAAGAGAGTCCACAGGAGAAAAAAAATTGGGTTTGGATGGTGCTTGTTTCACAAGTTATTTTTGTATCCCAGAGAAGCTTCCCTGGCTTTTTTTCCTCTCGGTCAGTATAACTTAACCCCTCAGGAAACAATGACTGTGGTAACGCTGATGATGGAGCAGATCAAGAGTCAGGTTGTGCCCTGAAGAGATACATGGCTGTGCCTTCGGGATGTTTATACATGGTGGCTGCTCAGTGGTGGAGTGCCAGGAGGAACAGGAGGAAACCCGCTTTCTTCTCCTATGCTAGTCTTCAAGTAGTCAGGTTGACCGAGCTGCTGCCGGTGGCATGCATTGGGGCCAGTCCAAGATGCTGGACTGCCATAACTGGTTTCTCTGAATTGCACATATGTAATATTACAGACAGGTGCATTAGCTCTACTATTTACTAATCATAGCATGTTGGGTAACTTCTCTGTGACGCAGTTTACTTACATCTAAAATGGGTATAATTATAATCATTATCCAATTGGGATATTGTGATGATCAAATTATTTAATATACGTAAAGCACTTAGACTAGTGCCTGGCATGTAGTAAGCTTTAAATAATCATATACTACAATTGTTACTTATCTTTACATTCGGTGTGGGCGTAGAGGCAGCGGTCAAGGAAAAAATTGTAGACAAATATTGGAGGATGGAATTTGGTGGCTTCTCTCTGTAAGCACAGCAGGAAATAAAAAGCAGTTAGTAGGGGGACCGGCCAGTGGGGCAGCGGTTAAGTGTGTGTGCTCTGCTTCGGCAGCCTGGGTTCATGGGTTCAGATCCAGAGTGTGCACCTACCCACGGCTTATCAAGCTATGCTGTGGCAGGCATCTCACATATAGAGCAGAGGAAGATGGGCACAGATGTTGGCTCAGGGCTAGTCTTCCTCAGCAAAAAGAGGAGGATTGGCGGTGGATGTTAGCTCAGGGCTAATCTTCCTCAAAAAAAAAAAAAGTTAGTGAGTACAACACTAACTATGCCTATTCTCCTTTATAGTTATATAGCCAGCTGCTAAATGGTTCAGGGCCTCCAGCATCAGGCACTGTGCATACCTTTGGTAATTTCATGAGTCAATGAGTCAGAAACTCTCCTAAAAATGACATTTTCTTGGCATTTTCTTTAACATCTTTATAGGTTACCATTCAGACTGGGAAATCACAGCTCACAAATCAGTTTTTCTGAGTTGAAAGTAAACCAATGTTTAATAAGATGGAGTTTGCTGGGCTGGGTATTGGCAGGACTTGAATTGCTAATCTGTACTTTGGTGGACTCAGTAAGTCTGAAGATGTCCTTCACGCCAAACCTGGATATAACACCAGTATCGTTCATTCATTCATTCAACAGATATTTACTGAGTGCCTACATTGTGCTAGGGTGCCATTCTAGAACATATCAGTGATCAAAATGGCAAATATTCCCAGCCTTGTACAACCTGTATTAGAAGGAAGGTTTGGAGAAGGTGTGGATAATTCACGTAAAACAGTTTGTGTAGGTTTTCTGGAAACAAAATTTCCAATCTGATTAATAAAAATTTTCATTAGTTCCTCTTGCCTTTCTGAAAAACTTCATTCTGTCCTGGTAAGCACCCCTTCTCTCTGGTTCTCCCTATGTTCTCAGTGGATATCACACTCCAGATCTATACGTACACTGGAAACCATCTGGTCCAAACTTCTCGTTTTATAGATGTGACAACTGAGACCCAGAAAATGAAAGGAACTTGGCTGAAGTCTTCAGAGTGAGTGGCTGCCTTCAGCAAACGTAAGATTACTTGTAACAGATTCCCCCTGAAAGCCAGGTGAAGAGAAATAAATAAAATGGTTCAGCGACTCCCCACCCGCCCCAATACATGATGCTCTGACTCTTGAGTCTTCCAATAGATGTTTACTTATAATGTATTTCTATGTATAAGACACAGTACTTAGATCAATCAGAAATGGGTTTGGTACATGCAACAGGAAACACCAACACAGCAGGGGCTTAAATAAAATAGAAATTGATTTCTGTCTCATGTAAAAGAAACATAGAGATAGACACTCAGAGGCAGCATGGCAGCTGTGCAATCTTCATGATTCAGGTCCTTGCAGCTCATCTCTCCACCATCTCTGGAGTGTATCCCTTGTCCTCAGGTTCAAGTTGGCTTGTTTAGCTTTCACATCTGTATTCTAGAAAGCAGGGCAGTGGAAATAGAAAAAAGAGGCAGAGAATGAGTGCCACTGTACCAGTATCAGTCAGGGTGTGCTCAGCAAACAGGTCCACTAAGAGTGAAGGAGAATAGGTATTTATTTTAGGGACTTGACTTTCCAAACTGTGGGCACAGGTGAAACTGTTTATGTTCTGCTGTGAATATACTGTGCATGTTGCTGGGCCTGAAGATAGCAGGACGGGCCATTTAGAAGAAAAGATGGACATTTTCATGATCAGTTTTTTGTGTCAGCTTGGCTAGGTTCTCATCCTCAGTCATTCAATCAGCTGCTGTGAAGGTATTTTGTAGATGTGACTAAAGTCTATAATCATTTTGCTTTAAGTAGGGAGATTATCCTTGATAATCTGGGTGGACCTGATTCAATCAGTTGAAAGACAGAACTGATGCTTCTTAGAAGAAGAAATTCCACCGTGGGACTTTACCCCATGCCTGAGAGTTTCAACCTGCCCTTCTTGATGGCCTGCCTTACGGACTTTGGACTTGCCTAGCCAGCTTCCAGGGTAAGTCAATTCCCTGCAATAATTCTCGTAATACATGTCTTCTACTGGTTCTATTTTTCTGGCATAACTCTGACTGATACAGACATGATGTGATAGAGAACAAGGACATCCTGGAACCCATGAGGACAGAGTGGAACTTACACTAATCTCTAACTACCTCCAAACCTCCAACTCTGATGATGCTGATGACCTGTAGGAAAAGCTGCCATCCTTTGTCACGGAGCTAACATATACTTTGTCCAGGAGCTGGAGAAGCAGCAGGATCCAGCAGGAGTTGCTGCAGACCCAGCTGCTATGTCATGTTGACAAGATGAGCCAGCAGATCCAAGGTGCGTCAGCTGCAACAGCACCTGACTTTACACTGACCTTCCTGGTATAAACACGGCTACTATTTCTCTTCTACCTTCCAAACCACGTGAAAATTTCTCCTGTGCCCCATTCTAGCCCAGAACCATACAGAGGAGGAGATTCTGGGCAACACTGTTTCAGTTTAGCTAGGTTGACAAGGTACAAAACTGCCACTGCCATCTTGGGGGAGGTTTCTTGGAAGCTTCCACATGACACTTTGTTTTATAGTTCATTGGCCAAAACATGCAGACCATATCTGGCTGCATGTCTAAAAGTAGGGGTTCTCTTTTAAAGAAAGGGAGGATGGATATTGGGGTCAAAAACTAATCCTCTCTGTCAAAGCACTGTTCTTTATATGACCTGGTTCCTACCTTCTGGTGCCTAATTTTTAGGAGGGTAAATACAACACTATACAAACTTGTGTTGAGCTTTCTTTTTCAGCTAAGGAAAAATACTTCCCCTTCATAGTCCCTTGGTAAACTTGACAGAGTGTTTTTATGTTTAAAGAACTTTTCCTATATCAAAGCAGTATCCTCTGGACAGCAGTGAACCTCTGTAAGTGGCGATTCTTCACCTCACTGTCAGGGTGTCTTATATAGATTAGCAGCAGGACTTTTTAAAGGCCTTTTGAGGGGATGTTTTCTTCTCTAAAAGAAGAAAATGCACGGTCAGTGACCAGGGGTCTCTGGTATATGTGAAATGCCTTGGGGGATCTGCTTGAGTACAACGAAAAGGAAACCCACTTATGTTGCGGATTTACAAAGATTATATCTTATTTAAATGCCTCTTTGTCTATACAGATTCAATCAAATCAACTCCAGCTCATATTTGGGCAGCAATACTAATATGTAATGTCTCTGGAGCTTTGCCACAGGTCAGGCACTGGTCTAAGCAATTTATGTAGATTATCACATTTAATCTCACGAGAACCCCATGAGGTCTCTACTATTCCTATCATTCACATTTTACAGATAAGGAATGGAAACATAGATAAAGTAAATTCAACAAGATCATATAAACAGCCTGGATGAACTCAGAATATGTGACTCCAGAGCCTTTGGCATTTCCTTGATGCGCCCCTGGTTCCTGACTCATCCCAGAAACAGCGCATCTAGTGCCCTCTCCGTACTAGGGCAGGAAAGTGAATACAGGGAAAAAGCATTTCAACTAGAAGTTTCTACTTAGCCCATAGATAAATGGAAAGTTAAATTATTAGAAGCCCATTCTAGGATCATTCTGATTAAATACAGTTAATAAATAATAACCTCTCACTATATTGGGATGAGCTCTAAAAGAAAAATCCTGAGACTGGAAGGTAGAGGACAGGGAAGGAGGGGCAGAGGTGCAGGGCTTGGCATCCCCACTTGAGACCTGCAGGTGTGCCCTTTTGTGCATCTTCAGGCTGCCTTGCATGTCTATTGGACAGAGCCCTCTGAGCTAAGTTCTGGGAGGGCGTGTGCCGTTGGGTGTTCCTCTACAGCACCTGGGGTCCTTAAGGGGCTTTGCACAGCACAGGGGCTCAACAACTGTTTCAGGAAGGAGTACTTGAAGGAAGGGCTTTGGGAGCAAGGTATCAGTTTTAGGATCTTCTAGACTGGTGCAATATGCTCCATATGAGGCTGCAGGTAAGACTCGGGCAGCAGATGTTGTTTCTGTCACCAGGATCCACTGGGGCCAGGGACCCATAGGCAGCACCATAACTAGCCTGTTTTCTTTGGGAGGACGGTGTGAGATTTGACACAGAGACCACCCAGCTGTGTGTGTTATGCTGACAGACAGCCCTGAGACCCCCAGTAAGCAGGCAATCAGAAGGCAGAGGATGTGATTTTTCCCTGCTATTGAAGTCGCTTCATACCTCTTTTTCGACCATGTGACTGACAGACAAAAACTCAAACAGGTTGAGTGTTGCACAAAATATGAAATGAGCCCGAAGCCAGTATATCCATGGAGGAATTTTTTCCAGGTATCTGATAACATAAGATCCCCAGCATGACAAACTGCTGCCTGCAATTTCACCTGTCTCCAAACCCTCTTGGCTCTCGGGGTATTTTTTGTTTTTGTTTTTAATTTGGAATATATGAAAGACTGAAGAGTAGCCATCAAAATCCAAAAGGCTAGAGACATTTCTGCCATTCACAGAATTTATGAAAATCCCCTGTCTCTGGAAGGATCTTTGAGCTCAAGATGCACAGTGCTGCTGGTGAGTTCCTGCGGCAGCTGGAAGTCGAGCTATAAATAGAGCGGGGCGGGAAGCGCCCTCCGGAGGGGGAGCGGGCGGGAGATTCCCGGCTCTCCCCTCCGCCCGCCCGCCCGCGGTGGCGCGTTCCCGGCCGGGGGAAGCCGGCGCGGCGGGCGGGCGGGAGGGCCGGCGCCGTTAACCCCCGCGACGCCTCGCCGCTCCCTGTGGCCGCGGGGGAGGGCGCGATGGCGACCGCGCCGGGAATGGCAATGAAGACGCGGTTCTAACCTTGTCCTGGGAAAGCCACAGCCCGTGATTTCCCTCCCTCCCTCCCTTTCCTTGGAAGCTCTGGTTAACACCTGAAATTCGGCCTTAGAACACAGACACACAGAGACACAGACACACGGAATTTGTTCCATGTCTTTTTTGTTTTTCTTTGAGCGGCTTAAATCCAAACCTTAAAGTTAAAACCATCCCAAATTTGGTCTTGGGAATAATGTTGGCTTTCATATTGCACCGCAGGGTTCCCTCCCCCGTGCTGCTTTGTGCTGCTTAAGGACAGTTACTTTCCTCGGGAGGGAACTATCAAGTGGACCCAGGGTGTGTGTGTGTGTGTTTTATTTTTGGCGCATGCACACCCCTCAAGAGCCTCAAGGTCGGCAACACCCTGAGCTTTCGGGGCCCCAGCCGACCGGGCTCGTCCCTGCCAGCCAAGGACTCGAGAAGGAGGGAGTCCCCAGTCCCGGCGGGGCATCCTGTGAGCGGGCTCAGGATATTAGCACTGTCGGCGCCGAAGCAGGGACAGGCTAGCAGGCGGTGGGTGCCCACAGCTGGACCCCGACCAGCCGCCAGTAGGCAGTGGGGACTGCTCGCCCCGCCGCGCCCGCGCCCCCGCCCCCGCCCGGACTCAGCGCCCCCGCGCTCCCCGGCCGGTGCTCCGAGCCCCGGAGCCGCGGCGGAGGGAGGGGCGTGGAGCTCTCCCGGGCGGCGAGCCGTCACGGAATTTGACACCCGGAGAGGAGGCTGGTCCCCGGCAGGGTCTCCTGATCCTTCTCAGATGGAAACAGTTTCTCCCAGTGAACCTGCCGGAATTCTTAGTGGAATCTCACTTCGGCGTTGCTTCTTCGCGCGTTTAACCAAGGCCGCATTTCCCACTTTGAGGCAAGGAAGGCTCCAAATGGAGTGGGGCTCCTGGTTGCAGAAGAAGGTAAGCTCGCCACTAAGGTGACATTGATGAGGCCACAGATTTAGTGGGGGACCATCCTCCCCCAGGCAAGATGCTGAAATGAAGTTTGCCCAGGATTCCACTCCTCCCCTCCCCCGGCCAGGCCTCTTTCTGCTTTACCTTTTCCTTGCCCCTACTCATACCTTCAAAAGAAAAATCCCCCTGCGTGAGTGGGTGGGTGGGTGGTGGAGGGACTCTCTTGTATTCTTATTTTCAGCATTTTAATGTTCTACACTAAGGGCTAATGCCTCAATGCGATCTGGAATTTCCCATCTTCCCCTCCATCTCTTCCACCTTTCCTCCTGTCTCCTTGGCCTTAGTTCTCTTCTCTCCTCTTTTCTTATCCAGTCCACTTTATCTCTTTGACATCCCCCTTTGTAACATCCCTTTCCCCTCTTTGAAAATATGAATCAAAATACAAGGAGAGAGAGGAGATCTTGTGACTTTGTGTGTAATGTAATGCGGGGGTTATAGGATGTATGGATTGATGGTTTATGAATTATTTGTTCAGCAAGCATCATTGAGCACCTACTCTGTGCTGTTATTCCACTTCTTCATGTGTGGGATGACCAGACCAGAAAATGAACTATCCCCAAACTTTTCCCCAGGTGCCTCTCTCCTTTCCTCTAGGTTATGGGAATGGGCATCTGCAAGCCCAGGGAGATGTTGAATGCTTGGGAGAGGAGGAAGCTCATTAGGTCCAGGCTGGTTTGGTGCTTTGTGCTCTCAAGCCGTGGAGTAGTAATAACAATAATCACACGTTAATAATAATAGCTGACATTTATTGAGCACTTGCTATGTTGCGGTATTGCTCTACGAGCTTTACAAGTATTAATTCATTTAAACCTAGTAACAACCCCATGCAGTAATGACTATTATCTGTTTTACACATGGAGCAACTCTGGAACAGATAATTTAAGTAATTTGTTCACGATCACACAGCTAGTAACGGGGGAGCTGAAATTGCAACTCAGAGCGTATGACTCTAGAACACAACTCTTCATCCTTTACGTATCTCTGTCATCACATATTCATCCATCCACTCTGCGCTTGGTGGTGTTCTAGGCACTGGAGATGGAGGAGTTAACAAAACAACCAAGATCCTTGGAGCTTGTATTTTAGTTGAGGGAGACAGACAACATATCAGTAGATAAACTAGATAATTGCAGGTAGTGGTAGATGCCACAAAGAAAAGCGAACAGAGTAAAGTACAAAGAGTGGCAGCCTTCACATGGAGAGTGGTCAGGTTCTCTTTGTGGTGGGGATGTTCAGGCTGAGACCTTGAAGTATTGAGGAGGGGAAATACAAATAGCCGATGAACATATGAAGTGGTAGTTATTACCTTTAGTAATTATGGAAACTCAAATCAAGGCCACATTGAGATATCCTTTTATACCCGTTTGGTTAGCTCCAAGTTAAAAAGTTTGACAATATTAAGTGGTTGGAGAGGATATGGATCCACAGGACCTTTCAACATTGCTGATGGGAGTGTAAATTGGTTCGATGACTTTGGAAAATGGTTTGACATTATATCCTAATTTGAACATTTCATGCACCTGTGATCTGATAGTTCAACTCACTTCTAGGTTTACACCAATGAGAAACTCTTGCATGTGTTCAACAGAAGACATGTGCACAGATATTCATAATACTCTGGTTCCCAATAATAAAAACCTAGAAAGAACTCCAATGCCCATAACTGGAGAGTGGATCAATAGTGCAATATTGTCACATAGAGGAATATTATACCATAATCAAAATGAATAAACTAAGTGACACATAACAATATGATTAGATTTTAGCAATATAATATTAAGTGAAAATTGTCTAAAAGATTACATATACCATGATAATCTTTTATGATATTAAAAAATATTGAAATGAAAAACTCTAGGGGAGAAACAGGGAGACCATATGGTTAGTTAGAGACAAGGTCCCAGCTGTATTTTGGTTGGCAGGGCCAGGTGTGCTTATTGCATTGTTAAAAATAACTACTAAATAATGAAATATGATAAAGCATGTGGGGGCTAATGATGACAGTATATGATGAACCAAATGTTAAGATTAACCTTGTTCTATGTACTGTGGTCTGAAGTGGAAGGTAGTGAAGACCACCAGGTAGACACCTCAGTCAGGAAGGGAGCTTGATGTTTTTAAGGAAGAGAAAGATAGCCAGAGTGGGTCAGAGGGGTAGACCAGGTGGGCCAGAGAGGTGGCTGGGATCAGATCATGCAGGGCCCTATAGGTCAAGGTAAGAATGAAGCATTTTGAGCAGGGCAATGAAATGATTAGATTTAAGGTTTTAAAAGGCCACTCTGCATGCTCTGTGGAGAACTGACTGTGGGAGGGGCCCTTCGGAGGCCACTGCAGTGGTAGAGAGAAAATGGCGGCAGGAGCCTAACTGCGTTTCTGCAGGTTGTTTACTACACAGGGCACCAGACCTGGGGGTCAAGTGGAGGCTGAATTCCAGCCTGTGCTCTGCTCACCAGCAAACGTCCTTGTGCCGAGTTGTGATGGCCTGGAGGGAGGGCACCTTTTTCAATTGTGCACAAAGGACTCTGTAGGCCAGCAGCAGCCCCGCCGTGGATCAGGAGGGTGAGAATGGACTTGTGGAGAAGTGGGTGGATTCACGACATTTTGGAGGTAGGATGGACAGGACTTGATGGATCAGAGATGGGGGCTTGTCAGGGAAGGGAGGAATCAAAGGTAGCTTCTGGATTTCTATTTGACTGTGGGGATATTCGTGCTGTTTACAGAAAAGAGGAAGAGCAGGGCAGGGAAGAAAATCATATTTTAGACATATTAATTTTGAAATGCCAAGTATAAATGTCAAGTATTAATGCTGAGGGAGAGTTTGAGGTAAGAGACATATATGGGAACTATAAACCTGTAGATGGTATAGTTCAAGTCCATCCACTTAGTTGTCTTTGTTGGATTGTGAATTCCTTTGGGGCAGAGAAATTTTGTCTTTTTTTTATCCTCAGCAGAGTGTAAGTAGAATAGGTTATCAATAGATACTGATTGAATAGATGACAGAAGGATACATAAACCATGCAGATGTGAAGGAACAGAGGGAAATGGAGGCAGTGTCCCAGGTGTCTAGACCCTGCCAGTGTCTAAAGGTTAAGGCTGTGTGGTTTTCAATCCCTCCTGAGGCTGAAGCCCATCTAATGGTGGTGCCAGCCCATTAGGAGGATGTGACCCAGGAGTCTTGGGGCCAGTGTCACATGTGGGTACCCAGAGCTATTCAGAGAAGCCAGAAAAGCAAGAACTAGAGAGTAGAGACACAGAATGGCCAGGAGAGCCCTGAGGGTCAGAGAAGGAAGATGAGGGAACACTGAGGTAGACACAGGAACTCACACTGGAAGGTGGCAGGCCTCGTGGGTGCAGGGTTAGAGTGAAAGCAGCGAGAAGAGAGAGGACCGAGGGGCTAAATGAAAAGATCCAAGGCACTTGGTACAAATGGAGCCACAAGGTTCAGTTTAAAGGCCAGTGTACTGCAGACATATTTAGTGATCACCAGCTAACTAGCTTGGAACTGACCTCAACAGTCCTCCCACCCCTAGGCCTACAGTACCTCAGGCTGTCTTGTCCTTTGTGACATCTCATTTAGGAAATGGGTGCTGAGGCCTTCCCATGCCAGGTATCCCATCCTATCACCCTGCCAGGCCTCCTATGCAGCACTTGCCTTCACGATACCCTCCTGGTGCCAGGCCTGAGGGCCTGGCCCTGCCCTTCTACATTTGTACCTGACGAGGTTCGCTTATGTCACCACACTGCATCACCCTGCTGGCATCTAGTTCCACAGCCACCACCCTCTCATCTTCTCATTGCAGTTCACATCTCTCCCTGTCTGTCTCCTTTCCTCAAATGGCTGCCCCTTGTGTCCGTTCACTGGGGTATCTCTAGTGCCAGCACAGTGACTGGCTTACGGTGTGTGTGCAGGAATTGTGAAAGGAAGAGAGAGAGGGAGGAGGAAGAGCCGTCCTTTTTGGCTTGACTTTAAGATGATCAAGAGGAGATCACTCCATTCTTACTAATGATAAAGGCATGAGGACCTCTCTTTCCTCAGACAGCCAAGTACAGTATTGCTTCAGAATATAGGCTTTGGAATAAAACAGACCTAGAGTTCAAGTTTTGGCTAGCCTACATATAGCTTGGTTAGGTCGCTTAACTGCTCTCAGAGGTTCAACTTCTTCATCTGTAAAATGTGGACAATAACAAAACTTCCCTTATGTTGTCATTGTGAGTTTTAAATAAGATAATGATGTGAAGCTTCTTCTGGCTTATACGTAATAAGGAAACAAAGTTTAGCTGTTATGTCCCAAGGCATTTAATTGTCAATGCTTCCTTTGTTGACTGACTTCAAGGAATGCTTCTAATTCTGAGAATTTAGGCTCGTTATCCGGAGGAGCCAGTGCTCCGGCAGTGAGGTAGTGGCCATTTTTGGCAGATGAGGAACTATTCCTGGGCACATGGGCATTTGCTGTTTCATTTCTCACATGACGCCACATAGTGTTCCACTGTGCATAATTCATGGCCAGCCACGAGGCTGTATAACAGTGAGCATTCAGAATTTATTCATTCAACATTCCATAAACAGTGATTGAATGTCTTACTATGTAAATGGAGATGCAGTGATGACTAAGACACAGTCCCTGCTTTCAAGGAAATCACAGTCTGGTTAGGGAGGCAGATAAATAAATAGAGAATTACAATATTTGCATTCACGGGATCACTTCTGGTGCACGCCCCTGACTCCAAGACCCCCCACTCAGTGCTGGGAAGAAGGTGTGAACACAGTAGTAGTGGTGGTCCCTTGTATTTGCACACATATCTGCAGTGTGCAAATCATGTTCACTTATTCAAATTATTATTTTATTTGATTTTCATTTCAAATTATTCATTTATTTCATTTCATTTTCAAATTATTTAATTGGTTTTCACAACAACTTTATGAGATAGGTAGAGATTACTACTCTCATTTTATGAATGAAATCTAAGACTCCATTGAGCAGAGGCTTTTAAATAAGGCAAACTACCTTATGCAGGACACTGCCGTGATTTGTCTTCCAGCCCTTTCCATCGTCCTTCCATTGTTCTTATTCAGGGATCTGTCTAGCTCACCATCCTTGTAGGGCTGGGGTTTCGTTTTGATTCTGAGTTTACCCCCTCGGCTTTATGGCCAAGTTTATCTTCCCTGTTGGGACCTTTGCTCTCTGTAGACTTAAACTGACAACTCCTCCCATTCGGGTGGCTTTGTGTAACCATTCTGATCTCCAGGACTCCATCTTGGTACTGGCCACAAGGCAAAGCCCAGCTGAGGGTCATGACGGCACCCCTGAGGGAGGGGATTGGAGCTAGAAGCTAGGTTGGTTAACTAGGCTCGTGCAACTGAGAACGGGAGCAAGTGGCAGAAGACTCTTTTCCTTCTTCAGTTTCACGATGTTTGTTCAGTCAGTAGTATTGCTAGATGTTTCTTCTGAAAAAATATAGGAGTCACTTTAGCCTCTTTAAAAATGGAATGACTTGTTTACACTTTCTCAGAGATGTTTTAACTGCAGTTGGTCATTTACGAAATACTTAGGAGTCTTCTGATACAGAATACATCAGTGATTAGAATCTGCTTATGGTTATTTACATAAGGAATGTGGGTTTTTTTTTTCTTTTTAAAAATTTAGTTAGGGAAAGTAAAGTTCACAGACTTATTTGCCATGTGATTATAACATGGGAAAGTGAGTTTGTTGCCAGGAACATGTGTTTTCCAAATCTATTTCTGTATTTTTTATCTTTGTGGAAGATATTATTATAATAGGTATGTTTGCTGCTTACAGAATGTCTGGGTGGGGCATCTCAGACACCTCCTGCCAGACCTGCAGTGCAGCAAGAGGATGAGTTTGACTGTAACAGTTCAGAAATTCTGAAGGAGCAACCTCCTTGCACAGCTCTTTAACCTGATCATGATAACTTTGATTATATTATCTTATGCAGGGGGAAAACTGGTTAACTGATCATTTTCTTTGAATTTAAGAATGAAGTTTGTGAAACACATGACAAACAAAAGCCCTAATTTATCAAAGGTGAGTTTTGAAAAGGGTTTTTTTAAATTCCATTTGCTTCAGTGTATGAGGGATCAAGTTATATGTTAATTGACTAGTAAAGAAATCCTACTAAAAATTTTGTTTTGTATGCAGGGGGACTAGTCTGAATTAGTAAAAAGTCTGAATTACAGTGTGTGTGAGTGTTTTAAGAAATATTTTGTTTTATTTTCAATCCGTGCAGTAATAGTACCAACAAAGTGTTTTGTGTTAGAGTCTCTTCTTTCCTGTGTGGATAAGACTTATACGTAATTATTAACATCTGTTGAATATAAACAAGTAAGTCCTTAAAAAAAGCTGTTTTTGTTTTAAGGTGGTTAAAATTTTAGGGTATTAATTTACTTGGCTGAACTCTTCCTTGTACTTAGGTAAACTTTTGTCCAAACTAGTTCAAAAGAGCGTAATTTCTAAATTACTGAAACCAAAATGAATTTTACTATAAATTTACATTGAAAACCAAGCCATTTGAAATCCAGTCACAGATAAAGCTTGATTTTTTGCTTAACTTTGAGAGATCTTTTTCCTTCCAGGTTGGAGAAAAACTTAGCACGTGTCTTGTATTGATGGCTTTGATGTGTTATGGAAGGGACAGGCGTTACCACTGCAGACAGCTGTGCTCGGCTCACCCCTCACTCCACACTCCAACTTCTGTTGTGGATATAAAAATTTTTTATACAGCCCCTCAGATAAATGACTGACAAAAACTAAGCCCTAAATGATGATTATCATCTGTGTGTCTGAAGATTCTGGCTGCTCTTGGTCAAGGCATCTTTGGCCAGTTAGCATTGATTGAATCTTCATACTATGCTTTTTATACCTTTGTTGAAAAGTAGAAATCTGATTTTACCTTATGTGGAATGATAGAGATAGATGAAAAGTAGAAATCTGATTTTACCTTATGTGGAATGATAGAGATAGATGAAGATGAAAGCACGGCAGGCCAGACCAGTGCTTCTCAAATTCCTGCTTTTCAAAACACAGATTCCTAGGCTCTGCTCCCAGACATTCTGACTCAGTGTTGGAATTTCCCAAAATTCCCATCTCTGACTAGCTCTCAGGTGATGCTGATGCTGCAGGTCTATGGAACATGTTTCAAGTAGCACCGGCCTTGGTCATTAATTTTGAGGAAAATCAGGTGTTAATGGGCCTGCATTTCAGAAACGAAACTCACGAGAACAGGACCTGTCTTGTAGAGGGAGATAAGGCAATGCTAGGATGACCAACTGTCCAGTTTGACCCCAGACCATCTTGGTTTAGCATGGAAAGGCTTGTGTCCCAGGAAACCACTCAGTCCCAGGCAAACTGGAAAGTTGGTCGCCCTACTGGGCTTAGTAGGCTGGCTTATCATGGCAGCTTTATTGTGCTTTGAAGTGATTTGGTGTTTTACTTAAATTTTAAACCCAAGAAAAGCCTCTGAGCATATTGTGAAATGGCATGTAACCACATGTAACTGATGACTGCCAGTTAGAACCTTCAGCTTTTCTAAATCTCTCTTCTCACAAGTTGTGGTGGGTCAGGGTTCCTAAACTTGTCTGCACATTGGAATCACCTGGGGAGCTTAAAAAAAAGAGGAAGAAAGTGATCTCTGTGTTCTACATCACCCAATTGTGAGTTAATTGGTTTAAGGTGTGACCTGGGTGCTCCTAGTTTTAAAAGGTCCCCAGACGATTCAAATCTACAGACAAATCCCACCATCAGTATCCCTGTGGTAGATAGTATTCAAAGATGGCAGCCATGACTACCTCTCTCTTTCTGGACACATGCCATTCATCAGAGGTAGGTCTGTTTCCTTTTCCTTGAGTCATGCAGCCTTTGTGACTTGCTTTGAACAATAAAATTCAGTGAATTTCACAGCCTCCATGTGAGAGGTCTGATTATCCTGAGTCCACGCTGCTGTGAGGAGAGCAGTCGCTGAGTGAAGGAGCAGCTGGGCACAGACGTGTTCTTGGACCTTCTAGACCAGCCCAGCTAACAGCTGAATTTGCCCAAGTGGGAGGCCCCAGCTGAAGCCACTAGGATTGGAACTGTGCAGGCAAGCCCCTCTCATTTTTGCCTTAAGTCAGTTCGTTTTGGGCGGTTTGTTATGGAACAATATATAGCTGAAACACAAGTGTATTACTTGCACTTATTGGTAATAAAAACATAAAGAGGGTGTTTTGAAAGGCCCTGTATAAATGAGGAGTGATTAGTCATCTCTAGATCAAAGTTCAAAGCAAAATCAAATATTGCTGAATATTAGAAGGGAAAATTATTATGTTAAAATTATTAGTGACAGTAATGTGATGTCAGTGTTGTGAACATAGTAGCTTCAACAGTGCCTTCTCTTGCATCCTCTGGAAAGCAGAGCCCAAGGCAATGTTCAGAGTGTTATCAATTTATTTGGGCTGTCCAGTCCTGGAGTGTGAGGGTGGACACGGCAAGAGAGGATGTGATGTGGTGCAGTACAGTGCCATGTATTAAGACACTGTTGTTTAACAATGAACTGGGCTGAGACACATTATGTCACCCTACATGCATGCTTACTTGGCATTTGGGGCTTCTCCAGAGGGTTGCAAGGAGGAACTATACCTTGGGAGAGAAAAAGAGGAACTTAGCTTCCCAGCTGTCTTTTATTTCATTTCTCATTGATGAGGTTTTACCCCTGGGGAAGCTAACTCCACATATTCCTGGCTCTCAGTGGCTGCTCAGAAATCTGGGCATCATGCCACACAATACGTAGTTTTTCCCAAGTCCAAAAGTGGAGGAGCACCTGTGTGTGGATGAGGCACTCATCAAGAGAGGCAGAGAGGAGGAAGAGGTTGAGGGAGTTTGAGAAGGTGCATAATGTTTTTGTTTGATTGTTTATTGGTTTTTACCGAAACAGAAACTATGAAGCATCTTACTTTGATACTGTTTTGAAAACTGCATTCTAAAGCTGAAATCATCCATTAGTATGCATTTCCATTCTGCTTTTAGCCGTATGCTCGTATCAGTTCCAGCATAAATGGAATGTTAGTCTTGACTGGTCTTTTCCCTTCCAGTCATCCCACCAAACACAGCATTCTCCCTGGACATTTGCAAAAGTGGTTGGAGCAGCTCTGCTTTCGTCTTCAACTCCAAGGGCTTGCTTCTAATTTTACTGTTTTGCAGAGCCAAGTCTTTTCCAGTAGAGAGTGGAATGTTTATAGCCTATGGAGAGAGAAGCAGGACACCAATGAGCTATCACTTCTGAACATCTATCTTTGTTTTTGGTGAGATTGGCCCTGAACTGACATTTGTACCAATCTTCATTTATTTTTATGTGGGACACCACCACAGCATGGCTTGTTGAGCAGTCACAGGTCTGCATCCTGGACACAAACCCACGAATCCTGGGCTGCCAAAGCAGAGTGTGTAAACTTAACCACTATGCCACTGGGCTGGCACCTGAATATCTATCCTTTTTAATGAACTGTTAACTCTTGTCCTAGTCAGGTCTTTTTTTGCAATGGGGAAGGAGATTTTGAGTGTAAACATTATACTATGTTTACTCGTTTTGTGAGGCTTGGTGATTCTAAATGTCAAGGGCTTTATATGACTGATATCAGTCACGCAGTTGTTTTGCACGCAGTTTCACCCTGACTATAGGAGCCATTATGTAAGAGAATCAAGTCTTTTTAACACATTGAAGGGTTTATTGTTTGGTGCATAATTTGTCTTGTTTTCACCAGTTTCTGAGCAATCTACTGATGAGATTTTTTTCCTCTTCATTGTCTCCTGTATATAAGCAGCAAAGATTGCCTAATTAACTTCAAAAGGGCAGGAAAAAAGAATTTTGTCTGTAATTAAAGTCTATGAAGTTAATCTAGCCATTGTTTTTCCTATGGACAGGTAACCTCCTCTCCTATTTCCCATAACCAAGGTGATTGATTGATTGTGATATCCGGGCATCAATTTTCCTTCCCTTCTTGGGGCACCAAGAGGTGGGCTTCCTTTCATTTTTATAGAAATATTCCTAAGTAGTAGGCATGGAAAGATTCTGAAGGCATAGAGCAGGCTATAAAGATTTGTAAAACACTGCATGCTTTTGTTCCCTCTCCAAGTTGCAACAGGTGAATGGTCTTTGGAAAAAGCCTGTGGTATCATTGTTTTCTAGTGACAATTATTAGGTTCACCGTATTCTCTAATGAAGGAGAATTAGCATGCACTTAAGGTCCAGCTAGTCTCTGCTTCCTATGAGGATGGATTTTCTAAATGTCTCCCTGAACAAAAGGTAGATCTTTGGACCTAATTTGTTGCTCTTGAATGGAAGGTATACTTTGTACATTGAAGTACAGAGGTGTTGTCCTAATTAAAGACCCTTTCTTTAGTAAATGAAATAAATCCAATTCAAACTGGCTCAAATAAAAAAGGGAATTGATTGGCTCATGTGAGATAAAGGCCATGGGTAGGGCCAACTGTATCCAAGATTCAAGCAATGAAATGATAAGCAACTCTCCTTTTTTCTTTCTCTCTCTCTCATTTTATGTCTAACTCTTGGTTCTTCTTTTGTCCGTGATGGTGTTGTCCTCAAGCGTGCTTTTCTCTTGTGACTCCATGATGTGTACCAATGGATCTAAGCTTTACCTCTAAAGTTTAGTTTTGTTTTAACTAAAATTCTAGGATTAAGTTTAAATGGACAGGCCATGTTGAGTTTTGGGAGGAATCTGGGAGTAGAAGAGGGCTGATTCCCCAGGGGAAATTCAAGATGCTGTATCAGAAAAATAGGAAAGGATGCCAGGCTGGCAAAAATAACTAATATCCTCAAATGTGGGAAGGGGCTAGCTACCTCCTGGCCAAGAGACTTCAGCTTTGAGAACTCACATGCCTAGTTTGGTCAGTTATCTGAAAATGGACCCAACTTTCAGAGGCAGACTAACTTTAAAAGAGCCCAGAGAAACTGATGTATAAACTGAGTGCCAATTTATTAGCTCACAATGAGAAGGATGTTCAAACAACCTCAAATGCCCTTGTTGACAGAACAGTCCGTTTTCTCCCCCTAGGCAAACCACAAGGGAAGCCAGTCATAAGAAATCTGCTAAATAAGGATTGATCAGAACAAGAAGAGATTATATAGTGGTCCACAACAGGATCTGCCCCGGAAGCAGAGGCCTGGGATTCCTAGGGACAGAGCAACATTGTTCCTGGATGGTATATGGAGAGTCTCGGTGAAATGTCGATGTTTTGGACTTCTCTTTTTGCCAGTATTTGTCGAAGTGTGGCCCCAACCAACTGCATTAGAATCACCATGGAGCTTGATAAAATGCAGATTTCTGGTCTCACCCAAACCTGTTGAATTGGAATTGATGAAATGAGTCTACATTTTCAACAGACTCTCCTGGTTTAGTCTGTATAGTATGAGACTTACTCCTCTAAGCTAATCAAACCCTCTGTTCACACTGTCTTTATTCTAACAGGATATAAATGATTAGATTCTGCTTAATTATTAAACATTTTAGTTTTGACTACCTATCAACTCTCAATTTAAGGTATTTTTAGATTCATTTAAATTATAAAATTCTGATTTGAAAGTCATAATGTAGCAAGTTGAGAAAGAATGAAAATATATAAAGGGTTTAGTAAAATCATCTGTAATTTCATTACCATTTATTGTCTTTCTCTTTTTTGTGTGAGGGTCTACACCCCACTCCTCCCACACAGGGGTCTACGCATGTTGTAAATAGCACTTGATTCCTGCTTTATTTACTCTAATTTAATTTGAGAGCCTCTCATATTGTTAGTCTTTCACTTACATGATATTAATAGCTATTCTCAAGATTCCCATTCATGTATTTACAGATAGAATTTTATTCCCACAGATCGTTAATCATATATATTGTGTCTAGTTTTTACGAGTGTGGAAGAATGAGGTATTGTGTTTTACTTTAAAATTAGACAATCATTTATTTTACAAACAAAAGCTTTTTCTAAGAGGGAGATTTTTAGATCCATTCTTAATAAGAGAATATTATAACAAAGTCACAGAGGTCATGTTTGATGTAAAATTGTCACAAGATTGCTAATACATTTAACCTCCTGTTATTGAATTTGTTTACAAATTTAAGTGAAAAAACTAATTTTTACATGAAATTAACAAATATATTTTCCATAACAAATGTACTTAGCCTCAAGGTCAATTGTCCTTGCTTGATAACTGTCAAATAAATTTCTGAATGTTACGTGAAAGATTTTGCCCCCTTAAGAAGATGGACTTGGGCAGAAACTCAACTTTGAGCTTATAAAATATAGAGGAAACATGGACTTAACAGAAAATTTATAGTCACATAAAATTTTATAGCTACGTATGGTCTGCTGTAATACCAGACCATAGTGATGCACTACTGCAGATCACCTTAGCCCTGTCTACAACCTGGCCTTCCCATTCCCAGCCAGAGCTGCCTGAGTGTCCATTTATACTGTTTCTTTGAGTGAAAGTGCAGGCTGCTGTCGCTTCTGCTGGCGTACATTTCAGGATCCCCCTCCACAGCACCCACTGACAGAGACTTCAGAGTCTCTGCCCTCCCCCATGCTGCTGGAGGGGACAGGTAACAATCCAGAGTTGGGGGGATTTAATGCTTTAATGAAATGGACTTTGCTCAGAGAGAGGGAGGGGAGGAAGAGCCCAGGGATAAGTTGCTTGCCTTTCTTCTCCTACTTGCAGACTATTCTAAGATGCAGGAATAATACCATCTACCTGGAGGTGGCCTGGAAGACTGCACAGCTAGCTGTGTGGGTGGTGAAGCTATTGCCAGCTCAGTTACACACTCCCTCTTGTTTACTTTCCTTTTGGTCCTGCTTCACTCTTGCTTCGCTGAGATTACATCCCACTACCGCCACCTCCACCAAAAATTAGCATGCAGTCTTTTGTCTCATCTTTTTATGGTAAGTGGATAAACTAGTGATTTGCCTTCTCAAAAGCACTTGTGCCAACATCTTCTTTCCAATTTTTAAATTAAATACTGTTGAGGATTAAAAGCCTTAACTATGGATTTCCAAGACTTTGAAACCATTTAGGTTCATGGTAATTATTTTCTTACTAGTAAGATTCTGAAGCCAGCTTTATTTTCTTTTTCTCTAAATTCTTCTGGGCCTCCACACTGGCCACGTATATCAACAGCAATATATTTTTCCAGTTATAGAGTGCAAATCTCAAAATCAGTGAAGATTGTTCTGGAATGCCAGTTTTCTATCTCTGATTGCTCATCCTGTCTCTAGTTGTCCTAAAATGCCTTTTGGCTATGGACCACTCTCGGTATTGAGCATCATCCATCTCTCCCCTTACTCACCGTGAGGGATGTCAATCCCGTCACAATTGTCATTCTCTCATCAGTTAATCTCAGCTAAAGGTCAGCGTAGTAGCAAAGGAGGTGGTAATGCATGTTCCCAGGTGTTTATGGTGTGCTACAAGTATACCAGTAGGAGAAAGTTTTATTACAACTTTACAGTGAATAACTTCTTTAGATTTGTTGAAGATTTGATTTATTGAAAGTATGAATGTATCCTACTTTTCCTGTTTATTCATTTCTGAATGCATTCTAGGGAGACAACTCAAACATTTTACATTATACCCAAGTGCCTTTTTTCTTCACTGTGTCACTGCTAAATTTAGTAGAACAGCAATCTGATTAGGCTCCGCCTCCTTGATAGTGTGCATATCTACTCATTTTCTCTATCCCTCTCTTGCTCTGATAGGTTAGGCTCTTATTATTTCAACCTTGGGCTCCAGCATTGATCTCCTGACTGGCCTTCCTGCCCAGCATCACCAGCTTCTCATCTCTGGGGCATAATGTCCCCCACAACCATCATTTGAAAGGGAAATCGGGTTATGTACTCTTCAGTTTCAACCTTTCAGATGTTCCCATTGGCTTCTGTCCTAACTCCCAGTATGGGATACAAGGCCCTGATGGGTTCACTTCTGCTACTCTCCAGCATTCTCTTTCATTGCTCAGCTAGCATATTTTTCATGTTTTAGCTACACTTCATTACTTGATATTTTCCCAGTGAGCTATGTTGCAGTAACTTCTCTTCTCCCTTAGGCGGTGTCTTCTTTCTGTTTTCTCTTTTGGGCCCTGGGGGGCACTGATCTTACTGGAATATTCCCATCGGTTGTGCCGCAGAGATTTGGTGTGAGGGGTACAGTCCCCTTTGCTGCAGACCCAAGGAGAAGCATGTGGGATCTTTAACTGGCTGGTTTGCATTGCCCATCATTCATTTTCAAAATTTCTTAACCTTTGAGTAACTTCTCGTATGCGTGTCCTATTGATATATTCACTCTCTCTATATAAACCTATATTCCAGACTTTTTTCTGATTGTTCAATTAGCATAGACTCATTGATGGCTCCTTGTTAGTATTATTGCTGTTATAACTTACTGCTATAAGAACCTTTTTGGAACTTGGTTGTTTCCATGTCTTGGCTCTTGTAAATAATGCAGCAGTGAACATGGGGGTGCAGATATCTTTTAGATTTAGTATTTTAGTTTCCTTTGGATAAATACTCAGAAGTAGAATTGTTGGATCATATGGTAGTTCTATTTTTAACTTTTTGAGGAACCTCTGTACTGTTTTCCTTAGTGTCTGCACCAACTTATATTCCCAGCAACATGTAGAAAGTGTCCCTTTCTCCACGTCCTCTCCAACACTTGTTACTTCTTATCTTTTTGGTAATAGCCATTCTAACAGGTGTGAAGTGATACCTCATTATGGCTTTGATTTGCATTTCCCTGGTGATTAATGATGTTGGGCATCCTTTTATGTGCCTGTTGGCCATTCATAAGTCTTCTTTGGAAAATGTAGGAATTTTAAACTGATTAGCAAAACTAGGTAAAATTTGTTTGCTCTGGGATTCTGAGTTTTTGGCTCTCTCTTGAGAGAAGCCATGCTCCAGCAAAATCTCTCTCTTACTGTAGTATCTAACATTTCACCAATAGAGTTTCTTATAAATTTTAAAGGCTGTCATGCATGTGATGGGGAGGGAGGATCTTTAAGGTACTCTATTAAATTGAAAACTTCCACAAGGAGATAAATACCATGAGTTATTAAAAAACAGCAACAAAAAAATCCCCACAACTTATACAGTTAAAATAGAGAGGAAAATACTGAGAAGAGCATTGGAAAGGACAGATGGATGAGAGGCCAAAAGTAGACTTTACTCATTTCAAATAAGTTGAGGACCAGCCTTTGTGGATTTTTAAAGGAAAACATTAGGGGCAATGACGCTGGCCCATGTCTTCAGCCCCTTTTCACTGCTCCAGCCCTGTGTAGTGAAGCAAGCTTCCTTTGAAGTATTATCTAAGTGAGAGGTGGTTCTGTGTAAGAGGAAATCGACACAGGATTTTTTTCAACTGCCCAAAGAAATTAATGTCCTCAGAAGGAGCTTGAGGACACTGTCAGAATTAAAAGTAACTTGGTGACATTTTAACAATGGAAAGAAGAAATCACTTTTAAACCTTTCTCAGAGGAGACAGACTATGAAAATTAAAAGTGATCCATTGGAAGTTGTTTAAAATGCAAAATTCGCTTTAATTTTGAAAATGGAATGAAATTCTTGGAACTGTATTCCTTGCAAAAGTTACTGGTTTACATCCCAGTGAACCACATGATACTGGAAGGCATTTCTTCCTTCCCTCCTCTGTTCTATTTAAACCTTTAGCACAGTGCCTAGTACACAGTTCGTTGGTAAGAAATATAAATTAAATGAATGACTGTCAAAGAACTGGTGTACTGCTCAGTTTAATTGCCAGACACAGATTAGAGATTGGAAAAAGTGGTATACATTCCATAGCCATGCACTTCAGAGATTTAAAAATTCTAACTGGCTGTGATTACTCATGAATTTCCTTTTTTTCTTTTTCTTTTTTTTTTTGAGGAAGATTAGCCCTGAGCTAACTACTGCCAATCCTCCTCTTTTTGCTGAGGAAGCCTGACCCTGAGCTGACATCCGTGCCCATCTTCCTCTGCTTTATATGTGGGACGCCTACTGCAGCATGGCGTGCCAAGCAGTGCCATGTCTGCACCCAGGATGCGAACCCTGGGCTGCTGAGAAGTAGAACGTGCCAACTTAACCACTATGCCACCGGGCCGGCCCGTCAGGAATTTCTTAAAGGTGTCATTGAGTGACTAGCCTGAAGGCATGAGCTCAGAGGGTTGGGTTTTGGGAGGGCAAGAATAATATGAGATACAGGAGCAAACCTTATCCGTGAGGAGTTCCCTCCATTTGCATGTCCACGTATAACTTTGGACAGAGTCCTAAAGGTTAAGCGAGGCCAACAATTTACAGAAAAAATTTCCAATTCTTCTTTGATCTGCAGGCTCACAAATGCTATTTCTCCTTGAAATTTTACTGTAAAATATGCTGCTGAGCAAAATGCAGGAATAATTTTACCCATTTACTTGGCAATATGAACTTGGGAATAATCTGTATTTCTGCACAAATCTGTATTTCTCTGTGTGATAGGTTGTGTGAATGGCTATCGATTCTTTCCCTCCTTCCATTCATACACATAAAATGTGATATACATCCTCTTTTTTTTTTTGAGGAAGATTAGCCCTGAGCTAACACTTGCTGCCAATCCTCCTCTTTTTGCTGAGGAAGACTGGCCCTGAGCTAACATCAGTGCCCATCTTCCTTTACTTTATATGTGAGACACCTGCCACAGCATGGCTTGACAAGCAGTGCCATGTCCACACCCGGGATCCAAACCTGTGAACCCCAGGCCGCTGAAGCAGAACGTGCAAACTTAACCACTGTGCCACTGGGCTGGCCCCTGTGCATCCTCTCATGAAGGAGGTAGAGTCCATGTCCCTGCTCCTTAAGTCTGGATTGGCCATGTGACCAATACTTGTACTCTGGGCTTGTGTTTTACTGCTCTGAGGACTGGTTCTATGTGAAGAAGCCTAGACTAGCTTAGTGGATGATGAAAGGACATGCAGCCCAGCCAACAGCCAGAAGCAGAGCCACTCAGCTCACCACAGGTGCATGATTGAGCCCACATGAGACAAGCAGAAGAAATACCCCATGGTGCTCAGCCCAAACTGAGAGCTAGATAAATAGTTGTTTTAAGCCACTAAGTTTGGAATGGTTTGTTATTCAGCAATAGATAACTAATATACCTTGGTACTGCTGTCCAGGGCTTCCTCCCTTTCTAACATTCCTCCTCAGTAGTTCTAGGGGTCCCCAATGGATATCACTGCTGTTTTCTGAGGTATAATACTCTTGGCCACCATGCCTTACCTACACTCCTTGTCTTTGGCTCAGAGTCCCTCTGCTGCTGGTGGCTTCGGTGGTCATCAGTGCCCAAAGGGGCGGCTCTGCTGCTGGTCACTCTGGAGATGACATCCCTCTTGGCATCTGCCAGAGATGCCTACACTGTAATGTGCAATCCAACTCATGTTGGGACCTCTGCTATATCACAATTAGGACAAAGTGAGAGGGATAATTAGGACAAAACCAGAAAAGATGTGATTTGAGAGCTGGATGGAGCTTGGAGATCATCCATTCTGATTTCTCACTTTACAGAAGAGGATCCTTGACCAGAGAGCTTTGTCACTGGGGCAAGGTCTCATGATATGTAAGTATCAAATCTGGGACCAGAACAGAAGTCTCCTTGTTCTGAATCTAGGGATTATTTCCATTTCATTTTTATCAGTTTTGTTTCTTTTATATCATTTAATATTTTTCCAGAAGAAGTGTAGGTTACCACTTAGTGATAAATGAAATGTTTGGGGTATGATGAATTGCCTCTAGGAAATAATTTGATTGCAATGGTAGAAAGATGCCCATTTTCCCTTGTAAGTTTGTATTATTCTATTTAATGGCTGTTTCATTTGAGAAGTGCTTTGGAGATGGCATATGGCTTAGGCAGGCCCTGCGATATTTGGAGACCTAAGCATCTTCTCCCGGCCAACCAGGGTTGCATGCATTTGGAGTGGTGCACTCCACTCCATGGAAGCTTACACCACCACCAGCAGGGGGCTCCCTTAGCTCAGACCCTGATTCCATGCTGGACCACACTTGGTTTGTATGGGGGACCCCAGACTACCAACATTACTGAGACCTCATGGGGAGGTGAGGCTTAGTGTGGCAGAGAGAGACCATGAGTGCAGTCAGACTGGATCTTATATTGGGGGGTGTGGGGGGTTGTACTGTATTGTCGGGGCAGCAGGGCATATAGGATGTAGGGCACTAAAAATGCTGGAGCGCTCATATCCCAGGATCCAAAGGCAGAGGGCCCTGCCCAGATCCTGAGGGCCCGTGGCTCTTCTCGCCTGTTCTGCACATTCCTGTCAGGTGACAGGTGGCCCTTTGGAAGCATTCCTTTTCCTTCTTGCCTTCAGTGTGCTCATTGTAACTGGCTTTCATTTGCAGTACTGGGGAAATTGCGGAGAAATAGGGGCTGGAGCCCCTGAGGCAGGAGTACAAATCTGTGTTCTCCCAAAGGCCCCAAGCCCGCCCAGCGCCAGGGCAGTAGGGCAGTCACTCTGAGGCATCTTCAGAAACATGCTGCCAGGCACAAAGCAAGTATGTGAACACGGGAGAACTAACCAGAGGCCTCCCAGTGGCGCAGGATCAGAGAAGGGACATGGTGGAGGCCTGTTCCTGTCTTTGTCGGCCACTTTGTGCCTTGGGAAACAGAGCCCAGGAGAGACTTCATTAGTCAGACAAACGTATTTGGCTTAGATATATTTAAAAAATATTCCCAAGTTTTTCTTTCTGGGCATATTCTTTTATTTATGTTATTGGTTTAATAATGCTGCTTAAATAGGATAAATATTACTTGAGGAAAATGATCAGTACAGTTACAGGACAGATCTGAGGAGGCCGCCATTGTGTAAATGTAGCCCAGAAAAATCAGGGCAGTCTAGTCATAACATTTCAATTTCACTCTTCTGATGGGTATTAAAAAATGATTAAAAGGGATTTTAAAAAATAACGAAAAATACCTTAAGGGTCTTGCTTTAAATTGGAAACTCAAATTGAGAATCACATCAATTCTTTAAGGTAAACTAGAAAATGGAACACATAGGCCCTACAAAGCAATGACCTTGGTGGTGAATGGAGAATGGGGGGCTGACTCAGCCCTGTGCTGTTGACATGCAAACTCTTGAGCTTTGTTTCTTTTCTGTACACATTAATTCATGTATTCGCTATTTATTCAGTGCCCATTTTGGGTCATCCTTGAGCTAGGCACTGGGAATCTAAGGACACAATGCAGCCTTCTTCCCCCACGCTCTGCACCCTGATAAAGACAGGTGATGAGCAGACACCAGACAATTGTGCAACACTCTCTGAAAACCAAGTGGAAGGAGAGATCGTTTCCCATGGGGTGGGGTTTTATAGGGAAGGTAGTTGAGCCTTACAGGCTGCTGAAAGGTAGAGATGGATATATCCCTTATAGAAGGATGTTTGGAAGGTTAGAGGACTATTTGGGAGTGGTTTGTTCTCTGTTGTGGCTGAAGCGTAGGTGAGTAGGGGAAGGGATTGGAGGCAGAAGGTGGGACAAGAAAATGTAGAGTGACCTTCCGCTAGGTATTCACTCTCTCCTAGTCCGGCTACCTCAGCTATAAAATAGGAATTCCAATAGTTAGCATTGAGTCACTCAGGAGTCTGCGTTGTTGTTCTTATTTAATCCAGTTGGTAATGCCTTAGAATGTAGACCATATACTCCAGGAGGACAAATTCGTGTTTGGTTTTGCTTGCTGGTTTTCTGCCACATAGTAGGCTCTCAGTAAGTAAGTATTGGAAGGAAGGAGGGAGTCTTAAAGATCATCTACTGAAGCAGTCCCAAAATGTTTCTTGCCACAACCATAAGGTCTAGGAGGAAAATCAATACGCAATAGTTATTTAATGAGAGAGACAGACAGACACGGGGTGGGGGGGGGGGGGATGATATATAACCTAGATTGTCCCAATCCATTCTCTCTCCTCTGCGATGCATGTCTGCATTTCCAGCAGGCTCGCCCCTTGCTCTCCTGAGTTTCGTAGGTTGGAATTTACTTATTTTGTGAAGAGAAGACCTAGAAGGAAGGATTCACATTCAGTTGCTATCATTTGAAAGTGGGAAGAAGTGACGTATCTGCCATGGGGAGCATCTTTCTTGAAGCCCTGGGCAGGAAATGAGCCAGAGCCTGGTCTCTCCTTCAGGCTCTTCTCCACAGTGCCAGAATCTAAGCAAGAATATTCTACTGAATGGTCATGGTTGATAAAATTGAAAGCTGGAGACAGAAAGCAACTTGCCTGAGGTCATGCATTTAATGAACAGCAGAACTTGTACATTCATGTTCTGATTTTGCTATCAAGGGAATCCTAGCCACATAAAAAGAGTTGGGATTTTTTTTTTCCCTTTTCATCTATTTTCTGGAAGGATTTGTGTAAGAAATATATGTTTAATAGAATATATCAGTGAAGGCTTCTGGGCCTGGGGATATCTGTGTGGGAAAGTTTTTATTTACACATTCAGTTTCTTTAATAGACATGAGACTATTTAGATTATTGGTTTCTTTTGTGTAAATTTCGAGTCTTAGTTAGAATTTGCTCATTTTATCTTTTTGCAAATTTGCTGATATAAAATATTCCATAATATAGTCCCTTATTGTCTGTATGATTCTGTAGGATCCATATTGAGTCTACTCTTTTATTTTTGTTGACTATCTAGAGGTTTATTTTTTCAAAAGACAATTTTTGATTTTATTGATTTTTTAATTTTTTATATCTTTGATTTTTGCTTGTATTTTTTATTCTCCTTTCTACTTTGTGTTTAATTAGTCATTAGTCCTTTTTAAAGAAAGAAGCTCAGATAATTGATTTTAGACTTTTTTTATTTCTTGAAAAAGGATTTGAAACTGTAAATTTCTCTCTAAGCATTGCTTTAGTTGACTTTTGCAAGTTTTGAAATTTGTGTTTTTATTTTCATTCAGGTCAGAATATTTTCTAATTTCCCTTATTTCCTTGTTGACTCATTTTTGGAAGTGGTCTTTTTTTTTAATTAATAGACTATTTTCAGAACAATTTTAGGTTTGTAGAAAATTGAGCAGACGGTCTGGAGAGTTCCTATATACCCCCTCTCTCCCTTGCTCATAGTTTCCCCTATTATTAGCATCTTACATTATTATGGTATGTATGTTGAAGTTGATGAACCAGTATTGATACATTAGTATTAACTAAATTCCATAGTTTACATAGGGTTCACTCTCTTTTGTGCAGTTCTCTGTCATATATCCACCATTACAGTATTATACAGAAAGGTTTCACTATGCTAAAGATTCCTTTTGCTCCACCTGTTCATCCCTCTCTCCTTATGATAATCCCTGGCAACCTCTTATTTTTTTCATAGTTTTGCCTTTCCCCAAATATTGGAATCATGCAGTATGTAGCTTTTTCAAACTGGCCCCTTTCACTTAGCAATATGCATGTAAAGTTCCTCCTGGTCTTTTCATATCTTGATAGCTCATTTCTTTTTCACTGCTGAATAATATTACATCATGTGGATGTACTACGGTCTGTTTATCTTTTCACCTTTCAGAGGACATCTCGGTTGCTTACTGTTTTGGGCAATTATGAGTAAAGCTGCTATAAACATTTCATGTGCAGGTTTTTGTGTGAATATATGATTTCAGATCAGTTGGATAAATGTATAGGAGTGTGACTGCTAGATCATATAGTAAGACTATGCTTAGTTTTGAAAAAAACTGCCAAACTGTCTTCCAAAGTGAGTGTATTATTTTCCGTTCTCATCAACCATGAATGAGAGTTCTCCTTGCTCCACATCCTTGTCAGCATTTGGTATTGTCACGTTTTTTTTAGCCATCCTTACAGGTATGTAGGGGTATCTTGTTCTTGCTTTAATTTGTCATTCCCTAGTAATATGTGATATGGAGCTTCTTTTCATATACTTATTTGCCATCTGTATATCTTCTTTGGTGAGTTGTTTATTCAGATCTTTTGCCCATTTTAAAATTTTTTCCCCTTATTTTTGAGTTTTAAGAGTCTTTGTATATTTTAGATATAGGTCCTTTATCAGATATGTTTTTCAAATATTTTCTCCTACTCTATGCTTTGTCTTTTCATTCTCTTAACAGTGTTGTTCACAGAGCAGAAAGTTTTAACTTTAATGAAATCCTACTTATCAATTTTTTTTCTATCAAGCATCATTCTTTTAGTGTTTATCTAAAAATCACCAAACCCAAGCTCATCTAGATTTTTCTCTTGGGCCAGCCCCATGGTGTAGTGGTCAAGACTGGCATGCTCCACTTTGGTGGCCCGGGTTCTCATCCTGGGTGTGGACATACACCACTCATCAAGCCATGCTGTGGCAGTGTCCCACATACAAAATAGAGGAAGATTTGCACATATGTTAGCTCAGGGGCAATCTTCCTCAAGCAAAAAAGAAGGAAGATTTGGGGAGATCTCGTCAAGAAGGCAGCGTAGACAGACTCTGAACTTGCCTTCTTCCATGAACACAACCAGGTTATAGCTATTCTTGGAAAAATTACCATGGAGAGAGAACTGAAAACTGGATAAAAAGAACCACCACAATAAGGGACAGTCCTGACTGAGGCAGAAGAGGCAGAAACTCCTTCTGGAGAGAAAAAAGCCACCTTTGCAAGTGGTGGAACTTCACAACCAGCCAGGCAGGAGCCATTCTAGGGTACACAGCCCTCCCTGGAGAAGTGAGGACCTGAGCAGAGGCACATTACCACTATAAGCATCTTTCAGACTCAGTACAACTGAGACAAATGTCATGCTATCTGGCTTCACTTGCTTTTAACTACAATAGGGAACACCCCGGAAAGCTATTGACATAGGCAGAATAAAACCAGCTTTTAAAGGGCCCACACACAAATTCTCTTGTGTCAGAGAGCAATCTATAATCACCAGAAAGAAAGGTGCACAGTCATTTGGTGAAAATATACTCACCTCTAGGCTCTGGGTACATCTTGGTGAGAGGTGAGACCTTCTGGAGACTGAGACATTGGTGGTGGCTATTGTTGTGACCTAGTACAGGCATGCTGACACAGATGCTGGCAGATGCCACTGGAGTTCTTCCCCTGGCCTGTTAGCCCAGGGGTCTGCCACACCAACTAGAGCACAGATTTAATCCAGTTCAGCCAGGGCAGGCAGCCTGCCCTAGGGACTGGCCCCACCTAACAGCAAGCCCTTGGACAACTTGTCAGCCTGCATAAACTGGGTGCCTGGATCCTCTATAGGCAGGTGAATGTGTCTGCCTCTGTAGGGAAGTGCCTGTGTGGGGACCAGGTGAACTGTGGGGTGCATTGGTGGAGAGGTGGAAGCCTCTGCAGTGGGGTGACTGGGTGTGCTGCAGGGGGCTGGGAAGTGTGCATGGGTCAGGACTGTGTTGATGGTGTGTGTGGACCTGTGGGGAGTAGGGCTTATCAGTGATAGAAGACCTGTGCTTCACAAACGGCCACAAAGGGGATCAGCCCCACCTTCCGAAGCATGAAACAATTGGGTACTTCCCTGTCTGAGGCAAACCCCACTCAGCTGGAATCCTAAAGGAGCTGACAACAGCCTTGCAGGTCTGAGGCCTACACCAACTGTAAGCCCCTGAGCCTATCAACCAGCTACACTGGGTGCCTACTCATTTAACAGGAAAAATGCAACAGTAGTGTGCTATTAGACTTTGTAGCCAATGGTGCTGGGGCTCCTCAAACCCAATTTGTAAACAACCAGCCAGGGAGGGAAACCCTAGACTCCCTGGATACCTGCAGTAAGAGAAACCCTGCCACAGTAGAAGGACACAAGTAGCCCACACAGGGGTTCACTCCTGGAACATTTGGACTGGTGATGAGAGGGAAGCACACTGTTGGGCCTCAAAAGGCATCTCTTACATAAGGCCACTTCTCCCAGGTCAGGAGATGTAGCTGACTCACCTAATACATAGATATAAGCACAGAGAAAGAGGCATAATGAGGAGGCAAAGGAATATACATTCCAAGCAAGAGAACAGGACAAAACCCCAGAAAAAGAACTAAATGAAAGAAAAATAAACAATCTACCTGAGAAAGAATTCAAACAAAAACGCATAAGCATGCTCACTGATATTGGGAGAAGACTGGGTGAACACAGTGAGAATGTCAACAAAGAACTGGAAAATATAAAACAGAACCAATGAGAAATGAAGACTATAGTACTGGAAATGAAAAATTCACTAGAGGGACTCAGTAGCGGAGTAGATGATACAGAAGAACGGATCAGTGGACTGGACAAAAGACTAGAGGAAATCACCCAAGCTGAACAGATAAAGAATTAAAAATAATGAGAACAGTCTAAGGGAACTGTGGGACAATATCAAGCACACTAACATTCATATTATAGGTGTCCTAGAAAGAGAAGAGAGAGACAAAAGGCCAGAGGATCTGTTTGAAGAAATAATATCTGAAGACTTTCCTAACCTAAGGAAGGAAACAGACTTCCAAGTACAGGAAGCACAGAGACCACCAAACAAGATAAACCCAAAGAGGCCCACATGAAGACAGATTGTAATTAAAATGTCTAAAATTAAAGATGAAGAGAGAATCCTAAAAGCTGCAAGAGAAAGGTAACAAGTGACATACAAAGGAAAGCCCATAAGGCAATCAGCAGACTTCTCAGCCAAAACCCTACAGGCTAGAAAAGAGTGGCATGACTTATTTAAAGTGCTGAAAGGAAAAAAACCTACAGCCAAGAATACTCTATCTAGCAAGGTTATCATTCAGAATGGAAAGAGAGAGAAAGATTTTCTCAGACAAGCAATAATTAAAGGAGTTTATCACCAAGAAACCAGTTCTACAAGAAATGCTGAAGGGACTTATTTAAGTGGGTAAGAGAAGACCACAAATAGGGATAATAAAATTATTAAAAAAAACCAAACAAACAAAAAACAAAAACAAACCAAACCAAGCAAACCAGGCAATAAAACTACTGGTAAAGGCAAAAATATAGTAAAGGTAGCAGATCAACCACCTATGAAGATAATATGAAGGTTAAAAGACAAAAGTACTAAAATTACCTATTTCAATTATAAGAGGTTAATGAATAGACAAGCAGAAAATGAAAGATTAGATATAATTTCAAAAACATAAAATATGGGAGGAGGTGAGTAAAAGGCTATAGCTTTTAGAAGTCAAACTAAAGAGACTATCAAGTCTGTAGATTTCTATATACATAGAATATTATATATGAATCTTGTGGTAATCACAAACCAGAAACCTATAATAAAGAAACAAATAAGTAAGAGGAAAGAAATAAAACATATTACTAAAGAAAGCCATCAAACCACAAGGGGAGAGAGCAAGAGAAGAAGAAAGGAACAGAGAAGAACTTCTAAAACACCCAGGAAAAATAGTAACAAAATGGTAATAAAGAAATATTTGTCAATAGTTACTTTAAATGTCGGTGGACTAAATGCTGTAATCAAAAGGCGTAGGGTAGCTGGTTGGATACAAAAAGAAGACCCATATGTATATGCTGCATACAAGAGGCACACCAGACCTAAAGATACTCACAGACTAAAAGTGAAAGGATGGAAAAAGATACTCCATGCAAATGGCAAAGAAAAGAAAGCTGGGGTAGCAATACTTATATCAGACAAAATAGACTTTAAAACAAAAACTATAACAAGAGACAAAGAAGGGCAATAAATAATGATAAGGGAACAATCCAACAAGAGAATATAACACTTGTAAATATCTATGCACCCAACATAGGAGCACCTAAATATATAAAGTAATTATTAAGACATAAAAGGAAAAATAGACAGTAACACAATAATAGTAGGGGACTTCAACATTCCACTTACGCCAGTGGGTAGATGATCCAAACAGAAGATCAATAAGGAAACATTGGCCTTAAATGACACATTAGATCAGGTGGACTTAGTAGGTATATATAGAACATTCCATCCAAAAACCACAGAATACACATTCTTTTCAAATGCACATGGAACATTCTCTAACACTGATCACCTATTAGGCCACAAAACAAGTCTCAGTCAATTTAAGAAGATTGAAATAATACCAAGCATCTTTTCTGACCACAAAGATATGAAACTAGAAATCAATTACAGGAAGAAAATCAGAAAAGCCACAAAAATGTGGAGATTAAACAAAATGCTATTGAACAACAATTGGGTGAATGAAGAAATCAAAAAATACCTGGAGACAACTGAAAATGAAAATACAATATGCCAAAATCTATGGGATACAGCAAAAATTGTCGTAAGAGGGAAGTTCATAGCAAGTCAGGCCTACCTCAACAAACAACAAAAATCCCAAATAAACAATCTAACACTGCATCCAAAGGAATGGGAAAAAGAAGAACAAACAAAGCAAAATCAGCAGAAGGAAGGAAATAATAAAAGTCTGAGCAGAAATAAATGAAATAGAGACTAAAAAAACAATGGAAAAAATCAATAAAACCAAGAGCTACTTCTTTGAAAGGATAGACAAAATGGACAAACCTTTAACTAGTCTCACTAAGGAAAAAAGAAGGCTCAAATAAATAAAATCAGGAATGAAAGAGGAGAAATTACAACAGATATCTCAGAAATACAAACGAATATAAGAGAATACTATGAAAAGCTATCCACCAACAAATTGGATAATCTAGAAGAAATGGATAAATTCTTAGACTCTTACAACCTCCCAAAACTGAATCAAGAAGAAGTAGAGAATTTGAATAGATCAATCATGAGTAAGGAGATCTAAATAGTAATCAAAAACCTCCCAAAAAATAAAAATCCAGGGCCAGATGGCTTCCCTGGTGACTTCTACCAAACATTCATAGAAGATTTAATACCTATCCTTCTCAAAATCTTCCAAAAAATTGAAGAGGAGGGGAAGCTTCCTAACTCATTCTACCAAGCCAACATTATCCTGATACCTAAACCCAACAACGATAACATAAAAAAAGAAAATTACAGGCAAATATCTTTGGTGAACATCGAGGCAAAAATCCTCAACAAAATACTAGCAAATCGAATACAACAATGCATTAAAAATATCATATACCATGATCAAGTGGGATTTATTCCAGGGATGGTTCAACATCTGCAAATCAATCAACGTGATACACCACATTAACAAAATGAAGAATAAAAATCACACGATCTTCTCAATAGGTTCAGACAAAGCATTTGATAAAATACAGCATGCATTTATGACAAAAACTCTAAATAAAATGGGTATAGTATGAAGATACCTCAGCACAATAAAGCCCATATATGACAAACCCACAGCTAATATTATTCTCAATGGAGAAAAACTGAAAGCTATCCCTATAAGAACAGAAACCAGACAAGGATGCCCACTGTCACCACTCTTATTTAGCATAGTATTGGAAGTCCTAGCCAGAGCAATCATGCAAGAAAAAGAAAGAAAAGGGATCCAAATTGGAAAAGAAGTGAAACTGTCATTATTTGTGGACAGCATGATTTTATATATAGAAAACCCTAAAGAATCCACTAAAAAACTTTTAGAACTAATAAATGAATACAGTCAAGTCACAGGATACAAAATCAACATACAAAAATCAATTGCGTTTCTATACACTAACAATGAAGTAGCAGAAAGAGAAATTAAGAATACATTCTGATTTAAAATTGAAACGAAATGAATAAAATACCTAGGAATAAACTTAACCAGAGAGGTGAAAGATCTGTACACTGAAAACTATATAACATTGTTGAAAGAAATTGAAGAAGACATAAAGAAATGGAAAGATATTCCGTGCTCTTGGATTGGAAGAATTAACATAGTTAACATTTGCATACTTCTTAAAACAATTGATAGATTCAATGCAATATCTATCAAAGTTCCAACAACATTTTTCACAGAAATAGAACAAAGAATCCTAAAATTTATATACAACAGTAAAAGACCCTAAATAGCCAAAGGAATCCTGAGGGAAAAGAACAAAGCTGGAGGTATCACACTCCCTGATTTCAAAATATACTACAAAGCTATACTGACCAAAACAGCATGGTACTGGCACAAAAATAGACACATAGACCAATGGAACAGAATTGAGAGCCCAGAAATCAACACACACATCTATGGACAGCTACTTTTTGACAAGGGAGCCAAGAGCATATGATGGAGAAAGGGGAGTCTCTTCAATAAATGGTTTTGGGAAAACTGGACAGCCACAAGCAAAAGAATGAAAGTAGATCATTACCTTACACCAAGCACAAAACTCAACTCAAAATGGATTAAAGACTTGAATGTAAGACTTGAAACCATGAAACTTCTAGGAGCAAACATAGGCAGTATGCTCTTTGACATTGGTCGTAGTGGCATTTTTTCAAGTACCAAATCTGACCGGGCAAGGGAAACCATAGAAAAAATGGGACTACATCGAACTAAAAACCTTCTACCCAGCAAAGGAAACCGTCAACAAAACGAAAGGACAATATAACAATTGGGAGAAGATATTTGCAAACCATATATCAGATAAGGGGTTAATATCCAAAATATACAAAGAACTCATACAGCTCAACAACAGAAAAACCAACAACCCAATTTAAAAATGGGCAAAAGATCTGAACAGAGTGTTCTCTAAAGAAAATATACCGAAAGCTAACGGGCACATGAAAAGATGTTCAACATTATTAACTATCAGGGAAATGCAAATCAAAACTGCAATGAGATGTCACGTCACTCCAGTCAGAATGGCTGTAATTAACAAGACAGGAAACAATAAGTGTTGGACAGGATGTGGAGCAAAGGGAATTCTCGTACACTGCTGGTGGAAGTACTCACTGGTGCAGCCACTATGGAAAACAGTATGGAGTTTCCTCAGAAAATTAAGAATAGATCTACCATATGATCCAGCTATTCCACTGCTGGGTATTTATCCAAAGAACTTGAAAACATGAATGCATAAAAACACATGCACCCCTATGTTCTTCACAGCATTATTCACAATAGCCAAGACTTGGAAGCAACCTAGGTGCCTGCCAAGGGTGAATGGATGAAGAAGATGTGCTATATATTCACAATGGCATACTACTCAGCCATAAGAAATGATGAAATCCGGCCATTTGTGACAACATGGATGGAGCTTGAGGGAATTATGCTAAGTGAAATACGTCAGAAGGAGAAAGTAAAATACTGTATGTTCTCATTCAGAAGTACAAGATAAAAACGACAAACGAACACATAGCAACAGAGATTGGATTAGTGGTTACCAGAGGGGAAGGAGGGAGGGCGGAGGGCGGAGGGCAAACGGGGTGATTAGGCACATGTGTGTGGTGATGGATTATAATTAGCCTTTGGGTGGTGAACATTATGTAATCTACACAGAATTTGAAATATATTACAATGCACACCTGAAAAAAATAAATAAAAGAAAAAGACCATTTTTAGGCATATTATCAATGGCTCAGAAAAAATTTTTAATTTTATTTTTTAATAATTATGTTCATCTGTGTGATAAAACTTAAGAAATCATACACTATCTGACCAGTAATTCGATTAAAAAAATGAAAAATGTTAATTTTCTGTTGCATGAATTTTTACCTCAATAAATTACGTTTTAAAAAACGTAGATTGGCAACAGTTGTTAGCTGAGAGCAAATCTTCCTCATGAAAAATAATAATAAATAAAAAATAGATTTTCTTTTATGTTATCTTTTAGAAGTTTTCTAATTTTGTACTTTACATTTAGGTCTGTGATCCATTTTGAGTTAATTTTTGTGGAAGGTCTAAAGTCTGCGTCTAGATTAATTTGTTTTTGAATGTGGATATTCCAATTGTTTTAGCACCATTTGTTAAAGACTATGCTTTCTCTACTGAATTGCCTTTGCTCCTTTGTCAACAATCAGTTGACTTTGTGTGGATCTATTTCTGGGCTCTCTCTTTGATCCGTTGATACATGTGTCTGTCTATTCTCTAGCCAATACCATGCTGTCTTGATTACTGTAGCTTTATAGTAAGTCTTGAAGTTGGTTGTGTCTGTTGTCCAACTTTATTCTTTTTCTTTAGGGTTGTGTTGGCTATTCTGGGTCTTTTGCCTTTCCGTATAAATTTGAGAATGCTTGTTGATTTCCACAAAATAGTTTTCTGAGATGTTGATTGGGATTGTATTGAACGATAGGTCAGGTTGGGAAGAACTGACATCTTAACAATAACAAAACTTCTAGTCTATGCACATGGAATAACTCTCCGTTTATTTACATCTTCTTTAATTGCTTTCATGAGAGTTATGTAGTTTTCTCCATAGAGATCATGTATGTATTTTATTAGACTTATACTTAAGTATTTCATTTTTGGGTGCTATTGTAAATGGTATTGTCTTTTTAACTTCAAATTCCAATTGTTCGTTGCTGTTATGTGGGAAAGCAATTGATTTTTGTATATTAACCTTATGTCCTGCAATTTTACTATAATCTCAGATTTAAAAAATTTATTTCCAGTTAAATTGTGTTGCATTAGAGAACACACTCTGTAAAATTTGAATCCTTTTAAATTTATTGAGACATGTTTTATAACCCAGTATATATTCAAACTTGGTAAATGTTCCAAGTGCACTTGAAAATAATTTTATTTTGCAGTTCTTGAGTAGATTGTTCTATAAATGTCAATTAAGTCAGTTGGTTGATAGTGGTTTTTAAAGTCTTTTTCATTGTACTGAATTTGATCTTTTATTCCATCAATTTCTGAAGAATGATTATTGAGACTTCTAACTAATTATTGATAATTAGTTTGTGCTTACTGGGACATAAGTTAGGTTAAACTCCTGCCTTAGATAATAGAGTAGTAGAAGAACTTAAGTTTGAGAAAACCTCTAGAATTTTTCAGTCCTCCTCTTATTAAGTACAAATCGAGGATCTGATTATGTTACTTTGTTAAAATGTTTCTTAATACTTTTATTATGTTACAGTATTTTCCTTACGAGGTTGGAGGTTGAATGGATATTCTCATAGTTGTGCCTCAGGAAAAACGGAAGGGCTTGAACCAGTAGATATTTCTTAATTAAATGGGAAAAGTTGAATTTCAGAATGTGAAGTATCCTGTGCTGTCACTCCAGGTATCTTGTCATAAAGTTAGAGCAAAGGCAGTTTCATAGATTTTTAAAAAAATTAATTAAAATTTTTTTTACTGTGGTCTAAATAGTTTGTGACATTGTGAAATTTCAGTTGTACACTAATATTTGTCAAACACCATAAATATATGCCTGTGCATCCCTTGTGTCCACCCTCTCCCCCCTGGTAACCACTAAATTGTTCTCTTTGACTGTAAGTTTGTTTATATTCCACATATAAGTGAAATCATATGGTGTTTGTCTTCCTCTGTCTGGATAATTTCACTTAACATGATGCCCTCAAGGTCCATCCATGTAGTTGCAAATGGGATGATTATGTCTCTTTTTATGGCCGAGGAGTAGTCCATTGTATATATATACCACATCTTCTTTACCCAATCATCAGTCATTAGGCACTTAGGTCGCTTCCACGTCTTGGCTGTTGTGAATAATGCTGAAATGAACATAGAGGTGCAGAAGTCTCTTTGTATTGTTGATTTCAAGTTCTTTGGATAAGTACCCAGTAGCAGGATAGCCAGGTCATATGGTAATTCTGCTTTTAGTTTTTTGAGAAATCTCCATACTGTTCCAAGGTGGCTGCACCAGTTTGCGTTCCCACCAGCAGTCGATGAGGGTTCCCTTTTCTCCACAACCTCTCCAACACTTATTTTTTGTCTTGGTGATTATAGCCATTCTAATGGGCATAAGATGATATCTAAGTGTGGTTTTGATTTGGATCTCCCTGATGATTAGTGATGTTGAGTATCTTTTCATGTCCCTATTGGCCATCTGTATATCTTCTTTGGAAAAATGTCTGTTCATATCCTCTGTCCACTTTTTGAGTGGGTTGTTTATTTTTTTGTAGTTCAGTTGTGTGAGCTCTTTATATATTATGGAGATTAACCCCTTATCATATATATTATTTGCAAATATTTTCTCTCAGTTGAGGGGTTGTTTTTTCATTTTGATCTTGGTTTCCTTTGCTTTCCAGAAGCTCTTTAGTCTGATGAAGTCCCACTTGTTTATTTTTTCTTCCATTTCCCTTGTCTGACACTGTATTTGTAAAGATCCTTTTAAGGCTGATGTCAAAGAGTGTACTACCTACATTTCCTTCTGGAAGTTTTATGGTTTCTGGTCTTAACTTTAAGTCTTTAATCCATTTCAAGTCTATTTTTGTGTATGGAGAAAGATAATGATCTACTTTCATTCTTTGCAAGTGGCTGTCTAGTTTTCCCAGCACCATTTATTGAAGAGGCTTTCCTCTCTCCATTGTATATTCTAGGCTCCTTTATCAAAGATCAGTTGTCCATACATGTGTGGGTTTATTTCTGGGCTTTCAATTCTGTTCCATTGATCTGTGTGCCTGTTTTTGTACCAGTACCATGCTGTTTTGATTACTATAGCTTTGTAATATATTTTGAAGTCAGGGATTGTGATGTGACCAGCTTTGTAGTTGTTTCTCAGGATTGCTTTGGCTATTCAGAGTCTTTTGTTTCCCATATGAATTTTGAGATTCTTTGTGCTATTTCTGTGAAGAATGTCATTGGGATTCTGATTGGGATTGCATTGAATCTGTAGATTGCTTTAGGTAGTATGGCTATTTTAACTATGTTTATTCTTGCAATCCATGTACACGGAAAATCTGTCCATTTCTTTATGTCATTATCGATTTCCTTCAGTAAGGTCTTACAGTTTTTCTTATATAGCTCTTTCACCTGCTTGGTTAAACTAATTCCTAGATATTTTATTCTTTTTGTTGCGATTGTAAATGGGGTTGTGCTCTTGAGTTCTTGTTCTGTTAGTTTGTCATTTGAGTGTAGAAAGACCGCTGATTTTTGTACATTGACTTTGTATCTTGCAACTTTGCTGTAGTTGTTGAATATTTCTAACAGTTTTCCAATGGATTCTTTAGGGTTTTCCATATATAAAATCATGTCGCCTATAAAGACCAAGAAGTTTCACTTCTTCAGTGCCTATTTGGATTCCTTTTATTTCTAGTAGTATGTTGAATAAGAGTGGTGAGAATGGGCACCCTCATCTTGTTCCTGTTCTCAGCAGGATGGCTTTCAGTTTTTCCCCATTAAGTATGATGTTGGCACTGGGTTTGGCTTATATGGCCTTGATTATGTTGAGGTATTTTCCTTCTATACCCATTTTATTGAGAGTTTTTATCATGAACAGATGTTGCATCTTGTCTAATGCTTTCTCTGCATCTATGGAGATGATCATGTGGTTTTTGTTCCTCCTTTTGTTAATATGCTATATCACATTGACTGATTTGTGGATGTTGAACTATCCCTGCATCCCTGGTATGAATCCCACTTGATAATTGTGTATGATCTTTTTAATATATTGCTCTATTTGGTTTGCCAATATTTTGTTGAGGATTTTTGCATCTATGTTCATCAGTGATATTGGCCTGTAATTTTCCTTCTTTGTGTTGTCCTTGTCTAATTTTGGGATCAGGGTGATATTGGCCTTGTAGAACATGTTAGGAATATTTCTGTCTTCCTCAATTTTTTGGAATAGTTTGAGAAGAATAGGTAATAAATTGTCTTTGAATGTTCGGTAGATTTCTCCCGAGAAGCTGTCTGGTCCTGGACTTTTATTTTTGGGGAGGTTTTTGATTAGTGTTTCAATCTATTTACTTGTGATTGGTCTATTCAGATTCTCTATTTCTTCTTGATTCAGTTTTGGGAGGTTGTAATAGTCTAAGAATTTATCCAGTTCTTCTTGATTGTCCAGTTTGATGGTGTATGGTTTTTCATAATATTCTCTTTATATCTTGTGTATTTCTGTGGTATCCATTGTAATTGCTCCTCTTTCATTTCTAATTTTATTTATTTGAGTCTTCTCTCTTTTTTTCTTAGTGAGTCTGGCTAAGGGTTTGTCAATTTTGTTTATCCTCTAAAGAACCAGCTCCTTGTTTCCTTGATCCTTTTACAATCTTTTTTGTTTCAATTTCATTTATTTCTGCTCTAATTTTTATTATTTCCCTCCTTCTGCTGACTTTGGGCTTTGTTTGTTGTTCTTTTTCTATTTCTGTTAGGTGTAATTTAAGATTGTTTATTTGAGCTTTTCCTTGTTTGTTAACATGTGCCTGTATTGCTATAAATTTCCCTCTTAGGACTGCTTTTGCTGCATCCCATAAGTGGTGGTATGGTGTATTTTCATTATTGTTTGTCTCCAAATATTTTTTGATTTCTCCCTTTATTTCTTCCAGGACCCATTGATCGTTCAGTAGCATGTTATTTAGTCTACACATTTTTGTTCCTTTTCCAGCTTTTTTCTTGTAGTTGATTTCTAGTTTCATGACATTATGGTCAGAAAAGATAGTGGATATGATTTCAATCTTCTTAAATTTATTGAGGTTTGCTTGTTTCCCAATATATGGACCATCCTTGGGAATGTTCCATATGCACTTAATAAGAATGTATATTCTGCTGTTTTTGGATGGAGTGCTCTCTATATATCTATTAAGTTCATTTGTTCTTGTTTTTCATTTAAGTCCTCTATCTCTTTGTTGACTTTTTGTCTGGATGATCTATCCATTGATGTAAGTGGGATGTGAAGGTCCCCTACTATTACTGTGTTCTCATTGATATCTCCTTTTAGGTTTTTTAATAGTTGTTTTATGCACTTTGGTGCTCCTGTCTTGGGTACATACATGTTTATAAGTATCATGTCTTCTTGGTGGAGAGTCCCTTTTATCATTATATACTGCCCGTCTATGTCTCTGTTTACCAGTTTTATCTTAAAGTCTGCTTTGTCTGATATAAGTATGGCAACACCTGCTTTCTTTTGTTTGCCATTAGCTTGGAATATTGTCTTCCATCCCTTGACTCTGACCTATGTTTGACTCTAGAGTTGAGATGTGTTTCCTGGAGGCAGCATATTGTTTGGTCTTGTTCTTTAATCCATCCTGCCACTCTATGTCTTTTGATTGAAGAATTCAATCCATTTACATTTAGAATGATTATTGATATATGAGGGTTTAATACTGCCATTTTATCACACATTTCTTGGTTCTTCTGCATTTCCTTTGTTTCTCATCCCATGTATTTTGGACTACCAATTTGATTAGGTAGTTTTCTCTGTTGGTTTTCTTTGTTTTCCCCTTGTTTATCATAAATGTCTGTGTTCTAATTATTTGTTTAGTGGTTACCCTTATGTTTTTATAGAAGATCTCATAATTGAGATAGTCCATTTTCTGATGGCCTCTTATTTCCTTAGACTGTACTGATTCCATCCCTTTCTTCTTCCCCTTCTAAGTTATTTTTGTCATATCTTTTTCCATCTTATGTTGTGAGTTTGTGGTTAGAAAGATGAGATCATTTTTGTTTTGGTGTCTTCCTTTTCTTTATCCTCAATGTTAGAGTTAAGTGTTTCCTAACCTGATCTGATAGAGAGCTGCCATTTTCTTATTATTGCCTATCTATTCATCTCCTTGCTCAGGGCTTTGTAGCCCCTTTCCTATTTCTTTTTTCAGGTTTGATGGCCTTCTTGAGAATTTCTTGTAGGGGGGTGGTCTTGTGGCAATGAACTCCCTTAGCTTTTGTTTATCTGGGAAAGTTTTTATTTCTCCATCATATCTGAAGGAGATTTTCGCTGGATAGAGTATTCTTGGCTGAAAGTTTTTGTCTTTCAGGATTTTGAATATATAATTTTTCTCTCTCATAGTCTATAAGGTTTCTGCTGAGAAGTCCACTAAAAGCCTGGTGGGGTTCCTTTGTAAGTTATTTTCTTCTGCCTTGCTGCCCTTAGCATATTTTCTTTGTCCATGACTTTTGCCAGCTACACTACTATATGCCTTGGAGTGGGTCTTTTTACATTAACAAAGGTAGGATATCTGGAGGACTCTTTCACATGGATTTCCACATCCCTCAGCAGGTTTGGGAAGTTCTCAGCTATTATTTCTCTGAACAAGCTTTCTGCTCTGTTCTCCTTCTCCTCCCCTTCTGGAATACCTATAATCCTTATGTTGCATTTCCTGATTGAGTCAGCTATTTCTCTGAGAGCTTCTTCATTTCTTTTTAGTCTTAGTTCTCTCTTTTCCTCCCTCTGAAGCATTTATATAGTACTATCCTCTAACTGGCTGATCTTCTCCATATTGTCAGCTCTGTTGTTTAGGGAGTCCAAATTTTTCTTTATTTCATCCATTGTGGTTTTCATCTCTAACAATTCTGATGGGTTCTTCTTTATGGTTTCAATCTCCTTTGTGAAGAGGCTCCTGAAGTAGTTAATTTGTCTTTTTGATTTTTCTTCTAACTTGTTGAGGTTTTTTATGATAGCTGTCTTGAATTCTTTGTCGTTTTGGTTATGGATTTTTGTTCCTTCAGGGCTGGTTTCTGGGTACTTGTCACTTTCCTTCTGGTCTGGAACTTTAATATACCTACTAATACTGCTTGATGGGGTAGATTTTTGCTTCCTCATGTTATTATCAGGTCACAGCTGCCATGTAGTGTCACAGGATGGGGATCAGGTGGTGTGTGTTCTGGGCCTGTCGTGAGCAGGGGCTCTTCAGCTTCAGCCACTGACTGCTTTTCTCTCTGAGCAACTCATCAATGGCAGATCTGGAGCACTGGGAAGGGGGAGGGGTACTCCCCTTCCTCAGTGCTTCCCCCAGCTCCTGCTGCTCTCTCTCTGTGGAGCTCTGGGCAATTGCAGGACTGTATGCTTTCCTTTACTCTGCCGCCACTGCCACACTCTCCGTGCCATGCTCTGGATGATTCTGGGGCTGGAGTACCAGGCGGGGGCAGGGCGCCTCTCTTGGCTGCACACTTTCCCCTATATGGCTGCCACACTCTCTGCACTGTGCTCTGGATGACTCTGGGGCTGTGCACTTTTCCTACTGCTGCCATCAAGCTCTCTGCTCCTTACTCTGGGTGAACCTGGGGCTGGAGTGCTGGGCGGGGATGGGGTGCCCTTCTCACCTGTGCACTTCCTGCTGCCATGACCTTTCTCTCTCCACGGAGCTCCTGTGCATCAGCTTCCACTTCCTCTGGAGGATCCAGCCCACCACCACCTTCAGGCGTATGGCTGCATGGGTCTCCCAAATGTCTTTTGTGATGTCCTCTGTTGGTGTATGAATGTCCTTTTGGTTGTATCTTAGAGGGGAGAGTCCAAGGGAAGAGCTCACTCCACCATGATGCTGACATCACCTCCCGCATAGATTTTTAATGATCTAAAATTTAAGAGATGGTATGTCTTATGGTGCTATATGAGCTGATGGGTAAGGATTCCGGAAGATCTTTACAGTTTTACAGTGGTCAAGAAGACTTTCAGGGTGAAAAAGAAATCAGGAGGATATTTTGATTCTCTTAGGGTTTCTTCTATGGCACGCCAGATATCACAATGATAAGCTAAAATTTCCAGAAAAAACAAATGCATCATTACATTTATAACTTAAAGAGAAGAACTGGTTTGGTTGCTTTGCAGAAAATAGACATGGATAATTATCTCAGATAGGAAGGGTGGATAACATCTTCACAGGTGCATCCATAACCATTACTGTATCTTTGTGCCTCCTCTCATTAAATTTCTTCAGTGAAGAAAGTCTGTAATTTATCATTCTTTTTCTACCTTCTCTCAGAAGGAATTCTTTTCTTATACCTGAGCAAGTATTTTGATACTTCAGACCCAAAATCTCAAGATATATTGAGAACTGGAAGCCCATCACTATTGTCAGGCACTGTGACAAAATCTAAAAACTGTTTCATAATATTATTTCTTTTTATAGAACACGGTGTATCGTTACAGTTTTTGAATCTTCTGCTCACACCCTAACAGATGGATGCTACCTGTGTGCTGCCTGGCTTTGTTGTGACACTCTGCCTGTCCTGCCTCCTCAAGACCAGATTCTCATGCTCCAGGTCTTCCTCCCATAATAGATTATCTATTAAACTACACCCACCAGGCCTGAGTCATTTGAAATCTGATTCTGATGATGATTGGGATGGACACAAACTGACCAATTTATCTTAGAATGGGTCTACGCTATTGCAGAATCTTTCAAAAGACACTCAGTAGTGGACAGGTGAAGGTGGAAGAAAGGATTCTCCCTATTTATTTCAACATGTGTTGGCTGGCCTACCTGTTTGTAAACAGTCCCCTGCCATCCTGTGAGCCAAATGACGGAGAAATGGGCTTAGAATTGAGGGGAAAATGCTTCCACATTTTGTGAGCAATAAGAAAAGGAAAGGAACAAGTAATGTGATTCTTTAAAGGTTAAATAGAGTAATACCTCCCAACTCAGCTTTGCTGGAGAAAGAGCTGCTCCATAAGTGAATTTTAAAGAAACATTTTAAGCACCAAAAACTTTGTAAAAACCTATTTTGACCATTATAAGATTGAAATCTTTCTAAGATGTATTGCACACTCTCCTGCTTTGCTTTCTGAATCAGAGCTCTCCTAACATCAGCTATTTCCTTAGAGACTTAGGGGCCTTGTTGTTGATTGTTTCTGGATGACCACACAGTGAAGTACTGTGTGCTTTTTATAATTCCATCCTGCTTTTTTATATATTAATTTTCCTATGTATTTTTTAAATTCCAATTTTCTCTACCAACTGCTCCTTACGGCTGTTACTATGTTCTTTGCTGCTGCTTTACATTTTCTGCTTATTTTACACCCAGTCTGTATGAGACTTGCCTCTAGCCCTCTTTCATGGAATAGAGAGTGATGAATTTGTGGCTGCTTTTTCTCTCTAACCACTTAGATATCTCTTCCTTTTACCTCTGTTGTCTCAAGGCAGACTTGGACACAAAGCATCACTGGGTCCCAGGGAGAGACAGGAAGCAGATCTTGGCCGAAGTCCAACTCAATAACTGGCATTTTGCTGACCACTGGTGAGGTTTCTGGCACTGTGCCTTCTCTCATTTAAACCTCACAACAAGACAAATCAAAATATGCCAGGCATGGTACTGAATGCTTTATGTATATTATCTCACTTACTGCTCAAAACATCCCTGTGCACCTCACAGGAGGAAGGTAACTTGGAGGTAAAACAGGGCACAGACTTTGACCTCAGTGCACTGGATCCCGGGGCAGATTTGGCAAAATGATGGAATTACAAATTCTATCTTAAAAGATTCTCTTTAACAAGTTCTGTTTCTCAGGGTCAGAAAGCAAGTGGCGGAACTGAGATTTATTTCCAGTTATTCTGCAGGTCATGCTCTTAACCACCATCCACTTGGCCTTAATTCCTTATTTGCATCTTCTACCTTGTTTCTCTGCATAGTACAGCAGGCTTCCTCTAGAGCTTGGTCTGCCTAACTCCTAGCTCTTTTTCCCTGGGATGGAATTCTTCTCCACTCACTGGTAGATTAATCTCCTATGTCCCCCAAATTCCACACTGGGCCCTATATATGCCCCTGGTATATCCTTTTGACATAGTGCCTAAAATAGTTCAGTTGTCCAGGTCATTTAAATTTACATTTATGAGTCTGTCCTTTATCAAGCACATCAGCACTGCACGTATTTGAAAAATGGCCCATATTATATATCTGGCCTATAGAAAATGCACATATTGGTTTGTAGACCCCTTGCCATAACTTGATGATCTTCTGGGTCTGGAGCCCACAGGTTGAGATCACTGCCTCAGAGCAGCATAATTTAATGGCAGAGAGCCAGGCTCAGCAGTCAAACAGACGGGTTCAATCTTTGACTCTGCAAATCCCTAGGTTCCATGATCTTGGCCATGAATCTCAACTACGGCCCAACCAGACTACCTTTCTCTAAGGCTTGTTGTCACATTTAGATGAGATCATGCATTTAAAGTGCTTAGCGTATTTTATCAAGGCAGCAACCTATTCTCTTATGGGAGTCCATGGTTTGGAGGTTAAAAGGAGGTCAGACAGGGAACTATGCACCAACTTTGACCACAGTGCACTGGATCCTGGGTAGATTTGGTAACAAGATTTGGAATTACAAGTTGTGTTACATAATAAAATCAAAATAAGGACTTGCATTGTCCAGGTGGTGAAAAGACTTGTAACCAAGTTATATAGTGATAGTCTCTCCTTAAAGAGTCATTCTATGGGGTATCATTCCCCTCCACCTCTCGGTCAAGGCCTATTGTTCAGAATCTAGACCTGGACTTTCAGACCGTTCTTGTCTCTCCCAGGTGTGGGTAGTATAGCTGTAGCCTCAGGACAGTTCCTCTCTCCCTCATGGTACTGCCAAGCTCTACCCCTTCCCAGAGACCTTCTCCTTTAACTCAGTCCACATCCCCACCTTGTCCTCAGTTCTCCTGAGGGCTTAAGCTTCTGTCACAAAAGCCAGGAAGCCTTTGCAGGCTGTTTTGTTTGGCACTCTGTACAAACTTATACCAAGAATGGGGAGACGATGATATGCTGTGTGCTTAATGGGGAAGGGAATATGGAAATAGCAGAGAGGAAAATTCCCCCTTAGTGTTAAGAAATGTTATTTAGCCTCTTTATTGGACTAACATGCAGCAGCTCTAGTGGAAGGTGGTGTGGAGGATGCAGAGCCCCACAGGTTTCATTCTTCCTCACAAGGAAGTCCCTGAGACTCTGCCGCAGAAACTCGAGATCCACCAAGCTGACTGAGCATTTTTTGTCCTATATCTATGGTTTTCAAAGAGAAAAACCATTTTTAATCCTTTAGAGGGTGACCCCCCCCCAAATAGCAACTGATCTAAGCATACTTTCTATACTGTATCCTATTTAATCTTTCCGTGACCCTAATGAAGTAGGTTCTGCTATTACTTACATTCTAAAGATGAGGAAACAAGACTTAGAGAGACCAAGTAATTGGCCCAGGGTTACCTAGCTAGTAAGTAGAAGAACAGAGATTTGAACCCAGGTCCATCTGACTCTGCTCTGGCAATCACATCTCTTGCTGTAAAGGGATCCTAATGTGTTAAGCCTAAAGAGTATACCTAGTTTAATGGTCAGACTTGATAAGAGATTCTTTTGGAAATAAACCTTTAATAAAGTTTTTTTCCCCTAGGTGACATTACAAATTAAATATTGGTCCTAACTTAGTTTTCACATGGTTCAGGAGGTGTTTCCCACAGAGTCTAGCCAATTGTAGTCTGTTTGGATTACACACCATCTGACCTGCAAATGAGTTCCAACATTTAAAAGGAGAATGAAAATAATGGGTGTTGCCGTATCTGTGCAAAACCATTAGCACTGCTGGAAAACTGACTGTGTCCTATAGTTGGTGAGCCACAAGTGTCATCTGTGTATGTTTAACTTTCATTCATGCTTCATGGATAAACTGGATAAAGTTCACCATCCCTTTAAAGTATCGGAGTACGGACTCTTTAATTAGAACTTCTCTTCTGCCTTGAGCTCTGAGGCTGGCCTCTAGCTCCACCTGGATTCATCAAGTGAGTTGCCTTTGTTACAAAAGTGCCTTGTCTACCTCCTCCTTGGTTCCTCCTTTCAATTTTCTGCTAATTGGTCTCCGGTGTCCTAGGTTTCCTCCAACTTCCTGTGTTAGTTTGTTTTTGCTGCTGTAATGAATTACCATAAACTTGGTGGCTTAAAACAACACAATTTTATTACCTGACAGTTCTGGAGTTAAGTCCAAAAAGAGTTTTACAGGGATAAAGCCAAGCTCATGGCAGGGCTCGTTCCTTCTCAGAGCTCTAGAGGAGAATCCATTTCCTTGCCTTTCCCAGCTTCTAGAAGCCATTCTCTTTCCTTGGCTCATTTTCTCCCTTTGCTTCATTGCACGGTCCTCTGTCTGATCTTCCTGCCTCCCTCTTGTGGGGACCCTTGTGATTACATTGGACCCACCTGGATAATCTCCCCAACTCAATGTCCTTGACTTAATCACATCTTCAATCCTTTTTACCATGTAAGATAACATTCACAGGTTCTATGGAATAGGGCAAGTCCACATGGCTTTGGACACCATTGTTGAGTCTACCGTAGCTCCTTCTTATGAAGGACTTCTCAAAGAAAAGAAAGGTTCTGCAGTGTCATGAACATGACAAGAAAATTGGAGCAAAGAGATTTGGCTCCGATCTTCAACCAGACGTTACACTCATTGTCAGACCATGAACAAAGCACTTCGCTTCTCAGGTAGAATTGTATAATTGGGGCTTTGTATTAATTCCCTAATTCTCTCTCAGCTATAAAATTGCCTAACTTGACAAATTTATTTATATTAAAATATAAATGACTTGAAGCAGTTTTACTGTGGATTAGGCTTTTCTCCAAAGAATTGACTTTATCCTAAAAATGATAGTTCATCAAATATGATATGTGAATTATTTTCTTTAGGCAGAAAAACATTCAGGACTATTGGAACCACAGCACATAGGCAACCAAGTTCTTCCTTCAGCGTTAAGGCTTGTTCAGTCATATATATGGATGTATAGCCCAAGCTTTCTCTAAGTGTGGTCCACGGATGATCTGCAATTGTATCATCTGGGACACTTGTTACAAATGGACATTTCATGAGCCCCAGCCCAGACCTGTATTATAAAGGCTGATAATTAGCATATAATGAGTGGCTCAAAGTGAATCATTTGAAGAATAAAGTTTGAGAATCACTGAAAAATAAGCTAAATTACTGGTTACAGTTTATAGCATTATAAAAATCTCAAATTGTTAGGCTGAAAAAGGTTATTCCACTCCCTTTTCCCACCTCCATCTTCATTTTGCGGATAAGAAAACTGAGGCTTTTAGAGGAGTGACATTTCTTGCCCAAGTGTCAACAGCTACTTTGAGACCAAGTCAAGACTACAAATCAAATTCTGACTTCATGTTTAGAGCTTACTAACAGTTAAACTATTTAATTTTTTCTCCTGAAAAAAATTTTTTTTGACCATATTGCTTTTCTTTTAATATAGTAGACTGTACTTTTCAAAAGATACTTAGTCAAAAAGACTATCTAAGGAATGACCATGGATATCATCATTTTCTAATTGATTTCCATTATTGATGTTAGAGAGGTCCTTGCACAAAAAAGTTTCTTTTACATAGCATATTTAAAGAAAAAAATGGTTTATGAAATGTACATTATTAAATGTGTTTATGCTTTAAAATGTAAAATGTCATACTTGAAATGTGCCCCTTTGATATTAACTCCATAGGAATATGAGATGTCCTATGTATTACTTCACAAATTACAGTCTGTCATTTTATCTTTATTCCTAATTTAAGCATCCCTATAAATCTCAATCTTATAGACCAAAAGTAAATGAAATTAATTATCTATAAGCAGTGGATGAAAATAGAGTAGAAAGGAATGAGACATTACTGAGTGTAGTTTTAGTGTGGATTTGACCTCTGTTAATGTTTTATGTATTCCAAAAGGAAAAATCAATTTAAAAGGATGGGGAAAATCCCTAAAGGTAAATTATTTTAAACGTATGTCAACTTTATAACCACAAAGAAGAAAAAAATAGTCCAAGTAACTTTTGTATATGGTTCTGACTTTGTCACTTTAGTGGGATATATTCTAAGAGCAAAATGAATTCCAAAGAAATATTAATTTGGTAAGTTTTTTGGAAGTGGTATGGATGTAGTAGTGCTGAATTTTGTGTGTTATAGGATTAATCAAATAAGTAAATATACTGTCCTTGGAAACCAGTATTCTCACTATGGAGGAGAGAAGGTAAAATATAGAAAGAGAAAAGGAGAGGGGGAATTCTCTTCTTGGATGCATCAGTATGAATGTATTTATATATATTGGTATGTATGTATACTGCATGTGTGTGTGTGTATATATGTTCCGTGTACCTAAAGGGCCTAGAAGCAGTGAGTCCTCAGTGGCATGGAGACACCTAGAGCTCAGACCTTGGTTTCTAAATGGAAGGAACTAGGGCTGCTTGCAGAAATTATGGATGCTGGGTCTGGGGGAAGAATGAACTAAGCCTAAAAGTATTTTGTTATACCAGAAGTAAGAAGTTCCCCAAAACTGATACAGAGATGTCAAAAGGTTCAGGAAAGGATTCCCAATGACTGAATTCGGACAATTGGAATATTGAAAGAATAGTGACAATAATAAATTACTAAACATTTAGTAAAAAATCTATAAGTCCATAGTGATAAAAAATTTTACATAATATATCAACCTTGTAGATGTTTGCGTAATATTTGTTTATACATGCATACGTATCAACTTATGTTAAGTGCTTCAGTAAATATCTTTCACTATTACTATACTATAACTTGTATTTCATATGATTGTATATTAAAACTGAATATGCTTTTAAATTCTAAACTGTTATTTGATGTGTGTGTAAATTTTGTGGATGTAATCTGACAGTTTTTGTTATTTGTACTTGAATCTGTAAATTTTTATGAATAGTCATAGAATTTTAGATTTAGGAAGGACTTTAGGGAATATTTGGTTTATTCATTCAGCCCACAAATACTAAGACTTTTATGTGACAGAATTATGGTAGACCTGGTGCACTTTGTATACTACACATCTCTGGGGGGCGCCATTCATGTAATGGTGTATGTAAATGGCTCCATCTATGGTTTGCAAATCACAAAGTGCAATGCATTTGTTTGCAATAAGGAGATAAAATAGTGAAAAAGACAAAACAGTCCCAGACCTCTGAAACTTCTCAATCTAGAGAAGAAAATATGCATACGAATAGGCAAATATGCAAGTGATAAAAGCAACATGATAGGTTTCTATGGAAGCTCGTAGGAGGGGGCGCCTACCTCAGAACTGGGGGATGAGGGGAAATTTCCAAAGAAAATGTTACATTTACGCTGAGGTTTGAATGAAAAAGACAGGGTGGGAAAAGCAAAGGCAGGGGGGAAAGATGGAGGAAGAATGTACAAGTCGACTTAGTTGCAAGCTCTTGAAGGTGAAGAGAGAGGATGGTGCTAAGGGAGCAGAAATAGTCCTGCTGCAGGAACAAACAGATGCTCAGAAAAACAAGAGGCTCCAAAAGGTTAAGTGACTTGCCTAGTGTCACCTACTCCACCTTCTCCTTTGTCTCATTAATGAGCACATTAAATTACAACAGATTTACTTATCACAAGTACAATGATATACCCTGGGAAATGTTCTGTCAGCATCTATACTGCAGTGTAATCTCAGATAAATCCTTACCCTAGACTAGAGCTTGTCAGTTCCAGAGGGTAGCAACTAAATCCTGCTCATCTTTGCACAACCACAGAGTCCATTTATTGTTCAATGTTCATTTTCAGAGATATTTTGGTTTTTGAGTTGTCGAGGTCTCCATCAATATGAGTAATTGAAATATAAATAATTATTAAGTAAGATGTTTGCTCTGGATATGAGGTATTTGAATATTCAAAAGCTAAAGCAGAATTGCTAAGAGCAAAAGCATACCAGCTTCTCTGACAGCATCCAGTGTGCTTCTGGTATGCTTCCTGTTAGCAGTCAATACAAGCCATCTGTAAGTCAAACAAAATTGAATTGATAAAATGTCAATCTTAAGACAGTCTTCACAAATCAAGATGCATTGTATTCCTATTTATAATAATGTTTATGTAATACTGCTTTCATCTAATCAGATTATCTTGTAATTTTATTTAAAAAAATCAAATATACTTCACATCTTTTTTTTGCTATCAGAATACTAGGGTAATTTGTTGCTAATAGATTATCATATTTGCTTGCTTCTTTTATTAGGTTCATGAAATTTTCAGGAATTAAAGTTAGTCCTGAAGGAAGTTCATGAATGTCTAAGTAAGTCCTCAGTCCTCAGCTGGTTTTACTTAGTGATATATGTTGAGATCCTTTGTCTGAATTCGTTAAAAACAGAATTTGTAATTTTCATTCATGTTGTAATTTTTTGTTATGGTTATTCTAAGATATTTTATATTATTTCTGCCAGTCAAATATGAGCATTTATTTATTGTTTTCCCTTATTGTGGTTATGGTGTAGTTATTCATCCTGTGTCTTTCTTTTGAACTGACCATGCTGCTGAAGTATATTATTCTAATCTTTTTGTCCCAACATTTTACTGTGAAAAATTTCAAACATATGGAAAAGTGGAAAGTTTTTCTACTTTTCTAGTTTCTGCTGTTAACACTTTACCATACCTACTAATCCATTTTAGTTTATTTTTTAGACTTAATTCTCTTGAATTTTCTGGGTAAACAAGCATTATGCAAATAATTTTTCTCCTACTTATCAATATTACACCTTTTGTTTCTTGGCTTAATTCGGGAAATGCTTTTTAATCATGACCATTATTGACTTGTTCCCATGAATAACAAGACAATGTCCAATAATTTATTGTTCAGCATGATATTGCTGATGGATTGACCTAGATGTTCGTGCCGTATTAAGGAAGTCTTGTTATTCATAGTATAACAAGATTTCCTCATCAGGAATAGATGTTGAATTTCTTCAAGTAACTTTGGACATTGATTGATAACCATAGCTTTTTTCCTTTGATTTTTCTGATTGACTTAATTAATTGGTTCTTATTTAACTTATGAAATATTTATGAAATCCTATTTTGTCCCAGGCACTATATTTGGTACTGAACTTATAGTGATAAGAAAAACTCCAAAGGTCCTCGTTCCTGCTTTCTAGGGTAATATAGTCTGGTGAAGTTTGTATGGTAAGTTGTAGTAATTGATGTCCGGCTATTAAAACATCCTGTCATTAATTGAATAAAACCTACTTGGTCTTAGTAGTTTATTCTTTCAATGTATGGATGAGTTAGATTTTTCTAATATTTTATTGAGAAGCTTTGCATTTTTAATTCACAAGTAGGACTTATCAGTAACTTTTGATTTGTTTTTGTTAGTCTGAGTTTACTGAATTCTCACACACAGGTTGTGCTTGCTTTGTAATTTGTCCTTTTATATGACCCAGAAATTTGCATGCCATAGATAGCGTGAAAATTCTCTCTTCTTTGAAGCATTTGAAAGAATTTGTCCAGGCAAACTTCCAGGTTAATTCTTTTTGATTCAAAATAATTTTTTCCTATAAATTTGTGATTCACCTTAATTTTTAGATTTCTTCACAATGAGTTGCATAGAAAACTCTCTAAATTTTAAAATTATTAATGATGCTGTTTCCTTTTTCATTTTTAATTAGTAATATCTGTAAAATTGAAGCTCTTTCTGCTTCCACACTAGAAAAATGCTATATCCTCAAAAGGAGATTGGTGATAGGTTTTAAATAACCTCCTAAGAGTCTACATAATATGATTCCCTTTGTATAAACAAAAAGGCTGTACGTTATTTTCTCTGAAATTGTATATGTGAATTTGTTAACAGTGGCTAACCGTGCAGAGAGAAAGTTGAGGCTTGGAAGAATCTTTCCTTTTAATTTTATACTTTTCTATACTGCTTTATTATTCTTACTGTATGCCTTCATTCCTATTTTATTAAAGAAAAAGTAAACAAGAGTTTTCTGAATAACACGATAATGATTGTTAATGATTATGAGCCATAGTACTTTCTATGTACTTCTCTGTATTCTATAAATCCAGCAAATTTTATTTTAAGTCTATTTTTTCAGGAATTATTCTAATTTCTCTTTGAATTCAAAAGAAAAAAGAAGATAATAAATTAGGATAATGGCCAGCCGAAGCACCTAGATTCATGAGTATATATCTCTATATTTATTCTATAATAATTTCAATCTTTGTGGGTCAAGGAGAAGAGTAGATTTAGAAGTATGGTTGCCAAAGGATTCTTCTCCAAAGTGAAAGGAATCTGTTATGGAAGTTTACAGCTTCAGGGAATCAGTCCATTCTGTTTCTCTCTCTCTCTCCTAGAACGTAGGCATGTATACTCAGGGACTGGTAGTTTAGAACTCTGAAGGTCAGATATAGACTTTATCTTCAGAAAAAAAAATAATTTTTCTTAAATGAAAATTTCTTTTAGAACAGAGAAAACTAGAGTCTTGGGAAAGCCATTGCATTTACTTTATAATAAATTAGAAGCACATAATTATAGGTCAAGGTGCAGTTTCCCTGTCAATCCTATGGAGCTAGAGGCAAAATGTCCAAATGTCTGGGAGCAGTACCATGAAACTTGATCTTCAGAGTCATTTCTGGAATAGTTTGCTATCCATGCCTATGCTCTTCCTTTTGCAATTCAATTATGTTCTCTGTCAAGGGCAACATATGAATATAATGGCAGCATTGCTCAGTGGTAGGTGCAGGATGAGGAAACTGTGGCCATTTTTGGGGGGAGCAATGGTTCATAAACCTTCCTAAGTATCAAAACTAAGCTAGAGAGCTTGTTAGAACAGATTTCTGGGCCTCACCTCAGAGTTTCTGATCCAGTAGATCTGGGTGGGGCCTTACAAGTTCTTTGGTGATGCTGATGCTGGTGGTCTGGAGACCACCCTTGGAGAATTGGTGGTTTAGGGCCTTTATGAAGTCAGCTGGTAGTTCACCTGGACCTTTTTTAGTGGATTATAGCTTGACCCTGCTTTATTTGGCATGTGACTACAAGCCTTTCATAAGACCCAAACCAGTAATTGTCAAAGTTTAGTGACACTAAGAATATGAATCAGCTGAGAAATTGTTGTACTTTACGTTTCCGGGGCTGATCTCCATGGCACCGGGAGAAGCCCAAGCATTTGAACTTTTAATAAGCATCACAGATGTTTTTGATGAAATGGTCCAAGAACTTCCACGGTTTGATTACAAACTACACTGTTGTCATATTTAGAGATTATTTCTTAACATCTTGCTCTAAACTTTATTGTTCTCTAATGCCAGTAGTACTTAGTCAATGATGGATGCTGATATAGTGTAAATAAAGAACAGTAATTTCGTTAAGAAAAAACAGAATTGAAGAGAATGATACTCTCTGCCTTCCTCATTTGGTAAAGCCTAGCGAATCATTCTCTACATCCTTATCCCAAAACATTGCTGTACGACTGGTAGCCTTGCTAGAATTAAAACCACAGTGTCCTAGAAGCCATCAAATTTATTTGGCTAGTTTCTCAAGACCAAATTTGTGTAGAGAAGATGCAACTTGGAAGGTGTGGGCATGTAGTGGAAGCAATAGTAGAAGAAAAATAAATTACCACTTAATGTCCATATTTAGACATAGCGGTAGAGAATCGATATACAAATCGGAAATAAAATCCCTTTTCTAAGACCACAAGGCAAAGGTTTCAACATTCTTTTGTTTTGTCAACTAAACATTTAAAAAGTTTGAATCAAAAATAAATTGATTGATTTAACTTAATTTTTTTCAATGCAATGTCTTTAAAACCATGCTATTTTAGGCCCTTACTTTAGAACATCAGTGGTCTGACAGTCAAGATTCAAAATTAGAAGCTATTTAAATATACCCAAAATAACCAATAGTAAAAAAAATAAATAAATCAGTCACATTTTTGTAAAAAATGAATTTAATTATATTCTAAGCTTAATAGTGCAATTGTCAGGTACAGAAGTAACCTTCTCTTTGGGCCATTTAGTATTTAATTACTCCATTTGGGGAGTAACTTGCCGTAAACTCTCTGAGACAAGGTGGTAATGGTGGAAATTCCTTTAATGATGATTTTTTTCTCCAAAGTAGTTGTTCCATTGTTCATCCTCCTGGAAAACGTTGAGATTCACATGGAGGTTTGAAAAGCGAAGGAAGATTGATTCTGCCACTAATCTTAGCCATTTGATAGCACATCAGTCATTATGCTTCTGGGATGATTTACACTTTTTTCTAGTATATGTTTTAATTGAAATATAATATAGTAATATACAAAAGATGGGTTTTTAGATGAGTATAATCAGTGCAACCACCGCTCATGTCAAGAAGGGGAATATCACCAACTCTCCAGAGGGGTCCTTCATGTTCCCTCCTGTCAACAACCCCCATGAAGGGAACCACTATTCTCAGACTTCTATCAACAGGGATTAATTTGTCTGTTTTTGAAGTTAGTATAAATGGAATTATAGGAAATGGCCTCCATTGTATTTGGCCTCTTTCATCAAGGTAATGTCTGTTAACCTTATACCTGTTCTTTCGTGTTGCAATACTTGTTTCATAGCTGTATAATATCCCATTGTTTGAATTTTAACATTTACCCATTTTACGGTTCATGAACATCTGGGTTGTTTTCAGTTTTTGTCCATTAGGAGGTGGGCTGTAACAATCGTTCCTGTACAAGACTTTTGTCATACACACACGTTCATTGACGTAGGGTGTATATCTAGGAGTGGAATTGCTGGCTCATAGGATTAACACGTGTACAGCTTTAGTATATACCGAGTTTTCCAAAGTGGTTATATTAATTTCAAAGTGGTTGTATTAATTTAAAATCAGAAGAGCAATATATGAGAGTTGTTGCTCCACATCCTCACTAACTCTTGGTATTATTACGTTTGTTTTGCTTTAAGCTATTTTGGCAGGTGCAGAGCATTTTTTTGGTGCTTTAATTGAGACTTCTCTGAAGCATCTTTATATTTGTTAATTGGCCATTTGAATATCTTTTTTGTGAAATTAAAAAAATAGCTTCCCTGCTTTCTCTTATTGGTTTATATAATATCGTGATGTAGTCTGTGAGTTTTCTGTCAGGTATACATATTAAAAATACCTTTCACTTGGTGGTTTATCGTCTTAGTCTCTTAATAATAACTTTTGATGAACCTCAGTTTTATATTTTAATGAAATCCAACTTACCTTTTTTTGTTTATGCTTGATGCTATTTCTGCCTTGTTTAAAAAATCTTTGGCAATTGCAAGGTCATGAAGATAGTCTATGTAATCTTTTACAAGCTTTCTAGTTTTCACATTTAAGCTTCAATCCATCTGGAACTGATTTTTATGTATGAAGTCTAAGGGCTAAGGTTTTTTTTTCCTCTCAAAAATATCCAGTTAATCCAGTACCATTTATTGAGAAAACTATTATTTCCTATTGCACTGTAGTGGCATCTTTGTTATAAAGTAAGTAACCATGCATGTGTGGGCTACCTTCAAAACTCCCTGTTTTGTTTCAATGGTCTATTTGTCTATTCTTGTGCCAATACCACCTTGTTTTTGTTGTTATATCTTTGTAATGAACTTGATATCTCATAGTGTAAACCCTCCGAGTCTGTTCAACTTTAAGATTTCCTTTGCTGGTTTTCATTCTTTGTCTTATTATTTGTATTTTAGAATGGGCTTGCCAATTCCACCAAAAATAAAACGGCTTGAATTTTGATTAGGATTGCATTGAATCTATACGTCAATTTAGGGTCAATTGAAAACTCTACAATATTGGGTGTTCCAATCTTTGCATATAACATAATATAAACCTCTATTTATCTAGATCTTTAATTTCTCTCAGTGATGTTTTGCAGTATTTTTGTTTACATTTCCTTGATTAGATTTACTACAAAGTATTTGATGCTATTTAAAGCTATTAGACATGATGTTGTTTTGAAGTTTTATCTTCAATTTTGACATATAGAATGTCCAGTGGCCTTACTCAAGGTTGATTTGTATGTTACATGTCATCTACAAATAATCATGGATTTATGTCTTGGTTTCCAATCTTTATAGCTTTTATTTATTTTTCTAGATGGGCTTTCCAGGCCAGTCTTGAATAGAACCAGGGTTCTTGTGACTATGATGGCAGGGGAAAACTCAAAGGGAAATATTTCTGTATTCCATCAATAGTGTTTTCTGTAGATTTTGTGTGCATGTGTGTGTTGGTTGTTTTTTTAGCTACACTTGTTAGGTTCATGGTTTGCATTTATTTGCAGTTTGCTAAGGTTTTTATTCCAGATGGAAGAAATTGTTAATTTCATCTGGTTGAATTTATCTTCATAAAATTGTTCACAATAACTTTTTTTTGATTGAGGCGAAATTTATGCACAGTAAATCATACATACCTTAAGTTGGTAATTTGATAAGGTTTGCACATGTATTCAACAATATTAATAAGATTTAGGATATTTTCATCACACAAAAAAATTCCCTCGAGCTCTCTTCCAATCAATCTCCAATACATTTTTGACGACTTTGACGTTAATTTTTCCATTTCTTGAAATTTACATAAAGGGAATATATGATTGTACTTTTTGGAGGAGGAATTCTGATTTGTTTGTCTCAACATAATGTTTCTGAGATTCATCCATGTTATTTCATGTACCAGTAATTTATATTTTTAATGTTGAGTAATATGCCATTGAATGAATATGCCAAAATCTATTTATCAATTCTATCAGCTGACAGTTGGGTTGTTTTCAGTTTGGAGCTTTCATAGTTAAAGCAATCTTATAGTTATAAGCAAACTTATAAATGTCACTTTGTGGACATGTGTGTTCATTTCTCTTGGGTGAATAGGAGTGGAAATACTGGATCACAAGGTAGGTGTACATTTAAAATTATAAGAAATTGTGGAAGACTTTTCCAAAATATTTTATCTTACACTCCCATCAGCAGTGTATAGGAGTTGCAGTCGCTTCACCAGTATTTGGTATTGTCAGTCTTTTCAATTTTAACTATTTAGGGTTGTAAAGTGCTATATCATTGTAGTTTTAATTTGCATTTCCCTTGCACTGGTAATGTTGAACTCCATTTCCTAGGCTTATCGGGCAATTGCATATTTTCTGTTTTGTAATGTCCAAGTTTTTTTGCCCATTTAGAAAATTGAGTTGTTTTCCATTTCCTTGTTGGTTTGTAGAAGTTCTTAATAATATATTCTAGATAAGTTCTTTATCTTGTATATGTACTGTAAGTATTTTCTCTAGAAAAAGTAAGTTTCTAGCTTGCCTTTTTTTTAAAATACACATTTTTATTTGAAAATAGATTTAGATTTACAGAAAAGTTGCAAAGATAGTACAGAGTTCTCATATACCCCACGCTGTTTCCCTGTGATTAATATCTTACACGGTAAATGTAAGACAAATGGTACATTTGTCATAATTAATGAACCAATGTTGATACATTATCATTAACTAAAGTCCATTGTTTTACTCATATTTCTTTAATTTTTACCTACTGACCTTTTTCTGTTCCAGATCCCATTCAAGATATTATATTACATTGAATTTGTCTTGTATCCTTGGGCTTCTCTTGGCTGTAACAGCTTCTCAGCTCAGACTTTTCCTTGATTTTGGTGCCTTTGACAGTCTTGAGGGTACTCCTCAGGTATTCTGTAGTCTGCCCCTCTATTGGAATTTGTCTGATTTTTTTTTTTAATGATTTAGACTGTGGTTATGGGCTACTGGGGGGAAGACCACAGAGGTGAAGTGACCTTCTTATCACGTTATATCAAAGGTACAGACTACCAACATGACTTGTCATTGTTAATGTTAACCTTGATCACCTGGCTGGGGTAGTGTTTGTCAGATTTCTCCACTGTAAAGTTACTCTCTTGGCCTCTTTTCCATACCATACTTATTAGAAGAAAGTTACTACACACTTAAAGAAGTGTAAAGTTATGCTCCACTTCCTTAAGGACGGAGTATCTACATAAATTATTTGGAATTTTCTCACAGGTGATTTGTTGATTATCATTTATTCAATTATTTATTTATATCAATATAGCCTACTATATGTTTATTGTATACTTTGGGTTATAATCCAATACAACTTTATGTTTTGCTCAGATTATTCCAGCTTCAGACATTGAGTGCTCCTTCGGTTGCCTCCTGTGTCCCTTTGACATAGTCCTGCCGTGTGGTGGTCTTTGTTATTGTTGCTATGTGTTTGTTTTTTAGCAATTCCTAACGTTTTGGTGCTACAGGGTGCTCCAGGCTCATCTTGTGTGTTTCCAGCTCCACTCCTAGAATCTGCTGTTTCTCCATGGAGCCCTGGTTCCTTTTATTGTAGAATGTAATTAGAAACCAAGACTGGGAGATAGTTATGCTCAGGGCTGTTGGGGTGTCATTGCTTCTAGGTCCTCTTAGCTGACAAAGAAATAAAATATGTGTGTGTATATGAACCTATAAATATACACATATCTAGATCTAGATATCCGTCTGTATCTGTATGAAGCTAAACATGAGTTCATACTAATGCATCCAGCCCTAATCCTGTACCATATGGATCATTCTAGCCTTTTCTCCATGCTTTTCTATAACTTCCTACTCCAACAGTGAGAAATCTGGCCCCCCCCATCAGCCATCCATTTACTTAAGTGTTTGACTCCAGTATACATAAATAGTGAATTGTTTGCCTATATCCTTAGACTAGAGGACAGTGCTCATGTGCAACGCCTTTCAGCTTTAGTCTTACAAACTCCACTCATTTCCGAAGCTGCTTATATCTGTGCCTTCTTCCCCTAACTCCCTTAGTTTTATACATTAGGAAAACAGATTCTTTTGTCATAATCTGCATTGCACTCTGGGATTCCCTGAACACCTAAGTGATTTTTTAAAATTTGCGTACATTAAAATTCACTCTCCTCAAACATTCTGTGAATTTTGAAAAGTGCATAGTATTATGTACACACCATTACAGAATAATACAGAATAGTTTTACCACACTAAAAGATCCCTTATGCTTCGTTTATACTTCTCAAATCTCCACTAATAGTTAATGTCTTTAGGGTCTCATAGTTTTTTGTTTCTGATAATGTCATATAAATGGAATTTTACAGTATTTAGCCTTTTAAGACTACTTTCACTTCTCATTATGCATTTAAGAATCATGCATGTCTTTGAAAGGCTTGGCATCTCATTCTTCTTTGTCACTGAGTGGTATTCCATTCTATGGATATATCACAGCTTGTTTATCCATTTACCTATTGAAGAACATCTTGGTTGCTTCCAGTTTTTAGCAATTATGAATAAAGCTTCTATGAACATATGTATAGAAGTTTATGTGTAGATGTAAGTTTTCGAATCAATTGGGTAAACATTTCGGAGTGCACTTACTGGATCATGTGGTAAGAGTAAGAGACTACCAAACTGTCTTCCTTAGTGGTTGTACCATTTTGCATTTCCACCAGCAATGAAGGAGAGTTCTTGTTGCTCTGCATCTAGTTCTTATTTAGTATTGTCAGAATTTTGGATTTTAAATATTTTAATACATATGTAGTTGCATTGTTGTTGTTTTCATATCATTAGTTGTATTATTGCTTAAAATATCATTGTTTATTTAATTTGCATTTTCCCAATGACAAATGCTGTTAAGCATCTTGTTTTATGCTTATTTATCATCTTTATATATTCTTTGTTGAGCTATCTGTTCATATCTTTTCCAATTTTTTTAAATGATGATATATTTTTATTTATTTATTTTGCTGAGGAAGATTTGCCCTAAGCTAACATCTGTGCCAGTCTTCCTCTATTTTGTATGTGGTGTGGCCCCAGATGACTGGTGTAGGTCCATGCTGGGGAATAGAACCCAGAGTACCAAAACAGAGTACACCAAACTGAACCACTAGGTCACGGGACCAGCCTCTTTTGCCCATTTTTTAATTGGATTGTTTTCTTATTGTTGAGTTTTTAGAGTCTTTGTATGTTTTAGATTCAGGTCCTTTATCAGATATGTGTTTTGCAAATATTTTCTCTCAGTCTGTGACTCATCTTTTTATCCTCTTACCACTATCTTTATCAGAGAAGAAGTTTTTAATTTTAATAAGGTTTAACATCAATTTTCTTCCCCCATGGATCAAGTTTTTGATGTTGTATCCAAAACCTCATCACCACACCCAAGGTCGTATAAACTTTCTTTATTCTATAAGTTTTATATTTTTGCATTTTATATTTAGGTGTATGATTAATTTTGAGTTCATTTTTAAAATTTTTTATTTTATTTTTTGTGAGGAAGATTAGCCCTGAGCTAACATCCACCCCAAATCCTTCTCTTTTTACTGAGGAATATTGGCCCTGAGCTAACACTGGTGCCCATCTTCCTCTACTTTATATGTGGATGTCTGCCACAGCATGGCTTGATATATGGTGCCTAGGTCTGCGCCTGGGATCTGAACGTGTGAACCCAGGGCTGCCGAAGTGGAGCATTCAAACTTAACCACTACGCCACTGGCCTGGCCCCAATTTTGTATAATGTAGAGGGTGTTTAATTTTAATCTTTTGTGTATGGGAGCTCACTTATTCCAGCACTATTTGTTGATGTAACTATCCTTTCTCCAATGAATTGCCTTTGTCATAAAGTAAGTTGATTGTATTTGTGTGGGTCTATTTCTGGGCTCTTTATTGTTTCATTGGTTTATATTCCGTTGGTTGATACCACGCTGTTTTATTTTTATTGTGGTAACATTGGTTTATAACATTATATAAATTTCAGGTGTACATCATAATATATCTCGAATTCTGTGTAGATTAGATCATGTTCACCACCCGAAGACTAATTACACTCCATCACCACACATATGCCTAATCACCTCTTTCACCCACTCCCCTCCCCAATTCCCCTCTGGTAACAACCAATCCAATCTCTGTTGCTATGTGTTTGTTTGTCATTGTTTTTCTCTTTTACTTATGAGTGAATACCACGCAGCTTTTTGACTACTGTAGCTTTATAGTAGAACTTGAAATAGGACAGTGTTAGTCATCCAACTTTGTTCGTCTTCAGTATTGTGTTGGATATTCTAGGTCTTTTGTCTTTCCATTATTAATATCTACAAAATAGTTTGCTGTGGTTTTGATTGGTATTCTATTGAATCTATTGATCAGTTTTGGAGGAATTGGCATCTTAATGGTATTGTGTCTTCCAACATGAACGTGGAATAGTTCTCCATTTATTTAGTAGTTCTTTGATTTCTCTTATCCATGTTTTGTATTTTCTGCATACAGATCCCATACATATTTTTTTAATCTAAATATCATAAGCTCAAATATCTCTAGGAGTCCAATTATAATGGACTAGCGATCAACCTGCTTTCCTTTCTATTTTGCTTTCTTTTTTCTGCTTTTGAAGACACATTAGTGCTTGAAATATTTGATGTTTTAATTCTGTTACTTAAAAAATGCTATGTATACCTAATGAAGAATGGGAAGCAATACTTAGTCTCAGGGATTTAATTGAGACTTGTAGAAACTATGCTGAGCTGGGGAGTAATTGCCCGAATAAATAGGCTGTAGCCATTCATTTTCAGGTAAGGGAGGCCCAAGAAGGCAGAATTTTGAAGTTTCCTTTTTTTCAAGAAGAAGTAAAAATCTTTATTATTTTATGTGAGATATTCCTATTTTTAAATGTTGATAATTAGCTAAATAAACGCTGAGTCTAACACAGGGGGACAAACAATAAATTTGATGACTGTATGAATTCCACAGGCCACCACTTTGTGACCTCTTAATCTTTATTAAATAGAGACACAGAGGGTCCAGATAGGGTAGGGTAAGCAATTTGCTCAAGGTTTTACAGATAATTAAAAATCAGGCATATTTCTGATTTCCATATCACAGTTTTTGTTTCTTTTTTTCCATTATCTTAGGCTTTTACCCAGTTGAGTGTACCACTTATCTTCTGTGTAGTGGGAAAGAGTTTAAGCTTTAAAAACACCAGGTAAAATTTAGTGTCAATGACTAGTATATTAGTCATTTATTGCTTCATAACAAATTACCTCAAATTTAGCAGTTTAAAGCAACATACATTTATTATATCACATTCTGTGAGTCAGGAATCCTGGGACAGATTAGCTCTGAGGGTCTCTCTCAGGCTCAGGCAAGGTGTTGGCCTGGGCTGGGGTCTCGTCTGATGCTTGACCGGGAAGGATCTGCTTTAAAGCTCGTGTGGTTGTTCCTTATGGGTTGTTGGATTGAGGGCCTCAGCTCCTTGCCTCAACTCCTTGGTTTAAAGGCTTCCCTGAGTTCTTTGCCATGTAGGCTACTCCATAGAGCAGCTTACTTAATTGAAGCCAGCAATAGAGAGAGTCAGTGGAGAAAATCTTCCAGCAAGAAGTAAGTTAAAATCTTATGTAATATAATCATGAAAGTGACTTATCATCAACTTTGACTTATTTTCTTTCTTAGAAACAAATCACAGTTCCTGCCAACACTCAGGGGGAGGGTAATCCCCCCACACAAGGATGTGGATATCAGGATTTGGGGATAATCAGGGCCATTTTAGAGTCTGTCCACCACAGCTAGTTTCAGAGATAATTAGATCCCTTCTCCAGAGAAGCACAGCTTTTTCATCTTCTTAGCCATAACACCCTGGAGAGTAATGACACAACTGAATATGATCAAATAAATGCAATAGGATGTGACAAATAGGGAGGAATCAGGGTTTGTGATTAGACTTGCCCATTCATGTGGAGCAGAGACTCTCAGGAAGAAGGGTTTGAATGATAGACAGCCAACTGATAACAGCCCAATTATGGTCCAAGAAGGGGTCCAATAGTGAGCCTCCTTAATGCCTCAACAGTGACAGAGGGCAGGGATAGAGATTCCAGGTAAATGAGGCAGATGTTCACCATCTGGGGATTTGTCAATAGGTAGCACATCCCTGTCAAGGTGTGGAGATTTCTAGCAATAATCCTGTTCCTGAGAGAGAGTTGGAAGAACATGAGTAAGGGGCCAATACTGGACCAGATAGCAAGATAAAGAAGCAGGTCTAAGAAATAACAACTGTACACAAATAATTAGCACTGGGGCAAAAGTTTTAGGAGAGGGCTTGGAGTAAGAAACATAGATCTCAGGCCTAAAGTACAGGGTCCAGACCAGCTCAGATGAATCCCAGAGCACTTACGGTTCTTAACTCCTTAAATTTCTCTTGCTCTCGGACAGATTGGGTCTAGGGATTGGAATGGGATTAAACCTGTGGCTATGAAGAGAGGGAGCCCTAGAAAGAGAAAACCATGCAGGATCTGTCTGCGGGTGACTCCTCCAAGGCCTCAGGGAGATTAGCAACATAAGCAGCCTCCCCTTCAGCTTCCTTTTTTCTCTCTTTGACACACCATCTCCAGGGTCTAAATACATTTCCCTCTAACTCCCAAGGGCATTTCTATTTTAGACTTTCCTTCAAGTAATGGGATAAAAGGGCTTGCACTATAGTCTTGAAAGTTGAAATATCCTGGAAGAGGTAGGAGAGTTACATAGGAAAATGATATTCTGTATCTATTTCTTTCTGAAATTATATCTACATATAGCTACTTATCCTTTAATGAAAGGTCATCTGTCCATTCACTCATTGAAGGATTATTTCTTGAGCATCTGTTGATGCTATGGACTGTATTAGTGCTGGAATAAAATTGTGAGAAAAAATGCACGTTATTCCTGCCTTCAAGATTGTTTAGTGAGGTGTCAGACTCATCAGTAATTTACCCACACTTGATAAAGTTTGGGCTCTAATTAGGGCACAGAAAAGGGGACTCATGGTGTCTTAATCATGGGTCCTCATGGATGAATGGGCTTGGTCATGAGGACTGTCTTCTGCCAGGTTAAGGACATTATTGTTTTTCCTAAAACATTATCAGGATGAAGGGCATATTTTGGTTTTAAAAGATCACTTTTCTTATGGCAGTCAAGAATGGATGGAAGGGTGGCAGGAGTGGGTTCAGGCAGATCAATAGGATGGATATTGAAGTAAGAGGTAATGTACCTAGACTAGGATGGCTACTGGAAGTACAGAAAATAAACTTTAAAGATAGTTTAAGAGGTATAAATCAGTAGGCCTTACTGAGACAGTGCTTTGTGGCTTGTGCAACTGGATGGATGGTAGTTCTAGTCTCTTAGACATCACTGGAAAGGGGGTGTATCTTAGGGGAGGAGAATTTAGGAACAGATCATGAGTTAAGATTTAGATTTGTGCATTTTGAGAGGCATTTGAAATGTCTGAGAGAGAATGTCAGGTGGGTAGTTGCTGACACCTCAGGCTAAAGGTTTGGGCTATAGGTAATTCTGATAATAGTTGGTAATTCCTGAGCATGGATGATATGCCCCAGAGAAGGGCATGGAAGGAGAGATATAGGGAAATAAGAGAGAGAGAGATGACCAGAATGCCGTATATGCTTTAAAAAGACTCCTGAGTCACATGGACTTTGGCAAAAACACACTGATCTAATTTGATTTTTTTCACCAATTATTTATGGTGACTTTAGACTGGAACATTTCTCTGGGGATAGTCTAGTAAGTATATAAACTGAATAAAGCAGTTAATCTCAAAGGACTATAAATTTAAAGAACATTTTTTATATTACAAATCCAATTAAAAGCTGAAAATGCAAATAAGTATGTGTGTGGAGAAACAGGAAGACTCTATATTAAATTGTATTTTATTTTCCAGGCTGAATTAAAATAATTTCTGAAAGGATGAATAACCCCAATTTTGCACATGGGAGTGAGAGCATATTACTTCTCAATGTGTATGTCTGCACATGGCAGTGGCATCTCTCTCCATCCTCTTGGTTCAGAGAAAATAATTATTCTTATTGGATGATTTTTTTATACCTGGAAACCTAAAAGGCAGAAATTAATTTAATCGATTAGCCATAGTCTGCAGTGCTTTATGTTTGACTTCAAATACTGAGACAGGAATGCACCTATCAAGGGTGGAGAGGGAATCAGGATTCAGAGAACAGACAGGAACCCTGTAAAACCACTGAAGACAGGGCTCCATGGGGGATTTTGTAAAATTTGGAAAAAAGTTTTGCTTTTTCTTCTTTAAAGATCTCTAGGACCATTTTATTACCCTTATTTGGGAGATTTTCAATATCTAATCAGTCTGAAGTTTTTTCTCAAGTGTAGTCAAACTCTTTCTTGTTGTACTTGAAGGCATTTTTTTCTTATTCAGAGTGACTGGCAGCTGCCTAGAATCTTTCATATAATAATTCTTCATATAAGTGAGGAGATTAATGAAGTCAGGTCTTAGTCTCATCATCCAAGTTAAAATCACCAATTAAAGGGGCAGTGAGCAATTCCATATTTACTGTGGAGGAGAAAAAAATAAAAGGTACCTAGACAACCAATTAGTGACAACCCACAAGCAGAAACAACTCCAGTCAAACCAATCCTTTTCTCAAAAGTCTCTTTTCCAAACCTTTAATGTATATATTTTTTTTCTCCTGCTTTCTCTGTTAATTATTTGGATTAGAATTAGATATGTAGAAGGATGGTTGTGTGTGTGAAAAAAGTTCCCGTTGTCCTGGACTACATTGGTGGAATTCATTTGCTCATTTAGCAGATGCTTATCCATCCAATCTCTAATCTGTGCCAGGCACTGTTCGTGTTTCTAGGGATACAGCAGAGAAAGTAAAACAAACAATCGAAAAATGTCTCCTCTCATGGACCATGAATGAAATGGAATGATTGTATGGTTGGTGATTCTAGAAATGGGAAACTGGATTATTCTTGCTGATTGGGTTGTCTTCAGTTAGCACATTACTGTTGTTGGTTTTATAATCAGTCGCTTAAACAACATTCATTGAGTGTCCACTCATGCCAGGCGTTGGGCTCTCACGGAGTTTGTAATCTAGCTAGGAAGAGGAAGCCAAAACCCAGATCACTGCGTGACAACCTAAGGCAATGAAAAGATTTTGCAAGTCAACACAGGATTAACAGCTGAGTGAGTGCTAGGATTCTGAGAAGGTGTTTGCTAAATTATATCATAAAATATTTATTCCCCCTTTACAATGTTAGTTGGTGAAATATATATAATGTAAAAATAATTTGGTGTCTTCCTGCGTTCCTATCAATTAATAGAATCTATGGCAGCATGGTGTGGAGAAGTCCTACAAATCTCTGCTCTGAATCATTTAGAAATATGTCAGGCTTTCATTAAATTCACTAAACCTAGTGATTATTTCATATGGTTAAGTTTATTAAATATATGCTTCTAAGCAACAAAATGTGGACAATAATTTAGATGTTCCAGAAAATTCAAACTTTTCTAATTTATGCAAATAACATTTTGCTTTCTTAACTTGCTTTTTAAACAACATTAAATACCAACTATTTGTCACCTGTGAAATGCTTTTACTGTTTCTCAGACTCTGGCTAGTAATGTGAAAATTATAAAGACAACAAATTAATATTCTCTGCTGTGGATTAACTACTGGAAACCTTGCATGAAGGCATCTGAATATATAAGGCTGATGATAAAGCCCTTGTGAAAATTCTGCCTAATCACTTAAATAACTTTCATCATCCTTTATGGAAGATGACACCAAGGCCGGTGTTGCTATGGAAATGTCAGATTCTCTTTCTAACAGATGTTGGTACTCAGACTTCCAAAGTTTTGCCACCTTGTTTGAATCATGGTAGGCTGTCATGTGAGAAATGAACATTCTGGATAAGTTGGGAAATATTGGCACATTGAGTGGAAAAAAGTTGTGATTAAAATGGAATAAGGAGATTGCAGTAGACAGCCCTTGAACATCACTCAGCTAAAGAGCTTGTGCTTTTGGTATTTGATCCTAGATTTATGAGGAATGAGCCAACCAGCTTTGTACTAATATAAGCCCCTACACTCTTGGCAATAGCTGCTTGGTCCAGTGGTAGATAAATGTGTACTTGTTGGAATCTCTGGGTCTTTTGGAATCGGGGTATAAAGACACCTGGTAGGTGTTTGCATGAGAATGGGACTATGAAAACAAAACTTTGCGGCTGTGGAGGCACCATATTCTGCCATGTGGATAAAGGAGTGGAGAATGCAGATCTGTAGAGACTGAGAGGAATGAAGCAGAAGGTACAGAATAGAAGAGATAAGAGATGAGGGAGAGTCTAGTCGGTTTTAGTTCCTTCCAGGTGATGTGGCTGTCAAATGCTCACTTGGGAGCCAAGATGGGAAGTCAAGCTTTCCCAAGTCACAAAGAGTGAGAGTGGGAAAGAAGTGGACCCCCTCTCCCCCTCACTGACCAGGGGAAAACCAGAGGGTCATATTCTGAGGCAAAGGGAGAATTTTTCAATAATCGGAAGCTTTTCTGATTATCTGATGAAAGTGACCCACAAATTACATGGGAGTCATTGTAGAATTTAGGCATTTTTTTTTTGTTTTTTTAGAATTCTTTAAAGGATAAAGTAGATCATTATTTTCTTTATCTCCATTAGTATTGATTTTGTGATTATTTGACCAGGATTAGGTTGATATTTGGCTCACATAGTGTATGAAGAAAGGGTTTGCTGGCAAATTAACTGTGTCAGAAGAGAATTGTTATTTACCCACTTAACCAAATGCTTTAGTGATATCCATTACTTCATGCAAATATTGCTAATGATTATAAATGTGTTTTTCAAGCCCAGTTCAAAACTTAAAACAGTATTTAGTAATTCAGACTTACAGGTGGCATTTCCCCCCAGTTATTTGAATTTGGTAAATTTCTACTTGCAACTTCATTCATTTTTTTATTCTCTGGCAAGTTGTAGGAGACTTTGGTTTTGAACAATTATCAATTTATTTATGCTGCTTAAAGCATTATTCTTGGATTTTAGAGATGAGGACATGTCTTCCTCTTTTGGTTCCCTGGACAATTACTCACCAGTTTCTTTGATTCATCATAAAATCACCATCTGCCTCCATGAGTATGAGAAGTCATGCAGGGAGAGGGGCAGACATCTCTTGTTTGCTAATTGTCTCTTGTTGCCTTCTTTGCTTGTAAGAAGGCTAGGAGGGCTCTGTGACCTTCACAATGGTAGACATCCAGCCATAGAAACAATAGGAGTAGAAAGCAGGAGCACATAGAGCCAAGATGGGAATTTAATTTCTGGCTTTATAGTTATAGGAGAGAACAGGACATGACTAAGCACATCAGGAAAGCTTGCTGAAAAGTAGCCAGATAGCTGCAGACCAAGAACCCAACTGGAGGCTTTGTGACCCGGTCAATTTTGTACCTACATTGCATATGACTACTCTGAGAACTCTAGGAGCTATTTTCAGTAAGGTTTAAGGAGGGCAGCCTGTATCTTATCCATTCTCCTACCTAACCCCCTCTAACTGCTCTGGCAATCCTCTGAGTGCCTTGGCCTTTCTTTTTCTAGTAAACATAGCCAATGTCACAGCTTAGTCTCTAACACCTGAGAGTAGTCAGAACCAGTGCCTGGGGTACCATTTCTTCAGCAATGGCAAAATGCTCTTGGATGACAACAATCTGCCTGTGAAATGACTGGAGAAAGGTGAAATACTTAAGCCCATAGGACTGACTGTAAGTATGTGTGTATCTGGGCATCCAGAAAAGAGACAAGCCAAGGGGCCTGGCAGAAGAAAGACTTCACCTGTCCTGAAAGGAAGAGGGAACATTGAAGGAGGTCATTGCAAAGAGGAGAGGAAGCTCTGAGTGGGAAGAATCACATGAACCAAAACAGAACTGGGAATAACAACATTATTAATAATCATTGAGCCCTCATATTGTGTAAGACATGGTGCCGCATGTTGACATGCATTATCTCATTTAATCTCCACAGATAGGTACGGTTATTCTTATTTTCATGCTGAGAAAAGAAACTCAGGGAGGTGAATTGGCTTGCCCAAAGTCACAAAGCTAGTAAGTGGCGGAGGCTGGAGTACATCAGACAGATATATATGCAAAGAGGATGAGAGGCTGGCCCTGTTGTAACCAGAGGTTTGTATCATATCGAGCTGCTAGCCTTTAGCTGGAACAACTGTACAGCTATGCAACTGGAGAGATGTAAAAGGAAGGGTTTACTCTATGGGATTTCCCCAGCCTGTGCAAAGGCAAATCTTTGTCTCTCATGATTTTCAGGAGGCTTAGTGCTGTAGTGAGCTATTTGGAATTCTACCCCTCTTCCAACACACACACCCCACATTTTTATTATGCTGGAAACATTGATTTGTGAGACAAAGTCATCCATATATACCTATTGGATAGCCTTGGTCAAGCAGAACCAAAACCACATTTTACAGGCCACAGATGACAGCATCCTTCTTGCTTTCCCACACTCAGGAACGTTTGGAGGAGGTGGCACTTCTGGAGACAAGATGGAGTCAGGATGGTGGAGGGGTTGAGGATAAAGACCTTGGAGTCCAGCAAACCTGGCCTTTGATCCAAGGGCCTCAGTTTCTTCACGTGTAAGATAAGGATGGCGATGGTGATCTTACAGAGTGGTGGTGATGAGTAACATGCGAAAAAACCCAAAAGGTTGATGCCCTTAACGTGGAGACATTAAATGCTCAGTAAACTTTAGTAAAAGCCGTATTGGCAGGAGAAGCAAATTATTCCTCTCTAAGTTTGCTTACAATAATTTTCTAGATTTAGCCAAAGGTATGCAGTGAATTGACCCAGGAGCTGGGCCTAGAGCCTAATGTTCTGGCTTGTAGACCACTGACTATTCTCACTACCTCACAATCCATTACTAAAGAGTACCATAATGGGATACTGTGTTCAGACAATCATGTCATATGTAAAACTGATACCATATAAAAATCTGATAAATTAGGAGCAAATTGTGTATTACAGAGTTTTCTCATTATTCTCCATTGGCTACCTTTTAATAAAAAGCTTGCTTTGTGCTTTAACTTTTGTCAACTTATAAAACATGAATTTAATGTACACCAGTTTTCTAATCTGACCTGACCATATCTAGCTAAGGCTATTTTTAACCATATTGATTACATACCAACTAATTCAGGTAGGCTCCCTGTCTCTCAGGCCCTCTCTGTTTTTTGCGAAAGTCTTACCTCTATGCCCTGCGCATTCTAATCCCCACTCTTGGAACACCCTTCTTTCTCCTCTATGTCTGGTCACATCTTCCATTTTCTTCAAAGCCCAGTTTAAGATCTGTGTGTTCTAAGAAGCCCTGATTGTGGACCCCAGTCCACACTGATGTCTCCGTTCTCCTCTCTATTTGTTCCAGTCTTTGAGAATAGCATACAATGTCCTTGAAATCTGTAGAGCTCCAAAAAGTCTTCATCACTAAGTAAAATGCTTGTAGCCCAAACACTCTGACTGTTGGGTGGCCATGCTTATTGAGAAAGACTGAGGCAGGTTACTATGTCTCAGTATCTGCTATAGGTTTTGAGGACAGTTGAGATGCTAGAGATCATCATTGTTATGCCATTAGGAGACGGAAAGTCACCAAGAGCAAAAAGAAACACACATGCACACAGTAATAATTGTTTATTTACTCAGTAAAGAGTGTGTAAGGAATATATGCCAGGGAAGGTCAACAGTAGCTCTTTTAAAATGAACTTCGTTTAGGGTAGTACTGCAGTCTTTGATCATCATTTAGCCAGGAAGCTCCTATTTTTTCTTTTAATAAATCCCCAAACATTATGGAATTGTACCTGCTTTCTGAGGTTTAATTAAATTATACTTAAGTTCATTTTTCATGTGGAAAATGAGCTTCAGGCTTCAATATGATGAATCGTTTCCTCCTTTGTGACAGAGGTGGAGGAATTTAATTTAGTTCTGCTGCAGTAATCTTGCTTGTCGTCTATTTTATTCTGGGGCTGTTGTGATTAATAGGATTACATTGGCGTGATCACAGCTACCTATTTGTTTATCTCATCACCGGGGTCAGTGCTGAGCCTCTTATTTCGTGATTCTCTTGGTTTTGAAACCTGGTTCATCATGTTCATGATGTAGTAAACTTCTGTTGTATCTTTGCCCCACAGAACGTTGAACTGAGCTAAGTGAATTCTCAGGGCCATCCATGTGATGGGAATTTGGGTCATTTGTTTGGAAAGTACTGATTGAGCACTGGAGATGATCAATATCTTGTGCTGTACTGAGGAAATCAAGGCCAGTGTTCTGGACGCAGTGGGGGAGGCCACTTTATACTTTGACCTGATAAGTGGCAGAGAGTGAGCAATAGGATGTGGAGGTGGAGGTGAAATGGCGAGTGGCTGATATCGTACTTGGCTTTGATATCATCAATAATAAACAGTAAATTAGATTAAATGATAATTATTTTCCATTTTTGTTCAGATTGTGAAGCATCTTGCCATTTTGTGAAGTATCAAGAAATGCTGACATTTAACTTAATGTAAATTAGGTGATATGTTATATGTATGTGTACACTGTATGATTCTGGGCATGGCATACATAATATTCTGAGCTGCTGTGTCTGGGAGCAGTACTATCCTTAGATTTCTTAGACTTGAGCAAGTGGGGCCCCTGTGCCAGGTCTTGTGCCTTGAGGTGCCTCGTGCCTTGACTGTGCCTTCCTGGAAATTTTCTAAATCCTCATTTGATGTCTGGAACTATCCTGGGGGCTTTCAATGCTATCCAGTCAGGGTGCCTGGGGCCTAGATTGGGACATTAGTGAACCTAGTCTCATTTTTCTCCCATTTGGGGTATCTGCAGCTCTTTACCTCATATAATGGGTTGACCAGACATCCTGAGGAACTGTGGAACTTGCACCTATGGGATCATCCCAGGACTCTGTGGCTAGGCTCATATGGCTTGGCCCTGGTTCCATAAGGATGGACTGATGAGCCGATCACTCCTACTGGCCAGTACAGTATTTGTTTTGTGAGCTTTCAAAAGATTGGGCCATCAGAATGATGCTTACATAATCATTTTGATTAACTTTCACTCATGTTGGCTATAGGACAAGTTTAGGTCCCTGTGGTACCTATGGTCCACCACTGTCTCTGGGGCTTGAATCATTTATATGGACCCACGTATCAGTTCTTGCCTGTCCATGTTGTGACTGCATGGTCACCTCCAGTCTGCAACACCTGAGGTCAACAGGATTGGAAGCAGGTGTCCTTTACCCATGATTCACTGCTACTGGCACCCAGGACATTGCTCTATTTTCTCCTAAGGCACCAGACTACATGTTAGGCTGCCCCTGGGGGTGGGTGTGCCTATTTCCCCTCAGGTACTTCAAGACTGTTGCTTTGCAGTGCCAGTGCATCCTTCCAACTGATGTCCTCCCTTGCCTCTGATTGATATGGTGATGTCATGCTCTCCCTGGTTGCTGGACAAGGGAGAGACCTTCTTTGCCCTAATGGGAATGTACCTTTTATCCTCCCCACTGGTGGAAGTGTGCTGAAGGCAAGGGTGAGGTCAACACTGAGAAGGAGCACATTCTAGGAATGCTGTAATTATGTCTTAAATAGTTCAAAGAAGACGTGGGGTTGGAGGACATGTCATTCTATATTTATACCGTACAATTCTGGACAGTAAATTTAACATGACCTGAAAACAAGTTATCATTTGCATTTTCCTGCATCTTCTATGTAAGACTTGCATTTCTGGACATTGTTAGCACAATTAAAACTTTTGTGAGAGTCATTGGAAGTCAATATTCATGAGCAGCATGATGGATGATGTAGTGTCAGGAGTAATGATGTAATCAGCATTAAATAAATGGAATTGGGGACCTGCAGAGGCAAGATCATCTAGATTTTTTTCAATACAAACAGGTTTCGAAGAGCCATGGCATTGTGAGTAATAATAGCATTGCTACATTTTTCTCACAGTGGGTGATATGAAATTAGCCAGGAATGATGCATATGGCAATAAAGAACCTGAATTGGTGATTCCTGGACCTGGACAGGAAGAGATGGTGCCTGGACACTAAGAAGAAACTTCACATTAGAAAATAAACCAATATATATCTCTACCTGTTCTCTCTCTTCATTGAAAATTGCTGTACTACATGAGCCCATGAATTCTGTGTTACATTTAAAAAATCAAATTGCTGGAATTATCCCTTACAGGCTGGGGATGGCGCAGTCGGGGAGGGTATTTATTAGTGGTACTCAGGAAATAAGATGCTCTCTGCACTGTTCGTTGGAGGATTTGTGTCTAGCTTAGATGCAAAGCTGGAATTCACTCTCCCCAATAAGAAAGAGAGGAACAGGAAGCACCCTACTTCTCAGCAGAGAGAGCAAGCAAAAGAGGGAGGAGAGGACGTGGAAGAGAAGCCTGAGAGGCTACAGGCATAGAGAAATCGCCCCTGGAGTGAGAAGTTACTGGCGGGAGATACACGGTTAGCAAAACTGGAGGAAAGCAATCTGTTAAGTAGAAGATGACCACCCGTCTTTTAAAATATGTGTTATGTGTATTTGGGGACACAAAGAGTCAGCATTTTCTGCAACTAGTAATTAGGACCTTTTGGAGAAGGACATGTCTGTCCATCACAGAGCAGGCCTATGTGTGACGGAGAGCAATGTGAGAGACGTGAGGATGACGTATAGTGGACAATGCAAGACAAAGATAAGTCCAGATTATAAGTGAACCAGGCAGTACTCTTATTAATTGAGGCCATATTTTCTTTTGTCCAGAGATTTGTTGTATCTCTAATTCACTTAATTTTCAAAATAGTTATTGATAGATTCTTTTACTACATTTGCAAGCTGTTGTTATTTTTTCCTCTATGCTTGGAGGTCTGCTTGTATTCGAAGCAAGCAGGTGCATTCTTGGTATAGCCTCATCTATAGTAAGACGAGTTCAAATACTCAGTGGGGTACATTTTCTCAATGCTTTCTGTCAGATAAAATAAAAAGGTCCCACATGATGCCTTAGGCCTTTTTCTTTTTTGACTTTGACTTCTGGACACTTTGAAAGATTCACTCCACTCAGTTGTATTTCTCCTAGTCTGTATGCTCCTACTTCCAATTATTAACAAATGCCTGTAAAATTTTCCCCCTCAGGGACTCCCTGTGGAGTTACCCTAGTTTCTTGATTTTTTTTTTCCTTATTCTTACTAATTGGGATTTTTGGCTATACCCGGTCTTGTCAGTCATACAGCTGCTCGTTCAACTCATCTAATCCTTAACTACCTTCTTTCCTTCCCAAGGTTTTGCAGTAGAAATGTTCTCATATTGAAAATCTCTGTCTTGTAATCAAAGTGTCACAAATACCTCATACTTGTTATAGTTTATAAAATGTTTATTATGTGTATATGTTTCGCTGGATTCCCTCATTTTCTGGTAGTTTGATCAGCTAAGATGCTTTCCATAAAAAGACAATATTGAGGGGCCTGCCTGGTGGCATAGTGGTTAAGTTTGTGTGCTCTGCTTCAGGGTTCGCAGGTTCAGATCCCGGGTGTGGACCTAGCACCACTTGTCAAGCCACGCTGTGGTGACATCCCACATAAAATACAGGAAGATTGGCACAGATGTTAGCTCAGTGACAGTCCACCTCAAGAAAAAAGAAGGAGATTGACAACAGATGTTAGCTCAGGGCCAGTCTTCCTCACACACACACACACACACACACACACACACACAAGACAATATTAAGGTGAAGATGATAAGTAGATAGAAATTACTAAAGGGACCACTGCAAAAGTTATTGGACATTCAAACAAAAGAAAAAGAAAAGGACCTTCAAATCACTCTTTATAAAACAAGTTTTCCTCCAATATCACAAATAATTATTGAATATTGCTAACTTTTCTTCAAAGACCCAGAAAAGAAAAATCACAGAACTACATAGATATTTGCAAAACTGGAATTCACTATGGGCATTGAGGTAAGGGACACCATGTACCTTTGGAGAATCTAAATTACCACAAGTAGAAACTGCAATTTCAAAAACATGATCTGCCCCCTGGAATTTACTGTGAGTAGTGAAGTAAGGGATGTTGTGTGTGCCTTTGGGGAATATAAATTATTACAAGTAGAAACTATAACCTCAACCCCCCTACCCCAGCCACAGATACCTGTTCAACTTTGTCTCCTATTACTGTGCACCTTACTCTCTGCTCCAGTCACAGTGGCGTCTTCCCTGGTCTGCGGGAAACACTTGTCTCGGGAAGGTGCGATCGCCATTTCCTCTGTTCTGAATGTCCTCCTCCCAGAAACCTGCATAGCTTGCTTCTTCACTTTTCAGTCTTCCATCAAATCTTTCCAGCTCAATGTGGCTTTTCTTCCTTGACTAAATTATGTAAAATTGGCATTCACCTCCAATACACACACACCCTGTCTTCTCTACTTTATTTTCCTTCTCAGCATGATGACATCTATTATTGTAAATATTTTATTTATCTGTCTTGTTATTTATCTTTCCCCTTCACCAGATGTAGGCAGATGAAGATTGTTTTCTCTTCTGATCTCTGCTGTATCCCCAGCACAGAATAGTGCCTGAGGCATAGTAGGCCCTCAGTAAATATTCATTGAATGAATAAATGAGACTCAATTCGAAGGGCACTTGGTTACCTGGAATTTTGCTCTAATCTGTATATATTGGAGAAATAGTGTCATAACAGAATATGTTAAGCTCAGGGACTAGTTATCAAAAATATGTTCATCGTAGGTGTTAGGCTAAAAGTTAAAAACAAAAAACGGCAAAGAACTTTTAGTCACCTTCTCGAAAGGTCGTGCTAAGTGATCTGGTGCTTTTCTTGGGAAGGTGGGACCACTCTCCTCTATGTTGTCTTGAGATCTCAGCTGAAATCAAGATAGAAACTTCCATTTTTATATCCTATTACATTAGGATTAATGTGTTTAAAAATTCATTCTAATCAACATCTCTGATGTTAAACTGAATAAAACAGTGAAAATGAAATTGGAGGAAACGTTGCTCCCAATACATTCTGAAATAAATAGGAAAAATGCTCCTTTCTATTACTGATGCTTTCCACTCTACAGCTTCCTAAAAAGGGAGGTTCCCTTGTTTTATGGTTTCTCTCCATCTCTTTAAATCTGCAGCACAACTGGAAGCAGAGTCTTGAAGTCAACCCAGAATCAGCGAGGGGTAATTTTAATAGCAGTTGGCATTTGTTGAACAATTACCACATGCCAGCTATGGTTCTAAGCACTTTTTGTGTAATTACTAGTAAATCATTACACATATCCTGTAAGTTAGGAAATATAATTACCCCGCTTGGCAAACAGGCTTCTGAGGTTCAGAGAGTGTAAGTCACTTATTCAAGTCACAGAGCCATCAAGTGTTTAGAGCAAGAGCAGACTCCCAGTTGCAGTGGAAGCAGTATTGTATTATGAGCCAGGGTATCTGGTGCAAATCATACTTCTGCATCCATCTATGCCTGTGGATAGGAGTAGATATTTTTAACTTCTCAGAACATCAGGGTCACATCTGTTAGTGAGAGATTTGAGGAGTGGGCTAAAGATAACAATTCAAGTGTATTTAAGCCTGGTCAGAATTCTCTGTTTGATATGTGGACATCCAGATAAAGTTTTTGGCGGTTTATTAATTAAAAGTCAGTACTTTTTTTTCCAGAACTCCTACTATAAAAAAAGGTAAAGTGATTGTATTAGTTTCCTAGAGTTGCCATAATGAAGTACCACGATATAGGTAGCTTAAAAAACAGTTTATTGTCTTATAGTTTGGGAGGCCACAAGTCTACAGTCAAGGTGCTGGCAGGGCCAGTCTCCCTCTGAAACCTGTAGGGGAATCCTTGTCTCTCCCGGCTTCTGGTCACCCCAGGCATTCCTTGGCTTGTACCTGCGTTGCTCCTACCCTCCAACTTCACATGGTGTTCTCCCTGGGTCTCATCACATCATCTTCCCCCTGAGTGTCTCTGTCTCTGTGTCCAAATTTCTCCAAATTTTATAAGGACAGCAGTCATATTGGATTAGGGCCTACGCTAATAACTTGTTTTACCTTGATTAACTCTGTAAAGAGAGAAACGATTCAACCTATAACAGTGGTTCCATGGATTCATGTTCTCTTTGGGACTCATGTTAAGATTAGACCTTAGTGCTCTGTTTAGAGTCTGCCTGCCCTCTCTCAAAGGGATCCTTACACTAAAGCAATCTGGATTCTTTACTCAGGTTATTTTCTGTCTAATACTTAAACAGAACATCAAATGAAAGAAATCTCAAAGACAATTCTAATCGAAATCTTATTTGAGCTTTCTTCTCTTCGGTAATTCCTCCAAGCCTACTCTAAATTCAGAGTAATACTTAATTTCCCTCCCAAGGTAAAGTAAAACTGTGATTTTCTAGATAAAAGGGTCTTTGATTGTGCTACCTCTATTAGTCAGGGTCCTAGCTAAAAACAGATGGCGCATTCAAATTAAGATAATTCAAGGAGGATTTAATAAAGGATAATTTACAATTTGGTGTCCTGGGCTAACAACCACAGAGCCGTTACCACTCCTAGATCTAAAGGAAGGAGATGAGGGAGCAGTTACTGGAAAGAGTAGCAATACCTTTGATTGTAGGACACAGGAGGGAGCAAGCAGAATGGATACCATAATCTTACTCTCCTTGTTCTTTCCTAATTCCTGCTGTGGCTCTCCGTTAGCCAAACTCAACTGGAATCCAGAGTAAAAGAGAGCCCTTTGATATAGCCCATACATGTCATACTTGCAAGACACAGGGTGGAGAAAGGTGGAGAGCAGATATGAAGTGTATCAGAAGATATCCAGCACAGCTAGTCCCTTTTGCCTCTCAGTATCTATTCTTTCCTTCCTCTGGTTGAAACCAAGCAAAGGGGATGCAAGAAATACCATCAGCTACCTTATTAGAGATGATGCCAATATGTCATATGCCCACTTAAAATATTATATGCTACTGATGCTCTTTCACATAAGATAGCAAGAAAAAAAAGTATAAGAGAGTTAGAGGAACAATTTAGTGATATAAAACATAGCTTCTAAAGTCCCTGACTCTGTAGTGGGTTACACAGCCTTCTTCCTTCCTAATCATAGCAGCCTTCTTTTACCACCCGTTCCATGTTCCCCTTCCCTCTGCTACAACCTCAGCGGGTGACCTAGTTCTCCATTCCTATAGGATCTGATTCTTCAGTTGTCTTGTTTCTGTTAGATCACCAAAGCTTCCCATTGACCACAAACACTGGATAAGGAGAGGCTAAGAGGTGACCCAGTGAATCGCTGGCTTTCACACGTAGTCCTCCGTGTGCCAGTAACCCAATTTGCTCCTTGTCCGGGTCAGTAATCTTGGCCAGTACAGAGATTTGCTTCCCACGCTGTTGGCTTAGTGGCATGAAGAACCCAAAATGATCTGGAACATTCTGCTTCCATTTCATTTCACATAAGTCTGTTGTCTGGTAGACTCACTCCCTCTGTGGATCCTAGGACATCCAAACATATCAAGCCCAAAGTTCTTCAAGAGAGTTATTAGATGAAATTGTGAGAGGAGTTCACTCTCACCTCCACTCTTGTTCCCAGCCTCATTCATTCTGGCAATGAGGGAGACCGCACCAAATATTAACTGTTAATTTAAGACATACCTCATCCTTTAGCATATCACCCTGACCTTGCTCTCTAGTACACCAGCTCCTGCCATCATTTAAGAATGTGAAAAAGTTGCTGTTTACAATTTTGTTTTTCTCATATAAAGTTTAATAACTCCAAAAGGTCATACTTAGTTCATTTATAATCAGACTATTCTACAAGATGCATGAACACTGATGCTCTATTGAAAGTAATCTTTGACACACCCTGATCTGCGTGAGAAGAGAGAGATTCTACTCGTATACCCTTAGTACCCGCTGCTGATTAGGATCACTTCAAAGCCAGAAAAACCAAAAAAACATGTTTTGTGGTTTTCCTACCTTTGCCTAAATTTAAGAAACATAATTAATGAATTTGTATCTGATTAGGGCGTTATTTGAAGTTTTATAATTAGTCATCTAAGTCTGTTATTTGTAATAGTTTTTGATTCCAATTAGACTTATTTTTAATTTCTGAGATAGATTCCTCTACCATTATTTTAGAGCCACTAGAGGTAGAACATGGCCTAGTGAACAGACTAATACTGTCCAGCGAATTTTATTTTTATGACTCTTTTTGTACCATGTGATTTATCTGCCATTTTGCATATGTTCTTTAAATTTGTTTAGCATGCTGTATATTTTTTTTCTTTTGTTTTACAGTTATGTGAATAGTTCTATTTTTTTTCCTGTTTTTCTGTTATTCATCCTTGATTAGGTATAGATCTACTCAAGCCTGTAGTCTCTCTAAGAATAAAGGAGTATGTTTTCCTTAGCTTTCTTTCCTGGTTACCTATGCGCTAATAGAACTTAAGCAGGATGGGAAAATGTGGGCTTGTGCTATTATTTCATTCATTCAAGAAATTGAGGACCATGGGGGGGAATTGGGGCTTTGGATCTTCCTGTTGGAGCTGCTCAGGCAGGATCCAGCTCTCCCTTTCTGGTCTACCAAAATTTGGGGTCTGCTGCCCAGCTCTGGTGGATGAACATCATGTAATTCTGCTTCTTTGACTGCATGGAAGGCTGTTTTGCCACCTCAGCTCTGTAGACTTACTACCACCTCTGAATTGCAGAATTGGATGTAGATTTAGTCTATTTTTGTGCCTGTGGTCCATCTGGATCTCCTTATCTCGCTTTGCTTCTCTTCATCTCTACTCACTGTATGAGAAAGCTTATATACTTTGCAGTGTTTGTCTTTCACAGCCCATAACTAATACAATCCATCCAAGTGTGTAAGCAAAAATAAATGCGGAGAACCTAATTCTATGCATGTGTGACAAACACTGTTTATCTACAGAGGCACAGGTTTTCATAGAAGTCCATGTGACACAGTCATCCAAAAAAGCTCAGAGCTTTGATCTGACTACTCTAGTTGTACTGAGTAGCTCAGAGAGTTTGGCCTTAGCCTGGGACAAGCTTCAAACCATAGCAAATGAGTGACCTTAATTTTCTAGGTGAACATCCAGAAATAAATGGAAAACCTATATGGTTTCCAAAGCAGGTTTCTTAAAATGACATATTTAAATCCTGTCCAATATACTTTATAAAATTAAGAAACTAGTTATGGATGAGAATGCCTCTTCCTAATTCTTAATGTCTAATGTCTTGGTTTTTTAGAGAAGCATGGACTCTGATGTTTCATTACTATTTCAAATTGTCTTGATGGAGCCTGGTAACATAGATTCAAATGACTGAAGGACCATGAATAAAGCATAATGATAAATAGCAAAGCATCAAATTCAGTGCTGTCGAAATCAGTCTTAGATAAGGTCTGGTTTAATGTCCTTATTTATAATACGCAGGAGAAATGGCTTGCTAAAGAAATACACACAAACTAGCATATTTTGCATCAAGTTTAAGAATTGACCATAATTTCAGAAGGTCATACTTAGTTCATTTATAATCAGACTCTTCTAAAAGACACATGAACACTGATGCTCTATTGAAAGTGATCTTTCATACACCCTGATCTAAGGAAGAGAGAGATTCTTCTACTCATTTTCCCTTAGTACCCACTGCTGATTAGGATCATTTCAAAGCCAGAGAAACCAAAACAACATGTTTTCTGGTTTTCCTACCTTTGCCTAAATTTAAGAAACATAATTAATGAATTTGTATCTGATCAGGGCATTATTTAAAGTTTGAGAATTAATCATCTAAGTCTGTTATTCGTAATAGTTTTTGATTCCAATTAGGCTTATTTTTAATTTCTGAGATAGATTTATCTAACAGTATTTTAGAGCCATTAGAGGTAGAACATGGCCTGGTAAATAGACTAATACTGTCCAGGGAATTTTATTCTATGACTCTTTTTGTACCGTGTGATTTATCTGCCATTTTCTTTAAAAATGTTTTCTTGAAATTATAGTCATAATAGTGATAGGAATTTTACTTTGTACAGGCACTGACTAGATTTGATTTGCTATTTTGGTTGTAATTATTGGTGTTCCTTGTAATTATTTGTTTGAGGAATACAAACTTGGGGAACTCAACTCCATGTGTTGTCCTGCCCATTGTCCCCCTCCCCCCCGCCCCGTGTCACAGAGAGGTCCGGAGAAGCACGTGCTGTACCGCTCACTTCCTGGTGAGCCTGCGTTATCGGGACATCAGAGTCCCACAGCTTCCGCAGTGGCTGTTAAAAGCTTTATACTCTTGGTGACCTCTCTGGTGTCACTTTGTGATCTGTGAAAGCTGCCCCAGGGTTTGATAAAAGATAGTCACATGGGGAATTAGATTACAAATAAGTGAAGATCTTAACAGTTATAGAAAAACAAAAAAATGTTTAGTAGTAATACCATATTTCTTCAGATTATCAATGCCTACTCTCATTATATGCATCTTTACTATGTGAGGAACCTGTTGGTATTTTACTGATGGTTAAAGATGCGTATAGATTCTGATTTTTTTTTTTTAACATATCGCAAGGAGGTAGCCAATATATTTCTGGTTTGTTATTATACAGAGGCAGTATCTCTAATTTGCTTATTTGACTCAATATAAGGATCACATCTGTCTAATTATACAACTTCATTGCCCCAGCCCCATATTGACCGGATGTAAACCACATGGCTCCCTGCTCACAGATTCTTAAGTTTATCTTGAGATATTTTACCAGCTTCCCTCTCCACCCAGCTCTGGGAGAGGCTCAGGGCTGAGGCCTCTGCACTTCTCTTTCTCCAGGCTAGTTAATCTACTCTCGGAAAGAGTTTTTAATTACCATTTTGTATAGCAGGAATTTCATATCGTATGGTTTATAGTAAAAATCCATATGCTTAGTCCTCTTAGCTTTGGTCCTTGATACTTAATGGGGAATTTTTGATTTTAGAAAACTTCTTTTCTCTCTGAAGTATGTGTCTCTTGTAATTGAAAGCTTGACTTTTTTTTCTTTTCCTTTTTATTCTCCCCAAAGCCCCCGGGTATATAGTTGTATATTCTAGTTGTGGGTCCTTCTAGTTGTGGCACGTCGGACGGCACCTCAGCGTGGCCTGACGAGTGGTGCCATGTCCGCGCCCAGGATCCGAACCAGCGAAACCCTGGGCTGCTGAAGTGGAGCGCACAAACTTAACCATTTTGGGGCTGGCCCAAAAGCTTGACTTTTTTCTGAAATGGACTTCAACAATCTATTTTGCAATACTTTTCCTTTGCATTCCAGCTCTAATAATCCTTATCTTCCTCAAAGCAATGAATGTCTTTTGCTGAACTGAGGGAAAGCGAAAAACAAGGAAATGTGAAAAAGCAAAGTACATTATTCACTATTTCTCTATTCTAAAATAGTGGGAAAAACATGGAATTGGAGGATTTCTGGTTAAAGGTAGGGCATGAACACAGATATCTAGCACCCATATATATATATATATATACATACTTTCCAAATTATTTCCTAAAACCTGAGTAAAATAAATGTAGAAGGATTTTATTTTTACTGAGGCATAATTGACATATAACATTATATTAGTTTCAGGTGAACAGCATAATGATATGATATTTGTATACATTGCAAAATGGTCACCACATTAAGTCTAGTTAATATCTGTCACCATATGTAGTTAAAAATTTTTTTTTACTTGTGATGAGAACTTTTAAGATCTACTCTCGACTTTCAAATATGCAATACAGTAGTATTAACTATAGTCACCATGTTGTCCATTACATCCCCATGACTCATTTATTTTATAACTGTGTTTGTACCTTTTGACCTCCGTCTCCTTTTCACCCACCGTCTACCCCCCACCTCTGGCCACCATTAATCTATTCTCTTTTCTATGAGTTTGGGTTATTTGTTTTTTGATTCCCCAAAATAACTAAGATCATATGGTATTTGTCTTTCTCTGTCTGACTTACTTCACTTAGCATAATGCCCTTAAGGTCCATCCATGTTGTTGCAGATGGCAAGATTTCCTTTTTTTTTGTGGATGAATAATATTCCACTATAGATTTACACCATATTTTCTTTATACATTCATCCATCAATGGACACATAAGTTGTTTCCACATCTTGACTATTGTAAATAATGCCAAATGAACTTGGGGGTGCATATTATCTTTTTGAATTAGTGTTTTTGTTTTCTTTGGATAAATAGCCAGAAGTGGATTTGCTGGATCATGTGGTGGTTCTATTTTTAATTTTTTGCAGAGTCTCTGTACCATTTTCCATAGTGGCTGCATCAATTTACATTCCCACCAACAGTGTACGAAGCTTCCCTTCTCTCCGCATCCTCTCCAACACTTGTTATTTATCTTTTTGATAATAGCCATTCTAGCAGGTATGCAGTGATATCTCATTGTGGTTTTGGTTTGCATTTCCCTGATGATTAGTGATATTGAGCACCTTACCATGTATTTGTTGTCCATTTGTATGTCTTCTTGGGAAAAATGTCTGTTTAGATCTGCCCATTTAAAAAATCAGATAGTTTGGCTTTTTGCTATTAAGTTGTATGAGTTCTTCACATATTTTGGATATTAATCCCTTATCAGATATATGATTTGCAAATATTCTCTCCCATTCAGTAGGCTGCTTTTTCCTTTTGTTGATGGTTTCCTTCACTGTGCAGAAGCTTTTCAGTTTGATGTAAGGTATAAGATAGAGATAGGGAGAAGAGGCAACAACATCAGGAGTATTTTAGAAATAAGAAAAAGACTTAGTAAGTCTGACAGAGCTGAATCTTAAGCCATTCGTGAAGAAACGCAGAAAGCACACTCACTTGCACAATAGAACCCAAAATATGCTCAGGAACTGGCGCCTCAGATACCTCAGAAAGTGGGGGTGAAAATGGTGCTAAAACCAACAGGATTGGCTGAAAGACTCTTAGGGAAGCAGTTTCCCCTGCCATTCAATTCTGCCCCTGCTCTAACCCAACAGTAAACTGAAGAGTTTTCTCTGTAGATAATAAAGTATATTTTTCTTTCTAGATAATAAGCCATGTGTTGCTGAACTGGGCACAAATGAGGGGAGAGACCCAAACTGAAACCGGGATGTTAAATGAAAGGTTACATCTGAATATTATGATCCCCCTTCCCCCACAGACTTTTTTCCCACTGGGCTCCCAAAACTTGAGTGATTGGAAGATTATTTTCTGGGATTTTTGACAGACCTGAGAGGAAATCTTTAAAGATACAGATATCAGAGTTTCTGTAATGAAAAAGACTAGCCAGATCCCCCCTCATAAAGGTCATTGTCCAGCAGCTCACAGAATTTCCAGTATTTTAGGTATGAGCAGATAGGCAAGAATTAATATCTGAGGAAGTATCTAACATAAAAGAGATCAGAACAAGCAAACAAAACTGATAAGAAACAGAGAATTAACAGGAAAATGAAAGCTTTAAAAAAATGATCATCAGTATTCTCAGATATAAGAAAAAATATCAGATCTGTGACACAAGAACAAGATGTGATTTTTAAACAATAGGCAGAGAAGAGCTGTTGGAAGTTAACATATACATATAGAAAACTGAAAAGTAAGTTTAGAAATTCAATAGTGGAGACACAATATCTGAATAATGAGACTTATAGAAAGAACAGAGAAAGTGGAAAGAAGGAAAATATTACAGAATTAATTCAAGAAAAATTTCCAGAAATGAGGAACTGTTTCCAGATTGAAAGGGCGAATTGAATATCCAGAAGAGATGCAAATAGATTCAAACTAGCATCATGCATCAAACTAGCATTCAAGACATATCATCATGAAACAGAACACTGGAGACAAAAAGAATGTCCTAGAAACATCAAGAGGGGTGGGGTTGGTGATTGTAACATATAAAGGATCAGAAATTGGTTTTCCGTGGGAAACTAGTACAGTTATTAAATCTGAAGAAAACAAAAAGTCATACAAGTTATGCAAAAAGCTATGCAATATAGAGTATACTACTTCACTACAAATATTAAATACTCATAAGAAGGTAAAACACTGAATATACTATGTTACTATGCGGGGAGGAGGATGGAAGGAGGAGAAGCATAGACATGATGAAAGACCTTGATTTTCATCTTTCATCATGAAAAGCCAACAGTTAATCTCAATCCCCATCACCCACTCCCTCCTTCTCTTCCCAATTGGGTAGTACACTGTAAACAGGATTATTTAGGGATGTGGAGATAAATGCCAATAGAAACAGCTCCAAGATTTATAGGCAGTTAACTCTGGGGGTTCAAAATGGTGGAAAGGAAAGCTATAAAGAGTAATAGTTTTCATAATAATTCCTTTAGAAAAATTTAACACTTAAAACTGTGTCTGTATATCATTGATTAAAACAAACCTAATTAAAAGGAAAAAGAAACAGCGTGGGATTGGAAATAAAACTGTGTTTCAATTCCAAGTCTGTTGTTTTCTTACTGGATGACTTAGTTTCTCTGAGCGTCTCTTTCTTCACAAGAAAAATCATGACTAAATGAAATAATTTATGTAAAGCACTTAATTACAGTAAGTGCTAACCTTAAGTATGCTGTAATAAATGACAGGCATTAAACTTAGGTTTATATGTTTTCTAAGCCTCTGAGAAGGAAACTTTGGGTTAGAGAGGTTCAGTAACTATTTCAGTCCCACAGCTCAAAAGCATAAAAGCCTGATTCAACTCAGGGAGTTCGAGCTCATGGTTCACCACCATATTGCCTTCTCTTTCCTGCTTTTCCTTGCAGGTAGGAACTAATTCTTCCATCTTATTCCAAATATCTAGTACAGCACCAGACTCAAAATAAGCAATCAATGTTTGAATGAAGATTATTAGACTGTGAGTTAAATAGTTTTTCCCTCTAATTTAATCATTTTCTTTTATATGCACAGGCTGGGATGTGCACCTGTTTTAGTTTACAGAATAAAGATAAAAATGTCTGCAATGTCTATTGCAATACACTATTTTAAAAATAATGTCAACCCATCCCAAGCTTGTTATTATATGCAAAAAATATTTCTTAAAACTCTGTGGCAATTTTCCTTCAGTAAGGGGTCCATATGTTTGCCCCCTTATTTCCCTTTTCCTTCCCTAAGTAGATATGAGTCCTTCATGCACACATCACATAGGGGAGCATATAGCAGACGCTGGATACATAATTTTAACTTGTGTTGACTTGAAATAAACCAATCGCATAGATGTTATCCTGGGTGAGAAATTTGCCAAAAAGGACCTAAGAATAGGTTAATAAAGATTTTCTGTAGCATCATGAAGCCTAAATATAATAGTCTGTATATAGGACAGGATGGTAATAATTCTTATCTAAGTCTTGCAGACATGCAGCGTGCTAAGTACTGTTAAGTTCTGACCACCTCGTTAACTAGAAATCTAGAAGGAATCAGAAAAGGACAAGAAGAATGATAAGGAGCTGGCAAAATCATTTATGAGAAAAGATTAAAATAATGAAACGAGAATAACTTCGATAAATAGTGATGAAGAAACATAATATTGCATATCTGGAAAATGGAAACATTAGAAGAAAAGTTGGGGGCAAACAATGGGAAAAGTAATTATGATGACAGTACATTTAAGTTTGTTGTTTTTAAACCAATTGCTATAAAGGGTATGTAGAAACATTAAGTAGCATTTTAAATGGAACTAAGTTAAATATAATCTTCCAAAGAACAAAATTCTAGGAAAATAAACTAACTTATTGCTTCTATCTTGATGTTTACCGTAGGTGGTCAAAATTTGCAATAATCCTTCTAGTTTATTTCTTTTTTCACCATATTAATATTTAAATTTAAAACTAAAAATATTTAGTTGGTACTTTTCAACTGGTTGAGAATATTTCAGACCAGCTCTTTAAACTGTGCAGCTCGTTGTTAGAAAACAGAGTGACAGTGATCCAGTGTGCTAGTGCTATGCAGAGTTCCAAAAGCAGAAGAAATAAATACTGTCCATTCTGTACCAGAAGTGTTACCTGTTCCAATATCTGTGTTATATTCTTAACTCAAGTCATTGGGCTGATGTAATACTACTTGAAACGTACAGTTCCTTGGAATTTTCTCTCTTACCTGGCTAGAATACAACTTAAAGTATTTTCATGAAGATATGTAGATGGTATTTCTTCTCTGTCCTTTGCTTTTCTGAGAATTTTGTGTTGTTTTCACATATTAATAAATGATTTGATAGACAGGAAACTGAGTAGAACCATTTTTACTGAGGTCTCTGTAAGTTTTCCATTGTCTTTGGCATTATGTGTTGCTAAAGAAACCTGAAACGGATCCAGCTTCCTCTCCAACTACCCTAACCCCCCGACCCCTGACTTTTTAAATTTGAAACACACACATGACAAGAAAGTAAAACATATTCACAATTCTTGCATCTTTTTTTGAAACACACATGCCAACAGCTTATAATATTTATATATAGTTTGCAATGATATAGGATATCTATTTTAGAGGCTAAGTAATATAGTATATTTTTCATGAACTTTCACTATGCTTATACAGCCATATCTACACATCCATATTTACACTTGTACATTTATTTTTAAAAAATCGGAAGTTACTCTACATATTGATTAACTGGTTGCTTTCTTAATCTAACAATGTCATAAGCTTTGTTTGAGATCAGTTCATATAGCTGTTCATGTAGAATATCCACAATTAAACGAAAAGGCAATTAAAATACTCCTGCTTTCCAACTATATGTCTAGATGAGACCAGATTTTTTTTCATATGCTTCAACCAAAGCAGCATATTTCAACAGATTGAATGCAGAAACATATAGGAAAATACAGTTGTTTTCTATTGTCAGACATTAAGATTTGCAATACATATAAAACAGTGCCACTCTTCTCTGTTTTTACAAAGCAATTATTTTTCATATAAATGTTGTCTTATAATAAAATGGTTTTCTTATTGTTAGTTTAAAATTAACTAATAAATGCATATTTAAAAGATTTCTCACTGGTAATTTCCTGCATAGTAAATAATGGTAAATAGAACCCATGTAGACAGAGACTTTCTTGGGATCCTCAGTAATTTTTAAAATTGTGAAGTGATCTTGAGACTAAAATTTGGAGATTTGTTGGCATACAGAATGAGGTTTATTTTCAAACAGCCAAACCACAGCCACTCAATAACCCCTTTGCAGCTAGACCTGGAATGCCTGTGTCTACACGGCCAACTCCTAGTTGCTAGCTTAGTGCTGCGTGGGCTTGCCTAATACCCTCTATGGATCTGCCTGAGTTAGGGACTTTGTCACATCCCTTCCCACACCCTGGACCCACGAGTTCTTCCCGAGCTGTTTGCCTCAGCAAGATACTTCAGTATAAAAGCAATGTCTAGACATGGAATAATTAATCCCTAAAAGATACTATGAGTAATTTGATTCCAATATTTAAGTCCCCATCTATATAAATGCGTTAGCATTTTACCACCTACATTTTAGATAGAAATTTCTACTTTGATAACAATGTAAATTTCTGGTTTGATAAAAACAAGCAAATTGACTCAAGTAAGAACAAAATTACACAAATAACTCAAATTCTGTAAATTGATGTTGGCTTATGAACATTTTAGAATTTGTTTGCTTTTCTTTTCTGTGTGCTTATCAATGGCTATTGAGAAATAAAACCAAGAATATTTTTATTGATTCGTATAGATCAGTCTGTTGCAAAAAGTTACTGTCATCCTCATTATTTTTAAAAAGCAAATACCAATGAGAAACTTTCAGGTATAAAAGAGATCTGAATTCTACTTGAATAGAGTAGGGAAAAAAGTGATTATTTTTTTGGCTTTCTCTTTCTGGCAATAAAAATCACAGAGCGTGAAGGACCTTCGAGTTAATCCTGTCTCTCATTTTTTAAATTTTTGAAACTAAGTTAAAGATTAAATGGCAACAGATCAGGGACAAAACTAGGTGGCACCCCCCTCCTGCTTTAATCCAGGGTGTTTCCGTTACACTATTCTGCCTGTCCAGTTCCCCTTCCTCCCACCAAGTGGGATAGTAAAGGGGTTGTAATGAGAAGAGTCCGGAAAATCAAGTTGTGGGTTTGGAGTTGCTTGTCTGCTTTTGCTATCCATAGCAGTTTCAGCTATGTCAAAGAAGAACATGTAGAAGAGAGAGATGTCCTGGAAAAAAAAAAAGGTCAGTTCAGTGAACACTGCAATCAAATTGAGCATATGATGATGTACAGATACCTTATCCCCAAAATAAAAAGCTTAATGAATTTTTTTCCTTCTCAGCTGTTGGTAAGGTGTTCTACAGCCACCGCCTCAGCTGCCGCTGACACAGAACTTAGAGTTTGGAAATACCTCTTTCCATCCTACTTCAATGTCTTATCCAGGAGTATGGCTTTAGAATTGTTGGAATTGTCTAGAAGAATAAAATCTCTGCATGGTACTACAGGGAATATGCACTCTCTTTATCACTTTCTGCAATTAAAATAGGAAATTAAAATACTAATGTTTGTGTTTATCCAATGTTAATACTGTATCTTCATAGATAAAAATGAGGAAATTAAACTGTTCTTGTTCTCAGAGTGGTAAGATAGTGACAGATAAATTATTTGTTTTTACTCATGTGGAGCTAATCCCTATTTTTCAGTTTAGCATTTCTTCTTAAATATTAAAAAAAGATATTAAAACAGAAACTCAAAGCTCAGATGTTATAGATGAGAATAAATGCTTTGGAATAGGAATGAAAATGTCTCAGTTATAGTTCTAATTACCATTTTGTTTCTGCTACATTAATTTAGATTCAGATTTCTATAGGGGAAATGTCACCTTTTTTAAGTCATGTTTTAGGATTCAAAAAATGTTAATATGACCATGAAAAACATTTAGATAACAAATTTTCATTTCAGTACAGTGAACACTTAAAAATTGTTTTATCTACACTTCATACTATTCTTGAGAGTATTTCTTTGGTAGTTTTCCCACTTTGCCAGAAATCCCAAAATAGCTCCAAAAAAGATCCTCTGATCTAACATTATGTTTAGGGGAGTTATTTGCACATATAGTTTTTCTTTTTTTTTTGGGGGGGGGTAAGGAAGATTGGCCCTGAGCTAACATCTGTTGCCAATCTTCCTCTTTTTGCTTGAGGAAGACTGTCACTGAGCTAACGTCTCTCCTGATCTTCCTCTATTTTGTATGTGGGATGCTACCACAGCACAGCTTGATGATCAGAGTAGGTCCATGCTCAGGAGAAGAACGGGTGAACCCTGGGCTGCTGAAGCAGAGCATGTGAACTTAACTACTACACTGCTGGACTGGTCCTTGCATGTATGAGTTTTTATCAGTCTAGTGAGCACCTGCACGATAGAAATATTTGAAGGATGCTCTATTTGACTGTGACCTAGGCCATTGTGTTCCATTGTACTCTTCTTGTGTCATGTCTGTATTGGAGCATACTCTGTGGCAGGCTGTGTGCTTGGAGCTGGGATTATCATGATGAACAAATGGGTTCCTACCGTCATAGAGAGCATAGTCTAGTGGGGAAAGAAAGACATGGCCTAGCTTGAGGGGCAGGGGAGTTATCTCTAAAGAAGAAATGATTGATCAGAGATCTGAAGGATGAGCAGGAATTATGTACACAAAGAGAAAAGGAAAACATGCTCATGGAAGAGAGGAGAGCATGTAGGAAAGACTTGTGATGGGAGGGAGCATGGATAATCTGAGGAACTGAAAGAAGATCAATGTGGCGAAAGTGTTGAGAGAGCTCAAAGGGAGATAGGATGAGGCAAAAAGTATAAGAAGGTTGATGTGATAATCCAAAAAGGAGATGGCCTGAATGAGGCTAGTGACAATGGGGATAAAGAGAAATAGGCTAGAGTTGATTAGTATTGACAAGATGAGATTTTGGGTGTGAAAAGGCAAGAATCAAGAATAACACACAGGTTAGGCAGCTGGACAGATAAATGGTGGGGTCATTCCCTGAAATCGAAAACCTTGGGAGTTGGGACACCCATTGACAGTCAGCGAGTGTGGTTAGATGTATGAGTCAAAAGCTCAGGATATATTCAGTCAGCCCTGGAGATACAGATTTGACAGTTAATAGCATTTAGATGGTGTGGCAGATGTATTTCATTTGCTCTTTCAGAGGCACTTCTCACACTTCTCTGCCCTCTTCTCACTCCAGGCAGCTGACCTCTTTGGATAAATTGACAGACTTCTTTGCTCTCTGGTTTCAGATGAGGTTCTGCCAATAGGGACTCCTGTCAAGAACTGTGAAGAGCCTGAGATTTTACCCTATTTATAAGCTTTCCATGGAAGCTAACAGAAGACACAGGACTCCTGGTCAGAGATGAAGAACTATATTAATTACAGAAATAGGAGTAGCTAGAGATTCAGCATTTTCTTGTGTCTGTTCCTGAAACCCTAGTGTCCACAGGGCAATGGGAAGAAGGTCAGGTGACACCTGCACTTGAGAAGAACCTCGAGCTTAGGGAACCTGAATGTTTTGTAATGGGCTCTGGAGGAGGACACAATCTTTGTCTTCTAAGACTGGGTGCTATACCAACATCCTTGAAAAGATAGCCCAGAGCAAAGACAGTCAGTGCCTCTGCTCTCAAGATGTGAAGTGTAATAAACCCATGGAGGATTTCTCCCAACAACCCCCAGAAGGAGATCAGTGGGAGTGAGGAGAGTGAGATCAAATGCATCTAGTTCCCTCTGTTGGATATTGGTTAGGTCTGGTTGTGTCCCTCAGTAGAGAGTCACTGCTTCTCTCAGGGTGACCTTCTCTACACAATCCTCTCCAAAGTTCTGGTTGTCACTTTCCTAGTCCCTTTAGGTCTAGGGAAAGTAATAGTTTCTCCTTTGCTCTAGCCCCAGATTACTGCACTATCATGTGACATTCCCTCATGTCCTCTTCATTTCTTTGTAATTAACTTCTTTTTAGATAACCCCTTCATTATGTACCCCAGTTTGAGTGTGCCATCTGTTTCCTATTAGGATCCTGAATGATAACAATGTCACCAAGTCCTGGGAGTGGATGAGATGGGAGATAGTAAAAAAGAAGAAAAGAGAGCAAAGCGAAAACCCTGAGAAATACCGATATATGACAAGTGCAGGGAATTATGAACTCACTAAGGAGATTTAGTGACCTCAAAAGCTTGGCTTTCAGATTTTGTAATATAGCCTTCCTCTTGGGAGGTTTGGCTTTGAAGCTATTCTAGGGCTCTGGCGAGATGGGAAGGTGTGCAGTGCAGTGTGGGTGGCACTACAGGACAGTCAACAGGTTGGAAGACTGAGACCTTTGGATTCATCTCGTTATCCTCCCTACAGGCTCAGAAATCTGATCCTGCTAGCATACTGCAAGTAACTCTGTTTCCAGAAATGCTGCGAATGCTGATTTACTTATTGTCAGTGAGAAATATTAGTCATCCAGGTGGAATATGTTAATCAGTCTGTCTACTTGTAGGCATGTTTTGGGGTCACTAAAGTCCTTTTTTTGGGTTGCTTGTTAAACAAGGTGTTTCCTAAGCCAGGCTCCTAGGAGCAGGTCATTCATCTGTACTTCTCTGGCTTCCATTTAGGCATGATCTCTCTGAACCACCTCTCCTGACTGGCAGAGTTTCTTTAGATACATTAATGTGATTGGTCAGATTAAGGCTACATTCTTACTTTTCCTACCTCTGGCGATAGGAATATTTTGCTCTAGGGCATATTTTTGCACATTACTTTTATGTCTATTTTGTATGGACTTTACTGTTTAACGCTTTCACTGTCCTTTCCCCTTCAACCAGGGCATTAAGGAGTTTGTTTCCTCTTGCCCTCCCTGCTGGTCCTGGTAGTATCTCCTGGTAACATGAGGGTGTGCATCCTCTCATACACCCAGTTTAGCATGTCTGAGGGATAATCCATGTGAAGGACATAGGTGAAGAGGCCTATGAAATGCTTTACAAAATACTTAACATAGGTAAGTGGTCAGTAAATTGTTGTTAATGAAATGATCAGAAGACACCGTATCATTCTACTGTTGGGGCATTAGTTAGAAGTTAGCGATTTTTCTCTGCCTTGTTGTCAGTATGCTTTACCTCAGTCATGGGCACAGAATGTTGAGAGCAGAAGTCATTTCATTATTCAAGGTGGGGGTCTGTCTTCTTTTGAAACTCAGGGAATGAACCTGATTCTCAGAATGAGTGAATTGCTAATTTCCAGTGAATTGTGCTATGTCATACTGGAAGGCTTACAAAAGTATTCAGAAGGATCCCTGGACATTACTCTCCTGAGAGATGTAGCATAATAAATCCAACTTGCCAAATATAAGATATTTAGAACAAACTTGGGCCCAAGAATCAGCACTAGTCAGGAAATGTATTTTTAATGTGCATCATTGGGACCAAGATGAGTCAAAAATTAAGGTAATAAGTCCTTGTAGCATGGAGTATTAAGAACTAATACATCCTTTAACTGGATTAAGAATTTATTTTTACCTTAGTCATAAACAATTTAGACTTATCTTTCCATTTTAACTTAAAACTAAGTGCTATAGTTATTTCCATCAAAAAATTATTGATAAACTAAACTGATTACATCCTTCATATGGGATGGTTGTATACCATCCATATGGATGCTGGTATGGATAGTCAGAACTATTGGAAACTAAGCTTATTTTGGACAGTCTATTGAGGTGACTTGTGAATGGAATGGAATTAGGAAGTAGCAGCCTTGGACATTTACCAACTTCAAGTTATCCAACAATAATCTTATTACCTCTAAGAAAAATCAAGCATGACAGAGCTTAAGGAAGGGCCAGGATGTGTTCATTAAAACTGGAATTCTGTGACTAAAATTGAATTCCTGAGATTGTGGGTACACGTTTGAGATGTACATATTTAAATTTGGTAATGCAAGGATCCTATAAGTTGTAGAATAATTTAGCCTTCTCTTTTTAAGCAAAAGCTATATGGCCAATTTTAAAACTATAATTAAGGTGTCTGATGAAGCCATAATATACCAGGAATTATTTTGACCTTTTCTAATACTAGTAATAATAGCACTTCTTTAGTATTTATTATGTGTCAGGCACTGTTTTAAGTGCTTTTTTTATAATAATCAACTTAATATTCCTAATGATTACGTGAGGAGGGTACTATTATCCTGTAACAAGGTGACCTTGCCATTCCTTCCATTAGAGGGGAGACGTCTATGGTACCTTCCTTTGAATCTAGGTTATTAAAGAAGTAGCTTTCAAGTAGGTCGTAAAATGTGCAACAGTTTCCACCTGGTTCTCTTGGGAGGCTTTCTTCTGGTCTAGAACAAGGTACTATGTTGTGAGAGAGCTCAAGCAGCCTCATAAAAGCCTCCAGAATGTTCCAGCCAGCAACCCCAGCTGAGATGCTAGCCCACAGCCACTATCAGTTTTCAGAGACATGAGAGAGTGAGCCTTCAGACCATTTCAGGCCCCAGCTGTTGAGTTACCTCCCATCTTCAAGTCTCAGCTGAGGTCCTAGACATTTTAGAGTAGAAATAATCCATCTCTGCTGTGTTCTTTCCTAATTCTTGACACATAGAATTCCTGAGCATAATAAAATGGTTATTATTCTATGCCACTAAGTTTGATTTGTTATTTAGCGGTAGTGACTGAAATGCCTTCTCTACTGTTTTTTAAGCTCCCTTTCTCTCCCCCTAACTCTGAGCAGGTAACTGTGCCATCTACTTTAGAGCAAGTTGAAGTGTTCAGATGAGGATGTTGCCTTATTTTCAGCTAACAGGCATGCAAATCTCCCTGTCTGTGCACTTATTCTCTTCTCTTCTCCTGTTATTGTAGAAGAGTAGTCCCTCCTACTTAAGGCTAATAACCTCTACTTGTTCTTTGTCACCCATTCCACCTTGCCAATAAACTAATAACAATGATTATCTTTTCTATTATATTTTGAACCCCTTCTCTTTGAACTGGACCTGTCTCATTTGTTTTAAAACATATTGTATAATTAGAGTATGATAAACTTGCACATATTGAAAATGTACAGAATTTTGTGTAAATGGAATCATATAGTATGCACTCTTTTGCTTGAGATCTTTCAACTTAGCATAGTGATTTTTGAGTTTCATTCATGTTGCTGAAAAAATAAGTTGTTTGTAACTTTTATTGCTGAGTGTTGTGCCATTGTATAGCTATTCCATGATTTATATTAATTGGTTAACAGACTTTTGGGTTGTTTGCACTTTTTAGGTATATATGTAATCTAGGTAGTATTATAAATGCTACATACACACATGTGTACACACACACACACACAGAGTTCCCACATATAAATGAGTCTGATTGTGAGTTCTCTATTTGGTTTCAATGGCCTATTTCTCTATTATGTGCCAATATCATGCCTTACTTTAATAGAGCATTATAATAGGGCAAGTGCCCAGTCCTTAATCATCTACTTCAAAATGGTCGGGGCTATTTTTGTTTAAAAGACACTTTTTTATTCCCTCAAAATATAAACCTCTCTCTCAAACACTAAGCCACCTCCATCCTTGACAAATAATAAGCCTCGGTTTCTCAGGCCAATATTCTTCATAAGGGGTAGGCATTGGTTATGTCGGCTTGTGACTGTCATATTCCCTTTCAGTAAACTTTGAGAACAACCTAAAAACATTCACAGTTTTTATTTATATTCTCAGCTTTAGTAGATTGCATAATCATGTTTTGTGGTATTCTGTGGAGTGTGTAGCAAAGACCAGTCCATGTTCTCACACTTGATAAAATTGTGCCAAATGTTAATAATTAGAGTAAGGTGTTAATAGTATTAATGATACGTGGCCAGTGGACCCAAGAGTTGTGACCTTACATCACTACCACCTCTCCTCACTCTCAATAAGATTCTCAAGGGAGATACGTATACAAGGAACAATGTCATATAGTAACTTTCTCATTTGAACTCAGGTCTCTTGGGTTGAAAGATAAGGGTAACCCAGAGACTGGGGGTGGGGATTCTTCACCTCTTTCAGATGAAATTCTAAGCCCACAAGTAAAGGTAAAAGAGTGAGAGAGAGACCAGTACAGGATATATGAAAAAATTGCTGAGTTCCCCATGTGGGAAAAGACATTCTGACTGCAAAGGATGGCACAGAGGTAAGTAGTAGAGGTAAGTAGGTGACAAGAGTGGACATACTCTGAGGATTGGATCCTGGATTTATCTCCTCTGTAGTTTGGGTACAAGATTGGAAGAATTTCAGAGAGCTATTATCACGTGTTCCATCTTCTGATGCACTCTGGCCTCTCCTGCTGGCCATATGGTCCAGTAAGTTCTTGGAATCTGACCAATCAGTTTCATGTTCAGCTCTCTTGGTGAGAGGTGAGATGGAAAGAGATGTTGTACAGGACATAGATATCCTCCTTTCCCTTATCCTGGGGGCACTTTTGGCTAAGTTACAGGAGCTTAATATAGATCCCAGGTTACAACATTCTTGTAGAACTCACTACTTAATATGTCAAAGAGGATAAGGATTGACGAAATTGTTTCAGCTAAGATAATGTTGATCAGTGGGAAGAGGAACGTAGTTTTAGGCCACTTTCTTATTAACCTGCACCTTAATGGCTTGAATAATTTCTGGATTCATTATATGCACACTCTCCTACTATTGTCAATAGAAAGATGATTATTCTTCTTCCCTACTTAGTATGTTATGTTGTCACTTACTTGGAGCAACCTAAATAGAAAATTGATTATGTTATTTAATAATTGTCAAAGACTTTGGCTTGAGATCAACTGTCCTAATCCAAAAGCATCATTTTTTGGCAGTTATTCTTCACCACTTAATTAACTTATATGCAACACTATGACAGAGCAGGTCAAATCATTCAATTACCTGGCAACACATTTTATAACTAATTGATCTTGAAAGATTCACCAAGAAGCTACTTTGCTTAAAATGAGATCTTATATAGGTTTTATTGAAAATTTATTAAGGCGCTAGCAGGATAATGTTAATGACAATGTTGAAATTTTTGTGTGATAAAATCATTTTGATCATGCTCTGTGGTGTGGAGTACTGAGCCTCATTCATCTGTATGCTGGAGCAGACAGAACCTTTTTCTTTTTTCTTGAGGAAGCTTAGTCCTGAGCTAATATCCACTGCCAATCCTCCTCTTTTTGCTGAGAAAGATTGGCCCTGAGCTAATATCTGTGGCCATCTTCCTCTACTTGATATGTGGGATCCCTGCCACAGCATGGCTTGATAAGCAGTGCATAGGTCTGCACCCAGGATCCAAACCGGCAAACTTAACTGCTGCCAAAGGGGAGCACGCAAACTTAACTGCTACGCCACAAGGTCAAACTTAGTCCCATCAATAGATGCCTATGTGTCACACCTCCTCCTGAAATTAGAGTTGGCTACTTTTTCCTGCACATGTCTGGACAATTTTCGTAAGAGTATACCAAAGATATGCAACTTTACATGTGTTGAAAGTTGAAACTTACGGCTCTTCCCTCAACTAATAACATAAAAATATTTTTACCTAGAGTCTTATCAGAGAATACAGACTCAGAATGTGTCTCCCGATTTTTTCCAAAACCCTGATTATATACATTATTTTGATGTCCTAAGTTGTATTCCTAATTCAGTCAGATCTTTATAAACCAGGTTACTTGGACTACATCAGTGTTTTCTTAATGACAATCCACAAAAAAAATATTCCTTCATGATCTCAAGCTATGCTTTTCCAGAGAATTAATTTGCTCTTATCATAGGGGTACTATGAGTGTGTTCCACTCTTTTGCTTTGCCCTACTAGAAACTCAAAGTTATATTTGTTACCCAGGTTTAACAATTGAGTAAGATTTTGTGGTTCAGCTTTCAAGAACTAATCCTAATTTTACTTTTCCGCTCTGACATTCCATTAGTCCCTAATGTTTCGTTTTTTCTTTACTATTCTTACAGTGTATGCAATGACCACACCTAAAAGTACCAAAGCAAAAGCTGTTTTTAGGAAGAAAGTGGGCACTCCAGTAGCTTTGTTCTCAGCTGAGAGGCCACATCACATCAGGTATTAAAAAATAACGTCAACAACAACAGAAACCCTTCATAGTTTCCTTGTCTATGACATATACCCCACAGAGGAAATGCCCTCTGTGAGGGAGAAGAAGCACTCAAATACTTGATACTTCAATTTATTTCTCATTGCCTTGCGAGCTATCAGTGTTGTTCCTTTGACTAAAACATTTTGCGCAATCAATGGCGGTGTTCAATGAGATTTAAAAATTATTCAATGAATAAGTTCTTTCAGAAGCCCTACACAGTTTCCTCTCCTGCTCCTTGGGGGCAGAGCACAAGTCTAGAGTATACATTTAGGTCTTTATTACTTGCCTCATATCATATATGGGGGTATATTATTACCTCGTTACAGACTTCCCTCTCTAGATTTTAAACTCATCTAAGAGCCTTGTTCTTCCTAATGCTTCTTTTGGGAGTCATGCTTTTTCCACCTTCATATTTTTCCCCTGATGCCTAACCTTAATTATGAATCAATACCTTGGGGACTACTCACTAATGATTTTATACCATGATTATAAATGTACTCTTTGATCTGTAGAAGGTCATTTTATGGCAGCTTAACCATGTCTTTATGACTTTGAATTCATGTAGCCTGAAACTGTGGAGGGGGAAAAATACTTATCCGTATAACCATCCCTACTGGCAGGGTTTATAGTATCAAGACTTCTAGTTTTGGTAAAGCAGTCAAGATTAAAAAAACATGGAATCTGGTCTGAGTCTTAGGAACGTAGGAAATTTTATTGATCTTATGATGCGATCCCTTGTCAAGCCTGACCAAGGGAAGGGAACTTTTTACAAGGATTTTGTGGATAAGCCCTTGGAGATGACCATAATGGCTTCTTCAGTCAGTTCTCAATTCTGTGCAACCCTCACTTTGATCATAACATAACAATTCACATCTTAAAGTGAACTACTAGCACCATTCATTAATTCCACAAATGTTTATTTAGTGCCTATTTGGGCAAGGCATCATACAGAGCACTTAATAAATATTAACAAAGGAGGTAGGAAGGATGTTTCCATTTCTAGAGTTCTTATCTTATTTTTGAAATTCTAGGACTTACAGTCTCGCTTATTAAGCCAAAGTCTTCAATCATCCAGCCTTCTTATCACCCACCAACATAGTTTAAATTCTGAATTCTCCCAATAACCAGATTCTATGCATCAAAAGCACAGATTTTTATAGACCAGAAAGAGTAGGCTTGTACTCCCTCACCTCTCTTTTATCTATTACTGGAGTAGTCACAGGTTCTTAACAATTAGAGAGTGACCCCGGCCTCTTGGAGATCAGGAGAAATATAGTGAGTGGGAAAGTTGTACTCCATCATGGAAGCTTTCAACTGGGAAAAATAGAGAGGTGTGACTAATACATAGTTCCACGTGTACTTTACATATTATATGTCGGGTGTGTGTTTGTGTATAAAATTTTTCCACTTAGTTATTTCACTTTAGTATATATTAAGATTTTTTTCATGTTGGTACATGAAACTTTAACTTGGTTCTTTACATGGCTGTTTCAATCACTATCCAGTTTATGATATCATCTATATAAATATTTTCCTACTAATTATCTTTGAAATTATTTCCAGTTTTTGCTACTGTGAACAGTGCTGCAATTGACAACTTATGCATTCTTTTAGTGAATATGTGCAAGAATATCTCTGGGACCTGTAGGTAGAATCAGAAGATCGAAGGCCTATCTATACATAGCCTATTTTGCCCAAAGTTCTTAGTTTTGCACTGACCTGTCTCTGAAATTGTAGCTCACTGATTTTCAGGGATTGGCATTTAATATGCTACAAATTCAAAAGACAGAATTTTAAGAATTCCAATGGAAACATTATCTCCTTCCTAGAAGAGAAATTTTCTTTGTGTTACCTTCAAATATTAACACTTGACCTTGTGTGGATTGATGTGTACTCAAAAATGTTATAGAATATTTTTATTAAATTATTCTTTATTTTCCATCAATGGCTTTGCCTAAAAGTGTCAAATCAAAAAATGTCTAAGAAAATCATCAATCTTATTGGCAGTGGAATGGTAAATTCAGTAAGAATGTAGTTATGAAATAGTGTCTTTTATTTTAACTCTTCCGAAATGTCTCCATGACAATATGATAAGGAAAGAGCCATTACATATCTAGTTTTCACAAACAAGTTCTAAATGGGTACATTTTCCCAAAATTGTCTTTTTGGTGAAATGTTTCTTACAACACAAACATTCTTAATTTCGTCATGTGGCTCAAAATTAAGGACAGTTGAAATACAAGAGAAAATGCACTTAGAAAACCCAAGGACAGCTGGCAAATTTTATACCCCAGTATGACCTATTAGTGGTTGTCACAGCTTCCAAGATATATGAACTCTGTTGGAAACATTGTGCAACCTTAGAAAACAACATGGAAAATATTTCCAAAGAATTGCTTCTTGCAATAAGTTTACTTTATAACCGAGCAATGATGCAAACAGACCCACAACAGATGTGTAATGTCTGCCGTATAGAGATAAGAAAGTCTAGACAAGAGCACTTAGAGTAAGATTGCAGGAATTGACCTGTCCATTGTCTGATTTTAACTTTGTAAAGCATAAGTTCTCTGGTATGGCATACTTCACTTCTACACTGACTTTTGCCTGAAATGGAAGATCTTCTATCCCCCAAGACTGGAAGAATTTATTCTGTATTGCATGTGCTTTGATGTATATTTCAAAGATTCAGCTATAGTCAGGCATGCTGTGTTTGTTCGGATGCAGTGAAAAACCCCCAGCATACCCTTGGAGATGAATTTGTCTATTTCCCTTCACAATGAAACAGCGTTTCATGAAATTTAATTCTTGATTAGTTCCTAAAGGTTTGCTCCCCTGGTCATAGATTAATATACAATATTCCATCCTTGGGATGATTTTGGATGCCCTAAAAACTGGCAAACATCAATTAAATGAACTGGATTCTCTGTCCAAGGCAAAGCAGGGAATAAGTTATCATCTGAGCCCTCAGTATATGAAATCAAAGCCTCCTCAATGGACTATGTGAGTCTCGCTGTATCCTCACTTCAGGAAATAATTAAAATCCTCAGCTCCCTCTAGCACTGCTTCGCTTTAACGTCTAATGCTATTTATTGCTGGGTACTTTTCCTTTTTTTCTCAGCATGTAATATCAACTTGGGTATGTTTGGAGAGAGGTAGTTAGAAGCTGTAGTTTTAGAAGTGTTTTTCTAAAAAGACTAGAATGATTAATATTGTCATGTTAACAATTCTTTTCTCTTTAGGCTAGGATTCTGGGGAATTCTTACTTTAATGTTCTTTTAACACATAAGGAAAATGTTGTACCCTGCCACTTATGTGTACCACAAAATTTCTCCCTGAGGGTTGGAGGACTGTTTCTGCCTATAACTACTTCTATAGATTTTGAGTCTTAGCCATATTAAATTGTGCTTTTCTAGACATAGAGACTTTTGTTTCCTGTCATAAGCAATGTGCTCATGAATCTCTGAACAGATTCTTCTAAAGTCAGGTGTATGTATCAAAGGCAAATAAGATTTACAATTGGCTATGGTGGGATCTGCATAGCTTTTGAAAGGGTGAGAATTTTGTTGGTGTGCTCAGAGAGAAAAGCCTGATACAATTCTTTTTACCATGAAAACCCTAATAAAAAATAGTTATAGTTCTGTAGATGAAATAGCTTCTCAGTTGCGGTAGTGAATGATGAAAGGAGACATAATGTATAGGTGTACTCAAGGACACATATATTCCAGGGGAAAAATAGATACTTTGCCTCAAAATTCATGTAGTAAGTGACCAAAAATGGAATTAAATCTGTGAAATATTGCCTTTCTTTTGAGAGTTAACATAGCCCATAAAACTAGAGGCAATTGTCCTTTAGTTGAATTGCTGTATAATTTGCCATTTTGCCAAAGTTATTGTGAAAAATGAAAATAATTTGCTATTCTTAATGTTCTACGTCAATTCTGAAATGAATCACAAGTTATGTTACCTGAAAACAGACTGAGTTTCAAAGGTAATTGCTATACTATCATTTCTTAGGCTAATAGAATATTCTCATACATATCTTTTATTGGGGCACATTACTTTTCCTCTGTAATTGCCTTCCCCCTTGTTTTTGCCTGATAATTCCTCAACTCACTTTGCTACTGTAGACCTGTGTTTCTCAACCTTAGCACTACGTACTAACATTTTGAGCTGAGTGATTCTTTGTCATTGGGCCTGTCTTGTGCAATGTAGGATCTGTAGGAGCAACCCTGGCCTCCAAACGCAAGATGCCAGTGGCACTGTCCCCCTAGCTGTGACAACCAAACGTCGTCAGATGTTGTCAGGTGTCCCTTTGAGGTTAAAACTGCCCCTGGATGAGAGCCACTGCAGACAAAGCAATAACATCATGTCTGATTGTAATTTTTTTTTTGATTCAATCCCTTAATTCCTTGTTCGTTTGGATATAGTTTGTCATTCATTCATGTCAAGGAAAATTATGAAATAAACAATGAGCCTACTTTTCCCAGGACTTGAGAGACTTTGTAAGATTGAACATGTAAGTTTAGTTTATAGAACATTTTACTCATGGGTCAAAACTCCTCAATTTACAATTTACATTGTAAATGTGGTGAAGAAAACATCACACGAATGACTGAGAAGAATTGAATTGCTTTTGATGATGCATTTATAATAAGGCAATGCTATTATTATTATTACTAGAAGCTATTCATGACTCTCATTTAAATATAAAATTAACACATGTCAAACATTTCTTTTATTCAATGCATGAATTAATGAGGGAACAAGTAAGATGTTAAACTGGCCCAAAGAGCATTTGAGAAGCTAGGTATTCGTAGGCAATTGAATAAATGAATCTTAGACACAGAACTGGTTAATGTTTTCTGAGGGCAATAAATAGTAACTTTTGGGGATTTATTTTCCACCAAGGGGAAATGATTTGCATCTTTACGAGATAAAATTCTACAAGTTAATATAGAACTTCACTAAGTCTTGGGCGTTTAATCAATATTCTTAATAGTGTTTAAAAATCTCCTATTCATAGAGAGAGAGATTTATCCTTTTTAAGGTAAATACCTCTACCTCCAGAACACCTCTCTCTCCCATGTGCAGCCTCTTCTCCATTCTTCTTTCTTCTTCCTTCAAGGGATAACAGATACATATATATATATATATATATATATATATATATATTTTAACCATATCTCTCTACCTACCTCTGAAAAACTCACTGCATAAGTGATCTACAATCACTCCATCCATTTCCCACACCCTAAAATCAGGCATCCAATATCATTGAATTATTGAATCCCAGATAGCAAATGTTGGATAATAAAAATGATACTGCTAATGTACTGTTTTATATCTCACACAAGAAAATGAATATGCATTGATAATAATATGTGAAACAATTGCATACCATTGTTGCGGACCTACAGTAAAATTTGATTCATTAATTGGTTTATATGGAATAAACCATAGAAAGTGTAAAAACCATTTTTGAAAAATAGACATTTAATAAATATATTAACAATAATAGAGCACTTTTTTATGGAGTGCTTTAATTAAAATTGTACTAACTCTATGAAAACTTAGAATTACTTCCAAGGTTAAAATGAAGTAATCAAGACTTAACTATCCTAGCATGCTGTTTTTATATTTTATTTAAAATATTCTTTTCTCAAAGAAAGAAAAAGAGGAAAGGCAAGACAAGAAAAACAAAGGAATATTTCTGATCAATTAGACATTGGATTAAATAAAGGCCTTTATAAAAATAGATTTGCGGTATTGAGGTCAATCAGCATATGTTATGACCCAAGTGCAGACGCCTGGCCATATTCCGTCCACTCATCTTAAACTTAGACTGCCTTTGCAGTTTTAATGTGTGACATTGTTTTTTATTCAGCCGTGAAAGACGGCAAACCTAACCTTAAGTGTGACTCTTTGTATTCTTGCTATTCACTACGCATCCCCCTCTACTGAAGAAGAAAATGAAGGTAATACCCTAAAATAAATCAGTAAAATATTTTTTACATTTTTTCATCATTTAAATAAGAAATACACAAGGCTTCTTGATGTGCGTGTCTTCCAACTTCTATAGATGCTCAACTTTTCCCATAACTTAAAAGTTATACTAAATAGATGGAAGGCGGCCAAACGACAGCACCATAAACCATTTGCCATCTGGCAGTTGCTTTCCGCTTTGGTCTGATTTGCTTCATCTGGTGGTCGAATGTGTCCATCTGGAGATAAATGAATTCACACACAGCACAGCTTTATAACCATGTTACATTTCGAGAGAAACTGAATATGGTCAAACTTGTTAAAGATAGTTTCTATGGAAGTAAAATAATTTTCAAAGTTGTTAGAAGATTATCAGAAACTGTAGATGAAAAATTCCAGATACAGTCGCTTCTTCCCTCTCCAATGCCTCACCTCTGTTAATTTCCCTTGCAATAGGAATCTCTTAAATGTACAACCTTCCCACTTCTATACATTTGGTCTTTTAGTGGGGCTCCTCTTGATTTTGTGTAACACTATTCTTTTGAGGTTTTTAAGTACTTCCTTTTAACAGTTACAAGAATACAGCAGTTAATTTCCCACTGCATTTTCTCTCACTCTAGAATTTAGGTTAGTCGTGGAGTTAGGGTTTCATTTATCATTTTGTTAAGGAGGTCATATCATGTGGCTGTAATAAATTTAGGTAGTGCTTTGATGTTCTGAGTTGACGTATTTTCTGAGTTAAGATCAGAAGTTCTTGGTAGGTGAATTATCTTTTCTATGACTTTCCATCTTCTCTAATTCTGGTAATAGTTTAAAAGGGGGTATGGAAGTGGTTTAGCTCTCGGAGACTGAATGCAAAGACATTAGCACCTATAGGTTTGTTGAGGTTCCTCCAAGACAGAATCCATCTGATAGAACATAGACTTATGGAACTGTATTACTTATCCATTGCTATGTAACAAATTGCCTCCAAACCTAGCAGTTTAAAACAATAAACATTTATCTCACAGTTTCTGAGGGTCAGAAATCTGGGAGTGGCTTAAGCAGATGTTTCTGGCTCTGGTTCTCTCACAAGGTTTTAGTAAAGCTGTTGGCTGGGGCTGCAGTTCTCAAGGCTCAGCTGGAGCTGGAGAGTCTGAGTATAAGCTCGTTCCGATGGATATTGGCATGCCTCTGTTCCTTGCTGGCTGTTGGCCAGAGGCTTCAATTTCTTTCCATGTGTGCTTCTCCACATGGAGAAGGGCTGATCACAACTTGGGAGCTTGCTTTCCTCAGAGTGATACAGTAGAGAGGGAGGAGAGAACAAGACAATAACCCAAGACAGAAGTCACAGTCTTTATAACCTATGGGAAGTGACATGCCATCACCTCTGCCATATGATATTGGTCACACAGACTATCGCTTGTACAGTGTAGAAGGGGACTACACAAGGACTCTTTGACTTGGCACCAAAAATATTTTAGCTGTCATTTACTGGATGCCTATTAAGCACATTAATAAATTACCTCCTCCCTTCTTCCCATGGTGGTTTCGGGCAGAGAATATTGTCTACATTTAGAAAATAGAGGTTTAAAGAAGATGAATAACTAGCCTAAGTCTCAGAGCTGGTAAATCAGTAAACAGCCCGTACTGTTTTCACTATATAATCATGACTCACTTGATGATGGGGATACATTCTGAGAAATGCATCATTAGGCAGTTTCGTTGGTGTACTTACACAAACCTAGATAGTGTAGCCTACTGCACACCTAGGCTATATGCTACTAATCTTATGGGACCACTGTCATATGTGCTATTGTTGACTGAAACGTGGTTATGTGATGCATGACTATACTGTACTTTCTTCACTTTAGAAATCTGCCCAGTCTACTTTTAGATAATGTTTAAAGTTGTAAAGAAAATGTCAAACACTTTCCCCTAAAGCTTTCCTTGGTTCATTTCTACCTCCCCAGGTGTAATCACCATTCCTACCGCAACACTAGCCACCCATTTACTCACAGTGGAGCATTTAAAACACTAAAATAATGCTCAGTCATATAGCTGTTTTAAAAATTTTCATTTTATTAAACACTTTTTTTTTTGGTTTGTTTTTGATGTGGAAGATTGGCCCTGAGCTAACATCCACTGCCAATCCTGCTCGTTTTGCTTGAGGAATATTGTGTCTGAGGTAACATCTGTGCCAATCTTCCCCTATTTTTTTTAACATATGTGGGACCCTGCCACAGCATGGCTTGATGAGCAGTTCTAGGTTCGTACCTGTGAACCCTGGGCCACTGAAGCGGAGCATGTGACCTTAACCACTATACCACCAGGCTGGCCCCATTAAATACTTGTTTAAAATCAAATACGACATTCACACACTGATAGAGACTATGCAAAGAAATAGAAAAATTGGATTTTATCTTCCAGGAGCTCAAAATATTTAGAGAGAGAAAACACAAGAAACGGTTATGAACATTCATACTTGTCCATTTTTTTAGCTCAAGGTTCCCCCCTTTCCTTCAAATTAAATATATTTTCAAGAAAATCGAAGTTGACTTCTGCATATCAGAGCATATTGCCCTTTATTATTCTGCATATCAAAGCATATGTCTTTTGCCTAAAGTTCCAGAACAGGTACACTCTGGGCAAATAAAACAGAATGAAATGTAAGTTAAATGTTGAATAAGAAATGGCAAAATAGTTTGAGCTGACACACTCGTCACACTTGTGCTGCTCTTCCCACCTCCCAAATCCATATGGACAGTTTTTTCCTTTGCTTCTCATTTTGAGCACATGGTCTCCACCCGGCACTTCAGCCAGTCACTGCTCCCAAGTCTCATTTTGTACAGGGACTAACTCTACTGTATTTTAGGTTTATCCTATTCCTTTATTGTCACAATTATAGCTGGCAGTACATTTCAGGTAGTATTTATAATCCTAACAAGTATATTTCTCCTTAAAGCCCTTCTATCTTTATGGCTGACCCGGTAAATACACTGAATTTGGGGGGCTTTGCATGTAAACAAGTGCATGTGTTATGTTAACAACAATTTAAAAAGAAAAATATCAGCCTTCTCATTCTAGTTTTATTTTTAAATAAAAGGTAAGTTCCATGTAAAAATACTGTTTATAAGCTACTATTGTATTAATATCAAAGGATAATTTGGTTTTATTTATAAGCATATATAAAGGCTGCATCAAAGTTTGGAAGGACAAATCTATGAAGAAAAACGAGTACTTGCATTTGAATCTACCTTTGTTAATAATCATTCCTGAAGAACACATTCTTGGAGTTTTGGACTGGGAGAAAGACCAGGTCTGAAGTTCTGTTGCCTTTCAGAATCTTTACAGGAAAGTTCTCTGGCATTTGCCCAGTTCCCACACCTCTTAGGTCGATGCTTCACAGTTTAAAAACTGGCTCTCCAGCTCTTAAATGTCTCTCCTTTGGTGCTTCTCTTTGCCAGCTGCTCATCCACCAAGTGTGAATGATCAGTAGAATGAGTTAGCTTGTTGCATAGAAGAAATTTTATTCACTTCTCTTTATAAAAGTCTTCAGAACTCATGAAACAGTATGTGATAGTAGAAAATGAACAAATTATTCGTAAACATATGAAATGAGCAATTTAAAGCTTTGCACTCTTAAAAGCCTAAGAGGGTGACAGCAGGATTGGTGTGTATGTGGGCAAGGCCAGAAGCAGAGAGGTTTGTCTCTGCCCAAATGTGGGTGTAAAATAGTCATAAAAAAGAAATCTCTTTAATCAAGTTCTCTTTGGACAATTTAGTTAGCATTTTGTATCAAATTGGAAATTGTTAAAAAATCACTGTACTCATCAGCCATGGGTAATGCAATTTGAATACATTTGACACAAATAAATCCTCAGAAAGGATTGCCAACCAGAATAGAAAATAAAATTGCTACCAAAAGGAATGATTCTCGGTTATGTAAAGAGGTTTCAAAGAGTTTGCTTTAAGTTCTAAACATATATATTCTAGCATCTGTATGAGAAAAGGAATAATGGGAATGTATTCTCTCATTATGGGGGAGATATATGAATCATTAAATCTTGATAAAATATCACTGTAAGACTAAAATTAATACAAAAGAAAATAGGAATTAGAACTATCATTTCACTCTGGTCGAAAGGTGATTTATAGCAAATTTTAATTACCAGTTTTTTGCTTTTCATAGATGAGAACCTTTGCATTAACTATGTTTCTTTACATTTCTATAGTTAATGCTGAAATATTGTAACTGCTGCATAATGAGAGAGGAACAAGTAAATATCTTTCCTAGATTTAAAATTAGCTTTACACACTTGAATTTTATTAAAGAGGCTAAAAATTATGTGATGTTTTCCCCTTCTTCAGTTTAACCTGCCTGATAGGTATGCTACTTTTATACCTGAAAATGGGGTTATCCAGATACTGTTTTGAACCATGACAAGGAATGACAATAAAATAATAGAAAAGATTATGTTTCTGTTTGTTGTTTTTCCAGTTTTGAGATCTAGTTGACATACAGTACTGTGTGAGTTTAAGGTGTACAGAGTGATTGGACTTACATATATTGTGAATGAGTACCAAAATAAGTATAGTTAACATCCATCATCTCATATAGATGCCAAAAAAAATATCTTTTTCCTTGTAATGAGAACGGAAAATATTAGGTTTAGGGATTTTTTAAAATCAGTGTAGAAAAGAGTAAATTCTCTTTAAAAAAAATTCAAAGATACTAGTATATAGCAAGAAAGAGGAAACTAATGTTTTATATTTTCCTAAAGAAATGAATTTAAATAAAATGTTCTGTGGTAATTGTTAGAATATATGTCATATATATATATGTATATGAATAAAATGAGGTAGAAAAATGAGAAATTTCAAGAATTTTGGATAAGGAAGATTTTACACATGCACACAGTAAAAATCCTCCCAGAAATATATCTCAATTGAATTTACAGATTGAGCTTGAAAACCCCACCTGAAGATGGGGAAATCCTATTCAGGATGCTCTTCCTGAGAAAATTTTGTAGAGTGACACCGTTCAATTATTTAAGCTTTCACATTTATTATTTTATTGAATAGATATTTCTTTTGGAGCTATGAGGTACTAACATTATAATGCACAAATCTTAGCTGTACAATTTTGGTAAATGAATTCAGCTTATTAATGGCGTCTTTAGATGAGAAGTTTTTAATTTGATGATGTACAATTTTCTTTTTTTCTTTTATGATTACTGCTTTCTGTGTCTTAAGTAAATCTTTGCCTGCTCCTCGTTCACGATGGTGTTCTCCTATGCTTTTTGTCTAAAGGCTCCATGGTTTTAGCTTTCTCTTTTAAGTCTATTATCCCCAATATGTATTTCCAATTCTTCCCACATCATTTGTTGAAAATATTTTGCTTTGGCTCTTGTGTTGAAAATCAGTTTACTATGTAAGTCTGCATCTATTTCTGCAATCTTCTATTTGTCACTTATTATGTGAATACCTGACTTCTTGATTACTAATGCCTTATAGAAAGTCTTAAATTTAGGCCATATAAGTCCTCTAGCTTTGTTTTTCTTTCCAGGATTATTTTTAATTTTTATGCTCTTTGCATTTCTGTATCTATTTTGAATCAGCTTATTAATTTCTATAAAAAATGTCTCCTGGGATATTGATTGAGAAGAGTGACATCTGAATAGCATTATGTTTCCTAAGCCGTGAACAGGATATATTTCTCCATTTATTTGTCTTTAATTTTCTAGCAGTATTTAGAGGTATGCATGACTTCTGTTAAATTTATTTCTAAGTATTTTATGTTTTTTAATGCTATTATAAATGAAATGGATTCCTAATTTTATTTTCTAATTGTTGCTGGTATATAAAAATACTACTGAATTTTGTACATTGGCCTTCTATCCTATGACTTTCCCACATTTATTCCTTAGTTATATGTTTTTGTAGATTTCTTACGATTATCTATGTATGCGATCATGTCATATGAAAATAAAAGCTATTTTATTTCTCTAGTTATTTTTATGTAGACATGATGTTAAATCTATAGTATGATGAAGAAACTGTGTGAAGCATACTTTAGAAAAGCTGTCACACTATAAGTCGTTTAAACAGAGAAGTCAGAGGTGGTGTTTTTACAAAAGGCTAGGGCTCTCATCAGCCAATGGAGTCGAGGGCCTCTGCTTCCAGGCCTTTCTCCAGCTGGATTCCCAGTCTCACAATGTAAAGTTTATGGGGCAGAGGAGGGCGAAGTGTACTCGGTCTAGAGTGGTTGACAGAATGTATCTTGAATCCTGAAAGAAATGGAGATTGGAGATTTGCTCAGGCTCGGCATGAACTGTGAAATCCCTCTCCTCCAACCGGGGTGATTATCCCTCCCTAGGACCTTGGAATGCAAGACGTCTCGCTGTGAGGCAGGAAGAAGCTAAGGAGCAGTGAGAGGTTTCAGACTGGGCATAGGATTAGGGACACATCCTGGATGCTTGTCTATGACCCTGAAGAGGTACTTTAATTACTTTTGGCAACTAGGGTTGCTGCAGTGAAAGATCTTAGTGGCTGATTATGACTGATGGTGAGAAGGAGAGAGTCATCACAGCCAAATGGAGGAGAGAGTAGTATTTTTTGCTCTCTTCCTCTTATAGGAAGGAAGAATTTTATAGTTGGAGGCAATCCATAGAGTAACACTTTTGCTGCTTTTTTGTACCCTGTCTGAGGCTACCTTAGAAAGGGACTCTGAAATAAACATTTGCATACACGGTTTGGGGGCTGATCTTGGGAGCAATGCTTTTAAAGAAGTGAGGGAAGCAGGACTGGGCAGAGCGAGAAGTTGAACTTGATACACTTATAACACAGGCCAAGCCAATCCTGAGGAGCACTAATCTAAGATGGTCTTTTAGAGTTGTCCCTAATTAAAGCAAGGTGGTGGGTTTTGTATGCCATCATCAACCAGTCATTGGATGTGGGCTTCCCCAGGGGAGGTTGTGTAACCTTAGCCTAGGCGAGGCTTTCAGCCCCCACCAATTTCCATGCAGAGACTCAGCTGTGAGTTGTCAGCAGCCAGCCCTCCCACAGCTGGGGAAATGAGAGGCACAGCCCTGAAGCAGTGACCTGGCTGGTGCACCACAGTAGCCTTTACACAAATCAAAACTGCCCAGCTGCATTGTAGGATCTCCAGGGTAGAGTGGACTAAGGAAATAACTGTCAGACATTTTATATTCTTTTGACAGTGGGGATATTTTTTGAAGATTACCATAATGCCATTATCACACACAGAAAATTAACAGTAATTCTTTTATATCACTTAAGATTCAGTCCACGTTAAAATTTTCCCAGTAATCTCAGAAATCTCATTTTAAAATTCATTTGTTTGAATTAGGATCCAAAAAGATACAAGAGTTATATAGCTCAAATAAGCTCTAACATTCATTGATTTTTAAATCAACTGAAGATAGCCATATTTCTGGAAAGTTCTTCTGTCCACAACTCATCTTAACCATTACATATCATAATTTTTGGGGTGGGATCTCATCTTCTTTACCATTATTTTAATTGCCTTTTAATAAAGTTACCAAACTTCAATTTAATTTCACTCTGGCAGCTAATTACAATATCAAGTACAGTGCTGTGCAAAATAAATGTTTGACCTATCACTTCTAATGTTGCTGCTACTGGTTAAACAACATGCTACTGAAACACCACTGGATCATTGAAGAAGTCAAAGGAGAAATAAAATAAATGCCTGGAGGCAGGACTGGCCTGGTGGTGTCGTGGTTATGTTTGCGTGCTTCACTTCAGTGGCCTGGGGTTTGTGGGTTCAGATCCTGGACATGGACCTACACACTGCTTGTCAACCATGCTGTGGTGGTGTCCCACATGCAAAATAGAGAAAAATTGGTACAGATGTTAGCTCAGCAACAATCTTCCTCAAGCAAAAAAAAAAGAAAAAAGAATGGCAACAGATGTTAGCTCAGGGCCAATCTTCCTCACTGAAACAAACAAACAAACAAAAAAACCTGGAGACAAATGAAAATGAAAACACAACATACCAACTCTTATGGGATGCACGAAAAGCGGTTCTAAGAGGGGGAAAATGGCAATACAGGCCCACCTCAACAAACAAGAAAAATCTCAAATAAGTAACCTTAAACTGCACTTAACAGAACTAGAAAAAGAAGGACAAACAAAGTCCAAAGGCAGCAGAAGGAGGGAAATAATAAAAATTAGAGCAGAAATAAATGAAATAGAGACTAAAAAAACAGTGGAAAGGATCAATGAAACAAAGAGCTTGTTCTCTGAGAGGATAAACAAAATTGACAAACCCTTAGCCAGACTCACTAAGAAAAAAGAAGTCTCAAATAAATAAAATTATAAATGAAAGAGCAGAAATTACAACAGATACGACAGAAATACAAAGAATTATAAGAGAATATTATGAAAACTGTATGTCAACAAACTGGATAACCTAGAAGAAATGATAAATTCTTAGACTCATACAGTCTCCCAAAACCATCCCTCTGAGAACAGGACCAAGACAAGGGTGCCTGCTCTTGCCACTCCTAGTGGACATTGTAGTGGAGGTTTGGTCAGATCAATTAGGCAGGGAAAAGAAATAAAAAGTATCCAAATTGGAAAGGAAGAAGTAAAACTCGCGTTTGCCGATGACATGATTCTATATATAGAAAATCCTAAAGAATCCACCAGAAAACTATTAGAAATAATCAACAACTACAGCAAAGTTGCACAGTACAAAGTCAACTTACAAAAATCAGTTGCATTTCTATATAACAATAACGAACTAACAGAGAAGTCAAGAATACAATCCCATTTACAATTGCAACAAAAATAATAAAATATCCAGCAGTAAACCAAGGAGATGAAAGAACTATGCATTTAAAATTATAAGACATTATTGAAAGAAATTGCAGAAGGCATAAAGAGTTGGAAAGATATTCCATGCTCATGGATTGAAAGAATAAATGTAGGAAAAATGTCAGTATTACCTAAAGCAATCTACAGATCCAATACAATCCCAATCAGAATCCCAATGACATTCTTCATGGAAATAGGACAAAGAATCCTCACGTTTATATGGAACAACCAAAAGTCCCTGAATAGCCAAAGCAATCCTGAGAAAAAAGAACAAAGATGGAGGCCTCACAATCCCTGACTTCAAAATATACTACAAAATTATTGTAATCAAAACAGCATGGTACTGGGGCTGGCCCCGTGGCCGAGTGGTTAAGTTCGCGCGCTCCGCTGCAGGCGGCCCAGTGTTTCGTCGGTTCGAATCCTGGGCGCGGATGTGGCACTGCTCGTCAGACCACACTGAGGCAGCGTCCCACATGCCACAACTAGCGGAACCCACAACGAAGAATACACAACTATGTACCGGGGGGCTTTGGGGAGAAAAAGGAAAAAATAAAAAAAAAAAATCTTTAAAAAAAAAAAAAAAACAGCATGGTACTGGCACAAAAACAGACACACAGATCAATAAAACAGAATTGAGAACCCAGAAATAAAACCATACCTCTATGAACAGCTAATCTTTGACAAAGGAGCAAGAACATACAGTGGAGAAAGGAAAGCCTCTTCAATAAATGGCATTGGAAAAACTGGACAGCCACATGCAAAAGAATGAAAGTAGACCATTATCTTACACTGTACACAAAAATTAACTCAAAATGGATTAAAGACTTGAATGTAAGACCTGCAACCATAAAATTCTTAGAAGAAAATATAGGAGGTACACTCTTTGACACCAGTCTTAGCAGCATCTTTTCAAATACCATATTTTCACAGGCAAGGGAAACAAAAACAATAAATAAACAAATGGGATTACATCGGACTAAAAAGCTTCTGCACGGCAAAAGAAACCATGAACAAAATGAAAAGACAACCCATCAACTTGGAGAAAATATTTGCAAATCATGTATCCAACAAGGATTTAATCTCCAAAATATATAAAGAACTCATACAACTCAACAACAAAAAATCAAACAACTGGATCAAAAAGATGGGCACAGGATATGAACATTTTTCCAAAGAAATACAGATGGCCAATAGGGCTGTGAAAAGACGTTCGGCATCACTAATCATTAGGGAAATTCAAATCAAAACTACAGTGAGATATCACCTTATACCCATCAGAATGGCGGTAGATACCAAGACAAAAAATAAAAAGTGTTGGAGAGATGTGGAGAAAAGGGAACCCTCATACACTGCTGGTGGGAATGCAGACTGTTGCAGACACTGTGGAAAACAGTGTGGAGATTACTTTAAAAATTAAAACTTGAAATACCATACAATCCAGCTATCCCACTAATGGATATTTATTCAAAGAAAATGAAATCAACAATACAAAGAGATCTGTGCACCCCTATGTTCATTGCAGCATTATTCACAATAGCTAAGACATGGAAGCAACCCAAGTGCCCTTCAAGTGATGAATGGATAAAGAAGATGTGGTATATATATACAATGGAATACTACTCAGCCATAAAGAAAGACAAAATTGTCCCATTTTCAACAACATGGATGGATGTTGAGGATATTATGTTAAGTGACATAAGCTAGAGAGAGAAAGACAAACACCATATGATTTCACTCATATATGGAAGATAAACACGTGGATAAGGAGAACAGATCAGTGGTTACCAGAGGGGAAGGAGGTGGGGGAGTGGGCAAAAGGGGTATAGGGGCACATATGTATGGTGATGGATAAAAACTACACTATTGGTGGTGAGCATCATGCAGTCTATACAGAAACTGATATATAATAACCTGATATATAATAACTGATATATATAACCTGAAGTTACAAAATGTTGTAAAGCAATATGACTTCAATAAAATAAGCAAATAATAAAATATTTCATCAAAACTAATCATTTACCTTTTTCTTAAAAGAATTAAGCTCTGTTTTATATAGAAATTTCAAGAGTTAACTTTGATAGAAATGATCTTGAGAGATTACCATTTCGTGTTTTGGTTTGAAATTGAAGTTGGTTTCTAAACTACTCCTATTTCTTGCATCCTTTTGAACAAATTAATTGTATATTTCTGAAGTACTATGATTCTTGTTCTCTAAGATGGCCGTTGGGTTGTCATCTAGCATTATTCTGTTTTATAGTCTGCAACATTATCTACAGAATTGGTGGAAACCAAATGGCTGGATGTGGGTCACTGAGATTTAAATGGAGAAAATCAAATATGTGAACACAGCTAAAACATAATAATTAATATTGTGAATTCTGAAAGCTGACATGTATTAATAATTAATGTCCCTCTAAATGACTTGAAGAATAAATTATACTAGAAGATTGAAGGGTTCTTGAAAACTTATCAAATTCATCACTATACCTTCCAAATCAAGTAGGTCTTAACCATATTTTTTCCAATATTTTCTTTAAAAATTTTTAAACATACAGAAGGTTGAAAGAGCTTTTCACTGAAAATTTAACACATTAATTATAAAATTATCATTATGTGAGCCTTATCACATAACTATCCATCTATCTGTATTTCTATATATCCATCAAGTTATTGTATTTTGACTCATTACAAAGTATATTGCAGATGTCAGTACAACTCCACCACTGCCACCATTCTTTCATATTGATAGCGTTTATATCGGTAGCTTTAATGGATTTTTAAGATTAAATTCATATATAATTAAATACACAAAGCATAAGGATGCTAAGTGCACATAGTTTTAATGTGCTATTAGGTAAGTTCCAAAAATGCCTGTACCTCTGTAACCCAAGCTCATAATAAGACACAGAATATTGCCATCACCCCAAAAAGTGCCCATAGATGCTTTCCCAGTTAATGCTCCCGCAAACCCCTCAGAGACAGTGAGTGATCTGAATTTGTCCTACTCAATTTGCCAGTTCTAGATGTCATATCAATATGATCATACAATACATACATTTTTAACACTTAGTTCACTCAGGATAATGTTTTTGAGATTTATAACCATGTTACTTGTATTAGTAGTTGATTCCTTTTTATTGCTGAGGAGTATTCCATTGTGTGAATATATCAGTTTATCTATTCTCTTTAGTGGACACCTTGACCATTTCCGGTTTTGATTCTATGAATAAACTTGCTATGAAAGCTTTCATGCAAGTCTGTTTGTGTACGTACGCTTTTCTCTTGGGTAAATACCTAGTACTGAAATTGCTGGGTCATAGAGTAGACATGATTTTAGTTTTAGTGCATTTAGTTTTTCAGAAACTTCCAAGCCTTTCTCTAAAGTGGTTTCAGGTGATTCACATTCTTGCCAACATTTGGTTTTGTGAGTCTAATTTTAGCCATTCTGCTTTGTAGGTATGGTATCTCCTTGCCATTTTAATTTTCATTTTCCTGATGAATAAATGTATTGAGTACTGTGAAATCTTTTTGGCTAATCATATATCTTCCTTTGTGAAGTCTTTTCAAATAATTTTCTAGATTTTTTATCTTTTTATTATTGTTGTAAGAGTTATTTTGTATTCTGGATAGCAGTTCTTCATTTATTTTTCTCCAGTGCATATATTCGTTTTCCTAATAATATCCTTTGTTGAGCCAAAATTTTTAACTTTGATGAAGTCTGATTTATCAATTTTTTTCTTTTGTGATTATTGTTTTCTGTTTCCTATTTAAGAAATCTTTGCTTACCTTTAAGTTTCAGAGATACTCTTCTATGTTTTCTTCCAAAACCTTTACTGTTTTAGCTTTTATGTTAGGTCTATGATCCTTCTCAAATTAAGTTTTTGTGTAGGTGGTATGAGGTAGGGGCTGATGTTCTTTTTTAAAAAATAATGGATATGCATCTATTCCAGGGCCCTTTATTGAAAATACATTCTTTTCCCCTATTGAATTACTTTGGCTTCATTGTTTAGTATCACATGACCTTAGAAGTATGGGTCTACTTCTAAATTTTCTATTTTGTTCTGTTGATCTGGTTAATCATCCTGTCTGTAGATGTGTCTTTATTACTCTAGTTTTATAGTAAGCCTAGAAGTCAGGTAGTGTAACTCCTTAAATGTTATTCTTCTTTTTAAATATTGCTGTGAATCCATTGTTTTTTATATTTCTATAGAAAATTCAGAATAATTTCTTCAATTTTGCAAAAACGATCGCAAGATTATCATGGAACTGCATTGACTCTTTGGAGAAGGAATTATATCTTAACAATATTGATCCTTTAAATCTATTAACATTATATGTTTGTTTATTTATTAGGTTATCTTTAATTTCTTCTAGGAATATTTTGTAGTTTTAAGTATAGAGGGTTTTATTGCTCTCTTTTAAACTTATTCCTAAATATTTCGTGTTTTTGCACAATTGTAAAAAATTGTTTTTCTAATCTCACTCCCAGCTGTTAGCTGTTAGTGTATAATCATACAATTGAATTTTTACATTAGACTTCATCTCCCAACCATGCTGAATTCACTTATTGGTTTCTACTAGTTGTTGTTAAATTCTGTAAGATTTTCCATGTAAACAATTATACCATCTGCGTGTAGTGACGGTATTACTTCTTTGTTTCTGATTGTTCTGCCTTTTATTCATTTTTCTTACCTTATTGCAATGACTACAACTTTCAGTATAATGTTGAGTAGAAGTTTTGAGAGTGGATATTATTACCTTATTTTATAACTTAGGGGGAAACAGTAATACTTCACCATTAAAAATAATGTTAGCTGTAGGTTTTTTCATAGATGCTCTTAATCAGAATGATAGCTTCCCTTCTTTTTCTGGTTTGGTGAGAGTATTTTATTTTTAATCATGAATGGATGCTGAATTTGGTGAAATATTTTTCTGCATTTATTGAAACGGTCATAACGTTTTTCTCTTTTATAATATTAATAGACTAAATCACATTGATTTATTTTTAACTGTTAAATCAGTCTGGCATTTCTGGAACAAACCTCATTTGGTTAGGATGTGTTATCTTTTTCATGTATGGCTAGATTCAACTGATGAATATCTCTAAGACTTTTTCTTCCTAAGCTCATGAGTGTTATTGACCTGCAGTTTTCTTTTTGGAATATCTTGGTCATTTTTTGATATCAGGGTTATGCTGCCTTCATAAGTACGTTTGGAATGTTCCCTCTTTCCCTGTTTTATGAGAGTTTGTGTAAGATTAATGTTGTTTCTTCCTTAAATATTGGAGAAACTTCTTTAGTAAATCTATCTTTGAATTGAGTTTTCTCTGTGGAAAAGTTTTAAACTCTGAATTCATTTTTTAATAAATATAAAAAATCAAATTTTCTGCTTCACCTCTTGTCAGTTTCAGTATGCTGTGTTTTTTGAAGAATCTCTGTTGAATTTGTTGTATAAAATTGTTCATAATATTCTCTTATTACCTTGTTATTTCTGTAGGATCTGTAGTTATAAACCATTGTCATTACTGTTGTTGTTAATTTGTGTGCTCTCCCTTTTTTCCCTTGATCAGACTAGCTAGATATTTAGAAGTTTTGTTGATCTTTTCAAATAACTAACTTTTAGGTTTTTAAACTTTTCCTCTTGTTTGCTTGTTTCCCATTTCATTGATTTTTTTTTCTGATCTATACTATTTTCTTCCTTCTACTTGTTTTGAGTTTGCTTTGCTCTTCTTTGTATAGGTTCTGAAGGTGGAAAATCAGGTCATTGATTTTAAACCTTTCTTCTTTTCCAATGTAAGGATTAAGTTCTAGAAAAGTAAAATAACATACCACAGGGTATATACCTTGATAATGATAGAGTTAAGTCAGATGTGGTCTAATAGCTTTCAGCCCAATGTTCCTTCCACTGGATCATATTGCTCGCTTCCTCTTCCCTATCCTTATATCTACAGCATTCTAAGTTACTTAGATATTGCAGTTTGTTTCTAAGGATTGTGAAAGGTGAAGAGCTCATCTCTACTACAAAGAGCTCAGAGTACCATAGTTTTCTAGAAATAATGTCTAGCTGATAAATAAATTAGGTAAATGATCAGGACTGCTCCAAAGCTTTTGGAAATGCTTTGATTAGTGAGGAATTCACAAGTGATTCCATAACTGGTAAAACCCAAAATGTTATCCTATTGGTAACAATGCTGATAAATTCTTGGCAGTGCCTGTCACATAAAGTAACTTAGCCAGATCAAAACATTCTAAGAAGATATATAGAAAGAAAAATGTTTGGAACCAAAAGATGTTTTGATTGAAATTTCTACAATCATGAACAAACAGTATGCTGTTTCTTTAGAATTATTGTGAAAAGTTTGTAATGCCCAGTATGAGTTATACTTTAGAATATTATTATAGTATGGCCCTCTGTTGTGACATTTTCATCAAATTTGCCTGTGGCTACGATGTTAAGGATGCTTGCTTATATTTAAGAATATATGCTGATGTTTTAAAAAGTAAGTCAGTATAACTAGCTAGTGAAGTTCTAGTGATACCATTCTCCCCCCTTTATTTTTGCTGAGGAAGATTCACCCTGAGCTAGCATCTTTGCCAATCTTCCTCTATTTTGTATGTGGGTCACTGCCACAACAAGTGGTGTAGGTCTGCACCCAGAAACTGAACCCAGGCTGCTGGAGCAGAATGTGATGAACTTAACCACTAGGCCATGGGGCCAGCCCCTTTTCTTTTTTGTTTTAAGATTAACACAGCTAAATGATGCAAAATGCTCACCACTCTCCTGGTGCAACATAGGCACTCAAATAATGTTAGTTAGTTGCCCCTTTTCTCCTTACCATATTAACCATAATTTCTGAGGTTTTGCATTATCACTAAAATAACTTCTTTTGGATTTGATTTTATAATAGGCATAATATTCATTGAGTGTAAGTTTTTTTTGTTTTTGTAACATGTCTGTGCATTATGTAGCAGCAATCATTTTAACTCTCTAGTTTACAACAGACATTTTAATTATAAGGATCCATAAATCTACTTGAGTCTAGCAAGGCTATTTTCAGTGTTTAAATTAAATGCTGCAATATAAGACTTTCTATCAGTTTTTAGAAAAATTGGTGGTTGTTGGCAAATAAATATGGCTCTTAATTCTCATGAGCATCTTGTACTATCTTCTAGGTGATTCAGAATGCTGAAGTTAAAAAAGGGAAAAAGGAAAGGGGGAAAACATGAAAGTGGAAAAAGCATAGGACTAGGAATAAGTAGAACTAAGTTCAAGGACTGCTCTGACATTGTGTACAAATATGTGTCCTGGTGCAAGTTATTTAATGTTTCTTGGCCTAAATTTCCTGTTCTAAAAGAAAAAAAAATGTTAAGCCTAATTATTAGCCCTGAGATTCTATTCATCCTTACATGTGAATATTACTATAGACCATATGACAATCTTGAAAAATAAGATAGTAATTGATTCAGTAGGGAAATGAGACTTGCATTTTATTCATGAAGAAAATTTGGATGATTGCTCAGAATGTAATGAATTTGACTACTGGCAAGGAGGAGCGGAAGCAAAAGAATTAGGCTAACACGTGCACAACAGCAGGTTTGGGTAAAACATTTGGTTTGATCTGGTTAAAGACCATTGTGTTGGAAACAGGCTGAAGCATAATGGTGACTGCGTTAAGGAGACAATTTAAAATTTTGATTCGTATGTGAAGTTCAGATGAACTCTATAGCCGAGGCCTAAGTTTTTAGAGTAAAATGAGTGCAACCTGATTTATAATGTTCATCTCTCTGTATTTTTCCTGTTGCTGATTAATTATTCAGTTCTCAGCAAATGTAATATCAGTTTCCTTTTTCTTTCCTTTGACTAAGGAATTGTGGAATTTCTGCAGTTTAAATGTCACCTCCTACTGGAAAATTACAATTTAGTTCCCTGACAAATTATGCCAAATAAGTACACGGTTATAAACATTTTTTTCACCTAGCAATTTTGTGTCGTCAGATAGTCTTGGTAAATTTGGCTACAGTATGGCAGCCTCAGAAAATCCAGATGAAAAAGTGCTGGATTCTACTTGATAGTAAGTATATTTTCATATTAACTCACGAGAAGTTGGAATAAAAAGCTGAGAAAAGGGGCTAAAAACAGCCACTGAGAGAAAAATGAAGTACAGTTTTCTGATCAGTATGAAAGAGTGAGCAGATATACGAAATATCATTCATGTTCCAAACACATCAGAGGCTGGATAAAATATAAGTAATAAGTAAGTAAATAAATAAATCAGAGTTCAAAACCAAAAAAGGAAAGATCTCAGGTAAAAAATTAAAGCAAAGCTAGAAAGATGCCTGTGGACTAAAGTTGGAAGTCTACAAGGATAATCATATTGGTCTTACAACCCACTATAAAACTTTATGACAATAATTTTGAAAGCATAGGTGAAATGGACAATTTCTTTGGAAACCTTAAATGATAAGAATTGACTTAAGAAGAAATAAACTAAAGCACCAAAGATTTCGTATTGGTTCCCCTTTCCTCTTCCCCATCAAGACACCAGACTAAGGTGGTGTTACAGAATGCATTGAACAGCCCTTCAAGAGAGAGATGATTTTATTTTGTGCAAACTGTCACAGAGAAAGAAGCTAAAACTACCAACCACATATAAAGGCAGTATAACCTTAATAGCAGATGATAAAATAAGGAAACAAAATCACAAGACAATCTCCATATGAACATTGATGGAGAAGTTCTAAATATAATGTTAATACATTGATCATTAAAAACGTTTAAAATTAAATATATCATCACTAATTGGGGTTTGTCTCAGGAAGGCAGAAGTGATTTAACATTAGAAAAATCTATTAATGTGGTGAGTTTTTAGTATTCATGTTTATTAATTTTATCCTGAATGGCCTATGAGGTGTTCTGGATGAGAGACAGACTTAGTCTTCATTACCTTATAGTAAATAATAAGCACATCACTTCTCCCTCCTTCTCCCCTGGGATAACACAGTGAAAGCCAGATTGCAAAACCTCCTCCATGAGTAGCCCACCACTCCATAGGTAAGGGGTGGAGAACAACAGATTTACTCCTTTATATACAGGAGACAGACAGCCACCCACGCCTTCCCTCATGAAAGGAAAGAATTTTTTTTACTCATTTGAGAGGGGATGGAAAGGACCCTGAATTCTCAGTCTAACCTTTTGAAATGTAAATATATCTTTCCAAGGCCCAGATAAATGACTGGCATCTCTGGTTTTTAAGACCTAGGATATGTTGAAGGTTTGGCATTCATACCCTTTGAAATGTAAATACCAAGGGAGATAGGGCTCCAGCCTTCCTGGCACTTTAGGGGCTTAAACAGGGATCTAGACTAGATTGTAACCACGTGACCCTCTTGATGCTTTCAAATCAGAGCAATTAACTAGACAAATGGCTACAGACCTATTTCTTATGGCATGTTTCCAGAGGCAGTGAAGGCAAACACTGCATCGTGTACCTTTCTGTGTCTCAGAAGGCTAGGACATTGATAACAGACCAGTGTAAAAGTTTCATTGGAAATCTTAAACAGTGCAAAAAGACGAGAATAATAAAAATGTATAAAAAAAAAGACAATCCTGGTATCAACTGCAGTCTAAAAATTGTGTACACAGAATATTCAGGCTACCAAACAAATAAATTATTAACACTAATAAAAAATTCAGCAAGTTTGTTGAATACAAGATCCATATATAAAAGTTGACAGAATTCCTATACAGTAAGAAAAATGAATTTGTAAAATAAAATTTAATTTATAATAGTAAAACAAATGGTAACTAGGAGTAAATCTTATGGAAACTGTATTAGGTCATCATGTGGAAAATTAGAATATTGAAAAAATAAAACGCAAAAAAGAAAAGGGTGGGGAGAGAACCTATTCAGGGAGGTCAGACTCAGCATTGTGAAGTCTCAATTCTCCTAAATCTGTGAATTCATTGCATTTCTGATTCAAATCCCCAGGGAACTTTTTAGGAATTTGGAAAGCTGATTCCAAAAGTCATATAAAAGAATGAAGGTCTAAGGAAGTGAAGAAAGTTTTGAGGAATAAAGAAAACTTGCTCTATCAAAAAATCAAGACATAACATAAACTTAGAGTTCTCCAGAGACATAGAACCAAGAGAGAAATATATGGGGTAGGGGATAGGGGGGAGGAGAGACAGAGATTTATTATAATAAATTAGCTCATAAAATTATGGAGGCTGAGAGGTCCCAAGATCTGCAGTCAGCAAGCTGGAGAACTGGCAGAGCCAATGGTGTAGTCCCATTCTGCATCCAAAGGCCTCAGGAACAGGAAAGCTGATGGTGTGAGTTCCAGCGTGAGTGCAGAAGACGGATGTTCCAGCTCAACCAGTCAGGCAGAAGTTCCTTCTTCAGACTTTTTGTTCCATTTGAGTCTTCAATTGATTGAGTGAGGGCCACCCTCATTAGAAAGGGCAATCCACTTTACTCACTCTACTGATTCAAATGTTAATCTTGTCAAAAACCACCCTTACAGACATGTCCAGAATAATGTTTGACCAATTATCTGGCGCCCCATGGCCTCAAATTGACATAAAATTAACTGTTACAATAGCTAACTTGTATGTTTTACTTACTGTATACCTATTCTAAGAACTCTGCATATGTTAATTTATTTAATTCTCACAGCAACCTATGAATTAGGTATGATTTTATCTCCATTTTCTAAATGAAACTGAGGCTGAGATTAAGAACGTAAACATTTATTCCAATGGTATAGAATAGAGAGTCCAGAAAGACACCACACACATGAAATCTTAGAATATGAAGATAGCATTGCCAATTGGTTGGGGATAAGATGGTGCTTTGATGATGACTTATGCTTCATAAAAAGTTCCTATTTTAGCTCACAGCACACACCAAAATAAATTGCAGATGAATTAAAAATCTCAAAATGAAAAACAAAAGTTCAAAAACTTAAAAAAAAAAAAAAAGGTAGAATAATATCTTTATAACCTCATAGTAGGGAAGAAATTCTCCAAGACAAGATCCAAAAAAAATTGATAGTTTGCATCAAAATGTAAAACATCTGTAGCCACTACACCTTAAACGCTAACAGGTGCTTGTTTCTGGCCCAGCACTGCTAATCACTTTAATATATTAACTCAGTTAATCTCCATGAGACAAGCTGAAGATGCACATACTTATGACCCAACAGACCCCTCTGCTAGGAAGATATATTAGAGAAATTCTTGCATATCTTCACTGCTCTTCTATTTGTAATCAACACAAATTGAAAGCAGCCTAAATATATTATCAGGAATCAAATTGATGAATAGAAAAATAAGTAGTGGCATTCATATAATTGAAATTTTTAAGATTAATAAACTTAGTCTATATGACTCAGCATAGATACAGCCCGAAAAATAATGTTGAGTGAAAAAAAAAACCAAGTTGTGGGGCTGGGCCCACAGCCAAGTGGTTAAAGTTCTATGCACTCTGCTTCAGTGGCCCAGAGCTCATGGGTTCAGATCCTGGGTGGGGACCTACTCCACTCATCAGCCATGCTGTGGAGGCATCCTACATACAATGTAGAGCAAGATTGGCACAGGTGATAGCTCAGGGCTAATCTTTCTTAAGCCAAGGAAAAAAAAATGGAAGATTGGCAATGGATGTTAGCTTGGGGTGAATCTTCTTCACACACACACAAAGCAAGTTGTAGGGCTGTACATATGGTATAATATCATTTGTCTATTTTTAGAAACACAAAAAAGCTATTTTGGATATTAATATGTACATCTTTTAAAGTATAGAAATATGTAAGAAAACTTTAAAAAATATATAGTGAGCTTCTCCTGTATCTTTAATATATTATTTTTTTAAAAAATGAGAGTAAATATCAGGGCCAGCCTGGTGGTGCACCAGTTAAGTTCTCATGTTTTGCTTTGGCGGCCCAGGGTTCACTGGTTTGAATCCCGGGTGCGGACCTACATACTGCTTGGCAAGCCATGCTGTGGCAGGTGTCCCACATATAAAGTAGAGGAAGATGGGCACAGATGTTAGCTCAGGGCCAGTCTTCCTCAGCAAAAGCAGGAGGATTGGTGGCAGATGTTAGCTCAGGGTAATCTTCCTCAAAAAAAAAAAGCGTAAATATGATCAAATGTTAACGCTTAATTCTGAATGATGAGTATATAGATTTTTAAAAATATTACTATCTTTACTCATTTATAATTTTGAAATATTTAATAATAATTGAAATGAAATAAGAGGAAAACATGTATCAAAGAAACAGAGTGGAGCAGTCATGGTCCTTTCACATGCTTGCAGTGACTTTGGTTAGATCCTGATTAGAGAAGGATGGTAGGTCAGGGGAGGGAGAAAGCTGATATTCTTCACTGCTCCCTTCTACACTCATGGAACCTAAGGTTATCGACTCTCAAAGTAGATGACCAGGCTATTTAGGATGAAATCATGAAACTAGCAGCGCAGTCCTTATGAATATTTCAGACAGGAGCTGAAGTGCTCCAAACACATCCATGGTGACCGTCCTTGATGCTTTAAGTTTGAACATATCACGACACAGGCGTAAAGAACTGAGCAGAGTATCTGCCACACTATAAATGCTCAGTAAGTGCTAGTGGTTGTTGATGTTATTATCATTGTATGACTTGAGTTATTGGTAAGTTTGAACTTATTTTTCAGCGTGTACCCAAGGTATAAAGCTTCTTTAAGTCTTTGGAGGTTGGGTGAAGGGTGAAGATCTGGAGTTAGAAGAGTTTAGAAACTACTGTTAGAGACGTGTTACCTCCCTGCCAGCTGCAATCTATTATTTAAATGGCATTTGTTCTTTCACCCAAAGCATCCTCATACCTTATTTATGGTGCCGAGGGTCTGCCTGCAGTAACTAGGGGACTTAGCCTCTAAAATCAAAGCTACTCATCTGAATCTTTCCCATTGCCCTGCTGTTGCAACTATGTAGTTTTTGACAAGAGTCATTCACAATTAGGAGGTCAGTTCAACCTAGCAAAAGCTTTGACATAGTATGGTATGTGGGAAGAAGCGGTTCATTCAATTCATTAAAAAAAAATGTGACAATATAGGTTATGAGCATTTACAAATGAAACAGAGAGGGGACTATGGGTAATTGATAATCTTTGTTATAGCTAGGCCACTACAGGAGTCAGAACACAGGCATGTTAGCTCTAGATTCTGAGCTACAAGGTAGTCTGCGCTGGATGTGTTGCTGACCAGGAATGGGGGGAGAGTTAGGCAATGTGATATAAAGACCATATCATGTGAATTTAGGGAATGTCTTTTAGGCTAGGAACTCTGTGCATTTCTGTTTGAAGGAGATAGGCAAAGAGCCCTGAGGCATTGCTCTGAGAAGGCTCGCTGGCTGTTTGGACAAGTCACCAGAGGCTTTCCTGGGTCATTAACCACAGCCTAGAAGATGGCCTTAAGTGTTCCAGACTGTGAAACCTGACTGGTTTATTAATGCAGTGAGAGTGGATCTGTCTCTCAGGGATGGATTCACATTTAACCAAGCTCCCAGAGGCTAATGTACACAAGCCAGACTGTAGATTATTGATTTACAGTGACCTGAAAGCTCAGGTCAGCCTGACCCACACATTTTCCCCTTATTCACAAGGCTTGTGGAGAGTTACTAGCCAAACGAATCATGCTGCTTCTGTATGCTTGGCCAAGTTATGGACTTTTAGGACGTTGCTTTGATGGACACTGCCAGCTTTTTCTTCTGAATTTATTTATTCCAACTTCCATGTTTGACAAATACCATTATATTCACATTATGAATTACACTCACATTCCATGTCTACCTCCTTGAGGTCACACTCATGTCGCTGTGAGTTTTTTGGTTGCTCTCTAATGCTTCAGTGACATATTACAAGTCATCTCTTGGTTTGCTTCCCTAAGTGGCAAATCACGCTGATTTAGGGTAGATCTTGCTAGTTCAACTTTGACGGTGTTCACCTTTATTAGTTCTTGGGACTCCTCACTCTCCATGTATGAAGGGACAACATTAGCTTTTCTTTTTCTCATTCTCCTGTTGCTTTTGAGGACTTTAGCTAAAAATGGGAGTATCGTTTCAGTTCTATTTCTTTGAGCAAGGTTTCATGGGGTAGCTGCGTTAGAGATGTCTCAGGATCATCAGGGGTGGGAATATGGGACCTTATGCTTTTGAGAAGTCCCATCAAAAAGTTCCATCATTTGGGAGTCCCTGAAGGGAGCAGGTTCTTGCAACTGTTGCCAATGGTCATATGTTAGCCTGGGAATAATCTTCATATGGTTCAGGGAGGTTCTTGAGTGTTTATATCATGAAATAATTCAAATCTTCCTATATTCTGCCCATAGTGGATATGTATCTTTAATGATTTCTTTACTTGAGGCTATTAAACTGAGCTACAAAATCCTCTAAAAAGCTGCTGCTGTAGGCTTTTCCACACTTTGCCCCTAGTCTCCTCTCCTTTTCTCCCAGGCTTCATCTCCTGAGAGCGTCTCCCTTTGCCCAGACTTTGTTATTGCCAACTGATTGTAAAGGTATTTCATTAACTAGCTTTGTCCACCAGATTACAGCTGTCACATTTAGCAAATATAAATACAAATAAAGATACAAATTTAGCAAACGAAAATATGCCCCATGCAGTATTTAGGATATAATTACGCTAAACGAAACGTTTGTTGGTTATCTGAAATTTAGGTTTAATCGGTGTCCTCTCTTTGTATCTGGCAACCTGGTTTTGGCTCTTTTTGTCATCCTGCTCCTCAATTGCCTCTCCTCCATGACTAACTGCATTTTCTGAGATCTACACTGAGCTAAGCTCAGTTATCTGGGCCTTTGATTCCTTGGAAGAGGAACTGGACTGGTTTTGCTCATTCATGCCCTCATGTTTTACTCTAACATTGCTGGAGAATTGTCCTGGGCAAGTAGAAACTGGTGATGCAAAGACACAGCATGAGTATGGACACACTCGCTCCTTGCCGGAAAGTCCTCGCTTCACCTCACTCCCCAGAGAGCCCCAGCCTTCATCAGATAGTGTGTTCCAGCATAACAAGGCAATCCGTTGACTTAGTGCTGTACCGATTCCTCTCTTAATAGCATCCCCTTGGCTGACTAAAAAGAGCTATATAAAATAGATCGAGATTCTTCCAAAGCAAGACCATAACCAAGGAAATTTTCTTCAGAAGTATGTGGGTTTTTTTTTTTCTGGTGGGGAGGGTTGTTTGTTCTGTCTGCAGTGAAAGAAAATAAGCTTATTCTTTTGAAGTTTTGTGCATTGGTCCCTAAATATTGAAAAGCTAACATCCTCTACTCCAACCAGCCTCACTGATTCAGGACTGTCCCTGTTCTGATATTCAAATTCTAGAAACACAGGAATGAGAAAAGGTATTTTATTTTTAGGAGTGAGTGCAGCATGTAAATGTGTGATTTTGTACTGTCTTTAAAACATTTTAAACAACACCATTGAGGTATAATTCACATGCTTACAATTTACCCATTTAAAGTGTAGAAGCCAATGTTTTTAGTATGTCCACAGGGTTGTGCTGCCATTGCCAAAATATAATTTTAGAACATTTTCATCACCTGAAAAGAAACCCGTATCTATTAGTAGTCACTCCCCATTCCTCCCTGCTCCCATTCCCTCTGCTCTAGGCACCCACTCATTTAGTTCTGGTCTCTACAGATGTGTCTATTCTGGATATTTCATATAAATGGAATCATACACTGTGTGGTCTTTTGTAACTGGCTTCTTTCACGTAGCCTGTTTTCAAGTTTCATCTATGCTGTAGTGTGTATCAGTACTTCATTTCTTTTTATGGCTGAATAATATTCCATTGTATGATTATAGCATGTTTTATTTATCCATTCATCTGTTGATGGTCACTTTTTAGTTTGTATGAATGCTACTGCTATAAACATTCATTTACAAGTTTTTGCGTGAATGTATGTTTTCACATACATTCACATAAAATTGGGTTGATACCTAGGAGTGGAATTACTGGGTCCTATAGTCACTCTATGTTTAGCTATTTGAGGAACTACTAAACTGTTCTCCAAAGTGATTCCATTGTTTTACATCCCTCCTAGTGTATGACGATTGCAGTTTCTTCACCTTTTTCCCAACCCTTAATATCGCCTTTTTATGATAGCCATCCTAGTGAAGTGAAGTAATATCTCATTGTGGTTTTGATTTACATTTCTCTGATGGCAAATGATGTTGAACATTGTTTCATGTGTTTATTGGCTATTTGTATATCTTTTTTGGAGAAGTTTCTATTCAGATCCTTTGCTTATTTTTAAGTTGGGTTGTCTTTTTATTATTGAGTTGTAAGCGTTCTTTGTGTATTCTGAATACAAATTGTTTATCAGATATATTCTTTGCAAATGTTTTCTCCTAGTCAATGGGTTGTCATTTCACTTTATTCATGTTATTATTTTCAGAATTAAAGTGTTTAATTTTGGTATAGTCTAATTGATCTTCTTTTTTCTTTCGTCAGTTGTGTTTTTGGTGTTACATTTAAGAAACCATTACCTAGCTCAAAGTAACTCTTGGTTTTCTTGTAAGAGTTTCATAATTTTAGCTCTTACACTTAGATCTGTGATCAACTTTTAGTTAAATTTTGTGTATGGTGTGAGCAAGGAGCCCAATTTTTTTCTTTTGCATGTGGCTATCCAGTTCTCCCAGCAGCAAAGCCAGGAGTTTTCTTTGTGGGAAGTTTTTAAGTGACTAATTCTATCTTTTTATTCATGATTGGCCTACTAAGATTTTCTGTTTATTCTTGAGTCAGTTTTGGTAATTTGTGTCTTTCTAGCAATTTTTCCAGTTAGTCTAAGTTATCTAATTTGGTGGCATACAGTTATGCATAGTATTCCCTTATGTTCTATTTCCCTAAGGTTGGTAGTCATGTACTAGTTTTGTTCTTGATTTTGGTAATTTGCATCTACTCTCTCTTTTTGTTTATCATTCTCGCAAAAGATCTGTCAATTTTGTCAATCTTTTCAAAGAACTAACTTTTGTTTTTGTTGGTGTTCTCTATTATATTTTTATCCTCTATTTCATTTATTTCTGCTCTAATCTTTATTATCTTTGTGCTTATTTTTCTGGTTTCTTAAGATAGAAGGTAACGTTATTTATTGAGATCTTCTTTGTTAATACAGGCATTTACAACTATGAGTTTTACTCTGAGCACTGATTTAGCTCCATCGCATAAGTTTTGTTATGTTGTATTTTCATTTTCATTCATCTTAAAATATTTTCCAGTATCCTTCATGATTTCTTCTTTGACCAATTGGTTATTAGTGTGTTTGATTTCCAGATATTTGTCAATTTCCCAAATTTCCTCCAGTTACTGATTTCTAATGTAATTCCTATGTGGTCTGAAAACATACATTCTATTATTTCAATTATTTTAAATTTATTGAGGTTTTATGGACTAGCATATTGTCTACTCTGGAGAATGTTCTGTGTGTGCTTGAGAAGAATGTGTGTTCTACTGGTGTTCAGTGGATGTTCTAGAGAGATTTGTTAGTTCTAGTTGGTTTATAGAATTCTTCGAGTCTTCTATTTCCTTGTTGATCTTCTGCCAGGTTGTTCTACCCATTATTGGAAGTAGGGTAATAAAGTCTCTGACTGTCATTGTTGAATTGCCTATTTCTCCCTTCAGTTCTGTCCATTCCGCTGCTTCTCCTCTTGCCCCTCTCGGTGTGGAACTTCTATCCTATGAGCTGGGACAGTGGTGATCAGGGGCCCAGTATTCTCAGCCGGCAGCACCTGGGGTAGAGCTTCCAACCCACAAGTAGCACCTGGTTGGGGAATACAGACGCAATCCAGTTGGCCTCACCTGCCTGGAATAGAGCTGCTACAACATGGGGGCTTGTGGGAGGGGGAGATGAGAAACACCAGTAGCCTCCTCCTGGGGTGAAACTGTAGCTTCAAACTGGGAGCTGGAGGGAGAGGGAGCTCCTGTCTTCTTGTCTGTACACTCCCTGGGTAGAGCTTCTTAGGATCTGGGGAATGAGAGTAATGGGCTGGGTCATGGCTCAAATACCATAGACTCTCTTCTCACTGAGAGTTAGTAGGTTTTCGTGAGAGAATATTTCTCCATTTGCTGTATGCATTTAGGATGATTTCCAGGGAATATGAATGATTAACAATTGTTTTTTATGATTTGTATCCGTTAAATTGTTGTTTTTCTTGGGAGAGAGTCTACCTAGCTCCTTACTCTGTCCTTCCCAAAGTTCTGCTCCTTCCCCTCTTTTTTTTCTTTCTTTTGCTGACAAAGATCCCCCCTGAGCTAACATCTGTGCCAGTCTCCCTCTATTTTGTATGTGGGTCACCGTCACAGCATGGCTGCTGATGAGTGGTGTAGGTCTGTGCCTAGGAATCAAACCTGGGCTGCCAAAGCAGAGCCCACCAAACTTAACCACCTGGCCATAAGGCCAGCCTGCCCCTCTTTCTTTAAGATCCTTAAATACCATGATTTTTTGCTTCTTTCTATTTCTTCCCTCACTTTTGTTTTATTTTGATTATTTTTATAAGGAGATCCTTTCAGTATTAATAACATGAAATGGAATTATAGAAGATGTATTCAATAAATGGTTACTTCTCTGTGGGATCGATGTCTGCCATTTCTGAGCTATTCTATGAATACAGATGGCTTCATTGATATTTATTTTGAGTTTGAGTCTGATAAAAATTGTAGATAACAGAACATTGAATCTGCTCTGGTTCCTACATAGCATTCTGTGAGCTTCCTCAGACAGCACTTTGGGGACAAAATTTTGGAACATTATTTAGGCAAACCATTGCATTCTTTGGTTTGCTTGTGAAGTGTCTTGTTATAAGGCATTAAATTAATGCCAAATCTGATATTAGCTCTGCTTCTTACCTGGATTTAAGACTGAAGCTAAGTTATCCCAATCCAGATATAGTATATAGCTTTATAACTGTAATAACTTACCAATTATATTTTCCCTCTAGTAGCCAATGACCCCTATGGTCCTGGTATAATTCAAATTAAGGCAGAAATTATTTGCATGACAGAAGTGATTTCATTGGACACAGGGCTTTTCCCGTATCATATATCAGTCAAGCAAAGGCCAGGCTAATTATGCCTCAGACAAAGAGGGATTCTCAAATATTTTATAAACCCCCAAATTAAAAGAACTTTCTAGGTCTTTCCTATCAATTTAGATCATTTTCTAATCCAACACTTTACCTGTATCCATATAATGACAACAGGATGGTGGTGGAGAGTAGAAACCTTACCAAGAGAAATAGCCTAATGGAGCCCCATTTCCTTTTAATTTGAGAGTTCTACAATATCATCTGAGAGTTCTTGGTATTTTATGATGATCAGTTACCACTCAAAAATATTGAAGAGTCCTAGTTTTATTAAATATCAGAGTGCTTCTTCTTTGGTATTAAAAAATCATCAATATCAGATATTATATTTCAAATAGGGAGACATTATTCACCTTTTCTATTTCATTTTCTGAGGACTCTAATTGAGTCCAAGCTTTGGAAGCATCCTTGTTTAACAGAGGAATTCGAGTTATAACAGGAAAGGAAGGCCATTATATGTTTGCCCTGCCATTCAAGGCTATTTTCTGGGTGGAAGATGCTCCGGAGCAGTGATGAGGGAGGGACGAAAGTTTTAAGTTTTTTGGTCCCTTTGGATTTGATGTCTAATTCTCTTCTAGTATTAGACGTCTTTTACTTATTGTAAGTTAATTCTTACAACATGGTGAAACTCAGCGTCGAAAGCTCTGATCCTATGTGACAGGACAAGGTTCTAATGACCTAATGTTCCTCTTCCCATAGTCTTATCTAAGTTCCTCATTTTTCAGCTTAAGACCCAGAAAGCCCAAGTGACTTGTCTAAACCAAACAGGTCTCTTGCCTCCAAGTCCAGTGATCTTTTGAGCTCACACAGCTGCCTCCTGGGAGAGGAAACTTCCCGATGTGAAGACAGTTCTCAGTGTCCCTTACTCCTTTTCCTCTTCCCACGTTTCCTAGACTCCCTTGCTAAGTGAGGACAAGTGAAAATGAGGATGAGAGTTCACATTCTGGCTTTCTTGCCCCGGCCTACCCTGTAGCCACTTTATTTATTTTGGAATGGCAGTGTCACATTATGGTGGAGCCTCCAAAAGCCTGAGTGACTTTGGGGAGCAGACCCCTGGGCTTACCGGTTTTAGACACGTAGAATGAGAAAGACAAACTTTGATGTGTTCATCCATGGAGACTTCAGGGTCCATTTCTCACCACAGCATAACCTGCTATATCCTTATTAATATAATTTCTAAAACTCCTTAGGACAAGAGTTTGCTTCAAGCCACTGTTGCATAAAAGATTCACTTTGAAAACAATATGCTGAATTCTTTGGAAATGAAGAGAACTAAGAAGGACACAGCACCTATTCAGCCAGCTGAGGAACAGCAGGAAGAAGCAAGCTTAAATGAAGACAAAAACATGAGAGGGTTCTTCAGTTTTTTTCTTCTCATTCAATAGGCCATCTTTGCGGTTAGTAAAACGCTGTCCATCCTTGTGTATAGGTAAAATTGACTAAATTTTAGTTATAACACAGTACAAAGAGCTACAGGACATGCATTTAAACTTGAGGTTCTTTCTTTTTAAAAATATTTTTAAATGCGTTTGGGAATAGTCTGAATGAAGTCACCCAGTGTGGAAGACATCGAAGTTATTAAGCTTGCTGAACTCCTTTACAGTGGATTCTAATGACACTAAAGTATTTGCCAGTAATCTGATTTCCTTATATGCTGCACAGTCATTTTTATGTTACATTAACTTCATTTTGTATTTTTTGGATCACTCCCATGCTGCTTAGAGTGCACTGGGTTGTGGCCTAACTGCCTTATTATGCAGTATTAAGTAACCTATAAAAAAAGAATACAAGTGTGAATTAAAAGGAATGAGCCTTGGTCACTGTAGGTGGTGTGTGTAGGAGAGCAGAACAATAGAATCATCACAAATATAAAGGGAATATTAAGCAGAACACACCAATAGGATAAAGACCTTCCAGAAGATTTCTTTTTTGGAAAGAAACCCCCAAAATGGGGACTTATTTAACTCTGAATGAAATGAAGAATTAAATACAACTCGTTTAAGGATAGTCACTATTTTACATACAATACTTCTTTGTCAATCTTTTACATCTAATTTAAAGTGTCCACATTGTAACTGCTCTCAGCAGTATAATATAAACCATAAATGATGATACTCACAGGCTTTTAAAAAATTATTTAAGTCATTTCTTTTCAAAGTCATCTGCTTCCTACTGTAATTAGATAGGGGAGGGTGTGAACGGACGGGTTTATCCTGTTATTTTTCAAAAGTAGGATTGTTAATGTGCTAAACAGTACTAAATAGTAATTCCAACTGTAACTGTTCTTTACAGTTCTATTCAAGGAAGGACTTTAAGTCTAAAGTTCAAAAAAATTAGTGGAGTTCTTATAAATGCTAGTTAGTTGGATTTTTTCTTTCTTCTTTGTATTTTTTGTTGGTTGGTTTTCTCTTATTTTTACAAAGTAGACAGCTCTGAAAGACTTCTTAAATTCAATCTGAAACAAGAATATTCTTAATAAATTTGCTAACTTTCCTAACCAAGATACCTGTTTCTGTGACTTCAGCTATCAGCTCCAAATACGTGAACTTCCATGTCTCCTTAAGACTTTCTCCCTTCTTCCAGGATTAGTTCCTAATCTCCAGCCTCCCTGTGAATATTTCCGTTTGGGTGTTAAGTTCCACTTAAATACCATGTGTCTGAAACCAAATTCCATCTTCCTTGGTGGAATTATTGTCTGCACCCTCCTCCCCCTTTTAATCATTATAGGAGTTTTTTCTTATCCTTGAAAGAAAGGCAAACAGGAACATTCCTAATACACTGTGTTTGTCTCGGAACGACTTTCAGGAACATTAAGTCTGCTTATGTTTACCTCTTGAGGACAGTTTTAGCAAAGAAAACATCAGATGCTTTCTTAAATGATATTTATCTTCCCACTGATACCCAATACACCAAAGTTACCCAGCCCAGCCATTTACATGCTGAGAGGCATGTTAGAACAGAATGGGGGTGTCTTGTCACAAAGAATCAAAGTGATAGCAAATTCAGTCATTAAACTAAAAGCCCCATCTCAGTCACAAGTGATCTAAATATGTATAAAGCCCTGAAGAGGCTGATGTGTAGGCAGTGCATGTCAGAACTAAATTGCACAATGGGAATTTAGGAACTAGTCTGGGTCTGGCACTGGATTCCAGGCCTTTTGATTCTGCTTATTAAGTCTGTATAGATTAGCAGTACCAACATCACACCATGGGCTCAGAGATTAGAACAAAAATAAGAATAATTCACATTTTGTTGGTAAGATAAGACGTACACAATTCTCTCTATCTATGACAGAAAACCAACCATAGATGCAAATCAGTGCTGCTATACATTCAAAGTTTCTTACTTCATCTGGCTCCTCAAATCTTACTGAAAATGTATCTGTGTCAACTCTCTCCCCTAACTGTAGGGGTAAATGGTCCAAACTCTTGTTCCTGTCTTAAGTCTCCTCCTGTCCTCACTCTCAGTGGAAGATGTTACTTTTAACTTCATGGAGAGAATAAAGACCACTAAGTGATAATTCCCTTAAATCTCAACTTTCCATCCTTCCTATTCTGACTTCTTGCACTCCTGTTTTAAAAGCATGAGGACAGTGTCTAAGGCCAGATCTGCTACGTGACTCTGAAGTGCGTTGATAACCTGTCCACCTCTCCAGAACAGTACATCTCAACACTGACTGCACAGTGGAATGAGCTGGCATGCTTTTACTAAACTGATGCTCAAGCCCGACCTCCAGCCAATGAAGTCAGAATGTCTGAGGGTGAAGTTCATGTATCAGTACTTCTAGAGGTTCCCAAAGTCATGCTATGAGCAGCCAGGCTTACAACCAGTCCTTCGCCTAAAAGTCCACAAGGGCAAGCATCTTGTGTGTGTTGAAAACCATTCCACTCAACTGCAGAGCACCTCTACATCAAGTAATAATGAGGATATGATGCTTTTCTTCACATACATACCATTGTTACACTTGCGTGAATTTTACTATTCATATAACCAAGGTGAAAAAAATCACCTATAATGCAATGGTAATTTTTAAATTTAAATTCAAGAGGAGCATTCAAATACCCATCAAACAAAATTGTAGTGATTAGTGGTGGTGAGAAGAGAAGCACAAAAAGGTGGACAGTTTGTGTCTCAGTTATTAGAATTGATATGTTCACTGTTTCTCAAGTATATACTTGACCTCAGCAGTTTTAACCATTTCTCAATTAGAAAACTAGCCACTCAGTGCTTTGTTTACTGAAGGTGGGAGGCTCTTTGCTCTGGAAAAACTGTATTACACCTTAAACATTAGTGATTGGTACACTAAAAGACAACTTTATTGAGAGTGTTATTTCTTCTGTAGAGAGAAAAAAATTTCACAAGGCGTATTTCTATCCTTACCACTTGTATATATGCCTGGACCTCTAACAGTGCTCATTACTCTTCCATATTGATAACTCCATTCGTAGATGGTTTCATGAACTACCCAACATTTATATTCAATTCTGTTGAAATTTTACTAAAATAAGTATTAAAGTATTTTATATTAAATAAAGTATGAAATACTTCTATTAAAAATTACACATATTTTATTGTTATATTAAATATATAAAACATTAAATATCTATCTTATACTTAATATGATAATCATATCAAGTGTAATGCTGATCGAGAGAAAAATTCAGTCAAACCATTTCTTAAAAATTTTTGTCAGCTCTTGTTTCCATTTAAATGCTAATTTTGCTTATTTTATTCTACATGTACAATAGAATATTATTCGGCCATAAAAAGGAATGAAGTACTCATACCTGCTATAACATTGTTAAACCTTGAAAACATTGTGCTGAGTGAAAGAAACCAGTCACAAAAGACTATATAGTGCATAATTCCATTTATGTGAAATGCTCATAACAGGCGAAGCTAAAGAGACAGAAAATAGTAGTTGCCTAGGGCTGGAGGAGTTGGGAGGAAATGAGTAGTGACTGATAATGGGGACAGAGTTTCTTTTTGTAGTGATGAAAATGTTCTAAAATTGATTGCAGTGATGGTTGAACAATCTTGTGAATATACTAAAAGCCATTGAACTGTAAACTTTCAATGGATGAATTGTATGTGCAGTATATCTCAAAGCTGTTATAAAAAATTTTACTAAAAAAAGAAAATATGAATCACATTTCATCTTCAGTCTACCTGAACTTCTAGTATAAAGGCTGAATAGAACTTCGATGAACATGCAAAGGCTGAAGGTATATTGCTATCATGAGGTCTTCCTGAAGAATTTACTAGACAGTGGGCTTCAGAAGACCAAAATGATTAGAGAGATGTCAATGTAAGGACAGGTGGTAAGCATTAAATATATATTTACCTGTATTAGCAAGACTAAACCATTGTTATAAATAGGATGTTCATATATCCAATTTGCCAGTACATTCTGGTGATACCTCTTGTCTTTGCCTAGTTAATAGTGGCCCCCTTCACTCTCAAAACTTTTCTGACTTAGTAAAGTATATGAATGTCCTCAGGTTATGAGAGCTAGTAGCATATGTAAAGGCTATATGCTCTAACAATGCAGATATAATATAACTGATTAACAGTGGGGGAAGAATTGGGTAAGTTTAAAAAAATCAGTATGGCCTAATTGCCTTTGAAGTGTTGCTGAAAGTCAAAGGATATTCCTGTAAGTTAGATGCTGGGGGAGAGAAGGATGGAGAATAAGAGGTTATTAACTAATTTGAGACTAGGAAGACAATAGAAAATTTATGAATGTTTGAGTCTTCTGGCTCTCAAGGCCATCAGAAATTCCTTTGTCTCCCCCACCCCATACATTTCATTCCACAACGTTGTTGATAAAATTCAGGTCTTGCTATTTCAGTGGTTCTTCCCCACCCACTCGTATTTCTCATATTTCATGATATCAGGGGATATATTGTCACCAAGTTTTGTTTTGGGTGTTGTCCATTAGTTTTTGTTTAATTTATCCTATTTGCTTTGTCTTTAAGGGTAATTCAGGGAGATTTAAAATCTATGTTGCAGTCTCCACCTTCTTCCCAGAGTGGCCCAGATACCACATCTCCCTCTTTCTTGGTTTACTTCTTTTTTTGTTAGGTGACACATCCTCCAGTAAATCACCAAGGAAGAGTTTACGGGAGGTGGTGGTTCTGTTTTATAATTTGCATTCCTGAAATGTCTTTATTTTATCCTCACATTTAGTTGACAGTGTGGCTAAGTAGAGCATTCTGGTTAAAAATTCATTTGCTTCAAAATGTTGAAAGCATTTCTTTTCAGCTCCCAGCATTTTTGTTATTGTTATGATCTTCAATTCATGGTACATCATTTGTGTAACTATTGCTGTTGGTCTTGCTGTTCTCTGAACGTCTTAATGATTTCTTTTGTTTCCACTGTTCTGAAATTGCACCATGTTGTGTCTCAATATAAGGTTATCTTCAGTCATCATGCTGGGGACTTAACAGGCCTTTTCATTTCATTCTGGGAAATGTCCTTGTATTACTTCTTCAAATTTGCTTCCTTTCAATGATTTCCACTATTCTTCCTCAGACACCTGTTAGTCAGATACTGGCTCTTCTAGATTAATCTTCTAATTCTAATTTTCCCCCTATTTTTCATAACTTTTATGTTTTATCTGTCCTATAAAAGATTACCTTATCTTCCAACACTTTTGATTTTTACATGTTCTATCATCATCTTTTTGGTTTCTAAGGACTATTTCTTGTAGCATACTGTTTTAGCTTAATGGGTGTGTTAAAATTAAATACAAAATGGAGACCGGACTTAAGAATTCACTGAGCAGACAAAGCCTTTTAAGCCATATAAGCAAAGCTAAATCTAGCTAGTTTCATGAATGTAAGTGAAACTTAACTTAGGTTATTTCTTGTAAATGCCTCTCATGGTCAAAAGAAACTTAAGTCATCTTCCTAAAATTGGGATGAGATAATCACTTTTAACCAATCTCCTGCTGTCTGGAAACCCCCATTGTAATAACCGATCATTGTTAAGATTAAACAACTTTCTCATTTTCACTTTATAAGCCATCCTGTAACATCAGGCCCCTGAGCTTCATATCAGTTTTAAATATGAAAGCTCCCAGTTCATGAACTGTTCTTATATGCACAATAAACTCTCACTAAATACTATTGATTGTCTTGCTGGTTTTAATTTTACTTATTTCTGGGCCTTTGACAGGTATAAGCATATCTCTTTTCTTGCCAAGGATATTAATTAGGACTATTTTTGAAGTCTTCTCTGGTAGCTTTGGTTGTTTTGTCTCTTTGAAATTTTGTTTCTACCATGTTCTTTTTTTTAACATTCGTCTGTCTTGGTATCATTCATATTGGATGCTTTATTTCAGTGTCTTTGGGCCTTTGATGTTTGTTCTTATTTAAGCAGGAGGTACTAAGAAGCTCATTGGAAATTTTATTGATTACTGAGCCACACAGCAGCATGATAATATGAAACGTGGCCCTCCATGGTGAGAATATTCAAGTATTGCTTCGTAAGTCAACAAGTTTCATTACAGAGAAATCCTTTGCCCTCTCCCTCGGGAACGTAAGACTGCCAGGCTTCCAGGAGCCAAGTAGGAAGAGAGGTTGGGACTCTCACCATATAAATGTACACTTCCACTTAATCTCCTTGTTTTCAGCATTACAACCTCTACTTGTGCATGTCACTGTTTAATGTCAAGTTCGGAGTCCCTCTGGTTCAATCTTTCCAGACTTCCAGTCTTCTGACAGAACAGGTGGGTGAATTAGTGCCTAATTGCTTCTTACACAAACACTCATCTGCCTTCCGAGATTCTTTTTTCCTCCCATTTCTCAGTCTTTTCAGTTTCCTGAAGTATAGACTGGCTTGCTTTTTATATTCCCCCATTGTCCACATTTTGCTTGCAGCTTTCTCTAACCAGTTACCACTTAACAATCTGCTTTCTGGCTTGCAAATATTTGTTGGCATTTCTTGTCTGTACAAACTACTTCACAAGAAATAGTTCAAATTGATAGCTTCAAACAAGACATCAAGCCCTAACAATCCTAATGTTTACTGAGTGCTTCCCCAGACTTTCCTTGTGCTAAGTGCTTCATATGCATTATCTAATTTCATCTTCACAAGGGCCCTGTGAGAGAGACACTATTTCTGTCTCCAGTTTACAGATGAGAGAGCTGAGTGGTAGAACGTTCACACAGAAAGTAAGGGAAAGTCCTAAATAAGTAGTGTCAGAACCCTAGACCAAGGGTCAGCAAACATTTCTTATGAAGGGGTAGTTAGTAAATATTTTAAGCTTTGTGTGCCACATGGTTTCTGTTGCAATTATTCAACTTTGCCGTTGTAGCATGAAAACGGCCATAGAAAACGTGTAAAGAATGAGTGTGGCTGTATTCTAATAAAACTGGTACCAAAATAGATGATGGGCTGAATTTGGCCTCTGGGCCATAGGGTGTCCATCCCTGCCTTAGATAATTTAAAAAAGTAGAAATAATGAATACCTGGTAATGATGCCAAGTTATTCTCCATCCGGAAAGATTATTACACTCTTGCTAAAGAGTCAACAACTGTAGAGGCATTTAAAGGCCTCAAATGAGATAGTCAGGTGTAGGAACTTGACTAAAAGGAGGAGGAAGTTGACAGAAGTAAGGGCAGATACTCCGGCACTGGTGAAGAGGCGGAGGATTCCCCGTAACTTCTGGAGCTTCTTCCTGTGCTCATCACTGTGTTCCTTTGGGGGTCAGTGGCTCCCCAGATGGGTCAGATGCTTGCTTGCAAAGAATGAATAATGAAAATAAACTAATGGTACCCAAATCAATAGTCGTAGTTTAGACAAGGTGAAGCTGCAACCTGAGTGCCTTTCAGTCCTCCAGCAGCTTATAAAAAACCCCACAACTTTCTCTGAGGGAAAAATTTAAAAGCAACCTCAGTGTTAAAAGGAGTAATTCAGCAAACTCATCAACAACTAATTTTTATGTTACAGCCACACAGTTTTGGTAACAAGAAACAGATGGTATCATCAGTTCCAAATGAATGATACCAGACGCTCGCTCTCTCATATTATTCATTTGGAACCAAGATCAGAGGAAAGGTTTACTTATCACCTCCACATAACCAAGGGCTTAGGAAGGAGGAGAATGTTCTGGTTTGGTGACAGAAAGATTTTGCTTTGCTAGGAGCATAACTTGAATAGACTTAACGAAATATTTCAGGTTTTCAAAAGACTTGACTCACAGTTTATCTCTGCATTGTATAGGAAGCCAGCAAGGTAGCAATCATTTAAGGTTTTATGCCTACTAGAGTGTAGACTTCTCAGCTGTAACCAGGATCTGAGGCTCAGGATGGGAACTATAATCACTTTTTATCTTCTCTGCCACAGTGAATAGGAACAAAATTTCTAAAGGGTGATTTTAAAGTGGAAAACGTACTTTATATTCTGCTGGGAGAGAGAAACTGGGAGCTAGATAAAGAATAGCAAAAGAGAGTTACTCTTCTTCACTGTGAAACATTTCTTATGCTCAATAACACAAAACCCTTTCAGTGTGATTACAGACTAAAACGCTAAAGCAGGAAAGGATCATGCTGTCTCTAGGCTTTGAAAAATAGTCAAGTGTAGTCACTACAGTTAAATCAATAGCTCAGATTAGAACCCAAGACACAAAACTGTTACAAGTCAGGCCTCCTTGAGCCATTCTGCACACTCAAATTTCCACCATGTGTTTCTGCACATAGTTCTTCTGGGAAGAAAAACATTGCAAGGATGGATTGTTCTCTCATCACCAACCGAAAGTCATCTGTAGCCTTCACATATTTGCAAACTAGCTCTGTAAACAAGTTTAGAAGTTCTTTTTGCATCTTACGTTAGAAAGTGGATGTAAGTTTCCCCTGGAACATTTCTGTTTGGGCCAAAATTTTTCAGCAGTTTTTATTACTAAGAATAAGTACTGAGTACTAGAATAAGACTAAGAAATAAACAAGTTTTAGGGCTCCACCACCTGGAATTGGAAGCATTTTTATTAACTGGCCTGCTATCCAAACTATACTCAGGGACAAAGGTAGCATTTGGTTCTTTTGAATTCTAGTGCAGAATTCATTTATTTTATTGAAAAGAAGGTTAAATTTGGTCTGATGAATTTACTTCAACTGGGAGTCACCTCTCTGTCTATGCTTTTCAAATGTTCTTAATTTTGTGACTCAATTTTTTCAACCAATAACTTCCCATTTCTCTCTTCATTCTAACATTATTATACCAAGAAAATAAATAGTTTGGAATTTTAACAATGTGAGAAAAAATGAAAGTAACTTTTTCCCTCAGTTTTGGTTGCGTTGGGCTAACATAGAAGGTGATTGACCATTAGCACAGAGCTCTGTAACCAGTGACAGTTATGGATACTAAATTGATTTAACTCAGTTATAAACACTTTGGGAAAACTTAGGTTGGTGGATCTCAAAGTATCCCTAAAGCCAGTATGTGTGGACTTCCTAGGACAGCGTATCTCAAAGGAATCAGAATCATCTGAAGTTCTAATGTAAAAGACAAATTCCTGAGCTTCATTTGACATTTGTTTAAATAAAATCATTGGGATGGTATCAATAGATGCAGAAAAAGCATTTGACAGAATCCAACACCCATTTATACTAAAGCTCTCAATAAAGTAGGAATAGAGGAAAACCTCCTCAACTTGATAAAAACTGCCTACAAAAATCTACTGCTAATATCATACTTAATGATAATAAGCTTGAAGCTTTTTCACTAAGATCAGGCACAAACAAGGATGTCCCCTCTCACTGCTGATTTTCAACGTTGTACTGGAAGTCCAAGCTAATGCAATAAGAAAAGAAAGGGAGATAAAAGGTATATGGATTGGTAAGGAAGAAATAAACTGGTTCACATATGACATGATTATCTATGTAGAAAGTCTGAAAGCATTAACAAAAAAATTCCTGGAACTAATAATCAATTATAGCAAGGTCGCAGAATACAAGGTTCACGTACAAAAGTAAATTTCTTTCCTATATACCAGCAGTGAACAAGTGGAATTTGAAATTAAAAACACAATACTAAATACATTAGCACCCCCCAAAATTAAATACTTAGGTATAAATCTAACAAAATATGTGTAAGATCTGTATGAAGAAAACTACAAAACTCTGATGAAAGAAATCAAAGAATAAATGGAGAGGTAGTCCATTTCATGGAAAGAAAAACTCAACATTATCAAGATGTCAATTCTTCCCAGCTTGATCTATAGACTCAATGCAATCCTAATCAAAATCCCAGCAAGTTATTTTGTGGATTGAAAAACTTACTCTAAAGTGTATATGGAGAGGCAAAAGACCCAGAATAGCCACCACAATATTGAAGGAGAAGAACAAAGTTGGAAAACCGACACTACCCAGCCTCAAGACTTACTATAGCGCTATAGTGATTACCACAGTGTGGTAGTGGTGAAAGAGTAGACAAAGAGATCAATGGAACATAATAGAAAGCTCAGAGATAGCCCCACATAAATATAGTCAACTGGTCTTTGATAAAAGAGCAAAGGAAATGCAATGGAGCAAAGATAGTTCTTTTCAACAAATGGTGCTGGAACAACTGGACATCCACATACAAAAAAAAAATGCATCTAGACACAGTCCTTACACCTTTCAGAAAAATTAACTCAAAATGGATCACAGATATAGCTGTAAAATGCAAAACTACGGCACTCCTAGAGGAAAAGAGGAGAAAATCTAGATGACCTTGAATTTAGTGATGACTTTATAGATATAACACCAAAGGCACAATCCATAAAGAAAGAATTGATAAGCTGGACTTCACTGAAATTAAAAATTTCTGCTCTGTGAAAGACACTGTCAAGAGAATGACAAGATAAGCCACAGACTTGGAGAAAATATTTGCAAAGGACATGTCTGATAAATGACTGGTATCCAAAATATACAAAGAATTCTTAAAACCTAGCAATAAGGAAAACCAGCCTCCTTAAAAAATGGGCCAAAGACCTTAAGAGACACCTCACCAAATAAGATAAACAGATGACAAATAAGTATGTGAAAAGATGCTTCATGCCATAGGTCATCAGGGAAACGTAAATTAAAACAATAAGATACTATTACACCTGTGTTAGAATGGTCAACGCCTGCAACACTGACAACACCAAAAGCTGACAAGGATATAGAAAAACAGGAATTCTCATTCATTGCTGGTGGGAATGCAAAATAGTCCAGCCACTGTGGAAAACACTTGGATATTTTCTTACAAAAGAAGGCATACACTTACCATGTCATCCAGCAATCACACTTCTTGATATTTATCCAAAGGATTTGAAAACTTATATCTGCATGAAAACCTGCACACAGATGTTTATAACAGCATTTTCATAATTGGCCAAATTTGGAAGCAACCGTAAGTGTCCTTCCAAGGTGAGTGGACAAATAAATTATGGTACATACAATGGAATGTTATTTACTGCTAAAAAAAAAAAAAACCTATCAAGTCATGAAAAGACATGGAGGAAGCTTAAAGGCATATTACTAAGTGAAAGAAGCCAGCCTGAGAAGGCTACATACTATATGATTCCAACTATATAACATTCTGGAAAAGGCAAAACTATGGAGATAGTAAAAAGATCAGTGGTTGCCAGGGGTTACAGGGGAGAAAGAGATGAATAAGGCAGAGCACAGGAGATTTTTAGGGCAGTGAAACTAATCTGTATGATTATATAGTGGTGAATATACATCATTATACATTTGTCAAGACCTATAGAATGAACGACACCAAGAGTGAATCCTAATATAAACTATGGACTTCGGGTGATAATGCTGTGTCAATGCAATTTCACCAAATGTAACAAAAGTACCACTCTTGTGGGGCTGTTGATAATTGGGGAAGCTATGCATATGTGGGGACAGGTGGTGTATAGCAAATCTCTGTACCTTCCACTCAATTTTACTGTGAACCTAAAACTGCTCTAAAAAGAATCTATTTTAAAAAATCAGGGCAAAAAGTACTGGGATGGCATCCATAAATAGACTATGTCAGGGGTTGGCAAACTTTTTCTGTAAGGGTCCAAATAGTAAATATTTTAGGTTTTGTAGGCCGCTTATGGTCTCTATTGTACATAATTCTTTGTTTTGTTTTTTTTTTACAATTGTTTAAAAGTGTAAAAACAACTTTCAGCCCACAGTCCTTAAAAAAAGAGGTGGCAGGTCACATTATGTCCGCAAGTCGTAGTTTGCTGATCTCTGAACTGTGTAATTAGAAACATTGGTCTTTCAGAAACAGTTCTGAATGCTAACCATGCAAATCAGACCGGTAAAATATTTTTGAGCACCTCCTGGTTTAACAAATAATACATTAGAAATGCATATTCTAACTAAAATGGCATTGCTAATTGATGCATTGTCCACCTCCCTCAACAGCCCTAAACATAGCAGTGCTGGACAAAATATTTTAAAATATATATTTAAAGTATCTAGATGCTACATCACTGTGACAGGGAGCAAAAGGAGAGAGGAGAAAAGTCTGAAACCCAAGAAGAGGAAAACAAAACTTCATGAAAAGTGGCCAACAAACTTAGTAAACAGGTGAATTATCATTCAAAGAAATAGAAATACTAAGACAACTTTCCAAAACAGATTTTTAAAATATGTATTTTTAAAATCTTAAAAGGGACACAGGAATAATTAAGATTTATAAAAGAAGAAAAAGGAATCATGAAATACAAATGGACGGACGTGACTAAAGAACAGGGAAAATGAAAAAGAACCAACTAGGGATCCTGGAATTAAAAATCATGGTCATTTTATAATTAACATGTGAACATAACTAAAGAGAGAATTAATAAATTGGAAGGCCCGGAACAAAACACTAGGAGTTTTTTAAAAAAGTGAAAGCGAAGTTAAAAAGACCCAGATCAGAAAATAGGTTGAGAAGTTACATCATATGCCTAATACATGTTCTAAAAATAAGAAATAAAACAATGGGAAAGAGGCCAGATTTGAGGAAATGACAGAGTATCTTCTGGATTGGAGAAAGACATAGATTCTCAGATAGACAGAGACCCAAGTGGTGAATATGAGAAATAAAAATTCAATCCTATATGCGGCATGGTGAGACTACCACCCTACGTGACACTTCTATGTGAAAGAGAAAACAGTATCCTCTGGGAGATGCTGTCCTTTAATTTCGTGACTTGTGTTAGTAGCCCATAGCCTAGTTTTCAGCTCCCTTAGCCATATTCCTTTATACAGGGCAAGAATTATAGGACTATACATGGTGTGGCCATATGTGAAAAATAAGAGAAGCTAATTAAAAATTGTCTTACAGATTTCCTACAAAGTAGCAACAATTATGCTGACTGTAGTTTGTGTGTGATAATACGTGCTAAAAGGCAGTAGAATAAAATCTTTAAATGCTGAGGGAAAAGGATTCATGTCCTGAGGTTCTATACAGCACTAAATTATCGTCCAAGAATAAGGATGAAATAAAGTTTTGGAGAAACAAAGTCTAATAAAATTTACTTCTTACAGATTATTGCTGAGAGAACTACAAAAGGATGGACTCTGGTAAGAGGAAAATTGAATCTAAGGAATGGAGTGGGATATAAGCAATAGCGGTGAGTAAAAACAGCAAAATATGTGCATTTAATTCTAATATAAAACATGGAGATTTCATTGAAAAAAATGGTGAAGTTAGGTTCAGCTGAACTCTCCTCTCTGCCTATGGGTTCAACTATTTTCAATATAGTGACTCACTCTTTTTCAACCATTAGCTCCCTGTTTCTCTCACTAGCTGACTGCCACTACACTATGAAAAGATTAACAGTTTGAATTTCAATAATATGAGGGGGAAAAAACCCAAAAGTAACTGTTTGCTTGTCTTTCTAACCCCTGGGCAGGCTCACCCAGTGCTTAGAAAATTGCCTGCCACATAAAAGTTCCACAAAAAGTATTCCTGGAGTGAATAATTGTATTCTTATTTAAATTTTAAGAATAGTTTCCAAAGACAGACAGATTTTTGGTAGGATTAGGTATCAACACAGAGATTCACATCCTTGGTTTGTTTTTATCAAAAGACAGTGATAAAAATGAAGCTGTAATTAAATGTCTACATTTTATGAACTTATGGCAAGCTTTGAAGAATAATTTTTGGGGACATAGTCTTCTGTAAAGTTCTCTTATAGGTCCTTGAATAAATTAATCTTTGGTTAAAAAAAATTACTTCTTGGTTTTCTTTTTGGATGACAACAAACAAATGGTTCTTGGTTGGAGAGGAGAAACATATATTGAAAGATAAAGTTCTTAATGAAGTATTCTTTCAGAGTATGTCACCCAGTTATTTTTATATGAAACAGACAGACATAAGTGTCTTACCTTCAGCCTAGAAGCAATTTCTGTGTCCAGGATGCCTTGCTGCCCTGGTATTTATTTGGGGCAATCTCAAACGTGGCCTGGCAGCTCCTACCTGGTGGTAAAATCCTCAGCTTGGCAGAGTGACGGTCCTTCTCTCACAGTTAATGCTTCACACCCAGCTTGCCAGTCAATAGTTTGGTACATTTAGGGTACCAGCATTAATAGTCAAGGTCCCTCACTTAATTTTCTGATTACCTTAGAAAGGCATTTTTTTTTTCTATATTCTCATGGCTTCCAAGACTGAGTGAGACATTAATGTTAAAAGTCAGTCTTCTCATGAAGAAGGTCATCGTGGTCCTCGTCTCAGTTTGTATTTAGTTGGTACTTCTGGGCAAGTCAGCTATGAAAAAGTCCAGGTCTGTGTATGTTGTGTTATTGTTTCATCTGGAGTTTTGGATTATTAAAACTGGTTATGTGGCTACCTGCTGAGTGTGAGCTCCCACCAAGAGTATATATTTGGACTCAAATATTTAACCACTTAGAGCAGGAGAATGAAAGCCCAGGCTCATAATCCATATTGAGGTCTCTCCTGCTTCCATGCTTTCTATGTTTCTGATTCCTAACAGGCAGTTAGCATCCACTAATTTTCTACAAAAATAAAACATAAACCTAATAAATGCCTAATCAGTTTTTGTCCTCTTTTGCTACGTTTTTAAAAGAAGATATGTGATTTTCATCGAGTTAAAGAAATATGAATACCTGGATACAATTATACTTCAATTAATAGCATCCATCATTTGACATTAACGCTTCTCCAGGCTTGGATAGGAAATTAACCCATGATCAGACTACTGCAATGAAAAGATTTCCAAAGACGTACAATGAGGATTCTGGTGCTTTGGGGCTTCAGAAAAATTGTTTGGAGAAAAATCTCAGGGAAGTGCTTTGATTTACCCTTTCAAAGCCTTGTTGAACTAACTGCTTTGAAATTATGAGAGGGGACCATGTACATTTTTCTTTAACCATATTTTAAAATGTTTCAATAAAATATATAAATAGCATATAATATTTTTCACATGTAATATAATTCACAGTCATTTGACAGTAAGACTGAATCTCACTGGGAACTTGAGGACAGCTGTGACAGGTAGGGGCATATATTATTCTGAGTCCACTTTGGAGATAGAAATCACAACAATTTTAACAGGAGAATTTCATATAAAGAATTGTCATCCAGGAATTGGACATCTGAAAAAGGGAACACTAAAGTTTCACAGAGCATCCCTAAGGCTGATAGGATAGAGAGAAGAGGTTAGGATTATCAGACTTTAAGCTTGGCTGAGGAACTCAGAGCTCAGGTTCGGACTTCTGAGGAGGGAATGTCGCTGAGCTGTGTTGGTGCCTCAGGAATGCCACAGAAGTACTGCGTGGGACTGGGAGCCAAATCTTGAGGAGGGGACACCAGTTGGCTGTAGCTGGGGCCTGTGAGGAGCCACAGTGATGCTGGATTTGCCATTGTTGGGAAAAAAATGCAACTGGAACCAACTACTGGGATAACTAGCTGCTGCCAGGGTGCGTCCTTATTGGGTGATGCTGAGAGCAACAGGAATCAAAACAGGAGCAGGACACAACCTCAAAGGAGACTATCCCTCTCTCTCCTTTCGTCTACTCTCTCTCCAGTGCCGTCTATTGTCAGAGCCTAACAGTAATCCAGTTAGCAAAAGAGAACTGGTTTGCAGAGTCCCAGCCCGAGTCACAAAAAGGGAAGAACAGAAGCATGAATTTGAAGCTGAGAAATGGTGGTCTAATAATGAGCACAGGACAAAACAAAATAAGATAAAACTGATTCGTCTTGCTGCCTTCTCTATGATTATTTCATGAGGAATATGTTCAATACTTTTGGTTTTCATATTCTAGGTAAAAGTAACCATTTTTCAGAAAATATTTTTCTTGCTGTATTAATTTGATGGAGTATGAAAAGAAAGTAGTTAGATAAAGAGGTTGGCTGAACATTTGCATGAGCTTCCCCCAAATCTCTTAAAATAGACAAAAAAGTATTTTTTTAAATCATCTTAATTATGTTATAAAACAATAATTTTTGACAGAAGAGAAAAGATGTGGAAAAAAGAAAGGAGATGAATTTGATTCATGCAGAACAACGCTATAGAGAAGGTACAGCACAACAGAAAGCAGAACACCACTACAGATGTGGGAGGGACTCCCAGGGAGCTGCAACTTCAAAGCGAATGAATGCAAGAAGCAGTTGAGGCTTCTAGAACATTGGGATTCATAATAGCATAATTGCTTTCTGAGGAAGAAAACCAGTCAGTCTCCCCTTTTCTCTCTAATGGTGCTGAGCAGTGGGCACTAGCAGTTTGCTGTTACGATAAAGGGAATGTACGTGACCTCCAGGAGGGGCCTGGAGTCAGGTAGCAGGAGACTAGCTATGAACTTGCCTACAAAGCATGCCCAGCTCTTTTCCCACAAGCACCAGAGGTAACTGTTGTAGAAAGGAAGAGGCATCAAAGAGTCAGACAGTGACTCTGGAACACAAAGATGACCAGACAACCAAGAACTGCGTGAGGAAATCTATCATTTTAGAGAGTCACCAAATAGATGATTTTATACCTGAAAATTTAGTTATTTGAATAAATAACAAAAAGTTAAAGAAACTATAAGTGATGTTGAAAAGATGATATAACATCTATTAAAAGAAAACAAGCCATTAGAAGAAAAATAAATATCTCGATAATATATGTAATTGGTAATTTAAAAATCTTAATTATTTTATAAAACAATTATTCATGACAGAAAGAAAGCAGATGGGGAAAAAAGAAAGCAGATGAATTTGGTTCATGCAGGATGATAAGAATCATCAACAATACTTACATAACTATCTTGGTAGAAATTTCAAGATCTCGTTAGTTGGCCTAATGGCAGAATAGACACAGCTAAAGAATGAATTAAGAAGGGTTTCTTCAGAATAAAGAACAAAAAATAGGTTAAAAATCTGGAAGATGGGTCCAAAATCTACAATATCTGTCTTCTGAGCATTCCAAGCACATAGAACAGCGAGGGTGGAATGGAAGAAATAAGGAAATTATAAAATATTTTCAAAGTGAAGTATAACACTAATTAAAAGGGCCCACCAAGTGGCCAGTGGATTAAATAATAAAGATCCATACTTTGTCTATTGTGTTTACTATTACAGCTCTAAAATACAAAACACTGTTTGGCACAGAGTCAGTGCTCAGTAAATATTCATCAAATGAATGAATGAATCTAAACATAAAATGGAAAATTTTTAGAAAGCCAAGGATAAAGAAAACAATCCCCAATTGTCTACAAAGAAAAAAAAAAAAAACAGGAGTGGGAATTAGATTTGCATTAGACTTAACAATAAGAGAAAGTGGGGCCAAATTTCAAATTCTGAGGGAAATTGATTTTGGACCTAAAATCTCTAGCCAGCCACATTAACAAATATGCTAAGACTCAGAACTGTCATCATCTACAGACCCTCTTAATGGTCTTATGCTTAAAATAAGCATTTAAGCCTGTGTTCTGACAAAACAAAAATGAATTGAAGAAGGACTAGTGAGCAAGTAAATCAGTAAAGCATGTAGTTAAGTCCATATAATTATACTTCAGTAAAAAATAACAATCTGGGCCTAAAAATCCCCAAAGATCTCACCAGAAGAAATAGTGGGTCAGGGGCTGGGGAAGAGTTCTGTGGGGATTACAGGGTAGTTGGAAGAAAAAACATTCTGTTTTCTTCAGTAGGTGAATATACAAAAATACATTTAAATTTTTGAAAAATATGTTTTAACATAAGGGAAATCATACACTAAATGTTCTTAAAATGCAGAGTGTGTAAGAATCTTTTAGACTGATTTTAAAAAATGTTGGATCAAATGATACAAGCATTCTTAATATTGATAGATACTGTCAAATCGTCTGTAGCAAAGTTTACCTATTTATACTCTTAACAGTATTTAAAAGTGCTTATTTCGTGTACCTTCACAATATTTAATGTAATCAAGTTGTGTTTTTCTTCAATCTGATCATATTTTGCAACTTGCTGTTTGTTGTAACAATATATTATGGCTAAATTTTTTAAGTCAATAAAAAGATCTAACTCATTCTTTTCAATAACTACATAGTGTTGCGTAGTAGCTGGTACTTAGGAAGATTATGGTCATTTTGTTGTTGCTGTTGTTAATAATAAACATTCTTCAGCAACTTTCTTGCATAAAGGAAGATTGTTAGGTCAAGTCACACATATCTAATTTTAGCAGCCATTATTGGATTTCTTTAACTTTATCCTATTCATTTTCCTGACCACCTAATCCAAAACACTGTTTTAATTCACTCAAACTTATTACTCTGAAAATTTTTGTTCATTTATTTGTTTTCTAGGTATTTTACTTTTTCCACCTCTAGAATGTAAGCCGTTTTAGGTGGGGGCTTTGTCCATCTCACTGTATGCCCCACATTTATAGTGGTCAACAACTCATTGAATGAGTGAATGTAAGTGTGAATGATAAATACACAGTATCTTCCTACCTCCTTGCTTTTGTTCCTGCTACTCCCTCTACTGGAAATATTACCTGTCAAATTGTACTTACTCTTCAAAAACTAGTTCTGGTTCCTCTGAATTCATGAGGCATCTCTTGGTCCCTTTTCCTTAGAAGGGACTTTCTTCTTTACTCCTGCCTCTACAGTACTCTGTATGGTTGTACCCCCTTATCTGTGGGGGATACATTCCAAGACCCCCAATGGATGCCTAAAACCATGGATAGTACCAAACTTTATATATACTATGTTCTTTTCACTTAAAGGAAGCATTTTATGGCTTCTCTTTGGCATATCCGAATTGCCAGCATCACTGCTCTTGCAATTTAGGACCATTATTAGGTAAAATAAGGGTTATTGAAACACAAGCACTGCAATACTGCAACAATCGATCTGATAACCGAGACAGCTAAGAGACTAATGGCCAGTAGCCCATACAGCGTGGGTGGATACGCTGGGCAAAGGGATGATTCATGTCCCAGGCGGAAGGGAGAAGGACAGCAGGAGATTTCATCATGTTACTCAAAATGGCCCACAATTTAAAACTTATGAATTGTTTATTTCTGGAACTTTTGATTTAATAATTTCTGACCAAGGTTGACGTGGGTAACAGAAAGCGTGGAAAGTGAGACGGTGGATAAGGGGAGGATGCTGTACTATGGTACTCTTACAGGGACCCCATTCTGGCTTTCACCATAACATCATTAATTGTCCACACACTGTCCTCCTAGTAGATTATAAACCCCTTGAGGACAGAGCCCATGTGCATTCATCTTTCTATCTTCCAGAGCACTGATCATTGTACCTTGCACTAGAGAGAATTTTTAATTTAGTTGAAGATTACCATAAATACCATATACTTTTAGTAGCAGGTTTAGTAGAAAAATAATCAAATTTGGAACCAGAAAAAGAGAGTATGCAACCTAGTTCTTTCACTCTTAGCTGTATGATATTGTTTTGGAATTAACCTCCACACGTCTATTTCCTCTTCTGTAAATGAGAATTATAGCTCCTAACTTGCAAGATTGCAGTGAGTAGAAACATGGAACCTGGACATGGGAGGTTCAGTGAAGAGTGTGTGTGAAGCATAGTTCCTAGAACGTAGTAGATGGGTATTGGGTGATTCATTAATTCATTCAGTAAACATTGAGTGCCTACTGTGTGCCAGACACTGACGACACTAATTATGATGAGAAGTCGTAGAATGCCCATTGAGAGAGACTCACAATTTGGGGAAGGATAAAAACCAAGGAAACACATTTTCATTTAAGCGGTTAAGAAGTGTGAAGTTCAGGTATACACTATTGGAACAACAGAATTTCAGTCTTGAGCTATCCTTTTAATAAAATTTTATTTCATTGAAAAATTAGTAAACAGCCTCTTCTCAGTAAGCCTCAAAATAAAATGAAGAATAGGTGAATTACTTTTGAGGTTTTGTTAAGCGAAGTAAACAGAATGCATAAAGTTCATTAGCGTGCGGAGTATAAGAGAAAATCTCGAATAATGCGTTTACCAAAATAATACAATAAAACTAAGTTTAGCAACTGCATTTCAAATTTAAAAAATGTTCTCAACCAAACAAATTTAAAAAGCCATCAGCTTAAAATGTGTAACCTTTAACCATCTACCTAATTCTCTGAAGTAAAATCATGTTGTGATTCTGCTTCTGGGAGAAAATGCAGTAACTATCAATAATTGGAAATAGCTGTACTTATTTAAAAATCAGAACACAGACCAAATAGCAGTATAAAGCTTGAAAATTAAATTTTGATAATTTCCTTTATGTTGCTCCGTTTTTGGTTTGTAGATGGAGCTTTCTTACTCAGCTCCTTACTTGTAAAGTGTATTCATGATTTTTCACACCGTGACTTCCTTGTTATTTTGTTAAAGTTTCAGAAATTGCAGAATGTTGTCAATCACATCCAAGAAAAAAGTTATTTTTGGGTTTATATGATTTAGGCTTTGGATTATGGCTTTCTTCTTTTACACATAAAATCTGTCATTTTCTTTTTTACAAGTGGTATGATTTTTACTTTCAAAAATAGAAGACAACGAGGGGACGGCCTGGTGCCGTAGTGGTTAAGTTCGCATGTTCCACTTCTGCTGCCTGGGGTTCGCTGGTTTGGATCCTGGTTGCGGACATGGCACTGCTTGGCAAGCCATGCTGTGGCAGGAGTCCTACATAACATAGAAGAAGATGGGCACAAATGTTAGCTCAGGGCCAGTCTTCTTCAGCAAAAAGAGGAGGATTGATGGCAGATGTTAACTCAGGCCTAATCTTCCTCAAAAAGAAAAAGAAAAAAAGAAAGACAATGACAGCAATAAATTATCAATTTCATGACATATTACCTAATGTGCCTAATATTTAAAAAACATTAGAATAGATCATTTCTGAATATAACAATAAAAATAATTTGAAGAGAAATTAGATTTCCTTAATTATTTAATTACATTAATTAATTAATAGAAAAAGTAAAGATTCAAAAATATATGATTGCCCTAGAAATGAAAACAAATATACTGATCCTTTTTCAGAACTTCAGATGAAGATATTTTGTATTATAGTACTCAGTGCTCATTTACATAAGGATTCATGTGATAATGATGATTTCATTTTAGAATTTTGATTCCTGGAAAACGTGAACTACTAGCTTGTTTTCTTTTATCGTCTAGTAAGATTTCTGCCATCCCTTTTTGCATCTCCTTCTTTGCTTTTGTTGTCTAAGAGCTCTCAATTTAACTCAGTATTCAAATACAGCAATTATACTCCTGTTGGCATAGTTACCACGTCCTTTTTTCCTAAAAAGACTTTTGATTTTATCTTCATGTTAACAACCTTGTGTAGTCTTGTGCTTCACATGTAAATTCCTGAAGTTCTTTCAAATATTATAAATTTATAAAAGACTTTTCCTTAAAAAATTTTATTTGTCATTATTTGGTCTAGGAGATGAAGATATGGGAGCAACAGTTAAATATATATACCTTTTTTTTTAAGCAAAACAAAAATAACCTTGTTTTGTTTAGATTTAATTATTGTGGTCCTACTAAGAAAGACAAAAGTGATTGGACCTTTGAAAACATAGACAATCTGGGGAAGACAGGGCAGAGAAGCAAGTCCTCATCTCAGAGCCAGAAACAAGGGTGGAGGGGAGAGGCTGAAGGAGACTGAGCCTGGAAGTGGACTCGAGCCTGCCCTGGGTCCATCCTCACAGGTGGAGTTCACCTCACAAAACCTTTTCTCTTTTTGCTTGGATCAAATGCCCGGTAGTTTAGATAGACAGAGCAAACATATATGAATAGACAAAAAGTGGAAAATGACTCAAATGCAATAGAATTTGTTAAAGAATTTGACTTAAAACTGAGATTTTGTTTCTTTTGAGATAGATTAGCAATTAGTTTTGTCCTTTAAATGTATTTATTTCTGAAACAGAATTATGAGGGGTACGTTTAGAGCTAAAGTCTGATTCTTCATTTGAGAGAGATTGACAGTGATAGACCCAAGAAGTAGTGATGTCCTTATTTTGAAGTTATCGGAGGAAACTGGCCTGTTCTTTGATTTTGAGTATTTTCACACAATGGTAGGTGACATTGTGATCAGTTACACTGATAGTGACCACTATGGTCACATTTATTAGCCTTCCACTTCTAATATTTTTCCAACCCAAGTGTAAATTAAGTTTCCCAGTTATGGTTTAAAAGCTATGACAGCCAATTAAGAGAAAATTTAGGCTGAGTTGGTTGGCTGAACTTTGTGTAATTAGGGAAGGTGAATCCTCCAGAGCCGTGTGCATCGTTGGGTGACTTAATCACTTCTTAGCCTCTTCTCCAATTTCTACCATCCCATGAAATGCCTCGTTTTTCTATTAAGACCTTCTACTTGGCTCTAGGCTGTTACAGGTTGACAGATCTATAGGATAATTGGATTCAAGGCCATTAGCATCTGAGTTGGCAAAAATACATTGAAATGAATTAAATTTGAAGTATTGAATTCAGTTAAAAAATACAAATTTAATCCACTGATTTCAATTTTTTTTTTTTTTTTTTACTTTTAAGACTTGTAATGATATCACAAGGATAAATAATATTGCAGAAACTGTGGGAATCCCAATACCTTTATATCCCCTGAGAATCTCTGCTTTGGCTACACATTCTGTTGTTTTTCGTTGAAGTGGAACCTGGCACATAGGAGTAAATTAGTAAGGTGAGAGTCTCTATTGAGTAGAGAATTAATGGTCTAGTCTGAATTGGAAATAGAATCAGCACATGTCATCAATCCTATTTACAAGGTATTATGTTAAATTTAATTATAAATTAGTGTTATAAAAATTTATAAAAATGAGTGGTCCATCTTAAATCATGCAATATTCTCTTCCTTTATAAATTATAAAACTTGTACTAAAAAAGGAAAACTAAATAGTCACTGGTAACCATCATAATCTCTTCAGGTTTGCATATTGCCTTCCAATCTGCCCACATATACTCCATCCAGCCTTGGAACATCCTATTTACAGCAGACTGTTTTATGTATTCATGAAGATGCATAACTATACTCACAATAAGGAATATATCACAATAAATTAGCCTCAACCAAAAGTTCTTTCCCATCTTCTTTATTGTCTTTAGATGATCTTGTTTGTTGAAGTTTTTAATAAAGAATTCCATTGAATTATCTTCTCTGGCTTAAAAAGTCCTGTTCTTTAACCCTGTGGTATCACATAGTTTTATCTTAAAGGCCAGTTCTAATAAATTGGCAACAAAGGCTCAGAACACTGTGTTGAGAAGGATTCTTGGTGTTCATAAGATCTCAGCAGGTGATTGATTAGGAGTGCTGCTCATGGAAGCAAGACAGTGTTTTATTTTGGCGAGGAAGATTGGCACTGACCTAACATCTATTGCCAATCTTCCTCTTTTTTTTTCTCCTCAAAGCCCCAGTACATAGTTGTATATCCTAGTTGTAGATCATTCTAGTTCTTCTATGTGGGATGCCCCCACAGCATGGCTTGATGAGCAGTTTGGAGGTCCATGCCCAGGATCTGAACCAGCAAACTCCAGTCTGCGAAAGCAGAGCACACAAACTTAACCACTCGGCCATGGGCCCGGCCCCCAGAAGGGTGCTTTTGAAGGAGAAAATGTTACTGATTACTGATTTTTAGAGGTATTTTTTTTTTTTTACATTCCATTTAGTATTCTTAATAGATACAAAAATAATTTAGTCTCTTGCCTTTTAAAACTGATTTTACTGCTTATAACTGTCCTTTTTTAAGGTGGTAGGCAATTATGAATCCTTCATTGTGCTCTATTTCTAGGTCAATTGGAGTACATTGTCTGGTAACTTAACATACAAATACTATATATTCTCATCACTCACATATCTGAGAACATATTTCTGCCGTAGTTCATGAAAAACACCTTTCATAGAATTTTTTAAAAATTGGGCCACAATCTTGTCTTATCATTATTTGCATGTCTCTTCCTTGATTCCTTGTATTTTATAATACGGCGAAAATGTCCGGAGCCAGCCTGGTTTGGGTTCTTTGTGGGAAACCACTTTCTTTTGCATCTTTATCTCATTCATTTGACTTTCTGCCTCAACTGGTTATTTATAACAGTCTCCTTTTATTTCATAGCAGCCGTGTCTCTTGAACTTTATTGGAGATGTCAAACAGTTCCTGGAAGTTTTCTTCTGATTCCTACTCTAAATTCATTTATTTTCTTAATCTTTACCTTATTTGACAATATTTTTCATAGGCCACGTGTAATTTTTTTCTCTCTCTCATCCTCAAACAATGTAAGAGCGTAATTTTCAATAAACAGAGGAGACTGACCTCAGTCTTGTCTTTTGTCCACGTGTGATGGAAAGTTTTCCTTTTCAGCTAAACTAATTGGGCTGAGGGGCAGGTATGTAGTTTCTACTTCAATTCTAAGATTCTATCAGAATTTCATATAGTATATTCTGTTCTGCTCAGGTGCCATTTTTCTTATCTCTATTATCTTGAACTAGTGCAATATATCACACAAAAAATTTCCAGAAGAATTATAATATTTCTTTATTCATAGATTCTTCATCCAATAAGATGTTGTTTGGAGAAACATGGATCCAAAAATGCACTGTGCTGCTGACTTCACAGTGGTTTGGGCTCTGCAGCCTTGGTTGTGTGTGTGTCGAGGGGGTGGTGGAGGAGAGGGGAGTGAGGAAGTGTGGCCAAGGACAGCATTCTACTTACCCAGAGGGGTAGTATCTAGGGCCTGGAGCAGGATGGCTGCCAGCCTAGTGAGTAATGGCCCTCCTTGGAACTGACTAAGGAGCAAGGACCAGTCAAGTACATCGACCTCGTCCAGTCTTTTTAGATAATCTTTGTATCATGAAGCAAGTTTAGGGTCTTTCATGAGCTAAAGCTGGGAGAGGATTTTCTCAATCTGTGTAGATTTGCACTCAGTGAATTAAACATATTTATGTCCCACATGGGGGGCAATGGAAAACTGTTTTAAGTTTCACAGTTAACTTCTCTGTAAACAGGGATATTCTTTTGAAAATTTGTTTTCTCATTTTTTTTTTTAAAGATTTTATTTTTTCTCCCCAAAGCCCCCCGGTACATAGTTGTATATTCTTAGTTATGGGTCCTTTTAGTTGTGGCATGTGGGATGCCGCCCCAGCGTGGCCTGACGAGCAGTACCATGTCCGTACCCAGGATTCAAACTGACGAAACACTGGGCCGCCTGCAGCCGAGCGTGTGAACTTAACCACTCGGCCACGGGGCCAGCCCCTGTTTTCTCATCTTTTTCCAAGTAAGAGCAAAGGAGGACACCCAGGACATCATTTCAAAGTCACTCCTCTTCACCCCTTCCTGCCCCGAGGAAATTGGGCGCTCTCTTTCATCAACACATGATTAAGCTAACTACCATTCCAAGCAAAACAGAACAGTTACTCTTCTGAGCATGTTTATAAAATATGCAAATCCAGCTTCTCCTTTGCTTCGTTATTGCATCCACTGTTTAGTTTCATTATAAGACATTTGAGGGTGAGAGAGGATAATTAATGCAATTAAGTTTCTATGCTTTAAAAATTCCCTAATTTTAGTAAACGCTTTAATGGAACTCTAGCACAAAAGTGAAGATGAAATTCACTACCTTCATTATAACTATGCCAAAAAGAACAAAATAATTACTCTGAAACTCAAAATATTCTATAAATGGACACTGATTATTTAATAGAAAGCCTCTAACCTACACATATAGATTACCAATGTGGATAATACATTTTTCTTGTTCTCTGTTTTTGGATGAACAGATTTAGGGAAAGGGCGAGGAGTGAGGCTTGGCTACTCCGCATTTTTGAAAGACTTGCATCTGTGTTATCGCACTGTAGCTTGCCTGGTACATCACTGAGTGTGCGTCTCAACAGTCTTCCTTTTTGTTTACTTTCAGATTAAAATTCAATCAACATTTCTTGGAAAACTATTAAGTATCAGACCCTATACTAATATTTTTATTCATTTCTTAATGCTCACAACTGACAGGGAAATGAGGGTATGCAAACTGGTTGGGTGATATGCTCAAGATTACCCACCTGATCAGAGGAGAAAACTAGTCAGAGTGAAAGTACACCACGATAGTGTTAGGGATGTGAAAGGAGAAATGGAGGCATGCAAAGGCTGCCTAATTTAAACTATTCTGATTCCATTTTACCCTCCTTAGGTGAGGGGTATGTGAGTGTTTGTATGTATGTCAACATCTGTAATTTCATTGTTATTCTTAAATTGGATATCATTTACCATTTGTACTCTTTAGGTCACCTAGAATAGTTCTTTATCTTTCCAAAGCTGCTGATATTATCAGATAATTGATAATTTTACCTTCAATATTTAAACCAAGAGAGTAGCTAAGTGTGTATTGGTGTGCTTATGAGGGATAGGGAAACAAGTTTTACCTCTGTTTTTTTGTCCTAACATCCACTGAGATTCTTTAACATCACTCTTTTCCTTTAGATCTAAAGCCCAGAATTGAATTAATCACAGTCTTAGGTTCAAATCACATGCTCATTGTTGGTCCATGTCTATCTGTGCAACCATCTAAAAATAATAAGCACTTGTGAACCCAGAACTTAGCAAAAGCAAAGACCTTGGAAATAGTGAATGACATCTAACCATATGCCCTCCATCTCTTTGCCTTCCTTTATCCAGGCTAAGTATTATCCTAAATCGTGTGTTTATCATTAACCTGTCTTCCTTTCTGTGTGTCACATAGACATCTATTGCTTTCATGTGTATTACATATTTACACACATACTTATTTTGTTGTTTATTAAAAAGAATATCATGCTATATGTGATCTTTTGGAAATTAATTTTTATAATATTACATTGCCGAGATTCATCCATATTTTGCATGTTAATATAGTTTCTTCATTTTAACTTTTGTGAACTGTACCATGTCATAGTCATCAATTCTCCAATGCGTGATCGCTATATACAATAGGTTCTTTCTATAGTGAACAGTACTGCTAAAAATATTCTTGAGTGGGAGTTTTGTTGTACATGTGCATGTGTTTCTCTTGGAAATATATTCAGAAGATTGGAATTTCTGGGTCACTGGAGTTTTGTGTTTGTGCAGCTCTAGGAGATAATGTCAAACTGATTTCCAATATGACTGCAGTGCTTCCTATTTACATTTTAAATTGGTTTTTGGTCCTTGGATATATACAAACATTGATGCGTCCTTTGATAAATATCTAACCAGTAAATATTCAGTGAATATCAACAGGCAGGCAGTAAGCTGGGATTTGCCCTAGAGGCAAACCAATAAATCATTATCACAAACCCTCCTCTCAAAAACTTCACCATCTGGTAGAGTCAAACCTTCATTTCATGATGCAGGTTGAAAAAATTCACACATGCGCAAGCACACACACACAGACACACACACAGACATAGAAAAATAGCCTTGGTTCTGCTCTTCATGTATGAGAAAGAACCTGGGCAAGACATATAAGCTCCTACAACTTCTGCAAATTGAGGGAGTTGAATTAGATTAGGACTCTTCAAACTGTGTCCTGTGGCAACCTTGCTCTGTATATCTGTGGAGGTGTGGATGTTGGAGATTATTGGTAGCTGAAGGTGGAAGTAAGGGAGGGGACAAAGAGCCAAGGCTGGGACTCTAGGAGATCCATTACACTGCTAACAGAGCAGCTTCACTTTCATCTCTAAGTATTTTGTATTTCATGTGGTAAAGGTCTTCTGTTGATACACCCAATCAAAAGTGTGAAACACACTGGAGGGTATTATGTTGAGTGAAATAAGCCAGACAGAGAAAGACGAACTCCGTATGACTCCACTCATAGGTGGTAGTTAACATATGGACAAAGAGAACTGATCGGTGGTTACCAGGGGAAAGGGGGGGGTGGGGGGAGGGCACTAGGGGTGAAGTGGTGTGCCTACAACATGACTAATAATGATGTACAACTGTAATTTCACAAGGTTGTTAACTATCATAATCTTAATTAAAAAAAGAATAAATAAATAACCCCAGTATCTATATAAAAAAAAAAGTGTGAAACACACTGGAATGGGTGATCTCTTAAGTCCCTTTCTACCTTAGTGTCCTGTGACTATACATACCCTTCTGTTGGTGGGCAGAGGCTCTCCTCCATCAGGTGACTCAGGGATACAACTGTCGCAATCTTGTGATGCTGTGCTCTCACCTGTGGCCTCTTAGGTTGTGGCAGCTTGGGAAGAGAAGAATGGAGCAAGCACACCTGCCTTTAATTGACTTAGCTGAGAAGTGACACTTGAGCTCACAGCCCATTTGCCAAACCAAGTCACATGGCCCCAACTTCACCACAACAGAGGGTGGGACACATGGGGGAACACATTGAGTATTTGGTACATGGTAACTCTAGCACACACACTAAGTGCAGGAAGCATAATTCATATGCAAAAGGGCAGGGTGATCAGAGTAAAGGCAAGGCACAGTTAAATAGCAAAGATTTTCTCAGGAAGGTACTTTGTTATCCTTGTATGAGTTATTCAAGAGTCTTCCAATGTGGTCCTTTGTTTTGTTTTCTGGAAATATACAACATTCCCACGAGGGCCCATAATTTTCTTACTTTTAGGGTTGAAAGATAAAGTATAAAAATTGGGTTATTGGTCACTGTTGTACTAAAATTCTATTTTTAAAAAACAATTTCTCAGGTTCTATCATGAGGAGTAGGTGTAGCAATTTATGTTAATTTAGAATGTAATTCCACTAACCCACAGCTTATCATTCTGAGTGGTCTATTTCCTTTTATACACATCAAAATGCAAAGGCCCATTTCTTATGAAGTGTGTGCCTGTTTTTTTTTTTCTGTGTTGTTCTGAGATAAAGGAGAACACAGAGTACAGTTTGTGTTCTGACCATCTTTGATGTGACTTAATTGTATTTTTGAGCCTGATGATACCATCTTTATCATCTAGTTTTGCATCTCATGTCCTAGTGGTACAGCATGCTCCATATGGTTTGCTTTCTGAAAGAACAGATTTAATTTTGAGTTGCTGATGATTGGGAGAGGTTCAAAGCTTGCATCAGAAGCAATTAAATCATTATGGGAAGGGCCCACTGCTGAGTTAGTGTGCTCTTTGGAGGGTGATTCTGGTGACACAAAGCAATAGTAAGAGCATAGTAGAAAGAAGCCGATGCCTGTGTGGGGGTGTAGCTGGAAGGAGAAGTGGGAAAACAGTTCAGCTGGGGTAGCAAAGATAAAACGATAAACCTAGTGATGTAGGAAATGACTGATACTAAGGGACACATTTCAGCTACCTGATAAAAAAAAGCCACCAAAGACGTTAGAAAGAAGAGAGGAAAAGTTAACTGGTAAGAGGAAGAAAAGCCAGAGAAGAGATGCTTATAGAAATATTTAAAGAACTATATTTAGGATCTTAAAAAATCACTTTTGCAAAGGAAATGACAATTTTATTTCCTGACCTTGTTTTAAAATGGAGCCTAATTGGGGCAAAGCAGATCTGGGGACCAAGAAAATGGGATAGGATCATTTTATTCTTCCTATCTCTCAGTTGAAGAAGCATTTGAGAAAGGAACAAATAAAGCTGCTTCTTTGTGTTCAACAATTTGGATTGTTGGTTTGTTCATCCTGCTGCTTACAGTAGCTCCTCAAATCTGAGTGCGAAAGGTAGCTTTTGTAGTGTGAGTAAATCAACTACTCTCCAGTGGTTTTCTGGTGGGACTTTACTCTTCCCTCCCATTTATCTTACCAATTTTCTTGAGGAAAACTTCTGAGATCTTCCCTTAATGTCACAGGTGTTAAAGCCTTTGAAATGTCAGCTGGAAACACCAAACAATAACCATAGGAGATATTAGACAGGCAATTAAAAATGTAAAATTTTGAAGCATTGGACTGAGATGATTTTATAGCTGAATTCTAACTAAATATTTTTTTAAAAATGTAATTCTTATGTTATTTAAATAATCCAAGGAATAGAAAAAAATCAGAAGCTTGCCAATTCATTTTAAGAAACCAGCGTAACTTTAACACCAAAACCTTTTGGGGTCACACCCTCTAAGAAAACTAACATCATTTTTGCTTATGAGTACTGATGTGAAGATTCAAATAAAACATTAGCTTATTCACCCCAGCCAGGTATTAAAAGAATAATAATCTGTGAATAAGTGAAACTTATTTCATGAATGCAAGCATAGTTCAACCTTAGTAAATCAAATACAAAATGTATTAGCAAAGATTTTAATATAACGATTATTTAATTATATTGTAAGATGCTACTGAGAAATATTTATATACTGAATATAAAACTCATAGATACTGATAAAATTCATCCATCATTCCTTATAAACTATAAAATAAAAATAGAAGGAAATTACTTAGACATGATAAAATTATACCTACTGTTAATATTATACTTTAAAAGGAAAACAAAAACTATTTTCAATAAAATCATGAATAATACAGAGATATCTACTTATCACTACTATTATTCGATAATGTTTGACAATTATACCTAATATAATCAGGCAAAAATATTTTTCAAAATCCTTGAAAAATCAATATAACTATTTGAAAACAATTTTTAAAAATTTTTTACTGATAATATAGTTATACCTAAAATCTTAACAGGCTTTATTAAGAACTCTTAGGTTGAATAAGGGAGTAGGTAAAATGACTGAATACAAAATACATGTGTGTGTATAAATATATATTTATATGTAATATATATTATAAACATATTTATATATAAATATAAATATATTATAAAAATAAAAAATGTGTGTGTATATGTATACACACACACATATAAATAGCTTTTGTGCAAACAAGCAATATCTAGCTGGTAAAGATTATTTTGGGGTGAGAAAAATTTGTGTATGTGTCTATGTGTATCCTGATCAAAAGAAAAACAGAAAATGTAAGATACCTGGAAAGAGAAGATACTTGATTGTACAAGAATATGACCTATTATAAAAGTACTTACTAAGACCCAAACAAATAGCAAATATCTAGATAAAAAAATCTAATGTCATAAAATTAGCAATCATTCCAAACATGTTACATAAATTAATGCAATTCCGCTCAGAATTTTAATGAATGTCTTTTACAATAGGTAAAAATTATTTTGAATAATTCACATAGTAGGATAAATGTCTAGAGTAACTAAAACATCTTAAATAAAAATAGCAAAGATGGCTATGTCTTAACAAAAATTAAAATGTATTCAGAGCTACTGTAATCAAAACCTTATTCTCTTTTCACAAGAATCCCAATCAGTGGTCTGTTGAAACCTAAAATATTCCAAAGTAGATTCAAATATGTATGAGGGGTTACTATCCAATGGGGTAAACTTTTAATTCAATGGGTAAAGGATGATTTATTTAATAAAGATTTCTGTCATGTGGAAGAGAAAACATTAAGGCCCTTATCTTCCACATTATACAAAAATGTATACTACATTGAATATTCAAACATAAGATTAGAAGAAAATTTACCTCACTATTTATATAATTTTGGATTGTAGGAGACCATAAAATTAGACATGATTCACAGAAGACTTGAAGATATGCAACTTGCACTGTCAATATTTTTTTACCATGTATATAGCCATCTAAAACCAAGAAATGTCTTGTTATTGACCTACTTGCAAGCTAACACAGCCTGCCACTGTTTCATGGATGCTGGCAGGAGATATGCCTCCTCCTTCAGAGACAAAAAACTTTATTACTCACAGCAATAGCAGTAGCTAGAGTATCAGCATTTTCTTGTATTGGTTTTCAAAGCCCCAATTCCCACATAGTGAAGTGGAAAGTGTCAGGTGACACCTGCAGACACAGTGGGTTACGGGAGAGGTACCCTGAGCTTAGAGAACCCCGAATTTTTTGTAATAGACAATAAGCATGCCTGCCCTTTACTCCAGAGGGCGGTACTTTCTCTGTCTGCCATGGCTGTTCTCTGTACAAGCATCCTTGTAAGGCTAGTGTAGGACACAGTCAGGGCCTCTGCTCAGCAGACAGATGGAAAGTCAAGTGACGCGTGGAGAGTTGTCTTCCAACAATAGCATATACAAAGTCAAAAATTAATAAACTTCATAAAAATATTCCAACACATATAGTAGACAATGATGTTTGTATATTGTATGTGTGTGTGTTTATATATATATGTTTAATATGTATATTTTTGCCCCAGAAATTCTGTTTTGGTAATCTGTCTGATAGATGGAAATCTAGTTCTCCATAAACTTTCCTTTACAAGGATATTTACATAAGCATTGTTTGTAGTGACACAAATCGAGACACAGCCTGAATGTTCATCAAAAGAAGAATGGTTGCGTTAATTCAAATATTTCTCTATTCAGTCCTTAGAAAGGAACAGTATTAGATCTATTTCTATTGAACTGGAGGGAATTCTGTGTTATAATAGTAAGTAGAAAAAAGGAACTTCAGAATAAATGTTAGCGAAGGAGACAGAGTGGGGATGGGGAGGGTAAGAAGACGGGGAAGGAAGGAAGGACATCTGCCCATATTTGTCTGTGTTTTTGTGAACATGGAGAAAGGGATAGAAAAAATATATTACATTGGATTCCTTAGGAGGAGTACAAAGTAGGGAGGGTGTATTATTAATGCTTTAAAGATGCTATTCATCTTTGTGTTGTTTTCCTTATTACAAATTATTTAATTTCAAAGAAAAAGGAAAAAAGATCAAATTAACCATTACTTTGGCAGTCAGAGTCTCAACATGCCTTGGTCAGGACTCATTCATTAATTTGTTCATTAAACAAATATTATTGAGTATATTCTGTGTCAAATACTACTTAGGCACTGAGGAATATAGCAGTGAACAAAACAAATTATCTCCCCTCATAGAACTTTTATTCTGGTGGGAATGTCAGAAAATACATAAATAAACTTACAATGTGTCTTCATACAAAATTCTTGTTACATAGTGTATTTTATACCGAAAAAAAAACCCCACCCTGAGTCTAACCTATTTGGATTGTGGCTTTGAAGACAGGTGGTGTAAATTCTTACAGTTAAATGGAAGGAAAAAATGAACAAAAACCTACAGTGACGTTTGTTCTCAATGCAGCCATTAACAACAGCTCACACATGTGCCTACTTACATTACAGACAACCAGAGCAGGGTTTACTTTGGGCAAGAGTAAGCGAGGTAAGCAAGCTTCCATCTGGAGTGTTTTATCCCCATAAAGCTCTTCATCCCCTGTCTTCAACCACTGCGGATCACGAGTACTGGATCCCAGAGGGAGGGATTCAGTTGAAGGTAACTGCAAGATGAGCATGGTTAATGTTGAACCTCAGTGGCGCCTGGCAAACCTGACCTCGACCAATTGGTCAACTGATAGACAAGAGCACATGAGAACGCTCCTGATTGAATGTGGTCGTTCAAATCCAGAAAAGAAAGGCAGCTTTTAAAAGAGTTTCATTCACATCTAGTTACAATTGTCCCCAAATTCCAGAATTTCCTGAAAATCTAAAGGGTGAGTTAAAGTGACTCCACCATTTTCCTGTTGGAGCAGGTAGTAAACATACTCCAGACAGTAGCATGAGTAAAATTGTTAGACCTAATAGCTGGAAAGAGTGTTTGCTTGTTTCTTTAAAGAAAGAAAGAAAGAAAAGTAAGTGTGTGGACTTCTCCAGACACTAGTCCAGATGTGTTTCCTTGCTGAAAGTTGGGAGGACGGCAACAGCTTCCTAGTTTTGTATTTGTGTCTTTGATTAACTGTGCTATCTGAAGCTTGCTCATTAAGTCTAATATCTCAGGTTATGGATCCCTAAAGTCATAAATTGAAATTCATTTCTTGGTGGGTTTGCTTATCATTTAAAATGGTGCTTTCGTTTTTAGAGCTTCTAGAACTGCTAGATTATTCTGTAATTCAGTGATAACTATGCAAGTGAAACCCTTAAATAAAATAAAGCAAAAAATGTTAATGGCTGTCAAATTACTCAGGATAAAAGTCAAGAAATAATGGGTTTACAATGCATTAGCTATTTAAAAAGAATTGAAGTTCTTAGCCAGTTGCAAACAAATTCATCAGATAAAAGCAGGTACTGATAAAATATTTAAATCTTTAAAATAATAAAGGAAGATGAAAGTGTCAAAGTTGATGAAAATAAATATCTCGTGGTAAAAGCAGGATAATTTTCTTCCTTAGTCAAAAACTCTGGTCCTGCTGTCACAGTAGTTGCATTTTATATGCAGGCAAGGGAGGTGGAGAAGAATTCGGGTGTCTGGTCAGACTTAAATGGCCCGAATGTTAGGATTATTGATGGACATGAGAGCTCTCAAGACAGGTAATAAAACACCTTGTATTTGTGTAGCATTTTATACTTCACTAAATATGTTCACATATATTATTTCACTTAATCTTCTCAAGACTGTTGTTACTAACAAGAAGTTCAGAAAGGGAAGATGAATTGCTTAAGTTTACACGGAAGCTGGATCAAAAGTAGATTTTCTAATTTCCCGCACAGCATGCTTTCAGCCACAGTATAGCTCTTTTTGTTTAAAGCAGCTCTAATGAGCTGCTTGCCTGTTTGCTCTAGAACAATTTATCTGAGTGTAAAATAACATAAGCAATTTTCTTGAAAAATTCTAATATTCTTACTCAAAAAAGGGAAAAACAATCCATACAGTTGCTTGAGATGATGTAGTTCAAGCTCTTCATTTGCCAGATGAGGAAAGCCAGGTCAGGATGGCTAAACAGCTCTGCCAAGGTCGTTTAGCAAGTTGAGGTAGAGGTGGGAATGAACCCACACACCTTGCCAGCTAAGCCATGAGTGTTCTTTCTGCTCTCCCGGGCTGCTTCTGCTGCTCATCACCCCACTTGATCGTGCCACCTCCACTAAAACTCACAGGGAGTTCACTCTGAAGATCAATGAAGTTGATGTGGCCTCAGATCCCTCAGGGATGTTAAGACACACAAACAGATTTCCTGGGATACAAATTATTTCTTACAGCATCGGGTCCTTAGTCTTCAGTACAACATCGTGATTTTGATTTCTGGTTTCCACTGATCTGTTGGTTCAGTTGTCCCTGATTTTAATTCCTGCCTTCGTGAATGTGAAACTCGCTTTACAATTCTATCTACAAAGCTCTTTATATACTTCTTCAAGAAAGAACTGTGTACAATATACTTCAAGAAGGAGCTCTCTCTATAAAATCACCTTGGTAAATACTCAAGTACTTCTTTGAGTTAAAATATCTAGTACTAATGAGGCCAAGAAATACTGCCATTTTATTTATTTATACTCATAAAAAACACCTAATAAATGTAATTTGGGGTGATCATATATCCTATTTGGTAAAATTATTTGGATTTCTTTAGGCAGCAAGAGCAGTCTAAACTTTTAGGTAGAGATAAATTGTGTTTTTGAAATTTTGGAAAAGAAACATAATATCAAGGTCATTTTTCATGTCTATGAATTTCTACCTATTATATTGATGTATTTTGGCCTATAAACTGAATTGTTTATAGAGAAGAATAAATCATTGAGAACCCAGAAAGGCTATATAATGATCAATAATTATGCCAAGTTAAATCAACATTATCATCATATAAAACTAAAAGATCTAATATTTTGTATCATACTACCGAGTCTTATTGTGCATTATTTTAAGGCTGATTAAAGAGGAGAGCATTGTAAAAGTCATAATCCCGAGGAAATTTTCAGAGGCTATTGGTTTTTAACTTTCAAATGAATAACACAATGTTACTTTTACTCCATTTATAAACCTTAATAAATAATGCCTTTATCATCTAGTATAATTTAATAGTCTGGAATCTAAATTAATGAATTACTTGAATGATTTAATTCATAAAGAAGAAGAAAAAAACATTTTTGCTGGAATAGACTTTTTCTGGTTTGCCTCATCATTCCAAGGACAAAAGTCAAACATAACATATGTTACCTGGAAATGGTAGGATTATGTCACCGGCTAATGAGTAGAATCAAAGAGTGATGTGGACTAAAGGAATGAGGATGTGTCTGTGCTGACCCTGCCTGTAATGGACAGTTTCCTACACCTGCTTGTGTCCTCTTGTTATTCACTTGCAGGAGGAATCTCTGTCACTGTCTGCCCATAATCATTCCCCAAAGTCCATTGAGATTAAAAAATATCAACAAGGCACTATACAATTTTATTATTTAGATTTTGACTTCTGGTTCTATTATTGGCAAGCACCAAAAAGCTAACAAAATACTGAAAACGTGGCCCAAGGAGTCCTCTTGAATGACTTCTGAGGACATTTTTAATGAAAAGACCAGGATTAAAGATAGGCTTAGGATCCACTTTCAAGTTATCTATCAAATAAATCAACTGAAAAACATAGTTAAAATCACCTAATCATTTTTAGTAGCCTGAACTTGCTAAGAACATGCCCACACACCATGATGGAATTTGGCAGACTATCTTGAGACTAGCTTGAGTCCTTACATAAATGTAGGTGTAATTCTTCTCCACTCCACTCCAGCAAGGGTGTCTGGAGTGATGCCTACAGCTGTGGGGCGTGTGCTGTATAGGGAAGAGAGTGACTTGGTGGGAGTAGGTGGAGAACATCTCAGCTTATATGAGCTGCATTCACTCCAGTTTTCATAAGGGACTGGCCACATAAACTTCATCAAAATACAATGCCTTGAGTTTGTAATAGAGGAACAAAAAAAAAAAAGAAAAATAAGAAAGAGGACCTGTATAGTGTTTGTCATATATATCCTCTGGTCTAAAGAAAAAGAGGCTGTAAACTAAAACAGCAAACAATATAAATGGTACACACTTTGCACAGTAGTGCAGGACCATAATAATGATTGTGCAAGCTGAAAATGTACATTGTGATCTTAATAATCAACAGGAAAAATTAGGATTGTCCTGTGACCCTTAAAACTTTTGTCAAAACAGTAAAAACTCTCTTACAGTTGGATATAAACCCATACAGAAATGAAAAAAAATAGCAAGACTAATATTTATTTAGTACACTATAATTTAAAACATTAGAAATACTGAGCATTAAAGTATTTTGTTTCTTTGTAACAAACATATTAAGAAGAGTTTGACCAGTGCTTGCCTTCTTTGTCTCATCATATGCCTTACCATATGGTGTGGGCATCTTTCTCTATGCCTTGGAGAATTGTCACACTTCTTTCTAAGCATACGTCAGCTTCCAATATCTTATCCTTTGCACTTTTATTGTCGTGAAATTGCTTCGCTTTCAATTTCAAGAGTTCCTTTAATGTGAGCGGTTTCGTTTGCGTCACTTCTAGAACATCTTCAGCCTTTTGTCCATAAACTCGCTTTTACCAAGTTTCTCTGGCTGCGTATCAGAGTCTCTTAAATGTTGGCACTGCCAGCATTCCCACGATCAGCTATTTCTTCTACAACCCATTTATTTTCTATTCCAGTTTTGCTTCCAGCATTATCACTCTTTGTTTCTTTGCTGCAATTTCATCTTTGTTGATCGTTTTCCTCTGTCAGTTACTATTTATGTAAAATATCACAGGGGGACAAACAGACAGCATAACTACATGCTTCATTGTCTGTGCGTGAACCAAGTGCCAGACGGGCAGTGACCAGTCAGTGACAGGCTTTGGAAGAAGTCTGTGAACTACAGAGCTAGGAGCAAAGTCTGTGCTCAGTGCACTTTTTCACGGTTAATATGTTGTGGTAACTGAAATCTCAACTATGTTGTTGAGGAGGCTGGTGTTATTTAACTAAGCCATGAATTTCATGCCTATCTGAACCATGCAAAGTGAAGACTGCTTGCATTATACTATAATGTTTATAAAATACGTTGGGATTTATAATGAACCAATGCAGCAAAGAATAACACTGATGGCAGGGAGCATACTGGGAAACGTTGAAGCCCCTTAGAGAAACGACTGCTTAAATAGCAGCCAGCCCAGCCCATACGTGTCCTGCAGAAGAAGCTGCAAGAGGGCATCATTTTTGGTAAACGTCAGCTGGTGGTTGTCCCAGCGTAGACATCACCAAAGGAAGTCAGAGAGGATGTGAAGAAAGTTGCAGACCCCACCCATTACCTGAGAGGCTGGTGTTTGAAGGCACAGGTGAGATGATCCCTGGGAAGGTCCTAAAATAGTAAGTATATGGAGGTCTCTTGTGCAGGTGGATCTAAAAGAAGGCTCCTGCCATGGCAGCTGAGGATAGAGCCAGAGAAAACTAGCTTCCTGTATTGTGACCCATCATACCACTTCTGGAAAGGTGATGGTGTGCCCACCACCTGCTGGTATGCCCTGAAAAATACGGTTCCTGATTTCTTGCTTTGAGGGTCTTAAAGCCATAGCTAGTCTAGTCTTAAAAGAATGTGCCTGAGGCATCTTGGAGGGTGTCTTTGGAGAGCTTCTAGGCGTCTTTTTACTCCTAAGTGAGTTTTTCAACTATAAAAGAGGAATTTTAATGACCTGTTGAGTCATCAAGTGCAGTCTGAGCCATAAATAAAGAGACGATCCTAGAAAAAGTAGCAAGCATGTGTTGAGAACCTTCTGGAAAAGTATTTTGAGAAACTGCCTCTCAGCTACATCTAGAGAGCCATGTTTCTATTAGTTATCCTCACAGAGGATTAAGATTATGTTAGCACAAGGAAGAAACTTTGAACCTTCACTCAATTGACCATCTGTGTTATTCACAAATATTGATGGTATTATGCAAAATCTTATAGGCCCTCTATGCAGCAATTCCTACAGTGCCTGTCACTCTGGACACTCACTGTTATGGCCATTTAGCTTTCTGGACTGGGCCAGGAAGAGTACGTAGAAGGTTCACCATTATCTGAGGGGTAGGGGAGGGAAGCAGGTACTTTTTTTTGTCTATGACACATCTCTTACCACTTAACTAACCATTTCCAAGAGACCTTGCACAACTCTAGTGATTTTTCAGTGGTTGCAAACTGCATTTCCTAACCCTTCGGAACCAGTGCAAATCTTTGTAAACTTCTATTCCAGATGGATTTCTTTCCCTCGACCAGGAACAGGCACTCACTGGCCAGTTTAATTGCTGGGGTGGGCCAAAGGCAACATGCTGGGCTTTGTCCCTTCCTTCTGAGGCAGCAAGGACTGGGATAGTCTGGGAGAGGTTGGTGGAAGAGGCCAGCTGCATTTCCTGGGGTGATGATGGATGAGTTAAGTAGGGGACTACCATGTAAGGTTTAATATGCTAGAGTTCAAAAGAGAACAAGATGCTGGTGCCAGGAGCCAAAGTGGCCTTGTTCACTGCTTTTGGGCAAACCATTCCCAGGAAGGCTTGGAATGGAGAGTTTCATTGCATCATTGCCTTGTGGCACTAACTCATCTCAGGAGTGGAAAATTCTGGCACAAACATGCGTTCTGGCAGGTTCTCTATGGCAATGTATTTAGTACTACTCCCTCAGCTCCTTTCCATCTAACTCCTGGGCTAAGCTTTGATTCTATAGAGGGTGAAAATTTTTCCTCTACTCTCTTATGTTCTGTGGTTGGGCCTAAGAATTAAACTTAGATGAGACAGGTTAACAGAATAAAGACATACAAATTATATTTAATATTCTTTCTTTTACATGGGAGTCTTCAGCAAAAAATGAAGACTCAAGGAAGCCATTAGGCCCATAAGCTTATATACCTTCTTACACAAACAGTGATAAATTGCGGGGATGGGACAAGACGGAGAAACTTGGGCTGGGGACAGTAAATTGTGAGACAGTGGTTAGCAAATATGTGAAGGAAACTAATGGAAGGTAAGGGTTATTTGAGTAGGTTTGTTTGTACAAGTCCATTTCGCCATCTATTCCCTATCTCTGGTGATAAGAATGTTTTTTTTCTTCCTCGCACACGGGAGGGCACCTTTCTCATGGAAAATTTATGACCTACTTTTAGGTAGAAAGGGGGAGGTCAGAGAGCCCTTCCTGCATCTGCTGTTTCTCTAGTGCCTTCAGCTCAGGATGGTCAATATGCCAAAGCAGCATATGTTGAGGTGGCATGTTCTGAACTTCTTCAGTTTCAGACTCTGTAGTGTGGGTTCATCCCTCCAGTGTAAACAGAATAGGGGGGCTGTCAAAAAGGCTACACCCTCCCACCACCCTCACCTCTTTGGCAGTAAAAGGATCAGGCCCAGAGCCTAAAAGAATCATCTTTTTCTGAGTTAGGTTTGATGCTAGGACAGCTGTTATCTTGCTACCAGCCTCACAGTGTTAATTAGCATGTTTTGGAAAACATGGCAAGTGCTTTGTAAGCCCAGTTGAGTCAGGAGACTGTGCTCTACTAGGAAGATACGCTACAAAGTTGGTACAATTATACCTGTGTTGTAAGGGTGTAGAAATGATAAAGATATGTTTTTTATAAACCTCTCAAAAAGGATCTGACTTCTAGGCTCCACCTTGGATTTGTGGAATCAGAAGGTCATGGTAAGGGCCCTGGAGACTCTCTTTTTAACAGGAGATGAGTGAGACTTTTGTATATTTGGCCCAGCATGGGTTTCTTGGCCAGCATTTGGAGACTAATTCTAGAATTTTGTGAGACATCTGGCATCCTACCTGGTATATAAATGGTAGCTACTGATGCTACCATTGTTGTTCTTAGTATAATTATTATTCATTTCAGTAAAGAAAAAGATATTCCAACCCTAAGAATTGTCCAAAAATATAAGGGGCTGCCTTTGAAAGTGCTGCTATTGCTGTCAGAGAGATTGGAATATGGATGGGTCTAGAGCCTGGTGGTTAGAGCACACTCTGGAGCCAGACTGCCTGGGTTTGAATACTAAATTTCTACTTACCAGTTCTCTAACCTTGGGCCAGTGATGGTGATTCAGGTTCTTCATCTGTAAGTTAGAGATAATAAATAATACCTATTTTCATAATGTAGTTGTAAGAATGACCATATCTCAAATTTAAAAATGAAAAACAGCATGTTTCAAAAATATTTTAGCATCTCTGAAATAAGAGTACACTATACAATCAGTGATGTGTCATAATATAATCCATGGAAATTTTTTTCTTTCTTCGTGGGACACAACAACATAATGATGCTCCTGACAATCAGCAGTAGCTTAGATTTAATGAAATATGGAAAGTGATTTAGTCCATGGAAGTTGCTAACCACAGTGCCTGGCACATAGCAAGCACTCAAAAGGGTCGCTGTTAGTGATTTAGTTGGGTCTTTCCAGGGAAGGGATTACTTCAGGCTGGTCTCTGGATGTCATAATATTTAGCTCTTCTAAGTTTAATTGGAAGTTCTCCTTGTGCCTCTCAGCACAGTTACTTCAGAATTCAGTATTAGTTATCTTTATGTTTTCCACCTGAGACTCAGGGCTTCCCTTTTCTTCTGCTTTCCATCCTAATTTAGAGCAGGACGCTGGGCTCTTCACCAGTTGGATGACTGCTGTGGAGGGTTCCTCATGCTTTCTTGATTATTTGGGTTGGGTCAAAGTTGTTTCACTTGAGGCTCTCAGGCCTAGACCTTCTTGTATAATAATATTCCTTGTTTCATCCAGATTCTTACATGGATGGGGAAGGGAAAAATGAGTATTAGGGCTCAAGGTAATTCAGATACACCTGATTTCAGCTTGAGAGTGGTTGTTATCCTCATAATGACATTCAGAAAACTCCTTATCATCCTCAGCTGAATGCTGACCAAAGGTGGTTCCTCCTCTAAATGGTTTCTATAGTACCTCATTTAATTTATCTGAGTTAGAACTGGCAAGACTCATGAAAGGTGTAGCTATTTTTAGAATATTAAGCTTAATATAAAATGTATACTTGACCACCTTCCAAAAGAATATGTGAAGTGGATGATGATAAAAGGTAACGCCCTTATGGATGGAGGAGCTCAGAATCCGTCTGAAGGAAGCAGAGGGAATAGATGTTTCTAGGCACTTCAGGGATTTTATTGCTTATGCAATAAATTAGGCTTTATTTTTTGGCAGTGAAAGTAAAAAATAAGTGTATATGGTTTCGTAGTTTTGTTTACCAAGTAGAGAATGATAGCAAATTTATTTACCAAGACGAAAACATAATCTTTGAAATTAAACTCAAGCAACTGTTCATTAAGTTCGTTTCTGACCATTGAGAGATATACTGTACATTATCTAACATTATCTAATACAAATATTTCCAAATAACCTTACTGGCTCATTTCCGTGATAATGAATATTTTCTTCCGTTCACGTGTAAGTTGCAGAGAGTACTCTGAGGAGTGTCACAGCATATAGAGACCATTTAATGAGTCATTCAAACTGGAACACTTTGGGAGAGAAAGGAGCACTGTTGATAATTATGCCAGGACAGCAGGTGAAAACCAGGACTGTCCTGGTAAAAATGGGAACGTTTGATCATCGCAGTTCCTGGTGTTCCATGTCATCTCTTTTGGATCTAAGTTGTAGGACATTTTCAGGAGTAAAGTGCTATGGAGTCAAGGTTTTTGCATAAAGTAAAGCATGAGGAAAGTGTAGATAATCAAAATAGCTGGGTATTATGTAAGTTCTGATGATGATTCCTAGGCAATGAAGCCTAAATTTTTGAAGAAGAAGATGATTAGGCCTGAGCTCACATCTGCTGCCAGTCCTCCTCTTTTTTGCTGAGGAAGACTGGCCCTGACTAATATCTGTGCCTATCTTCCTTTGTTTTATATGGGATGCCTGCCACAGCATGGCTTGGCAAGCATTGCATAGGTCTGCACCTGGCATCCAAACTGGTGAACCCTGGGCCGCTGAAGCAGAATGTGTGAACTTAACCACTGCGCCACTGGGCCAGCCCCTAAATTTGTTTTTAAGTCGTGAACTTGAAGCACCATGAACCACATATGAGGAGGACATAAACATGGTATCCTGAAAGTACTTTGTAGATTTCCAAAAGGAATTTTTCACTGATGATATAATAGATTCAAATTTACAAAAATCAATCCAGCTATTATTATATATTAAATCATTATTATTAAAACAGACATGTCAGGCTTAATGCATAAAAACCTAGACAGTTAAAGATTTTTAAAATAGTTCCTAGCTTCCAAAAAAAAAAAAAAAGAATGAGAGGCATTTTGTTTTTCTCAGCAATAGGTATGCAAAGCTGATTTCCTGTAAAAATGTAATGATTCTGATTATGAAGAGAAGATTTGCAGGTAAAAATACAAATGCTGAAATTTAGTACCCCATGTTACATGAGATAGGAGTGGCTTAGTATATTTGCAACTCATGATAAATATAGTGTTCTCCTTGTGTGAGCTTTTGTGGTAACTCAAATAGACTTGCCTAGATTCCTTGGTTCCTTATGGGCTTCATTTTCTGTATAAATAAAGTTAAGGATGTACATTCCCAGTAAGATCCTGATGAAAGTCTAGGAAAATTGGGAGAAATATTCTAATGACCATGTGAATCCATATCTTCATTTTCTATAGTCTTGTGAAGAAACTGGAAATACCAAGTCTAGTATGATCATTTTGGGTAAACCTTTAATAGAAGGAATATTATATCATAAACAAGCTACACTGGTGTTTTAACTGGTGCTTTTCCCCAGCACCAGCATGGTTCTCTGATAATCCCAGCAGGGTTGGATTTAGGATTGGGGAACTTGACAGAGCTTCTTCATCATGACTGGAATCTTGTTGGGTTTTTTTTTTTTTTTCCTAAGATTTTATTTTTTCCTTTTTCTCCCCAAAGCCCCCCGGTACATAGTTGTGTATTCTTCATTGTGGGTTCTTCTAGTTGTGGCATGTGGGATGCTGCCTCAGCGTGGTCTGATGAGCAGTGCCATGTCCGCGCCCAGGATTCGAACTAACGAAACACTGGGCCGCCTACAGCGGAGTGCGCGAACTCAACCACTTGGCCACGGGGCCAGCCCCAGGAATCTTGTTGGGTTTTGAAGCCCACCCACATGGGGTCTCAGGAGAATTGGAAGGGTTTGTTTTACTGAGGAGGAGAGCGAGAGCTTGCTTACTGTTGAGCTCATTTTCAAAGCTTCTCTGAGACCAGAGGTTTAGAAATGAAAAGCTGCTATATCTGCTTTGATGTGTCAGAAGAAAATTAGAGACATTTCCAGTACTTGGATGGAAATGTCAGATGATAATATGAAAAGGTAGAGTGCACAGGGCACATCTCAGTTAGTCTGATGAAAATGGCATCCAGGAGACGACTAGTAATTGGATCCTATAAATGATATAATGAAGTCTATGGCCCCTGAAGGAATGCAGGCAAGAGTCTGTGAAATGCGCAAGCAGGATTCAGAGTGAGCTGTGCCGTGGTCTATTTTGGGCCACATTTAGAGCCACATTGGTGTGACCGAGTTGCTGCTACTGCCTGAGTCTCAGCCTGGTACTAATTGAAAGGAGCTGAATACTTCTCTCCGGCTATCCAGAGACCATCCGTTGCCACCCATGGTGCGGAATAGATTCTGATTCCCTGACTATAAGAAATAAGCAGATTAACTCTGGCTTTAAGGTTTTAAGGACATATCTAGGCCAGATGGTGCCCAGGATGCTGATGTGGTTGATTGGCAAGCCACATTAGCACTAATATTTTAAAATAGAGTGATTTCACAAAAAAGTATAGGTTTCTAAATTCTCTGAGTACTTGAAAGTGCCTGTTCTATGGGTTCCACATTGCATTCTGGTAACAATCAGTTGGACTCGTTGTAGCCTGGACTCCTCGTAGAAGGGGGGCAAGTGCTCTCCGATTTGCCACAGGCCTTTCTTCAGCGCTGAATTGTGTTGCCGATTGCCATTACAAGCTGCCTGCTTCTCCCATTTTTATTTCCTTCTTAGCCTTTCTAAACATTTGATTTTGTAGCCCTGATCTAGACTAATAAAAAGTTACCATGGCTTAATGGAAGGTTCAAAGGGTCACAAAACACAGAAAGATCTTGATTTAAATCTTTCTATGCTATTTATTACATGTATAGCTGTGAACAAATTACTTACCTTCTCTGAGTCTCAGTTTGTATATTTGTAAAATGAGAGTATTAATGCCTACCTTGCAAGGTTGTTTTAAGCATTCAAGAAAATAGATAGTAAAAAAATTTTTAAAGAAGATGTATAGTATAGTCCCTTGCACAAAGCAGTCTTAAATAAATGGTAGTTGTTATTATTGTTGTTGTTATTTGTTTTTTTCTACATTGCTGTTTAATAGAATAAATTACTTCGTTAAGTCTTTTCTTGGATAGTGTTCAAAAGACTCAAAAATAAAAGAACTGTGCACCAGATATAGTAATGTACATTCTACTTGTCATGGTTACATTTTGCATCTTTTCACAATTATATTGTGCTTCTTGGTTATTTGGGGTTTTTTCCTCAGAAAATATGGATTTCTTTACTTCTTGACTCTAAGTTTATTTTCTTACATTTAACTAGAGAAATAAAATAATATAATAATATAGTTTGTGGTTTATACAGTTTTTCTCTGTTTCTTATAATATTTTAAAAATAATTTTCTATTAACATTTATTTCTTTATACTCTGTCTGAGTTTATTTATCAAACAAGTGCAACAAAAATCAAGACAAGAAAAATACAGTAGTAGACTGGAGAGGAATAGACATGAAGGGACCCCCTCCGATGAGAGAGAAGCTTGAAATGACAGAGAATTTCTTTCTGCATTTTCTCACAGCTGAGTCAATCACGAAACTTCTCTGGGCAGGAGAAGATCTACCATGTTGCAGATGTGAGGATAGGTGGCTCGTATTGGCACAGATATATTCCTTCCTTGTTTTCCTTTACAACGGTAAATGTTATTATACAAGATGGATCCCGCAGTGGAGGGAAAAGACAAGGAGGCCCTTAGTTTTATCCCATTTGAGGATTTCTTTTCTGCTTAGCTAACAGAGAAGAGCAGAACTAAACAATGAAAAATAGTAGTTTATTGAAGTAAGCATCCTTGGAAATGCCTCTTAAGTTATTATTCTCTATTTTTATTATAGCTTGATAGCCAGACCAAGCTCATGCTGAAAAAGTTTCGTGTTTTCACTGGACTGTGTGTGTGTGTGTGTGCGTATGTGAGAAAGAGAGGGGAGGGGTGGGGAGAGAAAGATAATGAGATGATGTGATGACATGTGTGGATGGCCACACAAGAAGAGAGCTAGGACTGAAAAGAGAAGTGAGCAGTCAGGGCTGTCAGTCTTGCTGACATTTCCTGACCCACTCTACCACTTCAACAAGCAGCTTTGCTGTCACATGCATCTCTGTCATAAGCGGAGTCTTTCCCCTGGCTTGTTAAAAACTACTTTTATCCCAAAGAGCTCTGCTTCTCTTTGTGGGGTGGCACTTCTTGAATAGCCTTTCTGTACACTTCGAGTGGTCAATAAGATCCTTGCAATTTTTGCTCACAGGGGAAAGTAGAGGTTTCTTTCCTTTGTATTTTTTTCCTCAACAAAACCCAATGACTGCCTTTCATTCCATCTGGGATGCTGGGGCAATGGATCTAGATATTTTTCTTAGTCCTTTCAACCCCCAAATAATGAAGGTCTGGAATTAATCATCAGAAGGGATACAAGGCTGCCTTCTGGGAATGCATGTCTGATAGGAGAAGTTCACAGTGATACTGGGACTAGCTTCCTACCTGGGCAGAGCAGAAGCAGAAGAAAGAAGTGCAACAGGTAAATGAAAGATCTTTTATCTGGACTGCTCACAGAAATAAACTGTGACAATGTAGTTTTTCTCATTTGTTGGAAAGTTTTTGGAAACTATGCTTCAAGAGGGGGAGGAGATCTCTCTTTATTTTCAGTCTTGTCTCTTCTCATTATAGCTATTCCATCTCTACCATATTCACACTGTGGGCTTTTTACAGGTTATGAATCTTTTATAATATTTTTCAGAAAAAGTTTTATGGATGTATTAGATTGTTGGGTGCTTATTAAATCTTTATTGAGTCCTTATTATGCAATTAATCTGTGAGTCTTGACACTCTGCTTTAAAGACCTTTATTTCATAAACAAATGTGTGGGAGTGTTTCATCAGCATGGCCATTGAGGAAGACCTACAGATGCTCAGCAAGAGAAATTTGACAGCACACAGAGTTTTTACTTAATCATAAAGTCTGTAGATCTTTTATCCTGAGATTCACTGACAAAAAACATTTTTATCTAATGAAAATATTTCTGGAAAAAAAATGAAACCCTGAAAATATATTGTAGTAGTTTGATGTAGACTATTTAGAAGAGGCTTGCTCTTAGTGAAAAGCAATACAAAAAGATAGAAAATGAAAAAATACAGTCGGCATTTCTCTCTATTCTTTATCTTTTTGAAATAAGAAAATGTATTATACAAGACCTTTTAACGTTTCTACATGAAGGGAAAAAATCTTCCAAAATGCGATGTCTGAATCCTGTATATGTGCAGATTAGAAACATTTATTGTACAGATGTTGAGATTGTGGGGAGCAGATTTCAGCATCTCTGAAATGACAAATAGTTTTCATTTCTTTAAAACTGATGCTTGGGCAGAGATATTTAAAATACACCCCAGTATAGGTTATCTAATTTCTACAGAAAAGTCTTCTTCAAAAACTCTGATAAAGCAGGGTGATTAAGCTGAAGCAGCCCCCACTGTCTACAGAATGGGGCTTTCAAAGAAGTTATCACAGTAAATATTTCAGAAAAAAATAAGCGATCCTAATAGGTCTTAGGTCATTTTCGCTTATAGTGGGTTTTTTTCTGTATTTTAATGTAGCACTTGGATTAAGCCTTTTCTTTATCATATTTGTGCCTTAAAACAGTTATTCTCTGTCCTCTATTGCCAGTGCTTGTCCTTGTATCCCTTAATCACCTGAAACTGTAAGTTTAAAAAAAACCCAAACATTTATATGAAATGTATTCATTTGTTTGGAGAAAAATGATTGCTAATGTTTTCAGTTAACTCTAGAAAATCTGTACACAATTATGCCGAATGATCTGAGCTTACTATCCAGTGACTATCTATAGGCTTTACCAAATCTTAAGTAGTCTGATGAGTTTATGAAGTTGGATTCATTCTGGTAAATCAATAAGAATTCACTGGTCTGCCACATTGAAACAGTGGTTTGTTTCCAGAGCACAGCTTGGCAAATTACAGAGTTCTGAAATAAGAGAAGCCATTTGCTTTAAGCTTGCCCTGTCCTTTTTATTTGGTTGGGGCCAGGGATGGTGGTACAGAGTTGAAGGGAGAGAGATGAAAGGATCAGCTGAAGAGGTGGCATGGAAGGAAGTCTGATGTTTAAAGATCTCCCTCCTCTATGGGCAGATTCTAGAAAGGAAGCAGAAAGCCCACATAAGTGGTGGGGATGCTGAAGGTCCCCAACAATGATCAGAAAGTCTGACATACTTCTCTCTGGTGTATGTCATAGACCTGGGTTATTCTAAGAATCATTTCTATGGGTATCTGCACTCATTAAAAACCAAAGCTAAATGGTCAAAATTGGGAAGCATCTTTAGCAAATTCCAAATCCTGCTTTTTTTTTTTTTCCACATTCTCATTTCCTAGACTAATTATGTCTCACATTAGCTCATCCATTGTTTCCTTAGCTTAACTCCCCAGGTGAAAGAGGAGACTTTGATACTCAAATGGCTTATAAAATGCACCAATAGCCAGATCAAAGTAAATTCCGTTTTTAAATTAAAAATCCAAATAGTCTTTTTCTCTCTATAGAATACCTAGTCCTAGTTTGAACCATTGCTGACCCTTATGGGCCTACTGTGGTTTAATGAATTCGATGGTTAATTCAAACACAGAGGCTTTGGGAGTGGATGAGAAGGAGAAAGTAAAGATGATAAATTGGAGGGAGCAGAGAGAGCTCCTTGGTGATGGGGTGAATTTAATGAGAAGAATTTATTACAGGTAAAAGTGAGGTCCTACTCTTAGCTTCAGTGAATCAATGACGTAAGTTAAGGGTATTCTCTATGTTGACTAGGAGTTCAATAGATATTCACAGGGTGCTGTGGCTTCCAGAAAGGCTGATGTGATCTTGGCTGCATAACAGAAGAACTTTGTCTAGGCTAAGGGAGGTAACAGTCTACCTAACTCAGAAATCCCCTGAGTTGTGCCTGATCTAGGAACCCTAGTTGAGGAAGATGACCAGGGCCAGCAGTGCATCACATTGTGTCCATACACGAAAGCTGGATGTTTGTCTTGTCAGTAAGCTTATTCAAGTATGTGAAAGGCTTCCCCAATCTTTGTTAAAGGTGGCTCTACCTTCAGAAGATATTAGCATTCATTCACTTCTGTCTGCTTTACTGTTACTCTTTACTTTCCCATAACATACTCTCTTTACAAAAGCCAAAGTGCCCTTTGAAACATGTAATTCAGGTCATGCCACTAGCCTGATTATAGTCCTCAATTGTGTTCCATTGTGCTTATAATAAAATCCAAACTCCACCCAATGCTTTCAGCGTTCTCCGTGATTCAGCTCCTGCCCACCTTTCTACATCCACCTCTACCACCATTTCTATGGCTCGCAATTCTCTAGCATCATAGCACCTCCATTTCTTGAACATTTTGGAGCACACGCCTACCTTAGAGCCCTTGAAGTAGCTGTCCCTTCTGTCTGGAATTCTCTGACCCTAATCTTCCCAAGACTGGATCCTTTTTTTTTTTAAATCATTCAAATGTCACCTCTTCAAAGAGGCACTCCCTCATCACCCAATTTAAGTACCTCAGTCTCTACTGTCTCTATTGTCTTTATTAATTCAACCCGTATATTTCTTTATAAGACTTACCACACTTAATTTCCTTGTTTATTTATTGTCACCCTGTCCCTCCTGCACATTAGAATATAGTATCATGGAAACAGCGATCCTATTTCTTTTGTTGACTCCTTTAAACCGGGCATTTAATAAACATGTGAAGAACTTCAAAGAGGCCCAGGACCAGTGGATGAAGAGAGATGGACAACAAAACGGGATGAGAATGTTGAGTTCACAGTCAGTAAAGATATTTATGCAAGCGCTAGATGATTGATGAAAATAATGTTGCGGGTATTCATTTAATTGTTCAATTAATATTTATTGATTATTTGATATATATCAGTTACTCTGAAAGGCACATGTGTATACAAAAAGTAAAAGGTTAGGTACCTACCTGTGCCTACCCTCAAGGAGTTTACAGTCCAGAGAGGAGGAAGATATGTGAACAAGACCTTACAAGTACAATGCAATGTTGTATTTTAGCTGTGCACAAGGTGCAATGCCAACTAAAATGTGACTGAAGGAGACAGAGTATAGGGAAATTCATTTGACTCTTGAAAGAAAAGAGAGGAATTTTCTGAATGGCTTAGGTGTTAAGGAGGGCTTTCTACGTAAGACTGCTATATAAAGAAAGCATGGTATGTTCTGAAAAGTGTGAAGAATTTGCTGTGGCTTTAATGAAGGATATGGAAAGTAGAAGTGAGAGAGAAACACATGATAAGAGATGAGAGAGAGAGAGAGAGGTAGGCAGGAGCCAGGTGGGAGCCAGATCAGGAAAGGCCTTTTATGCTTCTCTAAGGAATTTAGATTTTATCTTGGAGGCAGAGAGGCGCCATTGCACAACAATCAGATTTTCATTCTGGAAAGATGACCACAGCAGTGGGAGAGTGGTTGCAGAATGGTGAGATTGGAGGCAGTTGGGAGGTATTTTAACAGTCAGATCAGAGATGATAGAGGCATAAATTGGAGCATCTGGAGGCCATGGGGTTACATAGAAATTCAGCAGGTAGGAAAACCAGTGTTTAGGTTGGCCTCCAACTCTGTGACCCAAAAGTTGTTCAAAGTTTTAGAAGAAAAACATCTAGATGTCATCTTTGTCTCCTCTTTTTCCCTCCCAGTCCACGTCCAATTCTTGAGCAAGTCTTTCCAGTTCTACCTCAAAAGTTACCTTAAATCTGTCTTTTTACACTCTCTCCACTTCCACCTCTGTTCTCCAGGATACCACCATCTTCGGTCTGAACCATGCAGTAGCTCCTAACTGTCTTCCTCCTTCCACTCTAGTCCCTCAGTAATCCATTCTGCACACAGCAGCTGGCGTGATCTTCCTGAAAAGTAAATCCGATCCTACCAGTCCCTGCTAACCACTTCACTTCACACTTAAAATTAAATCGCAAAGCCTTTCCTGGTCTAAAATGCAGAGTCTTTGCTTCCCTCTCTGACCTCATCTTAAAATTACTCTATAACTCAGCAGCATTGACTTTATCCAGTTTCCTTTGTCTGGAATGTTCTTTTTGCAGATCTTTTCATGGTCTTACCCCTTCTTGTCAATCAGATCTTAACTTTGATCATGCTGCTACTAATGACTATCTATAATTACTTCTGTGTGTATAAATTTATATGTGCAGATACTAAATGTCTTTCATCGTTGTAGTGTAAAATCTTTTTTTTTTTTTTTTGAGGAAGATTAGCCCTGAGCTAACTACTGCCAATCCTCCTCTTTTTGCTGAGGAAGCCTGGCCTTAAGCTAACATCCGTGCCCATCTTCCTCTACTTTATATGTGGGACGCCTACCACAGCATGGTGTGCCAAGCGGTGTCACGTCTGCACCTGGGATCTGAACCGGTGAACCCCAGGCTGCCAAGAAGCAGAACGCTCCATCTTAACCACTGCACCACGGGGCCAGCCCCGCTAGTGTAAAATCTTTAAGGGCAAGAATCTTGGATATCTTGTCCTTTGTTACATCCCAGTATCCCACACAGTGCCTTGAGCATAGCAGAATATGAATTAATATTTTTTTAGAATGAATGAATAAATGAAAGAAAAGACCAGAACTCTTAGTGCCTGTAGCTCCCTTTTTCTGTGGGCAGTTTTGGGGAATTCCTTTCCCTTCTCTGTGTGGTTTGCCTTCCTCTTCCAGTTTGAAGTCTCTGCTTACAGCTGAGTGTTCCAGGCAATGCAGGTGGCTTTTGTTTGCAAATGGAAAACTGGCAGTCTTCCCACATTTCTGTGTTTATAATGTTTGTATGGGGTAAGACAAGCCACAAATCTGCTTCAAGCCTTACCAGGTGATATTGGAGAGCAGAAGGAGGGGGGAAGAGAGGGGGGTTGTTTTCCTTCCAGACCGTGTGGCGTAAGTTTACAACTGCTGCAGTACCCTGGACAGCTGACTTTTCCCAGTGTGGTCATGTTAACTGTGATTTATTTTTAAACAGTTCAGTATAAACATGGGATAAATATATGCTGTGTAAATTAGTAATAACACACTCTCAGGAGTTTTGTTGATATTTGAAGTGCCCCATTCAGGAATCTACTCTCCAAAGATCTCTAGAAAAATGATTCCAACATTATGATTTAAAACTACATCTGAAGATTCACTAATTAGCAACAGAGATGACGGAAATACTTTTTCGTTAATGAAATGAGTAGCGTTTAAGATATTTAGTTGGCTAGAAAGATTACAGAGGCACTACTGCCCTTTCAGGATGAGAGCAAGGGCCTGGAATAAGTATCTGCCTTTCCTGGAACAATGCATCTGGCAAGCCTGGCAGTGCCACACGGCACTCCAAGTGTAGATCTCAGTTTCTTCTAGTCCTATGGCCCACTCATCCCTTAATGCAAGCCCTGGGCATGCAATTAATTGAGAAGACAGGCTGGTTTTGCCTCAGAATATTGCATACTGGCCTTAGAGTGAACTTTTCCTACAAAGTGCTAATCAGAGTGCCCAAAGGCAGAGAAGCAGGACAGCACTGAACTTGTGGGAACAGGATGTATAATGTGTTTGCACCTGCCTCCTAAGAGATGTTTGCACTTGTGGTAGAGTATTCTCTGATAACTATTCCACCACACTGTACTACTAATCGTGAGGTTGTCCGGGGAGCAGGCAGATGATTCCACCTATGTGTTGTCAGAGGCTGTCTGCATTTACTAGAGTCTGATGCTGTGAATGGCAAATTCACTTAGGTCACTTCATAGGATGTGCTCAGCGACCTCACATCACCCAGAGACCAGCAGTCCATGGCCTGCCACCTTTCCATCAGGCTCGACTGGGCACAGTTGCCATTCAAAAGGGGGCCTAGGGAGAGTTGGGCATATGGTACTGATTGCCTTCGTGGGTCACTATTGAAGTGAACATCTGGAAACCTTGCCTGGGAAAACTAGGAGAGGCTTGTTCAAAACAAGCACAGGGTGCTGCGTACTACTTTGTTATACATTTAAATTCTCCTGGTGACATGGCTTTTATTAAAAGAAATCTCTGTCTGGGGCTTCAGCATATACCCTAAAACTAAAGAGATTCCTGTCTCAATTTATAATTTCCCAGCATCAGCAACTTACTCATGCTGATCTGTATTTTCCAATTTGACTTCGTTCCTATGCTTGTCCAGTTTTCCTGAACTAGCCTTTTCTCTTGGCTGCATTTTTAAAACTTATCTGTGCAAGAAAGCAGCCTCCTCCTATAAATGGCTCAACTAGTTTTCGTCATAGTTGATCCTGAAAAGTACAAATTTATTAGCTTCAGACTCTGAAAAGGGAGAATTATATCTAAAGACCAGCCACTTTGTAAATTAGTGTTTTGGTTCATTAAAGCAAATTGCAGTTCAAATACAAAAATGTTATATGACTTCCCAAGTTTATATATGCCTCACCAACATTTTTCCAGAGAGTCAATTTAGCAGAGTGCGCAGAGCATGGGTTTCTGCGCCGGGCTGCCTGGAGTGGATCCTGGCTCTGATATTGGTTAGCTGAATGATCTTGGGAAATTTACTTCACTGTGCCGCAGTTTCCCTACCTGTAAAAACTGCAAAAATAGTAGTAGCTGTTTCATGGGGTTGAGGTAAAATTAAATTCTGTAAGTCCTGAGAAGTGCTTAAAATACTGGATAAAACTTGTGGTTTTTGAAAATTAACTATTATCTATATATTTTAAGGTTATTCTTAATCATGAGTTTGATAGACAGGAAGCTAATAATGGAAAGAATGACCAGATCCTATGTGCATTGTATCTACCAAACAGCTCTGTGACATTAAAAAAATGTTTTGACCTTTCTGGGCTTCCTCTTATTTATAGAGAGAAGGATTGGCCTAGATAATTTCCAAGTTTCCCTATAGAACTAAAATGGTATGATTCTGTGATATCATTCCCCATTCTGGAGTTTAAAGAAAATACTTAAAAGAGATTCTCCAGAGCTGGCCCAGCAGCATAGTTGTTGGGTTCACGCACTCTGCTTCGGCAACCTGGGGTTCAGGAGATTGGATCCCAAGTGCAGACCTATACACCACTCATCAAGCTATGCTGTGGTGGTGTCCCACATAAAAGATAGAGTAAGATTGGCACAGATGTTACCTCAGAGACAATCTTCCTCAAGCAAAAAGAGGAAGATTGGCAACAGATGTTAGCTCAAGGCCAATCTTCCTCACCAAAAAAAAAAAAAAAGAGAGAGAGAGAGAGAGTCTCAAAAATAGATAATTAAAATCATAAAAGTAAATGGAGAGGAGTGATTGTATTTAAATTTCTTTTGACTTCAAGTCAGAACAACTGAGTGTAAGCCTGACCACTTACTTGGCCTTCCTAACCTGGTCCGCCTGTCACATTTTCTTTTTCTTTTTGGTCTGGTCTGGCTTTTGGCAAGCACATTGGTAGGAAGATAAAAAAGGGGAAAATTCTTTGATTGAGGATAAACTGTTTACAGATGGGTTTGATGAGTGTCTGGGGGTGGGTGGAGTGTGTGTAGGCACACATCTTTTTTGTCTCAAGAAGCTGGAGAGAGATTCAATATCTAGAGAAAGTACATGAAGTCAGGCCAAGTCTAAAAAGATGCCAACTCCTATATCTGATGGGCTTGGGACTGAGAAAGCTGTTATTTTCTTATTTAAAAATATGTAACACATTATACAATTAGACTTAATACTGTATGGCTGTAGGGGAGGATTCCTCTACCCTCTAGGTCCTTCTGGCTGGACTAAGAAATAAATTGACCTAAGACAGAATAACAGGAGAAAATCAAACAAATTTAATAACATGTATACATGGTAGAAACCCAGGAAAACTAAGTAACTTGCCAAAATGACTGAAGCCACCACATTAAATGCCATCTTTAGCTAAAGACAAAGGAGGATGTTGGGGGGGGGCGTGGTTTGGGACTTCAAAGGGGAGCAAGGCAATTCACATGGAGATGGAAAAACAAATGTTTGGTAAACAAATGTTTGCTGGGCTTTGCAAAGACAGTGAGACATGGAGAGGACTTTGTTCAAATGGGCCTTTCTAGGTTCCTCCCAGTCTATCACACTTAGTTTATATTATACTATAGTTATCTTATGGTATTAGCTTCTTGCTAGAACAGGCCTTCTATCTTAAATTCTTTTAGGCAGTTAGGAGGAAGGTTGAAGTTTCTTTCTGAGTCTTTTGTTCTTAAAAATAAGGCAAAGAGACACATTTTGGGGTGACAAATTCTGATTCTCCCCTCACCCCACCCCATGACAAGGAGCTCTCTCTCCTTTACCCTGTGGATTGTGTTGCCCTCTTCAACTTGCATTCTTATCTTGATGCCTTGACGCCTTTCCAACCCAGCTCCTCCTCAGTGGCCAGTACAGTCTAAAAACCAGGCCTCTCCCTGTCCCAATACAACAACTCTATTTCTGGTTCTTAAAATATTTGTTTATAAAATACAGAAAATTCAGTTTTCAAGCTTTATCTCATTTGGGATATCCTCCCTTTTCTGAAAGGCAATTCTATTTGCTAAAATACTAAGTGACTATATAATAAAATGGCCAACTTGACGAGCACCTTACAGACTGTGGATTTACCCTATCCTCTCAGAAGAGTTGGAAACTTGAGGGAGATCCTCCTCAGCATACAGGCTGTTGTCCAAATGGTGCATGAGCTCCGGTGAGATGCTGGTCAGATCCCCTCACTCATCCTCAGCTTGACCTAAGGCAAGCAAGGCTCTCTGAGCTGCTACTCTCTCAAGGGCGTGGCAAGAACTCTTCCTACCCCACAGCTGTGTCATGCAGTTTAGTGAGGAAGTGTATGTGAACCTGATTTACAGACTAGAAGACATTATTCCAATTAGGTGATTATTTTAAGCTCTAAGCCAAATATGCCTTAATGACCGACTCTACCTTTATAGTTAGAAACTGTTCATCCTTTCCCATCCTTTTCATCATTTCTATAACTTTATGCATTTTCTTCATACATGAAACATGCTCATTAACAGTATTCATTCTGTGGCTTTTTTTGTGCATAAATTGTAATTGTTCTTTTTATGATCTATAATCCCAGTGCTTCTGAGCTTTTCTTTTCACAGCACTTTGTACAAGTGTAAAAATATGAGGCAGACTTTAGAAATGAACTGATCTCTTTATATAAAGCAGAATTTAAGACATATAAGTTAAAAAGTCATGATGCTTTCGTCAGAAGACTACGAGCTATTGATTGACAGCAACAAGAAAGAAAACAGGGGGGTAACTCCTTCACTATTGACAACACAGGGAAGCCCCTCTCCTGGTGTCAATGTATCTGTGTCCTTCACAGCCACTGTCTTCCTGCCAAACCTGGAAAAAATAGGTGATTATTTTGGAACAATTTGGATTTTAAGAGAAACTCAAAACTGTTTTTAAGAGAAACAGACTGCAAAGAATTGGCCTCAATAAGCAAAGCGTAAAGAGTGCTGTAGGCCTGGAATTGGGAGCTGAGCTAACATGTTGCTGGGAGCCTCGCTGTACATGGATCCTCCCACAGAAGTGGCACCCATAGATGGCAGCACTCCAGCCAGGGGACCCCATCTGCCTCTTTGTTCTGCAGGTTGTGGGACTTTCCCTTCCAGTGCCAGGAAGCGTGCTGCCCTCCTGGTGATGAGAGATGCAGGTGCCCTCGGGGGCGTAAGCACGTCAGGTGGATTCTTGCCTATTGCTTGAAGACTTAACTCAGCATGACTTCTTTTATGAGAATTTACCTCTTCATTGTGTCCAATGTTGGAGTTTTAGTTTTGTTATATGGAAAGAAGATGGGACTAAATGATTTTTAACTAGACATCATAGACCGCTTTTGATGATCAAGCACTTTCTTAGGCATCATCTCCTTTAATTCTCACACCATTGCTGCAGGGAGGGACTATTTTTACAGGGAGCCAATTGCGACTCAGAGTAACTTTTCTGTGTCCCCAAACTAGTTCGTCCTGGAGCCCTTGGTAAAATATATTCAGAACTAACCTCTTATTCACTAACTTTTAAAATTGTAGTATCATGGAAGATTCTATTATGAAATTGACCAATGTTACACAAGTTGTATTAGTTAGGATTCTCCAGAGAAACAGAACCAGTAGGATGTGTGTATGTGTGTGTTTATATTTATACATATACACACAAATACATATGCACACATTTTTAAAGAGATTTATTATAAGGAATTGGCTCACATGATTATGGAGGCTGAGAAGCCCCAAGGTCTGCAGTCAGCAAGCTGGAGAGCCAGGAGAGCTGACGTGTAGTTCCAGTCTGAATTCAAAGGCCTGAGAACCAAGTATAAGTTCTAGTCCAAAAGCTGGCAGGCTCAAGACTCAAGAAGAGCCAATGTTTCAAATCTGAAGATTGGAAAAGACCAGCATCCCAACTCAAGGCAGTCAGGCAGGAGGGGTTCTCTCTTACTCAGCAGTTTTGTTCTATGCATACCTTCAACTGATTGGATGAGGCCCAACCACAGTAGGGAGGGCATTCTGATTCAAATACTAATCTCATACAAAAATCACCCTAACAGACACACCCAGAATAATGTTTGGCCAAATATCTGGGCACTCCATGGCCCAGTCAAGCTGACACGTATCATTAACCATTACACAAGTGGTATGTAGTTCTTAGGCAATCAGCACTGTTGTTTGTTGCCTGTGTACCCTGTGCTCAGCTCTCTGCCAGGTAGTGGAAAAGATTTAAACAAAGCAAAGCATATTGTTTCTGTCCTAGAGGGATTGTACAAGACAGGGCTGATCTCACCATTAAGAGGAAATGTTCTTTGGGCTTCTAGAGCAGTACAGGTTCTTTAGAAATAGAGGGTGAGCCACAAATGCAAACACATTATGTAATTTTAGATTTTCTAGTAGCCCCGTTATAAAGGGCAAATTTTAATAATTTATTTTACCCAGTATTCCAAAATGTTGTAATATATAATCAACCTAGAAAATTATTAATGAGGTATTTTACACTCTGTTTTTTGTACTAAGTCTTTGAGCCATGTGTATTTGCAGCTACAGCACATCTCAATTCAGATGAGCCACAGTTGAAGTGTCCTATCGCCACACGACTAGTGGCTGCTGAACTGACTGTGCAGCCACCGTGCCTGCTGTGAATGCTCTGTCTTATGTATCTTATCACATTGTGTTGTATATCCTGGAACCGAGTACCTGAGGGTTTGGGGGAAAGAGCACCTGTTTGGAGGGTTTAATGTAACACAAGGGAGATCTAAGTGATATTTCTCAGGACAAGCTGCCTGGGAAAATCAGATCTGGATCATCAGCAGTTACTCTCCATCTACAAACCACCAGGACTACTTTGTTACAAGGTTATCTGTTTTTTTCTGGACCAGAATAGGCTCATTCTTGGGCAACCCTGCTCCTAGCTGTTAATTCTTGCTCTGCATTACTCTTGTCACTTCCTTCCAAGTCATTTACTGTTCCATGCCACACGAGGAACTCCTGTGCCTGGGAGAATATAGACTGGTGTACGAAAGAATGAGCCAGATCACACTTCACACAAGTTTCTTAGATAGCAAGACAGTCAAGGGTAAGAATACTCTAGTATGACAAAATTTTGCTAACTGATTCCTAACAGATGTACATAATATTGCACGTTCCTCTCACAGTTCTCACCAGCAGCCCCCTTTTAGATAAAGTCCTGTGGTTTCCCCTGAGGATGCCTTATACATCCTCACACGATACTTTTAAGATAATGTGAGAATTCCATTTCCAATCAACCTCTCTCCTTGTCTTATCTGGGTTACTGATAGGGAGCTGCTACAGGAGGACTCTTTGCTCTTTCTTTCATAACAAGGCTTTCCTAGACAGACTTACCCATGGAGGCATCTCTACGTCTGTTTGCTCCCCACCCCCATTCCTCAGAGTCTGAGTCTCTTCAGCTCATGCAACTGCCCTTGGTGACAGCAGTTTTTGTTGGTTATTTTTTGCTGAGGAAGATTGGCCCTGAGCTAATATCTGTGACAATCTTCCTCTATTTTATGTGGGATGCTGCCACGGCATGGCTGAAGAGTGGTGTAGGTCTGTGCCGGAGATCCAAACCTGTGAATTTGGGCTGCCAAAGCAGAACATGCAAACTTAACCACTAGGTCATGGGGCTGGCCCAAGAGTGGGATTTTTTTTTTTTTTTTTTGAGTATCAGTTTGAGGGTGGACAGTGTCATATCAAGGAAAAATCATCTCTGCTCTTAAGGGACCAGGGCCATGGAAAAGCAATGACTGACCCTGAAATTTGAGGTAGAATAGATTTAGGATGCAGTGCTTGTTGTCCCATAGTGGTGTTTTTCTTAAAACATTGTTTGCTTAATGAAGCAGAGAACAAGCGTTTTTTTCTTTAATCCCCTTTGTCCTCTTAGATAAAAATTATTTATTTTCCCTGAGGAAAATATATCCCCTGAATAGTGATTAAAGTGTTTTTCCCTTGAGAAGGAAAAGGAATTTCATATCCTGTTAGCATTCATATTAAAGTCAGAGTTAAGTTATATAAATTGTAGCTACTTCAGGCACGTGGGTCCAGATGCAATAGTTTTGAGTCAGTTTACAGTTAAATGATTTTTCACAGATGTGGGGAACCAGTGTCCCTTTTTCTTTCTTCAGAAGCTTTTGTGACCATTGTTTCTTTTATGACCATTTCTCTGGGAGAATGTTCTGTCCTTTGCCAGGAGCTCCCTCCTTGGCTGTGCCCACACACCTGCAATGCCCCTTCCCTCTGACCGTCCCCTCAGCGCTGCCCACTCCATGCTTCCTGGGTCGTCCTGTTTGCTCCCTAGCTTGCACACAGTGTGCGCGGACACTCACCCAAGCCCATGCATCTTGGCAAACCGTCGAAACCAAATTAGAGGAAAACACAAAGAGCTGATGAACAGAGAAAAATGTCCAGTCCAATGCGCCGACTCATTTATCACACATTCGCTTGCCTTTCTATCTTGATTTTCCTGATTTCTGTCACCAGCCTTTGTTATTAATATTCATCTTTATCCTTATTTTCCTTTCTATGTAGAATTTCTAGAATTGGATTCCAGTTCTTCGTTCCCAAGATTATCTAATGTTTTTATAAGAACAAGGAAAGCAGCCTGCAGAGCTGCGCAGCTCATTGTGATAGAGTCTCTCACCTTCTGCCTCACCAGCCTTTTATTTCTGCAGTTTATACTCACACGGGTTGATAGGAAGCCTCCTTTGTGCAAAGACCCAACAACTCCTTCCACTTTTCTACAGGAGGCGTCAGGGCTTGTGTAGGTGATACCTGAACCTAAAGAGCAGAGGAAGCAGGTCGTGATCAGAGCTGCCTCCTGAGGAGCTGGAGACTTAGAAGACCAGCACTGCTCTCCAGAATCCAGCCTCGTGTTCTCAGGCCAGGTCTTGGGGGTCATTTTTCTGCCAGATAGCACCGCTTGATCTAGTCCCTATGAAATGGCTCTTGTTGATGGTGCTGCCAAGGTAGACAACAGTGGTTTATTTTATTTTTACTGTCTTAGAGCTCAAGGTGAGGAATTCAACTTGAGAATGTGAGTGCAGTGCAGAAGGGCTGTTCCTGTTGGCAGGGCAGCAGGTGCAGAATAGGAAAGAGGTAAGTCATCCTCTCTCAGGTCTCCCAGCCATCTGCGGGGAGTGCTCCCTGGATCCCCAGAGACTGGAGGCACATGAGACCCTCCAATTGACAAGGATTTTGCCTTTAACTCATGAGTTCATCCAGAACGCCTTGAAAAACTTATAGGCTCCTTTTCCAAGCTATTTTTATAAGACGTAACTGCATGCATGGAGTACCCTCTCCTCAATATGTCTCTTGTCATTCATATTTCTCCAAGCAATTGGAAGCCGTATTCTCAGATGCTCAGTTTCCTCCTCATTTATTCTGATTATCTTGAATTGTCTATATGACCTAAAGCTGTGGCCTACACTTAACCACATAAGCTTCTCTAAGGGCATTTGGCATGATGTAAGTTTCAGGTAATTTTTCTAGCCCCCTTTCCTAACCAGCTCTTTACTATCGGCTGAACACGTGGACAGTGCTGAAGGGAGCACAGGTGAAGAGGTTTCTCTAAAGTTCTTAGCTCAGACTTATTCACTTCCTAGCTGATTGGTAAAGTCGTGGGAGAAATCCCAGGGGTTTTTAACTCTTTTGGGGGAGGGGGAGCAGAGTTCCATTCTAGATATGCTGAATGCTGTGGACTCTCTCCTTAGGTAATTGCACATGCAAACCAATTCACGCTTGCTGGTTATTTTACGACTCCGTGAAGTCTGTATGTGAACCCCAGGGCTAGGATTGGGTGGCTGTAAGAACATCTTACCTCCCCCCAAAAATGGAAATCTGCCTATCAGATGCTAATGTATAACGAGGCAAAGTTCATAGTGGTAAAGAATTTGATTGCTTCAGGACTTATTTCAGTAATAGTGAAAGTAATAATTCTTACTATTTAATCAGTTTGGATTCAGAATTCAGAAGAATGTCCACATATTCATTTAATCAAAGAAAAAATAATAAGGGTCACTCTTAGACTTTTCCAGAATAGCACTTGCAAAAGTTATTTTTCTGGTTAATTCTTTTTCCTCTGGGTAACTATCGGCTCTTCATAAGAACATGTTAATCTACTAGGAATTAAATGAGGCTTCCTTGGTCTTAATGTTTTGAGAGTATCTGCTGTTTTTAAAAGCATCTGATCCAGACAGTTTGATCCTGCAACGTACTTTTTATTTCTGTTGAGACAGAAAGAATTTTCTAGTAATCGTTGGTTAAGTAAAGGGTCATAATAAACATATAAGGAAGGAATCTTATTCAAATTGTGAATGTTCTTATTGTCTAATAACTTCCGGCAAATCAGCCTGTACAGAGCAGTTTGCTTTGGCTACATAGCATATTGAAAATATGGATAATAACCCTCACATTTAGTCTTCAAGATAAGAATGTGATAACGTATTATAAAAGCTGATTTATCTGGCATCTTATCAGGATTCTCTCTACTTTTTAATACATTAGGAACCATTAATACAAAAATATACATCAAGTACAGTTGATGTATATGAAGCTGAAGCACAGTGGGAATTATTAAGGATTAAATTAAAGTCACAAATGTTGTATTTTAATGTGTCATATTTTACTCCCAGTATTTGAAAGTTGGTGATTTATATTTGGTAGACCTGATGAGCCTGTACTCAGAACACTTTGTAACAGTTTTACTATTAAATAAATTGCATAGACAGTGTAAAAACTTAAAAATACAGAAAAACACAAAGAAGAAAATGAAAAGTACCAGCAATCCTATCCCCAGGGTATATACACGATGAGAGTGATTTCTCTCCATAGGGAAGTTTAACCTCTATCATGCTAGCAGGAATTTTTAATCTTTAGTCATCTCTTATATTGTCTTATGTTTTCTTCTTCTCATTTCAACATGGTCATCCTTTTTAATCCGTTTTTTTTTTAATATGGACTACTTTTTTGTCATGTATATATGATGTGTAAGACTATTTTTATTTAAAGTCAGTATAGCATAGTGGACAGGAGCTTGGGCTCCTGAGTCTGGCTGTTTCCATTCCAAGCCTGGCCACTTTCATGTTATGTGAACTTGAGCAAGTTGCATTCCTCCTTTGTGTCAACTTTTATCACCTGTAAAATGGGGATAATTGTCAAACCAATGTCATAGGGAGGAACAATCATCCTAATGAGGAATGCCAGAATTAAAGTTTTTAGTGCAGTGTCTGGTATTTGATAAATGTTAACTATTATGCCAGCTATTTTTGGGAATTTTGGTTGTGCTTTTGACTAAAAATAATTTTTATTTGTTTTATTGGATCATAAAGTTTATAATGTTTATTGTAAACAATACTTATATGTGCAAATTAGACAAAGAAAATACTTTCCTCTAAATAGTAGCTTCCTCCCATCATTTATCTACCACCAACAGTTTACAACTTTAAATTTTTGTTGTAACTATAATTATATATACGTACATATGTACGCAGATGTACACGCAAATCCGCATGGTTTGGACAGGTAATTTTTAAAGGGATCATACTAAATGTTCTGTTCTATAAATTCCTGATTTTTTTTCGCTTGGTAAATGCCAGAAACCTTTCCATGTCAATATGAGTAAATATTGTCTTCATAAGGGTTTTGCACATTTTTCTATAGTCTATTCATATGTATTTTTAAATTTTATTGTTGCTGTAAAGAAAAACTCTTAATATTTATATTTTTGTCTTATATCCAGTTCCCTTACCGGATTTTCCTATTAGTTTTAGTGAGTTTATTCTTTGGAACTTTTAGGTAGGTATCATATTAAGTGCAAAAATTATAATATATCTTACTCTTTCTAAGATTTGTAGTTTTCTTTTCTTTTTCTTTTGTTTTTTAAACATCGGCACCTGAGCTGACATCTGTCGCCAATCTTCCCTTCCTTCTTTTCTTCTTCTCCCTGAAGCCCCCCGATACATAGTTGTATATTCTAGTTGTAGGTCTTTCTGGCTCTGCTACATGGGATGCTGCCTCGGTATGCCCTGATGAGCAGTACTAGGTCAGCACCCAGAATCCAAATGGGTGAGACCCTGGGCTGCTGAAGCTGAGCACATGAACTTAACCACTGGGCCATGGGGCCAGCCCCTCATTTCTTTTTTCTTATCTTATTGCCTTGGCCCAAACCCCTCCATTATAATGTGGAATGATTATAAACACTATCTTCCTTATTACATCCTTGACTTTAATAGAAATGCTCCATTCATTTAAATGCTAAGTTTGCTTGCTGAAGCCTTAGAATCATCCTTGGTTTCTCTTTCCTTCATAATTCACATTTAATCTATCAACAAAACCTATATATATATATATATATATATATATATATATATATACTCTCAATATATACTGACTCCAGTTACTTTGCAATATCTCTACTACTACTCACTAGGTTGAGCCACCATAATTTCTTGCCTGGCACTGCAGTCCTCCGATAGCAGTTTGTCTGTATCTACCCTTTCTTCCTTACAATCTATTGTCCCTAAACAGTCAGAGTGATCTTTTTAAAATATAAAGCAAATCGTGTCATTTTTGTGGTTCACACTTTCCAAGGGTTATAATCATCTTTAGAACAAAATCCAAGTTCTGCATCAACATCAGCTGATCCCTGACAACTCTCCAGCCTCATTTTCTAAAACTCTTGTCTCAATCTTGCCAAACTGGCCTCCTTGTTGTTCCTCAAACACACCAAGCATCCTTCTGCCTCCAGTTCCTTCTACTTGATATTTTCCTCTTCGTGGAATATTCTACTCCCAGATATTCCTGTGCCTCCTTCCTCGTTTTATATGGATCCATGCTCAAATAGCTTCTTAGAGAAGTATTTTCTGACCACCTCATCTACAATAGAGCTTCATTCATAGCTCTTTGTCCTTTTACTAGGTTTTAATTGTCTTCCTAACGATTAAAAGTACCTTATATAGTAATTTATTTATTTGTTTATTGTTATTTCTGCCATGAGGATATAATCTCTTTGAGAGTCTGTCTTTATTTTGCTTGTTGCTTTATCCTCAATGATTATGACAGTACCTAGAACATAGTGGATCCTCAATATACACTGTTTTTAGGATGGATGAATTAATGGCTGTAATACTTGCCAAATGCCCGTCATGGAAAGTCACACTTACATTGGCATTTTAAAGATTCTGAGAAGTTCGGCAATTCTGTTTAAGCTTGTTTAAGGCCTTTGTGTTTCAGATAATCATTTGAGCATGATAAACTTCTTCCGAGACATCATTATTAAGAGTGTGTAGAAGATTGCTCTGTTGAACCTAGTCTTGGGAACCATGCTCTCTCACTCTCTCTTTCTCTGTTTTTGTGATATCCTTATCACACTTTGGCATAACTGTCCTCCAACTTTAAAATTAAGTGGAAATTTTAAGTTTATACTTATGATCTGAAACAGTTAAAATAAAATCATAAATTATATCCTTGAAAGCTGGAGTGAAATTTAAAATATTTGGATCTGATTTCTATGGTCGGGCTTATGATTTTGGCACTCTGCTGTGTTTTTTTTTTATGATCCTATTAGGATTTTATACCTCTTCATAAATTGTTAAATTTAAATGTTTTTTCTGGAGATTGATCACTTAATATGGATTATTTAGTTTAAGGGATATAATTTTTATATAATATTCATTCTCTTTTTTTATAAAAGCCTTTGTGTACATGCTTTTATGATACTTTTCTCATTCCTAATATTTATGTGTCCATGTCATTTATTATGTATCTGTATTTTGCTCCTTTGGCAAACATGCTAGAGCTTGTGTGTTATGTCAGTCTCTATTACTTGGTTTTATTTGTTAATTCAGTTATTTATTTCTTTTGGTGGTAAGGAGACTTGTTTGTTATTCATTTTTTCTCATTTCACATAATCTAATCAATTCCTCTATGAAGAGAATTGAATTTTGTTTTAGTTGAATTATAGCAAAAAATACGAGGCTCTAGGAGTCTACATTTCAGAATATATTGAGATTCCCGTGTAATGGAGCATGCTCTATTTTGTAAGTATTCCAGAGAGTTTATAGAACACAAGTTCTGTTTATATTTATAATCAAGCCACCTATGTTCTCATTAATTTTTGAGGGTATTTTAAATTGTTAAAACAACCATTTTGATTGTCCTTTTATTTCTACAAATTTTTGATTTGTACATCTTTGTGCCATCTTAACTGAAAAGCTTTATGACTATTAATCAACTTTGTGAGATATATTTGCATCTATGGTCATGACTGAAGCTGGCCTGTATTTGTGTCCTTTTCATATACTTTTGTTGAATTTTGATAACAAGGTTATGCTAGTCTCATAAAAGAAAGAGGAACCAGGGAGAGGTAAATCTCCCTTTTCCTATTCTCTGGAAGACTTTGAGAAAGATTAGAATTTTAGAAATAATTTTTGATAGAACTTGCTGGAGAAGCCATCTGAACCTGTAGTTTCCTTTGTAGGAAAGTTTTATTAGATTCAATTCAGTTTCTAATTGTTTTCTTGAAAAAATATTTATACTTACTTTTGACTTCTAATATTCCCATAGAGAAGTCAAATGTCAGTCTGTGTTGCTCGTATGAATTTAATCTATTTCTCTGCTGTGTGTAAGATTTTCTTTGTCTTTTATTTTCTGTGGTTTCACTATGGATTTTTTCAATCATAAGTGCTTTTTTAGGCATATTGAATAGGTACTATTTTCTTTAATCAATCTGGATTCAAATATCAGTTTTCTTCAAACACTGCTTTTGCTTCATTTGTCTTTCTTCTTCTTCTGGAACTTAAAATGTCTTTTAATGCCTCTTCTCCTGTCCGATGTATGTTCTATATTTTGTCCAGCTAGTTTCTTCTGATTGATCTTCTAGTTTATTAATTTTCTCTTCAGTGGTGTCAAAGCCATCTATTGAGTTCTTTTTTGTTTTGTTTTGTTCTTCTTATTTATGTATTTATTTATTTATTTGAGGAAGATTAGCCCTGAGCTAACTACTGCCAGTCCTCCTCTTTTTGCTGAGGAAGTCTGGCTCTGAGCTAATGTCTGTGCCCATCTTCCTCTACTTTATATATGAGATACCTACCACAGCATGGCGTGCCAAGCGGTGCTATGTCTGCACCCGGGATCAGAACCAGCAAACCCTGGGCCGCCAAGAAGCAGAACGTGTGAACTTAACCGCTGCACCACCAGGCCGGCCCCATCTCTACTGAGTTCTTAATTTCATTGTTATATTTTTCAGTTCTATAACTTCTAGTTGTTTTTCAAATCTTCAGTGTCACATTTTACTTTTTCCAATTACTTATTATAATACTTAAATTCAGCTTATATCCCATTGGTCATAGGACCTATGACTGCATTACTTTCTGCATCTGATAATTCATAAATATGGATTTTGTTTCTGTTGTCTATGGTTAGTGTTGATTTTGACTTTTGTCTTTTTATGTGTCACGTAGTTTTATTGTTTGCTGAAAATTTTGTTTGCAAAATTATTTTTGAGAAATATTAGAGATTTAGAATATATCTTCTACCAGAGAGGAATTTTGTTTTTTAATAACAGATACCTAAGAGTGAAAGCAGTCTGGTATCAAGGCTTGAGGATATTCTGAGCTGCCTAGGTGATCTGCCAAAGTACCCTAACATAAGAGTGCAGCCCTTAAGTGTCCCTATCACATGTAGAATGTATGCTACCTTAGGTTTATATCTTTAGTGGCCACTAAATTTAGACCCATCCTTCCCTCTTGAAATTTCCATGAAAGATTTCCTTGCCTTCAAGCCCTTTCCCCAAGGATAGAAGAAGTGTATTTGATGTAAAAGTGACACCCAGGGAAGAGGGACTATTCTTCAGGGTATTTACTCCTGGTGTCTTCAGCACCATAGACCTTGCCCCCTTCCCAATTTAAGGAACTCCACCTCTCAGATGCTTCACCTATATAGACAAATGTCCCTGAAGAGGAGGGCTCTAATGCATCTCTTCTTGCTTTATGCTCTCAGCAAGAAATTCCCCAGTACCTTGTTGGATCTTTGATGTTAATTAAGATCTTCTTTGGCTACTTGCCAAGTGTTTTCATGGTCTTCAACAAAAGGTTAATGCATATTACTTGGCCTGCTATTACCACAAACAGAAGCCTATGTGTATGCTTGTGTGTGTGGGTATAATAATTAGATTTTTTTAAAACCTTATTTTAATACAATTTCTATTTCTATTTCAGTTCTAGCTATTTCTTCTGGTTATGCAACTTTCTATTCTTCTTTTAAATTGTGATTTTTCATCATATGTCTGATGATCTGTCATTGGCCATTGTTTTGAAAACAGATCTAGGTAGTTGAGTACTGGTAACTGATGAAGTCTCCATTTGCAGTCCTGTTGGCCTTCATCACTGTGTGGTTTGAAATCTTCCGGTGTATTGGATGAAAATAGAGAGGTAGGATGCCCCATCATGAGAGAGTGTGTTCACTACTGGGGTTTATGGATGAACTTCACTCCCAAGCTCTGGGTTGTTATGCCAGCAGTGGGCAAAGAGATGGACATTTTCTATGTCAACGTTAACTGGCAATACAAGAGATGGGTTATTGTTCCTCTCTATATCACTTTAAAACTTATATTTTCCACAGGACTTTGAAGACTATTAAGAGTGCGACCGCTAAAGCCATACTACCTGAGTTCAAATCCCTGTTCTGCACTTATTAATTGTGTATTCTGGGTCAAGTGATTTAGTCTCTCTATATTTCAGTTTCCTACTCACTTAAGTGGAGATGAGAATAGTATCTACCTCAGTGAGTTATTATGAGGAGGAAATGAATTCATGTATGTAAAATAATTAGAGCAATATATGGCATTTCAGTGGTGAATGCTTAATAAATATTAGCTATTATTATGTAAACAGGTAAGCTTTTAACACATATATTTAAAACTCTTTTTCTTGGTCAATGTCTAAAATAGAATAAAATGTTTTCACTTCCTCAGAGTATTAGAATAATCTGGGCACCACAATTCTAGATCTTTCTAGATAACAAAAATTTGTTTTTAATTTGTATTTTTTCATGTCAACTTTCTATTATACTCTAAAATATTCTCTTCAAATTTCTTTATTGTTGGCTTTTGTTAATAAAGGTACATTTAATAAATTACATAATTGGTACTTGGAAGTTTTTCTTTTCAACAGAAATTCTCTCATTTTGGCATCTGAAACAGAGAGCTATAATTTGTAGTAAGTAGGGCTATCCTTGTCTTCTGATGGTGAGAATGTTGAAGGCTTAGAAATTTTAAATGACTTATTCAGCTATAAGTAGATTAATACGTTAAAAACTTTAGTTGAAAAGGTAGACAACATCCATAATCAGATAAGTAATTTCAGCAGAGATGGAAATTATAAGAAATAATTAAATGGAAATGCTAGAAATTATGTAAGAATATAATTAAGGTTAAATGAGGTCATAAAGGTAGGGTCCCTGATCCAACAGAATTGGTGTTTTTATAAGAGATGCTAGAGAGCTCACTCTCTCCTTATCTTCATGCACATGCACCAAGGAAAGGCCATGTGAGGACATAGTGAGAGGCAGTTGTCTACAAGCCAGGAAGAGAGCCCTCACCAGGAACTCAATTGGCCTGCACCTCGATTCGGAACTTCTAGCCTCCAGGATATGAGAAAATAAATTTCTGTTGTTTAAGCCACTCACGGTTTTATTTGTTGTGGCAGTGCAGGCAGACTCATATGGTTAGGTAGTAGATATAGGTAGGGGAGAAAATCGGAACAAATGCATGGAAGAGAGAATAAAGGTGGTCTGTAAGGGTGTGTACAAGTGAATTGGTATTGCTAGAAAATAAAAACAGGACTGTGATAAATGAGGAAGAATGGCAATAATGCAAAATAAATGAGACCATTTCATGGAATTCCTTAAATACTATACTAAAGAACCTGGATTTTGTCCTAAAAAAAGTAAATGAGAATTAAGGACAGTAGTTCCTCCTTATCTGCAGGGGACATGTTCCAAGGCCCCTAGTGGATGCTTGAAACCACAGATAGTACCAAACCCTATATATACTATGTTTTCCCCTATATGTACATACAATAAAGCTTAATTTATAAATTAGACATAATAAGAGATTAACAACAATATCTAACAATAAAATAGAAAAACTATAACAACATACTGCAATAAAAGTTACCATTGATCTTAGCAACCTCAGCATATGATGTTTTTTTCTTTATTGAGTCAAGAACTTTCACCTTTTCACTTAAAAGAAGTACTTTATAGCTTCTCTTTGGCATATAGGAATTGCTAGCATCACTACTCTTGCACTTTGGGGCCATTACTAAGTAAATTAAGGATTGCTTCAACACAAGTGCTGTGGATTTCATCGTGCTACTCAGAATAGCATGCAATTTAAAACTTATGAATTGTTTATTTCTGGAATTTCCCATTTAATATTTTCAGACTATGATTGACCACAGGTGAATGAAACTGTGGACAGCATTCCACAGATAAGGGGCTACAGCTGTAGTGAATTCATGTGGTGCTGTTTGTGGTGTTTTCCTAATTATTGTTCATCAACAGTTACAGGTTGTATGAATGATGAGTTTGTTGTGGACATAAATTGAGGGTGAGGAGATCTTTGGGAAGCTGTTTCAGTGTTCAGGTAACAAAGGATGGAGGCTTAAACCACTACAGTAGAAGTAAAGATGGTGTGAAGCGCTGAAATGGATCGAAACACTTACGTAGGTAAAATAACAACTCAATGTTTGCTTTGAGGTGAAATTTAAGAGAGAGAGAGAGATGTAAGGGATTCCTTGTAGGCAGAGATAAATCCTAATTTTTAATGCCCTGAGGCATATATAATTTGGGGGCTCTCCTAATGGAGAATAATGCAGAATTAATAAAGTAAAAATTTGCTAGGCCCCCACCCAGTTTAGCTTCACGATAAATCCACCTCCACTGGCGGAGTTTATACTTGAATGTCAGGGTGGCTCATGTGCCACCAGCTCAGCTAACATTCATAAGGAAAGGGCAGGATTAGGGGTGAAGGTAGTGGGTTTAGTTTGGGATACCCCCATGTAGACGTCAGAGAAGCAGTTAGAGATGTTTGAAAGGGTGCTCAATATAATAGTCTGAAGCTTTTGAAATCTGAATTTCAAGAATAAGTATATTAATTTAGGAGTCACCAGAGACTTAAATAGAAGTTGAAACTAAGAAAAATAATTAGATCATCCAGAGAAGATATGAAGACTGATCATGGGAGAAGAACAAGTATGAAATTCTGGAGAAAACTACCATTTTAGTGTAGGCAGAGGCTCAATAAAAGAACACTTACCATTTTAGTTCAGTGGTCTAGGTAATGAAGGCCTGAGCAACAGCAGTGACAAAGGGAATTGGAAGGAGGGACGTCATTTCAGAGATTTTAGTTGACTAGTAAGACTAGAAGAACAATTTGACAATGGAGGGATGAAAGAAAAGAGTGAAATAAAGATGATAATCAGTTTCTAGTGCTTGGGCAAGTTGAGTAGATGAAATTGTCATTTACTAATGTGGGAAGTCAGATGGAAGAAGAAATTAGGGAAAAGTGGTTAAATTGAAGTGCCTCCAGAATATCATGATATAAAAGTCCATTAGCATCCAGTAATTGCTGATTTTGAGCCAGATATTATCTTTGTCTTCATTTTCAAATCTAAAGAAAAAAAGAAGTTCCAAAATGTGTCACTTGTCTAGTGTTGCATAGTAACTGGTGCTCCTACAAATGTTGGGCTCAGCATCATCAGACAATCAATGGTATCCTAAACATTAAGAGTGGGGATAGTTACTGGAAGAATATTCAGAAGGTGCCCACAGACAGAATCCTGGAGAATACCAAGGGCCAAGAGAGTAGAGGGTGAAGAGCCAACCAAAGCAGTTGCTCTCCATTCCCCTCTGTCTTCACTCCTTGGCAACCACCAATTTGCTTTCTGTCTCTATGGATTTACTTACTCTAGAATATTTCATACAAATGATATTATATGATACATGACCTCTTGAGTCTGGCTTCTTATACTTAGCATAACATTTTCAAGGTTTATCCAAGTTGTACCATGTATCAGTACTTCATTCCTTTTTATGGCTGAATAATGTTCTGTTCTGTGTATATGCCACAAATTGTTTATCTGTTCATCCATTGTTGGACATTTGGGTTGTTTCTACCATTTACCTATTGTAAAGAGTGCTGCTATGAACATGTACATATATTTGTTAGAATACCTGTTTTCAATTATTTTGGTTATACCTAGGAGAATTGTTGCTTCATGTGGTAATTCTATATCTAAGTTTTTAAGCATTCACCAAACTGTTTTCCAAAGTGAGTGAACCATTTTACACTGCCACCAGTAATATATAAGCATTCTAATTCTTCACGTCCTTGGCAACACTTCTTATATCTGTTGTTTTGGGGTTTTTTTGCTAGCCACCCTTGTGGGTGTAAAGTGGTATCTCATTGTGGTTTTGATTTGCGTTTCCCTAATGATTAATGATATTGAGAATCTTTTCATGTGCTTGTTGGCCGTTTGTATATCCTCTTTGGCGAAATTTCTATTCAAGTCCATTGTTCGCCATTTTTAATTGGGTTGTCCTTTTGTTGTTTGGTTCTACATGTGTTTTATATTCTGGAGACTAAACCCTTCTCAGATACTTGATACAAATATTTTTACCCAATCTGCAGGTTGTCTTTTCAGTTTCTTGATAATGTCCTTTGATGCACAAAATTTTTTAAGTGGTGAAGTCCAATTTATCTATTTTTTTCCTCTTTTGCTTGTGCTTTTGGTGTCATATCTAAGAATCCATTGTGAAACCAAGGTGATAAAGATTTACTCCTATATTTTTTTTCCAGGAGTTCTGTGGTTTTAGCTTTTTATTTAGGGCATTGATCTACTTTTAGTGAATTTTTATGTGTGATATTAGGTAGAGGTCCAACTTCGTTCTTTTGAATGTGGATATACAGTTGTCTCAGTACTATTTGTTGAAAAGACTAATCATTCCCCCATTGAATAGTCTTGGCACCCTTGTTGAAAATCAATTGGCCGTAGAGGTTTGGGTTCATTGCTAGACTCTCAATTCTGTTTCACTGGTCTATGTGTCTGTCCTTAAGCCAGCACCATGCTGTTTTGAATACTTTGTTCTTTTTCAGGATTGTTTTGACTATTTAATCAGATTCAAGATTGTTTGGCTTGCAATTCTATACGAATTTAAGAACGAGCTTTTCTATTTCTGTGAAAAAGACTCATGGAATTTTGATAGGATTGCTTTGAAGCAGTAGATCACTTTGGGTAATATGGCCATCTTAACAATTGGCTATAAACATAAGCTATCTGTCCATTTATTTAGATCTTTTTAAGTTTTCTTCAACAGTATCTTGTAGTTTTCAGTGTACAAGTCTTTCACTTCTTTGGTTAAATTTATTCCTAGCGATTTTATTCTTTTGAGTGCTATTATAAATAGAATTATTTTCTTAATTTCCTTTTTGGATTATTTGTCACTGGTGTATAAAACACAGCTGATATTGTGTGTTGATCTTGTACCCTGCAACTTGCTGAATTTGTTGATTATTCATAGGGGATATTGGCCTGTACTTTTCTTGTCTTGTGGTATCTTTGTCTGGCTTTGGTATCAGGATAATACCGGCCTCATAGAATGAGTTAGGAAGTGTTGCCTCTTGTTCTATTATTTTGGAATAGTTTGAGAAAGATTGATCTTAATTATTCGTTATATGTTTGGTAGAAATCACCAGTGAAGCCTGGTCCTGGACTTGTCTTTGTTGGGAGGTTGATTACTGATTAAATCTCTTTACTTGTAGATGTGTTCAGGTTTTCTATTTCTTCTCAAATCAGTTTTGATAATGTGTGTATTATTAATTTCTATTCATCTGTGTTATTTAATTTGTATAAAATTATTTTTAGTATTCTCTCACAATCCTTTTTATTTCTGTAAGTTCAGTATGAATATCCTCACTTTCTGATTTTAATTTTATGCAACAACTTTCTCCTCTTTTCTTAGTTAATCTAGCTAAAGGTTTATCAATTTTGTTGATCTTTTTAAAGAATCAACTTTTGGTTTCATTGATTCTATTATTTTTGATATTCTCTATTTCATTTATATCCATTCTTATCTTTATCATTTCTTTCCTTCTGCCAGCTTTGACTTTAGTTTACTTTTCTTTTTCTAGTTCCATAAGGTGTAAAGCTAGGTTATTGATTTGACATGTTTCTCTGTGCTAATGTAATCATTTACAGCTATAAATTTCCCTCTGAGCCCTGCTTTTGCTGCATCCCATATGTTGGATTTTTGTTTTTATTTGTCTCTATTTTTTAGTCTTCCTTGTGATTTATTCTTTGACCTATTGATTATTTGAGTGTGTTGTTTGATTTCTACGTATTTACGAATTTTCAGTTTTTCTTCTATTACTGATTTCTAGCTTCATTCCATTGCTGTTGGAAAAGATACTTTGTATGATTGCAATCCCTTTAAATTTATTGACGTTTGTCTTGTGGCCTAACACATGGCCTATCCTGGAGAATGTTTCACATGCACTTCAGAAGAATGTGCATTCTGCTATAATTATGTTTTTATGCATAAAATAAGGTACATTGGATTAAATGGAAAACTTAGAATACAGTTATTAAAACATATTAAAATATATATTAAAAACATATAGCAATATATGGACTTTTTAATTAAAGCCTTAAATAAGCTATCATAAACTCAAAATAGTTATGCATATAAACAGTGTTTCAAGTTATCTGCATAACCTAATATAATATAAATATACCTGTCATTTCTATTGATGGTAAAGTCATAAGTTTTACTAATACTACTATAGTATTAATAATTAAAGGAAATAATATATTTCAGATAAATGTTAGTGAAAATAAAGATGCCAGTTTTTTCCCACTCAAGCTCATAGACTCTCTGAATTCGATCCCCAGACCCTCTGGAGGCCTAAGCACCCTAGGTCAAGAGTGATTGTTTAATGGGTTTGTCCTTCAGTTTGAAAAACACTGCTCTAAGCCATTGGGTAAATGTTTTTTTCTGAGATTAAAGGAAGGAGAACGGGCAACTTCATATAGCCCCTACCACAAGCCATCTTCATCCTGCAGAAGACACTTAATGTTCCCTCCTGGTGGCATCTTGGGCCCCAAATGGAATCAAAGAATGAAAGTTCATCCCCTTGTCCTGATGGAAGGAAGAGGCTGAAACCCTTGCCTCTGCTGCTGATGTCATTGCTTACGCTTAGAAAATAGCTTTGGGGACAAAGTCTTAGGCATTTGGTAAGACTAGAAAAGAAAGTCTCATTTCTAAGGCTTAATTAGTATTTGTGCAGCACCAAGAGGTCTCTGTAGAAATGCCCTTGAGTAAGAGCAAATTAGTGTTTTTAATTATTATCATTAAAAATGAATATTTACAGGAAATTGGGCTGAAGGCCATCTGGCCCAAGCACATTCCTAGGGGATGCCATAAAGCACTAAAAGGGTGGAGGGGGGAGCATGGTGCAGAATGGGTTGAACTATTTATAGCTTCTCGAGGCTCTAGTTTAGGTCATCAACTGGAAAGGGCGTTTAAAAGTTAAAAAAAGCATCAAGGGACTCAATAGGGAGAATTAGTGAGCATTGTTTGTTGTTTTAATTTTTGAGAAACGTTTTCATACTTTGACATTGAAATGTGGTGATACATATTTATTTTCCCCATGTATATAATCTTTGTTATTTTAATTGAGAGATGTAAAGTAAGCACTTTAGATATTATTCTATTTACATGTGGCCTTAGCAGCTCATTTTATTTCAGTGACTCTCTGTGAATCCTTCCTGCTTAGCTACTTCCTTGATCTTATAATGATGAAAGAATTAATGTTGGTGTAGTTGGGCAGTATTTGGTTCTTTTTAAGTGTAACTAATTCATTATTTCAGTAATAAAAAATAATGTTTTAAATATAGGATTGAATTTTAAGGTGTTAGCTTTATTAGATCACTTCTTTTATCTCCAGTTCTTAATTACTACAAAATATTCTTTAGTTATAAAAACCAAATCAGAAAAAGAATGACTCGATATTATTTTTTACCATTCATAATAGACTGACAAAAAAATACCGTAAGAGCTAATGGTAGTGAGAGTTTGGTGAAAGAGGACTCTCTTCTATTCTGCTGTTGGGAAAGTGAATTGATACAATGCTTTGGGGAAGTAATTTGCAATCTATCTCAGGAACCTTAAAATAGTCATATTATTAGACTTCATAATTCTACTTCTGAGAATGTATCCTGAAAAGAATTTGTAAATATGGAAAAATTCTTCTGTGCAAATATATTCACCACAGTGTTATCTATGAAATTAAAAAGTGAGACAATCTAAATATTACATGATAGAGCTTGGGTTATATAAAGGATGTAATATTTATTTGGTCATTAAAAACATGTATTAAGTGTTTGTAAATGTTCGAGCAGTGGTGCATTATTTGACAAGGGAGGCATGGTAGCGCAGTGGTAAAACACAGCTCTTAGCCGTGTACTTGGGCAAGTTCCTCCCTGTGTCTCTTTATATGTAAAATGGGAATGATAGAATTGTGCAATGACAGTAAATCCTTTGTATAATGATCATGAAGATGAGGAGTTAGTATATGTCAACTGCTTAAACAGTACCTGGCATGGAGGAAGTGCTCCACAGACTCTATCTGCTGTTGTTATCATCGTTACTGCAGGCTTGTCATGGTAGACTCAGGGAAAGAAGCCAGTAGACACTGGCAAAGAATACAAGTCCTTCAATGTGAGCAAAGATCCCACTTACTGCACAGAGGTGGCTCTGCTGGGTAAGAGACATGGAAGTACTCGCAGTCGGAGAGCCAAGCTTCCCTTGACCTCCACCTCCACAAAGGCCAGTGGCCGCCAGCTCACCAACTGCAAACCACAGCAGCAATCCCAGCACACCCCTCAGGGGTGACCAGGGGATCCAGAGTTGAATTTGGGTCAGTTATAAGGCATCTCTTTCCCCTAGGAGACCCAGGCCTTAAGATTGTGAAGCTTATCCTACAATTATGTATTAAGTGAACAAATGAGGATCAAAAATTATGATTACAAATATACTATGAGAAGTAACCCCAAATAGAAACCAAGAGTCAAGAAAAAGAAGCCAAAATGTACCAAGAAGTTGCTCTTAAGTACTAAGACCATGGGGGACTTATTTTGTCCTCTTTCAAATTTTCTTTTTTCCAAAATTCTATAATTTGGATGTACTATATGTAAACTAAAATGTCAGCTAAAAAGAATACAGTGGTAAAGGTTTCTTTCTCATGTGTGATGGCTCTTCTCGTTTGTGGACTCACTTTAGGTGTAGTGTTTTACATGGGGAATTTCTGTAATAGGTTGGCAAGATGTAGCCAAGCCCCATTTGATCAGTATTCATGTAAATTAGGATGCTTTCGGTTGAAACACCTGATCAAACCTGAGTAACAAACAGGGGACTTTTAGTAATTAATACAGAGGGTGAAGGTTAACTTAATGGCTTAATGTTGCCAGCAATCCTCGCCCTCCTTCTCTTGCACCCTCCCTCCCTTTGTTCCTCTCATTCTTATTCGTCTTGTTTTCTTGCTCTTTGTATCTCTGCTTCCATGAGGTTGGTTTTATCCTAAGTCTGCCTCCTCTGTACAGTCGTTTGCCACGTAACAACCTTTCAGTCAATGATAGGTCACATATACGATGGTGGTCCTGTACGATTAGTAGCATGTAGCCTAGGTATGCAGTAGGCTATACCATCTCGTTTTGTGTAAGAACACGCTATGATGTTCACACAACAAGGACATCTCCTAATGACACATTTCTCAGAACATATTCTGTTGTTAAGCGATTCATGACTGTTTATATCAGCATCAACTGAGGTACAGCCCTCCTTATTCAAACATGCACAAATGTTCTGATTGGACCAACCTAGGTCCTTCTTGAACCAATGACTTTGGCTGGAATAAGGTCATCCACAAATTGGCATAGGCTTGAGTTTCTTGCTCATTCCTGAATCAGTTACCAAGGCAAAGGAAATAGGATTATCCTGAGTGATTCAGAGTACAGTCAAAAATTTGCTTATTTAAGAAGCCCCATTTCCAAATGTTTAAAAATTTTTTTAAAAGTAAAAAGCTTAAAGCCAGTTTTTAGAGTTCTCTCCTTTTTCATTTTCTTTCTGCTATTTTTCTTCAGGGTTCAGTTTAAATTTGGGGAGGACAGGTACCAACGTCTGCTACCATTCTCTGGAAAGGCTGTAGCATCTGTGTCTTCTGTCCTCACTGGCCTCCACAGAGACATAGCCTGTCTCACTGAGTCCCATCACTGAGCCCTGGCAACCACTGTTGCTGCCTCCAGTCTTACAGATCCTCCAGCCATGAGGTCTTTGTATAATGTTTCAATGTTAGCACCTTTGGACCTTCCAGTTCATTCTCAGCCACTTCTGTGCCCCTTTGAGGAGGCCACGGCAACCCAAGTATGTTGTTTGGGACTTTGTGAGGCTGTCTCCAGACCTACTGAGTCATCTGCTACACCTCAGTCATTACTCTATACACAAGGCCATGTTGGGAAGTAACCTCTGCTGTGGGGCTTTCAGTGTCCTGGGCTACACGCTAGAAAGACTGGTCATGATTCATCCGCAAATAGGGTTTTGTCGTCCAGCCCATTCCCAGACCTCCTACCCTCTTCATAGTCAAAGATTTCTTCCTGTTCTTATATCTCTCTAATATTTTATTTGTGGAAAGGCTTTATGACTTCTTCCTTCAGGCTTTGGCTCTTAGATTCCAAGCAAAGTTTTGAAAATTCTTCAAACTTTTTCACTTTTTTGCCCAGCCTCTTGCATTTAAAAGTGACTTTCAGGACTTGTCTCTACTATAGGTATTTCAAAGCCTAATTTGTAGTTCAGAAGCCTGGAAATAAACTCTTTGTTCTCACTGAGTTATTTTCTTCCCTGGGCCAATAGACCTCAGTCTCCAAGTCTAGCTTTAATTGCAGAAGGGCTTTAGGGTAAAGTACAGACATAAAGCAATTACATTGACAAATATTTCAAAGCATTGTCTTGCTGCCATAATAAATGCCAAGAATCATGCAGACATTAAACACTATAGGGGCTCAAAGAAAAGAGAAATTAAATTAAGTTCTAGCAAGGGAAATCAGATATTATTCATGAAAGTTGGAGGACTTGAGCTAATTCTTGAAGAATGAGTAGAAGTTTGATAAGAAAAGGAAAAGAGAAATGGAGCTATTTTTGGTGGTTTGCTTTTGTTGTAATGGATTACATAGTGGAATATATTCTATGATGAGCTACTCCTTTAGCAAAGCTTGGGGAGGAGCTGATCCACACATTTGTGTATATAATTATTGATTATGTTACCAAGCAAGGGCTTGCTGCCCAACATGCACAGAGGCCAATACTATGGCACTGGCTTTTGGGAAAAGGAAAAGCTTTTATTGCAGGGTCGACCAGCAAGGAGACAGGAGGTAAGCCTTTCAAGTCTGTCTCCCTGATCTGGGGTTTGTGGTGAAATTTAAGGAGTTACAGGAATTTTCAACTTGGCAGAAGATAATTGGCTATTCTCAAATCAGTTCAAATATGGTAACCAAGTTACTTGGGTTGCTGAAAGCTGGATTTTACTAATTGAAGGACTTCTTGCTTGGTAAAGGGCTCCAGTGGCAACATTTCTGAAGATTCTTGGTTCGGAGGTCATCTTGGGGCTATAGGCTCCTAACTGGGACGCATGCAGTGCTATCTCTGTTATTGAGCACAGTTTGATTAATCAACAACCTGTTTTAAGGAAGCAAAACTAGTTTAAGATGGTCAGTGTTTTATCTGCTGTTTCAATTACAAATATCATTTCCCTCAAGAGGGTATTTGTCTTACTCCGTTTCGGCTGCTATAACAGAATAACATAGACTGGGTGGTTTATAAGCAACAGAAATTTACCTCTTACAGTTCTGGAGGTCAGGAAGTCCAAGATCAAGGTGCAAGCAGATTTGGTGTCTAGTGAGGCCTGCTTTCACAGAGGGCTGTCTTCTGCCCATGTCCTCACGTGGCAGAAGGGGCAATAGAGCGCCCTGGAATCTCTTACAAGTGCACTAATCCCATTCATGAGGACTGAGCCCTCAATACTTAGTCACCTCCCAAAATCCCCACAAAGGCTCCTGATGCCATCACAGTGAGGGTTAGGTTTCAACATATGAATTCTGGAAGGATGCAAACATTCAATCTATAGCAGCACTTTACATAATTCTCATCAACTTCAGAAAGTATTTATAAAGCACATATTTGCCTTTCTCAGCTCAATTAACTCTCTTAAATTCCATGCCTCCTTTTGTTATTCAGCATTGTTTGCATGATTGCATTGGACCACACCAGTGCCTCTCAAAATGGGGTCACAACGCATCTTTTTTTCGTATTCCTTTAGATGATAATGTAAAAAAAATAAGAGTGAAAGGTCAATTTTCTTACTTTTGGTGAACGATTCACAATGGAAAAACTTTTTTGAAAGATATAATTTAGTTTCTTAAATCAGTTTGATTCAGCTTTTGTTTGTTTTTTAAATTTGCTTTATTTTCAAAGTGGGATCTATGGGCTGTTGTCCAGAGTCCTTACATTACTGTGTAAATAAAGTCTCTAATGAGTATCTTCTGCTAGGAACTGTTCTTACTGATTCCCAGAGTTGGAATTGTAGCTTTACTGTTTATTAGCTCCATAACCTTGACATTTATTTAACCTCTTTGTTTCCTCTTCTATAAAATGGGAATGATAAATCTTATCTCACTGTTTTGTGTAAGAATTAAATGAGAAAATTACGTAAAACCTGGTAGCTACTTTCATTATGCTTAGAATTACTTGATAGCACAAGGGAAATTTCCATATTGTTATTTTCTTCATCCTTTGCCTGCTGAGAGCATGTTTCTTGGGTCTTTTCTCCACTTACGGAAAACTCTCGTGCAATCTGTTTCTACTTTAATGCTGATGTCATGAACCACCTTTTAGTTTCTGTGCATAGGCTTGCCCTTCTCCTGCTCTTTCTGGTGATCCCCCTTTCTGAGAGACTGGAACTGTTTCCAGCTCTCCACACGCATTCTTTCTTCCCAGCCTCCCCCTGAGACATCCGCACTGAGCTCCAAGGGGAAGGCCGGAGCGGGTGCCAATCTGACACAACTTGACATTGGCAGCAGTCAGCACTCCCCAGCCTGACAGGAATCTGAGTCTTATTTAGCCTCTTGACTGAGAAGTTATTCCATAGAAACCTAGAGAAGAAGGAAGAAGTGATCCACTCAGCATGGGCAGGTTAGAGCTCATGTGATAAGAAAGTTTTTATGTTGAAATGAAACCAAATTCACTTATTTGACTAAAGCAATGTAACACCTAAGCTATGTTAAGTCACTAGTAACTATAAAACACTTTACATATATTCCCTAACATTCCCTTCAAAAAATCCTTGTGTGGTCTGAATTATTCCTATTTTAGATCTGAAAATACTGATACCATTAAATGGCACCCCAAAATACTACAATCCACATGTGTGAAGCTTGAAAGAAGTCTCCACTGTATCATTCCACCATCCTAAGAATTGGAAAGTGTCCACCAGAACTGCTTTAGATAGAGTGCGGGCTGCTAATTGAAAGTGCTCTTAGCTGGAGCTGATGTCTCCCACAGTACTCCTTTTTGTGCTATCAAACCTATAATCAGGCTTGACCTTGCATAGTTATTAACAGTTCATTTGTAAGTAACGTATGTCTCCACCTAAAAGGTAAATTCCTCGTGGATTGAGATCTTGTCTGTATGTTGTTACATACCCTACCATATCTAACACCATATAATGAACATTTATTCATCCCAAGAATATTTATTTAGAACCTACTATATTCAAAGTACTGTATTAGATAGATGTTTCTGCAGACAAAATATAAAAAAAATGAGGTCTAACTTTAAGGAGATTCTTTATCCAGTAGGGGAGCTAAGACAACTGGAATAACAGTAATAATGGAAGAAATAGGAGATGATGGGTATTAATTTTTTTTTTTTAAAGATTTTATTTTTTCCTTTTTTTTCCCCAAAGCCCCCCGGTACATAGTTGTATATTTTAGTTGTGGATCCTTCTAGTTGTGGCATGTGGGACGCTGCCTCAGCGTGGTTTGATGAGCAGTGCCATGTCCGTGCCCAGGATTCGAACCAACGAAACACTGGCCGCCTGCAGCGGAGCGCACGAACTTAACCACTCGGCCACGGGGCCAGCGATGGGTATTAATATTTTGAAAGTAATTAGAAAAATGAGAATGAATTGTTGGCAAAAGCAAGGAAGACAAAATAAATGGCGGGATGCAAATAGAATTTTACTTGTTTTACATTGCATTCCTCTGAGAGAAAGGAAAATAAGAGGAGGCTTCTCCAGGCCTTGTGATTCCACACTTGCATCTGAGAGTCCTGGGGCAATTAGGCTGAAGCAGAGCATTCTGGAGAGGTTGGTGTTTTCTGGAATGAGATTATTACGGACGATTTACAACCAAGCCTAGGTTTGGTGCAAGGTATCTCTGAGGCAGCTCAGTAAGACAACTGCCATAAGAAGGTTAAATAAGTTACCCAAGCATGTGTCGCTCTGCATTTCAAGGGCTGCATTGGTTAGACTCAGAAGGTGAGCAAGAACCTAGACAAGCCACTGTGGAAGTTCAAATGTTGGAGAAAAGACTTCTAGGTGGAAAGGACCAGAAGAGGCTCTATAGACGAGGACATGCAGGCCAATAAAACAATCTTAGCAAAACACAGAGGTGGTAAACTTGGATATATGTCAATGTACTGAAAACAATTTGCCAAAAAGTTAATTCAATTTGGCATACAGGCTGTTGGGCGAGTTGACTTTTGGTGAACTGGCCTGCTTCTGGAATTCTTGGGACATATATAAAAAGGGTCAAGAGACGAGTGTAACAGTATTTATTGCTCTGCTACTAGGTGTTAGATGCTGTGCGCAGTGTTTTGTATATATTATCTTATTTCAGCTTTTCAGTGAGGCTTTATGGTAGATATTAATTACACTATTTTTCAGGTGAAAAATCTGAACATTATAGTTTATAGAATATAGTGGGTATGAGTTTGGCCCAGGGTCTCCCAGGCACTTACTTAAAGAGCTGTTATCTGAACACAGATTGGCCCTGTAGTTTCTGCTTCAACACACAGCCCAAGTTTGTGCTGAAGTAGAGTTTATGAAGGAAAATAGGTTTATAAAGGCAGGCAGAGGCCAGAGCTTGAATGCTAAACCAAAGAGCTTGAATCTGAGAGCTGGGATTCATTGGAAGAAAGAGAATCCACTGACTCATTGGAAGAAAGAGAATGATGTTACCTTATTTGTGCTTTAAGAAAATTAATCTTAGAATCAGTGTGCACGGTGTCAGGGAGACCAGCTAAGGGCCTATTGCAATAGATCCTGTAGGAAATAAGAACCTAACTAGGGTTACAATGCAAACTGGTAGAATAAAACAGCTTTAAGAGAGGTGGAATGGCAAGTGAATAGAAACTGGGGATTGATTGGATGCAGGGCACTAGAAAAAAAGAGACTATGATGAAAGTATTACTGTTGAGTGAAGTTTGGAAGCCGTTATCAAGAGTGGATTCAGGAGGAAGGATGATATATTTCTGACATTTAGAATTTGAGATGTCAGTTGTATACACAAGCAGAGATGTCTTTCTGGTAGATGGAAATTTGTGACTTTCCCTTGGAAAAAGTTTTGGCTGAGATATGATTTAGGAGTTATTTACATAAAAAAGAGAGTAATGAGAAATGGTGCCAAGCACTATTATACACTTCATTTTGAATAAAATTACATGAAAGGGAAGTACAGTTAGAAAATAGAGTTGGGCCGAGGACTAAGCCTTTAGGTACATTAGATCAACAAAGAAGATCCCTAGACGGAAAACGGTTGGTCAGAGAAGGGAAAGAAACAGAAGAAAACACTGATTTTCAGAGGATGGTGGCAAAAAAGGAGAAAGCAAACTATCAATAGAACCAATATTTCAGAGAGTTTGAGGAAGTTAAGTCTAACCACCATTTAATCCTTTAGTGAATAGTGAAGGAGTCACTGGTAAAAAATAAGGTGGTATAGAATGATGGCCAAGGTAGTCATACAGCCAGAGGTTAGGGAGTGAGTGGATGATTAGTTCTGAGGAAGGAGGATTAACCAATGTAAACTTATCTCTCCAGAAGGTTAATTGTAAAGGGAAAATAAAGAAAGAGCCAGAATCTAGAGTCAAGAAAAGTCTTATGTAGAGCGGAGACTTGAGAATGTAGTCTACAGAGTAGAGTCATGCAGAAAGGAGAAACTGAAGATTTAAGACAAAGAAGGGATGCTTGATGAAGATGTAAGACAGAGAAGGGATGGAAGGTAATGGGATCAAAAGTACAAATGGGAAACTTGATCTTGGACATGAGACAAAACTCTGCCATTTGAGAAAATAAAAGTTGTACGATGGGTTACAATATTAAGAAAGTTGAGATGGGAAATAAGGAAACTGAGTGTCTTGGGCAGTTTGCCCATGAAAACAGAGCCAAGGACAAAGATCATGTGGAAGTATATTGTTTGGAATGTGATCCCAGGAATAAAGATTGAGGGGAGCTAAGACAGGACAGAAAGGAAGCGAATACAAAATGCATGATCAGGTTGACCACTGCTGCTCAATTCTGCTGGGACCTTCTGTGGAGTTTTATGTGGTGATCAAAGAAGTTCCCTCATTGGTCAATGGTTGGTCTCATGGATGTTAACTCCTCCACACCTCTGGTTTGTATAAATATGAGTATTGATGGGATTTCCAGTCCTTGGCATCAAGAGAAGCCCCAGAGCCGGACATAAGATGGTACAGGTAAGATGAGGCACTGTCATAGAACTCCTGAGCAAAGCTGTTCAAAGTCAGTGTGAAAATGGTTTCCACATCTGTGAAAGTGGTGGGACTGAGAGAATGTGAAAGGGTATGTGAGAGACATTCAGTACTGTCACCCCTTTCTCAACTCATATCCTCTCACGCCCTACGTTGTCTTCCATAAGATCTGTTATAGAAGCTTAAGATGATAGCCAGCCTCAATCTCTGCAAACACATCATACCTTAGGGTTAGTGAAATAGCACTCATGATCATAAGACTGTAATTGATATTAATCATCATCATCACCCCCTACTATTTCACACATTCTATGTTTTCCTCACCCTAAACCATCACTTCAGCTGATCTAGATTGCTTATAGTCAAGTAACCCAAACCCTTTATTTCCAAGGTATCTAAGCTATTGGTTTCCTTGTCATTGCCAGGCCGTGGCTCCTACAATTGGCCATTCACCGTTATCATCAGGCAAGACAGAAACAAAAACCCCATTGAATTTTCTGGGCTCCAGACACTGTCTAATCCCAGCTTCAAATGGTATGCAGGGAAAATTACCCCACCAGCATAGTAAATCCTTTCTTTGATGACTTGTCCACTGGCATTAGGAACTCAAAGTAACTAGGTGTTAGTCAAAATTTCAATTTCAGTGAATCCTTACCAGGTTCCTTGGTGAAAGCATTCCTCTACGCCCTACTGGGAATCATGACCCTAAATCACACAACTTAAGTATTCTGGAAGTGAAGCATATACACCACAGGTAGGTCACTGGGATGATGTTGAGTGGGGCAAGTCCTTTGATTCCTAAATTTGTGTATTCTAGCTATTGGGTACACAGTTCCATTTAGCAGCTATTGGGTTAACCTATATATCTCATCTTAGAGGCTCATCTTGGCTCCTCTGATGCCACGGAGTGGAAACCCAATCAATACACATATACTCATGAGGCCAACCTTTGACCAATGGTGTTATTTCTTAGATCATTACATAAAACTCCTGAGAAGGTCCCTGCCCAATGCTACTACAGGGTGTTCTTCCTAAGCTGATATCTTGCTGAGCTGTTGGCATTCCATTCTAACCTTGCATTTGGCCAGTTGTTTCTGGGAGATGAGGTATATAGTAAGGCCAGTGGGTTATTTGATCATGTACCTGTTGTTGCCCTACTTAACCCCAAAATGGGCTTCTTGGTCTGAGGTAATGTTGTGTGGGATTCCATGTGGTAGATGAGGAATTCTTCTAAGTCCCAGTTAGTGGCACATGCAGAAGCATGGAAAACAGGGAAGGAAAATTCTCATCTGAGTTAGGGAAATAAGAACTTAGTTACTGGTAAGAACCACTCCACCCAAGGGGCAAGTGGTCCAATGTACTCAACTTATCATCAAGTGGTAGGTGAGTCTCCTTGAGGAAAAGTATGATATCAAGGTTCGGCACGGGCCTCTGCTGCTGACAGGTTGATCATTAGGAGGAGCAGTAGCCAATGTGAGAGGAAGCTTTGTGAGAGAAAATCGTCCAGTTGTAGCCTCCAATATTTTGTGTTATGGCTATTTCACTCATGAGTCCTTTGGAACACCATTGTAGTATCTAAGAAAAGATGCTAGTTGGCACCTATAAGAAATGGTCTCTGGTGGACATTAAGATAAAACAAAAATCTCTTCTTTCTGCCCACTCCCACAGGTCCATCTACGTACCTGTTCTCTGGAATTTGTCTCCAATTCTCCAATAATATCCATTCCAGGACCCTGACTAACCAGCCATGCCATTCACCATTACCCAAGAGACCATGCATAGCCATTCTCAAGCCACATTTTTCACATTCAAAATGAGCAACCAACTATACCAATCAATGCTCTGGCCACTGGAAGAATTGCCCCTCATCATAATCCTTTAGGGCCACTCTAGAGAGGAGATATAGACAGAAGCAGCCTCTTTTCAGCTGATGCTGGTATATTGAGCCAACCCACCTGTGAAACAAGGTCAAGGTTTTCCTCCTCCATCGCTTAGTTATAAGGAATTTCTCATGACGCCATAGGTGTGTCTTGGTGGAGAGGAGCTGCAGCAACAGAGGCAGGTGCCCTGGGATTCTGGGCCATCTTATCATGCAATTTCTTTAGGCCTTTTGGACTCATCCAGACCTAAGCTTGAGTGTACCACTTCTACCATATAGTAGATTGCTACTGAGTCTGCCAACACTTAAGACTTTGGTTCATCTTATAATACCAGCTCCTGATGGGAACTGTAATCACACTGTCACTTGGTGACTCATAATCATCTTAACCAGGGTCAAATCACACGCCAGAAGCTGTATATGTACCTTCAAAATCCAGTGAGACCCACCAAGTGCTCTGCCTGTTTTTTAGTATAAGGGTTTTTAGGTGTAACACTTTATCTCCTTCCTTAGAGAAGATGACCCAGCATGCCACAGGCCATCAAACCCCTACAGTATTAACCAAAGTGGCAGATCCTGAATTTTTGTGAAATTGTATCATTCAGGGAATAATCATGAGACAGAAACACAATAATTTGAACTGTGAAAGTTTAATATCAGGAATTATTAACTATAACAGGAGAATAGCTATAAAGGTTTAGAGAAGACTCTAAAGAATACCCTGGGTTGAGGGAGAGGCTGCAAGGAAGGAACTAACTTGCCAGAGCGGCCCCTCCCCAAGGCTGGGATTCAAATTCTTGGAAGAGGTGTGGTCACAGCTCGCTGGATGGCAGAGAAATTCACTGGTTTGCCTGTGTGACAGATGGTCCACAATTTCCGGGCAAACAGGAAATAATCTTTCTGGGATGCAGGCAGACCAAGGCTGGTGGGTGGGCTCTCAGAGGGCATCAGGTTCAGCAGCCTGCTCAACGTCAGGATGGGGTGCCTGGGATGTGCAGTATCTGTTTTAGGAAGGCCAGGAAACACCCTCCAGGCTGCAGATGGGTCCAGGCAGGTGAGCAGGCTGCCAGAGGGAGTTGGGGCATCAGGAGCTTGCTCACCAACAGGGAAACGTAAGGCCCAGGATGCTTGTGTTCACATCCAGAGCTCAGTGAGGTGGTTATTGGGCTAGGGCTGGGCTGCAAACTCCCAAAGGGTTTGTGTGCTCTGGGAATGCAGCTATGGCAAGGCACCTCTGGATGTCCCCATGCATTCATTTCTGCTAGCTGCAGGGCAGAAGTGAAGCAGCAAAACAACAGTGCTCCTGAACCAAGAAAAGCCCCTTTCTCCTGCTGTGTCCCTCCAGTGCCCTCTATTGACAAAGATCAGTATTATACTCACTGCAAAGGAGAGATGCTTAAATGTTCCCAAGTTCTCAAGTGTTCTCAGAGAAAAGGTTATAAAGGGTAGATTTGGAGCTGAGGCAGTAAATTTCTAACTATGGTATGCATGTTTCTTATTAGGGTAATTGTTTCCTGATCATCGGGTCTAATAACATGATGTCATCAATATAGTGAAACAGCATGATGTTCTGTTGTATATCAAGGTGAACAAAGTCTTTACAGATTGTGGTGTAACAGAGCAGGAGAGTTGCCATAGCCCTGGATCAAGACAGTGACTGTGAACTGGTATCTTTACCGTGTAAAAGCAAACTGCCTTCAATTTCCTTACTGAGGGGGATTAAGAAAGAGGCTCTCACCTGCTCCATAGCCTCCACCAGATCTATGGCTGCATGCCCAGCACCAGAGTCTGTACTGCTTTCTCCGGTAGGATATCTCATTCAGCACAGCAGCCGTGATTTGGTTGACTTGATGGAGGCCCACTTTCATACAGCACGCTCTACCTCTTTCTGCAGAGACCAAATATATAAATTGAATGGGAGTATAACGGGGAGCATCTTTGATCCTTTAAGTCTTTGATGGTGGTACTAATCTTTGCAATTCCTCCTGAGATACAGTGGTGTTTCTAATTTTACTATTTTAATGGGGTGTGCCATTTCTGACTCTTACGCTTGACTGTTTCTATAAAAAAGGTTCATACTTCCCTGGTCAAAGAACTAAAGTGAGAGTTCTGCTAGCTACTAATCATAAGTAGCCCCATTTATATACTTAGGGCCCAGTAAAATAATGAAAGAATGGGTCTCAGGATCCACTGGATATGTACTTGGGGCAGAAATACATTTATCACCTGTCTTCCATCAGTCCCCACTTTAATAAAGAGACTGTGATGATGTTTTGGTTCTCCTAGTGGCAGTGTTAGCCTGCATCCAGTGATTCTTGCAAAGTCTGTATACTTTCTTTTCCCCAGTGCAGAGTTACCAGTAAATGGCTCTAGAGACTTTTGAAGAAGGATAATGGGAGTATTTATTGTACTCATTTATGGTGGCATTGGAGGATTGTCTCATCAGTCAGTGAGTTCTGGGTCTGTGAATTGATTTAGAGTGGAGACTGCATGAGGAATCATGATTTCTTCCATTGTAGCAAATGACATCAGAGTTCTACTTGCCAGTTCCTGATTTTAAAAAAAAAAGTAACACACTAGTCACTGTCTAAATACATATTGTTCCTAATAATGCTAGGTCCTATGGGTCTGACTGGCACTCTGGCCTTGTTGCCCATTATGGTAATTATGTCAGCTTTGCCTCTGATGGTGAAATGCCATCTGCCTTACTTCTGCCATTCTGGAATCCTGTCATCCTCATTGATACTCCAGAACAGAGTCTCATGGTGGAATCACTTATTTCAAACTCTGACCTGTAGGTGACAGCCACCACTGTGGTTCTCAAAGATGTCAGTGTTCCCTCACCAGTGCATTTTTTTGTTGTCTTAATAAAGGGACTTATTCTCTGGGCACTTCTGGCAAAATAGTCAGGGGGTGAGTTCTCTGATTGTGTATAATAAATCCATTCCAACATCCCTACCTCCTCAAGCCATTTAACCTCAATACTCTGCCAAGACAGTTTCAGCATCTCCACCTCATTTGCTGTAGGCCATCATTGAGGCGAGTCTTCAAGAAGCTATCCCTGCAGGGTATTAAGATTGGATCCATGGGTACCTGCCAGGACATTGAACATCAGCTTTATTCCTCCCCATACCACAGTGCAAAATCGTCATGATCCATTCCCACATATATCTCATCCATTCCTCCTGGCGCCTACTAGCTGATTCCTTTGTTATGTGAGTATTTCATCCCAGAGAAGGAATCATATTTCTCCTCTCAGGCTTTGCTGAGGCTTTCTCTTACTCCATCCCAATCCATCACATCTGAGAATAAATGTGATGCCCTTGCATGCTAGGGCTTACCACCATCCCACTTACCACCACCATTGGGTCCTTATTGCTATTTGGGAAGTGATTCAGCTCCAAAATCCCATCATATGATCTTTCTAAAGCCAGTCCTGATACAAACTATTTTATCCATGGTCCAACTGAAAGCCCAGCTTGAGATGATGTTTTGTATGCAGATGGTTTATTTGGGATCCTAGAGAGCAGGAGTGAGGGACTTGAAAAGAGAAGCAGAGAAGGAGTTGGCCACATTGCAGATGGATGCTTGAGCCTGTTTTGTCAAAAGTAGTTTCATGGTCATTAACTTCCTGAAATTTTAGGTTATATATGTGCATCAAGTGTGTTTCTGCAAATGCCCCACACACCTGTATCAGAGAAACAAGAAGCAAGAGCATACTGTTCAAGTTGAGACATTATCATAGCATGTGTGAAGCTGGTCAAAGCCAGTATGGAACAGGTGCTAATAATAATGGCTGTAATAAGAGTTGGGGCTCAAAGGATGTAAAATGTTGCATAATAGTTATCCAAATCACCAAGATAGCGCACAGCAGTGGCTTACACCAGGATGGATAAATAGATGGATGGGTGGATAAATGCACAGATGGTTGGATGGCTTGGACTAAATGAAAAATAAATGAGTCCCTGTTTCTCTCCTTCATATCTTGATTTATAGAACCAAAACCTGATGCTAAATTATTCCCTTTCTGAATGGGAAAGTGAAATTTTGCTAGTAACTGTAATTTGTAGAAAATTTCTTTTCAGGTTTAATTGCTTTTTGTTATAAGAATTGGTTATTATATTGTATCTTTATTCCAGGACTCCAGAATTTTTAAAGAAACTAGAATGCTTATTTCCAACACTTGATTTAGGCCTGAAGAAGCTAAAAATTAAATTAACCTTACTGTCTGATTTATTTTCTTACCATTAGGGAACTAGCTGCAAATATATTTAATTTGGGGCATGTCAGCAATTATACTCATTCACTTATGTCCGTTTAAAAGCCTGAATATTATCTTTAAAATACTTTATATGGGCCAACAGTTTTTTCTGAGGCAGAAAAAATTGGGACGTTATGTTTCAGAGGAAAATACCAATTCAAAGTTAAAATCAGGGTCCGTAACATAACATAACTAGACTCAATCATCAAAGCCAAGTCTATCTTTCAGCTTGGTCACTCATGGGAAGCAGTATAATAACACGACATCAGGGTTTTTAGGCTGGATTTTCCTCCTGAGTTACATACAATCCTATAACAAACCAGCATGCAAAGTGTGGCCTCATGCTGTGAGTCCAACTTCCATTGTGTATAAGTTGAAGCTTCTTAATGTATTCTCCCCAGATATTAGGAAAGATGGGGTGACAATTGCTTGGATTAAGGGCAGGCAAGTGATACTACAGGTCAATGGACGTAATGAAGAGAAAGGCAAATGAAGTCATTCATTTGTTTGTCAGAGAGACCCAGTGGGGACCTATGATACCTTCCAGGCTAGGTGCTAAAAGGGACATGGAAAGCTGGGAAGAACTAGCTGTCTAGTAGAGTCAACCTTTAAATACATACAAATGTAATATAAGAAAGAATGTGATAGCTGCCATAAGAGAAGTGCAAAGTGACTTCTGGTTCAAAGAATGGAAAGAAAATATGAACACGTTCTTATGTGACATCAGGATGGCTTTACAAACAGACTAGAATCCAAACTGAACCTTGAAGAGATAGGTTGGATTTTGAAAGGTGAAAATAGAGTTGGAATGGCATTCCAAGTGGAGAGAACAACTCTGCTATCCTTTAAGGCTTGACCCAAATAGAATTTCTTTCACGAAACCTTTCCTTATTCCTCTCAAGTTGCGGGAACCACCACCTCGTAAAGCTTTTTGTACCTCTTCTCTAGTATTGATGAGGTACTGCCTTAGGTTACTGTTGCATGTGTGTTAGAGTATCCTTACCAGAGTGAGGACAACTTGAAAGCTGGATTCATGTCTGAATGTTTCTTGGAGTGCCAGTATCCAGCACAGTACTCCAGATGGAGTAAGTATGCAATAAAATCAATGCATGAATAAGAAAGGCAGTGAGGAGCACAGCTAGTAGATTTTGTTCTAGCCTTATTTTGTGAATTCTTATTCTGTTCACCTTGTAAGATTTTCTCAGCAGTCAAGTGGTCCTTTCTGCCCTTTGGCAATGTGCCTTCCTGTGTTTACACGCTAACACGAGAGAAAGAGAAGGAGGGGAGAGAGAGATGAACTACCATAACACACAGAAACCACAGCACTCCAGCAACAGTGCTCCAACTGATAAATGAAACAACCTGCACAACCAAAAGGCTGCCTTTCAAAAATGTTTTTCTGGAAGAGCAGTTCAGCGGTGCAGAAGTGATCCGTTTAATTTTCTTTTCTATATTGAAAAAAGTTTTAAACCACATTAAGATGAGGGCCAGATAAAAACTAAAAGTTACTCTAATAATCAACATAGTACAGCTCAGCATGTGTAGAACATGTCAGTTTCCAGGGGCCTTTGCAGGATCCACACTAAATACTCTAAAGGTTCAATTTTTTCAAATGACCGTTTACTAAAATGTTTTCAAGGAAAACTAGAAAATTATGAACAGAGAGATAGGACATAGCAACTGTTACTATATTAGACATATATATTCATAAATTATGAATTCTTAAAGTGTTGGCACTATGTTATGAAAATGGGCAGATAATTGCAGTAACCTATTAATTAAAGCACAGTTGGATGTTGAGGGCTGACTGGATATATGAAACAGGATTCTGTGTTCATCAGCTGCCACCTGTATCTAGTAAAATGCTCTGTTTTTCAAGCAAAACTCATTTCCTTTTCCCCAAAGGCACATGTGTGCCAGGAAATGAGGTACAGCACAATCTGAGGTCCAATATATCATAATATTTGAGTAGCTCATCAATCAAAGTCTATCTTCCTCTGCAGCCACTTGACAGTTTCCTGCCTCACTCAAGCCTAGGAACAGGGAAACTTTCTGGCTGGGGAGTCTGCTAGAAGCTCGTGTTAACATTATGCCTAAGCAGCCTTTATTTAAAGTGACCTTGTGTTTCTGCATCAAGTGCATTTTTTTTCAATGTTAGGCATTGGGAAATTTCCTCCTAAAAACGTAATGGCACTGACTAGAAATGACTTAGCCTAGATATATTTGTGGTTATCAAAGTAAGAAGTAAAAATGTGAATAAAATAGGTTTTTATTTATTCCTGTCTCATTTGCGGTTGATGAAGATACTCTTTGGATTCCAGAAATTAAAGTGACTCTAGTAGCCACAACTGATTTATAAAATAAGAATCTCAACAGTTTAATAACCATGACCATGAATGTGGAACCTATCCAATGAGAGACTGCATTTGGCCAGCACCCCTTGGCAGAGTCTTTTTCATTTATAATTGGATGAAAATTAAAATTTTCCTTTTAAAAAGTTTATTTTCACTATTTTTGGCAGGCTCCCTCTCGCCTGGAAAATCATTGTTACATCATCTCTACCCACTTAGTGCTTGCATTGATATGAAGATATTTTTCTTTTGCTTTGTTTTGTTTGATCAAGATTCGAGGAGTCAGGCATGCAGAATACCTAGCACAGAGCCAGACATTTACTAGGTCTCCATTTATTAGTGTTGTAACCAGTGAGGTCTTTCTGCATGGATAAGGAAGGGACCCTTGGTTTCATTTTCAATACACTTGGCTTGGATTTCCAAGTTCATGCTCTGCCGCTTATTATGTTGATATGTTGGGCCAGTTATAATTTCCCCGAGCCTCAGTTCCTCATCTATAAATGGGAAAAGTCATACCAACTCACAGGGTGCTGTGAGGTTTAATAATATGTTGAATGCCATAGCGCTTTGGTTCTGTGAAGTGTAGTACACACAGTAGCTCTTAGTCTTGAGAGGAAGGAAAATCCAAACCTCACAGTGAATTATTTCTCTGTGTTATCCACTCCTATCTGGATCAGTGAGTCAGGGACCCACCTCTGGAGAGTGGATAAGATAGATGGAAAGAAAGATCTTAGGAACCCACTGTGGAAATAGAAGTAGCTGAGAAATCTGCTGGCTTTCTCAGCCCCCTGGTGAGTAGGCCCATTGAAATGCTAATTTGCAGGAGGGGGGGCTGCCCCAACTCTCTCAGTGCTTCTTGGCATGAGTTTCTGGCACAGTCTCCCCTCTTCCTGCTGCTGGCTCTTTGAACAGGCTGTCCAGGCATTTTAAGTTTGGCAACCAGTGCAATGAATTGCTTCTTCTTAAAATAACTCAAATCATTTGATTTGGCTTGCCACTAAGCCTTTTCCCCTTGATTCATTCTGGAGAAATAGAAGGCAAAAATGTAAATGTCCACATGGACACAGCCTAGTTCCATCTTCTGTTCTGCACAAACCCCCATATGGTCAAGAACCCGTGTTGCCCTTTCCCAGAACAGCTGACCCTGCCCAAAATTCTTAGCACTAATGCCTAAGTCCTTCTAAGGATTGAATGGAACCCCTGGAAAATTTATATTTGTAGAGGCATGTAAGCTATCCTTGTGTAAATTCCTCTAGGGGTTAAGCCCTAATGATTGAGGAAGATATAAAATGGAAAAATCAGATATAACTGGAGAGGATTGCACTTGACATAATTTCCTAGCAACCTCCCAGTTTTCAAGGCAATGTTTATTTTACATGGTGCTTTTCAAAGTGATGCCTTTAATGTTATTTGCTATGTAACAGGGCTAATTTTCTCTGTAACATATGTAGCTCAAGGAAGATTTGAGATAAGACTGAAAAACACAAGTTGTCAGTAATTGCAAAGTGCCTGGTTAATTATATTTTGAGCTGGAAACCTGTTTTTTCTGATTTGCTGTACTGCTATTATATTTATAAGCTACCCTGCCTCTCTGCAATCTTATTCTGATGTCTGCAGAAAAGAAGATATTAGCCTGAGTTGCTATTATATATCAGTTTGGTTTGCATTCCTTTGGCTTCCAATTAACGTTGTTCCTGTCCAGTTAGCTTCATCATTCAAATATTTGTTTCAGAATAAATATTTCAGAATAAATACAATAGAATGCTCCCTTTCCTTCTGCTGGGATACTGAATGTTGTCAATTTCTTCACATTGAAGTAGGCCTTCTCATTCTGAAGGGAACCTTCCGGGTCTTCAGGAATCCTCAGTTGACTAATTTCAAGGACCATTTCCTTCCTCCTCTCCACAAAACACTTCCCTAAAGCTGAAAATTTTAACTGAACTCTCAGACCCTTAACAATTCTAGATATATGAGCTTAAGTCATTTTTATGTATATAGCTATTAAAATAAAGAGAGCCACTAAAATAAGCCCAACCCTATATTACATTATAATCTTTTGCTAGTAATCTAAATCAGCAGATCTACAGTGGTGATAAAATATGATGACGTGTGGACGAGAGTGAAGATGAAGATGGAATGTGCCACACAGAAGTGTGAAGTAGGGCATGGCAGCTGGGGAAGGTGACCCTGAGTTCTGGGTTTTATATACAAGACATCAGAGGAGATGATCAGCCATCAGATGCTTAGACTCCAAAGCCGCTGCTTCCTTCTTGGATGTGCATATTTATAAAGGCATTTTCCTTTAATATGCGTTCATTTCCTCTTTTCAACTCTGAAGACATGTTTCTGCAGCCAAGTGGCCCTCTCCTATTAATTTGACAACATGGAACACTTTCAAAAACACTTTCTAAATTTTACTCATTGAAAAGGTCAGTCCAGAAGTCATACTGGTTGCTTCATAGAAGTGTTGTACACTTCTGGCTTCTGGCTTCTCTAGAAATTACTATTCAGTTAAAAGATGTTTTGGGTTTTTTTTTTTTTCCTTCATAACCAGATAACTACTTATTCAGCTTTCATGAACATTTTATTTCTCATTTGATAAACAGCTTTTGCACAGGCTGTAGCACTCATTGAAATGGTGTCATGGATCACTTTTCCTGTTTCTGCAGTATTTATGTAGTTGTTCCTGTTATATAGATCTGAGCCACCTTCTAATACAATTTTTTTAAATTAATACACTTTATTTTTACAGCAGTTTGAGGTTTACAGAAAAACTGAGCAGAAAGTACAGAGTTCCTATGTACCCCCTCTCCTCCTGCACTCAGTTTTCCTATTGACATCTTCCATTAGTGTGGTACATTTGTTACAATTGACAAAACAATATTGATACATTATTATTAACTAAAGTCCATCGTTTACATTACAGCTCACTCTTGGTGTAGTATGGTTTATGGCTTTTGACAAATATGTAGTGTCATATATCCACCATTACAGTATCTTATAGAATAGTTTCACTGCTCTGAAAATGCCCTGTGCTCTGCCTCTTCATCTTTTTCTCTTCCACCCTTCCCCACCTCCCTGCCTCCAGCAACCCCTGGCAACCACCAATCTTCTTACCATCTCTATGGTGTTGCCTTTTCTAAAACAACTCTTTGCTCTTCAAAACTTTTTTTATTTTCTGGTTAAGAACTATGCCTTTGACATATATTGTTTTCCCTTCACTTTCATCACTGAACTAGAAGAAGGTTTTCTTTTCAAGAAGAATATGAATTTTACCATAAAAAGTTATTGCCAAGGTAGCAAAAGTGTAGAACAATAATGGCCTGCCTGAGGTAGAGGTATTTAGAGACCATCCTGGCCCACTCACTTGCTCTGTGACTCCCTCTTGCATATTAAGCTTTGAAGCATAAGAGTCAAACTTATTCCTTAACCAAATGATAAACTGATACGTGGCCTGGACCTTCAGGTGCCTTTGAGCGTCCTCAAAACCATGAGGGCTAAGTTCACAAATGCCAAAGATAACCTGAAAGCAGCAGGCTTGAGCATGTCACTGAGGCTAGTTTCTCTGGCAGATTACACAGGTTTGATTGCTGTCCTGCTCACTCACAGCTGAGCTTGGTTCATAGGCCACTAAATCAATGAAATTAGAAGGTATGGATGACCCTGACCTAGGTATCATAGAATGGAGCAAATAGGAATCAGAGTCTTCTCAACAATGCTTTGTTACTCTCAACCATCCATGCACTGAGAAGACATGAGCACCTCCAGTTCTCCTGTTTCCTTGGACGTTGTGTTGTGGCTTATATTTCTTATAAACTACTGTACCTGGTGAATCCAATTAATTCAAGTAACACTCTCACAAGGTACAGACTACTAATAATTAGAGTTCTTAAGGTATCTGGTCAAATGTGGTAGCAGCATTTATTTTACAGAGTTATCAGAAGACAACTTTAATGCATATCATGGAACATGACTAAAATAAATAGCTTTATACTATACCACCCATGGAAGGCAGAAACTTTTTTTTATATCTCACTTCTATATTTTAAAAAATGGGGCCATTTTCATTATTTATGATTCATTCTCACATTTCCATTGTTCCTTTTAGTGCTTAGATGATTTAAAAATGAAATATTTTATGATATTTTCACCTTTCATGAAGTAAGCAACATCGATTAAATTTAGACTGCAATAGTTGTCAGCTCCTATTACTGCAAATTCAGAGAGCTATTCAAATTTCTTTATTTTACTAGATTTTGGCTAATCAAATATTTTGATTGTTGAAATGATGTGTTTCTTGAAATCAAATAACCCCGTTAACGTGTTTAATAAGATTTTACCTAGGAAGATGTAATAGAAACAGGTGACACTTGGGATTTCTCTTCCAATCCTAGAAGCAAGGTGATCTAAGACTCACAGATCCACAGAGTCAGGAAGCTGGCAGGAACCAGGTGTTATCCTGAGGGTGGGATTTGGAGAAAGACAAGAAAACCATTCGGCTAAGCCTTGTTTTTGCCAAGGACCTCAAATTGAGAGGCTGTCTCCATGTAAGTGTATGCATACAGCAATGAGAAACACTGATAGCGCTGAAAGATGTTTATCACATGCGTTCTATAGCTTGTCACTTTTGTAAACTATTTTAGCATTTCTTCATCTATAGGAGCCCCCAAAATGGATGTAGCTAGGGGGTCTTCTGACTTACAGAAAGTACAGGTAGATGCAGAACTGTTCTCCTGGGATCAGAGGTCACCTGAGCCACCTCCTGCACCCTGAGGTGGTACCTAAGATACCTCTGAGGAAACTTAGGACTTCGGAAAACAAAATTTGGAAACCACTAGACTCGCTTAAGCCCCTTGACTTACAGATACCAAATCCACGTCTTGTAGAGGTTGGGTATCCTGTTCAAGATTGCCCACCTCGGGGGAGCTAGATCTCCGGATGCACGATTGAGCTCTTTTCTCCCAGTAGGAATTCCTGAATGATAGTTTCACTCTGATCCCATGTTATTCTGGGTTCAGAAGCCCAGGGTTCTCAGGAATGATAGTCTATGGTAAGCTGATAACCTGGGCCTAGAAATAAATCCATATGGAAAATATGCCACAACCAGACATGTTAACAAATGTGTATGAATGTTTAAACCATATCACTATCTAGCCCAACCATTTAAAACATGCCCCAATGAAGTTTTTATAATATTAAGCCTCATATATATATTTAAAATATGTAAATATAATCACATGTGAGTGTAGTGGTCACACCTAAGTTCACGTACACAGATGGAGAAAAAGAAGGCAAAGAAAGGAGCAGTACATGGAGCTCTTTGAATCATTACAGTTACTTAGTAAATGTTTATGGAATAAATTCAAGATTCTGGGCTCATGCTAAAGCCCTTTGAGACCAGCAAATGCCTTCCAGAAGGGGCTTTTCAGAAGAGTGGCATCCTTGCAACTTCTTCCCAGATTTTTCCCCCCTACTTCCTTCACTCTTTTATCTCTTTTCCTAAGGAACCCCTACTGGTCCTTTGCTGTCACCATAACTTTCTGCTCTTGAGACATAGCCCCTTGAGATCTTGTAGAAATAAATAGAAAATAGAGGCTTGTCTGGACTGCAGGAATTTGGAAGCTTACTGATTTCATTTTTTTCCAGAAGCCCACAGGGTAATGTCTCAAACCCATCTTAAAGGAATACACTTTTTACAAGCTTACATCACCTGGCCTTGAGTCTCCGATTAGAGCATCATTTCTTTATTCACTTTCGGTTAAGCAACCCCCTTCAAGGTAATTTTGACTTGAGTAACCCCAGCCCCTTAATCAAAAGATCCCAAATGGCTCATGCCAATTCTACTAATCATTGTTTAAAGCTTACAACAATAGCAAAAAACATCCATTCTCCCTTAGACTGTAATTGTTGGGCTCAAACCTATTTTGATTTGAAATTAACCTTTTCCTGACTTTGATTCTTCTTGGGATTTCACTTTCATATCTGACACTACCTCCTCCAAATTTTTGTCTTTAGCCCTCCTAGGTGGTAGTGACCATTTGAACAGTCCTGCCGCTCCACGAGGTATGTGCTATAGCAAGTCTTAGAGGAAGCAGGCATTTTGGAGTTTTATCTAATTTTTAATGCCATTTTTCAAATGAGAAGTAGGGGCTCAGGAAGATAAAGTGCCTTTCAGAGTCAGGAGACTCTTGGTGGTATTAGTAGTATGGAGTTGAAGCAATGAGAGAGGCAGCAAGAAGCAGATCCAATGTCAGAGAACTGAGGTGACGACTCAGGACAAAGAGGAGAAACATCAATAGAAATAAAAGTGGCTCACACAATAGTGATTATCCTCTATTCCACAATAATCACATATTGAGCAAAACAGGCATGATGTGATGCCAAGGCACTGCCCATCATGGGCAGTGTATCTGCCGATCTTCACAGCAGCACAAGTGTGACCATGAAATGGGTTGTAAGGCACTGAGGGGACAAGAAGAAAGGGAGCAGGAGGGAGCAGAGCTAATGGACAGATCAAACAACAGCCAACAGTGTACCTGGACATTTGCTCCAGTGTATCAGAACTAAAAATCAGTGTGTACCTGCTAAGCTTTGAGTTCCATCTGTGTGTTGCTGCATCCAGCAACCAGTCAGCACTACAGTAAATGCTGCTCTGGACCTGACAATGTCCTGCTCACTACCTATCTGCTCTTCAGTTGGACTTAATACATCTCTGCTTTCTGGAAATGCTTTAGTTTCGTTTCCTTTTTGCCTGGGCAGGATACAGCTGTGCTTTGAGGAAAAAGCAATACAGCTTAAAGACAGGTTCTCTAAGTACCCTATCTGCAGATTTTTCCTAGAATTCATTTTGGAATATTTCAGTCCATTGTCAAATTCTTATCATCATTCATTATTTTTTCTTCAATGTTCTCATGTAACATCATTTCCTTCCTACTAAAATCTGAATCATAGCCACTTACGTAGGTATGCATTTTGTTTAATGTATATATTTATAACCCCAGATCTGAAAGAATTGAGACTTCAAATAATACATAAACTGTGGCTATAGTATACTATATTATCATACCATATATGTAATTATATACTTATAAAAACAATTATAATGCTGTATCATATGAGAACATCTAATTATATGTGATGATCCGTCTATATATAAATGGCTATATCATATTATTGTTCACTGGTTGACAGGCACTAGAATTATATTATTTCTGTAATGAAAATTTACTCAGGGTTCATTGACTAAGTTTATACACTGTGGGTAAAATCATAATTACAGTTTAAATTATCTTCCTTCATAAACTCTCTTCCATACTCCCTGCAGGATGCTCCTTACAAAGTTTTATTTCCTACATAAGCATGTATTGTTTCAATGTTTTGGTTGTGTTCTTTTTAACCATTCTCATTGAACAATTTAAGTGTTAGAGCTGAAAGAGACCTTGGGGAACCATGATTTAACTGAGGTAAACTGAGGCTCAAAGAGATTAAGTGAGTCATCAGTCATGCCATCCTACATTTTTATCAATGCAGTCTTCTTTCCTATGTATCTCACCATGTCCAGACCTTAGTGTAAAATACTGAGGCTTTGGGGATATATTCAGAAATCCCTGCTCCCTCCCATAGGCAACTTGCCAGGAAGAGGGAAAATAAAGTATATCAAGGGTGACCTTCACAAGCAGTACTGAATTCTGGGTGGGAAGGCAGAGAAGTCCACCAGCCTCTTCCACAGTCAGTCTCATGTTCTCCTCCATGGGATGGGGCTTCCAGCCCTTCTCCATTGCTGTATCCACCCTGAGCTCCCTGGCAGGGAGCTTTCCTAAGGGGGTGAGGTGTTTCCCTGAAGAGTCCTGTGAGGAGAAGTAAGCAGACTTTATTACACAGAAGTATCTCCACACAGTTCAGACCTGGCCTTCAGTGCTGCCCTTCTGTCATCATTTAGCTATTTGCCTCGAATGTAATGGAAATTCATAGTTGAAATGAACTCTCTCATATATAGCAATTTAGAATACAGCCTGAAGCTCAGAGAGAGAAAGGGGAACCTTTCTATACCCATAAATATATTTAAGGTGAAATGAGTTGCTGGATAAAAAGTCATTGTTTTATATGAAAATCTCTACTCTTTTGCCATGGTTATTATATTTCTTCATCATTATGAATAAATTTTTATACATTCAGGGAAAAGTATGAACTAAGTTACATCCAGGTTAAGCCAAATGTAGTATAACAATTATTTCTTGCTCCTAAATCAAACCCTATAAAATATAATGTTTTACAATGTTTTACTCAGTGTTCCATTATCATACCAAAATGCCATCATCTTTTTCTTTTTTTTTAAACGAAATTTAAACCAAAGATGCTTTGTACCATTCCATCCTCTGGCTCATTCTTTAATGGTTTTATGTGATAATTGTGACAAATCTGCTTATAGAAACTCTCCATCTTCCTCCTGGTTATTAGTCAAAAGAAGGTTATTAGTCAAAGGTTATTAGCCAAAGAAAGGACTCAAGTGTTTCCTTTGAGGCAGAGCTCAGAGAACGACTTCTCCCATTTCCAATCCAGCCTATTTCTCTCCTTGAAGCTCATGGGAATTGTGGAGAAAATGTTCAACAATAATGGTTCATTGTCTTTTCCTTAAATGGAAGTTTTAACACAAAAGTAGAAACAGATCCTCATTTTTCCCACACCCAAAAACATGAATGAATAATCATAGAAGAGGAAAAGATTCAAAGTTGGTCGTGTAACTGAAGTATTGATGGGCAAACTTCGTAGGGTAAAATCAGGTAAAAGCTTTATTTTCCCACTACTTCTTTTAAATAATGCCTGTCCTTCCTTGGATCTCGATAATATCTCAAGCAGATCCCAGACCTTTTCTGAGTACTATAAAATATTAGATTAATGAGAGTTAAAACAACAACAATAACAATGAAAGCCCTCAGTCCAATTTAAAAAGAAAGTTATAAAGCATTCATCCAATTCCAAGCTTCTCCCTCCCACCACCAGATCTGGCCCAACCAGTGATTCCGCAGCCAGGACTGGGAGTGGGGAGCATGTTCTGTTCCTCTCTATCCTTGATGCATCTCCTTCCCCACTCATTCAAAGGAAGGTATAATGTGGGGGATAGTGACGGTAAAGGAGCAGAAGGTTGGTTGGTTTGTTTTTAGCTAACATGATCTCAGTTCTCTTAACTGCCAAATATTCTCTATCATGGCAAGCATTGAAATGCTGCCTTTTTCATGAGGTTCATTAGAGGGGGTATGCTCTCCACAGGGTCCACCACAAGTCCCTGATGGGGTGAGATGGTCTGCAGCTGAACCATTAAGGATCCTCTCCAGTTCCTGTCCCAGTTGGTTCATCTCTATGTTCCCCACATCATTGCACAGAGCACTGGTTTCAATACACCTTGAGCCTAGCTATCTTCTGTAGTATTGAATTGATTGCTGGGAAACTTGCTTTTCCAAACTATGGAAGTACAGTTTGCCCCCACTGCTGTTCTCTTTGCTGATTTTCTATTGAGAGTTGTTCCAAACAATTTCCAACCTTCATCTTCTCCATGTGAGGAGTCGTGTGTTCATATATGCTCCCAAACTCCAAGACCCCTGACCTCTGCCAAGAACTCTGTTAAGCTCCCCTTCTCTGGTGGCAGCATGGGGCAGGCCTACCTGTTTCTGCAGCTCAGGAACTATGGGGCAGGGTGAGAGATGAATGAGATAAAAGTCTACTCTTCTTGAAAACAACTACTCTTTAGAGTAGCTCTCTTGGCCTCCCCTCACCTGATTTGGTGGCAGGGAATTGAATGCACAGGGAAGGAAGCATAAATGCCATAGTGTTCTCAACCTTGGAAGATCCTTCATGAGATTTTCTCTTTAAAATGGATCTCTTGCCTCCTCTTACATCAGCTCCTAGGTGTGATTGTCACTGGACATTCTACAGAGGTTTATAGAGATGTATCTAGCTTCTCGCTTCAGAACAGCATAGAATTTATTGCCTCATTTCCTAGTTTGGAAGCTTTAAATGAAATTCTAAGACAACTGGAAGTCCCATTCCATATCCTGTTACAATAAAACCCACAATTAAGCTGCAAATAACTTGAAGATTTAACAGTTTAAATTTCCTATTTCTAGGCTGTGTTTCAAAATTGGTTTATTTGTAGAACCCACTGTAGTCAGAGTTGTTAACCAGAGAATGGCAGAATGTTGGTGCTTGAAGGACTTTAAAATTTTCTTAGTCTAATCACTTCACTTAGCAGTTAACGAAACTGAAATCCAGAGATGTTAAGTAGCTTAACTGAAGACAAATAATGTGTTAGTAGGTTAAAAAGATTTTTAAGTCTTGGGATTGTTTTTAATGATCTTTCAACTAAAACTCAGAATTTTTCTCAATGTAATCTCTACACTCTCCTTGGAGGCTGAATTTTCAGAACTTGATGGAGACGTAAATCTCATTTAGTCATATCCATTTATTTTACTAGTGAAAGTAAAATAAATGAAAGTAAAAATACTAATTAGTTATAGTGGAAGGGTTATAATTCAGATATGTTGATTCCCAGTGCTCTTTTCATTGAACTTGGGGATTTACTCTGTGTGTGGGTGTGGGGGCGGCATGGGCGCGCACACATACACACACACACACACACACACACAAATTTGGTTGTAGGACAGCAGAGCATCAGAATATTTTTATAGATGCTGAAGGCTGCAGCTAAGCATGTGAGAGAGTTTAAGAGTGAGAGAGACTGGTCTGAAGAGAACCTTTGTGATCTTGTGCAATCTCTCCTTTGTTACTTCTTTGAGGAATTGAGTATACGTGATATTTTGATGGTAATGTGTTTCGACACAATAAAACAATAAAACTTATTATGTCTCTTTTAAGTGAGTCCATGCTTAGACTGGACAATGAGGAGCCCAGCTTACATTAGAGTTACCTAATTACAAAGCTACCATCAACAGTAAATCTCCTCATTAGGAAGCTGCAAAGCATAGTGGGTAAGAGCATCGACTCTGGAGTCATACTTCCTGGTTTTAAACCTGGATTTGCTACCAACCAGCTATAAAACTTCAGCAGAGTTGCTTGAAGTCTGTGTGTCAGAGTTTCCTTCCCTATCAATTAGATATAATAGGAGTACCCATCTCATTTTGGTACCATCATAACCACCAAATACTGCATCTGCCTTGAGTTGAGATTTAAAGTTCATCCACTTAAGCTTCAATCTTTAAAGATAATAAAATTAAAAGTTAACTTGGTAAGCAAAATATTTGTTCATTTACAGTATGCATTGCATTAATTAAACATTCATTTCACATTCACTGTATAATATTGTGTGATTTGTTTTTTATGTCTGGATAATACAACAGAAAATACATTAAGCTTATTGAATAAATATCATAATATAAACACATCAAAAGATTTAACAAGTTATTCAGTGAGATCAGAAAGCGCATTGTGTTCTATAAAGCCCTATAAAATATAAATTATTATTATTATAAATCCAATCTTGCTAGGATCCAAATGAACAGGTTAATTAACAGGTGTTCAGTGAGTATGAGCTAAAATGCAATGCATGGAAATGGTTGTTAATTTGACAAACTTTATGTCAATCCATTAGAGAATAACTTTCGTTATGAGGTATTCTTCACACGCTGTACCAAGTCCTGTGACATTCTAGGTAAGTAGCATTGCTGTGGGCAGAATAACGGCCCCCTAAAGATGTTCATGTCCTAATCCCCGAAACATGCAAATCTGTTACTTTATACGTACGTGAAAAAAAGTCTTTGCAGATGTGATTAAGGTTAAGCACCTTGAGATGAGGAGGTCATCCTGTGTTATCCAGGTAGGCCTCACCTAGTCACTGAAGTCCTTACAAATGAGGAATCTTTATTGGCTGTGATCAGAGTCACATGCAGACGTCACTATGGAAGAAGGGTCACAGAGACACAGTGTTGCCTGCTTTGAAGATGGAGGAAGAGAGCCAGAGCCAGGGAATATGGGTGGCTTCCAGGAGCTGGAAAAGAGACAGAAAGAGATTCTCCGCTAAGGCTTCCAACTAGAAACACAGCCTTGGTTAGCGCAGAGAAACCCAGGTTGGACTTCTCACCTGCAGAACTGTCCCGGAAGAGAATAGATTTAAGCCACTAAATTTGTGATAATTCGTTACAGCAGCGATAGAAACTAAGACAGATTTTGGTACCTGGAAGTGGGAGGCTGCTGTGACAAATATCTGAAATGTGGAAGTGACTTTGGAATTGGGCCGTGAGCAGAGGCTGGAAGGATTTTGAGAAGCATGATAGGAAAAGCCTAGATTGTCTTGAACATGCTGTTAATAGGAATATGGATGTTGAGGACTCAGCTAGTGAGGTCAGAGTGAGGAACATAGTAGGGAAAACATAAATTGCCTTAAAGAATACTTACATCATTGTGAACAGACTGTTACAGAAATATGGATGTGAAAGGCACTATTGTGGAGAGCTTGGAAGGAAATGAGGAACTTTTATTAGAAACTGTAGAATACGGAATCCTTGATATGTGGTGGCAGAAACCTTAGCAGAATGGTATCCTACAGTTATGTGGAAAGCAGATTTTGTAAATGATGAAGTTGGCTATTTAACTAAAGAGGTTTCCAAATAAAATGTTGAAGATGCAGCCTAGTTTTTTCTTGCTACTTATAGTAAAATGCAAGAAGAGAGATAAATTGAGAGGATAAAAGAAACAGAATGTGATGATTTGGAAAATTCTCAGCCTATACAGTTTTCAAAAGGTGCTAAAGTTAAGAGGTTCACTGTCAGGAAAGCATGCTCTAAAGAAAAGAACGAAGGTGTTGCTGTGCTACCTTTTGCTAATACCTCAGAAAATATTTAGAGTAACATGTACCTTCAATCAAACCAGGAGCATCTAGGAAGCTTAAAGGCATTTACCCTCAGCTATCTCAGCAAAAGCCAAGCATAGAGATGGGATTATCTGGGAAAGATCTACAGTTAAACCTCGTCTGATGGACTGAATCACTGTGACATACATGTGATTTGTACATGTAATATGACATTCATGCCATGTCATGTGACAGGGGCATTCTTAGGCCACCTGGTGGACCACACTGCCTCAAAGGAGAGAAATGAGAGGCAGGACCCATGCCGGTCTGAGTCCAGACTTGGACATTCCTTTCCCCACTGGACTTGCCACCTAGCTGCATCTCAGGGGTGGGGGTGTGTGGAAAATTTTCAGGAATACTTCTGATTCATGCACGTCTTAAGACAGTATACCAAATATTATCTAATACTTTCAGTAGGGTCTGGGATAGCAGCTTGTGGTCAAACACAGGCTTTGTTTTTTTTTCCAGAAAATACATGAAGTCTCATAACAGTGAGGTAAATCAGGATTATAAGTAACTTCAATTGCAGTTTTTCTACCAAACGAATAAAACTTTAACCTTTCAGAATTTGGAAGATTTTGGAATTGCAGAGAGAGAGAGAATGGGTGTGTGTGTTGCCGGGGGTGTGGGGGGGCTGTTGTAGAAAGAAATGGGGAAGAGTGGGAGAGAAAGAGAAAGAGAAGCAGAGATAGGTAGTGAGATACACTGAGATGATGGAATATTTTGGAAGGAAGCATTAATTCTGCCTAGGAGAGTCTGAATTGGACCCAAAATGGTGGGTGGAGTTTTACAGAGAGGCCATGGGGTAAGGGAACATTCCAGGTAAGAGAAGCAACTTGGACAATGTAGCCAGAGACTGAAAGTGAGAGGTGGAATCTGAGGGCAGTGAGAAGGATGATGTGGCTGAGCCAGGAATGTTCAGGGGAGAATGGTAGGAGATGGAGCTTCTACCAGATTGGGAAAGCAAAAGACTGTGGGCTTTATTCTGTATCAACATGAGCCATGAGAGGCTTCCAGGCAGGGAGTGTCATGCCCAGTTCTGCCTGTGGCATTGTGCTAAAGGGGAGGTTCGTCTAGAAGACTGTGCTTCTCCACAATTTCTCTGAAAACCAAACCTTGCCACAATGCGATTAGAATTCTTTTTCTGCCTTCTGGTTCGAGTTCACCTCTCTCCCTACATCTGGTTGTCTTCACAGCCTTCTGGCTCACTAGACATCCCAATGAAGGATTTTATGAAGGAGGTTCCATTTTAAAATAAATTACATTTTTTTCAGTCTATTATGTATTCTAGGTCATTGGTCCTGTTCTTGCATTTCTGCTTGGCAAGTTTCCTCATGGCTATAGCAGCCATTTCCTTCTGGACATGCCAAATTCTGTTCTCTTTGCAACAGTGAACTCTGACTTGGAACAGAGAGAAGATGCTGTTTAGAAGCTAAAGGAACATATGGCAAAAGAGAAGTGCTCTCCTTTCTCCACCCAGTGCCTCCCACTAAACGTTGTTCAAAAAGCAGACAGATTCATGGGACCTAGAGCAAATCACACACACACATACACACATACACACACATACACACATACACAAATGAAAGGTGAGGTGGCATGAAAGCAGGGAAGAAATGAAAACAATGTTTGCTGTCAGTAAAAAGTCACATTTTCCCTAAGCCTAAATGAAAACAATTCTTGGTTTGATACTATGGAAACCAGGCAAACTATCTCAGCATTCACCCTGCAAGACAAATGGTGACCGGTCAGTTCAAACAAACTCTTGGTGAACATTAAAGTGTCATTGGTTTTAATTTTCTCATCTGCCTCATTTGAAATAGATGTTTGAATGCTGGTCTTATTTCAGATTGGTGTATGTGGGAGCAAAGTCTCAGCTTCCAGAACCAAGCTGTCCTTCTGGAATGTCCTTCACTTCACAATGGGATTTGAGTAAACATTGTTGGTGCAGTGTTTTTGATCTATTCACAAGCTGCCCAAATTATATCACTTCAAAGCACAGATAGAAGTCACAAGTTTATCCTGAAAAAAAGTTAATTCTCTCTGAGTTGATTTCAACTGTATTGTAAGAACTGAGGAATAACTCGCCAAACCAACCAAACAAACAAAATGGTGTAGGCTACAAAAGATTAGAATTAGATAAATTGTTAAAATCCGGATCAAACTAAATTTGTAACATCAAAGGGGCAATTTTTTGATACTGGTAGTGGGTTGGTCATCACTGTCATTTGAAGTATTTCAATCTATGCCTTCTTTTGGACCAAAGATGAGGCAGAACTTGGGCAAAGACATCTTTGTTATTCACTTCCAAAAAGAGAGTTCAGCTAGTTTAATTTTATAAATCAAAGAGATATATGAAAATACAATAAGGACATGGCAAGCAATTTGTTCTCTTCTAATTTTAATTTCCTTCTAGAAATACTACTGTTCAAATCAGCCAATCTATTTGATTGACATTTGACTTTACTTTCTCCAGAAAACCTATGAATATTTCTAATTGAAGAGGCCAATGGCCTTTTGTTTAAATGTAGGTCCTGATGACTTTGGGCACGTTAATGAATATTGTGTACTTCATCAAGGATCATCCTGATTGCTGTGGGGACTCCTAGAACCTTATATTCTATATCACTGTCAATGTTTTAGTCAATTTGTGAGTGGTTTTTGTTTTTTTGTTGGGTCTCTGGTCTAACCACAATCCTAATCATGAAACATGCTCTTACTACAGTTTATAACTCAAGAATGTGCTGACTATATTTGAATCATTCATAAGATTTTACCCTCGATCATGCTAGGTGGATCCCTTAATGGACCTGTCATCACCTGTCATAAGCCAGGGTCTGAGACATTCTACAGCAGCACAAAACCATGGGTTAAGGAATGACTTTACTGAGGACAGGAGAAACTGATGAAGCCATAAAGTAGCAGGAGAAGACAAGGTACATCCCCTGCCCACCAATCTGCTGCCATCTTCCCACCATCCCAGGATGCTTTGCTGGGACTGTTATGTTCCTGTCCTTCCCCATTCTCATTCACCTTTCTTGTGGTACAAGTACGAGTGCAGCTTTGTCACTGGGGGATAAACAGAGATCTGGGTGCCAAACAATATTTGAGTGACAGCTGTTTACAGGTGTGATCTAGGGAATCAGCTGCCCAGTGCCTGCTCACCTTGGGACCCATAGGAAACTGTGGCCCTCTTCAGAAAAGAAGCCACTGTACCTGTGGGAAACTGAGCTTTGGAGCAGCTCCTCGTACAGGCAGAACCCTGCCCCCGAAATCATCCTGGCTAGGTCATTATAAGCAGAGCCAAATGGGCACCAGGATCACTTTCTGACACTTCTGATCATTGCATCTCACACTGCCAGCCCTACAATTGAAAATGCCACAAGACATTCATCAACAGTCCTTTCAGCCAGCCAAAAAAGTGTGTATTTATGCCTCATACAATCCTTAATTATATTCCCACAGCCCTATCCTCAATTCATGCCTTCCCTCGTCATTCCTTACTTAGAATGTTCCAATAGCCTCACAACCAATCTTTGCGTCTATATTTCCTTTCCTATATTACCTGCTAAATGTTCTTTCTGTAGCCTAAATATCCATTATGACTTTCCTCTCCAAGGATACTAATGGTATCCATCCATCCCTGAATGTTCTTGGCACATTACATCCATCCACTAATGTAGAACGCCCAGCCCCCTGACCAGTCTAGCTCCCTGAGAATGTGGAATCCCCAGAAGGTCTCTTCCATATCTTCCATTCCCTCAGCCCCAGCCTGGTGCTACTTCTCTGCTAGAGCTGCTGGTGCCTGATGTTGCTCTGTCTTGCTCATTAGGGTGCCATCATTTCTCCTGCTGCTCTGTTAGATGTCGTCTTTCTCTGCAGGCAGAAACCTTGAACCCCCTTGTGAGCACCACTTTCTGCAGAGGTTTGCAGCACAGAAAGGAAAACTGACTTTGTCCCCTGTGGGCCTTCTTCTCTTAGATGCGTCACCAGTGTGTTACAGAGTGTGTTGAAACAGCTCATTCTCTCATTGGGAACTTGACCTTTATCTAGTTGTCTGCAATAGAAGCAAATTCTAGTATGAGCTACAAAGTTGATGCTGCACTCAGATTCCTCCATCTTCTCAGCTAAGGAGTGGCCATTGTGTCAGGCTTATTGTGCCCAGTTCAGACACTTCATGGGGTGAGTTCTGTCTGAAGGTACTCCTTATCAACACTCCTTCTTCCCATCATACCCGCACATACACAGACACACACACTTCTAATAGAGTACTCCACATATTTTGCATTTATGTCCCCAGATGATTTGGAACTCTCAGCAATGCCCAGGCCTAACTTAGGTATTCATTACATTTTGAAAAGTTGGATTGCGTAACCTTCATATTTTAAAGACTTCCCATTAAATACAGCATTGCAGAGCTCCTAGAGTGACCCCTATGATCCAACACAAAATTCTCTCTCTCTCTCTCTTTTTTTTGGTGAGGAAGATTGGTCCTGAGCTAACATTTGTTGCTGATCTTCCTCTTTTTTTTTGTTGTTTTCTTAATTTTTCTCCCCAAAGCCCAGCACATGGTTGTATATCCTAGTTGTAGGTCATTCTAGTTCTTCTATATGGGATGCTGCCTCAGCATGGACAGACAAGCAGTGCTAGGTCTATGCCCGGGATCTGAACCAGTGAACTCCGGGGCTGCCGAAGCAGAGTGGATGGACTTAACCACTTGGCCACGGGGCCGGCCCCCAAAATGTTCTTTTTGCCTCAATTTCTGCCACTCGTAAGCACCCCATCCTCTAGATCACAGTCTAATGTGCGGCTTTTTCAACATATACAGATCTCACACCTCCAAGCCTCTACAAGGATTGTCCCCTTTCTTGGAGCAAATTGCCCTCGATCTGTCTATTTGACAAATGCCCACTCAACCATCGAGGTGCAGTTCAAAAGTCACCTCTGTGTGAAGCGTTTTTTGATGACTATAGTGGTTGCTTCCTCCTCTGCTCCCCTGGGCACTCGCCCACACTGGAGAGCTTGCTACTTGTATGGTAATTACCCGTGAGCACAATCTTTCTCTCACATTAAACTGTACTTCCCTGCCAGACTGGATGACCTTGACTTCCTCAATTTTATGTCTCAATTGAGTGCATAGAAAATTAGCAGGTGCTCAATGTTTACTAAATGATGACAAAGTGTGAGAAGAACACCACTAAGGATTATATACACATCCTTAGTTACAAAACAGACCTACCTTATCATCAAGAATTAACTTCCCACCAAATTTGCTGCTTCTCTAGTGGACTGTTTGTTCTCTTTCTGTCACTGGCTGAAGTACTGCAGAGCCAACAGGTAGCTTGATAGCTCTGCTCCAGCAATTGAAAGGATAGTCCATCTAGTTGTGAGTGTAAGCAGATAATAAACATGGCAGGATTCTGAGGCATGGAGAAAAAGCCAAAGGTTGGCTTTGATGTTAATGCCATTGAGTGGATTCTAACTCCTGGCAACCCTGTGTACAGCAGAGAGGAAACCTGCCTGATTTTCTGCGCCAGCCACTCGTCCTCCTGTGCTGTATGAGACAATGCTCTGCTGCTATTCATTGGGTTTTAGTGGCCAGTTTTTTCTGAAGTGGGTGGCCAGGTCCTTCTTCCTAGAATGTCTTAGTATGGAAGCTCCACTGAAACCTGTCCATCATGGGTGACTCTGCTGGTGTTTGAAATACCAGTGGCACAGCTTTCAGCATCTCAGCAACACGCAACTGCCATAGTATGACAACTGACAGATGGGTGGTGGTGTTCCCTGACCAGAAAGGAACCCAGACTGTGGCAGTGAAAGCCCCTAATCTTAACCACTAGACTACCAGGGCTGGCTAAAGGTTGGCTTAGAAGGAAGAAAATGGAAATAAAAAATGAATGAAGGAGAGTTTGAGAAGAAGAAAGAACTAGAAGAATTCACAGTTTGGAGATACAGGAAGTGAGAGGAGTGGATGAGCTGGATGTGGAAGAGCTGGGGGCCACAGGAAGCGTGTGCTGAGTGGTGGAAGTCGAGACGCTCTATGAACGTCCTGTTCCCTCTCGGTCTGAAGGAGGCAGGGTGGCATGGGGCCCAGCTCATTCAGCAATGAATTAGCCACAAGAAGGCCAAGAAGGGTGGTATTTTATTACTATTAACAAAACATCACGAAACAGATGCCTCATTAATTTGAATTCTAATATAAAATTTGTGGTATTTTAAGGGGATGTGATACAATGTAGCTTTATGCTCTGCAGAATTTACTATGCAAATTTGTAGTATAAATAATTAATCTCCTTAAAAAAATCAACTGCTTTCAAGTACCCTCAAGTACTTTAGAAGCACTGATTACATAAAGACAATGATTAATTTTCTTCTTCAACAAATGACCAAGTATGTTCTCTATAAACATCTATTAGACTACAGTTGGTTAACGTATTTTAAATTATAAATGTATCTGTAAGTAATAGGACTGTGTTTCTTGAAAGACATCCAAATTTTTCTCCAATACAGAATGAGGATCTACTCAGATAACACCCATTGGTAGGTTTAGCCCTTTCATTGTTTTAATATATATACTGAACACCTGCTCAATTCCAGGACTTGTGCTTACCAGCTGGGGCTGCAGGAGAACCAAGCTCAAATCTATTTGCAAGTTGCTAAAAGTTTAGTTGGGTGTTTTAATATGTGCAAAAATATCTACAATACAAAAGCCGAAAACCTAAAGGTTCCACAATGAGAGGTATGCATGAGTTCTTTGGGAGTTCAGAGGAGGCGAAGGTTGTATTAATTAATTCATTTCATTTGTTTGTTCTCTTAATTCTAGGATTTTTAATTTCAGGGGCTATGTATTAAAAGTGTACGATATTTTCTACCCTTAAGGAATTTATAGACTGGAGCAGGGTTGAGTAGAAGAGACTGAGAGCATGTGACAGAGACAGACTGATAATTAGAGCAGAAAGTGGATGACCCACTGCCTGAGCTGGGTGCTCCAGTCTCTTCAGCAGCAACAAGCTGTGTCTTGAGGGATAGATAGGAGTTTATGAGACAATGAAGAAAAAGTCTCTTCCACTTTCCCCACCCCCTGCAAGGAACAAGAACCTAGTGAAAGTAAATAGCATAGAAGATTCTAGAAAAGCTTAGTAGTTGGCAAGACTAAATAACAGGAAAATGAGTAGAATGGTGATTTGACAAGCAAAGCTGGAAGGAGATCAGGAAATTGCTTGATTGTCATGATAAGGAGTGTATGGTTTGTTTTGGATTGTTATTTAATCTTATCTACGAGAATAAGATCTGAGGGGGTCCTGGGCTCCTGCCCAGCTACCCCGCAGTGACAGAACTGTCTGTACCCAGCAAGCCTTGAGCACAGGTCGTTTATCACCACACTTGCTGAAGTAACCACTCACACACCTGCCGTTAACTTTGGGGTTATGACAACAGCTGAAAGCCATGGAGGGGCACCTCTTCGTAGCTTTAACCGCTTTGATAGACTGAATTAAATATTCACAGAATCCAGAGAACCATTCTTTCCTACATTTCTCTCCACTCATTCATGTGTTACTCTTTTTTGCCTTCTTTCACTGGTGTAACCCCGAATGTGGGCTGGGAAGGACTCTCAATGTCAGAATCACCTACCTCCTCCTCGGGGAAATCCATTTCCCCGCCTGCATTTAGACTCACAACACCACGGGCCTTGTGCACCTTCGTGGGGACCTTTGTGGCTCATAAAAGTCATGTTTATTTGGCAACACATGGTGATTCGTGCCCTCTGGAAGTTTACAATCTGAAAGAAGAAATGCTGATATGAGTGAGAATAAAGAGAGCACCTGAAGGAAGCAGTGGGACAATTGTTTCATTAGAATAGGGAGAAGGAAAAAGGGGGAATGAGGTGTGGGGCTAAAGCACAGAGGGGACACGTGGCAGACCTGCCACCAAATAAGTGGATTTGGAGGGAACAAGGGAAGAAGCTACAATAGGAATGAGGATGGACGTGTGGAAGACCAATGAGGTTGCTTTATCCTTTTGCTTGTTTCTGCCTTAATCACATCCTGCATTTTGTTCCTGCTTCCTTTCTCATTACTTATATTGTCATCAACCAATATTTCCTTTTCAAAATAATGTTCCTTGTAAAAGTTTGCAACACAGACATTGTTTGCTCTTTTGGGCAATCCTGTACTAGCAAAGTCTATTTGATTTGTATTGAGTGTCATAGGTGCTGGGTGTCATAGGTGCTGGCTTCCAATATTTTCCCTGCAAATGACTTTATAAACAGTCACCAACTGATGTAGCTCTGTATTTCTGTAGATGACATTGTTGTTGGGATGTTTTATTAAAAAAAAAAACATTTGAGCAGATTCTTGGCTGCCTTCTAAACACTTCCATTTTACAGATGTATTTAGTTTCTTGGATTTATTTTGCTTATTAATTTTGGAGACATAAAGCAATGTATTAGATATTATTGCTATAATCCTTCAATGCCCACCGGGTGCTGGGTGATGTGGAACATACTCATAGATAGAACAAAGGCCAAGTCCTTCCTTTATACACTGTCCTGAAACGTGGAAGCATGGGGTCTGCAGCTTTTCTTGTGGCATGTTAATTTTATTCACTTGCTTGTTATTTACCAAGTCTGGAAAGGGTAAGCTATGAAGCTAGTTAAATTCAGGGGAAAAACTGGCAGGATAATTTATTAAATTACTCACTTGTGTTTTGTTTTTTCAGCTGTAGGAATGATGAGTTGCTTTTCTTTGTCATCCCAAGAAGCTTACTATGCCCAGCTTCCTGAGAGCCGTGTGGATGTAAATGTGTCCATCATATGGGCTTGTCATAAACATCATGTTGCATCACTTAATCTCAGTTGAAAATATGCAAGTGAGACAATGGTCTCTATTTGTAGAATGTGTCCATCAGTGCCCACCCAGCACCACTGCTTCCCAAGGCTCAGGAAGCAGAATCTCTTCTACAAACGTGGGGACAGTTTTGCCTGCTGATGCCCTCCAGCACAAGCCTCCTTGAATTTTCCTCTACTCTCCAAACAGCCTAAATGAGGTAATCCCCTGGGTATTTGGCAGCCTCTATTTTTGGCTCTGTAACTGAAACCATCAGTGACCACCTTAGACTTTGGAACCTAGATTCCAAACATGAAGCTTCTTAGAACAGGGGAACATGAAATACCTCTCCTTCATTTGTATAGTAGAAAGGACAGAGCATAAATAGTACAGTGTCCTGACATAAAAAGAAAGGGGAAGTTAGTACGAAAGGAGAAGAAAGTAAGGTTTTACATAAACTATATAATTAACTATATGCATAAACTATAAGACTATATAAATATGAAACTGTATATAAATATTGAACAATGAATATTAAACTAAATCACTGTGGAATTACATGGATGCATCTTACAACTTTAATAAAGATTTTATTAATCAAAGCGTATAAAATACACACTGACTAAATGGCCCAGCACAATGCTATGCACTGTGAAACAACAATGACAACCCTGAAGACGGACCCTGTCTGCACAACTTGTGGAAATAAGACTGACAACTCTGAACATATTAGCCCATAATATATAATAGCATATCAGGGGTGCAAAGTATATTCTACCCCGTGCGTCAGAGTTGCATGGGGAAACTCCAGGAGGTGAGCCTTCTTAATTCATTCAAGAAGGGAAATGATAAAGTGATAATGAAACTGTCATGGGTCGGTGAGAAGATTGGACCGGAATTAACAGATTATTTCCTAATTAAAGTGTGAGGCACTAAGAGCTTTAAATATGGCAGGAGCTTTAAGAATGGAAAGAAAGGATTGAATATATGAAACATTTAAAGAAAAATTGATTGCACTTGTTGACAGCTGTATATAAGAGCTTAAGAAGGGTGATAACAATTAGGAACCCTAGTTAATGACTGGGATAAAATTAGGATCATTTAAACAGACTGGGAAGGGGAGCAACCGGTGGAGAAAAATAATGGGTTCAATTTCAGTTGTGTACAGTTGGTGCAGTTATGAGTCAGGAACTGAAGTTAAGCTGGTCAGATGACATTTTTATGTGCAATGGGACATTTTGAGTATGGAAAAAACTATTTACAGTTACTGAAATTTGCAGTTAATACTGAATTTATTATATTAAAAAGTTTAGATTGTAGTTTTCTTTAACCCATTAAATTAAACTTACAGATATTTTTATTTGTAAATCTAGAAAATCATATAAAATAAATTATTTTCAAGAGATCCTTTGCATAATTTTTGGTAAATTCAAATATACCAAATTGAACAGCATTAACAATTTGTCCTACATACTAGCTTAATTAAATCTCCTTACACATTAAATTGTATGCAAATTTAATACAATTAATTTAATTTTTAAACACTTCACATGTCTAAACTGCAGATTTAGAATCCTAATAAGCAAACACTTCCAAATGTGTAAATTCCTATAAATCTAATAAAGTTTATATATATATATAAATTCAAGCCCTTCATACATACATATCAACAATTTTAACAGACAATAAATTTTATTTTAACTTTCAACTTTAAATCACAAGTCTAAAGTTATTTTTACATTTGAAACTGTATTTCAAGGTTCATCTGTAAGATTTTCTAACATTGCTAAATTTTCTCACACATTAAAGCGTTAAAAAAAATCAAATATAGAAATTATCTTGACCTTAACACTTAACTACTACTACTGTGCATTTAATTTATTTCATTTGAATATTTAATTCTAAACTTCTCATGGGTAAAAAACTAGCTACTCACTAAGAGAATAATTTGACCCATGTGAATGATGTAGGGTTGGTTGTTAACCAGTGATGTTGGAACAGGACAGAGGTCCTGAAAGTCATGTGTTTTCACGATGACTCCACTTGTGCCACAGATGGGCACACTGTGTACTTTTTATAGTCAGTATGACTATGGGGACTCGGATTCCTTCCTCTTCAGCTCAGCTGGTTTCTCCTATATTCAGATTCCCCCTTCATACATCTGCATTCCCACAAAGGTTGCAGCAAACATCCTTCACTGCTAGATTGGATTCTGCTGGTCTTTAGCTTTCAGGACACTTAAAGGACATTTAACATTTCTCTTTGTAGAAGGAAGCCTTGCAGTCCTTGCACAATGACAGTTAACTGCCTCGTAAACTTTTTTAAATACTCCGAATTCTCTATTCTTTCCTTATTTTTCCATATCTTTTCTGTCTGTTTGGCTCCAACTGTAAGTATTTGAATGTGATCCGTTGAGTTGTGCATACCTGACATACCACCATCTGACTCAGCAGTCATCCCAATGCAGTCATTCTACAAACAAATCTAGAGAGATTTGGGGTAGATGAAGCTTTTATCCATAGAAATGAGTGTATGTACTATTGGTGGGAAGGTAAATTGGTACAGTTGTAACTATGGGAAACACTATAGAGGTTCCTCAAAAAAATTAAAAATAGACTTACCATAGGATCCAGCACTTCCTCTTTTGGGTATAAACCTGAAGGAAACAAAATCACTATCTGAAGAGAGATGTGCATCCTCATGTTCATTGCAGCATTATTTACAGTAACCAAGACATGGAAACAACCTAAGTGTCCATCCATGGATGAATGGATAAAGAAAATGTGTTTTACACACATACACATTCTTCAGGTATAAAAAAGAAGGAAATCCTGCCATTCGTGACAACGTGGATGTATCTTGAGGGCATTATGCTAAGTGAGATAAGTCAGACAGAGAAAGACAAATACTGTATGATCTCATTTATATGTGGAGTCTAAAAAACTGAACTTATAGAAACACATTAGATTTGTGGTTGCCGGATGTGATAGGTGGGGGAATTGGGTGAAGGTAGTTGAAAGGTACAAGCTTGCAGTTATAAGATACATAAATTCTAGGGATGTAATGTACAACATGATGACTATAGATAACAATACTTTATTGTATATTTCAAAGTTGCTAGAAGAGTAGGTCTTAAAAATTCTCACCACAAGGAAAAAAGTTTATAACTATGTGAGATGATGAATGTTAACTAAACTTATCGTGGTAATCATTATATTGTACCCCTTAAACTTATACAATGTTATGTGTCAATTATATCTCAATGAAACTGGGAAAAAAGAGAAAGAAATGAGTGTATGGTGGAAATGAGCAGAACAAATGATAGAGCCTTAAGTATTACCGAAGTTTAGCAGTCAAGAGAAGGAGAGGGCAAAAGAAACAGAAAGAATAGTTAGAAATATGGGAGAAGGTCCAGGATCTCATGGAGCCATGAAAGCCAAGCAGGGAAAGAGCTTCAAGAAATGGAGGATAATGGATAGTTTTTAAGAACTAAGAGGTCATGTGAGATTAGCAATCAGTAAAAGTCTTCAGAATTGACTGGAAGGAACCTAGCTGAGAACTGGTCTTGATTCAAGTCATGTTCCTGATATTACTGCCAAATTACTTCCTCAAAAACTAAATGATAAAAGTGATTGAAAGTTGACCCCTTGAAGACATTCTAAAGTAACTGATGGATATTGTTCAAGGCTGAAGGGTGGTCATAATTGCCTTTAAGTACGTGAATAAGAATGACAGGTTGTTAACTATGTTTTGCAAAGTGCTTGATGAAAGCAAATGTGGAAAGCACTCACATAACAAGAAATAGCCATTAAACATAAAAAAGAACATCATGGGAGGTGTTGGAGGATCTGGCCTGAGATATCTTCAGAAAGATCATAGGAAATTATTGTAAATGTAGGCATGTGTACGTATATATGATCTGTTCAGGAAAGCAGACAAGTTAAATGATATCTAGGTTCTTTTAAAAAGCTTTGTTATGAATTCTCACTCATAAAGGAATTGAATAATGTATCTGAAATGCTGACCCGAATTCCTATAACATAAAGAGTACTCAAATAATATTAGTCATCTTGTCACCAGCTCTAGATATTCATGCATTGATTCCAAAATTATGTGCATCCACTGTCCTAGGTACTACAGATGAATCACTGAATAAGACATACCTACACTCCTTATATCATAGTGGACAAGACGTATTGAAAAGACAAACATATGAATAAAATAATTACAATTTGTTAGTTGTTATGAAGAAACCAAATAAGAGCCAGAGGTGCAGAAAACCTGGAAGGGGAGTGGGGGCGGTTACTTCAGAAAGATCTTTAAGAATGCCTTTAAGAGTGATATGATCTGATTTTTGGTGTTATGTAAAAACACCTTGCCTTCTGTACAGTAAATAGATTTGAGAAAGGCAGGATTGGAAGCAAGAAGACTAACAGAAGCTGTTCCAGTGATGAAGGTGAGAGGATGACCACTAGAACGAAGATGGAGAGATTTGAGATAGAGTTTGGAGACAATATTGATAAGACCTGCTGAAATATTGGATATGATAAAGGAGAGAGTTGAGGAAAAGAGATTTATGCCATGGGCAGCTGGGTCCATAAATGGAGATAGGACCCATCCATCAAGAAGTGGATAAGATCTAAGAGGGATGTGGGATGAGTAACTAGGTATTTGAACTCACTAAGATTGAGGTGCCTAGAAGATATTCTAGTTGTGACATCAAAATAGAAGACAGGTGTCCTATCGAGTTGGAAGAATATCTGCATACGGTAGTGAAGCAACTTGCAGTTATTTATAGAACAACGTGTCGACATATGGAAAACTAGATGCAACCTATTTAAGTACCAAGAGTACACAGAGTTAAACTTTCCTGGAATGAATCAGGAAACGTTTCTTATCTTTCTTTCATGCCCTAGGGCAGTATAGCTAGTTGCTTCTTTGAGCGAATATACAAAGTTTGAACATGTAGCCAGAGCTCTCCTTATTGCCATGACAAGGCTAGCTGATTTGTGATAATTTCAAGTTGCTCTTGGTAAATGACCATGATCGATAGTGTTTTCATCCAGGGGAGAAAAAAATCCACTCTTGGCTTGTGTTGAATTTTAATGTGCTGAGCCCAGCATGAATTTGTAACTTCAGTCCAACTAGATTTTTCTTTCTGGGACAAATAAGCTTACATATTAAAAGTTTTATTTAACATTTGGCTTCACCTTCAGTCATTAGACAGAAAAATTAAGTAAGGCTCCAAGTCTGAATTGTAACTTTGATAAAGCCAGTTACTGGGAATAAAAGATTAGAGGTACTGAATTTGTTCTAGCTAGAGAGGCTCATTATGTTTTCATTTTCTCAAAGGCTTTCAAGTCTTTTCCTCGAACAAAATCAACCAGCCATGCACTTTGAGTACCTTTTGCAGGACTTTTTATGAGTAGGGGTTTTTTTTAAGGTCCATTAAGCCAACATTGTACTTTCATATCTGTATTTTAAGTTGTGCTTCCCTTTTCATTTTTCATGCACAATTTGGTAGGTGAACACAAATTATTCAAATGCTGTTTCCACCTGAAATCCTAATAGCGAAAACTGGTTGGAGCTAAAAGGAGTTCTGTGAATTAATAGTAAGCATGGGAGGAGATGATAAAGTAGATCTAAGCTGCCACTGATCTCTTCTAAATATGCATACGAAGCTAGGGAAAAGGAAACATAATATTCTTGTTGTACATGTAAAAGTTTGGATATTTTAGGTCATGTCTAACTTGTGTTCTAAAGGTCCTTTTGGTACCTTAAGTAATTACCAAACCTGGATCATTCTCATGACATTCCAGAAAGGTAGGCACTGTCCTCACTTTACAGATTAAAATATTGAAATGTAGAAAGATTAAGTAGTCTGCCAAGAAAATGGGCGGAGCAGGATGTAAAGCCAGATCTTCGTTCCTCTATAGCTTTTTCGACTACTCTATATCACCGTATAGGGAGGTTAGGTACTAGAACCAGCCCGTAGAATTGGATATAACCCATGGGGAGAATGAAGAATAGTACTATTCTTTGGAAAACCAAGCATTATTTCTGGGTTTGGGATTTCCTTGTGGGAGTGGGAGCTGGAATTTCCCTGTTCCTAGCCCCTGTTGGTGACCCCGGCAGCCAAGGACAGCACCTCCACTGGGACTGAAGGTAAGGGAGGGAGGTGGCTGCTCAGGTAGAAGGCACCTGTTGATTTCCAGTGCAACCCTTCTTAGAAGTTACTGAAGAAAGCATTCCAGCAAAATGAGGGATAAAATCCAGAAAGAGGACATGAGTTCCAGGAAATAAGGAATAATGCCCTTGGGCCATTCATGAACCCAGGGACTTATGAGGTCAATCCTTGGTAGCAGCGTCTACTGTTGCTTTGTGCCTAAGCTCCTTGGCCTATTAAGAGGTGGGCAACTCCACTTATGGTTCTTCTCCCTTTCTGCCAAACCCAGGTGAGGAGAATCAGCACAAAGGTTCCCTAAGCAACAGTACTTGATGTGGTTTCTTGGTGTCACCTAGACAGCCAACTCTTGCTGAGGTCTTGCTGCCCCCAGTACTGTGTTTGACAAGGCTGGGGTCTTGGCGACTCAGAAAATCTGTGACTCAAGTCTCCTTCCTAGGTGTCATTTCTGGTTAGTCCCAACCTCTATACCCCTCTTACATTATGCAGCTTCAGTTCTTCATGGTCCTGGCCCCAAGTTGCAAACTGGTGGTGTTAGACCAACTCTGAGCAGCAAACATGTGCCACCTATGCCTTGTATTTAAAAATTTTAAAAGCCATAAATATGTTAAAATTGGGAGAGTTAACTAAAACATTGGATTTCTTCTCTTAAAAACATAGAAAACCTGGCAATATTGGGCCCATAGACCTCAGTGGCAACAGCTAGCTCAAGATGAATTGTGTCAGCTACCCTCAGGTGGGGCAGACACTTCCCAGTGACCCCTGCCTTTCCCACTCCCTATTGTCTCTTACCCCAAGGGCTTTCCTCATTTGTTTCAGGCCAGGCCCCTATTGGCATTTGTTTGCAACCTCTACCTAGACTTTCAAACCACAAAGCCCAATTTATTTCCTTGCTCCTGCTGGGTAAAGAGAGTCCCAGTTTGGTATAGAAAGTCCTAGGTTACTGTTGAAAAGGGTGAGAGAGGGGCCAGCCCCATGGCTGAGTGGTTGAGTTTGTGAGCTCTGCTTCAGTGGCCCAGGCTTTCACTGGTTCAGATCCTGGGCCCAGACATGGCACTGCTGGTCAGGCCATGCTGGGGTGGCATCCCACGTATCACTACTAGGATATAAAACTATATACTGGGGGGCTTTGAAGATTGGCAACAGATGTTAGGTCAGATGCCAATCTTAGAAAAGAAAAGAAAAGGGTGAGAGAAAAGGGAAAAACACCCAAGTTAATTTTTCACTCATCCTGCCATCTACAACAGAAGAAACCTTACTTAGAAAAGATGGAACACTTGCCTCTGGACACATGGTTCAAATGAAGATTTGAATTCAGAACTTTCTGCCTCCAAAGTCTAAATCTTTTCCATTGCACAATGAAAAGGAACATTATGAAATAAAGCAGAAGGTAACATTTTTCCCAATAAGGAGAGTTTATCGATTCTATCCCCAAATATTTAATTTCACCCACAAAAAGAGAAATTCAAATCATCACTTGCCAAAAGATTGAGCAGATTGTCATTGCTTAATTGTGTTCTATTTAAGTTGTCCCAACCTCTCACTTGACGACCAAATTACAATGTATTGTACAAATATTTTCGTTATTTGTAGCCAAGTGATTACATGCCAGATGACTATGATCTGAAGACAGCTGATATATATGTGTGTGTATATATATAATATGTATGTCATCTATATACAGATAATATATATTATCTATATCTCATACACATGCACATGAACACATGTATATTTCCCATGGTTGATGTTGCTTCCCAAAACAGGTGTCTTCCATTAAAATTATCAATAGCTATAGTATAATATAAATCTCTATAGAAATATATCATTAGAGATTTTACTCATAAAATACTAATGCAAAGATTTATAGGCTTTTCTATTCTTAGGTTTGGTTTTATGGCCAAATTATAAAAGTTTTAAGATTTTTTAGTCTTTCTAGTTTTACTTGATAATGACACAAACCTGCTATTGGTTAAGATAAGGCATAAAACAGAAACTAAAATGTTTTTATAATATTTAAAAAAAATTATATCCCCAGAATTGTATTTTGCCAGTCCTCTTAATCATATAATCAAATAGCATATTAAAATGCCTCCTTAGGCAAGGTGCTGTGAGGGGCATCATAAAAACCAAGTTAAATAGACATTCCCTTAGGGCATACATTTTAGAAGCATCAGTGAATTGATGCAGATACACAGAATATCAAGAATTGCAGAAGTTGTCTAATCTCATACAAACCCTATGGTATATGTTGAGCGGGGGAGGTGATCATTATTTTTGGAATATAGATGAAAGATTTCCTCCAGAAAGAGATATTCAGAATTAACAAACCAACATATGTGACCTGAAAGTAAAGCTGTAACAAACTCAACTACATTGAATTCTTGGAAAGCTAGAATTATTTGTGGAGAATCAATATTCTAAGATAAAGTTTACAGCACTAGGATTTTTATTTGAATAGTTTTGTAGATAATTCTTTTAAATATGACTTATATACTTCCCTGTTCTATTAAATAGACTATGGTGTACATAATTTAAAGTTTTCTTTAGCACTCAGGATTGCCATCTGTGATGGTAAATCTTGTTTGTTAACTGTCAAGATATTTGGTCAAAGGTTGTTCTGGGTGTGTCTGTGATGGTGCTTGTGGGTGAAATTAACATTTGAATTGGTAGACTGAGTAAAGCAGATTGCCCTCCCTGATGTGGGTGGGCCTCATCCAATCAGTTGAAGACTTGACTAGAACAAAAAGGCTGAGTAAGAAGGGGCTCCTCTTGCCTGACGGCCTTTAAGCTGGCACATCAGTCTTTTCCTGCCTTCAGACTTGAACTAAAATATTGACACTTCTTGGCTCTCCAGCCTCCTGACTCTTGGAATGGAACTTACACCATTGGCTTCTCTGGTTCTCAGGCCTTAGGACTCAGACTAGAACTACACCATTCAATCTCCTGGGTCCCCAGCTTGCTGACTGCAGATCTTGGGATTTCTCAGTCACCATAATTGTGCAAGCCAATTCTTTATAATAAATCATATATATATGTGTGTCTGTGTGTGTGTGTGTATACACACACACACAGACACACATATATTTACAGCCATGTGTCGCTTAATGAGGGGATACATTCTGAGAAATTCGTCAATAGACTATTTTGTCATTATGCAAACATCACAGAGTGTACTTACACAAACCTAAATGGTATAGCTTACTATTCACCTAGGCTATATGGTATTAATATGGGACCACTGTTGTATATGCAGTCTGTTGTTGACTGAAGTGTCATTATATGGCTTATAACTTTTCTATTATGTGTGTATGTGTGTATCTTCTATTAGTTCTGTTTCTATAGAACCCTAATACACCATCAAAGCATGTATTAGCACCATCTTGAATTCAAGGATGACACTAGGGGTTATTCAAATATGAAACACCACTTACCCCATATTGTGTTGAGTTCTCATGTTGAATGAGTCTGAGTATGTGTTAAGTTTTGTTTATAAATTCACCATTAGTTTTTCAAGAAATCAGCTGTCATATCTACATTTATTACTATTTTCAAATTATCAGACTCAATAAATCTTTCTTCTTAGCCTTATTTTAAGGTTTTGATATGTGGTAGGTCAGGAAATAAGGATTACAGAAAGTCTGAAGGCTTACTTATGAATAACCAGCATAGGATTTTTGACATTGATTTTCACATTGATTTTGGCTTCTAAGGGCTGTAGTTTGTTCTTAGTCTTTGGCTAAATTCTGAAAAGATGGGTTGTTTGGCAAGAGAGTGGCAAATAACTGAGTTCTTAAGTGTATTAGATTATTGAGATATTATAATTAATATTTCCCCAAATCTAAAAATATTAAAGCATAAATGTGCATAAGCAGAAATGAATAAAAGGAAGCTAGTGACCTGAATACAACTTCTTTCAACTTTGCCTCTGATAAATAAGACAGGTAGGATTTGGAGGAAGTCCCAGGTGCATCCGAGACCCGCGAGTTTTCCATAGAAGAGAATAGGTGTAGAGTTTCACAGTCTGCTACACTAGGGGTTGGGTAGCGTTATGGACTGACTGTTTGTGTCCTCTCAAAATTCAGATGTTGAAACCCTAATCCCCAGAGTGTTAGTATTTGGAGGTGGGGACCATTTGGAGGTAATTAGGTCATGAAGGTAGAGCCCTCATGAATGGAATTAGTGCCCTCATAAGAAGAGAAGTGAGAGAAATGATCTCTTTCTCTGCTATGTGAGGATACAGCAAGAAGGCATCTGTCTGCGAACCAGGAAGCAGGCTCTCACCAGGAACCAAATCAGCAGGCACCTTGATCTTGGACTTTCCAGTTTCCAGAAGTGTGAGAAATAAATGATTTGTTTGTTGCTTAAGCCACCCAGTCTGTGGTTTTTGTTATAGAAGCCTAAGCTGACAAAGACAGGTGGGAAAAGGAGAGAGGAGAGAGGAATGAAGTCAGAGTGGCAGGGAGAATGCTCATCTCGCCAAGCGAACCTAGGACAAAGACTTCAATGCCATGACTACTCAGACAGAGGCAAAGGTGTATGGTGTGTGTTGGGGGGTGGGGTCAGGGTGAGGGAGAGGGGAGTGGCACACTCCTTCAGGCTCCAGTGAATCCCTGTGGTTTGTACAGAATCTATACCCCCCGCCCCTGCTTCTTGTATTAGGTGCTTTGAGAGGCTGTCTAATCCCTCTGTTGTCTCTTCTCGGGGCAAAATTTTCCTCATAGTCTGAGTTTCTCCTATTATGTTGTCAAAAAAGGGATTTTTCTCTTCCTTACATAAACCTGGAGGCATCAGAGAACAAAGAGGATTCCTCCTCACCCCTTAACTAGAGAATTCCAGTTTACATCTCATTCTTCAACCATCCTCTGGAATTAAAACTAACGCTGCCCTCCAGTTCTCTCTCTACTGTTCCAGAGATGTCAACAGTTTAGCCTGCACAGGGGCTGAAGTACCCAGAGTTAGCCAAACTGAGTTTGAGGGCACAGTCCTTCAGACTGTTGGGTGTGCCCTAGACTTCTGACGCCACCTACAAGGAGTTAGGGTTTAACTACAAGGTAAGAGGGTACAGTCACCAAGAATGTCCTTACTTCTGACACCAATTGCAAGTTTAAGGGGTGCCCCAAGCCACCCTCGGTTTCAGTAATTCACTGGTACTCACAGAACTCATTGAAAACTGTTATACTCACAGTTAGGTTTATTACAGGAAAATTATATAGACCAAAAGGAAAAGGTGCATAGGGCAGGGTCCAGGAGACCCGCAAATGCAAATATTCTGTGTCCTCAGGATGGGTTACCTTTTCCAGCATTGAAGTGTGACAGTATGCACTGAGTATTGCCAACCTGGAAAACTCTCTGAGCTTGGATCTCCAGAGTTGATAGGGATTTCATTAGGCAGACATGATTGATTGACTGATTGCTCAGGTGGTTGAACTCAGTCTCTAACTGCCCCATGCCAGAGATTGGCTGATATTATGTGGCCCAAGAGGCCTGAATCACCTCGTTAGCATAACCTATCAGGTGTGGTTTGAGGGGTCCATCATGAATAACAAAGACACTCCTTTCACTTGGGAGATCCCAAGACTTGAGAGGTTACCTCCCAGGGACTGAGGGCAAATATGCAGACTATGAGTCACATAGGAAAATTACAGCCCATTTACAGAGATTTGGTTAATTGAGAAAGAAAAGTCAAGATAATTAGACCTGATACCATTTATTAAACAGAACTAATCAAGGAGACAATACATATGCACCTCATTTTGACCCAGAAATCTACTAGGATTCTACCCTGAAGATACCCCCCCCACCAATATGAAAATACATGTGTACAAAATTATTCAATCAAGCATTGTTTGTATCAAAAAATATTGGATACAATTTAGATTCCACAAAATAGGAGAATGTTTGAATAAACAGGAATAAACAGTGGTACATCCACACAATGGAGTACTAAGTAGCTATAAGAAGAATGAGAAAGATCTCTATGGATTCGTATGGAGACATTTGCAAAATATATTAAGTGAACAAAAGCAAAGTATAAAATAGTATCTACCCTTTGTGAAAGAAAGTAAATATAAGGAAATATACATGTATCAATTTCCTTCTGCAAAAGAAATGCAAGAAGGATAAACAGGAAACTAATAAGGTTGGTTACTTATTAGGGGTGGGAACAGGGCAGAAAGAATGAGTGTAAACAGAGTAGGGACCTGCCTGAATCCAGGTTTCTCTGACTATACCTTTTTGCATGACTCTGACTCGTAGGATCATGGTAATATTTCACATTCTCCAAAAGACAAATAAATAATTAAAATCAACCAAGATGTAGGGGAAACCAAACTGGAATACAAATAGCAACAGATGAAACTAACTATATATATAAGTTTTTTTGTTTGAAGAAGATTGGTCCCGAGCTAACATCTGTTGCCAATCTTCCTCTTTTTTTTTTCCTCCCCAAAGCCTCAGCATATGGTTGTATATCCTGGTTGTGAGTTATTCTAGTTCTTTGTGGAATGCCACCACAGCATGGCTTGATAAGCGGTAATAGGTCCACACCCAGGATCCAAACCAGGGAACCCCAGGCCACCGAAGTGGAATGTGTGAACTTAACTGCTCCACCACCAGCCAGCCCTCAAACTAACTATATTACTGATAAGCATACTGAAAGGGGTGGAGAGAAAAAGAACTAACTTAACTAACTTTGGAAGACATTAATTATGATGTGTACTATTAGATTAAAGACACACAAAATTGTGTCATTCTCAAGTGAGTAAACTTGTTTTATGTATGGGAATGGAGTAGCTATTCTGACACTTTATCTGTATACTAAGATTGAGCAAATAAATAAGTATATTGTCAGTAATTAGGGCCAGATTGCTCGCTGTTAGAGAGAAGAGCTACCCATAAAGGAAGGGAGAAAACTAGACTGAACTTTTTAGAGTTGGATTAGAATTGAGGCTATTAACATGAAGTTGTGCTGTTTAATATATATACAGACAGTCATCAAAATTAAGTATAGTTGTGTGTGTTTACATGGGTTAAAATGCATGCATATATTTGTATCTCTGGTAGCTGAGAGGGCCTACAAACAGTGGTAAACTAGTACCAATGAGTACATCTTGTACCTATATCTTGGTTTCTAATTCCATTTCCACTACAAAGGAACCAGGGATACATGGATAAATAGTTGACTCCAGGGCTGGGACAGAGAAAATACCACCTTGAACCTCAAATATCTTATGGTTCCAGAGAGTGATGTAGTACTCAAAATACAGAAGAAATGATGGAAAGAGAAAATCACTATTAGATAAACACCACAATGATAATCATTGCAGGGAAGAATCATTGAGAGAGATTAAAATTAGTGGGTGAAATTATGAGGAATAGTATGAATCTTCCCATAAGATACTTATTAACCCCACAGGGAAAAATAGTAACTTTATAATGGAGAAACATGGAAGACAACTTGTTAACCAAGTGATCAAAATTAACGTTATAATATTAAGATCCATCAACATCATGTACCTCCTGATCTCATGCATTACTTCTGTGGTATCCTTGCCAAATACGCATAACCTCGGTCAAATCATCAGACAATATCAGGCAAACCCACACTGAGGCATGTTCTACAAAATAACTCACCAGTACTCTTCAAAAGTGTTAAGGTCATGAATGACAAAGACTGAAGAACTGTCACAGATTGGAGGAGTCTAAGGAAACATGACAATTAAAATCAATGTGAGTTTCTAGATTGGTTCATGGACCATAAAAAATAATAATAGTGGGGAAACTGCTGAAATTTGAATATGATCTATAACTTAGTTAATGGCATCAATGTTAATCTCCTGGTTTTGATAAAAGCGCTTGCTATATAAGATGTTAACACTAAGGGTTGCTGAGAGAAGAGTAAATAGAACTCTAGATCTATGCCGTTTTTCATAAGTCTAATATTATGTCAAAATAAAAAGCTTAAAAAACGTAATGAGAACTCTCCAGGAGAGAGTTTGAAACTTAAAGAATTATTTTCAGAATTTAATAATTTAATACAGTGACTTAAAATAAGAATGTGTACAATGAGCACCACATTAGTGTTCTGGAAGATTAAATGGAGGTTGTATCTCAAAACACAGACAAAAATACAGAGGAATGAAAATCCTGAGTGGACAAATAAATGATTTGAAAGACAAACCTAGGATACAAAACATGTAAATAATTAGTATTCTAGAAAAAGGAAAAATAATGGAGTATAAATAATAAAAAATAAATAATAGAGTAAAAATACTCTGAGCTAAAGAAAGACTAGAACCTTTAAACTTAACTGTCAAATCTGTAAAAGAATTAATGGGGAAAAAAAATCCATACATCTAAAAATATCCTAAAATTCTGAAAATTTCTGAACTCCAAGAACATGGAGAAAATCTTGAAAGCTTCCAGGTCAGGGGGCCAAAGATTATTTTCATTGGACAGGAAATCAGACCAGCATCTAAATTCTCAATAGCAAGGTTAGAAGCTAGAATTTAATGAAATAACATATGTAGGCTACTCAGAGGAAATGACCCCATTCCAAGAACTGTATACTCAGAATATACTAAGACATTATTCACCTGACAATAAAAGGACATCTCAGGCATGTAAGCATTCTGAGAGTATGCCCCACTAAATGGAAATTAAATCAGAACATCATTGAGGTAGGGAATGATGAAGAATCCAAGAAATTGTGGTAAGAACTGAATCATATTCATATATATATATATATATACACACACACACACATACCCATATATCAAAATTCCCTGGAGGAGTGATGAGAATGTGAATAGGAATTGCATTATGCATGAGTTTTAAGCTTCTCTAATCAAAATCCTATTACGCAGGAAGATGTTGGTGAGCAAATGAAGTCAGAGGAGAAAAAAAATAAGCCTAAAATACATTAAATTAAGGATTATAAAATTCCTCACAAATATTTAAAAACATCAAATTTGCAATGATTATAGTTTTGAAAGGCCTATTTAGTTACTATTAGCTGCTGGAGATATTGCATGTGGCCTTATTATTTTCAGTTCTCTGAACTATCAGTTTTACCTCATATCTTATTTTCTTGAAAATTTTTTTGATTTGATTTCTGTATTTTTGTTTATTTCCTGAAAAACTAATGGGATGTATTTTTGCCCATTGTTCTCCTTTAGCATGGATTATACAAAAAAATAATCTTTTATACTTGACACCCACATAAAATAAATGCATAAAATTTTTAACGCTGTAGAAAACTTCTATTGCCACAATGATGACCGCCACCACCTCCATCTTCCCCTCAACCGGTGATAAATGAAGTAGTTCCAGAAAGTTAAGTGGAATTAGCTTTTTATAGCAAAGTTTAGGAAATTATTATTTTAGCTCACCTCATGGCCAAAAGGCCACTTACTTTTAAAAGGTAAGTAGCTACCTCATTGGTAAAACTGGGCCTAATTTATAGTTCATGTCTAGTTTTGCTCTTACCTGTATAAAAATCTGATAGCTAGAATCTGATTCTGGCATAGTTCTTGCTCATATGCTTACAACCATTTCTGTTTTAGGAAAAAAAAAAAAACTTCAGTAGAGGCCTAATTAACTTTGTGATGGCAATTAGATCCAGACTTTAGGGGTGACCAACGCAGAATATTCAGTAACCTTGATTAAAGACCACAGTAAAGATCTATTTCCATAAAGCAGAACAAAACCAAGCAAAAAATTAAGTTCACATGTATGAGTTCAGTAATTTACTTAATAAATCAGTAAATAAATAAACTAGACTTTGGTTGTTGGATGTTTGTGCAGCCTCTAGGTTTTTCTTTTTTCCTAAAGCAACTACTTTTTGTTTATGAATCTAACTTTAATTCAACATTAATTCAACAAACACTTATGGGACACCTCCCATGTACCTAATGCCAGTGGAGATGAGGAATCGGTGATTACAATGCTGGGAAGAACAGAACGGGGCGTGTAAGGGATCAGGAAAGGGCTCAGAGTAGGTTCACGTGCCTGAGCTTCATGGTTTTTTTTTTCTTTCTTCCTTTTTATTTCAAAAATTCATTTATTGTATAAGATTCACCCAGCAAGCAACACTTAAAAGCTGCCCTTCGTGCCCACAGCCGCATCCGCTCCTCAGCACTTACAACTACCATCCTAATGGTCTCCTTCCTATGAATTTACATAGAGATAGAAGCATATAATTTCTTATACGTGGATCATATTGTATGAATTTTTCTGTCACTTAGATTTGTTTAGTGATAAGCATTGGTGATCATTCCATTTCTCTACAGATAGATCTTATTCATCCTTTTAAAAAACTGTAGTAGGATGCATTTGTTTGGCATTCATTTTATTCTGTTTTGTTTTTCTTTTTTTTTTGGTATAAGGCATCATGCTACAGTGAACATCACTGTAAATATGTCTTTGTGCATATGTGCAAATATTTTTGAAAAATAGATTCCAATTAGTGGACTTGCTAAGTGAAAAGTTGTAGATTTAACATTTTGATGGGTTGGCCAAATTGGTTTTCAAATAGGCTTTACCTACTTATACTCCTATCTATGGTGTATGAGAGAGCTAGTTTTTTGTATCCTCATCAATATATTATATAGTATCATCATTCAGTGTAATAGAAAAAAATTTTTATTTCCATTTGCATTTTCTTGACTATTCAGAGGTCTTTTTTTTGCTTTCTTTGACCATTTGGATTTCATCTTCTTTGAATTGCTTATTTGTATCCTTTTATTATTTCTCCATCCAGTTTGTCTTTTTTTTCTTTTTCTCATCAATTTCTCAGAATTTTTAAAAAACATATTCTTGATGTTAATTCTTTGTTAAATATGGCACTTGTCTTTTTGTTTTTGGTCCCTGTGGATGTTTTATAACGCTATAAGATCAAATCAGTTGTCTTTTCCTTTATGGTTGTTGAATTTAGTGACTTGCTAAGGAAAACCTTCTCCATCTTTAGATCATTAAACTGTACCTCCTTTATATTCTTCAATACTTCTACAGTTTTGCTCCTTACATTTAGTGAGTTGTGTTTTTAAGGATTAGTTGAGTCAGCTACATGAAGAAGGCATAGAAAGGCTTTCTAAACTTTTATTTAAGAAATTTTGCTAGTATTTAGAAACTGAATGAGAAAGAAACAAATGTCTTCTCCTTTGAGCTTTTTGGGGACATAATCTGTGTCATATTCATTGCTATCTTCAAATGTAAACTAATGTTTCCTCTTCTTGCTTATTTCTTCTTTTAGTCTGCTGATAACTGGGGTCTCTCTAGTTAGTTATGTGAAAGACTTCATCCTTCTCTCCTTTTTTGATTTCTTCTGAAGACTGTGAAACCAAGATCCTCCTTAATACGGGAGAATGAAGACTGCTTCCTAGGAAAATTCAGAGATTCCTCTCAGAGGGAAAAAAAGAAGAAAGAAAAGAGATCATAAGGGCCTCCGAAGGACTATAAGACTAAGACGTACAAACATAAGATATTTTCTCTGCTACTTGTTAAAGAAAGGGACAAAAGTGAAGTGAAATGCCCTTCCTTTTCCCTGTCCTACGTAAATCCACACGAGACTAACTTCTCCTTCCCTCCCCTCTAACTGGAGATCTAATAACACGAGGTCAGCTCTCAGGTAGGCCAAGGAGGAAAGTAGCACTCCATCAACTATGTCAGATTCTACCACTTGTAGGTAAAGCCCAGTTTTAAGATTGCCTTCTCTCTGTTCTCCATGGCCTTGATCTTGAGATAAGCAAAATACTAAAACTAGAACAGGAAATGTTAGCGTACTTTATCTTGGAATTCTGCTTAATAAACTAAAAAAACCTTTCTGATTAATCTTTTTTCAATGGTTTGGTACACTTCATGTAATTTATCTTCAAGAACAAAGTGTTCTGTTTTCTACATCTTTTTCCATTGTCCATGGGACCACTAAAAAAGTAAGAAAAGAGGTTTTTCACCCTTAGCAATGTGTTTAATAAATTGAAGCAAAAACATGACCTTTGTCTTGGCTAAAAACACAAATAAGAGACTCCACGAGCAAATTAGTTTTTCATGTAAGAATAGGAAATGGTCAGGAATTCTGCGTTCCTCTGATATAATACTCACCTCCAATCCAAGCTCCCCCAGACAACATCTACGAGACAGCTTTGAGCTGCTGGCTCAGCTCTCCTAAGAGGGCCTCTGACTCCCCTGGTCTCTTTTGAAGTGAGTACTGCAGTGAGTCTGATCCTGGGCCTCCAGTCACTTGTCCATATCAAATGAGACCCTGGCCACCTACACGGTGCCTGCCTTGTGCTATGTCTTCTTGACTGCCGAGTCCCTGGAGATGTGTGCTTCAAACAGCCGAACCATGAGCTACAGGCTGGGTGTGAAGTGCAGTCTTGCTGCCAGCCCTCAAAACTGAGAGCATATACTTCCAAAATTGCCACTGGTAACCTCTTAAAAAAGGTTTCAATCTCACCATGCTGTAAGTGTATGTCTGAGCTACTGAAAGGTGATAGAACTAAGAGATTACAGAGAAGATTAATTAAGACTGCAAGTAACCATTACCAGCCATCTTCAGAGAAATGCTTAAGTCCTGGGTGCTTTACACTGTGTGTTAGGATCATTTCATGTGTGAGTTTTAACTGTAGAATTCAGTACAAAATATACCTGATCTATTACTTATATGTCAGTGAGAGAAATCTACATTCTACAATTAAAATAAAAATGCCACAGCTCATTCTTCTAGGATATTCTTTGAATCATGATGCTGTTCAGATTTATAAGCCATATAGATAGAGTCTCAGGGGAAAAGTCTTAAATCCTCAGATGCCTTGAAATGCACAGATAATTGTCTCTTATGCCACCTAGGAAAACTTATTCCTGCTCCTCTCTAATCTTAAAGATCAAATGTGGCCTCATCAATATTCATTTTAAATTGATACTTTCATTTTATCATTCAGTTTTGTTTGGGGATTACTCTCATCAATTTTTAACAACTTTCTTGAGATGTATTCACGTACCACACAATTCACCCATTTAAGGTGTACAAATCAATGATTTTTAACATATTCACAGAGTTATGTGACCATCACCACTAATTTTAACGTATTTTTATCATATCAAAAAGAAATACTATACCTATTAACAGTGACACCCCATTTACTGACCCTCCCCCCATCCCAGCTCAAAACAATAACTTTTTGTTTATAGCTTTGCCTATTCTGGACATTTCCTATAGATGGAATCATACAATATGTGATCTTTTGTAATTAGCCTTCCTTCACATGTGTTCAAGTTTCCTCCATATTATATCATGTATCAAAACTTCATTTCTTTTTACTGATGAGTATTCCTTTGTAAGAATATATCACATTTTATCTATGCTCTCATTAGTTGATGGACATTTGAATTCTTTCCAATCTTTGGCTATTATGAATAATGATGCTATAAACATTCAATGTGCAAGTTTTTGTGTAGATGTAATATTTACATTTCTCTTGAGCATATACCTAGGAGTAGAATTACTGGGTAATATGATAACTTTACTTTTAATATTTTGAAGAATGGCCAAACTGTTTTCCAAAGGAGTTGTGCCATTTACGTTCCCACCAGCCATATATGAGGGTTCCAATTTCACCATATCCTCTCCAACACGTGTTATTATCTGTCTTTTTTATTATAGGCAACCTAGTGGGTGTGAAGCGATATCTAACTGTACTTTTGATTTGCATTTCCCTAGTGGCTAATGATGTTGTGAGTTTGTTTTCATGAGCTTATAGGTCATTTTTATATCTTCTTTGGAGAAATATCTATTTAGAGACTTTGCTGTGGGTTATTTATTGTTTTTATTATCAAGTTGTAAGAGTTCTTTATATACTCTGGATATAAGTCCCTTTTCATATCTATGATTTGCAAATATTTTTTCCCACTCTGTAGATTGTTTTTTTCACTCTCCTGTTAGTATCCTTTGAAGCACAAAAGTTTTAAAATTTGATGAAGTCTAATTTAGCTGATTTTTTTCTTTCATAGCTTATGCTTTTAGTGTCATGTCTAAGGAACTATTGACTAACTCAAGGTCACAGTGACTCACTCATATGGCTTCTTTTAAGAATTTTATAGTTTTTGTTCTTACATTTAGGTCTTTGATCCATTTTGAGTTATTTTTTGTGTATTGTGTAAGGAAGGGGTCCAAGTTCATTTTTTTTTTTTTTTTTTACATTTGGATATCCAGTTTTCCTAACACCATTTGTTGAAAAGACTGTTCTATCCTCATTGAATTATCTTGTCATCCTTGTCAAAAATCACTTAACCATAAATATAAAGGTTTATTTCTGGACTCTCAATTCTGTTCCATTGATCTCTATATCTCTCTCTATTCCATTATACACTATCTTTATTACTGTAGACTTGTAGTAAGTTTTTATTCAGCAAGTGTGAGTCCTTCAACTTTGTTCTTTTTGAAGATTGTTTTGGCTATTCTGGGCTATGTGAATTTCCATATGATAGAATCTATAGGTTATTTTGGGGAGTACTGACATGTTAACAATATTAACTCTTCTGGTTCATGAACATGGGATGTCTTTCCATTTAGGACTTATTTCTTTCAACAGTTTTTAGTTTAAGTATAAGTTTCACATTTTTGTTGATACATTTCTAAATATCTTATTAATTTTTATTGTAATGCACATGGAATTTTTTTAATTTCATTTTTAAATTGCTCATTGCTATTGTAGAGAAATATCGTTGTTTTTTTTTATATTGATCTTGTATCCAGAAATCTACTGAACTTGTTTACTAGTTCTACTAACATTTTAGTGAATTCCTTAGGATTCTCTACATATAAAATCATGTCATCTGTGAATAGAAATAGTTTTATTTCTTCCTTTCCATCTGGATGTCTTTTATTTCTTTTTCTTGTCCATGGAGCTGACTATAACTTCCAGTACAATATTTAATAGAAGCAGAAAGAACGGATATTGTTGTCTTGTTTCCGATTTTAGTAGAGAAGCATTTAGCTTTTCACCAGAAAGTATGATTTTAGCAATGAATTTTTCATAGATGCCTTCTTTTTTGTTTTTTGTGGGGTCTTTTGCTGAGGAAGATTAGCTCAGCTGTGCCAATATCCATCTATTTTATATGTGGGTTGCTGCCATAGCCTGGCTGACAAGTGGTGTAGGTCTGCGCCTGGGATCCAAACCCACGAACTTGGGCCACCAAAACAGAGTGCACAAAACTTAACCATCATGCCATAAGGCTGGCCCTCATAGATGCCTTTTATTGGATTGAGAAAGTATCCTATTCCTAGATTGTTGACTATGTTTATCATGAAAGAGTTTTAAATTTTGTCAAATGTTTTTTTCTGTGTCTCTCAAGATGATTATATGGTTTTTGTCCTTTATTCTGTTGATATGTTGTAGTACACTAACTGATTCTTGGTGTTAAACTAACCTTACATTCCTATATTGATAATTTTTATATGTTGCTGTATTCAGTTTGATTATATTTTGTTTGAGGATTTTTACATCTATATTGATAAATATCAGTCTGTAGTTTTCTTTTGATGTCCTCAAGCTGTGATTTTTTTTTTTCTTCCAGCTCAAGTCTACTATTGAGCCTCTCTAGTGAATTCTTCATTTTGGTTATTGTACTTTTCAACTCTAGAGTTTCCATTTAGTTCTTTTTAATAATTTCTCTTTATTGGGATTCTCTGATGAGTCATTCCCATAATACTATATTTTAAACATTCTTTAAGTATAGTTCAGAGCTGGGCATGTGAACCAAGCTGGTTCAATAGACATGTCAAGAGAGTTGTTTGGAATCTTGGGCAGAGGATGATCTGCTTCCCTCTGAATGATGTGGGTGTGGATATGAAGACTTGAACTGCTACAGCGCATTTTCCTAGCTTAAGGTAAATTAACCTGAGGAGTAAGCCAGTATGTGTGAAGAAGGACAATGACAAGTAGATATTTGAGGAAAGTAGCGGAGCCTTCTTGATATCGTAACCTCTGAATCAAACAACATTGAAGTCTTTCCTAATTATGATATTTTCAGTTATATGAGCCAAGAAATATCCCTTGTTAAGAGAACTTGATTTGTGAATGAAAGTATCTGATAGTTTTAACTAATTAAAACATTCTTGAGAAGGACTCATCCTAGGTAGCAAGGGCAAAACACTGTGTGAAATAGATTTTTCATCATATTTGTCTAGTATATATCTGTTGTGTTTTTCCTGATATGTTATATCTTGTATACCATTCTGTATCATATGGATAATTCTTGCACACTAATTAAAACAGTAGAGAAAAAGTGCTACTAAATTTACAGCTGTAAAATTGCAACAACACTGAATAAAAGTCATTTTTAAGAAAAACCTGGTTTATGAGATGAGGATGAATATGCAAACCTTGAAGGTAATTTAGCATTTAGAGTGTCATTGCTGACAGCATTATGTTCAATTCAACTTAGAAAATCATGGTTCTTTCCTTTTATATGAATGGGCACCAACTCTCTCCTTGCCTTAAGACAAGTATTTGGGGATGGGTATTTACAAACAGTTCCAGAAAGAGACAATAATATAAAGATAGACAAAGAGTAGTAGGTACATTTCCTAAACCTGTTTGGCAAGAGGTGGAAGAGAAAAAGGAAAACATGGAGGGTTGCTAAATAACAGATGGGAATGAAATTCACAGAGATGAGATCAGGAAAAGAGAAAAAAGAACTAACACACGTGTGCCCTAATCCTGCAAGAGATGAGAAAAATAATGATGGGAAAATACACTGGATTTCAGAGGGAAAAGAAACTTCTGAGACCATTTGTAGCCTCATCATGTTTGGGCACCGAGCAGCCACGGAGCTTTTGGGATCACTGAATGGAAGCTTTGACCTCAGTATTTAGGATGGTTTTGTGTATCTTTGGTCCCACTTTTGCTAATTCTTTGAGACACACTGGTTTCTCTCTCCACCTGAGGTGCACAGCCTGGCTTCCTTTCTCTGGTTACCTCACTCTTTGACATAAAGGGGGACACGATGAGAGGACAACTCAGAGCACGCAGGATCCAAGGAGCCAGGCTCGATCCCTGTGGGACTGCAGAGAAGTTCTCTAAGCCACAGGGCAAAGAGCTAGATCCTGTTGTTTCTCCCTTATGACATAAGAAGACAAAACAGTCTTTGTTAGTGCCAATAAGTACTTGTCATTGGCCTTCAGCTTCTACTGTGGATGTTGCCAAAAATAAGAAATGTCCAGGATGCTAGCAAAGCAGGTAGAAAACTGTGTGTGAATACAGCAGGATCTTTATTTTTTTTAAATACTTTTTAATTAGGCTCCTTGGACCTGCATGCATACAACACTGCCATTTCATCCATACTTAAATTAGATCCTCATAAATTATTCTGTTGATCAAATGAAGTCGACAAGAGGACAATAGTTAAGGATCACAGAATCCCAATCAAGCCAGTGAGGAAATGTCCATGAGGTCATTCAAAGCAGTGAGTGGTAATGATAAGCAACTGCTGTCCATTCCTGGACTATTAGTGGAGTACAAACCTATATGAGTCAATAGAGTCAATATGTTATTCTTCTGCTATGGAGGAAAGGTTAGAAGAGTGTTAAACAGAAAGACTCAGAAGACTGTGTTGGAAGTCTGGCTCCTCCTCGCTAGATGCTAGCTATGTGACCTTGGGCAGCCGAGGGACTGAATCTCAGGTATTATCCTTACCTGTAAAATGGAGATAATAATAAAACCTTCCATACCTTCCATAAGGGTTCTTGTGAGATTCAAATAAAATAACACATGAGAAACTGATCTATAAACTAGAATGTGCTGTCCAGTAAGTTTTCTTTAATGACTTTCTAGATTTGGATGTGTGTTTCTAGCTGCCAAGGGATGTTTGTTTATGAAATCCACAGACTATTTTAAAAAGACTTATACAGTCAATAATTTCAACCTGTTTACATATTTAATTATATAACACTTCAATTCTACTAGCAAAACTGGTATAAGGTCTACCTTTTTTTGCTGGCATTGCTGAGACTTTTGTAGATATGCTAATTAGCTGAGAAATAGTAGGAGACAAGGATGAGAGTAGAAAAAATTGGCGAAGTTAATGAATAGCCCCAGTGTGAAAATTAGTCCCTGAATAATTAACAAAACTATCATCAAGAAGCTCATTCAGGTCTTGATACTTTCTCATTATGCAGAAGTATAAAACATACATGTAATAACTATTATTCTAATATTTTCTTCAAATGTAGTCTATTATGAAGTTAGGACAATATGTGGTTTAAGAATAACAGTGTTTTTATGGGCCCTTTAATTGTTATGTTTCAGGAAACATGGAATTATTACTGTGCTAAGAAAACAACTCGGATACCATCCTGAGTCCCGATTTGCATTGACCGCTGAGCAAACTAAATTCAGAGAGGCTGTGTGTGCCTTATCACAACCTCTGTGTTTGGCACCACCAAATACTTTACTCACCTAGGAAAAGAAAAAAGAATGGCTCAGAAAAACATTTACTCTGCAGGTCAAATTTCCCTCAGGCTGCTCAGTGTGGGAAAAAGATGCCCTGGATCCTTGCCTCAACTGCTGTGCCTTTGGAAATAGACCAGAAACATCCAAATTCAAGGGAGTCCTGTTTTTTTAAGGAACAATGAAGAGAGATGGCAAAGACAAATAATTCCTATGAAAAAGAGAATTATAAACAATGGCATAACATAAATCTGAATAAAGTAAGGGATCGGAGTGCAAATAACCTGAAGCTTCTTCCCAAGGCCCTGCGGTCTGGGAAAACTATTCCTCTAAAACCACTATTAAGTGTGTGTGGGGGGGAGGGGGGGTGGTATTATGTGTATGTGAATGTTCATGAGCTTGAAATGCAACAAATCTGGGAAAGCAATGGTTCTAATCTATAAGAAAAAACAGGGAATTTTTACAAAAAGTGATACTGGAAATAAAGGTATTGAATTGATTACATTTGAAATGCATTTTGTGGATGAGTATGACCTCTGGTGTTAAACTAGAGAAATTCCAGCACTTATATATCTTAATGGCAGAAAGAGAAGCAAATGTAATTTCCCAAAATCTTTTCATTGGAGGTTGCAGGCCCTTGTTTTGTGATCTTTCTTCATTCTCTCCCTCTCTTCTTCCCTCATCACTCTCACAAATATGAGTGTCTACTATGTGCAAAGCATTATCCACATGGAAGAATATTGTCTTTGTTGCTTTAACTGCTTAATTTTGTGTGTATCTCTATAAGCCTATATAGGAAAAAAAGCAAAATTATGGTATACGTGTTTGAAAAGTTTACATATAAGCTTAAAATTCATTTGTTAATTTTATAAAGAAAAAAGGAGTGATGAAAATACGAACTTCTTACATGTGCCCCTGTCATAACCCAACAGTATGTGATGCCTCAAATAATAAAGTTATGAGGATTCAGATTAAAAATGAAACAAAGTTGTTGAGGCATCTTGTGGTTTTTCATCATCATACTAATAGAGGATTATCACACCCTCCAAATACAGACATTTAGTAGCAAGATGATTTTTTGAGTGCGTGTGATCAGTTGATTCCTTAACAGAAAGGTGATAAATCTCTGACTGACTTGCCCTCCTTTCTCTCCAATCACAGTGGGTTTCACATTATTATAATATTTCATGAGTTTTCAATATATTGGCTAGGCGGGAGCACTGTTAATCTGAGTTTTGGTATTCTGACAGTTCCTCCTGCTGTGGGCCAAATCTCCATTTCTTTGTTACCTTGTGCATCCCATCCTCCGCCTGAATCCCCTTTGTGAGTAGTGGGAACTCCATACATCATTGCTGTAAATCTCAGTGAACACTCTGTTTCTACGTGATTAATGGCACCACACCTACTCCTGTACTGAGGCATAGAGATATACATGGAAAAAGATACAGTATTTTTTTCCTGTTATTTTGTCTATCCAACCTCTATTTGGAACCTTGAATTTGATATTTGAGAAAGTCTGACAAAGCGGATGCAGCCATTAGATTTCTTATGATTTTTTACTAACTCAAGAACCTTATATCTAATTTAATGCTGGTAACAATTATTGTGATATTTGGGGAGGGAGACTATGTAATCTTTCATCTAAATTTATGGAAGGCTAATGAAAATATTAATTTACCATGATAACACTTCTTTGAAGTACTTAGATTTGTAAAGATGAATCAAACTTTTTACTTAATCAGCTACATAGCAACTTGAAGGCTAGATAATTTGTTACAAAGTGAAAACAAATGTATAATGGCTTTTGTGCTTGAGTTTGTTTCACACTAGAAGGTGAATAACTGAATTTGGAAGCTTTCATTGTAAATTCAAATTACTCGTTAGACTTGTTTTTAATAGTCATGCTCCACACGCAATTAATGCAATATCTACTCAGCCACCCCAAAGATTCAAGGAGCTTCATTATTCTAAACAAGTTTTATTGAATTGCCAAAAATCATAATAGATTATAAAAACAAAATCTTGTCTCCAATTTTTAGCCATTCAAATTCTATTCTTGATCCAGACCTTTGAGAACTGCAAGGTCTGACAGTATTCATTATTGCAAGTCAGGACTTTGAGACTAAAAGCAACCCTCTCCCTTTTTTTCTTCTGGATCTGTTTACCTGCATGTACAAAAAATTAAAATTGTCTAACCCATGTCCAAAGGATATCCTAAAATGAATTATTCACTCCATGGCATTGAAAACACACACAGAGACTCTTAGGAGCAGGTACCTGGTAAGCAAGTTTAGGGCAGCTGCCGAGTAGAATATCAAGAAATTGGATCCAGTTGAGAATTCCAATTACCTAATGAGGGTGATCCACTTTCACTCTAAATTTCTTGGTCTCTCTAATTCATTATAATAATCTCTTCCATAAAAATCATGCTTTAAAATCACAATTTAAAATGGAAACAAATATTCAACTGGCCAATTTCATTTTCTTTTCCGGAAACTTGAATTTCAATTTGCAAAGAAATACAAAAGATAAAGACTTAAGACGGAGCAGCAACAAAGAACCCTGGAAAGGGTCCCCTACCGCTCTGTGCTGGTATATCGTCTAGGAGAACACATCACAGGGAATTTTGAGACACAAAATGCATGTTTTTATTGGTTTATTAGCAAATAAATAATTATTAGACCTAACGCAAGCAGGGTCCAGCACTGTCCCCGGGCAGCATTATTCAGCACGAGTTATCATTAATTTCCCAGCTCGGCTATGACTACCGGTGTGAATCAGCCCGCGCCAGGCCCCTCTCCAACCCGCGGCTGCAGTCAGGGCTTGGCAAAGAACATGCTCGGTGTTTGCGCATCGGTGACCCGCCTTTGCTTTGTGTCTGTGCTGCAGGTGGGGAGGAGGAAGAGGGACAGAAGAGGAGCTGGCAGCTGGTGGTCGCTGAGCAGACCCCAGACCCTGGAGCAAGCCGTCTCTCTACGGCCGGAGAAGCCCACGGACCTACCCACTGGGGCAGCCAGAGGGCCTGAGCGCCGGAGCCCGGAACCCGGAACCCGGCGGCCGGGGGCGCCAGCCCCTCATGTTCCGCAGAAGGCGCAAATGTGAGCGGGCGGTAGCGGGGAAAGCCCTCCGCCCCCGCCAGGGGGACCCGGGAAGCCCGCGCGGGCTCCTCCCGCGGACGGCGGGGATCCCCTCCTCCAGCCCCGCCCCCATCCTCCCCCAGCCCGGGTGCCGAGGCGGTTAACCCTACCCGCGCCGCAGCGCAGTCGGGCGAGAGCGCCGCGTAGCCGATCCCGACGCCCAGGCGCTGGAGCCGAGCGGCCGGGGAAGATCCGGACGCTGGGCTCGCTCTGATCTCCCAGCGGCCAAACGCGGGCTCAGGCTCCGGGGTTCGCCCCAAGCCCTGCTGCATTGGCGTAACCAGTAGCCAAACTTTTTCTATCCAAAGCGGGTGCCCCCGCAGTTATTTGGCGGGCAGTAGGCAGCCTACTCTCCGAGGGACGATTAGGGAGAGGTGGGCGTGGGGCGAGGGGGCTACTGTATTGCAGCCCTACGAAGCGTGCATGGGGGTGCAGGAGTGGCTCGGGTTCTGCACTGTACCCGCGCCTGACCCATGGCTAGGGTGGCCCGAAGTGCTGCAGTGCCCGGCGCAGGTGATCTAGACTGCGCGTCCAGCACTAGTTAGGGGGGCGGCGGCACGGGAAGGAGAGACACCCGCTTTCTTTTCTCCTCCGCCTGCAGCCAGGCTGCACTGCCTGGGGGGGGTCCCCATCCCGGTGGTGCTCACCGGTGCTCCCATTCAGCAGGTAGAACCCCTGCCCTCACCCTGTCCTGCGCACCCTAGGGTTGGCATCCTGCAGATCCCCCCCCCCCCCCCCCCCCCCGGCATCTGTCTCCTTCACACACACGCGATCCCCTAAGCCGCGCGCGCCGCAAACTCAGTCTCGGTCCCCGCAGGTGATGTCATGCCCATTGTTTTGGTGCGCCCAACCAATCGGACTCGCCGCCTGGATTCTACCGGAGCCGGCATGGGCCCTTCCTCGCACCAGCAGCAGGAGTCCCCGCTCCCGACCATAACGCATTGCGCAGGGTGCACCACCGCCTGGTCTCCCTGCAGCTTTAACAGCCCTGACATGGAAACCCCATTGCAGTTCCAGCACGGCTTCTTCTCAGAGCAGCCGCCACCGCCGCCGCACTCCTCACACCTGCATTGCCAGCAGCAGCAACAGAGCCAGGACAAGCCGTGCCCGCCCTTCGCGCCCCTCCCGCACTCTCACCACCACCCGCACCTCGCGCACCAGCAGCCGGGCAGCGGCGGCAGCAGCCCATGCCTCCGGTGCAACAGCTGCGCCTCCTCCGGTGCCCCGGTGGCGGGGGCGGGGGATAACCTGTCCCTGCTGCTCCGCACCTCCTCGCCCGGCGGCGCCTTCCGGACCCGCACCTCCTCGCCGCTGTCGGGCTCGTCGTGCTGCTGCTGCTGCTCGTCGCGCCGGGGCAGCCAGCTCAATGTGAGCGAGCTGACGCCGTCCAGCCATGCCAGTGCGCTCCGGCAGCAGTACGCGCAGCAGCCGGCGTCCGCCTCCCAGTACCACCAGTGCCACAGCCTGCAGCCCGCCGGCAGCCCCACTGGCAGCCTCGGCAGCCTGGGCTCCGGGCCCCCGCTCTCGCACCACCACCACCACTCGCACCAGGCGCACCACCAGCACCACCAGCCCCAGGCGCGCCGCGAGAGCAACCCCTTCACCGAAATAGCCATGAGCAGCTGCAGGTACAACGGGGGCGTCATGCGGCCGCTCAGCAACTTGAGCGCGTCCCGCCGGAACCTGCACGAGTTGGACTCGGAGGCGCAGCCCCTGCAGCCCCCCGCGTCGCTCGGAGGAGGTGGCGGCGCGTCCTCCCCGTCTGCAGCCGCCGCCGCTTCGTCCTCAGCCCCGGAGATCGTGGTTTCTAAACCGGAGCACAACAACTCCAACAACCTGGCGCTCTACGGAGCCGGCGGCGGAGGCAGCACTGGAGGAGGCGGAGGCGGCGGCGGCGGCAGCGGGCACGGCAGCAGCAGTGGCACCAAGTCCAGCAAAAAGAAGAACCAGAACATCGGCTACAAGCTGGGCCACCGGCGCGCCCTCTTCGAGAAGCGCAAGCGGCTCAGCGACTACGCGCTCATCTTCGGCATGTTCGGCATCGTGGTCATGGTCATCGAGACCGAGCTGTCGTGGGGCGCCTACGACAAGGTAGGTGCTCAAACTCCTGCCCACCCTTCCCGCGCCGCGGAGCTGGACCCCGCGTGGTTGGGATGGGCACTGGCGGGAATGTCTCGAGCCTCCCCGGGACGATCGGAGGTGCCCGCTGGGACGGCGAGCACCGCTACTTCTCGAGGCGACTCCGGAGCGGAAGCCTTTCCGCGCGCAGCCAAAGTTCTGGAGGCACTAAGAGTGCCCAGAGCGTTTGGGCGCATTCAATAAGTGGCGCCCGGAGTTGGTGGGGAAAGCATGCTCTCTTCCTCTCCTAATGCTCGGGATTTAGAAAGCCCCTTTTAATCTGAAGCGTTTAGACTCAGGAATAACTTCCTCTCCGGCTTTAAGAGCCAGGAACTGCGCTTGGGTCTGCCATGGCCATGCGCTTGGCCATCCGCCTTCCCCGCTTTCCTCTCCTTTTGCTTCCCTTTGAGGCCAAGCGATCTGACAGGTCACAGGGCCGAGACAGGTGTCTCCCCTCCCCATCTTCCTTCTGGGAGTTCGTCTGCTTGCCAGGGACTGACTGACTCCTGGGGCCTGAAAGGTGGTTAAAAGTGCTTCTTTCTTAAAAGTGCTTCTGTCTGACTGTGTTGCAGGCGTCGCTGTATTCCTTAGCTCTGAAATGCCTTATCAGTCTCTCCACGATCATCTTGCTCGGTCTGATCATCGTGTACCACGCCAGGGAAATACAGGTAACTTCGGTTCTGCTGTTTATGAATGACCCAAAGCCGAGCCGCCAGCCTGGAGAGGCGCAAGGCAGCAGACACTTTTTCCAAGCCCTTGTGTCCTTGCTTGAGGTTACAGAAGACACATGCTGTATTCTTACATTAGCACCTCACCTGTTCTTTCAAGAAGTTAAAAACGAAACAGAACATTGCAGCATGTAAACATGCAGTCGTTTCTGGGATGCAATTGTTAAACCCTTCGGATTTCCCCTCTCTTCTTTAGGTAGATCCACTTCTTCAAATCAGTCACTGTATTTGTTTTCCTGAAAGCCAGTTTATGTACAGGCCTTAATCTGTGCGGTGTATGTGTATTCCTGTTTGATACACATCTTTCTGGTGGGTGCGTCATTCTGGAAGACCTTGTCCATCCGTATCATCTTCTACAGTGTAGCTTAGAGAAGAAAATAGGCTCATGATACTCCTAACAAATATATATCAATAAGACATGAGAAAAGCTCTAACCCTTTCTATATCCCCGACCATTAAAGAAAAAACTCTGTTGTAAGTTTACAATATAAATTCTGTGTATCTGGTAGTTTGATAGATTGTTAGCTACAGTCATTACATTATTATTCTTTTAAATTCATTCAGGAGCAGAGCACACTGCCCTTGTGAGTCGTCTTGTTAGGAAAATGTTTGTTTTGTTTAAATGCAGCCAGGAACTCTATTGTTAGATTTCCCTGTTACTGACAATTTCACAATACTCTGTATAGAATTTGTGAGTCACCTTTTGAGTTGTTTACTTTGCTGTAGCCTACAGTCAAAGGAATATTAAAGTTTATGAACTGATATAACTAGAGTTTTCAAAAAAATTGAGAGGTTGGGATTTTCCAGTTTAGAAATTACACTAATATGTATTTTCTGATTTTTTCTGGAGCAGTTGTTAGACATTTGATGGAACTAATAAACCTTCAAATTTAGGCTGATTTCCTTTAGGAGTTTCCTTTGAATTTAAGGCATTGTAAAGAACTTTCCATTTAAACAATTTAGTATTAATTATAAGTTGAATTATTTTAAGTTAATAATTAGCAAACAAATACTAGATATGGAAGAAACCGATTTTAACTCTTGCCCAAACAAAATAAAGATGCACGTTACCCCAAATGAACAGGGAGAAATTACTTCAGCTTGCCTTCAAATTTGAAAAAACTTTGAAGAATGTGATTTTGAAGGAATGAGGTTAGAGAATGAGAATTAGAAAGAGTGAGAATATTTAGAGGTAAGTAATAAAACCGCACTGGCAAAACAAGGCAAACACACGTTTGAACTCTTTAGAATTTTAATAATTTACATAGGTCTGTCTTTATTTCAGTACTAGTGATCATGGGCTTTTGAGATTGTTTCACACATTTTAAAGTGATGCTAAAATGTAAAAAACATTATAAGTGTATCTTCTCATTTTGACTTGAAGAATAGATACTTAGAGCTGGAAGGAACAAAATAGGTCTAACGGTCCTTTGGCTCAGTTTATGGATGAGGAACCTGAAGTCAGAAGAGGTAAGTAGCTTGCCAGAACATACAGCTAGACGGCGCAGAGCGTGACCAGGCCCTGTCCTCCTAGCTTCCAGTCCAGAATGCTTCCTGCTTGCCAACAGCCCTGAAACATGGACACTTCTTTGTCTGTGGTTTTTCTCTAAATTCAAAAGTTTGGTATATGAATAGAGTTAAACTTGAAAGATTCTTCTAAAATCTCTTAATGTATTTTTAAAAATGAAGTAACTTAAGATTTTTTGCTCAGAGACCGGAGTGGTTTTGCTTAATCCATCCTGGAAAGAGATCTTGCTGGGGGTTTGTTTTTGTTTTTGTTTTTTTTAATTAAACATCAGCTTTCATATTATTGCCTAGTCCTTCTGAAAAGCACACAGCTAAATAAGCATTCATGGGGGAGAATTTGATGGAGTTAACATCAAGAACAAAGTGTCTTCCTGAGAACACTGGCTTTTTAAGAATTATTACGAGATTTTTTTGAAATAATTTATAGGAGTCTGAGAGGAGCTACCAAATGCTAATTACGTGTTGTAACAGAATTTAACACCGTATTAGAACTCTTGAAACTTATAGGAACTAATAAAAATACAGGAAATCATATTTTTATAGATTGTCGCTCTTGAAAGAATTCCACTCATTGGCTAATTTTGAGGACTATTTCTTTTATACAAATGTATAGATATATTGATTAAAGTATGTATAGCGTGGGTGAGAAAAATGAGGACATGGATTGCCCTCTAAGGCGAATAAGCACAGTGAACTTCTCTACTGGCAGGGCAATATAAACATCACAGAATGTTAGATTTCTAAAATCGAGTTTATTTTATATATGGTGTCCGTTGAACCAATCACACTTAAGATAACTTCAAAATAGGTGCTTGGGTAATATCATTTAGTTGTTTTTTGATGTAGCTTTTGCACTCAGTGTTTTATCTAGAGGGATTTCTTCCTCAAGCTGAAGCTCTAAATTCTTATCTGAGATGCTTTTTAAAGAAATATAAAATGGAAGAGGATCAAATAAATGCAGAGAACCTGAGCTAGAAATCGAGAACCAGGAAAAAGTAGGAATGTTCTAATTTATCCAGAGAACAGAGTCATTGGCGCTGCCAGAATACTTTACTCTGAAACTCAATGAAACCAAGTGCACAGGCTTGTGCATCTATGTGTGGAAAATGATGAATTGTGCCCCTTTTTACGGCTGTCACTGCTATAGGTGTGTTTCTCTCCTAAATTTTAACCAGATAAGCACTTCTCAGTTTACTATTAAGAGTTCCAAATATATTGGTTAGCTTTGAGTTAAGGAACTAAATTCAGGGGTTATGCTGCCTTTCTGAGCATGTCCTTGGATGTAGCATGTAATCTAAAATGGCAGTTTTTCTTTTTCTTTTTAGCGTATCACTGTAATGGTTGGATAGTGAGAGCTAGCTAGTGTGGGTTTCTGGTACATGGTATGATTTCTCACTGCCTTCAAGAAGAGTAAGTGTTATAGCCAACGGTCTGGCTCTCTGTCCACCGGAATTGCTTAACGAAGCTTGGGGAGGCCCTGACATTTCCATGAAGAACCTTGGAAAGCAAGTCACTGTGACCTTTTATGAAATGTTTATACACACTCTGGAAAAATAAGATGGTTCAGGTGAGTCATGGACGGAAGTGCTTGAATTAAAATAGTGTGATGGGGAGGCTTTGTAAGAACAGAGCTCGATACGTTTCAGCTTTGGTGTCATTTTTCAGTACCACAGACAGCTCAATGCACCAGGCTATAGTTTGTTCATTTTGCTAATTACTTTTACACCCCCCAACCAAAAACAAAATCATTTTTTTTTTTTTGGTCAGAATGCTTATACAAAATCAGATTTAGTGGTAGCAATTTTTCAGCTAAGTAGATATTAGACTTTTTCAAATAGACGTTCGGCCTTTCTATATCCATTAGTAAAGTAAAAAAATAAATGAATGAATGATCCATAAATAAATAAACTTTAGTAAATGACTGTGTATCTCAACCTTCTGACAAAGGATAAGTACCATAGGGATTGCTTTTATACAGTTTGCAAAGGTCATTGGTACTAAATAAGTAGCCTCCCCACTTCATGTTTTGGGTCAGATAATAGAAAAAGCAGAGGCATAATTTCCTCTGACTTTCCGTTTTGCCTCCCTTCTCCTCCATGGGGTTGGAAGTATTTATTTGATGGAATAAGTACAAAACAAAGTTCAAACACTCTTTAAGATCTTCGACATCAAAAAGTTTGAATGTAGATTTCACTTTCTCTTTTCAACTTTCATGTATTCTAATTTCTCTTGTGGAAACAATTTTAGTTGAAAGACTTGTTTAGTATTTTGAAATAGGGAAATACAAGATTCTAAGTTGGGAAAGAAGCCCCTTGGACCCTGATCTTTCTAGTTCTCATGGGATTTGGAAGAATGGCAGGTACTATACATTAAAGTTGAAAACATTTTTGTTTGATTTCATTTTGGTAATAATATGATTAATAAGTAGCATTAGGGGAAACACTGAGTTTTCTTTGGTATCTTTTGCAATGGAATAACTCTGCTCATTCTCTTTCAAGTTAGCTTTTCAGAGATGAACGATATAGATCTAAAATGGGAAGAATAGAAATTAAAATTTCTCTTTACTCGTACATCTGGGCCACACGAAGGAGGAAAAAGTGAGTGAAGGCAGGGGCCTTAGCAACCTGTGCAAGCTCCTGGACTGGTTGGGGAGGGGTGGCGAAGAGCCCACTTAGTAGACTCTGGCTTGCCTTGTGGAGGCTGGGAAAGGATGCTCACTTTCCCACTCCTGCGAAGAGCAAGTAGATGCTTCCAGACCATGCAGAAAGCACTGCATATAGCTGTTATTGTTATTAATAAAACAGTAATAAATACACAGAGTAAAAATAAACGGTACAGCAGAATTTTAAATAAATTTCAGTCCTGTTTCTCAGAGACCACCACTTTTAAGTTTTTCATACATTCTTCCAGAATTTTAAAAATGAAGATTTAGATGTGTTTAGATACACATATACCTTGCCTTTTTTTTTTTTTTTTTTTGGTGAGGAAGATTGGCCCTGAGCTAACATCTGTTGCCAATCTTCCTCTTTTCATTTGAGGAAGATTGTCACTGAGCTAACATCTGTGCCAATCTTCCTCTATTTTATGTGGGATGCTGCCACAACATGGCTTGAGGAGTGGTGCTAGGTCCGCGCCTAGGATCCGAACCTGCAAACCACAGGCCACCCAAGTGGAGCATGCAAACTTAACCACTATGCCACAAGGCCGGTCCCCCATACCTTGCTTTTATTCCTTGATATATCTTGGAAGTTTTTCCTCATCAGCACATGGACACCTATCTCATTCTATTTTAGCAGCTGTGTATTTTCCCATTTTATGGATATACTGTGGTTTACTGATAGACACTTCGAGTTTTCTAGGTTTTTGCTATCATAAACAATGCTAAAAATGAACATTCTTGTATACTTAATTTAATCTACTAATTAGAGTTTATACATATGGTAGATATCCAGAGTCAGATTGATGAATCAAAGGGAGTTTGCATTTTAAATGGGAAGGTGTGGCCCACCAGCCCTTCAGGAAGGTCCTCAGAGTTTATATTCCCTGCTTCCCCACACCTTATTCCTCTATAGCATTGTTAACACCAGATGTTATAAAAAAGAATTTTAAATATCTTTGTTCTTTTTAAAGTCTAAAAAGTTTGCTATCTTCCTGAACTTTTTTCTTTTGGAGAAAAAATATTTAAGGTCTAAAGCTCATGGCCTCATGGGCTTATTTGCAACCTTTTGTGTTATCTAGTGGTGTATTCTCTAATCTACTGACAAATGGAATAATCATTGTAAATATGCCATCAGACGCAAATATTTGCCAAGTTTTTATTTTTTTACGTTAAAAAAATTGGAGGAGGTTGGTGAAGATGAAGGAAGCTAAAAGAGTGGAAGGAATGGTCTTAGACTGGTGTTTAGGTCTCTGCTATATCTGTGAGGCAGAGGAGACGTACTGGTTGACTGTAAGACTCCAAAAGATAGTGAGGTGGACAACGTGCCTGAATTGCTTTGTTGGGTGGTGGTCAGCTCACGGCTGGTGGCTCTGCTGCCAGCACCTGCTGCATCAGTTGTAATGAGACTCTCAGTCCCTTTCACTTCGTGTATCCACTGCAGTAACGAAATCACTCAGGACTCATTTTCTCCACCTGCCTGTGTAAAGATCTCTGCATTATTGATGGGTGTGACACTACATAAAGTGATCCCGGTGTGTTTACAGAGCGGCATCACAAATGAATGAAGAGTGGAACTTTAGGTTTACCCTAAGTGGATTTGCCTCATCTGCCAACTTGTTTCTGGGCCACCTTCTGCACGGTTGGGAAAGAAGGGCTCTGTGGCTGTCGTCGTCCCAAAGCACATATGACAGGGTGGACAGAGGGAGCCTCCACTGATTTAACTTCAGGGAAGTTGCTTTTGGCCAAGGTATAAAGTGGTTTTGTGGGCCTGTTTTAGAGAAAATTTCTGCTCACTAGGAAATAAAATGGTTTGCTACTTTGGGAGTGTATTTTTAACCTGAAACTCCTTAAGTATTCTATGTATGAAACTAGAAACTGCGTGGAGGGGACTTGAGTTGTTTTCTGGCCCCAAATCCCCCCAGCGTGGGAACTCCCTTTACGTCATCTTTGATTAAAGCGATTATCCACTTTCTGCTTGAACCTCCTTCCCGTGATTGTCATTTCACCTGTACTAGGCTGTCTGTTACATTGGCAGACAGCTCTTATTTTTAGGAAGATTTTCCTTATGGCGAGGTTTTATTCCTTCCATATTCAACATTTAAAAAGTTTCGGAGCTCTGCAAATACAGTGGGGAATACAACAGGAAGGTCCCTTCCCTCTTGGAACTGACATTCCAAGGATGTGGGGTTAAGGAGGGAGGCAAAAGTTAAAGAAACAAAATCCTTGGAAGTTGTGATAAGTACCATGAAGGGGATATAAAGGGCTGAGATAGAAAATAATTGGGGGCTGAGGGCTGTACGTGTGAGACAGAAGGACTAGGGAAGCACTCTCTAGGAAGTGACTTTTAAACTGAGGCATAAAGGAAAAGAAGTGGTCAGCTATTGGCAGAGTGGAAACAACCTGTGCAATGCCTCATGACCAAAATGAGCTTCCTGCACTTAAACAAATGAGAGCAAACCAGCGTGGCCCAAGTAGGGGAGAATGGTGCTGGATGGGGCAGGAGGAGATGCAGGGTTCTGATGTTGAAGGGTCTTGAAGCCATAGTAAGGATTTTTGGATTTTTTTTCAAAGTATTTGGGGGAAGTCATTGAAGAACTGAAAGCGTGGGAGAGTCATGATCCAACTCACTGAGTAAACAGACCTTTTATTGATGCTTTGAGGAAATTGGTCTGGAGACCATTAGAAGGCTCTTGGCAACCACGTTATAGTGAGAGATGATGCTCAGTTGGCTTGGGTAGCAGCAGTGGAGATGAGGAGAAGTGGTCTGATTTGAGACTCATGTTAGAGGTAGAATGGACTTCCTAGTGGGTTGGATGTGACAGATGAGGGGAAGAGACAATGCAAAGATGATTCCCAGGGTTCTGGTTGGAGCAACTGAGTGTATGGTGCTGAGAAGGAAGACTCAAATTAATGGGTTGGATGTGGAATCAGGAATTTGTTTTAGCATAATACATTTGAAATGCTTCTGATTATACAAGAGAATCTAGAGTTCAGAGGAAAGGTTTGTAGTAGAAATTTAAATTTGGGCGTAACCTGCATACGGACTATTTAAACCCACAGGAATTTACAAAATCACTGAGAATAAAGAGATGAGAAGAAGGTTGACAGTTGATCAACCTCTGATGTCTAAAGGTTGAGTAAAGGAGGAACTAGAAAAAAGAGCCAAGAATAAATTGTCCCTGAGGTGGAGACGGGAGAGTTGTAAGGACGGCACGGTGCTGTGTATTGAATGCTGCAAAGTCTGTTAATGTGGGGTAGATAAGTGATTGCTTTTTGGATTTGGCAAGTTGAAGGTCATTGCTGACCTTGATGAGCAGTGTCAGTGGAGTGGTCGAGACAGAAGACAGACTGTAATTTCCAGTATAACAGAATAAATTGATCCTCCCTTTGCAGAATCATAGAGCAAACATTTAAACGTTGATTAGGTCCCTTTAAATGCCCTCCTAATGAAATAGTCCCAGTTTCTTTGAATATTCCTGATCAAACTTAGAATGTCCCTGATCACATGCTTCTGGACTTACTCTGTTTTGTAGAATTCCCTCTTCAAATAAAAAGGTCAGAAATGTGCCCAGTACTTTCAGATGGGATCTGCCAGTGGGGTTGTTACCTCTTTTCATCAGAAGCGCCACGTGATACTGGCCGTTCTCAGTCCAAAATCGTCATTGCTTCACATGAACAGTTGCCAAGTAACACTTGTAAAGTTGTTATTGAACTGAATGTATGGCTTCACATTAATTAACCCTGTTAAATAGCATCTTGGTTTCAGACCAGTGTTTCAGCCTATCAGAATCATTTGAATCATAATTCTGATGTTTCTTTGACAAGTGCTTGTTTAGGTTCGGAAAATCCCATGTCTGGATGGATGGGCTATGGAATTGGCAAGACCCAAGGTTTCAAATTAGTGCTAAATTCTGTTCCAGGCATGTGGTCAGTATTACTAGCTGTTACTCATTTGCACAGCTGCTGTTGACACACTGAACTCTTCTCCCTAGCTTTGCACTAGCCGCGAGTTTGAAAAGTGTGCTTTGAGAAGCTGTGCTCAAGGCGTGAGTGAGCTGCGGTCAGAGCTCAGAAGCAGGACCTTTTTTGTTGTTGCCATCTGCTCATCCATGATAATTGGTACAGCCTTTCAAGTAATACCAGCTCTGTGACTATCAGGCAGCCCATACTTCTCTCCAAGAGTGTCCTGAGGACTGTCATATCCCTTGCTGAAATCCACGTGTTCTGTGTGAACTGCAATCTTATGATCTTCCCGTCTATTAACGATATCCAAGAAGGAAACAAGACTGATGTGCTCATCATTTTAAGCGTTGTAATGTAGGCTTCATGACCAAATGCCATTTCTCTTAAAAATTTTGGTTTTCTCTCCAGATTATCAATTTAATAACTCTTCATGTTAGAAAATTTATAAAACATAGGGAAACATGAAAAAGAATATGTTACTATCATTACCCAGAGGTAATTATTACTTATGTCATAATGTATACAAAGTAGATGGACATGTTATTTGCTGTATATCTGTATAAATAAATTTTATATTGTTTTCTTGTAATTTTCTATTGATTTCCCTATGCCATTGAACATTCTTAATAGCTCCGGTTTCTTTTCTATTGTATAACTGTAATCAATTTTATCCTTTCTCTTATTTTGGGACACTTAACAAAAATTAGAAAGAATCTATTTAAATTCATTTTTATGATGAATACTCTTGCAGGGGAACCTTTGCAAGCATCTTTGATGATTTCCTAAGGATGAATTGCCAAGTGAGAAATTACTGAGTTAAGGAATATTATTTAAGACAGTTGATAGTTTGTCAGATTATCCTCCCAAAAGTTTATATCACTCTTTTCATTTTTAGAGTGCTCACAAACCATTTTGCTAAGTAACTGATGAGATTATTTTTTGGAGTGTCTAGATCCAATTTACCGCTTAGTATTTTGAGTACGGTTTTGCTTTGTAAATCTTGGAATTTGCTGCTCTGTAGTCTCCTGTACCTTCCTGTTTCTCCATGATCTTGGTTTCTAAACATTGGCTAACCAGGTTTATAAAAGTATATCCCTGTTGAATAATTAAAGTTTATATAGCAACAATGTGAAAGCAGTATTGGAAGGTAACTTTGTCTCCAAATGTTCCCAATCGGTTTTATTATGGGAAGCTGTAAAGTCCATAATTTCTGAAATTTCTCTCCAGACTTTCCTGCTGAGCAGAGCAGTCAGGCCCTCCTTTGGGTTGTTGACTGTTTTTTGCAGCATGGCCTCCTGGCTTTGTTCACTGTTCCCGGAGCCGGTCTGTCTGGGTTTACACACAGCTCTGCTACTAGTGAGCTGGGTGACCTTGAACAAATTACTTAATCTCTCTGTCCTTCACTTTCCTTGTCTGTAAAATGGGGAATATAGAATGCCTCTCTCATTGGGTTGTTATGAGGATTGAGTTAATATATATACAAAGCACTTAGAGGCTGCCTGGCATGTGGTGAGGGCTATTTAGGTGTCAGCTGCTGGTTATTGTTAGCTATTTTGGGGTTTGTTGGGGTGGAAGGGGAGGAATTGGAGCACAGCCTCTCTGGGCTTTGGGAAACAGTGATGATTTTTTTCTTTTCTTATAAGGCTTATGAGAGGGAACAATGAAAAAAAGTGGGCATTTGAACAGTGTTCTTTAGTTTATTAACACTTAATCTAGAATATGTGTGTTCATTTTTTTTAAATAAAAGCTTTGATCTGTATTAAAGATAGCCAGTTTTTGTTTTTTGTTTTTGGGTTTTTTTTAAACTGAATTAGTTCAGATTCTCCCTGTGGGCGAGTTGGCTATCTGAGGAGGTAAATGTCCACTTTGGCTGTTAGGTTTCAGGTTAGTAAACTAGTGTTAAAGTACTGTAACGTTATGGCTAACGGTTTTACCAAAACAGTCGTTCTCTCCACGCACCTGCCATAGGTGTGGCTTCAGGCTGGAAGCAAGGCTCTCGGCAAGCTCCATTAACTCCTTCAGGCTTCCAGGCCACAGCTGACGACATCTCCTCATCACTAATTAGGACCCTGGTGACTTAAAAGAGTTAAGTGAGGCACTCAGAAAAGTAAGCAAAGGGAATAATTTGGATAATGGAAAATTCTGGAATAAACCCCCGCTGAAAGGTTAAAAGGTAGTAAACAGCCAAAGGCACGTGTGTAAAAGACTAATTGACAGCAGTTCTGTTGGTATGCACTGTAGGTCTGTAGGACATTTAAATAAAAAGCTTTTTTTTTCTTTTTCTGGACTGGATTTATCTCTGGTGAGATTTGTTTAGTATGCTACCACCCGCAACCATCGTGGTGGGAGAGCAGTGGCCTGAAAGAATTGAGAAGAATTTTTGTGTGTAAATATGACAAGTAACATCTCAAAATATTCTTGGTACCGTGATTGGGTTTGCTTTTTATCAGAGAGCTTACATCTTCTCTTCCGTTTCATTTCAAATAATCATTAATTGAGTGTATATTCTTGTAGTCTCTCGTTTTGAACAATGTGTTATTGTTGGGGGAGTTTTGAACTTTGCTTTTTGAATTTATAAAACACATTGGGATTCAGACATTATAAACTTTGAACTGAATCATGTAGACAAGTTTTAACAGCCAGTATTCTACATCTATAATTTGTCCTTTGCTTTCTTGAATATTCCGAGCTTTTTTTACCCAATTATGTATTTATCTATAATGGTTATCCAGGAGGTGTTAAGATGGACTTGTTTCCAAGTATTCTGACTATTGAAATTTAGATATGTAGCTTCATTGTTTGGTCACTGAGGTAGTCTTTCTTTCAGGAAGCTTTGGTCTTCCAAGGAAATTCCACGTAACATTTGTATATTAGTTTTGACACAAACATACTGAATTTGGGGGAGGAGGCATTAAGCGCTATGGTATCTTTATCATGGTTTTGACCTTGGGTGGAGCTTTTCTGAGAATAGTGTCTATTGTCATGAGGATTAAAAAGTACATGGGTAGTAATCCCTAAACTGCTTATTTTTTTGCTGAGTGGCTAAGGGAAATTGTATCCTAGTATTGGATTCATTTTTAAGGTCACAGATTATTCAAAATATTGAAAAATAATAATTAGGCTGAATATTTGCTGAAGTTGCGTGCATATAATGTGACATAAAAATGATGGCTCTGGGATTCATAACAGTCACCTTATGCTTTTTCAAAGGTGTATCTAGTACTTCTAGGCATATAAGCAAAGCAAAGCTGTTGACTGAGATCTTAATTTAGTTTATTTGGATTTAGCTATGAAATTTTAAGACTAAATGTCTCGACTTTTAGAAACTTGCCATAGGTCAATTTTCATATTGGTAAATCCTCCCATACTTGGGAAAAGTTCTTATATCAAAGAGCATGAATTGCTGTCTTTCCTTTGAAGCAACAATAGCCTAAGATATATTTATTCAGTTAAATATGCTGTTAGTTTAAAGCTTTAGCTTACTGCTTAAACCTGTGGGTAATATTGCAAATTTTAATGCTGTTGTTGAAAAATATTTTGAATAGAATTTTAGTTCCTTCCTATTAGCATTTTAGTCAAGAACCTCACTATTTGTTCTCATTTGTCAATGTCAAAGAGGATGCTTAATGAAAATGCATTTGGGCAGACTTACAAAAATTAAGCAGTAATGATACAAAGAGAAATCTCTAATATGCTTGATTTGGGGGGAAAAAGGGCAACAACACTGTGTTTAGGGATGAATTCTATTGTTTTTAGTTTCCTTGATCTGGAATTCACTGGCCCTTAATTGATTTTTTTATATCATTTTTAAAAGGCTCAATCTTCTGTATTCTTTTCTTTTTTTTCCTTCAGCATTTGTCTATTTTACACAGTCTCTTTTATCCTTTTTGACAACTATTCCCTCTTTTCAGTTGTCGTGTTTTGGCCACGTTCTGCTTCACATCTCGGAATGTGTCCCTTGGGTGTTCCTCACATTGGGGGATGAAGATGCAGCCCACTTGCTGTCATGTTCACTGTCTCGCTTAGTCTCATGCCGTGTATACAGATTGCTTCAGTGGCAGCTATTTTGAAACAATTTATCCATCAAGTGCATCTCATTGCAGTTTTACGCAACTAGCCACAGAGGGAAAGCAGGCGTGTGTTTAGGACTTAGTCCCTCAAGCCCATGTCAGAACATCCTGTGCAGAGAGCACACAGCAAAATCAGTGGGCGAGCATTTGCTCTGCAGCATTTGCCCCAACAAGAGTTCTTCTCTGCATCATTGTGTAGGAGCACGCGTGGCCACAGCAAGATGCTCAGTGTGATGGAGGGTAGGATGAAGGCTCATCTTTAAGACCAGAATTATGACACATTGCCATGTGGGAAACAAATTCAGCAAATGCAAAGGAATAGGATCGGGAGACTGGCAGAGTGGAGGTAGTGAGCTCAGATACCCATGTGATAGGAGCTCTAACTGCATTTCCAGGCTGAATATGGATTTTTATTAATTTGCTCTCATTTCTACTCTCCTCTATTGGTAAAATGATGACCTGTACATTTATAGTTGGCTCAGAGCAGTTGATGGCTTTTACCATTTTTTTCTTAAACACATGGGGGAAATTACAATGAAGTGCTACAAATCTGGTCCTCTTTACCAAGAAGATAAGAAGAGCAAGATTTTAAAATCATCTCATTGACTTTGTTTTAAATTTGCCTATTGGATCTTTTCTTCTGAGGAGCAGCCCTCCCCACCCAGCAATCTCTGAGGCCCCTGCTGGGTGTGTTTACCTAACCCATCCCTCTCGGCTCCCCCAGCCTTGTTTTCATTGGGGAATATTCTGGGGGAACACATGCTGTGTTTTGAGATTTCCAACCATGTTGGGATTCCCTGGCTGAGTCAGATCCTAAGGGACAAGTTGAGGTTACACACTGATTTCTAATACCCTTGGGTGCGTCACCGTTGTTGGAGGGCAGACAAATAGGCATAAATGGAACATTTTCTGATCATGGTGGATCATATCTGGCCCTTGTACTTGTGTTTATGTTAAATGTTAAAACTCTGTGGAAAGTAGAAGAGACACTGCCTTGGAGGCCATAGATGCCATCTAGAGGGGCCTGTCACTGTCCAGCAGGGTGTGGGTGGCAACATAAAGGATAGCCCCCCAGAGGACAGTGTAGGAGGAGTGGTTGGATAGACACCTTCTAGTCAGACCACATGTGCTTCTGGGAAGCAGCCCAGGGCAGCAGTTAAGAACTCTGGCTCTGGATCCAGACAGATTTGGGTTAAAACTCAGCTTCACCCTGGGTGACCATGAGAAGTAAATTTTACCCCTCTCAGCCTCATTGTCTTCATCTATAAAATGGAGATGATAATTATACCTAACTCATTAGATGGTTTTGAGGATTCAAAACCATCTAATGTTTATGAAGAATCTAGTGTGATACCAGGCATATCATAAATGGCACCTTCAGTAAATATTAACTCCTATTATTCCTTTTCCATCGTTATTGTTACTAAGTAAATACTATAGCCCTAGCAGAGAAGCAGAGTCTAGAGTTTAGGAGGGTCTCAAAGTGACTATGGAGGAAGGTAGTAATGTATTATATTTCAAGGTAGCTGAACCAAATTCTGCTAAGAGGGAAGTTGGGCAGAGAAGGTAAATACTTGATTAACCAGAGCAGGGGGTTGGCAAACTACAGCCCATGGGCCAAATAAGTCCTCCTGGGCAAATAAAAATTTTACTGGAACACAGCCATTCCCATTTGTGTGCATATTGTATATTGCTGCTTTTGTACTACAACAGCAGAGTTGAGTCATTGCAATGGAGACTATATGGCCTGCAAGGTCAAAACTATTTACTCTGGTCCTTTACAGAAAAAGTTTGCTGACCCTTGAGTTACAGACCAGGATGGTCAACCAAAGGCAGGGAGAAACATGCACGAAAATGTTTCTTCTACCTTTGCATCAAAAGTATTTTATTCTTTGCCCAGATTTTAGGCGTACTAAGGTACGTGGTGAGCAAAGGTTCAGGTGGAAACTGCTCTCAGCCTAGGAAATGCGGATTTCTGTGGGGGCAAGGTCTTCTGCTATGACCCAAGTCCTCGGTCTCTTTGTAGGATCTTGCAATTCTGGGACTGAGGTAAAATGGGAAATTGATATTAGACTTAACATTGTCACATGTGAGTAGAATGGCTATAGTAGGAACTACTTTTACTGGGAGTTGAAGCTGGAACCTCAGGACTCAGAGTCCTTTCTCCTGGAGCCCGGTGATGAGAGACTGGTCCTGTCTGGTCCTTGGTGCTCTGTAACTCAGTCTCAGGAAAGCTGGGCTGGGTATGGTTTACAGTGTGTCATGACACTGTTGGTGTGGCTGGCCTCAATGAGGAAGGGAGGCTCATAGTGTGAAGAAAGTGTTTTATAGTTATCTGTTCTCTATCTCCATATTTTATCATAAAAAATCACAAAGCAAGTTGGGAAGCAATAAGAAGTGCTGTTTTTTTTCTTTAGATCTGGAATTCTGGCTGCATGTATAATTTATTGATTTGCTTATTTCTGTTCCCTAGTGATTACAGTTATATTTCAGGTAGATAATCTTCTCCACTCTTAGCTGCCCACTGGGAAGCTCCTCTTAGAAGTCCCACAAGCTTTTACCACTCCCCCCAGACCCCCTACCTGCCCTCTTACATTTGCTATCCTCGTAAAGGGCACTACAGTCCACCTAGGGCCCCAGTGAGGACCCTTGCTCTTTTCTCTTCCCCCCACCACCTCTCACCCCCACTGGGTCCTACAGATATTTCCTCCTTAGTGTCTTTTGCATTGCCTCTGCTTCCTGGTAACATTCTCAAGTGCCTGTGTTCTGTGTTTCCTGAACTTTGACTTTTCCCATGTCCTCCTATAGTCCTCTACTGTATGTATAGTTAATTAATATTTTATATTTATATTATTTATATTGTATATTATGTACCATTGTATATAGTTAATTGCATATTATATGGTGATAAAATATAATATATTGTGTATGTATGATACAAAATATAATAATTATATATTGTATATTACATTATACAATATATTATATAAAATGTATTTATATAATTTATATAAAATATCTTAAAATAATATATAGTATATATCATACATTATATTATTTTAATAATTTATATTTTAATACATTATTTTATTTTTATAGTATATTTAGTATTTTTATTTAAATCATCTCCCTTCTTTTACCCTCACCTTGGGTAACAATACCATGAAATTGTGGATTGTAGTATAGTTGCATATGTTTCCTAATACACAATAAATTAAAACTGTAAATAAACAACATATAGCCTAAAATCATCACAGAGGAACACAAACAGCCCCTTTTGGGAATTTCTGCCTTGTTTTTTACCCTTGTCATGTTTTGTGGGGGGGTGGTTAAAATTTTTTTCTTTCATTCTTTTTTTCCCCCAACTAATTTTATTGGGATTATAATGGTTTATAACATTGTGTAATTTTGGGTGTACATTATTGTTTATCAATTCCTGAATACACTTTATCCTGCTCACCCCCAATAGTCTGATTTTTATCCATCACCATACGTATGTGCCCCTTTATCCCTTTAGCCCAACCCTCAACCCCCTTCCCTTCTGGTAACCATTCATCTGTTCTCTTTATCCATGTATTAGTTATCTTCCACATATGACTGCAATCATGCAGTATTGGTCTTTCTCTGTCTGGCTCATTTTGCTTAACGTTATACCCTCAAGGTCAATCCATGTTGTTGCAAGTGGGACAATTTTGCCTTTTTTATGGCTGAGTAGTGTTCTATTGTATATATACATATACATATACATTATATATCTTTATCCATTCATCTGTAGAAGGACACTTGGGTTGCTTCACATCTTGGCTTTTGTGAATAATGCTGCAATGAACATAGGCGTGCATAAATCTCTTTGGATCATTGATTTCAAGTTCTTTGGATACATACCCAGTAGTGGGATAGCTGGGTCGTATGGTGTTTCTATTTTTAATTTTTTGAGAAATCTCCATACTGTTTTCCATAGTGGCTGCACCAGTTTGCATTCCCACCAGCAGTGTATGAGTGTTCCCTGTTTTCCATATCCTCTCCAACACTTGTTTTTTGTCTTGGTGACTATAGCCATTCTAACAGGTGTAAGGTGATATCTCATTGTAGTTTTGATTTGCATTTCCCCCAAAATTAGTGATGTTGAGCATCATTTCATGTGTCTGTTGGCCATCTGTATATCTTCCTTGGAAAAATGTCTGTTCATATCCTCTGTCCATTTTTTGATCAGGTTGTTGGCTTTTTGTTGTTGTTGAGTTGTGTGAGTTATTTATATATTTTGGAGACCAATCCCTTGTCTGATAAATGATTTGCAAATATTTTCTCCCCATTGTTGCATTGTCTTTCCATTTTGTTCATGATTTCCTTTGCAGAAGCTTTTTAGTCTGATGTAGTCCCATTTGTTAACTTTTTCTTTTGTTTCCCTTGCCTGAGTAGAGATGACATGGTTCTATATATAGAAAACCCTAAAGAATCCACTATTAGAAATAATCAACAACTACAGCAAAGTTGCAGGGTAAAAATGAATTTAAAAAATCAGTTGCATTCCTATACACTAACAATGAACTAGCAGAAAGAGAAATGTATCCCATTTACAATCGCAACAAAAAGAATAAAATACTTAGGAATAAACTTAACCAAAGAGGTGAAAGACCTGTACACTGAAAACTATAAGACATTATTGAAAGAAATCAAAGGTAACATAAAGAAATGGAAAGATATTCCATGTTCAGCACAGGGTCAGAATAATAAACCTAGATATCACTTCTCAGCCTTTTGGCTAAGATCAAGTGTAGAAGAATAAACATAGTTAAAATGTCCACACTACCTAAAGTGATCTACAGCTTCAATGCAATCCCAGTCAGAATCCCAGTGACATTCTTCACAGAAATAGAACAAAGCATCCAAAAATTTATATGAAACAACGAAAGACCCTGAATAGCCAAAGCAATCCTGAGAAAAAAAGAACCAAGCTGGAGGCATCACAATCCCTGACGTCAAAACATACTACAAAGCTATAGTAATCAAAACAGCATGGCACTGGCACAAAAACAGACAAACAGATCAATGGATCAGAATTGAAAGCCCGAAATAAAACCACACATCTATGGACAGTTAATCTTCAACAAAGGAGCCAAAAACATACAATGGAGAAAGGAAAGTCTCTTCAATAAATGGTATTGGAAAACTGGACAACCACATGCAAAAGAATGAAAGTAGACCATTATCTTGTACCATACCCAACAAATAACTCTAAATGGATTAAAGATTTGAATGTAAGACCTGAAACCATAAAACTCTTACAAGAAAATATAGGCAGTACCCTCTTTGACATCGGTCTTACCCTTGTCGTTTTTAATGTCTATGAATGTAGTCTCCCTGCTTCTAGTCTGACAGCTCTCCCCTGACACTGCTTCCTCCTGGTGGTATGACAACAAACAGATAGGTGGTGTGGTTCCCGGACCAGAAAACGAACCCGGGCCGTGGTGGTGAGAGCACCAAATGTTAACCACTAGACCACCAGCACTGGCTTTATATTTACTACCATTCTGTATAACTGAGTCTTTAAACCTTGTTAAGTTGTTTTCTATGGATATGCTTTACCTTCTCAATGGCAGTTATCTTCTTGCTCCCAAGCTACACCAGTGTATGTTACCATCCTTTGCTCTTGTGGAACTAAACCAGGGGAGGGCCAGGGCAGGAGCTAGTCCTCATCTCCTGTCCATATTTCCCTCCTGACAGTGCCAGGGCAGTGCTGGGCAATAGGGCTGGGGGGGGGGAGGGGACCAGGGGGAGTGGTTCCCATCTGTTAATTGTACAGATTCCTCTTTAACCTGGAATAGCATGATGATGTTCATGCATCTGGAGAACTGTACTTGCACGAGAATGACAGATTATCATCCTATTAACAGGTGAGCCATGAGAAAAAATACATATCTTTTCCCATATTTTAATCATGGTTGAGAAATAGGCTTTGAAAATGATTAAACAATGGATAGAAATTTAGAAAACTGTGGCATATTTTTTCTTTTGGTTTTCCTTTATTAATAATCTGCAGCACAATCATTGCCTTCCATGGCTGTTAAAATGGGTTTTCCAGCTTTTAAGTTAGTTCTAAAAGGTGACCATCCCTGTCATCCATAATATTTCCAAGTTGGCTGCCACCCCTGATCCTTTCCATGATATGTAGCCATTTGGGAGGTTTCCTAAATAAAGTAAATTGTTTTCTGTAGATATTCTGTGCATATTCACCATCTTGAGTCATAATTGCTTGATGTATAGGTATCTACATGAGATTATTGCTACCTCTGGGGAAAATGGTAAATCTTTAGTCTAACGTTTAGTCATTTGTTGGCTTTTATGCTCTCTGTGTCCATATGATTGCATTAGGAGACTCAAGTAACTCTGCTTTGAGGCACTTGACATAGATGCCTCTTTCTCTAGATATTAGAGACAGAAAAAGAAAGCTACTGGAGAAAAGCCAGCTGGGAAAGTATTCTGCTCCCTCTCAGGAATCAGTAGTTCTCTTGTCTAATTACTCATTCCCCTTGCCCATTTGTGTAGCTTTCTGCCATAAAACTAAGGGATGGATGGCATCTGCTTTCGCAAAGCTGGTCATATGTCCACCGCGGGAAATTGGGCACTCCCAGGATTAGCAGGTTGCTTCTGTTAAACCCCTGTGATTGGAGCTGTTCATGTTTAGAACTTCTCTGTGGCCTGTTTGTGTTTAGTGTTATGTCCCTGGTTTAAAAATTGAGTGAACTTTTTGTGAATGTGTGAACCTTCTTGACTGTAGCAGATGAGGTTAATAGGAACAAGTGAGTATCTTAGAGAAGTATTTTCCAGTTTGCCCAGGTATTAAGCTGTAATAACCATTCTGTGATCTTTAGTGGGAGAACTGTTTAGTTGGGTTTTGTGCAATTATTGGAAGGCTTTGAATAGGTTTTTCTTCATCTAAGCCTCCTGTTCCTGAATTTGAGCCTAAAATGGGGTCTGTATGTGTCACCCTGTGTTTTCTTCCGACTCTCCCATTCGTATAGTATCTGATGATTCTCTGGAAAATTAGATACGGTGACAAAGGTAATGATGAGATGAAAGACGTATTCCTTAAGGAGTATGCTAAAATATTGACTGCCTGAGGATAAACGTGGTCTTAGAAGGGAAGGTGAGGCAAAGGGACGGTATTAGCAGACTTATTAAGTACCGCTTAATGCTTTTTGAGTGGATGTGGTATAGGGACAAAAGCCCTCCAACAGGACTAATGTAGAAAATTGTTGAGAGATGTAAAATAGAAGTCCAGGTTTGTTAGCTACATGCTTTATGGCTATTCTTTGGAAAGGTTAAATAACTAATATGTAGCAAAATAAGAAATGTGTGTCACGTACATACTGAGAGCAGGCACTGTACTAAGTATATTTATACACATTGTCTCATTTAACCTAGATTATAATTCCTATTCAGCTATTCAGTAGCAAAACTGAGAATCAAATTCAGATTTTTGACTTCAGAAGTTCTTTTCTTTTTCTTTTTGCAATATGGCTTTTACTGTTAGGTATGATTTTATCTGAAATATATGAGAAAAGCACCATTTCCCATGTCATATTTTATAACCATAAAATAAAGTAAGCACTTCTTGAAAACCTATGATGTTCAAACATTTGGTATACCTTAATATAGAGGAGGGAGATAGTTTCCTTTGAATTTTACATTATGGTACCTTCAATTCACCACAGTTGATTCAAGGAGACTGTGGTCGAACAATCTTCATCCATAATTAATCGTGCTATAAAATATATCTTATTTAGTCTTTTTCATCTGTCTCTAGGGGTTGTTCAGAACGAGCCACAGTGATGGGATAGAAGCCAATACTCAATTATCCATGAAAGTGAACTAGAGGATCGGAAAGAACGCTGATGACTGTGATAAAATCTGGATAGTATCTGAGTCTGTGCCATAATTGTGCTCTGCTCTGGGATTCCCATCTTGACCCCCTAATTCAGATTTGACAACTCTTTCTTTGACATATTTACCTAGTGTAGGCACATACTCAACCAAACCAAGTGGCATGGTAGTCCAGAGAAAGATTTCTTGGAAAGGAGACATGTATTCTTCTAGTTGCATGTGGTAAATAGGTTTCCTCTCACACATCAACTCCTATCAATGGATTGTAACTGTCTGTAGCACAGCATCGAGAATGATTCTTTAGGTCACAGAGGGCTGTCCTGGCAAGGACCTTGACTGATTAATCATATCTGCCATGAGTGTAGAAGGGAGATGTGAGTGGCAGGCTGTGTGTGACCCATAATTGCCATCCCTTTTCTGCTATCTTAAATATATAATTTTGTTCACTTCTTTGTGCAAATAAATTCTGAATCTCTGAGTAAAGAAGTTATGCAATTTCAGAAATAATCATGAGAAAAACTGTCTTAATTATGTTTTTGCTGCATGCACAGATTTGTCGCTGTCTTAGGAAGTTTATTTTAATAAATGTGGGATGAGTTAGGTGTGGTGAAATGCCCTCCCTGATAACATTAAAAGTATGAAGATATGTTGCCCCATTGCTGTTGTTAGAGTTGAGGAGTCTGAAGGTTGAATGAGCTGTCAGGCCGTCAGTCTTCTCTGTCTCCTGCCTCCTTGCCTATGTTTGCTTCCTTCCGTCATTTCCTTCTTTCCTCTTTTTTTCCTTATTTCCTTCCTTCCTTTTTTTTTTCCCCCTCTCTTTCTCCCTTCCTTCACAACATTGAACAGAAGTTAGACCCTGGTCACTAAAACCCTAAATATTTTTTATTGTACTGTTTCATATTTGAAATTTACAAATACGTATCCATCTTGATTTATATAATTGATATCAACCATGAGGATCACCTTCAATGTGCAGAGTGAAGAAAAGCTAAATTTCTTCTTGCACCATAAGGTTCTTTGTGATCTGATCTGTCCTAACCCTTCAGCCTCATAATTCATTTATAGCGCCTCCCCGCACCTCCCAGCCCACCTGTGTGTGTACACACACACACACCCCTCCACACGCACATGCACGCAGGTCATTGGAACCATCCTAAACTGTTTGGAGAGCCAAAGCTGTACTATTATTTCAGCCTTCTGCTCTTCTGTATGTGCTACACCTTTTACCTGGAATATATTGCTTTCATCCACCTGCCTTTTGACCCAGCTCAGACTTCCCTCTTCTGGCAAGATTTTCCTGACCCCACAACTAAACTAGTTGTCTTTCTCCTTTATTAGCATCTTGCAGTAATCTTAGTACTATTATAGTACTATCTTAAATCATGATGATGATGTGCATGGGTAATATTTGTTCAGTCCTTTCTGTATGCCAGCAGCTATGCTAAGGACCATACTTGGACTATTTTGTAACTGCATAACTTAGCAAAGTAGGTATTATTGTATTTTACTGAGGAAAGTGAAGTGTAGAAAAGTTAAGTGACTGCCCAGGATGACAAAGCTTAAGTGTGCTGGAGCCTTTTCAAATGGAATTTTAACTGTGGATTTACATAGATTTTCCTCCCCTGTGTTGTGACCTCCCAGACGTCATGGACTGTTCCATTGATTTCTGTGTCTCCACTAGAGACTGGCATGTGGTATAGGCTCAAAATGTTTGTTCTATTAAATTTAATTAAAATCTTATTTATAATAGACTATCCAGTCTTTCTATCACCTCTGCAAATTTTAGTGTGTATAAACATATAGTAAACTGGTTTTCTTTATTTTTCCTCAGCTTTTAGTGTATTCTCCACAGTTTAAAAAATCATGTATCGTCAATATCACATCTTGGCATTAATCTTCGTTTTGAATTTAATGTGTTCGAAAGAATAACGGAACTTTAAAATTCCCGCCATCTGAAAGGTTGAGAGAGATTTCTTTCTCTCGATCTTAATCTCTGTGTCCCTAATATAAACACCTAAGGGATATAAGGAGGGACAGTGATGCTGTGTAGAAGGTAAAGAACTAATTGACTAAAAGGGCAACAAATACATTCTTTCTGCCTCAGAATAATTTTGCCACGGATAGGTTCCACTCTCCTTTACCACCACTGATTGATCAACAGGTTGGGGATTCTGCCTTTTGGTAAAGAAGCTTCCTTAAGTATATAGATTTTACTTTCTACCTTTCTTATTTTCTACATCCTACCTTTAGGCTGCAGGACGTCTGTGTTAGGTCAGCCGGCGATCATGGAATACCTCCTGGATGTGTGTCATTCCCCATAGCATTAGGCTAGAAAAATGGATCTGATGTGGGTTCTGGAGAAAACCAAACTTCGTGGTGTCCCCTCCGACTATTTCTATTTTAGTGCAGCACAAAGAAAGCATATTTGCCTGATTTGAATCCAGAAAATACAAATTGATAATCTTTATTAAAAACCACCAATACCGGCTCTGACTGATCAGTCTTACCACGCAGATGATCAGAGGTAGTCCCAGTGATTTGGATTTAATTAAATACAGGCATGGCGAGTTGTAACAGATTTACAACTTAATAGCTATTTGGTCTTGTTTTTAAAGCTGAGAAAGTCATTGTTAATATAACAACACATGGCAGCCAAGAAAAAATAAAGTAGAATGTTTCAAAAAGGACATTTTGGAATTAAACACTAAGCTACAACTTCGTGCGTTTTTGTTTAACCTGGGCTGTCATCTGCCTGGGTTTCACGTGTTTCATAATGTTCCATTCTAACTAGCTTCAAGGGCTTAGCTTAGAAAAATAAAAAATACAAAACAGCTGAAAAACTCTTCCCTGCGGTTTGTACTTAGACTTCAGGTGCTTGTCTCTCATGCATCTGGGATGTGTTCCCAGTTGCCAAGACTGAGCAGTTGAGCTTGAGTAGTCCTTCTGGGGACTTGCTTCTTTCACAGCTTCCTCACTGGGTTCAGCTCCAACAGAGCCTTTTTGTTGTGCATGAGAAAAGAAAAAAGAAGGGCTCCCCAGCCCAGCACTGCGAGGGAGCCTCGGAGACTAGACTCCCTGACATTTCAGAGTATTCCTTCCCAGAGGCTCTCGAGCTTTCTGCCCAACAGCAGTAGAGGTTTTTGTTTCTTTTTTCCACCCAGATTTTATTTATCATAGGAGAAAAAGAACATTACAGCCAAAGTTGAAATATTCTTCATTTTCCTCCAACTCTTGTTTTCCTCCTTCTGTCCGTAGAGGCAACTGCCATTCAGAAGTGTGTGTGTATCCTTCCAGTTCAGGCTCTCACATGTCCACCAAATATAACTGTATTTGTAAACAGTCTATTGTATTTGTATTCTTTAAATTTCACCTAGATGCTACCCTGTACCCATTATTTTGCAACTTGCTTTTTTTCACTCAGCATTACATTTTGAATGTATTGTCTAGTTCATTTTCATTTTCAACTGTTATTTTTGTACCTATTTCTGACATAGATTTTGACTTCCTAATTCTTTTTACTGCTTCTTTCTCCTTTCTTTCCTTATGTTAGGTGATATGAGGATTTTTTTTAAATTCATTTTTTTCTCTAATGGTTTTGATGTTATACAATTTGTTTCCCTTGTTTTAGTGGTTACTCTTAAATTTTTAGCAAATATGTATGTTTAGCGGTGTCTGAAGTTAGTCAAAATTTCTATCCTTCTTCTATACAATATAATGACCCTTCTTTGTAATCTCCCTTCCTCCCTCCATCCAGATTAGGGATGTCCAGGATTTTATTTCGATCTTGCTTTTCCAACCTCATCCAAATTAGTCATTATGATTATGTTGATGATTGTAATTATTTTCAGGCAGTTTTTATTTGGACTTACTAGCATGCCTACTTGTTCCTTTGCTGCTCCGGCTCATTTCTTCTGGCTTCTGTTTCCTTCTACCTTATAGCACATCTTTTTGTGTGTGTGTGAGAAAGACTGTTGCTAAGCTAACACCTGTGGCCATCTTCCTCTATTTTGTATGTGGGATGCTGCCACAGCATGGCTTGATGAGTGGTGTGTAGACCCGTACCTGGGATCTGAACCCGTGAACCCTGGGCGGCCAAAGTGGAGTGTGTGAACTTAACCACTACACCACCAGGCCAGTCCCTGTAGCACATCTTTTAGCAGCCATTTCTGCTCTTAATCTTTGTGTCTGAAAATATCTTTCACCTTTTTTTCCCCCTGAAAGATAGCTTACCTGTCTATAGACTTCTAGGCTGATCCTTATTTTCTTTTAGAACTGTGAAGGGGATTATAATCAATTATTCCACATAAGTTTTTTTTTTTTTTTTTTTTGAGGATCTGGTGGGTCCCAGGCCATCAAATGAACTCATATGGCTGCCCCTTCCAGAGGCCAGAAGGAAGGCAGGTCCTTTGGAAGGGGCAGTCTGTGGGGCAGTGCTGACCTGCCTGGCACTCTTTGATTCTCCCTCCGGTGTTGCTTGTTTATGTCCTTTGCCCATTTTTCTTTTCAGTTATTTAAACTAAAACAAATTTCACCCATTTCTCCTGCCCCCCACTCTCCCCCAACTTCTGGCAACCATCAGTCTGTTCTCTTGTATCTATAAGCTTCAATTTTTTTTTAGATTCCACATATAAGAGAGATCATGTGGTATTTGTCTTTCTCTGTTTCTTAGATTTTTATTTTAACAATCTGGATAGAAATATTTCTAAAATTTAGACACAAGTATAACAATTCTGTACACCCCTGCCTTCAAAAACAGAATCAGTTAAATCTCATGGAGCCTTTGTTAAAGTCAGCACCATTTATTTGGCGCATGAGATTTTGCAATGTGTTGAAATACAATGATGTCCTCTTGGTGACTGAGCTGTATAAGATTGTTTGGTCTTTCATTAAATGAGTTAAGACTATTGGGTCTTCTGAGACCTTGTGTCTGCTTGTGTGTGTGTGTGTATGTGTGTGTGTGTGTGTGTCTTTCCTCTCTGCCAGTACTTCCTACTACAATGGATTTGCTAAATGAAATAGTTATCTTCCTTCACTCTGCTATTTCCTTCCCTGTTGTATATTCTTTGTTTCTTCCTTGCTGAATGCTAGGGTGCTAGATAACCAAACTTGTCGCTGATGTCTGGGTTCCTTTGATGTTGTTGTTACGTCGTCTGGGTGCTCTTCCTAAAATTGCTTTATAACTGCCTAAGTGATGAGCAGCAGTCCATACTTCCTATGGGCACAGGTTGTGAAGCTGGATTTCTCAGGTTCATATCCCAGCCCCATACACCAACACCATGTGACCTGGCTCGTTCCTTTACCCCTGAGCCTCAGTTTTCTCATTCCTAAAATGGGGATGGTAATTGTATCTACCTTCTCGAGTGGTTATGTATTTTATATGCATTAATACACATAACAAGGTTAGAGCAGTGCCTGGCCTCATTAACATATGGTGAGTTAAGCACACTTTAAAACAGCTTTCAAGTTTCATCTCAACTACTGTGCACAATTTGGGGTTCTTTACAAGCAAAGTTAAAAGAAATATTTGGGATGAAGAATATCTAACTTGGAAGACTAAACTAGGAAGTAGTCTATTTCTGTTACCACAGGGCATTGAATGTAATGTGCAAGTTTCTTTAAATATTTGCTTGTGCCAGGGAAGCAGGGGTGCAAGTTGCTGCTGTCATCTAAGATCATCAGGGAGTAAAGATGGGACATTTTAGAAATCATAATGTAAATTAGTGGGTAAGCGTTTATTTGCTTTATAAATATTTGATTTGCATGCAACTTTTCAGTTCAGGTTGATGCCCCCGTCATATGATGTGAATGTTGGAAGACCTGAACTTTAGCTTCAGGTTTTTCAGTAACTCACGATGTGACAGTGACCAAATTCTTTCAATTGCTTTAATTGGACTCTTATAAGGGCAAATGAGATAATAAATGTGAACTGGCTTTTAACTAGCTTTTTGAGTGCTTAAAATAACTAAGATGATGATAATACATTTTAGCCGTGTAGCGATAATTACTATAATGCTTCAAATACAAATATACAGTTTTTATCATTTCAGATTAAATTTTTTTTTCTAAGGAAGATTGGCCCTGAGGTAACATCTGTGTCAGTCTTCCTCTATTTTGTGTGTGGGTTGCTGCCACAGCATGGCCACCAATGAGTGGTGGAGGTCCGCACCCAGGAACCAAACCCGGGCTGCTGACGTGGAGCACGCTGAACTTAACCACTAGGCCACAGTGCCGGCCCTCAGATTAAATTTTTGGAATCGAATGAGTAGGTTCATATTCAATTATTTCATGGCTTTAGGACTTACCAAGTTTATTTTATTTTCCTTATGATTTATCCCCTATCAGCTTCCAAAAATTATTTGAGGATGCTTACCAAAATTTGTAGACAATTAATGTAAGCACGTCAATAAAAACCTAGTAAAGAACGGACCATAGAGAAATTTTATTCCAGTTTCTCATTTCTTCTAATCTTGATTTTCATCCTTTCCGGTAGCTACAATCACTGATGTTAGTGTCTCTGTCCATCTCTGCTTACTCCACCTTCAGTTCTGTAGACAAAGCTGTCTAAGTCAGAAGAGAAGAATTTCAGAAACTCATAGTTTCAGCAAATAAGAATTCTTTCAAAAATAGGTACAGTTGAAGTTTCTAGAACTCCTCTCAATACTGATTTTGCTGTAATCTGTCTTTCCTTGCCAAATTTCCTTCCTCCTCTTCCATGATTGATTTTCCCATTTTCATATCACAAGTTAACATCTAACTCATGTACTTGCCCCTCTTGAGGGTCCATAGAGTACTATTACTTATTCATGGGGTCACTTTTGCTAAGGTCAGCAGAATGAGTGTTTGCCTCCTAATAATCATACAAGGTTTTCATTGTTTTTATTTTTTGTAGATGAGCAAACTGGGGTTTACAGAGATTAAGTATCTTGCCCAGAACAACTTAGCTAGTAAGTGGTCAAGCCAGAAATTAAATCCAAGCTTCTCTGTCTCCAAAGTGTGTGTGTGTGTTTCCTATGAGTCACACAACTGGGTGTTCTGAGCAGTTGGTTGATATTTAAAAGGCATGAAGAAAGCTTCCCTCCCATAAATAACTCCACCACTCAATAGTTGTTGTGTTTTAAATTTCAGTATTTGAGATGCATCCCTTTTGAACTGTTGGCTACTTGTTCCATGAGGTGTTTACATTAATAATTATTCCTTATCCTTTATAGATCTTTACACAGCACTTTAATGTACATTAAATTAAATGTAGACGTACTTTTAGCTGCTCAAATAACAGAAAACCCAACTAACAGTAACTTAAACTAATAGGGTAGGTGGTGGTTGGCTCAGTGACTTAAAAGATGTCAGGGCCGGCGTTACTGTGATTCTTTTGACCTTTTCCTCATGATCACAAGATAGCTGCTGCAGACCCAGTCATCACCTCTGTTTAGGGTTGGAGGAAGGGAAAAAAGAAGTCTATGCCAGGCAGATGTCATTTTTATTCAAGAAAGCAAAGACATTCTAAGAAGTCCTCCAACAATCTTTTGCTTATGACTTCCCATCAGAACTGCGTCACATGGCTACATACACATGCAAAAGAGTCTGGAGAAGTGGGTACTTCTGTAATGGACATGGGCAAGACAGAAAAGGGATGGGAATGGCATTGGGCTGGCCAGTTAATGGTGTTGGCCACAACATATCATATGTGTTTATTTCATCATTGCAACTGCTTTCCGAGACAGCAAATAATGTTATCTCCATTTTACAGCTGAATTAAGTTCCATGAAATTTAAATGACTTCCCAAGGTCATATAACATGTTTAAATATTTGGAATCTGATCCTTGGTTTCCTGCATTCCAGGCAAGTTCTTTTCTCTGCACTCTTCGCCCAGGGAATTAGCAATTCTGTGATTAATACTTTAGTGCATTAATTTTCGCATCCTCCTCCTTGGACTCAGAAAACTCTCCGGGCGGCATGAGTACACAGGGCTGCTGGAATGGGCAGGAGGCTCCAAAAGAGGGGGTACAGGATGGTGTTGAGGGAACGACAAACGTCAGCTTTGCTTGTTTCTTTCCAGTTTTGCTCAGGACTGGTGAATTGTGAACATAGCTTTTCTGTTTTTTCCTCCTACAGTTCTGGGCTGAAGGTCTTGGAGGAAATCTCAGTGAGACCATTGAAAGTCTTCTCTCTTTCTCCATTTGTTCTTTGACCTAAACCGTGACAAGCAATTGTGGTCTTACTTCTTTGTTGCCTGAGCCTTGGCAATGCTTTAGTAAAGAAAAAAACCTCATTACTTGGCTTGCCTCTGTAGTGGCTTTTTCACTCTGTTTCATCCAAAAGCTAGTTTCTAAAGAAGGGGCCTCTTTTTTGGATGAACACATTGCTGTGCATTTTCTTTTGGGCCATTATCTCCCAAATGTCCTAAAACTGAAATTGGAAGTTTATAGTCCTGAGTTATATGAAGAGTCCGGGCAGCCCCTGTGGAAGGAGGGGTGGGCACTGTTCCATGATGGCACTATTCCACGTACTATTCTGTCGTGTAGCCTCCCCAGAACCCTCTGCTCTATTTCCTCAGTGTCTTCTTCACTCCTCTGTTATGGTAATTTCCACAGGTACTGTAATCATTCATTTATACGTCTCTTCCTTATCAAACACGGAGAGGCTTTTCAATCTGTGTGTCCACAGAACCTTGCAAATAGAAGCATTCGATAACTGAGTGAAAAAAAGAGCTCGGTTTTATTGAATATTTGGTTTAAAGGTTAACCAAGAAATCTTACTTATTTTTCTTCATGCTGTTGAAAACAGTTATGTAATATAATGGTTCAAGGTTTTGCCTGAGTAAGCAGAATATTTTAGATATAAATTGGATTCCGTGTGTTTGGTTTTGTAGGTTGTCATTGTGAATGTCAGTTATTACTTTCTAGTTTTGCCGTTTTGCACATGAAGACTATTTGTGAGGATGCATTTGAATGTCTAACGACCTCATTCATTCTCATTTTTCCTTCCTCTCTTTTTCAACAATCATTTTCTCTTATTATTAATTATCTGTATTTATTTACATGGTTCCAAAATAAAAAGTAGTAAAGATTATATAATTAAAAGTCTCGCTTCCATTTCTGATCCCAGCCACTCAGTTTAACACCCCTAAGCAACACATCATTAATTTCTAGAATATTCTTTCAGAGATCTTTTATGCACATACAAATACAAATATATGTTCTCCCCATTAACAAAACTGCACAAATAGTAGCATACAGTTTGCATTTTTTTTTAACTCAGCGACTTACTAGACCACTTTCTTTAATAGTACATAACAATTTTCCTCATCTTTTTTTAATGACACACTATTTCATTTTGTGGGCGTCCCTAATTTGTTTAACCTCTTTACCTATTAGTGGGTATTTAGATTACTTCTACTCTTTTGCTAATATACAAGCAATCTTGTAACAAATGGCTGTATATGTTCACTACCACACGTGCAAATGTATCAGTACGACAAAATTCATCTAAGGAAATGGAATTGCGTGGTCAAAGAGTGTGTGCATTTGTGACCTGATAAATTGCCCTCCTCAGGGGTTGTGCTGATTTACACGTCTACGTACAATATAGGAGAGTGCCTGCTTCTCCACACCTTCACTAGTATAGTGTGTTGTAAAACTTCTAGACCTTTTGCCACATGGCAAGTCAAAAAAATGGTGTCTCATTTTCCTCTTATAATTGAGATTGAGCATCTTTTTTTTAAAATAGGTTTAAGAGCCATTTTTATTTCCTTTTCCATGATCTGCTGTTTGTATCCTTTGTTCATTTTTCTGTTGGACTTTTTGTCTCTTTCTTAAGGGTTTATAGGAACTTTTATGTAATTAGGGAAATTAGTCCTTTGTGATACGTATTGTGAACATTTTCCCCATAGTTTTGGTGTTTGTTTTTACTATTGTTTTGGCCAGGTGCAGAAAACAAAAGTTTAAGGTAGTAAAGTATATCAACGTTTTCTTTTAAGGCTGTGGGGTTTTTGTCAAGTTAAGAGACCTTCCCTTTTGTGAGCTTACAAAATAATTTTTACATGATTTCTTCTAACCTGTTGGTAGTTTCATTTTCATATCTAAGTGTTTCATCCACCTGGAGTTTTTCTTAATGTATTTGTTATGAGACATCGGTTCAACTGTCTCTTTCTCCAGATGGATACTTAGTTGTCCCCAAATCACTTTTCAATAAACTGCATTCTTCCCGCTGATTTGATTGTCTGCCTTTATAATACTGTGAAATCCCCAGGGTATTGATTGGGTCTATTTTGAACTTTCTGTTCTGTTCCATTGGCTTCTCAGTTATTTTATGTGCCAGTACCACGTGCTTTTATTTATTAATTTGTTTTTTAATCTATCAGGGCTGCTTCTCCCTTATTATTCTTCCTTTTCAGGTTTTTTCTGGCTCTTCTACGTATACTTACTTTCTTAACAAATACATGACTAAAATTATTTTATTTAGGATGTATTTTTCACCACTACTTTTGTGTGGAGCACTGCCCTGGATTCTGTACTAGAAAGGAAAGACAGGATGTGTAAGACACTGTCCCAGATCAGACCACAGAGCTTGCAGCCTCATTGAGGAGGAAAAGCACGTGCCGAAGATGACTGGGGCTTCTGCAGCTGAGTCCCTCGATTTCCGAGCTGGCTAAGCAAAAAGTCCCCAGGCTAGCAGCTGACCTGATCATGCAGCAGGCCCCTCCCACTAAACTCGGGACTCTCTTCCTACTGATGACTCTAACTGTCAATTCATCTTGGACAATGAGCTTGAAGTATATTATATTTTGGGTATCTGAGCAAACATAAAACAGTTGCACTGGAAAGTTCAAGTTTGTGGTGGAATATATTCTGAGGGCATGCTCTCTTATTAGACTTTAGACTTCTGGTGAAGACCGTTAGCCACAGCTGTAGAATTAAAGTAGATTAAACTGTCATGCTTTTTCCCTAAAATTTTTCTTCTTTTATCAACATCAAAAGGAAAAATGAGGGGCCGGCATGGTGGTGCAGTGGTTAAGTGCACACGTTCCGCTTCGGTGGCCCAGGGTTAGCCGGTTCAGATCCCGGGTGCAGACATGGCACTGCTCGGCAAGCCATGCTGTGGTAGGTGTCCCACGTAGAAAGTGGAGGAAGATGGGCATGGATGTTAGCTCAAGGCCAGTCTTCCTCAGCAAAAAGAGGAGGATTGGAGGCAGATGTTAGCTCAGGGCTAATCTTCCTCAAAAACAAAAAAAAGGAAAAATGAATATAGAGATGTTAGAGTATCTGTCATTCTGATAACTCTGACTCCCCGACAAGTAAGCATAAAACAGATCACACAGATTATATTGATCATGTGGAATATAATAGGAATATTTTTACAGTTGGACTTTAATACTTGACATGAAATCAGTTGTTGAATAACTGATGTTTAGAATGTTTTCATTTGTGTATGGGATATTGAGTGCATTAACGTATTTGTAAATCTGGTGAATGTTATTTTACAGTTTGTAACTGACAGCCCTCACCCTTGACTCCTAGAACAACACTTTCTGTTCTTCCTACTTCACAGACTGGCTTGACCTTCCAGCTGCCCTCCACTTTTGGGTTCCTCAGGACTTGGCCTGTGTTCTGTCCTTTTCTCTTCACTTTCTTTAATTTTCCCTTTGATCTCATAAAACTACCTAAATACTGATGCCTTCCAAATTTATTAAGTCCAGACTTCTCTTCTGAGTGACTTGCATATACTGCTGCCTACTTGGCATCTCTACTCAAATGACAGTAGCCAAAATGGAACCTTTTCTTTCCTCTCCAACCCCTCCCTGCCCGTCGATTGTACTCAGGAAATGGCACAGTCATCCACTGTTTTTCAGAGTAGAAACTCAGCCATCTATGGTTCTTCTCTTTCTTTTATTACTCCCACATTCAGCCCATCAGCAAGTTCTAGCAAGATCTCCAAATTATATCTCTAGTGCACCCACATCTCCATTTCCATGGCAACCTCCACCCCACTGGTCTAGGTCACGGGGATACTGACTGCAACCAATCAGACGTCAGAGAATTTCCTAACATGTATCCTCTCTTGTCTACTCTTGTTTCCCCACAACAGTAAGGATGAGGCCTGTAAGCTGTAAATTAGATCCCTTCATTCCTCTGCGTAATACCCTTCAACGGATTCCTGCTGCACTTGGAATGAAATCCAGTCTTGATACCACAGACAGTGAAGTCCTGCACATCCCTATTTGTCTCTTCAAACTCACCTGCTTTCACTCTGCCCCTTGATCGTTAAGTTTCAACCACTCTGGTGTTCTTTTATTTCCTGAAGCATGCTAAGTTTTTATAAACCCTGTGGACTTTGCATGTGCTATTTCCTCTGCTTACAGTGTTCTTCTCCTGGCTGTCTATATGGCTCTTCTCTTTATCCAAGTCTCCCCTTAAATGGTACTTCTCCAGATGCCTTCTCTGATGACCGCATCTACTGTCACCTCCACTTTGTTGTTCTCTATATCATCTCTTGTTTATTTCCTTCATAGCAGTGTCCACAGATATAATTACTTTATTAAATTGCTTTAAGTCTGCTTTCTTGACTTTTCTATTTCTTTCCTGGTGAAAGTTAGTTTTGTGGGGCAGACCCTCTGTCTGCTGTAAATCTTATTGTATGGCTAGTACATGGCACAATGTCTGGTACATAATGAGTATTCAGCACACTGGGTATTAAGTAAATAAATGAGTGAACAAAGAAATAAACAGCAGTTAAGTGTGAGGATTATGTGGAGAGTATAAGAAAATATTTCTCCCTTAACTTTAGCTTTGAAATATATATTCTGATAAAACAAAACCAAAAATAAAATCATTTCAGGTGTTGAGTAAACCCCTGATTAGTAAAAATGACTATGTCATAGAAAATTTTTCTGGAGAAGTTACTGAAGAATATGATCTGGACTTCCTATGGAATTACAAAATTGTGCTGCAGCAATGACTTAGCATTTGGTAGGATGTGTTCTCTACAGGTTTGAAAGATGTCATAGATTTATTTCACTTGTATTATTCTTTAGTCTTCCCATCTTCCATGAGCATATTTAATTAATATTAGAATATATCCTGTGATTAGGATAGTCAATATTAAAGTAGAAATAACAAGCCAGTTTATTTAACAAGCATTTCTTATTCTCCACTAGGTAGACATGGTTCCTGTCCTCAAGGAGCCTCAAGGACAAGTAGGGATGACAATCTTACAGAGAAATCCTTATGTCTCCTGTGGCAGCATGAATAAGAGGCACACACACGGGGATCATGGTGGAACAGAGGAGGGAGTTTTCAGATTTGGCTGGGGCATGGACAATGTCCTAAAGGAGTGATTGTGGAGTTTGATCTTAAAGGAATAAGAATTTGCTGGGTGGAAAGACTTTCTAGTCCACAGGATAGAATGTACAGAGACACAGAAGTATGGTTAGGGGACTGTGTTCCGGAATCTGCAAACAGAGGGGAATGTAAGAGGAGGCATAGGCAATGAGGTTGAAGAGATAGGAAAGCCAGATTGTGAAATGGAGGCCTTTGAATGGTTTTAATCTTGGCAACAATAGGATTATATAATCTACATTTTAATAAGGTCATTAGAGGATGGAGGATGGCTTCCAGTAGGAGGCATCTGGTGGTGGAGACAGAAGGCATGGGAGAGATCATTCAGGAAAGTAGAGTATGAGGAGGCTCAGTAGAGCAGGAGTACTGTGATGGGGAGGAGGAAGGTAGCTTTTTAAGGAAACTGAGATGGATCCTTGAGAGTGGCTGCAGATGAAAAAAACAATATGTCACACAGGCCATGAGAAGAGATCTTTTTTAGGAAGGAAGGGAGTGATTAATGTCAGACAGATCAAGTAAGATGAAAGTTAAGATGGAAGGACTGGATTTCATAATTAAGGTATCTTTAGTGACCTTAGCAAGAGGAGTGCTGGTGGGGTGTTGGGGGATGAAAGAGAATTGAGAAAATGAACACCACCTGTGGCCCACCCAGAGCCACAGCAGGATCTCCTTTGTTTGTGGTCCTTTGTTCTAGTGAACAGTGGAGATTTGAACTTGCCTGCTGAGAGGGAGGAAGCACAGGAACCAGGCTTTCAATGCAGGTGAACTGGATTTTGATGTAACATTGCTTTAGACAGGGGAGCAAAAGAGAAGGGAAATAAGGAGAAAAGAGTGATATATAGGCAAGTTTGTGGCTGAAGTATAAAATAGAGGGTATTTCTGATATTGGGGGAAAGCATGCTGAGAGGGAGAGGAACAAAGGTGGCCTTTGAGCAGAAAGATGATTGTTTGTGACTGATGCTATGGAGGACACGGGAATGATGGCAGGTGAGGCTGAGGGTTCAGCTGAGCTTGAAGGCACTGGGGTGTGGTGGCTTCATCCACCTGCAGGTCCTGGATTGGTGTTGCCTGGACAGGCCCCTCAGAAGATAATGGGGAGGCTGCTGAGAATGCCCATGAGATAATTGTTGCAGTGATGTGAACGAATCGAGAGACCCAGGGTAGTTAGGGAAGTAAGCAGAGGAAGCAATGAAAAGGAGGCTGAAAAGAGAGAGTAGAGTGACGTCAGAGGGAGCAGGTGTGCTATGAGTGTTGGAAAGAGTGCTATCCTGGGAAGATAGGACACTTTTTATGAGCAATATATCAGAATTACACATCCAAATTGGCGTTTCTTTATCAGTTACCTGAGAGGGTACTTGTTCTGCATTTATGCTGCTGTGGCCCAGAACGGTGTGGGGAAGCCCGTCTTGGAATTGTGCTCAGAATCTGCAGCACAGCTTTTGACTGTCTGGAGTCTTGGTGATTCTTAGCCCTTTGGAGGTGGATTTGACGTTTTGCCAAGTTCAGTGAAGAAAGTGGACAACCAAACTGGGTAATACCACTTTCAGTAGAAATGGAAATAAGAATCTAAATAACAGTACTGTTTTTCTTATGTGACTTGTAACAGGCCCTGAGAGCAGTTTCCAAAGAGTGACAACAGCATCTTTGAAACGTATATAGCCTCTCAAAATAGCTATTTTGAGGGACATATTCCTTTGGATGTAAACGTCTTAAGAGATTTGGGGGTCATACTCCTTTAGAGTTATACAGTACTCAGTAAATACTGATAGAAAGTTTAGAAGGCTTCTCCATTTTATCTACACAATCTGTATATCTTTATTATTGAAATCATTTATACCAACATGATATTGAAAGTGGTGAGACTGAAGGAGATTATTTCCATAGCCAACGTGGCCTGCTTTATTTATGATCTATTTCTTTACTGGAAACTGGGAAAATATGATTTTTCTCATCTATTAGCATGTGTCAAACACTTTAAGGTCCCTAGATGGAAAGTTGTGATAAATGCATACCTAAAGCCATTATGTTTCCCTAACTTAATTTGTTAAAATTTTAATATGTTTTTGAGAGATTCTGCTGGTTCTCCATCTCCTCGAGGTACCAGGAAGAAGTGGTAATTTTTGTCCTCAAATTCCTGTCCTTGCCAAGTAACACTGATGACAATGTTTAAATAATAGCATGGGAAGTAGTTATTAACTGCAGAATAACTAATCTAGAATGGGAATTAGTAACCATCTAAATGGTGGAAAAATTACTTTCCTGATTCTAGAAGAGCAGAGTCTGTAGAATCCAACTGTAGTGGAAATCTGCTCTGCCAACCTTTTGCTATTCACTTACTTGAGAATGCACTGTTCTCATTTGGGCTGCCTTCACCTCATGCTTTCTACTTAAGTTGGTTACTTACCAAAAGGCAAAGAATATGTCATCTTTCTTAGTGGGGAGCGCTGTTGGCATTCTGGGCAGACAGGTCTTTCATGTGCGTGGGACTCCTGGGATTGCAGCGTGCTTGGCACCCCTGGCTTCCTGGCTCTAAATGCCAGTAGCCCCCACAAGTCATTGTGGTAATCAGAAATGTCACCACACATTTCCAAATGCCTCTGGTTGTTTATGGGCTTCCAGAGCCTGGTGGACTTGTTTACTGAAAAGCCAGGGAAGACAAGAAACATTTTTTCTGTCCCCTTTACTCTGTCTGTCTATCAATCTATCTGTCTGTCTATCTATCTATCGATCTATCTATCTATCTATCTATCTAGGTGTCTCCTTTTTCTTTCTTTTTGTTTGCTTTCATTGTGGTGTGAGGAATAACAGAAATAGGAAAAAGGAATCATCATTAAAGAAAGAAAGATTGAAAACAAATGAATAATCCAAGAGAAGGCTAAGGGAGAATAGAGGACAAGAGAGAAAATAGAGTGGTAGTGGGGAAGCTGGAAGAAATGTTTCTGCCACATTCATCTGTGGTCTCTTGTGATTTTCTCTCTGAAGCCAAGAATGAGATTTCTTGTAGGAATGCTCATGTATAGTTGCATTGCAGGGTATAACTGATTGCAGAGGCACCCTAAATAGCTTTCACTGAGAATATAGTTAGAATTGTGTAAGAGTTTAGACCCAGACCTTGCAAGAGGAGAAGAACTTGTGATAAGGCAAGTGCATCTGACTTCATCTAAGGGGGATGCGTTACTAATAGGCCCAAGCCCTTTATTTCAAAATGATGTTACTTACATGATTGTCCAGGAGCATGGACTCCAAAATCATTTCAGCTTGTGTGTAGCAAGTTTTTAATTTCAATTTTTACAAAATGAAGTTCTCCCTTTGTGCCGATACCATTTTCTAAAAATAGTGTACCTGGCTAGCATTTAAAAGTTATAACCTTTAGCTTGCCATGATTGCTAAAAGTCATCTGTTATGTATTTTTAAAATCTGCACTAACACTTGTGGACCATTCATGCCATACTGAAGCTGATTTTCTACTTTATTTTTTCAGTTGTTCATGGTGGACAATGGAGCAGATGACTGGAGAATAGCCATGACTTATGAGCGTATTTTCTTCATCTGCTTGGAAATACTGGTGTGTGCTATTCATCCCATACCTGGGAATTATACGTTCACATGGACGGCCCGGCTTGCCTTCTCCTATGCCCCATCCACAACCACCGCTGATGTGGATATTATTTTATCTATACCAATGTTCTTAAGACTCTATCTGATTGCCAGAGTCATGCTTTTACATAGCAAACTGTTCACTGATGCCTCCTCTAGAAGCATTGGAGCACTTAATAAGATAAACTTCAATACGCGTTTTGTTATGAAGACTTTAATGACTATATGCCCAGGAACTGTACTCTTGGTTTTTAGTATCTCATTATGGATAATTGCCGCATGGACTGTCCGAGCTTGTGAAAGGTAAGTTTGTTTCTTTTCCTGAGAACATGATTTGCCATATGGTGTCCTTGAAAGTGGGAGAAAGAACACATTTTAGACTAGAGGCACATGGTGACTCACTCTTGAAAATTTTGGATTCTCCGCTGAGCTTCTTTTAAATGACTGTGACAAAACTTTTCTTAAGATTTTTGCAGACAGCAATGCCTTGATACGTATGTATTTTTTTTCTCATTTGAGCAGTTTTCAATAGAGGGCTGTCTTTATAATCTATGTCAAAATTTGGAGATCTACAAATTATAGAGGAGACTTCTATCAGAAATGTTTGTTTAATGGTAATACTGAATCATTTTGCTGCCTCACTGGTTATAGCATTGATTATTGTTGAGACAGAAAGCCAGTGGAAGAGTGGTGAAGCAAGATGTCTTTAGGGAATATCTCAGAATGTTTTGTTGACTGTAGTACCTATTTATAATAGTGTTCACATGATTACTGATAAGGAGCTAATGTATAATATTCAGTTTTATTGAACTCTCAACAATTAGTAACAAGGGGAAGTGTGTGTTTGTTTTATTGTCTGAAGAGCTCCGGTGGTCTAGAGCTGGACCCACATTCTCAGAACTCAGAAGCTGCTCAGCGAATCTGAATTAATCAGGTATAGCATCAGTGATGTTAACCTTGCCATTTAACAAACAAAGACAAGTAAATTTGTTACATAAGTGGGAAGAACTCTATCATAATGAAGGAGGAAACCTCATGTGACCTTGGTTAAGAAATTCAAGTGGAAATTAGCAGTAGACAGATAGAAACAATTTAGAGGCTTCTAGAACTGTTAAGTATTAAGATGTTGGTTTTTGTGGTAACTAGATTTTTTTAAATTTAGTTTTTGAAAATCCAGTTTATATATATGCAGCTGGTTTAAGGAAGAAAAATATCTAATGAGAGTTGTTGCAAAAATAGCAAACCCACAACACCCCTCTCCCATTTATACTTTCCAGAAGTAATCGCTCTAAATTCTTTTAGCTTTTTCTTTGGTAATTACTTCCCACATTTCTAAAGTATGTTGCTTATATTGCTACATCTAGATTTCGCATCCAGATTTTTATGGAATTTGAGGTTTTAGTTGTCTTTCACTTACAGGCACACACCACTTTCATGACTCTATCCCCCCCAAAAAAGTAATTTCCATCTTCCTAATAAGTTATATAAACACCAATAATCTATATTCCATGTTCCCATTATTATGACTATGTTAGCTGCATTTTTAGTTGAACCATATGGTATATTAGAATCATTTTGCCCTTCCTGCACATCTTTTTATTTTCTCTGGAATTCTTAATTGCCTCATTTTATTTGCCTATTTTTTACCTGCGTAGTTTTCTATATGCTTATCATCTGTAAATTCTCCCACATTATGTAAATATCCTTTTACTAGATTCATATATATTAGGCAGCCTATTAATTTCACCTAGAAGTGATTCTTCGGACTTTCTAACCTCCTTCTCTATCATGTTGGGGATTTCCTTTGCCTTTTTTTTTTTTATGTTGAGTACCTTTTTTCTTGAATCTTGTTTCTTCCTCTGTCTTCATTTATTCCTTCATTTTGGCAGAATCTATCATCCAGTAACTTCTGAGAAAAGATAGTATCTGAGAGAGAGAGATTTTTTGAAACCGTGCAGGTATGGCAGCCTTTATTCTTCTCCTATGCTTAATTGATAACTGGGCTGGATATAAAACTCTAGATTGGAAATCACTTTCCCTCGAATGTTGAAGAGTTTATTTTCCTCTGGTCTCAAGGTTTCAGCAGTCTGACGCTATTCTCATTTTTTGATGCTTTTTTTTTCTAGAAGCTTTGAAGGATCAGTGTTCTAAAATTGCACAAGGAAATGTCTTGGTGTGAATGTGTTTTAATCAAGTGTACTAGGAATTTAGTGGGCCTATTCAATCTTGGAATTAGTGTCCTTCAGTTCTTGGAAATTTTCTTGAATTATTTAATGATTTTTGTTCCCATGTTTTGTTGTGTGGATATTGGCCCTCCTGTATTAGTTCTTTAATTTTCTTATTTTCTTTCTGTATTGTTTTCATCTCTGTTTTTGCTCAGTGTATGGAAGATAACCTCAGTTTAATCTTTCAAACTTTCTATTGGGATATTATTTCTTCTTTAATATATGTTAATTTCCAGTGTCTCATTTTTTGATCCCTAAATGCCCATTTTTTAAAAATAGCATCATGCTTTTCTTTCTTAGATGTACTGTTTTATTTGTCTGGAGATGTTAATGAATATTTTTGAAATTTTTTTCTCTTTGTATATTTTTTGTTTCCCCAAAGATTCATTTTTCTGTTTATTTTGGCTTTTATTTTAGAAGCTTTCCTTAAGTGTGTAGGTGACCTTGGCTGTCTGCTCATACTTAAGAGTGAGGCACTAAAGAGCTGATTGGAAGTTTTCTGTACAAATCCAGAACTTGTCGACTGTGGGCTTCACTACAGGGTAATTTGAGTGTTGGGGGCATGGAACACTGATTTCAGTATCTTTACAAATTTTCTCTTTTCTCTAAACAATCTGACTGGCTCACGGGAGGTCATTTCTACTCTCCTGTCATGAAGGTGTAAGCCTGAGTGACAGCATTCTGGGAATTGATAGGGCAAAGAAGAGGTCTCAACAGTTAACATGCAAGCATTGATTTATTTTCCTAGTTGTCATCCAGTTGGCCTGCTCTCTATAGTGCCTGATGCCCTGCAGTCAGCCCACAGACCTGGTGTGTTTTACCTCTCCAGACAGTAAACGTCCAGACTTCTGCCAGGCGGGCCAAAGGCATTACCAGTTACAGAGTGGAAGAGGGAATCTGGGGATCTAACTGCTTTTATACAGTATTTGAACCTGTCCTCACATTTAAAGCTCTGTCATTATCTCCACTTACAGAGGTACTGATGCCGAGAATTCCTGAGTCTTTGGTGTGTGTGTGTGGAGGGGTAAGGGTGGGGGTTGATTCTTAGTGCAAATATGGTCGCTTCTTGATTTTTCACCACTGCTGGTCTAGAATTCTCCTTTCTAGCTTCTTTACTACTGTCTTGTCACTCATTCTTCTTGCCCTTATGGATTCATACTTTGTTTTAAAATTACTTACAGTCCTTTTAAGGGGGTCTAGGGAGGGAGTTAAGGCCAGTATGTTTGTTGAAACCACCTGTTTTTACCAGAAATTCTGCAGGGGCTAGTTTTTAATACTATGCATCTGAACCTTTTTTAGAACTTCTCTACATAAATATGGCATTTGAGGGATTAAAGTTTTCTTTTTAAAGAAACATAGACTCCTTATGGTAATGCTTTTTGTCCTAGCAATCATGATATTTAGATGCTTATGATACTTTGTGGAGCAGATGTACCTGTAAAGTTTGTAAACTTAGTTGATATACCTATTTAGTTTATGAAGGTTACTCTTAACTAAAAGTTATATATGATAATGTGACAATGGAGGTGAAAGCATAGTTTAACAATATATACATCTGTATGGGTGGCTCCTCATGCATCTTCTTTTAAAATAGCCTCAAAATTGTGCACATCCCATACATTTTCTTTCCAAAAACAGTTCATCTCAGCTGTTTTAACCTATTGTTGCTAAATACAAAAAGCTTGAGGCAAGCTGTTCCAAATCTCATCAGCCCAAAGTATGTGTGTTTTTTAACATGTTGAGATTGCTAGATGACAGACCATTCCGGTTTTCACATAAAAAGGCACTAGAAAGTGAAAATTATCCATTTTATATCAAGAATGAGAGACCAACCAGCAGATACGTAAAGGGAACAAATCTATGGCATGGTTGGGGAGGGAGAGCGATCAGAGTCTGGACTGGGACACTGGAATTTAGTCCCAGTTGTACAGTTTAGGAGCTGAGTGACGTCAGGCCAACCAGCTCACTTCTTTTTGCCTTAGTTTCTTAATTGTGAACTAAAGGGATTGATAAGCTTTCCTCTTCCAAAGGTAACATTTTATAATTGTGCAAATGTATAAAAGAAAATAAAATCATTAACCAGTACTGTGATAGTAGAAGATTTTCCACATTTCCTTTTTCATTAAACTTTCCATTTTGGTGCACAAAATCTCCAGATTGTGACTGGTAAGATACAAAGACATAAAAACATTTGCTTAGTTTTTCACAAAGTTGATTTTAAATATGACGTCATCCACATCTTGCACTTCTTTAGATGTTTACTTTCTGACCAGCCTGCCTTCCTTCTTTCCTTCCTTTTTTGAAGTTTGCAATACTTAATACAACACATAACTCTCCTACTTCTTTGGTTTGGAATTCTCCACTAATGAGGAGGGCATCCTATAGGAGGCATCTTTTCTTGGTGGTATTACTTTCCCTGCAGATCGTGCACCTCTGATTTACCTTTAAGTGATAAAAACTCTTTTTTTCTTTTCTTTCTTTGTTTTTGTTTTTGTTTTTGTTTTGGGGGGGAATGATAGGGGGAAGCAGAGTGGCACATCTCTGGCATTATTTCTGTGGCCTACATTTGTCAGGAGGAGGCTGCCCCAGACCAGACCACAGTGTCCCTTCTCTCTCTTTTCCAGTCAGCCTTGTGTTGAGGTGGACAGCAGGTCTGGAAAGAAAACTCTCTTCTGAAGCAGCCTGAGAAGTGTGGCCTGGTGCTGTTAAGTGATCTTGTGTTCATGTGGACGTAGGCCAAAGCATTTAATCAAATATCTCAGAAGAAACTTCAAGAACATTTATGTCTTAGAAGCAGTCTGAACCCCAGAGCTTGGGGTCCTGAAAATTGGAAATTATGCCATCATGACTTGCACCTGTTGAGGCTTCCCTGGTTTTATAAAGATAGCATGGGTGTGTTAACCCAAAGTGTGCTTCACTGGACACAGTTTTAGAGGAAGCTGTTCTGCAAGGGGTAGGACCAGATACTGTGGGATGGTGCTGTGTTACACAAAGAAAAGCGTTTTGTTTTTTCTTTTTCACTATAAGGGTTGTCAGAGCATTTAATATGTGAATGTGCATTAGGCATATCCAAGAGGGGAAAGGAGTATTTATTGGGCTACATCTTCTGGGAAACACAGTTGGCATATGTCAATACTGAAGTGTCAGAGAAAGAAAGGGATTTTAACTTTCTGCACAGTTGGAGAATTTTAAAAAATATTTCTTTGTAAAATGTGTTCTGTTCCTTTTTGCTACAAGTTTCATAGTGTGTGGGAGGGGGCTGAGTTTGGGATGGAGAAGAAGAAGGTGGAAAGAAAGGGGGCTGAGAACTTTGGGGGCAGTGTTACCAAGCAGGAAAGCAGACATGGGAGTAATCGGTGGTAATTGAGAGATGCTGGCACGATTTCTGTTACTGGAAAAGATTGGTTTAGTTAAGAAGTTAGTGGCCAAATAAACTTACCGTTCTTATTTATCTCATTGTTCTATCTCTAAGAACGTTTAAATGAGCATTAACTAGCATGCATTAGTTAAGAGGGAAAATTTTCTAAAAATAACTTAAGGATGGTTTATCCTTTTTCAAATGGGGAGATTGGAGAAGCAAACAATGGAACTTGTTTTGAATAGCTTTTAATAGTCTAAAGTGCATTTTAGATGAATTAAGAATAAATTCTTTCCATCACTAAAAACTAATAGATGAAAATAGGTTTGCTATTTGTTTTTCAACTTGAGGAATGGAGTTTCAGTTATGTTTAGAATCTACTATTTAGTGTTTTAAAAGTATGTTTCATTTCTTTGATTAATCAGGTTACATTTTTCTCTATTTTTGTTTAACTTGGTCACAAAGAGTCTCTTACACTGTGTTTTTTTAATTGCCTGGAAGATGATTTCTGAAGTGCAGTTGAAACTTACTTTATTGTAGCATAGTATATTGAATATTACAGTCAAATCATGCTCCATAATAAAACTTTATCCAACATACACTTCATATAAAATAGCTGCTTTTAACACAAGGATTGGTTATGTCTTCTAATAGTATTATGGAGTTGCTAAGGAAAGCCCTCATAGGGTGAGAATATCCTATTTTGTAATGACACAGATTTCCATGCTTTTAGCACCAATTCATAGAGGATGTATGATTTGGGGTTCCACTTTCTATTGAATATGGGCACTGAATATCATCTCAATTTTGTGCATACTAAGGTAAAATGAATACCCTTATTCCTGAGAACCAATGAAACCAAATATAGCACAGTAGTTGTTTACATCTAGGAAATTAATTCAGCATTGTGGTGGTTACCTTTTTGTGACCAGGTGTGAATCTGTTACTCTAAGATCATACGTTTATGATTTCCTCTAGATAAAGTATGATTTTAAATAAAACTGAGCTTTAAGTTTCAATGTGATGAATTGTTTAGAATGCTTAAATGATCTGGGTTCTAATTTTCAAGTTCCTCATTTCAAAAAAGTTTTAGTTTTTCAAAAAAGTTTTTGCTTTTTGTATGACATAAGCCAGTTTTTCAAGGAGGAAGAGATAAATGGGATCTGAAAGTCTCATCTGTTCTATTTTATTATTATTATTTACATAGGATCAAATGCAGGAGAAAGAGGGATGAGGAGCTCCATTTTCAAGCTCCAATTTGTTTTCTTGATCTGCAGTCCCTGATTTTATTTTGTATTTTCAGGAGACTCTACTCTTTTTTAAGTCCTGACCGTGGGAGATGCCTTATTTCCTGTTGATTTACTCAAATTTGAAACATGTTCCTTGTAATCAAGTTTCTTCAAAAGTTGTAAAAGTAGTCATAAAATATGCATTGCAGGGCTGAGGAAACATCCTGCTGCCACCTTGATTTATTACAGTATATGAGATAATTAGATTATTTCTTACCACTTCAAGTTTCAGCTGTTGCTAAGTAAACTGTAAGCATTTCATCAATGGATTTGTAATTTGTGGTTGATGCTAATGTAATACTTCGTAAACTTGTACTTCCAGGGTCTGATTCATACATACAGATATAGCATTTTCAGGCTCATAAATGAGTCACAGCTTTAAAATGGGCCCTTTCAAGTTATAAAAGTCGGCAGTTTGAAAGCATTCATCGTGCATCTGTGACTTGCAAAGCATCGACATTCAGTATAATGTTTGCCAAATAAATTGGTCATTAAAGTCTTATGGAAAGAAAAGCCAATACTCTCTTAAGCTCAATTTTCACTTCATTCCTATGTAGATATGATTTGTTTTTTGGTCTACTTCCTGAGAGAACAATTAGGATGAATATTTGCTGGCAAGATGGTTGGAGATCCTCGTCTGACGAGTGCAGTTTGAAAATACCAGCGGTGATTATCTTCAAGCAGAAAAAACGAGAAGCCAAACAGCTCAGAAATCCAATCTCATTGAGCTCATAGTCAGTTCATTAACGTCCTCCGCATTCTAACATCCATGCCAATGTGCAAATTTTATGGAATATGAGTCCTCAGTGTCTCCTGACTTTGGAAAATCCCTTGGATCATCCATATAGCAATTAGACAAGCGTGTGTGCCTGTAATCGTGTGCAGCGTTCTGGAGCAATTTACTTCAGAACTACTGTGCCAGATTAAAAAAAATAACAACGTAAAGTCTAAATGTAGACGCCTTGACATTCAAGCTATTTTGTCTTTAAGAAAATTAATGTATTTCTTAGACATACGTGGGGTTTCATTGGAGAAAACTCAAGTTTTCTCTACTTGCCCGCAGGATTTTCTACATTCTGCTTCTTTTTGACGTTCATAGCCTTTATTTTTAATGTTACCTTATTGGAAAATAGTGTTAAAATAACAGAAGAAATTCGAGACCAAAAAGTGCCTTCACTTGCAATAAAATGTACAAATTTTGAGCATTCACAGAGTTTGGATATATCTGTCTTCTATACATTGTTAAATTTTTATAAACTTAGTATATATTAATGGGCTTACTTAATGTTATAAGAATTCAATTAAGGGAGTGAGGCAAGTTTTAGAATTGTATCCCAGAGCTGGTGGTGGGGCAGAGAGCACCTGCTCTTTGACAAGAAGTCTCCTTGGCTTGACTCCCCTGGGAGGACTGGCTGAACTATTTCTCTGCTGCTAGCTAGCCTGCGAGAGCAGTGTCTAGTCTACTGATGCTTCTTGGGGCCCCACGGAGGGCAGTGTAAATCCTTGAACTCTCCCTCTCTGCCAGTTCCGGCCTTGTTTTGTCCCTCATTCAAAAGTGCATGGATTAATAAATAGTCTGATTACTGCCAAATTCCTAGGGATCTTGGAAAAGGCCCAACCATCAGATATTTAAACCTAGCATGGTGGTGAGGTCAAAGCTGTTTTGAGTACATGCTCATTATTCAATACATGTTTGATGAATAAATGAAGAAATTTAAAAAAAAACCCTCATGCAGAGTTTTGTCATAATTTTTAGCAAAAGTGTAAAAATTGTCATTCTTGTGGGGGTTTTTTGAACGACTTTATTGAGGTATAATTTATATACCTATTTTAAGTGTATAATTCTATACTATACTATTTTCTAGTAACAGGAAAGAGAGGAAGGAGCAAGGGAGATTGTTTTTTTAACCCAATTTAAAAAATATCTTTCCAATTCTTACATTGCTTTGATGATTGTAGTAGCTGTGACAAATTAAGTCCAGAGAATATCTGTCATTTTTACACGTAGGGTGAAGATGTTCCTGACTTGCCTCCAATGGGGATACTTAAGATTGTTGTTTTTTTTTCTCCCAGTCGAGGCAGTCGTTTCTTTTAATTGATCCATAGGTTTTTTCATGACCAAGGGCAAACACTTATAACATGCTTGACCCTGTCTTAGGGATGTAGCTAAAGATTGTTAAAAACAAAGCTCCCCCCTCCTCTTTGTGTGACCTTGCTAGATTTTATGACAGTCCACAGTCGTGACTTTGGAAGAGTGATTCTTTAGCCATAGGCTGCGTGACCGGATGACCATCATTTGACTATTCTGCTTAGTGTGCTTTGTATCACAGTGACAGGATACATAGCACAACTCACAGGGATGTGGCAATTGCTATTTGACATTCAGTATTCCACAGTGGTTCAGGGCAAAAGATTTTTGAGTGACTATTTTCTGACTTCTCTGCTTTCAAGCCTCCTCTCATAGATTTAGTGTTCTAAAAGCTTTCTGTATTATATAAAATGTACTATTTTAGTTTATTGAATTGCATATAATATTCTAACAGAAGATACAATTTAAAAAATAAGTTTTTGCACACTTTGTGGTATCTAATGTTGTGGCTTTAGAACCTCTTATGAAATTTCTTGTAAGAATCATGGTCTATAAATATGAAAGCCACAAAGTAAGACACAAAGTATTCAGATTGAGCTGGATTGGCAGAAAATATCTTTTGTCAGTGAACATAGTGAAAAGTTAAATTTAGTAACTTTCTTGATTTAAAGAAATAGCTTCCAATAGTTCATGTGATTGGGCATGTTAGTGATCACAAGCTCTCTGTTTTTGACTAAGACTGAGATTATGCTAGAATCATCCTGAATCTCCACTTACTATTATTTTGGGGTAGTTTAATGCTTTTGTCCCAGAAGGCATTACAAAATGAAGTGTCCAGTACAGAAAGATCACCTTGGTCAGTAATTTTCATCTGGTTTAGTGGTGGCCAGCCCTTAGAATTTCTGGCTTGTTATGTGTCTGGAAAGTGATGCTTATTCTTAGTATCCATAATTCTGTTATTGTGGTAGTCTGCCTACTGTGCTTTCTCGTGGTTAGTGAGGTGTCCTGGCTTTGTTTTGTTTTGTTTTTCATTTTTAAATAGGCTGTAAGGAGCTTGGGGGTGTCAGTGTGAAGCGAGAGTCCACTCTGGCAGGTTTTGTATTCCTGTTTAAAGATTTCCCATTTTTGATTCACCCGTAGCTCCTGTTCCTCTTCTCATCCACCATTCAACTACTGTATCATCTGGATCCCTGTTTGTTCAGCCCTGCCAAGGTCATTGGCATTTATCATGATGGGGCAGGTGTTTTAGGTAGGTGCATGATGATGGATGGTTGGATGGTAAAAGGAATGAAGGTGCTACAATAAGCAGGTGTGATAATGTCTTGAAGAACCAGGAAGGCTATTGTCATCATTAGTCACTGGCATGATATGATCAAAACTTTTATCTGATCCTGGTTAGGTTAGGGGATGAGTTCCCTCTCAAGTTTAAAGATATTCTTTGAGTGCTTACAGAATTCTATCTCCTGTGCAAATGGGGGCACAAAAGCCCCACCGGAACCAAACTCCTCACGGATAAAGACCATTTCCAGTACCATCTTGATCTCCTTGGCCCAGAGCCCTTTGATATCTGGGTCAGATAAGACCTTACAAGTCATCTAATTCTGTCAGATCGAGAGCAACGCCAACTACCTTTGCTCCCTGAGGACTTGTGAGGTCACTATTTCTGCACAGATGTGGACCCATCAGTCAGAACATAGAAGGCTAATTGGTAATACTTCGTGAACAACTTCATGTATTAAAGTTAACCACATGAGAGTCATTATAAAGAATACTACTAATGAGAATAATGTATGTTAAATGTGGAAAAAATTCTTATGTCTATTTTCTCATCTTCTAGAAACTGGTTCATTTGCAAGTAATTAGAGTTTTACTATTTAGTAAGTTAACAAAGGTTAATAAGGAGCTCTGTGTTAATTTAAAATTTCTTTGAAGCAGGGGCAAAAATAGCACTTGCTGAATTTTTGAAGACTGCGGGCACATTGGTCTTGGAAATCTGAAACCTTCCTTATGTGCTGGACCGACAGGCAGAAGGCCTCACAGAAACGTGACGGGCGTGGTGCGGCACTGCTTGAAATCCTCCTCAGGGTTCAGCCTGGCAGTATTTTCATTTGCTCTGCTGGAGCACACAGACTTCTGACACAGTTTCTCAGTCTTTTATCTTGAGTGTTGCTTTATGGGCTCTCAGCATCTGTGTGACTATAGTCACTGACTGGGATTTGCAAAGGGAGGGCGGAGGGAACCCTACCCGCAGGCAACATTAGTGACAGCTCCACAGTGCAGAGAAACATACAGAAGGAAGTGAATGCCCCTAAAGCAGCATGTCATCTTTCCTTTCACATGCCCATGTTCTCAAATCATTGCTGTTGTCCCCTCTGCCACTCGACTTGGGTCCTGCAGTGTGTTTAATGTCATGAGTACTTCCTGAAAGCCTCTTTATTCGTAATAGGCAGTCTAGCATATCTCTTGTTAGAAATGCACACAGCAGGTGCTGCTCACCATAGTCTGCAGAACTTCTGAGAATCCCGACCACGGCCTTCTGGAAGAAAACATCGTGAGTTTTAAACAACCAGGTTTAACTTTCCCATACAAGTAACCTCAGCACTGAATGGATCCAAGAAGGCTATTTGAAGGATAGCATAAGAGTTTTTCCATGGCCCTTTATCTGGTTTTACTTTTTATTAGAGATTTTATCTGGTTCAGTCTTTGTCTTAATTTGTGCTTCTTATTGACCATTTTTTGTAGGGGCAAGTATCAGGAAGAATTAAGGGAAGGAAAATATTCTTCCAGCGTGCTGAGCTATCTAAAGCAGGGGCTTGCAAACTATGACCCATGAGCCGAATTTTGCCCACCACTTGTTTTTGGACAGCCTGTGATCTAAGAACAGGTTTTCCCTTTTAAATTCATCCAGTGGGGGAGAGAGGGGTGCAGATATGGAATATGTGATAGAGACCATATGTGGTCTACAAAGCCTAAAATGTTTACTGTCTAGCATTTTACAGAACAAATTTGCTGACCCCTGATCTTAAAGTAACATCATTTTCGTCAAATTCGTTTTAAGCACAATGTGATATTATAAATTACAAAGGAGTTTTCTAATTTTACTTTGAGGTTCAGGCCATGAATTTATATTTGTCACAGCTTAAATCAGGAGGTTTTTTCCTTTTCCAAATAATCCTTATAATACGTTTAGGACTTTATATAAACTACTTTTGGTGACCAAGGATCAAACATTGACATGGGCTCAAGTGATTGCTACAAGTGTCATTTGGATGTTAATCAGTGACCTTACCTATACTGACCACTACTAACTAGATGCCACTATAATTCATTTTTAATATAAGCTAAACGAAAGCTACCATCTCTATCTACCTAAAGATAATGCAGCAAGATCTGAAAGAAGTCCTTGATCTCTTGAGGGATCTAGTCTCCTGGGTTTTGACTTCACTGACCTTGTGTAACATCAGTAGAAACACTGAGTCATTAAGAATTCTAATCTGGAAGTTGTGGAACAGATCTTGGAATGGATTTGGAATTGAAGCCTCTAAGCTGTAGTCATTGAACACTGGCAGAAGGACTTTCCTTTGACTAGGAAAATAACCAAAAGTCTTCTTGCAGTATTGCTCTCCACAACATGTAAACTGAGCTATGGGTAAAGCAGTGGCTCCATGCTGCTTATTTAAGTTGGTACTTTTAGGGGCAAAACAATCTTTATTGCTGTTATGTAGTGGAGTATCATAAAATACCATGGTTGTCTTTGTTCTATGGTTTCTGCTTCCAAATGCAGGACTGTTTCTAGCAAGCCAGCTTATGTTATTTAACATGAGAGAAATTGACCAGAAAGAGATTAAGATAATTCCTGTCTGATTTTCTAATATGAATTTCTACTAAATCCTCTTGTGAGGTTTGCTTGCTGTTTCTCTTAAGCATTATTGCCTCTGCCATAAACATAATATTCATTCCTCAAAAGAGTATAAAGGAAGAAGCCATAATTTGGCTAAGATACCAAATATTTGGGACAGTATCATGGTTCTCATAACATTTTTTATATTAAATGAAGAAAGAATTCACAGAACATGTTTTATAGGAGATCCAGAACTTTGATGGCATTTTTGCCTGATAATAATTTCATATTATTGTCACATCACAGCTTTCCCCTGCTCACATCCTCATTCCATCTGAGCCAGCAGGTTGGCTGTAGATCCACCGCATTGTGGCTGGGCCTACTCTGGCCCCAACGGACTATTGTTTCAGAGCAGTTTTCAAGCTAGGTAAAAATAATGCTTCCCTTCCCTCCCCAGCGTTTTGATGGACACATTTTTCATACTTAAGACAGATAGGTGGGATGTGACTAAAAATTGCAATGCGCTTCTTTCTCAAAACAAGTTTATTTTTTGAATGCTGCAGATTTTTGTACCTTTCCAATACTGTCTTAAGTTGTCTTACCCACTTTCCAATCTATTTTGCACATAGCCTTGGATGTTCTTGATTTAAGCATATATTAAGTTTCCTTTTTATAGATTGTCTTTGTTGGAAGGAATAAATCCTGAGTTATGGTAACTCGTGAACCAACATATTTAGGTGAAATTGTAAAAAAGATAAGAAAGGAAGAGAAGCCAACCAGGGGGTTGGGGTGGGTAAGCCTTGTTAAAGGAGATTAAATTTTAAAAGAATGTATTTGTAATTTGCCCATCTTTATTCAAAACGAAATGATTCTTCTTGGTATTTTTTGAAAGAAAGCACACTGTTTTAACCGTGCTGTGTATCTTGGTTTTTCATTGTCAGTATTTAGTCATTGGTATTCTACTAAAACCATTCTGCTAATTAGTCTTTTCAAAAATCACCACTAGGCACAAAGGGAAAGTGTGACTCAATCAGAAGGAGAACTTGTGCTGCTCGAGGTGGCATCTCTATATTGAGGAGATTGTTTAGACATGTCTTAGTCTTCCACAGAAAAAGTCTGTGTGCATGCAAGTCTCTTATGGGCTAGAAATGGCTGGGCATTCCAAAGAGGGAAAACATATATATATATATATAAAATTTGAGTGATATATATAATTTGAGTACCATTTTTTCAATATACTTTGTGTCAGCGTGAGGTCAATCCTTCTTGTCATCATGGCTACTGTGGTGATGAGGCCAAGCCAGTAATCTGACCACCTTGTCCCCTGGAGTTTTGCTTTGGGCACAGCTACAAGCTCTTCCCTCTGAGTAAACGTGGGTCTCATAGGACAGATCATTGTCAGTGACTCATAGATGACTGGCACAGATCTGACTGGTGTGGCTCAGAAAGCAAGTTCTACTGAGGTCAGGTGGCATTTTGCCAGGCAAATGATTAGCACTTTTATAATTGTTTTTGGAGCCTTGGGGGCTCATTATTATTGATTGGCCAGATACTGTCTTAGGAGGCGAAAGTCACAAATCATATACTGTGGCAAATGAAGTTAAAACAGAGAAGTACACACGTCCGCAGGACCCAGCACATGAGCTGGCATAAACCTAGTGTTCAGTAAGTTCATTAATTGTCAGTTGACAGTCACCTGAAGCAAAGCAACAAGACACACATCTCCATTTGCATGGAGTACGAGGTCACTGATTCACGGCATGGCTCCTCGAGAGCGGGAGGGGTGGCTTTGATGTTCTGTGTGCCCAGCACCAAGCATAAAGCCTGGAACAAAGCTATCAATCAATAAATAGTTATTGGGTAAGAGAACTGGTGGTTAATTCTGGATGTTTTGCTAATTTTTAAGCTGTTCTTCTCAAGTCCTCAGACCTAATTGGATTGGAACACAGCTCCCCATCCACTCATCCTCACGTACACAAAAGACACAGGCGAATGCTATGAGTTTAAAGGAGGAGACTAATAAAAATCTACCCTGTTCCAGGACTTCAGAAGTGTTTCATAAGTTGTTTTCCACTCAGTAAGTCAGAATTGCCTTTATTTATATTGACTTATTTCCAAAGATACTCATTTATTAAGAGAAAAAAATGCTACAAGTGGGTTCTGAGGCAGAGATGAGACAGAAAATTCCCCCTCATCATCTCATTTACTAATATAGATATTGACATTCCTACTTGGTCATGGGGACATAAATATAGAAATGCTATAGTCTTTGCTCACCAGGAATGTACAATATAGTAGAGTGAATGTGTAAACAATCTATAATATGAGAGAGAATAAAATAAGCACCATAGCTGAGGGACAAGCACACAGATCATCACATCATAATTTAAAAAGACAAAGACTTCCTAGAGAAGCAAACATTGGATTTGGGACTTCAAAATAAGTAGAATTTCAAAAGGCTAAAAAGTGAGGAAGGCTAACCCAGACTGAAGAACAGCACACACAAGGGTTTGGAGAGGGAAAGTGCAGGGCCTGGCCAAGGGGCAGAGAGGCATCTGCGTCCACAGCAAAGAATTTATGAAGAAGAGTTGTGATTGGAGATGAGCTAAATTTGGGCCGATGTGCAGCAAGATAGGAGTCTGGGTTTTAGTCTCTGGATCTGTTCCGGAATACCTCCTTCAGGATGTTTGTGTCACCTGTATTATTCTTTATTAGAACTTTTATTAAATTGACAGTTATTTTCCGTGAATACCTTCACTTTGAAAGGGAATGTACTATCACTCTGGTATATAATAAACCTATATTACTTGCCCTAAATAAATCCAGAAAACCAACACTGTTATTAAATTATAATTTGACAGTGTTCCTTCACTCTTGCTCTGAGCTGAGTCTGTGGACTTGTTACAAAGCGAGATCAGCAAATGCCTAAGGTTTGAGCCTAACCTACTAGTACTAAACTGACACTTTTATTTTTTTACCAGAAGGCTCAGAAAAGGATCAAAATGAACATAAATAACTAAGAGATATGATATTTTTTTAATCCTGAGTTTCTGTGCTAGAGAAATTCATCTCAAATATCTCCTAAAACCTTGACCTGTGCCACTGCCTATATCCTACACTTTCAGAAGCTCTGCTAGAGACACTGGACAGGCCCTGAAGGGTTGCCTGTATCTGAGTAATATAACTGCTGCCCCTACTTGAGAAGGAAAAGCCTGGCAGTGTTGCTGTGAAGGGCAGCTGGGACCGGAAGACCAGCTGAGAAGCTATCACAGGACTGGAGGGGGGCGCAGCCTAAGGGATGGATCCTTCCATGTGCGGGGTACTGAGAGAGTGGTACCCAATGATGTATGGGGGTCAGAGAAGGCTTCAAAGAGGAATCTGAGATTCTAACTTGTGTGAAGTGGTGAATGCTGCAGGAAATTAAAGATCTCCTAAACACAGGTGGGGAGAGTTGAAGAGGGAGCCGTGAAGGGATGTATTTTGGAGATGCCAAAAAGATGCTGAAAGAAAAGAGTAAGTTGGTCAGGACAAGCCTGGATACCACCTTCATCTAAAGAGATGGGAAGAGAGAGAGGGGAAAATAGGTTAAGGCTCAAGTCAAAGAAAGGGAAATTAATGAGGATTCCCATCAGATGACCTTTAGTCTCTGTGAAATGGAAGATAAAGCTGTGTATGGAAAGCCAGCTTGCTGAAGAAATGACAATAATCTAAAAATCAGTAAATGAAAGATATTACAATCTGTTCTACCTAAGGCTTTGGAATAAATAAGGAGCTTAACTGCCATGCTTTTAAATATTACAAACTCTGCATAAATCTCAAAATATTGCAACTTCATATTCACATGGTAATTACCAGGGAAATTCAGCTAGGAACTAGTATACTCTGTCTCTTGCACATGTCTGAAGGGTCCCACATTCCTAATTCTGTGGGATATATGCCAAAAATTCTAAAATGTACACAACTCTGTGTGAGAGTCACAAGATTTTGGGTTTCAGGGTGGAAGGGACTTTCAAGGTTACTTCGTGCAACTATTAATTCTTGAATCCTATCAACCACACAAAGGGTCATTCAGATCATGCTTGGAACCTCAAAGGAACCTTACCAACCTTGGAACCTTACCAACTCCTGAAAAAGCCTATTCTATCCGTGGGTCAATTTTTTCTTCTTCTTCTTCTCCCCAACCCCCCACAGTACATAGTTGTATATTTTAGTTGTGGGTCCTTCTAGTTGTGGCATGTGGGACGCTGCCTCAGCATGGCCTGACGTTCGGTGCCACTTCCACGCCCAGGATCCCAACCAGCATAACCCTGGGCCACCGAAGTGGCAGTGGAGCACGTGAACTTAACCACTCGGCCACAGGGCTGGCCCCTCTTTGGGTCAATTTATTCTATTTTTAAACACACCAAAATTCCCTCAGAGTACAATAAAAACAATTTTAGTGCCTTTACTGGCTGACTAAACTGAGTTTCTTAGTGATATACCTCCCGCACCCCATACTGAATCCCCTCAGAACAAGAAGTAAACATCATGCTGACATCTTGGTTAATGGCACCGGAGTTTACTTGACACAAACATGGGGTTCCTTCTGTTTAATGATGTTTGGAATAGTTTAATAAAGTATTTACAGTGAAAGACCATTCGAACACAGATTTTAAGATGTATTGTGTTTTTTTCTTCGGAGTTTCTAAAGTTCTTTCACCTCTAACCTAAGCATCTCTCCTTATTTTCTACCTGGGATTGTACTCCTATGGCCGTTCATGGTGGACCTAGCACACTGTAAGCCCTCTAAGGCAGAGCCATTTCTCGTTCATGCAGTGCTGCATTTACCCATCCATGCCCCACATACTGACTGCCTGCAATGCTCGTCCAGGTCCTGGCTGAGAACGGTGACAGGTTCCCTACGTTCTCCTGACTCCTCTGGAGATAGGTCAGCAGGCCAAGCGCAGTGCTGGGCACACTGTAACCGCTCCATAAGTCTCTGACACGTTAGCAGAACGTGTTGGATAGTGAGCTGAAGGGTGATAAGCTCTTTTGCTTCTGGATCAGAAGCGTCAGGCAGATGCTGCTGTCCTCACTCATATCTCAAACCTCTTGGAATTTAAGCCTTTGACATACATTCAAAAACAAATAAATAAATAAAAACTTGTGCCTCCTACCTAGCCCTGGGGGTATTTGAGTGCTACAGAGATGAGGAGGTAGGTGAGAAAGCAGGGTTAAAGAAGCAGGTGCTGCCTGCCTCTCTTTCCTCCATCCTCCCCAAGAGACTGCAGCCTTTTCCATTGAGCCTTTTATCTGCCTGATGAGCACATGATTTCTGCTTGAGGCAGCCTCCACTCGCAGCACAGCTAATGTTACAAAGAAGAGAAACTAGTGGTAAAGCATTTATTTCCAAAATGTTTGAGGGAACTGCTGAACTAGGGGGCGCATGTGTGAACGTCTTCGGTCTACTCATCCAGCCTCTGTAAAAATTAGCAAATAGTGTGTTTTCCTAAAAATAACTGGAAAACAAGGCTTTTCTTATTAATCGTCAGTCAGACAGAACTAACCCTGAACTTTCATTTGCAGGGATAAAAAGACAGGCCAACATTCCCTTTAGCTGTGCCCGTGAGGTGATTGTATATGACTATATGTGAGCTTTAGTCTCTTTGGGTTCTATGATTCCATAACTTCATCGAAAAGTTCAGAAATTAGGAGAAATGGAAAAATGAATAAAGCTTGTGTTAGACACTTCTAAATGTGTAACAGTCTCTTTTGCATTACATGATTAACATAAAGGAGTTTATAAGAAATTAATCTTGAATTATTTATTAGGTTAAAGCACAGTTGAATATTATGGTTTGCCTTTTCCTTATTAAAGTTTTACAAATTAAAAGGGATGTAAACATTTTTATATGGATTTTAGCTAGAAATATTGCTTAGCAGTACCTGAATATGCTTGTAGCTCCACCGAGGGCCTCCTTCCTGAGAACAGAGGTTAAAAAATGTATATATACATGGAAAATGCATCTGATTTACCCATTTGCAAAATAAAGGAGTTGGACTAACCAGCTCAGAGTCTGTTCTTTGTGCTCTGTGATAATTTGGAGGCTGTTGGAGGGGCTCTGGAGATGTATCTTTAGTACAGTGATCAAGTTGTGTCAATCCATTTATGTTATTTAGCCCAATCTAGCAATGCATAGTAGAGTGATGTGTTATGATAAAGAATAACAATTCCCATGTTCTTGCGGAGGCATGCGCATGCTTAGATAAACCGCTAAGATGTCAGCTCCCGGAGAGAGAGATCTTGACTATGCCTGGTGCCTAGTCATGCTCATTAACTCTTTGCTGAACTACCCTGGAAAATAGACATCTTTATCCCATACTTAGCCAGCATGGTGGTCTAGTGGTTAAGATTCTGTGCTCTCATCACTGCAGTGCGGGTTCTTTTCCCCAACAGGGCACCACACCACTCATCTGTCAGTTGTCATACTTTGGCAGCTGTGTGTTGCTGTGATACTGAAAACTATGCCACCGGTATTTCAAATACCAGCAGGGGTACCCATGATGGACAGGTTTCAGCGGAGCAGGGTTCCGCTCTGCTGTACACAGGGTCTCCAGGAGTCAGAATTGACTCGAGGGCACTAACAACAAATCCCATGCATTCTCAATAGGGGTGAGTCACCTTCAAGGAGGTGACCATTGGTTCTGGGGGAATGGACAAATGTTAATCTTTATGTATAAAGTTTAAATATGCCTAAAGTACAAAATTAGATCTATAGTGTCCTATGGTATTAAAATACCATGGGGGGGTTATTAAGTAAAAAAGGAAAAGACTCCTTAGCAGGGGAGTGATAGGAAAAAAAGGTTGAGAAATGCAGATTATCCTGAAGTTATAGCTAGAGAGTCTGAGGCTCAGAAAGTTAAGATGACCTGACTTTGGTTACCTGGCAGGAAAGTGACACAGCTGGCCCTTCGGCCCACTCTGGCTGACCCCAAAGACCGTTATGTATTGCGAACTTGTTAGCTGACTTTGTTCGCTGGCTGGTGGGGGTCAGCAGTGCAGGCTTTAGGGACTTTGGATTATCTATTATGTTCATAAAGTTTAGCCAGATGTTGACGGGAGTATTGGGGAAGCAGGCTGGGGGAAGCGCCAAACGTTTCTAGGCAGGCCGTGCCTCGTGCAGATGAGTGTCCTGTGATGGCGCATGTGTGAAATTCCCCATTTTATTTATTTCTATGATAGCCACGGTGAATTTAAAAATTTTTTAAAGAATTTTAGGGATTCTAAAAGTTTTCACATTATAAATTTAAGGCCCCTGTACACACTGTTGGCCTGTTCACTGGCGTAGGTTATATGTAGGCAGATCATTGCACACATTTGCTTTCTTCTAGTAATTGCTTAGTTCTCAGCACTTGAGCCTCAACACACACCAACCTAGCAGCCACTGAATTCTTATCATTGAATTCCTGTGATAACTGCAGATATTCTTGTGGTTGCTAGTTAATGACTAGGTTGGGTGATTTGCAAGAACAGCGCTGCGGTTTCAGGTCCTCCGTATGTATATTTAGCACAAATATATATTTATTTAGATATGTCTTTAGTACACATATATATTTAGCACCTCTGGGTTGTGTTTACTGAGAGTGAGACCCAAGAACAGCACATCTCCTTGGTGACACGTGCTTGTCCCCAAAGCCTCAGCTCAGAGATATTTTCCACTAAGTCACATCGGGACGCTCCACCACGACACCTTACGTTCCTGACTTCTAATGCTCCACGCTAAGAAAGATTAGCGAGGGGATCACGGTTAGTGCATTTTAGAGTTAGCCTAATGAATGTAATGATTCAGCACAGAAAATTTCTGCGATGTGAAAGGAGAAAAAAGAGGGAGGGAAGTGTCCCTGAAATGGAATGGATTTAAATTTTCAGAGCCTGGCAGGCTGCTCTTCAGAGAACTGCAAAGGCAAAATGGGTTTAAATTGCGACAGCGTTGTTTCAAGTTAGGTGTAAGGCAGGAAACCTTGGCAATTGGAGGCATTTGACATCGAAGTCAATTATCAAGGGACGTATGACATGGCCTTCTCTAAGGCTCTTTAAATATAAGATTGATTTCTTATCTGTCTGGAATGAAGTTGGGATAAAACTACCTTGAAAGTAAACACCGTTTGCTTAAGGTTTCTTATGTCCAGACTAGTCTCTGATTGATTTTTTTTCAAAGCAAATTTTATATGTTGAGTAGAAGAGAGGCAGCACAGTGGTTACAGCATAAACCCTGGAGCTCCATGGCCTGGTTCCAATCCCAGGTTGACTGTCTACCAGCTGTGAGATCTGTGGAACTTACCTGAACTCTGGGCCTCTGGGTACTCATCTGTAAAGCAGGGGTAAAACTGTACCTACCTCAGACAGGTGTTATGAGGATTCAGTAAGTTAATATATTTTTAAAATGTTGTATAAGGGTTTATTAAAAGAAAATCTTTTTGTTTTTTTTGGTGAGGAAGATTGGTCCTGAGCTAACATCTGTTGCCAATCTTCCTCTTTGTGTTTTTTCTCCTCAAAGCCCCAGTACACAGTTGTATATCCTAGTTGTAGGTCATGCTAGTTCTATGTGGGCTGCCACCACAGCATGGCTTGATAAGCAGTGTGTAGGTCTGCGCCCAGGATCCGAACCAGCGAACCCCGGACGGCCAAAGCAGAGTGCACGAACTTAACCACTCCACCACGGGGCTGGCCCCTAAAATGACATCTTTTAAAGACTTATTAGGTAAAGACTTTCTGTTATCTTTATTTAACAACTTAAGAAGACTTTTTTATCACAGCTTTTGAAGTTGTATGCATGTATTACTATCTCGTATCCCCAAGCAAATGCTTTAAATAAAATTTTGCATGCTTTTAAAGCATTTCATGTTTAGAGATTTGGATATTTGCATAGTATGTTGGAATTGTCAAGAGAACCCAAAAAAACAAAACCTGCCTCCCTTTGATGCTTTTGGCACCTTGACAGCTTGTGGGTCGGATGGTCTGTTAGTGTAACATTTGGTGACCGAAATGGGCTGCCTCTGAGGACACTGCTTTTCTGCAAGCTTTCTCAGGTGGTGGCTTTTTCACTCGCACACTTCAGTTATCTCCTCGCTGGAGGGGCTGCCAGTGTCCTTCTTGCTCCTGGTTTCTGCTCTCAGACAAAAGTGTTCCTCTCTCCCTTCTCCTTAAAGGCCCCGGGACTTTTCCAATGCGTGCTTTAGATGCCCCCCCTTGCAATTCTCTACTTTCCTCTTGGCCATTCCACCTTGTGCACTGAAGAGGTACCGACTTTCTCTCTACTACCCCTGCAGTCATCATTCCTGATGCTTCTCATACCCACAGAGACTGCACGTCCATCACCCTGGACTCCAAGGTCCTTGAGCCTCTTGTCCTTGTCCTCTATTCTACCTCATTCACCCACCCCTAAGGTGCTACCCTACACTAGTGCTTCTCAGCCTTTCCCGTGCATAGAAGTTGCCTGGGAGTCTGAAATGCAATTTAGATTCAGTAGATCTGGCGTGCGACCTGAGATTCTGCATTTCCTACAGGCTCCTGGGTACTACCAATGCTGCTCATCCAAGAACCATATTTTAAGCAATAAGGCTCTCCACTGTGAAAAGCATCCCACATGCAAATCCTGTTGCTCTCCCTTCAAAATTATATCCTGAGTCCATCCACTTCCCAGCACCTGCTCGGGTGCCACTCTAGTCTAAGTCACCCCTATTGCTCATTCTCTTTTTTTTAAAGATTGGCACCTGAGCCAACATCTGTTGCCTATCTTGGTTTTTTTCTTTGTTTTTTCTTCTTCTCCCCAAAGTCCCCCAGTACATAGTTGTACATTCTAGTTGTAGGTCCTTCTGGTTGTGTCATGTGGGACGCTGCCTCAGCATGGCCTGATGAGCAGTGCCATGTCTGTGCCCAGGATCTGAACCAGTGAAACCCTGGGCCACCAAAGCGGAGCCTGCGAACTTAACCACTCAGCCAAGGGGCTGGCCCCTCGTTCTTTTTTTTTTTTAATTGACGTAACATTGGTGTACAACACTATATAAATTTCAGGTGTACATCGTTATATTTTGACTTCTGTATAGACTACATCATGTTCACCACCAAAAGTCTAGCTGCCATCTGTCACCGTTCTCTTGTCCTCCTTTACCCTTTTGCCCTCCCCCTGCTTCCTCTCTGGTAACCACCAATCTGTTCTCTGTATCTATGTGTTTGTTTGTTCCATTTCTCATTCTTAAGGGGAAGTAGGTTGTAAAGAATTACTTCTGTAATTACCTTCTACCTGGGCTCCCCATGGCCACCTCTACCCCTGTGGTCAGATCCCCCCCCATCACCCCCAGCAGCCAGACATCCATTAAAAATGTAAAAAAGATTGTATAACTTTCATGATCAAAACCCTCCAGTGACTTCCCATTAGTCTTTAAACAAATCCAAAGGCCTTTCCATGACCTGCCTCCTGGCTACTTCTCCACGCTGACTCCTCCTTCTCCTCTTCACACTCATCAAACTTACCCCCTCCTCAGGGCCTCGGCACTTTCCTCCGCCCAGAATGTTCTCCCCAGTTTTGCACAGGCCCTTTCTCGGGAGACTCAGCCCCCGGATCAAATGTCCCCTCTTTACGGAGATGGATCCTAACAACACAATTTAAAACTGTCTCCTCTCCCTTCCCAGATGCCCCACTGTCGTCCCCTTATTCTATTTTCCTTCCTAGTACTTATTACCTGACATTTTCTATAACAAAGTAGTTATCCATAGTACTTTCTGTGTACCAGGCAATGTCCTAAGTACATTACAAATATTAATTCACTCAACTTCTTAATAACCCTATGGGGTAGCTATATTATTATCCCTATTTTACAAATGAAGAACTGGGGTACCAAGAGGTTAACTCATTTATTGAGATCACACAGCTATTACATAACAGAGCCAGAATTTGAGCTTAGCTGTCTGGCTTCAGAATCCGTGTTCTAAGTCACTATGCTATTCTGCCCTCCACTCTTATGTGTGATATAAATACATTTTTGGAAACATCTAATATATAGATATGTGTTTCTTATCACCTATCTCTCCTACTAGAATGTAAGCTCCATGTGTGTAGGGACTTGATTTCTTCTAATTCCTGCTGTATTCCCAGCACCTAGAACATAATAGGTGTTCTATGCTTAGCACATAGTAGGCACTCCAAAACAATTGTTGAATGAATGAATTCTGCTGGTTTTACTCTCTGTATTTAGAAACATCATTTGGTTGTTTAAAGAGATTTATGTAAAGATTGGAATTTTCATGAAGGTCTGGGGCCTTTTTTACTTGAGTACATCTTACTTAGGTTGTAAATTTTTAATCTACTTAACACCTAGTTTCCCTTAAGGATTTAAGCTCAACTTAGAAATCTCAATACGCTATTGATAAATATAGTAAAATGGAAAACAAGCAGCTTTACTCTTTCTTTTATTAATGGTCGATTAATTCAAGTTGATCAGACTAAATCCTTAAACAGTTGGTCTCATTTACAAACTTGGTTAATTAAATTGCCTTCACTGTTTTAAGTTCTGTTATAATTTAATGTATTCATTTTTCTTTTTAAGCATTTCAAATGCCTGACAAGAAACATTTACATCACAAACAAGCCAAACTTCTCAAACACTTAAATTACTCTTATTAATCTAAAAGACTAAGCTTAGAACAAATCAAATTTGCTTAAACATTCTAACACTGTTTTACAAACTTAGTCAAATTATTTAACATCTCTTAGCATAAGTCACAATTCTAGTAGAAATAATAGATTATTCCTAAACTTAACTTTAAAAAGAACTAATACCAAAGGGTTGACATATGGCGTTATTTCTATTAAATTTCAAGCCTAGTTAGCATTCAAACATTCAGCCAGCCTTTGGGAGTGTTCTTCCCTCCCAGGCTGTCTGAAGTACTTACCCAGCTGCTTACTGAGGTTGGACACACGCCATAGAGACTGTGTTCGTCCGATCGGTGGATCTACCCAACCTACAGATGGACACGCCAGGCCTTTTCTTCTAGTTGCTCTGAGAAAAGAGAACTCTGAGGCCACCTTCCTTACGTGGAATTGATTCTTACCTTCATGTCCCTTCCTCGCCTGCTTCTTTCACGATTTTCTTTCAACTTTTAGACTTGATTGCAGCTACTTCCCTGACTACATGTTTGAATTCTCCATCATTTCCCACTGCTCTGGCTCATACGCTTGAGCCATGATAATGACAATCTACATTTGTTGAACTGTGTGCATTTCAGTTCGTTAATCTTATATTTAAATAATAGCTTTATTGAGTAAAAATTCATATGCATCAATACTTGTAGCATGTATCAGTACTTCATTCCTTTTTATGGACTAATAATATCCATTGTATGAATATACTATTTGGTTTATCCGTTGGTCAGTTGATGGGCATTTTGGCTATAATGAGTAAAACTGCTGTGAACATTCATGTACAAGTTTTTGTATGTACATATGTTTTCAGTTCTTTTGGGTATATTCCTAGGAGTAGAATTACTGAATCATTTGGTAACTCTATGTTTAATCATTTCAGTAGCTGCTAGTTTTCCAAAGTGGCTGCACCATTTTACATTGCCAACAGGAGTGTATAAGGGTTCCAATTTCTTCACATCCTTGTCAACATTTGTTATTATCTGACTTTTCGATTCTAGCTATCCTACTGGGTGTGAAGTGGTATCTCATTGTGGATTTTATTTGCATTTCCCTAGTGGCCAAAGATGATTGCATTTTTTCAGGTGCTCATTGGCCATTTATATATATATTCTTTGGAAAAATGTCTATTCAGATATCTCATATTTTAATTGGGTTACTGTTTTATTATTGAGTTGCAAGTGTCATTTGTATATTCCAGATATAAGTCTCTTATTAAATATATGAGTTGCAAATATCTTCTCTCATTCTGTGGGTTGCCTTTTCACTTTTTGATAGTGTACTTGGAAGCACAGAAGTTTTTATCAAAGCTGAATTTATTTGTTTTTTCTTTTGTTGCTTGTGCTTTTAATGTCATGTCTAAGACTCCACTGACAAATTCAAGGTCATAAGATTTACCCCTAAGTTTTCTTCTAAGAATTGGATAGTTTTAGTTCTTACTTTTAGATTCTTCATCTATTTGGAGTTAATTTTTATATATGTATGAGATAAGAGTCCAAATTCTTTCTTATACCTGTAGCTGTTCACTTGTCCCAGCACCATTTCTTGAAAGACTATTCTTTCCTCCTTTGGAAGCTTTTGGCGCCCTTGTTGAAAATCAGTTGACCATAGACGTGTGGGCTTAGTTTTGGACTCTCAGTTTCTACCCCATTGATCTCTATGTCTGTCCTTATTCCAGTACTGCTTTGTCTTGATTCTTATTGCTTTGTAGTGAGTTTTGAAATTGGGAAGTATGAGTCCACAGCTTTGTTCCTCTTTTTTAAGATTGTTTTGACTATTTTGAGTCCCTTGCAATCCCACATGAATTTTAGGATCAGTTTGTCAGTGTCTACAAAGAAGCCAGCTGGAATTCTCAGAGTGATTCCATTGAATCTGTAGGTCAGTTTGGGGAGTGTTTCCTATCTTAACAAGATTAAGTCTTCGGATCCGTGAACATGATTATGTCTTTCCGTTTATTTAAGTCTTTAATTTCTTTCAGCCATATTTTATACTTTTCAGAATATATGTTTTGTACTTTTCTTAATTTTTTTCCTAAATATTTTATGCTTTTTGATGCTATTTTACATGGAATTGTATTCTTAATTTCATTTTCATGTTGTTCATTACAAGTATACAATTGACTTGTTTATATTGATCTTGAATCCTGTCTCCTTGCTGAATTTGTTTATCAGTTCTAACATTTTTTTAGTGGATTCCTTAGGATTTTCTATATACAAGATCATGTCATCTGCAAATAGAGATAGTTTCACTTCTTTCCAATATGAACGCCTTTTACTTCTTTTTTGGCTAATTGCTGTACTGGAATGTCTACTACAGTGTTGAACAGAAACAGTGAGAGTGGACATCTTTGTCTTATTCCTGATCTTAGAAGGAGAGTCTTTACCATTATGCAAGATATTGGCTGCGAGTTTTTCATAGCTGGCCTTTTTCAGGTCCAGGAAGTTCCCTTACATTCTTAGTTTGTTGAGAGTTTTATCATGAAAGGATGTTGGATTTTGTCAAATAGTTTCTCTTTGTCTGTTGAGATAATCAGGTGATTTTAGTTTTTATTCTGTCAATATGGTATGTTACATTAATTGATTTTCAGATGTCAAACCAACCTTATGTTCCTGGGATAAATCCAACTCAGTCGTATTGTATGATTATTTTACATATTGCTGGATTTGATTTGCTAGTATTTTTTTTTTTGAGATTTTTTGCATCCAAATCCATAAGAGATACTTGTCTATAGTTTTTTTGTGTGTGATGTCTTTGTCTGGTTTGGTACCAGGTAAATACCAGTTAATAGAATGAGTTAGGAAATGTTCCTTCCTCTTCTCTTTTTTGGAAGTGTTTATGAAGAATTGGTATTAATTCTTCATTAAGTATTTGGTAGAATTCATTGGTGTCTTTTTAGGCCTCTCCTCTGGCTTTCTGTCCCATCTTGCTGTTCTTAAAATTTATGCTGAATGTGAATATCTGGAACATCAATGGTTATTTGAACCAGGTTTTTAAAAGATGGTAGCACTTTTTTTGCTGTTATAGGAGGAAGAATACCATCCAAATGAGAATTTTTTAGACTTATGTATTGAATGGTTTCATATGGGAGAAAGGGGAGAATCACCTGGATGGTTCATATCATCATGTCTAGTAGCATGCTTTTTGAGGTTATAGTTTTACCTTTCCAATCTTTTCCATCAGTTTTTGGGCAGATTCTCTACTGCAAGTATATAACTTTCTGAATCTTTCCATGGGTTGAAGCACTATAAGACTCTTAAAGAAAAGGAAAGTTTCACGTTTTATAGACTACAAGAAAAGTTTGCTTATTGTGGGACAGAAAACTTTTGAATGATTCCTTCTGAATGAACCAAGTGGGAACATACACCTATGGCCTGTCACCTTACAGATCCTAAGGTCATCTCCATCCTTCCCCTGTACACAGCATGCTTCCCTTACTTGTTCCTATACCCATAGCTTTTCCAGAGCAAACTAGGCCTGGAACTTCTCCTGACTTCTAGCTAACCAAGTTCTCTTCTTTTCTGCTCACCAGGTACTTTAGGAATCTTGACATTTCTTTGAAATATTTTACAATTAACCATGACAAAAGAATTTGATATGTGGTTGGGATGGGAGTGTTCAGACTGAAAGAAGAGAAGGGTGGGACATTAAATAGGGTTGGGTAGAGGGAGAGCAGGGTTGGCCAGTGTGAGTGTGGTCCAATGCGGGGATGGTAGACTACAGATGACAACAACAGCCCTAGTGGCTATTCAGGTATTTTTCTGGCTTCTAAATTCCCATAAAAGCGATCCCACTCTTGTTTGTTAGAGTCTGAATAATGTTAATGTTGGTCTCAGGGTTTATAGAATCTGTTCTTTGAAGCTCTTTTACTCCAATTGGTGATAAAAGCACCAAAGAAGAATATTCCTCCTGTGTGCTGATTTCTCCTGGAATGTTTCCTCACAGCTTTCAGTAAAAGGAGTCTTCCTCAGATAAAAAATAAAGTCTCTTTCTTGAAAAATCTTTGAAGATTGGTTTGGAATACTAAGGGATTTCCTTATGAATAAGGTGGGGAATGAGCTAAGTGACCTATAGGCCTTTGGACACTTAAGTGGTTTGTTCTATTTAATCTTTTAACGATGCCTTTTGGCCTACTTAGCATTGCATGATAACAGTGTGGGTCCATCATAGACATGTATAGATAAATTAGTAGCATTAATTTACCAGCCCCTCTATTTCTTGTGAAATTAAAACACATCGTAAAGGGTGTTGGCTCTTATGAAAGGGCAATATATGCATGAGAAGATAAAGAAGAGCTAATGTAATAGCTCGGGCCTAATTCTGTCACAAGTTAGGAGTAAACCATATTCATTTCAGCTCATTTAAGGGCTGGTCAATGATTATTCTCCTTTGCTCTGTTTCTTCGTATCTTTCATATTTATTCAATGAAAAGAGGATAGCTCTTTTATCTGTATTCAGGCTCAATTTTACAAAGTAATTTTGTTATACTGTGGTTTTTCATCTCTTTCAGTTTTATGAGGATTTTCTCATTAGAATAATGAAAGTTTGTGTTTTAATAGCAAATGTAAAATATAATAAATGCTTTAAAGGGACAAGCATTAAATGAATCTGCTACCTCCTTTAAAGGGAAATATTAATTCTTTCAGATGTATTTGCATATGTTATTATGCTCATGGAATAGTTGATATCTCCTGAAGTCTAATTCTAATTCTGTTCCTTGAACCTAAGCCGTGCTGTGACGAACATCCTCATGCATGTCATTTCATCCAACTTTTCACAGGGTTAATCCCTTTCCTCATTTAGGTCCTAGTCTTAATGTCACTCCCTCAAAGTCACATTGTCTGGCCCTTATTACCACTCTACTGCTACTCCATATCTAAATTAGGTCCCATGGTGGGCTCCTGGGACATTTCTTGCAATCACTTGTTACGTTTGCAACTATATATTTATTTGTGTGATCTTTTGTTTTGATGACTGTCTTTCTCACTAGACTGTGAGCTCTTTGACTGTGGGGACTGTCTCTGTTTGGTCACTCTTTCTCTACTGCTTAACATATGCTTTCCACTCAGCTGAAGTCATACTATATATATATATATATATATAATATTGTACCTTTTTAACTTTATAATATTGCAGTCAGTTATGATATAGAAACATGTTTTCATATTTAGTAGCCTTTATTATTTAGAATAGTTTTAGGTTCACAGCAAAATTGAGTAGAAAGTAGATAACCTCTCCCCATGCACAGCCTCCCCCTACTATCAACATCCAGCACCAGTGTGGTACACTTGTCACAGGCGGTGAAACAACGTTGACGCATCATTATCAAGCAAAGTCCATAGTTTACATTAGGGTTCATTCTTGATGTTGTACATTCTATAGGTTTGGACAAATGTATAATGACATGTATCTACCATTACAGTATCATCCAGCATAGTTTCACTGCCCTAAAAATCCCCTGTGCTCCACCTCCCTCCCTCCCCCTGAACTCCTGGCAAGCATTGATCTTTTTACTGTGTCTGTAGTTTTGTCTATTCTAGAATGTCATAAATGTCATATAGTTGGAATCATACTTTATGTGGCCTTTTAAGATTGGCTTCTTGTCAATATGCATTTAAGGTCTCTCCACGTCTTTTCATGGCTTGATAGCTCATTTCTTTTTAGCATATTCAATTAAAAATAAAGATACTATAAACATTTTATATGCAGGTTTTTGTGTGGACATAAGTTTTCAACTCATTTGGATAAATACCTGGAAGTGTGATTGATAGATTGTATGATAAGAGTATGTTTAGGTTTATAAGAAACAGCCAAACTGTCTTCCAAAGTGGCTGTACCATTTTGCATTCCCACCATCAATGATTGAGAGTTCCTTTGCTCCACGTCCTCACCAGCATTTTGTGGTGTCAGTGTTTTGGATGTTAGCAATTCTAATAGGTGTGTAGTGGTATCTCATTGATATTTTAATTTACAATTTCTAATGACATATGATATTGAGCATCTTTTCGTATGGTATTTTCCATTTGTATATCTTCTTTGATAAGGTGTCTGTTCAGATCTTTTGCCTATTTTTAAAATTTAATGTAATTGTTCATTTTCATATTGTTGAGTTTTGAGTTCTTTATATGTTTTAGATACCAGACCTTTACCAGATATGTGTCTTGCAAATATTTTCTTCCAGTGTGTGGATTGTATTTTCATTCTCTTAACAGTATCTTTAGCAGAGCAGAAGTTTTTAATTTTAATGAAGTCCAACTTATCAATATTTTCTTTGATGGATCATGCCTCTGGAGTTGAATCTAAAAAGCCATTGCCAAGCCCAATATTACCTACATTTTCTCGTATGATATCTTCTAGGAGTTTCATAGTTTTGCATTTTATATTTAGGGCTATGATACATTTTGAGTTACTTTTTGTGAAAGGTGTGAGATTTGGGTCTAGATCCTTTTTTTTTTTTTTTTTTTGCATGTGGATGTCCAGTTGTTCCAGTACCATTTGTTGAAAAGACTATTCTTTCTTCTGTTCCATCGTCAAAGATCAGTAGACTGTATTTCTATGGGTTTATTTTCTAGCCTCACTATTGTGTTCCATTGATCTATTTGTCTGTTCTTTCACCAATAACACACTATCTTGATTACTGCAGCTTTATAGTAAGTCTTGAGGTCAAGTAGTATCATTCCTTCAAACTTGTCCTTCTCCAATATTGTCTTGACTATTTGAGTCTTTTGCCTTTACATATAAACTTTAGAATCAGTTTCTAGATATCCATAAAATAACTTGCTGTGACTTTTACTGAGGTTGTATTAAATCTATAGATGAAGTTGGGAAGAATTGATATCTCAATGATATTTAGTTTTCCTATCCATGAACATGGAATATCTCTCCATTTATTTAGCTCTTTGATTTCTTTCATCAGAGTTTTGTAGTTTTCCTCCTAAATATCCTGTACATATTTTGTTAGATTTATATCTAAGTATTTCATTTTCTGGGGTGCTAATGTAAATGGTATTGTGTTTTTAATTTCAAATTCCAAGTGTTCATTGCTGGTATATAGGAAAGTGATTGACTTTACTATATTAATATTAATACAACCTTGCTATAATCACTTATCAGATTCAGGGGTTTTCTTTGTCTTTTGAGTGACTTTCTACATATAAAATCATGTCATCTGTGAACAAAGACAGTTTTATTTCTTTCTTTTCAATATGTATACCATTTATTTCCTTTTTTTGGTCTTATTGCATTAGCTAGAATTTCTAATGTAATGTTGAATAGGAGTCGTGAAAGGGGACATTCTTGCAGTGTTCCTGATCTTAGCAAGAAATCACCTAATTCCTTACTGTTATGTATATTACTGTAGGATTGTTCGTAGATGTTCTTTACTCAGTTGAGGAAGTTTCCCACTATTCCTAGTTTGCTGAGAGTTTTTATCATGAATGGGTGTTAGATTTTGTCAAGAGCTTTTTCTTCATCTCTTGATATGATCATGTGATTTTTCTTCTTTAGCCTATTGATGCGATGGATTACATTAATTGATTTTCAAATTTTGAACCAGCCTTGCAAACCTGGAATAAATCCCATTTAGTCATAGTGTACAATTCTTTTTATACATTGTTGGATTCAATATGCTAACATTTTGTTGAGGTTTTTTGCATCTATTTTCATGAGAGATATTGGTCTGTAGTTTTATTTTCCTGAGATATCTTTGGTGTTGATATTAGAGTAATCCCAGCCCCATAGAATGAGTTAGGAATTACTCTCTCTGCTTCTAACTCTAGAAGGGATTATAGATAATTGGTGTAATTTCTTCCTTAAATGTTTTGTAGAATTCAGCAGTGAACCCAGCTGGGCCTGGTGCTTTCTGTTTTAGGAGGTTATTAATTATTTGTCAATTTATTTAATAGATACAGGCCCATTTGGATTTTTTTTTCTTGTGTGAGTTTTGGCAGATTGTATCTTTTAAGGAATTGATCCATCTCATCTAGGTGATCAAATTTGTGGGCATAGTGTTGTTTACAATATTTCTTTATTATCCTTTTAATGCATGTAGAATTATTAGTGATGGCCCCTCTTTCATTTCTGATCTTAGTAATTTTTGTCTTCTTTCTTTTTATCTTCATTAGCCGGGCTTGAGATTTATCAATCTCCTTGGTCTTTTTGAAGAACCACCTTTTGGTTTTGTTGATTTTCTCTATTGACTTCCTGTATTGAATTTCATTAATTTCTGCTCTACTTTTTATTTCTTTCCTTCTACTTACTTTGAGTTTAATTTGCCCTTCTTTTTCTGATTCCCTAAGGTGAAAGCTTAGATTAGTTTTTAGATCTTTCTTCTTTTCTAATATAAGCATTCCATGCTATAAATTACCCTCTGAGCACTGGTTTCATTGCACCCCACCAATTTTGAAAAGTTGTATTTTCTTTTTCATTTACTTCAAAATATTTTTAAATTTCTCTTGAGACTTGTTCTAGGACCTATGCCTATTCTGAAGTGTGTTGTTTAACCTTCAGGTATTTGGATTTTTCCAGCTATCTTTCTGTTATTGATTTCTAGTTTAATTCCATTGTGGTCTGAGAGCAGACATTGTATGATTATTCTGTTTGTTAAGGTGTGTTTAATGGCCCAGAATGTGGTCTATCAAGGAATTTTCTGTGTGGTCTTGAGAAGAATGTGTATTATGCTTCTATTGCATAAAGTATTCTATAAATGTCAGTTAGATCCAATTGATTAATGGTGGTGTTAAGTTCAACTGTGTCCTTACTAATTTCTGCCTGTTGGATCTTTCACTTACTGATAGAGAGATGTTGAAGTCTCCAATTATAATAGATCTATCCTTGCAGTTCTATTAGATTCTCCTTTATATATTTTGATGCTCCCTTGTTAGGTTCATGCACATGAAGGATTATTGCATCTCTTTGGAAAATTGACCCTTTTATCCTTATGCAATGATCCTCTTTATCTCAGATAATTTTCCTTGCTCTGAAGAAATTGATATAGCTACTCCAGCTTTATTTTTATTAGTGTTATCATGATATATCTTTCTCCATCCCCTTACTTTTAATCGATATGTCTTTTTTTAAGTAGGTATCTTGTGGACAACATATAGTTTGGTCTTGGATTTTCATTCATTCTGGCAATATCTGTCTTTTAATTGGTGTGTTTAGACCATTGTCATTTCAAGTGGTTATTGCTATAGTTAGATTAGTATCTACCATATTTACCATATTTGTTGCTGTTTTCTATTCATTGCCCTTGTTCTTCTTTTTTGTCTTCCACTCTTTTCTGCCTTTTGTGGTTTTAATTGAGCATTTTATATGATTCTACTTTCTCTCCTTTCTTAGCATATCATTTATACATCTGTTTTGTGTGTGTGTGTGTCTGATTGCCCTAGAGTTTGCAAAATGCATTTACAACTAATCCAAGTCCACTTTTAAATAACACTATATTGCTTCACTGGTTAGTGTATCTTATAACAAAGTATTCCTAACTCTTTCTCCTCATCCCTTATATCATTGCTATCATTCATTTCAGTTATCTATAACGTATAATCACTGAATCCATTGTGGCTATTATTATTTTGAGCAAACTGTTATCTATCACTTAAGAATAAGAAAATATTTTTCAAAAATTTTTACCTTTTTAAAAGTTTTACCATCACTTATTCCTTCTATAACACTCCTTTTTTCTTTATGTGGATCTGACTTTCTGACCTATATCATTTTCCTTCTCTCTAAAGGACTTCTTTTAACATTTCCTATAAGGAAGGTCTCTTGACAACAAATTCTCTCAATTTTTGTTTGTCTGAGAAAGTCTTTATTTCTCCCTCACTTTTGAAGGATGATTTCTCTGATACAGAGTTCTAGGTTGGTAGGTTTTTTTCTCTAAAGATTTATTTTACTCTCTTCCTGTTTGCATACTTTCTGAGAAGTCTGATGTAATTCTTTTTGCGTCTGTGTAGGTAAGGTTTTTTTCCTCTGTCTTCTTTCAAGATTTTTATTTATCTTTGATTTTCTGTAGTTGATATGCCGAGGTATAGATTTTTTTTGGCATTTATCCTGCTAGTTGTTCTCTGAGCTTCCTGGATCTGTTGTTTGGTGTATGACTTAATTTCAGGACATTCTCAGTTATTATTGCTTCAAATATTTCTTCTGTTCCTTTCTATCTTCTCCTTCTGGTGTTCCCATTACATGTATGTTATACCATTTGTAGTTGTCCCACGGTTCTTTAATATTCTGTTCCCTTTTTTCAGTATATGTTCTCTTTGCTTTCAGTTTTGGAAGTTTCTGTTGACTTATCTTTACACTCAGAGATTCTTCCCTCAGGCTTGTCCAGTCTTATAGTGTTATGTTTTTAATCTCTAACATTTATTTTTGGTTTGTTCTTACAATTTCCATATCTCTGTTTATACTACCCATCTGTTCTTGCATGTTGTCTATTTTTTCCATCAGATCCCTTAGTATATTAATCACAGTTATTTTAAATCCTGATCTGATAACTCCAATATCCCTTCCATATCTGAGTCTGGCTCATGCTTGCTCTAGCTCTTTAAATTTTGTTTTTTGCCTTTAAGTATGCCTTATTATTATTACTGCTACTATTATTGTTATTGTTATTATTTGAAAGCCGGGCATGAGAAACTGGGTAAAAGGAGTTGAGGAAAACTGGCCCATTGTAATCCTGTGTTATTTTACAGGACTGTATTGATGTGGTGATGAGGTGTGGAGGAGGGAAAGCCTTCTGTAGTCCTATGAGTAGGTCTCAGCCTGTTGTGAGCCCAGGCCCCTGGCCTGTCACCTTCATGAGTGTTTCTCAGGTTTTTTCTCCTGTTATGTGAGACAGGAAGGCAGAGGGGATCTGAAGTTAGGTAAAGTCAGACTTTGGGGAGGCTGGAGTTGGATATTTCCCCTTCCCCGGTTGTTAGGCTGTAGTAAAACAGTTACCCATGAGAACAGGCTTTTGGTAAGGGGAACAAAATGCTCTGGGCTTATTATACAATGATTGTTTTTCCCCTTCTGCCTGATGGAAGCAGGAGGGAATTTTTCTGTGATCTTCCTCCTAAGATCCTGGTGGGGCTCCTGGAGGTGAGACTCACAAAAGTATAATGCCACCCACACCCCAGCTCAGGCCTCCAGGAGTTTTGATCTTTCAATCTAGTTCCTGCTCAGTCTCCAGCAATTAGTCAATTACGCTTTAAGTATTCCTACCTGATGCTGGCTTTAGACGCGCTTTCTGAGCAGTTTCTAACCAGGTAAGCTTTGGTTTTCTGTGTCTGCCTCTGTCTCTAGTTTTGAGAGTGGTTATTTGTCCTGTGATCTCAAGCCTCTTCTGGGTCTAAGAAGAGTTGTTGATTTTCAGTTTTTTACCTTTTTCTTGTTGTGAGAATGGAGTGACAACATCCAGACTCCTTACATGTCAGACTAGAACCTGGAAGTCTAAGAACGTTATTTTTAATGACTGCATAGTATTCTATCATGTGGATGTATGTCTAACTCTTGACAAAATTTTATTTTGAAAGAAGAAAGAAATCTTTTAATTTGATCAAAGACACAAGTATAAACATCATAGAATTTTCTGCTTTTCTACCCTAGGAATCCATTTTATTTTAGATGTTTGTAATTTTACTTATTAACTTGGGCTTTTTGTATTCTTCCTATTTAACCCTTCCCATCCACACCTTCAGGAATAAATATGAAGTTTTAGATGATAATTATTTGAAAGTTTAATTTTAAATTTGTACATAAATATAAAGACAAAGTTTAGTCATTCCTTCTACAAGGAAACTATTTTGGGTTATCTTCAAGAAGGTGCAGTTCATTAACTAGATAAATTAATGAGTGTTTGAACTTTTATTTCACTTATTAAGCTTCTTTGTAAGGTTTGCCTTAAGTTCTGCTAGTCCTCATTTCCCTCCCGGTGTGGGTTCTTATCTCTGAAACCCTGGAACTGGTTAGCTGTCAATTTGTTTGTTTTAATCTGTTTGCACATGCTGGAAAAGCTGCATTTCACATTTCCAACTCAAATGACAGTCAAGGTCATCTCATTGTAGGTGAAATATGAAATTACACCCTGTAGCTCATCATCCTCGAAGTTTAAAATAAGGAACTGTCCCTAAGAAAAGGCTCTATCAGCTGTTGGTTATAAATATCAAAGTGGTTATAATACTTTACATTGGTTTTTGTAGTATATTTTGGGTTTTAGGTGTTTCATAGGTGTAATAGATTTAGGAATGGCTTTCTATCAACCTTGAGATGGTCTGCAACACACAATTTTGGACTTGAGTAGGTGGATGTGATAATAAACTTCAGGTGATTCTCTTCTTTCTCCTTATGGAACTATTATAAAATTCGGAGGGCAGAGAATGCCTTAAATTGAACAGTCTTGGTTTTACTTGTATGTAATGTGATTAGGAGGATAAGGCCTTAGAAAATCAACCCCATGAAGTCAGCATTGAAAGTCCTGGCTTTTGGCCTTAGTGTTTATTCTGAAACTCCACCTGGGCACGCATACACTGAGGGTTGTTTGTTTTTCATCCTCATCATAGTTTATTTCTCCATCTTTCGGACCGTATCTAACATTGACATTTCGTGAAAGATGTCTGTAGAGTTTTGATTTGGTTGAGTGAAGGCATGTAAACATGAAAGGAAAAAAAATTGAATCACATTTCAGCTTTCCAGTGTTATTTTCAAATTCTGTAGCTATTTTAAGACCACGCTATTCAGTAGAACTTTCTGCAGTGATGACACTGTTCTTTTGCTCTATTCAATGACAGCCAAAGCCATATTTGGATATTGAGCCTTTGAAATGTGGCTAACATTAAGGAATAGATTTTTACATTTTATTTAATTTTAATTAAATTTAAGTAAGCACTTTTGGCCAATGGCTACCACGTTGGACAGCACAGATTTAGAGTATTGTTTGTTGGCTGGTTGGTTTTTTTAGTGTCTGTAAAATCGTGTGTGTGTGTGTGTGTGTGTGCGTGCATGTGTTGTAAGAAAAGTTGAGCTTTAAGTACAAGCCTTTCATCCAAAGAAAGCCATCAAAAGGGAAAATTGGCAGAAAAACTATAGATTTGGTTATATATAGAACCTGTAAGAATTGTCCAAGAGATAATTTACAGCGTAATAAATTTGGTATATGGAATTAAATGGACTTCTTCCCAGAACAATGGAAGAGCAGTCTAGGAATTGAAAACAGTGTCTACTAGAAAGAGAGAGAGAGGGAGATAGTGGGGAGAGAGGGATGAGGGTAGTATATGGATGAATGTAGGAGTTATTTATGGAAATTTTAGAAATTGTAAGTGAGGTATTATTACTGCACTGCTCTCGAATGCAGTAGGGGAAAAAAGCCAATTTAATGTTACTGCTTTCTATAGTGAAGACTCATGAGTTAGATAAACAGTGCTCTGCAAAAATCTGCTTATTCCTTCATAACAGTTAACTCTCTTTGAGATTAAACATGGAATGAGCTAAAAGTAGAAAATAAAAAAGTGTTAAATTTACAGATTTGGGGACTACTGCAAGTGTTACATAATTCAAATCCTTTGTGATGAACTCAAGGGTTTTTCCAACTATTTGTAGTCCTATCATATAATTTGAAATTAAAGAACCAACATTCTTGTAGGACTACGTGGTGTAAGGATTTCAACCCTCCTGGGAAGGAGTCTGGGGAGGCAGTGGGACAACAGTACCTGGGTGATGTTCGAGGAGGAAGACTTTAGGCAGTAATCTTTTTTTTTTTTGGTCTCTCCCTCCAAAGCTTTGTTTCTCTCTTACTCTTTTTCTTAAACATTTCTTTTTCCCTGGCTACATTTCTTTTACTTCTTATCTATCCCAGAGGACCATCATCCCGTTCTATGGGCATAGTAACATATTTAAATGTTTTGACCAGTTAAACCAAAACAAAATCCAAAGCCCCACCTTACTTCAGTCAATCTGTTAATATATTTCATTTCACCTTTCTCTCCTTCTTAGTGTTTCTAAAGCAACTGTGCAGCTGTTTACTTCCATGGAGAGAGAAAACAGATTGCCAGCAATCTGGCAGATTTCAGTGCTGTGGTCTGGGTGTGAGAGTGCTGAACATAAGGATTCCAGGAGAACACACTTACGATATTTATAGTTTAAAATGTAGGAATGCCACAATAGTAACATATAAAGAGGTTGAAAGTTTTAGATAATGAGATGCTTAGCACTAGCCTGGTTTGAACAAACTGCCCTCTGGACTAATCCCGTTACTCCATGTGGCTGGATGGAATTTTGGCCAGGTCAGTGGCATTTGGGAGGATTAAGATAGGAGAAAGTGTTGAATTCCAGAGATGGGACACAGCAGTATTAGAAAAATATTTTTGTTGCATCTTTTGATGTGTTGGGGACAGGACAGAAAAAGAATTTAACAGCTAGAATCCCTAATCTCATGCCTCACTTAAAAAATAAATAATGTATCCAGAAGAGCTTTGGGAAGGGCCCAAATGTTCCCAGTGGCTTGTTTAGCCATGCCAACAGCAGCAACAACAACAAACACAGTGTCCATGATGCCTCCTCCTGTCCCAGTGTACTGGGAGAAGTAGTAACATTTCCATGCCCCTAGCATGATGTCACTTTGCCCAGTGGTCATCCTACCTTAGCACTTGGTCAAGAAGAAATTCAGCCCTGTTTCTTCTCTTTGATTTCTGGCTATTTTCTCTTATTTTCCTGTCTGAAAACTCTTATTGCTTTCGTGAACTGGGCAATGAAAACTTCAAAGCCATGATCTTAAAAAATCTCTTTCTGCAAATACGTAGATGACAGCTCTGGTGCTACTGAGGGTTAATTGGAAAGGCATGCTTAATAACTTTCTGTGCTGTCCTTATAGTATATCTTAATATGGACAGAGTATAATTACAGCACATTTTAAGTATAAAATGGACTTGGACATTATTGTGCATGTTTCTGAATAAACTTTAAAGAAAACAGAAGTATACAAAGAAATCTGGAATTCCATATCCAGTAGTATGACAGATTTGATATCCTGGTAACCTTCTAGGGAACCCCTAGAGGAGCTGCATAAAATGGAAATGCATAGCTGAATGTCCAAGAAAATTAGGGAACTCTCCACATGCAAAAAAAAAAAAAAATTTGCAGTACGAATTCAGGTAATAAATTGGCTCTCAAGATTCAGCTACTCTGAAGACAGCTTATATAATCTTGGTAAACTAGAGGTGTAACTTTTTAAAGTTTTTTTTCTAAAAGAGAAAACCACAGTAAAGAATATAATTTATATTAGAACATGATATGTAATCACACACATACCACTAAGCAGCAGATTTCATAGCAATGTACACAGTTCTTACTGAGGATCAATGTTAATGAACTCTCTGTTCTATTCTGTTCCATTCTATTTTATTATAAAATGCTGATCATGATGGTGGTTCTCAATCTTGACTGTTCATTCAGGTCACCCGGGAGCTATAGAAATATACATTGCTGGTCCCACCCTCTGTGATTCTGATTTAACTGGTCTTGGGTCATGGCCTGGGAGTCAGGATTTTAAAAGCTCCCTGGGTGATTCTAATGTATAGCCAAGGTTGAGAACCATATCACTATAAATTGATTTCACTGTCTACTAATGGGACTTGACAGCAGTTTGAAAAACTCGACTCTAAGGGGATATACCTTTAATGAAAGAGTAGACTAAATGTAAAATCTCCCACCACAGAAGGAAAACAAAGAAGCGAAAGACATCCCTATCTCCCAGCCTGGGTGGTGTGTGTGCGTCATGGGGTTAGGGGTGGCGAGTGGGCTCCCCTAAAGAATATGTAACCATGGGCCTGCTCACACTTGCTTTTGAGTTTACACTACTACACATTGAGAAACTAACATTTAAATCCCTAGCAGGTAACACCCTGAATTGCTTGACAGAAGGAAACACAAATCTCTCCAGAAGGACACACCTCAACCCAGTCCAGCAGAATGTCTTTCCCGACATAAGACATAGCCTTCCCCAACCCCTGCCCACCATCCAAGGCTGCAAAGTGCATGAGGATGCACACCACCAAGAGAGTAAGCAGAAATAACAAAAAGAAGAATTGAACACCACGCCCCCCAGAAATTCAAATATTCAGAATAGGAAAAAAGTGTCTAAACTGATTGAAGAAGGATCAAATGAGAAGCCTAAAGCAGAAATATGCTATCAAAAAGACCAGGAAAAACTTAAAAGTACCAAACAGGAATCTCAGTGGATAGGCTAAATAGCAGATTAGACACAGTTAATTCAGAGAATTAGTAAACTGGAAGGTAGAGCTGAAGAAATATTTCTCGAATGTTGCATATTTCTTATCTAGAAGTAGATGGAAAATATGAAAGAAATGAAGAGACATATGGATACAGTGAGAAGGTTTAAGTACCTCAAATTGGACTTACAGAAGAAGAAAATAATGAAAATGGGGATGTGGCTTAGAATTTTTTTAAGTTGATGAGATATGAATCCTCAGATTCAGGAAGCCCAACAAATCCAAAGCAAGGTAAAGAAAAAGAAATCTACCTGTAGACGTATTGTAGTAAAATTACAGAACATCAAGTAAAAGATCTTGAAAGGAATCAGAAAAAGAAAAACTTGTCATGCTGATTGCCATTCCTATTTAGGTAGACATTCCAACTTAAAAATCAGAAGCTGGAATACAGTGGCACATCTTCAAAATGCTGGGAGAACTGTTAATCTAGAGTTTTATACTTACCTAAATTTCATTAAAAATTAAGGTCAAAATAAAGGCATTATTGATTATTGGGGCTGGCCCGGTGGAGCAGTGGTTAAGTTTGCATGTTCTACTTTGGTGGCCTGGGGTTCTCCAGTTCAAATCCTGGGTGCGGACATGGCACCGCTTGTCAAGCCATGCTGTGGTAGGTGTCCCACGTATAAAGTAGAGGAAGATGGGTATGGATATTAGCTCAGGGCCAGTCTTCCTCAGCAAAAAGAGGATTGGTGGCAGATGTTAGCTCACGGCTAATCTTCCTCAAAAAAAAAAAAAAATAGATAAAGGCATTATTAGATAATCAAAAATTGAGGATATTTACCACCAACAGATCCTCCCTAAAGGGACTTCTAAAGGATGTCCTTCCAAAAGAATTATATTTAAAGCTTTCTATGGGCCATGTAACACTCAGGAGGAATGAGAATTATTGAACTTTAAGTCTAAAATCAAGTATGTCTTGTTAAAAGTTATAAGGATAACCAGTAAAATAGTAAAAACTAGAATGCATAACACCTAAGGAAATTAAGGATAGAAAAATGTGTGGTATGGAAGAAGTAGATAGCAAATAGGGTAATTAGAAATTTCAAAATAATATAGAAACAAATCCACAGATACCAGTAATCACAATAAATGAAATTATTAATTTTCTGTTAAATTCTACCTATACAAAGTTTACAAGAGAGGTATCTAAAACATAAGTACATGAACGGGTTGAAAATAAAAGGTTGGGGAAAGATACAAGAGGTAAACACTAATCAAAAGTTTGGTGTAGCTTTATTAATATCAGATAAAAGTAGTCTTTAAAGTTGGGGCTGGCCCGGTGGTGCAGCGGTTAAGTTGGCGTGCTCTGCTTTAGCAGCCTAGGGTTCGCTGGTTCAGATCCTGGGCACAGACCTATGCACTGCTTATCAAGCCGTCCTGTGGCAGGCATCCCACATATATAGTAGAGGAAGGTGGGCACAGATGTTAGCTCAGAGCCGATCTTCCTCAGCAAAAAAGAAGCAGATTGGCAGTGGATGTTAGCTCAGGGCTAATCTTCCTCAAAAAAAAAAAAAAAAGATTTTAAAGCAAAAACTTTATTAGGAATAAAAAAAATAATTACATAAAGGTACAATTCACCAGGAAGATATAATAATACTAACCTTGCCTGTACGTATCTGATCATATAGCTTAAAAAATACGTTAAAAAAGATAATGAGGAAGTTATAAGCAGAAATTGTTACACGTGCACCATCATAATGGGAAATTAATACAACTGAGCATTTAATGGATCATGAGGACAAAAAGTTATTAAGGATATAGTTGACTTATAGATTATTTGAATAACAATTAGCGACCTTGGTCTACTATACATATATTGAACCCTGTAGCCAGCAATTAGTGAATATACATTCCTTTCTAGCTTTCATAGACTTTTTCAATAATTGACCATATGTAATCCATAAAATATGTCTCAGTAGATTTCATAGAATTAGCATCAATGTATAGTCCATGTTCTTGGAAACAACATAAAGAAGCTGAAAATCAAAACTGAAAGGTAACTAAATCTAAACTAAAAACATCCCTCTTTACCCTTCCTACTTCCTAGCAGTAACTACTATTTCCCTAGCAAAAACTCCATGGTAATATGGGGTTTGTATCCTTCCAAACTGTGTATCAATACAGAAATATTTTTCAAAACAAAAAGGGGATCATTTTCATGATTACGTCATCTATTTTTTTTTTAACTTAGCAGGCTACCATAGATATGCTTCCATGGTAGTACAGACAGGTGTCCTTCTATAATAGATTACTGATATAACCTTCTAGCTAAAGCAAGAGCTTTGTAAAAGAGGCACATGGCCTTGGGTCACCTCACTTTGATCTATTATCCAATAGCCTGTCCTTCCAGAGTTCAACTAGGAAAGAATCAAGACCGTCAATGAGTAGCCAAAAATACAAGTTTTAAAGCTGTGATGTGCTTTATTCACAGAAAAAGTAATTGGTGGTCTCAGAGCTTTTTGCCTTTCATTAGACACTATTTTAATGCAGCTTGGAATCCCATGGCTCAAATAGTCACAAATTAGAAAGGGAAGGAAGCTTCTGGAGTGGAGATAACAGCAGTTAGTGATAACCTGACGGTGTGGAATAGGATAGACAGAACAGTAAAAAAGGTACTACATGAGAAAGCACAGCCTAGCACTATTTCACTTGGGGACAACATCCTTCCCCAGTGCAGCATCACTATGACAGCAGAACAAATATCTAGAGTCAAATATAAATGTAAAGACTATTTATTTATTTATTGGTGAGGAAGATTGCCCCTGAGCTAACATCTGTTACTTATCATCCTCTTTTTGCTTGAAGAAGGTTGTCACTGAGCTAACATCTGTGCCAATCTTCCTCTATTTTGTATGTGGGACACCACCACAGCATAGCTTGATGAGCAGTATATAAGTCTGCGCTCAGGATCTGAACCCGCAAACCCCGGGCCACCAAAGCAGAGCACGCGAACTTAACCACTACCCCACCGGGCTGGTCCCAAGACAATTTTTGTCATGACGAAAAGAGTAACTTCTATGTACTCAAGTTAGGAGGACAGGGACATTTTTGTAGTGAATTTAGAAAAAATATATAAGCAGAAAAAAAATGGTTTGATGCAGAAAGTTACCAGGTTACTTGGGATTCAACCATCAGGAATTCACCTGTGTGGGCTAAACTTTGGCAAGATCCTTCACCAACCTTGACTCAACAGCTGTTTCTCTGCTTCTCGACTGGGGTACAGTTGTCTCCTTCCTGCCCTCATTCAGTAAATCTTCCTTGAGTGCCTGCTCTCTCTAACAGGCTTTGCCAGATGCTGGTGGGGCAGATGGATGGTAATTAAGGAAGACTTGGACCATGGACCTGCCCCTATGGTTCACAGTCTACAAAGATAGCTGGAAGATGTGCACCAGTAACGGTGCAAGTAGGAAAGGGATGAATGCCTAAGAGAAGGACAGAAAATGCTATAGTAGTATGAAAAAGTGTTGTTTGAATAGCACCTTAAAAGTACAAAACAGTTGTGAACCAAGGGAGAGAGATGGGACAAGTTGAAGAGAGAACACACAAGTTAGTAATTCTGTTTGAGAACTAGTGTCTAAAGATGAGGTCAGAGGAGTAGATCAGAACCTCATTTAGAGGACCCCAAAAGCCAGCATAAGAGATGTTTTAAGTCTTTTCTATGAGAATGACTATTTAAATACTTAAGAACATGGGGGTCTTTAATACAGTACTAAGAGTTGATTTCAAATTTTTCTGCTTCAGTGGAAGTCTTGTAGGTTATTTTCAGCATTTGGTCACATAATGTTCATTGTTCTCACGTAGAAAGAACTTAGAATCATTAGGAGCTGCTTCATTGGGATTATGTAAGGAATGTCTTGCTTCCCGAGTCTAAATTGGATTGAAGAGTTAAAAAAGAACAAGAACACAAGGATCTCAAATTATCTATTGCATAAAATATTTAATTTCTTATGAATAATTGGATTTTACTAAAATTATTTTTCTGCCCTCAAGGGCTCTCAGGAAAGCAGTTTAATGAAGGGTACTGATTTTAGAAGCTTTTGAAATTTTCATAGTAGAAATAATCTGTGAAGGCACATGAAGGAGATCCATGGGTAGCAAGTATTGAAACCTGGATGCCAGTTGGCGAACCTCCAATTTGCTAAGAAGGAGAAGCCTGAGAGTGTGGTTGGAAGTGAAGAGACCTGGGTTCTAACCTTTGTCTGCTGCTGGTTAGTCCTATCACCTTGGACACTCAGTTGACATTTCTAGGCCTCGATTCCTTTAGCTACTAAATGAGGTTGAAATGGATGGCAACCTGAAGTTTTAGTCACTAGTATATTGCACTTATCTTTCTCTAAACTGAAAGTGACAGAAAGGGTATTATTGTGTTTTTCTAGTCTTTCTAAATTATTTCTCCATCTTATGGGTATATCTTGTTTTATTTAATGAGTTATTTTGTTGATTGACATTAAAATCAGGCTATTGTTTACTTCCCAGCTTTATCAACTTCTTCACTTTCTGCAGAGGCCCGTGTAACCTTTTGTCTTGTGGATTTTGTAATCATTAGACCTTTTGGAATTGAGGCATGCTCCTATTTATCTGTGATGCACATCCGTGGTAATAACTAGGGTTACTTAATACAGTAATAACAGTTCTAAAATTTGTTTTCTGTTTCAGTCTGTAAGTCTTGTTGGTTGTTCATAGCATTTTGTCGCATAATCTTCATTGTTCACATATGGAAAGAATTTTAGAAGCATTAGGTACTGCTTCATTGGGATTATATAAGAAATATCTTTCTTCTAGAGTCAAAATCAACCTGAAGATTTAAAAAAACAACAGGAAAACCACGAGAATCTCAAATGAGCAAATGCCTAAAATATACAATTATCTTACACACTGAGAAATTTGTTCTTTTATCTTTGAATTCAAGAAATTTTGTTAATTTATTAAAGTTGAGACTCACATAAGCAATCAACAGTTTGCAACATATCACAACACAAAACAATAAAAACCTGGAAGAAAGAGCATGGGCATTAATATTCTAGTAATATATTTATCTTATTATTTGGCTACATGACAAAAAATACAACTGTGTCAACTTAAATTTATGCTGCTTTCATGTTCCTATTTAAAGCAAATGACTTCCAATATTAAAATTTCTTTAGAGATTAGGCATGTAGGATTTGCACTTCTTGCAATTCATTATACAAACATTTCTCGGGCTCTTATTGGGAACCAAGAATTGAGACAATCAATGGGATTTCAGAGGCAGTGCCCCCTTGGGTGCTTAATGACCAGTGGAAGAGACAAATAAATAACAAAACAAAATTACAATTTAACACGATGCTGTGATGTTCATATAGACTGGTGCCTAAAGGAAGTAGGGAATACTTCTCAGATGGGACGGGTGCTGAAGAAGGGGAAGTGAGGTAAAGACAGTTAGAACCCAAGGGACGAAAGCAGCAGAGGTTGGCATGTATCTGGTGATAGGAAGAAATGGCAGGAAAGGTGGGTTGGGACCAAATTATAAGTGGCCTCGGATATTATGCTAAGGAGATAGCACTTTTCTTTCCAAGCAGTGGGGAGCCATCCAAGGTTATGAGGCAAAGGAACATTGTTACATTTGTGTTTTGTAAAGATAATGCAGGGACCAGTGAGAAGGATGATATGGAGAGAGAGGCCAGAGACAAGGAGACTGGGAGGCTGGGAAGATGTGTATTGCAGTTGACTAAGCCTCCGTCATCCCACCTGTAGAATAAGGTTGTGGGATTCTTTCACTTATTCATTCACTAAAAATCTACTTTTTGAGGAGCTGCCATGCAATAGTGATAGTACTAACTAGCACTGGGCATTTACCTTAAAACAAGACACGGTGTGCACCGCTAAGGGCCGGTGGTGGTGAAAGTGCCGTGAGGCTAATTACAGGTGCCGTGAGACCATACAGAAGGGGCTGCCAGACCAATTCTTATGAGGAGGAGGGGTGGAAGGGTTAAGAAATGACTTTGAAGGTGGCATGTGAAGGAGCAGAAGCCAGGATAAAAAGGGGGATTAAGGAATAAGAAGAAAGGACAGCGTGCACAGAGGCCTGCAGGGGTGAGAACTATGTTGTTTGTGAATTGAAAGTACTTCAGCTGGGGCTTAGAATGCAAGTTTGAGACAAGCAAAAATCAAGAGTGGAGAGGCCAGCAGAGGCTAGGCTGAGAAAAATGGCTCAGTTTAGGAACGTTTGAAGGTGGATGCCCCCAGAACGTCATGACTCCTTGGTTTTAGGGATGATGCATAGTTAAAGGTGCCGCTAACTTGTCTGATTTGGGGCAGGTTGGTGTCTGGAGATACCCTTAACAAAGGAGAGGAATATGGAGGGAGGACAACTGTTGCTGCATAAATGGCACTGATTGGAAACAGGGTACCATTTGTATGTCTGAGTGCTCCACTGACCTGAGCTTCCCCTGAGGCCTGTGTTGCATCCCACCTGTCGTGGTGCACACTGTACTTCTTGTCTCTCTATCGAGTCAGTGGATTAGGACCCAGAGTTGTGGGAACCCCACTGAACCCCAAGCACAGTGAATTGCACAGCATGGCTTCATTATCTGTGCAGTATGTTCTGTTCCTAAACCACCATATCAAGGCCACCAGGTGTCCTTGCTGGTCATTCTCAGAAAACAAAGTTCAAATGGTTTCTGAGTTGCATGTGATGGAGATCACAGTTCTGAATGCAGTAATGATATAGCTTTTGTGTGTGTGTGTATATATATATATATATATATATATATACACACACACACACATATATATATAAAAAATGGGTTTGTGGGTTTGAAAGATATGTCCTGGACAGTATATAAAATGACACCTGCCAAGTGATTGCAGGATAAGCACCCCTGATATTAATAATGTGTGTGTGTATATATATATATATATATAAACTGAGAATCAAATAAATATTTAATATAATAGAAGCAAAAATACCCTACAACATACCTTAGCTCCATTTACTAAGAAAAAAATGTGTGGCTCCCTCTGACTGATCTCCTTCTTTAATTTTAGAAGCCAACACTCTTATAAAGTGTTCAGCTGCCTTTACATCAGTGAGAGACTTCATGAAAATGTTATTTTTAAGTAAAATACACAAGTTAAGAAACAAACATGTTAATTAAATCAAATGGGGAAAAAGAAAGCCATTGTGGGCTGCATTACTCTGCACCCTGCTTCAAAACTATTTCTGTGTGAGCTAAGTAGCTGCATAAAGAAAATATTCACACCATGGAAACATCTGTTTTGAAATAATTTTGACATAGATCAGAAGATGCAGAGTAAAAAAAGATCATCTGTGTACTCAGTCCCGTGACTTTTTTCCTGTAGTTTGCTCTCAGTATACACATCACTAGACAATATACAAAATCATCTTGTAAATATATGAATTGGAGTCTGCTCCTGTCCTTCTTTCAGTAGGATGCCAAGTGAGCAGAGTTTGAATGCTGATGTTGAGAGAAGTGCTCTGGTGCTCAGGGTGTTTGATTTGGAAAGCAGTCAGCCCACAAGGTGCCTGTCCTGCTATCATCTTTTCGTGGATCCCTCCTCGGGCACCAGCTGTGTCCCACCATATAGCAGGATCATGGAAAGTGACTAGGTAGCCCTGATAGGAAGAACCAGGGGTGCTTTGCCTGCCTGTGGAGATTAGGGTAATCCTCCACTTTCAGAACTAGCTCTGAGAACTGTTGGGTAGTGGGACTCTGCCCCCGCTGCTGCCCTGGCACCTGGTACAGTCTGCCCAGGAACCAGGGAAGCGTCGCATGGCTGAATGAATTAATATGCACAAATTAATCGAAATTCAATTTATTTCTTTAAAATGCTTCTTTACCCAGGAAGCGTAACAACAAAATAACCAAACGACAGCGGAGCATAGGGATGTCATGTCAAATGTATATGTAGTTTAAGGTCCTGGAAGTCGGTGACTGCATTGTACTTCTCTATCCCATTTCACTTTGGCAGAGAGAAAGTTCAGAATGAACGTTATGGCTGAATTAGAATGGCTGTGTTATTAAGGCCTAGTTATGTGTTTTCTCTCCTGCCTCTTGTCCTCACTGGCCAGTATGGCAGCCACTCACCCCAATGGCTATTTAGTTTTAATTTTAAATTGGTTAAAATGTAAGGAAATTAAAAACTAAGTTCCTCATTTGTTCTAACCACATTTCAAGTGCTCCATACACACATGTGGCTAGCGGCTACTGAATTGGACAGCACAGGTATTGAACATTTTCATAACTTTCGCAGAAAGTTCTTTTGGACAGTGCTGTAATGTAGTTCATACTTCCCATTCTAATTTGTATGTTTCTAGGTCAGATATTTCCTCTGAGCTGCCTCAAATCCTATGTAGAACACACGCAAATACTTTATCTCCTGGGGCACCACTATGATTACCAAAGTATGCACATAGTAATTCTTAACCTGATTTGGTAGATGGAGAAGAAATCTAATGTTGATCCTTTGGACTTTTACCTGCATAGCTAGCCCTTCATTAGCTAAGTTCACCACACAGAGGACTTGGTGCTTTTACATCCAGCTGTTGCCTTTGGCTAAAGGTTTGACTACAGTGATCCTACTTTTGCCATTTTAATGAAAGGAATTGTTTCTGGGCTTGGAAGGCTCATATTCGATTAGTAGAGTTGAGCAGGAATAGAATTTAAGAAGATCATGTCATTGCCATGTGGTTGTATCGCAGAGATGACTGACAAGCGTTGCCCAACTACGCTGAAGCTCATGGGTTTGTTTGATTTTTGTAATTCTGATCTTTGATTGCTTTCCGTTACCAGCAAACAGCCAGGGCAGAGGTCATTTTCCATCCAGGCTTCCTTTTGCAACGTTCCTTCTTAGATTCCTGAATTCTCTGTGCAAAAAAGTTAATCTCACCAATTTGGCAAGCTAAAATTGTGATTCTTTGGGGGAAACCATCTGCTGTATTTGACATCAGCAATCATTTACCAGCGTATTTTGGCGAGCTGAGTAGGCAGCCCACTTTATTAAGTATGTGCTCCCCTCACCCCTTGCTTCTGCAGGTGATATGGGAAGTATTTTGTTTTTTTAAAGATTGATACCTTAGCTAACAACTGTTGCCAATCTTCTTTTTTTTTTTTTCTGAATTTTCTCCCCAAATCCCCCCAGTACATAGTTGTATATTTTTTTAGTTGTGAGTCCTTCTAGTTGTGGCATGTGGGACGCTGCCTCAGTGTGGCCTGACGAGCGGCGCCATGTCCGTGCTCAGGATCCGAACCATTGAAACCCCAGGCTGCCAAAGTGGAGTGCACGAACTTAATCACTCGGTCACAGGGCCAGCCCCTGGGAAGTATTTTTGATTACCACTGTATATTCTTAAATTTCTAAAATACGAAAGAATTTTCCATTGGTTTTTTGATCCTCACTTTTCTTTTTCTGGAGTAGCTGGAAACTTTAGTAGGAACCACTGAAAGTTATGTAGTCTATTTGTGTGTGATGCTAGACAATGAGGCTGGTTTTTAATTTTTTTAAAAATTGTTAGTAGGCTGGCTAGTGTCAAAGCTTTTTGGATTTTCATTGTTTATGTAGTGATTTTTCTCCTTCTATTTATTTACATTTTTGCAAAATTTTATTTGCATTAATTTCAACTATTCACTTACTCACTTTCATTACTTTCAGCCTCTCTCCTGTTTCTTGTTACACCACTCTTGTCTTCCTTTCAACTCTTCTCTTATTTTCTGCTTATATAAAAATATTTTTTCCAGGTTTAATAAAACATATTGTTTCAACTGCAGTTCAATTCCATTGTTCCTGTAAGCGTGTTCTGGGGACTTCCCGTGGTGGGGGATGGATAGGCCGTTGGGGATGCGTTGGGTTTGAGGAAACTCTGTTCCCGCATGTGTTCCTCCTTCATGAACCTAGACCTGTGTTTTAATTCAGTTCATGACATTTTGGCATTGCAGTCTGTATTTTAGCTGCTCGTGCTGAATCAAGCAAGGTGCAATTAGTAGGCACTCTAAGACTAATTTTTAGAATTGAAGTGGGAAAATTTAACTGGTAAACCTTGAAAATGACCTTCTAAAAAAATCTGTGATTTTTCTCCTCAGCCTTGCTAGAGTCACCTTCTCAGTGTCCCTGAGAGCTCTCTCTGCTCTCTTGGTGTGGTGGCTCAGTTTTCTGACTCTCCGCTTCTTGTCTCTCTCTGAGGAATAAAGCAATGACGTTCAGGAATGGTTTGCTTCCCTAGAAGCACTGCCTGGAACTGTAAAGCACTGGAGGCTAAGAGTTCTTGTCAGCATATGTTCTAAGTAGAAATTTTCATTTGCTGTATTTTGAAAATTAAAAATTTAGAGTCAATTCATGATAATTGCCTGTTATCAAGATGATACCTTAGTGCTCAGTTGATTTGGATCATTGGGACATTTTCTTTTTTAGTTGACTAAAAGTCCCAAACAGAAGCCCTGTCAAAAATTTGTTAGAAATGAGTGGTAAGATACTAGACACAGGAACATACCTTTCTCCTCCCCTGCCCCCTTGAGGATGGAGGTACCAGAGATGGTGGGAGGAAGGGCAGCTGAGGAGGCAGGAGAACAGAAAGGCCTAGAAAGGTTGTGAGCCTTTTCTTTTTTTTCATTTGCACTCTTGTTGCTGAACACCCCTCCTCCTCCCTACTCTCCTTATTTCGTGGACTGATCTACCCTCACCCCATGGTGCTTTTGCTCTGCCAGGATAGCTCCAGACTCACCGCCTCCTCTCCCTCCTTCCCTTCTCCAGTTCTTTCCATTCTTTCACATCTTAGTGGTACTGGCCACTATGCTCCTCAACAGTGACAACAGAATGTGGTGCAGAGGAGAAGGAAGCCAACCCAAAAGCTGCCTATGCTCAGAAAAGCCCTCATGTTTGCCACCTCACCTGTGTGCGAGAAGGTTTTCTTACAAATTAGTGACTTTTCTTTGTTTCTACTTTTACACAAATAGAGAAGGATTTGGTTAATGTAGAACACAAAAACAGTCTTTATCTACTGATCAAGTAGCATTTGGATGGTACTTTGTCATCTCAGTACTCGCAGCCACCCTGTGAGGTAGCTGGCTCTGCTCCTCATGTTGGAGGAAAGGAAGCTCAGACATTAAGACTGGGTGCTGTGGGTCACATGGAGCGAAGAGGCGGGCAGTACCTCTGAATCCAGAGCAGTCCTTCCTTGATTTGATCTCAGAGTAAGTAAACAAGACCTGACTTTTGTATCTTCAAACGCTGGTTCAATTCCAACATGGCCTAGTTAGAAAAATCCACAGGGTTTTTTTTTTTTTTTTTCTTTTTCTTACAGATTTAGGAGTTAAGATCTGGTCTTTGATCTAGCCACTCTCAGGGGTGAAATGTGAAGATATGCTGCCCCCTCAGATCTATGTAAGATTGGATATGAATGGAACCCGCATCCAGACACACACACAAACACACACACACCCCCCAGGGGATGCCCCAAAGATTCTTGGTAACACCTCAGGGCTGCCGCTTGTAGAGTGACCCGGACTTGTTTGTATTACCTGTGACTCCTGTTTCTGACGTGGAACATCACCTGCTCCAAATTGCTCACAAGGGGCTTTTCGCTTGAAGGTATTCCTGGCAACATCCCCTCACAGCCCTAACTCTTGCATTAGTCAGGCCAAACTCAGCAGAGCAGTTGTGGGGATTAAACTGGTGTGGCACTGCCACCTAGTGACTGCCCGCCAGTCGCTCTTCTCAGCCTCCAGAAGGGAAGTGAATCTCTCTGCTGGATGCAACTCATGTGGAAAATCATGGTGGTGGCTTCTAAAACCATAGCCCGCCAGGCCAGGGGGAGATCTGGTGCCTCTGCTCTCAGCAGAGCCTGGCATGCATCAGACATGAACTATAGTAAGTGTTCTTGAGAAATTAACATTTTGGTAAGAGTATCTTTGGGCCTGGCTGAGCATGCCTCCATCTGTCTCCTGGGGTTCCACTTTCCCCTTGGAGGAGCTCACAGTGTGTGCAAGATGCCTGGCATGTAGCAGGAGCTGAATGAATGGAGGTTGCCCCAGAAAATTAAAATAACTACTGGTTGGGAAGTTAGTAAGGGAACAAGAAGGGAAGAGAAACTTGCTCAGAAATGCTAGCCCTGGTTATAATATTGTTCTGGAACTCACTATTTCTTTGATTGCCAGGGGAGTAGCAGGGTCTTGAGAATAAATCTCAGGCATTTGTGCCAAATTCCAAGGTTTTCTAGTTTCACTGCTCTCCAGATGTGTTGAAATGAAGCCAGTTCCAGATTTTCTGATGGCCACTGCAGAGTCCCGGCTTCCCTGAAGCTCTCCACCAGTGGTTCTTACTGGCAGTAGTCCTGCCCAGTGAGATTTGGAATTGTGTGGAGAAGGTTTTTCTGCTTGATTCTGGGCGGGGTGGGGGATGCTCTCTATTCTGCCACGCGTGGGACATTCCCACCAGCAAAGAACTGCTCTGCATCCTACTTGACCTTGGACTGACCTGCTGGATTTTCTGCATACAAAAAACCTGTTTATAATTTTCTTAGTTTAGACCTAAATCCATTTTACATATAAACACAAAATAGTTTTGCTCAGTTGTAATATACACTTGATTTTGAAGTAATGCTACGAGTATGTAAATTGAAGGAAAATTGTCATTTGTTTTATTTGGAATTTGACCAAAAGTTTTTCAGATTTCAGAAAATCACACCAGCTATGGCAGGGCCCCTGTGGCATCTTTACTGCCAGAACAACACACTTTCATCAGACTGCATTGCATTCAAGTGCTTTTACGTACAGGCGCAAACAACTGACTGCTGCTTATGTCTTCTAGGCTAGCCTCGCCTGAGTATTTAGATATTGAAATACTTGATTTATTGCAAATTACTTCTATTTTACTTCTCCGTATTACAGTTAGGATATTATATTGATTTTTTCAAATAGATCATGTATATGGATAAGTTTTATTATCTAAATTTCATTTCAAGATCTTAAAAGAGGGCATTATGTCTGCCAGGATTGAGAAGCACTGCTTCAATGGAGTTTTCCATTCAGGGAACTTCCTCACGATGGATACGTGTACCCTGGGGTCTTTCTCCATCTTCACCTTTAGGACCCAGACTTATTACCATGGCTATCTGGCCTGTCAGTTCTCTCCTAGAGCTGGACATATTTCACTGCCCCCTTTATCAAAGATAGTCTGAATGCTGATATGTCTTTTCACATCTGTTTAAAGTATGTTAACAGGATACTGTTGTGTTCCTATAGGTTTTTAACATAAATAATTGTCAAATGATTATGACATCTAAGACTATTAAAGTCTTGACAGATAAGTAATTTCTGAACTCACTTATTCTAACGTAAGTGAAAATGCATAAATGAGTAATAGACAACAAAACATTTTTGTCATCTTTTCAGGGAAGCATAATGAATGTCATTCTTCAAGGTTGAAAATCCATATGTGTTGTATTATCCCCCTCTTTTCCTTCAGGCACTTTGAGCTTTGTTTTAAAGGAAGCTTATGCTCTTAGAACATATCCACTGATGATCCCTACCCAAAGACCAATCTTCTGTATCCATACTGTGACCGAAATTCTCCTTAGCCAAGGTTAACACAGGAAAAGAAATCAGGGATTCGCATTACTCCTCCCCTCACCCCCACCTATGCACACACATGGGCAGGTGGGGGGAGTAAGAAGTGGGAAGGAGGAAGGGTTGGAGAGAGAGACAGGATAGAGGAGAAGGGGAGAGAGAGAAGTGTTCAGCTATTTGACTTTTCTAAATTAACAGAAGAGAGGAAAAAATTCCAAATGTGCAAGGTTAAAGGAACAAAATAAAATCAAAGTAGAAAACTCACTTTGGTGTTTTAGAGTTAATAAAGAATTAAGCAATTAATGAAAATTGAAGCTGGCTCATGCCTAAATTAAAGTTAGGCTTTATAGGTCACATTACACTGCCTATTTCTGCTGCCTTTCCTTGGATGCTTATTGGTATTGAAGGAAGTTTATATTGGGAAGTCTGTTTTCGTCATGCGTCAGTGATAGGGAGAAAATAGGAGTACAAGGAAAAAACTAGGAGAAAGTCACGTAGATGGGGGAAGTTGAAATTCTCTGGCCTGAAGGGACTTTCTGTAAGTTATTTGCAGGGTAGATTTATACATACAATTACAGTGTTTTCCCTTTAGAGCACCCTCACTCCGAGAGGTTTTTAATAAGTGTTTGGACCTACTGGATTTTACTTTTCATTTGAATTTAAAATATAATTTTAGGGATTAGTGTTATATTATCAGACATTGATGTAACTTTCAAATCTGTTATATACATATTTTTTCTTCATTTGTCTTTATCTCTTGTATTACATTTATTACAACTTGCATATTACTTTATTATTCCTTGCAATCCATTTTCTCCCTTACTACATTTTAAGCTTCTCGTGCATGCTTACTATTTTTATTCATCTATGTGTTCCCAGTGCTTCCAAAAGTTCTTTATGCATATAAATGTTCAACATGTTATTGAATGAGAAACTCCGCCGAAATAAAGCTAACAGATGGTTCTGGACATTGACAACACATTAAAATCACCTGGGAAGCTTTAAAAAAAAAAATCCCTGTAATGGCCCCACCCCACCCTTGGCTTAATTGGTTGAGGATGGGGCTTTTGCATAGCTATGTTTTAATGCTTCTCAGGTGATGCTCGTATGTAGCTACAGGTGAGCACCCTTGATATGAATCAGTGGAAATAAGAGATATATGTAACCCCTCCTTTCTGAGCCACTGGCACTGAGCATTTTTCTCCTCTGAACCTAAATATGTGGCTTCAGTGGACTTCTTTTTATGTTCATGTTTTAATTATTTGAATCACTTATTTTGTTTGCTTTTACTTTAAATCAAAACTACGTTGGGGTTTAGAGGGAGATAATTTATCACACTCTTTGCCCTTCCCTGGGTCTTCAAGTGGTAGACATAAAAATATCAGCTTCATTACTGGCATAAAGAAAATCTGGACACCACCACTTTACTCATAGCTAAATGGGCTTCCTGGTGTTCTGATGACTTGCCACTGAATTAGATGGAGTCATAGGTGCACCATTGTACCCTGGAGGAGTCACCCCTCCCAGATAAGTTTACCGCATGGAGAACTAAATACACCTGCTCTGTGGGCAAGCCGAGCAGAGACAGGGCCTGAGCTACACCTGTTCAGTTCCTCCTCCCAGATTCTCCATTATTTTCTTTTACTTTCTGTGTTCGCCTTCTGGAAAGTCAGTTGTTAGATCTGCTATGTTGATTCTCTGAGAATGTATCCTTTTTGTTCTCCTTTTTCCCTTCTCTTTTTCTTCTACTTTCTGGGAGATTTCTGCCAATTTATATTTTCGTCATATTATGATTATTTTTTCACTGTAATTTTAAGCTTTAAAAAAGTTTCCCTTTTTTATTCTTTAATTGTACTTTGTAGCATCCTGTGCTTGTTTTGTGGATGCTGTGTTTTCCTTTGGGTCTTTCATCATAAACGTTAGGAGTCCCACCCCCCCATCACCCTGCATTGTCTCAAGATTCTTCTGTTTCTTCCCTTCTCTCTTTCCTTCCTTCTGTCCTTTCTTCCCACCACCCCTTCTTTTGTCTGTTTCTTTTTTATAGAAAGTATACTTCTAAGGTATGTTGCTCATTCACTGTTCTTTCATGTTCAAGAGTGGGAATTGGAAGCCACCTGGAACCTAAGTATGAGGAGAGGAGCTTCATGTCTGGCGAATTCTCTGTAGGATGGCTAAGTGGAAAGCTGGATTTTTCATTAGGGAATCCTTGATGTTAGTACATGAGTGTCTTTTCCCTGAAGCTGTTCTGTTTCTCCAGAGAAAAGTGTTCTTTCTCTGTGTTAGTGAGTTCTGATATTAGGGTCAGGAATGGGGAATGAACAAAGGAAACTAGGAATGCTGTTGTTCACTTTGGAAACTTGAACTCAATCCCCATGTTTTCAGGGCCAAACATCTTTCCTGACCTTAGCTGGGCCCTGGGTCAGAGTCTCCAGTCTATCCCCAGAGAATAAACCTCTGTCTTCTGTTAGTTGTCTGGCTGTACCAGGCTGGGGCAAGAACCTGGGCATCTATCATTCCATGTGCTTAGACATCATCAGTTCTGTTTTCACCTTTGGACCTTACCCACCCATTGAATGGTACCTGGTTTCTCCAAGTTGTGAATCTTCTATGGGATCTATGACAACCTATGATTTTTAATTGGGGGTATTTAGGCCATTTATATTTATTATGGTTACAGATATGCTTGGTGAATCTGTCCTCTTGTTGTTTGTCCCATCTGTTCCCTCTTTCTTTTGTCAATTTCTACCTCCTTTTGGATTACTTATTTTTTATTATTTCATCTTATATTCTTTATTGGTTTATCAGTTATTACTCTGATATTTTAGTGGTTCCTTTAGGGTTTATAGCATACCCATGCACTTAAATGTACTGTAACTAAATTATCACAGTCTTATCTTCACCACTTACTACAGTCTATCTTCAAGTGAAACTATGCAACTTTACATAGAGTACTTCCACTTCTCCAGCCTTGGGTAGTCTTACAGGCATGTACCAATTAGTACTCAGCTGAATAGTCAAGGAGACTCCTCTTCAGATCTCTGGATCTCCATCCACGCAGATCTTGCGTCTCTGGTTTTTGGCCCTGAGAACTCTTGTCCTCCCTGGATTCCCAGCTCTGCCCCTCAAATTGGGGCACTCTCTGGTGTCCGCCTGATTTTCTTCCCTTAGCTACATCCTGGAGATTCTCTTCAGGCATTAATGTGGGGCAAGTGTATGACTCACTTTGTTTGTATACCATCTTTAGGGGATCACTGTCCTTTGTTACCAGGTGATATATGACTTTTTTTTTTTTTTTTTTGGTGAGGAAGATTTGCTCTGAGCTAACATCTGTTGCAAATCTTCCTGTTTTTTTGGTTGAGGAAGATTAGCCCTGAGCTAACATTTGTGCCAGTCTTCCTCTGTTTTGTATGTGAGTTGCTGCCACAGCATGGCTTGATGAGTGGTACTATATCCATGCCTGGGATCTGAACCCATGAACCCAGGCTGCCAAAGCAGAGTACACCAGACTTAACCACTATGCCACAGGGCTTGCCCCTAATCTACGTCTTTTTAACAATTGTTTAAAATATTTTGTCTAGTTTTTTAGTTGTTTTTGGAGGGAGAGTAAATCCAGTCCCTGGTATTCCATCTTGGCTAGAAGTGAATTCCCTATGTACTTTCGTTCATATAAAAATGTGTTATTTCTCATTCTCTGATTTCTCCTGTCCTTTCCTTTTGTTCTTGTGGGTTTATAACTTTTCTTTATTGCCTTACTATCATTTTAGTGGTATTTCAAAAGAGAAAGGTAGATTCAGGTGAGAGAACTGATGGTGGATTGATCACATGCATTTACATCTCCATAATACTTTTCACTGTATAACTGAGGCTGACATTTGAGACCAGAGCTGACGTTTGAGATGAGATCTTTCTGACATTCCTAGTATTAATAGTAAGTTTAATAGAGAAGGATTAATGAACACAATTTGTCAGTTGTTAACCCCCGTTGTTGAATTAGTTTTTTACAAGTATAAAAATACTCTGCAAATTACACCCAGATCTTGGAACATAATGTGATAAATCCAATTCAAGTTGACTGATAGGTAAGAATCATTTCTATCCCCTTTTTGTGTCTCTATGTGTGTGATCCTGAAGGCCTAACATGTGGCCTAGGGCAAGTCAGTTTGAGAACAAATATTTGACTTTGTCACACTCATTAAATCAATAAACACCAATCCCCTGCTATATTCTTTTAAGCCCTGTGTGAAGATACAACAATGAATAAGGCATGGTTTTTGTCCTCAGATTCTTCATAATTTAGAATCTAGGGGCATGTTAGATAAGCAAATTATGCATTACATTTCTAATGACCCAAGTTAACATTGGTTGGTGGTGCTAGAGATGCCTACAAGTGGTTCTTGGGATACAGAAAAGAGACCTGTGGTCCACCCTGGACTACCATGCTGACTATAAGCTATGTGGAATCTGAAGAAGGGACCCATAGCCTCTCAAAGTACAAATCAGGGCTAGGAACATGGGGGAAGATGTGTTTCCTGGCAGAAGGAAATGTACCTGCAGAAAAAGAGAACTGTGAAGGAGGATGATGTAATTGCCAGCCATTAGAGTGGCCAAAGGTCCATTGCTTAGGGAAGGGTGCTGAGGGTGAGGCAGGAGGGCTGGGCTGAGGCTGCCTTGCTCAGAGGGAAGAATTCAGTAATTCCCTTGGAAAGATAACCCTGGTGAAGGTAAACACGTTATAGAAAACTGTCATATTTGCAATCTAAGAAACAGGGGCAGACCCACAGTCAGCAATAAATGGAGAAATGAATGGAAACTAAGAAAAGGAACATTTTGCTTCTTTTAAAACCTTAAAGCTGATCTCACAATCTTTAAGTCTATGAAGCTTACAGTGCTGTAAAATAGTTTCATAAGTCCTCTCACAAAACCCCAGAATTCTGATTTTAAAAACTTGAGATCATCAGGTATTCCTTGCACTAATTTTAATCTTATTTAATGCATTTTTAATTAAACAAGCATTCATATCGATCAGAATTTGAAATATGCTACATGAGTCATTCCTTCATGTCTTTCCCAGAACATTTCTCCTTGTGGAGAAGAAGGTTGGAATTGTCTGAGTAAGTTTGTGAAATGAACTTCTGCAAGAAATTTTTTTAACCATTTAAATTGTATATATTAATATTCACAATGGTGTGAATCTGGCATAAATTCAAAACCTGGCAGTGTTCTAAGGAATAATATCATCCTATTGATAAGTCTAATATTTGTTTCTGAGTTGTCCAAAAAGAAATCCTGATTATTCTTATAGTATCTAATGTGGTTCCTAATTACCTGCCTCTTCTTGATTATTCGTGACTAAGTGTGTCTGAATGTAACATAAACATTAATATGAGATGTTATTTTTCCATTCTGAGCTATTTTCTAGGCAGCTTTATTATTTTGTAGGCAAAAAAGATAATTTACTCTTGAATCCCAAGCCTAAATACCAACTCCTGAAAAGATATTTATTTCTAATTAGGTCCTTCAATACTGAATGACAGTCTCTGACCCAGTAGAATGTACACAGCATGTAATAAATATTGACTAACTGATGTAATGGCATAATACTTGAGAGTGTTTGACAGAGTCAAATGAAGATGGGAGAAATTTGTGTATTTAAAACTTGTATATTTATTAAAAGTAAGCAACTAAAGAGGAGTCAGCCTGCCCACATGTTCCAGTGAATGCTTTTCGCTGTAATTTTCAAAGTCACTTACTGCCCCAAACTTTAAAAACCAAATCAAAAGTGTTCCAGGAAGAACAGATTCGAAAGACCTCCACACACATGCCAGAGTTGAGTTTTCCTTCTTGCTTTAGCAGTGAAGATGCCCTCTAGAGACCTGTGTTTATAGTCTGAAACCTCAAACTCCTCTTTGCCCTACCAAAGGAAAACCACATACCCAGCAGATGTGTCCTGATCACGTGTAGTGAAGAAATAATATGAAATGAAGATTTGACTGGGACACTGTCACATTTTCTAAGTATTGAGTGATTGAGGACACTTTACTGATATAGAGAGGGTAAAGAATGTGACTGTTTTCATCAAATAGAGCGTCCATGTCTTGAAACATTAATGTAAAAGGAGAAAGTGCAAGTCAAGTGCAGAACACCTAGTGAGCAATCCACAAATATTTCATATGCATCAGGGAATTAAGGCCATAAACTCTTTAATATAGCAGATCTTTGTGTAAATCATGCTTTAAGAAGAAACTTTGTTTCACAGTCAAAGATTGAGTAGAACATGAGCTCTTTTGCCTCCCCTATCTCTCAGATAGCCTACACCCACACCAGAGTAATGGATTCCCTGGTTTAGGCAACTGCTTGATGAGGAATACTCGATAGAAAGCCCTCATATCATGAGTGAGTTATAATCCAAAGCTTGCTTCTAATAGTCTTGTTTGAAGCGAAAACCGCATTCTCCCATGGATGCCCCATTACACAGGCAAAGTAGGCTCCCAGAGCAGTTCACACAGCCTGTTGGTTCATGTTGTAGCTGAAGTACAGCACTAATCACACCCCTTACTCCTCTGTACATGTTATTTCCCCCAAAGTTCTTGGGGATAATGCACTCACCTGTCTTCCCGGAAAGCTAGGAAGACATCTTGACCTCCCTTTTGGTGATAACAGCCTCTCCACCCAGTCATTCTGGGAAGAGAGGACTCCACAGCTAGGTCATGGTGCCAGTTCTCTGGGGTAAAATAGTAGAGGTTTCTACCCTCCTGTCATCAGAAACTTACAGGATGCTCCTCTGTGGGGGCTGGCTACCCGTGTACATACCTTTCCCTTTACTTCTAGAAGATACAGTGATTGCCCTCACTCCTTACTCTTGGGTTCCCTTCATTCCAGCCAGGTGTTTCTCTTTCCCTGGACCAAGTATCAGAAGATACTATTTCTTAACTTCTCTCTTACTTCTTTGGAAGAAAACAAAGTACAAAACTGATAAGCATGGGTCTTTTCAGTATCCAAAGACAGAGGTAAAATCCACTGATACTGAGAGGAAGGCTTACTCTCTATGAACCTTCTCCACTTTTAGTAATAGATACAGGAGCTTTGACATGAGATGAAGGACAGAGAAAAACAAAAAAACCCACAGAGAATGCATTGGCCCAGTGTAGGTTGTATATGAAGTCAATCCTGGGGCCCAGGCCAGGGGGCAGCCTCCTTGCCACCACAGCTCTGGCAGTACAGACAGGGAGTAAAGTTGAAAGGCAGGACTGAGTGCAAGCCAGGGTAAGATGAGCACCAGAGGATTACCAGCCTGCTTGGGAGAGCAGGAGATGAGGGAAGGGAAGCTCTCCCCAGTGGCACCTGAAAGCTGAGAAGGAAGGGTGGTGCTTAGGAGAAGTTGGGTGAAGAGCAGGGAATGCTTCGAGTGACCAGAGTCTGAGGTCTGACCACCATGGAGAACAGAGGAGTACCATGGCTACATAGAACATGCATCCAGGGCACTTTCTTCTAGAGTAACAACTCACATGGCCTCACTGGTGTATGCGTGGTGGATAGCACTGTCCCTATCATGGGCCAGGGGTACTGTTTAGAAATGCTATAGGATATCTGTTTCTGATATAAAAAATCTCCTCCTCAAAGAATAATCAGGATAAACTGTGTCCTCCTTCTTTTTGACCACAAGCTCTTTGTATGCAACTGGTGAGGCAATAACTTCTATTAAGCTTCAGTTCTTGGCAGGAATGTGTGATCAAAGGTGCAGTTTTTGTCTTCCAGGAGGACAGCTGGTGCAGGACCTCCAAGTAGATGGTTACGCTGTAGTCCCGTGATGGAGGAATACACAGGATGCTGAGGGAGCTCAGGGCAGGGGCTTGGAGAAGAAGAGACAGAAAAGGCTCCCACTGGAATTTATCTTTGAAGGATGACGAGGAGTTGGCACATTAGGGAAATAAAGGTAGCAAGGGAACAGCATGTCTCCTTCTGCTGTGAAGCTGTGAGATGAGATAGAGTGACTGCATATTGTCCTGTAAGCCAGTGGACATAAAGGAACGATGAGACATGAGCAGGGTTCAAAGATAAATGTGTGTTTGTCAGTTTCCACCAGTGAGAAAAGCAGTTTTCACATTTTACAGTTTCTCTTTCAGATTATTTTTAAAGTTGAAGAATTTCATGATGTCTTTCAGATTGCTTAGGTGGAATCTCTATTTTATTTATAATAATGAGCTTTGAGAACCTCTCCATAGAGCAGTTCATAGAAGCTACTTAGTGAATTCATTGGATTGAATCCAGCTGCCCTTGGCAGCCACATTGTAGATTAATTATAAAGGACTGGCTTTGTTTGCTATTTTTCAGGTACCATGATCAACAGGATGTTACTAGCAACTTCCTTGGAGCAATGTGGTTGATATCAATAACTTTTCTCTCCATTGGTTATGGTGACATGGTACCTAACACATACTGTGGGAAAGGAGTCTGTTTGCTTACCGGGATTATGGTAAGTGTCTTTTTGCTTTCCATCTATTTTATTTACACTCAACAAAGTGCTTAGAGTGTTGGGTCCATGTGCAGAAGTCATTGTAAGCTGCTTTGTTCCCCAATAGCAGGAAATCAGTATAAATAAATCAGACTGTGTTGGGAGAGAACGTCAACAGTTTTCATCTTAATTCTTCTCATCATGAAGCTTCATTGAGGTCATAGAGCTGCTGGATTGCTTCTTCTGGGAAATGCAATAATTTCATGAATAAATCTGATCTTAAAGCTTCAACTCAGAGGGAGGAAATTCTTTGCTTGAGTCTGAGTTCTGTCATTTCCTACTAGCTGTGTGAACTTAAGTAAATTTGTCTTCTCTGAAACTTACTTCCCTCCTCTGTAAAATGTACAACATAATAACTATCTTGCAGCATGTTGAAGGGTTGAAGAATTACATGACATTTTATTAATTATATTTATTATTTTAACAAATATTTGTTGAGTGCCAGTAATATGCCAGGCACTGGCCTAGATACTGGGAAGACAGCAAAAGAAGATGGAAACTGTTCCTGTCCTGCCTTCATGAAGCGTACAGGGGAAGACCTACTCTTAAAATAAGTGAAAAATAATTGTTAATTGATTAGAAATTGATCCCTGAAAAGTTGACTTATAAGCTGATATGGGAAGGGAGGGTAGTCAGGCGAAATGAGAGGAAGGAAGGGCATTCCAGGAAGAGGAAATGATTGGTTTGAAGGTAATGAGGCAAGGAGGAGCTTGGGACATTGGAGCAAGGCCACTGGGCCAGGAGCATACAGAGTAAAATGGGAAAGTGGCATAGCATGAGGCTGGGGTCCGGAGGCCAGGACTTGTGGAGCACTTGAGAAAGGTTTGCTGCCTATGGTGACACTCAGCTGGCTCAGACCTGTTCCTTGCCCCTTACACACTACGATTTGGCTAGGACTGGTTTCTACTATTTGTTTCAGATATATGAAAATGTAAGGCTAGCAAGTGGTCTAAAATTTATTATAATGTGCTGTGATCTTTTAAATGTTTAAGCCAGAGGTAGTTTCAAATTGATGTACCATTTTCAGTAACCTAGGTTCTCTTCATTCCTCATCTGCTTTTTATAGTTTGATTACAGCAGAGAGTGTTATCTTGATTTTTATTTGTTTTCTGCCTCTGTAAGAATGTGAACCAGTACTAGGAGCTCGTTAGGCAGGAAATTCCCAGCATTTTTGAAGTTAGGCATCCCTGCCCAATGCCTCTGCTATGTCCACCCCCAGGTTAGCAGAAGCGAGGCAGGCTTTCCACATGAGGGCTTTTGAACGGTGGCCAGTGCAGCACATACCCTCACAGCAGCTGCCTGGGAAGCTGGAAGGACTGAGTGCCCATGGCACAGATAAGGTGGGAATATTCTTCTCCCACTTGGCCCGACTGAACTGGGATGGGGCAGCTGGCTGTGAAAATAAAAACCAGGGCCAATTTTAAGGTCACCAGTAGTAACAGGATGATCATTTCAAGTCACGATTGTGGAAAATATAATTTTAGGGGTCATAATCTAATATTATTTGCTTATAAAAGAAACATATAGGGGCCAGCCCGATGGCATAGTAGTTAAGTTCAGTGTGCTCCACTTTGGCAGCCTGGGTTCACGGGTTCACGTCCCAGGCATGGACCTACACCACTGGTCAGCTAGTCTGTGGTGGCAACTCACATATAAAGTGAAGGAAGATTGGTGCAGCTGTTAGCTCAGGGATAATCTTCCTCAAGAAAAACAAAGAGGAAGATTGGCAACAGATGTTAGCTCAAGGCTAATCTTCCTTAGCAAAAAAAAAAAAAGAAAGAAAGAAAAAGAAAAAGGAAACATACAGTTTTGTGAATTTTAGTGAACATTTATTTTTTTTCATTACAATTGGTATGGTCCATTATGTTTACTATTGGATCACTTCCTCCTTTTTCCTCAAAAGATAGCATTTTATTATATAGTATAATGCTTTGGGAAATAAAATTTGCATGTGTGTATTTTTGGAGGGCCCATAACAAGCCCACAAGAGACACGAATGATGCTATTTATAAAAACAGAACTGGTAATGCAGAGTCTTTCCCCTCACGCTCTTAGAAACAACTTCCTTGGTATTCCTGTTTGGCAAGATGTCCTCCATTTTATTTTTGAATCAGGAATGACTCAGGGTTCATGCAAACAGGCTCATTTGTCATGGGATCAGAGCCAAATTTGAGGTTATCTCTGTCTGGATCTTGTGCTACTTTTATCTTACCACGATTTTTTTCTTCATCCTTAATGTCTCAAGAACAGTTCCTTCAAAGTCTGTTCTAACAGCACAAATCTTCTGTTTAGTGCTTGAACTACTTCCTGCTACTGCTTAGGTTTCACTAGTGATCTTACTTTGTTTTAAAAAACTTGAGTTTATACGCAAGTTTAATCTATATGGACCCAATGGTGTTATATGCCATGAAATTTATAGTGACATCGTTCCTGCCCTCTAAGCTCCTGGTGAAACAGTCTCTCTGTTCTTGGGCTCAGGAGCTCCATTCCGTCTTCCTGATAAGGAACAGATGTCTCTTGTTGACCTGATAAAAAATCATTTACTTGCATGCAGAGAAATTTGAAATCCTATGTAGAGTTGGATTATCTCTATGCCCAGGCCAAGCAAATTCTCATGGAGTCAGACCACAGAGCAGTCTGCTGGGGGTGAGCTTCTGGGAGTGGATTATATTTCATGTAAATTTTCTGGGGAGCAAGAGTTTATGGATGGAGGTTACTTAGAAACTAGTACTTAGACTGTTGGCTGACAATATGGATTCCTAAAAGAAAATATTTTTTTCATAGTCCATATAAAAGGTTAGTTTCCTTAAGATGAAATGTGTTTCTGTTTTGTCAGACAAATTTTGTTTTCATTTGCTTTCAGTAATTTAAATAGCAGTTTGTCACTTTCGGATTATCTAAGCCAGATATGACTTGTTTTCAGTTTAGGCAGTGATTTGCCTATTCTCCCTTGGACTTTTGCAATGCGTGTTTAGGTAGAATGCACCATGTCAGATTTCCCATGAGTCATCTCTCCGTCTCTATGTCCCTCTTCCTCTGGCCTTTAATAAATTGTGAAAAAGAAATACAATTTACAACACTCCTGAGAGAGCACAGGGTCATCCCAGAATCATTTTGTGTATTATATCTGAAGTACTGTGTTTCTTTGTGCTCTTTATATTTGAATTTTCTTGTTCTTGTGTTTATGAAATTTTGATAGAATTTATACCTTTATGTGGGTTTTTTTTACTTTAAAGAAAAACACAATTGATCTAAATGCTAACACCTATAAAGCTTTCCCATTTCAAAAATGCGCACACAAAGAAATTAGCACTGCGTGTTTTCTTCCTACAACTAATGAAAGTCATGAATTATTTCATGGCATCATCTTGAATGTTCGCATTTCCTTGGTAAAAACTCAAAATTAAACTAGTTTAAAATTTTTAAATAGCTTAATTGTGTCATGAGTTATATTTTTGGGAGCCAAGGACATTAAGATTAATCTGCAGTGCTCTGGGCAGAAATATATTGTTAAACTGTGAGGAGAGTTCTTTAGAATATTTGTAAGAGAACTAAATGGGTTTATCAAAAAATAGCCTCTCCTGGCCTGAAATATAAATTGCGAATCCAAGACAATCATGCAAAGCTTTGCATATAATTTTTAAGGTTGTGTTTACAATGTTATACATAGATGATTACGGAAATAATAAAATAAGTGGATCTGGGATATTGAAATGCTTTAACAGGGCTTCCATTGTGATAGATCAAACAAATCAAGTAGAAATTTCCCTTTTACCAAAATCTACCTAATATTAGAACTTCAGAGACAAAGATCTCTTCCTCTCTCCTGGATATCATTTTAAAAACATAAGATCATAGGATTGCCTAATAGACAAAGTTACTCATTACCCTTCAAGAGAAAACCATCAAGGTTGTAATTACTTTCTCCTTATTCTTTTATCCTTCCTGTTTGAGGAGGTACTAAGGACCTGAGGATTTATTATTGTGGATGTCATGATAACCAATGGCATGAATTCTAAATAGCTTTATTTGTTTGGTTGAAGGTGGTAGGGAAACAACATTGTTAGATCATGGTATCTTAGCTTTTTGTGAGCACCAGCTAGTTCTTCAGTATCTCCAACTTTATAATAAAGTAATTGTTTTGTTTAGCATTTAAAAAGTTATCGTATCTGTACATATAGATATAACATATGCTGAAAGATGTAATTTTCCCATACCTATGAATATGTATGATTATTTCAAGATTAGAATACAGCCTCATTGGTAAGAGTATCTCTTGTATTAGAACGAAGGTCATTCATTTGTAATTTTTGCTTCTTGTTCTGTAAAATTATGGCAACTCTTATTGGCCCTTTATCTAGAGTATGGATGACTGAATTTTTTGGCCTAATTATCTTCATGGAGTAATATCTGCCCATTCCTAGGGACACAGGTTATTATCTGATAAGTGGCCCTCTAATGCTGATCTATAAACCCCTGGTGTTCGACAAAGTCCACCATGGATTCCTCAGCAAAAGTGAGGCCACTTCTGATATGTGTGATTTAGGTTTCTTCCGTCCCATTAGTATTTTTGTATAAACAAAAGCAATGCATGGGATTTCACAGTTCATAACAATTTAAAAATCACCACACCAGTTAATTTTTAAAATTTTACTCAGGGAACAAAAAAAGAAAGTCAATTTTTTACACCATTTTAGGATGAGAACATTTGATAATAATCCTGTCGGCATTGAATTTGCCCCAGGGTAAGGAGTCTTGATTTAGGGTCTCATGGCTACTCAGGCAGTTGTCCGAGTTCAATAGTTTCATCATGAAGGGTGGGAACGCTACACTGTTAGCCCAGTCAGAGGGTGTTCCAAACACAGTCCTAAATCAGCCAGAGCTTGTATAAAAAGAATGACTGGTATTAAAGAGAGCTAAACTTAAGGTCTGATTATATTCCTGCTACTTTCTGTCTTTGCGTTTAAGGATTTTCCCCCGCTGCCAGGAGAAGTGGAAATCCTGAGAAACTAGACTAAACTCATTCCTTGGTGTTGTCTGTGTGAATAAGCAAAAAGTTCCAGGATACTTTTACATGTCTTACATAATTGGACATGAGGTGTTCATATCAAATAATTTTGAAGACATTTCTGTTTGTTTTTTGCTTCCTTCTGGTATGTTCACTGAATCTCACCAAATAAAGGCTCAGTGAGGAGAGTGTATCTTTAAATTCTTCCAGTAGTTTCTATTTTGTGCAGAGCAGAGGAGGGGCTGATGGACATTTTCAGTCATAAGACTAAATTCTCCACCAGCGCCCTAAGTGCACCCTCACGTCTCCCCAAGAAAATTTCTTCAGAAATCTGACAGCTGCTTTCTTCCAGGTACCGGCAAGTATAGTTGGAAGTTGTGACCTTCTAGCATCCAACTCGTTGACTCTACAATTCCACTTATTTTTCCAAACCCTCAGCACTTTCAGTTGGCAGAGCTGCCCTTCCTGTCTCTAAAATACGTGCACTCACATTGGCGCTGTTGCTAATAAGGAGATTGAAACCCAGGGATGACTCACTGTTGATGACCAGTTTGATGCAGCACTTCCTTCTTTCCAACCACCAAGCACAAGAGGGAGCTGCACAGGCAAATCACTCTAAAGCAGATTCTGGTTTTCCAAGCCCAGGCTTTATCACCGAACCTGAAAAACCACTCCCACCTTCCCCCCCGCATCTTCCTTAGGATGAGGACATTCAAATTGACCTCTACCCCCCATCAGCAAATATCAACGTGTATTGGAAGATACTCAGAGGTAGGGCATTTTGATAGAGGGAATTTGTCTTCAAAATTACCTTGAGTGTTGTTTATTTTCATGACCTGAAGAGATCTTGCAAAATTCCAGAGGGATATAATATTAAGGCGGAGTGTTTTATAAAATTTTATTTGCCAGAATTGATTGTTTTACGTATTTTAATGAAAGAATAATTACTTATGTCAGGCAAATGCAGTAAAAATGTTATTTATTTTTCTAAGATATTGAGTCAGTCAACCCCAGGGACAGAAAAATGGGCAATGTTTTCAAATACTCATTTTACCTTCCTTTTGGAGGACAAGTTGATATTTTAAAATGAAAGTTAATCAATCTAAAAGCTGTTCTATGTGTATTTTAGGTAAAAAGCATGATTTTTTCCAAATTAACTCCATTTTGAGAAATTTTAGTTACTGATAGTTTAATAAATTGGCTATCAAACTGAAGTTTGACCTTTTAGGAGCCACAGGAGGTGAGTAAGACCCAAGTAAGACTTGCAGGAGGATAATTAACTTAACATTGGAATTTTTTGAACATTAGCAGTTTTTTCATTGTTGTTGCTGAGGAAGATCCGCCCTGAGCTAACATCTGTGCCAGGCCTCCTCTATTGTTGCTGCCACAGCATGGCTGACGAGTGGTGTAGGTCTGCACCCAGGATCCGAACCCACAAACCTGGGCCGCCAAAGTCGAGCACACCTAACTTAACCACTATGCCCTGGGGCCAGGCCCATGAACGTTAGCATTTTTCAGCAGAGTCATTCTCTGTGGTAGTGAGTATTCTGGAATTTCCTGAAAAAATCATAATTTTCATTATTATGTTGAATCTTTGGCAGGTGCCTTTTTTAATAAGAAAAGAATCAAAACCCTTCCCCACTGTGCTCTTAAAGGAATTTCTCTTTTCCATAGGCTTGTATTCTTAAGTTATTAAAGGTTGATCCCAAAGTGTTTTTTTCAAAATGATTCTTGGAAGTATTTATAGGATCAACATAACCAGGTCATCTGAAGTAAAAATATGTCACTTCTTTGCATTTTTCAAACATTACATGATAAATAATCTTGGGGAAAACGAGATACCTGAACTTCTTTTAAAGTTTAGGGACCCACCATGGCTTACAGTATCTGTGCTGTATGGGAGAAAAGCACTACATTTTAACTTGGCAGCATCTGAGACTCTCCAGGTGTTGGCATTCAACTATAGCTCTGCTCTCTGATTGGCATTTGTCCGTTCACTTTGATCTGGCTTAGGGTAATGAACATTAGTAATTACTTATCTTTTCAATAGTTATCTTTTCTAAGGACAAGGCCTCTCTCCCCCCTCTTCTTCTCTCTCTTGCAACATCTAATCTGTTAGAAGGAAAGATGATAAACTAGCCAAGGAAAACCTAAACCTTTGCTTTTAATATATTGTCTTCATAAACATACTGTGTTTTCTTCATTTAGTTTTTAGTTGCCCGAGTGTCCTGAAGTGGCAGGTTAATGATTTGCTTAGCTTTTTCCTAATAGCGTAAATGAAATGGGAGAAAAGTAAACCAGGAAACGTTTTCTGACTTTGGTGGAGGACTATGACTCATCTTGTTAAAGGCATACAGGGATCTTAATTTCGGAGAGTAACATATGTTAGTCCCAACTGTTTCTGCATCCATTGTGATGATGACACGCTTTGGAGAAAATGTTGTAAAAGCATATTTACTTTCATTCTTTTTCACTTTATGAAAGAGAATGGTCCTGGAAATAGACACTGAGTGGACAATAACATCATGCCATTACCTAAATTACTATAACCATTAGTATGGTGTAGGAATTTACCTTAAACCTAGAAAGCTTTCAGAGGTGAGCCAGCTTCATAACTCTAAAAATTAGAAAAAATGAAAGTTATTCTGAAATGCAGTTCTATACATATCAAATCCTCTTATGATTTATTAAGAACCTAGGGAAGTATAAGCTTATAGTTCCTCTAATTAAAATAAGACTTACTACAGATAAGGAGTGAAGGACTCTGTATTCTAACAATCATAAGATTAAATTCTTTAAGTGGCTCTTGAGGTACAATTTAAAGGTACAGTTAGAATAATGGAATGAGGGATATACATAATAGTTTCAATAATTACTAAATTGTCAGATTCACTTGCTTCTCCAGTTTGTAACAAAGGTACTCGGTTTAATGCACAAGACTTTTGGTGACCTTGAGAATGCTCAACACGAAATGGGCCAGCAGCAGGAAAAAATAGAGCCCAAGAATAAACACAAATAAAATTCGACTTCTAAAGGTTCTTGATACCAGTGATTTTCCACTCCTGTTAGGATTTTGATTTCTTTCCAGAAGGATCTCAGCAGTGGCCACCTGCCAGGGGAGAACAATATTCAACTTCTAGCGCCAACTGCCGCCCACAGCTCGCTCTCTGGCGGTAGAAGCCCCTCACGTTTTTACATTCTCTGCTTATTCAGGAACGATTTCCTCCCTTGAATCGCCCATAAATCACTGATTGAGGAATAGCTGGGAGCATCATGCAACAGGTGATCGTGTATTTGTCAAGCAAATGCTGTCATGCAGTGGATAGGTACAGATGGCTATTGTGGGTGGCCACTGATTCCTTCCACTGATTCTGGCTAGCCCTTCATCAGCGTTCCGTAACTATTTCGACACTGTGGCTGATGTTTGAAAGTCAGTAAAATAGGTGTAGAAGCTTCCAAAGGCCATTCTGCAACTTCATTGGTATCCAGCTCTAAAATCACCTTGCTTCCATTGTCTTCACTCTGCACAAAATATCAGGATAACCATCACACAGCCCAGACATTTGTGACCCTGTATGCTCTATCCTCTGCCTTTACTTTCCTTGTTTATCATTTCCTGAATGTCTTCATAAGTAAATGACTCTGATAACCTTTAACTCTCTTGTTTAAAATAGAAAGTAGTCTAGGAGTTCACCATATTCCCTCCATATCCTTCTTCATCTAAAGCAGGGACTCTATCTTGGAATCACCTGAAGAGCTTTAAAAAATTCTGATGCTTGGGTTTTATCCCTGAGATTAGGATTCAGTTGGTGGGGCACGTGGTCTCTCAGCACTGGGATTTTTACAAACTCTCCAAGTGATTCTAGTCACACTCAAAGTTAAGAACTACTGATTTAAAAGTTGCACCAGTTATGAAATAGGAACAGTGTTGATTTATTTTGGTAATTAACCATATCACTCAATTTTTAAACATTCCTGCTTTAAGAGTTTATCACATAAAATAAGATGAATTTGAATTTCTGGTTTTGCTTTGAAAGACAGTGCTTCATATTGTATCATACATATGGAAATGACCTTAAATAAGAATATGTGTGATCCTAACATAGATAAAGGTATTATGAGATGAGGTAAAGTGTGGGAAATATATCATTGCTAATCAAGCTTCATTACTCTGCTGTAGTTGTCTCATCTCTAAAATTAGAGGGTTAAACCAAATATTGTCTGAATACCTCCTGGCCTTTTTCTCTGATCATAGAATCGATATCACTTCATTTCTGAGGACACTGATTTCTTTATAGAGCTAGATGGAAGGGAATACACAAACCCTCTGGAAATACTGTATTTCAACAATATCAGCTCATTAATGAGGCCATGTCTCTATGATCATAGTTCTCAGGTTGTGGCAAGACAGGGCAAGCATATTTATTTTCTCCTTTTCTCCTTACACTCATTCCTCCTGCCAGATTTGCTTTAGCAATTCATTCAGTGAGCCCCAAAATTCCTTCTTTGGTCCATAACTGAATAGCTAAATTACATTTATTAATTCAAATAAAAATAATTCTATAATTAATTATAATAAAACATAAGTCAAATATGACTCATGAAGAAAGATAATTTTCCTAGGTTGATTTTTTTTAAGGTTAAATGTAGATAGGTAATATTTTCTTTAAACCACAAATTGTTGTCACTTTTTAAATGTATAATTATGTGTTTGTATAAGTAATATGTATTCATTGTAGAAAATGTGCACTGTACAGAAAAGCACAAAGAACAAAATGTCACTGATATTCCAACCACTGAGAGAGAACTTCTTTTCACAGTTGGACTTATTTCTTTCCAGTTGTTTTTTTCTTCCCCAGTGTGCATCCTTTTTAAAAAATAAAATTGGGAGCATATTATGTATATAATTTTCTAACTTGCTTATTTAAACATTATATTGTCCTTGAATATTTTAGAAATAAAATTTTAATAGAGTCATAATATATTGTGGACATGCTGTAAGTTATATAACCATTCCCCAATATTAGATATTTAAGTTGTGAACCAACACACTTTTAAGGTGCAGAGTTGCTATTACAACTCTGTGATTTTTAGACCTACTGGTAATGAGAAAAACCAGGTTACCACATGGGAATTTGAGATGCTCTTATATAGCTATCTGGTGAGCACTTTACCTTTTTCACTAACTTTTAGGGGGTGCTACTAAAAACTAGTTTAGAAAGATTCAAGTCTGTTGAAAGATCCTCACGTATTGTAATGTTGCACTCTGTGTCCCTCTTCTTTGGACTCCTGCCTGTGCCCTGCCGTTCATGCTTTGTTATCTGTCCACTGAGACAGCTTGACAGTCTCAACTCTCTATGGTCCTCTCAGGGTTGAGAGTCTGTCTGGAAGTCTGGACTTCCCACCTCAGTTGGGCTCTTCCCTACCAGAATGTTAGCTGTGCCCAGGGCCAATGAGGTGGCTGTGGCAGCATAGCCTTGCCGCCTGACCCTGTATATAATCACTAGTCTTTCAGCCAAGAAGACCCCCACATCTCACAACTTGCAATGGGTGCACCTTGATTGCAGAAGAGGTGGACTATAATCTCCAGGGCACTACACAGTGTCACACGTCTCTTCCTAAGAAATCTGCACAGTGGCCTATAATTCAAAAAGGACTCATGTTGACTTTTTCAAAACAAAGGTGGCCCCTTAGTGCTGGTAAACCTCTAGAATAGTAGCATGGTTACCTGTTACCTTCGGCACTTCACATATCTCTGTTTTCCAAATTCAGATCATCGTGATCTTTCTCTGGCCCTTTCTATTATGCACACAGAACAGTTTGAAGCTGTGCATGTGCTCAGATAACGCATCTCTGTCCATTCCTGCTATATCACAGTTGATTGGCCAGAAGACCTGTTGGTCTTATCTTGAGAGAAGATTATGGAATGATATTATCTAGAGAATGATTTTTATTTCTACTGCCTGCATTTGTGCTAATTTACTCATTTATTATTTGTTCCTATTATAGGTATATAACTCATTTTCTGTTTTTAAGAAGTCTCTGAAAATTTAGCAAGTTGCTTTTTTACCATTTATTTCTTACGATTGAAATGTGCTTGATTCAAATATGTTTTCGTTTTTAAAATATATGAACTACTATTTTTAATGCCATCCTAAAGGCAGGTTGCTTTGCTTGTTGACCATGTGATTTCTGTAATATTTATTGAAGACACTGAATACTACAGTTTTTTTAATCTCGAGATTCTTTTGTACTTGGTGCAAGACATTTTCTGAATGTGACTGAGAACAAAAATAACAACTCCTTGGGGTTCTCTTCTTTCCCGGTTTTCAGGGTGCTGGTTGCACAGCCCTGGTGGTAGCTGTAGTGGCAAGGAAGCTAGAACTTACCAAAGCAGAGAAGCACGTGCACAACTTCATGATGGATACCCAGCTGACTAAAAGAGTAAGTTACCACCCCGTATCTTCAAAGGGAAGTTTATTGTGGGGTGTTTTTTTTTTCCAGCTTTGGGCAATATGGTTCTTATTTTGACCTCTGAAGCTAAAATGACATGGTTTAAAGTTAAGGCATTCTTGGAATCAATCCATTTTTTCACATTTTAAGAATAGACTCTCTCTAACTTTAAGTCAGTTAGGAAATAATTGGACAACCTTGGTATTTACTCAAAGATAAAAATAGACTTCCTAAGTCTAAGTAAATAGGCCTACTTAACATTTAAGAAGAGACCAATATTGGATTGAATAGGAAAGAATGCACTGTCAGTGTAATGTAGAAATTTTATGGGAAGGTGATTCAACAAATATTTTACTCAATTTTCTGAAGACTGCAGTTGCAAAGACAAATAAGAAACAATCATTGACTTTTAGGACTCCAAGGTAGGGGCAGAGACAGGACCGTTTTATGATTTCAAGGCCATTAGAGAGACGTTGAAAATGGTTTAGCATCCTGGGAGAAAACGGTATTCACAGTGTGTACAGAGCACTCACTCTGTGCCAGCCATTGCTCTAAGCACGTCACATGTGTAAATTTGTTTCATCCTCACAACAACTTTATGAGGGAAGTGCTAGCATTATACCCATTTTACAAATGTGGAAGCCAAGATACAGAGGTTAGGTAACTGGCTCAAAGTCATTGTATCAAGGGGGAAAGCCCTATAAAAGGAAAATGGTTTTTGCCAGACTAAATTTTTAGCCTTTCTTCATAGTTACTTGAGACATCAAAACAACAAGGGCAAAAATAACTAAAAATTATTTTATAGCAGAGTCATCTTGCTATGTAACCACTCCTCAAAATGGAATCCAATCAGGCTGTCATAGAAATGACAAAACACATTGTCATTTAGTAACTTTACCCATAAAAGAATCAAGAGAGATTTCCAGCAGAGTTCCAATTTTCAGTGTTTTTACTTACTCTTGATTTTGGCTGTATGTATAAAAGTAATCATGTTTAATTTGGTAAATACTTCTTAATAGATCAGTCACTAGATTGCACATATTTATTTATACAGATAATATTTATGAAATAGAAATTAGCAAGGCAATTGGAATTCATGTTTCCAAGTCTTACTGATCAGACACTATTGTGAGACCTATTGCAGTTAGTAGGTCCACATAAATTCTAGAGGATCAGAGCCACTCAATTGCAGATGCTATGCTTTTTACCTCTTTGGAATGTCTTCTGCTGTACACAGTTTTCTCTCATTTTCTTCCAACTCCTGAATTCGCTGTCCAAACTTGTGAACATTTCTAAATGTTACAGAAAAGAGTGGAGGGAAAGAGGTCAGTGAGGAGCTGGATGGAGGGCTGGGCTTCCTGTGACTTTCAAGATACATTAGGAAATGAAAATACATGCCCATTAGATCGCTGTCCACATCTAATCCAAAGTGGTAGCAGGTGTGGTGTGTGTCTCATCGAGTGCTTGTTTGGATGAGTTCTGTACTAGACATTTGTGTCTAAGAGTCAGAAGTTGTACAATATGAAAAGAACCCTTCCATCAAGCCCCTTGTATAATCCAAATAATTTCATCCTGAGGATTACACATTATAATTTTCACAGCAATTAAGTTAATGCCACACTTAAGATATTAGGCAGAAAAATACTTTTAAGACACCATATAACCCATATATATATATATATGTGTGTGTGTGTGTGTGTGTGTGTGTAGGTCTTTTCAACAGTAAAAAAAAATTGTGACAGAATCACAAAGAAGAAAACCAAGTTAGCATGTTTGGGCAGATTCCCCCCTATTTCACAAGCAGATATATAGATTTATTTTAAGAAGGACATTTCTTTAAATTTACTTTGGGATATTGATATTCCGTATCCTAATTATTAAAACATTTTAGGAGTTAGAAAAGACTAGGGCTTTGATGTAAAAATCTGGTGTAACATTCCTAAATACTGCTTGTGATGAGGATTTTTGTGAGATTCTCAGAGGTCTCCCAGTTTCGTTTGCAAGACATTCCGGGTTGGTTTTAGAGTTTAGTTACTTTAGTTCAGGGTCTCTCAATCTCAGCACTATTGACCTATTTGGCTGGATAATTCTTTGTCATGTGGGCCTTTCTTGTGCCTTATAGGATGTTTAGCAGCATCCTTGGCCTCTGCTCACTAGACCCCAGTAGCACTCCCCACACCAAAAATGCCTCTAGACCTTGCCAAATGTCCCCTATGGGGACAAAATCACCCACAGTGAGAACCACTACTTTAGCTTGTTATTCTCCAAGAATTTGGAGGCTGGGACAATTCCTCTTAACAGATACTCTTTGAGTAGACTTAATTTACTATAATTGCCTTCTTCCTGGGAATAATATGTGTTCATTTAACAAAAATATACTGTGTACCTAATACAGTCAGGGTTCTATGTTAAATGCTGAGAATAAAGAACTGAAATATAATACTCCAGGATTCAGAGACTTTTAAGCTTTTATAGTACTATGCCTTGGGCAAATTGGATGAAAGCTCTGTCCTTTACTGCTTGGCAGAAGAATGCACTATGGTCTTGCTCATGTTGCTCATGAGCCCCCTAAAGCCCAGCCCAGGCCCCATTTAGAGGACTATGGATCCAGGACCTAGATCTAAGATGTAGATGACCTTTCTTTGGTTTTCTTGAATGGGACTCATTTTCCCAAACTGATCCAATTTTCTGATGTTGCAGCTTTTCTGTTGTAAGTTCTTGTACACTTTAGATAAACACTCTATAAATAATATTGCAATATGAGTCAGATTGTTTGTAGAAAGCTTTTTCGGTAAGAAGTACTGTTCTAGTTTCAAATTTTACCTTCTGCATGATGCTTATGATGCTTTATTAATTCTATCATCTCATTACTACTTCTTAAAAGTGTAGCTACTTTGCAGTATTTCTTGGGACCAGAGTCTCTTATAGATCTGAGAAAGACACTCCAGCAGGCTTGCTGAAAGATTGATTTTTTACAGGCAAGATGTTGCTACGTACAGGTACAAATGATAAAATGGCATTAGAATCAAATGTAAATTTCTGGTTTATGAGACTCATTCTATTATTCTAGTCAATACCATATATGAAAATAATAGCTCTTTTATAGTCCTCTCTGCATTATTTTATACAAAGTCATCAACTTAATGAGTGGCATTTACTTGGAACTTGTTTCCATTTGGTTATTTATGAAATTTCTTACTGGGTCCATTTATAATTTTAACTTTTTAAACAAAAATTCTAAAATACTGAATGATCATTCATGAATGATTTCTAGAGAATAGCCAAGAGTAAACAAGGATCTAAACACCATTCAAGGTTACTAGGATGAGAGATTAAAAATACAAATTAAACGGGGCCAGGCCAGTGACACAGCAGTTAAGTTCACATGTTCCGCTTTGGCGGCCCGGGGTTCGACGGTTCGGATCCCAGGTGCGGACATGGCACCACTTGGCAAAAGCCATGCTGTGGTAGGCGTCCCACGTATAAAGTAGAGGAAGATGGGCATGGATGTTAGCTCAAGGCCAGTCTTCCTCAGCAAAAAGAGGACGATTGATGGCAGATGTTAGCTCAGGGCTAATCTTCCTCAAAAAACAAAAAACAAATTCGAGAGTGCTATTTATTGCTAGAGAAAAATACAGCTATCCCCTGAAACACGACATAGAAGAAATCATTTTTTCTGATGCTCGACAGGGGTAATGGTCACAAGACATTCTGAAATCTGAATATGACTCTAAAGAAAAAGCAGTGTGAATATCAAATTATTTTTCTAGAAAAAAATGAAACCTTCCAAGCCTTCCATTGTGCATCTTAAGTGAATTGAACGATTTCCTTGAAAAATTATTCACCACGTGCAAATTTTCAGAGGAACAATTTTATACAGAAAACTTATCTCTGTTTGACAATATTAACCACATAAAATTCTATGTTTGACAGTAGAACACGTGATTGTGCCCAGCATTAAGGGAGATTGTTCTATATAATTCCAAAAGTCTACATGACACTCTGCAATTCAGAAATGGTCCATAGCTCCACGTACCCGGAATAATCTAATGATTTCAGAATGAAAGCATGATAGCAATAACTTGTCACCGGGCTTAGTAACACAGGCCAGCTCTGATTGATAGATTTGCAGTTTATCACCTTACAGAGGCACTGTGTTTACCATGCTGTATCTTTTGGAAGTATTATTACCATTCATTCAGGTCTGAACCAAGAGGGAATCTTGGAGTTTGGCTCTCTGAATACTTTCATTTTGGAAAGAAACTTGAAAATGAGCAATTCTAGAACGCAGACATAATTTTTAAAGCAGGTAGATGTACCATGAAGGATAATTATACGTATTAATGTCCACTGTGGGTGTTTGCAATCCTGGTAGGAATTCTCAATAAGATTCATAATAAGAACACTATTATGCAGTTATATAATTTTGTTTCTTGTGTGTCTCTTAGCTTTTACATTGAGCTTGGCTACATAGCCCCGTGGGTTAAAACACAAAATGTTTGGATCCCTTGGCCTTGCCCTGTAGCACAGCCACAACAGTCATCCAGCCCCGGGCATCTGGTGTAAAGAACCATGTAGCTAGTGAGAGAGGTTGGAACCCTGAGCACATGCGTCCTCGCTGGTGCAGGGGCAGCTGAGAGCAAGCGGCTCCCTGGTGCTCAGGCTTCCTCTTTGGTCCCGGGCATCCTGGAGGCATCGCCCAAAGCATATGTGGCAGCATTTTATCATAGTTGAGAGGCAGGAAACCTTCCTGCTTTTTGAGTCAGGGGTTATGTTCCTTCCCCCTAAATTTGGGAAGAATATGAATACTGCACTAAAAAAGCCGCCGAAGGGAGAGGCAACAGGAAGAAAAAGTGGAAAAAGAAGAATCAAAGCAGTAAAAAGCACAGGAAAAACTATATTAAAAAAATAGCCTTTTAAACAATACTCTAATTACATGCATCATGTAGAACTGAACAAAGTAAATTTTCAGTTAAAAGTCAATCTGCTTTAAGTGCTTTTGTGGTTTATAAAGTATTGTTACACTTATAAAATACTAAAGCCATCGGCAGTAAAGTACAATATATTTTTAATTACCTATGAGTCAGCAATACAACATTTCATGTCCTTTATACCTTTGAAAGAGGATTAAGGCATCTGAGTACTATTACTTGTAACAGCATAAATTGCTTTTAGCATCTTTGATCCGATTATTAATGCGCCTTTCAAAAACTTTCTGATAAAAGATTTGAATTAAAGTTGAGCAAGAGTGAGGTAAAGCACATGTTCTTTATTTTTCTCTTTCTCTATTTGGGGCAGGGGGTAGGTTGGGAGAGGAAGGGGAGATTCTTGTTAAGAAAGGACCTTTCTCTCACATTCCTTATTTTTTGAAGTATTGGAAATAAGTTATATTTCATAGTGATGTTGGCCCATTAATTGGAACTAGAATTATTACAGCTACTAAATTTTCAAGGGAGTTCTGTAAATCCTTTGTATCATGTATCACCATATCTAGCATGTGGCAGAGACTCAATACATTTGTTGAATTAATAAATTGAAATGCACTGACCCATTTAGACCCTAGGTCTCTTCTTCTAAACCTGTACACCCTTCTTCTCAAGAGGGTCCTTTGGTTGATAAATATGCATCTTTGGTTCACAATGAGAAGTTTTTATGATGCAAATTATACTATGGTGCCAAATTTAGCACCATAGACATTTATTTAGTACCAGGTATGCCCAAAGCACTGACCTAGGGAGACACAAAGATGAGTGACATGACCTCTGCTAAGAGTTTGTAAACCCCCTGGGGAGGGTGGTAGGGGCCTCCAGGGTCACATTGTTATGATTTTTAGGGCAGAATTCTTAACTGCATAAACCAAGGCAACTTTTCTTCCAAATCAACTTCCCTTTCATCTAAATGATCCCGAATGCATAGAGCTACTTCTCCCCTCCTAGTTTTTCCCCTAGTTTGCATGTCACTTTCATGTAACAATTCCCCATTGCTTACATCTGTAAAACATTCAGGTAGGTGCTTTCCACCCTGTCTTCTCCCTGTCCTCTGTTCCCTTTCAACCCATGAGGGACTGCAAAAACCTACTATTAGAAACACATCCGTTCATTAGGTAGAGGATACATTTTTCTCTTCTGCACATATTGTTTTGTGGCTGCTATTTTGAAAAGTAGCAGTTAAATATGATGCTTTAAGAGTTTTATTCCTATGTTTGAAAACCTATTAGGGAGTTAGAAAGGGGGTGTTTCAACATAAATGCATATATTTTACAGTTTTTAAAAACCACTGTAGGGATTTCATTTTCAGAGGAGGAGTCGTTTCTAAAATGAGTATTTAGTGAATACAAATCCTGAACATAAGTCCAGGGGTGGGGAGTGGGGGGTTTCCACCCACCTCACTGAACTCTGAAATTGAGGTTCCCTACTTCCCTGCAGCCATTCCCCCACCACCCCAAAGAGGAAGAATGATTTAAAATACATTGAGGATGAGCTTTGAATCACCTTCTTAAAAGTTTATAGACTTCAGTAATTTGGCATTTGCTATTTGTGGATGGGAACCCAAACCGAAATCAATTGCTTTGTTCTATTCCAAACCCTACTATGTTCAACTGCTGTGTTCCTGTCACATCAGTTTTTACCCAGTTTTCTAGCTTCCTCATCACTCTGGGTCTAGGTTCCTCCTCTGTGTCTTGGGCTGGTAAAATCAGGGAGGGGCATCCACCAGGGCGCTTAGGGTCTTCCCAGCAGCTACAGCCGCTCAGACAACTGAGACCTTCATTAACTGGCCCTTCTCATTCCTAGCAGGGAAGGGCTGATTCCAACCCCAGCAGTGCTGGCCAGTCACTTCCCACTCCTCTGCTTAAATACAAGGTCCTCAAACCTCAGCAACTTGTGCTGCATCTATTTCCTTACCTCTGTAAAAGACGTCAGGATCAGATGAAAAAGCCTTCTGAAAGGTGATTCCTACCTGTGTGAAGAAGAGAAATGTGCTTCCGTAAGAATGAAGAGCCAAGAATTTACTGGACCACCTTTCACCTTCACTGTGGATGGTGGTGATGTGACTTGTAGACACGGCTACTGCTCAGCATCTAACATTTCAGTCGTTTTTCTGTTGGTTTGAGAATAGTCTCTGCGCAGAGTCTAATGAATATCCAGTGTCAACGAAAATTATCCATAATCAATCTATAAATGAAAATTTGGGTGAGTTTATTCTGAGCTTAAATCTTAGGATTATAACCCGGGAGAGTCTTTCCACAAAGGAACAGAGCACTCCAAAGAAGTAGGGGTATACAGGGTGGTTATATACCCTCGAAGAGTATGTTTCACATATGATTGAAATGTCACTTTTACAATAGTCACAAGGCTGCTCTGTCAGCACAGCGATTGATGGAAACGGCAGATAGGTCTGCTGTCTCAGTGAACGCAGCAGGGTGGCAGGTGTGTTGCCTCGGGCTGGGGGGGGGGGGGGCCACAGATGAGCGCTGCAATCGGTTCCCAGCCTAAAGATGCTTAATCTTTAAGGATATGCCAACGTTGGGAGGGGGAGAGAAGTTGCACCTTTATCTCAAGGGCCTTTTGCTCTTGCCATAGGGAATCTAAAGCAGATATACAGTGCATGCTCAAGGGCCTTGGTCAGGCCCTTTTGGAAAGACAAGGTCAGGCCAAATTAGGTTTATACCACATGGCTTCCTCATATATTCCAATATATCCTATTACTTGCCATTTTTATTTGTCACAGAGAAGTGCATTACAAACCAAAGTCACTCCTAAAAGCAGTTCGAAGAAATGAGCGATTTTCTTAAAATGGGTTCTAGCAATACAATTTCACTCAAAAAGAAAACTTTTTAGCACCATGAAAGAGGATTCACCATCAGCCACCAAGCCTGATGCTTTCTTTGCTAAAGTGAAAAAACATACGTACATCCTTCGACTTATCATTTTAGTGTAATTCTAAGATTCTTCCCTATTATAAATATAAGGGCTGAACAGAACTTTAATAATAATTCTCTCTAACCTCATGTTAGAGAAAAGTAAAGTTCTGCAAGCTAGTCTCCTTGACCAGACTTGGTCGGTCCAAAGTCCAGAATTTAGATCTGTTTTTCAAGCCCAGCTCATTGTTCTGTCTTCCTCACCATTGTCTTTCTTAAACAGTTGCCTTCCTCCACCCAGCCCCCCACTAGCCTGTAGCTCTCTTTGTGAAACATCCTTTATCCATCACACAAAAGAATTAAATAGAACAACTTCTTAGAATAAGTAACTAACAACAAGCCCAAGTGGAAGCTGTGGGTCATCAGATCCTGCAGTGTGAGCAAGAAGACAAATCTGTCCTTGGCTGGGCCTTTACCTGCTTCCAGGAATTTTTGAAGGCCTTAATCAAGAAAACCAAGAAACAAGTGATTGAATATCACCAGGATTCACACCTTCCATCAGCTGCAGAAGGTCTTGGCAGTGTTACTATACGCTTTCATCCTTTGTTTTGTCTCATCCATCTGAAATGCAATGTATTTAAATTACCAAGAAAATCATGACAACATAGACTCTCTGTCAATTAATTAAGTGTGCTAACAAGCATACAATTTGCTAAGTCACTCTGGGAAGCTAGACGACTGGGTCTGCTTGTCCATTCAGCAGTGGAAACATGCCCTTCCTGTAGTGCACAGCTAGAAATGCTGAGCAAAGGAGAAGATTAACCTTGGCCTTCTGGCATTTTGCCTTTCTCCAGAGAAATGAAGAACATGGAGAGAACAACTGCAATACAAGGTGGAGAAATCGGCACCCCTTGATTGAAAAAAAGTGGTCAAAGAAAAGATTTCTGATGGGGTAGAGTTCAGCTCAGAAAGAGATCAGTAGCTCCCTAATATTTTTTTTTTTTTTCTAAAGATTTTATTTTTTTCCTTTTTCTCCCCAAAGCCCCCCGGTATATATATTCTTCGTTGTGGGTCCATCTAGTTGTGGCATGTGGGACGCTGCCTCAGCGTGGTTTGATGAGTAGTGCCATGTCCACGCCCAGGATTCGAACCAACGAAACACTGGGCCGCCTGCAGCGGAGCGCGCGAACTTAACCACTCGGCCACGGGGCCAGCCCCGCTCCCTAATATTTCAATTTATGTTGTTCTCAGACAGATACAGGTAATTTTAAAAAGGCACAGATTCAAGAATAAAATATAAATGTACATTTTTGGGGGGAGAGAGAAAGATTGGCCCTGAGCTAACATCTGTTGCCAATCTTCCTCTTTTTGCTTGGAGAAGATTTTCCCTGAGCTAGCTAATATCTGTACCATTCTTCCTCTCTTTTTATGGAGGATGTCGCCACAGCATGGCCTGATGAGCAGTGTGTAGGTCAGCGCCCAGCATCCAAACCCGTGAACCCCGGGCCACTGAAGTGAAGCATGCAAAAACTTGACCACTATGCCACCGGGCTGGCCCCAAGAAAAATATTCTTTTGAGAAATAGTTACTAAATAGAACTAGAGCTTGCTATGATGATTGGGGTGAAGAATATGACCCCCAGCCAAGTTGCAAAGGATTCTGCTCTGAAATTTATCTACTGCTATTTTTGTTTGTTTTCTTAACAGGTGAAAAACGCAGCTGCCAACGTACTCAGGGAAACATGGCTAATTTACAAAAACACAAAGCTAGTAAAAAAGATAGATCATGCAAAAGTAAGAAAACATCAACGAAAATTCTTGCAAGCTATTCATCAGTAAGTACCATTTTCATTTTCATTCTGCTTTTGTATCTCTGGATTTTAATTCTCATACTTGGTTATTCTTCTTTTGTGAGGGAGGAAAAAAGAAAACACTGTCAGGTTTGTTCCCAGAAGACATTAGTTGGCAATTTAATAATTCCACAAATGACATCCTGAGAAAAACTGTCAGTTCTTTTTATGATTAAAAATCATTTATTATTGGGAGAATAGCCATTTAATATATAAATTACGTCTTCTCAGTTTCTCTCTTTAGAAACAATAATTTCAGTTAAAATTGTATTTCTTAACTTATCATATTTATTTATATAGTTTGCTCTAAGAGGTTTAGTTTGTATCTACTGCAAAATCTTGAAAATATTTACGTTTATGATCTATCTGGATTTTTTTTTAACATACCGCCAAACATCTTTCTATAAAGGTAGTACATACAATTGATTTAATACTTGAGTTTTTTATCTAGTTTTTAATCAGGACTTGGGGGATTTTCTATGTGCTGTGAGTCCCTATAGGCCTTCATTATTCTGACTTTATCCAGACCACCATTACTCAATTTGTTTAAGTCCTCCATGCCATTTCCCTGGGATACAACTATCATAGACTTTTAAAGTACAAATCTCTCTAGTAAGTTTCAGTGATAATATGCAAGCACCAGGTCCTTCTGAAACCCCCTGGCTGGCAGCATCCTCACCATAAGTACGTTCATGTGGGCGTCAATTATGATGCCTTGCAGCCTTGCTTTTAGCTTAATGCCATTTCCCTAGGGGGAAGAGCAGGCACGTCACATCTGTGGGTCAGAAAAGTAGCTTTTCTCAGGCAACCTACAATACTAGTTATCTTGATGATACAGTGAAATGTGTCTTCTCAGAGCTAACTAGCATAGCCGACAAGAAAGCTCTGAGGCTGGAGTTTTTATTTTACCTATTTAGGTAATTCGTATGTAGTATGTTACACTAACATTTTGTGGGAAATCACTAAGCATTCGTCTTCTACCCTTTCACCAGTCCATCCAGCCCTTTTTAAATAGGTATCACTGAAAATGTGAAATATGTCTGTAATTGTGGACATGTGTGTATTTCTATAGAAATTGCTACCTTCCTTAATGAAAATAAAATCCAAGTCCTCTGAGATCTAAAAAAGAAGGAGACTCTCCACATATGGTAGAGCCACTGGTCCTCATTGCTGCTCAGAGCTATTCAGTCATGATCTTTCCCTTGCTGCCATGAACACCAGAGTGACGTCATTTCTCCTTTTGCTTGGTGACTTGACTGGATACACAACTATGCTTTTTACCTCATCGTAAGGAAAAGATAAGGCTGGAATTTTAAGATAATATTGTTTCAAAGTCTGGGAAGGAGTAAAAAGGAAGAACGCAGAGAGGAACACTATTAGATTTGGCTCACAGGAGGGAGCTTGATCCCTGGAGCTCACAGATGCCCTTATATCCAAGTACTACCACCTAGGAGCACTCATCTCAACATCTTCATTCCATGAAATTTAGGCCTAAGAGAGTGAGTCCCCTGAGAGATACTGAGCCTTCACTTCTGCTTTCGTCAGGCCTGTCTTCCTGTCTGAGGACAGGCCTCTTCCTCAAGGGTCACCTGGCACAACTCTCCTGGCAGAGTGCTTAACCTATATTGTTCAGTATATTAAGAAGGAAACTTACCTTTGTGGGTATGAGAAGGGATGGTGTCCAAGGGTGGGGAGGGTGTGAGATGGCATGGAAGTAAATAAGTGAGGTCAGTCTATGTGTCCAGCAGCCACACATCCCATTCCTTCCAGGATCATATTTGTGACCCTTTCTGTCGGTATAACCTACGTATTAAATATATAATGAAATGTAATTTGCCTTTAATGCCATTGATAAATTTTCATATAATGCTTTGACAGCATTTGTAATATAATTCTCTAGCCATGTGTAAATGGTGGGTATTTATATATTTATATATCTTGTCATAGAACTCTTAAGTTCTGAATACATTGGGAGACAAACACTTCGGGGACAATGTAGGGGTGTTCACTGTAAAATTTTTCAAATTTGCTGTAGGTTTGAAAATTTTTATAATAAAATGATAGAAAAGATCTTTGGGAAAATCAAGTCTGAAAACTGTCTCTAAGCAGCTGGCAAATTGCTACGAGGTGTACTGACCTGATCATAAGGGTTTGGGGTGTAGGTTACGTGGGTCTCTCAGCACGCTGCTTTTGGATAGAATGATAGAAGAAACCACTTGTGATTCTTCTGCTTCTTTCAGACATTTCTCTTCTGTTTCTTCTGTAGCGATGTGTACTTGTAAAGTAGATGAGCTTCAAGCAACTCAAAAATGTTCCGAATTGTTTGATGAATTAGTCTTGGGGTTATTGGGTTTCCTTTGAGGTGGGAGGGTACTTATACTTTGTGAAAAAGTACAACTGAGTATTTATATGGGCTGGGTTTGGCTAGATTATTCTAATCTTGCATAATTATCTTTCATTTTAACTCAGGGAGTGAAGTCGTAAAGGGAAGCGCATTGGGCTCGATTCCTCAGGGCAAGGCCTTCCTTGCCCACTTTTGAGACACAGGGACACCATCAGCCTTGTCTGTCAGCACAGGGTGAAGTTGGACCTCTCTAGTTGAGGAAAATTTACAAATTCATTTGATGGAGCTCTCCTGGCCTCTCCTGTTCTCTGATTTGTCCTGAGAGCTTGTTCGGTAGTGCTCTCTCCCCTTCGAGCAGCCCCCTCCGTCTCAACTCTCTTTCTCTTTTCCAAGCTTCATAGCCTCTTTCCCCAACACATGACCTCCTTAGCCTCTGATGGATGCCTAGATCTTGGGCTTGTGTCCTCTTTTCAGTAACCTATCTGTCTTTTGGTATCATCAGTTAGTGCCATGAATCATTGTTTCCATAACTTTTAACACTTTTTCTGATATTAGCTTTAATTTTAAGGTTTGCCATTCTATCTCAACTACAGACCCATCAATCACCATGAACTTGTCTCAGAGCCAAGAAACCCAAAATACATAATTTCTATCACATGGAGTGTTGGATTACTCACCTTTCAGAAAGCCAGGCTTCTAAATAGTCCCAACTCAGAAAAGATGCACCCCTTTCCCCTACAAAAAATGACAATCCTATTGTTTAGAATATTGTCCTTTTAACTATATCACATTCATATTAGGCAAAAACTTTTTCTATTGTTTACTTGAACATCATGTATCAAAGAGGCCAAGATGACTTTATACAGGTTCTTCCTTCTGAACTCCTAGTTCTAGAGGAAGCTATGTCCTTTCAGGTGGGAAAGTACAGTAGCAATGAAGAAAATGATAATATAATTGAATAGTGTTTCTCTTTCATCAATATGCCGAAATCCTGCAGAATCTTAACAAGATCTTCCAGCTAATGAATCGAGCCCCCTGTGCACCACTGAACACCACACTGTGTTATTTTGTTCCAGAATATTTTACAGTTTCTTTTCTTTTGTTTTGTCTTTTTATTTCAACAAAATGAAAATAGAGCTCGGAAGTAAGTTGTGTGAGCCGCTCCTTTCAACATTTGCAGAATTTGATACCGGCTGCATGCACCCAAGCAGATCCTTTATTTGTGAATTTTAGTAGTCTGATTGCTGCTATGGAAATGTGATCCGAAATCATGATCTTTTCCTGTGATAAGTGAAGTTCACAAGGAAGAAATCAACATGTGTTTCTTGTTCTTGTTTTTTGGAGGAAAAAAGTAAAACAGACATCTGCATGTTACCTTTTATTCTGGCAGCTGCAGCTTAAGCAGGCTTTTTCTGCTAGTTCTCCTGTATTACAGACAGTCTAAGAAGCAACAAGGCAAGATGATTTAAGTTCCAGAGTTAAAGGAATTCCTATCAAATAGGACTTTATTTCAGCTTCCCAGATTAGGAGAAAATAAAATGGGCAACATTCTACTGTCAGAAACATGATATAGAAACCCGAGAGAAGTAAATTAGGCTCCATTGTTTGGAAGATGAAGTTCCTACCTCAGCTAAGGAACTAGCACTCGCCCTTCTCCCACACTTGTGGGGTCAGGACTTTCTCTGCACACACAAGTTGCTGCAGGCTTCTGAGCTGGTGTCCCCAAACCTCAGTCATCCATGTGCCAACTATACTAATACTTATCAAATTTGAAACAAAAGCTTGATATAAATCTCTATCATAAATGGATAAAAAAAATCACTCCCAGCAAAGAGAGGTAAAGGTAACATGGATTGACAATTGAAACACTGGTGTTGAACTCTAGTCCGAGGCTGTCTCCTGCTGAAAGCTCTAAGCAGAGATCCTGCTCCCAGGTGTTAGAAGATAAAAACAGGCTAGGACCAGCCTGAGACGTTTTTCTTGTAATAATCAAGAATGGGAAGAGAATTAAAGGGAATAACTGTCTCTCCATCTGTTTTGGTATTGTTTCATGTCTTGATGAGTAGCACTTAGTCATGTAGAATACCTCTGTTAGTATAAATCCAGCACTTCAGAAACACTGTCCTAATCTAACCCACTTCATTTCATACATGAACAAACTGTTTTTTCTCTCTAATACATTTCTCTGTAATAACCCACTCTTGTTTAAATATTTTTTTTAGGCTTGTTTTTTAATAAGCACACATCAAGAATTGTAACCCTTGGGGGTCAGACCTGTGGTGTAGTGGTTAAGTTCATGCACTCCGCTTTGGTGGCTGGGGTTCGCGGGTTTGGATCCCAGGTGCGGACCTACACACCACTTATCAAGCCATGCTGTGAGTGGCATCCCACATACAAAATAGAGGAAGATTGGCAACAGATGTTAGCTCAGCGCCAAGCTTCCTCACCAAAAAAAAAAAAAAAAAAAAAAAAAAAAATCAAAGAATTGTAACCCTTGTAAGTACATAGAGAAACATTTTTCAACAACATATTAGATTTAAATATATGTTTGTAAATGTCTTTTAGACTAAAACATACTCCATCTCTGTAACAGTATAAAAAGGAGCCAGTTAACTTAGTTCCAGGTGTTCTAATGGAGAAACACATAGTCGCAATGACAAGTTATAACCTTACACTGTTTTAGATTGTTAAAGATCGTATTGTAGGCAGGTGTCAGTAAAACTCTTACTGGCAGAAGGAACTGTATCTTTGCTGTAGAACAGATTTGGTGACATATTGGATATCCTAGTTTCAGAACAAAATCACTGAGCAGCGTGAACATTTGTTACAAAAATCTCCCTGGCAGTAAAATCTTGCCCTGTGAATTTTTTATCCCTTCTATGTAATTACCTTTAGTTTAAATTGGAAAATAATAAAGAGTACCCTCTCCAACATTAATGCTATACTTTTAAAATGGCTCATCATCAAAGTAATAAGGTTAGCATGGATTTTTTTTTCCCTTTTCACTAAGTAGCTCAGAGAGACCTGCTTCTCTCTTGGAGCATGGCTTTGCAATGTTGGCTTAAAGAGCAATAAACCACTTTTCTCTTGTTGGAAAATCTTAATTTTTTGATATACAGTAAACACTGAATAAATATTTGTTGAAATATTACAGTAAATAAGTTAAGGGATAGTAAGACTTCTCATTCAGAAAGATTCTTGATGCAAAGATTTTTGACTGTTAGATAACGCAATGATGCTTAAAACTATTTAAAAGTAAGTTTACAAGTAGAGATCTCATCAGACACTTTAATTGTCCTCTGACTTTTATCTACAATAAAAATTAAGGGAAATTCTCCCAAGGAAGTGGTCTGGCTTCCCTTCAGATTCAATGGCAGTTTAAGATAAAAGTCAAGTGAAATACAACGAAGAATAAGAGAATTATGTGTTTTGAGTTATCTTGCTGCTGGTTGAATAAAAGTTTTATTTTTGCTATTACGAATCTCACTTATCACTGTGTTTCATCAGGTTCAAGTACCTAACCCAATCCATTTCAGACTAAACAGGGCTAACACCTGTATCTAGTCACGTAGGCATAGGAAGGTGTTCGCTGCTCCAACATTGATGAAATTCCAGTTGCTTTGCATATTTCTTCCTATGTCTATTTGTCACGATACTGGGGCTTTAAGGAATGTTTTGGCTTTTCTCATATGGTTAAATCCTTATGAGCCTTTCTCAATTCAACTTTAACAACCTGGTAAATAGTTGTCCTAAGGACATCTCATCTTTTACTCTTTCTCCTTTCCTTGTTGCGGTGTTGGGGAAGCATGCTTCTCATTGTACCAGACAAGCAGTTTGGACTTTATCCCAAATATTCAAGGCATTATCCATGCAGTTATTTGCTCTTGTCAATTTTGTGCATGCTCTTTGCAAGGTGTATGATAGCCATAGAAAGAAAGGACCCTTTCTGACTTCGGATTCTGTCTTTTAGATTAAGAAGTGTAAAAATGGAGCAGAGGAAACTGAATGACCAAGCGAATACCTTGGTGGACCTGGCAAAGGTAAGCTTGGGGTCTCAGCCTTCATGATGGTGTCTGTTGGAATTAACCACTGCACAGTCACTAGCCATGCTTCGGGAGGAGGCCACCCCAAATTTATTTAACAAATCAAACCAACAAACCACCCTAAAATAATGGCCCAACTTAAAAGAATTTTTCTGACACTCTTACCTAATATGCTCCTTCTCTATGTACATTATTCAACTCCATTCTAAAAACTTTCCTCCTTGAAGTGATTTCGAAGTCTAGTAAGAAATATAAGTGGACTATGAGACAATACCTGTGGGATTCTTATTTGTAGTTCAGTCTCATCCCTGTGAGAGCAGAACCACATCCTGGGTTTGCTATGAGGCTTGGGGCTAAATAGGACTCATCAATAAAATTGTTTTTTATATATTTTACACAAAGAAGAATATAAAGTTGAAATTTTTAAAAATATATAAAAAATTACGACTTAAAATGAAAGCTTTCTTTCAAAAAAAGTAATCACTTTTTACAATTTATGGTTCTTTCTCCGTTTTGTTATTTAAAAATCATACCCCTTTTTAAAAAATATATTAATAGTCCCCAAATTCTTCTATCACGTTTATAAGATCTATCTGCCTGATTTTTCATTGTTCCTCTCAAGAAATGTGAATATTTGTCAATAATGACAGCACTGCATTCTCCTGAGCTAATTCTACGGGAGGTATTATAATAGCATTTATGTAGGTGTTCAGCCTTTTAACACAAATGCTTCGAAAAAGGCAACTCTCAGTTGAACCTGTACATTTTGTTGTCTGGTTGATAAATCAGCTGTGTAGTTTAGAAAGCCTCCAATAAAATCCATAAAAATTATACCTTTTGTCCTAGTCTCATGAAGTAACATAACTAAATTATATTCATCTTAGTGTATATCAATAACATACTATTAAATACGTTGAAGATGAATATCTGATAGCTGATAAATAGAAGATGATAAGGAGAGTATATATCAGACATTTAAGCTGGGCAGCACACATAGATATATGAGGCTCAAAGATATTCTTGATTAATATTTCCACACACAGCTCTCACTTCAACATGCCATGAACAAAGATGAGGCAGGCTCTTACATCATTCCTAGGTCAAATGATAAAAGAAATTGGGTATTTTTATGAAAAAATAAAAACACCACTTGGAAATAATACATATATAAGATATATCATTTTACTATATATAATTCATATAATAATATATATAATATATAATTTTACTCGAAGACTATATCTATGAGGCAAGATCCTGTTTCTTTCAAATTATTTCTTTAGTGCCATGCTTATTATTGTGACTGTCCATGCCATAAGGGTTCAGTGTTTTCTGAATGAATGGATGTTGCTCACATAGTCTTAGGACTAAGTAGTAAAAACAAAGTTAGTGTGCTCTGCCTCCATGGCCAAACTCAGACAAGGTGCCTGTGCTCTGAATAGTAACTCCCTTATTTAATCAGTTCATTTATCATCATTAAGAGGTTGCTAAGCAGGATAAGAGCACATATTATAGAGGGAAATGAGATAGAAGGAGGTGAGGCTTAGACTTGGGAAAGGCTGCTGTGGTTAACTTCCCCATCCTGCCCTTCTTGACCACCCTCTTCCCTCTCTGGCTCTGAGCTGATCAGCCCTGAGGTCCTTTCTCCTTGTCTCTTGGCCACTTCCATAAATATAACCGGGAGTCAGACCCTCTGATCAAGACAATCAATTACAAGATTCGCTAGGACACCAAAACATTTTCCTATTTCAAACCACTTAGCTCTGATTAAGCCCTAGCCAACAAGGTAGACTGGGTAAGCTCAGTGTCTCTCCCGACTTTTATTCTCTCAATGGTTATCTGTAAACATGTTATTTGACCCAATGGAGAGCCTATAATTTGGAACATAGAAAAGCAAAAGATATTTAGGAATTTTTTATTTCTTTAAGTTACTAGATTGCTTCATCAAATCAGTTTGTCCTAAATTTCATTCATATTCCACCCTCAAAATTTCTGCTACATCCCAATACCATCTGTACTCTTATTGTTCTTTAAATATGCTTGTTTCTTAAAACTTAGCCTTGCCCTAATTAATGTCACATATTGCAAAATGAATTTGATATGCTAAGTTTTGTAACAACCATTAAAACATAGACATAAATATTAAATCAAAACATGTTTGTGTATCTATACACCACCTAAAATCATTGGGCATATCACACAGTACCTGCACAACATTTTCTGCAACTAGATCGAATTAATGCCTCAGATCTTACATTTCTAAATCCTAGCATTGAACTGAATTTGCTTTGCAAGGTAAAATGTTCAGTTAACTGATGCCCCTGTTGCATTGTATGTCACCAAAAGAAGACTAACTGTCAAGCCAGGAGAGTTGACAGTTTGCTTCCAGGGCAAGTGTAATTAAGCCTAACTTCTTTGTTGCTCTATTCCTCTCAACCCTGTTTTCCAGACCCAGAACATCATGTACGACATGATTTCCGACTTAAATGAAAGGAGCGAAGACTTTGAGAAGAGGATTGTTACCTTGGAAACAAAATTAGAGACTTTGATTGGTAGCATCCACGCCCTCCCTGGGGTCATAAGCCAGACCATCAGGCAGCAGCAGAGAGATTTCATTGAGGCTCAGATGGAGAACTACGACAAGCATGTCACCTACAACGCTGAGCGGTCCCGGTCCTCGTCCAGGAGGCGGCGGTCCTCCTCTACAGCACCACCAACTTCATCAGAGAGTAGCTAGAAGAGAATCAGTTAACCACAAAATAAGACTTTTTGCCATCATATGGTCAATATTTTAGCTTTTATTGTAAAGCCCCTATGGTTCTAATCAGCGTTATCCGGGTTCTGATGTCAGAATCCTGGGAACCTGAACACTAAGTTTTAGGCCAAAATGAGTGAAAACTCTTTTTTTTTTCTTTCAGATGCACAGGGAATGCACCTATTATTGCTGTATAGATTGTTCCTCCTGTAATTTCACTAACTTTTTATTCATGCACTTCAAACAGACTTTACTACTACATTATATGATATATAATAAAAAAAGTTAATTTCTGCACATACTTGTTTGGTCACTTGACATTTCTAAAGGTTCACTTCTTACATTATTTTCAAGGTAAAATAACTGATCATCTGATGCCTGTTGATGATTTCAATTTCCAAAAGTTAGGCCGGTTGCAAGAAGACTTTCAATTACTGCCTACCCTGTTCACTAAATTTTCCCTCTATATGAAATATTATAGTCGTAGTCATTTGGCCCAGACAGCTTACTATTTTTTTTGAGTTTACAGGGTTCCATTTCCAAATTATGTGGAAAGTGAGGCTGTCACATCAAAATGTATATATAAACTAGGGGCACAAATGCTGTCAAGAATGACTTTACTCCTAGTTTACCTGCAAGTTTACTTGAAGAAAGTATCAGGGTACACCACTGTCTGTGAACTGATGTTACAGAATTTTAGGTCTAAACTAGTTATTTCATCTCTCCCACAGGGATGAGACTGAACTACAAATAAGAATCCCACAGGTATTGTCTCATAGTCCACTTATATTTCTTACTAGACTTCAAAATCACTTCAAGGAGGAAAGTTTTTAGAATGGAGTTGAATAATGTACATAGGGAAGGAGCATATTAGGTAAGAGTGTCAGAAAAATTCTTTTAAGTTGGGCCATTATTTTAGGGTGGTTTGTTGGTTTGATTTGTTAAATAAATTTGGGGTGGCCTCCTCCCAAAGCATGGATAGTGACTGTGCAGTGGTTAATTCCAACAGACACCATCATGAAGGCTGAGACCCCAAGCTTACCTTTGCCAGGTCCACCAAGGTATTCGCTTGGTCATTCAGTTTCCTCTGCTCCATTTTTACACTTCTTAATGTGGATTCTACACAAGCACATTCACATGTACATGTGTTGGCATAGCTCCTAACAGCAGAACATAAATGAGCCTAACTCTTAATATGTCACATATCACCTAGCAAATGATCCCCTCTTGGTCTGTCTTACTTATTTGGTACAAGGAAGTAAATGGCATCTAATAAATTTCATGAGGTTTATCACAGTTGCTTTATGGATGGTTACGGTCAGTTTCTGTGAAAGGGAACTGTGTAGTTACTGCTGCAGACACATCGCTTTCCAAATTGACTCTAAGAATCCCCTGGGTTTAGAAGAACCACCTTGAGTTGATAGCAGTGTGCAATTCCTCACATGGTGGTGGTCTCCAGAGTCAAAAGGAAGAGCTGATGTGCAGTGGGAGCAGGGACACATAGAAATAAGGCTTCATTTGGACAGTTCTTAAACTAACCTGCTTGGATTGGCCTAACCCTAAAAATTACTCCTTCATTTTCAGAGAAATCTGCTTTTGCCCTCTTCATTTTATACCATACCCCCTTTGGTGTCTACTACATTGCAAGTTGCTAGTGTACCAAGTATTTTTCTCCTTTAACACAAAACTAGAGTGATGTATTTCACCACCTTGCATAGTTCAGTGAATAAATCACTTTCATAACTATTCTCTAAAATTGATGCAAAAATCAAACATTTCATTCAAGATCAAAGACATCAAAGTATGATTTCTTTAGATTCCATAGGAATTACCTACCATTTATTACCCATCCAACGTGGCTGAAAATAAAGCTTATTCACACATCTTATATATTTCTGTATAGGATGAGGACAAGGCCTAGAATGTCATCTAATATTAAGTGAAAGAAAAATGACTAGAGCATTGCTTATGGGAACATACTGCTGAGTTAAGTGAACTTCAAAATTCTACACTTCATCAAGATTTCTATTTCATGGGTGAAATTAAAATTTTCTTTTATGTATTCTGGGTTACACATAAGACTATATCAAGTATTTGGTGTAAACATTGGATGTAAGAATGAGAGAAATTTTGAAAAGATGATTAATTTGTTCTGGCAACTCATGCAGTTAATTCTTGTCTATTCTACCTCTATTGTGACTAAAGGGCAGAATAGCAGGTTATTAAGTTTAATTATCATCTTACTGATCAATTAACACCATCCCAGAATACTTGAAGACGAGGGAAAGAATAATATATTGCTTCTCTTGTTGAAGAGAAAACAGAAAGTGCGTTTTAATTTAGATTTCCTTACCTTATATTTATTCTCCTCTTCCTGATTAACCACAGTTCATGTAGGATGTCATTCTTTAGTCCTCCAAAATCGATCTTACTTTCCCTGTTTCTTCATGCAACGTATATGAAGACGGGTAGCAATTCAACAAAAATGTATGATCTTTTGTTTCTGTATTTTAAAAAATAGCAAATCATCACAATTTGAAAGAGGAGAGAACCCATCCATTGTGAAGACATTGTGGTCATTGATTTGCTGAATGAACCCTGCTTTATCCAACATTACCGAGTCTCCTGCCACGTGACTTTGAACATTAGGCAGCCTGCTGGGAGGGCTCCTTGGATGACTGCTCTTTTGCACCAATAGATGCCTTGCTCTAATTTGCACTTTGCTTTTCAGAATTTCTAATGACAATTGAATGTGTTGTTACACCTCAGCCTACCACACCCTGGCCTCGCTGTTTCTCTACAGCCAGTATAAGAACACAGGACTACCACAAGTCATTTTGAATTACAGGGGCACCACCTTCCTCAACAATTTTCATCATTTCACCCTGTTATACACAGTGTCACTGGTTAGCCCCTAGAAAGAAGGTTCCATGCTCTTAAAGAAATGAGAATGAACCAAATTCATAACAGGTGGTAGATTTGGGAAATTTCATATGCCTTTTCCCTAATTTCTCCTCCCTCGATGATTGTTTTCCAAGAGACTCGCCATCAAAGCATCTGCGATAATCAAATAATTATGTTCCAAAACAGAGTAGGGTGTTGGGACAAAACCCTGTTGATTAGATTTAATAGAAATCTCAAGGGATGGGTTAAAATTCTACAGCCCTGCTATCTTTCAACTTTGCCTAGTCTTCAGAGGTAGAATGATAAAGTGGAAAGAGCATGAGGTTAAAAGTCAGAACTGGGTTTGAAACTGAGTTCTACCACTGGCTACTTCTATGCTCTTGCCTCTCAGCCTCTTTTATCTCATCTACAAAATAAGTATAAAAAGACACATATATCAGTGGGGCTCTGCAAAGCCTAGCATCTATTTTACCAAATGATGGTACATATTTTTTATTACAATTTCCAAGATAAGGCAACAAATATTAAACACCTCCATTACCTGCCTATCTTATTATAACTTCTAACACCTGTCAGTACAGTTATAAATTCTCCCCCTTGCCTGTCTAATTCTTAAAGCAAGATACTGGACTCTGGATTAGTTTATATATTGCCTGATCCTATCATTGTTTTTTTCTTTAATGTGATCTAGAATATCAATAAGCACGTATACTTTGTCTTTGTGATTCTGCTATACTCTTTCCTCTTCTTCCCATCCCACAAAATCTGTTCATATATATGATCCAGAAATGTGGAAGGTGCCTGTGCCCTACACTTAGGACTTGGCATACTTGATTAGGGCTGTGCTGATACGGACCAAGGGCTCAATTCCTTTTCCAAATCCACTCCTGTAGTTCAAGAGCCTCCACATACTTCTCCCGATCTGTGTCATACACGCTGATACAGTCTGTGTGTTCTAACTGAATTGTCAATTCAATCCACTAAGAAAAAATTATCAAACTGGTTGTTTGACAAATAGGATCCTAGTAAATGTTGTGAGGCTGGGAGCCCCTGCAATGAGGGGTATGACGTGAGGAAATTCTCTCCATCTCACTGTCACCATTGCTAGACTCCCTCATGGGCATGCTTTTTTTTTCCACTTTCTTAGGCCAGGGAAGAAAAAAAGCCCTGTCAATGCTGTTAAATTTGTTATGAGTGAACCCAGAAATAGAAAATATAGATTATAACTTCGCAGATATTTCCCATTTCAAGTTTTTAGAAATACTTTGAATTTTTTTCCCCAGACATAGTCTGCTCTCTAGTTATGAGTTTTCCTCTGCCCCAATGATTGTGGTTCCTGTGGGGACCGGGGGAGTGGTTACAAAAGTAATTAGAACTTCCTGGGGCTGCCTATGCCAGCATGTTAGGAGTATTAGATGAGAGCTCGCTTAACTTTAGGTCCAGCTAAAAGTGGAGCATGAGGAGGGCAGTGGTCAGCAGACTGTGGCCAAGCAGAAAGCTGAACAGAGGGACACTTTCTCTACAGTCTTATACTTCCTTAATAACTTGCCTCCTCAACTCCTTGTTAGGAAAGCAGCTCTTCTCTCCATAGCCCAACTACTTAATTATCAATTTCCCTGGGGTCTCCTACCCTGGCAGGAAAAAAAAGGCTGCAAAGATAATCCTGTCATTCAAAAACCGTATTCAGTGAATACCGAATGCTGAGGGCAGTGAATACTTAGTGCCCTTGGCTAAGGTGAAAAAATGGAAATATTTGAGGACCCTAAGTTAGTTTTCACTCAAAGGGAAAATACACATGCACTGTGGGATATTTTGTGGGTATGAGTGACCAGGGAACCGAACAGGCCACAGAACAAACTCAGTGTTGGAATCTACATTCTGAGGCAATGCCACCTGTTACCTCTGCTGAAGCTGGGCTGGGTAGTGAACCCGGAGTCACTCAGGCCGGCACCTCCCCTGCTGAAGTGACGATGGCCACCAGCCCTCCTCAGATGGTGGATGAGGGATGATATGAGACGCTAAAATAAAGATATCTATATTTTCACTGTAAAGGAAGAATCAAAACTGCTTTAGTAAGAAGACATTTGGTATAATGCACAACAAAAATCTAACACCTTCTGGCCATAACATTCTAAATCTACATTATTCCATCTAAGAGATCAAAATTTTCACTGTGCCACCTACCATCCCTTCAGAGGAACTAGAGTAGATGCATGCCTGTCTCTTCAATTTTTATGTATATAGTTTGATTATGCATAATTCTGAACCTACTGTCCACTTTTATTTGTTTTTCTGCTTATAAATGAAATTATCAGCTTGAACATTCATATTTTTGTGGGCTTTTGGAATATAAGTCCAAAATTAACCCTTCTGTTGGATAAAATTACAGTGCCTTAGAGAGGAAACTAACAGTGCATAGATAAGAGGCTTTAAGTAAACCTATATATATTTTTTCTTTTTTCTTTTTTTTTTTTTTTTGGTGAGGAAGATTGGCCCTGAGCTAACTTCTGTTGTCAATCTTCCTCTTCTTTTTTTCCCCTCCCCAAAGCAGCAGTACATAGTTATATGTCCCACTTGTAAGTCCTTCTAGTTCTTCTACGTGGGATGCCACCACAGCATGGCTTGATGAGCAATGTGTAGGTCTGTGCCCAGGATCTCAACCAGTGAACCCTGGGCAGCCAAAGTGGAGCAGGGAACCTTAGCCACTATGCCACTCAGCTAGCCCTGCAATATTTTTATTTTTGAGTTTGTAGGGGGAAAATATATATTATGGAGGAATTATTGGCGTCTCTTAAATATGAATGCAATAGGGCACTTTTCACTTTATTTCATTAAAAACTTAATTTGGTCCCTTTCTATGTGTTTTAAAACATGTTCAGGGAGTTTGAGGATTATAACTCACTTAACAGAGAGCACTGGTAAAAAAGTGTTACTGCTCTTAAAGCAGGCCGTGGTGGGACCAAAAGATGGGCAAACATTTTCTAGTGATTGGGAAATGGCCCCAGCATAGAATCCTTTGTATCTTCCTGAGATGCCTGTCCCCCAACTCTTCTAGAAGGAGTCACATTAAGAAAACATTTCTTCTATATCAATAATAAAGAGGACTTGAAAAATTAGTAAAAAAAAGTAATTTTTAAAAACCAGGTTTTTTTTAATTAGAACATTAAATTTTTAGAGGAAAAACTTTTCAAAAATATTTAATAAAAACTTTATAAAAAGGAGGGGAATAAAGGTAATAATGTTTCTTCATTCTTGAGTTCGATCATTAGAAAACTATAAGTTAAAATGATTTTGGAAAAACAAAAAAACCCAGCAAGAAAGCACAAAAAATGAGAAATTACAAAGCAAGGAGTCCAAAGTAAAATGAACATAATAGCCTGACTATAAGTAACAATGGTTGAATTTACACTCTTCAAGAATAGAAAATATAAGATTGAATTAAAAACAAAATGTATTTATGTGCTTTTTACAAAAGACATATAATATAAAATGATAGGAAAAGTTAAAATCCAAATTACAGGGGAGAATTTAGTGCAAACAAATAAAAACAGTGGTGGCAATATTCATTTCTAATTGAATTAGAATTCCGCTCCATGACTGATAGAATTCAAGGGAAGCAATATGAAATCACAAAGGATGGCCGTGTTAGACTGATGAAAGTTCATTTCACACAAAGAGAAAGCTGATGTGAATTGTATGCACCAAAAAGCAAAGCATATACAGCAGAACTATCAGAAATAAAAGAAAAAAACAATTGTTGTGGAAGATTTTGAGACCTCTTTCAGCCTGGAGAGATCGAATAAACCAAAAAGTAATAGTCACGATTTTTCAAGAAACATAAATATTATCAGAGTTGGCCCAAGAACTAGCAAAAACATGAAAGATGTACTTTTTAATAAATAACCTGGGGTAACTGGATAGGCATTTTTAAAAAGGTAACATTAAATTAAAGAGCCATACTCTACAGTATACAGAAGATTAAACTCAAAATGGATCAGAGAGCTAAATGTAAAAACTGAAATTACACAAGTATTACAACACAGCATGGGTGAATTTCTCTACAATCTAGGTATAATGAAAGGCTTTGTGCAATCCAGAGACAAATAAAAGATTGATAAATCTGACTACATAAAAATAAAACAACGTTTGCATAGCAGTAAAAGAAAAGATGGTAAACAAAGTTAAAAGAAGCTGATAAACTGGGAGAAAATATTTGCAACATAGATCACAGATAAAGGATGAAAAAAATTAATCTTTTACTAGTTTTACTAGTCTTTTCAAAGACCCAGCTTTTGGTCTTGCTCTTCTTCATTGTTTGTTTCTTTTTTATTTTTCTAAATATTGTTCCTAGCTGTTTGACGTTTTTTTCTTAAACTTTCTTTGGCTTGGGGCCGGCCTGGTGGCGCAGCGGTTAAGTTCGCACGTTCGGCTTCTAGGCGGCCTGGGGTTTGCTGGTTCGGATCCTGGGTGCGGACATGGCACCACTTGGCATGCCATGCTATGGTAGGCATCCCACATATAAAATAGAGGAAGATGGGCACGATGTTAGCTCAGGGCCAGGCTTCCTCAGCAAAAAGAGGAGGACTGGCTGTAGTTAGCTCAGGGCTAATCTTCCACAAAAACAAAAGAAGAAAACTTTCTTTGGCTTTATTCTTTTCTAATATATCTATTTCTTCTATCTGTATTTTCATCCATCTTCATTTTTATTTTTGTAATGGTGTTCTTTTTTGTACCTCTTAAGTTGGGCATCTAGCTCAACTTTCAACCTAGAATTTCCCCCTTCAAGAACTAGTTTACCATCTTTAAGCTTTTTTAAATAAACCCTTTTGAAGTACCATAGACATACAGCAAGGTAGACAAATCATAAGATTACATCTCAGTACATTTTACCAGGAGCCCAGATGCCCCATCATGACCTGTTTAGACACTATTCTCTCTTTTCCCCAAAGATAACCATTATTCCACCTGTTAACAGCAGAGATTACTTTAGCTTATTTTGAACTTTATATGAATAAAATCACATATATGTATACATTTGTGTATTTTATTTTTCATACATTATGTCTGTGAGATCCATCTATATTGTGTGGGTGCAGTGGTTCATTCATTTCTATTGCTGTATTTTCATGGTATACGTAAATCACAATTTACTTATCTTTTCTACTGTTAATGTTCATTTGGGTTGTGTTTAGTTTTGGATTACTGAAAATGATACTTTATAAACATTGCTATACGTGCATTGTAGGAGACATATGTATGCATTTTTGTTAGATATAATTATAGAGCAGAATTGTTGAAGCATAGGGCACGCGAATATGTTCAACTTTAGTAGTTGAAGTAGCTATTGACAAATAATTTTCCAAACTGGTTGTACTTATTTGCATTCCCAGAAGCAGTATATGAGAGTTTCAGTGCCTCTACGTTGTCAGAAATACTAGGTATTGTTGGTCTTTTTAATATCGGCTATTCTGGTGGATGTGTAGCAATCACTTAGTATAGTTTTAATTTACATTTCTATGATCGATAGGAAAGTTTAGCACCTTTTTACATACATATCGCTCATCTTCTTACTGATTTGTAGGAGTTCTTTTATGAATACCAGGTAAGAATCTATTGCCTTTTGGCTCATATTGTTATAATTAGAAGGCAACTTTCTGTCAGCTTTTTTTTTTTTCCTAAGGAAGATTAGCCCTGAGCTAACATCTGCTGCCAATCCCCCTCTTTTTGCTGAGGAAGACTGTCCCTGAGCTAACATCTGTGCCCATCTTCCTCTACTTTATATGTGGGATGCCTGCCACAGCATGGCTTGACAAGTGGTGCATGGGTCCCCACCCAGGATCAGAACCAGCGAACCCAGGGCCACCGAAGCAGAATGTGCGAACTTAACCACTGTGGCACCAGGCCAGCCCATCTGTCAGTTTTTTAAAAAGACAATTTGCCTTTTTTTTCCTCATTAATTTTGAAGCTAAGTCTATGATGATCTCTAGTTTCATTATGATTTGCTAGATATTAATTTCTACTATTTATTTTTCTTGAGATTTGATATACTTCCTGAATTTAAGAAATCATATATTTCAGCAATTCTGAAAGATTATTTTTTATTTTTGAATATTGTTTTTTTTTAAAGATTTTATTTTTTCCTTTTTCTCCCCAAAGCCCTCTTCAGTAACTCTCTCAGTGTTTAGTCTGTGCTTTAGATAACACTCTACTCCTTTCTTCATTAACATCAGCCTTCTTTCACTTCTTAGAACTCACTGAACTCCTTTCCGCCTTAGAGTCTTCACACAGGCTGTTGCTCTGTTTCCCAGACACAGAACATAGATCTCTGGGTACAGCTAACTCTCTATAATTGAGGCCTCAATTTTAGTGTAACATCCTCAAAACTGACTAATAATGAAAACACAACATCAAAATTGTAATATGCAGTTAAATCCATGCTTAAAGGAAATACATAACTTTAAAATGAGGGTATTGGAAAGAAAGGTGGAATATTCTAAATTAATGAAGTAGAAAACATAAAATATAGAGGATCCTCAGGGCCAAAATTTGGTCCTTCAAACAGATCTATAAAATTAATAAACCTTGGTCAAGTGTGATTAAGATCAACACAAAACCAAACCAAACAAATAGTCAATGCAACTAATGATAAAGAAGACGTCATAAAAGATATCACAGACATTAAAATATACTAAGAGAATATTATGAACAATTCATAAGCAATAAATTTGAAAATTTAGATAAAACGATTTCCTAGAAAAATGTAATTTATCAAGGCCCACAAAAGTAGAAACAGAAAATACAAAGAGTCCTATATTACTAATTATAATTAGAACCCTCACCACAGAAAATTCTAAGGTTAGATAAACTTATCAATGAATTCTACCAGACATTTAAATAAGTAATAATAAGAATGAAATTAAAGAACATTTCTCAGTTCATCCTGTGAGGACAGAAAAACCTCCATACCAAAACCTGCAAAGCATAATACAAGAAAAAATATTATCTGTCAATCTCTCTCATGAATACCAATGCAAAAGTCATTAAACAATATAGTGGCACACTAAATAAATCCATGATAGCTCTATGTATGTATCTATTTATCCATCCATCTGGGTTTATTCAAGAATTGCAAGGTGTTCTCTCCATTTTGCAGATTAGAAAACACACTTAGGAAGGCTAAGTGATGCCCAAGGTCCCTCACTCATAAGTGGCCCAGACAGCATCAAATCCAGCTGATTCCAAAGCCCATTCATGTAACAGCTGTGCTATATTTTCTTGACTCTTAAACCTCCACAATAAATTTTTTGCTCATTCTTGCTTCTTCTCTCACTCATGTCCAATCAACCAATCAAACTAGCAACTAGTCTTTACCTTTGTTTGATGCTTCTTCAGTGGAATGGTTCCTGTTGGTCCCTCCTTCCCTTTCCCATTGCATCTAACCTGCCTAGCTGAGGTCCCTATTCCCTGGTCTTTAGCAAAAATCATCAGATTTTTACTTATTCCCTGGTCTTTAGCAAAAATCATCAGAATAATTTGATGCACACACTAGTCTCTTCCCATCCCAAGATACTCTGCTGAAGTCCTAGCCTGCTCAGAATGAGTGCTTTGTAGGATGCACTTCGAAAATTTGCCCTAGAATCAACCACAAATTCTTTGCATAGCCCCAAATTTTCCTTGTACATCATCAGTTTGGGTGTCCAACTGTTAAACCTATAATTCTCCAGTTTTACAGCATTTTCTCATTGGATGACTTCAGGTTCTGAGCCATTTCCTTTCAGGGATCCTTCCCCGGCTTCCTGGTCCTCCCAGAAGGACTCAGATATGTGCAATTTTTCTGGCTGCTGTCTGTATTGGTGCTGCCATTGCACTGCTTTCCTCCTCAACCATGGCAACTATCATCAACCCCCTTCTTACACTTTTGTGGGTTGTTTTGTAACGGCTTCCTCCATGACTACTCACAGAGGCTATTTCATTTGAAATAAATAGGAAATAACCCCCCCCCCCCACTCTCTATTAGTCTCTTTTAGAAGAGTTATAGAGTAGGGTTTCTTGGATCCCAAGCTAACAGAGTTTGGCAATCTCCTCTCTTCCACACAACAGAACATTTTTCTCTTCAGGTCTCCTCTCTGACCCCCAGACCATCATGCTGAGTGTAACTCATGATGCTTAATTTCTTACTTTCTGGAGGTTTCTTTTCCAGAGTCTCTGCAGTTTCTTTCTATAATTTAGTTTCTTTATGGCCTTTCCCACCACTTTGCTATGCATGTCTATATAGGTCAGTCCTAAACAGAGACATGATTCAAGCTCCTTTTCCAAGAAGCTCCTACATCCTAAGCAAATCAGAGAATTCTGGGGTATGGATATTTACTAAGTGCACATACCCTAGATATATCTGAATCTCCTGTCCAGTCCAGATAGGACTGTGCTTATATGTTATTCAAGACCTTCCATGATTTTGGCCCATACATTCCCCTTTCACTTTCTTGACCTTGTTTTCATTTAATGTATTCCTTGGGATTCCCTTCTCCTGCCCTAATCCTGCTGTTATAATCCTTCTCTCCTCTGGGGCTTAGTTGAAATGTTACTTCCTCTGTAGCCTCCCCTACTAACCCCAGCTGAAAATAAAGTTTCCTTCCTCTGGGCTCTCAGACAGCTTCCAAAACATTCTCCTTGTGTGCTTAACACACTCTGCCTCCTGCTGCAGCTGAGACATACAAGACCTCTCATCCATAAACAGAAAACAAAGTCATGTTTATCCGACCATCCCTCAAAGAATCAATGCACAATGAATTGTACATGCCATGTGCCTAGGAATGTTGTTAATTTATCAGAAATGTGTTGACCTTGCAGCCAGTATCCGAGCAAGGATTTTTGGTCTTGATTAGAAGAAAAATACTCATTGTCTCATATCAACCTGTTTGGAGTTCTTAGAGTTCTCTGGATGGCATCTTGAGCAATCAGTTGATCTTCACATAGAGAGCTTGATCTGGAGCTCCCGCTGCTCGGAGCCTACCAGCAGGCTGAGTGTGGCTGAGCCACACCACGGCAAGCTCCAGAGATATTTGCTTTCAAACACTTAACATTTGCTTTGTGTTACCCTTTTATTAGGAAGATTAAAATTGAAAGGGAAGCAAGTGAGGCAGGGCTTTCTTCTTTTCTTTCTGCAAGAACAGCTTGTTTCCATGACATTTATACAGGGAGCTTTTTCTAAATGACAAGCAGATTGTTAGAAGATGTTATTTTCTGTCTCTTTGCTTTGGATCTTCACTTAGTGGGTGTAATATAAGAGAGACAGCCTCACTAGGAGGGTGACTGTCAGGTATATGGATTCGGGAGGGGAGGGGTGGGGGTTTGTTGAATCCTTTCTGTTGGGGTTGCTATGGCAGCAGCCTAACAGATTCTGGCTAGAAGTTGTAAGATGTATTAGTGTTGTTATTCTTTTACATGGAGTAGCGTTTCTGCACATATAAGTGTCTGCTCTTTTCAGCTTTTTCTCTTAGTGAAGAAAATTGAATACTCACAGAAGACGCCATCCATGGGGACAGCAGGAAGTCCTGAGCGCCCAGGCCCACATGAATGGCCAAGTTTAGGCTGAGATCAGGGCCTGCCTTCTGCAGAAAAGAGGTCAGCCTCAGAGGGATCCAGTCCCATGTCTCCTTCTCACCCACACTGCTGAGTTACCGTGAGGCTGTGACAATGGAAGGAGGGAGCGCCGGGCTCTCCAAGCCTAACCCCAGCCATGCTCCACATAAGGGGTAAATATCACCTCCCATCTGCACCACATTGTGCTGATTACAAATTGCTTCCACTCATGTTATCCCTTCAAATGAACTCCAAGGAGACTGCCTTCATCTTGCGTTAGAAGTCTCCCCTTTTCCTAAGCCCCCTCTCCATTCTCACTGTTACTGCCTTGGCTCAGGCCTCACCACCACTCACATGGATTTGTACAATGTGTCTTGAGCTCTCAGCATTCAATCCATTCTCCTTACTCTCTCAAGGGTGATAAATTACCCTATAAAACAAAACTTAATGTGTAACTCCACCTAACTGAAGAACTCAGTTGCCTCCCTGCTGTCTACAAGATAAAATCCAAATGCCTTAGGCCAACATAGAAGGCCCTTCACATCTCGTTCTGAGTGTCCTTTCTCCCTGGTACTTTCCCCTGACCGTGCTAGCTGCCCCTACACCCCACCGCCATGCATCCTACAACCTATTCCTCAAACACATTATGCATGCAATTACCACTTTCTGTCCACAGATTTTTGTTTGTTTGGTCAGAAGAGCTTTTAAAAAATTATTTTGAGCTTAAATAGCTTTGAACAGGCACACACTCTCCAGTTTTCCACTGGCTTCTTTAGTATCCTGCCCACCCTCCACTACTTTGCATATTTATGTCACTTGCTTGGCCAGTGAAGGCATTTGAATGTCTGCCTCATGAAGAGGAACTGCATTTCCTTTCTGGTAATTAAATCCCCACCTTTCATGGTCTAGAACAAATATCACTACCAATTCAAAACAAGTCATGGCCTACCCAAGAAGTTGGGCCGCTGCATTTGCTGGTCTCTCTCCCACTGTTTTCACTCCTCTACAATAGCACTGATGTAAATATTATAATTATGTTTATGTCCCTCTATTCAACCATATTGTCAGCTTCCTCAGAAGTCAATCTTAAAAATTTCTGTATACACACTGACTAGCAGAGAACTGGAATGGCTAAAAATTTGTTAAATAAATGATCACCATTTTACAGGTAACAAACCAGGTCTCAAGTTAGTTAAACATAATCAGTGGCACAGACCTTATAAAGAGCAACACCTCAAGTTGAGTTCTGGTCTTCTAACTTTAAGACCAGGTTTTTCACAGATCCCTACATTCCAGAGCCTCAGAAGAAAAAGGGCCACCATTCCTTTGTTCTAGTCAACTTGCTTCACTGTGTACAGCTGTATCCTTACATCATGGAAGTCTCTGTGTACTTCCATGTACTCTGTGTATAGCTAAAATATCAATTGACTTTCCAAACTTTCTCTTTTCCTCACCTTCAAAGGAAAAGTTTGACTGTGGTCCATTGTTGTACCTCCAAGGGCAATGGAAAGAAGCAGATATGAAGAAATGAGCCCAAAGAAGGGGGTAGATGGTTCTAAGAGAAGAACTGGAGGCATGTGGAAAAGAAAATGTTCAGGAGTGAAGAAGGGAAAAAGAAGAGAAGCTTCTGGGTCATGTGGGACTTGGTGAGTAACATGGCTCAAGAGAATTTTTAGGAAATTTTGCTGTATGTGGAGTTTAATTTTCTGCCTCACTCCTGCCATGAAGAAGTCTTCTTGTAGAGGGCTCTGTGAATCCTGCAAGCCTTAGGAGTCATTTTTGTCTTTGGGATACGTCATAGTGCTGTTATGCAAAGTAACAGCTTGAAGGCTCAGGGCCATTTGGTAGCATATTTACTTATTGTTTCATGTTCAATCAAACTTAAGAATCATTTTATCAGATATTAAAGCAAAGGCCCAGAGAAACTATGTAATTTGTTGAGTTTCTTCCAAATTAGAGGAGAAATTATTTTTTTTCAGATGCTGAGCCAGGCCCACCTGAAGATGAAAAGGAAGAGCTAAGATCCTCCAAGATGCTGAGAAATAAATTATAAGCCAGAAGAATTAGAGAAAAAACGTTTGAGTGAAAACTGAAATTTTCAGCCATGAAGAAGGAAGTTGCTCTTCTGTTTAATGGCATTTGTAAGCTATGTTTCATCATTTGCCTGCATCCTTACTCCTCAATCCAAAGGAGGAGCAAATGAAGCAATGCCTGAAAACCCTCTGTGGACAATAAAATTCTTCATTAATGTACAGAACTATTAGTATTTGTACCACCAGCTATCTCTAGTCCATCCATATTTTGGACCTAGTTAAGATCATAGCAGAGACATTCTGATACCAGTGTTTCCTGAAAGCTTTCATTTGGTAACTATTTTTTCCTTCCTTTAAACATCAGAGAGCATAGTGCAGCTGAATAAACACTTTTTCATTATAATTGAAATAATGTTTCAGGAGTGGCTCAAATAGGTGAGGAGAAATACTCTGAAGAAGATAAGTGCCCCCTGAAAAGCAAGAGATGACCAAACATTCAAATCAGACATGAACCAGCTGAAGGCATGTTATGGTCTACACATATTTAAGGATGCTGGGCTAAATGAACCAGCAGTGTAATGTTGTCTGGTATCCTCAACTTCCTCCATCTCTGCCATCAACTGACTGTTTTGGGTTCTTTAATTTTTCAAGTATACTATGTTCTCGCATTGGAGTACTCAATATTGTGAGACAACAATTCTCCCTGAATTAATCTATAGACTCAATGCTATCTCATTAAAATCCAAGCAGGTATTTCTGTAGAAATTGACAAGCTGATTAAAAAATGTATACGAAAATGCAAATGATCTGGTTTAGCCAAAACAACATTGAAAAAGAAGAAAAAAGTTGGAGTACTCAAGCTACTTGGTTTACTTGAAATCAGCATGATATTGGCACAATGATATAACAAATAAAACAAGGGAACAGAACAAAGTGCATAAATACATAAATAAATTTATATATATTCAGAAAGAATATATGTTATATATTTATGTGTGTGTGTGCATGTTTGCACCAAGAAAATTAAACAAGGAAAGGATAATTTTTCAACAAGAGGGACTGAACAATTGGATACCATATTAAAAAAAGCAAAACTGACCCTTACTTCACACTACATACAAAAATTAACTAGAAATTGATCAGAAATCAAACATAAGAAATAAAACTATGAAACTGCTAAAATAAAATATAGTAGAAAGTGTTTGTGACCTTGGGACAGGCAAAGATTTTATAGACAGGACACAAATAGCATGAACCATAAAATAAAAAACTGGTACACTGAACTTTATCAAAACTTTCTGGCATTAAAAGACAGTGTTAAGTGTCATCTTTTACCTATCTATATGTGTGTTTAATCACGTTGGAAAATATCTTGATGTTTTCTTCTAAAGTTAAACATATACTTATCAAATAATCCACAAGTTCCACTGGTAAGTATTTACTCAAGAAAAATGACAGCCTATGTCCACAGAACACCTTTATATGAATGTTCATAGAAGCCAAAAACTGGCAAAAAAAAAAAATCCATCAACAGGTAAATTGATACACGAGTTGTGACATAGTCATAAATTAAATACTACTCAGGAAGAAAAAGAAATGAACTATATGCACAGTATCATTGATGAATCTCAAAAATATTAGTCTGAGCAACAGTAGCCAGACACAAAGAGTGCATATTATGGCTCCATTTATGAGAAGTAAAGTTAATCCATAGTGATAAAGTTAGATGAGCGGTTTCCTAGGGCAGGGAAGAGGGAGAAGAATTGACTACAAAGGGATATGAAGGACCCTTCTTGGGGGATGGAAATTTGCTATATCTTGATTCGGATTGTGGTTCCATGAACGCATACATGTGTCAATTCATAGAACTGCACACTTAAAATGGGTGCATTTTACGATATACAAATTATACTTTACTAAATTAGATTTTTAAAAGTGTAATCACTTTGCAGCTCAATCTAATGACATAGCTCAGGAAATAATTTTATCACTAAAAGATTTCCAGTCTTAAAAATAAGTGAAATGTGTTTTTTTTTATTGTTGAATTCATAGTTTGCACTATTCAATGGATTTTGTAACATGAGCCAGACTCACGCTGAACTCAAAATAAAGGTAAATCTGAGCAGCTGCTCTTTACTTCCTTGATGTTAAATGACACCAAGGGAACTAGGGCACTGGCTTTTAGTTTTCCGAAATGCCATATGGTTTGGTAGTCAAAGGAGATTTTCCTCCTTAGAAGGTTATGCATGTTCTCTAATGGGTTTTCAGACAACTCTTTTCAAAGTAAACTAACACTACCAATGCCATCCTTGGAGAAACTATTTTCTCTAGAAGCATCAGTGGATATTCTACTTTTTATGCTACATACTTTCTACCCTTAAGGATAAAGGAAAATGGCTCTTTTATTCAGAGAAAATGCTTTGCAATTTCATGGACTCTGATTATTAAACCTACATTTGCCATATATCCCTTCATTGTATTCTTCAGCAACAATGAAAAGCCTTCTCTGATTATTAAACCTACATTTGCCATATATCCCTTCATTGTATTCTTCAGCAACAATGAAAAGCCTTAGAAGTGTTCAAGTTGTAGTGTTATTTTTGTGAGCTTCATAAAATGAGCAATTTAGGATACTTTGGCACCCAAGCACGCTAACAGCTACTGGCATTGTGGATTTAAAATAAGTACTTGGTGTAGTTAAAAATTGTCCAAGCATGTTCATTTTGCTGAATGACCATTTTGATGTTGTGATTAACTATTCAAGTCATTAGCTTCTTTATTGCCACAATCCATCCAGAGAAAAATAAAATTCTTCAGTTATCTCCAAGAGAAAATCAACTGATTTGCTAACTTCTTTCTAAGGTAGTAAGATGGAGTCCATGAGTCAATAATTTAAGAAATTTTGGCAAAAGTTAACCATTTATTAGGAATTTCCTATGTACCTAACATTGTATTGGATGTGAGACCCAGAAAAGGATAAAACTTGGTCTCTTATGTAGGAATCCAGAGTTGTGTCTCTGCAGAGTTCAAGTGAAACATATCTGGATAATGTCAGATATACATGTGTGACTCAAAGTCTATATAGAAATCTTAGAATTAGATGAACTCTATAATTGTTCCAGTTTTCTGTTCAGTCTCTCACAGTGATCTTGATCTGATAGATAAAGAAATGAACTTGGAATCAAGTCATCTAATTTGTGTCACTTACTTGTCACATCACTTCTTATCTGTCTCCCCCGGAGAATGTAGGGCCCTTCACAGAGGAAACTGCATCATTTATCTCTGTATCTCTAGCCTTGAACAAAGTTTCTGGCACTGAGTAGGCATTTTACTAACATTGTTGGATGAATGAATGCTAGATTTTAACTCCAATTATTTAAGAAGTTAATCTTTTCTGATTCATGGACTCCTTTGAGGACTGGAGGAAATCTTTATCTTTACCAGAGACAAATGCATATAATATGGTATTAGGTATGTATTTCAGGGGCACCCTGAAGCCCATCTCTGGTCTACATATTAACAACTTTATACAGAAATTTAAAACATTAATAAGAATTTTCCTATCTGTAAACTAATAATCTGCTATTCAACCTTCTGTTTTATGTATTCTTAGTTGTATTTAACCTTAAAATTAGTTTTGGCATGAAAAATGCACTAGAAGGCTACTATCCAAATTATTTTGATTATATTTCCAGCTCTGCCATTAACCAGCTGTGTGACTTTGGATAAGTTCCATAAACCATCTGGGCTTCAGTTCCAGACCTGTAAATTAAGGAATTTGAACTAGGATGATTTCTAAACGTCCTTATGGCTCTGAAATTCTCAGCACTAAAGCGTTGGAGTTTCCCTGATGAAGGAAGGGATATGTGCAATGTAAATAATGACTTTACAATCTGCCATGAGGGGGTGGCACTAGGCATTATAAAGACTCAACGATTTTTTAAAAAATTTCTCAAGTAAACTCTTTGAAGGTGTCCACAGGTGTCTGAGAATCTGATCTATAGATTAGACATATCAATTTTCAGAACCTTGAGATTCCCAATGTGTAAAAAAGCAAATAGCCTCTCTTCCCACTGACTATTTGACTTTTAACATAATATTAATATTAGGAATAGCCTATCAACCAAAATTACTTCTGATCCTCAAGTCAAAAACAAGGGATGCCTATAAAAATTAAGGTTTGGGCAAGAACAGCTACAAAAACTAATGGCAGTCCTTAAAATATAGTTCCTGTGAGACTAAGGTCTTATCTTGGCATCAGATACAATATTCTGTGACATCAGTGCATGCAAGATAGTATTCTGTTAGATTTGTCTTTCTAAGATACCACTTAAATCATTTGTCTCCCCCCTCCAAAGTCCTGAGTGTCTCACCACTTACCAGCATGATAAAGTCTAAGCTCCAACCGCGCACATGAAGCCCACCCACCATCTGAGCCCATGGACATTGGCTTTCCCTGTTCTCCGTAAACACCAACAAGTCAGACAAGTTAGTTAGACAAGTTCTGCTTGTATCTCCGCACTTGACTCCCTCCATGTCATGGCTCATGCCATGATCGTTTCTCACAATCAAAATCCTACTCAACCCAGAGTCCTGTTTTCAACAATGGTAGACAAGGAAATTGACCATCCTTCTGGATAAAACTATAGCTAGAAAAAAAATTATAAGAAAACATCCCTTTGAAGGTATCACAGAGCTAAACAAAGAAGTGAAGAATTACAGATTAATACCTAGGAGACAAAGGAAAAGTCAATAATTGAGCAGAATATTTGTGGCTGATTTTGCCCAAGGTATCTGCCAATTCTGCAAGAATCTCTTTGGACACTGGGCAGCTGAGCAGAGTTTTTGAGAATCACAGGAGAAAGAAACATGAATTAGAGTTCAGGGCACACAGAGGAAGAGGGAGGAGAGTGGCACCTTAGCAGTAACAGTAGACTAGAAATCCACCCTGTTTCAGAGCCTAAATCCCCGATTGATATCATTCCCAATCTTAATTGGGTTAAGAAAACCCAGACTGCTGGTGTCTCTAATTTTCTGTGAGAAAAACAGTAAATCTTCTGCAAAGGATGACAAAACAGGAAACTCAATGTTAGGCTCCACATTATCTCTAAATCACTTCATATACTATATCCTGAACTCCAATTTAAAAATCACCAGCTACAGAGGAAAGAGAACAACATTTTATAAAGCAAAAAGAAAAAATAAAAAACAGCAGATGATAGAAATAAAGCCATACAAGATCTCCATAACGTCAGATAACTGACCTAGATTTTAAGTTAACTATATGTGTTTGAAAAAAATTGAAGCTATGATTGAGATTTTTTTTTTCAGGAAAAAGAATCAATTGAAAATTCTAAAACTGAAAAATAAAATAACTGATACTGAGAATTAAAAAGATAGAATTAAAAGCAGATTAGACATCAGGAAATGGAAAATTAGTGAACTGGAAGAAATGTCAGAGAAAATATCCATGATAGAGGATTAAACTTTTTTTTAAAGGATAAAAACATGCTAAAGAATATACAAGATAAATAAAGTATGTAACAAAAGAATGGAAGAGTAGTACAGTGAAAGAAATCTAATATACATGTAATTAGAACCCCAGGTAATAGAAAATGGAACAGAAGTAATATTTTAAAATTTAACAGCTGAGAAGTCTTCAAAACTGAGAAAACACACAAGTCACAAATTTAAGAAGATTATGAACCCCAAGCATAATAAATACAAACAAAAAAACACTAAAATTCATTACAGAAAGCTATAAAAATTTTTAAAAACAGAGATTATTTTTACAAGCTGGAGTTATAAAAGACAAATTGTCTTCAAAGAAGCAAAAATGGAATTCATAGCTAACTTCAACAGAAACAAAGAAACTATAACTACCAAGCCAATATTGCAGAACCAGCAAATATTTTCCCTCAAAAATAAATGTAAAATACAACATTTTTCTAGAAAAATAAAAAGAGAGAATTTGTTGTGAAAGAAATACTGTAAGGATTTTGTCAGGAAGAAGAAAAAAATATACTAGGGAGACACTTAAAGATACAAGAAATAAAGAGTAACCTAAATGATTAATGCATGGGAAATTGAAATAAACATTGAAATTAGAAACCATTAACAATAATGTATTGTGGGATTTGAATAAATATTTAATTAATATACACCCCAAAATAATAGTCAGAGGAGGATAAAGAGAATTAAACACTTTTAAGATCTTTACATTCTCAGGGAAGAGATAAAAGTACAAATTTATAACAAACATTGAGAAGTGAAGGACACATATTGTAATTACTAGGATAATTGTTAAAAGAAAAATAAAACCACATACAAATGATAAGTTAATAGACAAAAGGGTGTAATGAAAAAATTAATCCAGAAGAAGGCAAGAAAAGAGAAAAAAATGAATATCATCAAATATAAAGAATGAAAAACTAGGTTTAAAACCACGCGTATCAATAATTACGTTAAATTTAAATGTGCTAAATATCCAAGGTTTAAAAAGATCATTAGAATATTTTAAAATATTAAGCCCAACTATATGCTACTTCTAAAGACAACCCGAAAATATAAGAATACAGAACATTTGAAAATAAAAAGATGAAAAAAGATACCATGAAGAACACAACAAAAGAAGGCTACTGTAGCTATATAACCAAGGAAAGTATATAACCAAGGAACATTCCATAATGATAAAACAATCAAGTCACCAGGAAGATTTAATAATATAAATATGTATGCCTTTAATAGCAGAGCATCTAAATATGTAAAATTAAAATGGGCAGAATTAAAAGAAAGAAAAGACAAATTCACAATTATAGTTAGAGATTTTAACACACTTCTCTCAGTAGTCACCGAGATCAAGAAGACCAAAAAATAAATAAATAAAACCCCAATTCAAAAAGGCTATAAAAGATTGGTCCAACACGTTAAGCAAGCCAGACACAATTGAGTGTCTAGTAAACTATTGAGAAGTATATATTATTTGCAAAGACACATGGAACACTTACAAAATTGATCTTATGCCCACAAAGAGTCTCCAAAATTGTCAAAGAATTGAAATCTGACCACAGTGAAATTAAGCTGGAAGTAACTGTTTAAGAATAACACTGCTAAGCAAACCATGAATCAAAGAAGAAATCACAATGGAAATAAAACATATTTGAAAAACATTAGTATAAGAAAGAACAACATTTATAGGGTGCAGGTAAAGCTATGTTAGAAAGGGAATTTTAGCTTATCATTTACAGCCTTACATTGTTTTCACATATTAATAGCTCTTATTAGAAAAGAAAAATGCTGAAAAATCAACACTATAGTCATCCATGTTAAGAAGTTAGAAAAAGAAACGCAAATCAAACTTAAGGATAATAGAAGATGGGACATAATCAAGAACAGAAAGAAATAAAATAGGAACCAAAATTACAATGAGGAGAATCAAAGTTAAAAGATTTTTTTTTGAAAAACATTAATCAAATTGATAAACCCCGCTGAAAGTGATTTAAGAAATAAGAGAGAACGGAAAAATAAGCAATACAGAGAATGAAAAGGAGGTTACAGGTCAGATACTGCAAACATTAAAAATATAATAAGAGGATATTATGAAGACTTTCATGCCAATACATATCAAAATTCAGATGAAACGAAAACTTAGAAAAAACACTTTAACAATACTGTCATGAGAAGATATAGAAAAAAATGACTATGGGGCCCAGCCCCATGGCCTAGTGGTTAAGGTCAGCACACACTGCCTCAGCGGCCCAGGTTTGGTTCCTGGGCATGGACCTACTCCACTCGATGGCAGTCATGCTGTGGCAGTGACCCACATGCAAAATAGAGGAAGACTGGAACAGATGTTAGTTTAAAAACATATCCATGAAGAAAAATCCAGACCAAGGTGGCTTTAGCAATGAATTCACCAAATATTTAAGGAAAAATTATCACCAATCTTACTCAAACTTTTCCAGAGAATGGAAGAAGAGGAAGAACTTTCCAGATCATTTTATGAGATTGGCATAACCTTGACATCAAAACCTTTCATGCGTAATAAAAGGAAGAAAAATTATAGGCTGAGTTAATAATGACGGGTGAGAGATTTTTAAAATTATCAAATTCAGCAATATATAAAAATGGTAATATATTATGAAGAGATTAGTGTTATTCTGGAAATGAAAACATCATTCCATGTTTGAAAATAATCAATGTAATTCATCTCATTAACAGAATAAAGAAAGAAAAATATGCAATCATCCCAATTGATACAGATACAGCATTTGATAGAATTCAACATCCATTCATATTAATTTAAAGAAAAAGTATTAGCAAGCTAGGAACAAAAGGGAAGTTTTTTGATCTGAAAAGAGAGGAAGCATACACATGCAAAAAAACTTACAGCAAAATCGTTCTTGATAGAAAAATGTTAAAAAATTTTCCTTATGAGACCAGAAATGATCCAGGAATGCTGACTAACACCAACACCAACGTTACATTAAACATAGCACTGGAGGTCTTGCTCAATGTAATCAGGCAAGAAAACATGAAAAAAGATAAAAAGAATCAGAATAGAGGGAATAACCTGTGATTGGTAAATGACATAATTACCTATACAAAAATTCAAAATAAATTACAGACAAATGATTAAATTAATACTTGTACTGGGCAGAATTGTTGGTTACAAGGCCAATATCCAAAAGTTAATTGCATTTCTACACCATCAATAAACAATTAGAAAATAAAATTTAAAAATAGATGTAATTTACAACAGTACCAAAAATATCAAATACCTAAAATAAATCTGTGAAAACATATTAAGATCTCTGGTCATAAAATCAAAAGACATTATTGAGAGTAATTATTAAAGGACTTGCACAAATGAAAAGATATTCATGTTCAAGAATTAGATAACTTACTACTGTGAGGATCATTAAATGCAATCTCGATAAAAATTCAAGCAGGCATTGTTTGGGGAAATTGACAAGCTCATTCCAAAGTTTACCTGAAAATAAAAAAGGCTAAAAATATTCAGGATACTCCTGAAGAACAAGACAGGATTATTTATCCTATCAAGTTTAATATTTTAAAATTGTAAAACAATAGAGCACTTAGAAGATTATATTGGAGAACAGTCTCATAATCTGAATTATAAAAAAAAATCATAAACAGAATAAAAGTACTGCCCATAAAGGAAAAGTTTGCTAAATTGAACCTATATTAAAATTAAGAAATTCTGTTCATTAAAAGATACCATTAAGATAGTGAAATGGCAAGTCACAGAGTAGAGAGGTAACATTTGCTGTACTTGTAACAAGCAAAGGGGTCGCTTCCTGAATTTATAAAGACCTCCTACCCATGAAAAAGACTGACATTCCAATAGAAATACAAAGACATATGAATTAAAAATGCATTACTTTCACTATATAACCACAAGTTTAGCAATGAAAATTATTGATAATATCAAATGTTGTATAAAGGGGAGCAGAATATGCCACCCCAAAATACGCCACTTTGGAAGTTGATTATTCTGAATTAAAGTTATTTGAGAAACAACTGGTGCAAGAGAGGGACTCTGACCCCCTTTTATCCTCCCGAAAGCAGGAAATAAATCTCCCGTGTGAAAGATGCCCTCCCTGTCCCAGGAGGGTAGAAAGCATCCTGATAACCAGAAATACGGAATTTAGGGCTGAGAAGACTATATAAACAAATCTTGATACTTCTTCGCTAATTTACGACCCCAAGCCCAAACTCCATTGTCTTGTCAACTTTTCACAAATTTATTGTTTCCTTGTCTAAAAGGTATAGAAATCCCTGCTTTGGTCACTTATTTGAGTCTCGTATTTTTAGGGTGTCCCATACATACAAAATTAAATTTATTTTTCTCCTGTTAATCTGTCTCATGTCAGTTTAATTATTAGGCCAGCCAAAGAAATAGAAGGGAAGAAGGGAAAATTTTTCCACCCCTTACATGTAGAACACACAGATCAATAGGAACTCTCATCTACTATTTCCTAGGATCAATAGAAATAATTGGTACAACCACTTTGGAAAACATTTTGTCAATATCTACTTAAACATGAGATTTCACTAGGACCAAACAATTCCATTCCTAGGCATATATCCAACAGAAATGCATGCACAGGTGTACCAAAGACACTTACAAGAATATACATAGCAACATTATTTATTCTAGTTATAAATGAAAAACAATACAAATGTCAAGCGAAATAGGATGAATAAATTGTGATATAGCCATACAATGAGATACTATCAATATGAAAAATCACAGCTACATAAAATAATGTTGATAAATCTCAAAAACTTGATACTGAGCAAAAGATGCCAGCCACAAAATAGTACACAGTGTATTATTCTTTTACATCAACTTAAAAAATAATCTATGGGATACAAGTCATGATAGTGATTACCAGGAGGAGCTATATATTAATAAGAAGAAGCATGAGGAGGGCTTATGGGGAATAGTAACATTCTATTTATTATAACATCAACCCTGAGATAGAACAGCGGTCGCAAAACCTGCTGTATATTGAATACTGGTCCATGAATGTTCTTTACCCCGCTGTGCGTGGCTGTAGGACTGCTCATTGTGTAACTTATAATTGAAAGACAAAAGAATGGGGATAAACAGCTAGCAAGATATTTAAGCTGCAGGTCCCCAGGCTTGGTTGCTTACCTATGCTGATGTGATCCATTCTTGTGTCATTCTGTGTCAAACTTGTGACAAAAATACATCTGTATATGGTGATTTGGGGCATCAGAAGCTGCATCTGTAGGTCTGAAGTCTCTGTGGTGAAGCTGCAGTTACTCCCTGATCTGTATCCTTTTTTAAAGCTAAGTTAACTTGGTGCTGTGTAAGCTTAATTTTGTATCATGAGCTTGATTGGCAATTCAAACCTAAAACCCACTCCAGTGGTCTTGTAGATTGCGAGTTCACACGTGTGTTTGTTTTGTGGTAATTCATTCATTTGTGTACTTTTCTATATGTATTTATACTTCAGTGAAAAAGTCTGAGGAAACTAACCAGATTGTAGGTCCTGATTTTAATCTTCCCATTTCTGTGTAATGCTGATCTCCATAATGGAACACAGATATGTGTGTGTATGTATGCGTGTGCATATGTGTATATATGCATCTCCACTGGTTAGAATAGTAAATCTTTGTTGCTCCTGAGAGATTAATCTATAAATTTGTAAATAAAGATTTCTATACTTTCTGGCTTTCTCCCAAATTTTCTTTCTTTCAGGGGTTTTAATACCCACGCTGCAAGTTAGCCACCTTGTCAGCTTTTTATTACAGTTTTTATCACTTGGTGGTCACAGTTTCCCAGAATGAAGCATTTTTACTAACTCATAGGAATTAAAAGCAATTAAAAAGAAAAGATCACGTAGGCTGAGTTGAGTGGGAGACGCAAGGTAGCTGGCTAGGCCCACTCACTAAGTTAGTAACTACTTCTGCACACCAGCCTTAAGATATAAAGAATTCTAAGCCATGCCCCCACAGAATTTCAAGTTTCTACTCCATAGACATAGTTGCCTGAACAAGTAACATAACCCTAATTATAAAATTCACAAATGCCAAGAGTCTAGACAATTGCAGTAATTTTTTCCATTTCTTTTATCTTCGCTAATCAAGTATAAGCCACTTGAGATCAGCTTTGTTCCCAGCAAGAATTGAATAAAGTCTAACAAAATAAGTAAAATGAATGAAAGTGGAGTATGTTTACTTTTAACCTAATTCTGACACATGAAGAATTTTAGTATCTAACAAGATCATTAGATTTAGGGATATCCTGGTTTACCCAAGACAGTCCCAGCTTATATGTGTTGTCCCATGTAATTATTAATAGTATCATTTTACTTAAAAAAAAAATCCCAGTTTAGACAGAAGTTTAAATGGTTACTCTACTTAAAGAAATGTTTTTATGTCAATTAACTATAGCCACAATAATGTTCTGTAACAACTGTGAAATGTAAGTGGCATACAATAGTAAGTATTTGTTTAGCTTACAAGTAGGTGCACTGGCTGGTAGTTAGCTAATTTAAGTTGGGGTGACTATTTCACATCTCTTTCATCCTCCTTCTCAGACTCAGTGGCTTCTCATGGTGATGGCAGCCAAATGCACAATACTTCCCAAGTCTTTGATCACATCATGCCCCCTAACATCCCATTGACTAAAGCAGACCACGTAGGAACTCCAACTCAAGGGGCAGAAAAAATATGCCCCACCCCTTTTGTGGAAGGAGCTGCAGAATCATATGGCAAAGAATCTGAACATAGGGAAGATGCAGTCTACTGCAGTCCTTCATAATTGAAAATAATTACCATCGTGTTTGAGAAGTCTATGAATGAGATCTGCTACATGGCAAGCTGGCAAGATGATCTTACTTGTCACATTACATTCCAGTGTCTTTCATAGAACCACATGAGAGGAAACTTATCACAAGCTGAAACTATCTGGCTTTTACAAAGCATTTAAGCCCAATGGGTAAGAGTGACAGGGTAGACAGCATGATGTTTTCCTCTGAGAACCCTCTCTCTAATTCTGTACACCAATTGCACATGAGTGGGACTGAGAAGTCCTCAGACTACGTGCAAGCCCAATTTTTCTTCTGATGTCTGTTACAGAACACTTACTTTCCCCTCAGCCTTTCAACAAACAGGCAACAGAAACAGATACAGAAGCCACTGAGCACAGCTGAGGTACAGAAAGAAATACTTTTCCTTAAAAACAAAACAGAACTGTACAGTTAATGGACTTCTCCTAAGCTGTATGAATCATGTTTCGTTGATAACTGAGGAAAATCCCATGCTCACTTCACTGAAATGTACCAGAGTGATCAGGACCCTGTACTTTCCATTCCAGGTTTAAGGAACTAGAATTAGATATTCTTGCCATTCCCACCTGCTGTATGAGTGTTACTTGGTCCTTCAAGTGGGAGACTGTCCCAACAACAGGGAGGAGCCTCTCTACTAATAGCTACCATCTCTTTCTTTTCTTCCTATTTCCTCTTCATGGGGGAAGTAAAAGAATGTGTGTACATCCAAGAAAGTGTCAATTTTTAAGGCTCTGAAAAATCAGACAAGTACGTGCTGGTCCTCATAACTGATCTTTCTAGCTCTACAACACAGAAGCAATTATCCAGAAACCTCAGGTCAAATTAGATGGGATGGCTGGAGCACAGAACTGGAACTGGCATTGAGTAATCAAGCATCAAGTTAGGTTCTACCACTAAGTTGATGTGAGATGCGACATCAGCGGGCCGCTGTTTCCTCATCTGTACCAGATTATAGTGAACAGTTTTCAGGATTCCTTCCAATAATTTCTGAATGTATGGAGCCAGTGTTAAACTCATGATGCAGTGCCAAATGTGGGTGCTCTAATTTCACTGAGAAATAAATATCCAGTTTTTATGATATCCTGGACAAAGGAGAGACACACTAATACTTCTGAGAAGGAAAATTTTCTTCCGTCTCGTCCACTTTCCATTAATTAATTTTCTAAACAAATCCTACAGCTCTCCAATTAGGAACCTGTTCTGTCACTGAGGTCAAAATACTAGGCCATCTTCACTTACACATTTCCTTTTGTGGGGTGGAGAATGTAAAAGAATGAATGGATAGATAGTCAGTGACAGAAATAAGAGTGGTGTACCATAAATCCTCTACCCTCTACTTTAATATTATTCATTCATTCAAACATTTATGGAAGTGTAAATCAAATGAAGGTTGAGAATGCAAAAATGAATAAATAAAAATAAAATTATTTCTTTAAAAGAGTGCAGAATCCAATAGGCAGATAAGTTCACACACAATGGTCATTCAGCTATAGCAGTGTTGTGCATGTTGTTATAAAGATTCATACAAAGCTCATGGAGGTCCAAGGAATGGAAGATCTAATTGCAACTGCAAATAACTTTCAAGCAGTGATTAGCGTTCTCATATTGAGTTACGCTTTACAAAGTCTTTGATGCCAATTCTTCTATTCCCCAATGTCCTATGATGGAGATATGATGCTTTCATTACCAGTTTTCTCTTTTTTAGGAAAAAGAAACTAAGGCTGAGAGAGATTTGCTATCTTGCTTTTAGATATGATTGGAATTGTACAGATACTACACTATAAAACAAGTCTATAAAGACACTCCTAACCTAAGAATTTAGCTGATTTGATCTTCTTGCATATACAATATTATTGCCTGGATTAAGTTTATCTTTAGCTCACATTCCTATACATTAGAGTGAAATTTGTACTGATGATCAGACTGATGACCTATAAGTATAGAAATATAATGACTGCTAAAAAGAAAAAGACAGTTATCTCAATTGTGTTAATTATTATACTCTCCTAAGACCAAACAATAGATAATAGATATGCATATTAAAAGATTTTCTAACAATAATAAATATAGAGGATTCTTTGTCATTAATAAAAGAAGTGATTACTGTGCTAATAAAAATAACAAACATAAAAATGTATTAAGCAAAAAACTGTATTGCCTAAGAAGCCAGTTTAATCACTTGTTATAGTCAATGTAGAACAAAAAATAAAGAATATTTTAGATAAAACTGTTTTCCAACCTGTCTATGTACTTCCCAACTTTTTAATGTATTTTAGTTTTTTCAAATCTCTAGAAACTTGTCTTCTTGATACTTCATATGGGGAGCAGACAGTTTGATTATTGACCTTTTCCCATAAAAAATATACTGAATTCTTTCCAATGTATACTCCCACCTCCCTACTCCAGATTTTCATAATAACTTGCATAATCTTTGAGAAAAATCACATCTTAAAAGAAAAAGGCAAGCCTCTATGTTCCTCACATCAGTGATACCATGCTAAGAAAAACCTCAAGAAATACACTAAATATATTTATGTTCGATGCCACAGCTTTAAGGAAAACCCAGAGGAAAGTAAAAATTACTTTGCGACATACGATGCTGCTCCTCACTTTAAGTAAATCTATGGATACAAAGTGATGGTTTGTATTACATTGAGATTCTCTACTCTAAAAGAAAACTTCCTGACTTTCCTGAACAGAAGTAGTAGATAATCAGGCACTAGACAGAGAAGGGGAGGTCAAAAATTATAGTGAGGTAAGATAAAAATCTATGCATTAATCAATTAGTAAAAAAGATAAATATTACCTAAAATTACAGTGTAAATGGGGCTGACCCCATGGTGTAGTGATTGGGTTTGGTGTGCTCTGCTTCAGAAGCCTGGGTTTGTGGGTTCAGATCCTGGGCACAGATCAACACCACTCATCAGCCATGCTGTGGTGGTGACCCACACGCAAAATAGAGGAAGCCTGGCACAGATGTTAGCTCAGGGAGAATCTTCCTCAAGCCAAAAAAAGAGGAATATTGGCAACAGATGTTAGCTCAGGGAGAATCTTCCTCAAGCCAAAAAAAGAGGAATATTGGCAACAGATGTTAGCTCAGGGAGACTCTTTCTCAGCCAAAAAAATAATTACAGTGTAAGTGATAAGAAAATATATCAAAGTTACAAGCACACACACGTGCACAGAGGAAGAACTTGCTATACCCCAATTTTCAGGCCTTTATCTATTACGTGAAGTGAATCACAACTTTGTAAATAGTTAATATCATTAGTATCTTTCAGTAATTTCACAGTATTATTATCAAAAATGTCAATATATTAAGTGTTTATCTATGCCATACATAGTACCAGGCACTTTATGTACCATTGGATTTTAATTTTCACAATTCTTACTGAAACAGAAAATAACACAGGTTAGTTGATGTGTCCAAGATGAAATAGCCAAGAAGAAACGGAGTTAGAATTTGAATTCAGGCTTAACTAGTAGTTTGTCATTTCCACCACATTGTACAACTCTTTTGTTTGTATGTCTGTCTGTCTGCATGCATATGTGTGTATTTGTATATGTTTTTCCTTTATTTCTCTCATCACACACTATAATTTTAGATTTGTGTGATTATTTCATTAATATCTGTTACCTTTCTAGTTTTTAAGATTCACGGTGGCAGGGATATTTGCTCACCTTTATGCTCCTACCGTCTAGCATATGGCACGGCATGTGGTAAGTACTCAGTAAGAATTCTTTCGTGATTGGTCCATAAGATTCAGGCTGGTTTTCTCTCAACTCTGTCATGATCCTGCTGTTGAAATACTACTAAGCATGCAAGATCTTACAAGAATGATGCCTTTACTCTCAAAGGAGCTCAAAGGGTGCAACAGCAATGACAAGATACATCACTGCCGTCACGGATTAGTGAAAGAATCTTACCAATTTCAGGGGAACCATGCGGAGAAAACACAATTCCAATACTTTTTCCAGTTTTAAAAAATAACATACTAGCTGGAGTGAGCGAATTATTTCCAAATTTCCAGTCTGGGGAATCACATTCACCAAACAGTATTAAAATCTTGAAAATCAGAGTTTAAAAGTTCATTGTGTCAGTTTCCCTGATTCATAGCCCCCTTTGCCATAACATGGTATTAACTCCATGCTTTTCTCTTTTCCAGTCAGATTGGAAGGAAAAACATTCTTTTATTTAGCCATTAAATATAATGCCCACTATCAGAGTAAGGTCACTCACAAATGGACACGGGATTGAGTGCCAGGGGCCCATTTAACTCTGATGGCCTCTTTCTAAGGGCTAATGTGGCCACGGCTCTCTCAGTCCGGAACCACTTTGGCAGTGATGGTTTTTAAAGAAGAGTTATTAATAACTTCCTCAACTTTTGACAGTTTACCTCTTTGAAAAACCATATATGCACTTATGGAGTCTGGCACTTTGGAAACTCTCTGGAAATGAATTCTGGCAAACAGAGAGAAATATCTCTAATAGAGTGATTTACATTCTGCTTACAGAGATATTGGGTGACTAGCTACAATTCTACCCAAAACTTATTTTTACTAATATATGACCATATATAGAGAGAATATTTCCACTTTACTCATAATCTAAATTGTTTTGATGTAAAATTACTTTTTTAATGTTTATTTGGTGAGGAAGATTGGCCCTGAGCTAACATCTGTTGCCAATCTTCCTTTTTTTTTCTTTTCTAGTTGAACGTCATTCTAGTTCCTCTATGTGGGATGCCACCACAACATGGCTTGATGAGCAGTGTGTAGGGCCATGCCCAGGATCCAAACTGGCAAACCCTGGGCCCCTGAAGCAGAGCGTGTGAACTCAACCACTCAGTCACGGGGTAAGCCTCCAAAATTACTTTTTTTGGAATAATGTCCAATGCCTGCATGAACTGGTGAATAATAAGAGCCAAATGCTGGGGCTGGCCTGGTGGTGCAGCGGTTAAGTTCACATGTTCCGCTTCTAGGCGGCCCGAGGTTCGCTGGTTCAGATCCCGGGTCCAGACATGGCACCACTTGGCATGCCATGCTGTGGTAGGCTTCCCACATATAAAGTAGAGGAAGATGGGCACGGATGTTAGCTCAGGGCCATGCTTCCTCAGCAAAAAGAGGAGGACTGGTAGTAGTTAGCTCAGGGCTGATCTTCCTCAAAAAAAAAAGAACCAAATGCTCACCACTCCTTTCATGCCCTGATTTTATGAAAGACTCGATGGAACTTACCTGAAATCTAGAGGAGAAGGAGAAGATGGGGAAGAGCTCTAATTTGACTGAAAAAAATCTTAATGAAATGAGTTTACCATAAATTATCTGGGATTAAGTTTCCATGATTTAACAAAATTTGTCTCAAAACAGAAATAAGTAAAGAATCAGCATAACAGAGGATGAAAGCATAGAATCTAAAGACTGGCTGCTTACGTTCAAATCTCAGGCCCATCACTCACTAGCTGTGTGACCTTGAACAAGTCACTTAACTTCTCTATGCCTCGGTGTCTTCATTTATAAATAGGGTTAAAAATAGATTTACCGCAGAAGGTTGTTATGAAGACTAAGTTAATATTTGTATACTATATAGAATAGTTCTTGGGGCCGGCCCGGTGGCGCAGCGGTTAAGTTCTCATGTTCCACTTCTCAGTGGCCCGGGGTTCGCCGGTTCGGATCCCAGGTGCAGACGTGGCACCGCTTGGAATGCCATGCTGTGGTAGGCATCCCACATATAAAGTAGAGGAAGATGGGTACGGATATGAGCTCAGGGCCAGGCTTCCTCAGCAAAAAAAAGAAGAGGACTGGCAGTAGTTAGCTCAGGGCTAATCTTCCTCAAAAAAAAAAAAAAACAATAGTTCTTGGCATGTAGTAAGTGCTTCATATTATGTTTGATGCTATTGGTATTACGGAAACGTAAATAACATTTCCTACAAAACAATTTTGAGGACGTGTGGTCAATAATGTAAAAATCAAAAAAATGATGAGTGATGAGAAAAATCTTTTGAGATTGATGATGAGAAAATCCTCATGGAATTTGAGAGTTGAGCTACAGCCAAGTGGTAGAGGTAGAAAACAGTTTGTACAGGTTAAAGGAGAGTTTAGAGGATGAGCAGATAGAGGCAGAGGCGGAGTTTAGTCATTTGAGGTATCTGGTTGTGGAAAGAAAGGCTACTGGTTCTAAGACAGCTTGGAATACAGATTTTATGTTTATCATAAAAAACATTTCCATAGCATCCTAGACCATAGGGCAATAATATATGTGTATATATTATTTCTCATATGCATAATCCAAAGGGTTCCTTTATAATTATTCCAGGCTTGGAGGGTGAGATACAGACTATGAGAACTGCCTTAACATTAAGTACCCATTAGTGGCAGAAATTGCTGGCTGTGCCCTTTTTTCTCACAGCCATAGCTAGCCTACTTGTTATCATCTTCCTTGGAGGCAGCTGTGGCCTCCTGAGTGAGTTTGAATCAAAAGAATATGAGTGGAAGAGCTGTGTGTGAGATTCGGGCTCGGATAACGAAATCCTGCCATGCTCAGTGCCATGCTCTTTTCCTCTCCCAGCTGCCAAGAATGAAGCCGACTCCCAGGGCGGGCTGGAAGCTGTGTGTGGAGAAAAGCAGAGCTGCTACCACTCTGGAAGATTGTGTGGAAAAGGGTGGCCTGCCGACCTGTCCACCTGCTCGTTCCTGTTATAACAGCGAGAAATAAACTTCTATTGTGTTTGCACAATGTACAATTTGTTGACTATTAATCGGTTATTGTATTCTAGTCAGCGAAAGTTAAAACAGAGAGATTGCTACCCATGTAGAGTGGGTAAGTAGAAAAATGTTTCTACAAATTAGATTTACTCATTCCAGTTGAAAGTGAAATTAGGGCTATGAATATTTTCATAGTTTTTCCCTAACTTCAGGCATTTTTATACCAGCTTCACAATTTTTTCTAGATTGAAGTTACCATTTTATCCCAGCTCTTGGAACAACATCCGGCTCATGCTAAGTGCTCAATAGATATTTGTTAAATGAAAAGAAATGAATATATGCATATCATCTGCACTTAATATTTTTCTCTAAATAAGTTCACTGTTTGAATTTAAATCCCACTTTAATATTGTATTAAGCAAAATGTATACTATGAGTATGTATATACATATACATGAGACTATGTGCTTGTGCATATATAAACATAAATGTTTATGAAATCAAAGGTTTGATATTCTAGTTATGTTTCTTCTAGTTCATATTACAATAACAAAAATTCTAGTACAATTAAAATTAAGAATCTGTTCTTATAACTAAATTGATTTTGCATACTACCAGAAGTGAATGTGTCACACTTTCAGAAACACCAGTTTAACATAATTAGCTTGCTTATTATGCAACCCACCAATGCCTTCTCCCTCTTGATGTCATGGAATAGACCCACCACAGCGAGGTGATGGACTTCACTTCTAGAGAGAATTTAACCATCAGAGGTAGCCCAATGAATTACTTAACATGACACCATCTACTTGCTAATAACAAATATGGATGTGATACATAATAGCGTTTTGGAATCAGGTACACCATTTAATATTTTCTATTTACTTTGCTGAATTTTATGAACACTGAACCTTCGTTTTTGCATGTTTTGAGGTAAAATTATGTATCCTAAATCATGATTACAGAACTTAAATCTATTTTCTGCATTTCTAGATAACTCTGTCCCTATAAAAACAAATACAGGTTTGTAGAGGATAATATCATGGAGGTTGGTTTATATTTTGTGTTGTTTTGAAAAACAATTTTTTTAAATGGTGATCATTTTGTACTCTTCAAGTAATCTAGTCTTATCTGAGGAATTTAAGAAAGAAATTAGTTTGAAAACTGCCTGCTATTATAACCTTTCCAGAAATTACATCAGCAGAATATTTTAAAAATTTTTGGCCCAGACATTCCAGCTTAGAGATTCTTAGAGGAAAAAGAAAAGTGCCAATATATTAAGACAAAGGATATTTACTGAATCATTTTCATAGTGGCAAACAATCTGAATATCCAATACTAAGAAAATGGTTGCACAAATTATGACCTATCCATTCTGTAGACTATAAGGCAAGCAAGGAAAAGAGCAAATGAGATCTCTCTCCACTGTCCCGAGGGCTCTACCATACACGGGTAAATGAAAAACGCAAGCAGGAGAAAAGCATGTGCAGTAGCATCTCCTTTTCATAAACAACACTCTATTTGGATTTACTATTTGAATGTGTAAGGGTAATGGTAAAGGTATACGCTAGGTTATCTTAGGCCAAAGGGGAGAAGATTATCTAATTCTTTATACATTTTTATGTTATTTTGCTTGTCATAATAACCATATATTTCTTTTTAATTAAAAACTCTTACATTAAAAATAATTTTCTTTCCAATAGCAAGAAATAGCATAGTTATTTTTGGAGTTTGCCATATTACCTCTTTTACTTGCTATTAGAAAATAATTTTTATGTAATTAGGAAAGTTTATTTTCTGGTAATCATATATGCATGCCTATTTAATATTTAGTATGTACTTTTCGTTTACATGTTTTTATTAAATGCCACAATTCACAGGTTTACAATGAGGGCTGACAAAACTTTTGAACAAATGTAGGTTTATACTCATTAAATTCATAGCACAATTTGGAAAGATAGCCAAATGTGCTGCCCCTGAGTTCACTTCACAAAAACTGCTCTTGCTGACTTTCTAATCAACCTGTTGACTAAACCTAATTAAAACAGCACTAGCTTTAATGGCTCTAACAGGAACTTAATTGATGTTCTTCTAACAAATCAGCATTTTAAGAGAGAAACTCAAGGCCAAACTGGATCAGTTTTTAGCAATGCCAGAAGCCAGTTCAATTTGTGGCTTTTTATTGTGTATGATGGAATATGATAAATGAATATGGTGAAAAAGAACCAAAGCTTGAGAAGATACAACTCCATATAGCCACACTCAGAAAGGCAGGAAATGGTAAAAGTATATGTACACAGAGCCGCTTGAGGAAGTATCTGGAAGGAGGATATGGATTTGGAACGCTAGAGCAGTGAAGGGTTCTTGAAGAGGGTCTTACATGAAGGTTAGGTAAATATGACTGGGAGTTACCATCCTATCACTAGAAAGTTATTTTCTCCAGAATAAAAGAAGAGCCCCAGCCGCTCTCTTCCACTCCCTTCTCTTCTATATCAAGTCTCAACTTTTTGAAAGCTTCTCCATGAAGATCCCCCAGATCTCGAGTATTCAGATGATCCTCTTTGGGAATGACTGGACATCTGGCAGGAGAGAAAGAGAAGCCAGAAGTTCACAGAATGGGAATCTTTGTGCCTCCATAGAGAAGAAATTGCAAATATGCCTCAGTATTATGCAAATGACCTCTATTCTTAAAACTTGGCTGAGAATGAGGAAATCTATTGTGTTTACAGAAATATTCTGTGAAAGCAAGAGGGAGAGAAGAAGAGCATTACTTAAAAAGAAATGTACAATATAATTTTTCCTTAGCACTATCAAAATCAAACATTTTTAGAGCATCAAGCCTCTTTCCATACAGATCAGAAACTAAAAAAATTCTTTTCACATTTTTCTTATGCTTTTCCACTTAAGAACATTTTTGAAAATATGGTTCCAATCCTAATATATAATTCATTTCTTTCTTTTATTCAGCAGTACATATACCATCAAGAAGAAGAAAGGGGAGCAATTGCCTTGGTGGGCTCAACCATACATAAAGTGATCACTGACAGACACATTGAACAGAATGTGTGTGGATGTTGCCCCAGATTTTGGTCATTGTGGGCAAGAATCTTACCAGGAACCAAGAAAAAGACATTGAGAGTTGGGGAAGGAGAAAGGGTTATGTTTCTATATCACTTTTCTTCAAGGTACTCAAAGTGCTGGGTTCAAAAAGGATGGTTTGGTGAAGTAGGTAAAAGATAAGACTATTTGTATCAGTTTTTCAGATGCTGAAAATGAAATACTGAAAAAAAAAAGCATAGTTTATTCACAGAGTGAGGCACTAATAGGAATGTGTCTCCCTCCCCATAAAACCACTCAAACACCACCTCCCCCCATCTGGTCACTGGATCATATCATTTTAATGTTTTTTATATTTTATTAAAACACTAACAATTTTTATTTTAACAAGCGTTTAAATAGTGATGCAGGATTGAGTTGCCCTGAAAATGTGAGGCCTAATGTACTTCAAAACCAGTAAGTATTTAGCCACCTTTTCCTTTTGTGAGCTAGGTAAACACTTCCATATATTTTTCTAAGCTCTCATCCACTCCATGGGTAATAATTAGCAATTGTATATACCAAGTCATAAATGTACAAAGACACTCAACACATTAAGGAAGCCACAGCCCCAAGATTTTCTGTAGAGTTATTTTGATAAGCAGATTCTGGCCATAAGTTTACTGATTGTAAACTCTTGTACTATTCCAGAAATTAGTCTACAAAACTCTTTTGAGAATCTCAGTATCTGAATGGTGACCACTGTGCACTTGTGCTGTTAAATCTTCACTGGGAAGTGGAGAGAAATGGCCCCACTGGAGAGACAAACACAACCAAGACTTTGAGTATGACTGAACAAAACAACTTACAAAAATATAAAGCAAATCCCTATCCAGAGTTTATGTTTTATAAAGTTGTCTTTAAATATGTTATTTTGAATCGTCCAAGAATGATCTAGTTTAGAGTCATCAAGAAAAGGGTGCTTCCTTCCCAGTCTGGTTATAATCTGTGAAGCTCATAGTGGCTAGAACTTCCTCAAGCCTGTTTTATCCCCTTTATGCTAGAGAAGAAAATACATCAAGGAATCTAAATCCTTTCCTGGGTATCTCAGTGATGGAATGGATCCGATCTTTTGTGACAGTCTGGCTAACTCTGAATGTACCAGGAATATGCCTCTTACACTCCAGGCCTCAAGTGTACCCAGAGGGGCAGGTAGAGCAAACCTGAGCAGCAAATGCATTTCATCTTGGGTTAGAAGAGACCACTCTGGGATAATTCTAACTTCAGATATCATCAGTTTAGGGGGTCTTAAGAACTTCATACAATGCTGCTCCATCTGAGTTATTAAAATAAAACAAGGGGCCGGCCCCATGGCTGAGTGGTTAAGCTCGCACACTCCACTACGGCGGCCCAGGGTTTCGCTGGTTCAGATCCTGGGTGCGGACATGGCACCGCTTGTCAGACCACGTTGAGGTGGTTTCCCACATGCCACAACTAGAAGGAACTGCAGCTAAGATATACAACTATGTACCAGAGGGATTTGGGGAGATAAAGCAGAAAAAAAAAAAGATTGGCTACAGTTGTTAGTTCAGGTGCCAATCTTTAAAAAAACAAACAAAAAACAAAAAAGATTTCCTAGCAAGCTTCTGATCAACTAAAGGAGGAAAAGAGGGATTCACAGAAGATGTTTGTATGCCCTCATCTAGAATTCTTATTAACCCAGTGTAATAGCAGCAAATTATAATCAGAAGCTAAATACAGTTTTTTCTTTCTAAATGAGCAGATTCAAGCCTTGGAAACAGCAGTGAAATGAAGAGCCCATCCCTGAGTGTGGGGTAGTGAGAAACTGATCCTCATCTTAAAAGCTTTAACTAATCATCCCACATCAGGATGCCAATAGATTAATGCTTTTGTTCTTGGCACCACTACCTTTATAAAAACTAAATGGGTGGAAAATGTGAAGAAATAAAAGAGAACAGTGAATGTACTCACATTTAAAGATGGAAAGGAGAGAAGAACCTTTTCAAAAACCAGATGGGAGAAGAACTTAGTATTTCTCATTCAGAAGGTGCTTATCCTATTTCCTGCCCACTTGCTCAATTATATTTCTCTTTTAGTTTGCACTGAGTCTTAACACAAACCCTATTTAGGATAAAGATACAAGCAAGCTTTTGGATCATTGTTGCAACCCCAATAACTGTTTTCCCCATTTTTTTTAAACTAACATAACAATATGGCCCCGTGTTACACATTAAGGTGTTTTTTTTTTTAAATAGACTTTAATTTTTAGAGCAGTTTTAGGTTCATAGCAAAATTGAGTGGGAAGTACAGAGATTTCCCATATACTCCTGACCTCCCGTATGCACAGCCTCCTCCATTATTGACAGATCACATCAGAGTGGTACATTTGTTATAATTAATGAATCTACACTGACACATCATTATCACCCACAATCCATAGTTTACAGTAGGGTTCGCTCTTGGTATCGTCTATTCTATGGGTTTGGACAAATGTATAATGACATGTATCCACAATGATATCATACAGAATAGTTTCACTGCCCTAAAAATCCTCTGTGCTCAACCTAGTCATCTCTCCCCTCTCCTTGCCCCCTGGCAACCACTGATCTTTTTACTGTCTCCATAGTTGTGCCTTTCCCAGAATGTCATATAGTTGGAACCATACAATATGTAGCCTTTTCAGATTGGCCTTTTTCACTTAGTAATATGTATTTAAGGTTCCTCTATGTCTTTTCATATTTTGACAGCTCATTTCTTTTTAGCACTGAATAATATTCCATGGTATAGATGTACCACAGTTTATTTATCCCTTCACTTATGGAAGAACATCTAAGTTGCTTCCAAGTCTAGGCAATTATGAATAAAGCTGCTATAAACATCAGTTGCAGGTTTTTGTGTGGACATAAGTTTTCAACTCTGTTGGGTAAACATCAAGGAATGTGACTGCTGGATCATATGGTAAGAGTATGTTTAATTTTTTAAGAAACAGGCAAACTGTGTTCTAACGTGGCTGTAGCATTTTGCATTCCCACCAACAATCCATGAGAGTTCCTGTTGTTCTACACCCTTACTAGCATTCGATGTGGTCAGTGTTTTGAATTTTGGCCATTCTAAATAGGTATGTAGGACTATCTCGCTGTTTTAGTTTGCAATTCTCTAATTACATAGGATGTCGAGCGTGTTTTCACAAGCTTATTTGCCATCTGCGTATCTTCTTTGGTGAAGTGGCTATTCAGGACTTTTGCCCATTTTTCAATTTGGTTCATTTTTTGATTGTTGAGTTTTAAGAATTCTTTGTATATTTTGGATAGCAGTCTTTTATCAGATATTTCTTTTGCAAATACTTTCTCCTAGTCTATAGCTTGTCTTCTTATTCTCTTGACACTTGAGTTTTATTTCTCATAGAAAAAGGTGCTTATTGGGGAGAATAGGATATTTCTTTGGCAGTCAGTCTCTTCAAGTAATGCTGTAGATATCTAATTTACAATTCTAGAAGTAAGAAATATTTTCTGGCTCCTCTCACATTCAGAAAAGCAGATATTTTATCCAACCTATAATTTTCCTGTTCACAAATGAATTTGATTAGATTTTTGCTCTTCAAACTCTTTTATCCCTCAACCATTTCATTTTCTATTTTTCTACTCATTTCAAAATTGACAGGTTTTAACATCCAACCTATCTTTGCCAAAGATCAGCAGTAAATTGATCTTTGCCAGTGAAGACTAGGAGAGGAGAACTAAGTTGGAAAGGAAATTTCTGTCTATTCTTTCAGAAGGGGTACATATCACTCCACACTGCCTAGCTATAGTTGACTTTATGGCAAGATACTTTCTTAGGGTTTGTTACTGGGAGAGCCATAAAGAAATATTACTTTAGCATTAAAGCTATGCAATCTAGAGAGAAAAGCATAAATCTCTGATGGGGAAGAGAACTGAGAGTAATTCTTGTTTTATAATGCCCTGTTGGAGCATTAAAGCAATGACACTAACCACAGGAAGGAGCACTGCAATTAATAAAGATTAACTCACAGCGATTCCCTAGCCTGAGCAAGGGAGGATGGAAGGTAATCTCATGTTAGTTTGCCTAGAATGAAAATCATCTCCCTGTCTTTACAAAATACTCACAAGGTTTCAGGGCAAACTGCTAAATTTTAGAGTTAGGTAAGCAAAGTGCAGTGTTTATCATTCCCTAGAGTGAGTGAGTGGAGCCCAGAAAACATCTCTGTCAGGTTTGAGATAGTTTAAATGAGGCCCTGCTTGAAGTCAAAGAGAGCTGATCCTCACTGCCAATCCTACTTTTCTTTACAGGAGTTAAGGTCCTTGGTTATGCCTGCAGTTGAACACCGAATATTTCAACAGGGAGAACTTTAGCTGGTAATGGCAGAGAACTACCAAAAGCTCACACGTAAGATCCGTCAGAATCAGATCATCATCTTTCATTTGCTGACCCATTCCAGACTTATATCATGCAACTAACTACTTTGTTGATGAAGACACACAAAACCTTGCCCAGCTATGCATATGCAGACCATATTGAGAGACCTGGAGGTAGGGGTTGTGGAGAGGAAGTTATCTAGAAGCAATCCACACTTCCTGTTAGAAAACTCCAGTAGGATAGACCTCTCTTTATGCAAAATGAGTTAGAAACAGAACTTTTAATATGAGGCTTATATAAAAGTTCCTCCACATAACAAAAGGGGACAATTACCATGAAAAGACATGTGGCTTAATATTATTTTCTGTAAAAATAAATAAATAAATATAAAGACAATACTTAGTTCATATCATCACTAATCTTTAATAAGGGACATAAGTTGGGGATCTGCTGATAGAATCTAGACCACAGCGTGTGCTACTTGTCTTCACCAAATAATGTATATAATGTAGGTAAGTTAAAGGCATTTCCTTTTTTAAAAATCTGGATTTCTTGCTGCTTTTGACAAATTTGCAGATCTGGCAATATTTGGTCCCTGTTTCCAAGTATAGACCAATGGGCTGGACCTGAGAAGCAACCACTCCCCAAGATGGGCTCACGGGTTCTACCACCGTTCCCTAGATCCTTACTGCAAGCTCATTCTCTCATCTGTGTCACCAACCTGATCCTTGTAGAAATTTAAATCCATAATCCCTGGTATATAAGAAATATGGACTCAATGAAGCCACAGAAATCTTAGGGAGAGATTTATAGTTAAGGTTTAAAAAATGCAAGAGCTGGGATTTCTGGAATGACAGATTGAGGACCTTTATAAATCTGCTTTTCCATAAAATCAATGAAAATACATAAAAATTTGTCAAAATCAACTTTTTGGGAACTCTGGAAATTAACCAAATGCTTGCAAAAATCTGAGAAGCAATTTGTTCAAGAAAAACTGCAAAACCTCAGTAAGAATGGCAGAGTTTGTGTCATTTTAACATGGCCTTCTCCTATCCCTCTCTCCTGGGTATGATGTAACCTTAAAAACCAGCACCCTGGTTCAGTAGCTGTGAGAAAAAGCAGTCTGCCTGTTACTATAGAGGAGTAAAGTGAGTTTGACACTCTCAACATGTCTCATCACCAAAGCATTGCCACTATTTGGTCTGTTTTATGGGTCCCTAGGGGGAAAAACAAACCTTTGCAGAACAATGTCTTTATTTGTCCAGACTTGAAGCTTCCCCTGAGAAAAAGCACCATTTTCAGGGTGTTTGTCAAAAACAATAAGCAGCAGTTGTTTAATAATGCAGCTGCCTAAGGCTGTGATACAAACAAGAGTCTGACCAAAAATCTAAAAGAACGATCTAGAGAATAAGATGTCTGCAGATGGCTTTGAAAGCTCTGCCGTATTCCCAGAGATCTAGAAGGCCACGCAAATGTTCAGGTCTACGTATAAGACCTGAGAGGGCCCTGAGCTCTCTCTTCTGGCTGTCTTTAAGACCCTGCACAAACAGAAAGTAAAAGCTGAGGTAGACTTGCCAGCTGCCTTAGTGTTAAATTCATGCCCCAACAGACACACAAAAACACACACACACAAGCACACAGAACTCTTCAACAAAGGCTAAAAGACTTATTGGCTCAAGGCTTCTAAGAAATTTCTATTTAAGCATTAACTGACCACTGAGCTAACCAAGTGGAGATTTCAATGGCCATACACTACAGAGAACACAGACTTTACAGAATGAATTTTTGACTTTGGAAACATTGTTCCCTTCTGAGAATGGGGTTTGACCCAGGCCTTGTTACTTAACACATTTTGTATGAAGACAAATGTCCTTTGACATTTATTGTGATTCCTAGTAACCACTGGCTGTGATGCACACCAATTGTATAAAGATGTTTGTTGTAGCATTATTTGTGGAATTGGGGAGTTGGAGGCAATTTGGGTATTTGTCACAGGGGAATGGATATATAAACTATATAGAGGTATTCTATGGAAGTACTAACAGGAATTAGAAGTAACAAACTAGATGGACATATAGTAAAATGGATGGATCAGAAACACTCAAAACTGCATGAAAATAAGTAAAGCAGACTGAGGACTATAAACCCTCACACACGCACACAGGCATAGTATATATTTTGCAATACTTTATACAAATAAAGGATATGCATAAAACACTGAAAGGTATTGCCTATAGGGTAGAGGTAAAAACAAAAGTTGAGAATAAATATAGGAGGATTTTCATGGACCAAAGGAGGTGATGAATAATCATCTGAGATATATGATTGACGCAACCTTCTGTAACCAAGGAAGAAAAAGAAGAAAGAAGGAAGAAAAGAGGAGAGAAAAAAGGAAGGAAAAAAAGGAGAGAGAAAGATTGAGACAAAGAATAAAAAATAGCAAAGACTGAAGGAAACCAAAAAGCAATAATGGAAATGAAGTCTGCATTTGAGGTGATAAAGCTTATAAAATCTTACAGAGAACCAAATTAGAAATAGAACACTCTGGGTACATGGGGTTTCTGGACATCTGGAAATCTGGAGTCATAGATATGACCCAGGGACACTTGGACAGTGAGGCTGCCTTATATCTTTGCCTCTTTCCTGCCTGATGATTATATGATTATATGATGATTATAAGTGTCAGCTCAGTACTGTTCAAGAATAAGGAAAGCCCATGTTTTCAACATTCCCTCGAATAGGAGTGTATAATTTTTACTGTAAGCATTTTTGAGAATGGTGACATAAGCCTGAGTATAAAAGGGCAATGGCCTAATGAGAATTTTGATTTTCGTTAACTTCAGCAGGATTTTGCCTCCAATGAATACCCCATCGGGAAAATTCATTACCACTTAAACTTCGTATTAGTAAAATTTATCAATATTTTAAATTATGGGTTGTGTCTTAAAAAATGCTTTCCCATTCCAAGATTGTTAAAAATGGTTGCAGCATGGAAAATGTTTTAACATCTTATAGGTGTTGCCACACTTGTCAACTTATTTATAAATCGTACTGAGAAAATTTTATAATCCAGAATGCACTAAAATATGGATTATATTTGGCTCATTTGATTGGTTGGGCTACAAATAGAGTCATTAATTATTATGAGAATGAATTTTGGCCTTATAATCATATGTACCCTTCTAAGAATGGGGTTTAACTCAGTGCTTATTACTTAAGGCATTTTGTACTAGACAGAAGTCCTTCCTGTGTATCACGATTCTTGATAACTGTTTGCTGTGATGCAGGACAATTGCTATGCAAATAATTCACTCCCCTCCACTTCTCCATGCAAATGAAATCTTTGAAATATTAAATCTTGTCCCCACCCATTTACCACAGGAAAATCCGTAAAAATATAGAGGAAACAGCTATAATGACCATCAACTATGAAGATAATTTACTAAATGGAGTTTTCAGTTTATACTGTGGGCAGATATCATGTGCTCAAGAGCAAATAGAGGAAGAGATGTATGAAGGAAAAAAATGAATTTTGTGGAGGAAGTAGGCTCTAAAGAAACTTGCAAATGAATGAAGAGACAGGGTTTGGTCAATGAGATGTGGTGGTGTTCTAAGTAAGGGACACAGCAGAGAAGTCTCTGGAAGAGTAAAATGGAGAGTAAATTAATATGGGGGTTAATAGCTTAGGCTAGAAACAGCATACAAGCTAAGCTGGTAATGTGGAGGAGTAAAAAACTCAATAAACATAAAAAGTTACCCTCAAGAAGTCACCACAGACCATAGACAAAAGAAAAGGGTCAGGATCTGAGAATCTTCAGACATGATTGATTGGCATGGACAATTTGGGCTGAAGCCCAGATTGTTGCCCATAAGTAATAAAGAACCAAATAGTCTAATAAAGGGTAGATTATAGTCAATAAATAGCAAAAACAGTACTTACTAAGTGCTTAGCATCACTGCATCTTACTTATGTTTTTCAAAAATCAGAGCTTGGTTTGATATTTTCTCACCACTATATATAGACGTTTGCATCCTTGAGGAAGACTATTTCTTTGAGTTGGCAAAATTACCGTAGTACCTACTAACAGTGCCATGCATTCATTATACTCATTTGGTGCGGTTTGAGTTCCAGAATGAATTTACCACATTTTACTAAATTTCTTGAGCTAAATGCTGAACACTTTCCCCATGTCAAGCCTTCTTTAAGTGTCATGAGAGTGGCCTTAAGCGTCCTCAAAGCAGTACCAGCGACTTTTCAGATAAGCAGAAACAAAAATTGTTTCTTACACAAAAATATATATTCCAAGCTCTATGTCTATTTCACTCCCATTCTTTGCTCTGCCCAGATTTTTTACAGCCACATCACCAAGCTACAGTGCGACCCTTAATTCAATGTGTGTTGGTGAATGTAAATACATTTCTGAACAACGCTATTATTTTAGAAAACAGCTGCTCAATAAAATTGGTGTGAGATAAAGCAACTATGCCCTCTGAACTTCTAACTAAAAACACATACACATTTTATATGTATATATAAACGCATATACATACACATACACACATATTTACACATAGGCAGGAGGTTAATTATGCCTGTTCTGGGTCTAACTACTTTGAGCTTAGTGAAATAAACCATAAAGAAGAGACTTTCAAAATCCACACTTAAGACTACCAGTTTCCAGTTTTGCATGTAAGGAGCTTGAAAGTCGCCACTGTTCTAACAAGTAAAAAGCTGAACAGACCAAAAAACCAACAACTCTTCTTGGATTCATAGAGAGGAGAGGACCCAGGGCAGATTGCTGCTCCCATGATTAGAGAGACAGACAGGCAGATAGAGGGAGTCGTGGCTTCCCAGAGCAGAGCCTCACAAGTGAATCCAGTGTGGGAATCAGTGCCAGGGTGGGAAAACCTGAACTGTAATTGATGAATTACTGGAGACTCAGTGTGGACAACACTGAGATTTAAAAACTTCAGGGGGACCCGATCATAGTGGGGACCCTACAACATTGTGAGATTTACCTCCAGGAGCTCAGCCAAGTTCCCATAGTAGATATTGAGGGAAAAACTCACCTTGAGCTTTGGGCAGGGGTGGGAGGCACCATTCTGAAATATGCCAGAGCACTCTATTCTTAATAAGGCCTGGACTCAATGAAAACTAGTTAACTAGAGCCTAACCTGCTAGGGTATTATCAGAGCCTAACTGACCTGAGGAAGGGAAATATCCAACTACAGCCTTCTCTAGCCATCCTGTCCCACCTAAGGGAGGAGGAAAAATTGTGAAACAATTGTGAGGTTCCCAGTCTAGAGGCAGAGGCTCACTAAAAGACTGAGACAACTGTAGGACTATAGAACGCTTCGCCATCCCCCACACCTTACAACCACATTACTTATAGCAGTTTCTTTTACCCAGTACATCATGTCTGGATATCAAGAAAAAATGACAAAGCATATCAAAAGGCAAAAAACACAATTTGAAGAGATAGAGCAAGTATTAGAACCAGACATGGCAGGGATGTTGGAATTATCAGACTGGGAATTTAAAACAACTATAGTTAATATGTAAGAGTTCTAATGGATAAAGTAGACAGCATGCAAGAACAGGTGGGCATTGTAAGCAGAGAGATGGAAACCCTAAGAAAGAACCAAAAAGAAATGCTAGAGATCAAAGACACTGTTATGGAAATGAAGAATGCCTTTGATGGGCTTCTTGGTAGACTGAATACAGTTGAAGAAAGACTCTCTGAGCTAGAGGATGTATCAAAAGAATCCTCAAAAAAAAAAAAAAGAATCCTCAAAAACTGAAAAGCAAAAGGAACAAAGACTGAAAAAAAAACAGAACATAATATCCAAGAATCATGGAATAATTGCACAAGGTGTAAGATACACGTAATGGAAATAAGGAGAAGAAAGAGAGAAAGGAACAGAAGAAATATTTGAAACAATAATGACTGAAAATTTCCCCAAATCAATGTCAGACACCAAAACACAGATCCAGAAAGCTCAGAGAACACCAAGCAGGATAAATGCAGAAAAAATAACACTGAGGTATACCATTTGCATGTTACAGAAAATCAAAGATAAAGAAAAATCCCTAAAAGAAACCAGAGGAAAAAACCATTTTACCCACAGAGGAACAAAGCTGAGAATTATGTCCAACTCTCCCCAGAAACTATGCCAGCAAGAAGAGAGTAGAGTGAAAAATTTAAAGTATTGAGAGAGAGAGAAAAAAAACCAACCTAGAATTCTGTACTCTGTGAAATTATCCTTTAAAAGTTAAGGAGAAATAAAAACTTTCTCAAAGCAGAATTGAGGGGATTTGTTGCCAGTAGACCTGCCTTGCAAGAAATGCTAAACGAAGTTCTTTAGAGAGAAGGAAAATGATAAAGGTTAGTAACCTGGATCTACATAAAGAAAGGAAGAGCAGTAAAGATGCAATAAGTGAAGTTAGAACAAAATCCACACTTAGACCTTGAGGAAAATGAGAAGTGTGGGGACAGCCGAGGATACTGAGAAGCAAGTTTTTGTCTCATTGGGTATCATTTAGATGATCAGAATAGCCTCCATTTCTCAAGTTGCGGCAACAATGTGGAAGGATAGGCATAAGAAAAGGAAGAAGGAAAAGAAGCCACTTCCACAAAGACTGTTTACCCATTCTGCTGTAATAGAAATTCAAAATGATCTTCCCGCTGCTACCTTTCCTCCTGGTTCTCCTTCATACATTACTCAAGCTGACTGGATCCAAACTACATAAGCTTATAAACGAGAGGAAATATGGCCAAGTGGAAAGGGTAGAAAGAAAGGGTAGAACTTGGTTCTAATCTATGCTGTGCTTCTAACTTGGTCATTTACAAGACACCCAGGTCACTTTGCCTTTCTGGGCCTGAGTTTCTTCATCTATAGCATGGGGACAGTCAGTTAGCCTAGATAATGATCTCTGAAGACCTCTGGGGCTCCAAGATTCCTTGTTCTAGTTAGGAGAAATTTCAGTGGTTATATAAATTCTTATAAAGTGTTTCTCTACTAGAATTTGTGGAACTGATTTCACAGATGTCATGCAAATATCTGTAGTAGAGAAGAGGGTAGTCAAACAAGTCTAGATTTATACAGATTAATTGCAATCAGAATGGTTTGGTCTGAATAGGAGAATAAAAAGTCAAAAATTCCTTTATGAATTCAGGTAGGAAGAGGACGACAAGTTGTCTCAGGCCATTTCACATTTCAGCCCCTGATGTTTTTCATTGAAATCAATTTTCCTTTTCCTTCATCGCAAGACTTTTAGACTTCTGAGCAAAGATATGAAGTCTTCCCCGATTCCCTCCACTGAAAGAGGCTCGCCATCCTCTCCATTTCTGCTGGCCCTCACACCTCTCCCACGGCCCAAATCACTTTCCACACTGCATTATAATTATATGAACACAAATGTTATCTTCCTTGGCAGACCATGGGCTTCTTTAGTTTCTTAGTTATCCCTGATGGCACATTGCCTGATGCCTTGCAAATAGAAAACACTCATTATGAATGAATGAGTGAATGAATGAATGAAATGGAAGGAAGGAAACAATAAACACATGGGTGCATTTGTAGCAATGCATCAGATGGCATCTAGTTCCCTAAAAGAACTACTGACTGCTAAGTTAAGAACAGTGTGCACAGGGAAGAGAACTGCACCCAACAGGATGCTCAGCTGAATAAGAAGATAGGGTTTGATTTTTCTTTCTGGAGAAGAAATGATCAGGCACAGCTCATTTAGGGTGCTACAATGCCTGAACATGCCTGGTAACTTCCCAGGGATAGGGGTTCATATATTTAACAGTATTCTGTAGGCATCTTAACCCTCCCTCCCCTCAAACCCCAGTCATGAATATCACAGCGAAATAGTTCTCATTCTTTCCTCCCAACTCACTATCATTTCCCATCATTCTTCCTTAAAGATAGTGTTTGACCAGAACAGGACAAGATATGGACTCTATAACAGCTTAACATTCCCCACTATCACATCCCTTGGTACCAGAATCTGCAAAAGAAAAACCCATCCAAACTAAAAACAAAGCAAAAAACCCTAAAATTTTGTTCTATGTTTCCCTAAACAAGTATCAGCTTAACTTGTAGAGATCAGCAATGGGTTACTGTGCAGAGGAAAGCAAGCAAGAAAAAAATCTTAAGATTTAATTCTTAAAGACACACCACTCATTGCCATTTATAGCTACAAACAAAAATGATAGCAACTTTCATCTTAGGGAATAGGAAAGAAATACTAAAATGAGACACCTTCTTGCCTACTTCTGTCCTACAAATATCTTTGCCATGTGACTCAGAAATAAAAGGAACACTTAGGAATAAAATCAAAGGGCATTTTTTACCTTACACCAAAATAAACTCAAATTATTAGGGTCAAATGGTGATGAGTTCAATTACAAACTATTGAAGGATTATTTTGTGGAAGAAAATTGCTATTCTAGGTTATAAACACTCCAAAGGTGGCAACATCTCAGGGGACAGAAGCACTACTTTGTCCCCCAACTCCCCCTCCAGTCCTCTACATGTTAGTTTTGGTCATCAAGCTGTCACAACAGTTGGCAAGCTGGTATTTAACATAGACATCTCTGGACAAGGAAATTGAAACTCCAGTGAAATTCAAAGTACCTCTTGAAACTTAATGAACATCTTATCCATTTGAACAAATGAAGGCTTAAATTAGGTTGCTCCAGGATCTCAATGTTAAATATGTGTACGATTCAATTACTCACACCAACATTGTCCACATAACTTTTTTTCACTCCACTCCCTTCTCATAAAAAGTGAGCCCTGGGCAAATGAGGTAATGATGGAATGTTACATGGGTTTTCAGATGGAGCATTTAGTCAGCACATTGGAGGGAAAGATCAGAGAAGGTCACAAGCAGGGCCTCTTTGCTTTCTGAGGGCAGCAGCTGCTTATAAGGGCTGGCTGGGACCTCCATGAAACTTGAACTAGCGCAGAATCAGATTGAAACTGAGTAGCCCAAACTCAAGAGTCCTGTCTGGAACTCAGGGATCACACTGTTGGACCCTGCTTCCTTTGCTATAGACTCAGCCCAACCTGGCTTCATGTCACGAGACTACTTTTGTTCTATTCCATTTTCCAAAGTCCTCAACGAGGGATCTTCCGGGAAGATTCAGGTATACCACTGGATCCGGGACTACCCTAACACGTGATGTTGGAGACAAAAACAAACGAATAAAAACCCTAGGTCTCAGACATCAAAAACATGAAAGCCAAGTGCATTTTCTTGGCTTAAATTATTTGGATAATTGCCCAGATTTGCTAGTTCACTTACCAGTCTAATCTAATCGAAAGTAAATTGAATCTTCTTGAACTCTGAGGTGTCAACACTTGATGTTCATTCAGAGTGATTCAGCTGTCACCTTTCCAAAATCCAAAAGGCTTTGTGTGGGGTCAAATACATTTACACACATGCATTCTTAGTATCATAGAGACTGACAGTGGCCATCTGCAGGCATATAAGGTGGAGCAGAACTTGGGTGACTAAACAAGTGAACCCTTCCTGGTTGAAAGCAAGGTTAATCACAGGATGACTCAATATATAAAAATGTGGATGAAACCAAGTGGGCACAATAATAGAGAATGAAGAAGAAACCTGGATTTTGATCCCAGGTTTGCTACTGTGGTGAGATCGTTAGCAAGTCATTAAACTCTTTGGGCCTCAGTTTCTTAATGTGTGAAAATAAAGAAGTTGAACTATTAGTATTGATTTGGTTGCTTCTTATGCCTCACCAGCTCCAGAAAAAGAATTGAGGTTGTTAGAAGTTGGATTAGAAGATTTCTAAATTTACTTTTAGCTCTTACACGATTTTGTTCTTTAAAAAAAAATCAAATTAAGTCAGAAAAATAGTTCTTGAGACAAGACTTCTGTGATGAGAAGATCCTCAGTCACCAAACAAATGTTACCACAGGAAAGTGTCTTAGGATATCGGTTAGGATGAATTTGACCTCAAGAAATAGAAATCCTCAATCCAAATGTATTAAATAAGAGGGAATTTCTTTCTCTCTCATTAGAAGATTTTCAGAGGTAGTGCAACTGAATGTTATCCAGACCCAGGTTCTTTACATTTTGCCACACTGTCACCTTCAGTAAATGGGCCTTTTCCTCCAACCAGCCCTTATGCTCACCAGATGGCTGCAGTAGCTCCAGGAACCACATCCTCATGCCGATGTCCAATAGAAAAATAGGAGCCATGTTTTCGCTGTTTTGTGTGTCTTGTTCTAGCAGGAAGAAAAACAATTTCCAGAAGTTCCCAGCAGATTTCCACTCAAGCCTCAGACAGAATTTTGACATTTGCCTTTGTCTACACCAACCATTTGCAAGTCAAAAAGTACCTCCAGGGTTCACTCAGTTCAATTACAGATTCATGCCCTGGAAATGTGGTTGGCTTCCCCTGAAGTAGATAGCTGTGTGGAAAATGGGTGCTATTAGAAAAGAAGTGGGGAAATGACTTCCAAGAGGGAACCAAAATTGCTGCACAGAAAGGGCTCCAAACCATCCTAATAATGCATTATTTTAAAGGAATTAGCTAGATCAATGATCCATTATTGTAAAATTGGATACTGCTCAAATTTGCCACTTATCTAAGAAGGGTATGCTTAGCACATCAAATATAACACCAAGGAAGATTGCTGCCTCTTTACAATCTCTGATGGATCGGTAGAAAAATTTAAAAAATAGTAATATAATAGATGTCAACTTGATCTTTCCAACGTAAGCCTCTTGGCATCTTATTGGGCAGAGGCAAGAGGAGAACAGACGAGAGGCTGGCTGGTCAGGAAATTGACTAAATAATGCACACTAAAGCCAACGAGGTTCTCAATCAAGGTGGATACAGAAGGAATAATGAGGAGGAGGAAGATTCAAGACGTGTGTAGCTGGCAGAATTGGCAGCTCCTAGTAATTGACTGGATGTAGATGGTACAAGAGAAAAAGGAGTTTAAGGCATCAGAGAAGGAGAACGAGAAGAAAAGAACAACATTTCCAGGAGAAGAAGTTGCTGTGATGTTTAACTAGAAAATTATTGTTTATCTCTTTGTTCTTTGCTACATGCCCATTGTTAGAATAAGAGGCACTCAAAACAATTTGTTGAATAAGTCTATTAGAAGTGACTTAAAAAAAAAAGTTTTCTATGATATTAAATGTGATCATTACCTCCTCTCCTGGTGTTTTTAAACCTCTTTCTCTCTAAAGGCTCCCTCCCATCAGCGTATACACACGCCCGGGTCTGTGCATCCTTAACACCAAATTTCCTCCCTGAGTTCCTACTTCCTCAGGCTGCTCCACTCTCTCTAGTTCTCATTCTCTTAATTTATATTATTCACACCTAAAACCACTGCAGTCTTACTTCTACATCTGTAATGCCAGATCCCATGAAATAAACTATTTTTTTTAATGCTAAAACCAACTGATGACTTTCAAGCTTTGTTTTTTACTGAGTATAGGCTACTCGTTTTATTTAAATATTCATTTCCTTAACTTTCCTGACATATTTCTCTCCTAGTTCCCATGTCTCTCTCTGAACACTTCCCTTCCTCTGTTCGCTCCTTAATGTTGGTCTCCCTCAGTTTTGTCTTTTCACATTCTTCTCTTTCTTGTTCTCTTCTCTTCCTATAGAAAGATGGTTAGTCCAGGGAAGGCCCTGACCTGAACTCCAAACACTCACACAGCATCTCAACATCACAGCAACTCAAATTAATTCAAATAAGAAGCTGACAATACATATCTTTTATTTACAGTTCTAGAAATGGTGAGTCTTGCTAAGAAAATGAAGCAAAGCTTAGGCATTGTCTCACTGGAGAAGCCCCAGAATGAAGATACACTCATATGGCTGTTTTGAATACCTGTTCATCGTTCCGTTCCCTGAGGCCTCTTTCCTGTGGGCGGTGGAATGTTGGGTCCTCTCAGATGAATCAGAGGGGCTTCTTTAAGATTAGGAGAACAGAATAGGACTAGACAGAGATGCTCTGTAAATCTGACCCTTGGATGCTGACTCTATTTGCTTCAGAAAGGCAGAGCAGAGTCTTCACAACAGCAGTTACAATTACAGCAGTTACAATGGCAGCAAATAAACCCAGTGTGAGGCCCCCAACCCTTCCTTGGGGTGTCACACCTTGTGACTAACAACTTCAGACCAAGAAACCTGAGGAAACGTTGCAACACTTGATGCCATTGTCTCTCCCTCAGGTCCATCCTAAATGCAGCAACATGAGCCCCTCTGACCATGTACACTCTTACTCTTAGCCCCTATTATTCTGGTCATCCTCACGTCCCCCTCCCAGGAGTTGAATCTTTTCTCAAGGATTTCTCCTCTCCCTTGAATCTTCAAGCTCCAAATTTGCCGCTTCTCTAAAACCAGGATTATTCACTCCCCTGTTCCCACCCCAGGCTTTGCACTCCCCATTGCTTATGCTCAGAACACTTTGCCCCAAGGAAGCCACAGGGCTCACTCCTTCACTTCTTTCAGGTCTCTGCTCTAACGGCTTTTTATCAGAAAGGAATTTCCCAATCTTTCTGTAAGATAGCACCCCACTCAGTTTCTATCACCTGCCGGATTATTTTCTTCAAGCCACTTTTCACACCTGTCACATTTATTTGTTTTCTGTCCCCTGCCTGCATTCCAGCACCAAAAAGCGCCTGAAAGCAGGGATTTTTTTGTTCACCGCTATATCCTTAGGGCCTGTAACAGAGCCTGGCACATTGCAGCTGCTTAACAATTACGTCCTGGATGATTCTACCACACCCCGGTACATCACTAACACTTCCACGTGGCTCATTTCTCCTCTTCTTCAACATCATTTCCTCCAGGATGCCTTGCCTGGCCACTTCACTTTTCTCTCCCTCCAAACTCAGCTCAGTTCATTACCTCTCCATCCAAAGCACCTGGTCACCAAGAAAAGAAACAAATCACAACTTCCAAAATGTCTTGTGACTCATGAAACAGATGCTCCGTACCAAACAAAATGTCAAGACAAACTCAGCTGCAAATGTTTTAACAGTAGCTCACTCAGATCCACACGATAAGACCCCAGACCAACTGATTTAAAAGTAAGTCCGAGAGAAGCACTTCCATAATGGAAATCCACCCTAAAACTCTGCTCCTCCATAGAAGCAATGTGAATGCCGGCACAAATGATCAAAGGCAGCTGCCTTAGATCTCTGAAGATTAACCAAAGACCTGCAAAAACTCTAAGGAGCATTTTTTCAAGAAAAAACAGCTGAATCTCAATAAGAGCAGCAAGTTTTGTGGCCCCTTACTCCTCTCCTCACCTCTGTGGTGATGTGGGTTCAGTGAGCCAAGGAGTCAAAAGAAAGATTTCTTGGACTCTCAAGGTCTGGTAGAACAGCATGAGGACAGGACCCATGGGCAGTGAAGGGCTGCAGGCATGAGGACAGGATCCACAGACAGTGAAGAGGTGCAGGCATAGGGACAACCCACGGACAGTGAAGAGCTGCAAGGTGTTGAGGGTTAAGGCTAAATTTATAAGGCATGGGTACGTGACCTATTTTTACCAGACAGAGGAAAGATGATGTAAAAATTCATTAAATGGTATCAGTGTAGGTGAGGTCTGGTTATTGTGTGGTTGTATAACTTTAGATATGAACTGGGTCATATAGATCGGCGTGTAGGCCAGGACACCTTGGGTTTCTCTACCTGGGGCAGCCTTGATCCACATCATGTGGTAGCTTTGAAAATCAACAGCTTCACAACCATGCTAGCTATGAAAGCCATCAGCCCAGCAGATGCTGGCTGAGCACCACACTATGTGAATTCTAAAAAACAAGACCACTCAATAGTCCAGCAACTCATCTAGTTTGCAAAATCTGACTAATCTCTACCTAGATATCACTTATTAATTTCTGCCCTAAACCCACCTTATTATAAATCCAAGTCCTCCTACCCCACTCCCACCACCACCATTTCAGTAATAATGTTTCTCTAACTTCCCCTTTTGTAGACATCATTGGGACTCTGCCAAGGTGATGCTCTCCCTAGGTCAACAAGTACAGTAAACTCAGCTTTGCCTGACCAACGGACCTCCCTGCTTATCTTTGGCCAAGCCTTAGACTTCATCCTACTGGTACTTTTTTCTTATCTCTCACTCTCATTAGCCAGGGGTTACTTTTTTCTCTATATCACCAAATGGAGCACAAATCCTGCAATATAGGAGGCACTAAGTAAATGCTTACTGAATGACTGAGTTTATTCAAGATGGAAAGTTGAGAGATTTAAAATGTAGCATCTGGAGTTTAGTTTGCATCTTATTTCAATGAGAAATTAAATACCTTAGCCCACATGTCTTTGCCTACTCAGTGAAAGAATAGAAGCAAAGGCAAAGAACACAGGAACAGAACAAAATGCCAAGAATGTTCGATTTAAAGATTACGAAGAAGCACGCCAACAGGAAAGAACCTGAGCCACACTGCATGGTAATGGGCAGAGATCACATCAAACCTTCTTACAGACATAGAGTCACGGAAGTCATCTTATTCATTACAATGACACTGCACATATCTAGCACGTGCCAGGTGGAAATGGCGAATTTGACATACAATGTTTCTTTTGAGGAAAGCATAGATGTGATCAAGTTAAGAGAGAAGAGAGCAACTTGAATGCCCTCACTCTTACCACTCCTCTTTTTTAAAAACAGACATTATGGTCTACCTTTCATTTTAACCCTTTTAGAGAGACATGGGTAGAGAAATAGTATTTCTCTATGCAAGACAAACAGCAATGTAGTGATGAATAGAAGCTGACACAAGGTGTTGGTGTTGGGAGTCAGTAGGGAGTGATGGAGATGTCACAGAACCGGGCATGCCACTCTAATGGGAGGCAGGTGCCATACAGAAAACAGATCCACTATTCCTCTCCATTTCCTAAGAGAATCTAAACAACATGTGTTATTTGGGCTTTCCCAGTATTTAGATTTTGTTTTAAATTTGATAGAGGAAGAGGAAAAAGAAATTAAGAAAGGGGGCAGAAAACAAAGAGAAGAAAGAAGCATTGTGAAAGCCGAATAAAATGTGCCTGAGAATCATCAGTTTCCACCCTTGCTCTGGTCCACCTACTCTTTTCACAGATGTGGAAATTTACGCCAAGGAAAGAAACATGACTGCTCAGTATCAGGAGCCAGAACCCAGGTTACTTTCTTCCTAGGCCTCTTGTGTTTGTACATCTTCCTAGTCTTGTTTGTCACATAACCATAATCTCAATCACCCAAACATTTTCTTTTGCTCTTTATAGGCTGACTCCTGGAAATGCAGGGTGCTGACAGAGTAATGCCACTCTGATAATTAGGGAAAAAAGAGCAAGGTGAGCGTATGCTTCTCTCCATGTGAAAGTACTCAATGAATCTTCAGCTTCTAAGAGCTGTACTTCCTGAATCTTTTACAATATGACCCAAGGGGCTGGAGAGTACTCAAAGTAAACAGTTTTTATTACCCCATCTTACTATCAAGCTCAGCCACAGTAATTTTCTTCTGAGCATTTTAGTAATTTCCATCTCATATGCTCACTAGGTAAGTTTATACAGGAAAATGCTAGTCATGCTGATGAAGATAATGTATGGATAATAAAAAACTTTAGACCTAGTAGATAGAAATGAGAGCTGAGAGTTAAAAAAAAGAAACACAAAATCCAATGCAATAGGCCTCTTCGTTTTTTGCTTCCCAGCAAAAGCTTATTCATAAAGCTGCTTCCGCATACTTGTTTCCTGAGCTGTCTCTAAACAGGGATTATTTCAGTCGGGAATCTAATTTCAGAAACTCTTTCTGAAATTTCATAATTTCTTAATTTCATAGCTCTTTCTGATGCTTATGATCCACTAACTGCTTGTCGTTTTCAGTAGCTGTGGCCATTTTGGTCCCAGAGTAAGTTAAAAGAATCTTAGGAGGGGTTGTGAGTATATGGCTGACAGGAAAACAGGCTAATTAGCACGTGGAAGGTACCGGCTAGAGCCAAAATGTTCTGACCAGGGCTTGTATACTAGAGAGATGAACCCCTTTTCCCAATAAATTCTTTATTTCTCTCTTAGTGGACCAGACAATCACCCCTCGATCCTAACTAACTACTAAATATCTCTCAGAGTTACTAAGAGTCATCTGGGAGAGTTAAAAATACAAATCTGTAGGTCTTGCTTCAGACCCCATGAACTAGATCCTCCCTGGGTGATTCTGATGTACATATAGATTGGGAACAAGGAAGCAGGGGGGGACGCTTCACAGCTAAGACAAAAATAGTGCTGAGTTTTTCACAGGGTGACTCAAGTTTAATAGATCAGAACATGCTGCACTCTGAGTGAACAATGAGGGAACTACATTAACGAAAGCAACTTTTACTCCAGTCCTGATCACCGAGAGTAGAACTTGGAATACTCCATCAATTTTGATTGAAGTCATGCTAAGGTGGTGGCTGCCCCATGGATCTGCCTTCCAGGTCTTCTGTATAACTCTGAGCAAGTCATTTAATCTCTTTGCATATCTACAGAGTGGCTGCGAAGAAAGTATTCCTCTACTCACAAGCGTGGTCTAGGGCTAAATGATACCTGTCACAGAGTTACGTATGTTTCAACGTGCACAACTATAATTTCACACGACAATGAAAAGATCTTTCCACGATTGCCATTTGAGCAATGTTTTGATAATTAACCACAAGATTATCAAAACAGATCAAATTTAATATTCTGGAACACTTGATTAACCATACAGGGTTCAAAACAAGAAATGGACAAAGAGTTGACTGAAGACAAGTAAATTAAAGCCTGAAAAAAAAACCCTGCTGCTTATGCTTTAAAAACACAATTACATGGCAAAATTGTACTTAATTTTAAAAGTAGACATCCTGAGAGAAGTATGAGCAAAGAGCACATTGTACTTACTCTGTGTTGAATTTTCTATCTTACTTTATCTGGCTCTCTTCAGTGTAGCAGTTTTACACTATTACCATAAATTGGTAGTCTGAACCAATCCCCATTGTCTAGCCTTCAATATATTGAAGCTTTAAGGATTTTCTAGTAGAGCTTTCCTCTGTACAACAAAGTTACTTGTTCTGGGAGATCATTTTAATTGCTGATTCTTGATAATATTAAATCTGGTAGATCTATTTCAAGCATTTCAGGCAGACTGTCATGAAAGGATAAACTGATACCTGAGAAGAGTTTGGGATGTGATATCCATGGATAACATCTATCATTCATTCAGCAACACATCTGTATGCATTACCTACTATGTGTTGGTCTCTACTCTTGACAATGGAAATATAGTCAAGAACAAGAACCCAAGTTCCCTGCTCTCATGGCGCTTTCACTTTAGCGGAGGTAGATGAGACCCTAACAAACTGAGGATCAGCTAGTAAAGAGCCCTATGCAGACAATGAAAACAGGATAGGGAAAGAGAGTGGTTGGGAGCTACTGCTGTTCAGGCGATTAGGGAAGATCTCTCTGAGGAGGTGCTCTTTAAGCTGAGACTTAAGTGAGAGGAAACAAATCTGGGATGGTGGGGAAAAGAAAACTGCAGGTGAAAGGACTGGCTAGTGCAAAGCCTCAAAAGTGGAAATGAGCTTGGCATTCTTCAGGAATAGAAAGAAGACTGCTGTGGCCAGAGCAAGGTGAGGTCAGAGAAGTGGGCAACTTCTCAAAGGAGAGTATTTTGGATATATAAAGAACAATTGTGTGATGATTCACGAAATCTAAATAAGTTTTGTTGATAATATAATAGTACTGTACTAATGTTCCTGTTTTGAGTTTTGGTCACTGGACTACGGTTATATAAGAGAAAGTCCTTGTTTTTAGGAAACAAACACTGATGTATTTAGAGGTATAGGGACATTGCCTGCAATCCACTCTCAAATGCTTCCAAAAAAAAAAAAATATATATATATATAAAATAGGGGGTTAACATTTGAGGAATCTGAGTGAAGGATATATGGAAATTCTTTTCTTTCACTTGAGAACTTTTCTGAGAAGTTTGAAATCGTTCCAAAGTTAAAAGTTTAAAAATATTTTTAAAAGAATAAAAATGGCAGTGGGACACATATCTATGAGACTGGCTAAAACCAAAACTGAAAGCACCAAGTATAGACAAAGAGGAGAGGTAATTAAGACTCCTTTTTGGAAAGTTCTTTGGCAGTATGTGCTAAAGCTGACTATATATGCCTACCCTATGACCTAACAATTCTACTTCTAAGTATATACCCAATGGAAATGGTCATTAAAATACATGTATAAGAATAACCAAAGCAGCACTATTCATAACAGTCCCAAATTTGAAACAAGCCAAATATATCTCAACGTGAAAATGGATAATAAATTAACCAAAAATTTCTATTCGTGTCGTAGTCATACAATGAATGACTTAGAACTACACATAATATAGGTGGATCTCACAAGCATAATGTTGAATGAAAGAAGCTAGAAACAAAATAACACATACTACTAATCTACTAATCTATTAATATAAAGTTCAAAACCAGGAAAAGTACCTCATCAGTGGAGCAAAAGGGAGTTTGTAACACAGTCATGTACTGCATAACAATGATTTGGTCAGTGAGGGACTGCATATGTGAAAGTGGTCCCATAAGACTAAGACCATATCGCCTAGGTGTGTAGTAGGCTGTACCATCTAGGTTTGTGTAAGTGCACTCTATGATATTCGCACAACAGTAAAATTCCCTAACTATGCATTTCTCAGAACATATTCCCATCATTAAGCAATGCACGGCTGTAGTGTACTTCTTGGTCTGGGTGCTGGTTACATGTATGTGCTCAGTTTGTGAAAATTCATTAAACTATATACTTATGCACATTTTCCATGTACTCCTGAAGCATAAGAAGTTAAGCGGACATCCATAGGCAAAATAAAAATGAACTTCAACCAAAACCTCACTTTATATAAAAATTAACTCAAAATGGATAACAGACTTATATGTAAAGCCATGAACTTTTACAGAGAAACACAGGTGAAAATTTTCAGGACCTAAGGGTTAGAAAAATGGTTTTTAGACTTGACACCAAAGCATGATCCACAAAAGGCAAAATTGCTAAGTTAGATCTCGACAAAATTTATAAAGTGCTCTGTGAAGAAGATGGAAAGAATGTGAGAAAATATTTGCAAACCACATATCCAAAATGGATTTGTGTCTAGAATATATAAAGAACTCTCAGAACTCAACAGTAAAAACCAAACAATCACATCAGAAAAAGGATAAAATACATTAATAGACATTTCATTGCAGAGGGCATACAGATGACAAATAAGCACATGAAGAGATGTTGCAAATCATTAACCATTAGAGAATTGCAAATTAACACATATGACGTACCACCATACAGCTATTAGAACTGCTAAAATAAAATATAGTAACAACCAGATGTTGGCAAGGATGTTAAGAAATTGAACCATTCATACATTGCTCGTGGGAATGTATAATGCATGGCCACTCTCAAAAAGAGTATGGCAGTTTCTTGTAAAACTAAAACATACCCTTGTCATACAACCCAGTAATTGCACTCCTGGGAATTTATACCAGAGAAATGAAAACATACTTTCACAGAAAACCCTGTACACAAATGTTCATAACAGCTTTATTCCTAATAGCCCCAAACTGGAAACCACTGAGATGTCCTTCAACAGGTGAATAGTTAGGCAAATTGTGGTACATCTACACCACGGAATACTACTCAATAAAAAGAAATAAACTACTGATCCTTAGCAAGGGAATAATGCCAGGTGAGTGAAAAAACCCAATCTCAAAAAGTTACATACTGTATGATTCCACTTATATAACACTTAAAATAACAAACTAGGGGCCAGCCTGTTGGCATAGTGGTTAAGTTCACATGCTCTGTTTCGGTGGCCCAGGGTTCACAGGCTCAGATCCTGGGTGAGGACCTATACACCACTCCTCAAGCCATGCTATGGCAGCATCCCACATACAAAATAGAGGAAGATTGGCACAGACGTTAACTCAGGGACAATCTTCCTCAAGCAAAAAGAGGACGACTGGCAACAGATGTCAGCTCAGGGCCAATATTCCTCACCAAAAAAATAATAATTTTGAAATAGATTAACAGAATTTCTATCAGTTACACTAGAAGAATTTGTCTAGTTCTGAAGGAAAATAGTTTTGGTCCTAGAATTTCATGCCAAGTAAGGAATTATTCAGTTGTAAGGACAAAATAAAGACTTTCACATATACAAAGAAGAAAAGAAAAAAATTACTAGTAGTTTTAAGATGTAAAATTTTTGCTTCATATATCTGAGAAAGATTGTACCTGCACAACTGGTTGATACTTTAGTAATTGTGTAATCTTCAGTACAATTACTAGAAGAGAAACAAATAATTAATCTAAAAGGATGAACTTGGTTGAAAAAAGCTATAGTTATTATTGTTTAATCTAAAGAGGTTATTTGTAAACAGGAATAACCATACCCTGAAGCAAAAATTCCCGAGTATGTTAACATGGTAGATGGACCAGAGGTGAGGCAACAGGATGAAGGGGAGTGGAGGGACATACGAGAATGTTAAAGTCTTGACTTAAATGGAGGAGAGAAATGTTCTAGATGTTGATGGAAAATATGTTTATTTATGTATGCTTTAATAACACTCAAGTGTACATTTCATGAGTCCAATCCCATTTCCTTGTTTGCTATGGAACCTCAGGGCCCAGAATAGTAGCTGCCACTTCAGATTTGTTGACTAAATGATGATTGAATAAGTGAATGAATAAATGGATGAATAAATAAATTCATTTTGGGGTAACTCTAAATAGGTTGAAATTATTCCAAACGTCACTAATCAAAACAAATGCCCACCAGTTTGAATATCCAGTAAAAGCTATACTTAACATTCAAATGAGTTCTATGTACCAGTCATTTTGTTAGCACTTTTCTAAGTGCATTATCTAATTTGGTCCTCACATCACCCTCGTGGAGCACTCTCTAAGTACATCAGATAGTAGTATTCCGTATTAACGCATTACGCATGAAGAAACCGAGGCTCAAAAAAATTAAGTAATTTGTACAAGATCTTATAGTTACCAAGGAAGAGGGAAAATGCAAATGCAGGAAAACTAACTTCAGAGCACAAGTTCTATAAAAAGAGAGATTCTGACGACTGAGATTAAGTTAAAATATTAAAAGACATAAAAGTCATGAATCGTTCTATGCTTAACAACAAATTTAAAATAGATGAAAAACTAGATAAAAATACTGGAGAACATGACAAATCTTAACATACTTCTCAGAAATCCACACATCAAGAAAAAAACAAGACAATAGAGGATTTCAGTAAGACAATTTACAAGCCTGGTATTTTAAAGATTTAGTAGAGCGTGTCCTTGAAACTATCTGAACCTGGTAGGTACATTTTAAGGGGGGTAGAAATTTGACTATCCGATCCATTTATTTCAGGGTAGTTAGCATGTGATTCACTAGAAGGATGACATTCAGTGGTCCACTAGTCGGAGTCACAGGACTCAGCATGAAGTGGGACCCACAGCTAAGGCTTATTACAGTAAAAGCACATCAGCAAAGGAAAGAGACGTGGGTGGAGTCTGGAGAAATCCACACACAGGCTTTGTGTGCCCTCTCCTTCCTGGGAGGGCGTTCATAGCAACTGAGCACACTCCTTTCTCCAGCAACGAAAAATGCAGTCACACGTGTGCAATGTTTCTGCCCCCTGAAGCCCATTAGAAACTCAGCACTCAAGGGTTTTATGAGGGACTGGTCACGCAGATACCTTCTTTCTAGCACATTACAAAATTCTGGGATTTCCCAGAAGGAAAGCAGGTATTCAGCATAAATCAGAGTGATAGCACAGTCTAAGGCACAGTAAACAACCTTTAACATGTGGAGAATGGGTCAAGTGCTAAGATCTTAGATGCCAGCCAAGGGCCAACCTATAAGTAGATCTTTCTAAAGGGAGCAGCCAGGGCCCGCCCAGTGGTGCCCAGTTAAGTGCACATGTTCCACTTTGGCGGCCCAGGGTTTGCTGGCCCAGATCCTGGGTGCGGACATGGCACCGCATGGCAAGCCATGCTGTGGTAGACGTCCCACATATAAAGTAGAGGAAGATGGGCACGGATGTTAGCTCAGGGCCAGTCTTCCTCAGCAAAAAGAGGAGGATTGGTAGCAGTTAGCTCAGGGCTAATCTTCCTCAAAAAAAGAAAAAGTTTTCTAAAGAGAGCAGCCTCAGGCCTGCTATGTTAACTCTTTTCTGCACATTGGTCTATTTAGTTTTCTACTTTTTGAGCTAGTTTTTATATTTTATATTTATCTAGGAAATAATCTCTTTCACTTGGACTTTCAAATTAAATGTTACATTATTGTACATCAAATTGCTTTCTTTGGGGGGGTGAGGAAGATTGGCCCTGAGCTAACACCTGTTGCCAATCTTCCTCTTTTCTTTTCTCCCCAAAGCCCCAGCGCATAGTGGTACATCCTAGTTGTAAGTCATTCTAGCTCCTCTAGGTGGGATGCTGCCACAGCATGGCTTGGTGAGTGGTGGGTAGGTCCATGCCCAGGACCAGAAACGGTGAACCCCAGGCTGCCAAAGCGGAGAGCATGAACCCAACCACTCAGCCATGGGGCTGACCCCCTCAAATTGCATTTTTGTTCCTCACTTTGTATGTGTTTCATTTCTAAAAGTCAATCCTGTGAAAAGCTTACTTGATTATTAGTCTTTCCAAAGAACAAGGTCTTGGTTTTACTGATTGACTTCTAATTTTTTTGTTTTCTTTGTCTTCAATTTGTGCTTTTATCTTTGTTGATTCCTTATTTTGTGTTTTATTTTGCTATTTTTTCTCTCCTCTACAGTTGAAAACTAAATTCAAATAAATAGGAAAATGTAAAACCCATAAACAACTTCTACAGGAAAACTAGGTATCCCCAGGAATCCCCCAAAACAGGGGGATGAGGACCACCTCCCAGAGCCTTGCGGCCTGCGGGAGATCAGCAACCATGTGGGAGGAAATAAAGGAAAAACAGAGACAAAGGGAGAGCAGCTCCAGATAAAGGGCAGCGCAGGGAACAGAGCCAGAGATACCCAGGAAGAAAGAGACAAGAAGCAGAACAACATGCCTACGAGGAAAGCACACCTGAGAGATGTGCTCACGAAAACGAAACTATAACATTCTATTTTAAAATAAGCTAAAATTAACTTAGAAAATGATACAAGATGTGAGGCAGCACAAATCTGAAATCGTGAAACTCAGAAATGAGGTGACAGAATACAGGAAAAAAAATTAAATATAAGCAAAAATATTTTAGAAATTATGAGTAAACTAGAGTGACGGGGAGCAAATAAAAGCAATAAGTTTAAGACAGATGGAGGAGGAAAAAGAAAGAAACTTTTTACAATAGAAAATAAAGAGATTTTAAAAATTTGTGAGAAAGTGAAAATATAGAAGATAAATAAAGAACATCTAACATCTGGATAACAGGAGTCCCTAAAGAAGAAGAAAACTCAAGCAAAGAAAGAGAGTACAAAAAAGTATAACTCCAGAAAAACTTCTTGAAATATATATATGTGTATGTGTGTGTATATACATATGCATAGATATATCTGCGCTTTGAAACCACATATTGAAGGAGTAAATTACATAGTAGAAAATATAGAAACAAAATGACCAACAGGTAAAAGTACTAGAATTTAAAATTAAAAATTTAGAAATCCTTTTAACTGGACCAAAAGAGCAAATTACGTATAAGTAAAATGAAAATGAAATTGTATTATCATCAGACTTTGATAGCAATCCTTATGTCAGAAGATAATGGAATAACATATTTAAGATACTCAAAAAAAATGGAAAAAGAAAATTTAAGCAAAGAATTTTGTTTTCAGCAAAATTATTGTCAAGTATAAAGGATACAAATAAAGTTATCAACATCATGAACTCAGGAAATATTATTCCCATGAAGACTTCGTGAGAAAGTAACTAGAGAAAGAGATTGAACCAAGCAAAATATCTCAGGAGACATTAAAATATAAGCTGGTGGTGAGCATTAAATACATTACTAATTCTAAATGAGGGTTGAAAATGAAAGGATAGAAGGTAATGTGTATACGTTCTGACAGTGCAGATACAGTACAGCTATACAAAAAAGGGGGAGAATGGGAAAAGCAAATGCACATATTTACGTTAATCATATTGGTGGTGGTAGTATTTGTATTGTTATTCTGAGACTATTGTGTACACAATGTGGGATAAAACAGTTGAGCATTTCTGGGATAGTCTTAACGTGAAACAAAGAGCAACGTAATTAATACAGAAGACGTTAGGTGAAATTCCTGTAGTACTGACTTTGAATTGGGAGAATCAGTATTATTCCATGATCTTTTTTACACATGCACACGCGCACATGTACACACATACACTGTAGCTCTGACCACTGGAAAAGCCTAGCAACAATGACAAACACGGTAATATTGAACATCCCTAAGGCATAGATGGTAGTCTTGAAATCCTAATTTCAATCACAAGGGACGAGGGCTTCTTGGAGGATGGCTGATTCACTGTCTAGAGCAGGAAATGGACAAAATGATCCTAAAAAATCTTGTCATAGCACATAGGAAGGAAGTTCTCAAAGACTGTTCTGGTCAATGTCAAAAGACTCAGGAGCCAGCTTCAAGAGGCTTCTACTGGCCAAATAGGGAAAATTGGAGCTTCAATAAGGATAATAATTGTGATAGATTAAAACCCATTAAATATATCCATGAGTTCATAAGGATAATAAACAAATTGGTTAACTTTAGAGGATGATAGGGAATCAATTCATTATCTAGAAAATCAGTAAATAAAGGGAAAGAATCAAGCATTTATCTCGGTTAACCAAATAGTAGTGAGCATTGTTTACTGATTCCTTCTTCAGCGCTGTCCACCATGGTAATTACCTCATCTACTGTGTTCTTTATTTCAACTATTATGTTTCCCATACCTAATATTTCCAAGTTTTTTAAGCATAACTCACTGTTTTTTCTTATTGTTTATAGCTTCCTTTATCTCTTAAATATATTTATTATACTTATTTTAAGCTGTCTGTTCCAGTAAGTTTGCTTCAGTTTGGATATGACTTTCAGAGTACTGTCTTTCTCTTAGAGCTAAGTAAAGGGCTTTTCAGTAAAGAGCTAGATTGTAAGTATTTCTGATTTCATAGGCCAGATGATGTCTGTCTCAGCTACTCAACTCTGCCATCGCAGTGTAAAGCAGCCACGGACAATACGTAACTGAAAGAGTTTGGCTATATTCCAATAACGCTTTATTTATGGGCACTGAAATTTGAATTTTATGCAATTTTAATGTGTCACAAAATAGCATCCTTCTTTCTCTTTTTTTTCAACCATTTAAAATATAAGAAGAGCTCAGGGACCGGATATAAATGACAGAGGGCTGGACTTGGTGCACGGGCTGCAGTTTGCTGACCACTCTCCTGAGTGTTGTGCTCCTCAGGTGACTGGCTGTTTCGTCCTGTGAGCTTATGTTGCCCTGGGTATTTTAGCTACTCTACGGCCCTATATTTCCTGTTTAATGATAATACATATTTAAATAAATTATTGTTTGGTTAGCAATTAATAATGGGTTTACATATTTCTATTTGTAAATCTTAGAGTCTGACTTTCTGTAATCTCACTACAAGATCCCAAAACGACCAGGAGTACTGAGATGGTGCGATTTTCTCATTGTCCCTCAGACTATTATGGCAGATTTCAAGGACCTAGTAATTTCACTTAAACTCATAATCTCTAATAATTTTTATTAATAATTTTGAATTTGAATTTGAATAATAATTTTGATGAAATATTAATAACGAATTCCTCTTTTTTCTTTTTTTTTAACTGCAAAGAAATCTAAATGTGGATCAAGATTAATTGAGCATCTCCTTGTTTATATCTATCCTTTTGGAGAAAAATCAAGAAGAAATACCAAGCTATCAGTGAAACACTCTGTTGATCCACAGGATGCCTGGAGCAGCTAGACACTCTCCAAGTTCTGAACTCTGTGATTCTGCTGTTCTCTGCTGAAGCTGTCTTTCCCTGAGCCTGCAGAAACTGGAGAAACACTGACTACGCTAGAGGCATCAAGATTTGGAGAGACAGACCTGTAAAATCACTAACCTTGGAAGCTCGGTGGTTAAGAGCCTAATTTTCTTTTGGTAAAATTATAATAATCACTTTGACTCCCTGTCTTGTCCTGCCCACTCTGGCCTGCCCTAATCCTCCCGGATTATAATAGGCAAGAACAGCAATCTATGAAACAGGCTGCACAATCACCTCCATCCCAAGCCAGGAGAGTGAACTCCTGACATTTCCCAGTCCAAAGTTCCTCCCAGACGGTGGGGATGAGAACTAGAAAAGGTGAGACAATGTGAGTATGCATCTAAATGATGGCTCATTTACATAGACTTTGACCAAAGTCTGTGGAGAAAATAAAAGGCGTCATATCCTACACAGAAGGTCTTAGCTCAAATGATCACTTCATGGACTCAGTCTTCCCAAAATCCTCCTAGAATTTCCACCAAGGTGGGAGCTCTGCCTGTAATTATAATTTACTTCATTTACATGAGTTTTTTCTCATTATGTCATTGTCATGAGAAGAGAGCCCCATTTCATAGGCAGCTAGGAATGGTTTGGCCTTCAGTTGGTTGAACTTCAACAGTTTTCTTGGCTCGCCTTGTTTTGATCTTTGTGAAGATATACAGTTCTCCACATTGCTTTTCCCTACTTCTTCAGAAAGCTTTGGTGGCCTGTGTTGGTTCCTTCAAAATCTGATTTCATACATTTTACTTCAGCTTCTTTTTCGGAACTATACTGCTATTACAATGAAAGTTTTCACCACATACCTCTGTTTTCTGTAAGTATTAAAAATATTACTTTCTAGACAGTGCTCAGAACCTCCTCTCATGCGCTCCTCAAATGCATACACACAATCATTCATGAATGAACAGAAGTTTTTCTCACTTATTACATCACCTTCTACAATTTTTAAATTCCTGTCGCACATCATAGTTTCATCAAACTCCAGGTCATCTCAATTTAAATTAGGTGAATAATTCAAATCTAAATCTTAAGATACCCTTGCAAAAATAGGTTAGTTCCTTCTCTGCACAATTGATGCACAAAAGAAGTTCATTTATTATATTTGAAAGCATTTAGAGCAAAATTAATTTTCTGGAATGGCAGTTGGAGGGTTAGTTTCTACTTGAGGCAATATCACCAAATCCTAGTTTAAGACATTGCCAATAACCATGCTAATCCGGTTCTGAGGGATTGGATACATTCCAAGGCCTCTTTTCCAAAACAAAGTTCCAATTTCTCCAGGAAGTTTTTCCTAGCACTTCAGCTTACTGTCACTGTGTCCTCCCTAAATTCTTGAGGGCTTATTGTCTGTGGCATTTGTTTGGCTGCTGAACCTAAGAACTTAACTTTCTCTCCCTATTCCTGAGTTATCTTTTCAGGTATGGGCCCAGCTCCACACATTAGCTGATAAGCTCTTTGAGAGCAGTGACTTTTGTTTATAAGAAATAGGGATTTGACATATTTGAATTCATGAAATTAATGAGTATATATGAAGACAGGCAGGAACAAGAATCAGAGTGATGTAAATAGGCCCCATAGGTATTCAGAACAAGCCAATCAAACCTGTCTCAATAGCAAAGGAACAATAGCATCTCTCACAGGCATCTCTATCTTACGGTGTCAAACAGAACTCTCAACTTCCTCCCCAGACTTGTTCCTCCTCAATTCTTCCCTACCTTAGCCAATGGAAATACCAAAGCTAAGTCAAACTTGATCCTTTTCTTTCCTTTTCTCCCTACGTTCAATCTTCAGCAAGTGCTTTGACTCAATCTGTAAAACATACTATAAATCCACCTGTTTCTTTCTCCCTTCAATGCTACCTCCTTAGTCCAAACCATCATTTCTCACTCTAAAACCCAATGTACCCTTTTAGGTATTTTCACTATTGTTCTCCCACAATCCACCCTACATAGCAGTCAGAGCAATCATTTTTAACACATAGATCAGATGCCCTACTTAAAACACTCTACAGGGCTTCTAGTAGATTACAGGTAGACCAGACACAAAATTATATTGGAATTTAGGTGGCCATTAAGGTGAGGGACAAATGCTCTATGTCTTATATTGACTTCCCTTGGTCTCCAGAATCCCCAATAGGACAGTTACACGCAAGTGCCAGGGGTACTACCTGTATAAAGTAGAAAAGCTCAATTTACACTTGAGGTTTAAATCGCCATTCCAGAAATATTTACACAACTGTGTTAGTTTCCTGTGGCTGTTGTAACAAGTTACCACAAACCTGGTGGCTTAAAACAAGAGAAATTTCTTCTCTCACACTTCTGAAGGCCGCAAGTCTGAAATCAGTCTCACTGAGCCGAAATCAGTGTGTTGACATGGCTGCATTCTCTCTGCAGGCTCCAGGGGAGAATCCATTCTTTGTCTCTTCCAGCATCAAGTGGCTGTTGATATCCCTTCACTGTGACTGTATCACTGCAATCTTCAGCGCCGGCATCTTCAACTCTCTCTCTTCTCTGTCTTCTCGTCACCTTTCCTCCGTGCATGTAAAATCTCCCTCTCCCTCTCGCTTGTGATGGCATTTAGGGCCTATCCAGATAATCCAGGAGAATCTCCTCCTTTTAAAATCTTTAACTTAATCACATCTGCAAGGACTCTTTTTCCAAATAAGCTCACACTTAGAGGTTCCGGCGGTTAGGACCCGATATCTTTGGGGTGCCGTTTTTCAGCCTACAACGATGAGCCATCTACAGGTTTCCATTTAAGGTAATACAGACAGACATCAGGCTTTCCTAGTTCTTGAACCAAACTCTGCATCAGCAAGGCAAACCTCACACACGAAGGGAAAGAGCAGGGTCAACATTCAGGTGTCCCTGCACAAAATGTGCCCTCACTTTCTAGTATGCCAAAATGCCCATTTTCCTGCACCTGCATGACAGATTCTCAGTGTCCTTAGAATAAATTTTAAAATCCTTGCCATGGCCTACAAATGCAGTGTGATCTGGCTGTGTCTTGCCTCTGTGACCTCGTCTCATACTACACTCCCCAGCGCTTAATGGCTCTTTCAATAGCTAGCACATTGGAAGGACTTCCAACCCTGGGATCTCTGTACTTACTGTCTCCTCTGCCCAGAATCCTTTTTTCCCCAGATCTGTTCCAGTGGTTTCCTTTTCATTTATGTCTCAATGTCAATGTCATTTCCTCAAAGAGGACACTCTGTTTTCTTTTCTCTCTTATAACTATCTGAAATTATCTTGTTTATCAATTTTCTTATTTATCACAAGTCTTGTCTCATTAAAATATACTCCCTGGCAATAGGAATCTTACTTGTCGTTGTTCCCTGCTGTATCCTCAATGCCTGGCCCAGAATCCATTCTCTCAAGAAGTTACAAGAGCAGGGAAGACAAGTTTGAGAAGCAATATAAGCATCCTAGGCCTTCCATAAGTACTTGATGAATAAATAAACAAAGGTAGACAACGAGAAGGAACAGAGGTTGGCACTGTGAAAACCTCACAAAAATATCTCTAGGCAAAACCCTAAGAAAGGGAAAGCCATTCGTGTAAAGCATAGATGCCTTAGGCTGTGTCAGGATTAGGTGGGATCTATCACAGAGAAAGAGAGAGCTAAAAATGAAAAGATATTCCTAGTGGATAGCTAGGATCTCAACACTATAGCTACATTTCAACACTGTTAAATTTTACAAAGAGTAAATATCTTCAACGTAGATAAGAGCTTATGTTCTTAAAAGAGAAATATTAAAGCATTCTGAAGATTAATGTAATTACCTTCTCCATAAGTGCATTTGGTTTAGCATAGAAGGATAAGAAAATGGCATTGTTCTTGTTTTATTGTTTTAAATGTTATCTATGAAAAGGAAGTGCCTTCAAAATTACTTTCCAGAAAGGCCCCTTGGGAAGCACATTGCATAAAAGCAGGGGGAGGTGCTACTTCTGGACATGTAATCACAAAATCATGATGTTGCTGGTAATATTCCACTGGCTAAAGCTCTTCACTCTTCAAAGACAAAAATCATTAGCTATTAGATAGCTCTTCTTGTTTGATAGATGATAACATAATCAATCAGCAAAATACCATTTCAGAGCAGCCTTGCCTCGCGCCCATCCTGTATCATTCTTTAAATTAATGACAAAGGGCCTTCTTGTTCTAAATCAATTTCACATCCCAAGTAAAAAGTGGTGTCAAGTAGTTTAAGATTTAACACACAGGACAAAACGGCAAAAACAAGCTGTAAGGGATGTAGCCCAAGTCACCAATTCTACCACTTACTGCCATGTGACCCAGGGTAAGTCATTTTCCCTCCCTGGGTTTCAAATCTCTCATCTTCACAAAGAAGGTAATGTCACAAATTATCCCCAGGATATGTTCAGCTCTTGGATTTGGCAGAGATTTACTTATATTCAACATCCAAGACAATGCTGTGAGAAATAATGAAGCGTTCAAGCAGAATCTGCGAGACGATCTTGGCTAAGTCATGATCTGAGACAGTCTCATCTACTAACATAGGAATAATTTGGGTGAGAGAAGATTGCCAGGAAGCACTTGGGTTATTTTTTCCCCAATGAAAGGCTTGGAATCAAGAAAGACTTGATCACTCGGTTCTACCTGCCTTGATCTTGCTTGTTTATATTTGGCATTGGCACCCCAGTTTCAATTTGGGTCAATGACTCACAAGTGGTGGTGGCCATATATGTAGCTATTTGTTCATATGGTTTTATGTACAACCAAAATACATTCCAATGCCCTACAATGTTTTTGCATAAGTCTTGAGAAGCAGGAGCCAGGAAATTCTGATTTGACTGTTCACAGGACCACCTGAATGGACCACAGCCCATGTGGACTGAATTATTCATTATGTCTGCAGAATGCCCTCAAACAACCATCAATATGAGTAAATGGCTACACATATCCTTTTATCTAAAACATCCTTGCTTTTGATCACAGAAGTCCTAATGGTATCCGCTATTCTCATATACATATCATAAAACCAGTCACTTGCTGCTTCTTTAAAACACTTTCCATTTGGGGAAAGTCTTGGTCTTATTTCTTGGAAGAGCTCTACACAATGCTCATGACAGCATCTTGAAGTACCGACCTCTTTCTTTTTTCAAAGAAATGTTTCCACTGAGCATAACGCAGCCTTTATGAATTTTTTAACTGGCAATCTTTGTGCCTTTTTTTCTCACTAAAATGGAAAATGGTTTTCTCAGGAAGGTTTTCTAAGTCTTAAAAATTTTAAGAGTATGTTTCCTTTTTCCACTTCTAAATTTAGCACCACAAGAATGAATCTAATCACTTCATGCTCTAATCACTACAAGATGTGCATTTCTGAAAACCATCGCTAAAACACTGGTTACCCTTTGCAGAATTCCTAAAAGAAATGTAACCCTTCAATGGCCCATAGCTATTCAGGGGTAATGCTATAAAAGGATCTTGCACAGGACTGGTTCTCCTGGGAGAGCCTCTGGGCCTTCCTAACACCACACTCTCCACATCAACAGATGCTCAGGGACTTCAGGCTGCCACTGTATGCTCCAAATTCCACAAAACTATCCTCTCTTTGAGCCCTAATCCATGATGTTCAGTTCTCAGAGACCTGTGAATAAAAGCATCAACCCAATAAATAAATTCACAGTGAAATGCAGTGTTGATGACAGCACCTATATCTACCTCACAGGGGGGTTTGTATCCCTAGAGTTCTTTAGTGGCCTGAGGACACAGAGGCTGGAGCCCAGGTGGGTTTCCTTCCTAGAGCACTGAGGCACCCAGCCTAGGCCTATGTCCATCACTAGTCCTGAGTATATGTGTATGAATAAAAATAAAACACTTCTGAGACTGAATATAATTCGGGATAAGGTAGGAGTTATTGTTTATAACTCTCAGTAGCATGCAATGCCCTCGGCAGGAATAACAGCATATAACAACAGAATTCTGTCCACTCCAACCTCTGCCAGGTATTCTTCCTCCTTACCACCTCTCTGTCATTGGAGAGAAGAATGCACAGTAAGAAATGCATCCCAAATTAAGCTAGTCCTATTTGCTCCCTTCTTCCGGGTTCATCTTAGTACAGAAACACTTTCAAAGGGAAAATAAATCTTACTTGCTAAACCCTGAAAAGGAAAGGGCTTCTTTACTGAAGATTTCTTGAGAAGGCAGCATATAGGAAAGTCATAAAGCAAGTTTAAAAAAAATTCTTATTTACACATCTTTCTCCCCAATGTCCTACTTCTCACACCCTCTTTCTTTATGTCTTCCTGCCTCTAGTTTTCCTTGCCTAATTTTTTTCTCCCCTCTCATCCAGAATAATTTGCCCTACTGTAAACTTCTATCATCCTCTGCATTTTAGCCTCCTATCAGCGTGCTAAAGACCATATTTGTTCTTTTGTCTCTCTCTCGCAAGAGATAGGTGAGACCTGGAGCTAAAGAGAAGCTGAGACTGGAAGGCAGAAGGGCCAATGGACAAGAGGCAAAGTGGAAGCTGAATTTACCATCTCAGAGGCAGAGGCCATGTACAGTGGGACAGCTCCTGGTCCAAGGTGTAGGAGTCAACGGAGGTGTTCACCTCTGGTTCAGGTAGGAAACAATGAAGCAAGGTGAAGAGATAAGGAAGGAGCACTTTCCACTGAGCAAGAAGAGAAGAAACGTGGGCTCATATGTAATGTGCAAAGTCAGATGAACGGATCCATTGTTGCCGAGAGCAGGTAATGGAAAGACGTTGAATCCAGCCTCTGGGGAAAAGGACGAACACAAGCTAGAAAAGCGATCTGGACTCCAGGCAAGTGGACAACTTGATCAAAAAGGGAGTTTATTGGAAGGCCACAGAATAGTTTACAGACATGAAGAAAAGGTCTTACGAAGGACAGGAACCAGATCATCTCCATGGAACCACAAGACAGGAACTAATGGGCAGTGCCTTTAGAATGTCACCATCAGGATGATTTAATCCCAATAACTTTTCTGTGTTTATGCCATTCCACTCAGATAGGAATCAGGGCTGCTGTGCTGGTGAAGATAGTGCTGGGGAGAAGGAGGTCCTGGGAATACCATGAGGTGGAGGCTTCAGAGACACCAGGGCTCTCTCCCATGACACAGGCTCAGTCTTCTGGGAGAAGGTTCACTTCCAGCCATGTAATGAGTGGCTAGGGGACAGAACCAAGCCTGGGCTCACAGAAGGAGGCCAGCAGGGATTAACATGCTCCAACTTCCCCTCCTCTGATGCTGAGCCGGGCCCGCGCTGATATTTCTGGAGCTCCCTTCAGTGTTCTGAGTGCTGGGAGCAAACTGAAAGAACATAGAGCAGCCCTGCTTCTTTTCTTCTCAATAAGCAGGTTTGTAACCTAAGGGCCTAAAGACTACCTTGTGGTCATGCTTTCCGGCAGGCACTATGAGGATGATAGATAGTCATACAATTTGATTCAAACCAACAGTGCTACTCAGATTGAGGTACTGGAATTGTAATACCTCAAAGGCTGCCAGACACACGAAGATCACATTTGGATGCAGCGTGGGCTGGTCCCAGGTGAAAGTTTAAAAATTCACCCTTACCATTTCTTCTTTTTTTGTCTTGCCTACCCAGAAAACTGATGCTTTCTAGTTTGCTCTGATTCCACCACCAGAGTAAATGGTAACATAAAATCCTTCATACTATGGTACTGTGGCTGAATACTTTGCCTCTTCCAAGGGCATGTACATTTAAAACAAAACATGCCAGGCTTGAGAATGTGGACCTAACAGAAAGGGAAGATTTTGAACTTATAGAAGGAGAGTGTGTAAGGCAATGTGGAGGAGAGCTATTGTGGGATGGAAGACCTTCTAAAACCCCACAATATAGACAAAGGAGCCTGCTCCTTCCATCTCTAAATGAGCTGATCTTAATTTGTGTGCGTGTGTGTGCGTGCGCGCGCACGTTTTGGTTCCACTGTACCTGGAGGTATGGTAATATCCCTGTACATAATCTGGCTGTTCTCTGTTACTGCCAAGCAAGGGATCTTAAAGCCCTTTGCAATGATTTACTCAACTAAACCAAATCAAAACTTCTCATGCGAGAACTGAGACTGTGCAGGAGTATTGGATCATAAGCTGGTCCATAATATGTTACTTTGAAGTTATTATCAAGAAGAACACATACAATTCCAATAATAGCACTGATGTTACATGTTCAGCTTCAGTTCTCACATTTGCATCTGTGTTCACTCTCAGGGTGGCACAAGTGAAGGACAAATGACCTCATAGCAAACAATACTAAAGAGGGGTCGTGGTAGTTCTGAAATAGAAAAAAAAAATGGCCGGGAAATTGAGTCCTCATCAGATAAGCAAGGGCATGCAGAACTCAGAAGAAACGTACCGATGACAGTCAGTATAATACTCATGCTGCTGGGGAATGTATTATGTGGGTTTCATCTTTGCTCCAACTTGCCGCATACGATTCATTATCAGAAAATGTAGTGGTACAGATGTAATAGAAAATAGTCAGCAAATGGTACTTTTTGGATTGTACTCTGCAATTGCTTACCATTTCAAAATAATATATCAGTAGCTAAAGTTTAATAATTTAGAGGAAAAACAGCAACAATAATGTTAATACATCATACTCAAAATAATAAAAGGCACACACGACCACAAATAAAACAGAAGATCAGAAAATACATTCTTCTACTAACACTCCCAGCGTTGACAACTTTGCCTCAAACAATATTATCTATAGTATTAAACTAATATTGTTCATCTGAATTTTACTGGTTTTGGAGTTGTTTTTAGAATTTATTTTGTATTTAGTTTTATAATTGTAAAAATACTCTAAGCTAGAGTTCATTCCTAGTTTTATGTTGGTACATATTTAAGTAATAGTATTCTAAAAATCATTTGTCTACCTTGGGAATTTAGGAAATCTTTTTTTCCTTTAAAAGGCGTCCATGAATAACTTCAAGTGGAGAAACACTACATTTTGCCAGAATGAGAAACAATGAAGCATGTTTGGTAAGGTCTAGGTCAATGCAGTCAGTTAAGTTTAAAATCCTGGCTCCACTTTTTTCCAGCTGTGTCATCTTCAGTAAATGTCCTTATTTTCTTTAGCCTCAGTTTTCATCTGTCGAGAGAGTATAATTATAGTACCTCCCTCATAGTTGGTGGTGAAATGAGATGAAACATATAAAGTACTTACCAAATAATGCGTGGCTCATGGTAATTGGTCAAAAAATGCTAGCAATTAAAGTGACAATTTCAGATCTAACAGCTCAAAACTAACAGATATCAAGAGAGGGCAGACATGACCAAGGGTTTCTGAAGGAGGCTTTTCACAATGAACCTTAGAGGGATACGGTTTTCTAGGTGGCCTTTGATGTATGGCAAACCACATGGAAGGAATATTTGGTCTGTGAGCCACTGGATTAAGAGCCCCAGATGGACCCCATTGCCTAGAAATGATACAGGAGATTAGTGAAGAGCAAGGGCACAATAGAACTGTATTTATCGACATTCAAGCCTCATCACCTCTTCAGTGTAATACATGACCTTTTTAGGTCAAAACCCACTTGCCAAAGTAAAATGAAAAAGTTAGATGACTTAGTCATTTTTAAGGCTGGCCAAATAATTCTGCAGACTGCAAGTCTCAATTTTACAAGAAGTTCCCATGATGTCAAGATGTTCTAAAGCTATACAGGATCCTAGTGTTCAGTTTGTTTTGTTTTCTTAATCTTTTCAATGCATTTCCATGGTACTGTGGATCATCTTTTGCATGACCTTTGATGAAGCACTGACTTAGCATACTACTAGCTATATTCTCCATCCTGTCATTTTAAGAGGGATAAGTGATTTCTCTGACAGCAGTGATTCTCAAAGTGTGGTTTATTCTCCTTCTGATGGGCTAGAAATACATGCAAAAACTCAATCCCTAATTCTCTTTTTACTTGATAGAGAGAACAGGCATAACAAGTTTTGAATCTCCCAAAGGGCTGAGAACAACTGTTTTGATCCTGCTAGTAATCCAAATAGGGGGAGACCACTCTGTTTTAGCTATTCCTTAACATTAGTGGGCATCCATTCCAGTGTTCACTCATACATATGTGCTTTTTTTAGCTCTATTTGAAGGAAACATCACTGTCAAATAGTGTCTTTTTTCTTATTCAAGATCCTTTTAGAACTTTACAGAGCTCCTTGAGAAACTTTACTATACAGTGCATTTCTTGAATAAAAAGGAATTGCCACGGCAGTAGAGTCAGACTAAGATTGGAAATTGGGGTTTGCCAATTTCTGCCTATGTAATCCAACAATACAGGATAAATCCTACAGTATGGTGTAAACGGTACAATGTAAGATAAGAAAATTTTGTTAAGGCCTAATCATGGTCACAATTAAAACATGTTGTGCAGAAGCATCCTAAATAATTCTGGCTGCAAAGAATTAGTCCTTAGTGACATTTGATTCATTTACTCACTTGGTTTATAAAATGAGGATGATAAATGGAAGTCGAGAAGAAAGTATGTGAAAAATACACTGGCATCATAAAGATATCCATCTTAAATTCAGAGTAATATTCTACAGAATAGGAACTCTTAAGCTTCATATGGCCACTTTATCTAAAGACCAGAATCAGTATCAAGATGCCATGTTTTCCTTAGGTGTTAGATACACTGTATACACTAACCACACCTGGAACTAACTACTACTTTTATTGGGAACTCTGAGCTTGGGTAGTCAGCCTGCTGTCATAAACTGATTTTTCGTACACTCAACTACAGACAGAATAGGCGTACGTCAAGTTATTAACTAATCAAAGTTTTCTCAATCCCCTACCACATCCCCATTTGTTCTTTCCCCTCTGCCTACCCTGAGCTGCTCAACACTCCACCCTATAGACACTTTCTACTCTGCCAAAATACGTCTACTCACAGAAGATACTGTCTTCACTCAACATTTTATACCCCACCTGAGGACTCTCCAATGGTGAGACAGAAGTTCCTAAGATCCCGCTCCATACAGATAGAATTGAAATATTAAATAATGCCTGGGCTTTCAGTACTGTGTTAGTTTTCTATTGCACAAACTTAAAGGTTTAAGATAATATTCATTTCCTATCTCATAGATTCTGTAGGTCAGAAGTCCAAGCATGAGTCTTCTGCTCAGGTCTCACCAGTCTGAATTTAAGGTATTGACCAAAGCTGTAATTCCATCTGAGGCTTGGGGTCCTCTTCCAAGCTCGTTTGGATTGTTAGCAGAATTCAGTTCTTTATATTTGTAGGAGGTTATGGTACTCGTTTCCTTGCTGGCTGTTGGCAGGGGACCACTCATAGCTCCTAGTGGCTACCCATAGTTCTTTGCCATGTGGCCCTTGTAGGCAGTTCACAATATGGCTGCTTACTTTTTTCCAGGGAAGCATGAAAGTTTTTCTCATACCTTTCATTTCTTCCTTCCAAAATTGGCCTGGTCCCTTCAGAGGGCTCACCTGATTAGATTAAGGCACCCTCTTCCCCCACCTGATAATCTCCTTTTTGGTTTTTACTCAAGCTCAACTGTTTTGAGATCTTTAATTGCATCTGCAGAATCCTTTCACCACTGTCATATATTATAACCCAGTTACAGAGTGAAAGCCGTTATATTCACAGCCCCATCCATGCTCACTGAAATGAAATTATACAGGGTGTATATATCAGGAGGTGAGAATCTTGGGAGCCATCTTAAACTTCTGTCTACAACAGATAGCTTCCTGCACTAGTATTCTAGACTTCCATTCTACAGACTCAAAAGTTTTAGACCTGAGGTTCTTAAAGTCACTTCTTACTGAACCAGCAAGTGTCACAGGCTGCCAAATGAACTGAACCTCCACGATTTGTAGGATGTACTGTTCTTCCCATTCTCAAAGGAGGAAGAAGGTCATGAATGAGGACAGGAGAGAATAATCATCATTTACATCTGTTGTCTTTTAGATAAGTCAGGATAAACTCTCCATTTAAAATATATATAAGGATGTAGAGACCTTTTAAAACATCAGCATTGACCACATATAGTATGACACGATCATGGAGTTAACCAGATAATTATCAAAATGAATAAGTATCTTAAAAGTGTAAAAACACTCAAATAGCTTATGGAGAATAAATTTCAAAGAAAATAACTGACAAAATTGAGAAATGAATTCGATCAAGGTGCAAGTTTTTTATACTGTTCTTAACGATAGCTTTTTCTAAAAGTTCATTGTATCCCAACTGGTTTTAGGATGCCCAGAATAAAAAGTGCTCTGAACATCTGGTTCTTTCAGAGTCCATGATGTGTATAATTTATGGCAAACAATTCATATCCAGTTCAGAAGTGTGTGCCCTCGTTTTGCTCCAAGAATATCCCTGCACCAAAAATACACAGAAATAATTTGTCATTGGAATGTACAACATCCTCATGACTTGGGATTCTCTTTCCAACAGCTAATCAACAACAGGTTTCTAGAATTAAATTTATTGCTCACAAAAAAGGAAATAATCTTTCTATAGTTAATGGGAACTGATCAGTAAATATCAAACAACAAATGAAAATGTTCTAAAGAGCTAAAGTAATTTGGGAGTGAATAATTTAGTTAATTTTCAATAATTTGGTTTACTGATTTCTTGGTTGAGAAATAATATTCCATGAGAGGTCCATTGAGAGAGAGAAGGGTGGAAGTTAAGACTGTGTAAGAGCATGTCTCTGCCTGGTGCATAAATGGGGCCATGGACTTTCCATTTGAATTTGGAGTGCTTGCAATCTAGGTATAATTGTAGAATCCTCTATTCTGCATTCATTTAGTCTTAAAGGTTTCTTTTATTTAATGAGAGAAACCCTTCTTCTCTACTAAAACCACGTTTCTGAACCAGTGGGGAAGGATGAGGGCCATAGTTAAGTTCTTTGAAGAAAATGATAAAAACCAAATTCCTTATGTGTTTCATTGACTTCTACTCACTCACCAGACTCAAAGAGAAAATTATTTGTAGAAGGCTGAGAAAAACTTGTTTTCTTCCTTTTCAAACATATTTTGGAATTATTCTTAAGTAGTGCTTTTTGAAATGTATTTCATAATTGGACCTATCATATTAATTAATTAGCAAAGCTGCTTTGAAGACAAAGCTCTAAATATGCCCACTTAATAAAATATAATATACAACAGCTGAACTTATAAAACAATTATGCCACCAAGCATACAAAGAATAGATTCCCCTAATCTACTTTACTGCTTAGTTATAGATAAATATTTAATAGAAATGTTGGGTGGGGGCCATGAAAAGAGAAATTAAAACTAGTGTGTTAGAAGTCACTGTCAATTGAAGATAAATCAGACAATATACAATAAGAAATTATAGTGTAGAATAAGAAAAAAAGATTCAATGTAAAATTTCCAATTTATATATATATGTTTTCTAGGGTAATAATAAACAGCTCTTTCACTAGAGCTCTTTTGCAATCAATCAAAAAAAAGTATCTAAACTGCAATTTAAGTCAACTAACATCTTCTAGCAATAAGAATACTTACATATTAGATTGATACATCTCAAGGATAAACAAATTATAATGACTCTAAACTAAAGTACTTTGCAAATATTTACTTTCTTCAATATTTCTGATCATTCCTAAAACTTACCTCACAATTGGACAATCCAAATGCACATTTCACTGAGAAAATAGAGATTATTGGCTCTGTTCTCCACATTCTTACTACCAGCACCGCCCCCTGCCCAATTATTTGCCTTTGAGACTGACACACTCATCTTTGACCCCTCCCACTTCCTGAAAGGAAATCCCTCTATTCATATAGTACATAACATTCCATCTTGCCTCTTCCTGGATATACTTCATTAATTATCTGCCCTTCTTGCTTTTTAAGTGGAAGTACATATTAAAATGGCTATCCAGGACAGCACTTTTCTGCAAGCATTATAGCATTTGTAATATTTCAGACATCCAAGCAAAAACAAACAACAACAACAACAAAAAAAAAACCAAAAAAGTAGAAAAGCCATTAAAAAGATACTGGCTCTGATGACTCCTGGATAGGAGTGGAGCGTCTGAAAGACAGAGAAATACACTCCCAGCATACTTCTGTCTTATGCAGATCCTGGACAAGGGGTTTTACCTTTGTCCATCTTGAGATCTCTTTCTAGCAACCTGAGAGGCACTGAGAGTGAAAACATACAGAGAATCAGAACACTTCAAAGCAAACGCATCCAAGCAGGTGTTGACAACACTGCCAGGTCCAACATTTCCAGCCTTTTCCAATTGGCCCACCGGTCTCTATCGACAAAATAGGTTGGCCTGAACAAATAGATGAGGCTAGGATCAAAACCTCTACTCCAGTGGAAAGTTTTAGTCTATTTTATACAACAAAAAATGGTAAATTTTTCCAGTGAGGATCAGAGCTTAACCTGCTGGGTTGAAACCAACTCTTCTCTGTGTGAAAATCACTAAAAATGGTGTAAAGTGTGAATCTCAAAATAAATGACTGCCCAGTGGGCCCATTCTGAAAGAGTTTTTCCTCCCTGGATGTTTGAAGTACTTCACCAAGCCAATAAGCATGTTAAAAATGTGTTGGGTCACTTTCTCATTGAAAGCTAATGTCAAGCCAAGGACATGACAACCAAAGGCATTAACTCCTAGCTAATCTACCCAAGAAAGGACCCATCTCAACCCCAGCAAAAAGTAACCTTAAAAGTCAACAACACTAACAGACAATATGTCTTAGAAAAACATGCTTAATTAAAACCTTTTTCTTGCCTTTAATGAAGCAAAGCATATGAAATTTCAGACAACTTTAAGTTTCCGTGGCTATGCCAAACACACCCTTCCCCCAACTCAGCCAGTTCAGGAAGTCTCAATTGGCTATTATTAACATTGAAAATGACACGTCTAATGGCTTGCACACAAATGGACCCTGAACATTCTCCCCAAATCAACTTGTACTCCCTTCTTTCCTTACCCCACCCGCATACAACAACTATTACCTTTTAGTCTCCTAAACATACCAAGTCCATTTCCACCCTATGGCCTTTCCTCATGCTATTTTGACCTAAAACATTCCTGCCTTTCTCCTCAGACTAACATATAACATCCTTCAGATATTGGGTGACCTTCTTTCCTCAAAGTGGACAGAGAAATCTGCTAAATCTTGCCAAGTTTCCTATGCTCTTTTAAAACCTTATACCAGTTTCTGTTTCACTTAGTTCTTTTTCTGGTGTTTCGTAGTGTTCCCTTGCTTAGAGAGGAAAGTATTCCTTTGCCTCCTCATTATGCCTCTTTCTCTGTGCGATTTTCTTTGTACTAGGTGAGTCAGCTATGTCTCCTGATCTTGGAGAAGTGGCCTTATCTATGAGATGCCTTATGAGGCCCAGCAGTGTGCTTTCCTCTTGTCACCAGACCATAAGAACCAGGAGTGACCCCTTTGTGGGCTACTTGTATTCTTCTGCTGTGGCAGGGTTGCTCCCACTGCAGGTACCCAGGGAGTCTGATCTTTCCTTCCCTGGCCAGCTGTTTGTAAATCCTGTTTGGAGAGGCCTTAGCACTGTTGGCTACAAAGTCTATTAGCACACTCTTATTGCAATTGTCCTCTTAATTGGGTTGGTACCCAGTGTAGCTTGTTGCTAGGCTCAGGGGCTACAGTTGTGATAGGGCTGAGGCCAACAAGGCTGATGTCAGTTCTCTTAGGAGTGCAGCTGAGTGGGGCTAGCCCTTGGCATGGAGGCACTCAGTTGTTTCAGGCTTTGGAAGATGGGGCTGATCCTTTTTATGGCTGTTTGTGAAGCACAAGTCTTCTGCCCCTGATAAGCCTCACCCCTCTCTGGACCACATACACTGTCAACACAGTCCTGGTCCGTGCACACTTCTCAACCCCCTGGAGTGTACCCCACTGCCACACTGCAGAGGCCCCCACCTCTGCCCCAATGCCCCCCACAGTTCACCTGGTCCTCACACAAGCCCTGCCCCACAGAGGCAGACACCCTTGCCTGCCTGTAAAGGATCAAGGCACTCAGTCAATGCAGGCTAAAAGTATCTAAGAACACATGTCAAACTTAGATAAGAGTGGTAATGGGTCAGGGAGAGCCTTTGGAGCCAGGATTGCCCCTTGGGAATAACCAGAGGGGTCAAATATAATCAGCTAAGGGAAACAGAAGCAGGTGGTTATCACCGGCCGTATGGAAAAGACGTCCCAAGTCAGGAAGGCCACAAACCAAACAATAGCAGCTAAATCAAGTCAGGGTAGAAAATCTCTACTCTCTGGTTCTTTGTTGTGGGTATTCACAGACCTGGGCCCTTGTCACATGTTGATCATGGCTAGAAAGGACACAGAAGTCTGCTTTCCAGAAAACTTCTAAGTTAAAAATTGTTTTTCGGGTTAACATTAGATTATTTTTGGTTGATTGTTTGGTTGACTGACTTACTAACGACAGGGTCAAAAATTTCTTCTCCATGTCTGGTTTTATCCTGGCGGACCAGCCATAGCTCTAAAACCAAACCTTCCATGACTGCTCCCCACTCTCACCAAGCTAACTTAGTGGCCCCCTGTGATCTCATAGAACATTACACATCCCTCTATCATGATATTTCCCATACTGGGTTGAAATTGTCTGTTTACAGGTCAGTCTCGCGCGCAAAACGGAAGCTATCCTGAGATATGACCTTGTTTTCTTCTTGGTATCACCAGTGACGTAACCCATAAGCCACTCAGTTTTGTTGTTGTTTTTGTTGGTTATGACTTTCTAAAATTACATTCCTTTTTAAAAACTGCTATTAATTTCCTATAAATCAGTAAGCTGGTGAGGTTAGTTTCAGATGGCACAAAAACATTTAGCTACGTTTTCATTCACACTGAGTCCCTGCAAGAGTGTAATTTCACATTCAGGACTGGGAGTCTGTGTGTGGTTTATGTCCAGGGTGACAGATTTGACTGTGGAAGGGAAGAAGAAAGAGTATGATATCTTGCAAGTAATATTCTATGTTAACTTTTTTTTATGGATAAGGAAACAAAAAGCTGAGTGGAAGCCACATCTGAGCAAAGGACTTTTAATAAGAATAACAACTACTTTGGGTTACTTGGATCTAATATTAGCACTAAAAGGATGCTGGGCCAATACCTTTGGGAAAATAAGTGATTAAAATTTTTATCCCAAGAGGAATATGCACTCAATATTTAGGCCTAACATCCATTTTGAGTTAATTTTTGTGAAGGGTATAAGGTTGTGTCTGGATTCTTTCTTTTTCTTTTTTGCAGGTCGATGTCCAGTTGTTCCTACACCATTTTTTGAAAAAACTGTTGTTGCTCCATTGTATTGCCTTTGCTTCATCATGAAAGATAAATGACTATATTTATGTGGATCTATCTCTGGTCTCTCTAAAGTGCAGCTGATCTTGGGTATGGTGGTAACTTTTTAGATACAACACCAAAGGCATGATCCATGAAAGAATTGATAAGCTGAATTTCATTAAAATTAAAAACTTCTGCTCTGTGAAAGACAATGTCAAGAGAATGAGAAGACAAGCCACAGACTGGGAGAAAATACTTGCAAAAGCCACATCTGATAAAGAATTGTTATCCAAAATATATAAAGAACTCTTAAAACTCAACAATGAGAAGACAAACAATCTGATTAAAAAATGGGCCAAAGACTTTAACAAACACTTCACCAAAGAAGATATATGGATGGCAAATAAACATATAGAAAGATGCTCCACATCAAATGTCATCAGGGAAATGCAACTTAAAACAATGAGATGCCACTACACACCTATTAGAATGGCCAAAATCCAGAACTCTGAATATACCAAATGCTGTCAAGGATGTGGAATGACAGAAACTCATCCACTGCTAGTGGGAATGCAAAATGGTACAGCCACTGTGGAAGACAGTTTGATGGTTTCCTACAAAACCAAACACACTTTTACCACAGGACCCAGTAATCACACTTCTTGGTATTTACCAAGACTTGGAAGCAACCAAGATGTCCTTCAGTAGGTGAATGGATAAATAAACTGTGGTACATCCAGATGACAGAATATTATATAGCATTAAAAAGAAATGAGCTGTCAAGCCACGAACAGACATAGAGGAAACTTAACTGCATATTGCTAAGTGAAAGAAGTCAATTTGATAAGGCTACATACTGTATGGCTCCAACTATATGACATTCTATAATAGGCAAAACTATGGAGACAGTAAAAAGATCAGTAGTTACCAGGCGTTTGGTTGGGGAGGGAGAAGCTGGGGGTGGACAGGGATGACTAGGCAAAGCCCAAAGGATTTTTAAGGCAGTGACAATACTCAGTATGATACTATAACAGTGGATACATATCATTGCACTTTTGTCCAAATCTATAAGATGTACAACACCAAGAGTGAACCCTAAGGTAAACCATGGACTATGGGTAATTATGATGTGTCAATTGTAACAAATGTACCACTCCGGTAGGGAATGTTGATAAGGCCCCTGTAAATGTCAGGGGCAGAAGGTATATGGGAATTCTCTGTACTTCTTGCTCAATTTTGCTGTGAAACTAAAACTGTTCTTAAATATCAATTCTTTATTTTTTAAAAAACCTCAATAATAAAAGAAAAATAAGTCATTTAAAAAAATAAAAGGGGAATATGCATTTGGTAATTTGGCTCAGCCAATGGCACCATACACTAATATTGTTCATCCAGCAAAATCTGCTCAGATCCCACGAAAAAGGGCCAGGCCTCTGCCATAGTCTTCTTCCATTAATGGACACATTTATGCGTATTTTATCTGGAATGTGCATAGCTCGTAAGCCAATAACATCAATAATAACTGACAGAAGATAGAAAACAGAATATCTTCCTTAAGCTTTAAACTTTCACTGTCACTAGAAAAATACTGTAGACACTTTCAGGCCCTAGGGAGACACTAGCATATATTGACTTAAATAATCCACAGCAATATCACAACATAGAAAGTATTACCCCTTTTAACAGATAAGGAAACCAAGGATCAGAGTAGCTAAAGAACATGCCTAAGATCACACAGCCAGGAAGTGATGGAGCTGAGATTTGAACTTAGGTCTTTATGACTCCGAATTTCTGTATGGTCAGGCTGGTCACAATTCAGAGCTTTCTATTTGGCCTAGAGGACAATAAAGTTAAATGAGAAGATACTGAGTAGCTGAAACAGTGGGCAAAGGACAATGCAGAGTCTACACAGACTGCAGACTTGAGCATCAGGAAAAGGAGGTGTCATTGGTATACCAATTGGAAGAGACTGCAATCTCAACATTTTAAGATTTTGCCCTTTTGGAACACAATTTGGCAATATATCTCAAGAGCCATCAAAAGTTCATATCTTTTAACTCACTCATCACACTTCTGGAAGTCTATCCTAACAATACAATCCAAAATATGGAAAAGCTATATGCATAAACATGTTCATCCCATTGATTTTTATAACACAATATGAGAGAAAGAGAGAGAGAAGAAGGAAGAGGAAGAGAGAAAGAGAAAGAAAAGGAAAGAAGGACAAAATTTATTTATATTGCATCTTATTCCATCAGAGAAGTGAAATGGCAAATGCATTTTTTTTTTTTTAAAAGATTTTATTTTTTCCTTTTTCTCCCCAAAGCCCCCCCCGGTACATAGTTGTATATTCTTCGTTGTGGGTCCTTCTAGTTGTGGTATGTGGGATGCCGCCTCAGCGTGGTTTGATGAGCAGTGTCATGTCCGCGCCCAGGATTCGAACCAACGAAACACTGGGCCGCCTGCAGCGGAGCGCGCGAACTTAACCACTCGGCCACGGGGCCAGCCCCCGCAAATGCATTTTTGAAAGTCTCTCAAGGTAACTGTATACAAGATCAAACAAGACTACAAAACTAATTAATATACAAATATATACAATATATACAAAAATAGTTAACCTTCTTATTGAATAATTGCAATTATAAAAGTTGTATATAGTAAAATATTCAGTTTACAGCCCTACCAAAAGATAAAGTATCTAAGAATTAGATGAACACAGGATATGCAAGACTGTTAAGGAGAAAATTGCAAAGTATAAGAAAAGTACGTAAAACAAAATCCCTAAGACAGACGGGATTCAATACCTTTAAAATGCTAATTCTTCCCAAATTATCCATAAAGTCAATGCAAGTTCAACCCAAATCTCAGCAATATTTTTTCAAGAAACTTCAACTTCCACTAAGATTATTCTCCAGAAAACATGCTTGCAAGTTTTTATAAGATGTTCATTATAACAGTGTTTATAACTGCAACAATTGATAGATTATAAGAAGCGAAAAATAAATATTGTGATCTCTAGGGTTAGCCCTAAAACAATAATAAAGGGTAACTCATAAGTTAATTGGGGGTATGGAAAAATAAAACAATCAATGAAAAATTTTTAAATTGAGTTTAAAATTGAATAATAAAGGAATAATCAATGACATAACTGATACTAAAAATATTTAATAGTAATACAAAAGAACTGATAAGACAAAAACTAAGATAACGCTTTTACATTTATTGGATTTAGCTAAGTCTAGACAAACCAAATACTCCAATTAAAAGATATTGTCAGACTGGATAAACAGCCAAAAACAACTATATGTTGCTTCCAAGAGACACATCTTAAAGATAAGAATAACAAAGAAAAAGTCTGAATGTAAAACTGCTTAATGAAAACACAACAGAAAGAATGCCAATGGAGTGATACAAACACCAGACAAGGTAGACTTACAAACTTTACTTGACATTGAAAGAGATTTTCATAATTACAAAATTTTAATATAAAAAGTATCAACCCAAAAGGAAAACATAACAATTCTGATTATAGTTGGAGATTTCTCTCACAGCATGTGTTTTTAAGCCCCTTCACCTATTTTGCTCACGCTCCACCCCATCCCCACTCCCCCTCTGGCAATAAACAGTCTATTCTCTGTATCCATGAGCTTGGTTTTCTGCTTTTTGTTTTTTTGAATTCCACTTATTAGTGAGTTCATACAGTATTTGTCTTTCTCTGAATTATTACACTTAACATAAAGCCCTAAGTTTCATCCATGCTTTGCAAATGGAGATTTCCTTCTTTTTATGGCTGAATAATATTTACAATTTCTTTAACAGTTCATCTATGGATGGACACCTAGTCTGCTTCCCTAGCTCAGCTATTGTGAATAATGCTGCAATGAACATGGAGGTACATATATCTTTTTGAGTTAGAGTTTTTGTTTTCTTTGGATAAATACTCAGAAGTGGAATTGCTAGATCATATGGTAGTTCTATTTTTAATTTTTTGAGGAAACTCCATACTGTTTTCTATAGTGGCTGCAACAATTTACATTCCCACCAATAGTGCACATTTTTAAGATAAATAAAATCAGTGGTTTGTAGAAGACTGTTAGAACATAACTAGCAAATTTGACCTAATTGAAGTCTATAGAATTCTATGCAAACTACTGTGGAATACAGATTGCTTTAAAGCACGCATGGAATATTTAATAAAATAATCATATGCTGGGCCATAAAGCAAGTCTCAGCAAATTTCAAAGCATAAAATTATCTTGAGCATGTTCTCTGATGATTAAGCTACAAATCAGTAACAGAAAGATAACTAGAAAATTCTAAAGTATTTACAAATTGACCATTACACTCCTAAATAACCAATGAATCAAAAAATAAATGACCATAAAAGTTATAAAACATTTTGAACCAAATGATGGTGAAAATAAGACATCAAAATTTGTGGGATTAAAGTAAAGTTCTGCTTAGAGGAAAAGATATAGAAGAAATGCATATATCAGAAAAGAGGAAGGACTGAAAATCAATTAACTGAAGAGGCTAGAAAATGAAACAAATTATACCCAAGCAAAACAGAAGGGAGGAAATAATAAATCACAGAAATTAATTAAATTAAAAACAAACATAACACTTAGGGGATGGCCCCATGGTGTAACGTTTAAGTTTGGCACCTTCTGCTTTGGTGGCCCAGGTTTGTGGGTTCAGGTTCTGAGTGCCAGCTTACATCACTCATCAGCCATGCTGTCCTGGCAACCCACAAATAAAATTGAGGAAGACTGGCACAGATGTTAGCTCAGGGCAAATCTTCCTCAGCAAAAAAAAATGTTTCAAAAAACCCTATAACACTAGAAAAATTTGACACAGTTAAAAGTTGGTTGTTTATAAATGCTGATAAAAATTGATAGACCCCTAGCAGGACTAATTTTTAAAAAAAGAGAGAGACAACATAAATTACTACCGTGAGAAATAAAAAGGGGAACATCACTACAGATCCTACAGAGATATTATAAAGATAATAGAAGAATATAATAAATAACGTTATACCAAAGTCAGAAAATTTAGATAAAATAGACAACCCCTAGGGAAATACTAATCACCAAAACAGAGATAAGAAAAAAATAGAAACTCTGAGAAAATTTATCTATTAAATAATTTGAACTCATAATAAAGATTTTTCCATCAAGAAACTCCAGGTAAGAGGACTTCATGTGAATTCCTCAAAATATATATTGTACTAGATTGAACAGCGTCCCCTCAAAATTCATGTCTACCCAGAACCTCAGAATGTAACCTTATTTGGAAATAGTGTCGTTGTGGATGGAATTAGTTAAGATGAGATCACAGGATTGGGTGGATTCAGGTGGGCCCTAAACTAAATATGACCGGTGTCTTTACAAGAGGAAGAGAGGGGATCCAGACACAGAGAGATTATCATGTGACAACAGAGGCAGAGGCTGGAGTGATTTGTCTACACAGCAAGGAATGCCAAATATGGCCAGCAGCCACCAAACGGTGAGAAAGGACAAGGAAGGACCGTCTCCTAGAAGCTTCAGAGAGAGCATAGCCTTGCTGCCACCTCGATTGACTTCCAGCCTCCAGAACTGGGAGAGAATAGATTTCTGTGGCTTTAAGCCACCTACTTTGTGGTAATTTGTCATGGCAGCCCTAGAAAACTACCATATTTATAGACTAAATATTAATGATTTAATTCAAGCTCTTTCAAAGTACAGAGAAAGGGAACTCTTTACAATTTGCTGTACCAGAATATCATAAACGCGATACCAAAACTAACAAAGATGCTATAAGCAAAGAAAGTTAAAAGTCAGTATCACTCATAAACACAGAAACAAAAGTCCTAAACCAAATACTAGAAAATTGAATCAGGGAGCAGCAATCAGTTTCAATATTTGTTATCACATTAACAGAATAAAGGAGGCAAAAAATGATCTTTTGAAACAATGTATAAGAGACCTTTGACAAAACTATACAGGCATTCATGAAAAAAGCTTTACCAAGCTAAAAGTAGAAAGGAATTTTCTTAGTTTGATAAGAAGGAATAGGAATAGTAACAACAAAGAGGAAAGAAAGGAAGGAAGGAAGTCTTATAGCAAGTATTATATTTCATGTTGAAATATTGAAAGCTTTCTCTCTGAAATCAGAAATGAGACAATGACAACTGTTTTTGCAACTGCCGATAAACACTATGTTGAAGGTTCTGACCAGGACAACAAGGCGAAAAAGAAAGAAAGAAAAAGCAAAAAGATTTAAATGTAAAAAAAGTCATATTTGCAGATAGCATGATTATATTTATAGGAAATCCAAAATAATCTATAGATGAGTATTGGAATTTAAAATTAATAACTAAATTTAAAAACTGTTGCTGAATTGAAGGGCAAAATTAAAAAATCATTGTATTTCTATGAACTAGCAAGAATGAGAAAATAAAATTTATGAAATGATAATATTTACATAATGGAAAAATTATAAAATATTGTGATGGTTAATTTTTTGTATCAATTTGACTGGCCATGGAGTGCCCAGATTTTGGGGCGTGTCTGTGAAGATGTCTCTGGATAAGATTAGCATTTGAATTGGTGGGCTCAATAAAGTAGATTGCCTTCCATAATGTGGGTGGGCATCATCCAATTGTTGAGGGCCTGAATAGAAGAAAAGGCAGAGGAAGGAGGAATTTGCCCCTTCTCTCTTCTGCCTCACTTCTTGAACTAGGACATCTCATTTCATCTTCTCCTGCCCTTGGACTGTGATTTGTACCATCAGCTCCCCTGAATCTCAAGGCCTTTGAACTTGAACTTCTTTACTTTGGACTTCAATTATACCACTGGCTTTCTTGGGTCTCCAGCTTGAAGATGCCAGATGGTAAAACTTACCAGCCTTCATAATTGTGGGAACCAATTCCTCATAATAAATGAATAAATCGTATATATAGGAATCCTGAATAACACAAATATCCTAGGAATAAATCTAATGAAACAGAATTATAAAATATTATTAAGGCTCTCATCCTGCTTAGGATGTAGAAACTATCTAGAGAAATTCACTTGGACCTTAGAGTACCTGTGGGGTTTCTCTTACTTCAAGAGTCAATTTATTAGGTCTGAGTTGCTCAAACTTGCGTATTCCCATGAAGAGTCTGTTTTCATGACTGGCCTTTGGCTGGCTTCCAAGAATTGAAATCTTGGAATGTTCTAATGAAAAGTGTTTTGCACACTCAGGACTTTGAATCACTTTGTCTAGATTGTTTATGCAAACCATGGGATTTGTGGTAAACACCTGCTTTCCTTCTGGGGGCCTGGAGCTTCAGTGACTGCAATTGGTCATAAAGACACTATAGGCCTATGTGAGTGACCACTGATAAAAGCCCTGGGCTCCAAGGCTCAGCCTCCCAGGTAGACAACATTTTACATGTGTTGTCACTTTTAGTGGCTGGAGGAATTAAGTACATCCTGTGCAACTCCTCTGAGAGAGGACTCTTTGACACTCACATCTGGTTTCTTCCAAACTTCACCCCATGTGCCTTTTCCCTTTGCTGATTTTTCTTTGCATGATTTTGCTGTAAAAAACTGTAACTAGAAGTTGTAACCAGAGTCTTGTAAGTCACCAAAACTTGGATGGCCTTTGGGATCTCTGATGCAGACCCAAACAATGAGAATAAGCTATATAACCTATAAAAATCAATTTTTAAAAAACTCATAATAAAGGTAGGGTCACAAAAAAACCTAATCACTTAAAATGCAAGAAACATCAAGTCCTTTTTAGGAAGGAATAAATTGATAGCTGCTTTTATCTTTGGCAGAACAGCGGAAGGAAGAGAAAGCTACCATAGGCCTGGTAAAAAAAAAGAAAAAAAACAGCCAAAGTTTTAACACATTTTTAAAAGAGAAGTATGGATTGGTATCATGGTTTAGTTTGCACTCACCTGTCAACTTTTGTCCACTGTTCTTCGTCAACTGCTGATGAGAACATTTGGAAGCAGAGCTTGAGCACTGAGACAGACCCTCCCTGAGTCACAGGCCTAATGGGCTCACTGACACGTGAGGGCAGGAGAGGAGAAGTGAAAGACACCAGACAGGTACTCCAGGCCTTACACTGAGCACCAAACAACAACAGTTAATGACTAGGGGAAAGCAGGAGAGATGAGACACACCTTCCAGGCAATCAGAGCCAAAGTCCTGATGAAAGAAAGGTTCTGATAACATACTCAATTAATTTGAAACCTGTGATGAACTGAATCTAACTAAAACAAAAAATTTAGCAACACCTAGACCCAGTTTGACTATAAACTAAATTGACTTAACAGCATACAACAGACTCAAAGAAGAAGAGGCATGCTCTTTTCTGGGTGTGTACTAGTTCCCAGGGCTGCTGTAACAAATTAACTCAAACTGGGTGTCTTAAACAACAGAAGTTTATTCTCTCCCAATTCTGACGGCTAGAGGTCTGAAATCAAGGTGTTGGCAGGGCCATACTTCTTCTGAAGGCACTAAAGAAGAATTTTTTTCTTTCCTCTTTTGCTTTTCAGTGGTTGCTGACAATCCTTAGCATTCCTTATTTTGTGGTAGTGTAACTTTGATCTCTGCTTCTGTCTTCACACGACCTTCTTCCCTGAGAGTGTCTGTTTCTGAATCTCTCTCTCGTTATAAAGACACTAGTCCTTGAAATTAAGGCCCGCCCTAACCCAGTAAGACATTGTCTTAACTTGATTTCATCTTCAAAGATCCTATCTCCAAATCAGATTACATTCATAGGTAACAGAAATTAAGACTTCAACATGTCTTTTTCAGGGACACAATTCAACTGACAACAGTGTAGATATCATTCGCTTAAGTCTCTGACGTTTTTTTACTTGCAATGTTTTGCATTCACTAAAAAATTATGAGACGTGAAGAAACAAGGAAATTTTGCCAGACATCAAGAGAAAAAAATAATCAATAGAACCAGACCTAGAATGACCCACATGCTGGGATTATCAGATAGAGACTTTGAAATAACTATGACTATGTTATAGAATCTAGTTGAAAATGTGGACAAGATGCACAAACAAGTAAGTAATTTCAACAGAAACATGAAAACTATAAAAAAAAAAAAAAGCCAAAAGGGAATTCTGAGATGAAGAATTACTTTTATGGACTTACATGCAGAGTGGAACAGCACAGGGAGAAAAACCAGTGAACTTGAATATAATTCAGTAGAAATTATTTAATCTGAAACACAAATGGGAAAAAGAGATTTAAAAAGTAAAAGCATATCAGAGATATGAAGAACAACATCTAATATATGTTATAAGAGGCCCAGAAAGAGGAAAAAGAAAAAGGATCAGGAGATATTTTCAAGAGATGATGTCTAACAATTTTCCAAAATTGATAAAAGAAATCAAATACACAGATCCAAGAAGTTCAGAAATTCCAAAAAGGGATAAATTTTATGAAAACCACAATTAGGTACATCAACCTGCTGAAAATCAAAGATAAAGAGAAAAACCTTAAAATCATTTGGAGGAAAAAGACACATTATGCACAAAACAATGATAAGAATGAAGACTGACTTATTAGAAACAATAGAATATAGAAGACAATGCTACATCTTTAAAATATTGAAATTAAAAAACCTACAAATATAAAATTCTATACTCAGCAAAAATATCTGTTAAAATGGATGTAAAATAAAGGCTTTTTCAAAGACAGAAAAGGTTGAAAGAATTACTCTCCAGTAGATCTGTACTAAACAAAATGCTAAAATTTTTTTAGGCTGAAAGGAAGTTTTAAAAGAAGGAACAAAGAACACTGGAAAAAGTTAAAATGTTCATAAATATATATGACTTTACATGTAAAAAGTATTATTATTGTGTTTATGTGTATATGTAAATATGTATTATATATACGCACATATATTTAAACTTCTTTAAAAGATTGTTTGGAAAATAAGAGAAATATGAAGTATAGCATATGTAAAATTAAAATGTATGGCAATAAGAGCACACAGATCAAGAAAACATTAATTGGAGTATACTGTTGTAAGGTTCTTACATTATTCATGAAGCAAGAAAATATTTGCTGAACACAGATTTTGAGAAATTAAAGATGTATTTGAGATCTCAAGTACTATACTGTCTAATATGGTAGGTGCTGCATGTACCTTGTTATTCAGCACTTGAAATGTGCCTAGTCAGAACTGAGATGTGCTATAAGTGTAAAATACAACCAGATTTCAAATTCTTGGTATAAAAAGCATGGAAAGTATCCATTAAAATTTTTATATTGGGGGCTGGCCTGGTGGCGCAGCAGTTAAGTGTGCACGTTCGGCTTCTCGGTGGTCCAGGGTTTGCAGGTTCAGATCCCAGATGCGGACATGGCACAGCTTGACAAAAACGCCATGCTGTGGTAGGCATCCCATGTATAAAGTAGAGGAAGATGGGCAAGGATGTTGGCTCAGGGCCAGTCTTCCTCAGCAAAAGGAGGAGGATTGGCAGTAGTTAGCTCAGGGCTGATCTTCCTCAACAACAACAAAAAACTTTATATTGATTATATTTGAAATGATAATATTTGGGATATATTGAGTTTAATAAAATATCTTAGTAAGCTTAATTCCACTTGTTATTTTTACTCTTTTAATGTGGCTACTAGAATATTTAAAATTGTACATGACCCACATTTATGATTCATATTATATTTCTGTTGGATAGTACAACTCTGAACAATCACTAAACATAGAAAAGATTAAATTAAAAGTCAATAGAAGAGGGGTTGGCCCAGTGGTGCAGCGGTTAAGCCCACACATTCCGCTTTGATGGCCTGGGGTTTCCCAGTTTGGATCTCAGGTGTGGACCTATACACTGCTTGTCAAGCCATGCTGTGGCAGGTGTCCCACATATAAAGTAAGATGGGCATGGATGTTAGCTCAGGGCCAATCTTCCTCAAAAGAAAAAAAAGTCAACAGAAGAGATACAATGGAAATCTAAAAATATTTGATTTAATGATAAAAGGCAAGAAAGAAAGAGTAGAGGAAAAAAGAGCTCATAGGACAGATAAAAATTAACACCAAGATGGTAGACTTCAACATAAGTGAGTTAAAAATTACATTAAATATAAATGGACTAAAACTCTGATTTAAAAGCACAGGTTGTTGGGGCCAGCCTGGTTGCATAGTGGTTAAGTTCATGTGCTCCACTTTGGCAGCCTGGGGTTTGCGAGTTCAGATCCTGGGTGTGGACCTACACACCACTCATCAAGCCATGTTGTGGTGGTGTCCTGTATACAAAATAGAGGAAGATTGACACAGCTCAGGGCCAATCTTCCTCGCAACCCCCCCAAAAGGCATAGATGCTTATATTGGACAAAAGGCAAGACCTAGCCCAACTATATGTTGACTATAAGAAATAAGCTGAAGGACACTTTAATAAACAATGGAGTTAAAAAGCTATACCATTTAAGCATAAGGAAGCTGGTGTGGCTATATAAATATTTCACAGTAATAAAAATCACAGTTCACAAAGAAGATATACAATACTAAACACATATGTAACTAACAAAAAAGTGGCCAAATACATGAAGAAAAAATTGTCAAAAAGAATATAACAAATCCACAGCCAGAGCTGCTGACTTTAGGCCTCTGTCTTAGTATTAATTAAAAAAAAATTAGAAGATTTGAAGATGTGAACACTAACCACAGAAACTGACCTAGTTAACATTTCTGGATTACTATAAGTAGTAACTGCAGAAGACATATTCTTCTCAAGTGTACATGGACTATTCACCGAGATAGACCATATGCTGAGCCATAAAAGAAATCTCAATAAATTCTAAAGAATCAAAATCATAGAGAGTATGTTATCTCATCATGACAGTATTAAATCAGAAATCAATAACTATAAGATGTCTAGAAACCCCCCAAATATTTATAAATTAAACAAAAAAGTTATAAATAATGTAGGAGTCAAAGATGACACCACAATGACAACATTAAAATATATTTTGAACTAAATGATAATGAAAAAACAATACATCAAAATATGCAGGATGCAACCAAAGCAGTATGTGTAAGGAAACATACAACTTAAAGGTCTGTGTTAGAGGGCACAATCAATGATTTATGCTTCTACTGTAAGGAGTTATACAGAAAGAAGAGTAAATTGAACCCAAAAGAGTAAAAGAGAGAAAACAGTAACATAACAGCAGAGATTAATAAAATAAAAAACAACAAAGAGAAAATGAATAAAGTCAGAAGTTTGGGGGGTTTTTTTCCTTAAAGATTGGCACCTGAGTTAATATCTATTGCCAATCTTTTTTTTTCTTCTTCTTCTCCCCAAAGACCCCCAATACATAGTTGTATATTCTAGTCCTTCTGGTTGTGCTATGTGAGACGTCGCCTCAGTGTGGCTTGATGAGCAGTGTCATGTCCCTGCCCAGGATCCAAACCAGGAAAATCCTGAGCCACCAAAGCAGAGCCTGTGAACTTAACCATTTGGCCATGGGGCCAGCCCCAGAAGTTTTTTCTTTTTTGAAAAAGAATAATAAAACTGAAAACTCTCTAGCAAGATTGATTGAAAAATAGAGAAAATATAAATTCCAAATATCAAGAATTAAAGACAGAATATTGCTACTTATACTATGGAATTAAAAGAATAACAAGTAAATATTATGAACAATTTTATGCCAATAGATTCATCAACATACATTAAATGCATAAATTCTTTGCAAAAACTCACAAAAACTGGCACAACAAGAAATGAAGAATATTCTTATTCCTATATCCATTAAAGAAATTTAAATAGTAATAAAAAAATTCCCAGAAAGAAAATTCCTCTCCAAGATGGTTTTACTGGTGAATTCTATCAAACATTTGAGAAAGAAATATCAATTTTATATCCATTCTTTTCAAAAATGGAGGGGAACACAATATTCCCCAACTCATTCTATGAGGCCTGCCTGATGCTGATACTGAGACCACAAAAGGACATCAAGATAAGCTTATTAGGGTCTAGCATCCTTCATGAACATGGACTCAATAACAATTAGTGATATTAGCAAATAGAATATAGAAAAATACATAAACAGGATTACATGTCATGAACAAGTGAAGTTTTATCTCAAGAATGTAAGATTGGCTTAATGTATGAAACTCAAACATTCTAATTCACCAGAGCAACATATTACAGGAGAACAATTATATGATCATTCAAATAGGTATAGAAAAAATATTTGACAGAATTTGCCTCCTATCCATGATAAAAATACTCAAAAACTTGGAAGCAATTTCCTCAGCAATGATAAACAGCATCTAAGGAAGGCCTATTGCTAATAAGATACCTACCTTTGAAATACTGAACACATTCTCCTAAGATCAGAGTAATGCAAGGATGCTCATTCTGACCACTTCCAGTCAATGTCATAATGGAGGGCCTAGCTGCTGCAATTAGGCAAGAGAAAGAAAGAAAAAAGCATAAACAGTGGACAGAAAAGAGTAAAACTTCCTTTAATTTGTGTAAATATAGACAAATAGATAAATTGTACTGAATACAATATCTAGAAACAAATCCTAATTTAGGACAAAGTTGTCCCTGGAACACAGTGGGGAAAGACTAATTTCTTCAATAAATGATGCTAAATCAATTAGCTAACATATGAAAAAAATTAGCTTTGACCCCCTCCTCACACCATACACAAAAATTAACTTCACATGGAATCCCGATATAAATATTAAAGATGAAAGAATAGAGGTTTAGAAGGTAACATAGGAGAATATCATCATGACTTTGAGTTAGGCAAAGATTTCCTAAACAGCAGAAAAAGACGCCAACCATTAATGAAAGATTGATAAATTGGAATTCACTAAAAATACACAACTTCTGCTCATCAAAATAAGCCATTAATGAATGAGAAGTCCAGCCATAGTGGGAAAGAAACCAATAAAATGCTATACAACCAAAAAAAGACTAGTGTCCAAAATATGTAAAGAATTTCTACAAGTGAACAAGAAAAAAAGAATAACAGATAACTCAATTAAAACTAGAGAAAAAGACTTAGACAACGCAAAAGAGTGAATACTCAAATGACCAATAAACAATGACAAAAATCCCTGACAATGTCAAGTGTTGCAAAGACATGGAGCATGTGGAACTCTCATGCACTGTGGAATGTAAAAGTGGTTTCATCACTTCGGGAAACTGTTTGACAGTACCTTTAAAAGCTGAACATTCACAGAACTTATGATCTATCAATGCCATTGCCAGGTATATACCAACAGAAATAGAGACATACAAAGACATAGGCAAAGGCATTCCTGGCCAGTAACAGGAGTAGGAGGAAGTAAGAAAGATGCCTCGTGATCAAAATTTAAGGAGGCTCTCACTCTCAGGGTCATGAACATGCTGCTGTGATCCTGAGAGTGAACGCATCTTTAAATTTTGCACCACAGGCACCTCCGTTGCCTCACTGTAGTCCCAGCTCTGTTCCTAGCAGCACTATTCAAAACAGCCAAAACACCCGACTATCCATCAACTGTAGAATAGATAAGTAAACTGTGTTATATTTATAAAATTCACTATACAGCAGTGAAAAGAATGAACTAGCAATATGCGACAACATGTATCAATCTCACAAACATAATGCGGAAGCCTGTCACAAAATAGTACATGATTCTATTCATATAAAGTTCAAAAGGAGGCAAAACTAATCAATTTCGATGGTGATCAGGATAGTGATTTAGAGGGGACACGAATTATGAGGGTGCACAAAGGAGGCTTCCGGAGTCCCCGTAAAAGTCTGTATCTTGATCAGGGTGGCAGTTACATAGGTATGTTCACTTAGTAAATGTTGATTGAGATGGATGTAGTTATTTTATGTATATTATATGTCATTATACGTCACCCAGGATTTGCTCACTTTTCTAGGTGTGACAATTTAAAAGTTTACAAAAAAATAAAACCAATAAGCACTGGAAAATGAACATCAACTTCTGGATACTGATATGTTGAAGAAAGGGATGATGGGAACTGTAGTGGGAGAGGAGTACTAGCGGCCTTCCCCTGTTTCTGTAACATTTCATTTATTTTAAATTATACTGAAACAAATGTGGCAAATGGTAGAATCTGACAGAGGCAGGCAATGGGTACACAGTTTATAGTTTTATGCTGTACTTTTCTCTTTCAAATGTTTCATACTTTAAAAGAAAACAACAATGTGGGTTATCTGGAGCTGAGACCTGATCCACTGAGAGGACAGTTCAACCCACAGAATTATCAACACCTCTTGCAAAATGCTATAAAGCTCTGCCTTCCCCAATAGACTTCTCATTCTGCCTTCTGCTAAGGCAAAATAGGATTTTTGCAACAAGCCCTTCAACGTCGTTCAAGAAAATCATGCAAAATAAGGAGAGTTTAACTTTCCTTTAATACTATAGGTTTTGAAATTGAAGTTTCAGAAAGAACATGCGGCCCCTCTGTGTCCCCTTCAAAGTCTGATGTTCCTCGCAAAACAAATTACAAGTGTTTCTGTTCACCTCTCTCACTGATTCCAAGTCCTGAAAAGATAATAAAGAAAACTAACTTTACGCTCACGAGGCCTTCCTTCTATTTGACAGATTTTCAACTGCAGACACAAAGCTGGAAGAGTTTATTTTCACTCTTCCTTTCACCTTTTAAGCTCAGTTTTATAAGAAACTACCAGAAAGCCTGGGACTTTTCATTACTCTTCAGTTAGCCTTCTGTTCACCTCTATTTAAGAAATGGCTTCCTCTCTTATAATAGAGAGAAACTGGCTGGAAATACTCCACCCTCGCTGAGAGTGGAAGATCCTTCATAGCATAGGACAAACCAACTGAACAACTTTCAACAGATACAAACCAGCCCGAGGTTCTGCATCCAACCTGTAACAGGCTCTAGGAGAAAGCCCTCTGTAATCCTGTTCCTGATCTCCATTGATTCCAATTCTCTCCTAGCTCTAGGCACAGTTAAAATGGGGAGCAAAGGGAGGACATCAGAGATGGATACAAGAGGATGTGGTGGCAAATTGACCATATGGAAAGACTGAGGGAGGTACGATGTAGTGAAAATAGCAACGGGCTTCCAAGTCAGAAGCTCTGGATTAGAATTCTGTCTTGCAGGGCTGAGCAACCATAAATAAGTCATTTTAAACTCTGAGTCCCTTTCCTGTCTGCAAAATGAGCAAGGCAATGTCTCTCTCTTTAAAGAGTTCTATGTAGTTTGCATGCTGTGAAATGTTGAGAATATTAGGCATAAGGCAGTAAAAGAAAATGCCTATCATTGACTCACCAACTAGTCCAAAGCCTTGAATGCACTATCTAATTTATGTTTAAGTCAGGTTTCACTCTTTTCCCTACATGCTTATCAGTCATTATGTGTTGGTTGCATTTCTTCCACTTCTTTTCACATATTCTCAACAGGCCATTTAATATCTTCATAATATACCATAAAGTGTCAAAGTATTTGAGCTTTTGCACTTCTGGGCTTTTCTTTTCAGTTTTGTTATGTCTGAAATTCTAACTTTTGGCTGAAATGAATACATTGCATTCACAAGTGGATCACTAGATGATAGATATCTTTCGAAAGACAAGTTAACCAGATGTTACTGAGTCATGCTGTTCATTGGGATGGCATCAGAAAGGGTCAAGGTTTTGAACAGAAGTGATTATGAACCATAAGTAAGGAAATATTTCCTAGCCCTAAGGCTATGCCATAGCCTATGCCAGGCTGCATGCTTTGGAACCTCTTTGCAGTAAAATCAACAAACTTTATTAGTTTCTCCTTACAGGGCAACACAGCATTTGCAGTTGGCAGGTTGATATTTCCTGTTTCATCTAATTAGGAAGAACTTGCATTTTTGAAAAGACCTATTTGTGTTGAAAAGGAGGTGTTTGTTCTCTCCCATCTTGTATTTCTACTGACTTGCAGCTTGAGCTGTGTTTCTCCATGAGGTAGGAATGTTGGGGTTCCCATTCCTTTCTTCTCTTTTCACTCTTTACTCAATCCTTTGCAAGGGAGGAGCAGCCACTAATCTGATTTTTCAGAACATCACATTTCATTCATGGGCATGGTCACCACTTCGGCCATTTCATCTCTTCTGTCTGCCTGATGAAGCAGGTCCTAATCTATGAAGCTGGATGAATAACTCATTTCATGCCAACATTAAAGGCCTGGTTGTCTTCAGTTCAGCAGAGGAGAAAAGAGGATATTTGAATTCAGCCGCAGTCCTTTGCCTTGTCTCCAGTCCAGTTTTGCCAGACATCCTTGCACTTAGAGTTACAGGGACTTGTATTCCATTAGTCTAGAGATCTTGTATATGTTCTCATAAGATAGACCTCTAAAAGGGCATCTTTACAGCCTCAATTTAGTGTCATGAGTTTGAGGACGTGCCCTGTAATTCTGAGATAAAAAGGCAGACTCATGCAGCCTACACTGCTAGATCAACCCCACCTGGCACTGGGGAATGCTCTGGGTAATGCAACAATGGGATTTCATCAAACTCAGTTGTCCTCTGGAAGCATCTCTTGTAGCAAAGGTTAATACCAGCTTTCAGTTAGCATGAGTAGACTCCTTCCAGGGGTGACAGCCTGTAGCTAGGTGTGATCAGTACTTCCTAGCAGCCTACAATACCCCATTCTGAGGAAATCTGGGAATACAACGAGACTGCTACCAGTTTGAGTCAGAACTCAGAATCACCACAAAACAGAATTAGACATCAGGTTACAGTTGAGGGTCAGAAGTCAGGCAATAGCCATGATCAGTCAGCTAAGGGATAACCTCTGACCCATCGCCATAGGTCATAAGTGTTTGTCAATGTCAAACACTCAGGGTGACAGGAGCCAGCCCTCAGTGAGCATGGGGATAGGGCATGGAGACCATAGTCAGAAGTTTCTCTGCCTCTTGCTCTGGAAGGAAGTCTGAAGGGAGAATCTCAGGACTAAGGTCAGTATGATTACTGCTGTCCAGTGACAGCCCAGATTCTAGGTGGCAAGACAGACCATGAAAACATTTTCTTGACATTTTGCTATAGAGCAGGATATTCAAAAAAGAGAATGAGGAATAAGCTTGTGTTTAAGGATCCTTTACTCTTCCCCTCTCCATATGGAAAAAAGAACTGATTTCCATAAAAGGTGTTCCTCTGATATTCTGGCAGGATATCAATTCTACTGTTGTCTTGGTTCAAAAGCTAATTGATCATAATATCTCACTTCCTTCAGGCAAATTGGTGACTGAGTTTCCAACAGTATGTCTCCACACTCCATCAATGATCTCCTGTTACAAATGGGCAGTGCCCAAAGAATCTTCTATGAAATACCCTAGAGATGCTTTTTTCATTTTTATCTTTTTGAGGTGAAGGGAGAGCTTGCTCAAATATAATTTTAAAAAGCAAAATAACAAATCCCTCTTGGAGATTCACAAAGCATGTTCATATATCCAAGGATCTGAAAAATCCTGCAAAAAAACCCTCTAAAACCTCTGATTAACATTTTTCAACCTATTATTCCCTCAAACCTGAGTGCTCATAAATCTCTTCCATAGAACAGCGATTAGCGTCCCATATCACAGGGTTGACATTCAGAGGGGTGTATATTGGAAAACTCTGTCCTGTAGCTTAATAGGCACAAGGAGATTGAAAGTGTGTGCAGGGGACTTGACTTTCCTTTCCTATCCCAAATGCTGATGCAGAGAAGAGAAGAGGAAAGGAGAGGGAAGGAGAGAGAAGAGGAATGAAAGACCTCTCCTACAGGCATATTTCAGTGGTTCAATTTCTTGCTATCATGTATGAATTACTGTATTTATGGTGGAGTAGCCAAATGCACCAAATATTAGTAGGCTGCAGCACTATTATACCCAGCTGAAACAGGCTGCACTGATTTATAATCAGATGGTTTGTACTCTGAGCCCCAGACATGCAAGATAAATCCTTTTTCACATCCTTCAGGCCCACTGGAAAGACTCTGGAAAGACTCCCTTGAAGGTGACCTCAGCAGCAGCCCTTTCTGGGAGACCCACTGGCCTACTACCACCTTCTCAGATTACCTTCCATCCCCTGGGGCTGAAAGACTTGATCCAGCCCAGGTATGTGCCTGGGGTGAGGCTCAAGAGAAGTGAAAACTGTAGGGAATCAAGGAAGATCAACCCCTGTTTTAGTTAGTTATGACTATGTTAAAAACCACCCCAGCACTTTGAGTTACACCTCTATGATTTATTATTGTTCAGAATTTTGTGAGTGGGCTGGTGTCTGCTGTGCAATCTTCTGCTCCATGTTGTGCAGCTCAGGGCATTCATGTGGCTGCATTCAACTGGGGGCTCAGCAGGGGCAGGAATATATAGGGTACCCCCCCCATCCTCCAGAGTTTCTCATACCATTCCACAGTCTAGTCTGACTTCTTTACAGCAGGGCAACTGGGCTCCAAGAGAAGGTGAGTGGGAGCTTCCAGTTCTTTTACAGCTTCAGCTCAGATATCCCAGAGCATCGCTTGTGATGCTATCTGTTGGTCAAGGCAAGTTCCAAGGCCAGTCAAGATTCATGGATCCAGACTTTGCTTCTTGATATGAGAGGAGCATTCACATAGAGCAATAGGAGTGTCGACACAAATAATCTGTAACCAACCTATACATCAAAATTGGGGTGAGTTTATTATGAGTCAGAGTGAGGATTATAACCTGGGAAGGCCTTAGAGAGCATTCCAGAGAAGAATAAGTTTCAGTACACTCTTATATCTTTTTTAGAACAAAGAAGATATATTAAACACACCCAGGATACATTTCCAAAGAGGTATTCAGTTGCAAAAAAGCAGGTCAACATGACCATGATGCCATGAAAGGAATTAATCCAGGTGTTACCAATAAGGCATTACCAATAGGGCATAGGAGGGGAAGTATGCATTCTTTGTCTCAAGGGAGATTCCTTCTTTAGTGGATAAGTAGATGTACAGTGTATGTTTGATAGGACATAAGTCAGACCTTCTAGTTCAAGTCAAATCAGTTTTGAACTTGAATAGTTACCCCATATACCTCAATATGGGAAATCTCTTATCAGGAGTATTGTGGATGGTTATCTTTGGAGACCATCTCCCAGAACATCCAACCCTTCATGTTCCACAGCTTCAGTAGGTGGTAAACAGGAAAAAAGTCAACATCACTCCTGACAAAGAGGCCCCTATTAAAGCAAATTCGAAACTTGGTCCTTTTTATCCAGACCGATATGATCCTTTAGAAAGACAAAGGAAGAACATTACAGACTCCTACTGAGCGCCAGTTGGAACAAACTAAATGAGCACCTAACTCATTCTACTCCAAATTTCTAAGGTTAACTCCTTTTAGGAGGTGACTAGAATAACTTATCCTGGATTGACATTAAGTTCCTTTACGGACAAATTGTATTCCCTGGATACTTGTAATTCAACTGCCCTCTGAGGCTGGATTTAGCCATATCCGGGGGAGAAAAGCTAAATATTTATTTAACACTATTATCACCTTCCCTTAAAGGAGCCAGCTCTTCGTCTTGCCTCATTCACCATTTGAAGCACAAGCGAAAGATGAGTGGGCTGGGCAGCTGCCTACGTAGTACATTCTGAGGGATGCTAAGAAGGGGCCCTGCCCAAAAATAATCCTTGCAGCTGCCATGACATGATGCCTGAAATTCCACCACAGAGACTCATTTCATTAACTTATGGTATTGACTCTCCTGGGACTCAAGGACAGAATGCAAAGACCCCAGGATATGGGAACACATGGGGTCATCATCATCCCATTAGCTTCTCAGCATGGGGTCAATGACTAAGCCAGGGCTTTCAAACAGTAAGGAAAAACTGAGCAGGGCTGGGGGTCTCTGAGGGCCAGAAAGGTGACTTTGTCTCCTGTAGACAGGCTGTATGTTCCTGGAGGTGGGTACAACCTAAAGGTAGAGAAGGATGAAGAAACAGGGCACATCTCTCCAATTTCATAATGCTCTCAAGTTTGTTTGTGGGAGAGAAAGAGAGAATGGCAAAAGGATACATTCTGAGCACATAGTCCCAAAGTTACTTTTTCAAGAATTTTTAAATTAACATTTTTAAATCATGATTGTTAAGACCACGATGAAAAGACATTAAGGAATCAGGGTGCATAGCAAAGAAAGGTAAGAGAAACTTTTGAATTAAGCTTTGCCCACTGAGAAAAGGTACAGAAAAGACTGTAAACCAAAAATAGCTCATACTTATATTGTACATGCTATGAGTCAGATTATGTGCTGAGAACTTTATGCAGATTAATTCACTGGGTCATCACAAAAGTTCTGTGACGTAGGTGCTTTTATTATTTTCATGTTAGATATGGGGAAACTGAGGCCTGGACGGTAAATTGACTTGTTCAGGGCCTCATAGCTAGTAAATAGTAAAGCCAGAATTTAAACCCAGGCAGCCTCATGGCTAGAACTCAGAGCCTCTACCTTCATCACTACACTGCGATGCTCACCAGGGACCGGTATGTACCCAAGGGCTTGTGTATGAGGAGAATGCATTAAAAGGATACGGAATCATTTTCAGTACTGGCATCTGAGAAAGGAAACGTTGAGTCTAGAGTTAGCTATTTTTTATTGAATTACTACTGATATTGTTAAAATTTTTATTGTGTATGCTTTACATTTATACCATAAAAAGTAGCAATAAAATATTATGTTCCCTTCAAAAATAACATATGGAAAATATTTTTCTAACATTTATTCAAAGTGACCCAAAATTTACGGTCAGGCAGGCAGTTATGAAAAACTGTTAGGAAAACTAATCTCCATCTCCGAGAAGCACTTCTTCCCTTATTTTCTTAAATGAAAGATTGTGTCACAAAGTTGAACTGCCTGATGTCTGGGCATACTTCAGACACTCCAGTGCACCTCAGGAAGTGAGATTCTGACCAATTTGACCCTACCCGATGGACTAGATGGGCTCTCTGCAAGGGCCAGAGCAACATGCCACTGCAGAATCTGAGGGCCAGCTCCGAAAACTTACCTCTATTTCTTGATGGTTAGTTATTTGGTCAACTATAAACGCTGGAGATGATGTTTAATCTTCATCTATTCATGTTCTCTCCTACTCCTCTCCCTTTCTTCCCCCGGCCTCATGCACACACACATTCTCCCCCTCAAATGCTGCAAGAGTTGAGGGAGCCATTTTGCTCAGGTGAGAGAATAGCTCAAATCACTTCCACAGATTCCCACCATTAAATCTAGCCACTTAGACTAATTTAACAGAAATTGAAGTTAGGTTATAGCCAGAAAGGAGTATGGCAAATGTACCCTCATAAATCTCTATCAGTAAATTGTTAATGCTTGAAAGCACTAATTCAGATTAGGAGGCTTGCTTACTGAGAGGGAACCGTAGTATTTAGATTCTAAAAATCCAGTGAGAGAACTTCCTGCCCTACAGTCTGGCTTTGAGTTAATTGAAATGGGTCATCCATTAGGAATGAGAAATGTAGTTTCCAAAAGGTAGCATTAAAGATGCAATTCATCCAGAGGAAGAAAAAGCATCTCCATCTCCTGAGTAGTCTCCCCGTGGTGGTTCTCAACTCAGCGCAGTATCATGCTCCTCCCACTAAGAGGCAACTGGAAATACACAAGGAACTTTCATTCGTGGTCACAATGATTGAAAGGCACTGCTGTCATTTAATGAATGGCAGCCAGAGAGGCTAAATGTCCCACAATAGGCCATAGAAGGGTGCCGCGCACTGGAGAAATTCCTAACTGAAATAGCATACCAGTATTCTTATTGAATAATACTATAGTTAGACAGCTCCTCATCATCTCTTAGAGCCTTCAGTCTCCAAACCTGCTGTCTACTCATCTGGAAGGAACGAATTAATTCTCCATGTTGGAAAGTCATGGTCTCCTCCTCATTTTTTAATTAAGAGGAAAGACTGTAATTCAACTCTACCCCTCCCTGTTGAAAGGGAGCACTTGAGTGATATGTATATCTGGTGGATAGAGAATAATAGGAGAAAATCCTTCGTTAAGTACAAGTAAGATCTGTGGAATTCTGTGACATAGGAGGACATCAAGTGGTTGGATTTGGAAAAGAGATAGTGGATGAAAAGAAACAAAGATATGAGCTAAAGTAAGTGTCATACATCTTTCCTTCCCTTCTTCCCTTTCTCCCCAAATAGTTATTGAGTGACCACTATCTGTAGGCATTGTGGGAGGCACTGCGAAGTAATGGTGAGCCAAAATGACATAGTTTCCACTCTTATGTAGTATACATCCCATTGAGGGAGACTAACATTAATAAAATAACCACACCAATAAGTTAATGAACTAGGACCACACCAATAAGTTAATGAACTAGGACCAAGGGGATCATCTGTGATTGCCAGATGCATCACCTCTGGATGCAAAGAGCACTAGATGTATACCACCTGTGTCATACAGTTCCTGGGTTCCAATATCATCACGTTAGTTATGCCAGCCACATAACTGATAGACTCATTTTTTTCCTGGGCATACAAATATATATTGCTTTAGATAGCAATGTGAGCTCTAAGTGTCTAGGAGTGAAACTTGTAGAATTTTCAGAACAAACAGAGCGCTTAAGCATGACTCATTTCAGCTCAGGATGAGTCACCAGGGAAGAGTGACCCTACTTCCAGAGACAGTCTTAATGACCCCCTCCCACAGAGAGGCCACAGTGCCATCAACAACACAGGTGGTCTTGAGATCCCTCGGGGGCTTTCGAGAGCAGTCAGCATCATTAAACTAATTCCACAAATGCTTATAAAATGCAAACTTGGGCCCTTGTTCTGCTTAAAGGCCTGAGTACATAAAGATGAGTAAGCAGCAGCCCTTGCCCTCAGGGGGCTCTGGGTGGAGAAGATATAATCATACAATGTGATGTGTCCCATGAACACAAAGGCCAAGTGTCATGGGACCACAGAGGAAGAGACTGTTTACCCCTGCATTGTGTTCTGAGATAACTCTGTCTGGTTCTGAAGGCAAATGACTGGAGATGGAGAGTTTGACTCTCAGCCTTTCCTGATAGAGAGATTTAACGTTTTTTGCTTTGGATAGAATACCCCAAGACAAAAATGTCTGACTTTCTTACTGAGTCTGGATTGTCCAGTGATGTTTCTAGTCCAAACCTGCGTATGAAGTGCTACTTCACTAGTAGGATGACTGAGCTCAGATTAGCTGAATGAGGAGTTGGGAGAATTCCTGGCACGCACATGAGAGTGGCTATGACTTTCTCTCCACATACCCTGTGAACACTGCCTGCCTCCACTCCCAGAACCCTCCACTCCAGCTGACACGAACTCATCAGTGTAGCTGCTGCTACAGAGAACAGGGAGCACCCCCACCTTTCTGCCCCTAACTTTTCCCAAACAATAATGAGAGTCCACAGCCATGACACCAGTACTCAATCTGCCGACTCTTCCTTGAGGTCAAACTAATAAGAGCTCTGTTGCCCCCCAAATCTAGAGAAGCTGCTCGGCTTACTTTTCAGAATTGGCCTCCATCTGGAAGCAGTAGAAAGTCGAAGCAAAAGCCTCATTTAGCTGCTGAGGAAGCCTGAAAAACAACTAAAAGCTCCACTGGGGCAAGAGCAGGAAGAATCCCAGAGTGTAAGCTCCCTGTCAGGGAACAGGAATGCAGGCGGCGAAAATAAGAAAGAATAGAGACCCCACTTTTCCTTCAGGACTCCTGGGCCTTTTCCCTCACTCCCCCGACATTTAGCTCATTATCTTAATATCTGGCAGTTCCTCTTCAGGGAGGCAGATTCAGTATGGTTCCACCAGGAAGGAGTGGTCCATAAGCGAGCCATGAGCATCACTTAGGTAAGGCACAGAAAATTTCCCTCTGCTACACCAAGTTCAGTCAGCTCATCTGTCTCTGTCAGATTTTTCCACAACAGTTTCCTCTGAGGCTGAAAATGCCTCTGTCTTAGTTTCAGTCCATTTCTTCCAGCTCTCATGAAATGTATCAAACATAGGAGTTAGAATAATATCAGTCCTTTCTTTCAAAAACCAGTACAGCAGATTATGTCAAAAGATTTAGTTTATTTACTAAATATCCATTATTTACTATATCCATGAAGATTATGATGTTGAAGATATTTATGTCTAAGGTACACCCCACAAACATCTCAAGAGAGCATGAGGCAACTTTTAATAAAAAGCACACGTAGAATAAGGCAGCTGAAATGGGAAATCAAAGGGTGGTGATAACTTATCTCGAAAGTTGGGCTGGAGGCAGGCATTATGAATAACATGTTAGTGATCAAGAAAGTAGCACTCAGCAGTTGGAGATTCCCACTGTACCATGGCTTCCTCCCAAGCTGCCTTTCCACATGATATCCTGGTTTCCTCTAGAGACTCATGGCTGGTGAGTCACTACCAGTTCTCCTGGAGCAGCACCGAATGACTGACCAAGCCGAAGTGAGATCTGGGGGGATAGGGAGAACGTCTCCAAATCCTGAGAGGGACGATATTACAACTCTGATGCTGACACTTTAGAGGCTGTAAAACCATAGATCAAGGTAAAATTATCTGATTATCATCCAGGCGTAAGAGGCTAATTTCACCATTGCCTATTGTTAGAGGAAATGATCTTTGATAAAGATGTGTATCACATTCACAGGATGAAACATAACTGCTATCAACAACAATCAATATTTCCATTCAGATGGTATATGGTTAATTGTGCTAATATTATGATTTAGGGATGTAAGAAAGGTATTCTCCAAGAACTCACTTCTACACTCTGATGAGGTAAAGAGTGCCATGGTCAGAGAGCTGGAGCAATAAAACAGAAACTCACAATGCTGCCATCCCAGGGAATATGAATTCAGAGTGACCCCTCCGGATTCTTAGATACCCAAGACCCTGGGAGCCTCATCCTGGAGTTGCCACCTTCTGAACTCATCCCCAGGCCTCCTTGTCCTTTCCATCCCCAGGGCCACTGACGTGCTCATGACGTAGACTGTCCCAAGAACCTCCCACCTGGACCCTTTCAATCTTACCTTCACCCCACCACCAGTTATCTTTGACAAAATCAAATCTAAGAATGTAGTCTACTGCTATAAATCACTTAATGACTTTCCATCTAGAAGCAGTAAAATCTAAACTCCTTGGTTTGGCATCCGAGAACTTTCACAACTTATCTTCTCATCTTATCCCCACACTATGATATCACAGCACTTTTTCCCATCCCAGCACACTTCATGCTGTAAGCCCCCCAAAATCCTCACCCTCAGACAAGCTCTGTGCTTTTGTGCATCTGTGTGTTTATATACACCAGTACCTTCCCCTAAAATGATCTTTCCCACCATCTGCACCTGAAGCCCTTATTCAAATGTCAATTTGCCTGCAATCTTTGGACAGTACTGTCCATTGCCTCTGTATTCACCTAACTCTTTGTGCAGGCCTGTCCTCTTTCTACAATGAATATGTAACTTTAAGTGCCCACTATGTGCCAAGAGTACAACTGGGAGTAGAAAAAGAAACCCAGTTCCTAGCACCATGGAGCTGACGTGGAGGATACAAGGTGATGAATGTAAGCACTACCTGAAGTACTACAGCGGAGAGCACGTGGGCTTTGAGAATAAATGATACTGTAAGGCACCTAGGGAGATCAAGGAGAACTTTCCAAAATTACAGGCTTTTGAATTGAAATCTGATGGGTATACCAGGCAAAGGGGGACAAGGGTTCTACTCACACCAGGGTCTGCAGAGCCATTCCGATCCTTGGACTCTGTTACCATTCTGCAACAACATTAATACAATAGTTGAGGGTAAGCAGTTAGAAGTTTTTAGAGCAATTTGACAGAGTAACTTTATAGCTCTTGAATCTAATAAAAAGTGAGGCTTGCGTTTTGTGTGTCTTTTTTATTCATTTTACTTTTCTAGTATTTCATTTTTATTATCCTTATGAAAGTATCAGGCTATGATGGATTAGAAAATTAAAAAAACGACTAGTCTTTCATCACAAATAGTTTAAGGAGCCCTGTCCTAGTCAGAAGGACAACGTGTGTGGCAGGCCTATACTGGAACAAACCGTGGCTCTGGAAGAAGCTGTGCAGATCACCCCAGAGTGTGGTGCACAGTGGAAAAATGAGGTGAGGTTGGCAACGTGGATTCTGAGAGTGTCAAGCTCATGAATGACGACTGAAGTGGTGATCATTGTTCCAACCAGCTAGGGAGAGAGAGCAGAATCCAAGTAGAAGAGAAGGCAGTCTAGGACCAAACCCTGAAGAGCTTCAATATGCAATGGACCTTAGAGAAGGATGAGCCTATGAGAGAGACAAGCAGAAGCCAGAGAGGCTGAGGGACAAGACACGTGAAGGCTTAGAAACCAAGAGAAGAGAGGGTTCAAGTGGTCCCAGTGGTGAACAGTACTAAATGCAACTGAGAGAACAAGTTGACTGAAAAATGTCACCTGGATAGAATGACATGGAGGTCATTGCTGTCTTTAGCAGAGGCAATGTGGGGGAGGAGTGAGGCATGCTGGGAAGAGCTAAGCAGCATGGAAGTTGCGTAAAAGGAGACAGCAAACCATATAGCAGTAAAAAGGGAAGACATTCAGTAGCTAGAGGTGGATGTGGGTGCAAGTGGTTTTTTTTGGTTGGGGATAATTATATTTTTGTTTTAGTGAGAGAAATTTGAGAATTTTTTAATATGATAAACTGTTGAAAGGAAGGGGTTGAATATATAAAATGGGTAAAATATAATCAATAGCTTATGTTTTCTGAGAAAATGGGTGAGATTGGTATCCAAAACACAGGTAAGGAAGATGAACTTAATCCCCTAAAAGGTAGTGTCCTTGAAACAAAGGCCTGTGAAATCTCAGCTGACTAAAGAGGAAGGAAAGGAAGAAGAGATGGAAAGGAAGAAAGCAGATGCATCAATGGACTGAGGTGTTTGGAGTCTGAAGAACAATCTTTACGGGAAAGAGGGAACAAGTTAGCTAGAAGAAAAGAGCCTTAGAGTCAGAGGTGAATGCTTGATTTAGTGATTTTTGAAGAGAATATATAGCCCTATATCTTTCCTGTGTTACTATATTTTTCTTTGATGTTTTATATTTCTTCTTCAAGCTTTGTTTCGAAGACTATCTGTCGTCTTCAATTTCTTGGAAACCGTAGAAAAGCATTTGTCTGAATTCTCCCTTATTTTCTAGGAGTCCTGATCTAAGGCATGTTGTTCCTCTTTGCTTCTGTCCCTTTATCGATGGCAGGCATAAATGTGTGCTGGTTTACTTGCTCGTATTTGCTGTGTCTATGCATAGATGCTGGGCTGCTTCCTTCTGGTTATTAATCATCTCTGCAGCAGTTCCATCCAGGCCAGCTATTGCTAAAGAACAGGAGGGGAAGGGCGAGGGGAAAGAGCTGAAGGTTCCAGTTTTGATTTGGGTTTGGGTTTCTTTCCAACACTCAACTAAATTGGATGTGTCTTCTGCCATGAGCCACATCTCCCCCCAGTGTTCACACTTCGGGGAGCCAGGGAAGCTCACATGGAAGCTCTTAAAGTCCCAAAAACTTTATCAATGCCACGGCTCCCTCTCACCCTCCTCACCTAATGCTATCCGTTTGCCTAGAAGCCTAGCCATAAACAACTCTACCTCTCCACATTGTTATAAAGTGGAATTAGGCATCTCTGGAGACACTTCTCTTCCACTCCTAGATCTCATCCATCTAATCAAAGAATCATTAGATGGGCCTTTGAGAATTATGCCACTTACTTTCTGAGCAAGGATCACAGACTGGCAGCCCACAGATGGAATCCAGCTGGCAGATAATTTTGTTTGGCCCACACAGTTTTTGAAAGATAGGAACATTTCAGATAAAAATCCATCTTTCCAGCTTCTTTTTAAAAAATCGGATGATCTGGCAACCCTCAATGGCAAATTTTCTACACGGCAAAAGTTGGCTGGATCTGAGCTATGGCTGTCCTCTTTAGATGGGCATGCCATTTACTTCTCCCTGCCTGTTCCCTACTGCCTTAAATTCAGCCCCTTCAGAGTTTGCTGGTCAGCGGCCCCTGGTTTTAGAGGAGCTATGCGGGATTGCTCTAATCACCTTCCCTGAGTCCACCTTGTGCTCCATTTGGGGCAGATTTTTATACAGTATTTGGGGACTTTGTGACAGTGTTTTAGTTTTTCCTTCTCTCTCAAGGTGGATTTTCTTCTCTATTTGTTGTTATTGGAATTTTTTGGAGTCACCTTTCCTATTTGTTGTTCCTTTTATTATTTAGCATATTTAAAGGGAGGAGAATATAGTAAAATGCACTTATTTCATCCTAAAAAACTGAGGTCTTCCTACCTCACCTTTAGATATCTTCTACTTCTAAAATGGGCAGTCATCAAAATCCATTGCAAAATGTTTGAGTATCAGAAATGACGAAATTGTTGATACAGTACTTTAAGCCCTAAAAATTGAAATTACTATAATATCACACACAAAAAAATTAGCAGTGGTCTGTGTATTAACAGAAGAATCAAACAACAGAAAAGAAAGAACTTACAGCAAATTTGTTTTCCTTTTTTTGTTTTCACGGTAATCTGGATATGCAAAAAAAGGTAAATAGCTTCTTTTTAGAAAAGATTGAAGATATAATCAGAGGCATGGTGTCAGCATCATGGTGGAGTGAGCTGTTTCCTTTGTCTCTCCCTTCTAAGTTACAACTAAATAGACATTCATTAACAAACGGAAGATGCCCTAGAAAACACTTAAACATAGTACCAGAGGGGAAGGAAACTTAGAGAGAGCGTCCATTCCCAGCTGGAGGCAATCCATGGATGGTTTTCAAGATGTCCAACAATCCCCTGAGAATTTATAATAGTATGAGTGGAGTTGAGCATTTTTCTTGGGAGAGGATAAAGGAAGATAAAGATACCCTCGAAGATGAAGGAACATTGATCAGAGTTTGAACCCATCACTTCTCAGTGGCATTAGGGTGCAAGCATCCTCGGCCATCTCCCTGCCTTCATTCTCACCCCTCTGCAGTCCATTCTTCCATAGGGCAGGCAGGGGATTCTTCATAAAACATAATCAGCTAATGTTCACCTGTTCAAAACCTTCCAGTGGCTTCTCATGTACTTAGAATAAAATCCTTAGCATGGCCTTCAAGGCCCTACAGAATCAGCCACTGCCCCACTCTGACCCGAGTCTTCTCCTTTTTCTGTCCCCTTCTTCACTGTGTACCATGCACACTGACATCCTTTCTGTTTCTGAACAAACCACATGCACTCTGGCCATGGGGCCTTCTCACCTGCTGTTCTGTATGCCTCTCCTCCAGCTCTTTCAAAGCTTGGCTCCTCGTCATTTGAACATCAGTTCAAATGTGACTGTGCCACAGAAGTCTTCCCTGATCATCTGATCTAAAAGTATCTCTCAGTCACTATCCTGAGCAGCACTCTTCTTTATGATCTTCACAGCACTCATTGCCATCTGAAATCATCTTGCTCATTTACTTGCCTATCTCACCCTCTAGCAATATTGTCTCCTTGAGAACAGGGACCATGTCTTCCTTCTTCACTGCTACATCCTCAGCTCGTTGGTTGAATGACTGAATTTTATAGGTGACAAAGTGGGACTTAGAGAGGGAAAATGGCTCATGCTAAGTCCCACAGCTCATCAGATGCAGAGAACATCACATAATCCATACCTCCTGAAATCAATCCAGAACCTTCTTCGTAATTCCTTAGTGCAGTAAAAGGGAAATCCTACTAAGAATGATTAAAAGATAATGAAAAGTAAAAATGGATATCGTGGAGCCACATTTTATTTTGCCAATAATAAGATTTCTTTTAATTCTATCAATTAATAAGATTTTTATTTTCTAAGACCATGCTACATCAAAAGTAAATATACATATTCATTTAGTGATAAAGTCTTTTCAAAGAAAATGCACTCTCTGATAGATTCTAAAGGCTGCCCACTGATTTCATTAAAGTTAATAAGAATTATTTAGGAGCAGTCTATTCAATAGATGGTCATTCAGTTTTAGTACATTTACCATTATAACTGAATGCAACATTTATTAACTGTGTTTGAATTAATATTTATTTTCAAAGAAATGGCATGCAATGCTATTATTTAGCATTCTACATGGTTATTCAACTACTTATAGTAATAAGATTCATAATATAGCATTAATAATGCTATTAAAGTTAAATGTATATAATTTCTTTGTCCTCCTAAGAAGTCAAATTGCTGGTGAGTTTAAATTTCTTTCTCAGGCTCCAACAAATAAGCAATTAACTGTCAGGGTCACTAATTGAGTGAATTACTCCTGAATGACTCCGGGGCCAGATGAATCCCTGTAAGTTAGTGGTATGAATCTTCCCTTTGACAAAAACTCAGAGCCATATTCAAAGCTGAGAACTGTGGGGTAGTATACTGCTCACCAGTGTACAAGAGAAAAAACAGCCACATAAAGTTCAAAAAAATTGGGTTGTCTCAGTGAAGGAAACATGAAAGTTTCTTCTTATAAGAGCTACAAAAGAGTCTACTAAAAAGGAAACTCTTCCCTCTTTCAAGGACTTCAATCTTAGAAAAAAAAAAGGGGAGTTGCATCCAATTTTGGACAATTCATTCCTAGAACAAAGCAGCAGCTGATTAAAGACTCAGGGCTGGAAAGGGTTTGCAATCTCAAACTCAAGCCGAAAAATAGGGGTCTTTTTAAGTCGTGATGTGGAGAAGTCGCCTGGAAGTGAGCCGTCCGCAACCTCACAGCTGGTCATGCTTCCAACACGGTAGGAGCTTGGAAGGGAGGTTGACTAACCAAGGATCTTGACAGCACAGAAGTGGTTCTCTGTGCCTGACTGAAATCTCAATAGGGGTAAGCTAAACTCAACTCCACATTTTCTGTTTTCAGTTCGAGTGGAAAACAGAGAAGGGTATACAGACTTGAGGAGGGGAGCGTCCGGTCAGAAGGGTCAGGGCCACATGCTCCTACTGCAACCTTGACTCTCAATTAAGCTACTCCATGGGGAGTCAACACCACAGAGGTGTTGCTATGAAGTCAAGGCAAAACTTGAAAAGTAAACATTGAGGACCATCACTCTGTGTTCCTGGTTTGGAGTCAAGGGACAACATCATCTTTAAGACTTGAAAAATCTTTTCTCTTTTTGGACTATAAACCAACTAAGTCAATGAGGCTGTTAGCCTGAGAATATTTCTAATTCTAAATATTTTATTTAAAAAGAAGGGAAAGTCCTCTAGAACTAGCTCCAGACAAAATGTACACGAAGCATCCTGGACGCAGCCCATTTACCACTCTATGCCAGGTCCTTCCTCAGTGAACTGAAACCTAATTCTTGTTATGTGATCATTCCATGTGGACATGGAGAGATATCCTGGCAGAACCGGAATGAGCTTGAAAGCATATGTGTGAGAGAGAGTTTTGGGTAAGGGACTACATAAACCTAGGGACGTCCTGACTCCTCTAATGTACAAATGTTTTAAGTAGCAGCAGAGGCTGGGTTGTCTGAATGTATGATGTCTACTACCAGAATTATTAAAGATCAATAGAGTTCCTTGAGTGTGTGCAAGGGAAAGCAGGACTTCCCCAGCAATTTGACTAAGCTATTTTTCTGTTCAAAAAACCTTCAATGACACCAACATCCTACCACAGTCAAATCTGTCTTTCAAAGCCCCTCTGAACATGATGCTCCCTACAATCTGATCCATTACCCTCTGCTCCTGGAGACAGCCTTTCACTCAAGGTGTTGGCAGTCCTTTGTCCTACAAACTCTCCAACATTATTTCCTCATCGCATAGTCTTCTTTTCAAATAAGACATCCTTTTTCCAAAACCAGATGAGCTCAAATCCCCTCTTCCCTCATAATCATAACCTCCACTGATTCTTCCATAATGGGATCTCTTTGAAATCATGCACCACATTATTTGGTTTACATTTCACCTTCTTCTCCATAACTAAATTAAAAATTCCATGAACATAGAATCCAACATTCCCTATTTCTTCATAAAGGAAAAAGTCTTAGCATAATGGTGAATACTTAGTAAGTTGTTAATAAATTTTGGTTATTTGTTGTCCTAATTTCTGACTGTTATTACACACGCCAGATCTCATGATGATAAATACAATTTCATCAAGTATGTTTTTGATAAACTTGTCAAAGCTTGATTAATGATTCACTTAGTTGTAATATCAAAGTAACGTGGTCAAAAGCTAAGCTACTTTATGAACTGTGTATGTAACAACTGTCATTCTTATAATAATGATTGCGATACTCCTTCACTCCCATGGAATTTGAATTTAAACCCTTCTACTTGCCACCGTGTAAGTTAACATGTCATACATAAGTAAAAGAAAACCTGGGAAACCCCATAAGAAAAGCCTAAAAGAAATCTCTTCTTCAGCCAGCAGGACTCCCCAGCCAGCAGGCAAGAATGGAAGTGTATTTTTTCTCTCTCTCACAACCTTAGTCTTTGCTCTTTTTCTTCTTTTACGTTCTAGTTTCAAAATTCATCATTTGAAAGCAGTTGGGTAGAGTACAGAGAATCCAAAAGGATTGTATATCATCTTCCTTACCTTTCTCCAGTGAGTTCTGTGTGGAGGGGAGTGAAATGAAATTTTCTTTATTCTTGTAGAAATAGCCTTTTCAGAGCTCCTGGCAGGCACAGTTAACTGTGACTGGCACCCGCTGCTGGTTGTTCACTTTCCTCGCAGCAGGAGAGAGGGGGCAGAGAAGGGGACACCTGATCAGATAGTTTTCCTCTGACTTGCGAAGGAAGGCAGAGGTTCAAGGTCACACCATTCGAGCAACACGGGAAGAGGAGAGGGCTGTCTTAGCAGGTTTCTTGTAGAGTACAGAGATAACATTACCGAAGAACACAAAGGCCCTCAGGAGCAAAGTTAACCTGAGGGTCCAGTTCAAGTACTTTGCTTTAGGTTGGCCTTAATGAGTAGAAAATACATATTCAATCTGCTGATGTGAGTCAAGTTTTGGACAGAGGAGTTTTGAAAGGCCTTCTTGCCCCAGTACATCTCCTTACACGACAACCTGAAATTCTCAACTTTATAGTCACTCTTTTGTTTGATATATTATTTCCAGGAAGCCATGTTTAAAATGCAGCTACAATCCAGATGTTACATGAGAATCCTCCCCATCCCAACTCTCCTTACACCTGGGCTGGATTGGCTTTCTTGCAGCCAGAAGAAAGGTTATGTTCTCCCAAGGATTTCCACTAACACTTAAAGGACTTGGGTCCTTCTGGCCTTATCTGCCCCTGCTAAACCTCCCATCCCCTCTAGCATCAGTTTTTACGTGACCCTCAACTTCTTCAAAGATTTATGAACATACTCATACACAATTCATTCACCAAGCATTTTGGGAGGTCAATCAACTTTCACTTGAAGATTTGGGTGACATCACAGAGCATAATTTTCTACTACTTTCTCTCCATTCCCACTCTTTCTTCCCATCACCTCCACTTCTCTTTCTCTCTCATAATTGACTCTCTCTCTTTCACTAGAACAGAACAAATGGCTCTTCTTTTCTGAGTCATAGCTGTTTTCTGAATACTCTGTTGCTTGAGCCTGCCCTTGTGGCTATACCCTGTTTCCAAGCAGGATATCCAACTATTTCTTCCAAAGTTAGGGCTTTCTCTAGAAGGGATTCTGGTCAATATTTTGTTTGCCTCTTCACTTTTGCAACCTAATGTGATAAAGTAAACTACTGATATTGACACCTTGGTTGATAAAATCAGTAAAGAAGAGAGTTAAAGGGCATGGGAACCTGAGCTTTCATAGAAGAGAAAGACAAGTGAAGCCACCCACCTAGAGCCTGAGGAAGCTGTAACAGGGTCCTGAAAATACTGGTGGCAAGCTACCTAAAGTCAAATCCCATCTGCTTCTCAGTTTTACCATTGGATGGTCCCAATGAGGCTCCTTAACTTTCTTAAACAACATTTTGTCACCTTGGCTTTTCAGGAGAGAAAATTCTACCACTCAATAGAAAGCCAGTATATCTAAAGACATCCTCAGCATCTAAGTGAAATCATTTTTAGTTACTTGTGTTCATTAGTGGAGACTCAAAGCCATCTACCTCCTAGCCCTTACCTACCCAACTTCCAGCCACAAATGCTACAGTGCTTCACAATCCAGCAATGCTGAACTAATATTGGTCCCTCCAACACTGCATATTGTCTGTGACTCCCTGCCTCTGCTGTGGGGGCCCTCTACCTGGACTATCTGTTCCTACTGCCCAGTCTCCAAACCTGAAATCAAGTGTCTCTTTTCCTGAGAAGACTTTCCTGATCCAACCCCTGTCTGTAGTGATTTTGGCTCCTCTAACTATCTATGCACATGTTTTTTTCTAGCTTTGTGTTTTTTACATGGCATTGTAATTATTTGGTCACACATTCTTCTCCTTTGCTAGACGGTAACGTCTTTGAAAGCATGGCTATCATCTTATTCATCTCTACATCCCTAATGCCGAAAGCAGCTCTTCCATAGAAAGCATCTGATAAATACTGACTGCATGTATTTCTCCCATCTTCAAAAGCTGTTTGGGAAAGGACAATATTTTCAATCTTTTGCAGCTCCCAACCCACCCAGTTACCATGTTTATAAATCACTTTTAAATTATTATAGAGTTATTTAAGATGTGTATGAGTTAACGCAACACTTCAAGGACACACAGCTGCCCTAATGACAATGCACACTCCAGCAGAGGACAGCTACATTTAATCTGAGAGGCCATATTCCAGAGGTAGCTTTCCATCCCTATCTCAGTCAACGTCAGAGGCTTTCCTCATTTGCATAAATAGTTTCAGTATTACATTTATTTGGGGTAAAAGAGTGATATTAAGACTTATGAGGTGATGTCATCAAAATAGTGGAATAGGAGTTTTCTACCACCTTCTTCCCAAAGAACATCAATTTTGACAATCACTAGTTGATGAGAATGCTTCTGTGGAAGTCCAGGAGTCCCGTGGAGAAGTTCCAGCACACCACAGAAGCAAAAATATATCCAAGATTGGATGCATTGAAAAAGGCAAGAAGAAGGATTTCAGTTTACTCATGTCATCCTTCCCACAAGGTGGCACAGCTCAGTGCCAAGAGAGACCTTCTTGGCCCATGATTTTTCCCACAGGGAAAGTGGGAGCATGTGAGTGAGCACCCAGCTTCCCCAGCTGTGCAAGATGCTACCAAAGAGTCTTATTTCTTTCTCACTTCATGCAGAATATTGAAGTGTGCTGTGCAACTAGGGAGCAGAGAGTGACTGGGAGAACAGCAACCAGGGCTTTTGGAGGGCATCAAAGGGACACAGATCCTACTAACAATTTTGTGGACTCCGTTTGGAAGCCAATTCATGAACCACTGGGGGTGCTTTACCTGAAGATCCCACCACCTGGTGCAGAGGCACTTCCAATACTCCACATGACTCTGCATGACCCTGTGGATAGCTCCCTGTGCACACCCCCAGGGGCAATAAGAGTAAGTCTTTGTGGAAGGTTAGTGAGTATGTGCAGAAAGCTGGCTGACTGTGGGTTTAGGAGACAGCACACAAACTTGAGCATTCAGTACCACCCTAGGGAAAGCAAACAAGAGGCTGTCAGCAACTGGCTTGGCTTTGCAGGATCAAGAGAAGGCATACAATCTTAAGAATTCCCCACCAATGGGACGAGAAACAGGAGTATCCATAGAAAAGATCTGATAAAGTTTCAGAATTCCTAACAGAGCTGATGGAAGGTATGTCTCTCTGGAAGCCCATCAGTTAAGACTGGAGGAGGTGACTGCTTCTTCAAACATAAAGACAGCAAAGCAAGGCTTCAAGGAACATGAAAAATCAAGGAAACATGACACCAACAAAGAACATAATTTTCCAGTATCTGACCTCAAAGAAATGGAGATCTGTGATTTGCCTGATACAGAATTCAAAATAGTTGTTTAAAGAAGCTACAAGAAAATACAAAATGTGATTCAACAAAATCAGGGAAACAATATATGAACAAAATGAGAAGTTTAACAGAGAAATACAAATCAAAAAAAGGACCAAACAGAAATTCTGTAGCTGAAGAATACAATGAATGAAACAGAAATGCAATAGAAGGCATCAACATCAGACTGGATCAAGCAGAATAAAGAATCTGTGAAGTAGAAGACAGTTTATTTGAAATTATCCAGTGAGAGGATAACAAAGCAAAAAAGAATGAAACAGAGAAGGTTACACGAACTATAGGATACTATTAAGAGAAACAATCTATGCATTATTAGAGTCTCAGATGGAGAAGAGATGGAGATGGGTGGAAAGTTTATAAAAAGAAATAATGGTTGAAAACTTCCCAAATCTGCAAAGAGATTTGGACATCCACATTCATGAAGCTCTTAAGTTCCCCCAAAATTTCAACCCAGAAAGATCTTTTCCAAGGCACATTATAATCAAACCATCTAAAATCAAAGACAAAGAGAGAATTTTAAAAGCAGCAAGAGAAAGAAAATTCTTCACATACAAGGAAGCCCTCATAAGGCAGAAACCTTACAGGCCAGGAGAGAGTGGCTTGATATACTCAAAGTGCTGAAAGAGAAAAACTGCCAACCAATAACACTTCACCTGGTAAAGTTGTCCTTCAGAAATGAAGGAGAGATAAACACTTTCCCAGACAAACAAAAGCTGAGGGAGTTCATCACCACTAGACCTACCTTACAAGAAATGCAGAAAAGAGTTCTTCAAGCAAAAAATAAAAGGATGCTAATTAGTAAAGTGAAAACATATGAAAATATAAAATACACTGGTAAAGGTAAGTATAGTCAAATTCAGAATATTCTAATACTGTAATATGGTCATGTGATATGGTCACGGTCACCACTTAACTCTAGTATAAAGATTAAAGGACAAGAGTATTAAAAATAACTACAGCTACAATAATTTGTTAATGGATACACAATATAAAAAGATGTAAATTGGGACATCCTTTTCTTGCTTAATTGCCCTTGTTAGAATTTCCAGTGTATCATGCTCCACTTTTTTGACATTTTAAATCATGTATTGATAGGCAGCCTATCTCTATTTCAATCTATTTCCATTTCAATCTACCTGCTTAGGATATCCTAACCAAATTGATGCCTGGGAATCATGAAAACAGCTGGCTTTTAAAAGGTAAGCAATCAGCTACAAGGCAATAATGTTAGTGTATTGTTCTATGCCCGTGTTGCCCTTCCCCACTCCCTGGATTCTTAATCTCTTCATTTGTAGAGTTGGAAGATCCATGTAAATGGTCTCTACTGTAGCAACTGAAGGAGTGACTTTGACTTCAGTCTAACTTGTTGGGAAACCCTGCAGTTTGCTCTCCATGTAGCAGCGAGGGCAGGCTGTGGGAAGACTTCTCTAGGCTTCCTGTTCATTGAGGTTACTTGTGTGGTCTCTCCTGTGTTCACTCTATGGTGGCCAGCAGGCTTAACATATTTAATCATTGTTAATATTCACAACAACCTTCCCATGTACGATACCTGGGGAAAGATTAAGATCAAGGAAATCAGAATGTCACTGCAGGAGTGCACTGATTTCAATCAGTTACACAGGGAGTTACTTCACTTCATAAGCCTGTTACACTCACATGGAACAGAAAAGGTTTTGACTTATTGAACTCAGTTGAAAACCCCTATTGTGAGTTGTTAAAGCCATGGTACTTTTGATTAACCAAAGGGCTGGGTTACCTGGGACCTTTTTAAGTTAAGCCCTAGGTAGCCATCGCCATTTTCGTTTTTGTCAGTTTTTGTTCACCTGGATATGCTGAAAGTGACTGTCAGAGTTTGTGCAGGGAATATAGCAACATGGTCCATGTAATTACTGTGGATATTACTTAGTAACTTGATGGCAACCTGAGTGAGCTGGAAGCTCTGAGCTTTCATTTCCTTCTGAAACTGTGTTGCTGATTTCATCTGGATTTTTAGTTTCAATTTACTCTATTCATTAACCTCCTTCCCATGGCTGAAAAGGGCGTTCCAAAATGACCTTAGGCAATTTGATCAAGCACAAATTTTAGATTATTTTTGGCAGATAATGGTAGTCTCCCAAAAGCTTGAAGTGGATGAGGGTTAGCTATTCTCCAACAACTTTGCTACTAGGTTATAAAGAAAATATAGGACTAAATTTTAATGATCTTGTGTTAGTCAAAGCCTTCTTAGATATGAAACCAAAAACATTAGCAACAATAACAAAAAACCATAAACTGGGCTTCATTGATACTCAAAATTTTTGTGCTTGGAAGGATACTATCAAGAAAATGCAAAGACAAGCCACAGAACAGGAGAAATATTTGCAAATCATTTCTCTGATACATCTTTTTGCATCTAGGATACATAAAGATGCTCACAACTCACGAATAAAAAGAGAACCCAAATTTTTTAAATGGTGAGATAATCTGAATAGACATTTGTCCAAGAAAGATACACAAGTGGCCAATAAGCATATGAAAAGATGGTGAACATCATAAGCCATCAGGGAAATGCAAAGCAACACACAAGATACCGCTTCACACCCACTAGGATCCGGCAACGGTGCTGGGAAAACATTTTTGTTAAAAAGGAGTAATGGGGGCCATCCCAGTGGGTAGTGGTTAAGTTTGCATGCTCTGATTCAGTGGTCCAGGGTTTGCAAGTTCGGATCCTGGGCATGGACCTAGCACAGCTTGTCAAGCCACACTGTGGCAGCATCCCACATAAAATAGAGGAAGATTGGTACAGATGTTAGCTCAGCAACAACCTTCTTCAAGTAAAAAGAGGAAGATTGGCAACAGATGTTAGCTCAGGACGAATCTTCCTCACTCCCCACCCCCCATAAAAGTAATCATGCCTGATAGATGAAGCGCCTTTCTTAAAATGGGAAGCATTAAGAATTCTCTGGCCATTGTTCCTAAGAATCTTACATGTTTAAAGTCCTTAAATGTAACAGAAATTATCCTATTTGAGCGTTTTCAAAAAACACCCTTAAATCAACAAATGTTGCATTATGTGTAAAGGGATTTTAAAATTACTCAAACACTGTTAGTCACATATCTTTCTAATTATGCAAGTAAAATATGATATGCTGATGCATCACCTTTTCCCTTTGGATGGATTTCTCCTGAGTAGCTGTTGATGCTACTGGTTGTCTCAGAGTGTGATAATGCTATCTCTTTGTGCATTTGCTGACATAGCTAGTTCCTCCAAGAATTTGGATTGCAGTTAAGATAAACCGACAGCAGTAAATGGGTGGAACCTTAGCTGTTACAACCTGAAGGTCTAATCACCTACGTTTCCTGTAACATTATCTGAAGGCAGAAAATATGCTGTATTTCTTCTCAATTATATCTGCTTTTCTATATAACTGAAAGTAAATCCGCCAAGACTCAGAAGATATCATTCTTGAAAAGATTTGCTTGATCATGATTTAAAGAAACACAAACTCATAGGGTATTTAAGATGGCTTTCTGCTAATCTTCAACTACCAACATTCACTTTAGAATATACTACCACTTTTCAGAAGCGGAATTGAACCACACATGTCTTTGTACCTATCCTAATCATTATGCTTCCAGTTAAATATCTTTCACTGGATACACCTCTGGGATTCATCCATGGCTTTACCTCTACAATTCAGGCCTATAGAAAGCTTGGCATCAAAAGTGGGTACTTTTTATATCTGCCCATGGCTTACTTCAATTATCTAGTGACTTTCTTGAAATGTTAGCTATTGATAGTGATAGCCTTTTACATTTGGCCTTCCTTGTTTTCCAGATTTTTACTGTGTTTATTCTATCCACGTTGAGCTGGATTTTTTTCCCCATTTCATCATTTATAAGCAATAGATCAGCGACACCTGGATTTTTGCTAGCACATATTTTCATAATTATTATTTTCTCACTAATAATTTCCTTATAGCTTATTTCTAAATTTCTTTTAAATTCTTTTTACCTTGATCTATAAAGTTCTTCATTCCCACATGCCTCATTAGTCTGTGGCTTACATCAATTTGCAATTGAGTCTTTTTTCTCTATATCATGACTTTTAAGATTATACTAAATCACTTTTCTGTTAAGAGGCTCAATACTACAAACAAATATAAAATTTACTAAAATATATCTTTTAAAAATACATTTAACCAAAATATGGTGAAGTTTTAAGGAAAATCAGAAGTGGTAGGGGTATCATTTTCTTAGTGGAGGAACACTGTGCTCTTCAACACGAAGCGGACAGTAGATGTAATTGGCTTGGGATGAGAGAGAGAATGGCTCAAAGGTCATGAGTTGACTAGAAGAACAACCAGGAAATACTCAAGCCTGACTTAAAGAATAAACACAAGAAAGTAACACTATAAACAACAACAAGATAACCTCAAAATATTTGGAACACGTAATGGAAAAGAAGTTTAATAGCTTTCGTGCACAAAGAATTCTTACAAAACCAAAAGGAGAAGAATCTATGAATAAGAGGGAAAGAATCATAATGATGCAGAAAGATATAACTGGTTATATAATATTTATATATAAAAGTATTTATCTAAAATATTTATACAAATAGTATTATATAAATATCTATATATAGAAGTATTCCTACATATAGAAGCATCTATGTAAAGAAGTATTCCACCTTACTAGTGATCAAAGGAATACAAATTTAAATGATAGTTCTTTATTCTCAGACTGAGCAATAAGAAAAATTGAAAAATCATAATTTTGAAATTTCTTTCGGTTCCTACCGCTGTATAATAAATTCCCCCGAAATTCGGTGACTTACAACCATTTAATTCTGTTCACAGATTCTGTGAGTCGGGAATTCAGAAAAGACACAGTGGAGCAGCTTTTTTCTGCTCCATGATACCTGGGGCCCCAGCAGGTAAGACTCAGAAGCTGGAGGTGACTGGACAGCTGGGGGCAGGAGTCACTTGGAGGGATTTTCAGTCACATGGCTGGTGGTTGATGTTGTCAGTTAGGAACTCACCTGAGGCTGTGAGCCAGAACACTCACCTGTGTCCTCACCCTGTGGCCTGGCTGGGAGGCCTCCCTCTTCTTACACAGTGAGTGCCCCAGGCCTCCAGAGACAAGGGTCCCAAGGGAAGCAGGTGGAATTATGACCCAGCCTCGAGAGTCACACAGTGTCAAATCCACTGACGTCACAAACCTGCCCAGATTCAAGGGGAGGGAACAGACCCTGTCTCTCAATGGGAGGAGTGTCAAAATCATATTATATAAAGACCATGTGAAGGAGGAGATTTTCTTGCAGCCATCCTTCGAAAATACAATCTGCCGCAGGAAAACTGGGAAATGCATACTCTCAAAGACTGGCCATTAAACTGGTATCTTTCTAAAGGCTAGGCTGGCAATGTAAACCAGAGGTGGTATAACTGTTCTAACCCTTCCTTGCAAAGATAAGTTTTTTCCTTAAATCATATTATAATGGAGACTGGATAGATCCATTTCTCTTCTCAAATACATCAATCAAGACTCTTTTAAATATAAAGAATTAAGGTTTTATAGCACTTCATTTAATGCAGATTTTCTCCTGAAATATGTTCTACTGGGTGAATTCAGGATAGGAGTTACACATTCATTTAACAAATAACTACTTGAGTTCCTACTATGTGCCAGGAGCTCTGCTAGGTGATGATCAAACTGGACACCATCCCTGCTTTCATGGGTTTAAAATCTACTGGAGAAGTAGATATTAAATAATTATATAACTAGAACCTGTGAGAAGTGCTTTTAAATAATGTATAGGAAACTATGAGAGGATTTTCAGGTAGAATTATATCAGAGACCAAGGAATTGATACTAAATTGAAACCTGAAGAATTACTAGAAATTTACTTTTTGGGGGGTGGAGAGATATTCTAGGCAGTGGGGAGAATTCACATAAAAGCCACGAAGCAAGAAAAGGGTTGGCATATTAGACAAACATAAAGAAGGGCAACGCTTCCCTGATATACTTTCTGAGGGGAACGAAGGCACAAGAGGAGACCAGAGAGGTAAACAGGACCCAGACAAGCCCATGGCCTTACATCCATATTAATGATTTTATATTTTATTGTTTGTGCATTGAGCACTCTTGGAAGGTTTTAATTCAGGAGCACAGCATTTCTCATTTATCTGTATTTTCAAAACATTGTTCTGACTTTTCTCTAAAGGATGGAGATGGTGGGAGTGGAGGAGGAGACTAGTTACAAGGCCGTTGCAGTAATCCAGGCAAGAGCGAGTTTGGCTTAGACTAGCATGTTGGCAGTGAAGATGAGTTAAGATACACATTTGGTAGGGAAATGAAGTTTATTGGGTGTTCAAAACTCAAAACTGCAAATTTCCGTACCACTCAGAGCTATATAAAAATATATAATCTTTCTAGAAGACAACTTGGCAATGTATTAAAGGCTTAAAACGTTACATTCCCTTTAACCCAGCAATTCAACCTCTAGGCACTTATCATAGGGAATAATCATGGATATGTGCAAAAAGTTAGCTCAAGGGATATTTAGAGCAACAATCTCATAACTGAGATTGAAAATTGTCAAAAGATTGTTGGTTGCCCAGATCTTGGCTTCTAAATATGATTTTCCTGTAAAAGAAACTATGGCTCCTTGGAGAAATGGCTGATTCTAGGTCTGAGGCAGGGAAAATATAACATGAATGTGGAGCAGAAAGTCAGGAAGTACTCAAAAAACAAAAGGATGAGGGACTGTCAAAGGGACTCAGGCAGCAATTTGAAAAAGCTCCCAATGGCCAAAGCCAGGACATTTTGACTCATAAAATTAATAATGAAGTAATAAACTATAAGCAAAAGTATTAAAAAAAATGCATGTCTCCACTGATATAAGTATATGATTGAGCAAATAAAGAGGAGAAAAGAGACAAATCTTCCTTACAGAGGAATTCCAAATAATTTATGCAGATAATCCCCTTCAGGAGATGGATCTCTCTATCCTACCCGACACTTACCCCCTCCTTGTCGAGTGTGTGTTGGACTTAGGGACTTCCTGACAAATAGAGAATGGCAACAGGGAGGAAAGGTAACGTCACACTGGGGAACCCAGTAAACCTCAACTTGGCCAGCTATTGAGATGAATATTGCCAGAGGTAAGGCATGTTGATACCATGTATTCCCAATGTAATGTGAGAAGAACAGCCCTTCTCTTCTGTCGTGTTTTTCCCCAAACCTATAATCCCAGTCTATTCATGAAAAGAAAAAGTCAGACAAACCCAGATTGAGAAACATTCTACAAAATGTCTGACCAGTACTTCCCCAAATTGTCAATATCATGAAAAACAAGGAAAGAGATTAAGGAAATGACTCAATACAATGTGGTCTCCTGGACTGGGTCCTAGACTAGAAAAAGGATATTAGTGGAAACACTAGTGAAATCCTAATGAAGTGTGGAGTTTAGTTAATAGTAAGGTAGAAATTTTAGTTTGAGTTTTGACAACTATACCGTGGTTATGTAAGATATTAATAGGGGAATCTGGGTGAGGGGTAGATAGTACAGAGAGTTCCTATCTTCGCAACTATTCTGTAAACCTAAAGTTATTCCAAAATAAAAAGTTTATTTAAAAAAATAAACTTACAGTATGGTTGGAGCAATAGGAGTAACACTGCTGAGACAATTACAGAACTTCTAGAAGAGGAGCAGAGTTCCCCTTGCTGGTGATTTCCTACCCACCTTAGTTTGCTGCCAGCATCTTTATGCTATTTTCTTATATACGCTCTCCTGCTGGTTATCATTTTCTGAGACACTGGGAATTCCTGTAATTAAAAAAAGTAATTTTGTGTAATTCAGTTTTTAAAAATACCAGTTAACCACATTATGGCATAATCATAAAATAGAATAGAACACAGTTGTAAACATTAAAAATAGTGCTGTAAAATAATATATAGAAATATTGAAAAAGTTTTACAACATATTATTAATATGAGGTTCCCCTGTTGGATGTTCTCACAGTATTCCAGACTTCTCTGCCATAGGAATTACTATAATTGGAATTAATTTTTTTGCTTTTAATGCTGTAACTGATCTCCTTTTGGTTCTTTGAACACGTGAAGGCCTTTTTCATTGAGGAACTCTGTGTTTGCTCTGTTTTCATTTGTCTGAATGTGTGGCTCCAAGATTTTCACATGGTCAGTCTCTTCTTGTTATAGATCTCAGCTCAAATGTCATCTTTTTAGAGAGATTTTCATGACTACCTTATCCAAATATTATTTTCTACCCCCATCACTCTTCCTCAGATCACTCTGCTTTATTAGTCTTCACAGACACTTGTCACCATCCTAAAGTATAGAATTATTTGTTCACTTGGCTATTGTCTGTCTACTCCTTCTAGAACATAATCTCCATGAGAGAAGGGACTTAGACCACCTAGTGTCTGGTCTAGAGCCTCACACAGATGGGAGCCTGGTAAATGTTTGTGGCAAAGATGCATAAGTGGGTCTTGGCTGGATACATATATTTAGAACTCAGCACATAGAGGTGATGGTTGAAGCCAAGAGAATGGACGGTATCTTCCAGGTTAAGAATGCAGGAAGCAGAAAGCTAAAAACTGAGCCTGGTAAGCAGCCATCAATAAGTGCAAAGTGGAGGAAAAGACAGAGAAACGTGGATGGAGAGGGAGAAGGAGGTCCAGGATAGTGTCCTGGACGCCAAGAGAGGGACTTCAGGAGCTTCAGGAAGGAGGAGGGGGTTACCCATGGGAATGATAAAAATGGGGGCTGAGAAAAGTCATTGGTTTCAACAACTCAAATCTGATCTCCAATGAGCACAGTTTGCTTGTTTGTAGAACAAAGCATATAAGCCTCTGCTCTAAAACCTGCCACCTCCTTGCCTTTCCTTTGAATAAATCATTGGCTCTATCTGATGCTTTTCGACGTCAACAGGGGCAGGACTGTTGACATATCATTACACCCTCACTGAAGTAACTAGATAAATGCATGAAAAAATGCCAAGAGAGAGTTATAAAGGTTTGCAATGTATTTTAAATACTTCACATTGAACAAATTAATGTTTCGAAAACAAAAATGTGTACTGCGATAATTCATCTGATGAGAGACTATAGATAATAAATTACCACCTCTGACTCCTAGAGAACATACCTAACCACAAAGCTACTGGATCAGTTCTTGTTGCAAAGCTTTTAATATGTAAAGTAGATTTTTACAGCGTGAGCCACAAAAATGTAAGAAAAGCAAAAAAGACTTGTAGTAAACAGGCCAGAATGTTAACAGTGGTGCCCTGTGAGTTGTAGGGTCATGATTAATTCTTTTTCTACCTTTTGTATAGATTCTGCACATTCCAAATTTTCAAAAATGTACATATATTACTTTTATAAAATCTTTATATATTTGGCATGCTTGTCTGATTAGTAAAAATACAGATAGATAGCTAAAAGTCAATTTATATTGCACAGGCTGTCATCTTGTTATTTCTCAACATTAAACAAACTAACAAAAAACCCAATGACACTAACATTACCTGTAGAATTTTTGTGACAGAATAAAACATCCTGCTTCCTCTAAACTTTATACCACCACCTCTACCATAGTCTAAATCCTTTTTTCCATAAGAATTTGTGTTAATAAACCAAGGCATTATTTAAAGTGAACATTCAAAATGCTGATTTCCACAGGCTTGTCAGGTATTAGATAAAGCAGTTTTCACAATAATTCATTTACATACACAGTAGCTAAAAACAGAGTAAATAAAGCTTTTAGAAGATGTGATGAGATGAGAAAAGTCCTTAAAATTAAAAAATATTAATAACGAAAAAGTAGGACAGAGGATTGTTATTTTTAGTTGAGAAGTCAAGCAGCAGGGTTTTGGCAGGAGGGCCTAGAAAGAAGGGAAAAGCGCTAGCTCCCTGGAGCCGTGTAGGATCATCTCAGTGACTGATTCTCTTTGACTACCTGTTCCTGCTTTCCTACACACTTCAGAAGGTGGCAACCGCCAACCCTCATGTCCCATCTCTAGGTTAGATCAGGGCCTTGCTGCTTTTTAATTTATGTTTTAAAATACAAAATAAACCTGGAAAACTTGAAGAATTTTCCCATATTCTAGGATATTTTGGTTTTTTTAAAACCACCTCCAGAGAAATTCTTTCACATATGAAACTACACTAAAAGGAAGGAGAAAGGGAAGACAGATCAAGGCACACGTACTTGGAGGCAGTTATCAGAAACCCAAGCGACGTTACATCCCTGCAAACTATTCAACATCCACAGAACAAAACACATTTTGTTCCTTTGTTTCTCATTGTTGTTTCTTGTGCTTAAAGTATCGTCTCTGGTAAGCCGATTTTCATCATGACATATCCGCAGCTCTCTGCTCACTTCTCAGCATATTCTGACATAACACTGCCCACCTCCATCCTCAACTCTGACTCCAGAAGGTTTAACCTGACCCTCAGGTCTCCTTTCTCTAAAGGTGTATCTCCTTAACGAGAGAACTGGTAACATTTCAGGTTGACATAGTGAAGGTACTTAAACATGTATAAGCCTTGACACCAACGATCAGATTCTACCATGACTCCTGATACCTGGTCCATTTACTCACACAACAGAAGTAAAATTTCATTAGAACACAGATTCAACTTTTAACACTGCCAAACACAGCTACAGAAAAACCAAATTCCTGAGCATACTCATTCCTAAACATTAACACCTAATCTATGAAAACAGTGCAGTAATTTGTTAATTAGAGCTGTGTATGCACTAAGAAATGTATTTTTCCCATTTGGTAGAAATCCAAAAGATTGAAACTACAGGGTTGGGTTCCAAATATATTGGCACTGCTCTATCCTTTGGTTCCAAGATATTTCACACTCCTGAAAAGTTAGACTTTGAATTTTTCCAAATCTCCAGTAAAGTAATAATTTCAGGGGTAATCAATTGTTAGGAAAAGTGTGCCTAGGTCCACCTACAGGCACAATGTTGAAAGAAACAAATCACTCTTCAAGTGCCTCAAATAATTGCCAACGAACTCTTATCATGGCTCATGCTCCTTTCCATCTCCTGGGTCTGAGACCCTCCAGTTAGAACTGCTTCTTTGAGTTAGGTCTCAAGAAGTCATGAAGAAATGATATAGCATAGCATTCGAGAAATGGCAGCTATAGTATAGAGAATCTAGGCCATTCTTTGTTTTGTCAGGTGCAGAAGATGAAGTCCAGAGAGGCAACGTGACCTGTGAAAGGTAACCCAGACAGTGATAAAGATTGCCCTGGAACCCTCTTCTAAGTCTTCTAAGTGGAATGTTCTTGATGTATATGCAAGGGGCTAACAGAGTTCCTCTACAGGGCCTCAGCCAACCTAGATGGTTTCCATTATGCACATCACTATAAGTCACTGGTTCTCAAAGTGTGGTCCCTGGACCAGCAGAATCAGCATTCCCTGGGAATTTGTTAGAAATGCAAATTCTCAGGCTTCCCCCTAGATATAAATCAGAAATTCTGAGAGTGGGGCCCAGAAGTCCGTGTTTTAATAAGACTTCCAGATGATTCCTATCCATATTATGTATTAAAAGCTACTCCTCCACATGAAGCTTTTCATACCCTTCCTATGTCAGGATCTTTATTTTCTATTTTCACCAAAAGCCTGACACAACACAGCATTTATTTTTACTGAAATTTGGTATGAAATTGATCAATTTTTCTTGAACATTAATATGAAGAATCATTACTTGGAGCTCTTGTTAAAAAGCAGAATCAGATTCAGTAGGTCTGGGGCAGGGTCTGAGGTTCTTTACTTCTAATAAGCTCCCAGGTGATGTCAATGCCACTAGTCAGTGGACCTCACGTTGAGGAGCTGGGAGTATAGTTAACTGACATCAAAATTTGGGGCTAAATATCTTGGACTGAGGAGGAGGGAAAATTGTGTTACCTCACCATTTATGTTCCCCTTCATAGTGACAATAACATTGACACCCTGGGGTCCTCTGTAAAAAGGCAAATAAATCAATCAAGTTTTCTCCCTGAACTTCCAGCAGTTATTAGGTGGTCTTACAGTTGCAGTAGCACATTTAGAACAAAGCATAGATGTGAAGGAGGGTCAGACTGCAGGGAGAGGAGCAGCTCCAGCAAGTAACGTTCTGAAGGGCACTGGGGTGGGAGGTCTCCGAGTGCCTATGAGAGGGGACACGAAGACAGACATGGTGCTAAAAACGAGAAGTTAGGAGGCACCTGAAACGTGCAAAACTGACTTCACAATTTTGAGAATGGTTGGTCCAGGGCAGGAGTGTCTAGGAATGACAGTGAACTCTATATAATTTAGCCTGAGGGAGGGCCTAATCATGTCACGAGATGCCTTCATCTTAACTGTTTGCACTTTTATCATGAAACCACCCCCTTGTCTTGATGCACAGTAATCTTAGACCTTCCTTTTTTATTTTCCTTTTGTCTCCTTTCTTTCATACTTATATTGGGAAACTTCATCAGAAAAATATTTTCTCCACAGTTGCCATTAAAGAAGAAACTCAGTTGACCAATGTAAAAATGCTGTCGGACTGTACACAAGGCCACACATGACTGCCGTGAATTATTCTGATTGATGTCTCAGCGATGAATTGGTGTGCACTGTGGTAGAGTGCTCAGCACCAGCACGACAACAAGGCAAGAGAAGTTTCCACTGCCTAAGGACTGTTGGCAATAAGGACTTTTTTCTCTGATTTACAGGCCTGCATTCTATAATCAGTTTTCACACTCCTTCTTGCTTCTGACTTGGACAACTCAACAGTTCCTGGCAGTTGCACAGTCCAAAGGTCAAATGGACATGATGACTAAAACCACATTCATGAGGGAGAATGGCAGGGCAGGTCTCTGACTCATATTCATGGTACAAATTGAAGGCCAGACACTCTGTGGTTCACTCAGAGAAGATTCGATGTCACTCAGGCCAAATTACCACTGCTGCCCTGGCTGACTCTGTATAATGGATCTTAATACAATACTATCCCAGGGTATATTAAAGAGCATAGTCCCCACCGTCCAATGGAATAAGACTTCTGGTGCCAGGTTGTCTCTGATGTAGGTCAGGAAGGAAAGAAAAAAAAATCACCCGTCTTATCCTCCAAGCACCTTTGATAAACAAATAATTTGTTGGCACATTAATCTTTGGCTGAATACTCTATTCCTATTGCTACATAATAAAGAAATGAGATGGTCAAGACCAGAATATTTCCCTTCTTGGTGGTTCTATATTATAGTTAGTGGTAACTTGAAATTTATTTCTAACAAGACTTGAACCCTGAAGTCATTCTCCCCAGTGATGGTTCAGCAGCTGACATTTAAACCTACTCCTTCGCAGGCCAAAAGAGCCTCTTTGCCTTTCCAAATATCCTGCCAGGCTCCACCAGGGAATTCTGGATGGTGTGGAAGATTCAGGAAGTGAATTGAAGCTGCCAGGAATCTTCATCCAGGTTAATCATCTCTGTAGACTCTAAGAGAAAAGAAGAAAGCTGGCTGGCTGAGTGATGCAGATAAGCAGATGGCTTGGGCACAAGTTAAATGAACTGCATATTGGCTTCCAAATTCTCCTGCATCTAAAGCCATCAAAACAACATGATGTTGCTCCAGATTTCATTATCAACTTCATGAACATTTACCGTGATGGGAAGAGGGGACAATAAATTCAACACTTCATTACTTTTTAAATGTGAAGTTCCCTTTGACAATGCACATCAAAAATAGTTAAGGGAATGAAATGTTAAAGAGATTTGAGGATTTACATAATTTTTTTAAGTAATTCCAAATTTATATATGTATGTATTTTTATGGTGATGATGAAGAGTCCAAGTAAAATTTAAAAACCAAATCACAATTATTCAAGGCAAACAGGCCCCCAACTTTATGTGAAACACTTACTAATAGGAAAAAAAATATTTTATCCAGTTGCATAAAGATTTCATTATCTTGGGAAATTGAAGAAAAACATTATACATTTCTGCTACTGATGAAAAGCACTGTTTCTTCCTAAAGAAACCCATGGTTTTAAGTTATCTGAATGAATCCACATACGAAGAATGAATTTACGGTCATAATTTCTCATCAGACAATTTAGGTTAAGTCTGCAGCATCAGGTAGCAGGGAGTTATAATTATCAGTCTATGTGGAGTTATATACAAGATTAGAAAATGATGATAAAAACTTTGTGGTCTCTTACTGTCACAGAAAAAAAAACTTTTTATTTATTGGAATAAAAAAATCACTTGATGAACAAAGTTTCAAAGAAAAATGTTTTGTTTGGCTTAGTCTTCGTGTATATTGTCTCTCATGTTGAATAACAGAAAAGTGGCCAGGCACCATAACCAATAGGAAAGGATCCAGCACGTGAATACATGTTCAGCTATGTTGAGATTTGTAGATTTTAGTACTAGAGAAATTGTTTATGTCATTATAAAGGCCTAACTTTGAGAATTTAAATTACCTTTGAGAATTTGTGAAGGCTAGAGCAGAGTATTTTTTAAAGAAAAATAAAAACACAGCAATTATAAGTAAAATGTTTTGAGGACCAGAGAACCCAGGTAGCAAGTAAAAGTCAGCATGACTTTATGGAGTAGGTTGTGTCAAAATAGTTTCTTTCTGCAAACCTAATGCATTACATGAAAGCTATCAGTCTCTCTTGATTCCATTAATTCTACAAAATTCTACAAAATTCTGTTAAGCATCTGCTGTATGCAAATACTTTTTTGGAGGCTGGAGATAAAAATGTAGAGTAGACATCTATTATTTTGCCTATGCAGGAAACGTCTTCCCTTCTTTGGATAACAGCACTTCCTGTTTCGCTGGGGAACTGCTTCACTCCTCTTCTAATCATCTAGATTAGTGGACCCATCACTGTTCTCTGCCTTCATATACACAGAGATGGACAGTTGACCCAAAGCAGGCTAGCCAGAGCACTCACCTTCCCCTGGAGACAGTAATTAGTCTAGAGATGCACACATGTCTCAGGATGGACCAATCAGAGTTTTGATGTTAAAAGGACACAATTCCTTGTTCAGCTAGTTGCCATGGCTGATGAGGATTTAGGCTGGTTAATTTTAAAAAACTGCAGATGAGAGGGAGGCTCAGAGGAGTGGAATTTACTTGCCCTTTGATGAGAGACGTTTGCATTTGTGAAGGAAGTCTCCATCTGTGGGGGGTGTCTCCCTCTCTGCTCCAGAAGGAAGGCGGGATGGCCTTATCTCTGGAAACTCTTAATGGGGAAGGCAAGGACTTAAGTTGTTTACTGTCTGGCAAACTCATGTAACTGACCCCCCCCCCCCACCCCCAACATCCTCCTTTGTCTTTAGCTGAAGATAATATTTAAGTGGTGGCTTCTGCCTTTTACTTAATCAGGTTTGGTTCTTATCTAAAAGTTATAAGACCACCCAATAACCAGACCTTACCGGCACTAATACCATTTTGACAACTCTGTTTACATATTCTTTCCTTTGTCTTGTAAACAGATAACTCACATACCTATGCCTTAAATTTAGCCTTACTCTCCACCAGTGTTTGCAGCAGCAGTGAGGGCAGCAGCACCTCCTCCTGCCCGTGGGTCCTGTCCTCACGCAGCAGCTCTGACTGCCCATGGGTCCTGTCCCCGTGCTATTCCATGCTATTCTCTAAATAAAAGAGCACTACTGCCAGACCTTGAGAGTCCAAGAAATCTTTCTTTCGACTCCTCGGTTCACCGACCCCACATCATTTCTGGTGGCCCGTACAGGGATCTTGCTTCATTGGCTTGTGAGCTCAAGTTCTGGTAAGTGCCCTTTTTGCCTTGTGCCTTTCTCTTTTTCGAGGATGCTTCACTCCTCTTCTAATCATCTAGATTGGTGGACCCATCACTGTTCTCTGCCTTCATATACACAGAGATGGACAGTTGACCCAAAGCAGGCCAGCCAGAGCACTCACCTTCCCCTGGAGACAGTAATTAGTCTAGAGATGCACACATGTCTCAGGATGGACCAATCAGAGTCTTGATGTTAAAAGGACACAGTTCCTTGTTCAGCTAGTTGCCATGGCCACCACTACATCGAAGTGTTTGAGAGAACAAAGCTGTCAATCAGAGGTAAGAAGAAAAGAGAGACAGAGTGTTGAAGACATGCAAGTGCAACTGAAGTCCTTGAAATCCCTAGAGCAGCTGAATGTTCTGTAACTTTCTTTCAGTCCTGCGAGCTGCCCCCATAGCCTTTCAAACAATTTCTCCTTGTGTTACATATAGTTTGAGTTCAGTTTCTGTCTCTTAAAACCAGAAAAGTTCTGACTACTTAAACTGGGAAGCCAAACAGACCCAGTCTGTCTTCTGACGTCACAGTCTAGTGGGGAAGAACATCAAGTGATACATAAATCTATGGTTTCAAGGTATGGAAGTGCTATGAAGGGAAAGGACAGACTTTAACACCTCACATAGCATGGCCAACAGAAACCTTGAAAACAAACCTTAAATCAGTGGCTGAGCAATCTGCAAACTCTTCTGCCTCTCCAATCTGACCTGGATTATAATTTCAGAATCCTTTTCAGACAGGGCTGTTCTCAATCTGTCCGGCTCAGGAACCCCATGGCGATGTTCTAATCAAGTGCTCACTGGCTGGGTCTGGCAGACACAGGGAGACTGGTCAGTTACGATGCCTGACAGTCAGCTGTGCATTCTGCAGGGAAATTGATGTCAACAAACTGGCCTTTGGCCTGAAGAAGCAATTGTTGGCAATTAAAGAATTAAACATTCATTCTACCTTTTTTGGAAGAAATACACGTTAGGGTAACCGTGTAGTCTGTTTAACAAGAGAAAAGTTATCCTTTACCAAAGAATTCAAGATAATTGATAGAAAAGGAAAAATAGTTCTAGTAAATCACTATTTTGCAATCTCACGCAACAGTCACCAATGGGTAAAGGCATTAGATAAAAAGATGATGGGGAGTATTACAATGATGACACCAATTGTCACCACCTGAGCCAATGATCAATCTTAGCATCCTTGGAAATGAGAATACCAGACACTGTGTGCTTCACCATGGGATGCAATATGAAGTGCATAGCCCTGCCTATGAAATGTTCTTGCCAAAATCGGTGAGCCAGAATTGAATCAAACCTGTAGATGTCTCCCATTTATTGGAAATAGAGGAATAGAATAGCAAGTTAAAGATCACCACAAAGAAGCAAATAGGCAAATCCAAAGGGAAAACATTCTAAAGAATGAACTCAGTTTCTGCAACAAGTCACCTGCAGAAGGTAAAAAAGGAGGGAAGAAGATTACCCCAGATTAAAAGAGATCCAAGAAAAGGAACAAACAAATTAATATGTGGAACTTGTTTGGGTCCTGATTCAACCAAATCGACTATAAAATTACCTTTAGTGACAACTGGAGAACTCTGATCGTGGAATAGATATCATGTGATACCAAGGAATTATGAAGACATCATGACTGATTGTGGTTATTTTGTGGACCATATTTTTTAGAGAAGGATACTGATGTATGCAGGAGTGAAGCAACATGATATGTGAGCTTTGCTTTTAAATACTTCAGCAAAGAAAAACAAAGGGTGGATAAATATTGCAAATGAGGCAAAATCTTGATGTGTGATGAAACTGAATGATATGTAAATGGTGATTCATTGTTCTATTCTTTACATTCCATGTATATTTGAAAATCTCCAGATGTATTTTTTAAAGGTTTGCTCTTTACAAAGAAGAAATCTCTCTCTTAAGGAGCATATTACTGAGAATCACTGTGAGACAAAGCAACTTAAAAGTCACTCAAGAGAAAACAACAGAAAGCAGCTTTCAAAAATATCTCAATAACAAAATGTATTTAAGAGCAGAACATTACAACAAGATACTGCACTGGCTGAGAGATACTTTTCAAAATTTAAGCAAGAAAAAGAGAAACTTTTTAGTAACAGATAAATAATGAAAGAATTATTTAGAACAGTTGGAGATAGTACATTTCCTGATTTTTAAAAATTATGTTTTTTTAGTGAAAAGAAAACTTTTTAACTTTGTAAATTGGTCTCTATGTACAATTTTATTTACCATTTCTTTAGATCAGCCAATCGAGGTTATATATTTGTTTACAAAAGACATTTTTAAAGTTTCAAAGACTGGATTTAGCACAAATTTATTATCAATTTGTAAATTTATATGTCAATTCTAAGTGGTAATATTTGCCTCTTATAATCTTAATAAACAAAATAGAATAGAAAATACCTAGGATATGTTGACTAAAGCAACAGATATCAACAAAACGATTATCAGCGGAGACAAATAGGGAAGAATTAAAGAAAGAGAGAAACCACAATCTTCACAAACAAAGTGCATCAGGCTTGAAATAAAAGGTGTGGGGATTTCAAAAGAACCCAAGATAAATGCCATGTCAACAATGTCGTAGTTACAAAAAGCAAATATAGGAGCAGACTCTACCCACCATTTTTCCTTGAAATAAAATTTGAAAGTCATAAAGAGATATTTACTTAGCCAAAAGAAAGAATGTTTTTCCATAATGTTGTGTAACACTGAAATTTACAATTAGAATATAACATTGCTCTCTTCTTCAAAGAAAAGGTGGATGACTTTCTCTTCCGTGACTTAGAGACTACCTGCTTACAGGTTGAAGGTTGACTGGGAGCCCTCTGGGTGTCCTCTGCTCCTGCCTTTCTGTAGCATCCTCCTTGGACCATTTGGTATCACACACACAATTGTCCAACTCTCAAAGAAATCAAAAGGCTTCTTAAAATCCTCTCCTCTTCAAGGTAGAAGATAAATACTCAAAAAGGTCCCAAGCAATATTTCATTAGATGACACCAAAACTGACTAAAAATAAATTTGGCCAGAATACTATCACTATTAGAAAAACAAGGAAAAAATGACATTGAAGGCAGACACTGAAGAAAATGCAAACACTTTTGCTCTTTGTCCATGAAATGTTCTCTTCTTACAAGAGGAAGTTCTTCAGTTTGGCACCAAACTTCTAACATAATGAAAATGACAAATTGTCCCACAAGCCTAAAGGGTGACGATGTTTGTTCCAGTGGATGTTGTTTCATTTCAGAAAAAAAGGATAGCTTTTCTTAAAAAAAGAATGTTTTTAATTATTTACTAAAGCTAAGCACTAGAATAAGAACCTCTGTCATGTTTTTCCTTGTCTGCTGTGACAACCTATTAGAAAGGGGCCGGGTCTCTGCAAGAGAGTTAAAAATATTGGATTTCATTGGGCAGAGAACTTATTTACACACTTTCATGTTTCCTATAATCTCCAGGAGTCAGTAGAATTGGAAAATCTGCCAAATCTTGTCTCCTCCTTTCCTCATTTGTTCCATGCCATGGGAGAAAGGGACACTAATCTAGTTTGAGACTGTAGCTGGTGTGATTCTATCAGAGCATGCTAAGTAGGGGGCAGGGCAACTGTTTCTGGCTACAGTCACTGCTCTCTGCTCTAATTTGCAGTGAATCATCTCCAAGGAGCTGCCTGTCATCATGGTCTCTTCTTCCTCCTTCTCCCTCGTTCTCTCTTCAATCCCCTCCAATCATGCTTCCACGCTTCCATCCTCTACCATGCCCCTAAGACTTCACAAGATCACCAGTTGTGCCTCCATGTTGCCAAATCCAGTGATCATTTCTGTCCTTCATTCACTCAGATCTCAGCAGTCTTTGACCATTTCTCACACTTCCCTCGATGAACCTTCTTCTCTGGGAATCCATGAGGCTATACTCTCCTAGCTCTTGTCCTACCTCACTGGCCACCCCTTCTCAGGTCCCTGGACTGGCTCCTTCTCCTCTGTTCCACCTCTAAATATTAAAGTATTCCTTTTGGGAGCAAGGCATGAAGAAAGTAGCAGAATTTCTGAGAAATTACTTTCTTCCTGTTCAAACAGCATGTCTTCTTTTTTTGCTTCCCTCTTTCCACTACCTATGTTGTAAATCCAAGATCTAAAGGAGATTTAGAATTTTTTTCACTGTTTTCTTGATTTATACACCATTGAGATCACCTATGGCCTACAAATTAGAGAAAACATAGGTGATGGCACCATACATTGGCAACTTCTTGGGTTGAGGTAGAGAAAAATCTCTTTGAAATTATCATAAACCCAATGGATAATAAAAGAAATAAAATGATCTGCATCTGGGAATATTATTTCTATGAATTATCTTGGCTCAGAGACTGAAAGAATGGGACGATTTAAAAACCTAGAAGAAATGGATAAATTCCTAGAAATGTACAACCTACCAAGAATGAATCATGAAGAAACAGAAAATCTGAACAGACCAATAATGAGTAAGGAAATTGAATCAGTAATTCAAAACCTCCCAAGAAAGAAAAGCCCAGGATCAGATGGTATCACAGTGAATTCTACCAAATATTTAAATGAGAATTAAATTCAATCCTTCTCAGACTCTTCCAAAAAATTAAAGAGGAGGAAATACTCCCAAACTCATTTTAGGAGGCCAGCATTACCCTGATACCAACACCACAAAAGGACACTACGGGAAAAGAAAATTGCAGGCCTATATCCCTGATAAACATAAAAGCAAAAATCCTCACTAAAATATTATTCAACAGCACATTAAAAAGATCATATACCATGATCAAGTGGCATTTATCCCTGGTAAGCAAGGATGGTTCAACATATACAAGTCAATAATTGTGATACACCACGTTAATAGAATGAAGGATAAAAATTGTGTGATTATCTCAATAGATGCTGAGAAAGTATTTGACAAAATTTGACATTATTTCATGATAAAAACTCTGAGAAAATTGCCTCTAGAAGGGACATACTTCAACATAATAAAAGCCATATACGACAAGTTCACAGCTAACATCATACCCAATGGGGAAAAGCTTTCAAGATCAGAAAAAGACCAGGGGGCCCACTCTTGCCACTTCTTTTCAACATAGCACTGGACGTCCTATCCAAAGCAATTAGGCAAGGAAAAGAAATAAAAGGCATCCAGGTTAGAAAGGAAGAAATAAGATTGTTCTCTTTGCAGATGACGTGATCTTATATATAGAAAACCCTAAATTCTCCATTAAAATACTGTTAGAACTAATAAACAAATTCAGTAAAGCTAACTGATAGAAAATCAACATGCAAAAGTAAGTTGCATTTCTATACATTAACAATGAACTAACTGAAAAAGAAATTAAGAAAATCATTTATAATCGCATCAAAAAAAGTAGTTAGGAATAAATTTAACCAAAGAAGTGAATGATCTGTACACTGAAACCTATGACTTTGGTGAAAGAAATTGAAGAAAACACAAATAAATGAAAAGATAGTCTGTGTTCATGGACTGGAATAATTAATATTGTGAAAATGTAATACTACCCAAAGTAATCTACAGATTCAATGCAATCCCTACCAAAATTTGAAGGCATTTTGCACGGAAATAGAAAAAACAATCCTAAAATTTGTGTGGAACTACAAAAGACCCCACAGAGCTTAAGGAATCTTGAGCAAGTAGAGCAAAGGTGGAGGCGTCATGCTTCCTGATGTCAAACTACATTATGAAGCTATAGTAATTCAAACAATATGGTATTGGCATAAAAGCAGACACACACATCAATGGAATAGATTAGAGAACCCCGAAATAAAGCTATGTGTATATGCTCAATTGATTTACAGCAAAGGTGCCAAGAATATACACTGAGGAAAGGATAGTCTCTTTAGTAAATGGTACTTGGAAAACTGGACAACTGCATGTGAAAGAATGAAATCAGACCCCTATCTCACACCATACACAAAAATCAACTCAAAACAGATTAAAGAATTAAACTTAAGACCTGAAACTATAAAACTCCTAGAAGAAAATATATGTGTAAGCTCCTTGGCATCAGTATTGGCAATAATTTTTTGGATTTGTCACCAAAAGCAAAGACAATAAAAGCAAAAATAAACAAGTGGCACTACATCCAACTAAAAAATTTCTACACAGCAAAAGAAATAATCAACAAAATGAAAACACAACATTACAGAATGAGAGAAAACATTTGCAAAGCATGTATCTGATAAAAGGTTAATATCCAAAATATATAGGGAACTCAAACAGCTCAATAGCAAAAGAACAAATAATCAAATTAAAAAATGGGCAAAGAACCTATAGTCATGTGCTACGCAATGATGTTTCAGTCAATGACAGACTGCATATATAACAGTGGTCCCATAAGATTAGTACCATGTGACCTAGGTGTGCACTAGGTTATGTCATCTAGAGTTGTGTAAGTATGCTCTCTGATGTTCACACAGTGACAAAATCAACTGATGCATTTCTCAGAATATATTTCCATTAAGTGATGTATGAATTAGATATTTTTCCAGAGAAAACATACAGATGGCCAATAGGTATATGAAAAGATGTTCAACATAACTAATCATCAGTGAAATGCAAACCAACACCACAATGAGATATCACCAGTTAGGATGTCTGTTATCAAAAAGACAAGAGATAACAAATGCTGGTGAGGTAATAGAGAAAAGGCAACTTTTGTACACTGTTAGTGAGAATATAAATTGGTACAGCCATTATGGAAAAAAGTATGGAGTTTCCTCAAAATTTAAAAATATAACTACCCTATGATCCAGCAATCCCACTTCTGCATATATATCCAAAGTAAATGAAATCACTATCCTAAAGAGGTATCTGTACTCCCATGTTAATTGCAGCATTATTCACTACAGCCAAGATAAGGAAACAACCTAAATGTTTATCAAGAGATGAATGGATAAAGGAAACGTCATATATGTATGCAATGGAATATTATTCAGCCTTAAAAAAGAAAGAAACCTGCCACGTGTGATGACATGGATAAACCTGGAGGGCATTATGCTAGGTGAAATAAGTCAGACAAAGACAAATACTACATGATATCTTTACATGTAGAATCTAAAAATGAAAAGTCGAACTCATAGAGACAGTATAATGATGGTTGCTAGGGGGTCAGAGAAATGAGGACAGGTTGGTAAAAGGGTACAAACTTTCAGTTATAAGATAAATAACTTCTGAGGATCTAATGTATAGCATTGTGACTATAGTAATAATACTGTATCGGATACTTGAAATTTGCTAAGAAAGTAGATCTTCAGCATTTTCACCAAGGGAAAAAAGGTAACTATGTGAGGTGATGGATGTGTTAATTAGCTTGATTGTAAAAAATCTTTTCACAATGTACACATATATCAATCATCACATTGTACACTTTAAAGATAGTACGATTTTGTCAACTACACCTCAATACAATTGGAAAAAAAGACTTGTTCATGAATTTTCATGTTTTATTTGTAATAGAAAAAAACCCCAACAGTAAACAATACCTATGTCCATCAACAAGTAAATGGATAAGCAAATTATGGTATATCCATACAATGGAAAACTTTTAGCAATAAAAAACAACTACTGTTTCATACAACAACATGGATGAAATGGAAAATAATCATGCTGGGTATGGGCAGAAGACGTCAGAGAAAAGAATTCATACAGTATGACTCCATTTATGAAATACTCTAGAATGTGCGCAAGCTAATCTAAAAAGACAGAAAGCAGATCATAGTTGCTCAGGGATGGGGATAGGTATTGGGATTAAAAGGGTATGTGGCAACTATGTGGGGATATGGATATTTTCATTATCTTGATTACAATGATAGCTTCATGGGTGTATACAGATGGCAAAATCCATCAAACTGCATACTTTAAATATAAGCAGTTTAGTGTATATAAATAATACACCGTAAAACCCCATAAAAAATTATGGAGTTAGACTTCAAAGGAAAGATGTTAAGGATGACATACTAAAGAGAATTCAGGCCAGGTAACTTTGGTGTCTTGCCCTGTGTTAAATGTTAGATTTGATAAGAAAACTTCCTGGTGCTCTCAGTCAAGTATAAGTGGGCAGAATTTGTTTGAAGAAGGGATCATCTTTACAAACTCAACAGGAAACTGAATTAGTAGACACAAGGTTCCCAGGACAACAAATGCCACTCTTTGCATAGATGGGAGAAGAACTCCTTCGTTATAGCCTTACAGTGACTGGTCTACACACAGTCATTTGGCCCCCATCTTGGGACCAAGACAGCCTTAACATTTCCTTCAGCTTGACTAAATGTCGGTCTGCCTGGATTCAAATCCCTGCTCAGCCACATACCAGCTGAGTGACCTTGGGAATAAATTACAACTATCTCTGCCTTAGTTTCTTCATCCATGACATAGAGATAACAATAAGAGTACCCACCTCACAGAGTTGTGAAGATTAAGCAGATTTCATACACATAAGGTGCTAGGATCATCTATTATCATTATCACTCCCTTTTTAGAGATGAGAAACTAAAGCTCAAAGAGGTTAAATAACTCCTAAGTGTAAGTAAGAGCTTTGGGCTAAATTCAGGCCCCTCACTCCTAGTTTAGCATTCTTTCCCCTACGACACACAGATTTCCTGAAGGCAAAATATATTTGCAATCTGCAGGAGTTCACACTGCTGAGCAAATAAAAGGAGGCAAAACTACTCACCACTTAAATTGACAAACCAAAACCTGGTAAATTTAATCTCTGGGCTTATGTGGGAAGATCCTGCGCCAGCTGACAGACACCTTGTCTAAGAATGATTGGAAACCCCAACTAGATTGAAAGTCAGGGGGAAAAAAGATTGGTGATTACAGATTATTGAAGAGAGCCCTCCTCGACAGCTGATAAAAATGAAGAGAGAGGTCACAAGTTAATTTAAGTGTATTGTCTTTCCTGAAAAGCAGAAGCCTTCCCTTCAATTTAGTTCCTGTTTTGGATAATAAAACTCAGAGGCAGGCTCCCTCCAGGCTAAGCCTTCCCAGGACGCTATGTCACCAGAGCCCAGGACGTGACCTGCTACAGTGATCGCTAGAAAAACAAAGTAAATCCAACCTCCTTTACCCCTCAAATTTATTTTGCCTCCAGATATTTAAGAACTCGAAGTTGAAATAATCTGAGCCTTTGACTTGAATTTTAATTTCCTATGTGTCTATTGGCCTTTCCAAAGAAACTCAACCTGCTCTTTGGAATTCTAATGCTCTTCCAGGTGCAAGAGGAGAGACTGCAGATGCGTAAAATATGGAACTCAGCTCGTTCACCACATTTCCTTTGAAGGGACGAGAGGCCTCACATCACCTCATTTGGCTTTCATGGGTCAAATTCTACACAGAAAAAACAAGAGTCCTAAAATATTTAACTTTGGAAGCATACCTCCTGGCTTCTCCCACACACTAAGGCCAAAAGTCACTTCCTTTATTCTCACCTCCATTGGTATATGCTCCTGTTGGGGCCCGGGGCAGACCACCCCAGCATATCCCACAGTGGCGTATGGATTATTTTGAATTAAAGTTACTAGGAAACAGCTGGTGCAGAAAGGACCCTCTGTCCTTTGTCTCCCCAAAAGCAGGAAATAAATTCCCATGTGAAGAATGCCCTCCCCGTGCCTTAAGGCTGAGAGAGACATCCTTATCACCAGAGCAAGGGAATTCAGGGCAGAGAAGCCTGTATAAACAAACCCTGTTAGATTTACTAATTTACTACCTCAAGCTTCTAAACTGTTCACATTCCTCTCTCGTTATGTACCTCAAATCTAAGTTTCTTTCTCCCGGCATTCCTTTGTGTAAAAGACATCGGTACTGCCTGCTTTGTTCACTCTCTGAGCATCGTTTCTCTATGATCTCCAAAACGTACATATTAAATTGAGTTTTTCTCCTGTTAATCTAGTCTTGTGTCAGTTTTGTTAGTCCAGCCAGAGGAACATAAGAAGAGTAGAAAGGGGAATTTCCCCTCCCCGGCACATTTCCTGCCCAGTAAGTCTTCCACTTGGCATTCAAGATCCCCCTTCTCCCTCTGTCCCTTATCTTTGATCTTAATCTTCCACTCCTCTCCAAGAAAAGTGGTCATTACTTTTTACCAAGGTTCCCCTAAACCCACCTCCCACTCACAATAATGCTAATCAAGGACTCCTACACATGCCAGGAGAGTAGAGAATACTTCCTCCTTTGTGAAAAACCTCCGGAATCCAGCCTGTATTCCACCGGCTAAGAGCTTGTGTCTAATTTGATTAAGCGTGACAATTCACGGGAAATACTCAAGCTTTCCTGCAAGTTCAGTTTGAAAATACAGTCATCAATGTTCTTTTCCCTCCAAATGTTGGGATGGTTTGAGAATTCACGTAAGGGTAAGCTCAGAACATCTGCTTTCAGTTTTATTAGCCATGTCCAATTAGCCAATAGTGTAAAACCCACAGCTCGAAAAAAAAAAAAAGGGGATCATAAATGAGATACACAGGAAAGAGATGGTGAAAGAAAACCCATCAGGGATGGTTCCCATGAGAAGAGGAGTCGACTCCCCTTGACAAAAGGAATAATCCCAAAAGCATGAATAAATAAATAATACTTCACAAAGTCTTTTTGTTTCTTTCAAAGCGTTTTTACAAATACCTCATTTTCCTCCTGAAGCAGGTAGAATAGCACTATTAACTGATTTGTCAGATAAAAAACACAGTCCTCGAGAGCTTAACTTTTTGGAGTTTACACAGAAACAGAACTGGAACACAGGATCTGTTAGCTCACAGGAAAATAACCTAAATTGTCACCTTTCCCTCTTCAATTAAATTCTCTCTAGATACTAAAGCACAACAGATTGGGATTCTCCCAGTCTTGGACTTGAAATTCATGTCAACACGAGCTTCAAGCTTGCGCTCTTCCCAAAGACCCTGGCATTTAGTCCGTGTGCTCAAATCTTAGGCTTTAGAGTCCTTTCTGGGAGAAGAGGAAGGCCTTGCATGGGACCGTCTTCATTTAGAATCCTGCTCAAAGCTTCTGCTCCTTTGAATTATACAACTGATGAATTCAAAAGCATAGCAACAGGCCAGGAGCAGGTCTCTCTCCTTCCTTCAGAAGTAGTTAGAACAAATATTTTACATTCCCATCAAATAAACTAAAGCAGAACCCACCTTTCCCCTCCGCATAAACAGCATTTTTTTAATTAGGAAAATGGTAAGACAGTTTTATCAGGTTTAGGGGCTTTATCATCTACCCTGATGAAGCCAAAACTTCATGGGAATATTTCAAAGCCATTCATGATGCTAATTAGTGAACTGATTCAGAGAAGAGGATAAAAATAATGATCTTAAAGAAATCCAGATAAGTAGAAATAGGAGTTTTAAGTCAATGCATTCATTTATTCCTGTCACTTTCCAAATATGGTTTAAACAATATTACAAAAATACATACAATAGGCTAAAATAAGAGTTGGAAGATGCAATCAACAGCTGAGAGTACGGGATTGTTTAAAACTAAAATCGACATTTGCCACGGCAAGGACTGGAACATTGCTCTTAAATAAAGGGTGGCACTAGGTTAGGATTGGGGTTAAACTCTGCTTTAAAAAATTCCCTGGCCATTTTATTATAAATAAAGGAGATCTGAAAAGAGAGATCAGAACAAATTTTCTCCTCTTTGCCCCCTCTTTGGTTCTGCTTCTAAACCTAAAGACATTTTCTTTTAACTTCGCTTATTTACCTTCCCAAATAATGTGGCATCTTTTAATATTCACAGCAACTGTTTGTTGCCTTTCCCAATGGGACTTTTCCTGGCAGAAGTAAAGTTTGGCAAACTGGAAAGGTGCTGGACTAGAAAACAGGAGAGCTGGGTTCAGGCCCAGAGTGTGTGCTTGGACTACATTTGATCTGGGGGAAATCACTTCACCTGCCCTGGTTTCAATTTCCTCATATGCAAAATAAGGAGAATAAAACAGGTGACTGGTCAGACCCTTTGCAGCACCAGCATTCTGTGTTTACTAGAGTAAACTTCTCTCACTACTCTTTTCTGGAAAGCTACAACAAGTGGTTGCTAAGTGTCGTCATGAAAATTTTCCCCAAGATCCTGGGATTTGCAACAGCTTTCCTGAGGACCGCTACACAGGCTAGGCTACTATTTGCATATGTGACCATTGTATTGGGTACACTGCTTTCGGGTAACTAAGTAGTCTCAATATTATCATTGTATTACCAAAAGTAGACACTTGTTTTTTCTCGTCTCTATTCCTTCTCTTCCAACTATTATTGATCCTGATTCCAGACAAATCAGAGCTAGAAAAGAAACACAACCCACACCGTGAAAACAAATAACTGGGGGAGTGGACAGAAAGATGAGTCATCCAAGATGTTTGCAAGGCAACTGTCATTACTGTCATACATTTCTAGAAGGTGTCACATAGCATCTGGCAATGCTAATAGTTTTCCAAATTTCCAGCACCTTCTGATTATATCTGATGTAGTACACTTGTGCGGACTAATAATAGATATCAGCATTCTTCAAACCAGTCAAGGTTTTTAACATGCCAAATTTTCATACATTATATGCCGTTAAGGTCCATTTCTAATCCCTGAAGACAATTTTTACACCTATTATTCTCTTCAGCAAGAAACCAAAATTCTTATGCATTTTAGAATCAGCTTTTCTATAGCTACCAAAAGTTCTCTTGGATTTTGATTGGGATTATTAATGTACTAAATGTGTGTATAACTTTTGGAAGAATTGACTTCTTTATAATATCACACTTCTAATCCACGAATATGGTGTGTTTCTCTATTTATTTAGATCTACTTTAATTTTTTAATCAGCTATTTGTAGTTTTCAGCATAGAGATTGTGTACTTGTTTTGTGAGACTATTTCATTTTTGTGTGTATCACAAATTTTATTATTTTACTGTTGTTTTCCGATTGTACATTGCTAGGATATAAAATACAACACAATTTGCCTTTGTTCAAAAAAAACAAAACAAAATTCTTCTTCTAATGACTTTTTTTTCCTGCAAAATAAACAATCTAAACTTAATTGCTTTGAATCACTGCCTGTCAGAGAGTGTTGTGGATTTTTGTTAGATTCCCACACACGACGTGTGTGATGCGGTATCATGGGACCAAGTCCTGAATAAGATGCCCACTGTCTGCGTGTCTTCCGAGGGCTTCACTCACTTCTGATTGAATATACAGTCTCGTGCTGTGGTGTCATGACCAAAACAGATGAACCCAGTGACTGGTGAACCTGACACCATGAATACTCTGTTAAAATGAAGGAAATGTGAGACTTCTTGATCTAAAAGGCAAATAATAAGACAAACCTGCTTTTCTTTCCTTTATCCATTTATTAAAATATTCAGAGAAGCCTGAGAGATGCAAAGCAGAGCAGCACAGGTAATACAAAAGACCCGCTGGCAGTGCAGCTGGAGGAAATTTGACAAAGAAAAGGGAGAAAATGTATCTGAATAAGAAGAGGCAGAAATAGACAACATGGGAAATTTCCACCCAGCAGCACTGCAGACCCTCGCTTCAGAGATGCAGGACTTATCTGATCTAAATAAGGAGTTACCTAACACTGCTCCAAACAACTTTTAGAATCAAACGCATTTTTTGTCCCTGCTATCCTCTTCAGTGACTCTCTTATTGCATCCACGTGATGACTGTAACTCCTAGGAATGTGACATATTTGGTTGTGGAAGTGAGCAGGCAGAACACCACATCTTGAGTAACAGCTTGGTCATAAGAAGGGGCAGAAGTGAGAGAGCTGTGGAAGCATGGCCTTCTGGGAGGCTGCTGTATGCTGCTACTGACAAGGAGAAAACAGTAAAGCGTGCTGTCTTATGATCTAATAGGAACAGGCAACTAGCAAGCAGGAGGAGGAGGAGATCCCATCTCAGTCTAGCAGAATCACACCAGGAAAATTACCAGGAATTAGGTGTGGAGCTGTGAATATGTATCTATCTGTCCTCCAGGATAACATCTGAGGGGGACTGCTGTTAATCCACAGATGAAAAGGCAGAAGGGATAAGGGAAAACCAACCACTTAGTCCGTTAACAAATACTACCTCTATACATAGGCCAATCCTTTTTCAGAGGCAATGGTGATAAGTTTATATAGAGATTCCCCAACATAAAGGAGGACTCAACACTCAGTGAAAGAAGAAAAGCTTTCCTCTGAAAATATATACTAGGGAAGATAATTTAAAAATTTCAGAAGAAGTTACATTATAGAAAAGTTAACTAGAACCAGGATACAGGCAGAAATGGAAAAGAAGTTGGATAGAAATTGAAACGACTGTGCAATTTAAACGCAACATTAGAATTAAGATCAGCAGGGAGGCAATAAAAAGCATATTTTATATTGCTGAAAATATAATCAGTTGTATGGAAGACAAACTTCAAAACTTTAAGATTGCAGCCAAAATGACAAACGTTGGAAATTATGAGATAAAAATAATAGATACAGAGGAAGGGAGATAATGAAAAGTCAACCTAGAAATCACTAGTGTTTTGAAAATGTGTAGCTGCAAAGCATGACATGCCTCATATTCCATTTAATAATCTTATTTTGACCTCTTGTTTAATGCTAGTTTTTAGTTCCTCAGATATGTCTCTGTTTCTACTGATACTAATGGAGTTCCAGCACTTACTCTCTAGAACCGTAGGCTTTTCTGACTACTATGGAATAAGGTATCTGCACAATCGGAAAATATATCGCCTTCGTTTGCAGCTGCAGAAAAATAAAGTATTCCACATCATGAACTCCTCTTGCAAAAGAAAGTCTTATGAAATATCTAAAATTCAGATATAATTCCTATCTAGAGAGAGAAACTACTCTCAACCTCTGAAATGTCTATAATTACGATTGATCATATTATTTACCAGTATAATGTGTCTAGCTAATAATATTAATATTAACATCTTTGCTATCTCAAATGCAAACTAGGAAGGTATTCCACAAAAGGTAAAATAAAATACATCAACTCTGGTAGATTTCTTAAAGTTTTTGAGAGTTTTGTCGCCATTTCCAATAATAGATGACATCGGAGGGAAAAAAGAACAAAAGTAATAGTCAAAGGATAGAAGACTTTCCTGAGCTAAAAACAAGACACAAACAATAATTTGGAAGAAGAGTTCTCTCAGTACTATACAATACTGTTTGTTAAAATTAACCAAATTATAAACAGACCTACATGTAATATCTAGATGTCATGCATCAAGAAAAAATGCAGCAAAGCATGAAAAAAAGTGTTTATGATTGAAGAAAATTCCCAGGAAATTTCATTTTCTTATGCACAATGAAGGACAGAGACAATAAAGAAATATGTATCCAAAGGTAAGTCTGACACCCAATAATTCCTAATAATCATATGAATAGTTAAGCTCTCGTCAGTGTGAGAAAGTAATAGAAAAATCTTTCTTAGATAATCAAATACTTGAAATCTTACACTAATATATCCTTACACACACACACACACACAGGATATCAAATTACATGAAATGAGAATAAAAATTTTAAATGAAAACGTGAAGAAGTGATATTATAAATACCATTTTATAAACAGCATCGAACACAGATAGTTGCTTCTCTATGGTTAGGTTAGCAAAGAATGTGTATAAAATAATTGAAAGATAACCACAAAAAGATAATTTGAAAACAATCTGTCTAAATAATAATGTAAGTCTAAAAGCACAGATTATAATAAGGAAAAAGGACTTAGGTCAGAATGGAGAGAAGTTGCTTCAACCTATAATATGGTGGAAAATATTTTCATAGTTTTCACAGCTGGCATTTCGTTCTTAATATTAATAGATGGAGATATATTTTAGTGTGTTTTTTTAAAACAAAAATTTAGATTTTAGAATAGGGTCATAGCTTTCAAATCACTAGAAAAAGGAATAACAATAAAGTATTAAACTAACCAATTTTGTAAATGTTCACATAAAAAAGACCCAATATTGGTTTCGACAATAAGTGTAATAGTTTAAACTAGTATTGAAAGAGAAATATTTTCATATTAATTAAAAATAAAATTCAACTTATAAAGTTTCTAAGGACATAAATAAAACACGAAAATTTTTAAAATTCCAAACAGTAGAAACCGAATAAAATATGTATTAAAAGAAGTAACAAGGGGCTGGCCCAGTGGCACAGCAGTTAAGTTCACACGTTCCACTTCAGTGGCCCGGGGTTCACTGTTTTGGATCCCAGGTGCAGACATGGCACCACTTGGCAAGCCATGCTGTGGTAGGCATCCCACATATAAAGTAGAGGAAGATGGGCATGGATGTTAGCTCAGGGCCAGTCTTCCTCAGCAAAAATAGGAGGATTGGTGGCAGATGTTAGCTCAGGGCCAGTTGTCCTCCAAAAACAAGAAAGAAAGAAAGAAAAAGCAGGAAAAAAAGAAGTAATAAAATGGTAACAAGAGAGTTCTGTTATACTGATCACGATACAGTTTACAGTTGAGATATGATCCATGAACATGTGAGAATCAAACAACATAGTGAACTTATAAAGCAAAATTATTACAAATATGAGGAGATGAAAAGGCAAGTCACAGAACGGGAGAAAATATTCACAATTCATATATCTTGCAAAGGTCTTGCATTCTATATACATGAAGAAGTCTTACAACTCAATTGTAAGAAGCATAACAAAAATGGGCAAAAGATTAGAGCAGACATTTTAGAAAACACACATGAAAAGTTGCTCAACATCCTTTGTCATCAAGGAAATTAAAACCACCAGGTGATACCACTACCTAACCAGAGAACAGACAAAATTATATAAACTGTTGGCAAGGATGTGGAGCAAATGGAACTCTCATACACTGTTAATGAGAAAATACAATTTTACAACCACTTTAGAAAGCTAGAAGTTTCCTGAAAAGTTAAACATATACCTAAATACAACCCAGCCATTTCATTCCTAGGTATTTACTCAAGAGAAGTGAAACCAGATGTTCACACAAAGATTTGCACGTGAACATCTTCTTAACAGCTTATAATATTTTTTAAGTGGGGGGGAGAATATCCTTCAACTGATAAATGTTTAAAATAATTGTCATATATCCAAACAATTGAAAAACTCTAAGTCATAAAAAAGAAAAAATTTACTGATATAAACAAAAATATGGATGAATCTCAAAAGCAATGTGCTACCTGAAAAAAAAATCAGGCAAAAAAAATACTAAAACCTATCTAATTTCATTTATATAAAATTCTGAAAAATGAAACTGATTCTATAATGACAGAAAATAGGTAAGTGGTTGTCTGGGGCAGGGGAAGAGGGAGAAATGGCCTGCAGAGAGGCATAAGGAAACTTTTGGTAATAACGAAAATGTTCTGTATCTTGACTGTGGCCTTGTTTTCACAGGTTTATGTACCACAGGTGGCTTGATAGGAATCTATCTGTATATAGATATGTCTCAGCAAACTGTACATTTATATGGATCAGTTTATATGTATACTATATCTCAATGAAGTTGATTTAAAATATAAAACTAAATTGACAGGAAGACATTGTTATAGGGATTACCAACTCATATTCCTACAATGGCCAAAATAAGTAATACATATAAATAAAGATGGCTGGCTGTTACAATTTTTTTTCTCCCTTAAATGCAATGCCTTCTCAGTCTATCTTTTGATTTACTCCTTCTGATGGGTTTTTGGGGGTTCTTTTCAGTTCTTTTACTCTACCACAGCTAATACAACAGAGCAAGAACAAAGATAAATGGCAACTCATGTTCACAGTCATAGGCCTCAGTCTCAGGTAACAGGGGAGGCCCAGGTCAAATGGGGAGTGTAAGTACTATCTTAAGAGGGTGTGGGGGAGGAAGGCATATTCCTCTACCCTCTAGGTTCTTCCAGCTGGTCTAAGAATTAAATTGACATGAGATAGAATAACAGGAGAAAATCAAGATTTAATAACATGTATACATGAGGGAAACCCAGGAAAACTGAGTAGCTCACCAAAATGGCTGAAGCCACCACCTTAAATATCATCTTCAGCTAAAGACAAACGAGAATGTTGGGGGTAGTTGTTTGGGACTTCAAAGGGAAGGAAGTCAATTCACATGGAGAGAGAAAACAAATGTTTGGTAAACAAATGTTTGCCATGGGTTGCAAAGACAATGAGACGTGGAGAGGACTTTGATAAATGGGCCTTGCTAGGTTCCTCCCTGTCTAACACACCTAGTTCACATTATACTATAGTTGTCTATGCTATTAGCTCCTTCCTGAAAGAGGCCTTCTATCTTAAATTCTTTTAGGCAGTTTGGGGGAAGGTCAAAGTTTCTTTCTGAGTCTTTTGTTCTTAAAAATAATCAAGCCAAGGAGACACATTTTTGGGTGGCAAATTCTCATCCCCCACAAGGGCAAGCACCTCTCAGTTTCAAACTTTTCTGTATGGTGATGAGGACCCCGGTTTGGCAGATTTTCTAATTTTTCAAAGAAAGTCATAAATTTAAATGTTATATGAAATTCCCTGGCTTTTAAATGCTGGTGATTAGTCTAATTTTAAAAATAACGTTGCATGGTCAACTGTTTGCATGGACCAACACAAGACAGCTGTATGTGGCTGATCATTTGTAACCTATGCTTTACATACTTCACCCTTAGTCATTCAGAGAACAAGTATACAAAACATAAAGATAGAAAGGATCTGAATAACATAATTATTGTTTGATTCAATATATATATGATGACAATTGCATTCTACCAGAGAAAAAACATTTTAAACATCCATGAAACATTAACAGTTGATTACCATAATCAACTATAATAATCAAGGCCACAATAAAGTCTCAGATTCCAACTGCAGAATTATACAAATTGCAGTCACTGACCAAAATGCAATTAAACTAGAAATTTTAATATAACTTTAGTAGTTATATTACAATATAACTGTACTGTATTTACAGTTATACTGTATATATTAAAAAAACAAACTGGGAAATTTAAAAAAACAAACTGGGAAATTGAACTGCTCACCTATATAAGGCTTGCAACAAAGAGGATATAAAATGGCAATAATTCAACAATTAGAAAATATTATCAATGAGGATACCACATAACAAAATTATTAAAGGAAAACCAAAGCTGTTTGGAACAAATTCATAAACTTGACTTATTTCATTATTACAAAATAAGAAGCCCTACAACAAATCTCAAATTTGCAGCTCAGAATTTAAAATGACAACTATATTGCAGGCTTAAGGAAAGTAGGAGAAATAAGATATCTTTTTTAGGAGTCAATGAGTTTTTTAAAAGCCGAGGAACAGTATTGATGAATAACTTAGAAAAATTCAGTCTGTGAATCTTTCTTTAGAAATAGCGCTTGAACATGTCTTTCCCATTCTGACTCCTCCACCTATGATCAAGATTACTAAATTTATCATCCTGTTTGATTCTCTCTAAGCTTCCTCTATTTCATCCTACATATTAGATAACTTTCTAAAATTCTGCTTCAATCAGGCTATATTCCTACAGAAGAATCTATAATGTCAAAAACGTTCTACTCCAAAAGAACTGGCTGCCTTACTGTCTCTAAATGTCACTTTCTTTATAACTTCCACCCATTGGTATATGCCATTTATTTTGCCAAGAATTCCTTCCCACCTATCCCTTCCAATGATCCAAGTTTTATCTTTTTGCCAAGACTTACTTAGATGCTACCTCCTCCATGAATTCTCCCTCACTCCATGCTGTATGTGTCTTTGAACAAGACTTGCACCATCTATATAGCTTGTTAACACTTTCAGTGTAATGTCACAAGTGGGTTTTATTTCTTAAAGCACTTCCATCTCTATTTACTTGCTAGCAGGATTAGAAGGTCCTAATGAACTACTGAGGCACATTCCTATTTTCAGTGTTTTCCACAAAGTAGTTTCTCAGTAAATAGTGTTGAACTGATAAAACAACAAGGGAGGAAAGCATTATCTAAGCTTATTGCATTATGCTTATTTTCCCAAGTCATCAGAGCGGTTCTCAACACAGTAGGAACTCTCTAAAACATTTACTTTGAGATGTAGGTTGGGATTTAATACTGGATCTTTGTATCTTGAGTGGTGGTTCTCAACTATTGTAATTTTCTGATTCCTCTGAAGGTTCCTGTAACATTTAAAGTCCATGTCATACCTATGTGAAAAAAATCTATCAAATTCACACAGCTGCAAAATACAGTAAACCCAACCTACTACAGCTTAAGTAAGGAACATTATTTCTATTACGCATAACATCCTGAATTGGCCACCAGTGGTTGATACAATGACTTCACCAAGGACTCAAGCACCTTCTATGTCTGTTCCTTCATCTTCAGCCTGAGACTTTCCTCCAGTGGATACTCCACAGAAGGGCAAAAGCTCTGAGGATAATGTGAGCCAAGATTCCCTTTTCGGAATTTTTCCCAGAAGCCCTACCCAGAAACTTCCACTTTATCTTAGGGGACAAAATTGGGTTAAAAGAAAAGCACTTTAGGGGCTAGCCCTGTGGCCGAGTGGTTAAGTTCGCGCGCTCTGCTGCAGGCGGCCCAGTGTTTCGTTGGTTCGAATCCTGGGCGCGGACATGGCACTGCTCATCAAGCCACGCTGAGGCAGAGTCCCACATGCCACAACTAGAAGGACCCACAACGAAGAATATACAACTATGTACTGGGGGGCGTTGGGGAGAAAAAGGAAAAAAATAAAATCTTTAAAAAAAAAAAAAAGAAAAGCACTTTACCTCAGACCTCACTAAAAAAAGTACTTTTGGAAGAAAGATAAGAGAAATAGATAGTGGGTAGATAGCTAGAAATACCAGTCCCAGGTCTTGTTAAAGAAAAAAGGCATTAGTAACCTAGTTCTCCACATTTTTAAATTATTTTATTTTGACATAATTTCGAACTTAGAGAAAATTTACAAGACTAGTAAAAAGAATTCCCAGGTCCCTTCACTTGGATTCTCTTTACAGTTGTTTCTCTCTGATTTTACTGGAAATGTCGCTTCTTTCCCAATTCAGGAAGATGTTAGTCTCAGAAGTAGGGTAGATATATTTTACCATGTAAAAGAAATATCAATTTTTATTTGCTTGAGTGTATTTTATAAGGAATTGGTGATGAATTTTGTTAAAAGTTTTTTCAATATCTGTGGAAACGATCCTTTGATTATTTTTTCCTTAGCCATATTATTTAGGTGTCTTATATTAATAAATTTCCAAATATTGAACTAACTTCACATTCCAACAATAAACATACTAGGTCGACGTGTACTGTTTTCTTATAGTAACACTAGATTATGTTCACTTTATTTTATTTAGAACTTTTACATTGATAGTCGTTGGTGATGTTGGTCCATAAATGTTTTTTGAACTGTCTTACCACGTTTCTATATCAATGTTATACTTGCTACATAAAAACATTAGCAAGTTGTCCTTCATTTTCAATGCTCTCCAGTAACGCATAGAACATTCGCACCAGCTGCTCTGTGAAGTTTGCTAGAAGTCCCCTGTGAATTCCGTCCTGGACACGGTACTTTTTGAGGGGTAGTTCCATGATAACTTTCTTAGTTTCTTCTAGGGCAATTTATTTGAGTAAGCATTCTAACATTTTTGTTTTTGTTTTGGTGGGGAAGATTGGCCCTTAGCTAACATCTATTACCAATCTTCCTCTTTTTTGCTTGAGGAAGATTGTCCCTGAGCTAACATCTGTGCCAATCTTCCTCTATTTTATGTGGGATGCCACCACAGCATGGCTTGATGAGCAGTGTGTAGGCCCATGCCTGGGACCTGAACCCATGAACTCTGGTTGGTAGAATCCACCAGGGAAGCCATCTGGTCCTGGACTTTTATTTTTTGGGAGGTTTTTTATTACTGTTTCGATATCCTTACTGGTGGTTGGTGTGTCCAAATTCTATACTTCTTGATTCAGTTTTGGGAGGTTGTATGATTCTAAGAATTTATCCATCTCTTCTAGATTATCCAATTTGTTGGCATATAGCTTTTCACAGTATTATTTAGTAATTACATAGTAATACTTTTCATAGTATTCTTTTATACTCCTTTGTATTTCTCAGGTGTCCCTGGTAATTTCTCCTCTTTCATTTCTGATTTCTTTATTTGAAACTTCTCTCTTTTTTATTTGGTGAGTCTAGCTAAAGTTTTGTCAATTTTGTTTATTTTTTCCAAGAACCAGCTCTTGGTTTCATTGATTTTTTTCTATTTTTTTTAAGTCTCTATTTGATTTATTTCTGCTCTGATTTTTTATTACTCCCTTCCTTCTACTGATTTTGGGCTTTCTTCTTCCTTTTCCTGTTCCTTTAGGTGTGCTGGTAGATTTTTTTATTTGGAATTTTTCTTCTTTGTTGAGGTAGGCCTGAATTGCTATAAACTACCCTCTTAGAACCGCTGTTACTGTATGCCATAGATGTTGGCATGTTGTATGTTCATTTTCATTTGTCTCCAGGTACTTTTTTGATTTCTCCTTTGATTTCTTCATTGACCCAATCATTGTTCAGTAGCATTTTGTTTAATCTCCACATATTTATGGCTTTTCTGATTTTCTTCCTGTAGTTGATTTCTAGTTCCACACTTTTGTGGTCAGAAAAGATGCATGGTATTACTTCAATCTTAAGTTTATTGAAATTGTTTTGTGGCCTAATATGTGATCAGTCCTGGGGAATGTTCCATGTGTATTTGAAAAGACTATGTATCCTGCAGTTTTTAGATGGAATGTTCTGTATATATCTACTAAGTCCATGTGGTCTAATGTGTCATTTAAGACCAATGTTTCCTTATTGATCTTTTGTTTGGATGATCTACCCATTGGTGTAAGTGGAGTGTTGAAGTCCCCTACTATTATTGTGTTACTGCCTATTTCTCCATTATCTCTGTTAATAATTGCTTTATATATTTAGGGGCTCTGATGTTGGATGCATAGATATTTACAAGTGTTATATCCTCTTGTTGGCTTGTTCCCTTTATCATTACGTAGTTTCCTTCTTTGTCTCTTGTTACAGTTTTTGTTTTAAAGTTTATTTTGTTTGATATAAGTATTGCTACTCAGCTTTCTTTTCTTTGTTATTTGCATGGAGTATCTATTTCCATCCCTTCACTTTCAGTTTGTGAGTGTCTTTAGGTCTGAAGTGTGTCTCTTGTATGCAGCATATATATGGTTCTTGTTTTTTATCCAATCGGCCACCCTATGCCTTTTGATGGAAGCATTTAGTCCATTGACATTTAAAGTAGCTATTGATAAGTATGTTCTTATTGCCATTTTGTTACTTTCTTTTTTCTGGGTGTTTTAGTAATTCTTCTCTGTTCCTTTCTTCTTATCTCACTCTTTCCCTGTGGTTTGATGGCTTTCTTTAGTATTATGTTTGGGTTCCTTTCTCTTAATTATTTGGGCATTTATTTCAGGTTTCTGGTTTGTGATCACCATGAGGTTCATATATAATAATCTATGTATATAGGAATCTATATTGAGTTGATAGTCTCTTTAGTTTGACCTCTTTCTAAAAGCTCTATTCTTTTATTCCCTTCATCCCACATTTTATGTTTTTGATATCATATCTAACCTCTTATTGTGTGTGTGTGTGTATCCATTACCTTCTCATCATTGAAATAGGTAATTTAGTAGTTTTGTCTTTTGACCTCCATATTATCTTCCGGGGTGGTTGAGCTGCTACCTTGACTGTATTTTTGCCTTTACCAGTGATTTTATTGCCTTTTTTTGGGATAGTTTTCTTAATCCTATTTGTAGTCTTCTCTTTCCCACTTAAATAAGTCCCTTTAGCATTTCCTGTAATGCTAAATAAATAAAATGCTAAATAAATAAAGGAGTTTTCTTAGTGACAAACTCCTTTAATTTTTGCTTTTCTGGGAAACTCTTTATCTCTCCTTCTATTCTGAATGACAACCTTGCCAGGTACAGTATTCTTGGCTGTAGGTTTTTCCTTTCAGCACTTTAAATATATCGTGCCACTCCTTTCTAACCTGTAAAGTTTCATCTGAGAAGTCAGCTGATAGCCATATGGGGTTTACTTTGTATGTCACTTGTTGCCTTTCTCTTGCAGCTTTTAGGATTCTCTCTTTATGTTTAATTTTGGACATTTTAATTACAGTGTGTCTTGGTGTGGGCCTCTTTGGGTTTATCTTGTTTGGTGCTCTCTGTGCTTCCTGTACATGGATGTCTGTTTCCTTCCTTAGGTTAGGAAAGTTTTCAGCTATTATTTCTTCAAATAGATTCTCTGCCCCTTTTTCTCTTCTTCTGGGACAGCTATAATACGAATGTTAGCATTCTTGATGTCGCCCCAGAGGTTGCTTAGACTGTTCTCATTCTTTTTAATTCATTTTTATTTCATCTGTTCAGCTTGGGTGATTTCCTCTAGTCTTTCATCCAGCTCCCTGATCCATTTTTCTGTATCATCTACTCTGCTATTGAGTCCCTCCAGTGAATTTTTCATTTCTAGTATTGTATTATTCATTTTGGATTGGTTCTTTTTTATATTTTCCAGTTCTTTGTTGACATTCTCATGGTGTTCGTCTATTTTTCTCCCAAGATCAGTGAGCATCCTTATAACTTTTTGTTTGTACTTTTTGTCAGTTAGATTGTTTATTTCTGTTGCATTTAGTTCTTTTCCTAGGGTTTTGTCCTGTTCCCTTTCTTAGAACATATTCCTTTGCCTTCTCATTTTCCCTCTTTGTCTGTGCTTATATCTATGTATTAGGTGGGTCAGCTATGTCTCCTGATCTTGGAGAAGTGGCTTTATGTAAGAGATGCTTTTTGAGGCCCAGCAGTATACTTCTCTCTCATCACCAATTACAAATGTTCCAGGAGTGATTCCTGTGTGGGCTACATGTGTCCTTCTGTTGTGGCAGGGTTGCTCTTGCTACAGGGAGTCAAGGCTGTCCCTCGGGCCAGCTGGTTGTAACTCTAAGCAGCATGTGGCTGCCATGGGCCCTTCAGTCACTTTATTGGTTTTGGGGAGCCCCAGTACAGTTGGCTATAAGGTCTAATAGCACATTCCTGCTGCCGTTTTTCTGTTAAGTGAGTAGGCTCCCAGCGTGGCTGGTTGCTAGGCTCAAGGGCTTACAATTTCTGTAGGCCTCTGACCTGCAAAGCTGCTGTCAGCTCTCTCAGGGTTGCAGCTGAGTCAGCTGGCCCCAGGCATGGGAGCACCCAGGTGTTTCAAGCTTTGGAAGGCAGGGCTGATCTCCTATGTGGCTGTTTGTGAAGCACAAGTCTTCTGTTGCAAATAAGCCCCACAGCCCACAGGTCCACACACACCATTCAACAGTGTCCTGGCCCGTGCACACATCTTGGCCCCCTGGAGCATACCCAGTTGCTGCACTACAGAGGCCCCTACACACTTCACCAATGCCCTACCCACTCCACCACTCCACATGCATGCCCTGCCCCACAGAGATGGACCTACTCTCCTGCATGCAGAGGATCCAGGAACCCAGTCTATGCAGGTAGAAAAGTTGCCTGAAGGCTTGCTGTTGGGTGGGGCCAGCCCCTAGGGCAGGCTGCCTACCCTGACTGAGCTGGATTAAATGGGCACTCTAGCGGGCAGGGCAGACTCTGGCCTAACAGGCCAGGGGAATAATTCCAATGGCCTCTCCTAGCGTCTATGTCAGTATGCCTCTACTATGTCACAATAATGGCTGCCGCCAATGTCTCAAGTCCCAAGTCCCTGTAGAGGTCTTACCTCTCACCAAGATGCACCCAAAGCCTATCAGGTGAGTCTCTTTTCACCAAAGGACTGTGCACCTTTGTTTCTGGTGATTTTAGTTTGCTTTCCAAAAATGGATGAATTTGTGTGTGGGCCCTTTAAGAGCCAGCTTTTTTCTGCTTGTGTTCAATAGCTTTTCTAGGGATATCCCCTGTTGTGGTTAATAGCCAGCAAAGCCAGATATTATAAGATTCGTCTCAGTTGTGCTGAGTCTGAAGAACGCTTATAGTGGTAATACTCCCCTGTTCATGTACCCTGCTCCTCCAGGAAAGGCTGCATATCTTAGGGTTGCTCTTGGCCAGTTGTGAAGCACTGCAGCTTGCAAAGGTGGCTTTTTTTCTCTCCAGAAGGAATTCCTGCCTCTTCTGTCTCAGTCAGGACTGTCCCTTGTTACAGGGGTTCTTTTTATCCAGATTTCAGTTCTCTCTCAGGGGTAATTGTTCCATGATTAATTGTAGCTTGGTTGTGTTCATGGGAGGAGATGAGTTCAGAGTCTGCCTACACTGCCATCTTGGACACCAAACCTGTACTATTTTAAATGACCTTATTCCCTCATTTTTCAAAATCATTACTATCATTTATGAGTTTTTAATAATATCCTTAACCCCTATCCAACACCTATACAATAATTAACAAATTTATTGTACTTGCATCTTTCTAGCCATAGTATTTCTACTTTATCAGAACATAGAATATATAACATTAGCAAATATCATAACATTTTATTCTGCACTTTTCTTATTCATCCTTGTCTCAGATCTACAATTAAGTTATTAAATGCTGTCCATCACTCCTTTTGCTAAAGTTTCCCTGGTCATCTTTTGGTTGAATGGAGTTCATTTTCTAGTAGATTCTTCAAAAAGGGCTCGTGGATACAGAATTCCCCTGAACTCTTAGGTGTTTAAAACTGGTTTTCTACAGGCTTGATATCTCCCAAAGACTGTTTACTTATGTCCCACACGTACTTTTAAGTCCCTTTCCTGTAGTCAGAGCTCTGCCCTACCACTACACTTTTTCTATATTTTCTCGTAATCTTTTTCTTTCTGTTGGTGGTTTCTGTTAGATTTATTTTTTTCTCCCACTGCTATCTCCCAATTTTCTCTCTTCTATGCAGTTTTTTGCTGTAATGTCCATGTAGTCCCCAAAGGCTTGCAGTGGGAAGAATGAAAGATAGCATGCTAGAGTTTTGGGTTACTTTTCCACTTACTGGTAATTCGAGGTTTAGTCAGTCTGACTTCTAGTCATGCTGAGAAAATTGAGTTTGTGCAGTTTTATTGTTCTTGTTATTCTTTATCTTTTTTTTTTTTTTTGAGAAATAGGGAGAGTCAAATTTACGTATCCACCCTTGGCTCAGCTATCTTTCCATTTTTTGAGATACTAACACAAAAATGAGGAACTGATATGATAAGGACATCACCATCCAAAACAGCTGACTAGAGAACACGGCCTTTGGATAGAAACATAAATGTAAAGAAGGGATCTTTCAGGAAGTTGAGCTTCTATGGAATTTACCACTCTTATATTGTAGCAACTTTCCCATGACTTTCAGGACATAGGAAGTGGGCACAGTGAGAGTATTAAAGGATACAATGATAAATTTGAGGAAATATTAGTCTTCAATGATACCATTTATAACATTGTCAGATATTTAAAGGTGCTGTCCACCTATGGCACTCTATCAGAACAATATGGATAACAACAAATGTAGACAAGGGGTATTTAGGACCTTCAGAATCATCTTTAGTTTCCACTGCAGACAGGAACATTGAAATTATCGACACACTTCACAAAGAGATATGAACTGCCACATTCAAGATGGATGGCTTATTTTACTTTCACAGCAAATTATGCCATTACATTACGTTATGCTACAATAGAATTTCCTGAACCACCTCCTCAGTGTGAAAAATTGAACATCTGCTCATATCAGACACTGTTTAATGATGCGTGCCAAACTTAATGTAACTTCCACCTGACACTTCATCACTTATGCTTAGAGGACCATCTTATATCACCAGCATTCCTTAGTGTTCCAACATTGTTTGCAACAACTGAACACTGTAAAAAATTAATTCACCCATTAAATGTTATCATATGTTCTCCATTCTGTGATATATATGAAAAAGTAAATTAGAAACACTTCATTTCCATTTTGTGTGAATCAAGATAACAGGGTATCTTTTTCACATTATTACCACTACTTTAATCTTTGCTTCTTCTCTTCAGGGATCAAGTATTACTAAAGAAAGGAAAGGCTTCCTTCTCTAGATTGTTTTACCATGACTTAGCTGCTTCCTTTGGAAAATCAAGTATTTTGGAGTAGATAGGTGGGAAATAACTTCATTGTCAAATTCTGTAGGAACTTCCAGAGTTTTCTCTAAAGAGCTGATGAAAATAGGCCCCTTTTGCTTTTTCTCAAGAATTTCTAGCAAAACCACAGGAAAAGAAGGCATTCTCTACTTCTGCTTTTATGATACTCATTATACTTGTAATTACTTGATGATTATTAGTCTTCCTTCATATTTTTCGATTCATAACCACAAAGATCTTTGAGAGGTATGTTTTTTACTATATTTTTGCTTTTATGTTTATTACTCTATTCAGATAAATTGCTTTTTGAGTCAGCATTCATATTTTTTGCATTTTCAAAATTTATCCATTTCTTCTAGATTCTCGTGTTTATTAAGAAGACGTTACACTTGCTCTCTTAAATTTTCCTAAAATCTTTAATTCTACCCCCTTTTTAATTCTTGAAAAGGTTTTGCTTCTTTCTTGTATTTCTAATCACAGTTGCCCAGAAATTTTCTATATTCTTGTTAAAAAAAGAAAAAAAAAACCTTATACTTAGATAAAGTCTACATTTTATTTTTGACTAATGTATGCTTTTATTTATATACATTTCTTTTTAAAGATATTTTGTTTTTTACATTGAGTTTTTCTAGTTGTTTAACAATTGTATTTGAGTATAAATTTCTATCAGAATTCTTTCATTCTAATTCACTGATAACTTCTTATTTTAGTTTTGATTTTTTATCCCAGTTTTTCTGTGAATATAATATGTGTATCTGAGAAGACTCTCTACTCCATAGCTTACAAATTTATATACATATTCATTCAGTCAAATTTGTGGATTATATCAGTCTATGCTCTGATTCATCTTATCTAGTCCATCTATCAATTTCCAAGTGAGGTTTGTTTTGTTTTGTCTTCTACCTTGATCATGAATTTGTCCATTTCTCTCTACTGACTTTTCATATTTCTCTTTATACATCGTAAATCTGTTACTAGGTTTACAAATGTTTGCCATTCATGTTTTTTAATTGATTTATCTGAGTAATATGTCCCTTTTAGTGCTTCTTATCTTGAATACTCGCTTAACATTTTCCTCTACCTGCTTTCTCTTGAAAGTCATAAGCTAAGTTATATCTTTTCATGACTTGAGTTCCAACCTTATAGTTTCATTTTATTTTAGAAGTTTCCTGAAATAGCCTGCAGATTGATTTCTTTAACCTAATGTAAGAGCTTCTCTCCAGAATTAGGATATTTTTTTCAATTTAGTTTGTTTATATTTAATCTGTTTACATTTATTTGTTTACATTTAATTTAATCTGTTTACATTTATCTGGATAACTGGTAATTTGGACTTATGTTATCCACCTTATTTTTCTAGTTCCTATATTTTCTTATTTCCTTTCCTCTCTTGCATTTAGTTAAACTGTTCCAGCTTGGATTGTGGGGGTTTTCTCCATTCTAATGGTCTGGAATTTAAATGTCTTATTTGTATCTAAACATTTACACTTAGTTTCCCACTCCATAGAGTTATTCATATTACATGATCTCATTGCACAAAGAATGCATGTTAGCTCATGCTTCCTTTCGTTCTAATTATACATTAAGGTAAGGCAGATTTTTTCTAATAAGGAACAAGTATTCAGACAAAACCATGATATTATTTTCTTAGATTCTTCTCCCTAATTTCTTATAATTCTTAATTTTGATTAGGTATATTTTTCATTTTGCTAGAATGCATGATGGTCATTCTCTCACCAAAATTTATAGGTGGTAGAATTTCTTTTTAATATATCTGAAAAAAATTAATTTTTCTCTCACAGATAAATGAGAATTTGACTGTACACTTAAATCAGGGTTCACATCTTTTGTCTTCCTTTATCTACTATTGCCATTGAGAAATCTCATGTCAATCCAATTCATTGTCCTATATATGTGTCTTTTTGGTTTCTCTCTTTGCAAGTGTCCATTTATGCTTGGTGTTCTGAAAGTTCTCTGTGGTGTGTTCAGGGAGGATCTGTTATCTTTTCCACTTGCTGGCCCTCAGTGTGCCCATTCAAACTCACAGCCTCTACCTCTAAGTTGTGGGGAATTATTTTCTACTATTTAAGCAATTGGCATCTTCTATTTTCTTCTTCGAGAACTCCTATTAGATAGACTTTGAAGTTTCTGGGTCTTTCTTTTTGTTTCACTGTTTGTACTTTTTTTTTTTTTTTAAAGATTGGCACCTAACATCTGCTGTCATTCTTCTTCTGCTGCTGCTTCTGCTTTTGCTTCTTCTCCTCCTTCCTCTTCTTCTTTTTCCTTCCCAAGCCCCCCAGTACATAGTCGTATATTTTAGTTGCAGGTCCTTCTAGTTGTGCTATGTGTGACACCACGTCAGCATGGCTTGAGGAATGGTGCCATGTCCGCATTGAGGATCCAAACAGGTGAAATTCTGGGTTGCCAAAGTGGAGCATGCAAACTTAACCACTCGGCCACGGGGCAGGCTCCTCTTAGATACTTTTTGCTTCTGTGCTTTTTTGTGCAGATTCTTGGAAAATTCTTCTGCTCAATATTTTTGGTTATTATTTCGGTGCATAAATTGTGTTCTTTTTGTATTCTGGTTAACAGAGCTTTTGGTTTTTTAATTTGGATAATCTTATTTCCTACTCCCAAGGTCTCTAAGGATTTTATTGTCACATATGACTGTTCTTGTTTTGTAAACATGATATCCTCTCATAGACAAAAGTATACACAAATATACTTCTTTTAAAATCCATTGTAACCTCAGATATTAGGTCCCCTGATGAGTTGGTGGTATTTGTTCTTCAAACATTTGGAAATTGGAGTTGCTGACTTGTCTCTGTGCTTGATCACTCTTAGCCTGTTTCTTGATGTTATTTTAATTTTTACCATAGCCTTTCTCCAGTTATTGTGGGGGAAGATCTGTGGTCTACAAGTGGCTAATCTTCTGAGTGAAAGAGTCCCTCCATTCCTACCAGCCAAGATGGTAGGTGGAGGCTAGTTCACCCACTGATCCAAAAACTACTCCTCTGATGATTCTCTTAGGACCCTTTTCTACATCAGATACCCCAAACCAATTTTAGAGAACCTCCAAGTTTGTCTCCACAAGCAGCAGCCATCTTCTCCTATACGTGTTCTGAGCTTAGTTTCCCCACCAATTTAATCCCATCTGCCTCCTTTCTTTCACGTAGTCCTCAAATTCTATTCCATTGATGGCTCCTCTATTTCTTAATGTTGCTATGCATTTATTAATTGTATTTTACACATGTGAATCATAACCCAAGAAGTGGGTATCCAGAAAAATAAAGTAACCTCCTGCCCAGAAAAATACATACACCCTAAGGTTTCAGGACCCCCTGACTCTGACCAATGCGCCGGGGAGAATAGACACAAAGTCATGTCACTGACTGACTGGCCTCCATTTATTCCAGCTTTTCCCAGAAAACCTATTTAAAATCCCTATATCAGAGTTTCACCCTGACCTCCTATTCACCTATCAAGAGCCTTCCTAGACTTTCCATTAGTGACTCGTCCCTCACCCGGTTAAGCTGCCAAGACGTCTACATGACCATGTTAGATGCTAACATAAATGTACCTTGCACGTGCCTTTCTTTTACAGCCACAGATCCATACCACAAAAGATGAAAACATTTTTAAGAAAGAGATTAAAAAGGAGGGAAAGCAGACATGATATCGCTGGGCAACAGAGAAGCTGGGTGGGAGAGGACCCACAGGCCAACAGCCTCAGCTGCAAACAATCAATGTCAGTGATGAATGGTGTTACAAAGGGTCATCATTACCCTCAGGGATGGGGACAGCATGAGATGATAATGAATATGTTTGGGGAAGAATAATATAACCTCATCTGGTATGGATGGGTGGCATCAGCATCTAGGCTGCTGGATGGAAGAACATGTTGACATTATTTATAGCTATAATGCAGAGCTATGACAGAGATCCATTGTAAACAATGCCTTCCAAGGCAGCTGCTTTCCATTAAAAAATATATAACAGAAAAGAGTTTGCAAAGGGTGGCTTAGCATGGCGGCATTAAAGAGGGCTGTCATCTTTGCTAAATCTGGGACTCATTTGCGTTCCTATTTTTATTTCCATTTACATTTTTTTATATCTGAGCAAGCCTCTAATTTTTTTTAAACCAGTAAGTTTTTTTTAAGAGTACGGTTCTATTTAGAGTTCTCATTACTTGAAAACGGGCCAAACACACATTTTTCCAAACACGAGGAAACTTTGTATAAGATGCTCTATCCAAACCCCCACATAAAATATTTTCCTCTATAAAGAGCTTTAATGCCTAAGTGTATCAAGGAATTGCCATACCTAGAGGAGAAGTCTTACTTTATATGAAAATAGGTTAAAAGTTCATTAACAGTATAAAAAAAAATCTGATTATAAGTGAAAAGAAGCTATTAATGTCCTGAGGGTAGAATACATTAATCATGAAACATGACCTAGATAAGTCCCCATGCATCTAGTGCCAATCTTTAGTTGTAAAACCACAGGATCTTGACATCAGAGGAAATTAGAGCCCCTAAAGTGAATAATATTGGAAAGTTCTGGTAAAGAAAGAAGTTTAGGACTACAATTCTACTTGAAAATATTTTGGCAAGATTGACTTTAGAAGCCAAGGAAATAGAGATTTTGTAACAAAATATATAGAAATCTGTTCTAAGTTCCCCTGTCCTGGTGGCTCCCTGCTGTCTGCTGGGACAAGCCAATCCTGTTGCTATAAGGTCACCACAGGGGCTCGTGCCAGCCTCATCTGCGGGAAATTTTCTCCATCTCTTTGGATTCGGTCAAAACATTTCCATGAAGCCACAGCCTTTTCCCATTACTGCACTACTCTGCAGAGCAACTTATCCTTTTACAACTCTCCCATTGTCTCCCCTTGTCTTTCCCCTGGTCTGGGCTTCTCATCCCTTCCCCATCACCACCTGCACCCACGGTTCGTCTTGTTGTGCTCCTTGTCACAGGGCACTGGTAAGATGATCGCTCCAGGAGCAGTTCTGTGGAGTACAAATCCATTCTGTTTTCCTGTCCACTCCCATCCCACTTTTCATTCTTCCCCATCACAGCCAAAGGCCTGGATTTTCATCTCCTGCCACCTCCCTGCCACAATGCCTTCTTTTTCTGAGCAAAGCCCAGCCAAAGAGCTTATTTCTGGTCACCTTCCCTCTCAGAATGGGCAGCTGAGCAGCCAGTCCCTAAACACAGATTCAAGTTGGAGTGTTAGAATAGCACAAAGTACAGGTTCTAGAGTTAGACTTCCTACAGTCAACGCTGGGCTCTGTCACCTACTGACTGTGTCACTTAGACAAGTCAATAAGCATCTCTGAGACTCAGTTTATTTGACTATTAAATGGAGATAATAATGTTGTCTACTTTATAGGATTATAGTGAGATAAATGAGTTCATCCATATGGTGTCTTTATAGATTAAATTCCCAGTAAATTTTACTGTATTACTCCCCCTAAGTAATTTTCCTTTATACTTAACGGCAAAATCAAAGCACAAAGAAAAGAGGAAAGACATTTATGCCCATGAAATAAGACCCAACAAAACCAATTGAGGAACCGTTTCTTTAACCCTTCACACGGAGAGCTTTCAGCAGTAATTGGGCTTCCCCTCCTCTCATATGACACTTGCTGTGCAAAGTACAGTCATTCTCTTGCTCTTCACAGGGGCTTTTGATTTTCCTTGTTGAGCCATTAGTAATTATGGCCATTAACATTACTCATATACTGTTAAATTCTAGGGAAGCCAAGAGCCTCTTGGGACTCATCACATAGCAACAGGCCTTGGTTTTATTTCCAAACCTTATCCCCAGGACACTCTCCGAGGAGTTCTCAACAGGACAAACAGTGGCTGATGCTACTTGGGTAATCATCATTATCTCAGAACCTTCTGGAACCACACCAGCTGCAAATGATATATCATCATCTACCCTCTTGTAGAAAACAAAGATTTGTCTTTGAGATATCTCAAACTAACTGATTATTCCCTCAAAATCTTGAAAATCATTATTCCTGTTTTTGTTTTGTGTTTATCTGTGGCTTTTATGATGAAAATGGGAATTTGGGATAAATAATCATTTATCAGTATTGTTCATGTCAATCTCCCCTTCACAGCAGACCAGACCTGGCTTCACCAGGGACCTAGTTACTCATCCAGCAGGTGGGTTCTTCAGGTTTGGGAGGGGGCAGGAGTTCCTGCCTCAGACAAAGGAAGTGGAGTGAGAACAAGTATTGTAAGATGCTGCAGAGCCCGGCAGGAAATGAAAAGATTTAAATAACGGGATGAAGAGCAACTTCTGTGTCCTGGGAGTTAGAGGTGGGATTGTGGTTGGTAACGTGGCACCAGGAATTCAATTCAGTGAGGAGAGAACTGGAGCACAAAGAGCACAGGGACAAGTAAGTGAGTGGATTCAGAGCGGCTGCTATGATCTGATGAGTTTAAGGTTCACCTTTATCCTAGCAGATTGGGTAGATCTGGCTGTTTTATAAGTCCCAGGGTTAGGTATACCCATCATGGCCCAAAACATCTCAAATGCTGTTCCATGGTTCACCTCCACTGATCATTCAACCTGAAATGCTCACTACATATTATTCTGATTAAAAGGTCACCCATTCATTTAACCAACGATCCAGAGCATTTGGCATATGCCAGAACTAACCCAGGTCCTGGAGGCATGGAGTGAATCTCTGCTATTAAGAGTCTGTTTTTTTATAAGTTTAATTGATAAGAAAAAAGACTATTTTTAGGGGATCAGTGAACACACTATGAGCCAACAAACAAAGGAACTATTAGCACTTCAGAGGACAGTCGAAAGCATTTCACAGAGGAAGCAGCACCCTGGATGATCTGGAAGGAATGATGAACGTGACTGTACAAGTTGTGGGGAAGTTGTCTTCCAAGCAGAGGGGCAATTTACAAGAGAAAATGGGTGAAATTCATTTGAGTCATGAGATAGATAAGTGGTAGATAAGATAGTTCAGCGACTGGCTCTGGACTAATGCTGTGGAAGTGAGCTTGAAAGGATGAAGTAGGGAGAGCAAACTGGAATGAAACCTGTCAGGCCCTGTAAGGAGTTTGAAGGACCTTAATCTGGATTAGATCATAGAAGATCAAGACTGCAAGCAAGGAAAACCAAAGCTATTGCAACAATTATGTGTGAAATTATAAGAATCTGAAATAAGGCAGAAGTTTGAATAGATATAGAGATAGGGAAGTATTTGAGAGAGACTTAGCAAGTCTCCAGGTATCAAAATACAGACTAGACGTTTCACTCTCGATGTCTTATAGGCTCTGTAAACTCTACATATCCAGAATGAAACTCATTACCTTTCCAACCAAATCTGTTCCTTCTCATGTTTTCTTATCCTGCTTAATGGCACTCTCATCCATCCAGTTTCCCAGCCTAGTCTTGGAGCTCAAGGTAGGCCATGGCAAAATACCACACAATAGCATATCGATTATTTTGAAATAAAGTTACTTGAGAAGCAAAAAGGGCATTCTGACCCTCCCATCTGTTTCCCCTGAAAGCAGGAAATACATCTCCCCTGTGAAAGGTGCTCTCCCTGCATCCTGATCACCGGAGGGAGGGGATCCAGGGCCGAGAAGCCTGTATCAACAACCTTGCTGATTTACCACCTCCAGGCTAAACTCTGCTGAAATTCCTCACTAACTACATACCTCACATCTAAGTTTCTTTATCCTGTCATTCCTCACAAATGTATTGTTTCTTTGTGTAAAAGATATCTATACTGCCTGCTTTGTCCACTCTCTGAGCATCATTCCTCTATGATCTCCAAAATGTACATATTAAGCTGGATTTTTCCCATATTAAACTGGTCTTGTGTCAGTTTTATTGTTAGTCCAGCCGTAAGAACACAAGAAGGATAGAAAGGGGATTTTCCTCTACCTTAACACTAGAAACAAGTGACAATTCCAGCACTCTTCTTCCCTCCTGCCCCTCCTCTCCCATTGGTCACCAAATCCTACTGATTTTAATGGGGTGAAGAGGTAAAGTGGGAAATAAAAGTGAAAATTGCTCAAGATCAACATGGGATCATGAGGGCGACATGCCCGTTTATGTCCATGAAGTCCAGTTGGCTAAGAGGGATTGAGCCTCTGGTCTCAAGAACAGTGGTTGCCTTTTAGGGCCAAATCCGTTCCCAGGCTAAGTGTTCTCATCGCTTCCAAACTCTCCACCGCAATGCAGCGAGGCTGACGATCCTGCCTCACTTTTCTATTATCTTTTTTCATCTAGAAAACAAAGCTGTTTTAAAGATCCTGACTCCTTGGCAAGAACAAAGTCAATATTTTGCAGACTTTTATAAAAATGTGCTAATGAAAAGCCGTATAGTCATGTTTCTCAAATTGGTAGAACTTTAAGGCTACATCTAAGGGTAAAATTGGTTTGGGAAGAGGGAAGGGAAAAAGAATAACAACCCACTAACCAACGTAATTTAGAAGCGGGGGGAGGGGGAGGTGAAGAGCAGAGAATAAGAATACGTACACAAATACGAGATAGAGAAAAATATTATTTAATTTTGAGAAAAAATTATGAAAAATTTGTTAAAGTTCATGCAGATTAGAATGAAAACCAAGAAGAAATGGACAGGAAAATATACATTATTAAAACTGACACTCGAAATGAAAAGTAGTAAGAAAAAGACCCAGAATGTTATCAAAAAACTTCACAAAAAGCACACGTGCAGAGAATCTCACAGGTAAGCTCTGTAAAATCGTGAAGGAGCAAACTCAGTTGTCTACAATTTTCCAATACAGATGGAGAGAACACAAACTGCCAATTTTTTTTCAAAAGCCTGCATGATAGCGATACAGAAATCTGATAAATATGGCAAAAAAAAAGAAGACTGTAGTCTAATCTGACTCATAAATATTAATGTAAAAAAAAACCCTGTATAAAGATAGCAGCAAATAGAAGCCAGAATCCCACTAAAAGAATGACGTATATCTAACTGTGCCAGGACGATTCAGTATTAAGACATATATTAATATAATTTACTCTATCAACAAATCAAAAGAGAAAAGCACCCTATATTATCAGCTATACATATGCTGGAATGGCATTTCAGTTTTAAAATCTAGACTGGATCAAGAATTTTAAGAATTTTAATTTTTAATCAAATGTAAATATATAAGAAACACCATTGCATGGTAAAATGCGTGTATCTCAGGCCAAATGCCAGCCATTCTGAACAGTAAGTTAATGTATGTAAAACACTTAGAAGAGTTTTTGGAACGCAATATCACACAGGTGTTGATTATTTATAATCATCATAACCATTATTAGAAACATTTCCATAGTATTGGTTATTAAAAAAAATTATCATTGCTAATATTTAACACGGTTTTGGAAATACTCACCAATTAAGTTAGTCAAGAGAAATAAAACACATAAAAATTGGAATAATGTTAAACACTCACCATTTTAGAATGTGACTTCACACCTGTAAACTCCAAGAAAATCAGGTGAAATCTAATAGAAATGGTAATAGAATCCAGTAACATATCTGGTTATTATATTAATATATCAATAGATTTCTTATATAAAAACAATGATCAATTACAAAACATAAGAAAAATGCTCATTTATCATATATAAAAAAAGGTAAAATATGTGGAGTGAGATTTGCAAGAGATGTCCTCATTATAGATGAAGAAAACTTTGAAACACTAAAGACAAATATACAGGATGGTGAACAGATAGAAAGATCAACTTTATTCTTGGATATGACTCAAAGTTGTAAAGATACCAATTTTCTCACTAGTTTTGAACTTGGACAAATTGACTTTTAATACCATATATAAAATAATCAAAATTTCCCATTAAAAAAAAAACAGAATACGAAGAGTCCTGAGAGGGGACCATTTACTTAGAATAGATTTTTGCAAGTAGAATTGCTAGCTCAAATTTTAAAAATTTTCATATCTGGATATGTATTATAAAGTCGGTTTCAATGATTGTATTGATCAACATTAACCATGCACCATCAAATATACTTCTCATCTTTGCTACTTTCTTCACAGTAATGATAGGAGCAGATCATTTTAAATCTTCAAAGACTGACAGATGAGGGTTTTGAGAGACTCATTCACTGGCTTCTTTCTAAAAATTTTATTCTCATTTTTTCTAACTCAGTCTATGAGACCTTAGGTGAAAACCTAAATACGAAAACCTACATTTGAGAAGAGCATACAAAAATCCCCCATAATACCCTCAACTATCCTAATTTTAAAAGCTCATCAAACATCCGGTTCTCATACTTAGTGTCCATCAGGATCACTTGTGGGGGGCTTGTTAAAACACAGACAACTGAGCCCCACTTCCAGCATTTCCAATCCAGTAGATCAGGTGAGAGCCCTACAATTTGCATCACTACCAAGTCCCCAGTGAGGCTGATGTGGCTGGTCTGGGGACCACACTTTGAGAATCACTGCACTAAACGGTTATACTGAGTGCCTACTACATCACAAGTACCGTCCCAGGTGCATGGAGGTGGCAGTGAACAAGACAGAGAGAGTAAACAGACATGGGACAACAAGCAAGTAACCAAGTGAGCAGAATTTTCTGGCAGCTGTAAGTGTTAAATCCTCTTAGAAATTCTCTAGGGTGAGAATCAGCATCTCCAAATACAGAGCACTGGTACCTGTTTTCCATCTGTGTCCTTTCTCTCTGGCCAGTAGAGCGTTGGCGCCAGAAAGACAGATCAAACTACCAGTTAGGTTTTAGCAAATCCCTTCTCAGATTAGGCAAAAAGACCAACCCTAGGCACCAAACCCAGCAGTTAGAGAACAAAGGGAAGAATATTTCTCCGATTTACAGTTCTGTAAAAACACACTGTTACACTTTTTGGAACCAAGATGGAAAATAATAGATCTTTTTGTATCTCACTGTCACTCTTATTCAAGTCTAATTATATACAAGGAGAATCAATAAAATGAAGTTATATTTACAAGTTATATATACATACCACCTGACTTAGCAGAATCACTGTAAATGGGACAAATAACTCGTACGCGAAAATACGCAAATGTAATTGAACACCACATATCTACTTCCCATTTACAAGATGTCCCCTTCGCAAATGCATTTGCTATTGGGTCTCAAAGGACATTAGATAACAGCCATGATCCCATCACCGAGATCATTACACAACTGCCTTAAAGATCTCCTCTTAGGAAGGCAAAATGCCCTACTCCCTTTTGCTTCTTCAAGCAGCTCTTAAGTTAAGACCAAATAAGTGGTTTTGCTATAAATAACTAAATGAGCTGTTTTTGCATTTACTTGCTGCTTGCCATTCACTTTAGGGCCTAAGGTAGTTCATTTCACAGTTTTTCAACTTCAGAGCTGGCTTTCAAGCATGGTTTTAATATGATTCAGAGTAAAATACACATTTTTACACAATGAACAAGTATAGTCAAAAATGTACATATTTGAAACAGAACTTTACAAAATAGTATGTACTGCTACCACGCATGAAGCATGCTGACATTTTCATTCCATTTCTTTTGTTTTTATTGCCAGTAAAAGCCACTAAATTTATTTCACAACCTAATGGGTCATGACCCACTGTTTGATAAAACCCACATATAAAATCCTACGAATCCATGCAGAACCAGCCCTCAGAAGAAATGTTAGGTTATGCTTACCTTAAGTTTTCAGATCGAAGGGGGAGAAAAAAACTACTCGTACTTATTTGCTTATGCAGATCAGGCTCCAACAACTACCCAGAGGCAGGAAGTGTGTTTAGGTACCTAATCTGTGCCAGAGGTGTAGCTTCCACCTGTGTCTGTCCTTTCCATAGTGAAACAGAAAAGCTGTGGCCAATTTCATGATCCAGATCAGCTGAGACCTACAGAACTTTCTCTGAGGATGGAAGTGTTCCGTATCTATGCTATCCAATACTGTAACCATTAGCCTCATGTAACTATTGATCACTTGAAATGTGGCTGGTGTGACTGAGAACTTGAATTTTTTTAGTTTCACTAATTTAATTTAGATTTAAACAGACGCATGAATCTAGTGGCTACCATGGTAGACAGAGCACATCCAGATGCTCCTTAAAGTCTATGCCACATCTCTGTGGTGAAGATTTTTGCCAGACAAATTAATATTGAACTTTTAGCCCTTCTAGTAACCTAGTAACCTGAAAATGTTGTTTCCCTGGGATTCTAATTCACTCTGTTTAGGACTGTTCAAGCAGGCAGGGATTGTAGCGACTTTTTTCCAAGACCAAAGGACACACCTTCTCTACCAATTTGCTGTACACAGCGAGAAGATTTAGTTAAATCATGGGAAGGTCTTGCCCCTTCTGGTATGTGTCCACTCTAGCCCAAGAAGGTTCTCATTCTCTCCCTGACTCTCACACTAGCTGATTGCCTTGGGACACTTAACTTCTCTCCACCCATCTTCTTCTTCCCTGCAAGAGACCCAGAAACCAAGCACACACCTGGGCTTGCTGTGAGGACTGATCCACAGGCATCACCATTCACCTTGTTTGCTCCTTTTAGCAACTTGGTGAAGAGCATAGACAATCTACAGAATGGTAATGCTAAACAGAGGCATGTCTTCCGGAAATTTCCCTTTGATTTCTTAATAGTGGCAAGTGCTCTGGTGTCGGCTTTTGTGAATGGCTTCGATGACTGGAGCCCTCATTTCGATGTATCCATGCATGTCTGCACCAGGACTAAACCCTGTGCTAGCCGGCACTACATTACATGTCCAGTGACCCTGCGTCATTCATGGCAAAGTCCAGGAACCCTGCTTTCCAGTTGAATGTCCCAATCTCTTCTATTCCCTAGGTTTTTCCTGGGGGCCATGATCTAAAAGGACTAGACAAGATATGATTTGATTTTTCTCTAAAGCAAGCCATGCATGTTGATCAAGCCTGGTTTAAAGCAAAGTTATTCAGTAAATGATGCTCATCTTCCACTATATTCATCTCTTCTGCTGTCACACCCCATTAAATATTGGTCTCCAAGTTCCCGGTCACTTCCTACTGTCCAAGGTCTCATTCTGAGACACAACAGCCCAGACACACACCCTACTTTAAATGGGTGGCTCAGCATTTAGAAATCCTCACCAATCTCTTGTTCTCAAAGCTAACCTACTCGAGGTGCAGTGTTTAGGACCTTGCTAGATAACGTAATCCAGTGAAGCAGCATGCCCAAGGTGTGAATCTAATAGAATATGCGTGCACTGAGGTCTAATGATCTTATAGGAGTAATGCCTTAACTCATTTTATGGTTAAAATTTCATGCCTCAGGGCAGGTCTAGAAGATAATTTTTTGACTTGCAAACATTTTGGAACTCCTCAATCACATAGAAAGAGACTTCCTCTGCTTATAGTTACAGTGATATCAGTAATAATTCAAAATTAACTGTCTCAAAAGTTCACATAATTGATACTTCTCAGCTATGGAGTAAATATTACCTCTTCTGGGTGATGGTGCATGAACCGTTCTCAGTTTCCAAAGTGCAGTTAAATCTGTCTGATCCAAGGCAGAAGCACGGTCCTTGTTTCAGGTAAGGCATTTCCAGAACTTTGCCTTGTTCTGTCCTCCACCCCCTTACCATTAATACAGTCAGGCTCAGTGGCCTCAAAATATTACACAAAGAATAGCACTGAATCGTCCAGTTCACCTTCTGAGAAGTTTTTGACAACCCATTTAAAGGTGGAAAGGAGAGTAAACAGTAAAACCAGATCTACCGTTAGTCTTGACCCACAGACCTTCTCAACCTATGTAATATGAATAATAGACTATGACCGAACTTGGACTTTCAAGTGGTGAAAATCAAGGAGGTTCTCTAACAGATATTAACTGGTTGCAAGCTTCAGAAGGGTTACTGGTACCATGGAGAAAGGAGAGGAAATACTAGACACATACATAACATAATATTGATATTTCCTTTTTTAGCACTGTCAATCTCAGGCGTTGCTTCTCCAAAAGCATGCTTCTGGGATTACAACATGCTCACCACTCTGCAGAGGGACTTACCCTGCAAAAGGTCTGCCCCACTGAGAATATATCTAACCAGAACTTGTAAACAACAGTAATGACATGAGATTGCAAGAATTTGCTTTACCTGTCTGTCACCTGTAAGAATTTTGAATATATATTTTTGCTTTCTTTGATTTGATTCAATTCAGTGTGTTCTCCAGTCTCAACAGGTCTTGGGCACACAGGAGCACACACCAACACTCGGATGGCTAGGAGGCCTCTCGAGTTAACATGTGCAAGCCTCAGCCCTTGTCCTACACTTCGCAGACCTGCTCTTCCCAGTCTTCCCATTGCAGAATACGGCAACTCCATCCTTTCAAATGCGCAGGCCAAAAACACAGAAGTCATCCTAGATTGCTCTCTTCGTCTCATACCCTACATCCAATCCAGCAGCAAAACCTTTTGTCTCTACCTTCAAATTCTATGCAGAATCTGACCACCACTCACCCACTCTGCTGCTACCTCCTTGTTCTGAGCCACCATCATCTCTCAGCTGATTACTGTATAACCTAAGTAATCTGCCTGCTTCCTCCCTTGATCCCCTATTTTCAATGCAGCAGCCAGAGTGATCTGTTAAAATGTAGGGCAGATGCTGTTCCCGCAAGGCATTGCATTAACTTCCCAAATCACTCAGAACAAAAGTAGAAATTCTTCCAGTAATCTATATGACCCTATCTTATCTGCCTCCTGCCCCTTCTTCTCCCCTGCTATCCTGCCCCCAGTTCACTCTGCTTCAGCCACCACAATGGCCTCCTGGACATTCCTTGAACAAGTCCGGAACTCTCCTGCCTTAGGGCTTTGCACTTACCAGCTTCTCTACCTATCATTCTCCCCCCCCTGCTTGTGGAGCTCATCTCTCACCTCCTTCAAATTAGAATTTTAGCAAATGTCATATTTTCGTGAGGCCTTCCCTGGGCTTCCAATCCAAACTGTAGCCCCCACCACACACACTCACACACACGTGCACACACACACACTTCCTAGCCCCCATTCCTGCTTTATCTTTATCTGTGGCACACATCACTACTTACCATAGATATATGGTATTTTACTTATTTATCTTCTTTATTGGATTTCTTCCCTATTTGAATGTAAGCTCGGTGAAGACAGGAAGTTTTGCATGTTCTGTTCCATTGTTGAGTCCCAGCTTCTAGAACAATCCTAGGCACATAATAGATGCTCAATAAATATTTGGTGAACTGGAAAAACACTGATATGTATGCAGCCTTTTGTGACCTGCATTCTTCTAGGACCTCACATTTCCTCTCCTTTTATCTTGGGCAGTCCCAGCATGTGTCTAACATGAGTGTGTCCTTGCCACAGCTGCCCTGTCTCCCTTGCTCTGCTCCAGCTCCTCCTTCCTCGCTACAAGTGGGCCAATGCCTGTGCCACCACTGCCCACCTCAATGCTCTTCCATGCTCCTGTTGTCAAGGCCCCTCCTGAGCTGACATCCACAATGTTTTTCTCACCACAGCAGGTCTGGGCCACTGCTGCCAGTACCATCCCGGCATTAAGCCCTACTCGTCTTAAAACTTCTGGACCGAGCATGACCACTAGCCTTTTCCTTAATTCCTTGGGGCAACTTCTTCACTTACTACTATAATCCTGAGCAAATGATTTAACTTCTCTATTTCTCAGTAATCTCATCTGTAAAAGGCAAATAATATCTATCTCATTGCATAGTTAGAAGATCGGAGCTGGTATATTCAAAGCATTGAACAACACTGTGCACTGGAGAAGTGCTCAATAAATCCTAGCTATTATCATAAAGATGATGATGGTCATTGGCCCAATTGTGGGGATCGTTATTATTACTGTTCTTTAGAACAGCTCTTCTGGGAACCCACAGGCCCTGGCCCATGGTCCTAGGCTTCTCTTAGGGTCAACTTCCTGATGAATCTGAGGCTGCGCCATGCAAAGGTACATGGCAGCCCCAACATGCACGTGCACCCTGAGTTATATCTGGGCTATATATATATATATATATATATATATATATATGGGTCCAAGCCCAAAGAGCAAGGCCCATAGAAAGGCAGGAATGACTCCTCCTCCAGATCTAAGTTCTGCCCTCCTTCCTTGCCCCTGACTCCTCCCCAGATGAGCACTAGGGTAAATATCCACACCTTTTAAGGGCAGCCCTGTGCCTAAACCACAGCAGTGCCATCTATCCAGTGACTAACTATCTAACACACTAACCAACACCAGCAGCAAGGTCTCATTTCTTTCAGCTCACCTTTCCCTAAAAATAAAAAAGGCATCAGCTCTGTGACCTTGGACAATTTATGCCTAATTTTCTAAACTATAAAAGTGGATAAAATTATATCTCCCTAATAAGGTTGCTGTGTAGATTAAACAATTTACTACATACCACATGCTTAGAAGAGTGTCTGGCACATGGTAAAAACTGTAAAAGACTAGCTCTTCCTATTCTCCCATAGCAATAGTATAGAGACAGTCTTCTCTTCTGGCATTCAGCCCATTATAAGCACTGCCTGGTTTATCTGTCTATTGCCTCTCCAAGACTGGAAACCATGAGGGATACAGCTGACTTTTCTTCACGTGCTATTTTCTGTGCGTGGTAGAGGGTCTAGCACAAAGTAGACTCTTCACGCATTTTTATTGAGTAAATGAATAAATGGATAAATGCATTCGTGCATGAATGATTTTTCTCATTCCAGGTCACAGTAAAACCCAAGCTATGGAAAAAAAATAACCCCTGCAAGCAAGAAACAGTAAAGAAAATAAGGAAAGAAACAAGCATCTCAAAGAACCAGGCTATTCCTTGTAGAGGTGGCAGAGCATCTACCTGATGATGGATCGGGCCCCTGGGAGGCATCCATCACTTCTAATCCTGGGCTCTGCGAGAGGAAATGAACCTCACATGCATAAATTAGTGAAAGGCATGATAGTGATTCGTGTTCCTTTTGCAATTTCCTCTTCTATACAGCCGCTTATGCAGATTGAACAAGATGTCACTGTTACACTAGGAACAAAGTGAGACACAAAAATTAGTAAAAATTAAAACTTATTCTGGATTTGGTCAACCTCTAGCTAAAGACTTCCCTCAGGGAAAAGACTCCATGAAAGAGAGGAACTGTTATTTTAATTCTGATATTTAATGATATTACAAAAGTCATCCTGAAGTTGTTATGGGAAAGAGAAAAGAAAAAAATAATCGTAGTTGTAAAACCCAGGAAAGGAAAAGAGGAGAGAGAGAGAATCTGACTAAGTAGGATTCCTCCAGTTTAAGTTGGTATCTGAGCAGAGACGGAGGTAGCAGAGGCCACAGCCTTGGCGGCAGGAAACCCAACCCCTTTGGGAAGAAATTGTTCTTCTTACTGTTGTGAGAAGGTATTGAGTGAGGCAACAAGCGCTTTGGGTTACTAGGCAGATCTCTAGCAAAGGTCAAGAAGAAATTGAGCCCAACATAGCGAGACAAATACTAACAAGAAGTTTCACGTAAAGGTTTTAACTTGATTCTCTCAACTAATCCACAATATGGATGTTAAAAATATTCTCATTTTACAGATAAAACTGAGAGACCCAAAGTGACTTTCTCAAGATCAGGCCATCAATAGGCGGCGGGGCTTGGCCTTGGCACTCAGAGTTGTACCCCGAGGATTCGGTCTCTCCTCTCTGTCACGTCTCCTGCATGTCGGGCCCACCTATTTAGGCCACATCTAAAGTGAGTAAAACTTGTATATGAAACGAACTTCAATCTTCAATCAGTAAAAATAAAAGAAGGAACTGAAGGTGGCTTATGGAATATGATTCAGAGAACATCTGCTGGCACCAGGAACTACACTCAACTCCTTAGTTAATATTCTTGTCAGAAAGGGTAGAGAAGAACACCATCTCCACAGCTTTGGGGACAGCGATTCTGCCTACCTGGGCTGCTGTGACCTGAAGCAATACTGATTCAAAATATTGTGAGAACGAGATTTTAGGAGGAAAACCACATATGATATGGTAGAAGTAGAGCTTATGATAAATATATCAATCCAATATGGGAAAAGTGGCCAAAATAGTCATCCTGGGCTGAGGAAAGCCATGTATTTAGGATACTAAACACGTATTTATGTTAATTAAAGTGGCTTAAGTAGAGAGTTGAAATCAGAAGACTGGAGTAGAATATGAATATTTATTATTTATCATATTCCTAGAATTTAACTTTCCGTAAAATGTTTCACAATAATGCTTATGCTATTCTTCAAAACATCCCCCAGATTGGCTCATATTTCCTATCATTGTCTGAGGAAACCAATGTTTACACTTGATTAAAATGCAGACTCAAGAATTTGTTTTTTCTGAGCTGCTTCAACTTCAAGAAGAGAGAATGGAAACACAAAATCTTTAAAAGCCCAGCACAGAAGGCCTCAGCTGACATGGCCAGGAGTGGGACTCCAGATTTTCTCCCCCTGGAGTCCCAGTTCCATTGGCCTCATCAAATGAGTGGCCAGACGGAAGACAATTGCTCACACCTCTGTTTACTTACTGAGCCAGGCTGCCCAGAATATATTCTTCATTTTTTCTCTGTATAGAGAAATCCATGTTCCTGGGAGGCCTACTAAGAAGGGTCAGGCTGGGGTGGAAGCAGAACAAGAAGAAGAAAGTATAACCACTGGAGCCCCAATTCCAGCTCTACATGCCCTTATTGCAACAGGATGGTCGCTGTACCTCTCTCTATCATTTCAGTCACTTTCCCTTCCTTTGCACTTTGCATGGATGAAATCTTTTCATCTTACCTCTAGGAGGTAGGTGCTATTATCATACCCATTTGAAAAAGAAATAAACAGAGGCTTGGAGAGTTTAATCAACTTGACCGAATTTGTAAAGCCAGTGAATAACAGAGCTGAGATCTGAACCCATAAGGTTGAGCCCAGAGGCCACGGAGTTCTCCACGTCTTAATTGCATCTTCCTGCAAATGTCCTTGCATTGAGGGAAAAGAGGCATGGAGCTGGACTCGGCATCTTCAGCATGTCTGGGATTTTTCTGTTTCTGTTAAATTAAAGGCAACACTCCTGAAGGCTCTTACTTGTATAAACAAAATATTTTTATAATAGACCCTGAAGTTTCCTTTCCTAGAATTCATCCCATTAATAAAATCGTTTAAAAGCTGACTACTGATTTGTCATTTCTTGAGAAAAGTGCCTTCCTGGCTCGAATTGCCTAGGATCCTGGCTGGATGAACAACAAATGGGTCAAGAATATGATAACTCCTGGTTAGCTGCAGGAAGGGGGCCCTCAAACCTGCAATTAGAGAGGTGATATGACTCTTCCAATTGTTGGATGTTTTTGGGAAATGGATCATCCTAGCAGGTACCTACATATTTTCACAGCATGTATACATTCAGTTCAGAAGGAACACATTTGCAGAAATAACAGAACGGTGTTCACTAGCTAAGGGAAGAAGTTCAGTCTAAGTTAAAAAAAAAAAAAAGAGGGGGGCTTCCCTTTCTCTTTCTTTGTAACATCATAATTCAGCCTTTCAGCCACACACTGCCGTGCTTCATCTGTTCTCTTTTAATTTATTATTTGTGGTGCTGCCGCTGGGAAGCTTTGATGTAAGGGACCTGAGCGAGGCAAGGATGTCGTCTTGGGGAAGCAGAGATGTCGCTTCAGTACCATGGTCTCTCTCTCTCTCACCTGGTTTTTTTCCAGCTTACCCAAGTGGTATCACGTAAGAACTGTAAGGAGAATGAATCTTTTCTCGAGGATTTGCAAGACCCTGCGGCAAAGAAGTGAGAATGTGGAAACAACTTGCTGAAACTATCAAAGCTTAGTTCTGTCTGCAGAGGTGCTCATTCACCATATTAGTACATGTAACATTCAGTATTCATTCAACCAATATTTATTGACCATGTGGTGCTGTGGAGGACACAGCGACAGTATGTGACAGATACTGCTGATTGCTTACCCAACAGCTGTTCCTTCCAATGTTTTTGCTTAGAGAACACTGATTTTAAGTATCCAGCCCTCAAGGAAAGGAGCCCTGTCTCCACTCCAGCTGCTTAGTCCAAATCAGGAGTCAGCAAACAATGGCTCACAAGTCAAATCCAGCCCACTGGCATTTCTGTATGTAAAAATGTGCTACAATCATGTCATTCATTTACATATTATCTATGAATGTTTTTGTGCTACAATAGCAGAATCGAGTAGTTGCAACAGAAACCATATAGCCTGCAAAACTATAATATTTGCCATCTGACCCTTTACAGGAAAATTTTGCTCATTGCTGGTCTAAACCAATCAGTAATACCATTCCCCTTGCCAGTGTTTGGTTCCATTTACAGGTGGATAAGTGACCCAATGTTGATTAAAAAAAACACTTGAGTCTGCTAGGGACAATTGGGAAAACGAGATTCCTTTTCTTCCACTAGATGCAATGTCTAAAATGATGACAGTCATTTTGCATTCATTAGGGAGGCCAGTCTGAGGACCAACTTGACATTCTGGGGATAGCAGAAATATGGAAATAACCTGAGTCCTTGTTGATGTCTTTGAGCTGTTGAACTAGCAAACCCTGGAACCAGATATCTCTACATTCCCTGTCATGTGAGATAATGTGTTTAAGCCGGAAACATATTATCATCTTCCCTTGATGAGTCGACTCCTTTATGTTTAAGAAATGACCTTCTTTTACCCTGGTAATATTCTTTGCTCATAAATCTACTATGTCTGATATTAATATAGCAACTCCAGCAATCTTTTGGTTAGTTTTAGCACAGAAATCTTTTTCCATCCTTTACTTTTAACCTATTTGTGTTTTTTGTAGGCAGGATATGGTCAGGTCTGGCTTTTTTGTCCAATCTGGTGATATTTGCCTTTTCATCACGTTATTTGACCATTTACACTTAATGTGATCATTGATATAGTTAAATTTAAATCTATCATCTTGCTATTTGTTTTTTATTTGTCTCATCTGTGCTTTCTTTCCTTTTCCTCTTTTTCTGCTTGTTTTGGATTAATTATTTTATGATTCTGTAATAGCTCCTTTCTTGGCCAGTTTTAGTGGTTGCTTCGGGGTTTATAGAATACACACTCAAATGATCTTACACTACTTCATGTATAGTTGACAAAGCTGGTAACAGATACTTCCGTTTCTTCCCTCACAACATTTGTGTTATTTTTGTTACACATTTTATTTTACATATGTTACCTATTCCATACTGCTTTGGCATTATTTTTGATTAAAGTGAATTACCACTTTAAAAGATTAAGAAATAAAAAACTCATAAACAGTCAATTATCATTTTTAAAAATTCAAGTAATAAGAAAAATTCTTGTATGTTTATCATGCTTTCACCATTTCTGGTGCTCTTTATTCCTTTGTATAGATCTGAATTTCCAAATTATATTATCTTCCTTCTACCTGAAGACTTGCTTTAATATTTATTAAAATGAAGGTCTGCTGGGTGAATTCTATCAGCTTTTATATGTCTTTAAAAATCTTTATTTTCCCTTCATTTTCAAAAGATATTTTCACCAGACATATAATTCTTGGTTGACAGCTTTTGTCCCCAGTACTTTAAAAATTTGCTCCGCTGGCTTCTTGCCTGCATTGCTTCCTATGAGAAATCTGCTATAACCTTAACTTTGTCCTTCTCTATACAACATGTCTTTTTCTTCTGGCTGTATTAACATTTTCTCTTTATCGCTGATTTTGAGCAATTTGAATATATTGTCTCAGTGTGTTTTTCTTCATTTTTATTGTGACTGAATTTCATTGAGCTTCTTGGATCTATGAGCTTATAATTATCATCAAATTTGGAAAAATTTTGGCCATTATTTCTTCAAATAATTTTTATATCTCCACCTCTCTCTTCTCTCTTTTGAGAACTCCAATTACATTTATATCAGGCCACTTGAAGTTGTCATTATCCCACAGTTCACTGATGTTCTGTTCATTTTTGTTTTATTCTTTTTCCCCTCTGTGCTCCATTTTGCATGGTTTCTATTTCTACATCTTCCAAGTTAACTAATCTTTTCTTTTTCATGTCTAATCTGAAATTAACCCCAAACAAAGTATTTTTATCCTACACTGCAGATTTCATCTTTAGAAGATCAATTTGAGTCTTTTTATATCTTCCATGTCTCTACCTAATGTTTTGAACAATAAATGTTTTAATGTCCTTGTCTGTTAATTCTAACATCTGTGGCAGTTTGGGGTCAATTTTGATTGATCAATCTATCTTCTCATTATGGGCTGTATTTTCCTAATTCTTCGCGTGCCTCACAATTTTTTACTGGATTCTAGCCACTGTGAATTTTACTTTGCTAGGTGCTGGATATTTTTTTATTCTTGTAAATGTGCTTGAACTGTGTTCTTGAAAGCAGTTAGGCTTCATGGATATAGTTTGCCCCTCTCAGGTTTTCCTTTTAAGATTTACTAGGCAGAACCAGAGCAGTGCTAACTACAGGGCAAATTATTTGCTACAACAAGGCAAGATCCTTCCATGCACTTTACCCAACGTCCCTTGAATTATAAGGTTTTCAGGTCTGGGTTGTGGAAACAGGCACTAGCCCCATCCCTGTGCTGGTACTAGGCACCGATATCTCTAACACTTTTGGATGTTTTTTCCCCAACCTCTGGTGGCACACGCGTGCAATGATCAGTACACAGCTGAATATTCTTTGTTATCTTCTCCTCCTCAGATCTCATCAATCCAACAACCTCAACAACATCAAAACCTCTAATATTACACTTAAACCTTTCGTTTCTCCAGATCTGATCTCTTTCCCAGTTGAAGTCCAGTATTTTCCAGTGGACTCTGGCTGAATTCACTACCTACACTTTAGATAAAATGTATCCGAAACAGAACTCATTATTTTCCTCTTCTTCCAGCAGCTTTTTCTTGTAACCTTTATAATCCAGTGGCTCCCACTAGCTCATTTAATGTTAGTCTCATTTCAAGTAGACCCCAAACCCCACAGTGACTAGTGACCTTTGACATTGCCTCCTTTCTCACATTCCAAATGTTTCACATCTTTCATTTATTTTCTGTTCTTAGAAAGTGTTCTGTTCTCTGTAGGCTGAAGTTTGACCACCTAAACATTCTTTCTGATGATATCACTTTGCACATTTTTAAAGAATAATGTCCCTAAAAGCTTTACTTTAATTATGTCACTATCCTCTCTCAAAACTTCAATGATTGTCAACTACCCGCTTTTTTAAAGAAGTTAAAAAAATCCCAACTTCAGCACTCAAGCCTTCTATGATCTAGCAACCTTCCCAATCATGTTTTCTGCCACTATGCTGCGCAGATTCTGTGCTTCAGCCAAACTTCCTAGATACTTTTTGTCAATCCATTCATTTCTCATACCACTCTCTGTGCCTGGAATGTCTTCCCTCTCCACCACTGGTATCAATATTATACATATCCTTAATGGAAGTGTGATGAGTACAACCAGTCTGGAAAGAAATTGTCAGCAAGCTCTAAAATTTTACATGTACTTTTATTCAGAAATTCACATTAAGGATTGTATCCTAAGGAAATGATGGATGTGCACAAAAAGTTTGCTAAAAAGATGTTTGCATTACCAATGTTTATAATGGGAAAAATTATAAATAACCTAAATGTTCAGCAATAGGACATTTAGTAATAAAATATGCAGTCATGTAAAAATGTTATGAAGAGATATTTATTGATGTAGGAAAATCACTCTCTATATATTAAAAAAATAACAGAATGTATATAATATAATCCCAATTATGCTTTAAAATGTAATGAATAGATTGGTAATATTTAGATAACTACACAGAGAGAGAGAATAAAGATTAAAGAATATACAGTAAAACTAGTAACAGTGTGTTTTTCTTCTTCTATTTTCTTCTTCTATTTGCTTATTCATATTGGTTTTACCTTCTATAATAAATATGTATTACTTTCACAACTTGCAAAACTTTTAGCTATTATTTAAGAACCAGCTCTCAAGCAATCTCCTTTCTGGACATCCAAGTAAGCATTTATCATTTATATCACCTAGTGGCTTATATCATACACAACTCTGTGTACGTCTTTATTTCTCCTACAAGATACTCAGCTACTTGGCGGCACAGAATATGTCCTAAAGAGCCATGGGCCCTCCAGCATCACACAGGCTGTATGCTCACTAGTGATCACTAACGGGGTGAATGTTAGGCAGTAGTGAGGGGCACCAAGGCTGCAGGCAAAAAAGACAACAGCCAATGGTTGATGCAAGTTCTGTATTTAGTTTACTCTTGGGTTTTCAATCACTTCTTTAGTTCTACCACTATCTCTGGGAGAACTTGCTAGATTTATTCTACCTTTTTAATTTTAATTTATTCTATCTTTTTTAGCTTTTATATTATTCCTACCATAGGAAAATATCATGTCCGACATTTCCGTTCTCCCTTTCCAAAGGAAAAACTCATGGAATATTTAAGAATTGTCTGATATTTTAAAACCGTCTTGGGCCAGCCCCAGTGGCCTAGTGGTTAAGTTCAGTGTGCTCCACTCTGCTTTAGTGGCCCAGGTTCAATTCCTGGGTGCAGACCTATACCATGCTGTGGCGGTGGCTCATGTACAAAAAAGAGGAAGATTGGCAATGAATGTTAGCTCAGGGCGACCCTTCCTCAGCAAAAAAAGAAAGAAAGAATAAATAAGTAAATAAAACCTTGTTAACCTGCAGTATTGACAATATATTCTATGGCTGATATCACCATAAACTCTCTCACTGGAAGATTGTTTCCACTGCTTCAAAAACACACTTACAGCCCCACTGCCTGGCGGAGTGTAAGGACGTAAAGAGCTGAGTCAGCCTGCTAGACTTTTCCCAGGAGAATAATTACTAACTGACATGCAGTCTACAGGAAAAACAACTAGGGTGGAAACTATTATTTGCATGGGGACCTAATCTCAGGAGTAAGAGTTAAACGTAATGTTATGTAGATCTGCTCCTGAAGGGATCCAGGGCTCATATCTGCTGAGACATATGCAAACTTAAGTCAAAATCTGAGGGTAAAATTGTCCACCCTGGTGTTTTCTGCCTGAAGAACCTGCAGTCCAGAATTGCTTTTCCCAAAATACTTGAAAATGTGGCTATAGCTTCCCTACTTCTTTCTGAGGTAAATCTTCATCCTGTTCCATGCTCTGTCTCGAAAATGAGAAGCAGAACCATTACCTCCTACTTTAGGTGGGCACAGTTTACTTCTGACAAGGTTGTTTACAAGGATGGAAGGTGCTCCTCCCTGCCTTTGCTTGGAACTCTACCTGTATAACAGTAAAGTCTTGACCCCAGAGTGACTTAAAGGACAAGAATTCAGAAGAGGCTTGGATGACAGTTCTGGCTCGGAGTCTCTCAAGGGGTTGTAGTCAGACGTCCCATGGGGCTGCAGTCAGCGGAAGGCTCGACTCGGGATAGAGGATCTGCCTTCAAGGTGGCTCACTCACATGGCTGGCAAATTAGTGCTGTCTGTTTTAGCGAGCCTCGGTTACTCTCCACGTGAACCTCTCCACAGGGCTGCTGAGTATCCTCACGGCATGGGGGCTAGCTACCCCCAGAGCGAGCAAGGAGACGCCAAGCAGAAGCTGCAATGTCTTTTACAACCTGCCCTTAGATGTTACTCACTGTCAGTTCTGCAGTATTCTTTTGGGCATATGGATCAGCTTGACTCAATGCGGGAAAGGACACAAAGGCATGGATACCAGGTAAGATAAGGCTCATGGGGACAGGCAGTTTTGGAAGCTGACCACAACAGTCCACCCTCTAGCCCCCAATCCTAGCCAGATGCCGTAATGCAATGAGACTTGGAGATCTGGGAGGAGAAGATGAGGGTATTCTACACACAAAGGAATACCACTTGTCGTGGCCATAGAGTGGCCTGAGACAGAGGATTCTCCAAAGATAGCCACACCTACGTATTTATCCCATCCCACATGCTCTTCTTACCGTATGACTGGCACTCCTACCAAGAGATGGAGTCTAGGTTTCCTTCCCTTAAACTGGGGCAGGGGGAAGTTGACTGCCCCAAACAATGGAGTAGGGTGCATAGCCGAAGTGATGCTATTAAATTTCTGAGGCTAAGACATAGTAAGGCTGTAGCTTCTGCCTGGTTTTCTCTCTCTCTCTCTCTGCCTCACTCTCTGTCTCTCTCTCTCAGGAAAATTGTCCTTGAGACATGACCACCGTATTGTGAGGAAGCCCAGGCCACATAGAGAGGTCATGTGCAGGTGTTCTGACGGACAGCCTCATCGAGGCCCTCAGCTGACAGCCAGCGTCAACTGCCAGACATGTGGGTGAACGGCCTTCAGGTGCTTCCTTCCCTAACCTGAGTCTTCCAGGTGAGGCCCCAGACATGCTGAAGAAGAGACTAGCCATCTGTACTGTGCCCTATCTGAACAACTGACTCACAGAAACTGATGATCCCTGATGATGATTATTTTAAGCCATAAAGTCTTGAGGTAATAGATTACTAACACAGTAACTTTAAATATACGTGTTACAGCTACAAACCTCCAGTCCCCACTCTAGATCCACCGAATGAGATTTCCTAGGCAGGGAGAAGCGTGGGAAACTGTTAATTTACCCAGTGCTCTGGATGATTCCTATCATCAAGAATATTGGGGAAATTTTAATGGCATATCTTTCTCCTTCATGAGTTTCAATTGAATAATCTACTTGTTTTTTAATCTCTGATTGTCTGTGCATTTCATCTACTTTGTGAAAATTACAATTGAACTAGAAATTGAATATAAATATGGTTCTGGATGAGAGGCTCTTATATTTATAACTCTCAATTTTTATATTAAATCATCAGAAGGTAGTGCTTGAAGAAGAAGTGCGGAAAATACACTACAAAAGTTTTATGGAATTTTAGACAGATCTTGGAATCCTCTTTCTTAAATCTTTAAGTACAGAACAGCTATTCAACTATCAGGAAAAACTGAAGACAGAAGGCAAAAAATACTATTTTCTGTGGCAACTCTGAATGTAGTGATACGGTATACAATCTCCAAGTTATATTAAGTGAAAAAAAAAATCAAGGTTCATAACAATGTCTATATATTTTTTTAACTGTTAGATGCATAAAATTACCTCTGTAAAAACACACACAAAACTAGTGGTGGTGGTTATCTTTGGAAAGGCAAACTGGATGATGGTTGGACTAGGAGTATAAAAAAAGACTTGTTTTTCACTGGATATCTTTTTTCGTCCAAGATTCAAAACGGTTTTTTAATATTTTTATTTTTTTAATTGAGATTCATAATAGTTTATATCATTGTGAAATTTCATTTGTACATTATTTCTTGTCTGTCACCACATAAGTGCTCCCCTTCACCCCCTGTGACCACCCTCCACTCCTCCTTCCCGAGTAACCACTGAACTATATTCTTTGTCCATGTGTTTGTTTATATTCAGCACATAAATGAAATCATATGGTGTTTGTCTTTCTCAATCTGGCTTATTTTGCTTAACATAATACCCTCCAGGTCCATCCATGTTGTTGCAAATAGGATGACTTTGTCCTTTTTTATGGCTGAGTAGTATTCCATTTTGTACATATATATATATATATATATATATATATATGCCACATCTTCTTTATCCAATCATCGGTTGATGGGCCCTTGGATTGTTTCCGAGTCCTGGCTATTGTGAGTAGTGCTGCAGTGAACATAGGGGTACATAGGTTACTTTGGATTGTTGATTTCAAGCTGTTTGGGTAGATACCCAGTAGTGGGATAGCTGGGTCATATGGTATTTCTATTTTTCATTTTTTGGGGAATCTCCATACTGTTTTCCCTATTGGCTGCACCAGTTTGCATTCCCACCAGCAGTGTATGAGAGTTCCCTTTTCTCCACATCCTCTCCAACATGTATTGGTTTTGGTCTTGGTAATTATAGCCATTCTGACTGGTGTAATGTGATATCTCATTATAGTTTTGATTTGCATTTCTCTAATGATTAGTGATGTTGAGCATCTTTTCATGTGCCTATTGGCCATCAGTATATCTTCCTTTGAAAAATGTCTGTTCATGTCCTCTGTCCATTTTTTGATTGAGTTGTTTTTTGTTGTTGTTGTCGAGTTGTGTGAGTTCTTTATATACTTTGGATATCAACCCCCCTTGTCTGATAAATGACTTGAAAATATTTTCTCCTAGTTGGTGGGTTGTCTTTCCATTTGGTTGATGGTTTCTTTGCTTTGTAGGAGCTTTTTAGTCTGACGTCGTCCAATTTGTTAACTTTTTCTTGTTTCCCTGACCCAAGTAGACATGGTATTTGAAAAGATGTGGCTAAGACCAATGTCAAAGAGCGTACTGCCTATATTTTCTTCTAAGATTTTTATGGTTTCAATTCTTACATTCAAATCTTTAATCCATTTGGAGTTAATTTTTGTGTATGGTGCAAGATAATGGTCTACTTTCATTCTTTTGCATGTAGCTGTCCAGTTTTCCCAACACCATTTGTTGAAGAGATTTTCTTTTCTCCATTGTATGCCCTCAGCTCCTTTGTCAAAGATTAGCTGTCCACAGATGTGTGGTTTTATTTCTGGGCTTTCAATTCTGATCCATTGATCTGTTTGTCTGTTTTTGTGCCAGTACCATGCTGTTTTGATCACTATAGCTTTGTAATATGTTTTAAAGTCAGGGATTGGGATGCCTCTAGCTTTGTTCTTTTTTCTCAGGATTGCTTTTGCTATTTGGGGTCTTTTGTTGTTCCATATAAATATTTGGATTCTTTGTTCTATTTCTGTGAAGAATGTCACTGGGATTCTGACTGGGATTGCAGTGAATCTGTAGATTGCTTTAGGTAGTAGGGACATTTTGACTATGTTTATTCTTCTTACCCATGAACATGGAATATCTTTCCATTTCTTTACGTCTTCCTCAATTTCTTTCAGTAATGACATAGTTTTCATACAGGTCTTTTACCTCTTTGGTTAAGTTCATTCCTGGGTATTTTATTCTTTTTGTGGCTATTGTAAATGGGATTGTATTATTGATTTCTTTTTCTGCTAGTTCATTGCTAATGTATAGGAATGCAACCGATTTTTTAAATTGATATTGTACCCTGCAACTTTGCTGTAGTTTTTGATTATTTCTAGTAGTTTTATGGTGGATTCTTTAGGGTTTTCCATATATAGAATCATATCATCTGCAAATAGCAAAAGTTTCACTTCTTCCTTTCCAACTTGGATTCCTTTTATTTCTTTTTCTTGCCTAATTGCTTTGGCCAACACCTCTAATACTATGTTGAATAGGAGGGGTGAGAGTGGGCACCCTTGTCTTGTTCCTGTTCTCAGAGGGATGGCTTTCAAATTTTTGCCATTAAGCATGAGATTGGCCGTGGGTTTGTCACACATGGCCTTTATTATGTTGAGGTACTTTCCTTCAATACCCATTTTATTGAGAGGTCTTGTCATAAATGAATGTTAGATCTTGTCAAATGCTTTCTATGCATCTACTGAGATGATCATGTGATTTTTATTGTTCACTTTGTGAATGTGGTGTATCAGATTGATTGATTTCGGATGTTGAACCATCCCTGCATCCATGGAATGAATCCCACTTGACTGTGGTGTACAATTCTTTTAATGTATTGCTATATTCAGTCTGCCAGTATTTTGTTGAGGAATTTTGCATCTAAGTTCATCAGTGATATTGGCCTGTAGTTCTCCTTCTTTGTTTTGTGCTTGTCTGGTTTTGGTATCAGGGTAATGTTGGCCTCATAGAATGTGTTGGGACATGTTCTGTCTTCTTCAATTTTTTGGAATAGTTTGAGAAGCATAGGTACTAAATCTTCTTTGAATGTTTGGTACAATTCTCCAGAGAAGCCATCTGGTCCTGGACTTTTGTTTTTTGGGAGGTTTTTGATTGCTGTTTCAATCTCTGTACTTGTGATTGGTCTCTTCAGATTCCCTATTTCTTCTTTGTTCAGTTTTGGGAAGTTGTATGAGTCTAGGAATTCATTTCTTCTAGGTTATCAAATTTGTGGGCATGTAGTTTTTCATAGTATTCTCTTATAATCCTTTGTATTTCTGCAGTATCTGTTGTAATTTCTCATCTTTCATCTCTAATTTTATTTATTTGAGACTTTTCTCTTCTTTTCTTTGTGAGTCTGGCTAAGGGTTTGTCAATTTTCTTTGTCTTCTCAAAGAACCATCTCTTAGTTTCATTGATCCTTTTTACTGATTTTTTAGTCTCTATTTCATTTATTTCTGCTCTGATTTTTATTATTTCCCTCATTCTACTGACTTTGGGCTTTGTCTGCTCTTCTTTTTCTAGCTCTGTTAGGTGCATTTTAAGATTACTTATTTGAGATTTTTCTTGCTTGTTGAGGTGGGCCTGTATTACTATGAATTTCCCTCTTATGATTGCTTTTGCTGCATCCCATAACAGTTGGTATGTTGTTTTTTCGTTTTCATTTGCCTCCAGGTGTTTTTTAATTTCCTCTTTGATTTCTTCAATGATCCAATGGTTGTTCAATAGCATGTTGTTTAGTCTCCGCATATGTCTGACTTGCCCAGTTTTTCTTGTGGTTGATTTCTAGCTTCATTGTATTGTGGTCAGAAAAGATGGTTGGGATGATTTCAATCTTCTGGAATTTATTGAGGCTTGCCTTGTTACCCAACATATGGTCTATCTTTGAGAATGTTCCATGGGCCCTTGAGAAGAATGTATATTCTACCATTTTGGGATGGAATGCTCTTTATATGTCTATTAAGTCCATCTGGTCAAGTGTTTCATTTATTTCTACTATTTCCCTGTTGACTTTTTGTCTGGATGATCTGTCCAGTGAAGTGAGTAGGATGTTGAGGTCCCCTGCTATTATTGTGTTGCTGTTAATTTCTCTCTTTAGGTCTGTTAATAATTGCTTTATGTACTTTGATGCCCCTGTGTTAGGTGCATATAAATTAATAAGTGTTATGTCCTCTTGGTGGAATGTCCCTTTTATCACTAAATACTGCCCCTCTTTGTCTCTCCTGGTCTTCTTTAACTTAAAGTGTGCTTTGTCTGATAAAAGTATGGGAACATCTGCTTTCTTTTGTTGCCCATTAGCTTGGAGTGTTGTCTTTCATCCCTTCACTGTAAGCCTATGTTTGTCTTTGTAGCTGAGATGCATTTCCTGGAGGCAGCATACTGTTGGCTCTTGTTTTTTAATCCATCCAGCTACCCTGTGTCTTTTGATTGGAAAGTTCAGCCCATTTACATTTAGAGAGATTATTGTTATATGAGGGCTTAATGCTGCCATTTTATCTCCTGTTTTCTGGTTGTTTGATGTTTCTACTGTTTCTCTTCCTTTGTATTTCTGACTGTCATTTCATTTTGTTGGTTTTCTGAGAGGTATTTCTCAGTTTTCTCTCTTTTTGTGAGTTGTGGCTCTGCTCTGATTTTTTGTTTAGTGGTTACTGTGAGGATTGTGTGAAAGATATTGGAGATGAGATAGTCCACTTTCTTATAGCCTCTTATGTCAATTAACCTAAGCAGTTTCCTTCCCTTTCCTCTCCTCTTATGAGTAATTGCTGTTACATATTGTTCTGGTTTTAATTTTGTGCATTTGGCTAAAGTTGAAGTGTTTATCCTCACTTTTGATGCTTGCTTTCCCTTTCTCTTTTAAGTTGTAATTGAACCTTTGCCTCCCTGTTCTAGTAGAGAGCTGCAGGTTTCTAATTATGTCTGTCTACTTATCTCCTTGCTCAGAGCTTTGTAGACCTTTGCCTTTTTGTTGCCAGTGTGAGGGCATCTTTAATTATTTCTTGTAGGGGTGGTCTAGTGGTGATGAACTCCCTCGGCTTTTGTTTATCTGGGAAAGCTTTTATTTCTCCATCGTATCTGAAGGAAAGTTTTGCTGGATAGAATATTCTTGGCTGAAAGTTTTTGCCTTTCAGTATTTTGAATATATCATTCCATTCTCTCCTAGCCTGTAGGGTTTCTGCCAAGAAATCCACTGAAAGCCTGATAGAGTTTCCTTTGTAGGTTATTTTCTTCTGCCTTGCTCTCCTAATATTCTTTCTTTATCCCAAAATTTTGCCATTTTTACTATTATATACCTTGGAGAGGGACTTGTTGATAAAGTTGTGCATTCGACTAACTTGGTTTATCTGTAAATCTGAAACCATCCCCATGTTTGGGAAGTTCTCAGCAGTTATTTCTTTGAACAAGCTCTCTGCTCCTTCCTCCTCTCTTCTCCCTCTGGGATACCTAAAATCCTTATGTTGCTTTTCTTAGTTGAGTCAGATATTTCTCTAAGAATTCCTTCATTTTTTTAAAATCTTAGTTCTGTCTCCTCCTCCACCTGTATAATTTCTACATTTTTATCCTCAAGAAGACTAATTCTTTTCTCCATAAGATCAATTCTATTTCTTAATGATTCTAGAATATTATTTATTTCATTAATTGTGTTTTTCATATCCAGAATTTCTGCTTGATTTTTTTTTATAGTTTCAATCTCTTTGGTGAAGAGATTCATTTTACTGCTCAGCTCCTTGAATTATCTTTCCGCATTTTCTTGTAAGTTGTTGAGTTTCCTTACGATGGCTATTTTGAATTCTCTGTCATTTAGGTTGTATATTTCCATGTCTTCAGTGTTGGTTTCTAGAGAATTGTCATTTTCCTTCTGGTCTGAATTGTTGCTGCAGTTTCTCATGGAGTCTGATGAATAATCTTTTGTCGGGGCATTTGTGATATTCTTAGGATGCAGATTCCGCCTGTTACCACTAGCAGGGAGCAGGAGCAATGTTTCTGGCCCCAACCCATCTGCTGGAAGCTGTGGGGGTATTATGGGTGCTTTCCCCAGCCTGGGATGAGTTCAGACACTTGTGTGGACTGTCCTTGTCAGGCAAGGCTTCCTTGATAGGCTAGGGCCACTCTTTGGTGCCTCTGTGGTGCTCTGAGCTCCCCTCCCCACCAGAAAGTGATGACCAGTGGGCTCAAAGTTACTTCGCCTATTCCTGCAGTCGCCCAAGACACGTTCCCTCTTTGGGAGTGCAGCTGCACTTGAGTACTTGTGCACACCTGGGAAGTGTTTGCCTCAGTGCAGAAATCTGCTGAGGTCCCTGTTTATGATCCACAGTCCGTGGGGCCACTGAGCTTTGCTGGCAGGGCTTCCCTGCTAGGACCCAGGCTATGGCTGCTCCTTTACAGCACGGGGGTGTGGTGGGCTCCCTTTGTCTGCTGGGAAAGTGACCATGAGCACAGGCTAAGGCTTACTGCTTCCTCTTCTTACTATTGCCCTGCTGTGTGTTCCCACATTCCAGGTGCTTGCACCAGGTTGGAAAGTGTTTGTGTGTGTGCACAGGGCTACTGCAGGAGAGCAGGGTGTGCTTACCTATCTCTGCCATTTCCTCAGGGACCAGTCCATCCACCCTTAGATGTATAGCTGAGTGTGTCTTTCAGGTGTCCTGTTGTGCTGTGTGGGCTTCCTCTGTTGGTGAGTGAGTGTCCATTTAGTTGTAGTTCAAAAGGGGGAGAGAAGGGAACAGCTCACTCCGCCATGTTGCTGACGTCCAGCCCTGTATATCTTTTTTTATCTGTTGAATTTTGTAATGGGATCACATAATACTTTACAAAAATAAATAAATAAAATGTTTTTGAAACACCTTTTACTTTGAGGACCATCGTGAAAGTCATTCCAGAACATGAATGTGTGACCTCATACCATTATTGAGTACAGTTAATTATGTTTTCTTTTTAGGTTTCACAGTAAAATAAACCTTGACATCCTTCAGGACCAGTGATACTGACAGACTAAAACCTAGCCAATATACAGTTGATAGCCCCATCCCCATTTCTTATTGGGTCTTTCAGTTGTCTCTGCCCATCCTCTTCCTCTGATACAGCACACCCCTTAAACTCTGGCCTAGTGTGACACTAGTCTTGGGCCCCTTGCTCAGGGAACCCTGCTTTGGCCCTTCTCTGGCCTTGTCCATCCCACTCACTAAAGAGCTGTGGCCAAGGAGACATGTCCACCCAGAGCCCACAAGCTATGCGTTTAGGAGGATGTAACACTTTTGTGTAAGAATATGTCAGAAGGTGTTTTATTAAAAAAAAAAAAGCCATCCTGTCCTTTGAGGACACAACAGAACAACAGTGACTTTTATATTGTTCTTCTCCTGCATATTCTATTTATTGAAATATAATTAGGCTTAAACGTAGAAAAAATCAATATTGCATATTCATAAGATTTTAATATCTTTTTCAAAATGATGTGAAAATATTACTTAAAAAGAAGCAAATTTTAAAATATTTTTTAAGAAAGCAAATTCGTTAGTGGGAGTTAGTTTGAATGCCTCTTGTGTTCAAAGATCATTCATATTAAAGGCCAAACATTCCAGTGCTGCTAATTGTTGGATAGAATTCTAATGGAAAGAAAATTAGAACCAAGAGTCCTAAAGAAGGGGAAGCTATTAACTTGCAGGCACATTGCTTTTTAAGCTTTGTATGTGAAATTTGACGTTTACGAAATAAGAGAGTAAGTAGACAATCAAAGAGAAGTGTATTATAGTTGGAAATGGAAGGAAATTAAAAAAGGAGTTATATATTAAAACTATATATAGTTCACATTTTTAAGGCATTGTAATTTGTATGCTAGCATGGGAAAGCCTTTTTTACTAGGAAAACTATCCATAAGGATATACGAGCTAATGTGGAAGTTCTCACTATTTTTCAAAGCAGCAGAGCTTGTCAATCACTAGAGGTCTCATTTTAAGTGGAGAACAGGAACGGATCATAAATGGACTACACATAGGAAGAAGAGGAGGCCTAGTTTAACCACGCAGACATTTGGAAAGGTGGATGTTTGGACATGGTACTTGAAACTCAAGGAAAGTTAAGCCAATATGTACCGGAAAATATAAAGAAATGACTAGAGTAGAATGCCAAGCTCTTCTATCCCCCTGAAAAAAAATAAAGAAACTAGAAAGATCTGGAACCCTTATACTGATGCTGGTATCACTTTGTATTACAATCTCTGGGAAATCCAAGCTGTAACATAATTTGCTTCTGGACTCTATAAATGATAATAGAATGTGTGCAATTGTGATCTCTGGGAAGAAGATGCTAATGGAGCTCTAAGATCCCTCCAGACATGCTGATTAACCTCAGAACATGTCACACCAGAAACAGAACCCGTCTCAACAGCACTGACACAATATGTCAGCCTGTCCCGTCTATTGACAGTGATTGCTGAACGTCTCCCTCTACTGAGTTGCTGTCTTATGAGAGGAAACAATTATTAAGCACCTGAGAAAATTGGCAACGGTAAAGAATTCTGTCAAATAAATTATTTTTATTTCAGCATTTAAAGCGTCTCTTTCTCCATATTAACTTGGTGAATAAATGAAACATCTAAGGAACTGGGGCCACTCTGAGCTCCTGTTTTTTTTCCCCTAATCCCCACCCACACCGCACACAGAACTGGCTGATGGGTGATGCTCAGCTGTCCACGTTCCCTCCACATCAACTCAGCCATGTGACCCAGATCGGCTCCCCTGACTCACACACACACTCACACATGCCCACCAAGGCTTTCAGGTGAGTAGCAGACATTATTGAAAGTTTAGAGAAAAGGAGGGGGATTACAACACAGCAAGAAAACCAACTTAAGGTTAAATATGAGACATGGCAGTTCCCAGCATCCCTGGGCCCTATTTACCAAGGCAGGCATTAGGCTCCCACCATGTGGTTCCAATCCCTATCTCTGTTCTCTCTCCCCAGTCCTGTGTCATCTTTCTTCTCTCCTATTACCCAAAAGCTTATGTCCATTGATGTTAAATATTTCAATTCTTTGTTATCTCTTTAAAACTCACCTTGGGGCCTCGTCTTTCACTCCCAAGCCCTTAGCAAAATATTTAATACATAAACACAATTCCGTTTATGAAAGAAACTGGTGCCCTTTAGTAAAATGGTTATATTTTTTTTACTTCTCAACATGAAGCACTTTATAAAGTGCCAGGAAATAGTAGGCACTGTTACTCCTCACTGCTGTTATTCTCCAACCTCCATGGCCAATAGGAATTGCCTGGATCCTGCAGGGCTCCCCTATGCTGGCACACCAGCCCAACCAACCAGGCCTCGCACCACCCTTCATCCACCAATGGTCCGAGTCTCTGGAGACACTACCCAGAAGTAGCAGGAATTCATTCCCAGTGATTTCTTAGAGTGTCAGGACCTGAGCCCTGGTCCCCTCCAAGAAGTGAAGCCTTCTTCTTCCTAGCCATTTCTGAAGCTCATTATCTCTACTGCCCACGAACACGTCATGTGGTCTCTGCCTCTTGCCTCTGGGACATGGAAGCTGGGCCATTTCCTAAACCTCTCTCTCCACTAAACTTCCAAATATTTTTGTTCCTGCTGGTGCTCAGACCCAGAGAGTCCCACACTTGGAGCTCATGGTACTTCAGTGTTGGGAACCAGTTAACTCCAGGGTTCAGAACCTTCCAGAGTACCCACAGACTCCATTTTCCTGGGGGTGAGGGAAGTGGTGCTGAGTTCACCTCTTACTTCCATGTTCTTTCTTCCTTTTGAATTCATGGAGACTTGAGTCAGTGGATTTCCTTTAGGCCTGGCCAAGTTTTTCCTACTATACTCTGAGAGACCAGATGGCTGCACAGCACTCCAGGGCTGAGAATTCCAAAGCACTCCTCAAACTACAGTCCAGACCCTTCACTCACAAGAAGTCACAATAATAATAATACCTGACATTTGAGGAGTGCTTCTCATGAGTTGGGCACAGTGTTAAGCACCTCATATACATCATCTCACTTAATCATCCTTAAAGCCCCAATGATATAGGTATTTTCACTATCTCCATTTTACAGATGAAAAAACTGAGGTTCAGAGAGGTTATACAACTTGTCCAAGATTATAGAACTAAGGTGTCAAAGTCAAGTCTGAATGCTCTTAACCACTAGGCTATACCACCACTGAAATCATTTCATTAACAAGCTTTCTGAAACCAGCCCTAATATATTCCCTGAGCTTCCTATGCATAACTGAGATGGGCATTTATAAGCCAGTCTCCAATGCTCCCTCTAATCTAGAGGCCAGCAGATGAAACATGGTGGCCCAGCCCAGAGAAGCTTGTTGAGAATTGCTAAGCAGACCTAGAAGCTCCCCTCAGCAACAGCTCACAGGGAAAATTTCGTTTGAGGTCCTAGAAGATACACTGCAACACAGAGTAGACACATTGCCCAATGTAGTCTTTGAAGAGTCAGGGTCAACCCTTGGAGTCACTGCCTTTTAACTTTGGTCATTATCCCCGCTTCCCCCGAGAAGCCCTCAAGCTCTCAAATAGCCAGGCTTGGTTTCCAACCAGCTCACAGAATCAACTAAGACCCCAGAGTCTTCTCTAACATTACTTGATAGCTCAGCGGGAGTTCCCAAGTTCAGCGTGCTAATTTCTAAATCTCCAGTAAAACAGCTGATACATCTGACTTAACACTGTAACATATTGGCCAGCCTTGGGCATCCTCACACAGGATCACTTTAAAATTCTTAGGCGTGTTACAGCTACAGGGAACACCCTCAATATTAGCCCCAGAACATGTGTCCCCCAAGCCCTGAGCTCCACCTCAGACTTGAGCCCCCGCCGGGAACTCCCACACATGTACGAACTTGCAGTCACACAGTCCTACTATTGGAGTTTTGGCTAATTGTTCCTACCCAAATGTCCTTTCCATTATGTATTCCATCTTACACACCTGGTTCTAAAGAAGCTGTTCCTGGACACTGCTTCACACTCACAGATTTGACATCCACCATGTAAGCGCAATCTCGACTTCTAGTTTGGCCTATAACATGGGTGCCCAAAATACTAATATATCCTTCTCTCTCATTTATTTTCCTTTAGGCATTGACAAGATACCTTGGTATAAAACACAAACCAAGAAATATGGGTAGTAGTCCCAAAGTCCCAAGTGTGCTACTAACTAGCCAACTCATTGAACTCTGCTGTGCTCCAGTCTCATCTCTAAGACGAGCAGCCTGAATGATTGCTAAGCTTCCTCCAGCTGTAACTTTCCAGCTTTTCCACCCCAATGTTTCACTGCCTTTTAAAGTTAGCAACAGCTTGTTCCCAGATTATCCCTCTTCTTATCTCCCTCCTAACAGCTGGCATTTCCATTTGTTCCCTAATGTCTGAACCTTAGAGAAATCTTTGATTTTTTTCTTTTTTTTTGCCTACATAACTAGCCTAACAATGCCAAGTTCTGCAGAATGATAGTACTTAAATTTATCCCTCTGCCTCTCTTTGTTTCAGCCTCCATCCATGTCAATTTTACTTGTGCAAAAACCTCTCCAGTGTTCTTGCTAATCTAGCCCTCTTACTTTTATTCCTTCCCAATCCTCTATATATAATTATACAGCAACAATCAACTCTTTCCCATGTTATTTGATGTGTTTCCTTCTTATGAGAGGCTCCCAATTTCATCCTGCATTGATTTTATACTCTTGATAAAGGGTTTTCAATCAGTCCCTTAAGCATATTCATCTCAAGTTACCTGCAGGCTCTTGCCATTTTAAATTTGTAAAGAGAAACAATAAGAATAGACAACCCTTGAAATAATGGCTGCTGTTTCTTTCAAATGCCTAAACTTAGAAAAGGTCACAGAAAGTTAGTTGCTACTTATTAACATCTAATAGCTTGTGTTATTCCCATAGGCAGAAACAACAAAAAACAGCAATTGCAATTTGACAGTGATATAAACACCTGTCTGACTAATGAATTCCTTGCCAAGTACGTGTTCCAAAAGAGAAAGCAATGTCACCTTTAACATAAGTGACTTTTCTTAGAATGCTGGAATTACACTAAGGGAAAGTAAGAGCCATGAATAGCATAAAAGAGAAACGATTGGAGCTATGTCTCCGGGAACATTAAAATGGGAACTATCATGTCATTTTGGTTCACCATACTGTATTTCATCTTTTCCATGAACAAACATGGTGCCAACTCCCATTAAAATCTCACAAGAACCCTCAGGTCCACTGACATTTCTCTCAACATACAATAAAGTGTTCTCTTTTCTAATCCCAGGAGGAAAACTATCCTAATAATACAAAGGTGCATCTTTAAGACTAAAATCACCAGGCTCTCAAAGTTGCTAAATATAACCACTAAGAAAACAAACTTGCTCAAAGCTGATCTATACCAAGTATCCTGTAGTTTGAGACTCTTCCATGATACACCACACAATGAATTGCAAGAAATGTTTTAAAACACAATGTCTAACTAAAACTCCCCTGTGCATTAACTTGGGCTCTGGCATTAGGCCACAATATCCTTGGTTTAAGGGAAGACAATGGGGACATGGAGAGTCACATAACTGAGAAGTTGCAAATGTAGCAGTTAATGCAAAGTCAACCAGCATTTAAAGATCTTAAGCATCTGCGTATGGAAGATGCTGCTCTGTGAACCCCATACAGGTTGAAATTTAAGTCCTACAGAAGCAGTCTACGAAGAAGAGGCCTGAAGGACCCATGTAAGATAAGAATGGTTTCCTATATCTGCTGCCTGGAATTCTAAGAGCTGCAAAGGAAATAATATTAGCTCATCAAATTATTTTTAGTATTTCAAAAAGTTCAGTTGAAATCATACATATAACCATGGTAAAATTATACCAACTAATTTGAGAGGTTTTTTTCTTATTATTGTTATTGGCTAGAATATCAAACCAATGAGGCAACAATGATAATCTCAAGATATGATGAATGCAGTATTACATAAATCAGCTTGGTAGATGAAATATTTCAAAACATGGGGCTATAGAGAAAAACTTTTAGGGGCCCTTGCGTTGAAAAAGTCAAGAACTAATGTGTGAATGAAACTCAGCTGGCTCTATTGTTGCCCCAGCCTCACTGCGGTGGGAGTTGGGAATTGGAGCAGGGAGTTCGATCACAGGGTATCCTTCTGCTCTCAATCTTCTTTGCCATTATCTTCCCCAGGTGCACACACATGGACACACATCACACACACATGAGAGAAAATGGCACGAGCCTGGAGGTAACCAGAGCATGATTTAAGGAAGTACTTTTTGCCTGCACTTTCCCCCTTGCAAACTTCCTGCAGGGAAAAAGGCTGCAGATACAGGTAGCTATTGAAAGTTTCAATGGGAACCTTGACTATACCCAAACCACTGCATTCTGGATGCCCTTTGGCCACGCAAAAACAACCTCCATGTGTGGGGCCACCTCTGAAGGGAATGCTGTGGGTGACCTGTAACAGTGGAGAGAAAAAATACACATGCCCTCTGAAAATGAAATCTCTATAGGTGAGGCCAACATGGTACCATTCTAACATCAGATTTTTCCTCCCAGAAGCTTAGATTAGAGCAAGGCTTCAGAAATTTGAGATGTCTGACATAACTCTAGATAGCTGCATTTTGAAGATCTGTTATTTTCCCAAAGATCTTTCAATGCAGATAGAGCAGCCACTGGAATTTTGCTGCATATTTACATTAGTAATGATAATCTCTGGAGAAGATTTAAATTTCTTTTCACTTTGCAAAAATGTTGTGACCTAACTCTGAATGTTCCTCTGCTCAGTCAGCAGCACGTTGCCTTCAGACTCCCTGTCAGCGTGTTATTAAAGGGAAAGAACAGAGCCGCTGAACGATTTCTCTAATCACCCAGCCTGATTACAAAGAGGAGTAAATCACTAAACAGTGTGCCTTAAATGTAATAAAAAGAATAATTTAGCATTCCAACAGGAAGCAGCTCCCTCAGCAAGATAATGACATATTAGTTTAGGTCCAGGAAACGAGCCTCAGTGCTTATTTATCATAATCATGATCGCCATTACTTGTCGTTTATAGGTCATGTTAAGCACTTGTGGGGAGTTTCACAGGACACACACATGGTTCAGGTGCACGTGTGGGCCTCACTCTAGAAGTACTAGCCAAGGAATCAAGAGACTTAAGAAAAATGCCTATTGAATTCAGTTGAGCCAGGTGCATTTGTCACTCTCAAGAATAGGATTTTGTTCAGAGCCCAAAAACCTTTTCAAACAAGACCGATTTATCCCGTTCAGAGATTCTATAGTAAAGTTCTTGCAGCTTCAGATTCCCTATTATCTCCAAGTGAAGTCTTGCTGTTTGTTCAATGCTGCTCAATAGCCCAACCAGCCCCTGAGCCCAACTCCGTCCTGAATCCTCTCTTCCTCTCCCCCAATTATGACAGAACTTCTATGTACACTGTTGCTGCCTCCTCAAAGCAGCAGCAGTTGTCAAAACTACCTCCCACAAAGTGGAAAGTTTGCCTCAACTGATTAAAGCCTGAGGTTAATGAGGCCAGGTCCAAAAGTCCTATTCTAACCCATTAGTTTAACTACATGTCATGCTAATTGACTACTCTCCACTCCAACCACCTGCCTAGCAAACACATGAAAATGATCACTTTCATGATCATAAAAGGGAAAAGTGCCCTCAGGAGCCAATCTGTATCATACCTTCATCTAAGGCCATGTTAAAAGTGTAAAAGGCGATTATTCCAAAGAGGAAACTTCTTCTGCTTTGTAATTCTGTCCCTGAATACGAGTAAATAATGTCTAAGGGAATCATATTATCCCCAAAGCTCAGCCTCTATCTTCTCTAGGTTCTTGTAGGGGCATTTCTTGAAGTCTCCAGCCTTCAGATTCAGGCAACCCCAATCTCTGATCCAATCACCACATAGTCAGGGCCGGCCAATAGGTGTTTGAACTGTTACAAGTAGCCCCATCAAGACAGCTGGGTTTTGGTCTGCCTGCCAAGAGAAGCCCCCAGCCCAGGCACAGCAGGGCCAAGCCCAAGCTTTCATTTGGCCCCTAAGCCAAGCTCTGCTTACTCCCTGGATCCTGGCAGGCCCCAGGCACTGCTGCCTCCTTTGTGCAGCCTCCTGCCCTGTCTAGTGCCCAAGCCCAAACAGAAACACAGTCCATTTGGCTAGGTCTGGCCACTCTGCCTCTATGTTGTCTTCTGGAACCCTCTCATAGGATGACTTGCCACCCTCCAAGCTGAAGGCAGGATGCTCCTGCTGCCAGGGAACAGCAACCACAGACTGCCTGGTCCCCTGGTTTACAACAATTCCTGCATCCCCCTCTGCTATGCCCATTCCCCGTTGTGTATCTGGGGCTATCAGCTTCCAGACTCTAACTGGGCTGCCCTCTCCTTCCTCCACGCCTTCCAATGTCCTGAATGCCAAAGACCCAGCATGCCTTGCCCTCAAGCCGCAACATAACGGCTAATACTACCAACTTTACTTTGCCAAACTGCAGAATTGGAGAGCAGCTGAATAAGCACATGTTTTAAAATGGTAATGAGGGGATGTTTGAAAGAAAAGTATACAGGAACAGTTGGCAGAAAATTCCTTTCCGTGAGGGTAAACTGTTGTCATCCTGATGCCCGATTTTACTTTCTAATCCACCCCACTTTTCTGTACTGTCTGTTCTAGGGCCTAGAACAGATTTCTTTTCAAGTTACCTTAAAGCAAACGGCACTGTGAACCACTTAACTGAGAGCTGATAAACCACAGACCCGTGAGAAACCCTTCTCAGAAGATAGGGGTGAAGAGCAGTCCTGAAGCTCTTCTGTCTATTGAGCGGAAATCAGAATGTATGAAATAATGTTCCCCCACCCTGAGCCTGGGTCATGCCACACCCCCGGGGCTGGCTGTACCTTACTTCTTGCCACAGAGTCTTCATGATCTTCCTTATGTTCTTCTGGCCTGGACCCCTCTCTCCTCAGGGCAGCAAATGCTCCAGTGTCCACTTCCCTTTCTGGATGGAGGCAAGAACAATCACCAAACACTTTGCTAGTTCATGACCCTTCTTTAGTAAACCCTGAATTTGCTTAATCCCTGCCCTTGGGGAAGCTTATGAAGAGCTCTTTTTCTTCCCAAAGACTAGCTTTTGGTCTCATGATGCTTTTTTTATGGCAGGCGCAGAGCTAGTCCAGATGACTTTAAGGGAAATCTTCAATAGATAATCAATAAAGACAGTTTTTCACAAGAAAGGGGGAAAAATGGTTTTATTCATGCCCAAATGATACTACCCCACTTTTACATGGCAGTTTATAACCATGAAAGCACATTGACAGATATTGTTGGGTCATTTTGTTTTCACAAAATCTCAACACTGTAACTAGGTTGATCAATATGGTATCATCTACTCAACAGATGAGGAAATGAAGGCCCAGTGGAATCCAAGGGTTTATTCATGTTCACACAGCTGATGAGTGACAGAGCCAGGTCGAGGAGGCAGGTCTAGGAACCAGGTCTCTACTCAAGGAAGGGAAAGAGAACAGTCTCAGAAACAAACCATAAGACAGCCATCAGAGGATGAGAGAGATGATCACACAGACCTTTGAGGGTTGTCCTAGGCAGAGCTGTTAGGAGGTCTAGTGAGGCCTGGGCCGCTTCCATATCTACCCGCCTACACATGCATATGTGTATACATATACATACCTGTGTATATTTTTAATACATTCACACAAAATACAACTGAACATAGAGGCTCATTTGGTTATAAATTTGAGGTGTACGTGAAAGCCACAGAGGCAAGTTGCTGCCCCATCACCAGGCCTCCTACTTCTTGATCAGCCCTGACCTTAGGATTTCCTTTATGTCACTTGCATTAAGAACTAAACAATAGTTCTCTGTCCAGCCCCACTTTTAAAAGGTGGTCACTAGTGAAAGAGGGAAGGAGTTGATTCATTATAACCATTTGCTTTACTGCTACGGGAGTGCAACACCAGGAGAGCAGACGTGTGGGGATCGACGAGGCCCTGTGGACACTCTGTGAGCTCTGGCGGGATCATCAATCAAGGAGCCGCCTGGTCTGGGAGGCTGCCTCACTGGGCCACGTGGCTCGGGCGCAGCTGGACCCTTCTAAGCTGGCTGGGCATTGCTGGGCTTGGGCCTGGAGATGCCGGCTGCCTGCGGGCTCCTGGCCGGCCCTTGCAACTGTTTCATTTACCGTTTGGGACAATTCTCCACAGGGCTCAGGAAAGCGCATGTTGCTGCCACACTCGGCTCCGCTTCCCCTTCCAAGCCCTAATGAGGTGAAATAATGGATGCAGGAAAGTGTGCAAATGCAAATCAATATGGAACATATGTTCCAGCTCCCTCTCTTACCTCTGAGCCAGGCAAGGAGAGCAAAGGAAATGCTTTAGAAATATTTCTAGACCTGGGCTCCTTTCTCTCCCTTAAAGAACAAAAAAATGTGAAGTTACAGCTTCCTGGCTCCTTTGCAGCCTTGGCCCAGGGGGCAAATTGCCAATTTTGATGGCTTCTCAGGAATGGCTTTACTGCTCATTTGTCTTTATCCCACAACACAAAACAAAACCAGCAAGATAGAATGAAAAGAGAAATTCGGCACCAATTCCCCCATTTTGCTTCTGCAAATTCCCCAAGCATTCCTCTGAGCATGGAGAGGCAGACCCTGGGCTGAAGAGAAAGGATGGCCACAGGCCTCTGGACCTCTCTAGCCAGGCTTCCTGGCTCCTACATTTTGGCTCAGGCAGCCCAGGCCCAGGGCCAGGCAGAGCCGGGCCTTCTGCCGGAGCCATTGCGTCAGTGGGCTCAGCGGGCTACACTGCTGGCCAGGGAGGTCTCCGCTTTCCGGAGTCCAGGGGATGGATAATCTGGCATGACACTCCCCTCACTAGCCAAATCCCCTACACAGGGAGCTTTCTATAGGTTCTTTCAGGGCTCTCGTGAGGCTCTGAAGGAAGAAAGGGGAAGAAACTGGCATTTATATGTGGGCTGCCTGCTCTGAGCCCTATCCTCACCTCAACCCAGCATGGTCAGTGCTATCATTACCATTTTAGCAGGAGGAAATGAGACTCCAGGTGGTGATGTAAACAATGGAGGTGGAATGGAAACCCAGGTCTGCCCCTCTCCAAACCCTGGACCCTTTCACTGCACAAGGAGGCATTTCATTCTATGTATCCTGGTTACGGTCACAACATATGTCAATTGAGCACCCAGTATCCAAAAGTCTCCAAAGTCATTAGGCAGCAGGGGCAATTCAGTTCTCTACAGTGCCCATCTTTCCTCCTCCCGGATCTCAAGTGTTTTAAAAAATGATCACAGGGCCTCTCCTATTCCAATCCACGGGCCCTTATCCCAAATCAGTCATTACGCAAAATGGAACCCATACAGTGGACCTGACTTCAACAACTGTCAAAGTCTTTCAATATGCAGCAAAGTCCTGTTTATCCAGAACTCTCAGAAAAGGGGCAGGGGAGCTCCACAGTCCACCTGATTTAGTAGACAGTGTTGAAGCCCCGACACCTCTGATCAGCTATGCAACCTCAGCCAATTCAATTCATCCTAGAGGACTCTGCTTCCTGTTCTTCCTCCATGAAATGTGATGCTAATTGTGTCTACCCTTAAGGGCTGTTGGGAGAATTAACTATATTGGTCCCTGGAGGCAGACTGCCTCAGTTCTTGCTCCCAATCCACCACCTACTAGTTTACAACCTTGAGCACATTACCTAACCACTCTGTGCCTCTGTTTCTTCAACTGTAAAATGGGATTAAACATTGTGCTTACCATATAGGGTTGTTATAAGGATTGTACGAATTAACATTTGTAAACACCTAGAACAGTGCTGGCTCAGAGTAGTGTTATGGGAATTTAAATTAAAATATTAAACAATGACCATAAAGTGATTAGTGGCATACAGGAAGCACTCCACAATGGCAACTATATTTAAGAGTGACTTGCAAAGATTTAGAATGTCATATCTTTAACTCCCAACAGTAGCCACAGTTCTGATTGTTAATTGAGCCATCTGCCGTTAGGATGGTGAGTCAACAGGCATTTCTCCAATGTATGGCGTGCGCCCAGACGGTGTCATGATTGAGGAGCTCTGGTTCCATGCACTGTTCCTCTGGGTCTGATAGTCTCTGAATTAGCAGGCCTTGCTTCCCCACAAGCTGCAGATGAGTCAGTGACCCTGCTTGGGGGCAGCCATCTCTCCAGACTGATGTAGAGGGAAGATTCTAGCAACAACACAGGCAAACAGATGGATACTCCTGAGAGGACTCCCATTCTGTGCCCACTAGCTTGGAATACAGTACACTAGCCCAGCTGATGCCCCCTCAGGGAGAGGTTTATTGACCCCTTCATAATTTTAATGACTTGTAAAATTCTCTGATACAATGCCTAGCTACAAACATGTTTATTTTACTAAGAAATCCCAATGTGAGAAAACATTCTGATCCTGCAGTTTGAGTTTCTGGATAAGAAATAATTGGAGACAGAGACCATTGCTCACCAGGAACATTCCAACACTAAAGGTCAGCCAGCACGTCTGCAAACGTGGTTTTGGACAGACCTGCCGCTAATATCCGTGGGGCCCCAGACAAGAGTATAAATGGAGTCCCACTGTTTAAAAATATGTTCTGTCTTCCTATTTTGACAACAGTGAGGTGATGCACTAGAGAAGGTCAGATCTAAACTTGGAATTCTTAGACTCCTTGGAGTTTTGTGCAGGAATGACGTTGCACGAGGACAGCCATCCACGACTCTTTGCTCCCTCTGTACCCCAAGGGGCCTCATGTGCTCAAGCGTAGACACCACAGACCACATGTCCAAGATCCACCCACACTCCCTCAAATAGCCAACCCTCAGCCACCCCTCAGATTTAGGGTCACACGGTGGTGCCTGGACCACCCTCAGGAAGACAGGCCGACACTGGATACAGGAGGGGGGTTGTTTGCATAGAGAATTCCAGGAGCTCTGAACCCAGAATGTGGCCTACAAGTGAGTAGCATGGGCTGAGTGGGGGAAAATTCCCCTGGTCCTGCAGACTCTTTGCCCTGTAGGGAGGTATGTGGCTAGAGGAGGCCAAATTGGGGGCCTCTAAAGTGCAGGGTTCCTCTTGCCCAGGTCTATATTCTGAGACCTTCATCTCTGTCATGTAAAATGCTCAGTGGCCCTGGGTGAAAAGGATAGTGTATGACCCCACTGTCTACCTGAAACCTACATCACCCTCTTCTCTGCTCCTTCCTCAGACCTGGAACTGTTCTGCTTCTCTTCCCCAGCAGCCCCCAACAATTCTGCATGACTTGAAGTTCAACATCCCTGGTCCTTGAAAATCTTTGATTGGTTGAGCCTTCTTGTATCTCTGACAGTGGCATGGCCTGCAGGAAACATGTATTAAAGCATCCTGTACTCCTCAATCACATCTCTCTCAGTAGAATGTTGTCTACTCAACATGAGAAATGAAGATCTCATTTCTGTCTTGTTTCCTGTAGTAGCCATGGCTAACAACCAGGACCCTGGCTTCTGGGCCCAGGGTAACCACTAACCAGCTCTAGTTAGGATAAGTTGTCCATTCATCTATGTCCCATGCTCTTCCTTTTGTTGCCGTTGTTTTCTTTTGTACTTTTCCAAAAAGACAAATGATTGAGATGCATACTCAAGGTTTTTAAATTTAGAATAATAAAGTAAATCACTTGTTTCTGGTAAGTTTCACCATGCCACACATCATTCAAGCTTAGAATCCACACTGATGACAACTGCACTTGCAGGTCGTAAAAACACTCAAAAGAAACACTTCTAGTAAGGAACTGTGTGTTTGTTTTCTGTCTGAAAGCACTTTCTCCTGCAAAAGAAGTACTATCGTTTATATTTTGACAACTTATTCTAGTAATGTTTAATGCTCCATTTCTTTATCTAGTTCTCACCTCAGTTTCCCCAGCAGAACAATGAGGTGATGGGTTAATGCAGTGGTTCTCAGCTCTTTTTGGTCTCAGGACCCCTTCATAATTTTAAGAATTATTGAGAAGCCCAAAAATCTTTCTTTTAGATAGACTACATCTATCAATATTTAACATCTTAGGAATTAAAACTGGAAAGTTTTTTAAATTAGTAATAAGAAACTCATTACATGTTAACCTACAAAACATATTTTTGAAAAACAACTATTTTCCAAAACAAAAATAAATTAATGAGGAGAGTAGAATTGTTTCACTATTTTGCAAATCTCTTTAATGTCTTATTTGATAGGAGACAACTGGATTCTCACATCTATTTCTGTATTCAATCTATTCTGGTATGTAGTTTAAGTTGAAGAATATGAAGAAGGTCCAGCCTTACATAGATATGTAGTCAGAAAAGGGATATTTTAAGAGCCTTTCCAGATGATTGTCAATAGTCATCCACGATACTATATCAAACTTCATAAGTTGTAGTTTCTTAAAGATCAGTTGCAATGCATAAGCCATATCAATAAACATTTTGTATTGTTACATGAAAATCCATGGGTCCATCTTGCGCTTTGAATGTATCTTTTACTGATACATGATTTTGTAAAAGCATGCATTGGTCACTTGGAAATATTGGTTCTCTGGCTTATTTCAGATCTTACAAATGTTGACACATCGCTTTGAACAACATCAAAAAATCATATTCATTGATATTACCACCAATCTCATCAGAAAATCTTGAAGTATTAGGAAAATATTAAGTATGGTGGTAGACATATGTTTTCCAAATTTCTAATTTTTGCTTGAAAGCTAGAATTTTATCATTGCCAACAAATACTTTCAGGTGTTTTTCTTGAGATAGTAGGCTTAATTCTTTTCTTTTCAAGAAAATGTTTACCAGATTCCCAGGTCTGAATAATTAAAGCATGTCAGTCATTCTGTCAAGTAAAAACAGTATACAATGAAAAAACTGACTCAGCTTGCAACTCAAACAACACACAAGAGCTTAAGTACGCAGCAGAAATGCTTTATGTATACTTCCTCTTTTGTCATACAGAAAAGTAAAAAGTCATGTACTCAAGGGTCAAGATTTAATAAAATTAATAACTTGCGCCGCTTCATCAGGAACATTCTTAAGTAGAGCTGGCTTTATTATTTATTAGTGTGAGTGGATGGTGGTGAAGAGCACAATTTAGAGTCTTGATCCCTGCTAAGGCACCAACAGTTCTACTCACCATTGCTATGGTGCCATGATGCAAATGTCAACATGATGAAAAAAGCAAATCAGGTGCGGTATTGTTATGAAAATAGTTTTAACCTTGAAGACTCCCTGAGTATGCTGAGGACTTCCAGAGGTCCAGGGACCACACTTTGAGAATCACTGGACTAGATCAGTGCTTGAGTCCCTTCCAAGTTTAACATTTTATGATGTGTGTATTTGCTTCCTAGCTGGTACTATGCATCACTCATGATTCTAATGATGTTGTAGATCTCTCTCTTCTCTCCTGTACTTTCTTCCTCTTCAAACCTAATTGACCAGAGGCTTTCTTGCTTTACTTACTTCGAGTCAGCTGTTGCCTCATTTCTCTTCACGCCTACTTCTCCTTTCTGGAAAAATTACTCTGCACAGGCACTTCCATAATCTCCTCATGATAAGTTCATTCACTCATTCACTCATCAATAATCTTTAATGAAAGCCCACTATGCGATTGCCACTGTTCCACTCAATGGGGCACAATGATGGGACACAGAGGTCTTCTTCTCAAGAAGGTCCTTTGTTTACTGGCAGAAACGTACATATAAATAGAGGATTGCAATGGAAAGTTTTAACACGGTGTGTGCCAGTGTGGTCCAGAGAGAAATAAGTTCCATTAAAATCGTGTTATATAAAGGCAACTGGGAGGTGAGAGGCTGTATACCTGACTTTACCACACTATTCTCCAGAATCTTGACAAATAACCAGAGTGTTTATCCTGCCTGGTATCTATATATAACAATGAAACAATATCTAGAGGGGTTTTTCAGCTCAGTACTTTATGAAGATGAGAAGAGTTCCTAAGAATCACTGAACTCAGAATTGCTAACAGTAGTTCTCAACCCCAGAAACATTAGAACGACATGGTGTGCTCTGTTTAAATGCCCTGAACCCCTCCCTCCGAATGATTCATATTTAATTTTCCTGGGGCAGGGCCCAGGCATCAGTCTTTTTTAAAAGTTCTTGTGGTGTTTGTAATATGCAGCCAGGGTTGAGAACCACTACTCTATAATGAGATTCACATAAATGGTTAACAATAATAATTGTTAAGGAAATGCTAGCTGATGTTACAAACAAACCCAAAATCTCAGCAACAAAACAGAAGGCTCTCCTGGGCAGCCAGGAACTATCCTCCTGTTATTTAGGTAGTGATTCAGGGATATAGGCTTTTTGCATCTTGTGACTCTACTATCTTTAATGCATGGCTTCACTGGGTAAGAGGAAAGAGCATGGAGCGGGTCATGGGAGATCTTTATGGGCCAGGCATGGTGGCACCCCTCTCTTTCACCCACATTCCATTGGCCACAGCTCAGTCACTTGGTCACATCTAACCACAAAGAAGGATGGGAAATTTGGTTGTGTGTGCCTAGCAGGCAAAGAAAGCATGCTTGGGAATGTTTAGCCAGTCTCTGCCACAGAGATGCTTACACCCAAACAACTTAAGGAATATAGTTATCTTCTACAAATTCATTGCAAGGAATAAACAAAAAAAAATAATGAAGGGATCTTGTAGATTTTAAAAGACCAAAAGACAAATAAACCAACACAACAAGTGTGCCTTATTTAGATCCTGTTTTAAACAAAGCAACAAATTATAACATTTATGAGACAATTAGAAGTTTGAATGCTGATTAGATATTTGATAGATGTGTACTGAAATATTTCCAAATATAATAATTCTGTGTCTGGATACACTTCAAAAATAATATGAAGGCAAAGAGGACACAGATGAAACAAAATTGGCCATAAGTTGATAATTGTTGAAATTGAATTATGAGTATACTAGTCTGCCTGTTTTTACAGTTGGTTGAAATGTTCCATAATATAAGTCTTTGTAAAAAAGAATACAGTTGTAATTTGAATTGTAGCGTTCAGCCCCTTCTCCCTGTGGAATTACTGCCAGGTCTGCCCCTGACCTAAGGAAACAGTCCCTATGCTGTTCTGTCTACATCTTTTCTGAGAAGTGCAATTTCTCTAGAGAAATCCCTATTGCTTCAAAGCTTTTGTAACGATGTCTTAGTCTTTGCTTTTATTTGCCCAGCATATACTCATTGAGTCACCGATTTCTGCTGGAAGCTTTGTTTACTCAACACTGTCTGCAAGATGCTGACTGTGCCTGGGGACACTGCAGCTCCCTGCCTCTCTGCTCTGAGCCCTCAGTGCCAGCATAGACAGGCAAGCATCCTTCAGTGAAGGATGTTTATCAAAAGTCCCTTTTGGTAAAAAGAATCATTTCCTGCTTGAAAAATAGAAACAAAAAGCTGGATACATACCAGTATTTTTTTCATGTTATGTGTAAACACATCCCAAGAAGCAGAGCTTGAAGGAAAGACTGTGCATCACTTTATAGGTAATGTTGGAGAGGTGAGGATAAGGCTTGACGTGTGCAGCGATAGAATCTAAGAACTGTTTTTCCTTATTAGTGTTTCTCCTTTCCTTCTTGCTGAAAATCACATCAGTAGTCAATATGTTCTCCTGCCCGAGGTCCCCTCAGTTCTCCTGATTCTCAGGACACAATTTTAACAACTCTTCCTGGGGAACTCTTTACCAAAAGAACTCTCCCATTGCTAAGGGACGTTCACCTGTCCATCTTCCATTTCCTTCTCTCAATTTAGAGAAAGACTCAAAATTAGAAGTCAAACTTAGTTGTTCACATCTATTTACTCTGCACAGCCAGATTTTCACCAAATTCCAGCTTTCTTCTCTATCTCCAAGATTTTTCCCTTCTTCCACATCTTTATAGCCACATCTTCTGGATCCTGGCCATTTCTTGTTTCTCTTGCAAGATGTTTCCACTTAGTCATCTATCCTCTTGTTCTTTCTTTAACTCTGTGAGGTTTAGGACTTGAAATGAATTTGCCTTATTGCCCTTTAGTTCCCAAATATCCCACTCTCTGTATATGATTCCTCTGGAGCCCTTCAACCTAAGCATATTGTCCCTACTTCTCTCCCCAGAGGGACATAATCCACCACCTCTGCTTCTCTGGTTTAGCAACTCCCAGGTTCTGGAGCCCTTTGTACAGTTGTGTCCACAGGACGCCAACCAGGGTAGATTGGGTCTGTGAGCTACAGACACTTTTAGTTATTCTCCTACCTTTGAGTGAAGATCTTCATAAAATCTTCAGCCTGACCTCCATTGTGCTGTGAGGTATTACTAGAAAAGTATAGTGTTTTCTTACTCAGAGCTGTGTTAATGGGGAAACAGTGCCACCTGGAGATAGTGGCAGAAATAATTAACTGAAGACCTTTAGGAAGATAACAAATCATAGGACATAAAAGTTAGGGTTTCTCAGAGTCCCTCTACAATCTCCATTGCTAACTCTGGAGGATATTTGCTTATTTTTAGATGAAGGACTATAGACAGTCATTGCTTCTTCTCCAAACTTCTCACACAGAATTATCATGAAGAAAGCATCCTTTGGAGGGACATAGAGGTGACACAGTATACACAAGAGAGAAAGAGAAAATTACAGGTGGCCTGTGGATTGCAAAACTCAGTTCCAGTGCTACTTCTGCTACTAACCAGGTTGTGTGGAGTCACCTCACCCTCAGAAGCTGTTCCCTATAAAAAGATGATCTCTGAGCTCCCTTACAACATCAAGATTCCATAGTTTTAGATGCCTATGTGAGTGATCATGTGTGTTTTGTGTGTCATATGGATACACATACCCACCCAACCATGCAAACATCCCAAAAAAAATAGGATACCTTCCTAATTTGTTTACCATCTTTCTCTCTCTAGGGAGTATGCAAAATGCATCCATCAATATCAGACCATAGAGAAACAGAGATGAATTTGTGCCTAAAAGACAAGAAATTCAGGATGCTTTTATTAAAGCTGAGCAGTCAACATGAGAAAGCAATCTTAATTCTTATGATATTTTCTTTTGGGCTGTGTAATACAGCAATTGAAAGCATCAATTCTGAAACTAGATTGCCAGGGTTCAAATCTTAACTCTTCCATTTACTATCCATATGACTTTAGACAAGTGCTTAGCCTCCTAATATCTCAGTTTTCCTATTTGTAAAATAGGAAGAGTAAGATAACCTACTTAATTTAGTTACAGCGAGGATTAAATGAGGTAACATATGTAAAGTTCTTCCAACAATGATTGGCACAGAGTGAGTGTTCCATGAATGTTCCCTTGCTTCTTGTCATTACAATAATTGACTCGAGAGTTCCAGGGGCTAGAAAAGTTTGGCCTTTGTGATGGTTTTGGAAATATGGAATCATATCTTTTTAAAGGAGATGAAAATTTTGAGAATCTAACCCATCTATTCAACCAGGAGAGTTTGCAGAACATGACGCACTTTTAAGTGTGTCAATTTATTTCCTCCTATTTGTCAGGAGAAAGATATAGACAAGATTTCTCAAAATGGTGGGCCCAGAATTTCCCCTTTTCCCATACAGCTCGAGTCATATTTGTTCCCCAAGCAGCATACTTCTCCAGTCCTGTCCTTCCTGGTTCAATAAATGGCAGCAGCTATTTGCTGAAGCCGGGACCCAGAAGTCAGCCTTGATTCTTCCCTTTGCCTCATCTTCCACATCCAATCATTCAGCAGCCATAGCCATTTCCACTTCCAGAATATATCTGGGCTCTGACCACCTCTCTTCATCTCCACAGTATGATCTAAGCTGCCACCCCACTCTGAACACTCCCAACAGCCTCTGACTCCTCTCTCAACCTTTCTCATTCTCCTACAGTTCAATCAACCTAGCAGTCACAGACCCTCAACAAATGCAAATCAGATCATCAGGTGCTTCATATTTGTCATTCTCTATAATCCTCACAACAGTATAAAGTGCCTGGTATTTGGCCAATATTAATTTCTTGCACTTCCCTGTTCTGATCCTGTTTCTAATGAGGCCTCCATTTTCTCCACGTTCAGATCGTGAAGTCACATATCTTTCTCCAACTCCTTTCTTTGCTCAAGGATCTTATCAGCTGGGTGTGCTGAGGAAGAAGGGTGAGGTGAAGAGTAATATTAGCCCAAGTTAGTTCACTAGAAAGAGTTGAGTATTTAACAGACATCACAGAATTAGCAGCAGGAGACCCAGAGGAAGCATGGCTGCATTTCCTGCACTAAATAATCCTGAATCAGAGTTCTTAGCAGGGTGCCTAGAACTACAGTTTTTCAGTAAACATGATTTGGATTCATCCATGAACTAATGAATGATTGAACAAATGATTAAACAAACCCACCTGCTGGCTGTCCTACTTAGAGGCAGAGAAATAGACTGCTCATCTCTATGAGTCTATGGGTCCTCATTAGCATTAGCCATAAAAAATATGTTGGCGATATTAAATGTCCCCAAGCAAAGCAGAAGCCATGTAGTACGTTCGAGTCCTCCAGGACACCAATGACAAATGTCTTCCCCAAATTATGCAGACCCCAGAGAGCTGAGTTATCATGAAAGTTCACCAGAGCTCCATGTCCTGACACTGCAACTAGGTCTCAAAATAAGAAGCAGAATATTTAAAAACTAACAAAAAGAAAACCCACTTCTCCTGGAGAACTGGAATCATCAGAGGAGAGACTCAAAGTAATAATAACTTATTTCATACAGAGTAATTAATAGTCTCAAAGCGTTATACACATGGCAAAATGCCCATCTCAAAGGGAGAAGAGCATATGGTAACACTAAACACATTCATAACAAAGAAGCAAGGAATAGTTAAACAGAAGGCTTTGGTTCCTAAAGCCTGTATATTTGGACTGTCCCCTATAGTCATCTAATTTTAAATTGGGACAGGTTTTGTAAGATGGGCCCATATTTGAGCAAGGTCAAGCACTGCCAATGACTGTTGTTAGAACATGAGTTCTCACTGGTCCCTTCTTTCCTTCCTCTCTCCCTCCCTCCTATCCTGCCAAGGGCAAGAATGTGCCCAACACACTCAGTATTCACCGAACTAATATTTACCAACATAAAGTGGTATTTTTTTAATGACAGACACAAATGGCAAATAAACGTATTAAAAAATCTTACTAGTTATGAAAGAAATGAAAATTTAAAAATAATAGGCACCATTATCTATCTATTAAGATTGCAAAACAAATTTCAATAAAAGTAACACCAAATTCTGGTATCATCATGGTGAAACTATACTCAAATTGTTTCAAGAGCTAGAAAAACATTAATGCCCTTTGATCCAACAGTCTCCTTCTTGGCAGTGTCTTCTGAATACATAAAACAGAAACAGGAAAACATGACATACATAAAGAAAAAATTTTAAACTTCAGCATTGAAGAAGGGTTCAAAGGAGAGCGATTCTTCCATTCAATGCCCTTTGTTATAGCCGTGACAAACTTGAAAGTATTTTTACGTAACTGTCAATAAGAAAGAAGAAGACAAAATAGTGAACTGCCAGAAAAAAACCTAGATGCTTAAGGACTATTTATGTTCAGGCATTATGACTCCAGGACACTCAACCATAATTGGAGGGCTTGGGATCAAGGCACTAGGGGAAGAATCTGTCAGAAGCAAGGAAAATATTCTTTCTCAACGGCGCTGGCAGCTATAGTTCTCTGATATAAGAGAATTGGATTAAGGACAATTAGGGCATTTGGGAAGCAAACTTCCACTCAGTGACACTAGCACCTATTTCTGTTTTTGTTCTGTGAAAGGGCATTGCAAAGAAGTGACCAAAATTAGGTAGAGAACAACATTAGCATGAAAAAACAATTTAAATGAAATAAGGTTCAAAGACAGCCTCAAATACCTCCCAAAATAGCGGACTATAAAAGACGAAGCGTTCATTCCTCGGGGTTTTTTCTCTTGGGGTGAGAAAAGTGCAACTAGAAACTGAGTGGAATAATTCAAGAGAACAGGAGAAGGGGGTTGGGGGCTCTGCCCGGGCGCAGGAGACTGGATGGCGCAAACAGAGATAAGGACACGACACGGCCCTCCTCACGGCTTTCTGCACGTGCCTTCACCCACTCCAAAGGAAGCACCATGTGATTTTCTGCTTGAAAATCAGACCTACTCAGTTCTCAAAGAAGTGTGCTCTCTGATGGTAAATTTCGCAAATAAACGTCCTAAAATTTACCAATTTGTTTATGAAATTTAACCACGAAAGCTGTCAAGAGGCCTTTTTATGCAGTTGCATTTTATTGGAGTAATTAAAAATACGTGTTTTGGATTCTCCCTTTTCTGTTTCACTGAATGCATTCCTTCCCTTGAAGTTTTCAGTGAAAGAAATAAATCACAGATCAGCATGGACAATTATCTCCGGAGTTGTAGGGAAAACAGCACGCTGCTGCCTCTGCTCGCTGGTTTCTGTGCCCTAAATGCTTGGCAGCGCTCCCGCAAATTACATCAAGGAGAAGCTGCTGTTTAAAAGGTGATTCCTCACTTGAGCCTTTGGTTCCTTTGATCAAATAGCAGTTCTTTAATGAGAGTTTTCTTAGTTTTGCGGCCAGGATCACACACCTTATCATTGAAAAGCCACTGGAAAAGGGAATGCATCCGTGTAAACATAATCCTGCCTGTAACTTTTAGTGTTCCTCAAACTAAGGGAGAGGGAGACCAGAGAGACTGGGGCCGTTAGTAAGGAGTCGAGTTTATAAATGAACCTGGGATGACGGACCCTGGACGCTACAAAAAACAATGGAAACACCGTAGACAGCAGTTTTGGGATAAATAGCAGCATCCACTGTGTAGGAAAATGATATTGTTAAGTATTACTCTATTGTGCAATTGTCATATTTCAGAAGACTGGATTTCACCCATCATATCACCAAATTTATGCATAATAAATTGTAGAATCTACATTTTTTTACAATGGAAAATAAATTGTCAACAGATGGACTAAGTGGTAGACATCCCTAGTTCTTTCTTCATAAATTATGTTTTACTGAAAACCGAAAAGCTTAAAGAAGCGTGGCCACCTTCCCCTATTCAGGCTTGTCGGGTCCTGAGGCGGCTGTCCTGCAGAGGCCCAGATGGCCTTCAGTAAGCGTATTAACGCAGTGCTCCTGAGGTGTGGTCAGCGACGGAGCCTAGTGCCTCAGCATCACCCAGGGGTTTCACTGAGAAGTGGGAATCGTCAGGCTGCACCCAGACCTCCTGGATCAGAACCCCTGGGGCCAGAGACAAGCGATTGAGTAGTAACAGGCCCTCCAGGTTCTTATGTGAGCTAAAGTTTGATGAGAATCAACAAACGAAGTAATATTCACGAAAAAAACTTCACTCTCCCAACACTGGAATTATATCCAGTTTCGCAAAACATCTCATAACTCTCTGCTAATGCAGCCTGATGTTTCTCCTCAGAGTGTATGCATCCATGGCTTTCAAAGCCATCGCAGCTCTCCCCATGCTAGGGAATAGCCACGTTTTGCCTAGATTTTGGAGGCAAATTCCTAAACACCAGAATAGGAGTGTTCTTACAGAGAGAGACCATAACTCCATCGCTTAGTCATCTACCTTCCCTAGAGGAAACAGAGGCTTCAGGCATCAGCCTGCCCAGCACAATTAATCACCCAGAGGTGGATTCTGAAAGAGGAGCAGCCCAGGAAAGTGAAGGGGCAGTTGTCTGAGCTTATACACTAGAACCAAGGCCAAGAGGGATGGCAGGGTACTGGCTTCACAGCCCCCAGTCAGCAGGCCTCCAGCTCAACCCAGCTTCTCAGAACCTCAATTTCCTCCCTCATAAAATGAGCAAGTTGAGCTTCATACCCTCTAACGGCTTTTCCAGATCTCACATTCCGTAATCGAGCCTTGGCCAAGTCACTTTGTGAGTCTCAGGTTCTTTCCCCATGAGAGAAGACCGGCTGATGTTCTAGGGTGGCAAGAGTGCAGGCATCCACACCAAGCAGATCTGGTTCAGCTCATCCCTGCACCACCTACCAGCTGTGACAACTTGGGAAAAATCATTTCATTTCTTCAAGCGCCGTCAACTCACCCACAAATAGGAGTAAAATACTGCCCTTGTAGGTCAGCTGAGCAAGTTAAATGAAATCATCTATGTCATCTTCCCGGATCAGGCCTGGCAGCTGGTGGCTAAAGAATAAATAGTGTCAATCCTTTCTACCTTTTTGTGTGTGATCATCACAGAAGATGTACACAAAGCATTACATAAATGTGGCATGAAGTCCCCACAATAGGAAAATGAGCTAAAGGACCTGAGGTTTCCTCCATCCTCCAATTCCACAGTCACAGACACCTCAACAGCTTTCTGACATGATGCTTTAATTGCAACCTGTGTTAGTACTTGCTTTTACATCTGCACGCATTGTAATTAAATAGATTGCAATTAGAAGCAGGCTAAATTACCTTCACGCGGTTTAAAGGGAAAAAATAAAACTGAGAAATTGATTGATCTCTGTACACTGCCAGTTTGGTTCTAATTCCCAGATAGTATTATTTAAAATAATATTGTTAAATTTTGATATAGTGATGAAAGAACTGAAAATCCCCTCTTGGAGGGTGGGGGGCACTTTCAAGGAAAGGGCATAGAAACAGTAAAGAATCCTTCTGCTCTGTTAGGAGGAAGGGGTTCAGGTTTGTACTAAGGGGGCTGAGGTCTGCGTAGGGTTCTGCTAGATGTTTAACAAATATTTGTTGGGGTTGCTGAATTTAGCACTCCTCCATGACGTCTGACCGATATCCCAAGTGAGGAGGGCTGCCTCTTTTGGTGATGTGCCAGGTACACCACCATGGGTGGTTCTCTTTGAATATGCAAAAATGAAGAAATTCAAATTTTATTTATTCTACACAAAAATCGATGTAAATAGAGAGCAGCAGTCCCAATTTGAATCTAAGCCATGTGTATTGCCCAGGTTCATAGAAGGCTAAATGCCGGGACCTCCCAGGAACCTCTTGGGAGGGGATGTGGGCTAACGGAGGCTTTAGGGTGACCAATTGTCCCAGTTTTCCAGGGACTACCCAGTTTTAGCACTGTAAGTCCCCATGCTAGGAAACTCCTCAGTCCCAGGAGACTGGGAAAGTTGTCATCCATGGTGCATGACAAGCTTGGCCCAGGAACAAAGCCTCAGCCTGGAACCCAGTATATTGAGGTGTTTCTCATTCAGCTTTGCCATCTCATGGCCCAGCCTCCTCACTCCTTTCTCAACACACAAAGTCAGAACCCTTTTTGGGAACTAGAAACAATAAGGGAATATTAGGCACACTGTCTCACTGTCGAGACACCCGCAGCTCCGTTTAGAAGCCCTGTAGAAGTGTGTAATCCCAAAAAGGGGTCTGCCCCACTTTGTCAGCAGGCACAGTGGCACTGTGGCTCTGGGGCCAGGGCTGTAGCACCTCACAGCACAGCAACATCCACCTAGGAGGGAGCAGTGCCTGGTGAAGGTGGCAGTGCCCAGCTGCAGGGAGATGGAGCAGGACAAGGGGCATAAACCAGGACTCCCACAAGCCACCGCCTGGAGAGACCTTGCAGGCCAGTGGAACCCTGTGCAAGCAAGAACCAGGACAATGGGTTATTTTTTTAAGTTATTCTAATTCAGTTCTAATTATAAATACCATGTAATGATATATAGAGCAAGAAGGGGAGGGAGAAAAATTATCTCTTAAGTACAAAGGTATATTCTCATTTTTCAGCTCAGAATGATGAAAAAGCAGTCCCAACTAGGAGTTTTGTTAATTTTGGGGTTACATAGTGCATCAGGTGTTTTCACAGTTTTTGACATCATCTGTCCAAGGTTTCTTTTCAGTTACAAAATCAAATCTTAGAACATAGAGCCCAGAGGAGCCTCAAAGATCAGTGCCCCTGCCTTGAGGCAGATTCTATATTATTGTTGTTATTATCATTATTGATATTTAACAGATCACTACTGCACTCAGGCCCTGAGGTGTCGGTGAAGTCACTGCTGTTGGTCACCCAGCTAATGTTTGGAGCAGAGACTGGAATACAGGTTTCCTGGTTGAGGTGGTTGCTATTTCCCAGTGCCTACACTGATTAAATTCTAGCTGTCAAACAGCTCGCTCACATTCCTGGGTCTTATGGGAGCAAATATTTCCAGCATTCTCTTAGGTTGCCCAAGCCTGATCCTCCCCCATTTTCCGGTGAAGAGTTACTACACACTTCCCAATGTTCAAGCCCCACCTTGCCCCTTCCTGTGTTCTGGAATAAAAGTATAATCTGATTGACCATACTTAATTTTTTTGGTTTGAGGTCTTCAAATTACCTATAAGAAGAACCACCAGGACAAAGCAAGAGAGAAGCTATGGACACATAACATAGTAGAAAGAGAGACCCAATCCTAAAGATGCATTCAGGTTCTTACATAACTACTAACTGTGCAACCTTAGGAAAATCACTTAGCCCTTCTGATCCTCTGTCTCCCGAGTATAAAATAATGGACTTTAAGAAATAGAGAAACAAAATAAGGTAAAGATAGATGTCTAGGAAAAATAAAGAAAAGGAGGGAGAGAGTGAAAAAGGAGGGTAGGAAGGAATGAAAGAAGGGAGGGAGGGAGGAAGAAAGGAAAGAAGGAACAAAGGAAGAAAAAACTTGAAAATTCAGAAGTCCAGTTAAATCTATTTCAACCAATACAGAGAATAGTAGGCTCTGAGGAACGAGAGGGAGTACAGAGTTCCTTTACATCGAAAGCTCTCTTGTCCCATGTCACAGGGAGGAGGCTCAGGCCCAGAGGGTAGAGGGACAGTCCCAGGCTCACACAGCAGTCCTCCACAGGAGATCTAAGCACTGCCCTGTCTGCTGCCTCCCAGCCCAGTGGGCCCTCTGCCGCACAGCTCCTCTTTTGTTCCACCAGAAACTTGGTGTTGGAACTGATTTCAAGCAATATCCAACGCAAATAACATTTCCTCAAAAAGTGGTCCTTCTGCTGGGCTAGAAAATCATACCCAGAGAGTTTGTTGCCGTAATAAATTTTGACCTATAATATTTAAACTTTAAAAAAAGACAGTGTTCCTTCCTACTTCAAAAAAGGAACAGAAGGAAGGAAGGGAGGGAGGAAGGAAGAAAAGAAGGACAGAAGGGAGGGCGGGAGCTGGAAGCCCTAATACGTAAATAATTTCATCCAGCACCTTTTCAGCTGTGGAGAATGGGCCAGAGGGCAAGCTGTGCAGGATCCTGCGGCTACAGAATGTAGGTGTTGACTGTCCCTCATGACTGAAGAGTCTTCCTCCAGCTCAGGGCGGAAGGGCGGGAGGAGAAACACACAGGACCAGAGCCGAAGACCAGAGTCTGAAGATCCATCAGGCAAGGAGAAAACACTGTCCTTTAAGGTAAAAGGGGATAGGAGACATGGAACTTAGTGCCTGGGATTAGTTTGACACCAAAGACTCTCTTCCAGTAGCCCCGTCATGGATGAAGCTGGCGTATCTGGTTAAAAAAAAATACCAGTGAACAACAGCTATAACTTTATGCAGTGCAGCAAAGTTATTTATGTCTTGGATTTTCAGAATGATCCCTCAGTGTCTTGTATTTCTCCCTGAACTTCTCATGGGACTCATTCCTTCAGTGCTTGCTGCCTCGAAGTATGTTCACTGAGTACTCACGGCCCTTTACACACAACTGGCACTCCAACTGGCCTCCAAGAGGCTACGTAATTTTTTTCTCATTCCTATATAATTCTTTACTCATAATTCTAGCCTCACTCTTCCCTTGAAAGATGTATTTTCTTCTGAAATAATCCCACCATAGTTATAGAAGCCATTCTGTACACAAAATCTAAATCCGCAAAGTTATAGGAAGATCAGTATTCTGTCTTTTCAAGAAATGCTTTCCTCCAGCCTAACAGAACATTTCTGTTGTCATGCAAAGCAGTTTAACCAAGCTGAAGCAAATATACAAGAAAACCAGTTATATTATATATAACAAATATAAGTATTGATTTCTTTATAAAGTTAATGCTCACCCTGAACGAGGAGAGAAAAGTGGACTTGCACCTTCAAGTTGCTAATTGTCTTGCTAGGAGCTTGCCTCAATTCAGTTCCTACCCTGCTCTTCCTTTAACACTCTCTCCAGCTCTCTAAGAGGACACAACGAGGGAAACAACATCCTGTGGACCAATAATATTGTTTGAAATAGTTAAAAAATGATTGCTTCACATAAACAGTTCAAGTGACAGAAGTAGAAAACTGTTTTTGTTTTATCTGAACTGCTTTTCCTTTCTCATTAGTCATGATGTTCTTCAGTCAGCCACAACCTTGGACATTTTTTCCCTAACACAGCTAAAATAAGGTCTCTCCCTCCTTCTCTCTCCTGCTCTGCAGGCCTATCAGATAAAGTCTCAGATTGGGCTTCTGCCCAAGGAGGCCTTAGTTAATCGTGTGTAATTATGCTGCATCCTACTTTCAAATGCTGGAGCCGCTTCTTGTATCCTTGTAACACAATATGACTGAAAGCTCCGACTGTCGTTGAGGCCCTGGGAGTGCCTCCCCTCCCATCTGAGCATTTCATAATACCACAGCACTCTGCTGAGTGGTGGTGATCTTTAAATATAATGCAAGGCACGGAGCTAAATTAGTAATAACAGCTGCTGTCAACGTTCCCTTGGGCCCTGGTCAGCTCCTTGCCAAGGGACTGCACTGCTAAGCCAGTGACATTTCTCATTCAGACAGTAAAGATAAATAAATGATCAGGTCAGTCAACAGGCGACCGACATGTTCATCCTACCTGGTAGGAAGGTTTTCACTGTAACACAAACTTCAAATTAAAAACCAGAAAGTCCTCTGGGGCCAGAGACTATTTTCTGGAAATTCTTGTGTGGTGGTGTGCTGCCTTTGGAGTGTTCTTCTCTTGTTTTAAGAGGTATAGTGCTTTCCAGCAGATTGGAAAACCTCTTTAGTTAATTCAAACCTTATACAGTGGAGATAGAACGCTTGAGCACATCTTGGTCCTTATCAAACAAAGCGAAGCCATCTCTAGATATGTAGAAAACTTTTAATTTGTATCTGTATTCTGAGCTAGGAAGCAAAGGGAAATCTATTTATCTTTGAGCACTTTAATTGTTTTTTTTTTTTTAACGTAAGCAAGAAGTTAATAATCCTAAATCATTCTCACAAATGGCTTGTCTAATCCTGAGGTCAGACGAGATACATTCCATTATACTCACCACGACAACTCAGTAGTGTCCTGCTGAGACATTATTATGTTGGAGGTCAGGATTGCCAGTCCAGCTTTAGGAAGTAGTTTAACCTCTCCTGGCAACTTCCTCTTGGCCTGCAATTAGAGGACACTGCCAGTAGGTGGTGATGTTGTGAGGAGCTCGTATAGTGTAGTTCACAGGCATTAGGATCACCTGGAGGATCTTATTAAGAGCGCAGACTCCCGGGGCTGGCCCTGTGGCCGAGTGGTTAAGTTCGCGTGCTCCACTGCAGGCAGCCCAGTGTTTTGTTGGTTTGAATCCTGGGCGTGGACATGGTACTGCTCATCAAACCATGCTGAGGCAGCGTCCCACATGCCACAACCAGGGACTCATAACGTAGAATATACAACTATGTACTGGGGGGCTTTGGGGAGAGAAATGAAAAAATAAAATCTTTAAAAAAAAAAAAGAATGCAGACTCCCAGGCCCCATGCCTACTGAATCAGAATCTCTGAAAGAAGAAAACAAAAATCTGCATTTTTAATATGTGCCCCAGGTAGCTTTTTTGCACTTCAAAGTTAGGGGACCACTTATTCAAACAGTTGTATTCCATCACTGATATGGCTGACTGAGGCTTCTACTAGCTTGCTTTCCCCCTTCACTGTCCCTTTCAGATCAATCTTGTGATTAAAAGAACAGAGAAATAAAACAGATACTCCTGGAGAACATATCAAAATGTGAAAAACAAAATCCTCCAGGACAGCCCTCAACTCTCACTCACACAATGTGGCCTCCAGTCCCATCCCCTAAGGAGACTGCTCCTCTGTGATGCGGCCGTCCAGAAGCGAGCAGTCACACAGAGCAGTTCAAGAGCCAGACGGGCCCAGGGTCCCAGGGTTGAATCCCGGCTTCACGCTGTTTCCTTGTGTGGCTCTGGGCAAGTGATGGAACATATATAAACCTCAATTTCCTCAAGCATATTGTGGAGTTAATAATAGCGCCTACTTGATAGCAATAAGTAAGACTAAATAGTCCTTAGCACTCCATGATTATAGCTAGCCTTATTATGATTGATAGCCCTTTCAACTTTTAGGTCAAAAGTCCTTTTCTTCAAGGGTCAACAAGCTGTAGTCAGTTGTTCTGCTGCCATAGCCAGAACCTTTAACTCCTTTACCAAAGAAAGCTTAATTGCCTATTACAACTGAGTCAGGGAGCAAGGGACAGCTCACTCCTTTTGTGTCCCCTCTGTTATACTGTTGCTGCTGACTACTGGTTCATCTTTTCTACTTGCTGCTGACTCATATAGGGTTGGTTAAAGGAACCAAATTAAGTACGTTTCCATGTCAGCTCTTTCTGCCTCTGGGAGCATTTCTCCAGAAGCTTCTGTCTAATCATGGTACCAAAAAGTGGTTTGAAGGGCTTTATTGTCTTTCTCCATTATCTCTATCAGCACCTCCAAAGTCACTCCAAATCAACACAACAAAGCAAAAATTGTGTGCTTGCTCTGCCATGACAGTTTTAAGACCTGTCTTGAAGGCCTCCCTTCCAACCAGATTGCCTCCTCCAAATCCCTCCTGTGAAGACATGGAGCCTCCGCTGCCCGTGAGAAATCTGTATTTTCTATCCATTGGTTGATTAGCTGATTGATTAATGAAGGTGCTCCCTCGCATTGGATACACTGTCCTCACATCAGTTTTCTCATGTGTGATGTTCATCAAATTAATGGAGTGCCACCACATCCTAGGCACAGACAAGGCGTTGAAGACTCAAAGATGAGTAACATGTAGTCCTAGCCCTTCTAGGAACATATGTTTTAGTGACGCAGAAGTATCTTAGAAATTACATGGAGCAAAGTATATGACAAACGTTACATGCTCAGCCCAAAGCTGTAGCTTAACAAACATTTATCTCTTTACTTTTCAAAAAGACAGATCCCTTTCAAAAGTACCTATCTCACTGATATTTATACCACAAACTCATGGGGATTTGAAGAGATTTGAAATGGTTTTAACCACACTGTAATAGAAATTTCAAATCTCCAAAAACTTGCCACACATTTCTAAAACTTCTGCCTGAATATTTTAAGAATCCAAACACCAAAAAAAGTCAATGAAACCTAGAGAATGAAAATCTGAATTAAAGAAACTGAGGAAAACAGACTCCAGAGGGCTTTAGTTCTAAGTGGTAGGTTAGCATTTGCAGAGATCAGTACTGACCACTGGCTTTGCAAAGACTCCTGAGAAATGCTCTATGTCAGTCTCAGTTCTTTTCAACTCCATTCTCATAGTGCCATTGGAGATATCAGACATCATGAAGTGACTCATTGGCTCTAAGTCATCTAGAACAATCACAGGCCCGGAATGAAGGCTGGAGTACAGGTGAAGAAAGGAGAAACATAGTTTCTTCCCTTTTTTGCAGAGTTGTGTGGGCTTGGCTGTTAGACAGCTCTGCCTTATCTAGCTGTATGACACTAAGAAAGTTACTTAACTTTCTAATTCTCAGTTTCCTCGTCTCTAAAGTAAGGGTAGTAATCATCTCATCCTCATGGCATTCATGGAAGGAGAAACTGAGGCTGAGCATCTGCCTGCCATATACCTGCTTATTTGCAGCTCTTGTAAAAGTCCCAGAGACATGTTTGCCATCATTGTAGAAGTGTTCCTTATAATGGTTCCTTACATCATCATCATCATCATTACCATCATCACCGTCATCATCATCTACATGCTCTGGACTCAAGATTCATTGAATGCCTTCTTGGGAGAGAGGAGACCCAAGCAAAAAGAGAAAGAGAACTAAGTCTGAGCCTTTCTGAAGCCAATTAAAAAGAATAGTGGAATAAAACTAATAAAAGTGATAATTAATTGGTCATTTATTGCATGACGTCACAGAGCTAAAGACTTTATCCACAGTGTCCCATTCAGCCTCCTACCAACCATCGTATGAGGAAGATGCTGTTACTACTCCCCTTCTAGAGACGAGGAAACTGAGGATTAGAAAACAGAGTCACTTATTTAATGTCACACAACTAGAAGTGGCAGAGCCCTAAGTGCCAGCAAAAACTTCTGCAAAAAGGAGAAGAAACACCCTTCCTTCTTCCTTCACCCAAACCCAAGCATTCACAGCAGGACAGGCCAGGAAACTTGCTGAAAGTCTGGTAACTCAAGAAAGTCTCATTTTCTGAGTTTTTGGGTGTTTTTTAAAATATAGATCTATACTTCCTTCCTCTCCTTTCCCCCATAAAGCATCCTCACCATTTTCTCAGAAGATAAAGATAGTAACTACTAAGAAAAACAAAAGTCAGAGAAATAAATTTTAAAAGATGATGTGACATTATTTTAATTAAGTATTTTCCCTTGAGTTTATGGGCGGAATCTTGGCCTGGGAATAATCCTACATAATTAAAACTCCCTTGTCCTGTTCTTTTATTTCTTCTTTTGTTTTGTGAAAGTCTGCAGATGATGATCTTTTTCAACAAAAAGACCCTTGGAAGGAGCCTGCCGTGTGTTTGTCAGCAGCCGGGCAGCTGGACCTGCAGAACCATGACTGCAGACGGTGAGTGTGGTCTGTGACCGGGAGAACATCCTGCCCATGATGTGAGCCCACAGGCAGAGGAGCTGCGCCGGGGAAGAAGGTGGAGGCCCAGATTTGCCTTGAATAGGCAACAAAATCAGACAAATAGCTGAATGTGCCTAACCTTGGCAGAGGACACGCTGCAAAGAGGCCCTCATCACAGCGTGGCAACACATCACACAGAAGGCCTGCCTCTTTCAAAAGAGACAAGCTCATTTAGCTGGCAACTGCTGAAAGAAGAAAGAACATTTGTCCTTAAGCCAAAATGTGAAACAAGTGTCCGCTCTTTTCTCTGGGGCACACTCAGGAAAGACACTGTGATCCTTCTTTCCGCACGTGTGGAGAAGAAAAGGAAGCACGGAGACGGTGGGATGTTTGTCCTAAGCCCACAGAACATCAGCATCAGGGAGACAATAAAAACGTAGGCACCTCTGACTCCCAGGGCATTGGAATGTTTGAAAGATAATAGGGCAAAGTTTGCCACCTACAGTCATGCGTCACTTAACGACAGGGATAAATTCTCAGAAATGCGTTGTTAGGCGACTTCGTCATTGTGTGAACATCATAGAGTGTTCTTACACAAATTTAGATGGTATAGCCTACTACGCACCTAGGCTACATGGTACTAATCTTATGAAACCACCGTCGTATATGTGGTCTGTCAGTTGACCGAAATGTCGTTATGAGGTGCATGACTGTATTTCGTTTCTGTGAGAGGAAAATAGAAAAGTCCAAATTGTGACATGGACTCCATCCCAATAGTACAAACACCAGATCTATTTTTCATATTTAAATAAAAATTTAACTAAATATTAAATTTAAATATTTAAATTCCGCATATGAATTGCCACGTGAATGATAACATTTGCAGATACAAAAGCATGATGTAATATAATTGTAATAATTATATCAATATGATACTTTCTTATTTATGATCAGATCCTTCCGGTGGCTGTCTGGCCTACCATGTGTATTTAATATAACAATTTTAATAAGCCATTTAATGTCACCTAATTATTCATAATAAATATTCACTGAGTATGCATCAGATACTGTAATGGATATTAATCTACTCTCACTTGAAATTTCTCTAAATTGGAAAGTCCTCAAAGCTACTTAAATTGTATGATAGAAGAATCTAAAAGTTACATGATTCCTAAAGAGCTCCAAATGGCTAATCACTGTCCCCAAAAAGTGGTCTTGTTTGGCTTTGAAATGAGATGGAATTCCACAGTCATGGCCACCAGAGACAGTGAAGAACCTGAAGCATTCCTTAACGGGTCTTGTTTCAGACCTTGAAGTTTGAGTTCCAGGCGCTGATAGCCATCAGCCTTTCAAATGGGAGATCAAGTGGCAACGTCCTCAAATAACTCCTCAAACAATGACACAGAAGAGGAGAATTTCAACATTTTTAACAGTTCTCTAAGAGCTGATTCAATCCTAAGGGAAAATGCGTGTCCTCTCTTTGGCTGGTGATCAATGTGCTTACTACATCTTTGTGAGCCCTAATGATTTTCAGAAGTTCTGTGAGATAATTCCACACAATCATAAAATAAGTGTGTCAAAAAGGCATTTTCATTCTTAGGCAGTGAGTCTATTCAAAGGCAGCATAAGGTTTTAAAAATTGACTGAAAGATCATACAAACAGAAAGTAGAATGGTGGTTGCCAGAGTCTAGGGGGAGAGAAATGGGGAGTTGTTGTTTAACGGGTATAGAGATTCAGTTGTGCAAGATGAAAAAGTTCGGAAGATTGCTTGCACAACAATGTGAATATACTTGACACTACTGAATTGTATACTTTAAAATGGGTAAGACGTGTAAAGTTTATGTTATGTGCATTTTACCACAATTAAAATTTTTTTTAATTGGCTGATGGAGAAAGAGAGAAAGTATTAATTATGGATGAAGGTCAGGATTTACATTCAAGTGTTTGTTTCTATCTTTTTCAGAAAGGTTTAGCTATTCCATTGGGTTTTAAAAGCATAGAGAATTTTCTAGAAGCTAGTCCATCCAAGCTTTCTAGCAAATGAGATATTTGTTATAACACCTTGAATAATAGCACTATCGAGTATATCACTATTAGAATAACACGATTTCTACTTCACTTAGTTCTACTGGACCAGAACCTTCCTAAACATTTTCTTGCTAACCAAGTCCCTCTCCCTTCTATCTCTCTCAGGTACTCTAGCACATGATTTAGAGAATTAGCCTCATAATCCTTTGTTTTGTTGTATCGTTTCTCCCTTTGTAATGTAACTCTACATATAATTTCTCATCTTTACTTCATAACTCCTCTGTGACAGGAAAACCAAGGGGCATCTCATTCTTTTTTTTTTAATTTTATTGAGGTCACATAGGTTTATAACATTGTGTGAATTTAAGATGTACATCAATACATTTCAGCTTCTATGTAGACTACATCGTGTTCACCACCAAAAGTCTGGTTTCCATCCATCACCATACACGTGTGCCCCTTTACCTCTTTTTCCTTCCTCCCACCGTTTTCCCCTCTGGTAACCACAATCGCTTCTCTGCATCTATGTGTTTGTTTGTTTTTTCATCTTCCACGTATGAGTGAAATCAGATGGTATTTGTCTTTCTCTGTCTGATTTATTTCACATAGCATAATACCCTCAAGGTCCATCCATGTTGTCGCATATGGCAAGATTCATCTTTTTTTATGGCTGAGTAGTATTTCATTGTATATACATACCACTATGTTCCAGGCACTGTTTTAAGCACTCTACACATATTTGCTCATCCTCACAAGAAGCCTGTGAGTTAGATATTACTACAAGTGGTTAAAACTGAGGCACTGGAATTAAGGATCTTGCTAAAGTCTTAGAGTTAGAAAGGTATGGAGCCAGAATTCAAACCCAAGACATACACCACATATGTTCTAAGTTAACTACACCATACCACTGCTGATGAGAGTAAATGGGACAGCCATGTAGAAAAGAATTTCAGGAACCTGGCAATTGTACTAGACCATACTTCATAGAAAATAAAAGAGAGAAAATAGTGATTAAAATGAGTAGTGATTAAAAATGAGGCTGATGAAGATCTCATCCTGGGAGCAGGAGTGCCAGCTCTGCCTTTCTCTTGCTGTTGCCATGTGCTTGCACTGGTAATGTGATCTCAGTCCATGATTTATTTGCAGGAATCTTTTTAAGCTATATGTCCATTTGTGGGAGTTAAACTACATAATATAAATATTATCCATATAACCACATGCAACTAAACCTCCATATTCCAAAAAAAAAAAAAAAAAACCACACCAAAAGCAACAAAATAAATGAGAACATCATTGTCAATCACCTGCCTCCAATGTGGTCGAACTCCCACTCATCCCTTACAGCATGTCATGATTGTGTGACATCTGGTCATCTGATACAGAGACCTGGTAAGCATTTCAGTGTCAATCTGGATACTAAGTAGAAAAAAGCAAACAACAACAAAAAAGCCACTCATTTCTTCTAGTTTGTTTCATATAAAGGTATGCTAGATAGCATAAAAAATAAAATCCCTCCCAATACAAAATCAAAAAGTACATAAATGCTGAAGAAAATATGTCACCCATTGAAATGCAGAGCTGAGTTTGAAAGAAAACAAGAAAAAGTTCAGCAGCAAAAGGGAAGAGGATGCTGAAAACTAGGTGGAATGTGGCAGCTACAGCCGATCTGTGTGTCTTTGCCAATCTTAGTAACCAAGAGCCATGCCTTCTGACAGCCACATGGGAGCCAGGAGATAAGGTGGAAGTTGGAACTGAGACCCCTATATAAAGCCCAGGTTGTATTTGGGCTACACATTCAACACAAAAATGGAATAGAAAAAATAATAAAATTGGCTTGTTGGCAAATGGAGATGATAAGAAAATATGTCTGTCTTAGTTTGGGCTCAGGTTGGGGAAAATCTCCCCTAAGAACTTGTAACCCCATCCTTGCCCTCGACTGAGTTTATGATTTGAATTTATACCAGCAAAGTGGTTTAGGAAAAAACAGGCAAGACGTTAACTTAAAGTTCTCCAAGATTAGTAGGTACCCAGAGCACCAGTTAAAGGCAAACTCAAATTGACTCTCAAGAGAAACGTCATCAACCCAACCCCAACAGACTCCCAAAGATAAAGCGCCACAGAACATGGATTCAAAATCCAAAAGTACATGATTACTTAAGCTGTCATGAGTGAGAATCAGCAGAATCAACTGCCAGCAGAATTAGAGACCTAGGAATCATCAAATATGTCATACAAAGTAAATATAATAAAATGCTTAAATAGATTTAAAAGGAATAAAAATATCAACAAAGAAAAATAACCATCAAAAAATTTCAGAGAAAAAAACTAAGAAAAGAAATTCTGTGAGTGGGTTAAACCACAGATTGGGCACAGCTGAAATGAGAATTACTAAACTAAAAGTTACATTTGAAGGAATTACCTATAACACAGCATAGAGAGATGAAGTAGAAGAAAATATGAGTGACGTTAAGAGACTCAGAGTTGAATCAGGCTATACCAGAGTCTTTCAGGGGGTGGATGAGACTGATTATTCAGTTTTGTTTCAAGGTTGTTTTTACCTGGTTTACTCCTGAAGCAGTAAATAAGGAAATAAGGGTGATATGGCTAAAGGGAAATCGAGGTGATTGCCATTGCTGCCTCCCTTGTAAGTTTCAGAAACATACCCAGAACATGGTGCTCTTGACAGCACTGTGGAGAGACATGCCCACCAGGTTTCAGAAGTCTAGAACTAATCTTAAAAGATGAAACTATTTCCAAGTAACTTAACCATGTCCAAGAACAAAGCTCAAGAATATTTATACAGATATAACAACACAGAACTTGACAAGGTAAACAGAAAACACAACATGCACATTGGAAAGGAAGAAGTGAAATTGTCTTTATTCACAGACTACATGATCGTCTATGTAGAAAATCCAATGGAACCTATAAAATAATCTGGTAGAACTAGTCAGTGAGTTTAGCATGGTGGAAACATACAAGCACAATATTTTTAAAAATCAATTGTATTTTAATATACTAGCAATGAATAATTGGAAATTGAAATTTTAAAAATGTCACTTACAATTGCAGCAAAAAACATAAAATTCTTAGGAATAAAACTGACAAAGTATGTGCAAGACCCATACACTGAAAACTACAAAACATTGCTAAGGGAAATTAAAGCATACCTAAATAAATGAAGAAATATAATGTGTTCATGAATCGCAAGATTCCATAATAGTAAGATATCAGTTTCCCCAAGTTAATTTACAGATTCAACATGATCCCAATCATAATCCCAGAAGACTTTTTTGTTGACATTGGCAAGATGATTCTAAAACTCATATGGAAATGCAAAAGACTTACAATAGGCAGAACAACTTTGAGAAAGAACAAAAATGAAGGATTTTTACCACCTTAATTCAAAAGTTATTATAAAACAACAGAAATCAAGGGAGTATAGTATTGATGCCAAGAGAGACAAATAAACCAATAGAATATAATAGAGAGCCCAGAAATAGAAGCACACATAGGTGGTTAATTGATTTTAGACAAAAATGCAAAGGTAATTTGATACAGAGGGGATAGTCTTTTCAATAAATGGTGCTTGAACAATTTGATATCCATATCCAAAAAACCTGAACTTTAATACAGACCTTGTACCAAATACAAAAGTTAACTCCAAATGGATCATACACCTAAATGTAAACCAGATAATAAAACTCGTAGGAGAAAATCTTTGCGACCTTGTCAGGCAAAGTTTTCTTAGAAACAAAACCAAAAGCATATTCCTTTTTTTTCAAAAAGGGTAAATTGATTTGCATCAAATTAAGAACTTCTGCTCTTTGAATGCCACAGCGAAGGAAAGAAAAAGATAAGCCACAGACTGGGAAAAAATTTTAGAAAATCACATATCTGATAAAGTCCTTGTATTCGGAATATAAAAAGAAGCCAAGAAATTCAATAATATGAAAACAAATAATCCAATTTTTTAAAAATGGGCAAAGATTCAGACACAGACATCACCAAAGAAGATATACAGATGACAAATAACCACTTGAAAACATGCTCAACATCAGTAGTTAGGAAAAATGCAAATTAAAACCATAATCTGGTGCCACTATTCACATATTAAGATTTCTAAAATTAAAAAGACTGACCATACCAAGTGCTGATGAGGATGTGGAGAAACTGAAACTCTCATACAAAGTTAGTGGGAATGTTAAATGACACAACCACTTTCAAAAACACTTTAGCAGTTTTTTAAAAAGTTAAACATATGACTACCATATGATCCTTCAATTCCATTCCTACGTATTAACCCAAGAGAAATAAAAGTATATGTCCATCCAAAGACCTGGACACAAATATTTATGTTTTTGGTTTTTTTTTTGTAATGGCTGAAACCTGGAAACAACTCAAAACTCCCTCAACAGGTGAATGGACAACAATCTGCGGTATAACCGTACAAGGGAATGCCATGCAGCTATAAAAAGAAATGAACTATGATTGATACACACAACAACATGGATGAATCTCAAAATAATTATGCTGATGAAGACAGACCAAAGAGTTCACCTTGTAGGATTCCATCTACATAAAAATCTAGAAAATGCAAACTAATCTATAGTGAGAGAAAGTAGATCAGTGAGAGCCTTGCAGGGTGAGAAGTTGGAGGGAGGAATCACAATGGGCAGGAGGGAACTTCGGGGGGTCACGGATATTATCTTTGTAAAAGGATTTAAAACAGCATGACAGCAAGACTCAGATTCCCTTGCCTTTGACTCTTACCTTCTTTCCCTTTTTTCTCTCCCTCCCCTTTTATTTGCTACTCCTCCCTTCCGCCCCAACGTTGACTGACCAAAAAATCACAAGGATTGCAAAAATAACTGTCAGGAGAACTGTTCTGACACTCATCTGGATGGGAGTGCACTAAAGATCCTAAGCAAGAAGCACCAAAAAAGGAACAATCTCTAATGATTCCAGCTGTGAGATTCACAGCATTTAAAAACTAAGACTTCTACGTGAGCCACAGCACAAGGACACGCATCCCTCTCCTCTGCTCACCCTGTAACACCCCAGCCCTGCTTTGAGTGGGAGTTACCTGTTCTCCAGAGGCTCCCTAATGCCTAGGAGCTGAGCCTTTAACCTTTGTTTCAGTTACTTAAATGTAAACCTTTTACATCCTGATTGTGGTGATGCTGTATACATATATGAAAATACATTAAATTATGTAGTTGAAATATGTGCAATTTATTGGACGTCAATTATACCTCAATAAAACTATTAAAAAAGAAAAGTCCTACTTAAAAGGAGGAAAATCAGGCAGAAGCATCCAGATCTGAGAGTGGCAAAGTGACAGGCATTGGAGGCTACCAGATATTCCACACACCCTTTCCCGGCTCCAGAGCCTTTTTTGTAAGTGACCTTTCCTCCTGATTCAGACCCACATCAGAAATCCTGCCATTCCCACTTGGGCAGTGTTTATCCAGGGGAAAACGTATCTGTATACGCACCATGCAGAGGAGTTTTCTCCTTTTTTGGTTTCATTAGCCTCTATTCAGTCAGCTTTGTTTAATCCCCTCAAGGCCTATAAGAATTGGCATCTCATCACCAGACTAAAAAAGAAGACTCCATACTCCGATTTCTCTTCAAAGCAAATAAATCTTTTGCTTTTTACAAGAAAAAATTAAAAGACTATTCTCAGAATTCCTACATGAAATCATGTTTATTATTTTTTAACAGAACAAATGTGTGGCAGACCTAGAAAAATAAAGTACGCAAAGGCATGGGCATGTAATCTTAACCCTCACCTTCTTTCGATGGTTTGAGCTCTAGTTTCTAATTTCATAGACACAAACACTAAAGTCCACTGCTTTACCTTTGGAGAAAAACGAAACAAACACACCTCCAGCCTTCTGCAATCCATGAGTTCTTGCATGACTCTGGGACCCAGAGAAAGAGGACAAAGGTAGCGAGGAGATCTGCCTCCCATACCCCGACTCAATGCTTTTTTGTACTTTGCCCACCACAAGCAGAGCAACTAATGCAGCGAAGTAAATGATAGCGTGTGCTAACCGTGTTTCCTATGGGATGCAGGAAGGCTCCAGTGATGCGATTACAGGATACCGTGTTGAACAACCAGAAAAAAAATGAGCAGAAGGAGAGAGAGAGTCCTTGTTTTTTTTTAGATTGGCTACTTGAGGTTCTTTCCAGACTCAAGGGTGGGGTGCCTCAGTGGTTCAGTAAAACCTTTGCTTACATGGAGAAATGAGTATGACCTTTTAAATTACTATTTAAACAGAGCTGGTGCACGCAGCAGTCACCAAATGTGCTCAAAGAATGACTCAGGTCTTGATGCCTACCTGAGCAAGCCAACCCACCCGTTCTGAGGATGTGCTTGCCACATCGCGATCCTATGAGGATGATGCAATCATAGCATCACCCTGTGGAAATTGCATTTACAGTAAGACTGAATGAAGTTCAGAGGCTTCCATGTTGCAAAAACCAGGCAGGCACCCATCCTCTACGATGTCCTCTGGTCACTCCCATCCTGGGACAATGAGCCCTAAGTCTTCCAAGAAGAAAAAAAAAAGATTAAGTAGAACACAACCACAAACTGAGTCCACTAGTTCTTAAATAAGCCACCCAGTTGGATTTAATGTGACAGGCGAATGCTAATTGCAACACAAGCTATCTGACAACTCTGGAAGGCAACATCAGGCTAATTTTGAATGTGATTGGTGCCTGTGTCTTTGCACCACTGTGGGGGTTTGGACATTGCCTGTGACCAGAGGGAAGTCCTGGGCTGGAAGTCTGGCACACATGGGCACACTGAAGTTAGTTTGCCATAGGAAATAAAATCTCCCAGACACACTATTTCCTGTTCACACCTCTTAATTTGTATATGTGATGTTAAGGTCTTAATTTGCCTTTGAGATGTTAATGAAATATTCTTTACGATTGCTAAAAACAAGTTTCATGCTGTCAGCCCTTTCTGATTTCAGAAAGGAATCAGGATACTGAAGTCCTATGTCTGCCCTTCCTGTGTTCTTTAAAATTCTCTTTACCATCCTTTTGTAGTTAGTCCCCATTCCCAGCTAAAAATTCTTCTTATTAAACTTATTAAATTTGAATAAAATTTTACTCAAATTATTTGTATGGGTTTTGTCTCCTGCTAGAGCACTGCACATTTCTAGGGTTAAGTGAATGACATTTCCAGGAGGTGCGCAGTGTACAACCGCCCAACCATACATGAGGGCCCAGCACAGCACCCCACGCATTCTGTTGCAGTGGTCCTCTCTTCAATGTCAATCACCCCCACTAGACTGCATGCTACTCTATGGCAGGGACTAAGGGAAGCAGGGACTAACTAGAGCAAAGTGTCGAAGGCAGGGGCTCCACAGCCATACGGCTAGCTTCATATTGTGCTCCCAACACTTAAAGGCAATGGTCTGACAATGGAGGAAATTGAACTTTCCTCATAAAGCTGGCTGTGAGAATCAGCAGAAAGAAAAAAATGAAAAGGAAATGTTAAAGATTGTGCCTGGAATAGAGCACACGCTCAGTCAGAGTCAGCTGCTTTTACTATCTCATTCGTCTGTGTATTCTCAGCAGTTTGAACAGTGACCAGAACCCAGTAGCTGCTCTGTGCCTGCTCTGTTCACTAACGAGCGAACTCGTATCTAGTAATAAACAAACAAACAAACAAGCTTTTCCTCTGAGATAGAAGACAAACAAAAATTGTTGTAGAAAGACATTTTCTTTCTCAATTGTTGGAAAACCTGTGGCTCTGGAAATCATTTTCCTATGTCCCATGTCTATTCAATGGGGCTTAGGGAAGGTGGGAGAAGAGAAAAAGACCAGAAAGTGAAAACAACTTAAAATGACTAGGAAAGGACATAAGGGACAGAGGACCATTCAGAGAGAGGAGAGGAACCAAATGTGGGAAATGAAAAGCAAACCAGAAAATATTTTTTTTAATAAATGTGAAGAGAAGCTGAAGAAGGAAAAATGAAAATTGTACAGAGAAATAGTTAGCAAAAAAAAAAAATAGGAATATAGTTCTATATAGGCCATCTCGGGTCTTTTTCATAATCTATAAGAAGAACGCTCCATCGCTCTTCCTTTGCATCATCTGAGCCTGCAGCTGCGTTGGCCTCATTCGCCTCCTCCTCCTTCTATTTTTCTTCCCTCCTTATCCTGCTCTCTTCTTAGGGGTGCTAGGAATTCAACCCTGGAAGAACTGCTCTTGCAGGGGCGGATCACCCTGAGACATTTGTCCTTTTTGCTTGGCCACTGTCCCCACAGCAAAGTGGGAACTTCACTTCGGCTCCTGCCATTTTTCTTGGGCTTTATTTACAAGGGCCAATTCTAAGGTCTGTTTGCTTTGTTTTGCATCATTAGAAAAACAGGGAGGAAAAAAAATCTCTCCATTGTGAGCAGCCTGCACTAGAAGGGGTGACCTCCACTGGGGAATTTCCCTGTCTCAAAATGAAACTGGGTTAATTGGGAAGGGCTTGGAGAAATACTGAAGCCCAATTAACAAAATCTAAAGTCTCCCAATTAACAAGATAATTGTTAAATGGCTTTGGGGCAGCATTTAGAGCTTTAGAAAAGAAACCACTTGTTCCTAGCTTAGTCAGAGAGTGGTTTAAGGTCCTTTCCACTCCATAAAAGGAGCCTAGAAGTACAGAAAGAGATTTCCAGAAGTTTGGATAGAATACGTTCACGGAAAGCCTTGAATGGACACCACGGGTCCTGAGTAGCCCCAGCAGAAATATTTCTCAGATGCTGGACTTTACTCCAGCGACATCACCAGCATCAAAACCTTCGCCTAAGAGGGAGTCTTACATATACAGAGAACACCCTTAGCCACTCACCCTGCATTTCTCTCTGCTAGTTTTGACCCTTATCTGTACTCCAAGATTATCCCTTTATTAATGCGTTCTTCCCTCTTGGCTCTCTACAGTTTTGATAGCATATGCTACTTCTCTGATGATTTTTAAATCAAGAAATAATCTCCATGAAAGACTAAAAAAGGAAGGAGTGGGAGAGAGAACACTTCCCCAGGCCAATCTCCTGGAGGAGGGAGGCCCCACCTCTCACTGGAGGCCTGTGGCTCCTCCTGTGGATTGGGAGGTGGCAGATATGCGACCTCCGTTGGGCGTCCACCAAGTGCTGGGGCTCTGTCCGTTCTGTGGGCACCTCCCACCAGCGCCCAGGCTGGGCCAGCTGAGTGCTTCTCCTAGGGTGCTCACTGTTAGCTACCAGGATTTTCCTTCCCTCCCATGATGTGTTATCCTTGAAACAGGTTTCTGCTTTGGTTTTTAATGCTATTTTGTCAGGAGGGGGATGAGAAAATAAGCTGTGGGTACGGAGGCCTCCTCCCAGCAGCATGGGGAGCTACCCCTAACAGAAGGGCATTTTCTGAGGTCCGATTTAAAATACTTCCACTATCCACATCTGAAATCAGCCATGGTGGTACTTTCTGAGGTGCTTGCACAAAGGATTGAGAGGTGACAGGGCATCAAACCAAGCTTGTTGTTATCCTCATCCCTTTGAATTATGGGAAAAGTTTTTGGAACAAAAAAGAAAAACTTCTGCTATTTGGGCTGAAAAGACTTTAATCAAATGTAAACTCTCCACTGTTAATTGTCCCTTTTTTATTCTGCCATGTGGTCCCTGACATCCTACAAGAAAAAACCGGAGATTTCATCCCTCAAACTAATAGGATAGTTGGTGATTAGGTAAGACCACAGACCTGCTCCTCTGCAAAAAACATCCTAACCATTTTGCACTTGGGCCTGTTTGATGTTGTTTTTAATATCCTCTTCCCCAATATTTTACCCCTAAGGACTAGGAATTATGAACAGTCATTGAGTATTCATATACTTGTTTGTAAAATCTCAAGCGTCGTGCTCTATCAAGTTCCCACACACTAGAGGAAAGGCTCAGAGCTGAAACTCATCAACTACTGGTGGCTAATGTGCTTTAAAAATCACACCTCCCCAGAAGATGACAGCCTGGCATTTTCTACAGAAGCCCATATGAACACTTCATTCTGTCCTTTAGGGACGGAGTTTCCTGCAGATGAATCTAGCAGAGCCAAAAGACTCATGGTGATCCTTGACCAGATTTGAATTGGTAGCTTTTTCCCACAGAGTACAAAAGAAACTTGAACCAGGGCTTTGGTCCTCATGTCACCTCAGTATCAATGACAGCCACAGCACACGGCAGCCCAGAGGCTCAAGTGCAGCGCCTGGCATGGCGGTTGGAAAGTAATAGGAGAAGTGTCAGGGAAGACTGTAGGGAGCCGAAGCGATAATGAGACCAAGTGTGATCCCCAGCCCCCACCAAGATTAAATGTGCAAGTGTCTTCCTTCTCTAATTAGACATTTATATCATTGACTTTCCACCCTTAAGAAACATCCAAGGAGAGTGCTGGGCATGCCCATTTTTCTATTGACCTTTCACAGCTTTGCAAAGCAAAAACCCTTCTGTTGAGGGGTGGGGAGGTAAGGAGTACAGATCTAACCTTTCCCCCCCAAGTCAAGCACAGTCAGCTGGTCCTTCAGTAAGGCCCCCCTGTCACAGGTGGAGGGAGACGCTGTGAGGAAAGGATGGTCTGTTGAATGTTTGCCTCTTAAATCCAAAGAATTCATCCCATATGCTACAGGCAGCCTCAGATCGCAGAAGCATTTTTCTGTGGTTTCTGAGTGGAACAGCTTGTTTCTTCCTGCTGCTTTACAAGCATAAAGAAGAGGAAATAAATACTTAAGTTTTTTGGTAAGTTATAGGCAAATTCTTAGTGCTCCACATTTTGTGACTGGAAACATTCACGCTGCCTTCTCTCCCCTCTCACTGGCTTTTGGGAGATTTTGAGTATTTCTGAGGAGACAATGATCTTTAACAGTGTGTATATTTTACTCAATCTGTTTCTAATCCTTGTTCTCCAAGAGATGCCCGTTGCCGTAATGAGAGGTAACAGTGAAGAATTAGTGTGATGTTGTGGAAGAAGCCCAGGCTGGAAAGAGCAGAGACCTTTGTTCTGGGGCTGGTTCCACTTCTCCCTAGCTGTTTGCCCTCAAACAAAACACCCCACCTCTCTGGGCTTTGGTTTTCTACTATCCAAAACAGATAGGAGGGTAAGCCATCCCAGCTAACAACATGCCGAAACTAGGCTTCACCTATCAATTACTGGCATGACTTTTTCATCCCCTCCAGCCATTTATACATACCCCATGGCACACACACACACACACTCATGAATACAAATTTATTTTCAAGAAATTTAAAAATTAAGAATAATTTTTAAATGAAGGCAGAAGATGTTATATTAAAAAACTGTCAAGGGCCCCCTGAAGGTCTGGAATCAATCATCTTAGTAACAACACCGTCTTAAGGTAATATAATTCTTTCCCAAGAAATGCTGTCTGATTTTCCCCCAAACCTACTTTTCCCACGGATTTCCTCCATCTCAATAAATAGCAACTCTATTCTTCTAATCCCTCTTGCCAAAACCTGGGAATCAACTTTGACTCTTTTCTCTCCCACCGCACATTCCATCTATCAACAAGTCCTGTCTGCCTCACCTTGAAATGACCTCGACTCAGATGGCCCCTCCTTTGGTTTCTGAAGTATCTCCCTATTTTCACCCCCACCAAGTCTATCCTCATAAATGGCCAGAGTAACTCTTTTAGAAAGTAAGACAGATCAAATGCGACTTCCAGTCTGACATCTCCAGGGGTTTCCTTCTCGCTCAGAGTGAAACCCAAGCCCTTGCAGGCCCAGCAGAGCCTCCTTGTTCTGCCTGGTTACCTCTCCAACTTCTACTACTTTCCCCCCTTTTCCCTGCTGCTGCCACACCAGCCTCTCGGCTATCCCTCCAACATGCCAGCTACACACCTACCTCAAGGCCTCTGCCCAGAACATTCTTTCACCACCAACCCCACCTTCACGGTTTGCTTCCTCACCCTCCTCAAATTTCTCATCACATATGAGTGAGAACTCCCCTGATCCCCATCCCATCTGACACTCCAAACCTCCTTCCTACGTCTCTCACCTAAAGCCCTTACCACCACCAGACAAGTATTTGCTTGTATATTTATTTGTACCTTCTGATGTCTCCCTCAAACCAGCCCCCACAGAACATAAGCACCATGAGGGCAGGAGCTTTGTCTGTTTTGTCCCTGCTAATTCTCATGGCTGGAGCAGCACCTACCACACCCGAAGAGCTCAATAAACAGCATGAAATGAACAAAAGCATTCAACACATTATTCATGAACACCTGCTCTGGGAGTCCAGTAGCTGAAGTAGATACAGTAGTGAAGGCCAACACGGGCCCTGCCTAATGGAGCTTGCATTTTAGGGGGAGAAAACCTACTGAGTGGATAAATTATTTATTTATTTAAGTTAGATAGTCTCTGATAGTGATAAACAATGATGGAATAAAGAGGTCTAAGAGATGGGATGAAGGACTATTTTAAATAGGGTAGTCAGGAAAGACCTCTCAGGGGAAATAATTTGAGCTGAGACCTAAATGACAAGAAGGAGCCAGCCAGGTGTGCAAAAGCATTCCAGGCAGAGGAGACAGCAATGCAAAGGCCCTGAGGCAGGAAATAGTTTGGTGTGTGGCAAGAGCAAACTGAACGTCAGTGTTGCTGGAGCATGGTACGCCAGCAAGAGGAAGAGAGGAGTGAGGACTCAGAGACAGAGAGGCTAAATCCCAGAGGGTCATAAAAAAATGCCCACATTTTATTTTAAATCTAATGGGAAGCTACTGGAGAGATTTAAGCAGAAGAATGATAGAGTCTAACTAAATTTTTTAAGAGATTACTCTGACTTCTCTATGGAGAATGGACTTTTTATGAAGCAAGAGTAGAACCAGTTAGGAGGCTGACTGGAAGTCATCCAGGGAGAGGTGACTGGGGCTTGAACCAGGATGACAGTGGCAGAAAGAATGATAAACTGTCAGGAAGCTAAAATGGGTATTATTATCCCAATTTACAAAATAAAAAACAACTCTACAGAAGTTGCGATGTTCTCAAGATGGCATTGCAAGTGAGTAAGGACTAGAACCAAATTCTCTCAATTACCAGCCCAATATGAGGAGGCTAGGAAGAATCCATCTGTTGAATTAATTAGTCCTAATTAACTAATGAAGTAACTAATTAGCTAATTAACTAATAAAGTCCTACAAAAGGTACTCATCCTTAAGAAAATGTCTCCCATACAATCAGGCCACAGACTCTTATCCTCCTGAACTTCAGTGCTTCTCTTCCTGGGGAAATCCAAATGCAGATGGACCTGAAAGTGACAGGCAGGGAGCCATTGATGGCTGCCACCTCCCTCCTGGCCGTACACGCAGTTTAGGGCTGAGCAGTCTGATATGGCTAGTCCACCAAGAACTGCTTCTGAGAAAGAGGACAACAACTGGGGTTTAACTGACAAGACCCTAAATGGTCTTCTCCTCTGGATGAGCATCCTAGAGGAAGGACGGCAGCCCAAGGATGGATGCCTAAGGAATCTCCAGAGGAACTGCAGGCACAAGCACTTGGGAGTAATGGCACCTGCTCATAGTCAACAGTAAGGACCTTGACAGTGACTAAGGAGGTAAGAGGCCTCTTGAGGGGGAAGGTTGTTGGGAACTCGGGAAGAACCGCCTCGTTTGAGTCAGGAAACCCAGATTCTAGTCCAGGCTCTGGTATCTGCTGGGCCTCTGTTGGGGCAGTGGAGGGTAGGTATGGGGGGCAGATGAGATCAGCGGTTTGTTCCCTGGGGTTCCTGGAAGGATTCTGTAAAAGTGGTTTTGTCACTCTCTTTTAAAGAGTTAAACAGAAGCCATATATTTATCTGCAAGATATAAGGCTGAAAAAGTAAGCTCATATCAACAACTCTGATGGAAGTTTTGTATGTCTTTAGTTAATTAAAGACATAGAAAAATAACTATGTCTTAAAAAAGCAATTCAGAAGAAATTTTGGTAAAAAGTTTTGGATGTTAAAATGAAGGGAGGCAGCAGAAGGGATCCTTTATGGTAAATAGATTGGAAACACAAGGCTCGATGATCTCCCTGATTCCTACCAGCTTCAACAGTCTAGAGACTCTATACTATTCAAAATCTCTGGGAGGCCCTCATAGGAGGTAGCGCAAAAAGTCAAGAGCATCTGTATCCAGGATGGGCCCCAGCCACTCATGTCCGAGGTAAAATCCCATCACAGGACCATTTTCTTGGGTCAAATCATTTTCCAAGTGAGTTAGTGTAAATAAGATGTGACCAAGTGAGAGCATGGGACCAGGAGTCAGGAAGCCCAGGTTCTGGGTCTGGGATGCACTCAAATTACTGACCATTCTGAGCCTCTGTCTCTTGACCTGTTAAATGAGAAGGATTAAACTGGGTAATCTTTAAGGCCCCTTATAACTTAAATTCTATAATTCCAGAGATTTCAAGAAGGTCTTTTGGTTTTAGCCTGGATTCCCTAGAAAACAGAGGCTAAGGCAAAAGCTACCATGCTACCATTTTAGTGCAAGGATATGCTTCCAGGGAACAAAAGAAAGAAAAAAGAAAGGAGGCAGAGAAGGCAGGAGAGCACATACAAGGGGCTGTGTTGCCAAGCTGGTCACACCTTTGCAACATATGCAGCATACTGCTTAGTCACATAAACTGCATTTCAGAACAATCCAGAAAGGAGAGGAGAGGAGAGGAATTTATCTGTTGATGACTTTCTATCCCCCATCATCTATCAAAATTCTCTCCACAGAGTATTAACTCCCCTGTGTCACCCAGACCCACCAGGCAGCCATTGGGATGGCCAGAATTGCAGTGGATATGGGGGGCACTGTCCAGCTCCTTGTCAGTACTCCCCAGGAGGGACCCATTGGCCAACAGCTGGGACTGTGGCCACCTGACAGCTCTCAGCTACAGCCTTTTGTTGCAACTGCAGTCAGACAGAGAGAGCCACCTCAGCCAAGGTCATACCCTCTGCCAGGGCAGCCCACATCCAGTGACCAGGTGATAATGAGATACAAAGGCTCAGTCCCATTGCTTCAGTTTGGGACAAATCTGAAGGACCATCCTAACAGCAGATCTCCATGCATCGGCAGAGCCTTTGTTGTAAAAGCATCACGGTTCATCCCCTTCCTCTGTCCACCCCACTCTGCTACATAGAAGTAGACTGACCCTACATCTCAGGGACACATAACAATAATTTCAAGTAAATTACAGGAAAAATCCAAAGACCTATTGTGCCTGTGTTCCCTACCATTGTTATTGGAAGTGACTAAATGCTTTGTGTCATTCTGCTTTAAATTCAAAATCACCATCGAGGACAAAGAGGACCATTTTTTATTGCCTGAGAAGTTCCCGCCCAAGAAATGACTAGTTATGAATATGCATATCAAGTAGACAAATTAAACTTCTGCCTATTTACATGGAATAGCAAGAATGACAATTTGTTTTTTAAAATTCCTAACGTTCCTGAGCATCCCTGCCTTCTTCTCAGACTTCTCTCACTCTCCCAGAATGAAGCGAGCCAAAGAGCCCATAAATAAATGTCTTGTCTGCAGTTAAGAATCCCAGGAGAGCCTTTTGCTTCTACTGTTTCTCAAAGTGCCAGCACACTCCCTGAGCACACGATGATGGCTGAGTCTAATGTTCCATCCTCCCTTCTCCTCTGCACAAGACCAGCCCTAAGCACATGCTGTCCAAAGACACCCTTGCTTTCTCCACCATCTTGGGCCAATTTCCCTGCTTGCCTATCAGCAGAAATGAGACGTCTGGTGTTCTCTCTGGTCTACATAGCACTAAGGGTAGGGGAGAAATCATATCAACATTTAAACATTCAGTGCAAAAGATCCACTGTGGAACCTGGACTATCTCTGTTCATTGTTGACACTGACCAGATAAACTACTACACAATTGTCCATTTTTCCTTTCTCTTTCTGCTTTAGGTGTCATTAATCAAAGTATAGTGCCCGCAGCTGGGGCATTAAAAATCTCTTTCCTCTCTGCAGTCTGGATCACGCCATATTGAACTGGTGAAGTATTGGATTTACATCTGTTCAGCACACTTGAAAAGGGATGGAGACAACTAGTAGTAGATGTCCCAAAAGAAAACACAACAGTGTGGAGACTTCTTCAAAAACATGTTCTACAAAGAATCAGTGAAAGAACTAGAGGCCTTGCATCTGGAGAAGCAAGTCTTCATTGTCTTATCTGAAAGTGTGGACTATGGTCAAGAGAGCAGGTGAATTCTTTGTAGTTTTGTATCTGTTCAGGTTTTTGGTGGCAAAAAGTAGAAACTAATAGGTTAACACAAGAAAGAAGAGGAAGAGGAGGAAGAAAAGGAGGAGAAAAAACTGAGGTGGAACCAGAAGAAAAACCATCACTTATTGAAAGGATATGAGGCTTAGACCTAGAAGCAGTGGGGAGCAGGGAAGGCCCAAGGACCTGCGTAGTAGTTGTGGTCAACAGGATGATGGAGACCCTACTTTTTTCTCCCCTTGTTTCAAATTCTCAAGAGTCAGAATCCCATTGGCCTACCTTCTGTCACATGCCCACACTTGGTCGGTGGAGAGGCGTGGCTGGTAGTCCCAATCAGTCTGTCTGAGGTAGGAGACAAGCTAGTCCCTGAAAGAAAAACCAGGTGCAGTTCCCAAAGGAAGAGGGAAGGATCTTGAATAGTCTAAATGTGCTGCTCAAAGGTAATCCACAGAGCAGCAGCAGCACCGGAGAGCTTGTTAGAAATGCAAATTCTGTGACAGAATCTCACACCTACTGAATCAGAACGTCTGGAGGTGGACCCCAGGAAGCAATCTTGCAGCAATTTCTCAAGCATGCTAAAGTTTGAGAAGCACTGGTCTTAAGTAGTCAGATGTTAATCCAAGCTCCACAATGTATGACTAGGACAAATAGGTTGAAAGTGAAAAGAATAGATTTTAGACATAAATAAGGAAAAAATGTCTGTGTCAACAAATGCAGTCACAGACAGCCCAGGAAACTTGGAAGCACCCTACTGGAGGAAGAATTCAAGTGGGAACGCTTAGAATGTCATGGAGGAAATTCAACATCAAATGGCCTTTAAAGTCCCTTCTAACCCTGAGGGTTTTGATCATGATTTACTTTAAATGTCTACTGGTCTCTGATTATACAATATAATCCTTCTAGAGAAACTACAATTTCTCTTTGAATTGTGCCTGAAGAGAGAAACTGTTCGCCCTTAAGAGAACACAGAAGAGCTCAGAGTCCCACATCCCAGTGGCAGAAGGGGACTTTTCTGTCCTGGTGTTTGCCACAGTTAGACTTCCCAAGAAGAGGTTGGGCCTTGGCTGTGCAGGCTAAGAAGAAACCTGGACTCCAGAGACAAGGCATATCCGCTGCTAGTCCTAGTAAAAGATCTCTTTTATGGTCTGTCATCCAGTGATTTACCTCATCAAATTCACAAAAGTTTGCCCAAATTATGAGCTGGATCATAGAACCCAAAAAGTAAAACAAAACAATAAATATTTGTTGGGCAGATAAACAAAGAAAAACCAAAACAGAAAAAAAACCTTACAATCACACGCAGACATACAATCACACTGGAACGTCAGGATGAGTTCTTTGGGAATTGGATTAGCATTTCTCCTAATCAAAAATGACTCTGGAGAATTCAGAAAGGAAATGGGCATTTCTCCTTGCTGTCTCTATGCTTGGCTGTGAGGATGACTTGTAGAATATTTTCCAACCGCTCAGTTGGAAAATCCTCTTTCACAGAAACATGTTTCTTCAAAATAGACTCTAGGTTATTTGATGAGAGTGATCTTTGATAAAAAGCAAAACCAATCCTGATGTTTCCCATTCTCTTGAAATAACTGGCACTGCTTCCAAGCACCGAAATGAATGCTTTCCCCTTGCTTCTACTTAGATCCAACGATACAGAAAAGCAATAAAATGCTGCTGACAAAATAGCTGGACAACTCGCAGTTCCTATGGAAGGGCAATTTTCACTCATAAAGTAGTTTTATTTTCATTTGACCCATAAGTGTACACACTGACTGTGAGGAGGTGACTGTGAATCTCCCAAGTTTGTTCATAAATGTTCTGAATGAAGAAGTGCCAAGAGCGAGTGACAGGAAGTGAAAGGCCTTTGCCGAAGCCTGTCTGCTTCAGCCTTTTTATTCTTGACAGACACATTATTCTATAAACACCTAAGTGCTAGCTTTATTTCTCCCCTGCCAAAAACAAGTCCTGATTCTTGGCAAGTTTGAAATCTGTGTGGTAAGCATATAATCATTCAATGTTATAAGGCACAGGCCTTAAAAACTATGGTAAAATGTTTAAATTAAAACAAAAACCTTAATAATATAAAGAAAAATAATTTGATGGAGATAAATCATTTCAATTGATGTGGTTTGTTTTTTCTGAGAGAGATTAATCTTCATGATTTTTTTCCTTTGACTATTTTATTATTGTTTAGCTTTCTTTCCCATAAAAAGAGATGGCTACATTAGTTTTTAGGTGGCAACAAAGGATTTTATATATTCACTGACTAGGAAAGTAAACAAGCCAGTTAATTCAGCCAATGCAGTATCAACTGATGCAGGCTGTTCTCCTCACTGATTCCAGAGCTACATCTCTAAACACTGGTTGAACTAGGTCACTCCCAATGTCACTGTCCATCAAGTCCATGAGAAAATTCAAACACTGCAAAGCAGCATCCAAGAGCTTGCTTTACCATCTGGCACCATCTGACTTTCTCACTTCATCCTTTGCCTGTCCCTTCTCCCCATGCACAGTTGACACTCTAGTCACATTAAACCATTCTCAGTTCTCCAAACATGTTCATCATCTCTATATCATCCTGTCATGGTTCACACTGCTCACTCTACCAGGAGTACACTTCTCCCTTAGAACTTGTTCAGATCTTATCTTTAGAGTGAAGCCTGATTAAGCTTCTTTCCTGGTTCTCATAAGTGAATACCACAATTACAGAGGTTTCTCCACAAATCTATCTCCCTCACCAAACTCTGAGCTCTAAGGACAGAGCCAATCCTTATTCTTCTTGCTCCTCTTTGTAATCTCAATATCACCTGCCACAAAGAAGCTTCAATAAATGTGTGTTGAATGAACGGCTTATTGAATGAACCAGGTATGAGTGCATTGCTAGAGGCCCAAAGAATACAGAAATACAGCAGACTAGTCTAGGAACTTGGCTATGAACCAGTAAATTTCTCTTAATGCAACAGAAATACTTAGAAATCAACCTACCAATAAGTATTTCTTATAATGACAATAGTATTAATGGCAAATGCCTACAAATTGTTCAAATAATAAATATCCATTGCTATGAGAATCATGGAAGAATTAAATAACATGATCCCTATCCTTCAAGTCTCTTCAGAACATTACCTTACATACTCTCTGAAAATATATCTTTCAAAATTGTAGTAAATGTCCACTTCCTGTCCATATGTTTTCCCTGGCAAATTATTAAAACTCATGTCTTCCTAGGACCCTGCAGAAGGCAACAGAAAGTAGACCAGAGTCTGAAACAAAGAGCTTGTACCTGTCAACTTCCTATTTTGACAGAAGTGAATGTTTCACCTCAGACCTGAAGGATGAAATGAAGTTAGAGGAGGAGCTAGGGCAGAAGCATTCTAAGGAGAGGGAATAACAGAATGAAGATCTGAAAGTTAGAAAAGAGCTTGGTGTGCTTGAGGCCCAGAAGGAAGGTGGTGTGAATGGAATAGAATAAAAAGTGACCAATGGCTTGAGATAATTAATGTCAGATACCAAATCATAGATCCAGGAAGCTCAGAGAACACTAAGCAGGATGAATATCAAGAAAGCTACACCTACACATATCATATTCAAACTTCAGAAAATGAAAGATTAAAAAAACCTTGAAAGAAGCCAGAGGATTAAAACACCTTACCTATAGAGGAACAGCTAAGAATTACATCCAACTTCTCTTCAGAAACTATGCAAGCAAGAAGAGAGTGGAGTGAAATATTTAAGATGCTGAGAGAAAAAACCTACCAATCTAGACTTCCGTATCCAGAGAAATTATCCTTCAAAAGTTAATGAGAAATAAAGATTTTCTTTGAAAAAAATTTTGTTACAGCAGCCCAAACTGACTAAGACAAGGGGTTAATGTCCAGATATATAAAGAACTACCAATCAACCAATCAACAATGACAACATCAACAAAAAACCCAATTAAAAAATGGACAAAAGATTTGAACAGATTTGTCTCATTAAGAAATATACAAATGGTCAAAAAGCACATGAAATGATGCTCAACATCACTGATCATTAGGGAAATGCAAATTAAAACCTCAGCGAGATACTGTCTCATGCCCATTAGGATGACTACTATTGGAGAAAATAACAGACAATAACAAGTGTTGGTGAGGATATGGAGAAATTGGAACCCTTGTGCACTGTTGTTGGTACACAAAAAATGGTACAGCCTCAATGGAAAAGAGTTTGGCACTTCCTCAAAAAATTAAACACAGAAATACCAAATGATCCTACAATTCCACTTTTTTGTATATGCCCAAAATAATTGAAGTCAAGAATTAGGAGAGATATTTGTACACCCATATTCACAACTGTCAAAAAGTGGAAGCAACCTAAGTGTCCATCGACAGATAATTAAATAAGAAAATGTAGTATGTACATACAATGGAATACTATTCAGCCTTAAAAACGGGAGAAATTCTGATACATACTACATGGATGAAACTTGAAGACATTATGTACATGAATGAAACTTGAAAACATTATGCTAAGTAAAACAACCCAGGCACAAAATGAAAAATGAATGATTCCACTTATAGGAAGTGCCCAGAATAGTCAATCTCACAGAGATGGTAAGTAGAATGGTGGTTGCCTAGGGCTGGGGGGAGGTGAACAGGGAATAATTATTTAATAGGTACATAGTTTCTATTTTGCAAGATGAAAAGAGTTCTGTGGATAGTGGTAATGGTAGCACAACAATGTAAATCTACAAAATACCACTAAAAAATACACTTAAAAATGGTTAAATTGGTAAACTTTATATGATGTATATTTTACCACAAGATACTAAAAAGTAAATGTATAAAGATAAAATTTTATACATAGAACGACAAAGTATGTAGAATAAAAAAATTAAAATCTCAGGAAAAAGTACACAAAATATTAACAGCCAAACTTTTTGAGGAGTAGAGCTATGGTTACTTTGTTAAAATTCCATTTTTGTACTTTCTAAATGGTTTATAATAAATGTGTGTTACTTTTATAGTAAAATAAACTAAAATAAAAATTAACTAAGGGAATATACACTTAGTAGAAACATATATTTAGTATAAGGTAGAAACCAAGGAATCAGTAATGCTCACAGAGAGCTAAAGGTCCGTGAGGAAAGCCATGTGGACATTGACTTGAAATGAATGAGGTAACCAAAAATCAGTCTATGTGTTTGAGCTATGTACACATAAGCAGAAACTGCATTCTAGTTTTAACAAGAATACCAGACCTATTAAAATCAGGGGCAGTGGGAATAAATGAAGGTCACCAATGTCACTTGGGTTGTTGTAGATAAGAAAACTCAAGAGGGACTGCACAAAAAGGGAGACATATTTTTTCTTTCTTTTTTTCTTAACAAAGGTCTGTACATTTTCCATCAAGATGTTTCCAGAAGTCATTAAAGTCGGTAGAAGTAGAACAATAAATAGTGGCCTGGGACTTCCAGCAGTAAGTCAGCAAAGTCATTATTTATTATGAAATACAAGGGAATCAATGTGAGAAAAATGATGCAATAAAGAAAAAGAGACAGAGCTGACCAATAGGAAGGTGAGTTATGGGACTCAGACTCGGAGACAATCTTCTCAAGGTATGTAAGGACTATACCATTTGAAATGGGGCCAGGAAAACAAATCAAATTACTTTTTTAATATTTTGGAAGCTATTTTCCAACAGCTTGAGTAATAACAAATTCAATCTTTCTCTATTTATAAATTCAAATTCTTGTACCAGGCAGGAGAACTGGCTGGCTGACTCTCCCTTGGACAACAGTTTATCCCCAGACACCCTAGCTTGGAGCATGGCTCTGGCAATCTATTAAGGAATGTTCCTTTTTGAGGGGAGAGAAGGGGCAAGGAAGCAGTTCCATGTCTCTAACGTTCTGTCCTTCGTATCTATCACAATTTTAAATATGCTCAACCTTTGACCCAGCAATTCTACTTCTAGGAAGACAGCCTGAAGAAATTCGAGTACAAGTATTCCAGAGTAAGTGGACAAGTGATGTTCGTGGTAGTATTTTTAGTAAAGGCAAAATTTAGAAGTCAAGCTGAATGTCCATCAATTTGAGAATGGTTAAATAAATCATGAAATGTTCCAACCAGGAATACTATGCAGTCGTCAAACACAACCAATTATATTTGTATATTCTGACATGAAAGGATGCCCATGGCATGTTGTTGAATTTAAAAAAAATCTAGATTTTTAATAATATATACAATGTAACCTCATGTGTTTAAAAATAGTATATGTGTATGTGTGTGTCTGAAAGAGAGAGAGTGTATGTGTGACCATGCCTACTATGTGTGTATATATGTACATGTGTACATATATATTTGAGTGTATAGAAAGAGATAATAAAAATAATAGCTGACAGTCTTAGGAATAACAAATTATTAGCAATAACACTCAAGGGAGTTAGTGTGGGTAAAAAAGGATGGGGAAAGACTATTTTTAATTTGTAACCTTACACTGATGAAAACTTTTTCCAATTCTGAATATTAATAAGTTAAAAATGTTTAAACTTATTTTAAATTTGGCTCTTCTAAAATTTTCTGACAATGATCAGAAATAAAGCTTAGAAGCCAAGCCTATTACAAAATCAAGAAGCCACCAAAAACCATGTTATTCTAAAATATGCAATGTAAGAGAACATTTCAGTCTCTTTTCTCATCAAGAAAAAAGTCTTCTGGATAACTAGAGTTACTGTTTTTATCAAGAGTCCCAAGACCTTTTAAAAGATGCAGAAACTTCACCCAAAAAGTGAGCATAAATTAAATAGCATTTGCATGTTTCTGTAGCATTCATCCTATAAAGCTGGTCCAGGTCTGAGCTGGCTCACTATTCCTCTGAAAGAAAAACAAAATATTACCCACATTTTCTTCATGTGGACAATAGCCACCATAAGCCTGTATGACCTGTGAAAAATGCTAGCGTTCTAGTCCCTGCCTTTGACTAGATTTATATCTTCCTTAGTGCAAAATCTCTATTCCATGTGTGTGTTTACTGAGTTCAGTATTTTATCCAGCCTTCCTACATCTGCATAGGCTATTGTCACCCAATATTTCACATTCTTATATGAATATTTTGAATCTTTTTGGAAAAATTGGAATCACTACTGAGGCTGGAACAGTGGCATAATGGATCAGACCCATTTCCCTTCTAGGCCACGGTGCTTGCAGGCAGCATTTCACGCAGTCCTCCCCTACACCAATGCCCCTCCACCTCCTCCCAGGCACTGGCCTCACAGGAGACGAGCACCAAGGATCTAGGCAGACCTGCAGTTTGGGGAAGACACAGGATGAGATTATGGCAATAAAAGCAAGACTTGGCTACTTCTCAAGTACTATTCAAGTCCGCCCAATGCCATAGCATCTCACAGAAGAGATGCATGCCTGTACCCTTCGATAACGGCACATTAACACAAAGAAACCTGAAGGAGCATGAGCGCTCACTGTAGCACTCTCATTGCCGGAAATGCTAGTGAGAAAGAGAAGAGGGGATACTTTTCAGCTTCTCTGAGACAAAAATTGAGCTGACTGTCTTTTCTTTACCTAACAAAGCACATTTATTTTTGCTCTTCATCTCCCTGTTAACATAGCCTTCATATTCAGATCAAGTGTGAGATCTCCAGCCAAGCTTTCCCTAAACTAAGTCAGCGTCCCTATTATAGGCTCTCAGAATGCTTTGTTTCTCCATCATTCCTTGTTTGTATGAATATTTTTTTATGATTATGTCTGCCTCCTCACTAACCTCTAAGTTCCACGAAGGCTTAGTGGTACAAGATGATCAGCCCTCAAATATTTATTGAACAGAGGGGTGGAAAATTAATGAATGGATAAACAGATCATGTCAATTCATCAGTGACTGCTAGCCTCCCTCATACTCAACCCCATCACGGTTAGGTTTGACTAGCTTGTCAGTACATGACCCAATCATCAATAGCAAACGGAGCAAGGTTGGTTTCATTTATAAAGTGTGGTGTATAAGTCATTACCCTTTATGCAAGAAAGAAGACTTAAGGTTTTACTCCTACCTTAGCTTCTCTAGTTCATCAAACATTCAGAGGCAAGAGTTGGAAATTAAGAGCAAAATCAGGAAACTTACTTGTGGGAGAAAAGACAGGTGGTACAAAAGACTGATCAAAGCAGGAAAGGCCAATGTTGGCGACAGTCTGTTAGTAATCAAGTCCTGGGAAGACTGGTTTGGCTGTGTTTCGGTGCCCAGAAAATCTAAGTCTTCGGACGCCTTGGCACTAGACATGAGCTCCACATAGAGGAGGTGAAATATGGTCCTAGGAAGAGATATCCTTCATTAGTCATGGTCTCTAACAATGCCAGGAAAGCATAAAGACGATAAGGACCAATTTGACTTGCAATAACTTGGGAGATTTTGTTGCCCCTGTAAAGCCAATAGGCAATTCAATGAATCAAACCCATTTTGAGGAAGAGTACTTTAACAAATTATGTATCAGTTTTTAAAAACTTTTCTGGTATCAACACATTACATTCCTTTCCAATTTCAATGACCTTCCCTTTACTGTAACAACCCAGCATCCCACAGCAGAAAGCTATTATTAGCAGAGGGAGGAGTATTCCCCATTCAGATATGTTTGCCTTCTTTTTGAAGGTTCTCATCCTTGTGAAATATTTTCCATTTTTCCTGCACTTACACTACCCATGGGAAGCTTTAGAATTGGAAAAACAAAAACTCCAAAGGAAATGCTTTGCCGGTATGCAAATAAAATTGAAATATATTTTAAAGTGATAAATATATCAGTTAATTCATGTGATATATAAAATAAATCAATAATGCAAAGGAAAATATATTCCTAAATACGAAAAACATCCTCTTTTATTTTTCAATGAAATCAATATGTATTGAACCCCTGCAAATGTGCTAGGCTTTGTATGCTAAACCACAAAATACATCTTTTCAAAAAAGATGGTAAACTCATTAGAAAAATAAGACTTCTATAGATACAGAGGCAAAGGATGCAATCAATTCCCAAAAGAGTGCATAGCCAGAAAAAATAAACATATAGAAAATCTGATCAAGTAGTGATCAGAGATGCAAATTAAAACCATAATTACATAGTTTCCATTATGAAATTAATAAGGATTACAAATGAAAAACATTCTCTTTCTTAATTTTACTATAATAATAACTTTGGGTTTCTCTATTTCAACTATTTTAATTTATCAAAATCCACATATTTTTTAATTTTACTTAGTTCATTAATTATTATTGCTAGTTGTTTCTAATTAATTACTGTGTGACTTTCTAAAAAGTCCTAAATTTACTTAATCTGATTCTGTCTTACTTTCCAAACAATCTTTTTGCAGTGTTGCTTTTATCGTACAGAAGCTGTTTTTTTCCAGAATGCTCCAACACATTCCTACTCTTTCGCCCTCTAGATAAATGTCTTTCAGTGGACTTTAGAGTTAACAATAGTGAGCATTTCTCAAGCTACAGCCAAAGAAACTCCCTTAGGTAAGTAACTCAGAAACTCCTCTTACCTTGAATTATCTCCATTATAGATAAAGTTAAGTAATTTAACATAACCATTACAAATTAAAGCATATTCATATTCAAATAAGCATAGCCCTAAGAATATTCTTGGGCACTGTTTCTAGATCTAGAAATAAAGTAGCAGGGGCAACATTTTCATTAATGCAGCGGAATTGCACTTAAAGGAACGGGAGTGCCAGACGCTGGGTGGGAGGCTGGAGGGGAGATCAGATCAGTCTGCATCTGTCTTTCAGGCTTTGAGCAGCTTGATATGGAGGAACACGCGCTGACTCCAGATAAATCTGTTTTGTTTTGTTTTAAGTTTCGGAAGTTCCTGATTTGGCAAAATAGATCATGTCACATTTTTTTCATATTCTTTCCTAAGTTCTTTCTCTTTATCTAGAGCAGTAATTCTCCTTGTGCATGTGGGAGGGATGCTCCTAAGGGTAGTGGGGTATGCTAGAATGATGGGATGGGGAGAATGTGTAGCTTGAAAGCGCATATGATCCACCTTCTTGAGTAGGAAAGATACGAGCAAAACTGCAGAGAATGACTCATAACTTGAGGAGTATTTCGTCTAAGGAGCAGCCTGTGTGCAGAAAAGCAAAAAAAAGTTGAGGAACACTGCTCTTGATGGTCAAGACTGCCTAATCGAGATGTTGATATAGGAAGATATTGGAAACATGCCGTCCTCAAGCAAGGACTCCTCCTTTTCCTGAGTTGTCAAGCCCATGGAATCATCCAGCCAGTTGACTCTGTACACGGTTGTAAAGTATGACTTTTGTACAATCTCATCTCTTCTAATGGGAGTTAAGTTATTTCAGCCCATCACAGTCCTTGTCTCTTCCTGCTCCAGTTTCTGGAGCCCCAGTGCTCCTTTGTTACACCCCTGAATGCCCAGATTCTTCATCACATCCCAGATACAGCCTGTCTTTTTCAAGGCAGCACCACCCATGTTGAATCAATCTTCCTCCTCCATCACTGAGATGCTTACCCTTCCCAATGACTCTCATTCCTTAGTGCCTCGTGAGATGATAAATAACAGTAAAATTAAATGATTGATTATGGCTTACGGTTTTATATCTGCACAATAATTATTTTTTTTAAGGAAGATTAGCTCTGAGCAAACTACTGCCAATCCTCCTCTTTTTGCTGAGGAAGACTGGCCCTGAGCTAATATCCGTGCCCATCTTCCACTACATTATACGTGGGACGCCTACCACAGCATGGCTTTTGCCAAGAGGTGCCCTGTCTGCACCTGGGATCTGAAAGGTGAACCCCTGGTTGCCGAGAAGTGGAACGTGTGAACCTAACCACTGCACCACTGGGCCGGCCCCTAATAATTTTGTTTAGACCTACATATTCTGTGTAAAATTGAGCTGAAGATAGAATGACCTTCTAAGATAAAATTGATTTGAAATATGACAACATATCATATCATAATATGATAATAGTTAACAAAGATGTGTACCTAGGTAAGTGAGTTCTTGGGCAGATGTATGTTGACATAGAATATAAAACTGTAAGATGAAGTGATTGTAATAATATTTAGGGGAACAAAAAAGATAAAGGATACAGGAAAAAGATATAAAGACGTTTCCTAAGCAAGAGAAGCAGAGATGATCATCTGCTGCAGAGATAAACCAGATGTTCCATAGCCCAAAATGAGGTCCAAACTGATTTTCAGAATATTTATACCAACGTTCATCCCACATAGCCATTTGTGGCAGCATCTATTCACCTAATAGTTCACAAAGCAATGTAGTATAATGGTTATCATATCAAACCCTCTGGCTTCTCTCTTACCAGCTATATGTCCTTGGGCAATTCTTCATCATCATTCTGCCATAGTTCCCTCATCTGTAAAATTTCAGTTGACAAGAACATCTACCACAAATGTTTTTCATGACTAAGTGCATCAGTAAAGGTAAAGAAGTACAGTATCTTGCATGTAGCAAGCACTCAATAACTGTTAGTCATCGTTACTGCCAACACTGAAAATTATCTTTAATTTTTATATCTTTATATCTCTTTAATTTTTCCCAATTCAATTATATTGTTATCTTAATTTGCACTTATTTATCTTACAAGCATAATTGAACTTTTTCACATGTATTTGCCATTTATTATTTTTATATTGGAAATTATTCATATCCCTTGTCAATTTTCCCCATTTGCCTTTTTTAATACTAATTTGTAGATATTTTCCCAAATTTGGTGTCTGGCTTTTAAGATTCTTTAAATTATTTTTTTAAAGTATAGTGTCATAAAAAAGTATTCAAACAATACATTTTTCAGACAGGAAAACTATTGAAAGTCTACCTCCAGGCACCAAGATCTTAGATTCATTTTAAATATGAAGAAACTGAAGGCCAAGGTCTTATAGCTATAAAATAAAATCTGAAGAAATATATATACACACCTCATAGAGTTTTTGTCTATAAACAAGGGTTTGGAAGTATTTCGCAATCATGGGTAGTTGTAGAAATATATAACATTGCATTGCCCTTTCATACGGTGCTCAATACAGCTGGATCTTCTTCAACAAGACTCTTCTCCGTATGAACTGCACCAAGGCTATCTATTTCAAAGCAAAGATACATTATCCAAAGTGCCTGGAACACAGACAGATCAGAACAGGAGTTATAGCCTCCTTCTGGTAGTTTACAGAGCAAGAGCACCCAGAAATTTGTATGCTCTATAAATAACAGAGCAAAGGCAACTCTGTTTGTTTCATAAGAACTGTTTCATTCTTTATTTTTTTAATTAAAAAAGAAAGGCAGAACCTCAATTTAAACAATGCTAGATAGGACTTTATCTTAAATCAATAAATATCAATTAAGCTAATGTGCCCATCAAGCTAAGTTGCAGATAAGGTTTTGAAGCTTCTAGTTAATTGTCCATAAAAGCTCTGTCATTACTTTTACTGTTTCTCAATTAAATGTAAAGTGTTTTGACATGGCACACACAAAACAGCAAGGGCCAGACAGAATCAATTATCTCCAACCTCTAGTATCCATGAGTCAGCATAAAGATACTTAGATGTTCTCAATACTTCTGTTTTTTCTTCAATTATTTTATTGAGATCATAATGGTTTATAACATTGTGTAATTTCAGATATACATTTTTCTTTATTTATTTTTGTATAGACTGCATCTTGCTCACCACCAACGGTCTGGTGTTTATCTGTTACTATCTACATGTGTCCCTTTACCCCTTTTGCCCACCCTGCAGCCCACTTCCCCTCTGGTAACCACTAATCTGCTTTCTTTATCCATGTGTTTGTTTATCTTCCATATATGAGTGAAATCATGTCTTTTTCTGTCTGGCTTGTTTCACTTAATGTGATACTCTCAAGGTCCATCCATGCTGTTGCAAATGGGATGATTTTGTCTTTTTTATGGCTGAGCAGTATTCCATTTATATATATATACCACATCTTCTTTGTCCACTTATCTGTAGAAGGACACTAGGGTTGCTTCCACTTCTTGGCCATTGTGAATAATGCTGCAATGAACATAGGAGTGCATAAATTTCTTGTTGATTTCAAGTTCTTTGGATAAATACCCAGTAGATGGATAGCTGGATTGTGTGGTATTTCCATTCTTAATTTTTTGAGAAATCTCCATACTGTTTTCCATAGTGGCTACACCAGTTTGCATTCCCACCAGCAGTGTATGAATGTTCCCTTTTCTCCACATCCTCTCCAACATTTGTTATTTTTTGTCTTGGTAATTATAGCCTTTCTGACAGGAGTAGTTTTGATTTGCATTTCCCTAATAATTAGTGATACTGAACATCTTTTCATGTGTCTCTTGGCCACCTGTATATCTTCTTTGGAAAAATATCTGTTCATATCCTCTGCCCATTTTTTGATTGGGTTTTTTTGTGTGTGTTGTTGAGTTACACGAGTTCTTTATATATTTTGGAAATTAACCCCTTGTTGGATATATAATTTTCAAATATTTTCTTCCATTTTGTGGGTTGTCTTTTTGTTTTGTTCATGCAGAAGCTTTTTAGTCTCATGTAGTCACATTTGTTAATTTTTTTATTTTGTTTCCCTTGCCTTTATAACTTCATTCAATAACAGTCATTGCTGTTGAGTCAAATGGTTAATAATTGCCAACTTCATGCTGAGCCTTGAAACACACAATAAATACAGTAGTTCTTATCTCTACCAATCATGGAATTTAGGGACCAGTAGGAGAGACCAGCCATAACAATGCAGTAAGAGAAGTTAGGAGGAGTTCCTAAGCAGCTTCCTGGAGAAGTGACCTCCCAACTGAGATCTTAAGAGTATGAAGAAGCTAAGTGAGTAAAAGGAGAAATAAATTCCAAGTACAGGGAAATGTAATTGCAAAGGTGAGAAAAAGAAATACTACAAAGCTTTGTCAATTATATCTCAGTAAAACTGGGAGAAAAAAATGTATAACGCACATTCCTTGCCCTTGAGGAATTTTTAGTCCCACTGCCAAGACAGACGAGCTATCAGTTTACATTGACTGGTAAATTGCTCAAAAATGATGAGCTATGTAAAACTCTCCAAGAAAACCAAGGTTGTTTTTTTTTGCAGATGGTATATATTCCAATAATTTTTTAAAAACATTTAATAATAATTGCTTTTTGGTGTAGTTAAGCCATAAACTTTGGAATCAGACCACCCAAATTAAAATTCTTGCTTCACACAGTCGAGGTCTAACACACTATGAAAATTCCTTCTTGCTCCCCTTACCACCTTCCACACGTGTATAATGAGGGTCTTGATGGGCATCACCGAGGGAGGTACTGGAATAACACACTGAACAAGATGTGCTTCCAAGGCTTCAAGGATCTCACAGTTTTATAGTAAAGACTGATAATAAATCTGGGCAATTTTGATTTCTTTAGCTACTCACTAATCATGAGGCAAAGTGGATGGCGCTAAGGTGAATGAAAAAAAATAAAAATAACATAAAGCTTTAGAGGGACCAAAAGGGCTGTAGCATTGATGGGTGACAACAGATAAGTAAAGAATTATCTCAAAGGGTTCAGGACAGAGATCTGAGCTTTAGATGCTCGCAGAAGCTGCAAGAACAGATTGAGATTTACCAAAGAAAATGTATATGGTAAGAAGAGACAAGGGTCTATGTCAGTATTCACGGAGAGCAGATTTTAAGTAATGGGTAAAGGAAAAGAGTCCCACAGAGAAGGCTGAGAAGGAAGAAAGAGAGAAAGAAGAGAAAAATTAAAAGACTATAGGGTTACAAAATCAAGAAAATATAGGAAGTTGTTTAATGAGTACAGAGTCTCTGTTTGGTGTGATGAAGAGTTTTGGAATAAGATAGTGGTGATGGTTGAACAAGACTGTGAATGTAATTATTGTCATGTAATTGTACACTTAAAGACGGTTAAAATGGCAAATTTTATGTTATATATATTTTACTACAATAAAAAAATAGCAACAAAAAAAAACAAGGAAAATAGTGTTGCAAGAAGGAGAGTGTAGCAAGTGTTATTTGTTCTTAAAAGTTCTATTAAGATAAGGAATAAAAAGTATACTCTTGAATTCACTAATGAGGATGACGTTAGCAGTGTTGGTAGGTGCTTCAGAGAAGAGGGAAGGGAAGGAGTCAGGATGCAGCGGGTAGGGGAGTAAAGAGAGAAGTGAGGTCAGCCAACACAGACAAACCTTTAAAGAGCTTTGCCCGGAAAGAGGAGAAAGGAGGTAGGGTCCAGCTCGAGGGGACCCTGCAGTTGAAAGATTTCTATTTCCTTTTCAAGATGGAAGTAGTGGAGCCTGATCTTTACTATGGTATATTCTTAGATAAAACCTCTCTGAGTAGGTTTGAGCAGAAAAGGTGGAGACAAGTTCCTTAGCGAGAAAACTATCAATTCCAAAATCACGAAGAAGTTAAGAGTTAGTCTAGTTTATCACTTGCCTTTATTCCAGATAAATGGTTGTCTCATCCATTCTTACAGGATCTCCAAGTAAGATTCATTAGCTTCTCTATTAGTCTGGTCCACGGTTTAATCATCCATAAAGACAAGAAGACCTCCTTTATCAAACAGAACTCTCCAGGTGCAATTTCTTTCCATTTTCTCTTGCTCTGGTCTGCACAGTGGGATATTAAGGGCATTTACTAAGTGACACCTCAGTCATTGATTCTTCAGATTAAATAAACTTAGCTTTTCAGCTCTTACTCCCAGAATCTACCTCTAACCTATTTGTTAACTCTATTTCCAGGCTGCCTCCAATTTCTCAACATTGCTCTTGTTGATCAATATCTATCTTTTTATTTTTGCTTTCCTTCCTCTTTTCTTTGAAACATCTGTCAAACTCAGTGTTTGATTCTGTTTCAATCAATCTTTAAAGAGTTGCTGAGGGAAGCTTCCTAACCGGTTCCTTGCCTGTGTAACCTCTTCTTGGGGAAAATTTAAAACTTGGTTCTCATTGAATTTCTTTCCTTGGCAAATCCTTCAGTCGATGTCTCTTTCTCATGCTCCAGCCTCACAGCCCATTATGAATCCATCAATTTATGCAAGAAATATTTACTGAGACCATCCACTGTGCCAGGAACCATGACAGGCACTGGTTTTACAAGAAAGAGGAAAATAGACACGGATCTTGCACTACAGTCTAGCGAAGGAGTTAAACATTAACCAAATAATCACACAAATACATGTAAAATTGTAACTTTGGTAAGTGGGATGAAATAGAGTTGAGGTGGTATGAGAACTGAAAATAAGTGAACTCAACTTAGTTATTGAAGTTAATAATCATTTCCCAGAGGAGGGGATAATTGAGCTGAGACTCAAAGGAGGAGCGGAAAGTAACTGGGCTAAAGAATGCATGAAAGAGAGAAAAGGGTTGTCAGGGAGAGGAATCAGCATGTGAAAATGCTCTATGGCAGGACAGCTTGAGGCACAAATGGAGTTGAGAGAGGCCAGTAGGTGCGAAAAAGGAGACTGGGGAAGAGTACTGGGTGAAATTAGGCTGGAGGTGCAGGAGACTCTTGTTAAGGATTTTGTTCTTTGAAATGAGCACTCTGGTTGCAATGTTTAGTGGCGATTGGAGGGTGACTGAAACATCATTGAACACTAGTCAGGGGCAATTGCAGTGGCCTAGGACTGAGAAAACATTATTTCAGACCAAGATGGATTCAAGAGGTAAAATTTTAGGAGGTAAAATTGACAAGACTGGATGATGGATTCGATATGGGGGGCAGGGGGTACAGGATGATTCCTGAGTCTCCAGCTTGAGCAGCTGGATAGAGGATGCTGCTGTTCACAGAGATAAGGGACACTGGGAGAGTTTGGTGAGGATGGTTGGGATTGGTGGGGGCTGAGTTTTGAGTTGAGCTTGAGGTGTCTTGGCAGCAAACTAGGAGATGTTAGTGAGTAAATGGAGAAGAGAGGTCTGATGTGCATTCCTCTGGAGGCAGGCAACGGCATTTTAGGTCATACATAAATTTTATTTTAATAGGTATATGTTTAATTTAATGTGTTACAAACAAATGATTTCAGAACTGTTTCGTAGAATTTTGTGAGTCCATTTAAAATCATTTTTTTAATTAAGTAAAAGTAATAGTAGAGGAGATATAGGGATCGGGGGAAATCTTGCATGGTACATAAATGTCACACAAATAAAGTTTGGGGAACTCTGACCTAGGAGAAACTCATCCCTCTATTTAATTAGCAATTTAGAGCAACAACAATAATTCATCTGACTGAAAGTTTAGACATGTTTCCAAACTATGTGTGCAGACACTCAGCGATAATGAGAGAAGGGCTCTCAGGACATTCGAAGAGAAAGAAAGGCTTATATATCCTCCACACATTTCCAAAACCTTTCTTTTTTGAAGGAATCTCCCCAAAGGTACTCCAACATCTACAGCTCCAAATTTAAAGAGAATTGTTTTTGTCTTATGAAAATAGCTGTGTCGTTCAGCGGCAATTCAGTCAAAGGAAGATAAAGAGGACTGCCCTTCCTTGACCTTGCAAAATGACTTCCTTTCAGAAGATGGGACAGAGAGGTTAATGTTGTGTGTTGAGTGGTATGTGTTCAAGTCCTATTCCTGTAGCTGAATGGAGACCTGTGTACATGTGCTTCAAAAAGGTAGGGTGATCCAGGCAACAAAAGCAAAAACAGACAAATTGGACTACATCCAATTTAAAAACTTCTATCTCCCTAGACTAAATATAAACTCAATGAAAGCAGATACAGTAACTTATATAGGTTGGAGGAAAATATTTGGAAAGTATGTTAATGTGCTCTCTGCTGCTCTTCCTTACATTGCAAACTCCTGTCCATTAATTCTAAGGCACATCATACTTGAGGGATCATTAGAATTGATATAGCAGAAATGCAATGAAAGGAATGTTCAGATTTTTCTCTCTAAAATAAGTTTCTGAGGCCAGTGTGACATAATAATTTTAAAAAACAGGATTTGTTCCACATGAAAAGTGTTTTCTAATTTTCAGAAGTATCCTTTTACATACAAAGAATAAAGCTCAGAGATCTAACATGTTGTTTTACCACAAGCCATAGATAGAATTCAGGATATGATACAAAGGAGGCTCCCAGTTGACCATGGAAGAAATAGAGAGCACTGTTTGTTGGAGGAAGGAGCCAATTTGGAAGGGACAAATCTAGGGTAAAATGACCCCTGAGACCCTCAGCCATGGAGAGTGGATCAAGAAGATAGAAATCTCTGATAGTTTGAGAGGGAAGCCAAAATCGGAAGGAGTCTGAACTCCAATTACCATTGGGAACCACAGGAAGGCAACACAGAAAAACAGAAAGGAAAATGATGATTCCAGGTCTCCCCTGGCTTCCACACTATTTAGAAGGAACTTAGAATTTCCATTAATACTCCAAAAGGAATGGGTAGAGGAGGACGAGGAAGATGTCTGAGAGTAGAGACAGAGAGCTTGCTAAGATAAGGGTTGAAATGCCCACATAGCAAAAGGTGAAGGAGTCATAATGTTGAGAAGTCATGATTCGAAGGAGTCATAATTAGACCTCAGAGGTCAAACATCCCTAGTGAGAGGTGAGGCAACGCCCAATCAGTAACAGGAGATCCATGAGCTCCTAAGCCATAATCATTACACCTGTTCTGTGTCAAGATCAAATACCACACTTTATATCCATAGTAGATGAAGTTTAGATGACAGAAATCAGTTCTCAGAAACCAGGTGAGACATCCGAGGTCAGTAGGAGCCAACACAGAAGAACACTCCTTAGACCAGACTCACTTCCCTGCCACCCCTCACCCCCCAACTCCAGTAGGTTAAATAAATTCCCCCTGTGCCCAGATTCTTCATGGCAAGAAAGGAAAGAGGAAGGGAGAAAAGCTCTGAAAGGCTGACCAGGTACCCCAAAGAGACTGAGTTTATCTACAAGACTGTTTGAACTGAAAGAAATGGTAAGTTTACGCCCCAACTTCCAACCCTGCCAATAGAGAATAGAATGTTTCAGAGCAAGAAGAGATTCAATTTAGAAGTTAAAGAACTTTCTTTTTTGTTTGTTTGCTTGCATCTCTGGGTTGGCCCTGCTACATCCCTTCTTGCTTACTGATATTTGTCAGCAACCAGTCAAAAGCCAGGTATTTAGTAGGTGCCACGTAGATATGTGATGAATGAATGAAAAGAATGCCCTTTTTTCCCTATTCATCAGAACTCACTTCATGCATCATGCCCTCCAAAAAGCCCCTCCGATCCTTTTCAATGCTTCCCTGGCTGGTGTGAGCCTGGCTCCTACGCATAATCTGCAGCATCCTGGGCATACCAGAGCATAGCATGTGTCTCCCTGTCCTGTAGTTGTGTTCCTCACCTCTAGCTGTGAATTTCTTGTCTCATTTGTCTTTGTCTCCCTAGATGTCATAAAAACATATCTTTGTTGAATTAATTCATTAAATTATAAATGAACTTCCTGTGTTTGAAGCAACAGCTTCAGGAGATGAACAAGCACAGCCAAAGGAAAAGGAAAAGGAAGGAAGAACTGAGCAGTGGCCTTGACAGGAGACGGGCCTATTTACTGCATGATCCCACCACACCAGGCTGACCCTAGCCTTATCTTAGGCCTGAGGAGGGACCATTTCAGAGTATCCTGGAGGGCTTCAGCAAGTTCTGGAGCAAGAGAAGCTTGCAGGACCCCACCCTAGATACTCACATTGTACTAGACAGTATGGAACAGGGGCCAAACAAAGGCAGTCCCAGAACTCAGGAAACTAAAGTGCCTAAAAAACTGGATGATGCCTATACACGTGCACATATACAAAGGAGCAAGACGAGCTCACAAAATAATTACCGTTCTCCAGCCACCTCCCACCTGGCAGCCTTCTGAGATCCTTGGCAAGGGTGGAGCAAACAGACACTGCTCTGAAAGGAGAGAAATTATGTCAAAAGGCTGCCTTCTCTTCTACATTTCTTGCATTTCACTCATTATTTTAAAATCCTGACATTTATTATTAATCAGTTTCATCCAGTTTGAGATCCACATGACTAAGCTCTTATTCAAGCCAATTTGAATTAATTTGGCAAGTATTACTTCATCAAGCATGTGCTAAAGAAAATCTAAATATATCAGCCAAGAAGATAAGCAGCCATGGCTCTTTAGCTATAAAGACATGTGTCTAAGATTGGGGTGGGGGGAATCTCAATAAAGTCACATCCAGTTTTCTACTGCTGTTTGAAGACTGATGTATTTTGGATTGTCATTTTTTTCTAAAGACTGACGCTGTCATATTTTTCAAGATGAGCAATTCCCAAAAGCTACTTCTTACATCTTCATAAATGTAATACTTTGTTTTACCCCAACCTGCTTCCTTCCTGAGTTTCCTTCTGCTGCATACATTCTCTGTGATTTCTTGAAAATAACACATATGATTTATATAATTATCATTCAGTGTTCTGGACAACTTGTGTGGTCATGAGTTTTCCTTAAGACTTCCTTAAGTCGCCCTTCCACATTCTTGGTTTGCACCAGATTGTACACAGTCGTGTGGCATTTGCGCTGTGGGGATGGTGAGAGTGTACATATTTGCTATGGAAAGCTCCTCCCACAGATGTCCCCTGAGAATCCACTAAGTAGGAGCTCGTGTTCTCTCAGAAAACCACCTCAGATGCCAGGGAGGCACTGTGAAGTATTTGTCATTGCCTCCCAAGTTCTTCCTGTTCAACTACGAAATTCATGCATGTACAATGCTTTGCATTTGCTGGGGTGTCACAAAAGCTGGAGAACAGAAGGGAAGTTCTGAAACCACATATTCCCTTGGCTCATTCTCTGAGAAGGGAAACACTTTAGACAAAAACAACAGCCTTTCGTGTTTCTCACACTCCTCTGTGCAGACTGATCTTATGAATCTTTGGATTCTCCCTGCTGTTGCTTTGGCTCTCGTCAAACCCAACATTCTCCCTTATGGAGGCATCGTTAATGACTCTTCAGCACTACAAGCATCCCTCCATCGCCTTACATGCTGGTGCTTTTGAAATTCACAAGAAGTTTATCAATCTTATAGTTTTATTCTGCTAGGAGTTTTACAAAATGGAAGGTCAAATCTTTCCCGCAGAACCTTACATACCAGCAATTAATTCTACTCTAAAAATAGCCCCAAACCTTATAATCAATCAGCAGATCTACAGGCACTATGAGAAATACAAAAGGAACATAAAAGATAGTCCCATCTTTCAAGAATTTACATTTTATCTGAAGAGGTAAATAAGAAATAATAGAGAAAGTGTGTCCTTCAGTATGCAGTGATGTGAACTGGAATTATAGTGGGTGAGGAGGCAGTGGAGAGACCTGGGCTTGCGGGGATGTTGGAGCTGAAGGTGCCTTTATAGTGGCAAGTCTTCTATCAGGCCTTCAAGGAGATAAGGAATTTTATTGAGTACAGACAGAGGGGAGAACATCTGAGATTCTGAGAACTGTGAGAACAGAGGCCCAGAAGCAGGGGTGAGCATCATCCTGGGAGCTGGACCAAACACTGTAACGTTTGTTCACATCCAAATGGTCTTCGTCAGCAGACATTTTCCTTTGTTTATGAACTCATGCCTTAGTTTGCAAATTTTTGCCTTTTAGAGAGATTCTAACCTATGGGCTTTAAAGTCAGAAGAACCCTGGGCTCAGATCCCAGCTCCATCACTTATTAGCTGTGTGTCCTTGGTCAACTTAATTTAATCAACATCTCAGTTTTCTTAACAGTTAACTGGAGATAATAATGGCACATTTTTCATAAGGTTATTTTGAAAAATAAATTACATGCATATAAATAACACAGAGCCTGCAACACAGTGAGAGCTCAAAAATGTTTGCTATTTTATTAGTGAATTAACTTTCTCTACTGCTTGCTGCTGACTTTCAGATTAGGAATGCCCCTTGCTTTAGCTCATCCAATCTTACTCCTTCTTGACTGAAAAACACTACCTCTTCTGGGTGTTCTGAGGACACCTTCACTGGTCCTCTGAGCTGAAAATAACTTCTCTCTTCTGAATCTGAATTTTCATAGACTATTTGCTATACCTTTACTATTGTGATTATCAGATTTTGGGGTATTCATGTCAAGGTTTTATCTTTGCCACCTTCTAGCCTATAAGCACATTGACCTCACGATTGAAGAACAAAGTCCTCTTCGCTTTTTCAGCAGCACCTAGTACAGCACCCTCCTGCTTACAGTGGGCAATCTATGTGGGGCCAGCAAACTCTGAGACCTGAATTCAACAGGAAATATTGTTGAGTCAGCAAATGGAGGCAGCCGTGTTCTATTTAAAGCACATACCTGTCTGCAGGACCTAGTCTGCCTATTGAAGTTGCCTTTGGTCATGAAAACATCCAGTGGGACTTTTCCTGTTGTCTCCTCATTGTTTTGGCTAAAGCCCCAAAGCTGAGGACAATGGCTGATAAACACCCGCAATTTCTAAACAGTGGTGTCTTGCATGTCCTTGTTGGACTTGCCAAGGTATGGCCAAACACTCGCAGCAACTGGTGCCCCTTCCCACATACAGGAGAAGACTAGGGATAACTTAAGATGGGGAAAAGATTGTTTTCACAGGTATTCCAAAGAACAGAAGGTGATGCGTTTTTCTCCTCCTTTTACTTGTCCTTCCAAATGAGGTGCTTTGCTGGCTTTGATGTTGCCATGTGGCTAGAGAAGGGTGAGGTTACAGATTTCCTGGGGAAACTTGATACCTGTTCTCTGGATTTGGGGAGGAGGGCACAATGGAGACTGGTGCCTGGCTATTCCCATGAGAAGTCTGCTGGAAAGCCTGGCTGTGCTGCAGCTCAAGGCTGCTAGTGTAGTTCCCATAGACTAAGCAGATCCCATAGAAAGTAACTGAGCTTGAGTCATCTTGAAAGGAGATCACAGGAGGGCCACGTGCTGGGAAGTGTTGTAGAAGCAAGGCTGGAAATAGGGATGTTATTTAAAATACTTACTACTAGTAAGACAGTAGCACCAAATAATGAGGATAGACTCCAACAAACAATAAAATATCCAGTACAAATCCATATTGGCTGAATATCAGTCTGGCCAGAAATATTCCCCAGGGAACAAGAGCTGGGGGGATGGAGGTGGGTTGTAAGAGATCAGTTACTAGGGATAGGCCCGGTGTGGAAGTTGACAGTGGGAAGGAGTCAAAATAGCCAACAAAAGTGCCCACCCGAGACAGCCAGCAGTGGGGCAATGCAGGGAAGACTTGGTATTTTCCCTCTAATCTTCTCTCCCTCTGTCGACTGCCAACCACAAGCAGGAGAAAAAGTGGAATAAGGAGGATAAATGAATACACCATGTGTGCTCTTTCCCTTATGCTGGTTGGGAAAAGCCTGGATAAGGGCTTGCGCCAGAGAGAAGCAAGAAGCTTTTGATCATATGAGGTGAAGTTCTGATGTTCATTTCATATGAGACCATTCAAAAGTGCCCGAAACGCTATGGAAGCCACCCAAGATATTATCTAGGAACAGAGAAGAGAGATGGGCTTAAAGGAAAGAATCAGAGAAAAATTGTTATTTCTTGAGTGCACTCTTCTGTGCCCACCTTTTCAAAAACCTGATTACAAAGCATCAAGACTTTCAGAAGTTGGCATGCTAAAATTCTGCCATAAAAAGATCACCTATTTTTCCTCGCCTTGCTGATACTTCAGCCAGTGAAACAGCACTCTAAGAGTATATCTCTGACATGGGCCATTTAGAGGAGGACAGAGGAGAGGAGTTCATTTCCCAGCACTCTAGAGCCCAGGTTATAAGGTACATGAAGTGGGAAAAATAATTATGCTCTTTACAGTGGCTGAGCTAGAGATGAATATTGACATCAGTCCTTGGACACAATTAATTACCCTCTTTGATATCTAATTTCCTCTGTGTGGAGAGTACTCTTGGTGGGTGCAGAGGCAAAAGTAGGAGGGCAAAACCAAAAGCATCTCAGAATTGTAATAAAATTAATTGGCCTCCCCACATCAGCCATCCCTGATGCTCTGAGGGTAGTTAGAATGGATACCACGTAGGAGAAGAAAATAGGGAAGGAGAAAAATGGCAAGCTATTTCCATTTACCTCAGTAGGTTTGGCATGACCAGGGTCAAAAGAATTAAAAGTTCCAAGTAAATCTGAACCAGAGATGATGTCAACAAAATTACTAATATTAACATTTTTATTTGGAAAAATTAATTTATATTCAAATGGTGACAGTAAGCTCTTCCAGACATTTTCCCTCCCCACAAGAGTGTGACACTATACAATCAGGGACCCAAAGTCAGAAACATTAAATCTCTGTCCTCATAATGGGTCCCCCCTCTTCCCCTGTCTATCTATACACATAAAGGCTAATTCCAAACATCATTAGCTGACAAACGCTAATGAACACTTAATAAAATAAGATACAAATCATATTTACTATGGCTCAAGTAGACCAAAATTTCTAGAACAACCTTTAAAAATATGTATGGAATTTGGCTGGGAAAAGTGAGTTCTCCATAAAAGTGAACCACTTCTAGGGCCACACTTTCCTCGTTCGACATTCCTTATAGACAAATCCTTGTAAACACACTAGGAGAGGTTCCCGTAGACCTAAAGGGGAAATTATTTGATTATTGTAAAACAAGAGAAGTTGTGGTAGGCATTTAATGGCCCACCCATAATAATAACTCCCAAAAATGTCTACATCCTAATTCCTGGGACCTTTGAGCGTGTTGTGTTACATGGTAGGGGAATTAAGGCTACTAATCAACCTGCCTTGAGATGGGGAAAGCCCTTAAAAGTGGAAGACCTTTCCTGGCTGTGGTAAGTTTGAGATGTGAGGATGAAAGAAAGGTCAGAGAGATGCAATGCTGCTGGTTTTGAAGATAGAAGAAGGAACCACAAGGCGAGGAATGTGGGTAGCCTCCAGAAGCTGGAACAGGCAAGGAGACAGATTTTTTCCTTACAGCCCCTAGAAAGAAACGCAGCCTTGATAATACTTTGATTTTAGACCTGGCACCAAGATTTTAGCCTGAGACTTGTCTTGGACTTCTGATCTTTAGAATTCAGAACTATAAGATAATATGATCAATATGTGTTAAGTTGTTATGGCAGCAATAGAATACAGAGGTTAATGGTGCAAGTTACAGCCCATTTCCAGAAAACCCCCGGGTAACACTGGAGATCAGAATATGAACTAAAACTCACATAAATCCAAATCAAATAAATAATATGGGAGGAGAGGAGGGTAATATTCATGTCAATTGATACTACAAAAAGTTGATTTTGTTCAAATTTAGGTCTCTAAGCCAACCAGAAAAAAGAAAATAGCTCAAAAAGGAGGTAAAAATCAAAGAAAGAAAAATATTAATAAAATAAGACTCCAGGATAATGAGTAATTGGTGGTAAGTATAACTTACTGCTTTTTCTCTTGCTTTTCCCCTCCCGTTCTCTAGCTATCTCTGGTTTTCTCTATCTATAGTACATTCTCTCTGTCCTCTCTTAATTAATTAATGTATACTAGGTTTTTAAAATCCATTTTTGTTATATGCTGCATTTATCAGATAGAGTCTTATGTTTCCTATTCTTAATTACTAAAGTGGATGGTTGAACTTTCATTTCTTTCCCTCAGTTTGTTTTTTTCTGGGAGTTGACCTTCCTCACACTCACATGCTACTTCCTCAGTGAAATCAAGACAAAAGGCAGATGGTGTTAACTGGGGTGACCACAGGTTGGTCTTACACAAAACCATTTGAGCATTACCTTATTTGTATTTTCCAGAGACCAGAAGGTGACAAATTGATCCGGTAACTGATTTGCCTGGATAGCTTTCAACTAAATGCTCTCAAAAGGAAGATATTCTGAATGAAACAGAAGACCCCGAAAACTTTCCTTTCCACCACCAACCCCCAGAAGCAGAAAGTCATGAAGGCTCAGTCACTTGCCCATAAACTGTGTTCCTGGGTCTTGGCTACATTGCCATCATTTCAGATGAGCCCCATCAATACCAGATGGACCCCCCCAGATACATGCTCATTAGTCATATGCTTTAAGATGAGCCCAGTTCTCACACCCACCCGATGGTGGCAACGGAAATGATTACTCTGGGCACCCTGACTGTGTGACTGTGAAAGCAACTGTTTGGTGTTAACTGATTTGCATAATGGTGGAGAACTCCCAGTTTGGGGGAAGTCTTTTCCTATTTCTGCAGTTCCACATGCCGTGCTAGTTTCTAAGGGAGCAGGAGCCAGATATTGAAGCCATGTCACCCCCTTGTTTGAGGGCGCAGTGCCTCTCATCACCCTATACCGCCTCAGTCTAGTCACATGAGCCCTTAAAAGCAGAGGGAGCAGTTGCCCTGGAAGTTTCCATGCTATGGGCAATGTATTCAGACCCCAGGACAAGATCTGAGTGCACGCTCAACCCTAAAAGGGGGATGAGAATAATTTGATTGAAAAATGTCCCCATAGCCTCATCTTGAAAGAACGAAGTCTTTTTTCCTTCCTTTTACCCAGCAGGCGAGTAGTGTTTTTTATCTTCCAGGCATAACTCTTGGAAAGAATGGAGCTACTTGTTTCAAAAGCCTGTGCTAATGGGAATAAACAGTTAAAATAAAATTTTTCCCAAATTTAGGGTAAGAGTGACTTTGTGTAGATATGGAGGACTGAAAGGAAAGTGGGTTCTACCAGTGGCAGAGATCAGTGCCCCACCCAATGCTCCAGGAGATACTAGGACTTTCTCATAAAGCTGGGTTGTGGATTCCCCACGACTGAACCTGGAAACACAAGCCTAGCGGGCCATGGTCAAATTTCATAGGACAGAACTAGGGCTGAAACAAAGAGACTTTCAAGCAGAATAACTGCCTGACTTCAAATGAAACACCATTTGGACAATAAGCAGTTCATCAGCAACGATTACAATATGAACCGAGAAGGCCCCCCCAACTTCCTGAACACTGTAGAAAACCTTCCATTTTTATATAATCCCAGAGAATAGAAGGGGACCACCAAGCATACCAAAAATTTCATTTCTTATCAGATAGGCAAACAAAGACTCAGAGTCAAGTATGATTTAACAGAGAAAAGTAAAATAAATATTACATTTCTTGCACACAAATATGGTGGAACAAATTCATACCTCTTTAGAAAATGATCAGGATAAATCCTATCATGATTCAAATCCCAATACAAGCTGCCCTGGTTACTTTTACCAAAACTCTTACACCCACACTGCTCTGTCTATCCCATCTGAACCAATCTGCCTTATATCTCCTCTTTCCCAAAGCTTTTCACTCATGTTGGTGATCAGCAAACAATCCTACATACTCAACTTCTTCTTGAGACAGTTCCTCCACCTTCTCACTTAATTGAAATCTAGTTGTCTCCTGAGAACAAAGCATCACTGGGTAGTCTTCCCAGTACAGGCCATTCTTGTCTCAAGTCTCATGTTGTGGTGGGCAGGTTGTCCTCCCTGTTTCCCATCGTCATGTCCATTCCATTGCACCTCTACCCTCTTACGAACTGCCTATTCTTTGAGGCTATGCCATCTGGCTACCTCACTGACACACTGGGACACACCAATTCTTGACCTCCTTATTTGATTTTACTTCAGCCCCTATTATGGTCACACCATGTCCACCAAAAATTGTAGAACTTTGACATCTTGAAAGCAAACATTTCACTCTCTAGAAGGTCTCATTTCCAGCTAGCGCGCTTGCTTACGTACCATCATTTTAAAATGTTTCATCACCATCATGACTTCTAATCCATTGGTCCTGTAAATTTTTTCTCTATCCAGAGCCTCATCCTCCATTCACTTCCCTCCTTGTTCAGTTTATTTATTTTTTTTAAGATCTTTTTAATTTTTTTCCTTTTTCTCCCCAAAGCCCCCTGGTACATAGTTGTATAATCTTCGTTGTGGGTCCTTCTAGTTGTGGCATGTGGGATGCTGCCTCAGCGTGGTTTGATGAGCAGTGCCATGTCCGCGCCCAGGATTCAAATCAACGAATCACTGGGCCACCTGCAGAGGAGAGCGTGAACTTAACCACTCAGCCACGGGGCAAGCCCCGCCTCCTTGTTCAGTTTAGATGGCATGCTCCATCATTAAAATTGTACCATAATTGGTGTTGGCAAACACCGTCAATTTCCTTGTTCCTTCTCTCCCTCCATCATACCCATCCAGAAGAACCCACTCTGGATGCAAAGCAACAATTCACCTTTTCTGTGCCTGCACCTAAAGCAGCTTAACATTGTCAGAAAAATTCAAATAAACAACCAGGAAAAATGGTTTCACTTTTAACTCATATTCTAACATCACAAATAAAATCTCAACTGCCCAGCAATTCTACACTTTTCTATAGAAAACTTGATCTCTGATTCTCTAAGATTACTCTTTCACATGTTCATCTGTCTCCTCAAATTTCCCACCCCACTCTCAGCCTCAGATGTTGACCTTGCCTCATACTTCACAATGTTTCCTCATTGTTACACCACCAGATCTACAAACCTTTGTCCATGTGCATACATCGCCTACAATTTCCTCTGTTACAGTTAAGGAAATTACCTTTTCTTTTCTAAGGTTATCCCAATGCTTTTGCAGGGGGTCTGGTTACCATCACTGTCCAGCAATGTCAGTCTTTCTCCCTCTACTGATGATTTCCAATAGCACACAAAAATGCTGTAATATTTCTCCTCAAGACAAAAGTGGAGGGGAAGGAACAAGAAGAAGAAGAAAGAAAACTACTCTCTTTTACATACCCTAACAGCCATTGCTCCTTTTTGTGTTCAAAATTCTCAGAATTGCTTGTACACACAGCCTCTGTAGCCTGCTTCCCGTTTATTCCTCAATCGCCTTCGACCTGGCAGCTTATCCCCACTCCCTCATATGTTCTAATTGTTTGTCGATCATGCATAGGAAAGCTGTGGATTTTTGTACATTCATTTTGATCCACTCTCTTAGAAGTACACTTCACATGTCACTAGATTCTCTTTTAATTTTCTAGCAAACACATCTGCAAATATATGTGATTTTTTTCTTTCTAATATTCATTCATATTATATACTTTGTTCTCCTTATTGCATACATTAAGATTTCTAGTACAAAGTAGAATGGCAGCAATGAAAGCAATTAAGGCAGGCACCATTGATTTATTTCTGATTTCAAAGAGAATGCTTTTATTTTCTTTGAGGAAGATTAGCTCTGAGCTAACATCCATTTTCATCTTCCTCTATTTTACATGTGGGACACCTGCCACAGTATGGCTTGATAAGCGGTGCATAGGTCTGCACCCGGGTTCCGAACCAGCAAACCTTGGGCTGCCAAAGCAGAACATGCGAACTTAACCACTACACCACCAGGCTGGCCCCCAAAGAGAATGCTTTTTTGTTGATTTTTAAGTGTTGATTTTGAAATAATTTCAGAGTTTAAAAAGTTGCAAAAATAATAAAGAAATTTATATATGTACTATATATATTTTTATATACATACAGTGAGAAACCTCAACGTGATTCTAAAAGTCATATACAAAGAGGTACACTTAGAGAAGTGTCACCCTCTGCATCTCTTCTACCTCATTCCTATCCCCCATCCGTTCCATTCTGTTCCACCCACCCTTCTCATATATTTTTTTGCACAAATGAGCAGATACATATAAATTTTCTTCTTTCTTCTTTCTTCCATGAAAGATAGCATACTACAGATATTCTTCTGCATTTTATATTTTTCTTTTTTTTGAGGAAGATTAGCCCTGAGGTAACTACTGCCAGTCCTCCTCTTTTTGCTGAGAAAGCCTGGCCCTGAGCTAACATCCGTGCCCATCTTCCTTTAGTTTATATATGGGACGCCTACCACAGCATGGCATGCCAAGTAGTGCCATGTCTGCACCAGGGATCCGAACCGGCGAACCCCGGGCCACCAAGAAGTGGAATGTGCGCACTTAACCGCTGTGCCACTGGGCCGGCCCTGCATTTTATATTTTTCATGTAGCAATATTACCTCCAGAAATCATTCCATACTTTTCTTCACACTGATCCTCCTCAGTAACCCTCGGTTGTGTGGTTGTACCAAAGTTTATTCAAGCACTCTCCTATGCATAGGTGTTTAAGTCATTTCCTGTATTTTGCAATTTTTAAAATGCTGCCATGAATAGACACGGGACTATGTATTTTGAGTTTCCTGTATTTTTATATTTCCAATACAATGCTGAATAGTAGCAGAGGTAACGAGAATTTCCTAAATTCCTCTGTGTTTAAAGTTGTTTACTGATACCCGATGTACTTGAAGGATAGCTTGGCAAGACATAAATTTTTAGTTCACACTTTTTTTGACTTTACTGAAAATGCCGTCTCCACTGCTGCTCATGTGGTTTTTAAGAAATCGATTGCTGATGGGTCTCCTTAGCTTTTGTTATTTGATCTTTACGCTTGAAGGCCTTGAGGATTTTTTCTCTTAAGCCTAATTATTTTTCTCAGCTATGTCTTAAAGTTAATTTTTCGGGGTTAATTTCCACAGGTATCCAGTGGGCTCTTTTAATATATAGTAGATCTAGATCTTTTATTTGTGAAAAATTTTCTTGAATTATGGTTTTAAATGTTAGCTCTGTTCTGTTTCTTTTTCTTCAAGGGCTTTAATCAAACATTTGTTATTTCTTCTTTTTGTTCCATTTCAATCACTTCCTCTCTGACCCTTTTTACTTCTATTTTTATCCCGTTTTTATTCTCCTGGTTATTTTCTGTCTTTCTTGAATGCTCCTCATTAAATTTCCTTTTGAGTTTATTCTCCCTTGGGTAACTTGTAATTTAGTCTTTATTTGTAAGATGATTTGGTCTTTTTCCTTCTATTTCTTCCATGAGTTTAATCAACTCGCTTTTCATTTCTTTCCGTGATTTTGTCTATTTCTATTTTTAATTTCTGTATTTCTGATTCATCATAGGCTATCACATCCCCAAATGCTTGTTTGAGTATATTTCATCAGTTTGGAGTGTTGCCTTACGATATTCTTATGCTTCTTGCTTGCTTTATTTGTTTGTTTGGTTGGATGAGGAAATGAATTTTCTTCAGCTGAGGCAGACTAATTCTCATTCTCTAATACAGTAATTTTAATTTTATATACACTTCTTTTTCCTATTTATTTTGTGAATTTTAGGTGGTTTTTAGATTTCAGATTCAAGGGCACTATCTGCTATCAGTAAGCAAAGTCCAGTTTCTCTGGTGGTTTTGGTGTTTTTCTTTGTTTGTTCATATGTTCTTTTCATTTTGGAATAATTTTAGGTTTATAGAGAAGTCAAAAAGAGTACAGAGAGCACCTGTATACCCCTCAGTCAATTTCAGTTTCCCCTTGTGTTAACTGTAAAAACTAAGAAAACAACATTGGAATATTACGATTAACTGAACTTTATTTGAATTTCACCAGTTTTTCATCAATGTATTTTTCCCTTCCAAGATCCAACCCAGGTTACCATGGGGCATTTAGCTGTCCTCTTTCCTCTGCTTCAAAGCATTTTCTCAATCTTTGCTAATTTTTCCTTGACACTTTTTAGACGTACTGGTCAGATATCTTGTGGACTGTCTTTCAGTCTGGGTTTGTCTGATGTTTTTCTCAGATTAGACTAGGTTTAGTTTGGAAAGAACCAAGACAAGGTTTGGAAAGAATACCACAGAACTGAAGTGACTTTCTCATCACATCATATCACATCATGGGGTACAGGCCATCCTCAGGATATCATGAGTGATGTTAAACTTGATCACTTGGTTAAGGTAGTGTTTGCCAGTTTTCCCTACTATAAAGTTACTATTTTTCCTTTTCTATACTCTGTTCTTTGGAAGTAAGTCATAGAGTCCAGCCCATAGTCAAAAGCAGAGCTTCTAAGCTCTACCTCCCGGAGAGGGGAGTATCAACATATATTATTTAGAATTCTCCTATAGAAAAAGTTGTCTCTTCTCCCCCATTTATGGGTTTATTTGATCATTTATTTACATCAGTATAGACTCGTCTATATTTTTTTTATACTTTGGCTTATAATCCAATAGTTTGGTTTATGATCCAATATTTTGTTGATCACAAGATTCCACCCCTGGCCATTGGTAACTCTTTCAAGTTGACACCTGTGTCCCTTTGACATGCCTCTATCCTTTTACTTTTTGAAATTCCTTGCTTCCTAGTACTATGTTTGTTTGGCCTTGGGGTTTTGTTTTGGGGTTTTATTTTTTGGAGGAGGAATTATGGTCCTCTAGGTTGTTTCCTTCTTTTTTGTCTCAATTTTCCCCTTCTCTTCCCCTTTACCATCTTTTTGCCTTCTTCACCCTGAAGCTATGCTCTTTAAAGACTGCTACCTCATATCAAGCATATTTTTAAGACCCTCCCTGTAGTTAGTGCTGTGATCTAACAGGACACGTTTTTATTCTTTTTATGCTTCAAATGAACTTCCTCTTTATTGTGGTTGCTTTGGAGTAATTGCAAGCCCACTCCTAGTTCTCTACTTCTCTCTTCCTCACAGTTTTTCTCTGGGCTGCACTTACTTGCCAGAAACGGTTGCACCAGCAGGACGAGCACTCACTCACTGTGATTTGGTGCTCCTTCATTTTTTATTAACAGGAAAGTTGAATTTCAGTATATTTTACCCTTTACTTATGCTGACGATATGATATTATGTGTTCTTGTTGTTCTATATTGTTTTTTGGAGAATACGAAGATACAGATTTAAGTCCTTGTCTACCTCCATAAATGATGCTCCATGTGGACGTCTGCATCAACTTAAAGAACTTTCGTTTATTCCTAGTTTCTTAGGATTTTTCTTTAAAATGAGTATTCTTACCAAATGCTTTTCACATTTAGTGAGATGATCAATGAGATAATCAATTGATATTTCTTCATATGTTCCTTAATTTAGTAATTACATTAGTAGATTTTTTGAAAGTTGGCCCTTCTTCCATTACTGTAATAACCTCTAAGGAGGTCACATCAGTCTTTTAATTCATTGCTAAATTACACTTGTAAATACTTCATTTCAGATTTTTGCCCTCACGTTCGCAAATGACATTGACTTCATTTATTTTTATGAGTCTGATATGTTTGTCCAGTTTTGGGATCAGGAAAGTATTAGCTTCCTAAAATAAGTCAAGTATCTATTATGCCATGCTTTTCTCTGTTCTAGAACATGAGGACTATCTTCCCTGGAAGTTTTGGAAGACTTTACTCATAAAACTGCCTGAGCCTCAAGATGATATGGAACATTTTAAATGTTTTTAATGGTTTGAGACTTATTCAGGTTTTCTACTTCTTCTCTATTCAATTTTAGTCTTTTATATTTTCCAAAAAATATTTTAATTCATTTAATGTTCAAATTTATTGGTAATATTTATACATATTTGTCCCTTTTAAAAATTTCTGTCATATCTACAATTTTGTCCCCTTTCACATTCCTATTGTTGACATCCATGTGTCTTCTCTCTATTTTCTAGATAAATCTGCTAGTTTCGTTAGTGTTTTTTTTTAAGTTTTTGTGTTCCTAATCTACTCTCAAGAGTGTGTATTTGCACTTGTTTTCTGTTTTGCTTATCTCTTTATCTTTGTTAGTCCTTCCTTCTAATTTTTTAAAATTTATTTTGTTCTTTTTCTGACTTGTATTGAGCACTCAATTTGATTAATTTCTATTTTTCTCTTTTGCTAATATTTACATCTAAAGCTACACATTTTCCTCTGCATACTGCTTTGGCTATATCCCAAAGCACAGATTTTTGTAGATACTGCCCTCAGTGTAGTTCATTTTTAAATACTTAGTCATTTTTGTTTTTATAATCTCATTAAGCCAAAAATTATTTAAAAGTTTGTTTTTATAAAGATATTTAGGGGTAGGAACTAATTTTTGTTCAGAACGTCTACTTGGACTGTGTTGTAGACAGTGAATATGGCTTGTGTGATTTTCCCTTTTTTATGTTGGTTTAAGTTTCCTTGATGGCCTAACACATGGTCTATTTGCTGATGTTTCACATAAAGACAGATATACATAAGCTGTTCTCCAAAATTGTTTCCTCTTCTTTCTACACACAGCTATATGACATTTCCCAACATACATTCCAGATAGCTATGGCCAATAATGAGGGAAGAAGTAAGGAGTCCACTTCAGGTCTTGACCATAAAAATCTTCCACTTTTGATCCACCAGCTTCTTTTCTCAAGCCTTGAGCTGATGAACACAGCAACCTTAGAAACCTAATGTTGAAAGGGACAAAGTCACAAGATAGAAGAAGTCAGGTCCTTAATCACTTCTTGGAAGAGAGCCACCAGCTCATCACAAACAGTCATTTTGAATTTTACATGAAAAAGAAAGAAAGGTCTGTTATGTGCAACCACTGAGAGTTTGGGGTTTATCTGTTACAGCATCTAGTGTTGTCTGTGTAATGCATTGACTAAAAAGGCCTTTCTATTATTTCTAAGGGTTGAGGTTGGTATTGGCTAGAGAATGTCAACTTGATCCAATCTCTCAATTTATTCCCCCTACAAGTCTTTATTGTTACAGCCTGTTAGTTTCCTCCTTGGCATTTGTTGTAATGTGTACCATCGGATGTCAATCTCTCCTGATCAATCATGCCTAACATGTCGTTCTCAGGAGTTCATCCCCTAAAGGCAAAGGACATTCTGTGTTGTACATCAGTCTGTATCCAATATCCAGTTCAATGCCTTGTACCTAATAGTTGCTCAACAAACATTTCCTGAATGGATGAAAAAAGGGAAAATGACTACTTTGTGGAGGAAATCTGGGTTACTTCTCTGGTGGCTCCTAGGAAGCTCAATTTATACATTTGTGTTTGAGCATGTGCTAGAAGAATCAACTGTTATAGGCTTAGAGAACGTCTATACTGGGAAAGGAAAGAGTTCCAAGCAGATTGTTAAAATGGTCATTTAAATGCACAGTGAATCTTCACCACCTTGAATATCTGCCTTTACCACGTTTCTCTTTCACGGAAAAGGCTGGAGACATAGACAAGGGAGCCATTCTTTCCAAACCTTAACTTTCAAAAATAGAACAGAGACTAAGAACCAGAGAACCACTTGCCAACATATCACCTACTCCCAAAAATCAAGTGAAGCAGGACTAGCCTTCAACTACTTAGTCAAGCAATCCACAGATACTGAGGGCCTCTGCCACATGGTCTTCCGCCATCTCTCTTCTATCTAATGACTACTACATTGCAGGCAAAAATACATTTCACTCTCCTATCTCTCTGTCTTCATGTCTTTCTCGAGCTTTTTCCTCAACCTGCAATGCCCCCATCCCCACCCTGTTCTGCTTCTGCCTTCTAATTTCCTATGTGTCCTTCAAGGTCAAAGACAGATGCTACCTCCTCTAGAGTTCCTTCTCCAATTCTCTCAGCTGGATATCAGCCTCTCTCCCCAGCTTTTTGAGATCAGTTACTTTATTATTTGGTTCAGATTTGGGGTGGGCTATGCGAAGAGATCAGTATTCAATATGTGGCAGTGTGGATAATAGGAAAATTAGAGTCCTGCACTATACTTATATTGAGATTGTGCACCTGAATGTGTACACTTAAAACTATGTGTAATACTTGCAAATCTGTTATAGAAAAACAAAAGTTAAAACCTCATGTAATTTTAAAAAAGAATTCTAATTACACACTTGGAGAAAAAGTCTTGAAAACTTGGTCCAGGATAGGGAAAGATAATAAATGACTGATGATCAAACAGGAGGGCATGTGAAAAGGGAGTTGGTGATGGCCTTTAAGGGAGATTTCCAAGCCTGGGGTGGAGAAATAAACAGATGGTAACAGAGTTCAAAGAAGGTCTGAAATAAAAGCAGAGAACCATGTATGGAAAGACTGAGACACGGGAGCTGTCAGCAATACTAACAAAGGAGTGCAAATGCTTGGGACATAGGGCCAGGTGTAAGGAGCTGAGAGGAGTTGACTATTGACTTCTTTCAGAATTAGAGTTGTATGGGGAGCTGCTATGCAGCTGGATCCTTTAGATACACTTAGATCAAATGTAAACAAAGTACCCCTGAGACACACCGCTGTCTCTTTTCTTACATTGTCCTCAAGGCCACGGAGCCGTCTCAGCTGACAATCGGGGCAAAATTGTTCTAATCTGAATCAGGATGGTAAAATTGTCTCACTTGGAGTTATTTGTGTGTATCCTTTTCTCTCTTTGAGAAACTGTCTTTTTCAACATTGTATCTATCACAGTACATAAATAACTATGTGGCACCCAGTTCATAGTCAATTATTTTTGCTCCGTGATCCTTCAAATATTTCCAACATTACTTCCACAATCACTTTAGCAACTCTTTAAGAACTCAGGTGAATCACTTAGATTACAGAGATACTAAATTTTAACACTGGAAGTAACAGTACATGTTTAACGTCTGGGAACGCAAAGAAATGATTTTGTCATTATTGCCATCTGTGATTGATTGCTCCTGACTTGTTGGAGTTCTGCTTTGAGAAAACGCTAAGGTCATTTCCTGTAGAAAGAGTGCTACAATTCCTTAGTGATGTCTGCTCGGGAAAATGGTAGCTTGCATGCCGCCTATTTGCCATCCCTTACCTAGGATAATGTCTCATTTTACAGATACAAGAACTGAGTTTTAGAGAATAAGTAACTGCTCAAAGTCCAATAGCTACTCAGCGTCAAAGCCCAGACAACCTAGCTCTCCTGTATCCATGCTCATTTCATTATGCAATCCCTGGACTGAGATAGGCTTATTTGTTTTGTTTTGTTTTTCCTATGGACAATTCAATTTTCCTATAGTACTTACCCATTTGTTCGAACTTTTTTCAAAAAAATGATAGCTGAAGAGATAATAACAGTAAAACCTTCAAAATCTGACTTAAAGATTTGGACATAATACCGTGTCCATATCCCTAAAAACAAAGATACTTACTTTAAAAGACTATTATTAAAGATGTCAGCGTTAAAAGTGGTGTTATTCCTCTTCCCCAAAACCAGTATATATTAGTTATTTGTGGCTGTGTAACTAATCAACCCAAAACATCGTGGATTAAAACTACAATAATCATTTATTAACTCTCATGTTTCCATGGGTCAGAAATTTGGGAGTGGCTTGGCTACAAAGTTCAGCTCAGTCTTAAGTGAGGTTGCAATCAAACAGTGGGTGAAACAGGGGTCATCTTAAAGCTGGGGTCATCTAAACAGGGACGATATGAATGGCTGGAGGCCGGAATACTTGGGCACCTCAGGCATCTTTTCTGTCTCTGTGTGGCCTCTCCACGTGGTCTCTCCAGCCTGGTGGCTTCAGGCTAGTCAAACTTCTTATATGTCAGCTCAGGGCTCCCAAGTTTCATGTACTGAGAGGAAGAGAGACTACTGGAAGTTATCCTACTGTTAGCAATCCAGCCTCAGGGGTCACAGAGTGTCACTTCTGCCATAGTCTGTCAGTCAAGGCAGTTTACAAAGTCCACCCAGACCCCAACTCTCAATGGAAGAGTGTCAATGTCACATTGTCAGAAGACAATGTGGGATGGGATATATAATATAATCTGCCACAAAGGATTAGTAAGAGTCCAACATTGGCATTTCAGGGAAGAGTTCAAAAGCAACCATATCATAATGTTCTGGGAATCAGGATGAGTATTAATTATCCCAGATGAGGGTTGCCACAGGGCACCCAGTTAAATTTGAACTTGGGATAAACAATGAATAATTTCTAGTATAATTATGACCCAGGCAATATTTAGGACATACTTATCCTCAAAAAATTATTCATTGTTTATCTGAAATTCAAATTTAGCTAGACATCCTGTATTTTTATTTGCTAAATTGGCAAACCTAACCCAAATTGACTCAGATGGCCAAGGGATTGACATTTTCCTCTGGTGTTCAGGTTGGGAATGAGACAACCTTAGTGCCAGTGTCACCATTACTTTCCAAGTTTGCCTGGATATGATGACCCAAAGTGCCTCATCTGAAGCTGTTTTCATCTCTGGAGTGGAACATTGACTTCCATGTTCCAACACTAGTGTGAATTTGGGATCATTGTCTTTTTAGCTCTCTGATTTCCCAGAGTTTTCTTTTTCAATCTTTCAGCTGTGCATAAGCTGATCCCCTGGCACTGGTTTTGTTTCCTGACAGGCAACATTAATTCATTTTCACATTCACACTAAAATCACTTCCCTCTCTGTCTAACAACAACAATAATGGTGAAAGCCCATTTGGAAAACAGCTTGATGGAACAGCTGCTTCATAGTCATTATGAGTCTAACACTTTCTCTAATTGGGGGGGAAGGGATGCCCACAACTACAAGTACAAGTACATTGCAGTTCAGGTATCCAGTAAGCATGGCACTTCCTTTCTGATTTATTTTTCTACTCATGCAATTAATATATAAATTGTTTACTCAATTTTTATACCATCTTAAGTGTCTTACTAAAATTTTCACTGCTAATTTCTAGGCTTATCCAACCAGGATGTCTTCCAACGGCTCCCCACTTTTTGCAAAAGTTCCAAAGCTGCCTCACGGTCCCAATGTCACTCAAAGACTGGTTTAAATGCTCCCCTTAATATAATATCATTAGTTGTTGTGTAATCTATTCTAGGTCCCCAAATTAGGATCTGAGACTTAAGATATTCACTAACAAAGTAATAACATATTCGGCCTTATGTTCTTTCTCTGCTACAAACAAGTACAAGTTGTGATGACTCGCCTGAAGTCATGTTGCCAAGACAACTAACAGAGTGATGTACTACTACTTGTATGGCCTTGGTAGCAAGATAACATTAGGCCTCTTTATCAAATTCATGGGTAAATCTGGCTTTCCTCTTTCAATGCTACAAGAAGGAATATAGTGGTCACTGCTGGTACCACGCCAGCGTTCATTGTCTTCTTTTTCCCTAATAAAAGAACTACAGTTTTATACAACTATCTACTCCCTCTCACCAAGTATCTTATGAGGCAGTTAGGTGACTCAGAGACCCAACAGTGAGATCAATCATGATGTATCCTGATGCACACCAAACTCAGTTCCTAATTAGTCTAAGTCAAGAAGGGAATGGTATATCCCTGGCCAATATTATTGGTCCAGGGTTAGGCAGGCCAACATGGAAAGGCAAGTAGGTAGCCCTAGTGACACTGAAGGTCACCGTGAGGGAACGTCTGAACTAGGCTTGCAATTAAGCCAACACTAAGACCAGCAAACTGGAGACACAGGAAAAACTGGATCCTTGATAACATTACTGAGCCACTGCTTTATACCACACCTGAAGTCAACACAGCAGATAATAAATTTCCTTATTGATTAATTAATTTGAGTCAGAATTTTCTGATTCTAGCAGCCAAAAGTTTCCTCACTAATATGAGATAGAGAATGGGGGATCCAGCCAAAAGGAAAAACAATGTTTTTAATCTTGCCCTCTAGCCCATTCCCCTGATCCTTTTCTTCAACAGGTACTTGATCCACTGCAGCCTAGAACACTATGGTGGAGTCTCCAGTTATGCTCTACTGTGGTAGAGAAAATCCTGAAGCATAAGCAGCAGACAATAGATCAATAACATCCCACCATGTCGTGTGACTCAACATAGTGTCAGCCAGTGAGTTGTCTGACTCTCTGGGCTTACATTTATCTATCATCACCAGTCTCTACTTGGCACCACTGTATTTTCTGGATTCTGCCATTGTGTGAGAAATTCTAAGCAAAAATAGGGAATTTACTGGCTAATATAACTAAGAAATAGGTTAAATCTAATTTCAATAACAGCTAAATTCAAAGTTTCTAATGATGTTGTCAGGATTCTGTCCCTCTTTCCTTTTCTCTCCATTCAATTTTTCACTCAATTGACTTTATTATCAGTCAGGCCTTAACCACATGGTGACATCAATGACCCCCAACAGATCCAATATTAAATATTCCTTAACATCAAATGTAGAGAGCATTCTTTCTCCATCAGCATCTATATAAAACCCTAAAAACGGATCTGATTGGTTCTTTGAGTCATGTTTCTGCTCCAAGTAAGAGAAGTGCTATGGACTGAATTGTGTCCCCCAAAATTAAGATGTTGAAGCCCAAGCCCACAATGTGACTGTAGTTGGAGACAGGTCCTGTAAGGAGATGATGTTAAAAACGCCATCAGGGTGATGCCCTAACCCTATAGGACTGCTGCTCTTACAAGATAAGGAAGAGACACCAGAGCTCTCTCTCTCCACACACATGCATCAAAGAAAGGCCATATGAGTAAACAGTGATATTGCCGCCACTGACCAGCCAAGAGAAGAGGGCTCAGAATGAAACATACCTTACCTGCACCTTGATCTTGGACTTCCTAGCCTCCAGAACTGTGAGAAATAAATTTCTGTTGCCTAAGTCACCCAGGCTATGGTATTTTGTTATGGCAGCCCAAGATAACTAATACAAGTAGTGAGAAAAGGAAGCAGTAAAACAAAAAAAAGAAAGAATTAAGTTAATTTTAAATGAGTTAAATAAAGCCTATTCAGACTGTTTTCTAAAAATATAGGGAGACTGCGTTTCCCAGGCACCATCTCAAATAGCCTAGAGTCTATGTGACTGAGTTAAGGCTCATGAAATAGGAAGTGGGTGGATTCTAAGTGCCTGGCCCTTATAATCACCTGCTCTGCCCCAAATCCTCTAACTCTTTCTTCCCTTCCCTAGAAACTTCAGAAGTCACATATCTAGATGCCATAGCTACAACATGGTTGCAGGCTGGATCCCTGACTTTCTGCTTGGAAAAGAGCTTCCCAATTCCTATGAGACTGGCATGTAAGCAAGAAAACATGCTTATTTTAAGCAGCTGAGCTTTTAGGATTTATTTCCATCACAACATAGCTGAGCCTCCCCTAACTAATACCCCAAGATGGATCTAAACTACCACACAACAGTAACATGTAAGGGAGAAGGTTATTTCTAAAGTCCGTGGGTTTTTTTGGAAGAATAGTGGCTATACTGACTAACTATGCATGTTTAAAACAAATAGAATGTAAAAAAACTTTCAAAGAATTAGAGGGAAATGGAAAATAAAGAAAATTTAATCATTCACACAAGTATTTAAGGTGAAATATCATGATACGGGTGATTTGCTTTAAAATCCTTCAGTAAAGACAGAGAGATGGGTTAAATAAAGTAATATGGCAGAACATTGGTAATTAACACATCTATGTGAGAGGAGTATAGGGATTTATCATACTACTTTTTCACTTTTATAAATATTTGAATGTTTTTATGTAAAAAAGTAAAAAGTAAAAAAAAAGCCAGAAACAGTGTGAAGTATAAAAAGAGCATAACAAATAGAAAGCAGAAAATCAAATGGCAGAAATGAATCCAATGAGATCAATAATCCTAATAAGCGTGAATGTGCCAACCATACTAATAAAAGTAAAAGACTTTCAGATTGGAAAAAAAAATGAAACAAAACCAAAATATAGCCGTATCCTATCTATAACAGAGACAACTAAAATAAAATGATAAAGTAATGATAAGAATAAAGAAATAGAAAAGGATATACCAGCAGAACTAACCAAAAGAAAGGTGACTGATACTTGATGGAATAGATCCTAACGCCAAAAGTGTTATTAAATTTAGCAGACAATTGACTTCCTACCCAATATCCATCTTTCCTTCCTTCCTTCTTGATACAACCCTGGTTTGGTTCAGTTACTCATCTCTCTACCATGGGACTTAGAGGAAGGTGACCTCATGCCCAACTCAGAAGTAAACATTGATTTGTGTCTGTTAGTCAGTGAGATCTTTTTTTTATCTGTCAGCGATTGGTTGTGAAGCAGACACATTACCCCTTTCTAGCCAATGAGAAGTAAAGGAGGCTACTGGAGGGCTTCTGCAAAAGAAAAGAGACACTGAAAAATGTGGTCCCTTCCTCCCTTTGGATATTGTTGTATCTGGAAGTGCTGCCTGCAGTGGCCACAGTGACCATGGTGGGAGCTGGCCTGAGAGCAGAATAACACACTCAGGGTGGCAGAGTAAGAAACAAAGGGCATTGGGTTCCATGATGAAATCATCAAGCTGCTAAATCAACAAACTAGCAGCCTGTGTTTATCCAGGTCCTCTAAAAAGGAGATGCCAAGACAGGATTAAATGTTCAAGGATTTTATTAAGGAAACAAGAGAAAATAGGAGGGAGCTTGGAAAGTCTGGGAGAACCATCAGACTGCAATGCAAGGCTGACTCCTGAGGAAAGGAGAGAGGGAAGGAAGGTGGGAGGGAAGTGTCCAAGGCTGTCTAGGAGTCCACAAGCCAAAATCACTCTCAGAGGAGTCCGTGTCTCCTAGGAATGAGTCTGCTTTAGTCTCCTTGCTGCGCCCAGTCATTGGCTGGAGCAGCCTGTGGAAAGCACAGCTTCCGCAAAGTGCAGCGATGATTTTCACAGTGCGGCAGCCAAGGTTCTTGGTTGATCACGCTCTCTATAGAGATCTGTAAGACACATGCTCATGGCTACCATTCCTTTACCCCTCTACCCCCTTTTTTTTGGACTTCTTTCTATATAAGATAATAAGATTCCTAGTTGTTTAAGCCAAAGGCACTCTGACTTACTATGAATAAAGAAAGTCACCATACAATAATAAAGCAAGCAGGTCACAAGGATAATATAACAATTCCATACTTGTGTTTGCCTAATAGCATAGTATCTAAGTATACAAAGGAAATGCTGCCAGACCTATGAGGAGACAAATCCACATTGATAGTGGGATGCTTTAACACCTCTCTCAGTGATTTATAGTTTAATCAAATAAAATATTAGTAAAGATACAGGAGGGGCCAACCCGGTGGCATAGCAGTTAAGTTTGCACATTCTACTTCAGCAGCCCGGGTTTCGCTGGTTCACATCCTGGGTGCAGACCTACACACCACTTACCAAGCCATGCTGTGGAGGCATCCCACATATAAAGTAGAGGAAGATGGGCACGGATGTTGGCTTAGCACCAATCTTCCTCAGCAAAAAGAGGAGAATTGGTGACAGATGTTAGCTCAGGGCTTCTTCCAAGAAAAATTTTTAAAAAAGATACAGGAGAGTTAAACGTCATAATTAACAAACTCCAATCATTCAAAAATATTCATTCATTTCATGTGCACATAGAAGACTTACAAAAAAATAACTGTGTGATGGCAAGAATCAATGAATATCAAATAACTAATGTGCACTTTCAGCAAGTATGTAAGAGAAAGAACATTCTTATACTCTGTTGGTGAAATGTAAACTGTTCAGCCTTTTTGAAGGGTTTATTGGCAAATACCATTCAAAATATAAAATATATACTTTTTGTCAAAGCAATACATATGTTTGGAACCTACAAAATAATATGGAAGTATTTGTGCTGAAAAACTACAATCTCCCACTCATTTCACTCCCAGTTGCAACTTTTTCTACCTCCCATCCCAACCCAGGGCATCCTTTTAACTGTTCCTGTTTTTAGTTCTACTGCCCATATAGCTGTTACTGCCATAACCCTAGGCAATGTGCTATACCTCTCTTCCTTGATTTATTAACTTTATTAAACTATCTATTAACTACACAATTTAGAAAATAGAAAATTTTTCTTCTTTAATATTTTCCCTACTTTCCTAAATAGCCTGTAAGGAGATATAGAGATAGATGATAAATAGATAGATATAGAAAGACAGACAGGAAGACAGATAAAAATATAGGTAGACTCTTAGTAGTTATTAAAAGTTTGTTACTTCGCATATTTTATTTAAAATTCATCTACTATTCATTAACTTTAGACAGTAGCCCTTGATCCTCACTTTGAAGGTGAAGATATTGGTCTACTTACCCATTCCCTATCTTTCCTCATCTTCAACATACCCCAACCTCCATTAGCTACACTCATATTTTCATATTATCAAAATTTTTAACTATTACATTTTTTAACTATAAACAAAAAACACGTCTTCCATGCTTTTCCCATAGGTATGTTCTAAAAGTTAGTTTCTGAAAGATAGGAAGCTGCCTCCAGAATTAGAGGGACAGGTGAGATAAGGATCTAAGAAGAAAACCCTGGAATCACGGGACTGGGTTCTAAACCAGACTCTATCACTAACGAACCATTACTAGCGCTCTTGGATAAGTCACTCCTGTGGCCCCATTTCTTCATCTGTAAAATGAAGGACTTGGCCTAAGATGCTTGTCTAGAACCTTTCAGCAACATTAGGAAAAATGAAAATAGAATGGAATTACTTGATTCAAGTTCCAAAAAGGAAAGTTACTCTCATAGCTTAGAAAATAATTCTGGGCTAAAGCAAGAAGTGTGTCAACAGTGACCTTAATTCATACCACTGGAGTTCAATATGTTTCTGCTCCAGTGGTATTCAGAGACGGCATATTTATTCCGTTCTTTCAGTTAGAAAATTAAAATGCAAATGTATGTAAATTATGGACATTATAAATGAGAACAAGAAAGAAAAATAAAATCCTGATTACTGGTTGGTTGAAGGGACACCAGCAGAATCCTAAAATGAAACCAAAAATCCATGCTTGGAGAACCACGGCCAAGATAAATCCCCACTCTCGTCCCTGCATTTCTAAAGTCTCCACCTGGATTCCCTACCATCAGTTAGTACCCAGTGCTCCTGGCTGCATTAACATTTCACATATGTGGGAGGCACAGAATCTCAATCCACAAAACTCAACTATGCCAGAATTCAACTTTCTTTTCTATAATGACCTTACTTTCCTTTTTTTTTTTTTAAAGATTTTATTTTTTCCTTTTTCTCCCCAAAGCCCCCCGGTACATAGTTGTATACTCTTCGTTGTGGGTCCTTCTAGTTGTGGCATGTGGGACGCTGCCTCAGCATGGTTTGATGAGCAGTGCCATGTCCGCGCCCAGGATTCGAACCAACGAAACACTGGGCCGCCTGCAATGGAGCGCGCAAACTTAACCACTCGGCCACGGGGCCAGCCCCGCATAATGACCTTACTTTCTATCTCAAACTTTCCATTCCATCTTTTGGCAGAGACTTCAATCAGACACTTCTGGGTAAAATCAATCAAGTCAGGGTTTTCTTCTCTCAACCCTTATCCCTGGGGTTGCAATTAAGTTCCAAGGACAAAGAAGAGGCAGAGACTGTAATACTTAGCATCAGAGCATGAGAAATGGCCTTTGGTCATGGTCTCATTTGTCTACACTGACGTCTACCATAGCATCCTGATTTCCTCCAGCCACCAACTGGCACCTTTCCCCCATTGACGTCTGCAGAGCCATGTACACCCTGTATGATCCCTGGTCAGTCACATTCTCCATGCCAGCCATGCTGCTGCACCTCTCATCCCAGTGAGAGGCTTCCCTAGGTCCTGGGGCCTCCTCCAGCTATCCCTCTGGCCCTCTTAGCAGGTACGTGGAAAATGTTTAGATGTTCTCCCCTGCCAGTCTCAGATTATAAGAAATCTGATAGCTGTGTCAGGCCCTCTCTGTCTGGACACAGCTTGTCAGCATCTCTATTCTTCTGCTCTTGCCACACAATGAGGGGTGCTGGATAGTCTATGACTTGTTGTCTTTCCTGATCACTCAGTATGGAGGACAGGTCTCCCCTGCCTTTGGCTCAAATATTCTCTCATTCTTTAACCCTTCACCAGGAAAAGATCCCTTCTCAGAAGCACATAATACCTCATTGAACCCTCTTTAACCCCCTATGTTTTGCCAAGATCCTCAATTTACAGGTGAAGTAAGTTAGGCCCAGACAGGTTAACACACAGCCCAAGACCGCACAGTTCATTACCTCCTTTGGCTCCAGTTTCCTCGTTTATTTATCTGTCTGTCCCTTCATTAAATAAACACTTGAATTCCAACAACTGCCACTCACCAAGAATAAGACAATGTCACTGCTTTTGAGCAAGTCACACTCTAGTGAGGAAGGCAGAATTGTAAACAGATAATGACAATACAGTTAAATAATTAGCCAAATAGGTTATGAACAAATGAGATGATGGCTATTGTGAGAGACTCTCTGGAAATTTCTCTACTGGAACCTGAAATCCCACCCATCCTGACACTTCTTCTGACAGGAAACAGAGTAGATTAGCAGACTGATCATCAGCGATGCTTCTCTAAGCAGTCACTAAAATTGCAGCAACTTTCCCAGAAAATCAGTACATATGTTCAACAAGGGGAGAAAATAGTATTATCTGAATATGCCTCACTTGAAGTTTTTCTTTCTGAAATCACGTATACTTTTTATGTTTCTATGAAAGAACACACAGAAAACTGTCCCACAATATCCAAAGCCATGTAAGCGCATAGTGATTGAAAATAACCACGGATCCACATTTCCGCTGTGAAGAAAATCATAAAGAAGGTCAGAACCTCACTCCACCCCAACTGGGTAAGAACAGTCCGGATAGGTCTGCAGAGATTTTGCCGTTTCACATGGCAAACTCCTTCTTCAAGGCAGCTAGCTACATCAGTTCTGGGGCTCAGAATAGTTCAGGCAGTGTGAAGAAGCAGGATGGTTAATACTTTGACATTACTTGGTACAGGTCCCAGTTCTTTGGAATTTCTGACTCACTGAAATCACTTTTAAAGTACAGTCTATCCCAGAGAAGGAAGACAGCCCCACTGCTCTGAAGACCAGAAAATAGCAGCACAGAAGACAGAGAGTGCTGTACTTTCATCAGACAGGCATAAGGGGTGAACAAACAAATGGACCAGTAGGCTGGAAGTGAAATGGGAGTGGAGGGAATATTGTCAAAGGAGAAGCTATCAGCTAGGCTTCAGCTACTCTGAAAGCAACTCTAGATTGGGGACAGTGGGAGGCTGTTGTGAACAAAAGTCATAAGGCATTCAGAGTAGGAAAATAAAGGGCCGCTAGCAGGAAAGTTGAGAAACTATATCATAGGCAGAGCCCTAAATCAAACCCAGATTGCATTCAAGAAGCAAGTACCTCTTGGGCCACCTTCAAAAAGCAAGAAAAAATGGATAAGATGTAGTCAAACAACTACATCTGGTTATGGATGCCCAAAAGATATAGGGACACTCCCTACTATGGTAAAAGAAAGGGAGGCAGTTAAGGGTGCTTCAGAAAGGAGACATGGGTAGAAAGAAAGAATATATTTGGACAGTAGGGGAAATGGCCAAGAAAAACAGAGAAAATGACTGAGGTGAACTAGAGGTATAGAACAAAAGAGAAAAGCTATCCCCTGCAGTGATAAGAACTCGTGTGGGACTTGCTTCAGAGAAATGGTCATATTTGAAAGACACTAAGGCAAAAAGGATGGAAAGGGAGAATAGCAGGGAAATCAAGAAAAGGAAAAACCATGGGAAATAAGGTCAGTATGTTCAGAAGACTCCAGAAAAGATCCATAGGAAAGAGCCTGAAACCAGGGGGAAAAAAAAATGAAAGGAAGGGAAAGGAAGGAATCCCAAGTGAAATGAACAGAGGCATGTACAGGAAACCCCAAAAGTTATAACAGGAAAATTGGACTGTGCTGATGGATTTGAAAACCTGAGAAGATAGTGAGAGTTATAAACATTCAGTATTTAAGTACTTATTTATAATAGGTAGGTCTGTGAAGATCAAATCAAGACATAGATGTAAACAGGCCACCAAAAATATATACTTATATAATTGTAAATTATTGTTTTATGATATTAACAATAATAATATGAATAAAACAGATCTATTTTCTCACAGCTACTAAATATTAGCTTAAGCAGAGAAAGTTAAGAGCAGCGTTTGTTGTGCTTCCAGCACTTAGCACTAAAGTGAAGAAGCCATTAGGATAGGGCCAGACATGAGCTCATTCAGGAAGTCAGAAATTGAATGGCCCAGGGGATGGAGGGCCCACCCATGGATTAGTAGCAGAAATTCATCTCTCATTCCCAAAGGAATAGTTGTCCAACACAAGGATAACTCATGCTCTCCATGCTGCTACTTTTTTGAATACCTCACCCCCAAGAATTTGCTACCTGCTGTGACAATCCAGAAGGCACCCGTAGCACTGAGTGTCAGATATGGCTGATTGTCCCCCAAAATATTTTCACTCTTTTTTCCTTCAGTTAGTATTTCTCCAAAAATTTTAGCATGACATATGACTGACCAGCTCAAGTGTACATTTCTCAGCCTCCCTTGCAGCTATGCGGTTCATGTAACTATGTTCTGGTCAATGCAATGAGAGAAAAAGTAATACTTGCAACCTACAGATTGTGCCCTCCACATTACTCACCTTCTCACTGGCCAGAATGTGGCTATGATGACAAGAACCATAGCATCCATCTTAGGCTATAAGATAGAGAAAGTGCATTCAAGATGGCAGAGCAACAAGATGGGGGGAACCTGGATCCCCAATATTATGAAGCCACTATATCAGTCCTGTAAGGCTTATACTCAGAGTGTTATATGAGAGAAAAGTAAATGTATATCTTCTTTAAACTACTGTTATTTGGGCCTTTGTTAGCAGCCATACCAGTATCATAATTAAAATAAACTGTATCATTTATGGAATAGGTATGAATTGTCTAATCCATATACTCAAATGTGCAAGAAATGTGACTTAATTTTTCATTGTGTCAACTTAATCTCTATTCCAAGCGCCATCTAACTTGATGGTGAAAAAAAATCATCTCAATCAAGTCAGGGTTTTCTCATCCAATCAGGGTTTACTCCACTCCCTAGTCCTTTGAGGGTTTATAGTGTCCAGATATGAGGAGGGACTAGTGAACCTGGTCATGAAAAAGAAATGCTGGCATCTTTCAAGTTGTAAGTTGTTTGGGTATCTAGATTCCTCTAGTCCTCAGGTCCATGCGACATCTACTGACAGGTCCACACACCCTCAGCCATGAGGCCCCTCCAGATGTACTGGCCTTTTCTTAGCTATGTCCTTACTACTAGAAGCCACATGGGAAAAGGACATCTTACTGTTCTCACATCGCATCCAGGGTGCCTCATACAGACTTTCACCTCAGGGCCCTCTGCCTAGGCATCCCATGTGGATGTTCAATCCCTGTTCTTCCACGTTCTAATAGCACAGAAGAGCTTGTGCCTTCTCAAGGCAATCGAAAAGGAAGCAGGACATAGTCCCCTCTATTCTTGAATCCACAAACTTCTCTAGTGATGCTCTTATCACCTACTCTACCAATCCTTAACACTTCAAATTAAAAAACCAAGAATGTGATACCTGCTGTGACAATCCACCTTAGAGCATTGGAGGCCTAATATTATTACTACATATATAGCAAAATGATACCCTATTCAGATTTTCAACAATTCCAATTCACCAACTGCTATTCAGTGGGCTTAAATATATATTTGTGCCTAGTTAAGTCTTTTCTCTAGACATCTTATATTCCAAATGACTCAGTTATGTATGACTGTTGTCCAAATCCCTACATAGTATACTTGGTTTGTCTTCCAAACCATGTAAATGATCATGTAAATATCCTTATATCCATGATAGTCACACTTGGTTATAGTGTTTATTGGGGATAGAGAGAGTAGGAAATTTACATTTACATTTTCATGAATTCATCTTAAAATTCATCTATTTTTCCATATTGGCCAGGATCATAAGCATGAGGTATTAAATGATACTAAAGAGAAAACAGATAGGGACAGTCAGCCCTTTGACCGTCTCATCATTAGTGACCTTTTCTTCTGCTTTGCCTGGGCCCCTGATGTGGTTACACCCTGAACTATGCCATCATCAGCATCTGCACTTCTTCCCAAATCCCAACTTCAAACCTGCCACTCTCCAGTCATGACTCTCCTTCTTCCAGAAGATTTTCTGAAGAACTTCTACTGTCGAATTTTCTGACTTCTTAATGGCCTCGAAACCATTTTCCCACTATCCATTAGCTTTCCTTTTCTTTTCATCCAACCTTGATTCTATGGCCCATCATTATAATCACTCCCTTGCTAATACCCTCAGCTCCCTGGCTGCTCTCTGTCTGTCATCCTTGCCCAGAAAAACTCTCGTCTTCTGTGAGTCTTACCCTCTACCTTATTAGTGCCTTTATCTGAGCTGCTGAATATTGCCAGAGAAAGTTAACAACTGAGCTCATTCACTCATTTATTCACTTAAAAAACATTGCTTGAGCATCTATTATTTACCAGGCCCTATTCAGGCACCAAGGAGATGTAGTAAAGATAGACAAGACACTTGCTCTCTGGAGCAAGTATATATTCTAATGGAAAGACCTCTCTTGAAATTTATGAACTCAAATGTGCACTTACAAAAGGCCACTGATCTTATGCTGTTTTTCTTGTAGGCCTGCTTTCCTACTGTCTGATTAGATCATTTTATACCTTCTGTTTTCTTTCAAATCTCCCATGCTCCCTGCTCTATCTATACTCTCACCTGATGGCCATGCTCACTCTTCATTGGCAAAAAATAGACAAATTGACAAGCCACAGGCCTCCTCATATATCTAAGTCTGTTTTCCTTCCTGCTAACAAAAGAAATTTTCCCGCTTCTCTCAAAACCAATCTCTTCACCTATACTCTGGATCAGGGTCTTTGCTTCCTCAGTTATTACCTCTCTGGAAGAACATTCCCATCACATGCAACAAGCTCTCTTAAAAGCCATCTTTTGAAATCTCTCCTTTTTCCTTGACCTCATCATAACTGAATTTCTCAAAACAGATGTCTGTACATACAGTATCAACTTATTCATCCCCATTCACTCTTCAACCCATTACAATATGATCCCCATACAGCACAATCCAATTCAACCCCACCACCCTACTAAAATGGTTCTCATCATGGTCACCAACTATATCTCTGTGTTGCCCAAACTAATGCCCTATCTTCATCTTATTGGATCTCTTGCCAGCATTCAACTCAGTTGATAATTCTCTCCTTCTTTAAAGACTCGCTCATCTCTTGGTTTCTACACTCTGTAAGATTTCCTGTGTCTCATTAATTACTCCTTCGTAACCTCCTTTGCTGCTCTTTACCTGAGCTTGAAAGCATTACATTTCTCTAGGCTTTCTTCTTCTCTCTCAACACGCATTTCCTAGGTGATAGTCTCCTCAGTGTGGCTTTAGACACTGTAATATATGTAAGGCAGCAACTCCCAAATTTATATCTCAGCTCAGACCTCTCCTTTGAGCTCCAGATTCACATATGCAACTGCCTACTTGACATTTAATCCCTCAACAAGTTCTGTCAATCCTAATAGATACATACATACATACATACGTATGTACATACATACATACCTACTGGACATTTAGTCTCTCAGCAAGTTCTGTCAATCCTAATAGACAGATAGATACATACATACGTATATACATAGATTGATTGATTCAGTTCACTTTTCTCCATCTCCACTCCCCCTACCCCAAGGCTAAGCCATCTGAACTATGACCATAGTCTCCTGTCTCCATGCTGCCCCTCTTGACTCTTCCTTTTCCCACATTCTCCACCCAGAGGCTAGCGCAATCTTAAAATATGAATGACATCATGTGTTTTTTCTGCTCAAACAACTCCTTTAATGGCCTCCCTTTTGTGGAATAAAATTTAAACTCCTTATCATGGCTGCAGGCCCCTGCATGACCTGGCTTGACCCATCTCCAACCTCATCATTTGTCTTTGCACATGCTATTCCTTCCTTCTGGAATGTCCTTCCTTCTATTCTTTACATGGCTAGTTCTTTCCACTCTTTCCCAAGTATAAAGCAGTTGTCCTCATTCTATTGTCATTACTTCCTTTTTCAGGCTCCTGTTAGTTTCTTTCATAGTACTTATTACAATTTACAATTATTTTTAATAATTCAGCTGTTCTCTTAACAATGTTTGCCTATATTTCCTGTTCAAATGCTAATCACACCTGAGCAGGCATGTATCTGCCTTGTTTATCATGGTATTTCTACCATCTAAACCAATGCCTGACACCAACTCAGAATTAAATTGGACATTTACAGAATGAATTAATAAAAGAGTAAGTAAATAAAGCATGGGAGTCACAAGAGTGTGTGTTGCTTTTCCATAGCTATTAAAATCTTCATGTGGCAATAGCCTAGTAACTTATGGATCCTAGCTGTTGCTTTGAGTTCTTTCAGATATAACAGCTTTTTACACAGCCTTTGAGATATGCAGTTTTCTAGGTATTTGACTTATTTTTGTTGTACAGAGAGCATCATTCCTAAAATGACTGATTAGCATTGTGTTATATGTAAGCAAATAGATTAGAACATTCAGAATCCACTCAAGTCTCCAAGGGGACATTTCCTGAGGGTAAGAGAATAACAAGCTGAAAGAGATCAAGGTATAGCACACTGAGATTCTAAAAGCACACCCTCCTGGCACGTCCAATAAAAGCAACCATTTACTGAACTCTCACTATGTGTCAGACACTGAACTAAACCCTTCACACACACAGCATATTTAGACCTCACAACAACCCAATGAGAGGGACCAATAACTCTCCCATTTCAGAGATGAGGAAAGCAAGACTTCAAGACATGGCTAAGGTGACCAAGTTGATACGGAGGATAAGCAGTAAAGCCATACTCTTAACCTTTCTACTAGTCTTCCTCCCCAGGCCCACAGATACACAGGTGAGGCAAATATAGGGCTAGACCCTCGTGTTCTTTCAGTTCAGATGATAGGAGTTAATGCAGAAGGAATAGAAAGGGCCCCCAGACGCCAGCCTTATATGTTATAATTATCCTGTCCGTTAACACAAGTGGGTCTTCCATGGTGAAATGACCATATTTTTTTCTGGTTTTTCTCAGTCATTGTCATGCAAAGCTTGTATCCCCTTGTATTGCACAAAGATCCTGAGGGACTCTTTAGTGTATGTATCTTTAGGTTTTTAGAATTACTCTTTCCTTTTCCAGAAGGCTTGAACATGATAGCAGCTGCATTCCTATAGCCTGGAAAGGTGTTCACTGGGTCATTTTTCAGAACACCCCCCATGGAGAACATGTGGGGCCAAAAGCCAGGGAAGCAGATGCGTTCCCTACAAACTGCCTCTCTCAGCCCCAAACTGCACAAGGAGGAAGCCAGGCCATTAATAGGCACTAATGAGGCTAGAATTACAATTAGTTTTAAGCAGATTCCCTTTGGCCCATATTTTACTGTCTAGAAGTCCATTTATTATCTGCCAGCACTCTTCTTTTCATTCTGTTCACATCAGAACAGGCTGGCTACAAGTGAAGTCAAACACTCAGAAATGACACAGACTTTGCTCCAGACAGAAAAGGTACGTGTCGGGAGAGGTCATTGATCATCACATATAGTAAGCTGAATTTAGGTACGTAGGGCAGTGCTCAGATTTAATAGTTGATTTCTTCCTTCATTGGCCTGTTTTATTTACAAGAATTAATAGTGATCGCTAGAGAGCCGGCCCAGTGGCCAAATGGTTAAGTTTGCACATTCTGCTTCGGTGGCCTGGGGTTCAATTGTTCGGATCCTGGGCATGGACCTCTGCACAGCTCATCAAGCCATGCTATGGCAGCAGCCCACATAGAAGAACTAGAATGACCTACAACTAGGATATACAACTATGTACTGGGGCTTTGGGGAGAAAAGAAAAAAAGAGGAAGATTGGCAACAGTTGTTAGCTCAGAGCCAATCTTCCTCACTAAAATAAAAAAAATAGTGATAGCCAACATTTATTGAGTACATTTATTGAGGATACTCTCTCAAGCCTTTTGCATGTATTAATTCATTTAATCTTCACAATAACCTTACGAGGTATTCTTATTGTCCCCATTTCACTAATATGGAAACTGAGATTCGAAAGGTTAAAAAAATTTGCCCAATGTCACACATCCAGAAACTGATACTGGAAGAATTCTCCCTGGGGAGTGTGACCCCAAAGCCTGAACTCTTAACCCCTGCACTCACCTGCCTCTCGCAGATATATAATCAAATATCTATAAATATCAACCCGGATGCCCTTAATTCTAATCACTGAGTCATTTTGAATGGGCATTCTGAACTCAGTTATGAAATCATAGATATTTAGAGTTAGAAAGGGCCCTAAAGAGGGGTGAGGAAGAAGGGGTAGGCTTATCTTATTTCAGAAAAATTAACTAAGATCAGCAAACAGCAATGATAGGGATATAGATTTTTATTTAGTTAGATGAAGTCTATCCTAGCAAATGTCACAGGTGGTTTCATGGACCAGGCCTAGAAGTGGCTCACATCACCTCTGCTCTCATTCCATTGGAGAGAGCTTTGTCATGTGACCAAGCTGAATGGGCAGCAAGGATGGAGAAAGTAGCATGGCCCACCTACTGTGGAAAAAGGGGAAGTCAGGTGATGCATGGGTATTTTCCTTTCAGCTCCACAGAGTTTTCCCCTTACTTGGGGCTATTTTCAAAGGTAGGCCATTGAGAGTCCAATAAGCACTTTTTTGTTTTCCTTTTTTAGATTTACTGTAGTACTGCAGGTTACAGATGACCATATTGATAAAGAAAGAGCTGAGAATTCTCAGAGAAGAGAATCTGAAAATAATGTAGGCTTTTCCAAATGCTGTGAAGAGGAGAGTGGTAACTGCTAGGACACCAGACAAATGTTTCAGAGAATCTAAAAGAAAGAGGCAGCATGTTATTAAGATACAATCCCTTAAAGAAAAGATACTCAACCTCCATACTCAATACTTGAAACCTGAAGCCCCTAAACCTTCTAATACTTCCCAAGTTGTGCTTACATTTGTGCTTTTTCTAAGTTCTTAACCAAAAATGGAGAAGACAGTAGGTTAAAAACCCATTTCAGCTGCTTGCCAGTGAAAAATGCCATCACGCAACCAATGGTTATTTTTGGAAAATCCACTCTTCTCTAGAGATAAAAACCAAATCAGATGGTTTTTCCACTTGATCAATTTTAAAAAGCATAGAAGTCAGGGGAGGCGTGTCTCAGTAATAGATTCTAATGTAGGACTCCATTAAAAATTTATAATTTAATAAGAAACAGAGTTTGTCTCACAAAGATTTGTACATTCTCTATCAAAGTAGTCCATCTACCCACTTTACTTCTCCCGGAAGACCAAGACCCTGACATGAAGGGCTTTTTCTCTACTCCTTTCTATGTCTCATTATTCTCTCTTTCTCTCAGAATTATTAGAAAAAGTCATTTTTTTTCTGACCATAACAAGATTGAACAACATGCTCTCTCCCTTTTTCCAGGACACTCTAGAGAACCAAGGATGAGGACCTGCTTCCTTCACTCCACCTAGAACAGTGACTTGTCCTAATTGCTTAGTAAACACTGACTGATGATAACGTCTTGTTTCAGGAGACAGCCTTGAGACTGAGGAAAGAGACTATGTTGGGGCATTGGCCAACTATAGAAAAAATTATGCTTCTTCCATAAAAGAGATTATATGGTCATAAAAAATCATATTTTCAAAGAACTATTAATGAGACTTAAAAATAATAACTATTCATAGGAACATTTATAAAATTTCTAGTCATAAAAATATTGAACTTTTAAGCCAGCCCTGATGGCCTAGCAGTTCAAGTTTTGCACACTCCACCTCAGCAGCCCAGCTTCGGTTCCTGGGTGCAGAACCACACCAGTTGTCTGTCAGTAGCCATGCTGTGGTGGCAGCTCACATAGAAGCAGCAGAAGAACTTAAAACTATACACAACTATGTACTGGGGCTTTGTGGTGGGGGAGGGGGGCAGGGAAGGAAGAAGAAAGGAGGAAGATGGGCAACAGATATTAGCTTAGGCAAATCTTCCCCTGCAAAAAAAAATATATATATGTTGAATTTTTGCTTTATAATTTAAGGTTGAAAACAGTAAATTTGGCATTCCTTAGTGAATTATGCAGGAAAATTATAAAGATCCTTCAGTTTAAACATATCATGCTTTTGATTGTCCTAGAGAATAAAAGAAGGCTGTGTTCATGAAGAGTATTTCCTAGCACTCAATGGTTGTTTGCTTCGTGAAGACGGTAATCTACTACACCCCTGCTCATTATTTTGTGAGTAAAATTGTAAGCACAATGAAAAAACTGTACAACTGCTCTACAATGCTATCCAAGTATACTGCTAATTTTATGTGGGAAGAATTCTACCTAGTTTTATCAATAGCATTTCTACTCTATCTTTCATTTACCTATCTTGTGACGTGACTAGGATTCTAGCTGTAATTTTTGCTCATGTGAAAATTTGGGCAAAATGGAAGCAAGGATGAGAACAGTATGAGCAGTAATAGGAACAACAGCATTAGCATTACTTTACTATGTTGTGAACTATACTTCTTGGATCTTACCACCCTTGATTCACATACCTATTTACTTTACTTTCATATATTCATATATTTCATATATTCATATACTACACTATACTTTGATTAACACACCCTATTTTAGAGCTGAGAAAACTGAGTCACGGGTTTAGCTATATTTCCCAAGGTCCTACACTTAGTAAATGGTGACTCTGGGATTTGAACTGAGGGACTCTGACCCCAGCACCCACGCTGCTAACTCTACAGTACACTGCCTCATAATTTTAAGGAAGAGAGAAGGAGAGAGAGTGTTAAAGAAAATAAATGTCTTATCTTCTTACAGGTCTATCCACTCAAGAACATAAAAGACATTATCCAGGAAGCAAATTTAATCTTTACCTGTAATTCTGGGCCCCCATCCCTAGTGGCCGTTTGAAATCTATTCATTGGCTGACAAACACTAGTTTACCTTTAGAAAATATGCCTCTGGGAAAAAAGATATGGAGAACTAATTTATAAAAGCCTCTTCCAGTTAAGCACACAAAAGAAATTCAAAACAATAATGTAATTTCAGAAGTTTACATGGCACAGAAATAACCACCTCTCTGGTCTTATCTTTCTTGCAAAGCAGGAAATGAGAAGACTAAATAGAAAATCATGGTCATAAATTCCAGCTGATTTCAGTTAAATAACTCTTGAAAAAATAAGTGGCAAAATAGGCCACAAGCTCAAATTAGAGATAGCAGTCTTGGAAAGCATTCACATTTTCAATGAAAAGACAAATTAACCATAAAATAAACATTAGCCCAATGGTTCAAACTAGAGAAGAAATAAAAATGGGCCAAAGACCAACCAGCTGTAAGTACATGTAATCTACAGCTATTTAACAAATGGAGCAAATGGGAGAATGATGCTGAAGAGCACTGGGCTGGCATGATCTCCCACACAGAGGGAGATGATGCACAGAACAATGAAAGCAGACAATGCAGGAGTCAAGGACAAGGAGAATAACCTAATAAAACTGGCCTATTCCCTGGATTTCACTGAATTTATTCAGAAAATTTTTCCAAGGAGCAAAACTAAACTGAATCTAAAGGCCCATAGAGTTGTGGTCCACATCTATCTGTTGGATAGGAAGAGTCAGGACAGAGTAAGACTGTCTGCTAGCCACGGGTGGGTAGGGAGAAGAATCCATGAAGAGCATCATCTGACATTCAGAGGTCCATAGGGGCATGGGAGTAAGGGTGAAAGGAGAAGGTTTGTGCTAATTCCAACCATTGTTCTGCATCACCAGCTGGGGGGGGGGGGGGGGGGATGAAATCATCCATCACAGTACAGGCAGCCACTAGGAGTCATAGCCTCCTCATTCAGTGCCAGGGGCCCTTTTAGAAAAAGAAGACATTAACCAGGCAACAAAAATAAGAGCTTTGATTGAAAAAGAAAAGAAAGAGCTCTTTCAACATCAGGTGAAGGACAGGCTTGCTTCAGCTATTTGCTAACTTCAGCCCTTTATAATGGAAAGAAATGGAAGGAGATTTGTTCCTTTTCCATAGGAACCTGAAAAAAAATGGAAGCAGCAATTCTGGAACATCAAAATACTGCCTTGGAGCCTGAGGCACCCTCTTTCTTAGTCACATTCATTCAAACATTAATTCTTTCAGCAGACCTCTCTTGAGTGCCTACTCAGTGACAGGTACTGTGCCAGGGACATGTAGACATCAAACAGCCACAGTTCATCTTGAAGGAACTGAAATTTGTTGGAAATGCTGAGTCATCATCCAAATAAATGCCCTATAACTCAAGGTAAAATGTGCCAAACACTGAGGAAAAGTAGAAGGGAAGAATCATGACTTTCAGGGGAGAGAGCCAGCTGGTGGGGGAGAACCTGAGCCACTTTCTGAAAGGAAGAGTCATCTGAGCCACTTCTTGAAGGAGGAATACAATTTCTACAAACAGAGATGACCTAAAAGAGCATCATGAAAAGAAATAGACCTTGAACAAAGACTTAAGATGAAAAAAAAAATTAAGGAATGAGTAGAGTGAGGAGCAGTTAGCTTTGGCTACAGGATACTCCAGAAAAGGGTGATACAAAGCTGGAAAGGTGAAACAGAGCTAAAAGATAGAGCTTCTAGAAAATCAATCCAAGGGAATTTGATGGTAGTCACCAAATCTTTTTAAGTGTGGGATTGATACAACGAAAGCTCAACCACAAGGAAGAAATGCTCAGTGGCTTCATAGTGCAGAGAATGTGAATGAGGAGAATAGTATATGTCTATTTCAAGCACTAAGAGCTGGACCTTAGAAGAAGCAACAGGCATAGAGGGAGATGGCATAGAGAGGCAGAAGGTAGACTCTCCTGGAGTTGGTGACTGTGGTGGATGATTACAGTAATAGCCCAACTCTTCACCCCTCCCTGTATCCACACTCTTTGCCATGTGAAATTATAGTCACTCTCACTAGAAAGATGGGGTCTATTTACTCACCTCTTGAATCTGGACTCATCCATTGGGAAAGAGGCAGAAGGGAAAGTGTGCCAGTTTGAGCCCAGGCTTCAAGAAGCCTTGCAGGTTTCTGCTCTCCTCCATACTTTTGCCTTTGTCTAGCGTAGCTAGTCCACTGGAGCCAAGCTACCTCAGCGAGCACAGCCCCAGGCAAGAAAGTGAGCAGAGCCAAGATCTGGAGATTCACCTGGCCAGCCTCCATCTGACCCCAGATTTAGGAGCAATGAACTTTGTACTGGGTGCCACTAAAGTTTTTTGTTTGTTGTGTGGCATTATTGTGGCTAGGATAACTGACACAGTGACTGTTAAGAGAAAAGAGAGGAGGGAATGGCTTGAGGAGGTTGACAAAGAGGGCAACACAGGAAGTATGTGTGAGGTCATAACGGTTTGTGTTTAGGACAGTAATGGTAACTAATAGGGATACAGGACCCAAAATTCCACCATCAGAACAGCATCCTTTTATATAGTTGGCAAAGAGGCCTGTAAATAAAGTTTTATTGGAACACACCCATGCTCATTTGATTATGCACTGTCTATGCCTGCTTTAGCACTACAACAACAGAGTTGAGTAGTTATGACAGACTGCGTGGCCTATAAGGCCTAAAATATTTACTATCTGGCCCTATACTGAAAAATATTTGCTGACCCTTGATACAGATGATTAAATCTGTTAACATAGTATTTTCCTAAATATACATCAGAAAATGTTCCCTATGAGAAGAGAAACCACACTTTCAACATAGGCTCACTTTAAATTGTGTCCCTTTCTCTCTTTACTATATTTACAGTGTGGTGGTATCCTCGTGATATTAACAACTTGACGGGTTTCAAGGGGAGAAGTAGTGAATAACTGAAATGATGAAAAGGTGATCAACAATATCCCAACAGAGTTAGCCTTCTTCTCACCTGTCCCTCTGCTTCTTGCCTCTCTTTTTGTTGCAGTGTTGATTCGATTAGTGTTGAAAAGAGCTGGCCTCACATCAGGCATGGATAAGTTCAGAGGGAGTTTTGGTCTAAGTTTAAAAAAAGAGCAAAGAGAAAGAAATGGATAAAAATTTGATTCATTGATTACATAGTAAGGGATACAATGCACAATAATAAATACTTATTATTTTAATTAAAAGTAAATATTATTAGTACACATTATGTGTTTTATTCTGTTATTAAATGACTTCTGATTTTTAAAAATATTCAAGAATCTGTTTGTGTTTTGTAATTATGAAAGAGTATGTTCCAGATGGAGGGCTGGAACGGGGAGTTTTCCCAGTACAACCTAAGTCTCTGCATCCAGCTGATTCAGAAGGCATTCACCAGAATGGCTGAAAGCAAAGCCACTGTGGGGTTTAAGAGAGGCTGAGGACCCTGTGCTAGTAAGAAGCAGTATGGCATAACAGGAAACGTGTGGGATTTGGAGTCAAACTCCAGCTCTGCCCCCAGCAGCTCTGCGAGCCACCTCATAGAGCCTCAGTGTCCCCATCTGAAAAATATTGGAGTGATAGCATCTGTGCGCAAGTTATCTCACAGAGCATTTGGAAGAACCAGAGTAGATAGCACATTCAAACATAGATCATAAGAAACAAAGTGCTAGTTAAATGTTCAGGTTTCCATAGGGATATTTATAAATGTGTGAGCAAATAATATGAGGAATTAACGCAGAATAAAAAATCTAAATACTAGAAGACACTTAGGACCTTTTAATAAACAGAAGGCTTCCTTAGGCACATTCCAATAGAAGGGAAAATGCATGAAATGATCTCAACCCTTAATAAGCTGGATTTCTAAAGCTGGTGACTAATTTATATGCAAATCATTGAAAACATCTGCCAGTTGTTTCAACCAAGTTTGTGTTGATCACAGCTCTAATTGTGGTTTCTTGATGAACCAGTTGACTCATACAAGTACATCAATAAACTGACCTCTGTGGGAAGTAATTTGGAAATTATTTGGGAACTGCTCTGTGATTGATGCCCCCAAAAGTTTCTAATTAGCTTTTAGAAATCTCCTGAGGTATTGATTGCTTTATAATGTCACCTGAATGGTTGTTTGTTCATTCAAGAGCACCTACTTGTGACTAGGAGTAGAAATGATACACTTTGGCAGGATTTTTAGCTCTTTGGTGAAAAAGATTGTGATGTAATTCCCAGGATGAGTTTTTATAAATACACATATACAATAACCCAGTCTCATAAGGCCAGCCTATGAAAAGTGCTGGGAATCAGGACATCCCTGTATAGCTACTAACTAGCCACATGACTTGGAGAAATTCATCACCTCTCTGACTTCCCTTTTCTCATTTATGAACTGGGGCACCTGGATCCAGTTCCATCCTTAGACCTGGGCAAGGTGGGCCTTGTCATGTGCCCAACTCTGGATTTCTTTGGCCACACCCTCTCTTCCCCCACCTCCAGTGGGGTGGGGAGACCACGGGGTCAAGGAAATCTGCCTACCTGGAGCCTAAATTCTATACTTGCTAGTCATGCTCTGGACCCCTCGGACCCTCAAATTCCTGCCCAAAGGGCCATAATCCCACCAGCAGGCCCAGTGTAGACCTCTTCCCTGGGTCCATCCTCCCAACAGAGGAACACACCCCATCATGTAGATCTAGGTCTGAAGGGCGGCCAGTGGACAGCTTTGGCAGGCAGTGTGGATGGAATTTGTACATGTGACTTGGTGAATCTACATGCATCCATGCAAGGCCCCTTGCAGTGTAGGACTAAGGGAAAGGGTGAGTAGGGGGTGGTGGGTGCTGTGGCAGTCTCTCCCATGCTGCTAGATTCTAGCATTGAATACTGAGCAGTTGGAGAACTCCAGATTCAAATTTGGCCTTTGAGGTTGTTGTGAAGGTGGTCTTGTCAAGGTAGGAGGACAGAACTTTTGACATACACTTTGTTAGTTTGATTTATTGCTTTTAAATATTTAGACAATTGGTATGTGTGGGCCTTCATTTGTATTCTTGCCCTGGCGCCTCACAAATGTCAGAAGTATGCCTGCTCAGAGCATCCCTCCGTAAGATCCCTTCCAGCTCTAGTTTATTTCAGAGAAATTAAAAGAATATTGGGACTAGAAGCTTCTCTGTTTAAACTTTCAATTTGCTCAAATGTCTCCTTGGGCAAATTGCTTAACTTTTCTAAGTATCAGTTTCTTCATGTATTAAAAAAAAAAACTTTACAAGGTAGTAATGAGGATGAAATGACAAAATCTATTGAAAATTCTGACACTTAGTAGGTCCTGAACATATGCTAGCTATCTGCCATGGGAGAAAATGAGACTTATAAATGGATGAAACAATCCGTAAGTCCAACTCCTTGGTATTTACTCAAATGAGTTGAAAACTTATGTTCACACAAAAACCTATAAACAGATGTTTATAGCAGCTTTACTCATAATTGCCCAAACTTGAAAGCAACCAAGATGTCCTTGAGCAGGTGAATGGATAAATAAACATGAGCATAAAGCCATGAAAAGACATGGAGGAACCTTAAATGCATATTACTAAGTGAGGGGAGCCAATCTGAAAAGGCTACACACTGTAAGACTTCAACTATATGATATTCTGGAAAAGGCAAGACCAGGGGTTAGGGGGTTAGGAGGGATGAGCAGGTGGAGTGAAAATACTCTGTATGATACTATAATGGTGGATACATGTCATTATAAATTTGTCAAAACCCATAGAATGTACAACACCAAAAGCAAACCATAAACTATGGACTTCGAGTGATAATGATGTATCAATGCAGATTCATCAATTATAACAAATATACCACTCTGGTGAGAGATGTTGATAGTGAGGGCAGCTGTGCATGTGTGGGGGCAGGAGTATACGGGAAATCTCTGACCTATCACTTAAGTTTGCTGTGAACCCAAAACCACTCTAAAACATAGCCATTTTTTTAAAAAAGGGATAAAGAAATTAAATCCTCTCATAATGCATATACACTGTCCCACACTTCTCCCTCAACAACAATGAGCTTCTGCTAAAAGAAGAATCATTCCAAAGATCAATAACAACGCTTTTTATCTGAAATGAGGAACTTTAGCTAATCAAAAAAAGAAAGCCATTCAAATTACGAAGCAGATGTTCTTTACCAGCTGTTTGTAGATAATCTCACCAGCAGTGTCAGACGTGGAGTTCCAGAAATACAAAGATGCTAAAACAGCAGGAACGCAGAGCAGAGTTGAAAGCAAGGAATTTAACCCTTAGAGGATATGGTGGACTGTGCCACTGCTAGATGTAGAGGTATTTGTCAGTTTTAAACTTGAATTAACAGGGTCAATATTTTTTCCAATAAATCTAGTGACCAGTGTTTGCATACTGTTTTGATTAACATTGTTTTATTCTTAAAAGTAGTCAATATAGAGAATGCATTGGTTAGTCAGGAATAATAAAATTATACTTATGCCCAATTCTCAGTGCCCTTGAGGAGGTGAAGTGACTAATGCCTCATGGAGAACTTGCTGAGTGTAGAGGGAACAGAATTAACCCAGCCATTTCAGAGCTCTCTTCTGAGGAAAGGGTGCGATGGAGCATTCCAATGTCCAGAGTGTCCAGTACCCCAATATTCAAGGAAAACCTCAAGTATCTCCAGATCCATTGGTCAGGATAGTAAAAAATGAAATAATATAATTGTTGTGCAAAGCTCCCAGTGGCCTGGTGCATTACTGAGATGAGGGGGATGTCATATGGGTCCTAGACAAACAGGCATAGAGAAGAGGCCATAACCTCCTTTCTTTTTTTGACTTCAGAGAAAACAAATACGGAGATGGGAGCTAAAATAAGTAAACAAGGACACACCTAAGCATGTTAGATGTCTATCACCTAAAGCAATGCAATGCTTCAAGGATGACCCAGGAAATCAACCTAAAATAAGGTGCTAGTTTTCATTGGCAAAAACTCTCAGCCTTCCTGTAAGAAATATTCATTGTTTTAATGCTCAATTGTTGAGCCAATCCAGTGGAGGCATTTTTAAAGCTCTGAAGAAAGAAATGATATTTTTTGGCTGCTTGGAACTAGATTATTCCTCTTTGGGAACAGACCCTGCACGATAGCACAGGATCTATAATTAGCCATGTAAGTAAGAACCATGGGTCAGCCTCCCTTCCCACTCAGCAAGGGTCAAGCTTTCATTAATTGCCCAGTTTATGGCTCAGCAATTGAAGTGTGATACTGAAAATTTGGAGGGGGTCCAGGAAAGAACAATGAAAATGATTAGGGAACATTCCCCCATGAGGAAAATATAAAGAAATGGGGCTTATTTAACCTAGAAAAGAAAAAGCTCAAGGGAAATTCAGTAGCTTCCTTTAAATAGATAAAAGGCTAATATAAGAGTGATATGAACATGATTATTTTTAGTGATAACAGTTTAAGAGATGATATTGCAGCAGAAAAAAAATAAGTTAGATATTAGGAGAACTTGGTAAGATCTGTGATCTATTGAAAATTATGGAAGACTGGGAACAATTTTCTTTTTTACAGACATTTAAAAAAGGAATCCTCTAACCATGCCTTGCACCTTAGGGGGAAAAAATAGATGAAATGAGTTTCTGGAAGTCCGGTCTGAAATATAAAGTATTTTTAGGATATATAATTTAGTGCTACTTTATGGGTCTCCTCAATATCAAAGTCTATTCATAAGGATCCCAAGGATTTTAAAAAGTACACCTCTTGCATAAATAATGCAAATTAGAGTCAAATAAATGAAAACACAAGTCTAGGTAAAGCAATGAAAAGAAAACACACTGTGGTGATTTCTTAGTAAAGTCCTAAAAATGACACTCAAAAACGATTTAAAACAAAAGTTTATTGCTAGTTCCCAGTCAAGCTAAATCTCTATTTCAATTTCCTCCAATAGTTCATTCAATCAGCTCAGAAAATTTAAGAACCTTAAGGTCAAAGATTGCTGCATGATTCATGCTGGAATAAGTTTCTCTTTGACATTGCTGCCTCCTCTAGCCTGAGCCTATATCTACTGGTTTGCTTACCCCTTTATTTCCATCCCCATCCCTTATCACAGTGGAGTAGTAGGAAAACAAAGGCAAAGATCCTAAAAGCAGTCAGAGAGAAAAGACATTACCCAAAAAAAATGACAATTGGACTGACAGCTGAATTCTGGATAGCAACAACAGAAAGTAGAGGCCAGTGGAATAATATTCCAAAGCTGTCAAACCATAGTTGACTCAACTAAGTATAAAGACATGTTTTAGATAAACTAAAATTCAGCAAGTCTATTACCAATATAATCTCACTTAAAATTATCAACAATATTTTTGTAAAATGTAATTGAACCTAGAAGAACCATAATGCAATAAAAGGAAGCTGCTTTTCACATAGCTGGGAGGATTAAGCCCCAGAGCTTCTGGGGACCACACACACACATGGAAAGAGCCTAATCAAGATTAGAATCAACAGGAAGAAAGCAGAGGTGAGAGATGGAGAAAGAGAGACTCATTCTGGAGCCCTGGAGCCAGCCATTTCCCTTAGACTTTTTAACCAAGCAAGACAATAAATTATATTTTTTTGTTTAAATCAAAAGGAAAGAATGTGGAACATAAAGTTATGTGTAAACTATGACAAAGGAATTTATAAAATGAAGCATACAAGATAAAAACTAAACAGGAATGTAAAAATCACTTTGTTTAGGTCATGAGGTATTTTTTAAATTTTTTTGTTGCTTGAGGAAGAGAAGAAGGAGGAATGAAAAATGAAGAGCAAGAGGATAAAGAGGAAACATGATCCAATAAAAATCTTCAAAATGGAAAAATATAGTTGTATAGTAGTGGTAAGGAAAAGGGAGGAATAAAAAATGACACTCAGATTACTAGCTTCAGTAACAGTGAATTGAGGTCTATATTTATAGAGATGGGGAAAAGTAAGGAGAAGCAGATTTTGAAGACCAAGAGTAAAGATTTAGAAATGTAAAATCTTTCCAACTACAGAGGTGAAGTAAATAGGTATATAAGTCTAAATATCTAAATAAAGGCCAGGACTAAAGGTGGAAACTTAGGAGCATTGTCAAATGGATGGTATTTGAAGTTTCTAGGAGAAGGAGAGAGCATAATGGGAGAAGGGGAAGAAAGAAAAGGGAAAAAGACAAGAGCCCAGGGTTGAATCTTGATAAACTCTTAACTTTATGAGGACCGGGCAGAAGTGGAAGGGCGGGCTGGCACAGCAGAGGTGAAGAGCAGCCAGGAAAGACAAGGACAAGCTAGAAGAGAATGGCATAAACAAAATCAAGAGACAAGGGTTGAGTGATTTTAAAAATATGTCTACAAATTCTTTGATCCTCTTCTTTTCAGGTAGAGCTTAGTTTTCTTACCCTTCCATGTGGGCTGGACTTAGTGAATCATTGCTAAGAAATAAAATAAAGTAGAAGTGATGTTGTGTGTCTTCAGAGACTAGGTCATAAAAAGACATTGCAGCTTCTGTCTTGGCCATTTTCTCCCTCTCGGATCACTCACTCCAAGGGAAGCTAGCTGCTGTGTCGTGAGTACAGCCAGGCAGCCCTGTGAAAAGACACACAGCAGAACTCTGAGGCCTCCAGTCAACAGCCATGTGAGTGAGGCATCTTGGAAATGAATCTTTTCACCCCAGTCAAGCCTTCAAACGACTACAGCCTCAGCCTCAGGAGAAACTCAAAGCCAGAATTACCCACATAAGCCGCTCCTAGATTCCTCCCCCTCAGAAAATGGGTGAGATAATAAATGTCTGCTATTTTAAGCCACTAAACTGGGATGAATGGGTAGGCAGTAGAAGATAACAAACACAAGGATACTACAGGAAGGCAGGAGTGGTAAACTGTGTCAAATGTTGCAAAGAGTTAACATGAAGTGGTGGGGTGGAAGCCAGATTAGAAATGGGTCAAAGTGTGAATGAAAGAAGAGAACATGGAGAAAGGAGACATTTCCTTTGAGAAGTTTGGCTCAGTAGGGAAGCAGAGAAATTGGGCAGGAAGCTGGCAGAAGACTGAGAAGACAACAGAAGTAACAGAAGCATTGAAGGTAAGAAAGAATGGGATCTAGAGCAAAAGTCAATGGGCTGACTGGTGACAGAAGCAGAAAACCTCATTGAAACAGGAGGAACGTCAAGAAGACAGGTGCAAAGGCAGGTAGTATTTTAGATCTTGTTAACACTATTTTCTCAATAATGATAAGGCGAGCTAAAGCCATGTCCACGGTCCCCAACAGGTGGGCATGTGGCCTCTACTGGAGAACCTCACAAAGTCTCCAGGGTTGTGGTGTGCTGCCCTGCCCCACAGGAGGGGAGAGCCTTCCCAGGAAGCTATTCCTGAAACAAGGCAGCATAGATCTTCACTCTCACATTAGAGGAATACCAAAGTCCTTATGATGATTCAGGGAATTATACCTTCTTTTAAAAGATAGTAAATAAGACACTCTTTCCTAGATATGGTATTTGGGATGAGGTAAGGCTGGGGCTTTCATTTTATATTTTGCACATATTAGAATATATATTTCACTTTTATAATTTAAAAAACTCATTCAGCACCTTTAAAAAGAGCTCCAATTATGTCTAAAACTTCATTTATTTGCTTTAAATAATATTCCAATATAAGTAACTAATGATCGACTTACTAGACCTACAATTTTACAGGCTCTGTTGTTTCATTTTGTCTTAAGTCAAACTCCCTTTCCAATCCCACTTTAACTGAGACAATTTCTCAGCCACAATTGGTCCTTGTTTGTCACACAAAGTGATTCCAGTAGCTATTTCTGGTTAATCGTTTTGGTCATGTCAATCTCTCTGAAGTGTCATATGTAGGTTTAGAGCTGTCCCACCCTGTTGTCTGCCGTTACCAAGCCAGCTTGATCAACTCTCAAATTCGTACACAATACTTGATCAGCAGGTTGTAGCTGGTGGGTCTAACACCAGAAGCAGCCCATTCCTAGAAGTCAAGTCCACAGACTCTGGACAGTAGTTTTTCTCATTCTCAGAGGACTTGTTTCCACGTTTTAAGCATTCTTTGTAAGGGTTTTGCTTCCATATATTACTTACGACCCCTTTATCTCCATCCAACTACAGACTCCAGTTTCTGATTTGAGACTAGCAGGGAACATAATTTTGTGTTGGTGCCTCCTTCTGGGAGACACCAGGAAATATTGCCAAGAATTCCCACAGGTGTTAAAGACCATTCAGCTGGGTTACTACCATGGTCTTTATCCATGAGAGCCCATATGGAATTACATAAAATTTTCAGATCTTACAAACTTGAAGACATCAAAATACATTCCTGGAGTTGAAGTCTTAAATTTACTGAGATATCATAAACCACTCTGAATTTGTCTCTGCAACAAGCAGAGATCTGAATATCAGATAATTGATTCTCAAAGTCTGGTACCCAGAGCAGCAGCAGCAGCAGCTGGGAACTTGTTAGAAATGCAAATTATCTGGACCCACACCAGACCTACTGAATTAGATACTCAGGAGGTGGGGCTCAGCCATCTGTGTTTTAACATGGCCCCCTGCCCCCCAGGGTATTCTAATGCTCCATAAAGTTTGAAAGCCACTGAATTAGATTTTGATACCAAATCAGCAGGTCATCCTATTGCAGAACCAAATTCTGTGAATTTGACTTGGGTCTTTTAGGAGACACCTTTCAGAGAACAATTCTGTAACCAAGGGCAGAATGCCCATTGTTACGCTTTGTATGATGAGAGAACTGGGTGATTTCTTGGTGCAAGTTTTAGATTTAAGGAAAGATAACATAGTATTCTGGTAAGGAGGTGAATGGTCACTATAGTGCAAGGCATTTCACAAACATCTCATTCCTGGAGAAGGATGAATAACGGTTCTTCTGTTGGAAAGGGGAGGCTTTAAAAAACAGTGATGGTTAATGTTGCTGGTGTGAAACAAAGGGTGAAAAGAAAAAGCTCAAAAAACACCAGCACAGACTGCAGGTTTTGGGGGGTTTTTGTTTGTTTGTTTGTCCCCTTCTGAAGGGACATCAAGAAGCACTTATGATTTTTGACTCTAAGTTGACAGAAGCTGTGTTGAGGGTAATATAGCATCATAAAGGGGGAGAAATGAGCCATTTCTTGGGGCCTTCTGCAACACACCGGCAGCACATTGTGAGCTACAACAGTGATCACAGCTCAAAGACAGCACCTCCTGCAGTTCCAACCCTGAATGGCAAGAGGACCAGGCCCTGACAGACTAAATCTGATCCATTCTCTTATTTTAACAACCCACTGATTTTTCTCTCAACTAAGTAAGTTTTTTCCAGAAAGACACCAAAAAAAGGTACAATGAGAATGATAAATAATAAGCACATACAGCATAAAATATGAAATTACTCTTAGAGTCAAACAGCAAATTTGTCACCTGTATTGACACACTTAGGTTCTCACAGAGTTAATGACTAGACAGAGAAAAAGGGAAAGTCCCTGAGAACTATTGACTGGCTGATACATTGTGTTGGAACATTCTGGAATGTTCCAGAAAATGAAAATGAAAAGTTTTCATTTTACAAATGCTCAAATCTCTCATGCTCTGTGTTTGGAAAGTTAAAAAGAGAAAGTCCATCAAATTTTACTACATTTTCCTACTTCTTTTAGCCTTTCAAAGACTGCTTGGCCTGTTTATATCTGTGCTCTTGGGCTATTGGTTAAGGTTAAGGTCACACAAAGCATTTGTTTTTACTCCTAATCTCAGATACCTTTTTGTCACCAACTTCTATTCCTTAGTCCAATCTTATCCCTTCTTCTTGGTCTAGCTTAAATCCTTTCCCTTAAATGCAGTCCAGAATGATCTCAGTCCTGAACTTGGAGTAACTGGCATCTGCATAATTCACCTGACACTTGATCATGTACTTGTCTTATCACATCTCTTCTCTCGTGGATTTCTGTATATTCTGGGGCAAGATTCAGACACAACCTTAAAGAACTCCAAACAGTTCCTTATATAATTTCTGTCTCACCATGTTTGGACCTACTTAAAGAACTTCTAGGTTTTGCCTATGTGCACAAATTCCAAAATTTGTGACTGAAATAATTCCTCATTGCGTTCTAACCTGTCAATTTAAACTTTTGTTTTAAATCAAGCTACATGGATTAACCTTTTGCTTCAGTTCCACTTAATACTGGGCTAGGCACTAAGGATACAAAGACAAGTAAAAGAGTGGCTGGGTATAAGCAGCTTACTGTTCGCCGAACAAATCTGTCGAAAGCCACCTCTGCTGTAAAAATGCAGAAGCACTTTACACGGCCAAAGAAGATAAACAAATACCAGCACCAAAAAGCTCTCTATACAAAGTGTGTTGGGCTGGGAAGAGAGAAAAAGGAAAGAGCAGGAAAAGACCAAATAGTGAAGGATCCCTGAAGGAGGTAGAGAAGGACCATTGATTATGGGTTGGTGCCAATTCCTCCTAGAACATGGCAGTCAGAAGCTGAGCATCATTCAGTGTACTGAAGTCGGAAACAGCTACTCTTCCCTCTAAAGCATCAGTCCCATTCTCTAAGGAACTCATGCTTAGATTATTGTGATAGTCTCTTAGCAGCTCCTCCTCTGCTTTCTATTTCTAGCTTATAATTGGTTCAAAATGCAGCTGCAGCACTAATTCCTAGTCCATCTCCAGGGCTGCTCACAGGACTTTCATTTTTCTAATAAGCATTATTCCCTCTTACTTTATGAAATGATCTTCAGTATTAATTTTTACATTGAAGTCCTTCTATAATTTCCCTGAAAGTACTCAAATGACTCTATGTCCATTTTACTGCTACGCCCAGAGGGGAAGTCCAGATGTGGTTCCTGTGAAAGATTTGCATCCGGGATTAGGGCTATATCCAGTTCTTCATCAGCTTTACCAAGTGGAATGCAACATCATCTAAAATTGGGTCAAGAGTGCCTTGCTGCATTCTAAAATGTAACACTGCATAGTGATGTCATTTCCTTCCCACCCCATCCACCCTCTGCTGTTATTATGTCCAAAGCAAGACTGTAAAGTAGAAGATTCTAAATAAGTCAAGCAGGAATAGAAAGAATTGAAACTTCAAAGGCAGGCTGATCTGGTTTTAACCTGAGTTATTGGATTCACTCATTCATGAATAAAATTATTCACTAATTATTGATCATCTACTATATGTCAGGAAACCAACTGGGTGCTGGGGTTGCAATGGTGAGCAAGATCTACTCCCTCTCTGCTTAGCAGAGGGGCACCTCATGGAACCCAAAGAGGGAGGCCTCCCAGCACCTTCTTCTGGGCTGAGCACGAAAGGAGGAGCAGGGGCTAGGCAGCAATCGGGTAGAAGAATGTTCCAGGATGGAGGGCAAAACATAGGGAGACTCCAAGGATAAGAGAGCACAGCAGGATGAGGACATGCAAGAAGTTTGACGTGGTTGAAAAGTGGTGGGTAGGAAAGAGCCAGACAGAAAATCAGGTGGAAACAAGGCTTACTTGTTAACCTAATGTCTCTGGAGTGAATTGTGGGAATCACAGACAGCTATGTAGCAGAAGAGGAAAAGGTAGAATCAGAGTTTTGTATTTAGAAGGCTCAATCTCACAAGTCTGTAGAGAAAGAATTGGAGGGAAAAGGAGACTCAGGGAAAGAGGTCAGTTGGGAGGCTGTTGCCACGATCAAGGTGATAAATGTTAAGGACCCAAACTAAGGCCCTGGCAGAGGAGAAATAGAGGGGAGGGTGTGCGTGAGAGAGAGTTAGGAACCAGAATCAACAGAACCTGGAGAAAGCTTGGATGTAAGGAGTAAGAAAGAAGGGAGGAAGAATAACTTCCAGATTTCTGGCACAGGCAGCAATGTCATTCCTAAAAAAGGGACTCCTGGAGCCTGTGCATATTTTGGAAAGACAAGGAGTTCAATTTGGGATGTGTTAAATTTGTGGTGCCAATGACACAGCCAACTGCAGGGGACCAGTGGGCACTGGGCTAACTTGTCTGGAGCTCAGAACAGAGATCTCGGCAGAATATGTGAACATGAGAATCTTTGTCCTACAGGTGGTAAGTGAAGGCACATAGCAGATAAAGTTGCTCAGAGAAGGCGTCTACAGAGACAAAAGAATGGTCTGGGAAATATCAGTACTTAAGGGATGTCCAGAGAAAGATGAGCCCACAAAAGATCTTGTGAAAGAGCTTCTGGTAAGGTATGAAGAGGATAAATTTCCTCCATAAAATGCTAATAACAATATATACCCCACAGGGTTATTGTGTGAACTAGATAATATATGCATGTAAAGCAAACATAATGTCCCTGACAGACCAGGTACATAATAGGTACACAATCAACGGTAGATTTTGTCATCTTTAATCTTACTATTTATAATGAAAACAATACAGGAGTTTTCCTTGGGTGTTTAGGTAGGTGTCTGTTTTTTATAATACCTCTCAACACAGATCAATTCTGAAAATCTGTAATATAGGTTATAACAGTCTGGGATGAAAGCCTTTAAGTGGAAAATGTGTACATCTATTCCAGATGATATATCTGAAACAGACAAATGAAAATATGAAATTCTAATGTAAAAATATGAAGTTTAATGAATGAGTTTACTCTTCTGTCTCTTCTGTAACTACAGGTGGTCAGTTCATGGAAACAGCAAGGTGGTCATACAAGGTTGAGAATAAAACTTGGAAAAATGAAAAATGTTAAGGATATGAGCCACCTAAGGAATGGCTAGAAGTTGCAAAGCAATTGTCTATAAATATGTGGCTTGGGGGTTGGAAGTACCTCATTCAATCTGACATGCAAAGCACGTAGCACACACTTAGTAAATATTCACCAAATGAATGAATGTGAGAGTTGGGAACACACAACCTATTGATGGATCTCTCCCCCTGGGCTTCCCAGAGGCACCCCACGTTCAGTCTGTAAAGTGGACCTTACTATCTTTTCCCCAAAATCTGCTGTCTTTCTCACTTGTCTAGGCAGGTTAATGCCCTTACCACCCAGCCAGATGAAGACTCTGGGCTCTGCTCCCTCTCTCCCCCAAAATCACCACAACCCATCCATGTGACAATCTGATAGCGCTCCATTTTCCATCTGAAGTCAGAGTGGTCTCTCTAAAACTCAAACATCCCCCACATTACAGCCCCACTTAATGCCTGGTCCAATGGCTCCATATTGCTGCGGGAAAAATTTCAAACTCTTTGATGACATAAAAGACCCTCCAGAGTCTGACCCCAGCTTGTCCCCAAAGAGCCCACCCATTCCCCCAGTCACACCAAAGCCCTTGAGGCTCTCTGGAACCTCCATCCGTTTCACACAGCTCTGCCTTTAAGAGGCTTCCTTCCCACCTCATCTTCCAGGACCGCATCTCAGACACCTCATCTCTGAAGCCTTCCTGATAACCATCCTTTTATGTCACTGAAGGTAGAGAGAACTCTGCCCTGTGCTGTCCCCACCCTGCCCTGCACAGCACAAAATAACACTTACAGTATTTTATCGTAATTACATGTATACATGTGTGTCTCTTCCTTCAGGAGATTAGCTCTTTGAAAGTAGAGCCACTTCTTAGTTACCTTTGTATCTTCTGCATTTAGCACAGTGCCTGGCATATATGGTGCTCCATGAATGTTTGTTTGCATTTATATCTTATTATTTCTGTATTGGTACTTGTTATTTATTATAGCAGGTTTTTTATTTTATGCTCTAGTTTATTCAATAGTCTTTTGTGTGTGAGTGTGAGGAAGATTGGTCCCGAGCTAACATCTGTTGCCAATCTTCCTCTTGTTTTTTCCTCCCCAAAGCCCCAGTACATAATTGTATATCCTAGTTGTAGGTCATTCTAGCTCTTCTATGTGGGATGCCACCACAGCATGACTTGATGAGCAGAGTGTAGGTCCACGCCCAATATCCAATCCGGCAAACCCAGGGCCGCCAAGGCAGAACATGCAAATTTAACCATTCAGCCACAGGGCCAGCCCCCTCAATAGACTTTTGTGGACAGAGTTTGGGTAAAGCAGCTCTAGAAACCTGACACCTTTTCATATATTGATAGAATCATGATTGCAAAAATTCCTAGAACCCATCTCTTGAAATATGATAACCACATCAGATAAATTCACCCAGTGAGAACCATCTGGTTTCTATAGATGGCTTCTCTAGTTCCACCTGAATTACAATAATCTACAGTGTGCTTAGGGACATTTAAAGGAGTTCTTTGGGACTAACTATAACAATATACTGGAGTTTTATGAAGAAAACTATAAAACTCTAGTGAGGGACATAAAAGAAAACTTGAACTACCTAAAAGCAAAATGGGCACAGGAGGTAAACTAGCAATTCACAAAGAAATAGAACTGCCCATAAAGTCCTTCAATCTGACACGGATTAAAAAGACTGATCATGTCTGGTGTTGGTCAAGTGTAGAGAAACAGGCACTCTCTTGCTTTGCCAGTAGGAATGTAAATTCATATAGCAGCCTCGAAGGGAATTTACCAATATCCAAAAAAGTAGTAAATGCTTATATTCTTTAACCTATCACTCTCATTTCTAGGGATTAATCTTGTAGAAACACTTGTATGAACACACAAAATACATGTACACAGCTCATGTTCACAGTAGCATGGATTATGATAATGAAAAATTGAGAATAACCATATGGCTATCATATTTTATAAGTTAAGTAACTTTCGGTACATCAATGAATAGAATTCTATACACCTATTGAAATAACCAAAATGAATATGTCCTGAGACAAAAACATGCCCGATATAGTTATGTGAAAGAAAATTACAGAAAAATAATGCTATGAAACAATTATTATAGAATAATACTATAAAATTATTTCACTTAAAACAATGATAATTATTTGTAAAAATTTTCAACTTCAGGGTCGTATTAGGGTACTACTTCAAAATTTTTGTCATATTGTATACGACTTGTGCTATTATTTACTTGTATCTTAAAAATCACTCAATATTTTTTATGTAAATAAAAGTATCGTAAGAGAAAAGTGATAACATCCAAGAAATCTTGAGTTCAATATGCGAGTATGTTTTTCTGATACACCTGAAAAATAAGTGCAAGATATTAAAATATTTTCATCCCTATACCCACTACAATCATCTCTTATATGTCCCACTAGTATTTCACATACCACACTGTGGGAGCCAACGTGAGGATCGGCAGAGAGGACCAAATGTGGGGGCTCCTTCACCAAATCGGTAACTGGGATCTCTTGGGGAGGGGGGGTTAATTATAGGCAAGTTTCATTTTCTCCATTACGGATGTCTGGGATATTTGGGTTTTTATAATGAGCACACAGTGCCCTTGTACTCAGAAATTAATAAATATTTATTTCAAGGTTTCTCCGTCTTGGATTATCTGTCAGAGAAACAAATATCACACGAACTAGACCTCAGACGACGCGAAAGAACAGCAAATGAATCACCTTTTCAAAGAGACCCGTGTGGTGCTCTAGCTGCGAGGCGATGGCTGCCGTCTAAATGTCAAAGGCGGGACTGATCTGTGAGCGTGAAGGATGAGTCTGTGCACGTGCACAGTGTGGTAACGAAGCTACTGCCAGGCCACCATCCGTGGCACCAGCCCCGAGCCCAGTCCCAGGCTCAGAAGTCACTGGGAAAATAAACTCCCATCATGAATGGGGAGGATCTGCTGCCTGGTGCTAGACTGCTGTGTGGAATAAATGAAGGTGTTTACTGCTGCCCTGGAAGATTCTGATCTCCAGCGCTCAGGATGGTAAAATCAGAGCCTGTGCCAAGTTAGAGACGGGGAGAAAGGCTCAAAGGAGCAAGAGGCGAGGAAGGCGTGTGGATGGAGTCTGTGCAGCGCCTTGCCTGGCCCTACACTGTGAACCTGCACTGAGGAATCGAGACCGGCACTCTCCACTAACGCAGCCCTCTGCCCTCCCCACACACGCAGCTTCGCTCCATTCCACTGTATGTCTAACCTGAAATCCTCCATTCAACAACTGTGACTATGGTGGGGAGGAGGCATACGTCAGTTCATCCTACTGTCCCGGATGTCATCTAGAACTCTAATTCTATGGTGCAAGTCCCACACCATCGTTCTTATGTAAAGGCAACTGTCCTGATAAAACTTCCCCTGCACATGAGTGCGGCAGGAAAACAAACAACCTGAATTTCTTCCCACCTCGATTATACTTCCCTTTATGTTATACAGCTCGAAACCCACAGGAGATGATCTGGAAGACACTAGCAAGTGACCAAAGAGGAATGTATGATAACGCCAAGCACATGTGCTAAACGTCTAGAAAAGACTGACGATTCCATAGTCATAACAGAGGTACCAAAATAAATTTTCATAATTGTTAGTTAAATAACATACTGTGCAGCTATTCTATGAAATCTACTTCTATGTAATAATCTTAAAGTATGTAAGTCCTGAAATATGTGATAAGGATACGGTGAGTTTTTTATGCATGATGGTTTTTTTAATTTTTGTGAAAATAAATAAATAAGAAGACAACTAGAACAAGAGACAGAAGGCTTTTTATACATACTATTGTCATCATACAAAATTATCTATTAACTAAATTAACCTGACATTGTCATCCCTAAAAGTAGAATCAAAACAAAACCAATTCTTTCCCAAACATGAATAAAATCTTGACCACTCTCTCATTGACTAGAGCACAAGGTGGCAGCCTCTAACTTCCAGCTGCCTCTGGTTCTCAGCTTAAGTGCCTCTGAACAGGAAGGCAAATCCTAAGAGGTGACCACGTTTGTGCTCTGGGTTGCAAAAGTGATACCTGACTTTAAAAATCTTTAAATGAGATTATCTTCAAAGGCCAAAAAAATGTGCTTTTATTCTTAAAATGTTTTCCCATCTTTAGAAAATTAAATGAGATTCTACTATCTTATTAGGGAGACAAATTAAAGGGTTTACTGACATTAGATGAAAGTTAAAACACTCTCTTGACAAAATATAACAATATATCTATAGTCAATTACCTTCAAATATTTTTGTACTTGTTTTATTTTAAAAACCAGTTGTAGAAAATGAGCTAGAGCTCTACCACTTGTAGCTTTCCCACCACTCACTCGTTTGAACATTTCTGAAGCACCCTACTATGTGCCAGGCTAAGAGCTGGGGATTCTGAACCAAATGATATCGAGTATAGAGTCTAATGTAGGAGACAGATGAGCACACAAATAATTATGATGTATCAAAATAAGTGACATACAAATATATGTGGTGAATTTATATTCATTGGGCACATAGGATATACTAGGCATCATGCTGACATCTTTGCATATATTAGCTCAATTCTCTTATCTCTTTTTAATGTAAGCACCATTACTGAATTTATCTTAAGATGAGGTAACTGGTATAAATTGAGGTTAAGATACTGGATCAAGAATTCTCAGCTATCAAGGGGCAAAGCCAGAACTGAACTCAAGTCTCTTTGGCTCCAGTGTTTGTATCACTGGCTGGACTCTGAGGGGGTGGCAGGAGATGAGTGGGGGCAGATCAGAGAGGTTGTTGGGTACCATGCTTAGGATTTTATTTATCCCTTAATCAGGCAGGAGCTACTTCCTCCCAACCATGGGAGGAAGATTTGTTTGTGAGGAAATCTCTGCGTCAGTGTAGCTAATTGTGGAGCAACTTGGATCGGATTTACTTATAGGCTATCACTATAAACTTAAGAAGGATTGGAAAACAGATTTAACCAAATTTAGTGACTAGATGTGTGACGTGAGAAAGATGGATGGTGATTTCAGTGGGGTGACTTGGGTACCTGAATGGGCTGTAAGTAACTAATGGAGACAGGGGGAAAGCAAGAAGAACTTCGGAGGTGGGAGGAAGAAAGTGTTCATTTTCGGACATGTTGAACTTAAACTGTATGGGATAAAGTAAAGGAGTCCGGTGGACAACTGGAAATTTTACTATTTACTACTAATATTTACTATTTACTACTATGGAGCTCAGAAGCAAGGCCTGTTTAAAGATGACTTTAGAAATCATCAGCTGAAAGTGTGATCAAACCCACAAAAAGGCCCAAGGGAGGCCTTCTCTGTCTCTCATCCCCTAACTCCTTTCCCTCTGACTTTCCTCCCTTCCCTCTGTGTCTTCAACTGTTGTAACTTATCAAAGAACTACAGTAAGCCAAATAATTCCCCCCAAAGATGTCCACATCCTAATCTGCAGAACCTGTGAATATGTACCTTATGTGACAAAGGGACTTTGCCGAAATGATTAAATTAAGTATCTTGAGATGGGAATATTATTCAGGATTATCTGGGTGCATCCAATCTGATCACAAGAGTCTTTATAAGAGGGAGACAGGAGATTCAGAGTCAGAGAGCGAAACTGGAAGATGCTGCACTGCTAGCTTTGAAGATGGAGGAAGGAACTACAAGCCAAAGAATCTAAGTGGCCTCAGGAAGCTGGAAGAGGCAAGAAACAGATTCTCCCATAGAGCCTCAAGGAGGAACACAGCTCTGCTGATATGTGGATTTTAGCCCAGTGAGACTGACCTTGGCCTTCTGACCACCAGAACTGTAAGATTAAAACAATTGCATTGTTTTAAGACACTAAGTTGCAGAAATTCATTACAGTGAATACCAGAACTACATAAACTCTATAACAAATACAAGTTTATATATAAACTATATAAACCAATACAAGAACTAACCTATTTTTGTTTTATTTATTGGAGAGCATTTTGTGTGCCCTGTCATTAATTTTTTAAGTATGTGAATAGAATATACCGTAGATAGATGGATGGATGGATAAATAGATAGATAGATAGATATGTGTTTATATGTTTCTCCCTCAATTTATTTTTCTTTTTGATCAGTGGTAGGATCATGATAGGAAATATTTTGACCATGATAAGAAAATTATTCCCATTCCTGTTGGATTTCCTTGAGTCAAGCTGCCTCCAAGCAGTGGTTCTCAATCTTGGCTGCACATTAGAATCATCAGGGAAATTTTTTTTATATATATATAATGGAATAGTCTGTAATCCTTAAAATTAAGTATCTAAAGACTCTTCAATGCCATGGAATAAGTGGAAAAATAGAAAACTGTGCATAAAGTATAATACCAATTTAGTAATGAAAAGTATAAAGATATTAAGACTAGAAGAACAAAGATCAAACTGTAAATTGTGGTTATTTTTAGATGGTAGGATTATACTTGATTTTTCTTTTCATCTTTAAGTTTTTTCTGTGTTTTGACTTTTCCTATAATGAGCACTTATTACTTTTAAAACGACTAACATATAACAATTTTTTTTTCAAAAGCAAACCTTAAACGTGGAGTTTGGCGTGGTAGTTGCCGTTGCTACTGTTTTATTCTTTCTCTGCAGGTGAATTCCCTTCTCATTTGCAGTCTCCAGGAACTGGACGCCCACATGACTCAGTTCACAGTGGCTGAGCACCATCCGTCCCTGTGGTATCACACTGCCTGCCACTGAGCACACGACTGGAAAGCACTGCTCACTTGTCATCATTCCTGAGAGGTCCTCAGAGGCACCTGTAATTCCAGCAATTCTCTGAGTCTTCTGGGGTCCCCCAGTGAATATCTATACGGGACAAACACACGACCACCCTGAGCATGAGCCACAGAGGTGTGGGAATGCCAAAGACTGACACAGAACTGTAGGCAGTGGGAGCACATTCAGACGTAACTTCTTATTTTATAGATGAGAAAACTGAGGCCAGAAAGAGGAAGGCTCTTGCCCAAGGTCACGCAGTGAGTTAGTGGCAACTAGGGCCTTGGGCTCAGGGCTCCAGGGTCCTGTGCTCTGTCATCACCAGTCACAGACCCTTCGACAACTGGCTTTCCCGAGTTCTGGTCAAATTCTTTTTTTTTTTTTTTAATTAAGGTTATGAAAGTTAAGATCCTTGTGAAATTACCATTGTACATCATTATTAGTCATGTTGTAGGTACACCACTTCACCCCTAGTGCCCTCCCCCCACCCTCCTTTCCCCTGGCAACCACCGATCAGTTCTCTTTGTCCATATGTTAACTACCACCTATGAGTGGAGTCATACAGAGTTCGTCTTTCTCTGTATGGTTTATTTCACTCAACATAATACCCTCAAGGTCTATCCATGTTGTTGTGAATGGGACGACTTTGTCCCTTTTTATGGCTGAGTATTATTCCCTTGTATATATATACCACATCTTCTTTATCCAATCATCAGTTCATCAGGGAAATTTTTAAAAACCCAATGCTCAGAATCTTTGGATGCAGTTTCTCGAAGTGTGGTCCCTGGACCAGCAGCATCAGCATCCTGGGAACATATGGGAAATGCAAATTCTCAATTCCAAACCCAAATTTACAGAATCAGCAACTCTGGGGATGAGTCCCCACAATCTGTGTTTTAACAAGTTCTCCAGGTGATTCTGATACACACTAAGGTTTGCTCTAGTGAAAGGAGTCCAAGGCTTAGATCTGTTCTCCCTTATAGCTCCCCACCTGGTTTCTCCACCCCAGGTGTTAGTCAGACATGGCAACCCTGGGTGGGTCAGTGTTTGCTGCTGGGTGGAGTCACTTTGCACTAAAACCTCAGCTCCTAGACATGGTTCCCTCCCCTCTGTCACTTACACCCATGGATCCAGAGTAGCAAGTTCTCTTGACCGAATAGATCCTGCTGTTACCACTCACTTTTAGATGTTCTCACTTCTCTCTCCAGGAGAAAGAGAAGATCTTGGCTGGACCAAAGATCTCTGAAGGCCTAAGCCCTAAAAATATTAGGTAATTCCCTTTGACAAAAAGAATGAAATAAATAAAAAATTTTCTTCAAAAGGAAACAAAAGCTTATATGCTTATATTAGAAGTTTCTTTCTAGATTTTTCTAGGAATATTCAAAGAAGTCTACTTTCTTCTCTTTGCCCCAGTTTGTCAGGTCTCCTAAGCACACACTAACCTTCCTGTATTCCTCAGCCTGGCCCTCCAGAAAGGAGCTGGGTAATCAGGCGGTCTCCGCCAATTCTACTCTATGCCTGATGGACACCTCCAGCACAGGTAAGGTGTGTTGGATGGTCCTCTTTTGGTGACAAGAATGAAGATTCAGGTATGAGCTTCAGGAGACAAAACAGAAGATGCTCAGCAGCTTTGGAAAGACGAACTCCAGGTGGTTCTGCCCAGCTTCCCAGAAGTTGGGGCTTGAGTCCAAAGCTATAGCAAACAATAAGGCAGTACTTTGCTTCCTAGTTGTAGATCATTGCCTCTTTGTGTATTATATTCACTGTTCTCAAAAACTAAATGGGGAGAAGTGATGGATTATGGACATTCTTGAATCCTATCACATAGTTCCAATTCCTCCATCACTTCCAGCAAACAAGTAGTAAACTTGATGCTCCAGACATCCAGCAGGAATATAAAATAATATGGGACATAAGTATAATTCATGTGAAAGAGCTGTGACTCTTTTGGAAGAAAGCTATGTACATAAACCCAAGGGATCCTCCTGACAACCCATACTGAAAAGCACAGTTTTCACAAAGTCAAAGGTAGGGACCTGGTGACTTCTACACACTCCACTCCACGATAAGAATAAGTAGTGATGCATTCTTCCTCCCTACAAAAGTGCTTTATCATGATGTCATTTAGAACAGTTCCCAGGAGGACATATCCGTCTCTGTGCTGCTTGGCTGAGCCAGAAGCAACCATGATGCCCACTATGTACGGACCCTGAAACAACTCCTGAAAGCCGCTGGGAACATTCATCAGTGGCTACTCCACTGAGCAGCTTCCTAAAAGAAGTCTCTCTGCTCACCAAGCCACTGCCACATGTACAATGACGCCACACAAGGACAAGCCAGCCACAAGAGTGTGTCCTGCGTGCCGTCAGGCACTGCTTGCCTTCTGGGACCTTTGTGTCTCTCATGGATGGGGCATAGGCTCTGAAGCAGAAGAGATGAGTGATACGGTTTATAAGAACTGGCTGCCAGCCCAGGGGCTATTGGATTTCTCCATCACTTTGGCTGAAGGATTCTGCAGGAAGATTCTTTCAGGGCACTCACTGCCATCTGAGGTTACATAATAGCAAGCATCCAAATAAGTGATTATTTGAATTTCCTGCAAAACCATCAAAGCCCAATTCTTGTTCTGGGAGAGGGCAGGGGATGAAAGGATTTAAAGTTTATATCTTTGGCAGCTGACAGCTTATTACTAAGAAAGGCATGGGGCCAGGCTGGTGGTGTAGTGGTTGGGTTTGCATGGTCTACTTCAGCAGCCCAGGATTCACAGGTTCAGATCTCAAGTACAGGCCTACACACGACTCATCAAGCCATGCTGTGGTGGCATCCCACATACAAAATAGAGGAAGACTGACACAGATGTTAGCTCAGGGACAATCTTCCTCACCAAAAAAAAAAACAAAAAACCAAAGGCAGGCTGTTACAGATTTGACATTTTTTTGTTACCCCTTTCATCAACTTCATACACAAGCAATTGCATTTGGCAGCCTTGCATCAGAACCCCAGGACACCTGCCTGAGAGGAGAAACCTGTTCAGGGAATGGATTTACACTCCAAGCCTGGATGAACCTGAGCTCATTTCAGAGGGAAAGCCAGTGGGCTAGAAAAGGACACACCCCTGAAATGAGCTCAGATTGACCGTGTTTATAGGAAAGAGGAAAATGTGAGGAAAGAAACTCACATTCTAGTGTGTTTGAGTGTATAAGCAGAGGTGGATCCTAGGAAGAGTAGGACAGCTGGAACCTGTCCAGGACAGGTGTTGCATGGTTGTTTGGGACAGGGAGTAGGGTGAGGAGGAAGGCCGGCAAGTTCACAGTCGGCTGAACCCAGAGCCAGGGGCATCTGAGGCAGCCACTGTGCCATCTCCACATACGCACATTCAGCTGGAGAAATTTCCATGAGTAATCAATGAGCCCTGTCTCCGCTGGTGGACTCGCACACAGAATGCCATCAATTAGGTTCTCTTCCAGAAGATTTTCTGATCAGTCAGAAATTTGGCTACTTCCAACCATTTTCCTGGTGTTACAGTGTAAGGAAAAAAGGCTTTCAGGAATCTTATTTATACATAATATGGAATTTGTGGAGAAAAAAACCTGAAGGTCTTAGTCATCAACAGGATCAATATGTGCCAAATATGTAATGGAGTTACAAATCAATCAATCAATCTTAGAGTAGATTCTCATTTCTGGAAGTATAGTATATGAAGAAGCAGGGGTGATATATCCATTGTTCTGGCACTGTGTTCTCTTCTAAGCGCCTCATTTTAAACGAGTCATCATATCAGTTAGGATACCTTCAGCTGCTGGTAACTGAAAACTCCAGTTGAAACTACCACAGCTGACAATAAAATGTGTTAACTTTAAAAACAAGAAGTTCAGAAATCTGGCCATCCCATTCCTGCAATTCACTTGGCTTTGTTCTTCTCCATGTGTTGGCTTCATCCCCCAGGTGGCTGTGAGAGCTCTAAGCTTCATATCCAGCCACAGTAAAGTCCACAGGCAGAAAGGTGTCCCTTCTCCTGGTGGCTCCTACTTAGGAGTGAGGAAACATCTCCCAGAAGCCCCCACCCCCAGACGTGTCCCCTCATGTCTCATTAACCAGACCTGGGTTACAAACCACACCTAAAGCAGCACCGCACAGGAGAAATGGGGTTCCCAGTATTTTCAGAGACTGACTAGGATCCACTGCTAGGGCTGGAAGTGGAGACAGCTTTTCCTGAAGTACATGGACGTGCAAAAGATAGATGGAGGCCTGAACAAATGCAGATTCTGTAAGAAGAAAGGAGGAAATGGCTATCCAGTGGACTACCAGCTATAGACATTCATCGACTGTACTACATGCAAGAGAGGGTGATAGAAATGTGCTCTAAGCAGTAAGTCTCTTATTCGATTCAGAGTCCACTTATAAGGGAAAGATTTTTACAACTAAAGGTCTCTGAGAGTTAAGGGTCCCCTCCTCAGATATTCCTGACCAGATTGTCACACAGCAGAGAGACCTTCAGGTCATGACAAAACATATGCAGCCTCTGGCACTATCAGGGCCTAGAGGGCCATTATCTCCCAGGCAGCAAGTTGAGCCCCTGTAGATGCCTGAAGTAGCAACCTTTGAAGGGTCCTACAAATTGTCATACAAAAGCAATGCTTGGAGAAAACAAGAGTTGGTTAGCTCAAAGAAAAAAGATAAGAGAGCACAGCTGCTGCCTTCTAGACCCTAAAATACTGACTTGTTCTGTGTATTTCTGGAGTTAAAAACTGCGTACTCTGTGTAGAAGTTTCAGGAAAACAACTTTCAGCTCAATATAAAATTGAGGTTATTGACAACTAGAACTGCCCAACAATAGCGTGGGTTCCCATCTAAAGCAGAAAGGTCTTTTTCACTAAAGGAGTTCAAGTAAGTCTTTCCCAGGAGAAAGGAAACCTTTCTGAGGAGAAACACACTCAATGTTGGCGCCACTCACGTAAACAGTAATCTTTACTACACGTATTAAAGCTTTTGTTCTTATTATCTTTAAACTAAATCAGGTTATAGGGAGTTGCTCCAGTCTCTGAGGCATAGCCAGCCTCTCAAAAACAGGAACTTCGGTCACAAGGGAGGAAAAACCAAAGATTATCAGGAACTAAGACCAGATGTCTGCCCCACCCAGAGACCAGCCCCTATATAGCTGTCCTAAAGTCTTTGCTCTGGAAGATGGGCTTCAAGGACACTAGGCCACCATCTTCCATCTTTGCTGGCAAAAACCAATAAACCCTTTCTATTTCACCAACTTGCCTCCTGACTTCTTGGCTAGTCTTGCGGCAAGCAGAACAAGCCCATTGCTTGGTAACATCAAGGCGTTTTAATAACAATATGGCCCATTATAGACACTAAGCATAATGCTGACAACTTATAATGCTCAACAAATACTTGATTATCATGTATAATATGCATTTATTTAAAGTTTCTTAAACCTGAAAAATATTTTCCGCTAAAATTTATAACCAGGAAGCTCCCGTGCATTAATGAAGTCAGGACATGGGTTCATTTCCTCTGTGTTAGTAGGTAAGGTGCAAAATAATGACCAAAAGCAAACTCATTTTCCCCAAATTCAACACCTATTCTTGACTTCCCTGCCTCCCCACCATTCTCCTTGTCACCCAGGAGTAAGGCCTTAGAGTTAGAGAGCCTTTCCTCTCCCTCCCCACCTGCATCCAACCTGCTTGCAAGCCCTTTGAATGTGACCTCCAACATGCCTCTCATATTCATCACTTCCTCCCTTTCTGTTTGACCCCCAGGAGGCTCAGAGGATAATTATCTGTCTCTTGAATTTCTGCAGTAACTTCCTAACTTGTTTCTCTGACCCAAATGCACATCCCAAAGTGCAGCTTCAATGTCATTACTTGTCTACTCAAAAATTTCCATCAGGTAAGGACAGCCAAGCCTCCAGAGACACACATTATCCAGGAATAGCAGGGTCTTGGAAGTAAGGGGCCTTCACAATGTCTTCCCAGTGGGATTTTAGAATTGCTATAGACAAGTGACCTCTGTAGGTCTGCCATTCTTCCCCTTTCCAAATGGGAGTATAAAATGGCTCCACAATGATATTTGAGGGTAGGAGGCAGCCATCTTCTCTCTTTAGTTCCTAGGATCAAGGAGGAGTCCTTTTGAACTAATAGAAACTGTTGTGAATTTCCTGGAGATCCTGAACTTAGAGTTGAGTGGAGTGACTGGATTTGTATTTGGATTGTCTCTCTTAGAGAGAAGGCAAGTGTGATCGATTGTGAAAAGATCACCAGAAAAGCAGAGCGAGCAGAGAGAATTCCATGTATTGACAAACTCCTTTCATATCTCCTTCCCTGCACTCCCAGGAAGACCACTCTTCCCAGCCTGCCTTGCAGTTGGTTGGGGCACTATGACTGGGTTCTAGCAAATAGGATGTTCACAAAAATAAAATAGGGCACTTCCAACCCTGGCTCTCAAAAACTTTGTCTAGCATGATCCACTGTTCCCCACTTCTGTTTGCAGCAACCTAAGACTGTTCCAGCCAGTAAACCTCCAGGATGGTGGAGCCTCCATCAACCTGATCCTCTGAGAAACTACAAGGAGCAGAGCCCCTCCCTTCCACTTACCCTTGTTGGATACACACTGTGCTTGAGAAATAATCCCTTTGACATTTGACAAGTGACTTTTCAGGGTTAGTCTAGCCAGTGCTGACTAGTCCGTACACTAACCCCAGCTGAACGTCTCATAAACTATAGTTTGGTCAAAAACGATCCAGAAGAAAGAGTATAGTTGAAATTATTCAAATTCGTCCAACCTTCAGAAAAATTCTCTCATGGATATCAGGATCCTCTTACTGTTAAGAGCTGGCACATGTTCCTCATCCTCTGCATGTTTTACCCTAATCACCAAAAACTGGAAAATCAATTCCACCGAGCTTTAAGCTTTTCCTTACTTCACCAAATATGAAAAAAAGCAGGGGATAAATTTTCCCTTAAATATCTGAGGAAGTTTTTACTTTGTTGAATAATTAAAAACGTGGCTCAAGTTGTTAAAAAAAAAAAAAGGTTTTTTATGCAGCTCAACTTTAAAACTCACAGGTAGTAATCCAAAATGAGGAGACTAGCTCACATGCTGGGTTGTCTTTAATTTTTGGTTTAAAGTGGTATGTTCTTAACATCTGTAAAATATCCAATCTGATTATGGGAGGTAGGAAATATTACTAACCTAAATGATGAATGCAACATGAATAATAGCAGTGATCTGCTCTCAAAGAGCACTGGTATATGTTTATAAGCAAATGCTAAAACCAAAGAAATAGCTAGTTACCTAAAGCACTGAGGTAGCAATTTTCAGACTCAAGTGTCGGGTAATAATTGTAAGTTACAAAAGCAGAGACTCCCCTCTTTGCTCGTATGTGGTCCTATGAGGCCTCCTTGTATTGCCCCTTGGAATTTTAAACCCCTATATTCCCAGAATTTACCACTTTAATTCCAGTATTAAACCATTTCAAACTTTCAAGTGGACAGATTTCATTCACATAGGCAAAGACTGACCAAAGCAAGCACCTACGAAACAAAAAAAGAGAAGAATTAAGCAGAGAGAAAGTCACAAGAATAGAGAAAAAGGCAAAAACTGAGGGAAAGAGTGAGGCAGGGGAAGGTGGATGATTAGAGACACACATTATCAACATCCCTCAAAGTATGCCAGAGAAGGAAACAGGAGGAAATGATGACTGAGAATGGCCACAAGGAATCAGCTGGGCAGGAACGTACCCTGAGTCTGGTGCTCTATGAAAAATTATCATCTCAGGCTTCTGTTTCTGTCTTATCAGGAGAATACCCGGGAGAATCACAGAATTTCTGAGGAGAAAGGTCCCAAACCCATTCCTACCCCTGTCTAATGCAGAAGTCTTCTTAAACATCCCTGAAATGTTTTCCTCTGGAACTGGAAAATAAGGTGTCCCAGCATCATTAAACTGATGAAATTTCATAGGAGCCAGAGTAAGATTGATAATGCCAACCAGATGCCTTCTTTTTTTCTTTTTGTTTGTTTGTTTGGTTGGTTTTGCCTGAATCCCAAAATGTGGGAGCAGCATATGAGTCCATTTCCCCTCATGCAGGGTATTTCTCAGCAAAGTTATGGACTTTCAAATTTGGAAGCTGAAGTTGAGCACGGACAAAGAGGAAAGGACTAATAAAGAGGAATGTAAAGGTTAGCAACAAAATTCACTGGAAAGTGAAAATACAAGATTGTTTTCACGGGAAATTAGGTTTAGGGCAAGAGGTGGGCCCATCATGGAGAAAAGACTTTATCTTTCAGCTGTTAGTGATCCCTCAGGGAACCTCAGAGTCCATCCCTGGCAGCCTACTGCGCCTACAGCCTTCTCCCCCTCCACACTGTTGACTCTTATCTACCTGTCTTTACTCCACTGGGAAGGCTCAACCCTCCTTAGTGGCAACACAGGACAAGGAGACAACAACTGTCATTGACCCAAATCAATTCACAAAAGCCACCACATCAGGAGAATGAACTCTACATTCTCCCTGTCTTGGGGTTTCATCTCATGCAACAACGATCACCAGGAAGAAAGACATGGCAACACAGATGCACAAAAATGTTGATCTTATTTTCACTGATGCCAAGCCAGCAAGAGACAGGACATTGTACAGTACACAAGAAGTTGAGAACATGAAAGCTCAATACGGTCCTTTGTTTAACAAGTCCAAGACTCCACCCCTGTGATGCACTCTGACCTCACCTCACAACCCTCCCAAATTCCTTTCCAGATGCTTCTCCAAGGTGGAAACAGCTGGACCAAATGCTGTCCTTTCCTAATTATCATTTGATTTATTTACATTTGACTTGTCTTGTTATAACATAATTTTCAAGAAAGAGACTTCTAACCACGATAACCAGGGGCCCAGCAGGTACCATCAACTCTATATTAAGCCTCTGGCCTATCCAGCCCCACTTCAAGTGTGCCCTTGTTACCTCATCCTTAGAGTCACAAGAATTCAAATATTCCTTAGCCTCTTCTTCATTATCTTGGTGAACTGAGCATTTGAACCTAACTTTAAAAACTCCGAGTACTAAGGCCTACAAGATTACCTCCCTCCTTTTTACAAGGCCTCTTGCCCAACAGTAACATTTATAGATCCAGATGCTATTGCTTCTATTCTAATACAACAAATGTCCTCCTTCTCCTTATCAGACTCTATCACTCTCCCAGAGCAAATTCATCCAAGCGTAGCTTGACTACTGTCTTTAGATGGCTGATGTCCAAGTCACTATCTGCAGCACAAAGCTTTCTTCTAACTGCCAGCCTCTATTTTCAGCTATTTATCTGACATGTCCCTGAGCCATCTTGCTCAGCTCGGCTTCCCTGGCAAGCAGAATCTGAGGTGGAGATTCCCATGTGGCTGGTTTATTAGGGGTACTCTTAGGAACACTTGTGAAGGAGTGTTGGCAGCAGGGCAGAGCAAGGAGAGGTTGAATTGTGATGCAGCCACAACAAAGGCTCAGTCAGTCCCACAGGAGCTGGGATGATCCTTCAAATCTGTTCCAAATCAGGGCAAGGCGGGTCAGACTTTGCATCCCCAGACCCACTAGTCACTGGTTGTAGGCTGCCCCCGGGGAAGGGACAAGTGAGAAAGTTCCCTTCAGCCTAGGGCAGTACCCAGGGAGGAATTCACCTACGAGCATGGCAGCCAACCTCCTAGGGAGCTGGAGAAATGAGCACCTAGCAGCCTTACCTCTTCCTGATGATCAGAAGCAATTGCTCCTGCCAGGACCGTGACTTCTTTCCTTGCCTCACGTAATCTTGGCACGAGGAACCTGAGGTAACTAAGTGGCAGCCACAGCTTGAAGTCTAATAGAGACTCTCCTTGGGTTTCCTGATGGAAACACGCCCTTCTAGGAACCAGAACTTCTAAACCTCTGCAGCTCAGAGCTATAGGGACAAAAAGCAAATTCCCCACGTGGGGCAATGGAAGTGATGGCAGGAGGGGCCACATTATACCTCCTTGGTTTCCAGACTCATGTATTCTGCCTTCTCTGGACACAGCATCACATATTGGTTGTTGATTTAGAATGCATATTACATCCTGGAAGACGACCCCATCCTTGCAGGGTATTATCTCGAAGCTGTTGCCACAGCTGTGCCACTGAAGAGCCATTCTGTTGCTTTCTTTGGCTGCAGCTTCTAGGTGGCACCATATGTTAGGGTATGTGTTATGGTACATGATGGGAACAGTGGATCCATGACCCATCGCTGCACTTCCTTTGCTGTAAAGTAGGTCCAGGTGGCACATCACAGTAATATATCCAAAACTGAATTCATCATCATCTCTAACCCCACTCCCAATCCACCCCACATCCCATTTTTCCTATCTTATAAAAAGCAGACTGCCCTGCTGCTCAAATGGGATGCGCCAAGGCAGGTAGTGCCATTGCCTGTGGCAGTCCTGGGACTGCACCCTCCCTGGCACATGCTTCCATCACCCCAGAAAACACCCAAATTACCCTCCTGGAGCAGCAATTCTACTCCAAGATAAGTACTTTTTAATAGCATTACTGTATAGAAATAACAAATACGTTATACTGTAAAACAAGAAATCAGATAAATTTTCAAAAAAACAGACAATTTCAAATAAATGTGGTGTTTATACCAGATGGATTTGGACTAAATGTTCAGAATCCCAGGGAAATGTATGCACTGTCCCTTAACCTCCAAAATTATTTAAGAGAAAGAAGCATGTGTTAGGGAATGAGCACTGGAGTAGAAATTAGGAGATCTGAAATCTAGAATTGGATTTTCCCTTGATAAGATATAATTTAGTTAAGACATCTAGCAACTGAAGTCCTCCATTTCCTCATCTATAACCCTACCTATAAGCATCTCTTCAATGTCTTCTCTTGGATTTCTCAAAGGCACCTCAAATCCAACATGCCCCAAACCTCCTTATCTTTCCCCATAATCCAGTCATTTTCCAATCTGATCTCTGCAAATCGCACTACTACCCATTCAGTTGCTCAGGCCAAAAATCTAAGAATTCTCCATAACACTTACTTCTTCTTCAATCCCTGTATTGAATCCACAACCAATCCCTGCTTATTTTACTTCCAAAGATCAGGATGAATGTCTCTAGAATCCACGCACTGCTGTCCATCTCCCCGCTACCACACCCACCGTACCCCACCCCCCCAGTCCCAGCCACTTCTCATGTGGACTATTGCAAGATCCTCCCATCTGTTCCACCTGCATTTGCTCTGCCCCCAACCCCATTCTCTCGGGATTCTGGGCATTTAGGGCAAATGTCCCACAGAGATACAGACAGACAGACACGCGTGCACGCACACACACACACACACACACGCATATCAATTGTCCCCAATACAACCACAGTAGCCTTTTGAAAAGCAAATTCCATCCTGCTACCACTGCCTCCTTGTTTAACATGCCCTATGAGGTAGGGCATGGCCTGTCCCCTGCCTCCCTCTGCAGCCTCTTCTGAATCCAGCTCCCACTCACTCTAATCACACTGGCCTCCCTTCATGCACTCATTTCCCTTTACTCTGCTCATTGGCCCTCTAACCGCAGAGCCTTAGCATATACAATTTCTCTTTGTTTGGAGCTCTTTTCCTTTACTCTTCCTCCTAGGAAACTTCTACTCATCTGTCACTTCCTCAAAGAAGTCTTCCCCGACTGCCTTAACTAGGTCAAACCCCTCTTTACAGACGCTCAGAGCATCATGTACCCTCCTTCCAGCATTTCTCAGAGATGCAAATTTACATTCATTTGGGTGATTATTTGATTAATGTTCCTCTCCCAAATGAGACAATGAGTTCCATGAGGACATCAATGGTGTCTGGTTTTGTTTACCATTATATCTCCACTGCTAGTTCAGTTGTGGCACAGCCCTCTCAGGTGTGCACACCCTCTCAGGTACGCAGAGAAGTATTGTTAGGTTGTGGGGAATATTGAGTTCATGGGAAGTAGGAGAACTCTTCCCATTGTTAAGTGATCTTCCTTTTTTCTCTTGATCTTACTTGTGAAGCCCCCACATCTTGGATGTGGCTAAATGCTGGGCTCATAATATTCTGAAAAGACAGTCTTAAATTCTTTCTCAGACCATGAGGGCAATTAAAACACAAGCTATTCATTCATTTGGCAGTGTGTCTGCCACTCCCATCACCCCCTCCTAAAAGGAAGAAGGATGGCTGTGTATAAGGTGGGGGACCTCCCCCATGTATCCACTTCCAGTGCTCCCAAGGCTTTGGTCCTTAACCATGTATGCCTTGGTGGGAAGGGCGTATCTGGCATTGCCTCCAAGAAATGACCAAAAGAAACATCTCTCCCTTTTAAGAAATCTCATGCCAATTGTTTAAAAAACTGTAGACATTGATGAAAAGGAGACAGCCTCTTTCCTCCTCATCCTCCTCTCACCTTATAGTGGTTTCCACCTCAAGACTTCTGAAAGGCCAAGGTCACTCCACAGTTTCCTAGGAGTGGAGAATTCTGCCTCATCCTAAAGTGTCTGCCAAGACAAAGGATTAAATCAAGTAAGTTTGGAAAAGGGAGGCACCCCAAGAACTAGCAGACTCAAGTGCCCCTGAAAACAAGAAGAAACATAAATGTTGACATACAATTGAGGTACAGAGCCTGGTATGCATGTCTTAGGACAGTCTTGCCTTCCAGAAATGCTGCTCTGTTGTGGGTTGAATTGTGTCCCCTGCCCCTAACCCCGGTATCTCAGAATGAGGTTGTATTTGGAGAATTGGTCTTTAAAGAGATAATTAAGGTAAAATGATGTTATATGGCTGGGCCCTAATCCAATATAATGGATGTCTTTATAAGAAGAGGAGATTAGACTCACCCAGAGGGAAGAGCATGTAAAGACACAGGGAGAAAATGGCCATCTACAAACAGGAGAGCAGCCTCAGAAGAAACTAACCCTGCCAACACCTTGATCTCCCACTTCCAGCCACCAGCACTGTGAGAAAATGGGTTTCTGTTGCTTAAGGCACCCAGTCTGTGATCCTTTATTATGGCAGGACTAGCAAACATCCTCCCTGAACAAAATTCCTAAATCATCTCCAAAAATAACACCTAGCAGTGTCTGAGCATGTGCCCCATGCCAGGTCTGGCACAGACTACCTTTTGCTACCTTATCTCATTTAACTGTGACAGGAACCATTGTCACCCATGAGAAGGAACCTGAGAAGTTCATGGATTTGCAAAGACCACCATGCTTTAGAGCCTTTGCTCTTCAATACATGCCACAGCTTCCCAAGGAAAACTCGCCCAATATTTCTGAAATTCTCTTGGACAATCTGGATTATTGCTTAAAGTGCGAGTGTTACAAAAAGCCAAATCTCCTTTCCTTGTGGAAGCTGAAGAGTGGCTCTCAGCCACATGATGGGTGTGGAGGGAGGGAGGGGAGAAGGACAGATGGGGAGGGGTCTTGCCTGGGGAGCTCTGTGATCTAGCTAATCTCCTCCCAGGACTCTCTCCATCCAGCTCTTCCTGTTTATCCAAACCCAGGTCCTCAGCGAACAGACTGTTAAGTGGTCGTGTAAAGCCATCAGAGGAGTAAGATACTACACTAAAGCTGAGCCTCTGTGGAGTCACTTACATCCATTCACGTCCTTCTGAATTTGCCTCAGGAAGTATTAACAGCTTGCAGGTATGGCTTTAAAGCGAAAAGGTGAGAGTCATGCCAGCCTGGGTCTGAATACTGCCTCTGCCTCTTCTGTCTGTGAGAGTTTGGGCAAGCCATTTAAATTCTTTCAAACCACACTCTCCTCATCCATAAAGAGAGAAATTGTAATAACATTATGGCTCCTGTGATCTTTGGCCTCTGACAGTCTGCATCTGCACCCCTCTTAGAACTACCACGTGCAGGCTATTGGAGCCAGAAGTGTCAGGGAGGCCCTTAGCCAATGGATGATGGCCACAGGAGGGTGAAAGCTCAGCTCTCTTGCTTTGCGTGGGAACAGAGTTCCCTGGCGGGATCAAGCTGAAGATGAATCTTTGCCTCAAATGTCATCCCTGCTTGACTTTTTCTCTTTTCCCATTCTCCCTCTCCACCCCTTCACTGCTTTCTCCTGGGACCATTTCCTCAATAAAGCTCTTGCGCATGGGCACCTGTCTCAGGGTCTGCCTCCGGGGAGCACAGCCCAGGAAAGATCCCAGGTACTTGGTACTAGGAGGAAGATTAACAGCCTTTCTAGCTCTAAATTTGACAAAAGAGGCAGGGTATGCAGGGCTCGACAAGGTGTGGTCCTGGGGTCTACAGAGCAAAGTGTGTGGTGCTCTAATGATGAAAGTGCAGATCATAACCGGGGAGGGCAGAGGATGGCAGTGGAACGAGTAGTCAAACCATAGACAACCATTTTCCCAGGAGAGTGATTTGGAGTTTATGGTGAGAAGCTGTGAACCGGGCCCCCTCCTTTTCCAGAGTAAATAACATAAATGCTGCCTAAAGACTCCTCCCCTTTGCTGGCAAACCCGGATCAGAACACCTCTTATCAAGAGACCTGGAGCACCTGATTTTTTTTAATGTCATGAATGGCATTCAGCATTAATGTGAAAAAAATGCAGCTTTGCAACAATAACCAAAGTAAATGTGAAGGACTCTCTCGTTACAGTGAATGACGTTGGCAACGATGAAGGAAGTTCAAGGGGAAAGAGCCTCGGCTGCCGTCCTTCAGAGATGAAAGAGAAGCTGGGAGGGAGCAGGCCTTGAGATTCAGAGCTCTTGAAAGGCAGCCTTATCTTTTCACTTCAGTCAGTTTAAAATCCTCACATTCCGTTTCAGTGACAGGGACACTAACTAATCCAGCGAAGCAAATTACAAAAACCCAAAATGGAACCCAGGAAGCCCTTTATCCGTGTCCCACAGTCTCCCTGGCGCCCGCCCGCGAATCCCACCAGCACACCCAGCTGGACCCCCGGCCACCAGAGGCGAAGGTCAAGATCACTGAGGTCTTCTGTTTTACAGATAAGGATGCCTGCTCAAGAGGTGGAGAAAAGGAGACAAAACAAAACCTGGATGAAGATACCACTTTGTCAGATTCATTAGAAGTTAAAAAACAAAATAAAAGAAGGGCGGAACTTTTTCAGTTCCCAAAAGAAAGGTGGTAGAGATTCACTTTAGGATCCTAGTGCTTAACTTTTATTTTGAACCCAAGTTGCTCCTTTTTCCAATCAGTAAAAAAAGAAGCTCATAAAGGGAACTAAGCCTCAAATGTCCCTAACTCATAGCGTGTTTCCTGAGGCCTGCCTGTGGTGACACATGCGCTCTGCAGCTCAGCCTCAGTCTTCAACCAAGGCATCGTCCGGCTGGGGAATTTTCCAGGCCCCTTGACAACCCTGCAGTCAGCCTTTTAGCTCAGGGACCCCTTTCTTATCACCCTCTACAGCCGTGGCAAACCAAGCCTGAGGAGGTTAGTCCAGGAAATCCACACGGCTACCTTCTGGAAGGCTCTGCTGGGATAACTAGCTCACTCACCCACATGGACGCTTTCCTTCCCTCTCACCCAACAATCCAGAGTCATGTGGGACAGTGGGATCCAGGGGGACACCCTTGAAAATAAATGTGGTTCGTGAATTGAGAGTTTAAGAGAAATCAGGCAGTGGGTCAAAAATAAACTGTAGGCTTCCTCATGCTGAGCTTGATGAGGGGCTCTGTGCTCCCAGGGAAAATAAATTTAGCAGGAATCTTATGTTATCTTGACGTGACAATCGGGAAACTAATAGAAGAAGAGAACAAACAAAGGCAAAAAAGCAGCAGCAGCTGAAAGATGTCAGTGCAAACTGTGGGTCACTGGTTTAAAATAAAATTTGACAAAAATGAAAAGTAGCCCTGCTTAGCCTGAGCAAAGCTTCTGAGCTTCAACTTGACTTTGTCGTGTTCTCACAGGGGGATTGAAGGCCAGCCTCTAGAGCATCATGTTGATACCATAATCCCCAATTATTGAGCACCACTCAGAATTGTTTAAAATGGCAGGCACTGTTTAAAATGCTTTATCTGCTTGCTATCATTTAATTCTCTCAATCACCCCACAAGGTTGATACTTTTGTTACCCCCATTTCACCACTGGGAAAACTGAGGCTCAGAAAGATCAAATAAATTGCTCAAGGTCACACAGCGAGAAAGAGCAGACATTCAAACCCAGGACTGCCTGCCCCCGAAAGAGGACCGTGTCTTGTTTATTCATCTCTGGCGCCTGGCCACCACAGCAGAATGTCAGTAAACACGTGGGACTGAAATGACACAACCCACGCTGGCTCCAGGTCCCATCATGAGAGCCCCAAGGGAGTTTACAACTCCCACCTGCTGGCTCATGACAATGAACAGGAAGAGGGAGGACAAGTCCCCCTCTGGTCAAAGGGTGAGTGGGCCTACGCCAAGTGGACCCCAGACACTTTGGTGTAGCAGAAAGAAAGACTCCCAGGGTGGGGCCAGTTTCCAGCTGTCACATCTGCAGAGTGTGGCACTCCTGAGGCAGGGCAGAAGTTCTGACGCGTTGAAGGGAGAAATGGGAGTCCCTCTACGAGGAGACTTGACACCGTCCACTGCGGGGTGCTTGTTCACTAAACCATAAAAGCAGCTGAACTAACAAGGGACAGCCCACAGGAGGCATAACTCCAGAGGCCACCACTTATCACCAGAGCTCCTGGTAGATGCAAAGGGTCAGGTAGCACAGAGCGGGCCTGAAAGGACAAGGCAGGGGCAGCGGCGGCAGCAGAGGCCACAGCCTGGGAAGTGCTCAACAGATGCTTAATGAAGAAGTGAACAAGGAGGAAACAAGACTTCTGACCCGGATGTGTCTGCCTTGAAACATGAGGTTGATTATCGAAATTCTTTTGGTCTACAGCAGAAATTTGGAGCCAGCTTTCCAGATAGGGATTGGGCCTAGAAAATGGCAGTACTTTTAGGAAGTGAGAAATAAGAAAACAGAGTTGCCTCACCCAAGCTCATGCAGGTCAGTGAGAGGAACTTGAGAAGAAGCCCGTCCTCCCGAGCCCTCCTCCGCAGCCTCTCCACCTCACAGGGTTTCCACACTTGCCTAAGCATAGGGTCTCCTGGGTACTTGTTTTAAAAACACGGATTGCTGGGCCTCATTCGACATTCACTGAATTCGAGTCCCCAGGGGCCTGGGCATGTGTATTTTTCATAAGGACTGCAGGTCCTTTTAAGAACAGACAAGACTGGGAAACACAGCAATGGCCCAGACCCTTGTTGCAATGGCCTTTTTAACACAAGAGGCACACCAGTGTAACAATTTTAAAAGCTATTTCCAAGCTCAAATGAATGTTTAGTGGTTTCAGGTTTTAAAAAAATTAAAATACAATAGGAAAATCATTTTTGAGAGAAGAATAGGGAATTAAATTAAAAATGGGCCACTTAGCAATTATTTTTAAAAGCCAGATGATTTTGAATAAAACCGCCAGCACAGCAGAAGCTAAAGGCTTGTTTCCTTGCATTAAACATGCTAATAAATGTGCTAATAGAGAGGACTTATTTGGAATTCAAATAAAGGAAAAAGAGTAAACTCAATTGAGACCTGGCTGTATTTTTAGAGACTGTGTTTTTTAGGAACTTTAGACCTGAAATTAGGAAAAGTAAGTGAATCCTCTGAGTAAATAACTGAGACAGGTCTTCATCCCAGCCCACCTGGCAGGAGCTGCATTACCCAGGCCCCACTAGATGGTATATCAGACTGCCCTGTTTATTTCTGCTGGCTGGCCTCGGGATGCTGGATGGGGGAGTGGCTGAGAACTTGGACTTTGGAAACTGGCAGGCTTAGATGGGTTCAAGTCCTGCTTCCATAACTATGTGTCCTTGGGCAAGTAATTTAACGTCTCTAGGTCTTGACTTCAGCATCTATAAAAGAGAGTAATAGTGAAAGCTGATTCAGAGGGTGGTTACGAGCATGAAATGAGGAGAGGTGCCCAGCATCTGCACAGAGTCACTACTTCTGCTCCAGAAGTATTAGCCAGTTTCATTACTATTTTTGTTGCGAAGGCTTAATGTTACTCAGCTTTTTAATTAGCACTGGCCTTGCCTGGCCACTCACTGCTGAAATATTTTCTGTTTCAACTTTCCAAATTTGCTTGCTGTATACCTGACATCTGAATTTTCACCCACAGCAAGGAGCATCATCCACTTCGGCATCACAGCTTAATTAAAAATACATTTCCAGGCAGTAAGTTGCTCTAGGTTTCCCCATGATAGGTAAGTAGTCCTTAAGGGAAACGGCCTGGATTTTCACATATTTTAACTATGCTGAAAAGTCAGATCTTATAAATATATGTATATTTCCTGTGTTGGGATTCCCTCATTTGCCATTCAGCCATGTCTTACTTTTCCTTTAAAACCTCCCATGTGAGGCCTTTCTTCCCAGTGGACCTAACCCGCGATGGGGCTGCACTTCACTGACAACCTAAATTCACCCTTCATTCATTCAGCAAAGATTTGCCAAACACCTACTATCTTTGAGGCACCAACATCACTTTTGTCTGTATCTTTCATGTGGCACTTTCTTGTGATGGTGACGATGATGATGGTGATGATGATGATTCCCTCTCTACACTAAATTGTAACTCCTTACCATCAGAGGGCATGCTGAATTCTTCCCTAAATCCCTGGTGCCCAGCAAGTGCCATCGACACAGCAGACTTCCAGGAAAAGATTTCTCATTGACCATGATGCTGATCCTTATCCACGTGGGGCAGTTCCCTTTAAGGTAGAGACGATATGGTGCTAAACCAGCTTGCTTGGGCTTGCTAGTGAGTTATATGACCTTAAGTAAGTCACTTTGTCTCTGAGATCCCCTCAAGCCTTAAGACTTGATGAAATTGAAGTCCATTTACTTCTAAAGCTTAGTTACTTCATCCTAGGCCTCAGAATTTCCATTAAGGATGCTTCTTTCTGGGTATCCCAACATAAAGGAAAGCCAAGGGACAGACCTGCATAGACTCATAGAATGGTTTCTGCATTTTCCCAATGAAGTCAAATATTGTTTTATTTTATTATAAAATTCAAAAACATTCTACAGATAAATTTTTTCCACCCCCTATCTTACCCTTTATCCTCTCCTTCCCCCTAGGAAAAGACAAATAAAAACATGTTAAGACCAAGTTGATTCCAATCAGCACCTCTGTCAGCATTCCCTGAAGAACAATGAACTCAGTAGTTGGCCAGCTACCAAAGATAAGAAAATCACAAAAGTAAAAAGACCAATATCTGTCCTGAAACAGACTGAAAATTCCCTGCCCATCTGATTTGTTTCACTTTTAATCCAGATGATTTGGCATCACGGAGACAGAATTTTTTCCTGTTTACATTTTCTGCCTTCAAAGGCAGCTTATAAAAGATAAAATAAAAATTTTGAAAAACAGGTCAAAAGTCTTGGGTGATGGGAGTTTCATTAAGACATATTTGTTACCTAGATTTGGCATCACAAATTCTATTTGATTCTGTTATTTGAATTCTTTCCTCAATTTTCCTAGACCTCTGAAATGCAGAATTTCCACCATATTTCCTCCTTCACTCGTAGATATTTTCAATGATGTTTTAGGTTGGTGAATCAATTATAATAGAGGTTGCCTGAATTGCATAGTCTAGTTGGAGACTAGTCTGCAAGGTCGGTCTCTTTGCAGCAACTGGGCTTCATGCTGCTCTGTGAGGTGACACTTTACCCATCACAATGCTCACAGCCCTGTCCTTGGGAATCAATGATCAGAGGCAAAGAGGACACTAGTGTAGGTGGATTTCTACAAAGACATCACCATGACTAGGGAAGCAAAGGACAGGCTGTGCTCGAGGTGGGTGAAAATCGTCTTTGGATTCCAAGTACAGCACACTTCACTTTCGTAACGTTACTGGGATGTTCTCAGACAACTGATGATGCATTTGATTCCTACCCTAAGCTGCCCCAAAAGGCAATGATGAGAACATCTGGCAATTAGCTTGGGTACACAAAATGCAAGATCACAGGAAGTTTACAGTTCTTCAACTTACTGGCTGTTTTCATGCTTGAGGAACATGAGCTTCCATTTCTATTTCTATTCAAACAAATTAAACCACAGACTCCACTTCCTGCCACTGGAGCCATCTTATTGCTTCATAGCCTCTTTCTGCTTCTCTTGGTTTAAAGTCTTGTTGGGGGCGTGGAGTGCATCAGAAGACCTGCTATACCCCTGATGGAAATAACCTTGCAGAGACTATGAGAAGGACTCGGTCATTTTTATAAAGCCTAAATGAGCACTTGATGCTGGAAGTAAAATAACTATCCTTATTTCTCTATTCCAATTAATGTACCCTTGTATTGCCTGGTAGTGAAATTTGTAATGTGATTTTAAAGCCATGAACTAGATTCACCACCTATCCCTAAATTTAATAACTGGGCTCCACAAGCTTCAAAAACAGTAGGGGGGAAAAATACATAAAAGTCAATAAAAACCAGGGGCTGGCCCCGTGGCCGAGTGGTTAAGTTCGCGCGCCCCGCTGCAGGCGGCCCAGTGTTTCGACGGTTCGAATCCTGGGCGCGGACATGGCACTGCTCATCGGACCACGCTGAGGCAGCGTCCCACATGCCACAACTAGAGGAACCCACAACGAAGAATACACAACTATGTACCGGGGGGCTTTGGGGAGAAAAAGGAAAAAAATAAAGTCTTTAAAAAAAAAAAGTCAATAAAAACCAGTTGCCCTACAGTTAGAGTCTGGTCTTTTCTCTCTGATTTGGAACAATGCTGGGTAGACCGGCTTTTTTAGGTACCATTTGGCAAATTCATTCTTCCAGAACCCAGACAGCCCTCTGTACCAAAAATTAGTTCATTCATTTGGTAAAAGAAAGCATGCTTCTCTCATAAGGTCAAAGTCATTTGAAACTCTTCCATTTTTTATTTTAAAAAATAAGTCCAATTGGCTCAGGTGGTGAAGACGTGGTAAGTTGGAAGAAATAAGAATTCATTTCTCTACTTGTCTTTAATAACATCCTCCTTTCTCCCTTGTTTTCCCCCCACGATTCCCTCCTTGACCCTTCAGTTGCCATTCCCATCCACAAAGGATCCAGAGTCCCTTAGAATCAAGTGGATAAATTGGGCCATGTGAAGGTAGACAGCCACAATTCAATTCTTCAGGCAGTACGATGACCTAACTTCATTCCTTACCTTACAAACACAGACAGGCAGCACAAGATGAACATAGCTGAAAGTAAGAAGTCATTTTAATCCAAATAAGAGAAATTCATGGCTGATGAGAATCCTCCGGGGTTCAGCATTGCTTTCCTAACCCTTCTTTGTAAGGAGAAAATAAATTCTGTCAAGGGAAGTGAGATGACATCAGTCCTCTCTGGGAGAAAAGAGACAGTTACACCTTCCCAGTGAGGAGGTACTAATGTATTAAATATAGATATAGCTATAGATATATAAATGGATATATATAGATCCATTCTCAGTGGAGAATTGAAGAACAGTACTGCAGGTTTGTACACAAATAAGGGGGAGCCTATGAAGCCAAACCTAAAGAACATTGAGCTCCTTCCTAGAGGTTTTCAGGGGAATATCTTTCTTCTCAAATATTATCAGGTGGAGAACACTTGAAGCCAAACCAAATAACACTGAGCTGTTTCCCAGAGGTTTTCATCAAAAAATATTTTTCTTTCAAATATAATCAGATGGAAAATCCAACAGCCACACAAGGAGGATGACAGTGCGTTACAGCCATCCCGGTTACCAGGAACAGGCTTTCGCTGTCCTCACTACACCGTTTTGGCAGGTCATGCTGTAGTGTTTGGGGAGAAAGCAGACCCCAAAGTTACGAAGAACACCTATTACACATGGCACTACCCCTCCTTCTTCTCTCTAGAAAGTAATAAAAAGGCAAACCCACTTCCCCATCGTAAGCCGAGCTGTCTCAGCTTCCGTTTATGCAGGAGCAATACCATGGAGTGGCCAGGAGCATTATTCCTCTTCCTAGTAGAACTGAAGCCTCTGTTTCCATTTCAAGCAAATTAAGCTGTTATCTTCTTCACAGTGTTGTTAAGAGATGTAAGATTAATGCATGTAAAGGACCTAGCCCAGTGTCTGGTACGTAGTAAATTCTCAATTATACTAGCAATACTTATTATCATTTTTATTGATAAATTGATTATAAGACTTATCGTTAATATTCTATAAATCTTGATATTGTCACGAAAATCATGAGGTTAGTTAACAGAATCATGTGTCTTAGAATTTCCAGGATGATCTCAATTTCAATTATCTTATCCTATGGTCATACATCCACAGTGTTGTTTTAGTAACTAGGGTACGCACTGATAGATATTGCAAGTTATTTTCAATGAAAGAAGAAAGGAAAGGAAATTAAGAGAATATAGGAGCTTTTAAAAATAGCGTTTCCTAAACTGGGGTTCCTGAACCCCTTAGAGATTAATGCGAGCAATCTTTTTGTATACCTAAAGTCTTAATAGATAACTACACAGCCATAAAGATACTAAAATATAACTAGCATATTAGACAAGTATACCAAATCCCTTAATGGAAAAGGAAATGAGAAATGCTTTCATAAATGGAGCTTACCATTGAGGTGCTAGTGGCAAAGAAAGTAATAAAAAGGGTATTTAGTGATAGAAAACCTAGGAACCATCATTTCAGGTCAAGTTCTTCTATGGCTTCAGGGAACTGGACACCAAGGCTATGCAATGCAAGCAGTTATCTAGGAATATTCTAGTCTATCAGAAACTTGCCATTTGAGTTTTTGATCCAAAGAATAAAGGAAATGTCACTCTCAAATCCTCCCCAAGCTCCTTTTATGTCAAATCAGCAATTGCCATCTTTTCAAACCATAAATAGATGTGCAGTGGTATTTTCAAGTACTGGTCCAATAAAATCACATTTTAACAGTAAATGGGGACTGTAAAAAATATGTATTTTAACTGAGGGTGCTGGCCTCTGCATAAATAGATAACCCAGCTGACAGGTCTTGAATGGGATGGTCGCTCTCACGGTTACTCTGCAGCAAGGACTGGGTTCTCCTCCTGTGCTTTTATCCTGATACCTCCCTGTGATCAAACCACACACCTCTGTTGTCTGGATTCAGGAGGATCCTGTGTGTGTGGAATAGAGTTTGCCTCCGTGGGGCATAACTGGCTAGTGATGGGGTGGAAGGCTCCATCCATCTCCATCTCATTCATGCCTACCTGTTGTGTCAATCAGAGCTTCAATACAAGACTAGGAAGCAGGAGAAAATCAGAGGTTCCCCTAAATACATAAACTTATAGGCTGACCATTGTTATCAGCTCTTAACTGAACAGCACTAACAAGCTGGAGCACAATAAAATTAGAGGTGTGAGATTTAAAAACCAAAATGGCTATACCCTAAGTCAATGATTTAAGAGCTGGATGTGACAAGCAACACGCCTGCACACAAAAGAAATTCCACCCAATGAGATATCCAAACCTTTCCACAGCTTAGGCTGGTTTGTGGGTCTGAAGGGTGATGCTATTCACCCCAGAAGAGAGGAACTGGGTGGGAAGCCAAGAAGAAGGAGGGGAGTAATTTCCTTCTTTCTTGTGTCTACCCTCCACTCTGTGGGTTCCTTATTTTATTTAAAAGTATTTCTGGGAATGCTCTGAACATACATCTGTAGCTTCTTCCTAAATGAAGCTAAAATTATCTAGACTATAAAATATATATATATATATATATTTGGTGAGGAAGATTGGCCCTGAGCTAACATCTGTTGCCAATCTTCCTCTTTTTGCTTGCGGAAGATTGTCACTGAGCTAACATCTGTGCCAATCTCTCTCTATTTCGTATGTGTGACACCACCACAGCATGGCTTGATGAGCAGTGTGTAGGTCCACACCTGGAGTTCCGAACTGTGAACCTAGGCTGCTGAAACAAAGCATACAGACTTAACCACTATGCCACCAGGCCAGTCCCTGGACTGAAAATATTATATTGCTACTATCCAAATAATAATAAGATAGAAATTAATAGCAAATACCAAGGATGTACCTCCTTACAAGCTAAACAGTGTTTTTATTGCCACCTTCCAGGTACACTACTGTGATGTGCTGAGAACACTCCTACTCATCACAAAGAAAGAAAGATATACTGTGCTGTCTTTGGAAAGATGGAAAGATGAGACCCACCCTCCAAGTGCTGTTTTCCCATATTTATTTCCCCTTGTGACCAAAGATTGTATTTATGAGATCTCTCTTTTATTTTCCCTTTTCATCATGCTTTAATAAATGAATAATCATATTAAAAGATACCATTTATAAAGTGCTCTTTCACTCCATCAACAGTAATAAGCCCCTTTCACCTAACTTTGACCACAACCCTTGAGTTAAGTATTATCACCACATCTGGAAGATGAGAAGTCAAATGTTCAGAGAAGGTGTGTAACATAGCCCAACTCACAATCCTAGGAGCCGGCAGAGCTAGAATTCAAACCCAAGTCTCCTTGTCTCCAAAACCTAAATCTTGCTACCTCACTAGACATGCCTGCCAAGAGGCAGACTGGCAGGCCCAGGGTTAACTGGATTTTGGGGGTGGGGTGTCGGGGACACCCCAGACAGTCTTTGCTGCCTAGTCATGGCCACACCGCCATATTTCTCTCTGCCTCCTCTTTCCTGCATGGCTAATCTGCCTTCACCACCCGGAATCCCAGCTTTGACTTGGTGAACTGACTCCAATCTCTTTGCTTCTGACCTCAGTTCCTATTTTTTCAGTCTGCTTTATCCCAAATCCTCGCCTCTCATCTGATCTCAATCAGCCCTTCCGTAGTAGAGTTGTCAGTCAGTCTGGAGCCCCACCTCATGAACTGGATGCCAGAAACAATCAGTATGCAGGAGCTAATAAAGTTTTCATACTAAAGACTTGGGCAGGGGGGATTAAACGTAGATACAAACACATTATTTAATTTTTTTAAAAAAACAGCTAATACTAAGAAGGCCCCTTGTGTAGCCTTAAGGGGTGTCTACCAAGAATACTTTGCTTCCTTCAGAGAATTCTGCACAGCCCTGCATGTCTGGCAAACTGGCCCTGCAAGATCAAACCGACCCCACACAACCCACATGTTCTTGCTGTTTTTCCCGGGCCTAGCTTGCCACCTACTGGCAAGAAGCAGAAGTAAGAATCCAGGAAAAGAAGGACAGGAGCAGAACAAGACAGCTGCCCTCTGCCAAATATTCGAGTCCTTAGATCTTCAAGGCACAGATCTGTCAACAACCACAGAAAAGCTGGGAGCAAAGGAAGTTCTCACCCCTAAGCTGCTGTCGACATAAAGAAACAGTATGAACAAGTTAATGGTCTTTCATTAACTTCATTGACAGAAATTTTCCTTCCATCAAGAAAGTGCACAGAAAGAAAAAACATCTAAGAGAAGGGGCAAATTAGAACTTCCCTGTGAAGACAGCCCAGGAGGGTTTCACAATCCACAGGCTGCCAGCAGACATGATGAGGAATGTGGGGGCCCGCAGAGGGGGCCCGCGGAGGAAGCGCGCAAGAAAGCGGTTCAAGGCTCTTCCCAGAAACTTGAACTTCTGAGCCCCAACTTGAAGGAATGGCATTAATGTGCTGGAGCACAAAGGAAACCCTAATGTTAACACTTTTACTGACCTTCAAATGGAAAGATTCTCTAAAAAACTAATAATATCTTTACCAAAAGCATATAAAGTTATAAATTTCTAAATATATTAAACATATCAAAAACTTACCATGCAAATTTGATTTCACAGTCTTCTTTCTCTGGGCCCGCACCCCTGCAACATCACGAACATCTCACTAATGGCGAGTCTCTCCAAAAACGCCTTTCTTTTTCAAGGTTTAATTTTGTACCCTAATTTTCTTCACATCCTGAGAAAAGATGAAAATAAGGAAGAAAGACTGACCAGTCCTTCTCATTACCCTCTGCTCTACTTGTCAGAAATTGGCCTAATGGGCTTTCAGGAAATTTTAAATGTTGGGGTCTTTTTTCTATTTAAAGTGCATGTGAATTTCAGGTTAATCGTGGCAGATGGACCACACATATTTATTTCCTTTCCCTCCCAACACTCAACTAAAATGACAATGACAAAATAAAAACGATATTACCCACAAGGACATAGAGAAGGAGAGAGGAGACAACTGCAGACATGAGATATTAGCACACGTGGGGAAGGCTGAGGAACAGTAGACTTGACAGAGCAACGGTATTCCCACCGAACTGCCCGCAGAGATCAATGCTGCTGAGAGGCACGGGAACTGAGTCTGCAGAACTGCTGAGAGCCTGCGTGTCCAGAGGCACTTGGAATCAAAGGCAGGATAAAGCAAGGGGGTAGAGAAAAAGGACTTGGTTCAAAGTCTAGAGATCGAGCAGAGAGAAGCCAGGTCCCCTGCCTGACCCCGTTCCCACAGAGCCAGGCGACTGCCTTCCTCACCCACCATCGCACTCCCCGCCCCACTCATACTAGAGACTGAGGCTTATTCTCTGGGGAAATCAAGCCTGAGCGGCTCAAAATTCTGGGATGCCAAGCATAGCAAAGGGCTCTGATGAGGCACCAGGCCCAAAAAAACAGGTTAAACAAGACTTCAGAGTGATAAAGGCAACCAAGTTCTCTGTCCAAAAAAAAAAGACTTCAGAGTGAACTCAGCCCCCTCCTTCACCTACACCCTGAATGCCAGCAACCAGGTGTGCACAGCACCATGGAGTCAAATGGTGTCAACAGCAGTTATTCACTTAACCAAAACCATGTTGCAGTCATTACGATTTCACCAAAAATTGTGGAATAACTATAGGGAAGATTGGGAGAGTGAAGGTAGTGGAGGGGAGAGAGGTAGAGCCTAAATTACGATCACAAAAGTCTGTAGATAATGTTAAATTGACGCATTTTAAAACAGCAGTAAAACTTAATGTTCGTAAATATACAGATAAACATCAAAAGAGCATTAAAAGGGTAGAAAGTAACTGCCTCTAGGATGAGTCAAAGAGATGGGAGGAGTGGGGAAACGATCTTTTTCTTTATAAGTCTTGTTATACTTTATTATTTTTAAATTATATGCATGATAAATATTTTAAAAATTAAAACAGCTAAGGAGTTTCATTTTGGGGAGACGAAAAGTCCCGGAGATGAACGGTGATGAGGGTTGCACAACAATGTGAGTGCTCTTAATGCCACTGAGCTCTCCACTTAAAAATGGCTAAAAAGGTAAATTTTATGCTCTGTATGTTTTACAACAAAAAAAATTTTTAATAAAGTAATATTTGACAATTAAATCAGGGATGACTGAACTGCCAACCTTTAGTTGTCATCTACATTATATGGCAAGGCAAAGTGGTTCGTTTTTTTCTGATAGTCTAATTTTTATCTGTCACCATACATATGTACCCTTTTCGCGTTTTGCTCACCCCTCCAACCCCCTTCCCCTCTGATAAAAGTGGGTTTTCTTATATAAATAAACTCACAAGTTCAAGCTGGGTGGTCTGGGACAAAAGTTACTAAATGATACAGTAAGCACAGAACTGAAGACAAGAAAGACAATAGAATATGAATTTTGACATCAAAGAGTCTAGAGTTGAACAGAGGGGAAGAGATATCAACCGTTTATAGGTATAATCTAAGATGTAATATGTGACTTAGATGGTGCCTTACAGCAACCACTCCCTGGGTGTGTGTCCACGCGAAATAAAAAGAAGCAACAGATAACGGCTATAGCGTTGGTGGTAACAAAGTCTTGCCGTACTTAATTCTACCCAAAGCACCAGGGAAGACTTTCCAGAGGAGACGCCTTTTGAACAGAAGATTAAAGAGCATTTCAAGCAGAAGCCAAGGGTCCTCCTGGAGGTCCAGGCAGTCCAAATAACCCCGAACACTGGAACTGGGGGGCTGCTGTTCAAAGCTACAACAGCTTTACGATAAAGGCTCTGAAATAAAGTTGACGACAAATGATTTTATAGAGCAAAACGATGCTTTCTCTGACAACACATTCCCCTGAACAGAGAGGCTGACCGTTGGAGGCTGGGCAGGGAGATAAGAGCTTGGGCAGGGCAGGGGTGGGGAGGTAGAGGCAGGAGGTTGGTTGGTAGCCTAGTATTTGCTAATTCTCCTGGTCCTACCATCAAGAAGCAATTACCTTTCGACTTTACTCACCTTTCCCCAGCTTAAGCAAACTGAAAAACTCTCTCCTGAGAAAATTGCCCAGATTTTCAAACCACCCAGCAGAAGCAAACAAGACAATTCATAACGAGCCTCCGGAGCTTAGAGGAGAGGTATATGTCTGTCATTGCCCTCTTTTTTTTCCTCTGGTTTCAGAGCTCAGCTTTAACTCATGTTTTCACTATAGAGAGGCAAGCCTTTGATTTTGAGTTTGGTGTGCCTCCATGTCCCACACACCAAGAACATGCTTTCTAGCAAAATGCTAGATCTAATACATTGCCATTAAGACCAAACAAATTGTCTGCTGGAGCTCCTTGCTATGGAATTTTATGTGCACATGGAAGCACTTACCTCCCAATCTGCCAGCAACACTACCAACTGACTTCCTCCTGCTCCAGTCCTGACCTGAGAAAATCTCCCCACTTCAGGTATTCCTGGGAATTTTGAGAATTGAGTTTAGTTTCCCTATGTTGGGGTTCCCATGACCATTTTGGTTCTGTTACATTTCTGCTGTAACGTTATTTGTGCCCTTTTTAGTTCCCATGGAACTGTGATCCTCTCCTGAGGAGAGCCCGTGTTTCATTCATTGTGACAAGCAGTAAGAGTTGGTAGAAATAGAGAAACAAAGCAGATGCTATGGGTGCCCTGTGCTAATGATGTCAACCCACCTTGGAGGGCACTTGTAGGTGGCTCTTACTCCCACTGCTGGCTTCTAGCATCTCTAGGCCTGAGGGGGTCATCTGGCCATGGGATCGTGTCAGCCTACTCGTGCAAGACAGGCCAAAGTACAAGGAGTTAATGCCCCGGTGAAGGAGGAGAGTTGGTAGATGAATGTCCTGGCTTCCTGACCCCTGGTGGGACAACTCAGAGCTGTGTTCCAAACAATTTCTCATGTGGTCCCCAGCAAGAGGAAGGCCTGGTGGCCCATGGCTCATTAATGGCTTTCCTTGTCTTGCTCCCCCACTGCTTCATGGTACTTCCTGCAACCACCTCCCAAAAAGCTTCTTATTCAGAGCCTTTGGAAAAGCCCAATGGGAGAAGCACAGCAAAACAAGTAGCTGTTCACCATTTGAAAACCAGCTTCTAACATAGCATTTCTGTGGTCATCCATTCATCCTATAACAGCGTGTTAGAAGCAACTTTCAAATCAAGATTTTCTTAGGATGTCATGTACTTTTCAAATTCGGGAGCTGGGTGTGGTCAGATCCTTGAAGTCCTAAGGTCAGCGGGTACAACATGAATGCCCGATACAAGAGAAATGCTACATTTCGGGTTGGGCCAAAGCAGGTCTGGAAGATACACCAAAGCTACACAAAAAGATGACCCAGACCCTAAATCGCCAAACTTGTCCCTCCCATAGTTCTTCCCTATGTCCTGGTAAGGGATTCCCTAACACAAACTGACGAAAAAGGGAAAAAAATAGTAACGTGCCTGGTTCGTGAATGGATCATGAAAATGGACTGCTACCACACTACAGCGCACCCCAGGAAATCCTCCCCAAGAGGAAAGCTCTGGGAAGCACATAGTCACTAACTTTGTAGGGGGAAAAGTGGTGAGAGCTAAGGATATTCATGAACTCCTGGACAGTGGCAACTGGCTTGGTTGGTTGGTTAGGGGCCTGGAAGGAGCAAGAGAACAATAGTCAAAGACAGAGACAGGCAGTCTGGAAAAGGAGCACATGGATGGATCTATGAGAATTGACACAAAATGTGGATCTTTGTGATTCAGGTCAATGCCTACCAGGTCATCTGCCATGAGAAGTTACACAGAAAGACTCAGTCTGTGGAGGTCAGCGAGCCTCCATCCGCAGGCACGCCAGTGTTTGCACAGCAAGTCTATGAATGGAGTAGTCATGGTGGCAGGGATGGGGTTTATGCATAGGCCCAGTAGCATGGGCACCTTCTTATTAAGGCTAATCTAGTTACTCCCACTGCTGAATGTCAGCAGCAGAAACTAATACTAAGCCCTCAATACAGTACATTCCCCAAGGGGGCCAACAAGTCACTTGGTGGCAAGATATTTTCACTGGACCTCTTCTATTCTAGAGAGGACAGTGATTCATTCTTACTGGGATTGACATGTATTCCAAGTATGGGGTTTGCCTTCTTTTCTTACGCTGCCTTACACTTACTCCAATACCACTATTCAAGAGTTCACAGAATATATGTTTTACCAGCATTGGATCCCATATGACATCTCCTTGGACCAAGGGACCCACTTTGCAGCAATGCAACATTGGACCCATGACCACAGGATCCACTGGTCCTATCATTTACCACTCTACCTAGAAGGCTGCCAACCTGACAGAACATTGGAATCACCTATTAAAGGCACAGCTAGGATACTAACTTGGGAATGACACCCTGCAAAGTTGGGGTGAGGTAAAATGTTGAATGAATAACTCTTATGTGGTCAGTATCCCCATTAGTTAGAATACACAAGTGTGAGAACTAAGGGGTTCAAGTATGAATAACCTTTCTCGCCATCACTTCCAATGAGTCACTTGGATACTTTGGGCTTCCTGTCCTTGCAACTTCAGGTTCTGCAGGATTAGAAGTTATCGTCCCTGGGAGTGGAATATATATACCAGGGAATGCAGTAAAGAGTTCCACCAAACCTAAAGTTACCACTGCTGCCTGGTCATTTGGGGCTGCCCTATAGGAGTTAATACATTAGCAGGGGTAACACGATTATGAAAAGGAGGTAAGGTTGCTGCTACCTAATGGGGACAGGGAGGAACACGTCTGAGAACCTGGGTGATTCACTGGGGTGTCTCTTAATGCTTCCACAGCCTTTCAAAGGCAGGATTACCATGTGGCCGGAGTCACCAGAGAAGGAAGTCTGGTGCCCTCTCTTCAGGCAGGCAATCTACAGTAGAAATGTTAACCAAAGGCAAGGGGATTCCAGAATGAGCAGTCCCTGAGGGAGAGGTTGAATGTCATTACAGCCCGGGGACAACTGCAGCAGGGTTCCACCAACACTCCTATTGTTAAATCCTTACATTGGGGATATGACTGAAAGCCATCTTGAGGAAGAATCAGAGCCCAAGTAAACTTAACGTGGGGCACAGTGATGAGCGATACAAAGAATGCACTGTCAAATGCATAGTACAGTGAATACAGACAACAATAGTGTACTATAGTTAGGTAATTGTCGCTACAACGCAACCATATTACAATATATAATGTATCAAAGTAACAAGTTGTACACCTTAAATTTACACAATGTTATATGTTAAACATATTCAATTAAAAAAAAAAAGGGATGCACTGTGGAGATGCATCCATGCCCTGCCCATATCCACTTGACACACCGTGGAGGTCATCTGAAGACAATTCCTATACGGTCCATTGGTTTCCTGCATCTCTCTGCCCAAGGGCACTCTCTAGCCAGGATGTGTGCTTGGCTGTCACGTGCGGGGCAGACCAGAAGTACCAGGGAGTTAACACCCCAAGAGTGATTCTCAACCACTGAGGGGAGTTGATAATGACCCCAGCTTTCTCACCTCTTAGTGGGAAAATTTTGAGTTGTGTGTCACTGTTTCTCAGAGGGATCCAAATGAGCCTGAGCCCAGATACCCCCTGCAAGTAACCCATTATTAATGCAGCCTAAATGGTTTTCTTCCTTGTCCTGTCTCACTTCCCCATTCCTTCCCAGTGATTCCTGGGACCACCTCCCAAATCAACTTCTTACACCCAAATCCTTGACTTAGGTCTACTTTAGAGGAAACCTAGGGTAAGACAAAAAAGTGAAGGAAATTCTGATATAGCCAACTAATAACATAATAGATGGCCAATGAAAATAAGGATATAGGAATATGGAAAGACACATGCATTACATTGTTAACTGAAAGAATATTGTTTGCCTATTCTGATTACAACTATAAGCAAGCGAAAGCATACGCTTTTAAAGGGAATATATAGAACTGATCATTGCTTTGTTGGGGTTGAGGGAACAAAGTCTTTCAAGGAGGGAGAATGATAGTGTCCGAGTGCTGAGCGTTCTAGTAAGATAAGGCTGGCGTTTATCCATGGTATGTTTTGACTTATGTACACAGCATTGCTCTAAAAGTCCTCAGCAGTCACAAATCACAAACCAGTGACGAGATTACCACCCACCTGGGTCCTGCCAGTCTTTTTCCCCAGAGCTGTGTATTTTCTCACAGAGAGAAGCCTGGGAAAGCTCAGTAAATTCTTCTGTGGCTGCAGAAGTCCTAGATGGGAGCAGCCAGACTAACAATGTGCAACCCTTGTAAACTGACCTCAGTTTGAAAGAAAAGCTCCACTTCTATGCTGGGATATGCCATAGCAAAACTCCTTACCCCATCGTTCCCAAGCAAGTCTGACCTGCTTTCCAAGTCTGACAGGGCTAAAGGTGCCTAAGCCACAAGAATGATCTCCTATGGCCTCTGTCATTGGAAATTTTCCTTTTTACTGAAAGAAAACAGATTAGCCTATGTCATAGTCCAGATGATAAATGAAAATGATGAAGAGATTGACCATATAAAAATATAAGACATTTAAGGGACAAAATGTACCATAAAAAGAAAGTTTAAAGCTAAACAATAGGGGCTGGCCCCATGGCCTAGTGGTTAAGGTCAGCACACTCCACTTTGGCAGCCCAGGTTCACGGGTTAGGATCCCAGGTGTGGACCTACACCACTCATCAGCCATGCTGTGGTGGCAACCCACATATAAAGTGGAAGAAGATAGGCAACGGATGCAGCCCAGGGCCAATCTTTCTCAGCAAAAAAAAAAAAAAAAAAAGCTAAACAATAAACTGGAAAAAGACACTTGTAAAATATATGGCCAAGGTTTAATTAATATCCATGATAAATAAAAACAGGAGACAGATGGCAAATAATCTTTATTCATAAGTTTGCCAACATATTTGCCCTGAAAGAAATAGTCAGCTCTCAGCAGATATTTGGAATTCTATGCTGACTTAAGAGAAAAACTTTAAATGCTTTACTGGTAAAAAGAAGTCAGCATTTATCAATTTCCGTGGAACTGCTAGAAATTACGGAGGAACCCAGGGAAAGCAGGGGCTCATTTTCATGGTTTTACATTAAGTGAAATAAGGAAAGGGAAGTGTTGCATTGGGGCTGGAGTGGCACATTTAACCTATGGAACAAAGTGTAGCCCTGTGATCTAGGGCTTCCCAAAAGTTCACAAAGTCCTAGCAAGCTACGGGGAGAACAAATAATAGGGGAATCATTCAATAATAGCTCTATTTTTAATAAGCTAATGTTTGGACAATCCTATAGGTTTGTTTGTTTTGGCAAGCTTGGAATAATCACAAAATAAAATATGAGATGATTATTTGATAAAAATAAAAACAACAACAAAAACCAAGACTTCACATAGAACAAGGAAACCGATACTCTGGTTCCTCAGAGACTCATAACCACGCAGAAGCAGATTGCCAAGGCTGGCACTGGAGGGACCCTGGAAAAGTTCCAGTGGAGAGAATCTTCCTAATTTCCTCCACTGAAATTTGACCTTTGAAATTTAATTCGTTGAGACCTCAAAGGCCTTTGGTTTCTTATGCAAAGAGTGAGGGGGACATCAATCAAAAGTCGTTTCCCACTATCACCTCTTGGGGAGGATTTTTTCAACTTAGACTCAGGCCCCAGGGGAAGGAGACTTGAGACTGGAGTGAGGCGAGCACCCTAAAGGGGGAGGCCCGGGAGGCGGCAGACACATTTCTAGCCATTCCAGCTGGGCCAGCAGGCAGTCCTCCCAGACACACCTACTTACTGGCCCAGCTGAGAGGTGGAGAGCTGGGAAGAAAACTCATCTAGATTCCAGAGCAAGGTGATTGGGATGGTGAGACTTGCTGGCTTGGATTAAGGGCCACCTGGGGAGCTGTAGCTCCCAGTATAATCTACAGATGTAGAATGTCTGAACAGAACTCCTCACACTCACCCTCTCAGCCTTTGGGGCCTCTGGTTTCTCATTTCTCGAACCCACCCTTTCAAAGAAGCTTCTCACAAGATGAATAAACTGCCTTGGAGGTGGGTTTCCAACCACCATGGCCACTGCACGCCCTTCTCTGTATTTGCAGACCTTGCTGGGTTTGAACAGTGAAAACAATTGGTCACAGATGAGTTGGCACCTCAGGAAAGGCAAGAGAGCTTTTCTGAGAAAAGAAAAAGAGAAAGTTTGCAAAGCCTCCAGATGCTGAACACCTTGGAAGAAGAACTGTTTTGCATGGCTTCCAGCTGAGCACTCAGAACAGGTGAGCATCTTCCTGATTCTCAACCACCTCCCACCAACCCAGAAACATTCAGGCCACTCCCATGGCCTGCAGGAGATGTCTCCATTGTTTGGAAACCTAGAACACTAAATCTGAATGACAGCTAACAGGCACTGTGAAAGGTGTCTTACATCCTCAATTTACCTCTATTTTGGGTGTGGGTGTAATTGTCCCTATTTCACAAAAGAAGGAAAGGTGCTCACAGAGCTCAAACCCTGACCCAAAGTCAGCAACTGGGGCAGAACCAGACAGTAAAGACAAAAAAAAAAATGCTAACTCTACTCTTAGGTTCATGGAAATGAAAAGAAAATTCACCTAAACTGGGCCAAGGTCCATGTAAGTCACCTTATGGAGGAACTAGGTATACTCAGGAGATCCTTGCTGGGGAGAAGAAGGGAGACAGGAGAGAAGTGGCTCCTCCACTCACTCAGTATCATCCGTACATTCATCCGTTCAACAAGTATTGCTCGAGCTCCTACTATATGCTACAGAACGTTCTAGGTGCCAGGGATAGCCTGGATGGAGACAGACAAAATCGCTAACCTCATAGAGCTTATATTTTTGTAAGGGAAGGAGACAGTAAACACATAAAGTATATATGACAGGTGGTAACAAAGGTCATGAAGACAGGTAAGCAATGTAGGGAAAGAGAAGAGGAGGGGTGATTTTGGAAAAGGCAGCTGGAGAAGGCCTCTGAGAAGATGACCAAGAGCAGAGCTCTGCCTGAGTGAGCCATCCACACAGCGGGGGGAAGAGGACGTAGGCTGAAGAACCACAGCTGCCAAAGCTCACAGGACTTCACCATCCTGTTCCAGGAGCAGGCGGGCCAGTGGGACAGGAGTGAGATGAGCTGGGGGAGTGCGAGGAGATGAGGTCAGAGAACCAGCCACAGTCAGGCCATGTAGCCTGCCTCAGAATCACCCAGTCTGTATGTGAAAACACAGCTTGCTGGCCTCTCCCAGAGGTTCTGCTTCAATGGGTGGGGCCTGAGAGTGTGCATTTCTACCCTGTTCCCAGGAGGGGCTGATGCTGCTGGCCTGGGGACCACACCCTGAGAAGCACTCGTGCTGAGGCCCGTAAATCATGATAAGACTTTGAATTATGTTTTAAATGTGACAGGAAGCCACGGGGGGTTTCTGAACAGGACATGAAGAAAAACTGTAAGGGGCAAGGGTGGAAACAGGGAACCAGCTGGGGAGCAATGACAATAGCTCAGGCAATAATAGCAATGGTCTGGAACAAGGGCAGCTAGTGTGGGAGCGAGGGGGTGAGAATGGTCAGATTCAGAAAATATTTTGAAGGTAGGTCTGACAGCCCTTGCCAATGGAGTGATGTGTATGAGAGGCAAAGAGAGAAATCAAACAATGGCTCCTCGGTTGTAGACGGGCCTGCTGAGTAAATGGCGGAGGCATTTGCTAACATGGGGAAGATAGGTTTGGGATTGGGTTTCATTTTGAACATATTAACTTTTTGAGATGCCCGTTAGATATCTAAGCAGAGGAGTAAGTAGGCAGATAACTTATATGTCCCAAGGTCTGAGAGAGGTCCAGGCCAGAGGTATACATTTGGGAGGCATCATTTTATAACTAGTACATACAATGATGGGGCTGGATGTGATCACTAGAGAGTGAGGATAAACAAGAAGAAGCCCAAGTACTTAGCCCTATGGCCCACAAAGTAGACAGAGAAGGAACTACCTATGAAATAGGAAAAACCCAGGAGAATATGAATTTGTGGAACCAAGAGAAAAAGTGTTTCCATGAGAAAGGAGTGACCCAATGCTGTGAGAGTTAAAGAGGTGACTGATAAATGGCCACTGGATTTGGCAACCTGCACATTGAGTCATTGGGAAGTGGAAAAGAGAGGTTTGAAACATATGGAGAAAGAAACTAGTCTATGCAAAATTCATAACAAGCAGGGTATTCATTCTCATCAACACATTGTCAAGATAGAACTTCTCTCCTGTCAAGAAAATACTTGATGTTGCTGTGAATACAATTATTAATATATGCTATTTATTTTATTTTTTATGTGAATCATGTGAAATAGAGTTTATCAGAGTCCCTATGTTTGTTGGGAACAAACCTGTACAGTCATACAAACAATGAGGGTATCTTTGTACAAAGTTGTATGTTTTATATATCCCAATTACTAATAAGACAAAGCAAATGTTGATCAACTATGCTGGAGGAAAGACTAAATTATCTTTTTATTCTGTCTATGGAAGATTATAGTAAAGAATTTTGTCATATCAGGAGACAAAGAGCATACTGAACCAAGAAATGTAAGGAAAAATTTCTATAAAGTTATGTCAGACACTTAAGTAATAAAAAATATTGATATTTTTCTGGATTTTGTCACGTGTGTCGTATTTGTCAGATGTTTTAGATTCGTAATTTGCTGTGACTTATTTTTCTCATTCCACATATTTATCTTCATGCCTACTTTGTACTCATAATTTGATGTTCTTTTTCTTACAGAGGCATCCCCATCCAATAAATTATAAAAGCTTCAGGTCCACAAACCCTGCATCCATTCCCGATGGAGGGGATGAGAGCCAGAATGGAATATGGTCAAGAAATAGTAGAAAGAAAAGAAGCAGAGACAGCAAGTGTGAAACCTCTTCAATAGTGTGTGTATTCTAGAAGAGGGGAAGTGGAGGAGGGGGGATTAAAAAAGAAAAGTTAAATCAAAGGAGGAGAGGGGCCGGCCTGGTGGCGCAGTGGTTAAGTTCACACGTTCTGCTTCCGTGGCCAATGGTTCGCTGGTTCAGATCCCCAGTGCAGACATGGTACCTCTTGGCAAAGCCATGCTGTTGTAGGCGTCCCAAATATATAGTAGAGGAAGATGGGCACGCATGTTAGCTCAGGGCCAGTCTTCCTCAGTAAAAAGAAGAGGATTGGCAGATGTTAGCTCAGGGCTAATCTTCCTCAAGAGAAAATCAGAGGAGAGACTGGGAACCACAGAACGGTTCACATCAATTGATAGGAGATCCTTAACTACCACACCTGGAGTTTTCAGAGGTGGATAATAAGAGAGTTGGGAGCTTGAAAAATAGACCAGAAGCAACTGAGTATCACAGAAGAGCCTATATGTCAAGAGTCTCTCCTGGTGCCAGCCTGACGCTCTGACCTCATGTGGGCACCAGAGAGAAAGGGAGGTTCCACAGGGGGTGTATTTTTTTTTTTTTTGAGATTTCAGTTGTACATTTTTGTTAGTCATGTTGTGGGTACACCACTTCCCCCTTTGTGCCCTCCCCCCACCCCCCCTTTTCCCTGGTAACCACCGATCAGATCTCCTTGTCAATATACTAACTTCCACCTATGAGTGGAGTCATATAGAGTTCGTCTTTCTCTGACTGGCTTATTTCGCTTAACATAATACCCTCGAGGTCCATCCACGTTGCTGTGAATGGGCCAATTTTGTCCCTTTTTATGGCTGAGTAGTATTCCATTGTGTATATATACCATATCTTCTTTATCCAATCATCAGTTTCTGGGCATGTAGGTTGGTTCCACGTCTTGGCTATTGTAAATAATGCTGCGATGAACATAGGGGTGCAAGGGACTCTTGGGATTTCTGATTTCAGGTTCTTAGGATAGATACCCAGTAATGGGATGGCTGGGTCATAGGGTATTTCTATTTTTAACTTTTTGAGAAATCTCCATACTGTTTTCCATAGTGGCTGTACCAGTTTGCATTCCCACCAACAGTGTATGAGGGTTCCTTTTTCTCCACAACCTCTCCAACATTTGTCGCTCTTGGTTTTGGATGTTTTTGCCAATCTAACAGGTGTAAGGTGATCTCTTAGTGTAGTTTTGATTTGCATTTCCCTGATGATTAGCGATGATGAACATCTTTTCATGTGTCTATTGGCCATATTCATATCTTCTTTTGAGAAATGTCTGTTCATGTCACAGGGGGTGTATTTTAATCACCTAGGGCACATGCTTTTAATATTTTTTTAACTATTATTAAATGGTATTTGTTTTTTGGTTAAGTAGAAAAGCCCGTTCAGCCAAAATCTGATAGGCATACTCAGTATATATCAGAGATTAAAACATGTAGATCAAGTTGCTCTCAGATTTGGTGTCTGGTATGAGCTGGTTTCCTGGTAAACAGGAAAAGGAACCTGGTTCATAAACAGATGTCTTCTTGCTGTGTCTTCACATAGTGGTAGGGGTGAGGGAGCTCTCTGGGGTCTATTTCATAAGGGCACCACTCTCATTCAGGAAGGCTCCACCCTCATGACCTCATCACCTCCCAATCACCACCTGCTCATCCCATCACGTTGGGGGTTGGGATTTCAACATATGAATTTGCAGGGGCCGGGGGGACACACAAACATTCAGTCTTTAGCAATTCCTTTTGTATACATGCCTTCCAGCCTTAGTGAACTGCTCTTCATTCTCCTAATAATTTTAACTTACTCACTGTCGCATGTCATTCCCACTTCCCAAAGAGTTCCCCAGACTTCATTTTCTGCCAGTGGAATCTCTGTGGCTAAGGTTAGTTACTCATTGAGGAGGCTCTTCTCCCCAAGAACCTATGAGATTGAAGTCTGAGTATTCACGTTGTATCCTCAGTGCCCAGCACCAGTGGCTTAGCTGGGGCATTGGCGGGTTGGGGGGGCACGGGCAGTGGTTATATTGCAAAGACAGCACATCCCTCTGAATACTTTCTAATACTGAGAAACGTAGAAAATGTAGTGTGTCAGTTATCAACTTATTGACTCTTAGGTCCAAATCCACCCTTCATTGTCTGCTCCATGAAAAGAGAGAAGGAACCTGTATTCCTTCTCCAGCTGGCACAATGTTAAACTTCACCAGTAGAGGCCATGGGAGGAACACTGGAGGAGGAGGAGTTTTCCTCCTGGTTCTTTTGTGCTTCTCCTAGCAACCTCAGCAGCATGTGGTGGCAGGCAGTTGACAACCAGCAGCCTGCAGCAGCTCCCTGTCAGCTTCCTCCAACATTCCTTTCGTCCCCAAGGTAAGGTAACTGCCTCCTTCTAGCTTCCCTTAGCATTCCAGAAGACCTGTTTCTAGCAAGTTCCACCAATGTGGCACCTCAGTGATTTCTCTACCATGGAGTGGGTCATGGCTGCACACTCTCCAATAAGGTCTGGATCTCAGCTCAACACCTGACAAGGGGTGTAGGGGGGTCTTTCAGATTTGCTCTCTCTTTGAGTGGTCTCTCTAAGTCCCAGGGCAGGGGCTATTCCCTGTAGCTGCTATTCCTGTATTCTTTAAAGTTCTCATTATTCCTTACTAGTCAATTCCCTGTTACTCCAATCCCTGCAAACATTAATATTTATACTTAACTTTTTCTTTTCAAATTACTGTGTGATTTTTGTCTCCTGGTTGGACCCTGACCAATACAGATGGTCAGAAGGAGGAGCCATTTTAACACACTTGCTCTCCATGGTAACAAAACCCAGATAAGCCTTTTGCCTGGCTTGTTTGTCGAATTAAAAAACTGAATATGATATCCTGACATTGTATACAGAATTTAACACCAGTGATATTTAATACAAGGTACGTAAAAGATATAAGAAGATTGTCTTCCATGAAAGACAATAGGTTCCATATGCTAGTGGCAAGATTCATACAGTAAAGTAAGCAACCACTTACCATAAATGTGAAAAAACATTTTAAGCCAAAACTCATGACTGAAATGAGCTGCTGCTTCTAAAGGTGCCACCATCTCTACCTTATACTTACATAAAGTCACAGTCCACACCTGTTTTTCAACCAATATCCAAAAGGATAATAGTTAGTTACAGATTTCTCTCACACTGTAATTATCATTAATTCTTTTGAGCACCCACAAATAAATGAAAATCAGGGCAATAATCTGGGTCTTTTGGGCAGCATGAAAAGCTCAAAAGTTCTCAGCTGTGGTTTGAGTTGGGGGGGTGCTTGTGGCTGGGCTGCATCTCAGCACTAGGGGGCGATGTCTTCATTTAGAATCTGCTCTTCACTTGCACACACCTAATAAATTTTTGTTGTTACTTTATCTCTTCCTATTAGGGGATTTGTCCGATTAAAGAGGAGAATCCAAAGAGAACATAAAAGAAAATAAAATGCCATCCAGAATTCACTTGGGTACTGTAAAAGATTTGTTCTCCAACTATTTTGAAAACTCTCGAGAGTAGTTGCTTAATTCTGATTTTTACCTGGGCAGCTAGAACTTGTGATTTCCAGTGCAAATGTCTCTGTAAGCAAAACCCAAAGTCCTTATCAGCCACCGCTGTCATTTGCCTATCAACCAGTGATCAAAACAAAACTTTAATTTTTTTCAAGAATAAATTTCACCCAGCCGCTGTGAATTTAAAGGCAGGGACGTAAAGTTATGTAAAATTTCTCCCAGATTTAGTTAAATGAAATGGTTCTGTAGTAGGGAAGGAGTGAGGACAGGGAATTTGTTAATTAAGCTTCATTACAGGAACCACAGGAAAACAGAGTCTTCCTACTCCCCCAGAGCTTGGAGAACATATTCCCATTTTTTTGGGGTAGTGAGCCCTCCTCCATGTCTAAAATTGCATAAAATACAGGGCACCCAGCTCACCACTGAACGAGGCCAGGTTGCTCTTTAGGAAAGCTCTATCTAGAGAGAGTAATTATGAGACCTACGGAAAAGTTAAAATTTATGATACAGTGATCTATCCACTTGTCAATTAAAATTGTTAACATTTTTTGAGCATTTATTTTTCTCCTAAACATATTACTCATTTTACCTTCACAGCAACTCTCAATTCCAGGATTTAATGACTTGCTCACATCATTCAATTTGAGTGGAGAGAGTCCGACACCAAAACTGACGTGTTAATCTCTGTATTACGCGGCCATCCAGACATCTAAGGGTCAGAAAATGCTAAGTAAGAGGGGCCTCAGAGGGTCATCCAGTCCAGTGAAACTTTGTCTTCAAATGAATTCTTATGCAGAATTTCAAATTTAAAAAAAATTAGAAGGTGACATCTTTAGTCAGATGGTGTGAGGGAGGGGACTGCAGGCCTCACCCATTCAGCATGGCCCCCACCCTCATCAGCTCTTGTTCTGCGGACCGTGAAGCACCCTTGGTTCCCACCCAGCAAGGTACATGAACCATAGTTGCAGCTCAACTCCCACTTCGAAGATGAGGGAACTGAAACTTTGAGAGTTACTATTTAGATCTTCCAGATCCAGCTCTGAGGCCAGAAACAGGGGTCTGCAAGATTCCCCAAACATTGCTCTTTCCAGTGAAGTTGTATTTAGAAACACAACAGAAGCAACAGAAAATGATTCCTCTGGGTGGTATAAAAAGAGAAACTTCTCCCACAGGAAGAGGTGAGGCTCTGTTTCCCCGAGGGAAGCTCAGCTGATTCCTGGTACACAGCTCACCTCTGAGGGGATTGCAATTTACATCTACGTCATGGCAGTTACACTGAACATTCACCGTATGCCAAGGGCCAGGGCGGCTGCAGAGGCTTCTAGAGTTATTTACGGCATGGCAGTACTCAGCTCAGGGTGTGAGGAGGGGCCCCAAAACTCGGCCACTCCCCCTGCCAGGAAGGAGTGGCTTTTCCTAAGTGACACAATGGTGTCATCTGTACCCCCCAGGCAGTATCTGTGAGGAGGAGGCAGCCTTTTCTAACTCACACAAAAGCACCACATGGGCTAGCTGAGGCCCTGACAGTGACAATGCCTTACATGGTTTGTCTTTTTGTTGCTGTTGTTGAGGAAGATTCGCTCCGAGCCAACCTCTGTCGCCAGTCTTCCTCTTGTTTTCCTTGAGGAAGATCAGCCCTGAGCTAACATCTTCCTCTAGTTTGTATGTGGGTCACAGCCACAGCATGGCTTAACAAGTGGTGTGAGTCTGTGCCCGAGACCAAACCCAAGAACCCAGGCTGCCAGACTTGACCACTATGCCACAGGGCCAACCTCCTGGATTATCTTGTTTAATCCTCATTTAGTCACTACAACCTATGGGGTGGCTCCTAGTATCCCTATTTCACAGCTGAAGAAGTTGCCTTTTCTAGGTTTCCCATGTTACACATCCAGTGAGTGGGAAAGCAGGAATTGAACCCAGGTCTCTAGTGCCTAAGCTACTACCAAGATGTCCTGGCACAAGCAAATGAAAGCTCTACGGTCACCAGTGTCAATCTGACCCCATCATAGTCACATACAGTCCCAGTGAGAACAACTGCCATGTGATATTTCCAAAGTCCCCATATGCACCTTCCTCTCACCTACGCTCCAAAATAAGTATATAAAAATGAAACCAAATAAATTGGTAGGCTGGTGCATTAGCTATTTCATTGTGAAATATTACATGTAAGAAAGCACATAAAACTGTAGACAAAAATAATCTATAACCAAGCTATAAATGAAAATTTGGGTGAGTTTATTCTGAGCTAAAATGTGACGACCATGGCCCAGGGCCTTTCTTCCCAAAGGAAGAAAGGGCACCAAAGAAGTGGGGTGTACAGAGTGGTTATATACGCCCAAATAGGATGTTTCACATATGATTGAAATGTCCCTTTTACAATAGTCGCAAGACTGCTCTGTTGGCACAGCGATTGATGGAAACAGCAGGTAGGTCTGCTGTCTCGGTGGACACAGCAGGGTGGCAGGTCTGTTGTCTCAAGCTGGGTGGTCGCAGGTGAGCTGGGTGGTCACAGGTGAGCTGGGTGGTCAAAGGTGAGCACAGCAATCAGTTCCTAGCCTAAGGAAAGATGCTTACCCTTAAGGAAATGCCAATGTTGGGGGAAGTTGCACACCTTTATCTTAAGGCCATTTGTTCTTGCCATAGTAAATGTTTAAAGCAGATATACAATGCATGCTCAATAGCCACAGTCAGGCCCTTTTGGGAAAAACAAAGTCAGGCCGAATTAGGTTTACACCAAATGGCTTCCTCATATACTCCAATATATCCTATTGCTTGCCATTTCTATTTGTCAAAACAAATGTATAGTTTAAAGAATAAATTAAAGTGAACACTCCTGTGATCACCACCCAAGTCAAGAAATTACCAGCACGTCAGAAGACACCTCCCCGCCAGCTCCTTCCCAGTCATAACTTCGCCCCTCCTTCCTAGAGGGAACCCTACGCTGACCTCTACAGTAATGGTTTGCCTTTATAATTAGATACCCACATATACATCCCCAAACAATATGGTTTTCATTCAGTAGATATTCCTTGAGCATCTGATATGGGCCAGGCTCTGTTCTAGGCACTTGAAATAATAATAATAAAGATCCTTCCCATCATGGGGCTTATGTTCTAGCAAACTTAAGTTGTCTGTTTTTGAACTTGATATATCATGCCAACATATAGCACCTTATATCTTCTGCACAATATTGTGAGATTCATTCATTTTGTTGTATGTAGTTGTTCGTTTTCATTGGTTTCTAGAGTATCCCATGTACAAGTGTTTCATAATTTATTTCTTCATTCTATTGTTGATGGACATCTGGGTTGTTCCCAGGTTGGGACTATGAGCTTTCTTGTACGTGTATACAGATGGACATGAGCATGAAATCTCTAGGTCATAAACATATGAGTAGAATTGCTAGGTCATAGGGTATGCAGATCTTCAAATTTACTAGCTAATAGCCTGTTATCCAAAAATGGTTGTACCAATCTACCCTCCCACTAGCAATGTATGAATTTCTATTAATCCATAGCCTTGCAAATACTTGTTACTCTCAGACTTTAAAATTTTTGCCAATCAGATGTGTTAGTGATATCTCAATGTGATCTTATTTTGCGTATCTCCAAACATGTATTGGTCTTTTGGATTTCCTGTCTTGTGATGTGTCTGGTCAAGTCTTTTGCTCACTCATAGCAGAGGGAGTTAGGGGTTATAGTGAAAGCACACGAGCTAACCTGATCCTGAGGATATGTCTGATACTTCTGCGGACTCTCAGTCCACTGTGAAGAGTCATTAGAATTTAGATGTTAATGTTGACAGGACAACACAGGCTGATCGGATTTGGAATTTGCTGAGCACCTACTCTATGCCGAGCAAACCACAGAGGAAACTCACCTTAAAAGGTTATTCAAAGATCATTGTTCATAGAAACCATACAACAACCAAAGGGCAACATTTTATCACCTAATCCAAGATATCAGTCTAGCTCAAAAAACAAAATTGTTAAATTATCAGACAAAGCCCTTTTTTTCCTTGAACATATGCTGCATTAACAGGACACTTAGCACCAGAGAACAAAAGATAGAAAACAGATGAAAAAAAATCTTCCTTCTTCAATCTAACAAGATCAAAGGAGGTGCTCATGTAATTGAGGGAGCCAACAAGTCAATTCTACTGGGTGAGAGAATTGTAAAGTAACCCAAGGGCTCTGAGGCAAAGTGGGACTTTGTAACATTTGTTCCCAGTTTGTGAAGGTAGGAGGAAATTAATATTCATTGAGTACTAATATGCCAGGCATACATTACTTCATCTAATCCTCAAAACCCTACAATATAGGTATTTTTTTGATTTCACCAGATGAGGAAACTATGGCTCTGAGAGGTTATGCAACTGCCACAGTTACTCCCTAGTAAGTAGGAGATGTGCAATTTAAACCCAAGTCTACCTCATTCCACAGTTCTTTACATTGTACCACAATCCCTAGGCAGTGGATTCAAAAAGCACACCAAACGAGAATATAGTTGGCAAAATCCAGGAGAGCAACTGAGTCAAAATTTAAGTGACACTGACAGGAGTTGGGGAGGTGGGGAGGATTAACCATGGAAGCCATTATTCTTTATAACTTGTGTTTTCAGAAGTGGTATCGTAAATTGCTAACATGATTTTCTGGTACATTTTGATGAACCATTGAGGATACCAAAAGAGTCCGCTATCTAAATTCCCTCTCTGACCCACTATTCTATCTTTTAAAATATTTTTAATAGCTCTTCTCTTAAAATGAATTTCCTAGTTGGGGCGAGCAAGAGTCAAGTGTTCTGGGAAATTGCAGCTTAGTTTGGAGGTACCATTGATACATCAAGTGTCCACGCCAAGCAGGCAGTTGTATACATGGGTTTGGGACTCAGGAGAAGGCTAGGCTGGAGACAGGAAACTGTAGAACCACCGGCAGATCAGTGGTTACTGAAGCCATATGCAAAGCACCTAAGGGGTTAGGATAACGTGAGAGTTAGGGCTCCACTATGTCTATAGTGTTAGCCAATTAAGAGACTGGAATTACGAAATCCTAAAACCCCAAAAGCAAATACAGATGGTCTATAATGACTCAAAATCCTCTCCCAGATGTCATCTGAGAAAAATGAGTGATCTAGATTCTCTATTCTGCCTCTAAAGATTTAACTCATCTATTTATAAGAGATCTGATCTGTAACTAGTTAACTCACATTCATAATCATATCTCTTAGTAAAGGAGACCAAGATAGCCACCCTAATTGCAGTTGATATTTTAATAGTACCTATAAGAACCTAATCCTTCAGTCTGAGTTTCTTTGTCACACTGCACCCATCTTTTCCATTAAGGCAAGTGTGGATTCCGCAGATGTCTAGATCCAAGTCAAAAGTCATCTAAAGGAGAACAGCTTAGTGATTACCAGAGAAGGGAGTTGGGGGAGGGTGAAAGGGGTAAAGGGGCACATATGTATGGTGATGGATAAAAACTAGGCTATTGGTGGTGAACACAATGCAGTCTATACAGAAACTATATATATATAATATATTATGAAATATAATAATGTACACCTGATATTTACACAGCTATAAGCTAATATGACCTCAATTTCAAAAAAAGGTGAAAAATAAGTTATCTAAATGCCAAAAGTTGTCTAATGTTCTTATTTACAGGGAATCTAGACTGGAAAGAGTTAGAAATATCCTTAGAAAAATGGCCAATTGGGGACAAAAGTGTCAAACTTACGGGTCTCTATAATCTAAGAATATTAAGGTCCATAAATTAAGTATAGGTTAGTCAATTATATTCCTAGATTAATTAGGAACTGACATAATTGATTCAAATAATTGAACTTTATTTCATTTATCTCCACCATCAAAATATTTTGGACCATGCTCAATGTGATTATTTCTTTTAAATCAATGCTTCCTTCATTTCGATTGCCCCTAAGTCGAACCATACGTAAGTAGAATGCTGAGACATGGAAAGGAGGAGGTTCATATAGACTGGAAGCCTTTCGAGTTCCACAAGTGACCTTTTAAAGTAGAAAATAATTTTGTTCTCAAACTACATACAAATGAACTGTGAGCAGGTTGAAAAACTGGAGAGAGGTTATTGTGGTTCTTGGTTGAATTAAAATAATTAAACAAAAATCTTTGGGGAAGTTAGGGAAATTATCTCAAATAGAACTCAAATGAGGGTATGATGGACTAAGCGAATAATGAATTAAGACAGATTTGGGGGCACTATCACCAAAGGACACACATCTCTACTAATGACTGGACAAGGTGCTCCCTAGAATAATGCTACACTTTGTAGACAATGGGATTTTCATTAGTTGGACTCTAATAACTCCGTCCATCTTAGAATCAATCACCTAAATCTGAAAATTGCCTATAAATGTTACTTCTTACCACCACAATCCTTGTCAAACCATTTGCATTACCTAATTCACAGGAATGAAGAAAATATTTAAAAGCTTTGAAAATATTTAAAAATTGAGTCTACCAAAGATATTTAAAAGATTGAGAATTTCTCATCTTCCCAATTCACTATAATCTCTTCAAAACTATGTGAGCCTTGAAAAACTCAAAGGCTTTCAGAGGCAAGGCGAGTAACAAAGGTGTGAAGTGACCCCATAATGGAAGAGCACACGCCTGCCTCAAAGAAGAAAGGCATTCAAATTCGAGTTTGTTTTTTGTTTTTGTTTTTTTTACAAGATAGATATTTTTCCCATTTACAGATGAAGAAACAAAACATGTACAGGCACATTCCTCTGGGAGTGGCCACTTTGAAACCCCTGTACCAAGGACATTCTTTGAAGCATTATCTATAAAAGCAAAGACTAGAAAATCTATCCAATATGAAATTCTATACAGTCATTAAAAACTTGTTTTCTAAGAGTTGATAGAATCTATTTTTTCAATTATTGTCATCATTTTATTTGGCAAACATTCCTCAATATTTAAATGAATTTAATAAGGAAGGTTGGATAATGGTTCAATGTTTAAATTTTTGGCTAAGTTTGGAGTTCAAATCCCAGGTCTGCCACTGATAAGCTTTGAGACCCTCGGCAGGTTATTTAGTCTCTTTCTCAGTTTCCTCATCTGGAAAATGGGTAAAATGATACACTCCTAGGAAGGTTATGAGAATTAAAATAAGATCTACATAAAGCAATTAGCATAGTTCCTGGAATACACCAGTCAACAAATGGTAAACTTTGGAAATAATTCTTTCTAACAAATCTTTTAGTTCATTGTGGATATATTTTGCAATTAACTCAATATAGTATTATCAAAGGCCAAGGGTCAGGATCAAGCAAATTCTACTCAAAACACATTCTGGAAAATCCATGCTGAGATTGGTTGGTTTGTTTTAAATGATTAAGGTGCCCTATAACCCCCGCAATTAATTTGGGAAGCTCAAACTCTCTCTCTTACAGTGTATGACACAGTATTTTGAGAGTTTCAATGAAACATGTGTCCAAGCTGATTCAAAGATTCTATAAGAGAGAATTTTGGCCTTACTTGTAAATTTCATGAGGCTTACCTCAGACGATAGTTCCCATTTCAGTTGCACCTGCTAAATTTTCACTGAAAACTAATTTTATGCTCTTATACCTCCTATCCCAGCTCCCCAGCCATCCGTGCACAGAGGAATCTCTGTTCTCTAAAGCCCAGCTAGTCATACTGTGATCTGTGGCTCAGCAGCATGGGCTTCACCTGGAGCTGATTAGAAATGCAGACGCTCAAGCCCCATCTCAGTGCTACTGAATCAAAATCTGCATTTTAACAAGATCCCCAGGTGCCCCTTATGCATGTTAACACTTGAGAAGCACTGCTCCACAATGCATGCTGCTTTTTAATTAACAAGACCATCAGCAGTTCCAGGAGCCACAGAGGAATCTATCATGAACTGAGTTTACCTGGACACTGATCCTTGCCACAGACACATAAGTCCTTTTCGTTTATGTTTTATGAGCTCTTGCTCATTATTATGTAATAACAAACAAACACACCTGGACCATATTATCTTGATCTCACAGAAAACTGGATTTACTTCTTATCTGACTGGCTGAATTATACCTCAAGTTAATTATTCATATACTTCTCCAGTTTGGTTTTGGGCATTATAAGCAAGTAATAGCAGTTGAATATACTACTTACGATTCGCCTAGTACAATTTCGTATTCAAATATATTCTCATCATTTGTAAAAGATCTCTTATGAGGTTAAGTACTGTTTTCAGAAATGCTGTTTAAAAGCAGAATGTCATGTGAGGCCACCCAGCGTGAGTACTTACTACACACCAGGCACAGTGTTAAGTACTTTGCATACATTATCTAATTTACCTAAAGTACACAGCACTAGAGCTATTTTACAGATGAGATGAAGCTCACAGGTTAGTAACTTGTCTAAGATCACACAGCTATTAAATCACAAACCTCAGATAGAAATCCAAACCAGAACTCCACACTCACCCCTACAACTATGTACACACGTTCCATAGAACACTCTCTCCATGAGATTCAAAGTCCATGGGCACTAATGCTGCGGGAATTCCTGCAGTCAAAAATAAAAACAAATATCTAACTTTGCTTACAGAGTTTACCCAGACTTATTTGCTCATGGAGTCCTCTCCTTTCCCCTAAACCTATCAACTATCAGATCGCCCTATAGACACGTACTGCAAAGTACCAACATTTATAACATTCTTACAATGTTTTTAGAATTCCCTATCACCCAACAATTTTAAAGCATATTAGGCATGCTCCAAGAAGGAACTTAAATGCTTACATGTCAAGATTCGGGCTGAACTAGTAACCCAAGAAATTTTACCAGGAAAATAATTTCTGGACTACAACTATTTCCATATAGTCAGATGTGCTTTGCTTGAAAAATAGAGGAATCATTTATGGTACAAAGAATCTAAATGGGGCAAACAAATTAAGGTGTTACACAGCACTTTAAAACTCTCAGATTTTATCAAATATTGAATCCATTCACTAAATACATAAAAATTCAATTTGTGATTTTCCAAGAAATTATCTTCTGCCAAACATAGGTACATCTACACACTATGCTATAATTTCATCATTAAAAAACAAACAGGGGGCTGGCCCCGTGGCCGAGTGGTTAAGTTCGCGCGCTCCGCTGCAGGTGGCCCAGTGTTTCGTTGGTTCGAATCCTGGGCGCGGACATGACACTGCTCATCAAACCACGCTGAGGCGGCGTCCCACATACCACAACTAGAAGGACCCACAACGAAGAATATACAACTATGTACCAGGGGGGCTTTGGGGAGAATAAGGAAAAAATAAAATCTAAAAAAAAAAAAAAAAAAAAACAGAAAAACAAAACCTTTGTTTTTGCTTAAGAGTCAAGGAGTTATTTCCTAGGGTGTTATAAAATGAAGATCCAGAAAAGATACTACTTATTATGGATCTACCATTCAAAAAATAATATTTTCTAGTTTCAAGATGGCAAAGTCCTATCCAACTCTTCCTCTTGAAAGTCACCCCAAAACAGAAATGAACAAGAAACCAAAAAGCAGACTCCAACTACAGTGCAACTAGGAGACGTCTATCTGGGACATTTATCAGCTGAGAGACATTGCAAACTATGTTGAAAAGAGAGCAGATGGAGGAATGGGCAAGTGACTTAGAGAAGGAAGGTCAAATGTACAAGCCTGCAGAGGGAGAAACTCAGGAGAAGAAAGCCAGTTTACCCACACAGATCCCCAGACAGGCTCAAGAATTGCAGGGACTATGTACCCCAAAGGCAGAGGTGAGTCACAGGGCTGAAAACCAATGGAGATTCAAGGAGCCGGGATCCAGCAGTGATGAAAACTGGGTAAAAACCCTGCCCTTGTGCAGCTTAGAATTTAGAGGATGCAGACAAAAGTGAAATTTATAAGTGCTTTGGAAAACAAATAAAGCAGGGCATGAGGAGTATAGTGTTGTGGTGGTGGGGGTGGGGCACGATTTAAGTAAAATGGTTAGTGATTCTCATTGAGAAGATATCTGAGAAAAGACAAAGGTGAGGAGTATCTGGAATAGGTGTGCACATTTTTAAAAGGCTCACTCCAATTTTTTAATTGAGAAAAAGCAACAGTGCAAGGGCTTGAGGTAGAAATTGTTGGTGCCCAGCCATATCTGGTTCTCTTCTTCCTGGGCACTCAGAAGGTAATAGTTCCATGCCTGCCAATTTAGCACCATGCAATTAGTCTAGCTGATGAAACATGATTGGAAATGATGTACAGAGGCATGAGTAGCTGTTGGGACTCCTCCATGCTCTTTTTCTGCTCTTGTAAATTTAGAAACAATGTGCTAAGAAGTTGGCATCACAATGTAAAGAGCCTGATCCCTGTATCACCAGTAGAGGAGAGACTTTACTGATCTACAATAGATTTTGTGAGAGCAAAAATAAATTTTGGCTAAGTCCAAAGGTTTCAGGATTTGTTAGTCATAGAACTTAGCTATCCACTAACACATGGCTGAGGAAAGGAGATCTGATAGGAAGATGCCACAAAGATCAGCTTAGAATGTTGGTGGGAACAGTGGAGGTGGGAGAAGTTGGATTGTGGATATTCTGAAAGTAGAGTCAACAGAGACTGGAAGTCAGAATAAGGAACAGTTAAACCCCATCCCTTCAGCTTCCCAGCTCTACTCTACCTTATCAGATGACTACCCTCGCTCCCACCTCTCCTCTCCACCTGATCCACTATGACCACCACCAATCACTTCCAAAGACAGGAGGTAGAGTTTCTGAAGAAAACTGGAAAAGTTTCTTACTCATGGACAATAAATACATAGAAGAGGTCACCCCAGCCTTCATTCCAAGCCTAATTCCTGAGAACCACTATGCAGACAGTAGACTGAAGGGTCTTTCTTTAGAAAACATGAATATCCCCAGAGAAAAGACCAGCAGATCATGTGATGGGAAGCCAAGAAAAGCCACTTTATGGCTTATTAAGTCATAGTGAAGTCCAACAGTCAAAAAGCCCTATACACAAAGCTATTATTCAGCCTTTAGTGCCTCAGTCTTTAAAGAAATACACAGCCAAAAAAAGCCCGATTATTGAGAAAATCCCCTGACATCAAAAGCAGAAACAAAACTATGGAAAACAAAGAAATAAAATAACAGAGGGAGCAAAGAAAATGTCAAAGAAGTAATAATTTAAAGTCTAAAAGTAGTAAGAAAAAAATACTGCATCAATGAAACAAGAACAGGATGCTACCAAAAAGGATAAGAACTTGAAGCAGTCTAATATGTCACTAGTAGGAGAGTTTCAAAAAGCTAGTGATGTGAAATTAAGGGGAAGAAATCACCAAAGAAAGAATACAAGAATACTTCTCAGAACTGAAGGGAATAACCAAATGCCCAGAATATGGAATGTGGGAAAATAACCCACACAAAGAAACATTATAAAATTTCAAAACACCAGAGATAAAAATAGGAACTAAAAGCTTCCAAAGAGGAAAAAACAGGTCACATCCAAAGAATCAAGAATCAAAATGGCATCATACTTCAGTAGCAAGACTGGGTGCTAGGAGACAACAGAACAATGCCTTGAAAAATAGGGAAATCATTCTGAACTGTTAAGTGAATAAAGAAATTTTAGAACATGCAAGATTTCAAAAATTCTTCCTTCCCTGAACCTTCTCTGAAGGCACTGGAGAATATTCCACTAAGTTGAGGACATAAACCAATAAAAGAAAGACATGGGATTCAACGTAGAAGAGAGGGAGAGGTATTGCTGGGAGAAGGGCAAAGGGAAGCCGCAAGAGCGCTGAGTATCAGGCCCAGGAACGAACCAGTCCATATTGGAGCTGGATGACAAAGACTTCCAAGAGAGATTCCTCAGGAAAAATAAAAATACAGAAACATGTTCGACCTGGAGAAATGTCACATTAGAGGCATTTTATAGAGTTTTTGACAGATCTAGGAAACTTAGCTGGAAATCCAAAGAAAATCAAGTAACAGAATAGGAAATTATTAACTCCAAGAAAAAAAAAATTGCACAAGAGATATAGACATAATACACCTACTTGGCTAAATATGGAATAATATGTAGAGAATTAAAATCCTAATTTAACATTATAGGATATTGATAAATAATGCCTAATATTATTAGGAGAAAATGAACAGCATTGATACAAATATAGAAGAAACAAGAGTTAATGTCACTGACTCTTACGAGCTGGATAGGCTGGAGGCGGGGGATTGGAAGTCTGCTGGGTTTTGTTATGTCTTTTACTATTATTTGACTTTATAAACTCTGCATTTGTTATTTTGGAGATATACAGATTATAGGTATTATTTTGAAGAGGTATAAAGTATTTTTACAGCAGCTAACAGTACTCACCACCCTACCTAGGAAAGAAAGTTAGAAAACCAGCGTTGCTCCAATAGTCTTAAGATCACATGACAGGTATACTCTTCCAAAGGATATTAGCTCTACTCTTAGAAAACTCTTGTCTTGGGAGATCAGGACTTAAGCAGATCTCCAGAAACAAACATATAATCTGGCTAGACTCAAATGGCATTTGAACCACATGCCAACATAAACACCAAGGAACATTTTTAGGTCTTTTAAAAACATGCAGTGGTGGTATTTAAAAAACAAACCATTGAGTTCAGATAGGTTAACAAAGGAATCTAGGGGAAAAGAGGAGAATTTTATTTAAAAGTATTTTTTAATTAGCCACAGTCAGTCAGACTATTGTCTATAATTCATGTACGGCACATTTCAATTTCTTTCCATGTTGACAGTATTCTACATTCTTAGGCATTAGTCTAGCCAGAACTTTAAACATAGTTTTTTCTTAACCATAGCACTTAATTATTCTTCCCTATTCCAAACAGAAGATTTCAGACAAGAGACGGCAAACTCAAAAGAGAAGCAACTCCATTAGTCTCATAGATGATTTCATCATAGAATGGCCAGCAGGGAAGAGAAATACCAGAAAGCTGAAAGGGAAAAGTTGCATAGCCTCCTGTCTTCAAGACAGTTCCCTTCATTTTTAACGTTTCAGAACATTATAAATACCCTCATTTAAGCAGTCAGCACAATGGCCAATAATCTCCCTTTTTTTCCTCAAATACCCAAACTCCTTCCCACTTGTCCATTTAAGCCACCCCACAACCACCACCCGATCCCCACTTTCCCCTTCTCTGCCCCAGGAAGATCCCCCCTGCTGCCTGCATCTCAAGAGCCCTTTGCTGGCTGGCTGCCAGCTGGGTTTGGTCAACAAGCGGCACCAGCAGATCAGGTGGAGGATATTTTTGACTTCCTCCCCCTGTCCTGGCACCACATCTCTGGCAATAGCTGCTTCCCGTGGCAACCCCAACTCCCACCAGGCAGCCCTTCCTTCATGTTCTCACTCTCCCTGAGATCTAGCAACAATATTTCCCCTTGTTCTCATGCTCTAAAGATCATAATGGCTTTAGGCTGTGGCTAGCCTTTCCAGTGCCTCACCATCGCTTGTTTCTTCCTTTAAGGTCGCCCATATCTCTAAGCAATCCTGTCACGAACTTCTTTTCAGCTGAACCATCTAGGGTGAATTCTATTTCCTGCCAGAACCCTGACCACTTCTTCACTCTACCTAGCATGCTCTTCACTTAGCTCCTTGTATGGCCAGGTGTCAAACTTAGGTCGCCCTCCCCAGAGGGGCTTCCCTGACCAGAAAATCTGGTATTGGCACCTCAAGCACTCTCTAGTCCCTTCCATTTTTATCATCTCTCTGTCCCAGAAATTAAGCTCCTAAAAGCAGGAACCTAGCTAGGCTGTCTTGTTTACCCAGCGTCAGCACAATGTCTCATAAACAGGAGTCAAGAACTTTTTGTGAAATGAATGAAGTAGTTCCAAATCAAGCTTAATCAAACTAAATTCCTTCAAGTTTATTTTTTAAAGCAAAAAAGTCCCAAGAAAAGCTCCAATTCTCAGGATGTTGTTCCCATTAACAAGCAGCTGAAACTCCTCTAAAATGAATGCATATCTGTCTGGTAGCGTATTCTTGCCTATCATACTGGTTCTCAATTGTTTTCTGTAGCAATATGATTCATTATATTCCCACATGGAACACTCTCAGGGCCTAATCAGATGACAGGTGATGGCAAAGATTTAACAAGCCCAGATTGTGTTCACTTCCCAGGGGTCGCTCTGCCTCCTACCACTTTCAAGAAAGCAACTGTGAATATGAGAATTAAGTTATTATACAGCATCATAGGCATACCTTTGAATCTACTCCTTTTTTTTTAATTAAGACCTATCGAGCATTAGCAACAATTCACTGAGATCCACATCTACCAGAGCCCCATAACCCAAGGGTGAATGTGAACTAAAGGACCACTCCTCTAATCAAATCTGATCTACTATGATCACAAGAGAAATGCTCAACAAACTGATCAATTAATTTAAGTAAATCATTTTCACGTTAAGCTTTTCTAATCACTTGCACAAGAATTAAAGCTTATAAATAAATGCCCCAAATAACTTTATATAAATCTTTAGCTCTAAGTTAATATATTCAGCTAAACATCTTTTCTTAAACAAGATTTCCATTTTCCTTATAAACATACTGAGAATTCCTGGAATGCAGATTTCAATAATGACACTTGACCTACTTTTAATTTTTATTAAAAATGAAAGAAATCCAGGAGAACAATTTATATACAACTATACAATGTTTTAAACAGCTTTCCTATTCCTATTAAAGCTTTATATTTAAAATGTCTACATGATATGTGCTTACACAGGCTTGAGACTATCAAACTGTACCACACACGTGACTTCAGCAGCTTTATTGCACAATGATCCACATAACACTGCGTATTTGTTTAGTTCAGCCTCTGTCATAAAGTGCTACTCCCACAGGTGGGAAAGTAACAAAGCCTACTAAACAAGAAATTCTCCATGATATTTTCTACTTGGGTTGGGGGAAAAGCTAATTTAGTGCTACCAGCCTGAATAACAGATTTCCATTTTAAAAAATATATAATAACAAAAACTCCTAAGAGTTTTGTTAGTCTATTAAAATACGTGAAAAGCATTCCAAAATGATTAGTGCTTAAAAGGCATAACAGTCTAGTTTCCGAACATTTTAACTTAAAAAAAAATAAGCAGTTTAAATAAAATCACCCAAGAACACCTTTTAAAAATGAACATAAAATTTAGATAAAATGTATTTCTTCAAATTAAAAAAAACTTTTAACTTTTACAAGGATACATACAGTCATTACATTTTATTAATTATTCCTAAACAGTTAAATTTGCGTATTTACTTGCTTATATTACCAACGCTTATTACCAAACAAGAAGCAATAGAAAATGCTGGACAACTGACCAGTTAGTTACTCTGCATTTTATAATATATTTAATGACATTAAAAATATATCATGAACTTTTCAAACATGTAAACCTTAACCAGGACAATCTGATCTGTAATACGTGGGTCAAAACATGAAAATCACAAGACACAATGAGAGAGCAAAAGAACAAGTCTGACAGACGTCAGTGTATCTTCACTAATATCTATGAAAAGTAATTATTTGATATAAGCTCAAACATTCTCACAGAGTAACTAAGAATAAAACGTCTTCTGAAAAAAATCATATGAAGTGAAAAGCTTCATGTGTTAGCTGAGAACTTAGTGTTTCCTGCAAGAAACCACGTTTACTACACATGCAGGTATGGGCATCACAGCTAAGGGAACTTCTAAAAATGTCCTTAAGAAGACAATTTGTGGTCTTAAAAAAAAAAGCAGTATTCATTTTCCAGGCAATATACTCTTAATATTAGCTACACACATGAAAATACATGTTTCCATTTAAATATACTACCATTTCTATGGCCTTTTTCTTTTTACCTGTCTATATCTTTGTTTTCCTATTAAAAATGAATGCAAGACACAATGCTTAGTACTAATTTCTATCCGTAAGGCATTTAAAAAATATCTTCTCTTGGGACATAAACATGATATAAAAATGAAAAACCAAACACAAAAGAAGCATAATAAATACTTTTGTATCCCTCCCCCCAGAAAAAAGGAATGTAAGCACCAGCAACACCAGCTGACATAAATAAATTAGATTTCCTGTTCATGAAAAGAGAAAGACAATCCAGTTGCAAAGTTAACTATTTCAGTGTTAACTGGGAAAGTGTCTTTTTCCTGCCGGGTATGAAAGGCAGAACAATGACACGGAAGAGGCAAGGCTGTTTAGGTTTCCATGTTTTACGAAGAAACACGCAAAAAACAAGACTGGCAACAGAATACTTAGATGATATGTAATTAGTTACAAAGATTAACACCAAGGCATTATTTTGTTCACATTCTTCATCCTAAGTCACATCAGATGCTTAAACTACATGTCCTTTTGGTATTCTAGATATTTTGCTGTGATGGGTTCTTCAAGTTGAATTCCTCCACTGCCCATTAACGCAAATGCTGGATACATCGTATGCGAACAGTCCACTTGGCGCTCATAAAGGCATTTCATGTGATCCATGTCATAGAAGCCCACTTTGCCTTTATCATAGTCAAGGAAAATCCCTATAGTTGTTGGCATGGGAAGAACTCTATTTTCAGGTTCATTAGAAGAAGTAGGTGACTTGGGTATAAAAAATTTCTTCATGCCTATGGTAACCAGTGTAAAGGGCTGCGAAGAATCAAAACTGGCGTCTTCGCTTCCGCTGTCATGCCCACTGTCTTGCTCGTATCTAAAACACAAGACACAAACACTAAGTGGAATCTTATCCATATCATCATCCACAGGCCTTCATGTACCTTCAAAACATTTTCACAAGATAATATACATTGATTTCAAATTAAAATAAATTGTACATCAAAAACTTTCTATTAAAACATAATCAATCAAAAACATAAGGACTACATGTTGCCATTTAGAGTTATACCATAGACAGCCCCAAATTCTCTATCATAAAATATCATCCACTTTTACCCAGATATATACACAGATGAGAACCTAAAAAATAATTAAGAACTTTGGCCTATCAAAAATAAAGCAGGGTGAGAGGGACTGAAGGGACTTGTCAAAGATTAAATACTTACAGCACACAATCACACATAAGAAAATGCACAACCAAGATGTGTGCCCTATTCCAAGGAATTACCAGACCAAGTAAAATAAATGGGTGCTGCAAAATGACGCAGAAGAAAAAAGCATATTGCACCCTCCTCCTAAGAACCGTATTTCCCGGAAGGGATTTCTACATGGATCTACAGTGTAAGCAGTATATGAAGGGGTTTTTTCCCCCCTCTATTATAAGACAGTAGCATCTTGCGGAAAATTTTGCTACTAAGCTCCTTCCATTGTTTTCCCTATGCATAGTTGGCTTGTTCTATATTGGCGATCATAGTACATCAACAATTTTACAGGTTTTTTCACTTCTTTCTCATGCTAGAAATGTTTTAAACATTATTAATATTAATCTGTCAAGTGGACATGGCACTGTGCTTAATTAACCATTTCCCTATTACAATTTTCATTGTTATTTCAATTTCTCATCTTGGCTCAAAAAGTTTTTCCTATCACTCAGACTGTTAATCTGGGATTTCTGTTCACCTAAGTGGTCAAAAGTTGTCTGTCTGGGGAGTTCACCTTACACCATCTAAAAGAACTAAACTGTACAATCTCCATTAAATAGTCACTCTCTTAAGAAACTGGAATTCTTCACTGTGGAAAGATGTTTACAATGACCCAATTTTGTAAAGTACTTATGGGAGAGTTTAAAGAAACTGTGTCCCATGATAAAAGAACAACTAATATCAACTGTGAAGTATTGGAATCGAGGCATTTCACTATAATCGTCATTTTTATCAGATAATTAAGGTAACTGATGTGAAAGACTTCAAAATTTAAAACTGCAAAGCTGTACTGCAATCATGAGGTATCCAAAACAGACTTATTTCCTCATGGCATCAGAAATTAAGTGCTAAATGTCATTATTCACTGTGTGAATACAAGACGGTCTGACTCCTTTTCTCAGCCAGTCACATATGTAGAGCCACAATAACTGAATCTAAGAAATGTACACTCTAAATATACTAAGTAAACCAAAGTCCATTTTCAGTCTTAACTTGCTAAACAAGGATGTTTACTTTAAAAGAACTCTCAAGTTCTACATCAATAAAAGACTCTACCTTGGACTAACAGCATCTCGGGGAGAACGGAGCCATTCTTGTAGTTTATCACTGGAAGCAACTCCCACCTTTACCAGGTATGAATACGGTTCCACACGGAAGGCCCAGAAGTGTTTCCCTTTTGTAATTCCAGTGTCTCCAATGATGTAGTCTAGGCTTGTGTAGTAACCCACTTGGATACGGTCTGCAGACAGCAGAAGGTTAAACCCAGCTCTGCTCTCCACACGGTCTCTCTTCAGGTTCAGCAAGAGGTGCTCATTATTATAGCCACATTTTTCATCAAAGAGGAAACTGAAAACTGTAAATAGAGCTTACAATTAGTCTGAAAATTATTTATTAGCATTTCTATACTTCATGGTTTAATATGACAGGTTTTTCGAGTAGAAATTACTGAAAAGAGACATGAAGAGGAATGTATCATGATACCCTAGACAAACCAAAACCTCAACTTACAAATAACTTCCAGCAAATTCTCATTATCTGAAAATCTCCAGAAATCTCAAAGACAAAAGAAAATATTTTTAATGTATAAGAAAACTGACGAATGCAGTTCCTTAGAATAGAAACAGTAAATTAATCCTAAATATTTTACACTATTGGATCTGTCCTTTTATCCCTAAAATAAAGGGTTGTATATTTTCATAATTACCTATACATTTTCTTAAATATTTATTCCAAACTGTATAAAGTTGGAAAATATCAGCAAGTTTAAGAAGGTCTCTTCCTTATCAATCAACACAGCAGACATGAGAAACAGGGTAAAACAGGTGCAGGCTGTGGTGCAGAGACCCAGGCTGGAAGCCCTGCTCCAGCACTGGACTAGAGTTTAACCTAAACTTTCATGTCTTCAACTACAGAACGGAGATAACACCCCTCTTACAAGTCCTATCAACTCAACTCCATCAAGCATAATGCTGGCTTCTAGCCCCAAAACTGGAAACAGATGCCTCAAATGTCCATCGATAGACAAAAGAATAAAGAAAATGTCATAAATACATACAATAGAATATTATTTAGCCTAAAAAAGGAAGGAAATTGCGATACATGCAACAACATGGATGAACAGTGAAATAAGCCAGTCACAAAAGGATTATATGAATCCACTTATAGGAGGCACCTAGAACAGGCAAATCCACAGAGGTAGAAAGTAGCATAGAGGTTACCAGGCTGTGTGGGGAGGAGGAATGTGAAGTTACTGTTTAACAGGCAGAGTTTCAGTCTGAGAAAATGAAAAAGTTCTAGAGACATGAGTGGTGACGGTTGTATGACATTGTGAATGTACTTAATGCCACTGATCTGCACCTTAAAAGTGGTTAAAATGGTAAATTTTAACTAGATTATATCATACACACACACAAAGTGTCTGCTAGCAAGCTACCATTCTCCATATACAGGCTGACGTTCCTCCTGGTACTGCCTATTGTCCTGGCCTGATAATTCATGCTTTCTTTCAATCTCAAAAGTCTCCCAGTTTGCAAAATAAATCTAAATGATCACCCTACTTAATACGAATATGGCTTCTCTCAGAGAAAAGGAAGACAACTTTTAACTTTCCTTCGCTCCTTCTCCCTCCACTGCGTTACTCAAAACAGCAGCTACTTTCAGGTTTCTTTTTCTTCCGCTTAGTCAGAGAGACTAGGAAAAAAAGCAGAAACTGAGTAAACTATAAAATATTTACTTAATACTTGCAAACCTACCCTAAAGCTCTCTATTGGACTTTATTAAAATTCAAGAAAAATAATTTTAGCCAACTTTATTTGTATCCTAATTTTTTTAATTAGCCACAATGTGCATGAAAAACAAATAGTAGACAAAAAGGGAAGGAGGGGCAGATCACACAAAATATGGATACAGAAAGCACTAAAAATGGGCAGGGACAAGGGGGTCTAAACACCCACTGAAGGAACTTCTAAGACAGTGACCAACAGAACAGAGCAGCGCTTCCTGCCAACCAGAATGAGCACATCTTTGGTTCTAAACGTCCCTTGTCCATGGAGACACTGTAGTGAACACCAACTAACCTGTAAGTCATTCTTATTCTATATAAATCTACAGGCCCTCTACAAGTAGTATGTCAGTGGTTTTTAACTTGGAAGGAGGAGGATGGGTGGCTGGGCAAGAGGAGCTCCTAAAATGGGGAAAAAGGTATCCGTGTGGTTCTAATATATGCTTTTGCATCCCCATGTGCCAGGAATCACTGAGTTAGAAAATCCAGACAAGTCAGAATTAGGTTAATCAAAATTATATTTCATGTTATTACAACAACATATTTTTAAAATATCTACCTAGAAGTGACGTCAGCAACATGGCAGAGTGAGCAGTTTTCTTTGTCTCTCCCCCTTCGAATTACAACTAATTGGACATTAATCAGTCAACAAAGGATATCCACACAGCATCTCAGGACGCCTGAGACACCCATGCTGCTATACATCAGAAGGTGGATGGACTTCCCCTGGGAGGAGGTGGAGAGAGGTGAAAACCCTCCGACCCCCGGACGGCCTAGTACCTGCAAGCAACTTTCTACCAGCAGACACGCTCATAGCATCGCCACGACACCAAGGGCAGGTGTGTGCGTGCATGGCGGAGTAAAGGTGGAAACAGGTGACTACAGCCCTACCTAAGCCCCCTGCGATTGCCCCTTAGCCCAGGGGGAAAATCCACGGTCCCACAGCATCGGCAGGGAAAGCCTCTACTCTGTATTAGAGAGAGAGGCATTGGAGAGGCCCCGCCCAGCATTCAGAATGCTGGGAGGCCCCAGGGCAGGAGGATCCTGGGTGGCACAGCAACCCGCCAGCCGCCTCTGACTCACAAACTCCTGCTGTGGCCCAGAGTGGGTAAGGGAGACCCAGTGAGTCCATGTGCATGGGCGGTGGCAGGTTGGAGTCCCAGCAAGCCTGCTCTGCGGGCCAGGGGGAAAATCCACGGTCCCACAGCAGCCGCAGGGAAAGCCTCTGCACAGTGTTAGTGGAGAGGCCCCGCCTGGCAATCACAAGGCTGGGAGGCCCTGAGGCAGAAGTAGCACAGGTGGGTGAGCTAACCACAGACTGCAGTAGATACCCATAGCTCTGCTGTGGCCAAAAGTGGACAAGTGAGATCTTGCAGGCTCTGACAGTGACAGAGCTGTAAGTCTAGGTGAACCTGCTCCCAGGCACTGTGAAAGCCCATAACACCACTGCAGACCCTAAAGAGGGAGTGCGTTGAGGTGGTCTGTGACAGTAGGCACCAGCAACCTGAGGCCCCCTTGCGATTGTCCCCACAGCTGACGAGAGACCCCACAGGGCCACTGTGACCACGAGGAGGGGCCCAGGTCCAGTCAGCACCAGCTGACAGGGATCCTGGTCAGTGCAGATTACACAGATGCACCCCCCACCCCCACTCCAGCAGAAGTAAGTGGAAGCAGTAACTAAACTCTATCTCTATGCAGAGGCACAAATCCACGCCATAAAGCAGTATAAAAAAATATATTAAATCTCCAAGACAGAAGGAAAATGATAAGTACCCAGAAAACAATCCCAAAGACACTGAAATCTATAACCTAAATGACAATGAATTCAAAATTACCATCATTAAAAAACTCAGTGAGTTAAAAGATAATACAGATGGACAACTCAACAAGTTCAGGAGCTACGTCACAAAAGAGCTTGATACTATAAAGAAGAACCAATCAGAAATATTGGAGATGAAGAACACAATGGAGGACATTAAGAAAAATCCGGACTCTCTGAACAGTAGGGTCGATAATATGGAAGACAGAATCAGCAATTTGGAGGACAGGAATATAGAAATGCTGCAGATAGAGGAGGAGAGAGAATAAGACTAAAATCTAAATGGTCACCCTACTTAATACGAATGAAGAAACTCTCCGAGAAATGAAGAAACTCTCCGAGAAATATCTGACTCAATTAGGAAATGCAACATAAGGATTATAGGTATCCCAGAGGGAGAAGAGAAGGAGAAGTGGGCAAAAAGCCTGTTCAAAGAAATAATGGCTGAGAACTTCCCAAACGTGGGGAGAGAGATGGAATTCCATGTGACAGAAGCTAATAGATGACCAAACTTTATCAATGTAAAAAGACCAACCCCAAGGCATACAGTGTAGTGAAGCTTGCAAAAGTCAATGACAAAGAGAAAATACTAAGGGCAGCAAGGCAGAAGAAAATAACCTACAAAGGAACCCCCATAAGGCTGTCAGCAGACTTCTCAGCAGATACCTTACAGGATAGAAGACAGTGGAATGATACATTCAAAACTCTGAAGGACCACAACATGCAGCCAAGAATACTCTATCCAGCGAAAATATCCTTCAAATATGATGGAGAAATAAAAACTTTCCCAGATAAACAAATGTTAAGGGAGTTCATTGCCACAAGACCTCCCCTACAAGAAATGCTCAGGGAGACCCTCATACCTGAAAAATCAAAAAAAGGAAAGGGGTTACAAAACCCAGAGCTAAGGAGATAAGTAGAAAGACAAAATCAGAAAGTTACAGCTCTCTATCAGAACAGGTTAGCAAAGGCTAAGCATAACATTAAAGATAAAAGGAAGGGAAACACCAAGAATCAATATAATCTTGTGATTTTAACCACAAACTCACAACACAAGAAGGAAAAAAAAATCTGACAATAACAACTTAGAAGGGGAAGAGGCAAGGGATGGAACGGCTTAATCTAAGGAAATAAGAGGCTATCAGAAAATGTACTATCTCATTTATGAGATGTTTTATACAAACCACATGGTAACCACTAAACAAATAACAAGAATAAAGATGCAAATTACAAATAAGAAGAAAGCCAATATAGAAATCTACCTACCTGAATTAGTAGTCCAAAAATCATGTGACAAGAAACAAAGGAAATGCAAGAGAACCGGAAAACAAGCAATAAAATGGCAGCATTAGGCCCCCACATTTCAATAATCACTCTAAATGTAAATGGATTGAACTCTCCAATCAAAAGACACAGAGTGGCAGGATGGATTAAAGAGCAAGACCCAACACTATGCTGCCTCCAGGAAACACACCTCAGCCCCAAAGACAAACACAGACTCAGAGTGAAGGGATGGAAGGTGATACTCCAAGCTAATAATGAACATAAGAAAGCAGGTGTTGCCATACTTATATCAAAGGAGATTTCAAAGCAAAACAGATAAAGAGAGGCAAAGAGGGGCAGTTTATAATGATAAAAGGGACACTCCACCAAGATGACATAACACTTATAAATATATACGCACCCAACACAGGAGCACCAAAATATGTAAAGCAACTATTAACAAAACTAAAAGGAGGCATCAACAACAATACAATAACAGTACGGGACCTTAACACCCCATTGACACCAATGGATAGATCATCCAGACAGAAAGTCAACAAGGAAATTACAGAATTAAATGAAAAATTAAACCAGATGGACTTAATAGACATATATAGAACACTCCATCCAAAAACAGCAGGTTACACATTCTTCTCAAGTGCACATGGAACATTCTCAAAGATAGACCATATCTTGGGAAACAAAGCAAGCCTCAACAAATTCAAGAGGGCTGAAATAACAGCAAGCATCTTTTCCGATCATAATGCTATGAAACTAGAAATCAACTACAAGAATAAAGCTGGGAAAGGGGCAAAAATGTGGAGACTAAACAACATGCTACTGAACAAACAATGGATTGTGGAAGAAATTAAAAAAGAAATCAAATATTATCTGGAGACAAATGAAAATGAAAACACACCATACCAACTCATTTGGGAAGCAGCAAAAGTGGTCCTAAGAGGGAAATTCATTACAATACAGGCCTACCTCAATAAACAAGAAAAATTTCAGATAAGCAATCTCAAACGACACCTAACAGAATTAGAAAAAGAAGAACAAACAATGGCCAAAGTCAGTAGAAGGAGGGAAATAATAAAAATCAGAGCAGAAATAAACGAAATTGAAACAAAAAAGGCAGTAGAAAGAATCAATGAAACAAAGAGTTGGTTCTTTGAAAAAATAAAGAAAATTGACAAACACCCAGACTCACTAAGAAAAAAAGAGAGAAGACTCAAATAAATAAAATTAGAAATGAGAGAGGAGAAATCACAATGGATACCACCGAAATACAAAAGATCATAAGAGAATACTATGAAAAACTATATGCCAACAAATTGGACAACCTAGAAGAAATGGATAAATTCTTAGATTCTTAAAACCTCCCAAAACTGAAGCAGGAAGAAATAGAGAATCTGAATAGACCAATTACAAGTAAAGAAATTGAAACAGTAATCAAAAACCTCCCCCAAAATAAAAGTCCAGGCCCAGACGGCTTCTCTGGAGAATTCTACCAAACATTCAAAGAAGATTTAATACCTATCCTTCTCAAACTATTCCAGAAAACTGAGGAAGATGGAGCACTCCCTAACATATTCTATGAAGCCAACAACACCCTGATCCCAAAACCTGACAAGAACAACACAAAAGAAGGAAAACTACAGGCCACTATCACTGATGGACATAGATGCAAAAATCCTCAACAAAATTTTGGCAAACTGAATACAGCAATACATTAAAAAGATTATACACCATGATCAAGTGGGATTTATACCAGGGACACAGGGATGGTTCAACATCTGCAAGTCAAACAACATGATACACTATATTAATAAAATGAGGGAAAAAAACCACATGATCATCTCAATAGATACAGAGAAAGCATTTGACAAGATCCAACATCCATTTATGATAAAAACTCTCAATAAAATGGGTATAGAAGGAAAGTACCTCAACATAATAAGGGCCATATATGACAAACCCACAGCCAACATCATACTCAATGGGCAAAAACGGAAAGCCATCCCTCTGAGAACAGGAACAAGACAAGGGTGTCCACTCTTACCACTCTTATTCAACATAGTACTGGAGGTTTTGGCCAGAGCAATTCGGCAGGAAAAAGAAATAAAAGGAATCCAAATAGGCAATGAAGAAGTGAAACTCTCACTGTTTGCAGACGACATGATCTTATATATAGAAAACCCCAAAGAATCCATTGGAAAACTATTAGAAATAATCAACAGCTACAGCAAAGTTGCAGGGTATAAAATCAATTCTCTAACAACGAACTAACAGAAAACAAACTCAAGGACTCAATCCCATTCACAATCGCAACAAAAAGAATAAAACACCTTCAGGTAAATTTAACCAAGGAAGTGAAACACCTATACAACGAAAACTACAAGACTTTCCTGAAAGAAACTGATGATGACATAAAGAGATGGAAAGACATTCCATGCACACGGATTGGAAGAATAAACATAGTTAAAATGTCCATACTACCTAAAGCAATCTACAGATTCAATGCTATCCCAATTAGAATCCCAACGACATTCTTTACAAAAGTAGAACAAAGAATCCTAAAATTCATATGGGGCAACAAAAGACCCCGAATTGCTAAAGCAATCCTGAGAAAAAAGAACAAAGCTGCAGGCATCACAATCCCTGACTTCAAAGCATACTGCAAAGCTACGGTAATCAAAACAGCATGGTACTGGTACAAAAACAGGTGCACTAATCAATGGAACAGAATTGAAACCCAGAGATAAAACCACACATCTATGGACAGCTAATCTTCAACAAAGGAGCTAAGGGCCTACAATGGAGAAAAGAAAGTCTTCTCAACAAATGGTGCTGGGAAAACTGGACAGCCACATGTAAAAAAATGAAAATTGACCATTCTTTTTCACCATTCACATAAATAAACTCAAAATGGATCAAAGACACAAAGATTAGACCTGAAACAATAAGTCTCCTAGAAGAGAATATAGGCAGTATGCTCTCTGACATCAGTATCAAAAGGATCTTTTTGGACACCATAACTCCTCAGACAAGGGAAACAATAGAAAGAATAAACAAATGAGACTTCAACAGACTAAACAGCTTCTTCAAGGCAATAGAAAACAAGATTGAAACAAAAAACAACCCACTAATTGGGAAAAAATATTTACAAGTTCTATATCTGACAAAGGGTTAATCTCCATAATATATAAAGAACTCATACAGCTCAACAACAAAAAATCAAACAATCCAATCAAAAAATGGGGAGGGGACATGAACAGACATTTCTCCAAAGAAGATATACGGATAGCCAATAGACACATGAAAAGATGCTCATCATCACTAATCATCAGGGAAATGCAAATCAAAACTACACTAAGATATCACCTTACACCTGTTAGAATGGCAAAAATAACCAAACAAAAAGTGACAAATGTTGGAGAGGTAGTGGAGAAAAATGAACTCTCATACACTGTTGGTGGGAACGCAAACTGGTGCAGCCACTATGGAAAACAGTATGGAGATTTCTCAAAAAACTGAAAATAGAAATACCATACGACCCAGCCATCCCACTACTGGGTATCTATCCAAAGAACTTGAAATCAGCAATTTCAAAAGTCCCTGCACCCCTATGTTCATCGCAGCATTATTTACAATAGCCAAGATGTGGAAGCAACCTAAGTGCCCATCAACTGATGATTGGATAAAGAAGATATGGTACATATATACAATGGAATACTACTCAGCCATAAAAAGGATAAAACCGTTCCATTCTCAACAACATGGATGGACCTTGAGGGTATTATGTTAAGTGAAATAAGCCAGACAGTGAAAGATGAACTCTGTATGACTCCACTCATAGGTGGAAGTTAAACATATAGACAAAGAGAACTGATTGGTGGTTACTAGAGGAAAGGGGGGGTGGGGGGAGGGCACAAAGGGTAAAGTGGTGCACCTACAACATGACTAACAATAACGTACAACTGAAATTTCACAAGGTTGTAAACTATCATAATCTTAATAAAAAGTTAAAAAAAAAAAATCTACCTAGATCCTATGTTACAGAGATTTAAATAAACTGATAAAAAAAAATACAGAATTATACTATTTAAAACTTGTAAGGTAGCATTTATGCTATTTTAACTCAATAGCCCTGCTCATTCAAATGTCTTCCTTTCACGTTTTTCTGTAACTGATGTCAGTCGAAAGTCTAATCCTGTTCTCAGCCTACATGGTGAAAATTCAAGTATTCAGTCTATTTCTAAATCCTAGCTGAGAATGGAATCTACTCTTCTATAATCTTTTACAAATGAGAGCTGGCTTAAAAGTAGGCTGCATGGAGACACAGACCAGCTTATATGTTATCAAGGTCTCTTCCAATTCCATCCTTTTTTAATTCCCAGTATTCACAATACCTGGGGCTGGAGGAGTATGAAGAATCAATTCTCTGCTGCAAGGACTACAGATGGAACCCTTGTAGGCTCTTACTCTGAAAGCATAGTTGCAGTTGTTATCAAGCTCTGAAATCATTTTACTTGTGCCACACACTTCTGTCTCATTCCAAGACAACATTTCTTCATCTCTGTTAATCTTCCGATATTCAAGGACATAGCTATCAGCTTTATCCTTTTCTGGATGGTGCCAACTTATCAAAGCATTGTTATAAACTCTGCTCTCTTCCTCATTGATCTCTGGCACATCTACGCCTGAAAAAATTATGAAATAGAAAACAATGTTAAAATACTGTTATTTGAGAACATTTATTTTTCCTCAATAAAAATGATGTATTTGACAATACTTAAATGATTTCCATACTGTCCAAGAATTTTCTAAATTTATAATACTATGTATAAGAAAAAGAATAACTCCGGCATTATTGGACAACGAAGATATGCAGTTTGCAGATAAGCTAAGTGAAATAAACCGGACAGAGAAAGACAGTGACTTCATGATTCCACTTATACGAGGTATCGAAAATAGTCAAATTCACAAACTCAAAGACTGGAATCGTGGTTACCCGGGGCCGGCGGGAGGGAGAAATGGGCAGGTATTCATCACCAGGCATAACGTTTGAGCTAGGAAGATAAGCTCTAGAGATCTGCTGTACCACGTTGTACCTACAGTCAATTGTACTGTATCATATACTCAAAAGTTGTTAAAAAGACAGAACTCATGGTAAGTATTCTTACCACAAAATTTAAAAAGAATATACAATAAAATAGAGATTTAAAAGGCATGTTTGTGTTTATAACTGAAAGGAGAAAAAAAGAACGAAAAATAAGACAAAAATTAAAAGATCCAATTTTAGCTTTAAGTATTATATTAATTCTGAAATACCATAAATTAAAAATTTTAACCATATGCCTTCAATTTCCACCTACTGAATAATAACCCTGTACTTGAATTTTTTTATCTGTGTCCTCCAGCAAATAATTATTTTAATAAATATTTTAAAATCTAAGTTTGGTGAGTATAACAAAAACTTCAATGAAACATTACACAATTTTCTTTCATATTTTCTTCCATAGAGTTGCAAGGCAATTCAAATAAATGTTTCTTGGTATAAACATCACACATATCTTTGTAAGAAAATCAGAAACTACATAAACAAACAAAAAAGTTTTAATTAACTCAAAGATAATCACTTCAATAATTTTGTATAGATCCTGCCAGTATTTTTCTCCCAGTGGCATTCCATTATATAGATGGATCAACATTTAACTATTTTCAGAAACATGTTTCTAATTTTTCACTAAAAATATGACGATTAAAATACTGCAGCTAAATCTTTGTGCATATCCATAATCCTTTCCATAGAGTAAATTCCAATAAGCTTAACTGCTTGGGTCCTATAAGCTATATAAGTTATAAAAGTTATATATAAGCTATAAAAGTTACACACACCCACACACACAAACACACATTTATATCAAATCACAGAGGAGAACATGAAATGAAAAGCAGAAGCCTCCCTCTCCTGATCCCCAGCTACATATACGCAATGCAAGAGGATGCCTGAGTATGGTGCACTGATGCAACCGAATGTTATGCAACCCTAATGAGATCTGAAAAGTCATCCAAAACACATTTACAAGTGAAAAAAAAAAGCTAGTTACAGAATAACATCACTAGTATGCCCCACCCCACAGCCCTTGCTTTTCTTTTTTTGAACGACAGCTTACTAAAAAATGTGCATGAAGGAAAAAATGAGGAGATCATCTATCAGCCGGAAGCTGAGTGACTACTTTCCATTCTCACCCATCATTTTACTGGTTCTTTGTTAGACATTGGCATAACACAAGATTACCCACCTTCAACCTGATCTTTCCAGAGTGTTTTGGATACCCGAGGGAGGGAGGACCTTGTACTCCTAAGTAAACTAGCATGTATATGAAAAAGAATTCAAGTACACATTTTGGGAAAAAAGGGGGAGTACAGTATATGAAGTATAACCAGCATTTTAAAGAGTAACAAATATTTTATATTTGGAAAAACAAGACCATCATAATAAATGAGATAAGTATATATCTGAAAGGAGATTCAGCTACTGATTTGAAAAGAAAGGAGGTCACAATCCTTCAGAGTTTTTAACCTATTTTGTTGTTGTTGTTGAGGAAGATTTGCTCTGAGCTAACACCCGGTGCCAATCCTCCTTTTCCTCTTTTGCTTGAGGACGACTAGCCCCGAGCTAACATTTGTGCCAATCTTCCTATACTTTGTATGTGGGATGCTTCCACAGCATGGCCAACAAGTGGAGTGGGTCAGCGCCCGGGATCTGAACCCACGAACCTGGGTGGGTCGCCAAAGCGGAGCACGTGGAACTTGAACCACTCCGCCACAGGGCTAGCCTGAGAGAGTTTTTAACTATTAACAAGACAAATTTCCTTAGATTGAATGTACAAATCTACACATCTCTATCTACATGGTAATTAAACTGTAAGTATACCTTTCTAAGGACTATAATTGTTCACCATCCCTACAAGAGAAATCTGAGGGAGATGAACAAGGTGAGAAGAGAAAAAGGGAAGGAAGACATCTGCAGGAGAGCAGCAAAACACAAATACAACAAATGAGCTACGGGCTCAATTATGCCTCCTCTGAAATTTGCATGTTGGAGTCCTGACCCCAGTACCTCAAAATGTGACTGAATTTGAAGAGAGGGTCTTTAAAGAAGTAATTAAGTTAAAATGAGGTCATCAGGGTAGGCCCTAATCCAGTATGCCTAATATGACTGGTGTCCTTCTAAGAAGAAATTTAGACACAGATATGCAGAGGGTAGACCATGTGAAGACACAGGGAGAAGACGGTCATCATGTGCAAACCAAGGAGAGGGCCCTCAGAAGAAATCAACCCTGCCCACAGCTTTGTCTTGGACTTCTACCCTCCAGAATTATAAGGAAATAAATTTCTGTTGTTTAAGGCTGCGGTATTTTGTTTTGGCAGCTTAGCGAACTCATACAGCAAGGTAAACACTTAAACATCTTAGTCATTTTTAGCTCGAAGACACCATTTCCAGGTTTCTGCCTTACAGAAACTCACGGACCTGTGCACAAAGAAACACAAAGATGTTCTAGACAGCACTGCTTACAACAGAGAAAAAAAATAGAAACAAACTGTCTCTCAGCGGGGAAATGATTTACATAATAAAATGCTATAAAGTTAGAATACAGCTTTAAACCAGACCCTCAAGTATTAACACTTATCTTAAACAATTTTTTTAAAAGCAATTTAAAAAAAGAATCTGTACAATGTGATACCGTTTACACAATGTTTAAAACCACAAAAACCAGTAGAAAATAGTTTTTGTGCATAAAAACACAGTTATAAAAACGTAAATGGAATATGATGATTCAGGGCAACAGAGATGCAGCTTTGTAATATCGAACTGAAAGGACTCTGTTTTTTCTACATAATGAAAATTCAGACTAAAAGAGTGAGGTTTTGCCATTACTAAAACTTACCACTAGAGAAAAAGGACAATTCTCCAAGAAGTTCTGTTTGTTTAGATGTATTAACAACATAGTCTTCAAAAGAAGTCTGAGCCGCAGGTCTAAAGCTCTTCAAAGATTCTGTAGCCTTCTGAATTCTGCAGACAGATATAGTACATATTATACAAAAATGACTTTTGAAAAGGAAAAGCAGAAGAAATGTTTGTAATGTGATTAACAAAAGAAAACTGCACTCAACATTGACACGTGAAGCAAGAGGCTCTGCACGCAACGCAGCATCACGAACCACTCGAGGCCAAAGCTGAAACACACACAGCATTTAACCACATTGCTGGAGAGATTCTAAGTTAAAAGTGAACTACCTGAGGTGGAGTTGCTTTGCTGTCTGCACAAAGCAAGACTGATCTGTCTCCTTAAGCACTTCTTGAGCATATCCCACAAGGCCACTGTTCTCGAGAAGCCCCTGGTATTCTTCCATTTGAGTCTGAAATTTGTCTAATCTTAGCTTCTTAGAAGCATCAATTGCCTTCAAAACAGATGATTTCCTCTCTTCCAGAACTTCAAAGAGCTTTTCAAAATGTGTAATTGCTTCTTCTTTAGCCCTCTCTCCGTTACACTATTATAAAACAAGCAAAGCATTATCTCATCTGCTAAATCCAATGTCTCTTCATAAAATAGCCAAAACAACAAAACAAACCCAAATATTGTACTGAAAAAAATTTCATCTGACTCTGAAGTTTTCAGAACAATATTTGGCATCAAATGCACTTAGCAAGGAATGACTGGCAACTTTTATTTAGACATACTTTGTAATTTTATAATATTGTACTTTCCTTAAGTTTTTAATCTCCAATGTCCAGCAATAAACAATTTATTCAATTAAATAAGAAAACAACTTTCAATTTGTATACAAAGGAACTTGAGGCAGAAATTAAGTGATTTAACCAAAGACACAGGAAAATACAATTCTGGAGTTTTTAATTCCTTTCTAATTCAGGAAAATTATGACACTTTCTACTCTATTCCAATTTTTTTAAAAGTTAAACTACAGCCATGAAACTCAGAAAAGATGACACCCTTTACCAAGATATAAAAATGTAACTCTTATCTTCAAATTAATATTAATTTAATTATAATTAAAAGCTGTATGGCCTTATGCAAATTAACTTCATGGTTGAGTTTTTCTCTTCTGAAAACTGGGGATAAGAGAAACCATTTAGGTTTTTTTGAAGATTGAAAGAGATTATTTACATAAAATGCCCACTACAATGTCACACATTCTGAATAAGCATTATTTTCATTGTACATGCAGTTATTCCTCTACTTTGTCATAAAATGATCCTATCCGTGGTGCTTATTAAACATTTTGAATGACCATAAAATCAGAGATCAACTTGATTTTGCAAATAAGACCAGCAGAGCACTCATAAGCACTTATCTTAAGAGACTCATCTGCAGCAGCCAACAGAAAAGAGTCTTCAAAAACATTCTTGAAAGCTGACAATATATGGTAGAAGTGCACTGTGCGTTTTCCAATGGCTTATAGCCAACATTTACAACGAAAGGAAATTTGTTCCAGATTGTTTCTCTGTTTCCTAACCCCAACAGCCAAAATTTCTTTAAAATTGGGGCAGTGGGGAGAAGACAGAGGGTGGTGACGTTTTGGTAGTATTTTATGACATCACAACATTAAATCCATAGGTAAAAAGGAGATTTTTCTTTCTGGCTAAGTATAATTACAGATAAAAAGACAGTGTCACAACTGTCACTGAGTTAAATTCAAGAATAGAGATGAATTCTCTAGCGTTGAAGAAAATTCTTACTGATAAGCCTACAAATGCAGCTTAGGTCAAAGATACAAAAAGAAGTTAAATAATTTCTCCAGGATTCCAAGGAATCAGTGTTTATATGAAAACTTGACACCTGAGTTCCTCAATTTTCAACCCAGTGAATGACAAACTCAAACACAGGTACTGGGTTTTCCTTATTTCAGAAGCAAAGGACAGTGTGACTGAGAGAACCAGTAAAGACAAGCCTAAAATGACCAAAGCTACAAGCCCTGAAGCAACCTGCCACCTAGGTGATCATTTGCTAAGTGCTGGAGGACTACACCAAACTGAGTCTGTCAACCAGACAAACGTATGAAAAACAAAATCCCAGCTTTTTTTTTTGCAGGGAAAGATTCACCCTGAGCTAACATCTGTTGCCAACCTTCCTGTTCTTTTTTTTTTTTCCTCTCAAAGCCCCAGTACATGGTCGTATATTTTAGTTGTGAGTCATTCTAATTCTTCTATGTGAGCCACCGCCACAGCATGGCAACTGACAGACGAGTGGTGTGGGTCCACAATGGGGAAGTGAACCCGGGCCACCAAACGGGTGAGCACCAAACTTTAACTACTAGGCCATCAGGACTGGCTCAACCCCACTTTTAAATTACATGGAAAAACAACTTATTTAGGGTGATAAATGCAGTCAGTGAATATCAGAAAAAAGAACATTAAGTGCAAAAGCAATACTGGTAACATGGTGCTAATTTACATAATCTCTCAATAATTTCAACCCATTTTTAAAAACCATTTTCAAGAAGCAACAGTCTTATATATTTAATTACAACTTTTAAAGTGATCAGAAGTAATGGCTCTTCAATTTATTTCAAATAGAGAGAAGAAATAGGTAAAGTCAGTAAAGAATATTTGGAATTTTAAAACAACCTAGTCCTATCCTGTTTTACTATATTTTTTAAATGCTATCAATTTTTCTAATTTTTTTATTGGAAATACAATAAACAGAAAAATGTACATGTAATGGAGAGACTGATGAATCTCTGCAAGCACACCCAAACAAACAGCATCCAGATTCTATAAAAGAACCTCACCAGTGTCCTAGCGGCCACCCTTACAACCTTTCCAGGCACTAATCCTCCCGCTCTTCAACAACTCCTCTCCTGAACAATATAAACCAACACGGTCCAGTCTCACCTTTATGGAATCACACAGTAAGTACTCCTTTGTATCGGGCATCTTTCTTTCAATATTATTGCAAGATTTATCTACATTGTTGCATATAATTGTAGATATTCATTCTTACTGCTATTTATATTACATCATTGATGGGCATTTGGGTAATTTCCACTTTGTGGCTATTACAAATAATGTAGCTATGAACATTCTAACTCATGTCTTTGGTGAACATATGTCAGGTGTATACTTAGGAATAGCTGGAATTTTAAATAAACCTGGTCCTATCCACATATAGTATGTTTTTCAAATGCCATCTGTTAATTCTGGAAAATACAGATAACTGTAAAAGCTATCATCTTCCTTATATTGCTATTTTTGAGTCCTTGTTAACTGCCACATAAAGAGTTAGTCGTTCTTTGCTCTGTGCTCCAATATCATTTAATCACTACTTCTGTTGCAGCACTGATCATACAGCATAACTTATTTTTGACATTTGTTTTCCCAGTCCCAGAAAAGCAGGGGGTGAAATCTAACACAACTTTGTCCTCTCAGCTCATCTAATACCCTCAGGATTTTATAAATGAATAAGTGAACATCTAGATGAATAAATGAGAAATACGCAAGCCAGTTTATCACTTACCTCTGTTTCTTTCATTAACAAGTTTAGTTCAGAAATTTGACTCTTCACCTGGCTCTCCTTGCCAATAAGGTAATCAATATCCTTTGAAAGTTTTTCCTGTTGGAAATTATTAGTAACACAAATAAGCAGAAATATAAGTTTAACAAAGGCCTTAAAGAATTTTTTTTTCAGAGTACTCATCCTCTTTGTTAGCCTGTGATAAACAGACAGTAAAATTGACAAACAGTAACATCAACTATGGTGATTATCCTTATTAACCCAAGGTAAACAGTTACTTGCCTTGAGCACACAGGCCCAAGGATATACGAGAAAGTAGAAGAACGGTGGAAACAAGAACAAAATAGTGAAGCTCAGATTATCAAAAATCCCAAAGACACTAATAGTACATTTTTGTTGTCTCATCATCACTCCCAGGACTCTTTCTCTAAGTCTTCTAAGTAAACGGGAGGGCAGAAATTCAAACAGTATTTTCTTCCATCAGATTTTACAATTCACTCACACACAAAAACAATAGGAACAGAAAAAAAGAACCTTCCAAAATAATCTTCATAGCCCATCCCAGCCTAGATGGTCATTAAATAATTATACGATAAACAATATGAAAATACAGATTTATAAAACAGAGCTTATTAAGCTTCCAGAGCTTAATGAACAACTTGTTTACAAAGCAGTCATTTGAGAATCAGTAAAGTTTACCATAGAGATAACGTCACAGGTTTTGGTAAGATCTCTAAGTCTAGCCCAGAAAAAATAATATGTAATATGCTGAAGTATATTAAAAAGCAAACAAAAACCCTGAAGTACTTTGGGGTACAAAGTTCTAACAGACAAATGTATCCAGAGTCTAAAAAGAATAAGAACATCCAGAAAACACCTAAGGAGGTGCAGCCCTGCCTGGAGGAACTGAGCATTTCTCTGTCACTGCTGATGATCTGAATGAAAAGAGGGTAAGAAAAGAAAGGGGCAGAGACCCAGCTTTGAGGAATTTAAGAAGTGAGTCTCCTACCAATATTATCTTCCTCTTTTTTCCCTTAGACCACATAGCAGGGTAAGAGAACGGATGCAGAAACCAAAGTGACAGGTCTCCGGCAGCACCTGGCTCTAATTCACTGAACACCCAGCAGTCAGACACAGTGAGTTTCCTTGATGGCTCACTGGAGGCACAGAGGAAAGACCCATGAGGTAGATGAACAAGATTTCTGAGGACTAAAGGCAGGACAGGACCAAGAAAGAAACTGTAGGATGTTAGGGATAGGAAGAGACATAAAATCTTGTGTCTTAACCCAGCATTTTACAGGTGAGGAAACCAAAGCTCACTGAGTACAAATATCACATAGTCAGTAGCTGAACTAGACAGTTCCTCAGTGCCCAGTACTAACCACCATTCCTTCCACAGGGCCTTCCGCAGCACGAAGCTGCAAGGAAGGTGACACTTCCTCCTGTACTGCCCTGTCAGGCACATGCTGGGACCAGAAGTACCACGTGCAGGGGGTTGTACTCCTTTTGGCTACAGCAGCAAAGAGAAGAATTTGTAAAACTACAGAGGCCAGGCTTGTCCTACTTCAAGGTGCGTGGGCCTGTGTGATCTTCATTAGCTCTGGGGAAACTGACGCACGCTAGCATTTGAGAAGCACTGCTCTAGAGGAAAGCTTTGAGCAATTTTTGGGTCCTTGAGAAATTAGCCTCTGATGAGTTCCTAGAGAACTGGGGCCTACTATATCCAAAAGATTTAAAACTGCTTCCCCCATTAGACGCACTTCCTGAAGGAAGGAGCCACATCTCTTCATGTTTTACTTTAATGCTCAGTCAATGCCTAGTGTCAGTGTCTCAAGCATGTACTTTTTGGAGGCCTATGAACAAATGGACACACTGATTCTTGGTTAAAACAGATCTAGTCTCAACACAGATTGCCTAGGTCCAATGGGACGCAGAAGAGAAATGATAATATAACATATATCATGGAGCCCTCCAGCTTAAAATCTAAAACCAAGTGAAAAGGAAGGAGATCTAAGGAGATCAGTTTGCTACTTTTAGCAAATAGCAAATCTAAATAATTTTATTCTTACTAAAAAGTGAGTAAATTAAGAAACCTATTATGGAGTCTATTTAAAAAAAGGCTGAAACATAAGTGAGAGAAATTAACACCAGAACATAAAGAATAACAAGTGTATACTGTAGTCAAAGATTTATTCCAGGTAACAGAAAAAAACTGGGGGACAGCTTGTGTAAGATCAAACCAATAAGAAACAAAAAAACAAGGTGTCAGAGTTAAACGTAATCAGCAAACAGTGGCACTGCGACTGTGGGGCATAATGCCCCAGCTTACTGTCTGAAGAGGCTTCTGAAGCCTGGTGCAGAGAACTCAAGTGGAGCTGAGGATCTACCATGAGTTGAGGAGAGGAAGTTGGGAGTCCAGGGAGGCCAGAGTTTATACAACACCTAACAACAATAGCTATAAAGAGAAAGAACTCTGCAGAGGTACAAGGGGGCCCCCTCGCCTATTCAGCAGAGCACTGATTCATTCACATGTGTGAGGAAACCTTCAGAGGCCATGGACAGTAGCACCCAGAAGGAGGAGAGGGAAGAACTCCAGGAGTTCACACAGGCTGGGAACAGCACCTGTTCCCTACCAGCCAGACTAAAAAATAACCCTCAAAATTCACAGGGCATCGGGAAGAGTACACAAAGGGTTTTACTTCAATAGTCAGGTAAGATTGCTCCGAGAAGTAATCGCCACTCAGTCCTGCCTAAGGCAGCTCCAAAGCAAGACCCGAAAGGAACAAACTGTTCCCAAGTAACTTAATCGCACACCAGAAGGAAACTCAAGAATATCTGGAGAAATGCAAAAATATCTAGTGCCCAAGAAGGTAAAATTTACAATACCTGGTGGCCAATAAAGAATTGCCAGGCATGCAAAGGAGGAGGGGAATCATAAGAAGAAAAAATCAGACAAAACTGACCTGGTAATGACACAGACAACAGAATTAATAAACAAGGACAATAAAACAGCCACACATATAATTCACCTGTTCAATGGAGAAGGAAGACTGAGCATGACAGACATACAAAATGCAAAATATAAAATTGTACGCACATATGCAAATTACGTATAGGCCAAAAAGTGCGTACACATATTGTTAAAAATTGAAACAAAAATTAAAATGGGTGTTAGATTTACGGAAGAATTAATTCCTTTTTAAAAAGGAAAAAGGAATGGAATAAAAAATAGCATTATATCACTGCCTACTTGGCTGTAAATTATCAACCAAATTTGCAAGTTTTAAAAGGGCCACATACAGTCATGCACCACATAACAACGTTTTGGTCAACGACAGACCGCATCTATGACGGTGGTCCCATAAGATTAGCACCATAGTGCCTAGGTGTGTAGTAGGCTGTACCATCTAGGTTTGTGTAAATTGCTCTATGATGTTCACACAATGACAAAATCACCTAATGACACATTTCTCAAAATCACCTAATGACACATTTCTCAGAACGTATCCCTGTCGTCAAGCAAGGCACGACTGTATAAGCTTACCAGACAGCAGGTAACTCAGTTTTAGATAGTACCCACCAGAATAAACAAAACAGTTTATACTAATTCTACAGGCAAGCAACAAGAATCAAGTGTCAAAATAGCTACTGTCTTTCAAAGTGTGTCATTCTCATATACACACTCGGTATCACAGGCATTGGGCTCACTGGCGACCATATGAAGTATCCGTCGTCCCGCTCTCTTTCTCAGAGTTCAGAACTAGCAGATCACTGTGGCAAAGAACTGCCTGGTCAGAAATACTAACCTCATATTAGCAGATCAGTAAGTAACACTTTGGATGTTCACTCATTTCAGTAAAACAGACCACACAACATGCCACGATTTCAAAAGGAAAAAGTTAAAGGTATAAAGTAAAATAAAGTTACAAGGAATCAAAATTTAGTTCCAAAAATAAGTCCCACCTTTAAGGTTTTGTAGGCACTGCTCATGGTAGTCACACGGTGATTGGAATGATTACCACCCAACTTACAGAGATGACAAACTGGCCTCCTACATAATTCACAGTACATGTTGATTCTCTCTGTTTCATGTTCTGGGCACATTAAAATCTATTGAGGAAAGAATAAAAGTGTGATTAAGGGTCTTCATAGCTTACATGGCACTCAAAAGTTTTCAAGTAATGGGATAAAGTCCCAAAATGCAAAGATTTGCTTTATAAAATCACTAAATAAAGCCATTTAAATGAATGAAAGTGTGAAAAGAAATAAAAGTGTTTGGTACATCATATGAAAATTCTCTACAGTAGAATCACTGTTTTTCAGTTTGAGGGTTCAAATGGTCAATAAAATACACAGATGTTGTCATCTCCCCTAAACTTGATGATAAGGTGAAAATTTCACTGCTATGAGACTCAAGTAAAACGCTTAACCAAGCTAGAAAGGCCCCTGGCCACAGTGACTAGGCAGCTCTTAATGATCACGATCAATGTTTTTATAAGGTACCATAACAAATAATTTATGAGAACCATGGCCTCATGATCCTCACAGGACATCTGTTACTAAGAGAGTCTTGGAATACTTTAGGATATAAGCTTCCAGATGTGTTTGCTTTTACATTTTAATTGCACACACACTGACCAAGTTCAGAACTGTGTTTTTCTGATTTAAGTTTCTACCTTTTTATTTAGTCTGTAAACTACCATCATAGCTACATTTGAAATTTTACATAAAATAACTGTTTTCATATGGCAGAAGGGAAGAATTCCTTTAAGCTAGTGTCGTTAATGAAATCAAAAAGTTGTCCATGATTCCAATAGGTTAGATTTTAAGTAACTATAACTCATCTGATAACTGAGAGACATTAAAAAAAATTTCTTCTCAGGATATAAAGTCCTGATTCCGATGAGGAGGCACAGGAGAAAAACAACTGGAAAAGATTTCTAAGTATGTTCAAGTTCCTACATTCTCAAAGTCACTACATTAAAAATAAAATAGAAAGTTTGCCTTTCTCAAAGGAATGATCACAAGAACTCAAAGTTACAGGAAAATATTCTATAGGATACACAGACACTTTTTTAGAATTTTTTATAGTGAATAACACTAAAGACTTGAAGGAAAAAAACGTTTTTTTCTCAACGTACCTATTCATATGCCTTTGGTTCTCTCTTATCAATCTGATATTTGCAAATAGAATAAGACTCCAATTTATACTCAAAATTTTTCAATTTCATGAAATTCTTAGCTCATAAAAACTCAAGCCCAATATAATTCAACTAACAACCATAGGTTCTCTCATGATAGAATAGTATTAATCAGTTTAACTCATCTTTTACAAGAAACAAAACACCAGACGGAAGTCATAAATTTTTAAAAATCTATGACCTTAAGCATTTAAAATGAGATAAGGACCATAACAGAGGACTAGAAACTATTTGATCAATCTATTGCCACACTGACATAGTTTGAGAAAAGAGTCATCAAAACGTGGGCACATAGACTGTTTTTGTTTTAATCTACCTGTCGTCCTACACTACTTCATATGATGTCAGAAATGCTCAGCTCACAGCTTCAAAATAACTTGTGGGATCTTCTCTTCCATTTTTCTATTACAAATTAAAGGTTTTATGTTCAAGAACACAAAAACAGATTTTCAAACTCACAAGTTATTAGATTGGAATAAGAACTTTAAAAGAATCAATTACAGTGTTTTTATCTATATAAATCAGAAAGCAGTATAAGTGAAGATATCCATGAATCATTCTGCTTTTCAGTTACGCAGCAGAGAAAACAACACATAAAGTTCTCCTGAACATTGTTATAGAAAGTACCCAGAATATTTAAGAAATGCAAATTCTACTTCAGGCGTTATATAACCACTATATCACAAGCTTCAAACTGTTAGGCTGTAATTAGTCTTATTTATTCATAGTACTTAGCTAACTAAAAATGTCTGAAAAATGTTTACCAATTAAATCTTTTAGATAATTATGGCTTTATCACATTAAAGCACAAAAGCTCTTTAACTTGAATAATTTCAATCTTAGAGAGTACATCTGAGATAAGGTAACCTTTATTACTCAGAGTTACCATTAGGACATTCAACTGTGTCGTCTGACACTGTACTGTAACAGAGTGAACGGTAATATTGCCTTCTAAGCTGTGGGGCTGTTTAGCAACATACTAAATAACCTCAACTACTAGGCCTTAATTTCTTGTACCAGCTTCTCAAGTCAAGCAAGTTCCTTTCTTACTGTCAAGTTCTAGACTGGTAATAATTTCTCTTATAAATTAAGTTTAATACTCCAACTTAATAAACACTTCACTTACCTTGGGTCTAAAATTAGTGGTTGGGCCCACATACTCATGCTGAGCTTTTACAGTACCCCAAGGATGATAAATTTTGAAGCATTCATTGCAGTAGCTTGCACTACAGTCCAGGCAACTTTTTGTGGATTCTTGAGGTGGTGGTTTACACAGGTCACACATAATGGCTGTGGCCGCCCTGGCTGCCTGCCGGTATCTTTCAACAATAGTTTCCAAAGTGAAATTTCGAAACAGACCGCTGATTCCTCGTTCTCCAAGATCCACATCATGCTCACAGCCAGGGCACGGAAAAGTAGTTGTCCTGGGGGTCAATGAATTGCGCTTCCAGCCTGTGTAATTAGCAAGTCCTTGTTTAGTTACATCAGCAGGAAAATGAATAGAGTGAGGGAAAAAAGAGTCACGTTTTGGAAAGATATATATCCACAAATATTTTCCAAAAATATAATATTCAAAGTGGCTCCACTTGAGTCAATTTATATTCTGGAAATGCTTTTTTAAGAAGTTTTTCCTTGCATACAGAAGACAATCCCAAGTTACTGAATAGTTATTAAATCAAAGAGGAAAGGAAAATATTCTATAGTAAATCCCACATAAAAATCATATTAAATCAAACAGATATATGGACAAGACAGGTAATACAATACTACACAGGGTCAGGATCTTTTGCAATTATATAATTAACATTTACAGTTATTTTTATATATTATATCCAAAAGAAACTGGCTTCCACTTAAATGAACACAGCCTTGGCTGACTGATAGGAAATGAATTCATACATAAAAGAGCAGGATTCGTTAACTCAGGGTCCACAGATACACTCCAGAGAGAGCCAAACAGTTCTGTAAACTATTTGAAATTATAGGCAAAATTTTGCATCTATGTACCTATGCATATTTTCCGGTTAAAAAACCATAGCTTTTATCAGATTCTCAAAGGAATATGTGAGCACAAAAGTGTTAAGAACCACTGCAAAAGAGGGTTTCCCACTGTAGTATTGTTTTATTTGGAAACATTCAGTAGGCAAATCAGTTAATTGAGTGCAATCTATAAAAGAGTGAAAAGCTCATTCATAGACCCAGATCTAGTGACACTAAGAGGGACCAACCATTTAGTATCTTCTTTTGACCTGAAACAAAGAATCATTAAGATTACTTAAATTCAGTAAGCCAAAAGTTACCCAAAAAGTATAAAAAATAATTTTATAATATATACATAATACAATAAATGACCTTAAACATCACACTTTTGTTCAGCCTTATCCTGATTTTAACAAATCAGGAAATCAAGGCATGACAGACCTTATCCACAAGTTCACAAGAACCTGGGGCTGTCCACTTCACACAGGTGCGGGCACACCATAGTCCCTCCTCTCATTTATGAATCCGTTCTTAGAGTTTGTAGTCCTGGTTGACCACAAAATAACTCCCTAAATATAAACACAAACTTCTTAACCTACAGCCTTCTTTTATACTACCATGTATCCAGTACCAAAAATGAATGGTTAAACTTAGCACACAACATTTATAAAAGGCCTTTAAACAGCCATATTAATAGTGCCTTGGCACATTACTACCATCACTGAAAAGACTGTCTCAAAAGATGTCTGGCAGGGCCAGCCCATGGCGTGGTGGTTAAGTTTGTGCACTCCGCTTCAGTGGCCTGGGGTTCACAGGTTCGGATCCTGGGCGCGGACCTAGCACTGCTTGTCAAGCCACACTGTGTGGCAGCATCCCACATAAAATAGAGGAAGATTGGCACAGATATTAGCTCAGCAACAATCTTCCTCACCAAGAAAAGGTCTGGCATGATACACTATAGGTAAAATTTAGCAATCATCCCATGCTATTAATCATTTAAAATGACTTTACAGCATGCTAAATGGCATTGAGCCCTGAAAGCTACTTATACTATAAACATGCAGAATATTTTTAATATTTTCATTTAAAAACATTTTTAACTTTTACATTTTTAAACATACAAAAAATGCATATACCAAAAAAACCTGCCCCATAAAAATCTGAAAATCCAAAATAAAATATATTCTTGTAATAATTCTAAAAACATGCAATACAGTCCAAAGTATTTCACACCACAGCAGGCATATAATGAAACAAGCAGCAGAGCTACTTTTAAAACACATGCAAATGAAAATTCCATTTAGTGAAAAAACAAGCCAAATAATTCTGGAAGTGATATAGTGCAGTGGTCAAGTTTAAACAAATGGAAATTCACATTTAATTGCATGCTTCCGCTCATGAAATAGGTGCTAGAAATTAAAATGGATAACTAATCTCAACAGTCAATGTTTTTAAAAAGTGGGTTATTATTGGTTTTACAAATTGAAGGTTGTGATCAATCAAGTAAAGGGAAAAAGAAATGAAATCATGACAACAAAATCATGCTTTAACTTGTACACTGGTGACACCCAGATCTTGGGCTTCATGTTCAGAAATTTCAAAAAAGATGTTTTGTCCCTTTTCTGTAAACCTCTTTCAAACTATTTTTATAATAAAAATCCAAGTGTAAAGGATCACACTGAACTTCTTAAATCAGACAAAATATTTCATCAATACATCTTGGCTATTTTTATAAACAGACCTAAAAGCTCTCAAATGTTTTTAGAACTTATATTTTATTTCATCTGTCTTATACTTCTACCATTGTTTTCATAAAAACAAACAACAGAATATATGTTCAGGGCACTAAAGAAAACAGGACAGATTTAAGGCCATTCTGGGAAGGAAACCTAATTAAAAAAAAATCAAGACAGTGGAACTAAGAATATAGTGTAATAGAGTCAACTTTTTACTCTCTATAGTTGTGCTGTCTAATACAGTAACCATTAGCCAAACTGGCTATTTAACTTTAATCAAAATTAAATTAAATTAGAAATTCAGTTCCTTGGTTGCGCTAGCCACATTTAAAATTCTCAACAGCCACCTGTGGCTAGCGGCTACCATACTGCACAGTGCAGGGTGAAACATTTCCATGATCGCAGAAAGTTCACTGGATAACATTGCTCTCTAGAGAAAGATAATGAGGAAGAAAAGCAACGATGGCTGAGAGAGGTAAGGAAGCAACGTAGGCCAAGCAGTGCAACTTCATATGTCAAACAGTATGCAAATTGTTTGAATACTGTCACCCTGCAGAATCAATTCTTTTCCCCACATACCTTTATTCCAATGATAGATTAAACAAGTACAAATCATGACACAATTTTAAAATGAAGACTCTAAAAAATCTTCAAATTGGTATGGTAAATCTCCAAAAAAGAGGGCTTTCAGTCATGTCCTACCATTTAAATATCAAACTGAAAATAAAGCATTTCAAACCAGGAGTAAACTCAGCACTAACAGGTCCAAAACGTCTGCCAGCTGCGTCCTCTCGCCACACATTCTGGTGGTAACAGCGTCCCCACTATTACCACCTGGCTGGTCAGGGGCTACCTTGCCCCAAGCTCAACACTCATGTCGGGCTTCTCGGTGTTTGGCAATGGGCTGATGTCTTCTACTGCCACCCTAATGTTTCTTTTAGCACATTCTGACCATCTGATGGCCACCAATTGCATTTACCCTTGAAGTATTATTAGCATTTTCAACCTGCAAAACCTTTTTCTTAAATGCTGTCTGAATCAAAAAAGGATAATAAGCAATTAACTTATTTTAAGCAAACTGCTCCTACCTTTCCTTCTAATTATTAAGTTGGAACACTTAAAATTCTCAGGGACTCGCCAAAGCCTATAAGAGGAAAGATCACATGTGGCATATAGAAGCAGCTGTAAGATTCTAGAACAGATGCATGCATGTAAGGAAGACAGAAAAGGGATAACATTTCAAGTGTTTATTTTCTTCAATAAAACATAAGGTATCACCAGCATTCGACAAAAAAAGTAGCCAATTTTACTTTAAAGGTCAACTGGAGTAAAAAAAAAAAAAAAATTATAGTAAGATAGGTCGGCCTATCTTTCATTCAGAATCAAATATTTCAGAAAGCCTAAAAAAGCAGTGTGCATTATTTACCCACAAATGGGTAAGATCTGTGTTAAAACTGAAATACTTTGAAACATTAACAAAGAAAAGACATCATAAGCATAAAACAAGCAAAGATTATGCTATTAACTACAAAAATGATCAATACCTTTAAACAAACTTTTAAATACAGAAGGAAGTACTGGCTTGTTTAACCTCCCCAAGGTAGCGAACGTGGCTGTTAACACAAGCTTCGTTCCACTAAGCAAATGAAAAAGACTTTTAAGGTAACCTACATGAAAAAAGCTAACAACAGGGGTATGTCATTTTCTTCAACAATATCTTGTCACTTATATTGACAAAATACAAGCTCTCAAAATCAGTGCTCCCTTTAGAAACATCAGAACTTGCTTGGAAATTTAGTCCTGTTGACCTTTAAGTCCTCTCAGCCCAATTCATTCACCTTCGACAAAATTTTGCAGACTTGACCACTGATATTTAAAAACCTTGTCTACACGAGGTTATTTAATTTAACTCTAACACTATACTGCCTGTGGCCACACAAGCAATAAAGCGTTTTCTACCTCTCCACCCCCAAGATCTCCGCTGCGAAGCTGTGAACAATGAACAGAAAGCTGGATTTAGAATTTAATTTCAAAGAGAAGATTCACAACTTGTTAACAAAAGATAAAGCAGTAACTGTGTCCTGCACATAACACAATTTTTGAGTTAACAGTAGAAGAACGTGTTTTTCCTGGTACACATGGTATTTATGAAGCCATCACTGTAAGACATTCATCAAGCTTATCTCTGAGTTCAGAATTAATCACTGTTGGCACAGCACTCAAGAGGCCTACACTTTACCTTATAGATTTGTATTTTTGAACAATCATATCTCTAACTGTTGAAAATACAAAGTAAAATCAAGCATCTTTTGTCTGATTTTTTTTACTGATGTAAAGCAATACTATAAATAAACATTACTAAAACTGACTATATTTTTCTGATGAAAGGAGATGCAAAATGAGGGGAAACCTTGCAAATATATGACCAAAAATGTACAGCAATATACCTCTTTCATTTTTACATAATTTAATATACTATTGTGTTATACACACAAACCTTACTTGCCTTTCAAGGTACCCTTTTATTCTAAAAATCTGTCAAATGTCCAATGCATTGCTATCCAAAAGGAATATGTGAGCCAAAAGTGTAAGCCACAAGTCATTTTACATTTTCCAGAAGCCAGATTAATAAAAAAGAAACAAGTGAAATTAATTTTAATAATGCTATTTAATCCCAATATATTCAAAACACTATCACTTCAAAACATAATCAATATAAAAGTTATTAAACAGAAATTTTATATTCTGTTTTTCATTTTAAGTGTTTGAAATCCACTGTGTATTTTACACTTAAAGCACATCTCAATTCAGACTAGCACATTTCAAGTGCTCAACCGCCACTTGTGACTAGTGGCTACTGTACTGGACAGTCCACATCTAATTAATCCCTTATTAAAACAATGGCAACACTAATTTTTAGAATTCTATTCCTCCCACACCAATTGCTCAGAATAGGGTTTCTGGTTTCCTTCCCAAGTATGTCTAAATGATGAAAAATAATAAACCTGCTAGAAAAAAAAGGGAACCCATTCCTTACGCTTGAATTTATCTTTGAATCTATCCTAAGAAAAATTATTGGCAAATGCCCCATAAGTGGTGGGTAAGTAACATTATACTTGTAACACGATAACTTCTACTAGTTTAAAACTGGTGGTCACCAGGAAAGCAATCTTAAAATTGGCATTCAGTTGATGATAACCTCCAGGAATGACTATACCTGGAGCTTTCTCACCCTCTGGCGCTCCATCTGTATTTGTTAACTTGCTCTGTATGTTCTTGATGAAGGACTAAGTTCTAATTATTGCACCTCTTATGACATACTTTGTATACTGCTAGGCTACACGCTTCTTAATAAAAGGAGGACTGGATCTATCATGTCATTACGCTTCAGCATTTAGCCATGCCTGGTAACTAGGAGGCAACTTAAATATTTGTTGAATGAATGAATGGAAATGGTACTCTATAAGGCATAGAATTTCAGGCCTGGAGAAGATAGGGCAGTTGACATAACAACTGGCTTGACCTACCATCCAAGGCAGAAATCCCCTCTACAGTACTTGCAAACAGTGGTCACCTATCCACTGTTTAAAACAAAGACTCCATGGGGCTGGCCGAGTGGTTAAGTTCGCGCACTCTGCTGCAGGCGGCCCAGTGTTTCGTTGGTTCGAATCCTGGGCACGGACATAGCACCGCTCATCAAACCACACTGAGGCAGCGTCCCACATGCCACAACTAGAAGGACCCACAACAAAGAATATACAACTATGTGCCGGAGGGCTTTGGGGAGAAAAAGGAAAAAAATAAAATCTTTAAAAAATAAAAAAAAATAAATAAAACAAAGACTCCAAACACTGATGGCCCAAAAGCTGGATGGGACAGAGTCAAAGGTGTGTTTTGGCTGCCCAGGCCTCTGTGGAGCTGGCATCATCTTTTTAAATAATTTGAATTAACTGCCAACATTTAAAAAACAGATTTCACATCAAAACTACCATCAGGTTTTTGTGGGGGAAAGAAAGAAACAGTAAATCCGACAATCTGGCACCCCCAAACCATGTGATAATTCCCTAGTGCCAAGTGAGGCTACTGCGACATTAGACAAGGCATCTATTCTAATCGCCACAGTCCCAAACCACACCCCACCGTCTCCAAAAGGAGAGGCCTAGAGTCAGGTGGCTGTTGACACATGGGCTGCTGGTTTTCTTATAGTAGTTGAGTTCATGGGAAAATAAAATATTTACTGTCTCTATTTGAAAGAAGTAAAATGAAAGAGGGACCAGTATCTATTATGCCTAGGGCCCGCTTCCTTAATGTACCTGTTTGGCCCCTGCAGCATCTAAATTTGACCCATAATTTAAACCCTTCTAATGACAAGGATCTGCCCAAATCAGGCAGCCCATTTTATTTGGACAGCCTTAGGTATCTGTTTTCTCTCATGCTAAGTTGAAATCTGCCTTCCTGTTTCATCTACTCATTGATCTGGAAGCTTCGCTGTGAAGATAGTCCGTGTACTACGCTCTTCCACAAGACAGCCATCATATTCTGCAGTCAGCCTTTCTCCAAGTCAAATACTGTTATTTCCTGTAATCGTTCTTCCCCACTCAGGACGTAATTCAATTTAACAGGTTTCTTCCTAAAGAAGCAGGAGGAGCATCTCCGCAATTCTATTTCTGATCTAGATAGTGCAAAGTATGGTGGAATGGATCTCTTGTTCTGGAAAAAATGCCATTATTACTGAATATAAGCCATTATGGCAGGCTTTGTACAAATCTTGTAGCGGAGGTTTGTCATTCAACGGCCACTCAACAAATATTTATTACCATCTACGGAGTACCATGTGAGGTAAGCTCCTGAAAACGATGAAACTATATTTCATCTAGATAACTATATCTCATATGAATCACATATAAAAACTAATCAAATTTTAAGATTAGAACCTACATAAAATACAGGATTTCAAAAAGTACATATGTGAGCTCAGTCTAATTGTAAGTAGACCTACTAGCACAGAACTAAAATTCCTTTGAACAGCCTACGCTCAAGGTAGAAAAAGCGCATTTGCCTTCATCAGTTAAGCAGGGATCCCTGATTAGCCAGTGAGGTTCTACCAAGAGAATATCAAGTTTTATCTGGTAGGATGATTTTGAACAGTAATAGTTCAAAATTGTTCAGAATAGTTCAAAATCGTCTCCTTCCTCCTCAGTGCACCAGTTTCCCAGCAAGGAGGGAGACACGACAGTGATGACTTCACAATGAGCACAACCCTCTCCGCCCTAATACCCCTGAACTCCCACAATTACCTAATGCTCCTTTTTTTGCCTATATGTATAATTTTTATGTGTGCAAAATATCTTACAAGTAATTAGTGATTACCATCTAAAGAAAAATATGTGTTTAAAATGACATAAGACTACTCTTAGAATAAATCTACTTTCATCCACTCTCTGATGGAGCACAAAGACATGAATGTTGCCCAAGGGCATTCCATATCACAGTGTGGAAGAGAAAAGACAACATTCTCTAAAATGCAAATAAGGAGAAAGAAGCTCTTTTCTAATCAGAAAGGTTTTTTTACAAGATTAAAAAGTTATTCCTATAACAGAGAGAAATGGACAGAGTGGACGAAAGAATTAAACTTGAAACCTCAAAGCCAGGGGCCGGCCGAGTGGCGCAGTGGTTAAGTGCACACGTTCTGCTTCTTGGCAGCCCAAGGTTCGACAGTTCAAGATCCTGGGTGCGGACATGGCACCACTTGGCAAAAGCCATGCTGTGGTAGGCATCCCATGTATAAAGTAGAGGAAGATGGGCGTGGATGTTAGCTTAGGGCCAGTCTTCCCCAGCAAAAAGAGGAGGATTGGCAGTAGTTAGTTCAGGGCTAATCTTCCTCAAAAAAAAAAAAACCTCAAAGCCAAATTGGGAGGAGTTGAAGCCCTGAAGTCTGGTGCTTACAGCGACTGAGTATTCTCCATACAAAGGATGAAGGAGGTGCGGATTTCTACCCAAGCCTCTGCCTCCCCATGGTCCTCACTCCTTTGGCCCTTCATGTCCCAGTGGCTCTGTTCCCAGTGATTTCAAGTTAATTTTGGTGTACATCAATCCTGCAATGGATGCCCACAAGAAAGAAAGTAACACTGTCCCAACAGGAAACAATTTAACACTGGCTATATAACAAAGGTACAGTATGTGTGCTGTTCATCTCATTAGATCTACTTCTATCATTACCACAGGGTTCCAGTACATTTAATTGATGCTCAAAATCCTTATTTTACAAAATGGATTAAAAACAACTGAAGAAAATAAAATCCTCAGGTAGCCTAAGATGATACCAAATAACTCCTCTAAAAAATATTTTAGGACTAGTCATTATGTAATGTCATCCTTTACTTCTGCAACATTTATTTATATATTACCATACCTAGATGTTTCCCTAGCCAGTACTTCGGTAGTTCATTATTTCATCCCTCCTATGAAGGAGGTCACAGGGTGAGAACACCCCCTACAATACAGACGCAGTGAACAAGGGGGTTAACACAAAGTTGGCATTCAACATCCAACTTTAAGTGCATACGGAGACAGTGAGAGTTCATTTTGACATTTTAAAAGGGGGAGGGGTTCCTTGATAACTCAGTTTTAATTTATTCACCTGGAAAGCTTAACTCTCAAAATCACAAAAATAATTTCCCTTCCACTCTTACCACCAACTACCCCCTCCCCACCCCAGACTTCTCCCACATACCTGGTCTGCTAATTCTGTCAATTTTATCCACGCTGGGGGAGGGGAGCCGCAGCCGAGGACTGCTCTGATTGGAGTTATCTGATCCCACGTCATTGAATGAATCATCAACTGTCAGTAAGAGTTCTTTTACACATTTATGACAGATACTGTGTTGACAAGGAAGAATCAACGGGTGGGTAAACAGCTCCTTGCATGCTGGGCAAATGAGCTCTCTTTCGATATTCCTGATGGTAACCTTAAATTGAGAAAAAGAAATCAGAATCAAACGCTCTTAGTAAACATATTAACATGCTTATACCTCTTGTATAAGTACATGTGTTTACCTTTCCAAAAAGAATTAAGAAACAGGCTTTTTTTAATGGAAAGTTCCTTTGGGCTATGAAATTCTATACCATCAACCCCCGTCAACATCCCATAGCCTAGAACTGAAGGGATATCTGATGGTAAAAACTGAAGCATGAGAAAAATCAGCATAAAATATTAGGGGACCATAATATTTCATCAATTACAAAATTATTAAATCATTAATTCATTGATTTAAGACTTCAGTGAAATCCTAAAAGTAGATTACTTCAATAAAAATTAAGAATATAGCATTAAGAATAAGGCTGTCTTCCTATTTCACACATTAACTCTGTGACTGGCAAATAACAAGAGCTGGTAAAAACTGGGTTAGCCAGTTTGTTCATGGAGCCCTACTTGAAATCTGTTTACAAGCTGAATTATCAGTAATTGTCTACTTTAAATGTAACCGTTTTTCATAAGCTGCAACTGTAATGTAGGTAAAATGCTTGAGGTTCTCATGCTGCAGATCAAGGCTGTTATGTTAACAGCACTTTATGAATATTGAAAGGGTGCAGAGGATTAGAAGGCTCCATTCTAAGTGCTCTCAATACTAAAGGCTTGCGTTATTTTCAATGAGAAACATCTAGACTCTTATCACAACTAAAAAGGTTTGATGACCTCATGCCAGTTTTCCCATCCTTTCCCTAGTAGCTTTTCCTCCATGTACCCCAAACTTCAGGTGCTAGGATTCTATATTCAGCATCCCTGACATTTTACTGATAGTCCAGTTTTAAGGTACTCATAACCTTGTACGATCATTTTGACTACTGGAAATAGAAAATTAAAACTGAATTCACTTATTTTAATTAAATAAAAATGTATGCTACCCTATTCCCCCTAAAGTGACACAGGGGCTTTAAGAACCCCTGACAACAGCACTACAGCCAACAGGCTTTATCACTGTCAATGGGTCTTTGCAGTGCTTCTTGCTGCATCACTCAACAAATACTTACTAAAAGCCCACATACATCACGTCACAATTTTAAATTTGGAAGACAGCCACACCTCACAATTCTGATCAAAGAATATAGAATACTCACACCCTATCTCACTTCACAAAGGAACTGACACCTAATTTAAAGGAAAATATTGTCCTGAATGTCTAAAATAGGTTCTCAGACCATATTTTATGGGAGATCTACTTCCCACTGGAAGATCTAAAATCATTTCCATTTTTCTTGTGCATAAGGCAGTATACAAGCTTCTAATCACAAGGGACACAAAGTAATTCTTATCCAAAAGGAAAATGAGTGTTCATTTTACATTCACTGAGAGGAAACATTCTGATGAAGAGAAATGTGGACGTGGTGGCTCCCACAATTAAGCTGTTTCGAAATTAATGAGGTTCGACGGGAAACTAACATGTTCGAGGAATTGCATATTCGACCGCTTCAAACAACAACCCTTGCACCCCGACAGCTGCCGGCGCCAGCCCGCCTCCCGCGAGCAGACGCGGCGGGGAGGAGCTCCGCTGGCTGCGACGGCGAGCCAAGCCGGGCCGGCGGGGACCCGAGCGCCGGCCCCACGGCGCTCCCAGACAATGGGGGGCCGGGCACGCGCGAGGCACGCGCCCCTGGCCGCGACTGGCACCCGACCCCCGCGAGCGAGTTAATTGTACAGACCAAACCCCATTAAAGACCCCCGCCCGGCCTCCCCGAGGTGCTCAAGTGGGTGATCACCGCACCCGAGCGGCGCCCTCTTCCGGGCCCAGGGGACCCCGAGTCCGACCCTCCGAGGGGCAGAAAGAGGGCGCCCCGGCTTGCGGAACCAGCCCGGGGCGGGGAAGGCGAAGAGGAAACGGGGCCATCACACGGCCGCCCCGGCTCCTCCGGAGGAGAGGCTCCCTCCCGGCTCACGGCGGAGGGAAGAGAGAAGCCCAGGAGCCCCGGCGCGCCGCCATCGAGGCGTCGGGCGGCCGCCCCTCTCCCCCGCTCACCAGCGAGTCTGAACCATCCCCCTCCATAGTAGCCTTCTACCAGGTGTCATCAACGGCAGGGTCCAAACTGGCAGACGGGCGGCGCCGGGCAGGGGCTGGTGGGCGGCTCCCTGCTGCGGCCGTGGAGCCTCGGCTCAGAGCCGGAGGACGAGCTGGTCAGCTGGACTCGGCCAGCCGACCGAAGCGGCGAGGGGCAGGCCAGGGCGGGCGAACGCACAGGCGCGGAGAGCCGAGCTCTGCTCCCTGCGACGGCCCCAGAATGCCGCCCCGCGGCCGGCAGCGGCGGCGGCTCCTGCGGACTGCGGCGGGGCGGGCGGCAGCGCCGGGACCAGGAGGGGGCGCCGCGGGGGGCGGGGCCAGGGCGGGGCGCCACCGTCGCCCGGGCAACAGCGCCCACCGCACAAAGGAGGAGGGGCTGCTGGCGGCTGGCTACCCCGCGACTGTGCGGCTGGGCGGGGGTGTGGCGCGGGGTGCGGTCCCCCCCCCTTCCGCCGCTCACCCCTCGCCGGGTGGTCGCCGTCGCCCCCTGCCGGGGTAGGAAGGCTCTGAGGGGCGGAAGTGAGGTCCCGGCGGGGGCGGCGGGGGCGGCGGAGGCCGGGGCGGGGCCGGGGTGGAGCCCTCCGGCCGCGCTGCCCCAGGCTGCAGCCCTGGGCCCCAACCCCGCGCAGCCCATCTGCCCTTGATTTTGTTTGCCCTGCGCGGTGGCAGAGCGCGGTGCGAGGCATCACTGACAAGCCCATTTTCTGACTCTGGACGGGGCGGTGGGGCCGAGGGCGGGCCCAAGCCGCCTTCCCAGTGCGGTCGCACAGAGCACCGCAGAGCCGCGCGCTGGGGAGGCGACCAGAGTGAGAGCCCGCCCACCCCACCCCTTCTGGGGCTGGGGGTTCCCCTGATGAGGCGCTGTCCCTGCCTGGCTCTTCCTCTTCTTCTGGCCCAATTCTTTGGGGGAACTTCACATTCCCCTACTGGTCACCAACCACTCATATTCTGCTTTCTGCTTCTGCTTTTACACACCAGCGCGCGGCGCTGTCACGCACGACACGTTCTTGTCGAGAGACGCGGGGTAGGACCCCTCTCCCGGGTGCTGGCTAGGAATTGAATTCAAGAGACGGCGGCAAGGGAGCGCCCTCCCCCGCCCGGGCAGCCGCTCTGCGGTGTCTCCCCTGGGGATGGAAGGCGCAGGGAAATCGGGACGGCTGCTCCTGGGGTGCTCCGGCACCCATGCACCCACCCGGTGGGTGCCCGTCCGAGTGCTAAGGCGCGCGCTCGCCCGCTCAGGGGCTAGCAGCGTAAAATTCACCTGCCACGGCTCAAGCGCGTTTCTTGTCTTGTTTTCAAGGCAAACGGAAAACAAATTAATCTGGGATTGTTGGAAGCTGTATTATTAGATCATGCCACTGCCTTCCCGGCTGGCTAAATAATTCCACCCTTACGTATAGACTGAGAAAACAAGCGCTTTAAACAGCTGGTGAAGGGACCACGGAGCTATAGCGCGATATTCTGTTTAGGTTTTGAAATGCTTCCCACTTTTATTTCCCACTTGGGAGAAGTCTCTCGCTGTGGAAAGTTCCGCCGTCTTCCCACAACTCTTTCAGCAGTGGTAGCCTTTTCTCCAGTCAGGCAATTAAATCACGGTGTAGCAAGGTAGAATAGGAACAGCAAGAAACCATAGCAATCGTCTTTAATGGAATACCCTCACTTTACAGATGAGGTGCAGAGAGGATGAACACCTTGCCAAGTAATGACTGGACTATTCTGATCTGGATTAATGCCCGTTCCGTGGCCTCACGTGCTGGTGTGGAGGCTGCTTCCCACAGGTTCTGAAGCATCCTAATCGGAGGGAAATGAGGAAAATAAACGCCTGCGTAATTTAGTCACCTATATCATGTACTACATGTTCCCATATAGCGTTTGAAAGCCTCAACCATTAAAAAGGCATTATAAATCAGTTTCCGTTTTTAATACTGGTCTTTGGGTTAAATAATTCCCGTCTGGCTGTAATCTCACATGAGCACACTTAAATAGAGCTTTGGTCCAAAACTAACTCCTAGTTAAACAGAGTAAAAAAGATTAGGCTTCATTAACATGAACTAAAGATAAAACTTGTACAGACAATATTTGGCTGGAAATACATTTGAAAGCCTTTCCATTATGCAATCAAACTTCAATGAGATTCTCAAAGTTCAAAAATGATGTTCACACTCTTGGCAAGAATGTGGGGAAGTAGGCACTTCCAAACTTTTTTGTGACACTAGCTTGGTTCAGTTTATTTGAAGGGAAATTTTGCAAATCCTATTAAAAATTGTAAATGCTTATACCTTTGACTAAGCAATTCCACTTCTAAGGATTTTCCAACTGAAAGACTACTATGCATGCACAAAAACATGTGTACAAAGATCTACTGGGACCTTATTTGTAGAAACTAAATATCTCTCATCCATAATATAGGGCAAGACCATGGAATACTATGCAGCTCTTAATATGACTGTAGTGTGAGAAAGGATTTCTACAATATAGTATTAAAGTACAAAACCATATGGATTCTGTATGTTGCTACTTTGGCAAAAAAGATGAGACAGGCATGTATGCTTATATAGGCAAATAAGTAAATAAAAGTACATCTCTGAAATAGAGCACAAAAAGGGTAACTATTGTGGAGAAGCAGGGGAGGGAGTCAGGGGTGGAAGACACTTTTCACTCACATTGTATTGCATTGTCTGCACTTTTATAATATGCGCATGTTTTACTTCTAGAACCTTTTTAATGTAATTTAATCCTTGAACTTTTTAATCTATATTTATTTAAAGTATTAACTCATAAACTTTTAAAGGCAAAAAGGGAGGAGGGGGATTATTGGTAAGAAGAGAGCAAACATGAAAACCACCATCTACACCCCGGCTCTCCCACTTCCCTCGTCTTTCCTGTCCTCCTTGGTTGCCATGCTTTGGGTCATCTCATCAATTTCTCTCAACACGCATACATCCCAGCCACCCAGTTATGAAAGATGCCAAACATATTCCCAGTTCCTTATGTTAAAATCCTGTGGGGGGGGGGGCTGGCCCCGTGGCCGAGTGGTTAAGTTCGCGCACTCCACAGCAGGCGGCCCAGTGTTTTGTTAGTTCGAATCCTGGGCGCGGACATGGCACTGCTCATCAGACCACGCTGAGGCAGCATCCCACATGCCACAACTAGAAGAACCCACAACGAAGAATACACAACTATGTACCGGGGGGCTTTGGGGAGAAAAAGGAAAAAATAAAAAAATCTTTAAAAAAAAAAAAAAATCCTGTGGGGTTTTTTTTTTTTTAATCCTTCTCTCTCCTTCCCCCTGTAGCTCTGGTCAGCCTTCAAATCCTCTTGTTTCTTCTTCTCAGATCTTGTCCCTTCTCATCCTCACAACTAATTCCTCTGCCCACCCTGAGCCTGCCCTCCCCATGCCTAGATTACCATAACAGCCTATCAATTAGGTATTTACAGATGACTTTCTATGTGTGTATCACTGGCCTTACAGCTCCATTTGCACAGGGGCAGAATGAGCTATGGCCCTGGACCACAAGAAGCTTAGTGTCGGAATACAACTGGGAGGGGATGCATGTGCATGTGAACGCATCTGAATGATGGGGGGCAGGGGTTATAGCAGGGGTGGTAAACTTGCAATAACACAAAATGAGTCTGGTACAGGATGGAGGGTCTGGAATACAATGCATCTTTTCTGTAGACATTGGGGAACTTTGAAGGCTTTTAAGTGGGAAATCTGTTTTGTTTTGTTTTTTAAATTATTCTCCCAATTTTCATCGCATATGGTATCCCTTGGTGCCTACCCCTTCCAGTTTGAAGTATCCTAGCACCTCCTTTTCCAATACTTTCTTTTAAAATACAGGTCAAAATTCAACACAAGGAAGCCTGTTCCACACTTATCACCCCAAGTCCACAGACCTTTAGTCTCTTGCCTACATTATCAGATCTTATCTTGCACTTGTTGGTGTTGCTTAATTGCTTAATTAATATCACAGAGGCAGGAGCTATCTCACATCTATCTACTTCATGAAGTCCAAAAGGTCAGGGAAGGATGTCATCAATTTTTTCCTACTTCACCTACTGACAACCACCACTCCCCCTCCCGGCCCCACACACACACATACACACCACTCAGGTTTAGTAAAATAGAGGCTCAATAAATGTTCATTACCTGACATTTAAAATATAAACCTGTGACCTTTTAGGCTATACACTACCCACTAACCTGACCTAGTCTCTTTCCTTACTGACTCCTAATACCCCAAGAGATTAAATTCCTGGCCGAGTCAGGTCCTAATGACCACGGTGCATATTTCAGTCAGTGCTGTGAGGCACCGCTCTCTCTTAATCTGTTCGGTCTGAGACGAAACAGCCAGGGTACCATTCTGTTAGCATGTCCTGAACAAGAAGTAGCAAAAAGGTGATATGGCCACATACTCCTAAATCTTGCCCCCTGTGGGGAACTCCTAGCCATTGAACCACCTGGGTACAAAATTAAGAGAGCCCCCGGACGTAGGAGAAATAAATGAAGGGCAATCAAGTAAATCACAGGGTTTCACAGTGGACTGGCACACGCACTCTCTATGCTGTTGGCTATCAGGAGGTTACAGGTGAAGGGACAATGAATGGCATTTATCAATTATTGACCCAAGCCTCTGACAGGCCAAGCTAACATGTCATAAAGTGTTTCTATGGGAACGACCTCAGGGGAGAGGAGTGGAGCAGGCCAGAAAGTTCAGGTTTCCATTACCTAGCCAAATCCTACTCATCTTTCAAGAGCAGATCTAGAGCCTCTTCCTCATTAGTCTAGTTTTCACTGATCAGCTCCCCTTACTTTGAACTCCTTTAGCACTTGTTATCACTCAGTTTAACACGATCATATACTCTCATTTCTTACACTCATGTTTAATGTTTTCTAAGCCTTATCTTCCCATTCACTTAAGCTTTTATTTGTTTTAAAAGAAAATCCAGTAGGCATTTATCTACTAATGGTAGCACCAGACCAGCAATCTGAAATCTGATAGAGGAACACATTGGTGCTCTGCCAGACATTTTTCCGTTAATGGCAGGAGTGTCCTGGTGGGCAGAGGTCTCTAAGCCAAGCTGAGGTGAACAATATTGGTAATATTTAGAGGTTGTTAGCAGGTCCCCTTTGACCACATCTTATTATTCCTACACTTAGGGTTTCTAGGTATAGTAAATAAAAACCAAGGACACCCTGTTAAATCTGAATTTCAGATACACAATGAAAGTTCTTTAGTATGAGCATGCCCCAAATATTGAATGGGACATACTTATACCAAAAAAATTATTTGTTGTTTACCTGAAATTCAAATTTAATTCTATATCCTACATTTCATCTGGCAACTCTACCTCCCTTGTTAATGATCTCAGTTTAAATATGTGTCTCAAGACCCAAGCCTGTTGTCATAGTAGCTAGATATAATAGCTTTCATTTATTAAGCGCCTACTATGTGCCAATAACTGTATTAGGAATTTGCATAAAATATTCATGAATCCTTTCAATAACCCTGTGAAACAAGTATGATCTTTTCAGAGGGGACAGGTAACAACCACAAACCCTCCCTACCTCCACCCAGAGATTAAGTACTACCCTCAAGGTCACATGGCTCAACACCAAGAGCCAGGATTCAAACCGGGGTCTCCTTCCAGCATCCCTATTGCACGGCCACAGGTAAGAATAAAACAGGTAACTTACAATTTCATAAAAGATATGATTTAAACATTCTTTGACAAAGTAGTTTAAAAGATACTTTTTTTTCAAATCATCTTTTGAACAATGTAGTAAAAACAGAGGAAAATTATAATGATATTTATGACATTAGCTGTTTTCAAATGATATTGCTAAATTCTAAATCTTCTGTTTGCCTTCCCTATTCCCACAACAGGCACATTTTACTCAATTCCAAGATATAAAAAAATTTTAAAGAATACTTTGCAGTGGACACAACCTTGGTATTTTCACCCATTTTAGATTTCAGTCGTGTGAGCAACTACCTATTGAGCCTTCTGAAACAGCTCATTTGGTGGTATTCTAGTTTAGCTCTCAGGAGATGCTTAAGACTTTACATTAGTCTAGATTTGAGGATTTTTCTAAACTTAATTCTTGCAGAGTATAAGTATCTTCTTGTCTTACAGGAAATCTTGTGTTTATAAAAGTTCTTGAATTTTTTGTGCCTCAAAGTTAAAAGTAATAATTCACCAAATAATGGAATCATTGCCTGTTTCTCTATCAAAATTAAATGTAGGCTTTCCAAAGCCTCTTTCTTCTTATTTATTTAATAATATTTATTTTAAAAAATTGTATTTATTTAAAAGATAAATATTTTATTTAAAAATAAATATTGTATTTATTTATCAAAATTTTTATTTATTTATTTATTTAAAAAATGATATTTTTTTTGAGGAAGATTAGCCTTGAGCTAACATCTGCTGCCAATCCTCCTCTTTTTGCTGAGGAAGACTGGCCCTGAGCTAACATCAGTGCCCATCTTCCTCTACTTTATATGTGGGACACCTACCACAGCATGGCTTGACACACGGTGCTAGGTCTGCACCTGGATCAGAACCTGCGAACCCCCAGTCGCCAAAGCAGAGCACATGAACTTAATGGCTACGTCACCAGGCCGGCCCCCCAAAAGCCCCTTTCATTTTGCTTAAACTATTATACTCCATGGAAGTTCCTGAACAGTAACTATTGAACTATGAGAAACAAGAATTAGTGTCTAGCTATTTATACATAAATGTAAATATGTTAAATACTCTAAATATGAAGAGGTATACTAAATTTAAATTCTAAATTTTTCTATGTTCCTTGTCATCAGGTATTCATGATATGATGCTGAAGCCAGGAACCTGAAGGTTACTGTAAATACTCAATAAGAACATGATTACCTTTCAACCTTATTCCCAAAACAGATATAGAGGAAAAGAAGTTAACCTTGTTAATTTGTTGTCTTCTCTTTTAACCCGAGGGATGACTCAATGGTCACAAGGATTTGAGCTTGTTTTGCAGAAGAATGCCTTCAAGGAAGTTAGGATCACCAGATAACCAGCCCCCAGCCACAATGGACACCTGGAAGTCAAACTGTCCTCATCTGGAGTGAAAGAAACACAGATCACCCCTTTGTTTCTCCAAAACCCCTCCTGCCAAGCCCCTTAGCTCTATAAACTCCCCTGCTTTCTTCTCTTGTTAAGGCAAATTTGAGAGAACCTATCCTCTCTCACCTTCTCATTTTGTCCAGTTGGAATAAACCTTTCTCCATCTCCAAGCACTGATGTCTCAGTGACTGGCTTACTGTGCATCGGGCACATGACCTTGAGATGAAGAGGTTCAGTATCAACTCCAGAAGAGTGTGTGATGGTGTGAAGGGAAAAGGTGTATGAAGATAAAAAAATCAATGAGGCAAATCTTTCTAGAGACCAAAATAGTTTGAAAATACTGCTTTGAGCAATCCTAGAAATTGACCACAGATTTGGAAAGCTCTCTTTCCGTCCAAAGAGATGAGTTACAAAAGAAACAAAAAGGGGCCAGCCCCATGGCCCAGTGGTTAAGTTCGTGTGCTCTGCTCCAGCAGTCCAGGTTTTCGCCAGTTTGAATCGTGGGCGCAGACATGGCACTACTCATTAAGCCATGCTGAGGTGACATCCCACATGGCACAACTAGAAGGATCCACAACTAAAAATACACAACTATGTACTGGGGGGCTTTGGGAGAAAAAGGAAAAATAAAAAAAATTAAAAAATAAAGAAATAAAAAGCAGCTTTCAGGAATGATACAAATTTCTCTTGATAGTGAAATATAAGGGAGTCCATTTATATTGATTTTTAAACCTCTTGATATTAATCATAGATATTAACTGTATTTATGGGGAATTATTTGATGAGCAGAAAGACCACAATGGTAGAGATCACTGTGTGCTTTAAATATTAAAGTGATCATCACAACAGAGTAAAACAAGCTGATCAAGTTTGTCATGCAAGTTTTAGGTTACCCCAAGATGAAAGGCTCACCTGCCACATTCAGAGAACACACAATAAGCTAATTTAATTCGAAATAAACACGCAACAAACTGCTGCCCTGGGGAAGGCAATCGATTGGAGTTGGGAGTGAAGTTCCACTTTTTACTCTGTAAAACTTTCTATAGCGTTTGAATATTCTGCAACAAACGCATTAATTTTGTAAAATTTTAAAAGCATCAGAAAAAGTGAAAAAAATTATGACGATGGTCAACCCACTGGTCTCAGCTTTGAAGGAAGGAAAGGGAAGCAGACAGGAAGACTAGGGCCTCTGCTCTCCTTGAACTCCATGAACTTGGTGTAATTAGACCACTTTCACATTATTCTTTACATTACAAACCCACACTGCAAAGTGGAACCTAACTCCTCAAAGGAAAATAAGGCAAGTCAATCTCAAAGGTCTGCGACTCCATGGCTAACACTCAGTTATTCAGTGTTCAAATCCTGTATCACACACACATAAGGAGGGTTTTACATGGAGTTGGACTGGGGTGGGGGGTGAGGAAAGAGGGCAGGGAATAAGCTTGAGTTGAAATGATTAGGAGGCTACTCAGGACACCCTCACCGCCCCCCACCCCAACCTCGCCAAAAAAGGGCACAGAGAGGAACCACCCTGCATTCTTATTGTGAGAGCCTGTTTTCCAACCTGAGATTTCATAAGGACACCTGCCTCTCTAACTTGGGAAGTCAGCTGAGAATGCTCTCGTGTTTGGGGCAGGCCCATGGCTGAAGCCTAGTGAAGAGGTCTGCCCAGCTGAGAAGGAGGCAGAGAAATTGAGAGGATGAAGCCAGAAGGTTATTTTGGTTTTGTTGTTTCATTACAGTGAGCATGTTGTGAACACACTGCTGATTCTGAGAGGTTTATTTTTGTTTACCTGACTTTATTATAAGAAGTTTTAAGGGTTCACTCATGGTTCCTCCCTACTTGACCATTTAATGTTTATGGGAAGTTCACCTGTCTGTTTCAGAATCACCTGGGGAGTCAACATGCAGATCCCTGGGTCCCAACCCAGAACTAGTCTCTCAGAATTTCAAGTTTTGCTTACCGTTGAAGGAAAGTATTAGCCCACTAATACAATTCTGTCTTATTTTGAGGAAATTCTGATCACCACAGGCCTAAACTCACCTCTCAATCATCCTATTCCGGATCCCATCAAAAATGGTCATTTATTTTGTAATCAATAAAAGGCATCCTCTTTTCTCCTCGGCCCTGCCCGCCGCCGAGTTCCTGGGCAGCCAAGGTCCTGCTGTGTGCTTTAGAGGGCCAGGTTCTGGCCCTCTGGCTGCAAGCTTCCTCGCTCAGAACCATACTTCCTTCTGGACTTCTCCTCTCCCCAGGGACGGTCCCCCAGAGGGTGGAGCGGGCTGTGGTACGCACCCTTGGCCCTGGGGGTAGCCAAGAGGAGGCTGCTTGGGTCGACAAGGAGCTTGGATGTACTGCCCAGGCTGTCCCCACGCATGCGCGAGGGCTCCCCGAAGTTCAGGATGCAGCTCCGGGTAGGAAGAAATCTGGAACGAGAGTCCTCCATTTGTACTTCTAGTCCCGGGCTATAAATGGTACGGGTTTTGTTAATAAGTACGCATTCTATTTCGAACGAGTGTATTCCGTGTTTGCAGAACAGAGAATTCAGGAGGCGCAGGGTTGGCTAGGACGCTCGTCTGGGAGCGCCTTAAACCGCCTCCCCAACCCGGGAGCAGCGAGACTGGCTGGCCTGAAGCTGAAACCACTCCAAGCTCTACATCTGCGGAGTTGGGGTTAGTGAGGTATCAGACTGAAGCTTCAGGGGCTCATACCAGGGCTGCAGAATCATCCTCTCCTTGCCGACGACCGCGCAGAGTCCTTTTCTTCTCGGCGCCATCACCTCTTCTCGAAAGTCCAGGTGCCGACGGCAAACGCAGACTCCGTTTCTCGCTTTCTCGCCGCCTGCGAATCCCGGCGGACCGCGCACCGTGCAGCCTTTGCATTTCCCGACACCTTCCGCCTGCAAACCACTTAGGAGCCTCTCTGGGCACTTTCTCGGATGCAGCGCGGAGACCAGCCTCCCCGCAAGGCTTTCTGCCCAGGCGCGGCGCCAACCCGGCCCGGCTGAGGGCGTGGTCGCCAGGGGCCACCGACAGCGCCAACCCGGGTCTTCTAAGGGCTCCGGGACAGGTGCCGGGCTGAAATAAGGCTCCTTAGCATTTCCCCCTCCCCACCAAGAGAAGGTGTTTGAAATGCTCCCGGCCTGGGGCAGCGGCTAAGGACCTAATAGGAGGTTTAAAAACGCCAAGGCAGGGCGGTCGCAAGTTCTGCTCCTATTTACAGACCAACATGGTCGGACTGCGCGCTGAACCCGATCGTGCCCTCCGGCGCTATGCAGCCGCTGCTCGGACCCTCCGCGCTCCGCGCCTGGACAGACGAGGTCACCCGCTCGAAGTCACCACCCTTGGGCAGCCCTGGGCGCGTCGAAGAGCGCCTCCCTCGGCCAACGCCCGACCTTCCTCCCCATCTTCGCGTGCTGAGCTTTCACCCCTCGCCGTCCCGGGAGCTCCCGCCGTCGCCCAGCTGGCCAAGTCGCCCTTGGCTCATTTCAGAGATGCCGCGCAATAAAGAAAAGGCGGCTACTTTGCATTCTGCAGCTGCCCGGACTCCCGGGCCGAGCGCGCGGACCCGGGATTCCAGCCCCGCCCTCCTCGGGCGCTGGAAGGGACCGGGACGCGCACAGCTCCGGGCCAGGTAGAGCCCGGGGTGGGGGCCCAGGCCGCGGCACCGCGCGCCCCGGCACTTACCTTGCCTCTGGCTAGCAATTCCATGATGTAGCCAAATTCACTTATCTCCCCCGATTCAGACATGGTTACGACCCTTCACAAACTCCGGAGGGCCGAGGCGGGTGCATCGAATTTGTTCTTTTTTTCTCCCTTTTCTCTTCTTAGTCTGTTTTTCCTTGCCAAGCGCCCCGCCACTATCTTGTTAACAAGGAAAAGTGAGAAAGCGGGGAAAAAAGCAAAAAGCAGGGTTGGGTGGGATGAAGGCCATAAAGACCTCCTGGGCAGCCGCGTCCGGTGTACTTGGCTCCGGGAGAGGTGGTCCGGGCAGGGCGAGGTAACGGAACAAACGCGGGCGGCGGCGGCCGTGAAACCCTCGCCAGGCGGAGCCGGGCGCGGAGGCCCCGCCTCCTCGGGGGTCGCGGCCCGCGCCTCCCGCCCGGGGTCGGACGGCTGCGGAGACAAACACCGACACAAAAGCCGGTCCGTCTCCGGCGTGGCGCGGACCCAGCCCCGACACCCCTGGAGGGTTAAAGTGGTCCCTTCTCCGATGCCGGGGAAGGTGGCCGTCCGGAACTCTCAGCGCGAAGACCAGGAAAGATCCCCATCACACTGTCTGGAGGTGCGAGGGCAGAGAGAATGAATGCAGAGGAGACACAAAGGATCTGGCTGCCAGCGCCGGAAAAAAAATAAGTGAGGGCCCAGGAAATGGCAACGCCGCATCTCAAGTCAGCCTTCCTGAAATCCAATAGGTAACAAAGACCAAGCCTAGCGCTTCTGAGATGAGAACAAATACGAGGATTGTATTTTAAACACTCTAAGAGTGTAAGGTCGATTGTATCTCTATATCCTCTTGATACTCAACTTTCCTTTAATTAAAAACAAACAAAAAGAGGCATTCCCCTAAGCAACGTCCTGAACACTCTCACTCTTGGCTATGACTAACTCACTATTCCAATTCGTTTCATTGATTGAGTTCAACATTCAGTGCATGTTTCTCACATTTTATACTTCTTTTTAAAGTGGCAGCTCCCCTAGGAGGCTGCGGATGAAATGGCCTCTCAGTCTTCTCGCTGCTTCATTCACACCTGACAATCTTTGCTTCTCTTGAAAAGAAGACTTGGCTGACCAAAGTCAATCCTGGTCTATTACTCCACTCTAGGCAGCCTCTTATCTTTCTTGAAAAGGAGGAAAGTGACAAGGGCCAGAGATAATTAGATTCGACACAAATATAAGATTTACTACAGGAGTGAAACTGCTTTCCTTCAGCAGGTTGGCAGAGTTTGCACTGGGCTGAGCATCAGCGGACAGGGTGATGTGTGGAAATGACCCATTTTGCAGGTGCACAGGAGTGTTGGAGGTTTTTTGAGACACAGGGGTTTTCTTGTTTGCCCCTTCTTTTGGTCATTTTCTAATTTCTCCCCTCTGGCCCAGAAAACTAAACACATGCAACAATTTCTTTCTCTCTTTCTTTCTTTCCTACACACCTCTCCTTAAAGCTCCAATAGTATTGGTCCTTGACTTTCTTCTACCCAACCTTTGCTCCTTCAATGTATTACATTCCTCCGTGGGGTGGTGCTGATAGCCTCTTAGAGCAAGCAGCAAATTAATGTGCTGTGTTCACAGTTGGGGCTCACTAAGAGGTAAGACACAATCAGAATGCTTCTTGCTTAGAAGCTTTTTGTCCTTTTCAAGTTCTGTAAGAGCTCCTGCCTGCTCTTTGCTTCTGTAAGGAAAACTAGTAGATTTCACATAAGGTCTGTAGCATCCATGAATGGACTCCTCCCTAATATTAGCAATACTTGACAGATTACCAGAAAGAGGTATTGCTCTAAAAGTGAAAGTTTTTCAAGCCCAGATTGGATTCTGGAACATGATAAAAATCACAGTGTTACAGCTGGACAACCAATCTTACGTCTGCATTACAAGCAGGAAGGAGCAAAGTGGACACAAAGGTGCGTACAAGCCAAGTGCTTCCGCTTAAATAGCTTTTCCCCAAATCCCATCCATGAGGACCACATATGTCTCCCTGGTGAGCACTGGGTCAGACGTCCACCCCTAGCTGCAAGGGAGGTGGAGAGGGTGAGTACTCTACTCTGGGAACATTGCCACTCTAAACAAAATCAAGGATTTGTTAGTAAGGAAGAAAGTGAGACACATTGGGTAGCAGTTTCTGCTACCGCTGGGGTAAGTCTGTTCAATTTCCTGAGTTTCAGTTTTCTCTTATGTAAAATGACTGGTTTCGAGCTAAATGGTATCTAACCCCTTCCTGCTCTAGATGCTAAGATCTCTGATCTAAGGATCCCTTTGCCATCTGGCAGCACTAGCTGCCACTCTCTTCCCTGAAAAAGTTATTATTGTAACAGGTCTGTCCACCTGATCACTTGCTACTAGGAAATACTCCAGGCCAAATATCTTTGTCAGTTGCCTGGATCCCTACCTAAGACCAAGATGGAGGTGGGAGCAAGGGTCTTGGACTTAGCTGCTATGTGGCAGAGAATGGAATTGCCCATGAGAGTCCAGATCAATGTCCAGAAGTTAGAACCTGGGTTGGGTCCTGAGCCCTTCTCAGAGGCCTGGTGGTAATTGCCCCTCTTATTGTTGTCAGTGTGTGAAGCACTATGGAGCATTAAAGACCTTTTCAAAGATGACAAACAAAATGAACACCACTTTAAAATTTCCCCGGAAATAATTATATGCATGGACTTCAAAGACACAAGGTCAGACGGTCAACACATACCGAACAAAAGTTGCTTTATTATTTCTCTTACTTCTAAAAACAAAATCAAACTTCATTCTCCACAGGAACCAAAAATAAGAAAAAGTTAATTCATATTTCTAAAAAATATAAAATTAACAGATGCTACTTCACAGGGAACTTCCCCACCTAAGAGAAAGATATTTAAGAGAGGGATTATGTGATGTGTGAATTTCTCACACTGAGAAGACTAGCAATTTTAGAGTCTCTTCCTGTGGAAAATCTGCTAATTGCCAACTTCCATCTAATGGAGAAAATTTATCAACATAACTGCTCTATTGCCCTGCCAATTATTGAAATAATTGTAACCTATAGAGAACCACAGCTTTTGACTTCCTTTTCCTCCACAACACCCTGTTTTCTCCTCCTGATGGTAAATAACACAACATATAATAGTTTTAACAAATAACACTGACAAAATACACATTCCAAATTTTTTTTAAACTGTGGACATAAACAACTGTATTTGTGAAGGTTTAGAAATTGAAATCTATAATGATGAATCTTTAGCAGTTTAATTTAAGAGTTAGAACCTGAATAAGGAATCTAAAAATATCTTGGTTTTAATAAACCCTCATATTTACTTCAACAGTTTTTATTTCAAAAGTGCAAACATAAAATGTGACTTCCTGCCACAAATGCATCCTAGCACCTGTATCTAGAAAGGTCATTTTAAAAACCAATTCTTTTTTAAAAAACAGTTTCATTGAAGTAAGATTTACATACCATAAAATCCACCAACTGTAAGTCTACACTTTAGTGATTTTTATTAAATTATGGACTTGTGCCACCATCTCATAATCGTTTTTTTTTTAAGCATTTTTTTTAAAGATTGGCACCTGAGCTAACATCTGTTTCCAATCTTTTTCCTCTTCTTCTTCTTCTTCTTCTTCTTCTTCTTCTTGTCCTCCTGCCCAAAGCCCCCCGGTCCATAGTTGTAGATTCTAGTTGTGCGTGCCTCTGGTTGTGCTATGTGGGACGCCGCCTCAGCATGGCTTGATGAGCGGTGCCATGTCCACGCCCAGGATCCGAACCAGCAAAACCCTGGGCTGCCAAAGCAGAGAGCAGGAACTTAACCACTGGCCCACGGAGCCGGCCCCTCATAATCTGGTTTTAAAACATTTGAATCTCTCTCCATTTATTTAGATTTTCTTTAATTTCTCTTAGCTATGCTCTATAGATTTTAGTATCCAGATATACTGTACTTCTTTTGTTAAATGTATTGCTAAATATTATTATGAACAAAATTGGATTTCTTAATTTTATTTTTGGGTTGTTCACTGCTTGTATATAGAAATACAACTAATAATTAAATAATGAGCTGTATCTTGCAATGTTGTAAAATTCATTTATCCCATGAGGTTTTATTTGTAGATTCCTTATGATATTATCTGTAAATAAAGAAAGACTTACTTTTTCCTTTCCAATCGGTATACCTTTAACTTATTTTTCTTGCCTTATTGCTCTGGCTAGAACCTCCAGGACGATACTGAATAAAAGTGACAAGAGTGGACATCCTTGTCTTATTTCCTAATCATTGGGTAGAAGCGTCAGTCTTTAACCTTTAAGCATTGGTTTAGCTACATTCCATAAATTTTGATATGTTGTGTTTTTGTTTTCATTTAGTTAGAAATATTATCTAATTTCCCCGTGTGATTTCTTCTTTGACTCATGGGTTATTTAGAAATAGTATGTTGTTTAATTTCTAGATTATTCCAAACTTCTAAATATTTTAGATTTCCCATATTTCTTTGTGATAATTTCTAATCTGATTATGTTTTGGACAAAGACTATCCTTTGAATGATTTCAATGTTTTTAAAACATATTGAGGCTTTTTTATGGTCTAACATGGGAGTCAGCAGACTTTTTCTTAATGGGCGAGGTATTAATTAAACATTTACACTTGTAGCCATTTAGTCTTTTTGACTACTGAGTTCTGCTGTTACAGGATGAAGGCAACCATCAACAATAGGTAAACAAACAGGTGAGGCTATGTTCCAATAAACATTTATTTAGAAAAATAGGCAGCTGAATAAGCACATGAAAAGATGCTCGACATCATTAGTCTTTAGGGAAATGCAAATCAAGATTGATACTTCACATACCTATTAGGATGGCTATAATGGAAAAAATGGAAAATAAGTGTTGTTGACAATTTGCAGAAATTGGAATCCTCATACATGGCTGGTGGAAATGTAAAGTGGTGCAGCCACTGTGGGAAACAGTTTACTGGTCCCTCAGAAAGTTAAACATAAAATTACCATATGACCCAGAAGTTCCACTTCTAGGTATATACCCAAAAGAACTGAAAACAGGGACTCAAGCAGATACTTGTACACGAGTGTTCGCTGCTGCCTTTTTCACAATAACTAAAAGATAGAAATAACCCAAGTTTTGATCAACAGATGAATGGATAAACAAAATGTGGTATATACTTAAAATAGAATATTATTTGGGTATAAAATTGAATGAACTTCTGATATATGCTACAATATGGATGGACCTTGAAAACATTATGCTAAGTGCAATAAGCCAGACAGAGGAGGACAAATATTGTATGATTTCATTTATGTGAAATATATAGGATAGGCAAATTCATTGGGACAGAAAGATCAGAGAGACTGGAAGGAGTAGGGAATGAAGAGTTATTGTTTAATGGGTACAGAGTTTATGTTGGGATGAGGAAAAGGTTTGGGTATAGATAGTGGTGATGGTTGCACAACATTATAAACATAATTAATAGCACTGAATTGCACACTTAAAAATGATTTTAAAAAATTAGGTGGCTGGCCTCGGGCTGTAGTTTACTGACTCTGGCCTAAAATGGCATCTATTTTAGAGTAACATTCCAGGTGTGCTTAAACAGCATGTGTATTCTGCTGTTGGGTAGAGTGTTCCACGTGGGTAAAGTTGGGTTTCGATGTCTTAATCATTCCTCCATTCCCTCTTTACTGCATTCTTTTGTGTTAAATATTTTTTAGTGTACCTCTTTTATTCTTCTGTTATTTTTAATGAAGCTTTTGTTTCTTAATAGTTACTCAAGGCATTATGATATAACTGATCACAATCTACTTTTGGTTAATCTTGGCTTAATTCTGGTAAAATATAGCAACTTTACAGTATAGTTCCAATTCTCTTCCCTCCATTGTCATATATATTACATCTATGTTATAAACTCAACAATATGGTGTTATAATTATTGCTTTACACAGTCTAATAAAAGATTGTGTGTTTTTAAAATAACTAAGAGGAAAAAATATATGTATGCAATTTATTTATTCACAAGTTTATCATTTCTGGTGCTCATCATTTCTGGTGCTCATCATTTCTTACTATCTGTGGTCATTTCCTTTCATTCTGAAAACTTCCTTTAGTATATCTTGTAAGACAATCTGTTAGCAATGATTTTCTTCAATCTTTTTATTACTTTGTAAATCCAAATTGCAATAAAAATCTCAAGGATTTTCCAGGAACTTGTCAAGTTAATTCTAAAATTAATTTAAAAGATAAATGCATAAGAAGGCCCAAGATGATTTATAAAAGAAGAACAATGCTCTAGCAAATACAAAAATGAAGCCATAATAATTAGAACAATTGGTATAAGAATAGACAAAACATAAATAAAATAGAACAGAAAAATCTAGATAAAAGCTCATAATCAGATTTTACATGATTTATATTTATTTACTAAATATTGAAGGTGACATTTCAAATCATTGGTGAAAGGATGGACCCATCAAATGGTGATGAGAAAATCTCTGTACATCAAAAGATACCAAAGTTAAAAGAAATAGAGAGACTAGGAGAAAATATTTGCAACATATACAATGGATATAGGATACATTTAAGAATACATAGAGAACCTCCTATCAAACATGACTCTACCAAATGACCACAATAATCTTCCAGAAATTGATCCCAAAGACATGGAGATCTGCAATATACCCAAAAAGAATTCAAAATGGCTGTTTTAAGGAAACTCAATGAGCTATAAGAAAACATAGGAAGACAATACAACAAAATCAGAAAAACAATACTGGGGTGGGGGAAATGGGAATCTAATGTATAGCATAGTGAATATAGTTAACATTACTGTATTATATACGTGAAAGTTCTTGAGAGATCTTAAATCTTAAATGTTCTCATCACGAAAAAGAAATAGTAATTATGTGAGGTGACGGAGGTCTTAGCTAACACTATGTGGTTATCATTTTCAATATGTAAGTGTATCAGCTCAATACATTGTACACCTTAAACTTACACAATGTTATATATCATTTCTATCTCAATAAAGCTGGAAAAAAGAAAAGAATGAAACCTTGGGAAATAGCATTAAGAGGCAGGAAGTGAAAGAAAGAGTCTCAAAAAAAAAAAAAAGAACCTCCTGTAAATCAATAAGAGAAAAATAAATAACCCAATAGAAAAATGGGTAAGGAATATGAACAAATTATTTGTAAATGAGGGAAAACAAAATGACCAATCAACATGAAAAGATGCATAACCATAATAGTAACAAGGAAACAGAAATCAAAACTATGAGACACCATCATTCATTCACCAGACTATTGGACATTAAAAATGGCAAATTGAAATGGCAAGCAATAGGATATATTGGAGTATATGAGGAAGCCATTTGGTATAAACCTAATTCGGCCTGACTTTGTTTTTTCCAAAAGGGCCTGACTGTGGCCATTGAGCATGCATTGTATATCTGCTTAGACATTTTGAGATAAAGGTGCAACTCCCTGCCCCTCCCAACATTGGCATCTCCTTAAAGATTAAGCATCTTTCTTTAGGCTGGGAACCGATTGCAGCACTCATCTGTGACAGCCCAGCAGGAGGCAACAGACCTGCCAACCTGCGGCGTTCACTGAGACAGCAGACCTATCTGCTGTTTCCATCAATCACTGTGCTGACAGAGCAGCCTCGTGACTATTGTAAAAGAGACATTTCAATCATATGTGAAACATACTCTTCGAGGGTATATAACCATCCTGTATACCCCCAGTTCTTTGGAGTGCTCTGTTCTTTTGTGGAAAGACTTTCCCGGGTTACAATCCTCAGATTTAAGCTCAGAATAAACTCACCCAAATTTTCATTTATACATTGGTTATGGATTATTTTCATCGACAAAAGAAATGGATAATACAAATTTTTCTAAGAGTGTAAGGAAATGTGTATCTTTAAGAACTTTTGGTTTCAGTATTGAACCAGCTATTTTGGAGGGCAATTTGGTAAGAGTGATTAAAATGTTAAATGACCCAGCAATTCCACTTTTCAGTATCCAGAGAAGCACCCTTCAAGGAGGCATATATTAATACATTAATTGCAACATTGTTTATAATCGTAAAACACTAGAAGCAATTTAATCTTCACCAATAAAGGAATGCTTAAATAATTTATGCTTTACCAAACTTGAGACTCTGTAGAGTATATATATATATATTTGGTGTTGAAAAAAAGAGGAGAAACAGAGGAAGGTAGAGAAAATATTTGGAGAAATAATAGCTAAAAACTTCCCAAATTTGATGGAAAACATTAATCTACAGATCCAAGGACTCAACAAATCCCAAGAAAGATAACCCCAAAGAGGTCCGCACACCTAGCCACAAAGCAGACTTCAGCATCTTCTTGCTGTGCTCTCCCATGGCAGAGGGGCAAGAATACTCTCTGGGGTCTCTTTATAAGGGCACTAATCTCATTCATGAAGGCTCCACTCTCACGACCTAATCACCTCCCAAAGGCCCCACCTCCTATTAACATCACATTGGGGGTTAAATTTCAATACACGAATTTTTGAGGGGACACAAACATTCAGTCCATAGCAATATCTTCTAAATGGATATTGCTACTAAGTTGGAAGGCGATGGATTTTCTCTGTTAATCTTGTTTCTGGTCACCTTGTTGGGTTCTCTTATTATTTCTAATAGTTTGTTGATTCTTCTGGAATTTTTCAAAAAGACAATTATATTATCTGCATATATGTGTGCAATTTTTTCCTATTCTTTGCCAATATTTAGAGATTTTTTTTTCTTGTCTTATTTGTTAGAACTTCCAGTGTAATGTTGGATAGCAGAAGAGATAGTAGTCATTCTTGTCTTATTTCTGACTTTAATGGAAACAGTCGTTTGTAGCTGGGAATTTTTTGGGTTAAGGATCTGGGATTAGTAATATCCTTTATTGGGTTAAGAAGGTTCTTTCTATTCCTAGTATGCAACAAAAAAATGTTCATTAGGTAAATAAATTGAATTTTATAAACTGTCTTTCTGGGACATCTACTTACATGATTGTAGGGTTTCCATTTTTAATCTAGTAATAAGAGTGAATTACATTAATTTTTTTTCAACATTGAACCTCTCCTGGAATAAATACTGCTTGGTTATCATATATAATTCTATTAATACATTACTGAATCTGACGTACTAACATGTTTTTCAGCATTTTTGCTTTAACGTCCACATTTGTCCCATCTGATCACTTTGTCATGGCGTAGGGCTCTTCCTGTTCCCTGTGTCTGCCCTTTCTGAGTCAGTAGTGCATTTAAAGTCATCCCATTGTTAGGTAGTAGTTCTTCTCTGCTAACATTATTCTATCTGCCTTGCATATTTCAGGATTCCTTATAACAATTTCTGGCCCACCTAGTGTGTCCATTTCTGTTTTCTAGTACTACTTTGAGTTAAAAAAAATAAATCTGTCACTTCTAGGAATTTGGGATGGGAGGGACAGAGGCTGTTGCATGGGATTTACCTTCTATCTTGTCCAAGATCCAAGAATGATGCCATTTTGGGGCTCTTGCTTGAACCTGATTATTTCTATTACTCTCTGCTTGGTTTAAATATCACCAGAAAAGTAGGCACACCTACCTAACATTTCCTTCTCTTTCAATAATGTGGTTTTCTATTTACTTCTATAAAATGTTGACCATCTGGAAGAAAGGTAGTACATTAGCCAAAGTTGTCTGTAATGGAGGTATGTCACAATATGCCTTTCCTAGATGGCTCTTCAACACCTATTTGGGACAAATTCTTAGAATTTCTTCTTGGAATGAACCAGCTTGTTCAGCTACCAGTATTTTTTTCTCTTCTACATCAGAATAGCATTTTTCTTTTTCCAGGTGAAGTACTGGTTACCTCAGCAGCATTAAGAACAGAGTTTCCTTTTCAAGTCCCTTTTTCCTCGAGGTGAAAAGGACATTGTGTTTTCTAACAGTTTCTTTTCTTTGGAAGTTTATTACAGACAATCTTTGTCCCAAAGAGTGTAGCCAACTGCCTTGGGAATGCTTGTGTAAGGACAAAGGACCAATCCTTTTCTTTCCCAAATGGCAAATTTGGAACTGTGTGCATATATCCTAAATTCATTCTCAGTCTTGGAGGATGACAAGTTATTTCTCTAGCAAGCAAGACTTTGCCCAGGCGGAAGTCTGGGCTGGCCAACCCAGGCTATCACAGGAGCAGTTGTCCTTACACAAACACTCCCAAGGCAGTTTGCTACCCTCTTTGGGACATAGATTGTGTGCAACAAACTTCCAAAGAAAAGAAACTGATAGAAGTCCATTCACTGACTCCCAATATACCAACAACATTCATTCATTCATTCCATATGACTGACTACCTACTATGTGCATGGCAGTGTTCTGGCAGTACAGATCCAGCAGTGAACAAGATAAACAAGATTCTTAAAATATAGATGCCCTCTTAATACCATGCTGTACTTGAAAGCTTCAATTTTGTATTAGGCTTTTTGATGCGGAGGTAATATGACCTTGGTAGGGAGGGCAGAACCTTTTTTTCCTGCAGGGTACACTGTGACATGATATACCACTTCTTTCCTAGGAAATGAGATATGTGAAGAGATCATCGGTTTGTTTGTCATTAGATATGGTAGCGCTATATTGGATAACGAGTCTTCTCTTAACTAAGGTCCTGACCTGTAACCACCCCCGCCCCCCAACACTACCTGTACTTTCCCGTTGGAGCGTAATTGTTTGGGGGGTGGCAGCTTCTTCAGGTTCGAGGAAGGTAGGGTTAAGAGAGAAAACAGCCTCTGATCAATACAGCTGCGGCCTCATCATAAATAATTTAACCAATTCTCCGTTTTTAGTTTCTTTGATCTGCTTCTCTCATCATGCCTGGTTGTGTTACTGCCACAAAAGTTTGCTCTTTGTGAGGCTGAAGCACCTCCCCGCAGTATCTCAGTCATCTTCCTGGGGCAAAAGTCAACTTTGTATTATTCCTCCTGCCTCTCATAGCTAAGCATCTCTGTTTTTTTGACCATCCTGAAAGATCTTGAGTGTATTGTTGCTTTGAGATGTGAAAGCTGGAGATAAAGGAAGGTACTTGGTGCTGGTACTAAGATAAATGGGCTGGCTCTAACAGTCATCTTCCCGTTGTTCCTCATTCATTTTAGAAGGTTGTTTGTTTCGTGAGTGTTGAGGGAGGGAAAACATGGAGAAGAAGGAGGAGGGATAATTTACAGGATCTCAGATTCAGATCCAGTATTGTTTTTGGTGGCAGTAAGTGAGCAGATGGGCTATATTAAGAGGTAGTAATTAGAGTAAGATTGGCTGCCGTCTGATTATCAAACAAGGAGCTGATTGGCTCCGGCAAAAATGATAAAGTGTGCCTATTGTTCTATTTTACCACAAGACATATTTTCAAAATCTCCTTCTTGTTGTGCCAGGGTTTCTCAACAAAGAGCACAGCTCACATCTCCATTAATTTGAACTTTGGAATGTTACCAACATCAGTATACGCTTCTGATTTATTGATTAATCTAAGTATTTGCTAGGGCTCAAGCACTGTGCTATTATAGAGAGCAATATCTGGGAAGAAATTGGCAGAGTAGAAAAAACTGCTAAGAAAGGGGTTCTTTAAGCATCAGACTATAAAAATAACATTGACTTTGAGGAGCAGAAAGGATAAGCTTTGGCCAAGAGAGCGGCACATTTTCACCTACAAACTGGCCAGCCAAGGCAAAGAGAGGAGCTGTGGCGTATGCTTAAAATAAAAAAATCACCTTTTTCTGGATAAGATCAAGGACACAACAGGCAAAGCATGTTGAGAACAGCATTTATTAACCTATTTGCTGCTTTTTTGTAACTGCCATATTGCTCCCTTTGCACAGAACACTTCCCTTCAGAGTCTTGCTGTTCTCGCTGTCTCCCTTCTCCTTGTTGACTCTGTTTTACTTCATTTTTTTTCTTATTTGAACCCATAATTGAAATGGAGGGTTCCGTGTCTTTTGTAATGTGAAGTAAATACACTCTGTTTTACAGATTTAAGTGGCTTTTGTGGCCCCTTTCCCTAATGCCTGCACATTTAGACAGATCTCCAACCAGTGGACAGAAAACAAAGTTCCTAGCTGCTCGGAGCTTCCTCCCACAGCCACCGTTGGCTGTGTACTCTGGCAAAGGAAAGGCGAAGAGTTCAATAGTTTAAATAGCTTGTCTAGTGTCAGAAGGTAATCAGAATTAGTACCAAACTGAAAATGAACTACAACACCCCAGCCATAGCCTTAGGCTCTGACTCGAATTCCTCTCTCTTCATTTATTGTGACATGCACAATTTTCAATTTTATCAGGGGAGACATCATTATAATATTTTCAATTGTAGAGGATTTTTCTACCACCACTTTCTTCCTAACATATTTTTGGAACATAGTAACAGTATTTATAAATATTTCCTTATAGAAGCGATATGGCTACATTAATATAAATGAGAATATTTTCTGCAATATATCTATTTCAGATTTACATCAGCTTGATGGGGGAGAGCACTGTATTTCACAAAGGGATTTCAGAGTATATTGTTCACTCTTAAAAAGGAAAATTGTTAATATTTATCCTTACACAGAAAGATTCACAATATATGTTTTGCTGTGTGTAATGTGTACTTAGGTGAAATATTTGTAACTCATCATTCCAAAAGGAGTTTTAAATTTCTTTTCAGTGTACTAAATTCAGTTTAGCTGTATTAAAGAAATACTTTCTATTTAAGCATAAAAGTATTCATTGAATAACAAACTTGTTACACATTACCCTATTATTTTAACAATGAGACAAAAATGACTATCACATATAAAGCATCCAACACCTATTAAGCCCATAAGTATTTATTCAATGAATGAACGAATGAATGAATACATCTACTTTACAACTGGAGAAACTGAGGTCAAAAGAAAGGTTTTAGCCATAATCAAGTGTAGGATAACTCAGTTAAGAAATTCTCTAAAACTTTAATTTAAATATTCTTTTCATTTTTTTCCTTAAAAGACAACTGAAAGCTTTAATATTGGACATTTACTCTTTGAAAAGGAAATTTGAGAGTAATGTCTTGCAGGAAAAAGACCTTCAGCTTAAAGTTTCAGAATAAAAATAAGGAAGAAAATTATCTCATCTAAACACCACTTCTGTCTTTCTTTTACTCTTATTTGTAAGAATCTAAAATAACCATTTAAATACTATGACATTAGAGAATCTCATCAATTCTAACACCAAATTGTGGATAAGGGAAAACTGAAAATCTTGGCAAAGTTCTGACTTTTTTTATTGTGTACGCCATCTTGTTTGTATTTTCCAAATGACTACAGCAAGTGGGAAATAAAAACAGTAATACAGTCTTATCTTAACCTGCTAGCCAACACCACAGTTGTAGTCTGAGAAACTGTATTTTATGGTGCATGGGTCCAAAATTTATTTTCTCCTCCTTCTTTATTACAGAACCTTGAGAAATGTGCCCAAAAAACAAAAAAATAAAACACATTTCCCAGGCTTCTTTATAGCAGAGGTGGCTAATGGGATGTGAACGGAAGTCATTAGGTGGGGCTTCTGGAAAAGCCCTCATGCCCTCTCCTTCCTGCTCTTCTAAGTGAAACACAGTTCTGCTGCCTGGCCTTCCAATTTCCATCTTGGACTACTGAGGAGAACCTGAGGATTGAAGTCATGCCCTAAGATGACTAGAGAAGAAAGAGAGATGAGCCTGAGTCTCTTAGAGTGGTAGGGCTGTCATTCTAGCCTTAGACTAGCTACCTCCCATCTTCCTTTATTCAAGAGAAAATTAAACTCTCACTTGTTTAAACCATATTGTTTGAGTTTTCTGTTACATGCAACCAAACCTAGTCCCAAGTGATACAGCCACATTTGGCTATCTGACCTTTAGCAATTCATTTAACTTCTCTGTATCTCAGTTTACTCATCTGTAAAAATAGGCACTTTAAAATAGTACTGGCCCAGACAGTTGTTATAAGAATTAAATGAATTAATACATGTAACGAGCTTAGAATTGTAACCAGCACAGACTGAGAGCTCAATGAATCCTCTCCGTTGTTATCATACACTTGCACCATCTATAATACAATTCCTGGAGTGGAAATGTGAAAGGAAAGGGTATATGAAGAGAAGAAATCACTGCATTTGTTTCTTGTCACATTCTTCAGAGACAGAGACCTGGGCAAAGAGCTTAACGGAACACTGATAATACTTCTCAATTAAAAGCACTTTATAGATTACCAAGCACTATCAGAGAACTGAGGCCCTCTAAAGCTCACCAGATCTCTGAGATGAGGGTGAATGTTGAAGCTTGTTTGTGTTGGCAAGTCATTAGCTGGCTGGCTCAGTGGCCGGAGTCCAAATGCACTGTTCTGAAGAAGGCCAGTTGGCTTGGCTCCATTTCATGACCCTAGACAGTGCAGCATACTCAGCCCTGGTTAACGCCCTCTGAACATGATTCCAAGTTTAAATCGTGTGGGAGAAGACACGAGGAAGTACAACTCAGCATGCTCTTGAGAAACTCTAACTAAGCGTCTGCCGCCTCCACCTGCCAGCAGGTGCATGTGGGTTGTAACTAAGGCATTTTTTTAAAGAGTGTTTTCCTGAATCTTTTCCACAAACCTGACATTTTTTTTCAGCTAGTTTATTTAGAAGTCTTCTGAGACTTAGAGTTTTAACTTTAGGATGCTTCCCAGATTAGCTCCACTCCAATCTTAATATAATAATAATGAGAATAGTTAATATGTATTGTGCACTCACTATGGGTCAGGCACTTACCATAGGCACTTACATCATCCCACCTGATCCCCAGAAAACTACAAGGCAAGGACTACTATATCCACCCTTCAGACATGGTCACCCCGAGGCACAAACAGTGGAGTGACTTGCCCAAAGTCCCTGGGGCCAGGCAGTGGCAAAGCCAGGAGACAGCCCACGCTCTTAGCCACCACCCAGTATCTGTCTTGTATTCATATACCCGCCACTTTCTGCCTTTACTCTTCAAGCTCAGCCCCTCCGGAGAGCACGGGTGTTTCTTTGACCAGATGCCTTTGATTGTGGCCATATTTTTATCACTTATTGTTCCACATTCCAGTCTTTTATTACTCACAAAGGATTGTAAAATCCCTCAGGCAGTGTCTTCTCCCAGAATTTTTCCGTTTTCCACAAGGGAGGCTTTTTGCCTTTGGCTGTTCCTTCATCTCGTTCGCTGTCAAAAGCCCAGGAGAGCCTCTGGTCTGTGGCTCTAAGGCCACTCCTCCAGGGAAGTTTTTTCTAAGGAGTCCATTGCTAGCAATATCCATTTGGGTAAGAATGACTTCCTGTAATACACGCTAGAACAAAGCTTCATTTCCTTGATCCGCCAGGCAGTATCAATGTAATAACAGCTTTGAGGCATGGAGGGAAGAGAGTAGGGGGGAGGAATTGACACAGGATTTTTAAAAAGTGGGAAGGTATAAAAATGCACTTTACTTCTATAATCTTCCTCCCAAAACCCCATAATCTCAGTCAAATAATGAGAAAAACATTAGACAAATCCAACTGAGGGACATTCTACAAAATACCTGATCAGTACTCCTCAAAACTGTCAAATTCATCTAGAACAAGGAGAGTCTCAGAAACCGTCACAGCCAAGAGGAGATATGATAACTAAATCTAAGGTTGGAGATGTGGGGGGAAGGAGGAGGGGAGAGGAAAAGGAGGAGACAAAAAACAATGTAATGGGGGATCCCGGAACAGAAAAAGGACAACAGGTAAAACTAAGGAAATCGGAATAGAGTTAATAATAATGCATTAATACTGGCTAATTAGTTGTAGCAAATGTACCATATGAATGTAACATGTTAATAGGAGAAACTGGGTGCAGAGTATCTGGGAACTCTCTTGTACTATCTCTGCAATTTTTCCATAAATCTAAAACTTCTAAAATAAAAAGTTCATTAAAACAAACAAGTGTGGGCAACATAGTAAAGTTCTGTGGTATCTGAAATTCTGCTGGGCTGGCCGACATGCTGTCTCCTCATTTATAGAAACCCTGAACCAAACAGCCCCTCCTCTCCTCTGAACAGTTTGGGGCACTTTCTAGACGGGGACACATCAGTTTTTATTGCTTCTCCTGATGCAGGTGGAGCATTTTATGATTCCTGTGTTACAGGGTAATGAGATGTGACACAGGGAATGGTTTGCAAAGGTCACCAGAATGGGGACATAGCTGGGTGGGGAGCCCTGTCTGTTTACCTTTCCTAGTACCATTGCAGGCTGGGCAGGAAAACTGGCTTAGATGAATTCAACTCTATTCAATTCAACCAATATTAACTAGCACCTACTATGTATTGTAAGCACTGGGAATCGGCAACTGAGTGACATTCAGTTCCCTGCTCAAGGGCCATGTGGTGCAGCTGGGGAGAGACAAAGATATCAGTAGGTAATTTCAACACAACAAGCTAAGTGCCTGGCAGACGTGTGAAGGGCGTAGAGGGAGCTTGGAGGAAAGATGCCTCCAGGCCAGAGGTGGTTATTCAGCCCTAGGAAAAAGTCTCAGCCTGAAGTGCAGGTGAATCCTGGCTGGGGAAAAATATGTTTCTTGGTTCTGCTGCACCTGATTTCTCACAGGCCTGGCGGCTCTTCTGAAGGGTTCACTTGGTGGCAGTAGTGGGACCGCACTAAAGCCCATTTTCTGGCAGGGCATGAACCCTACATTCAGTGGCCTAGTTCTGGTGAGAACATGAAAGGGCTTTGCTATACACAAGTAGAAAAATCACTGTCCAAGTAACTTGGCTTACTCCTGTGTCTCTGAGGTATGAACTGAGGTATGAATGGAGAAGGGAGATTTGAGCAGGATTTTCTGGACTGTAAAATATGTCGGCACTCCTGAGAGTGTGACAGCCCTGATTTTCTGCTTATGCTTTAAGTGACTGATCAGCTCGTCGGGACAATGGAGATTAATGCTGTTTTCTTATAGCCTTTACTAGTAAGGCAAGGGCATTTCTTCTTTAGGCCGTAAACCAGATCTAGGAGACCCTCCCTGGGCCCCTTCCTCCCTGTGAGAGATTTTAGGAGCCGTGTTAACTGTTTAGGCCACGAGGCCTTGGTTCCAGGCACTGTACAAGGCCTACTTTACAAACCTGAGAGATTTTTTCTTTTTAATTGTGAGTCTCTGCATTAGAGAAGCAGTTTTCTAAACTGGGGGTTCCAAATCAGTTGTCTGTGCTAGGTTTGATTCTATATATTCTGAAATTATTTGCTCCCTGTCCACGTTTTCGGAGGGATGGTGAGCAGCCAAGTGTCGAGTCCTCTTCTCTCTCTGCTTGGAGTCTTTGCTGTCACCACCACCTCCCTTTCTCGTGTCCTAGAAGTTTCTCCTCTCAAAGACAGAGGCCACGTCATATCCTGAGAGAGCCAACATCCTTCCCTTCATACCCACTTTCCTAAACTCAGAAGGGGAAAGAAACTGTCTGCTTGGTTTTATTCAGCGCCTGGTGTGGTCTCACAGGCTGCAATTCTTTGGTAAATTACACCAATAATTGCTCAGCTTTCAGGGGGAAATTGGCCCTTTATAACATCTTCCTTTTATGGATCTCCTTAACATGATGGAACGGCCCTAGCACCCAGATGAGGATTTAAAAAGTGGTGTGTGGAGAAGGCCAGCTGAGAATGTGTCTACTCAGGAAGAAAAACAATACAATATGAGAACACGAATTTTGGGGGCCGGCCCGGTGGCATAGTGATTGAGTTCACGCATGCTGCTTTGGCTGCCTGGGATTCGCAGGTTCAGATCCCAGGTGCAGACATGGCACCACTTGTCAAGCCACGCTGTGGCAGCATCCCACATAAAACAGAGGAAGATTGAGATGTTAGCTCAGGGCCAATCTTCCTCACACACAAAAAAAATAAAGAAAGAGTATGATTTTTAAAGTGGATACAGACCAGCTGAAATAAAGATTTCTTACTATCTTTAAAGAAAAACAGTGAATGATCAATATTTAGGCTTATATTTTTCAAAAATAAGCACTGAACAGTGATTTAGTAGACAGTGGTCATATCCGAAGACGTTTTCTTCTATAACTTATTTTGATATTATTGAATTTCTCTTTGGAATAACTTTATTACACTTAAGATATATTAAATCTTGAAAAGGCAGACTATAATTTTACATCTGGCCTGAGGGATAAAATGGGGTTTACATGGTATCCTGAATTTTATGAAACTGGCTACAAATCAGAGGAACACAAACAGAATTATTTTGAAATGATTTATAAATATTATATACACTATTGTTTTTAGAGTAAATAGTTTTCTGGAAGAAAGGGCTAGCAAGATTCCCTAACTGATTTATCCAATAAGCATGAATTTCACACCGACCATGTGTTGTGTTACCTCCTAGAAATTCAAAGATGACTAAACCAAAGCCACTGAGACCAAGAGCTCACAGTCTGCTTGAGAAAATAGACAGTAAACCGATAATTATTGTCCAATGTGCTAAGTACTATAACAGAGGCACATAATCAGAACTTGGGAGCAACAGGGTGGAAATGAGACTTTGTAAAGGGCTGGTGTCTTGCGCAGCCTAAGTCAGCTGGGGCAGGTGAAACTTGACTTTTACGTTGACAGTTGAAGGATAAGTAAGAGTTCAGACAGGCAGGTAAAGGGCATTCTGGGTCGAGAACCAGCCTGTGCAAAGGAAAGAATAGCGGGAGCAGAGTGCGTTCAGGTATTATAGATACTTCACTGTGAGTGGGTTGGGGAGAGAAGAATGACCAAAGATGAGGCTGGAAAGGGGTGTAGGGCTTAGGTCTCCAAGGTCCTTATTCAGGATGCTAAGGAGGTAGATATCACCCTGTAAGCCAACACTTCTCAAACTTTAGCGTAATGAGACTCACTTGGGGAGCTTGTTAAACTGTAGATACTGATTTGATGGGTCCAAGTGTCAGCTGTTTCTAAGAAGCTCCAGGTGATGCTGCTGCTGCACTAAAGTGATCTGCAAGCCTCACTTAGGTAGCAAATAATTACGGATTCCAGTACTGGGAATGGATTACCTGTGTGCTCAGATATGATACCTTCAGCCCTTTGAGAGGAAGGGTGTGGGCTGAGACCTGGGCCAAAAGAGCCTTCAGGATGGTGGATTCTGCCCAGAAGCTGCCTCTTGTGTTTCCTGCAGGTGCCCTAAAAACAATATTTTCTATGCGTTCTATGATGTGAAGAAGGTGGGGATGCAACGCCAGTTCCAACAAGCAGGTCTGCGCTGTAAGAACCACAATCTGGCTTTCTACTAAGAAACCACAGTGTTGCAACAAATAGGCCCAGTTACCCAAAGCACCTGATAGTGGTTTGTCAGAATGGCCCAGAGGCTTCTCTGCTCAGGCATTAAGCATTTGGAGACGGAAATCTCGGCTCCAGTTTCCCTCTGCAGTGGGACTTAGTTCATCTCAGCCTGAGTTGGTTTCTGCAGCAGCCCAACTCTGTCAAGCTCAAAGTTAAGAAATTCTGTTATGCAGTGGCAACAGAGGAGTGGAGGAATTAAAAAATAAGAATCTTGTTCTATGACCTTCCAGTTATTATTGTTTAATTATTATTTTTATGAGTTTATAAGTTATTTTAAGTCATTTCTTTGTCCTTTCTCAAAATGTAACAAAAATTGTCAGCCATTTTTCCTAATTGCCTGTAAATGACAGGCTATGTCAAGTGAATGAAAATTTGAATTTCTGTTGAGTCAACTGGTCCTTGAGTCACCATTGTAGGTAAGTGTCTGAGTATAAACATATTTACACATATGTGGTTGTATCTCCAGGTCCATTTCTAGAAAAGAAACTGGTCACACTTGTTGCCTCTGCAGAGGACTGGGAAATGGGGGGTCAGGTGTGGGAGGGAGACCTTGTCAACAACATCTCTTTTGTCCTGTTTAAATTTTTCTGATATGATTGCTTACCTTTTTTTAAAAAAGAAAAATTAGAAAAGACAGAGACTGCTGGTTTGGGGAGTAACAATCGCTTTCCTCCTGGGACGTATAGTCTTGAAATAGTTATATCTTTTGTTTAAGGGGAAAAGATGAAAGTCAGTAGGTCTCCTGTGATTAAACCGAGGTTGCTAAATTACCTATTAGTCTGTTAGTAAGGAAATAAATCTTTGAAATAAAAAATTTCCTGTAAGTCAGAATTCTTTTCAATTGTTTCCTCAGTTGACAATTTCTGCCCTCTTTTCAGACAACAGTGAAATATAATTGAAAAGAGATACAACATCATAAAACAACAAGGAACTGGAGAGAAAGATATTTGTTTTTAGAACAGGCAGGCATCTTCATCGATGCCACTCCAACCACCTTCTCTCTTCCCTCAACTATACTATCACAGAACTCTGGGGAAAAGTACATTCCAGATACATGCTACATTGACTGTTAACATTTAATGGATAACTTCCATTATGTTATTATATATTTATAAGCAGAGAAGTGTTATTGTGTCTTCTACCAATACTATGAGTATATTAAAGATTCAACAGTTATAACCCAGTTTGCAATCTCCTATGACTTACATAAAATCTCATTTTAATAAATTGGAGTGAGCTCTCTGAACTCATTTAGACACTAAAGTAATGGTACATGCCTGTGGTAGAAATGATGGCTGAAATAATTTGGTTTGCAGCTCTGTTGTTCTGTAATCTCTTTCCAGTAGGTCGCACAATGTTTGAAAAAATTTAAAAGCAGTGCTTCCGGAAATTCATTTGTCTACATACATATTAATAGGCCTTCCATTTAGAAATTCTTCCCACATTCTTAGGTTTCATTTCTGAGGGATGTAGAGATAAAACACAAATGTTTTCAATACAAAAACATTGAGCCAACCCCTACTTCTCAAATGTTTTCAATGAAAACATCTTCCTTCTTCAGTGTTGGACATCGCCTAGTCAAGCTCAGCCTGAAGTAGAAAATAAAGACCTGCTGGATTTCTTATTCTTTTTTTCAAATCTTCAGAATTCCTACTACTGATGAACCTTCCAGGAAAAAAATGCTTCTGCTGGAAACTTACCCGCCTCCTAAAGACGCTGCTCACCACTACTACTGAAGAGACACACTTGTCAGCCCACAGTTACCTGAAGATCATGCACTCTCCAGGTTAGAAGGGACTTTTGAGTACTTAATATAGCGATTCCTAAACCTGGCTTCTCATCAGAATTACCCATGGAGGTTAAAACAAACAAGCAAGAAGATTCCTCTCTATCATGGCCTTCTGAATAAAAAGCCTCAGAGGTAAGCTCCACTACAGACTTTAAAAGCGAAGCTCTGAATTCATCAATCTAAATTCTGAATGTATCTCTAAAATATGAGAAAAATGTTTTATATAACACAAACCATTATCTCAACTAACAAAATTAAAAATAATTTTTTTTTTTTTAAGGATTGGCACCTGGGCTAACAACTGTTGCCAATCTTTTTTTTTTCCTTTTCTGCTTTATCTCCCCAACCCCTCCCTGTACACAGTTGTATATCTTAGTTGCAGGTCCTGCTAGTTGTGGGATGTGGGATGCCACCTCAACGTGGCCTGACGAGCGGTGCCATGTCCGCACCCAGGATCTGAACCCTGGGCCGCCACAGCGGAGGGCACGAACTTAACCACTCGACCACAGAGCCGGCCCCTAAAAATAATTCTTTAACGTCATTTAATATGTAGTTCATAATAGTTTTTCCTGATTCCTCTCAAAAATATCTTTTAAAAGTTAGTTTGTTCAGGGGGCCGGCCCCGTGGCTGAGTGGTTGGGTTCCCGTGCTCCGCTTCAGCGGCCCAGGGTTTCGCTGGTTTGAATCCTGGCGCCGACATGGCACCGCTCATCGGGCCATGCTGAGGCAGCATCCCACATGCCACGGCTGGACTGACCCACAACTAGAAGTGCACAACTATGTACCGGGGGGCTTTGGGAGAAAAAAGAAAAATAAAATCTTTAAAAAAAAAAAAAGTTCAAATTAGGACCCAAACAGAGTCCATATGTTGTTATGTCTCTTACATTTCTTTTAATCTAGAACAGTCTACTTTATCCTTCCTCCTACATTTTTTTATCCCTTCCACTTGAAGAAACCAGATTTGTCTTTAGGAAGTTCTACCGTCTGATATGGCTGACTGTTTCCTCGTGGTGCCATTTAGTTATTCCCCTTTCACTTGTTAGATCTAGAAGTTAGACTACGAGATTGAGGAATTCAGTCTCAACTTTGTTTGGCCAGGGTACTATACATAGTACTGTGTATGTCACACAGCGTTGTATCAGGAGGCTCTTAATGTCTGATGTCCCACTCGTGGAGACGCCCAGATGATCAGTGGATGCAGGTGGTGGCAGCCTGAGCCTGCCATTTTTAAGTTCTCCATCAACTTTTCTCACAGTGGTTTCAGCATCCACTGATGATGATTGTTGCCTAGAATCTATTCATATTTGCAAAATAGTTCTTTAGTACTGCCATCATTCCTTCTACATTTATGAACTGAGAATTTTTCTGAAAAAGAGAACTTTCCCTCATCAACCACGATGATTTGTTCACTCTGAAAATGCAGTTTCTTGAAAACAGGCAATATAAATGCTGCTTTTTTAGAGAAATTGGTTAATACTCTACAATAATTGTGTTTGTTTTCCTGTTTGTTGTCCAAACTGAATGCCATCCGAATGCGGGTCTAGCTAGGTACTGCCAGCCTGCAGTCCTCAGGCTCCATGCCTGCTTGCCAGGTGAGACCCACTTCTCCGGCAGCAGGGAACCTACTGGGCTACCCATTCCAGCCTCAGGCAGCTCTGATGTTGCAAAGGTCTTTATGTTTCTCACATAGTGATTTGTTTATTCATTCCATTATTCAACAACTATTATCTGTGGCACATGCTAAAGTTTTGAGCAGCGCAGTTTCTGGTGGAGCTGGGGTGACTAAGGAGGGCTTACCTTAAGACTAACCTGTAATCTTCACCTGCTCTCTCTAAAACCAGCTCAAATAAATGCACAATAAATACAAAGAGTACAGTGATCCGCAAACCATCTTCAAGGCAAGTCCTCTGGGCCTCACCTTCTTAGTGATGGCCAGCCTCTAAGCCCCTTCTAAACAGAAATTCTGGAGTTGCCGCTGGATCTAAACCTTCTCTCATAGAACAGCTCTTTATATATTTGGATATGATAAATATGGCCCATTTCTCCTTGCCCCCCTGGAAAGCCACATCTTCCTACTTCTGACCTTTTTAATGTGTGGCACCTTGAACCGATTGTGTCCTGACGGTACATAGCACAGTGGTGTCATCACCTCCTTCATTTTAGCTACCCTACTTCTATTAAAGTTGTGTGGCAGGGAAACTAACTTTGAAAAATTTTGATGTGTTATTTTGCCTTTACATTTCCTATTCCATAGAGGCACTCGTTTACCTGAGAACTTTAGCATATTACAGCAAGGAGAAAGGGAGGAAATACACAGCAGCAAAATAAGGATCATAAAGCCAGCCTTTGTCACCTGAGAAAGGAGTTTCTCAATTTCTTAAACGTCAATAAACGTGTCAAGGCAGCAGTAGAGAGAACTCAGGAGATGAAGAAAGTCCCATCCCTGCCACAAACGAAGCAGGGAAATCGTATGACTCCCAGTCCTGGGAGAGAGGAAAGGATGAAGGAGATGGCAGAAGAGAGGAGGTGTGTGGAATGCCAAGTAGCAAGGTCCAGACAGGCACGAAGAAAACTAAGAACATAGAGGCTGGTGGCCCGCCGGTACTGCCCTTAGATTCCGGCAAGTGGGGCCTTGTACGTTAGAGGACCCCATTCCAGTGTTCCCTGTAAGATGAGGAATTGGCGGGGCCCCTTTCTGGAGCATGCCCCAGGTACCTGAGATCCTGGAATTCCCACCTGAGCCCACTTCCAGGGCCTGCACGGGCTTCTTCCCTGGGTCCTTTTTGGACTGTGCTGCCAAGGTGTGTACCCCTAGGTCCAAGGTGTGATGATGGAGCAGCTGTTTGGGAGAAGTTGGAGGTGATATGGAGCTTGTCACAAGAACAAGGGAGCTCCTTAGGTATGGGAGGGTGCCTAGGGTGGGAAAAAGGGCTGGCCATGGGCTGGGAACCCTGAGGCCAAGATTTCTTGATTTGAACCTGGTCTTCCAGCTTCAGGTTCCTTTGAGGCACTTGAAAGGGTGATATTGATGGGGAGGCTGGATGTGTGTTGTGAACAAAGATCTTCTGATTCTGACTGTGTGGAATAAAGAGGAAACGAGCTCAGAAGGAGGCGGTGCAGATGGGCAAATAGAGGAGATAAAGTTGGGATGAAAGAACCACCTGCTATACTACCTCCAAGAAGAGAAAGTAGGTTTTTTGTGTGGGTATCCCCAAGGATTGCAGGGAGCCAGGGCTGGCAAGATAGTAAGCCAGGGAGCAATCTTTCCTTTTGTCCACTCTGCTCCAGCCCAGCAGCAGCCACTGCCAAATCATGGTGTGGGGTGGAAAATGAAATTAATTATGGATTTGTGCTATTCATAACTATTTGGCATGACCTGCTATTTTTAAAAATCTGTCATTGTATATTTGTCAGCCTAGGAAGATGGAACATCATAATTTTCTAGTTTGATTTGTAACTCTTAAATATTTAGACATGTGGTATGTGAGGTTGCCCTCTGACCTGCTTCTCCAGGCATAGCCTAGAAGAAGCTGCAGTCCTAGGAGAAACAGTTTGAACGTATATCTATATCCAAGCTGGTTTGGTAGCATTGCAGTGAGAGGAGAGGTAGCTAGACGTAGGAAATGGAGACAGTGCTTCAGGCATAAAGATCTAGGAGTTTCTGTATATGCCAAAGAGGTGTGTTTATGGAGGGGGATGGAAGGTATAGCTATGGAGTCACTAAGATGAGGTAGATTGGAGGAGGCCTGGAATTAGAGCAAAAGGCCATTGTGCTGGGACTGTGCAATAGCAGAAAATGGCAGCAACCCACCTCTAAAGGCCACATTAGGCCATTGGCAGACACTTCAGGAGGTACCAATCCAGGCACCAGACCAGAGCAGCAACCTGCAGCAGAGGCCTCCACCAACCACCAGGAGTCATATACACCCAGACAGCAAGGAGCAGGAGAAAAAAACACGGATATCAGAAGAGGCCGAGTTTGCTAGCTGACAAATTTAAATGGCCCCATTCCCTAGCCTCCCCTAACCCTTCACAGCCAAAGATATGGGCAAATGAAAACTGGGTCCATTTGAGAAAATAAATTATATTTTCCTTGCACATCTGAGTATTCACTACATTTCAACCCTACTACCACAGACTAAGATCATATTAGCTCTTTCAGGGTGGGAGTAAAGATCACATTGTTGAATCATACTGCGCTTACTGTTAACTAAAACCCCTTTTTTAGGGGGCTGCCCCTATGGCCGAGTGGTTAAGTTCACATGCTCCACATCGGTGGCCCAGGGTTTCTCTCGCTGGTTCGGATCCTAAATGCAGACCTAGCACCGCTCATGAGGCCACGCTGAGGTGGCGTCCCACATGCCACAGAGGGACCTGCAAATAGAATATACAACTATGTACTGGGGGGCTTTGGCGAGAAGAAGGGGAAGAAAAAAAAAAGATTGGCAACAGACATTAGCTCAAGTGCCAATCTTTGAAAAGAATCCTTTTAAAATTTAAATTTACAAATAATTATGAGGTTTTCACTTGCATCTCCTGCCCAAGCTGCTTTTTCTAAAGCAGTAATTGCTTCTCAAATTTGAGTGTGCATCAGAGCCACTTGGGGGGCTTATTAAAACACACATAGCTGGTCCCAGGCCCAGAGTTTCTGAGACAGTAGGTGTGAGGTGGAGCCAGAGAATTTGCATTTCTGAGTTCTCAGGTGATACCAATACTCCTGTCTGCAGACCACACTTTGAAAAGTATCGTTTTAAGTCCTCTGTTAAGCAAAGGCATTATTCTGATTTCACTCGCACAGACATAGAATGATTACATTCATTTACACAGCACATATAAAGAGTGACCGCCCCTACAAACCTGGACTTGTTTTCTACACATATTGTTTATCAACAAGGGAATACCACTTTTTTCCCCATGCAGAATGGAAAAGTCTTAAGATTGGTAACACCCAGTGTTGCAGAGAATATGAAGAAACAAGTGCTCTAATACCGTTGGTGAGTTTATGAATGGCTACACTGTTTTGGATGGCAATTTAAGTTACTACCAGTATTTTTAAAAGCATACATCCAGAAATTTCCTTCTAGGAACTCCATGGAAAAATATATATGATATTCACAGCAACATTTGTGAGCTGGAAATGAGAAATATTAAAATATGTATCAAGAGACATAAAAGTAAAAGGTATTGCCTGAACAATTATTCTTATATGCATATTTCTACAATTTAACCACTGTATGTTTTCTACAGTATGTTCTGTAGCAGAAAAAAAGATATTCTACAGCAGAATATCATTTGTGGACATTCTAGTGGGCTACTCAAATGCTGAAATCCAAATGGAAAGACGAAAATCTGTTAACATTCTAGCAAGCTACTTATGTACACTTCATGAAATTGATTATTTTAATGATTATTTTCCTTCACTCCTTAGAGATTTCATAAAGCTTTACCAAACTCCCCAAGACTTGCTCATCTAGGAGCAAATGAGAGGGAAATTGGCTTTGAGCCTAAGCTCATGGTTTCCCCAATGAATTTCACATACCTTTCATATTCTCAAATACACATTTTAAAAACTTTTAATTTTGAAAAATTTAGACTCACAAGGAGTTGCAAACAAACTATGGAGAAGCCCTGGGTACGTGTCACCCAGCTGCTCCAATGACATCTTACATAACTAATGCATTATCAATCAATTCGGGAAATCCCATATACACTTTTAATGGCAACACTGATTTAGCTAAAGCTCTAATAAGAGCTTTAATTAAAAGTTATTAGAACTAAACATCTGGAAAAATGTGAAAAGGGCAAGAGGATGAACACCTCAAAGAAATGTTATGGCATGAAAAGAAGATGCCTGTCCTGGAGACAGAAAATGCACACTCTCCTTGTGGTATTGCCACTAATTCCATATATATAAAAATATACACATATTAGATCGTGAGTGAGTTATTTCATCTTTGGGCCTCAGATTTATCATTTGTAAAATGAGAGTGAGGAACTAAGCCACTAAGGTCTTTTCCAATGGCACAATTCTGAGTCACAAGTAGATGGTATTTTATTATCAGAAGAAGATTTTCTGATCACCTTTAAAATATCAGTGTCAAGGGACTGTGTACCAGTACAACCTTCTTAGAAAGCAGTGTAGCAAAAGCAACCAGAATTTAAAATGTGCACTTTTTGCCCCAGCAATTCCACATCTATAAATTTAGTTTAAAGAATCACTAAGTAGACAATGATACATTTTCAAGGATCTTACAGCAACATTTTTGTAATTGTGAAAAATAAGATACTAGTTATGTTCATGCCATACTATGCAATTACTTGTTTCTTTTTGCAATCGTAAAAGGCATCTTTTCAAATATATCTTCTAACAGTTTGCGTTTGTATATATATGAAGTCTTTTATTCTTTTTACTAAACATTTTTATTGAACTATAATTAATATATACAGAAAAGTGCACAAATCATAGGTGTACAGCTTGATAAATATTCATAAAGTAACCAGCACCTAGATCATGAAACAGAACATTACCAGCACCATAGAAGCCATCTTGTACTCTTCTAGTCCTTGTTGAGATAAAGAAGCCAGTTGAAAAATAATGTATATGATTCCACTTACATAAAGTTCAAAAACAGACAATACTAATTAATGGTGATTTGTCATGATAGTGCTTACCTTTGGGGAAGGAGGTAGTGACTGCAAGGGGACGCTGATTTCTGACACCATAGATAAGTTTTGCCTGTTTTGAACTCCATCTAAATTGAATCAGAGTATGCACTCTTTTGCGTCTGGTGAAGGCTACTGATATGTGTATGTTAATTGTATATAATTACTACTTTACTAAGTTCTCTTACAGTTTTTCAACAAATTTCTTTGGGTTTCCAAATATATATAAAATCATATCTGAAATAGCTTTTTATAATTTATTAAAAAATTCTTCTTTCCAACTCATGTCTTTTTGTCAAACTTCCATTGGCTAAAACCCTCAACACAATGTTGAGTAGTACAGGAGACAGTGGGCCTTGTTCCTGACTTTAGTTGGAAAGCCTCATTTGTTCTGACATTAAGATGCTGGCTTTTGAGCAGAGGTACAATGTCAATGAATTACTCATCAATTTCTACTTAGTGAGTAGACAACATGAATGAGTGCTCAATTCTGTCAAATGCCTTTTCTGCAAAGATGGACATAATCGTGATTTTTCTCCCTCTTTGACTATGACTATTAATGAGTTGTCTAATATTGCATTCTCTGTGCATGCCTATAATAAACCCAACTTAGTCATGATTTAGTAGTTTTTGAAAGTGCTGTTGGATTGTTTGCTAATATAGTTAAAATTTTTTCCACTGATATTCGTGAGAATTTTCTCTTTGGTACACAATCTTTGTCAGATTTTGGAAACAATGCTATTATATTCACTTACAAAATGAATTTTGGAAGGCTTTTTTGTTTGGCACTTTGAGGTTCAAGATTCTTTTTCTAGCCTCTGGGATTGTTCAACAACATTAGGATTATTTAATCTTGAAGGTTTGGTAGAAATCCCCTTGACATAATCTGAGCCTGATGCTTTTTTTGTAAGGAGCCCTTTATTTTTTTCTATGGTAATTGGTTTGTTTTGAATTTCTGTCAACTAGGATAAATTTTGGCAATTTGCATTTTTCTAAAAAAAGTTATTTTTCTAATTTATTAAAAAAGTAGTCTTATCATTTTGAAAATTTTGCTGTTTTGTGGTTATTTCTTCCTTGTCATTTAAACTTTCATTTCCTCCCCTTTTTTCTTGACTAGGTTAGTTGGTGGTGTGTCTATCTTTTTCTCCCTCTCCCCACCTTTTTACTAATTCCTTCCTTCTGCTTTCTCTTGGTTTGCTTTTTCCTAGAGTTTTTAAAACTTGGTGATTTAATTTTCAGCTTTTGCCATTTTTATTGATACAGTTCTAAATTCTATAAATCTCCTGTCATAACTGCTTTCTTTTAAGGATCAGGTTTTCCTCAGTCTTGTGGTCATGTGTTTCTGGTGTTTTCACTGTGGGGATGTTGGTCTGCTTATTCTTTTCTTTCTTATAATAACTTTGAATGGGATTTGACTGTAACCCTTCTCAGTTGTTTTGGTGAAATGAGTTTTCCTGTACTTCTGGAGGGAGCGGTGTTCTAGGATGACTTTTCTTAGCTCCACAACCCTAAAGCTCCCTTTTCATTTTCAAAAAGTAATTTAAAAGTTATATATGTCTATATATAATATCTATGCATATTGGCCTTCCTTGCCAACATTTATCTGGAATTTCACTTCTCTTTGTCCTATTGTACCTGTCCTGTCTGATTTGGATCTTAATTCTAGCAGTTTCTTCCCAGTGCTAGGCAGTGAGACATCATTACTTTTAAGATGTATACAGGACAGGGCCCAGACTGTTCTAGCAGAATCATCAGACCTTATTATATTGCTATTACACCTACCTGCAAATGGGAGCCTGTGGAACCCCTTCCACTTTCAGCTTCCGCTCTCAGATTGGCCCACTGCAGTGAGCAATGTGGGCAATGTTACAGTTCTCCTATTCTCAAGACTGTCAGAGTTCAGCTGCCTGCCTCCCACTTCCTCCCATAAAGACGCTGAAACTATGTTGGTCAGTGGTTTGTCCTCACTTATTTGTATTTTGAGGTTCACGGGGACACCACGTCATCTAGTTTTGTAGGATAGGGTCTGTGGCTATCTTAGTTACTCTCATTCTCATGGGGAGATTCAAAACTACACTGCTGCCGTTATCTTCCCCAAGTTTAAACTGTGTGAGATCTCCATTACAGAAAAGAGAATTTAATAACAATAATTTTATGATGGTTATGACAAATTATAATCAGGAATTTACTGTGTTTCAGGTACTATGCTAAGTCCTTTATATGCATTATCTCATTTAATCCTCAACCTCATGAGTTAGGTTTTTTCGCTGTCGTTTTATCAGTGAGGAAGTTAGGATCAAAGGTCACAATGCTGGACTGGCAGATCTGGGATTCAAACCCAAGTCATTTGAATCCACAGCACCTTCTTACTTGAATTGACTCTCAAATGTTATCAGGCCCAACAGTTTTCAAACTATGTACCATGTCAGCAAAACTTCTATTTGAAGTTAAACTAAAGATTTATAAATAACTATTTAAAGATCTAATAAAAACATATACATATTAGAGGTCAATTCTAAAAACACTGTAAATGATAAATAGTTGAATTATGTTGTATGACCTGATTAACCTTGTTTTCATGCATATGCTCAAAACGAAGCTTCTCCTACTATCTTCTAAAAAATACCATACTGGAGGTGGGGGTAGAGCATAGGAAAGAGAGTTGAGGTTTTGAACTTCATATTTTCCTTCTCATTATATCATCACTGCTAAAGAACAAAGTATATATGTGAAATATTGCTTATAATTAACTTTATTAATAAATACTTTTCTTGTAAATAACTATTCAGAAAAAGAAAGTTTCTCCACAGTTCACACTGGCCTGGTATTTTTTGGTCAATATGTTGCTGTGGAATGTGAACATTCACTGGTCCATAGAGTTTCACAAGGCCTCTCACAAGTATATCCATGAGAATCACACTGTAATTTATAATCTTACGTCACTAAATTATACAAGGAGTTAGACAATACTTATTAGTAGTTTTATGAAATACTTTTACCTTGGAATTCTCTTTCATTTACGTTACTATTACTAACTATCTTACCTTCCAACCACTAATGGTGATTCAGGAAAAACAATCTGGGCTTTTTACACAGTTTTAAAGCCATTACATAAATGCTATTTTAACTCCCAGTGTCTAAGAGATGACTTAGTTTGAGATATGGATGTCTTAATTTGCCAAGATTCAAATAGAAGCAACTAGAATAACTCACAGAAGGATAACATCTGTTGTTAAGCTTATTTTTTCCCCACCATCAGAAAATCGATTTTATTTCTAATTAAAAAAAAAAGTTTACTTTGCCAAACTGAGGTTTAAAACTAAGCATGCCAATAATAAATGAATCATTTCTCCAAATATATACTAGGTTTCCCTTGGGAAGGACCATTATTTAAGGGTCTTTTCTCTCCAGTTTAGGAAAGAAATTAAAATAAAAATTTAAATATTCCAATATCTAAACAGTGATACTAGTAATTTAGTTTTTATACTGATGCTTGTAGAACAAATAATTCAACATTTATGATCACCAAGACTTTAACTTAAACCCAGCTCCTTTAGTGAAGATTTCAGTATGAGTCTCACATCTTTGAATGTTATCAAGCAACTGTGATGGATATAATTTATTGATAAATTGATTACTAATAAAGATGAATTTTTATACTAACTCCTTTACAATTAGCTAGTTCACAGAATGAAGAAAAAAACCCAAAAAGAAAAGCAAAACTCCACTCCTTAACCCCTAAATGGTACATTTCCCTCCCACTTACCTGAAAATATAAAAATATACATGACCATGGATGGAGCTACACCATTAAATTTACTTGAGTGTTCTTTTTTTTACTTATTTAATTTGAAAAAATTAGAAAATTATCAGTTTGAAATTATAGCTGCTAACAAACTGGGGGCAACAAACTAAAAAAAATCCAAATGGCTAAAAATAACTCAGTTATAAAAGTACAAGTATAATTTACAATATCACATATCTCAAATAAACAAACCACTAAAAGTCTTTCCTTCTAGATAAGACTGTCTTCTCCCCAGAAAGAAAAAAAAGCAACTAGTGATTTGAGATTAAAATCAAACATAATTGCTCTTCACCAGCAACATCTAAATAAATGACCGGCACAGCACAAAATTTTCCCATTCACAATCACATACAGTTAAATTCCTTTTCCCTCAGTTACATAATAATCTTCTTAAAACAATTTCCCTTTATAAAATTATTGTATTAGTTAAGCCTATTCATTCTCGCTATGAAGTTAATTTCATTTATATAGGCCACACAAGTTTAATTGGCACACTGAAGAATAAGACAAAATAAGTCCTTCTTTTTAAAAACTATGGGATCATGTTTTCAAAGAATAATCCCAGATACTTAATTCCTTAAAGCAAATTTCTACCATCAGCAATCAAGCTTTTAAAATGATCACTGAGTTTTCACCCAAAGATTATCAATGCTATGTGAACTGTAAACTTATTTGGAAGGTTTTTGTCCCTTTTGTAATGATACAACTTGTCCTGAAGAGTTTTTTAAAAAGATAACCTACATACAGTTAATATGACTCAAAGAACTTCTTAGAAATACAGTATAAACATTTAAGAACCACAACAGAGTCCACTGTGGTTCAAACTTCAACAAAGATTTTCTTGAAACCCAGTACAAAGGTTACTGGCTCAAGACCATATCCCAAAGTGACATCAGCACAAGATTTGATTGTAAGACTCTACCTCTTAAAAAAAGAGCACACTTGGTTATACATGGCTTTTAACCTTGAGCTACAGTTATGCTACAAATCCCCCCACCCTCCCAACCTAAAGACAGTCATGTGGAGATGTGGACATTCTCTGAGCATTGTTTAGAGTCCTTGGTTTTCCAGCTCTGATGGAGATCTCGAAGGCGTTCAGAAGTCCGTGTGCTTACATTCAGGGCAGGATGAACTTTACAAATTCCACTTTCCTCCATTAGTGACAGGCCACAGATCCCAAAGTACGCATGCAAAGCATCTGAAAATGAGGCATTTTTATCATAAGAGGCATACTTATTTGTACATGCTTCAAAATACTTTAGCTACATACCTATCAGCCCATCACTACATTAAAAATAAATTTAGAAAAATACTATAGTTTTTGAAATACTTGCTCTCTCAAAGTCTCAAACATCAATTTTTTAAAAACCAGATGATCAAAATTAGACGATATTTTATTCAAGAAAATATCATTAACAAAGAAAAACAAAAGTTCCTAGCTGCAGCCATGATATTCCCAACACCCTGTGTGATTAAAGGACAAAAAGGAAGATTAGCAGTAATATGTAAGACTTCTTACTCTAGTGAGTTCCCCTTTTGCTTACTACAGAATATGGAAACAAGGGGCTTTAACTCTATACCATAAAAGGAAAGTTTTTTCTTAAACAAATCTCTTAATCTAGGTAGCAATACCACCTACCCCTCTCAAGTTTTACCTCTGACAGTTCTTAAACCATATACATATTGTTAAATGAAAGAAGTTTAAGCAAAATAATCCATTCTGGAATGCTGTACAATATTTAATTTTTCTATTTAGGGTAATGCCAGCCATTCTAAAAATATCTCACCTAAGGATAAAAACAAACTCACATTCTGTTTGGTTATAATAATGTGAGTGTTCACACCATAACAACTCTTCTACACTGGTCTCACTACAGTTTCCCATCTTTCAAGGGGCAGCAACCCTCTTCCATTTAAGTGGCCACTGAACTCACAAGGCTGTTGCCTGCCCAGAGCCTTATATGGGCTTCTGAAGAGCTCAGAGCCCTGCGGTTATGGGAACACTACAAAAAAACAGAGTTTGTAGCAGTCACTTTTTTTTCTATTTTTGAATAGGTCATTATTTATGACCTCAAGAGCTATTAAAGTTCAAAACATGTTACCAAATAAGACTTTGTGAAAAGAACTAAAGAAAAAGTTTTACTTACATGAGTATCATTTACTTTTCAAAACAGGAATGACAAAGAGTTATGCTTACTTAATGTTATTTGTGAAAAAGTTATTTTACTAATGAAGGCCCATGTCAGTCTCCTTTTATGTCTGTTCAGAGAATGCTTAGATTTCTTCTGGGTCATTCTCTGATTTTCAGAACACAAAAAATAAATTTGATTTCCCCGGTACTATTACATTTTCCCTGCAGTTATTCTAAAATTACAAGGGGCACAAAGCAATATTAAATAATATTAAAGAAAGAAATGAGGAAACTTGTCCAGGAAAAAATGCAAAAGAAAGAGAAATAAAGTACATCCAGAATAACATAAAATAGGATTGTACACTTTTCAGATAATGTAAAAATAAAACATTTTTTTCTCAAAAGGATTTTTGTAAAAGCCAATGAATCAGAAGTTAATTGTTTCAAACCTCAAATAGCTTTTGTTTTTTAAAATTCCTTATTTGTAGGTGGTAGTCAAGGACTTCAGATGTTGAAATATATATTTTCTTTGTAATAAAACTTCATTCTTTTCAAAAGTTTCTTCTATAAATGTATATAAAAACCCCTTTGTCAAATCTGCTACTAGATTAACTAGAATCAAGAATAAACTAATTTTAATAATCTTGTTAAAACGATTTCTATAAAGGCCGTGGGAATAGGCGTTTCCACATAAACTCAATTTAGCATACCTACATTTTATACTCTGTAGTACATATGCTCTGAAGACATTGTAAAATATCTGTAAAAAGTATTACATCCAAGTATTCACATAAATGTTAAAGTGAGCAACTGATCTCTAGAAAAAAGCCTCAAGAATTTTCTTTTAAAAAAGCTGCTGTAAATACTCAAAATGTATTTCAAATGCTTTTTAAGAGATTATTTCCCTCTTCCCATTATTTGTTATAATAGTGTATAATTTGTTAAAATAGTACCATGTCTGACTGAAAACAATGGCATCAAGGCACTTTTCTAATATATTTATAGCTGTGTCACAGATAGCAAAAATCTAAAAATATTATTTTGCTTTAGAAATTAAAAGCACTGTACATTTTTTCTAAAGAAACATTTTTCACATGAAAACACAAGTAAGTATGGATGTGAGGAAATACTCTTGCTCATTTCAGGTACAAAAATATGATTTCATGAGCCCCTTAGTTATATTTTGATTCAAGGACATATTCCGACTATAGTAATTCTATGACAGGAGATGAGCTGAAGAGATTCTAGACTAATACTAAAAACCATGATTCTTTTGCACTGCTGTGAAAACAATCATTCCTTGAATCTAGTTTCATATATTTATAGCTAATACTTTGTCAACTTGCTTATAAAAAATGTCAGTATTCTGAATTATTTTTAACAAACTCTTAAATTGATTTTTGGGGAAGCTGTAAATAGATTCATTTTGTTGGAGGTAAAAACATAAGGGGAAGGTGTAGGTAGCATGGAGAACGATGCTAGAGGTGGGAGAGGAGCCATATCTTGGGAGGGCCTTGTGTGCCATGCCAAAGCACTGACTTTGATTGCTGAGAAGGTCTTTGAATAATTGAATAGATTTAATAGAAGAGTTTAGATTAGAGCTTCTCAACCTTTTTTGCATCAGAGGTCACTTTGAGAGTCTGAAAAAAGCTTTGGCCCCTCTCCTCTCATTTAAGCACAAGTGTACACACACACACAAACACACAAAGTGTCAATATGAGGAAGATAGACTAGAGGCAGGAGACTGATGATAAGACTTTTGCACAATCTGAGGCCTGAGCTTGGGCCCAGTGCCACTAACATTCTGGGGCAGGCTAGAGCATGGAGATAACGAGTTCAGCTGGCAGGCGAGGTCTGAGGGGCCTGTAGACGGCATCCATGTAGTTACTGAGCAGGCAGTTTTAAGTATACAGCTTAGACTGAGGTTGTTTCGGTTTAGGAAATAGCAGCATTATCCACGTATTTTGAAGAAATGTCTTTATTAATAAAGATTTTTCATTATTTCTAAAGAATCCATTCAAAAGTACTTATTTTGCTCTTCACCTCTATGCCATTCCTGAATTTGGAAAGCATGGAATATCATTTTGTCTGAATCTCTTTGGTTCCTGAGTTTTAGATAACAAATGGTGAAAGTTTGGATAGCAAAGTATTCAGCTAAAAAGTAACCTGAAACTGCCAAAATTCAGAGAACAAGAATATGGACAGTGAGGAACACTTGTGTTCAGGATTTAAAATTTTTGATTTAATGAATTCTGAAAAGAGTAAGAACTGGTTCCCTTTTGGATTAAGAGTAATTTATTCCAAATAGCTCAGTGATAGCTAATAATCTTAAAGATTTTGGATGGAACAAATGCTTCTTTTATTTTGGAAAGGGCCCATTCAGATCATCTGCCTTATTGCCTCAAATGAAATAAAACAATGCTAAGTGAAATATTTGGGAAAAAAATACAAACTATGCCAATATATCCTGATAATTAAGCCCTTCCTTTATACCCGCAACACCCTAAATATACCCTAAACTTAAACAACTTAGCTTTTTAAAAATATATTACTGAGGGGCTGGCCCCGTGGCCAAGTGGTTGGGTTCGCACGCTCCGCTGCAGGCGGCCCAGTGTTTCATTGGTTCGAATCCTGGGCGCGGACATGACACTGCTCATCAAGCCACGCTGGGGCAGCGTCCCACATGCCACAACTAGAAGGACCCACAACGAAGAATATACAACTATGTACTGGGGGGCTTTGGGGAGAAAAAGGAAAAAAAATATATATATATTACTGGGGCTGGCCTGGTGGTGCAGTGGTTAAGTTCATGTGTTCTGCTTCAGTGGCCCCAGGGTTCACTGGTTTGGATCCCAGGCACGGACCTACACACTGCTTATCAAGCTATGCTGTGGCAGGTGTCCCACAAATAAAATGAAGGAAGATGGGCACAGATGCTAGCTCAAGGCCAATCTTCCTCAGGAAAAAGAGGAGGATTCGTGGCAGATGTTAGCTCAGGGCTAATCTTCTTCAAAAAAATCCCCATATTATTTAATGTAAGTTTACAATTGTGGCTAAATTTTCTATCATATGCCCTTTCTGACAAAGATGCTTGAAGATCTACTCAAGAAATAACAGAAGAAAAGTTGTTCTAGATTCATACAAAAAACAAATTACCTGGATGACTATCTGGCCACTTGGCAAATCCCCCTACAAGGCGATCTTGAGTTGATAAGATGTAATTTCTATTTTTCTCAAAGTTAGTGTATTGGAAAATTTTCAGAAGCTGAAAAAACATGATAAATATAAATTTAATGACATAAACTTTCATATTAACCTTTGGCTCAATTTTCAGATGTGTATCACTTAAATATGCTCTTTTCTATCTAACACTCTCAGAGCAAGCTTCTGTGGACTTGAGCACTTAAAATGATTCAACCACATTACTGTCTTTTTTTTATCATCTTATCAAATCTACTCTCCTTTTCTTGACCCACCACTCACTATTTCCTTCTTCTAAACCACGCCCAAATAACAACCTCTTTGCATTACATTTAGCTAGGTTCAAAACACAACTTCTGCAATCTGTTCAACTTAGTCATTTAAAAAAATGCAATTTTATCTTCTCGTATTTTAAGACTTATGATGCTTTTGAGCTATTAGTTACAAACTGGTGGTAACTAGAACTAAAAATATTTCAAAAGAGAGCAACAAAATTATTACCAAGATGCTAGAGACAGTTTGTTTGAGAATAGTAAAAAATTATAGCTCTGTAACTAGGAAAGATAGAAGGTGAGACAAACGTGGTTTTAGCACAAAAATTAGGTAGCTTAAAGATTTAGGACATGTGTTTGTCTTCACTCTCAAGATCCCACTAAATAGAAAAAACTAAAGGATAAATCAAACTGTGAAGAGAATAGGGCAGGGGGTGAGGAGTAGACAAGAGAGTTAAAGAGATTTCTGTAAGACATAAAGCAGTTGAAAGTATGTAAATGAATCAGAGAGCCAGGGAAGATATTAGTGATTAATAAAAAAGCATTTTCTCAAAAAGAAAAACAAAATCAACATAGTTATGGTACAAATAAGAAACAAACCTATTCATTCATTTTGATTTAATTCACAGGATATAAGGAAAGAGACTCTAGAATCCTGATGCTAGAAACATTTTCCATCAAGTGGCACATGGATCATTAAATAAACAGAAAATTATAATCTTAACACTGTACTTAGTTCAGCAATAAACAATATTTACATGATCATAATAAGTGATTATTTGTTTTCAAACTTTAGAATCAACCTACAGGCAAAGCAAACAACAAATAAAAAACAAAATAAACAAACTAAGTAATTTATAAATAAAACAAAATAAATAATATTTAAATATTTTATTGTTAGTAAATAAAACGAAATAAAATAATTTACAAATTTATAAAACAAAATAAAAAATATTTTATTATTGTTACTAAATAAAATTTGAATGCTACCTAACTTGACATTATAAAAGTGAAGGCAAACTGACAGAACTAGAAGGTGTAAAAGGTTCAGAACTAAAAAAAATATAAAACCTGTAACAATTTGCTAGAAAAAAAGAAGGCTAAATCTTCATTTTTCCTAGCTAGAAATAAAGCTACTGTCCAAAGGTGATAAGTCAAGAAATCAGTATATTATTTAAATTATCCACAAGAATTAAAATTTTAAAAATGTTTAAAAGTTGTCAAAGACTACCAAGGTCATATGAAGAAGACTCAAGACCAAACTGAAGGGGCTCCTTCTGGCTAAAGATGGGACAATTTGAACATTAAAAACAATATAACGAATTAAAACATATAAAATGTTAAAATCTATGAGTTCACAATGATACTTAAAGGAAAAAAAGCCTGTAAAACCCAATTATTTTATTGGAAAACTTTAGGGGATGCTAGCAAACCAACTCACTGTACTGGATGAACATTATTGAAATTAAGAGAAAGAATTAACTGTTTATCTGCCTTTCACTGTACCAACTATACCTCAGGGTAAAGTAAAATTCTTCTTTATAGAAGAATCCTAGTTAATATATTTAGAAGGAATGACAGATTATCACCATTTTGCAACCCCCAGTGACATAATGGATCTATTGAGCAATGATCCTCAATGGCTGCTAAAACCATTCTGTAAAAAGGTTGATAAGGTTTTTAGACACTAGCAACAAACAATCCAAAAGGAAATTAAGACAGCAATTATGTTTACAATAGCATCTAAAAGAATTAAATACCTAGGAATAAATATAACCAAGGAGGTGAAAGACTTGTATGCTGAAAGCTACAAAACATTGCTGAAAGAAATTAAAGGTCTAAAGAAATGGAAAGACATTTCATGCTCACAGATAGGAAGACTTAACAAAATTTCAACAGCCTTTTCCTAAGAAATTGGAAAGCCAATCCTCAAATTCATATGAAAGTACAAGGGGACCCAAATAGCCAAACAATCTTGAAAAAGAACAAAGTTGGAAGACTCATACTTCCTGACTTTGAAACTTACTACAAAGCTACAGTAATTAAAACAATATGGTACTGGCACAGGGACAGACCCATGGACCAATGGAATAGAACTGAGAGCCCAGAGATAAACCCTCACATATATGGTCAGCTGATTTTCAACAAGGGTGCCAAGACCATTTAATGGGGAAAGGACAGTCTTTTCAACAAATGGTACTGGGAAAACTGGATATCCACATGCAAAAAATGAAGTTGGACTCTCAGTTTATAGCATATACAAAATTTACTCAAAATGGATCAGAGACCTAAACTGAAGAGCTAAAACTATAATAATGTTGGAAGAAAACATTGGGGAAAAATCTTCAAGACACTGGACTTGGCAATGATTTCATGGATAGGACAACCAAAAGCAATGGCAACAAAAGAAAAAACAGATAAATTGGACTTCGTCAAAATTAAAAACTTTTGTACATCAAAGGATAATATCAGCAGAGTGAAAAGGCAACCACGAAACTGGAGAAAATATCTGCAAATATTTTTCTTGATAAGGGATTAATATCCAGAATCTATGAAGAATTTATACAACCCAACAAGAAAAAAAAACAAACAACGTGATTAAAAAATGGGCAAAGGACCTGAATAGACATTTCTCCAAAGATATACAGCTGGCCAATAAGCACATCACAAGAAGCTCATATCACTAATCATTAGGGAAATAAAATCAAAACCACAATGAGATACCACTTCACATCCATTAGAATGGCTATCATAAAAAAAAAGAAAAAACAAGTGTTGGTGAGGATGTAGGGAAACTGGAACCCTCATACATTGCTGGTGGGAATGCAAAAGGGTGCAGACACTGTGGAAAACAGTTTGGTGGTTCCTCAAAAGAGTAAACATAGAGCTACCATATGATCCAGCAATTCCACTCGTAGGTAAATATTCAGAAGAAATCAAAGTAGAGACTCGAACAGGTATCTGTACATTAATGTTCAGAGCCACCTTATCTACAATAACCAAAAGGTGGAAACAACTCAAGTGTCCATCAACAGATGAAAGGCTAAACAAAATGTGGTATACATACAATAGAATATACAGAGCTATATTATGTATACATACAATAGAATATTACTCAGCCACAAAAAGGAATGAAATTTTGATAAATGCTACAATCATGGATGGAACTTTAGAATATTATGCTAAGTGAAAGAAGCCAGAAAAGGGCACATATTATAGAATTCCACTTATATGAGCTACATAGAATAGGCAAATTCACAGAGAAAATAGAATAGAGGTTACCAGTGGCTGGAGGGAGGGGAGAAAGGGGAGTTAGTGTTTAATGAGTACACATTTTCTGTTGAAGACGATAAAGTGTTTTCGGTATAGAGTGGTAATGGTTACACATCATTGTGATTGTAATCAATATCACTGAATCATACATTTACAAATAGTTAAGCTGACAAATATTACATTATGTATATTTTACCACCGTAAAAAAAGTAAAAAGAAAAAAAGCTGATGGGTAACTTTATAATGGATAAATTAAGTTTGACAACTCTGGAGCCCTTTGATCAAAAAGAGAGACAACCACCGATTATGTGCCCTTGATGTGATGCAGCAGTAACAGATATTATCACTAACTGGATATTTAATGATAATAAGGAATTATCACTGATTTTTTTAGAAGTGATAATGATACTGTAGTTCTGGTTTTTTAAAAAGTTACTTTTGTTTAACAATTATACTGAAGAATTTCCAGATAATATAAAGAAATGACTCATGGTTTATCTTTTAAGATTAATATCTTCCCATAAAACCTTTATTGGTATGTTTGGACTACCAGTCAGTTTCAGTAAGTTTTTTGTGAACTTATATCTACTTTCTTACCTAGGTTCTGGGCCACTTGAGTTTTGTAAGAATGCGAATTTTCAAGTAGTACAACAGATAACTGAAGTCTATGGAAAAACCAGAGACTAGCGTTGCCAGAGCAACAGGAAAAACTTAGTAGCCTATAACTAACAATATTTAATGAACATTACAAAGACCAACCCTTTAAGCACAGTTTATATTAACATAGAATACAGGTTTCTCATTTTTATTATTTCTCTTACCTTTAGAGTTGCTCCCACCCAAAAAGAGTAACAGGTGTCTACGGGCTTATTAGGTCTTCCATGGTAACCATTTTGTTGCCTCATTATACACCACCTCTTTATCCTGTTCAATTCTTTTTCTGAAAAAACTTCTTCTAGTTTACCCATCAGACATAGTGATGCAATGCCACAAAAAGTGGATCCTCCTGTTAATCAAAACCATACAATACTTTAGACTTCAAGTTAGATGTCTAGGAAAATAACATAAAATGGTTGGAGGAAAAAAAAAGGCAATTACATAATTCTGGAAAATAGTGAAATAAAAGTAATTTAAATTTGAAAGACAATTAATTATAATTTTAAAATAGCCACTAAGCACTGAAATCTTCAAAATTTATTTGATGAGAGAGAAAAGAATTTAAAATAATTTAAAGCTAAAAGAAACATTTTTCTTACAAAAAAAAGTAACACTGGGAGAGATTAAGGAACTTGTTCAAAATTACATAGTTAATGGCAGAGTTGAAACTACACTCTAGGACCACTACTCCCCGTCCAAGACTCTATCACCTGAGTCTAATTTTAATTCTCTTAAAGACAGTCTATTGCTTATGAATTGAGGTTAAATCTGCTTCAAGCTACAGACTAATTTTCACGTATAACATAAACAAGGTAGAAGCTGATGTACAGATATGATACCTTGTCAACTTAAGAAATTTAAGGAAGAAAAGTCTGAGTGAGGGGAGAGGGAGGGAGTGTGTGTAGGGGAAGAAAAGCGTATCTGGAAGTAGATGCACAGTGAGTATCCATACTTAACACTGAATACTCTCCCCAACGATACTCAGGTACAAATCCCTAGAACATGTGCATGTCACCTTATGTGGCAAAAAGGACTTTGCAGATGTGATTACATTAAGGATCTTGAGATGGGGAGGTTATCCTGGATTATCTGGGTGGGCACTAAATGTAACCATAAGTGTCCTTATAAGGGGGGCAGAGGCAGATTAAACTACAGAAAGAGGGGGCAATGTGACCATCGAAGTAGAGACTGGAGTGATGTGGCTACAAGTCAAGGAATGTTGGCAGCCACCAGAAGCTGGAAGAGGCAAAGGAACAGATTCTTCCCTGGAGCCTCCAGAAGGAACCAGCCCTGCTGACATCTTGATTTTAGCCATATAAGATGCAGCTCAGACTTGTAGCCTCCAGAACTGTAAGAGAATAAATTTGTGTTGTTTTATACCCCTACGTTTGCAGTAAAATGTTACAGCAGCAACAGGAAACCAATATACTCCCAAAGGTAATTACTTCCCTCAGGAATTGAAACGTCAGTATTTTCCATAAAGGAAAAGAAACAATACTTTCCACCGGCACTACTTGTCAACTCCAAACAATTTGAAAATACTTATATTCCCAATTTATTACAACTTCACTTAGTGATTTTTATTAATTTCAGCTATTTAAATGGATTGTTCCTGGGAGCTAAACAAAGTAAGTTAGACAGAGAAAGCCAAATGCCACATGATTTCACTTATATGTGCAAGATAAAAAAACAACAATCACCAAACACATAGGTACAGAGAATAGATTGGTGGTTACCATAGGGGAGGGGCGGAGGGAGGGTGAAAGGGGTAAAAGGGTACATGTGTACGGTGACACATGGCAATTAGATGTTTGGCAGTGAGCATGATATAGTCTATACATAAGTTGCAATATAATGATGTACACCTGAAATTTATATAATGTTATAAACCAATGTTACCTCAATAAAAAAATTAATTAAAAAAATAAAATAAATTGATTGTTCCTAATATGCCTCATCCTGTAACTTTCCTTCTGATGTTAGAAATCCTGGATGTATTCTCTGGAAAAGTGAACACTCCCTCTAGAAAGCTCAAGGCATCTATGACATTAAAAGGGTTCCTGTCAGTAAGAACTATTTAATCTTCAGAATTTTTCCCAATTATTTGGGAGATCTATATTAGTCATGAGTGAATTAAAACAGAAAAGTAAAAGAAATTTATCATAACCTTTAGAAGAACATCTATTAAGCAACTATGAATCTTATTTCCTCTTCAATGATCCACTAGTTTCAATTTCTCTTTCATGATAAGTTGGCCACGACTTCAGGTATTACAACATCATTACATACAAAGCCTCTAACAGACAGAATGTAATCTTTATAACTATTGAAAAGTAAAAAGAGGTATTTGTTACTCTCCAAGTACTTGTTAGAATTCTTTAAAGCAAACTGGCACAATTCAAAGTAAAAATACTCTTTACTTGCCCAAATCACTAGATTTTGAAAATAATAACTTCTCAAGTAAGTATGGGCTCTGAGTAGCCAAAAACAGTTATGCTTTAAGCTAAATTGATTTAACCAACATTTACCCATGAGAGGTTCTTGTTTCACACGAAATTCCAAAAAATTAATTCTAAAACTTGGATTAAAAGCAAGATGTTAGAAGAGTGTTAGAGGCATACATAAAAACAGCGAGAAAAGATAGGTAATATCCTGACAATAAGTAAATTAAGAAATACTACGAAAAAGCAGGTACAAGAACGCAAATAGAATATTCTTTTAGGGCTAGACAGGATCAGGTCAATGATTCCTACAAGTTTCAAAAAACCTCAAGAGTATCACATTATTATATTACAGTACAATACAAGAACTGCTTCTCATAATAATGATCTGAATTCATCAAGAAAAGGTTAAATTGTGTTCATTATGCCTTGGTTGAAGAAGGTATGAAAATAACCTTTACTGAAGGCACGTAACAGTACAAGAATATTAGGGCACATGCAAATAAGAGACAGATTTCCACCTGCAATTGCTAAAAGTTTGCCACCTAAAGTGATACACTTCAGTTAGATGGATAATTAACGTACACAGAGTACCTCAGTCATAAAGCATCGCAGCTGGAAGGGACCATAGAGGTTCTCTATTAACAACGTACCCAAGTTCTTTGAGGTGCAACGGAAAGGAGGTGTTCCTGACTCTAGTTCTGTATTCAAGGGAGTTGAACGCTTAGATGAAATTAGGCCAAAAAGAGTTTAATATTTCTCTTCTGGATTAAGGAGTAGAGATATTTTAAAAGAATCACTAAATCAAATTAGTTTATCTGAAATTTTATATTATGAATCCTGAGAGGAAAAAATAGTGTTAATCCCTGCAATGTGGGAAAATTCAATTCCTATAAAACACATGAACATTGTATCCTACAACTATACTATCATAAGAGAATCACTAGGATAAACAAAATCATCACACGTGATGATCACGGCCTAGAAGGGTACAGTGTGCCTGTTTAGTTTTCATGACAAATGGGCTTCAGGCTAAGGAGCAGTTGGAGAAGAGGAGATGAATTAAAAAGAAAAAAACTCCAGTGTATTAAATAACGTTTAGACTGCAGACTTAGAAAGAAAAGCACATGAAGAAACTTGATTATTATCAAACTGTAGCAGAAGTACCCATTCCAGATTCAGCCTTCTCACTTCAGGATGGGGAGTGGGATAAAGGATAACCAACTCAATGAATACGTACTGAACAACCACAAGTGGACAGGGCATATGGAGTAAGATACGAATAAGACATGATCAGCTTACAATCTAGCAGAGAAGATAAGGTAAACAGAGATAAGTACCGTGAAAATGGTATGAACCAAGTTTATGGGATTACAGAAAAGGGAGAAAGTGCTCAGGGCTAGTGGGGATGAGAGATGATGAAAGGTCTTAGAGAGAATGTGACACTGGAACTAGGCATAGAAAGATGGGCAAACTTTGAAGGTTAAGAAAAGGGCAACGAGAAAAAGCAGGTGGAAGAGAAGCATTTCAGGCTCAAAACAACCCAGAATAATAGCAAAGTCCAGAGGTGAAAAGGCATGTAAGAACATTTGGAGAATACATTTTCTCTACAGCCTAAAGTGCATGGAAGGGCTCTCTCACACGTGTCTACAAAGCTAGGGTAGAACTGGATCATGGAGAACTAATCCAAGGGATTTAAATGTGGGCAGAATGGTATTGCTGAGTAAGCACAGGGTTTCAAGTGGGTTATGACATTTATCTGATATGTGAGCCTACTACGCAAGTTATTTAACTTCTCTGAGTAAAATGACAATAATTATTGTGGTGGTTTTGTATTGTGTTAACTTGGCTAAGCTAGAACTCTGTTTCCCAGAATCCTCTTTCCTGTATGGCCTAAAGTTAGAGAAATCTGTGTAAGATTTGTAAGGTGGAAGTGAAGCAGCAGCCATTACCCTGGTTGTGGTTAGAGGATGTAAGAGAAAGGCAGAGGCGCTGGTAGATTCCAGCTTGCCCTTATTCTCTCATATACTTGGAATCCAAATTTTCTTACTTCTCATCCTGGTGACAGCAGGCCCACGAACGGATGCAGGAGCAAGAGTTCTCCACAGACTCTTCCACCACAGTCCCAGTCTGGCAGCTGGATGTGCCTGGCTTTCCAGATTCCCCTGTAGGATCTGACTTGTCTACCTGTGCCAGTGCTTCAGGAGGGCTTGTCAGTGACTTTTCTCTGACCCGCCAATTACTCCTTTCAGGCCCTTACTTCTCCATTTTCTGCCAGAACTGTGTAAAATCTTATTCTTATAATAAACCTTATTCTTTAATATTCATAGTGGTTTTGCTTCTCTGACTGAATCCAACTAATACAGACTCAGGCACACACAAGAATTATGGTGTCCTAATTAGAGTATGGCTTCAAGGGAAAATCCAAGACAGTCTTCTACGTACTCCTTAGTGACACATACTCTACAAATACTTACATGGAAGGAGGGAGCAAAGATGTGAGAGAGGGAGGAGAGACCCGATAGGACAAGGTCCCAGGGGAAGTACAAGGATATGAGGTTGAGGAGTATATGTTAAAAACATCTTTTTATACATGTTTTATAGTTTAAAAACCACTCTTCCCATATCTCTTATAATCCTAACAAGAATCTTAAAGAAAGATATAATTATTTCTACACTGTCGATGAGGAAACCCTGAGAGAGATAAGTGAGGAGACAAGGTCACACAGCAAGTGTCAGGGCCAAGATCTGATCTGATTACTGATGTGTTCTGTCCACTCTATCACACTGGCAGAGGGATGGACACAACAAGTAAGCACAGAAACTGCCGTGATCAAGAGGAAATAAGAGTTTACTCAGAAAGCCTCTTTGATCTGGGCTCTTTCTTTTTAAAAAACAGAATATGTAAGCTTATTTACTTTTACATGGAAATACTCAATTTGAAAGAGTTCAGGCTATGGATGTGCTGACAAACTAAATGAACAACATCTTACTATTCTGATTCTGCCAAAAGTGGGGGAAAACGTGAAAGAAGAGATTATATTAACGTATGTACTGAACATATGCTATGTAGCAAAACGTTTTATGACCATGACCGAAGATAATTATTTTAAAGGTAAATAAAAAATTTTCATTCACAAACTAATTCATGTTTAATATTCTGCATCTAGCCTTTTTTAGTTATGCCAAAGGAGAAACACTGTTGTTTTCTAACAATATCTTAAGAAATCACTCCAAGATATTTTCATGAAGTTAATACTTGAAAAGATTACTAGCAAATACTGTAGGAACATTTTAGTCTGAATAATCTCTGAATGATTACTGACCTAGAAGAGGGTCAAATTGGCACCACAGTGTCAAAAGAGAAGTAGGAAAGAAGATAATCAGGCTGTACCAAGGGTTGAGACAAACTTCTGAGGGCCTCCATGTCAGATACCATGATGCTATTTAAAGGAACAAAAGAAACTATGTGTTCATTTATTTTAAGATGCCTTACCATGAGATTCAAGTCCAGCTCCCTGTGCCAACCCATTGTCATAGGACTGAAAAAGAAAAACATTGTTCAGTTTAATAGGGAAATAAAATAGACAAATAAGTTGTCATTATGCTATGTTTTTTGTCTCGATCTAATTTATTTCTCCTTTATATCTTCCAAAACATGTACTCTTTTCCACAAAGAAGTAGATCTAAGCATTTTCAAAACTTGATCTTGTCTTATTCACTATGCCAAATTATTAAATGTATATACTAGGCACATTCTGAGAACAGACTGCTCAAATAGGGCATCTACATATTCAACTTCCACCCAACAGAAAGCCCCAATCCTTATCATCTCCCACTTGCAAGAACATATGAGTTTAAGAAAAATGTAAGCATTTTATAGTCATAAAACATTATAAACATGAAACAAATCTATTTTGAGGCTTTGAGTAGCCGAGGATAATGGTGCCTGCCTAAATTTCAACCTCCCCATGTACCATACAAAATCAAAACAGAACACCACAACTATATAAAACTGAAGCCTTAGCAAAGTTGGAAGACGTGTTCAAGCTTCAAACTAATTCTCTATAGAAAAAGAAACATTAAATCCCAGCAAGCCATCTCTCTCACTCCTGACACACTTTTCCAGAGAACATGGGCAATTTGCGAAAAATCATGAGAAGAGAGACGAAGGGAGCTAATGGCAGGTCTGAGATTGATCTAAAATTACTGCCTGAAAGAGAAAGTCTACCCTAACTGTGAAATACAGGCAGACCTTGCTTTGCGCAGTTCCAATATGCACTAATTCCAGGTACGTACCATGGCTTAGTTACACAACACCATATGGTTCAAATTTCAGTAACCATGTATACTAACTGTGAGTGATCGCATAAAGTACAAACTTGCTGCTAGCTCCTCAGTCTACAAATCACTACATAAATAACAGACATGCATCGCGATCAGTGACCAATCATGTCACCTTTCTCAAAGCCAGTTAGAAATTTGTCACTGAACATGTTATTCAGTTCACACACAGACAGCAAAGTATGTGGCTGTATGGTCTCTTTGGCTCTTAGTAATAAGTCCACATGACATTTTACAAAAAGGCACAACCAAAAGAGGAGATTGGCCACCAAAGCTGAAAGTGCAGTAAAGAAATGAAAAGCAGTAACACTGGAATGGAAATTGAGTTCAAACAGAGTGATATAAGAAACAGCTGATCATGGGACTGTTGCCAGTACCACTGTTTGAGACTACATATGGAGTCAAAAGAGCTAAGTGAGGGTGCAATGTCTACATGAGTGAGGAGAGTAGCTGAGATGAAAAGGGTGAAGATATTCTAGAAAAAGTGATACGGGCAAAAACTTCACATAAAAAGAACTCTCAGAGATATTTCACAACAATGATAATGGAAAAGATAAAAATGTTGAAAGCTGATACAAACTAAGAAAAGTATAAACATTTACCAAGACAGAAAAGACGTTTGCTCCATATAAGTTATATTATGAGAAGAAGGCAAAGCATTGTTCAAACTACTCTTTATAAATTCTTTGCAAAGAAAACACTTTAATTCTCAATATTACTAATGCTTTAAATTATAGGGTACTAAATAAATATCGGCCTTACTAATAAAAAAATTCTCTATATATTTATGACTGACAGTAAAATAATTTTTAATGTTTTGCCAACAAAGTGTAACACAACAATCGTGATTTTTCCCACGGATGATTAAGACAACTGTGCATGATTTCAGCTTGCATGCTCATCACTGCAGTCCGGCACTACCATGCAAAGTGAGCACTGCCTGAACTGAAAGAGTTCTGGTAAAACTCAGCACTGACTAGAGGCAAGGGACAACTTAAGAGAGTGTGTAAGTCAAGGCAGCAAAGGGCATAACTGCAGTGAAGACAGTTAACAAGGAAGGGAGAAGGGCCCTCTGAAGATCAGACGATAAAGGAAAACTCAAAAGAGAAAAATTTAGAGATCTAGGAAACCAAAGAGAACTTCTCTCCTACTGGAAAATCATAGAACTCATAACTCTTCCTCCATCACTAAAAAAAAATAAACAATACTCATTAAAGAAATCAAACTTTATTTCTTTGTATTGAAAAGAGGGCACTATTAAACTAGGAATTATTGTAAGAAAAAAATCCACTAAATGACTAAACAGAAAAAGACAAATCTGTACAAAGTAACTCTGAGATGCAAACACAGTGATTGGAATGAAAACATCTCAGTATATGAAAATCTACTTCCAACTCTAAGAAACAGTGATAAAGCAGAAGAAACCTGTAATACAGCGCCCAAATTACACATCAAATTACAAACTCAATTACAGATCCTCAAACAAGCACTTGGGAATATGAAAAGGCAATTAAAAATTAAAAGCAGAAAAGACCAAACAGTAAGAAATAGAGAGTTAAATGATTTCAGGAAAGAAAGGGAAGAAAAAGACAGACAGAAATGAAGGCTAAATTATAGGATGCCTAAAGAATAACAGTCTCAAATGAAAAGACAATATGGGACATTAAGAAAGGCTGAAAAGAGCCAGAAGAATAAAAATAAGATAAAGTAGTAAGAAGGGTCAGAGAAAAGTGGCTAAAATGAAAGATAAGTAAAGAAGAAAGAACATACACAAAACTAGAAAACCTAAAGAAAAAAGCAAAATAATAAACTAGAAGTAGGGGTCAGCAACCAGGGACTGCAGGCTAAATCTGGCCTTCAGCCTGGTTTTATATAGTCCTGGAGTTAAGAAAATGGTCAATCTCACTCATAATAAAAGAAATGCAAATTAAAAATACACTGAGATATCATTTTTCATCCACTAGATTGGTAAAAATCAAAAAAGTATGGTAACACATTCCATTAGTGAGGCTGTTGTGGAAACAGGCACTCTCATATACCGGTGGGAAAATAAATTGGTCCATACTTTTTGGAGAGAAATGGGCAGTATCTAATAAAGTTACATAAGCATTTACCTTTTGATCAAGCAATTCCACTATTAGGAATTTACCCTGAAGATATATCTCCAATAATACATAAATACACATGCAGGTTTTAATTTCAACACTGTTTATATTTGGAAAATAGGTACCCTATACATAGATCAGTTGAAAAAACCACGCTACATGCACACAATGGAGTACTATGAAACTTTAAAAAAAGGAATGAGGAAAATCTCCATGACTTGATATGGAATGATTTTTAAGCTATACTGTTAAGTAAGAAAGGCACACTACAAAAAAGTCTCTATGGTATGCTACCTTTAGAGTAAGAAATTGAGGGCGAAATAAAAATATACATTATCTGCTCATCAAAAAGAAGTAATAGGAAAGATAAAAAATTAACGAGAATGGTTACCTACAGAGTGAATGGGACTAAGGTGGTAAATATGGAGGTTAGGAAGGGGGTGGAAGATAGAAGGGACAGGAGGAGGCCCCCATGAGCTACGTGTATCTGAATATACTTTTCTTCTTTGAGGAAGATTGGCCCTGAGCTAACATCTATTGACAATCTTCTTTTCTTTTTTTCCTCCCCAAAGCCCCAGTACATAGTTGTATACCCTAGTTGTAGGTCATTCTAGTTCTTCCATGTGGCATGCCACCACAGCATGGCTTGATGAGCGGTGTGTAGGTCCATGCTCAGGATGGGAACTGGCGAACCCTGTGCTGCTATAAAGCAGAGCACGTGAACTTAACCACTCAACCATGGGGCTGGCCCCTGAATATACTTTTTTGTATAGTTCTGACTTTCAGAACCAAGTTAATATTTCACATATTAAGTAAACAAAACCAACAAAGTTGGGGGGGATCCTAAAATGGAACCCAAACAGAAACAAATAAACTTAACTGTATTTCAAATAAATAAGATAAACATACTAAAGGGGCAAAATAAAAGAAGTAACCTAAATATTTATTAAATATAATATTTTGACTACACACTCTCAGGCTCTCCACAAAAGAACCAATGCATTCTGGATAATAGGAGCCAAGTTTGCCACTGTCAGAGAAGGGAGTTACAAATGAAAAGAGGAAAGTTAAAGTGGACCTTGTGACGTTGGACTGAAAGTTGAGGTATCAGTATGGTTTGTGGCTTTTAATATATAGATAGATAAATAGATACAGAAATAGATACAGATGTAAGTATGTGTTTAAGGGAGTGTGTCTGTGTGTACATGCGTATATATACATTTCCTAGCTCTGCCTGCTGAGAGAGGGGCCAGACGCAATGATAGCCCAACACCAATGAGCATATCTAGTGCCCAAATCCTGGTTTTTAAACACTACTCTCCAATAAGAAGAATCAGGGCTCCTTGAAGAAATGACTGATTCCAGAACTAAGGCTGGGAAAGTAAAAGATGAACCTTGAATATCTTGTGCAGAAAGGAAGGAGGTGATCAAAGAATGTAGGGGACATGTCAAAAAGGCACAAGAGCCTGCCTGAAGGGGTTCTCACTGGCCAAATCTGGGACAATCTGAGCATCAAAACAAATAATGGGAGTAACAGATAATAACCCACTGAATAAAGCAAGAATCCAGAGTCCAGGACGAAATAAAATAAGTAAATAAATAAATGGAGGCAAAGGTAAAGCTTTTTTTAACAGTACCATTTCAATTGATAAGTATAGAAGGAAAGACAAAGCTGGAAAATCACCAATGTATACTAACACTAGTGGATAAAAGTTTGACAAAGGACAGGATATTTACATAGTCTCCAAATGTCTCACCACAAGATACTGAATAATCACAAAGGGAAAAATGCTAACTTTACAGAGAAAAATCTGGCATACATCAACTTAACCAAGTGATCAAAGTTAACATCACCAGTAACAGGGCAAATCAACACACTGTACTACCAAATACAACGCACTGAGAAGAACACAGTATTACTTCTGTAGTCCTCATGCCAAAATGCATATTAAACCTCTGTATAGGACATAAATCTCTTTTCCTCTTAAAACTTCTTCAAAGGTTTGCGCTCCCTGCCTCCACAGGCTTTTAAAAATTTGTGCTTCTGTAGATGCTACAAAATCTGATTCATATTCACACATTCAAGTTAAAAATAAATCCGTTCCTTTAAGAATTTACATTTTCATTTTGAAATACTGACTAGTGAAAGCTGAATTACCAGTCTAAAATATTCTAATCTATAATATTAATAACTTCATATTTGGGAAGTAATAAACCTGGGAAGCAGGACTTCTACTTCTCCAGTTTTATATGAGAAACTACGAAGTAGAGTAAAAGATAATTGTGGCTGAGACTAAGCTTTCTTTACAACTGCCAATAAAAAGATTAAATTGTATTGTGTGAAAAAAATAACATTTCTACCTGACATTCTTCTTAAAATAAACCTTAGATTAAAAAAAAAAGACATTAAAGTATTAAGAAACCAAAAGTGATCCAAAAATCTGTCAGCCCAGTCAATCTTGTTACATTTGGGTCTTACTAGTCAAAATGTTTTAAGGAACTCACACCTCACACCTAACATAGGAATAATCTCACTGAGGATGCCACAATTTTTCATTATGTTTGGCCAGGGCTCCCCAGTGACCTCTGCTAGGATAGACTATCAATATTTGCCTTTGAGATTTTATTTTATTTTTTTAGAGGGTAACCAATCTCTTTCTGAAAAAGACATTTTGTTTTTGTTAGATACAATCAGATCACATTTAAATTTTAATGGCCAAGGAGTCAATCTGTCCTTGAAGATTATTTCCACATGGTGGTTCTGATACATGACATACCTAGCAAGCAATCATATTGCCCTTATTTCCAAATTCTTGCTGAAGGAGATGAGGCATGCATTATACTACAGCCCCCATACCCCAGAAATAATAACCTAAAGCGAACAATTTATCAATATAACTCACCATACTTCTCCTAATATAGTTGATGGCTTTTTTCATATCCATGCCGGACCAGTTGTTGAGCATATAGCAAATACAGGAAGCACAGTATACAAATCGCATGTCATTTTCACTGCCTTCAGGTACTGCACAAAAACTGAAAATAATAACAACATTATTTACTATTAACACTGTACTATATATTTTTTTGCAGAGGATTAGAAACACCTATTTCATGTCTTTACTCAGAGAAACCTATCACCAAATATGGGATTTAAAAATCTAAATATAGATTTTAAAACCATATACTACTTGTATTATTCAATAAAGAAGAAACTATGAACTCAAATAATATAAAACACTCTAAATCATTATTCCAAAGTTCAGATTTCTGGGTAGCTTTACATACCACCAGTTACTCCTTCCCAGATGCCACCACTGAGAGTAAGTTTGTTTGCTCTCAGCCAAGGACAGTGGTGGCACATTCGCTTGAGAATGCAGACAAAGTAGCAGGTAAAACCTCGGGCCTATTGGGTAAGAAATTCCCAAGCCCAAGTTTTGCTACGTGAAATTTCTTCTAAATGTATATATAGATAACCATTAACTAACTGATCACATTATTTTAATTTTTACCTATTTAATTAGTTTTAGAGAGGTAATAGTCTATGTTTTATATCTATTCTTTTATTTATCAACAACAATAAGGTAGCAGTAATCAAAGACTATACTGAAATACTGAGAAATTAGTCACATGTAACGACTGAGGTAAATATTTAGTTTTATAGTATTTCCAATTAGCATCAATTTATCTTAATATGTCTACATTAATTTTTCCTTCATCAAGAGCAGTGTTTTTAAAATACTGACAGGAAAATAGAGATGTTAGCAGCTGGAGTACAGATGTAACAACAGAGCAGGATTTGTCCCGAGTCTTTTCCTTAGACAGCATCACTACTGCTTATCACTTCCTGGACTTAACAAAAGTTCCACCTGAAAACTCGAGGAAGACTCCTCTTTACTTAGATACACCACACAAACCATCAAATATTAATGAATTCACTTCTTCTTCTGGCCTTTAAAAATGTCATGGAAACTACCTATACTAGAATATTCAATGTTCATCCCTTTCTCCCCCATCACTATGTCAAAAGGAATAAAAGTTCAGACTAAATGTAGGTTTACTTCAAAATATCTATTTTTTCACCCAGAAGGTAAATTAAAGCAGATCATAATCCTGAAACTATTCAACCATTTATTTATGGATCTGTTGTCTCAGTTAAAAAAAAAAAAGAAACAAAGGAAAGAATGGAGTTCTGCTATTTTCATTCACGTAAGAAATCACGGATTACTTTTTTGATTAGGTACTTACCTGTACATATACAGTGAACTTTAGGTGGTTCTAAGAAGAGTTTATGATAAACCCTAGAGTTCTAGTATAGTAATTTATCCATTTTTTTTAGTTCCAAAAGATTTTTCTTTGGGGAAAAAACAGTAACAAAAGAGTGACCCATACCTTCCATCTTCCAGCTGAAGGGCTCTCAAGCCTGCTAAGCAAGCTTCCTTATTTACTCGGCTTAGGTCGTCTCCAAGAATAACTAAGCATGAAAGGCCAGTGTAGGTCATTGCTATGTGGCCACTATCATAAGGATGAGCTGTTCCAGGATTCTGAATTCAAAATTAATATAACATTAATTAGTAAACTGAAATGAAAACCTATTTCATTAAGTAATTTGACATGAGGTTTCAGTAAATAGTAAAATTAAATGTTGTTCACACTGATCTGCATAGATGTCTGACTGAGAAAAACAAACCTAAATTTTATATATGTCTCAATATAAGTATAACTGCCTACTTTCCAGGCTACATAATTTTCAAATTTATCCTAAAGACTTTTAAGCTTTATGGAAGTAGTTCTGATATTCAAATAAACCAAATTATTTGAACTTCATATTTAATCAACCATATCAGTTGATTCAAGTATAATAATTTGTCTTATAAAGTTATAAAATCATATAGAAATAAAAATTCTTTTATGCTGTACAAATCCATATTAAATACCATAGTAGTAATCACTATATAAAAATATTACAAAACAATACAGATGAAAAACCTTATTCTGCTCTCATATACAGTTTAATTATTTGAGTCTCTAATAAATACCAGTGCTTAGAATAGCAAAAAACAAAAAAATGCAAAGAGCTCAAGATATTAAAATCAAAAAGTTCTCTAAAAATAGAATAGTGTAACTTTTAAAATTTAGAGCCCAAATGGGTATTGCTTGCAACAAGTGTTTTATGAAGACTATTAGATTAGCAATTGTTTAAGCAGAGCTGGGAAGTCTTACTAGGAAACTCATATTACCACAGTATGTGTTGAACTAATTTTTCACTGATTTGACCATTTCAACAAAAGATAACCAGAAACAGTTATCAAAGACCTTTTAAGCTTTTTATAAAATATGTGACTCCTTGTAGGAAATCCTGTAAAGACTCTAGGAGCTGGCACAGGCCCACTGGGCCAAATAATCAACCAATCCTATTAATCAGTTATTTAAAAAAAATTATTTCACTTGAAAAATGTAAAATTTCACCTTGTACTAATTTACTACTCAGTTTAAGAAAGTTTTAGTTTTGATAGAATACGAGCATATTTTTAATTCATCTTCCTCATTGGCTTCCCTTCTATTTTAGTTTGGGCTCATCAATAATTGCCTCAAATACCAGAATAATTACTCATAATACCAGAAAGTTAAAATGAAACTTTACCAAAGATTTGGTTAAAACAGACTCCTCTGCTTTCTAAAATGTTAGCTTCTACAACCACTGAAAGATCAAATCCTGGCTCTACTATCTGTTGGCTTAATTTTCCTCATTCTGGAAAATGGAGATATTAGTACATACCTCATAGGGTTATTGTGAGGATTAAATAAACTTAACTATCTATAAAGGTCCTAGCTATCTCAAGGATGATGATGCAAGTGCAAGACAGATATCAAAAGGGCCTACTACTTTTTTGGACTCAAGGGTCTTGGAACCACCAGTGACTTAATCACATTATTTCCTGTTCACTGACCTTCCAGAGTTCCTCACAGAATAAGTGTGTATGGTGGTCAATACCCTCTACAGTCTGAACACAGCCCACACATCCAGCCTTAGATATATGGTTCTTTATAGCTTCACAAATATGCCAAGCAAATTTTCATCTTGATATCTCTCATTCTGAGTTCCTCCTTAGAACTCAATTCTCATACTCTTGGCTATTTTATTCCACATTTATAACAGCCTTATTAGAAGTCCTATAGCATAGTTCATTTTTGGTACTTAAACTAAATGTCTCCTATGTTAAAATCCAAACATAAATCAAATGTGGACCGACCTTAACCTTGAGGGTAGAAGAGAGGCCCGCTTAAATAATTTTAACACAAAGCAGTATGTAACAAATGTCATGAGGGAGATATAATAACACATGGATTTAAATAAAGGATTCTTTTCTGCAGCAGAAGAGGAGCTTGGCTAGATATACATGGAGAGGAGGCTTTAGAGGTAGAAGAAAAAGTAAAAGCAAAAAAGCAGAGAAGGAAAATTCTGGGGTATATGGTACATGTTAAGGACAATACATAATTTAATACATACGTGATTTGTGAAGGAAAATAGTGAGAAAAGTCAGCCGGGAGAATCTCTTAGTGTTTCTCAAAAAGTGCTCTAAGACCAGTGAAGGTCCTGGGCATTTATCAGGTAAGGTAATGGCCCACAGGTGGTTTAGTGGTTTCAGAAGAAAAACCAATGATACTATTTTACTTATATACTGTATTGGACAATCCTATGTGCCTCCTAAGATTCTCTTGGTTTCATCTGTCCCCTGGACTCTCAACCACTGCTTTCAGTGAAAACTCCTTGTGAGCCTTTCTGATTCCACCTGAAGTCTCTAGCTCCTTCCAGCACTCAGAATTCAGATGAAGGGAACACAGAAGGGAATGGCACCTAGCTTCCCCAGAATATGCCAGGGTCTAGGTGAACTAAGGGCCAAAAATGGGTTTCAGGACAGTCTGTGAACCAAGAGCAAAAAATAGTTTCTTCTTAAATTTTATTCCTGTTATTTTGAAAATGTCTTGCGGGGGAGGAAGACGGCTGTCTTTAAAAAGTAATGCTATCAAAGCACTGTTTTACTCCAATAAGTATAGGTGTACACCTGTAATACGGTATGGTAGTGTGCAATGGTCATCATTACCAATGTCATGACATCCAGATATCCTGTCTATTTTAAATAAATGGAGAGCTATCTTTATTCAGGACTGGCTTAAATTGGAAAATATTATATGTATCAGAAAAAAGGACAAATTTTACGAATTGTTTTTAGAGTCCCTGCTAAAATGCAACAGGCACACACAACTGGAGACACCTTGGCAAACTGACATGACCTTGACAAGACAGGTTGGTCTACAGCTTAAGGCAGAGGAAGAAAGTTGAAGCAGTGCCTCTATGAAATCATGTCACTGTCTCCAAAATCACTGCCATTTATTCTAAAATTATGAAGCAGATTATGGAAAAACTGGCAGCACACCATTTACCTTCAGCTTGCAACTGGACATAAATCTTGACATACTCAGTGTAGCCAGATACTGGCTTGTAATTATTATATAAGCAGATTGACCTCCATTAAGGAAAATGTTTCTATGCTATGAGGACTCTTTTGCTAAAATGATGAAGTTATTCTCTGCTTTCTACTGTAGAAAAATATTACTATTTTGTGTACAGATGAAATACCTACAAAGCTTGTTCTGGATCTGATTCTTCAAAGAAAAAAAACTCACTTTGTTAGAATTCACTGCTTTCCACCTGCATGTGCTAGTACCAAAGCCTCTGCCTATAACCATGCAGACAGTGTGCCTACTGCCATGAAGGTCATCAAATTCATCACTACTGAGGTCTTCAGTCACTGCCTTGGCAAGAGCTTTTTCTTTCATTCCTAGCAAATGAGAGCCAAATGCAAAATCCTTCTCTAACACATGGAAGTTCACTGGCTTCTTAGAGAATAAGTATCAAGCACTTAGGTGCTTTATTTCCATTTTCCACAGGAAATCACCAATTATTTTTACACATATACACAGGGTAGTAAGGACATAATTTTTATAACAACAGGAATTTGTGTGTGTATATGTACTGTGCATTCCTCCAGGAAGTAAGGCAGACACAGCTTTCTTTTAAACAGTTTCAGTTCATAATGTACATTATTAGACAATATTTAACTATATTAGAACCTGGAAGCCTGGTACTTCCTGTATAATTTCTTAGTTTTCTTTCTCACTAAAATCTCCCCACCTCCCTTCCCCTTCCTCCTGACCCAAAGAGAACTAACCTTTGATGGATTGAATGGAATACCGAGGTATGAAGAGCCTCGGAAACCACAGCGATTTAGATTTGATCCTAGAAAATAAAAACATGTACTTATGTAAAGTATACCTTTTCTTGTATAGATTCTAAAGCAGTTCAATTATACAATCTTTCAGAAGTAGAGCATTTTAGCACCAAAACTTTGCCGCTATCTCCATTTTCATTCTAGCTAATGTTGAATGATTACTACGTGCCAGATCTATTCTAAGTGCTTTATGGGAATTTCTTCATTTAATCTCCAAACAGTCAGAGACAAAATGACAATATCCTACCACTTATTTTTAGTTTATAAACCACCTCACCGTGTACAAAACACGTTCATACTTCTCCTATATGACCATATTTCATGGGATCAACATATTCAATCTCCCATTCTCAGAACAGAAAGTAGAAGCCTAGAGGTTAAGTGACATGTTCAAGGAAAACAGTCAGTTAATAACATAACAGGAGCCAGAATCGTAACTTCCCATCTTTTTATTCGAACTCATTGCTTCTTTACATGTCAGCAAGTTAAACGTCTAAGCTGTTCTACAGTCACAGAAAATATATGTACTTTGTCTTTCAGTATTAGACAAATCTTCATTCTGAGTGCAATAACCCATTTCATTTCAAAGTACGAAGAACACTATGTTAGCTCTTAATCTCTACTCAAAGTATGTTTACTCACACAAGTAATTTTTTAATCTAAAAATTATCATTTTTCAAGATATCAATGGAATATAAACCAGGAACTTAAGAAAGAAAACAAGTCACATCCACGAAAAGGGAACCCTTGTACCCTGTTGGTGGGAATGTAAATTGGTGCAGCCACTATGGAAGACAGTATGAAGGTTCCTTAAAAAATCAAAAACAGAGCTACCATATGATCCACCGTCCCCACTTCCAGGTATACATTCAAAGAAAATGAAATCGCTACTTTGAAGAGATATCTGCACCCCCATGTTCACTGCAGCATTATTTACAATAGCCAAGATATGGAAACAATCTAAGTGTCCACTGATGGATGAATGGATAAAGAAAATATATACAGGAATATTATTCAGCCATAAAAAAGGAAATCTTGGCTTTTGCAACAATATGGATGAAGCTTGAGGACATTATGCTAACTGAAATAAGCCAGACAGAGAAAGACAAATACCGCATGTTCTCACTTATACGTGGAATCTAAAAAAGCTGAACTTGTACAAAGAGAGTAGAACAGTGGTTGCCAGTAGGGAGATGTTGGTCAAAGGGGACAAACTTCTAAGTATAAGATAAATAAGTTCTGGGGATCTAATGTACAGCATGGTGACTATAACTAACAGTATCTTATATACCTGAAAGATGTTAAGAGAGATCTTAAATGTTACCACCATACACATACACACACACACACACACACACACACACACACAGAGCACAGAGGCAATTCCGTAAGGGGATGAAGGTGTTAACTAATCTTATTGTGGTAATCATTTTGCAAATACTATACATGTGACAAACCATCATGCTGTATACCTTAAACTTACATATGTTATATGTCAATAATATGTCAGTAAAGCTGGAAAAAAGAAATTAAAAAAATGAAAAAAGTTGTATCCACAATAAGAAAATAATTATGGTTTTGGTAGCTATTAGAAAACCAGCATGATAGATGGAGAAGATAGAAATGTAGTTTCAGCAGACTGTGCATGCATTATCAATTAAAAAAATCAAGTTGATTTAAAATAGCTTCTGATATGAGGAACCAGCTTCACATCTCTTATGACAGGTACATGACTAATTCACAACAACTGGTTTTCACTCTTCTATTTCTTCAAATCAGGCACTGTACTCTATTCAGCTTTATATCCCCCCAAATACTTACAACACTGGCTTATACATTAATTCTTTGAACAATTTAGGAAACCTTGCCACTAAATTTAAAACCTTCCACCAAGCATCTTCACCTATTAACAAAAAAATTACTTAAAAAGGATACCATCTAATAGTGATTTTGATGAACATGGTTCTCTTATCCTTGCTAAAGACTTTTAAATTCGCAGCCCATTTAAGACTTGCCACTACATAAGAATGATAAAAGTGCTCATACCCTTTGACTTGGTAATGATACATCTGAGAATCTACTCTAATAACTTCAAATAGGAGAAAGCTCATATGCAAAGAAACACTCACTGCAGTATCAGTGAAAATTTAGAAGCGACACAGGTTAAGGATAACATACTGTATCTACTAAAAGGAACATTACACAGTCATGCACTGTATGTCGGTCAATGACACACTACATATACAACAGTGGTCTCATAAGGTTAGTACCATATAGCCAAGGTGTGTAGTAGGCTATACCATCTAGGTTTGTCTAAGTGCAATCTATGACGTTTGCACAACTACGAAATCACCTAACAATGCACTTCTCAGAACTTATCCCTGTCATTAAGCGATGTATAATCGCCATTAAAAGTAATAATTAGGGAAATCTATGTAGCAACATGGAGAAACATATATCATCAAGTTAAGAGAAAAAGTAGAATACAAACACATATGTGCATTATCATGTTTATAATTAAGCAAAGGGTGCTTATCAATAAAGCTCAGAGGGGAACAAACAAAATAATATTGTGGGATGACACAAGGGTGAATTTTGTTCTCTGTTATGAGTCATCGTTGCCATAACAAATTACTACAAACTCAGAAGATAAAAAAGCCACTTACTTATTATCTCACAGCTCTGTAAGGTCTGGAGTTCAAGGCAGATCTCACCTGGCTAAAATCAAGATGTCGGTAGGGCTACCTTCCTTACTGGAGGCTCTGCGAGAAAATCTGCCTCCAAGTTCATTCAGGTTCTTTGGCAGAATCAAGTTCCTTGCAGTTGTGAGACTGAGGTCTCCGTTTCTTTGCTAGCTGTCAAGTGGGGCCTCCTTTAGCTTCCAGAGGCTGCTCTTGCCATTTCTTGCACATACGTCTCTATATCTCAGAGCCAGCAACAGTGCTCAAATTCTTTTCATGCTTAGACTCTCTGGCTTCCCCTTCTGCAGCATCTCTCTTTTGCCCTCTTCCACTGCATTTCTCTGACTGACTCTTCTGCTTTCTCCTTTTAAGGGCTCCTGTGATAACACTGGGCCCACCTGTTTACATAACAGCTAAAGATAATCTCCATATTTTAAGGTCAGCTGATTAGTAACCTTAACTTCATCTGCAAGTCTGTGTAGTACAGTAGTCCCCTCTTTGTTGCAGTTTCAGTTACCCGTGGTCAACTGGGCTCTGAATATATTAAATGCAAAATCCCAGAAATAAATATTCATAAGTTTTAAATTATGAGCGCCTTTCTGAGTAGCATGATGAAATCTTGTGCTGTCCCACTCTGTCCTACCCAAGACATGAATGATCCCTTTGTCCAGCGTATCCTCGCTGTGTACGCTATCTGCCCTTTAGTCACTTGGTAGCCACGTTGAGGTATTGAAGTGCTTGTGTTCAAGTAACCCTCATTTTACTTAATAATACCCCCAAAGTGCAAGAGTAGTGACACTGGCAATTTGGATATGCCAAAGAGAAGCCATAAAGTTCTTCAAGTGAAAAGGTGAAAGTTCTCAACTTAATAAGAAAAAAATTGTATGCTGAGGTTGCTAAGATCTATGGTAAGAATGAACCTTCTATCTGTTAAATCGTGAAAAAGGAAAAAGAAATTTGTGCTAAGTCTGTTGTCACAGCTCAAACTGAAAAAGTTGTGGCCACAGCGCGTGATAAGTGCTTAGTTAAGATGGAAAAGGAATTAAATTTGTACGATAAGCTATTTTGAGAGATAGAGACCACATTCACATAACTTGTATTACAGTGTAGTTATAATTGTTCTATTTTACTATTACTATTGTTAATCTCTTACTGTGCCTAATTTATGAATTACACTTTACTGTAGGTATGTATGTGTAGGAAAAAACATTGTATATATAGGGTTCAGTACTATCCACGGTTCCAGGCATCCACTGGGGGTCTTGGAACATATCCCTCACAGAGAAGAAGCAGGAACTATTATACCTAGATTACTGTTTGATTGAATAACCAGTACACAGGAATTCTGGGGGGAGGGGGACATGTTTAAAAATTTGCCTACCACTCTTCCACATTCCAAACTGGATGTAATGTTATACTTTAAAAATAATCCCTTCCTTACCAATCTGTGGATGCCTTTATCCTTTTATCTTCACTCGTTTCCATCTCTCCCTACTCAGGGGAGGGGTTGTTTTCAAAGGAGCATTTTCCTAAGCCCTGCATTTTATCTGAAGCCTAAAATGTTTTCCTATTATGATTTAAATTTTTGAAATCAGTTCTTTCCTTTTTTCCCCTAGGATTGCCTTTTTAAAGGTTATACTTTCAAACTACTGACTTTTTAATAGTCCTCTATAAAAATCTGATCCCATTTCTATTTTTGATGGAAGAAAGCTCTGACTCCACGTTTCAGGTCTGAGTTTCTATTTCCATTAGGAAGCCTTTCTTGAGCCCCCTGCTAAGTTAGATAATTCTGCCAGGTGTTTGACACAGAAGCTGACATACAGTAGAGATTAAATATGTATTTGTTTCTGAATGAAATATCATTTCCTTAGAGGTAAATGAGTGAATGGCATTTCTATTTGCTCATTTCTAGGTTCTCAGCTTATTTAAATTAATAATTTTCTGAAAAGCAGCAAAAATATTGATGCTCAAAAATACCACATAAGGTTAGGAGACTGTGGCATGGACACTGGGAATCAAATTCAAGATTCTATTCTTACTAGCTCTGGGTTCAGTAGGCAAGTAACAACCTCTCTGAGCTAGTTCCCTCCATTTTTGAACTAGGAACAGTAGTATATTGCAAGCATATCTTGTAGGGTTCTTGTTAAGGGTTAAAGGACATATTTAGATTGAGCTCAGGAGAGTGACCATGGCTCAATAAACAGTAGCCATTTAAAATCAGTTAATTGGATTTTATCAAAAGAGAAATAGGAAGAAACGAACAGCTTCTGCTGTAATTTCTCAAGGAAAGCTTCTTTAAAACACAAATGCCTTTTAGCCCCTTTTCAAAAGGAGAGTGCAAATTGTCATCTTAAAAACTCATTAGCGATCCTTTCTGTTTCCTGTCAAGATCTGTCTGCTCTTGTGCTTTCCTTTATAGTTCTAGTAAGCTTACTTATTCATAATTATTAAAGTATAAATATGCAATTCATTTCAAATTTACAACTGGATGTATACGCAGGATAAAGTCTGAACTTCTTTGGCAGTAATTAGATAGCACCATCTAGTGTTCCTATTCAGTAGCAGCAAAACAAAGTGTGCTGTGGCTGCCCACAGAAACAATTGAATAGTTTGAAAACATGTCTATGTTTCTTTGGTCCTAAGCCAGGTTCATATCAAATCCCTGAGAGTGGAGCCTGGACAATCACATATAAAAAAGAAAAACAATCCTGTCTGATACACAGCCAGAAGGAAGAACCACTGATTTGATGAATGCATCCTCCACCATTGTAGAGCCATGAAGTCAAACCAGTTTATCCTGTTACACGGAAGGAGTTCAGATAGCAAAATATCACAAAAATCCAGATTACTTCAGAAAGATGAAATTGGGTAGATGGGAAGAAAAGGAGAAGCAGAAAAAACGGAAACAACTACATGGATGTAATACGTATGTGTGCTTATGTGAATGTAGAAGGATGTGTTATTAGAGAATATAGTGTGTTTAGCTATCAACTGAAAGGAAAAACAATCTCTTTATTTGTGTGCCTCCTCGTGAAAGACAATCGTTAAGCTACAAATCTGACTCCTGCCTGATGATTGGGTCATATCTCACTTTTTAACTTACAGTTTTACAATTACACTCATAATAAACACCAACTACATGTCAAGCATCAAAAAGACAGTGCATTTAGAAATTCTTAGGAAAACAAGGAAAATGGTTATAAACTTGTACGATATAAAACTGAAATGAGCGTTTAAAAAGACATTTTAATCAGTGGAGTTGCTTTACATAAGAAGAAAGTGGCATATTTCCTCTCTAAGAGAAAACTTTATTGTGAAAGATAAAATGAAAATATGTTAAAAATTATACTTAGGTGCTTCTAATAAAGGACAATTCTTGGGCTAAAATAGCACCACACTATTAACAGTGATCATGCTATAATTCAAAACCTCATTTGGTGATGTTCTTAACTTTCTAATCTCCATTTTAAAAGTTAGATGTTTGAACTAAGCAAACAGAATTCAAGTGAGGAATGTGGAAATTTTTTATGTAAAAATGGACATTTACATTTTATGACAATAGAAATAATTCCTCACCGGTCTCAAGAAACACAAGATTTCCCAGTAAAAGGACATACATTACACAACTCCTTGTTTCAGGATATCAAGAGAGACCCAGACAAAGTAAATAAAAAATTCTATAGCTTAAAAAAGTTTTTTTATATCTATTTTCTAAATTTTACAGATTAGTTTCAGAATCAAATCTAGATCAATTAAAGAAAACACATGTGGGAGACTTTCACAGAGATTAGAGATTTAACAGCATTTCATTTAGAATTGCAGTTGGATTGTGAAAGATCTGTGGTGTGGCCCAGGGACAGCTGGGGTACATAAACCAACCACTGTGGGACTATCTTAGCAAAAAATGCTTGATCTATATAATGCTTCCAAAACAGGTGCTCTATAATTTTTAAAATGTGGAACATGCTCAATTTAGCCAAATAAAACTATATTTACATTTTAAGTATGTTATTAGAAAAGGACAGCACTCTGACTGTAAAATCTACTAAAAAAATAAAATCATTAAACATTTTACCTTTTAATATTAAACCACTTTACCTACATTTCCAAACACTTAATCCTAAAATTTTATGGGATCTATTAAGGAACAGATACCAGAACTATGTTCCTTTAGAGCCATAAGACAGCTTAAGTTTTCATTAAAAAAAGCCATATCTCAGAAAAACATACATGATAAACAGAGTACCTACTGCACTTAACCAGTATTGGAAATACCCAGTAATGGAAATATCAAAAGACTAGAAAACAGAAAACTGTATTCTAATTTTGCCTCTAGCATTAACTAGCTATATTATTGTGGATAAATTACTAATCTCTCTGGACCTTAATACCCTCATTTATAAAATGATGGACTATAATATTCCTTGCTCTGTTTCAGCTCTAAAATTTTCTGGTTGTGCCCTTGATCAGAGAAGGGAACATACAATTCCCAGCCTCATCTCTTGTGTTTCCTAAATCTTCCTCCTGAGGTTGATGAGAAAGGCTCCAATACTCCAATGGGCTGACCACACACTTATTAGCAGGGTACTACTAGCGTCTTCACAATCCTGGAGTTAAGCGGAAGGTCAGGGTTAATTGTGATGAAATATTCACAATGTACTTAAGTGGCATACATGACATATATATATACATATATATATATAAATAGTTTCCACCAGGGACCCATATACTTCAACAGTGAAGCAGCATTGGGACTTGGAGTCAGAAGCCTGGGATTTTAGTCCAACTCTATCACTTGACAACCGTGTGTGACCTCGGGCAGGTCTCTTAATCACTCTGCCTCTCATTTTCCTCTTCTGGGGAAGGCAGATTAGGTGAAGAACAAATTCGATGGTATATTTGACAGTGCTTTGAAAACAATATTAAATAATGTAAACCATTATTTCTGCCATTAGCAAAACATCAATATTTGTGTATAACCATATAACTTTAAGTTCAGTTTTATTTTTTTTTGTTTTGAAGAGAAGTTAAGCTAAAGCTTTTCCAACTTGAATTTTTAAATACAGAAACATACTGTAAACATTCAAACAGTACCCTGCCATCCTCCTCTTCTGTTCCCATCTACCTCCCCCCTCCACAAAGATTTTCTACGTATCCTTTCAGTTTTTCCTATATATTTACATCCCAAGATTATTTAAGCAAAACACCTCTGTACAAGTTGGCATTTATCATTTAACCACACATGATGAACAATTTCACATCAATACATACAGAGGTCTACCTCAATCACTTTACTATTGCACAGTATTCTTTACTGGACCATAGTTTATTTAACTGTTTCCCTTTTGGTGAACATTTATTTTGCTTCTCATTTGTTACTGTAATAAACAATGCCAAAACAAACATTTTGTGCACATGTCTCAGTTTCCTGGGGTTAGTAACAAATTACCACAAACCTGGAGGCTTTAAACAACAGAAATTTATTCTCTCACAGTTCTGGAGCCCAGAAGTCCAAAACCACAGTGTTGGCAGGGTCGGTTCCTTCTGGAGGCTCTGAGGGAGAATCCGTTCCATGCCTCTCTCTGAGCTTCTGGAGGCTGTGGGCAATCCTGGCGATCCTTAGTGTGCTGACCCAGCACTTTAATCTCTGCCTCCATCTTCACATGGCCTTCCCCTCTGTGTCTCAAATCTCCCTCTCCTTCCTCTTATAAGGACATCAGCCATTGATCTTGAGATCTTTACCTTAATTACATCTGTAAACATCCTTATTCCAAATAAAGTTATTTGGAGGTCCTGGTGAATATATCTTTTTGGGGCCATTATTCAACCCAGTACAACACACGTGACAATATGTCAGATAGAGTAAAAAAAATAATACTGCTAAAATGCCCTTCAAAATGTTGTAAACATTTTCACTTCCACCAAAAGAATATTAAATTTCTCTTTCCTCCATACACTTGCCAACTTTTTAAAACTTTTTGCTAAGTTGAGGTGTTAGGTAAAAAATAATGTAATATCACTGTTTCTACTGAATCTCTCTGATTTCTAGTAAGGCTAACCCTCTTTTCATGTATTTACTGGCTATCTGTACTTCTTTTGCGAACCTTTTCATAAAGTTTGTCATTTTTCTAAACGGCAATGTGTCATTTTCTTCTCAATCTTAAATAATTTCTCATAGTCTGGATAATAATATTTTGTCTATTATATATATGCCATAATTTCCTCCAAGTCTATCACTTATCTAACTTTATCTTCCACTGATAACATTTTAAAATATTTAGTCAAATCTATCAAATTTTTCCTTTATGGTCTCCAGACTTTGTTTAATGTTTTCGGATTTTTTAATTCCCTAAGATTTTATGTGATATAACAAAGTGGGACAAATACAGACCTATGATTTAGAGAAAGCATATTCTACTCAGCCTTCAAATGCCTTATGAATGAGAAAACACTTGAGGAGCCAGAGGATGCTCCGGATGCTCTAGGTGAAATGTGAGAATACAGAAAAGAGGAACAGTAAAGTTGGAGAAGGTACAGGTGAATAATAGCAGTCCAACAACTGCTGATATCTAACAATACTTTAGGCACTGAAAGGGAAAAGAAATGTAAGACAGACACATTCTCTGCCCTCCAGAAGTTTACAATTCAGATGTAAGCAAAAATATTTTAACCAACAGTTAAGCAGGAATGATTGAAAAAAATAGCAATGGGCTTCAAACCAATGAAGTCCATGGACTTCACAGTACAATGGGAAAGAGAATTCTGATAGGTCTCAAAAGAGACAGTGAGTACCGATCCCAATTCAAAGAAAAAAAATTTTAAGCTTTCATCAAAGTATAATAAACATAAGAAAAGCACAACCGCTCAATGAACTCATACAAAGTAAACTCCCCTGTACAACCAGCATTCAACTCAGGAAGAAGCACATGACAGCACCCGAGAAGCTCCTTCCTCATTCCTTCTAGTCACTCCCAAAAGCTCCGACTGGTTTTGCCTATTTTTGTACTTTATATAAATGGAATAATACACTATGTACTTCTTTCTTTCAAAACATGTTTGTGACATTTATCCAAATTTGTGCATGGAGTTATAGATTGATTGTTCTTTCCCATTACTGCCTAGTATTCCATTCTAATACGTCATTTATCCATTATACTGATGACAGATAGTTTGTATAGTTCCTACTTCTGGGCTCCTGTGAAAAATACTGCTATGAACATTCTAGTACATACCTTTTGGTGAACACATGATTTCATTTCGCTGAGAATGTACTAGGAGTAGAATTGCTGGGTCACAGACGGTACATGTGTTCAGCTTTAGTAAAGACTGCCAAACCGTTTTCCAAAGCAGCTGTAAAACTCCTTCAGCACTGGATGAGAGTGCCAGTTGTGCTACATCCTCATCAACACTTATTCTACTTCACCCTTTTCATTTTAGTCATTCCAGTGAGTTTGTAGCAAACACAATTATTACGGATAATATGAAAGCTCAGATAATAGCAAATCTCTCACAACAAAAGATCAAACAATGAGTCAGGTAAGCAGCTATTTAAAAACAACAAGGTATTAAAAAAACTTCTCTCTTTGTTGTAAAAAACTCATTTCACTAAAAAAAATAGAAGGGGAAAGTAAACACATAGTAAAGAACAGACAAAAAAACAGCTCAACCACAGAACCAGTAAATAGCCCTAAAAAGTGGGGAAAATTATAAGAAAAGACAGAAAGTTTGAAGTATGGTGAGTAAGTGACCAATGTTCTAGTAAGTGTAACCTATAGTATTAGATCTCTCACTAAAATGTTATGGTCCACACTTTTCTTTCCTTTTTTTTTTAACTTTTTTTTTTTAATTGAGGTAACATTGGTTTATGGGTCCACACTTTTCTATAGAGACAATGGCCATTTTATTTCAGGGGAATGAATATCAGTAAATTTTTTTCTAAAAGTAATAAAAAAGATATTTTAGCAAAAACTTACAGAACAGCTTTCTATGTACCACAGTGTGTAATTCCCCATCTGTACTATGTGAGATATATTTCTTTAAGACACTACAGTGTATAATTTGATCAGGACACATACGTATTCTTGCTAAACAAACAAAAATCAGAAGCTGTAATAATACTACCTTGCATCTGGCTAGTATCTAACTTTGCAAAAAACCCCAGACTTTCACTTAAATTAGTGAAAAAAAAAATGCTGGTAAAAAGGGAAAATACAAATTACTTTCATTTTGCAGATGACTAGCACTGGGACCTCACCTCAGCCAAAAGCTCCTAGAGAGTGAGGACCCTATCACAGCCTTCTCTACAGGTTTAGCAGAATATTCAATAAATTCTACTGGACAACATGTTAGAATCTATAATTACTAACCAATACATCACATACGCTGCTTCACGTAGCTGGTGAAAAGTGATTAGATATTTATGTATTAAATTCTGGTAGACCTAGTTCAAAAGGCTTAATCATTTTTTAATAAGAATTCATCAACAGGCACAGATTTTAAAAGTTATATAAAAACAAACACAATGAACTTCAAGAACAATAAAGTATAAAGCCACAAACTCTATGCAATAGCATCTACTAATAGATCAAACCTCTTTTCTCTCTCTCTTTCTAAATAAAGCTTTAGCCTATTATTTCTCCTAAATTCATCTGGGGGAGATTTGTATATGATTACTCCAACCAACGAACCACACTGTTAATTTATAAATGCTGACTCTTAAAAGACATGTGAGTGGTGACCATGATAAAAATTGCATGATTTTTCTGGGAGTTTATTTGTTTAATCTTTTCAAAGTTAGAATTTCTAGCCTTTAAAAGGTAAATTGAAGTTAGGTATTTTACACTTAATAGTGAACAATAGAGTTTATAAAACGTGTGTGTTTAGTTGATCAGGTAATTTAGGAATTTTGAGACTTTATTTGATCAAAATTTATGAAGTTTTAAGAAGCATAAAAATGATTAAAGTGTAAGTAAGAGCGCTAAGAAACCATTAAAGAACTACTAATGAAACAGTAGAGGGAAAACAACCAGGAGATTGAAATAAAACTTTCTGATGGAAAAGAGTTTTTCACTGAAGAGACAAAAAGAATGCTTGAGAATGAAAAACACATCGAATATGATAAAACTACTCGGACATAAACATGGAATACAAATAATCAACAAGATTCATCAAAGCAGAAGTACACAACACAGCATGGCGCAACAACTGTGAATCTATTTAATCCCAGATGACTCTAAATTGTTCTCTCAAGAGATTAATGACTACACTCGTTAAGTCTTGGTATTTGAACAGAAAACATAGATGAATAAAATACATTAATAGTTTATGAATAAATACTAAGATTTCCTAGTCCAACACACATTACGTCAGGTACAACTAGTCACACTAAAAATATACTGCTAAAAACTCACTCACTGTCTTCTGTGGGAAGGACCTGCAGGGAGTAAATCCACTCTATTATATCATCTTTGTTCACCACATCTAAGGAATCCAACATATCCAGCCCGGAGAGCGCAAAAAATGCAACTGTCAACCTAAAAGAAAAAAACGTAAAATTTCATCTTAACTATCAAACCACTGAAGTCTTCCTGGTTCAGAAAAATAATAAACTCATTCTAATTTTACAATTTAAACAATACTCCCATCTTGCAAAAGCCAGAAGACCCAATTTATTTTTATAATTTAATAATATCAAAGTTTTGTTTCAAATTTTCCTCTTTTTTTTTGGCAAAGAAGATTGGCCTGGAGCTAACATCTGTTGCCAATCTTCCTCTTTTTGCTTGGGGAAGATTGTCACTGAGCTAACATCTGAGTCAATCTTCCTCTATTTTGTATGTGGGACACCTCCATGGCATGGCTTGATGAGCAGTGCAGAGGTCTGTGCCTAGGATCCAAACCTGCCAACCCTGGGCCACCGAGTGGAGCATGTGAACTGACCCCCTTGTTTCAATTTTTTAAAAAGAGACATTTAGGAGTTAAGAGACCAATCCTAATCATCTGAAGCATACCTGAATTCACTGAAGCCAGTATATTAGCAACCTGAAGGCTAAAAGTAGACATAAAAAAGAGATTTCCCTGCACCTAATCTGTAAAATAAGGCCAAAAGGCTAGAAAATATATAAAAATCACAATTTTCACTTATTTGCCAAGAGCAACTATGCTTATAGCTGGTGGTTAATTCTTAAGGAATGTTAGAATAAATCCATCTTTATTCAAATTTATTTACCAATAAAGTGACTCCCTTGGAAAAAATACTTTTAACGAATTTTGGGAAATAAGGAACACTTTAAAAAGTACTAATGCATTTTAGCTCCATTTTCCAAGAGAGAAACATTCTTTGATGGAGTGAAAAACTATAAGGCAACAATGTCGCCCCTTAAGATTGTATACTAAATCAGAAATCTAAACCTTGTGCTTCCACAAAAACTAGTGCCTTAGTGACTGCTTTTTACATACAGAGTTTATTATATATCATTCCTTTCATGTTGAGATGCATTCTACAATGTTGTTTGAGCATGGTTATCTCACTTCCATATTCTAATAATTCCTATGACTAATACTGATAAGTTAATACTACAAATTATTTGGTCTAAAATCTTGTAGTAGAGCCACTTGGCACATTCCGTAACCTTTCTAACAGATTCCAAAAGAGAATCAAGACTTACTGCCCCAAGGCATCCACTGTATATAATAAATTAACTTCTTTCCTGTGTATCTAGAATGGTATTATCTAGAATGTTATTACCAACTTTGGGAGGAATGAGAAAACAGTAACTCATTTTTTCTAGGGTGTAATTCTCTCTCTGATCTCTGGCTGGAAAGGGCTAGCAACCATTAGATAACAAGAGGAGAAGCAAAGAAGAATTCAATTCCACTCTTCTCCAAAACAAAATGACACTTTAGACAAGGGAAAAACTTCTACCTAACAAAAGCCAAGTTGGAAAATCACTGCTCTTGGTGATAATGTCTCAAGAGACAAGGTCTGCCTTGTTCGTGGTATGCACTCAAATATTTATTGAATTAACTGACAAATAAAAGACCTGCAATACTATAGCTAACTCTCCTAGAGAGCTCTATCAGGGTTTTCAGTTTTGCTGTTATCCATAAAGTGAATGATTACAATCAGATAAAATTAAGCATCTAATAATTTAGTTGATTAAAGCACTATTATGGAAAAAAGCAAAAGGAAGACAGAGATAACAGTGGAAAAATATGAGGCTGTTGATAAAACAACCTGCTGAGGTTGCCAAATCAAGTTGCTTCACCAGAGGATCAGTTTGCAGATGGGAGGGGTAAACTAAATGATGTCTCCAAAAAAATCTCAAAACTTTCAGGCCTAAGAACAAATTTTTCAGGCTTAAAAAACAGCATGAAATAAACAAGGATTAAGAAGAACAAAAAGAAAAAGTCTGGGTAGTGGAAAAAGAAAATTTAGCCATACTAACCTGATTTTCCTATGCCACTAAATTTGTAGTGTATTGTCAGGCTAGAGCAGGTGAGCGACCATTTGGAAGTATATTGGAAACACTGATTTCTGGACGATGACCAGATTCCCAAACTTTGGATCACGTGGTGTGCCCCTTTCTACTAAAATCTCTTTACTGGCATCTCCAAGGGTCTTTAAAAGTGGACTGCATTCCTGCCTAGATCTCAGGTGGAGCTATAGCTAAATCATATTGCAAAGAGTTCTAAAATTATAAACCAGGAGCTACATTAACTAAGAACACAGACACTCAATAAAACTGATAACAGTGGAAATGGAGAGAGAGCCATAGAGGACACATTAGAAATAATCATGAAGTTAAAATATACAGCACAGAGACCTCAATAAATACTTCGGAATGAAAGACTGCATGAACTCTACAATTTTAAGCCTTATTCTTCATCTGTAATATTTTTAAATAGCTGATTCACCTGGTAAATGTTTTCAAGTACAGTCACACATCTTTGGAATTATTTAACATGCAAAATAATTTTTCAATAACAAACATTTACTGAACATCTACTACAAACTAGATGTTGTGACAAAAATGAATAAAATAAGCCACCTAACCTTAAGTAGGTTAAATCATGAGGGGAAAATATCCAAGCAGCTACACGGTATGTGCTATTACAGAAAATGCCTTCTCCCCTTCTCAACCTGCTGCTTTTGCCTCTTGTTCTCTAGACCAGATGGCAGTTCCAACCCTAGAATCCTGGGGCTCCTTCTTCCTTCATCCCCTCCTTTCTATCCCTGCTTCTTGTGCCCTAGCACCTGGCTCCTGGACTACTGCAACAGCTTCCTAATTGGTCTTCCTGATTCTGGTTCTTGTCCCACTTAATACAACGACCAATGGTCACTCTGAAATGCATATCTAACTAGGAAGATCCACTACCTGGCAGCTTCCCATCACTTACATGATATCAAATTCAAGTTTCTAGACATGGCCCACAAAGCTGTCTGTGATCTGGCCCATGTCTACCCCTCCAGACTAAATCCCTACCGCACCTGCCTTACATTTTGAACCAATATTAGAGAACTGATGGAAGTCTCTGTGCTCAACACTCATGTATCTGCCTTTATTGTCTTTATTTATTGCCCATTTACCTATAATCCACCGCCCCCCGCCCCCCCCACCCCCCAACAAACTGAACACATTCTTTAATATTTAGCTCCAGGGTTACTTCTTCCAAAAAGCCTTTTCTGAGCCCTGTCTCTCTTCAGGTTGAGCCACTTAGGTGATTCCAGAATGTCCTGTGAATAACACAATTATTTTGCAAACACACTCAAAGTGTGCTCAGGGGATCAGCAGCATCAGAACCACCCGGGATGCTTGTTATAATGAAGACTCCCAGGCCTACACAGATTGTCCAATGCAGTAGATCCGGAGAGGAGCCCAGGTACATGTATTTTTATAAGCACCCGATGTCACTGATTAAGAGCCTCCCACTATCACCATCACACTTTGAGAGACACACTGCTAGACTATGATATGCTTCAGATAAGGGAGGGAATGAAAGGACAGAGTAGTTATCTGCGGGATGGCAGGCGCTGAGTGGTTAAAACACAGGATACATAGGGGAATATGGAAGGCCATGAGAAAGACTAAGTAGATTGTGAATGTCTTGTAAGATAAAATCATTGACTAAACCCTTCTTCTAGAACAGTTGGATCTGTAAAAATAACATAATAGAAAATGGTCAATATTTTGATTCTCAATAAAAAAAGCCTATTCTAATTCCCATTATCCAAATACAAATGGCAACAATATCTCAAAACCAAAATACCTCTCTAAACCACTCATAAAAAAGAAACCTGTTAATTGACAAAGCTCACAATCCAAGGATTAATATTCACTTGAGCTAACTGGTAACTACCACTTTTCAGAAGTTAATACATATAAAAGAAAAACCTCGGCTGAAACAACAAACAACATACTTTTTTGTTTTCAAAAAGCCATTGTTATTAGAAAAATAAAAGTTATTTATTTCTATTTGTCAGACTAAAAGAAACAATGAAATGTTTTTTTTTCAATTTTGCCAAAATGGTGGGTCAGAAAATAAGTGTCTAAATGTCTACTCTATTAGCCTTCCTAAATGTCAGTCGTTTATATCCATCAGTAAAAACAAGTGAACACAGGAACACCTGAATCATTGGTTTAAGACCACATCCCCATGCCCAAGCACATGGTAGGCACTCAATAAATGCGTGTGGAACTGAACTGCCATACTGGTTAAGACTTCGACTTAGTCAACATATTGTTTCATCTTAAAACTCTAGTATTAGTAGAAATGTTGTGACCAGTCACCTTTGCTTAAAAGGCTGGAGCTTTTTCTCAAGCATCTTAAAAGTCAATTATGAATCATATACACCACAAAAGACTTAAGGCTAAACTGAGGTAAGTAAAGACTGTGAATCAAGAAAGAGAAAAACTGAAAAGCTTAAAAAAAAATCACTACAAAAACTAATATGTACAGGTTATCTTCAATGTGGTTAAGTGAGACATGAGAAAACCAAAAACAATGAAAAAATTCTACTCAAGTGACAAACATGAGACATAAAAAGGATATAATTAACATTTCTTATCCAATGGACTATGATACAACTATTATCTAATATATAATGCCTGGAAGATTATACTAAAGCCATAAAATCAAGCGTTAAATTAGTTGTCCAATCAGACAATTTTTGCTGTTTGCTTTTACTTATGCTGTGAGGATTACATAGTTTACTGCCAACATTCATTAATCTATATGGTTTTGTCCATGCTGGGATTTTAAATAGACCAATTAAACTCATTGGAATTTTGAAAATGCAACCATGGATCTATAATGATGGCTACAAGCAAAGTTCAACTGTTTAACAATCACAATAGGATGGAAGGTTTTTGTTACCCAAATACTTTGAATTCACATAAAATTAATCCCCACAAAATATAAATGTGATTTATCAACATTTTTCTCAATATTCTATACCATTATGATCAATGGACTGAGCTTTAGAAATCTTCATTTAAGTCTGCTAGTCAATCAATATCTATGGATGGAGAAAGGAATATAAAAATCATGCTTTGCTCCTACTTTAACAAGAATCTGTTCATCCTTCTGGCCTCAGCTCACATTATTCAACAAATATTCACTTAGTGCTTCTCACATGCCAGACACTATTCAAGGTCCTAGCACAACGCTGTGCAGAAGGACTTTCTGAGGTAACGGAAATGTTGAAATAGAAACAAAAGTCACTGGCCAATGAGGTGATTGAGCACTTGAAATATGGTGGCTACTGCAAACAAATTTAAAAATTTGTTTAAAAACAAATTTTTTAAAGATTGGCCCTGAGCTAACATCTGTTGCCAATCTTCTTTGTTTTTCTTCTTCTTCCCAAAGCCCCCCAGGATACAGTTGTATATTCTAGTTGTAGGTCCTTCTAGTTGCTATATGGGACACCGCCTCAGCATGGCTGCATGAGAGGTGCGAAGGCTTGCGCCCAGGATCTGAACCCGTGAAACCACTGAAACCCCGGCCACTGAAGCAGAGCGGGGGAACTTAACCACTTGGCCACAGCTGGCCCCAGGAAGTGAATTTTTAACTTAATTTTTTTCTCTTTTGTGAGGAAGATTGTCTCTGAGCTAACATCTGTGCCAATCTCCCTCTATTTTGTATGTGGGACTCCACCCCAGCATGGCTTCATGATTGGTGTGTAGGTCCACATCTGGGATCCGAACCTACAAACCCCAGCCACCAAAGTGGAGCAGGTGAACTCAACCATCGGGTCACCGGGCCAGCCCTTGATTTAATTTTAACTAATTCAAATTTAAATAGCCAAAGGTAGTTAGTGGTTACCATACTGCACCAGGCAGCCTCAGTGTTATAGACATAAATAAGATAGACAAAGATTCTGCCTTCATGAAGTTTACAGTCCAGTGCAAAAGAAAGATATTAAACAAATAAACCAATAAATAAATAATTTCAGGCCGTGATTGGAAGTGGTCTCTTTCGGAAAGGGTGACTAGGGAAAGTCTCTCCAAAGAAACCTGGATTAGGAACCTGCCCTTCCTATATGCTACCATGAATCCTATACTAACACATGCCATAGAATTCTGTTGAAATGGCTTGCTTTTCTTGTTCAGCCGTACTCCAGCACGAACCACAATAAACAGTTCTTGACCACATATGCAGAAGCAACCTATAAAACTTCCAAAACTGACCCAGTCATGCAATGTACAAAATACGTCGAGACTGAAGCGTTCAGAAAACGCGGAGAGAGATCAGCGTAAAAAACGATCTACTCTCTTCCCACGAGCTTTGGAGCCTCGCTTCAAAACACAGCAGTGCAGAGCAAAGATCGCCGCCTCCTTTCGTTCTTCTCATTTTCAGTCTTTTACTCTGAATGACTAATTCAGTTTCTTAGCCTCTGCCAGATAACACTCCTCAGCCAACTCCAGCTTACAAGGCAAACACACTTTTAACAGGCTGCTTCACGCACCATTGCACCTCTTTCGCCGATCTTCTCCTATCGTTAGACTTAGAATTCCTGGAAAGTTCATTTCTACTCCCACTTTAGAGGTTCTCTGCCGCTCCTACACATCAAACACCATACAGGCATTCAATTAAAAACTAAGGACTTCAGAGACGAAAAGGGAAGCACAGGAGAGGCTACTTATCTAAAATACGACGACAAACGCTTTGTCTTTTTTCCTTTCTACTCGGAAGAAGTGAGGCCAATTGTCTCAGGCTCAGAGAGGAAGCTAAAAGGATGCTCAGAGTTGACAGGGAAAATGGCTGGGAAGTGAAAAGGGCGGAAACTGGAGATTCCAAAAGGCCCCGCCGTCCAGCTTCCTCCATCCCGCCGCATCTCGGGGACACGAAGGGGACGGCAGGCCCGCCGGAGAGGGAGGCCCCGGGCCGTGCCGGGTGGACCGCGGCGCAGCCCCAGCGGTCTCCCAGTTAGCCCTCAGGCTCCTCGGCGCCGGAAACCGTGCCCGCCCCTTTCACTGTGGCCAAGAATTACCTGCTGGTCTCGAGGGAAGAATAGCGCTCCGGCAAGACCTGGAGGCAGCGCTGGAAGAACCGCACGTGCCGGTCCCGGAGGAAATCCAGCCGCTCTCCTTCCCCACTCCCGACCAGCCGCTCGTCCTCCGTGGCCGCCATGTTCCTCCGGAAGCGACGTCCGCCGCGCCCCGGAAGCAATTTGCGTGCGGCGCGAAGGGACCCAGAGGGGTGAGATGAAGCGGAGGATGAGGAGGGGGGCGTGCGCCTGCCGCAGACCCGGTCTGTGGTAGTAACTACACAGTTGAAAGAAAGTCTTACGCAACGTTTTCTCTCTCTGATTTCTCCCTAGGTAGCGCACGACCCAAACTTTTCTACTCTATGACCCCAAAGTTTGGGAACACCTCTCAAGCTTTGTAAGATTCAGCCCACAAATTGCTCCAGAACTTTTATCCTCGTTGGATATTTGGGAGGAAGTGCAAGGTCCAAGCTGTTGGCTTCCCGTTCGATTAGAAAAACTCATGACCCTAAAGGATGTTATATATGAAAACAGGGATGGGCCAGTATAAATCTGCCAACAGACTCATTTTTGGAAGGCCACAGATTTAACATGAATGGATAGGGAAACTAAACCTACAAATCAAACTATGGAGATAAATGTTTATTGAATAATTATTGACACTTCAAAAGTTGAGAGTCGTTCCTAGTCTTCTCTAGAATAGCAGGAATCACTTAAAATATATATATATAAATGCAATATGCATACATACATAACATATATTTATATGTGTGACTGCTTGCACCATTTTCTTTTACAAGTCTTAAAAGATTTTACTCTTTAAGTCAATGTGTCATCCAGCATCAATTTGCAACAGTAAATAAGCTCAACATGTTCTCCAACTACCCATACACTAAAAAATAACATGCTTCTAGCTATTTTTATCAAAAAGGGGGATTTAAATTGCTTCAGCCATATTTTACTCCCTTTAAAAGTTCATGAAGCAGTCTTGGGGGGAAAATCCACCCAAGGATTAGGCCTGAACTAGGTTCTTTATAACCAACTGTGCTAATAAAAGTGAGTATAATTTTAATTGTTGGCTTTCCTAGAAAATGTATTTCTTAAAAGCGTACCATGTGGACTGGAGTTATACTGGTTCGACAATCCAAGGCGCTTAATTTTAGGTGCTAGTAACTATTCACAGGCATTTCTGCTTGTCTTTAACAAACACCACCTTAACCAAGGACAGAGGGCTGTCCTTGGTGCTTCCTTACAAATAAGGAGGCCACAGTCCTTGCCCTTCAGGTATGCCCAGTCTAGAGGAGTTTTCACTCTGTTATTTCAGTTAAGATCTCTCTTCTGTTACATACACACGCTGTCAAATGTCTGAAGATGTTCAAAGCGGAGTCTTATTGCACACATTTAACTTACTAGAATCAACTATGCACATTCTACATGTTCAGAAAGACAATCCTACTCAATCTGGTGCTTACAGGGAAGCCAAAAGGTGCATCTGATTTTCAGCTCAACAACCAGCAACGCAATTCAAATCTGGAGGAAATACTTATAAGGTGGATTCAATGAGTGATAATATAATACATCTTCTAGGTAAGTAAAAAGCTACTTAAGATTTTGACAAGATTTTTGACAAATGCATGACAGAATCTAACCCCCACATAAAATGCCACTCTACATTATTAGCTAAAAAGTGTAACCAGGTCAAGTCTTCAAAGTATAGGAGTGATAGAGCATCTATATAATTGAATATTATTAGCCATTAAATGTTTGAATTATATAGAAATACAAGAAAATATGTCATATAATGTTAAGTGATTTATAGTAAAGTAACTAAAATGTATCCTATGACTGTAGCTATTTTAAAATATGTAAGTATATTTTTGGAAAAAGTTACCCTGGGGTGGTGGAATTATGAGTGCTTTATAAAATTTTTCCCTTAGTGTTTTTCTAAATATCTTGTTAATATACTTTTTAAACCAGTGTAAGAAATGTTTTTTTGACAACTCTTTTATGAGCCTGTTACTGAAGACATTATGTTTATTGTACATCCTTTATATAAAGGATTCATAAAATAAATTCATTTATTTAAGATTCAGTTAGAAGGACTGGTTTCTTCAAAGTTCCACATTTCTTTTATTAAAAAGCAAAACAAAAAATAAACAAAAAGCCATAAGAATCACATCACCCAGTAAACTTACCTTAAATGCAGGACATTGAAAGCTGCATGTGTGTGCAACAACAATAAAAAACATGTTAGAAAGCCACAGATGAGAAATCTTTACTTTTCTGTATCTTGCAGCAGTTCAGCTGTGTTTTAAATCCCTTGTCCTGCTCTCTATTTTATTTCTAAACTGCCTCATATCATTTAACAAAGTTATGGAGAACAAGCACTACAAATAAAATGGGCATTCCTGATTAAGGACGTTTTATGTTAATTCCCTCATTTTGTACCAATAATTGTACAATCAGAATTCAGTTTCCAAAATTTGGAAGCCATCTACTTCGAATATTAACTGTGAAATAAGAAAAGATTTTGACCATTACTTATAGTAAATTTCTGACTGAGTCATTTGACCTAAATGGATCAAATTACAATTAAAGATACTCTAAAATGTTATAAGAAATAAGCTTCCTATATTTATTGTATATATGGTATATTTCCTACAAGTTGGGAACTAATTAAATTTAGGAACTAAGATTTTATAATATAAAAAGTTGAGTCAAATTAAGTTAAATTGTGTTTTCATGTACAAAAGTTTAGAAATTTAAAAATTAACTCTTTTGACCAAATATATTAGTCTAGCAATGTTAAAACATTTTAAATGCCACCAAGAGAAATCATAGTATTCAAAAGCTAACTCATTTCAGATGATGTTTCAGAACAGAGAATTTTCATATTTTGAGGCAAACAGAAGCAGAAAAGAAAACTGCATCAGCCAGGAAGATGTGAAAGACACAAAGATTTTATAAATGTGTGAAATCCAGAAGGCCTGAAGGGAAGTTTGAAATAGCTAAAGGAAACCAAAAAGATTCTATCAATACAACAAATTATAGAGTGTATATGAGGTGAGAAGCATATTTGTAAAATAAATATTCTCTATATAAAACAAAGCATGCTTCAAACAAATAGAAAATATTTATTACACAAAAATGTAGTAACTGACAAATGACCAATTTGTTAACTTAGAAAAAGTACTAACGTATTTCATAACTCAAAAAGAAACTTCACACTTTTGTTACTCAAACTAATTTACCTCCAAGTTATAATTGTTACAAAATTTTGGTTTAAAAAATGGTACTTTATCATTGTCCCAATTTATTTTGCTATGCTATGACAAAAACAAAGTATCTTTAAAATGTTCTGAGTATTTAAATGAAATAATGTTTGTAACATAAACTTATTCAAAAAACTTTTACATCAATAATAGGCCAACATACACATTAAGTACCCTCTTAGTATAAACAGGAAATACTAATGACAATACTGCATGGACCTTGATATCTGTCAATTCACACAGAACACAATAATCAGTCTGGAGGCTAGTGACAGCTAAAGAACATGGTTAGTTACTCTCTCCAGGTATAACTGAACATGCTAACATTCTTATCAACTGAACACCAATTTCATTATCTCGTATTCTTTTTAAACTCCTTGTCTCCAGTTTGGAATAGCCCTAAGGAGAAGAAGAGAAGAGCGATTATAAATATATGGGAAATTTTAAAAAAATCCTAACTGATTAAATGTTAACATTAAAAAATGTATACAGATTTGCTTTATCAACTTTTTATTGTAAAATATAATATACATACAGAACTACATAAAATATAAACACAGAGTTATTAAATTATTATAAAGTGAACACTCATTCTAAGTCCTTTTTACCTATGTGGGATATGCAGAAGTGGCCCAGAGCCTGTTGGTCCTATCTTTTTGGTCCGTTCTTCCCAACCTTTGGTAGGTCTGTAAAGTCTAGAGGGATCTCTACTGACATTGTTTTCAACCTGTAACCAGAAGTACAATGAGTGCCAGTTAATTTATATGAACTATTCAGTTGGTACTAGTGAGTAAGATCCTTAGTAACAGAAAGCAGTTTTAAGAAATATACTTAATATTAGCTAAACAGAAATAAAACTGTTAATAACCTCTTCAGTAAACTAATTGTGCTCACATAACTAAAATAAACTTGAGACTATATCAATCTGTTTTAAACTTAGTTTATTTTTTCCACTTAAATTATTTTATTCTATTGTATTGTTGTTCTATTTTTTTTCTATTTCTATTATGAGGGAAATGTAATGCAGCAAAGTAGGATAGTGATATAGCCAGGCAATCAATTTAGGATGGATAACCACCAGTAAGTCTTTTGTTTTATCCATGAGAGTCACCAACATCTTTAGTTGTGAGGATTACCAGTGAGATTAAGAGATACTCATAGCTGCCAAAGGTCCAAAATAGAGGCTCATAGAGGAAGAATAAAGAAGAAAATGAAGAGTAAGAAGACAGAAGTAATTTAGGGTAAAAGAAAATGAGGCGCTTATAATGTGGAATGGTAGAATTTAAACGACAGTTGCTTAAATTTTACTAAGCTATGCTTCATAATATGTAAATACATGAAGGATGAAATTTAAAGGAGATGATACAGAAATAAAGCTGGATATAAAGAAAATGGATTTTATGTTTGTATCCTTACAAATCAAGGAATTAGGATAATAACAATAAAAATAAATTAATGTCAGTACAGAGTACCTTTTCCTTTAATTTTGCCAGTCTTCTTTGTTTTTCTGCCTTTTCATCTTCCTTTGACTGTCTATCCAGAATTTTCAATTCAAGTTTATGTAAATCCTAAAAAACATATACCAATAAGAAAAGGTAACATTAAGAAAGTAAAATTAATTAGAATTTGTTTCAAAGTTTAGTTGCTTGCAAGTAAAATTAAATTACTTTACATATCAATACTCTTTCAATATTAACCTTTTCCAACAAAGGCTAAGAGCTTTATTTTTTCTGAAGATAGATGTAATACATGCAGGTTCTTTCTGAATCACCTTCTTTTACGTGTATCTTGATTTATTATACAGTGTAATCTAAAACTCCTTTTAATAGTTGAAGTAAGCCCATTTTCACTTACCAACACAGATATGTCTGATTTTAGATCTCTTGTATTATATTTTGTTTTATAGGTTTTCTTTTTTCTACGTATTTTATTCTGTGACGTGCTTGCCCCTTTGTGGGGTGGGGAGGCATGAGATCTTTTGTTATTTAGGGATATTTTTACATATGGACTAAGAAAAATTCCATTAATGTGTTTTTGTCTATTATTTTTCTTTGTATTTCCCTTATTTTTTGTTTGTAAGTGTTGCTGCTATGTATTTTGATGCACATAACAATTCATAACAATTATATTCATAACAGTTATATCTCATTTGCACCCTTTTTCATTTTAAATACCCTTTCTTGTCTTTTTCAATACTTTTTGGACTGAATTCCACTTTGATAAGCAGATTGTAACCTTTCTTTGATTAGCATTTTTCTTGTATATATTTGTTTAAAATCACCTACATCCTACCTCTCAGCAGTAACTTTGATTCCCTTAAGTATACATTGAGGATCTACAATGTACCAGACCCTAGAGTACAAGAATGAACAAAAAGGACAAAACCTCTGCCCTCATGGAGCTGACATTATGGTGGGGAGATGGACAGTGAACAAGGAAGCAAATCACTAGTGGGGCAGAACCAGCCAGTTTGGCAGAGAAGACAAGACAGTCATGGCCTGGCCTATGGCTGCCTTTCCAGCCTTGTCTACTGCTGGCTCTCCTCCTCCACTCGATGCCCTAAGAACACTGAAGTGTGTATAGTTTCCCCCACAAACCACACTGTTATACTCCTCCAAGCAGCCAATTATGCTATTCCCTCTGCTAGGAAGGATCCTCCTTTCCTTCCCTTTTCTTCTCCTTCCAGACTCAACTCAAGTATCACCTTCTGTCTGACACTCTAGCTATGGTAGGCTTCCCTCCCTGCGTATCCACCTCTTAAAGTTCTCTGTCCACACCTCAATCACCAGCCCACTTACCACGTTATGCTGAAATCTCCCACCTGTACAACTATCTTTCCCACTAGGCCAGAATCCACTAGAAATGAGGGAGCATGCCTCACTCATTTTGATACACTAATGCTAGGTACAGGCCCAATATATAAAAAGCACTCAATTAATTTTTGCTGAATTGAATCTGGAAATAATACCTCTACGTGTAACACTGAAAAATTATTTAGGAAACATATTTACTCACTCTTTCTTGAAACCTGGAAATTTCCTCAGCAGCAGTTTTCCTTTTTTCTGCCTTTTCTGTCTTTTCCCTTATCTCCTTTTCAAGTCTCAAAAATTCTTCCTGTTCTTTCTTCTGCTGGGTGTAACTTTCTAGTAGTAATTTTAGCTTAAACTGGCGCTGGCGCTCTTTCTGCTGCTTCTTCTCTTTCTCTTCCTCTTCTTTTAACTGGGAAGCATATTTCATTGACATTTCTATACTTTTCTGTTTTTTCCAAGCTTCAACTGCCAATTTCTGCTTCTTTCTTTGTTCTTCTTTTTGCTTTTGATTATTTTCTTGTTTATTATGAAAAAGCATAGGTATGTTCTCTGCCTTTTCTTTTAACTTGAAAATTTCCTCCTTTTTTTGCTGCTTTTTGGTTTTCCAATTCTGAATAGACTAAATGATTAAAACAAGATAGCAAGAGAAAAATATTTTTAACAACCAAAAGCACTTTAAAATACACCCTCAAATCCATCTTTCTAGAAAGAATATTGATTGCAGGATGCTGGCTGCTTAGCTTTTAAAGTACGTTTTTTAAAAAACAAATGCAATTTTTTTCTACTTCTGCTTTAAAAAAATTAACGTATCTTTTGAACCAGTGAATGATGGTTTATTCGTTTGGCGTTCCTCTTAATCTGCAGGTTCACAAGGACTGCACCTCATGAAGTGTCCTCTTCCCCTTCACCTCCTTCATTTGTGTTCATGGGAAATATTGCTTTCTTCTGATCACCTCACTTCTGCTTCTAAATCCTCTTTCTAGGCTTAGAGCACTTTTGGGGCAACCTTTCTTGAGTCAAATACCAGAAAAGGAATTAAAAGTAGGGTGGTTGAGAGCATGGGCTGTGAAGCTAGGCTGGCTATTTGGGACCAAATCACGGCTTTGCCACTTACTAAGTTCGACCCTGGATGAGTCACTAAATTTCTCTGTCCCTATTTTGCTCATTTGTAAAAGTGGTAGGTAGTACATCTCAAAGACGAAATGAGTCAGTGTCTGGCACACAGTGCTTCATAGTGTAAACAAAAAGTTAAAATAACTCCATAGCTTTACATATAGGTATGTAAAGATTATTTAAAATTCTAGCAGCCTCTCTATGCCATAAAGGATACATCCACTGAATTGCTTTCTCCTCACGTCAAGAAACCGTTTCTTCATTTTCCTCATGGTATATCATTCGCTCATTAAATAAATCCTTATGGTATGTGTACTATATGCAAGGTAATGTGATAGGAACCACAGATGCTTAAAACTATACCAGATGCCATCTAGTACAATGCTACTCAAAGTGCTAGTGCACAACAATAGCAGGAATTTGTGCCAGAATGTAAATCAACGTACTGCTTTCTTCAACGAGAAAGTCTTCTATGAAAAAAACAGTCACCTGAACTAAACAGTGTGCTTACTGGTTAGCTGATTCTTGTATGATCACTTTACCTCACTGAAGACCAGTAACAGTTTGCAAAGTAACATCCAGTCCATGGAGCAAGTTTGAGTGGCACTGCTCCAGGTGAGGTAAGATGTGTGCATCAATACTAGAATACAGAATGCGCCACAGCACATCATAAAAGAGGTATAAACAGAGTATTAGTGAAATTCTGAGGGGGACTGCTTATGTTTGAGTGGGCAAGCAGGAAGCAGCATCTGATCTGGACAGATTTTGACAGGCTGGCAGTGGAGGGGGAAAGAAAAAATGGAGGTTCCAGAAAATGAGAATAAGATAAGCAAGGGCAGTCAGGCCAGAGAGTTCAGGGCATGTCTGAAAATAAGCGTCTTCATTTAGGCAAAACATAGGACATATTAAAGGAAGTAGGAGACAAAAATGGTAAATTTCCTACACAACATCTTAAACTCAATAGATTTAAAACTACATTCCCGATGCTTTCCCCCAAATTTTCCTCTTCTCCTCCAACATGTCCTACTTCAGTAAATGGCACCTCCACTTTCACATCTCCTCCTACCTCACCGCTACATCCAATCAATCATCAAACATCAGGAAGTAGACTGGTTGGGACAAGAAGAGTAAGCCAGAACCCGGGTGGTTTACCTCCATTACAAGAAGCACTGTGGCTGTTCCTTTGCCCTAGAGTGTTGGTTCTCAAACTCTGGCTTGTAACAGAATAAGCGGGGGGACTTGTTAAAGCAGCTTGCTGGGCCCACTCCCAGAGTTCACATTAGGTCTGGGGTTGGGGCTTGGTAAGTTCTAACAAGTTCCCAAGTGATGCTGATTTTGCTGGTCCAGGGACCGCATGTTTCAGTATCCTGGGAAAAAAGCCTCAATAATTCTTAATAGCTTGTTGTTTTGAGTTTTCAAAATCGACTTATGTTTCAAAAATTTTTCTTAAAGTCCTAAATGTCAATCTTTCCACATTCAACTTATTTCAGAGGGAACAAACAACAAACCTCAGCTATTTCCTCTAAAACTTTAGACTAAATGTGGAATCAGTATTTGTTTAATCAGCATTTAATTTCTTAATTTCTTTAATATTCCTTAGGTATATCATCTGTTGTACAGTCATATCTTTGTTGTAAAACCAAGCGAGTTGAAGTTTATCATAGCTGAGGTCTACAAAAAAGTGACTCAGACTTAGACTATCTAAACCCAGAGTTCTCAACCAGGGGCAGTTTTTGCCCTCCAGGGGACATTTGGCAATGTCTACACACATTTTTATAATCACAACTAAGGTGGTGTTACTGGCATCTAGTGAGTGGAGGCCAGGGATGCTGCTGACCATCTATGCTGCTGCTGACAGCGCCTACGGCAAAGAACTAGCGAGCCCAAATAGTCAACAGTGCCAAGGTTGAGAAGTCCTGATCTAAACCAAAGCCAGAATATTTTTGTGAAAATGGAACTTCTTAGGTATTTGCTACAATTAAGGAGTTACTCCTTTCTCTGGGGTAGCCAAAATTTTGAGTCTTTTAAAATAAGCAATGAGACAGGTTCCAAAACTCAAAAAAACTTTTAAGAGTCCCAGAGTTCTTTCTTACTGCCTCTTTATTTTCTACTGAAAACAATGTGGCCTTTGCTGGTAAGATGACTTTTATCAAAAGCCTGAATAGATCTGGATTTTCCACATTTCTGGTGGACACAGAGGGTTTTTGCCCACAATCAGAAGTTTTCTAACCCATTGTATCATTTCTTGGGGTAGAAATGTTTGGCCTCAAGGAAATCCAACTGTACTTCCACTAGTTGGGTAAAATTACTTAATTTCCCAATGCCTCAGTTTCACCTTTATAAGACGGGAGGAAAATACTATAAACATATCTCATAGGGTTGTTGTAAAGTTACTGATACATGTTAAAGAGTTTAGCACAGTGCCTGGAGCACAGAAATATACAAGAAACAAGAGCTATTATAATTATTATTACCTCTTTTTTTCTTTCTTCTAGGGCCAGAAATTTTTGATACCATTTCTCATGCTGTTGAACTTCATCCTGTGTTCTTCCAGGAAGGTGTTCCAGAACTTCTCCCATAAATGTTGGCTTCCCTTTATGTTTGTTTCTCACCTTTACAAAGTTCTGGTGATCATAATCATCCCAGCCCCCTTGCCGCCCTCCTGTTTGCTGGAGGAATTTTTCAAAATCTACCACTTCTTCTGGAAGAGTACTTGGTGTTACTTTGTCTGCAGGAACTTTGCTTGACGTTGCTCTGAAAGCTTTCTCTGTCTCTGAATTACCCATAGCCCATGTGTCAATTTTTCTTGATATGGCACTCAACTCATTATCAGTTGTTTTTTCTTCTTTAATGAGCTCTTCATATCTAAAATTTTAAAAATAAAATTTGAATAAAAAGATACCAACCAATCCATATTAACCCTTCATTTTCCCCCTCAAACTTAATTATTCTTGACTCTTTTCATGTCTTCTTCTCCACTTAAAATTATTAACCTTTATAAATCTAAGGCTTAAAAGAGTTTCCTCAGAGAAAAAAACAATCTTTCACATTCTTATTTGGGATTTTTATGTTGTCCAAATATAAGCAAAAATTCTCTTTCAACATGAAAAGCAGTCTAAAACCTAAAACAAAAGAAGAGAGGTATTATAATGCTTTTGTGTAAGACTAATATTAAATACCTAACAATAAAATGGTTCGTATACAATAACCCAGTGGAGAATTATTGAAAAATAAAGGTCACTAATTTTATATTTAAAATGAGTTTAAAACATACATCAACCTCTGCTCTTCCTTAAAAGTGTTAATTGCATTTTCAATTTCTTCCATCATTTCTCTGAGCTTTTCAACAACTGTAAAAAAAAAAAGATGGAAAAATTATGTTATGTCCTATTTCAGTATGACTAAGAATGAAATAACAGGAAAAAATGGAATGTTCCCTTAATTTAAGAACATTACTTAACCTAAAGCATATGAAAATTGTGCTTTTATAAAGCTAATTTTTAGGATTGCAATTTTTTTCTGATGACAGATATTTTCCCACACACACATATTATTAAATATTAATATTATGTTTTACAAAAAAATGTTTCATACTACACATACTGTTTTGTGACAAGCAGTTTTTAGTTTATAAAATGTTGTGGTAAAAAAAAAGTGGTTAACTTTCCACATCAATACATATTATGGCTATCTCATTCTATTTACGGCTATATAATATTTCATTATCTAAATCTACCATAATTCATTTAATTGAATCTTCAATTGATTAACCTTTAAAATAGATGCAATCCTGTAGTAAATATCTTTGCATATATGTTTTGTATGCTCAAATATTTTTAGAGGATAATTGATAAATCTTGAAATGCTACATAAAAAAGTATGCCTATTGGGGCTGGCCCTGTTGCCTAGTGGTTAAGTTTGGCATGCTCTGCTTTGGTGGCCTGGGTTTGGTTCGGAGCATACCTACACCACTTGTCGGTGGCCATGCTGTGGCAGCAACCCACGTACAATAAAGATTGGCACAGATGTTAGCTCAGGGCAAATCTTCCTCAGCAAAAAAACCCAGTACGCCTACTTTTTACAGTATGTTACTTACTGTCACATTGTCTTTCAAAGAGGCTCTACCAACCCACAGCTCCTGAGAGAGCCCCTTTCCATGTACTTTGCACTTTTCCAAAATAAAAGGCAAACATTTATTGTCTTTTTTTTTTTGAGGAAGATTAGCCCTGAGCTAACATCTGTTGCCAATCCTCCTCCTTTTGCTGAGGAAGACTGGCCCTGAGCTAACATCTGTGCCCATCTTCCTCTACTTTATATGCGGGACGCCTGCCATAGCATAGCCTGCCAAGCAGTACCATGTCTGCACCTGGGATCCAAACTGGTGAACCCCGGGCCGCCAAAGTGGAATGTGCAAACCTAACCACTGTGCCACCAGGCTGGCCCCTATTGTTATTGATTTAATTGACATTTTTGTGATCATTAACAAGCCTGAGCACTTTTTTCATATGTTTTGTATTGCTTTTAGTATAATGTGCAACTTATAATCTGTGCCTGTTTTTTTATTAGGTTATTTACCTTTGTTGCTGTAATTTGTAGGCACTCATTGTATATTATGGATATTAGCTTTTTAAGTTACACATATATTGCTAATATTTTCCTAAATTGTCTTTCGACTTTGCTTATGAGTTTAAGTTTTTTTTAAAAAGTCAATTATGTCCACTTTTGTCTTTTCAGTTTCTGATCTTTGTCATTCTTATAAACTATAATACAATTATAAGAATATTAACCCATGTTCTCTTCTAGCATTTTTATGATTTCGTGTATTAATTTAATAAATAATAATTATATTGAACTTACCATTTTTCGTGCTCACTATGTTATAAGCACTGCACAAGTGCTTTATGTGCACTGTCGCACTTCATCTCCCCAACCCTACGATTCTCTCCATTTCAGAGCTGAGGAAGTGAAAGCTCAGGGAGATCAAGTAACTTGCCTAAAACCACATAACTGACAGATCAAGGATTTGACCGAACATCTGTCTGACTCTTAAGTCCATACATCTTGAGCTCCTCACTATATTGCTTTGATCCTTCAGGAATGAATGTTGGTGTAAGTAGAGAGGTAGGGATACAATTTTGTTTTCACAAATGACTAGTATTTGCCCCAAGACTATTTAATCTAACCCTTTCCTTACGTATTCGAAATGCCTCCGAAAGGCAATTATTTCCAAAAGCAAATGATAGGAAAAGCACTAGGCTAAGAATCAAGAAATCAGTTTCTTTCCATCTTCATTAGCTGAATCTGAATCTTTCCACACCACAGATTCTCTGTCCTCTAAACGACACCAATATCTGTTCTGCCTACTCTGATCTGTAAGGATTTGACAGCATTTTAAAGATTAAAAGAACTACATAAAAATCAGGTATTACAGTTCTCCAATGCATCCTTATTAACCCCTAACCAATAAAGTAGGGTTTAGCTCCATTAATGCCAAATAGAAAAATTTCTTATTAGAAAAGTATAAATTTTTCTAACAAACAAGGGAAAATACGAATTCATAAGAAAGAATATGCAATCTAAATTCACTTACAATCAGGTGTAGGCTTCACATCTTTTAACTGATGCTGAAGTTTCTTTACATTGTTATGTATTTTGGCCAATTGTTGCTGGATTTTTGCTCCTATGTGGAAGAAGTATGCACTTTAAAATAATTCTGTGACAAACATAGTTACAATACAGGATTCTACACATAAGACTGATCACCATCACTTAGTAAAAGACAGTCAAGAGCAATTAAACAACGAACAAAAGATGGTGATTTGTAAGTGTCAAAACAGCCTGGACATCTCAAGTAGCTTTGCTCTAAATAAAGCTTCTCTCCATTTCCTCCAATATTTAAAAGCACAATGGGTTAAATCTTACTATAACCTGTAACAAGGAAATGTCTCTCCTTTTTTTTTAACTCTGTGGAGATTGAGTTATTGGACACTGTTTTAAATACATGGATCAGTAGCTTAGGCTTTGTCGTGTTTTGTTCTTTAACAGTTTTTTCTTTTCTTTTTAATTTGTTAAAATTTATGGAAAAAGAATTTGAAATAGACCTCAACTCTATTGTTGGGGTACTAAAACTGTCCAACGAATATTAATTCTATGAATACTGACAAATTTCCTAATGAGAATTAATTGCATCTAACCACATCCTCTGAGACAGGGACTGGTGATACCCTCTGGTGTCACTGTCACAGCATGGAGGAGGTGTCACAGGTGCCATGTAGTGGTATCTATGCTACAGGCTGCCCAGCTCAACCAAAGGACCAGCCTGAAGTAAAATGTTAGGCCCGCAATAAAAGCCTCAAAACCAGAGGAGGGTCTCAAAGACATTTCCAAGTGTGCTGTATCAGCAGCAGAAAAACTGGATTCTTCTCCCCTATTTTCTTTCTGAAGTAATAATCTTACTTTAATATTTATTTAAATGATTAGGCCAACATCATATATTCACTTCATACATATATATATTCATATAATAGTAATATTATTATTTTATCATCTTTGGGTTCTTTATGTATGCACCTCCTTCCTGTTATTTTTTGCAACTTTTTCACAAATGAGCCTAAAGCACCAAACAGCTCTGTCCAAAAGTCCTTAAAAGCAATTATCTTTTTTTTTTTTTTTTAAAGATTTTATTTTTTCCCTTTTTCTCCCCAAAGCCCCCCGGTACATAGTTGTATATTCTTTGTTGTGGGTCCTTCTAGTTGTGGCATGTGGGACGCTGCCTCAGCGTGGTCTGATGAGCAGTGCCATGTCCGCGCCCAGGATTTGAACCAACGAAACACTGGGCCGCCTGCAGCGGAGCGCGCGAACTTAACCACTCGGCCACGGGGCCAGCCCAAAAGCAATTATCTTTTAAAATATTTACCTATGGGCCTGGAGCCAGTGCTAATATCCAAAACAAATCTCAATTATATATATATGACTTTGGTTTGTTCCATTTTTTATTAAAATTCAAGAGTTCCATAAAAGCAGAAACTATATCCAACATATTTTATAGGGTCTTACTTACTGTTGGATTTTAGCTCAAGAAACTTCTCTAGTAAAGTTAAGTAATTAAAAAAGTGTTTGTTATTGTTTTGTTTTTGCCACAGTTTCCTCAGCTACAGTGATAACCACTGTAGGGCAAATTATCTTTTATTTATTCATTTCGAACCGCCACTTTGTATAGGCAAACCATTTAAGTACCATATTACATAAATGTGGGCTAAAACTGTGGCATGAGATTTAAGGCAAGGAAAAGGTATTTACTATTTCTGAGCTGTAATACGGGAAGGGGAAACTTGTGTCTCCTTATACTAAGACAGTGCATTCCTTCTTCTCTGAGAGTGTGTGAATAACAAAGTGTGAATAAAGAGAGGCAAAAATCACTGAACAAAGGGAAATAAAAAGATAAAATTAAAGTTGCCTTAAAAAAGAGAATACCAGGTATCTTAAAATGCACAGAATGGAGACACTGTACTTAACGGCATGATAGAAAGATCAGCCTCTCAACTGTCTACAAAAGAACTGAGCGAAATTAAGAAGTATTAAGGGCCAGCCCGGTGGTGCAGGAGTTAAGTTCACACGTTCTGCTTTGGCAGCCCAGGGTTCACCGGTTCAGATCCCAGGTGGAGACCTATGCACTGCTTGTCAAGCCATGCTGTGGCAGGTATCCCACATATGAAATAGGAGAAGATGGGCACGGATCTTAGCTCAGGGCCAGTCTTCCTCAGCAAAAAAAGAGGAGGATTGGTGGCAGATGTTAGCTCAGGGCTTTTCTTCCTCAAAAAAAAAAAAGGAAACATTAAACTAGGGATGTTTAAATTTCTCTAAGAATCAAAGAGGAGAACTAGAAATTCGGTTTTTATATTAGGTCTTGGTGTCATTCCAACAGAAGAGGGAGATAGATTCTTGTCACTACCTGACAAAAGACGACTTTTAAAAATAGTGCAATCTCATATTCTGAAAGAAAAAGATTTAAGAATTTCTTTTAATTGGCTATAATGGATTACCGTTAGCAGTATAATTTCTCTATATAAGTCTTAATATTTTATAAAGCTTAGTTGATAACCATTATTTTTCCTTTAAGCAAAGCTAAGCAATTTTTAATTAAAACAAAGATTTTACAACATATAAAATCTACTCTACGATAAAACAAGGTATTCTTGCACAGTTCTTCTTTAAGGCCAATATTTAGTACACTATTAACAATGATTGATATTCATAACAAACAAAAGAACATATTTGCTGTATAATCGATAAGGCACTTTCTCATATATTATCTCATGGGCTGCACAGGACAGCTCTCCTGAGGTAGAAATGGTAGGTTTTATATCACAGACAAGTAAACTCAGGTTTAAGCAATTATGTGACTTTACCACTTCACATTACTACTACGTATAGGTTCTAAATCTGTTGATGTTCACTTAGTCCAGGTCTCGGTCAACAATACCAGGGTGATGAGCTAAGGTCAGAGAGCCCAGGAATCAATTTCCCTTTATTTTACAAAATTTTAATAGATTCATTGGTTTGTCAACCAGAAAACAAAACCCTCTTTTTCCTATTAAATTATAAGAAATACACATAGGAAGACAAACTTATTACCACATGGGAAGAATCCTGACAGAGAATATAACACAGTCAATGCACAAAGACAAGCACAGGGTAAAACTCCACCTTTATATCACTCAACAGTTTTTGTTCATCGTGAACTCAACTTACTTTCTGCTTTCCTGCTGTTAATCAACTTATTTTCCAATTCTTCCAGCATACCATGCTCAATTCTGAAGTCACTCTTTTGGTTGTAGAAATGACTGTGTTTATCTTTTTCTACGTTAATAACTCTTTAAGGAAAGAAACAAATGGTATAAATATGATTTAAATATATTTTTAATTGTTTAAAATATGAAGACACTCATAATAATCAGTACTTTATAGCTGGATTAATTCAAATAAGGAGTCAAAATATAATTACTTGGATTGATAAGGCTACGGAGTCAAAATAGTAGCCAGAAAAGAGTTCAAGTAAAATCACAAATAATGTGAATTGTTATTTAAATTACAAAATGTTAGTTCAGGAAAATGCAGTCACAGGCTTGCTTTGAAAATACAATACCTATTTGGCTATTGACTCCAACTCAATCTCACTGTGGCCTGAAAATGGCCACCACTGCTGATGGCTGCTTTCAATAGATACCGTTAACTTTGTAACCTGAGTCCGGACATTTGACCTCTCTTGGTGTGAACCACCTCATCACTAAAAAGTGAATGATATTAACCTCTCCTGGTGTGAACTGCCTTATCACTAAAAGGAGTAGTAACGGCTTTCCACTACCTAAAGGGGCTGTCATTAACCTTATATGAGATAATATATGTGAGGGATCTTTACACAGTAAAAATGTACTATGGAAATGCAAGTTATTAATATTGCTAATAAAACTAAAACTTTGAGTGATAAACAATCTATGAAGTAAGGCATTTTAGGATATTTAAGGGATATTGTCTACATTTACTTCAAAGCTTCTTTTGTCTCATTTTCGTTCGTTGGATTTAGTCCCTCTACCAGTAAGGAGTTCTAATTGTTGGATTGAGCCCTCGGGTAAAACAAAACAAATACTATCAAGAAACTTTTTGGTTGGACTTAGAAATTTATTTTTCAAAACCTGTTGTCTTACTCCCAGAAAGTAGAAATTAATATGAATTCTTCTCCACTAATCCTGGATTTAGTGAGTGATAGAGTGTCTCTGGCCATTGACTTAATTTCATACAACCTGAAGGACAACCATCTAAGGCAGAGCTTCCCAATCTTTTTCATTTTGCCACACATAGAGAAAATTTTAATATTTATAAGGTGCATTAGGGTAAACAGATGAGACTATCTCAGGTCTTACCTGGCTGCCCCAAAGGCTGAGGGGATCATAATCAGGAGGTATGTTTGGGAGAAGAAGCAATGGGAAGAACAGGGATGTCAAATAGACTTCAGTCTACAGGTCAGCTCTAATGGAGCAGGATGGCTACTGGAGTCCTGTGCTGAGGACTGGGAAGCCAATCTAGGCTCTGGTTGCAGGTGGGGGAAATTACTATGATCAAAATATCTGCCATGGACACAGGATATGCTGTGACAGTAAGTAAGTTATGTTTTGCCATTCCTGGCTTAGAAATATTAACCTATAAAGACATTCAAAACATACTGATGGAGACAAATTGCCAAGCATATGAAAAGATGCTCAACCTCACTCATAATAGGAGAAATGCAAACTAGAATTATTCCATGGCAACACTGTACACCTATCAGATTGGCAAAAAGTCACAAGTTTAAATAATATATTCTGTTGACAAAACTGTGGGAAAAATAGGTCCTCTCATAAATTGCTGGTGGAATTTCAAATTGCCTATGCAGGACAATTTAGCAATATTTATCATATCTGAAAATTCATATACCTTTGACCCAGCATTTTTACTTCTAGGAATTTTACCTAAAGATACACTCACACATATGCAAGATGATGTGGACCTATGTGGATAATGCAATTAACTGCAGGACTGTTTGTTAAAACAAAAGACTGAATATAACCTAAATGTCCATCACTAAGAGGCAGGTCAAATGAATTATGGTACATTCATACACTGGAACACAAGGCAGTGGTACTGTGTTTTATGTACTGACAGGGAAAGATCTCCAAGATATACTCTTTTTGTAACAAAAGTTTTACATGAAAAGGTTAGACATACCCAAAAGTAGAGAATAATAAATTGACCCACCTCGTACACCCTCATATGATATGTCTCTCACATCACTGATGCGATACTTTCCCCTCTCTTGGTTTGTCTCTTTCTTTTCCTTTTTTTTTTTTTACGTAAGTATTTTAAAGTAAACCCACTACATTATGTAATTTCACCCCAACATACTTCAGTTTGTATCTCTAGAGATTATGGATATTTGACTTACATTACATTATAATGCCATCATCATGCCTGACAAAAATCAAAATTTCTTGGTATCTAAGATACGCTCTTAAGTTAAAACAAAACAAAACAAGGTGCAGAACAGTGTGTACAGTATACCATCATTTATATAAGAAAGGAAAAATCTCAATATGTATTTTTGTCTCCTTATAAGCACATAAAATATCTGTAGAAGGATACACAAGAAACTAAAAATAGTGGTTGTCTGAGGAGGGGAAGTAGGTGGCTGGGGTCAGGGGTAAAACAGAGACCTTCCACTGTGTCCCCTGATATGCACTGATTTTTGAATCATGTGAATGTATTACCTACTCTGAAAATAAAACAGAATTATATTACACATTGTTTTTTTTTCTTTGTATCCATGAGAACTGTTGGATAGAAACACTCTTTTTTTTTTTGCAGGGGAAGATTTACCCTAAGCTAACATCTGTTGCCAATCTTCCTCCCTGCCCCCTCTATCCCTGCAAAGCCCCAGTACATAGTTGTGTATGGCTGTAAATTCTTCTGGTTCTTCTATGTCAGCCACACCCACAGCATGGCTACTGACAGTCAAGTGGTGTGGATCCACGCCCAGGAACTGAACCTGGGCCATTGAAGTGGAGTGCGCCAAACTTTAACTGCTAGACTATTGGAGCTGGCTCTAGAAACGCTCATCCAATGGATTTTTCTAACACTTATTTTCCCACGAGTTTTTCTAAAACCTTCTAACAGATGCAGAAAGCCTAAACAGAGCTGTAAAACCAACACATACTGGTAGACGAGGTATCTGAACTGGCATAATCTACTGGTTTATATCTATATGGACATTCACTGCTTGGTAGATTACCCTCTCTAGAGAGAAAGATAAACCAGCACCCCTAACTCAGAGTCCAATGCTATCTAAGGAAATGCATTTTGGAAATCAAAGAAAATAAAATTGTATTTTCTCAAATTCTGAGTATTAAAAATACAAATATTATATAAATGCAGTGAAAATTCAACCTCTCAAAGCTATAGTATGGTAGTATAGTACATATGCATACATGATAAAAGCATAGGATGGTATCACTTTTCAAAATTCAAACAATATACTTTTTTATTGGTAGAATTTCTAAACCAACAATTGCCACTAATTCTGGTCCAGAGACCATTTCTTACAAAAGACTCCTGTTCTCTTGGTTCTTTAGCAAATTGATACTGTATAAGTTCAAAGCAGTGTTTTTTATAAAGCTCTCCACTATAGGGTAAGGTTGGGTGCTCTGAGTTCTAATTATTTTATCATTCTTCAGAATATTTATATCATGGTGCTGCTGAGGGCATTGAACACAATAAAAATCACTGGTTATTTAAAGAAAAAATACATAAACACTAAAAATTAAAACAAATGGCAACTTTTCAGTTAGTCTAGTCGTAATGTGCAGGAGGGTTCTGAAAGGGGCAGAGACCAAGGGGAGGGAAACCACTTAAAAGTCCGTTTCAAAAAAATAACTGGAGAGTACAGACTTTTCACTATTCACTCATTCAAAAATATTTACTAAATGCTTACCTTGCTAAGTGAAAAATGTATTCAATTTCTTATTTGATTACTACTTGAGTACTTATTTGAGTTACTACTGTTTCATTACCCTTGAACTATACTGATTCAAATGGTAAAAATAAATAAAAATTAATTTTATATTAAATAGTCTATTATCTATCATCTATTTCACACTTCCTACCTTTCTCTTGTTTTGTATGTGAAAGGCTAGTGGTTAGAATTTTGTAACTTAATGTGGGGTTGGACTGGGTGGAGTAGAATTAACTTTACATTGTTCTTAATAAAATGGCTAGTAATACTATTTGAAGATAGTGTTCTTATACTTACTGATTTTTAAATTTTTCTGCTGTACGTATAAATTCTGCTTTCTTAGTCCGACTAACTTTCTGCTTCCAGTTTTGAAGCTGAAAAGGACGAATTCCACCTGAAGTACCAAAACATCCATCACTCTGCATAGAAAACAAAAATACATTTATACTCAATAATAAAATGGATGGAGACAATGGGGTAAAGGGTTGTTTTTGCAGTCAGAATGGTCACAGAAGTTCTATTCAAGGGGTTGATGTTTAAGGAAGAACGGAGCCAGCCGTGCCAAAAGCAGTAGGAAAGCTGTCCCAGGCAGAGAGACCAGCACGTGCAAAAGCTCTAGAGCAGGAAAGACCTTGGCTAGTTCAAGCAGAGGAAGAGAGGAAGGGCAATTGTGACGTGCGATTAGTAAAGGTGGGGAGCTTGGTAGGAGATGAGAGCAGAGAGGTAGGTACCCGGCATACCACACTGGCATTTTAAGTCACTTAGGGAGTCTGAATTTTACTAAAGGTTTTTGAGCAGGAGAATGCCACAGTATATTTAATTTTTTAACAAAATCTTTCTGGATACTATTTGGAGAATAAATTGGTGAGAGGTGGGGGAGGAGGTGAGGCAAGACTGGAAGCAGAAGGATCAGTGAGGTAGCTGGTTTAGCCACACAGACAAGGAAGGATAGTGTCTAGGACTACGGGTGACGGTGCAGATTAAAAGAAGACGACTAAATACATTTTGGAGGTATAACGAAGAGGAATTGCTGACAGACTAACGTGCGAGATGAGGGAAAAAGGAAACGAGGCTTTACATTTCTAGGAGCAAGCAAGAATAAAGTAATGACTTTAGGAAATATTTTTTTAATTGAGATATCATTCACATACCATAAAATGTATCCATTTAAAATGTACAGCTATGGCTTTAAGTACATTCACAAATTTGTGCAACCATCACCATTATCTAACTCCAGAATATTTTCATCATGCCAGAAAGAAACCCATTAATACCCTAAGTATCCATTAGTAGTCACTCCCCAACCCTCTTCCCCCCAGCGTTTGGCAATCATTAATCTATTTTTGACTATGGCTTTGCCTGTTCTGGACAATTAATATAAATGGGATCACACAATATGTAGCCTTTTGTGTGTGCATGTTTCAATTAGCATGTTTTCAAGATTCATCCGTTTGTACCATGCATCTGTACTTCATTCCTTTCTATGGCCAAATAATGTTCTATTATATGGATCTACCACATTTTGTTTAGCCATTCATCAGCTGATGAACAACTGGCTTATTTCCACTATTTGGCCAATATGAATAATGCTGCTATGAACATTTCTGTACAAATTTTAGTAAGAATATATGTTTTCAATTCTCTTGGGCATATACCTTGCAGTGGAATTTCTGGATCATAAGGTAACTCTATTTTTTACTTTCCCATTTGTAAAATTGGGTCATCTTTTTATTGTTGAGTTGGAAGCATTCTTTATATATTCTGGATATAAGTCCCTTATCAGGTATATGATTTGCAAATATTTTCCCCCATTCTCTGAGTTGTCTTTTCACTTTCTTGATAACGTCCTTCAAAGCACAAAAGTTTTTAACTATTTGAAGAATTGCCAAACTGTTTTCCACATTGGCTGCACAATTTTACATTCTCGTCAAGTGTCTTTTCACTTTTTTTGATAATGCCCTTTGAAACACAAAAGTTTTCAATTTTGGTAAAGTCCAATTTATCTATTTTATCTTTGGTTGCTTGTGCATTAGGTGTATATAAAAGAAACCATCATCTAACCAAAGGTCATGAAGACTCCCACCTATTTTCTTCTAAAACTTTTATATTTTTATCTCTTACATTTAGGTGTTTTAACCATTTTGAGTTAATTTTTGTGCATGGTATGTGGTAAAAGTCCAATCTCTCTTTTGTTTGTGGATATGGAGTTGTCTCAACACCATTTGTTGAAAAGACTATTCTTTCCTTACTGAATTATCTTGGCACCCATAGAAAATCAATTGCTTATACCTATAAGAGTTTACCTCTTAACTTTAACTGATCTATATGTCTATCCTTATGCCAGTACCACACTGTTGATTACTGTAGTTTGGAAGAAGCTTTAGAATTAAGAAGACTGTGAGTCCTCCAACTTTGTTCTTCAAGATTGCTGTGGCTATTTTGGGTCCCTTGCATGTTCCATATGAATTTTAGGATAAGCTTGTCAATTTCTGCAAAAAAAAAGGCAGCTGAGCTTTTGATGGGGACTGCACTGGATATGTAAATCAATTTTGGGAGTATGGCCATCTTAATACTAAGTCTTCATACTCATAAACACAAAATGTCCACTAATGTAAGTCTTCTTTAATTTCTTTAAATTATGTTTCAGAGTTTTGTTTTTTTTTTTCTTTTGTTTTTAAAGATTGGCACCTGGGCTAACAACTGTTGCCAATCTTTTTTTTTTTCTGCTTTATCTCCCCAAACCCCTCCGTACATATTTGTATATCTTAGTTGCAGGTCCTTCTAGTTGTGGGATGTGGGACGCTGCCTCAAAATGGCCTGACGAGTGGTGCCATGTCCACGCCCAGGATCCAAACCCTGGGCTGTCGCAGCGGAGCGCACGAACTTAACCACTCGGCCACAGAGCCAGCCCGCGGTGTTTTCTGAGTATAAGCGTTGTACCTTTTTGTTAAAGTCAGTCATTCCTATGTACTCTATTCTATGATACCATTGTAAATGGAATTATTTTCTTAATTTCATTTTTGGATTGTCCATTGCCAGCATAAAGAAGTATAAGTGATTTTTGTATGTTGCTCTTGTATCCTGCAATCCTGCTGAACTTATTAGCTCTAGTAGTTGAACTTATTAGCTCTAGTAGTTTTTTTGTGGATTCTTTAATATATACAAAATCATGCTACCTGCAAATAAGGATAATTTTACTACTTCTTTTCCATCTGGATGCTTTTTGTTTGTTTTTCATGCCTAATTGCCTTGGCTAGAATCTCCAGTGAATAAAGTGGTGAGAGTGGAATTCTTGTCTTGTTCCTGATCTCATGGGGAAAGCTTTTCATTGTTCATCATTACGTATTATGTTAGCTGTGGGCATTTCATAGATAGCTTTATCAGGTTGAGGAGTTCCCTTATATTGCTAGTTTATTGAATATTTTAATCATGAAATGGTGTTGGATTTTGTCAATCAATATTTCTACATCTATTAAGATGATCATGTGGTTTTTGTCCTTTATTCTATTAATATTTTCTATTATATTGATTGATTTTCATATGTTGAACCAACCCTGCAAGTCTGGAATAGTCCCAATTGATCATGGTGTACAATCCTTTGCATATGTTGTTAGATTTGGTTTGCTACTATTTTGTTGAGAATTTTTGCATCTGTATTCATGAGAGATACTGGTCTGATATTTTCTTTCTTATGATGTCTTTGTCTGATTTTGATATCAGGGTAATACTGGTCTTATCAAATGAGTTGAGAAGTGTTCCCTCTTCTATTTTCTGAAAAAAGTGTGTTATGAACAAAAAAATACATTTATACTAGTTTTTATATTTACCCCTATATTTACCTTTACCAGTACTCTTTAGTCATATTATTCACATTATCCTTCATGTGGATTTGAACTACTGTCTAGTGTCTTTTTATTTAAGCTTGAAGGACTTCCTTTAATATTTCTTCTAAGGCAGAACTGCTGGCAATGAATTCTCATAGTTTTGTTTATCTGGGAATGTCTTAATTTCTCCATTTTTAGAGAATAATTTTGCTGGACATAGAATTGTTTGAGAGTCCTTTTCTTTCAGCTCTTTGACTATGTCATCCCACTGCCTTCTGGAATCCAAGGTTTCTGATAAGAATCAGCTGTTAATCTTATTGAGGATCCTTTGTATGTCTTGAGTTGCTTCTCTTTCAGTACTTTTAAGATTTTCTTTTTGTCTCTGTCTTTCAATAGTTTGATTATGATGTGTCTAGGTATGGATCTCTGAGTTTATTCTACTTAGAATTCACTGAGCTCTAACAATGTGTAGATTAATATTTTTCATCAAACTTGGGAAGTTTTCAGCCATTATTTCTTGAAATTTTTTTCTTTTTTTTTTTTTTTTGCCCATTTCTCTCTCCTCTCTTGAGATTCTCATTATGCATAATGCTTGATGGTTTCTCACAGGACTCTGAGGCTCTGGTTCATTTTTCTTCATTCTTTTTTTCTTTCTGTTCCTCACTGTAGATAATCTGAATTGACCTAGCTTCAAGTTTGCTGATTCTTTCTTCTGCCAGCTCAAATCTGGTGTTGAGGCCCTCCAGTGAATTTTTCATTTGAGTTCTCGTACTTTTTAACTCCAGAATTTTCATTTTCTTCTTCTTTATAATTGTAATCTCTTTATAGACATTTTTTCTTTGGTAAGACATCATTCTCATACTTTCTTTTAGTTCCTTAGCCATGATTTCTTTTAGTTTTTTGAATGTATTTAAAACAGCTGGTTTAAAATCTTTGTCTATTATAACCAACATCTAGTCTTCCTTAGGGACAGTTTCTTTCACTGCTTAAAAAAAAATTCTCCTATGTGTGGACCACAGTTTCTTGTTTCTTTGCATGTCTCACAATTTTTTTTTGTTAAAAACCTATTTTAAAAAATAGAATGTGGTAATTCTGAAAATGAGATTCTTTCCCATCCCCAAGGTTTGCTGTTGTTGCTGTTTGTTTAGGCACTTTCCTGAACCAATTCTGTAAAGTCTGTATTCTTCGTTTCTACAGCACTGAAATCTCTGCTTAGTTACCTTAGTTATCATTTGGTTGGTCAGAAATTTTCTTGGATGCCTTGAACCAGTGAGTCTCCCGGCCTTTGCTGAGGGGGTCTGTGTGCATGCTGGGACACACCTTCAATACTCAGGCAGGTAGTTTACAATTCAACCTTAGCCTTCACTTCCTGCTTGCACAGACCTTCAAGTTCAGCCAAAGATGAGGACTTAGGGCCTTCTCTGGTCTTATATATTAGTTTCCTATTGCTACTGTAACAAACTTACCACAAATTAGTTTACCATAAACTTACAGGGTTAAACAATGCAAATTTATTCTCTTACAGTTCTGGTGGTCGAGTCTAAAATTAAGGTGTCGGCAGGACTGCATTCCTTCTGGGGGCTTCAGGGGAGAATCTACTTCCTTACTTTTTCCAGCTTTTAGAGGTTTCCTTCATTCCATGGCTGATAGTCCCTTCTTCACATCACTCCATCCTCCTGCTTCCATTGTCACATCTTCTATTACTGGCTCTGATCCTTCTGCCTTCCTCTTATAATGACCTTTGTGAATAATTAGTTCCACCCAGCTAATCCAGGATAACTCCCTGTCTCAAGACCCTTTATTTAATCACATCTGCAAAGTCCCTTTTGCCATGTAAGGTCACATAGTCAGAGGTGCTGGGGATCAGAACATGAACATCCTTGGGGGGCCATTATTCAGCCTACCACACTTGGACAAAGACAGAGCCCTACACATGTGCATGATCTTCTAGAGGAAATTCATTTAAAGTCAGAGAAGGAATGTAGTTATTACTCAAGGACTACTCCAGGCAGCCACAGGCCATAAAATTTAGGCCATCACAGGGAAGGTCAACAGAAATAAAACAAAACAGAAGACACAGCCCTATCCTCGTACAAAACGAGGACATACCTAGTGTGATCTGTTAGGAATACTTCAAAACAGTAATAATTCAACAATTAAAATGATCAACAAGAAAGTGGCATTTGAGAGGAGGGTAAAGAGATTTGTCATCTCCAGTCTTGAAAAGCAATGGGGGGGGGATAATGAACAAATAATATACAAATATTAAAAAGGTACATAGATAAGGTATTATTACTTTTCATAATAGGTAAGAAATTTATGAGATTTCACATCCTAAGGAGGTTGTAGAATAAAACACAATAAAAAATCATTTGAAAACTTCAAAGATAATTACTCCAAAATAATTTAAGGGAACTGTTATGGATTGAATTATGTTCCCCCAAAATTTGTGTGTTGAAGCCCTAACCCTTTTTGTGACTATATCTGGAGATGGGGCCTTTAAGATGTAATTAAGGTTAAATGAGGTCATAAAAGTGGGGTCCTAATCTAATAGGACTGGTATCTTTATAAGAAGAGGAAGCAACACCAGAGAGCTCTCTCTCTCTCTGCACAGGCACAGAGGAAAGGCCACATGAGGACACACAAGAAGGTGGCCATCTACAAGCCAAGAAGAAAGGTCACACCAGAAATCAATTCTGACACCACCTTCTCCCATCCAGAACTGTAAAAAAAATTTTCTGTTGTTTAAGCCCTCGTCTGTAGTATTTTGTTATGGACAGCAGACTAACACAGGAATTTTAGATATTTTGGTGGGCATCTCTAACATCATGAGAATGTCATCAGGAAAATTATCTCTTCTCAAGAAAATATTAGTTGGTTTCACTGTTACAGTCAATAGGAACACTCATTGATTGAATCATATGACAAATATTCGAGTTCAGTGTTAGGCTGTAGAATCTGAGTGTTTAGGCATGTGTGCAGCATGTGACAGAAGTACAAAGAGGGATATCACAGTTCAACTTGAAAATCTCATAATATGGTACAGCAACGGTTACAATTCTGTCTTAAAGCCCAAACACCCTCGAGGAATTCTACCGCATTACTGCTATGATTGTCAACTACGAGGCTCCGTCTTCCCTAAGGCAGTAAGAGAAGATGAAGCGGGGGGCTCAACTTCAGTACTACTGACATTTTGGACCAGATACTTTTTGGTGTAGGGGGCTGTCCTTTGGCCTTTGCCCACTAGATGCTAATAGCACACCTTTGCCCCACCCCTCCCCACAATGTCATGACATCCAAAAATGTCTCCAGATGTTGCTCAATGTAGGGAACTGATAAAACAGTTGAACCAGCTCCACAGGTGATTCTGATCCAACCCCTGGAAAGGCAAACCTCTGAGAATCACCATAGAGGAGTGATACAAGTCTGCATCAATAACATTAGGCAGCTTGTGAGAAATGTAAACCAGGAGGTAAAACATGGTTACAAGAATCTAGAGAACAAGTCACTGTGAACTAGAGTAAGCCAGAAAGGTTGTATGGAGAAAGCCAGCAAGATGGCTAAACTACTAGGATCATACATTCAAAAATATATTCTTAAGTTACTTAAAAATATTTTATGTGTGTCTTTATATATTTTATATTTTTTTTTCCCTGAGACATTTGGGCCAGAATTAGAATAATAAAGAGAATTACAGACGATGTGTGAGAAAATTGGCCTGAAGTGGAATTTCCTGAACTTATACAAGTAAAGACAGAAAATCACTATATTTTCTTAGAGGAAGAAAAACATGGAACCTGTCCTCAGCTCACAACAGCCTTCCTTCAGGTTTGGAGTGACCCACAAATATTCAGTGCATGTCTGCGATGTTCCTACTATGAACTAAACAGGCACAGTTCTTGGAACTGGGAATGCAGTTGTGAGTAAAACTTCCAGTAGTTTCTGCCCTCATAGAGCTTACATTCCCATGGTGGGGGGCAGCGGCAGGTGGAGAAAGACAATAAAAAAATAGGTAATATATTACATGGTAATAAGCACTATGGAGAAAAATAAAACCGGAAAAGGGAACACGGTGTGCTGGAAAAGGGGATTCAGTTTGGGGAGGTCATGGAAAGGATCATTGAGCTGATGGCATTTGAACAAAGATATCTGAAGGCAGTGACAGTGCTAGCCATGGGACCATGAGGGAAGAGCATTCCAAGCAGAGGGAATAGCAATTGCAAAGCTATCGCAATTGCAAAGATATATGAGGTAGGAGAGTCCTTGGCATGTCTGAGGGACCACGAAGCTGGTATGGTTGCAGAGGACTGGAGAAGAGGTGAGAGGGCCGTGGTGGGGGCAGCTCATACACCCTGAAAACCATGGTAAATACGTCGGGTTTACTCTGAGGGTTCTGAGCAGAAGAGTGTCATTATTAGACTGAATTGCCCTGGGTGTTGAGAATACTTTGGGAAGGAAAGAGTGAAAGAATAGAAACCAATCAGAAAAGTATTTCAGCCAGTGGAGAAATGACAGTGTGGACAAGGGCAGCAGCACTGGAGACAGTGAGAACAGTGGGATTCTGGATTTATCCTGAAGGCAGAACAGGCAGGAATTGCCCATGCCTTGGGTGTGGTCTGTGAGAGAATGAGAGGAGTCAAGATCTTTGCCTTCAGCCACTGGATCCAACAATTCTCTTTGAGGGATCCTCTGGTTCTTACTGCGGAGAAAGGGGTCCTAAGAGGATCTCTGGGAACTCATCTGCCTCGGACCATCCCATATTGGATTCCTCTTTGTGTTCCCAGCGCAGGTGCAATACATCAGCCACCAGTTACTGGGCACTGAATCCCTCTCCAACCAAGCATTGTCCCAGGGGCTTCCCAGACAGATGTCCACGGCTCGAGAAGGTGCATATTATTAGCTCCAATTTTCAGAGAAGAAACTGAGTCGCCCAGAGGATAAGTATGTTCCTATCACACGCTAGAAAGCGGCAGGGCCAGGTTTCCACCCAGGTTTTTCTTGATTCCAAAACCACATGGACGTGGCTCTACAAGAGCAGCTTAATGCACAAGAGAACAAAGCGCAACGCCCGGCGTGCGCCAGGCCGCGAGCAAAGGGAGGCTAACCCCGCGCCTCCCGCCTCCCGGGGCCGCGCTGCAGAAGACACCTGTTCAGCGAGGGCGGGGGCCCCGTCCCGCCTCCGGGACCTGCAGCCCCCTCAGGCCCACGCCAGCCACCAGAGAGGCTCCCAGCCCTCCTCGGTTTACCTGTTGCGGCACAGGCGCTGCTCCCACGCCGGTCCCGGGGGTCGCGCCCGCCCCCGCCACAGCCCCGGCTACAGCGGTGGCCGCCGCCGCCACCACGACCGTCGTCAGGGCGGCCATCTTTCCTCGCTGACCGGCTTGGGCTGCCGCGGCCACGCAGGCCTGGGGAATTCGGGGGCGAGGGAGCTCCTGACTCTGCAGACGGTTCCCAGTGCGGCGCGGCTCCACCGGGTTCCGCCGGGATGCAGGGCTGGGCCGGGGAGCGGGCGGGGTGTGGGCGGGGCCGGGGAGCGGGGCGGGGCCGGGGAGCGGGGCGGGGCCGGGGAGCGGGCGGGGAGTGGGCGGGAGCGCGGCTGGGAGCGGGGCTGGGGGCGGGGCCGGGGAGCGGGGCGGGGCCGGGGAGCGGGCGGGGAGCGGGCGGGAGCGGGGCTGGGAGGGGGGTGGGAGCGGGGCTGGGGGCGGGGGCGGGGGCGGGGCTCAGGGCGGGGCGGGGGCGCGGGCGGGGGCGCGGGCCGGGGGCGCGGAGCTGGGTGGTGGGTCCCGGGCTACTCTGTGCGCTGCTTTGTAAAAACCTTTGTTCAACCTTTTTTCCTGCCCTTATGTACTCTTATTCGGCAAAATCTTCCAAACCGACCCCCTGTACCCGGCCCCTGTTTTCTGACCGCCAAGAAAATTCTTTCGTTGTCATACTTAAATTTATTCCAGTCATATATAAATATATATTTCTATTGTATCTATATCTTTCTATAGATATACATATATAGATTTTTACATAATAGAACTTCTTTCTGGGTTTCTATTAAGTGCTTGTGAAACTGAGTCTAAATGAAAAAGCATTACTGTATTGATGGGTTTGAACAATAAACTATGTTTCACATTAAAAACAAAAAAAATAGACACATGGCCCACGCTATCAGATACCAGAGGCAGGAATGTCATTTCGCTCCTAGGACTTGATCAGCGAGAACAAAAATTCCAAAGACACTGTGCTGGGAAGTTGGAAAAAAGCCATGGATGACCTCTCCAGCCAAGGCACAGCCAGTGGCAATTCAGCTGATTTTTGGATGCACTGCTTTTCCTCCTTTGAAAAAATTCTTTCATTCATTCATTCATTAAATCAATATGGAGCTCCTACTATATGACAGGCCTGGAGAATTCACTGTTGAATTAGACACGTAAACAAGGTTCCTTCTCTCAACTTCTAATAAGGAATTTAAACAAGTAAAGAAATAGGGTATTTATTGAGCACTTCCTTTGTGCCAGCACTGTTCTAAATAACCTAGTGAAGTAGGTGCTATTATCATCTCCACTTCACAGATAAAGCTAGTAACACAAGGGCACAGAAGTAGGGACTGGAATACAAACCTAGGCAGCCTGACTCCAGGTAGAGATGTTCAACAGGCAACTGGATGAATGAATGCTTCAGAAGCTCAGGAAAGAGATTCAAGCTAAAAGTGTGAATTTGTTCTTCATCTCTATGTAGAAAATATTTAACATAAGGCTGAATGAGATGACTCAAGGAGAGTATAAATTGAAGTCTGACAGCTGCGTCCAAGGGCCCTCCAACATGGGTGACCACAGACCGAAGAAGGAGGAGACTCAGAAGGAATCTGTGAGAAGGGAGGAAAACTGGACTTCTATGGAAGAAAGTATTTCAGAAAGAGAAAGATCAACTGTGTAGTCCACTGCCCAGAGGTTGAGTGAGATGAAAACAGAAATGATGGTTGGATTTGGCAACAAAGGAGGCCATGGGCCACCCTGACAAGGGCAGTGCCAGTGGGGTGGTGAGGACCAGAGACTGGCTGAGAGGGTTGAGGGGATAATGAATGTGAGGAGTAGAAACGATGTCTTTAGACAACTATTTTGATGATTTTGTGATGTAGGTGATCCGAGAAATGAAGCAGTAGCTGGAAGAAGATGTCTGATGAAAGATGTGTGATCTTTGTTGTTGTTGGGTTGTGTTTCAAGGTGGGGACTAGTAGAGGGTGTTTGTGCCCTGGAGTCCAGGACACAAGTGGAAAATTCGGGCTTTGATAGGGGCATGGGCTCTTCCTGACTGGAGGGTTACTGCACAAAATGGTTGGTAGATACGGAGAGAAGATAGCTGCTCTCCTTTCCTCACGAAGTAGGAGGAAGTAGGTAGCTTGAGTGTGTTGAGAAGGTAAAACTTCTCTAAGTTACATACTGAGCTTTCGCCCAAAATGAGGTCTGCTGCTGTAGCACCATCTAAACTCCTGTAGCTGTTAGTCTAGAATAACCCGGCAGCCTCAGGGGAAATCAGTCAGTCAACAGCCTGAATTGAGTGGTCTCTGCAAGGGGCGACACTAGACTGGATACTCTAAAGAAATACGGGAACAACAAGCAAGTTGACTGCTTTGTTTAAGGTTATTAAGGATTTATTAGGATAGAAAATTCAAAAAAATGATTAAAAATCTAAGAAATGGAAAACCAGAGAAGGCCTTTGCAATGTACAGATTAGGCAGCTGCCTGGGTCCCCACTTCTAAGGCCTTTTCAGGGGTCAGAGTTACAAAAATTTTTATTGTATAGTTTCATTTCTTACATTTTGTACCAATTCTAATTTAACATCAGAGGATTGTCTTTCCTTATCTTCTATTTGCATTTCTTTTCCCTTACACTGAAAATCTTGGTTCCTTAAAATATCAACATATTTAGGTATTTGCTTTTTCTTGCAACAATTATTTGGTTTCAAATTACAATTCTAATATAACCACTAATAGTAAACCTACTGAGCGAAGTTTAAGATCATTTTGCAATTCTTTTTGTCCTTAGAATATGTCCTGCACAGGCTATCCACTCAGAGTATTGTGTTCAAAAGTTTTCTGAAATCTGTCTTTTCTCTGTATGGGTATGGAATCAATTTGTGTATAGTTGGGTTCTTTTGATTGTGTTCAATTTCAGTGTTTTCCTCTTTTTTTCCCTTTTTGGGTTACTTTTTAAAAAATATGTAAAATTTGTAATATATGTAAAGTCGAAACGATACGACAAGGTATATTTAAGAAGTCTTGCTTCCAAACACATCCAAAATGAAGTCTAAAGTCAAGGCTGGTTCCTTCATGGGGGCTCGGAGGGAGTGTCTGTTCCGTGCCTCTCTCCCAGCTCCTTGTGGTTGCCGGCAACCTGTGGTGTTTCTTGGCTTGTCGAAGCATTACTCCAGTCTCTGCCTCCATCTTCGCATGGCCTTCTTCCTTGTGTGTTTGTCTTTGTGTCCAAATTTCTCTCTTCTTGTAAGGACGTGAGTCATTGGATTAGGGTCCATCCTAATGCAGTATGACTTTATCTTAACTTGATTACATCTGCAGACCCTGTTTCCAAATAAGGTCACATTCACAGGTCCTGAACATTAGGCCTTCAGCATATCCTTTTGGAAGACACAATTCAACTCATAACACATATTATATGCAATACTCTACAACTTAACATTTTTCACTTATGAATATATCCTAAAAACTTATGTGATATCAGTTCACAGAAGTCTTCCTCATTTTTTAAAATGGATGCATAAGACTCCATTATTTTATTCAACCAGTCATCTACTGACAGATGTTTCGGTTCTTTCCAATCTTTTGTTGCTACAAGTAATGATTCATTAGTCTTTCATATTTGGGGAAGTGTATCGTCAGTGGAATTGCTGAGTCAAAGGATAAATGCAATGTAGCTAGATATTGCTAAATTCCTTTCCACTGGAATTGTACCAGTTTGCACTCCCACTAGCAATGCCTGAGGGTGCCTGTTTCTTTATTATTTGCCATCACAATATTTCTTTGAGTTTTTGGATTTTTGACAATCTGGATAGGTGAAAAATGGTACCGTCCAGTAATTTTAATATGCCTTTCTCTTATTATGAGTGAAGGTCAGCCTTTTTTTCATGAGTTGAAGGACCTCTGCTTTCTTTTTCTTTGAACTCTCTGTTCACATCTTTTCCCCATTGATATTTGGTCTTTCTGCTTCCAGTTTTTAAGAGCTCTTTATCAATTGGGTGATTGTGATATAATTTTGTGATTTAAATTGCAGGTATTTTCCTGTAGGCTTTTAATTTGTGACTTTTGCTTTGAAAAAGTTCTTTTTATTTTTACATAGTCAGATTTGTCAATATTTTAGTATTTTCTTTAATGCTTCTAGATTTGTATTCATAGTTGAAAAAGCTTTTCTTACTCCCAGTTTATAAACAACCAAAAGAGGAAAAAAGGAAAAAGGAAATGTGAAAGTAGAAAATAATAAAATAAAAAACAGAGAATGGTGATCCCAATGAATAAATTTAACAAATTAAGATAGATAAACCACTAGCTAACCCACTCAAAAATAATTAAAAAGCACAAATATACATAATAAGAAATACAAAGGAAAATAAAAGAATCACCGGAGACTATTTTGCTTAACTATCTGCAAATAAATTTGAAAATCCATGTGAAATGAATCATTTTTCTAAAAAAATACAATTTAATAAAATTAGTAAATTAAAAATTTAAACATTAAATATTAAAAACTTAAGAAAAAGGAAAAAGTTATCAAAATGGTAGGCTCCCAAAGAGCACCAGGCCCAGAGGACTTCACAGGCCCGTTTTACCAAATCTTACAGAATAGATAGCCTCTACTGCTTTTGAAATTGTTCTGGAGCAGAGGCAAAAAGAGGAAAAGTGTCCAAATTCTAACAGTAAAAACAGCACATACTTATTACCAAAAACAGACAACAATAGCACAAAAAAACTACTGGAAAAAATCAATTATGAATATTGACACAAAAAATGTTTATCAAAGTTTTAGCAAACTGAATCCAGCAGCACCTTAGAAAATCAAAAGCAAAATAGGTTGTTTTCCCCCTAGGATCATAAGAATGATTCAATATTATTCACTATGTTTGGTGGTGGTTGGGTACAGTTGGTTGGCTCACTCAGCATCTTTTCATTCTCTTTGTATTGTGTTATTCTAAACTGCATAGGCTGAAAAAGCTCAGAATCATCATTTCCCAGGCTCCCTTGCAGCTAGGGTCCTCAATGTAAATTATGTTTTCCCAATCAGAAGCACAAGTGGGAAACTTGACTTCAGAACTCTGATTAAATAGGGAAAGAGGTGGTGTCTGTGGCATATATTTCCCTGGGGTAGATTATAGCAGAAATGGTGACACTCTGGAGCTGACAGTTCTACCATCAGTTTCCTGATCCACAGGTGACAAATAAGAAGTTGTGTTCCTGGAGCTAAGAATTCTGGGTACCTGGGTACCACTGCTCATTCCCAGATCACATTAAGATGGTGTGCTCCTGGAGCTAACAGATAAGAGTGGGACTACCTGACTGTGGCAGAGGGAGCAGGTCTCTTGGTGGGCCAGTTCTACAGTGTGGTTCTGAGAGCATGCTCCTCCAGCTCTCCATTGATTTGTAAGCAGTTCATTCCCTGTATTAAATCCCTTTCTGTTTTCTGCAACTGAACTCTGGCTGACAAAGTAGATTAAAAGAGAAAAACAATTGTGTGATTCTTTTCCAAATATGCTGGAAAGGGATTTGACAAATTTCAACATCCGTATTTGATTTTTTAAAATCTTTGTAAAATAGGAAAGATAGATATTTCTTAAAAGCCAGCATTATATTTAATGAGGAAACCCTAGAAGCATTCCCATTAAAGTCAACAGCAAGACAATTATATCTATAGTCACCATTATTATTTAGCATAGTTCTAGGGGTTTAACCAATGCAATCAGACAAGACAAAGACATAAGAGGTATAAACATTTAAAGAGAGAAACATTTATTTCTATTTACAGATAACTGTATACCTGGGAAACCCAAGAAACTCAGTTACAAATCTATTGCAAACAATATGAGAACTTATGAGATGGCTGGATACAAAATCAGTGTGTAAAAATCAACTGCCTTTGTCTAGACAAACAACAACCTGTTAGAAACATAATGGATATATGTAAATTATACTTCACTAAAAAAAGAAAGAAAAAAAGAAAACGTAATGGAAATAAAGACCCAAATTGCAATAGCAAAAAAGAAAATACCTAAAAATAAACTGAAACGGTGTTTGATAAAGGGGATGTTTGAAATTAGTAACTCTTTCAGAGAGGACTCATGGAATGTTGACTTTCATACCCATGCATGTCGAAAAATGCTTTTATTTGCTCACATCTGAGGGAGAGTTTGCCTCAAGAGAAAACTACATAGAAAGAAATTTTCCTCAGAACATTGAAGATATCATTCTGTTGTCTCTTCTATCCAGTATTGCCACCGAGAAGTCTAATATCAATCTGATTCTTGTCCATCTGTAGCTAATCTGTTACTTCACTTTGGAAGCTCTTTAAAAAGCAAAAAAGCAGATCAGTTATCAATTTACTGTGAGAGATTTGAGCAGAACTCAAGGCCTGCCGAATCCAACAGAGCACCGGAATGTTCTCTCCATCACACCTGATACCATAACGCCTTCTTGCTGTGGATAATATAAGTATCAAAATGTAAGCAAAATTAATTTTCAACCAATTCAGCTCACATTCTTTAATGATTTCGTACCAATGGAATTTGAGAACTTCACCTTTCTTAAGCTATATAAAACTGCATTTCCATTTTTATCCACGAGATGTCACCCAGGAAACAATAAACAACTGTACAGAATCTACATTTGATTCTTTGCAAAAGAAAAATATTTTCATCTTTTATGCATGAAAATTAGAATGTTCTTGTTATGATGTATCAGTAATAGGGTGGGAAGGCACATACTAGTTGAAACCCTGGCAGATAAATAAAAACATGCTCACATTCAAACTCAAATATAGTCAACTGAGGTTTAGTCTCTTCAATAGATTCAGTTTCCCAAATTACATACTAAATCTGAGTTCTTTTTAGTGAAAATTGTTAGACCACTTTTTAATACTACCAATTTCTATATGCTACAAACAGTTTAAAAGAAAAAACTCCTCGGGGCTGGCCCTGTGGCTGAGTTAGTTCGCACACTCTACTTCCGCAGCTCAGGGTTGTGCTGGTTCCAATCCTGGAGCGAGGACGTGGCACCACTCATCAGGCCATGCTGAGGCGGTGTCCCACATAGCAGAGCCAGAAGGACCTACAACTAGAATATACAGCTATGTACTAGGGGGCTTTGGGGAGAAGAAGAAGGAAAAAAAGAAAAGGACGATTGGCAATAGATGTTAGCCAAGATGCCGATCTTTAAAAAAAAAAAAATGCTCAACTGCTTACACCAGAATGCAAACCAAAGGAATAGAGACTAATAACTTTGAAGTTCATGAACGAGTTTTTCCCAACCACTTCATTCAGTCTTCTCTTATCTATCATGCCCTAATGTGAGCAACAAGACTCCTTAAATGACCTGGAACCCTCCATAATCTGGCCCAGACCACCTTTCCTGCATCCCTCTTTTTCTTTCCTGGTTCTCCAGCTACTCTGGGCTCCTTTCAGATCCCCGAATGTGCAGTATCCCTTTGCATATGTTAGCAGTGCCGTCTGGAATGAGCTTCTAACACTCTCTTTATCACACTAGTTATGATCCTTCTGGACACGGTTTGAGTGTCAGTTCCCAAGGAAGCCTTCCTTGGCCACGTCCAGCCCCATCTAGATTTGGATCTCCTCTAATCTGTTTTTCCTTCATAACGGTCGTCACCATTTGTTATTATCTATTTGTGTAATGATTTGATCTAGAGAGTCACCTCCATGAGTCACCCCCGTATCTCTGCCATGTGGTTCATAGTAATGCTTAATAAATATTTGTTGAAAGAAAGAATCATTGCATAAAGATTGCAATGTTGGTATACCTCTGCTATTAGAACGCAAGCTCCATAAAGGATGATCTTTGTTCTGCTCACTGTTGCATCCTTAGCCTGAAACAGAACCATCGCAGCATCAACAAATATTGTTAAATGAGCCTATAAATAAATGAATGACTATATAGTTTCTAAACCAAAGATTAGGACATATTTGGACAAGTATTTGAAAAGAGGACTAACCTTAGACATATGGGACAGAGGGCTGCCAAATATGGGAGCAATTAAATGTCTTTTCTTAACAACTGTTTTTGTCCACTGGTGAAGTAGTATGTGGATGCCAAAAACTTGGTCATCTATGAGGCAAGTTCTAGGAGAAATTACACTTTACTTAATTTTCTAGTAGAAATTTAATTTCTCAGCACCCTCACTCACTCACTCAGGAACCAAGCAAACATGACACTGAACCTTTTCGTAGGGTTTTCTTCCTACCTAGGGAAATTACAGGGAGTTTTCAGCTCTGAGGGTGCAGTGCCCTTACGACTATCTCACAGGTAAGTGGAAGGGTTGAGCAGCTCCTCTACCCAGAGAGGGGATAGGATAGAGGATTTCTTCAGGCACTGCCACACACGGCACGGGACCTTGATTGGAATTGTTCAGTCAGTTATTCCATGAATATTCATTTTCTCAGCAACTTTTTATTGCATAATCATTATGTGCCAGTTACAATGCTTGAATCGAGGGCTACAAGGTCAAATGAGACAAGGTCTTTGCCCTCGAGAAGCTTACCATCTTTTAGGGAAGACAGGCCAATAGACCAATAACTGAAGTCTGGTGTAGCCCATAAACATGATGCACAGGGTATTATAGGAATACAAAGCTCGACATCAGTTAGAGATGTGGTTGGGGGTCCTCAGGAGAGTCTCCTTAAAGAGGAGACACCCAATATTAGTTTTCAAGGGCAAGAAACATTTAATTGTCTTAATAAAGGAAGAGCAAATGGCTTCTTAGAAGAGAAAATAACCTGAGGGAGGGCACAGAGACATGCTGTAACAAAGCATGAAGCCATGTCAGCTAGAAGCTAGGAGACTCTTAGTGAATCTGAGAGTTGACAAGTTAATTCCTCCACCTCCACTCTCACAACCCAATCTCCCAATGAATAATTCTTTTTTTATGCACATAAGGCAAAAATAAATTAGAGATAGTAGACATGAAGTTTTCAACACGAAAACTTTACAAATCAGCATGAGGTTCTATCACTAGTTTTCGAGGGAAAATAATTGGAGCTGGCCACAGAGACCAGGCAAAGACCCTAGTGAGAATATATTGCATCTGCAATAAGATGCTCTTGTAGCCTGAGTTCCGTTTAGAAACCAGAGCCTAAGGGAAAAGCTTATGAGCTGCCACTTTTTTAGGGAGGTGCAATCTCAGGGGAGCAGGAGTGAGGCAGAGGCAAACGTGAAGGGGCCTTGAGTGAGCCTGTAATTGGTAGCAAGTACAGTGAATGCTCCATCTCATGGGATGTGTTCAGTAAGACCAAATAAACTACTGCATCTCAAGGCAGACCATCAGGAGAAAGGAAGGGAAGATAATTTATCTGCCAGCTCTTTCCCACTCCCCCGTCCCCTTGGGCAAGAGTTTGCCCCCTGGGGCATTAACTCACCTGGAAAGGTGTGACTCCGTCTCTCCAGGCGCCAGTGGGAGGCTGAGGTTAAACTACTTCACTGAAGGGGACATCTGTCGTACTTTTTGGACATCCATTACATTTGGACCCATCTTAAATTTGGAGAATGTTCTAATTTCAAAGAGTTTGTGCTCCCGAGAATTCAGAAACTTTCTTGACATGTTAGATTTGGGGATATAGGGTCTAGGTTCTGCCAATCAGTCCCAACTCACTGAGACCTCCATGCGGAAGTGAGCGAGGTACCTCAAGGAATCCATTGTGGCAGGGAGAGGGAGAGATGGCAACTTGCAGAGACCGTGGCCAGAGGTTCTAGCAGCAGCTTCTGGTGTCCACCGGTGGGGGCAAGAGCTGGGCTGTCTGTACCTACCGACAGTGGGGTGTCCCCTGGAGCCATCCCCAGGAGCATGTGGCTCCTTGTCTCAGAGCATCTATGGTTGATTCTCTGGCCCTTATTGAGATTCTGAGAACTACTTCAAACCTTTAATAAAATTCGTTTTTTTTGCTTACACGAGCTACAGTGGGGTTTGTTTCTGAAATCCAGAACCTTGAAAGATTCATGCAGCCTAAAAATAAATTTTGAGTTGTCTTCAAGTTATGACATACTTCTAATCCTAGATCTGCTCGTTTACATGGAACACATCTCATTAATTTCTATTGCATATCCTACAATCATAGAATTCTAGAATCTCAGGCAGAGAAGGGTCCTTTTAAAGACTATTTTATTTTATCACTCAGCTTTGGCTTTGAGTAAATTTGCATACCATACCCATTTGAGGGAGCTGTGTTTCTCCTGAAACACACAAACCAAAAGGTAATTTACACTGGCTGAAATGTCTTTGTGCCAGTCATCCAATGAGTAGGGCTGAGAAGGCACTCTTGGGAAATTTTATTTATGCGAGAGACAGGTGAAGAGCCTGCAGGCTGTAACCTAATTTAGTCAGACCCTTCTGGTAGAAAAAAACAGTGACCTATATATCAGTAATTTTCTTGCAATATCTAGTGAAATCAGGTCACTATTTCCAGCCCTAACTTTGTTCCCTGGTCTCTTAACATTTAGGTATGTCACAAATTTCCTTTTGATAAGGTTGATTAGTAAGTTTGTAGGAAAAGCAAAAGTTTAAGTCAAAATCCACAGGAATTTTTGGAAAGTGTCACTCCATAAAGTATCCACCTATGTCCCAGGTATGCCTCAGCTGTATTACACTACGATCAAAAATTATTAGAATTGTTATGGTAATTTTCTTCCTTTTAGCACAGAGAGAGGAATTTGGTGAAACTTTCTTTTGATTCAGTTTAATTTCCCTCTTCAGTGGAAGGTTATAATGACCAATGGGCAACGAGTTTGATCTTTGATTTAGAACTATTTATTCCCCAAGGATGGCTGGTAAGTGAGTGGGTGTGAGTGTTAGGTTGGGGGCGGTATTAGAATCACCAAAGGACACTATCCCCATTCTCTTCCCCCATGGTTCTCATATGCTACCCTTTAGGTTAGGATAGCAAAGAAACAGAGCTCTGTATTGGGTTTAGTTCAGACCAGAAACTTTTTTTTTTTTTTTGAGGAAGATTAGCCCTGAGCTAACCGCTGTCAATCCTCCTCTTTTCACTGAGGAAGACTGGCCCTGAGCTAACATCCATGCCCATCTTCCTCTACTTTATATGTGGAACGCCTACCACAGCATGGCTTGCCAAGCGGTGCCACCTCCGCACCCAGGATCTGAACCAGCGAACCCCCAGCTGCCTAAACGGAACATGCGCACTTAACCACTATGCCACTGGGCTGGCCCCAGACCAGAAACATTTTAATGCAAGACGTGTTAGCTAGCAAGATGGCCCTGTGCAGTCCAGAGAACTCTGCCCCAAATAGAACACATAGAAATATATTTTAAAATAATCTACCCTGGTCACAAAAGGGGATACAAGGCAATCATAGTTGTAAAAACATGTCTAATAGTTTTATAGGGATATGGTTCTCTAAAGTAAACCGTTATATGATGACATTTCTAGGACTCTTCTGCTCCTTCCATTGTTCCTCCATTCCTCTCTGCACACAGCCCCTTGAACAAGTCCAAGGCCACTTGTCCTGGTCCTACAGGGTATGCAACCCCCAACTGAGAATCACTTTCAGGAGGAGTGGCTGTCCTTTAATGGGGTGGATCCTGTCATCAGTGTGTTGGGCCAAAACCAGTTTGAGAATCAGCAACTTAGAAAAAATAGAGGGGAAGTCTTGTAATATCTGGCTTTTCTTTTCTCTTGATTTCAAATGACGATTACTCAATTTACTTTCACTGAATTTTAATCCTTAACTTGAAACACCATTCTCAGTAGGCAGTGGGACTGACTTACTGTACCTTTCTCTTTCCCACACTTAAACACAAACACACGCACATTCACACACAAACACACACACACACACACACACACAAATAGCAAATTCAAACATAAAAGAGTACATGGTGACCAATTAGTCTACCTCCCAGCCCTGATGCCCATTCCCCTTACCCCTCAATCTCCCTTGGTAGCAGCAACTACTGTTATCTGATTCGTGTTTATAAGACTAGAAACATTCTTTCCTATACGAGTGAATACATGTGTGTGCATTTACGTATTTATGTTCTCGTATTTTTACACAAATATTTATATGCTACATACACTGTCTACACATGCATTTTTTAATTTAACAAATATCTTTGACAATTCTGTATCAGCACACATGATTCTTCTTTTTTGATGGCTGCAGAATATTTGACCGTAATAGAGAACCTGATGTACTCTCAACTAAACTCTAATTATTCTTTTTTCCCCTAGTCTCATGTCATTGTCAACTCTGAAGTAGTTAGAGAATGAAGCAGCATTTGATATTAACAAAATAATTTTACCTTTCTATAGGAAATGCCATTTAGGTGATTGGAGGGTACTTTGCCAAAAGTGAGATATTTTTGTTTTGTTTTCTGTATTTTTAAAGCCTATTTTTAAAAGAAAGACTTTAAACTCTACTTACCCCAAATACCTTCTGTCCTCTTGGCACTGATCCTTTACTAACTGATCCTAAATATGTGTAGGGTTGGTTTTACGTTATTCCCAAGTGCCTTTGATAGAATTCTATTTCCTAACCCTATTTTCAGTCATGGTTAGGTGACTAGAGGACACAAGATCTGAAAGTAGCCTAGAATCTTTGAAGGATAGGAGTGGAAGCCAAGCTCCATCTCTGTCCTGCCCCAAGGAGGACAGGCTGTCCTCCTAGCTGTTCTCCAGCTGTCTTGACCTCAGAAAACCTGCCTTTGGAATTTCTGTTGGTATAACATTTGGCTAAAACCAGTTTGATCTTCTGGTCTGTTCTTTTAAAGTTGATAAGATTTTTCCTGATGGGATCACTGGGCATTGCAGTAGTCAAGGGATCTGTCAAAGTCTGGGAAAGTGACAGTGAATTAAATCTGCTGTGTTGCCCTCCCCTCACTCCACCACCAATAATTCACAACTAACAATGGTTCTCTTTCATCATATCATCAAATATGATGGCAAGAGAGAGAAGCTAACAGTAGTTCTGTTAATATATTTCTGTTACGAAGACTCACAAGCCCGTAACACCATTCTCAGTACAAAGAAAAGTCCAGAGAATAAAAACCTTAAGGTGAATAACTCTTCTTTGAAAGAAGCAGCAACACCACTTTTAGGTGTTGTGGCAGAGATAGTCAGCTGTCCTCCAAAAATTTTTGTTCCCCTTCCAAAGGTAGAACAGTTTTGGGGACTGAGGCTGCCCAATCAGGGTCAATATTTCCTAGCCAACTTGCATTTAGGTGCATTGGTTCTCACCAATGGAAGGCGAGTGGAAGTAATGTGTGAGTGGAAGTAATTTCTGGGCCAAGAGGTTAAAAAGCTAGTATGTCTTCTCCACTCTTTCTCTTTCTCCATCTTTTGCCTGGATGTTGACAAACAGGTTGACGTTGACAGGAGGCAGAACGCTGAATCTCTGAATGGTTCTGTGGAATAGAGCTGTCTCCCCCTCCCTCACCCCCACTTCACACATCTACTTGGATGTTACATAAGCAAGAAAGAAACTTTTGTTGTGTTAGGCATCGAAGTTTCAAGGTCTCCAGGTTTATCTGAACCCAGGGTTACAACAACTAGCGTTTGTTAACTCATATAGATAGCTACCGCAGAAAAAGGCTTACACAAGGAAAGATACACATGAATATCAATTGTAGCATTGTTCACTCTGAGGGAAAAAATGGGAAAACAACTTTAGTTTATTCATATAATGAAGTACTACATAGTAGTTAAAAAAGAATGGGTCTACATATATATCAGTATGGAAAAAACCTCAAAAAACAATACTGAATGGAAAAGGCAAGTTACAAAATGATGTGGACAAGATGATACCATTTTATAAAATTTTAAAACACATCAGACAATATAATATTGTTTATAGACATGTATCTATATAGTAAAAATACCAAAAAATATATGGGAAGGCTGCATTCAGCTTAGTGGTTAGCACTAGGGAAGGAAAACGAGGGAAATATGGTGGCAGGGTTGGGGAGCGAGCTTTAACTATAATTGTAAATTTTATTCATTTTAAAAAGGAAGGCTCTTAGCATGGTTAAATTTTAATGTTGGGGTTTGAGGAGTCCCTCAAAATAGCACCCCTCTTCCCACCTAAGTTCTGAACCAAATAAAAGAAAGTTGAAGCGTCAGACCAACAACAAAAGGTCACATTTATTAATAGTTAAACAGATGATAAAAACGTGGCTCAGATCTAGAATTGTAAATACTGGACCCCCAAAACAGACAGGAGTGCTGATCCAGTCACCAACAGGGCTGGACCCCCGACAGGCCTCCCACACGGGCACCTTTGAAACTTAGTTCCTTACATGACAGAAAGCAATCCAGAGCTGCTCTCTGTGGGCAAGCATGCTCTCAAGAGGAAGAAGAGAGCATGGGACAGCTCTAAGCATGAGTAGATCCTATTCCCAAACTTGCCAGTAAGGGCAGACTCTCCTCCACCTCCCACGAGCAGGAGTAATTGAGACGTCAGCAACAGACCAGGAGGGTATCAATAGTTGAGCTCCCTTCACAGAGAAGGAAATCTTAGGAGTGGATAAAAATGTACCACCACCCTCTCCCCAACATTAAGCATCTCCTTAATTCTGGAGGTGCTTACATAGGCATCTGTTATATTATTTTCTATACTATTCCGTTTATTTGAAATATTTCATAACTAAAATTTTAAGTTGAATCCATAGTGTAAATGCCTCGTAACTCTGCCCAGAAGCCCTCCTCTGATTCAGAAAGCATTCTTCAGTGACAATACTTCACTTATTAAGATCCATAGTGAAAAATAAAGGCACTAAGACCAGATATCTCTGCTGGGCATTATCAGAATGAGCCCTTCAAATGCCCTGGAGTTTTTCCAGGGGATCTGAACACTACACTGCAGGGAAACAGTCAAATGGACCTTAACACATTCTTGACTCTGATTCAAGTTTAATTGACATTTTGCAGAGAGAGAGAGGCCCCAGTGAAGTGACTGCGTGCTTATGGACTCTAGAGTTGGACCTTAATTCAAATTTAGGTTCTGCCACTGACCTACTAGCTGTGTCAACCTTTGGCAAATTACTGAACTCTCTGTTTCTGTCCATTTCCTTACCTGTCTGACTGGGTTGTTTGTAAGGTTGAAATGAGGGCATGGGTGTAAGGCCCCTAGCAAGGTCTCTGCACCTGGCAGAGACAGAGAAGTCAGCAAAGCTGTGAGTTTCCCTGCGCATGTGTGCTGTCCTTCGGAGATCCACCTCAGGGTGCGCTCTCTGTGGAGAACAACAAAATGTGCCCCTCCGTGAAAGACTAGTCTTTCTAACCTGCCAAATAGATAAAAAGCGATTTTATTTTATAAACTCCATCTAGGAAATGTATTTTGTTACATGATTAGAACAAACGTCCAATATTTAATTTGCTTCAGTAAAATCTGGGCCCAATCCTCTTTCAGCTCAATAAAAGCATAATCCTACTAGAAGACACACTTCTCGTCTGCCCTACTTAGAAATTCTCGCTCAAGTCTGTTTATGTGAAATTCTGAATTCTTGCTAGAATTAATGTTCCCTGGGTCTGTCCAAATAGATGTTAAATAATTTATATGAAGAATATTAAAGCTTGGTCAGATATTTTGCTTGACATTTAGAACTTCCAGATTTAAATCCGGAATTAAATTTATTTGTATATTTGATAATTGTCTGTCTCCCTTCAGTAGTGCATAAGTTCTGTGAGAACCTGGAATTTCACTTCATACGTAACAGGAACTTTATAAGTCACAGTTGAATGAATGAATGAATGAATGAATGAACAAACCAGCAAAGTTTTTACCAAACAACTGAAAAAACAATGTCTGAGCTAGAAAATAAAATTTGTGCTTAGGCTAAGCTTCTTTATCTAAAAGCGTTAAGTAATACATGCAGTTCTTCTCTAAATTTAATGAATTATTTTTAACCCTCCCTTGTTTTTCATTTCTAAAGTTTATCTAGAACCTTTCACACTATGAACTGGGTACATTTTACATTGTATGCAAATTTAAATATACTTCAATGATGATATCCCTGTGTTATTGACAAGTGAAGTAGACGTGTTTGGTCCTGGGAGAGATTCCTGAAGCAGTGGATGCCTGCTTGCACGGCAGACTTAGTGCCCAGTACAGGTAACTCGAGGGGCTGTTTAGATCCCTCATTTTGTGTGGAGTGCTTGTCTAATTTTAGTAGTAGTACAAAAGAACTCCTGTTGGAGGTCTTTCCAAGGCTTAATGGCATCATTTCTTGCATATGACAAGTCTATTTTTACTTTTTGTGAAAATATTGGAGAACTACTGTCAAGTGCAGGGTAATTTTCCTTAATAGGCTTTTCCATGTTAATAACTTTTCATATTTTTTTAAAAACTGGAAATGGAACCATAAACAAAAAGTTCAAAGTGTTTACAAGCGATTTTTGTTCTCGTCTGAAAGAAGGACTTGACCTTTACACTATGATCCCAGAGACACTGAGGGGAAAAATTACCTGCAAGCATTGAGGTGACCTCAGCGCTCAGGGGAATTCCATTTGTCTGCTGGCCTCAAAGTCAGTTTGACAAAGATTAACAAGGAGGAATGTAATTGCTAATTAAAACACACTTCCGTAGACTTTCCAAGTAGGAAAGTCTTGCCCAAATGACAGGAGATAGGATGAGGGTATCAGAAGAACGCATTTCAAAAGCACATTCCAAATAGATCTGTTTGACATGGCCTTTCTGTCACCTTATTGCACTCCAGCTTCATGCTGCTCATGATCTAAATTCATTTTCCCTGAGGAGTTCTTATTGTTCGGGCGGCCATTGTTGTTCGCATATTGGTTAAGTTCGAGCACTGCGCTTGGGTGGCCTGGGGTTTGCAGGTTTGGATCCTGGACATGGACCTAGCACCATTTGTCAAGCCATGCTGTGGTGGCATCCCACATAAAGTAGAGGAAGACCGGCACAGATGTTAGCTCAGCGACAATCTTCCTTAAGAAAAAAGAGGAAGATTGGCAACGGATGTTAGCTCACAGCCAGTCTTCCTCACAGTAAACAAACAAACAAATAAATAAATAAATATTAAAAAAGAATTCTTATTTTCCACCTCAGACTTTTTTTTTTAGTTGTGGGGTAAAAACCTTGCTGGTTCATTCATTCACTCGTTCATTGAAGAATTATTTATTAACTGCTGATTATGCACAAGGGAAATCCCAGACTCTCACAGACCTTATGTTCTAGTGGAGGAAGACAGACAATTACCAAGCAAGCAAATAAATAAACAAGATAATTTCAGCTAGTGATGAGGGTGATAAATGGAATAAAACAGGAAGATGTGCTGGAGAATGCGAGTGGGTGATCTGGGAGAAAGCGGGTTGGGGAAATGCTGTTTGAGCTGAGATCCGCCACAGGAGCAGGAACCAGGCCCGTGAAGATGTGGGGACACAGTGTTGGAGGCAGAGAGAAGAGAGAGACAGCAAGTGCCAACACCCCGGGCAGGAGCATGCTGGGCATGTGCTGGGAACACAAGAAGGTTATGTGGTGGGCCCAACTGAGCAAGGAGGAGAATGGTGGCAGATCGAGGTCAGAGAAGTAGACAGAGCAGGATCATGGAAACTGGATTTTACGCTAAAATGAGAAGAAGCTGGTGGAAGATTTTAGTCAAGGGAGAGACATAATCTGATCTGTGTTTTCAAAGATCACTCTGTATGCTGTGTGAAGAATGGATCTATTTTAGCCTTGTAATGTATGCTGATTCCAATTAATCCAGGAGTTCTACCTAGGTCATGGAAAGGATTATTATTTTAATTTTCCACTTTTTGCAAATCCAGATTAGTTTATGATCTCTCCCCTTATTCTTCCTCATCTTTAGACTTGACCTCCAGAAATGGCAGAGTCTTTTAGGTAATAACCTTTCCTATCCCCAGAGCATACGACCATAATGACCTGGCAAAGGGAGCAAAACCAGTCCGCTTTCCTAGCAAACACATTTGTTCATCTGACCTGGAAAAGCCATACTGAAACTATGCCAAAAGCCAAGATTTTTTGACATGTCAGCTATACTTGATTAATTAAAGTGACTCTGTAGTTTTCTCTGAAAGGAGAAACTTGTTCTACAAGGTTACTGCCCTCATGACATAGGCCTAAAGCATGGCCAATTGTATAGATTTTCTAAGTGACAGACTTTAGAATTGTGATTGAAGGATTCATTGACAAATGTGAAGTATAAACAGTACCAGGCCCTCAATGGATGGGGCAAATCTGTTCTCCAAGACTTCAGTGTAAACTTTAACGGTAACAGTGACAACAATAGTCAACACTCACCGAGCACTTAGTGTCTGCCAAGCATTCATCTAAATCAGGTGTTGGCAAACCTCTTCTGGAAAGGACCAGATAGTAAATGTTTGTGGCTTGTGGGCCATGTGGTCTTGTTGCACGTACTCAGCTGTGCTGTTGTAGTGAGAAGCAGCCACATGTACTACATGAGGAATGAGCTGTATTCCAATAAAACTTTATTTCCCAAAACAGGCAGTGGACTGGATGTGGCCCACAGGACATAGCATGATGACCCCTCCTTCAAATGACTTACATATATTAAGTGATTTGATCCTTAAACACCCTGATTGTTATTACTCCCTTTACTTTACAGATGGGGAACCCATGGCACAGGGAGGTCGTGTAACCAGCCCAGCCAGCATAACTCATACATTGTAGAGGTGAGGTTCATGCTCATGCAGCGTGGCTCAGGAAGCTGAGTGCAGAGTCACTGAAAGTGCCATGGGGCCAGGACTAATCTCATGCTTAGTCACTATAGACTTCACTGACGAACTTATGAGTTATCTGTTTCTCTATAAGATGCCTACCTCATCGGACTGCTCGAGAATAAATGTTGGGGAATGGAATGAACCAAACAGTGTAATGCTTGCATCAGCACAGTGCTTTGGAGGAGCTGTCAACTCACTCTGCATTTTTGTGTCCTTTTGTGTATAACATTTGAGGAATACCTGGGGTCTCTGGGTTACTGGAGACACTGTGTCTGGGTATGTGCGATTGTCTTTGCAGTTCATAGAGAATGGTAGTATTAGCATCCTAAATTTTTCTGCTTCCATTTTTTTTTTCCTTCTACATATTTCTTGCGATTATTGTGAAGATCAAATGAAAGGGCAAGAAACACAGAGAATTGTGAAGAATAAACAGTTTCTGGAATAACAGAAATTCTGTTGCATATAGTATGCATACTGTGAGAAGCTTTATGCTTCATTTTATTTCTCTGAAAATATGGATAAGTATGTGTGCTCTGTAATAGCCATCCTGTGGAACTCTCTCAGACTTTTAAGAGATTAATAAAAATATTTGGAGTTAAAATTTAATTATTAATTCAGAAAGGAAAGTTCTCATGATAAAATCTGCTCCATCTGTGTTAACAAGCTAAGTCAAAGAGAAAGCCTATTGGGTTACTCTTTTGAACCCCAAGGCTTACCCTCTGTACATCATTTGTCATGCCATAGGGCTCCATTTTTATATATGTTTATTGAAAAAACTAATGTCTGCAATGGAACTTTATTTTGTATGGAACTTCTATTTATTATTTTTATGTTTTTGTTTTAAATTTTTATTTTGAAATAATTATAGATTCACAAGAAGTTGCAAAATATATATACAGAGAGATCTTAAATACCCTTCACCCAATTTACTCCAACTGTATCATCTGCATATCTATAATTCAATATCAAAACCAGGAAACTGATATTGCTGGAATACACAGATGTTTTTCAGGTTTCCCCAGTTTCACATGCCCTTATTTGTGTGTTTGTGTGTGCATGGTTCGATTCAATTTTATCACATGTGTGGATGAGTGTAACCACCCCTGCAATCAAGACTCAGAACTGTTTCATCAATACACGGCTCCCTCCTGTTACCCTTTTGTAGCTAAATCCTCCCTCCGTAACCCCTGGCAACCACGGATCTGTTCTCCATCTCTCTAATTTTGTTATTCCAAGAATATTACATAAATGGAGTCATATAGTATGTAACCTTTCGAGATTGGCTTTTTACTTAGCATAATTCCTGTGGTTGTGTGTATCAATAGTTGGTCTTTTTTATCACCGAGTAGGATGCACCACAGTTTGTTTAATCTTTCACCCACTGAAGGACATTTGGGTTGTCTCCAGCTTTCAGATATTATGACTAAAGCTTCTATGAATATTCAAGTACAAGTCTTTGTGTAAATATAAGTTTTCATCTCTCTGGGATAAATGCCCAAAAGTGCAATTGCTGGGTCATATGGTAAGTGCATGTTTAGTTTTAAACAAACTACCAAACTATATTTTGGAGTGACTGTACCATTTTATTCCTATTTATTTTTAAAGCATATGTTAAATAAGAAAACTCTTTTGTTATTCAATATTAACTCTAATATTTATTATGCATATTTTCAAATTTAATTAAATCATTTATTTTGCCACTTCATAATTACAAAATTAATCTTAGATCTATTTTTAATTTAAAATCCACTCAATGGTGGAAGAGAATGTAATCCTCTTGATGCCCCTATGATGATCTTTATTGATGTTTACCAAATCTGTTTATTGATTTGATAAAAGCAAGATCGTCTCCACAGCATGCAAGAATGTGTTTTTTTCCTCTTTTTATAAGGGGAGAATACAAAGCAAAGTGAAACCAAAAGATTCTTCTAATCTCCTATAGTTTAAATTAGAAAATATAAGCTCTTCTTGGGCTGGCTCAAAAGTAAATTCAGAAAAACACAAGAGAACTTGATTTTTATCTCTTTTTTCCTCTACATTTTCATGTAGGTAGACCAAAAGGTCAAATCACAGAAACTTCTTTTTCTATAAAAATCACAAAGTGCTTAGAAATGAAGGCGGCGTTCTCTCTATGAAGAGCAAACAGAAATGAGGGCAACTTGGGTGACACAGTTTCATGGTCTGTGAGTCCGTGACCCTCTGCTGCAATGTTTGTGACTCACCGATGAGTTTCTGTTGAGAAGCCACTATATGCAGACACCGAACTAGGTGTTGTGGGGAGATGGGAGCTCAACAATACACGATAAGAAGTATAATGCCAACCAAACACTTTCTGTCCAGCTGGGAGATACGTGGTCCTGCAGGAAGAGATGCAGAGTGATAGAGAACAGCATATACCTAATCATAATAGCCTTAATGATATGACAATTGACTTAAATGATAAGGAAAATTGATTGTAGACCAAACACTGGGCGGAGAGCTTTGCATCACTGGATCCTCACAACAACCCTATGAGGTCACTATCATCATCCTCATTTTACAGATGAGGACACTGATGCTTAGACAGTTCGTTAAAATATAACATGTCATTTTCCATGTTCACTGAAAATGTCTCTCATGTACATTATCTTTCCTGTCCCAAGGATGGAATAGACAGGTCCCTTGTCCTCAACTGTGCAGCCTGAGCTGGGATGCAGCTGCAGGGTACAATCTTCTTTGGCTGTATGTGGCACTGAGACTTAGTCATATTAGCCCCTGCATATTGAAGTCACCTGAGCTCCAGTAAGCAGGAATGAGAGCCCAGAGTTTTTCCATTCCAGAGAGCTTTTTCTCCTTCACTACTGTTTTCCACCTTTATTTTGACCACAGAATCCCCTTTTCAAACATTTTATACTTTAAAAAAGGAAAAACAAGAATTGCTTTGGTTGAAGAAGAGGCTGGGGGAGGGGCTGAAGTCCCACCTGCTTTCACCACCTCCCTTCCCTGGAGGCCCCCGAGAGGCTCCCATTTAAGCTGTTACTTCACGAAGCCCTGCTGACTCTTGCCTCTTCTCTGAACCTAAGAGGAACAAAAATATTGTCCTGTTGGCCTCAATGCGGTGAGGGTCCTGGTGAGAAGATGGAAATGATGCCCAGGTGAGCAGATGAAGGAGGCTACCCCTCACCTACTTGGGTACTTAGAAGGCCCTGGTGCCCACAGAGTCCCACTTCACCTGCTCCTCATCTGCTCGCTGACACCAGGATTCTACAGTTATAGCATCCATGTTCAAATGCAAGTATTTTTCAAGGGGCAAAACTTTAAGCTATTGTCAGTCATTTACACCTAAATCTAACAAAGAATCTGAAAACTTTTTCATAGCTAGGAGACAGAAGAAAACACAGGAAGAAGGAAAAGATCCAGAATGGGATCTAAGCCAGGGGGCCAAAAAAATTTCTCCACTTCCCAACACTGCTGAGATCTAGCCTGGGGTGTGGAATTTGTGGCCAGAAACCTTCCTGTCAATTCAAGCAGGTGAATCCTGCCAGAGCAGAGGCAGCTCGAGGCACAAACCAGCTGGACAAAAACGTTTGCTTGGACTCTTGTACAGGACATTAAATAGAAAACAGAATGCATTTGTCCAGATTTGAGAACTTGATATGGACATGAGGTCATTTAGCTGCTCTTTAAAACAAGCAAATCTTTTAAAGTAGATTTTCTTGCTTCCAAAATTATTCTGTCTTCTTTGGAGGCTTTCTTTCTTACTTTGGCACCATGTGGTTTTCTTTTGGTTTCTTAGATTAAAAGAATATGATAAATATATTCAACATTTAAAAAAAAAACCAAGCACAAAGTTATACATTTTCAAGACAGGGAACTTTCACCCTTGTGTTTCTGATGTGAGTCTTTGATATTCTGCCAGAATTTGATTTCGACCCATTAATCCATTAGGGTGCTATAAAAATCTATGTCCTCTGGCCCCTGACCTGCAGCTAGAGGCATTCAACAGAAAAGATAACATTACAGATGATGTTTCACAGAGCCCACTGGCAGATTTCAAGGTCAGAGATGTTCAAACGCGGAAAATTTCCTAGAGAGTTTCTATGTAAAGATTTTTAGCAAGTCTCTCTCTTTTGACCATTCTGAACCATTCATCTTCCCTTTGTGTGGAGCTAAAAGATCAGAATGAGATGTCAGACTGAGCACATATGCCTATCTCTCCAAATCCTTTCAATTAACAGGATATATATTTTTAAAATAAACAACAAAGTAATGCTAGAAAACAAGAACAACTGCCATTAATGTACTAGACGTTTTGAAAATTCCCCAAAAGAAAGAAGACAGGATTGGATTGGCAGAGGAAGCTGTTGGAGAGAGCTGCTGCAGAGGTGGGAGCTATCCTGGCAAGGGCTCCCGGCTCAGAGTTGCTGGGTTCCAGATGTGGGGAAATGAGACTCATACACTATTGGGAGGATATATTAGTACAGGCTTTACTGACAACAATGCAATGTTATGAACCAACATTTTAAATGTGCATAACTTTCAATCAAGAATTCCATTTCTAATATTTTCCCTAAAAAAAACCATGTATATGTGCCCAAAGAATATAAATAAGATACTCATTTTGAGAATAATTGGATTATGATATAACCATGTGGTATAGCCACAACAGTGGGAAAAAACTTTATTGACATGTAACTATCGTGCACCAGCATGTAAAAGTCTCCATGATATATTGTGTTAAGTTTTTAAAAAGCAGTAGAACAACCCATAGAACCTGATTCCACTTATGTCAAGAAAATTTCAATGGCTATTTTTCTCTATATAGATCTGTAAATATATATGTGTATATTTATATAAATAGATATAAAATTGCCTGGTGGGATATATATCAAAGTGTTAGCCACGATTACCTTCTTCTGCTATATAGTACTTCTATATAGTTTGAACTTTTAAAATAAATTAGAAAATTTTCATGTATTGTGTAATTTTTTTAAGAATTAAAGTTTTTAGAGCAGAGAGGAAACTAGATATTTCAAACATCCAAGGTACTAGATTTAACGAATTGCTAAAAATAGAGTCAAGTAAACATATCATTTCTTACTCTGCTTATTCTGAGTCTTACAGTTTTAAAAAATTTGTGTGATAGAAGCTACTGCTAGGCAGGGGTGCGAGTTCTGGCTCCTCACTAGGCCTCCGTTGACACCTCCCTGGCTGGGAGGGGTTGGAGGTCCCTTGTTACTGCTCCACTGACTCTGACTGGGGAGGGCGGGAGCCTCATTACCACTGGGTGGTGGTGACTGACTCTGACACTACCCCACTAGGAAGAAGGGGGAGCGCCTGGTTCCTGTCCATGGAGGGTGGAATTCCAGGCCCCCACATGGTCTCACCTGATACCACAGAGGGAGGGACTTGTTACCATCTGACAGGGATGAAAATCCTGTCTTCCTACTTGGCCTTTTCTGACACTATCTCCTTACAGCCTGGTGAGGGTGAAAGTCTAGGCTCCCCCCTCAACCATTGCTGGGGTGGAGCCACTGTTTTTTCTGTGGTGTTTGGCTGGAGTAGAGTGGTTATCATCTGACTTGTCAGGCTGCCCTTTTCCTGGTCCTGTGGCTACAGAAAGCAGGCTTTCGTTGGGTCTTTTTGTGTCTGCACCCACCGAATTTTCTGGGTGGCTGGATTCTTCAGCTCCAAGTCTGGGGTATAGGAGGCAGAAAGAAAACCCAGAGAACTAACCATCAAGTTGTTCCATGGGTTCCTGCTGTCTGTAGACAGTGTGCCTTCTCTTTCCACCTTTCACAGTCTGTTATTTTTGTTTTCTATATAATTTCTAGGGTTTTTAGTTGTAGTTAGTGGAAGGCATAGGGAAAAGTGTGCCTACTCCATCTTCCTGGAAGTGGAAGTCTGCTTTTTCCTTTAAAAATGTCCTCCATTTTGACTTAATTTACAAAATAATATATGTTTACGCTAAGTGAAACAATAAAAACATGCATAAAGAAAACCTTAATAATATAAACTCCACCTCTGCTACCCCCTGTCTTTCTCTCCCTGTCCGAGATTACCAATGCTCATGACCTGGAGTGTATTCTGGTCACCTATTTTTTCCATGTTAATGAAAACATACATAAACGTAAATATGTAGTTTTTGTTGGGTTTTGTTTTTGGAAAAATGGTTTTCTACTTATCAAAGATAAGCAAGCTTTGCATTGAGTTTAAGTTTAGAAATTGTTGGAAGCACTGTTATTAAAACACTGTGGAGAGGAGACAAGCAAAGTGAACTACTCTTGCAAATAGCAGGAGGTACCCTGAGCTTTCATTGTGTGGGAGAAAAAGGACAGACAAGGGAAAGTAAAAAGAGAAAACAACAACAACTAGTGATTTTTCTGAGCGTTTATATGTATCTGAAGCAATTAAAGCAGTTATCACTTACAGCCTCTCATACTCTTCTGCACTTGGAATCTGATCCTGGGATATATTAAAACAGGGAATCTGTGGCTAGGAGGAGCCCAGTGAGTGGCTACAGGAAAGATGACTGTGACTGTCACTGTGTGAGCACCCAAGAGCCATGCTGAATGGGTCCTAACAGAAGTGTGTCTTCTTTCTCTCTGGTGAGCATCTCCCCTTACCACACCAGGGGTCTTGAGGGTCCCCTTTGCTCACAGGGGGAAAATCCCTCCATCTGCACCAACTGCTCACAGCTCAGGACCACGACCCAGACAGAGGGGTGATGGAGGCGGAGCTCTGGCACCTCTGCTTTGGGGAATAAAGCTGAGCAGGGTCAAGACCACAGAGCCAAGACAGAAGATAGTGACCTCCCTTCCCACCAACACATGTGATGGGAATCTTGACACCTAAAGAGAAATGGGCCTTTTTTCTTAGAGGAAGATCTACTCGATACAATGATAACTGATCTTTTAGAGCCCTGTGGTTTCAGGAAAGGAGGCCTATTTTCCAGAGCCCAGGTCTGAAGGGATTCATGTAACTTTACTGTCAGTTTCCTCTGAGGGTTCTCAGGCAGGGGCGTGAGTCCTCTTGACTCTGAGTGATAGCAGCAGTGCTCTCTTCTTCCCCACCTTTATTCAAGTCACATGGTCCACTTAAGGTATGGCCAGGAGAGTGGAGGTTGAGGTTACACTGTGGGTTAATCTTCTAGTTTAGATAGCGGCTAATGGTGTAGCTTCTACAGCCATACTGCCTGAGTTTCGATCCTGGCTCCAAGCCTTGTGAACTGTGACCTTGGGCAAGTCACCTTTCTCCTCCTTGATTTACTTCTTTGTAAAATGGATATAATAAACATAGGCCTGATGTGAGGATTAAATAAGTTAGAACAAGGCAGGGCACATGGTAAGCACTCCTAAAGTATCAGTGTCTGGTTTTCCCAGACCCAGTGCTTTTCAAGGGTGCACAGAGAAATTGTGGAGCAGTTATGTTACTGAACCAAAGTAAGCTCACCTCTTGGTGAGTTGAAATCAACATCTTCACCAGAAGTAGTTGTCACACAAAGTAAAATTTATTTACAGCAAGTAAAGAGACCATGGAGAATTGCTTCCAAAGCTGGGGCCCCTGAGCAAGGGAAAAGAGGTACCTTTTATTTTGGGTGGGAAATGAGTATTCAAAAGGGAAGTTTCATCACCACACGTAGAGGTGGGTATTTGCCCGTACAGGCACAGTCAGAAAACATGCTTCCACGTACATTGAATTTTATGATGATAAGGCCTATGCTCCTCCTGGGGCAGAGATCTTAACATTGAAATGAAGGAAAGGTAACTTTTTGGATATTTCTGGGCCCATCTGCACAGGCATTGCTCTTGCAGTGGGGTTTTGACCCGTTCAGAGTGGTTGGTGATTGCATCTCTTAACAACTAAAAAGCACCTTTGAGAAACAATTAAATACTTCTGAAATCTCCTTTGAGTTACTCAGGGCAGTTAGTCGGTGACAGTTACAGGTTTCCTCACTCTCCGTTGATAATTTTTGGACAAAGGGAATAGGAAATTAGACAAGAAAGTGACCAACGTAGAAAGGGTTGGGGGAGTGATCTCTGAAAAATGAGTCTGAGAGTGGGAAGAGGGGAGATGGAGATGGCTGGAGAGCTATATCTAAGTAAGGGCAAGGGAAAAGAGGTGCATACAGAAAGTCACAGTGGTCTTACAGATTGAAAATGATTGGCAAATTGTTCTGTTTCATTGTAAAATAGGAAAGCTTTTGAATCAGCATCTCACCCAAACCGCCCTCTGTGATAGAATCTGGGAAGGTTGTGGAGGAAGGCTTTTCTCTCCTAGGAAGGTAGGGGGATGTGATATTGTCTACTCCAAGGACGAATAGAAAGGTTCTTCTCCCCTCTCTGGGCTATAGATCAGCTTCCCTCCTCCTGGTGAAGGGAGTCATTCATTCCACATCACTGTGTTCCTTGTTCATCCCCAAATTTAGGAGGGTCTGGATATTTCAGGCCTCCAGATCACTCCTCTCAAAAGCTGACTCAATAAAGAGAAACAGTGTTTTCAGGTTTGCATTTCTGAGCGTTGCCTTCTTATTTTGATGTGATGATTTTCCCCTCTCCTTTAAATATAGCCAGGTTAATTGAGTGTACTGTTTGAAGCCAGGCTCAAAATAGGAGCAATTAAATTCATTAGACCTTTGAGGGATAAATTAGTTAAGAAAGCATACTTTTTTTCCCCCCCAAGAAATGGTACAACAGCTGGAAACCTGATTCACAGTTACCTTCCAATGTTCTCAATATTATGAGATGATCTGGGCATTCAATCTCACAAAACTATTTATACCTCACCATCCTAACGCAAAGGAACTTCTGCTGCTGAACCTGTTCCAGGCATGTGTATGGATTTGAATAATGAGCAGGGAACCTCCTTTAGGAACACAGAGTCTCTGTCACAGAAAGACTTCATTTCTTAGAAATAGCCAGCTGGGAATAGGCCACAATATCCTATTTGTCTGAAGGCCTCTGTTATAGGGAAGAACTGACAGCCATCCCCCATCAGGCACTTCCATGTGCAATTTTAGACCATGGAAGAGGGTGGAGCATTTATTATCAATTTTGTCTGTACCTGATTTTTCTCTTCTCACATACAGGAGATATTCATGTTGTAGTTTAACATAATTAGACCCTGAGGGTCTATGTTTATTACTGAAAACATATAAACACCACTTCTGAACTTACCTGCAAAATAACCTGAATCCTCACTGACCACATTAATGGATTGTGTTCTTTTGATTTGATAAAAATCCTTTTCATTATTCTTTGACAACTTTTTTCTTTTCTTTTTTTTTTTTTAAAAATATTAGTACATCCTGGCAAATGCATCTTTTCCCACATTTATTTATTTTTATTTTTTATTTTTGAGGAGGATTAGCCCTGAACTAACATCTGCCACCAATCCTCCTCTTTTTGCTGAGGAAGACTGGCCCTGAGCTAACACCCATGCCCATCTTCCTCTACCTTATATGTGGGATGCCTATCACAGCATGGCTTGACAGCGGTGCGTAGGTGCGCAGCCGGGATCCGAACCAGTGGACCCTGGCCACCAAAGTGGAACGTGCGTACTCAACTGCTGAGCTACCGGGCCAGCCCCTCTTTGACAACTTTTTTCTTTCATGTGTTTCTGTGCCCTAAAAGTTAGAATTTTTCTCCATTTCTCTTTTCTCAAGTCAAGACAGAGTCTCCTAATCACTGGAAAATTCACTTTTTATTTGCGATGTCAACTCTAGGTCCTGGTAACCAAACAAGAGTTCTGAGTGGGAATCAAAGAGCTTCCTTCCCACCCAGGTTGACTCTCTCTGCTATTATGCTACATCTCATTTTGAAATGCAAATTTTTATTGTGTGATATGGTAAGAAAAGAAATAGAAATGAGTAGTATTAGATAGATGGCTGAGCTCCAAACAATTCGGTACGTTTGAGACGGCATTTCTCAAAGTGTGGTCAAGGCACCACCTGCAACAGAGGAAGCCCCTGGAGAGTTTGTTAATTATGCAGATTCCTGGGCACCATCCCAGATTTATTCATTCAAAACTTTTGTGGATGGAGCTGGGAATTCTGCATTTTTAACAAGCTCACTGAGTGATTCTGATGCTCGCTAAAATTTCAGGAGTTCAAGATTTGCTGAAATAATTGCTCCTTTCTAACCCCCAAAAGTGATAGCTTGACAATTACTCAGAGAAAACATCTGTTTCACCTTAATACAATAGAGATGGAAAGAAAGGAATAAGTAATTACCGTGTACGATCTGCCAGAAACTGTGCTAGTTAGAAATTTATAAAGATACTTTATTTAAATATTACAACTCTTTGTTGAGATGTTGATCAGTTTAGAGTCAACCTCATAAGAAGTGGAACCAGGATGCATATCCAACATTCTTGAATTTGATTAGTGCACCCTATGCCCATCTCCTGGAGCTGAGAGCTGACTCCACGGCTTCACAGAGTCCAAGAAATGGGCAGATGCATTACCCAGAGATCTTATGGTGGCACAGAGGTGGCGCTGAATCACCGTGATGCCTCATTATTTTAATGACCAGTCTTAGCTCACCGTGTGTAGATGATTTATGAAATGGCCTTTTGTCCCACATATGTCTGGTGAGATGAAAGACAGGACATATTTTTTTCCATATATCATTAAGGCCATCATCACTAAAGTTTTTTAAACAAGTATATTAGCTACCATTTATTCACAATGTGAACTGGACTCTATGCTAAGCACTTTTCAGAATTCACTCTTTCTAATGGCCCTATGGGGTAAGTGCTATTATTGTCTCTATTTTCTAGGTAAGGGACAAAAATGCTGTGGAATTGGTTCACGCTCATACAGCTGGTAAGCAGCAGAGGCTGGAACGTCTGTTTGACTCCAAAGTCCTACATACGGTAATTGATGAAGCAAAGTTCAGCTTATGCCGTGATACTCGAGTAGAGATCCAGTGCTGTTGTGCATTTAGAGAAAACTTTATGTCTCTGTTTATTGTTAAATAATAGGGTTGGGTAACTATGGATCTCTTCCTGTTGTACATTCTTTGTCTCTCTCTCTCTTTTCCCAGACAAGCCCAATTCTCCTTCCTCCATGTCCTTTGAAGTCCTTAAATGTCCATTTAACTTCAGGTGAGGAGACATTATCTTGCTGCAGACGAGAGTTGTGCTGGATTTTACATGTATGTGATAGAATCTATACTAAACTGTGTCATTTTTAAGATATTCCAGGAAGAGCTTCTCCAGTTATCAGTGAACGCTTAACTATGAGTGGACATGGATAATGATTACACATAATAATTTTCACTTTATCTATTAAGGCTTCTCATATCCGGGCCCAGGAACATTTGACCCCCCACCAACATATCATACACATTGCAAATCTTACACTAATAGATGATTAGTCCAATGCTCCAAGTAAGAAAACTTAAACTTGCTTGCTAAGGAGAAATATTTAAACTTTTTTACCCACTTTCCACTGAACAACAACTGTTTGGAGCTAATTCTCCATGGGGTCTCTCGAATTTCTGCACGTCTTGTGACTAGAAGCACAGGCTAGCTTTGTTCTGAAATATCTTTTTAAGGACGTTTGTGCAGAGATCAGCACTGGAAGACAGAGATCGTATCTCCCTCTGGAGCAAAGAGCAGGCATGCTTACTGCCCTTTATAAAATATTGGGCTTCCTTAAGTTCAGGATTCCTCTCTTATAAAGGAGCTCACTGCATGTAGAGGTGTTACCTGGCCTTCTTAGAATGACCCTCTTAGAATTGGGGCCCAAGGAACTGGCACAAGAAAATGTTGATACTTTGGCTACTGCTAATGCTATGAGTGATAAAGTTCTTTAATCTCTGACCTAGCAGAGGTCATGTCTTTTGCCAAGATCCAGTGAACTATGGCAGGCTAACTTGTTAAGCTTGCAAGTGGTGTGAAATCTCAGACTCCACAGTTCTGGACAGCAGCAATATCATTATTATTAATCTTATTATTGGTAACCACCATTTATTGAGCACCTAGTGTGAATCAATGAGCCAAACTCTCTTCTAAGTAATGCAGCATATGAGCTCATTAAATCTTTACACATTGTTGTGAAGTAGACAACTATCATCATTTTATAGACGATGATATTGAGATTAACAGAGCATGTGTTGTTGGTTTCCGTTCTAGTATCTATTTCTCCCTTCTCAATTGTATTCTGACATCTACCCATCTCTCACCCAGCAAGGAAGTCATCCCTTCCTCTAACACTAGAGGCAAGCCTATCTTTTTGCAGATGACCAGTTTTTGAACTTTATTCTAAGCTAATAAAGGCATGACATTCCCCTGGCCATAGAAACTGGTCAGGAAACAAACACAATATCCAGTTTGGGCAAACAGAATTGGGGGACATTGAACTAGAGACTTATGGGAAAGAAGGTTCCTTGTTCTTACATAAAGCCACAAGGAAAGGGCTCTCTTCCTCCAAATGTTGATATGTGTCAGCAGGGTGATACAGATCATATTTAAATGATACATACCTATCAGAATGAATGACGGACATAATACCAAAGCAGGGTCTGGAGTTCCCTGTTGTGCTGTGTATCACCCTGTCAGGTGCTGGACTGTAGGCAGGCACTGGAGCAGGGTGCTACAGCTGCTGGATGTTGGGGGCACTTAGCAGCTTTGGAGCAATGGCTACTTATCAACTGGTACCGAAGTATTTTAACATGTTAATAACTGGTACAGCTATACTAGGATGTGCAGGTGTGATGCCTGGAACTGCTACATCCATCTCACTACCAGTCAAAGGAAGAAGCTCACACACAGAGAAGGGCAGAGCCAAAACAATCACAGAGAGATGGCGAGAGAGCCATTGGAGTGAGATGACCCTGACCGTGCCTCTCTCTAGACTTTTTCAATTAATAGACTACAAATTTCCTCTTCATTTAAGATAGTTTGGATCTGGATTTCAGTTACCTGCAGACAAAAGCATCCACTTGAAGCATTGAGTAACTAGTCCAAGGACTCAGAGCAAAATATGTCACTCTAGTGACTTTCACTCTAGAGGTGAAAGTCAGGTCTGTCTTTCTGCAGAGACATCAGTTTTACCTTTCTGTATATCACTGAGAGTCCTCCCTACTCCTACTAAAATCATACCCATCTAGCCTAATAATAATATTAACAAAGAGAAAGAAAAATATAGTAAAATATATCTGATGTTCAAATTATTTACTGGGATGACTAGTGGTAAATCTTACAGCTGAAGTCAGATTAGATGACCACAAATCTGTTCCAAGAAAGGACTTTAACATTATTAACACCATCTTGAGAATAAGTCCTAGATTCATCCCAGGAATATTTTGAACATTGTCATCAGCATGTTCACATTATCATAACACCACCTAGATACCTGAAGAGGGATAATTTACTTTTTTTCATCTCACAGTCACCCTTAAGTCCAAGAATTAACCACTGTTCCAGAAAAAAACTACTTGGACTCTTCATATATCTTTGCTCAATCAAGGATCAATGTAAATGAAGACTATACATTTACATCTAGTTTAATTAATGATCTTTGACAGTGTTTTCTGGTAATCTAATTCATATATTTCTGAAAATAGAATATTTGCACATATTCAGAACTCACCTATTTGTAAAATTTTAAGAGTTGGAAAGCCCTTAGAGACGTTCAATTCAAACCCTCTTATTTTGTATATGAGAACACTGCAGCATAGAGATGCTAAGTGGTGAAGGCAGGCCACTTAAAAAATATCCTTAATCTTAGCAAGCCATTGTCCTTTCAATGCATATTTGATTTTTAGAAATATGCAAAAGTCATTCAGTGTCAAATACTGTGAATAAGGGACAGGGAGTGGGACATAGATCAAGTTGAATAGTATTTGACATTGTAAAATATGAGTAATGAGTCTGTGATTTTGGTTTGGTTGATCCAAAGATAACTTAAAGGAAATGTTTTTAAACTACTCTAAACAAAGACAACATTATTCCAAGTAAGTTCAAAACCTCACAAGGTTACACCCTAGTTTAGAAGTGTATTGTTTCTTTGTATTTAAAAAAAAATTTTTTTTTTGAGGAAGATTAGTCCTGAGCTAACTGCTACCAATCCTCCTCTTTTTGCTGAGGAAGACTGGCCCTGAGCTAACATCTGTGCCCATCTCCCTCTATTTTATATGTGGGATGCCTGCCACAGCCCAGCTTGCCAAGTAGTGCCATGTCCGCACCCGGGATCCAAACCAGCAAACCCCAGGCCGCCGAAGTGGAATGTGTGCACTTAACTGCTGCGCCACCAGGCCAGCCCGGGAAGTGTATTGTTGATTTTCAGAATATTTGGAGACTTTCTCACTATCTTTTCATGATTTATTTCCACTTTAATTCCACTGTGGAATACTCTAAATGACTTGAATACCTTAAAATTTGTTGAGGTGTCTTTTAGGGCTTAGCATATAGTCAATTTTGATAAATGTTCTATGTCCCCTTGAAAAGAATGTGTATTCTGTTGTCTTTATGTATTCCACGTATGTCAATTAGGTCAAGTCTTTAGTTGTATTGTTTGGATCTTCTATAGCTTTTTTGATACTACTTTCTGCTTATATCAATTATTGAGAGGTATGTTAAAGTTCCCACTATGATTATAGATTAGTCCATTTCTCTTTTCAGTTCTGCCCATTTTTGCTTTGTACAATTCGAAGTTGTATTATTAGCTGAATTCAAATTTGGAATTACTCTATCTCCCTGGTGGAATGATCCTTTATCATTTTTGACATAGTCCTCTGTATTAGTCTGAGTCCAATCAGTGGGTTAAACAGTGGAAGTATAGTAAAGTTAATACACTTAATAAAGAATTATTATATTATAATAAGAGTGACTCTGTAGTCCAAAGAAAGTCTCTATGGTATCCTATAGCTGAGAGAGTACTCAAGCAAGGACAAACTTGGAAAGGGTTCAGACCTTGTTGCAGACCTTGTAGTTCAGCCATTGGATAGTAGAGAAGTTCACTGGTTTGCTGTGGCTGGAGCTGGTCTGTAGTCAAGTCAAAGGTAAGCAGGAAGCAACTCTGGAGTGCAGGTTGGGGCAGGGTATCAGTAACTGGGTGACGTGGTATGCAGGAGTGGTACTTTGATGGGAGCCCTCCAGGCCAGAGGCAAGCTGTGTGGGGGCCTAGAGAGGGAGTCAGGTTGCCAGTGTGGGCAGGAGGCAAGAGGCGCTGGTTTTCGTGTTAAGAGGGTCACAGGAAGGTTGTCACCTGCATTTCTGTGTGTCTGTCTGAAATAATTTCCCCTTTGTCTGAAAAACTCCACTTAGTATTTCTTTTAGTTAGGTCTTTTGGTGACAGATTCTCTTAGACTTTATTTGTCTGGAAATTACTGTTTTCCTTCATCTTCGAAGAATATGTTTACCAGGTATAGATTTCTAGGTTGGCAATTGTTTTCTTACTTTAAAGATGCCGTTACATTGCCTTCTGACTTCCAACACACCTCTTGAGAACTAATTTGCCAGTCTTGTTGTTTTTCTGAAGGTAGTGCCTTATTTTTCTGGCTTCCTTTTCTTTTCTTCTTCTTCTGATTTTTGTTTGTTTGTTTTAGGTTTTCTCTTTGTCATTTTTAGCAATGTCACTGTGATGTACCTAATTCTGGTTTTCTTTGTATTTATCCCATTTGGGGCTTGGAGAGCTTATTGAATTTGTGGCTGGATGTCTTTTACCGCTTTTGGAAACTTCTTGGCTATTATCTCTTCAAACATTGCTTCTATCCTATTTCTTCTCTTTTCCCCAGGATTCCAAGTGAACTCATGTTAGGCCTTTTTACCATATTGAATCTGTGTCTTCATCATGTCCCATATGTTCAATCTATTCTCTTAAGCATATTAGTTACACTTAATATAGAGTTTGTGCCTGCTAATTCCAGTCATCTCTGGGTCTTTTTCTATTCTCTGTTTTTCTTTTGGACCTGTTTCTTGGTATTCCTGGAATTTTTTTTAATTAAATGCTGGACATTGGGTTTGAAAAACTGCAGAGGCTTCAGAGGATGCCATGTTCCTCCAGACAAGGATTTACACTATTCTCTATAACAAGTACTATGCTAGGCTTTGGGGAAACGGAAGTGAATAACACAGACAAAATCCCTACCTTCATGGAGTTTACATCCAGTGGGGGCAATAAACAACAAGAAACAAATAAACAATAAAAAAGTAAGCAGAGATAAAGGATATAAAGTAAATCAAGTCAGGGGATAAAAAAGTAAGCAGAGATAAAGGATATAAAGTAAATCAAGTCAGGGGATAGAGATTAAAGGGTGTGCATTTAGACAGGGTGATCAGTAGGTGATGTCTGAGCTAACATTGATAAAGTAACGGGGAGAGACATGAAAACACTTAGAGAAAAGGTGTTCCAGGCAAAGGGAAAAGCAAACACAAAGGCCCAAAGGCAGTGCGGTGTTTGACTTGTTAAAGCAATAGCAAAGAAGCCAAGGTGGCTACAGTGGAGTGATCAGTGGGGGGAGTGGGAGAAAATGATGCCTGAGAAGTAAGCAGGGGCTGTATACTGGGACCCTGGAGCCCATAGGAAGGACTTTGGATTTTATTCTGTGTGTGATGGATAGCCACAGAAGGATTTTGAGAAAGGGCTGATGTGATCTGATTTAGATTTAAAAGATCATTCTGCCTAACGTGTTTGGAATAGACTGCGGCAGGGCCAGGGTACCAGTGGGGAGACCAGGTAGGGGTCGGGACTGTAGGGATCCATGCCAGAGCTGATGGCAGCTTCATCTGGAGAGGTGGTGGAGGATGTCAGGAGTTGCAGCTGGATCTGGAACATATTTTTGAAGGTAGGAACAACAGATTCCAATCATGGCTTTGACGTAGGGTCTGCAGAGGCAGGTTTCCTGCCACTTGCACCAGCCCATCCAAAATAAATATTCATTTTTTATGCTTAGTTTTATAGTCTTTTTCTTTTTTAGTTAGTTAGTTTTATTTTATTTTATTGAGGTCATGTTGGTTTACAACACTATGTAAATTTCAGGTATACAGCATTATATTTCAGCTTCTGTGTAGACTGCATCATGCTCACCACCAAAAATCTAGTGGTCATTTGTCATCATACATATGTGCCCTTTTACCTTTTTCAGTCTCCCCCCACGCACTTCCCCTCTGGTAACCACCAATGTGTTCTCTGTATCTATGTTTGTTTGTTTATCTTCCACATATGGGTGAAATCATACAGTATTTGTCTTTCTCTGTCTGACTTATTTTACTTAGCATAATCCCCTCACAGTCCATCCATGTTGTTGCAAATGGCACAATTTTATGGCTAAGTAGTATTCCATTGTATACAAATATATATACCACAACTTTATCCATTCATCTGTTGATGGGCACTTAGGTTGCTTCCAAGTCTTGGCTATTGTGAATAGAACAACAAAAGATCCCAAATAGCCAAAGCAATCCAGAGAAAAAAGAACAAAGCTGGAAGTATCACACTCCCTAAGTTCAAAACACACTACAAAGCTATAGTAATCAAAATAGCATGATACTGGCAGAAAAACAGACATAGCTCAATGGGACAGAATTGAGAGCCCAGAAATAAAACCACACATCTGTGGACAGCCGATTTTTGATAAAGGAGCCAAGAACATACAATAGAGAAAGAAAAGTCTCTTCAATAAATGGTGTTGGGAAAACGGGACAGCTACATGCAAAAGAATGAAAGTAGACCATTATCTTGTACCATACACAAAAATTAACTCAAAACCATTTAAAGACTTGGATGTAAGATCTGAAACCATAAAACTCCCAGAAGAAAACATAGGCAGTACACTCTTTGACATCGGCCTTAGCAGTATCTTTTTGAATACCATGTCTCCTCAGGCAAGGGAAACAAAAGAAAAAATAAACAAAAGGGACTACATCAAACTAAAAAGCTTCTGCATGGGAAAGGAAACCACGAACAAAATGAAAAGACAAACCACCAACTGGGAGAAAATATTTGCAAAGTACATAGCCAATAAGGGGTTAATTCCCAAAATATACAAAGAACTCAAATAACTCAACAACAAAAAAAACTAACACCGGGATCAAAAAATGGGCAGAGGATATGAACAGACATTTTCCCAAAGAAGATGTACAGATGGCCAACAGGCACATGAAAAGATGTTCAATACCACTAATTATTAGGGAAATGCAAATCAAAACTATGAGATATCACCTCACACCTGTCAGAATGGCTCTTATCAAAAAGTCAAGAGAGCCAGCACTGATGGCCTGGTGGTTAAAGTTCAGCATGCTCCGCTTCGGTAGCCCAGGTTCGGTTCCCAGGTGGGGAACTGAACCACTCGTCTGTCAGCAGCCATGCTGTGGTGGTGGCTCACATAGAAGAACTAGAAGGATTTATAACTAGAATATACATCTATGTAGTGGGGGCTTTGGGAAGGGAAAAAAAAAGGAGAGGAAGATTGGCAACAAATGTTAGCTCAGGGCGAATCTTTCCCAGCCAAAAAAAAAGGCAAGAAATAACAAGTGTTGGAGAGGATGTGGAGAAAAGTCAACCTTCATACACTGCTGGTGGGAATGTAAACTGGTGCAGCCACTATGAAAAACATTATGGAAATGTCTCCAAAAATTAAAAATAGAAATACCATATGATCCAGCTATTCCACTACTTGGAATTTATCTAAAGAACATGAAAACACAAATTCAAAAAGATATATGCACCCCTATGTTCATTGCAGCATTATTCATTACAATCTTTTTCTTAAAAAGAACCCTCCCTCTCCACCAGTGTATGAGATTCATTTCCACAAAACCTGGCTCTGTCTCTGGGGTCTGAGAGAAAAACAAAGTCAAAAGGATGGTTCCTAGGTTTTGGCCAGAGTGACAGGAGGGATGGTAGCGCCATTTCTGAGTCATGGTACCCTGGGAAAAGAACAGTTTGGAGGGGATCTAGAATTCTGTTCCGGACATACTCAATAAAGTCTAAATTCCCCACTCTTACACTCAAGACCTCGTTCTGCTACACAGGCCCTTCTCCCACTGAAACCTAGGCTTCTGTTTGTGACAATTTTCAGGTTAGAATGTCCTTTCCTGCTCTTTCTCTCTCTCTCTTTTTTTGAAATCTTACTCACACTGCAAGGCTCACTTTAAATGAAAGCTTTTCTATAAGAGCTGACTTCCTCCTCCATGGTCTAGGGATGGAACACTGGAAGCCCAAGCAGGCCCTGGGTAATTTTTTAAATTAAACGTGAATGTTTTAGACAGAGCAAGCCCTCTCCTGTTTGCTTGGTCATCCCTATTGCCTTGGTCACAACAGCACATTTATGTTACCTGTGTAGGTCCTACAGTCATTTGAGTTTATGATCCATGACCTTCTCAAATCATTCTGCTTGCCTCTCTTCTATAGCGGTTATACCCCAAGTACTTTATAAATGCTGAGTAAATTAAAGAGGGCATAAATGCTGTATTTGCCACATAGATACACTTACCATCAGCAGCAGTTTGGTCGCGAAAAATTTTATGTACTTTCATAGTATTCTGTTTTTCTTATTATTTTCCTCTTTGGTTCTTTTTCTCTGCTGTGACATTTTTTTCCCTCACAAAAAATTTAAGGCCGAAGGAAAAGGATGCACGTGTAAAGACTATTTCCCAACCAGACTGTTGATTTTATTTGACCTGATTTCAAATTGCTCTCTGAGTTTATTTTGTGATGAAGCAAATATTTCAACTAATACCACCAGAATACAAGGTAAATGTTAGCTTTTATTAGGCTAGGGCTATGTGAAATATGCCAGTATAATTTTAATTAGAAATGAAGAAGAAATAAATAAACATTTTAATCATGAAATGTTTGAACAGTTTTTATTAATAAAATCTACTCCTAAATTCAACCCTTAGGCCAGCCCTTCAGAACAAGAATAAAGTGAGCCCTTTATCAGAACAATGTTTCTAAATCAATTTGCAGTTTACAAACACGAGCAGGCGGCAAAGTCCAAGGGCAGCTTCGTCAGAGAAGGGCTGTGGTGAAACAAGATGACTCACTGTTGGATGTGGCGGTTGTAATACATATCCTTGCCAGTTTGTTTTGTGCCCACTTAATTCCCAACTTCCCATCTTCTTTCTAATGAAAAATCAGCTCTGAAAAATTGCTCACCAAACTGCCTTCAGTGAGTGAAAATTTCATAATGCAGCCCTGATGGATTAAGTCCTTCGAATGCTGGAGTTTGCTAAGTTACCTCTGGGAAGCGGCCACTGGAGAGAGGAGGAAAAACTGCTCACACCTATTAACTGACATGATAGGCTGCTTCTTCTCAGTGTGTTAGAAAATCAGAGCGAGGCTGTAACAATCAAGCTTTGATTTTCCTCCCATCTCTCTGATGCTTTAGAAATTCTCTCCAAGGAAGTGTTTTGAGGTATCTAGACGAAAAGTGGTATGTAAACTCAAGGAGTCCAACTCGTGTCCGTGCACAGGGGAGAGAGAGGGTTATTCTGTGGGCTTCATGGAAGAGAGAAGAGGATCTTTCTGACCCTCCGTACCCTACCTGCCCATCTGACTGTGGGGTTGTGGCTGCTCTTTCACACAGTCTCCAGGCTCTCTGCTGCTTGGGCCATGGCCCAGTGCACACAAGGCACCATCTCTCCCTGCCCAGTAGGTCTGACACCTCCTGCAACTTGGTCAGAAGACTCACGGCTCTATTCGCTTCTCCAGAACTCTCACTCCAGGCATTGAAGATAGATACACAGAAGAAATCTTGTCAGTTACCTCTTGGCTAAAGGGCAAGATAGGAGCAGCGACACAGTATTACTCATGTTCAGCCTCATGCAGAATGGAGGGAGCCTCTTTCCAGCTGGAAGGGCAGCCGTCTTGGGCGGGAGGGAGGTGGCAGGTAAGGTGCTTCTCCATGAGGTTCACTAGGTTCTTCTCCCTGAAGTGTGGAGAGCCTATCACAGCCACCAAGGCGCAGGGCACTCACAAGAAGGTGGCAAGGAGGAAAACACCTGCCCTTCTCAGTAAGACCTAGAGTCCAACAATGGGGGCGGGGCCCGAGGCGGAAGCTGACTACACCGCCATCCTCTGCTCACACTGGGCTGCTGGGATGCTCCTCAGCAGCCATTCCACCCTCTCCAACGGGGAGCTGTGAGCCATGAGGAAGAACTTTCTCCCCCTTACACTCAGGAGGCTGCCCTGCCGTTTTCTTCCTGAAGTTTAAAATATGTGTGCGTGTGTGTGTCTGTGTATTTGGCAGATCTTGATTTGCATTCCTGTCCATGGCCGGAACAATAATTAACCTTCTTTTCTTCAACAGACAATAAGGTACCCAAATCAAACAAGACGATGACGCACCAAGATCTCACTCAGCCTTTCTCAACTGGAATTCTGTGAGGGAATTATTCCCTACAACTCTAAGGCTTTCATTATATGTAATGAATTAACCCTGCTCTATGCATATACAATAGTGCTAGCTACCCATCAGCTTATCTTTATGCATCCAGAATGGTATTAGTAATGTGCTATTCTTACTACCACTCTGGGGAGAAATAACTACTCACATCACTTTCTGGGTCCTGTCCTCTACCAAAGGTCATGACCCTGGATAGTGAGGCGCTGCCTCTCCCTGCTTAGAGGGCAGAAAAAGTAAGCAATAGGAGTGGAAAGAGGCAAAAGTAAGAATACACCCTCCGCACGGCTGAAGCTGACTTGGCAGTTTCTTCCTTTCTCCCCTCTTGCCTCTGCCCTCTCCCCCGACCCAGAGTGGGAAGGCTTTCTGCTTAGACAGTGAGGCACCAGAATGGAGGTGCATTTGTAGCATCTGAAAGTGCATTTTGGAAGCGTTCCAATTTGGCTGAAAGTGAAATGTGTCAGATTTGCTCGCCTAGGGAGAGACTTAAAACCATCCATTTATATAGCAATATAAAATATACTTCACTTTATAACACATACAAATACTGTGTATGTAATGAAAACAACCTAATAATAAAGATCTGAAGAAGAACTGCTTTAAAATCTGATATATAATTTATGTTTCAAGGGAGTAATGTTTTCTTTGTTTCATGCACCTGACTCTTGGCAGCCCTGTCTGACTGGCAGTTTAGAGGATGAACTAATGTTTATCATTAGTAAAAAGCTCATTCGTTCAACATGTATTATGCAGCTACTATGTGCCAGGCACTGTGGATTAAATGAAATCATATAAATAATGGTGGCTTAAAAATAATTATGACGGTAATAATAACACTAAGAGTTGTTTGCCTCCCTAGCATTCTTTTCCCTGTCTCCAGCAACAGCTTCTGACTCTCATTGCAGATTCATCCCTCACTCAGTGGGGCTCCTTCCTCTGATTCTAAGGACACTACATGTGACTCAGGCTTAAGCCATTGAAGGTGGTCCATATTCCTCTGTCCACAACGACCGGTTCAGAGATGAGCACATGACCTAAACTGGTCCGATCAGAATAAGTCTCGGACTTGTTCAGAAACTACTAAAAAAGACCCTCTCTTTTCTAGCCTGAGAAAATGTAAGGCTAGATAGAAGTGTCCCTGCAATCTTGTCACTATGAAAGGGCAGCCCAGAGCCTGGAACTAAGCGAAGAGTGAGAATGAAAGGAAAATTCTAGGCAGCAAAGTAAAGAGATAGAAAGAGATAGAAAGAAATTGAATCCCAATGACGTAGTTTAAGCACTAAATCCAGCCGTGTCTGAAGCTGGCCCAGCCCCTGTGTCTTTCAGCTTCTTGAGCCAGTAAACGCACTTTTTGTCTTAAGCCAATTTGAATTTGGTCCTCTCTCACTTGAAACTAAGAAAGAACTAACTCATACAAATGATAATGCCAATAATAACAATAAAGCAGAGATACCGGGCAAGGGGTTGGGGGGGAAGCCAAGGAAAACTTTATGTGAAGGGGAAAATGATATTAGATATTAAGAGTCTACAGGTTTTATAGAGACCTTGCCTTGACAGAAGCAAAGCAGAAATAAATGAACTAAGATCCAGGGAAACATCACTGAGCACTTTTGGCTCTCACTCTGTTAACCAATTGGAATTAATCTTGGCCCCAAAGGGGTACATGAGACAAAAACCATACACAAGATATTAAACCCCTCAGGCTGTAGAACAGTAAGCCACTTTCCTGGTCAAGTTTGGAGAAGCCCCAGGATGAATAGATTTTTTTAAAAAAAGCTAGATTCAGGAGCTTTGTGCAACCCATAGAGGTATTTCTGTCGTTGCTATCAAGAACGTGTGTAGCCCTGAGCAATAATGTCCAAATGATAAACAACAAAACCATCTTTAAGAGTCAGAGGTATTGGAGATTCAAGACAAAGCACACTTTCTGGCATCGCTGAAGGGTAGCCACAAGAAAGGATTGCTTAGTGTGAAGGCAAACAGACTATTATTTGGGCAGCCACTGTGTTAAATAAGTTGCGTTCAGACGTATTCTCAGTTTTTAATCACTAAAATGAAATTCAGAAGCGCTGGCTCTCTTCCTTCTTGGCACTCTCATGGATCAGGTAGTGCAGGAAAAGGCCTGGAGTGCAGCAGGTATACTATCTTTTCTATTTACTTACTTTTTTTTTTTTTAACACTTGATTCCAAAGCTTTGCAGGCTTGGAGCCTATTTATCAATTTCTTCACTTGGTAGATTTTCCCAAGTAATGAAAAATGCCAATAACAGGGAGAGAATTTTTCTTTTGGATTGTAAAATTCTTAGAGGGTCCCCAAATTGTACTGCATTATTTGCCACAAAATAGAGATTAGGACCCTGTGTGAAGTGGGTAGGGGAGTCTCTCCCCTGAGAAGTTAACACCTCCCTTTAAAAACCAGACCACTGTATATTTTGTGTATTAGTCAATGGACAGTCAATCTTATCCCTCAAGGATGGGCACTTTGCCTTTTAAAAACCATAGTTACTGAATATTTTCTACAATATTCTCTGCATAGTACCTATCCCCTTAAGGATAGTGTGGCAGATTTTATTTTCCAAAGATGGCCACAAAAATATCTCTGGCAGTGGCAGTGTGACCTTGCCACCCCTACTTCAAGAACTGCACTTCATTTTTCCATTTCTCCACCTCTCTTGAACTTGAGCAGGCCTGGTGACTGCTTTGACCAATAGAATATGGAAGTTACACTATGTGAATTCCAGGTGTAGCCCTTAAGTGGTAGTTTCCTGCCTCTTGGAATCCAGCTGCCATGTGTGTCAATTCTGAGATCAGCATGCTGTGAAAAGCCCCAAGGCACATGGAGAGGCCCTGGAGGATGAGACACCATGTGGAAAGGGAGAGAGAACAAGGAGCCAGACATGTAAGTGAAGGAACCATCTTTGGTGACTAGTCCAGTCCTTCAGATGATTCCAGTGCCAGCCACACCTAACAGCAACTGCATAAGAGGCCCCAAGAAGGAACTACCCAGCTGAGCTCAGTCAACTCCCAGAACCACAAAAGATAATAATAAATTACTGTTTTAAGCTACTAAGATTTGGGGGTGGTTTGTTAGATGCATCAATAGATACCTGGAACAGATAGGTAATTTGCTCACCTGCATATCCATTAAAGGTAGTGGATGTGGTAGATGTTAAAAAAAGAGAAAACAGCTGAATCTATTGTAATAACAACTATCATATCAGCTAGAGTTCTTCATAGCAAGCAACAGAAGCTTTCTGGCTGAGTTAAGCAGACAAGTTTCTTGAAAAGATAGTGGGTAACTTCTGAATCATAGGAAGGCCTGAAGAAGCTCCAGGCTAAGCAGGAAATAAGAACGCCAACGCTATGGCCCCAAACCATTCTGGGGAGAAAAGCACTGACACCGTCACCACAGAAATGACAGAGGGCTCCTGGGCCCTTGGTTTGAGTGTCATTAGCTCCCACGTCAGAGTCTTGGCACAGGCAGCCCTGATTGGCAGAGCCTCAGGCACAGGCCTTTGCCTCTGCTGCAAGGGGGGCTGAGCGAATGAATATCCAGCATTTTCAGACTCTATATTGAGAGGTCATCTTCGTCCCCATCAAGGTCATAAGGGTAAGTGTGACTTCTCCAAGAACAGAAATTTAGAAGTTGGGAGGTCAAAATGAATGATGAGAGTCCAACACTGCCACCAGGAATCAAAACGCACACGCATGTATGTGTGTGTGTGTATAATTTGCACTACGCGATTTCTGCTTTATGACAATATTTGTCGTTCTGATAAACCTAGCATTCTACAAAATTAATACTAAAATTAGCATTCACACTAAAAATAACAAAGCTTAAGGGGAAAGTTATATTAGGAGCATACCTCTTAAAATCTATACAAATTCTTAACCAGCGCATCGACAAAAAAAGCAATCCTAATAAAATATTAGTTTAAAAAGTTGTATTTCTAATAAATACTACGGTAAATCTGAAAGCTTTACTTAAAAAAAATTAAGAAGTGAATTTGCCTTGGTGGAAGGGGTGTAGGGGAGTGTGAGGCTGCTGAATTATGGTGGCAAGGGGAACATGCCCAAAGATTGGGGAAACCATGCAATGAACACTTTCTCGGCAGAGCAGTGGATGGAACTGAGCCAAAAAAGTAAGCGGCAACTAGACACTATGGACAGTACTGTGTTCCTCACAGTTGCCATATTCAGCTGTGTAGCTATACCCTGTGACCAGCTGCTCTTCCTCACGGAGGAAAACAGCTCACTGGTGAAGTTCTTCAGGACTTCTATGTTATCCTGCCACTATTCCACTATTTACCACTCACATGTGAGCTAATTCATGTTTACAAAAACATGACTGTAGCAGAACAGAATGTTCTCTGTGTGTATGTGTGTGTGTATAAATTCACACAACCTTTGCAAGCTAGGTGTTATTCTCATTTCCTAAATAAGGAAATGGAGGCTCGGAGAATAACAAATCTGACCTAGTTCACACAGATATGTGTTAAGCTGAGATTTGAACCTTGTATCGTCAGGTTTTAAGATCGATGCTCTTTCCGCCCTGTCTTGTCATTTACTAGGAAACCAGCTTCCACATTTTAGAAATTTAGACCTACACCTCCAAGTTGGTAAGCAGTCAGGCCCTGGCGAGACTGGACTGCATAGTCAACACTGTCTTTCAAACTAAAGATTGGTTCAAGATGCTTCTTCCATGGTGGAGTCTTGGTTCCTTGGATCCCCCAGCAACTCAGCCTCAGCCTATTCAGAGCTGCTTCAGAAGTCCACGACACCGACAGGTGACTTTCCTTTCTCCTGCTTTCACTCAGGAATTAGCATAGATGATTGTATTAGAAGTACAACTATATTTTCCAAGGGGCATTTCTAATCTCTTTGAACAAAATGATATTTTTCTTGCAGAACAGAGACTTCTCACTTCTCACAGAGATCTAGGAAGAGAAAATGTTTCTGATATAAGCACAGATTTCTACTAATTTCTGCTTCTGTTTCTAACTTTTGCATAAACTAACTGGTTGAATAAAAGAAAATGCCTGAGGGGGGACCTGCCAAGGAGTGGATAGTTTAGTCTCCTGAGGCTGGAGGACTCCAACAAACACTCCGAAGCTAATAGCACTTCAAAGATGTGGTTCATCAAATCAGGAGCTGAGGTGTGCATAAGGAACGAGATGTTAAAAGGACATCACCGGGCAACCAGATTCAAACTCCTTTGAGAACATTAACCTCCTGGCCAGGCCTAGATTTAAAGCGAATGGTTAACCCGCTTCCTGACAATAGCTATACAGCTGAGATACGTTCATAGGAGGGGATGTGGGACATTACCACTGATAAACCCCCACCATTTAGCAAAAAAGAGCAATGAGTCATTTAGTGCGTTTCTTCCGCATTGCACTAAAGGATGCTCTCAGGGGTTCCCAGAATTGATGTACCTTCTTAACACTCAACTTGCTGTTCTCAGAACAGTGGTTCTCAGTGTGCACAGAATTATCTGGAGGGCTTGTTAAAACAAGATTGCTGGCCTCACCCCCAAGAGCTTCTGATTCATAGGTCTAGCATAAACCTGAGGAATTTGCATTCTTCCCGGGTGATGCTTTGAAGACTATTGTCCTAGAGAAAGCCTGGGCACCAAGGAAAATCTAGCCCCATTTTGTTCCAAAGGGCAAATCTGTGGTTAATGTTCCTTAAGTTTCTTAGAAATTAATAGATTTTCAAGTAAATCATATTTTTCGAAAGTCATCCATATTTCCTTGTATGTGAGCTGTCTCTCTGTCCTAAAGAAGTTCTTTTGGTTTTTGTTATTTTGAAAGATGAAAAAAGAACAGATCTATTTCCAGTTACTCAGAAAAACACTTTTTCTGCTTGTTTTAAGTAAGTGCTAATAGACCTAACGTGTTTTCAATTATGTCTGTGTGTTACACAGAGCAAGTTTGTTTCACTGGTGCACATTGTATATTCATACATATAAAGTCATGAATACCTTATCTCACAAGCATTATAAACAGTACTCTTGCTTTAGCTATCCTTTTTTTCTGAAGTAATTTAAAGCAAATATCAGGCACCTTGTCATTTTACCCCTACAAACTTTGTAACCACAGACCCATCTTGAGCCAATTCGAACAGGCTCCTTTTCTTATTAACAGAGTGATTAAGAAATTGTCTTTCAGAAAATATGCAAAGTTACATAGCCAGAGCATGTGCAGAAGAAGAAATATTGACCTGAAATGACTGAGGAACCAAAGATTCTCCTCCCCCTGGAACCAAAGGACCAGAACACGACTGGAACTTAAAAGTCGGACTCTTACCAGAAGCGAGGGGTCCATCATTCAGGAAGATCCACTGTTAAAATTCTTTCCCCACCCTATCATAAATGTTTAGAACCCGGTCATAAATGTTTAGAACCCTGTCAACCATAAATGCTTGAAGCTCACCAATCAAGACCTGTCCCACCAGCGTTTCCATGTGCCAGCCTGTTCTCCCCAACCTCTTAAATTTCACCTCAAATCCTGAATTGGGGAGACAGAGCTGAGGCCACATGCCCCCTGGCTCCCTGCTGATCAATCTTGCAGAATAAAGCTGATTTCTTTTTCAAAAAGCTGATGCTGTAGACAATGGACTTTTTTATGCACCTCGAGTAGGAGAACCCCATTTTTGTGTGGTAACAACTTCAGCACACATCTTTAAAAACTGTGGACATTTTCTTACATAACCCAATGCCAACATCATAATCAACAAAACTAACTTGATAATGCTTTGGTATCATTTAAGAGCAGTTCACATGCAAGTTTCCCTGATTGTCGCAATCCCCTCCCGCCTCCCCCGTTTGTTGTAATCAGGATCCAAACAAGGTCCATACATTGCATTTGGCTATTATGTCCCTTAAGTACCTTTTAATATAGAGCAGGTCCTCCTTCTTCTCCTTTATTTTCTTCTCCTTCTCCTCCTTTTTCTTCTTACTTTTTTATCCTAATGATGTGTTGAAAAAAACAAGGTCATTTGTATTGTAGAACATTCCATGATCTGCCTTTCACTGTTTGCTTCCTGGTGGGATCATTTAACTTTGTTCCTCTACCCTTGTATTTCCTATGAACAGGAAGTTAGATGTACAGGATTGATTCAGTATAGGTTAAACCTTTTTGGAAAGAACATCTGATAGGGGATGCTGTGTATTCCCTCATGCAGCATACCAGGAGACACATGTCTGGTTGTCTTACTCTTAGAGATGCCAAGTTTCACTGGGTAGGGCCTGATGGGTTCACATAGGGCCATCTTGATCACTCCTTTGTGAAATTTCCTGTCAACCTTTGGTCCAATGGTTTCATCCACTGATGATGATTCAGGCAGGGCTTCTGCCTCCCGACATAGATACCAAAGGGCTGCAGTCAGAGTTTCTTTCGTTGTTGCTGTCACCCCCTTTCCTCTCCCTTGCCTCAGCAGAGTGCAGTGTAGTGGAGTTGATGTCAATCAACTCAGGGTAACAGGAGTGCTCTGGGGCTGGAGTGCTCTGTTTTGGAAGGTGACTTTCCAGTTCATTCTAAACTTCCCACAAGCACTGCTTTAAATCTTTCAAGATGGTAGGCAGTGTCACTGGAGAGAGAATGGTTAAGCTCAGAATGTTATCTCATAGTGTTTACTAGAACAGTGGAAACTGGGAGAGGTCTCCATGGCTGCTTGTTTACTTCATAAGCTTTGCTTGCCAAGAGAGTACTTCTGTGTGGGGAATCTGAGAGCCGCATTCCTGTACGTTCAGGCACAGGGTTTCATGTTTCTCAGCATGTGCTTAGAGACTCTGCACTTCCTTCCTGAATGCATAGTGGCCTCTCCCTTTCCATTTCTTTTATTTCTTTAACAATAAAAGGGCTAATATTTCTGTTATTATTTTTCATTTCAAGAAATTCCAGATTACTCTATGTAATTTGTCAATTTTATGTCATGGTGTCAATTCTCGTTCTTTAAAAAAATATATGGTTTCCCTAGAGATTGCTCTGGACTGTAACTGACCTTCAAAGGCAATTTTATAACTCACCAAAGGGTTAAAGAGGCACCCCATTGGCCTACAGTGTTTTTTAATTTGTGGGTCACTGCACCCATTTCTGGAGGACAGAGTTGGGTGTAGAGAAGATGGTCAGGCCCAGACCAAATACTGAGTAAAGGAAACATATCTTGGCCATGACCTTTGGCCCTCTTGCCTTCCTCCCTCACTTTTCCTTCACCACTAAATGCTTGGCAGCTGCATATATTGCTGCTTTTGATTCTGCACTCTCATTACCAAGGCAGAGGACTGGAGTTTTTCATTTTTCCTTCCATTTTCACTGTAGACATTGACGCACAATAGTTCTCAGCAAGTGAATTGGGCACAAAAATAGTCTCCTCCAGATGAGCAGGTGACGGTTGCCTGGATGGGAGTGATATGTAGGAGGCTTGTCACGAGAAGGAAAATACTATCTTACGGGCAGAAGTCAATCTGCAAGCAAAGAGAATGAAGAAGGAAGGCTTTTGTCATGTTAGATGGACTGAAGGGGAATGCTTCTGGGGTCCAGGGTGTTATCTCCTCAATTCCTTTTCAGCTCAGTGTCTCCTCCTACCCCTTGCAAAGAGCCTTAACTTTCCAACTCACCCAGGGCTCGCCTCAGCCTAGGATGATGGTGGGAAAGAGGACGATGGAGTAGGGTGGAGGGGAAGACCTTACTCTCAGGATCCCAGGCCTTTCTCCCCAACTCCTGCCTGGGGCTCTTGTTGAAGGTCTGACCCGCACTTGAACTGGATTGTTGCTCTCTGGGCCAAAGGAGCTGAAGGAGCAGGCTGGGACCAAAGAAAGCAGAAGGAACACCCATTCCTTTTCACAGCTGGCCTGGGCCCCTCCCATCTCCCCCGAATCCTTGGAGATTTGTGATTGCTCTTTCTCCTCAGTAACAGCAGCCATCCCTTTATTCAAGACCTGAGACGCCACATTATCTTTGGAGGAGGCTGGACAGCATGAGTCGAAGGCTCTAGAGAAGGTGAGTCTGGGGTCCGCCTGCAGGCAGTGAGAGCTGTTTCCTTGCCCTTGGCCGGTTCTGCAGGTTGGTGGGTGCAGGGAGGGGCTCACACTCCTGAGAAGAGGAGAGACTGGCTCCCAAGCAAGGCCCTAGATGCACTGATCCTTTTCTCCTCTACTCACTCTGGACTCCTCTTCTTCCTGTCTCTGTTCTGATTATTTTTGCTCTTGCTTGCTCCATGAAAGGACACAAATATCCTCCAAAGAGTGCCGATGAGTCCAGGCTGGTGCAGCCTCCCCAGAAATCCCAAAGCTGAGCATCACCCACGAGGGGCAGGGGGAGACCCAGCACCTGCTCAGTGATTTCCTTGGGATGGCATTGGACCTTGAGTCCCTCTGATCAGCATGGAACCCAAATGACACTGAGGCTCCTTGGGCCTGAATTTGGAGTTGCATGGAGCGTGGGGCACCTCACACAGAGCCTGTGGCCTGGCAGCCAAGTGCATGCTGAGCTGTGAGGGCAGCTAATAAGCTTGCCAGGGCTTACCTCACTGGAGGAAATGGATTGGTTGCTATGGAAAAGTTGAACTGTCTTTTTGCCTACAAATTATTATATGAGCTTATCAAGAAATGCCAAGCTGTTTCCAGGTGACAAAGTTTTCCTTTGTCTGCCCTGAAGCCTCCAGGAGGTAAAATTAGAAACCTCAGCATTCTCTACAGCTTACTTGACATAAAGCATCACACACGACCTGCTTTCAAAGAGCCGCTGCAGCCCGGTGATCCTCTGCAGGCACAGGACTCGAGTATAAGCTCCGAACAAAAAGCGAAGGAGAGCCCCGGGCAAGTGCCACAGATGTTGTCCCACGTCTGAAATGGGTGGGCTGCTTTAGTACTAGGATGTTTAATTTTAATTTTCTCTAAAAAAACAGGTTGTGATTTTTAAAAGAGGATAATACGCAATGTGTGAGAAGTCAAATTTCCACTCAACTCTACGCTGCGCCCACCGTGGTTGGGGGGATGGGGGACAGAGAGGGGCAGTGTATGTATAGTCTGGAGACTAGTTGAAAGGATATTATATGGAAGAGAGAGAGGTGCATTTTGGGTTGTTTCAAAAGCCAAAACCAAGGAAGGGAAGTTACAAAGGGAAAATTTTATCTTATTATAAACAAATTTTTTTTGTCTTTTTTTTATTGTGGTAAAATGCACACAACATAAAACTTAGCATTTTAACCATTTTTCAGTACACAATTCAGTGGCATGAAGTACATTCACATTGTTGTGCAGCCATCACCACTATCCATCTCCAGAACTTTTTCATCTTCCCAAACAGAAACTCTGTACCCATTAAACACTAACTCACCAGTCTACCCCCCACCCCCAGCCCTGCAGCCCCAGAAATCCCCATTCTACTTTCTCTCTCTATGAATTTCACTGTTCTAGGCACCTCATATAAGTGGAATCATTTGGTATATAATTTTCTATGTCTGGCTTTCTTCACTTAGGAACATCAAGTATTATAACGTTTTCAAAGTTCATCCACGTTGTAACATGTGTGAAAATTTCCTTCCTTTTTAAGGCTGAATAATATTCCATTGTATGTATATACCACATTTTGTTTATTCATTCATCCATCAATGGACATGTGGGTTGTTTCCACCTTTGGGCAAGTGTGAATAATGCCACTATGAACATGAGTGTACAAGTATCTGTTTGAAGCCCTGCTTTTAATTCTTTTCTTTTGGGTATTAAAAAATATTTTTTAATGAACTAAACTAGATGAAGAATCTGTCTGCTCTTAAAGCCTGTAAGTTCCCCTTTACTAGAACTAACAAAATTCCTGCAAATGCCCAGCCTTCAAAGACCCTCTAGGAGAGATTCCCATCTCTGAGTAGTAATTTGACTAATTAGTGATTCCCAAACCTGGCTCTACATCAGAATCACATGGGTAGCATCTAAAAATTACAGATAGCTGGAAAATCTGGTGGACACCACACTAACCAAGTGATTAAACTTAACGTCACCAATGATGATGATGACAAACTGCCGTTAGATATCTCTTAATATCATGCACATCATCTATGGAGCCTTCCTGCCAAAAATGCTCAATTTCAATTAATCACAAGGAAACAAACATCCAAACTGAAGGACATTTTGCAAAGCAACTAAAATGTCAAGGTAATTAAAGACAAAGGAAAAGAAAGAAAGAAAAAATAAACTATCCTAGGTTAGAGAAGACTGAAGGGATGTGAAAACTAAATTGAAGATTGAAGATTCTTGATTGGATCTGGGATTAAAAAGTAACAACTATGGGGCTGACCTGGTGGCATAGTGGTTAAGTTCACACATTCTGCTTTGCTGGTCCAGAGTTTGCTGGTTCAGATCCTGGGCACAGACCAACACATTGCTCATCAAGCCATGCTGAGGTGGCATCCACATAAAATAGAGGAAGATTGGCACAGATGTTAGCTCAGTGACAATCTTCCTTAGGCAAAAAAAGAGGAAGATTGGCACAGATGTTAGCTCAGTGACAATCTTCCATAAGCAAAAAAGGAAGATTGGCAATGGATGTTAGCTCAGGGACAATCTTCCTCACCAAAAAAACAAAAAAAAAAAACTAACTATAAAGATTATTATTGGAACAATTGGGAAGGTTTGAATATGGACTCTTAGTTAGATAACAGTATTGTAACAATAGTAAATCTCCTGAGCATGACCATTATATTGGGGCTATGTAGGCGAATATCTCTGTTCTTATGATAAAAATGTGGAAATATATAAAGGTAAACAGAAATGTTTGCAACTAATTCGCAAAGGCTTCAAAGAATAAACGTGTGTGTATGTGAATAGGTATGTAAATATATAGAGAGAAAGAGCTAAAATAAATGTGGGAAAATGTTAATAACAGTGAATCTAGGTGAAACATATGTAGTTGTTTATTGAACTATTCATGAACATTTCTATTGGGTTGAAAATTTTAAAATAAAAGTCAGGGAAAGAAAGAAAGTAACCTGGGGTCAGCCCAGTGGCACAGTCGTTAAGTTCGCACATTCTGCTTTGGCGGCCCAGGGTTTGCTGGTTCGGATCCTGGGTGCAGGCATGGCACCGCTTGTCAAGCCATGCTGTGACAGGCGTCCCACATATAAAGTAGAGGAAGATGGGCACAGATGTTAGGTTAGGGCCAGTCTTCCTCAGCAAAAAGAGGAGGATTGGCAGCAATGTTAGCTCAGGGCTAATCTTCCTCTAAAATAAAAAAAAGAAAGACAGTAACCTGAACCCCAGCTGAGACCTTCAGAACCTGCAGCTCCCGAGGCAGGGACCTGCATTTTTGTGAGCACCTCTTGAGATCCCAGCAGAGCACCAGTCTGCAAGCCAACATGTCTGAACCACCAAACTAGAGGCTCCTTAGGCACCTTTCCACTGGAAACTCGGTGATTTTCTTGAGAGCAGCTTTTCTGAACAGTGGGGAAAAGATGGATCATTCGATGTTCAATAGGCTAACAATTAATTAGAACAAAAAGGAAACTGAATGCCTACCTTACTCCCAGATAAGTAGCAGATGAGTCAAATATTTAAACATAAAAAAAAAATGAACCCATGAAAGCACCTGAAGAAAATATGAAATAATTTTTGTTTTTAATGATTGGCACCTGAGCTAATAACTGTTGCCAATCTTCTTCTTTTTTTTGTTTCCTGCTTTTTCTCCCCAGATCACCCCAGTACATAGTTGTATATTTTAGTTGTGGGTCCCTCTAGCTGTAGCATGTTGGACGCCACCTCAACGTGGCCTGATGAGCGGTGCCATGTCTGCGCCCAGGATCTGAACCAGTGAAACCCTGGGCCACCGAAGTGGAGGGTGCGAACTTAACCACTCGGCCATGGAGCCGGCCCTAAAATAATTTTTTAATTCAGTCTTGGAATGAAGAAGGCCTTTCTAAGGAAGACACAAAACCTAGAAACATATTGATGTATTTGTCTACATAAAAGTAAAACAAAAAAATTCTCCATAGCCAAAAATACTTCAAAGAAAGACAAACTACAAATGTGAACTAATATTAACAAATGGCTAAGATACTAGCAAATAGTAACAGATGGCTAAGACTAATTTACTCAATATATAAATGAGTTTACAAATCAAAAAGAAACAGCCGTTACCAAAAACCCAATATAAAAATGGGCAAAGGATGTAAAAAGAGAGTTCATAGAAAAAAACATACAAATGCCTCTTAGACATACTAAAAGTTTGTCTATTGTTACCCATAAAACAAGAGGACATTAAAATTAAACTGATATCATTTTTCACTTTCTAGATTGAGAATGTTCCAAAAGTCTACCACCACACTACTTTGGAAAGGCCAAGGGTACACAGGTAATTTCATGCACTGCTCGTGTGGCTGCAAATGGTGCAACCTCTTTAAAGGCCATTTCGGCAATATTGATCAAAATATTAAGTGCACACACCTTTCCACCCCAAAATTTCACTTCTAGGAATCTAACCAACAGACATATTCATACACGTGTTCAAAGACGTAGATATAAAATATTAACTGTAGCATTTTTTGAAGTAAAAGTCTGAACAATCCTAAGAGACCATTAATAGTACATTCAACAAATATTGGAACATCTATATATTGAAACAGCTTTTAAAAATTAGATGGATACGTGCTGATCTGGAATTTTCTGTATGATAATTAACAGGGAAAAAGCAAGACGGAGAACAGTTTTTATAGTATCCTCCATTTTACGTTAAAAAGACACTCTGTGTGTGTGTGTGTGTGTGTGTGTGTCTGTGTGTGTTTAGATTTTATGCTGGCATATCAGCAAAACGTTGTGGAAAATCTACAAGAAACTACTAAAAGTCCTTATCTATGACTTGGGTTCTGGGGTAGGATACTCTTCTCAATACTTCAAATGATCAAAAATTTTAAAAAGTGATAATATTCAGGGCTGGTGAGGGCGTAAGAATAAAGATATTCTCATGGACTGTTGGTGATTGTGTAAATTGGTCCAGCCTTTTTAGAGATCAATTTGACAATGCATATGAAATTTTTAAATGCTTGTTCCCTGTTACCCAACAATTCCAAGTTCTTGGAATCCATCTCACAGGAATATTTGAGCAAAATCACAAAATTATAGGTACTCAGTGATAATTTGGGGGCCAATTAAGAAATTACTCAATATGAATAACGGAGAGGCCATGAGATAAGGTCTGGTGATCCTTTTAGATGTGAGATTAAGACTAAGCGACTGAGGAAATTACAATCCCTAACAGAGTGTAAATATTATAAATCTTGACTATGTAACAATAATAGTATGATGACCAAAAACCAGAAGAGAGAGGGAAGAGATGTGGGAGGATAGGTGATAATTCTAATTACCACATCTTTCATAGCAAAGTGAGTTAATTTAGTCTGTCAAATTTGAAGCATAAAATAAATTTGCCAATCTCTAAATGGTTTACATAATCTCTTCTCCTCCTCTGCTTTTGTCTATAATCAATTTTCCTAACTTGTCAGGGATCATTTAGGAAATACTATCTCTCATGGTAAAGAAATATTTACCTTTGGGGCTGGCCCGGTGGCGCAGCGGTTAAGTTCGCATGTTCCTCTTCGGCAGCCCAGGTGTTCGCCGTTCAGATCCCAGGAGCAAACATGACACTGCTTGGCATGCCATGCTGTGGCAGGCATCCCACGTATAAAGTAGAGGAAGATGGGCTCGGATATTGGCTCAGGGCCAGTCTTCCTCAGCAAAAGGAGGAGGATTGGCAGCAGATGTTAGCCCAGGGCTAATCTTCCTCAAAAAAAAAAAAAAAAGAAAGAAATGTTTACCCAAAGTTCATCACTCCTTCAGGTTACTCAGGGCCAGGGCACATGCCTAAGTATGTTGTGCACTGCACAGCTCTCAGAGGGTCCTTGACAGGGGCTGTAACATGGATGGGCCCCCTATGGTTGGACAGTGCTCACCTGCACAACTGTACATGGCAGCCCAAATTTACTCCAGTTTTCTTTTTTTCTAATATTCAAGTGTAAAGTTAATACTTTTCCGTTAAATATAACACATATAAAATGATCTCATTGATGCCCAGGTTTGACCACTGACTAGCTATGTGATTTTGAGCAAATGTCTGGCCTCTCTGGGTCCCAGCTTCTTCATCCATAAAACAGAATCATTATAGCCCAGCTGGTAACTGTGAAGACTTAAGGAAGTAATCCAGGTAAATTTCCTAAGCTGTGAAATCAAGAAGATGGGTTGACATCCAAATACGTTCAACCCGCCTGTAAGGAGAGAAACAAAGCAAGGGACTGGTCTCCAGCACTCTTTGTGATCCTACAAGGGGTGGCTCATTTGATTCTAGTTCAGCAGAGATTTCTGCCCACCTCAGGGATTTGCTTTTGTTCCAATTTCCCACGGTTTAGAGTTGCAATATGAATATTTTGTTACGAACTTTTTAGATGTCCATCAAACATGACCAAAAGAACAGATCTTGTGTATGTTTTGCTTTTCTTAAAGAAACCCATATTTTAAAGATTGTGCATAGAAGCTATTACAGTAGCCTCATTCAGTATGCTTATTAAGTAGATTCTAATTTTTAACATTTGTGAGTTGCTCTGAAGAGTTTTGGTGCTGGTGGCCTGCTGTGGTTGCTTTGCAAATTTGACAACCAACTAGGTATCTGGTGACTACTTCTCTACGTGCTGCACGGGGCTCTGTTGTAGCTTTGTCACTGTATTAAGCTCATTTGTCACCAAGAAAAAGTGGTGGAAGTGTAAATAGATTGTAGACGCAGCCGTAAGCAATATTGTAAAGCACTTCCTGTGCACATTATTTATTGTTTACGCCAGGGAACACAAATTTATTCTGTTTTGAGGAGAACGAGGGTGTATTAGGGAAGATACTGTGACAGGGTATCATCAAAACTCAACTCTTCCTGCCTAAAATTCAAACGAACCTCACAAAATTAAACACTTTGTGAGTTTTCAAATCCCTAATTGGCGGTGGGCCCTCACAGAAACCCACACAAGCGTTTATGCAGAAATTAACGCAGTTGGCAATCTCTGCTGGCTAAACCACTCAGATTCACTGGAGCTTTCCAGATGCTTCCCTCTAGTCTCTTACTTTGGCCTGTCATCAGCCTGCCTATCTGCTTCCCAGCCGTGGGCCAGGGGGGCCCAGCACATGCACATTCATGAGGGCTGTCTCAACATATTTTTCAGAAAAAAACCCAAACGAACCCCCACCTAATTCTATTAGGCTGAATTCTGCTTCCTTCTACAATTTCCTAGGGATTCACTTTCTATATCTACACTTGTGCACCCCTCTCGTCAGTTTGCTCAAGATTCCAGGTTACAGGAAGGGACTGAAGCTCCTCATATTCCAGCTCTACCCCACTCCCTTTCTGAGGACTTAACATTTAAAAAATAGATTTTGATTATTTATTTTTTAAAAAATAGCTACAACATTCACGTGTTTTAAAATTCAAAAGTTACAAAAGGGTATACAGCAAAAACTCCCCCTTCTTCCTCTGACTCTGCAACCACCCAGGCCCCTTCCTCGGACGCATCCAGTTACCGCTTTCCTCCGCGTCCTTCCAGAGGCACTGTACGCATACAGACCCTCGCTTGCTTTTTCAACTGACGCAAGTACACTCCACACAAAATTCTACTTCTTGTTTCTGCACTTGACACTGTGTGTACACTTTATGAAGGAACGGCTTATCTGGAAGGATTTCTCTCCTTTGACAGCTTCAGGGCATGCCCACGTGGACTAGGACGGAAAATAGTCCATCTCAACCACAGAGAAAAGTGCAGCCTACTCTTGCAAGTGTGGGGAGACTGATCTTCCAGCTGGATCACCCTTACTCCTCTTCAGGATTGAAGGTAACAAGGTAACTGCTTAATGCCAAGCCTAGCACTGGATACCTAGCAGGTCTCAATTGATATGTGCTAATTGATCAATAACTAAAAAAATGTTGAACTTACAGAATTAAGAATAAATATGTTGCAGAAGTGGTACAAGCTGTTTGGAATTTATTAAAAGGTGTTTGTGGTGAAACAAGTCTATTAGTATCTTTTTCCTGAGCCAGGAGTACTCCCCTGAACACACCCATGCACTAACCTTGGGGCAAACGCCCAGGGTCTGGCAGGACTAGGGCAAGCTGTTACCCAGAGTAGCAGGGAGCAGATGTAACACAAGGTGTGGGTGCACAGGGGAGGCGGTAAAGGGCAGGTCACCAAGCACCAGGACTGCAGGGCAATGGTGAGGCCAGAGACTGTAGGTGAGGCAAAAGCTAAGATGCCAAGAAGGTCAAGACCCAGGGAAGGAGCAGCATAGGGCACAATGAAGCGCTCAGGAGATAGCATGGGAACCAAGGAAGGGTGAAGAGGAGTTTGTTCCCATTGGCTCTCTAGCTGGCCAGCTCTCCTAAGAGTGCCTCTTGGGCCAAGCGACAGTGATGCAGTCCTTTAGTGCTGGTGTCCTGGCAAACCACACCTTTTTAAAGGTGTAGCTGCATATTTACTGTGTTGTTCAGAGCCCTCCTAGGACTCCCACTTGAAACTGGTCCATTTAACAGCCATCCAAGAAAATCAATGTTATTGCTTTAGAGTTAAACCGTACACACTGTAGGCTAAAAAGTTCAGTGAGATCTTCTCCCTGCTTTTAAAGAGAAATAAAGCAACTGGAATAAAAACAACAAAATTACTTTGATTCTAAGAACCTTAGAAGTTATCGGTCATGTGTGTTTGTAGCCATGAACTAACTAGCTGAAGACTGATTGACATTTTCTTTGATGACTTAAAAAGAAGTCCTCGGGCTGCTTTCGTTTTGGGCTATGAGAGTCTCACTGAAACCCCAGGCAGCCCATATGCAAGCCGAGGGTTTCTCTCACCAGGCCTGGAGAGAGCATAGGGTCTGGAATGCCCAGGCAAAGCATTTCCCATCAACATTTCCCCTCCACAGGACTTCTGCCTACTGCTCCAATTTAGCATGTCTCGGGGATGCCAAAAATTTAAGGGCTACTGCCAGAGACAGAGATCTTCTTTTTCAACACAGACTATTAAGCTCATACCTAACCCACACTTTGAAAACAAATATCTTTGTATTAATAGTTTGTACATTCAGCTGTGTCACTCTCTGCAATGAACTGTTGTGACCTGAGGCCAAGAAAGAGTAAACCAACCTCTTGCGCGGTCTTGTTCCAGAGTGGAAAAGGTCAAAGCTTATTATAGACCAGCTGAGCTTTCAGGACTACACCAAAAGTCCTTATATTTAGAAACCATTCTCCATTCGCCTTGTGCACTGTCGCCCTCTCAATCAGTCACTGCTGGCGAGCCGCTGGTGGATCCGACAGTGAGAAGCCTGTGGTTTGTGTGTTTCCCACATGCCCACAAACCACGGGCTCTTGGCTCTGCTTGCTGATCCCTACCCCGTACTTTGCTGTTCCTGAATCCCATGGAGGCCATCACCCCATGAGCACACCCCTCCCTCTGCTCTCTTATACCTGCTCTCAGGCATCACTGAAACAGACACAGCTATTTATTTTCATGTAATTCTCCTAGAATTTATTCATGTTATGCTATCTTGCTATTTTGAAGGTGAATCTGTATTTTAGTGTATTTTCAAAAATAGACTTCTTTCCTCTGTATTCTTTCACATATACCCACTACCTATTGCTTCAGATTTCCTAGAGCAGAAGAATTAAGAATTGGCAAATTAAGTTGACCATAAAGAGGAGTGAATGTGGAGATGTGACAGAGGGCAAAGACCAAATTCCTCACGACCACCACCACCATCACCACCACCATCATCATCACCATCCTAAAGAAGAGAAACTAACATGTTTGGTGCTGGGACCCATGCGAGGCTCTTTGTGGGCGTCACCTCCCAGAATCCTTACAGTAGTTCTTGGAGGGAACAGCTGTTATAATCTCCATTGTATAGATGAGGAAACCGAGGCTTGAGAGATTGACTTGTCAAAGAACACACGTCTAGAAGCATCAGAGTCAGAACAGTCTGACTCCAGAACCTGGGCTCTTAACCACTAGGCAATACTGTCTCCCACTGTGATCAAACTTTTACAAAGATCACTTTAAGGCCCTTAAAAGAGTAATCCCATATTCTGACAGGAAGTACAACCAAGGTTTCTTAATCCAGCTGTAAGCGTAGCAAATGATTGAAAGGTTGTACGTAAATCAAATTTTTAAATGTCAAACCCTACTCTAAAATCACTGAGGAAGTGTGTTTCATTCCTTCACAAAGAGAAGAAAAATATGATTGCAACACAATTAGTTATAATAGATCTATTTGGTAAGCTTTGACTTTTATATATATGATTAGCTTAGAATTGGATTCAACTGCTGGGCCCTGGCCCTCCTTAACCCAAATTCACGCCCTCTGACAATATGAGTAACTTGTGATCCAAAGAGAAGAGGGAGAAAGACCACATTCCCCATCCGCCATGCCAGAAATTGTTGGCTGGAGGGTAGAGTGGCAGGAATTTGTGCTCTTTTATTCAGTAGGTGTAATAAATTGCAAAAATGACTACAATTCTTCTCCTCCCCATATCTATGCCTTCAGCAATGTGACTTTTCAACTCTTCCCATCAAGAGGTAGGCTAGCCCTTAAATCTGGGATGGACTTGTGACTTGCTTTGGACAATGGGATGTGGTGGAAGTGATGTTGTGCCCGTTCCAAGGTAGGCCTTGAAGAGGCCTTGAACATTTCTGCTCTCTCTCTAGGATCCCTACCCAGACACTGTGTGAAAAGGCCTGGGTTAGCCTGCAGGAACGTGAGGAGATTGTGTAAAGCAGCAACAAACCAGCCAAGCTGAGACCACCCTAGAGCTCCCAGTCAATCCAGCAGACTCGTGACCGAGCCTAGCCAAGACCAGAAGAACTGCCCAGCAAAGCTCAGCCCAAACTGCCGACCCACAAAATTGTTACCTACATAAGTAGTTACTGTTTTAACCCACAAATTTTGGGGGCAGTTTATTATGCGGCAAAAGCTATCTGATAGAATTGAATCGTTAAAGGTTATTTCTAAGACTGATTCTAGAGAATGAATTTTTGGGCAATTTGATCCATTTCCAAAAACCTAACAATCAGTATCACTGTTTTCTTCTCCCATCTCCTTTTTTCTTTTTTCTAAGGCAGAGACCTGACTCAACGATAGTGGGTAGACGGGAATAAATACAGAAAAACTTCTATACAAGTGTAGTTAAAATTTCACTGTAAAAATGGCCAAGAAAAGACTACATAGTCTGAGAAATGAACTTCCAGGCAAATATACAGAAAGAGATTTGTGGTCATGTTGAAAGTTTGAGAACCGTGACTTTGAAAGTACCATGTAGCCTCTGTCCTACAGATACAAAAGTAGGGAATTGGAGCAGAGACCCTTAGAAAAACTTTAGGAACCCAGTAATCTCCCCTTGCCTGCTATGGATTACGGCAAGGAAAGAGAGAAAGAATATCTCTGTTTTTCCAATAACAGAGTAAACAGTCTTATGACTTGTAAAAAAAAAATTATTTCTGGGGCCGGCCCTGTGGCCTAGTGGTTAAGTTCATTGTGCTCCACTTCAGTGGCCCAGGTTCAGTTCCCAGGCACAGACCTACACCATTCATCAGTAGCCATGCTGTGGTGGTGACCCACACACAAAACAGAGGAAGACTGGCACACCTGTTAGCTCAGGGGGAATCTTCCTCAAGCAGAAAAAAAAAAAAAATTATTTCAGGACATTATGTTAATCATTCCTATATTTTGTGCAAAAAGTTTGCTGGCACTGCAGCCATTTCCAAGAAAAAGACTTCCTGGTCCTTGGCCCTGGTCCTGACATAAACCTGGTTCCTTCGCTACTGCTGTGATCACCCAGATAAACTTGCACAGAGCAGCTGTTTGCACCTGCCATGCTGACATGGAGTGAGGTGTGCATTCCTCTGATATTGGTGCCTGTGGTGTTTGCTGAGTCATAGTTAGGCTTCAGAAACCAGACTCTTTGCACCTCAACCTCCAAAGCAAAATTTCTTGCAATTTCCACAGCAGTTCATATAGGATCATTAACCTTCTCAAAAAGCTTTGACTTCTTGATACTATTTATTTCTCCAATCTAGATGCTCGGGATGCAACTGCGTTAATTAGGCTACTTCCTGCTCCCCAGCAGCCAGAAGAAGGTGAGAAAGGCAGAGTGTTTATATGCTTCTGAGGTAGTATTCATCCGTTGACTCACCGTGTGGACACTCAGGACCTTCCATAGAGGCAGCTGGCCCTGGGCAGGTGTACATAATTAGTGTGTATGTGCTAGCAAGGTACTCAGAAGGTACTGTTAGCAGGTCCCATTAAATCTTCCTAAATTAGGGCCTTGACCTCTCAATAACTTCCTTATATTTGTGTGAGTCCATCTGCTTAGTCACAATGTCATTTTCATGACAGGGCTTTTGCTCAGAGAAAGATGAGGACATGAATGACAGTGGTTTTACATTCACCAGCAGCTAGCTTGCTAGGAAGAACTGAAATGTCATCTTTCTTAACAAAACTCCCTTTAGGTATTTTCCACCGTACCAGGTTTAAGCAAGTACATTCATTCACAAATATGAGGTGGTCAGGGTGGAGGTGAGGGGGTTGGCTTGGGACACAGGCATTGGTGTACTCCTGTGACACATTCACCCTACCTGCCTTTATGTAGACGTAAATCTAATTAAGATGAACATCAACTGTGGTCTTTAAGGAGAAAGTCTCAAAATGATAGACAATCCAAGGCATGTGGGTGTGTATGTGTGTGGGTACCAGGGGGCAGGGGAACCCCATCAGCTTTACCTGTGGGCCAAGGTGACCAGAGAGAACACAGGCATGCATCCTTCTGACTCATCTGAAAGAGTTCTTCGTGGGATCCCTCCAGCTAACAAATGGGCAAGCATCTAGAGATCTCGTAAAAACCATGCCTGTTAATTAAGGAACTGTTGACAATGTCAGACCCTTCATAATAATGTTATGCACCTCTGAGCTTTGTTTGTTACATATTTTAAAATAGAAACATAGAGGTTCCACAATTATAACTTTTAAAGAGGTGTTCAATATTTTGAAGCCAATAAAGTATAGACAAGTGCTTATATGAATTATATGCATTCCTGGGTGTTTTTACAGTAAGAAAATCTTGTGCAATTTGAGCATTTAAGTACTTAAAGGTTTTTAAGTTTTAAGAAGTGTAAAAAAAACAAAAAGATGAGCTGTATGTAAGAAATGCTAATGCAAAATTAAAGGTCAAATAGAATATGAAAATAAAACTACACAAATGAAGAGAAAAAGTAAGAAGAATTCAGTAAGAATTAAGAATGTAAAAGTAAGAATTCAGTAAGAAGAATGGTTAAAAATCTGAAGGTCAAAAATAAGACTAATAAAAACAATCTCTGGGTGTGACAATCAGCTGTAAGGAAAAAGAGAAACCCAAGAATGTCGTGTATAAACAGGAACACTGCACAGTAATGCAATAATACTTTATTAGTAAAAGAAAAAAATTCTAAAACAGTGGTTTTAATTCTGGGAAAAGTTAAATTGAATGCACAAAATTCTCCAGGTGTGTAGGCCCCTGTGCAGTGCGTGTACAGCAGCAGCTGCTGGCGTTACCACCTTTACGAGCTGAGTCTCTGGCCATGCAGGAAGCTCAGGACAGAGGGCCTCGTCACTACTTAATTGGCTGCGGCTGTGTTTCAACACTTTGTTCCCATGTTACAATCATAATAACAAAAATAATAGTAACAATTTAAATATAGTATTCATACCTAAGCTTTATTGAGAGCTTACTATCTACTAGGCTCTGTTCCAACCTCTTTACATGTAATATGGCATTGATCTTTACTAGAACTATTAGTATCCTCATTTGACAGGCAAGGGATCTGAGACAGAGTTACTAGTCTTGAGCTCAGATTAGCCTTTACCGCTTTGCAAATGTCAGAGAGTAAAATGGGGTCATATGAAGTGTAAAACTATACCAAAGGCCCAGGATGCTCAATGCCAGAGCTTTCTAGCTCCCTCATGAACCACGCCTGACTATGAGGCATTGTAGTCTTCCACATCCATGTCCAGTCTTTCCAACGGCAGCCTGTGAGCTGCCTCACACTGACCTGGACCCCTGGACACAGAGCTAGAGTCATATGGGTTTATGGCCAATAGTGGGCATTATCTTTAATTCAAGATAGCTAAGGAATTAAATTATCCTGTTTATTGAATAATCTCACTAACTAGACAAGGCAGTACACTGGTTAAGAACAAAAGAGGGAGTGCTTTAGAGTCACACACGCCTAGGTTCAAATCCTAAATCTGCCACTTATTGGATGAGATTATGGGCAAGTAATTTAACCTCTTTAAACTTCTGTTTCCTCCTACACTGCAAAAAGACAAAGGGAATTAGGTTCTACCTGCAGCATGAACAATTTAAGTGAAAAATCAATAGACTCAGGTTTCCTAGAGTCAGCATTTCTAACACCTAGAAGGGTTTGCCAGAGAGGTTATAGAATTCTTTCTCCCATGAACCTTCAAAACGATGACAGAACCTCATTAGTCAGAAGGGTTTCAATGAGACCTTTCCTCCTTCGGAGTGCAAGCCTGATGGTCTGCAAGGACTTACGGTGGCCCCTTTGGTCTCTTACTATCAATATTAATGACAATCTTTTGCTTCTAACCTATTTGCTTAACGAAAGATAATTTTTACTTAATGTAATCATTGTCGTGTTTGCTTCTACCCACATTCCAAATTTTATTAAAATACATTAGAAAGCGAAGATATTTCAAGATAGCAGAAAACCCCCAATCAAACTGATGATGTATCTGATAATCTTTATCAGTGTGTCAAAGTGTATCAAAACCAGTCAATTACTTCCAAGCATCAGTGAAATACACATGCAGGGAAACAGATGCTAAATAAGGAATGGTGACATTGAACAAAGAATTCGTCAATCACCTTTTTGTGCCTGAGTTCTAAATTTGATTAATTTAGGACTAGTCTATTTTTTGTGGTAGCCAGAAAATGGAGAGAAAGACAGGTAAACAATTACCTGTGTAATAATGAGCTTTAGGCACTTGTGATGAGAGAGTCTGCCTGAATAAGCGAAGGAGTTGGACAGAGCCAATTCTACCTGGGCGCATTGCTAGAGAAAATCAGCTCAATGTTTCTGCGCCAGGGCAGACCAGACCCAGGAAGGATTCTGAGAATTGCTCAACAGTACAGAAGCAGATACAGATGCATTCCATCCACGGCACAGGCCCACCACACGACCTCCTGATGGTACTCACACTGCCTAAAACTGCCTGTTCTGGTGGAACATTTCATACAGGCAAGTGAGCAACTCCGAAAATTCACTCCATTATTCCATAAACATTGATTGTGTCTTACATGTGTCAAGTCTTGGGCTGTGTTGGGGATACAATGATGAACAAGACCTAATCCTTCCTCTCAGGACACTTGCAGTTCAGTAATAAAAAACACATTTTCGGGAAGGAATTAGTATACTGAGAATCATGACAGGGGAAGTAGAGAGGTGTACAATAGGAATCCTAACTTAGTCTAGAGGTTAGGGAGTTTTTAAAGAGAAACAAAGCCAGACACCAGTTAAAGATGGTAAAGGCAGATTTTCTTCAGTAACTATCACAGTAGGGAAAGAGACTTCTGTATAGAACTGAGCTCAATTCCAAAGACAGCAAAGACAGCTGGGGATTCATAGCCAACAGGCAGAAAGAGGGCGTCAGTGGATGGAAAATTACTAAGAGGAGACATCAAGGGCTGAGGATTCTTGCTAAATTAGCCTAACAGGATTTTTGCTAGAGGCAGGCCAAGGACTTAGATGTCAAGGGTGGGGGATGAGGAACTTGATCAGATATCAAGGGAGGTGAGATTTTCGCTAAACTTAGGATTCTTGCTACAACCTGCCTCAGCAGGCCAAGGACAGGGCCCAAAGATGGCCTAGTCAAAAAGAGGGCTCAGAGGAGGATGTCTAAAGTTTGATCAGGAAGAGAGTCTTTGTCAGAGTTCTTCTTGCAGAAAGGAAGATTTAAGCTACAGATTGAAAGCTGACTAAAGCTGGATGAGGGCGGATTCGAAGCAGAGAGAAGAGCATGTGTGAAGGCCTCGGAGGGGAGTGGAGCACTGTATTTGGGAAGGTGAAAAAAGCTGGTTATGATTGGTAACTGAAGTTTGAAGCACAAAGGGTAGGAAGGGAGACTAGAGACACAACCAAAGGAGAGATTTGGAGGCTTTGAAAATCTTGTGAGATGTTCAGATTTTGTCCTAAGGCCAGCGGGGAAGGTTTAAATGGGGGAGTAATATGATCTGATTTCTGTGGCCTGCAGAATGGAATATAGATTGGAGGGGACAAGACTGGAGGCAGGGGGTTAAGTTGAGCAAGTGCTAGAGAAATTTGGGTTTGAATTAATAAATTTGAATGAGGGTGAGGGTATGGAGCTAGAGAGAAATGGAAGGATTGAGATGTTTAGGAAACAGGAATAGTAGGACTTGTGGTATGATTTAGCAGCAGAAGAGAGAAAGGTATGGGTCAAGAACAACTGCCAGGTTTCTGACATTGGCAACTGGATGGATACTGAAGTTAGGAATACTGATGGAAGAACAGCGTGGGGGGAAGATGATACATTAGTTTGAGACATAATGAGTTTGAGTTGTAAGATGATTGAGTTTTGAGCTCAGGTGTTGAATTCCTGTTATCCTCAGTCCTAAACTGCCTTGCATTGTCTCTGGAGAGCTGACGCAGCAACCTCCTATTGTTCCTCACTGATTATCAGGTTCTTGTTCTGAGGACTCACCTAAACCAGGGAAGGTGGGGTGTCAGGAGACAGAGATGTTGCAGAAGGGGTAGCTGGGACAGAAAGAATAATGGGAGGGACAGCCATTAGAAGGAGAATGTAGGAGGCATCAAAAAGGATAATTAGTTCCTCTTTTCCCTCTTACCTTTCTGGAACTCTCCTAGTCTAGCTTCTAAGAACAAGTCTAGGGGGTGTCACTCACTTCCATGAATTCATACACCATGGGTAAAACTAACAGTATACAGAAAACCTTTTCATAAATAATTCAATTTATAAAATGATTTGGAGGCAATTTATTGGTAAGATTAAGATGCCTTCCCATATACACACCTTAACCTGGATAGATCTCAGGAGCATAAAGTCCAATGAAAAAAGCAAGTTGCACAAGGAAACATAAATATGGAAAATCCTGTTATGGATATATACACACATGTAAAAACATGGCTAGTTGTTACCTGAAGGGAAGGACAGAGAAGAAGGGGATAATGGAAAGTACAAAGGAGACTTCAACTATATCTGTGATGATTTTTTAAAATTTCAAATAAAGACCTGAAGCATATTTGGTAAAATGTTAACACTTGTTAAATCTAGGAGCTTGGCATATGTGTTTATTTAAAATATTTCAATAAAATGGCTGTATGAAATATTTGTTACACAAGAATTCCAAATAATATAGGTAGATCCTCTCTGCTCCAGGACATGCTTAACCCCATCCTTCCCAAGGCTGGGCTAGACTTAGTGGCCCGGATCCAAAGACTGGACAGAGTAGGGAAAGGGATAAACAGTAACTGCACAGTGGAGAATCTAGCAGATACCACCTTCACCAAGTGATGAAGGTTCTCATCACCAGTGATATCACATGGTAGCATGTACCCCTGATACAATGTGGCAAGAAGGACACTCCACCTCTATGGTATCCTTCCAGAAACCCATGATCCCAGTTAATCATGTGAAAAACAACAGACAAACCCATTCTGCAGGATACCTGGCCAGTACTCCTCAAGACCGTCAAAGTCATACGAAACAAGGAAAGACTGAGAAACCATTACAGACCAGAGAAGACTGGGGAGACGTGACAACTAAATGCAATGTAGATCCTGGATTGGAGGAACAGAAAGAGGACATTAATGCAGAAGATGATGAAATCCAAATCAAGTCTGGAGTTTAGTTAACAGTAACGTACCAATACGGGGTCTCTTAGTTGCGACAAATGTACCTTGGTTATGTAAGATTTTAGCAAGAGAGGAAACTGGATGATGGGGTATATGAAAACTCTCTGTACTATTTATGCAGCTTTTCTGTAAATCCAATGTTATTCCATCAAAAAAGTTTATTTTTTAAAAAATGACTGTATGCCATCTAGAACCTCCAATTCAAAATGAAACCAGTGGGAAATCATCTGTGCCTCTGGGGATCGCAGTGCATTATGAAAGCACGGTGGTGCCTTGTTATTCACTCAGCCCAAATGGAGGAGGAAGTGTACCATGGAGGTCAATTTTTCAAAAAATTGAAACTAACCCTTCAATCACAAAAAATGCTATTTTCAGCTATTTTTTGATGGCAAGGTTTCAAAAGTGGAAGATAAAGTTCTCTGCCCTCTGAACAGAGGACACTAAGTGTAATTGAATCCCTTCTGGGTGAATCAGGGTCACCAGTGTGAACATCTGTGATTACATCACACCAAGCATGGTTCTGCCTTTTGCTTTCTTTACTGTAGCATGGAGCTGGAAATGCACAGGCCGTCTCCCCACAGCTAAGAAATGACTAAGGAAAGCCTAAAAAAGACCGATGTGAATAATATAGCAGGTGTTTGTGTAACCTCAGGTGAGCCAGCACTGTGTAACAGAGCGTCTTCCTCCTTCTTAAAGATTTTATTTTTCCTTTTTCTCCCCAAAGCCCCCCGTTACATAGTTGGATATTTTTAGTTGTGGGTCCTTCCAGTTGTGGCATGTAGGACACCACCTCATCATGGCCTGACGAGCTGTGCCATGTCCACGCCCAGGATCCGAACCAGCAAAACCCTGGGCCGCCAAAGCAGAGTGTGCAAACTTAACCACTCAGCCACGGGGCCGGCTCCTTCTCCTTCTTAAAGAAGCAATTTAGCTAAAGAGAGCAGTTGGCAGCTGATTTTCCTATTTTTCTGTGCCATTTCATGGTTAGTAATGCAACCGCTGTAGTTTGCTGAATGCAAAGCATATTCTCTGGACAATGACTGAAGATGCTAATAATCCCTATTTATCTCATTCCAGGCCTGGGAAGCAGGTGGAGGTGAGGGGTTAACTCATTGATATTTTCATGAGAAAGTTTAAATTACGACCTTTTCCAGTTCTCCTTAGAGAATATTTTCTTTGTGATGTATATGGGGGAATTATTTGGTTCCTAGTACGTGAAGAAGTGTCTAGTAAAACCAAAGAAAGCAGCATGACGTGAACCTTGGTGATAGGCAGCCAGAGAAGTAAAGGGAATTTAGGAGGAGGGGGGTTAAAATTCTGACTTCCCACCAAGTCTTTTCCACTGCCCTCTTCAAGGGCCACGCGTCTGCTGGGGCTCCCTCCTTGGAAGGACCATGTCTCCCTGGAGCCCAACAAGTGCCCACCCTCACAGCCCAGTCAAGAGATGGGCTCCTCTTCTGGAAAATGGACTTGACCCTGCTTTCTGTCCCAGCTTGTCATTCAGTCAACCTCTGAACCTTTATTAATCTTCATGAAGACAGGATGGAGAGTGCCTTCCTAGAGCATCTGTCCCTTGAATTACGTCTGCATCTAAACTGGAAGCCCCGTGAGTACTACAGCCTCTATTTTCTGCACCTTTTTTTATTGTCCAAATCACCTTGTTCAACGTCAGTCTGGATAAATATTTCTGGACTAGCTGAGTGCTTATGCAATTAATCTCTCCAAGTAACCAGATGAGGCAGCAGGTGATGTGTCCAATTATTGGTAAGGACAGGAGATATTTAAAGAGCAATGGGGGTGTTCAAGAACCTTCCTATACAATGCCCCACTTTGTCACTTGTTTGTTGGAGACAAGACTCAAGCCTCCATCAACATCACGGATATAAAGCTAGGCTGAGGGCAGAGGTTTTGACCTGCAATTGTCAGCTAACTAAACTTAAGCAAAAGACTGACTAAGGAAAAGATATTTTAAAATCCATACTATGTCTCCATTCCTCTAGGAAAGTCTGGAAAGATCTATACTTCATTTAGGGTAGGGTTTCTCAACTTCAATACTATTCACATTTTGGGCCTGATACTCCCTTGTTGTGGAGGGTTGTCCTGTGCACTGTAGGAAGTTTAAAATACAGGATTCCCAGTTAAACTTGAATTCTAGATAAACAACAAAATAATTTTTTTTAGTATAGGTATGTCCCATGCAATATTAATAGCATCTCTTGCCTCTATCCATTAGATGCCAGTAGCATTACCTTCCCCCCAAGTTGTGACAACCAAAAATATCACCAGACATTGCCAAATGTCCCCTGGGGGGCAAAATTGCCCCTGCTTAAGAACCACTGATTCAGGGTAACACATCAGAAGGCTACAAATCTGAACCTCTTTATCTTTGCTTTCAGAAGAAATAGCTATATCTGGTAAAGTATCAGCAAAAAAATCAGCCACTGAGAAACTCTTCTGTACATCTTACTTAAACCATTTTGAAAACATTATTTATTCTACTTTTTAATGTCCCTTGGGATCAATTCCCTTTAGGTTTTCATGCCAGGAAAATTCTTGGCTCTCTTTCAGAATTAGCAGGCTCATTTCGACCAGATAATGTAAATTATGAAAACTGTCATATTTCCCTTTTTCTATAACTGCTAGAAAGCTTAAAGATAAACTTAAGGCTCAGTAGCAGAAACCATCTAAGCTCATGTGGTAGTATTTTATTTTTTAAACAAACATCTACATAGTGGCTTTCACATGCCACATATATTTTAAATGCTTTAGCAATATTAAGTTCTTGAATTCAATCTATCGCTGTAACAACCCTGTGGCTAAGTACGGTTATTATCCTTATCCTCCCTTCTCAGGAGAAGAAACTGAGGTCTTTTTCTTTTTAATTTCTACAAATTATTTCCTCTTTCATCATCATCCTTATTATGAAGTAAGCCCCTTCAGATTCTGCTGAGAAGTTGATGGCACCTAAGTTATTGTATCACACACCTACACCGCTTCAGGTCCTTTCAGCTTCACCTGTCTCTTGCTCCAAGTGCCACCGTAACAACCAGCTCCAACTGCTTCTTCCAAGTGCACCCTCCCAGAGTCCAGCCTCATGCCCATGACACACACCTCCCACTCCCATCCTGGGCTTCCCTGTTAACACCAAGATGTGGGACACAAGGGACCTTGCTTCAGAGCCCAGAACTGCATAACACATAACTGCAGAGGAATTAACACTTCATGGTCAAAATGTTGCCAAATGGGAGATGGAAACTGGTAGATAAGTTCATTCTCTTTGTTTCACTCCATACAGACTGTGCTGAGATGCAGCTTTACAGAGGATGGTTCTATACGATAGAGCAATCAGCACCACTCAGCGGCTACCAGCTCAGTTATGCCCGCTCCAATTTCTCTCCCTCCTTCCCTGCTTCACTCCCGTATCTCTCGCTTCTGCTCCTTGGGATTGCGCTGCCTAACAGAGCAGCAATACCATTGCTGGGCAGCTCTGCGTTCTAAGGAATCCAGAAGAAGACAATTATGATTAATTATAAATAAGATCACACTGGGAAAGGGATTGCTCAAGATCACATGGACCCGTTAGTGGCATGTGAATATAGTGCAAACATTTATTTAGTGCCTACAATGGAAGAGTTCCATATAAATTATTTCATTTTGTGCTTCAAATTGGATAATTACTATTATTGTCCCCATATTATATATAAGAAATTGAGGCTCAGAAAAATCAAAGTGAAATGTTTGAGATCACAACACTAGCAAATGGAAGAATGGGTTTACACCAGGCCTCCAAACTCCACATATCTAGTTCTTTCCCCAGCTGCCTCCCAGTGGGTGGTCAGAAAGTGGGCCCTGACTGTCTTGGGAGCTGGCTGGAAAGCCAACATGGACTTTGGAGGAAGATATTCAAGTTGCAGCCCTGCCACTTAATAGCTTTGTGACCTCAAGTTATTTAATTTCTCTGAACCTTGATTTTTTAATTCCAAAAATGGGGATTATAACATCTACTCATAGTGTAGCTGTGAAGAGAAAATGAGATAATATATGTAAATCTCCCACCACAGCGTACATACATAGTAAGTGCTTAACCAATGTTAGCCAGCATCAGTTATCTGGAATCAAAGATGCCTTCCAAAAACAGTATTAGCTTGTCTTTCAAAGGTGCTTATTAAGTTCTAGGCAGGGCACTAAGTATTTTCTACAGAAGAAGGAATTTCTTCTAACCGTCCTAAACCTCACTGAGGGAGAAGAGATGAAGCGGACTGTCAACTACCTCCATTAATCTCTTGTCGCCTCTATCAAACGTTCATGAGTTTTAGTCATTTACGTACTGCCTTGTTGAACTTTGCTATATCTGTGTAGCGGTCTCAAAAGTTAAATTTATAGTTTAGTTTTGTCCTAAGCAAGAATACCATGAAGTATTGGGTTTGATGTGCTAGTTTTATTTTTTCTTATACACACTAAAGTATACATATTCATCATTAAAATTAAAAAGTGTTATTATTTAAAATACTCCAGAAAAAAAATAAGATGGAACAAGATTGGCAAAATGATGATCATTGTTGAAGCTAGATGATGAGCACACGGGCCCACACCATTCTCTCTCTAATTTTATGTATCTTTGAGATTCTCATAATAAAAGTTTAAAAAATAAAATAAAATATACTTAGCTAGGGGCCAACCCCATGGCCGAGTGGTTAAGTTCGCGTGTTCTGCTTCGGTGGCTCAGGGTTTCACCGGTTCGAATCCTGGGCGCGGACGTGGCACTGCTCATCAGGCCATGCTGAGGTGGCATCCCACATGCGACAACTAGAAGGACCCACAACTGAAAATACACAACTATGTACCAGGGGGCTTTGTGGAGAAAAAGGAAAAATAAAATCTTTAAAAAAAAAAAAATATATATATATGTATATATATATATATATATATATATATATATATATATATACACTTATCTAACCCAGAGGTGGAAGAGGGGTATGTTCTTTCTCAGAGACCTAAAATTCCCCAGAGGAGCAGTTGTCACTCTTTGCAAACACTGGCCTATAATACCCATTAGAAGGTTACCGTCATGAGGACAGACACTCAGGCTCCAGTCTTGCTTATGGGCTGTGCTTAGAACAACTAGTCACAGGGATAAATGCCCAATTACAGTTTGCTGAATTAATGAATGAATGATTATCAAGCCTCTTATCCTCCTTGTGGCTTTTAGCTCTGTCTCCTTGGATGCCCTCAACTAAGAACTCTCCCTAGGGAGTGAGCAATAAATTAACCTGGGAATTTTCACCTCAAAATGATTAGTACCACAAAAATTGGCCTAATCTGAGGAGCCCTGCTGTTTTTCTTTCACTGCTATGCCATTTGTCTTCCATGACTGTGAAGAAATATCTAGAAAGTTTCAATAAACTTCCACAATCACATTTGGTTGGCACTGGGCGTTTTTTGCTAAGTGAGGTCAAATATATTACATGATACTACTTGGAAACCAGTTTTTATGTATTTGGTCAAAGAATCTCTTACCAGATGCTATTAAGAACAAATTTTGCAACCATTTGTCTCAAATGGCTTATGTGACATCAGTCTGGAAAAGGAGGAAGAGGAGAGGAAGCCTCAGGAGCCAGAAATGACTCTGTGCTGTGGGATTCTCACACGCACCAGCAGGCCAGCGTCAATTGTGCCCGCTCTGAGCCACCCTGGAGCACAGCCTCCCCCGCTCACACCTGCAGCCCGGCGAACCCTACCCACTCACCACAGATCCTCTCTCTGGGATATTCTGGGATCAGAGTCAGGGACCAAATTAGATACCTCAATTACAGGTTGAGTATACTAGAAGTCTAAATCTATCCAGGAGGGTAGAAAGGCCTTGGCAGGATGGCTTTTTGTGTATATAATTAGTTACCCTAAAAGACAGTGATAGTGTGCTGCTCTACTGTGGGAAGCAATTAGTATTATGCAAAATACTGTTTCAAATTATAACATCTTTTTTTTCTTTTGCTGGAGGATATGGTCCAAATTTCCATTAAATATCCATATACCTTTTGATTCTTCTTATGTATTCAGTGTAACTTTTGAATACAGCAACAATAAGAGAGATTATATGACTAAAGACCCAAAATAGCAGAAACAATAAAAAAAAAAAAAAGCCTGAGAAATTAGTGGAGCAGTTCTCCTCTGCTGCCATAAAATACAAATACAGAAATTAGGTTTCTACTTTCAAAATCTTTATTCTGGAAACAACTTTCGCTCTTGTTTATAGAATGAGAACGACCCACCACATCATTTTCATGGATCTTTTTTAGAAGCGATGTGTCTCAGGACCAGGTAGGGAATGAAGCGGATGCAGGGTTGGGGGCTCAGAGGCCTGTACGTAGCATTAGCACCATAGGAGGCACGCTCTGATGCTGTGTTAGGCCAGTGCAGTTGGACCACTCAGGACAAAGCTGAGGATCTGTTTCATTGCTTGCAGAGCAAACTGAACTTAAAGCATTTTTCCAAGGAAGTGATCAGCAGGTACCTGTCAGTTTAAAAATTCTACACGGGAACAAAGTGCAAACAGTCCACAAACAAATGAAAATATGCTCAATCTTATTTATATTGAAGAAATTAAAACGAAGATTAAAATAGTATTTTCTCACCTCTCTGCTGGTCTGTTGAAATAGCCTCCTAACTGCTCCCCATTTCTATTCTTGCAGATGGAGCAATCTTTTAAAAACAAAAATCGCTGGAGTCTCCTGGTAGCTGAGTGGTTAAGTTCCCACGCTCCACTTCAGCGGCCCAGGGTTTTGCCAGTTCAGATCCTGGGCGCAGACATGGCACTGCTCATCAAGCCACACTGAAGCGGCGTCCCACATGCCACAACTAGAAGGACCCACAACTAAAATGTGCAACTATGTACTGGGGGGATTTGGGGAGAAAAAGCAGAAGAACAAAATAAAGAAGATTGGCAACAACTGTTAGCTCAGTGCCAATCTTTTAAAAAGAAACCCAAAAATTGTTCTGTCTTTCCTCTGTTTGAAACCTGGTTTCCCAGTTCACTTAATAGGTCTATTTAAACAGAAATTATATCATACTTTAACGTAAACTGAACATAAATTATATCATTCTGCAACTTTTTGCATTTACAATGTCAGAGATCTTTTCATGTCAGCACATAGAGATCTGCCTGAATCTTTTTAGCTGCTGCATAATATTCCATAGTATGGCTAAGGCTTATTTAGCTATTCTCTTATTAGTGAACATTTAGATTGTTAACAATTTTTTGCTGTTATAAATAAGGCTGAGGTGAACATTCTCTGTGTGCCTTCTTGTTGTCATGTGAGAGTGTCTAAGGAAGATACTGAGAAGTAAGGTATTGAAAAAATTAATAGCCACTGCCAAGCTGCCTTCCAGACTAGCCTCAGGGACACCCCAGCAGTGGAGTGAGAGAGACCTGTTCACTCACACTTTTGCCAACATGTGTTTCTAGGTCCACTGGACTGTTCCACTGATATGTCTATTTCTGCAGACTCATACCATTAATTCTGGGAAATTCTTGTTTATTCTCTACTTCTTTAAATATTGTATCCCTCCATTCTCTCCATTTTCTATTTGTGCATGGGGGAACTTTTGAATCTACACTTTATGTTTCTTAATTTTCCTTCCATACTTACCATCTCTTCAGCCCTTTCTAGTGCATCGTGGGAGAATTCTTTGGCTCAATACTTCAACTCATAAATTTGCTCTTAGTGGTGTCCATTTTAAAACGCTGTTTCCATCGCAAGCTGCAACCTGTCGGCGCTGCCCAACCTGGCTCACCGCCCACCACAGGGTCCTCAGGGCAGCTCCTGAGCACCATGGTCATGGGCGCCCCAGGCTCCGGCAAGAGCACCCTGTCATCGCACATCGGCAAACACTTCAAGCTGAAGTTCTCCAGCAGGGACCTGCTTTGAGACAGCATGCTGAGGGACACAGAAATTGGTGTGCTGGCCACAATTTTCATGGATCAGGAGAAGCTCATCCCCGACAACATCCTGACTCGGCTGACCTTTCACGAGCTAAAAAAGCTCTCCCAGTTTAGCTGGCTGTTGTGTGGTTTCCCCAGGATGCTTCCACAAGCTGAAGCCCTGGATAGAGTTTATCAGATACTCCTGGCCAGGAACCTAAATGTGCCCTTTGAGGTCATCAAGCAGCGCCTAACTGCTCGCTGGGTTCATCCAGCTGGTGGCGGCATCTACAACCTCGAATTTAACCCTCACAAAGGGGTTGACATGGACGATCTGACTGGAGAGCCTCTCGTTCAGCTTGAGGACGATGGACCAGAGACTGACGGCTTACCGAGATCAAACAAAACCGGTCCTGGAATATTACCAGAAAACAGGGGTGTTGGAAGCATTCTCCGGAACAGAAATCAACATCTGGCCTTGTATACATGCTTTCCTACCAACGAAAATTCCGCAAATACGCCAGAAAGCATCAGTTATTCCGTGAGGAAGAATGCTTGTAATTAGCTAGGTGAACAGAATCTCTTCCTTCCTTGATTTATAAGTTCCTTGTTCTAAGAGTCCATCGTGTATGAATTCTTTGGAAATTATAGTAGTTTCATTCCTGTGGATTTTATGCTGGATACTAAAGATATGCCAAATGAGTCTGATACTAAGATTTGTTATTTGAAGTTGTCTAATATGTTTTATCCAATTATCTTCTATGGGTATGCAATTCAAGACCATCAGAAATGTCTAAACTTTAAAAAATTCCTTTTTGGGCCTGGCCCTGTGGCCGAGTGGTTAAGTTCGTGCACTCCGCTTCAGTGGCCCAGAGTCTCACCAGTTCAAATCCTGGGCGCCAACATGGCACCGCTCATCAGGCCATGCTGAGGCAGCGTCCCACATGCCACAACTAGAAGGACTCCCAACTAAAAATACACAACTATGTACCTGGGGCACTTTGGGGAGAGAAAGGAAAAATAAAATCTTAAAAAAAAATTCTTTTAGAGTAAACTTAAAAGAGCAATTGGTAATAATCTAACTGTTATTCAGTAAGAATAAGGGATTGGTAAAATTTCCTATTTTTCTGGAAAAGTAAAAAATTGCATTATACTAATTTGGAGGAAGTATCTCATCAGAGGCTTTTGTGTAGCCAGATACCAAAAAGACATTTCTAGCGCATGGGACATGGTTTCCTGAGATGCTGTATCTATAAAATTCCAGATAAAAATAACTGGATTTACAGATCCATTGCAGAATGCAAATTTACTGTTGCCTTTAAACTAAGAAACCTATAAGGTGGCCAAATAAGCTATATGTATTTTGTTGTTAAACATACCTTCAGTTTGCTGAGAATTTTCAATTTGCTATAAAAATGTATCAAATAACATTGAGGAAAACATTACCTTGATATGACGTTTTCTTTTGAAAATAACATGTGCACTGAGGGATATAACTTATGTTAGAAATTGACGTTATGATATAAGTTCTTGGATAAGCACCAAAGTTGAAAGAATTTTCTTTAATGGAAAATGTAATTGATGTCTTATGTTTTCAGATATTACTCAGGTTAAGAAATGTGTGCTTCAAGATCTACTTGCCAGTTCTCTTTTGATTGATATGCCTTGATGAGTGGCAAATTAAACTATTAAAAAAAGAAGAATGAAAAAAAGCAAACTCATGACACAATGTATAAAATACATATACTTTGTTGTTAGGAGGTAGAAATAGATCAGGCATGCCTGGTGGGAAATTTCCTTGACAAAAATAGCAGTCGTAGCAGGCCAGCTCCATGGCAGAGTGGTTAAGGTTCCAGGTGCTCCCCCTTTGGTGGCCTGGGTTCGCGTGTTTGGACCATGAGTGTGGACCTACTCCACTCATTGTCCATGCTGTGGAGGCATCTCACATGCAAAAAGTGGAGGAAGATTGGCAATGGATGTTAGCTCAGGGTGAATCTTCCTCATCAAAAAAACCAAAAAACAAAAAAAAAAACCACCCCCCAAAAATAGCAGTCATAATTAGTAAACAGATGTAGCAATAAAAAAAGCTTTGTATGACAGGTTAAAAAGGACCAGGAAAGTAATTGAGTTTGCTGAAGGTACAGTTCTTTATTCCTAATCAAAGAAGTTGATATCTGCTACTGTTCCCTGACACGCTATCTTATGGGGAAAGAAATCCTGTGTATAATCTGAGAAGCTATTTTTAAATCATTATTTTAGATTCCTTAGTGGGGTTAGGAGGATGCGTGCTTATGTACTGTGGGCTGGTAGGAGGAGGGGAGCAATATGAGAGGTGGGGGAGAAACCCAACTATATCTTAAATGGTATATTTACTGTTATTTTAGTTGGTGCTAAATCAAAGGAAACGAGTCCTTGTACAAGCTATTATTAACTGTCTGAAAATTTGGCCCCTTTTACTCTACGCACTTAAAATACAAACACTAGCATGTGTTTCTTATGTATTTGGGGGGGAAATCTTCTTTTTCTTTGTTTTATTTTCCATCCACTGAAGATTTTTCAAAATGGACCAAGTCTTTTTAAAACGATTACAGAAAACATTTCATTCTTCAAAATACTTTCCATAATGTCCTGTTTGAATATTATTATATGCTTTCCAGAAAACTGAACTACTAAACTTACGAACTATCACTAGTCACTAGGTTATAAGGCTTACGTCAAATTCAGAAAAAATTGTTTCCTTTGCTTATTCAGTTTTTTATTAAAGGGAACAAATTTTAATTCCATGACCTCCAGTTGAGTTGTTGGTGACTGCTATATCCTCACACATCTATCAGAAAAATTTACTTATGCTTATTCATAGTTCCTGCTTTGCTCGTTCTGTTATTTATCTTGCTTTGGTGCTAGTTCATCCATTTTGTTGAGTTTGTCATCCTTTGTAGTGTTGGTCTTCCTTGAATGTGTGGTGAACTTGATTCTGAAATCTTCTCTATGCTTGAGATGCTCCATTAGACTGCATTCTCTGTCTGTGGGTGTCATCTGTTTTGGGCAAGTGCTAGTCTGAATTATCCTTTGAATTATTCTCAGGGACAGTGAAGAAGGATAAGCCACTATGTGAGATTTCTCTGAGGTGTTCAGGTCTGATACCCGAGTCCCCTGGTTTTATGACACACGGCCATGCCTGTCTAATTTGGGCTCCCTGGCCGTGACTCCTACCTGGAGCCTGACATTTTGTCACTGCTGTTTAACTCAAAGGCAAATGGAAGGACATCAGTGGAGGATGAATTGCTGTCCCCTCCTGAAGCAGTGCCCCGAGGACCTACATATCAATTATCCTTGATGACCTCCTGCTTCTGGTGTCTGCCACCTTTGGGGATGGAGCAGTCTTGTATTTAAACTCAGCTAATGATGCTCTTTTTCAAGTGTCAGGTTGTGAAACCAACTTGTAATGAAATCATGATATGTTTGTTTGTTGTTTTCTAGTCTTCAATAGCTTTCGTTTTGTTCTAACTAAAAATCTGAAAAAAGCCAATTAAATGGATTCTGAAGATGAAGTAACCCAAAACACAATGCATTTCTCTAACAAACAGCTGCATTTTATATTATTAACTTATGTAAACCGAAATGGGAACACATTTACATGCAATTGTGGGATGTTCTTATTCTCCTGTTAGGCCTATGACCTAGGTCCAGGCCCATGGTCTTATGAGGTCCTTGCACACTTTTGGTGGTTGACCACCTAGACAACCTTACAGTAGCGCATTCTCCAGCAAGGGATAGGAAAACACTGGGTATGAGAATGAATGTTGAGTTCGAATAGAGTCGAGGGAGAGGGTATTAGAAGAAGATTAGGGATGTGTGTCAGAGGACTTTGAATATCATGACACAGTAGCACCACCCTCCCTTCAGCAAGCTGAGAAAATTTTCATAATGTCAGGAGACTGGAAAACAGTATTCAAAATTAGTGGTGGTGAGGGTGGACTCCAAAGGGGCTAGGATTATCTATAGGTAATCAGATTGTGTATTTAATGAAGAGGACGTCAGGCCACGTGGATACAGAACTTGGCTACTGTCAAACTGTAAAGCTTTTGGAATTTATCAGATATCCCACTGAGCCAGTGTTGCATGGATGGCAAACACCCCTTAAATTATGATTCTATGGGTAAGAGAAGGAGTTATGGAGCAGAGGAAATGTGGAGGAAGTAAGGTTAGATGTTGACTGGAAAGATTCTGGGAGGAGAATGGGAAATTGGTTACTTGGCAGGACATGGGGTTTGAGGGTGGAATAAATCAAAAGAAAATCTTCAGAACTAGAGAAAGAAATGAGAAAATATTGGCAGGAGAATTGATGGAATTGTGATAGGAGAACAAGGAACAGACCCACCCCCAGAAGGAACTGGCTCTAGTTCTGCCTTTTCGATGTTTTTATTTCTCCTTATAAAAAAATGAAAAGTATTTCCTATCATATCCCTTGAGCATGGGACATTGATAAGAACCATTAACTTAGGTAAGTAAAGAGGTCCAGGTAAATTACTTTGAAGCAAATGAAGTCTTAATGGAGTTTTCATCTAGCAAGAATAGGACTCATTTCCTGGAGTTATTACCATTTGGAATGGCCATTTCTTGGAGCCATAACAGGCAGAAATATTGCATGCAATATGTCTCCAAATGTGATCATCTCAGAACTCATTTGAGAACCCCTGAAAATCTGGAGCAAGTTCAACAATCCTAGACTCTTCCTTTTCTTAGTATCCATGACCTTGCTCTCCAAAGTTAACCAATGTAAGCAGTAAAGCTATCAGATGCCATTTCTGTATGTAAATGGAGCTTGGGCTCAGAGCTGGTCTTTACAAGTAAGGCTTCAAGGTCAGATTGAGGCTATAACAACTTCAGTCTCACAGCAAAGTTTTCAACTGAATTGTAGTTTGTTAGTAGCTCTCTTGTCATTTAAAATGTTGTTGCAAAATGCAGTAGGCAGGGACTCTGAGGAGCTGAAATCTTACCAGAAAGCTGTAGTGACTGCCAAGTCCCAAAGAGATGCCAAGGGCTGGCCAATGCTGTTTCTGCATTTGTGGGCACCAGGGGAGGGGAAATGTCAAGTTCTCAAAAAAAATAAAACTAAAACAAACAAATTAAAAACCCTAACAACAAAAAAAACAACAACTCATAAAAACAATCTGAGTCCCTTTGAGGGACACTGTCCTTCTATTTGGATGGCTTTATGCTTCTGGCCTCCTGTGGGATGTGCTATTTGCTATTTTCTTTGCCTTAGGAGAACTTGCCCTAAACCATGATTTGTGGTTTCAAGAAAGTAAAAAAAGTCCTCCTATTGTCACAGGCCCTTCCTTTTCCGATGATGGTCACTAAAAGGAGGACACATTCTTCTATTTTACATTTAACAATTGGCCTTAGAATCACCTCAGAAGACAGTACAGTGACTAATATTCATTCTAGGATAAAAATGAGGGCTATGAAAAAATTGGGGGCTATGAGAGGACAGAGAAAGCAATGGTTACCTCAGCATGGGTGGGATGTGTGAAAGCCAGGAGGGAGGTCAAGAAAATGGGACAGAAAGGGAGACTGGAGGATAACCTTCTGCCACATATGTGCCCAGGGCGAGGCTGGGTGGTAACCAAATATTTTTGTTAGTCCAGCAAACCTTCCTCCTGGCCCCCTACAGAGTGATCTCTAAAAGTTTTCTCTGACACAACAGGCACTTGCCACACGTCATCCTTGGAAACTTGCCGAGCTTTTGTTGCACTGGTATTTTGCAATACTTCGGAACAACCACTTCTCCTCCTTGTACTGCAGCTGCTGCTTCCAGGAAAGGGTGTCCAGTCTGCTTTCTGATGCATCACAGCTGCAATTGCCTGAGGCTTGCTCATCGCCGCATGGCCTTTCAACATCAGAAGGCTTCTTCGTCACGTCTCACGTGCATTTGCTCATAGTCATGTGACTATCCCTTCAATGATCTAAAACTGAACAGCCAGCTGAGCCTCACAGGCCACAGGCAGACTTAGAATTTAGCCATTCGTCCTACAGTCAGCACGAGCTATGGGGTAAACACTCATGCGAACGTCATGAGAACATGTTCCCACAAGCATGTTTTGGGGGTGGCTGCTTCATCTCCAAATACATATTCTAAACCTGTAAAAGTCCAAAACATGCCTCAGTCTTGAGCTGCATTAGTGAGCTTGTGCATTCTTAGGTAATCACATGCTCTGTACAGTTTAAGAGAGCCCAGCCCCAAGTATGTGCCTGCTTGGTGTTCAGACATCTGGTGAAATCCACTTGCTCTCACCTCCCTAAAGACACAGCATGCAGCTGCACATGTGGATGCCCAGGGCCGAGCTGGACCAGCAGCTCAGTGGGCTTGCGTGCTCAATCCAACCCTTGCAACAGCAGAATGGAGCCTCGCTGAGGCTTTGGATGAGGGGTCACACTCTCCCTGGGAGTCAGCTCGATGGGTTGCTGCTGTGTTTGCACTGCCTGGCCCACACTCACCACCTATTTTAGACAGCACATGACTCTGACTCACAAAAAAGAGCAGAGTACTGCATGATGGCTTTAAAACATGCTGCACACACCCACTGCCTTGGGCAGGAGCCCGAAACCCTTAGGTCTCTGAGTGCCGACGGTGAGGACCCTTTCCTCTGCGAGTGGCATCTATAAACAGACCCAAGGAGTGAGGTCACCAAAATTCAGCAAAACACAAGCAAACATTTAAAAATGTCTCCCAAACATACAAATTAACAACTTGAACAAGAATGTGGGGGCAAAAAAAAGTGGAGTCATTTATAGCTTGACGTCTTCTATGATATAGTTAGCTATGCCCAGATGCTGTGGGTGGGAAGACGCCTGCAAGAGTCCACATCAACAGGGTTCTGAGGCCGCCAGGTAGTGCATGGAGAGCCTTTTTAAAGGGGCCAATGGCTCCAGGTGATGTCATGGAAATGACATGCCACTCAGTCAAGTTGGCTTCCCCACGGCATCTTTCCCTTGCTGGGTTAATTCTCAGTAGTTTTAGTGAGAGATCCTTTGGCAGCCAGGTCTGAAACCCACTCAAATTTGCTCAAATAATGTGCACTGTGTGGGGGCAGCAGGGAGAAGGGAGAGTGCTCACTCTAGGTGTGAAAAAGTCCTGGGAATTCAGGAATTGCTAACGAACCCAACCTCAGTCAGAGCAGGACCTGGGGCCCCTTAGAAGCCCTCCACAGCCAGAGTGGAGCTCCTTCAGTGAGTGCAGGGTTCTCAGGCTCCAATGCCTGTGGGGGTTCACCGAGATGAAACAGTGGGTCTAAAACAGAAAATCACTTGTGCCACTCAGCCTCAGGGCCTGGGGAGCAAAAGGGAGTGGTAGGGACTCTGGGCCATGTATAGAAAACAGAATTCTTCATTCATCTTGTCTCCTGTAAGTTTGTTGAAAGTTGTTCAAGTATTCTGAGCCGAACCCCGCAGGCAGCAGGTGACTCTGCAGCATGCCCATTGGTGCTCCTGGATGGACACTCGTGGGAACATGTGTGCACATGAGCTCCAGTGATTTTTGAATGCATGTCCTAAAAGTCTGAAAAGTCCCAAATGCATCTCAAGTCTTGCATCTATGTTATCAGCATGTTCATTCTTAAACAGCCACACTTTCCATGCAGCTTGCTTTGGAAGACCACTCATTTTAAAATGTGAAATAGTCTGGTTTTTAAGTGTTGGCAATCATTTCAAATTTAAAACCCTGCAGGCCAAGCGAAACATGTTGTGTATCAGATATGTCCTGTGGGCAGCTGGTTTGCAGCACCTGGTGCCTGGTGCCTCAGTTTATGCTCCACATATCTGTTTCCTTATGTTCCTCAACCATATTGGCAAATTCATCAATGTCTCTGAGTTCAGAATCCTTAAAGAGTAATTTAATTGGTTTCTGACTTGGTTAGAGGCCAAGGGTAGGATGGCCCTTTCTAGAAGTTGTAGGCGAGGAAGTAGGTTTGGCAGGTTGAGTGACTGTCGTTGACATTTCCAGATTTCATTTCATCTTTGGATCATGTTCTTGAACTAAGAAGAGAGCAGAGCACTTGTCTTACCTGAACTTCCTGAACCTTCCTAAGTAAAAGGAATTGGCAATGATGAGATGCCCTGTGAAAATTTCCCAGCATGCTTCAGGGTGGCAATCTAACTCTGACAGGGACTGTGGTTGGCGCCTTCTCCACCAATTACTTCTCAGTCAGTTTTTGAGAACAGAGATGAATATGGACCATCACCCAAGCTTTTCCTGTGGCCAGGATTGACTCTTATCTCTTTTTTCTTCACATTTCCAAACTACACCACTCCACCTTACTAACGTTTGTTTGGAACTAGGTCTATACCTAATGGCCTTTCCTGTAGGAAGAGTTCCAGAGTATTCTCTCCCAGTAAGAAAAAGAATTGGCCATTGTCAGTTTCTGACGTGAGCTACTTGTCTTCACACAGTTCTCATTTTTCAGAAATGGTGAGAAAAGCTGGTGATGCTGCATCTCCCTCTGCTTGCTTGGTCTGATCACATAATTTGCATTCTGACCCAGCATTTTTGACAACATTTTCCAAGTCTCTGTAGACTCCACTCAATCTGTGTACTATGAAAGACAAAATTTCTCAGTCTTATGAAGATTTTTTTTCAAACATCCCATTTCTGGAAGGTGTCACCAATGACTTTTGCTGCTCTTTCTACCCACCATGGCAGAGCACAAAAGAGCCCCCCAATATGGGGCCAGAACGCCTGAGTGTGGATCCAGCTCTCCATTTTCTGGCTGCTCTGAAAGTCTGCAAAAACAGAGGCAATAATGCAACAAAAAATAAATTAGACTGGCTCCCTTAGGTTTGTGGGAGGAATTACAAAGCTCCTAGGAAAACTTTTGAATTATTCTACCTTTCTGAGGGGAATCCTAGACCAGGAATCCATCCAGGCCTGGAGAATACCCCTAAGAGGATGTGTATGTTTTCTAATCCCAATCTGTTTTCAACTCCAATACCTGGGATAACCACAAGAAATCCAAAGATTCTGGAGTAAGCCCCAAAGCCTCCGTTGTGGTCTGGGAGCCTCTAATCTCTAACATTTCAAAGAAGGATCATATACTGGGAGTATTTGGTAGTCTTCCTTCTCCCTTTAATTTACTGCTGGAAAAAACTTGAAGCTCAGAAGTCTGCACTGGTGTAGTAGACACTTAATTGTCCGTTGACTATCTCCTCCTGCCTTAGATAACAACATACTAATTTTCCTTTGAACTTCCCTTTGCACCCCCCACCCCGGACCCCAGGCCGTATCTGGTGTGACTCTGGCTCCAGGCCTGGATACCAAGCCTGGGCCCTGGAAGATCACAGGGGCAGTGACTGGTTCAGAGACGGGCATGTGTCCCAAATAAGGCCAAAAAAAATGAGCCCTGACGTTGTTGGAACTATAGAGAAAGAAGTGTCTGACCCTGGGATTGCTAAACTGGTAGATGGAGCCCTTGGCAACCATCTTTATTTCCTTGTAGGGAATACTTGCCTGTGAATGAAACTAACACAGAGGAAAGCAGGGACGAAGGAGAGAAGCAATGACTGTGTCCTTCATACACTGTTTAAAGCCCTGCATCTAACTGTGCCTGAAATAACCCACTGGACTTCCCAGTTACATAGATCAACAAATCATGTTGCAAAGTCAGTTTAAGTTGGGTATGTATTTCATAACAAAAATGGTTGGGACTAACATACCTGGTCTAGTGACAAATTCCTAGATCCCATATTTCCCACATATTCCTCCCTTCATCTCTCAGACTTTATCAGCTCATATTAATCTATGTGAGAATCCATCCCTGAAGCAACTCTGGAACTTGCCACTCCTTAGACCTGAGTTGTCTTGGTCATCCTACAGTAATTCTGTCTGTACCATGGGGTTGCCAAGGTCCAGACTTTATCATTAAAGTATGCAGTCAGCAACTAAGGTTACTTCCCATAGAAATAACTGTTCTAGAATTGAAGCACCAATTGAGCTACTCTTGTGAGCTTTACAGGGTCTTGAGATCCTTTGAAAACAAATGTCACCTCTTCTGCCATCTGCCTCCTGGCGCATGGCTGTCTTGCTGCTATCTTCTTCCTGTGTTGCCATCCCACTCTTGTAAGCAGAGCTCTCATGCTGCAGGAAGGAGTCAAAATAAACTTTGCCTTCATTTTCAGGATGAGTAAACAAACTCCCAGACATAAGCCAACTCCTGTCAGAGCACATGTGTCTTCATTCATCTGCAGGAAACAAACAACCTGGCGAAAACCACTTGGAGGTCACTGAGCGTTCCCAGGACTCTGTGTTAAGGGAGAATATCAGTATCTGCCCCAGCGCTGGTGGACAGAATCCCTAGCTAGCTCAGCCATTCCTGGGCAGATTCTTCCCTGTGTTCAGTGTTCAGGTCTCCCCTGATCCTCTCATGGGCCCTGAGGAGACTAGGTCCTTGGAGAGTTGGTAATACTACACATTTATGGAAGGGGGAGAGTGAGAGAGGGAGAGAAGGTGGGGGCGAGGAGGAAGGAGTGGGAGTGAAAGAGAGCGGGAGGAAGGAGAGGAGGACAGGGACAGGGAGTTGGGAGGGGGACAACAATGCCTTTATGTAACCATTTAAATTAGTACAGACTAGAAATCGGACTGTACCTTAGATACTAAGATAGTGATATTGAAGAAAATTTAATAAAGGCAAACTCTTTGTGCTACTAATTTATAAAATTAGGCTTTGAGTGAATGTATGCTACTGTGAGTACCTTTTTTTATTACTGTAAAGACAGATAATAGAGAGAAAGTCTAATCTGTACAAACATATATACAGTGACAAATAAGAGCCTCTCTCCTCATCAACTCCATGGCCCTCTCTCCCTTCAGTTAGCAGGTTTTCATTTCCTTCTGGAAAAAAAAAGAGTATACATAGATGTATATTTATATATTTTTTTACACAAAAGAGATCAAACTACACATGCTTTTTGGTAACTTACTCATTTTCACTTAATAATAAGACCTGAGTCTCTTTGGTAGCAAAACAAACAGATCTATCTCATTCTTTGAATGGCGGCCTGAGAGCCCACTGCAGGCTCGATCACTTAACCAACCCCCATGCATGGACGCTTAGGTCACTTACAGTGTTTGCTCTTGAAAACAATTTTATTTCCCGAAGTATATCTCCATGGTGAAGCCCTGACTGGAAATGGTGAGTGAATGCCTCTATACACTTTTATTTCTGATAGATAATACCAAAAAGTGCTTTATTTATTAACAATAAACAGTTACCGCCATCAATTAGCATTAAGACTCTTTGCATATAATTAAAAACTGAAAGCAATTTTTGCTTAACTACAGGAAGCTTTTTTCTCACTTTGTAAAACAAGTCCAGAGACAGACAGTTCAGAGAGTCCTCAGCAGCCTAGGCTCCTTCTTTCTTTCTGCTCTGCCACACAAGGTGTGTGGCTTCCATCCCAAGGCCATCTCATGGTCCAGCAAGGTTACTGAAGCTCCACACCTCACATCTGCCTTCCAGGTGGCTGGAAAAAGAGAGGGGAGAAGAGACAAGGGACACACCTCCTAGATGAATCAGCTCCCTTTAAAGAGCCTTCCAGAAAGTCCCACATAACTTTTCTGCTCATATCTCATTGGCCAGAACTAAATCACATATCCACACCTCATGATAGGGAGGCTGGGAAATGTTTGGGCAGCAATGAAGCTGCCAAACAATTAGGGTTCAGCTTCTAAGGAAGGAAAAGAGAAGGGGGCAACTACCTCTCCCACACATCATTACTCATCTTGGTAAATTCCAGAATGCTTCTTTTTTTCAATTTTTAGCAGAAAGAGCTGGATCTATACATTTAATATAAACAAAAAAGCTCCTCTACAACTCCTACCTTCTTGTGACTCTATTTCATCTCTCTATTAATGTGGGCATTTGGATGTCTTCATCCTAGAGCAAAAGGCACGTTCATCTATATGAGCAGAGCAGACATGCAGCTCTGAAGTTTCTGGGACATGGCACTAGCAGCTGTCATTGCAAGGAAAGTGTTGGCTTCGTGTATAATGAGCCCCCATAAACCCATCATCCAGCTTTAACAAATACCAACCCAGAGCCAATCTTGTTTCAGCTAACTCCTTCCCACGCCCCCATATTTTTTGGAGAAAACTCCAGTCATATGATTTCATCTAGAAATATCTCAGCATATATCTCTAGAAGATAAGGACTCAAAAAACCACAATGCCATTATCACATGTAAAAATAACAATTCCTTAATACAAAAAGTCAGCGTTCAACTTTCTAAGTCACATAAACTTTTTAACAATTTGCTTGAATAAAAAATCCAAATAAGAGCCCTGCATTGCAATTGGTAGATACTTTTAAGTCTCTTTTAACTTGTAGGTTTCCAGTACAGTAACCAGAGCTCTCCATCTCTTGCTTTCTTTTAATTAAAAGAAATTTATTATGGGAGATTTAACACACATATTAAAGCCAATAGGCATTTCAATTTGCAACCATTGGTCTAATTAGTACTCAAATCTGCCCCCTTTTGTGCATCTCCACCCCTTTTCTGCTTCATCGTGCCCCCCCTCCAAACCACCACTCAGTCACCCTGGTCTGGGCCACCATCATCTCTTTAATACTCTGATGGCCTCCCGATGGGCATCCCAGGCACCCATCCATCCTCCACTTGGCACAAGTTCACTCTTGCACCCCTCTGCTTAAACAGAAAGGGTAAAATAATAAACCATTGACAAAGAACACATGATATTTGTTTTCTTGTGTTGTTCAAAAACTTGTCTTTGAAAGCAGCTTCCAAGTGTGTCTTCCAAAAATGTTGAGTGCTTACCTGAATATATATTAGATATCAAGCAGTTCATTGAAGTATTGTGGTGACAGAATCTCCTGCCCATAGCATAGACAGGGTCATCTGGCCTTGGTGCATGCAGACTCTTTGCTAACTTTGGGGCTTTGAGAGTGTCCTGGGTCTCACCAAAGCTCAGCGTCCTGGTTCATTCTCTGTCCTTTCCCACTGTAGCATAGCCTTTTCCTGATTTGGTTCCTGCCTTCTGGATTTGTCCCTGCTCACATGCCTCAGTGTCCCTGCATTTAACCTGCCTTGGTTGCTAGTTTTTACCTTCTGTTCTTAGATCCCAGCTTGGCTCCCCCTTCCCAGCTTTGGACCTACCCCCTTTCAAAACTGTCATTTCCAACAGACTCCACACACCCATTCCGCATGCACACACACAACCAAAGACATATGAGTTCAGATAATTTTTCCTTAATTAGCCACATCAAATTATCACCGTACCTCCCACTTCCTTCTGTCCTGAAGGAATGGACTGCCTAGTGAGACAGTGAACAGAAAAGGGCATGCAGGATAACAATGCCCCTCCCTGAAACCTGAATGTAATCACAAATGTCTAGCCTGGCTTGGGGATCTGGTGTTTGTGCTAACAGCAATTCCCAGGATGTCGAATGATCAGAATTTACTGTATAATTAGAATTTATGCATGATGTGTATCCAAACAAACCAAACTTAGATTGGTGGCAAAGGCAAAATCTTAGTCTTATTTCATCAGGCTTACTGGATAAATTATACTTTTAAAATCCTGGAGTTGAATCTGTGCAGTAGCCAAAGGAAGGCATGACAACAGGAGGAGCAGAGTTACTTTCAAGTTTGTTCACTCTCCCTGGTTTCTTTCCCTACTCTGATCTCAAATGTTCTTGGCTTATCTGTACAAAATGGTTTCCTAAAACAATTTTTTCTCTAGGAGACTCTGTCTTTGCTCCCTTCAATGGAATAAACAAATATCTTCCAGTAGCTACCCCTCAGCTGAACTTTCTGCCTTCCAGAAATAGAGCTTGGCTTTAGCCAGCTAATCCTGTGTCCTGTGAACTGTCGCAGCAGGGAGGGGCGGGCTGCTGTCTCCCGGTCTTATATAAGATCCCCCATGGGAGGAGCAGTGCTCAGCAGAAGCAAGCATGCCCCAGGCAGGGCCTCACAGCTGTCCCAGGGCTCTCCAGTCCCTGCCATGTGAGCTATTGGCCGCTCAGAGTGGGTCATTTAATCTCTTGTTATTTTTACTACAGTTCTGGCTGCTATTTTACTAGGGAATCTGAAGGAACGTATCCTTCCACCTGCTCAGTCCAGATCAGGAAGGCAAGCAGCCTTTGAAGGAACAAAGGTCTTAAATGGGCCGGAGAACTAGGACTGAAAGCCAGTCCTCCCTCAAACCATTGGGAACAGCACACTTAAAGAGTTGACTGTGCTACGGGGCCCCACGGACGGCAGTTATTTAGGCAAAGACTCTTTGAACTGGAGGGGGCCTTAGTAAGAAGAGATTGTCTAGTGCTCTAGTCAAAAGATGTTGGGATAAATGTCTGAGACATTTCCACCTGCCCATGATACTTACACGGAGAAAGGAAAGAAGGAGCTGGAAGAACAGCTGAAATACTCACACTTCATTTCAGACAAAAGGGTTAATACGAGGCTCTCAAAGTAATAGAAAAACTGAGATGTGGGGGTAATCTTTAGTTCTCTTTCTCCATTCTAGTCCTAACTCTCATTTCCTTGGAAAATCAAGGGAGGTGATGCTATAGATAACATTATAAGTGCTGTATCTGGTTAATGCAGATGTAGCTGAGAAGTTAGGTGATATGACAAAATATTTTCCTCACATGAATCCATTCAGCTCTGTGCTTCGATTCATGTATCCACTTTATCTTTGGTAGGTTATTTTAAGATGTCAAAAAGGAAAAGGTCATTCACACAGACATGGAGTCTCACTGTCACAATCCTAGCCACCACACCTTGCTAAAGGAAATTCCGATCACAGATCCTTTCCCCTGCAGGCACAGATGGCAGCTCCGAGAGCAAGATGCTCTACTGGAACTGACAACAAGGTCCTGTCACTCATTAAATTGTCTGAGCCTGTTTGGTTATTGAGCATCTTTCAGTGGACGTCTTCACCTGCACGTGTTAGAATGGCTCCTTCAATTCTTATATAATACTTAAATGTGTAGAGCTAAGACCTCCTTTTAGACACCACATTTCACAAACAAGCCTTCAATGATTCATTGAAAAAAAAATGACAAACAGGGCTAGAATCAGTGCAGGTACATGTTTGACAACTGGCTCTACAGGGAAATAAAGCTTGATTTGTAGTGTTTTACCATTTTCCACGTGTTAATACTCCAACCTTGGCCAAGTTGAAGCTACTAACCTAGCTTCATTGAATGTGGAGTTGGGAAGAGATGCACACAATTGGCTCTTGAAGGCAAGTGCAAGCCAGTGCAAGCCAGCAAGCATCAGCACACCACTAGCTGGAATGGTCAACAACCAATCATTTTTGTCCCCACTAGGGCATCTTACTTTTCCTAGACCAGTGCAGAATGACTGTTTTTATTTATATTTTATTATTTTGCTTATGTTATCCTCACCAAATAAGGGAGCAAATCAAGCCCTTTTTGGAGCACTGTTGCATCTTTGTGTCCTGGTCTCTTCATTGCTCACAACTGACTTGATTTTTACTCTGGGGTTGTACTCAAGTCCAGACAACTTTGGGCTGAACAGCACTGCACAATGCTTGAGGTGACAATTTAGAATCCAAAAAAACCTGGGTTCAAAGTCAATTCCATCATGAAGACAAGATAGGAGATTTAGGGTTCCATGACCTCTCCTAACCTTTCTAAATCGGAGGAAAATAATAATAATATAACAAACTCATTGGGCAGCTGTGAAGGTCAAATAAGCAAATGTATGTAAAAGAATTAGCTCAGCATCTGGCACATGGTGCTCCATAAATAGTAACTATGATTATCACTAATGCTATTACTTGGCCTGCTTTCTATCTCAGCATTGTCGCTGCCTCACTAGTCCATGGAGGGGAGCCCCCCTTGTGAAATGATCAAGGTGGATGGTTATTGTGTAGCATGCCAGGAACCACAGAACAGGGCTCCCATGTGTCTCACAAGGCAAGAAAGTCCTAGGCTGGGACATCAGCGTATCAGCCCCTATAGCCCAAGCCCAGGTATTTTCTGTTTAGACAAATCATGCAACAGATATTTCCCGCAGGAAGGCCATGCCATCAATAAACAGAGGGCCTTTTGAAGTGGAACAGTAGGCTCAGAGCTTCCAAATACCCCAGCGTGAAGCCAACTGCTGGGTAGCAGCCTTCCCCTGTGTTCACGGGGGCCCCCAGTCCTGCTTTTTATCTAACCTGTCTCTCCTCCTTCCCCAGCCCAGCCTCCTCCCCCTTCATCCCTGTGCTGAAATTCCCCAACCCTGCTTCCTCCCCAGGCACAAGGGCAGAAGCACCTTTCAAAGCTAATCGCAATCTTTCTACTCGTGTGTCTTTGTATTGTTTTCAAACCCTTTTACTTCCTTACGTATTTTGACCTTATGAAAACCTGCTGAGCCATGCAGGGCTGATCTTATTACCCTCACTTCACACATATAAAGATATAGTGTCCCAGAGAGGCGAGTGACTTGGCCAAAGGTGAGACAGTGTTGGTGGCAGAGTTGGGCCCCCCTTGGTTTTAGGTCTCCCCTGGTACACATTTTCATTACACTACGATGCTGACCAAAAGCCGGTTTTCCCCATCAAGCCCCACGCTGGACAGCAGCCCGTTCCAATGCCTGCATTGTCAGGATGATGAATTCTATTGGCTCTCCCTGCCTGGGTCTGAACATGCTGTTCCCATACCGCGTTTGGCCAAAATATCTTTCTGAGCTCGACCAGTTCTGTGGTGATGAGAGAACAGCAGAGGCCCCTGTGCTTACCCTAAATGGACTCTTCGCCTTGTGAGTTATGTAAAGGCTCGGGAATTCTCAGAGGAAAATCTTTAAAGCACAAGAGCTGGGAAGGACCTGAGGGATGACCCAGACCAGCTTCTCATTGCACTAATGAAGAAGTCAAGGCAGAGAGCTTGAGAGATGTGGACCAAGACCCCACACTGGTTGGCCAGTGGCCAAAGGAGGCCTGGACCCCAGGTCTCCTGACTCCCTGTGCACTGCTCTTTCACCTCAGACCAAGGCTGTTTCTTGGACTCCTAATCCTCTTCTGAAGTCTTGAGATTTTCAGTTGCTTTTTAAAAGGGCAAAAAACCAGAAAAAAACAAACCAAAAAAAGAAAGCAAGGTCATAAACCCAAATATGGAAAACAAATATAAGCTGTTTTTTTCTATTTCAAGATCCCGCTGTTTCTTTATTCATTACGCTCAATGCAAAGAAAATTAAAAATGTCAACTAAGGTAAACAATATTTTATATATAAAGCACTACACCTTTAAACATTCTGTGGTATTTTTATTTAAACGTATCTGAGCTCTAATTCCTAAACAATGAGATTTCCTTTTTCAAATGAGACCAAATGTCTGAATGAGTAGCATAAACACCATGCTCAGAATGTTTTGGAATTCTCCTTAGAATCGATGGCACAGTCTTTCTTTTGCATGTCTTCAGTGAAACGATCGTCTGTCTTGGTGAAATGGGATGCTTAGTGCCTTCTCTAGCAAAGGCCACAAAAAAGACTCCATTGTTCTTCTTCATCTCTCTGCTGTGGTGATTCGGAGAATGTTGACCATTTATGCAAACCTGAGTATTCTTCCAGCTGTGAGAATGTCAATCTGTCTTGGAAAAATCTGTTGTACCTCATATGGAGAGAGACTCAGAGCTGTGCTTGCTCTCATTAAGGGAGCAAATCAGTCTCCCTTTAAGATCCGATAAATAGTTCCAGTGAGGTTTGAAGGGAAGTCCCTTTCCTTCCTCCTCCTAATCTGGACTGCTTGCTGATGCCAAAATTTTCTCTTAAAAATGGTTGCATATAGAAGGGGAAGGCGGAGACTCAGTAAGGAGGGAGATTACCAAAGTCATGACGCCTTTCATTCTGCAATGAAAGATTTTTTAAAAATTAAAGGTAAACACACGGTTGAGTAACCTAGTTCAGGGAGAGAGTCAGCCTTCAAACAAATTGTGTAAATGACCCATTTTCAAAGCCTCCCTTGTTTGGATGGTGTGGAAGGCTAGAGAAATCAGGAAGTGTGAAATACATCAAGAGAAGGAAGGATGTCCATGGAGGGTGCAGGAAGAGCCCTTCAGGGCTCTTTTTCTACCAGCTTAACCAGGACAAAGTGTAATAACGCCAGCAGAGCAGGATTTATCACATAACTCATGAAACTTCAGCTCAGCTTTCCTCAACTGCACAGGCTCCTTCTGATGCTCTCCAGCTGATTTTATGTTTATGAGTTTGTTTTCTTTTTCTTAAAAAAGGCTCCCTGGATTAAATAAATTTCAGTCCTACAAAATCTGGATGAGCCCCTGAGTGTGCCAAGTAGAGATTCTGAGTTACAGAGTCACATGTATAGGCCAGTCTGATGTGGATCCTGAAAGAAGGCTTAGGGCAGCTACTTTTACTTGGGTGCAAGAAGGACCAGATCTCTATTTTCTATGAATCAACTGGATCTTCATTTGGAAGTCCCACTCTGCTGGGCTGTTAGACACACAGATGCATACACACATAGACACACACTAGCCTAAGGAAGGCTGCCCTATCCATGCTTGAGGCACAGGAATTGCTTCCAGGACCGAGAACCCCAGAGCATGTGTCCCCATCTCCTCAGGCACATCATTCAACATCACTTCCTTGGGCTCCCGAACCATAGGAGGGTCACATTCTCTTCTCTAGAGACCCACATATGTCTGTCCTCTTCCTCTCCGCTATGCGGCTTCCTCTAAGACACTCACCTCTGCTCTTTCTCATTCTTTTACAATGGTTTCTTAGCCTGCTCTACCCATAGTATGATGATTAACAAACCAAATGTTAGCTTTGTCTTCCCGTGGTGTAGAAGGCCCTGGTCAGCAAACTCCCCCAAGAAGAGAGGGGACTTTACATCAGGTCCTTGTAGTGCAGACAAAAAAGGGAGAGGGGAAAGAAAACAGTGTATTTCCATATTCAAAAAGAATGTTTCTGTAAGCCCACATGTCATCACCTGTAGCTGATCCTGCTTCCTCATGTCTCCAGTCACTGGGAGAAAAGACTGTTATAACCCAGAAGAGAAAGACCTTTCTGAATTTAGATGGGGCATAGAAGATACTGCCAAGGAAGACTATAGGTTGCCTGTAAAGGAGAACTCAGTTCTAGGCTTGATCCCAGGGCCAGCAAAAAACTCCCAGGGAGTACCAGCACTTTACATGGTTGGCCCAGCTATAAACCAGGTTTGTTTTCCAGCTTCATACTTAGTGAGTCCATATTTACAAAAGTGCTGCCACTATCATCTCAAGGGAATGTTATTACTGTGTTCCTGTGGCCTTATTTTGATTGTTTGCTTATTGTTTTTCTACTCCAGATTAATTAGAAGGTCTCTTATCAGGTGGTTTGCAGCCTGGTGTAGAAGAGTATACGGCTGTACAAAAATAGCCACACAGCCCCTCCTGATGTCCAGAACTGACCAAGGAAACCCTGACCTGTTCTTGTTCCCTTGGTCAGCGGAACTGCCCCTGTCCCAAAGTTGGGAGAGGTGGCCCCATGAGTATTTACGCAGCTGGGTGTGCAGGGTTGGTTCGCCAGACTGTTCATAGTCCACTATAAAGAAAGGTGTGCTCTCTGTGTGCACCGGGGCAGGACTCCGCTGTTTCTGTTTGCTCATTTGTTTTTGGTGCACAACTTCATGACTCACATGAATCCATTTCATGTTAATAGAACAAGCAAGTGTGTAATGAGGTCTTGTGCTCAAAGACGTGATTAGAATCAGTTTCAGGGATGAATCAGATCTTTGGGGAAGACTGAGCCTCTCTTGGGTTCTTCCTAAGGGCTCTGTCAACTCCGTGATACAGAGCTAGCTGAGTGTCTGCACTCCTGAGGATTTATAGCTTCCGGATCAGGTTTGTGGGCCAGAAACGCACCAGAACAACACTCTTTCTACTGATGTTTTAAATTCCCCTAATATTACCCAGCTTAGCGCTAAGCACACACGAGGAATTGAATAAATAGTCCTCAGCTGATTCCAGCTCTCTATATCGAGCTTGTAGCTAGCATACCTGAGAAGAGAAATCCCTCCTGAACTGACTTGCCAATTCTGGACATCGTTTCAAGCCTGCTTGAGCTTTCTATCTGTATCACTGTTTCGTATCTCAGGAACCCACTGGTGCCTGACTATATTTAATCGTCTGACATTTTCAAGCCTTTAGCAACAGCACCACCAAGTTTACTCAGGATGTTTACCATCAGTTACTCATCATAACACTCCTGTAGGGCAGGTGGCTGTTAGCACTGGCATTTTATGGGCCGAGAAAACATACTTCTGATGATACACAGAGAATCTGAGGCAGAACCATGCTCGGAATTCTGGATACTCGGGGCTGTACATGACCCAAGACAAAGACCCAAAACACTACTGAGTTAGGTGGATTTTCATCATTTTATGATTGACCAATTATTCAAAGCACTACCTTCTCTAGAAAGCCTTTGTCAACCACTGCACTCCACAATGACTCTCTTTCCCAGAGCACCCCTCTCCAACCACCTCCCAAACTCCTAACACACATTTTATTTGTTCGTCTTTAATCACATCCTCTTTATAGGATCAATCTTTTTCAATAGATTACATTACCTTCCCTCTGGAATATTACCTCCATCAGGATACCCTTGTTTATATTCCTCTACCACTTCTCACTCTGTGCTTATTCTCACATAGGGCTGAGAAGACACGACCCTGTGGCCACCACTAGCCTGAATGCTGCTAATTGAGGACAATAAATTGATATAAAAGTGAACCAGGACGTGCTTCTCAGCTTGACCCCAAAAGGACACATAGAGAACCCCTCCCAGGGACTGCCTCCTTGGTGATCTCCTCTGACTCAAGTAGGTAACAGCCACTATCTCCCTACAGCCCTTACAGAAGTCTTTCTGGGCAGATACCATCTGTGAACTGCCCTCTTGGCCTCGAAAGTTCATGCAGAAACAGACTTCTGAGCTAACCTTGAAACGTGCATCTACAGATTGTCAGATTGCCCAGGGGAACTGGACAGCCAAGACAGGGCTGAGTAACAGCCTGCCTCCAGTGTTCAAACCAACAAGCTCAAGAGTAAATCCACCTGTCTACACAGCAAGCTTCCCATTTAACCTGATCATACAGAGAAAACCAAAAGCACGTTAACTTAAAAAAAAAAAGGAAAAATATTCAATATAAAACATTTGGGAAATGAAGAAAAGTACAAAAAGTTATAGAATTATCCATTATCTCACCACCCAGAGATAAACATCATTAACATGTTGGTGTATTTCTTTCTGGTCTTCTTTTTTCCTGTGTAAAAATATTTTTCTCAGGTGAATGAAATTATAGTTTTATTACTTGATTTTTTCACTTTACAGTTGCATTTCATTTAGCATTTTTCACGTTATTAAAAGTTCCAAAAGCATGATGTTAATGGCATCATAATATTTCCAATCACAGAGGTACTCTGTTCACATGTCATGTTAATGTTGCTGAAGGGTGTGACTGGGAAAGCTTCCCAAATCATTCCAGTTAAGTCTTTTTTTAGGAAATAGTCAAATAGACCCTCTTCCTGTTGGACAAAGTAAATACAATTTCTCATGACAAGCCTATGCTTTTCACCTATATAAAAATGGCTAGTGTGGCTAACTCTGTTGAGGCCCCACCCCTTATTCTCCTTGACCTACTCACCTGAAGCAAGGGTAAACCTTTCCTTGCTGACAACTTCTAAAGTACCTAGCCATCTCCTTCCCTGCCTGAAGGTTTTCTTCAGGATTCAAAGCCCTTAGCAGCAATCCTTCACCAATGAAGGGTGAGTTGGTGGATAAATACCCTAACTTGTTTGACCCTCCCTAGGAAAGTCCTGAGCCTCATTCTACTCAGTTCCTGGCAGGCTCCCAGGAGGACTGAGCCATAGTTACCCGCAGTGGTAATCCACTTATTACTGGCTTTCCTCTCTTCCCTTTCTAACTCTTCCCACTCCTTCAGGGATGTTTTTTGGGATCCACTTTGGAACAACTAGCTAAACTCAGCCTTGCCTCCAGATCTGCTTGGAGAACCCAAACAAAAACCCACCTAAAAACTTACCTAAGAAAGAACGTAGAGGGGGGAAATTCAACATTTCACAATTGGCCAATAAATTACTACTATTAATCATGCACTGTCCATGGAAAATTCAGGTTTGCATCACTAATGTAAAGACTGTCTGAAACCTCCTTCCTTTCTGAAATATCTTGACTCCCTTCCAGCCCCTTTGAAATTTCTCTCTATGATTTTGAGTGTAAATAGAATTCCAGTCCCATTTCTTCAGTGGTCATTCTCTAGAACACACATATTATTTGTCTTTAGGGCTGTTTCTAAACAGCCCTGTCACCTTTAGTGGTTGTTCTGTGAAGAATCTGGAGACATAGTAATTTGAAATGTCAGTGGATTTAAACAGACTGAAGTGTCTGCTAAATCCAACCAATAGGTTACTAGGCTTTGTTTATACAGCTGTGGCTTGATATAACCCTGCAGCAGCAGTGGAGGACCACATAAATAACTTACGGAGGAGTGCCTGAGGCCAATTCATGAAGCAAGAGATGTTTTAAATAAATTTGAAAGCCAGAGTCTTTGAAACCACAAACTGTTTACAAAAGAATCGAGATTCCTCTTTCTGCATAAAATAATGCAACCTTTGGCTTGCTTCTCGAACATTCTCTACTAAGAAGTGTTTTGTAGGCCAATGATTAAGGAGTCTATGGCCCTTCCCTGCTCCCCCTCTCTTTGGACCCTCATTTTCCACACTAGTATACCTTTTTCTTCTTCAGTTCTTGCTTTCATGCTACTTGGCATTTAGAGGCAGATTAAAATCTTTAGAGGCAATATTATGGTACATCTCCCATTTCCTACTGACACATAATTAAAAATTAACACAATTCTAAATCACAAAATGAGTAGAAGATAACAAAGTTCTAATATTTCTTATGATGAATATTTTGATGCTTTTTTTAAAATATCAAATATATTTCAAAAATACTTCTTGTCTTTTTTGGTATCCTAAGCACAGCCTGAGTTTGCCTATTCAGTAACCCCATCAGGGACAAATCTGTGATTATGGATCAGTTTGCTGTATAGAATTATGAACTGAGAAGCTAGCTGAACTTCCAAGTCACATATTCAACTATACCTCATTTATATGCAAATAGCCAAAGAATTAAAGGCTGCCCCAAAGTTGACTCTCTGGTTAGTATTCAGACAGGTGGGGAATTTATTTTACAGAAAAGTGGCAAGTCTCATCAAGAATGGCTATTGTGATGCCAGAGTCCCATCGAACAAGGGTGTTACCAGTGAAAATCAAATTAACTTACATAGCACCAAACAAATATCCCCAGCAGTTTCTCACCACCTCCTGAAAACAAATTGACCTTAAAATAGCCACTAAAAAGGTGTGGCAGCACAGCCAATTTATTAGCACTCATGCTGGCCAAAAACCTCAGCTAGGTTTGACGTCCAGAAGATGAATGAGAGCAGACTGTCCAAACAACTGAAGTGGTCTAAGATAAAGTTCCACGTGTTAGGGCTCTTTTAGTTGACAAGGAGAAAAACCCAACTCAAACTAGCTCAAGAGAAAAAGAGAGGTGGGGAGGTTACGGTTTATGTACCTGGGAAGACCTGGGTCTTCAGGAAAGTCCAGGGAACTTCAGGCAAGGCTGAATCCAGGGGCTCAAACAGTGCCATCGGAGCAATGCTCTCTCTCCTCCCTCAGCTGTGCTTGTGGGGAAAGTTGGAGTCCAGAATGGAGCCTCTTCTGCAGAGCTCCACTAAGTCTTGGGCTGTCCCTGTTTGGTTCAGCTTGCGTCATGTGCCCATTCCTTAGTCTCAGGCTATTTTGGCCAAGGCTGGGGTTTATGCCCAGCCATTAATCTAGAGGTAGGGCTGGCCACATACATGTGAGCTAAGAAGGTGAAAGAGGTGGCTCCCCAAGGGATACTGGGCAAGCAAGAAAAGATGTCCACCGTGATGTCTTATCCCTCATTTATGTCATATGTTGATTGAAAGCAGCAACCATGTCATGCATCTTTCATGCTTAAAGCAGCTAGCATAGATCCTTATTTCTAGCAGGTGCTCATCACCACTTGTTGATCAACTGGTTGACTAGGGCAAAATAATAAAAAACCAGGGGGTTTCCTCTGCGCAAAGACCATGCATGGAAGTCTGTGAAGACAAAGGACCTCACCAAAGAGCAGAACTTACACAGGACTTTAATTAGTCTTTGTCAACACCTGCCTATCTTAGCAAGCATTTTAACTTCTAATGGGAAGCCCAAAGATGGATAGGCTGAGAGACTGGACTCCATGCAGATCTAGAGACCCAACAACCCAGAATAACATTTTTGAATGGAGAGCTTGTGGCTGGCCCTGTATATAGACATGGTGGGTAGCTACTTATACAATATTTTGACAACTTCACAAGTACTTTTAAGTCCCTAATTTCTCTCCAGCCAATCAGCCAAAGCCTGTGTGGTAGAGTATTACAGAAAAAACATTGGGATGGGTTCTAGTCACCACTCTGCTATTAATAAGATGTGTGATTTTGAGCAAATCACTTGGTCTCTCTGAACGTCAGTTGCTCTATCTATAAAGCAAGGAATTAGTTCTTTTCAAGCTCTTGCTTTCTAGAACCCATAACTTACTGAGCTCTGTAACAGAGCAACAGCTCCCAACCTGGACTGCACATTAGAAATAGTTTGAAAGCTTTAAAAATAACCCCGATGCCTAGGCCACAATGCAGACCAATTAAACAAGAGTTTCTGGTAATAGGACCCAGGAATCAATACATATTTTAAGTCTCCCAGGTGATTCCGATTTGCAGCCAAAGTTGAGAAACACTATCCCATTTCATTCTGCAGTCTTCTAGAAGAGCAAGCTAAACAGGGTGAAAAATGAGCCCTGGCAAAGTATACCTCCCAGAGACCCCATGTGCAGCCAATGTGGCCCCGCAGCTAGTGGCATCTGCTATGAGCATTTCACTCACTGCATTGGAAATTATTGTCTTTTATTGATGCTCCTAGTGCCATCTGGCACTCAGCATATTCCAGGGCAAGTTTCCAGAATTAGAGCATTATTATTTTTGGTGTTGAATTCTTAGTACAAATGGCTTACCTAAAACCATTTCAGCCAAAGGATATTTTTCACTATTAAGAGAAGAGAAAACTTCAAGGTACTCCATGTGTTGCATAATGAACAAGGAAATGAGAGGCCACCAAGTGATGGTTTAATCATTTCCCTCCTCTTATGTAATAACACATATTTTTGTTCAATCACATGAATCATTGAGTTCGCTTTAACATCAGAATGCATTGAAAAGCAGGGGGAAATATATCCTTGGCAATTAGCTGCTTTTTAAAAGAAAAAAATCATCATCAGTTGAGCTTTCTATGGCTCAATAATACTCACCAGCATTTATGTCACTTTCAATGATAGGTTGGTCTGTTTCACTGAACCCTTTTTCTTAGGGAAAAACACTGCTATACAATTTTGATTCACATCCATACCTCCTGCCACAGGATCTCATGCTCCATGCAGCCTGCCTCCTACGTACAAGGGCTTACTTTCCACCTTTGTTGTTCGTTCCTTCTTGTCTCTGCTTTGTGGGCCCTTATGCCCTTTCAAAGTAGCAAGACAGAAATAACTTGGGTTGAAGTTTCAGGAAGTTACCTTGTCTTCATGAAATTCCATTCATTTAAAGACGTCTAAAAATACATCTGACAGGATTAAAAGACATGACATAAATGAGATCAATGAAAAAGTGAGCCCTCTTCACTCCCCACTTTTTCCCTAAGCATTAAATCAAGGAAACATTGCAGCGATTAAATGAAAACAAAGGCCTTGGTTAACCAAAGTTAGCATCATTTATTTCCTTCAGAGAGGCTCAAACTCATGGCATCTATTTTCCGCTTTGTGCAGGATGTCCCTGGGTATAAAAAGGGGCTGTGCTTATTTTATGTGGCTTCAAACCCAGTATTTCCTACACTTCAGTATAGACTGCACTTCTTTGGAAATGCTCAAAGCCCACCTCTTCTACAGAATTCTTCCTATAGGGATTTCTCATAATAAAGTGGAGTTTGGCTTCTCGTAATTAATCACATTATCTGATAACACCAGACTCCATTCCCACATGGCAACCCTTGTTTAGGGTTGAGTAAAAGTCAACCCTTTTAGAAGGAGCTTGGGCCCCTAATTCACCATTGTCCTGCCACTCCTACTTCCCTCACTTCAGTTACCACTTCTTCTCTGGAGTCTTATACCTAGGAAACTCTCCACTGCTTTCAGGTTACCTGAACCCCTCTGGAAGTTTTAAAGAGCTTGCATTAGTCAGGGTTTTCCATAGAAACAGAACCCCACAGGATAGATGAGGATATGTATATATGTAGATATCCTATATCTTTACATGTATACATACACATATACGGGAGAGAGAGAGATTTATTTTTAAAACTTGGCTCATGCGATTGTGGGGACTGTCAAGTTGAAAATTTGTAGAGCAGGCTGGCAGGCTGGCAATTCAAGTAAGAATTGATCTTGCAGTCTTGAGTCCAAAGTCTGGAAAGTCAGGCAAGGGTTCTATGTTACAGTCTGGGGACAGAATTTCTTCTTTTTGGGGAAACCTCAGTCTTTGCTCTTAAGACCTTCAACTGACTGGATGACGCCCACTCACACTACAGAGGGTAATCTACTTAAAGTCTACCGACTGTAAATGTTAACCACATCTCTAAGGAATACCTTCACAGCAACATCTAGACTAGTGATTGACCAAACAATTGGGCACCATAGCCTAGACAAGCTAACACATAAAATTAACCATCACAGAGCTGCAGAGAGCAGGACGCCTTTCTCCGGAAACACAATTTTAACGTACCTCTCACTTCCCCTACGACCCTCCTCCTCCCTCAGCCAGGAGCTCTTTATCTCATCACAAAACCAGAGAGCCTTGTATTCCTCCAAAGGTATTGATGATACCCTGAGAAATACTTGCCTGCAGCACCCCTTCCCTGAGGCCATAAATACTGCAAGGCTGAGCTGTCTGAGTGAGGGAAGGCCGGGGTCCAAGGACATACAGGAAACCCCACCCTCAAGTAGTATTTCAGGACTCACCTGCTGCTGTGACATTCCATCTATGTTCATCAGTGCTGTTTCAGCTGAGCCCTCTCTATTCTTTTCCTACCCAAATGATAGAAAGAGTTTCCTTCACGGCTTGTTGCTAATTCTTCATCACCCACTGACTCCAACTCTTTTGCATCTTGACTTCCACTCTCCACCCCAAACTAACCGAAGCTGCTCATTGGTGATTTCTTGATGACTCATTAATTACCAGAGTCTCTTGAGTTGTCCACGCTTTCTCTGGCCTTCAGCTGAATTGAGGGCTGTTACTGCAACTTCCTTTTTAGCTTTTTTTCCTGATCCTCTATTTTGCAGAAGAATCTTTTTTATTGGATATCCTAACTCAGTATTCCTCAAAGTTTTCCTTCAGCTAGGTTCTCTTCTCCACCACCACCCTCTTAACAATCTTATCTACCCTCACACTTCATCATCTTGATTAAGAATCCTCCAAAATGGGGGCTGGCCCCGTGGCCGAGTGGTTAAGTCTGTGCGCTCCGCTGCAGGCGGCCCAGTGTTTCGTTGGTTCGAATCCTGGGCACCGACATGGCACTGCTCATCAAACCACGCTGAGGCAGCGTCCCACATGCTACAACTAGAAGGACCCACAACGAAGAATATACAACTATATACTGGGGGGCTTTGGGGAGAAAAAGGAAAAAATAAAATCTTTAAAAAAAAAGAATCCTCCAAAACGTCTATCTCTAGCTCCAACCTTTCTCTAAAGCTCTAGACTAATATTTTTTCCCCATATTCAGGATCTCTCCACCTAGCTGTTCCTCTGGTACCTAAAACTCAATATGTCAAAAGGCATTGTTTATCTCCTTGCCAAAAACTAGCGTGTGTGTGTGAGTGTGCGTGTATTCCTGGTACTGAACTCTATGAGTATTTTCGAAGTACTTAGGTTTCAATTCTAGGAGTATTTTCTGACCATTGCCTTGCCCTGGCCCCCACACCCACCTCATTTCCAAGCACTATTTATTCCACTGATACATTGTCTCATGGTCTCTCACACTGTCCCCTCCTGTTATATTCTCACTGCCACCACCCTGGCGAAGGCCTCCTCATCGCTCATCTCCTCTCTTGCAACAGCCTCTTCCCTGCTCTCACTCCCCCAGCAAATGAGCCTCCTGACATTCCTGAGGGCACTGGGGTCTCTCATTCTCCACTCTTTTGCTCAGGTTCTTTCCTCCGTACCTTTGCTCAGGTGATTTCCTGTGCAATTGCCTTTCAGGAAGTCACTCTTGAATCCACGGACTTTGCTCTGCCATTTTGGCATTTTACCAGATTGCCTTTTAGCAATTTGTACACCTCTAATTTTCCATTACGACCTTAATTTGTCTCGGAAGCCCTGGAGAGGTAGAGAGTTCACAATCTGAAAGGGCAAATAAGCTACATCCACCAACATAAAGTGTTGCTCATAGAAGGTGCTTCATAGATATTTGTGGGAGGAAGGATTACCCGTTAATCTTGCTTCCTCTTCAGAATTTAAACTGAGGGTGAGGACTCTGCCTTATAATCTTCTATCCACTCTCCCACCCCAAGCCCAGAATAGTGTGGGACACATAGATCTCAATAAACCTCTGTTACTTGTGGGACTCAGGGACTAAAGAAGACCTGGAAAGAACAACCCTGCCTTGAGCCAGGAAAATATCTCAACTAGAGATAGCAAACTGGTAGCCACATAGTGATTGCAGGGCCACAAACTGATTGCAAATATACTTTGATGATCCTCCTAAGGTTTTAAATATTTTTAAATTAGTTGCTTAACCTTTTATAAATCAGAAGATTGCATACAAAAATCCAGCTTCTCTCGAAAAATGACATTTAGCAACAGTGGACCCATGTTTCCATTCAATAACAATTGGCTGGAACAGATCCAAGTGCTCCCTTGGGACAGAGCCTAAACTAGACTCTCCAATTTGCCACACTTCCTTCTCACCCTATTTCAAATCCCAGCCTGGTCCCTATAGACGCAGGAGTTTGGAACTCTTGATCTAAGCCATTCAGGACCATAACTTCCTTTTGTAGCCCTCCACCAGTCAGGCTCTTCCTAGGACAACATGCTAAGGATATTCCAGATTTCACACTGACCTCCATCTCCAGGCTGACCAACGAAGGCCCATTTCACAGGGGTCCCATGGAGCCATCCCCTACACCAGTTACGGCCTGTGACCTCATTCCATTTCCGTCTGCCTTTCTTCTCCTCTGTTTCCAGTGAAAGCAAGCCAAGACCCTAAACAAAAACAAGCTTTCATCCTCACCCTCCTTAGAGAACAAGTTAAAGCTACTACTGCCAACTCATCTCAAGCCGAGTATGGTCCCAGAACAAACAGCAGCAATAGTTTACACGGCCCCAAGGCCTCATCCCACAGGGAAACCGAGGGGATTTCCCAAGTTAAGCAAGGATTCAGCTCTCCTGTTTTCTAAAGACTTTTTACCTAAAATGTGAAAGTTTCAGAAGCCCCCTGGATATTTTGTTTATAAAACAGTTACTCAGGGACCTTCCCAGGAATCTTCCAGACAATTAATTGAATCTACCCTTTTCCATCCAATTACCTGCTTTACTGCAGACTCAGCCTTTGTAGCTGAACAGGACAGTGTGGTCTAGAAATAGACTGAAGTCTCTTGACCCTTTGCCATAGCAGAAATACTAATGATGAAAATGAAATGGAAATTGCTGGGTGGGACCCCAGCGAAGACGAGAAGTGAAAGGGAGCAATTCTTCTACTGGAAGTGTGTTCAATTAATGTGTCATCAAATTCCTCAGGTTTTACTGTGATCTCATTCATTCTCCACAGCCAGTCTTTTCTGAGGAAAACGGAAAATATATATATATGTATATATATAATAACTGCACATACATTGGTTAAGATTTAACTATGCTTTTCTTCTTCCAGGACTTTTGTTTTTTTAAAGATTAGCACCTGAGCTAACACCTGTTGCCAATCTTTTTTTTTTTTCCGCTTTTTCTCCCCAAATCCCCCCAGTACATAGTTGCACATTTTAGTTGTGGGTCCTTCTAGTTGTGCTATTGGGACGCGGCCTCAGCGTGGCCTGACGAGCAGTGCCATGTCTGCACCTAGGATCCGAACCAGCGAAACCCTGGGCCGCAGAAGCAGAGCGCCGAACTTAACCACTCGGCCCCCGGGGCTGGCTCCTTTTTCCAGGACTTTTGAGAAACACAGTTGGATGTGTCAGGCGCATGTTTCCTAGGTCGTTTTTGGTACAAATAAGGAGCCAGATGCTGTCGCGTTTCCAGGTGCCTCTACTCTAAAGAAGCAGAGGCTTCCTGGTTAAAACTACCCCTTAGCCTGATTCATGACCAGAAATTTATCTAATACAGTTTCCTGGACGCGTGTGTTATTATAAGGAACCATCAGCCGCGTGGCTGAGCCGGCGTTGGAGGAGCTAAAGGTCAAGCATTTAACCCATCAGGGCCGCCCCCTCCCGCGGGCCCAGAAGGCAGCCCACACCTGCGGGGACCTTGCTGTGGGCGGGAGCCTGGCGCCGGGCGACTCAGGCCGGCCTGTCCAAGGGGCATTGCGAACGGGGCGTGGGCAGGCCCCGGCAGACAAATGCCCTGCTCTCACGTGCAGTTCCCTGGTGACAGCAATGACGATAATAAACAAGAACATGAGCATATACAGTTCTGGGCTTCTGAGAGACTGAGAGCGCTTCTCAGCCAGGGCGCTCTGCTTCGGAGACAGATTAGCTAAGTGCTAACCTTTAGGTGTAGGAGGGCTGCTCAGCACTCTGAGCCCCTCCTCCGAAGGGGCCCCGCCCCCGCACTCCGCCCCCCCCCCGCCCCCCCCCACCCCCATCCTCTATGTGCCGCTCTGTTCTTTCTGGCTGGAAGTCATGGCTCCTGCCCTTTCCTTCCCCATCCCTCTTGACTGTTCAGGTCCTGCTAGGCAGAGGTCACACACTGGCGGCCAAGGGGCTGGATCCTGCCCGCAGGAGGCCTTTGTTCACCCAGCAAAGTGTTTTCCTGGCTCATTGATTTGCACTCAGTGGCTTCACATGCCTCGCAGGTGAGCGCCACCCACCCCCATCCTCGTTCAAGACGTACAGAAGAGACTCATCTACCCGTTCCACAGGTAGGACGCCGAGGCCCACACTGTGGTGAAATCCTCCTCAGACCGTCTGTGGCTGGGGCCTGGATCTGAGCCCAGATTTTTAACTCAGAGCTCTTTCTATTCAGCTGTCTTGTCTTCCTTTGACCTATCTAGATATTTCCCTAGAAGAGATGAAGCAAAAGAAATATTTCTTCTAACTGGATAAAGAGAGAAAACAAAGAAACCCATTAACACTTCCCTTGCTGTCATTCAGGCAGGAGGCAAAAGAGTGGAGCAGATCAGCCAAGTTAAGCCTCCTTGCCCAGCAAACACCCACTTTCTTCGTGTGCTTCTCTTAGGCCTGTAGGAAGAGGCCAGAGGTTTCTGTGTGCCTCCTTCAGTCTCAAGCCCTCACTGAATGCTCACGGGTACTTAATGTGTGCTAAGTGCATGGTTCAAAATTCCTAACAAATGAAACCAACTTGGAGGCGTTCTGAGTTGTGGAGTGCAGGTCTATTTTGCTTGGCAGGAAAAATCTGCTATTTTCTACCTTATTTTCATGGCTCTAAGAAAATTGTCAGGATGACGAAGCTACTTCCACACCTATCCCCTCCCCACAGTGAGGTGGAGGTGGTGCGTGAGAACCTGTGATGACCACCAGGGCTTCCTGCCAGCTCTGCTGGTGAGGGCTGCACTCTCTCTACTTTGTCTAGTAAAGTGGAGACATATGAGGTTTCTTGAACTGAATTCGTACCAATGACAATAGGAGAGGGACATGTTTGGGAACGGCAGGGTCCGTGTTAGGAGTGAGGGGAGTTAAGGTGCAGTTGAATTGTTTCATCTCCTCTGGGCAGGGCCAGAGCAGGCAGGCACTTGGTTGCTGCTGAGAGGGAAAGCTGTATGCCCCTGGGGTGGTTTAAGGTCTCCAACATGACCCTGATAGTGGAATGGAACAGTTGGTGCCAAGACCTCACTCTTAGAAGCCAGGCAAAGCCAGGCATCGTTCCAGGACAGGCCAGGACTGGCAGCAGAGCTAGCATCAGAAAGTCTACTAATTCTTAGAGTGGTGTATCTCGGTGCCACAGGACTCAGTCAAGCCAGAGCATAGCAAAAAGATGACCCAGAAATTCACCTGAGCTCCAAAGGGTGAGGCCCTGGATTTCACAAAATCCCAAAGTCATTAAAACAACCCTGGGCAGCTTCCCAATCTTCCAAGCACTGACTCTACTCCTGCCCAGCTCCAGACACTCCTTACTTCTTACCACATCTACATTTGGGGTGACACATTCTCTCCTGACTAGGTCCTATTAGGTAACGGTAAGTTCCAGTGACTTGATGAGATGCCTGGGTGATGGCTTCAGGGTTAAGGATTTGGATTCTGTTCAGATGCACACATCTCTAGGAAGCCTCCACCTTGGCTGGCTAATAAGGGGCAACTTTGTTGAATTTAATTATTTGAATAGATAATCAAAACTCAAAATGATATAAAGAGTTCCCATTGAAAAGTCTGACCCCGTCTTCTCCACCATCACCCCATCCATCCCATTCTCCACCCCCTGAAAGTAACCCTTTTATTAGTTCCTCAAGTATCCTTCCAGTGTTTCTTTATGAAAACACAAGCAAATACAAATACTCATTCCCCATTCCTTACCCAAAATGTAGCAAAGTATATACACTGTTTTGCATCTTGCTGGCAATTGTCCTTTATCAGTTTACTGAAAACTTCCTCACTCATTTTTGTAGCTGTGTAGTGTTTATGTGGTTCCACCAAAAGTCATTTAACTGGTCCTCTATAGATGGTCCCTTAGATTGTGTTTGGTCTTTGCTATTACAAAACAGGCTGCAATGGAAAATCTTGTACATACCTTCTTGTACATATACATAACATACATCCAGTTATATACATGCAAATATATGTGTAGGAAAATTCCCAGAAGTGAGATTGCTGGATCCAAGAGTCAATGCATTTGTCATTTTGAGGGTTGTAACCCAACTGTCTTCCATGCAGCTGGCCTGTTTTGCCCCTTACAAGCACCGTAGGAAAGTGCCTGTTGGCAGGGGAAATGTTTGGCGATAGAGAGTTCCAAGAGCCAGGGGCAGCCCTGAAGACACCGTGTGAGAGAGAGGTGCAAGGTGGCAGCTGGCACCATGCTGAATGAAGTGGCACCTGGAAGAGCACTGCAGTGAGTCTCAGGGATGCCCAAGCCCCCGGAGTTACCCCGGGTCTAGAAAGTTCTCCGTAGCGTGGTTGCTCTTTGGGAGACCTCTTTCAGAACAGACTTGAACGACTGCTTAGACCCTTAGATGAAGAACTCAGAAATGATTTGCTGTCCTCAGGCTGAGCTTATGAGACTTCAGTGTCAGTGGCTCAAACCCTGGTTGATGGCAGGAGGGTAGTGGGGCCATAAAGAAGAGAGTGCACTGGCCCAGGGCTCAGGATTCATTTGTTCTAATGTCACCTCTGCCTTTCTGTGTCCCCTGCCTTTCTGTGACTTAACTACCTCTCTAAGCTTCCAGTCCCTCACCTGGGCGATGGGTTAAATGATGCTTGCCGTGCCTTCCTCACACTGTAGTTGAGGGAATCTAATGCGAATGGAAGCCCCTCACAAACTGTAAAGTACTCTTCAAATGTTGGAGTTATTGTTAATGAGAGGTGGTGTCCAATCAGAATGCTGAGAATGGCGGATCAGGCAAGGCAAATGAACGAAAGGTAGGCTATGAGAAGGCCAGTCATGTGGGTCCCTAGGGGGGTAACCTGGGTCATTTGTGGAGAATACACATGGCAGCCTGTTCTACACATTGCAGACAAGTGGTCCCATTGGAAACTCTCTGACTCCTCCCCCAATACTTCTTGGCCTTTGACAAGTTTATCACGGACAGAAGGACATTGTATTTCTTCAGGGTCAGAGGCTGAGTCATTTCCCTCTTCTCTGCAAGAAGCTCAAAGGCCAAAGCCAGTCCCCTCTACCCAGAAACAGCAAACGGCTGTGAGAGTTGCATTCTTCGGATCGGCGGTAGGGAAGATATATCCATGAATATTCATTCACTACTCATTTAGGAGTGTTCTGTGTAAAGACCCTTTGAAAGCTGATGAGAATTGGCATAAAAGGGTTTGATTAATTCCTGAGTCAGCTGGCCCCTACCCCAGAACACATGCAATGGTTGTCATAGAGAGCTGGTTTACAAAGAAAATGTGTCTGCAGATGTGTGGGCTCTGCGCTGCAGCAGCCTCCCACTCTCCTGCGAGAATAAGACTGAGATGGGGCTGGGCCTGAAGAACAAGCCACAGATCCAAAAACCAAATTAAACTCCAGCTCCCTGAGCGAACATTTTCAATGCTCCCATTTTCTAAGATGTCAGGTCTGAGTATGGGGGACTTCTACGTGAAATTCACCCCTTTCCTCTCTGCTTATTCAGCCCCCACCCATCCTGGGCAGATCACCTGAGAGCCTACCGCCTCCTGGAGAAGGCTTCCCCGACTGCTCCATCTCACAGGGATGCTTCATTCGGTAGTCACTGTACTGCTTGTAGGTCAGGGAATGCATTACATGCCTTGCCACCTGGTCATGTTTCCCTGCACTGTTGGTCTGCTTTAGCAATGAGTTCCATTATCATTATTTAACTTCTTATGTATTCTTTCCCTGTTCCTTCATTCTTACACTCTTTTTTTTTTTTTTGAGGAAGATTAGCCCTGAGCTAACTACCACCAATCCTCCTCTTTTTTTTTTGCTGAGCAATACTGGCCCTGAGCTAACATCCATGCCCGTCTTCCTCTACTTTATACGTGGGACACCTACCACAGCATGGCGTTTGCCAAGCAGTGCCATGTCCACACCTGAGATATGAACTGGCAAACCCCGGGCCACAGAGAAGCGGAACGTGCAAACTTAACCACTGCGCCACCAGGCCGGCCCAGAACCTGGGTCTTTGATGACACTGTTGAGTAGCTAAATTAACCAATCCTGGAGCTGTCTTTCTGCCAGATTTCTTATTAAGTGAGACTGTAAATGTCCTTATTGTTCCAGCCTTGTTGCCATGTGTATTTGTAAATGAAATGCCGCTGTGCTCATTGCTAGCAACGGCCCTCCAGAGTAATGTCCCCTACAAGGGACAGGAAGAGCACAAGCACATCCTGCTACCATAGCTGTCCGCAGTCTACCCATGGTCTCCCCTTTCCCCCGGCTCTCCTTGCCTGTTCCCTCTCTGCTTCCCAGTGCAGCACTCAGCCCCTGAAGATAAGGAGCAGACATCTGGTCACCTGAGCCTGACTTCTCTCGAGCCTCAAGTTGAGGGTCCTCTCTAAGGCTTCAGATTACCTGTCCCTTGCTCTCTGGGTCAGTCAGAGGGCATATAGGTGGAGTGGCACCTGGTGACAATGCTGAGAAAACTACGAATTTGAATCCAGGACTGAGTAAAGTTCACATCCACAGTGAGGAAGTCTTGACGAAAAGGAAAATAGACTTTCTCACAGTGTCTGTGCCAACAAACTCTGCTTGCAGAATTGCAAGGATAGGAATGAGGCATGTAAAGCAGGAGGAGGCATAAATTATAAAATGCATTTGTTTTGTAAAAGATACCATTTACTGAGCATTTACTACATGTCAGACAGTGTCATAAGCAGTTGACAGGTATGATCTCCTTTCCTCCCCACAACCCTGTGAGGTAGATGGGTCACTGTCTCTATTTCATAGAGGAAAGTCAAGGAGATCATGTAACTTTCCCAACTCTATGCTACTCTCAAGTGACAGAGCCGGGATTCAAACATCTTCAGCACTCGAAAGCCCATGTTCCACAAACTACCACAATACACTGCCTCGTTCATTCATTTGTTCATTCAATCACTGTTGTAATAAGAACATATTGAGCACCAACAGTGAGGCAGCTAGGACTTGTGTTACACATTGAAGATGCAAAGACAAGTAAGAGACAGTCTTTGTCCTTATGGAGCTTACAGGGACACAGCCACATCAACATCTCCATATAGTACCGTGGAAAGACCCCCAGACATTATGGAGCACAAAAGGGGCACCTAACTCATCCCAGGGACGGGCCAGAGAAGGAGTCCTGGGGAAGATGATATTTCCTCAATTTTAAACAACAGATAAGAGTCGCCAAGCAGGGCATGGAGGGAGCAGAGCCGCAGAGGGGACGGAAGAGCAAAGGTGTGGCTAGAAGAGACTTGAGATAGCTCTCAGTTGGAGGCAATTTTGCCCTCCAGGGGACACTTGGGAATGTCTGGAGACATTTTTACTTGTCACAATGAGGGGAAGGGTATCACAGAAGGGAGGTGCTACTGTCATCTGATGGGTAGAGGCTGGAAATACTGCTAAACATTCTGCAGTGCACAGCACAGCCCCACAATGAAGAATTATCCAGTCTCATTATCCTGCTAAAAAAGCAGGTTGGAAAACTCTGCTTTAGATATTCAGTCTAGCCCAACCCTTCATTTTGCAGATCAGAAGTCCGAGGCCCTAAGGTAATTTTGCATCTAAGAAGCCCAGGGCAGGCAGGATCACTGTTGGGCAGCTAGCAGAGTGTGGGGCCCTACCGCGTGTGGTTCAGACTCTGGAGTCAGACTGCCTGGGCCTGAATTCCGTGTGTACCTCTTACTATTGTGCAACTTTGGTCAAGTTACTGAACCGCTTTGTGTTTGTTTCTTCATCTGTAAAATGAAGATAATGACAGCGCCTATGACATAGGGTAGTTGTCCCAGTTATCTACTCTGAATACAAACTACCCAAAATGTAGTGGCTTGAAAGTCTTTTTAGTTTGCTCACAACTTTGTGGTTCAGGGATTTAAGAAGGCTCAACTGGGCAGTTCTCGGATCTGTGTGGTGTCACCGGGGGTGGCTGGATCCAAGATGGCTTTTTCTCTCCCATGTCTGGTGTCTTGTCAGGAACAGCTCAAGGCTGGGCTCAGCTGGCCCCTCTCCCTCTGTGTGGAGTCTCAGGGCCGCTCTCCACAGTTTCCCCAGTAGAGTAGTCAAACTTCTTACATGGTGTCTGGCTTCGCCTAGAGTGAGGGTCCAAGAGCAAGCATTCCAAAAGACAGTTCAGAACTGGCACATCATCACTTGCTCCATATTCTATGGGTCAAAGCTGTCCTAGAGCCCGTCCAGATTCAAAGGAAGGAGCCATAGACCCCAATCATCAATGAGGAAAGTATCAAAGAGTTTGTGACCATCCTTAATCTACGTCAGTGGCTACAGGAATTAATACATACAAAACACTTAGAAGAGCCCCAGCACGAAGCAAGCACTATACACATTTGCTGTTGTTGCTGTCATTGTATTAGTAGTGTACATTCAAAAGCCTCGCAGACAAGATCAGGGAAGTAGGACATTTCACAGTTGACTGCCTACCTCTCTTCATAGCCCTTCTGAATAAAGGGGTGGTTCGTGTCAGATAGAGGAAGTTGTAACCCTGACCTGATACCTCAGCCCAGCGCGGCAACCCCGGCCAAGAGCAGCCCATGACCTGATGTGGCTGCTGAGGGTGACTCACAGCTAAGGGCGAGTGCTGTGCCCTTGCCTGGAGCCAGCACAGAACAGCAGCCGGTTCACCCATCTGCTGCCCAGACTCACCACACGCTTGTGTTGAGCACATCTGGCTGTGATCACCTCCTTTGCAAGACGTTCTCCTCTGTGGTTGCCAGGTAAAGCCTTCAAGGAAGAGGAAGATTGCATTTTCCAACTGTATCTGTTGTCCCTGATGGTAAACATTTCCTCTCTCTTTCTTCCTCTCCATCAAGATCAATCTATGGAGAGCTGAGCATTCATTCATTTAACAAACGCTTATTAAGCACCTGCTGTGAGTTAGACCCCAGGAGTACAGACTGACTAAGACAGACAAATCTTTGCTGACGTGAAGGTAATATTTTAATGGAGGAGTCAGATAATAACAAGTATAGAAAGAAGTAAACAAGTGAGATACAGATTCCGATCACTGCTCTAAATGAAACAAGGTGACATGATAGAAGGGGACCAGGGGAGTCTCTTTTACTTAGATGGGTTGATTTGGAAGGGCTCTTTGAGGAGACGATACTTGAACTTGGACCTAAGAAATGAGAGTATGCCAGCCTCTTAAAAACCTGTGGAAGAGAATTCTCAGCAACATGAACACCAAGGCAAAGACACTGAAGTGAGAAAGGGTTTAATGTGTCCCAGGGCCAAGGCTGAGTATAGAGAGGAGAAAGGTTTGTGATAAGGTTCAATTCTAGGCAGGGGTCAGACCCTGCAGGACAAACTAGCCTGAAAACTCAACTCAAGCCTGAACTAAAAAGGGAATTTGTTGGCTCAGCTGAAATGTAGAGGCATGGCGTGGGATTGAGCCGGCCTCAGGCAGAGTCCTTCCTGTAGCTCCAGGTAGACCTCATCTTTACAGCCAGCAATCCCCCATGCTCTAGCAAAATGCCTGGGCTTCACTCTTATTGGATCAACTCAGGAGATGTAGTCATCTCTGAGCCAATCGCTTTGACATAGGGAAAGAATGTGCTGATTGTCCATGCTGAGGTTACATGCTGACCCCCTAGAACAGGACTAGAGTGGAGTCAGCCTGCCCAGACCACTTGCAGTAAGAGTCAGGGAGGGAGTAATTCCTCAAAGGAAAATAGAGAAGCAGCTATCAGAAGCGGATACAGGATGCTGGGCAGGCACGGGGGAGTGGGGGCAAGGAAGCATCCACAAAGCGGGGCTACATAGACCATGGTAAGGAGTTGGGATTTTATGCTAAGGGCACTGGGAAGTCATCAAAGGGTCTCAAGTGGGAAAGTGATCTGCTGGCGTTTGATCTGATAATATCTCAAAAAGGTTATTTTGACTGCTGGGTAGAAAAAGGATTGCAGGAAGCTAAGCTTGGAAGGATTGAAATCAGGGGATGTTACAGAATGACAGGCAGGAGAGGTTGATGCCTTGAATTTGGGTACTTGCCTGATAGCAGTAAGAATCAGAAAAATGTGGACAGATTTGAGATTCTTTTGTGAAAGAGTTGAGATCTATTGTTGATGGAGTAAAGGTGGGGAGCAAGTGAAAGAAGAAGTCAAGCATGAGTCCCAGGGTTTTGGCTTGATTACCTGGGTGAATCATGACACCATTGACCGAGAGGGGAAAGCCATGAAGGGGAGGGGGACAGGGACAACTCAGGAGGGTAAAAACTGTTGTGTTCCACTGTGGATGTGTTCAGTTTGAGATTCCTGTGGGATTATCAAGTGGAGATGTTGAGTAGGTAGATGGATGAACAAGTGTGAGATATAAAGGAAAGGTCTGTGCTGGAGTTATAAATCCAGGAATCAGCATTTAGACATCACTTAAATGTGAAAGACTGACTGAGATCATCCAGGAAAGCATATAGACAGAAAAAAGGAGGGGACATTCATACTGCTTCTGCAACAAATTTTTCACTGTGCCCAAACTGATCTATTTAGATTCTAAGCAGTGGGGTCTCCCACCTCTTGACTTTTTTGTGTGTATGTGCCCTTCTCTCTGCCTGCAATGACTTCCTCTCACTCCCCTGTACCCCTGAATACTCATTCTTTAAGGATCAGCTCAAATCTACCCTCTCCAGAAGTCCTTGCTTCATTAGCTCCATTGCAAATGTCAGCCTCTTTACTTCCTATAACTTTCATTGTCTGTTCATCATACATTTGGCATTTACAAAACATTGTCTTGTCTTCTGTGTATATGTCATATTCCCCCAACTAGACTGTACACTTTTAGAAGGCAGCCTGCAAGACTCTACTCCCAACACCCAGCAGATTGCCTAGAAAAGAGTTAAAGCAAAGATCTGCTGATCAATTCACTCATCCTTTCTTTTGATAGTTTTTGTTCTGGTGGCTGGGAATTCATCTCAAATTCCTAGGCTTGGTGAGACAGTGGCTCAGCAAGGGTGTTCCAATCAACCCCCTGAGAATGAGGCACAATTGTCCAATGCTTTAAAATAGTTACAGCAAATAAATGCTTGTAGCAAATAAAGAGACTATGACTCAATCCATATTGAAAAGAACCAGATGAAATAGTCTCCCACAGAGGAAAACCAAAGACTCAAAATGAATGCCTATGAACAACTTCAACTGTTTCTGCATCTAGCCTGAATAATACTCCACTTAATTGGAACACATCACGGTGTGTTTGTGCCCATTTAACACTTCCTATTCCCTTCCCGGCCCAGCTTCCATAACTTACAGCCTATAGTCATTCCAAAATGTTTCCAGGGGATTAAACTGGATTGTCAAGCTCCAGGTATCCAGAACTGGGGGGTTCTGGATAACCCCATATTTTCATTCTTTTCTGGTTGTACTGCAAAAGACTTCCCGATCCCACTTCTCCCGCAAACCACCCATAAGTTTTCTAGTTGTATTTGTGTTGACCTGGAATCCGAATAGTCTCCAGCTTTTCCAGGTGCCCTCCATCTGGGCTCTTCTTGCTCGGCTCCCCACAACAGAGTTCTCCAATTAGGCAAATCACCCTTCAAACCCAAAATTGTCTTTAAAGCTTCAGCAAGCATACCCATAAGTTTGTGGACTCCAGTGGCTGTGAGAATATTGAATAAAATTGAGCAGGCCTGATTTAGTCTTCCAAAGCTGACTTTTGCAACTAATTGAGTCATATCTGCCTGTTTTTCAGAGGTCATATTATTTTCCCTTTTTGACTCATGTTTCACTTCGAAACTAGTACTTTTTGAGTCTACTAGTTGAACGTGACCCTTCTTTTTTGCTTCCAGGACCTCCAGCTGCACTCAGCTCCTAGGGCTCAGCCTGCAGACGCTGTGCAGTGGAAAAGGACCCATCTTGGAACAGAATCCCTGGATTTACCACTTAGAATTGCTGCATGACCTCCAGCTAGTTCATCTGAGCCTATTTTCTTGTGCAAAAAAGGAAGGTTAAAAACCCTTTGAAGTATTGTCGTGAGGATTAAATGAGATAACATAAGGAAAGTGCCTGGAATCAAATCTTGCATCTAATTAGGGGCTCAGCAAACATTAGGTTGAACCATATAAAATTGCCATTTGTATAGGTCAAAAATGGCCAAATATTGACAATTTCATATGCCATTAGCCTGCTACTCAAGCATCGAGGAGATCAGTGTCTACTTGGCCTGAGTGTTGGGTACCGAGGAAGTAGAAACTTGAAGGTGGAACCTCAGAGTTGACTTTTATTTAAATTATCAAAGAATCAAGGAATACCAGCACCCCGCTAGGCTTTTTAAATGCTGGGAGATTTTCTTGACTCTGAGCTAGTTAAACAATGCTAATTTAACATCTGGGATAACAATGTGGTTAGGAGCCTAGACTCTGGGGAGAGATTTCCTGGGATCAAACCCCAGCTCTGCTACTCACCAGCTCTGTGACTTTGAGCAGGTTTGTTAAACAATCTGAGTCTCAGTTTTCTCCTCCATGACATGGAATAACACAAGGTTGTTGTGAGGACTAAGTAAGTTAACGTATGTCAAGTTCTTAGAACACCGAAGCCTTAACTATCGTTAACTTGACTGAGAATAGATGGTGTGCCCTGACACAAGACCCCTGGACAGAAATCAGAACCCAGCAATGGAAAGTCAGCCTCCCCTTCTTGAGCGGCCCAAGTTTAGCCCCTGGGACACCCCTTGGGAAGCTCGAGGATGGTGGATGTCACCACTCAGGAGAGCTCAGCAAGCATCCTCCCAGCCAGTGGCATTGCAGTCTTCATTCTGGGTGGTTCGAGGGAAGGGCAGAGAACTTAACAGTTACCCAGAGCAGAAGTGACTCAGGCACACCCTGCAGAAGCCAGAAGACAAGAGGTGACAGGAGAGGAAAAGGAAGGGGGTTACAACTACCAGACACCAAGCAGCAGCAGACACTGCTTGTTCTGGTGGGAAATAAAAGCATTATTTGAATTCACCATTTATTTAGAAAGTCAGATTATTTAGAACAAAGGCATTGTAAGGAAAATGATAAAAATGTCCTATGAGTTTTCTCATGAGCATTTTCATCTATATTATTTGACTACATCCACGCAAGAAAACCTGTGAGTCAGGTAGACAAAGCCAGCAATCTATTTAAAGATGAGGCACTGAAGGATCAGGGAGTTTAAATGACTTACTCAAGCCTACCTAGCCAGTAGGTGATTGAGCTGGAATTTGAGCCCCTTAAAGGCAGGGCCATGTTTATCTTTCTCTTCCCAGCACCAGGCACCAAGCTTACACTTATCGAGCAACCGAACAAACAAATGGGCTGAACCTAGAACATAGACTCACGTTCTCAGGCTAGTCTAGGTTCTCAGGCTAAGAGTGCAAATGCTCATGCTTTGTGGGGTCCCAAATGTATAGCTGGGCAGTAACTCAGAGGCATATGAATGAGGCAGAGGGAAAGGGTTTCAACAGTGCTAGAACATATATTTGTATTTTGTACCTACAATCAGCATGAAAATTTCCCTTCTCCACAACCCTAATGACAAATGAGACTGTCCATCCACACCTGTCAGACGACCATTTATAATCCATTTGTTCCTCTGCAAAATGAGGGAAAAAGCCCGCCTTATCAGGTGAGTTTGAGGTATCCCTCCTACCTAAATGTATATATATGTCTGTACAGGTATGTACGTTTGCTTAGTAAGTACACCATTTGATTCACCCACGTCTCATTAGGGGCAGATGGACAGAGCACTTAAAAATCTCAAGAGGATCTTCTAGTGGACATCTTTTCTTCTTCTTGGACCTTTGAAGGAAAGGTAGGGAAATAGGAAGTTGGGACTTGAGCATCCCAGAACCTGAGCAGCCTCAGGCCTTTCCCTCGGCTCTCCCTTCGTGTCAAGAATGTTCTTCCTCCATTCTGATGCAGCGGAGATTTTAATTCTACGCGTCCAAGACCCTCTTCTGTCCCAAAGAGTTTTTTGGGTTCTGAGCTGTTGGAAGGATGAGGGGAGAGGGTGGTTCTCCAAGTGGAGCAGGTTCAGTGAAGGACTGGGGCGTCTGGAGGCATCCCTACTGCCTGGAAGATAAATGGGCCCTGTGCTATCTGCTCTTACCTGATGGGCCCTCAACAGCTGGCAATTATAGCAACAAGCATAGGAACTCGAGGCTGACATGACTTCCACAGAGCCTCCTGGTGCCACTGTCACACGATACTTGCTCCAGGCACAAATATTTGCAGCCTTTATTTGCTGGCTCAATAGTCAGTGATTCTAATCTGTCTGTGAAGAGTGGAGAAAGTCCTCAGGGTATAAGTCAATGAAACTTATCTTTTCTCTCTTTAATCCTTTAGAATTTCCTCTTTATCTCTCTGAAACGTTGCCACAATGTGGAGTAGGATGTGTGTGTGTTTGTGTGATTTCCTCATTCTCCAACTTCAGGACATTTTATTCTTTGATGGCTTCTTCCCTCTATTCTCTCTGTTCTCTCCTTCTGAAACTCTTATTAGAAGGCTGTTGGGGGGCCGGCACGGTGGTGCAGTGGTTAAGTTCCCACGTTCCGCTTCTTGGCGGCCCCGGGTTTGCCGATGCAGATACCCGGTGTGGACATGACACCGTTTGGCAAAAGCCATGCTGTGGTAGGCGTCCCACATATAAAGTAGAGGAAGATGAGCACAGATGTTAGCTCAGGGCCAGTCTTCCTCAGCAAAAAGAGGAGGATTGGCAGTAGTTAACTCAGGGCTAATCTTCCTCAAAAGAAAAAAAAAAAGGCGGCGGCTGTTGGAATTGCTGGATCTGACTTCCAAGTCTCTTAACTCTTCCCTCATATTTTTTCTGTTTGTCATTTTGCACTATGTTCTGGGTCAATTTTTCAAGTCAGTCTTCAAGCTCACTAATTTGCTTTTCATTAGTGTCACTTATGCTCTTCATCAGAGTAATATTTTTAGTAATAAATCTAACATGAAGAAAATTGTAAAACTTACAGAAGGTCATAATGATCAAAATAAATATAGAGACTTATGTTCTTTTCTTTTTTTTTTTTTTTTAAGGAAGATCAGCCCTGAGCTAACATCTGTCAATCCTCCTCTTTTTGCTGAGGAAGACTAGCCCTGAGCTAGTGCCCATCTTCCCCTACTTTATATGTGGGACACCTGCCACAGCATGGCTTGATGAGCGGTGCCATGTCTGCACCCCGGATCCGAACTGGCGGACCTCAGGCCACCAAAGGGGAATGTGTGCACTTAACCGCTGCGCCACTGGGCTGGCCCCAAGACTTATGTTCTTAAATAGGAAGACACAGTAACATAGAATTGACAATTCTCAAATTAACCTACAAATCCAAAGCAATCCTAATAAAACCCCAAGAGAATTGCTTTTAATAGACAAGCCATCTAAAGTTAATTGGGTATGTTTTAAGAATGCAGATTTTTATCTCCTCTCCTGCTTAAGACTCCACTAAATTGACAGTAAAGGAACTACAACAGCAAAAAGAAAGTAGAAACCTATAAAAGACAAAGAGAATAAAGACAGAAGCAGACCGGAGGATTCAATGCGATATTGGAAGACAGGACCTGATGGAGGAGAGGTGAGTGATTTAGCATGACAGAGAAAGCAATGATCTAAGTCACCTGCAGGGGAATGACTACTAATAAGGGAGCTATCACCTTAATAGCAAGGCTGAGATGCTCAGCTCTGGAGACAGCAGGTATAAGGAAGGGCTGGGTTGAGGTGAGGAGCTGAAAATGGGCATCTTTGAGAGTTTGTTTATGGAGTAGTCACAGCCTTTCCTCACCTCATGCAGTCAGGCCACTAACTTCCTGGACTGGTGATTCAAGTTGTTTTCTGTATAATTTAATGAGAAAAGCTGAGACTTGGAGTTACCTAGAAGGAGGCAGCAGAGGGAAGGCACGTGGAAGTCCGCAAAAGAACTGGTTGAACTGCACTGTCGCCTTTCCCCAGATTGTCTTCCTTATGCTGACAGGCACATAAAGACTATCAGAAGATTCTTTTTTGACAAACTAGATGGCCCTGAAGAAAAAGCTTCCAGTTTTCTGCTTTGCTTCCTTCCTTCCTTTTTTCCTTCCTTCCTTCCTCCTTCCCTCCCTCTTTCTTTTCTTTCTCTTTCTTCTCATGAAGAAGAAAGCTTCTTCTTCTTCTCCCTGTTCAATCACCCCTAAATGGAGCCCATGGGTCAACAAGTCCTGCCTACACACTCAGGGCTTCCAAACAATATTTAAGAGGCTCACTCTTAAATACGGACAGTGTCAAGGCTCCCAGATGACTGAGGGAAATCTCTAGTGAAAGAAAAAGACCAAGGCAGGAATAAAGAAAAAATGGAAATCTAGAGGAAACAAATCATAAGAGGACATAAGATTTTAACCTACAACCCTAGGGAAATAAGTGAAGATATTATATCCTTAGACCCAGAAATAGAGGTTATGTAAAAGGATAAATCAAAGAACAAGGAGTAAAAATTTCTTCTGGAAATAAAAATTTAATCAAAATAAAACATTCAAAGACGTATTGAAGAATAAAGTTGAGAAAATCTTCCAAGAACTAGCACAAAAAGACATAGCACTAAATATTCGGAAAGAAAAGATTAGTAATGCAGAGGATGAATCAAAAAGGCTCAAGATCCAACCAAAATAATCCTTAAAAGAAAGAGAGGAGAGAAAATAGAGAGGTGGGAAATATGAAAGTAATGTGACAATAAAATTTCCTAGCAGTAAAAACAAAAATCTCCAGACTGAAGTTGTCCCTTTTATACCCAAGAAAATGGAGGAAATAAGACCCATACCAAAGTACATAAATTGTGAAACGTCAGAATTCTGGGGAAAAACAGAAGATCCTAATGGTTTCCGAAGAGGGAAAAAAGTCATTTACAAAGACAAAGGCATCAGGGAGGAATAAGATTATTCGGCAGCTGCAATGGATGTTAGAGGTCAATGAATGTTAGAGATCACTGAGACAGTGCCTTCAAATATTTGAAGGAAGATTGTTTCAACCTAGACATCAAATCCCAGTCAAATTATGACTCTGGAGAGTGGATAAAATAAACACATTTTCAGAAGGGTAAGACCTATAGGGGCTGGCCCTGTGGCTGAATGGTCAAGTTTGCATGCTCTGCTTTGGTGGCCCAGGGTTTCACCTGTTCGACTCCTGGGCACGGACATGGCACTGCTCATCAAGCCATGCTGAGACGGCGTCCCACATAGCACAGCTAGAAGGACCTGCAACTAGAATATACAACTATGCATTGGGGGGCTTTGGGGAGAATAAGAAGAAGAAAAAAAAAGATGGGCAACAGATGTTAGCTCAGGTGCCAATCTTTAAAAAGAAAGAAAGAAAAAACAAAAAGCAACTGGAGGACTTTCAATTATCTTAAAGGCAAGCTAGACCAACCCTCCCACTGAGATCAACTAAAACAGCCATATGAAAAAAATATGTATTTAATATTACATATTGACATGTAGTAAAATATTAACTATATCAAAATATTTCAATATTAAAGTAATATACATTTTTATAAATATAAATAATATATTCATATTCTAGTTTATCTTAAAAGCATCAAAGAACTAATAAGATAGTGAAAGATTACAATGCCAAAATTTGGGAGAAAATGAGAAGCAGGCGCTCAAAGCTGCTTTTGCCCTGATCAGGAAGAAACAGCTGCGATATGGAGCTGTGGTATTCAGCAGCTTCACTGAGCAAAACAGATCAAAGGGTCTGCAAGTGAAGAGTCTGATAAATACCCATATGTTAAGTGGAGGTCCCAAAGGGCTTTATTCTTGGAGCTTACCGATCTTGCCTGCACCTTAGAATCACTGGAGGGCTTTTAAAAAGTTCTGAAGCCCAGGCCACACCACAGGCTAATTCAATCACAGCCGCTGGGTGTGGTGCACAGGGAGAGTAGCTTTGAAGCTCCTCAGGTGATTGCAGTGTGCAGATGAGTTGGGGAACCACTGCTGTGAGAGAAAGAGTAGATTGGAACTAACACTGTCCTCACATGGGTGACTCAGGGAATCTCAAGTCTGGAACTTCAGCTGAGGGGGTCCCAGAGTGTGAGAAGCAAATGAAAATTCTCTGTGGAGACAGATGTTTCCATCCTAGGCCTCAAACTATTTCCACAAATAACATTTCAAATGCAGTGTCCAACAGGAGTTTTCTATGGGTGAGAACCAGTGGGGAAAGACAACAGAAACAAATGCGCAAAGACATAAAGACTTCACATAGTGGAAGTATGGGGCACAGACTGCAAAACCGTGTCTCCTGTCTTAAAAGAGAAAAAGAAAAGCTTGAACATTCCAGCTGGGAAGTAGAAACTAAAAAATGACTTTGATTTGAAAAACAACCAAGCAGAAATTCTAAAACTAAAAAATACAGTGAGCATGGTTAAGAATTTAATGGACAGATTTAACAGTAGATGAGACATAGCCAAAGATTAGACTAGGGAACTGGAATATAAATCAGAATAAAGTATTCAGAATGCATCACAGAAAGACCAAAAGGATGAGAGAGAAAACAGAGGAGAGGATAAAAACGGAGTAGGCATTGGCCAACTTTTGCATGAAAGGTCAGAGAGTAAATACTTTCAGCTGTGCAGGCTGTACTGTGCCTGTTGCAACTACTCCCATCTGCCATTGTAGTGTAAAAACAAAAACAAAAAAATCCGTAGACAACAGGCAAATGAACAAGCATGACTATATTCAAAAGTTTATTTAAAAAAACAGGTGGCTCCGTAGGCCATGGTTTGTTAACTCTTAACATAGGGTAAAAAGATCTAACATACATATGTTATGTCTTGGAGACATACGCCTCCAATTAGACCCCAGAGGAAAGTACAGAGGAACAGGATAAAGGCAATAATTGAGGAAAAAATTTACTAAGAATTTTCAAGAATTGATGAAAGGCAGCAATTCACCAGTTCAGGAGTCCAATAAATCCCTAGAATAAACGTAAAGAAATACATGCTTTGGTTTGAAAGAAAAGCAAAAAGAAGGAGGAAATCTTAAAAGAAGCTAGAGGAAAAGATTACTTTCAAAGGAGTGACAGAGTGACAGCTAACTTCGCAATACCAAAAAAATAAAATAAAAAGTCAGAACACAGGGGAATGTTATCTTCAATATGCTAAAAGAAAATAACCACTTAACTGGAATTCTAGACTCTTCAAAATGAAGGCAACATAAAGACATTATTGAACGAGTAAAACTTAGGGAGTTTGCCTTCGGTTGATCTGCACTGAAGGTATCCTAGAGGATGCACTCCAGACATAAGGAAAATGTTCACCAACAGTAGGTAAAGATGAGAGGGAAAGAGGAGAGCAAAGAAAATGCTAAATATGTGAGTAAATCTAAATGAATATTAACTATGTAGACTAATAATTACTATGATTTATGGTGTTTTAAACATAGAGAATTGAAGTAAGTAGTATTAATAGCATGAAAATTGGGAAGATGGTAATTAATACTAAAGTCTTCATGCTGTCTGGGAGGAGGGTAAGGATATTAATTCACATTTAATAAGTCAAGGAGGCATCTTGTAATTTCTAGGATAACCACCAAGAGAAAAGAAGCAAAGGGTGCAACTTGCAAACTAGCAGAGGGGAAAATACTTCAAACTAGTAAAATCAATCAAATCAAAAAGAAGGCAAAGAAAGAGAGAGAAAAACATAGAACAGCTGGCACGATGGAAAGGACAAAATAAAAAGGTAGATTTAAACACAATGTACAGTAATTACATTAAATGTAGATAGACTAATTGCTCCAGTTAAAAGACTAAGATTTTCCATCTAGATCAAAAAACAAACTAATAAACAGGTCCCAAATATACGCTATTTAAAAGTGACATATCTAATACATAAGGATGCAGAAATGTTGACAGCAACTGGAAAATATGCTCCCATAAAATGAGGAAGTAAATTTAAAAAGAGAAAGACATGAGATAAGGAAAAAGGGGATTGGAGTAGGAAGACAGAAGGTTCTGGGAAGAAGGCTCCCAGGTAAAGTAAAGAATTGATAAATTATCTGATGCTTCTGAGCACGGGGGAAATCTGAGAGGGAAACGGTGCCTCGGATGGAATATTTGGAAAAATTTAAATGTTTGTAAAAAATTACACAAGTTAAAACTGAAGCAATTAATAACCCCAAAAAACCCCACGAAAGGATTTTGTTTATACGAAAGGAAATGCAATCATGATGCACTCATGGATTCTGCAATGATAAGGTGTTGGCCCAATCTTAATGATGTGAGCACGTATCGTTGATTTAACCAAAATGTGTGATATTCTGTGTTGAACAGAACAGGGAGTGAAGTGGGATGTAAGATAGAGGAATACTTATTAATATAAGTCAATAAATGATGTTTAAAAATGATAACTCGAGAATCAGCAGTATAATCACGTTATTTATAAATATAAAGGTAAATGCCAGAAATATTAGCTAAAAGAAGTAAAAGTGATTACCTCTGAGGAGAAGGCGTGAGGAGTTGAGGAGCAGTGGGGCAGTGTTGTTTGTAATTGTGAGCCTTCCCATTTTATTTAGCTTTTAAATTATGTACAAGTATTATTTTGTTAAAATTTAAAATTAAAAGGTACCAATCAAAACAAACCAGAAAATAGAAGCAAATAAAGGTGACCTTTTCCTACCAGATATGAAAATTAAAATGGAAATTGAAATTGTAATTACTTGATACAGGAAAAGACAAACAGGTATCAGAAGACGTCATAAATTATGTAAGTTAAACAGTAATTAATTGGCGCAGAAATTAACAAATATATCAATGAAACAGAGTAAAAGTCCAGAAACAGATTCCCATTCACATGGGAACTCAGTCCCTGACAAAGGCGGGATTTCAAATCAGTAGGGAAGGATGGTTTATTTGATGACTGGGTGAGATACCTGTCAATTCATCTAGAAAAACCGATGTTAGACCCCTGTTTCACGCCATTCACAAAAATAAAGTTAGGACAGATTAAAAAGCTAAATGCAAAAAATAAAATTTAAAAAGAGAATTAGATATTATCTATATGTACTGACTTTGGAATAGGTCTATAAAATATTTTAGGTGAAAAAATGGTAGTACAGTATAATTAGCATGATCCCATTTCTTTAAGTAAAATCATATATGTGAATGTGAGTGTGTGAGTGTGTACATGTGCTGAAAAGGGCTTGGAACATGCACTAAATGGTTAATAATAGTGACTAGATTTTGATGGTGGTGATAATGAGGGAGATTATATTTCTGAAAAACATGGCAAAATTATGGGTGATCATTACTTTTATTTCCTCCTTCTTTTTCATTTTTCAAATAAAATGTTAAAAGAAAAAAAGTTTAAAATATTTAAAAGTAAAGTTTTAATCTTAACCTTTAAATCTATTCACCTATCACTTACCAGGGAATTTGTAAAAACTGTGGTCACACTTAAAGCCTGTGAGAATAAGTGCATATATTTACATCTGCTTAAGCTTCTTTGATCTTTATTGTTAAAAAAAACCTTTATTCAGCCTTTGTACATAAGAAATGTCCTATTTAAGTACCATTTATTGAATGATTATAATGTTGAGGACATATAACTAGATCCATAATGAAATTTCTCCTAACACCCTGGGTTCAATATGGAAGTTTTTCTAAGGAAAATTGCAAGCCAAATGAAAAGAAGAAAATACTCCTTCTAGATAATGAAATGAATTAACTTCAGCATTCGGAGGCAATAATGGTAATTGTTAAATCGAATCCTGTACTGTAGAGAAAATGAAAAAATGGAGATGATAAAAATTGCATTCCTATATATTATCAGTTGTAAGAACTGCAAAGAAAAAGATGCAATTTTTCTGGAAGCATTTAATTAAAAATAAATCCTGAGTGCTCCAGTTGTTTTTAAGCCACAATAGTCAGATCCTTTATTTCTCTCTCTCCCTGTAAGGTAGAAAGCAGAGCAGCAAAATCAAATTGAAAGCAATAAAAAAAAGTGAGAATAGAGTTTTTATATTATCTTGGAAAACCCACACTGATGTTGAGAACTTGAGGAGCAGAGAGTCTAAATCTTGACCTCTCTGTATCCCACCTCAGAGTCGTTTCCTCTCTCCCCAGGATCTGCTCACGGACTTATTGAATGCCTACTTTTTGCCAGGCACTGTGTTGGACTCCAAGGATGAGACAACCTCAAGTCGTTGTTAGCAGAGGAAGTGGGAGAGCTGGATAAGCTGATAGGCAATTATAATTCAGAACTCGAATGCCAGCCTAGGGGTGTGTGCAGAGTGGGAGGAAGCCTGGAGCTCAACCTGCTTCCCAAAGACATCTATTATCTCCCTAAAGGTGAGAAGCCACACGAAGGAACAGAAGAGCAACAAAATTTAAAAGCATTTTCACTTGTGATTGCAAAGTAAATGCCCTGTTAAGATCACTCAGACAGGAAAGAGTGAAGGTAGACTGGGAAGGTGCACACGCATCTGGAGCCATGCTGTATTCACAAGTGGTGGAAGGTCCTTAGCAGGTCAGCCAGGACCTCTGCCCCCAGGACCTCCCACCCACCTCCTCACCTGGCACCTGGTCTCTGCGCCCACCTGCACCAGCCTCCTGGTGCTGCTGTCTTCCTGTGGCCCCTTCTCCTGCTGCCTCTGGGGAGGTTGCTGTGGCACCGTGCACATCTGTGCTCTGCCGAAGACAGAGAGTCCCTGACTGCTCCCGCCACTCAGTCCTCAAGGGAGGGGACCCTTCTTTTTGCCTAGTGTTTTCTATGCCTAGCCCAGCCCTTCCCTTCATTCTCCACACACAACAAATGTCCAGACAGTAACATATAAGGAACCTGTACATACAAATCAGAGAGAAAAGATTGGAAGTACAATTTGGGGAATAGCTTCCAATAAGTGCCAAGATTCAGATCTGCCCTCAGGGTCCCTACATTCCTCTGTCTCTCAGTGCCCAGCCTGCTGTCATTGTGGCAGGGAAGCTCTCCTGCCTCGGAGCCCAGGGAGGCAATATTTTCTCTTATTTTACCTCTGAATGCCCTAAGAGAGGGATGACTGTCAGTCCTGGGTCACACTAGATGTTCCAGTATAATTATTAATAGTTCCCCATATCACTCCCCAAACAGCCCCAGTCTGGATGTTAAGTTACATGGTCTCCTTACCTAGGAAGACCCTGCTCTAGGAAGACTGACAGTGAGAATACCTATTCCTTTTGGGGAAATCCCATCCCCAGCACCAAGGGAATGATGGCACCCTGTGCGCCCCAAGAATAGTTAGATAACCAAAGTCTGGCTCATTCAGTCTTACATAACATCATGTGGGACATCAGCAGTCCAATCCAGGTTGCATTATGGCAAGATCAATACTGTCCCTTTTCAGTCACACTTCCAGTGAGAGTTGAGTCCAAATGAAGTTCAAGTCCAGCTTTGTTACATGCCATTCAGAGAATCAAGCTACCGTCCGCAGGACAGTTAATACAGCACAGTTCACCCCCAGTGAAAAGAGTCCTGTTTTTTAGAGGACTAAGCAATTTTAGTTGATATTCAAGCAACTAAATATACAAACAAACCTCAGACCTAGCTTGCTACCAACTCTATTGGGAGAGGGAGGCAAATAGGTCAGAAGTAAGACTCTTTCTGTCTGCAACACTCAGGTGTGTACGGCCATATCCAAAGGCAATCTCATAAGAAAGCTTATGTTATTTGCAGGGAGGTAAGGCAAATCAGACCAGTGAGGAAACTGGGCCTTGGCTCTCATCCATTCACCCTCAAACCCTATCAAATTGAATCAGGGTATAACAGATGGGAGCTGTAAAAGAGCAGGCCCAGGTGTCCAGCTGGTCTGGGGTCCATTAGACATGTTTTTTTCAATTCACTTCTCGTTTCCATGTTTATATTGCAACTGTTGATTCTGCTCCTGCTTTCAAAGCCTCCTGGCATGTGAAACAATTATTGCACAAAGGAGCATCGGTTATGTCTGGGCTGCCCCCTTGCCTCACAGGCTGTGAATGGCTAAGTTTTCAAGACAACCCGCCGCTCAGCTCATGCCAGATTTAAAATCTGCAATGCCAGCCTAGCGTGGCATACAGATACCCCGTGGGCGTGGAACACTCCAACCTTCCCCATATGTCTAAATCTATATGGAGTTTCTCATTTTCTAAATTGAATCAGAAAATTTAGACCTGAGTTCTAATTCTAGCATTTCTTTTAAATAGCTCACGTCTACTCTCTAGGCCTCAGTATCCTCAACTGGAAAGTATAGTGGTTGGTCTAGGAAGCCACTGACATCCCTTCCTGACATTATATGGGGCTGCACTTCTGGTATCAGTTGCCATCTGGTTGTTGGACCTTAGAAAATAGTCTCTCTGGGCCTCAGTTTCCTCATTTGTAAAAGTGGTGCCCATACAATAAGTGCCTCACAAGGAGGTTGTGGGTTTTAAGTGGGACAGTGTACACAGAAATATAGGGGATTGGAATTGGCCGCTCCAAAATGTGTCTCTTTGCCCTCATTACTTTTAAGAACAAAAGTCTCTGAAAAAAACTTTGACCTTCCCCCTAAATGCCTAAAAGAATTTAAGATAGAAGGTCTGTTCCAAGAAGGAGCTAATACCATAAAATAACGTTATCTGTAGAGGGCCCAATAAACACTTGTTTAACAAACATTTGCAGTTCAATCTCCATATAAATTACCTTCTTACCCTTTGAAGCCCAAACTACTACTCCCAACATCCTCCTTTGTCTTTAGCTGAAGATAATACTTAAGGTGGTGGCTTTAGCCATTCTGACTGAGTTACTCAGCTTTCCTGGGTTTCTCCTGTGTATACATGTTATTAAACTTTGATTTTCTCCTGTTATGCTGCCTCATGTCAATTAAATTCTTATACCAGCCAGAAGGACCTAGAGGGTAGAGGGACTGTTGTCCTCCCCTACAGTTTGGCAACTTGGACGGCATAAAACTTAACTGGCTGGACACTGCTCACTCCTGAACCACTGCAGCTGAGAGATCCTGGACCCCTGACAAAAGCCTGCAGGAGGTAAGAGTTCTTACCATGTCAGTGTCCTGGATCTCTGTCTGCAGGGTCCAATGGAAGTCAGAGTTGTGAGTTTTGTTCCCCTTTCTAAATTTAGATTAGCAGGAGAAAATATTGGTGAAGCTAGCTTCTTGGACTCAGTGACTCTGGGAAATCTGGTTTGAGTACTCATTAGTTTATTGATCCTTTTCCTTCCAGAGATGGTCACTTTTTTTCCTGTTTCTGTCTTTTGTGCCATTTGTTATGAAAAGGAAAAACCATAGGGCAAGACCATAGGCATCCACAAGCCTGTTGTCTAGGAATATGCACATGAGCTGAATGCTGTTGCTAAGGGCATCTTGGAAGCCAAAAAGGTCACAAATTTGGCGGGCGTGGGCTGAGCAGTTAAGAGCCATTAGGGTGCTTGCCACCTCAAGAATTCTCCCATGATATGATAAGTCGGTCACAGAACAGGGTAGATGACACAGATCCCCCATCATTGTCAAGATAATGTCTGTGCCATGATGAGGTACTCTGTAAAGCATACATAATGCCCAACCCTGCGGCATCTCCCTCCTAGGTATTAATATGGCTCCAAGAGGCCCAAGGCTTAGCTAAAGCTGTTAATGTGCATGTAAGATGAGGTCTTTTCTTTTGTCTTGTTCTAGGTCTTGAGAGCTTGGTTTTGTGGCCTTTCTGGTCTCCACCATCTGGAGGATGCACCTACCGGCATACATCTTGGTGGCCAGTTGAGTAGCCTGGGGCTCCAGGACAAACTCTCTTTGTCCAGCTGTGTCAGCTTTCAGGGAAGTTTGTCATAAGAGGTCCCAATTGCTTTCATAGGGACATTTGTCGTTTCAACTTTCATTGCTAGTTCATTCCACCTGTGCAATGAAGGCCTTTGCTTTCTTAGACTATTTTTGGGAGTGAACTTTCTGGATCTTGTGAGGGTTGCTCCTTTTGCACTCTCTTTTGGGGATGCCTCTTGTGTCCATGGTTAAGTTGGAAAAGGCTTATTGGTTTGAGTTGCTATCAAGATCCTACTTATCAATGTGGCCAGACAATGGATCGTTTAAATTGGTAAAACTTCTAAATTGGAAAAAAAAAGTTTGATAGCTCTCATCACAATTGTTTTATTGGTACCTATGAAAAGGCCAAATTAGAAAAGAAATACAAAAAAAAATAATGACTAGCCTTAAGACCCTGACTCAGGCTACAGTTAAATTGAGAAAATGTAAAAGTATAAGCATTGATGAGATTATAAAGGTTGGAATGTTTGAGCTAATTTTATATAAAGAGGTTATAACAACTTTGCCTAAATGTGTTAGATTTGGCTGGGAACAGTTCCACTATCCTATAGGATAAGACCAAGACCTATTGATAAAGTCCTAATGAAAGCTATGAGGTCTAAGACTTGATGGAATTCAGATAAAAGTTTGTAGGAAAATTGATATATTTATGGGCTTTATGTGAAGTGATTGCATCTCTTTTGCCTGATTGTATTATAGATTGTATTGTGGGGATGGACATTGTGTCTCACTGGGGAATGTTTCCCCTGCCTGACTGTAAGTCAGCAAATAAATCTGCCCTTCAGACAGGGTTAATTAAACATACCAAAGGGAAGTCAAGAGGGTTGCCTGAGCCCCCACATCACTTGAAATAAAAACTAGAGGCTAATATCAGGTGCTAAAAAAAAGATAACTCTCCCTACCCCAAGATAAATTGGTCTAGGGCTAAATTGCACACAGAAAGAGGGCCTTTGTTAAATGCTTCATGCAGACTATTAAAGGTGTGGTACATTGTCCTAACGTTTTAAAACAATAGTTGTCGAGTCTTTGTATATGTGCATCCATATGTACATCATATATGTGTGATATTTTACCTCCGGATGGTATGGCCAAAATTAACAGCTCTGTTTAATTGGCTCAAAGTAAGCACTTACCTATTTCTAAATGTAATAGACACTGGGGCCACACCATGTCCGAGTGGTTAAATTCACGCACTTGGCTTCGGCGGCCCAGGGTTTCGCTGGTTCAGATCCTGGGCGTGGACATGGCACCACTCATCAAGCTATGCTGAGGTGGCATGCCATAACTAGAAGGACCCACAACTAAAAATACACAACTATGTACCAGGGGGCTTTGGGGAGAAAAAGGAAAAATAAACTCTTAAAAAAAATAAATAAAATGAATGTAATAGACACTAACCCAAATGTCTTTCAAGTTAATGTGATATAAAATAATCTTTGGTAAATGAAATAATCTTTGGTAAATCTTTTAAGTTTATTGGTTTGATTGAAACGGACATGTCCTCAGGATTATCACCATTGTATATGATGCAGCCTGGGCTTGCTAGTCAAATAAGCTTATGTTATCTCTTCTAAAACTTTTTAAGCAAAATAATGGCTTTAAATAATAGCTGATTTTGTCTAATGTCTCATGAAGTTTTTGTGGGTAATCTAAACCTAATTGTTGAGAGCAAATGATTTAGATGTAAATGAGATAAGAATTTATAGATAAACTTTTAGCAATAACTAAGGTTTACAGAATGTGCATTTAAAATAGCTTCTAAAATCTCTTTGGTAACTGAAACTTTGAAGTTTTGCTAGGTTAATTTAAATGATAAAAATTCATTGAGTATCTAGATCATTTCCAAATAAGATAAAATACTGAAACATTAATTGCTAAAAATGTCTAAGTTTACCTACTTTTGTCTTATTACAGAGAAACTAAAAAGTGTTTGGGTCTATTAGTAAGCATGTCTTGTATTTTATTAAAAGATTGTACTATAAAATAAAATGCATCTAGAAATTATAAAACATATTTATAAATCTGCCGATCCAGAGAACACTACTGTAAAAGACAGTTCATAATTGCTTGCTTACTTACTTTTCACTAAAAATTAAGGTTTCTAAGGGTTTAAAATTCTAATGTGTTTAAAGCTACTAAAAATTAATAAGGAAAACATCTTTGTATTAAAGGAAAGTAAGATGTATGTTTTCAGTAAAGAAGGTATATAGAGTGGAAATATTTTGTTTTGTTAAGAAAGATAGGTCTGTCCTAAAGTACTAGAAGGGGAGAAAGAAGGCATGGGACAAATTCTGAATGAAAAAAGAAAGTTATGGAAGATTTGTAAAGGAAGAGTTCTGAAAAAGAGTTTTGTACATGGTCAAGTTTTCTAAGATTGAAACAAATTTAATTAAGTAAATAAGTTTCATTATCAAAAGTAAGCTGGTGCAAAAATTAGAATTTTCTTTTCCCTCTCTTAAAAAGATAATTTTCTTGAACTTTTTGTCTACTCTTGATAAAGAGATTCTAAAAAGCTTTTTCTTGAGTAGTCTACCAGGAGAGTAGAGATTTTATGTTTTATCAAAATAAGTTTCCTATATTATTTTTATCAGGTCTTAAGTCACAGTGCTAAGGGTTTTTTTCCAGGAGTGGGGAGTGAGGGAGGTGGGGAGAGGGGCAATGGTGACAAAGCGACTGTTGGAGGAAGGAAGCCTGACAAAGCCCAGGGATCATCTGGGGACAGAGGTGATGACAGCTGAAGCACAGGGGTTATTTCAGAACAGCTCACTACGGCTTACAGAGCACTTTGGCTCTTGTTAACCTGAGGGGACCAAGCTAGAGGGAATTTGCTTGCCTTGTTATGAAAAAGGGTAAGTCTTTTTTGCCTAGGAGAGGAATCCTCACATAAAATAATGTGCCTTTTTCAGCTGAGAGGTCTTACAGAGACTGAGCACTCAGGCTGTGGGTCTTCTCCTGAGGGCCCAGCGGGAAGAGGAGCTATTGGCTGGGAAGACAGAGAAAGCTCTTGGTCAGGAATCCCAGCTTGGCTACAGGCTATTTTTTCTAACATTTCAATATAAAAAAAAAATCTTAGACATACGGCATAGTTGAAGACACTTTCCGGTGAAGACTTGGCATAACCCCACCTGGATTCTGTCATGATCATTTTACTATACTTTCTTTATCACATCTATCCCTCTATCTATCTATCTATCCATTACTCCATTTTAATTTTGGTGCATTTCAAAGTAAATTTCAGTCCTCAATATACTTCTCCCTAAATATTTCAGCATTATTAACAAGAGCTCAATATTTGTTTACAGATCTTTCCTTCCCATGTAAAATTTACATACTATGAAATACACAAATGCTAAGTCTACAGGTGCTGTTCTCACTAACGCATGCTCCTGTGTAACCCAAATCCCTATGAAGGTATAGAACACACAATGACCCTGAAGTTGGCTTCAGATGTGCTACTTGACCTTGGACAAGACCCTGTTTTTTTGTTTTGTTTTTAATTTATTTCTTTCCTGTGGCCATAATAGTTTGTAACATTGCGAAATTTCAGTTGTACATTATTATTTGTCAGACACCATAGAAGTGTGTGTCTTCACCCCTTGTGCCTACCCCCCACCCTCCTTCCCCCTGGTAACCACTAAACTGTTATCTTTGTCTGTAAGTTTGTTTACGTTCCACAAATATGTGAAATCATATGGTGTTTGCCTTTCTCTGTCTGGCTTATTTCACTTAATATAATACCCTCAAGGTCCATCCATGTGGTTGCCAATGGGACGATTTTGTCTTTTTTTATTATTGAGTACTATTCCATTGTATATATATACCACATCTTCTTTATCCAATCATCGGTCAGTGGGCACTTGGGTTGCTTCCACGTCTTGGCTGTTGTGAATAATGCTGCAATGAACATAGGGGTGCATAAGCCTCTTTGGATTGTTGATTTCAAGTTCTTTGGATAAATACCCAGTAGTGAGAGAGCTGGATTGCATGGTATTTCTATTTTTAATTTTTTGAGAAATCTCCATACAGTTTTCCATAGTGGCTGCACCAATTTGCATTCCTAGCAGCAGCATATGGGTCCCCTTTTCTCCACAACCTCCCCAACATTACTTATTCTTTGTCTTGGTCATTATAGCCATTCTAACAGTCATAAGGCGATATCTTAGGGTAGTTTTGATTTGCATTCCCCTGATGATTAGTGATGTTCAGCATCTTTTCATGTGCCTATTGGCCATCTGTATATCATCTTTGGAAAAATGTCTGTTCATATCCTCCCCCCATTTTTTGATTGAGTTTTTTGTTTTTTCGTAGTTCAGTTATTTGAGTTCTTTATATATTGTGGAGATTAACCCTTTGTCAGATATATTAGTTGCAAATATTTTCTCCCAGTTGGTGAGTTGTTTTTTTGTTTTGATTCTGGTTTCCTTTGCCTTCCAGAAGCTCTTTAGTCTGGTGAAGTCCCATTTGTTTATTTTTTCTTTTGTTTCCCTTGTCCGAGTAGACATGGTATTTGAAAAGATCCTTTTAAGGCTGATGTCAATGAGTGTACTGCCTATCTTTTCTTTGAGAAGTTTTATGGTTTCAGGTCTTACCTTCAAGTCTTTGGTCCATTTTGAGTCTATTTTTGTGTAGGGAGAAAGATAATGGTCAACTTTCATTCTTTTGCGTGTGGCTGTCCAGTTTTACCAGCACCATTTATTGAAGAGACTTTCCTTTCTCCATTGTATATTCTTGGCTCCTTTGTCAAAGATTAGCTGTCCATAGATGTGTGGTTTTATTTCTGGGCTTTCAAGTCTGTTCCATTGATCTTTGTGCCTGTTTTTGTACCAGTGCCATGCTGTTTTGATTACTGGACAAGACTCTGTTTAACTTTGATTCCAGCGTGTCCCAAACTTTTCTGGTCATAGATCCCTTTTTCCAAGTGCCAAGTTCAAAACTTCTGTCTAAAACAATTAGGACTAGATGGAATGTCAAACACCATTAGTTCAAGCCCTCATACGACAGTTGAGAAAACCCGAGGACTGGAGATATTATTTATCCTATGTCCTTAAGCTGGTGGCACAGTTACAGCAGAAAATTAATGTTTATTGATTAACCTCTCCAAACCAGGAATTATCCCGAGTGCTATATATGTGAACCCTCAAAACAGCCTGCGTCACAGCATTGTTGAAAAGATGAAATACAATTGTATGTGTGGAATGCCTGGCATTGTGCCTGGCACAGAGCAGAGACCAAAAATCACTGGTGCTTTTCTCCTCTGTTCCCAACTTACATTTTAACATGTTCATATGGCTAAGATAGCAAAGGTACACCCTTCATCTCCTTCAGTCATCACAATAACCCAGTGAGGTAGGTGGGGGAGGTATTTTTATCCATGCTTTACAGGAGATTATATGACATGTCCCTGATCATTATTAGTAAATGATGGTGGCAGCAGGTCTTAAATTCAGTCTCCTGACCTCAAATAATTTCAGGTAGAGAAATTTAGGAGCTTTATCCACGTACCCCCCAGGCCATCTGGGACTAGAGTGGAAGGGCAGTTTGGAAATGCTAAGAAGGATGTGTTTGGTTCCAAGTGACAGAAACCCAACTTCAACTGGCTGAAGAAGAAAAGGTAATTTATTGGCTCCTATAATAGAAAGTCTCTTTCTCTCTCTCTCTCTCCCTCCTCCAATTTCTTATTGTCATGGCTCAATTCTCGGGCAGCACCACTCTAATGAAGGCAAGATGGCCACCAGAAGGTCTCAGTTTACATCCGTCCAGACTAGGAATCTCGAAAGAAAAAGAGCTTTCTTTTGCAATGTCTAGTAAAGATCCAAGGATTGGGTTTATTGAACTAACTCGTTTTATGTGCCCACTCTTCAAACAATCACTTTTTTTTTCTGAGGAAGATTTGCCCTGAGCTAATATCCATGGCCAATCTTCCTCTTTTTGTATGAGCTGCCACCACAGCATGACCACTGACAGATGAGTGGTGTAGGTCTGCACCTGGGAACCAAACCTGAGCTGCTGAAGCGGAGCATGCCAAATTTAACCACTAGGTCACCAGGACTGGCCCAACAATCACTTTTTCAAAAAGGATGGAGTCTGTTGACTGGCCACCATGAGTTATGGACTACTCCTATAACTAGAGGTGAGGTCAGCTCCTTCAGGACTCCACGGCCTGAAAGGGAGGGAGGGATGACACCTCCTAGGAAAATCAACAAGCTGTTATCAGAGGAAAGGGGAAATGGATGAAGAACACAAATAGATGAAGAAGGCAGCAAAATCTAGTTAACAAAAATAAGTTTAACAAAACTAGTGGATGACCTGGATCGACTTGAATTGTTGAAAGTTTACCAGAGCTCTCTTGGAGCTCTGCAAACCCAGGCTTTAGAGGTTTTCACTATGGAGTCATGATTGATTATATCACTGGTCATTGGTGATTGAACTCAATCTCTAGCCCCCTCGCCTCCCCTGAAGTGTGTGTGAGGCTGAAAGTCCCAACTCTCTAATCACCTGTTTGGTCTTTCTGGCCACTAGCCCCCATCCTGACGCTATCTAGAGCCTCTCTCATCCCTCAGGAGTCACCTCATTAGCATTAACTCGGAAAGGCTGACAAGGAACTTATTATGAATAACAAAAGGCACTCCTAACAGAGGGCCAGTTGATGCTCTTGCCTCAGGTAACCACTAAGAAAATGCAAACAGTTCCCCTGCTCCCTAATTTAATAAAGGACTTGGAGTAAAAAGGCCCATGTGTTCATGTGATGTCCTTCCCAGAAAATTTACCTGGCTTCTCACAGGAACCTTCAGAGCTTAAGCCTAAGGATCCAACTGGATGTATGAGGTCCACTCCAAACCCTTCCCAGGAAGGTTCCCAAGCAACTATGGTCTGTTCCCCCTTCCCTGAGGATGACATGTGTCATGTGATGCCTCCGTACAGCAGTCCCTTACTTCCCTCAGAGATTTTCAGGCATCAGTGAAGATACAAAAAACTACGCTATTTTTTTTTGGAAGGGGGAATGTTTTATTTTCCAAAGGAATCACGATAATGGTGGCCATTTTAAATGCCAGGTCTTGAGGGTCCTACTTCTGCTCACACGATCATCGTTATTCCTACTGTGATAGGGAATGAGAGGTGGCATGTAAAAAGGTATTTGCCCACAGCTTCTCTTTTTCTAAGCACAGATGACAGAAACAAGAAAAAGTTGTGGTAAAAATTTCACGAGGTCAGCACAGTTCCTCCGGACCCCCAGCCTGCTCTTTTGACTCTCTTCCCCTTTGACAGGTTCCCAACAAATTCCTCCTTTCTAACCCCCTCACTGAAAGCAACACAGGAAAGGGACACAGAAAGGAAGGAAATGAAAAAAGACAGAGCCCAGGGGAGCTCAGCTCTGTGCAGCAAGGGAAACCCAGGAGTTGAGAAGTGAGAACCAGGACAAGAGACTTTAGCGAGTTGATATTGAGATTGATCGACCATGCAAAAGGGATCAGAGGTGATTACTGAAAAGCAAACTACAGATCTTCAAAACTCAATAAATGGGAAGGGAAGAACTGAAAATACAGTTTGCCAGATAAGACCGATACCAATTAGAAAGTCATATTGTTCTATAATCCCAACATAGAACTCTAAAGTCTCCACATCACCGCCACCACCAGAGTCTGTCCCAACCACCATCCCTGGACTCCTCATGCCTGCTCTTGTTCCGTCTGGTTTCAGTCATTTTAATGACAGCCAGACGGTACTTCTTGAAATGTGAGTTTAGTCATGTCACTCCCTTGCTCAAAAGTTTCAACGGTTTCCAACTGCACTTAGAATAAAATCCAAAATCCTTACTATGGCTTAAAAGGCCTCTGCCAGCTCCCTAACCTTATGTCCTATTGCTCTCCTTCCTTCTACTGAGCGCAGCCACCAAGGCCTACTTTTAGTTTCTCCTACTGGGAGACTGCCCCCAAGACCCTGACTCCTGCTGTTACTGCTTCCTGGAAGACCCTCCCTGCTCTCCCCTACACCACCTCCTGTTCATCGATAAGACCTCAGACTACTCTGTTAATGCCTCTGTCCACCTAAATTAGGTTCCCTATGTTGTCCTATCTCTTTCCTTTCATTTATTACTTACATGTGAATATGTATGTTTGTTTAGTCTGTGTCCCACACTAGAAGCATCATGAAGACTGGGGCCATGTCAATTTGTTTACTGTCATATCTCCATTTCCAAGCATAATACCTGGCAAGTAGTGACCCACTATAAAGGTTTGTTGAATGAGTGATGAGTAAATGAACTGCTGTATACTCATCACTCCACGGACCTAGTTCTACAAACGTCATTGGATGCACCTGGATTACTCCCTTCTCCTACCACAAGTCATGTTCCCTCTCTTAAGGCACTAATGAGTTTCTCCCAAGTTAGCATTATTTTTTCTTCCCCTGCATTAGACTGAAAACACCTATAGAGCATATTGATTCACCTTTTTGCAGCCTTGTAAGGTCTAGTGCAGTGCACTTTAAAGATAATCTAAAGCATTTTTGAATGAAAGTTCAAAACAAGCAAAGACAGTTAACTTCTTGCTCATGTATCCTACCTCTCCCTGTGCCTACATCGTTAAATTGCATCTTCGTATTCCTGGAAGAGCAAAGGATAGTGGGACGGGGCCAGAAAGAAAGAAAGAATCGATGAAGAGAGAGGAAAGAAGGAAGAGGGAAACACGAGGGAAAAGAAATAAAGGAAAGTGGAGAAAGAGAGAGAGGTAAGGGATAGAGTTACAACCTGATATTATGATTGATGAAATGGATTTGAAGTCTCAATCATTAAAAATGCTTAAATCTTCTTCACTCTCTTCTCTCTGCCATACTTTGCATTTGATTACTTCCATTGCCCAGGCTTTTTGCTGAAAGTTGACAGGTCTGATGGTGGTACTTCATATTTTAATTCTTGCAAGTCTTGCTCATGACTCCTCCTAACAGACCTAGAGGAGTTAGAGAGTGGCAGTGATAGAAACACCCCTATTTCACAGATACAGAAGCTGACACTGCAATGGTCGGCCACTTGGCACCATAGAGTGAAGGGTCAGAAAGCTCTACCTCAGACCATGAATGGAACTGATTCCCAGGGTCTCAAAGATCTACAGTCAATTCAGAAACCTCACAATCTCAGGGTCAAAGTATGTCCTTTAGTCCAGTGTGTTCTCAGAATATGTTCGAAAGAAATTTTTTTCTTTCATGAGTGGCTCTGCTTTTCCTGTTAATTAAATATGACATCTCAATGGTCAATCATCATTTCATTTCATTTGACCCGAAGAATAAATTAATTTCTAACCTATGTACTAAGGAATAATCAGTTGAAATGGCTATCAAACAAAGTCAAAGTTTAAGTGGAGAATAGTTTAGGACTCTATTCATAAATTCTAAAAAAGATAAACTTATTTCTAGAAATGAGAGGATTCAATTGCTTGGTGGGAAGGAACAGTCTAAGGATAATAGACAGCTTAGCCTTGACAGCATTAACTTGCTTCATAATAGTTTCCAGAGAGTAAATCTTTCAAGTCCTACCAGATTTTTCTCCATTTTCCCATTCATTCGCCTCATCCCCTTGAGGGAGGCACAGTATCAAAGAAGTTGAGATTTGTATGGGATCTTAAAGGGAAGAATGACATGTAGCCAGAAATATACTGAGATAGGGATTAGAAATCTGAATTTTATTGCCCTTTGCCAATAATTAGTGTGAACTGGGATAAGTCAAATTCCCATTCTGGGCCTTAGTCTCCTAAACTTGGATGATAATCTCTAGCTTTTATTTTTCAAGATGCTAGGCTATCTGGATTAATTCCCCCCTTAATTCAATAATTTCTCCTGAAGTGCTCTAATGTAAACATACTCCTTTTAGCTTCGACACATGAGTGATGGAGAACTGTGCTTCCCAAGGCATTCGCTCCTCATTAGTTGATCTGTGGTCTCAGAATCTGCCTCTCTGTAATTTCCTCTCGTTGATCTTAGTCTGTGCACCAGAATAACCAGGGCAAGAGACCTCGTCTGGCCACACAACAGCTGTTTAAAATTTAAAGACATTATCATAGCTTTCATTTTCCAAGTTAAACCTCTCCACTTCCTGTCACTCTATATAAATGCTTTCCAGACACCGCTACGTCCTTCTTACCTATGCTGGCCCCTTTCTAGTTACCAATGTCCATCTTAAAATGTAGTTCCCAAAATTAAATTGTACATCCTAGCTGTGATCTCAGCAGATAGCTTAAAGAGTATTTCCAGTGTTGTAGGAAGAATACTGCTCCAAGTGTTTTGGTTTGATTAGTAATGAAACAAAAGTGTGCACTGGCTGTTGATATGGTTGGGGTTTTTTGTTGTTTATACCATCTACATCATACTGTCGCTTTTCATAGCTATGGTTCCAGCTGAACCTGAACTGGGATTCAGACTCTGAGAGTATCTGATAAACTGGTACTAATTGTGACCCACAGGCATTGATCATCCTGCATGAGGTGAGTTTCATGGAGGAAGTAGCTTGTGGGGAGGGCTTGGTGCCAGAGTGCCTGGGGATGGAAATGGGAAGCGAAGACACAGGTGTTTATCAAATTTGTGGCCTTTGAAATTTCTTAAATCTGTGGAGAGTAGGGCTGGGAATGATATTAGGCAGACACAAGACTATGTCAGAGACTTGAGGAGGTGGGACCTTCCACATTTCTGCTCATAACCTAGTGGAGTCTTGATGTGGTGAATAGGGAAGGAAACATGGCCCATGCATATGTCTGCCCCTGGGAGGGGACTTGGGGTTCTCCAGAAACACCCCAGCAGGCAGTGAGCAACAGGCAACAGAGGGAGCAGGAAATCTGCTCCTCAGGTAGCATGTGGGGAACCATCTGAGGATGCCAAGAAAAACTTCAGGGAACTTTGAAGATGAACTAAAATCCTGTCTTAGGCAATGCCAGGGAAATATGAACTAGTGCAGTTGAATTATTACTGAGAATGAGAGCCTATTGGGACCAATGCATTGATGAAGCAAAGGAAATTTGGGTTCTTTTAATATTAACAGTTAGTGCAATCTCTTTCATGTTAATACCAATCTGGAGCATCTAGGACTTTTCTGAAAAAATTCCCAAGTGATGCCAAATCTGCTAGTCTGCATACTACACTTTGAGTAACAAGGAATTAGAATATATAGCCATAGATCTTCTAAAAAAAAAAAGAGTATTGGGTGAAAAAGTCCCCTAAACTTGGACTATAATAGTTGGCTTCATTGCTCTCTGCTGAGTTTCCATCTTTCTAAATCCCCTGAAACTTCCTCCCAGTTAATAGAAATGAATCTCTGCTCACAACATTTTTTCCATGTTTGTGTGGTCTGGTCCCTGAAAGAGAGAAAACTCATTTGCAAAAGAAATACCTGGGAAGCAAAGCTGTCTACTTTAGGGAAGGAAAGAGTCAGTTTTTCTTAAGGATATATTAAAATTAATCATAGAAACAGACTTGGAACTTTCACTATAATTGACCTGACATTTGATGTTCCAGAATGACTAGTAAATAAAAGAAGGGAGAAAAAGCTAGAAGTCATTTTGATATGATTTCTCCACTTCTTTAATCCCAGTATAAACTGTCTATGGTTCTGTGGAGACTTTACACCCATAAATAAAAGCATGCTGACAGGAGACTCCCTGGTGAGCTTCTAGATCTTGTTGAGATCCTTTGGGGCCAGGGTGGTACAGAAGCTAGAGGGGCAGATGAGGGGCCAGAGAGAACTCACCTTGAATGACAGACCCTGTTCTCACTCAGCCCCCAGCCTAAGCAGCCCATTTATCTTCCTTTAAACATTGTCGGAGAATGTCCATTATTTCCCCTCAAGCATCACACTCCAAAATCTCACACAGAAAATCCTTCTTAACACCAACCTAAAACACAAGGCAGACACTCAGGGACTAGGACACCAGCAGAAATTTTACATTACACTCAAGTACAGAGGGAGGTGCAGACACACGCACTGCCATTGGAAGATGACATCTCAGAGGAAGACGGTAGCCACACAGGCTCGACCTCCAGGGCAAGCCCTGTCCCTGCTACCATCTTGAAGACCTGGGGCTTGGGCTCTCCAATAGCAGTGCTTTGATAACCCTGCCCACTTAGGCTGGAGTAAGTATTCTGCTGACAGTATGTGAAGAGCAGATGTGTTTACACAGCACTTCTCTGACAACAGAGGCTTTCCAAGATTTGCAGAAGAATATTAATTTCAGAAGCCAAGGCAGTGACCAGCTGGCTTCATTCGGCTGGCCAGGCCCAAGCAAGTCGTAGATGAGGCGGAACACATACCTTGCATATGCATAGCACAAAAGCAGCTGACCCAGGTGAAATGTAGCCAGGCCGCTATCTAAACTGGGACAGATGACTGATCAAGTAATTTACTAAGCCTGCCAGCCACGTGGTTGTTTTTCATATCTCCTTCTATTTATTTATCTCTTATTCCTTACCTATTTATAAAAAATTGAGGAAGTTTATGACAAAAGCCATAAATCCAGCTGACCTATTAAAACAAAAATAAAAAAAACCAGAGTCTGGATTGGGAAACCTGGAAAGCACTGAATTATAAAGTCTAAGCTACAGACAACCATTGCAGTCATCCCCCAAATTAGTTCTGTGCTCTGGGTAGCCAAGGCAAAAAAAAAAGGGGGACACTATTAATTTTAAAGCTCTTATCTAATAAAAGTAAACACATTTGTTCATTAACAGAAATGAACAACCTACCCCTACTTCTACACTCTAAGATGACCCCTTCACATCTTGAGTTTTCTCAATTTGATTAAATCATAATCAGGAATGTCCTACTATTCCTGGGAACTGATACTGCCAACATTGGAGAGTCAGAAGGTAACTGTCTTGTTTCTGGACTTTACCCGCACTCCTATGTAGGGAACATGTTCTGACATTATAATTTATAAAATTATACTTCTGAGATAAAAATGGACTTGAACTGTCAAACAACTCCAAAAATTGACATTTCTTAAAATAGCAATTATTTCAGTATTAGAGCCCCAATATCTTATGGTAGGAGGGTCCACGTGTGTTAAATATGGAGTAGGTGGAGCTCAGCTCCTGACATCCTGCTCTCCCATTTCTTTTTCTTCCTGACAGATGCCAATTTTCGTTTGTTTATAGTAATTTTTCCAACTTGGGGCTTGGTGATATTTTTAAAACATGCATAACAATTACCATTTTGTCCATTTTTAAGTCTACAATTCAGCAGCATTAAAACATTCACCTTCCCTCCCATTTCTGCAACTCCCACCTCCACCCTAGACCCTCCTATAAAGAGAAAATGTACAAACATTATTATTTTTCTTGGGGCTTTATATCTACTTACCTCTTAAAAAGAGGTACATCTCAAGAGGTTTACCATAAAGGAAGGCATGAAAGATTTTCAGAGAAGACAGACAGTGAGACAAAGAACTTTGGGTCAGCAGGCCGTTCCAATGTCCTTAACATCATACTTTCTTTCCCCTCTGCTCTGTTAGGGGTGTAATGGAAGAAGCAAGAGATTTAGAGTTGCTACTCTGCTGTGTGTTAGTTACATAAGATTTCAGCTGGTATCTTTCTACTGTGATGTCTTCATCCGTAAAATGGGGATAGTAATACAGATATCACTGTTGCATAATTTAAATGAGTAACACACATCATGAGGGATCTCAAAATTAGTATGCACAAATTGGTTATTACTTCTGTGAAATTCTGGTCCTAATTAATACTGTTAGGCTGCAGGCTCTTTGAGGACAGAGTCTAGGTCCTGTTCACTGCTGTGCTGAGCCCCCAGCCTGAATACAAGTTTGGCACTGAGAGAATATTGGTTAAATGTAGGAAAGGATAAGTTATCTCCATTTTTCTGCAAGTTCTTAATGTATCCAGGATAATGAGAAGTAAAAACCACAAAGACGAAGTCAGTCAATTGACAAAGTAAACGAGTCTGTGTGGTTTGTTGCACTCCGGGTCCAGCATGAGCGGAATTATCATTAGGACATGAAGACTTACACTCAAGTAATGGTACAATATTCTTATAGGGAAATTTGGAAAAGGGTGTAAAAACCTTAAAAACAAGCAAAATTTAACACAGAGTTCCAAATTAAGGAAGTTATGAGAAATATTCAAAGATGTTGGCAAACATGTAACTATAAGGATGTTATATAGGAAGACCAGAAACTACTTTCTCACCCAATAATAGGGACTGGCAAAATAAATTACTACCATCCAGACAATAGGACAAAATGCAGCCAACCTTTAAAATGGTTGTATAGGAGTATGTTTATTAACAAGGAAAGATGTCTAGGATATACTCAATTAAAAGAAAAAAAATTGCCAAGCAATAAACAGAAAAAGAAAGAAATACATGTAACAAATGTCAACAAAGGTGACCTCTGGGCTTATTCTTATTTCTTCATTTTGTTTTTCTGAATCTTCTCTTGTTTCTATAATAAGCATGAACTCATGAACTCTATGTAATTTGAAGGAAATAGTTAACAACAAAAAAAGAAAGAAGTGGCCGGTCTGGTCGCATAGTCGTCTAGTTCACATGTTCTGCTTTGGTGGCCTGGGGTTTGCAGGTTGGATCCTGGGTATGAACCTACACACAGTTCTGTGAGGCGTCCCACATACTAAATAGAGGAAGACTGGCACAGATGTTAGCTCAGGGTGAATCTTCCTCAAGCAAAAAGAGGAAGATAGACAACAGATGTTAGCTCAGGGCCAATCTTCCTCACCAGAAAAGAAAGAAAGAAAGAAAGAAAATATGGTCTCAAATATGCTTGAAGGAATTTTGGAGGCTTGGGAAACATATTAAAAAGTCCTAGAGAATAAAGCTGTATATTTATATGCCAGTAAGACTACTCGAAGGGTGAAGAAGAGCCTATAAGATGTCAAACCAAAGGGTCAGTTGACTAGTTTTTGTCTAATGAGTCATTTCGTTGAGGAAAATGCCAATGATCTCTACCTCCTGCTTCCCCTGCCTCTGCCACACTGACCACCAGCCAGCCTCACTTAGAAACCCAACTGTCACCATCAGTTCCTTTTCTCCTCCACTTGAGATCTGGACATCTGCATGCCACAAAGTGAGGAAATGTCCATGCTCTGGGTCAAGTTCCCAGCGGGAGACAATTGCCCCCTCCTTTCCTTCTCCCAGAGGAGAAGGGGAGCCAGGGGACTTCAGGGAAACCACCCACAGCCCGTCCTGCCCCAACCATGAACAAGGCTCATGCCCAATGCAGAGGGACTTCTGGGAATACATGCACGGACAAATAATTTCCTCCTGCTTGGTGAACCCTGAGAACAATCTGATGACTCAATCTTTTTAACTTTGTTCTACAAAAAAAAAAGGAAAAAGTGCTCATACAGTAAGAGCAGCCAAGGAAGTATCAGTTCTGGTTTTTTGCAATTGCTACATTTTCCGGTTGAAAACTGCTTTATTGTCTACAGTGTCCTCTCTGCTTCTTCTCTCTAGCTTTCTTGCTTGACCGAGAGCCCTGAAATTCCCCATGCATCTAGAGTGTATAAGCTTGTTCAAAAGTCTGTGCCACAGCTGTGGAAGTATTGGAAATTCTCCTTGGCCTTTCCGCTTTCTGAAAACGTCTTCTTGCTGCTGTATCTCTAACAATCTTCAGGCTTGTCAGGTGCCCAAATCTCCTCAGTCTGTCTAGAGGGGCCTGGAATGCTGGGCAATTCCAGAAAAGACCTGGCACCAGCTTTCCCCAAGAACAAAGGTCCTTCTGCACAAACGTCACACTGAGCCAGGAGTTCTGTTTCACCAAAGTCCTAGAGAACCGGTTCCTTCTAAGGACAGAATTGCTGTTCTGAGGACAAGTTCAAAGCCAAGGCTTTCAAGACCATATGTCGGGCCCCTGCTCACTTCCCTAAACTCTAAGGGAAAAAGGGAGGAAGACGAGGAGGAACTACAGCGTTTGTTACTGTCGCTTCTGGATGAAAAGTACTTTTTTCCTCGTAAGCATGGGCTTAGAGCAGTTTTAGCAATACAGTATTGGGAAACTCCACTCATTGGGTAGATGAATCTCTTAGGACTCTTTGAGTTCCAATTGAAAAAAATCCCAAGACTTGTAGGCTTAAGCAAAGGGGAATTTATTGTCTTGTGTAAATGAAAATTTAAAGGGTGAATCTGGTTAGATACATTAATTCAGATCAAATGATGCCAAGAGTCACTCTCTCTCTTGCTAACTACTCATCTAATTTCCTCTGTGTTGGCTTCATTCTCAGCATACTCTCATGATCAACTCCCAAAACTCCAGGCTTTCCTTCAATTAGACCAAGGAAAGGGAGCTTCTCTCCTTTGTAATAGCTCCACATAAGTCCCAGGACTGATTCACATTGGACTGACCTGAGTGACATGCCCTGCTTGAACAAATCCGGGGACTTGAGAGGTGAAATCTGCTGATTGGCCAGGTCTGGCCCTCCCCCTGTTATTCCAAAGGAAAACTCATGTGATGTTCCCAGAAGAAAAAAAGGTTGGTGGTCAGACAAAAACATTAAATGCCCTCCACCAGGGGCGTGTGATGGTCTTGGGTAGCAGACTGCGTAGGGTGCAGACAAGGAGTACTCAAAGGTCAGCAGGTCCAAGGTCTAGTCATGTCAATGGCCCCTAAGCTCAAAGGCCTTCGAGAGAGCCAGGAAACAACTTCCAGAAGCAATCACACTTAAGAGTCGAATTGTCGCAACTCAAATGGCAACCTGAATTCAGGGAAATTTAGAGACTCATGTGCAAACGTGTTCATGGAGAACACAGGACTTGCACTGAGTCTTGAAGATTGGTAGGATTTGGATTGAAAGATGGGGTGGGAGGGCAGCAGGAAGAATGCAGACCCGCGTGAACACAGGCAAGGAGTCTGCACAAGCGTGAGATCCGCGGGCGGGAGCTCTAGGAGAGGAGGAGACACATGGGCAAGAGCGAAAGGAATTTGAGGGTCCGTTACTGAGAGTAGTGATTGATTCTCATTCCATCCTCTTCCTTTTCTGGTTAGTCTCTAATGTTGTAATATTGCCAATATTTCAATTCTACCTCATTCTAAAAACAGATTTTTCGTGCATTCCATGCATTCCATGCTAATTGTCCTGCGGAGCAGCGGTTGAGCTGGCTCAACCCATCCCCTCCAGGATGCTGGTGCACAGCATTCTGAAGCAAGCAGGGGGCCCCGTGTGCTTTTTCCCGTCACGTGTCCGCCACAAGCCTGAGGTCTTCATCCCTTCATCGAGATTTCAGTGTTGCCAGGAGACAGGAGCATGTTAACAGAGTTAAAGCTTCTGTTATTAGGAGGTGCAGCAGGTCAGTTAGATCACTTGTAAGCAGGGATTAGTGTCCACTGTCACTGGAGAAAGCAAGAGCCTGGAGGAGTGGGGCACAGGACTGGCACGAGGTGGGGAAGGAATTGCTGAACAAAAGGCTGAGAGCCAGGAGTCCTTCCAGAGTCTGGGAAGGGCAATGAGTGGGAAGCCTGGATACACAGCGGAAAACACAGGCTTGGAGTCAAAAAGAACTCAGTTTGGTAAAAACTTTCAGTGATGAGATGAATACAATTTTAGGAATCTAATGTACAGCATGGTGACGATAGTTAGAAACACTGTACTGTATACTTGAAATTTGCTAAGAGAGCAGATCTGAATTGTTCTCACCACACACAAAAAATGGTAACTATATGAGGTGATGGATATATTAATTAACTTGATTGTGGAAATCATCACATCGTATACCATTAAAAAAATCACATGGTGCAACCCAAAAAAAAGACCTCAGTTTGAATCTTGCACTTACTAGCTGGCAGACAAAACTTAGTCTCTCTAAACTGCAGGTTCCTCAACAATAAAACAAGGATAATAAAACTTGTGTTTTATTGCAAGTGTTAATAAAGATGAAGGAAGTAAAGTGCCTGCTGCTGCATATCATTGTTCTGCCACTTTCTTGCTGTGGGTCCTTGGACACATTAACCTCTTTAAGCTACAATTTCCTCCTCTGTAAAGTGTGAATGATAAAAGTGCCTAGCTTGTAGGGTCGCAGTAAGGATTAAACAAGATAACACACATACAAGTTCAGCACAGCGTCTGCCAGGCGTGAGCACTCATAGATATTAATGATGATGATGATATTCATTGTATCAGCATGCTTGCAACTGTATGTGACAAAAAACCCAAACAGAAGTGACTCGGCAGGAAAGAAATGTTATTACTCACATGACAAGAAGTCCTGAGGTCAAGAGTTTCCAGAATGTTTAAGTCATTGGTTCAAAAATATCTCGAAGGATCTAAGTGCTTTCCTGCCTCCATTCTTGAGTTTCTCAGCATGTTGGCTGTTTCCTAACATGCGTTGTCCCCTCATGGGCACAAGATGGCTGCCACCATTCTTCTCCTAACACATCCTCTCCTAACAATCTCCAAAAGTGGAGGAGATCATGTCTTTCCTTCTTAAGAGAAAGAAAAATTTTTCTGGAAACTACCCTATACCAGTACACTTTCCCTCATATCTCATTAGCCAGAATTGCATATACATACTAATGCCTAAACCCATCACTGGCCTCTCAAGAGAGGAACAAATTCATGGTTCTCTTGGCAAAGAAGGTGGGCATGGCTGTTGAGAGGCAAACAACATCAGTCACGTCAATAATGATGAATACTCTGGCCCAGAGTGCTGCCGGGGGACAGAGAGCTGTACCAGGGAGAGAGGTGAAGAGGGCGCTTTAGCTGTTTAGTGCAATTCTTAAGAGAAGAATCTCTGGAGTGACAAAGTTGTACACTGAATTCTTGGCTCTGCCAGTTTCTAACTGTGTGAGCCTGTGCAATTATTTACCCTCCAGGCCTTTGTTTCCACAGCTGTAGAAGGCCAACATCTAAAGGATGCTTGACAATAAAATGGAGCCACACAGAGTAAGTGCTCAATAAATAAGTGAAACTATTATTAGTATTTCTGGCCTAGCAACAAGCACAGAAGCCAGATCAGTTGCTATGCCAACAATCATTGATGCTATTGAATACAGACATGTGTCTAGATGTGCTACTTCGGTAGGCTCTTTCTTTCCTGAGGCTGCAAAAGCATGTTCAGAATGAGGGGAAGCGATTAGGAGTGTGATGGCAGAACGAAACAGGATTCAAAACCTGCTGCCAGTGCCACTATTTAGGAGCTATGCAATCTTGGGAAAGTCATTGAATCACCTCGTGCCTCAGTTTTCTCATCTGAAAAGTGGAGTAATAGCCCATTAAGTTGTGGGATTATACAGTTAGTATAAGTGCCTGCCATGTAAACTGTCGATGAAGGTCAGCTATTGTTAGCGGGTTTTCCCTTTTTGTCATAAAGATGCAGTTGTTCTATTCTGTCTCTTTCTGACTCTGCAAATTGTCGTGACTAGAGCAGCAGTGAAAAGTCGGGTTTTCAATTGTTGCTTCTTTTCTTAATAGCCACGTGGCTTCTGAGCACCAGGTATTTCATTCATGTGATCAGCCCGCCTACCTCTCCAGGGATAAGAGTCTCCAAATCAAATGTTTTGAAGACCGAAACTCAACATATAATGTCACATTATTTATACTTACTTCCTACAATTCCGATTTTTGTCTAATTCTTTCTTATCACCCACGCTTTTCTTTGGCTTCTTGCCTGGAACTTTTTCCTATACAATCTCACTACTTATCATCATCTGCAGTATCTCCACTCTCCCTTCTATCCAAATTCTTATGCGTTACTAATAACCTTTTAAATGTGCCTCAAACTTTTTATTATAGGATGGTGATATATACCTACATATGTATTCTTTTTATTTATTTTAAATTTGATCTATTTTCCACAGCCCACAGGGACTCGTACTGAACCAGAATATGAAAAATACTAACTAAGCACACAGTAGTGCTTAATTTATAAATGCTAAAAAAAAAAATATGATTTCAACAAATATTTGCTGAGGTCCTACTGTGTGCACTGCATGTGCTAAAGAGATAACTCACACAGTTTCTGCACCCAAATTGCTGACCTACTCTGGTTTGGGAGTGAAGACTTGTAACTAAGTGAATATTACACATATAAACACTTCGAGGGGCCAGCCCCGTGCCCAAGTGGTTAAGTTCAACAGCCCAGGCTTTTACCGGTTCGGATCCTGGGCATGGACATGGCACTGTCATCAAGCCGTACTGAGGTGGTGTCCCACATAGCACAACCAGAAGGACCTGCAACTAGAATATACAACTATGTACTGGGGGGCTTTGGGGAGAAGAAGAAGAAGACGACGACAAAAAAGAAGATTGGCAACAGATGTGAGCTCAGGTGCCAATCTAAAAAAAAAAAACCACTTCTAAATAAATATTCAAGTAATAAAGGCCTTTTAGAAAGAATGGATTTCAAAAGCTTTGAAGTGGATGTCACTGAAAAAGCATCAGAAGGTGAATTTTCTTTAACAACTTTTAATATTTTAAATGTTTGAAATTATGTCATTTCCCAGAACAGATGGAACCCGGATGACGACTCACTGAAAGCGTAAATAGTTATCAATTCCATTTGCTCATCCTTTTCTGATCCTGCCTGAGGATGAAGGAGAGCCTGGTGTGAGTCACAGGGTGGGTGTCTGTGGCCTCGAACCTGGGTGTTTAACTCTCAGAAAACATGATGGTAACCAGGGAGCTAGGGAGATAAAGTATTAATGAAATGGAAACTGGGATGAAATTCCCTTCAAGATTTCGGTGTCAGTCTGCATTCTTCCTGGTTAACAGCAGAAACCAACTCTGATTGGATCAAGCAAAAACATTTAGAAGGTTATTAGGACCTCACAGAATCCACAGGAGGCTGAAGGTCAGGCTTGGAAAACAGGCAAGAATCAAGGCTGATCCAGAGAGGCTGAGGCATCAGGACCACAGCCAGGCCTAAATTACTCTTAACATTCATGGGGCTCAGGGCAAGCATACAAATGGAGCCCAGGGGGGCCAGCCTGGTGGCGCAGCAGTTAAGTTTGCACATTCTGCTTCGGCAGCCCGGGATTCACTGGTTCGGATCCTGGGTGTGAACATGGCACCCCTTGGCAAGCCATGCTTGCTGTGGTAGGCGTCCCACATAGAAAGTAGAGGAAGATGGGCATGGATGTTAGCTCAGGGCCGGTCTTCCTCAGCAAAAAGAGGAGGATTGGCAGCAGATGTTAGCTCAGGGTAAATCTTCCTCAAAAAAAATTAAATTAAATTAAATTAAAAATAGACAAATAAGCAAATGGAGCCCAAGGCCTTTGCTCACAACCCACCCACTTTCACATTCCAGCCACAGCCCCATTTGACACAAGAGGCCTCACGCACACCAGTGAGAACCCAGCCCCCTTGTCCAAGCTCCTTCTATACACCACTCTCCCTCCAAAACAGATGCTCTTGGCCACCCCCAGGACCTGGGAGTACAAACACTGGTGGCTTGATCTGCTCTCACAGGCTTGGGGCTCTCTGGGCAGGGTACCCAGAGTATGGTCTAGAAAGGAAGATATGCGCTCTGGGTGGGCAGAAGTGAAGCCAGAGGAGTCAAAGAGGTGGCCCTCTTGCTCAGGCCTAGCGGAGACAAGGCTTACAGCAAAGGTCAGTCAGACAGCAAGGCTCATCTGGGCTGCCTGGCCCTGCACTGCTGGCATGAACCTCCATTGCTAACCCTGCCACACCACTCTCTGAAGGTCCAGGTGACACCTTCAAATGGCCAAGCCCAAGTCACTTATCTTCCCCAAGGCTATTCCAGGCAGGAAGAGGTCCTACTTGGATCCTTGGGCCTCCTCCCAAGACCACACACAGAGGTGGAAAGGAATCTACAAAAGAAAATCAGGGAGCCGTGGGCAAAGCTGACTGGTCAGATAGCTCTAAAGCAGCAAACTCTCATGAGTATCTCTCAAGACTCACGGCTTTTCACCCCATAATAGCTGTTCCCTCTGGGCTTGACCTGGAAGCATCACCATTGCCAATCTCACCCAAAGGAAAACCAAACCTCTAATCAACACTAAATTTTTTTTAGTACACCCATCGATAAGATCAGAGGACAACAAGGCATTTATTTTATCTAATCATTGCTGGCATCACATCAACCTTCCTTCCTAGCTCTTTCCACATATCCCCAACCCCTACCCCAAAGGTCTCTGCTCCCTTGGAATTTACATAAACAAGCAAGAGTATTAAGAAAGTATCATGGACTATCAGTTTAAAATCCCTCACATAGGTACAAGCATCCTTTGAATATAGCAACAAGGAGAAACCCAGTTATAGGACAGAATTGTACAGGACTGGAACCTGAAACAGACACTTCCAGTGTGCCAGCGTCCTGACAACAGGACCATCCTGGACACATGCCTGAGGCCCAAGGCAGCGAGAAAAATAGCAGAAAAGTAGTTTAGAGCATCACAGAATTCTCTCTAAACAGTCAGACACCTTAAGTTTCTATGTCTTTTCCTCTCTTTATTAAAAGAGAGAGATCTAGGTATTAAGTGCACAAAAAATATTATTTAGTGACAGCTTCACACACACACAGAGGGGAAGAAAACCATCCTTTAGAAATATAGAAACCTATGTGTGTTGGTTTGTAATAATGGCCAAGACATATTATTAAGTGAAAAAGGCAAGTTGCTAAAAATTGTGGTGAATACAGAACCGACTATAAAAATAGGGAGGAATTGCATATACATTCATTCTTGCACATGCTTAAAACACCTCGGAAGGTACACTAGTAAACTGCTGGAGGTGGAAGCAGAGCCCGGCGTTTGGGGACTGGGAGTGGACGGACACTTTTCTCCTATTTCTCCAGCACAATTCCTCCTGGAAAAGGTGTTATGAAAGCAAAGAAAACAAAAGTTGATATGCACTGGTTTGTGGTACTACCCCATAGATTCACTATAGAATGGAACAGGTCCATGGATGATCTATCCAAAATTGTAAAGGGAAAAATAGAGAAATGCATCTCACAGTTAAACCAATAGGAAAGGGAGCTGCAGTGTCGGGAGGTTAACAACGACGCCCCAGCCCCTTTCAGAGCATACAGCCTTTGCCCCACTCTCATAGGAGCAAAGTCTTGAGCAAATGGGATATTTTTAAAGAAATGATTGGAAAATCCTGAATTACTTGATTGATATATGAATGTATGATTGAGACCTGGAATTTCCTTCAAGAACTGGTTTCCGTTGTTTCTCTTGCTTTCTATTTATTCCGTATGTAGTAGAAGCACAAGAATCAGCAGCATTATTTTCCAGCCTTTGGAGAAACAGTCAAACAGGGCAAAGGAGATTCGAAGAAGCCAAGACGCACAAGAAGAAAGATGCATCCAAATGCTTCTTGGAAGTTTCTTAAGCATACTCAGAAACGTGGAAGAGCAGATCTCTAAAGAGAAAGAAATTGGAAAGCCTGGCAAAGGTGAAAAAAAAAACTGTTGTGAAAGAGAAATCAAAAGCTACATTTCTTGGGAAGGGGAAAGAACCAAGGGGTTCAAATAATCGTCCTGTTAACTAAATGCTACTCTATAATTGCAAAATAAAGAGCTGTAGGTATGTTATTGGCATTCTGAATATATCTAAGGAAATATGTTTTTAATTAGTAAAAAGTCAAAAAAGATGATATCAGCTGTTTGAAAGAACACAGGAATTCTCCGACATTGCTTGAATAATTGTTTTAAAAGATTTGCTCTTATCTCTCAAAAATGTGAACTGAGGATTGAAAGGACACTTGGTGTTTGCTCCAGAATAAGTCAAGGGGGTAAAGAATGCTTCTAGAACGTTACAACAGTAACAGACAGGGATGCACTGATTTCCATCATCACAACTTGATTCTGAGCCTCCTCCAGGATCCTAGATTGACTAACCACGGTTTCTATCAATTGTCATGTTCAACAAGGACAATGGGATTTTGAGTTTAGTATTAGCACATAGCCCCCTTCTCTCAAAATAAACTTTACCCTGGTGCATTGGCTGTTCATCATTCCACAGAAGGAAAATGTGAGCGTAGAGAAAAGTGGGAAACAAAGATAGAGCAGGGCTAGGAGTAACTTACTAAGAAGTGCACCTCCCAGAAGGAAGGGGAGAAGGAAGTAGTAACTTTCTTTACTGACACTCAAGCATGTAGGCACTTTATAAAGATCCTTTGATTTAATCTTTACAACCACTCAGTGAGGTAGGTCCTGTTATCTCCCTATTTTTCAAAGGAAGAAGCAGGCATTAAGAGGTTAAGTACTTGCCCAAAGCCACTCAGCTCCAGCAAGTGGCTCTGTTGGGAGTGGGGTGGGAAAGGAGCGCTGATGGAGGTTGGCCAGCTCAAAATCTCCCACTTGTTCCTAACCTCACTTCTATTGGGGCCAACCTAATTTCACACATGGCCTGTATTCCCTTGTGTTCAAGTTAATTTGTAAGATTGTCCTACATTTTCCTTTAGAGAGTGACTATTTGGAGGCTTTTTGTCACAAGGGCACAAATGTCTTTTCTAAATGGGTACTGTTTCTGCTAATTGAGGAAGACTGAATGCTGGAACAAGCATCTCTGACTCACCCTCTTTGGCTTCATCTATGAAAACGGACCCTGGGGATTCAAAAGAAGAGAGATGATCAGAAGCATGGCTGGGCACCACCCTTCAACTGGTTGAAAAACATTTGAGCATGGCTTCCGTCTGACCGAGAATAAGGCTTCCACAACTGAAATCTGTTCAGACACTCATCAAAAATATCTTGCCTCTTCTTTCTCCCAAAGTGCCTCTGAAGCCACAGCAAATCTCAGCTCAAATATTGCAGAACACCTCCTCCCATTGGCAAAGGAGAACCGAAGCTGTCTAATTTTAGGGTCTAACAGTTGGCATGCAATTAAAACTATATTTATGATGGGCTTCAGAGGAGAATAATTTATTTATGGGTAAATTAGGATCATTGCAATACAAACATGCTCCCACGGATCAGGAATTAGCTATGCTCAACCAGGGACTCGAAGAACTCTGCCATTTTACAATATGAGGCTTATTGTTTCAAAACAAGCAAAAGATCAGACACTTTCTAGTCACTTTTCAACATCAGTCCCAAAGTCTGTCTCTATTTTGGCACTGGGAATCATTTGAGGGGATTTGATCAAGAAAATATATACCCATTCCTGAAAAGAAAAGAAGTCATATTAGTTTAAAGTTCAGAAAAGTGATTGAGAGTATTTTGTTTTTGTTTTGCTTTAAAAACTTTGCTGACTAGAAATTTAGGCTGGGATAGATGAGTCTAATTATGCCAGTTTATTTTGTGTCAATAATTTGCTAAAATAGCATGGAGAAAAGCATGCCTTATGATTTAAATAATGAGAAATAAAAGAAAAAATAAATAAAATAGCTTATAGTGTACAACCATTGTTCTCCTGAGAACAAGGTTACCATAATACCTCCTGTCAATTCAGTATCACCTTCAATTTCCTGTTTGAGTCTTCCAACCTAATCAGAGTATGTCCCCACCTCCACCATAGTAGCTTTACAAAAAAAGGTAAAGCATATAAAAATACACAAAAGTATGTGTTCCTCCCAACTCAAAAACTATATCACAATGTTCTATGTGGAGTAAAACATTTTGTTTTTGAATTCGTTTTTGTGTTCTGGTGTAGATAGAAGTCTAAAGCCTAGAGCTAGGATTTAGTTTTGTAGTTCTCTGTTATTTGATCTATTTTCCTCAGATTGAGGACTTTAAATCATTGGTAATCTGTGACTACAGTCTCTGGGTTATGTGTTTCTGCATCTTCTTTTCCTGCCCACTCACTATTATGCACTGGCCCAGGCGTAAGTACTTACACGTGATTCTAACTAGTACCTTTATGGTCAAACCCATTCAGCATAAAGAGAGATGGAGATCTGCTAACTACCCCTGAGCACCCATCCTAAATGAGTACACAGACATCTACCTCCCCTTGGGTCAGTCTTCATCACAGAAAGTGTTTTGTTTTCATGGAAATTTCATTACTATAGGAAATAATCTTGTTCATTTGTTTGGGTACTTTATTGTTTGTCTCTTCTTACTGAAACACTCATTCCATGAGGTTAGGAAACTTGTCTTTCTAATTCATCCCTACGTCCCCAACACCTCGAAGAGAGTCTGGCCCATATCAGAGATTCAACAACTGTTTGCTGAAGGGATGAATTTCCTAATGACTTTTGAGAGTACAAACAATGGATCTAAAGGGACTCTCTAAAGACAATACTCAAAGATCTTAGAATCTTCTAGATAGAGGGAGTCTCAGGTCATTCAGAGTTGGAAAATTTTTGTTAATGGACCAGATAGGAGTATTTCAGACTTTGTGGGCCATGTGGTCACTGCCATGACTACTCAAGTCTGCCACTGTAGCATGAAAGCAGCCATAGACACTATGTACATGAACGAGTTTGGCTGTGTTCCAACAAAACTTTATGTACAAAAACAGTCAGTGGTGGCCTAAGTTGCTGACCCCTTCTAGACCAACGGTTTCCCAATGGCCTTCTAAGAATATGTTTTACCAAGGGCAATAAAAGGAAAATACGAGGAAGTTCCTGTGAGATTTTTCATAAAGCTAAAGTTTTTCAATTTAAAAACTGTCTTTTTTTGAGTGTATGTTCTTCCTACCTTTTCGGTCTTCAAAATGTCTCTTCAGATAAATTATGGTAATAGTAAATTGATTTTGTATTGTTAATATCCTTTCTTGGCAAAAGAAAAGTTAGCAACATTAATAAAATTTCAAAATAGTTTCTGGTAATTTTTCTTATCCAAGAAATTCAAACAGCTGAGAATTACTGTGACACTAGGCTCATACATCTCATCCTATAGTCAGGTTCTCATTTACAGTCAAGAGAGCCTTTTCTATCTAGGATAAGTAAAAGAGATTACTGAAAAGATCTTAGAAGTGTATGGAATCTCAGAGGACCAGAGAACTAAGCACTAGGAGAAATCCACCCCACACCACGTGACTGTTTTGGCAGAACACGAACACCCCTGCTGTCTGTTGGACTGCACCTACATCAACAGGGGCTGAACGCCAGAAAGCCTGCCTCCGCTGACCCCAAAGAACAGATGCTTCGAGCACCATGCCTGTCAAAAAAATTGTTTCCCATCCCACTCCCGCGCCTAGCCACTGCCTTACTTTACTCACATACTCCTCCTAGTCTCACACAGAGGCATTGGCTTAACTGAAGTGAGGTCACACGCAGAACCCTCACTGCAAGGGCGGTGGAGAAATGAATGTTTAGCTCTCAGCCTCTTTGAACAGGAAGTCAAGCTAGGAGGACGCTAGAATTGGTGCTGAGTAAACCAGTTTATAGCATCTTCCACAAGAATCCTAAGGCCCCAAACTCTTCACCTCCACACCGGAAGTTCACAATTGAAAGAATAAAATTTAGGAACAAATGATGTCACTACAAATACTACAAAAGGCATAAGTGTTCTTAGAAATATTTATGTTAATAGAGACTGTTCCTTTTTTGAGCAAAGAAATGTGAATGCTGATGTGCACATGTAATTTTTGGATGCACGGAATTTGACATTCTATGAAGGGATGAGAGGTTGGGAAGTGTTGAAGGAAGAACATTGCATCATAGGGAAGAAAAACTAAGACATGCACAGAGTGTGAAAGTTTGCCAAGAATCTCAGTTCAGCAGTGTCTTCAATTCTTAATAGAACCTAGTGACCAAAAATATCATTTGTGCATATCTGTGTAACAAGTTCTCTTCAGGATTAAAAACATGTCAAAAAAGTCATGGCCACTAAATATTCTAATAAGCAAACCAGGAAAAACGATATTATGTGTCTCAGTCCATTTGGGCTGCTTTAACAAAATACCATGGACTGGGTGGCTTATATACAACAGAAATTTATTTCTCATAGTGCTGGAGGTTGGAAGTCCAAGACCAAGGCACCAGCAGATTCGGTGTCTGATGAGAACCCACTTCCTGGTTTGTAGACTGATGGCCTTCTTCTCAATGTGTCCTCATAGGGCAGAATGGGTGAGGGAACTCTCTGAGGTTTCTTTTATAAGGGGACTAATCTCATTCGTGAGGGCTCTTCCCTCATGACTTAACCATCTCCCAAAGGCCCCACCTCCTAGTACCATCACAGTGGGGATTAAGTTTCAACACATGAATTTGGTGGGGGACACAAACATTCAGTCTATAGCATTATGTCCTAGTGTTTGCAAACAGCAGGCTAAGAAGAAAGGAGGTTGCCTAGCCTTGTTGTGAATATCAAAGGCAGTCCCCTCCAGAACTACTTTTTCTACCAAGTGTTTCACTTATAAAAGTAGAAAGCAAGACTTTAAACAGGTTAGACCAAAACCTGTACTAATCCTTTCTTTAGATTAATGTCAATATTCTCTCCTAGGCTTGTGGTCAATTTCCAATCAGAGATTCTTAGCAGAGCAGCATCTATACCATGTTCTGAGACCTGTTTCTCCACCAACATTGGAAGCGCTGATCTGTGGCAGCCTCTGGGAGGTGGTTTACATTCCAGGGATTCATTCACAAGGAAATAGTCCTGTTCATCTATGTCTAGGTTGCAACTTAACCACATTTTCATAAAGATAAAGTTTATATTAGGAAAAAGCTGAATTTACTGGCTATAAAGAGGGGATGTGTGCCCAGGGACAAAACTGGAACCAATGAGTGATGCTCCCAACTAAAGCATCTCTAGCCAGAATGGAGCTAATATTTGCATAGCTATTTGGAGTTGGACCACGCCCCTCCCCCCTCATATCTATTTACATCTACTGACCTTAATGTGGGCTGAGAAAAAAAGGAAGCATGTCCACAGTAGGGTTCAGACATATACAGACAGGGCTGACAGCCTTCAGGCTCTGACAGAAGCCAGTTTGCACCATCAGAGAAGCCTCTAAGAGCAAGTTCACCAATTTTAAGCAGCCTGGCTGACTTAGCAGCAAGGTTTAAGCATCAGAGATAAGTGGTATCAGTAAACAATACTAGAATCCATCCTGACCCAACTCCCTGTGTGGCATGCCTGCACTCTGGGGAGAAAAAAACATGTGTTCTAAGACTGGAAAAGCTCTCTCCAAACTCTGCCGGGCTCCAGAACTGACGCAGCCCTCTGCAGGAGTGGTGCCGCAGAGTTGGCATTCTTACTACTCACTGGGGAAATGGAGAGGGATTCAGGCTTCACGAGGAAGATTCTTGCTCAATATAAGGACAACTTTAAAAAAAAAAAAATAGAGACTCTCATTAACAGAACTTTTTGTCTTACAAAGTAGTGAGCTCCCTAGCACTGAAAGTGTTTAAGCAGAGACTGAAAAACCTGCATTGCATGGAAATTTGGCCTGCGTGAGAAAGTGTGAAGAGCATACCAATGGTCCTACCTCACTGCACTGCTGTGATGGTCAATTTCATGTGTCAACTTGACTAGGCCATGAGATGCCCAGATATTTGGTCAAACACTATTCTGGGTGCTTCTGTTGTCGACGAAAATAATATAAATGAAAATTTGGGTGTTTATTCTGAGCTGAAATCTGAGGACCATAGCCTGGGGAGTTTCTTCCCAAAGGAAGAAAGGGCACCAAGGAAGTGAGGTATACAGACTGGTTATATACCCCCATACAGGACGTTTCACATAGGATTGAAATGTCCCTCCCACAATAGTCACAAGATTGCCCTGTCAGCACAGCGCTTGATGGATACAGCAGGTAGTGGGTCTGCTCTCTCAGAGGGCATAGCAGGAGGCAAGTCTATTGTCTTGAGCTGGGTGGTCACAGGTGAGCACAGCAATCAGTTTCCAGCCTAAGGAAAGATGCTTAATCCTTAAGGAAATGCCAACGTTGGGAGGGGGAGGGAAGTTGCACCTTTATCTCAAGGGCCTTTGTTCTTGCCATAGGGAATATCTAAAGTAGATATACAATGCATGCTCAACAGCCACGGTCAGGCCCTTTTGGAAAGACAAGGTTAGGCCGAATTAGGTTTATACCAAATGGCTTCCTCATGTTCTCCAATATATCCTATTGCTTGCCATTTTTATTTGTCACTGTGAAGATGGTTTTGGAGGAGATTAACATTTAAATCAGTGGATTTTAACGTTTGATTAGATTACTATTTCAATCAGTAAAGCAGATTACTCTCCATAATGTGTGTGGGCCTCATCCAATCAATTAAAGGCCTGAATAGAACAAAAAGACCAACTCTCCCTCAAGTGAAAAAGAATTCTCTAGCTGATCACCTTTGGACTTCATCTGCACCATCGGATCTTCCGGGTCTTGAACCTGCTCGCCCACACTGCAGATTTGGACTTCCAGCCTCTATCATCGTGTGAGCCAATTCCTTATAATAAATTTCTTTCTCTCTGTATACACAGCTTATGGTTCTGTTTCTCTGGAGAACCCTGACTAATACAACTTGCTTTCTCAGTCTCCATTGCTGACTCAGCCTCCACTTTCCAATCTCTAAATGTGGGAAGCATTCCAAAGTTCAGTCCTCAATGATATTCTCTATGTACCTTTCTTCATAGGTGAGATCAGCCAGTGCCACAGCTTTCAACATCATCATCTATACATTGATGGCTTTATACCCAGCCCCAACCTCTCCCTGGAGTTGCAGACTAGACTACACTTCCTATCTCTTGTTGGATGTCCAATAAGATCTCAAACTTAACCTATCCAAAACAGAACTCTACTCTCCACTGCCACTCTCTCCCTCCACTCACTCATCTTAATTAATGGCACCACCATTCACCCTGTTGCTCAGGCTCAATACCTAGAAGCCATCTTGAATTCCTTCTTTTCCTTCATATTCAACATCTAAATGTTTAGCAAGACCTATCAGTTATGTCCAAAATAAATCCCAAATCTGTCCACTGCTCATCATCTTCACCACGCTCTCTGCTTCTGTTCTTGTTCCCCTCCCTCTCTTCTTCTTAGAGTTATGAGTGGTATTTTTTTTTTGAGGAAGATTAGCCCTGAACTAACATCAGCCACCAGTCCTCCTCTTTTTGCTCAGGAAGACATGCCCATCTTCCTCCACTTTATATGTGGGATGCCTGCCACAGCATGGCTTGACAAGCAGTGCATAGGTCCGCACCTGGGATCAGAACCAGTGAACTCCGGGCCACTGAAGCAGAACATGTGAACTCAACCACTGCACCACCAGGTGGGCTCCTAGGAGTGGTATTTTTAAAACATGAACCTGATCACATCACTTCTGTACTTATTACCCTCCATGGTTTCTCATCTCGCTCAGAATAAAATCCAAACTCCTTACCAGGGCCTCAAAGGCACTGTACATCCCTTTGCTTCTCTCTCTGACCTTACGTCCTACCACTCTCCCACCTGGCCTTTCTGCTGTTCCTGGAACATCCAAGCTACTTTCTGCCTCAAGGCCTTGACATTTGCTATATCCTCTGCCTGAAACACTCTGTCTCTAAATCTTCATAATGGCTTTACCCTTCACAGCATTCATGTCTCAACTTAAACATCATCTCCTCAGAGGGGTCTTCCCTGACTACCCTGTCTATCTCTTCTTCTCCCTCACATTCCATCCCCTAACACTGCTTTGATTTCTTCATGGCACTTACATTTAGCTTGAACCAGGTTGACATCTGAACAGAATCCCTGCCACTTGCTTCTTGAGTCTGGATCTTGGGATCCACTTGCAGAAGGGACTGGGCCTCCAGACTACCCAAAACTTACCAGTCAGCATCACAGGAAATTGCTGCCTCATTACCTATTGAGCCCTGATAGCAAGAACAAAGAGACAGAGGTTTCCAGAAGTGCACGTAGAAAGTGGGTTCTGGGCCTGACAGGTGTGCTTACTGCATGGGGGACAAGTGAAAGAGATGACTCTTGTCTTGAGGTACAGGATGGCCAGGGAGAAAACTGACTGCTGAGTCACCAAGCTCTACAATCAGATATTACTTCGCCTTGGGAGGAAGGGGTGGAGAGAAGACCTGCTAGTGGAAGATCCCTTGTGGAAACATGAGGCCTGGGGAGTAGGGATCCTTCTCACAATTTAGAGTAATGAAAAATAGTTTGAGGAGATGGGCTGAAAAGCAAGTAAGTTGACTAGTTCACATCTAGAAGACCCTCCTCCAACCACAACTCAATGCCGGAAGAAATGCAGTCTCAGTAATGACATTCGACACATTATTTTATATGGAACATCACTCCCACTTGACTGGTTCCTTACCTAGGGCAAATTAAAGCACAGGTTGCCCCACCCCCACTCCCAATGCCTCTTCTACATGAATTTGGTTACGTAAGTTAATGATCTTCCTACTTCTCCTGTCTTTTATGTCATTTACAAATTAAGTTGCCTTTCTCTTCAGTGGTTTTATTATCCTTCTGTAGCTCTGTGAATACCTTGCTTAAATTGTAGGTTCTTCATTTAAACCAAGGAAGCAACAGACTTATTGTGCAGAATGACACCATGTTGAAGGTGCTAAGAAAAAAAACAGTAAAAAAGAGAACTAAACACCCTTTCTTTCTCCCATCTTCCCGAATGCACTCTCATCATCCTCCACGTACGGAATGTTAGGCCAGGCCCTGCTCAGGCCACTGTCAAGTCACATGACTCTCAAAGTCTGATCACCCTGTCTGTGCCTTGTGTTTGATCTAGACTTCTACCATTTCTCTTGACAGCAAATCACAGGTGAAAAAGAGGCATTTTAATGAATTGTGAACACTTTTGAAGACAGCAAAAGCAATATAAACTGAATATGAACCTTCAAAAAGTGTATAAGACATATAGTTGTTGCTTTAAATCATATACAAAGAAAATTTACGGGACTAAGAGCAGCATCACTTTGAATAAATATCTGTATCCCAGTAAGTGTCTCCCTGAGAAAGTTATGGGAAACGGCATGGCATCTAAAGGCATTTCTAAATACACAGGTTCTTTTTTTTCAATTATTTTATTGAGGTCATAACGGTTTATAACACTGTGTAATTTCAGGTGTACATTATATATCAGTTTATGTATAGACTGCTTCGTGCTCACCACAAACAGTCTAATTTTTATCTGTCAGCACACATATGTGCCCCTTTATCCTTTCTGCCCACCCCCCCAACACCCTTGCCTTCTGGTAACCCCTAATCTGTTCTCTTCATCCATGTGTTTGTTCATCTTCCACATATAAGAAAAATCATGTAGTGTTTGTCTTTCTCTGTCTGGCTTATTTCACGTAACATCACACCCTCAAGGTCCATCCATTTGTTGCAAATGGGATGACTTTGCCTTTTTTTTATGGTGGAGTAGTATTCCATTGTATATATATATACAACATCTTTATCTATTCCTCAGTCAATGGGCACTTGGGTTGCTTCCATGTCTTGACTATTGTGAATAATGCTGCAATGAACATAGGAGTGCATAAATCTCTTTGAATTGTTGATTTCAATTTCTTTGGATAAATACCCAGTAGTGGGAGAGCTCTATTGCATGGTATTTCTAATTTTTTGAGAACTCTCCATACTGTTTTCCATAATGGTTGTACCAGTTTGCATTACCACCAACAGTGTATGAGGGTTCCCTTTTCTCCACAACCTGTCCAACTTTTGTTAATTCTTGTCTTGTTAATTATAGCCATTCCGACAGGTGTAAGGTGATATCTTAGGAAATGCATTTCCCTAATAATTAGTGATGTTGAACATCTTTCCATGTGCCTGCTTGCTATCTGTATATCTTCTTTGGAAAAATGTCTGTTCATATCCTCTGCCAATTTTTTGATCAGTTTGTTTTTGTTGTTGTTGTTGAGTTGTGTGAGTTCTTTATATATTTTGGAAATTAACTCTTTGTCAGATATATGATTTGCAAATATTTTCTCCCAGTTGGTGGGTTGTCTTATTGTTTTGTTCATGGTTTTCTTTGCCATGCAGAAGCTTTTTAGTCTGATGTAGTCCCATTTATTTTTTCTTTTGTTTCCCTTTCCTGAGTAGACACGGTTAAGTACAGATCCTTAACACCATTCCCTTTTGAATTCTTAGCTATAACTAGGTACTGAAAGAGCACAAGAGTCTCTTCTAGCATCCTTTTGCTAAATAAACTCAGGTTTTATTAAACCAGGATTTGTTACTAAAAAGATATAAACTGTTTCAGGTAAGATTCTTTTATTGCAAGCAATAGAAACTAACAACAGCTAACTTAGCAAGAAAAGGGATTGATTGAGAGGATATGGTAGCTGCTGTTCACCAAGGAAAAGCTGAAGAGCCAGGTCTCAACAGGGACAGGAATTAGGCTGCTCTTGGGAATGCAGGCAGTCAAAATCAACAGGGAGTCTCTTCAAGATGTCACTGTTGAGTTTAACAAGTTCCAGTCATTTTTGTTTGCATTAAATCCACAGAGATAGCGCATCTGATTGTCTTACTTTGGTCAATGTCAGCAGGACAGTGCCACCAAGACTGTAACCATTGGGAAAGGGTTAGTCTACCAGACAAAATCAGGAAGCTGTTACTAGGAGACAAGAATGGACGACGATGAGGAGTGGGGTGGGCTTTGGATGGTGGAGGGATGGGCAAAGGTCCCTCCAGAGCACCAAGGTCATCTAGTGACTTAACTGATGAAAGGCCTTTTCATCTTAGTCATGTACTTTTAAGCATTAATTTGATGACAGTGACTGATCTAATACATTACTTTAAGAAAAGTCTTCTTCTCTATGCATTGGCTTAGCAATCCGGGTCGGCTGTGTCACGTGGTGATTGTCTTGAACTTGCACCAGAGGGAATATCCTATGTTGCACTGAAGGCACCATCCCCCTTTCTCGTTACTCACAAATTCTTTTCATCCATAGTGTGTACGCCACATGTTTACTTTGAGCTTCTCTTTCTCTGTTTTATGACTCAGGTGTATCTAAACACCTGCACTCCTTGGAGACTCATAACCTAACATTGTTACTTTTTTTCATTTTTGCACTCTTGTTATTTTGGGGAGAACTACGTACTCCAAACATGGATGGTTAGACTGCCTTAATATTTCCTCCCATGAGTCTCTAAATAGGCTAACATTTTTTAAATTGACTTTTTCATTGTGGATTTTATTTTCATGTTCTACATGAACCAAAGTCATTTTCAGCGTTCATTCATTTATGCCTTCTTGGATTTTTTTTGCTTTTTAAAGATTCTGACAGCTATTTTCAATAGGCATGTAAACCAAATATCATTAGTTGTGTCGTGTGTATGTGTGTGTTGTGTGGATGGAATTCTTTTTCTTTTTTAAGATTCTGACAGCTAAGAGAATATTTGCTCTTCCCTTTCTGAGACAAAATTAAATAATAATTTAAAAGAAAACATTTTAAAACTTCAATATTTAAAACCCCATCATCACTCGCAAGTGCCAGTATACACTGCCAGTCACCACTGCTGTGTTTGAGGAGTGACAGAAATGACTGGTAATCATCAGCAGGCGGGGGGGCTGAGGGGGGTTATTTCATAACTGCTAAGAAAGTGACAAGTTGCCAAGCATATGTTTAGAGTCACTGACTCCTCTTCTTCCTCTCACACTCAACATTCCATCCATCAGCAATCCTTTAGCTCTAAGCATCATTCAATCCATCAGCAATCCCTACCTCTAAGCATTAGCTTATATCCTTCCACTTCTCTCCATTTCCATTACTAGCATCCTACTCCCAGCCACCATCATCTTTCATCTGGACTACAGTAAGAGCCTCCTAAAGATTTCCCAGCTTCCACTCACAACTGATTCTCCAGACAGCAGCCAGAGTTACCCTTCAATAATATAGAGCATGTCAATTTGAGGTCAGAACCCCCTAATGACTTCCCATCACACCCAGAATCAAATCCAAACTCCTCCACATGGCCACCAAGGCCTGACATAAGGTGCCTGTTAACCTTTCCTACTCATCTGCTATGTCCTTGCCACTCCTTAAATAACAAACCTAGAGCCCACCTCAGGGCCTTAAACTTGCCATTCTCTCTATCTCGAGTGCTGTGTCTCTTGGAGGATGCACAGCTGCTCCTTCCTGTTTCTCAGGTCTCAGGGTAAATGGCAGATCTTTGGAGAGGCCTGCCTTAGAAAGTGATCTCCCTTTCTAAATGACCACCACAGTCCCATTCCCACTCACTTTCCTCCCTCTATGTTGCTTTTATGTTTTCTTGCAGAGCATATATTACTTTCTGAATTTATTTTATATATATATCTCTCTCTTCCATTGGAAGCTCCATGAGAATAGGAACTTCGTCTTAATTACTGCTGATTCTCCAGCCCCTGTGACACTGCCTATCATACAGTATGCTCTCAATCAATATTTGCTGCATGAATGAGTTCTCCTGCTCCTGAATACAACATTTTGCGTGAGCTATTTATGAAGCCAGTTATCATAATAGAGAAAACATATCTGAGTGCTGAAAAGGCGAGAATAGCTGTCTGAAAATGTGGTAGTAAAACAGAAACAAAATTGGGAGGGATCCTAAAGCTCCAGAGCATTTCAGACAGCCTCCTATGTGGGACCAGATCACGCTGTTACTGAAAGGCTGTTAGAAGTCCCCTGCTCTCTGTACCATGGACATCTTTGGCAAGAATGCATATTCACCTGAGGGCATAGTACCTCCAAGGGTGAGAAATGATGAGGAAGCTGCTGTTCTTTAGCACACAGGAATCCAGAAATCCAAACCTTAAAATCTAGGCCTATGTCTTGACATTATGGAATTTGCCTAATCTGCTTCACAGTTGTGGTCTAACTCTGACTCTAGATTCTAAAAATAGAAGCTGAAAGATGATAAGTGTAGAGGCAAGAACTCTGCATTTGGAGTCTGAAGACATTGGTTAGAAGTTATGGGCACTGACACATAACAGCCTTGTGACTTTGATCAAGTTTCAGATGAACTTATTCCCTTTCTGTAAAGTGCACCAACTTCACAGGTTATCATGGACAGTCGGCGAGATATGGCTATGACAGAGCCCAGCCCAATGCTTGTATGGAAGTGCTCAGCGCATGCTAGTTTCCTTCCATCCTTCCAACTCCGTAGCTCTTTCCTTTTGTCCTTCAAATACAACAGAATGATTTGGCATGCCATGTTATGTTTTCTGGGCATCAGTATATAGACTTTTAAGGTCTGTTTTCTGAGTCTCACATAATCAGATGAGTTATGTCTAATCAGCCAGAGACGCAGTCTTCTTTGGATAGTAAGAGCTTTAGATTTTGAAAATACATTGCTTTGCCTGCATTTTCTTCTCCAGTGCATCACTAAAATGACAAGCTGCTTTCCTTAGAATGTATCAGGAATTCTGTTTCTTAGCAACACCCCTCCCACAGGCAATAAAAGACAGAACACAATTCCCTTTGGGCATTAGGAGTCTGCTCATAATACTGAAAATGTGGCCAATTTTCCCTTAGATGCAGAATTAGAAATCACTTCTCCACCTTCGACAGACAATACAATCAGGACCCTTCAAAGTAAAGCTTTTGAAAAGTTTAGTACATTTCTCATTCCAGGGCCTGCCATTTCAAGGATTATTTTTAAAGATATTACAGAATTTTAATGGACTAGGTCTCATAGCCTTGCTCTTCATGATTCAAAACTAAGAATGAAGATTTTCGAGTTCTAAGTGCTTTCCTCCTACTACCTTCCAGGATCATCTGTCAAGAAAGTACAACAACTCACTAGTTTGAATACCAGCTGCACTCTTCAGTTTTATATTCTAGATTTCAAAAAGTAAAAATTTTACATTTTTGATCAAGTATAAATTAAGCTTATTGTACATGTAAAGTTTGTTTAAAGGTTAAAATCCAAATAAATTTAGTATTTATTTTATTATCTACTTTTCTACCAAATAATAACAGCTACATTTATTAAGAAATTATTATGGGGGCTGGCCCCACGGCGCAGTGGTTAGAGTTCAGAGCACTCTGCCTCAGTGGTCTGGGTTTGCAGGTTCAGATCCTAGGTGTGGACATATACCACTCATCAACCATGCTGTGGTGGTGACCCACACACAAAGTAGAGGAGGATTGGCACAGAAGTTATGTCAGGGCAAATCTTACTCAGCAAAACAAAAAGAGAGGAAAAAAAAGAAAGAAATGATTATGTGCCAAGTGTTCTACTTAGCACTTTAAATGCTTTATTTACTCCTCATAAAAACCTTGTGAGATGGGTATTATTAATTCTCATTAACTGTGGAACTGAGGCTTAGAAAAGTTAAATAACTAGCTCAAGGTCACACAGCAAGTAATAGAGACCCATGCACTTAAGTAATATATTAATCTTACTCTCTAATACTTCATTCATTAGTTCCCTTTTTTATTTTGTGTTGTGCTCATCACTGCCTTTGACCTAGTTTGTTGAATCTAATTGAATGAATAAAATAAAACCACATGTAATTTTACATTTCTAGAAAAGGTAGTATTCAGTAGTTAGCTAAGAAAACTTGAACACATCCACAATTAATACTTAATCCTTTAACACTATAATTGTGTGTTACAAAGAAGCTATGTTGAATGAATTCAATGCAGTAAAAAGGCTTACTACCAGAGCCAAACTATTTTTTCAGCTGTCTGATAATCAGGGTAATTTACCACATCTTCTCTGTGTCTGCAATTCTGTCATGTCTCATGGGTAACTAGGAGACTAGCAAGCAAAACAAATGTGGTCACAATTATTTAAAGTGTGTTCCCATCTGATGGATCTAATTTTTTCTTAGACATCTGACATTTGAATTGGCTATCGTTTCCTATGACTAAAAACAGTCTTGCCATTATAATTTAATAAGCCACTCCTTAACTTTAACACAAGCACTCCAGAAAATGTTCTATCTGTTATGTGTTGGCACAGTCCAACAAAGTGCATTACCGTTTAGCTATATATTAAATAGTGTCTTGGGAGGGATCTTTTCTCCCTCTCTCTCTATAGAACATATGTGCGTGTGTGCATATATATATATATATATATATATTTACATATATAAATGTGTACATGGAGTGTCGAGGGTCAACATATACATTAAGTAGAATGTTTATAATGAAAGGATACATAAAATACACGTCTCTTTTTTTAGCTACCTTGAGACATAAGCTTGTTGTTACAGCCTATGACATTCTCTTAAAGGGCCGTTAAACACTAAATGCTTCACATATGTGTAAATAAGAATAAAAATAAAAGCTATACTTTGTACATCAAATAACCCATGAGTGAATTTTTCTAGTAAATTAGAGGAAATGCACTATGCAAACTCTCATCCTCCCTTTTACCCTGGACATTGCAGGAAGGTTGACTTAAGCCAGGTCTAGTCTGTGACTACAAAATGAAAACTGCTCTGTGGCTCAAGAGTTTCTCAGCCCCAAATCTTGGCCTCATTACAGGTTGCTCTAAGCCGGTGTTTTCTATTGTGGCAAAGGAAAAATAATGTTTACATTCAGAACAGAATTCCATGGGCATACCCAAGGTCATATACGAGTCTCAGCACAATTAGAATTCTATGCTTTTCTGATCCATTAACAAAGTGTAACTGAATTCTAGGGAGAGTATCAATATAAGAATGACCTTGATTCAACCCTAATTTACAAAACTGAAAATCCCTTAGTAACTCTGGTACTTGTGACCCAGCATAGTCTAAAATGAGACTGGCGGACTAGCTTAGTGCATACTACCCTCTCATTCCAAACACAGGGAAAGGGTGGATAAACATACCTACGCCCCTCCCAATTTTTTTAATACATAGTTGAGCTTGAAAGAAAGGAAAATCCTTAAGTTTCAGAAATGAAGAGAGCAATTCAAAGCCAGAGTGTAAGTGCATGAGCAAACACCAACACTGATGGGGGTAAGGGTGTCTAAGGCTAGGGACTGAGGGCTTAGCACCTACAGAAAGCATCTCCTTGAGATCCAATTAGACAGGGAGCTGGAACTGAATTCTTTTTTAAAGATTTTATTTTTCCTTTTTCTCCCAAAGCCCCCGGGTACATAGTTGTGTATTTTCAGTTGTGGGTCCTTCCAGCAGTGCCATGCCCGTGCCCAGGATTCCAACTGGTGAAACCCTGGGCCGCCGCAGCGGAGTGCCCGAACTCAACCACTCAGCCACGGGGCCAGCCCCTGGAACTGAATTCTATACATAATGTCAGGAACTTGAGAAAGACTATTCCTTGAGTAAAAAAGCCAGGAAAACCTTAGCCTTCTAGTCCCATGAGGCAGCAAGGAGCCTTTGCTGTCTGTCCATTACTATGGGTTGGGTTAAAAAACAATATGCTTCCATGGGAAACTGGAACTTGAAGCCTGCACTTTGTGCATAGAATCCAAATTAACTTCACTCTCTTCATATAGGACGCCCAAACTAAAAATTTAATATAAAAACTGATTCTGGAACCCCTGGGGCCCTGGTTGCTCTGTAGGGATGTTCCCAAAGCCCTGGACACACAAGTCTTCCCCTTGAAGAAATATCACCTGCTGAGAATAGCTACAAAAATAAAATGACAATCTCCAGGAGGAAAGGATCCATCATGAAGAGAGCAGCACTATAAACAGGAGGGTTAGCACCTCAGGAACTGGAGATAGTACAACTACAAGGGATCATAAAGTAGGAATATTTAAAATAATGAGATAAGGTTTAAGAAAATTCCAGAGTCTAGTACAGAGAGACAGAAGACATGAGAAAAGTTAAGAGACAAAGAAGAGACTGGAAAAGTCTAACAATATGTCTAATAGGAGTTCCAGAAGGAAAGAATAAAGAGAATGAGGAAGAATCAATAGACAAAGATATAATGGGTGATAATTTTTCCAAAACTAAAGAAAGACATGAGTCCACAGATTGAAGAATCATACTGCATCACAAGCAGGATAAATAAATAAATCGCAACTTAGTCACATCCTAAGGAAACCACAAAATGTTGAAGACAGAGAAAAACCTCAAAGTAAATGAGGGAAAAAAATGATTACCCACAACGGAACAAAGAATGACAGAACTTAATAGCAAGATTAGAGGTCAAAAGACAATGGAATAGTATTTTCAAAATGCTGAGGGAAAACTGTCAGTGACACAAACATAGTTTAACACACAGAGTACCTCCTGCTCCCGTCCCAAAAGAAGAATATTAAAGGTACTTTAGAAAGAAGAGAATTTTTCCCAAGAGGAAGGAATGAGGCACAAGTAACAAACAGTGCTATTAATGAAACTGATAAATAAGTACATCTGAGCACAAACTAAAACAACAAAATGACTCATTTGGATGGGAGGAGGGTTAAAACCAAGGTGAACCATCATCTTAGATTTGTAACAACCTGGAAGACGAGAGGTGATAGGAGTTAAAACATCCCAAGGTCCTTGTAGTCTGCACAGCCTGTTAGGCCAGTATGTATGATTTATTAGTTTTCTAGGGCTGCCATCACAACTTACACAAACTTGGCTTAAAACAACACTAACTTATTCTTTAGCCAGCCCTGGGTCTAGTGGTTAAGATTCAGTCCTCTCACCGCTGTGGCCCAAGTTTGTTTTCTGGTCAGGGAACCACATCACCAGTCTGTTGGTTGTCATACTGAGGCTGCTGCACGTTGCTGTGATGCTGAAAGCTATGGCATCGTATTTCAAATACCAACAGGGTGAGTCAGGGTGGACAGGTTTCAGGGGAGCTTCCAGACTAGACAGACTAGGAAGAAGGACCTGGCTACCCACTTGCAAAATAAAATGGCCATGAAAACTCTATGAATAGCAGCAGAGCATTGATAGAGCACCAGAAAGTCAGAGGATGGCACAAAAAGACCAGGCAGGGTTCTGCTCTGCTGTACACAGCGTCACTAAGGAGTTGGAATCAACTCAACGGCACTAACAACAACAAATTAATTATCTCACACTTGCGGAAGCTAAAGTCCAAAATCAAAGTGTCTCAACAGGGTCAGTTCCTTCTGGAGGCTCTGAGGAAGAACCTGTTCCATGCCGCTCTTCTAGCTCGTGGTGGCTGCCAACAACACTTACCATTCTTTAACTTGTAGCTACATCACTCTAATGCCTGCCTCCATCTTCACATGGCCTTCTCCTTTGTGTGGCTCTGTCTTCACATGCCCTTCTCCCCTGTCTCTGTGCCTTCTTCTTTTGTGTCTCTTATAAGGACACTCTTCATTAGATTTGAAGCCCATCCTGATCCAGGATGATCTCATCTCGAGATCCTTACCTCAATTATATCTGCAAAAAGACTCTTATTCAAAAGTCACATTCTGAGGTTCTGGGTGGACATATCTTTTGGGGATCACAATTCAACCCAGTATATCTGTTAAAAATGTAAAGGTAGCCACTATAAAAAGTATTTAAAAAAATGGATTGTATAAATCCTAAACAAACAGAAGGAAAAAGAAATACAGAAAACAATCTCCTTGAAGGTAGGAAAGGAGAAATAAAAGCTAAGTAAAAGCATAGTAAAATAAGATGGTAGAAGTTAAGTCCAAAAGAATTAGAAATTACATTAAGTGTAAATAAGGTAAAATGCAATTGTTAAAAGACAAATTCAGATTAGATGTAAAAAGAAACAAAACCCATATATGCCATTGCTGATCAAAATATTCAGACTTGGGTCCCATTCTGTTAAAGACTTTTTCGGTGCCTTAGCTTAGCAATGCAGTACATTCTCATTTGATTAATGTCCTGAAGTCATTTTCACCTGTGACAACATTAAGACCAGACTATAAACAGAGGTTACAGAACAGAAAAAGAAAAATGCCTTCAAACCAAATTTCCCCCATTCCAGTGGTAGCTAAGGAGTTAATTTTTCAGGATCAGTTTCAAGAGTTTTTTAAAGTAGTTTTACATGGCTTAAAAGATTAACGAAAGGTTAAAACTGTGAGATTTATTTTTTATCCTTCACTCACCTTCATTCTTCAACCAATTCCAAGTCTAACCTTTGAAATTCCAGACTACAGAGAGCAGACCTTGTTACTGAATCTGGTAGACTATGACTTATTTTCAATCACGATGGGCACAAATTCTGAATGCACAGCATGGGCCAGATTTAACGAGTTGAGAATACAAAAAAACCATCACTTGCGCACATACATTCAAAGGATAGCTCCTACAATTTTATAAGAAAAAGTACATATTTCAAAATAAAATATCAAGTACAAATTTTAGTACAATGATGTCAAAAAGATGAAGAAAATTCAGTCAATGGACTATGCACTTCTCCTCTAAACTGCATTTTGGTAAAAAGATGAAATAGCCAGCAGGTACTAACAATGTGAACTACGGTCTTAAAATCCTCTACCCTTCAGAATACAGCTAAAAATTAGCTTTGTTTGCCTCCCCCAAAATATTGTTCACTCTTCAATGGCAGGGCTGTATTATGAATCTTTATATCCCTGACTCACTGCACAGTGCTTGATGGTCAGTAAATTTACTGAATGTGTGAATTTACATGATAAATTCTCCCCAAATTTATTTCCTTTCGGTCACAAAGACTCTTTCCCCTAAACTTTCAGTACATTGGCAGTCTAGAGGAGTTTAAGTTCTGACCCAACAATATTCTTTTATGTCATAGTATACACAAAAAAGTGGTTGGGGCCTAAAGAAAAGCCAATGCATTCGAATACAGAGCGCTATGAGGTATTATGAGAGTTACCAGCAATTCTCTTATTTTTGCTGTTAGCACAAATTGATTAGGGAGTTTCAGTATTTAAAGATGCAGAAAAATTTCTTTTTAATAAAGACCCCTAAGAAGACAATTCAAAGGAAGACTCTTCCCTACCGTTGCCCCCAACTACTCCTAACAAGCCTCAAACATCACTTCATTTTTAGAGCCTGTTCAAAATGGCAGGAAGACAAATTTCACCGGCTGAAACTCTTGATTCTATTTCAGTAATTGCAACTTCTAAATTTAATATAAAGAAGCTGGAAAATCAGCCAAAGCAGTGACAAGATAGTACAGGTAGATTTGTTGGACAATCTGCTGAGACAGCAAGAAGACAGAAATTTTAGTTGACAACAGGTTAAATGTATTTATTTCTACTTTAACATTTTATACATTATGTCTCTCATATTTCCTTGGTTTTGCTGGTGAGCTCTAGCTTGTAGTCAGAATCTTCTATCACACAAAAGTTACTCTCTTTGATGCCAATTGTAAAATAGTCATAAAAGAAAAGTTTTGCTGAGGACAAACGGTGCTGCCTTAAGTAACCTTAAGTTTTGACTGGACAAAAAGAACTAGAAAAAAATTTTTTAGTACGTAAGCACTGTACTCTAGTAGGTAAATTTCTCACAAGGGCAATGGGTTAGCAATCCTGAAACTATATGTGCACTAGGGTTGAAAAATTAAGTAAATAAATTGTAGATAATGGGAGTTAGGTTTCTCACTGACAGAGAAAGAAGTCACAAATAAGCAAAGGGAGAAAGCTGGAATGAATCCTGTGGTGCTGGATCAGGAGTCGGAGTTCTAAGTATGACCTCAGGTTTATTTTAAACAAACACAGACAAACAGAAGTAATTATAGATATGCGTGTGTACCTGTGTTATACATTCAACAAGCACATGCAACAATCAAGTCTTCAATACTAAATACCATTCTCCAATAAAAGGAACAGGGCTCTTCAGAGAATGGCTGATTCTTGGGCTGGGGCAGAGAAAATACAAGGTGAATTTGGAGTATCTTGTACCAGAAAGTAAGGAAGGCTAAGGAGAAAAAATGAGGTCATGTCAAAAGGACATGGTTCCCAATGGCCAAAGCTGGAACAATTTGAGAAACAAAAGTAATTATATATTTGATTATAACACACACATAAAAAAATACATATCCATGAGCCTATACTGAAAAATGATTGAATGAGGAAGGAGAGACAACACTCTCTTACTTAGCATTCAAATAATCTATGTAGATACCCTCTAGGAAGTAGAGCTTAATTCCTCTCCTCCTCAGCAAGGGTTGGACTTAGTGACTTACTTCCAAAGAAGAGCACATGGAATGAAAAACAGTAACTCTCCAATAGAGACAGAAATCTGGCAGATACCATCCTCATCAAGTGATCAACATTAATATCACCAGTGATAAGTCATGTCACTATCACGTACCTCCTGATATGCTGTAATGAGAAGGGCCCCTCACCTCTGTGGTCTTCCCCACAGAGAAAATTACAATCCCAGTAAAATCAGGAGAAAATACCAGACAGATCCGAATTGAGGTGCATTCTACAAAACAGCCGACCAGTACTCTTCAAAAATGTCAAGGTCTAGGAAAACAAGGCAAGACTGAGAAACTATTACAGACTAAGAAGACATGACGACTAAATGCAATGTGGTGTCTTTAGATTGGGTCCAGGAACAGAAAAGGACATTAGCGGAAAAACTGTGAAATCCAAATAATCTACAGGGGCCAGCCCGGTGGCACAGCAGTTAAGTTCACACGTTCCACTTCTTGGAAGCCCGGGGTTCACTGGTTCCGATCTTGGGTGTGGACATGGCACCACTTGGCACGCCATGCTGTGGTAGGCATCCCACGTACAAAGTAGAGGAAGATGGGCATGGATGTTAGCTCAGGGCCAGTCTTCCTCAGCAAAAAGAGGAGGATTGGCAGCAGATGTTAGCTCAGGGCTAACCTTCCTCAAAAAAAAAAGTTAAAAAAAATTTTTTAAAAAACCCCCAAAACAAATAAAGTCTGTAGTTTGGTTGATTGTATTATACCAATGTTAATTTCTCAGTTTTGATAAGCAGGTACCATGTACGTAAGATGTTAACATTAGGGGAAGCTAGATGAAGTGTATACAGGAACTCTCTGCACTATCTTTGCAACTTTTCTGTAAATCTAAAATTACTCCAAAATTTTAAAAAGTTTTGGAGTATTCAAAGAAATAAAAATATTCTACAACTCATACTAATTTGCATAATTTATCTGTAAAATTAAAAATTCTCATAATTTAAATATGTCAAGATCTGTCCAAAGTCAGTGATGTAGAAAGAATACTAAACATTACAGATACCAGCTTAGATTACTATAGAAAAGTTAGAAAGGTTTAAATATATTTTATAAGCTCTTTATGTGTAACTAAAACCTTACGCAATTTCTTTAAAAAGTTACATTTACATGAATAGAAACCATCCTAACGTCAGCTACTGCAGAGATAAATAGGAATGAATTGTTGCCTACTGGCAAAGAACATGGACTTTGCTACTTGATTTTTTTGTGAAAAATTACCCTGAACAGGCCTGGGAAATATCCCTAATTTCCCCTTAATACTCCATTATAAACAGGTCACACTCATTTAACTTCATTCTTGACCTAATTCTATTTTCAGAATTTTCTGAATTTTCGCTACCACTCACTACTTTAAAAATCTGTTTGTTCTGGAAGAACTTTAGATTTAAAACAGAACACATACACACAAAGAAAACATACCTAAGCATTAACTGTGTGTAATTGGGAGGCGAGACTCGTGGTTTTCTTTTTGCTTATTTTCTAGTCTTCCACAGTGAGTGGATACAATAATCATCATTTGGCATAGTGCCCAGAACTACAGGAATTCAGTATTATTGACTGAATACTTAACTGAAATTATTTTTACTATTAAAGAATCAAGATGGGGATGGCCTCCCAGAACCACTACCTAGCCACCCCCTGTAAATAAGCCAGGCCCAGCAGGTATGCCATCCCGGGCTCTGTGAGCAAGAGGCTCCAGCAGAAGCTGATGAACCCGTGAAGTCTGGTGGCAAGGGAATTTCAGCCTTCCCTGAGTCAACCTTTTCAAATGGGTGAGGACCATCCGTGGAGCAGCCAGAACAGTCTGTGAAGACCTGAGGTATCTCTCCGAGTTCTCCAGTGGCTCCTGTCACAGCACACTCGTGGTAAAGCTCTTCACATCTGGCTACCACCCCCAAGTGGACACCAGGGTCACGTGTGCCTGGACATCCTGGAGGACAAGTGGTAAGCCCTGTGTGATGTCACGACCATCCTGCCATCTGTGCAGAGACTGCTAGGAGAACTCAACATCCACAGCCCTTTGAACACACATGCTGCTAAGTTCTGGAAACACCGACACCTTTAAGAAGTACCTACAAGAAATCTACACAGAGCTGGATTCCCTCTAAGGGCCGTGACCCTGGCTGTCCAGCCTCTCTCCGTGTGTCGTCTGATGGTCTGTCCTTTCTTTGTATTTTGTCTCCAGTTGGGCCCTTAAATGAATATATTAAATAAATACATTTTGTTTTTAAAAAATAAAAAGAATCAAGGTACCTGCTAAGTTTTAGAACAAAGCATTATCACGTGTTCTTTTATAGCTTTATAATCTACAGACATTCAATTATAAGGATGAAAGGATTTTAAAAATAAGTATCAATTCTAGGATCAATTAGTGCTGGTTATCTATTATGGAAACAAGGGGGGAAACCTGCAATGAACAAAGTTAAGAAAAAAGTAAATTAATAAATCAGGTTCAAATATGTCTAAAATAAATCAATTAGTCCTCACCCTACAAGAGACATTATTGGGAAATTTTGTAAATTTTCTATAACAGACTGAATAATTTTTTTCCATTTTTATTTTTGGCAATCATGCCAAACACTTTAAACCATTCCACTCCCTGATTTACACCAAAGTATATGGTGGTTAATAAGCACCCAAACTGTTTTAGCGGAACTACCACTCATCAAATCCTTCTTTAATGTGAATGTATATGTCTTAAATGTATTTCTTCTGTAAGTTTAAATTTTCAGTTTCTTAAGGCAGGGAACTGTATTGTTTCATTTTTTAAATCAGACACAAATACTCTATTAGTAAAATCAAATAAATTGAAATCATTATATAAAGCTGAGCTAATTTTAGGAGAGAAAATCTTATTTAAAACAGCCTTCACAATAAACAAAATGTAACGTAACATAGGACCCAGGAAGGAACCAATTATTTCACAACTCCCAACAACCCCAAATTACTCAAGAAAGAACATGGGGGGGGGGCGGGGCAGACACACAATGTATCTTGAGGACATACGACTTATTTAAATCCTTAAAAATATAATATTCTTATCCTCATACATTTGGTAAGATTTCCTTTTAAATATTGGTGGTGGTACTTGGGGCCAATCATAGAACCAAGGGTAAAGAAGACCAAGGTCCTGTCAAAAGGATGACAAAACCTGTATTTGCTATGGTAAGGTAAGTTAAAGATTCAAAAGGGGAAAGCCTATACAACTCGATATTTCAATTTATGCTTGGAGTTTAGAAATTAGGGCCACTGCATTTTCTGAACCTATTAAAACTTTTTGTATTAGGAAATTGAGATATCCAGGAAAAGACAAGGACTACTTAGATTTTATGACTTAAACCAGATGGAAATAAATTTATAAAACTTATCTTCATAGTAATATATCTATGACACACTTCTGATACTTAATACCAAACCAGTTAAAAAAACAAGAACAAGAGTTAAAAGCAGCTCCTTTCCCATGCAACTGACAACAAAAGTCGTCCCGTATCTTTAGTTTCTGTGGTCTTTACCGGAAAAAAAATTTAGATTAAACTGTATATAAATCATCTTTGCTATTTTACATAGAAGTATCAATAATAAATACTATCTCAAGTTCTGACCATAAATTACCAAGTAGATGTTTTTTGAAACAGGAGTCCACAATCATATGCATTGAGATAACATCAATCAAGTACTGAGTTATTAAGAATACACTTGTATTTGGTGCAAATTTAATTTTATTAAACCTTACAATGAATGTTGTGGCATATCATTTTCCATTGTGTGACAACTTATTGGCTGGCATCTGTATACAGTACTTCTTTTGAAAAATACACAATGGGAACTGACAAAAAAGGGAGAGAAACTAGTTGTTTAGTGATATATGAGGGCAAAAAAAAAAAGATGACGAGCAAATAATTTTAGTTTCCTTAGCATCTAATTCTAAAATGGTTAAAGTTCCAAGAAACAGTGCTGCTGTTACAGCGTACAAGATAATGGTTGTTATCTCATCTGGCCCCCACAATTCTGAGAAAATTAATTATAAAGATTATTATACCTGTAAAATTCAACCTAAGATTTCTGCTGGGTGGTATGATTTTAAAGAGCTACTTTTCCAAATATAACCTAAACAATCTTCCCAAGTCACAGTAGATGGGGGTCTCTAAAATATTAGACATTAAAGTTGTCACTTTATAAGTGAGCAACCTCTTAACTTCAAAATCATAATGGGCACCAAATTATCCTTTGCTGATTTGGGCTTATGGCCCTGTTAGATTTATGGATAAGAAAATGACTATTTTTTAAATCTATAATCCACTTGTCTTTATAAAGTAGAATGGAATCTACTAGAGTAAATGGACCATTTCTTTTACAGAAATGACCAATAGTGGAACATCTAAAATTCAGCAGGCCTTAACAGGGCATTTTTATAGAAATGTAATAAACTTATCAAAAATGATAACTCCAGCCAACATCACCACGCTACAGCGTACAGTTTAGTTTGACTCAAATGAGTACAATTAGCTAAGTATTAAATTACTCATCTGTGGTTAAGAAAATAACACAAATTTAAGTATTTCTTTTAATTCAGTCTCACAACAATTTTGAGAATACTTTCTGACAAAGTCCTTAACAGTTTCTGAGGTCACATTTATTTTTTAACCAACCTCCTCTAAAATAAAATCAGTGACAATTTTGAGCTATTAAATTAACTGATTTTTAAGAGCTCCTAAAAGGATTTGGGAAGATGACAAACAGAGGACAACTGTATCCTAATGGAAAAAGGCATTTCAGTTATCAAGACTGAGGAATAGTTCTAAGTTATCCATATTTAGTGGTGGAAAAATGCTATGTAAAGAAATCCTTATTTTATACTAGAGTTGCACAATTCAAGTTCACCTGTAAAAGTGTGTGAGATATGCCTTACTATAAGAGCATGTAAGCCCTCCTACCCCCTCCTCCAAAAATGAGGGGGTAATAGTAAATCACTTAAAAATCCAAATTGCTCACCCTGTACCCAAAAATTATTGAGATCAACTAATATAGATTTACTGTACTTGTAAAGTTTTTGTTTTTTAAAAAAAGTAGCTCATGAATATATAATTTTTATACTGCAAGGTTAGAGGCAAATGATTTCAAAATATTGATGTCTGATATTTCTAGAATATTTGTCTAAATCACAAATTATTCCTATCAGATGTGGCAGTTCAAATATTCCATCAATTTTGCCCATGGTAAATAAAATAAGAAAATCTCTTCATCAAAAGGCTGGAGAGCAACCATTTAGATCCAATCCACTTTTTTCAAAGGTGAAATTAAATTTACAACCTAGTAAAATGAGTAGGGATATCTTTTTAAAAATTAAACTTCAATTATTTAACCAGAAAGTAAGTCTAATGTTTTTTTATTTACTACTCTTCATTACAAGTTTTTTATTGAGTAAAGATGAAATAAACCTAATGTGACTGTTTGCAATGATGACTCCTTAAATACCATTATATTAACCCTCAGAATAAAATGTCAACACAAAAATCCCAGTGATTCGGCTCATTAAACTCACAGGTAAACTGATTTTTTCTCAAACCAATAAGGAGCTTTTTATTCAGAACAATTTCATTAAGACAACTGCAGGGCAAATATGCCATCATAAATTTTATTCTGAATAACAATAAAGTGCTGAATGATAATTACCTGAATCTTTTTTAGTACTTCTCACTTATCTGTTCTTAAGTTAAAAGAGCCCTTTCTGTGGCATTAGCAAAGCTGTTAAAAAAAACCTCAAAAGAAAAGAAAAGCCAACTTTCAGTAAGGGAATAGGAAGCACTGCAACCTTTTGTGTTTAACTATGGTGACAAATAATTGAGACCAAAGTAACTCATGCAAGTTATCTTTAAAGGTATAATTAAGCTTGAAGAAAGAAAGAACACTGTTACTGACCTTTGATACTATGGCAGTAAATTGCATACGAAAATACCTTAATTATCCTAGATGCCTAGATCTGGCTTGGCAAGCATCATGCCACTGACATGCTTCAGCTCTTTTTGTTAACTAAAAGTGATTTGCAGTTCAATTACTGAATATTTCAGTGTGACTCATTAAGCTGTGTGATAAACTTTGAGGTTAAATTTAAGCAAATTCTCTACACCTAATCACATCATCAGCACAAGCAGGACAACGCTGGCGCAGCATGAAAGGTGGGTCACTTTATAAAGATTCTTCCTTTTACTGCATGATATATTAAGATGACAGACCTAAATTTCAACTGGGTTAATGAGTTAGAATAGATTTGTTTCCCAAATTTAGCACACAATAATTTCAGTGGATTAGAGAAAGAAATCTCAGATGTGAAGGAAAAAAACAAACAAAAACGTTTGAGCTCAGGTAGCTAACCTATAGCTCTAAAAATTGTCATGCTACTAGAGTACTTTCATAAAATGAACTTTGTAACAAACTTAACAGTGTTTTGAGTTGAAGTTGACCAACTGCTGCATAGAAAATTTGCTAACATACAACAGTCAAGTTTAAGCCGGTGCATAGAGAAGATAAAGCACTTATGGTAACTGCAAATGGTAACAAGTCCATAAAATTTGTACAACCTAGCATGGGTCCATAAGGGAAAAAAATTGATAAGTAGAAATAGCCAGGAAAACATAAAGTGGAAACAGGGGAGAAGCTTAGAGAAAAGAAGGAAAAAGCAGGGAAAAAAGACTGTCAATTGTATAAAATTCACAGACCAGAAAAGTATAAAGACACCACCGAAAACTAGTTCACTCTGTCCCAAGCACCCAACAGCAAACAAAACCAGAATGGATAAGCCTTTGGCAGACAATTTTAGAAATCTGGGGGCCGGCCTGGTGGCACAGCAGTTAAGTTGACACGTTCCGCTTCGGTGGCCTGGGGTTCGCCGGTTCGGATCCCGGGTGCGGACGCGGCACTGCTTGGCAAGCCATGCTTTGGTAGGCATCCCACATATAAAGTAGAGGAAGATGGGCATGGATGTTAGCTCAGGGCCAGTCTTCCTCAGCAAAAAGAGGAGGATTGGCAGTAGTTAGCTCAGGGCTAATCTTCCTCAAAAAAAAACAAGAAATCTGAATATGACATTATATTTCTCAATAATTCACAAACAATATATTATATGGTATATTTATATTAAATACTGGGAAACCAATCCTGTAAATTTGATGCTTATAATGCTTTAGCCAATGAGAGCACGATGATATCAAGCTAAACGAATGCTGGTGTTATCACAACAGTGCTCATTTATGAAACAACTGTTACCAATTCGTGCTTTAACAGTGCTAAAATACAGTCAAACTATCATCTATGAAGTGAAACAAAGGTCTCTAGCTTTTCTGGAATATGCCCTTTATAATATATTCTATGATTCACTATGACACGAGCAGCAAGACACTGCAATGTGGTATGATTTATGGGCTGGATCAAATTTTTAGCTATTTCCTTCTCATCCAACAAGTCACTAGCAGTTTGTTTGTGCAAGTTTGTGGCATCAAAATGTGCACCTGATTTAATAAGGAGATTCATGATGTCTGGATGGTTGTTCAGAGCAGCGATATGTAGGGGACTGTTGTCATCGGAGTCTCTGACGTTCACATCAGCACCACATTCTATCAGTATCGCAGTAACTTGCAGAGATGGAAATTTACAAACAGGGTACCGCCCTACACACGTAGTATTCTTGTCCACAGCCAGATGAAGAGGACTGAAGTTATTCTTTCCCCTCGGATGCAGCTTAAGAAATCTGTATATAGTCTGCTTTTTGAAATGGTCCTGTTCTAGAGTACAAGAAACTTTTTCTAACAAGCAAATTAAGTGCAAAATGATGGAAAGAGCCTTATTTAACTGTAATGGGTCAGCTGGACACTGAGTTTGCTTGATAGCCCGCTCTATTTCAAGGACACTTTTGCAAAGTATGCCCATAAGATCATCAAATGTAACAGTGGTGCCCAGCAGGCCTTTAGCCCTATCCTGTAGCATAAAAGAGAACAGTTCTGCAAAAGATAATAAGCTGCTGGCAGTCATTGGGCTTAAAGGGTCCAAATTGTTCTGCTGCATATCCAAAGCATACTTCCATAGGTTGATGCATCGTTTGAAATTTCCAGAGTCTGCATAGACAGCGCCTCTATATCTAATATAGTAAGAGGTATCAGGATGAGAAGGACCAAGAATACGTTCTCTAATTAATAGTGCCTGCATTCTCATCTCATCGGGATCAGCAATCAGACATTCTAGTTCTTCTGCACTGTTTACCTCCTTGGCATAATCATAAGCCATTATTAGTGTCTGTGGTACTGGTTTGCTAATTATATTAGTCCTATCACTGTATCTCATGTTCATTGCCTTTTTCCAGTATTTCAAAGCCCCAAGTAGATCTCTTTTTTTGTCTACAAATGTAGCTCCCAGCAGCTCTAGAGCATTGATCCGTTCTGTCTTGCTGGTCTGTGCATGGTGAGTCAGAAAATCCACAATATTTGTGTGACCAGTCACACTTGCTGACAGAAGGGGAGTCATTCCATAACCATCCTTTTCCATCTTGGCACAATACATAAGAAGCATCTTCATAATGTCCAAACTTCCAGATTCTGCACAGTCATGCAATGCAGTATTTCCTTAAGGAGAAAAAAGAAAAAGAGAGAACATATTAATACATGTACGTACTTTAGAACCTAAACAAAAGCAGGCAGCTCCAAGCCACTCTTAATGGGACATATTTTCATTTGATTACAAGAAAGAAAAAGATCTCCAACATCTAAAATAGCGTCTGAAACACAGTACAGGTTAAAGAAATACTTAAGTTTGTTGAATAAATGAAATGACCAAATTAGGCATGAAAAGCTATCCAAAGTCACTAGAAATTCAAAATTAATTCATAGCTTCTTGGTATTTTTCAATAATGTTTTCAAGTGCACAGTCTATGCCTAAAAACTGATAAAATGAAATTAACTGACTATTCGCAGTTTTGCTGACAGTCATTTAACTTTCTGGGTCAGCTTCCACATTTATAAACGAGAAATCTAGTCTACAATATCTAAGATTCTCCAATTTGATTCTGATAGTAGTCAGAAATTATTTTTTCAGTATTTCTGATTGCCAAGTGAACTTTAGCTGTTTTAGTCAAAATTCTTGGTAAAAAAGTACTTTCCTCAAAAAGCTCCCATAAACAAAACAAGTCCAATGAAATCTGAAAAATATGTGGGTGGTTCAATACGAACTTTAAAAGGAGACATCTGAAGTGTCCTTTCATAATGGATTATTTTTCATTGTAATTTAATTTTTTAACCATTCTTTTTAGATGTACTAAATGTTCTAACACTGTCCTGTTCTTCCCACACATGGATTAAAACTGACAACAGCACTGGCACATTAGTAAAAGCCTGTATGGAACATATCAAGACATTATAAATACCCAAGTATTTTAGCTACCTAAGTTTAATGATAAACATTTTACTAATTATCAAAACAGAAATCATCATGTAGACCTTTGATATTTACATATAATGTTTACAGAAAATTTTAACACTGAGTCATTTTAGGCACGTGTACAGAAACAAGTTAACATAGCTGGCTGAGACAGCTATCCTTACAAAGACTTACTTGCAAGGATAGCCCTTGGTTGGCTTCTGGGAACTTACCTGGCAAACAGTTTGAAGATATAAAACCTTCCCCAAATGAGAAAGGTAACTCACTGTTTGTATAAACAATACATTTTATGCTGAACATCTGCTTTCCTTGTGGGAGTCTAGAATTTTGGGTATGTGCTTAGCAAAGGGTATCTACATAGTCAGCCTCTAAAAAAATCATTGAGTGCCGAGTGTTTAATGGATTTCCCTGGGCAGAAATATTACACACAAGCATCTATGTTGCTAGGGGAAGACTGCTATACGTGACATCCCTCGAGAAGGAGACCACAAAAAAAGCCTACACATAGATTCCTCCAGACCCCAACCTATGCCGTTCCCCTTAGGATCCAGCTGCATGTCCTTATTACATCACTGTAATTAATCTTAGCTGTAAGTACAATTATATGCTGAGTCACCTCCAAACATGAGGGTGGCCTTGGGGACCCTGACACAGAATGTGTACTAGCAAGTGGTTTAAACCTCAATAGTTCACATAAAAAGCTACAACTAAAATTCTAAAAAGCAAAAGCTATAACACATTAAGACTTTAATTTCTGGGGCCAGCTCCGTGGCCGAGTGGTTAAGTTCACACGCTCCGCTGTGGCGGCCCAGGGTTTGGATCCTGGGAGCGGACATGGCACTGCTCGTCAGGCCACGTTGAGGCGGCATCCCACATCCCACAACTAGAAGGACGTGCAACTAAGATATACAACTGTGTATGGGGGGGTTGGGGGAGATAAAAGCAGGGGAAAAAAAAAAAAGACTTTAATTTCCCCACAAGTTTATCTTGTTTAGTCTTTCATGATATCTACAGGGACTACATAATTATCTGGATATTTTTATTCTGACCCAGAATTTCAACGGTCTACAATGGAATGGTGTCTAATAGAACGTTTTAGCAATGTGTGTGGTAACCAAGCAGTGAGAGAGCCCAGAATTTCTGACTACTGATGTTCATTTGCTCAAAATAATTTCAATTAAATATGATTACTACTCGGTATATTTTTAAAACTCTTTTGAATTAAGAAACCCTAATATTCCCATTCTTCTCTAAGAAACAGACTACTTAAGAGAAATATGACTATAAAGAGAAGGCTTAGATAGTCTTCTTTATTCACAGTAACATAAAATCAAGAATAAGAAGCTAGCAAAAGCCAGTTTCTTAACAAACTGAATTGCTGTATTGGAAAAATACAGAAAATGTGTGTGTGTGTGTGTGTGTGTGTGTGTGTGTGTGTGTGTGTGTTTTGAATCACTACATGTTGGAAAAAATGGTTTATTAAAAAAAAAGACGCAAGACTTTCACATCTAGTAACGGCAGAGGTAATATGATCGCCCTCCCACTAAGGACAAGAAAAGCTGAAAAATATATTTTTAAAAATCTGTGTGACAGCATGTAAGAGCTAACAAGGGGACAACATCCAGGAGAAGAAAGAAAATTAGAGAAGTAAAGTTTAGAATTCGAGAAAGCTTTCCTCAATGGCTTCTACCGATTCTGGAAGAGGCAGCTGAAAAACTGAGCAGAGCTTTTGACAACCTTGCAGGGTGAGAGCAGAACTGGAGTCCAGAGCCCACTAAGAAGGGAACTTTGAAATCCTCTTACTCTTTGGGTTATAGCTCTGAAGGGATGCACTCCAGGAGTTAAGGTGAAGCGCAAACAGACCAGCCACCACAGGAACTGAAATTCAATTTAAAATCATCTTGATATTGAATTAAAGTAATCTAGGATTGCTTGTATACACAATAAAAACCCAGAAGCAAATGCAAATACCATTTGGAGGAAGATATTATCATACTAGGGCCCAAATTATTTTTCCATATTGTTCATATTGGTATCCAATCAAAAATAATGGACAGAAAAGAAAACAAAAGAAAAGACAAAAACCAAGAGAAATAAGAGCTGACAGAAAAGACCAACAGAAGATTCAGATAATACAGTTGTCAAACACAGACTTTAAAATAATAATTACACTTAGCAAATTCAGATAGATTAAAAAACAATTCTGAGAATTAGACAGAAAACTGGAAACTACAAAAAAGAATCGGATATTCTAGAACTGAAAAACTCAGGTGGCTTTAAAAAGCAGACTACACACAGCTGAATAGAGAATTAACGAAATAGAAAGTAAGTCAAATGAAAATACACAGAAAGCAGCATGGAGGTGAAGGGATAAAAAAGGCAGGAGACTGTAAGAGACAGAGGGAACAATGTCAGAGGGTTAACATACTTAAAACCAGAATTCCAGAGGAAGAAAACAGACCCAAAGTGATACTTAAAGAGATAAAGTCTAAAAATTTTCCAAAGCTTATGAAAGATTAAACCACACATTTAGTAAGTTTTACAAACACCAAGAAAATCACAGTGAGGCACACTACAGCAAAACTGCTGAAAACTAAAGACAAAGAGAAAAATCTTAAAACCAGAGAACAGGTGGAAATGAGCAAAAGAGCAACAATTAGATTGACAGCAAAGTTCTCATCAGGAACAGAGGCCAGGAGACAAGAGAATGATATCTTAGGGGCACTAAAGGAAAATAACTGCCAAGTTAGAATTCTATATCCACACCAAGAATAAACGTGAACTAAAGGACCATTTCAGAGAAAGAAAAGAGAAAAAAATTCAGATATTATTACCAGCAGACCTAAATACTATAGGGTGTTCTTTAGGCAAAAAGAAGATGAGCCACATGGAGTCCTGGGGTGTAGGTATAAATATTAACAGAAAGGGTAAATTAGTGGGAAATCTAAATCAATGTTGACTTTGAAAATAATAATGTCTTGGGGCTGCCCAGTGGCGTAGTGGTTAAGTTGGTGTGTGCTGCTTTGGTGGCTTGGGGTTCACAGGGTTGGATCCCAGGTGCACACCTAGCACCACTCATCAAGCCACGCTGTGGCGGCATCCCACATAAAACAGAGGAAGGCTGGCAACAGTTATTAGCTCAGGGCCAATCTTCCTCACAAAAAATAATAATAATGTTTTGTAGGGCTTGAAATACATCTATCAATAAAATGCTTGATAGCAATAGCATAAAAGTAAGGAGTGTAATTAGAGTTTAAAGCATTCTAAGATTTCTGTATTGCTTGGAAAGAGGTAAAATTAGAAATTTATGTTAGCTTTTGATTAAGTCAAAGTAGTACTATCTAAGGTAACCACTAAAATAGTAAAGCGTACGTATACAATTACTACATATTCTCTGATATAGAGAAAAAATAAAATAATGAAAAATAATCCAAACAAAGACAAAAAAGAAAAAACAAAGAATACAAAATAGGGCAAACAAAAAAGTAGCTAGAAGATGAAAACCCAAATATAACAGTAATTACATTAAATGAAAGCAAACTAAATGTTGCCATTAAAAGACAAAAACTGTCAACTGAAAATACAAACACATAAAACTCAACTACATGCTGCTAACAAGGGATACGCCTTAAATATAAGGACAGAAAGCGGCTGAAGTGAAAAGATGGGAAAATATATATACCCTATACAAAAACTAACCATAAGAAAGCTATCTGATATTAAAATATCAGACTAAGTAGCTTTTAAAGCAAAATGCACAGAGATAAAAGGGAAACATTTTATAATGATATAAAATTCAAAACACAGAGATATAATTCTAAATTTGTTTTCACCTAAAAACACAGGTTCAGGCCCCAGCCCTGTGGCTAAGTGGTTAAGTTCGTGCACTCTGCTGCAGGCGGCCCAGTGTTTCGTGGGTTCGAATCCTGGGTGCGGACATGGCACCACTCATCGAGCCATGCTTGGGTGGCATCCCACGTACCACAACTAGAAGGACCCACAACTAAGAATATACAACTATGTATTGGGGGGCTTTGGGGAGAAAAAGGAAAAAAAAAACTTAAAAAAATAAAAACATAGGTTCAAATTATATAAAGCAAAAACCAACAGAATTACAAGGAAAATCAGACACATTCACAATCATAGTACATTTGAACACACCCATCTCAGTACAGAAGACCAAAATCAATAACAATATAGACGATTTGAACACAGTTAACATATTTGATTTAACTACATATATAAACAAACACCGGACTCAACACTGTAGAATACCATTTTTCTCCAAGGATACACAGAATGTATACAAATATTGACCATACTCTGGGCTATAAAGTGAGTCACACACAAATGTCAAGAGACTGAAATCACTGAGAATGTTCTAAGTCCACAAGGCAAGTTAAAACATCGAAAACAAAAAAAAGAAACCTACAAAAATCTCCATATTTTTCAAATTTAAAAATAGACTTCTAAATAATCCATGGGTCAAAGAAGAAATCCCAATAGAAAATAGAAAATATTTCTAATTGGATGATAAAGAAAACACTAAATAACAAATCTTGTGGGATATGGCTAAAGCTGTGCTTAAATGTATGTTAGAAAAGAAGAAAGGCTTTAAAAAAATAGCTAGTTTCCATCTCAAGAAGTCATAGGGAAAAAACAGTAAACTTAACCCAGAGAAAGCAGAAGCAAACAATAAAACGCAGAAATTAAGAAGAAAAAGGTATCGGTATGCTAGCACAGCATTTTTTATTTTCCTAAGTTTATTAACTGTTGCCCCTTTGTAATCTTAATAACTATGCAAAGTAGAGAAGATAAACTTATTCTACAAAGAGAAAACAGACAAGTTCATAGTAAAACATAAACCCATGCCTCTCATTTGCCGTTTCAGTGTTCTGCTCACTTCTGAGGTCATATTTTAAATGCTGGTGATACTAGACTCCAATGAATAAGTTACATCTAATGTAAGCCAAATCTCAGAATAAAACTTCCACCAATCACATTACTTTCCAACTCGAAAGCTTCTATGCTTCTGCTAAGGAAACAGCTGAAAATCTTTTAAGAGGGCTTTGAGAATTCTACAGCACTGACTCTCAAAGCACTATTTGTGCGGAGGTAGGAGGGCAACGAGAAAGAAATCTATACTTTTAGAAGGCATGTTATGTGAAGTAAAGTTTAATCCTGGTTGGTGGGAATACACATAAAAAGATAAACTATGGGAAATGGATTTTAAAACACTGAGAAATATTCCTCTACCCTACCTCCCCAGCCTCATTCCTCATCATCTTCAATATGAGTGCTGCACTGTGAATCTAGCCCAGGACTTGGTAAACTTTTTCTGTAAAGGACTAGCTAGTATTTTAGGCTTTGCAGGCCATAAGGTCTCTGCTGTAATCACTCAACTCTGCCACATAGCAAAAAGCATCCACAGGCAATTAGTTAAATTAATGTATATGGCTGTTTTCCAACAAAACTTTACTTCTGGACACTGAAATATGACTTTCAAGTAATTTTCATGTCATGAAATATTACTCATTTGATTTTTTTTCAACCATTAAAAAATATAAAAACCATTTTTTAGCACTCAGGCAAAAAATGGGGTGAGCAGGATTAGACTCCTGGGCCATACTTTGCCAACACCTACTCTAACCCAAAAGACATTATGAATACGTGCCATACATAAGGGAGAGATTCGGCTTATGTTTCACATCACTCCATCCAGCACCAGGAACAGTCCCGCTCACTCCCACCTCCATGCCTCTGCTCTTAATTTTCCTGTAAAACACTCTTTCTTCTTTACCTTTTTAACTTCTTGTCCTTCAAGTTTCACCAGAAATTTCAGCTGCTCAAAGAGGCCTTCTCGGTTATACCATATCAATTTGTCATTTTGAGAATGCCTGGTAGGTACTCATATTACATCTACTATTATAATATTATGTAATACCTTAGCATAATGTTACTGCTTCACAAATAGGCTTTCTTACCTAAACTGTCTATTCCTAAAGTACAGAGATCCTATATTTCCTTTACATCCCAGATAGCGGTTAGCACACTGTTAAAGCTAAGGTAGATTCTTAAATTTTTAATACTTGCTATCATAAAAAGTGATTCAAATTTAGCTTCTGAGGATAAAATAAGCTTAAAAAGTAAAATCTTAGAAGGAAGGGATCTTCTTAATTACTCTAACAAGTTTATAATCACCACACTTTCATGCCCTAAAAGCCTTGAAAAAGAAAAGCATAGTTTTAAAGCAACTATAATTTTTGTGTCATGTCGCCAAGTCTCTTTACATGGTATGTTCTGATAGAGTTGTAATCAGTACATAGACAACTGTTTCCTGCTTTTCACCTACCCCAGAGTCATTTTGTCATGTTATGTTTCTACACTGTCTATATGAACTACATAGATACCACTTAATCATTCTTAATGGCTTTACTGTGAAAGTTGAAGTAAAGAGGTATGTCATAAATTACATAAACCCTTCCCTGTTGACGGACACCTGCACTGCTTCAGAATTTTCACTATTAAAATTAATGCCTAAAAACCCATAAGGACAGATAACAGACCAGTGATTGTCAGGGGGTGGGTGTTGGGAGAGAGGTTGACTGCAGAGGGTTAGGGAACTTTCTGTCCTGTCTTTACCGTAGCAGTTACAGTATGTTTGTCAAAACTACAAATTACAACATATGTTTGTCAAAACTTACAGAACCATATTCTAAAAGGATGGATTTTATTCTATGTAAACTATGTTTCAATAAACAAATGACAAAAAACTTAATGCCTACCTTAAAAAAGAATCACACGTGATAGCTTAACACACATCTTTAATTCGCTTCCAAAGGACTAATAAAATCTTTTAAAGTTCCACTTGTATAGTACTCTTTCTAGCACTGGAACTAATTCTTGAATTTTAATTTATATTACCTCTATATCTAGGTATATAAAATATTTTCCTATGTCTGGTCACAAATTTTATTTTCTTTTACAATATGTCTATTTATGTTCGTTTCTGGGCTTAGTCTGACTTTCTATATATAAGTACTTTATAAAATGACAACCAGTTGTACGTTATATTTAATGTACATATTTTCCTCTATCGGTTGTTTCATTCAACAGTGTTAGATATGCTGTAAGTATTAACTGCAAGTTCTTGTGAAAAGATATAACAAGCTGAATTAAATAATCAAGTTACTATGTTCTTGTGACTAGTCTGTGCTAAGTTACATGCCAAAGACCAATAATATCATTACTTAATTTTGGTAAGTAACTTCATTGATTTAAACTTCCGGTGCATAGCAATATATGCCAAGCAATACTGAAGATTCAACTCAAATATTTTCCCTGGGTTATGTGCCCCTTAAAAATGCTTCCATAATACAGGATTACCCTTTCAAAAGATTTTGTATCTCTACCTTACTATGTCTTATTTTTGTCTCCTCGGAGAAAGACAATTAAAAATAGAACACTAAGTTCAAAAATAAATACTACCAGGCATCTTAGACGAAATTAAGGATATTTAGCATTGAAATTTAATGAATTTACCTTTAGCTAAAAAAAAAAACCTAAGTACTGTATTATGCAGTTCTCAATGCCTGATTAAGAAAAAGCTCATTTGAAGAAAAAAATAAAATTTCTGCTACTGAACTCATAATGGAAATTTTTTATGACTTCTCAAAAGACATGTTTGTTAAATGGACATTTCTTAAAAATCAAGCTAATGGTACATTGTTACTTCAGTTCAAGTATTTCTGCAACAAGTTAAACAGTATGATCTAAACACATTAATTTTCAACTATATAATTTAACATGGAAACAGTGCTAAGAAAATTTGGAAGAACAAAAAGTAGCCATATTCACTGGGATGCTTCTGGAATTGATACTAAGGGAAAGAAATTATGGGAAGCACTCATGCATTAAGCAAGCAATATTCCTCAAAAAGACCTATCTGAGGTGCCAATCTTAGTTGCTGTTAATTTTAAAGAGATCTGTAATCTTTTGACAGCAGGTACATAAAAGACAGGAATTTATGTTCAACTGTGAAAATTTAGGTGCCTAACAATGGGGTGAAGATTTTTCTAAAATAAGTAATCCAAAAACATACTAGTATTTTGAGTAAGAACTAGTTTGAACCTAAGAATGTCCCGGCTCCAAATCAGGTGTTTTGGTTTGACTAAAAGATATTTATCTTGATTGTCTGTGATTGTTAGCAATCAACCACTTAAATCACATAAGAACTTCAACACAGCATTTATAAATATTTCAATTTGGCTAAGACTACTTAGACTCACCAGGATCAAATTAAGTTAGTTTCCAAACCACTCCCAAGTAGTAAACAGAATTTATCTTTTTAAAGAAACAAAAACGTCCTCATAAGGGCTATAAAATATTTAACAAATACAAAATGTCTATTATAATTTAAATTGCTTTTTCTAGATCAATTCAACAGATTCTGCCATTTGTAAAATCTTCACATAGTTCAAGCTGTGTGTGTGTGTGTTTCCAGTATAGGTCAAATAAAGTTGTGTTTCTCAAACTTTCAAGTACAAAATCACCAGAGTATCATAGTAAAATGTAGGTTCTAACTCAGTTGATCTAGGATGGGTGCAAGTGATGCCAATGCTGCTAGTCTTTGCTACTTTGAGCAGCAAGGTAACAGAGGAGAAATCTTATTTTCTTGTTTGCTATATAGATATTTGCCATATAGCTAACACATCTAATAGCTATATCAAGTCATCTGAATATAAGTTTAAAAGGAGGGTTAGGTCACAGCCCTGTTTTACACGATACAGAAACGAAAGTTCACCATTCCTCTATCTTCTCAATTTAAACATTATATGCCATGGCAGGATTAGGGTGTGTTTTACAACTAGGTTACACAGTTTGATCCACAGAAAAGTTCCTGTCTATGTAACAAAGGGTATCAGTAAACCCTGCAGTCTATTCTTAACAATTTTCTTAAGTCAAATCCAAGTAATCCACAGTTGAATTTTTAAAAAATTAGTTTGTAAAATAAAATCCAAATTGCTGTAAACATACCATCGAAAGAGTGAAAAAACAATTCACAAAATGGGAGAAAATATTTGCAAATAACATATCTGGTAAAGGACTTGTATGCAGAATATACAAATTACTCTCACAACTCAGTTATTAAAAAAACCCATCAATTTAAAAACATGCAAAGGATAGGAGGACACTTCTCCAAAGATGATATGTAAATAGCCAATAAGCACATGAAAAGATGCTCAACATCATTAGGCACTGAAATAAAAATCAAAACCACAATGAGATACCACTTCACACCCACTAAGATGGCTATCTTAAAAAAAAAAAAGAATAACAACAAATGTTGGTGAGGGTGTGGAAAAACTGGATCCCTCCTACGTTGCTGATAGGAATGTAAAATGGTGCAGCCACTCTGGACAACAGTTTGCAGTTCCTCAAAAGGTTACCATATGACCCAGCAATTCCACTCCTACATATATGCCCAAAAGAAAACATACATCCACAGAACTTGTTCATGAATATCCGCAGCAGCATTATTTCCAATGCCAGAAAGTAGAAACAATGCAAATGCCTATCAACTGATGAATGGATAAATGTAGTATAGCTATACAACGGATTATTCAGCAATAAAGTTCTGACACATGCTACAAAATGGATAAGCCTTGAAAAGAAGCAAGTCACAAAAAACCACATATTATGATTATATTTATATGTTATGTCCAGAACAGGCAAATTTTTAGAGACAGAAAGATTAGTGGTTGCCTAAGACTAATGAATGGGTGGGTGACTATTAATGGATATGGGATTTTTGGGGCAGTGATGAAAGGTGATTGTGGTGATGGTTGCATAACTCTGTGAACATACTAAAAATTATTGATTTGTACACTTTAAATGGGTGACTGGTACGTGAATCATGTTTTAAAATCAAAGTATTTGCGTCTTTGTTACATAAATGTGTGAGTTTTGACAGAAGCAGCAAAGGGTCTTTTATTGTAATAGATTTATCTGGAAATGCACAAAAACAATTCTCATCTCTCCTCTTTATTCTACTGTACTTGGCATCCATTCTTCTTCAGCTTTGTAGCTGGGACTAAGCTAAATCTATAAGAAGTCCTTTGTAAAGATGGGAAGGGGGCGTGCCATTACAACTGCATAACAATGCTGATTCCAAGTATTTTATTCCAGAAATCACTAATTGGTAGGTGTTAAGGGAGGAGGTGAGAAGGGGTAGAGAGAAACACTTTAGGGTATCAAAGGAGCACTGGACGGTTGCTCTGCTCAGAATGTTTCCCTTCCCCAGGTATACTTCAACACCAGAGATACTTAAGGACAGGAGTTCCAAAAAAAAGAATAAAAAATAGAATCAAAGACAAATTGTGCCAAGATTACCAAATGGCCCCCTTCATTAATTCTTTGTAAAGGCACTGAGCTAGGAGCATAGAGAAATTTAATAATACAGGTTCCTGAGCTCACAACAAAGTTAAGTGCTAAAGAACATCTGCATCCACAGAGGTAAGATACATTCTTACTGACTCAAGGGGGATGAGGAATTGCCTTTGAAATGGGTCTTTTTTTTTTTTTTTAAAGATTTTACTTTTTCCTTTTTCTCCCCAAAGCTCCCGGTACATAGTTGTATATTCTTCGTTGTGGTCCTTCTAGTTGTAGCATGTGGGACGCTGCCTCAGCGTGGCTTGATGAGCAGCGCCATGTCCGCACCCAGGATTCGAACCAACGAAACACTGGGCCGCCTGCAGCGGAGTGCGCAAACTTAACCACTCGGCCACGGGGTCAGCCCCCTGAAATGGGTCTTGATATCAAGTAGCATTTTCAAGGCTAAGAGCACCAGAGCTAAGGGATCGGGACTAAAAACAACTACTGTTAGTGTAATTTCAGGAACATTAAGCAACATAAATTGATGAAAACCTCAACATTACAATTCAGACTTCATTACAACTCCTTTTCCTGGCCATTCTACTTCAGACTCTATTCAACTGCAGTTTTTCCCAAAGGGAGGGAAAAAAGAGGAAGAGAGATGTTTTATTCACATTTGCATCCAAGTGACTTCTTTACCTAGATCTCTCCTCACCTCTGTCTTCCTCACATACATTACTGATGTCTCAATAGCATAAATCTCTAGAATGCCAAGGGCTTCCTGAATTTTGTTTTAAACAAATAAATTTAAATAATCAATAAAGGAAAATCTGATAAAGATGAACTCAGTGAGGTAACCACATGTACCCAAAAGTCAATAAGTAAAGCTTAACCTCTGCCTTAAGTTCATGTTGCTGCCAACAACTCTGAAACAGCAGTAGTGTTCAGGATCTACTCATTTTCACCAACTTCAGTTCAATTCTGTGAGGGTTCACAGTTCAAAATCCAATCTCCAGGGATAGAGGAACACAATGGATATTTCCCTACTGAACACAATTTACACATCATCTACAGCTTAGCTTCTCCAACTAGTCTCCCCAAGGATACAGGGAAGTGTGCCAAGGAATACAAGAGGGAAAGGGAAGTGTGCCAAGGAATACAAGAGGGAAAACAATGAACACGGAACAACTCGAAGGAACAACTTGATGATCTGGAATTAAAATGTTAATGACTTCAACTAGTAAGTTATTTGAACATTATTATTAAATCAAAATAAATACCGACATGTTACAGAGTAGCATGAAATTTTAAGTCCCCCTCTTAGTCTTCTCAGCAAGTAGGTGTGTTGAGGTAACCATAGCTGAGAAGAGCATTCAAAGTCAAGAAAGAAAAGAGAACTTCAGCTTGTAACACTCTCAGATAGTCCTGAAGTACAGTGAAATAACCTATCTACGCGACAATAGTCATTATCTTCGTCCATTATCGTACTACCAGCAGTTCTTAACTTACAGGGGAGATTTTCTTTTTGAAATTCCTTTGCATTTACACTGGGTTAAAAAAAAAAAAAGCATTTCTAATTTTTTTTTTTTTTACATCTTCTTCACTGAAATACATCTATACCCTAAAATGCCTATACTATGGAAGAGAAATGATATAATGCCTGGGGTTTGATTTAAACTGCAGAAAACAAAAGGAGGGGAGGAAAAAACGTATTTTTTTAGAACTTTTGCAAATGTGGCTAATTGTTGATAAACAGGCAAATGAACTGCCTGAACTAGCTCTACTCTCAAACTCTTTAAAAGTTAGCTATACTTACCATGTGCCCACATGATTTCTCCCTTTTCTGTATCCCTATCAAGTTCTACCTGTACCACTCATTTTTCACAATTACTGTCTTAATTTCTTACTTCAAGTCTCCACGTATGCATTTATTTCCGTACTGAAAAGACTACAAAGCACACTCCTTGCTATCAAGGAGTTTATAATCTTTCCTCTCTTACCTCCAACACATTCATTCAAAAATCTCATTTACCAAATACCCACTATGGGCCAGATACTCTTTCTAATGCATGGATGCAAACAACAGGTCTCTAGCCTCAAAGAGATCACAATGTAATAGAATGAGAATGTAGTTAGATGCATTTTTCTAAAGAATTCCCAGTTATTCCTCTGTTGAAAACTTTCACTGGCTTACCACTCCATAAAGAACAAAATCAAACTCCTCTACCTGGAAGTCAATGTCTTCTATAACCCAGCCTTGAGTGCCCTTTGGTCCAAATATGCCTAGTTTCCAATTCCTGGACCTTCTAAGCATATTTCTCAATATGCCTTTCCTTATGCCATTTCCTAAACCTTAAAAACTGTATTAAATCCCTTCTGCAGATCTGAACCCCCAACAATCCTTTCAAGTCCTAGTTCAACTTTTCCAAGAAGACTTTCTAGTCACTAAACTTTTCTAAAATCGTACCAGATTTATACCATTAACAGTTAACAAATTAGCAGTTAACAAATGAGATGTCCTGTATGGTCTCATAGCGTCCACAATGTCCAACACAATGCACTGCCTACAGAAAATGCACAGCAATTATCTCATTACCAATTTACTCAATTCCCTTGTGTATCTAAAATGATTGACCAATGTGTGAGGACAGTATGTCCTCTAGAGCCAGTCTCCCCAATTCCAACTCAGAGAGCTGCTCTACTGGTCTGTAGTACTCAATTAATCACTTTTAGCTGCTCAATTCCCAGTGGAATTTGGGTGTAAAAGCAGAACTAAAGGTCTTAAGTAACTTCACCATAGATCCGCAAAGTCCTATTCAGAGTCAAAAAAAAAAACCAAAAAACATAGGAAAGAACCAAAGAAAGCCAAAGATGTCTATAACCATGAAGTGCTGAGATCAACATGACGGCTCTGAGATGGGCTTGTCTAATCACTTCCGATTTGGGGTCTACAGTTTTAAATAGCAACCAATTCTCCTGTTTCAAAAATCAATTTTTGTGTTAAACTGGAGAAGTATTTCTAAATATCTCAAAGTTTTTCTCCCCATTTTGAATGCCATAGGAGAAGAAGGAACCCACTCTCCCCTCAGGTAATGAGTTGGTTGGGATAAAGTATTTCCAAACATCTAATAGAAGAAAGCACTTCTGTTGTACTTACCATATTTTGGTTTAAGTATCTGCTTATGAACCTGTCTCTCCAATCAAATCATGAGCTCCTCAAGAGCAGGGAATCAAGAACTGGATAACTTGTCTTACTCATCTTTGTATATCCTGTCTAACAGCCTGGCACACTGAGAGACTCAATAAATGCTCTCTTAATTAATTAATGAATTCCACCTTAGGTTAAAACATGTTCAAAATGCCAACAGCCTGTTAAAAAGTAATGGAAAGAGGTTAAATAATACATTCAAATACCAACTGCCTGTTAAAAAGTAATGGAACACTGGGGCTGGCCCCGTGGCCGAGTGGTTAAGTTCGCGCACTCCGCTGCAGGCGGCCCAGTGTTTCGTTGGTTCGAATCCTGGGCGCGGACATGGCACTGCTCATCAAACCACGCTGAGGCAGCGTCCCACATGCCACAACTAGAAGGACCCACAACGAAGAATATACAACTATGTACTGGGGGGCTTTGGGGAGAAAAAGGAAAAATAAAATCTTTAAAAAAAAAAAAAAAAGTAATGGAACACAGAAGGCACATGCATTTTATATTTAAGCAGACCAAGCATAATTTATTGGAGTTTTCTTTCTTCAAAACCATTTCCAACGGGTGACATAAAATTTCCTAAGGAATGATTTCATGTTATCCCTAATCTTATCAGGCTTTTCCACTTTTTGGTTGGGAGTAAAAACATGGGAAAAAACTCTTTTTTGATGCGCTTTCAGATCCTTCTCCAGTGCTTCTGCCTTAGTTTAAACCGGCTCTTGCATTTTTACTACCCTTTAACCCACAAAAAAATCTGAAGAGTCAATGAGAGAGTGATTATCAAAGAATGGAAGCTTCAGGATCAGAGTGGGGGAGGGTGCATATGTACTTTAACCTGCCCCTAGCATTCATTAAGAATTACTATTGAAATTAAAAGGCACCATGAAAAGGTAAAAGTACTGCACACAGTGATACATATTATATATATATATATATATATATAAAATACACATAGGTAGGTATATATATATGTAGGTATATAAAATTGAGGCTATCCAAAAACAATTTTTGGTGTAAAATTGTTTTCTCGTGTTACATGTAGTTTTTTAAAAGGCATGAATACTAGATATTGATACTGGGGGGAAAATGACTAGAATTAGCAGAACATTTAGTCAAAAGTGGGAGCATACACATCCTCACATAAAGGCTATACGATGATGATGATAAAAGGAACATTCTTCTGAAACAGGAAAGGTAATCAAGTTAAATACTGTTCAGAAATGCTCACAAAACTATGATCTATTCATAGTATAGTTCTCTCATACCTTATATTTCCGGAAGTATATAAAGCAGCTTTGAAAAACATAAGATAATTAGCACCAGTACTGGTCTCTCTTAAGAGTTTAAAATATACCCCAATTTGACTTAAATGTATGCGTTTATCAACAATCCATACATCATTAAGCTGATGAATAAAAAGCTCAAAACAAAGAAACAAAAAATCCAACAAGTCTAAACAAGCAGCCATACCTTTTAATTCTTTCTCTTCTACTTATGATTTCAAAGCATTCCCAATATTAAAATGATCACTTAAGCAGTAACTTGTCCTTTAAAAATGAGCATTCTTTAAAAGAATGATTGTTTGAAAAGAAAAGTTATCTTGTCCTGTGACCCAACAATCTACCTCAAAGATAATCAGGAGCAAATGAAAACATTTCTAAGAAAGAATGTTTACATAAACATTTTTTATCACACTTAAAAGCTAGAAGCAATGTAAAACTCCATTAGTAGAAGAGTATGCACCCATTGAAATTAAGGAGCTATGATTAGTAACATTAAAGATAACATTTATTAAGCTTAAAAAGAAAAAGGTTATAGAAGAGCATATAAAATAAAATTGTACACATATATCTACATGCCAAATTGAGAAATATCTTTGGAAGGGTTATCTCTAAGTGCTAGAATTTTGCAGGATTTTTATATATCCTGTGGAAAAAAAATTTTTGACAGAAAATCACAATGAGCTTGTGTCATTTTTATAACAAATCTTTTTTAAAAAAGATGATACTAACTTCAGTAAAGATGTCCAGTAACTATGTAGTGCCCGATAATTGTGTGGTTTAGCCTCTCTGAAAGGCAATCAGACACTATCACAATGATAAATGCACATTCACTTCGATTCAGCAATTCCACTTACAGGTATTTATAATACAGCTATTCTCACACAAGTGTGCAAAGACACACTTGTTCAAGAATGCTCACAACAGCATTGTTTACATTGGGTGTGACCTAACTGTCCATCAACAGGGATTAGATAAATAAATTATGTACATTCATACAATGAAATACTGTGTAGCTATGAAATAGAATGAGGTAGCTATGTGTGTTGGAGTTGAATGACATCCAAGATAAATTAAGGTTTAAAAAAACTAGTTATGTATCAACTAACAGAGAGGAAAGAGGGAGGGAGAGAGACACAGTCAAGTATACTTGTATTTGCATAAACTCTCTCCAGGACACAGAAAAAACTGTAAATAGTGGTTGCCAGTGTAAGGTTAGGGGTCTAGAAATCAGGGGTGAAAAGACTTATTTTTCATTGTAAACAAGGTAAACCAATTTGTATTGACTTTTTTTTACCATGTACGTACGCTACTTTTAAGTTTTAATAGTTTTTAAAATATGGGCAGTGAATTACTTTGCTGTTGTATAAAGACATTTAAGGAAAAAAAGGTTTTCAAGTATCAAAATTATGCTAGCAAAACAGTTATTTTTAAAGGTTTAAAAAAATTCTAAACTATCATTTGCTGCTTTAAGTTTATTACAACCGCTGAAAATAATACACAATTGTAAACCTGAGCGCTTCTTCTGGACAAGGGTGTTTACTTTGTTGCTAGCCAACAAATCCACATCTGTTTAACCCAGTGCTTGTTCTGCTCTCTCAGTACTGTAGCAGTTTTAAAAACGTGCCTTCTCTCTTGCTAGATTTAATACCTGTTCTATATAAAAGGATTTTCTATTGGCCACACAATAAATGGGAAATAAGGGAACAGATTTTCTCCTTTTCCATTGATACTAATCCTTCCAGGTCAGTCTGGCCTAGCCTTCCCCGATGGAGTAACAAATGAAATGCCGACCTAAGACAAGCAAGACAATGACTCACTAGACATAGTAGTTTCTACTCCAAGGGTGTTCTAAAATAATTAAAGCTAAGAAAAATATATTACATTGACGCATACTCTCAAGTAGATTAAACACAAGCCTAAGGTCTCAGATCAACTGCCACTAACATGCTCTGTAACTTTGGGGAATCTATTTTCCAGGAATGGGAAGTTACTCCAAATATGAGACAGAAAATGCTGCCTAATACAGTGATAGAGATCTTCTTATCACACTAGCTCAGGGTATTATAAAATATCAGAGAAACAATCAACAAGGTTATAAGACAGGTCTGTCAATGTCGGCTTACTCAACACCACTGCTTATCAAACTTCCTGAAAATAAGCGGTAAACTCTTAAAAGATAAAAATGAAGAAGCTGAACTCACCTTTAACACTTTTTCTATTAACATCTGCCCCCTTTTCAAGTAAATACTGAGCAATCTCTTTGTGTCCTTTGTAACACGAAATCATCAAGCACGTATGCCCATGTCGGTTTGACACTTCCAAATCAGCTTTGTGTTCTACAAGGTACTTCACTATTTCCAAATGGCCATCGAAACAGGCAGCTCGGAGAGGAGTTGAATTGGTTAAAGTCGTGTTGTTGACAGATGCTCCATGATTTAACAAAGACTGAACCACCTTCAGATGTCCTGCTGCAGAAGCGGCCCACAACGGGGGAGCCCCCTCAATGGTTTCGCCATCAAAATTGACGGAGCCCCCGACTTCGATGGAGGCACTGCACTGCTCCAGGAGGAATTCCACCATGTCAAGGTGCCCATACCGGGCGGCCATCAGAAGTGGCGTGGCCCCATTGGTTTTTTCAGAGATCAAGGAGGAAACCTCCTCTTTGGATTTGCTTGCCAGTAACTTGGTGAGAACCCGGAGTTTGCCATCCCGAGCTGCGTTAAATACTGCTGTCTTTAGATCCATTTATGTCCAGTTGAGAGGCTGCGCTTTATTTATCCTTCAGAGCAAAGCTCCGGCTTAACTCTATCCACCCAGGCGAGAGTTACAGGAACCAAAGTTCAGTGTTAATCACTGCACCCCAGAACGGATATAAAACCAGGGTCAGTACGTTCTGTCCTATTGTCTTCCAACATCTGACAACCAGAGCACCAAACTAGAGAAAGAAAAAAAAAGTAGTTTTGAATTTTCTACAGGTGAAGACAAACTATTTAGGGTTTCTTAATTTCTACTCCAGGGGAAAAGGGAGGTAAAAAAGCGCCAGACTTTAGGGACTACTCTGCAACCCCAAAAAAGGGAGGAAAGGCGAATACAAAAAAAGGTACACACAGAGACCCAAATGTTTTGATGGGAGGCAGTCTCTTCTCTATATACGGTAAATTTAAACACTACAGGCAACCGGTTTTCTCGCCTCCTAACCAGCCAAGCTTTGTTCTAGTTTTGCTTTGCACCAGAAGAGTACAACCGAGAGAGACAGGAGACGCAGGTTCAGAACTGCTTCTCTTTCCCACATCTGCAGAAGGGAGAGGGCCAAGGGCGCCAGGCTGAAAGGCCTCATTGTGGCCAGGATGGGTCTCGAGAAGGAACAAAAAGGTCGGACACAACAAACCGCGGAGCTAAAGCCCAAAGCCTCACCCGAAAGCTTCTTTCCTTTAAAACTCCTCGGGGCTCTCAGGAAATCCGGCTGCCTTTTAGCTAACTTCGCCCGCCCCATCTTGGTCCCCCCCACAAGACATCTGCAGGTTCCCCCAACCCCAGACGCCCCTACATAACCTTCACCTCTACGTTTCCCAGATGCGGCAGCCCCTCCCCAAGCTCCTCGCTTGATCACGACCCCTCGTCCTGCCACCCGCCGGCCCCCCCTCTCCCCCGGCGGGCCGACGAGCCTGTGGCCTCTAGCCCGCCGCCCGCCTTCCACTGCCGGTGGCGCTCTCCTTCCCCTTCCCCTTCCCGCCCAGGCCTCTCTGCGGGCGCCTCAGGCCGCGGCCCGGGCTCGGGCAGGCCGACGCCGCCGCTGCCGCTACTACCTGCCCGGGGGCTAGTCCTCCCCGCCGCCGCTGGCCGCTCGCGCTCGGGCCGCCCCCTTCAAATTGAAACCGTTGTCCCAGCCACCCGGGCCGCCGTGCTCCGCCTTCGGCCGCACAGCTCCTCCATGCCCCGCGCCCCACAGGAATGAATCCGGCCGCGCCGCTCGCCCCGCCCCGCCACGCCAAGCTGCCTCCCGCCCTCCCAGTCTGCGCGGGCTGCAGCGGCTGCCGCGACGGATGGTGTAATGGGCTGAGGGCCGGGGGCCGGACAAGCCTGAGCACTGCTTCACATCACTGACGCGGCAGCCGCGCCATTGGGTCGGGGGAGGGCGGCGGCCACAGCGAGCAACCGCCTAGAGGTGGAGCTGGCCGGCCGGCCGGGGCGGGGCGACGCGAGAGGGGGCGGGGCCGCAAGCCCGGCGAAGGATGCGCGTGCGTGCGGCGCGCCAGGGAGGGGGCGGGGCGCCATGAGGGGGCGGGGCCACGCGGCGCGCCGGCGGCCTGAGGGGCGTGGAGAGGCTGCCGGGAGCTCGAGGGCTTCTCTTCAGCGTTCCGGGCGCGCTATTCGGGAAGCTGGTTTTGGGGACGCTTGTGTCCAGTTGTCAGAACGGCGAACGGTGCAGTCACCAGTATTACCACCCGTGTACATAGACACCCTCGGCCTAGCCTCTTTTCTCCTTCCTTTGGTGGGCCCTGGAAAATACTGAGCTTTTAATTAGATCTCAACAAAACAAACAACAAGAAAAACACAAGAAACAAATTTAAGAAGATTAGTTTTGGGGGCTGCAAAGCATGACTTTTATTTTTTTTTTAATGTGAACTCTAAAAAATATAAAGCCTACGAGGAACGGTAAAACTCAAGAGCAGTGTAAGTCAACAAGGTCGAGTTCTTGAACAGTAAAACCAGGAAATGAAAGAAAGCTAGAAAGTTAATAAGTTAATAAGAATGAAAAGAATTACTACTTCATACAGCAAGAAATAAACTTCTGGAATTTGTGACGTTAATACGTGGGATGTATTAAACTAAGTTGAAGAATAGTCTGAGTATGTTTGGGGAATAACACTAATGAATCATAATGAGAACGTTTTTGAAAAACGGATCGTCAATCTCTTGAACGCTTTGTTTTGGGGAATTTAAACTCACACGGCACAGCTCCTTGGTACCATTGGGAGAAAGAATATTAGATTAGACAGATTGACCTCCAGCATTGTAAATGTAATCATCATTATTATTTTTAAAGTCATGTGACTTTAAAGACATTTTACAAAAAATCACTTCATTTTTGCATATTTAATTCTAGTGTCCAGAAGTTTATGTAGTTTTGCATAATTGAAATCATAATTTTCATACAACTATGTATTTTGCTTTTTTCCCTTACCATACTATAAAGATTTCTCAAGTTGTTGCAGTATTAATAATCATTTTTAAGTGGGGCATATTTTCCCTTAGGTAGTCAGTACATAGTCTCCACATCGGTACCCCAAAATTGAAGTCAAGGTTACAACTGAGAAGAAAATATAGAGAAACAGAATATAAATGATGAGGGCTGGCTGCTTTACGGGTCACAGTTCTATACTCCCAAAGAGTGGACACCAGGGTACAGTGTCCCAACCAAGGCCTAACCTAAGTTGACCTATCTCTCTTATTGAGTTCAATAAGACGTTGTAAAAATTTCCATCAGTTGTCTTTAAACTGAGATGTGCCCCCGCCAGAGGCTTTTCAAGGGGTGGGTGCACACAGTTTTAAGGCTACCGGTTTCTGAATCTTCAACTTGTGTCTGTAGTATTTCTAAAACCGATTTGCTGGTGAAGGAATGCAGTCAAGGCGTCTCCCTGTTGCATTTCATTTCTCTTTCACAGTAGCCGTAGAGTTCCCAAATTGCAAAAAGAAAGGGCATAACTCACTCGTTGAAAATCTTAAAATGGTGCATTGTTCCAGGGTGTAAAAACCTCAGGCAAACTTTGTCAGTTGTTTTTCTTTCTTTGAGGAAGATTAGCCCTGAGCTAACATTCGCTTTGCCACCAATCCTCCTCTTTTTGCTGAGGAAGATTGGCCCTGAGTTAACACCTGTGACCATCTTCCTCTACTTTATATGTGGGATGCCTGCTACAGCATGGCTTGATAAGCAGTGCATGGTCACACGGAGGATCTGAACCTGAGAACCCCAGACTGCCAAAGTGGAGCATGTGAACATAACCGCTGCGCCACCAGGTTGGCCCCCTTTATCAGTTCTTTACCAGTTTAAAATACTGAGCTGTATTAAGAAAGTGTGTACTTCTAATGACTGGATAACAAATTCTTTTGCAAGTTAGACGATTTTCAAATAATTGCTTTCAACAAAGTATGACCTTAAAATCACTGAGTTTATAAATTGCAAGTAGTTCAAAGAATTGAGTGACTGATATGAAACTCCTTACAACTTCATCTACTTGTTAAGGTAAAAATATTTTCTTAGAATTTATGAAAATGAAAAATTGAGAAAACGCTGATGCTAAACTCTGTCTCATTCTTGTGAGAAGTAGTATTTAACAACAAATGTATACACTAATTGTAAAAAATTACATGTTTAATAATGATCAAAATCTGCAATATATTTTGTATTGTTTTGAATACTTATTACTAATAAATATAATGATACCTCGATCTGGAAGAAAATGTTTCAGCACTTACAGTCTTTCAATCATAGGAACTTTAAATTTAAATATATATATTTTTCATTGCAGAGAAATTTAATAGGGTGATCGATAAAATACATTCAAACATAAAAATACATTAAATTATGACATACTCCTGAGAGGTGGGGATGTGGAATACAGTCATAAGTGTAAACAGAAAAATAAATTATGTAAAATATACTGTAGGTAAAGAAGAATTTGTTCATATATCTTTTAATTGGAAGATAGTAGGTAAAATTGCCATGGTATTTAGATTTCATTGAATTCATTTAAAAGAGTGACTATTCCATTTTAAAATGTCGATGTTTACAGTATGCAGGAAATTACACCATTTGCAACTACTTAAACTTAGAATGAAAAATTTTAGATGTCAACCTAAAAACATTCAAGAGGGTAAATAGTGTTTTATGTAGGCGAACAAAAATGTTTGAAGACCACTGATTTACTCATCAACCCCCTATTGGAGGTAGTCTCCATTTCGAAAGATTTTGGCAATATCTGTTCTTTCAATTTTTTTTTAGGTTTTTTTTCTTAAATAGAAACTCAACTAAAATACCTTTCTTTTTTGCAGAAAGATCTTACAGTGCTTCTAAACACCTACCCCTCCCTACCCTCTATGAATGAAAAGAAGTTTTTTGTTCCGCTTGGTTGGTTTGGTTTGGATTTGTTTGGTTCCAAAGGCTTTAGACTCTGGTTTAACCAGCAATTACTGTCTTCCCAAAAGCCTCAGAATGCTTTTGGGGGCATAACAAGAAGAACCATGGACTCAAGTTTAAGGAATCTGCAGATGGTACAGGTAGGACCTAGAGGACTGGAAGAAGGGGAAGGGGCCAGAGGGAGCCTCTGAATTACCCATTTGGGTGAGTGCCCAGGTGATGGCAGACAAAAAGAGGAACCCCTGTGAGGAAGCAGGCCAATGCCCAGTTTACCCCTGGGGGAGAGTCTTGTGTCACTGCGTCCTCAGCTCTGACTCATCAGCCTGGCCTGAGACCCAAAGCTTCACAACTGCCTGTGAGGGCACCTCCCTGTAAGGCCCCCAGGACACTGTAGGCTCACTACTGAAACTGGCAAACAGTTAGCCATTGATGATTAAGTAGCTAGGAACTAAAGGTGTTTTTTTTTCCTTTTTGCAATTACTGATTAAAGCTTTTAGCTGTTTACCCACCCATTGCTGACTGTGCTGTTTAGGCAATTTGCTATTGACTCCCAGTAGGCGCCTATAGATAACATCTCCCTGGAGCCCAGATCACCATGGTAATGGGTGTGTGAGATATTTTTCAGGGGTTAGAACCCCTTTTCCACTTCAGGCTGGTTGAGACCACCAACCCATCAACTGGGCCTGCACAAATGTTTGATAAGTGACCTTTTGATGTCAAAAGCCTAAAAATTCCACCCTCAGATCATGCTAATACCACCATTTTGTGAATATGCATCCTATGAAGAGCCATGAAGTCTGACTACTCTTGCGTCAATCATCAATTACCTCACATTTCCTCATTTCCAATCACCTATTCCACATTTCAGACCACCTGGACCCCTTCCCCATAAATATCCGTGAGTCCCTATTTTCGGAAAAGTGGATTTGAGACTCATTTTCCCATTTCCTCAATTTGGCTGCCTTGTGAGTAAACCCTATCTGTTGTAATCTCATTGTTTCAGTGTTTGGCTTTCCTGGCGATGGGCAAAAACAAACCTGGTTGGGTAACACTACCTCATACCTTAAAGAGTGATGGCAAGGAATTGTTTTACCACACAAAGAGCACGATCTGCTTGCCACAAGACAAAAGCCAATTGTCAAGTGGCAAGATGGTGGCAGAGAAAGGGTATTTTATTACAGCGTGCTAGCAAGAGGGAGGATGGCCAACTAATGTCCAAAAGAACCACCCTAAGGGGGGCACAGAATCTTGAAGCAGTTATGTAGGCCAGTGGGTTATAAGGGAGGGGGTTAGGAACGTTGACCCTCTGGTGTTACAGACTGGGAGTTGCCACATCAGATCTTTCAGTTTTCATTGATGATGGCTATCAGCATAGACTCTCTGTTTGAGGGGTCATCACATTCCTAAGGAAGTGAAAAGAACGAAGTTATCATCTTATCACAGCTGGGAGGTATATGCGCTAGCAGGAGTCAAAAAATCTACAGAACAGGTGGATCTCCTGGAGGATACAAGTCCAGCTGTGTTAGCTAGTCAGAGGTCGTTCAAAGTTACAACATGGTCTCTTTTCTACAATATGCCTTCCCTCATGTCAACCTTGTGTTGAGCTGGTTTTAACTGGACTACCAGAGAGGGGACACCTTATTACTAAAACAATGATCATTTTCAAGTGTTTAAGTTGTTTTCTTCTTTTCAAGTATTGCTTTGGGATAAATTTCCAGGAGTGGGATTATGGAACATCTTTCTGGCTTCTCATATATACTGTCATATCACTTTCCCCAAGAGTCAGGCCAGTCTGCTTTACTAGCAGCAAGAGAGTATGCTGAATTTGCCAAATCTCGTCCCCACTGGATATTACATTTTAAAAATTCTTGCTAGCTTGCTATGTGTAAAATGGTACAGAAAATTTTTGCAAATTTGCCTGGCCACTCATGATTTTTTTTGTCCATATAATCTCCTGTAATTAGCAGAATATTTCTTCTACAATTTTCCTTCTGGGGATTTTCAAATGTTCAGTTCTTGTTGGTCTCTGCTTAAACCAGAAACCTCAACAGAACAATCTGCTTGCACAGTTTTGGTAAACGTTGTTAACTTGGTCTAATTTGGGGAAAGACCAGGACGAATAAAAAAAAGTATTGTTTTTAGTAACTAACTGGGCAACAGTTTAATCTAGAAAATTATGAAAGGAACCTACTTTAATGAATGTAAAAGTCACGCAAAAATAGCATAGCAATGTGTATGCTTCCCACACTATTTAGAAATGCTTTTCTTATATAAGAAGTCTATTTTATTAACACTGATAATTTGTTTAGCCAAGGTGAGGTTTTTCAATTGTCATCAATGCATTCATCACGTCAATAGTTATTGGATCCTGTTGTATACCGTATTAGATCCTAAATGGTTTCAGGGAATTGATGGTCTGTGGGAGAAATGTAAGTATAAACAGATCAGAATGAAATATGTATATAAACAACCCAAAGTGAGAGCCCAAAGGACAAAGCTGCTAACTCTCCCTGAGCACGTCTGGGAAGGAGGTGATGGTTAAATTGAGTCTTAAAGGATTAGTGAGGGTAAGCCTAGCCAAAGGCAGTGGGAGAAGGGAGGGGGCCCTATCAAGAAAGCAGGGAGCTGAGAGAAAACAGGAGATGGCCGCTTTTTTCTTCCCCACTTCCTCCCCTGGTACAAGGTGACACCCTAGGAGGTCTTCTGAATGTATAAAAGTCCCCACTCCCCTCCCTCAAAATGCATCATAATACAGGTTTCCCCCACTATCTGAAAGTTCACTTTACACCACTTTGCTTTTGCAAAAGTACTACATTAGTACTCATTTGCACTAACCTAGAGAAATCCAAAGAGGATTTTCGCTTTTATGAAAAAGGGTGAAAAGTGAAAAGAGCACTCAGTGTTTGTTGTGCAGTGAGCCATTATAGAGGCTAAGCAGTCAGGCACACTATTGTATTTCAAGCCTTCCACATTAGCCACATCAGCCACAGCAGACAACAAACCTCGACCTTCCATGACCTTTCACATCCAGGCAGGCAAACAGAGAAGGTGTAGCCATTAGTGACCTGCCTACCCTGATGGATTCGGACTACAAGGAGATGTTAATAGACGACCTTCTTCCCCTCTCTCCTACATCCCACCACCCCAACCTCCAATGACTCAGACTAACGAGCTGTCAATACCGCCACCACCTCTCAGCCTTCCAGTGTACTCGCTGTCTTCCCAATTCTGGTAAGTGAAACTACACTGTACGAACATTATTTCTACTTTATGTAGGCTGTGTGTTTATCATAGCATTCCTGCTTTTACTATACGTTATGTTATTTTAGGTTTTATGTGATTTGGTAGGCTACTTTTCAGGTCTGGGTATGCTCAAAAATTTTTCCCATGTAAAGTAATGGCAATTGCTTCTTCTTTTTACACCATTTCAGTTCACAAAAGTTTTCATAGGAACTTTGATTTTGGTTAGTAGGGGAAACCTGTACACATTTCCTATTTTTGCAGCTCACCCAGAATTCACATTCTCTCAGGACAGCTACTCTCTTAGAAGCTTTAGGAGTGTAGTTCACTTAAAGTAGCCTACTTAAAGCAAGAACCCCTCCTTGGGGTACTAGCATTTTGAAAAGGACACTTGTGAACCCAAATGGATCTTAAAATTGTAGAAGTATGCAGAGCAGAATTCTTTTAGCAGGTAGATTTCTGGGTTCCCCTTGTGTATTTGGTCTAGCCTCTCTTTACTTCCCTAAACAATACAAGATGAGGAGGCAGCAACTAGGTCTTCAAATTCTGATAATTTTCTCACAACCTCCCTCTTTGGTATGGTGTTATCATTTTACTCATCACATTGTCACAAGTTAAAAATCTTATGTCACTGTAAAAGAATCTATTGATTTCCTTTGTTGTCTCATTTCTTGAAGTTGTCAGGGCCCTGACTCTAGCTCTTTAGGAGCAATGGATGAGAAGGATTCTGAAGATTCTTTAAGAATCAGCTTCCACCCATTGGTAGCCTCCCCCATGACATCCCAGCCCAGCCCACTCAAATATTGCCCAGCAATTCTGGCAGAGAAGCCCAATTTCTTGGAGAGATGAGGGTATAATTGGTAACTCAGAGCAGAGAGTCTGTTCTGAGGATTTTTTTGTAGCCTAAAAGAGTTTCCCAGGTGTGGGACAGATGAGGAAGGCCAGAGTCACCCCAGAAATGAGGCCACTGTCAGCAGCACGCTTCTGTCAGCACATCAAGAGCAGCTGGGAATGATCCCTATGTGTTGACAACCTTTGCTGCAGCTTCAGTCTCAGAACTTCTTCCTGCCCTAACCTTTGTCCATGTCTAACTGGCTCCCTACGTGGGTGTCCATTCAGTCAAACCAGGAGTAGCTCCAGCCTCACCAGTAATTCCTTGGCCTCAGCCTCAGTCTGCCTGACAAGTTCAGAGATTATCCAACCTCTACATCTATCCATTTCATCTCATTTTTATCAGTTATTGCACTGTCTGATGACCACATCTCTCCCAAACTCCTTACAATCACATCTAGGCCATCGTGTATATGCCACATTGGGGCAGATTTCATCCAATAGCCATAAGATGAAAAATCCATCTCCACTTGCTGCAGCAGAATGGGCCTCTATATTATTGTTTCTTAGAATATGGCCCACAGATCACAAGAATAAGAACCACCTAGGAAACTTGTTTAAAATGAAGATTCCTGGGACACATTCTCAGAAATTTATGTTCACTAGTTTTGATGTAAAACATAAGAGTCTGCATTTTTAACAAATCCTAGAGGTGATTCTTATGCCCACTAAGTTTGAGAACCATGGTCTTATTGGTCCTTGTCCTCCAACTTTCTAAAGATGAGGTGACATCACAGGTGTGGGTCCCAGCCATGTTTCCTCCAATTATGTTAGTGTCAATTCAGTAGGACACATTGGGCAGAAAACCCAAAACTTATAGAGCTCTTTAGCTCAGGCCTGAGGATATGGCTTTATGGCTGATGGATTACCCTACCAGTGTTGTGAGAATTGCTTTTTGAGAAATTTACCAACCTGGTTTACAGCCTCATGAGCCACATCCTAAGTGAGGGACCTTGGTACTGAGTTCTCTGTCACCACCCAGACTGATGTCAGATAGGCCAGGTTCTTGTCAGTCACAAACATATGAGACTCCACCCAAAGTCTTAGGAGCCATGCTTTATCAGAGAAGGAGCAGTCAGATCGCTTCTAACCCAGTAGTCCATCTGGGTCCCCTATTGCCACCCCAACCTGGGTCTAGAGCCCTCCTACCCCCTCTCCCAGCTCTGGGGACAGTGCCTCAGACACCGTTACAAAGCCCCTGTTGGCCAGGCCCTAATCACCTGAATGATCTTCTGGTGCCTTACTTCTTACAGAGCCCAGGAAAGGAAATTTGCTTTCACAACCTTCACTCCTTTGGTGCTTTCGCATCCTGCCTCAGTTCCAGACTCTACATCAAAGCTGTCTTCTTGGGGCCGGCCCGGTGGAGCAGCGGTTAAGTTCACACGTTCTGCTTCAGCTGCCCTGGGTTCACCGGTTAGGATCCCAGATGTGGACACGGCACCGCTTGTAAAGCCGTGCTATGGTAGGCATCCCACATATAAAGGAGAGGAAGATGGGCATGGATGTTAGCTCAGGGCCAGTCTTCCTCAGCAAAAAGAGGGGGATTGGCGGCAGATGTTAGCTCAGGGCTAATCTTCCTCAAAAAAAAAAAAAGTGTCTTCTCTCACATCCACCTTATATCCCCACACAAGAGCTCCCAGCCACCTCCTTGGGCACTCAGCTTGAAGACCCTCTTCCTACCCTGCATTGGGATGAATTATTATTGATGATTCTATCTCTGGCAAGGTGACCTCAAATTCCCGAGCTGCTTCAACACCTTCGAGGTGTTCACAGCCCTAGGAACCTCATGCCGTCTGTCCTCCCACAGGAATCCACTGTGTCCTAGTGTGGAATTCTGTGAGCTGATTCTGCCCTAGGATCAGCTCCACCTCATTTCTTATCCTGACTTCCTAAGCATCTAGTGACTGTGTCCACTGTCCTGTCTGGCTCTTCTACTGGCGTTATTCTCTGCAACTAAATTAGTTCTTCAAAGCCTGTCCCATACTAATTAGGTAAGTCTCATGCTAAGTCTCAGTCACTCTTCCTGCCCCATGTGGCCAGAGGAGCCCACCATACTTAGAATCCAATTGAGTTACGATTCCTAGTCAGAAGGGGATAAGGCCCTTAGTGTCAGTTTCGTGAGTTCTGAAGTCTTGTGGAGCATGCCTGAGCAACTGTCTGAAGACTTATATTGGTGGTGGATCTGTGTTATAGATGTTAAGGTTCTCTCCTTGAGAAGTATGGATTGAATCCTCAGTAGCGGGCTGGCATTTTTAACATGCCACCCAAAGTCTTGAGCACTGAAGCTGAGTACTGCTGTGCATCCATCCTATTTAGGCTCAGTACAACCAATCGGTTCACCATGATTTTATCTTATTTGGGCTTAAAAATTAGTTTAATACTTTGTTATTTTACCTAAGTGTTTCTCCATGCCTCTTGGATAGGCTTCAATTCCTTAGTCTAGGGCACCTGATCCAAGAACCCCAAAACATCCCTTACTTTCTAGGTTCCTATGCAAAGTAACCCTAATATTGGTCATTTGTGGAGGACAGGCATATTTTATCCATCCATTCATTCATTGATTCATTCAGTCATTCCTTCTTTCAACACATATTTTTTGCCAACTATGTGCTATGCTCAGTGATAAGCCCTGGGAATACAGTGTGTGTGAACAAGATCATGTCATTCGTGTCCTCCTGGAGCATCTGAAGCACCTCATCTGGGCTGGGGAAGGGAGTGGGAGGGGAGGGATTTCCAGAGGCAGTGATGATTAAGCAGAAGTCTGCAGAGTAAGTCGGAGTTTTCACAAGTAAGAGGTAGTATAAACAAAGTTCCAGGCAGAGTGAAAGACTCAGAGGCAAGAGAGGGCCGGGCTGCTGAAGAACTGACAGAAGTTCCACATGGCTGGGAAACAGCCTGAAACAGGGGAGTGGTGAGAAAAGAAGACAAAGAGTTTTGAAGGCATCAGGTCATGGAGCATCTTAGGAAGCCATTTAAGTAATTTGAACTTGATGCTATGACCGTACAGCTTTCCTCAGGTAGAATTCAAACCTGATCAAATGGTGCAGGGCCAGGTCTAGCTTTTGCTAGCCTAAACGGTGCCAAGTAAACATCAACTTCTGCTTTTACTGAGAGCAGGTGGGACATGATGCTGAAAGCTGTCCAGCTAAGTCCCTGGCCCCATAGCCAAAGGGCTATCCCAGTACAAGTCTTTTACCTAGTCTCAGGGTCTGCCTTCTGGATCAGTGAGACAAAAAAGCAATTTGTCCATGTTCCACTTCTCTCCCAACAAACAAACAACAGCACACACCCAAACACTAACCCAGTGCATCTATTCAGTAGGTTCTGGTGCTATAATCTCACATTTTCCCCACCTGGAAGAGCCCCACCTGCTAAAGTTATACCATGTCTGACCTCAGAATAAACAATAATATCCAGGGTGTGTTTTCTGGGTCAAAACCTGTCCTTTAGTTACAATAATGTAACTCATCTCTGAGTCTGACCAAGCTGGACCTTGGGCAGGATGACACAGCCTCTGCCCTAGTTTCCAGACCAAACCAGATACAGGGCACGCAAATCCAAATGTCCTTAGTCTACTCATCAGAATAGCAGGAGCCGCCGACCTCGAGGGAGGGATGTGTGAGCTTAGACCTGAAGGAGGTGTGGAAGTCGTAGCCAGATGCAGAGGAGGGAGAAGAGGTTTCAGGCATATGCAATATCTTATAGAAAGTCCTGAAGGAGAAAAGGGGCATGGCAGTTCAGAGCTCGCACCTGAGGACTCTGGTGCTGACCATGGGTTTCCGATTTCTTCCTCAGTTTCCTTGGTTGCTAATTAGTATTATAATTTGTTGCTGCTGACAATAACAGTGTATTATAATTTGTTGCTGCTGACAATAACAGTGAGCATTTATCTAGTGTTTCTGTGTGCAAGGGGTTGTGCAGAAGAGCTTTAGGGGGCTGGCCAGTGGCGCAGCAGTTAAATTTGCACGTTTTGCTTCGGCGGCCTGGGGTTCACCGGGTGGGATCCCAGGTGCAGACATGACACTGCTTGGCACACCATGCTGTGGCAGGTGTCCTACATATAAAGTGGAGGAAGATGGGCACGGATGTTAGCTCAGGGCCAGTCTTCCTCAGCAAAAAGAGGGGGATTGGCAGCAGATGTTAGCTCAGGGCTAATCTTCCTCAGAAAAAAAAAGAAGAGCTTTAGGATTGTTGTTTTATTGATGTTTCACAGCAAACACTGTAAGAACTAGTACACAGATGGGGAAACTGAGCAATTGGGAAGTTGAGTAACTGGAGCAAAATCACATGGTCACTCAGTGGTAGGTAAAATTGGTATCTAGACTCAAGAACTCAATCTCTTAACGATGGTGCTACACTGCCTCCCCAATGTATTTCCTCAAGTTGGCACTTTCCCTGTCCCCTAGGTCCTTAGGTCCTGGGTTGAGCTCCCTGAAGGACTCTTGCCTCTCTGGAACCTGCCCCACGGCCTTCAGCTAGCAGGCCTACCCCTCCACCACTGGGGAAACACCCCTGAGAACGCATCCTCCACTTTGGTCCTGCTCGTGGTTTATATCCTGAGCTGTTTCCCTTAATTGCTTTCCACCTGCCTTCTTACCATTCCTGACTCTTAGACTCCTGCTCCCAGGATTCACAGCCTATTTCTAGACTTATTTGTCCTTCAGATCTGACATGTGACAATTTGTCACTGGATGTCTGTGGATGGCTCATATTGACTATGGTTTGCACTTAACCCTTTCATTTTGCTATTTCTGTCTTCTTTGAGTAAACACCTCACCCCGGAAATTCTACTCTGAACCTTGCCCTCTATGACTGGTTCCCATTAGGGTGTCCATGCCAGTGTAGAGACTAGATGTCAGGCCTTGGTCTGTGGTCAGGGTAGAATCAGCAACATCTTTGTGCCCAGCTAACTTCACCTACAAGGTAAAAAGGTCCTGGGGTGGCATTACTGAGCCCCAGGGGCCAGATGGCAGAGATCATGGTAGGGGTACTTGACATATTCTGTGCTTTGTTACCCATTCACCAAATCTTTACTGAGCACAGTGCTAGGCATTAGAGATCTAGTCTCTTCTCACATGGAGGGTAATGGACATTCACTGGTTGCCTGCCCGGTAATCGTTCTTCCCTCCCTCTACTCCCTAACAGCACCCAGTCCTCACTATGGAGAATGCTTCTTCTCTCATTTTATATTAGCCTTGAAATTTCAGTGGGGTGGTGGACACCATCCCCACCTCCAGAGGTGGGGGAATGGTGAAGGCCCAGTTGGTCTATGCCAATAAAGGTAGTTACATAACACATTTCTTCTGGTGTGATGTGGTACGCAGATATGAAGTCTGGAAACGCCAGACATTTTGCCATGATAAAGGAAGCCCAATGAGCGCGGAGCTTACACAAAAGAGTGAACCTGGTCAACAGGTCAAGGAGCCTAAATCAAACACTCCCGAAGTTCACTCTACCTCTGGACTTTTCAGTTATATAATTCAATAAATTCCCTTTAAGTTTTAAGCAAATTTAAGTTAAGTGTTTCATTGCTTGAAAACTTGAAACCCAGCTGATACACGGAGCTTAAATCTCAAGGCCCAGTAGCCATTCCCCCTTCTTTGGATAATAGCATTCATTTTCTTTTGGGAGACAACTCTCCTGCCTACTAAGTATACTAAGTTTTCGACCAGCTTATGGAAAAGGCCTGCATGGCAGAGATGTTAGTCGTCCTCTAATATCCATTCACTTTCTTCCTTAGTAACGCAACTCCCAGTTTTAGCTGGGCACAGCTTTCCTTGCAGTTAGGTGTGGCCATGTGATTAAGTTTTGGCCAATGGTATATAAGCAGAGTGTTGTGTTCAATTTCAGGGAAATACTTTTAAGGGGAGATAATGTCCTTCTTCCTCTCATGTCTGGCTGGGATACAGACTGATAGCTAGAGTCGGAGCAGCCATATTGGGCCATTAAGTAGAAGTCATGAACTGAGAAAGAGATAGGTGTTTGGGTCCCTGGCACTGAGAAAGTACATACAAGCCAGAGACCAGTTAATTCTGGATTTCTTTTATCTGAGAGAGAAATAAACTTCTTTCTGTACCACACTTTTATTTTGGAAATCAATTTGGGGACTTTCTGTGGATCTGGTGGTAAAGAGGAACTTTTCCTGCTGGATTTGAAACTGGGAGAATAGGAGCCTAAAGCTACTGGGTGCTACCACCTGAAGTGAGCCTACCAGAGACAGACATGAGCCTACATGAAGGAGACATGGAGAGACACGAAGGCGAGCCTGCTGCCACCATTTAAGCCCCCAGATCCTGCCATTTCAGAAGCCAGATATCCCCCAGCCAGTACCACTGTGCTATGTACCTCCAGACCTGTTGAGTGGTGCTCCCTGGAGTTAGACAACATGCTAACCTGTGCCAGCCTCTCAGGTATGTAAGCCAACACAACCCTCCTCCTACCTCTTTTGTTTTTTGTTTAAGCCAATTTGAGTAGGTTTCATTCATTTGCTATCAAAAGATTTCTTTTTTTTTTTTTTTTTTTGATGAAGATTAGCCCTGAGCTAACTACTGTCAGTCCTCCTCTTTTTTGCTGAGGAAGCCTGGCCCTGAGCTAACATCGTGCCCATCTTCCTCTACTTTACACGTGGGACGCCTACCACAGCATGGCGTGCCAAGCAGCGCCATATCCGCACCCGGGATCCGGGCCGGCAAACCCCGGGCCGCTGAGAAGCAGAACGTGCGAACTTAACCGCGGCGCCACTGGGCCGGCCCCAAAAGATTTCTTAAAAACAGTAATAAATAAACATAATATATATAAATTGAGATAAGCACTAGAAGGAGAAACAGGATGTTCTTGAGAGAGTATGACAGGGGGCCTGACCTATTCTTTTTTTTTTTTTTTTTTTGAGGAAGATTAGCCCTGAGCTAACATATGCTACCAATCTTCCTCTTTTTGCTGAGGAAGGCTGGCCCTGAGCTAATATCCGTGCCCGTCCTCCTCTACTTTATATGTGGGATGCCTACCGCAGCATGGCTTGCCAAGCAGTGCCATGTCCACACCCGGGATCTGAACTGGTGAACCCTGGGCCGCCAAAGCAGAATGTGCAAACTTAACCACTGCACCACCGGGCCAGCCCCTGACCTATTCTTAGGGGTCAGAGTGGGCTGTTCTGAGGAAATGACGTTTGAAGAGAAAACTAGAAGAGGAGCAGTTAACTAGTGGAAATGAGTAGAGCAGGGAGAAAGAGTAGTCCAAATGGAAGTAATCACCATTTACCGAGGGCCCGTTCTGAGGTAAAAAAAAAGAACTTTGCACTTGTGAAAGTAAAAGAAAGCCAACATGTGTGGAATGTAGTGGATGAGAGAACCTGGACTCAACAAGCCCGGAGGCAGGCAAGGGCCAGACCAAGCAGCCCATGGCACTGTGCTCTCATGGGGTATCCAGAGTCACGATGGGTGCAAAGTAGGTTTCACCTGGCGGAGAATGGTGATGAATGTAGTAGCTGTGCTGCCAGGGAGTAGAATAGTTTAAAGACTGTCCTATTAACCCTCCCAGACTGAGGCATTCATCTCCTCACCGATCATCCTACACCTGCTCTTGCCTCCTCCACTTAATTTTCCACTCAGCTACCCAGAGAGAAAGGAACGTACATCATGCTACTCCTCTAAATTCAGTGGCCTCTCACTGCTCTTAGGAAGAAATCTACAAACGTTGATGTGGTTTACAAGGCCTCCAGGATCTGGTCTCCACCCACTCTACATCCTGATTCTTACCATTCTCCTCCTCTGGGTCTTGTCATCCACCATCTTGGTATTGCAGTCTCTGTCACACGCTTGCTCATCTTTTGGCTTCAGGCCTCACACACATTCCTTTCCCAGCTAATGCCTACTTAACCACACCGCCTTTGGGTCTCCACTTAAATGTCTTTTAGGGCCAGCCCAGTGGCGCAGCGGTTAAGTGCACATGTTCCACTTCCGGGCCCTGGGGTTCCAATCCCGGGTGCAGACATGGCACTGCTTGGCAAGCCATGCTGTGGTAGGCATCTCACATATAAAGTAGGGAAAGATAGGCACAGATGTGAGTTCAGGGCCAGTCTTCCTCAGCAAAAAAAAGAAAAGAAAAGAAAAGTCATTCATACTTTCTCTAACCTTGAAGAGTGAGTTGGGTCTCCCTAATACATATTCGCATCAGCCCTTGCTCCTCACTGTTGTCATGCCTTGGTTACTATTTGTTAATCTGTGAACTCCATGGGCTTGTGCCTATCCTTTTCTGTTACCTAGAGCCGAGTAGTAGTGCCATGCAGTAACTCTGTCCAATATTCTGTGTGCTCTGGGAGATAGGTGGGGAGAGGAAGTTAGAGGAAGAAAGAATTTCTACAACAGTTTTCTATGTGTTGTTCATGGAGTCCAGTTTCTCATCATCAACAAGAATTTGCATGAATGAAGAATTTTGAGAATGAATTCTTCTGAAGAGAAAAACATAGGTCATTTCTAGAAGGCCTTCTAATGCTAAAACTCTGCACTCTCTTTGCCTCCAGGCCCTAATTGTGCTACATTTTTGTAATGTTCTTATGGCTGCTAAGCTTAGGGAGTTAGCACATCATGCTAGAGATAGGAGCACAGGCTTTAGAGGCAGACAGTTCAGTTCAACACACATGTATTGCATGCACTAGGTTCAAAATAACACAAGTGGGGCCAGCCCCATGGCCGAGTGGTTAAGTTCACGCACTTGGCTTCAGCGGCCCAGGGTTTCACCGGTTTGGATCCTGGGCGCGGATGTGGCACCGCTCATCAGGCCATGCTGAGGCGGCGTCCCACATGCCACAACCAGAAGGACCTTACAACTAGAATATACAGCTATGTGCTGGGGGGCTTTGGGGAGAAGAAGAATTAAAAAAAAAAAAAAAAGATAGGCAAGAAAAGTAAAATAAGACAGAGTCCCTCTCCTCATGACCTTAGAGTCTGATGTAGGTAACAGACACACAAACAGTTAATTTCAATCTAATGGGCAAGCTATGAGAAAAGTATGCAGAGTGTTACTGAGGCAGCCACCACTTACTAATTTTGTGTCTTTGTGCAAATAGCAACCTCTCTCAGGCCCCAGTCTCCTCAACCATAAAATGGGGCCAAAGTTCCTACTGCCAAAGGATTGCTTTGAGAACTAAGTGAGATAACGTCTATAAAACACGTAACACAGTGTTTTACACACAGAGGCACTCAGTAAATGGTATCCATTGGATTATCTAATAAAGCCAGAACCCAGAGTTCTTGTTCTATCTGTGCTGGCTAAATTTGTATGATTCTTCCACCACAAACTGAATTTTCACATAACCCTATGCACTGTAATAATTGTAACAATAACCTACTGTCATACTTGTCCTTGTTCACAGGAGAGACTGGACAAGAAATGATGACTCTATTAGCACAAATCTGTGACTACTACTTGAAAAACGCCTCAGAGAACATTCTGTGCTGACATTGGGCCCAGACCATTGTTTTAATATGTGAAGAACAAAATGTCCACGTTATCGCTGTAACTTCTTCCCCCATCATCTCCTCACTTCTGTCCACTGGTCCTTTTTTACTCTATTGCCAATGTTATCTCTGGCTGCTATTCCAATGACATTAACTCATCTATTCCCTATATTCAGAAATCTCAAAGATTCCCTCTGAATCAGAATCAGACTCACAATTATGTTCTAGGCTTCACCTACTTGGTGTCCTTACCTTTGCCCCTTTCTGCTATAAATCATTAAACTAAAGATCTCTCTCTTTTGCCCATATTAGCCTTCTCATGACGTTGTCCAAGGCTCCCACCCAGGACAGCCTTGCATGGAAGTGGTCTCCAAGATTGTATAATTGAAATGCAGCTGCCAAAATTCCCCCAAAGAGTCTTCCATATGCTAGTCACCATGCTTTAGATTAGCTCTTGGGGATTTCTTCTTTTTGATTAAAAAGCTGACTAACCAGCTGGGGGCCCTGCCATGGCCTCTGTCATGCTGTAATCTGCACTAGTCAAGGGAGTTGTAGGAAGAACCCAGGGGGGCCCAAGAAACCTAGAAATGAACTCAGTGGCCATTGAGGGTGTCGCTGTGAACTACACCTTGGAAGAGGGGGCTTTACTGGATCCTTCACGGAAGAAACTCTACAGAGACGTGATGTGGGAAACCTTTAAGAACCTGTCCTCAATGGAAGTCATGTGGTAGACAGACTTCATGAAGGGAAAGAGAGTAGTCAACATGGAGAGAACTTCAGCCTTATTACAGATCACAATCTGAAAAATAAAACTGTTGGAGTGGATCTAAGTGAATGCAGTGCACGTGGAAAAGTCTTCATGCATCATTCATCCCTTAATAGGGATGTAAACAGCATGGAAAAGACTTCAATTGGCCCACATCCTAAAATGTGAAAAATCCCACTGAAAAGAAATATAAATGTAAGTACTATGAGACAGCTTGGTGGAGCCTAGTTTCATGTGAATTATTATTTTCATATTTGGGCCTTTGCTTGTTGTCCATCCTTCTGACTGGTATTTGGTGAATAGACTTTGAACTAAGAAGAGAGACCTGTGATAGGACAACAAAATACAGAGTTGGAGACAGCCTCCCCATGAATAATGTTAGGAACTAGGTTTTCCATTATCTATGCCCTTTATGGTCCCATGTTAAAATTTACCAATAGCTTCACTTGCATGAGCTTGGGAAGGCAGTGGCAAAAACACATTGGTCATATTTTGGAACCACCATACAGAGAGAGAGACAGATACATAGGAGCTTTGAGGATACCATCTTTCAGCCCACTTTCTGGATTCTTACCCTTCCAATCAAGAGCATCCTCAAAACTACCACCAACTATTTGGTTACCATTTTCTTAGAGGTTGAGGTTTCCACTGATGTCTTCACAAGATCCACATCAAAGATCCACCAGAGTTTAGATATTTATGTAGGCCTTCTTGTGTCCACCAGGAAATTAATTCAGACTTTCATGCTTGGGAGTATTCTCTGATACCCCTCTTCTCTAGATTATATCCATATAAGGTCTAATTTGTATAGTAATCATCTTATGCTGTGAATAGTGCTAGTGAGTGTGTTTTCCTAATTCATCATGACATCTACAATGGTGCAGTCAAAAAGACGTCATGACACCATGTCTTCTCAGACAAGGGAAACAAAAGAAAGAATAAACAAGTGGGACTTCATGAGACTAAAGAGCTTCTACAAGGCAAGGGAAAACAGGATTGAGATGAAAAGACAACCCACCAACTGGGAAAAAATATTTGCAAATCATATATCTGACAAAGGGTTAATCTCCTTAATATAGAAAGAACTCACACAACTCAACAACAAAAAATCAAACAACCCGATCTAAAAATGGGCAGAGATATGAACAGACATTTCTCCAAATAAGATATACAGATGGCCAATAGACACATGAAAAGATGCTCAACATCACTGATCATCAGGGAAATGCAAATCAAAACTACACTAAGCTATCACCTTATACCTGTTAGAATGGCTATAATAACCAAGACAAAAAGTAACAAATATTGGAGAGGTTGTGGAGAAAAAGAAACCCTTATACACTGCTGGTGGGAATGCAAACTAGTTCAGCCACTATGGAAAACAGTATGGGGATTTCTCAAAAAACTAAAAATAGAAATACCATATGACCCAGCCATCCCACTACTAAGTGTCTATCCAAAGAACTTGAAATCAGCAATTCAAAGAGACTTTTGCACCCTTATGTTCATTGCAGGATTGTTCACAATAGCCAAGATGTAGAAGCAATCGAAGTGCCCATTGACTGGTGACTGGATAAAGAAGATATGGTATATATACACAATGGAATACTACTCAGCCATAAAAAGAGACAAAATCGTCCCATTCACAACAACATGGATGGACCTTGAGGGTATTATGTTAAGTGAAATAAGCCAGACAGAGAAAGACAAACTGTATGACTCCACTCATAGGTGGAAGATGAACAAACACATGGATAAAGAGAACTATTCAATGGTTACCAGGGGGAAGGGGGTGGGGGTGGGCACAAAGGGTGAAGGGGTGCACCTATAACATGACTGACAATAATATATGACTGAAATTTCACAAGGTTGTAAACTATCATAACCTCAATAAAAAATTAATTAATTTGAAAAAAAAAAGATATCATGAGAGTCATGGAAGCTTGTTTCTCCGCTGCACTGTACAGTGGCTGCCTTGACCCAGGCCTTCCATGACCTTCCTCATGACAGGAAGACTGCGAATGTTCCCTGTTGCTTGTAGCTGAATGTAAACCCTCAATATGTTTTCAATTACATTTGATTGTATGTGATTAAAAGTATGTTCACTTTGGGGTGAAAAAAAAAATAGAAGAAGTTGACTACCCAAATGCAAATCAGATTTGGTTGGCTTTTTCTCATTGATGAGATTTGTCTATTCTAGAGAAACCTCAACTTAAAGAAATGCTAGTGGAATTTGTTTAAAGCATTCACTGTGAACTTTTTTCTCAGTTCTTTGATTTCTTCATACTTCATCATTGAGATAATCATCTTTCAGATGACCATTCCCAATGGATTCTCCTTACTTCTAGATGCCATCATCTTATGAGTATGAGCTCACTGCTGGGGAAATGACCCATGATCTGATATATAGTGGTTAATATCTTTGTGCTTAAAAATTGGGGTGCCATTTTATTAGCTTTATAAACATTTGGGTTGTGCTTATTCTGCTATGAATTTCTCAAGATACCTGAAATGTTGACACGTGGGCTACACAAAAATTAACATCTTTGCTCTGGTAGCATTATTCTAAGAATGAGCCCCAAGGACCCTCATCCAGAAGGCAGAACCAAGAGCCTGGAGGGAAAAACCTAGAGTTCAGACGGTGAAGCAAAGAGTGAGGGAGAATTATTCCCAAGCCTTGAAACCTATTGAACTTGGTCCAGCTGGATGTCAAAACTGCTTTGGACTGATAATTCCTTTGCACCTTCCATTTACCCCCTCTTTGAACTGAAATGCCTGTAACTTATCTTCTGCCTGTCCCACCGTGTATGTTGGGAATGGGGCACAGATAAGTTGTCTTTTTAGTTTCACAGGTCCACAAATACAGAGAAATTGTGCCCAGAATTAATTAGACCCAAGAGCATCAGAAGCACATAATTTAGATGGTATTTTGGACTTTTGAGCTGACTAAGATGAGATGTTTTACTTCAAACTGATGCTGTAAAGTGATAAGGCCCTTGGGAACCCTTGGAGGAGGTGCATGTATTTTGCATGTGGGACAGACATAGATGATTGGGGGCCAGAGGGTGGACCAAAGTAGTCAGATTCTACCCCAAAGTCCCTCAGTCTTGTATAATCACCTCCCCTTTGAGCGTGAGTGGAACCTATGAATATGATGAAATATCACTCCCAGGATTATGTTATGTTAAATGTCAAAGAGAGATTATTCAGGTAGGCCTAATCTAATTGTATGAGCCCTTTAAAAACGGGTGGAAGCAGAAGTCAGAGAGATTCAAAGCATGAGAGGATTTACCGTGTGGAAGATTCTCGTGCTGGCCTTGAAGGATTCTCTTGCTGTGATGTTGTGAGAGACCCTGTGAAAAGGAATGCCAGCAGCCTCTGGGAGTGGAGAGTGGTCCCCAACTGACAGTCAGCAAGAAAGCAAGGACGTCATTCCTACAGTCACAAGGAACTATCTTCTGCCAACAACCTGAATGAGCTTGGAAGCAGATTCTTCCTAAGTCAAGCTTCCAGAGGAGAATGCAGCCAGCTGACATTCTTATTTCAGCCCTGAGCAGCTCCTAACTGTGAGCCCAGCTCTGCTCTCCAGACTTCTGACACACAGACCTGTGAGCTAATAAATGGGTGTTACTTTAAGACACTAAGTTTGTAGCATTTTATTACATAGCAAGAGAAAACTAATACAATTCTTACATACGTATTGACTGTTCGATATAAGTTTGTCTTTGTATAATTGAAGTCATTTGTTAATCAAATCATCAATTGCTCATTGTCCTGTTAGTTACAATGACTCAACCGCTAACAATCACATATCCCTGCTTTCAAACTCAATCAAATCACACGTTTCTATTTCCCTTAAATCCCCAAGGGAAATTCTAATTCATTATATCATTACAGCAGTGGAGCTGAACTCAATCAGAATTCTATAGGTGAGGAGTTTCATGAGGGACTTGGGTGATAACAGAACGTGGCAGGCCAAGAATGGTTGATGCAGACAAAAGAGGGGTTGGCAGGTGCTCCAAGTCATGTGAGTGTGGGAGGCAGGCTGGAGATAAGGCCAAGAGAATATGTTTCAAGGATCCAGAGCCCAGGCTAAGATTAGAGAAGCAAAGGGTCAGGGACATGAGCAAAGAGTCTGCAAAACTGGTCAGGAACCAGCCTAAGAAGACTGGAATCCAAGATTTAGGCTCTAGACAAGTGGTCCAGGAAACAGACTCAGTGACTAGCCAGAAGAGGAGACTTGAGTGTAGGCCACCCCAAACTGATCTCAGTGTGTTGAAAGGTTAGATCTGAAAGGAGGAGCATATAACCCATACAGCTGAGGGTTCAACAGATAGACATTTACCAACAGAGTAAAAGTTTTTAAAGTGTTCCTGTATCAGCAGTATCAGCATCACCTGGGAACTCGTTGGAAATACAAATTCTCTAACCATCCCTGAGACCTAAGTAATCAGAAACTCTTGGGGGCAAGGCTCAGCAACTGGTGTTTTAACACACTCTCTGGGTCATTTTAATGTGCAATAAAGTTTGAGAACCACAGCAATAGTGTCTTCACCCTTACCTTCCACTGACAAGCATCTTGAGATCTGCACAGCCAAGCTATTAGCCTAGCTTCCTCTTTCCTCATTAGCTGGCTTCCTCTATTTTCCTAGTAGAGCCTTTCTGACAGGACATGTGGAAGGAGAGCAGCAGTCAAAATGCAGTTCCTTTGCTTTTCATCTTGGGTATATCATAAAGCAGATTATTGTTGAGATGAATATATGCGTATTAATTCAAGACAGCTTTATAGTAGATTATAAATTATTGCTGTGGGAAGAAGTCTGGAACGTGATCCAGAGGAGAAGGGGGAAAAAACCAATCAGTAACTTACTATAGCCAAACACATAAGAACAAAAGTAGTGAGCAAGCTCAAAGGGAATCCTTACCTGTGAGATCACTTACATGAAAAAGAAAAAGAATTTACAATATGGGTGCTTATATAGCTTTTCTGAGTGAAGAAATTGGTTTTGAACAAAAATAAAATAAGAAATAAAATTCTGTCTAAGTTAAAATCACATATTATTAGGAGTGTTGTGAGAGAGAGCAACATAGAGTTTTATGCCTATTTTGGGTCAGTAGTTGAACATCTATTCTCTTCATTATCCAAATACTATGTTTAAAAATTTTTTTCAGAAATGACATTTACTAATATACTTTTATTGTCTCCTTGACTTTTTCCTATGTAAAGTATTTTTCAATTTGTAATCCAGGATCTAATTGCAGCTTTTATCATTATTCCTATCCCCATGTCCTCTTGATTTATTATCAGTTTGCAACTGACCACACAATTACAGGTTTGTCTTTTTTTCCTCATAAACAACAGAACTTTATTTCTCATGGTCATGGAAGCTAGATGTCTGAGATCGCAGTGCCAGCAAGGTCGAGTTCAGGTGAGAGCCCTCTTCCGAGCTGCAGACTGATGATCTCCTGTATCCTCGCATGATGCAGAGCAGAGCTACAGGTGTGTTCTTGACCGTCAATTGTATGCTATTTTAATTTTAAAAAATGAAAGCCTCTTTAATGAGGATGCCTATGATCCATTAATGCAAGTTATAGAATGGATCTGGAAAGCAATTCATGATTGATCCAGAAGCTCATCTAACAGTTCAATGCTTTGTGCCAACTCATCTAGTTGTTACTTTGCACTATCCTTGAGAAGTCAAACAGCATCGACTACATGGTTTGTATGTTATTTATACACGTAGATTTGGTCAATTTAGAAATGATTATTAAAAAAGAAAGAAAAGAAAACTCCACATCTTGTTAATGATCAAAAGCTACAAAATAAAAATTATACTTAGATAACTTTGACCAAGAAGATTATGACAGCCTCTATTATTCAGCACTTACTATATACAATTTAGCTCACCTAAAACTCAACAAATTTGGAGTGTCTGTGAGTAACAGAATGTACAATTAAAAGTGGTTTAACTAGTGAAGAAAATTTCCCATCTCTCATAGCGCAATGACGTTAACAAGGACTCCCGTGCTTCCCATCTTCCTGAAGCCATCCTCAGTGTGTCCACGGCATCTCTCTTTTTGACTGCAAGTTGGCTAGAGTAGTATCAGCTTCACACCACAGGAAATGGAAGTGGCTTCCTAGCATTCATTTTTATTAGAGAGAAAATGTTGCTCCCACTGATTTCCCCCTCAGGTCCCGTTGACCAGGACTTGGTCATGTGTCCAGGCCCTAGGTATAAAGGCAACTGAGAACATGAGTGTCTGGAATTTTCAGCCTCAGTAATTAGAGATGGGCTCCATCAGCAAGGAAGAAAGAGAAAAGGAAGGGTAGCTATTAAAGGATGCAGACAGCGTTGTTCACAGGTGTTATTGTTAGCCCCATTTTACAAAGAAGAAAACTGAAGCTTAAAGAGATGAAGTGGGGCCAGCCCCGTGGCCAAGTGGTTAATTTCACACGGTGTGCTTCGGCAGCGTGGGGTTCACCAGTTCAGATCCTGGGAGCCGACCTACACCCTGCTCATCAAGCCATGCTGAGGTGTCATCCCACATAGAGGAACTAGAAGGACTTACAACTACGTCCTGGGCCTTTGGGGGAAAAAAAAATAGAGGAAGATTGGCAACAGATGTTAGCTCAGGGCCAATATCTCCTTACCAAAAACAAAAGGGTGAAGTAATTTACCAACACTCACCCAGAACGTGCAGTGCAGAATTCAAATCCAGCTCTGTAGAATTTCAATGCCCAAACTCTTTAAGGGCTTAGACTCCAAATCTGACAGACCCAGATTTGTACCTCAACTCTGCCCCTTTCCATTGGTGACCTTGTTTCCTCATTTGTAAAAAGAAACTATTGTGCTGCCTACTTCACTGGACTCTGGTAAGGACTAAATAGGTAATGTAAATATAAGGTACCAAGCACAGTGCCTGGTTCTGGCATCACTGCCATCTTCATCATCAATCAGCAGCAGCATTATTACCCCATTCCACTGAGGATGCAACCCACTGGGTGAAATTTCTAGGTGGTTGCTCAGAGCCATGTGCCTTTCTCCTGTCTTTCACAATACCTGGTATGTGGAGGTTACTCTAAATACTTCTTAGGACCAGAGGCCACATCTTATTTATCTTTGTATAGTCAGCCTCTTGCACAATGTATGGTGCATGGTATGTGCTCAATAAAAGAATTTGAATGAAGGTGTAGCTGAGGGTAGGAATAGCTCTATGCTGCAACAATTGGGAACTATGAGTCCCATTTCTCACCCTTAGAAAAACCATCACTTCCTAGGAAGACATTTGGTAACAAATATCTTACATGGGAAGGTCTAAATGACAGGCTCAACACTGAATAAAAACCACATATTTTCAAAGAAAATTTTTATTCTCCCCAATCCCCAAAACAAAGAGTTACTATTATACAAATCTTCTTTCATTTTAAACCTTACTGTACTTTCATTGCCTAAAATTTATAGTAACGTGACAACAAAATTTCAGCTCAAAGTACTTAATCATCCAAGTCTCCAGAAAAATCCATGTGTGTTATAAATTGAAGTTCTTAGAAAATTCAGGAATAACATTTAAAAACTCAGCAATAAAATGCTTTTTGGAAGAAAGAAAATGCATTCTAGAAATATTTCAAGTAAAACCAACTTCAGAGAAATGGTCATTTCTTAAAGTTGATTTCAAGTTCTCCCCTTTTGCTGTGTGTGGGGGTGGTAAACATAACTCATCTGCACAGGCTCAGCAGCAGACAGTCTACGACACTCACCCTGAGAGCGCGTAAACACACCTCGGGCCGCAGATGCTGCTCTCCATGAAATAGATGTTTCAACGGTGTTAAAAACAGGGCAGACATACGGGCGTCCTCACCCGCTCAGGGTCCACATCACAATCATATAATTAGCCTTTTTTTCTTCTTGCTGATTTATATACAGTTAAAATTTTCTTTTGACAACAAAATTGGAACAATGGTTGATTTTCTTTATTGTTTTGTTTACAAGAAGTATGCAGTCAAGCTACTGGCATATAATAAAATTGTTCAATGATCATTTTTCATTCTAATTATGCACATTTAATTTGACTATTGTGTTTCCTTAAAAAATTTTTTCTACAAGCCACTATTTTCTTTTTTTGAGGAAGATTAGTCCTGAGCTAATGTCCACCGTTGATCCTCCTCTTTTTTGCTGAGGAAGATTGGCCCTGAGCTAACATCCGTGCCCATCTTCCTCTACTTTATATGTGGGGTGCCTACCACAGCATGGCTTGATAAGCGGTGCCGTGTCTGCACCTGGGATCCAAACCTGCAAACCCTGAGCTGCCAAAGTGAAGTGTGTGAACCTAACCACTAAGCAACCAGGCTGGCCCCAACAGTCACCTTTTTTTTTTTTTGAGGAAGATTAGCCCTGAGCTAACATCTGCTGCCAATCTTCCTCTTTTTGCTGAAGAAGACTTGCCCTGGGCTAACATCCATGTCCATCTTCCTCCACTTTATACGTGGAACACCTACCACAGCATGGCTTGACAAGCAGTGAGTAGGTCCACACCTGGGATCCAAACCAGCGAACCCCGGGCTACAAAAGCGGAACATGTGAACTTAACAATTGCGCCACTGGGCCAGCCCCCAAGCCACCATTTTTAAAGCTATATTTTTATATATCGGCCATCCACTAATGGAACCATGATTTCAATAAGAATTCCTTCAGGAAGGGCAACTATGTCATTTAAAAAATGGGGGAACATTCAGCATTTATAGGCTGCTCTGATTTTGGAAAGTATTTTTCAACCACTAATATACCTCCTATGCCTGTTATTCAACCACAACCTTGTTATGCAAACTACTTAAGATTTTCATTAAGAATTACATTATTATAAAATCATAATGCTTCTTGTAGAAAAGTTGCAAGATACAATAAAACACAAAGAAAAAAATTAAAATTACTGACAATCCAACTCTGTAGATGGCTAATGCTAACATCTTGGTTTACTGCCTTCTTGTCTTTTTCCAAAGCATACATAATATGTACACATTCTACTTTTAAAAACAAATTACAGCCACACTAAATATACTTTTGGTTTCTTGCTTTTTCACTTAAAATTATAACTGGAATTTTATGGTAATACATATTTCTGAAAAGAGAAGTTTTGAATAACTGAATGGTATTTCAAGATAAGGATTACCATAATTCTATCAAACCTCTACTGGTGTGTATTTACATCATTTCCAATTTTTGTTATTATAAAAAATGCAAAAATAGACATTCTTATATACACCATTTTCTACATATCTCTATTTTCTTGCTTTGAAACATGATTATTAGAATATGAGTTTTTAAGCTTATTAATACATATCTTTAAGTTAAAAATGCTTACTATTAATTTTAGAGACATAACCACAACACAGAGAGTTGAAATATTTTGCCCAAGTCATAAAGTAAAAATTATTGGTACACTAATGTAAGGCCTGTTTTAAACCCTTGACACACATGGTGCATACAAAATCTTGGCTTTTTGTTTTTAAAGATTTTATTTTTTTCCTTTTTCTCCCCAAAGCTCCCTGGTATATAGTTGTATATTCTTCGTTGTGGGTCCTTCCAGCTGTGGCATGTGGGACGCCGCCTCAGCGTGGCTTGATGGCTTGATGAGCGGTGCCAGGATTTGAACCAATGAAACACTGGGCCACCTGCAGGGGAGCCGGCGAACTTAACCACTCAGCCATGGGACCGGCCCCTAATCTTGGCATTTTTGTTAAAAGCTCCCAGGATGGCACATCCATGTTGCTCTTTGGCATAAGATGTTCTTAGATGGTGAGAGACGTGTTATTAAGATATCAAATCTCCTTAAACTAAGCCATAAATGTAATGCAGTCCTAATAAAAGCTAAAAAAGGATTTTTGTTGGAATCTAAGCATATTTTACCATCAATATATTGAAATTAATGTTTCACATTCACATAAAATAGTAAACAAGCATAGGAAAAGAAAATTCTGAAAATGAAGAGTAATAAGGATTGATTAGCTTTCTCAGAAATTAAAGCATATTATAAAGTGACCAATAATTAAAACAGCATGATAAGGACGCATGAATAGATTGGCAGATTAACAGGAAATACTATGGAGTCCAGGAATAGGCCCCAAATACATATATAAACACTTAATAATTCATTAGTGTTGAACCAGAATGATGAAGGTGGCATTTGAAATTATCGGGGAAAGCTAGATTATCACAAAAGGGTGTTGAGCAACTGGAAAAAAAAGTAATTACACCAACATTTCATACCTTATACCAAAATAATTCCACAACGGTTAAAGACTTTCATGTGAACAATAAAACCACAAAGGTACTAGAAGAAGTTCTACTTCTAGGGAACTATTATTACCGGGGAAGAACTACTAGGAAAGTTCTATCTAAGCTTGAAAAAAACTAACTAGAAAAAAAACTCAGATAAAACAAAAAACCAATAAACTCTATTATTTACAAATAAAAAATATTTACTTGGGAAAAAAATTACCATAAGCAAAATTGAAATCTACACTGAGAAAAATATTTGCAACTTAAATCACAGACAAGGCTAATTTATCCAACACATAAAGAGCTCCTACAAATCCACATGAAAAGACCAATAATCCAATAGAAACTTGGACAAAGACTGTACATAGATAATTCACAGAAAAGGGAATACCAAAGGCTCTGAAGTGTATGAAAAGATGTTCAACTTCACTTTTTAAAAAAAAGCCAATTAAAATTTCGATGAGATACTATTTTTTGAGATGCTGCTTTTTACCTATTAGATTGGTAAAGATCAAAAAATTTGTTGACACACTCTTGGAAGGATCTGGGGAAACAGGCACTCATATAATATAGGTGGGAGTATAAATTGATCAACTTTGTGGAGAGCACTTTGGCAGTATCTATAAAACTTTCATATGCATATGCTCATAAACCCAGCAAGTCCACTACTAGGCTTTTATCTTACCCAACACTCATTCATACATGTGCAAAATTTCATACATATAAGGCTGTTTCTAGGAGCATCGTAATAGCAAAAGATTGAAAACAACCTAAAAGCCCATAAATAGGGACTGGTTAAAATAAATTATGGTACATTAAAACAATGAAGAATTAGATACTTAACTAGAAGAAGGAAATGAGGAAACTCTTCATGTATTGATATGGGATGACCTCTGAGATAGATTGATTGATAGGTATGGATAGATTAATATATATGTACATATGTACATGACTTATTGATTGTGTATACATAGAGTATCTTTGGAAGAACACACAAGGAGCTGGTAATATTAATTGGCTTTGAGAATGGAAACTCGATTGCTTCATTGTAGTCTTTGAATTTGGAAGCGTTTGAATGCATTATGTATTTTAAAAATTAAATAGGACTAAATTAAATCTTTTAAGTTGAGCAGGCATTTGTAACCACAGAAAATAGCCTGGGTCCTAACGAGGCAGTCCAAAAAAAATAAAAGAAATATCTCAGCAAAAGGATAATAACCAGGACCTATTGTTCCCCTAAGTTCTCAATTGTTGGGTAGTCTGAACTACCTACTCTCCATGCTAACCTTCTAGCAGAGCACTAGGCAATGCCAGAATTTCCCAGGTGGCTGAAATCAGGCCTAGAGTTGCTCTCACCTTCCTCTCCTCACTTGCTAGCAATGGATGAAGCTACTAGAGCACACGCTTAGACTGGCCAATGAGTGAATGGCTAGGAGCCTTCCAGTTGTTTAGCAAATATAAAACGCAGTGAAACAAAGACAGTACTGAAGTCACCGGGGTCAGTGACTGCTGATTCTTATGTCACCTCCCCTTTACAGCACAGGCTCTGAGTTCCCTCCCTTGCCTCTGCTCCAGTGACTGGATGTCTGACTGCCTCACCCTGCCACCCATGGCTAGAAGGAGGCGGTGTAGATGAGGCCCACCACGAGTCGGAGCTTATCTTTACAGACGTCTTTCCTTTTTTTTTAAGTTAAAAGCAATAAATCTGTTCTTGTTTAAGTGGCAGATGAATTGTTCCCTGGCTTTAGGCAAATTTATCAGAAGAAAGTGAACCCATATCGTCTGGAAGGGATAAAATAGGGTAACTCTGAAGGTCTGGATCTAATTGCTTAGCTAACTGCTTAGCAGTCAGCTGTGAATAATAGGCAAGGTCAGGATGAAAGTGACTTCCTAGAATGCCTTACTCCTCCTGTCTTAGGCACTTTACCTGTATTAACTCATCTACTTTTCACAACAACTCTAAGAGGTAGTCGTTACTATGATTTCCGTTTTGCAAATGAGGCAAGTGAAGCACGGAAAGTTCAACTAATTTGCCCAAAGTTAGCCAAGGAGTAAATGGTAGATAGGATTGAACCTGGATACCATGGCTTCACAGGCTGCACTCTCATCAAAACACACGGCATTCTGTGTCATAGTAATTTTACCTTTAGTATGATCTAAACATGAAAAATAATAATTTTTGTTAGAACTAGGCCCTCCTGAAACTCATAGATCAGAGTGTATGTGAAAGTCTGTATTTGTTTCCTTTAGTCACCGTTTCATACATTGCTGAGCCATCTTTTTGTTCTAAAGACACAAAAAGACAGTTATATGTATCCAGGAGCTTTGCAACACTGATTTTCTCGAAATAAACACGATTTCCACTTATTCTGCCCCTCTCATTTTTCTTCTTCACTCTAAATCAGAGCATTTAACATATGTGTCACCTAGTGTGAGCGAAGAAAGCAAATAAAACAAAGCAAAACAAAATAGGAGTCTTAAGCCAAATTTAGGACAAAACTTCAGTCCTGAAGGCTGAAGACTGGAAAGGTTAGCTAGACAGTGGCACAGTGGACTTAGGACAGGTATCTCCCGACTCCCAGTCATGAGTCATTCATACCAGGCAAAGAAGACTCAAAATAGGGCACCTTGCCATGCTGTGTCTTGCTTTTAGTTAGAAATTGCTATGGTTTTCTCTTTGTACTACTGACTGCTCCTAAGATTCTCCACCGTAAGAAAACAGATCCACTGAAAGGTGGCATCGTGGAGCCAAAGAACCACCAGGCTTTGGAGCCAGATGACTCAATATTCCAATGACTCCATCACCTACCAGCCTGTGATCTTGAGCTTATTACTTATGTCTCCAGCTTCTTTCCTAGGACTTATATGCGACATAATAAGACTAACCATGTGGAAACTGGGGAATATTGGAGATAATGTAAGTTAAGTGCCTGACACAGTACGTGACAAAAAAATGAAAGCTATTTTTACCAGCATATATTTCTCTATGTATCTGTTGAGACTTCCTCTCTTTTTCATTACTCAAATCATCATACGTGTAAGGAAATTCTACAGCACTTAACATGGCATGTGTGTGCTAACTTAAAAAATAATTATTAATTATTTCAAATATAAAGGAAAGCATGGAAAATAATATACCATCACCTATGTGTGTATCCATTAAAAAACAGTGCTGTCTTATATGTTGCTCCACCCTGCCCAGCATTGTTTCTGAGATTTATCCATGTTGATACATGTAGCTTTATTATTGTAAACGCTCTGTACTATTCAATTGTATGAACCTTCCATAATGTATTTCTGCATTCTCCTACTGATAGATATTTAGATTGTTTCCAGTTTTTCACTACCACAAAGAATATTGCAATAAACATCCTCCGTACACATACTTCTTTGGGTACCTGTGGGAGAGTTTCAATTCAGAGGAGGAATGGCTAGGTTCACATTTTCAACATTGCTAGCTATTGCCAAATTGTGTTCCAAATCACTATAGCATTTTGTTGTTGCAAGTTGTGGAGTTTTTTGTTTTGTTTTTTCATTCTTTATTGATATCTTTCACTTGCTACAAAATTTACCCATTTAAAGTGTACAATTCAACAGCTTTTAGTATATTTACAGAATTGTGCACCCATCACAATATAATATTAGATTCATGTCATGGTGTTTTTATTTATAAACATACTTAAGAAATCTGTAAAGTTGGTTATGTGTCCTGTCCAGTGCGTCTATGGAAATCCCCTGGGAGGAGCCAGTTTGTAGAGATATGCTTGTTTTAAACCTGTTGTTTGAGCAGGTAGCTGGAAGGAACATTCCTAATTAGATTACGAAACTGCTTAAAGGCAGGTTCCTGTTATTTCCTAAAAAAAAAAAAAAAGGCATTTCTATTTATTCACCTCAAAGAGTAAAGTGACTCAGAATTAATTCTGATTGAAGAGAATGGGAGGAGCGCTATACCAAATGAAGCAGTTACTTTCTCCAGAACAATTCTTGCTCATGCCAGAAAGGGGGCGGTGTAAACGTGCATAGAGTTTGGAGTAAACAGTTGTGAAAGCCGGTGCACTGGCAGAGGAGAGAGAGCAAGTGTCTTTTTTTTTTTTTGCCTACAGGTTAACTTGTTGAGCGTTTAATCAAATAATTTTCATGCCGAGTTATCAATTAATGGCACTTTCAAGTACTATTTACTCCAATTCAAACAATGTGTTAATTGACAACGAGGATTGCCAAATATGACTTAGAAAAAAAATTTATAAAGGATGTTGTTCTTATCCAGCCACTAAATGTTCAAAATCTAATTCATTTTTCTACTTGGAATCTCCTCGGAAACATCAGGTTCATGGACAGCAACTGCAGTTTTGCTGTATTAATTCATTCCCTTTAGCCACTGGCTTAAGGACATCAATTTTCAGATGCTATGGTTTTGTTTCCTCAGGCGCTTGGCAGCTTTCTGAAATTTCCTCCTTGCCCTTCAGACTTTCCCACAAGTATAGAGGGTACAGGCACATATTGGGACAGTCCAGCAGGTACTGGACATTAAGACTGGGCAATGTAAGACTGTGATAGGAGGAAAGACACAGACACAGGGCTGACTGCCCAGGGCAAACACACTAAGTCTCACCTCACCAGCAGTGCGGCCACGGCCACAGCTGCTCACAAGTCCTGGGCCAGCCCCACTCCAGCCATGGATGAACAGGTTTACCTAAAGTAGGAAATAGCCTGACTCAACAGAGAAGTGCGACATGTGGTTTCTTGACCTGCACTGAGACGATTCTCCTGAATTGGCTATTTATACTGAGCCACCCTACATCCTTGGCAACTTGGGTCCCAACTCAGATTTCCTCACAGAGAGTCTATGAAAATCATAGTGACCTCTTTCTTGGAGGGTCCTCTGCTGAGCAGAGAGATGGCTCTGCAAAATCTCGTCTACATGTGAATTTATTATTTACCACCTGGGATTAAGGGGTTGGGTTTTTTCAGGCTTTGGAACAATACTCAATTAGCAACCAGGCTTGGGGTTTGAGAATGAGCTGCAGTCAAGGAGAGGACCCACGGAAGCTATTTCTGTGGCTAGTTGTGTCACTCCCTATGCATTGAGGCCTAGGGCCCTTACAGGAGGTTTTGGGTCCCCTCTAAGGCCCAACTAATGCCTCAGGCTCTGCCAAGGTGAAGGACAAGGACCTGAGGTGGAGAACATCCGTGACTTGCACTAGAAGGGCTTAAGCCCAGCAGGCAACATTGTCCTCCAGTCTGTAAGGACAGGAAGGAGTAAAGCAGATGAGTGCTTTTCTCACCCCACCCTGCCCACCCCAAGAGAAAACAGTCTAACTAAACTTCATCCAACCCGTACCCCCAAATGATGCAAAATCATCTGGGAATTGCTCAGCCCCAAAAAAGGGCTGAGTTATAAGGGCTATCTCCCTCCTTCCCCTAAGTCAAATGTGTACAAGATTTAAAATACAGCTGAGGCACCCACACTGGCCATTCCCCAGAACTGCCTTCAGAGATGGCCCTCCTAGGCTCCACTGCCTGCTTTTCTAGTTTCAGACCCAACTTTGCTAACTTGTTACAGTCACAGGCCAAGCTCTTGCATCCTCCCTGCCCCGGGCTCCCTCCACATCCACAGCTACCATTAACAGCTCTCACATCTCTTGCTGATCAGGGGGCTCCTCTCAGTTTTCTGTGCCCGGATGGGAACTGTACTGCACACGGAAACAAGGCTCAGCATCTTTCTATTTGAAACCTATTCCTTATAAAGTGCAAGGGTTCCAAGAATAGGAACGTGGGTAGTTATAAACGCGTATTTGCCCTCTCCCCCATCCCATGTTTCAGAGTTAATGTTTAGGCAACAATAATAGTTCTAGTTGCATAGAACTGGTATGCTAGCTACGTGTGAGGCACTCTCTGAGTGTGTCATATGTATTATTTCATTTAGTCCTCAAATAACCCTACCAGGGAGATATCTTTATTTTTGGATGAGGACATCGAGACCCAGAAAGGCTAGGTGTCTTGCTCAAGATCACAATTTACAGAGGACAAGGGTGGGACTCAATCCCAGGTGGTGTGACTCCATAATGGTGGTGCTCGAGGGTGTGGGAGGAGGCGGCGGTGGGAGACGACCACCTGGGTGCAGGTGGAGAGAATTTAAAAATAACAATAAAACTAGAAGTCAGACGGCTTGTTATCATCACCAGGCATAAGCAATTTTCAATAGTTCAGTAATGAAATACTTTTCCTCACTAGGGTAGACCGTTCCCATCATCTCATTAGTCTGGATGCTCCCATGTCTGTATATGGTGCCTGACGTGAGCAGCCATGGTACAACCCTGAAAGGAGCTCAACTAAGGATGGTGGAGCAAAAAGATGGAAAGAACCTGGGTTTTAAAAACATTATGATTGTGAGAAATATACATAAGATTTACCATTTTAACCATACAATTCAGTGGTATCAAGTACATTCACAATGTTGTACAACCATCACTGCTATCCATTTCCAGAAATTTTTCATCATCCTAAACAGAAACTCCACATCCATTAAATGTAGCTCCTTCTTCTTCCCTCCCCAGCCCCTGGTCACTTCTATTCTTTCTGTCTCTATGAATTTTCCTAGTCTAGGAACCTCATATAAGTGGAATCATACAATATTTGTCTTTTTGCCTCTGGCTTTTTTCACTTAGCATGATGTTTTCAAAATTTGATGTATGTCATAGCATGTGTCAGAATTTTATGTTTTAAGGTGTGATAATATTCCACTGTATGGAAGAGTTGGGTTTTTAGTGACACTTTTGAGGCACCATACTGTAGGGGACCTCTTGTTAAGATGGATGATAACATGTTTACATCATGCTGTAGGTCAGGTGGCATTGGATTTTCTGTTTTTTACCGCTGAAAAAATCCTGATACCTAAGGCACAACTCAGATTCTCCTGTGAAGCTCCAAGGTGGGCAATAACGCCCGCAGAGCACTCAGGATGGAAGCTCTCCAGCATGTGGCAACATTTTCCATAATTTCCCGGTGTGTAAATCTGAATCTATACACTTGTACATATGTACACACAAACACACAACTAAGGCCACACCTTTGCCTATATTCATCCTCAGTTTAGCTATTTTTGATAATCCCTTGTTACAACTGTTAATTTCAACATATACAGTTATTCAGTACTTAACATTTTTCTTCATCATAAAAAAATATATTGAACTCCAAATTGAGTAAGACATTGTGCCTAGCACTCTATGGAGGAGTACAAATTGATGCATCTTTCTAAAACACTTTTCCACAATCTTCACTGGAGTTAGAAATAATCAAGTTTAGTCAAGGGTAAAGAATAAAAACATTTATTTTAAAAATACCATTCAGCATCAATCGCTCCAGGTTTGGCAGGTATGAAGGGTAGGTGGCTAATGTTTTATTAGCATATGAAATTTGAGATACAGGAAGCAGTATGGCAAAAAAGATGAATACTTATCAAAACTGAAAAAGTGAATAGTAAGCTACTAAGATAGAAAGGGACTTTAGGTTAAGAAAATGTCACCGCACAATGAAAACAACCTCTTCCTTTAATAAGTACTGATAGAGTAGGATTATGCGGGAATGTTCCCCATGGAACCTTCTGGTTCACGGCTATGAAGAGGTGGACTGCAGAAAGATGTGAGCAGACCCCAGTACTAGTCGGAGATTTGGAAAAGTGGGGATAAGGATGAAGCACAATTAGGCAGAATGTTTTTGCTCAAGCGTCCCTATAAAAAATGTATTTTGAAAGAATTTGAGCAAGCAAGTATTATCATTCTTTTTTTGTGACTATAAAAATGTAATGCACAGCACTGGAAATCAATTATGCTGTAAACATATCCTTTCACTGCAAGCATATATAAAGCCTCCTGCAACTATTATATTACACATCACATTGTAAAATTCTATTTTTTTGCTTGTTCATTTTTCTGGTCCCCAGATGTTCACATTCTGGGAGAGGACAAAGGCCTTTAGAGATCCATCAATCCAATCCTTTCATTTCACAGATAAAGGAGGGTGAGCAGCTTGCCCACGGTCACATTCAGCCTCAGTGGCAGAGATTGGACTAGAACCTGACACCCCGTCAGGTGCTCTTCTCCTTACAACGCGATGTGATTCATCCTGTCTGTACGACGCTTCTCCCTCATCTCAACTGTGGCAGAAGGGCTGTGAGGAAAAGGACGAGGTCTGTTTGAGGTTTCTCTAGCTTGCTATGAGTGTGGGACACTAGAAGAGAAAGTGATAAAACACATCTACTTCTACCCCAAGTCCAAAAATAATCTACAAAATACATACGCACAGTCAGGCTACTCTGACGACCTAGCAGAGAAATACTTCCTGGATAGAGCGTTGTGTGTGAGAGGAATTTTCAAAGGCTGCCATAAAAGAGGTCATTGATTTTACAACAGAACATCTGGCCAACGACACATACTCCTCTCAGCAGTTCTCCAAATAAAGCCCCCGTTACAGACGATGACTAACACGGTGAGCTTTAGGCTCCAGGGGACACCTCAACACCACTCCGTGGTGTCCCTAACCACCGCACTATCAAATGGGCTGCTAGTCAGTGGGGGGAACTGCCTCCAAATATGCAAATTCCAGCAGAGAGGAAAACACAGTTGACTGGATTCTTTTAAAAAGCCCCAACATTCTCACATCTATTTCTAATTTCATATTTATCAGCACTCAACATTCTAAATGTTCCATTCTGGCTATCCATATTTCTGGGTGACAATACCAGGACTGCTTTATTGCAACATTCATGAGGGGTGCCTCAAGAGAGAGGGTGATCAGATCTCTAGGGGCCATTTTCTTCTGCATGTCCTTTTTTTTTTTTAGGAAGAGTAGCCCTGAGCTAACATCCACTGACAATTTTCTTCTTTTTTGCTGAAGAAAACTGGCCCTGAACTAACATCTGTGCCCATCCTCCTCTACTTTATATGTGGGATGCCTGCCACAGCATGGCTTGACAAATGGTGTGTAGGTCCGTACCTGGGATCTGAACCTTTGAACCCCAAGTCGCTGAAATGGAAGGTGTGAACTTAACCATTGCACCACTGGGCTGGCCCCTCTTCTGCATGTCCTTTGAGAACAAAATTTAGAGAACGAAAGTGTTCCTGTATTTTTTAAATGTCTATTGTAAAAGTTTCTTTTCAAGGTTCAATACAAGGAAAATGAGTTGAGAATAACCTTTGTCATATGCATGAACTACGAAAACCGTGAGAGGAAAGTTCGTCAAATTCTGACAATCTCGAGTTTATCAAAACATCAAAAAGTACCACAATTTTATCTATTGTCCTGCAGAAATTTATCCTTCTTGTGCTCCAGAGGTTTCTGTAAGAGTAAGGTTCTCCTTTATTTAAACTTTTCCTAGACATTGCTTTCTCAAGTGAAGATAAAGGATTTGTTTTACAAAACAAGAGATGGCTGTGCATTGAGTATTCCATCTCAGGCAATCAATTGCCTTTGTACCATGTTTCTTGTCTCTTTCCAGATAGCTTGTTGTATCTTATACACGGACTCCTGAAAAATTCTTTCTACTTGTGTAGGAAAGCCACGACTGTCTTCCTCTAGGGCATTGATAGTTCGCAGAGCAAAGGGAGTCCTTTCTCGAGGCAGTGGATTGTTCAGTGGCCGCATGGGGATAACAGAATTGTATTTGTGCTGCCTGTTAACGGAGTTCATTAGGGACGTATAGAACTGGAACTTGCACCAAGTATCTCTTAAAAAGTTTTCAGTCAACAATAAGATTGTCCATGCAGACCCATTCACCGCATCATCTAAATTCTGTAAATGCTGTCTGCCACATGGCATCTCAGCAAAGATTATTCCAGGTTTGATGCCGAAGTCATTTTCTAGCAGACTCTGGACTCTGAGGGCTTCGTCTGTGTCATCCTCTGCATGCAATATCACAAATTTGAGGAACACTTCTTCTTCTGCTTCCTCTTCAGGCATCTTTACCCCTCCTTCAGCTTTCTCCTGCTTTTCTGGTGGCATCTCTGTCACATATCTATGCTCAGCAGCATCACGCAGGGAGATTTCCTCAGATTTCTTGGAGTCTGACTCATGATGTCTTTGACTTGTATCCATACTGTGGCTTTTACTCCAAGAGAGAGAAAGAGAGCAGGGATCTGTTTTAGACTTCCCGATACCCATTATAAACATCCAAGTCAGAGGAGAAAAGCTTTATTTATTCCTCAGCATTTCTTTTCATCCTAAAAGAAGAAATAACAAAGCAGAATATTGTAAATTTAATCAAAATATTAAAAATGAAAACTTTCATTCAACTTGAAAAGCTCAAAAAGATTATATTTAGGTCCCAAGAAAGAAATCCCAAACAGATCATTGGAAACAAAATCACCTGTCTTTTTTTTTCTGCTTTATCTTCCTAAACCCCCCATACATAGTTGTATATCTTAGTTGCAGGTCCTTCTAATTGTGGGATGTGGGACGCTGCCTCAACGTGGCCTGATAAGAGGTGCCATGTCCGCACCCAGGATCCAAACCCTGGGCCGCTGCAGCGGAGCCGGTGAATTTAACCACTCAGCCACGGAGCCAGCCCCTCACCTGTCTTTTGTGAGCTTCACAAGGGCTACCACAGGTCATCAAGGGTAGGTTAAACAGAGGGTCCTCTTTAATATAAGAGGAAACATTTGGAATTTTAAATGGTATTATAGCACTATTATAAATCATTAGATTAAAATAAATTACTTTGGGTATTTTAGTAAAAAGGTACCATGCCACTCTATTCATATGGAGTTTAAATCCATCTTCTCCATTATCAAATTATTGCGTAAACTAGAAATAGGAAAATCTAAAGAATATGAAAATATTAAATACAGAATTTGTTTTTGTATCAAACACAAATACAAAACAAAATACAAATACCCTAAAGATGGCTAGCAGGCAGCTCTACTGACGCAGCATAAAGAGAAGATCTGAAATGTCAAATGAAATGATGTCCAGCATTCACTGTTCAGAGCTTTTTTGTTTGTCTAGGGTCAGGCCTTGCTGTTTTAGTGGGGCTGGTGGAGAAATTATCATAAGGGTTGTGAAAAGTAAGGAATACTTAAAAAAACATTTATTCATGTAGGGAAAAATTAACATTTGGTTTGGAAGTGAAATCTGGAAACAAAGACTTGTGATTTTCTCCAGTGAAATCAACAAAGAATCATTATGGTCTATACTCATCCTTTTATTTTAAAAATTCTAAATTCAGACTGGAAGAATGAGATCAGCTGTGAAAGAAAAGTACTCCATGTAAATCGAATTTAAATAAATCTTCAGATAATGTTGGCAATGTTATTAATATAACCCCCGAAATAGGCAGTTTCAAGGGGGAATCTTTTATCAAAAGACAGAAAATTTAGAATAGAAAAATATAGGTTCCATATTTTCAAATATGGGCCCAGGGGCTATATTCCAGAGCATTTTTATTTATTGTTCACGGGCAAAGACCAGAGTTTGAGAAGAAATTAGAATTACATTCATAATAACATCTACATATACCAAAATAATTCAGGTTTATAAGAAACCGTCCAGCAAAAATGGTGGAAAGTTGTTATGGGAAGAAAAGACAGGAAAAAACACAGAGAATTTCTTCCTAATGTATATAACGAGTGAAAGAGTTTGCCACAGCCTCTGAATAGTGCATGAATTGCTGGCTACTGCCCATCGTTTATGATGCCTGCGCTTTAGGTTCTGACTTTACAGTATGTTGTGCCAGCTACCACAAGGTATTCCAACACATAACAACTCTAAAATGCTACATACATACATCTCAAATAATAAAGCTAAATGAATTTGGACCCTCTTCATTGGTCAGGATTAACTGCTGACATTACTGTATTATGAAAAAAGGTTTTACCACACAAAGTTGCAGAAAGAAGTTTCCCCTGCATAAAAAAAACAATTGTTAAACCATTCAGAGGCATCTATTTACTATGTCAATTAAAATGATCTTCACTTTTTCGCTGAGATAGCTTTGTTAAAGCAACTTATCATTATCTTAATCACTAGCTGATGCAGATAACTGCTGTTGAAGTATATAACAGATATTCATTAAAAGTGTCAAAAATTTCTAAGGTAAAATGGTGTGTCAAGCCAGATCACAAAATCTTTTTAAATACATAAAAATCAACAACAACGACAAAAAGAATTACAACTTTATGTCTTATTTTTCTTAAATACCAGTCAGCAAAAAGGAGCAAAAGACTCCAGAAATCTATGATGTGCTGTTCCAACTTCCAAGCATTCCTACCCACCCCGCCCTAAGCAGACCAGAGAGGAGAAAGTTAATGACAATGTCTGAAAAACTGCACTATAACCTTCTGATCTAGGGGGAGAGAGGAAGGAGAAAGCCAGAGGAAAAAGCTGTGGGAAGCTGTGTGCTAGAGATCTTTCCCACCACAGTGATTCAGAGATGGGGAAATGGTCTGGATTCATCACTGCGGTTCTCAAGGCTGGAAGGAAAAGAGAGGGCCTCACTGTGCTCCCTCTGAGCCAATTAACTCCATCAATAAGGAAGGCTTTATTAGATCAGAAGGAATGCTGAAGGAAATAGGGGAGGGGAGAAGGCTGGCAAAAAGAATCCTGGAAACTCCTCCTCCCCTGGATGGTCAGCACCTGGGTTCAAACATTTAGGTTTCACCTCCTTCCTCTCAGCTAAGTGGGAGGAGAGTGAGGGTGGCTGCTGGGGAGATGCACGTGGGATCATCGTTCACAAGAATAAAAACATGTGTGTGTGTGTATTCACTCTTTTAGAAAAGGAAGTGATTAAAACACCTCATGACTTTGAAAACATTTATGTTGAAAAGTCGCACCCCCAACCGTGTCCTCCTTATCCATGCTGTTACCCCACTGGCTTCCTACTGGTGACCAATTTTATTAGTTTCTCCTATGTCCTTCCACTATTTCTTCATGAATATATATTCTTTTTGTCCTATGCTTTTTTCAAAAAAAGTATCGTAATTTATATATACACACACACACATACACACACGCAGACATACTGTGAAAGGGGGGAGGGGGAGGAGGAGGGAGAGACTGCTTTTCCCCTTAATACCATAACCTCAGAGCTTTCCAGATCACCACATACAGAGCTTCCTCACTCTATTTACAATGACATAATCATCGAGCATGTGAATGTACCATAATTGTCCCTTGTTCTTGGATATGTGAGTTGTTTCCACTCTACTACTATTATGAACAATGCTGCAATGAACAGTTTTGTACAAAAATCATTTCATATGTGTGCAAGTTCATCTGCAGAATAATTCTCCCAAATGGGATTTCTATATCCAAAGACAACGGCATTTGCAATACTGATAGATTTGGCTAAATTGTTCTCTGTAAGACTGAACATTTTTTTGCTTTTAACTTGAGAGAATGACATCCCTCACCTCCACCCCTTGCCTCAGAAGACCAAACCCACCAACTACTATTGACTAGAGCCCACCTGAGCTAATCACATCCCCTTGGGCAAGAGAAGTGTAGAAAAATATAACCCATCAGAATGAAGGCCTTCAAGTGAAATTCTAAAGGGAAGATCAACAGGTCTGAGATAAGAAGGAGGGAGAGTCCACTTCATATTCACTTTATATCCATTTTATATCTAGGCCAAAGAGGGTCCCAATAGAATCCCCCACATTATATAGGAGTAAGATGAAAAGAACAGCATGGCAAATATGCATACTTGGCAAGTAGGCAAAAATATTACAGTAAATAAAAAAGAATGCAAAGAAGAATCATAGCAGACAAAAGACAATTAAAAATGGCATTGTCATTAAGACTATGTGCTCTAGAATCAGATTGCCTGAGTGTACATTCCAGCCCTGTGACAGAAAAACCATGAGACTTTGTACAAGTTACTTGATATCTTTGTGCGTTGATTTCACCATGTGTAAAATGGTGATGATTATAGTACCTATCGCTAGAGTTTTTATGGAGATCAAAATGGCTTACAACAGTGCTCCATAAATGTTAGGAATTTTTACTGATATTAAAACAAAGAAGCTAAAGAAAAATTTACACAACAAAGGCATACGCTCTAGGACAGTGCCACTCAGAGTGTAGTCCATGGATAAGCTGCTAGTCCCTGAACTGTTTGGTGCCAATCTATGACAGGATAAGGAGATTGTGCCAGTATGTAAATCAACTACATCAGTTAAGTCTGCTGTTTAGTTCAGCTGACTTTTTTTATAGCAAGACATTCTCAATGAAGAAAGCAAGATGGTTTACATTCTGTGCATGCTTCTTCTATCACCACAGACAAGTGCTGTGAGCATCACTGCTCTAGGAGACACCAAAAAGAATATGTAATCACTGAAACAAAAATATTAAAGATGAGAAAATGGAATTAGATGAAAAGCAAGAATGTAGACAAATCAAAGACACAACACCATTAGGAAAAAATAGAAATGGCAAAGAATGGAATAAATATGACTCAAAACCATGTCAGTTAAACATGGTGGAAAGCTTGAAAAAAAAAATCACAGAATATGGAAAGAAAACAAAAGACAATAAAAGTAAAGCAATTTGTACTGTCAATGAAAATAATCCATAACCAATCTATAAATGAAAATTTGGGATGATTTATTCTGAGCTAAAATGTGAGGACCATGGCCCGGGGCCTTTCTTCCTTTGGGAAGGAAGAAAGGGCACCAAAGAAGTGAGGTACCCAGAGTGGTTATATACCCCCAAAGAGGATGCTTTACATATGATTGAAATGTCCCTCCCATAGTAGTCACAAGATTGCCCCGTCAGCACAAGGCTTGATGGACACAGCAGGTAGTGGGTCTGCCATCTTGGCTGGCATAGCAGGAGGCAAGACTATTGTCTCGAGCTGGGTGGTCACAGGTAAGCCCAGCAATCAGTTCCTAGCCTAAGGAAAGATGCTTAATCCTTAAGGAAATGCCAACTCTGGGAGGGGGAGGGAAGTTGCACCTTTATCTCAAGGGCCTTTGTTCTTGCCATAGGGAATCTCTAAAGCAGATATACAATGCATGCTCAATGGCCTCGGTCAGGCCCTTTTGGAAAGACAAGGTCAGGCCAAATTAGGTTTACACCAAATGGCTTCCTCATATACTCCAATATATCCTATTACTTGCCATTTTTATTTGTCAGTAAAAAAATATAACTATGGAGATTTTTTTTTTAATCTTTTTTTTTTAAGATTGGCACCTCGGCTAACAACTGTTGCCAATCTTCCTTTGTTTTTTGTTTTTTTTTCTTAAGGATTGGCACTGGGCTTACAACTGTTGCCAATCTTTTTTTTTTTTTCTGCTTTGTTTCCCAACACCCCCCCCCCCAACCCCCCCCCCCCCCCCCAGCACACAACTGTATATCTTAGCTGCAGGTCCTTCTAGTTGTGGGATGTGGGACGCTGCCTCAATGTGGCCTGACGAGTGGTGCCACGTCAGCGCCCAGGATCTGAACCCTGGGCCGCCGCAGCAGAGCTTGCGAACTCAACCACTCGGCCATGGAGCCAGCCCTGAGATTTTTTTTAAAAAGCAACCAGTATAATGAAAACCAATGCATCTGAAATAGAAAACCCAATGAACCTAACAGAAAAATTCAAAGATATAGCAGATTCATCACCCTAATTCAAGTGCTCATTCTTACTGATCACAAACAGACATTAAGTGCCTCCTGATATAATCCAATATGATGCACACAGCACAATGTACAACAAGATTTGCTGATGATGTTGAGTGGGCATGCAATATAGAGTCTGGAGTTTGGGGGAAAGGTCCAGCCAGGAGATGTATATTTGGCATTTATCTGTGGAGAGATTATATTTAAAACCTATAAACTTTATGAGATTATTAAGGGTGTATAGATAGAAAAAGGAAGTGGATTTCAGACTTGCCAGACCCACAATCACATGCGCCAATTCCTTAAAATAAATCTCCCTCCTCTCTCTCTCTAACCTATCGGTCCTGTTTCTCTGGAGAACCCCAACACAATCTTCCTTAAAAGTTTGTTGCCCTAGAATTAAGAGTTAATGTCTGCATTTTTAAAACATTATGACCACTTACAAAGAGAGGCTCCCAAACAGCAGTAAGTAAAATAATGATCAGTAATAATTGGATAAAATATACACATATATACAATTTTAAATCTGTCCATGTGTTTACCACAGAAAAAGCTTGTGTTTAAATCACTGCCTCCGAAATCTAACACGTTTAAAATTAAGGCACCCAGGACTTCAATCCTTCAGCCTGGGAGAGCCTTTTTCTTTACTATCTGAACAGCACCATCTTGTGGAAAATATATGTAAAATCAATAGTTTCTTCACTTGAGTTAATAATTAAATTTTGATGTTATTAATAAATAGGTGTTGTTGAAAACTTACTGTGCATCAAGACCTGCCGGATTTCAGGGATGTGAAGCCAGGACCAGTAGACTATTAGGACTCAGTGCACTGGTGCCTCATTCTGGATAACAGGTGCCGGGAAAACACTCGGGAGGGACACCTGCAGCAGGGAACGCTCCGCATTAGTAAGGATGAGAGAGGTAGACGTTTTCCACACAGTGGGAGCAGTATTTGCAAAAACACTGAGGCACCAGAGGGCAAATTATGTTAGGATTCTTTTGCACCACGTGTTTATATGGCTCAAGTCCCTGTGTGTGGGGGTGGGTGGAGTGGGGGTAATGAGAGAGAAGGATGGAGAGATAAACAGGATTAGAGAACATAAGGGATCTAACATATTATGTTCAGGACTTTGAATTTGAGCATGTTGGCAGACAGAGAGCCCTTGGTAGGTGTTAAGTAGGGGAGTGCCATGATCTGACTTGTTTTAGACAGTTTACAATAGCTTTAGTAAGGAGTCTAGGCTAGAAGACTATGAGGCCTTAGACTGGGAGAACAATCCGCTGAGAGGCCGTCACAATAACCTAGGTGAGAAAGCAGAGCCCTGAACTATGAAAGTGATACTGGAGACAAAGATATGTAGGCAGTAATGAAGTGGAGTGGGTGACAGAGAAAGCAGAAGCAACTGTTCCTCCCAAGCCTGCACTTCTCCTAACTTGGTGGGTGGCCAATAGCAACAAATGAACATAGGGTCAGGAGAGGATTTCATTAAGAGAAGAGATACTCAGAATACTTAGAAACTAGGGAACTGCTAGTAGAAAGAGGGTGAAAAATATGGATGGGAGCTTCTCAGAGCTGAGCGGTATCCTCTTGGTCAATGGGCAGCTCTGTCTCTCTCCCACCTACCATTTCCCTGGGAAAGCAGAGAGGCCACTTAACTCCTGAGTGTGCTAGGTCCCAGGATAGCGTCTGTGAAGAGTACTGCAGATCATGCGGTGACCTAAGGGATTTGGATTTTTGCCTTCTGGGGAGAAGGTGAGTGCGCCTTTGTTTTGATGCGGGATAGTCGCATTGTCCAGGGAGAGAGCGTACTGTTATTGCTATTGTTCTTGTCTAAAACTTTAGGTGTGGAAAGAAGAGGGGTATGGATGTTAGTAGCCAAAGCGGTGTCCTATAGCAGATCTGCACACCCCAAATTTATTCCACTTCCCTTTTAGTGTACTTTCCTATACCACAAGTATTAATAACTATATTTCTGAGACTTCCTTGAAGCTAGGGTTTCAGATGCCATGTAAGTTCCACCAATCAGATGTCTAAGTTAAATAAGGAGGGAGGAAGAGCATGAGGCACCCATTTTGCTGGTTAAGACTCTAGCAGAATGGATGTGATTCAGAAGCTGGCAGCTTCCTGATTTGGCAGGTTTCCTGGTCATGGCAAAAGCACCAGTAACCCTAGACCAATTCTGATAGGTGGTGCTATGAGGTGTTCCTAGAAACTCAATCTACAGTCTAGCCTTTCAACCTTCCCAATGATACTGTAAATCTTGTAATACCCTCTAATGTATACCTTTCTGCTTAAACTAGCTAGAGTAGATTCTGTTCTCAGAAGCCAAACTGTGACTGGTACAAGATCCAAAGTCAGGACAAGGAACCATACAGCAGAGGTTAGCAGCAAAACACGGCCTGCCACCTGTTTTTATAAAGCTTTATTGAAAGATAACCATGCCTGGCTAATTTCATGCTACAGAGGCAGAGTTGAGTAGTTTCAACAGAAACCATATGGTCCAGAAAGCCTACAGTATTTACTATCTGGACGTTTCCAGAAAAAGTTTGCCAACCCCTGGATTACAGCATGGAAGTGCCAAGCTCTGCCAGGATGCCAGGACACAACAGAACAGACCTGTGCTAGCCAGATGAGGAACGTGTGGACTTTTCTTTGACTTTTTCACATTGGAAATATTTTCAAAAGCCCAACTAGGGTAATCAATACTTTCAGGAATAGGATGGGTAAGAATTTGAATCCATCTTGATTTTATACTGTGAAAACATTATTTAGAATCAGCTGTCATTTTTAAAATTTTCTTCTTTTGGAGATTGCACAGAATCCATAAGGATGGCAAAGGCCCAGTAAAAATAAAAGGATTAATTATCAAATAGTACCTATTGATACTTATTCCCAGACAACATAAACCAGTACCTGTATTTTTCATATTAGGTTACCAAAGCTTGCATTAGAACGGTTAGAGCTCTGGGCTCCATAGGAGTCTAGCACCCTATATCTTTCCTTCATGGCACTAAGCATGACCACGATTAATTAATTACATGTATGATTCATCATCATCATTCCCACTAGACTGTAAACTCTATCAGAACAATGACCAAATCTGTCTTGTTCACTGCTGTATCTCCAGAATCTTGCACATAGTCAGCATTCAAGAATATCTTTTGAATGAATGAATGAATTAGACAACACTAAATATAAGACTAACACAGTTTTTAGGTTCAGAGAGACAGCCAGATAGCTCTTTATCCCCCCTCATCATATAAATTACTGACTCAGTTAGAATAGGGACTAGCTAATCCAAATATATCTTGTGTGATTTTTAATGAGCAATTATGTTAGATTTTCAAAAACTATGTGAATAAAAATATGGTACATTCATTTCAAGACACAGCTCAAGGATCATATTTGGTAGAAAGCACTTCCTTTTATCTCCAGGTTGAGTTAAGCACTTCTCCTCTGGACACCCGTAATATCCTGTTTACAAGTCTTATAATATGCATCACACAGCACTCTTTCTTGCTGGCCAGGGAGGTAGCTTCCACCTCACTTTCCCAGACTTCTCCATCAAGGCAAATGGCGCCATCTTTTGCCCAGTTACGACAGCCAGAAACCTGAGGCATCGTTGACGCTTCCCCCTTCCTCTCTTACACTTTCACTTCCAAGCTGTCACCAAGTCCTATCCGATGTACAAAATACACCTCAAACTGTTCCACTTTCCCTCTCCACCTCATTCTCACTCTCGAACAACAGAGCTCCCCTAGTCTACTGCACTCTTTCCTAGTCTCCTGTGTCCACTCTTGGTCAGTCTAATACATTTTCCACTCAGCAGCCATAACGATCTTTTTAAACACTTACATCTGATCAAGTTCTCATGTATAACCCTGCAATGGCTTCCTACTGTGCTTAGAATCAAAATTTCCGAATACGGCACATGACGCCCTGCGTAATCTGGCTCCTTCAACTCCAGCCTCATCTCACGCCTGTCTCCTCTTTGTTCCTCAGCTCCCTGCACAGGGGTCTTCTTTTTCAGTTTCTCAAACTTCCTCATCTTTCTTCTGTTACAGGATCTATGGAGACATTTTATTGCAATTTTGAGGTATGGGTTATATGACTATATTTTCTTATCATTAGAGAACTTGTACACAGTATCAGAGGCTGGCCAATATTCTACTGGCGGTAAACAATCAAAACGTCCAAAACCTGGGGCATGACAACATAGACTATGTCATATTATTCATATAACTGAATTATATTAAATCATTAAAAATGCTTATGAATGTTATGAATAATTTTAATGATATGAGAAAATGTTTCCATAATAATAAGTGAAAAAAGTAGACTATAAAATAGCACATACAGGAGGATCTCAGCTTTGTAAAACTAGAGAAAACAGATTGGAAAGAAGTACACCAATAGGGTAACATTGGTTACCTGTGTTTGGTAGATGTGCGAACATACATATATCTGTGTGTATAGCTATACACATATCCCTCTTCTACAATGATAATGCAATCGGAAAAAAGTGGTTTTTTAGTAAACAAAAAAACTGTTTTCGGGGCTGGTCCCGTGACCGAGTGGTTAAGTTTGCACGCTCTGCTTCAGCGGCCCAGAGTTTCGTGGGTTCGGATCCTGGGTGTGGACATGGCACTGCTCATCAGGCCATGGTGAGGCGGCATCCCACATGCCACAACTAGAAGCACCCACAACTAAAGTATATAACTATATACTGGGGGGATTTGGGGAGGGAAAAAAAAGGAGAAAAAAAAAGATTGGCAACAGTTGTTAGCTCAGGTGCCAATCTTAAAAAAAAAAAATCATTTTCTAGGTTTTGTATTTTTAAAGAAAGCTCATGTTAACTTGACGCCCCGACAGTATACTCCTTATGTGCCATATCTGCACAATCCAGATGGGTTTAGCCCATCTCCAGGTTTCTATTTGGTCTCCTATTTTTTATCTATACACAAATTTTCCAAGAGTCTGGGCTTGCTAGCTCTAAACCGAACAGAGCTCCTCCAAAATTCTACTCAAATTAAGCACTAGAAGGCAGAATATTCAACTCCAGACTACCTAAAACAGATCATTGAGCAAGTAAATGTTTAATTACTTTAAAAAAAAAACTGCTTCTATCAAGCAGAAAAGCAAAAACACACAAACTGACCTTCCGCTGTGTACCTGCTTTTTCATCTTGTGGACCCTGTCTTTTGATTCAGCTGCTAGGAATGCAGGTGGACGAGCGTTCTCGAGCCAACATCCAGCAGCTGCGGCAGATGCTTTGATTCTAACTCCACTCCTGCCTTCCCCTGTACCCTCCTACCCTTCTCTTTCTGTTTGATATTCCAAATACACTTATGATTTTTACATTTTATTTAATCTTCTATTGTCCATATTTATTCAAGCATCTCAATTCTGAAAGGAGAAAAATTTTTTCTTCTAAAAGAGGGGAAGGTAGTACATATGCTACTGACATCATGGACTAGTTCCTTAGGATTAAAATGAGAAATAAGCATTATGAATTAAGAATGACTTTTTATTCCTCCAACAGCTTCTCCTAAAGATGAAAATATTGTTTTTCATTTCTATTCCTACATATTTTTAAAAGAGAACTGAATTATGCTATAAAATCTTGACATTCTGATATCAGCTTAGTCACAACGAAACTTAAAAACTTGTGCAATATTCTCTGAACAACCGCCTTCACTTTTCTGAAATAACAAGTATTGGAGAGGATCGGGAGAAAAGGGAACTCTCATGCACTGCTGGTGGGAGTGCAAACTGGTGCAGCCACTATGGAAAACAGTATGGAGTATCCTCAAAAAATTAAGAATAGAACTACCATATGATCCAGCTTTTCCACCACTGGGTATTTATCCAAAGAATATGAAAACACAAATGCATAAAGATATGAGCACCCCTATGTTCATCACAGCATTATTCACAATAGCCAAGACTTGGAAGCAACCTAAGTGCCCATCAAAGGATGAATGGACAAAGAAGATGTGGTATAAATACACAACGGAATACTACTCAGCCATAAAAAAGACGAAATCATGCCATTTGCAATAACATGGATGGACCTTGAGGTTATTATGCTAAGTGAAATAAGTCAGAGGGAGAAAGTCAAATACTGTCTGATCTCACTCATAAATAGAAGATAAAAATAACAACAACAACAACAAACAAACACATAGATACAGAGACTAGATTGGTGGTTACCAGAGGGAAAGGGGAGAAGGAGGAAGCCAAAAGAGGTGATTAGGCTCATGTGTGTAGTGATGGATGTAATTAGTCTTTGGGTGGTGAACATGATTTAATCTACACAGAAATCGAAATATAATGATGTACACCTGAAATTTATATAAACCAATGTTACTTCAACCAAAAAAAAAGTCTCCAAGTCAGAGAATATTACTTCCTACTCAAGCAAAGGAATTGGCAAGAAAAATCATTGCACATTCTTTTCGGTAAACTAGATGATATTTTTATTTCATTTTCTATATTTAAAAATGAGAACTGGCATTAAAGGACCAGTCTTCTCCAAACCAGGAAGAACATTTTATAAAAACACAGAATTTAAGGGTAAACTGTACATCTAATCAAAATTTGGCTCAAGAGAAAGACGGTTGTGCATTTTAATACTTGAGAGCCCACTATCCAACAATATTCTAAAGGTGCCATAAGCTTCCCGGAATACTAGAGAATAGCATTCAGTGTCCAATAGTAACCCACCCTGAGGGTCAGCAGTAAAAGGATGTTGCAGCAGGACTACGGCAGTAACCCCTGAGATGGAGCATTTGAACAGTGAAGTGAGGGAAGTGAAGGCATACAGCCCGTGATGGTCCAGCAGAGGCCCACTGCAGGCAAAGGCAGCAGCAACAACATTAACGTCCCTCCAGTGGGGTAAGCAAGAGGGGAGGTAGGAGATGAGATCAGACAAGTAGTCAGGGATTAGATCACACAGGGCTTTGAAGCCATTATAAGAGTTTGGTTTTCATGATTCTGATGAGAAGCCACCAGAAGGTTTTAAAGGGAAGTGAAAGTTCCGATTAATTTTGGGGGGAAAAATCACTACTCTTTGGAGAAAGACTGTAGAAGAGCAAAGGCAGAAGCAGGAAGACCAAATCAGAGACTTCAAAGTCACGCAGGTGAGAAACAATTGTGGTTTGTTTAGACAGGGAGTGAGATGTGGTCAGATTAAATTGTCAAGGCAGAGTCAACAGAATTTGCTGGATGCTTGCATGTGAGCTCTGAGTTAAAAAGGAAGAGTCAGGGGTGATTCCTAGAGTTTCAGCCTAGTTGAATGGCAACAACATTTCCCTAGATAAGGAAGGTAGCTGATGGGGAAGCAGAAATGAGGACTGGGTGGGTGCGGTATCAATAACTCTGTTTGGACATCCTAATTTAAATGCCTATTAGACTTTCCAAGTAGAGATGTTGAGTAAACAGCTGGATATATGCATCTGGAGCTCAGGAGAAGTAAAGCTAGAGATAAAAATTGGGAATTCATCAGCTTATAGATGCTATTTATAATAAAGCCAAGGATTTATTGGCTTTGGGATGGAAATAATTTTTTTTTTAATTTATGGCTTGGGATAGAAATTGCCTTAGGAGGAAATATGGCTAGAAAGAAAACAAGGCCAACAACTGAGCGCTGTGGTACTCTAATATTTAGTAGCTGAGAAAACGAGAAGCCTGGAGACACAGGAGGAGTGACCAGTGAGGTGGAAGGAGAATGCACGAGACTGGTATCCTGGAAACCAAACGAAGAAAGAATATCAAGCAGGAGGGAGCCATCAACTGTGTCACGAGGTGAAAACTATGCACAGACACTGGATTTCGCAAGTGACATGGGGGTGGTTTCATAGGTGACAGGGGGTGATCGAGGCAAAAAGCCTGAGATGAGAGGGTGGAGGAGGAAATAGGAGGAGTGGAAATAGAAACTTGGAGGCAAGTCTTTCAAAGAGCTTTTAAAAAAAATTAAAAGGAGCAAAGAAATGGGTGAGACGTAGAAAGGGATGTTTGGTCCAGGGAGGACGACTTAAAGACGAGATTCATCAGCAGACATTTGTTAAACGGATAAATAAAACAGACCATGAGGAGCAAAGGATTCAACAGTATAAACGTGGTTTATACTTCAAGTTTCATACAGTTGCACATATAAGTAACATTTACTTTACTTCAAAAGGAGGTAAGGGGGCCAGTCCGGTGGCACAGCAGCTAAATTCGCACGTTCTGCTTTGGCGGTCTAGGGTTGGCGGGTTCGGATCCCAGTGAGGACATGGCACCGCTTGGCAAGCCATGCTATGGCAGGTGTCCCATATATAACAAAGTAGAGGAAGATGGGCACGGATGTTAGCTCAGGGCCAGTCTTCCTGAGCAAAAAGAGGGAGATTGGCAGCAGATGTTAGCTCAGGGCTAATCTTCCTCAAAAAAAAGGAGGCAAGGCATTATTTTATACCTGCTCATCTACTTTCTGATGTAAATGACATGTAAAATTGAGTTACTTAACTCCATTTATAACCAACGTGCTATTTAGCGCGTTAAAATGTATCATATTTGAAAGACTTTTTAAGTTTACCGCCATGAAAACTGGGGAGGCCCTAACTCATGTGAAACTGAAAACTAGCTCACGGCTGCCAGCCCAAATGAGGTTTTGGACAAGAAGCCAAATAAGAAAAACAAAACCAAAACCTTCAGCCTGGACTCAGTGTGCCTGGCTGAGGCTCACGCCGAACCATTAAGCCATTTAAGAAGCTGAGCTACTTGCTTATGGTTCTGAGGTTTCCTTATAAAGCAAGTTTTCTGGTCAAAGTGAAACTGACAAGACAGCAGAAAGTGGCTCGGGTTTTCCCTGCAGAGTAAGGCAGCCGTGTGACCGCGGGCCGGCGCCGGACCGCCCGGGCCCCCGAGTCCGCCGCCGCGGCCCGCACCCCGGGCCGGATGCGCTGGGGGAGAGCGCGGCGCTGCGGCCCCGAGCCCGGCCCGGCGGCTCCCGCCCGGGCGCCCAGTACTTGCCTGGAGGGCGGCGCCGCGGCCAGCCCGCGACCTTCCCGTCTTCCTCTCCCACTGAGCGGCCCCAGCCGGTGTGCGACTTCCCCGAGGTGGCGGGAGGGAGAGGCGTCCACAAACCCAGTCCCCGCGACCGCCGCCCGCCGCCGCGCCGGGACGCGCGGAAGTCTGGCCGCGGAGTCCCCACCCCTCGGAGCCGCGCCCACAAGTACCCCTGGAGGACGGCCTCGCCGGCCCGCCGGGCGAGTCAGGGGTTAACCCGCCTGGCTCACCGCGCAGAAGGAAGAAGCGGACCCAGAGGGGCGGAGAGGGGCGAATAGCGCCGGGGAATTGTCGCCGAGGGAAAATATGGACTCTCTCTGCGCTGCTGCTGCTTTTTAAAAATGTCCCTATAGGGGCTGGCCCTGTGGCCGAGTGGCTGAGTTCGGGCGCTCCGCTGCAGGCGGCCCAGTGTTTCGTTGGTTCGAATCCTGGGCGCGGACATGGCACTGCTCGTCAAACCACGCTGAGGGGGCATCCCACATGCCACAACTGGAAGGACCCACAACGAAGAATATACAACTATGTACCCGGGGGCTTTGGGGAGAACAAGAAAAAAAAAATAAAATCTTTAAAAATGTCCCTATAAGCCCCGACTTCGAGGCCGGCGAGGCCGGCGGGTGGGGATCCGCTGTGTCCGCTCCTTAGACAGACCTGGCTGCTGGGATGGGGGCTGCGGGCCCTGCCTCCGCGCTACCGGGGGAGCCTCAACCCGGAGCCCGCCCCTGAGTCCGGGCCCCGCAGATAGGAGCCCCTGAACTCTAAGGGAAGGACACAGCCGGTCTTACCCAAACAACCCGAGGCCCCTCCCGAGGTGCAGCGATTCTCTCGCTCCTCCGAGCTGGGCCCTTGGCTTTTCCCTTTCCTTTGGGGCTCCCTCACCCACTGTTGCTGCTGTCAACCACACGCCTGACCAGGGATGCGCGACTCATCACCCCCTCCCCAAAAAAGCCAGCCTGAGACACTCCTTTCTCAGGTTCCTTTCCACAACCGAAACAGATTGGAACTCCACTGAACATTAAGGAAGAACAAAAAACCAATCAAGTAAAAGAAGCGTATGAAGCAAATACATACTTGATCCTACCGTATCTACCTCAGCCTCCCAATTCTAGTCATACCCTAAGAACCCGATTCAGAAACCACCCACCCCCCCCGCCCCATCTCTTTTAATTCTCAGGCAATCCTTACTTCCTGCCAAAAGAGGGGGACCCAGATACCAAGCTTCAGAGGAGACAAAGAATAGTAAATTGGGGTTGCAGGTCCATACCTGGGTCTCAGAGGCTTACAACAGGTGGGGCTAAGAGTTATTTTCTCCTCCTCTCCCGGCACCTAACAACAGCAGGATGCGCCGTGGAAGGCAGGTGCTGGCAGAGAGAAATTACTTGGTGAAATGCTCTGTTAAGCACTCTGTCAACACAATTCATTGTCCACTGACAGCTGGTTTCTTCTCCTCACTCCACCTCCCAACAATTCTATTTCAACTTTTGAGTAAACAGTGGCCTTGTTACTAAAGCCAATTGATACTTTTGTTGCCTGCGTTTTCCTGAGAGTTTCTCTTTAGTAATTTACAAAGTTAACTATTGTCTCATCCAAATACTCTTATTTCCTTGATCTTACAAACCCACGTGGCCTTTATGCTCATCAACCTTGTTAAAAATTCTTCTCTTTCAGTCTGCTCTGCCTGTTCTTCCTCTGACAACCTTTTCAAAGTTTTTCATTGAAATACCACTAATAACAAATGCGATCGATAAACATTTATCTCCCCATTCACACCCACATCGCATGCATAAATGAATCTAAAGTCGTTAATGTCAAGGGCAAATTCACTTGCTTTGCATTTTATGTTTTAAATTGCTCAAAATTTTGCATTATTCTTCATAAATATTCACGTGTATTAAGAAAATATTTTAAATTGGTTGAGTTTAAGTACTTCAACTTTCTTTCCAAGTTATCAAATGTATCAAGCATACATTTCAAGAAAATGCACCCGTCATTTATGCCACAAATATTTAGTGTCTTCTATGTGCTGGGCACTAGGGATAAAGTGTGAACAAGACAGACACAGTCCCAGTCCTCATGGTGATTTTGCCTTCTAGTTCAAGAGACAGACAATAGACATGTAAACAAACAAGACAATTTCAGATCCATTCATCTTAACGAGTGAATGAATGAAATAAAGCAGAGTAAAAGAGAGAGGAGTGCTAATTAAATCAGAGAAGAGATGATTTCTCTAATATGTAAAATGTTTTTCCTGTGGCTTCACACGCCTGAAACCCTTGGCATTAAATGCTGGTGTTTTCAAGGGCTTGATCATCTGTCCTCTTTAGCTTACTCTACCATTTTCCTGAATATCTTACATATGCTCAGCAGACTGACACATAAATTAGTAAGGATATAAATGATTTGAACATGATTAATGAACCTGACCTGATTGACTATGTGGATTATGGCACCTAACACAATTTCAGAATACCACTCTTTTCAACTACACATGGAACATTAACAAAATCAGACATTAACAAAATTAGACCATATTTTTGGCAATAGGGCAAGTTTCAACAAAGCAAAACCAAAACAAATCAAAAGATTGAAATAATACAGAATATCTTCTCTGACCACCTAGATATTAGTCTGAATACCAAAAACAAAAGATAACTCAAAAAGCTTCTATATATTTGGAAATGAAAAGACACATTTTGAAATAATCCACGGGTGAAAAATTGAACCACAACAGAAATCACAAAATATTTTGATCTGAATGTTACTAAAAATACTACATATCAAAACTTGCAAGACATAGCTAAAATATAATGAAGGAGATTTCTAGTCTTAAATGTACATATCAGAAAACAAAGCCAGAGAATCAACTATCTAAACATCTATATCAAGAAATTAGAAAAAGAAAATAAAATCCACATAAAGAAAATGATGGAAATAAAAATAAGACCAGAAATTAAAGATATAGAAAAAAAAAATCACACAGGATCAACAAGAGAAAAAGATGGTTCTTTGAAAAGACTAATTAACTACTGGTATAACTACTCAGAAAAAAAAAGAGAGAAGACACAAATAAGAATACTAGAAATAAAAAGGAAACATCACTACAGATCCTAAGACATTTAAAACACGAAAGATATTATTAACAGCTTTATTCTAATAAATTATTTAGATGAAATGAGCTGGGAGAGACAGTTGTCCATGTGGCTCTTGTGTTCCTGTAAGTCTTGCCGGATATGCCAAGAACGCAAGACCCTGACTACTCATTACCTGAGCCATTGCTCAGGGTAGTGTTTATGGCAGGCAACCTTGAGATACGAGGTCATGTCTCCTTCAGGACAAAGAACAGCCTGGCTATACTGCTTGCTATAAAGATGGTGGATTCCTCAAGCTCAGTGTTCCTCAGATGTGACACAAGCCCACTGCATGTGTAGCATCCACTTGGGCGTCTTCATGTCACCTCCATGGGACTTGTAAGCAAGAGGAACCAATGCAAATATGCTGATGGTAGTGCTGTGCCATGAGTAACAAAGTCCTTTATCTCTGGTCCAGGAGTTTTTTGTCCTCTGCCAGCAGCTATGAAACAGTAACAGGCTAACTTAGATTGTAAGTAGGGTAAAATTAAATCCCAGACCTGACAAAATGAGTAGGTGGGACTTCTGCGGATGGTGGAGTCATCAAAGTTTCTCCCCCCCAAAAAAATATAAACTGGACAAAACTGTCAAAAACAATCATTTGAGGGCTCTGGAAGTTAATCAAAGGCAAACAACAAATTGAGAATCATTTCTTCATTTTTAAAACCCCTGCTGAATTTTGGGTGGGAGTAGTGGGAGGGGATTTGGAGATCATTTTCACAAAATCTGTTAGATTTTTCTTACATCAGTCCTTCCGAAGTCAAAACCATATTTTAAACAGAAAACATGACCAAGAATTGTTTATGTAAATTCACACCTGCAGTGCTGGATTCTGATAGACTGAGGCATTCTTGCCAGAAAACTGCTGTCATCTCCCAAAGCCTACATCCTCCCCAGCTCAGTTGGCACAACGGCGCTACCAGGGTAAAGCCGACAATAAAGGCCAGGAGCTCCACTGCTCGGGGGAGCTAACTTTACTTGGAGTGGATGGCAGAAAGTCCATACCTAGTGGTGCTGTTGATAAAAATCACAAACTTGGGAGGAAATAAATGGGGAAAGCCCACAGTTCTGTCCGCCTGAAGTTGTGGTCTCACATGAGGTGAGCAGTAGACCAGTGGACTAGCCAGAAATTTAACAGGGAGATCCCAGAAATGAGGGAGCCATTGAGGGTCAAGATAAGCTCTTCACATATCTCTGTATGACTGGGAGGCTACATGTGACAGGGGAAACACAAACCTGCTCCTGCAGATGTTTGTGTTTGAACACTGGTTCTAGCACTAATTGTGTGACCTTGGGCTTAACTGTTAACTGTTCTGTGCTTCAGTTTCTTGATCTGTAAAATGGGAAAAAAGCATTGTTGAGAGGAGTAAATAAATTATATAGCATGAATGTAGAACACAGTATATTAATGTTACATAAGTGTTTACTATTATTATTTCTCAAAATGTGGCAAAACAATATTTGCATCAGGATCCTTGGGGGGATTTCCAAGATTCACTCCAGATCTACCGAATCAAACTCTCCGAGTCAGGGGAAGGAGCCTGAGAAAGATCTCTTTTACAGGTAGACTAGGTGATTCTTATACCACCACCATTTGAGAACTACTACTTTCAGGAGAGATATTATAATTTTCTGTTTGGGGTCTGTGTCCAGATGCCTTGAGGGTAGAAACTATCATATTTACTTCAGTCTCCCCAGTGCCTAGCACACGGAAGACAGTTAGTCAAGCATCCATTGAATAGTAGAAAGTTTTATTTAAAGCTAATCAACATCCAACCCTCCAATTCCCACAATGCAGAATAAATAACAATTGAGGCTTAGACTTTAAAGCTTTATATTAATATGAAAAAGCTAAAATTACTCTAATATCATCCAGAGCAGTGATTCTTTAAAACTTTTTGAGTCACGGACTCCTTGGAGAATGTGATGAAAACTACAGATTCTTTCTCAGAAGACTGAAAATAGATGTAAAATCTTGCAAATAATTTTAAGAGTTAAAAGCCTCTCCTATGACAACTGGCTTATCAATCTGCTACAACAAAACAGTAAGTTCTTGTTTATCACTGAATCCCTATTCCTAGCAAAAGGGTGGAACATACTTGACACTAAATAAATATTTGCTGAATGAATGAATGAGTCACTGATAAAAAGGATCGCATCTGGGGGTTATCTGGAACTCCTTGAATCACCTGGGAGTGATATAGAGAAGGAAAGCACAAATGTTGCACATTTTATTCATGACCGTGACGTGACCTTGAATTTCTAGAGACAGATAATTAGAAAACAGGTCATTTGGACCAATGTCCCCACTGAAGATGAAACATGAGGAAACACAATAAGCATTTTGTTTCTTTTTTTTTTTTTTTTTGAGGAAGACTAGCCCTGAGCTAACTACTGCCAATCCTCCTCTTTTTGCTGAGGAAGACTGGCCCTGAGCTAACATCCATGCCCATCTTCCTCTACTTTATATGTGGGATGCCTGCCACAGCATGGCTTGCCAAGTGGTGCCATGTCCGCACCTGGGATCTGAACTGGCAAACCCAGGGCCTCCGAAGCGGAACGTGCGAACTTAACCGCTGTGCCACCAGGTCGGCCCCTAAGCATTTCCTTGAAGACGTAAAAGATAGAAGTTAGCTGGTCAAATTCAGAGAGAGAATTAAAGCTGAGGAAACAGTGCCAGAGCTACTTTTGCCCTTGAGGTGAAATACGAATCTAGAGGAAGTATTGAGAGGCAGAGTTGTATTTTCATCAACAACCAGAGTTGGAAAGACAAGAGTTGGGTTTGGTATCCACCACAAGCTGAAACACTCCTTGCTCTAGCCTGGAGCCCAAGGGCTGTACCCGGGAGTGGGGTTACAAACTGCAGTGCAGTGGGTCATCTGGAGGGGCATAGAAAATCTAAAGCCTAACTTTCAGACTGCTAATGACCTCAGGCACTTGGCAGAAGGAAACAAAAACCTCTTCAGGAAGATATAATCATCCAGATCTTAAATAATTTCTGTATTTTTTTTCAGGTTTTTCAAGTAAACAAAGATAATGAGGTACAAGGATAACCAAAATGACATTAACTAGAAACAACAGGAACTACAGACAGCAGAAACAGCATCATAGCAGGCTGTAGATATTGGAATTATCAGTCACAAAGGATAATCCATGGAAATAAAATTTTTACTTAAAAATTCAGTAAGGAACTGGATACCATAAAAAGTAACAGAGCAGATAAAAAAAAAGAAACTAACATAAAAATAGAATTTAAAAATATAAAAACAGAGTCCTGCCCAGTGGCACAGCAGTTAAGTTTGCACATTCTGCTCCGGGTGGGCCAGGGTTCGCCGGTTCGAATCCCAGGCGTGTACCTATGCACCACCTGTCAAGCCATGCTGTGGCAGTTGTCCCACATATAAAGTAGAAGAAGATGAGCACGTATATTAGCTCAGGGCCAGTCTTCCTCAGCAAAAAGAGGAGGATTGGCAGTGGATGTTAGCTCAGGGCTAATATTCCTCAAAAAAAATAAATAAAAACAGAAATTATGAACTCAGTGAATGCATCTCATGGCAAATTAAAAACAGCTGAAGGGCCGGCCCGGTGGCGCAGCAGTTAAGTTTGCATGTTCTGCTTCTTAGTGGCCTGGGTTCTGCCAGTTTGGATCCTGGGTGCCGACGTGGCACCACTTGGCACGCCATGCTGAGGTAGGCGTCCCACATGTAAAGTAGAGGAAGACGGGCATGGATGTTAGCTTGGGGGCAGTCTTCCTCAGCAAAAAGAGGAGGATTGGCAGCTATTAGCTCAGGGCTAGTCTTCCTCAAAAAAAAAATAAATAAATAATAAAAAATAAAAACAGCTGAAAAGTAAATTCGTGATTTACAAGATATAAAAGAAGAAACTATCTAGGATGATGCAGAAAAAATAAATACAAAACATACAGAAGAAAAATGAACAGATATAGGAAATACACCAAGAAGGTCTAACATATGGTTATTTGGAGCCTGAGAAGGTAAGGAGAGAGAATTTTGGGCAGGGGCAATATTAAAAGAGGTTCGAGCTGAGAATTTCCAGAACTGATATATCAATCCACAGATCCAAGATGCCAAATAAAACCCAAGTGGGAAAATACAATAAAATCCTCACTTATACACAGCATAATGAAACTGCAGAAAATCAAATACAAAATCTTGAAAGCAGTCAGAGGAAAAGACTGATTAATTTCAACGGAGCGAAAGACCGATGGCTGATTTCTTCATAGCAACAAAATGAAAGCCAGAAGACAATGGGAAGATTTCTTCAAGATAATCACCCAAAGAGGATTCTATGCCCAGCAAAAATCTCCTTTAAGGGGCCGGCCCGGTGGCGCAGCGGTTACGTTTGCACGTTCCCCTTCCGCAGCCCGGGGTTCCCGGTTCAGATCCCGGGTGCAGACCTACTCACTGCTTGTCAAGCCATGCTGTGGCAGGTGTCCCACATATAAAGTAGAGGAAGATGGGCATGGATGTTAGCTCAGGGCCAGTCTTCCTCAGCAAAAAGACGAGGATTGGTGGCAGATGTTAGCTCAGGGCTAATCTTCCTCAAAAAAAAATCTCCTTCAAGATGAAGGCAAAATATATTTTCAAAAAGAACGAAGTGAATTTGCTACCAGCTGACCTGCACTAAAGGAAATTCTAAATGCATTCTTCAGGCAGAAAAACGATTCTAGATGAAAGCTCAAAGATGCAGCAAGAAACGGAGAGCAAAGAAGGTGGCAAATATATGGGTAAAACTAAATGAATATTGACTATATAAAACAACAGTAAGGACGTCATATTTAAAGACAGACAAAATGTGACAACATAGAAATTGAGAGGGAGGTAAATGGAGTCATAATGCAATTGTCAACAAGTTTCAAAGAATTTAAATCATACAGAAAATATATTCCCTGATCACAATGCAATTATGTTAGAAATCAATAATAAAGGAGAACTTAAATACCTATGTTTGGAAATTAAAAATTATAGTTCCAAATAATATCTATAGGTCAAGTTGGAAATAGTAATGAAATCGGGAAATTCTCTGAAATTAATGAATAACTAAAATAGGTATCAAGACTCATAGAATGGAGTTCATGGTAGGCAGAAGTCTAAGACGGCCCCCTGAAATCTCTCCTCATCTCCACCTTCGTGTGGGCAGAACCTCTAACTTGCTTCCTACCAACAGAATATGGCAAAGGTGAAAACGTTTTGGAGATGCAAAGGTCCCTATTCAGTTGACTCTGAGGTCATCAAAAGGGAGATTATTCCAGGTAGCTTTGACCTAATAGGTGAATCCTGTCAGGCCTCCCCTGAAAGAGGAGACTCAAAACAGCTGACTCTCTCCTGCTGGCCTTAAGCAGCCAATAGTCATGACGTGAACTGCTTATGAGGAGGGGCAGCCTCAAGTGGCTGAGGGCTTCAGTCCTACAGCTGCACGGAACTGAATTTTGTCAACAACCCGATGAGTTTGGAAGAGGACCCCCAAGCTCCAGATGGGAATGCAGTCTAGGTGACTACTTGATTGCAGCCTTGTGAGAGGCTGAGCAGAGGACTCAGCTAAGGTGTGCCCGGAAAACTGACCCATAGATATTTCGAGATAATAAAAGTATGCTGTTTTAAACTAGTAAGTTTGCGGTAATTTGTTACGTAGCATAGAAAGGTAACATAGAGCTAAAGCAGCATTTAGTTTTAAATATATGTTAGACTAGAAAGTTGAAATTTGAGCTAAATATCCATTAGAAGAATACAGAAAAATGACAACCTAGAAAAATCATAAAAAGCTAAACTCAATGAAAGAGACAACAAATGTATAACAAGAAAAACCACCAAAGTATTGGCTCTTTGAAAAAAACACAACAAAAGTGATAAGCCTCTGGCAAGACTAGTCAAGTAAAAAAGAAAGAAGATACAAATAATCTTATACAATAAACAGTAGTATAAATTTGTATACTACAAATAACAGTATCAGGAATGAAAAGCGGGACATTACAGATCCGGCATATGTTAAAAAGATAAAGAGGACAGGAATAACATTGTGCTAATTGGAAAATGTAGATGAAATGGACAGATTCTCATATTCAATTTAATAATACTACACGGGAAGAAATACTCTAATAAAAAAATTGAAGAATCAGTATCCCACAAAGATGATGCCAGGCTCCAAACACACTTCACCTGTTCTTTTTGGAAGATTAGCTCTGAGCTAACATCTGCTGCCAATCCTCCACTTTTTGCTGAGGAAGACTGGCCCTGAGCTAACATCCATGCTCATCTTCCTCTATTTTATGTGGGATGCCTACCACAGCATGGCTTGACAAGCAGTGCATAGCTCTGCACCTGGGATCCAAACCTGTGAATCCCGGGCTGCCGAAGCAGAACGTGTACACTTAACCACTGTGCCACTGGGCCGACCCCTCACCTAAGATTTCTAATCAACATTTAAGGAAGTGGTAATGCAAATCTTATAGAAGCTCTTCGAGAAAATAACGAAAGAGAACCACTCTCCAACTCATTTTATAAGGCCATATAATCTTGATATTAAGCAAAAATTTTAACCAAATCCAGCTCCTAAAAGCAAACAAGAGCCAGCCCTGACAGCCTAGCAGTTAAAGTTTGGCAGGCTCCAGTTTGGTGGCCCGGGTTTGGTTCCCGGGTGCAGAACCACACCATTCATGTGTCACTTGCCATGCTGTGGTGGCACTCACACAGAAGAACTTACAACTATACACAACTATGTACTGGGGCTTCGGGGAGGAAAAAGAAGAAAAAAGGAAGAAGATTGGTAGTGGATGTTAGCTTAGGGCAAATCGCCCCCTGTGGGGAAAAAAAAAGCAAACAAGTCACATCATGGTCAGGTTGGTTTTACCTCAGGAAAAGAAGGTTGGTTTAACAATAGGAAACCAATCCATGTAACTGACCACAATAACACAATAAAGGCAGAAAATGACTTTTCTCAATAAAAACAGAAAAGACTTTTGATAAAATTCAACATGATTTATGATTATAAAAAAACTCTCAGCAAACTATGAATAGAAGGGAAATTTCTAAATTTAATAAAAATACCATAGACTGCTTACAGGAGACCTTCAAAGCATTTCCAGAACAGGAACAAAAGAAGACTGCCTGTTATGACCACTTCTATTCAACACTGTACTAGAGTCTCTGCAAATGTCATTAGACAAGAAAAAGGCGTGAGGAACGGAAGACAGACAAATCTGTCCTGACTTGTAGATGATACAACTGTATACACGGAAAGTTCAAAAGAATCTACAGATAAATTACTAGAACTGATAATTTAGTAAGGTTACTGAATAGAAAAATCGATTTAAAAATTGTATTTCCATGTATCAGCAACAAACAAGAAAATAAAAAATTTAAAGATATCATTTATAATAGCACCAAAAAATAAAAAAGAAAACAAGATTAACAGAACGTATGGAATACTTATATGAAGAAAATTACAAAACTTTATCAAAAGATCTAAGAAAACCTTAACAATGGAAAGATATGTTCATTCACTGGAAAATGCACTTTTTTTTTTTTGAGGAAGATTAGTCCTGAGCTAACTGCTGCCAATCCTCCTCTGTTTGCTGAGGAAGACTGGCTCTGAGCTAACATCCATGCCCATCTTCCTCTACTTTATATGTGGGACGCCTACCACAGCATGGCTTGCCAAGCGGTGCCATGTCCACACCTGAGATCCGAACCGGCCAACCCTGGGCCACCAAAGTGGAACATGCGCACTTAACCACTGCACCACCAGGCCAGCCCCGTGGAAAATGCACTATTATACAGAGGAAACTGTTCACAGATTAAATGTAATTCCAATCAAGGTCCTGACAGATTTATTTTTTTTGTTGAAACTTGTGCTAATTCTAAACTTTATACAAAAATGCAAAGGACAGATGATAGCCACACTCTTGAAGAACAAGGTATAAAGATTTGTTTTTATCAAATAGCAAAAACTTAAAAAGCTTTAGTAATTAAGACAGTATGTCACTGGTGTATGGACAAACTGATCAATAGACTAGAACAGAGAGCCCAGAAACAGACTCATGTAAATATGGGCATTTAATAGATTACAGAATTGGCATGGCAAATCAATAAAGATGAGTTTTCAAGAAATTTTAAAAAAGAATGTGGTTACCTACCTCATCCCAAACACAAAATTCAAGTAGAAGACAAAATTATAAATATTTTAGAACATAGTACAGGAGAAGATATTCATGACCTCAGGATAGAAAAGTATTTCTTAAACGACATAAAAAACCAACAATACAGGAAAAGACTGACATATTTATTTCACTAGGAGCAGAAGGATAAACACAAACTGAGAAGATATTTGAAATAGAACCAAAGGATTAGTTTCCTGAATATATAAAGCAATCCTGTTAACCAAAATATGTCAAACAATCCAATTTTTTTGCGTGTGAGGAAGATTGGCCTTGAGCTAACATCTGTTGCCAATCTTCCTCTTTGTGCTTGAGGAAGGTTGTTGCTGAGCTAACATTTGTGCCAATCTTCCTCTATTTTATGTGGGATGCAGCCATAGCATGGCTTGACGAGCAGTGCTAGGTCTGTGCCTGGGATCTGAACCTGTGAGCTCCAGGCCGAGTACACGAACTTAACCACTACGCCACTGGGCTGGCCCCAAACAATCCAATTTTTAAAAATAGGCAAATGATTTGCACAGGGACTTCACAAAAAAGGAAATCCAAATGGTAAATAAACCTGTGAGAAAAAAACACTTAACCATATGGAAATGCAAGTTAAGCAAGTGAGGTATAAGACCACCTTCTTTAAAAATATATACATGTATCTATAAAAATAACTGAAATTTATCAAAGTGGATAATGGGATTATATGTAGATTTTATTCTTCAAATCATTATTTCTCAAATTCTTGTGTTGCCTTTTCTTTTTAAGGTAACACTGATCACTAGTAATTATCAGCACTAAAAACAGATTGTATACCAGATCAGTGTAAAACTTCTAGTATATCTTGATTTCAGTAAGCAATGTGATCATTCCTAACTGTATCTTCTGGATAAAATGGAGAAATGCAGACTAAAACCTAGCACATTTGGTGGTTTAGGGATAACATCCCTGCACTTTCCTCCAGAACCTGGAAACAACTGAGATGAAGTTATGAGATCAAACCTCACCTTTATTATTAACAGAGTTAAAGATCATGTTTTTCCATCTGTAGCAATGGGGCTGGCTAATAGTCCATATGCCTGAATTACAGATTAATCCACTCAACTGCTGGCCTAGCTAGACGACCTCAGCCTCCCGTGGCGAGAGAAAGTTAAATTCCTTGGGGAATAAGTCTTCATCTAGATATTCTTTTATCTCCAGCACCCTTATGTCTGAAGACTCTTCAAGTCCATTCTGCTTCATTACTTATGTAACATTACTTGCTCATTTGGCTATTCTGTCTCCCCAAACTAAATTATGTTCCTGGAGATCAAACTATATTATCCATTTCTGAAACTTCTAGCAGACTATTACGTACATGATAAACACTTTCATGTTTGTGTTACATATTAAGAGCTATATGAGTAGAGGCCACACTAAGAACTTTATAAAGTAAACATCAAGAGATCAGAACTGGACCAATGATAAAAATATAGCTACTATTTATTAAGCGCTTGTATATGATATGCACTGATCCTAAGTGTGTTATAAACACCTCATTACATTCTCATTATAGTAGATACGACCTTAGTAATAGATGAAGAAAACAGAAATATACAAAGTTAATAAAATCATTTGTGTGAGGTCACACAACCATGATTTGAGCTTGGCTTTGACGCCAAAGCCAAAGCACTGCACTGCTACTGAGCCATACCGAAATCCAGATAGTTAAGCTTTCAGAGATCTATTCAAATTGGTGTTTGTAAGGCAATACTGCAGTGGTTGAGGAAGAGGGCTCTGGAGCCAGACTGCCACAGTTCATATTCAGACTCTGCAAGTTACTAACTGATACAGGCAGGCTTCTTAACCTCTCTATGCCTGTTTCCTTATCTATAACATGGGAATAATATCCTTAGTTCACAGGAATATTGCAAAGATGAAATGTATCAATACAAGTAAAATACTTAGCACAGCACCTGGCACAGGGTAAGCATTCAATACATGTTAACCTATGTTTACTGTTAATTCTCTGCTACTTTCATAGATTTGTGCCCAGGAACCAGAGTATTCCCTGACTATACTATGGAGGGAAAGAAAGAAATTGAGGGAAATCTGTATTATACAACCTAAGGTTAACTTACTCAAAAACTAAGAGCTTTTTAGGGAACTGAAAGCTTAACTGTCTTTCACCCAAAGTTTCAGTAAGAAATGCAAAAAGGTTCAAAATGAGGCAGTTTAGAGGTGGTATTTCTCTTCTTTAACTTTCTTTCTTGTCCAGTCCCTAGTTTCTCTGAAATACCAAATAAATAATCACTCTCTCGCTACAATACCATGAGCCAAGCTACAAGTTCATAAGGAGCTTTAAAAAGATTTAAATCCTGACAGAAACAAGTGAAGTCAGTTTGTTGAAAGATTTTTTTATTCTAGAAGAATTGATGGTGCAATCCTGCAGAACCAATATGTTTAACTTAGAGAAATCTCTTTTTCTTTTCAAAAGTAAATGAGAAACTCCTTTGAATTATTTATATATTACCTTAATTTTTGAAAACAGTAGTCATCAAATCTGCTTTGTCCTATTTAACTATAAATGTTACACATTTACAAACTGAAGCAAAAATGGATAGTACAGAGATTTAAACGAAATCTTTCAAAGAATAAAAACGCTTTTCAGTGCACTGTATTTTCAAAGTTGATTATCACCAACCCAGGATGAAAGTTGTGAACGACAAACCATTTGTTTCTTTAATAGAAAAAAAGAATGTCTAGATTATTAGCAAAGTAATATCTTAAAATGTATCTTCACACAGTTGAAATTTTAGTATAAACTTGTATATCAACTCCCTTTCCATTATTTATTCTACTTTAAAAATATATTCAGCTAATGATGTTTAAATATGTATTCTGAGCCATACGTCCAAACATATTTGGGAAATTCAAACTGTTGCAACAAGTTATGAAAAGATTAAAGAGAAAAGATGAGCTACAAATTATATAGTAGGAGGAAGAAAAGTTCTTACTTAACATTTACATCTGGATAGGTATGTATTTTCTAATTTATACACACCCAGTTGAGTATACACAGCCATCAAACTTTAATCGGTTACATACAGACTAGACCAAGCCTGTACTATTTTCCACAACAGGTAAGAGTGATGATTTCAAAAATTTTAATATATCTCAATAGTTTCATCAAGTTACTGTGGTAATAGTCTAATATCATGAAGTTTGGATAGGCATAGATTAAATAACTGCATTATCTATGCCGAACTCCAAACACTGATGATACCCGACTCTGCTTAATTATGGCAGAAGTATCTGAGCACAACTGAGCAGACAACCAGAAAAGGACATTTAACATGTCTGTGCTTATCAATCATATTAACATTAGTGTTTAAAATTTTCAAATCTAAATAGAGAAAGACACTTATAAAGCTGCAGGACAACTCCAAGAACCTAAACAGATAAAGCTGCAAAATCTTAAACTTCAGTTCTTTATCCACTGATAAATATTATTTAAAAGTAGCTATTTGGTCTTCAAAAATTTTAGAATTAAAGGGTTGAAAACATGGTCATCTCTTGCTACATTGTAGCATTTGAAATTAGCAAGCACAACAACTTGAATTCATTTTGATTTACATGCAGAAGTGTATATATTCATCTTAAGATAGCTTAGAATTAAGAGTTAGCTTCCAGTCAGTAGTGGTAAGTGACTAGCATTGCTATCCAATCAGTATTCCATGGTACCGCATAAAGTCTCCATAATACAACTGTCTTGTTCAGTACTCATCACTTTGGGTGGGGGAAGGAGGTACAGCAAAACGCAGTTGCAATTTTTTTTTAAGCAGTAAAAGAGCTTTAAACATCTATACAATTTTGCATCATATTGTATTCTGTTCTAGAATACTTGGAACAAAATCTTATGTCAATCAACCCAATCCATACAAGTCATAAAATACAAACACAGTCTAAACCCTTTAGGTGCACAGAATATGCACTATTTAATACTCATTAAATGCAGTACAATCAATAAAGATTATCAAGTAAGAAACACACACACAGCATTCTAAATTTTTAAATCATTTTACGGCTGCTAATCAGAGATTGTACAAATTATAGGTGTGAGACAAAAAAAAGAAAGAAAAAAACCACCAAGGAAACTTACTTCTCAGTGCATCACACCCACCAGGATAAAATGTACGGCACTTTTACAATCATATTACAACTGTCAATTTAAGACTCAAAGACATTAAAGCCAAATAAGGGCAAGAACCAGCCAATTAAAATGTTAAAATGAAACAGATCACCTTTTTTCTTTGTAAAAGCACTGAAAATGCAATGTGTGCAGATAACTCACTAAAAATTTTCTCATTTCATTTGCCCTCCACTATAGTGTCTTCAATTATTCTGTAATTATTTTATCTTTTTATAACAGTCTAATTTTTAAGACCTGTATAAACTCTATTATGTTATTGAAACATACTATTTTCTGTGTGGTAAGAATGTCTTTTTCAAAAAAATAACATCTGGTTATAAATCATAGAATAAACCAAGAAACAAAAATCTGACATTTTCCGAGCTAGTGAGAAATAAATTATACCATGATGTATCAACTTAAAATTATATCAATATTAACAAACATTTCTACGGTAGTTTTTCCCCCCCATATTAAACAGTGCAGAATAGGCTTGGGCTACTGTTAACCACATTTAGTTTTCTTAAAAACAAAACTTTATTTACTATAAACAATTAAAAGACAATTTTCTTCCTCCACAATACATGTAGACATTAAATTGAAGGTTTTTACAATATCCACTACCAATAAGAAAAGTACTTTTAAATGGCTAAAAGGAATCAAAATACCAAAGTTTAGTGCGCGAAGAGAAGATATAAACAACCAAGAAAAGAGTAGATCATTGGTGTTGAATATTTAACATGAATAGCCCAAAATAAGTTCCAAAGTTTTTCTACCTTTACAAATAAAAAAAGGTGTCCTTTCGACAGTTTGGGGATATGCATTGTACATCCCCCCCAACAAGTGTATGAGTAAGGTTTTAAAAATGTTGCCAATAATAAGTTCTTCGGTACCTAAAATTAATTAGAGGACAGCAATATTACAGTGGCAATGGTGCATCAATTCTCAAAACGTAGTTATGATCCGACACGAGTTGTGGTGGTTCTTTTATCTGAGAAAAAGCTTTTCAGAAGAAACACCTGCCCTATGCTAACCACCAGAAGAATAAGGGCTTCTCCTACTGACCAATAGGCCACTCTTGTATTTAGATCCTCTGCTCGGCTTCGGCCTTGAGCTTCTCTCAAACGGAAATGAGTCTGATAGTCGATGACAGACTTCAGAGCTTCATGAATTGAAACACAGGCAGATTCCATCTAAAGAGAAAAATTTCCAGTTAGTACATTTAATACTTTCTGTACAACACATCTAGCATACTCATCTTTTCTTTCAACTTGATCTCACTTTCTCATTTGATTAACATTCTACTAAACTGGCACTCATTCACTCACTCATTTATGCCAGTGGTCCTGGCAATGCAAGTCATTCCCACAAGGACAACTGGTAAGGCTAGAGATCCCATGAAATAGCTATTTGTCTCAAAATGGAATGTCACAGCTGTGGCATCAGTAAGGTGGTAGATGAAACATTAAGCTAACCGTAGCAGAAATACTTCTCAGTTAGGGTTGGTGGCTACAGAATTTCAAGCCAGCTTCCTCAAAGAGGAAGAATTAGGAGGAAGAGAATGGCACATCAGTAAATTTGACCAATTAAAAGAATATAAATCAAAGTCCAAATGTATACAAGAATAAGCCAGATATGGCATAAAAATAGATTGAATTAGTCAAGGTTATTTTAAGTATTTTAAAAACAGCTGAATTGGGGCTGGCCCTGTGGTCTCATCGTTAAGCGCTCTGCTTCAGCAGCCCAGATCTGGTTCCTGGGCATGGACCTACACCACTCCCACTCATCAGCGGCCCATGCTGTGGCAGCGACTCACATACAAAAACGAGGAAGACTGGCACAGATGTTTTAGCTCAGTGATAATCTTCCTCAAGCAAAAAGAGGAAGACTGGCAATAGATGTTAGCCCAGGGCCAATCTTCCTCCCTCACCAAAAAATAATGGTGATTTAGTAAAACTCTATCATTTATTCTATATTTACTAGTTGGTAATTTTTTCAATTTTAAAGTATGAACAGCTAGCTGCTTTAGAAGTATCCCTATTATATGAGAGACTTATTAGCTTTCTGAAAGTAGAAAAATCAAACTTAAGAAAAGATTAAAAATGTGATACAAATAAAGTGGTACTAATTGCTTTATTACCACTCATTTTTTATATTTATCTACTTAGGGTTTTAGAGTAAGCTACCTTTTTATACAAAATTAAAATTCATGAATGTTAAGTTATAAACAATGGCCCCAAAGAAAAATCTTTTTACAAAGCAAAGTGCCATTCATACAGGATGCTAAAATAAAGAGGTCATTTCTAAAAACAAGAGCATTTGAATACATCTTGTTAATGCTTGCAATAGGTTTATGAATTAAGGCTCTGACACATTCTTTAAAACTGCCTGTATCATCACATGACTTTGGCCAAGAGACTAACTGGAATCAGTGGACAATGAAATACCAGTTTAAGGTTTGAACAAGTAGGGGTAAATAATTCCTTTGGATACCTAATTGAGTATCTTTTAGATATAATCTAAGCTCATATGGTATTTGAACTAGAAATAAAATAGTCCTTCTCATCGCCTGAGCAGTATCTGCTCACTAACTTTAAATTTCTTCTGCTATCTTTCTTTCATTAAGCTCTTCTTCAAAATAAATGTCAATTTACCTTCCTTAACTATTTTTGTTAGATGACTTACCATTAATCTGTAATATTTACCTTAAGCTACAGCAAGTTATTGTAATAGCAACTTCAGTAACACTAAACATTGGTATAAAACTACTTCGTGGTATATTTATATATTTATAAATGTACAATATAATATATATTTATAAATATAATATATTTATATTAATTAAGGCATCATTTTGCTTCCAGTTATACCAACCTCCATGGTAGCACGATGCCTCCATGAATTACAGAAAATGCTTCAGAATACCGGAGCACTGTTTAGCATTCCTAAATTGCCTTTGCCACTGATGTTTCTACCTAAGTGATCCTATTTTAATACTTATTTTCTTTACACTTAAAAGTTCATAAAATCCTTTAACATTGGACTTCACTAAAAAGGCTTAAAATCTCTGCAAAATGCCTTATATATTCTAAGAATTAAGATAGGTCTTAAAGACTGTTAAAATCTCAAAATTCCGTGTTCATCAGTGAGTTAATGCACATTAAATTATGTTTTCCCCCCTTTAAACATACTATCAATATATTACTGACTTTATATTTACCTGGGTAAGAGCACTGACTCGGTTCTCACTAGGAAACAAAGGTGGGTCTTCTCCAACTTGAAAATCAAAATACACGGTTTTATGTGTGAAAGTAGAAAATTCATTGCTGAAGCAAAATTTGTATGTCCCATTTTTGGAGGCTGTGAAGGTAAAACTATCATACTGTTTCTTCATCTCTTTGTATAACACATTACCATCAGGATCTTCTAATCGACAATCAACATCATAGTGACCACCAGTAATGACCTATAAACAGAAAAAAAAATTGAAGTGATCACTGCAACTAGCAAGTTTAAGAAATTAGCCAGGTTGCCTGTTAAAATGGCAATAAGGTTATAGGCAAAGGACTTTTACTATCACAGGCAACTTTACACTCTTTGATTTTCACCAGTGGATGGGAACTTGGGAGGCAGATTTCAGTTCAACTAAAGCTTTAGAGAAACTGGACAAATTTCCACGTGACAGGTAAGAGTAAACTAGCTAACTAGCCAGACAACTGTTCTAGTTAATGTAGATCTCTTATATCACTTAATTCTCCCAACAACCCTACAAGAGAGGGGTTTTTCCCTCCCATTTGACAAACAGAGAAACTGAGTTAAGATAAGCAACCCACCCAAGATTGCTCATCTAGTAAGAGGCAGAGGCAGAAGTTGAACTCCAGAGTCATACTCTTGATCCTTAAGCTTACTGCCACATAATTTTTCCTTCTCCAAATTTTCTCCCCCAGTTTCCTATTAGCATCATTCAAGCACACACATGGGTAGTGTAGGGAGGTAGTAAAGTAGGGCAGTCCTCAGCAGAACACCCAAAGCATACTTCAACCATAGAACTTAAACTCGTTTGACTGCCAAATTACAAATAGGTTGTTTCTTAAGTTCTTTATAGGTCAGTTATATGGAATTTGATGCATATTTTGTTTTGAACTACATTACGAACTGAATAGACCTGTGGGCGGCGTTCTAAGAGTATATCATCATTTACAAACTTGTTTCTAGGAAAAACATAAATGATTAAACTATATTGTTTACACACTTGTGATTAAAGCAAAAACAAAACAGAACAATACAAAAGCAACTGAATCTTTTGTTTATCTGGAAAGCTTGTATTTAAGGGCAAGCATATTGAAAAGAAAGCCAGGGGGTAGATGAAACACTTTTGAAGAGGATTTTGGAGCTATTTTCAAAGGCTTATGCTTAATCAGTTATAATTTGGGCCATCTGGGCTGTACAAAGATAGGAAGAAGAGATTTTTCTGAGGTAACTGGACAAGCATAAAAAAAGAAAAAAGGGGAAATTATTAAAAAAGAGAAAGGCCTCCATATACAAGAAAGAATTGATGGGAAGAAAGAGGGAGAGGAGCCTGGAGAAGAAACATAGGGTGTATGTATCCACTTGAGAAAGAACTGATGAAGAAGAGACACTGGGTTTGAAGGTTCCCAACCAAGAGATTGGCTGGCACAAGTCTCTCTTTCCAAGCTTAAACCCTCTTGGTTAGCACAATATTGACATTCGAGATTTGAGAACAGACAGACCAAACTTTGGACTTCAAAGAAGGATTGGTTACTTATGTGACCTTTTGTCACTTAAGAGATATGATGAATAACTGAACTATGTTACAAGATCATTTTGATAATTAAATGAAATAAAATTATGCACTTAGGAAACTGTAAAAATATGTAAATATTAATATACAGATACAATGTTTTGATCTAAAAACAGTTTCTTATCATTTTGGCATTTACTCCTCCTCTTCCTCAACAACTTTTCCTCTAGGTGAAATAATGACTTCATTTTTATATACCCAATTACTCATTCTTGACTGTTGTACTTTGAATAATCAAATACATATACAAACTGAACAGGACCAGAACTGATCATCACACCACTTTTCTTCCAACAAACTTTAAGACAAGTAATCTTATTTCAGATAAAAGTACCCCTTTACAACCTGTCTGGTCACGTAAGATAGAAACTGGGAATCATCTCAAATTAAGTGTCCCTACCTGTCCAGTTAATCACAGAAATCTCTTGATGGTATTGCCTCTCTCAAATTCATCCCATCTCTTCCATTCTTAATCCACAATCCAAACAGGACTATTGCCACAACTTCCTAAAAGGTATTCCCACAACCCAATTTCCTCCCTCTAATCCAGGGTTTCTCAATTTTGGTTAGATAATTTGGCTGGATAATTCTTTGTTGTAGGGGGCTGTGTTGCCCTGCGCATTATAGCACGTTTAGCAGCATCTTGGGTCTCTTATCCACTAAATGCCAGTAGAACCCTCCCTCCCCACATCTCCTGGGTGGGGGGCAACCTCCCTATCCTTCCCCATACCCCGTTCACTTAAAACCTTTTGATAATTCCCTGTGGCCTAGGGAAAAATCCAAACCAACTGTTAACAATGACATACCACTCCCCCGTACCTCCTCAACGTACCCTTAGCATCTCTTTTATACCCTTTCTCATTCTGTGTTCTAAAAATACCAGACTGCAAGAAATCCTCTGAACCAGTCTTTGCTTTACATCTACAATAACAGTAGCAAGTTAAACAGGTTTTCTTTGAATCACAGGACCCTAAATAACAATGCTTACAAATCTACAGTTTATTACAAGAAAAGAACACAATATAAAACATTACAGCCAAAAGCTGTCTCATAGGAAGAGGTCAGCAGAGGTCAGGGGTGGGCTCCTTTGTCCTCCCTCTGTGGGCAGGGGCAGCCATACACTCACTCTCAGATCAGGAACCACCCAAGTGTGCAAGGAACACTCTGGAACCAGTGAGCCCAAAACAAAGTCTTGGCTGGGTTTTTTTTTAAATATTTTGCTGGTCACACAGCCATATTCCTGCTATGTAACCAGCCTCAATAGCAGAGCCTTTGGGGGGGGAGGGCCTCACTGAGACCAGGTGCAACTCATCAATCTCACTGTTATCAATAAACAATGCTGACAAACTGGTCCAACTGCCCCTAAAGCTCTTGGACCCACAGTTACAAAGCAACACTACTACTTGTGTATTTCAGTGCCAGCTCAGGCTAATTTCAGGAATTAGGTCTCACAAACATACCTGCCTAGGATGTCCTTTTCCCTTCTGCCACCTTGTAGAGTAACTCCTATTTCTCCTTCTAGACTCAGGTCAACATCAGTCCTTCAGCTAAATTTCCCCTGATGATTCCTCCCCCTTTCTCAGCACTATACCTAGAGTGTACTTTCACTGTTGCATTTAACATTATATGACTGTATTTGTCTATGCAGGCTGCCTGAGGTCAAAGTCAGTCTTATTTAACTTTGAGAGGTAGTATAACAAAGTAGTTAAGAATTTAACCTGGGACTGCCTACTGATTATGCTACTAGCTAAGTTTTGTGACCTTGAGTATTAACCTCAAAGCCTTAGTTTTTTCCATCAATAAAAAAGGAATAAGAACTATACTTATTTCACATCGAATTGTCCTGAGAATTAATACACCTGAAATGCTTCTCATACTGTCTGCCACATAACAGATGCTCATTTTTTAGCCCACTAAGAGTAGCAGTCACAGTATTCTCAGCACCAAGCAGTGTCTGCACATAAAAGAATTCAAAAAACGTTTGTTAAATTCCAACAGAACTTTACATTACAATTCCTATTTTCTTTTCTGTCCCCTGATCCTAATCCATGTAGTTAAGCAAGTCTAAGGGTCATCTTTAGCCTCCCCTCCCTCACTCCCTATAGCTAAATCCTCATCAAGTCCTGTTGATTTTACCCACTAAATTCTCTCCAATCCTTTCCCTCTTCTCCTTTTCCACTGCTCCCACCCTAGTCTAAGCCTGGACCACTACAATAGCCTCCTAGTCAGTCTTCTGTATCCATTCTGCAACATTCTGTCATACTTTCTCTACCTGTGCAATAATCAGACAGCTATCATGAATATCTGGACCGTGTCACTGCACTGCTTACAACTCTCTGATGGCTTCCCAGTTTCTTATGAAAAACTAAAATCTCTAACACGGCTGGCAAGGTACTACATGGTCTGGCCCCTGCTGACCTCCCTTCCTCTGGCACGGACCTTGCAAAAGCTATTCCCTCTTCCTCCTTACCAAAGTATTTGCAACTCATCCTGTACAACTCAACTTAAAATCATTTCCTACAGGAAGCCTTCATAGATACTGAAGACCAGACAATATATCTCCTACTTTCTGCTCTTAAAGCACAGTGTTGATGAATGAGCAGGTCCTAACTAAGAAGGGCAGGATGGGTGACAGCAGCGACCTATCTGTTTTGATCACGTCTGCATCACCAGCACCTAGCAATCAACAGCTGCTCAAATAAGTTAAATAAATCTACTAACAAAAATAGAAACAGAGTAAAGATGGTTCTAACCAACTTAAGAAACTACATTCTGTTAAATAAGGTTTCTTTTTTAGATAATCCCAAAGATGAGAAGGGGCTTCTCATTTATCACACCAGTTTTATTTCTGTAACACCTTTGGTAAATGCTCCTCCGGCCTCGAATGGAGCTGTTCCCATGACAGAGACAGCACTAATGTTAATGGAGAAACTGAAAAGTAATGGAGTTAAGATACTGGCAGTACTTTGATTAAAGTGGAGGCGCGGGTCAGAGGGTAGGGGATGGACACTGGGCACTACAGAACAGGAATAACTTTTCAAAAGGAAAGTCTTTTAAGGAAGCAAGTTCAATAGGCCTTAAAATGAAGGACATTAGAGAAGGAAGGAAAAGCCACAGCTACAGGAAGCATTTCTGGAATTCCTGTATCTTAGTATCTGCTCTTTAATGTCTCACCCAAGATTTGGAAGAGGAAAGCCAAATGCCCTGCACCAGCTACCTAGAGGTGACTCCTGAATCAGCCAAATGGAGAAAAACGGACAGGAAGGGGGCACCCTGCAGGTGATAGCCCAGACCCCGGAACTTCCGGAGCCCGCAGTACCTGGAACTCGAGGGTGCACTTGGTGCCCTGCGTGATGTCCTCGTAGAAACACTGCTTGGCGTTGTCGGGCAGCTCGAAGGTGATCTCAGACGCGCCGCCGGGACCCGGCACCAGCAGCAGCAGCGCGAGCAGCCTGCAGCTCCAACGGCCCGCGGCGGCCAACCAGCGCCGCGCGGACCCCGGCCGCAGCATCTCGAGGCGACGGCGACGGCCTCACCGGAGCTGCGCGGAGACGCGGGGTCAGGTCTGAGAGGACGCACCGCCCGCGGCAGGCCTCAGCCCGGCCGCCCCGCAAAGACGCACGGCAGAGTCGCTCCGAGCCTCACAGAGATTCGGGATAGGAGGCGACCGCTGGGCGCGAGCGCGGGGTGCTGAGGGAACGGGGCCGGGGGCCGGGGGCCGGGGGCCGGGGGCCGGGAGAGACTTGGGGAACAGAGAAAAACCGGCAGAGAACAGGCGGAAAAGGCCTGAGGTGGCCGGAAGTGGGGCGAGCGCTCGGGAGGAAGGGGAGGGGCCTCAGGCACCTGCTTCAGCGACCCGGATGTTCTTTACCCGGGCTGCGGGCAGAGGCGTTGGAGCGCGTACGTGGAAGCTCGCGAGGCGTCCGCTTGGCCTCTGCCGCCGCCTGAGGGGCGGGGCCAGCGTACTGAGCGTGACGGGGCGGGGCCAAAAGAAGGGGTGCGGTTTGCGAGTGCGTCGTTGGGGCGTGCGGCTGTCCCAGCCAGGAGCCAGTGCTTCCCGGGCTTACGTCGATGCGTGCTCCCGTCGCTGGGGGAGCTCCCAGGAAGTTGTGAAGACCTCATTTTGTGCTAGGGGGCTAATCACCGGTGGTAGAGCGTTTTGCAGTTTGCTGAGAATTACATCATAAATAATAAAAAAGTATTTGGGGAGAGCAATTTAGCAAGGAGGGCGAATTCTGGGACCATCACACTGCAGGAGTTTTAATTCCTGCTCTGCTACTTAGTGGCTATGTGACCTTGGGCCACTTGCTTAACCTCTCTGCCTTAGTCTTTGCATCTGTAAAATGAGGATCATAGTACCTAACCCGGATGATTATTTCAAGTCTTCAATATTTGGAAAAAGTGCTTAGAAGAGTGGTTGTCATATAGTAAACACTAGGTAAGCTTTTGTTAGATAAACATCTATTGAGTGCTCCTGATCAGTGACATATGTCTTTCAATCCTTCAAACAACCCAATATGGTAGATATTATTATGCCTATTTTACTGATAAGGTAATTGATCCAAAAAGTTGAATAACTTGCATATGATCACATCGCTGGTTTGTGTTAGAGTGCTTAAAAAATAATAGTGGATAATGTGAATAGTAGCTAGTAGTTGTTGGTTTCTTAAATTATAGATATTCTCGTGCATATAAACGCGAATTAGGTATTAATCCCTTTTTTATAAAGGACCTTGGTGAGGCTTATACACTTTAAGATGGTCAACAGAGGCTGAATAGAGGGTTTTGTAAGAAGGAACTAGAGTCAGGTGGGTAGGAGCCAGGCAGGGAAGTGAGGGGAGGTTTGGGGGGGGCGGTTGTTGATGACAGGGGAGCTGCAGGACCTCTAGCAGCCTGGGTGCCCAAGCTTCTGCCATGGGGAAAGGAGTCCTTAGGAAATGAGATTGGGGGGAGATTGCACCTTCCTGAGATCTGGGTCAGACACAGAAGCATTATCTGTGCGTGAGTGAAAAGAAGAATGAATTTCAAAACAGAAAATGTGATTTTGTCACTGACTAGTTACCCCAAGGAACTGAAGGGTGGGTTTGGATATTTTAGCTGTTTTTCCAAATTGTTGTTTTTCCTTTTGTTGTGTTAAGGAGATGCAATCACCAACCTCCTGAACCAAACCAACCCTCACCACAAGAGCTATGCCTATGACCTTTGCGTTATTTTTAGTGCTAAGATCTCTCCAGGAGGAGCTTAGGCCTTGTTACCATAACCTGCAGTGTGTGTGGAAGCATGTTTTCCAGCTGAGCCTGTGCAAGCGAATACCCACCTCTCTCTTTTGAATATATTCATCCCCCATCCAAGATAAATGTCCTTGCTTCCCTTTGTTCGCGGATGCCATGACTTTGGAAATGATTCCTCATTGTCTCCTATTTGCTGCAACTATACTTTACTTTGTGAGTCAGCTACTTCTGGTGAAGAGTCTGATTTAACCTGCTGGGAGGGAACCCACTTTGGTTTCGGTAACAGGTCCTATTTTCTAACTCTTGACTTTGGGCAAGTCACATTGCTATTCTAAACCTCAGTTTCTTTCTTTTTTTTTTTTTTGTTTTAAAGCTTGGCACCTAAGCTAACAACTGTTTCCAATCTTTTTTTTTTTTAATTGCTTTTTTTCCCCAAATTCCCCAGCCCATAGATGTATATGTTAGTTGTGGGTCCTTCTAGTTGTGGCATGTGGGACTCTGCCTCAACATGGTCTGACGAGTGGTGCCATGTCCACACCCAGGATCCGAACCAGTGAAACCCTGGGCCGCTGAAGTGGAGTGCGCGAACTTAACCACTCGGCCACGGGGCCAGCCCTGTAAACCTCGGTTTCTTCATACATAAAATGGCAATATAAACAAAGAATGAATGAATGAACGAATGAATAAGATTAAAACCGCAACGTAATATATTACACACCACCAGTAGACAAAATTTTTAAAGTGCAACAATAGCGGATATTGCTGAGCGTATGGAGCACCAAGACCCCTCATACACTGCTGGTGGAAATGTAAACTGATACAACCACTTTGGAGAATAATGTGGCATTATCTAATAAAGTAGAAGATATGTATGTGTGTATCTATATATCTATATCTCAGAAATTCCACTTTGCATATACTTTAAAGTATGTACTTTGGAGCAGTTGTTCTCAAAGTTTGCTCCAAAGACCCCTTTCAGAGGATCTGAGATTGTCTGTGTGAGGCTGGATTTTCATCATATATCTCAACCCAAACAACAAATAATGGATTCAGTGTAAAAGCAGATGAGCCCCCACCTTCTCAGTGAATCTAGATATTAAAGAGAGTTACTAAAAAGTAAAGCAATGTTGCTCTTATCACTACATTTTTATTTGGAAGACATAGCTATTTTTCATTTAAAAATATGTTGTTTATGTTAACATGTGTGGTGGGTTGAACTGTGTCCCCCCAAAAACATATGTCCAAATTGTAACTCCCAGTATCTATGAATTCAACCTTACTTGGAAATAGGGGTTTTGTAGATGTAATTAAGTTAAGGATCTTGAGGTGAGATCATCCTGGATTTAGGGTGGGCCCTAAATCCAATGACTGGTATCCTTATGGGAGAAAGGAGAGGGAGATTTGAGACATACAAACATAGACACACAGGAGAATGCCATTTGAAGACAAACGCAGAGACTGGAATGATGTGTCTGCAAGCCAAAGAACACAAGGATTGCCCACTGTCCCCAGAAGCTGGGAGAGAGGCATGGAACAGGTTCTCCCTCAGGGCTTCCAGAAGGAACCGAGCCTGGTCACACTTTAATTTCTGATTTCTGGCCTCCACAACTGTAAGAGAACAAATTTCTGTTATTTTAAGCCTACGCGTATGTGGTAATCTGTGATGGCAGCCTCAGGAAACGAATACAACATGTAATGGGTTTATTATTGTTATTTTAAATGAATTATTCAATAAATATTCCTAAGGGTCTCAGATCTCAATAGCTTCACATTTTTAAATAAAAAAATTTATTTATTTATTTAGTTACTTTTATTTATTTAATTTTTACTTTTTAAGATTCTGGAATCAAAAATTTGAGAACCACTGCTTTAGAGAAACTCGTGCCCAAGTATACCAGGATACATAGACAAGAAAACTTAAAGGCAAAGTCTAGGAATAGTCCCAAACCAGAAATACCCCAAATATCCATAAACCTGGGTATATTCATAAATATACATATAAAATATAAAATAGGACAATACATAGCAATGAAAATGAACAGATCACAGCTACACAGGACAACATAGTTGAATCTTATAAACAATGCAAAATAAGCTAGGCAAAAAAGAAATCACATAGAATATAAAGGCTGACAACAGGCAAACTAAGTGATACTGTTTTCCCTAATACATGGTGAAGCTATCAAAATAAGCAAGGGAATGATTATCTCAAAAGTCAGGATAGTGGGGAAGGATCAGGGAACAAGCGAGAAGCCACACAGGTGGGGAGGGTGGGGGCTGCTTCTGTGCTGGCAACGCCCTTTTTCTTGACCTAGGGGGTGATTACACGTATTTTCACTTTATAATTGCATGTTAAACTTATGTTTTATGTACTTTTCTGTATGTATTTTATATTTCACAATAAAAGAAGGAAAAATTAATATGCTAGATGCATCAGTTAGCCACTATTGTGGGAAAAAAACACCTTAAAACTTGTGGCTTAAATAATATGCATTTATTACTGGTCAGAAGATCATAGGTCAGCTGGTGGGTCTGCTCTCAGCTGGGCTCACTTATCATCTGTGGTCAGCCGGGGGTGGGGTAGGCAGCTTTGCTGGTCATGGCTGGGATCACTCATATTTTGGTGGGACAGCTGGTTATGGCTAGTCAAGAATGGCCTTGTCTGGGATGACTTGACTCTCCTCCATGTAGTATTCTCTCATCTTCCAACAGGCTAGCCAGGGATTGTTCACACAGTGGTTACAGGGTTCCAAGAGAGAAAACGTGCAAGGCTTCTTGAGGCCTAGGCTCAGAGCTGGGCCCTGTCACTTCTGTCACATTCTATTAAGCAAAGCAAGTCACAAGGCCAGCCCAGATTCAAGGTGAAGAGCTGCAAAGACACAGTCAGTTAGGGCTCCATTAGAGAAGAAGAGCCACTAGAAGAAAAATCAACTATATATGTATATGTAAATACATATCTATATATAAAATTTTGAATATAAATATATTTTATATTTATATAAATGTAAATACATGTGTGTATGTGTGTGTATATATATAGAATAAGGAGTCGACTATAGGAATTTGACTTTACAAATTGTGGCAGCTGGTTAAACAGTGTGGGAGGCTGATGCTTTTTTGTCTGGTGCTGGAGCCTGAAGTTTGCAGATAAAGCAGTCAAAAAGGGAAGATGGATGTGAAGTGGAAGAAGGAGGAGAAACTGGACCTACAAGGATGGGCCACAACCCACATCACTTTCTCACTGCTTCCAAACCTCTGCAGGAAAGGCTAGTATTCTTCATGGAGTTAAACATGCATCTGGCCCAATTTGTGAGTACTTCTACAGCATATGATTTTTCCACAGTTGGCAATAGATTTGAAATTTTAAACTTGATGTGACCTCTGTAGAATCTTGCTGAGATGACTGCCTACTTGATAGCGAATATCAAATAAAACCATAAAACCACAAGGAAACTCTGATGTTGGCCAATCACGCACATCACATTTGTGTCTCAAGAAAAGAGCAGGTTGTCAGAAGCCGCCAGTCTTCAGAAGTCTCTCACCAATGGCTGAAATGGAAAACATGGAATCTATGGAAGCCACGAATCCACTCCTCTGTACTGTCAGCTCATCAGAAACCTCTGTTGTCAGACCACGTTGTTTCCTGGGCAAAGAAATTTCTTAACATTGTAGAGTTAAAATTTCAGGTTATGAGCATAAGATTATGGGGCAGTTACAAAATTGAAGTTGAAGGCAGCAACAAACACACCATCTTCCTTCAAAACATCAACTTTGCATTCCCCAAGATGCAGGAAGCGGTGGATGAAGATGCTTCACTTGCAAACGGGCAGGTGGCCCTGTTAACGCACGGTAGGCGTTCAGATTTCATCTTCTCTTCCCTTCAACTCTCGCTCATCGGCTCCGCCAACACCATGCTGGCCACTAGGGAGTGCTGCTCCCTCTCCAATATTTCTGTCCTGGCACAAACACTCTATTGTTCTTTTTCATCTGGGATTTACAGTAGCACAGCTGAAAAATATAAACAAAACTTTGCTAAAGGCACCGGGGTAACAAAAGGGAGATGAGGATGGAAAGTGATTAATGAATGGATCACAAAGCTTCTGGAAAGTCGTGTTAATAGATTTGGAATATAAGCAAAACTTTGCTAAAGGCACCAGGGTAACAAAAGGGAGATGAGGATGGAAAGTGATTAATGAATAGATCACAAAGCTTCTGGAAAATCATGTTAATAGATTTGGACTTTTTTCCCAGGGCATTGCAGAACCATTGAAGAGTTTTAAGCATGAGAGAACCAAATTAGAGTTGTATTATAAAAAGATCATTCTGGCTGCCATATGAAGACTGGATGAAAGAGGGGAAAAATATTGAAACTAGGAGACTAAATTGAAAGACCGCTACAGTGATCCAGATAAAATACAATGGTGACCAGAAATGAAATAGTGTGTCTGGTGATGGCTGACTGGTACAGTAGGAGGTGAAAAGATAATGGCCAGGAGTGACAGGGTAGAGTATGGAAGATGTTGCAGGAGAAAAATGAAGTGAGAGAGAAAGATTGATTTTCCATGAGTTTGAGGAAAGGTTTCCAAATCTGAATTCAGAGACATCCTGATGATGTAAAAGTAATTGGAACAGTCTGGCAGTAGAGAGTAGAGAGCCATGATTTCTGGGGAAACTTTAAGGTGCATTCTATAATTGAGCACCTCTGTTTTCTAGGCATTGTCCTACGTGTTTGAAATACCAAGAAACCAAACATCTTTATTTTTATTATAATTTCCTTTTTTTAAAATCACATTACAGACAGAGACCTGTCTTCTCTTTGCTCCATTATTTGGCATATAATAGGTGATAAATAAACATTGGTTGAAGCGATGAATGGATAGAGAATAGCAATGATAATTGTTTGTATATACAGCATCATTCAGAACTCAGTTCTTTCCTTTTATGTTGTTATATATGGCAAACTTATTTTAACCACTAGAAAATATTAGGAATATGTAGCATGCCATTTTCAAACAACTATGTTTGCTAGGTTATCCTTGATCAGATATGGGGACATATATATATATATATATATATATATATATATATATATAATTTATAGGGATATCTCAGTTGGAAACAAAATTACATTGACAAGCGCAAAGGAATAGTTCCAGATAGGTGGGCAGGGCAGGACTCAATTGGAGAAGATCTTAGTTCATTTGCACTGGCAAGGTTTACAACACACAATGTCTTATACATCATATTATATAACTAAGTGGCAAGAACTAATAATAAAACAATGCTTTTTAGCTTCATGTAGGTACTCGGAAAATAACATTGGCCGTGGTCTTGCTGAATGAAGCAGACAATGCAGTGTAATTGAGAGCCTAGTTAGAATATCCTTGGAAAAGACCACACTCTATGATCATATAAACTACAAATTTTTCTGGATTACACTGCTATAGAAAACACATTAAACAGAAAAAAGAATGTTAGTCTGTCTCTGACCAATAGTCTCATTCTATTATTCTCATCTATTCATCTTGAAATCTAGGAATGATCCTTGATTTCCCTGTTTTCCTTAGTATTGCTTTGATTTAGTATTTTGATAATGAGAAGGAACTCTGATAACTTCAATTTGGCACTTCTTGCCATAATTTTCCTTACTCATGGGGCAGAAGCCAACCTGGAAATATTATCAATGGTTGCTGCTATTCCAACCCTACAGTCAGGAGTGAGAAAATATCTATAGAAAATATCTTGGGCTCAGCTGGTCTTAGGGTGAGGCAGACTTGGATCAAATTCCCATTTATTACTTGACTCCTATATGGCCCTGCTCTGATTGATGAATCATAATGATATTTAGAGTCCCAAAGAATTAATGTTAGCTAGCTAGTATCTAATAATCCTCAAAATTAGAGTTATTTCTCCAACTGCATGATTTTCAATGGAAATGGCCAAGGTCCCTAGGAAGAAGGGTAGCAGTAAGATCATGGAAAGGACCTTCTCAAGGATATACAATATCTTATTCAAAACATTCCAGGGCTGGGAACTGACTCAGATCTGGAAGTGGTTGAAGACTATGACTCTCCAGCATGGAGTTCAGGTCAAGTTTGTCGTAGCCTTTGCCCTACTTGGAGTCTGTGACTGTGTTAATCAAGTAGGACCTTAGTAGGTTGCTTGTCAATTTTATTCCTGAGGACGCCATGAATTAACCACAACCAGGAATCTCTGCATTTTACCCCCTTCTCTAGGTCTGATTAACAAACCCACTCTACTGTCTCTTATAATTAGCAGAACCATAATCTTTAGGGCACCCTCTCTAGGGACCCTCCTGACCCCACTGAGCTCAGGGAGCCCATTTTTTATTCAGCTTTTCCTACCAGCCTTCCTAGCTTACTAAGGACAGTGAGTATAGCATGTTTTCATGGTGTGGGTGCTCTCTTCACCAATCTAATTATCATGCAAGAGTGAGGGTCTTTAGGGCTGCGGTGGTGGTGAGAGAGTGAAGAGAAGGATGCTTATAATATTGAATCCAGCATGACTGTCCTCTGAAGTCTTTGAATTCCTTCCTCAACCTCATGAAAAGGAATTTACCACATGCATTAAATGTAAGCCATCTGAAAATATTCTCTCCTCAACCCAGCACCTTCAAAATCCATTTCCATTAATATTCTCCAGAAGTTTTATGATGTGAATTAGTAAATTCCTGCCATTCCTTGTAATGTAACTCTCGTTTTCCCTACTCTGGTTCTGTACTTCATTCTATTTGAGTTTGAGCTCTGGTTACCGACCAAGCCACAGTGATACTTAGGGCATGACTGTTAGCTTTCTTCTGCAAGGGAGGTAAGCTTCCCCAGCAAAGGCAAGCAGTGGTGAGTATTTCAGAAGATTTTGGGGGGTTCTGGATTCTCCAATTCCTCAGTGTGTCCTGATAGTTGCTCCTCTAATTGCCAGGATTCTAGTTTTTCTTGATCATTGTCCTAATTTACTTAAGAGATGTAGCCAGGTTGTGAATTCAACTATATTATAACAAGGCAGCCCAAGAATTAATCTCCAGGTTTGGTTTCAGTGACTTCAGGCTTCATCAGTCCCTGGAAAGGCTTAGAGGTTCTTATTGTGCTTTGAGGAAAGAATTTTCAGATTTGACTATGCCTTTCTTTCACTATATCATCCGGCGCCTTCAAGGAGAATTCTCCCACCCAGTACAGCAGAGATTTGCCATACTGCTGCACGCCATGGCTGTTGGCCTCACGGCCTGGAATCTGAACTTTTGTCACTGCCTTTTGTCCCATTGCAGCTTCTCTTATCAGCCTTCCCAACTTACTGAGGACAGCCAGTAAAGTGCATTTAATGGTTCCAGTGCTTCTTTCACCAAACTAATTATCATGGCAAGAATTAAGGGAGAGTCTTCTGAACTCTACTGGAATAGCAATGAGAGGGTAAGTGGGAAAGATGCTTATAATAGGTTCAGTCCAACGTGGCTGTCCTCTGAAGTCCTTGAATTTTTTTCTCAACCTCCTGCAAAGACATATATGGGCTTTTGATATCACTTAACACAGTCAGTCTTTTTAAATATACCATCATTCTCAGAGGCACTATTGCCTCCTACTCACTCTTTGATACCAGTATCTGAATCATTCAGAGTTCTTTGGCTGCAAGCAACAGAACCAGCTCTGGCTCGCTTAAGCTGAACAGGGTATTTGCTGAAAGGATACTGGGCCAAAGCACAGCTAGGCTTCAGGAAGGACCAGAATCGGGGAGGCTCCAGGGATCTCTGCTGTGTTTCTCTAAGTGCTCCCGCAGGAAGACTCAGGTCCAACAATCTTCAATCCTTATGCCTCCTCTCAGGATTCAAATTCTCTAGCACATATGATAGGCCTAGCTTGGGCTATTCACTCCTGTCACAGGGGCAAGGAGAAGACTGTCCCATGACTGGTACATTACAGAAACACAGGCCAAAGATGTCCTCTGAGTTAGGTCCCGAGGTCATTTTCAAGGTGATATATACATGTACACGCACACACCCACATGCACAGAAACATAGTAGTGGACTTTTAATTATTTTCACTTAAAATGAACTAGGCTAGAACACCCGTCTCTTACTTACATGGTCACTCTAAAGTAATTTTGGGAAAATATCTTACAAAGATAAAAGAAAGGGATATATTGCTGCCCTAAATCTCAGTTCTCTGATAATTTAACTTCTTGTTACTGTCCACATCCTCTTGTGCAATGGTAGAAAGAGGGCAGTCTCTGACATTCTGAACTGCCAGAAGTTTAGCCAATAAATGCTATAATAGTTCACTCTCTCTGCCTGCTGAACATTACATGCGGTGACTGATCAGTGAACTTGGCCCAGTGGCCTGTTGAACAGCAGCCTTCCAGTTCTGCCAGTAGTAACACTGACTTGAAGAAGGGGACTGACGGAGCTCATGACCATGAGTCATGATATGCTCAGCCCAGATACCCCGCCCCTTGCTCAGCACCCCCTCCTGGGTCTGGAGGCTAGAATGCAATGATTGTGCAGCAGTTTCAAAAAACAAAGGGCTCCTACCTCTGTGTATCCCCCGTGTAGCCCTTGAGATAGGCAGCCTACCCTGGCAATCTGAAAAGGGCTTGACAGCTGGGGCCCACCTCTGCTTGCTGCAGATCCCTGAGGTCCCAAGGGGCTTCTCTGCAGCAACAAGTCTGTTCTGGTTTAACCGGCTAGGGTTGGGGTTGTTATTTTTGATTTTGGCAAAACTTTAGACAGGAAAAGTGAATCCCCACAATCTGGATGGATGGATGCAAGTTGTGCTAAGATTGGGAACTAATTCTGTAAAAACCAGCAGCAGTTAGGCAAGAAGGCTTCGGAGCAGAGCCTGCTCTAGAGATCATCAGTGAATGGAGTCCCTGTGACACTCTCTGCCAATCTCGATACTTTTCCTGGAGAACATGGCCTTGAGCACAATCACAATGAAGCATTTCTTGGTTTTTGATCTTATGTCTGTCTAACCTTTTCCAGACAGTAAGCCCACGAGAGGAGAGACTTTTCCACTTTAACTCCCCATCGTCTCCCCAGCACCCACACAGTGTCTGGCACACAGAGGGCACTCAGCAACCATTCCTTGATTGATTGAATACATAGCAGGTCATACATTGTACTCACACTGGATTTAAATGTATGTAATTACTTTATCTTCTGAAGCTGCTCTGTTCTGATCTTCCTTATGAACCCCCATAAACCCCACCCTCCTGGGTAATGAGGAGAACTGAGACCTGCCATTTGTAAAATATTCCAGTGTCTTTTAGTTTAAATAGACTATAAGAGCTGGTTATATAGTATGCACATGTTGTGTGTGTGTGTGGTTGTGTGTGTGTGTGCCGTTCTCTTTAGGTAAATGCTCAGCCTTTCTGAGCACTTTGTCCTTTTCCTCTGATCTTCTCTAAAATCACATCTGGGTGTAGGAGAGGGTGCTGCAGGGGAAGGAAGAAGACATTGAAACCATGCAGTGTCCTCTACAATGTCCTCTGGTGTCCTCAGTGATGTCCCTTGAGTGTGGATCACCTCCTGCCCTGCAGGCGTGAGTGGCTGATGCCTGGGGCTGGTGAAACTCAGTTTGTGGTCCACTAGCTACAGGTCTTCTGGTCTGGTTAGGGTCTGGTGGTACCCCTTCTGATGCAGCCTCATTGGGCTCTTGCCAGGGCTGTGGACCCTCTGAGTCTCTGCCACGCTCTCCGTCCAGCAGTCTACTGGATCTAAGCAGTCTACTGCACAGCCTCTGAAGTGGGGTGGCCCTCTCCCCTCGCCAGGCAGAACTCATGATGTCTGCTAGCTCTCAACACAGCCCCCTTCTAAGTACCCTCTGTGTTGTGCAGGAATCTCTAAGTCTTGTCACTTGGGAACTGACAGAAAATTGAGGAGCTAATCCCAGCCCTCACTCTGTCTAAGGAGGCTGCGCAATAGATTGGCAAACCTCCCTATTGGTGTGGGGCCAACTGGGAGAGAATGCCGCTTAAGGGTTCTGAACACGAATTAGAAGAGCATCCTCCTCTTAACTCACACCTCCAGCTGATGCTGACAGAGGAGAGCTGGGACTCCTGTGTCTCACCCTGGCCTGTCTCTTTCTCTTCCCATAATCCCTCAGGGCACTAGGCTTGTTGCTTCTTTGTCATATCCTCCTCCATCCTAACTCTAGCCTCATAGCTAAAATTTAATGGCAGACTGGATACAGTAGAGAAAGAGAGAGAGCTCCACCTAAACATGAGGTAATCTAAGTTGAGAGAGACTAAAAAAATATATATTTTACAAATATATGGCTTTTCCCAGGCTTTCACTGATATTACAATATAAACTATATTTTCCTATAAAAGCTGTATACAAAAGGCAAAGTTTACTTTCATCATTTGTTTACGTACTAAATATTTAGTGCCTCTGATGTACTGGGCCTTGTGGAAGGCCCTGGATATAATGGTAAAGTAGTCACAGTCCCTGCTCCCATGGAACTTACAATCCAGTGGGTGAGGGAGACACAGATAAAACTACAACTGTGACAGCCTCTAAGAATGAGCGTTCAAAAGCACTATGAGAGAGCATCTAAAGTGGAGGTGGGCTGTTGACCTAGTCAGGGTGCTCAGAGAAAGCTTCCTGGAAGAAGTGAAATTAAGCTGTAGGTTGTGCTAAGGAAACAGAGAAGGGTATTCCCTGCTAAAGGAACAGCATGTCCAAAGGTCCGGTGGTGGGAAGATGGCAGTAACTAACCATCTTACATTCAATGATTATTGTTTTACATATGAGAAGGATAGAAGCTGATCATAGGCTGAACAAGGGCTAAAGTAGACAAAGAGCGGTGAAAACATTTACTAATTAGAATCTCCTTCATAGTTCAACCCTAATGGACAATCATTTGTTAAATTAGTAAAATTTGGTACCTTTCTATTAAATCACTCTCTGAGAATATTTTTTTCTCTTGTGAAACCTAGAAAATAGTAAATGATTGTTTTTTCTTGAAGACAATAATGATTTCAAGGAGACAATATTGTATAAAGCAAATAAATATTTTTAATCATGATGGGAACATAAACCTCAACTTAAAATTTTGTTTTTCTTTTTATGGGCATTGACTCAGTTTGATCTTTAGTGAATATGTATGAAATATATTATAATAATCATATGGATTGGCAGGGGGCTTGTGATTAAAAACAGATGAATAAAATGCTATGCTATTGGGCACTTCGATATTTATGCTGATTAGATATGAACTTTTGGACTTGTCTCCAAGGTCCTGACGAAATGATGACAGGCCATCCTTTCTGAAAATATAGCTTTTCTGATAGTATGATAATGTGTGCTCAGAAGTTCAGCCGGTAATTGCACATCTTCAATTCACTTTAGAATGTGCCACACATAAGGTAAAAAAAAACTGTGATAACTAATGACTCAGACTTTTGTTACCTTTAGCTTTATGTCGATGATAGCTTATTAAATTTCTGTGACTTGTGTAGTATAGAATCTGATCTCCATCAAGACAAGGCACAGAGGGTTATGAAATGGATGTCAGATAATCACCATCAGAATATATATTAGACAACCACACACTGACCTTTCGGAAGACATCAAAGAAAATCCTGTTTGTTGGCCATGCCCAGTTGGCAATCATTGGCTATCTGCCCCATATATAAATTCCTCACCATATAGCTGACTAAGCAAGAAGAAGAAAAATATCCACCAGTAACTGGACAAATGTTGTAAACAATATTGAGTATTCATACTTCATATTTTATGTATTCACTTAATTCAGATGGAGAATAGAATAAACTTTTATTTTTGAGCTTATATTATTTGTGATGAAAATTAACTCATTCCTGATTCCTCACTCACTGGTTGCATGCAATGAAGTAGTTAATCTTGAGGGTGGGTGAGTTTACTGAGCTATCCTAATGCTAAACCATAAGTTTTTAAATGGCTTTTAAAATAGGGCAGGGATGCAGTTTCTGAATCAGGCTCTATGATACATGTATATATATTTTGTTTGAAAATTCACGTCAGAACAGGATAAGGAAAAAAAAACGAAAAAGGGCAAGATAGTGTGTCAAAGGTGAGGATGATAGAGAAAAGGCTAGAGTCCCGTCAGGAATCTCACATGAGCTTTCTTACTATACAGGAATAAAAGATAATACATCATTTTCATATAACTCTTTCCTAGATAATGGTAATGTTGTCTATATATGGTACTATATAATACTCTGTTTTGCCAAAGCCCACACATAATGGTACTTTATACTTATTTATAAAAAGAAACCATGTTTCCAAGGACTAAATGCAAGAATAAATACTACAGTAGGCAGAACAGCTCAGGGGGCAGAAATCAAACCAGGAAGATCTTTCTGAGGAATTGTGGTCACAAAGTGAGGTCCTACCGCAAAATGCGACAGCAGCTGCAAAGAGTTGAGAGAACTGTACATCTTTTGGGAAGGTGGCATGGAGAATTCAGTTTGGGTATGGGAGACAAACCAAAGGATATGTATGAGGGGCAACCATGAAGTGACACGCCAGATTTCACTCATATGCCAAACAAAAGTGTGGTCCCCTCTGCCCTCAAAGCTGTTGGCTAAGGAACCAATGCTCCAGGGTGCAGAAGATTCTCTTGGGCTCCTCCTTGTTATTGCCCATAGCATGTTCTTTTGAATATACTGGTACGAAAAAATTTTAGATTTAAGGAGGGAGATGACTTTAAGAAATAACCTAATATTGTTGGAATGAGAATAATTTAGCTGGGTATTGCTGTTCTTTTTTAGAGAAAGAAGGGGAAAGAGAAAGGAGATTATAAAATAATGAAACATTTTCTTGCATGTCTTTGGTAAATCTATTTTGAGATAATATATTAGACAGCTCATATATGTATGCTCCTAAGTGTAGTGCACGTCTACTCAAAAATTTATATTTATATAACATAACTGAGTTGTTCTTAAAGCAGGAAATGTAACTAATTTCAATTTGGACTACAGATTTTACATGATTGATTCATATAGAATATGTTCATAGTGCCAACGTCAACTCTGGGGATGGAAAAAATTATAGAGAAACAGAATATAGAGATAAAGAATAACTCTTGGTGTAAACATCCATAACTCATGGTAGCTTTAATTGCATTAAGGTAGTAAAGCTGAAAAAAGGAGCTGGCACATATCAGCCCTCAATACACAATACTTGAGATCTGTTAGTGGATAAACTGCCATTTATAGGACTTACTAGACACTATCAATTGCTTTACACACATTATTTTGTTTCTGTCTCAGGACAGTCCTTTCACTTGAGAATTACTATCACCTACTTTTTTCTTTAAAGACTGGCACCTGAACTAACATCTCTTGCCAATCTTCTTTTTTTTTCCTTCTTCTCCCCAATGCCCCCAAGTACATAGTTGTATATTCTAGTTGCAGATCCTTCTGGCTCTGCTATGTGGGACGCTGCCTCAGCATGGCCTGATGAGTGATGCCATGTCCACCCCTAGGATCCGAACTGATGAAACCCCAGGCTGTTGAGGCAGAGTGCATGAACTCAACCACTCCTCCAAGCTGCCAGCCCCTCACCTACTTTTAATAAAGGGAGGTTTGGAGAGATTAGGTAAGTTAACTAAGATCACACAGCTAATTAGTGGGAAAGCCAGCTTTTGAAACCATGTCTGTCCAACAGCAGATTCTACACTCTTAGTCCTTTAAATCTTTTTTCGATGTTTTCTTAAAACATAAACAGGGAGGTGAAATGGATGTGCTCTGCTTACCTTGAAACCATTACACTAAAAGTCGGTTCCTTGGTCGAAGCCTGAGGCCCTCACTCACTTTTACACACACCTGCCTCATCCAGCTGAATGAATCCCTTCTCTCTTGCCTTTAATCATTTGTCGTCCTTTACTTCCCTTCCTCACTGTCGTCCTTCCGTCAGATTCTGCCTCAGCCTAGCTCTCCCCACCCCTTCTCCCTGAAGCCCACTCTTACTTCTCTCCTTGCCCAAAGGCAAAGACTTCAGTGCTGGGGGTAAGAGGAAGAGAACCCCATCCTTAGTTCCCGTCTCCTCCCAACCTCAGACTCTGCATCCATTTAGCTGTCTCTAAGCCTCCTTGTTTCCACTGCAGCCTTCTTGCCTCAGTCCCAAAGTCCTTCTCCAGTGCACAGGCAGAGACGCCCAGAGTAATTTCAGTCTAGTTATCCTCTGAATTACAGCTTAATCTCTTCCTGTGGGTCCTCTGAGGCATACCCTCATCATCTACTTTCTTAATGAGGTTAGGAGAAGGAAACACAAGGGTGTTTACATTTAGATGGTTTCTAGAGTGTGTCACACTCCTAGATAGAAATAAGCTTGTTAAAAGAATTTCAGTCAGTGGGACTGCCCATCTGATCCTGCCCACTCTGGGCACCTGAGTCTTGACCTTATTAGGTAGATGAGGTCTGTGACTGTGTCCATATTCCACAGTGCTCTAGGGGGAGGGGGTGAGGAGGGGAAGAAGGTTCTTTAACTCTAGATTTCATTAAAATGCCAATGGGATTTGTGAGAAATGACTGAATCCACAGTATGGAATAAGAACTAATTTAACCTCAATTACGTATAATAAACAAATGCTATACAATATTCTTGATACTAATTTCCAATTCCTTTATTAATAAAGAATTGCTATAAATATGCCCATGGCTAAGAATGGCTAACAGAATAGTCTATCTCTTCTCTAATACATTATCCAAATTCTGCTTGTCTTTTTTTTTTTTTTAAAGATTTTATTTTTTTATTTTTTCTCCCCAAAGCCCCCCGGTACATAGTTGTATATTGTTCATTGTGGATCCTTCTAGTTGTGGCATGTGGGATGCTGCCTCAGCGTGGTTTGACGAGCAGTGCCATGTCTGCGCCCAGGATTCGAACCAACGAAACACTGGGCCGCCTGCAGCGGAGCGCACAAACTTAACCACTCGGCCACGGGGCCAGCCCCCTTGTCTTTTTATTATTATTATTTTTTTATGATACTCAGCTGTTCCTCTTACATACTGGGGTGTCATGTCTCTCTGTGTCAGGGCTGTTGTTACTAATCAGTAAACTATCTCTATCTGCAATTGCTTAAAGTTCAGATTTTAAACAGTCATTATCATAGAACTACCAATGTTTGTTTTCAATAAGCTCATGAAGATGCCTGGCACTAAGTACTTTTTGCTCCAGAAATAGTGTCAGGCCACTAACTGAAGCCTACTGAAATGAGCTTAGGGGAGAAAGGCAATTTAATAGAAGGATACAGGGGTAGCTTATGTTCCCTAAAGGCAGGAAATACAATCAGGCTTCTTCAGTAGGGATTGGAACTGGAAACTGAAGAAAGTTATTCTGTCCAAATTCACAAGATCTCTTGTTTCTGCACAAATGTTTCATTCTCTCTGTTCCAGGCTGGCTCTTTCTGCTTCTTCCAGTACATGGGAGAATATGGCTACCCCACCAGCCCAAGCTGTACATGCCTTTAATTCATGCGTTCAGTGGAGATTTAGAGTCTCTATGTCCCAAATCCAGGTTTGCAGGAAAGCAACCAGATTGATCTGTGGGAATCAGGTTTCCAACCTGGGTCCAGTGAACCCAGGGAGTGGGCCAACGTGGGAGCTAGATTTCTGAGAAGGAGTTGAGGGAGAGTTCTTTAAGGAGGGTCCTTGGGATGGGGAGAAGAATGGCTTCTCTCTGGGACAAATGGCTTCTCTCCTGATGGTTGTTGGTGATAGGGTTTCTGCTTCCACTTCTTTCTGACTGCTCTCTCTGTCCTTTTTGCTTCTGTACCCTTTGGCAGGACAAACAATTTTCTGACCAAAGTCCAAGTTACAAGTTGATCAGCCACTGGGCTGACATGTCCCAGGTATTACCATTAAACACGCCCCTGACAACAGCTGCTCAGAGGTTTGTCTGTTTAACCATGGTCTCCTCTTGCTTCAGAGACAGAAGAGTAGAAGTAAACAAAGGAGACCCAAACCTCTTTCTTCGCGAGCCAAGGGTGAAAGAAACAGTACTTAGAAGATAGTTGTGCCTCATCCTCCATTCCAGGTTGTAATCCCCTACCAGGATTTACATCATATCCAAGGGAAGCTCTCTCCCCAGGAGTGGAGGCCAGAAATTGGTCAATCAATAAAGGAAAAAAAATCAGTTAAGTGGAAAATTATAAAAAACATTACACACATATGTTAAACATATTTTAACTTAAAACTTGTAATTACGTGTTCATTTGCAAATCTTTTGATGTAGACCCAAGGCCTTTTCTTTGAATATAGAATCATTGCTTGGTGTTCTGTTTCATATTTCTTGCCCAAACCATGTCCATTTTCTATGATCTCCAGATTTGGTTTATTTAAAGTGAAATGAACATTTAAAGACTTTTGTGACACAGACTGAGTGCAAAACACTAGATGTTTACTACTTTTTCTCCTTATTTCAGGAACATTTTTTAGTGACTTGTCCTCATTGAGTATTTCTAAAAGATTCAGTTTAGTTTTCACAGAAATAAAAATCCTCTAGGGGCCGGCCCTGTGGCCAAGTGGTTAAGTTCTTGCGCTCCACTGCAGGTGGCCCAGTGTTTCATCGGTTCGAATCCTGGGCATGGATGTGGTACCGCTCATCAAGCCACACTGAGGTGGCATCCCACATGCCACAACTAGAAGGACCCACAACTAAGAATATACAACTATGTACTGGGGGGCTTTGGGGAGAAAAAGAAAAAAAAACAAAAAAAAAGAAATAACAATTCTCTTCCTTTGTGCCCTCATATTTCGTGGTAAATGTAATAATTAATTAAAATATTTAAATAGAATGACAAGTACAACTGGCATGAACAGGTGTGGGAACAAACCCAGCAGTCTTTTGGTAAGGCTACAACTCAGCTGGTGAGAGCGAAGTTGCCCTGTGCACGGGTGCAGTGCTTTGCAAACTTTAGTGGGCGCCACAATCACCCAGAGGGCTTCTCAAGACACAGATTGCAGAACTTTAGCTGGTCTGGCCTTGCATTTCTAAGAAGTCATCAGAGGATGCTGATGCTTCTTGTCCGGGGGGCCAGACTTTGAGAACCACTGTTCTAGAGAATGACCTTGTAGCTGGGGTGGGCAACAGTGTGGATGTTTTCAGAGTGATTGTAGAGGGCCAGATAATCCAGTAGGTTAGTTTAATGAAGTTTGACTATGAGAGCTGTACTCCCTATAAGTTCCTGTACTCCTCTATAAGTTGCTCAAATTGTTTATCCAGGTGTTCCGTGTTTAGCTGTAGAGGCTCAGTCACCCTGGGTTCTGGTCCTGTCTCTGCCAGTAGATGACCATGTGATCTGGGATGGTCACTTAACTTCAGCAATCTCCAGTTTATTTATCTGTAGAAAATTGGTATGATAATTTTTTTCCAGAGACAAAGGACTTTATTACTCATGCCAGAGCACACAGCACGAGCATCTACATGTTTGTGTTGGTCTCCTTTGCCACCCAATCCCACAGGGGTGACACAATATGGGCCAGATGGATGCTATGCACACAGTGGGTTTGGTTGCAGCTGAGGAACACTGAGTTTGGAGAATCCACTGCTTTTATAGCAAGCACTAAACAAGCCTGCTCTTGAGCTAGAGGAAGACATTATTTCTCAAGTTTACCAGCTGTATAAAATTTTCCTGAGACATAGTTCCATTAAAAGAGTGGGCAGGATTTGCAGTCCTGGCACACCCATCAAGAGGAGGACAAGATGCCCAGGAAGGACTGTCTCTCCCAATGCTGTGCGCTTGTACAAAGTGAGGAATTGCTGTATCCAAGCATAATCACATTTTACAACTTGATACTCATCATCAGAAAACTTGTACCAAGTTGTAGTCTCACCAAGACTGCACAAGAGGTCCCATGTCTCTACATTCTTACTAACACTGGATATTACCAACTTTTTACTCTCTGCTAGTTTTATAGGCAAGAGGCAAATTCTTATTTTATTTGTGTCTCTTTGATCAATAGTAAGGCTAAGCATTTTCATACTTATTGGCCATTTGTTTCTCTTCTGCTGTGAACCACATGTGCTTGTTTTCTCAAGACAAGTGGGCTTGGTTCTTCTTCTCGGACCCAGGAAAAATGCATCCTGGACGACAGTTTTAAGCATCAGCATCCACTATGAGCAAGATTATGGATCTGCCTTTGAGGTTCCCCAGAGTAGTTGGGGAAATGGGCCGCACTCCAACAAGAAGCGAATTACAAAAACATTTCCAACCTCGAAATGCTAAGAATCAAATGTATGACACAATCATTTAGTCACTCAGCCATCACAGACCCCCTTCCAGTGCCAGGTGTTTTTCCAGGCTCTGGAAATTTAAGAATCAAACAGACATAGCCACTATCCTCAAGGCACTCACAGTCTAGTGGAGAACAAGCAAGTAGAATAGTGTGAGGAGAGCTATGATAATAAAGTCATACGTAGGGTGCTGTGACAGCAAATTAGGAGATGACAATTTTTATCTTTTCTAACTTATGTAGCTTTTGTGCATAATAATACGTAAGAAAATATTATGCAAATGTACAGCTCTAAAAAAATATATCCTATGTATTCTTGCTCTGTAATTTGTGTTTGTGTTTGGGCTAGGGTTTGAAGATCCTTGGTAGGAGATTAGAGGGAGGGGGGAAAGTAGACTTGAGGTATTTACTCCTTTAGCTACCTCTCTTCAGGGTTGCCATGGGCAGGGGACAACAATCTCTTGCTCAAAGGTCTTATTCCCTATCAGGTAACTCTATAAACTAGGTTCTTCTGACTGCTCCCTTTCCTTGCCTCTTCAAGTATGAAACTACACTGTTTCTTGTGGTTTACCTTACCCTGCCTGCACTTTTATAAATAGTCCTTTTGTAAACTCTTTTCAAATTACGCAATTTGAACGCGCCATCATTTTCCTGCTGGGTCTCTGATTGGCACAGTAATTGGTGCTCTAACTGGCCCCAGGAAACAAACCAGAACTTTAAAATGATATCAGATCAGAACTGGGTTGTGCAATATTTGAAGAGCATGAAGGAAATGGAGCTATGCGTAATCCTTGACATGTAGTACTATCACGATTACTCAAACTGTCACAGGTGATGACGTGGAAGGGCAAGGTATTGGGAAATGAAGTAGCTGTGGAACTTGATTGCTACGACAACAACAATGATTTTAGGGACTATGGTGTCCTTTGGGTTACTCTGATGTCCCTAGAGGGCAGAAGTAAGAAAAAGGAGAAATGAAATAACCACATAAGGACTCATGTGGACAATCAGAAAACCTTGCTAGCGGGTTTAAAAGAGTATCTTGTTTCCTATAGTTGCAGGAAGATGTGGCTGAGGACCAATCCTAGGGTCTGTCTATAAGGACTGAAGCACCAATTAAATGCTCAAATGTGTGAAATCTGTTACATTAAAATAGGGGCACTTCTGAGGAAATGAGTGAGACCCTGACCATTGAGTCATAATGTGGAGACACACTTTAAAGTAAAGAAAGTATGACAGTGAGTTCACTGCTGTACTTCAAAGGTCTTGCCATGTGCCTCATCTCCAAGAAGCACCTGGATCACTGGAAGAGTGGAATCGCCTATGGAAGACACAATTTTGGCACCAGCTCAAAGAAAGCACCCTCAAGGTGAAGGCACTAACCTACCAGACATGGCATATGCCTTAAGGAAGCAGCCAATATGTGGTGCATCTTCCTCCACAGTTAGAACGCTTGGGTCTGGGAAGAAAGCAACATGTAACACTTGCAAAAATTCATCATGTACTAGGCCACAAAGCAGAGCTTAAGAAATTCCTATGAATTGATGTCATACAACTTGTTCTCCAAAAAGAATGCAGCAAAGTTAGAAACTAACAATAAAAAGAGAGTGGAAACTCTCAGATGTTCTTGAATTTTTAAAAGCACTTTACAAAAAGTTCATGGGTGCCATAAGGCAAGAAGAAGAAATAAAAGGCAAAGAGTTTGGAAAGGAAGTAATAAAATTGTCATTATTTGCACATAACATAAATGTGTATGTAGAAAATCCAAACTATCTCCCCTCCACAAAAAAAAAAACCTATTTAAATTCATACATGAATTTGGTAAGGTCATTGGATGCAAGGTCAATATGTAAAGATCGATTGTATTTCTATATATTAGCAATGAATATCAGAATACAAAAATTTTTAAATACCATTTTGGATAGCTAAATAAATCAAATATACAGAAACAAACTTGAAAAAATAAAACATCAATGAGAAATTTAAAACAGACCTAAATAAATGGAGAGAGATATGCCACTTTCATGGATTGTAAGACTCAATATCGAGTAAATGTAAATTCTATCCAAATTGATCTATAGATCCCATGAAATTCCAATCAAAATCCCAGCAGATTTTTGCTTATGGAAATTGGCCAGCTGATTTAAAAATTCATATAGTAAGGCAAAGAATCTAGAATGATCAAAGCAATCTTGCAGAAGAAAAAATAGTTTGAGGACTTAGACTACCAGATTTTAGGACTTATCATAAAGCATGTTAATTTAAGACAATGTGATGTAGTCATGAGAATAGTCAGTTGAACCAACGGAACAAAATAGAGTCCAGAACAGGGGCTGGCCCCGTGGCCGAGTGGTTAAGTTCGTGCGCTCCGCTGCAGGCGGCCCAGTGTTTCGTTGGTTCGAATCCTGGGCGTGGACGTGGCACTGCTCACCAGGCCACGCTGAGGCAGCGTCCCACATGCCACAACTAGAAGGACCCACAACAAAGAATATACAACTATGTACCGGGGGGCTTTGGGGAGAAAAAAAAAAATCTTTAAAAAAAAAAAAAAGAGTCCAGAACAGAGTCACAGAAAAATACTACTGCAATTAATTGGGGGGGGGGGGAGGGGAAGGATTATCTTTTCAATATTTTTTACAATAAATGGTGTTCGACCAATTGAATATCCATATGGAAAAGAAAATAAACTTTGATTTCTATATAATACTATTCATAAAAATTAATATGAAGTGGATCATAAACTTAAATGTAAAAGGTAAAACAATGAAGCTGTTAGAAGAAAATATTAGAGAATATCTTCATGACTTTGGAGTGGGCAAGCATTTCTTAAATGGGACACAGTAAGCATTATTATTAAAAGAAAAAATATATATTCCATTGAGTTATAAACTTTAATTCATCGTAAGATATCATTTAGAGAGTGAAAAGACTGGGAGAAGAAATTCACAGTACGTATATCTGATAAAGGACTTACATCCAACGTGTGTGAAGAACTCTTACAACTCAATGAGAAGATGACAATCCAATTCAGAAATAGGCAGAAAGTTTGAATAAACAGTTCATAAAAGAAAATATGCAAATGGCCAAAAAGCATATGAAAAAAGTGTTCAACATTATAGTCAGCAGGGAAATGCAGACTAAAATGAAAATGACTTTATTTTTTATTTTTATTTTTGAAGATGACTTTAATGTACTATGCACACAGCCAGAATAGCTAAAATTTAAAACAAAGAAAAGAAAAACTGACAATACCAAATATTGATGGGATCTCGAATGACAAGAATTCCCACATATTGCTGGTGGGAGTGTAAGTTGGTAAAACACCCTATGGAAAACTGTTTGGAAGTATCTAATAAAGCTAAATATATGTTTACCCTATGACCCAGCAATTCTCTTGCTACCTATATATCCAAGAGAAATGAGTACATATTTCCACCAAAAGACATTTACGAGAACATTCACAGTAGTTTTATTCTTAGTAGCCCCAAACTAGAAACAATCCAAATATACATCATGAGTAGAATAGACAAATAAGTATATTCATTCCCAGTAAAGGAGAAAAAAGAAAAATCAACTGTTGCTGTAACGTGGATAAATCTCACAGTCACAAAATAGGATGCATGATTCCATTTTAGATGGTGTTTAAAAAGAGGTAAAACTAATCCATGATATTAAAGTCAATAGTGGTTAACACTATGGAGGTATTTATTGGGAAGGGGCATAAGGGAGCTGTTTGGGATGCTGGAAATGTTCTATATCTAGATCTGGGCAGTGGCTACACAGGGATATACATACATAAAATCTGTTGGGTTGCTCACTTGAGAGTTGTGCACTTTATGTATAGTGTACCTCAACAGCAATTGATTTTAGAAGTCACAAGATGAAGAGCAAATTATAATGAGATTTATAAAATATTTGGAGCTGAATGACATAGAAAGCACCACATGTCAAAATTTGTGAGATACAGCTAATGTAGAACTTAGAGGGTAATTTACACCCTTAATTGCATATATTAGAAAATCAAAAAGATGGAAAATTCATGAGCTATTCAATGAAAAGATTGCTAGAAAAAGACCCAAAGAGAAATTCTAAAGAAAATTGAAGGAAATATGCTTAAAGCAGAAATTAATGTAATAGAAAACAAAAATAGCACAGAAGGGAATTGCATAGGGAGAAAGCAATCGACAAAAGCCATTAGAGAAAGAAAAAAATGAAGAGCAGAAATGAGTTAATAGCTACAGAGCCGAAGAAACAGAAGTACCAAAATGGATGAGTCCTACAAGAGGGAGCATACCATAATCTACTCTATGACTCCGGGATGCTGCAGTTTCTAGAGTGGCTATTTTGGTCCAGAGTTGCAATCTGACTACTGAAGCGACAGCTGTATCAAGAGCTATGTTTAATTTCTCCCTAAGGACTGTAGAGACTATTTCCTGCTCTCACTTATTTCCACATGAATTCTTGCAATAAAATAGTATCATTGGAGGTAACTTGAACTTGTTTCTAATTCTTAAAACCTGTTGTGTTTACCTGACCAACATCCATTCCCTCTTCTTTTGCTAACAGCATACCATTTAGCCTTCTGGGAACCACTCCTCACACATTCTGATTCCATATGGTTTTGTTTGATGCTGACCTAATCCCCTAGTTTTGTACTGGGTCCATGATCCAGACGTAGTTAAAGAAAGTGCAACCTTACAGGCCATTAGTGCAGGGATGGGTACATGCCCAGCCAGGCCAATCAATGTCATTCCCATGACTTTTCCTGAAACCATTGGGAAGAAGGCAATCTCTTTCCATGAAGGTACTAGCCTGGTTGAATTAAGCCTGGAGTTGCTGATGACTGTCCTTCTAACACAGAGGAAAGAATGCCTTGCCTGAGAATGAAGCCAACATAGAGGAAAGCAGAGCACAGATGGAGAGTAAGAGAAGGTATAAGAGAGATTGGTAATAATATTGCTGGAGGTCTTGGATCCAGCAGTGGCTGGACCCATAATCAATTGATTCTTTGTTTAAACTACTTTGTTCTAGATTTCTGCACTTGCCATCCAATATCCTAACAGCAACAATTGACCAATACAAAAAAACCAATCTCAACTACTTTCTTTTTAATATCACTGCTCCTTCAGCATAGGATCCTTCATAGGATCTATCCTTCTTCTGCTCCTATCCTTCATAGGATCTCTATATAGGTTTTCCCTTAATGTCACACTTATTTTTTTTCCTTTCAAATTAGTGCTTATAACATGGTTTCTATATTATGCATCAACATCTATAAAATGTTTGCTGATTGCATGAGTTTTTATTGGAACTTATAAAAGATTCAGCCAGTGGTTCAAGTTTAAATTTGGGGGATGAATAAAATAATTTGGCAGAGCCCATGTACATTCAGTAGTTGTAACACAAATACAACTTCCCTGAAGAGGCATAGTCCTCTCTTCTGTGGAGCCTCCTGGGCATAGGCTGCTACGATGAGATTCACAATTACTGACACAATGAAAATGTTCAAAAAGATCAGGGCTCTTAGAAACCGTGTTGTGCTCTCGTGATTTTTCAAATACTTGGAATTCAACCCTTCTGAGTGTTATCCTCAATTTTCCCACAGAATCCGTGAGTAAAGGAAACAAAATTTCAGCAATACCAACAGAGCCAGCAGAAGAAGTGCTGAGCTCATCTCGCTTTCACCCTGGGATCTGCTCCCCGGCTGAGCCCCTGGCTGATACCCTCACTGTGTGTGCCCTCTCTCACAAATATGCTCTCTTCCAGAGAGAAGCCCGCCGTCTCGCACCATAAGCGCTGAAAGGGTTCTCTGGTGCTTTCAAAGGACACAACACGGCACTAAGAAAGCCTGCAGTTTTCATTGTTATGGTTTTCAATTCCAGTTTTAACAAAGTGAATTCTGATAGCAGATCTTTCTTCTCAGTTAATGCTAATTGGCTGTAATTGGACAGAACTTTAGAGACTGCAGATAACTGGATCATTCTTCCCTCTAAATTAGAGTCTTAACTAATGAAATGTACAGCTTCCAGAAGGAGGCTGTTCAGAAAACAGTCCTGCAGTCCCGGAGCACACAAACTCTCTCACAATGGATCTGACGGGTCTCGCAACTGGACTAAGCAAGATGCATTCCCATGTGAAGAGATGCTGGAAATGAATCACTTTTCAGCAAACAAGCAATAGAAATACTTCTTTTGGCTTGCTGCCTTGCTCATTTTATTTCTGAACACTGATAGTGTTACATCAGTGTAAGGTGATACACTGAATCAGATTTACAAATATTTCATTATTGGAATAAATTTAGATAAGACTACATCTAAAGTTCTCCAAAGGACTGAAAAGCAAAACTATCTGCCTCCTATCAGGAGTATCCAGGACTTAATAACTTGCAAGTAACTTTTGCTAAAAATACATTTTTTCTTTTTATTAATGCTCATCATTATAATCTCTGATGTCTAGCATAAATCTATCTTGAGCAAGTGAATAAATGAAGGAATGAATTCTAGTTTGTCATGGAAATTTTCTTTCTTTTTAAATCATACTCTGGCATTTAAAACAAACCTTTCGTAATTTGTACAATTTTAACAACTTTGGTGTCAAATAGTTTGTCATTAAACCTTTGCTGCTTGAGGTCATGAGTGGAAATCTTTGGCTTATCACATGTCTGGATATCTTCCTTTTAAGGAATTGTTCCTTCTTTAGATTTTGTCCTAGAAACCTAAAGAGTGGCAACTGAAAAGAAAAAGACAATATTCATCTTCTTTCTCGGGATTGGCAAGTAATTGCATAGCCTGAGAGAATTTCCATATTTTTCACTTGCTGGAACTCTTACAGATGGGTAATCAGTTGTTTGTAAGATGCTGACCTGCAAAATTAAGTCAGACACACAGTGTCAAATCAGAGGCAAAATTCTATTTCTCCAGAGGGCCAATGTATTCTGAAGAAATACTAAAAGCTTCCAGAGCTTTTACATTGCTCTAAACATGATGTCCAAGTGTGCTGTCCTCTATAATTTATCTTATTCATTCCACCGTGAATTTTTAATAAAGAAAGAAAACTTTTTTCAAGCACTTTTAAGTTATTTGTTTCGACCATCTGTCTCTTTTGTATGGTAATTGCCTTTCAGAGTGAGGATTATGCCTATGGAGTATGTGTGTGTGTGTGTGTGTGTGGTTTTCAATGAAGGCATTTGTTTATTCAGTTTAGAGCAGCATTCCTTGCTTTAACTGTTTCTGTACCATCCAACATCCATCACTACAAGGTTTTCCAAGACCTCAATTTTTGCTAGCAAACATTTGACCAACTGTCTTCTTAGCCTTTATTAAAAAAGCAAAATCTGAAAACACCATCGCCTCAGGCTTTAGAGGTACGTCTTGATCTTTTAAAGTATCAGAGTCAACTGTGCTGGTGATCAACTTTTCTCTCTGCTGCCCTTCCACAGCTCCACATTTTCTCTCACCTATCCTCAATTGAGAATCAACTCTGATTCTTATACAAAATGAGTGGTTTTTGGCATTTATTCCTTGTTAATTATGACCTCATTTTAAGAATTGAAATTACTTTCACGCAACATTGAAGCGCTTCTTATCCTCCACCACAACCGTGTTACTGCCATATTCCAGCCTCCAGGTCACTCTCTCATGAGGTTTATGCGCTTGGCTCAGTCTCCCTCTTCAACTCTGGCTGACCACATTCTGAAACATCTTACTCTCAATCGCCGATCAAATATCCTAGCTTCTGAATTCATTGACATTCTCAATGCCAGTGATTTTCATCTATAGTCCACAAAAACATTCCCCATGGGCCACATTCTGGACCATGTCATAATTTAAAGTTGATCTTCAACTGATATTTTAAACGTTAATAGTGTACACTCTGTCAGCAATCTCGTATTCTTCTATCTCACTCTTTTATTCCTAATATGTCTAATCTTGTCCATATCCTGTTCTTTGAGCCACTTAATTTTCTCCCAATTTACCACCTCCCCTTAGATGCCATTTTTGATCCATCACCGTATTTGCTGACTAGTCTTCATGTTCTTTCGTTTTACTGGACTCATAAAACCCTGACAGCCCAGCATCCATGCCATCATATTTCTCATCTGCTCCTAATACTAGATGGGTGCATATGGTGGACAAGATTGTACAACACCCTACTAACTAATGGTCTCCAATCACAATGCTGAGCCCTGTCCTACTTCCGGCCTCATTCAACAGAGGACTTTGTTCCTGCCTTCATTGAGAAAATCCAAGTCATTGTGTGAGCATGCTCTATCAAGTGACTAGCCTTGCCACCTACAAATGCATCTTACCTGCACCCTCCTTATCTCCTTTCTTGCTATCTCAGTGAAAGAGGTGTCCTTCCTCCTGAAAAAGGGAAATTTCTCCACTTTAGTTTTTGCTTCTGGCCCATCACCCCTCTCTTTCCCTTAACCTGCCTGCTCCACTAGTTCATTCTTCCTCAGCAAATGTTTACTAAACAGTTAGTTCTTGCTTTGCACCACATTCCCACCGCCTTCTTCTGGGAAAATCACTGCTTTTATTGAGAAGCTCTTCTGTCCCCTATCTAACTAGGTAAGTCAGCATCACTTGACATGTTCTCCCATAATTCCACATGCCAGTCACAGTTGATTCTCAAGGAAAAGTTCCAAGATCAGTTCTGGGAATAAAGAAGCTGAGATCCCAAGCACCCGAGTATTCATTCACAGGTACCATGTCTGCAGAGAAGTATTAAAGCTCTTCTCTCTGAGATGATGGGATGAATTGATTTGTCGTTCTAAACAGGGGAGAAAATAAAACCAAAAACAGAGAGGCTAGGAGAATCAAGAGGACAACATGGAGACTGGCTGGGACTAGGTGAGGCGTGTTGGTGAAACTCCAAAGTTTTGGGGGGAGGGCAGGCAGAAGGGGAGAGAAGAGAGTGGAGGGAAAGGGGGGTGAAGGATATTTTAAGAATGGGAAACCTATTCCTTTATTTGAAAGTGTTTCTGTTGCTGTCATTTCACTCCTCCTCCATCTTACCACACATCTTCCCAAAACATCTTTCTAAGAGGATTTTGTTATTGATGCTGGGATTTAAAGAGGGGACTGAATTTCACATCTGCATTGCTGTGACATAGCACAGAGATGTCTCATATGGAAGAGAGGATCAAAAGAAAAATCATGAGATTGTAAAATGTGCCCACCTGCACCCCACCCCTAAGACTTATAGAAATTATTAGAAGAGCTTTGGATTTCCACGTGATTGGGGTTCAATTCAACTTTACCATTTTTTCTAAAAGGACAGGAAGAAGGCCCTGCTGATACTGGGTTATATATTATATACCCAAGTAGATAAATGGAATCCACATACAGTTGCAAAGCAATAATTCTCAAAATAAGATTTGCCAAACACTAACAGGATTTGGGATTCCTCTTTGTGCAAGTCCTTTTTCATTGTTACGGGTGACTAATGCACAATTATATAGACTTATTTCACTAAGTAAATACTAAAATAAGCCACTTAGCAGCATTTACTGAAGACTCCAATACAAGACATCTGGCTGCCACTGAGTACTGTAAAATTCCCATTGAAGCTGACACACAGAAAGAACAGAATTTCCATAATTTTCAGACTGAACTCTATTATCTGTATCATCAGTGCTGGCATGAGTGGGTCACAATTTCAATTGCTACTGTTCCTGATATAATAAACATAAATTAATGATGTTTTTCTTTTGTAGATCATTTTGTTTTTATGTAATGGCAATTTTTTGTGTAATTGCTGCAATGTTACCATTTTTATTTTAATTTAGGCCCTCTCTAAGTCTTTGTTATCACCAAGTTCCTTTTTCCAGTGGGAGATGGGAACAGCTTGGTTAAGTAGGCTGCAGTGTCTTTTGTCCTGACTATGTTGGCAGACGTTCAAGCAAGTTTAAAACTACTAAGCTTAGGGGCTTCCAGTAATGCCTTTGTAAGCAGTTTTTCATTCTGAGCTTCAAAGAGACTGGTATTAGAGGATAGGAGTTGTGTTCACTTTCACTTTGAAAAGACTGGCAGCCCCATTCTGATGTATCCTTTTATTTGTGTTTCTCTAGGGTCAGTAGTGATGTCTCCTCTTTTACTTCTAATTTTAGTAATTTAAGTCTTCTCTATCCTTTTCTTGATGAGTTTAACTAAAGATTTACCAATTTTTGTTAAACTTTTGAAAGAGCCAACTTTTAGTTTTGTTGGTTTTCTATTCTCTATTTCATTAATTTCCACTCTAATCTTTTTAATTTCCTTCCTTCTGCTTTCTTTAAGTTTAGTTTGCTCTTAAGTATCTCAAAGTAGAAGGTTAGGCTATTGATGTGAGATCTTATTTATTTTTTAGTATAGGCATTTACACTGCTAGTCTTGAATACAAGAGACCCTTTGCCATTCCCACCTAATTAGTACTCTGAGCAACTTTCACACTTAGGACAAATCTCTCTTTTTTGAGACTCTTTCTTCCCCTTGATTTCTTAAAATGAAATGCTTGCACCTTTCTTTTTCCTCTCTCTCCTTATTCTTCTCTCTTGCTTTTATTGAGATATAATTCACAAAATGAAAATTCACCATTTTCAAGTGTACAATTTAGTGATTTCTAGTACATTCACTATATAATGCAATTATCAGTACTTTTTAATTCTAGGACATTTCTATTATCCCAAAAAGAAACCCCCTATCTACCAGCAGTCAGTCCCAATTCCCTCCTCCCCCTATGCCTGGAAGCCACTCATCTGCTTCCTGTCTCTATGAATTTGCCTATTCTGAATATTTCATATAAATGGAATCATGCGATATATAGATATGATCTTTTGTGACCAGCTTCTTTCAATTATCAAGATGCTTTCAAAGTTTCTTGATGTTGTAGCATGTAATGATATTCATTCTTTTTTATGGCTGAATAATATTGCATTGTATGGATATACCACATTTTGTTTCTCCACTCATAAGTTGATGAATACTTGGGTGTTTCCATTTTTGGGCTATCATGAATAATGCTGCACTGAACATTTGTGTACAATTTTTTTTTTTTTAAGGAAGATTAGCCCTGAGCTAACTGCTGCCAGTCCTCCTCTTTTTGCTGAGGAAGACTGGCCCTGAACTAACATCCGTGCCCATCTTCCTCTACTTTATACTTGAGATGCCTACCACAGCGTGGCTTTTGACAAGCGGTGCCATGTCCACATCTGGGATCCAAACAGGCGAACCCCGGGCTGCCGAGAAGCAGAACGTGCGAACTTAACCGCTGCGCCACTGGGCCAGCCCCTGTGTACAAATTTTTATGTGAACATATTTTCAATTTTCTTGGGCTGTACTTACTATTGAAAATGGAGTATTGAAGTCTCTAATTATTATTGTTGAATTGTCTATTTCTCCCTTCAATCCTTTCAGTGTTTGCTCTATATATTTTTGTCTCTGTTGTTAGGTGCATATATATTTATAATTTTTATATCTTCCTGCTGGACTGACCTGTTTATCATTATAAAATGTCCATCTTTAGCTCTAGTAACATTTTTTGTTTTACTGTCTATTTTGTCTGATATTATTATAGCCACTCCAGCATTCTTTGATTGTATTTTCATGGTACATCTTTTTCTGTCTTTTTCCTTCAACCTATTTATATCTTTGAATCTAAAGTATGTTGAATAGCAATAGCAGAAGTTGGATCTTGTTTGTTTTTCTTAATCCAGTTGGAAAATCTCTGCCTTTTGTTTGGCTTATTTAATCCATTTATATTTAATGTTATTATAGATATAGTTGGGTTTACATGTGATATTTTGCTTTTTGTTTTTTATAAGGCTCATATCTTCTTTGTTTCACCATTCCTCTTTTATTGCTTTCTTTTGCATTAAGTAGATATTTTTGGTATAATATTTTAATTCCTTTAATGATTTTTTTCACAATTTTTGGAATTCTTTTCATAATGGCAGACTTAGCATATATATTTTAACTTGTCAACATCTACTTTAGATTTATACTAACTTAATTCCACTGAGATATAGAAATGTTACTCTCTATAGTTCTTCTTCCTCCTTTTTGTGCTGTTATTGTTACATATGTTGTATCTATATGTTACAAACCCAACAATACATTGCCATATTTATTACTTTGTGTAATCTAATGTCTTTTAAAGTAGTTGAGAGAAGAAAGTAGAGAAAGGGTATATTTATAGAGTTTGTTATATTAATTTTTATTTACCACATGTAGTTCTCTTCATTTGTTCCTGTGGAGTTGTTACCATCTGGTATTATTTTCTTACTTCAACACAGCTTGACTCCCACCTGTCCTCCCACTTTGTGTTGTTTTTGTCAACTATACTGCATTTCCGTAAGTTATACTCCCAACAATGCAATTATATACATCTTGTTTTATACAAGTTCTTTTTAAAAAGAATTTTCTTTTGGAGTAGGTTCACAGAAAAATTAAGAGGAAGGTACAGAGATTTCCCATATACCCCCAACTCTCACACATGAATAACCTCTCCCATTGTCAACATTCCCCCACCAGAGTGGTACATTTGTTGCAATTGATGAACCTACATTGACACATCACTATCACCCAAAGTCCATAGTTTACATAAAACTTCACTCTTAGTGTTGTATATTTTATGAGTTTGGACAAATGTGTAATGACTTATATCCATCATTATGGTATCATACAGAATATTTTCACTACTCTAAAACTTCTCTGTGCTTCATTTATTCATCCTTTCCTGCCTCCTGCCCCCAACCCTTGGCAACCATTGATCTTTTTACTGTCTCCAAGTTTTGCCTTTTCCAAAATGTCATATAGTTGGAATGAGTATGTAGCATTTTCAGATTGGCTTCTTTCATTTAGTAATATGCATTATGGTTCTTCCATGTCTTTTCATGGCATGAGATTTTTAACCTCATTTCTTTTTAGGGCTGTACAATATTCCATTGTCTGGATGTGTCAAAGATTATTTATCCATTTACCTACTGAAGGACATCTTGGTTGCTTCTAAGTTTTGGGAATTATTGATAAAGCTGCTATAAATATCCACATGCAGGCTTCAGTGTGGACATAAGTCTTCAGTTGCTTTGGGTAAACACCAAGGAACATGATTGCAGGATCATATGGTAAGAGTATATTTAGTTTTGTAAGAAACTGTCAACTGTTTTGCAAAGTGCCTTTACCATTTTGCATTCCCATCAGCAATGAATGAGAGTTCCTGATGCTCTATATTCTCACCAATGTTTGGTGTTGTCAGTGTTCTGGATCTTGGCCATTCTAATAGGTGCGTAGTGGTATCTCACTGTTGTTTCAATTTGCATTTCCCTGCTGATATATGATGCAGAGCATCTTTTATTATGCTTATTTGCCATCTGTATATCTTCTTCGGTGAGGTGTCTCTTGATGTCTTTGGCTCATTTTTGAGTTATTTGTTTTCTTATTGTTGAGTTTTAAGAGTTCTTTGTATATTTTGAATAACAGTCCTTTATCAGATGTGACTTTTGCGAATATTTTTCCCCACTCTGTGGCTTGTCTTCTCATTCTCTTGGCATTGTCTTTCACAGAGTATAAGTTTTTAATTTTAATTAAATTCAGTTTACTAATTATTTCTTTCAAGGATTGTGCCTTTGGTGTGGTATCTAAAAAGTCATCACCATACCCAGGGTCATCTAAGTTTTCTCCTATATTTTCTAGGAGTTTTATAGGTTTGTGTTTTAACGTTTAGGTCTATGAACCATTTTGAGTTAATTTTTGTGAAGGGTCTAAGGTCTGTGTCTGGATTTATCCTTTTGAATATGGATGTCCAGTTGTTCCAGCATCATTTGTTGAAAAGATTATCTTTGCTCCATTGTGTTAACATCCCCAGAATAAGATATAGAATATAAAGTTAATTAATTCTGATTGTACACTCAGAAATCTCATAGTTTCTATTTGAAATTCACAAATAATTTAATGGAAAGTTGTTTTTGTCTTGAAGTATCCAGACTGGGTTCCTAATGGGAATATCCCTTCATAAGTAGTTAAGAGTGTACGTTTTAGAGTCAAACTTGACTCTACCATTTCCCAGATGTGTGACCTTGGACAAGTTGAGTAACTTTTTTGAATCTCAGTTTCCTCATCTTTAAGTGGGGTCAATATTTTTCTTACAGGATTGCTGTGAAGATTAAATAAGATGCTTTTTTGTAAAGTGCTTTTCACATTAGTAAATACTCAGCAAATGAAAACTATTGCTGTTACTTGTACTAGGAGAATGCTTCTTTAGCAAAGGATGTTTAAATATTGTTTTCTTCCACTAGACACTGTAATAACTAAGAATTTCAGAGTAATCTAATATTACATTTGAGCATTAATGCATGGGAATCACAAATGTTCCAGAGAACTCTGGCTGGGGAACAACATCCTTTTGGAAGACAGGAGATATTGTGTGGGAATTAAGGGTGATGGATGTGCACAAAATATTTTGATGGCACTCTCTGTACAAAATAAAGGTGGGAGATGAGTATGACAAAAAACAAGAGCCCAGTATTTCTGAAGTTTATTTCTGGTGATCATATCATTCTGTTATTTTGCCTTCAACCTCCCTGCTTCAATCCTCCCTTTTCTGACTGCTTTGCTACTCTGGCACTGCTACACTAGGGTTTCCTACAAAGGAGAGGTCATTGTAAGTGCAGTAGAAATATTCCACTTTCCACTCTCAATTAGGTTAGGAATATGGATCAACTCTGAAATTTATCCGTACACCAGGAAGTTGGAATCTATTTAAAAGAGTCTCTGTATTTAAGGAAATGAAAGTATACCAATTACTTAATTAAATGAGAACTTAATGGGGCAGGATTGTTCTAGGCATTGGAGATAAATTGATGAACAAGATGGGTGAAGAGTTCATAAAGCTTCTATGAGTTAATGTTATGAACTCATTAAAGTTGTTACAAAGTGTTTTTTTGAAAATTTTTATTATTATGGAAATTGTCAAACACACAAAAGCAGGAAGAAACTGCAATATTCCTATCATTCAGTTTAACAATTATTAGCACTCGGCCAAACTTGTTCAATCTGTAGCTCCCATACTTGAAGACTTTTTGAAAGGCACAGTAAAGATGCTTTGATTTTAGCTTATACGACCACCTTCTCTGGTTTGGGATTTAAAAACTAGGACATAGTCTTGCAGTCCACTCCACCACAGTGAGCATGACCATGGTACAGATATGAAGGATTTCACTGCCTATGGGCCTTGACTCTGCTTTCTTCTCTAGTAATTCAGCATTTTACCATTTCAGTTGCTTGCGGTCACTTCCCTGAACACAAGCCTGCCACCTCAATGGCTGCACCGCCTTAGGTCCTGACATGTCATGCTTCATACAAGACAGCCACCCTTTGACCACCATGTGTCTCTCTGCACCTCTGAGGTGGAGGTAATCCTGCCCCTATAACTCCCAGGCCCACACCTATTTCTTTTCTCTAGAGTAAGTGACACTTCTTTTAAGGGTAAAATTACCCTGTTAGATGAAATAGACTGAAGAGGAAAAATTTATTTAAAAAATAGCATACTTTGATGTCAGCTTTTTAAAGTAAAAAAAGAAGTAAGAGAAAAGTCTAATAGGAAGTGTACCAGATCACTAGCATGATTTGTCTAAGGATGTTAAGATTGGGGTTATTATTTCTAATCACTTCTTTACTAAGTTATGTAATTTTCCACCTTTTCTAAAATTAACATATATTATTTCAACAATCAGAAAAAAATAAGGCAAAACACTAAAAAGCTCTCCAAAGTCATAGGATTAAAAATTTTAAACAAGATTAAAATGGTATTAAATCATTTTGTAAGACTTATTGGCCAGAGGTTTGGCCAAAAATCTATAATAGACATCTCACTGTGAAATGGTATGGCTCTAAAAAACTAAACATAAAGCACTTTTGGAATATGATTGTGTATGTGGGGTTTTTTTGGTTGCTTTTTTCCCCGATTTTAGAGGTAATTCTATGTCCTCTTTAGAAGATTTGGAAAATACAGAAGAGCACTAGATAAGAATAAACATCACCCTTAGTAACCATACTGTCGAAATCCTGCGCCGTGCTCCCACTGGTGCAAGGAATGCAGCGAGCTGACCGCCTCAAGCGGCCACACCGTCAGGATTCTCGGCAGCTTCCCCCCGAGGCCACGTCTTCAGCCCCCTCCCAGCCAATGACTGAGCCGGGCTGGGGCGCAGGGAGGGCTACAACCAGGCTATTTCTGCCTGATGCAAGAGTCCCCTAACTGACAAGAATATTGATTTACAGTTTTGCCCCATTGCTCTGTCTGCGGTCATAATACAGTCTAAAGTGATGTGGACTTTTGTGGACAACCCAGAGAACATTACACGGATCCACCACATCGATGACATCATGCTGAATGGACAGGTTGAGCAAGGGTCGGCTAATATGCTAGAGGCTTTGGTAAGACAAATGCGCTCCATCGGGTAGGAGACAAGCCCTAGGAGATTCAGAAACCTACTAGTTGAGTAAAGTTTTTAGAGGTCCGGTAGTCAGGAGTTTGCCAAGACATTCTCCCCAAAGTACAAGACGAATTTCTGAATCTTGCGTTCTCTACTTCAAAGATGGAAGCATAATGTTTAGTGAGCCATTTTGGGTTCTGAGGGCAACACATTACACGTCTAGGAATACTTCTCTAGCACATATACTGAGTAATGAGGAAGGCTGCCAACTTTGAGTGGTGCCCAGAGCAGGAGTGAGCTCTGCAGCAAATCTAGGGTTCAGTGCAAGCAGCTATCTTGCTTGGGCCATATGATTCAGGAGACCCTATGGGGTTGATGATGTCAGGGATGGAAGAAGTTGCAGCATGGCAAGCCGCAGTGAGAGAATCACAATGCAAGCCCTTGGGGTTCTGGAGCAAGGCCCTGCCACTTGCAGTGGAGAATTATAACGCCTTTTGAGAAATAGCTCCTGACATGTTAACTTGGCCTGTTAGAGCTGGAATGCTTGACCATAGGGCACCAAGCAACTGTGCATCCAGAATTGCCCATCATGAGGTGGGTTTTGTTAGACCCACCAAGGCATAAAGTAGAATAGGCCCAACAGCAGTCCACAGTAAATGGAAATACAATGTCTGGGATTGAGGCCAAGTAGGAGCAGAGGACATGAGTAAACTGCATGAGCAGGTAGCCCAGAAACCCATGTCACCCACCATGGTTACACCAGTGCCCCTCCATTCAGCTTGCACATATGGCCACCTTTGTGGGAATCTCGTACAGCCAGATGAAGAAGGAGGAAAAAGCTATGTTATGGGATGAATTGCCTTGGTATGTGAGTATAAGCTGAAAGTGGACAGCAGCTGCATTACAGCCACATTCAGGGTTGGCCTTGAAAGACAGTGGAGACAAAAATCTTCCCAATGGGCAGGGCTGGAGCTCTGGAGTGTATCTGGTCATTGACTTTGTGTGGAAGAAAAGGTAGCCTATGGTGAGATTCCTAGGCAGATGCTAATGTCCCAGTCAATTGGATAGGGACCTGGAAGAAAAAAAATGGAGGCATAATGGCGAGGAGGTCTGGGGAAACAACATTTGGATGGAGTAAGCATGAAGTGTGAAGATTTTTGGATCACATATTAATGTCCATCAGAAACCACCCATGGAAGAGATACTCAACAACCAACTAGACACAAGGCCTTAGCCAGTTGACATTAGCCCAGTCTTCCTCATTGACCATCCCAGAACTGGTGCACATGAATGGAGTGCCCACAGTGGCACAGACGGAGGCTATGTATGAACTCAACAGTATATGTGCCCATCACCAAGGCTGATTCAGCTACTGCCACCTCTGAAGTTCCAACCTACCAGTAACAGAGAGCAAGCTGAGTCCCCTAAATGTTACCATTCTTTGAGGAGACCAACTCATCATTTTTTCACAAACAAACTGTGCCGAGCCCCTTCAGTGCTGGAAGAGCCAGTGGTTCATCTTCACATGGAAAGATAACTATTTGAGGTGTGGGTTTGTTCTTTTTGCCCACAGATCCTCAGTCAACACCACTATCTAGGGACTTACAGAATGACTGATCCACAGGCATAAAATCTCATACAACCCAGCATCCAACCAGGGACCTGTTTCACAGCAAATGAGGTGTGAGAATGGCCCATGTGATCCATTCATTATATCTTATATAGCACCATCCAAAAGCAGTGGCCTTCCATTGGTGGTCTTCCAAAGGTGCAAGTGAGGTGCCATCTTGAAGACAATACTCTACAAAAATGCGGTGCCTTGCTTTGGGATGCAGTATAGACATGAAATCAGAGAATCTTATAATGTGATGTGTCCCCATGTAGGAAACATCCAAGCATCTGTGACCCAAGGGGTGGAAGCAGGAGAGGCGTCACTTACCAATACTCCCAGTGACCCACTGAAGGACTTTGTGCTTCCTGGGCAACTCTGGGCTCACAGGGGTTAGAGGTCCTTGTACCCAGAAGGGCATGCTCTTGCCAGGGGACAGAGCAAGGGTTCCATTGAACTACATGCTATGGCTACTTCTAGGGCCCTTTGAACTCGTTGCACCCATGGACCAGCAGGTGAGAAGAAGAGCCACCATTGCAGGGATAATTGACCCTGACCAGCAGGAGCGTGAGGTAGGACTGCTCATCTCATGCTCATACATGAGAGTAGGGCAGAACTAATGTGCAACCCAGGTAATCCACTTAGGTTCTTCTTGGTATCCCTTGCCAAGTTGTATCAGTGAGTGAACATGTGCAGCAACCCCAGCCTGAAAAGGGTGCAATTTCCAAGGGCTCAGACTCTGCAGGAATGAGGGTTTGGGTCACGGCAACAGGAAAGTCATCAAGACTTTCCCTCAGGAAGAGAGGTCCTTAATCCCTTGAATATATGTAGCAAAGGATCTGTGTATAAAATGCTAGGGAACGACACAAAATGTAGTGTTACAAATCCTTGTCAACCAGGTAAAGTTGTAGTGGCAGAAAATGTGCACAGTTCCTGGCATAAAGGCCGTTGCAGCCAGGTGTGGTCATGTAACTACAATGTGGCCAATGGAATGTAAAGAGGGTTGTGCATTTTCCAGTGGTCGTCTTTAAATGATTTCCCTCCCTTTCTCCTGATGGCTGTAAGGTGAGAGTCAGGTAGTGAGGCTCACAGATGGAAGTGGGAGTCAAGAGGGAGTGAATCTCAGAGAAGAGGGTGGAGCTCAGGGATGGGAGGAAGAATAGGTACAACTCATGAATGATGTGAGCCCCAGAGATGGGGGGACGGGGGCTCAGACAGAGAGAGAGGCTGAGATATGGGCTGGAAGTAGTGGAGAGTTGTATGGAAACAGATCTCTGTACACACAGTTTCATACATGGAGATCTGTTTTATACACTACCTAGTGATGAGAAAAACAAAAACAAAGTAGAAAGTCTATGTTTAAGGCCCGCATTTTGACAAGGCTGTTCTGGCAGTGATATCAAAATGTCATGCGCCATTCCAACTACAACTCATTAAAACAAAAGTCTTGGCAGTGGACTGTTCGTTGTCTAAAAGAGTATCTGAGGTGTCCTTCAGAGGAGGATGAGAACGCTGCTTGGCCCGGCGTAATGCCAACTTCTCAGCCAGCAGGCAAGAGTGGAGAAAAGGGGAAGAGTGCAGGGAAGGGCTGGCAGAAATTATTCCAGAGAAGAAGGAAACACTGTTTTCTTCTTTAAAAAACAACAGGAGTAGGGAAAGGAAACCATGTTTTCAAGAGAAGAAAAATTGGTAAAGTCCTCTAACAGTTTTAGAGCTATTCTTAAACATACTGGCTTTGCACGACAGTCATGTGTTGATTAATGATGGGGATATGTTCTGAGAAATGCGTTATTAGGCAATTTCATCGTTGTGTGAACATCATAGTTACACAAACCTAGATGGTACAGCCTGCTGCACACCTAGGCTACATGGTACTAACCTTACAGGACCACCGTCGTATATGCAGTCTGTCATTGACTGAAACGTCCTTATGTGGCACATGACTGCTTTTCCCCCAACCCTGTCCTAATTTCTATGTCTGTTTTGATTAAATGATCTTACAAGTTCTTGTTAGTATCCCCTTTCATCATTAGTAGCAGGAAAAGGAATATTAGTATCTTAATGAAGCAACCTATTAATATACATGCTTAAATAAAACCAAAGTGACATATAAAATGCAATCCTGATGATACTTTAATTCAAAATTAGGATTTTGAATGTATATTAACTTTGTTAACAGAGGCAGCTACTTAATATTCTCAAACAATAACTTAGTAATACCAGAGTAGTATTGTAAAGCAAAGAGAAATGCCACATTGAGTTTTATGCAAAAATATGTGACTGTATCCCCATCCTCCCACCTCCACGTCCACAGCGGGTTAGTTGATGGATTAGTGGTAATCAAAAACAGTACTGGTAACAATAACTATATGTGCTGAGTTCTTAGAGCATTAGTTAATTCCTAAAACAGCTGTATGAACTAAATATTCATTACCTGTATTTTGTAGATAAGGAAGGTGAAACAGAGAAATTAAGTAGCCTGCCCAAAGCCTCAGTAATTAGTAATTAGTAGATGGAAATCAAAGGCAGCTCTGGCTGACTCTAAAGCCCGGACCATTACTTTCTGCAGCTGTGGTATCTGAAACTTACTCTTTCATCTGGAACTCCTGAAAACAGCACGCAATAAAGATAATAATCTTTTATATTTCCAAAGTGTTTTGTGGTTCACAAAGTGCTTTCAAATACATTGTTTCAGTTGTTTCATCCTTTGTATTATTCTTCATATGAGGGCCAGCAGGTCAGATAGGATCATCTCCCCATTTTCCAGATGAGTTAACTGAAGACCGGAAAGGTCATCTGACTTTTCCAGGGTTAATAATGAGAACTGCATAGTTAGGGAAGTCCACAAGACTGCTTCTGACAACAATTGCAAGTTCAGGGGTCTGAAAGACCACTCTCAGGTTTGATAATTCCCCAGATGGACTCATAGAATTCACTGAAAGCTGTTATACTCGTGGTTATGGTTTATTACAGTGAAAGGAAACAGACTAGAATCAGCTAAGAGAAGAGATGAATGGGAGAGTTCTGGGAGAGTCTACACACGGAGCTTCTGGTTGTCCTCTCCCAGCAAAACCGTGAATAGTGCTAATTCGTTCTGGCAATGATGTGTGACAATACACACAGTACTGCCAACAAAGACAGAGCCTCTATGTTCAGAGTTTTTATTGGGACTTGGTCATATAGATATAGTTGACTTACTCTCCAGTTCCTCTGGAGGTCGAGCTAATACTGTGTGGTCCCAAATCCCCACCATAAATCACCTTGTTAGACCACCCAGTGTGGCCCATGGCCCTCAGGTAAACAAATACCCTCTTCTCATACAGGACATTCCAAGGGCTGAGAGACCACCTTCTAGAAGCTGAGGGAAAAGATCAGACCCCTCTTTGAGTAAGATTAATTCTTTACTACACAGAACACTGATGCTAATTCTGTGGTTTCCAGTCCAGGTTCTTCCTGTTGCAATTCACTGGGCTGTAGACTTACTGCTATTAGCTCCTTCTCTAACCTACTGAGCTACAGTGCCTAATTGACAGTGATACCTGGGTTCAGGGCCCCTTCTATGTAGTTCAAAATCATCCTTTGCTTTCCCTGTCATAGGGTTTATCACTCTGTATTGCAGTTGTGTGTTTAGTTGTCATAGTTATCTGCTCAACTATAAACTTCGGGAAGGCAGAGACCATGTCTGTAGTGTTTACTACAGCCACAGAGCTCCCACCCTCAATGAACCTGAGGCAGGAATGCAGAGTGCTTGAAAGTGCCACCTGGAGTCTGGCAGACCTGGATTTTCAGAATGTCTCTGCTACCTATTAGCATTGTAACATTGGGCATTTTACTTAACTTTTCTATGCCTCCTTTTCCTAGTCCATCTGTGATGTTGTAATGTTGTAGTTCTCACGCTTGCCTGGCACACGGCTAGTATTCGAAACGGCGCGCTTTTCTCCTTATCAGTTGGGGACGTAACTGAAGGTTATGGTCAATCTGGTCTATTATTTTAGTTTTATGCAATGAACTCTTGGGATCTTTATCAGTTTTTTTTTTAATTTAGTACTCCTTTTATATTAAAAACAAAAACAGAATTAAAGTTTCAGAGAGCAAGAGAATTCAAGATGAGATCAGTTTTCAGCTCTTTAGTGGCCTTTTGGTCACAATCAGAAAAGCTCATGCTCACAGCTCATCTGTGGATCACTGACAGAACCCATCTCCCGCAGCTTGGCCTTCCTGAGGCCTGAATCTGGCCCAAGGAGGGTTTGCCTCCTTCGTTCCAACTGCCTAATGATTTGTTCTTTTGCGTGGGGGGTGGGAAGGGGATGTATCCAGAACTGATTGAAACTTTTTTTTTTTGCTGAGGAAGTTTCACCCTGAGCTAACATCTGTGCCAAGCTTCCCTTTCTTTTGCTTGAAGAAGATTAGCCCTGAGCTAACATCTGTGCCAATCTTCCTCTATTTTGTATGTGGGTTGCCACCACAGCATGGCTGATGAATGGTGTAGGTCAATGCCTGGGATCCGAACCTGCAAGCCTGAGCTGTTGAACAGAGCATGCCAAACTTCACCACCAGGCCTCAGGACCAGCCCCTCAAACTATTTTTGAGAGCATTTCTCTGTGTCTTTTGTGCAAAATATTGAGATGGAGAGAATGCTGAGATGGAGAGAATGTTGAGTTGAAGAAATTGCCAAATGTGATGTATTATGCTGGGAGTATCTCAGAAAACACCATAGAAATGTTCCAAAAATGATGTCCAGTGTTCTGGTACCATAACCACACCCAGCCTGATTTGGTGAGTAAAAATTAGAATCTTGTCACGTTTATTCACATCTTCTAGCTACTAATGAGATTGAGCATATTTTCATACATTTATTGGCTCTATTTTCTCTCCTGTGAATGATCTGTTTATATTCTTTTATTCTTGCTCATTTTTTCTGTTGTTTTATTACTTATCATGAGTATTTTCATAATATTCCTTTTTCTGATCTATAAAATATAAATATTTTCTTTGTCACCTAGCCTTTAACTTTTTTTGACAAGCATACCTTTACATTTTAATCTGGTCAAAGTTATCAATCATTTACTTTAGGTTTTTTGTTGTTTTGGGCTTACTAGGATTTTCTTATCAAAAGGTCTTTGTCAAAAGAATATTTTCTTCCAATTTATAAAATAGTTTTGTTTTTTATGTTTGAGTCTTTAGTTCATCTAGAATTTATTTGTATTTGTGGTGAGGGAGAAAGTGAATGCTTTTTTTTTTTTTTTCAAAAATGGACACCAAATTGCCCTAACTATTTTATCGAATAGTCTCTCACGTGGGGCCAGCCTGGTGGTGCAGTGGTTAAATTTGCACGTTCCACTTCGGCAATCCTGGGTTCACTGGTCTGAATCCTGGGTGCAGACATGGCACCACTTGGCAAAAGCCATGCTGTGGTAGGCATCCCACATATAAAGTAGAGGAAGATGGGCACGGATGTTAGCTCAGGGCCAGTCTTCCTCAGCAAAAAAAAAAAAAAAAGAGGAGGATTGGCAGCAGGTGTTAGCTCAGGGCTAATCTTCTTCGAAGAAAAAAAATAGTCTCATGATTGGAGATGGAAATTTATATTAAACTCTCACGGGTCTGCTTTTTAATCCCACTTGGTTTCACTGTTTTATATGTTTATTTTGTGCCAACAATGCCCTGTTTGATTAGTATAGAATTACGGTATATCTTAATATCTGGCGGGACAATTGAAACTTCTTAGCTCTTTTTTCAAAATTGACTTGGCTATACTTGCAGACATTTTTCCATGTCAGTTTTAGAAGAGCATGTCAAGTTCCCAGAAAGAAAAAATTGTTGAGGTTTTGGCTGATATCACACTAAATTTATTGAGTAGTGTAGGGAGAAGTTGATACTTTTACAATACTGACTGTTTCCATTTGTATTATGAAATGGTTTATCGGTCTATTTTTTCCTCAATAGTTCTGCAGTCTTCGCCATTTAGGCCTTCCACAGTTCTTGTCAGGTGGCAGACGGTGGAGCAGGAGCTTGGAGCATCTCAGGAGCCCCTGCATCTTTTGCATCAGTCCTCTTCCGCATAGATTTTGAGGTGTGCCTCCTTCTGCCTTTCATATTTCAGGAATTTTTTAGTCTCCGGTCTACTAAGAACCCTTTCTTTTGTTCCAGCAAAAAATATTTCTTGTCATGTCTAGGAATTTAGGGCACAAGACAGACTTCTTTGCTTTTTGTATTTACTTGAATAGTTCCTTCTCTTGGTCACCTAATATTTTTGTTCGAATCCACCAGTGCTGTCCTTGGGTTGGCCTAGGTGGCTTAGGTGATCTATGGGCTCTCTGAAATTAGAAAGCAAAATATCATACATTTGGAAACGTGCATTCTCCTAGAGCATAGGCCAATAATTCTTACCTTCAGAGAAAGCCGTGAACCCAAAACACAAAAGGTAGTAAGATAATAATTTCAGAATTTTAGGTCTGGTCTGGAATTTTAGATTTTCTTTTAAGTTGTGTTTTAAGATCTGAGCACCTTTGATCTAAAGAGGAAAAAAAAGCAGGAATCTGCCACAGTCTCAACTAGTTTTCACATAGATTTGGAGCTGCTTTATGGGAAAAACAATCTGTGTTATCATGTTTAGTCAAAACAAGAGGAGAGAGGAAAGATAAAGAAGTTAAGAACTGAGTCAGTGAAGGCCGAGCCAGGCGCAGCTCTCCTGGGATCCCACTGTTTGCACTCAGCTGAGACAATAGCCGAAGACTGCGAGCTGCTTGGCCTTTTCGATCGTTTGTTTCCTTTAACAATGATTTCTTAGAGAGGTCACTCTGCAGGAGTGATCAAAATTGTAAATAAAGAAAATGGATGTGAGAAAATAATTTATTTTCTTCCTTCCTCCAAGTAAGGCACAGAGTTTAAATTTATGAGAAGACGAAACGATCTCAGCAGGTCGACGAACAGCATCTGTTGTAATAATTGCGCTCAGGATGCTGTAAACACAATGAATATGGGCTCAAGTAGCGTGTAGCTTTCTGGAAACTGTTTAATGGATCCTTAGCAGCTGCCTACAGATAGAATCTGAATGGCGACAACGGTGCTTAATGGGATACACTTGGATTGAGGGAGAAACTAACTTTGCTAATCTCTACAACAATCAAGAAAATGTCTGGACTTCATATGTAACAGTGGAGGGAAAGCATGAATGGTCAGAAAGCTGTTATTCCTCTGCTTGGCTTTAGCAGAGTGTGAGGAATTTGCCTGCATTATTTGAGAAATTCTCATGGTGCTTGTGATATCATCAGGCCGTTTCTCACAGCTCTGCTTGCCTTCCAGATGCTCATGCCTGCTGGATGCACGTGGTGGCCAGGAGCTGTTGAATGGATTTTCCTCGCGGCGTCTCCGGGGCTGATTGGCAGTGTGCTACAGGGGGCATTGAACCCCCAACCTCTTTTCTACTCTGGAGGCAATGAGATTAACCCCCAGACCCCATTTACCTCCTTCACGCTGCCCAGAGGCTTAGAGAAGTTCCAGCATCTTCAGTGCCACGACAACAGGCTCTGGTTTGAAGGCTGAACCAGGCCCGAGAAGGCTTTGTAAACCCGAGAGCTTTTGCCTCTCCCACCCTTCCCATTTTTCAAGGTCTTTGCCCACAATTTGCTCAGCCTCTTGGCTGCCTCAGAAGCAGCCCAGAAAAGCTCAGCTCGGCAGAGCTTCAGCCGTATGTGGAGAAACTCAGCCAATGACACAGCCTGGAGAATACTAAGCATGCCTGTGTGTATCCTAGAACTCACCCACCTGGCCTGCCCCTGAGTACCCCCTCTTCTCAAGGTTCTATACTTGGGGTCAACTTTGACTATGGAGAGGAAGTGAGTCCCTGAAAACACATCCTTCTGAGGCCAGGAATGTAGGCTGGGATAGTGAGAAAAGACCAGGGATGGTGTTTTTTTAAAAGCCATCATTGTGATAAGCACTGTGCCCAGTGGTTCTCAATCCTGACTGCGTGTTACAAGGCCCTGGAGAGCCTAAACACCAAACAAAAAAAAACTATGCCTGGGGATCAGCACAGTGGCCTAGTGGTTAAGCTCACGCTCTCTGTTTCAGCTGTCCAGACCAGGATTCGCCAGTTGGGCTCCCAGATACACACTGCTCATCAAGCCATGCTTTGGCAGCATCTCACATACAAACTAGAGGAAGACGTAGTATTCCATGGACCGGATGCAGCACAGTCTACCTATTTGCCCACTGAAGGATCTCTGGGCTGTTTCCAATTTTTAGCTATCATAAATAAAGCTGCTAGGAATATTCATTTTTGTGTGAAAGTAAGTTTTCACTTGTTTGGAATAAATACTCAAGAGTACAAATGGTGAATCATAAGGTTTAGTTTTATAAGAAATTGCCAAACTATTTTCCAGTGCTGCTGTACCATTTTATATTCCCACCAGCAGTGGGATCCAGTTTTTCACCATCCTTATCAGAATTTGGTGTTTTCTTTTTTCCTTATTTTTGCTATTCTGGATTGGTGCATAATGACATTTAATTGTGGCTTTAATTTTTACTTTTCTTATGTTTAATGACATCAAACACCTTTTCATGTGCTTTCTGTCATCTGGATATCCTCCCTAGTGAAATGTCTGTCATGTCTTTTGCCCATTTTCTAATTGGGTTGGTTGTTTTTACTGTTGAGTTTTGAGAGTTCTTTATGTATTCTAGCTACTAGTTCTTTGCTGAATGACATAATTTTAACATGTTACTCATGAAATACACGATTACATTTTGCTGTAAAAATAATACAACAGAATAGTATTTAGCATAAAAAATGAAAGTCTCCCTCACACCCCACTGTCTAATCTCACTATACCCCTGAGGGTAACCTTTTTTTTTTTTTTAAAGGTTTAATTTTTTTCCTTTTACTCCCCAAAGCCCCCTGGTACATAGTTGTGTATTCTTTGTTGTGGGTCCTTCTGGTTGTGGCATGTGGGATGCTGCCACAACGTGGTTTGATGAGCAGTGCCATGTCCACACCCAGGATTTGAACGAACGAAACACTGGGCCGCCTGCAGCAGAACGCGCGAACTTCACCACTCGGCCACGGGGCCAGCCCCTAACCTTTTTTTTTTTAAAGGAGGATTTTTTTAATGCTTTTTGGTGAGGAAGATTGGCCTTGAGCTAACATCTGTTGCCAAACTTCCTCTTTTGTTTTCCTCTCCCCAAAGCCCCAGTACATAGTTGTATATCCTAATTGTAGGTCCTTCTGTTTCTTCTATGTGGGTCACTGCCTCAGCATAGCTTGATGAGCTGTGCTAGGTCCATTCCATGCCCAGGATCCAAATTGGTGGACCCCAGGCTGCTGAAGCGGAAGGTGCAAACTTAACCACTCAGCCATGGGGCCAGCCCCTGAGGGGAACCATTTTTAACAGTTTGGTTCAGACCTTTTTTTTCTTTTTCTTTTTCTTTTTTGCTAAGGAAGATTCACCTTAAGCTAACGTCTGTGCCAGTCCTCCTCTATTTTGTATGCGGGTTACCACCACAGTGTGGCTGCCACCAAGTGGCATAAGTCCATGCCTGGGAACCAAACCTAGGCTGCTGACGCAGAGTGCACCAAACTTAACCAGGTCATAAAGCTGGCCTCTAGTTCAGACCTTTTTTTAAAGCTGCACATACACAAAATGGACTTGATTTCTATCCATTTTTGTGCAACTTGCTTTTATTTTTACTTAATATCTTGATATGATAGAAAATACATAATTGTGTTACTTTCTTTTCAATTATTCAGCTTTTTAACTTTTCCGTAATCCAGAAGTAACAACAACAACACCTTGCATGTCAAGGAATCTGAAAGTTTAGAACATTGCTTCCACGAGCATCGGAAATCTTAAGTTGGAACAGAAAGTGGAGAACATGCCGATGAGGACTTCTGTGCCAGGTAATGGAAAGAAAGCACCTTGAACCACTGTGTAGGGCCGAGACTCAGTTTCCTTTCCTGGTGATGCCATGGCCAACTGGGGAATTCCTTGCCCACCAGAACTCCTGTTTCATCCTCAGTAAAACCCACAAAATTGGACACAAAGCTTTCTCAGTGTCCTACCAGCTTTAACAGACAGTCACTCAATTCTCCATAGGGGTGGGGAGCAGGTCTAGGGTCTAGCACAGAATATCGATGGCGTGCAGATAAGGGTGGAATTCTTCAGCTCCTTCTCTTCTTTCACCCACCCACAATAGGAGCCAACTCCAGAATAGGCAAAAAATCAACCCTTTCCTCTCACTGCCTGGCAAACACACATTTCCCAGGGGAAAGAGGAGAAACATGTTGTCTGTGATTTAAATGAGACTCAAGGGAGAATATTTCTTGTTCTCTGAACTGCTGTGCTATTGTAAGACATAGTGCAATGTAATAATAGTGACTACGTTTACTAATTTGTCTTTCCAAAAGAGGTAAAAGGACTTTAATTGACAATTACCTCCACTGGTGGGATAGAGTAAAGAATATGTGGAGGGAAAACATTGACCACTGTAAAAGCTGCCATCTTCAGCAGCCTAGATTAAATACATACACACACAAACACACACACTTATTTGATATATTTATTCACTTAACAAATATTACTGGATGTCTGTGATGTGTCAGGAGCCCTGCCAGCAGTGAGGTGCAATGGTGACCATACATAGAGGGTCTTAAAATCTTCAGTATCAGGAAATGGTCCAAACACTGGGTCCTCTTGCTCTTGTGGCTTATTAAGGCCTTCTGGAAACTTCCACAAAGGAAGAAAATCTGCAGAACGTGGTGGACTCATAAGTAAAAAGCAGAGCACCTACAAAAGAGGGTGTTAGCAAAAGGGTCCGAAGTTTCAAAGCTGGTTTCCTGGGCTTACGGGGTGTTGAGTGACAGAAGAGCACAGGGAAAGGGAGTAAACCAGTGTGATGGAGACAAAGACACCAAGCAGCCCAGGACTGAGAGCTGGACACTCTGGGTCTCATCCCAGTTCTGCCCCCTTTACGTCTTCCATTTTGTCTTTTGGTAACCTGATGACTGCAACTTCCTTGACAGGTCGATCTGACCTTGACTGAGAACATCTGGTTTCAGTGATGTACTGAGGACAACATGCAAGTGTCTTGTTACTTTCACAAATGATTTTAAAGACAAAATGAGGCAAGAGTTGCGAATATCCTGTGAAAGTGTAAAGATCTCTTGTTTTTTATGTTGTTCGGTTATTAGTAAATCCTGAAATACTAGGCATTGTGTTTGAACAGTCTTATATGATGAAAGTACATTGTGTAGAGATGGCTTGGGATTTCCTCCTTCTGTGTGAATCACATCACATTAATGTCTCAGGGAAAGTTATTGGCGACCATCGCATCCGTTATTAACTATACGCAAACTACCGCAGAACTGAAACAGGATGCTGAGATGCATGCTGACTATCCTTGTTCTAATTACTTAATATGCAGCCTGCTTGTAATACTGAAGCCCTCAGGATTTACTTGTCTATCCTGCCTGCCCTCTGGCCTCAGGGCCGAATTTGCCTGGGTTGGATTTTTTCTGTTAGATAATTCCCATCCCAAACCCTTAAGAAGTCAAGCGTTATTCAGTATCCAGCTATTCTGAGAAGCTGAGAGAGAAAAAGTGTTGTTCAGGGCAGTGATAGGACTTCTTCAGGGAAGCAGTTATGTCAGAGCATTTATTTGTTGAAGGGGGTTGGAAATATGGGTGGGTGGACACCGTATGTCTTTAAAAGTGAGAGGGAAAAGATCTTTAAAACACTTGTTAATGAACTTTTTTATTGAGATACCAGCTCATTTGGGAAATTCTGGATATAGATAAAGTACTCTCATAAATGCCATCACCATTTCCATCCAGAATGTGAAATAATTTCATACTTTAAATCCAATGTCAGAAAAACGTTTGAACATTTTCCTTAGTGTTTTCTAGGGCTGGCTGACCAATTTTGATTCCTCCTCTTACATTAGCTAGCTCTTAATTCAGAGCTTCTAACAAAACATTTTACATGAGAATTCCTATAAAAAATAAAATATAAAGAAATCAAAAGGACAAGGGGCCAGTTGGCTCAGAATAAAAGGGGAAATGACCAAGAATGATTATTCCTGAGAATTAATTGCCAAAAGAAACAGATTTTTGTTGTTATTGCTTCCTAGGAAGTAACTCAACAGCATTTATTAAGTATCTAATTTGTACTTCAAGCAACCCTTTCGCATTTCACGTGTTAAAATTTATCTGTTCTTCAAGGCCTGGCTCAAAGGCCACCCTCTTTCCTGATTCCTGTGGCACATAGATGATTTTGTCTTGTGTAGGTAGATTTTTCAAAGAATCTTACCTGCTGCAAAGTAAGTTCCATGAGACCTCATCTGTCTCGTTTGCTGCTGTAGTCTCAGGGCCCAGAACATGTACTTAGGAAACAATTGTTTCCCCACTTGCAGGTCTTCCCATCACACTGATATAGGCACACCTTGTTTAGAGTTTCCCCACAGACTGTTGAGCCATTAAAGCCCTGCTCAGCCAGCCCAGAAAAATCTCCAAACTGTAGTGGATGTACCCTAGCTGTGCTCAGGGTGGTCCACCAGAGTGAGGGAATGTGATGGTCAAATTTATCTGTCAGCACGGCTAGGCTGTGGTGGCCAGATGTTTGGTCAAACATCAGTCTAGATGTTGCTGTGAAGGTATTTTTTAGATGTGATTAACATTTAAATCAGTAGGCTTTGAGTAAAGCAGATTACCCTCCATAATGGAGATGGGCCTCCTCCAATCAGTTGAAGGCGTTCAGAGAAAAAAACTGAGGTCCTCTGAGGAGCAAGGAATTCTGCCTCCAGACTGCCTTTGAACTCAAGACTGCACCCTCCACTCTTCCCTGGGCGTCCAGCCTGCTGGCGTCCATACAAAATTCAGACCTGTCAGCCCCCTCAATCATGTGAGCCAATTCCTTAAAATCTTAATATCTCGCCTCTCTATAGGTAGATGGATAGATATACATGTAGGTATAGATATACATATCACTCCCCCACCCCCTTCCCCACTGGTCCTCTTTCTCTGGAGAGTCCTGACTAATACAGGAAAGAAGGCAGAGGGGGAGACTGGCAGTGGTGCTTTTATTTATTCATCTGTTTTCTTCTTGCAACCTAGAGCATTTTATGTGGGTTATGTTGAAATGATAGAGAGTGACCACAAAAATCTTTTGTGCCACATAAAAGTTCACCTTAAGGCAAAAGCAATTATACTGAAAGAGTTATCACACTTAAAGATAAGAACAAAAGGCAGAGGGTACAAACCTTCTGACCTCTTCAGTGAGGACAAATTAGCTGGCAGTAGGATGCCATTTAGCAATATTTTTAAAAAGATAGACACGCAGTCTGTTGCTTCAAGGTGAAGGTGGTAGTTCAACACCGAGTGGGAAAGTAACAGCTCCATTGTGCTACAGAAAGAACATCTTGAAAGCAAACGTTTCAAAACAATTTTTTGCGGCTGAAAGTAACTTAAAAATTACCTGTACAACCTGCAAATCTATTAACTTAAAAAGCTGGAAATAGAATGTTAAAAGGCAGTATCTTTCAATTAGTTTGCAAGAACAACTGGCTGTTCAATAGCCCAATTTCAATAGTAACAAAAGATTAGCATAATTACTGCGTGAAATTTACAAAATGTTTCATTATTCTGAAAGCATTTCTTCCAACTAGGTCTAAGTACTTAAAAAAAATCTTGTTCTGCTATGACAGCCATTAAAATTAAATCTCAAACTGAACCTGGTATGACTGCATCGCAATATCTTGAACTAAGATTAAAAAAACCCCAAAGCCTATTCAATTACATTGCTCTTATTTAAAATCTGATTAATAATGCTGATGAGTTTTTAGTAATAGCAAAGAGGTTACAAATACAATAATACACATTTTAAAGTCATTTACAATGTTTATTTCATTTTAAAGGATTCTCTTTTATTTGCTATTTGTGCGTATTTTATGATGTATATGCCATACTAGTAGAACGGCACATTATGAAATTTATAAATAAGTATTCATACAATGGGGCCTACCCTCACAATGTTTTGCAGACAGGGATTTGAATTGCTCCAGGTCAAGTGAGAGCCAGTGGACATTCCACACAGTTCTCAGTATGAGCGATACCCAGAAATCTGCTCGCTCAAACAAGACCCCTTGCCCATTTTCAAGTGTTTTCAAGGTTTATTTTGATGGGCAAAGTACCCACTGCATATTGAGATGTAAATATTGTGGAGGTTAGAGCTGGGGGACAGTCAAATGATGGATGTTAATTTATAGGCCTAGTTGCTTCCACCATTAAAACAATTATTAAGCCTGCTGGGAAAATAAAGACAACCAATAAAACTGGAAATTGCACGTCAATCAGAAGTAATCAATGATATGGCACCACGTCCTTACAAGGACTATCTTCTTATGACTCCATTTATTGTGCTGAGCAGGCGGTTTCATTTTCAGGAATGGATTCCCAATGTAGGAGGGATTCCGTCAGAGAGAAGTATCAGTGATGTGTATAGATGTTAAGAATCCACTTAGCTAATTTTAAAGAGGAGGATTTCGACACAAAATCTTTAAAAAATTATTCTTTATCAGATTCGTTCTAGCTTATGCAGGAGAGCTCAGGGAATAGGAAAAGTAGGGAAGGGTACCAAAGCACTAAACCTGACTAGATGTTATGTCATTAAAATCAAATTCTTTTTTCTTTTTTTCTTTTAGTTAGAAACCTATCAATGTAGGAATTCCCCAATTGTAATATGCAATGTTCTGCCCCAGAAGAGGCTCCCAGAGACAGCAGGAAAGAAAAGTTTTTCTCTGCCATATAGTATTTATGATATATTCATGCATAAATTAGGTCAAAGTCTTTACAAGCATGTTCATATTTTCTGCTAGGACTATTTCTTGATTATAACTAACTCCATATGTTAACTGTCAGTTTTGTCCCAAATATATTCTGCTTATATTTTAAAGAATGAAATCTTACTCTAGCAAAATGAACACTTATGAAATGTGGTATAGTGAAAAGAGCATGAACTTCGAAGTTAGAGCAATCTAGATTGAAATTCCAGCTTCACTACTCACCTGCCATGTCATCTTGGGCACACTGCCTATCCTCTGTGAATCTACATACCCTCATGGTGATAAAACTACTAACCTTATTGGGTTTTTTTTTTCCAATTGAGATAATATATGCATAATTTGGCTCATAAATAAAGTGGCCGCCTCATTTCAACTAAAATTTTAACCCCTAAAGATGGTCTATCTTTCTATGCTTCTTTATGTTTTTCTCCATTGCATTCATCATTTACTTACTTTATTTTACATATCCTTGACTAGATTGAAGGTAAAATGGTGCAGCCACTCAGGAAATGGTTTGGCATTTCCACAAATAGTTAAACATACACTTACCTTACGACACAGCAATTTCACTCGTAGGTATATACACAAGAGAAATCAAAATTTGTCCACACAAAATATTGTACATGAATGTTTGTTGCAGCATTATTCATAATAGCCAAAAAGTGAAAACAACCCAAATGTTCATCAATCGATGAACGATTAAACAAAACACTGCATATCAACACAATGGAATATTTTTCAGTAATTAAAAGGAATGACATACTGATACATGCTACAATATGGATTAACCTGGAAAACATTATACTACCTTATAAGAAGGACTAAAATCCGAAACACTGACAACACCAAATGCTGGTGAGAATGTGGAGCAATAGGAACTCCCGTTCATTGCTGGTGGGCATGCAAAATGGCACAGCCAATTTGGAAAACAGTTTGGCAGTTTCTTATAAAACTAAACATACTCTTACCATACAATCCAGCAACACACTCCTTGGAATTTACCCAAAGGAGTTGAAAACATGTTCACACAAAAGCCTGCACGTGGATGTTTATAGCAGCTGTATTCATAACTGCCAGAACTTGGAATCAATAAAAATGTCTTCCATAGGTGAATGGACAAATAAACTTTGGTATATCTACACAATGGAATATTATTCAGCACTTAAAAGAAATGGGCTCCCAAGCCATGAAAAGATGTGGAGGAACCATAAATGCATATTACTAAGTGAAAGACACCAACCTTAAAAGACCACATACTGTATGATTCCAACTATATGACACTCTGGGAAAGCAAACCTATGTAGACAGTAAAAAGATAAATGGCTGTCAGGAGTTGGGGTGGAGAGAGGGATGAATAGGCGCAGCACAGAGAATTTTTAGGGCAGTGAAAATACTCTGTATGATATAATAGTGATGGAGACATGTCATTATACATCTGTCCAAACCCACAGGATGTGTAACATCCAGAGAACCCTAACGTAAGCTATGAACTTTGAGGGATGATGTGTGAGTGCAGGTTCATCAGTTGTGATGAATGTACCACTCTGGTGGGAGATGTTGTTGATGGGGAAGGCTGCGCATGTGTAGGTGTGGAGGGTATATAGGAAATCTCTGTACCTTCCTTTCAATTTTGCTGTGACCCTAAAACTGCTCTAAAAACTAAGTTGTTTTTTTTTTTTTTTAAAGATTTTATTTTTTCCTTTTTCTCCCCAAAGCCCCCCGGTACATAGTTGTGTATTCTTCATTGTGGGTTCTTCTAGTTGTGGCATGTGGGACGCTGCCTCAGCGTGGTCTGATGAGCAGTGCCATGTCCGCGCCCAGGATTCGAACTAACGAAACACTGGGCCGCCTGCAGCGGAGCGCGCGAACTTAACCACTCGGCCACGGGGCCAGCCCCTAAAAACTAAGTTTTTAAGAAATATTATGGTAAGTGAAATAAGCCAACCACAAAAAACCATGTGTTATATGATTTCAGCTACATGAAAAGTCCAGAATGGGTAAATCCTTAGAGACATAAAGTAGACCAGTATTTGCTTAGGTCTTGGGGGCATGAGTGATGGGGTAGGGTGGGGGTTTGGGGTTTCTTTTTGAGGTGATGAAAATGTTCTAAAAGTGGCTGTGGTGATGGTGGCACATATCTGTGAATATACTACAAACCATTGAATGATATATTTTAAATTAGTGAACTGTATAGTATGTGGCTTATATCACGATAAAGCTGTTAAAGAAAGCTATATGTCCTCTTACTGATTTTATTATAATAAAATGTGAAATAAGGTTAAAGAGTACATTGTCTTTTCTGTATGACTTGGGGTTTGGTTACTACTGAAAAAGCCTAGTTAGTTAAACTTTCTAAATTTCATGATAGTTTAATGGGTCAGATAAGTTGTTTTTTCCACAAAATATTTAAAGTCACAAAAAAATAAACGTGTGTTTGACTAAATTAAATTGTAATAATTATTATCTTTTAAAAGGATTGTGTCTTGTAAACATCAGACAATATTGCAAATCATTTTTACTTTATTTCGCTTTCTGAAAACTTTTAAATACCATCTGTCTAAATTTTAATATTTTATGTTTTAATACTTTATTATTTACTTAAATAATCTAAATTTATTTTTAATAAATAGCAATAGTATCACTCTATACTCTTTAACTTACGTATAATTTCCAAGATCCTTAGAGCTTGGACTAATGTTAAATTAATTTATGGATCAACTTTGGTTATATGAAATCTTTGGTTATCTGCACACTTTCTAAAGAGATTAAAAGTTGTAAAGCTAGAAATTACATAAGCAATGCAAATAAGTAATATGTATTTGGTCTTTATAAAGCTCCAATTATGGTGATAAATTTGATACAGTACATTAAATTAATGACACAGTTAATATATCTGAAAACTAAAATTAAAGCTTTAAAATTTTCATCTTATTTTTATGTATTTGTGTGTGTTTAAACTTACATATTGAGTTATATTAGAATTGTGAAACTCCAGAACCTATGAATAATAAAGAGGAAAAACTGGGGCCGGCCCACTGGTGTAGTAGTTAAGTTCACTCGCTTCAGTTTGGTTGCCTGGGGTTTGCTGGTTTGGATCCTGGGCATGGATCTACGCACCACTTAGCAAGCCATGCTGTGGCAGGTGTCCCACATATAAAATAGAAGAAGATGGGAATGGATGTTAGCTCAGGGCCACTCTTCTTCAGCAAAAAAAAAAAAAAAAAGAAAGAAAAGGAGGAGGATTGGCAGCAGATGTTAGCTCAGGACTAATCTTCCTCAAAGAAAAAAAAGAGGAAAAACTAATAATTCAGGGGGAAATGGCCCTTGAATACTCAGTCTGCTCTTTAAAAAAAGAAAAAAAATCATATCTTCTTATTTGGTGGCATTTATCTCATAGAGAGAGAACTGTAGAGGCTCCTAAATCTTTGTTGTTTTGTGCTGATTCCTTGATTTGCTTTTTGACTAAAATTTTTTATTTCTGGAAAAGTTAAAGTTTCTATTAATTGTCACTTACTGCTGTGATTAATTGCTATTTCTGATTATTTGTATAGCTAAGACTTCAATCATTTTTTGTCTTTAGACACCTATGGCTTATGTTTATACACTAATGCTATAAAATACTTCTGTGATAATTATTTTTTTTATTCGTCCCGAGCTAACGTCCATTGCCAATCTTCCTCTTTTTTTTCTTTTATGTGAGCTGCCACCACAGCATGGCTGCTAGCAGATGAGTGGACTGCACCCAGGAATCAAACCCAGGTCACTGAAGCAGAGCACACCAAACTTAACCACTAGACCACTAAGGCTGACCCTGATAATTATTTTTGATATTGATTTTCCCAAATCTAGGCTCTAAATATTGCATAATGAAAATGTTAACATGTTATTTTGTCTAAACTATCTTTGGGGTTTCCTGGAAGGCTTCTAGGATACAACAAAGATTTGTTCCAGGAATTTATGAAATAAATAGTACTACAGATGATTAAAAATACGTATTGTATGTGAATATGTGAATTGTGGAGAGTTGTATTTTTAATTAGCTCTTCGCAATTGTGAGAGCTGTCCTGTTAGCAATCTCACAGTATGGGGAGAAAATCCCCCTCAAATCATAGACACTTGACAATTCTAGGTTAATTATATCCAGGTAAAATGTTATGAATGTAAATATATTCTTATTTTCAGGATACTTATAAATGACATATATTAATAGAGAACTCTACTCTTCTTCATTCTAATAATTCTGGCTAATATAATATATTAACCAGAGCCATTCAATTTTGTCATCAATAGATGGTTTCTGCTTTTCTCTTGTACTTGCCTAAAGGCTCCTGCTACAAACCATAGATCAGAGATTCTGGACAAAACTTCAAAAGATCTTCAGGAAAGAACTGTTGGTTATTTGAGTCCACAGAAAAATAGACTCATGGATCCAGGCTTGCCAAAAAAAATCTGGCATTATTATTACAAAGAGACAACTGTTGCTGTGAAGGTATTTTGTACACATAGCTAATATCGGCAAACATTTGACTTTAAGTAGAGAAGATTACCCTTGATAGTAAGATGGGCCTCATTTAATCAGTTGAAGGCTTTAAGAGCAAAATGTGAGGTTTCCCAGGAAGAAGAAATGCTGTCTCAAGACTGCAGCATCAGCTCTTATCTGAGTTTTAAGCCGGCCTGGCTCCCCTACGAATTTCTTGCCAGCACCCCCATCATATAAGTCAATTTCTTAAAATAAATTTCTTTGTATACGTATCTGTATCTATCTGTCCACCTATCTATCTACCTACCTACTTACCTACTTATCTATCCTGTTGGTTTTATTTCTCTGGAGAACCCTGACGGACACAGGAATGGATTTGTGTAGAAGTTGGCTAAGATTAGGAGTAAAGTCTGTGCCTGCAGAAAAGAGGTTTTCTCTATGGAAAGCTGACGAAAACCATTTAAGGGTCAGATCTGCTAACTTGATCTCGTAGGATCCATCATGTTGTACAATAAGGACCTGAAGTGATGAGCCCAGACCAAGACCTAAATCTTTTAAATAAAGCATTTTATTCTTTACTTGAATTATATATATTTGTTTCAAGGTCACAACATGAGAACTCAGAATGTGGTGAGTTGTCACAGTGGACCTCTCTTGGCCCCAGTCATAATTGCTGACCTGATAATTTTCCAGGTGATGTGTCACCTGCCAAGAAGTGGACCTTATTTTCTATATCAGACCTCTCTTCAAATATTAAATGCTCCAGAGAAACAGACATTACCAAATCAGCAAGGCCACATTGGAAAAATGCATTTCTTTTAAAATCATAACCATATGTGACCACAATACGGTTCTGTCTTCTTTTGGAGACCACATCTATTTCTGCTGCAACCACCACCACCAGTTAAAACGCTATTTCCTCTGTTCTCAGTGAAAAAAGCATTTCAATTTCACATTCATGTGTATTCAAAGTCTTCATGCAAAAAGTTTTATTTTGAAACTTTTTCTCACAATGCTTTTGTAAAATCAGTTAATTTCACTAAATACATGGAGAAAAGGGGGCAACAGGAGTTTGAATGACTTCCATGAACAGTTACAAAGACTAACAACGGATTTCTCTCTCTCAAAGGGTTTTTCTCAGAAGCCAGTAGAACAAGACTTCATTTCTAGCCTGTTATTTTGTTTCTCTTGTTATTTGTGTTTAAAATACTTCAGTTCAAACAACAAAGAAAAGTGTATGTGACAATTAGTGTGTCTGTTTGCTGTGTGCCTTCCCATCTTTTTCCCAGGTCTGTATGAGCAGTTTGAAACAAAATCAGAAAAATGTGTTCCCTGCTTAACGTCCTTAAGGATTTTGATTCAGCTGCTTTGCACATCAACTACTGCAGAAGCTTCTCTGTGTAGAAAACACTCTATCCTTTCCAGGGTATATAAATGCCAAATGAAACATTCTACATCCTATTATAAAAGATCACCAAATCAAACTGTTACACAAATAAAAGCAAGTTGCCCAACAATATTTATAGTTATATAATGTATATATTGTATGTGTATTTTTTTAAACAGGGACAAATCTGGAAGGACACAGAAGAGTTATCAGTGGTTATCTCAAAGGAGGGTACTAAAGATGTGGGGCTGAGGGTAAAAGGAGATTTCTTTTTAAATTCCATATCAAAAACAATTGGGGGATAACTAATTAATATTCTTCAAAGAGTCATGGTCATGAAAGATGAGACCAAGGTACTGTTACAGATTGAAAGACACTAAGGAGAAATGACGACAAAATATAATATTGTATCCTAGATTGGATCTTGGGACAGAAAAAAGACATTGGTGTAAAAAATGTGAAATCTAAGTAAAGTCTGAGGTTTAATTAATAGTATTCTACTAATGTTAATTTCTTAGTTTTGATTAAGTGTACTACGGTTTCATAAGAAATTTGAAGCCAGATGAAAGATACGGGGGAATTCTCTGCAACTCATCTGTAAATATAAACTTATTGCAAAATGAAAACTTTTTTTTTTTCAGGAAGATTAGCCCTGAGCTAACTGCTGCCACTCCTCCTCTTTTTGCTGAGGAAGGCTGGCCCTGAGCTAACATCCATGCCCATCTTCCTCTGCTTTATATGTGGGATGCCTGCCACAGCGTGGCTTGACAAGCAGTGCCGTGTCCACACCCAGGATCCAAACCGGTGAACCCCCGGGCTGCCCAAGGGGAATGTGTGTGCTTAACCGCTGCACCACGGGGCCGGCCCCACAAAATGAAAACTGTAATAAGAAAGGAAAAATGAAAAAGGAAAGGAGGGAACTTGTAAAAAATACACATTTCTAGATCCCACCTTACACTTAATGAATTAGCGCGAACATGGAAATCTGCATGTTAAATATCCTCCCAGGTGATTCTGCTGCATGTCAGAATTTAAGAAATCTTTTCCATGCACTTTGAAATATCTTTTAAAAATTAAGAACTATGTTTGAAAAAAATTAACAAGAATATACTAATACATTATTTGCATAACTAAAAAGAATATGAGAACGTCCTGAGTCAGTGGTTCTTAACATTTTCTGGAGGTTAGAATCAGCTGGGGAGTTTTTAAAAAACCCCAAGGATCAGGGCACACCCCAAATCAATTGTGTCAGAATCTCTGAGGGTGGGACCAAGGCATGAGTAGTTTTAAAAGCAAAATGTAGTCAAAGGTGATTACCACTGATTTAAATGTTCAAACCCAGATAGTCAAAGGAAAAAAATAGGAAGAAAGTGCAACCCGCAGTGTTGGCAGAGGTTATCTTAAAGAGATGGGAGATACTTTACTGCTGTATTGCACTTTAAAATTTTCCCGAATTCTCCATCCGAATCATGCATTAGTTTTTATTCAGAAAAAGTAACACTGAAATTGTTTTAAAAGAGAATGAGCTATTGGTCCTTGCTCATAACAAAGGTCGAAGGAAGCTTAGTTCTCTCCTTTTCCATCCAGGTATCCATTGTGTTTCAGGCTGAGGACAAAGTGCTGTCAGCCTCCTAAAGGTCTGTTAGTGGAGGATCTGTTCAGTTCTTTTCGAAGAACAAAATTGCCCAACCACATATTTACATGGTTTCAGCATAAGCACCCATGTATTAACTTGATCCAAACCTGAACCCACCCCAGCCAGGTGACTGGACCAAGAGTTAGCGTTTAACCCAAGTTGAGTCTAAGAGAACTTTCCTGGGATTTTTTGCACATGAGAGAAAATATTGCTAACCTTTCTTTGGGGGCCTGAACGTAAGATATTAAACCTGCTGAAATAAATTGAGTACTTTCTTGTTTTTCAGTATAATAATACATCCATGTTCCCATTGGCATATGAAGATCAGAGAATTATAAAGTATATATCACACATTAATGCATTGTCAACAGTGATTCCCTTCTCCGCAAGAGAGTGGAAGTGGGGAGGGAGAAAAAAAAGTTTGTTTTTTTTTCACATTTAGTATATATACTTCAGTGTTGTCTAGGGAATTTTCAAAGACAATGGATCAGTATGTTCTCTGAATAATTAAAAGTTCACGAGGGTCAGAGACTTTGATTAATACAGGTTCCAGAATTCCACAGGAAGCCTAGGAGTGTTCCCCACAAAAGGATGATAGCCTCCATTTGTTAAAGGCTGGCTGATTCAGAGAAATCCTTTTCTTCAATTCATTAAAATTTAGAGTTCATGAAAAGAAGCTCAGAAAAGGGGAGACAGAGTCAGCAGCGTATTGGCAGATTCAACCTTTGGTCCATTGACCCCCTAGGACATCTATGGATGGAATTCAGGGTGTCTGCAGACATGGATGGGAATAATTGTATTGTTATTTTCATTAACTTCTATCTGAAATTTAGAATTTCCTTCAATTAGGAATGTAGACAGCCAACCACAGTAAGAGACAACTGTGTCTTTAGCTCCAATAGAAATCACAGATATAGTCCTATCCATTACGGTTGCTGCTGCTATCTCAAAATACTATTTCTGCTCATCACTATTGTAAAATTATAGTAGGTAGTCGGCCTGTTGCTAGACCATAATAAATGCATTAGTAAAGAAGCACATGCACTACTATATCACAATTTGACTTAATATTTAGGTAGCTATATTTATAAATAATTGCTTTTATTTGTAGTCTTATACGTGGTGTGTGTGTCTTGTTTTTTTTTTTTTTTGGAGGTCGTAATGTTTTATAACATTGTGAAATTTCAGGTGTACAGTATTATTTATCAGTTTCTGTGTAGACTGCATCGTGCTCACCACCAATAGTCTAACTGTTATCTGTCACCATACATGTGTGCCCCTTTACCCCTTTTGCCCACCCCCCCAACCCCCTGCCCCTCTGGTAACTACTAATCTGTTCTCTTTATCCATGTGTTTGTTTATCTTCCACATATGAGTGAGATCATGCAGTGTTTGTCTTTCTCTGGCTTATTTTGCTTAATATCATACCCTCAAGATCCATCCATGTTGTTACAAATGGGACGATTTTGTCTTTTTTTTTAATGGCTGAGTATTATTCCATTGTGTGTATATATATATATATATATATATATATATATATATATATATATATACACACCACATCTTCTTTATTCATTCATCAGTTGATGGGCACTGGGGTTGCTTCCACATCTTGGCTATTGTGAGTAATGCTGCAACATACTTAAGGGTGCATAAATCTCTTTGAATTGTTGATTTCAAGTTCTTTGGATAAATACTCAGTAGTGGGACAGCTGGATCATATGGTATTTCTATTTTTAATTTTTTGAGAAATCTCCATACTGTTTTCTACAGTAGCTGTACCAGTTTGCATTCCCACCAGCAGTGTTTGAGGGTTCTCTTTTCTCCAACATTTGTTATTTTTTCAGTAGTAAAACCAGTATTCACACTGTATTTAAGACACAATCTTAGAACAGCACAATTAGTATGCTTTATGTAATGAACATGTGTGGAACCCTGTAACTAACAAACTCAGAAATTCACATTCTTTTCAAGCACATGTGGAACATTTCCAAAAAGTTACCACATAGTAGTCCAAAACGCAAATCTTTTTTTCAGTCTTTTAAAGTTTTTTAATTGAAAAAAGCATATATATACAAAAATGTACAAATCATAAGTGTACAGCTCATGAATTATGAAAAGTAAACACAACTGTTTAACTACCACACAGGTTAAGAAATAGAACATTACCAGCACTCCAGAAGCCCCACCCCTGCTCCCCTCCTCAAACACTAGCTCTTCCTTCCCTTCTACTCGAGGGTACCCACTATCTGGACTTTTGACACTACAGGTTTGCCTGATTTTGAACTTCACATAAATGGAGTCCTGTAGTATGTACACTGTTTCCAGTTTTATTCACTCAACATTATGTCTATTGTTGCTTGTTGCTGTATGTAACATTTATCTGGTCTATTTTACTCTACAGTATTCCATTACTTGAATAAACCACTATTTATTCAATCTGCTTTTGATATTTGAATTATTTTCCACTTTTGTCTATTACAAAACATGCTGCAATAAACATACTTGTGCATGTCTTTGGGTATATTTTTGCATGTGTTTCTCTTGGGCACATGTATACACAGTAGGTAGAAATGCTGCGCCATGGGCCTGCCTGGTGGTGCAGCAGTTAAGTGCGCAGGCTCCGCTTTGGCAGCCTGGGGTTCGCTGGTTCAGATCCATGGCACCACTTGGCAAGCCATGCTGTGGTAGGCATCCCACATATAAAGTAGAGGAAGATGGGCATGGATGTAGCTCAGGGCCAGTCTTCCTCAGCAACAAGAGGAGGATTGGCAGCAGATGTTAGCTCAGGGCTGATCTTCCTCAAAACGAAAAAAAATGCTGGGCCATAGGATATGCATATGTTTAAACTCAATGGTTAACTCCATAGAGGTTTTCAAAGTAGTTGTACCAACTTACGTTCTCATCAGTAGAATATGAGAGTTCCTGTTGCTCAACAGCTTATATCTTATAGTCTTTTCTTTTACAATTGTGGTAACTTGTTTATAACATTATATAAATTTCAGGTGTACATCATTCTATTTTGATTTCTGTGTAGATTACATCAAGTTCACCACCCAAACACTAATTGCAATCCATTACCACACATGTGTGCCTAATCACTCATTTCACTCTCCTCTCTCCTCACATCCCCTCTGGTAACCACCAATCCAATCTCTGTCTCCATGTGATTGTTTGTTGTTGTTTTTATCTTCTGTTTATGAGTGAGATCATATGTATCTGACTTTCTCCCTCTGACTTACTTTCTTAGCATAGTATTCTCAAAGTCCATCCACATTGTCACAAATGGCAAGATTTCATCCATTTCTACAGATGAGCAGTATTCCATTGTGTATATATACCACATCTTCTTTATCCATTTGTCCCTTGATGGGCACCCAGGTTGCTTCCAAGTTTTGGCTATTGTGAATAGTGCTGCAATGAACATATGGGCATGTATATCTTTACACATTTGTGTTTTCATGTTCTTTGGGTAAATACCCAGCAGTGGAAAATCTGGATCATATGGTAGTTCTATTCTTATTTTTTGAGGAATCTCCATACTGTTTTCCATAGTGGCTGCACCAGTTTGCATTTTCACCGGCAGTGTATGAGATTTCCCTTTTCTCCACATCCTCTCCAACACGTGTTATTTCTTGTCTTGTCAATTATAGCCATTCTCCCAGGCATGAGGAAATATCTCACTGTAGTTTTCATTTGCATTTTCCTAATAATTAGTGATGTTGAACATCTTTTCATGTGCCTGTTGGCCATCTGTATATCTTCTTTGGAAAAATGTCTGTTCAAATCCGCTGCCCATTTTTTAATTGGGTTGTTAGTTTTTTGTTTTTGAGATGTATGAGTTCTTTATGTATTCTGGTTATTAAGCCCTTAGCAGATATATGATTTGCAAATATCTTCTCCCAATTGTTAGGTTGTCTTTTCATTTTGTTGATGGTTTCCTTTGCTGTGCAGATGTTTTTAGTTTGGTGTAGTCCAATTTGTTTATTTTTTCTACTGTTTCTCTTGCCTGGTCAGACATGGTATTTGAAAACATGCTGCTAAGACCAATGTTGAAGAGAGTTTTGCCTATATTTTCTTCTAGAAGTTTCATGGTTTCAGGTCTTACATTCAAGTCTTTAATCCATTTTGAGTTAATTTTTGTGTATGGTGTAAGATAATGGTCTACTTTATTCTTTTTCATGTGGCTTTCCAGATTTCCCAACACCATTTATTGAAGAGACTTTCCTTTCTCCATTGTATGTTCTTGGCTCCCTTGTCGAAAATTAGCTGTCTATAGATATGTGGGTTTATTTCTGGGCTCTTGATTCTGTTCTATTGATCTGTGTGTCTATTTTTGTGCCAGTGCCATGCTGATTTGATTACTATAGCTTTGTAGTATATGTTGAAGTCAGGGATTGTGATGCTTCCAGCTTTGTTCTTTTTTCTCAGGATTGTTTCGGCTATTCAAGGTCTTTTGTTGTGCCATATAAATTTTAGCATTCTTTGTTCTATTTCCATGAAGAATGTCTTTGGGATTCTGATTGGGATTGCATTGAATCTGTAGATTGCTTTAGGTAATATGGACATTTTAACTATGTTTATTCTTCCAATCCGTAAGCATGGAATATCTTTCCATTTCTTTATATCTTCAATTTCTTTCAGTAATATCTTAAAGTTTTCAGTGTATATGTCTTTCACCTCTTTGGTTAAATTTATTCCTAATATTTAATTCTTTTTGTTGCAATTGTAAATGGCACTGTATGCTTGACTTCTCTTTCTGCTAGTTCGTTATTAGTGTATAGAAATGCAACTGATTTTTGTAAGTTGATTTTGTACTCTGCATCTTTTCTGTAGTTGTTGATTATTTCTAATAGTTTTCTGATGGATTCTTTAAGGTTTTCTATATATAGACTCATGTGATCTGCAAACAGCAAGAGTTTCATTTCTTCTTTTCCAATTTGGATTCCTTTTATTTCTTTTTCTTGCCTAATTGCTCTGGCCAAAACCTTCAGTACTTATGTTGAATAGGAGTGGTGAGAATGGGCACCTTTGTCTTGTTCCTGTTTTCAGAGGGATGGGTTTTAGGTTTTCATCATTAAGTATGGTGTTGGCTATGGGTTTTTCATATATGGCCTTTATTATGTTGAGGTAGTTTCCTTCTATACCCATTTTATTGAGAGTGTTTAATCATAAATGGATGTTGGATCTTGTCGAATGCTTTCTCTGCATCTATTAAGATGATCATGTGATTTTTATTCCTCATTCTGTTAAGGTGGTGTATCACATTGATTGGTTTGTTGATGTTGAACCATTCCTGCATCCCTCGTATAAATCCCACTTGGTCATGGTGTATGATCCTTTTAATGTATTGCTGTATTTGGTTTGCCAGTATTTTGTTGATGATTTTTGCATCTATGTTCATCAGCAATATTGGCTTGTAATTTTCCTTCTTTGTGTTGTCCTTGCTTGGTTTTGTTATCATGGTAATGTTGGCCTCATAGAATGAATTAGGAAGTGCTCTCTCTTTTTCAATTTTTTGGAATAGTTTGAGAAGCATAGGTATTAAATGTTCTTAGAATGTTTGGTAGAATTCTTCAGAGGAGACATCTGGTCCTGGCCTTTTATTTTTGGGAGGTTTTTGATTACTGTTTAAATCTCTTTACTTGTGATTCTCTATTCAGATTCTCTATTTCTTCTTGATTCAGTTTTGGGAGGTTGTATGAGTCTAAGAATTTATCCATTTCTCCTAGGTTCTCCAATTTGAGGGCATATAGTTTTTCATAGTATTCTTTTATAATCCTTTGTATTTTGGTGGTATCAGTTGTAATTGCTCCTCTTTCATTTCTAATTTTGTTTATTTGAGACTTCTCTCTTTTTTCTTGGTGAGTCTGGCTAAGGATTTGTCAATTTTGTTTATCTTCTCAAAGAACTAGCTCTTAGTTTTTCTGATCCTTTCTACTGCTTTTTTAGTCTCTATTTCATTTATTTCTGCTCTAATTTTTATTATTTCCCTCCTTCTGCAGACTTTGGGCTTTGTTCTTCTTTTTCTAGTTAGGTGTAGCTTAATGTTACTTACTTGAAATTTTTCTTGTTTGTTGAAGTGGGCCTGTATTGCTATGAATTTCCCTCTTATAACCACTTTTCCTGCACCCCATAAGAGTCAGAATGTTGTATTTTCATTTTCATCTGTCTCCAGGTATTTTTAAATTTTCCCTTTGATTTCTTCATTGATCCAATAGTTATTCAGTAGCATGTCGTTTAGTCTCCACATATTTGTGACTTTCTCAGCTTTTTTCTTGTAGTTGATTTCTAGTTTCATAGCATTGTGGTCAGAAAAGATGCTTGATATGATTTCAATCTTCTTAAATTTATTGAGGCTTGCCTTGTCTCCCAACATACGGTCTATCTTTGAGAATGTTCCATGTGCACTTGAGAAGAGTGTGTATTCTGCTGTTTTGGGGTGGAATGGTCTCTATATATCTATTAAGTCCATCTGATCAAGTGTTTCATTTAAATTCACTATTTCCTTCTTGACTTTCTGTCTGTATGATCTATCCATTGACGTAAGTGGGGTGTTGAGGTCCCCTACTATTACTGTGTTGCTGTTCACATCTCCCTTTAGGTCTGTTAATTGTTGTTTTATATACTTTGGTGCTCCTGTGTTAGGTGCATATATATTTGTAAGTATTATGTCCTCTTGGTAGAAAGTCCCTTTTATCATTATATACTGTCCCTCTTTGTCTCTCATTGCCTTTTTTATCATGAAGTCTGCTTTGTATCATGTAAGTATAGCAATGTCTGCTTTCTTTTGTTTGCCATTTGCTTAGAGTATTGTCTTCCATGCCTTTACTCTGAGCATATGTTTGTCTTTAGAGCTGAGATGTGTTTCCTGGAAGCAGCATATTATTGGGTCTTTTTTAACCATCCCACTACTCTATGACTTTTACTGGGGAATTCAATCAATTTTCATTTAGAGTGATTATTGATATATTAGGGCTTAAGATTGCCATTTTATCACTTGTTTTCTGGTTGTTCCGTGTTTTCATTGTTTCTCTTTCTTTGTATTTCTGACTGCCATTTTACTTTGGAGGTTTTCTCATTGTTTATGAATTATGACTCTGCTCTGATTTTTTATTTAGTGGTTACCTTGAGGTTTGCATGAAAGATCTCATAGATGAGATAGTGTATTTTCTGATAACCTTTTAACTCCATTAGCCTGAGCAGGTTCCATCCCTTTACTCTTCTCCTTCTGAGTTATTGTTGTTACAAATCATTCTCTTTTGTGTTGTGAGTTTGTGACTAAGTTGAAATGTTTATAGTTACTTTTGATGCTTTCCTTCCCTTTATCTTTTAAGTTATAAATAAGTATTTGCTTCCCTATTCTGAATGAGAGCTGCAATTTTCTGATTTTGCCTCTCTATTTATCTCCTTGCTGAAAGCTTTGTAGACCTTTGCCTTTTTGTGTCAGCTATGAGGGCATCCTTGATCATTTCTTGTAGGGCAAGTCTAGTGGTGAACTCCCTCAGCTTTTGTTTATCTTGGAAAGCTTTTATTTCTCCATCATATCTGAAGGATATTTTCACTGGATAGAGTATTCTTGGCTGAAAATTTTTGTCTTTCAGCATTTTGAATATATCATTCCAGTCTCTCCTAGTGTGTAATGTTTCTGCCAAGAAATTTGCTGAAAGCCTGATAGGGGTTCCTTTGTAGGTTATTTTATTCTACCTTACTGCTCTTAATATTTTTTGTTTGTCATTGACTTTTGCCAGCTTTACTATTATATGCCTTGGAGAAGGTTTTTTAGCATGATGTAATTAGGAGTTCTATTGCCTTCATGTATTTGTAAGTCCAGTTCTTTCCCTAGGTTTGGGAAATTCTCAGCTATTATCCCTTTGAATAAGCTCTCTGCTTCTTTCTCTCTCAATTCTCCCTCTGGAATAATTATAATCCTTATGGTGCTTTTCCTAATTAAGTCGGGATAGTTCCCCAAGAATTCCTTCATTTTTTAAAGATCTTAGTTCTCACTCCTCCTCCACTTAAAGCAATTCTATATTCTATCCCCTAAATCACCAATTCTTTCCTCCATAACATCAACTCTATTTTAAGGATTCTAGATTATTTCTTATGTCATTAATTCTTGTCTTCATATCCAGAATTTCTGCTTGACTTTTTTTACAGTTTCAATCTCTTTGGTGAAGTATTCTTTCTTCTCGTTGATTGTATTCCAGAACTCAGTGAACTATCTTTCTGAGTTTTCTTGTAACTCATGGAGGTTCTTTATGACAGCTATTTTGAATTCTCTGTCATTTAGATTGTAAATTTCTGTGACTTCAGGGTTGGTTTCTGGAGAATTGTCATTCTCCTTCTCTGAGTTGTTGCTGTAGTTTCTCATGGTGTTTGATGAATTAATCTTTTGCTAGGGCATTTGTGGTAGTATCAGGTTGCAGATTCCACCTGCTACCACTGAGGGGAAGCAGGTGCTGTGTTTCTGATCCCACTCCATCTGCTGAAAGTTGTGGGGTATTATGGGTGCTTGTGCCAGCTGAGAGAGGGTTCACCAGGGCATATAGATCTGCCGTTGTCTCTTCTTATGGTTGTTCAGGCTGCTGAATTTGGTGGATGGGGCTTCCACACAGGGTCCAAGCCTGGGACACTCCTTGGGACTACAGTGGCACTGTGGGCTCTCCCACTGGATGGGAAAGTGATCATGCGGGAACTCAGGACTGCCAATGCCTGCTACCACAGTCGCACCAAGACATGTTCCCACCCTTGGGGCCACAGTGGTACTATGGGCATTCATGCCAGCCAGGAAATCGTTTGCTTGGGTGCATAGATTCTCCACTGCCTCTACTTATGGTTGCACTGGCCACTGTGGTTGGTGGGCAGGGCTTCCTCATAAGGTCCAAGCCTGGGCCACTCCCTGAGACTGCAGCAGCACTGTGGGCTCTCCCATTCGATGGGAAATTGATCACACAGGGGCTCAGGGCTGCTGTCACCTGTTCCTACAGTCATGCTGAGGCACACTCCCACCTTGGGGCCACAGTAGTACTATGGGTGCTTGTGCCAGCTGGGAGAGTGGTTGCACACATGCACAGGGCTACTGGGGGGCAGGAGAGTGCTCACCTATGTCCACCACCTCCCTCAGGACAGTCCATCCACCTACAGATATATGGGTATGTGGGTCTCTCAGGTTCCTGTTGTGCTGTGTGTGTATCCTCCATTGATCAATGAATGTCTATTTAGTTGTAGTTCAAAGAGGGAGAGATAAAGGAAGCAGCTCACTCTGCCATGTTGCTGATGTCACTGTCCACTCTACATGGTATTTTTAATGCATTTAAAACATTCTTAGAAAGGGTCTGTAGGCATTACCAGATTTCCAGAGAGGTTCATAACACAAGAATACCTGCTTTAGAGCAAAACAAAATGAAATCATTTAACAAATAATAGTAATAAATAGTTTTTTACTCTTGTTAAAAGAGATTTACAGTTCATATGTCAAACAAATCTTTTTCATTTTGCAGAGAGCTAGCACAAAGGAAATAACATTACCACAGTCATCTGGAGATAAATCATCTTCCTATAGGTCCAGAAAGATCTTTTCTTTAGAAAGAGAACCTAAGTAAAAAATGATTTCTACAACAAAGATATTTTTGCTTTTAATCAGGTAATCAGTATTTGACAAAGTCCTGATTTATGACACTCCTGCTTTTTCAAATGACAGAAGGGATGCTCTGGAATTTCAACTGTATTTTTCCAAACAATAGGCATGAATCCCATTTTATCTTTCTAAATCTTAAGAAGAGGAACCAGGATCCACACGGACAATCAAAGTGATATGACATGTACACAAACTCAATTTAGGAGTTCAAGATTATCGCCTGGAATTATTATATTTAGATTTATGGCCATTTCATAGCTCAAATCAAAGATCTTTGGAAGGACAATGCTAGAGGACTGAGCAATAAGTCATTAGCAGTTGTCTGTGTCAATACATCCCAGTGTACCCTTTGACTTTAAAAAATTCATAGAAGGATGGCAGCAAAGGAAATAGAGGACAACAGAAGATTCTTAGGTGAACCATGGTTTGGGAAGCTCGGGCCTAGGCAGAGCTTCTGAGGCTCCAGGCTGCTCTTATGAGGAAGGAGAATGTCACTGTGCCACTGGCAGCAGAGTAAACTGTGGGTGTTTAGTAAGAGGCCAAAGCCCCACAACGAAGGGCACAGAGCTATGATCTCATTGGACATAGACCAAGGAGGGAAAAAACATTACTTTTTCTTTAACTTGCCCACTTTTTCTTTAACTTGCTACATCCATGCCAATTAGCTTGCAAAACATGACACACTCCCACTGTGACTAGTTGTTTTGAAATTTTACACAAGAGGAGATGTTGAGTAGTCCAGAGAATTCAGGTAGAACAATTTGTTTAGGGAGTCTGAAAATCCTTTTCTAGTTCTTCCACTGACTTTCTATAAATAGGTTGAAAGCAGGTACAGGTTCTTACTCATGCTTTTATTACCAGCACCTGGCTCAGTGCCTGGTTCACTATAGCTGCTCAGAATTCCATGAGGGGATATTAACAGAGTTTGGGGATGGGGAGAGTCTACAATATCATGTGATACCCTCAGTGTCCAAAAAGCACATTGTATAACTATCTTGCTTGCTCATCGGTAGGACACACGTTATGTCCTCGTGCCAAGTTACATAAGTAGACATTTCAATATGTATAAAAACACAGCTTCCTGGACCCCAGCCCGAGAGATTCTGATTCAGTAGGTCTTGGTTGGGTCCTGAGGATTTGAGTTTCTAACCAGCTTCTACATGATGCTTCCTGCCCACAGGCCACACTTTGAGAATCCTTGGTGGATCACTCCTTATTTATTGATAAATATGGCTGCTGGAGCTGGGATGGTCAGAATCCTAGGAATTTGGTGAGGAACAGGTATGACGTTCTTGTAGAATACATGAGCACAAGATATCAACACCTAGAATTTGCCCTTTCCAACACGATGAGTTTAGAGAAATTTGTAGCTTTCCACTATCATCACCTTTAAAACTCTCCCACCTGAACCTCCTTCCTCTTCCACATAGTGCTAGACAGCACCTAAGCTCCTGGTCCTTCCCCCTCTTTCCTTTTTTGCTTCCCAATCAAAACAAAATAGCTAATAATTATTGCTTGCTTTACTGTATACTGAGTATTTTCACACAAGCCATCTCATTAAATTATCATATTATCTCAATTAAGTAATTGTATCCTCATTTTAGAGGAAGAAGAGGCTTAGAAAGTTTAAATAACCTATTCAAGATGGTAAATAGTAGAGCTCAGATTCTATCACAAGCCCCTCTTGTTAATTATTACAAACCCTGCCTCCTGGTTTTGTCCCATTTTCACATTTCCTCCACTCCAAGAAATAAACAGCAAACCTAACTCAGACCTGCATGTTCACTAGCTGATATACAAAGAAGCCTGAGTTAGTCAGGGTTCTCCATAGAAACAGAACCAACAGGATATGTATAGATATATAGACATAGATATAGATAAGAGGAGATTTATTATAGGAACTGGCTCAAACAACTGTGGAGGCAGAGAAGTCCCACGATATGCCACCTGCAAGCTGGAGAACGAGGAAAGCTGATGGTGTAATTCAATCTGAGTCCAAAGACCAGAGAATCATAGGGGCCAATGGTGTAAATCCTGGTCAGACACTGAAGGCGCAGACTCTGGGAGATCCAGGAGTGCAGATGCCTGAGGGCAGGAGAAAATGAATCTCCCAGCTCAGGCAGAAAGAGCAAATTAGCCCTTCCTCCATCATTTTGGTCTATTCAGACTCTCAACGGACCAGATGATGCCCACTCACATTGGTGGGGCAGATCTTCTTTACTTAGTCTACCGTTCAAATGCTAATCTCTTCTGGAAACACCTTCACAGACACACCTGGAAATAAAGTTTTGCCAGCTCTCTGGGCATCCCAGATGAGCTGGCAAAATTAACATACAAAATTAACCATCACAGGGCCTTTCATAACAAGATCTCAAGCTGTAAAGAACAACCCCAATGGTAAAAATGAAGGCACCTTTTCATAGGCCAGGAGAGGAAACCAAAACATCTGGTTTCACCTGGTATACAAACATTTATAAAGCCTGGAAGAGTAGGAGTTCAGGAGAAGAGCATTGGAGAATTCTTTTTCATTCTTTCTATACAAGAAAAACAAAGCACTTTGTAAGGAGTAGTTAGGAAGAAGGTCCGGGGAGGTCTCAGAAACTGGCTATTGCTGTAGCCACGATATTAGGACAAAGTCCCTCACTTCTAGATTGAACTTCTATTCCTACCAATGTTGTATCCAAACTGGTCAAAATGTTCCCTGAATGTAGGAACTTGCAAATAGGAATAAGAACTATTGAGAAATGAGTTATTTTGCCCCACTTTTTAATATTTAAACATTCTTTGTCTAGCTTTGTTAATCAGCTTTCAGTGACTCATTATTTAATAAACATAGATTGAATATTTTGCTATTTGCAGGCACCATGCTAGGTATAGAGGCAAAAAGAAGGAATATAAAGTCCAACCACAGATTGAGACACCCTCTCAGATGCCATGATCACATAAGGATACTATCTGATTTTTACCCTTATCCTGGATGATACCCTAATCAAGAAACCCACAAGGAAACTTGGATTTAATTCTGAGTAGCTTGCTTATTTGAATGCCAAGGCTTGTCCCTAAGAGGTTCATTTTTAACAACTGCTCCATACAGGCCAGGACAGCCCACTTCCCCTTTTCTCCCTGGAATCTTTGCTCTATCAGGTTCCATTCACAAAAAGGAACTGTGTTTCCAAAGAACAGGGACCACACTGTAGTCGCAGCTCTCCACTCCTGCCCACCACCAAAGATGGTTTCACCCTTAGATTTGCCGCTAGCTTTCCCTGGAGAAGAACAATCAAGTTTACTGCAGTGCAATACTTTTATTGAAGCCATAAATAGGCATTTATTTTATCCTGTGTTTACCTTGTATATAATTTTCCATGAATCAAATCACATGGCTATGGTGAGTGTTCATTGTTTAGTTTTTTTGCTTTAGCAGGACTGACCCTGTGAAGATGATAATAATGTGGGTGGAGAGTGTCTTCACCCATTTCTTCTTTTTCAACACTGATTGACTCCTGAGGCACCAAGAGGACATGGGCTGCTATTGGATCTATCTTTTATAACTCTTATCTTCAGACTTCACCCACCTAGATTATGCTTTTCCAGCATGTGTTATGTGGCTCTGGAATTTGCATTGCTGATTTCAAGCCTCTACTCCATAAAACTTCCTGTCCTGTTGACCTCTCTGTTCAGAACTCAGCTTTCCGACAGATAAAATAGGAACTAGCCACAGGGCAGGGTCTGTGTCTTGCACATATGGTTCCCAATGTCTAGGTCACTGCCTGTGCTATTATAATAAATAACACCACTACAAACCATATCAATAATAACAGGATACATTTATATAGTATTTACAATGTGTTAAGCAATTATTTATACAATTTACATACATTAACTCATTTCCTCTCATGACAACTATACGAGATAGATACTATTATTATACTCGTTTTACAGATGAGGAAATTAAATCTGTTTATTGAGCAATTGAATGAAAGAATGAACAGTTATTACATGTAATTAAATGGACTACCTTTAGGGGCCGGCCCGGTGGCACAGTGGTTAAGTTCGCACATTCCGTTTCAGCAGCCTGGGGTTCGCCGGTTTGGATCCTGGGTGCGGACATGGCACCACTTGGCAAGCCATGTTGTGGTAGGCATCCCACATACAAAGTAGAGAAAGATGGACATGGCTGTTAGCTCAGGGCCAGTCTTCCTCAGCAAAAAGTGGAGAGTTGGTGGCAGATGTTAGCTCAGGGCTGATCTTCCTCAAATAAATAAATAAATTAATTAATTAAATAAATAAAATGGACTACCTTGAGACAATTCCTCCAACAGTGAGAATTTGGGGTCTGGAAATGTACTTGAGAGTTAGGGGGCTGGGATGGGAGAGGACAAGCCTTTCAAATCCCTTCAGTGACACAGCACCCAATTTATATAGTTTTTCAGGGATCTCGCCTTATCTATGGTTTTGCTTCAGACAACTCTGCTCCATTGTTTTTCTGGTTTTAAGGAGTTCCAGGAGTCAGGGAGGTTGTAAACATGTGTGCCCAGGTCAGGGAAGATCTGTGGAGAAGTTAGAACTCTACAATCCAAGGATCCTAAGAAACATATTAGAGATGAATATAGGAAGCCAGCCTAACCGGCTATAGGAGCTTGTGGGACAGTGCTGTGCCAGGTTACTCTTCGTGTCCATGAGGTCTCTGTATTAGTTTTCTACGATACATAACAAATTAGCACAATCTTAGCAGCTTTAGACATCACCCATGTATTATCTCACAGTTTCTGTGAGTCAGGAGTCTAGGAAGCGCTCATGTGGATCTCAGAAGTCTGAGTGTCAACCAGCCTGTGTTCTCATCTGGAGGCTTGACTGGGTGAGACTCCACCTCCAGGCTCATTCCGGTTGTTGGCAGAATTCAGTTCCTCACAGCTGTAGGCCTGAGGGCCCTGGCTGCTTGCTGGTTGATGGCTGGTGGTTGCCCTCAGCTGCTTATCGCATGAACCTCCCAACACAGCCCCTTACTTCTTTAAAGTCAGCTAGGGAGTATCTAGAGCGAATCTGCAAGCAAGATGGAATCTTATATATCCTACTGTAATCACCGAAGTGACATTCCACCTCCTTTGCCACATTCTAGTGCTAGAAGTCACAAGTCTGGCCCACACTCAAGTGGACTCACCTAGAGTCCACCTGCCACAGTCTCTCAGGACCCTGATGGAGGAAGCTCCGTGAGGTTAGGCAGAACTGTTATGTGCACTGCATTCACCTAGCCTGTGACTGGGTGAGATCAGGGACCCTGTCTGTCTTGTTCTTAGAGGTATCTCGAGTCTGAAACAGAGCCTCCTCCTCAATAAACATCTGTCCTCAAACGCATGAGTAAAAGATTCCTGGTACCACAGCTGTCATAAAGAAAGGGAATACAGAGGATGGGCAGGAATGAGGCTATACAACATGGTTTCCATTAATCCAATGTGTAAAAGATGGCTCTTTGCTACTATTTACTCCCAGGTAACTAGACAATTTTCTACTACAGAAGGCCACAGGCAAAGAAACTGTCTAGAAAATTGGACCTAGAGATAAGGGAGGAGGAAAAAGACCCTCTGTGAGGGCACCTTTTCTGGTGGATAGAAATGCAATCTGCTCTCAGGGGGGGCTTGGCACCCAGGCTTCTGGGTCGTTCTGGTTGGCTCTGCTCTTCATAGAGAAACTCTAGAAGACCTACCAAGAATGTTAACAAGGGTTCTATGCCTTTCTTTTTCATAGTACTTACAAATTACAGACCCTCAGGCATAATTTCGAGTCTCAATTTCCAGGTGGCAACACTGGACACAAAGGGAAAACAAATTGAAAGACAGAGAGATTGAAATAAGAGGAAATTTTAGCATGGAAGTGGCCTCCAAGACCCAGCCAAAGATCCAAGCCACATACGGCTTGGAGCCATTGAGTACTTGACTGTTCTTCCTAGAGCACTTCCTGGGGTGGCCTGTCACATTGCACTAAATTTGATTCAGCTGGTGAGGCCATGGGCATGGAAACATGTAGAAGCAGGGGCACAAGGACAAGAGCACAGTAGGCATTCAACATGTGCTGTTAGCCATTAATTTAAAACTTGTAGAAACAGGACCGAGCTTGGTCAACAAATGGCCACACTCCAAACAAGTTCAACATTTAAAACGTTGGTTGTTGTGTGTCCATGTGTGACTATGTGTGTTCAGGCATAGGCACAGGAATTAGGGAGGGCATGCCCAGGCTCACTTTCTGTAAGTAATGTAGTGGAAAGGAGAGGAATGAGGAGCTCTTTAAGAAGGAAGAGAAAACACTGGCCTTCCCTGGCACAGGAATCCAAGCTGTAAGAGGAGAAGTACAGGCATCAGAACTTGGAGACTGCCTTTGGCCTCACCTTCAGCAGATTTTCTCAACTCCAACTGCACAGAAACTTTCAAAAGGGATAAAGAATCTATTCACAGGCTGAGCCTTCTCAAAAATTTATGATTCAGAACATATTGTATAACTAAGAGGTAGGGCCTGAAATCAGGCCAGAGAAAATCCTAAGAGGAAGGGATTCATTCCCAAGAGGAAACAGTGGCCACAGAAAACAAAAACCAAAAAACCAGTGACTAATCACCGTCACCTTTCCACCCAGGACTCTGAGCTGCTATTTGAACTAGGGTTTTCTTTTTTTTCTTTTTTCTAAATTTTTTTTAAAATTTTTATTTTTTTTCAGATGTACATCATATTTCAAATTCTGGATACATTACATCATGTTCACCACCCGAACACTAATTATAGTGCATCCCCTCACATGTGACCCTAATCACCCCTTTTGCCCTCCCCACTCACACCTTCCCCAATGGTAACCACCAGTCCAATCTCCAATGCTATGTGTTTTTTTTTTTTTGTCGTTTTTATCTTCTACTTATGAGTGAGATCATATGGTATTTGACTTTCTCCCTCTGACTTATTTCACTCAGCATAATACCCTCAAGGTCCATCCATCTTGTCACAAATGGCTGGATTTTGTCATTTCTTATGGCTGAGTAGTAGTCCATCGTGTACAAATACCACATCTTCTTTATCCATTCGTCCCTTGATGGGCACCTAGGTTGCTTCTAAGTCTTGGCTATTGTGTATAATGCCACAGTGAACATAGGGGGGCAAGTATCTTTAGGCCTTTGTGTTTTCAAGTTCTTTGGATAAATACCCAGCAGTGGAATAGCTGGATCATATGGTAGATCTATCCTTAACGTTCTGAGGATACTCCAAACTGCTTTCCATAGTGGCTGCACCAGTTTGCACTGCCACCAGCAGTGAACAAGGGTTCCCTTCTCTCCACACCCTCTCCAACATTTGCTGTTTCCTGTCTTGTTAATTATAGCCATTCTGACCAGAGTGAGGTGATACCTCATTGCAGTTTTGATTTGCATTTCCCTGATAGCTAATGATGTTGAGCATCTTTTCATATGCCTGTTGGCCATCTGTGTATCTTCTTTGGAGAAATCTCTGTTCAGATCTTTTGCCCATATTCTAATTGGATTGTTGGTTTTTTTGTTGTTGAGCTGTATGAGTTCTTTGTATATTTTGGATATTAACCCCTTATCTGATATGTGGTTTGCAAATATCTTCTCCCAATTGTTAGGTTGAACTAGGGTTTTCTAATGTACAATTCTTGTCTTCTGTCGCTGGCAGATCACACTCATTTACCAGAGGCTCTAGGGACTTGAGTGACCCACTACTTCTGGAGGTCTGAGGTCTTTCTTTGTCTTGTTCCTTTGCCTCCTGCATCTGTCTCCTGGTTGATGATGAGACATGTTACTTCTCTCTAACACTCACCCATTATTCCTGGATGAACTTGTTGGATACAGGGCCTTGAAATCTGTTCTCCTTCCATAAAACACTCAAGCATCTTCCTGGCTCAGCTACCCAAGTTTCAGCCAAGAGGAACTTAGAACCTCATTAAGCACATTGGCCTATCTGGCCAATGTTTGTGAACATAGGTGATATTCAAAGAAGTCAAAGAAATATTTGAAGTTTGAATGCACCAGGCTAGGAGAGCTTTTCTGAAGAGACAGAATGTACAATTGCAAACATTTCACACACTAATTAGGGACAGTCAGGATTCTTGGAGCTAGCTACAAAGATAACACAGTCAACAAGAGAATCTCCCCTTAGCCTTAGGTAGGAGAGCCTTTGAACTGGCTCAGTTGCATTCCTTGGGTACACTGTGAGCAGAAAGACTATATAATAAATTTAATGGACTTAAACACTGACACTTTAGTAGAGTGCCATGCATGGCAAGGATGCTTGGAAATGGCACAAGAGTAGCGGGGAAGATGATGGTCAGAGCTTTAGGTTAGAGCCTTTAGTTGACACAATGATGGTAAAAAGGAGGGAGAGGAAAAATTGGGAAAAGAGAAAAGACAGAAAAATGGTAAGTGGGTAAGTGTCACCTCAGAACTAATGGACAAGACACAGCTTCAACAAAGCTGAAATGCTATTTTTGTGCTTAAGAAATAAAAGTGAGGAAAAGGGCAAAAGAGGGGGGAAGAAAAGGTTATCTGGGATTCGAGCTGGCTAAGAAACAAAATTCTATTTTGACGTTTAAGATAATCCAACTCATGGAGATTATATAAAACTTCACTAAAATTTGTCATCTAAGATGACAAAATAACCAAGTCTTTTTGAGACATTTTTTTTCCCCACTGAAGAATTTGGAAAGCCAGCCTGAAAGGATGGGAAATGAGAAAACATATGCAGAAAGTCAGATGATCTTGGCTCTCTCAAACACGCCAGCCTGTGCATGACATTGGATATCATTGCCATGAGTGATGAACTCGGTATTCAGCCCTTATTCCCTTCATTCAGATGGGAAGCATTGACTCTATATTAGTCTGGTAGGGCTGCTATAACAAAGTACCATAGAGTGGGGGGCTTAAACAACAGAAATTTATTGTCGCACAATTCTGGAAGCCAGAAGTCCAAGAACAAGGTGTTGGCAGGGTTGGTTTCTTCTGAGGCCTCCCTCCTTGGCTTGTAGCTGACCATCTTCTCCCTGTGTCTTCACATGGTCTTCCCTGAGTGTGTGTCTATGTCCTAATTGCCTCTTCTTATAAAACACAGTCATGTTGGATTAGGACCCACCCTAAAGACCTCATTTGAACCTAATTACCTCTTTAAAGACCCTATCTCTAAGTACAGTTACATTGTGAGGTGATACCTAAGACAATATTATGCAGCACATAAGCAGGATACTAAGCTACATTGAATCAAATAATAAAAAAGTTATTCTCTTTTGATCATTTGTCAGTTCTTTTGACTAAATAAAAAAGAAAGTGTCAGGTTGAAGCTAATATAACTTTAATACCTGACAGTAGTCTTTCTTTTCAATCAAGAGAGCAGAGCTGGGTCCAGCCCCATGGCATAGTGGTTGAGTTCGCATGCTCCACTTCCATGGCCCGGGGTTCATGGGTTCAGATCCTGGGCCTGGAGCTATACACTGCTCATCAAGCCAGGCTGTGGTGGTGACCTGCATACAATAGAGGAATATTGGCACAGATGTTAGCTCAGTGACAATCTTCTTCACCAAAAAAAAAAAAAGAGAGACAGAGCAAACCTTAGGTCAGAGACTTTAGCAGGCAAAAATATCCAGCTAGAACGTAATAACATTGTCCAATCTCCATTATATTTATTTTTATGCTTACATTCTATCACCAGGGAGATGATAATAGTGTTCATTTACCTTTTGAAATTAATCTCTATTAAAAATTGAGTTAATTTAAAGAAAACATTAAGGGAATAACAGCACAGGTTGTATTTGAATATGGCAAAATGTGTGCAGACAAGTTGCAAACAGTTGAAATTTGGGAAAATCTGCTCTATTTCGATTAATTCTTCCAGCAACTCTATAAAACAGGTTTTAGTCAGCACATTTTAATGATGAAGAAACTGAGACTCAAAGAGCTTGTTGTTCAGGATCAGCCATCTAGCTATTTGCAGAGCCAGAGTTCCCATGCAGGGCTGTTTGACTGCAAAGCTCATGATCTGAACCACTAGCCACCACCACTTGTTCTTCAGCCCCACAGCAGCTTTTTGAGTAACAGAAGGTAAGTGCTTAAAGGAAAACACTCGGGTATGAGAATGTGATAAAGGAGGGCTTGGGGTTTGACTGGTATGTGAATAGTCATTTCTCTAGTCACTCAAAAAACATGCACTGAGTGTCTGTTATCTGTCAGCCCATAAACTTGATATTGAATTATGATTTTTCTGGGAGTAACCAAAGACATTAGTTCCCAGACAAGAAAAACAAAAAGCAAACAAAGAGGAACTCAACACAAAACAGGGAGATTTCTTTTTCCACGGAGATCACCAAGTGGTTTGGGAATGGTAGAACGACCAAAGGAGCACCAAGACTTGTGTGCAGCAAAGTGTACCAACCTTCTGCTCTCGACCAGAAAGGAACTATTAATGATCTCCTCTATAAGGGAGCATTGCACCATTACTCTTTTAAGGCTTGTGACTTTAAAGAAAAAGGTAGGAGGTTCTCTCACAGCCAATCTCTGCTGGTATGAGTTTCTTAGTGTTGGCAATAGTCCTAGTAATTTTGCCAGAAAAGTCATTGCAATCTTTAAAGACTTTACTTAGGAGGACTGCCAAGACAGAACATTCAAACTGCAACAGGGACCACATTCAACTCACACGTGATTCCCCTACACATACTGCTATCCATTACAAAAGCAGGTGTTCTAAGAACTTATGCCTGCAGGTTAGCAACTGACTATACAAGGATGAACAATTCCATAACTTCTGTAGTACCAGGACAGCAGCAGGGAGAAGAGAATCAAACGCTTCTCTGCAACCTCTGTGCCTTTGGTGGGAGCTCCATTAGCAGCCACACCCATGAGGCATGCACAGAAGTCTAGCATTAGCAACCACAAGTTACCCCCCTGATCTTGGGCACCTTGGAGACCTTGTCCCTCTGCCACTGGATCAGAGAACTAGCAGTTTGCTCCTGAACAGAAGCCCTTTCTATGGGGTCAGTTTGAGAGTTTCCCTCTACCTCTTTCTTCTTTGTGAAGTGTTCCCAACCTTTTTGGGGGGGTCCTAGAAACTCTTTTGATTAGATGTTCCCTGAGGGTCGGTCTCCACCCTGCAGTGTGTTGGGTGCCACTCTTCAGGAGCAGAACTTCCTCTCTGCCTAAGCACACACGATTGTTTGGGTTTCTATCAGACTGGTACTGATTCAGCCAATTTGACCATAAGAAGCTATTTTTAATATCCTCCAAAAAATGTTGGGGACCACCACATGAGCACATTTGTTCCCTTAATACTGGTTGAGATGATATGTAAAGACAAAAAGTATGAAATAAGGAGTCCTTCTAAATGATTTATTAATCCTAAAGTAACTACATATGTTTTTAAAATAAAGTATATATGTGTGAGGCAGATTATATACTCAGTTTAAAGAACAAATAGATTCTTGGCAAAAAGTCTTCCCCAGACTCTCCGGTCCTCAGATTGAAACACATCAAGTTATGTTGTGAGCTCCTTGGGGAAAAAGCTGTGTTTTGTTCAGCTTTATACCCTTACTGCCTAACCCAGCGCCTAGCCCATAGCAGGTTCTTAGTAAGAAATAGATACCTGGGATGTTTGGTTTTAGCTGACATTGTGACATTCGTGGAGCACTTAGCATGTGCTGGCACTGTTCTAAGCACTGTGTGTGTATTAACTCACTCAAGCGACAAACAGCCCTATGGGGTCGATGGTATTACCATCCATATTTTACAGAGGACAAAACTGAGGCTCAGGGGCTGGCCCCATGGCTGAGTGGTTGACTTCACATGTTCTGCTTCAGCAGCCCAGGATTTCACTGCCTCAGATCCTAGGCACGGACATGGCACTGCTCATCAAGCCATACTGAGGCAGCATCCCACATAGCACAACTAGAAGGACCTATCTAGAATGTACAATTATGTACTGGGGGCTTTGAGGAGAAGAAGAAGGAGAAAAAAAAGAAGATTGGCAACAGATGTTAGTCCAGGTGCCAATCTTTAAAAAAACAAAACAAAAAAAACCCCTGAGGCTCAGAGATCTTCAGTCATTTACTCAAGGTCACACTGCAAAGAATTTTAAAAGCCAGGATACAAACTAAGATTGCATTGTTTTTCACATCTTTAAATGTAACATCACAGAGTCCACAGCTATGGGTATCCAGTGGGGGTCTGGGCACTGCTGAGCACTCAGAGTAACAGAATGTTACTTGGGCAACTCTGCCCGCTATCAGGAGGAATGAGTGCCCTTCATGAAGAGGCATTAACCTCCTCGTCCCTAGGCTATTAAGAAAGAGTTGCACGAACATGCGTCACCGTGTGTCTATCCTGCCAGTCCCAACCTGACTTATTTCATACAGTGAGCTCTCACCTGGTTTTTGAGGGAATGAAAGATTCCATGAATGAATGATTGAAGGAATGAATGATGTCCATTCCTGGAGGGAAGGCTTTCAATGACACCAATTACTTTTCTAGCTGGGAGGTTTGTGGCTACAGTATAAGCCCTCCCATGAAAGAAAACTTATGTCAGGGCTTTACTTCGAGAGGTTGAAGAATTAGAACCCAGCAGTGAAAGAGACAAAGACACGAGGCAGAGAGAGGTGGGGAGGCAGAGGCCAGCCCAACACGGCCGGTCTGAGTCTACCGTTTCCCCTCAGGGCTGTGTACACCAGAGCACAGGGACTACGGGAGAAGCAAAGAGAAACATGACAGCGTCCTGTCCTGCTCCCAATGGATCAGAGAAGGTGAAAATGTACCTCAGTAAATACAATACAGGGCAAATGTGACCTGTGCTTAAAAAAAAAACAGAAAAAGATTTGAACCAAGTGCTCTGGGAGCAGAGGGGCCAGATGACTTCCAGCTAGGAAAGCAAGAAATGCCAACTTCTGAACTAGCTGCATTTTGATTAAAAGAGATTAGAGGGGAAGAACTTTCTGCATAAGGAAACTCTCTGGAGACGCGGCGGGGGAGGGCAGGAGGAGGAGGACTGGCAGTTCCTTCGGGTTGATTAAACAGCGGTTGCACAGTGGCCAACTCTGGGCTAATCTTTGTTTGGCAAGTACATTATTGTGTTTTTTTTAAAAAGCAAATGTTGTGTTGGAGGCCCTGAGGGGAGGCATGGAGTTGTCTCAGCCACCGTTCTCCGCTGTCTGCCTCCCCGGCCCATTCACATATTCATATTCCCCACTGTCTCTGCGGGTTTTAGGACGGGTGACCCCCCCAATCAAGCAGAGGGTGTCTTGGGGCTTTTGGGGGAACGAGGGAAGAGGCAGGAGTTCTCAAGGCGGAATTAAGGCAGGGAAGGAGTGGGAGGGGCGTGTGTGTGGAGGAAGGTTGAATTTGATGGGAAAAAAATATATACCTTTATTTTCACTAACTTCTAACTGAAATTTAGCATTTCCTTTCATTTTGAATGTGGTCGAAAAAATCACAATAGTGTTTCAAGTGTGCATGACTTGGTCGTCCATGAAACTCACAGATGGCTTCATCTCACTTTACAGCTATTGCAGGTATTTTCAGCTATCCTTTATGCACGTCGGTGCTTTGAAATTGTGGTAGCTGTGAGACATGCCAGCTCTTGTTATTTAATGCTAAGAAAGAACATGTACTACTATATCACAAGTTTTGTATTTTGAGATAACTTCCATATAATTGGTTTCCTTTGTACTGCTATGTGCTGTATTTTGCGCATTTAAAAACATTACTCTGAGAAAGAGTCCATAGTTTTCACCAGACCACCAAAAGCATCCAGGACACAAAATAGGTTAAAAACCTTGGCTGAAGCTTGGGACCATATAGTAGAGAGCTTTAAATATCTTCTTCAGCAGTGTGAATTTAATCTTATACGCAAATGGGAGCCACTGAAGTGTTTTTTTTTTTTTAAAGATTTTATTTTTTTTCCCTTTTTCTCCCCAAAGCCCCCCGGTACATAGTTGTGTATTCTTCGCTGTGGGTCCTTCTAGTTGTGGCATGTGGCATGCTGCCTCAGCGTGGCTTGATCAGCAGTGCCATGTCCGCGCCCAGGATTCGAACCAATGAAACACTGGGCCGCCTGCAGAGGAGCGCGTGAACTTAACCACCCCGCCACGGGGCCAGCCCCTGTTGGGGGTGTTTTTAAAAATGTCAATTATACCTTGTAATAATGTGATTGAAGCATAATTGTTTTAAGTCAATTTTATTGAGGTATAATTAAATCAAGGTATAATTATAAATAAGTACACCCTTTTGAAATGTATGGTTCAGTGAGTTTTAACAATATATGTTGTTAAAAAAGAAATAACAGGGCCCCAATGGAATTGTTTTCCCCCAGGACAGCAAATCAAGACTTAATTACAGATTCAATCTCTCCCAGGAATGTAACCTTTAAAAACAGGCCACCTGAAATTTCCTGATCAGCACCAGTGAGGTCTTCTGCCTCATAAGACCCCTGCCTTCCCTTTCCCCGAAAAGAAGGTAACCTTGCCTGAAGCGATCCTTTCTTTTCTTTTGATAATAACTTCCCCCGCCCCACCCTGCTGCCTATAAAAATCTTCCGTTTTGCACACCTCCTTGGGTATCTCTCTGCTTGCTAGACAGGATGCTGCCTGATTCGTGAATTGCTTAATAAAGCCAATTAGATCTTGAAATTTATTCAGCTGAATTTTGTTTTTTGGTAATATATACTCGCAACTACCACTACAACCAAATACATTTTGGGTAGTAGAAAGTAAAATTTTGAAATTGTACCTACTGTTCTCCCTTCCTCAGGATCCCCACTCTGGGCTCACAAGTGCACCAGCACCTCACTGAGGGATCCAGAACCCGAGCTCTAGGGAGGGAGAATAATCCCCAAAACGTTACTGCACAAAAATGGGGTTCTCCTACTTGACGCACATAAATAAGCCAGCTAATTACGGCATCAGCCTTTGGGAAAAGAGAGCAGATTTATTCTTCAAGATCAATCTGCAGGAAGACAGGGGGCGTGTGCCCTCAGATCTGTCTCCTGGATTCAGGATTTAGGGCAAAATGTAAGAAGTTAGGGAGAACAGCCCGGCACGTGGAAACGCTGGGGACAGGTTTTGATTAGTGGGCTTCAAGCATTGATAGAAAGGTTCTAAACATGTATGACAGGGTTCTAAACATTTGTGATGGGGTTCTAAACTTTTACGACAGGCTCCTAAACATTTTTGATGAGGTTGGGAAGGAATTTTAACATCGGATCTTCTGGAATGAGGGACCCCTCACTTCTGATAAGAGTCCGACTTTTAAGTTCTGGTCATGTCCTGGTCCTCTGGTTCTGGGTGGAGGAGAGTTTTAGTTCTATGTTCCTTTCCCATCAAGATTTCTTCTTCTGCATATGCTCTGGCTACGTGACTTTGCAAATTTTCTGAAAGATAATTCTTAATCACTCTGTTGATGAGAGACGAGGTCAGTTGAAATGGTCCTGGAGCGCAGGGTGGTTACAAAAGCAGTTCAGGTGTACAAAGGGATGGCATATTGAAAATCAAGGACTTAAGTATAGATGTGACACATACATGAACAGTCTAATGTCAGTCTCCATATATCTACTTATGTAATAATTTATGTCACCACTATCAAGATCAAAACTTTTTACTGGTTAAGAAAGGACCAGAATCTGATCAGCAATTCTTAGTGGCTCAGGGAATGCAATGCTGCTCACTATATTGGCACATGAATTGATGATACCTGTTTTATATTAGCCACAACTTAACCTATGTCTAGTTGAAACTCCTGAAAATTAAAAAAATTCTCACATCACCCTCTGTGACTCTGGGAAATCAGCCCAATTTGGTTTGTCATGTCCTATAATATTTACCAAGATGGCGTAAGACAAAAGAAAATCACCAACCATTTGCATTAGGAGTTGTTACTTTACAGTGTGTCTCCATCACTCTAAAATAAAGAAGCCTCCCACCCCTTTTTTCTTTTTTTTTGGTGAAGCTAACATCTGTTAGCTTTTTTTTGGCCCTGAGCTAACATCTGTTGCCAATCTTCCACTTTTTGCTTGAGGAAGATTGTCCCTGAGCTGACGTCTGTGCCAATCTTTCTCTATTTTGTATATGGGACATTGCCACAGCACGGCTTGATGAGCAGTATGTATGTCTATGCCCAGGATCGGAACCTGCAAACCCCAGGCTGCTGAAGTGGGACTCGCAGACTTAACCACTGCACCACCAGGCCGGCCCCCAAGCCTTTCCCCTTTTAAAGACAGAGAAGCTAGGAAAAGAAATCACTCAACTTTAGAACAGTTCTCCTAATCTTCTTAAGGAAGTTTGGAGTGATTATTGAAACCCTCCAAATAAATTTTTATGGTGTGAAATAAAATTGGAAAGAGACAATTTTCTAGGAAGGTGCACATGAAGATCTTTCCTTGTCTATTACACAAGCCTTCTGTCACATGCTTCCTTTTATTATTCACGTTAGGCAAGCAAATTACACTAAATAAATACATTCATTCCAATAGGAATTTTCTGCAAGAATGTTCATACACCTGTCATTGCATAACAATGATGACAACAGAGATAAGTAATATAATGAGGCAAGTGATTTTTTTCCCCAATGTAGATGCTGAATCTTCCAGCATTTACTTTAACAATAATAGTTCTCATTTACTGAATGCTGGCTGTGGCCCAACATTGTATAAGACACTTTATTTATACATATAGTCTCATCTAATCCACCCAACAATCCTAAAAGCAGTATTTTTATATTTTTTACAAGTGAGGAAACTGAGATGCTCAGAGCCATAAGTGGCAGACCAGTCCTCCAAGACTGTATTCCTTCCACTTCCTTACCTTTTTCAACAATGCATGACTAGTTACCTCACTTATTAGAGTTTGTCAATTGTGCTTCAAAGCTCATTCTACAACACCTGGATTGAAAGGTATGAACTAAGAGGATGGATTCTATTTTGCAAGGGAGACTCTCATCTTTTGTAACTGGTAAGGGGTAAATCTTCATAGAGAAGATATAAACTCCCTCATCAAGCTCCCTAAGACCAGTTGGCTCCATTCTTCCTTCCAAGAGGTTTACTCTGAGCTTCTTCGTTTCTTACTATAGACTGAATATTTGTGGCCCCACAAAACCCATGTATTGAAACCCTAATCCCCAATGTGATGGTATTAGGAGATGGGCTCTTTGGGAGGTAATTAGATCATGAGGGTGGAACCCTATGATGGGATTAGTGCCTTTTTTTTTTTGAGGAAGATTAGCCCTGAGCTAACTACTGCCAATCCTCCTCTTTTTGCTAAGGAAGACTGGCCCTGAGCTAACGTCCGTGCCCATCTTCCTCTACTTTATATGTGGGATGTCTGCCACAGCATGACTTGATGAGCGGTGCCGTGTCTGCACCCAGTATCCAAACCGGCAGGACCCCGGGCCACCAAAGTGGAAAGTGCGAACTTAACTGTTGCGCCACCAGGCCGGCCACAGTGCCATTTTAAGAAGAGACATGCGAGAGCTTGTTTCCTCTCTGCTCTCTCCACCATGTGAGGACACAACTAGTAGATGGCCATCGGCAAACCAGAAATAATGCCCTCACCAGACACCAGATCTGCTGGTACCTTGCTCTTGGACTTCCCATCCTCCACAACTGTGAGAAACAAGATGTTGTTTAAACCACTTCATCAATAGTATTCTGTTACAGCAGCCCGAACTAAGAAAGTCCTTTATCTCTCCGTTACTACACAGCCATACAAACGCACTATACCTGATCTATGAGACTATACCTGATCAGCTTTTCTTTTCACTCTTATTAAGCTATTCTTATTAGTTATTCTTCATAAGAGCAAGTTTTCCAGATAATTTAACAATAATTGCAGAGATTGGCCATAGGATTACTGCAGGGTCTGCTTTAGCTCTCAGTAATTAGGACATTGAACAAGCATATTCATGAGCTGTGACCAAGAGGAAACCTAAACTCTTTCTCCCACTGTCCCTTTAAAATTTGTTTAGTTTCCCCTTCCCCTGAATGAAATCCAGCATGTTCCCTGACTTTTCTGCTCACTTTTAGGAATAGATTGTCCTAGGTCACTTTACAAAGCAGACGCCATTCAGTAATGAGAATGCCCAGTCCCACGTAACATGCAGAACTCTTTCTTTGACTGAGTGGTAAATCTTCCCCCTCTCCTAGCAAGAGCGGGCTCCGAGGAAAAGTGATGGTGGGCCTTGGCTCTCTCTCTCAACCTGCTAAGCAAGGCTCCTGGAGTGGGAGGGAAGTGGGTAAAAGAGTACAGAAAGTTCTTCCTTGGCTAGTGTCATTCCAAAGGGCTTCAAGCTATCCGGCACGGCAGATGCTTGAAGCTGATTCACCCACAAGGACTGCTGTGGGTTCCTTAGAATGTCCCCTGATAGGTCCCTCCCACTGCAACTCTGCTTAAGAAACCAGTTCGCCAATAATTCCTTTAACAATTTATATTTTGATCTGCCTCATTACACCCTTTAGTACCTGATGGCTATCATACCTCAGAGCTTCGGTCCAAATTTCCTATTTAACAACCTATAACATTTGCCGCTACATTAATCCTGTATTTTATGGCTCATAGTCACTTTGGTGGGTGTGAGTGCAGAATGACATTCCTTTCAGCCTGTAAAATTATATATAAAATAAATTGTCTGGCCCTTGTTACGGTACCTAAAAATTATCTTGTAATTATTACTTTTCATTCAAACTTTTATTTTGACTTCAATTTGAAAGTGGGTTATAATATCTCTTCCATAGACAGTAATTCTTTTTGCAATTTGTTCTACAGTTTGGTGGTTTTTCAATAGACACCCTCAACTCTGGTCATCCCGTGCCTAGACTTGAAGTCAATTCTGCCTCTCCTTGCTGATGGAAAATTTTCATAGAGCTCGTCATGTTTTACGTTTTTCTATGTGAAACTGCAACAGAGAACATAAACTCAAATTCCCATTCCCCAGAAGATTTGCATTCTAACTGAAAATCACTGCACCGTTCTTGGTCAATGTCATCTGTGCTCTTCATGAGCATATAGAGATTCATGGGAGTTATAACTTTTTAAATAACAGTATAATATTAATTTTTAAACACTCTAATCTCTTGCCCTCTCTCTCACTCCACCCTCAGAATTATGTAGAGACCACTATGGCAATTCCATCAGCATGGCAGTGACTAGGGTGAGGAGAGGGTGACATCCAAGGACACACAATTTAAGGAGGCGCTCGCTCCTGTGGTCATGCAAGCTCAGTGTCTCCTTAAATTTTGCACCTTAGGTGCCTCCTTCACCTTACCCTAATCCTGTCTCTGTGTATCAGACCTGCACACATTCAATAAGAGTCTTGAGTACCTTCTGTGGGCCAAATACTGTTCTTGATGCTGGGCATCCGGAAAAGGAGCAATCAGATAAAAGTTTTTGCTCTCAGTATGGGACAGCAGTAAGTGCTATGGAGAAAGATAAAGCAGAGAAAGGGAATAAGGAAGTTCCAGCGTAGGGTAGGGTGTGTCATTTAAAATAGGGTGGTCAGGGAAATCCTTACTGAGGAGGTGACATTTAAGCAAAGAATTGAAGGAAGTGAAATGTTTTTGGACCACTTGACAAAGCATTCAAAATATTTTATGATTTGTTGCCAACAGTTTATAGTGAATAGATTTCACATAAACAGCTGGCTTCTTGACAAATCCAGAGATCTGGCGACATGGAGCCACATTCCCGTATGACAACTACTAGATGGAGCTGAGAGGGGCTGGCACTTTAGACCAAGCCAGGGCCTTTATATTGGGCAGGAGTTTGGTTCTTCAAGTCTCCCTCTGCCTGCCCCCTCAATTACATCACCGGTCTGTCAGCCGGGAGCATTTGAGTTTGCAGACTTTGGCTAGAATCCTTAAGAGAGACCTCAAATGCTGCCCCCTCCCTCCAAGCAGTTAACTCAGAGGCTTGGCGGTTATTGCAATGAGACGGTCTGTTTACCAGACCCCAGTAAAGTCATTCCACTAGTGAGGCAAGGAAGGCCTTGACTCTGGACTCCAGAAATGAGTGGTGTGTACTTAGTTGCTTAAAGGTAGGGGAGACAGATACCATTGGCCTGTTCTCTGGCACAGTGACTGACATGACCAGAACTTTGTTAATACTCTCCTGTCCTAGTCCACACATGTTCTAACTTCCAACTAGTCCTTTTCTTGGAGCAAAAGAAAGAACAAAATTCCGTGGTGTGCAAGACATGAGTTTTTCCATCTCGGCAGAATTTCAATACAACAAGCAGTCACAGGCCTTTAAAACCCCACCTACCTGTTGGTATATGTCAAGGACAGGAATTTTCCACTTAGGTGAGATGCTCGTTCCATTCATTGAAACTATCTTGAGGAACAGCTCTGGTGGCAGAAAGTACCGACAGATTCTTCTGTGAAGTGATGACAGAGCACCATTCCCAACAGAGCCAGGAGAGGCAAGGCACATTGTCACGGCAACTATGACTTAGCCTTCTCATGCTCGAGGTGGATTTTTGTTTCTGCAACTATCTTCTTAAATTATAAGGTTTTAAATTGAAGCCAAGCAGATGAGAACAAGTTAAGATTTCTCAATGTCAACTTATGTAAAAATCTCAAATGTGAAATTTCATGAAAACAGTTTTGTTGTCAAGTGAAAATTGCTAGGAGCATTGACTTTGAAGCAGACATGGCATGAGTATTTGTTTGACAAACGATGTAAGATTCTGGATATATTTCAATCAACTTACTATATTTGCATTGGATTAAAAAACCCTCAAACCCTGCCTAGGGGACAGAGCACATTATGTTTTTGCTTTATTTCACAATCAGTTGGGAAAAAAATAAGAAAGAAAAAGAAAGCATATTTTAAATCTTAACTCCAAGAGGGGTATTGAAAAATTGAATTTTCATGATAGCAAAAATGAAAACCATGGGAAAAAAAATTAGAACTATTTTTTCTTTTTTTTTTTTTGAGGAAGATTAGCCCTGAGCTAACTACTGCCAGTCCTCCTCTTTTTGCTGAGGAAGCCTGGCCCTGAGCTAACATCGTGCCCATCTTCCTCTATTTTATATGTGGGACGCCTACCACAGCATGGTGTGCCAAGCGGTGCCATGTCCGCACCCGGGATCCGAGCCGGCGAACCCCAGGCCGCTCAGAAGTGGTGAACGTGCGCACTTAACCGCCGCGCCACCGGCTGGCCCCCTAGAACTATTTTTAAAACAAGTTTACAAGCATCTACTGGGCTATTCACATACCTTGAATATTAAACTCACATGAATTGAAGGAAAACATTTTAGGGCCACCCTGATAAAACTTGTGAAACAGGAGAGATTTCTCTTTGGTGTGCAAAATCTCTCTTTTTTGTACTTTTCCTTCACCTTTAGCTGGTTCTCCTCCCTACTGCTCAGCACACAGTTCCCATACATACTCTCTCCCGTGCTTCTGCCATTGGGAAGGCACAAACTTTTTTCTATCTTCTTAAAAAAGTTCTGGTTCAAAAGATTTCTTCCGATTTTAAGAGCATGAGGCAAAGAAAGTCAAGGGAAGAAAGACTTTATCTCCTTTAAAAATTCCAGGACATGTTTCTCCTCTTGAGCTTTTCAAAGGATGCCAATCATTTTTACAATGAAAGGTTTTCATGGTTTTCTTTTGGAAATCAAACATGAAGCAGCAGCATCTGGCCTGCAGGTTGTTGTATTAACTCTCATACCTTTTTGTTACATCCATTTCAACAGCAGAGACGCTTTGCAAATGTTTTCTTGTGATACACTGAAAAAAACACATTCTTTAATTATGTAGTAGATGTGGATTTAACAAAAGGAAAACTAATGAAAGCCTATTTTAATTTTTCTATCAAAAAAACTCTACAGAGTTCTTTTTAAACCTGTATCCCTTCTCATTCTTTTTTGTTTTACCTGTAAAACAAACTTGCAAATACCTACTGGCCCATGCACATAGCTTGAATACTAAATTCATATTAATTTCAGGAAAACAACTTTAGTGTGATCTTCCACTTTAAGGAAACCATATACGAGAGGGATATTATTTAAAAATACTACTTAAGATGCAATGCAGCCATTTAACAAGAAAAAAAAATTTTAAAGATTGAGGAAATAACTTTGGGTAACAGTCTCTTTCCAGTACCCCCGAAATCATAACAACAGCAATGGATAATTCTGCTTTTGCTGAGGTTCACCCTGCTCACCTCTTTTCCTTCCATGAATCATTACTAAGGTGCAGCAGTGTCTTAGGATCGTCCAAAAATAGAAGATCGATGCCAGCCCCTGTCCTCAAGGCTGTGCATTATGTAAGAAAGCAACCACCTTTTCTCCACTTTCTGTGACCGCACCTTCCTCCCTTCTCCCGGCATCCTCCTTCCCTCCTGCAGAGGGAGAAGCTTCTCTCTTTGGGCTCCTGGTTCCATCCACTTTCTTCATCAACTCTCTCTTCCCCTTTTGAGCATCTTCCGCTCCTCCTGTCCCTTTCTTTCTGACTAAAAACCTGTGTGCGTCTCCCTTGTTCTGAAAAACCTTGCTTTACACTGTGCTGTCATCTCAAGATATTACTGTCAGCTCTCTTTCCGTACCATTCAACCTGAACAAGTACTCTACAGCTTCCCAACATTGTTGTGCATTTGAATCACCTGGGTAACGGTGTTAGTGCACAGACTGATTCAGGAGGGTCAAAGATCTGCGCTTCTGCTTAGCCCTCAGGTGACGCCCATGCTAGAGGACTCTCCCATCAGTACCGTCACTCTTGATCCTCATCCCTCACCAGCTGATATCCATTTCCTCTGCTTCACTGAAATGGTTTCTAAATGTCACCCATGATCTTATCCTCAAATCCGATAGCTCTTTCCTTTGTCCTCATCTTCTTTAATCTGTCCATGGTATCATTTATCACCATTGGTCACCTACCATCTTTGCTTGAAATTTTATTCTCTTGAGCTCCCTGACACCGTACTCTGGGCTCTTCTTCCACAAGCAACTGTTGTCCCTTTGATTGTAGCTCTTCCTCTTCTTGCCACCTGAAGGAAGCTGATTACCACCATCCAGGTAATGACCCTCACATTCAGTATTTACTCCTTGGCTTATCCTTGTCTCTGTTCTTTCCTTCAGGAATTATCCAACTTCACGGCTTCAGTGTGCATTCTTCATACATGTATTTCCAAAGGGACCTTTAAACCCAATTTACATTCCAACCTCCAGCTGGCCATTAGTTATTTCTAACGTGGACATGCCGCTCTCGCCTAGAACTTAAGTTTTAAACCAAACTCGAGAACTAATTTATTTCTGTGCTTAACGTTTCTATTTCTATGAAAGGTGTCATCATTATTCCAATCACATAAGCTCTCAGCCTGAGTTATTCTTGGTTTCTGCTGTCCCTTCACATTCCGTCACTAAACTCTAAGCCAGAAGGACAGGAAAGGCGGCTTGCAGGACCCAGCAGCGAGTGAGCTGAGAATACTGTGAGTCTTGCTAAGCCTATTTCCAGCTACAATTTAGTGACACTTTTATGTCCCGATGATATTCTGGGTATACCTTAGCTACTTTGCTAGCTTAAACTCCTGCCTGTTCTTTACTTCTTTTTCTCCTTTCTCTTTTAATTTTCTTTTGCATCCACATCTCCTGTTTCCTTTTCAATCCTTTCTTATCTCCTTTCTTTGTTTTTCTCCTTCTCTTTCATTGGTAATCAATCATACTTTTTATTGTTGTTGTTGTTGAGGAAGGTTGGCCCTGAGCTAATATCTGTTGCCAATCCTCTTTTTGCTTGAGGAAGATTGTTGCTGAGCTAACATCTGTGCCCATCTTCCTCTATTTTGTATGTGGGATGCTGCCACAACGTGACTTGATGAGCGGTGCCATGTCCGTGCCTGGGATCTGAAACTGCGAACCCAGGGCTGCCAAAGCAGAGCATGAGAACTTAACCACTACTCCACTGGGCTGGCCCCAATCAATCACACTTTTAAAGAAGCATCACACTCCCTTTGCCTCTCCCTATCAGCACTCATTCATTGAACAGTATCTATCCACTCCTATCCATCTCTCATGTATCTATCAATTATCTATCTAGTATCTAGCTATCTCTCTCTCACACATTATATTCCACAACCATATTCATTCTTGTCATCCTTCCTAACCTTAAAACAGTTCCAGGAGAATAAAGACCATTCCTACGTTTTTCAGTATTTTATCTTGTATCCCATGGTGTCTGGCACTGAGTTGATATTCAGTAAGTGTTTGTTAAAGGATAAAAGGAAGGAAAGGAAGGCAAGAAGGAAGAGAATATGAGGCCCATTTTGCAGATAAGTAACTAATGCTCCAAGAGGTTAAGCAACTTGCCTACAGTCATACAGTTAATTGGTAGTGAAGTCAGGTTTCTATGCCCATTCTGTCTAAAGCTAAAGCCTGTGTTAAGGACACTGCCTTTCTGTGTCCCCAGCTCTGCACTAGGTGCCCCAGAAGGAGACAAGAACTCAAGACAAAAGCTCCGCCCTCAAGGAGTATATAGCTTAGTAAGGGAGCTGAACAGACAACCGTAATATGAAGTAGGGTATAATCATGAGTTCACATTTTCTAAAAAGATTGATCAGTACCTGTCTTCTGGGTAAATAATTTTAGTGTGTGACAGAATAAAACAAGTTAGTAAACAGTGTTCAGACGGAAATCTCTTCCTTTCCCTGGAGCCTTGTGGTTGACATTACTAAGAAGAGTCTTGAAATTCAAGCACAGAGGATTCCCCATCGCATGTTGGACCCAGAGGCCCAGCTTCATGGAGATCCCAGTGTGGTTCCCAGCCTAAAATCAGAGCCAAGATGCTTAGGAGCAAATCTCAACTGCTGGCTGGCGAGAGCAGAAACAATGTCATTAAAAGGTACTGCCAGCTTATTGTCTTTTGCAAGTTGGTACAAAAGAGAAAATGTCTCTAAGGCTTGGAAGAAACAGAAAGTGAATTCTTTTTCTTTTTAAGCCTAGAGTAGGCAAACAATGTAGATATCTCTTATAATTTTTCACTTCTAAATGGTTTATCACAAAACTGTTTGGTCTTCAGAAGAAAAATTGGGCACGACCTTCTGGCTGCTTAGTGAACAGACTATATGGGTAGTGTGCTCAAAATTACGCAAGGCTACTAGCATCTAATAAAAATAGCAAGCACATATTATAGTGGGATTAGTGTGGCGTGCAGCTCCTGGAATGCAAAACTTTACTACAGTAAGGGTAGCATTTGCCGTGGACAGCAACTTCTATATGCGTTCCTTACATTTCTCGGTCTCTGCCAGTCTGAGGTCAAAATACGATTGTCATAAATTAGACATTTCAAATCAGAGGGATGATGGTCTTGGGACAACTGGCTAGCTATTTGCAAAAACAGAAAGTTAGATCATTGCCTTAACATTCTATGAAAAACAACATATCAGGCATATTTAACATTTTAAGTAAAATATCAAACTATAAAATTTATATACTATATATAAATTTATATATAATTATAAATCATATATAATTATATATAATATTGCTTTGGGTAGCGTGACCCAAAGGCAGAGCCATGAGTCACAAGATTATAGGTAAGTATGTCCAAAAAGGAAAAAAGAAAAACTTTTATATTGCCAAAAGAATGCAATAAAGCAATGTCAAAATTAAAATAAAAAGTTGAAAGAATGTATTTAAATATATGCGGTAAAGAATTTATATTTCTACAGTCATTAAATTCAAAAAGGAAGAAATACATGCTTGCTATAATCAGATAAGTAAAACATTTTTTTTTAAAGATCTACAATTTCTAAGTAATAGATTGCCAAAAATACATAAGAATCATCCTATCCAATGACAACAAACATATAGGAAAATGAGCCCTCACACAGGATTAGTGGGAGAATAATTGCTACCATTTTTGTGACGGACACTTGGTAATTTGTACCTCAAAACCTTTAAAATGGACATACTCTATGATCCAGCAATCTTAACTCTAGAGATTTATCCTAGAAAATTTTTAGAACAATATCAATATATGTGTAAAAGATTTGTTGTGACATTGTTTATAATAGTGAAAAACTGAAATAATCTAAATGTTCAATCATGGAAGAGTTAAATATATTACAGTCCATTCATATAGTAGAATATTACGCTGCTATTAAACAATCAGGATCTGGATATGTGTTTGTTGACATAGAAAGTTAAGATGTGTTGTTAAGTGTGAGGAAATCACATTAGATAACAACTTACATAATAATTTCTTTTTTAAAAAAGCACATCACACAACACAACTGGTACAACAATTTCTTTTAAAATTATATAGATGTACATAAATATCTCTGTAAAGATACATATATATGTGTGCATTAATATAGAGCTCTATGTACATTAACATACACATACACAGAGAGTGAGCCAGATAGTACCTAAGGTCCCCATTGGGGCTGAACTGGCTTGGATCTGGTGAAAATTGTATTAAATTAACACCAACTCCAACACCTCTGAGAGTTCAACACCTTCCCCTGAGGTTTGCTTCATGTTCCCATCTGCCTCTGCACTTCTGTACCCCCGTGCCCTGGTCTTGTTTCACCTCACGAAACTGAGATGTAAAACTTAGTCCTTTCCCAATAAATCCATTCCCAGTAAGCCTATTGTGAGTTTGTGCTGACCTGACTGAAGGTTTAAGGAGCATGGTGGTGATCACTTAACACTCCCATCTCAATAGCTCTTCAGTCTTTCTCCTGCCTGATTCCTGAGAAGCTTTGGTGCCAGCCAACATCCAGCCCCTAGTGGAGGGTAACAGTATTAAATTTTCTCTGTATCATTAGATAGGCGTATTTATACTGACGTGTATATATGGATGTGTACATGCACATGTATGTGTGTGTATATAATAATGTATGTGTAAGATATCTCCTGGCTCCCTGGATATTTAAAAATCCAGGAAGTTATCATTCAAAAGTTAACAGTGGCTTTTTTTTTTTTTTTTTTTGAGGAAGATTAGCCCTGAGCTAACTACTGCCAATGCTCCTCTTTTTGCTGAAAAAGACTGGCCCTGAACTAACATCTGTGCCCATCTTCCTCTACTTTATACGTGGGACACCTACCACAGCATGGCTGTTGCCAAGCCATGCCATGTCCGCAGTTGGAATCCAAACCAGCAAACCCGGGGCCACCGAGAAATGGAATGTGCAAACTTAACCGCTCCGCCAGCGGCCGGCCCCAACTGCAGCTATTTTTACATAGTGGAAGCTCAAATGACTTTTATATTCTTCATGTTTTTCTGAATTTTCTGAAATTTTTACAAGCATCTGCTGCTATTATAATAAGAGAAAAAAAATAAGATTATTTCAATTTTGAAGGGTGGAGGCGGGGTACGGATGACATAGCAGAATTTTTCTGGGTCTGTCCACACTTACTCTGCAGAAGCCCAGCCCCTTCAAATTCACTCCAAATTGTCTGAGGAGCCCGGAGAGGGTGTCCCACATGCACTCTGAAACCAGCCATCTTGGCTACCACATAAGTCTCCCATTTGCTACCTTTCCTGCAGTGACATCCCCTGCCAGTACCCAAAGGGCAGCTCTCCTCATATGACCCTCACGCCCTCACGTGACCCCACACAACTGCTGGAGGATGCCTGCCAGCATCTCAGCCATGGGACTGAAGGTCTCTCAAGGCCACCATTCCCTATCTTTGCCCAAATTGACCTTCTTCTATTGACTTTTTCCTTTGCAGCTACCACACGTCACTGCTACCTTCCAGAGCCAGTGATGACCTCTTTTCCCCTTTTTCTACCTTTGATAGAAAGGAAAGATAAAAAAATAAGCAAGGATTAGTGTCCAAACCAGTCCTGCTGTTTGCCCTCCTTCTCAGGTCAGAGAAAACAAAGGATCCCTGTATTCTGGGCTTTCAGGAAATCTCACTGCAAGGTGCTCTCAGGAGGTGCCTGGAGCAGCTAAGAAACAGGCTGGACTACCCACACAGAAATGACAGAAACCTGTCTGACTCCTGGTATGCTGGTTTGGTGGAGTGGTGGGGGACCAGACAGAAGCATCCCAAGTAAGCACCCCAAGTAGACTTGTGACAAGTGTCCTGCCAGTTCCAGTCCATTGGAGAAGATGTGGCAATATGCCCTCTCACCCAGTTTTGCTATGGAAGGGTCAATCCCTTCCAGTTGACCCCTGCCAAGGGTCCCAGGTCAGAGGAGCACTACCAAGGCCATTAATTCTGGCCTCCCATCATGGTCTCCACATGACTCAACAATCTCAGATTTGTGAATACATGAAATCTGGGGTCAAGTCTCAAAGGGCCAGTGTAGGCAAAGAACCACATTAGATATACATGTTTCCAAAAAGAAAAACATAGAATCTCAGGATCTAGGGCAAACTGGCTGGCCACAGGCTGGGTCTGCCTTGCAGCTATGTTTTGCTTTATGCCACTCACCTAAAATGGTGAGAGAGTGAGCCATATACAGCCATGTGCCACATAATGATGTTTTGGTCAACGATGGACCACATATACAATGGTGGTCCCGTAAGATTAGTATCATATAGCCTAGGTGTGTAGTAGGCTGTGACATCTAGGTTTATGTAAGTACTATAGGGGAGGAATTTTCCTCTGCCTTTCTAGGTTCTTCTGGCTGGTCTAAGAATTAAATTTACATGAGACAGAATAACAGAAGAAAATCAAACGAAAGTTTAATAACACGTATATGTCGAGAAACCCAGGAAAACCAAGTAACGCACCGAAATGGCTACAGCCCTCACCTTAAATACTATCTTCAGCTAAAGACAAAAGAAGGTGTTGGGAGTAAGAAGAGTCAGAGACATCAAAGGGAAGGAAGGCAATTCACCGGTAGGTGAACAGGAAAAAATTTTGAGAAAATGAGTGTTTGGCCATACAGAAACAGAAGAACACAGAGAGAAGCCCAACAAACAGGCTTTTCTGGGTTCCTCCCTGTCGACTATCTAGTTCATGTTATGCTAAGGTGATAGTTCACTTCCTGAGACAGCTTTTAAAATCTGTATTCTTTTAAGCAGTTAAGGGAGAAGTAACAAGAAAAACTTTATGAGTCTTTTGTTTCTGAAAAGGAATCAGCCTAAAATAATCTTCACATAAAGAGACAAATTTTGGCGTGGCAAATTTTGTTCCCCTTCAGTACTCTATGATGTTCACGCAAGGATGAAATCACCTAACAACGCATTTCTCAGAACATATCTCTGTTATTAAGTGACACATGACTGTATGCATCCCAGGGGAGAGCATTCTAGCCAGAGGCAACAGCCCAGGGGTAGATTCTGAGTAAGGGAGGTTGCCCAGCATCTTCAAAAGTTAGCCTGGTTTGGAAGCATACATAAAATATGAGATCAGAGATATACCGGGGTAGAGATGGTGTGGGGTCCTATAGACTACTGACAAGAGTTTGTCATTTACTAGGTGAGATGGGAAGCCATTGGAGACTTTTGTCAATAATAATCATGCTACAGTTGTTGATTTTATTATAGTAGCGCTAAGAAGAAAAGGAAATATTTTTTATAATCAAATCATCACCCTGGCCCCTATAGACATCTGAGTTTGCAATTCCTGTCATAGTTTATCTTAACATCATAATACAGAACAAAATACAAAATTCTCCACACTGATAGGCAAAGTCAGTCATGTTGACTCACTTCCAGGAATATGTTGACTTTGGTGGCCTCCTTTCTCTAGCCTTGGGGTTTTGACCATACCACTCTGCTCGCTTGCCCCTTAGAGCACACCTTTCCCTCCCTTTCCTTGCTATCTCGTGTCCCCTCAGCACCTGGGGTCTTCCCTAGTCCCCTTTGCCAAAGCCATCACTCTCGAGGCCCCATCTAGGCGCATATTCTAGGTCCTCAACTTGGAGCTGCCTTATCTCAGGACTCAACATCATTGATAGCAAGACTTATGATCCCTTGAAAAGGAACTTGCAACACCCTGAAATTTACTCAGCAACCACACCTCACAGGTAAACTTTACAAATGGAGCCTATATTTGAAATAAGCTTTGAGATTAGAGGAAGCAGTTTCACCTCTAAACCCAAAGCAAACTTTTCTGAAACCATTCCACCAATTAGGAAAAAAGTTAATATTCACTCAGGAGTTTAGAGACGAAGGACTTAGCTTGAAGAGTTACATATGATTTGGGAAAAGAAAGAAATTTGGCCAAAAGTAATGGCAGAATGCAAATTAAAAAGCAAATTAGACCAAAGTCAGTCAGTCAGTCAATATAAATTTTCTCCTAAATTAACATCTCCAGTCTCAAATGACAGCTTAAATTTATGTGAATAGTTGATGGAACCAGCTGACACAGGGATCCACATATTCATCTTGGCTATAGAACTTCCTGGAGCTCACTTATTTCAAAATATTTGGACGCTGAGGGTACATCAAAAGAGTTAAAAATTATGACTGGGGGCCGGCCCTATCGCCAAGTGGTTAAGCTCGCATGCTCTGCATTGGTGGCCCAGGATTTTGCCGGTTCCAATCCTGGGCACAGACATGGCACTGCTCATCAGGTCATGCTGAGGTGGCATCCCACATAGCACAACCAGAAGGAACTAAAACTAGAATATACAGCTATGTCCTTGGGGCCTTCGGGGAGAAAGAAAAGAAAAGAAAAAAAAAGGAAGGTTGGCAACAGATGTTAGCTCAGGTGACAATCTTTAAAAAAAAACATTATGACTGGAAGAAAGAGTAGATGTAGTTCCTATTTCTTCCTCTAGGTATAGCGAAATCCCTCTACATTGTATATAAAACAAGCATAAGAACACTCTGAAAGGTTGACAGAAGAAAACAGAACAGCTAGGGAACTTGGAATCTTAGAAACAACATGGAAGTGAATTATCTGAATTTCCTTTTGCTTTATATATTCTGCACTGAGTGCTGGAGAAACCTGGAACACCAACTGGCACAGACCAAAAAAGCCCTACAGAAAACCTGCTCTCCGGTCGAAGGACCAAGAAAGGGTTAGACTAGCAAAATAGAAAATTTTTGAGGGGCTGGGTCCGTGGCCGAGTGGTTAAGTTCGTGCACTCTGCTGCGGTGGCCCAGGGTTCAGATCCTGGCGCAGACGTGGCACCTCTCGTCAGGCCACGTTGAGGCCGCGTCCCACATCCCACAACTAGAAGGACCTGCAACTAAGATATACAACTGTGTACCTGGGGTGGGGGAGGGGGGCGGTTGGGAAATAAAGCAGGAAAAAAAAAAAAAAGGAAGAATTGGCAACAGTTGTTAGCCCAGGTGCCAATCTTTAAAAAAAAAAAGAAAATTTTTGACAATCACCCAACTCCAGCCAAACACCACAGGGAAAGCTGTAGCCCCACTCCCACTCCAGTCAGCAAAAACCCCATGGGGAGTCTCCTGGGAGTGTCAGTGGAGGCTGAGTTGGGACCCTAGACCTCTAACCCACATGGCAGTATCAAGGCAGCATCTGCTTTTCCCTGCTGGTGTGATGTCAGAGGCCTGTTGAAACAGAATATTTAAATAAGATCCAAAGTCTTTTTTTTCCTAAAGATTGGCACCTGAGCTAACATCTGTTGCCAGTCTCCTTTGTTTCTCTCTCTCTCTTCCTCTTCTTCCCAAAGCCCCCCAGTGCCTAGTTGTATATTCTAGTTGTAGGTCCTTCTGGTTGTGCTACATGAGGCACTGCCTCAGCACGGCTTTGATGGGCAGTGCTACGTCCATGCCCTGGATCTGAACTGGCGAAACCCTGGGCTGCTGAAGCAGAGTATGCAAACTTAACCACTCGGCCATGGGGCTGGCTCCAAGATCCAAAGCCTTATGTCATAAAATGCAAAATGTCGAGATACAACAAAAAAATCATTGTTCACAACAAAAACCAGGAAAATCTAAACTTGAATGAGAAAGGGCAATAAACAGATGCCAAAACTGAGATGACACATATGTTAGAATTATCTGACAAGGATTTTAAAACAGCTATCATAAAGTTACTTCAACAAGATTTACGAACATACTTGAAACAAATGGAAAAAACAGAAAATTTCATCAAAAAAGAAAAAGAAGACATAAAGAAGAACCAAATGGAAATTTTAGAGCTGAAAAATACAATAACCAAAATAAAAAACTCAACTGATGGGCTCAACAGCGCAAGGAAGAGCAAAGAGGAAAGAATCAGTGAACTTGAAGATAGAATGATAGAAATTACTAATATGATCTACAAAGAGAAAATAGACTAAAAAAAAAAAATGAACAGATCGTCAGGGACTGATGAGACTACAACAAAAGATCTAAAGTTCATTTGTTGGAGTCCTGGAAGGAGAGGAGAAAGAGGGTAGAAATGAAAAGGCATTCAAAGAAATAATGGCTGAAAAATTTCCCAATTCTGGCAAGAGATATAAACCTACATATTGAAGAAGCTGCATGAATTCCAAATAGGATAAATCTAAAGAAATCACTACCAAGACACAGCATAATCAAACTTCTAAAAATTAAAGACAAGGGAACAACCAGAGAGAAATGACATCTCACCAATAAGAGGAAAACAATGTGAATGACATTAGATTTCTCATTAGAAACCACGGAGGCCAGAAAGAAGTGACTAACATTTCTCAAATGCCAAAAGAACTGTCAACCCAGAAGCCCACATTCAGCAAAAATATCCCTCAGAAATGACAGGGAAATCAAGATATTCTCAGATGAAGGAAAACTAAGAGAATTTGTCACCAGAACTACTCTAAAAAGTGGCTACAGGAAGTTCTTGAAACAGAAAGGGAATGATAGAAAAAAGGAATCTTGGAATATCAGGCAGGCAGGAAGAGCAATAGAAAGAGTAAAAATACAAGCAAATCCAATAGACTTTCCTTCTCTCAAGTTCACAAATTATGTTTGACCATTGAAGCAAAAATTATAACATTGCCTGTATGGTTTTCGATGTTCATAGAGGAAATATTTAAGATAATTATATTATAAATGGGAGAGAGTAAAGGGAAATAAGGTTCCTACACCTCACTTGAACTGGTAAAATGTTGACACCAGGGGACTGTGATAATTATATGTATATAATGTATAAACTAGAACAACCACAAAAAAAATCTGCACAGAAAGTTACACTCAAATATGCTAGATAAATCACAGTGGAATTCCAAAAAATGTCCAACTAACCTACAGGAAGGCAAGAAAAAGAAAACAAGTGAAAAACCACAGGGGAAAAATGTACAAAAAACCAAAATGGCTTACTTAAGCCCCAACATATCAATAAATTTCATAAAATGATTGTGGAGGGACTGGGTGCGTCTCAAATACCTCAGAATTTCAGTATTTTGTGCTCTCAACCTTCAATTGTTACATAAAGGCTTACATTCTCAGATACACCCAGAATGGTTAAAGTCACATTTTTCCCCAAGATTTTCCATTCCTTTGACTGATTACATGCTTTAAAATGTTCTTCCAAAGCGCAGACCTTAGAAACTGAGCAGTAATTAGTTGGATAAGGTTTACAATTGACTAAACTTATGACATAATATTCAGCACTTCCATCAAACCAAGGCTTTTGAAATATTTCAGAATTAAATTAAGCCCTTTTTTTTTCCTATGCTACCTTCACTCCTTCACCAAGTATAAGGATAATATTGTAATGTTACCAAAAAGAGGACTTTAGCTGGCTGTATGATCCTGACAAACATTGTGGTTGGAAATGGGAGGAAAGAATCTGACGTAAGTCCATCTGTGGTACAAAACTTTTCTTTTCTTTCCTTCTCTCATCCTTGAGGTTTGTGAGCTAATTCTTAGAGACTCTGCTTACATAAAATGGAATTATATCTATCGTGAGAATTAAACAAGTTTGGTAAATGTGAATATATCTAACATTAGAGCAAAGTAAACAGAAGGTACTTAACATTAGTTTTCCTCCTTTCATCTCAGTTTTTTATTGGGCAGACAAATCTAGGAATCTTCCAAATAGAGGTTTACTACATATTTTCATGTTTTCTTTAAAATTTTTTTGTGAACCCAGGTATAATCCTGATGCATAGATTACTTGGAGAAGAAATTAGTACAGCGTTTAATCATGCTGATGCTATCACTCATCCGTATGGTGACCATTTAATCTATTATCCTACCTGGAACAGTTTAGGAAATGAAAGGGAACGCTATTAATATATTACTCCAGGACATCAGGACTGTCAAGGAAAAATCGGGCTATATAGTCACAGATCAGAGATCCCGCTGTGACCCAAGAGCTAAATCACAAAGTCATCAGAGCAGCCAAAATGAAGACTCCCCAAATTCGCTCAAGTTCATGCTCTGCATTTGTGGGAAAATGCCAATAGTTCTCTGCAGAGCCCATTTACTCCTGTTTTACACCTAGTTTATCAAGATTTCTTTTCTAGTTTCTAATTCACAAGGACGCTGACTACAAGACACAACAACAGATAGTAAGGCAGCAAGGGAGGCAGGAACACGAATAGAAGACATAGGACACCCAAAGTATAGCAGTGCAGGAGAGGGGCAAACAGTTACACACCTCAGCAGGCAGGAAACAACCGTCTTGTAGAGCAGTGCCAGCAATCATGTTCGTAATGTTGACCCTGAGTCATTAAGGAAAGTTTGTCATGCTCAGATTATATTGTTTAAGGTGTTAGTGAAGACTGAACTGCATTTCTATCCAAAACTTTTTCAAAATTTTGTTTTTCAATGAATAAATGTTTAATCATTTGAAACTCAGTCAATTAGAAAATATAATGGAGGCCTTAGCTTGAACCCCAGCTGGGCCTGGTCTAGGACTCAGAGCTGTGTGATCCTGACAAGAAGGCCCACGGAGAGGACTACAGGGCTCTTTTAGAAGAGAAGGAACTCACCTAAGGAAACTTACAAGCAGCACTTACAAGAGAAGGTGCCAGGAGACTGGTGACTGAATGAGAGAGGGGCCTTTCTGACAAACTATGGTTCTTACCGCTATCTGGTCCTCTTTCTCCCTCTGCCATGCACTCTTCATGCCACCGCCTGGTCTGCAGATCTGTGAAGAGCCCCAGAGGGTGGAACTCTAACAAACACTCATTAGGTGGTAGCTGAAAGCAGTGTGTGTGAGCAACACATGAGACACCCCAGAGATCTGGAAAACTCTAGAAACTCTACAATAGTGGGTAGAAGCCAGAGCCAGTGAGATCATGTCCCACCTTCATGGTAGCCCGGACTGATTGAGACTAAGACATATAGATCTCAGACTCATTTGGGGATCTGGAGAGCTGCGACTTTTACTGTGCATTGTTAAATGGATCCTGCTTCCCCTTTGCTGCTCTTTTTCACGTGGGCAACACTTGAAGATTTTACACATAAACTTTTCTTCTGATGATAAAAGGAATATATCTACAACTACCTGATACAAAAGCAAAATCACAGTATTAATTGTGAGGGAAAAAAGATATATATTATATATGTGTGTGTATATGTATATATATGTATATATGTGTACATATATATGCATTACATATGTGTATATGTGTGTATGTATATAATGTATATTCTCTTAAGTAATGTGGGGAAATGTAGGAGGATAAAAGTAGAACAAATAACTTAAAGAAGCAAAAATCATAGAGATAATAGCATCTGAAAAACTGGTTACAGTGTTCCAAATCTGTAACTGAATTTTTTATTCATGCATTTGTGTGATTATATGTATATATTCAGTTTTTTGTGTCTCACTATAAGGGATGTTATTTGGTACTTAACAGTCTCTTCGAAGACTAAGACTCTAACAAAATTGTTGTAATGTAGATGAATTTTGCTAAAATCACCATCCTGAAAACTTACACAAGGTTAATTTTTCTACAAAGCTGTTATCTTTCTTGAATAAATTATTAAGGTATCTCCTTGGGTAAGTCAGCTCTCATTAAAATATTGAAAACAAGGGTATGGTGTATTCGTGTGTGTATGTATGAACGCACTCTGGTTCTGGGATTAAGTTCAGATGTAAGAGACTGATTTGGAAGGTGATTGATTTACTTTGAATTACCAAGAGATAATTTTAAATAAAATATATTTATCATTAAAATAGTAATGCCCAATATTGGGATTTGAGGAAAGTCCAAAACTGACACCGTCTTCTCCTTGAGTTTTGAAATAAGGTTAAAAAAAAACCCAACACACGTGAGATCCAAATATCACTTTTATTACTGAGAAAACTGACGCTGGAGAAGGAGGCTTGTGTCTGCGGACAAGCAAGCTGCCCAATATTGGAACCGGAATTAGACAGCCCCTCTCCCAACAGCACTGGATGGGGCCTCCCTCTGCACGGGGAGGAGGAGGGTACGTGTCCTGTTTTGGGCAGCTCACTCTCAGAGGAAAGGAAAAATGAAGAGTCTACGCTATCCACGCCCATTTTCTCTTTCCAAACTCATGGGTCTGATAAGTGAGAGATTGGAGAAAGTGTTACCTAATGAATGGTCTTCACATGGAAGGAAATATTAGGAGTGTTTCCCAAACATATGCTCTAGTTGTGTGTCCTATTAACCATTAATCCTAGGGTACAGCCACCCCCTAGGGGGAAATATCAGCAGTCTATCAGTATACTCCCATGCTCCCCCATCGTGAGTGCTTTCCAACACCAATGTCTTCCCCTTTGAATAGCATCCTGGAACCATTGGTAGGCAGTTTTGCTTTTGCCTCCAGAAGGCTCATAAATATCAGAACAATACACTGAGTAGATTAAGGCCAAGGCCACTTTCTACCCAATTATAAAAGTTGACTACCTATTTTGTTGCCCATCACGAATCCTGAACAGCCTCATCATCCAATGTAGTTTGTTAGAGGTTCCCAATGACAGCATTAAGATAGTCCAACAGAAAATGTTCAACATAGAAATATGAATATAAACTCTCTTCCATTATCAGTTCTCAAAGAGCAACAGAGGTCAGTAAATGAAGGCTTGCTTACAAGGTGAAACTAAAGCCATTATGGTCCAAAGAAATTACACATCCTGAATCAATTTCTCTTGCCTTTCAGTGTTAAAGTACAAAGATATTAACGTGCAAAATTTGTCCTTCCCAATTTCTTATCTTGCTCAGTTTTGATAGAGGGATTCTCCAGCTTGGGTAAAGTTGTCATTCTTTTGGCAGCTATAGCTTAGGCTGCCTCATACCATAATTAACATAGTCCACAAGAAGTGGTATTACTTGATGCCAAATCTTTCACAAACTGCCCTTGAAAAAAGGCCAGAGTTAATTATTAGTAGAACATACGAGATTATCATAGCACTGGCCCCAAATCTACCAAATTTAGAAAATAACTCAGTCCCTAGGGCAGTTATCCCAGAACAAAATTATATTCCCAGAACTCAGTATGTAGGCTAAACCAAAAAGAGTTGGCAAGAGAGAAGAAGAACACCTCCTTGGTTTGAGCTGTGCCAGTGTACCAGAGTTTATGTCAGCTATCCAGAGGCCATGACCTGTGAAATTCAAATCAATTGGGAAATATCTCTTGGCAAGAGGTTATTTTTAGTATTATGAATTTTCTAGATTGGGAGAGAAATCTCCCTATGCCTACTATCTCCTCTCAGAAAAGGGCATTTAAGATATGGCTGCTTTGAGCAAAGTCTACAAATTTGACCCGGTCGCATCCTGGTCTTATTTGAGGTGTACTTTTTTCCCATCCAGTATATTTAAAACCCCTAAATTCTCATTTCCCCTATGAACTCCATGTTTCTGGTGTTAAAAGATATTTTCAAAACAAGCAAAATCTTGACTCACATACAGATATAAAATGAACATGTGTTGAAGATTTTATTTAACTGATTGATTAAATGGAAGAACCAGGCAACTGATTCAAAGGAGAAGTCAAAAAAGCACCAATTTTTATGGAGTAAGGAATGTTAAAATGAATGTGCAAATAGATACAAAATTGGCTTTGGCACAGGATGGGGGGTAAGAGTTGTCCCTCCACAGAAGGAATCATGTCCATGACTGTAGACAAGAACAGTTTTGTACTGCCCTCAGTTATTTTCAACTTCCAGAGTTATAAAATAGCTCCCATAGAATCAGAATCAGATGACCATGAAGGGTGTATGCTAGTCTGGATATGACATAGTTACATGGTTTTCTACTGGAGCACACATTTTCCCTCACTAGCATCTCAATATTGAATTGAATGTAGGCCCCAGGCAGTTACGTAGAATTCACGTGCTTCTGTGAGCAGGCCTGTCTGTCTTCGGCCATATAGGCCATTTCTACTACCTCTTGCTGCTGGTTCACTAGTCCTAAGAACCCCGCCTTCTAACCTGAGCCGTACTAAGATCACATGGTGGGGAGTGATTCTTAATCTGTGCACCAGCTCTGTGAATCCAAGGTTAGCTCCTTCACAGCTCACTCCTTGGTCCTGGGTGCAGAATGGAATTGAGGCAGCTCAGCTAGTGCTCCCTACCAAGGTCTGGCACTCATACTTGAAACCCCCTACAGCATACACATGCATACACACACATACACACACACACACAACTCAGCTGCATTGCATTTTAAAAGCAGCAAAAGAATGCTGCTTTAAAAGTATGTCCAAAAAATCTTTTCCCTAAAACTCTTGACTGCCTGAGCTCCTCCAGCTATTAACCCCTCTGAGGCCCACTGATATTGCAAGAAGCCCAGGAGGCCAGAGCATGTATGCCTGTGTAATCTAAGGACAAGCTGCAGCCTGCACAGCGAAGCCACCACTTGGAGACAGTACCTTTGCTGAGGACAGCAAGGCCAGTGTCTGCTTGCTCCCTAGCCCCTTCATGGCTGTCTGCTGAGGCCAACTGTAGACTCCATACATTTGCTGGGCCATCTCCTCAAAAGACAGCCACTGGCCTGTGGATAAAGCCTCAAAAGCAGGAGTAACCAGCAAGTTCAAAATACCGAGGGAAAGAGACTCTGGCCTGGGCTGCAGCAGTTAAAAGTTAATTGTACAGCTCTTCAGACTGACTGCATGAAACCACTACAGTCAAAAATCTGTGAGACCTGGCCCCACCTAAAGCTTCCATCTGACTGCCATTTTGCTATCCAAATTATTTCTTCAGGTTTGCTGCAAATGCCCCAAAGCCCAGGACTCCTCTGGATTCAACTCACCCCCTCTGTTCTGCAGCCCATGAGAATGAGGCAAGGAAGGGGTGGGGTCTCTGAAGCCCAGCTTCTGCCATACTCTTTAGCTGGGGAGGCTTTCCTCTGGAGGGGAGGAGGAAAAGAGGGGTAGAGAGGTCAGAAGCATCGGGGCTAAATGCTGTCTCTTCACAGGAGATATAAGAGTGGGAGATAACTACTCACCCAACACAAAGGAATATCATTGGCTTAAGATGCATTTCTGTTTCATGTATCACCAAGAGAGAAGAAAGGGCTGTCCATTAAGCCATGTCACACCATCTATTGTAAGATATGTCCCAAACAGAAAGAAGTGACAAATTAGAGAGAGAGAAAAAGCGAGTCTTAGAATCAATGAACTAAAGCAGTAAGAGTAATAACAGCTAGAACTTGGGCAACTTACTGCGTGCCAGGCACTGTTTAAGCTCTTTACTTGTATTGTCTCACTTAATCCTTATCAGAGCCTCGTGATATTATTAGTATCATTACCCCCATTTTACAGAAAGAAATGGAAGTAGAGTGAGATTAGTAACTTGCCCAAGGCCACGTAAGTATTGACAGTGGAGCCTGTCAGTCTCAGTCTAAATTTCTACTCTTGCATCCCTGTAGCTTATTCGGAAATTACAGAAAATATATAGAAGCAGGAAAAGAGTCACTTGTCATTCTACTACTGAAAGACAACATCACACATTTGACATTATTCCTTGCAGTCATAAAAATAACTAAAAATTTTCTATGAGATTTTTTTTTTTTTTTTCATTTGAGGAAGATCAGCCCTGAGCTAACTACTGCCAATCCCCTTCTTTTTGCTGAGGAAGACTGGCCCTGAGCTAACATCCGTGCCCATCTTCCTCTACTTTATACGTGGGACGCCTACTACAGCATGGCTTTTTGCCAAGCAGTGCCATGTCCACACCCAGGATCTGAACCGGCGAACCCCGGGCCGCCGAGAAGCGGAATGTGTGAACTTAACCACTGCGCCACCAGGCCAGTCCCTAAGAGATTTTTAATGATCACTATTTTTGAAGCAATAGCTTTTATAGGAACCAAATGGAACTATTAATAAATATCACCCTGAAATTTCTGTCCAACATTTTAGGACTCTTAGTATGAGTCCTTTGAGCTACAAAGGTTTTTTTCCGAAGTCCCAGCCAATTCTCTTCTTACTTTGCCCCTTAATGGGTTAATCCAAGCCTTACCATGCTCTATTTCCATATGGTACTTAAGAAGGTCACCCAGTAGTGTGTTTCTGGTGTCAGTGCCAAGTGCTTCTCTTAGACCCTGGACACTGTAACATGATTCTGCTGAATTCTTGCAGAAAATGATCCCAGACCTCTTGAGACACCATATGGCAAGCATCCAGATGTCATCACAAAAGCATGCCTTAGATTTCAGGGCAGCCAGCAGCCTCAGAGGACAAAGCTCTTCCAAGGCCTTGGAGCTCTTGCAACACCAGTAACTGGATGGAATGGGCATCTCCGGGTCACAGAAGCCACCCTTGGGGGAGTCTGACACTTGAGAATGCAAGAGGGCTTAAAAGTTTGTGCAAAACAAGTTGAAGACCTTGCCTGTACCTATGACATCAGTCACTGACACACCCAGCAAACCCAGACAAATGGAATGCAGATTGACTATTTTTCGTAGGAACAAATTGAAAGCATTATGCTGGGATATTTTTTCCCTTAAACCCACACTGAAGGAAATAGGTGTGGTGCCTTACATTGTCAGGGTCTCCAGAGACCTCAAATGCCATTGGGAATGGTTTTGCATGGAAATCAACTTGTGGCTGCTGTAGGTTTTCTCAGACTGGGCAGGGACTTGTGAGAGGAACTTGCTGCATTCTTAGAGGCTTAGGAGTTTTGTGAGGAATTTTAAATGTTGAGTTTTTATTTTAAAGATGGTATAAAAATCATCTTGTTATAAAGAGATAATTCACTTGCCATGATAATTCACATCTGACAAATGCTTTATGTAGAATAGGACTTTTTTTTTTTTTTTTCCCACTTTATCTCCCCAACCACCCCCCCTCCCGGCCCCCTCCCATACATAGTTGTATATCTAGTTGCAGGTCCTTCTAGTTGTGGGATGTAGGACACTGCCTCAACGTGGCCTGACGAGCGGTGCCATGTCCACACCCAGGATCCGAACCCTGGGCTGCCACAGCAGAGTGCGCGAACTCAACCACTCGGCCACGGAGCCGGCCCCTGACTTTTGTTTCTTAAAGTAATGTTTCTCCCACTGACGTAAATAGATGTATTCTTGGGACATTATGAGAATTTTTTTCCCTCGAAAAGGTTAACATAGTTCTCAAATTTGAGAAACATTGCTATGGTACATTAAAAAGAAAATTTAAACAATAACACCTGACTATAATTTGGGATTAGTCCTTCTTTATCTCAGTTCCTCTGTTACATGACTTCCTTCCATTCGTTCCCTTAAATAAAATGTAAAATCAGGTGAAATTAATATGTTATAGCTCTCTCAGTGAAGTTGTTGAGAGATGTCAGCTGCTGCTGAAGTCATCTGAAGGCTTGACTGGGGCTGGAGAATCTACTTCCAAGGTGGCTTACTCAGTTGACGCCGGCTCCTCATGGGAGGACTCGGTTCCTCTCCACATGGCACTCTCCATAGGGCTGCTTGAGTGTCTTCACGGGATAGCACCTGGCTTCACTCAGAGTGAGCAATTCAAAAGATCAAGGTTGAAGCTGCAATGTTTTTTATAACCTAGCCTCTGAAATCATACAACATCACTTGTACCAGATCTTACTGGACACACAGACCAACTCTGATTTCAATATGGGAGTACACTACACATGGGTGGGAATATCAGGAGGTAAAGATCACTGAGGGCCTTTGTAGAGACTGGCCACTGGAATTCAGCTCTGTGACTTACTTTGGGAAGGTTCCATAACCCCTCTGAGCACCAATGTCCTCACCTATAAAAAAGGAATTAACAATAGTCTCTAACTCAAGAAGTTGTTTGAAGATGAGATAATATATGTTAAGTGCTTTTCACTTAATAAGAAGTCAATGTACATTAACCATGATCATAATAATACTGTCATTAACATTATTAGATGATGATTGTGATATTGTGACTTACAATAAAAAAGATAAATTGGTCTTTCTCCCCTACACACAGAACCTAAAATCCCTGTAATTTCCTAAGGAATCAGAGGAACAGGAGCATCTTTTGTTCTTTTGTGCTGGTTCCTAAAATAGCTCCAGAGTGATAAAGGTGAGAGGAATGTCTTTTGCTATCCATAAAGACCCACTTTCAACCATATCTGAACTTATGTTAATGTGGTGAATTTTGGAAACCCCCTAGACAACTACAGGATGCGGGCTGGTTGTCAGGAAAACCAAACACATGATTAGAGGGTTTGAACTTTCAGCCCCACCCTCCAATCTCTAGGGAGGGGAGAGGGGCTGGAGGTTGCGTTAATCACCCATAGCCAAGGATTTAACCAACGTGCCTACATAATGAGGCCTCTATAAAAATTCCTAAAGTGTGGAGCTCAGAGTTCATAAAGCTTTTGGGTTGGTGAACATGTGGAGGTGCTGAGAGGGTAGTACGCCTGGCCAGGGCATGGAAGGTCTGTAACCCTTTCCACATAACTTGCCCTATGCATCTCTCATAGTCAGCTGTTCCTGAGTTATACCCTTTCATAATAGACCGATAACCTAGTAAGCAAACTGTTCTCCTGAGTTCTGTGAACCATTCTAACAAATTATCAAACCCAACGAGGGAGTTGTGGGAACCTATGATTTATAGCCAGTCAGTCCGAAGCACAGTTGACAACTCAGATTTGCATTTGGTGTCTAAAGTGAGGAGGCAGTCTTTTGGGACTGATCTCTTTAACCTGTGGGATCTGATGCTAACTCCAGTTAGATCATGTCAAAACTGAGTTAAATTGTAGGACATCAGCTGGTGTTGAAGAATTGGTCAGTGTGAGAAGAAACCCACCGATCTGGTGACTAGAAGTGAAGTATTGAGAGTAGTGTTGTGTGTAGAGAAGGGAAACGATAGTGTTTTTCCTTTCAATGGCTAAAAACTTTCTCACACTAAAACTATATAAGTCCAGTTCAAAGAGAAGTCCACATCACTTAGGAAGTAAGGAGGAAGGTGGCACAAAGCTGCTCATTCCTTCATAGATTCACAGATTGTCAGAGCTGCCCATCTCTGACACCCCTCCCCCTGCCCTACAGATCACACACTTAGCTCTCTGTATTGAACAACTTACAATTCCAGCTTATTCCACACTTTAAGTCTTTGTTCATGCTCTTCCCTCTGCCTGGAATCTTCTTTCTCTCTCCCCACTACTTCACCTAACACAACTAATCCTTCTTTTCTCAATAAATATATTGATTTGTTTTCCTATGCATTATCTCTCTTTCTTTTTCTCTTTCTTTTTCCATACATGTTTGACTTTCTTCTTTTCCTTTTTTTCTTTCACTCATTCAACTAATAGTTACTGAATGTCAACCAAGTTCCGAGAAAAGCATTGGTAAACAAGATAAAGTCCCTGTCCTCCTGGAATAGACAGATAGTAAGCACACTCTTCCCAAAATAAATACCTAAATATATAATACATCATGTGATGAATGTGCTATGAAGAAATACTTAGCAGGGTAAAGAGATAAAAAGCTGTGCACATGGGGAGCTATTTTAAGTCAGAGTAACTTAAATAATTTAAATATATTTATCTTCCTCATAGTCTGTGACTACCTCAGTGTCAGACATTAGGTCATTTACCTCTAAATCTCCAGTACTTAATGTGTCTGGATCCAAGGATATTTGTTGAATAAACGAAAGAAAGAATGAATAAATGTAGGAATATTTGTTGAGTAAAAGAATGAATGAATAAATGTATGAATGAATGAATGTATGTTAGATTCCAGTATAAACCCCAGATGAGAAAACTGCAGCCCAAGATCAAAGAGAGAGCAAAAAACAGAAATCTTAACTCCAAGAATGCTTGCTTCAAGGACTAGTGTTTTTACTATGTCATATTATGCATGCCTGAAACATCTTTCTTTTAATAATGGCCCATCTGTTCCTCTTTCAGTGTTGGCTAAACTTGGCTGCTTGAATGGAATTCTGAGAGCTTGTTTTTCTAGTTTTTACTTAGTCTTCATGGAAACGATCACTGTTTACTCTTGAAGAGACAAAGGGCTTCACCAAAGTTCCAGTAGTATATTTGTTCACCTGGTCAAGCAGCTGGTTGGCCATAAATCACAAGAACTCAGAACGTACAGTGGATCAAGGACCAGGAAAGAGTTCCTGTTGAGATCCCCTAAGATTATTTTATAGAAGGAAAATAAATCTGGGAGAACAGTTATCAAAATTTTTGGTTCAGGACATCTGTCTGAAAAATTATTGAACACCTCAAACAGCTTTGGTTCATGTGAATTATATCTACTGATATTTACTGTATTAGAAATTAAAACTAACTTAAAAAGATTCATTAATTCATTTTAAAATAATGATAAAAGATGCATTACACATGAACATAAATAAGGTATTTTATAAAAAATGACTATATTTTTCAAAACAAAAAATATATAATGTTAAGAGTGGCATTGTTTTACATTTTGAGAATCTCTTTAATGTCTAGCTTAAGAGAAGAAAGCTAGCTCTTCCTCTCTTCTTCTGCATTCAGTTTGCTGTTCTAGCACTCACCATTTAGCTTCTGGAAAACTCCACTGCACGTCCACGAGAGAATGAATATGAAAAAGTCAACGATGTCTTAGTATAATAACAAGAGTAGTTTTGCTCTGTGGACTCCCAGGGGTCCTCTGGACCACACTTTGAGAACTGCTAGTTTCCAGAGCCATAAATTTATATTAACAAACAGACAAGGAAATGAAATTAAACTATGTTTTGAGTTTTTATTCTAAAAGTATATGTATTTTCATATTCTAATAGTGATGGTCCTCAACTTTTAGTGCTCGTGCTTAAGAATCATTTAGGAAGTATATTTAAACTGCTGATTTGGGCTACCATCCCAAAAGTCGCTGATGCAGTAAGTTTCAGCCGGGACCTAGGAATGTGCACTTTTTAACAAATCCTACTCTAGTTCCTCCGCCCCCAGATAATACTAATCTATGGTGGATTGTGTGAGAAAAATTGTTCTAGAGCAAAAAATATACAGCTTGTGTATTTTGCAAAACTGAAACACATTTCAGTGAGATGAAATTTTAAAACTGGAAATGAAAGCAAATATCTAACCTAAAACAGAGGGAGAAACCAAGAAAAGAGAGACTCATTTCTTGCAATACACGTGGGTCCATTCCGTGGTTATTGCACCAAGAATATATATTCTTGGTAGCATATGGTATGTGGAATTTTCCTGTCCACTGGATTTCACTTTTATATATAATAGTCCCTGAAAGTCATCCAAACACAGTTCTTTAACCTACTAATAAAATATTTACTTTACACCATGAAAGTGAAAAAAAAAAAAGATTTTTCCCTGAAGGAGCTAAAGATATGCTTATGAAAACAAAAAACACTAAGAAAAAGTCAACATATTTTAAAATAAGGACTTGGAAAATCAGTGAACATTAAGATAGCTGCCTTTTGCTAAACACAGTGACAGCAATTAAATTCACCATTTCATTCATTCATTTGTCAAATAGTCATAAAGCTTGCATGCTGGGTCCTGGAAATATCATTATCTTTACCCCATAGGCACTCCCATTTCTGCCACTGGCACCACCATCTACCTAGTTGTTCAGGCTGGAAACCTATGAGTTACTCAACTTCTTCCATTCCTTTACAACCTACTTCTCATGTATCAACCAGTATTATTGACTCTAACTCCAAAAGCTACCTCAAACCTGTTGACCCTTCTCTATCTTCAGCATCTCCACTTTAACCAAGCCACCATCATCTTCTGCCTGAACTCCTGTAATTGTTCCTAATTGTCGTGAGTGTCATTCACTCATTTATTCATTTGTTATTTACGAGTTCCTAAGTACTAGGAACTTTTCAGCATTCTGAAGACAGCAGGGAAACAAAACAGACAAAATCTTTGCCTTTATGGAACTTTCATTTTAGTGGAGGGGAGACAGACAAAAGGCCAATTATACAAATAACTGTGGGTATGTCAAGTAGGTAATTGGTGTAGTGTCAGGGTTTCAAGGGAGAGATCAGAACATTTACTACATTTCAGTCTTCTGGCAATTCCAGAAGTAGGTCAAGCCATGACCAGCCCCCAGGGCTTTTGCACTTACTGCTCCCTCTGTCTGGAACCCTCTTCTCTTTACATCTTTCAAGGTTGATGTCTTTTCACACTTCAACTTATGTCTTCTCCCTAGGGAAGCCATCCCTGACCACTTGATTTTTTTTTTATTGAGTTCATAATAGTTTACATCAATGTGAGATTTCAGTTGTACGTTATTTCTTGACTGTCACCACATAAGTGCTCCCCTTCACCCCTGCCTGACCACCTGATTTAAATTAGGTCCCTCCTATAATTTTCTCATGATATCCCATTTATTTTCCTTCCCAGGACATAACACAACTTGCAAATATATATTGCTTGTCTATTTATTGTTTCTCCCAATACTAAACTGTAGATGCCATCTTTGTTTTGTTTGTCATTGAATATTTAGTGCCCATCACATCATGGACGTGTGTATCAGTCAAATTTCTACCAGGGAACAGAATCAGTAGCAGATTATATATATGATATTATATATCTATATGAGATTTATCTATATGAGATTTATGTGAGATTTATCATATATATCTGATATATATGATACCATATATATCATGTCATATATACATATATACATACATACATATATATATATATATATATATATATATATATACACACGTGAGATTTATTGCAAGGAATTGGCTTCTGCGTTTTGAGTGCTGCTCAGGCAACTCTGAGATCCATAGGGCAGGGCGGTAGACTGGAAACTCTCTGGCAGATGCAGAAGCTGCAGTCTCACAAACAGAATTTCTTTTTCCTCAGAAAATCTCAGTTTTGCTCTTGTGGTGTTTCAACTGATTAGGCGAGGTCCACCCAGATTATTGAGGATAATCCCCTTTGATTTAAGGTCTACTGATTGTAGGTGTTAATTACATCTACAAAATACTTTCAGAGCAACACCTAGATTAGTTTTTTTTTTTTTTTTAAAGATTTTATTTTTTCCTTTTTCTCCCCAAAGCCCCCCGGTACATAGTTGTGCATTCTTTGTTGTGGGTCCTTCTAGTTGTGGCATGTGGGGCGCTGCCTCAGCGTGGTCTGATGAGCAGTGCCATGTCCGCGCCCAGGATTCGAACCAACGAAACACTGGGCCGCCTGCAGCGGAGCGCGCGAACTTAACCACTCGGCCACGGGGCCAGCCCAACACCTAGATTAGTTTTTGATTGATAACTGGGTACTATAACCTAGCCAAGTTGACACATAAAACTAACCACCACAACGTGCAATAAATATTTACTGGATGAATGAATGAATAAATGAATGAATGAGTGAAATGTCCCTGTGTTCACGGAGCGAATAATCTCACAGGAGAGATGAACATGTAAATAGACCATTACAAAACAGCAAAGCAACTATGATATCCTAAGGGATGCACTCCACGCCATGGCATGCTGAATAGGGACCCAAAAAGTCGTATACTGAAGCTGCAGTGCTAGTTCTCATTTAATTAGCTATAAGATTAGCAAAAATTCCCACTGGTGTCAGGGGAAGTTGGAATTAATTTATTTCTGGAATCCTCTAGGGACTTTCAAATTGCTCTGAAACATTTTCCAGCATAACTTTGGTTCATGGTGTTTTTTGGTTTTATTCACACTATCAACTAGTGAAAGAGTCCATAGGTGTGGAAGCCACGTCTTCCTTATCCTACAGTGTTATGGATTAGGATCAAAACCAACGAAAAGACAGAGCTTATGGTCAGAGACCAGTGTCTATAGAAAATATGGACTTTTTCTTGGAGAAAAGTATGAGTGATTGTCAAATATGTTGAATATCTTTGAAGTGTTCTCTGTCACCACTTAAAAGAAAGGGAAAAATGTAAATGTTTCTTCTTACAGACTATGAGGTCTTATGTGAAAGTTATGAAAGAAGTAAAATTGCAAGAAGGATCAAGTAGGCAGCTTTGCACAGTATAATGAAATGTGCCTTTTCTTAACATGAGATTAATATGACTTCATTCACGTAAAATATTCAAGAAATATATGATTATGAAAAATAGAAACTCTAAACTCTTTCACATCCACCCCTACACTCCCACTTTCTTCCCCAGAGCTGTGGATCCTGCTACTTCTACTTTTATGCATTTGAATACAAATGTTTATGTATCTATAATCTTTTAAACATCAGCTGGATTATGTACTATATGTATTGAAGATTTGTTTTATTCACTTATCAATGTCTTGAAGAATTTTGCAAATCCATGCACAGAGATCTACTTTATTTGTTTTAGTGACTACCTAATAGCCCATAATATGGATGCTATAATTTATTTAACCACTCCTCTGCTTACAAGCATTTAGGTGGGCTGGATATTTTTCTCTATTACTAACAGTCTGCAGTGTACTTTGCATCAATTAGGATGCATTTGGCTCAGAGTAATAAGAACTGCTTTAACAATAAAGAAATTTTTAGCTCACATAACTAGAATTCCAGAGACAAAGCAGACATTATTGCTGGTTGATTTATTGGCTCAAAAATGCCATCGTGGAGCAAGGTTCTTTTCATGTCTCTGCCCTGCCATTCTCAATATCCATTTCATCCCAAGGCCGGCTCACTGCAGGACATAAAATGACCAACAATAGCAACCAGAACTATACGCTTTCTTATTTGCATAGCCAAATAGAGAAGGAAAATTGCCTCCTGTTCTCTCGTAAGAGAAAGAACTTTCCCAGAAACCTTCATTAAAGAGTCCTCACATCTCATTGGGTAAATTTGAGTCACATGCCCATTTCTGAACCAATCAGTGGCAACGGGGTTGGAATTACTCTTAGACCATTCAGGCCCACCATTTCTGCCGAGGTCAGTTCTCCAAATCGCTCTGCAGCTTTCAATGGTGGAGAAATGGGATGGATATGATAAAAACTGAATCAAAATGTCCAAGTTTTCAAACTCTTGCTTCACTGAACTACACCTTTACAATTAGAATTTCTTTAGCAGAGATTCTTGTAAGTACAGCTAGTGATTTAAAAGGAATGCTCATTGAATATGTTAATAGATTCAGCTAAATTGCCCTAAAAACAACAAAAATACAAAACGAATCAATTTGAACTCTCACCAAAAGGATAAGAGAATACCTCTTACTCTGTGTACTTGCCAAAATGGCCCTTTCCCCACCTGTCTGTCAGTCTTGAGAGTGAAGAATATATCAGTTTTAATATGCATTTTGCTGATTATTGATGAAGTCGAGCATGTTTTCCTTTTCTCTTAGTCATTTGAATTTATTCCATGACTTGCTAATTCAGTTTCATTGTCTTTTTCTTATTTATTTTAGGAACTCTATGTATTTGAGATATTAATCCTATGTTTCAGATGTTTTCTGAAATATCTGTTGGTTGTTATCTTTTACCTGTTTATGGTCACTTTTGTCCTATAGAGTTTTAAAATGTTTATAGTTTGTCTAATTTATTTCTTTTTAACCTTCATGGTTTCTAAGCTTTGAGTCTTGCTTAAGTAGTGTTTTTCTCACCTCAAGATCATAAAATTTATTCCCTATAATCTCTTACTGTTTTAAATAACATCAATATAGTTTCTAATATGGAATCATCCTTGCATTCCTGAGATAAACTCTATTTGGTAATACACTGATGGGTTTCATTTGATAATATTTCATTTGTGATTTTACAGCTGGGCACCCGATTCAAGATGCCTATAGTTTTGTTCGTTTTTTGTTGGTGGTGGTTATGGAGGTTGTATTCGAACCTAATAGGATGAGGCAGGAAACTTTTCGTCTTCGTGTACGCCTAGAACACTTTCTATAACCTGAATTATCTCTTCCTTGAAGGTTTGGGATAATTTGCCCACAGAATAATGTGGCTGGCTGATACTTTTGTGGATAAATGTTTGGTTCTCTTTTTTTTCCTATAGATACTAGTCTATTCAGATTTTCTATTTTTCTCCCATTTCTTCTGTTTTCTGTAAAGGCAAAGATTTTAAAATTTAATGTCATAAAATTATATATAGTACTCTCAAAAAAATATAAAATCTCCTTTATATATTTGTCTCATACTTTATTTCCATATTTTTTCCTTTTTTCTTTATCAGATTTTTCAAAGTTGGATTCTTTTTCAATTTTTTCTCTCTCTCTCTCTCCCTCATTTGGTTACTATTAAAAAGCAAAAACAAAACAAATAAAACATTAGCTATTTTTCCCCAAAGAAGAGCTGGGCATGGTTTTATCTGACCACTTTAACCAATAAATGTGAATGTATCACCAAAAATATGAAAACCATGCCTGTTAACTTATAAAAATGTTGTCACTAAGAGGTGGGGGGTTATAATATGTATAACGATTACAGTGTTTCTGATCATTTATTTTCTAAATTAAGCTTTGAGTTTCTGAAGCACATAATAAACTCATCACCTATACTGAACTAAATTCAATATATTAAAATGTTTATAAAAACGTACTTTTCTGATGGTTTTACCCAATGAGAAATCTAAAGGTTTTAGTATGTCAAAAAATCACTGAACCACTGGTAAGAATGGTGAGAAAATGTAGAAGAAATGAGAACGCAACACCAGAGGGAAGGCCTGCTAGTAGACTGTAAGACTGAAATGAAATGCTTCGTAATGAAGGAGGGCAAGAGAATAAAAAACATTAGAGGGGCCAGCCCAGTGGCACAGCGGTTGAGTGTGCACATTCCGCCTTGGTGGCCTGGGGTCCTCTGGTTCAGATCCCAGGTGTGGACATGGCACGGCTCATCAAGCCATGCTGTGGCAGGCGTCCCACATATAAAGTGGAGGAAGATGGGCACAGATGTTGGCTCAGGGCTAGTCTTCCTCAGCAAAAAAAGAGGAGGATTGGCAGATGTTAGCTCAGGGCTGATCTTCCTCAAAAAAAACAAAAAAAAACCAAAAAACATTAGGAAGGAGAAGAATATGTTAGAGCTAATCAATTAGAAGTACAGGATGCAGCTAATCAATACTGCATTGGTATTGGTATTGCTATGAAAGGGTAAAGCAGAGGAAATAACAGTTCCATCTGTGAGCACTCAAGGCTCTTGAATCTGTTCTCATGTAACACATGCCTCTCATTTCATCCGATCTGTATATTTTCCCCACTCAAATAAAGCATTCCCTATATATATTTAGACCTCAACGTCTATCAACAAGTCACACAGGCACAATTTGACAGAATCTGCACATATCTATCCAAAACACTTTGTTTTTAGATAATTACATGTTATTCTCACATAAGTTTGGCCATTTGACTTGTCTAGTTGTCTGAGAAGAAGAATATGTTGTGTTACAATGAAGTCTATGAATAAATATATAAAATGTGTTAATACTTACTAATATCTACTAAAGACCTGTTATTTCATTGTTTTGTTTTTATTAATTCTTTAATCTTTTTTTAAAGACTATTTTTTAGAGCCTCCTTCCTTCTCCCATGGCCCCCTCTCTTCCCTCTCTCCCTCCCTCCTCTGAGGCGAACATCAGAACTTCTGGACTGTGCCAGATTATAAGAAAATTCTTCATCTAGATCTTCCAACAAATATTTAATGTTCAATTTTGTCCGTTCTTCTATTAAACTAATCTACTGAGCTTTTAAATTTTCTATGATCATATTTTTAATTTCTGAAAATTTGGGTTTTTCCATAATTGCCAATCTTGTTATATATTAATATGTATCTATATCCCTCTTTTCTCACACAAGGATGTTACTTATAACTATTTTGGAGTCTTTTCTATTTGTTCTGTGAACTCTGTTTCTTCGAGCATTGGTCTTTTGTTGAGGTTGGTGCCTCTCTTTCACAGTCCTCAGATGGTGGTTCTTGGTTGTGTGCTGATCTTTGTATCTGTAGCTCTGTGTATACATGTCTGTCGATTTGGCTTCTGTTTACTAGAGCTTGCCTTCAGGGATTGTGGGGCGGAGTAGGACGTGTGGCCAGGAGGAGGTGTTCCAGTAGGGGTCCTGTGTGTGAGAGGTCTGCCTAGTGTTTTCTTAAGTCAGCAGCTGTGTGGGGCACTGCCATGCTGTTTCCTTCCCAGAGTCCACTGTGGTGTCAAAGAGCTGCAGCCACTGCTCTGTGTGAGTGAGAGAAAGGGGAAGGGCTGACTTGCCCAGCTGCTCTGCGCAGAATTCGCTAATCAATAACTGTGGCCTCCCTCTGCTCCATTGCATCTGTTGAATGGACTTGCAGATTCCTGGAACTACAGTTAGGTTTCTCAAAGTTACTTACAATCGATTTCCTTTAAACAGCAACTGTGATTCTAGAGAACTTACATATAGCATAAAATGAAGCACATTTATATCAATATTAGTATGATGATGATTTGACCTGTATTAAGAGATCAGTGAGAGATTTCTTGAAGCCTCTTTAAAAATGCTTTTGCTTTATGATCTGGATAAATTGTTTTAAGAAAACTTTTAAAGAAATATGAACTTCTTGACCTACTACTTTAAAAAGGCAACACCAGCCATTAATCACATTCCCGGTGGTATTTATTGATCTCAGAGAGAGAGGTGGAGTCATAGCTTCGAATAAAGCAAAGAGGTAAGCAAAAGCCGGAAGGATAACCACAAACTTAGATCTGATTTTCCGGATTTTTTTAGTGGGAAATTATTACCATCATCAACAAAAGAGAAACTAAGTACCCCCCTTAACGGAATAGATCTTAACTATCTCCGTAAAGGGGAGATTAAAGGAGAAAGAAAAAAAGGCGTAAGCTCAATTTAATTCGTTGTTTTTAAAGAAACACAGGTCATTCAAATGATCTTTTAAAAAAAAACCTAAAATTTTAGAAAGCAAATCTTTTTACTGTTACATAAAATATTTAATGTTTGTTATAGCTAGAATATTATATTTGGGTAGGCTTGCCAGGCATCCTGAATATGCAGGACATGCCTCGTAGTTAATTATGTTGCCCTGTGTCCTGTATTAACTTTGTCAGGACACCATAAATGCCCTGTATTCGGCTTTTTTCAAGAAATTACAAAAATTCAGCAGTTTGAGCTATTTATCTGGCACGGTAATTGGTGCTTAAATCACTTAACTGGCGATCCCGGTTGAAAACCATACCTCCACAAACAAACATCTGGACAGTCTCTTATCGTCTCTTCTGCAGATTTGGCTGAGGGGAGATCAAAAGGGGAACTGAGAATCACAAGTATTTATTTTTTCATACTCAAGAAAAGAAAAGACTATTCTTGGCCACATTCCCAAGTTATGAACAAGTAACTACTGTTAATTCAAGATAACTTCCTATCAGGACTCATGCTCTGAAAACCAGCCAAACAGCTAGCGCCTCACTCTCGTGGACTTGCTTCTGGAAATCAGCCGGTCAACAGCCTCATTCTAAACATCTGAGAGTGAGCACATTAACAGCCCCGAGCTTCTGAAAGCCAATCAGTGACAAACCCCCAATCCTGCCAGTCAGCCGTCTATGACAGCCGGTGCTTCTAGACAACAGCCAATCAGAAAGTGCCCCACCCCAGGAGTCAAGAGAGCCCTCCTCCAGTGACCACGCTAATACAGCTGAAAATCCTTCAATCTCTACACGCTCCTGCTTCTGAAAATCCCCCAATCCCGGAATGTCAAGCTTCTCAAAACCTTATGTAAGGTCAATTCTGGTTTTGCGCAAGGAAACGGTGTCTTATAGTATAGATCTCCCTTGCAGGCAAACAGGAAGTTTACCTTTTTCATACCGATACTGCGTTCACTTTGTTAGTTGACAAGATGGCAACCCTGCAGCCCCTCTTTACAGCTCTTCGTGAGTTCCGATTTGTGAGTGGCTGATGGCACTGACATGTCCATAAGATGATCAACTTCATCTTTACAAATTTTGCAGTGATTGTTAATAGCAAATTGCTAATTTCTTATTTGTGTATATTTGAAATTCCAAATGCCAAAAGACAAGAGTAAGTTTTGTGATGAACTTCTCAACAGTGGACACATTAAATGAGGAAAAAAAAGTCCTTTTGAAGCTCCTTGTGTAATATGCAATTGTCCATTCAATATAAAAACTGTCAGACATACCAGCAGATACTAACAGCTGAGCATAAGAGATGTATGATTTCCTCCACTAGCACCAAAGAAAAAATTTTTTTTTTTATTTACAGAAATTCAGATGAAGATAAAATAAACACAGCAGAAGTTGTAGCAGCCTTCCACAGTCTGTCTTTCACCTTGAATAACTGTTTAAATGTCCTACTACCAGAAGTATCTTCTGATTCGAAAACTGCAAGCAAATATTCAGTGCCAGGACAAAATCTACAGCAATAATAAAAAGTGTAATAGCTGCATTTACTACCACAGATTATCAAAGATCTAAATGCCTCCTGATCTTTTTGCAGCATAGCCACAGATGCAAATAATCACAATCAGAAAAAATGTTCCTTTTGCTTGTGCAGTATTTTTCTTCTGAAAAAGTCTTGCTTAGGAAGACATTGTGAGTCAAATCTCTTCTGCGTAAGACTATAGAAATATTAGCAAATTTTAGCAAGGACTCCCTTATCAGCTAGGAGTTAATGAGATCAATTGTATTGCTTTTAATGTGGACCATGCAGACATTTGCATAAGGGTACAGAAAAAGTTTATGCAAAGTGGAAGCAAGGCATGAACGATTCCATAGAAAGTCTTGGCTGTCTGTCCATAGTCTGCATGCTGCTGCTCAAATAGCATATGATGTTCTTTCTGTTGACACTGTCATGACATTGTTATGAAGTTTTTCTCTTACTTCAGCATTTATGCTTACCAGCAGCATTATACTATTTGTACTGAGCAATTTAAAAATTTTATGGTTTTGTTGGCATTATTCAATTCTCTCAAAACATCTACTGGCTCTAACAAATAAATTTGAAGGAATCCTTGGTTTATCACTTAAAGTATGAAATCTTATGAAGAAAAGAACCCCAAGATTCTTGCTGAGTTTTTAATAATCTATTAAGTGAAGCCTATTTACTTCTTGTTTACAGTTTTCAATCACTTTAGCAAAAGGATTATGCAAATCAAAAGAACAACAATGCTTTCAAAGTACTGCCTTGTTTAAAGGAAATTGTTGAATATATTAAAGAAAGAATTGAAAAATTTATCCCTTTCATTATCAAGGCTGTTCTTAAAAGAGGCAATAGTACTTTCGAACAGGAAAAGAAATTCCAACTTGAAATAGATAATTACTATTGTAATTGTTATAACTAGGTTTTGAAATTGACATCATCCTTTGAAAAATTTGATTCTTTTACTGGCTGTTACTAAATATTCTTCCAGGATAGGAACTAGTGGAATCACGTGTATTGTTGGAGAAGAAGGAAGTAAAAATGGACAACAATCCTCTTCCGTATCAATGGACAATATTTAAAAAAGTTATTGATCAAGAGATGCAACATAATCTTCAGGAATAGAAAAGCAAGTTATGGCATGAAAGATGGTATGTGCTTCAAGAAATGAAATTTGAAGAGCAATTATCAGAATTTTAGCTTTATGCCAGGATGTGTTTAGCATACTGGTTTATAATGCTACTATTGAGCATATTTTCTCATTGATGGATGTTAGATGGACAAAAAAACCAAAATAAGTTGAATGCAACCACTGTGGATATGTTACAATGTAGATGGAATATGGACTGTAACCACAGGAATTTTATCAGCAAATTAGGTGAAGCAAGGAGCTGTTAAGCACAGCCATGTCATCAGAAAAATAAAATTAAAGAAAGTGGCATGTAGTTTCGATGGTTATAATTTACTTCAGACAAATAACACACATTTTTAAAGTATGTCCCGTGCAATATTTTTCATTTATCTAAATGTATATATGCATAGGCAATTAGGAATAAATCAAATTTAACTGGGCTTCCTGTGTTTTTATTTGCTGAATCTGCAGCCCTACATTTAGGTAAAATTTAAATTTTAATAGAGTTTAATTTTTGTGAGTTATATTTATAGATTATAATAAATTGCAGCATTTTGTATACCTATGTGTATATTGTAATTTTGCCCATTATATAAGGCTTGGGAGCATTGCTTATCCTTTTATTGGTTACACAGGCTTGGGATTATTTTAATCTTTGCTCTTATGCAATATCAGTAGCAATATTATTCTTTTTTTATAATAGTGTATTTTTATGAGTTTTATTGAGAGATAATTAACACACCTTATAATCTATCCGTTTAAAGTATACAATTCAATGGTTTTTACTATATTCACATATATGTGCAACCATGACCACAATCAATTTTAGAACACTTTCACCACCTCAAAAAGAAACCAATACCCTTCAGCGATTTGCTTTTGTCTCCCATCCTCTCTCTCCACTCATTCCCATTACCACCCAGCCCTGAGCACCTCTAATCCACTTTCTGTCTATAGATTTGCTGATTCTGTACATTTTATGTAAACAGAATCATATAATATCTGGTCTTTTGTAACTGTATTCTTTCACTTAGCATAATATTTTCAAGATCATCCATGCTGTAGCAAATATTAGTACTTCATTCCCTTTTATAATCAAATAATATTCCATTGTGTGAATATATCACATTTTGTTTATCCTTTCACCAGTTGATGTACATTTGGGCTGGTTCCATTTAAGTTCTTACTTAGGGCTGGAATTGCTGTGTTAAATGGAAACTCTAAGTTTGGTTGTTTGGGGAACTACCAGACTGTTTTCCAAAGCGGTTGTATCATTTTACATTCCCACCTGCAGTGTATGAGGGTTCCATCTTCTCCACATCCACACCAGCACTTGTTGTTATCTGATTTTTTGATTCTAGTCATCCCAGTGGGTGTGAAGTGGTATCTCATTGTGGTTTTGATTTGCATTTCCCTGATGATTAACAGTGTCCAGCATCTTTTCATGTTTATTGGTCATTTGCATATCTTCTTTGGAAAAATGTCTATTCAAGTCATTTACTCATTTAAAAAATTGTGTTGTTTGTCTTTTTATTATTGAGTTGTAAGAGCTCTTTATATGTTCCAGATACAAGTCTCTTGTCAGATATATGATTTTTTCCCCATTCTGTGTGTTCTCTTTTCACTTTCTTGATAGGGTTCCTAGAAATATAGAAGTTTTTAATTTTGATTAAATCTAATGTACATATTTCTTCATTTGTTGCTTTTGCTTTTAGTGTCATATCTAAGAATCCGTTGCCAAATCCAAGGTATTACAGATTTACCCCTATGTTTTCTTGTACGAATTTTATAGTTTAAGCTTTTACATTTAGGTCTTTGATTCATTTTGAGATAATTTTTTTACGTTGTGTGAGATAAGCATTCAATTTCCTTCGTTTGCATGTGGCTCTCCAGTTGCCCAGCACTATTTGCTGAAAAGATTATCCTTTTCCCATTGAATAGTCTTGGTACCCTTGTTGAAAATCAGACCAGATCCTGAGAAATACAGGGGAAGAATCCTGGAATGAGGAGTGGATCTTAGGGAGAGATTGCCTTGAGGAAATATGTAGATCTCTGCCCCAACAGGACAGACTGTGCCAATCTGCCTCCAGGTGGCTCAGGAGAAACCACTGGACACTCTGGGGCAGCTGAACAGGGGCACATCTTCCTCTCTTTCCCTGAGAAACACTAGCCTTTACTAGTGAGAAGAATGGGAGCAGAAAGCTCCGCTCTGGTCCTTGACCAAGGAAGGAGTCACAGTTTGCCTGCTTGTCCACCCCAAGCCCACCATGGCAGAGACCACTGCATCTGCAGTCTCTCTCACAGCTTCACCTCTGCTTATTGCATCTCCATAGCTTAACTAAACCTCAGGGGCAGATAGAGCCAAGAGTAAACAAAGAAATGGTTCCAGGCAACCCTGCAGCAAAAAAAGAATAAAGAGCAACTGGAACACCCAGAATTGGGTTAGCTTCTACTGTAGTGATTGCTAAAGGAGACAGAAGACAACTTTAATAATAAACAAACAAACAATAAAGAAGCACTCACTCAAGGAGATTCTATTACAACATAAAAAGGACTTTCTGGGCCTGAAAAGCATTATTTTGAAGTTAAATAATTCAGTGAAAAAATGGAAAAAGGGAGACGAAATTGAGAATGCAATTAATGGTGTGATAATTAAGCAGAAGAAAAATCTCAAAACAAAGAACAAAAGTTCTGGTTTAAATATACTGAAGCCATCACCTTGAAAAGCTTTACTGAGTTCTAGGCAGGATTAGAAAAACAAATAAGGTGTCTATTCCTGGATATGTCCTGGTAAGTTTTCCTTGGTGGGGGAAGATTCGCCCTAAGCTAATACATATTGTCAATCTTCCTCCTTTTTTTTTTCTTCCCCCCACCCCCCACTGCCTGCCCAGCGGTAGCACATAGTTGTGTAAAGTTGTAAGTTCTTCTGGGTCTTCTATGTGAGCCGCTACCACAGCATGGCTACCAACGGATGAGTGGTGTGGTTTCGCGCCGCAGAACCAAACCCAGGCCACTGATGTGAAGTGTGCCAAACTTTAACCACTGGGCCATCAGGGCTCCCTCCTGGTCAGTTTTCTGAATTGCAAGGATAGGGAGAAATCGTACGTGCTTGCAGACAAAAGACAAAGTCAGATTGGTACAAGACTACTACTCACCTGCAACAATGGAAGCCAGGAGATGGTGGAATCTTATCTACAGAGCATCAAAAGAAAGGAATGCAATCTAAAAAGTCTGCTCTCAGTCAACATGCCATTCACCTCCCAGAGAAAAGAGAAACCTATTAATGAAATGTGATTGTTTAGATTATACATCCCACACTTATTCTAGCTGAGGAAAATACTAAGAAAGAATGTTTCAAGCTAAAGGAAACTCAAGAGATGATATAAGAGTGATAAGCAATGAACCTTAGAACACACGTGGTTAAATATAAATAAATAATGGTAGAGAGATTGGGAATTTGTAATGTAAGTGTCAAATAAAGAACTAAAAATTAAAGAATTTGAGGACAAATATAGCAAGAGAAAAATTAATAATAGTTTAGAATTCAAAGTACCAAAGGATCTCAGCAAATAGGAATTGTGACCAGGTGGGAGAAAAGGGAAGTATTAGCCTTCAAAAGCTCTCGTTTAGAGAGTGAGGAAGCAAAAACATCATGAGGATAAGCAGAAGGTCAATAGAACCCCTTAGTATCTTGTTTTTATATAATAGTAGAAAAATATCTATTTTATTAGGAGCAGGAGAAATTTGAAAATAACTTCCAGTGGAATGGAAAAGGAAGTAAGAACTTCTGAAATAAGGGCCTTCTGCCAGGAGAATTTGGAAAGAGTCTCAGTTTTATGCCCAAGGGCTTAGTTTCCTGGCTCTCAGCATCTGAACAGCTCAGGCCTGAAGCCAGGATCCTTATCTGGCCTCCTGCCCAAGTGTGTAAGAAAAACCTGCTGGAGAGGCAAGCAGCAGGATGCAGGGAGCACAATTTGGAGGCAGACAGAACTGGGTCCCAATCAGAAGTCTGCTGCTTTGCAGCTTGCTCTCAGCCTTCAATGCCCTTTTCTGTAAATGAGGATGAAAACACACTCTCAGAAGGGTGTTGTGAAATGGGGTGAAAGAGTATGTGAGTAGGCAATGCAGGGCCTCGCATAAGTAGCTGTGCTACAGTGGTGATTTTTATTTTGATTATGGTTCTTATTATTTCTTGGGAACAACCCACCCTATGAAGATGCTCCGGAGCCCAGCAGTCAGGTGGGCTCAGCTGGTCAGCCAGGGGCCTCGGTTTCAGCACCCTGACCCCTGTTTCAGCTCTTCACTAGGGTACTTTACTCTGCAATTCTGATTCCAGGAAACAACTTCCTGGGATTTCACCTCCTGCCTGGACACAGAGTGGACTGGCTTTTTGGACCTCTGTTCACATGAATCTTTGAAATCTCTTTAGATCAATTTTTTCATCAGTTTCTTTACATTTGTGTAGTGAGGACAGGGTGAAAGGAGTAAAAAGAGATCACTTTTTGGCTATTTTGAAAAAACTATGTGAAAATTACTTTACAAAATGAAAGAATTCTATGTTTCCAAACATTTTGGATTTTGAAGTTTAAAAAATTGAAGTTGGGTTTAATCTTGCCAGACTAAAAGTGAAACTGTAAATAAGGCAAATTATTTTTTCTCAGTTGAGACTACTGTGAATTCCTGCCAATATCTAGTATGGGTAAAGTAAGTGCGTCAGACTTAGAAGTAGATCAATTGCATTGATCTCAAAACATTGTAGGGCCAGTCCAGTGGTGCAGTGGTTAAGTTTGCATGCTCTGCTTTGGCAGCCCAGGGTTCAACAGGTTCAGATCCCAGGTGTGGACCTAGCACTGCTTGTCAAGCCATGCTGTGGTGGCATCCCACATGTAAAATGGAGGAAGATTGGCACAGATGTTAGCTCAGCAACAATCCTCCTCAAGCAAAAAGATGAAGACTGGCAACAGATGTTAGCTGTCTGTTGCCAATCTTCCTCACACAAAATTTTAAAAATTAATTAATTAAAATGTAGATGGAAAGAACCTCGATGTTCTTGCAAATAAGGGCTGAGTTCACATATGCAGACAGGTTTTTATCTTGGCAAAAGATAAAGATAAAGCAAAATAAGTAGAACTAGATTTTCATGCAGTATTAAAGCCACCTTTAATGATTTGCATGGGGATTTTTTTTCTGGAAGAAACTACTGTGACAATTCTTCTCATCATGTGTCTAAGAATTAGACTCTGGGGGCTGGCCTGATGGGCACAGTGGTTAAGTTCACACGCTTGACTCAGATGGTCTGGGGTTCACAGCTTCTGATCCCAGATGTGGACCTACACACTACTCATGAGGCCATGCTGTGGTGGGATCCCACATAAAAAATAGGGGAAGACTGGGGCTTGCCCCATGGCCGAGTGGTTAAGTTCGTGCACTCCGCTGCAGGCGGACCAGTGTTTCATTGGTTCGAATCCTGGGCGCAGACATGGCACTGCTCATCAAACCACACTGAGGCAGCGTCCCACATGCCACAACTAGAAGGACCCACAATGAAGAATATACAACTATGTACCAGGGGGCTTTGGGGAGAAAAAGGAAAAAAATTTTTTAAAAATCTTTAAAAAAAAAAATAGAGGAAGATTGGCATGGATGTCAGCTCAGGGAAAATCTTCCTCAAGCAGAAAGAGGAAGATTGGCAATAGATGTTAGCATAGCATAGACTCTGTTCTATTTACTTCATAATTTGTTTATCCAGGTAAATTAAGTAAATTTGCTTATATGTGGAATAAAGGGAAAAAAAGAGTCAAACACATCGAAAAAGAGTAGAATGGTAAAAGGTGGTTGCCAGGGACTGGAGAGTGGGGGAAATAAGAAGAGGCTGGTAGGAGACCAGCTCCGTGGCCGAGTGGTTAAGTTCAGCCGCTCCGCTGCGGCGGCCCAGGGTTCAGATCCTGGGCACGGACATGGCATCGCTCATCAGGCCATGTTGAGGCGGCCTCCCACATCCCACAACTAGAAGGACGTGCAACTAAGATATACAACTGTGTACAGGCGGGGTTTGGGGAGATAAAGCAGAAAAAAAAAAAAAAAAGATTGGCAACAGTTGTTAGCCCAGGTGCCAATCCTAAAAAAAAAAAAAAAAGAAGAAGAAGAGGCTGGTAAAATGGTACAAACTTTCAGTTATAAGATGAATAAGGTCTGAGGATCTAATACATAACATGGTGACTATAGTTGATAATACTGGATCATATAATTCAAATTCACTAAGAGAGTAAAACGTGTGTTCTTCCCGCTTCCCAAAAAAAGATAAATATGTGAGGTGATGGAAGTGTTTGTTAATTAACTCAGTGGTGGGCATTCTTTCACACCATATACATACATCAAATCATCACATTGTACGTTTTAAATATATTACAATTTTATTTGTCAATTATACCTTCATAAAGGTGAAAAAAGAAAGTTATTAATAGAATGGAAACAATAACCAAATGACTCTGCACTTTGTTATCTGGGTGAGTCACATAGAACAGGCTGTCCTGTAAAGCATCTTCCATCCATTGGCTGCATCTGTTTTCCTCACCCCACCTCACTCCTGTTTCCCTTTAGGCTGTATTCTACTAAGAGCAGTGCAATTCGGTTTGATAAGAGAATTAATATAGAGCAGGTCAGTTCATAAAGTCTATTTGCTTATGAAACTACCCAAAATCAAACTTAGTTTTATCTTCCTAGGATACGTTTCTTCCTGACTTTTCTGTATTAAATACATCAGACACCTTCTTCCTAGAGCCTGTGGAGGTTTCAGAGTCATCTTTGAACACTAGCTCCCTCCAGCCAATCCACGACCAAGTCCTGTGGGTTTGACCTCGGCAGTGGCTCCTCTAACCCTTGCCTCCTGACCATTCCCAACGCCAACTCCTAGTCCAGATCTCTTGGTTAGCACTCCTGCAGGGGCCTCCACAATGACCTTCCTGCCTTTACTTCTTTCTTTTCCCCAACCCAACTCATACCAAGAACCAGGTAAAATTTCCTACTGCCCAGCTTTGATCGCATAACTATTCTATTTGATCACTCCACACTGCTTTCAGAATAAGCCCAAAGTCCTCAGCCTTTGCCTTCTGCTTTTTTCCTCAGCCTTCCACTCCCACCCCACCCTCTAGACAAATCGGAATTCAGTTTTCGTAGATCGGAAAGCCTCCTTAAATGCATGCCACACAGAAGATTGTGAGCTTGGCTATTGTGAGACTTTCCTTTCAACAATATACTATCCTCCATGTCCACCTGTAAAAACCCCACCTATCCTTTGGGCAGAAGAGCTCCCTGTCAGTGCAAATAACCAATAATCATTCTATAGATAGGAGAGAGAAGATGAGTTTTACTTGAGTCAAACTGAGGACTAGCCCAGGAATGTAGTCTCCACAGAGGAAGAAAGCATTCGGGAGAAGCATGGCTTTCAGTACAGTTTTATACCTTTTTAGAACAAAAAAACATACATCAAACATGTCCACGATACATATTCATCAAAATTCCAAAGAGATATTTAGTTCAACATGATCTTGATGTCCAGGAAAGGAAATTTATCTTCAAGAGTACTGATACTGGCATAGGAAAGGAAGTATGCATCCTTATCTTCAAAGAGGCTATTCTTTAACTCTGAGATAATGTTTAATGCGTTCCTTACTTTAATGGTTAAAGCAGTTGTACAACGTTTGTTTGACAGGCCTAAGTCAGTCTTCTTTAGTTCAGGCCGAATCAGGTTTAAATGAGAATAGTTACCCCATATACCTCAATATGTCAGAATTTCTGTTCTCAATTTCCACAGTTTTTTGGTTTATATCTCTTTCATGACATTTACTATTATTCCTATTAGTTTGATGTTTATCGTGTATGTGTGTGTGTGAGCTATTGTTCAGGAATGGGGCCTGTATTCTGTTTGAATTTGCTACCACTCCTCACACCTAAGAGGGGCCAATAGATGTCTGTTGAATAAATGAATCCATTTATTGAATTGAGTTTCACCCAAGCAGACTTTCTTTCTGGAACTTTTTTAACCCCAAAGTTTCGCTTCCTAGTAGGGTTCTCTAAAATTTGGGCAAAGTTTATTGCATTATACACGAAGTTTTAACTCTATGTAAGCAGCTTTTATATATGTAAGTGGTAGCTTTTTTTTTTTTTCTATTGGTGACAATCTGAACTGCCAACTTAGGGGCTGCCTATAATGATATATACGTCCTACTGGCCAGGAGATGATTAGAGTGGTATGAGGACAAGTTAGTCCAGCATCAGCTAAGTGCTTGTGGCTGCCAGGCTGTGTTCTCTAGAGAAGGTGTTTGATGTGGAGGACAGAGCACTTCCCAGCAGGTGAGGATGCTGGCAATCTGGGGCAGGTGCCATTTGTGTCTTCCAGCATGTCCAGAGATAGCAGGTATTTCTTTGTACTGCACTTTCCTTATTTATACACATGAATGGAAAGGCTATCTCCTGATTATTCAATTAATGGAAGTCATTAATCCTTTCAGGACCTCAATCCTTCTGGCCAAAGACAAAACTTCGTCTGCTCCTGCTAAGCTGCACGTGCCTCGCCCTTGCTGGTTAGCACATTATCATAGCTGAACACAGCCACTGCTGCCCAACCTGGAAGGGTCTCTCCCTTGTTTGCTGCCCAGTACAAGTGCCTTCCTGCTGGGGTGATAGCACATTGTCCTCGAACAGAGAGAAAGAACTCAGAGGGTTTATCTTATCTCGTCTTGAGATGATATGATGCTTCTCAGGGTGGAACTGTACCTTTTAAGTGCTCTGGGTGTCCTCCGGACATCTGTTGTCTCTATCTACACCACAACTTGTAGATAATTTATAAGAGACATCACTGTGAGGGGGCAACATGGAGGGGAAGCAGTAATTCTGGTGGAGACCGAGCAGAAGTGGATGGAGCATTGTCCTACTCTGATAATTAGGCTTAAATGACTCTTGAGTTGATCCCCTTTTAAGCACTGATTATCACAGTGCCCATGTCATCCATTCATGCCTCTGGCTCTTAATACAACATATTTCCCAGAAGTGAATCCTTTCTCCCTAGCCTAATAAAACTGGCTGCCATAGATTGGGGATGGGGTAGAGCAGAAAAATCCTACCAAGAAGAACTTGTGCCAGAGATTCCATTTAGGGTTTCTGGAATCATAGACACTAAAGATCAAAGAGATTCTTTAAAGACTCTCTAAATCCTGTGGATTAAAAAAGAAGAAAAAATCATCAGTGGAGTCTCTCCCCTGCCCAAACAAAACCACTACTGGAATTGCAATATATAAAGTAAAATCTCAAAACCAAGCTGGTTTGGTTGCTGGGGGAGTTGGGAGTTGGAAGGGCCTTAATCCCAGACTATTAGTTAGACTTCACCCCTCATTAAATCATTGAGTTTGGGGGAAATCCAGGAATCCTGGGTTCTATGGAGCTTAGCATGAAAAAATTTCGTTTACAGGAAAGATAAGGAAACTAAGCCCTAAAGTTAAGAGCCCAGTATCCCAGTACGAGCCAGTAACAGAGCAAGTTCAGAACTCAGGGCTCTCAGCTGAATGGTTTTTCTGTTCCTCCAAGAGTAGAGCTGTGATTGACATAGGCTAGAAAACAAAGTCAAAGGAGAAACATACTAAAATTCAGAGGAGTTACTAAGAAATAGTTTAGGCATAAGCATTATAGCAGAAGAAAGTTCCAGTGATAGTAATGAGAGTGGTGTTTCTTCAAGTGTGTTCTGTAGATCTTCTGCATAAGCATGCCCTGGGTTTCTGGGGAAAGTTGTTAAAAGTGTAGATTTCTGATCCTCATTCCAGACCCGAAGAATTGGACTCTCTAGGGGTGGGCCCAGGAGACTACCTTTTTAAAAAAGCTTCCCCAGTTGATTCTTATACTTGAACAATCCATCCTACAACAGCCTTCATGGCAAGGTGGGAGAGTGTAGCACAGAACAGGGAATATCAACTATATGCCTTCTCTTGTAGCTGCTGCTGCTTGGTTTTTTGTTTGGTTTGTTTTTTTTTGCTGAGGAAGATTAGCCCTGAGCTAACATCTGTGCCAATCTTCCTCTATTTTATATGTGGGTTGCTGCCACAGCATGGCTGACGAGTGGTGTAGGTCCATGCCTGGGGTCCAAACCTGCGAATTTGGGCCACCCAAAGCAAAGAACACCAAACCTAACCATTTGGCCATGGGGCTGGCCCCTGCTGCTTGGCTTTTGACTTTGGAAAGTACCTTTGATAATATCGGAGAGAGGCAGAGTGGCCCCAAATTTCAGAGGTATTTTCCTGTTTTTACAGTTGCTTTAGTTGGATGAGCTTCCATAAATGTTTCTGCTCTTTCTTTGACAGTGTCCTCTAAGAGATGGTTATCTAACCTTCAGTCGAATAGGCCCCTCTGGGTGAAGAAAGGTCAGTGTAGAAGGCAGCATTTTCCTGGTCCTGCTGTCACTGCTTCTTACTTCTATGGCCTGGCTGGTTCACCCTCTTTGTTGCAATGAGTCAGTCTGGCACAGAAGGAAATCAAATGAGAGGGACATTTCAGTCTAGGGGTTCAGGGTGAAAGATGTTTTCCTATTTCAAATTTGTATTTAAATCACATACGGAAGCAGCCCTAAAAGACCACTATTAGCAACTGAGAACACTGTAACCACCATCCTGCAACGGTTCCGTGACTTCATTCTAGGCTGGCAGCCCCACTCTGACTTCTCCCCAGTGGGCTCCAGGAGTAGGAAAGGAAAAAGGGAGATGGAAAGAAATGGAACAGCACCTGTTGTCATCAAGGTTGAGGAGAGTGCATGTAAGGCAACAAAAATTTGCCTCAAAGGCTCAGAAAATGGCAGTTGGGAAAGGCACCAAGGTTCAGAATCCAGAATAATATAGAACTGTTCTGAATCATGCCCACAATGCTGGAATTATTGGAAGAATCAAGAGACTCCATTTTAATGTAACGATTTCTAGTTCTGGCTTCATGAATCTTCTGCTACCATTTACATCAGGATTATATTGCTGGAAAAAAAATAGTAAAATGTAATCTTCTCTAATTTTTTTAAATTTAATGTCGGTTTTCACATCTCATGTTTGCCTTCAACCAAACATTGAATCATATATCTGCCTGAGTTGGAGCTTACCCACTTTGTGGGGTGACCTGTGTCAATTTCTCATAGCATCATTTCCCCAAGTGTGAAATACATTATTTTGAATGACACATGGACAATTTTTAATAGTTGAGTTCTTATTTTAATGTATACTGGAAAATATATAATTAGCAAATCAAACTCCTGATTTCATGGGAGCATTTGCTTAGGAAAAGGTTAATGTAGAAAAAATTAAAGAAATATAAATAGTTAATAATAATATGGTGAGAGGTATGCCGTTCATGTTTCCGTGTGCAAGTTGCTCAGCTGCACTAATACTGTTGGTGTCTTTCTCCTCCTCTCATTTCTGTGGGAGAAGGAGGGAGTAATCTGAATTTGGGGAAAGGAACTATGCATGCTCACTTAGCCCATTCCTCTGTGTTGGAGAGTGTTCCCTGCCTGGCAGAAAGGGGACTAGCCCTGGGGACAGGTGTGTGAGAAGGGGTGGGGGAGGAGGCCTGCAGTTACCCAGGTGGGCCAGTGCTAGGTGAGTGACTATGTCTGACTGAGGAGTGAGATATTGGCAAACCCAGCTGGCCACAGTTCTGAAGCCATATTCACCAATCAACATTATCAGTGACAAAATTGGTATTTTCAACTCTACGTGTCTAACTCCCAGGAAAATCTCTCAAGTTGTTCCAAACTCAGGCTCCCTGAAGCTTCCGCAACATGTGCAGCTATGAAAGGAATCTCAGAAATACGGAAGTGTAAATTCCTTGAAGACAACGAACACGGATTCAGCTGATATCTGTATCTCTAATCTACCAGTGTGTTCCAGTTATTATGACTGGGTAACAAATTATCCCAAAATGTAGCGGTATAAAGCAATTATTTGTTATGCTTATGATTATGAGGGTCATGAATTCAAACAAGGCACAGAGGGGATGGCTTTTCTTTGCTCTATGATACTTGGAATCATCTGAAAGCTCATTCACTCACACAGCTGGCAGTGTATGTGGGCTGTTGGCTGGGGGCCTCAATTCCTCTTTGCAAGGGCCTCTCCATGTGATCTCTCTGCTTGGGCTGGTTTGGGCTTCCTTGAAGCATGGTGGCTGGGTTCCAAGAGTGAGCGTGTTGACAGGGAGAGAGAGAGAGAGAAAAGGCAGAAAATAGTGGTCTATCTTTGGAAATCACTGAATACCATTTCTGCTACATTCTCCTCATTGAGGCAATCACAGACCTCACCTAGGTTTGGAGAGGGGAAGTAGGAATATGTTCTGGAAGAGCCTGTGGGTCCAGAAATATTGCTATAGCCATTTTGGAAAATACAATCTGCCACACAGAGTAGCAGCATATAAGAGAAATTGTCTTCCTCTTAATAAATTTGTATAATTGCTGTTGTAAGAACATGCTACAACTAGGCCATTGCTTATGATATTGTGGGTTTATATTGCCATTCTTTTGTCAGTCTACTCTGAATTGTTAATCAGCTCTGAAGAAGGTCCATCCTTCAGTACAGAAATGAGAAAGTGGTAGGGGTGAGCACCAAGGTGGATGACTAGCACAAAAAAAGAGAGAATAAGGCATTCAGGACATTGCTGTTGTGTGGTAGAGAATATGATGGCACTTGTTCCAAGGAGACAGGCTGGAACATAGAAAAAGAATTCAGAGGAGGTGTCTGTGAAATTGTCCCAGTACTAGAGTGAAGTTATTATAGGATCTGGATCTCCATATTGAAAATTTTTATTTATAATTTTTTATAATGTATTTTTTGCCAATATTTTATTATGAAAAACTAGCCTAAAAGAATTCAGCCTGTTTATAATTAATTGAGTTCAATATTCATTAAATCTCTTTTGAGGTCAAATTTAAAATTTATTTATTTTAAGATGAGCTAACTCCTTTTAGTATTGACACGACACCATGCTCAAGAGATTCAAGGAGAGATTTAAGGAGAGTAGCTTCATCCTTGCTTAGGCCAAAGTGTTGAAGAGGGAGAAGCATTTCCTGGGATCAGGCTTGGTGGTGGCAGCAAGAACTGGAATGAAAGTGTCTCAATGGAAGGGTGGGACGTGGGGACACAGAATGAGACTGCTTGGCCAGGTGGCCTGCCCTCCCTGGAGATGCTACTTTTGTAATAAGTCCAAATAAGCTCTCACCAGCCTGCAACTGACACCTTAGATCATTACATTTCTATTAAATATCCTCATGATGAAGCTTCCAGACCCCACCAGCATGATTTTGCACCCTAGTCCTTGCAAAGCAACCCCCAGGTATTTTTGAGACTGTGCAGGATGCTGTCTCATGTGTGTGCACCAACTCCCCTTTGTGCTTGCTTGCTGGCCTAATGCTGCTGCCAATGATTCTTGGAGATGACTGTCCTTGGACCTATCACTGCAACCCCAACTCTGGCCTCAGGGAGAGGACACCATGGCTCTTTTGAGAGTCCATCCCAAACCTTCCCTTTATCCCTCATAGCCCCGCAAAGACTTAGTTGAAATGGGCAAGACATCTCTGAGGGTGTGGGTATGATGAAATAAACTATATATAGTACAGAGCCTCATAGTCCTGCGAGATGTGGCTTCTCTGAGACCCCAGCCTCAGAACTACTCTGAGGTCCCTTAAAGGGCTGCAACTTGCCTCGACCTGGAGGGAACAGCCCTGCACCCCTACAAAAACGCTTGGACTTGTTCCACATTTTACACTCCTCTGCTGGGGAAGGGGAAGGGATTTTTTGCTCCCTTCTAGTCTGTGGCCTCTTCTTTCCCTCAGCCAGATTCTGCCTCTTCCTGGAATGACTGAGAGGAAATGAACGCTCCCTTCAGAGAAAGCCTGCCCCACCCCGTCCCCTGCTCCCTACCTCCGGATGTGATCTAGCCCCTCTGGCCCCAGCAGGACACTCACCACAGAAAACAGTCCAACAGTGATACCTTGCCAAAGTTTGGCTTATTCAGACTTGAACAACACTGAGAGAGGAATGCCCACAGAATTGCTCCAAACCAGTCCAGTTCCTCTCCACTGTAGGGGAGGAAAACAATTTCTCTACCCTCTAGGTCATTCTGGCTGGCCTAAGAGTTACATTGACATGAGACAGAATAACAGGAAAAAAACAAAGTTTAACCAAGCGTATACATGGGAGAAACCCAGGAAAACGGAATAATTTGCCAAAATGGCTGAAGCCACCACCTTAAATACCATCTTTAGCTAAAGACAAAGGAGGATATTGGGGGTAGTGGTTTGGGACTTCAGAGGGGATGAAGGCAATTTACATGGTGATGGAAGTTCAAATACTTATTAAACAAGTGTTTGCTGGGCCATCTATAGACAATATCACCCAAAAGACAGAACTTTGATAAAAATGGGCTTTCAGGGCCGGCCCGGTGGCACAGCGGCTGGGTTCCTATGTTCTGCTTTGGTGGCCCGGGGTTCACCAGTTCAGATCCCAGGTGAGGACATGGCACTGCTTGGCAAGCCATGCTGTGGTAGCCATCCTACATATTAAAAAAAAAGTAGAGGAAGATGGGCACAGATGTCAGCTCAGGGCTAGTCTTCCTCAAAAAAAAAAAAAGGGGGGGGCCTTGCTGGTGTCTTTCTATCACAACTATTTTACATTATACTATAGTTATCTTATGGTATTAGCTCCTTCCTGAAACAGGCCTACTATCTTAAAATTTTTTAGGCAGTATGGAGGAAGGTCAAAATGTTCTTCCTGAGTCTTCTGAGCCTTTTGTTCTTAAAAATAATCAAGCAAAAGAGACATATTTTGAGGTGGTCAATTCTGACCCCCACACACCATGGCTTCTACAGAGTGAGGTGACCATGAGGCTGTCTTGTCTCTCCTGTAGGTTTCTGCAACTAGTCTCCTGTGGGCCCCAGCTTGACCATACACACAGTCCATACAGAGAAAAGATTCCTTTATTCCAAAGTAACAACGTTTGCAGAGACATAAATCCAACTCATATGATCACCCAGAGCATTAAACTTATTTATCTCAACATCCGTATCAAGATAAGTGATGGCATCACAGTTTCCCCAAAAGAAAGGGGTGCGGGCTCCTTAGTTCCTTGATTTATATTTATGGTATTACAGGACTGTCCAAAAATAGTTTCCAAGAACAGAGTTACTCTTTCCCAAAAGTAAATTCAGAAAGTGTTTGTGACTTTAAAACATATTTTTTCCCAATTTTTTATTGTCATTAAATTTTCTAAAAATACTAGGGCATCCTATAACACTATTCATCTCCTACCTGACAAAATTTGAAGGCTTCAATGTTTAACACATGTTTATAGGAAGTACTTAACTACTGTGTTTGTTGATGATGATGTACATTTTGAACCCCTGATAAATTCCTTTTGCCTCCCAGGAACCAAGAGTGACTATTTTATAAGCTGTTATAATGCAGGATGCAGGTTTTCAAAAGGAGGCAAGGCAAAGTGCATGTCTCAGCCCCACAGATCAGGCTCCCCTGATCACTGGATGGCATTGTCCTCTATCCTTACGCTATCTATCTGTACTCTTTTGTTTATGATTTGGACGTTTTTTGAAGTAGAAACCCAGATGTTCTCGGCAGATTCTTGCCCTGGGGTCCAGTGAAGTGCAAATCTATGAATCTGAACCCAGCTTGAAGAAAATCCCTTCTGACTCAGTTCACATTTGGTTCACAGCAGCCAGGATCTTATCCAACATTAGAAGCTATATTATTTTATTTTTCTGTGAATCAAATTAATTCTAACTCCTGGTCAATATCCTATAAGGCTGGTGGGAAATTCAATTTTAGTTCTTTTTGGAGGCAGTTCCTTCTCCCTTCCCGGATTATACAAGAATTCAAGAAGTTTATGTGATGCCAAGAAATAAATACCTCTAGGCTTCAGTTCATCTTGGTTGTCACTGATAAGCTCATTGCTTAGATCTGTATGGTCCCTGGAAAGATCTTGCTTTGTGCCAAGGCTGGAGGCACTAGTTGCCAGAGTCCAGCCTTCCTAGGTGCACCATAAATCTACTCTTTTTGAAAATACTTCCAGAGAATGGGACACAGGTCCTACTAAAAAAAACTACGTCCTCTTCCATTCAGCTACCATATACAAAGGCTTCTAAGTGCTTGCCTCCCCACCCTACCCAACCCCTGAATACCCACCATAATCTCCTCAATCAGTTTCGGCTGTTGGGAGTTGGGGGGGAAGAGGCCAGGAGGAGAGGTTGTCTTGAAGCCACTTCTTTAGCCCCTGAGGCAACGGAACTCAAAGGCAGACTACTCTCTTGGATTGAGGCGGGGAAAATACAATTAGAAAAAATCTCAGTGGCTGGTCTTCTTTCTGATTTCTCTAAAGTAGCAAAAACAAGATGCAAATTAATATTAAAAAAAAACAATTGTCTTGCTACAACTTAATACTACAAGAATTAGCTGCGGCCCACTGAACGCGGCTCTGTCTTAGGGGTTGTTTAGTGCCTCAGGAGTCTGTTATCTAGCAGCAGATCAAACACAAATTCCTGTAAGAGCAGAATGTGGGAACTGCTACAAGGAAGTGAAAATGAAATTCTATGGAAGCCCAAATATGGAGAGATTCCCTTCCACTGCGGAAACTTCTGAGAGAATTGATATTTGAGCTGGGCCTTGGAGAGGAGCTGCTCTTTCTCCCAGAAGGCGGGTACTGGGGCAGAGGGCATTTTAGGCAGGAGAGGGGAGAACAAAAACAGTGAGATAAGACAGTGTCATTTGGCCAAAGCACAGAGTGGCATAAGATCTGAATGGAAAACCTGGCTCTGTTGGGGTGGGGGATGGAATTAGAGTGTGGGGTGGGCAGGTGTGGTCACAGCAGGAGCTGGAATGTGATTCTAACAGACTTAATGCAGTCATATAGATTTAGGAATGAACATAAGGAGATGGATTTGAGCAATTCACAATGGCAATGCAAGGACTCCCAACTCCTCAACCTTATCTTAGATAGACTGGGAAAGGGTGATGGATGGCGTTGTTGCGGATCTGCCACCTCCTAGTAAGTCCTGAAGGGAAATGCCTGACCCCAGCCTCTCAGTGACTTTTGTCTGTTCTTTTTAGAATATGAGGTTTTTCGATACCTTTTGTTTCAGCCTTAGGATTTAGTTAACCCTGGGACAATAGAAAGAGCCCATTTGTCTCCTGTTACACAGAGCTGTAGTTCTGGTGGAAGAATTTTGACATGGGTTAGGATTGATGGAGGATATTTAGATATTGGAGAATACCCATGAGTCTATCTGTAAAGTCCTCTGTCTTTGGAGTGATGGGGCATTCTGTTAGGTTTCATCAGTAAGAGAAAGAAAAAAACAACCAGCCTTGAATTGTTTTAATTAGTATTATCAGGGGTAAAAAGGTGATGGTCACTTAGTTGTTCTGATTTTTCATTCATTCCTTTACTCATTCATTCAACAGAAATCTATTGAGCTCCTATGTAGTGGAAATCTGTTGATTTTTATCTCCCTGGCGTCTAGTCTCTCCTTTCCCCTTTCTTCTCATAACAGAATTCCAATTTTCCTTGATGACCCCTCCCACCCTAACCTATTTGATTTGGTGGAACTGGTTCCACCGTTGACTCCAGAGGCAAACATGTGACTCAGGCCAGAGCAGAGATCATACCCTACTGGCCATAGTGAATGGGTCAGGGGTGGGATGGAATGCAATCAGAGCCCATATAACTAAATTCCTTAATTCTTGTGGAAAGACTGTGAAGAAATAACCCCTTATTCTGCCAAAATTGAAATTGAAGTTGTAAGCCTCAAGATATTGGGGGTCGTCTTAACACCACAAGGTTAGACTTGAGAGTCAAGAAATGAGGAGAACAAGATAGAGTCCTAAAAAGCTGTTTGAACCCCTCAATCCACCCTTGCCTGAGTGTCCTCTGGACTTTACAGCCTATTTTGTTCAAGTCAGTTTGGGTCACATTTCATCACTTGCAATTGAGCAAGTCCTAAGTGAAACAACCTGGAATACTGGTCTGGTGCCATGGGGGGTATATCTATGAACATAGTCCCAAAGTTTATATCCTGTGCCCTGTCAAATAACTAGGAATGAAGCACAGCCCAGTTGCAACCTTTGCTATGACATAATTAATTGCATACACTTGGGAAAAATAAGACTCTTCACTGTCCTGTCCAGCCTGAATACCTCATGAGTGTTTTTGTTTAAACTATGAAGTCAGGAACTAGTTGACAAATTTCAGACAGGAAAGCCATAGAGTCATCACTGCGTTGGCCACATTGTTGACTTTCTGTCCCTGCTTAATAGTTTTTCTCTTTTGCCAAAGGTTCAATGTGTCCTGGGCAGAATCAACATCTATTTTGATTTTTCCATTACCTAGCTCTGTGTCCTTGGGTAAAATATTTCATGGACATGTGCCTAAATGTCCTCATCTCTGAAATGGAGCGTAGAGAAATAATAACCTGTCTCACTTTAAAGGATTTCTCTGAAGTGACAATAACATATATCTATATATGCAAAAGTGATGAAAAAATTTAGAAGTCCAATAAAAATGAAAGGATAAAAAAATATATTTAAACAGTCCAGGCACACTTTGTCTTTATTTTGAATTGGCTGAATAGCCTTAGATATAGCGGTATGCTGGCAAATGTTTAATAAAGGCTCTCTGGGGGAAGAGAACTACACTGATTTGTAGCATTGATAGATTTCCACAGTGTAAATACTCCCACTATGGCCAGCTCGAACCTAGCAATCAGCTTGAAAAATTCCTGAACATCAGCTCCCATGGGGCAATATGAACCTGCACCAGCACAACATTGCTCAGGTATGTTGGTTAACCTTAACCTCACCTGCCTCAGTTTCTTCATTTATCAAAAGACTTGTTTGGCTAAATGCTCACTCAAGTACATTTCATCTTCACAATTCCATGATATCATTATTTTATATTTATTAGTTAGATGAATCCTACATAAACTTGTATAATCATACAGCTTTCACCAAAAGGTGCATCACAGTGATCTGCGATGACAGAAAATGGCAATTTTTCTTCTTGCTATGACACGCCTAGGAGGGCTCTTGGCATTGAAGGCTAATGGATCTTCAGTTACATTAGATTACTTTCTAGTTCTATAATATTTCTACTCCTCATGTGCAAGGAATTTTTCTGGTTGTACTTTTTACGTAAAAACTATACATGTCACAAAAGTATTTGGATATATAGATAGAAATATTTTAAGCAGATGACTATTTCCTCGAACCTGTACAAGGATGTTCCTCAGGTTACTGATTTAGGCTTAAATCAGTGCTCAAAACCATATTCAGTAGATCTCAGTCTGTCACAGTTTCTTTATGTCTCTTTGTGAATTACTCGAAAAATAAACAAAATGCCCCTCATTAAGCAAACTGTGAGGCATGTTTTCAAATTGCACATAAAGCTATCACATTTTCTCCAACCATTCAAAAAGCACAGCGATAAAGGCAAACATCAGGAATGCATCAGCCTACCTGTTGAGCAGACACAGAAGTCTAAACTGACCACAACTAGATCTTTAGTTTTCTCATGAACACGTGGGCTTTCCCTGGTCTTTCTTGCTTGTGATAGTAACCTCTGTGAGTGTCAAGCTTCTCACAGCACTGGAGGCTTCACACAAACACACTTGACTGATGAACGGAGTGGAAGGGGCTGAATGAAAGAGTGATGACATCAGGTTCTGTACTGATGAACTGTTCTGCACTGAAGGGTACTCTTCTGCTGTTATCTCATTTCCTGGGGCTGAGCTACCTTGGTTGCTTTATAATAAAGAAATGTGTCAACTGATATTTGTGAAATGACATTATATACATGGTTACTCACTGCAGAATTGTTTGTAGTTGTTATAGGTTGAAAGTCACGTCAACGTCCATCAATGGAGGACTGGTGAAGTAACCTATGGTATGCTCACACTGCGGAATATCACGCGGCCAGCAGGACAAAAGAATAAATGAACCACTTGTATTCTGAAGTGGAAAGATCTCCTTATAATTGCACAACATGAGCTTTAGAATGCTACCCTCTGTATAAACACTGGGGTAAACAAATGAGGAAACAAGAGAGTGGTCACATAGGTTACCTCCAGAGAGGGCAACTGAGAGCCTGGGACGGGACTGGAAAGGATACTTCCCACCATATGCCTTTCATATCATTCGTGTTTTCTATGACAGTACGTCTTACCTATTCCAACACGGACACAGACACACACACACACACACACACACTCCCCTTCACCCCCTACATACACTTTTCTTTTAGAAATAACTTTTTTGTTGTGGGAAAATATACATAACGTAATATTTATCATTTTAACCATTCATAAGCGTACAATTCAGTGGCATCAAATACATTCACAATGCCGTGTATCCATCACCACTATCTACACTTCAATCATTTTTATCATTCTCAACAGAAACTCTGTACTCATTAAACAGTAACTCCCATTCTTCCTCCCCCTGAGCCGCTGGTAACGTCTAGTCTACTTTCTATCATTATGAACTGGCCTATTCTAGGTACTTCACATAGGTGGAATCATACAATATTTGTCCTTCTGTGTTTGGCTTATTTCACTACCCACATACACTTTTTTTTTTAAGATATTATTTTTTTCTTTTTCTTTCCAAAGCCCCCCCAGTACATAGTTGTATATTTTTAGTTGTGGGTTCTGCTAGTTGTGGTATGTGTGATGCTGCCTCAGCATGGCTTAGATGAGTGGTGCCATGTCCGTGCCCAGGATTCGAACCTGCGAAACCCTGGGCCGCCGAAGCAGAGCACACGAACTTAACCACTCAGCCGTGGGGCAGCCTCATTCCACACACACTTTTTAACGAAAACATTCATCAACTGGATAAATAAAGTAGTGAAAGTCTGAAATGTCTTTCATGTCTTTACAGACAGAGAGAACAGATCTTGTGAAACGCGTGTGGACGTGCCTAGACAAGGTAGCACCAGCCTCTGGTGTTTCCTAGAAAACTCATTGTAACTTTTAAAAGGTTAACTGGTAGCCCAGCTTGCTAGTGCCCGCCTATCGCAGAAAATGAAGTGAAACAGCCATAACTCCCCACATGCCACGGCTCATGTTGACTGAAATAGAGTCTAGGTGATATTAGTGAAGGCGTTTATTCAATAATCAGTGTGGGGAGTTTGAACCCTGGGAAACAGTTCAGCAGAGCGCTCTGATGGAACTGCTCCGGGGTGCGTGACTTTAAGCGCAGCTTATATCTCCTTCACATAACAGTGTACGTGCAGGGAAGAGGAAAAGAAAACAAACTTACGACTAGATTTTCAAAAAAGAGATGGAATACATCTGGGCTTTTCTCCAGATTATACATTGAGGGAAACATAAACAAGAACCCCTTGGCTATACATCAAACAAGTTCAGAGATGCTGACGTTATCTACGTGTGGAGGGAGGCAAGGACCAGGGTTGTTAATTATTCTCTCAATCTCTAAGAAATGCAGCTGAGACATGTGAGACTGAGGTACCCTTTTATCTTTTCCTGTTATGGATCTGTCCCGCTGGCATCTTCCATCATGATGTATAGGGTTGCAAGGTCACTTTGACACAGGCTGGAGATGGCCTGCATGGCTGCCTCGTAGTACAGTGTGCATTTTATTGTACTGACTTAAAGCCTATGCAGCTTGTTTCCTAGTTTCACCTCTTAGAGCAGAAAGAGGGGTTCCAAAAATCTGTCCAAACTCACATAGGGCAGAATTCTTTAATGGGGGCCCCTAGGGACCTTCAGATGGTCCAGGAATCTTTTCTGAAATTGTATGCAAATTTCTTGTGTGCTAGCCTTTCTGCAGAGAAGTTCTTTAGCATTCAGAGATTTTTCAAAGTGGTCTGTGAGTTGGGAAATAAAGGCCAAGCACATTTGCAAAGTGGGAAAATTAATGCTGTTTTCCCCCGTGAAACACACATAAAAGCCCTTCATTCGTCAGTGTTTGTCTAAGTACGTGATTAACAAACCCACACCAAAAGATAAGCCCTGACACAGGCCTTATGAAAGAAGTTGTGGTTTAAAAAAATGATCCTTAGAATTTCCATACTTGATAAAAATAACACGGCAGGACTGATTTGGTGGCACATAGAAAAGACCATAGCATCAGGGTACATTAACACAAAATTATTATGTAAGGAGATTGAGGGTTTTTTCCATTCATTTCATAAGGGTTTATTGAGCACCTCCTATGTATCAGGTATGGTTTCATGCTCAGGATACAGCAGTGAATGAAACAATGTCTCTTTCCTTATGGGGCTTGGATCCTATTGGTAGGATTTAGATGATAAAGGAGAGGAAAAAGAAATGACACTTTTCAGAGAACTGTAAGTGCTTCCGTGAAACTGAATAGAGAGTGCCTGGAGATTTTGCTTTTAGACAGATGGTTTGGGAATTCCTTTCTAGGGAGATGGCCTTTGAGCTGACATCTGAAGGGCAAGAAGAGCCAGCCATGTAAAGCACTTGGACAGAGGCATTTCAGGCTGAGGGAACAGCAAGTGTAGAAGCTCGAACCGTAGGTGAGATGGGAGGTACCAAGTCGTAAGACGGTGTGTGGGCCTACCGCCAGCCCTGCCTCTCGCTTTCTCCTCATACGTGGGGTTTATTCATCTCTTCTTCTAGACTTAGGTCCTTCTCTCTTCTTTTATCTCCCATTCATCCTTTAGCAACAAGCATGATTCCAGCCCTCAATGTTCCTTCTCCCTCCTACATAATCCATTTGAGCCCTTGATGGCTTGACCGCCTTGCCATGTGTGTAAACACCTCATCGACCCAAGGGTATGTTGAGCTTCTTGAGAAGCATGTCTGCTCCCTTGTGAACACTGTCATGGGTGGTGGAGAACAGGGCCAATCACTGAGGTCAGGGTGGGCAGGACAGCCAGAGCGGCTGCGTAGGCCGAGCCTCACATTCACAAGGATCCTCAAACTTAGATTTTGCCGTTACTTGTCACACATAGGGTATTACCCATTTGTGTGTTAAAAGTGCTACTAAACATTTAAATATACTATACTTTAAAAGAAATATAACAGGAAGCACAAAAATTGGAAGGGGCCCAGGTTTCTTCTACCCTGAAAGGCCTGAGTATAAAGAGAATGACTTTATATGGGATCAGATCCTAGCTCTGTAAAATCCTGGCTGGGTAACTTTTGGGAAGTTCCTAAACCATGCTTAATAAGAGAAGTATTGCGTCCCGGGATGGATTTTAAGAGCCTTACACATACCTGATTTAAAAGAGATTTGGAACTTTTGAGTAGACAAGATTTAGAATTTTGGACTTTCAGTTGACATTGTGATGGGATGAGACTTTGGGGATCTTGGGATGGAGTGAATCTACCTTGCATGTGGGATGGACATGGCTCTTTGGGGGGCAAAAGGGCAGACTGTGGCAGGGAGAATAACACCCAAAGACATTCACACCCTAATCCTCAGAACCTAGGAACATATTACTTTACAGGGCAAAGGAGACTTTACAGACATGACTGAGGGTATAATCCAGAGACGGAGATGTTATCTCATCATGAGAGTCCCTCAAAGTAGAAAAGGGAGAGAGTAGGATAGAATGCTGAGATGTAGGACTAAACCTGCCATTGCAAGCTTAGAAGATGGAGGAAGGGGATCCTGAGCCAAAGAATGCTGGCAGTCCCCAGAAGCTGGAAAAAACCCCCAAGAAAACAGATCCTACCTAGAACCTACAGAAGGGAATGCAGCCGTGCTGACATCGTGATTTTAGTGCTGTGAAAACGTCAGACTTCTGAGCCACAGAGCTGAGGGAAATAAATTTGTGCTGCTTTAAGCAACCATGTTTGTAGTAATGTACTACAGCACCAGTAGAAAAACTTTACAGTATTAATTCCTAGGAAGTCTTATGGAATTAAGTTTGTTAGTACAGCTAAACAACTTACAATACATAGTGTGTAGTAAGCACTCAATAAATGTTAACATCCTTCTCAAAATGAGAGGAAGCTAAAATGTAAATAATTCTATGAGATAGTGTAAAGAACATAATCAATGACCTATTTAGAAACTATCTTCAAAGGACTTTACTTTCTAAATTTCCAGAGATGATAAACTCCAAGGTTATGACAGATATTCCTAAGAAAATTGGCTCAAGTAGGGGCAGCAAACTCAAATGCATGTGGGCTGTGCAGGAAAACAGAAATAAGGGAAACAGGCAGGTTGGGACCGCTGTAGATTGGAGGGGTGGCCCCATCTAAGGGCAGATCCTAGCCTAGCCAACGGATGTCAATGAAAATGCAAGGCAGGTCCAATGTTGCCAGATACTTCAAATTTTCAAGAAGCTGGAACTCTATACCTTCTATGAAATCTCCAGATTTTAAATGTTGAAAACCAATTCACATTGAACGCATACAGACCCAGATATAATTTCCAGGCAAACTTCATTCAGTCTATGAGCTGCATTAGGGCCAGAGGCCCTCAGGTTGGTATCTGTGGCCAATTAGTGAACACATGTAAAGCCTAAAAAGGTAAGCTGCTTTTGAATGCCTTTTTTGGCCCTCTCATATTCTTATATCATAAAAGCATCTTTTGTAGTACTTGTGGCAGTCTACTTAAATCTAAGGAACCAAGAATTATATGAAATTCTCATCATGTGAAAGAGAAAGCCAACTTCCAATTGTGTTCAAATCCAATTTTATTAAAATTACTTGGCAATTTTTGTAGCAGTACAAAGTCTTTGACCATGACCACTGGACACACTGACATGAGTTTGTGTTTCTGGTTTGTTGTGGGCTTGGGTACTTTTCTAAATCCTCTGCCCTTCATTTCACTACCAAATGGCAAAGTACCTTAAGTTTCTCTATCTACAATACCCTATGATTTATAGAACAGGAATTTGTAAAATAAGATTGAAAAAATAAAATCCAGATTCAAAAAATTCTCTTCAAATACTAGAACATACAAAGTATATTAAGGACATCCACATTTAGTCCTCCAAGTAACAAGGTGGGCATCAGATGTCTGTGGTTTCCTGTTTTTATTTATTGCTAATTACAGTTCAGAGGCCAAAGTGTTTCCAAAAGCTATAAAAACCTTCACTGACTTTCCCAGGAGGGTTCCAATGGATTTAGAGGATGAAACCAGGAGAGTACTTGATTTGGCCTTTAAAATCATGAGCCTTCTTTTTCTATAGTGGGATTTTTCTCCTGCAGTAGCTCAGGGCACTATTTGCTTACTTAATGCCTTATAGTTAGCATCTGCCTTACAGTAGATCTAAGTATTGGCTTTATAAAGTATATTACTGGGCAGCAAATGGTGAGAGGCCTTCCTGTCCAAGGCAAAGCTTTCAGTGGACCTTAAAGTAAAACCTCAGAGGGTCTGGTGCTCGCTCCTTAGTTGTTCTCCAGAGATCCAGAAGTTGTCTGAAAGAAAGAAAGGTGTGTAAGAATCTTTACACGAGACATTTCAGCTTGTTTTAAGCAGTCCTGCTTTTCCAGCAGTGAATGAAAACTCAGCTATGGCACTGGAGCCCTGTGGTCTCGTTGCTGTGATAAGAGTATCTCTTGGGGATCGGAATGCAGAAAACAAAGCAGGGCAGTCACGTCAGAAAATTCTGCCCCAGCTTCTCTCAAAGGCTGTACTTGATGATTCACGAGGATGGTTTTCAGGCTCTGTTTTCATGCATTGTCTATTTCTGGACATTCCAACTGCTAATTAAAGACCATCCCACTAAATGGCCAATTTATTTCACCAGAGATGGAAGACTGCCATACCATATTACTGTTGGTTGCCTTATTATTTTAAGGCAGAAACAGGTGTTCCTCAAGGGGGACCATACTATAGTCTACTCTCATTTATTTGTGGTCTAAATAGCATCACTACTCAAAGAAAAAGCAACTTGGCCATCAAAACAGGCAAGTTTTTTTTATTTATATCATCAGAAAAGGGTCTCAACTTTGCAAAGGTTAACTAGGCAAGTTATTTGTGTTGTCCCAGCGGGTTAGACCTATGAACACTCAGTCACAGCAACAGTGCTTACATCAAATAATATAGTTTTCACTCTTATTTCTCTAATAAATGAAAAAAACCATTTTCTTTAGGAATACATTTTGAAGTTTCTCAATACACAATTCTTCGCATCTAATTCAAGTTGCTTTATAAATTGAAAATATGGTTTCCAAAGTTAAAAGAATTAGGATATAAGGGGCCTTTCCTCCAAGTTAAGTTTCATCTCATTCTTCAATTCAAGAATCCTTAAAACAAGATATTCAAATAATATCTAGAATAAAAAAAGCAATGCATACAGTAATGTTACCAACCCACAAAGTACTGAAACCTAGGAGAGAGAAATGATACTTACAAATGCAGTCCTGACTCCAAATTTGCTATGGAATGTCATGGTGACTTTGTTTTTATGTCCTGTTCTTTGATCAAAGGCATGGCATGTATCAAAGGGCGGACTGTACAAGTGAAGACTCACAGCAGGTTCTGTGTGGCTAGTGTTCTCTACTCGATGTAAGCCAATGGAATCTAAACAATATCCAAGAAGGAGGGACAGATGAAGGAGCTTAGACGACAGCTGCAGGTAAAAAGTTTGTCAATCACCTAAGATGACAAATCACTTTTATACATAGGAATAGAAATTAGTTAGAATTGAACTTCCAATTAAAGACTGTAAGCTATGTGCACTCTACTCTTTCCTGAAAATCCTCTACAATTGCAGTAAAAGAATAAAAAAGGCATCACCGTACAAAGATAATGGGAAAAGAGAAAATATTAATAAAAATTTGAAAGTTTGAAAGTAGATGGATGGCTTCTCAGAGGAGAGAAAGCTAAATCCTCAGCTCCCATGGGACTGCCTGATTTATGTCGTAAAACTCCCAACAGCTCAGGAATTGGCAGCACAGGTGCTTCTGGAAATGAGGGTGAAGATGCGGCTGAGAATACAAGAACTGCGGTGGTTACCAGGGGAAGGGGGTTTGGGGGTGGGCACAGGGGGTGAAGGGGAGCACTTATGTGGTAGCAGACAAGAAATAATGTACAACTGAAATTTCACAATGATGTAAACTATTATGAACTCAAATAAAAAAAAAATACAAGAACTGGGTGGAAGCTTATTTAAGTAGAGTCTCAAATCCCTTTCACCACTTCTACTCCTTCCCCCTGAAGAATTCTTAAATCTACTCTCTAGAAAGAGTATAAAAGATGAACTCAGGATTGGTGAATGCCAGGTGAAAAACAGGTGACTTATGCGAAAATTTACACATCAAATGGTAGGATCCCTGCTTTCTTCACCACCTCACAGCTAAAACGTTGCAAGACAGGAATTTTTTCTCCAGGCAGGAGATGAGAATCAGCTTCTCAGGGAATCCGATCGGATTGCCATTGGTTGTCCCTCAAAGAAAAAGCTCTGCCAAATTATCCTAGAGTGAAGTCCAGTTGACAAACACCATCCACGAGTTCAGAGCTACCAATTAACTTTTTTGTCCCTGGTTTTTAAATATTAGCACACAGCCAAGGCCACCAGATATTTGAGCAAGGCCTCTCGTATGAAAGACAGAAACCAGTGCAACCTGAAAAAAAGCAACTTGAAATAGAAACTACTCAGGAGAAAACTAAAAATAACCTTATTAATATCCTCAGAGAGATAAGACAAACTACTATAAAAAGAACCAGCAAATAAGACTTTCTAGAAATAAAAAGGGGGATATCAGAAATAAAATATGAATAGAAAGTTTGGAAGAAAAACTGAGGAAGATTCAAGAATAAAAGGACAAAGACAGAAAATAGGAAAGATTAAAAATTTATAGGACTAGTTCAGGAAGTTTAATATCTAAGCAACATAAGTTTCAGAAATAGATCCAAAAAAAAAAAAATCAAGGAAATAACTTGAGAATATTTTCTTGAGTGGAAGGACATGAATTTCCAGACTCAAAGAACCCACTGAGTCCCCAGCACAATGAGAGTCATGAAACAAGGTACATCACTCTAATACTGGGGACAGAGAAAAGATATCAGAAGATCTCGAAAGTTTCTAGAAAGAAAAACTAGCCTTCATAGAAAGATTCAAGAATCAAATGGCACCAAACTCTCAACAAGACTGGAAACTAAAAGACAAGGGATTACTTCATAGCTCTGAGAGAAGATGATTGCCAGGTCATAATTCCATATCCAGCTAAATTACCAATCATGTGACAAGGATTGAATATAGAACTTTTTAGATATATGAGGTCTCAAAAATTTACTTTCCATGAACCCTTTCTCATAGAGCCATTGGAGGATATGCTCAACCAAAACAAGTGCATGGACCAAGAATGAAGCAGACACGAGATCAGGAAACTAGGGGATCAGTAACAGGAGAGAGCAAAGGGAAAGCCTGGATGATGTGAGGGGACTCCAGGATGACAGCCGAGCCCGAGCCCCGGCTTAGAGATCAACCAATCCACACTGAAGCAGGTCAAAATGCCCTGGGGGAGATGTCTTCAAGATTAAAGTAAATAAAGACAAAATACTGGATTTAAAAAAATATGTTGAGAAGAAATTTATGCAGTTAGGAGAGAGTTTGAGGACTAATTAAGGAACTCATTGTAATTAGTGTAGTTAACGCAGGCACCTAATTTGGCTTAATGCTTTGATCTAGCTCCATGAGCTTGCATGATAAAGAAGAGCAAAGCCTAGAAGCAGAAGACTTAGTTTCTACTCTCAGCTAGAGTAGCTAGCCAGATTACCTTTGAACAACTCACCATTTCTAGGATCTTCAGTTTCCCTCATTTCTAAAAATGGGGCCTAATTCTCAGATCTGCAAACTCTTTAATTCTATAGTTTATTGCTTTCATAATATATTGGCTTATGCACAATCTTGAATGAAAGTTCAATATTCTTAAGAACTGATTGCCCTTTATACAATTACTTGTTTCTCCAGTTGCAAGTACATACACCACCCAATGCATCTTGGACAATCCTGCAAGCAAAGACCCTGCAAAAACTAGTCACCCATCCTTTACAGAAGCCCCTGAGGCTCATGTCTGATCCCTATTGTTAATAATCCCAGCATTATTATTATTTTGTTTTTTGCCTCCTTTCCTTTACGCCCATGGTGTACTCTCTGTCACAGTAGTATTAGATCTTTCTTGGTGATACTAATGGATGGCAGTTTGGTCTAGTCCATGTTTACCTTCTGCCTATTACAGTAGGTAACTTGGTCTCCTCACCCCCACTCTCCGTTTCCTCTACCCTATCTTGCACACTGCTATTGAATTGATCAAGATATTCCCAAATAAAATTCTGTTGACCAAAGCAAACTCTTACTTTAAGCTGGTCTTGGAGGTCCAGGACCTGATCTCACTTTCCCTTCCACTACTTCTGTTCAAGCCCATTTTTCCTTCTTCCCTCCAGCTAGGTCATTCCTGAATAGTTTTCATTCTTTGCAATGATTGTACCTTCTTCACTCATGCTCTTCTCTATACTTGAAACATCCTTCCCACTGATCACTATCCATCTGCACTCCTATTCCTGCATCTATAAAAATCAAACGTTGAAAATTTGTGGGTTCCGATCATATGGGTAATTAGTCCACAGAAATATTTATCTTATCCTACCCCATATTTTACTGACTGGCAAAATTTCCCATAAAAATCGGAATTTCTCTCTTCTACAGAAAAAGAAATCAGGATGATCTTTCTGGAGCTGGGTGGCCATTGTTGTCCTCTGAGACAGTGTGGCTTGCACATACCAGTTCTCCTAGCCTTACTGTCAGCCTGTATCACTCACTTACCTTACCTGCTTGGCTCCTATAGGCTTTTGTATTGAAGACCCTTGAAAAAAGCTTACCTATTCTTCAAGATCTGATCTAGTTTCACAAAGACGCTGTGACTCTAGATGGAAGTAATTATTCTGAAAGGCTTTTGGCTTTATAGTAAGTGACAGAGGCAGCAAACCTGTTCTTGGAACTTTGGTATGCCTTATACATATAGCCTCCCTTAAATACGAGTTTCTTGCTATACAAGAAACTAACACCTTTGTGTTATATGAATGGGGGAAAAATTTTTCTATACAATTTGACCTTTGTAAGTGGCTTGCAATCTTAAACTAATGAACAAATTTAGGCCAAGTATCAAGGCCAATACTGGACTTTAAGCTAGAAGAACAAAAAACCTGCTTTGCCAGAAAAATCTCTGTAATAACTTATTTTATATAAGTGGGATAGCATCCTGATTAAGATTACGGGCATTGGGGTCAAAGTGCTTGGGTTCAAATCGTGGCTGCCATTTAAAAGCTTTTAAAAGTGACCTTAGACAAGTTATTTAATGTTCCTACGTGTTGGCAATCTCATCTGTAAATGGCAATAAAAAATAAGTCTTAACAAGCTTTTTGGAAAGTGATTATCCCTATAACCCCTTTTATGAATACAGACATGAATCACTGCCTCTCCTGAAAAGCATTTGCCTCTCCCATATCCCACTAAGGGGAAAGAAGGAATTCTTGGTAAGAGATCTAAAAAATCACTGCTAAATAACAAGCTTTGCAAAGTTTCCCTAGAGAATACTCTTTTAAGTATGCTGTATGCATTTTAGAAAAACAGGGACTAGCTAGCATTCTTAATCACTTACAAAACATTTCTTTACATTTTCTAACACAAAGACCAGTATTTCCAACTTGGCCTCAATCCTTTATTAAAAGACTCTACTTAATGTAAATTCATATTCTAACTGTCCTAAGATTTGGCAGGTAAATGACTTTTCAGTGGGCACTAATCTACCTGTATATGTTTTTAATAAATGATTCCAATCCAGACGCAGAGCATTAAAAAACAAAACCCATTGTTTTTAGGTCCTTTCCCAAGTATTTGAAATCATGACTCCACGATCCAAGTTCTGTTGCACACATGTAAGAAAGCAATATTTCAGATGGGAGTTCAAAGTTTTTCCCACTTGCCCTCAGAAAAAGGTATTGGATGTTACCATTGATGTAGGCACACTGGTTTTCCCTCAAGATTCTTTCCGACTTCTTGGTCATCTCATTGGATTTTTTGTCAGGCCAGGCAAATAATGTCTCCTTTAGATTTCCCTGTAGCATCTTCAGAAAGCAGTGGGAGTCGGTGTGATCATGGATACTACTATATAGACACAAAATGACAACTGAACTCAGTGGATAGTCCAGGATCCAGACCTACAGTAACAATTTGCCCAGAGCTTAAAGTTGCACACTGTCAAAAGGACATCTCCTAGGCCAAAATCTATTTCAGCTGGATTTTTATATGTCATCAATTTATAATTCAACATTGTTCAGGGCAAAGTAATAAAAAAAACCATCTTCCATATCAATGCATATAATGGGTACAGTTTTGCCACATACCCCTACTAAAGAACAGTTAATTTTTTTAAACCTTGCTGTAATACTAGTTTGATAACAAACACAAAACCAGCAACCTTTTATCTTCTTCAAGACATAGTTTCTTTTTTTGGTGAGGAAGATTAGCCCGGAGGTAACATGTTACCAATCTTCCTCTTTCTTTGCTTGAGGAAGACTGTCACTGAGATAACATCCTGTGCCACCACAAGATGTCTGGATGAGCTGCGTATGGGTCTGCACCCGGGATCCAAACCCATGAACCCCACACCACTGAAGCAGAGCACATGAACTTAACCACTACGCCACTGGGCTGGCCCCAAAGATATAGCTTTTAATAACTCAGTTAAGCTGGGCTAGAATTTGATTATAAAACTACATTAGAGAAGTTTTAGAAAGGATAAAGGTAATCATCTATAATAACTGCATCATACTTAACATTTAGTTTTTTCCCAGACTTATTCTCTTTTCTCCTTTCTTTGGGGAATAAAGGGTATGTGTATGCGTTACTACCCTAAAATTATACAGTAGAGTATATATAATGTCAGCATTTTATAGATTTAGAGTACCCTACCTATGATAACCTCTCCATATTGGTGGGAGAAAGTAAATTGGATTTGGGGAAAGGATTTATTCATGTAATCTTAGAGTAAATGGTATTTAAGTTTATTAAGTAGTACTAGCTGTAGGGCTGATTAAAAGATACGAATCTGTATACATTATTGGCATTCATTTCATATGTTAAATTCTATTAACCCATACATGTATCATAAGAACTTGTTTCCTAAATCCATGGAGCCTAGTCATACTCTTGACATATAATTTGTTTTCAAAAAATATTGAGAGAATGAATGAAAACAACTCCATTCCATATGATTAAGTAAATGTACTCTATAAACCTAACTTTCCAAAGTCTTGTAAATTCATGTTTCCTTTCTCCCATCAAACATGGGTCTGGATTACTGTTTTCACCATTCTCAAAAGACTGAGAAGGATCTGTTTAAAGAGAGAACAATACTCAATTGGTAATAAGACTGGTAAATGTGTAAACTAAGGATAAGTTAAGGAACCAAGTCTCAAAGAATCGGTATTAGTTTAACTTGCCTTACCCTATATATAAAGAAAGTACACAATTAACTTGAAGTTGAAGGAAACTTTCTGAATTTGTGAATTGTTTTTCTAACTTCAAATGTGGACGTGTTGGTCTTTGGTCTCACAATTGTTTACATACGTCAAAGCACCACAAAGGTCAAGTTTTAGCATAATTCCATATAAAGCTTAAATCCATAAAAGATAGAGATTAAGTTAAATTGGTTATCTCCTTTGATTTACTACCTATTTTGGGGGACTCTTTTGATATGCAGGGGTATGCCTAAACCCCTCCCATGAGAATTTCTGTTGGGATTAGGGGACATTGTAAACAAATAATTATAAAATGAGATTTGTCAGTGCTCACAAAACTTGTTGCCAGGCTGGCAGTGTACTTTTCATATGCTGGAATAGATACTCTAATAAATATCTGCAAATGAATAGTCGTATTACCTGCCATGTCCTTCACCCCAACATAGAATCATTAGGTTAAATTTTCCATTTCCTTGATCCACAAGATTTCGGGTATACCTAAAAAGAATGTATTCAGAAGTTTGAATTTGGTTGAGGAAACAAGCACTGAGAAAAATCAGTGTGTCACAAGTAGCATTCATTTACAAATGTTCATATTTCTACCTCTAAGCAACTTTGTGGTTTTCTAATTAGAAACTCAGCACAAATGAAAAATATTTTGTCACAGTTCACTTTGGACATTTCTCTATTTTGAATCACTGGATTTACAGCTGTTCAGTTTTAATTAATGGCATTGAAAAGGCAACAGGAAAAGAAAGCACATTACATGATTCTCCACATGACAGCCTCAAACTGATAAAAAGAATAAAAGCTTCTCACAGAAGGTATTTGCAAACTGCACTACTGCTCCAGGCAAGAATGTTACTACTGTTTTGTTTTTCCCCCTCCCTTTAGCGAAACCACAACTTGAGAAACAAGATTTCACTAAATAGCTATTCTAGAATTCTCTTTAGTTTTACTATAGCCCAGACACAAACCCCATTCAAAGGTACTCCTAAGGAAAAGTCCTGCACAAATAGGGTAGGGGCTAACCTAAGTACCAGAACAGACGAGCTACATCAGGGAAGTAAATAACACTCTAAACCTTTCAGAGTGAGAAGCCAGGTAACTGGCAAAAAAAAAAAAAAAAAAAACCCAAACCAAAACAACTACAACCATACCACTAGGAAAAAAATTCAACTTTAATGTTTCTATTGGTTCAAGTGGTACTATTGATGCCATTTAATTAGCAAAGTTTGATAATTATGACATTCATTTAGACTGTCATCATTAAGGAAAGGACTCTTTACCCCATTTTTGGGGTAGTGTTTGTTCACAGGGTCATCTGTTCACTTATGTTCCATATGCCCTTTCCTCCCCTCTCCTCCTCCAGGCTGGAGGCCAAGTGCGGGCAGACCAGGGTCACTGAGGAGTTGATTAGTAAGCGCTTTTTAGATGTCAGTCATCCTGATTTTGCAGCCCTTTCTACCCTTAAGGGGCTGTGCTGTGTGCCTTTCATTCACAGTCAACTCGGTTCCTGCACCAGGATCCTACTTCTCCCTTCCTCAGTCTTAGGGTCACCCCTCTTGCTTCTCTGGGGCTTCTTCCAGAGAATTTACTGCGTGGCCCACACTGGAACATAGTCTATCTTGGTTCTTCTGCACTGGCCTTCCCAAGGTCAGAGACCAGAATCCTTCACAATGCTAGGACATCTATTACACACAAAAAACACTATCAAATTGATTTCTGATCTCCCATCTCCCTCCTCTCCCTTCCCCCAACTGGCCACCCACGACTGGATCCATAATCAGCTGTGCCTCAGGCACCTGTGGAATAGGTCCAACTGGTTGCATTTCAGATGGTTTAAAGCTTGTGAATCAAGAGGTATTCAAGGCCCCTGGAAATGCCCTTGTTCTAAAGATTAAGAGCTCTTACAACCTAGCTTCTGGTTAATTAATTTCACTTGGTCAATAATATATTCAGACAGAAGAAAACTATTATGGCACCACGTCTGCAGGAAGTTTAGTAGTGGTTTGGAGTGCCGGCTCTGGAACAATGCTAATTTGAATCCAGGGGCCACTACGTGATAGAAGTATGACTTTGTGCAGGTAATTCAATCTTTTTACTGCCTACCATGCCTCACCTATAACACAGGGGTAAGAACAGTACCTATCTCATAGAGCTGTTGTGAGGTGAATGAGTTAACACATGTGTAAAGTGCTGGGAAGAGCACCTGGTCCATAACAAGCCCTCAATGATGTGGAGTTAATGGCAAAATTAAAAACTCGACTCTAGTAGCTTTATTGGCAACCACAGAAGGACCTCACCGTAAACTGAGCTGATACGAACCCAAAGAATTTCCTAGAGTCACTTGTAAGTGGAAAATGGGATCCTAAGTAGGCTTCACTTTTTAATTTCAAATCCTAAAATACAGTTGAAACAGCCCTTGGCGACAAAACCTTACCAAGCACACTGCGTGTGTTTAGGTGAGATGACTAACAAACCGCTCCCAAGGAAAACAATCTTCTCTTTCTTCTCCGCCCACCCCCCCCCCCCCCCCCCCCCCCCCCCCGCGCCTCCCCTTCTCTCAACCCTCAACCCAGCCAACCACAAAACCTGAGGCGCAGGCTGCCTTTCGGAAAAGAACCTCTCACCCTTCAGGGGGATTAAATTTTACTTCTATTCCTAGAGGATTGGTAGAGAGATTCAGTTTTACTTAATCACTACGCGGAGGCTGCAAAGGACCCAGCCCACCGGGGCATCACACTCAAGCACATCTGGGAAGCAGCGAGCTTCAATGTACATTGCAGGTCCTCAGAACTGAGGATAACAGAAAGCCTATGGCTTGGGGGCTGAAAAAGCAACGGTCGTTTAATTCGCGAACCTGATAGTGGGTTTAAATAAACCCGCAGTCCTGGAAGTTAAATTGGTTTGGGAGAGGAGCAGTATAAAATGAAAAACAGCAGCTCACAACCCCAAGAAGTATTTTATATTAGCAAAAATGCCTGTTGGCAGGTGCCTGGTTGCAGGCGACCGAGGGCGAAGCGATGGAGAACTGGGGTCGGGGAACAGTGTCCTCCACCTTCAGCCCTTTCTCCGGATGGCTGATGTCGCTCTCTCCTGGAAGCACCCCTGTGCTTCCTCAGGGTGGCGGGAAGGGTAGACCCTGCGTGTGTCCGGGCCCCCGGGTCTCCTCGCATCTCCGCGTCGGAGGCGAGCGATCGCTCCAGAGGGCAGGGGACGAGCGGCGGTGTGGGGGCGGAGAGACTGACAGGCGCAACCAGAACAGAAAAGCTTGCAGCCGCGCAGTGGCCTCCCCTCGGGGAGCCCGCTGCACTCTCAGGCCAGCGGCCATCAAAGCCACAAGGATCCACCTTCGGGCCAAAGCGCGGAGCGCGGGCCCGGCCGCCCGCGGGCGAGGAGGCGCGGCGCCGCGGGGCGTCAAAGGCTCGGGCGCAGCGGGAGGGTGGGCGCAGCGCAGGCCGCGCTCCCTGGGCCGGACCCCTCCCCAACGCCCGCTACTCGGTGGCAAAGTCGGCGCCCGGGGTCCTCGGCGCGCGGGGCTAGCGCGCGCTCACCTGTACTGGTCGAACTTGGCGTACACTGCCCACTCGGCGGGGTCGCTCTCGTAGGCTTCCAACACCGCCTGCACCTCCTCCACGTTGACCTCCTCGCCAGCGAAGAGCTGGTGCAGGATGCGGATCAGATCGGCCAGGGTCCGTGGCTTTAGCACCTCGGTCTGCTCCATCCCTTGCGGAGCTGGCGGCGCGCGCTCCTCCCTGCTGGGCTGCGGTGCTAAGCGAGCCGAAGAGCTGGGGGCGTGGGGCCTTAGTTGCGAGCTAGACAGCTAGACACACACAACCCCCTAAACGCTAGAGCGCCACAGCGTACAGAAACCCTCGGCAAGATATCAAGACTCCCCCGGCGGCGGGGAGGGTCTGGGCTGGCGTGGGGGGGAAGGGCGGAGGAGACACGCCGCGCACACAAATCAGGACCAAATCCGCCGGGCTCAACCTCCCGAGCCCTTTTAAGCTCTCGGAGTCAGCGGGAATGTACCAACATCCCTCGGAGGGTGGGGAGAGGCGGCCAGCGACCCGAGAACGGAGGCGGAGGCCGCGAGAGCGTGCGGGCACGGCCCACGCACGCGGCCCCGGCTCCCCGAGCACCGCAGCCCGCGCGGGAGTCCGCCCTCGAGTGTCCCGGCGCTGGCAGGGGGCTGCGCGCAGTCTCTCCACCACCCGACCAGGGCACAGTTTGGCCGCCCATCCCAACCGCTCTCCCCGCGCCCTCCGCTCCTGCTCTGAGGCCCCTCTTGGCGGCTGTGGTTCGCGACGCTAGGACGTAGAAAGAGGGGGTCAGGAGAAAAAGACTAGGGGGAAACCGAGGAAGGAAACGCAAGGAAAGGGACCCTTCCTCCCAAACAGAGGTGAGGAATTGCGAGCAGGTCGCGCAAGTTGAGGATGGATTCCATTCCCAGGCTGGAGAGCAACTCTTTTGTCGATTGAAACTATCCATAACATGCTCCAGGCTAGGTGAAAATAAGTCGAAGACTTCCCTTTAAAAAATTTCAAATGTACTATACTCAAAAGTACATTTTGACGAAGGAGACTCGAGTCTCGAGCAAGACGAGTGAAACGATGGAAGGCCAGGTATCCCTCTTTGATCTTAAAATCAAACATTTCCTAAAAAATATTCAGTGCAAAGACCTGGTCTAGCAATTAAAGGTGAAAAGAAACGCTATTTTTTTGGCTTCCAATTTAAAGGGTTCTAATGACTACTTAAATCCTTTATTTGTAAGCGTGTGCTTGAAGGGGCCTACTGGTAATACATGTAGAGAAACGCATTTCTAATGTTGTCATAGTACTTAGCACGCTTGGAGAACACAAATTAGTATGAATGAAAATAAGGAAAATGTGAGGGACAAAAGAAATGCAAGTACAGATTCCTTCTTTCTCATTATAAGCGGACTCAGGGAATTTGGATTTAAATTGGTGTTTTTTCCAGACTTTGCTTCAATGTATGTATGTATATATGTATATGTGTCTATACATACAATGTATATATCATAAATTTACTTGTGCCGCCTGAAGTCTTATTTTAAACTGATTACACTATAAGTATTCTAACATTGTTAGAAAGTAAAAGGACAGTTTAATAACCATTGTTCAAAAAGGGCTGTAGGTAGAAAGCACTCCAGAAGCCAACCTTTTGTGATATGTGTTGCAGAGAGGTGGTTGATTATTTTGGGAGAGTAACTTGTACACTTTTCATTATTTACTCAAAATTATTTTTTTTCTTGTCAATGTTTTCTGTTGAATCTCTTAATTACTTCATTTCAGCTATTCTAATCCTTGAATATTTGGGATGAACAACAAAAATCAAACAAGCTTAACTTCTTTGTATTTCATAGTGGAGTACACTTCTCAAAATCTTTTGGACAATTCTTTTTCTATCTACTCTGGCTCTGATTGACCTTCAAAGACCTGAAGAATCTTTGCTAATACAGCCGTATTCACACATGCACATTCCTCACCTCCCTTCTCTAAACCCTTTCCTGAACAATTTTATTAATCACTTCTATGTGGATGCCTCCCACATCTCCTGATTTTATATGCTGAGAGCAATCTCTGTTTAACACCTTTTGGCACCTCAAATGAAATATTTTTAAAATTCCTTTCAAGCATGCTTTTCAAGTCCTGGAGGTTGTATTTCTGCAATGAGGCTACCCAGGTTTAAAAACCTCATCCATCACTGCCTCCTCTTTCCTTGCTTCTCGAGACCTTTCAACCAATTGCTAAATTTTCTGTCTCCATATCGTTTATGTTTTCTGAGCTTTCTATTCCTATTGTAATGCTACCTGTTCAAGCCTCCATTCTATTTTGGCTGGATTCCTGCATTGGCCTCCTAAACTGGATTTCTGGATTCCAGCTTTCCCCATGTGAATCCTTTATGCAGAGCTTTTGGATTAATTACCCTGAAGTGCAAACTGATGATGTTTCCTGGTCAGAAACTCTCAATAACTCTTATTTCGTACACACTAGGCTTGCCAGTCTGGCATTTAAAGTTCTCCATGTTTTGGCTCTAAAACACCTTTTTCATCTTTCACCCTTTACTATTCTTTATAAATGTATCTTTCAGCCAAAATGAATTAGTCACTATTTCTGGTGCTTATCAAATCCATTCTCTTACTTAAGTTTTTCCTTCTGCCTAGATTCTAAAAGGCCACTTCAGGATGTCCAAATCTTACCTTAAGGTCTTAGCCCGAGTGCTCTCCTCTCAAATAAGCTATATCCCCTCCTGAACAACAGGCGCAGTAATCAGTGTCTTATGGCACTTACCACTACACGGCATGTGTTACAGTTACTTATGTGGATCATCTTGACAGTAAGAACTTTTAGGACAGGCTCCACTTATATTTTTACATCCTCTTCTATGCCTAGCACACAGTGCCTTAGGTACCCATAAATGATGAAGTTAGGAAAAGCACACTGGTAACTAGCTAGAGTAATTCAAGTGGTAGTTTTTCTTTGGAGATCCTAGGGTTGAGTTCAAATCCAGCAAAGACCTGTTTCAAGTTTTTTTGGTTTCTCTGCAAAGGACACCCAAATTCTTCCTAAAAGAGTTGCACCTTGTAACCTAACTATTAACTGTCAAAAAAAGTAAAGAAAAAGAAAAAGAAAAAGAAAAAGAAAAGGTGATTAATGTTACAAGGTCTGTGAAGATAAGTAGAATACCTAGATCCAGAAAGGTAGTTCTACTGCACTCTGCATTGTCAAGGGCAATGATGGTCACATTTTAAGACAGACATTGACATGGACTAGACAGCCCCCCATGGAGGGAGCTAGAATTAGAGGTCTGGAAATATTTATCTATTCATCCATTTAATGTATGCTCACAAAACTAAACCTCTGCCCTCAGAGGGCTTATGTTCTAACGAGGGGGGTAGACATGTTAACAAATATTACATACGTATACACGGAGAAAAGGACACACAATACTGTATATGATATACAATGGAGAAAATTAAAGCAGGGGAAGGAGGGTAGTGAGGCGGTAAGGAGTTGTCATTTTAGAGGGAGTTCAAGGGAACACTTCCTTGATGAAGTGATATTTGAGCAGGGACTGAAGGGTGTTAGTGAGGCATGTAGTTGTCTGGAGGGGGTTTCCAGGTGGAAGAAATAGTAATTACAAAAGCCCTGGAATGGGAGCAAGCTTTGTGTTTGATTAACAACACAGATGAATACGGATGTGGGTGGCAGGGTGTGTAAGTGGGGACTGCAGATCATACAGGCCCTGGTAGGACAATGGTTTTGTGGGGTTTTTTTTTGAAGAAGATGATTAGCCCTGAGCTAACTGCTGCCAATCCTCCTCTTTTTGCTGAGGAAGACTGGCCGTAAGCCAACATCTGTGTCCATCTTCCTCCACTTTATATGTGGGACGCCTACCACAGCATGGCGTGCCAAGCGGTGCCATGTCTGCACCCGGGATCCGGACTGATGAACCCCGGGCCTCCAAGAAACAGGTGTGCACTTAACCACTGCACCACCGGGCCGGGCCCTGTAGGACAATGTTAAAGTCTAGCTTTTACTCTGGTATGGGAAGCCGTTCAAGGATTTACCTCCTGGAGGACAGAGGAGATAAAGGGGAGCCAATCAGTTGGCTGTTACAACAATTTGAGTGAAAGATTAATGGTGGCTTTGGCCAGAGTGGGAGCAGAAGAGATGAGAAATGGTTAGATTCTGAACATATTCTGAAGGTAGAGCTGTCAGGATTTGCTGATAAATTGGAAGTGGGTCGTCAGAGAGGGATCAAGAATGAGTCTAAGCAACTGGAAGGAATGGATTTGCCATGACTAAGAGACGACTTGGGAAAACTGGGGTGGGAATGGGGGAAAAGATGTGCTTGGTAGATCTAGATACTAGAGCTGGGAACCAAGAACTGGAAGAGGCAGGGAGGAAGGTAGCAAGCAAGACAGTTCTGTAAGGAATAGAGCCATCACAAAATGACAGGGCTTTCTTTGTGGCCATCACTAGAAGTAATCAACATAAGCTTCCTGTCTATCTGCTATGAGGACACAGAAGGAACTACGGGAGTTGATTTATAAGGATTCTTCTTAGATTCTAATCGCACTCATACACATACACGTTTTATCTTTTATATAAGAAAACACAGGTAAATCTAGTATCAAATACATTTTTACCTTTCATTCTTTCTAAAAATTCAAGTATTTAAATTCATACCTGAAAATCTGCCTCCCAGTTAGACTGAAAGCACCATGGGAACAGGAACCTTATTCCAATGCTGAGAACACAGTAGGCGCTCAAGATGTGAATGAACAAATGGAAGTTTATATTCAGTTTCAAGGCTTTTGATAGATATTGCTCAACTGCCCCCTAAAAATGTAGTACCAATTCACATTCCATTTACCAAGAATATGACAGAGCTTCTCAACTTTGCCAATACTGGTAATTACATTGTTTTTAATTATTGCTTTTATAATACTGATAATCTGCATCTCATAGTTTGTCTTTTTTTTAAATAACTAATAGGGTTCAGCACTTTTCACACTTTATTGGACATTTTTATATTTTCTTCTGTGAATTGCTTTTTAACATTTTTTGCCCTTTTTTCACATGGTTTGTTTTTTCTTATTGACTGAACTGAGTTCTTCACCTTCTGGACATTAAAACCCTGTCATATGTTGCAAATATTTTCCTTTATCTTCTGCCATACAAAAATTTAAAACACGCAGATTTCCTTTATTGTTGCTTTTCTAAGTTAAATTATACTTTCCAAGCCACGCTTAATTTTATTCACTCAATATGTAATCAATTACTAATTATGTGTGTGTAAGGAAATGTACTATTATATGTGTGAGGTTACCAGATAAAAAACCAAAAAATCCTATTTTCAGGGCCATTACAATCATGAAAGGGTGTTGGACACATGCTTATAAGGTGGTATGCAGTAAGCACTGTAATAGTGGTAGTTTACTGTTAAGTGTTCTTATGAGGGAGAGAGTATGTCCTCCATGAGTGATTCAGACAAGCTTTAAGGAAAAGTTAAAATCTGAATTAAGCAGAGACGTAGGATTTGAAAGGGTAAAGGTATAAGGACACTTACAGAAGTGAATTGCATGAGCAGATGTAGGAAACAAAAAACACAAGGTAGGTTCAGGGAAACTGAATAATCCAGTGTGGGTTTCATAATCTTGTAGGGAAATAGTACTTGTAAGACTAAACCTGCTGAACTGTTTTCTGAATACTTTTCCTTCCATTATGTGGTCTGTTGCTGACTTCCCTAGTGCCAGAAGCTTACCAAGTATATTATAATCCTTGGAAAATGAAACAGAAACCGTATGAAAGGCGATCATCATACCCCTTGAACACTGCAGACTTTCCCACTTTGGGTTACACACAACTCAACTAGCTGACTAATGCTAAATAATCTAGGGCATAGTCTGCATGTCTCTTTGAGTTTTCTAATCTGACTAGAGTAGATGATATTTAAGGTCCCTTCAGGGTTAAAACTTCTGGAAAATCAAAGATTCCAGGAAGCATCCAATCTTATTTTCATTACAGATAAACATTCTTAGCTTACCTTATACCCTAATAAGGGGAACTCATTATGAAGTCCTTGACATAGGTACCTTCAAAGATGGAAACACAATATTCTAATATGATATACACTCTGTGTGCTGTGGGTCATCTTTGCATGGTAAGATAAAGCATGACATTACTGACATCCATTTTCTCATAAACATGGAAAACTTAAAATATAACCTGAGGGTCCAGTTGGCCCCAAGTTCAATTACAATTAAGACAGTATAAACATCTGTAAAAGTATTTGTGAATTGTGTTTTACGTTATAGTCATCCAGTAACTCATGGGATCGGGCTTACAAGTAAAAGTTGTAAAATTAGCATGGAGCAATTAATTCTTTGGGTAAGGGTTAAGAGATAATAATATAAATATGGCTTGAAAAAGTGTAAAGCCCTATATACTCTTCAAGGTTATTAGGGAAGAAAACAAGGTACATATATTTAGCTAACCTTAGACTTAAACTAGTAAGTTATTTAGATCAAAAGAGAACAATTAAATTGATGTCACAAATTCAAACTCAAGTAGTTTGGATTGAGGTAGTAAATATTTTATCATCTGAAATCTTAGTGGCAAACACAATATATAAATTAAACACATTTCTGCTATTTGTTAAATATATATGCATATATTCATATCCTTCAGTAAACTGTAAGTAGACAAAGCTAAAAAACAGATCTTTTCCAAATCCAACTTATTTGACTCAAAAATAATACTTTCCAGCTTTCAACATATATACTAATTTCTTACCTAGTCTTACAAGATAAATTTGACAATTCAACCTGTATTATTCCAGTGCTAACTACTAGCTGTATTAATTTAATAAACAGGGACATTGGTACAAGGGGACTTAAGAGTTCATTCTTGAGCAGAAAATGAGAACTGAACAGTGATTTCATCACTGTAAACCAAATTGTTCCTTAGCACCCCCTGAAGCTAATGTATGGCAGATCATTAACCATAAAGTACATTCTGGGGTTTAAGGGACATAAGTGTAGTTCAGAGTCCTTTGACAAAATCATACCATCTCACTACCTTTGAAGATAAACACTTAGAATTCTCATACACATCTCAGATCCTGTTTGGATATTCCATTCAATTTACTGGATTTTTTTTTGTTTAATGCTGCATTACAAATATAATATAGAATAAAGAAACAAAGTTAAATGTCACTTCAGGCAATTACCAGTCTAACAGTATTAGTAAAAATGGTACTTTTAGTGAAATACACACAAAATCTAAGGCTATTTTTCAATTATTCTTTTAGCATTTTCAAGTTGGAAAATGCATTATAAAAAACTCAAAGATGTTGCCAGGTTTACTCATCGAGTGCTTTTGACACTAAAAATAAGAGACAGAATAACACCATAGTTATAACCATTGGGGCTCAAGAATCATTATATGATAGGACTGCAAAGAGCTGTATGAATCACTTGTCTAGAATTTGTAAAATTCCTTGTTTCCCAATAAAATAACTAAACCATGCATTTTTCTCTAAAGCAGTCTTCCAGTGTGTCAACATGTGTGCTCTCTTGGCTAGACGTTTCCTAGAAATTAGCAGGAACAGCTTTTTTCCTCCATTATCATCTGGCAAAGATGTAAAACCAGACTGCCTCTTTCTGCCAGCTGCGCTGCCCTCTACTGGACTACGTAAGGTGTAAAGCCAGCAGGTCAATGCAGCTATGTTTCCCAAGGTAACACTGTAGATATAAATGCAAATGAGAAAAGGCATATCCCATACCTCAAACAAATTGAAGTTCCCTGGACAAACACAAAAAGAATCTTTTAGTAAACTGACTTTTACAGTAGGAAAAAATCAGCAGAGTGCTAACTCTATAAGTAAACAATTTCATTTTGAGAACTGATAATAAGGAAGCTTTATACAGTCTTATTCTCCTTTTCAATACCCTGGAGGCAGATCTGGAGCAACGGTTGTAGTAATGGGTATACTCTAATGTTGATCAGTTATGATGATTTGTATTAATACAAATCACATTTTTGTGAGTCCATCTACTCTATGAATTTTTTTATACATAAACATAGCTCATAGTAGATACATGCTGAGTTCATCAAATCCACAAGTCTCTTGCCACAAATATCAACACTTTCCAGAGCCAGACGATTCATTTTAAGTTAGCAGGATCTTTTTCTCTGTAGTTCATCCCCATGCCTGAGATTTGCAGTAATGCAGGACCAGTTTACCATCACTGCCAAAACACTACAAATAGAAAAAAAGCAAGAAATTAAACTCAATTTTTGTTATTCTTAGATGGAACTAAGAAAAAAAAGTGTATCATAAATAACCCATACATGTAAGGTATCTATTGAAAGAAATAGCTTTATAGATAAAAGTTGCTATCAGACACTTACCAGTAATCATAAATTTTTAATAAAAACCTGTCCTTTCAGCATCTTAAGCATGGACACGTTTACATATTTTAATCTTCTCCATTCTCTACATCTCTGACTATAATGTACACATTATTTTCTACTGGTGCTAGTGTGTATACTCTAATGATTACTGCCATGAAGATATAAAGATATCGAATAAAGTCATTCTTTGCAGTCTCCTTTTCAATTTCTTGGAGGCAGATCTAGATTACTGATTATATAAACAATGTAGATGAAACTAGATGTAGGTAAAAAAGGATACCTTACTTTCTGGGCATACTTCAAAGTCAGCTTCTGTTTGTACTACTCATTTCTTAATTCTTCAATCACTGTACAGTTTTTTGAGACCCAACTATGTTCAAGGCATTACAGATATAACAGAGAATAAGAAAGTAATTTCTTCTTTGCTGACAGACAATTAAGAATGGTATATCACTTCATAAAATGATGATGTGAATTAATGATCATACTATACACAGAAGTGCACATTTCATTAAGAAAACAAAGCAGCAATATTTTACCTCATAGAGGGTTCCAACTTCCTGGTCTGGGGAGGGGGCAAAGGACTGATTCACATAAATAAACTGCAAGAAAAAAAAATTATCACAACTCACTTTTAATGGTATTTTGATTAATCTGCATTTTTCTGTGTTCCCATCCACGAGCTATTTCAAATTGTTTGTCTTCAGAACTGAATAAAGCTTTCCTAAACTTCTAATTTTCATAAATTAGTCAACTAATGAGATCTTTACGAAGACCATGTCTTTCCTCTAGAGAACAAAAATAACAGAATTTTTGTTCCTAGAACAGTGGTTTCCAACTTTTTATAACTAAAAAACCTTTAAATATTATGTTTACAAATAGCTTTTGAAGGTTTATTCAAGAAATTACATTAAAACTAACAATTTTCCTATTTACTCATAATTAGAGACAGAATTTCTCTTAAAATTTCACACACACAGCCAAAAATCAAGAAGTCTAACATTTGGGATAGTCCATGCATTTTTCTTGGGTAAATGACATATATGGTTGAATTTTTTTTCACCTTTACCACCTTTGAAAACTCTCAAAAGTACTGAACTTCAGGCTGGGTACCACTACTGTAAATTTACCTGCAGCCAAATGAGGTAGGAAAAATGTAACATAAATGAAACCTAATGTCCTTATAACCTTGTTCTTTAAAGAATTCATCGTTCAATGTTTCCATTTAGTCTCTTTTTACTAAAACATTTCTAGTATTTAAAAAATTCCTACAGATACTGTAACAAAAGGTCACAGTATCAAAGTGACTTTTGATAATTTTCTTTTTAGAAAACAAAACATAGTATTTACAGGTAATATACCCAACTGTCCTTTGTCTGTAATCAAATTCTAGGAGTAAAATTTCCTGGGCTTAACATAATTAAAAAAAAAAAAATATATATATATATATATATATCAGAATAGTTGGTTGATGGAAACTATTTGGGCCACCAACTATAACAAGAATAAATATTGCTTACATTTCTCCCTTGGGCAATACAATGTGGTAATTAAAAGTAGAGGCTCCATTGAGACAGATCTAGGTTTGAATCTTGGCTCTAAATTCAAATAACTTTTCTTAGCCTGTTTCCTTATTTGTAAATACGGAAACTAATAGTATCTTTACTTCTTGGGGCTCCTGGGAAAGATAAAATGAGATAGTATGCATCACATATTGATGGCTGGTATATGTACTCAATAGACATTAATTATTAAATTATTTAAAAATAGTTCAATAGACATTAATTATTAAATTATTTAAAAATAGTTCATGCAGAAATATCAATTCATGGTTTAGGCTGAGTAAGGTTCTAAAATAATTTCAGAAACTTACCAGAAATCAGTGTGCATTTTAATGTGAATTTCCTGTAATACAGATATAATAATTTGTGTTGAGCTCCTAGCAGTTTAACTATGAGTGAACATAGATTTTACTCATTGGTACATTTTAAATTAGGATAAGGGCTCTTGGTGACAATTTGGTTTATTTCAGCAAACATTCTGTCTATTTGCTAGGAACTGTACAAGGTATGGAACTATGAAGAATATGATCTCTCCTCTCATTGAGTTTTTGATCTATTGGAGAGCCAGTCACACATGAAGAAATGAGAACATGTATGGGAAAAGAGCATCTGATGAAGTGTGTAGTACACAGAGATGTGGCATTAGTCTAGCCAAGCAAAAAGGTCAGGGAAGGCTTCCTGGAAGAGATACGAGGAATAAATAGGATTTAACTAGGTGAAGAGAATAGTGATTAGGATTTTGTAGGCAAAAGGGACAAAACTAAGATGGTGTGAGTGTTGAGGGGACAGTAGAGTAGACGTGGTAGAGAACGACAGGAACTCAATGTGATTTTGTAACAGGAATTAGCAACTGAAAGTGACTTTAATAAAAAAGAGCATTTCAGCTAGTTTAAACGGAAGTTCCATGGAAGTAAAATTTTCAAAATGCAATCTTTTGCCAAATGCTAGAACTTGGGAAGATAAAATTATTTTAGTTTTAAAGAATAATGATTTTGTTTTTAAATCACCAGTCTTTATGTTGATATCTCTTTAGTTATTCTGGTTGTTACAGGGTTTCTTTAGAAGACTCCCCGGGAAGGGTTCACGGGAACAGTTTTCCCTGAGTCATTACACATTGCTAATAGTTCGTGCCCTGATTAAAAGTCAGTTTTGTTGTATATAAAATCCTTATCTCATTGGATTGGTGGTTACCAGAGGGGAAAGGGGGAGGAAGGAGGGCAAAAGGGGTGATTAGACACAAATGTGTGGTGATGGATTATAACTAGTCTATGGGTGGTGAACGTGATGTAATCTACACAGAATTCGAAATCTATTACAATTTACATTTGAAAGTTATATAATGTTATAATCCAATGTTACTGCAATTAAAAAAAAATCCTTATCTTACACTTTCCTTCTATCTTTGCTGTCAAAGTGATGATAACCTAATTTTCTTTCTGAGGCAGGTCCTCTTTATTTCCCTAGATGTCCAAAGGATTTTTTTCCTTTTTGGTGAGGAAGTTGCCAGTCTTCCTCTTTTTGCTTGAGGAAGATTGTCCCTTAGCTAATATCTGTGCCAATCTTCCTCTATTTTGTATGTGGGACTCTGCCACAGCATGGCTTGATGAGCAGTGTAGGTCTGTGCCAGGGATTCAAATCTGCGGTCCACTGAAGCGCAGCATGCAAACTTACCCACTACACCACCTGGTCGGCCCTGAAAGGATTTTTTAATGTGCCGTGGTGCTCATTATTCTGGGTTGGTATTTGCAGGTACTTCGTATATTTTTTTAATATGTAGTTTCAAATCTTTTTTTAAGAAATTTCCCTTGAATTATAGTTTTAAGTATTTGTTTTGTTCCTTTGCTTTGGTTTTCTTCTTCAGGGACTCCTGTTATCTCTATGTTCACTGTCCTTTGTTCATACTCTGTCACTTTCTCCCAAATCTTTTTTACTGTTCATTTTTGATTAAAAAAGAATTTTTCTTTTTGCCTTTTTTTTTTTTAAAGATTGGCACCTGAGCTAATATCTGTTCCCAATCTTTTTTTTTTCCCTCCCCTTCTTCTTCTCCCCAAAGCACCCCAGTATAGAGTTGTATATCCTAGTTGTGAGTGCCTCTGGTTGTGCTATGTGGGACATCACCTCAGCATGGCCTGACGAGCGGTGCCATGTCCATGCCCGGGATCTGAACTGGTGAAACCCCAGGACGCCAAAGTGGAGCATGCAAACTTAACCACTCGGCCACCAGGCCGGCTCCTGCCTTCTATTTTTCTTAAGGCATTATCTGTTATTTATTTGCTCTTACATTCCTTCCAGTTAAGTCTCCATTTCTGAAATAACTTTTTGTTTTTTTTTTAAAGATTTTATGTTTCCTTTTTCTCCCCAAAGCCCCCCAGTACACAGTTACATATTTTTTTAGTTGTGGGTCCTTCTAGTTGTGGCATGTGGGATGCCACCTCAGCATGGCCTGATGAGTGGTGCCATGTCTGCACCCAGGATCTGAACCGCTGAAACTCTGGGCCGCTGAAGCGGAGTGTGTGAACTTAACCACTTGGCCACGGGGCTGGCCCGTGAAATAACTTATTTCTAATTCTTTTCCTGAGCTCTGTTACTTCATTTGAGTTTTATACTAATGTTGATATGTTGTTCTTACATTTCTTGTATCATTTTCTTATTATTTCAAAACAAGCTGAAAGACACTAAGTTACAGTTATTGACCTATCTTGTAGGTACATTTTTCTGACATATTTTCATTGTCTTTAGGGATGTTATTTTGTCCTTTTCTTTTTTTCTTATATCACTGTATGGGATTAGACCTTGATACTTCTCTGTTGCTTGTTTTTATATGAAATTTTTTTCTTCAGCTTTTAGAATGAGATGGGTTAGTGTAGTTTTTCTAACTCTGCAGAGCTCCATCTTGTTTTTGCTTTTTTTTTTTGAGGAAGATTAGCTCTGAGCTAACATCTGCCACCAACCCTCCTCTTTTTTTGCTGAAGAAGACTGGCTCTGAGCTAACATCCGTGCCTATCTTCCTCTACTTTATATGTGGGATGCCTGCCACAGCATGGCTTGACAAGCAGTGCCATGTCCGCACCTGGGATCCAAACTGGTGAACGCTGGGCCACCGAAGTGGAACGTGTGCACTTAACCACTGCGCCACCAGGCTGGCCCCTCTTCTGTTGTTTTTTTTTGTATAGCGTTCAACGGTATGCAGGCCTGCTTTCTAAACTTTCCAGGTTCTGTTCCCTCGACTTTGACCTGGTCCTTCTCCTTCCTTCCTCTCATATTCCTACCCTGATCAATTCTGTTTCACTTCCAGAAGTTCCTCCTCAGTGTGGGGTCTTGTCCTGGAAGGGAGCCTTACTGAGTCTGTTTTGAGAGCTTTCAGCAGCTAGACTGCTCTAGTCCCTCCAGTCCTCCTTAGTGCAGATATACTGTAATCACCTGCTACTGGAGAAATAAAACCTCTCAATTTCAGCTACATTCTTAAATGGGCCCACTGTGCTTTCCAGTGAATACCTGTTAGCTGTTTTCAGGTTCTCCTTTTCTCAGAGTTGTCAGATGCCAATCTTGCTGCTTGCTTCTTTCAGCACATTTGCTGATACCATGCAGATCCTGTGGTTGGTGATGGTCTGTCCCCAACAACTTGCATTTTAGGGTTCATGAGGATCCTTTATCATCTAGTTTTATTATAAATACTAATCATGGGTTTCTGGTTTTGCTATCTAGTTGGTTATGTTTTTGTGGGAATTTGGAGATTTGACTATGCCTTATATCACTGCTATCTTCCCACAATCCTCAACATTTTTTCTTTAACATCCGTTTTGCTAAAATAATGTGGGTACAGCTAGATAAAAGCCAGATGTGAGTTTTAATTTAATCTAGGAAAGTGACAAAAATGATTCTACTTGTTTATGTTTCCTATTGCTTAAATGGGAAAGCATCACCAGATTCACTACAAAGGGTTAAGATCGAACCATATAAAATTTTTAATTTAAAATGGTTGATTGATGGCTATTTTACATGGTACAACCTAATATATATTGATATCAATCAAATCCTTTCAGATTGCTGGATATAGGCAATACAAAATGTCAAGACTCTAACACTAACACAGAACATAGCATCATTTTGTCTTTTCCTCTATCTATAAATTTCTAAAAGTGATGCTTGAATTATTTGGTAGTCTTCTGGTTTCCCACCTCTTCAACTCTTCATGCTGCACCCTTAGTAGAGACATAGCGTCTACTCATTTCTCTAAAGTGTATGTCCTCATTCCCCTAACTTTTCTATTTAGACTCGGACTCTAGGCAAGGTCCTCTGCTCCTGAGGTTTTAGCTACCACATGCATGTGGATGACACTATAATCTTGCCCATCTCTGACAGTGAATTAAGTTCTATATGGCACTCATAAAACAGATGATTTTTTTTCACTCTGATCACAAAGAGAGATGTTCACCTGTGAAACTCAAATATTCCCAATGCTTTCCCCACAACTTCCTTTGGAGGAATCCCTGGCTTTATGCTATTCTTGCCTCAAATAACTTCTAGTGATTAATCTATCTTGCCCTTACTTTTGTGCCTATGTCCCTTTTGTGAGAACCACTTGTAGCTAAACTCTTAGAGCAGAGTAGTTTCTTTCTCCTCATTGACAAAGAGAAATAAACTCCAAAACATCCCACTTTTATAAATAATCAGTTCGTTCATCTTACCTGTTCTCACTCCTGTGTTTACAAGCAACTATATCCCTCCCCAACGCTTATACAAATTCTCAACTTGTATTTAAAAAACACTTAGCAATTTCTCAACCACATATCCACTCATAGGCTATCTGTGTTAGTACTGACCAAGACTGTGATCTGCAGATAATGGTGTCTAGCACATTAATATAACATGACAAAATGCCAAACACATGTAGACACTCAAATTTCTGTAGTCAAATATCAAGTTAAAAACCAGTGGCATTTAAAATATTAATCCTTACAACTGCCACCAAGAAGTACTTAACATGTAGTATAATATGAAACAAGTATATCCCTTAGTTCTTCCACAACCTATGGCAAAGATACATTGCTTACCTCAAGAGGAACAGGAAGGAAGCAACACTGACATCAAAACAAGTTTAAAAACTCCAAAACTTTCATACTAATGTGCTATGATAGATCCTTCTGCATGGGCATTCAGTGACTTTTTGAGGAAAACAACTAATACAGTAAGTAAAAAAAAAATTCAGTTCACATTGTAAAAGAAAATCTAAAATTCATTTCATTTCAGGGTTCCCCAGAGAATCCTTCAATAAAGTACACAAATTCCACTAATATATAAAATACAAGCATATCACTAAAGTAGCATATGTGGCTCTATATGCATTTCTATATACAACAGTTATTCACTGTTGCCTAGGAACTATTATGAATTCCTGTCGGGAAATGATCACCATTGGTTTCATACCAACTGTTCTGAGGCCACAAGTTTTAGGAACTTTTTGATGAAGTCAATGAGTCCTTGGATGGTTCGGGTTCGCTCTACAGCCCACTTCTTTGTTTTCATTATAGGGGTGTCTCCCACAGCCTTTAGCAGGATGTCAACTGTAAAAGAAAAAAATATTGACCATTACACTAAAACATCTAAAGAGAATGTTGTAGAAGAAGACTTTAGAAAACTTAAACCTTTAATCTACATACAGTTTATGTATTTAAGATGCTGGAGGTATACCCAAGATGTAAAAATGTTAGGTAAGATTCTTTTTCATCACGTTTTTGTAGGCTTTTTTCCTTGATCCTACAGTCCCACAAAGTCTCCCCATGAAATGAATCTTTAAAATGCATTTTAACATAACAGCAAATTCCAAAGAGAAGAAATATAAATGGTCTATTAAGATATGAAAAAACATATAACAATGTCATGACCTTTTTCATCTACAAAACTAGTAAATATTAGAATAATAGTGTAGATGATACTACTATGGGGAATACAAAATGGTGTACCCTTTCTGGAGAGCAATACAGTAATACATTACCAAATACTTAAAGATATATTTGACTCAACAATACTTCCAGGAATCCAGTCTAAGAAAATATGAGATGTGATAAGATTCACTTACAAGGATTTCACCTTCGTTGAAACATTTATAGAAAAAAAATGGTAAACCTAAATATCCAACAAAGATATTTAGAGGAGACTGGCTAAATAAAGGATATTATACTCTATGATAGAATTTATATAGTGTAGTCTTTAAAGAGCACACCCTCTAAACTCCCTGGGTTCAAAATCCTTTTTGCCACTTGTTAGGTATATATATCTGAATAAACTCTTTAAACTCTCTACCACAGTTTCTCCATTTGTAAAAGGAAGATAATAGCGCATATCTCCTAGAGTTGTTATGAAGATTAAATGAGTTAGTACACGTAAAGCATTTAGAAGAGTATCAGCTCATAACTCATACTCATTGAATCTTAAGATTAAGCTGCCATTAAAGAAACACATAAAAGCATATTTACAGTATGAAAAAGTTATCAAAATGTACTAAATATAAAACAGCATGTATAATATGATCTCAATTTCATTAAAACCATCACAAGCACATAGTCACATAAACATGGCCTATGCACCCAAATGCTACTTCTCAGTAGTGACATTATAGGCTATTATTATTTAGTTTTACTTGTGTTTTTTGTGACCACCAAGTTTTCTACAATAAACTTTTCAATAAAAGAAGACAATAAAAATTATTAAAAAGAAAATACATAACTAGGGGCCAAAAAGGTTTGGAGAAATCAAAGGTTTCGATAATCCAACATACAAAGATGCAAACGTAATGACTGTGAATCTGTCTCCTGAAGTTACTTTGCTTAAAAAAAAAAAGACATCTACCATCAAAAGCAACACTGAAAGCAAAATGGTGTTCTGCTGCCCTCTAAAGTTAACTCTATTCTATTACATCCTTCTTGTCCCATTCTTTGGTATTAAAAATTGGGTCCCAATCAATGTATTCAAGTTTACCCCTGGAATGAAGGCACCTAGAACAGATGATGCACACAGGTTATCTTGCTGCTAAAGTCTATTTTCCTTCCTCCTCTTAATAATTCTAGCTTCATTCATGTAGGGAATAGAGATGAACTGGGAGACAACTGAGGGGATTTTGGTTAATTCACCTTCTATACCTCCCCTTCCCTGCTCCTTCAATCCTCTGGGGCTAGCAATAAGTCAACTGCAATTGGGCATTTCAAGAAAGTGAAGCAGAAAATATTGAGTTGTACTATTGAAGAAGAGCAGGAGGACAAGAAGCTAGAGAAGGAAAAGCATTTATTGTAATTATAACTGTATTTGTTTTTTTTTCTTTAATTCTAAAGGTGATGTGCTTGTAGTTCTCAACCCTAGCTACACTTTAGACTCAACTCGGCGAACATTTACAGGTGTCCGCATCAATTAAATCAGAATCTTCTGGAAGTAGGGCCTTGGCATGGATATGTTCAAAAGCTCTCCCAGGTGATCCTAATGTGCTGTCAGGACCAACAACCTCAGTCTGCTTCAATGATCTTTCTTCTTCTGTATTAAATGAAAGATGGAGCATATGAAATATTTAAGCTTCTTTCTTCAGAAGAGGTCCTCAAAAAAGAACAATGTCAAAGTAGAAATTCAATAGCTGGAAACTAAGTTTTAAATCAGAGGCAAACTCAAATACTCACAGGAGCCAGAAAATGAAAATCTGATTTTAAATGATGATTTAAAGATATATACTGTGCAGACCAAAGAAAACACACCGCATAACCTCAGACCCTATCTGGGCTCTGGGCCCTTGTTTTTTAGCCTCTGTTTTACACAGGTGTCTTTAGGTCAAGTAGTCAGCTTTTTCCTAAGACTATTAGAGCTTAAAACAAACCTGAAACAAACCCTGTTCCTACTTATAGTAAATTGGAAGAAAAAAGGGAACAAGAATCTGTAAAACTCATGGGATTCTTTTGAAGAAAGATTCTAACGGTTATCTACAGAAATAATCATAGGTTTCTGTTCCTCTACTAGTGCGCCATGTGGAAACGACAACACAGATTTCCCCCAAATGTAGAGGCAGTCTGCTTAAAGCGGGACAGCGCTAGGAGAGACAATTATCCTCCACAGCAGCAGAAACTGATGTTGGATGACAGGCCGTGAGATCACTGACTGGGAAACACGCCGTCCCTACGCTTTAAGACTCTGGATTGAGAAAACCTGAGGTCAAGGGTCAACCTCTTCGAATCGTAGATGCTGATTTGCTGCTCTTCGCAGGCAACCCTACATAGAGTGCCCCACTTAGGAATTTCTGTATTTTACAATGGCGAACTAATTCTCAATAAAGAGCGTGGGGACAGCTGGTTCACGCAAGGAAATGATTCACTTACAAAGGTTCCAAAATGGTGTTTAAAAAAAAAAAAGGCAGCGAAGGGGGCCAGTCCGGTCGTGTAATGGTTACATTCGCAGGGTCGGCTGCGCAGGCCGGGGTTCCAGTTCCGATCCCAGCGGGGCCCTACACACCGCTCATCAAGCCACGCTGTGACAGTGTCCCATATACAAAATAGAGGAAGACTGGCACCGTTGTTAGCTCAGGGCCAATCTTCCTCACCAAAACAAAGAAACAAAAAGGATGACGCCTATGCCTTTAGTTTTCCCTTAGCGTTCTTCGTACTGGGTAAAACTCCAGTTTTTTGGTTCAAGGAGTGAATTCACATGCAATTAGCATAAAAAACAGCGAAAAGGTGAGAAGGGGTGGATTCTAATTTAGACTTGCCACCGACATCTCTATCACCTTAAATCATTCAAATAATTAGGTCCCGCATTAAGTACCTGGAGCCACCGAGATCCCACTCAGCTCCCACCTTCAAACAGCTCGCAGTCTGGCCAACCCAAAGGAAGATCAGAGTACAGGGTGTTAACTGCGGTGACAGTCAAGTACCAGGCACGACACCGCGCAGGTGCGTCCAGAGATGGCCTTCTGGAGAGGCACTCAAGTCAAAGGTGGAAAAGTACACTTCCTCTCTCCTTACTGCTCAGAAACCACGTCTGGGACCGGCCCTGCTCTAAACTTTGCTTCTTTATTGCCCTCTATGCCTGGTCGGACGCAATCTAAACCTCCCGCCTCTGCCCAGAACGAAACTGCTCTCAAAATTACTTTTTTTTTTGGTGTCGCCGGCAGGCTCCTCTGTTCCCGGCGAGACTGCAGCGGAAGAGGGGGGCTCCGGAGTGGCCGTTTCTGGGGAAACCTCCGTAGGTCCTTCGCCATCAGCCGCAGTCGAGGGAGAAAGCTGCAGCGCTGACTCCGGCTCCTCAGCCATCTTGCTCGGTGGAAAACGAGGGCGGAGGTGGTGGGCGGTGCACAAGCGTGCAGTGGGCGGGCCTTGCGTCAGGGAGCGTCGCTAAGGAAGCGCCGGAGTAGGGAGACTCACCCCAACCGTGAAAGTCGGGCTTGCAGGCTGGTCCTCTTTTGTCGAACCTGTTGCAGACCCCTGACGGTTAATGCCGCAACTACCGTTTTCCCCCAGCAACAAGCCTCCGCAAGGCGTCCGTGGGCATCGCTGCTGCACGCCGCCGAGTGCGCAGGCGCCCCTCAGGCAAACCAAGATGTTTCCGCTTCCCTCCGCGTCGGCCCCGTCCGGGCCCCGCCCCTCCCAGGCCCCGCCCCGCAACTCGGGGGCGCGCGCGCGCGTGCGAGAGGGGGCGGGTGGGGAAGGATCGCCGGCGAGATCCCGAGGCGAGGCTCGAGCGCCTGCCCCCGCCCTGGCCGCCAGCGCCCACCCGGTCGGCCCGGCTCAGCCATGATCAAGGCCATCCTCATCTTCAACAACCACGGGAAGCCGCGGCTCTCCAAGTTCTACCAGCCCTACGTGAGTATCCCGCCGCCGCCGATCCGGGCGAGGGGAATCGTTGGCGGCAGGCAGCGCCCTCAAGGCGGACCCCTCGGGCGCGCCGCGGCCCTTCCCGCGCCCCGGCCGCCTCGCGCCCCGGGGCTGTCAGCCTCTGGGTGGGTGTGAGCAAGGTGCCCACCTTTCGCAGCGCTCCCATCCTCCGACGTGGCTCTGCCTGGGCGCCTCCTCCGCCCGTCTGTGGGCTGGGTGGTTTCCCGGCTGCGCGGGCGAGGCCCTGGAGACTTCGCCGTGGGGGCCCCTGCCGGTCGGGCAGCCGCAGCCCACCTGCGCCCGCGAGCCCCCGGCGCCCTGGCTTTCCTGCCGCTCGCGGCTTCTGGCGGCCGCGGAGGACTGCGCGCCGCTCGCGGGGGCGCAGCCCCACCGCCCGGACTCCCAGCCTCTCCTGGTGGACTTGGGTCTCTCCTCCGGGGACCGATGGGCTACTGTTTTCACTGTAATCCTCTCATCGCGCAGGAACTTCGGCTCCCTGCGTCTTGATGACGGCACGCTCTGTAGTGTCTGTGTTGCGATACGTGGTCGACTGTCCAGTGTGACTTTCAGGTGTTTCCTTATTTAAGAAAAAGATAAGTGAAGACCTGACGTTTTCCTCGGGCTTTTCCCCTAGTGGCTGTAAATAATTTACAACTGCCATAACCGGCGACGTTTGTAGTTGACCAATTAGAACTGTGATTCTATACCTGGAAGTTACCGTTTCACCTGCTGGTTTGGCATTTTTCTACGTCAGGGGATTTGCCCAAATTTTTACTTTTCTTCTACTTATGAGGAATAGTGATATTTGTAAAACCCTTTTAGAAGCGTAAATATTGAGGAAAAGGCAGGAGGTTTTAAGGTAGTAAAGATAATTTATTAATGATTGAAAGAGGGTTATAGACATATGTGCTTATCTGAGGGCAAAATTCACCTCTGGGTAAAACACATAAAATTGTACTCTCAATGGTAGGATTAAGGTAGAGATGAACCTTTTGCATAGTTTGGGGCATTTTGCTTAGAACCAGAAATGACCTTTCAATGAAATGTTGAAATTGTGCCAAGGCTAACACTTTTATGCAGATAATTCCCAGATGGAAATCACTCCTGCCATTTAAAATTATATGTGAAAATGTTCCTTTGGCTAAAATGATAATGCAGTCAGAGGTGTTAGTTGAAGTGAGAAATCTTGAGCTTATTCCTCATTTCCTTTTCAAAAAAGTAGTTTTGCTTTTGCTGGCGATAAAGAGTATTTTCTACTATTCTTGTTTGGTTTTAGTATAGTATAATTTAAATACAAATGCTCTGTTTATGAATTTTATATCTTTTTTAATCGAAGATAAAATTCTAGTTGATCCTTCTGAGTGAAAAAAATGCCTTTAACTTTACATTGTTACCCGTTTGCCTAAAATACAGAACTAGCCTATATTGAAGGATCTTTCTCTCAACGATTTTGCCTCTGCCATTCATTTGCAGTGTAGAAATGGTATGCTCCAATAGTGAAACAATTGAAAAATGTGTTTTTCCATATCTACACTTAATAATTAAGCAGTATTAAAAATAATAGGTTTCTTGGCTAATCCGTAATATCAGTGTAATCAGTCCTGTAGTGTGGAATTTAACTATCTACAGAAAAATGTATTTAATTTGGAGATCCAGGAATACATCTTTCTCCTGTCCAACAATGGGAACAAAAATATATTTTACTTTTACTCAGTAGGTAGTGCTGAAGGTTAATGTGGGAAGAGGCAGTTTTGGAAGCAGTGGCATTTCTGGTGTCATTTTTGGCCATTGCAGAAGTAACAAGTGTTACTGGGTGCCGGAAGCTAGGAGGTGTAAAATGAAGAATCTTGTGGTCACTGGACATGTAGAAGTGGGGATGCCAGGAGCTATTTCTGTGTGTTAGTCTTTCATAAATTTGGTTTTGCTCACTGTGTATTTTCTCATTCAGGAATAATTTAGGATTATTTATTTATTTATGTGTTGCTTCCTCCGCTAGATCATAATCTGTTTGAGGGCAGAAATCTTTTTCATTCATTTATTCTATGAGTCAGTTTGTCAACAAATATTGATTTCATGGCTACCACATACAGACAGTGCTTTAAATCCAGAGGTGAACAAACAGGTAACCTCTCTTCTTTTGGCAGGGGGATAGACAAAGCTAATAAGTAGAATATACCATGCCCGACAGTAACAAGTGCTGTGGAGAAAATAAAAAGGGAAGGATGATGGAGAGTGTGAGGGTGACAATTTAAAATAGGATTGCCAGGTAAGTTCTCACTGTGAAGGTGACATTTGAGCAAGGACTTGAAGGAATTAAGAAAGCCAGCCTTGCAAATATCTGGGGAAAGATCATTCCAGGCTGAGGGAGCAGCATATGCAAAGGCCCTGAGGAGGCAATGCCTGTTTGAAGAACCTGCCCTGTTTGAAGGACACCAAGAAGACTTGCATGGCAAGAGCAGACTGTGTAAGGGAGAGTAGTTGGAAATGAGGTCTGTTTGTATAGGGTATCAGAGCTTATACTATTCTCACTGCCTGGAATGTCCTTCCCTTCCTTTGCCAAGTGTCCAGATTCAACCCCCTGTTCCAGGCTTGACTCAAACATCGCTTAAGCATTCTCTAAGACCTTTTATCTTGCTGAAAAACTCCTCTTGGTTCTTAGGATTTTATTTTTATCTTTATTATGATACAGTATTCTTTTCACTGCCTGTAATTCCTTGGGGTGTCCTATAGATCCCTTGAGGGAAGATATTGGGTTTTAGATATATTTGTGTCACCCCCAGCAATCGACATTGGATCTTGAATATAGAAAGCTCTCAATAAATCTTTGCTAAATGCACTCATTAGAGTCTCCTAGCTTGAGATGAAGTTTGGATTAGAAGTGACTTCCTAATATACCTTCCAGTTCTTAAAATTTAGTCTTTCATTAACTAGAGGTTTTAAGAATCCATGCCTTTAGGACAAAAGTAATGGTGGCATAGCTGGGACTTCAACTGTTTCTGTTTTAAGTTAAAAGAAGTATATATCTGATAAGATTGACAGCTTTGAAATTAACTTATTAAGCAATATCTACGAGTGTGGCCGGGTTAACAGTTGGTGCCTTGACAGGATGCTGAGGTTTGAGTCTAACAGTAATGGTTTAAACACTGAGCAGTTTGAAAACCGTCTAACCATTTGTCAACTCATTTCCTTTACTGCATTGGATTTCCATGCCTCATTTATCCTTCCTCATGATACAACAATTTATATGTTCATCTTTACCCTTTAATAGTGCAGATTTCCATTCCTGCTATAATAGAGTTTTAGATTTGATTGTACCTCCAAGCTGCTGTTGTGTGTGAGGCATAGGAAATCATACACCTGTTTTTGCTAAACTGAAGTTTTTGTTCATTCTGCCAGAATCAAACATTAAGAATTAAAGAGTAGGCTCAGAATGTGTCCCCTTTTGTTTTTGCCTTCTATATATCCTTGAGCTGTGACTGCAGAAGTTCACATGTTTTCCTTGGTTTAATTGTTTCTTTAATTGATACTTAGCCACAGCAAATTGGCAACAATAAACTTTAGTCTTTTAATATTTGCCTGGCAGTATTTGTGTATCACTATAAATGTCTAATAAGACATATTTCATAAACTAGATATATTTTTACATAGCAGTCAAACAAGAAAACTCCTTGGATTCCTATATTAGTAATGAACCATGGCATATCTTAATAAAGGATAAAAATGTTTTTCTTTTATATGAATTGTCTTAGTTCTTTCCACAGACAAAAAAGATTGTGTGTGTATACGTGCACACACCCACAGTGCAAACAGGAAAGTTTTCAAACTGTTAGAAACATGAGTTGCTTCAATTTTCTTATAAACTGCATCTAAGTTGTTTGTCAACCAAATGCAAGCCCTAGAAGGAACTCTAGGATTGTTCTTTCCTTTTTTTTGAGTTTGTTTACATGAAAAATATAAAGTATAAGTATGTATAACATTTTTATTCTTTTAAAAAAATCCTTAAGAAAGATGCATCCATGTTTACTGATCTTTTTTTAGTGATTGTTAAGACAGTGTGGCAGATGGGATAAACTTGTTTTTATGATCAAGATATAATTGTCAAAACAGTTCTAAGTATTAAGGTGTTAACACACATTAACATGTACTGTTTGAGCTGTTTTGTTAAGAGGATAATTTCAAATGATTTGATTTCCTTCTATGTTAGTTAGGATGCTTTTGGCTACATAAATTGGGTATAATGTAGCCTGACACAAATTTACTTAAAAAGAACTAGGTTAGGATACGTAATAGGAAGTGCTGAGTAGTAGACAGATTCCAAAATTATTTGATTCACCAAACGAATGACTCTTGTCATAGACCTAGTTTCCTTCTCTTTCTCTGCCTTGCTTTTCACAAAGTTGATATACAAGAGCTGATTTCCACCTTGAAATCACTGATAATCAGTTCAGTCCACAAGGAGAGAGTGATCTGTTCCTGAAGTCCTGGAATATGTCTTTTCCTTCAGTCTGGTTAGTTCTACCCAAGACCAGTAACAGCTTACGCTAATCAAGATCCACCCTTGGAGCTGAGGATGAGAGTGGAAGCATGATAAAATTGGTCTTATTTTAGAAAGGTGCAAGAGAGGGGTAGGTATTGGGTGTGTAACCAAGTGTCCACTATTCCCTCTTTATTAGCTCACATTATTTCTTTTGAATAGATATTATTTTTTCTTTTCTGTAATTTTAGATTGCTTCTGAAGTTGTTAATATCAGGAATGGTTTTTGATAATATGTGGTTCTGAACATGTGCCACAAAAGGTCTTAGTTCAAACTATTCCTTTTATCAAAGGATCATTCAAAAATTCAAATTCTAATATCACAATTTTTGTAGATAGTATGCTTGAAGACTTGCTTTTAAAAAGTTAAGATAAAACTTGTTGAAAATTAAATTGTAAAGGAGGAAATAAAATGTTCTGTATTACAGTGATTTTTGGTTTTGGGGGAAAGGTTATAGGTCATTCCTCTGCCTTTCAAAACAGAGGAAGGACTTGTATAGGGTGGCTATATTATGTTTTCTTAGTAAAGTTATTGATTGTTAAATTATTGATTGTTTTACTTTTTAAATGTTTCTTTTTTGTGATTACGTGGAAAATATTTAGTATTAAGATTACTAAGGTCATCTTTGATTTCACCATCCACAGATAACTGTTAACACTTAGTGTATTTCCTCCAGCCTTCATTTTTCCTTCCAGAATGTCCCAGTGAAAAATATATACCTTTTAGACATTAATAAAACAAAATGAATGCGTTGAAGCTGTTGGCGGGTTTATTGAACATAAGTGGCTTTAAGATAACCAAATATGTTTATGTCTGGCTCTTAACATTGTTAAAATGTTTAAAAATACAATCATGTATATTAATAGCACTTTAATAATTTGCATATATTTTTTCTCGGTGTACATCTTTCTCTTTTACAAAATTGAACTCGTATATGTAACCTGAGTGTATCAGGGCCCTTCCCTTTTCTGATCCCAAAGGGAAGTCTTTGCTCATTTTTGTTGGAAAGTCAAAGAATTCATTCTTGTTTTTAGCACTTCAAGTCGTCTTTGTACTTTGTGGGTTATGGATTTCTTCACTGTTGCTGGTAAGCCAAGGTGATTCTGAGTTGTAGACCACCTAGAGGAGCCAATCCCCTTCCAGCCTCTTGTTATATAAAACTCTCACATTGGGATAAATTACGCGTGTTCTTTCCTTGCCCATTCTGCCCTGTTAGCCTTCCCCTGCCCAGTCCTTTGAACTGCACTGTAGATAAACAAAGTCTTTACTGAAGGATCAGGCAACTCTCAGAAGGATATTGCAGTAGAGGAGAAAGAAAGGCCGACATTCCAGCTAACAGGTGTTAGCTTCTTAAAACTCCAAGAGAAGGCACTTCTAGACTTAGTCCTTTGAGAAGAGGGGTGACCTTTTTGGATACTACCTGACTTGTCCATTGCAGTCGTCTTTCTCTCTCTTCCTGCCTGTATTCCTTCAGCAATATTTATTTGTTGTTTGTATAGCCATGTTCTAACGTCTGGTAATATTGTGATGAGTACCTTGCCTTATGAGTTTACATTCTAGTGATGGGAAATAGACAATAAACAAATTATGTAAAATTCTGATTAGTGTTTGAAGAATGAAACAGTGTAAGGGGATGAAGAGTGATAAGGGAGAGGCCATATTAGATAAAATCATCAAAGAAAGCCTCTTTGAGGACCTGACATGTGGAGAGAGCAGAATGAGGTAAGGGAGTGTATGAGAACAGCTGAGGAAAGAATGGTTCAGGCAGAAAGAGGTGTAGTATCCCTCAAAGGGGACCAAACTTGATGTGTTGAGGAATAGCAGGAAGGCAAGCTGAGTGATCACAGGGAAGAGACGAGGTCAGAGAGATCCAGAGAGGGCCAGATCATGCCTACATGCCGAATCTACAGCCTCTTTCACTCTGATGACATCATCCCCAACATGCACTTCTCAAGAAGAGGTATTTCTCCTTGAATCCTACTTGTATTTTGCACAATTGAACCATGTGCCTGGCCTCTGTAGGAGAGGTGGTCATACTCTCCTCTGCTCGGTTATTTTCTTCTCTACCCAGTTATCATTAGGTTCCAGAGTACTAGCCCAATGAATGAAAGTTAAGGTAAGTGCCCCAATTCTGTGCAGCCTTATACTAATGAGACCAGTGATCAACCTGGTTCCATTTCTTGTCACCTGTGAAGTAATACAACTCAAGAAGAAAAGCATTTATTTCTCTCAGACATCTGACAGCCTTAATTATAAGTGAGCACAGTTTATGTGAAGCCCACTAGACCACCTCTGTTATTGCGCTGGGAAGTATTTACATCTTTCCTTCCTTGCTTGAAGCCTGGTGTAATTCAGGAATCACTAGCTGTCAGTCATTCTTCTCTTTGTTACCCAGGAGGAAAGGCCTCTTTTTCAATGTGCCGGACTTCTTGAATTGTTTTGATTCCTGTGCTGATTAAATGGGGAAGATTGCCACTTCACCCTGCCACATAGATATTCTTGTCATTAATATTTCTTAATATGATTGTTATAGAATAATTTTTTTACAGTGGTAAAATATACATTACAAAGTTTACCATTTTAAGTGTACAGTTCTGTGGCATTAAGTACAATCACGTTGTTGTACAACTATCACCACCATCCATCTGTAGAACATTTTCATCTTCCCTAATTGAAACTTTGTACATGTTAAACACTAACTCCTCATTCTTCCCTTCTCCCAGCCACCAGCAACACCATTCTGCTTTCTGTTTCTATGAATTTGACTACTCTAGGAACTTCATGAAAGAGGAATTATACAGTATTTGTTCTTTGGTGACTGGCTTATTTCACTTAACATAATGTCTTAAAGGTTCACCCATGTTGTAGCATGTGTTAAAATTTCCTTCCTTTTTAAGGCTGAATAATATTCCATTATATGTGTGTGGGTACCACATATTGTTTATCCATTCATCTGTTAGTGGACCCTTGGGTTGCTTCCACTTTTTGGCTATTGAGGGTGATGCTGCTGTGAACATGAGTCATTAGGTGTATAGGTGTACATGGGACCATGGGTATACAAATATCTGTTTGAGCACCTGCTTTCACTTCTTTTGGGTACATACCGAGAAGTGGAATTGCTGGATCGTATGGTAATTCTATGTGTAAATTTTTTTTCACAGCTTGCTATACCATTTTCTATAGCGGCTGCACCATTTTACGTTCCTACCAGCAAAGCAGAAGTGTTCTAATTTCTCCACATCCTTGCTGACACTTATTTTCTGTTTTTTTCATAATAGCCATCCTAATGGATGTGAAGTGGTATCTCATTGTGGTTTTGTTTTACATTTCCCTAGTGTCTAGTGATGTCAAGCGTCTTTTCATGTGCTTACTGATCATTTGGATATCTTCTGTGGAGAAATGTCTTTTCAAGTCCTTTGCCCACTTGTTAACCTGGTGGTTTATTTTTTTGTTGTTGAGTTGTAGGAGTTCTTTATATGTTCTGGATATCAGTTCTTTATCAGATATATGATTTGCAAATATTTTCTCCCCATCCCTGGGTTGCTTTTTTGTCCAAAGAATGATATCCTTTTTCAAAGGACAGCATACTTTGATGCACAAATGTTTTAAATTTTGGTAAAGTCCAATTTAGCTTTTTTTTTTGTCTCCGGTGCTTTTGGCATCATATCCAGAAAGTAGTTTTTGAATGACTACATAATAGTTTATTATATACTGTACCATAATTTATTTAACCAGTCTTATACTGTGGGCTTTTATTTTGAGTAAGGTTTTTTTGATGAAGATTTAATAAGAAACATACTTGTAAAATCTGATACATAATAAAGACTCAGTAATTGTTACTTAAATTAATAATAACAATTACTTTTATTATTACTACTACTTGCTACTTTCTACCCTTGGTTGGAACATTATGTAGCTAAGGAGCTGTAGAACATTCCAGAGATTGTTCTCAGATACTCTTTGTATTTCCTCAGAATGAATTGTCTCATTGTAGGCTTTGTTTTGGGTTTTTTTTCTTTTTTGAGGAAGAGTAGCCCTGAGCTAACTACTGTCAGTCCTAATCTATTTGCTGAGGAAGACTAGCCCTGAACTAACATCCGTGCCTGTCTTCCTCTACTTTATACGTGGGACGCCCACCACAGCATGGCTTGACAAGCAGTGCCATGTCCGCACCTGGGATCCGAAGCGGTGGACCCTGGGCCGCTGAGAAGCGAAACGTGCGAACTTAACCGCTGCGCCACCGGGTGGGCCCCCTAGGCTTTGTTGTGGAATGAACTTCCTTCTTATTACAAAATATAAAGTCCTCCAAGATTCTTCCAGAGAAGAGTTTCATAAGAAGACTTTTTAGGAGAAAGATAGCTGTAAAACTTGCCCCAGCTTTTTTTTTTTCCCCTTTAAATTACGTAACCTTAAAAAAAAATCTTTATGAAGGTGTAATTCACATACTATAAGATTCATCTCTTGAAAATGTATAATTCCTTGGTTTTTATTGTATTCATTTTTGTGCAATCATCACTATAATTTAAATTTAGAACATATTCATCAAATCAAATGAAACCTAGTACCCATTAACAGTCACTCCCCCATCCCCACTTATCCCAGCCCCTGGCAACCACTAATCTATTTTCTATGTCTATAGATTTGCCTATTTTAGACATTTCATGTAAATAAAATAATAAAATATGTAGTCTTTTGTGACTGGCTTCTTTCACTTAGCCTGATGCTTTCAGGATTCACCCATGTTGTACTGTGTATCAGTACTGCATTCCTTTTTATGGCTAACTAATATTCCATTGTATAGCTATACCACATTTTCTTTATCCCTTTATCAGTTGATGGATGTTTGGGTTTCCACTTTTTGGCTACTATGAATAATGCTGCTATGAACATTCATGTACAAATTTTTGTGTGGGTATATATTTTCATATCTCTTGGGTATGTATCTAGGAGTGGCATTGCTAGGTCAAATGGTAACTCTGTGTTTGTTTTAAAGAACTGCTAGACTGTTTTCCAAATTGTCTGTCCTATTTTACATTCACATCAGCAATCTGTGAGGGTTCTAATTTCTTCATATCCTCATTAACTCATTTTATTGTCTGACCTTTTGATTCTGATCATCCTGGTGGATGTCAAGTAGTATCTCATTGTGACTTTGATTTGTCTTTTGCTAATGACAAACAATGTTGAACATCTTTCCATGTGATTATTCGCTATTTGCATATCTTCTTTAAAAAAAGGCTTTTCAAATCCTTTGCCACTTTTAAGTTGAGTTATTTGCCTTTTTGTTATTGAGTTGTAAGAGTTCTTTATATAGTCTAGATGCAAGTTCCTTATCAGATATATTATTTGCAAATGTTCCTCCTATTGTGGTTGTTTTACTTTCCTGCTGATATAATTTACAGCACAAAGGTTTTTAGTTTTGATATTGTCCAGTTTATCTATTCTTTTTTGCTTGTGCTTTTGGTGTCATATCTAAGAAAGCTTTGTCTAATCCAAGGTCATAAAGATTAATACTTACATTTCCTTTCAAGAGTTTTGTAGTTTTAGTTCTTACATTTAGGTCTATGATGCATTGAGTTAGCTTTATGTATGGTGTGAAGTAGGGATCCAGCTTCATTTTTTGCATGTGGCTATCCAGTTTCCCAGCACCATTTGTTGATTTGTTGAAAAGACTATTCTTTCCCTATTGAATTGTCTTGGTACCTTACTCTTACTTCTCCCCTAAATTTTGCATTGTTTTTGAGTTCTCAGACCGTTCATCTGCCATCATGGTTCAGACTCTCTTTACATATTTCAAATTCGGTATATCATCTTCTCAGTTGTTTGGTATTTAAATAAAATAATAGAGTGGGAAACATCTTCATATGGTAGATGATAGTTTTAGAGTGTTGGTACTAGGCTGCCATTTATTGAGTGCTTTCTTTATTGTGCTAAGCATTTTGTGTGTGTGTATATGTGAGGAGGGTTGGCCCTGAGCTGACATCTGTGGCTAATCTTCCTGTTTTTGCTTAAGGAAGGTTGTTGCTGAGCTAACATCTGTGCCAGTCTTCCTCTCTTTTATGTGGGCTGCCGCCACAGCATGGCTTGATGAGCAGTACTAGGTCTGCGCCCAGGATCTGAACCTGCAAACTCCAGGCCGCCAAAGCACAGCATGTGAACTCAACCACTATGCCACTGGGCTGGCCGTGTGCTAAACATTTTTAATACTTTTTTATACATTGTGAGGGAAAATACCAGAGGGTTCTTCTCTTAGAAATTTAATGAAATAATCTCAGCAAGTGCTAATACAGTTTCTGTTGTAGGTGCCCTCTTCTCTCTTTCTTTTTTTCCATTTAAGGGTAACCCCATCCTGACTGCATGTTCTCTATGCATTCAGACTAAAGTGAGGCCTACTCAACACGCCAGGTCTCCAGCGAGACTTCCTACTTTGGAGTGGCCTGGGAAAACAAACTCACTCACTGGGTTTTCTATACTGGAGCCTTCTCTTTTTCATGATTCCTAAATGTTGGAGTGCTTGAGGCTTAGTCTTCAAACTTCTCTTCCTTTTAATGCAATATGAACTAATTATTATTCCTCATACATGCTCCTTGCTTTCCTGATTCCATGCTTTTGCCCACATTCTTCCTTCTGCCTCAGATGCCATACAACTTCACATTCCCTATTCTCTACATTTCTGAATTTTACCTATTCTTCAAGGCCCTTCCTAGACACCCGTCACTTTTCTTTGAAGATGATAGTCTTGTGGTGGAAAATCAAGTTCCCCTTGACTTCTTATAGTATGTTATTTGTACTGTTCTTATGTCAGCAATTGCCCTCCAACTTTTATTATAAAGACATCTATTTCTTTTTTGTAATATTAAAAAAAGCCAGATTTAGAACACTAACTAGAAATTTTAAATAGCTATATTCGTTTTATTTTTTGTTTTAAGCTCTTTAAGGAAAGGATCTGTTTCTCTTTCATCTTGGTAATTCTCTATTCTAACATCTAGTGGAGTGAATGAATGCATTTAAAGAAAAAACTTCTCCACTGAGGGTATGTGGGAGGGAGGGATGAGGATAATGACATATTTATGATTTGATTAGAAGGAAGTTTTCGTTTTAAAATTGCCTTTTATGCCATATGCATAAGGATGGGAAAGGAACATGGGAAAAGAGAAAGGTTATTAGTGGGTTACTGAATTTAAAATTTAGTTTTCATTAATGCATTAAGAATTATTTAAAATAAAAGCTGTTGCCTTTATGTGACTCTACTTGTCTTTAGACTCATGTAATCTAGGAGTTGTGACCAACTGAAATGTATCTCGACTTCTGTTATGAAACTATAGTGTTAGGAAATCTGAAGCAATTTCCAGGCTTGTTTATGAAAGCTGTTAAGTTAAATTGATTATTAAAGAAGGGCAAATTGTCTTATGTCAGCAGAAACGTGATTTGTTTAATCTTAACTTAGACTTTGGATGTTTAATTAAAATTTTAAAGCATTCTTTCCAATATTGATTTTCATAGTTGAGTATTGCTGGCATTTTAAGAAAAACGATTCCAAGCGGCAGATGTGACGTTCACATGAGAAATTCTTTTCACTGTTAGTGAAACATAGTTAAGGTTTAACATATTTAACTTGTTATTTGCTTATAAACAATAATATAATCCAAAAAGATAGCTTTCCTTAAAAGAAAACTTATAAGATCTTTACTCTATCATTAGAGTTCTATAGCTTATTTTACAGATGATGACAAGGCTCAGAGGCAGATATTTTAAAATAAGTCAGTGTTAATCCGTGCTTATTATGTGCCAGGTTTTGTTTTTAAGATCTTTGTGTATGTTAACTCAATCCTCACAACAACTCCATGAGGTATATGTTGTTATTTTCTTCATGCTACAAATGAGCATAACTCAGGTACAGAGAGGTTAACTAACTTGCTGAAAGTCACACCGCTGGTAAAGAGCATATCCAGAAATAAACCCATATAGTTTGGTTGCAGATTCCATACTCTTCCTCCTAGTTTGTTTTTAGTTTGTTTATCAAAGTTATACGTACGTGTAGGTTAAATAATCTAGTAGTTCTTTAAGGTTTATTGTGAAAAATACCATGCTCTCTTTCCTCCTCCCCACATTTAAGTACTTTCAGCTGATTACTCAGTATTTATGTAACATCTCTAAATAATATGCTTGTTTTGCTGCCTGATTTTTCACTTGTAGGCCTGATCTATTGACTTCTGCTATTGAAAATGATTATTTAGCTCTTTTTTTCCCCCTCCCGCCCAATATCTGTATCCTTCTCAATCCCTTAGTTATTTCATAATTTTTGTGAGATCAGTGTTTTTGGTGTTTACATTAATTTACTGTGTGAACAGTATCCTCAGCTAAACCATGTTGTAAACTGCTTAGTTTTTTCTTTCCTGACATTTTATTTTCTGTGGAGATACAACTGCCTTTTCCTTTGAACTTGTGTGTTATTTAATTATCACTAATTCAGGTCTCAATCATGTTGCTAGTTGTCTCAATCATATGCATCTTCTATCAGTTTCATGTTCCTGAAGAAATCTCTTCTGGAATCTTTTGACTAGGGCCAATCTGGACCTGTTGTATGGCCATCGTACTAGATCTACGTTATCTTAGGGCTTCCTTTTGCTGTCCCTGTGTTGGGTCTCCTATTACTTGATTTCTTGGTTTATCATCTTATCATGGTGTAGTACATCTTCCAGTAACTTCTTGAGAAAGGTCCTGGGAGGTAGATTTTTTTGAGATCTTGCATGTTTGAAAAGAGTCTTAGAACTTCACATTGCCTATAGAATTTTATGATAGAAATAACTTTTCCTCAGAATTTCGATGGCATTGAGCCATACCTTTTAGTTTCTAGTGTTTACTATCACAAAGCCTGAGGCAATTCTGATTCTTATTTTTTGTGTATGGTCTGTTTTTACTGTCTAGAAAGTATGTAGACTGTTTTTCTGCAGTTTCTGAAGTTTCACAGACCCGTGCTCTAAGTCTGTTTTCATTAATTGTGCTGAGTACTTACTTGATGGGCCCTTTTATTCTGGAAGTTCTTGTCCTCTCTGCTTGAAAAATTTCTCAGTTTACTCTGTTCTGTTTTTGAATCTCCTTCTATTCAGTGTTCCTCTGGACCATTCTTTTACTTTTCTTATCCTTTCTCTTCCATTTTTTATGTGTTTGCCCTTTGGCTCTATTTTCTGGATGCGTTTTACAACTGTATTTTCCCAGTCTTTCCCCTAAATTTAAAATTTCTCCTTATATTTTTAATTTCCATGAGCTCCTTTTAAAATTTATGAATGTTATTGTTTTATAGTATGCTCTTCTTATTTCATAGTTGGATTATCTTTCTTACCTCTCTGATATTAATGATATATATTTTTAAATTTTCTTCTCCCTATTTGGTTTATTTCCTTTGAGTTGCTGTCATCCCCTGTTTTGTCTTTACCTGTTATGTTAGAGCTATCTTCAGATGTCTAGTGATCTTGGGTGACTGCTTCTGTCTGAGGGTAGAATACTAAAACCAAATTGCAAGCTCTGAATTCATGATTAGAGATTGTCTGTGTGAGCTTTACTTGAGATGATCAGGCTAGGCAGTTTAACTAGTGTAAAAGTTACAGTTGTTGTAACAACAATCCCCTAAATCTTAGCAGCTTAACATAGTAAAAGTTTATTTCTCACATGAAGTCTAGTATTGGTATTTGTGATCACCTGTAACCTTCTGTGTGGGCATTTGTCTGTCGTTCTTGAGAAGGGATCAAAGGAACTTCCACATCTAACATGAGAGATTGTGCAGAAATTTTTATGAGTGAGGCCTGGATGATAACTGGCTCACCTGGGAGGAAAAAGCTCTAATTTGTAGTGTTTGCTACATGGTGTAAGTACTCCCATAATGGCCAGTTTCAGGCTACCAACATGATGTCACTAAATGCAGAATTGGCAAGAGATACAAACACTTGACCCTCAATTGTGCCAGCTCTGACATACCAGTGCACCTACCAACCATGTCCCTTGGGCCAGAACTGAGTTGTGTGGCTCCACCTAAATTCAAGGTAGAATGAAAAATGTTCTTCAATTGTGTGTCTGGGAAATAAAGGAACTAGATTTTGGAGAACAGATAGCAGTTTCTGCCATAGTTGGAACCTCCAATGTCATTATCTTTAGATCTAGGTAGAATTCCTGGAGAAGTTTGTTCCAGATTCCAGCCTGGCTGGTGAAGAAGCCCTGGCTGTAGGAACTATGAGAACTGATTGAGGAAAAGGGTTAGAGATTTCAACATCAGGTATGTGTACATTTTCTTAACCTACCCCCCACGCCCCATTTTCAGTATGGTGCCTGTATTCGGTTTTTATAGCTGCTCTAACAAATGACCACAAATTTAGTGGCTTAAAACAACACAGACTTCTCATACAGTTCTGTGAGTTAGAAGTCTGACATGGCTTTTACTGGGCTAAAATCAAGGCATTGACAGAGCTGCATCACTTTCTGGAGGCTCTAGGAGAGAATCCATTTCCTTGCCTTTTCCAGCTCCTAGAGGCCACCCACATTCCTTGGCTCATGGCCCCCTTCTTCTGTCTTCCTAGCCGGCTGAATAGCATTTCCCCGACTCTTTTCTAGTCATCTCCCTCTGACCACAGCCCAGGAAAAGTTCTTTACTTTGAAGGAACCGTGTGATTAGATTAGGCCCATTCAGACAATCTGGGGTAATCTCCCATGTCAAGGTCATTGGTTTAATCACAGCTTCAAAGTCCTTTTTGCTGTGTAAGGGGACATATTCATTGGTTCCAGAGATTAGGATGTTGTCATCTTTTGTGAGCCGTTATTCTGCCTCCCGTAGCACCCCTTGCTCTCCAAAGACCCTCAGTTTTATCTACTCCTAGAAATAAATTTACAGACTTTTCTTGTGGGTGGGGGAGGGAACTTAGTGGTCCTTTTACTTCTTAAACAGTCCTTATTTTACACTCCCCTCTTCATCTTCACTTCCAGAGGTACCTAAAAGTAGAAATTCCTGAGTCTTTGGCTATTTTGTGCTACAAATTGGGTTAGTTCTTCGGTTTCCTTGTCACCAATTTAGGATTAAATTTTCTGAGGTTTACTTAATGCTTTACCACTCATTCAACCACTTTCCAAATTTTGTTGCCCTTATCCTCCTTTTCTGTTCTCATCATTGTGGGTTTATGCCTTAAAAAAAAAAAAGAAAAAAATCCTTTTAGTATTGTTTTAGCTGGGGTTTGAGAAGGCAACAAAAGTAGGTGTGTATTTAATCTCCCATTTTAATTAGAACAGAGTTCATACCTTTAACTACTACACCATACCACCTTTACTTTATTGCCTTTTTGTGTGTGTGTGTAATGTAACCCAGATATTTGGTAATATAAATGGATGTGGATCCTGTCTTCTAGATTACAGATTCATTTATTCAGTCCACCTCTATTGGCTACTCAGTGCCAGCTACTCTATTGAGCATTTCAGATTCAAAGAAAATCTGGAGGAGCTTGGAGTCTGTGAGTTCTACAGATATCTACAAAGGAAATTTGAGCATATGGTTAAAAGTGTATAATAGGAATAGAAACAGTAGCAAGGAAGCACTGAAGCAAAGGAACTGATTTTTCCTTGGAAAGTCGAAAAAGGCTTCACAGAAGTAATCATATTTGAGCTGAGTGTAAAAGTGTATTGCTGGAGAATGAGATGAGGAAGTGGGAAAATAGGAAGGGAGCAGTTCAGTGTGGTTGCTGTAGGTTGTATAGGGGAGAAGAAAGAGATGATGAAACTTCAGAGGTAGGTCTAGATTTGAGTTTGGAGGGCTTTTTATAGCATGGTGGGGAGTTTGGGTTTTAGGTCACATGGAAACTGGAGGCCTTTAAGAAAGGAAATAACAAATGGTGTTTTTTAGGAAGTAATTCTGTTGATGTGTGAGATGGTCTGGAGTAGACAGACAGGTGGCAGAGTAAATATGTGGGTGGTTCTTATAGTATTCTGGGTGAGAATAAGAATCTAAGTTGAGATAATGTCTTTGAATCCAGCTTTACCATTATTTCTAAGTAGAATTAACAGAACTTGGTGACTGAATGAACATCGGACTGAAAGAAAAGGAATCATCAAGATTTTTGGCTTAAGAGACTGGGCGAATGGTGATGCCATTAACTGAGATTAGAAATATAGTAAGAGGGGGCTGGCCCCGTGGCCGAGTGGTTAAGTTCGCGCGCTCCGCTGCAGGCGGCCCAGTGTTTCGTTAGTTCGAATCCTGGGCGCGGACATGGCACTGCTCATCAGACCACGCTGAGGCAGTGTCCCACATGCCACAACTAGAAGAACCCACAACGAAGAATACACAACTATGTACCGGGGGGCTTTGGGGAGAAAAAGGAAAAAATAAAATTTAAAAAAAAAAAAAAAAGAAATATAGTAAGAAAAATAGGTTTTAGAAAAAATGTAATGTTTTTAGTCTTTAGTCTTCAACATGTAAGTTTTAATACACCTTTATGAAATACAGTTGGAGATGTCTGTTTGGAACATAGGATATAGGAAATGGGGATATAGGAAAATTAATTAGGGAGATAATAACATAGTTGAAATCACTAGATTAGGTAAGATCTTCCATGGGACACCAGTTAGCTCTAGATGAAGAAGGAGGTGGTGGAGCTGATCAAGCAAACATAAGGAAAGAAGAGGGCAGCTGTCTTGTTCAGTGCTTTTACCCCCTCCTTTCCTCCCTCTTTTCAGTATTTTTTGAAAATATTCAATAGATAGAAAAGTATATTTGTATATTAAATATTTTAAGCTATAGGAAATAATACCCTAACTACTGTGTTCACCACTCCTTTTTAAGAAAAATTACCAATACCTTTGAAGTCTTTCTGCACCTATGTTGTATTCCATCCTGTTTCCTTTCTGCCCAGAGATAACCACCATCTTAAATTTTTAAAATCATTCTCTTATTTTTGTTTTACCACATTTCTCCTTAAATAGTTTATTGTTCAGCTTTGCATGTTTTTGAACTTTAAAAAAATAGAATCATAGGGTTTATATTCTTCTGTGACTTGATGTTTAAAAAAATTCAACATATCCAAGATCATTATTGGCATTATATCTAGTTACAGTCATCCATTTTCATTGCTGTGTAATATTCCATGCATGAATAAACCCATAGTTGGTTTATACATTCTAGCGTTGATGGACATTTACATTGTAGTTGTTTTGCTATTACAAACAATACTGCTATAAGCATTCTTGTAAACATTTTTTTGAATTTCTCTAGGGTATAAGTAGGAGTTGAATAGCATTGTCCTAGAGTATGTGCATGTTCAGCTTTCCTAGGTAATGCTGATCGGTTTTCAGAAGTGGTTGTACCAATATGCAGTCCTTTTAGTAGTGTCTGAGTGCTTTGTTTCTTCACATTTTTACCAATACTTGGTATTATTACACATTATTTATATATGTTCACTGATAGTATGGGAACTTTATGTTGTCATTGCAGTTTTAACTAGCAGGGTTTTTTTTATCCCTCTTTTTCGTATTTTTCTTTTTGTCCTGTATGAACTTGAACATCTTTCATTATTAAGTCACCATTCTTGTTTCCTTTTTTTGATAACTTTCTATCTAAGTCTTCATTTTTATATTGGAATGTTTATATTTTTTTTACTGGCATGTAAATGTTCTTTATATATACTGGATTCTACTCCTTTGCCAGTTTTTATGTATTACAGATATATTCTCTGTGTTTGTAGCTCTCTTATTTTCTTTTTCTGGTGTCTTTTGAGCATTAGAAGAGCTTGCTTTTGATGTGATCGAATTTGTCGGTCTTTTTCATTATGATTACCCTTATTTTGTGTTTTATTTAAAAGCTCAACACTGTTACAAGGTTATACAGATATTTTCTGGTGTAATATTTTTGAAATCTTGTAGTTTCACCATTGGCATTTGTTTTTAATCAACCTAGGATTGATTTTACAGTATAATATGAGAGCTAGAAGTTTATTGTATTAGAACAAAACCAGCAATTTTTATCAAATAGCAATTTTTATTCTGGCACCATTCATGGAAATACTCTTCCTTTCCCTACTGATCTGCAATGCCTAGGTTGTTTTAAATTAAATTTTTATATATATGTGGGTGTGTTTCTAGTTCTCTATTTAGTTCTTTCAGTCGGTTTCACTATTTTTTCACCAATATCATGGTATCTTAATTGCTGTGGTTTTGTAATAATTTTTATCTGGTCCACAGGTCCTCTCACGTTCTACTCGAGAGTGTCTTGTTATTCTCATCTTCTGATCAAATATATAAATTTTGGAATCAGATTCAAGTTTTCAAGTTTCCTTCTCTCTTTCTCTGTGTTAGAATTTTGATTATAATTACTTTGACTCCTTGGAGCATTTTGGGGAGATTGAGCATCTTCATAATATTGAATCATTCAGTCTTATTATAAACATTGTACATTTTTCCGTTTACTTAGGTCTTTAAGTTTTCTTGATAAAAAGTTTTACATTTTTTCCTAGAAGTCTTATGTGTTTTTGTTTCATTTATTCCTAGGCACTGCATGTTTTTTGATGTATTGTAAATGGTATCTTTTTAAAATTACGTTTTCCAACTGATAGTTGCAGAAGTTTAGAATTGCAATAGAATTTTGTATACTAGCTTTGTGTTCTTGTTAATTCTATTAATTGTAACACTTTTGTGTAAATTGTTAGATTTTCTGTGTGGAAAATCTTGTCATCTATGAATGACAGTTTTGTTTCTTCCTTTCAGAGTCTTAAATCTTTTATTTCTTTTTCTTGTCTTCTTGCACTGATGATAACTGGTATGGCACTGAATAGGAAAACCAAAATCAGTTATTGCTATCTTATTTCTGATCTTAAAAGGAGAAACTGTTTAAACATTTTGTTTGTGAATATGTTTGCATGTTTGCAAAAGATATTTTATAGGATACCCTTCAATAGATGCAATTCTCTTTTTTTAGTTTGCTAAGACTTTGTTTTGTTCAAGAATTGTTGTTCAGTTTTATCAGATGCTTTTTCTGCATCTATTGAAATGATTTGCTTTTTCTCCCTTAATATGTTAATTAATGTATAAAATGATATTAATCAGTTTTCTAAAATTAAATCAACCCGGCATTACTAGAATAAACCATTTTGGTTATAATGTATTAATTAAAAAAATTTTTTTTTGTATCTATGTTCTTTAGTGAGAGTGGCCTGCAATGTTCATTTTCTCATACTTTCCCTGTCTGATTTTGTATCAGTGTTAGCTTAGCCTCATAAAATGAATTGGAAATGTTAATTCTTTATGTGTGCTCTGGAAGAGCTGTCAAGATTGGAGTGATCTGTTTCTTGAATCATCGGTAGAATTTGGTGTTAAAACCCTCAAAGCCTGATTTATGTTTGGTGGAGATATTTTAAACTACTGTTTACTTTCTTTATGATTATAGGATTATTAAAGTTTTTCTATTTCTCCCTAAGACAGTTTTATTAAAATCTTTTTTATGGGGGCTGGCCTGGTGGCGCAGTGGTTAAGGTGCATGTTCCGCTTCAGCGGCCCAGGGTTCACCGGTTTGGATCCTGGGTGTGGACATGGCACTGCTTGGCAAGCCATGCTGTGGTGGTGTCCCACATATAAAGTAGAGGAAGATGGGCAGGGATGTTAGCTCAGGGCCAGTCTTCCTCAGTTAAAAGAGGAGGATTGGCAGCAGTTAGCTCAGGGCTAATCTTCCTTTAAAAAAAAAATCTTTTTTAGGAATTTCACCATTTCATCTTAGATTTTTAAGTTTATTGGCTTATTATATCTATCATACTGGCTTATTATCTGTTGGATTTCTGCAGCATCTATAACTAGGTCTCCCTTTTTTTTCTTATGTTGTTTATTCTTCCTCTCCACCATTTTTCTTGCTGTTGATTGATCTTACCAGAAGTTTATATGTTTTTTAAGTCTTTCCAAAGAACCACCAGCTTTTAGCCTTATTTATCTACTCTGACATACTTCATTGAGTTGTGCTCTTTATCATTTTCCTTATACTTTATTTGTGTTTTTTCTGGTATACTTATTCTTAAGAATTTTGAGACTTCTTTTCTTTCTTTTTTTGGGGGGGTGGTGTGTGTGTTGCTAGGACTGTTTATTTATTGGTGTTTCTGGAGACTTCTTTTCTTATGTGTCCCACAAGTTTTAAATCTCTGATGTTTTGTTATTGTTGGGTTCCAATATCCATTATGTTAGGACTCTGATGCCTGTTTTCTAACATTCATTATGATTTTTTCTTTGACTCATGATTTGTTTTTTAAAGTATGCTTTAAAATTTCAGAATGTTTGAAGTTTTTTTTACTAAACATTTTTTTTTGTGGCAAAACATAAAAATTTACCATTTTAACCATTTTTAAGTATCCTATTTAGTGACCTTAATTACAATTCATAGTATTGTGCAACCATTGCTGCTATCGGTTTCCAAACTTCATCACTCCAAATGGAAACTCGGTACCTATTTAAACAATAACTCCCTATTCCCCACCTCCCTTCACCGGCTCCTGGGAGCCTCTAATCTGCTTTCTGTCTCTATGAATTTACCTATTCAGAAACCAGCCTTGCTGCCACCTTGGGCTTGAACTTCTAGCCTCCAAAATTATGAGAAAATAAATTTGTTAGTTCAGCCATCCAAGTCTATGGTGCTCCTTATGGCAGTCCAAACTGAGAAACTTCCTCTTTTCCACATTGTTTTGGAATTGTTTATATTAATGCGTGTAATTTACTTCTTTATTTTTACTTCATATAGGATTCCATTATATAAGCATACCATAATTTATCCATTCTGTGGTTGGTGGACATTTGGGTTATTTTTAGCTTTTTTTGTTGTTACAGTGCCTTTATGAACATTCTTCTACATGTCTCTTGGTACACGTTAAGAGTTTGTTATATATACGTAATTGCCAATATTCTGTTTTTTTGACGTTCAAAAACAATGATTTCAGATGGTTTAGCATAGTATCTAGGAGTGGAGGTGCTGGATTATGAAACTTTTCCCAAGTGATTATATCATTTACTCTCTCACCGGTGGAATGAGAGTTTCTCTGGCTCCACATCTCTGTCAGCATTTGATATTGTGATATCTTTACACTTTTACTAATATGTGCATGTGGAGTTTATCTCATTGTTATTTTAATTTGCATCTCATTTAATACTAATGTGGTTTAGCATCTTTTCATTTGTTTGTGGACCATCATATTTCCTTTAATGTGAAATTCCTATTCATGATTTTGTCCAATTTTCTGTTGCAGTGTTTGAGAAGTTGACTCTTTTTTTACTGGGATATGAATTGCTTGGTGAATTTAATAAATATTTATTGAACCAACTCTTGGTTTTAGGCTGCAGTTGTATAAAGATGAGTAAGATTGGTGGAATCATATTAATTTGCATTTAGTTAAACTTACTTAATTGGAAGCTCTAAACTTCTGTGTCTTTCTTCTATTAAAATATAGATTAACTACATGAATTATTTATAATTCACCTCTCTGTTTCAGTTTACTCATTTGTAAAACAATGGGCTTTGACTAGTTAATATCTAGTGTCCCTTTTACTGGTGTCTGTAATTCATCTGTCTAATATTTTTCTTGTTGGTTTTTGAAACTTAGAAATGTTAGTTTTATTGTAATGGTGAACTATAAAATGTTGACTTTTTTTGTTTTGTGTTTGCTTTTTGTTTTTCATCAAAAAATGTTTTGTGGGGCTGGCCCCGTGGCCGAGTGGTTAAGTTCGCGCGCTCTGCTGCAGGTGGCCCAGTGTTTCATTGGTTCGAATCCTGGGCACGGACATGGCACTGCTCATCAAACCACGCTGAGGCAGCGTCCCACATGCCACAACTAGAAGGACCCACAACGAAGAATATACAACTATGTACTGGGGGGCTTTGCGGAGAAAAAGGAAAAAAATAAAATCTTAAAAAAAAAAATGTTTTGTTTCTGTAGATTATGATATCTTAGTTCTCCAAGGACATCTCTTAGATGTATTTCCCAGGCTGATACTATTACCTTTTATTTTTAAAATTCTTAAAATGCTGTTAAACCTAGAAATTCAGTCCTAACGTATGTGAATTATTCTTTCTCAGAGTGAAGATACACAACAGCAAATCATCAGGGAGACATTCCATTTGGTATCTAAGAGAGATGAAAATGTTTGTAATTTCCTAGAAGGAGGATTGTAAGTAAAGCATTTGGTAGACATTTCTAATCTTTGACTACATGATTAAAATGTATACTGTTTAACTGGTTTGTAGTAAAAGTTTCCTAATTTTGATTAATTGGATCACGTGAATTAATTGCTATCCATATTAGCTATACGTCTAACTTAATTTTTTTAAGATATGCAGTCTTTTTTTTCTTTTTAAAAACTTTTATAAAGTCATTTTTTATAAAGGTAATATATTCATATAGCAAAAATTCAAACTTTACGGTGAAGTACAGTAGTCCCTTCTTATTTGCAGTTTCACTTTCCGGGGTTTCAGTTACCTGTGGTCACCATTGGTCTAAAGATATTAAATGGAAAATTCCAGAAATAAGCAATTCATACGTTTTAAATTATACACTGTTCCGAGTAGCATTTCATCTCAATGTCCGTCCTGCTCCTTCCTGCCCAGGTCGTGAATCATCCCTTTGTCCAGCATATCCACCCTGTAAATGCTACTCAGTACTCACCCATTAGTCGCTTAGTAGCTGTCTTGGTTATCAGATCGATTATCATGGTATCGCAGTACTTGTGTTCTAGTAACCTTTATTTTACTTAAAATGGCCCCAAAGTGCAAGAGTGGTGATGCTGGCAATTCGGATATGCCAAAGAGCAGCCGCAAAGTGTTTCCTTTAAGTGAAAAGGTGAAAGTTCTCAACTTAACAAGGAAGGAAAAAAAAGGTATATGCTCAGGTTGCTAAGATCTATGGTAACTTTTATTACAGTATATTGTTATAATTGTTTTAGTTTATTATTAGTTATTGTTAATCTCTGACTGTACCTAATTTATAAGTTAAACTTTATCATAGGTATGTATGTATCGAAAAAAACAGTATATATAGGGTTTAGTACATCTTACAGAAGCATCTTCCAGGCATCCACTGGGGGTCTTGGAACATGTGTCCCATGTGGATAAGGGGGGACTACTGTATAAAAGGTGAACTAAGTCTCCCTCCCTATTTTAGTCTTTCTTCCCAGTTTGTTGTGTATTCGTCTAGAAAATTAACTTTGTGTTGACTAATATAAAAGTATAACCTTAAAAAATTTTACTTTTGGGATCACACTATGTATGCTGGTTTGCATGTTTTCCCTTAATATTTTGAAAAGCTTTACATGTAAACATATCTAGAGCAACCTCATTCTTTTTAACGACTAAAGAGTATTCCTTAGGTTGCTGGACCTGTTCATAAACATTTAGATTACATCTTTTGTTTTATTATTATAAACAAGACTGCAGTCTGCTTTTCAAATACATATCTTGTGTGTATGTATGTATATCTATATATAGACATATCTTTATGTTAGATAGATTAGAATTCAGCTAATGGGTTTTTCAATTTTAAAATGAATAAATAAGAATTACTTATAATTAGCTTTCTAACTATTATAAATGAATACTTTTAAACTAATGGGTTTCATGAAAACAGTTTGTTCTCAAATAGTTTCATAAATGTTCCCTCCTATGTTTATATAATTAATTTCTTAGTAAGATATTCCTCATTGATAATTTAGAAACTAAACTTTAGCTGAGCCTCATTATGAATAATCACAGATTAGTGAGAGAAACCTACACTTTTCTGTATTTTAATATGTATAATGCATATTATGAAAAATAGTTCGGATAATAGAGAATTCATTCTTATCTGACCATAAATTTACTTTTTATCATTTAGAAAGTTTACTTGCGTTTCTTAAAATCTTATATCATGCTGCACTTAAATTTGCAAATACATGCTTACAATTTGTAAATTTTGCTGTTAACTCAAGACCTCCAATTTAATAGTTGAGAACGGTGTACCTGCTTTCTGTCTTTGTATTTTAATGATACTTTACTTATTTCTTTTAAACTTCTGTAGGAGTTTAGTTGTCTTTGCCATTACTATCACTTCCTTTCATCTCAGCCTCTTAATCTCTTATCTCATAGGAAGCTTAGAACTCAGCACAGTACACTGTGTAGTAGTCATATAAGAATCTGATGGATCTAATCAGGGCACTGTTTGAACTAGAAATTATGGCTTGCATTTGTGATTATTCTTTTCCAACCTTATAAAAAGAGAAAGCAAATATTGCATCAGAGATGAAGTTACACATCTGCTGTAGTGCTGATTTTGTCAATAACAAGCTGGTTTTCTTGGTCAGGTCACTTAAATTCTTGTACCGCAGTTTTCTCTTCTGTAAAATGAAATATTTGGACTGAGAAGATTTCTAAAATTCTGTGGGTTTATGTAGTATATTGCATTCCATACAAGAATTTGTATCAGTATTTATCAGTATTGTACTGTAGTTTAAAGATAAAATTATATTTTTAAAGACAAAATACATACTTGTCATATTGCATATTAATATCTTTGCTTTCTTTTAATAACATTAATAGCCATTTCGAAACTTATAGTTTTCAAAAGTTTGGTCTTCTTTTAAAGCAGAGCCAAACAAAAGTTTAAGATAATCTCTAAATTGCCAGTTCAGGTTGAAACGAAGCCTGCTATTTGTGCTCTTTTTGTCTCTTTCAAGGAACATTTGCAGTCATAGTCTATAAAAATAATCTCAGAGAATCTTTAAAGTGCACTTATTTTTTAATTGAATATCTTTTTTAGAAACATGTCTAGCATACTAGGAATTTTTAATTCTTATCAAAGATCATTTCCACTTTTGCTATTAGAGGACATAAAGGTAATGTATACTTAGAGAAGTTGTTTCTATGAACTTGAGAATTTGGTGGTACTTTTACTGAGTAAGAAATAGATGCTATTTCCCCATATCCTGTTTGTTTTGTTCAGTTAGCTTTGAGTACATGTAGTCTTGATTTTATATTATGTTAGTGTTAAAGGGTCTTTTGAGAAGGTGAACTAATTATTGTAAATTTAACTGTGAAATAGCTAAACTATATTTAAAAAAATATAAGGTGTTTGGAATGATTCCTAAATTATTATTTTAAAAATGCTCAAACCCCAGTCAATATATATAAAAATATTTGATGAAAGAACTGAGAATCTCGTAGCTCAGTTTTTTTTCATTTATATTCCAAAACAAAATATATTTTTGGAGGAGATCTTGATGGTAAATCTGTCCAAAACTTAAGAAACATTATTTTTTTTTTCTAGTTAATAATCAGTCTTAGGCTCTGTGACTAACTGTGACCTGTAGAGTTAAATCTAGTAAGCACTTAAAAATGCCCTATGATCTGATCTGCCTACTTCTCTGACCTCATTGTTTACTAATCTTTCCTTGTCTACAAGTCTTCTTTCTCTTTCTTGAACATACATATTTCATTCTTGATGAAATGGCCTTTTTATTCATTGTTACCTTTGCCTGAAATGCTCGTCTAAATTTTTTTTTTTTTTGAGGAAGATTAGCCCTGAGCTAACATCTGCTGCCAATCCTCCTCTTTTTGCTGAGAAAGATTGTCCCTGAGCTAACATCTGTGCCCATCTTCTCCTATTTTATATGTGGGATGCCTGCCACAGCATGGCTTGATAAGCAGTGCATAGGTCTATGGCTGGGATCTGAACTGGCGAACCCCGGGCCGCCGAAATGGAGAGTGTCAACTTAACCTCTATGCTACTGGGCCAGCTCTCTAAATTTTTTCATGGCTGGCTCTGTAGTGTTGGATCTCAGCCTAAATGTCACTTTTTTCCTAACAATCAACCTAAAGTAGAGATTCCATCAATATGGCATCATCCTGTTTTGATTCTCCATGATTCTTCCACTCTGATAACTTTTTTTATGTATTTGTTTGTTTATTGTTCCTTACCCACTATCAATGTCTGGCACATAGTAGGTACTCAGTAGATAGTTTAGTGAGTGAACTAAAATTAAGCACTAGCTTCTTTTACTTAATATCTCTGAAGAAAACAGCCATCTTAAATTTAGTCTTTGATATAAGTTCACTTGAATGCTGTGCCATTAAATGCTATGCCGAAACATTTATAAAAGATTTTAAACAAAATCGTCAGTTTGCTTGAGGTAATAAAAACGTCTTTGGTTTTGTTCTGTAACATTCTGATTGTTTTGTTTTGTCATTTAGATTAATTGGAGGATCTGACAACAAACTGATTTATAGACATTATGCAACATTATATTTTGTCTTCTGTGTGGATTCTTCAGAAAGTGAACTTGGCATTTTAGATCTAATTCAAGTAAGTTAACATTTGCCTCTTAATGTCTTAAATAACGATTTTGGCATTTATATTTTTTCAAACTTGTATGTTCTAAATTTTCAAAAATGATGTTTTGTTTGGTAAGAAATAAATTGTTCCATAGTAGATGTTGGGTGAGTAAAAGAGGGATGAGGGATGTAGAAAGATGGAGACTAATTTAATCTGTTTAAGAGTAATCACAATTAATTTCATCATGCCCTTATTTCATATTCGTATGTCACCACAAGAAGCCTAGGACTTGTGGGTCTCTTAACATATGTATCCAGATCTGACCCTAAAACCCAGCCCTCCCTGTGTTTCCTGAAAATCTTTCATAATGTCTCCGGAACTCAAGGTCAATCATCAGCAAATTCTTCTTTATCTTCAACCTCTTCTGTAATATTGTCTTCACCTTTTTGCTCCAAGTTACATCTGGCTTTTCTAATGACACTACCTACAAATCTTAAGTAGTAGCAGTTTTCTCTCCTGCTTTCTTCATACCATTGAGCCTGGATGTTTCTGTTTGCTTTGCATTGCTTTTTTTAGAGGATTCTTTCTTCTAAAGTGTCTCCAAACTTTATCTCATGTTATCAAACTATATCACCTTCTCCCCATCCTGTTGTAGTAATCTCTTATCCTCACTTCCCAGTCATTGGAGATTTTGTGAGGAACTTTCAAGAGTCTGAGATTTTACCCTATTTGCAAGCTAACAAGTTAACTACCACAATTTCATGGATGCCAGCAGAAAATAGGAGACTTCTGGGCCAGAAACAAAGGGCTTTATTTCTAATAGCAAAAGTAGCAGCCAGAATAACAGCATTTGCTTACACTGGTTCCTCAAGTCCCAGTTCCCAAAAGGTGACTTGAAGAGGGCCATGTGATACCTGCATACACAGTGGATTGAGTTATAGGAGAGGAACCCCAAGCTTAGGGAACTGGAGTCTTTTATTTTGGGCACTAAGTATGTCTGCCCATGTCCTGGAGGAAGAGAATATCTTCCAAGGGTGTAGGTAAACCTACCCTTTGATTTGGAGAAAGATATTCTATTTTCCAAGGCTATTTGCTATAGAAGCTTGCTTGGAAAGATAGTCTACAATAAAGGTAGTCAGTACCTCTGCTCACATTATGTGCAGAAATGGAAGACCCATGGAGGATTGTTTCCTTACAGATTTTAGTTCAGTTCACTCACGTTCACTCCAGTACTACGTAAATGATAATTCTTGTTGATTTCAGTATTTATGTGTATATTTCCCCCAGTATCCTGGTGTCTTCAAATCCAGAATTCCTCTTTTTCATTGAGTTTTGCCCTCTACCCCACCTCACTACTCATTTCTAGAGCTTATCTTTATCCAAACTGCAGTCCATCCGTAATTTCAACTTCACAGTTTCCACTCTCTGTCTACCACCTCTTATCTTTTCATCTCACAATTTCTATTACTCCAACAATTCTTTAAGTCTCTTGGGACGTTCAGTCTTTTAAATCTGTCATTTTTTCACTATCCCTGATCCTCCTGATGTCTTACTTTCCTTACCCAGCTTAAATTCCATCATCAGTCATGATAATCATAGTTATGTGTTTACTCAGCTCCTTCCCTGAACCCATACATCTGAACGTAGTTAGAGAAAAAAACATAACCATACTTATTGGCCTCACTTTAGATTTATGATCCCTAACCTCAGTGAATCCTTAATGGTACCTAGTAATCATATTATATTTCCCTTGTCCATTCACTCTTCCATATTCCTAGACAACTACTGATACATTCTCCTTTCTCCTTAAACCTTGAGCACCTCTAGCATCTTGCTTCCTAGTTCACTGAGAAAATTGAAGCAATCAGAAGAGAACGTCTACAGACTGCATCTGTGTCCATGTACTCTACTGTCTCTTCTGTGAGAGATGAACTCACTAGGCTCCTAGCTAAGGCCAGCGTGCCCACTTATATACTAGTGTCCTTCTCATTGCTCTAGCAGTTCTCTCTCTTTCTTCTGTATTATTTTTCCTCTCTCTTGTAGATGATTCCCACTAGCCTATAATGTGTTCTCTCAAAATTCCTGTCCCTGCTTCCCTCTCCAGCCACTGCCTCACTTTTTTCTCTCTCTACATCAAAATACTTTTAAAGAGTTGTCTGTACACACTATCTCAAATTTTTCTTCTCCCATTCTCTTGAACACCCTCCAGTCAGGTTTTCAGCTCTACTATTGCTAAATCCAGAGGTTCTCATCAGTCCTCCTTTATTTGATTAAGATTATTTATTAATCTCTTCTCCATGAAATATTTTCTTCACTTGGCTTCTAGGACATCTTACTTGCCTGGTTTTCATCTACCTCTTTAGTTGTTTCATTTCAGTTTCCTGATCTCTCTTGCCTCTTCTTCAGCAACCCCTGTAGGATGTACAGAATCTGACCACTTATTACTCCCTGCTCTGCCACCGCATTGGTCCAAGCCACCATCAGCTCTTGCTTGGTTTATTACAATAGTTTCCTGACTGGTCTCCCTGCTTCCACTGTCTTTTCCTTTTGGTCTTTTCTGAGTAAAACAACCAGAGTGATACTATTGAAATATGTCACATCTTACATTCTGAACTCTTCAGTGGCTTCCCTTCTCACTCCAGAGTAGAAGCCAGATTCCTTACAAATGACCCATGAGGTCCCACATGACCTGACTCCCTTCCCCATACCCTACTGCTTATCTTGGTTCATCATCTACTCCTTTCCCCTCTGCTCCAGCCACAGTGGCCTCCTTGCTGTTCTTCAGATAGACTAGGCATGCTTCTACCGCAGAGGCTTTGTACTTGCTGACCTTCGTACTTAGATTGTTCTTCCATTTGATATTCCCATGGCTAGCTCCATCATTCTATCAGGTCTTGACCCAGATGTCACCTTCTTGATAGGGTATTTCCTTGGCCCTTCTTTCTAAAAATTTTCCCTCTTTGACATTTATAACTCCTTTCCTGCTTCGTTATTCTTTTCTTTAGTACCTGTCATCATCTAATATACTATATATTTGACTGGCTCTGTCTTGTTTATTGTCATTTACCCTTTCAAGAATATGAGCTCTATGAGGGCCAGGATTTTTGTTTATTTTGTTCAGTGATTTATCCCCAGTGCATAGAATTGCACCTGTAACACAGTAGGTCCTTGACAGATAATTGTTGAATGAATGAATGTATTTTAATGCCTAATATTAGCATTCTTTGTAAAATAACTGACAACAAAACCTGAAGGTTAATTAGAAGAAGAGTTAGCTAGAAAAATATAGTGGTTGCTATATGCTAGTAATTTTTTTTTTGTCTGAGCTGTGGTTACATTTGTGTGTTTAATTTGTGAAAATCATTAAGCTCTGTATACACTTAAGATATTTGTGCTTTCTGTTTGTCTGTGATATTTCCATAAAAAGTTAAAAAATTACCTCTCCCACAATAAAAAAGAGTAGTTGGTACAAATAATTGTTTTGGACTAAGATGATCATGAAGGAATGCTCTGAACTTATGTTTTCTTTCTCTTTCTTGACCCCAGACAGGGCAAAAACATAGAGTCATGGTGTAGGCAAGTCATAGATTGGAGAAAGCTGCGTGTAAAAGGGAAATTTTCTTTGCCAAACAAGTTTCATGTTTTTGAAATCAGCAAAGAAGGAGGCATGGTATGAGATCTAGTTAGTGTTGTAGACTAAATGAGAAATTAACCAAAGCAGGCAACTTTGTCAGAATTCTGAGTACCAAAGCTTGAAAATATAAGTGGCTAGATAAGGCTTTTGGTGTCAAATATTGTTAATAAAAAAAAAAAAACAAGTGATAAATGGAACTGTTAATATGCCAGATTACTCTAAATCCATAATTCTTAAACTGGGTTTTGAGGAAGAGCTAGATAGCTGAGTTACATGAAACCAGGCAGTAATCTTGGTATTTGTTTTTGTTTTTGTTTTTTTTTAATTGGTGGTAAGGAAGTGACACTTTTAGGATAAACGTGTGTATTAAGATTAACGTGTACGTCTTATAAGGTAAAATAGAAATTTTTTATAATATTAAAAACTCTAAGAGGAGACTTCAAAGAAATTTTGATGGGGCCACCCAGTGGCATAGTGGTTAAGTTTGTGGGTTCAGATCCTGGGTGCAGACATGCGCTCTGCTCGTTAACCCTTTCTGTGCCAGTGTCCCACACACAAAAATAGAGAAAGATTGGCACACATGTTAACTCAGCAACAGTCTTCCTCAAGCAAAAGGAAGAGAGTTGGCAATGGATGTTAGCTCAGGGCCAATCAAAAAAAAAAAGAAAGAAATTTTGAGCTTGAGGCAAATAAGTCCCCAAGACCCCTTGGGTTTATATTTACTTTCCTCCTGGGGACTACTTGAGAAACACTGCAAAGTTTTGTTGTGTTTTGTTTTCCCAAAGGCTTTTCTAGTAAAGAAAGAGAAGCCAACTTTTACTTATATATGGATTGGTAACAGTTAAGGGTTGATCAGAACTTTGTATTGCATTGCCTTTTAACTGTTCATTATTACATTTCTTGGTTTATCCCATATAGGTAGTAGTTAAATCATTATTCTGTTAATTCAGAGAAGCTTTGTGTTTTTTAGAAAATGATTTTTTAATATGGAACTATGCTTTATATTTCTCTGTCAATTATCCACAGCTGATGAGAGTGGTAGACCTATGCACTCAATTCTCAAACACTGTCATTTATTTTCCTGAGCTAGCTACCAGTGTTACAAGAGGAGAAACAGGGGAAAAGTAATCTGTTTCAAATTCAGTCTGTTTTATTGAAGAGAAGTACTTCAGTTAAGAAAGACTAAAACAAATGTGAATTTTCCTAGAGGCAAATCAGAAGTATTTTACACTTGTGTCCTGAGATTTAAGTCATCATTATTGATGATTATTTTGATCCCTTGGCTAATCTTAATGGTTATGATAGCATAGTTGTTATCTCTCAGAATGAAATTCTACGGGGAGTTGTCAAAGAACAGATATCCTACATCATATGTGAAGTAAATTCCATCACGTGTTTGTGGAAGGTGGAAGCTATGTCTTGTGTTTTGCAAAATTTTGTAGCCATTACTGTTCAATTGTTGATAATTTGCCTTGATATTATATAAGATACAAAAAAGAGGATTTCAGGAGAATTGTGTCATCTTCCCATTACTAATGTAGGCTAGAGCTGTTTTTACGAAAAGATCCTAATGATCTATCATGTCACACAAAAAAAGAAAGGTTCTGTAATTTACCTTAAAGGGATTAATACGATCACTGCCATGAACATGCTGAAGTGCTGTAGTTACTCTCTTTCCCCTTGCAATTACCTAGATCATTAAATTCTTAAGGGGAGTGCTGAGCATACATGACTCAGTCACTTTAAAAACATTGGTTGAGTGAACAAAGGTGGAAGGGAGTAGCTCATTGTTTCTGGTTCTGTGTCATGAAACAGCTATTCAGAGCTTAATTAGAACTGATTTTCTTGCTTTGTCCATCCTCTAGTTTTGAGAAAGGCAAATGTAATGTAAAAAGTAAAGTGGAAAATTATAAACCAAGCGAGTTTGGATCAAAACCTCTTTGTCTTGCATATTCTTTAGAGAATGGATCAAGAAAACTTCAACATATAGTTACTAAACATTTGTTTAATTTTGACTTTTTAAATATTAAAAAATGGTACCATTCAAATGATCATTGGAAGCAGATATTTTTATGCAAAGATTGTGTTTCTAAGGTATGCATATATTGTCCCAGATTTGACTTTATATCTTAGTATAAAGTCTGAGAGAAGGCATTGTTAGTAAATTACATATAAAATTTATACCAGTTTGTTACCAAATTGAATAGTCAGCTTCTTTATCTTTCTTTTTTTTTTTTTTTTATTCTTTTTAGGTAAAAAGGTCATCCTTTTTGGTTTCTGATATGTACTACTTTATCATGATATTGACAGTCATATAAGCAAATTTCAGAGTTGATAGCTAGCTTTTTTTTAGTCTTTTCTGTTGTAGCATATCTTCATTGGAAGTGCTGAAATATTTACAGTGTGAGAATAGAAGTTCATTAATTATTAATGTTGGTTGTTTGAGTTATTTATAAGCAGTCATACTGTCCTCAATTAATTTTTCCAAGCTGATAATGGAGCCATAAAAGTTCACTAGGTAATTCCAAATTCTGTTACAGTTTTCTGTATCACATGTAGTGATTACATCAACATCAGTCTTGTTCAGTTGTAGTTAGGAAAAAATTGAACCTAACAGCTAACCTTTTCGTTAAGGTTTAGAAAGATATGTTTTGACCACAGTGTTAGAATATGTATATAAACTAGAGCTCCATGTGTACATAGCGTTTGTCATTACTGCGATACTGAGTGTTAGACTAGCTGTTGTGAAATTATTTTACTTATGGCTGCTAATGCTAATTTAGTACGATATTGAGCAAGTCATTTAATCTTTATAGACCTTGAATTTTTTTTACCAGTAAAGTATGCCTGTTTCAATATGCTGCCTACGGACCTCATGAGGTTGTTAGAAAGATCAGTGAATTAAAGCAAGCTGGTGGTAGTTAGCCATTCAGGCTCTGCTTTGTACTGGCTCTATAGCTTTGGGCAAGTTATTTAACCTCTTTGATTCTCATTTTCCTTATCTGCAAAATGGAGGTAATAATAATAAATCTAACTCATCAAATAGGTGCAAGCATTAAAAAAGATATTGTACATGAAGCCCATGGCTAAATGACTAACATGTAGTAGTCAGTGATTTTTAGCTAACTTTATCATTAAGCACATATTTATGAGGAAGGCAGATAAAGTATTATTTCATTAAACTGAGGCTTAGAGTTAATAACTTGCCCTAAATTTCATAGTTAGAGGCTAAGCTGGAATTTTAATAGAGACATGCTAAAGCTTGTGCTCTTAAGTACTAAGTACTCTTAAATACTGAGCTGCCTCGTAATAGATTCCTGTTACCCATTGTGGCCCGGACATATAGATTTGTAGTTAAAGATAAAGAAAACACAAGGAAGTTCTGTTGATAGAAGGGCACAGGGAAAGGAGACTGTTTATGGATGTGGCATTTTTCTGGATATCTCTATCTTTTAAATTTATTTTTGGAAAACTAGGTAATTATTAAAATGAAGAAAAACTTAAATTATGATTCTCTTAGTAAATTAAAAATTATTTTGCTCCCATTAGCCTTTGAATTCATTAAAGCCAGAGATTAATGAGTAGCTACTTACAGATAACTACTATATTGAAATTGACTTTAAGCTTTATATCGTTTTTAAAATGAAACGCTAGAGAGTGCCATTTACTTTGTTACTTCTTGTTCTTGGCTGTTTTTATCTTTCTCCTTGTGAAATATGATGCAACGACAACTATATTATTTTGTTGTTGTTCTGGCTAGAACCCACAAGATCCATTGATTTGTTTTCCTTAATTTCTTTACTTCAGTTTATAAATTTTGCTTTTGTGTTGGCCTTGTCTATGTAACAGATCAGCAATGTGTATCTGTCTACCTTAGGCCTCTAGATTTCTAATTATACTAAGTAATTTTTGCCAAATAAAATGCAAATAAATGGAAAGTTTTTTTGAAGAGGGTTTTGATTTTTTTTTTTAGCCAAACGTAGCCTTTGAATGCCTTAAATCTTAAGAATTCTTTTCCTTAATTAAGAACAGGGAGTTATACTAACATTTGCTGCAGGGGACTTTTTTTTTCCTTAAAGTATTTGCATTTTTCATGGGTGGTATTGTTCTGGTTTAAATATTGACACTGGTTTTCTTTCTTAGTTAATAAGCAAATCACAAAGGCTTGTCAGCCTCAGTGTGTAGTTACTTTGCTTTTATCTTTCAGTGTTAATCAGCAGAATTAGAATTTTCTATTTCTGTTTTAATTTTATAATCATCGCATATTTTGAACATCCAGATGAATAATACTTTATCTAAATCATTTAACTAAATCTTTAAAATAATCCAGAAAGGTAGGTAGTTTTATCACTATTTTATAGTTCTGAGATTTGGAGGGGTTAAATGGTGCCCGAGCTTACATAGCTAGGTAGCAGCAGAGTAGGAATTTGAAGCCAGATCTTTCAGATTTCTTCACCACTATACCACACTGCCTCTTTAGGCTGCCCATATTTTTTGCCACTCCATAGTTCACCAGTGGCACACTTAATGCTACCAAGAAAACATTTTTTTCTCTTTACCCAACATAGTCTGCACATTTAGCAGGTTCCACTGATCTTTTATAAATGTACATAAGTGAAAGGAAACTATTTAGACAGCATTTTCACCAAGATAGTCATCTTCTGATGGTTAAAAAATAATGGCTACACTATATAGATAATCAAACCAGTGGAACTGGGAAAAGTAATCATGAAAAAATAAGGTATACTGGAACTTTATATTCTGATTAGTAAGTCTAATAATGATTTAAATTAAGGAAGACGACTACCTCATTCATACCCAAAAATCAATTCCAGATAGATTTGATCCAAACATGAAAAATAAAACAGTAAAGCTTTTGTTTTCTTCTGGGAGAATATCTTCCTGACCTTGTTGTAAGCGAAGATTTCTTAAATTGGGCATAGAAAAAAATTAACTGTTAAGGAAAAACTGATAAATTGGACCATGTTAAAATTTAAAACTTCTGTTCTTCCAAGAACACTATTAGGAGAATGAAAAGGCAAGCCACCGACTGGGAGAAGATCTGTAATCTGTATATATGACAGGACTGTATCTAGAATATGTGAAGAATTTCTATACATCAATAAGAAAAAGACAGTAGAAAAATGAGCAGAAGTCTTGAACAGATATCCCAAAAAAGGATATCTAAATGGCTAATAAATATGAAGTGGTGCTTAATCGCATTAGCCATCAGGGAAATACAAATTAACATCACAGTGACATCCCACCACATACCCATAAGAATGGCTAAAATTAAAAGATTGACAACATAAAGTGCTGACAAGTTTGTGGAACTGTGGGAACTCTCATACAGCTAATTGGAGTGTAAATTTTTATAATCGCTTTGACAATCTATTTGGCAATGTCTACTAAAGCTAAATATATGCTACCCTATGACCTAGCAAGTCTACTCTAGGTATACATTCAGTAAATATGTGTATATACATTCACGAAAAGACATATAACAATATTCTTAGCAGTACTAAATGTATTAGTCCCATACTGGAGACAACCCAAATTTCTGTCAGCAGTGGAATGGATAAATACATTGTGATATATTCATGCAATGGCATACTGTATGACAGGAATGAATGAGCTATTGTATTATGCAATAACATGAATGATTCTCACAAAAATGATGATAAATAGAAGAAGTCACTCACAAAAGATTACATACTTTATGATCTCATTTAAATATAGTTCAGAAATAGGCTAAATGTATTTATGGTATTAGAAAGCAGGGTAGTGGTTACCTTTGATGGTAATAGTGACTGATGGAGTAGGAGGGGCTTCTATACTGCTGATAGAATTCTAACACTTGCTTTGGGTGTTGGTTACACAGGTATATTTACTTTGTGAAAATTTATCAGATTATACATTGTTATGATTTGTGTACTTTTCTGTATGTATATTATATTTCAGTAAAAATTTACAGAAGGGCGATGGAACTTAAATCCCTTTATTTCCCATAACTTATTTATAAATTTGTATTCAGACGATTTCCAAGTTAAAGACACTGTTTCAAAAGTTAATATTTTCTTTCTCAGTGGGAAAAGTTTTCTCTTTTTCATGTCCCTTCTTTGTTTCCCCAAGAAGTCAGTATTTGTTAAGTGCTTACCTGTGTTCAAGCAGCATTATCCTGTTCAGCCCTTATAATAAGAAGCTATTATAACAAGAAGGAAAATTCATTTGAATTAGTTAGAATGAATAAAGTCATTTCAGGAGCCACATCACCGAGGCCTTGAGGAGAAATAGATAAAATTGGGAGTTTGGGTGGATACTCAACAATATTTATTTTCTACCTACCACAAAATTGAAATAAATTAGAAGCTCACTTGAGGCTGACCTGCGTATCTCCCATACTTGTTCATCTTAATAATGCCTTCTTCTCATAAATGAAATTATGAGTAAACTGTATATTCTTGGTTACTACAGACTTCTTATTTCTCCTAGTGACTTTGGTCTAAGTCAAAGGCCAACAAACTATAGCCTGTAGGTCAAATCCACCTTGCCACCTGTTTTTGTAAATAAAGTTTTATTGGAACAGAGCCATGGTCGTTTGTTTATGTATTGTCTATGGCTGTTTTTGTGCTATACTGTGTAGCCTAAAAATTTTACTCTCTCAAAACCTAAAATACTTACTCTCTGGCTCTTTGCAGAGAACATTTGCCAACCCCTGGTCTAAGACAATGTTGATTATAGTCATATAGTTACATATCTACATTGTTTCACCTGTCTTATACATCTACATTGATGCCAGGAAGGAACCTTGGATTGTGGATCTGTATAAAATGGCCTGAGGTTGGAGCAGTTACAGCAGGAAGCCTGCTGTTGAGATTTTACTCTTTGTCTCATAGAATCATCTATGAAGAGGGTGACCATACATTTCAGTTTTCTTGGGACAGTCCTGGTTTACATCTGTTGTTTCAGGCCATTATTATATTATGACAATATTACGTAGTATTATTATAATAATGATAATTAATAGCTAGCTGCTCCTTTTACTGTTAATATGCCCCAGTTTGGATGATAAGTTGTATGATCATTCTATGAAAGTTACCATTTAGAAGGGTAGTGAGAGTAGAAATAGGAATAGAATAGAATAGTTAGAGACAGCTATGCAAGGTGGAGTTTAAGAGATTGACTTTTGAAAGTTTGTCTCAGAGGTTCCCGAGATCATCTTGCACCTGGAGGAAACCAGGTTTAAACTTCCACGTGTCCTTTCCCACTGGAGTCACAAAGGTATGCTTAATTCCCCCAGAAATGATATGTGATGACATGTGCAGAGTATTCCCAACTGAGAAAGCTCACTATAGCCTGTGTGTCCAGGATTTTTGGGGAGATCAGTCACATAGACTTGTAGCACCTATGTGACTGACGTTGGTTGCTTAAGCTCCAGAACCACAAAGTAAAAGAGGTGTTCACCATAAATCACATTGTTAGCATAAACTATCTGCTCACACTGGTGCAGTGTGGCCCAAGGCCTCAGGCGTGCAAAAACATTCTTATCAGATACAAGAAAAAGAGGTGTTCACCATAAATCACATTGTTAGCATAAACTATCTGCTCACACTGGTGCAGTGTGGCCCAAGGCCTCAGGCGTGCAAAAACATTCTTATCAGATACAAGAAAAAGAGGTGTTCACCATAAATCACATTGTTAGCATAAACTATCTGCTCACACTGGTGCAGTGTGGCCCAAGGCCTCAGGCGTGCAAAAACATTCTTATCAGATACAAGAAAAAGAGGTGTTCACCATAAATCACATTGTTAGCATAAACTATCTGCTCACACTGGTGCAGTGTGGCCCAAGGCCTCAGGCGTGCAAAAACATTCTTATCAGATAGAAATTTCCAAGGACTCAGAGCTCAGTTCCCAGGAGCTAGCCAAGAGCTAGGCGAGAAACAGGTCATTTTTGGAAATGTGTAGGGTTTGAGCAACCCAGGCCTGCTGAGTTAAGCCTTTCCTACAGAAGGTCATAAAAGGTATTCGAGCCAGAGCTTGAACCCAGATAAATCTGATTCCAAAGCTTATGCTCCTTCCATAAGTGATTTTTAGTGATCTTTTATACTAATTTGCCAGTTAAAAATTAGTGGCTACACTAGATATGGTAGAGACTTGAACTGTGCCCATCTATCTTGATAAATACTTCTAATAAGCTCTTTTTTTCCTGACATGAAGATAGGGAACCCCATTTAAATATCTTTCAGTGCTTTGTAAGTAATGGTGCTAAGAATTTCTAGTGTTTAGTTATTTTCAGCAAAGTTTATATTGTTTTGTAAATTATTGTATTACAAAATAGTTTACATGAAGAATAGTCTATAACTACTCCTTTTGCACTTAATACAATTTTTAATTTATAAAAGAGAAATAATAGAGTGAGAAAAGTTTTAGTTCACAGTTAAGAGTTGTCTGCCTTGTACATAGTACATTTCAATGGACTTATACAGTTCTCAGAAACTTTTAACCGTTTTTTCTTTTCTTTTTCTTTAGGTATTTGTGGAAACATTAGACAAGTGTTTTGAAAATGTCTGTGAACTGGATTTAATTTTCCATGTAGACAAGGTACTATTTCTCTGTTGCCAAATCTTCTAAACCTAAGAAAAATATTAATTTGTATTTGTCAAAGTAAAAATGTATTTAGTGAATAGTGCTATTTTTATAACTTTATTCAGTTCATAAATTATTTTTACTATGAGCCAGGTACTGTGCTTAGTGAAGAAGATTCAGACCCTGCTCCAGAGGACTTCACATCTGGAGGAGGAAACAGTGGCATTAACAAGTAACAATATGTTCAGAGTGTTAATGAGAACACAGCTGAACCACCTACCTCTGCCCCAGAGGGTGTGAATGGAGGAAATTACATTTAAATTGGATTTTTAAGGATTAGTAGATATTTCACAGACAGAAAAGGAGAGGTTGGCTCTTCAGGCAAGGATATAAAGTATGGGCCTTTTTCTTTGACATTGATCAAGAGGCCTAATTTTTTTTTTTTGGTGGGGAAGATTGGCCCTGAACTAACGTCTATTGTCAATCTTACTCTTTTTGCTTGAGGAAGATTGTTGATGAGGTAATATCTGTGCCAATCTTCCTCTTTTTTTTTTTTTTTGTATGTGGGCCACTGCCATGGCATGGCTTGATGAGCAGTATGTAGGTCCATGCCCAGGATCCAAATCTGCAAACCCTGGGCCACTGAAGTGGAGCACACAAACTTAATCACTACATCACCAGGCTGGCCCCAATAAGCCTCATTTTAGAGTGCCTTTAGTGCCATGGTTATTGTTGCTTTGTCCCTTTTTTGGGCAAGATCATTTTTTTCTACATTACGGAGTTTCAGTTGGTAAGTGGGAAACTAAAGACAGGGAAATCAATTAGGATCTGTTGTAATAGTCCAGAAAGTGGTGAACTAAGGCAGAACAGTAGGGGTGAAAGAAAGAATTGACAGGGCTTCTTGGCCTATTGTCAGCTGGAGGTGAGAGAAAGGAAGAATGACTGAGTTTTCTTTTTTGTGTGTAAGGAAGATTTGCCCTGAGCTAACATCTGTGGACAATTTTCCTCTTTTTGCTTGAGGAAAATTGTTGCAGAGCTAACATCTGTGCCAGTCTTCCTTTATTTTGTATGTGGGACACCACCACAACATGGCTTGATGCACGATGTGTAGGTCTGCGCCGGGGATCTGAACCCGTGAACACCGCGTCAGCCCCTGACAGTTTTCTAACTAGTGTTACTGGGTCTTGGTGATATAGAATTTAGGAGGAAGAAATTCCACTTTTAGTATATACAGATTTTTTTCTGTATTAAGTTTGCATAATGTAACAGATTGTTTTGAATGATTAAGCCATTAAATAAAATAGTTTGAGAATAATCTGTCAGAAGTTTTAGCCAAAAAAAGTGATTTTTAAAAATAAACTTTGTTGAGGAATAATTTGCACTGATTAAAATTCAGCAGTTTTAAACATACAGTTAACTAAGTTTTGGCAAATGTTTATAGTTATGTAACCACTACCCTACTCCAGCTATAGCACAAGGAATGAATTTTATTATTTGTAAACATCAAAAGAATACGTTTATCATTAGCCAATCCCCTAGATCATGTTTCTTCTTTACTAAGTGATTTGATTTCATGTACTAATTCATTTTTCACAGAGAACTTAAACTTGATATTTTTAAGTCTATTTTTAGTTTTTTCCTGCTTTTCTCTAATTAATATATCCTATGCTTTTTCACATTTGCAAAGACTCCTGTTATTTTTAGACATTAGGGTGTACAATATTTGAAATTATGTTTTGGTACATGATTAAAATGCTTAAAAATGCTCTTTTTAAAATGACTCCTCTATGATCATTAGCTTATATAATACATCTTGCAATTTTTTAAGAAAATTGAAGATTCTATTTTAAAATGTTGTGGTAAGAGTGAAGCGTTCATGTTTGTACTGGAGAATGAAAGTTTTCCTTAATAGAAAAATTAGGCTCTACTCATCTACAACTTCCATACATGACACACAATGTTTTTAAAACTTTTATTTTACGTTAATATACTTTCATTTTAGAAAAATCAGAAAATACATATGAGAGGAAAATAAATAGAAGTCATCTCAATTTCAGAGATTGCCGTGTTAAAAGATAAACCAAGGCATATTAAATTTATGAGTTTATTTGTGCAAAAATTGATTCAAATTGGGTAGCGCCAAACTGAAAGTGGTTAGGAGCATTCCACTGACAGGAGCTAGGGAAAAGACTTGTATGGAGAAGTGGCAGAAGCAAAGCAAGGCAGTGATCTGATTGCTAAAGCTATAATCATGCAATAAGCGGTTGCATTATTTGGGAAAGCCGAATTGGCTGTTTGCAATTGGTTGTCCCTAGTTTTACTTTCTTAACCTTGAGGCATTTATAGGCTTAGGTTTCAGTTTGCTTGTGTAGGCTGCTAAGGAATTAGAATCATCTCAGACTAATGGCCTCCTTGTTTAATTAACGCTAGTGTTAACATTTTAGAGCATGTATATTTTTAGATATTTTTTGTACAAATAATTACAGAAATGAATATGTCTTTAAAAAAATTAAAAATGTGTAATATTCATTTCACATAACAGTGTATCACTACTTTTGAACCTCCCCAAATTAGCTATGTCTCTTTTTTCTGGGCTAAGCTCTTGTTTTAATTTTTTTCAATGCACTAAGAAAAACTTAGGATACCAAGAGTCAGAGACCAGTCATATAGACCTTTCCTGACCCTACATTCTCCATCTAAAACAATGCTAGTTTTGTTTTTTTTTCAGCCTTTCTATGAAAGTAGGATTATTTTCAATTTTTAAGCACCCTGGAGCTTTCTAACAGCCAGGCATCTCCTAACCTGCTCAATTCACTTTTTCTTAGGGACAGATACAAAAAGTTTTGCACACAACCCTCCTCTTGCTTTTGGACCACAGCTGGGCAGATCAAAGGAGGAAGTTGTAAGGAATACCCCTTTTGTTATCAGTTAGGGTGGGCTAATTGATGCTGCAGTAACAAATATCAGAATATTTCTCATTCATGCAGTATGTTTATCATATTCCACATGCTGTCACTCTGGGATCCATGGTGACGAAGCTGCCACTGTCTGAAACTGTCAGTTTCTATGTCAAAGAGAAAAGAGTTTTCAGGGGTAAAGTTATTTGCTTTTCAAGGTATCACAGATGACAGTTTTACCAAACGTTTGCCACTACAAACATGGATCACTAACTTTCTAGCCTCCATATAACAGTTTCCACGTGACCTACTACCCACCAAGCCAGCATCTTTTCTTTCATTGTGATTGTTAGGAATTTCTCATTACAAATCTTTAAGTACTGATTTCTGTTATCAGTCACTGATTTCTGTATCTGAAGTAGTGGGATAGCCTTCCCCTACCCAAAATTGGTTTGGAGCAATGGTTTCCTCCAGCCCAGTCCCTTTTGAGGAGTTTGACAGCCTATCCTTAAACAACAGGCCACAGAGTGAGAGACTCCTTTTCCTTTCACCAACTGAAGAAGTCTAGCCGTTAAGAATATCTCAGCAACCAGACCTGAGTATTAGTGAGCCAACAGAGAAAAGGAATGCCATCTCAACAAGAGAAATGAAGGAACAGTTTGAACAATCAGAACATATGCCCCATGAAAAGAACTACCGGAGGAGAGAGAGGAACACTTGAAATTTAAAAATAATAAAAAATATTTAAGGAGATACAGTTTGGAAAAGTCTTTCTGTGGCTTTAGAATGTGTTTTTCAAACTAATGTTTAAAAGAAGAGGATGGTCACAGTTGAAACTTGAATTATAGGTAGAAGATAAGTGCAGGAAATAATCTCAAAGTGCGGGACTGAAAGATTAAGAGGTAGAAGACATGAAGGAAAAGATAAGAGACTTTGAAGTATTTAACATGTATTATAAAAGTATTTTGAGGCTCTTATCCAACTGAGAGAAAGGAGAACAGGGGATAATGAGAGCATTTTAGTAGGAGACCAAGGCATCGCACTGGTAGAAAGACTTTATATTTGTTTTATAAGTAATAATAAAGTCATATTTGCTTAAGAGAGCAAGGAAAGAGATAGTAATCACTAATGAAAATTGTAGGCATAGAATCTCTGATTGAAAAGAGGGGATATATAAATAAAATTTGATCAAACTAACATGGGGGAACAAAGTAATAATTTAAAATAGTTTATTATTCCATACATTAAGTGTAAATTGAATGAAATAATCCATTGAAAAACAGAGATGATGGGTTTAAAAGGTATGGTTTACATAGGAAAGGAAGGATAAATTCTAGACTATTTCTTTTTATTTTCCAGTTTTCATAACAGTTTGGTTCCCTCATATCTACCATGATCATTGAATTTTTTTAGTATCCTTGTGACATACGAATTTTAACATGATTGATTTGTTCTAATTGATTGCAGATATTATTTTTTTTTTGATGCTCATATTGCTCCATCTCTAGCCAGTGGGAATCCCTTCAGGTTGTCTTCTGAGTCCTTTTGACATGACCTCCCCCAATGGACTTTAATAGTTGCTTTGTCTTAGGTCCAACTAGATGTTCCAGACTCATTTTGTTCATTTCCTGCTCTAGATGTGTTAGCAGCCATTCCTTCTAGGAGCCCTGATTCCTTTCAGTAGGAAATGGTGTATAGAAACCATCATCTGGAGGTGTTCATAATTATGAGGCTGGTGATTGTTTCTAGGCCTTTTTTTTCCCCCTATGAGGAAGATTCACCCTGAGCTAACATCATTGCCAATCCTACTCCTTTTTTTTGCTTGAGGAAGACTAGCCCCGAGCTAACATCTGTGCCAATCTTCCTCTACTTTGTATGTGGGATGCCTCCACAGCATGGATGTCAGCACCCAGGATCCGAACCAATGAATCCTGGGCCGCCAAAGAGGAGCGCACAGAGCTTTAACCACTTGGCCACAGGGTCAGCCCCTCTAGGCCTTTTCTTTGGACAGAGCATCTTATATATTTTCTGCCCCAGCCCTTGAGATAGCCATTTCTCCAAGGAGCCCTAGTTTCTTTTAGTGGACAGTGATGTTTAGAAATGACAGTCTCAGCACCATGTATGCTCATTGCTACAGGGGTGATATAATAGATGTATTTATACATACACATGCGCACACACACACCTGTACCTATTTCTGTATCTTTATATGTATTAAAAATAATTGAGTTCTTCTTAATACCTGAGTCTAGTGCCACACTGCAGAATTTATGCTAGCCTTCTCCTTTTCCATACTTGTAATTTGCTTCTCTGACAGAACTGATTACTTTAACAAACACTTTCTCAAGGTTAGTAACATTATCAAGTGAAAGTTTTGATTTGTGTAACACTTTGATATATCAGATATCCTGCTGGAGAACAATACCAGAATTTTAAGGATTTTTAGATTTAATGAAATTCCAGTATATATATGGTGTTTGCAGTGACTTCAGTAAAACCCAAAGACATTCATTTTCTTATTTAAATTTTTTCATTATAGCTTTTATTTTACCTATCAGCCCTTGTGGAGCTAAATCATGACATGAAAATACCATATTTCATGGATTCTAAAATGCATATTTTCTTTCACATTTTAGCATTTTTGAGATCGGGATACGTGTTATGTTCTATAGCTCATCATTATTTAATTGGCAACATTTTTCCTTTTCAGTGGTATGTAAAGTAATGATTTTTTTTAATCAGTGGTAGCTTAGATTTGAAGAAATACCAAAACATAGAGATCTATTTAGACCATTTAGAATTACAAATAGAGATATTAATAGATTAAGTTCATTGCTTAAAATTTTTATTAGCAAATATATGTATTAAAATTTCGTTATCAGATTAGTAGCAGTATGATCCACAGAAGTACGTAAATGGAAATTTTCTAACCTAATTTAAAATAATTGATCATTTCATCATAATTGGCTGTTCTGTCTTAATTTAAAAAGTCCTATCTTACAGTATTATAGTTTTTACAGTAGACTTGTAACTCTGCTTGCCCCTCCCCCCTTTTTAAATTTCCTGTTCAATTTCCTTTCACAAGCAGAGAAGGAGTAAAATGTGCGAAACACATTTTACAAAATATTTATTTAGTAGTTAACACCCTGCAGAGTTATGCGATGAATATGCCCCTAGCCCAGTCCTCAAGTGGTCTGCAGTTGTTTGAGGAAGATACGTGATGTCTGTCTGCCTCTGTCTGTGTCTCTACGTGTCTCATAGACACACAAATATTAAAAAACATTAGAGTGTTATCCATAGTCAAATATTTTATTATTTAAAATTGCAATAATAATGCTTATATTTCTTTAGAAACAAAGTCAAACAATACTGAAGACTGTATAATTAAACATGAAGTTTCTTCTTACCTTATCCCCCTCCTTACACTCACTCACTCCCATCTCACACTGTTTCCCTGAAGTAATTTCTGTTAATAGTTTGTCTAGGTAGACTTCCAGACTATTTTCCTATATATTTTCAAAGACATGCATAGTTCTCTTGGTTCAGTGAGTATTTAAGTTTGTTTTTATTTCACGTAATGTTCTATGCCTTGCTTTATTAACTTCATCTTTCTGTAAGTTGTTCCATATTAATACATACACAACATCTTTATTCTTAAGTGAAGTATTGAATAGAATGAATAGGCCATATTTTACTTGACTGTCCCTATAATCAGATATTAATGTAGTCTAATTAAAAAATATTTAGCGCAGAGGACATCTTTTCTAGCATAAATTATAGCAAAGTAGCTTTTTATGCTCTGAAAACAAGTGACAATCCATAGAAAAGAATCTACATAATTTGACCTCCTTTCCTTTCTATATCCCTTTTTAGATGCTTTGTTCAGCCTAGTAGAGGGCTTGTAACTGTCAAAAAGTGAAATGTTTCTCATTTGATCTTCATTCTACTCTCCAATGATTATGTAGGCTTTACTCCAATCAGGATGCTGCTCTCTGTAAGCACTATATATAAATATCTAATAAGTACGTTTTATTGATGGAATGGTAAAAACTTAAATACCAAATAAATGCCTTATTCTTTAACTTTTGAATTCTAAGATAATTGAGATAAATGATCTTGAAGAAAAAAGTGTATTTAGTATTTATTAGATACCCACAATGTGCACTATATTTTATAAATAAAAATAAAATAACATAAAGACTATTTAATATTAAATATGTTAGAGTAGTTTTAAGTAAAAGTCTCCAGGTTCTGCATTGATGTATATATAAGATAGAATTCTTATTATTTAAACATATATGAAAAGTGGCAGGCTTGTCTTTGCTTATCACTAACAGATATTCAACACCTTTGTGTTACCTCCTAAATAACTTAAACATGTGCGTGATCATTGCCTTTAATGTTGTTCCTCTGAGTTACTGCATGGTGTCTCTTTTATTTTAGCAAGATTTTTTTTTTAAGTAATATATGCACATGTTAAAAGTTTTCAAAACAAATAAAAGTATAAAATGAAAGATGGCTTCGTTCTTCCTGAGTCCTCCAGTTCCATTCTTTAGGTAATTACTATCTGTTAAAAAAAATATTTGCAGCAAATTAAAACAAAAATGAGATACCACTACATACCTATTAGAATGGCCAAAATCTGGAACACTGACAACACCAAATGCCGGTGAGGACATGGAGCAACAGGAATTCTCATTTATTGCTGGTGAATGCTAAATGGTACAGCCACTTTGGAAGACAGTTTGGCTGTTTCTTACAAAACTAACATACTCTTATCACACAATTCAGCAATCACGCTCCTTGGTATTTACCCAAAGGAGTTGAAAACTTATGTTTACACAAATCCCTGCACACAGATGTTTATAGAAGCTTTTTTCATAATTGCCAAAACTTGGAAGTAACCATGATGTCCTTCAGTACATAAATGGGTAAACAAACTGTGTTACATCCAGAAAATGGAATATTACTCAGCACTAAAAAGAAATGAACTATCAAGCCATGAAAAGACATTGAGGAGCCCTAAAGTGCTTATTACTAAGTGAAAGAAGCCAATCTGAAAGGCTACATACTGTATGATTCCAACTATATTTTGGAAAAGGCAAAACAATGGATACAGTGAAAAGATTAGTGGTTGCCAGGGGTTGAGGAGGGAAGGTGATGGAATAGGTGGAGCATGGAGGATTTTTAGGCAGTGAAAATTGTGTGATACTATAATGATGGATACATCATTACTTCTTTGTTCAAACCCATAGAATGTACAACTTCAAGAGAGAACCCTGAGTTAAACTGTGAACTTTGGGTGATTATGATATGTCAGTGTAGGCTCATCAGTTGTTGCAAATTTACTACTTTGCTGGGGGATGTTGATAATGGGGGAAGGTGTGCAAGTTAGGGGCAGGAGCTATGTATATATATGGGAAGTCTCTGTACTTTCTTCTCAATTTTGCTGTTAGCCTAAAACTGCTCTAAAAAAATGAAGCCTGTTTTTTTTTAATAAAAGTATTTATATGCATTTCCAGAAATTTTCTGGGTATATCTAAGTATGTGTATGTATGTGTGTAATTTTTTTTGTAAACCTCAATGGGACCATATTATAGAAATTGTTCTATCCCACTCATTTTTTTCATTTAATAAGCTATGTCTATTTCTGAGGAATCTGGAGATTTCTTTCATTTTTTAGGTATGTGATAACTAATAGCGTAGATTCACCATTTTACAGTTTTGTATTTTTGTTTCTTTGCTCTTACCAAAATGTTTCATTTATTATTCTTCTACATAAATCTGGCACCGGTATCTTTTATTATTTTCTTAACTTGCATTCTCATTCTCTCCTGCCTCTAACTTTCAACCATTCCTTATTTTCTTGCAGAACTGTGAAAATAATGTATATAGTGTGATCTCATTTGTGTAAATTAGATATCATACACACACATATGGCAAGTATATGCATGACAAGTTTTCTAGAAGGATGTATAAAATATGATTAACTGTGATTATCTTTGGATAGCGGGAGCTGATAACAGAAGCAGAGGGTAGTGGAAACTACTGTTGTTCATACATAAGATTCTGTATTGGCTTAAATTTTTCATCATTTGCTTGTATTGTAATTTAGAAGTTATGATCTATGTCCAGAAGAAGCTTTGTGGTTGGGTAGACAGGGCATGTATTAAAAAAAAAAGCAAAAATACATTGTTAATGTGGTATTTGCAACTTTTTAAAACACTTAAATATCTATACAAGTTCAGAAAAAGAGTAAAAACTCATTAAACTCTTATTGTGGGTGAACATCAAAGTGCTTTAGTAGATGAGTTACATTGTAACCATATTGTCATCCTTTCCTTTATTTCTATAAAAGTCTGTTTTAAATAAAATTTATAAAGCAAAATACTGGAATGTGTCAACCATATGAGTTAGGGTTAAGCTAAAAGCAGAGCTTTTATCGTCCTCTTTCTCTTATTAAGTCTGCCAAAAATTATTCTCAATTCTTGGAACATGAATTTTTCTATCACTGGGCATGTTATGTTCATCTTCAAAATTTCCCCTCCTCATGTGACATACCTTACTTGTACTCCGTAACCTTGGTAATACTGGAATAGCCTTCCAATTACTAATTCTCATTCCCATACTGTTTATCTCCTTGAATTTCTACATAACGTATAACACCTCCTCAGCCGGATAAAGTTGTTAGGCATTTATTATCTTTATAATAAATGAGATTATTTTTCCTTAAGATTTAGCTCACAGACCCTTCATTTGTATTTTCTGTCTCTACCTCTGGATTTCTGAATTTGCTTTCATAGGAGTTATTTTTACTTTGAGGACAAATTTATATCCTAGTCCTTATCTCTTAAATTGACATATATTCTTAGAATTTCTTGGGTAGGACCTACATTTGCAGGCTGCTCATATTTTGATACCTCTAAACTTGGTAAGCATTCCTATAATACTGAAATTTATGGTTTCCACTAATCTAGTGCTTGTGTTCTAAGATGTTTCTGGAAAGGCAGTGGTACAGTGTATAAGAAAGCCTGAGCAAAGCGGGGGTGGTGGAGTTACTATACTTTAACAGCATTACAAATTGTGCTTTCTCATGAGAATTTGTTTTAAAAAGAAGAAAGTAAGTTCTGCTAAAATGGAAGTTTTAATGAATCTCTGTCTGCTGGCCATGGCCTTTCTTTCTGAACACTTTCCCTGCTATATAGTACGTCCTAGCTATTGTAAGGTAATTTTATCACCTAATCACCTTCTTGACCTTTAATTGAATTTTCGTACATTATGACTAAAGATTAATTAGCTGCATCAATTTCATTTATTGTTGACAGAAGAAAGCAAGGAATTGGACTTGGATCACTCAGGCTTAGGTTTGAGTCGCTGGTTTGCCACATATTATTAGTTTATGTCTTGAGTAAGCTGGTTTTTTCTCTCAGCTGTAACAAAGGATAATGTGAGAATTAAATTAGATACCGTAAGTACAGCATCAAAACATAGTTTTAATAAATGGTATCTAGTAACAGAAAGGATAGTAGAAGTGATGATACTAGCACTAGGTTTTTTTTTCTGAGGAGGATTTGCTCTGAGCCAACATCCATTGCCAATATTCCCTTTGTTTTTTGCTTCAGGAAGATTTGCCCTGAGCTAACATCTGTAGCACTAGATTTTAAAACAATTGTGGCTTCTGGTGGTTTTGTTTTGTTTGCTAGGAAAAGTAACTTCTATAATTCTTTCTTCACAATTTGTGTATGAGATGTCCATCTTTCCAAAATGAAAAAATAGTAAATAATGGTAGGATATTTTTTAAATCATGAATACATCTGCATGAAATGTTTTAAAGGAGTGAAAATCGAAAAATATAATTTTATATTTAACCAAAAAAAGTTTTTGTTTAAAAAAAATAAAATTACCTTATAATACTTATTAGGTACTGTGCTAAGCACTTTACGTGAATTATTAATTCTTTCAGTAGTCCTGTGAGGTGTCTATACTATTTCTGTCTCTATTTTACAGATAAGGTAACAGACTCAGAAAGGTCAAGAAACGCTGAAAGGCGTACAACTGATAAGTGATAGAGTCAGTGTTCATAAATAATTTCAGTCATCATTCTTAATGTTGCTACATTTTTAAAAAAAATTATAGCAGAGTATACTATTTTGTGAAAGCTAATTCAGCTTTGAATTGGTGATTTTTGATCCAGTAAATACGTTATGAAAAGACACCTGGGTTGAATATTTTCTCCCCAATGGAAGACACTATATTTAGTCACTTTAAGATGTATTTGATCGTAAAAAATCTGAATATTACATATAGAGAGTGCTTTGGGGTAAAAGCATTATTAAAATACCTGCAATAAAAAGAAAATTTTACTTTTTTTCAATCTAGAGCTTGTAATAATGCCACATAGCTTCATTAAGTACTTTGAGCATAAAACAACTTACTAATTGTTGTCTAAGAATCTGGTATAAAAGGCCCTTGTAGAGCTTTTTTTAAGCATTAAACTTGGTACAATAGTAATGGTAGCTAATATTTATTGATCGTTTACTTTGTTTGGGGCACTTCCATGGATGACCTCATTTAATCCTTTCAATAATCTGTGGAGGAGGTACTATTGTTACCTCTTATTTTACAGTCCATTAAACTAGGACTTAGGAGGTTTTGTAACTAACTGCCTAAGGCTTCACAGTAGTGATGGAAGTGGATTATGAGCCCTCACTCCAAATTATTTTTATTTTACAGTTCACACTTATGAAATAGACACAGCAGTATTTGAAACAAAAACTACTGAAAGCAATAAACATTTTTTACTGAGTTTTCTTTATGGATGTGTATATTTTTTCCTTTAGGTTCATAATATTCTTGCAGAAATGGTGATGGGGGGAATGGTATTGGAGACCAATATGAATGAGATTGTTACACAAATCGATGCACAAAATAAACTGGAGAAATCTGAGGTAAGAATAGAAAGTGCTCTGATTAATGGAGGTAGTAAGCATGATCATAAATTATGCATGAGTTATAGCTTTCACTGTTTGTCCTTCAGTATCACCCCTTAAGTACAACTGGTATGCTGATTCACTTTTAAGAAATAAAATATACGAATTTTGTTATGTTAAATGTTCTGTGACTACTATCTACCAAATAGTTTTGTGTATTCTTCTTTTAGACACGGTCATAACTGCCTTGGGTAATAAACACAATTCCAAATTCTTGTTGCTTAAAAAACAATTATTTATTTGAATAGTAGAATCAATATTTGCTTTGTAAAACCCTAGTCAGTAATTATCAAGGAAATCTCAGAACTGATAAATTTTGAAGATAGATAAATTTACAAAACTTTCTAGAAAAGGAAAGGAGAGGAAATAGAATTCTTATGAAGAAGTAATGTTATGTTGTAATAGGTGCTTAGCAAGCCTGAGTGCACATTGAAAAAAGAAATTCAATGCCTTAATCTTTTAATTCTGGGTCATTCCCAAAGGTCACTGAGAAGTTAGCTAAGTCACATATTTTATGCAATAATACATGTATTCGTGGCATTTATTGCATTCTATAAGAGAAGGAGTTGGTTAGTTATACACAGCTAACTTTGTGCTGTTAAGTTGGGTAAATGAGGACCAACCAGCACTTTAGCATTGTATAAAACCCTACATTAGAATTTTAGTGACTCTCCCCTCAAGACCTAGGCTGAACATCAGTAACGGGTGCTGTAGTGGAGCCACTCAAGTTCATATTATTCTGGTTGCTTCTTATTACTAGAGCAGAAGTCTGGAGAGATGAATAGTCTCAATATCTCATTCAACACGATGTTTGAGGATACTCTTAACCTTTGCTATTTATAGTCATAACTCAGATTAGAAAAATAAATTTTATTTATACTTATTAGTACAAGTTCAGGTGTTTGGTTGATTTAAGGTAAATGTTACTATAAAAGCAGGAAGGTATTAAAAATATGTCAGCATTAATTTATAACAGGTGAGTTTTGAAGAATTTTTATCTTGTTGACACTTGAAAGCATCAGTTTAACACAATGCTATGCTCATTGGAGTTGAATGAAACACAGGATGATGCATAATCTGAAATCTGAGTGTTAGAAACAGTTGAAGCTTTGTTTGAAAACATCTTCCAGTGTTCTATTTTAAATTAAAATAATCCTGCACTTCTTGTGTCAATTTACCGTCCCTGTTGGTTTCCCAAAGGAGAGGCTTGTAATAGTGAAGAGCTTAAAATTATGACTCTTTTAAGTAACTGTATATATTTTGTGTGTTCTATAGCCAATTTTTAAAAGTTGGTTTTTGAAAAGGGAAAACATAAACCAGATTAATAGGGAAAATTTTGTTTTAGGACAAAAGGACTCAATTTTACTTAAAATAGTTGATTTGCAATATATTATTTAGTATAGTAAGAGATTTACTATAAAACTCTAAGCTATAGTTTTTAAAGTCTTAAAATGATAACTTGAGATTTATGTAATCTGTTAACCCTTGCTTTACTAAACTGTATGGATATAGATTTTAAATGCCAAGAGACAGACAGTGACACAATCCGTGAATAATCAGTCTAAAATGAATGAATATGTGGTAATTTGTGAATTCTGTATAATCATCTGTAAAAATATATTGCCCTCTTGTCTGGAATTTTCACATTTCCAGGTGTTTAACTCCTTTCCATTGGTGGTGTCCTCTTTTTGTTTTTTCTTTTTCTCCTTAGTTTGCTATATATAAAATATTGACAAAAGTCATGAAGGACCTATAATAATTGCGTAATGGATATTGCTTTTTGATTATCCAGTAAAACTTTGTTAATGAGACAGTTTTCCCTCTCTATAAAGAGCAGTAAAATACAGAATTTACATTTTCAATAGAAATAGTTATAAGAATATTGTAACTTAAAAATCCTTTCACAGAAGCAATGCTATTTAAAATGGTTCGAATACTGGTGAATACTTCTGTTTTTCATCCACTGATCATCTTTTAACATGTATAATCAGTTGTTATCTGCTACCAAATTAGTTTTTCTTTTTCTCCTTTACAAGAAAGTATGTTTTAAATCTGATTGGGAATAAACCACAACATATTATATGTCTTATCAAGCGTTCCTCTATATGTGATGTCTGCTAATATTTTAGTTCTAACATAGGATTTTGAGTCAAAGTGAAGCCATGATCAGATTTTAAGAAATTGTGTTGAAAATAACATTGACCTTCAAATTTTTCAGTAATTTTCATATATTTTAAGAATAGAAGGCTATCAACTTTATTCCAGACACATTGAAATGTCAAAAGTTTTCACGTGGGTTCAATTTCCATGTTACTTAAACTGTTTATATCTCCCAAATATATGACCACAGAATAATCCAAAATTATTTGAGAGTAAACTATAAGCTTTTATTAATCTCTTACTAAATTTTAGTTAAAATTTATCATGAGCAAAAACTTACCGAGAAAGACTTAATTAAAATCCAGAATATCATGATTGATGAAAAGACCTAGTTATCATATTTTAAAAATTACTTTAAGTAATATTTAGAATAGCAGTTATCTTTTAAAAATAAGCCTAGCTATAATTCAGATAGAGCTTTTAAAATATAACATGGATCTATCTAGGTGCCTTTACTTTGTGAGAAATTGAAGATTTTATTTTGGCTTAAAGGTATTTCCAGTGACAGTCGAAAGTGAACTGGTTTAATTCCAGTACCTAGACAGGTAGAAGCAAAGATCACCCAGATCTTTAAAGGAGCAGAAGCAAAGATATATTCTCAATGTGTTTTCATCTATCCTACTTTGCTAGAAAAGTGGTTTACTATTCCATTGGGATCCTGGGAAAGGAGGGTTTAAGATGGGAGGTTGGTGGGATTATGGGGGAAGTGTAAGAGGCACCCAGGAATCTGCCTAGGAATAAAAGGACTCCCTGGGGGTGGAGGTAGAGGGGTGGGGTTGGGGAGACTGGTTAGCTTTTATGTATTTCATGTTATTTTTTTAAATTAATAAATGGGTCTGAATTTAGTCACTACTTTTTTAAAGTCAGTCCTCTTTTTTCCGAACATCCTGATCTTTCTAGCTCTTTCCATTCTTCTCTCTTACAGACCTTTATCTTTCAATCTCCCAGACAGGACAGGTAGACAAGGTATTGCTGACTTTGAGAAAAATGTACTTTAACAAAGGGAAAGCAAAATGATGTCAAAGGCAATTAATTATTTAGGCCAGACTCAAAAATTTTTTGTGTTAATGATCCCATATAGTCCCTGTAGCCTATTTTCCATTCTAGTTTCTCCTTGTAGTTTCTTCATCTTTTATTGGACTTAGTGTATTTAACTAGTATATCATTGATGTCATGTTTGTTCTGTTTTGTCTGCCTGCATTGTAAAAGGAAAGTTTAAATTTTTTGTTCTTTTTTTTAAACATTGTCATTTAACTGACAAATTACTTCTGTAGAAATGACAGTTTACTTTGTATATAGTAATAAATTTAGAGTTTATTTTGAGCATCATATGGCAGAAGCAATCTTAATTTAACTCTCAGAGATTTTTTCCCCCTATCGTTCTAAATTAGGATCTTAACATAAAATTGCCTGCTGTGTTTTGGAAGCTGTTAATTTAAAAACCAAAAGCTGAACCTTTAGAGTTTTGCATACAAAGTGGGAAGCAGTGAAGGCTTAGACTAGTGACTGTTACATAGTACTTTTTACCCCCCATAATGGTTTTCAGTTCCAAAGTCTTAACAGAATTGCTTTTACAGCTTTGACTAACAGCGGCCAACAGAAAGTAAGATCAAAAATCTCCTAAAATTGAATTAAATGCTCTAAAAAATGGAATTAAATATATTGACCAAAATAAAATGAATTTCCACTGTAGCAACCTTCTGACATCTAAACATTAAGACTTAATAAAAAATATTGTAAAGCTTGAAGGTTTTTGCAAAGTGTATTGGCAAATATTGGAAATATTTTTAGTAGACCTAACTTTACATTTTTTCACACCGTAAGTTAACTGTGTGAATTACTTTTTAAAAATTTCCATGTAGATGATGATGAACAACTTTTTTTGTACAAAGCCATTTTAGGAAAAGTGAAAATGGAAGCCTCCATTTAAAAATTTCACAGTGAAAATGCTTTATTGAGTCCCATAGAGGAACAAAATCTATAAACTTAATAGGTTAGATTACGTACCGCACTAATTAGAAAAATGCCGCTGAGAATTTGGCATTGCTTTTTAGCCACTAAATTATTACTTTCTGGATGTGTTTGAGAAGCAGCAACATATAAGTGGCTTTATAATTTCTTATCTTGAGTCGTGAGCTATCTTATGCAGCTCGGGCTACCACTTTTGGTCCCCGGATCCATATTGCTTCATCCCCGGAACAGATAATACATAATTGTCTCATTTACTCCATTGATCCAAATCACTGCTGATTTCTGTGTTCCAGTCTTTAACTAATGTGAAATTGCTATTTTCTAGCAAAGAACCATCAACTGCTCAGGTCTCTTAACTTCCATCACTAGATCTAGTAATTAGCTTTTTCTTGAAAGAAAAAATCAAGCAAACGTTTTTAAAGAGTATAGAATAAGAAAAATGGCCCTGAGATACAGATGTTGGAAACTCAGCTTGTGAGTTGGTTCTGCCCTCTTCCTTGACGTGCACAGTTATTTTGTTCTTCTACTAAATTACGGTGAGGACCCCTAAGGTCACTTGTAATGGTCAAAACTAGTTAATAAATCCATGAATGGCATTAGTCTACTATATTTATTTCATACAGGCAAATCCTGTGCTAGAAATTATAACTGAAGATTATATAAAATGACTAGTAATTTGGAAGGTTTAAAATTTTTAAATATTCTAATTTTGATAAAATTTTTATTATAATGCCGTAGTTCTTGCTCACTATAGGATTGTTATCAGCATTTCTAATCTGTTTATAATTGCAGTTAAAGCACTGCCTTTAAAGCAATGAGGAAGCCTATTATAAATTCCCAGATTAAAAGTTACTCTTACATTAAGAAATTGAAATACTGACATTTTCTATTTTGCTCAAAACGTGCTCTCAAAATCTGCCATTATTTTGTTAATGATTTTGAGTCTGAAACCATTTACTATTGTGTTTATTAATGTTGATGTTCTTTCACTTTGCTGTTAGGTCAAAATGATGAATATGCATATAGCAACTTCCAGCAGGAAGGGTGGGTAAAGGTTTTAGTATGTACAAATCATCCCAGCTACCATCTTATGATGCTATATTTCAAGCTTGAAAAAATATTTTAAGATGGTGGAATGGTATTTTATGTCTTAGATGAAATACATATCCAGATTCTTTTCCCTTTCCCTTAAAGAAAGTTAATTGCTTATTGCATGAGGAAAAGGGAGCTTTCAGATTCTTTGGATTATATTTTAGTAATGCTGCTTTTTCAGTTTTGCTTGCATATATTTTGTTTATTTTTGGGTCTGGCAATTTAAAAACAAAATAAAAAACAAATCATATCCATCCATTACTATCTTTGTGATTCAAGTGCTTGAAATTTCCGAGAGTATGTCTGTATAAGTCTTCTATCTGTTTGGCCTCATTTTGGTATACTTGCAGACTTCATTTTGTTTTCTTTCTCTTAATTCTGTTTATTTAATCTCATGGGAGAGAAAACATGACCATTCTTTTATATACTGTACTTCATTCTTTCATCTAATTCATACTCTTAACTGCTTTGGATTCATATATTTGTTTTTGTTAGTGGAGTTGCTGCAGTCTACCTGCCATGGTGGTGCTCGAGTATAACAACAGATGGAAACAAGTTATTTCTCCAGTAGGGTTTCATTCTTTTTATTTCTGCTTTGTGTCAGCTGTGTAATCTGAAATCTTCAAGAACTGTGTTATATTGTCAGAAGTATCTTATTTTTACATTTTCAATTGTACATACTACTAAGTCAGGTAAACTTAATTTCTGTAAACTTTAGTGTTCAAAAAAATTATGTTAGTAGAAGTTATCCTGTTGCTTTGAGTATATTTTACTGAAAAATGAAACCTTAACTAAGATGAAAATTACTTTACACCTTTCTGTTGGCAAACTGATTTCCTAATGGCAAATTACCTCTTTTGCATTTTATTCTTTAGTAAAAATGTTTCAGACTTCACTTTCTTGGAAATCTGAAAATGAAATTTGTTTCATAGCACTTCTGGTGTTGACTACCTGAGTCATGCGGATCTTTTTTTTTTAAGCCCTAAGTTTTCCTATATGAACATTGATAGGTCTTTTAAGCATCTACTTACTGAACAACAGTCCTTCTTATATTTTTTTTATATTCTGCTGAATCTGATTTCTTAAAATGTTAGTTTAAAACTTAATTGAAGTACTACATTACAATTTTTTTATTTCCTACCATTTAAATTCATGACATACTACACAAAAGTATTGAACATGCTTGAGAAATAATTTGATTCTCTTAATTCATTTGCGTGTTCTGAATAGTTACCATCCTTTGCATGTCTATGGCTTGCTGCTTATGTTTGGAAGAATTGTAGTTTGTTGTACTCAGAAACTTCTTTTGGTTTTACATGATAAGAACTTGGCACATTTATGCTATTTAAATCAATTGCTGTATTGACTTTATGTATTCTCATTAGCAGCCAACAGTCAACACCCTCTTTGATCACAAAGAAACGACTTAATCTAATGAAATTGAACAGGACTCATTTTTATTCTCCTTTACTTTGCTTAAGTTCAGTTTAGCTGTTCATGGTACAGGGTATTATGGAAAGGAAGGCTTCTTCACAATGACATTTAATTTAATACTGAAAAAATTATTTTTACTATTTATAAATGTAAACCATAGCATCCAGTAAAACACATACACACACATATTCACACCTACCTTCTCTCTCTCTTTCTCAGTAATAAAGTCCTCTAATAATTCATGTCTTTTGAAATATTTATATTCAAATATCTTATCAATAATTTTCTATAGTCTACTCATCATTTGTACCCTGTATAGAAATTCCAAAGTAAAAATATTGGCAAGTTAGTTTTTTCATTAGAAAAATTACAAAATCCTTCTACCTGGAAAAATGAACTAGTTCTAGGATGTCTGTAATTTTATAAAATAATTTCTGTTCCCTTGGCAGACAACATACTTCCTGGTAAAATGAAGAGAGCCTACAAGGATGGTAAAGCTCTCTGAATTGGATTCTTCTTTGATCTTAAACCATTCTAAATTTTGGTAGCTAGACAATGAACTTGAAATAATCAAGTTAAAAACCCTTTTGAATATGATTCGTGTCACCCTAAATAATGTTCATTTGTATTTCCAACGTCTTTTGGGGCAGTGGGAGGAAAATGGGGTACAACAAAAACTGCATTGCTTCAGGTAGGTATAAATGTAGAGGTCAATCAAATTTTTAGTTACGTAACAAAAACAATAACCTCCATTTAATTACAAAAATTGAATTCTCCAGCCCTATTCATTCTTTAGTTGGGTATGGAGTTTTTCATCCATATCACCCTTATCATTGCCTGTGTGGACATATCTATTATTAATACTATTTTACTGATTTTTCTATTATTTCCAATTCTGACTTGATAATCCATGGCTTTTATTTCATTGCTTAACAATGTTTGTATCCTTTATTCAGCAAATAGTTTACACTGGCCTATTTTGTATCAGTCAAGATTTTTCTCAGGTAACAGCTTTATTATTACTATTTTTTTTTTTGATTAACGAAAGAGGTAGGATTACATGAGAGAAAAAAATTCTAAAATTACAAGAAGGAACTTTAAAACTAGTGTTCCTAATTACAGGGACATTGTCTCTTATATATGTAATCTAAGCAAAGTGGAAGATTTGTTTTTGCTACTTAATTGTCTGCTTTTGTGCAAGATGATGTGTGCCACTGAATTCACATGTTTTTGTTGGCTTTACTTTATTATATAGCCTCAATAAAAATTGATGAAATCTATTTTGTATATGAATTAAACCTTAAAAATATGAAGACTGTTGATGTAGCTATTTGAGAAAAATGATATATTCATTTTCCTTTTATATTTTAAGTGTATTTTCTTTCAAAATTATAAATTTTCCTAAGATGAAAGACAAAAATTGTACACTAATGGTACTGGAAATTTTAAAATTCATTTATTTATATATACTACCTTTTGCCTTTATGCTTTTCTTTCTCTAAGTTTGTATTTTGTAAAATATTGTTGAATCTACTGTATATGACAATATTTTTAATCATTATATTTTTACTAAGGCATCAAAGGGTTGGAATGATCCTCTTCTTTCAGTCGTTTTTAGGCAGAACTGTTCTCTGGTTGAGGCTTCTCGTTAAAAACCTGATTTTTTTTAATGTTCTAGAATTTTCCTAGAAAAGTTTAGAGGAGCCTCCATAATTTTAAAAAATAAATTTTAAAAGATTTTATCACTTGGAATGTTTTAAGGGTTTAGCCCTAAGTCAAGAAACTAAGCAAGCATGATCTATTACTTTCAGTTTTTATTTCACAGCATATATTGATAATAAATGCATTTTAAAAATGAGAAAACACCAAAATCTATCCTTATTGTTGCAAGAGACGTTTCATAAGGAAACTAATGTAAAATATGTTTCGTGGTTATATCGTTAAGTCAGTTAAATCAAGATATAGGTGAAGCTCTAAGTTTTGTAATTTCAATATTGTGTGTGATATCTAAGTAGTACAGGTTAATGTGTATTTCAATCTTTACATTGTTATCATTGCATGTATTCACTGTATTTTTTAATGTGTCAACTGTTTTCTCTTTATAGATTAGTATTTCAAAGTAACCATCCCATACCAATTCAAACTACCATCTGGTCTCTAAGCTTGTTATATGAAAATCTTTTATCATTGTCCTCCATTTTTGTGTTTTGTGATGAGCTACACCTGAGTTGTACATTTTCTTTTTCTTTTATTTGCTTCTGTATACAGGCTGGCTTAGCAGGAGCTCCAGCCCGTGCTGTATCAGCTGTAAAGAATATGAATCTTCCTGAGATCCCAAGAAATATTAACATTGGTGACATCAGTATAAAAGTGCCAAACCTGCCCTCTTTTAAATAAAAAATTTAAAAGGCCACTCCCAGGTAAAATCCAGGGGGACAAGTCATCTAAGTTTACCATGCACTTGTTTACCAAAAATAGAGGAGGAGAGTCTTAACTTTTGCTCTTGGATTTAAGTCAAGGTACTGTATAGAAGTTGTGTAAAATCAGTATGGAAGTGCAGTGTTGCTTTTCTTGCTCAGTGATTTTGAAGAAATTGAGTAGTTCTAGTGTGATTTTCTTTCTTTTCTAAACTGCGTTCCTGTGCCCACCTAAGGCATGCCTCTGTGTTTTGGCTACTACAGTATTTTGAAAAGTGTTTGAGACATTTCTTTAAATTATGTACAAGCCAAAATGTTGGTGTTTTGTATGGATCACAAGTGCAGCATTCCTTAATTATTTCTGTTATTTGTCACAATTGTTATTTAAAGAACCAAGTATGTATTGCATGAAAACATTATGACCTTTTTCTCTTAGTTTAAATAAACTCCAAGGTAACTGGGCTTCTAAAGTACCTTTCTGTTTGCCTGATATCTACTTTAGCAATAATTTTTTTTACGACCCTCAGGTTCAACAAAGTAAATAAAAGTATATTTTATCACTGTTAAGCAGCTGTTTATGTTGATTTATTTAACTGGTACTTCTGTTTTTAATATTCAGAAGCTCACTAAATTGTTCTGAAGCTCAATTATTTCTCAAATCAAGAGTAGTGTATCTCCTAGCCTATTGTGTAGGGTGAGATCTGGAGTGGGAGATGACAAATCTTTTTCTAAAATCTCTATTGAGAAATTGCAAGATCTATTTTATACACATAGGTTTAAGCCTTGTATCTGATCCCTTCTTGCTAAGATGATGAAAGATAATTTCAGCAAATACTTACTTGCTTTTGAACGCAAAATCCTTTGCGGCTCCACTTGACTGTTCCATCCCAAAGTCAAAGCTAAATTGTTTTTTTAAGTCCTAACATTCTCACATTCTGATTTCTCGTAATTGGCCCACATTTTTGTGTTTGGTCTTGTGAACCATGAGCAGGTTCCTCTTCCAGTTAGACCTAGGTTTTCCTTGCAGTTTTAGTCCTCCCTCCCCAAATGTTCTCTTTGAAACATTGCCTTAGATTTGTGGCGTGTGTGAATTTTACTCTAAGAGCCCTGGGATGTAAGAAAAGTCACTTTATTTTTTCTAAATAAAATTAATCTGACTCTAAGCCCTATCCTGTTGAGGCCACAGGAAATTCAGTCTGTGATTATCAGAATGTCCATCATTTCGGAGATTTGTAAAGGTCCTAGTGGAAGGCTGTGCAAAGCAGAACATTCAGGGAGGTCCTGGTCTTCAGTCGTTCGACAGATGTTCTTTAAGTGCCTGTTTTGCCAGGTGGACAAGTCCCTGTCTGCAAGGAGCTAGATACAGCGCTGCACAGAGTTCTTGACAGTATTTTCTTTTCTCTTTTCTCCTTGTTTTGGGAGAAAAAATTATCGGAAGATTAAATTATGGTTTGGTTAGGATGTGCCAAAATTAGGGAAACCTCTGGGCCAGATCATACTTTAATCTTAAGAAACAGTCAAAAGGGTTTCGTCTCCCATTGTGTTCTGTCAAATACAATGCCCAAAGAACCAAGCAACCTTCCTTCTTTCTTTCTTTCCTTTCCCCCTCGTTCCCCTCCTCTCCCTTTTTCCCACCATCATTACTTACTGAGCATCAGCTATGTGCCAGGCTTGTTCTAGGTCGTGGGGTATATATAGCAGGGAACAAAATAGTTTATATTAGAGCATAAATTCAAATGGGGGCAAACAATAAATCTATATGTCAGGTGGTGATAAATGCTATGGAAAGAAAAGGATAGGAGCAGAGTAGGAGGTGAGTTGGGCTGTTGCTGTGCTGTAGAGAGTGGGTAGCAGAAGGCCTCTCTGATGAAGTAGCATGTGAGTGAAAACCTGCAGGAAGTGGGGAGGGAGTCTTGGGGATTTTGGGGGCAAGAGTAGGCCAGATGGGAAATAAAAAATGGCAAGGGGCAGAGTTAGGGGCATGCTTGAGGTGTTTGAGAAACAGTAAGGAGCCAATAGCAGAAGGCAAGGGGGAGACTGAGTTATTTAATGGCCCTTATTATAAATCTCTCACAGTGTTTACTCATGGATGGTGCACAATAAGGGATATTAAATAACTTTTTTTTTTTTTTGAGGAAGATTAGCCCTGAGCTAACATCTGCTGCCAATCCTCCTCGTTTTGCTGAGGACGATTGGCCCTGAGCTAACATCTGTTTCCATCTTCCTCTACTTTATATGTGGGACACTTGCCACCACATGGCTTGCTAAGTGGTGCATAGGTCCACGCTTGGGATCCGAACTGGCAAACCCCGGGCTGCCCAAGCAGAGCATGTTAACTTAACCGCTATGCCACCATGCTGGCCTTTAAACTTTTATACTTTTTAATATTTTAGAATGTAAAAGGGGAGAAACTTCCAGTTAAACATAGATTCTTAAACACATTCATTTACATTCGGGCTCTCTCAAACCACAAGTGACCGTAAAGAATTTTTTTTTAGTAACAGATCCAGAAGGACAAAGAGAATCAGAGAGATGATAACAGCTATAAAATTTTGGAAGCTGGAAGACTTCTGAATGAATGATATAACTGAACAAATCTGAGACAGCTGAAATTTAAGTTGGCAGTAGAATAACCATGGAAGCATGTGGATTTGCACTGCAGAACCCAGAAAGATTGTAGGAATTGGAGGTAGTAATAGACTGAAAATGGGAGAACTACCTAGAACTTTATGTTGAAGCAGATAGACCCTTAGATCCCCTTTACCATATCACAAACTGTAGCAATTGCCATTGCCTCTCATACACCCCTACAGGCACAGACACAGCTGAGGGCAGAGGCACTCAGCTAACAGCCAGGAGATGACCCTAAAGAATACCTTCTCAATGGTGAGACCTCAGCCCACTCCCCTCATCCTCCCTCCTGGATTGTTGGCAGCCAGGCCCCACTCCACCCTATTGGCAGGAGATTCTAGCCTACTCTCCCATAAGGAAATTAGCCCAAGAGAAAAGAACTACAATTGATGATGTTTTAAGCCTCCCATTGATACAGTCTCATGATATCCTCCTCCACTAAAACCCCTCTGTTGAAAAGACTCTCCATGGACACAGAGCTTCCAGTCAGGTTTTTAGGGCCCCACATATGAGCAGACAGCCACAGATCATCAAACACTTGAGGAAAGCTTCTAATAGGAAAGATAGAGATGAATGCAAACAGTATAATCAAACTAATAGGAAAGACATTAAGAAAATTAAAAGTTGTCATTACTATTCCATGTATATCAGACACCCCTGAATATCACTTCAAAATCCTCTTGGCCCCACCACTTACTCTAGCCCCTGCTGCAGTAACCAATTCGTCGTAGTCTTTGACCAGCTTCACCCAACCACAACTGGACATTGCCATGTTTTGGGCCCTAGCTCTAGGCCCCACTGCCCAGGGACTTTTCCGCCATCACCTTTGGAACATTGCAGCATCCCTCTTGGCAGTCGTGTATGCACAGTTTGGAGGTGAGAGAAACGTAACACCACTCTGACACCTGTGAGTGGAATAGGTACTTCTCCTTTTTATACCTTAGACAGTTTGAGAATATTTCAAAAAGATTTCTCGGAAAGTCCCATGGGATTGAGAGCCAGTTGCCGGTAGCAGTAACCAACTCCCTAATGATCCATTTTTTTTAACTTTTCCTCCTTTTCTGTTTAGTCCTCATCCTCTACACCTTCCTGGGGTTACGTTCCCCTCAAAAGTGCCTGTGCCTAAGTCTTTGTCATGGGCTCTGTTTTCAGGGAACCCAGGCTAAGACACCCAAGGAAATAAGAACAGATCAAGAATACAGTCAGGAAAGGAACATCTGGGGACAAAATGAAGCTCTTGGATAAATTTTTTAAATATTATAAAATTGAACATTTAATAGAAGATAAACTTGAGAGGATTCCCAGAAGGTAGAAGAAAAAGACAAATAGGTGGAAAAGAAAAGATAAGGTGAAAGTAGAGAATCAGGTAATCCAATATCTGACCAGTAGGAGTTTCAGGAGAGGAGTTAACAGAGAAAACATAGAGGAGGAAATTGCCAAAAAAGAATTTTTTTCAAAGATTACTTAGATCATAAGAATGTCTGCCTTTGGACTCAAACTGAAACTTTGGCTCATCCTAGGTCTCAAGCCTGCCAGCCTTCAGACTGGACCTCCACATTAGGCTCTCCTGGGTCTCCAGCTTACCAACACCCTGCAGACCTTGGAACTGTCAGCTTTCATAGTCATGTGGGCCAATTCCTTATAATAAATCTCTTTAAATAAGATAAAATCATGGTGTTGGTGATATCTTACATAAAAGATTTATTATAAAACTCATTCAAATCTGAAAACAGGAAAGCCGATGTCCCAGTTTGAAGGCAGGCAGACAGGAGGAATTCTCTCTTACTTAGATAAGGGTCAGCCTTTTTATTCTATTCAGGCCTTCAACTGATTGGATGAGACCCACCCACCTTAGGGAGGGCAATCTGCTTTACTCCTGCTACCCATTTAAATGTTAATCCCATCCAAAAACACCCTCACAGAAACACCCAGAATGTTTGACCAACTGTCTTGGCATCCCCATGGCCCAGTCAAGTTAACACATAAAATTAACTATCACAGTATGCTGCCAGTTATTTAAGAAAAAGGGAGAATGAGAGTGTGTGTATTGTTTATATTTTTAAATGGAAGGATAAGCCATATATATATTTAAAATATATCTATAGTGAGAGAGGAAACAGGGCAGAAGTTTGGGGGTAGAAGCAGGACTTTGTGGAATGTACCTTGTTTTGGAACCATGTAAATACTTTACATAATTAATAACCAAAATTAAATCTTAAGAAAGTAACCCCTAAAAATTCAAAGCAAAGCAGATGAATTGAACTATATAGTGAGTTGATGACATAGTCACCCAGAGATAACTGTTTCACACGACTAAAACACTTGTCTGTATACCACTGAGGACAAAAAGACTTGCCCTCTCCCCGACCCCCCAAAATTAAAATGTTTTTTGTAATCCTAGTATTGGTGATACTTTTTAATCTGAGGCTGTGTATGTGAACTGTGGGGTAAAGCAAAACAGAGTGCCTTGATGCCTGGAGTGATGCTCTGGCTGCATCGTTTAGGACCGAGGCACTGATTCCCTCAGCTGCAGGCAGTGCTGGTGGCTGAGAGCACTCAGTTAAGTTGATCTCTGAGAACTGCCACCAGCTGAAGGGAGCCACTTCACTCGAAGGTGTGACTCCTCTCCAAAGATGTCCTCTACCCAAGTTCTAAAAGCCCAGCCCCCTTGGCTAAGGCAGGACAACTCTGAAAGGCCGTGCCAGCTCCAGTGCTGCTCAGCGTCAGCTGAGGCCTTTGTTGTGACTGCATTGCAGTCTAACTCCCCACTCTGCCTCATCCTACTTCCTTTGGACCCTCACAGGCTTTGATCCCAACGGCATACCACAGTGAATGTCTTGACAACAAATCTCCATCTCAGTCTGATTTTCAGGGAAGCCCATCTAAGACACTTATGGCCAAGAACGGTCTGAGGAGGGATATTCTCAAATGAGATTCTGGAGCTTGATCACCCACTGGCAGGCTGGCATTCGAGAGCCCTGTTACTGGTGGCATGTGGAGCCTGGATCACCACTAGCATGCCATAGCATTGTAACTGTGGACACTTTCACCAATGGTGAACAGGGGTGGGATACAGGGATTGCCCTGGCAGGGACAGTGTCTCAGGCAATTGCAAAGTAGTAATTATAAAGAGTATGGAATTGGATGGCTGTTGTTGGGGGCAATCACTGTGTTAGTGAAGCGCTGAGAGTGATTAATCACCAATTAAAGAGTATGTATGAAAGCCAGATGACCTCCTTGACGGCAAATCAAAAGACTCTCATCTGCAGCTGGAGGACAGCAAAAGCTGGGAATCAGGCCCAGGACTTAACTGTAGGATTGGCAGACCTTGAGAAGTTGGATTCCAGCCCCATCATGTCTGCTACACCAAGGTCAGGGATATGATTGGAAAGGAGTAGGACCTGAGACTTGGGATGAGGACATCTGGGTTAATGCACACTACAATCTTGGATATGGACCTGCAGAAGTAGCTCATTTCTTCCTGCTAAACTACCACTCCCTTCCTCTCCCTTGTTTAAAGAGGTTGCAGAAGCTTGTGCCTTGCAGGATAGCATGCACCCTCCTCAGGATTTGCCTCACTTGCTCTGATCACCAAGCCAGTAGCTAAGGTCAATTTGCAGCATAATTGGGCTAGGGAAGTGCTGGGCCTGCCAGAGTTACTGCAGAACCTTGCCAAAATAAACCTGGAGGAGCCTAGAGCATATGTATGGGCCTGGATCCTAAGGGTTCTGGATCAAGGGGAAAGAAATATAAAACTGGATAAGGGAGAGTTTATATGTCAGCTCTCTCCCATGGTAAAAGGTTTAATGCTCTGGCAGGGACCTGGGGAGACAGTGCTGATATACAGCTAGGGTAGTTCTTGGAAGCCTGGAGAAAACCTGAGCCTCTTAGCTTGGCCCAGCTAAGTGAAATATAACAGAACTTCCAAAGCAGACAAGAGGAAGAAGGGATCAAAAAGCTCAGAGAAGTGTGCGTGCTAGAGTGAATATACTGTGTGCGGCAAGATAGCCCAGAGGTTCCTCTGTTTACCAAAGCAATGAGGAATGTATTGTTTAAAGGGACACCAGCATGATTTAGAAGCTCAGTAGTGGCTGTCTTCTGAAGGCAAAGGCTGATGGTAGGAAATGCTGCGTGCCCTAATAACAATGGAGATGATGAGATCCTGAAATAATAGATACCAGGTTGTGGTACCTAACTGGTAGGAGCAAAGTGAGTAAATTATCTTAATGAACTGCAAGGTCAAGATGGCAGCTAAAGTTGTGATCTGCAGAGAGCTATAGAGATGGTTAATGGAACATAGCTTTGGTAGGTACAAGATAGATGGTCAGCCAGTAAGGGTATTGCCCAATCTATATAATCAAAAGAAATAAAAAGTGGATGATCAGGAGGCTGAGAGCAGCCACCACAATAAAAAGTCAGGAACTCTTTTCCAGTTTCTGGTCCTAAGTCAATTCTCAGACCCAGAACTCACTGACTGACAGACTAAATCTCTACCAGAAGGACCCTGCATACCATGGCAAGTTCATGTGTTAATGATTTTCCCACTGCTTCCCCAAAGGGACTTATTTGGGTAACCATACACAGAGAAATGGAAAATACTCAATATTTTGAGGATTATTGGGCACAGTTTCCAAGTTGACACTGATAACTAGAGACCAAACATTGTAATGCCCCCTTGCTCCCATTACAGGGAGCAATACATTTAGTCCTGGCTTAGGTCTAGCTCATAGTGAGTCTTCTGGGTCCACAAATCTACCTAGTGGTCATTTTCCCCATCCCTGAATATATCTAACTGGCATGGACACATTTAGTGTTTGGAAAAAACCCATAGTGGTTCCTTAATCTGTGAGATGAGCTGTTTATTATAGAAAGGAAGACAAAGTGGAAGCTTTGAAATAGCCCCCTACTCAGCCAAGATAGTAAATAAATAGCAATATTGCATCTTGGGGAGAAGAGAGAGATTAGTGCCACATTTAAAGACCTAAAAGATGAAAGAAAGGTGGTCTCCATCACATACCCATTTAATTGATCAGTCTGTTCCCTAGGGATCCTGGAGGGGATGACAGTGGACTACCTCAAACTCAACCAAGTTGTAGCTCCTTGGAGCTGCTGTGCTAGATTTGGCATCTTTGTTGGGGCAGATTATCAAGGCCTCAGGTAGATGGTATGTGGCCATTGATAGGGCAAATGCCTTCTTTTCCATCCCTGTTAGGAGGGAGGACCAGAAAGTTGAAGTTTTGGATACACAACAGTGTACTATAAATGTTACCTCACCTACCCTTAGTCATGATATAGTCAGAAGGGATATCGGTCATCTGGACATAATATCACGTTCGTCCACATATTGATAACATTGTATTACTTAAACTAGATGAATAAGAACTTGCAAGCACGTCAAAGGCCTTGGTAAGATACATGCCTTCCATGGGTGGGAGATAGGTCCTGTGAAGATTCAGGGGCCTAACATATCGGTGAAATTTTTAGGGATCCAATGATCTGGGATGTCCTAGGATATCCCTTTCAAAGTAAAAACAAAGTACTGTATTTCACAAATTCCCCACTCAGAGGTAAGCACAATGATTGGTAGGCCTCTTCAGATTCTAGAGGCAGCATATTTCATGCTGGGAACACAATTCTAGCCCATTTACACACACAGCTTCTAGCTTTGAATGAGGCCTAGAATACGAAAGGATTGGCGACAGGTCCAGGCTGCAATACAAGTGATCCTTCCTCTTGGACTATTCTACCTGACAGACCCAATGATATGAGAGCTGTGAGTGATGGAAAAAGATGCTGTGTGGTGTTTATGGCATGCTCCAGTTGGAGAATTACAACATAAACGCCCTATGAGTGCAACCAGACCATGCCACCTGCAGTGGAAAATTATACATCTTTTGAAAGATAGTTCGTTGGGTGCTACTGGGCCCTGGTTGAGAACAAGCATCTGATGATGGAAGTGATCATACATCCAGAACTGAGCTTTGATCTGTTAAACTCACAAAATCATAAGCAGATCCAGCAACAATCTGTAGTAAGATGCAAGTGGTACATGGAAAGAATGGAGGTAGAGAGTGCAAATAAGCTGCACAAATCCTGGCCCCAGTTTCATTCTCCACTGTTGTCCATTGCCTCTCCTTCAGCTCCAGGGAAGGAAAACGGTGAGAAGAAGTCCTTACAATGGGCAGAGCATTGAGTTGTATACATGGGCATCCATTTTGTGTGAAAATAAAAGTGGCCCAAGGACTCATAGGAAATAGGTATGTATGACTCATAGGCAATAGCTAATGGCTTGGCTGGTTAGCCAAAGGCCTGGAAGGAGAATGATTGGAAGATAAGCGACAAGAAGGTTTGGGGAGGAGGCATATGGATAGATCTGTAGGAATGAGCTTTAAAATATGAAGATTTTTGAATCAAGTTACCCATCAGAGATCATCTGTCACAGAAGAGAGACTATACTACCAAACAGGCAGGATGACTCGGCAAAGTGTCAGTGTGCCTTTGTTATTGGCCACTGCAGTATTGGCATAATGGGAGCTTGAACAGAGTAACCAGGGATGGAGGCTACACATAGGTCCAAATAGCATGGGCTCCTACTCACCAAGGATGATTTAGCTACTGCTTCTGTCAAATGTCCTATCTACCAGGAACAGGGACCAATGCTGAGCCCCTTCCCTTGAGGAAACGAATAGACGCTTGATGGCAAGTATCTTTGGACCCCTTCCACCTTAGAAGGGGAGTGAATTAATCCTGAATAGAGTTGACACATATTCTTTCCTTTCCTTGTGTGCTTTCCTTTGCTAGCTGCATGGCTTCAGCCAACATCACTAACCAAGGACTTACAAAGGGTTTGATCAACCAACATAGGATCCTACATAGCATCACAAAGGACCAAAGAATCCACTTTACAGCAAAGGAAGTGCGGCAGTGAATACAGAACCATGAGATCAACTGATCTTGTCATTTGCTGCCAAATTCAGAGGCTAATGGACTGATAGAGAGATGGAATGGTCTCTTAAAAAGGCACACCTGAGACACCAGCTTCGAGATGATACTCTGCGAAGATGGGGCAGCATTCTCTAAGATGTAACATACACCCTAAATCAACAACCATTATATGGTGCTCTGTTCCCAACAGGTAGACTACATGAGTCCAGGTGCCAAAGGGTAGCAGTAGGATTTGCCCCCTTTAAACCATTCCCAGTCACCCCCTAGGGGTATTTTTGTTTCCTGTCCTCACAACTCTAGGATCTACCGGTATGGAGGTCTTGGTTCCTAGATGGAAGTCGTTCCTCCAGGGGCGCAAGAGTCATATTAACCGTTAATCTACAGCTGCCCTCCAGTGATTTCGTGCTCTTCATATCAGAAGACCAGTTGGCAAAGAAGAGTCCCTAGCTTCCATCCCTCCACAGCTCATTGAAGTCTAACCAAAAAATATCTTGCAGAGCACCAAAAATAGTAGCTATCATGACTTGTCTAGTGAAAATCACAGCTATTTTGGAGATAATCAGCTTTCACTAGGACCGTGCTGCTGGGGTTCCAGCTGCTGACTTAACAAAGTTCACTCAGTATGACTCCAAAATCAGATTTTAAAACAACAGGTGCATGTGCGTGTGTATGGAGAGAGAGACAGAGACAGAGACAGACAGAGATATCAAACTGAAGACTGACCTATGTCAATGCAATATAACCAATAACCATTCTATAGATAAGAGAAATAAGGTGAGTTTTAATTGAGCCAAATTGAGGATTATAATCTGGGAAGGTGTTTTCCAGAAAGGAAGAAGGCTTTCCAGAGAGGCATTGTTTTCAGTAGAGTGTTAGACCCTTTTATAACAAAGGACATACATTAAACACATCCAGGATACATATTCATCAAAGCTTCAAAGAGGTGAATTTTCAGTTGTAAATTAGCAGGTCAATATGACCCGGACGTCAGGAAAGGGACTAGGCATGAAAGGGACCAGGCATTACCAACAGGGAGCTACCAGTAGGGCATAGGAGGGAAGGTATGCATTCTTATCTTAAGAGAGTGCATTCTTTAATGGTTAAAGCAGATGTAAGTGTCTGTTTGATAGGCTGTAAGTCAGGCTTCTTTAGTTTAAGCTGAATCTGTTTTGAACCCAAATAGTTACCCCAAATACCTCAATATCTGAAAATCTCTCATCACCTATTATTGCAGGTCAAGAAGAGGTGAGGATACCTATTAGGCTACTACCTATGTAAGACCACAGAATTTGGAGAATATAATTTCTATGTCTGAATAATCTCTGTAAGAGATTTCTCCCTGAGAATTGACAGGGAGTGACGTCAGTATCATGGTGACATAAGATGTTCCTCCTTTCTCTCCTCTTTTTAAAAAAATCTAATTAGACTCCGTCCATGAACAAAAGTGCCTCACTAGGAGCTGTGGGACCAAGCACCCTATTCCAAGGGGACATAGGAGGACTCTGGCCTACCTGTGCTTCCAAAAATAGACAAGCAGACTTGGTAAAAGCTGCAGAGCCAAGGACGTCAGCAAACTTGTTCCATCCCCGCTTGCCCTGGTAGGGGAAAAGCCTGGAGAGTTCTGGCCTGTTCAGATACCTATAGGTGTGTGAGAGAATTTGTACAAGTCTAGCCTGCCCGAGGGGAGATTCCAGTGCATTATGGGAGCAGGAAGGATGAGAGTTTATACACAGTGGAGAGGGAAGAAGACCAATCTGCTCTCCCTACCTGGGTGACACTGCATGGGGCTAAGCTGTCAAGTGATTGTGACCTCTTCTGTGGAGGAGATGAAAAACCATGAGTACCTGACTACCCCAGTTTTGTGGATCCTGGCTGGAGAAACCCATTTCTCTTCAACAGCACCCAGAGTACCAAGGCAGGACCTCCATGACTGGGAGAAGGAAGGAGAAAGGGAAGGAAGCAGATAAGAATATCAAAGGGCATTAAAGGAACATGGTTCCTGCTGACTGCTTCAGGACTTCAGTAGGATGCCTGCCTACAAGACTTTGAGAGTATCCTGCTTGAGAATCTCCCCGCTGGGTCCATGAGCACCTCTGTCACCCCAAGTGCTAAACCCACATCTCCCCCAAATCTGTGGCCAGATCTTTGTGAGTGCTTCCAAGTGCAGAGGTGGGAGCAGGTCCAGTTATTGGAGTGCTCTCAGAAAAAATGGCCTAGGTTCTGTGTGTGAGGGAGAAACCACAAACGAGCTATAGTGCCACCTTCAGGAAAGCAAAAGAGCTTTCCGGCAGCCAGCTGGTGAGTTACAAGAATAAAAGATGTAAAAGCTTTAGAATCCTCCCACAAGGGAGAGTAAGGAGAATCGAGCAGGTTTACCTTGAGGAACTTGAGGAAACCCCAGATATAGTAACGCCAACGATCACTACCCCATCTGAAGGCAAGATTTAAGGAGGTGTCTGCCAGTTCAAATGGGAGAGCAGCAACAAAAAGATAAGGAACATGAAGAATCAAGAAAATATGTCACCCCAAAAAGATATAAATAATTTTCCAACAACCAAGCTCAAAACTATGAAATGCTGTGATCTAGCTGATAAAGAATTCAGAATAGCTGTTTTGAAGACATTCAGCAAACTATAAGAAAACTCAGAAATACAGTTCAATGATATTAGGAAAAAAAATACGTGAATAAATAAAATGAACTCTTCACTGAAGTGATAGAAATCATTAAAAAGAAACAAACAGAAATTCTGGGCCTGAAGAATTCAATGAATGAGTTGAAGAATGTAATACAGAGCATCTTTAATAGAGTAGAAGTGGTGGAAGATAGAATTAGTGACTTAGAGGATAGGAATTTAGAAATCACACAGTGAAAAGTGAACAACGAAAAAAGAACAAAAAAGAGCAAAGAAAGCCTGAGTCATCTGTGGGACTCAATCAAAAGGCCAAATATTAGAATAATTGTGGTTCTGGAAGGAGAAGAGAGGGAGAAGGAGACAGAGAGTTTATTTAAAGAAATAATAGCTGAAAACTTCGCAAACCTGGGGAAAGACTTGGACATCCAAGATCATGAAGCTAATAGATCACCAATTTACAAAGGGAGGCATAAATAGAGGGGAAAAGAAACAATGAAAATACAAAACACCAAAAAGCAATGGATAAGATGGCAATAGTAAATCCTTACATATCAATAGTTACTCTAAACATAAATGGATTGCAAAAGGCACAGAGTGGCTGAATGGATTAAAAAACAAGACCCAACTGTATGCTGCCTACAAGAGATTCACTTCAGCTTTAAGGACACACATAGGCTCAAAGTGAAGAATGGAGGAAGATATTCCACGCAAGTAGAAACCAAAAGAAAGTGACTGTAGCCATGCTTATATCAGACAAAATAGACTTTAAGCTAAAAACAGTTACAATAAGCAAAGAAGGTCATTATATAATGATAAAGGTGTCAGTACGCCAAGAAGATACAACAATCATAGATATATATGCGCCCAACATTGGAGCACCTAAATATATTAAACAAATAGTAACAGATCTGAAGGGAGAAATAGACAATAATACAATAATAGTAGGGACTTCAGTACCCCACTGTCAGCAATAGATAGATCATCCAGACAGAAAATAAACAAGGAAACGTTGGAATTGAACCCTACTTTAGACCAAATGGACTTAGACATAGACAGAACATTCCATCCAACAGCAGCAAAATAAACATTCTTCTAAAGTGTACATGGAACATTCTCCAGGACAGGACAAAAAAACAAGTCTTAGCAAATTTAAGAAGATTGAAATCATACCAACTGTCTTTTCCAATCACAGTGGAATGAAACTAGAAATCAGTAAAAAGAGGAAAGCTGGAAGATCTACAAATATATAGAAACTAAACAGCATACTTTTGAACAGTCAGTGGGTCAAATAAGAAATCAAAAGGTAAATAAAAATATTTCTTGAAATAAATGAAAATGGAAACACAACATATTGAAAACTATGGGATTCTGCAAAAGCAGTTCTGAGAAGGAAATTTATAGTGATAAATGCATACACTGAGAAATTGGTAAAATCTCAAATAAGCAACCTAACTTTATATCTCAAGGAAGTAGGAAAAACCAAATTAAGCCCAAAGTTAGCAGAAAGAAGAAAATAATACAGACCAGAGCAAAAATAAAGAGATTAAAAAAAAAGGATCAATGAAACTGAGAGCTGCTTTTTCAAAAAGATAAACAAAATGATGAATCTTTAGCTAGATTAACCAAGAAAAAAAAAAAGACATTCAGAAATGAAAGAGGAGACATTACAACTGATAGTATAGAAATGCATAGGACTACTGTGAACAATTATATACCAACAAATTTGACAACCTAGATAAAATCCTAGAAACACAAAATGTACGAAGACTGAATCAGGAAGAAATGGAAAATCTGAACAGACCAATAATAAGTAAAGGTATTGAATCAGTAATCAAAAACATCCCAATGCAGAAAACTGCACGACCAGATGGCTTCACTGGTGAATAACACCAAATATTTAAAGAATTAACACCTATCCTCAAAACCTTCCAGAAAATTAAAGAGGAGCTAGCACATTCAAACTCATTGTATGAGACCAGCATTATCCTGATACCAAAGCCAGATAAGGACACTACAAGAAAAGAGAAATATAGATTAATATCCTTAATGAATATAGATGCAAAAATTCTCAACAAAATATTAGGAAACTGAATTCAAGAACTCATTAAAAGGATTATATACCATGACCAAGTGAGATTCATCCCTAGGATGCAAGGATGGTTCAACATACGCAAATCAATAAATGTTTTACATCACATTAATAGAATGAAAGATAAAAATCACATGACCATCTCAATAGATGCAGAAAAAGCATTTGACAAAATACAAACATCCTTTCATGATAAAGACCCTTAACAGACAGGGTATAGAAGGAAAATGCCTCAACATAATAAGGCCATATACAACAAACCCCCAGCTAACGTTACACTCAATGGAGAAAAATTGAAAGCTTTTCCTCTAAGATCAGGAAGAAGACAAGGAAGCCCACTCTCACCACTCTTATTTATTGTAGTACTGGAAGTCCTAGCTAGAGCAATTAGGAAAGACAAAGAAATAAAAGGCATCCAAATAGGACAAGAAGAAGTAAAATTGAAGTTAGTTGCAGATGATATGATTTTATATGTAGAAAATCCCAAAGACTCAACCAAAAAATTATTGGAACTAATCAATGAATTCAGTAAAGTTGCAGGATATAAAATTAACATACAGAAATCAGTTGCATTTTTATAAACTAACAACTGGAACATCTGAAAAAGAATTAAAGAAAATTATCCCAATCATAATAGCTTCAAAACAATAAAATACCTCGGAGTAAATTTAACCAAGGAAGTGAAAGATCTATACAATGAAAACTACAAGACTTTGTTGAAAGAAATTGAAGAAGACACAAACAAATGGAAAGACAGCTTGTGTTCATAGATCAGAAGAATTAATATTGTTAAAATGGCCATACTACCCAAAGCCATCTGTATTCTGACTTGATTTTTCATCATTGCTAGAGTATTGTGCACTTTCATTTACTTTTATATCACCAATTAGCATCTTTTCATTTCAGCTTGAAGAACTCCTTTCGGCATTTCTTGCAAGGCAGGTCTAGTGGTGGTGAACTACCTCAGTTTTTGTTTGTCTGGAAAAGCCTTTAATTCTCCTTCGTATCTGAAGGATAAATTTTCTGGATAAAGTACTCTTGGCTGGCAATTTTTATCTTTCAGCACTTTGAATATGTCATTCCACTTTCTCCAAGCCTAAATATAGCATTTCTGCTGAGAAATCCACTGATAGCCTAATGGGGTTCCTTTGTAGGTTACTTTCATTTTTTTCCCTGGCTACCTTTAAGATTCTTTTTTTATCATTGACTTTTGACAATTTCATTATAATTTGTCTTGAGAAGATGTTTTTGCATTGAGGTAATAGGGTGTTCTATTAGCTTCTTTGATTTGTATGTCCAGTTTCTTCCTCAGAGTTTGGAAGTTGTCAGCTATTATTTCTCTAAATACACTCTGTGGTCCCTTCTCCTTCTCTTTCTGATTGACCAATTATTATTATATTTGTTTTTTTCATCATATCTATAGCTCTTGTAGGATTTCTTCACTTTTAGAAAATCTTAGTTCGCTCTCCCTGAGTCATTTCTGAATTCCTATACTCCAAGTTGCTAATTATTTCTTCAATCTGGTCTGCCCTATTTCCTAAGCTCTAATGCATTCTCCCTTGAATCTATTGAATTCTTCAGCTCCAGAATTTCTGTCTAATTTTTGTCTGATTCTTTTTTAAAATGTCAGTCTCTTTGGTAAAGAACTTCTGTTCATTACTTTTACTCCTGAGTTCATTTAATTGCCAATCTGAGTTTTCTTGTAGCTTGTTGAATCTATTCATAACAGCTTTTTTTGAATTCTTTATCAGTTAGATTGCAGTATTCTCTGCCTTTGGGTTTGGTTGCTGGAGAATTACCATTTTCTTTTTCTGGTACCGTATTACCATGATTTTTCATAGTGTTTGATGAAATATGCTTCTGCCATTGCACTTGAAGTAGCACACACTTTTCTTTTTTGCGACAGGGTGCATGTTGTTTTTTTGTGAGGAAGATTGGCGGTGAGCTAACATCTGTGCCAACCTTCCTCTGTTTTATGTGAGATGCTGCCACAGCGTAGCTTGATGAGACAGTATTAAGTCAATGCCGGGGATCCAAACCTGTCACCCAAGCAGAGCATGTAAACTTAACCACTACGCAACCAGGCCGCCCAGCAAACACCTTTCTTAGTTGTTTACTTTCACTGTTATAGTTTGACACACAGGAAATTAGAAACCTTTCTTTTCCACAGGGTGGCACTATAGCTCAAGTTTTTGGTTTCTCTTCACCTGACTTGGCTCTGGGGCTGCGCTCTGAAGCACACATTAAAAAAAGCCGGCATAGAAAAAACTGGTGGCAGATTTCAGGGGAGGTGTGGGCTTAGCACCTGGGCTTTGTGAGTGCCCACTGCCCGATAGGGGGATCTTTGAGTGGGGGTACTCCCAGGGGTCCATGGGTGGACTTCCTGCTGAAAGCCTGCAGTTGACTGCAAGGAACACATTCCTTCAATGCCCTATGTTATGTCTTATCTGCTTTTTTCCTTTTCCTCTCCATCCGCCCAGTCACAGAGGCCCTGCCTCAGAAATTCGTGATGCTGGAGAGAAACCAGTCCCTGTGACCCATGTGGCTGGGCAGTCAGTCACTCAACTGCCTTCACTTTCCACTTCATCTGCGAGGGAGGTCGTTGTTGCTGCCAGTGAAATCTCAGCATGTAGAATGTCGCCCTGAAGAGGGGGACTAACTCCTTGAGATTCTCCGTGTCTTCTGTCTCCAAACTCATCTCTACCCTGCTCTGATGGTGTGCCTGATTCTCCTGTCAAGCTGGCTGGGCACATCAAGCCTATTTTGCACTCTCCAGTGCCGCCCTCCCCTCCTGCCACCCCAGTCAGGGCAAGTGGGTGTGGGGCAGGCTCACTGACTCCCTTGGATCCACAGCCCCCTCCAAGTCTCTGTTCACCTAATCTCTGAAGCACAGGTTGGTAGAAATCTCCTGTGCATTCTGGTGTAATCTGCAGAGGCACTTTTGTTTGGTTATGAATGACCAATCAGTTGTAAATAAAAGGAGAGAGGAAAAAGGAAAATCTCATACTGCTGTGATGCTGACATCACTCCCCAAAGCCATCTATAGGTTCTATGCAATCCCTCTCAAAATTCCAGTGGCATTTTTCACAGAAATAGAAAAAAAGATCCTAAAATTTGAATAGAACCACAAAAGACCTTGAATAGCCAAAACAATCATGAGAAAGAAGAACAAAGCCAGAGACATCACATTTCCAGATTTGAAACTATAGAAGAAAGTTATAGTAATTACAAGAGTATGGTACCGGCATAAAAATAGATACATAGACCGACAGAGCAGAATAGAGAACCCAGAATTAAAGCCCTGCATGTATAATCAACTAATATTTGACAAGGGAGCCAAGAACACCCAGTGGGGAAAGGATAGTGTCTTCAGCAAATGGTCTTGGGAAAACTGAATAAACACATGCAGAAAAATGAAACTGTACCCCTATCCTACACCACTCATAAAAATTAACTCAAAATGGATCAAAGACTTAAACATAAGACCTGGTAACTGTAAAACTCCTGGAAGACAACAGGAAAGAAGCTCCTTGATGTTGGTCTTGGCAATAATTTTTTGGATAGGACACCAAAAGCAGAAACAACAAAAGTAAAAATCAACAATGGGACTGCATCAAACTTAAAAGCTTCTGCACAGCAAAAGAAACAATCAGCAACATGAAAAGACAACCTACAGAGTGAGAGAAAATATTTACAAACTATGTATCAGATAAGGGGTTAATATCCAAAATATGTAAAGAACTCATGCAACTCAATAACAACAAAAGAAATCTGATTAAAAAATAGGCAGACATCCCACTACTGGGTATCTATCCAAAGAACTTGAAACCAGCAATTCAAGGAGACTCATGCACCCCTATGTTCACTGCAGCATTATTCACAACAGCCAAGATGTGAAAGCAACCTAAGTGCCCATCAGCTGATGACTGGATAAAGAAGACGTGGTATATATATACAATGGAATACTACTCAGCCATAAAAAATGACAACATCAGTCCATTCACAACAACATGGATGGACCTTGAGGGTATTATGTTAAGCAAAATAAGCCAGATAGAGAAAGACAAACACTGTATGATTCCACTCATATGCAGAAGATAAACAAACACATGGACAAAGAGAACAGATTAGTGTTTACCAGGGGGAAGAGTGGTGGAGGGTAGGCACGAAGGGTGAAGGGGCGCACCTATAAGATGACTGAAAAATAATAATGTACAACTGAAATTTCACAATGTTGTAAACTATCATAACCTCAATAAAAAAAAAATGGGCAGAGGGACTAAATAGACATTTTTTCCAAAGAAGACATCCAAATGGCCATCAGGTACATGAAAAGATGCTCAACATTACTAATCACCAGGGAAATGCAAATGAAAACCACAATGATATCACCTCACACCTGTTAGGATGGTTGGCTTCAAGAAGACAAGAAATAGTAAATGTTAGTGAGCCTGTGGAGAAAAGCGAACCCTTGAGAACTATTGATGGGGAATGTAAATATGTCCAGCCACAATGGAAAATAATGTGGAGGTTCCTCAAAAGATTAAAAATAAAACTACCATATGATCCAGCAATTCCTCCTCTGGGTATATACCCAAAGGAGATGAAAATAGGATATTGAAGAGAAATGCCCTTCCATTTTTATTGCGGCATGATTCACAATAGCTTTAAAATATGGAAACAGCCTAAGGTCTTATCAACAGATGAATGGATAAAGAAGATGTGGTAATACACATATACCATATACTATACACACATACACACCCCCACGTGATGGAATATCATTCAGCCATAGGAAAGAAAGAAATCCTTCCATTTGTGATAACATGGATGGACCTTGAGGACATTATGCTTAGTGTAAGAAAAACAAATATTGTATGATATCACATATACGGAATCTTAAAAAAGCCAAACTCATAAAAATAGACAGTAAAATGGTGAATACCAGGGCCTTGAGGATTGGGGAATAGGAGAGACATGGTTAGTAAAGAATGTTTTTGACTTTCAAGGATTTGTTCTGCTTGGAACATTGCCCTTCTGAAACCCTCTCTTTCAGACACCTTCTTTAACTATTCAAGCTCTTAATTTTGGTTTACTAAGACCTCTGCTCACCACCACTCCAACCTCCCCCGGGCTTGGGGAGGGGCTGCATATTGCAACATAGAAATTAAGATCAGAGCATTTTCCACAGTAAAGCTATCTTAGTTTCAGAAGATAGAAATTCTACTTATTATGTTTAAAACCCTCTTTGTAATGTATCTTCCACTTCCTGGAGTTTATTTTTATAGGTACTTTCATGTTACTATGAAACTAGAAGAGACAATAATACCCAAACCACAAAACCATTCATTTTGGAGTTAACAATACATGTAATTTTTTTTCCCAAAGACCCCCCAAATATGAAGGCTAAAATAGGTTATTTTCACAATCCACCCTTTGACGCTAAGCACCACCACTCCCTCCTCTTTGTGTACCACTGCCCACCTGTGAAGTGTCCCTGTGAATGTGGCCTGGGCCTCCCTTAGAAAGTTGTCCCATGTTGGCTTTAATTAGATGTCATTTCCTAAACATATGGTGTATTTTATACCAGTTATTTGTAGAAACAACAGAAGCTGGTTACTGACTGTTCCTTCTAGCCTTAAGCGGCTTTCTAGTGCCCTACAATGAAACATAGAATTAGGGACACTGGTAAAATTATCTTTAGAGTGAAAAAACTCCTAAACAGCTTTATAATGTGGAAGTCATTATCTTTTCAGTTTTCAGTGGACCAGTGCTGCCTGTGTCTCATTCAAATGATTTTCAAGTTGTACTTTAAATCTGGCTGTAGTAAAATTTAATAACCTAAAGTAGTAGATTTTAGATGAGTAGATAAGCTACTTTGTAGTTTTACAAGTTTGAAATGATGTGCAGGTGTGGTTGCGTACTTCGCTGGGAGCAGCATCCTGGAATAAGCGTGTGTTTGCCAAGAAGATCTCTTGCACGTTCCACCAGTCACTGCTTTCAGATTCATCAGTAAACTGTTTTAAATGCAGCTGTCACTTACCACAAGCTGCCATGGTCTGGATGTTTGTGTCCTCTAAAATCCATATACTGAAATTTAACCCCAAAGTTGATGTGATTAGGAGATGGGGACTTTGAGAAGCGATTAGGTCATGAGGGTAGAGCTTGCTTGCCTCTTCCATCATATGAGGACATGACGAGAAGTCTGCGACCCAGAAGAGGGTCCTTACCTGACCATGCTGGCACCCTGATTTGAACTTCCAGCCTCCGGAACGGTGAGCAATAAATTTCTATTGTTTATAAGCTGCCTCGTCTGTGGTATTTTTTATAGGAGTCCAAACAGACTAAAACACAAACTTAATTCACAAGAGCTGTGGATGTTTTATGCTGGGTAGGAAAGGCATAATTTTGGACCCTAGGACATAGTTAAGGGAGAACAAGCCTGGAGAAGGGCTTCAAAAGAGACTGATAGAGTCATTCTGGACATAGCTGACCAAGAGAAGATGCAACTAGAGCTGTTTTCTCAACCTTGACACTCAACATTTGGGGCTGGATAATTCGTTGTTGTCAGGGTTGTCCTGTGCATTGTAGAATGATACACAGTAGCATCCCTGGCCTCTACCCACTTGATGCCAGCAGTGGCCTGCCTCCCAGTTGTAACAGCAAAAATGTCCCCAGACATTGCCCAGTGTCTCCTGGGCTGCAAAATCACCCTCAGTTGAGAACCATTGAAATAGAGAATTCAGAGTTCTAGAGAAAAACTTTGGATTGTCTGTACTCTTTTAGGCCCCTGATGGCAGTGGCACCAATTGTGAGTTGCTAAGAACCGTTGTTGTCTGCTGTCAAGAGGTTCATATTTAAAGCACATCTCAGTTGCGTCCCAATCCACCCTTCCTCAGGCCTAGTCTCTTCCCTGAACTCCAGTGTTTTTCAAGGTACTCAGTAGGAGATTATGAAATCAATTTAGTGCGTCTTAATCAGCATTTTAAAAAAAATGAAACGATGGAAAGGATAAAATAGTACAGAAAATGTCAGAGTATACTTTGTGGAATAAATACTGATTTGTAAAACTTTATGTATTTGTGTGTGTACGGCTGTGTATGCTTGCTCATATTGAATATTGATGTAAAATGTATTTGTTACCAAGAGTTGGCAATTAAAAGAGTTTGAGAATCACTGTTCTAGTTTAACATACCCCCTGGACATACACTTCTCTCCTAATGTGAAAAGTACTAGTTTCTCACTGCTGTTGTAACAAATTACCACAAACTTAGTGGCTTAAAACATACAAGTTCATTCTCTTACCGTTCTGGCGGTCAGAAATTCAAAAACAGTTTCACTGCACTAAAGTCAAAGTGTTGACAGGGCAAGGACCTCAGTCCTATAGCTGGCTGCAAGGAGCTGAATTCTGCCAACAACCAGTGAGTTTTTAAAAGAGGATTGTGAGCCTCAGATGAGATATCAGCTCAGGCTGACATATTGACTGCAGCCTTGTGATACACTGAACAGAGGACTCAGTCAAGCTGTGCCCAGACTCCAGATCCATGGAAACTGTGAGTTAATAAATTGGTGTTGTTTTAAGTCCCTAAAATTGTGGTAATTTTTTATACAGCCATAGGAAACTAATACAGGAATTCAAGGAAATCTCTAGAGCAAAAATCTAGACTATGCTGATGTAGGACATGGATATTAATATTAACATTAAGTGAGTTCATGGTATAACATGGAGGAATCACAAATGCATTTTTGCTAAGTGAAATAAGCCAGACCCAAAAGGCTGCATCCTATTTGATTCCATATACATGACATTTTGGAGAAGACGAAACTATAGGCATGAAGAATAGGTCAGCGGTTGACCAAGATAGGGGAGAGGGGAAGGGGTGACTACAAAGGGCAACAGAAGGGAACTTAGGGGGTAAGTGAACTGTTCTGTATTGTGACTGTGATGGTAGATACACCTCTCTATACATCTGTCAAAAGCGATGGAATTGTGCATCACAGACAGTGACTTTTACTCTGTACAAATCTAAACATAAATTTAAAAATTAAGTGATTTTAAAACAATTGCAAATTCCTTACTTGGAGTTCTTTGCACTGGGAAAAGCTTTTCTCCCAGCTGGACAAAAGGAGAGGCTGAAGAGAACTCCTTGTCCCGGGGTTGGTGCCACCACCATAGGGCTTTGCCTGGGAGTTGTGGAGAAGGTGGCTTCCTAGTCGTGTCCTCTGAACACTTCTGTCCCTCTCATGGAGTCAGGGTCCAGTCAAAATGATCAACTCCAATATATGGCCTGGTGAAGTGACTGAATTTCAAAGATAGCCAAAATCGTTAGGAAAAGTGAGTTATGTAGTAGAGGGGAAAATCAGGTTGGTTTACATTTCTCCACAGTTGCAATATCTATAAAATGTGTGGTAATGGATTAAAATTGGAGACATTAATATGAACTCATATTTAGCTTAATATAGATAAAGATGGATGCATATAGAAATATTTATAGATATGTGTATATGCACTGGTTAGTATACACATATGTGTTTTTTACTCTGTCAACTAAGAGGGTCTAGAAGGAGCAAAGAGGAAAGAAGTACCCCCCACCGCCCAGTGGCAATGAGCACACCCAGCACCCAGATCGTGGATTCTAAATGCTATTCTTCAATAAAGGCAAACTAGGCTCACTGGAGAAATGGTTGATTCCAGGGCTGGGGCAGGGACTATACGAGATGAGCCTGGAGCATCTTGTGGTGCCAGAAAGTAAGGAAATACTTAAAAAACAAGACAGTGGGTGTACACCAAAGGGACTCAAAGCCAACTGAAAGAGCTCTCAATGGTCAAAGCTGAAACAATTTGAGCAACAAAATAACATAGTATTGGACTATAACCCAAAGTATAAAATAAATATCTTTCAGTCCATATTGACACAAAAAAGTGAGTAAGTAAATAATTAAGAATAGGCAAGTCGTCTTTACAAAAGAATTTCAAATAATTTATGTAGGTAATATACTCTCAAATTGATAGAGCATAATTCCCTATCCTTTGAGTATGGGCCGTGCACAGCGGCTTCTACCCCAAGAGTTCAATGTGGAAAGGGGGACAGGAGTGGAGAGACCTGACAAACACTGCCTCAGCGGAGCAGTCAAGCTTCACATCATCATTGGTAAGTCATGTTGGTAGCACGTACCCTGGATGGGTTGTGGTGAAAATGGAGCTTTACCTTTGCGGTCTTCCTCCCTAAAACTCTAACACCAATCATGAGAAAAACATCAAACAAACCCAAATTGAGGGCCAATCTACAAAATGTCGTGACCTGTACTCCTCAAAACTGTCAAAGTCGTCAAAAACAAGAAAAATCTGAGAAACTGTCACAGTCCAGGGGAACTTAAGGAGAGATGATCACTTAATGTAATGTGGTATCCTGGATGAGGTCCTGGGACAGAAAAAGGTCATCATGTAAAAACTAAGAAAATTTGAATAAAGTATGGATTTAGTTAATAATGTATTGGTTACATACTAATGTAAGATATTAACAGTGAGGACAACTGGACACGAGGTTTAAGGGGACCCTCTGTACCGTCCTTGCAGCTTTTCTGTTAATTTAAAACTATCCTAAAATTTAAAAATATTTAAAAACACTTTAAAACTCCAAAGCACATATAATATGATTTTCTTTCCTTCCTTCTCTTTCTTTCCATCCAACCATCCATCTGTCTGTCCTTCCACCAGTTCTTCTCTCTGTATACATACATAGATGCCTGTAAGGCTGTCCACCACATTGTAAGGACTACTGTATCTGACTAGTGTAATTTGTGATGATTTTCTGAACTGCTTGAATTATTTTTAATAATCATATTATATCAAATTATTAAAGTCACTGTGTTTGTTTCTGTTTCTGTTTTTGAAGGGGATTGGCCCTGAGCTAACCTGTTGCCAATCTTCCTCCTTTTTCTTTTCTTTTTTTGCCCTTTCTCCCCAAATCCCTGGTACATAGGTGTATATCCTAGTTGCAAGTCATTCTAGTTGCTCTATGTAGGATGCTGCCACAGCATGGCTTGATGAGCAGCGTGTAGGTCCTTGCCCAGGATCCCAACCAAGGAACCCCTGGGCTGCTGAAGTGGAGCTCACACACTTAAAGACTCAGCCACAGGGCTGGCGCTACTATGTTTCCTAAATGAGGGAGTTGGAGAGAGAAGTGCCAATCATCAATAACTTTTTATCTTGATAATATTCTAGTTATGGTAGGAACCAACATGCTGTTTCATTTTATAAGAATTTTCAGGATATTTGGTCCAAGAGAAGGCTTGCTAAATTACCAACTCCATCAGTATATTTAAATACAGTTAGTTATACAATCAAAAAGAACAACAAAAAAAGCATGTTCTTAATTTTTTTCCTCTGGGAACTCCCACCAATAAAGAAAAAAAAAAGACCATGATTGTGTGATTTTGCTGTGGAGAGATTTTGCTGTTGAAATACATAACATCTTTACAGTCAGCCACCACGGGGAGGAGGGGTGCTCAGCTGTTCCCACCTCAATCCAGCAGAGCTCAGTTTGTTTGCAGCCAAGAAGTAAACATACTAGAAGCAAACAATGCATTTAATCCATAGCAGAGTTCTGCCTAATGCGAGAGGTGGGTCTGGCTTAATACGGTTATTTCAGGTGAATATAATTGCAGTAAGGGGTTGGTTTTGAATAAATGAGAAGAAGACAAAACTTGAGAAGAGTCACTCTACTTTTTTCTCCCTATCCCTCAAAGCAGAAAAGATGGCCAAATGTTTCAATTTCTAAAATTTAATGTTAATTGGAGGTACGTTCTAAAACCTAATCATTTTCGTGCTGGAAAGAATATCCAAAATCACTGAGGCCAACTCCCTCATGTTGCAGATGAGGAACAGAGGATCTGTGCTCTCAGTTTTAAGGAAATCTCATAAACTCAATTCTGCTTACAAAACAGATAAATCAGGAGGTACATGTTAATTTTACAAAATGATCCAGTGTAGTATTCCTTTAAATGTGCTCCCTATATGTTTTTAAAGTATGATTCAACTTATAAAAATGGAATTCACACACAATCTTTAGGAATTCATCTAAATTTCGCAAATACACATTCCTGGAATGTCTTCTATGTGCAAGGCTCTGTGCTAGGCACTGAGGCATTGTAGAAACGGACCCCAGCTCTGCTGTGAAGTAATATACGACCTTGAGGAAACTTCATTTATCCTGGAAACTGACGCTCCCTGTAAACATACAAAACAGGTTGTAACAGTTTTTGGAAAACATTAGAGTGTACGCAACAAAAACCATGGTCTGAGTCAGACTCCCATTTCTTGGTGCCTTCTAGCTTCCTCCCCATTTCTCTCCCCATCACTGCTTTTCTGTGTACTGGGCCAAGAGCCCACAAATGTCTGATTAAAACAAGTCAAGTGTTCACATATGTAGATTTCCAAGAAAACAAACCAACCAAAACAAATAAACTGGAAAGGAGAAAATACTAAAATTCTTCTAAATCCTTTACTCTTCAATTGGCCTTCATTTTGGATGTCTATTATATGGTGGGTATGTGTCTTAATGCTTTAATTCACCCAGATTACTGGCTTGTCATTTTCAGGAAATCATACATGCTGAGTTTAAACATGAGTCTACTGTTTGTCTTCTTGGAAGAAGTGTAAGATTTTACTCGTAAGGGGAATGTTAAAGCCTAGCTAAGAATGAGCCAGCACCCTCTTCTGAAGGCCCTGCCCTGGAGAAGGTATTTGCCCATAAACAATCACAAGCTGCCAAAGTTCTTAGAGAATTTGTAAAACCAATAGACCAACTCAAGGATTAGGAATAAAATGAAATTTAAATTTAAATTATGTATTTCATTTAATCCTGTATTTATAGCACCAAAGCAGCTGTGCGCAAGTCAAGGCAATTATTTGTAATGGGTTGATAATTCAGGTAGAGATGATAAAAGTAGTGTTTCTTATACCACACTAGGGGTACCCCTGAGGCAATTACGGAAATGGGAGGATCCAGACAGATCCAGAGGAGTTTCATGGAGATTAAATTCAAATGTATATAAAACATGGATGCGTTTCTAGATAATAGGTGCTCACAATTCATCTGTTCCTGGTTCTCTCCCCAAAGCTTCTGTCTTCCAAGCTCACAGAATCAGCAGGGGCAGCATTTTTCTTTTTGAGTGTGTGTCCAAGTTTAAGGTTTGAAGTAGTTATGAAGGAAAAACAAAGAGCAATAACAAAAACAACTTATGAAGGGGGGAGAAAAGTCAAGGTGAATTTAAATTTCTAAAACCACTACATTTCTGGCTAGAGGAAATAACATTTTGCCAATTGGCTTCATGGGGTCCCAGACTTAGCCCCAGAGATGCATGGAACAGATGTTGGAGCTTCTTCCTGGATTGTGTGGCCAGATTTACATCCCTTAGAATTCCCAAATGTGTTTCTCTGGGAGATCAGAACTTGTCCACGTCCTCTCAGTTCATGCACGTTCTCCCTCAGGGGTGATAATGTCGAGGCTGTGCTCTCTCCGGGTGTAAACCGAGTGCACCATGTTCCTGGCAGCCGCGTGTCCTCATATGTCCCCTGGCAAATTCTGCCACTTGTGGGAAGACCTCTTGCTGCTTGTGTTTCAGCCTTGCCCATTCCCTCCCTCTTCCTGTCTGTCAGACCCAGCTTCCTCACCACACAGAGTACTCTCCCTTGGCTTTTGCTAGAAAGAGTCAGTCACAACTAACATTTATGGGTCTGACCCACATCCACGTGCCCTGAGGACAGTAGAAATCTCGTTAGGCTTGAGAGGAAGCTAATGAAACACAAACTAACCACCCTAACATTTCACAATCTGGGAAGACTCACAGAAACCAAATGTAAAATGAATAAAAACGTCAAGATTGAAACTTTAAAAAAAATTTGTGAGAACATTGACATCTTATGTGGAAAGCATAGGGATCTGTTTCAGTTCTTTTAAAAAGAGCCTTAATCTGAGAGAGATGCTCACATCCAAATGGTCTGAGCAACTTGCATACTGGAGCAGGGGGAGGAGGAGCAGAGGGGGAGAGGTGAACTTGAGCATCCCAGGTTCAGACGTCAGCCTGAGCATTTCATGCCATTCATCTCACAGAAGAGCTCCTGGACTGATAGGAATCTTGAATTCAAGTGTAGTCATCTGAGCTGGTTCTTAATAACAACAATAACAATAATGACTTATATGAATCATATTGTACTTAATTAAGCTTTGATTGCTTTATATACTTCTCTTTTAAGTGACTTCATCTTGTCTTTCGAACTAGAATGTAAATTGCAGGAGATCAGAGACCGAGTCTTAGACTTCTGTTTCCTCCGTCAGTGCCTAGGCCACTTCAGTAACTAGTAGTAGGTGCACAATACAGAATGGAGCTTGAGTTACTCACAAAGCTAAAAGAGCCATAAGTTAAAATCTTCTCCAACCCTCTATTGGAGCAGGTGCATTCTTTAACTCTCCAGAAAAGATACTCTCTCTCCCTTTCTGCTACATCCCTGGAAGAGAGAGACTGTGAGCTCCCCATGGTCTTTCAGTCAGGCCTGATATGCAACGTGTAACAGCTTGTATGCAATGGGACAGCCAAACTGATCAGTAAAATACTGAAATGCTTTCACACCTGTTTGTAAATAGGCACTGCCCGAACCTCCAGATGTTCTCCTTCTACTGCTCAGGCTCCACCCCTGGGACTCACCATCTAGACTAGTTTTCTAGGACTGCTCTTACAAGTGGGTGGCTTATACAACAGAAACTTACTGTCTTGCAGTTCTGGAGGTTAGAAGTCTGAGATCAAGGTGTTGGCAGGACCATGCTCCCTCTGAAGGTGCTTGGGGAAGGATCAGTTCCAGGTCCCTCCCCTAGCTTCTGGTAGTTTGCTGACAGTCTTTGGTGATCCTTGGCTTATAGACACAGCGCCCTGATCTCTGTCTTCATGTTCACATGGTGTGTTCTCTCTGTGAGTGTCTGTGTCCAAATTGCCCCTTTTTACAAGCACACCAGTCATACTAGATTAGGGGCCCATCCTACCCCAGTACAATCTCATCTTAACTAATTATGTCTACAGTATCCCTATTCCTAAATAAGGTCATATTCTGAGGTACTGGGGGTTAGAACTTCAATGTGTGAATTTTGGGAGGGACACAGTTCAACCCACATTGTGTACCATCTGAAAGTCAACACCTGGCACAACAGGAGGTCTCCAGGATTCACTCCAGTCCCTCATCCATTTTGACTTGTCCATTCACGTGATATAGAACTTGGTAAATATTTTGAATATTACGTTGCTTCCAAGAAGTTCATTCAGTGCTGATAGATTGACTAACTTCCCAAGAGGTATGTTTAAAATCTTTTTGTTTCACATTTGGATAATACCAGGAATACTACAGATTAGTATATTAGTGGTTCTGAGCCAGCTGCATGCTTAGAATTCCACCTTTATATTTTACCAACTGGTGAATTAGGCACCAAATGGATCTGCCTAACCCCCTCCCCAGGGTCCAAGCAAAACTGGACCCTCAGAAGCTAATGGCAGCATGTAAAAGAGAGTTGTTTTTTTTTAAAGATTGGCACCTGGGCTAGCAACTGTTGCCAATCTGTTTTTTTTTTTCTGCTTTATCTCCCCAAATCCCCGCTGTACACAGTTGTATATCTTAGTTGCAGGTCCTTCTAGTTGTGGGATGTGGGACGCCACCTCAACATGGCCTGACGAGCAGTGCCATGTCCGCGCCCAGGATCCAAACCCTGGGCCGCCGCAGCGGAGCGTGCAAACTTAACCACTCGGCCACGGGGCCGTCCCCTAAAAGAGAGTTTTGACATCCAGCTATGGGGGTCTCTGAATTCTTGATCTGTTGGGGTGAGCCAAGGTGGAACGAAGGCATCTTTAATGGTAGAAAAAAACCTGCAAGGGACTGAGAACTATCTTGCAGAGCAGAGGAGACCTTGGTAACCCTCTAAACCTTGAGCAAACTGAGGATCTCAGCTATAGAGCCGTGTATGTATAGGGTTCCAATGCATGTATGGCTATGTATGGGGTTCCAATTTCCTCCTATTGGCAAATTCAGGATATACCAACTAGGACAAAATTCCTTAACACATTTTCTCTTCCTGTTTATCAAAGGTTATCCCCATTGTGGCTAAAATTGCATCTAAATGTCAAAAGTGTGGCACAGATCATTTTTCATCTTTCTTCTTTTCTGCAAGAACAGAATAATAATCCTAATATTTGAATATCACTTTGCAATGTTAAAATTCACTAGGGTGGTCTATGCTGCATGTGTCTGGTGGACAAAATACCATCTGTTTGGGGGGCAGGTGCAGGGCATAGAGGGGGAGTACTTTCGGGCATTTTCAGTCAGAGCCTTTAGCAATCCTTTGGACCGGTAGTTTTCAATAGCTTTCTCTCCAAGTTTAACAGGAAGAGTTCCTTTTTTTTTTTTTAATCTTTTTTGAATAAAGAGTGTGATTCTTTACAACAAACAAGTTTGAAAATCCCTGATATCCCTAACACACTCATTCTCAGAAATGAGAATTTCTGCAGTTCCTAGAGGTTGGGCCTGATTGGGGCACTCACAGACATCTCTCCTTGGGAAGCGATGGGCTGGATTCACGTGGCCTCTTTCTCAGGCCAGTGCTCTTGCTTCCCCACCACTCTGTCTCTGCCCCCAGCCCCTGATGTTTAATTCAAATGGAGCTAATCCTCCTCTTGTTTTATCTCTTCTACCTGTTAGGAAAAGATGTCCTTTGAAAATAAGGTCCCTGTTCACAGAATCCTGCAAGAAGCTGTGGCCACAGAAGGAGAGAGCATGTGGAGCCCAAAGTAAGGAGACATTTAAGTATAAACATCTGGACAGCTGTCTCAGGCCTCTGCCTCGGTGCAATGACAGCCTGAAGTTTTGACGAGCTCTCTTGATCTCTTATTTCTTCTTCTGAGCCTCAAGCTGAATTCTTTGGTGAAGCTTCTGTTTCTGTACTGTTGGAGGATTGCCAGGAAAGGAGAAGGGGATGAGGAGATAACAGAGCTTAAGGCTTCATAGCTTTAGGCAGTCCTGATGAATCCTGCCTGTCCCTTGGGTCCCAGCTCATCGCTAGAGTATGGGTTCCTCACCTTCTGGCTGAGGGTAGCAGCAGGGTCTAACCAACCCCTAGGTGTCCAGGTGCCTCAAGGGCTCGTGGTATCTGGAGGTGGTCTGGAGTGTTCTGGGAGTGTGACAACCTTGGACACCAAAAGGCTGATCCTGCTCTCCTTTCCAACAATGAGACCCTAGCCCTACTGCAGCACTTCTCCCTTCAGATGGAACAGCTTTCAGTGTTTTTAAATGAAAGAGGGAGAAAAATAGACCCTTAACCTCCAGCAGGTGACTCAGCTACATTATCACACATTTAGGTGCAAATCAACTGCTGAACTACAAGTGCTGCTTGAAAATAGCCCCGTTGACCAGAGTCTCCATTTGGTGAATCACATTGGTCTGGTAATAATCTATTTGGAATTGTAAACTGTATTTCTTGGTATAATAGACCTCAGCTTTCATTTGGCCCAGCTCCACCGTGGCCCCAAGGAATTCTTCATAAAGGCACATCTGAAAGTGTTCTTGTAGGTGTGTCAGAGGCCGGATATTTGACTCAACAATGGGAGCAATGTTTCTGTATCAAACACCAGGTATCAGATGAAGGTTCAGGCTGTAAAAACATTTCTTGTTCTCTATCTTCCCGAGTTCCTCTACCTTGAAAGAAGAAAAACAAGCACACTTAATAGTTCTAGCACTCTGAGTTGGGGGAAAAATGACATAAGTACTTCCCTGAACTTTTAATTTCTTGGTCATAGTGAAAGACAAGGAATTAGGGCAAATTTACATACATTAAAGCTCTGATTGCAAGGGGAAATGGGAGGGGGCAAGATCAGAATCTGGATTTTCCCCTTGATGGTTGGGGTGGGGGGTGGTTGTGGTGAGGAGTTTCTTTCTACACAGGAACAGTCTTTAGATGCTGGACCAGCCATAACATTTGCACGTGTGGAGCAAACATTTGCAAAGAGTGGAGCCTGAGACAGAACTTACGTGCTACAGCTTTATTAGACAGTGCAGTCCCAGGGAAGGAGTGGAGGAAAGGACTGAGATGGGGAGGTAGGAGAGCCAACATGATAGTGTATTACTAGTTCCATGGCTGGTGCCTATTGCAACTGATTGCTCAGTCTCACAAGACTATCTTCCAAGAGAAGGGCAGGAGAATTTCTATTCCGCCTCCTGTTGGTCAACTGATCGTCAAACAGGACATTAACTGCCCACCTCCTTAACCCCCATTCTGGGTTGTACAAGTGTGGGCACTGGGTGGTGCCTCATCAACATTGAGGAAGTTGAGGCCAAAGCCAAGAAGACCAAGTTACAAGAAGCAAGGCCTGACAGGTTGTAGGACGCTCCATGGAGATAGTCATTGCAGTGGAGGCTAGAAGAGAACAAGTGACCTCTGACTCTAGTGTCTTCCCAGGCCCAAGTCTGAGAGTTGGATTTGACCTCACATTCTAGGTGGCTCCAGCATCTTCTCTCCTTTCCCATTCGCATCTTTTTATCTTATCCTCTCTTTCCCCTCCTCCCTGGTTTGGACTAACCCATCAGTGTGGTAGACAACGATATGCACCATCAAGTTCCCTCTTCAAGGAAGGATTTGCTGACCAGTAGTGGAAAGTGCAATCTGCAGATAGCATCCAGCTGTCAGTTACTTCGGGGTCTGTCTCAGCTGCAGAGAGTCAGTTTGCCTGAAGTAACACCCATCCTGGGGTAATCTGCATCTGGTGCCTGAACAAGGGATGGCCATTTATTTTAGGGATATAAAGTACCAGACATTTGTTTTGAGTCAACTCCAAAGGGCAATATTCACTCTACAGCTCCCCATTAGGTTGGCCTATGTCACAGTTTGACTTCTCCCTCTGCCCAATCCTGCTTCATCTGCCTTCCTGTCACAGGCATTGATTTCTAATAAATATCTTATACCCCAAACTCCATTTCAGCATCTGCTTCTGGAGAATCCACCTCGAATCAATCAACTTACAGTATTATATGCCCAGCATGTGTCAAATATGTATAATAAAGTGGAAAAGTTAGGCCATTCAAGAGTGTACAACTCCTCTTCTCCATCTCACCCCTGGCCCCTACTAGCCTCAAGGGACCTAGTCCTGAATCTACTCCAAGAGCAATGGTGTCAGTGACAGCAGTAAATTTCTGATTCATGTTGGTAACACCCCCGGGAAGATATCTGGGGCCAGAGAACTCCTGGACAGAAAATACTGGAATTTCTGCTAATAAATGCACAAAGCAATGTCTTTGGGGCATTGTCATTCATGTGACCTCATTTACATCCAAAGATTGGATACATCCAAAGGCCAGGACACACAGGTACATTTATGTTCAGTATTTGGTGGTTGTAGAATTCCTGAGCCCTTGTATTTCCTCTCTAGGTTATTTACCACTCACCTGGCTTTCGTATTTATTAGGCCAGGTGAGAGGCAGAGAGCCCCATATCCTTTTTTTCTGCCCCCAATCTGCTTATTGAAGGTGGCCCCATTTAGAATTACAGTGGCTCAGGGAGCAGTGCTGGGGAGCTTTTGTGGTAGAGGTTGAAGTGACAGGCAATGAGAGAATATTTTTCCTGATGATCCCTCATTTTGTTTGCTCACATTGGACAATGTGAGATGGCATCATAGGGGGAAGACCCTGTGCAACATCGCAGCCTACCTCCTTCCATGAATGAAACTCACAGAGAACATGTAGGGTATGCTTACATGCTCTTGCACCCATACACTCCTGCGTACCCTCCTAAGGTAGTTCATCCTTCCATCAAGATGTGCCTGGAGCCTCTTTGCCAGTCTTCTCTCCCAAGAAAAATAATATATTCTTCTTTAAAGAGAAATGGAAAAGGTGATTGAAAATGAGCATCTGTTGGAACCCTCATCTCAGTTTCCGTGTTACTTGATCCAGACATAGTGTAAATGATGCAGAGACACTGATAGGAAGCTCCCTGTTTGCTCCATATTATAGCTCAGGCCTGATGCACTGTGTGTGGTGTCCTTCTAGGATTGGAAATTCCTTCTATGTCCTGCTCTAACTTTTGATTCATTTTGTGGAGTTGAGAATTGCACTGATTAACTCACTTAACTGACAACTGAATTCACTGACTTAACTCAGTGAATTAACAAGAAACTAGGCCAAAGAGACACAAAGGAAGTCAAAGTACAGCCATGGGTAAGGAGGTGCTTATGGCAAAAACAGTTGGGGGTCACCAATTGTCCATGTACTCCTCTACATTTCCTAGTCTCCGTTGCAATTAAGTTAGGTCAGTTGACTACTTCTGTCCGATAGACTATGAGCAGAAGTCATGTCTGGCACTTCTGGGTTGTGGCAGTTAAGAGTTGGTGGGCCTCCACCATGATCTCTTTCTCCTATTCCAGTGAACTTGAAGACCACAGCTTCAAAGTGATGAAGTAACAAAATGGATAAAGACCTCTCAAGCCACAATAGACATTTTTTCTCTTCCTGTATTCCTTGATTCCTAGAGCCTCCTTGGGTTTTCCCTTCTCCCCATTCTCCTGTCCCTGTTCTTCAAATTACATCTTTCCTTGATAAAGAGGCTAGGAGCAGCACTTGACAGAGATAAATATGTGAGCAATATGAGACTCAGGGATATACCAACCAATGTGTAATTTGTCAATGAGGCAATAATTTCATGTTCTCCTATGTTGTCTGTATCTCTGTGAGGCTTATGGTGTCATGGAGGAACCCCATCATGCATTTTTATTGTTACTTCTACAACTTGTCCTTTAACTAGGAATCATGTCATTTTAATTTTTCTCCAGGAGAATGCCAATCTGGTCATATTTCATACAGTATCAGTCTTCATTCTCCATTACCTACAATTAGTGATAGAAAATATTTACATTCCAACAATTTTAAGAATAATTTATTTATTCTTGTTTTTTTCAAGATAATGAAATTGTATTTCCATTTTGTGATTTTATTACAACTGAGAAAATCTTTAGTCCTTTCTAAATCAAGATCAAAATAAACATATAATAAGGTACTACATTGTATAGGTCTCATCAAGAGAGTTATTGTTTAATCCACTGATTGTGAAAAATTAGCTTTCTATACTCTTTTACCTATATCCCAGACTGAGATTCTGCCATAGCCCAGCAGAAATGGAGACCTTTTCACACAACATTTGAACAAATAGAAGCCTTTGGACCCAGCCACAGATTTTTAGTCTTATATAAAATATGGATCTAAGTCGTAGCTCTGTTTCCAACCGTGAATACCCTCATGGCTCCTGGTGTGACCTTCTGGCTGCTACTTCCTTTGACTTCCCAACAAGAACATCAGGACTCCAAGAACACTGTGTCTCCTGGATTCGTCAGGGGACCCTGCTGTGGCCTGGCTTCCTGATGGCATCCATATCAGTTATTGGCCTCTCCTCTCGTTCCACCCCACCCCCCTTTTCCAGCTGTTCATGGATTAATACTTGCCAGATCCTTGCTAGTATTGCTCTTTGGGGCCCTTTCAGAGTAAGGAGTGGGCAAGTTTACAATTTAAACCTTATGGGTTTGATTTTCAAGTTGTGAACTAAACATTTTGGTGATTACTTTTCTCCAAATGCAGCTTCCTGCCCTCATGAAAAAAATCGTCTCCAAAGACATTTGGACATCTAGTAACTATTGCAAAAGAATGTATTGCTGGTGATTTAAGTGTAAAAGAACCAGAAACGTATGGATTACATTTTCTTTTAAATGAGCATGGTCTTCAAAATGAAGGGAGTGAATGAATTATTTGGTAATATCCAGTTTAGGTGGTCAATATTAAAGTATTTGAAAGGTAAGGCAGAGGATTCTCCATTCCTGAGCAGGAGGGAGCTATACTTGATTCTGTTGAGGCCACTCCCCAGCTATCAGACCTGTCATGAGATACAGCTACTGGCATGGGTTGGGAGACCACCACTGTCCAAAGGCATTATTGAGTGATGACTCATCACTCAAATGCATTAAACACTCATAATAAATGCAGGACATAACACTAATGGGGGTATTAAACACTGGAAGCCATTGTAATATATCAGTTACCAGTCCAGTCTTTGTAAACAGAAAGGTCTGGTTTCAAATGCTGGGGAGGTGAACTTGGGCAAATCCCTTTGCTTTTCTGGGCCTGTTTCCTCATCTGTGTGAGCATTAAATAAAACAATGTACATAAAGTGCCAGGTTTAGACCCTGAAACATTCATTGCTGTGCAGCTTTATTTGATTCCTCAATAGAGAGAAAGTGAATTTTTGTCACTGTAGCAGGAAAAATGACTATAGCCTTTCTTGTATTGGACCCAATCTGCCATAGGTGTGTGTTTCCAAGTTTTACACAATGTGTAGAGATTAGTCAAGGATCTGATTTAAGAAGCATCTTCAGATCATCAGGTTGGGCTTACCACCTTTCTCTTTAAGTATCATCAATTATTGGTTTTCCTTGGATTTTTGTCACAAAAAAGGGCAAACTAGAAACAAGGAGGCCAGAAATACCACAGCAACAGAGGATGAAATCATCCAAAACACGTGATATTGTTCCACAAATACAAGTATCTTAGGATCAACAAGAACAATCTTATAGAGGATTCAGAATAGCAAAAAGGCAACCTAAATGTCTGTGCAGGGTTGTGGGGTGACGCAGCGGGGGCTGGGCTGGTTATGGGCTGATGGCATGGACTGTCTTTGTATTTCAAATGTTTAGTAGATTAGTGAGACTGGAAATCTAAATTTGAAATTACCATAAGAATTGTTGAGCAGGCCTTAAGTGCAGGAGAGCAAGCTAGCTGGGGTGGGGAATGCAGACATTGAGACGACCTAGCCAGGACTGCAATCAACAGATAGAATTCAAGAAAGTACTGTAATAACAGCAACATTATACTTTGAATAACCAGCCCTCTAGCCCTGTGAGGAAAATGAAAATCTTCCTTCTACTTCTAAGCTTGTGTGCAAGTGGCAGCCTTTTTGAAATCCGGTCCTGATGTATTCTTCTGTCACTCTAAAACAAGCCCAGGTCCCCAGGAAGAGGGAATTTAGCTGGCTGAAGAGCATGTTCACCTCTTTTATTTCTTTGTTACTTTAATAACCTACATGGCTCTTCCACAGTCACCGCAGACTCACCCTGCGTAGCAGGCAATGCAATATTTGTTTCTGCTACCCAACCAGGTTCCTTCCCCTGTCTTCCTTCTCTTTGTCGTTATGCTACCCTTTCCCGCTGATCCAAGTAGGTTGACTTGGACTCATTCCTCTACTTCATTTCCCATTATACTAAATTGCCATATGCTGTTGACTTTTTTTTAGAAAACAAGTTAATTGAGATATAATTCACATATCATACAATTTTCCCATTTAAGGTGTGCAATTCAGTGGTTTTTAGGATAGTCACAGGATGTGCAGCTGTCACCACAGTCAACTTTAGAATATTTCCATCAACTCAAAAGGAAACTCTGTTGCCTTTAGCTATCACCCCTATACTCTCCTATCCCCACACTGCCCCCGACCCTCCCAGCCCTAAACAACGACCACTCTACCTTGTGTCTCTGTAGATTTGCCTATTCTGGACTTTCATATGAATAAAATCATACAATATGTGTTTTTTTTGTGACTGGTTTCTTTTGCTTAACTTAATGTTTTCAAGGTTTATCCATGTTGTAGCATGTATCAGTACTTCATTTCTTTGTATGGCCAAATAGTATTCCATTGTATGATATACCACATTTTGTTTATCCATTCATAAGTTGATGGACATCTGGGTTGTTGCCACTTTTGGACTGTTAGGGATAATGCTGTTATGAACATTTGTATACAAGTGTTTGTATGGACATACATTTTTATTTTTCTTTAGGCATATGCCTAGTAGTAGAATTTCTGGGTCATATAGCAACTCTAAGTTTAGTCCTTTGGGGAACTGCTAGACTGTTTCCGAAAGCAGCTGCACCATTTTCCATTCCCAGCAGCAGTGTACAAGTGTTCCATTTTCTCCACATTCTCTCCAATACTTGTTGTCTGACATTTTGATTCTAGCTATCCTGTTGACTTTTAAAAATTCTTTTTATCTGAAAAAAAAGGCAATATCTCCCTTATCTAGACCTTTTTGTCCTGTCCCAGTGTCACCACTCTAATCTAGCACCTCCTTACCTCACGCTGAATTCTGGAGTCTAAATTGCTTTGTATTTTTCCCCTTTCCAAACCACACTGCTCAGCCTTGCCAAACTGTATATGTGAAACATTCATTCATCCCTGTTAAATCTTCCTTAGATCCCCTCAGTGGGCTCTAAGTTCATATCACAACAACTCTGAACCCCTCTTGTTGGCTTTCCAGGTACCCCTGGAAAATCTGGCTCTACCCATCCACCTCCCCACAATCCTCTTCCTCCCTGACCAATTTCAGGCAGTTTTCTTCCTCCTCCCGGTAATGACGCTGCTGCTCAGTTTTGCCTCTCAGTCTTAGACTTCTCTCTGAGAATGCCCCTTTTTCTCTTCCCTTTGACCAAAAAAACACCATGGCTTCAACAAATCTTTGCTGACTCTTTACCTTTTCCTTCTCCTGTCCAAGAAGTGGGTGTGCCCAATCGTGTGTCCAAGATGTAGGCAATCTTGTGCTTTCTCCCTGGAATGTAAATCTGAGCCAAGTGATATTAGGATTGACAAATGGCGACAGTGGTCTCCTATAAAGACTCTTCATTCGCTCCTATTACCTAGATCCCTGGTTTGGCCTTGAACTCTTGTCCCTTCCATGACCTGATTCTTTAACTCTTTTCTTGAGTCTATAAGCTATCCCTTAAACTATGAATACATGCCTTTTCATTTGTTTATTTGCTTACATAGCTAAAGTCAGCCTTTATTGACTAAACCTGGTAATCCCAACAGATACATCAAGCACAGTAATACTAGTATGAATGTTTCTTCAGCCTTTGCTATGGACCAGGCACTGTGCAAGACTTGTCACCTAGATTATTTCAATTAATCTTCATGATCACCCTCTGAAGTAAGTAGCATTTTGTCTCCCTTTTATACATGAGGAAATTGTATCTTTGAGAAGGCAAGAAACCTGTACCAGGTAACACAGATGATTAAGGGAGGAGCCAGGTGGATACGTGGTTCCCGAATATGTCCCCTTAGCTATTATGCAGTTAGGCCCCCTGTGGCATCTATCTGGCAGCCAGTGAGGGCCCTTCTCCACTGAGTGCCTTGTCCATTCCCTGATACTGAAGACAGTTCACATTACTCTGATGGCAGTTAATCACATTCTACTTTGTATTATAATTATTTGTGTACATGTCTTAACTTCCTTAGCCCAGAATCTAGTATATATATAAGAGGTAATCAATAAATATTTCTGAATGGATTAATAAATATATACTTGCATCTAAATAAGACCAAATGAAATTTTCAATTCTAATTGAAGAAGTAAACTACTTTAGCAGAGCAAGTAGAGGGACCTCATCCTGGCAAAGATGGTGGCAGCTGCCCTTTTCCCGAGAACATATTGATAATGTCTTCCTTAAAAAGCTTGTCATGTTATTACAAAATACTGATCCCCTTTCCAGTATTTTACACACAAACCTTTAATAACGGATTGTGGTTTCGGTCACCAAGACTATTTTAATTAAATTCAGTAGTTAGCAAATACTTGTGGCAAAAGTTCTACCCAGTTATATCATTGGCCATTGGAGCAAACTGCTTTTTACCAGGATCTCTCCGCTGGGATGTTTTCTTTTTCTTTTTCTTACATTTCATTTTCCTTCTTTTCATCTTGTTTGTCCTAGACTTTCGTGATGGCCAAGCTGAACTAGCTTCCTCTCTCTTTGTAACCTTAATGTTACAACCTGGAAGGAACTGGAGGAGAATCAGTTTCCCAAATAGTGACTATTGGTAAGGGTAAGAATGGAGGGAGGGCAACAGCCCCATTGGGACTGGCTGATGCCAGCCTGGCTGGCTGATCCTGGGCAGTCTTAAGCAAGGTGGCACAGGCCAGCACAAATGATGTCAGTAATAATGTTATAATGTTCCCAGAAACTGTATGAGTTGTCTAATTGAGGTAATTTTTTGAAATTTCCATGGAAAAGATGCAAAATCTAACTTTTCCTTTTAAATATCTCCAGCTGCTACCATTTACGCTCCAGGTTTCAGTGGTTTAGGATTTCTGTCCCTCTTAGAGGGAGTATGGAACACAACATTTGTATGTTTCATGTCCCTTTTGGTAATACAGAATGCTTTCAGCTGCTCCTATCAGATCACTATGTGATAGAAAACAAACTAGAACTCTGCAGCTATGGGACAGCAGAGCTGATGCTGTAACTGGAGGTAGAGGAGAAAGGCTGAGGCCAACCACGGAATCAGGTAACTTCAAGGAAAGATGAGAGCAGTTACAGAAGAGCAATAAGGAGACTGAAAGAATTGAAGACAGCAAGAAGTTTCCTTCATTTCAAAAAGTGAATATGTTCTATACACTTGAAAAGTTTCTTTTTGTTTCATTTAAATGTTCTTTCCCAACATTCACAAATAAGCAGAATGGTTCTTGAGAGAGGCATGCTAAATAGTGGAAATACCATAGACTTCAGGGCACACAGAGCTGGATCTAAGAACCAGCTCTGCCACTTCTCAGCCCTGTGCTGTTGAGCAAATTGCTGAAGCTCACTGAGTCTGTCTCCACCTTTATACCATGGAGATAAAAACATTCACCTGCAGGGTTATTATGAGGGGTACATGAGACCCGTGTCCATAAAGTACTTGCTACACTGAGCCGCATGTAGTAGTTGCTTGACATATGACAGCAATAGACATGCTCTTCTACCAGTGTGTGGACCTCATCACCAGCCTCTTTCTTCATAATCAATGAAGTCAACAAATTTACTACACTGATGCAGAGATGGTAAAGGAAGTTAGAAGATTAGGTAGAAAGACTCCTATAACAAAGAGCATTTTTTTAAAAACACAACACATCTCTCTAACGTGAAGTGTTCTTGGCACTGCAAAAGTATCTGAACATCTTTTTTGTAAGATTCAATGCAACTGTACCTTTCAAACAGAATTGCAGACTGAGTACATCAAGGAAAGTGACGGCTGCTCAGTTTGTAGGTACACTATGACCTCAATACAGTTCTAACAATTTTAATTTTTGCTAACTCAAGCCCATCTGAACACTCAGAAAAGCTAACCTGAGTCCCAGAACTAAAAAAATGTTTGAAGCAATGATAAGTTTATTTTATGCTGAAAATAAAAGGGGCAGAGTAAATGAACCTTACTATTGAAACCAAAGAACTTTAATAACCTGCAAAATAAATCAACTATCAGTCTTATGATAGGAGTTATAAAGCCACTGGACAATACTTGGAAAACTGGTTACACAGTCATAGCCAAAAAGCACAGGAAATCATAGACCTTTGATTTGATCTTGAAAGACAGATTTGATTTGGATATGAGCATTTAAATTATATGTGTTAATTTCAAGTTCCCCAGCTCCCTAGTTTTTGGAAATGATTCTTGGCTTTAGTAGTAACATTCTTGAAGCTGATTCTATGCTAGTGGATGTAACTTCCATAGAAATAAATAGATGGAACATACAGGAAAAAGCAGAACTTTTAAAATTATTCATTGAATTTGCAGCTTTTTTCTTTAAACAATAACTTGAAATCTATCAGGTATTGCCAGAGGATGAGCACCTCTACTTAAAGAAATTATGTAGGCAAGAGCCAAGAAAGTTTTCCTTTTTAATCTTAACTATTTTTGTGGGGAAATCTGTTACATTTTCAGCTTCCTTAAGCAGAGCTGACAGGTCATAACCAAACCTTTGTTGACTTTGACTTGTATGACTCAGGGTAATCATGTTGAATATCTAGAAGGCAGAGGAGTGACACATTAGAAAAAGCACAGGATAACTAATTGACTCTGTAAACTTGGACAAATCACTTCCTCTGGGCCTCAACTTTCTCACATTTAACATTAGGTGTTGATTTCCAAGGGTCTTCAAGGACTGAAATTCTTTACTTCTGAGGTCAATTATGCGATTATGCTCTGAAGCTATATGCTGTAGCTTAATCCATGTCCTCATCTTACTTAACCTTCAGCAACGTTTAACATAATTGATCACTTGCTACCCCTCAAACACTTCCTTCACTTGGGTTCCAGGACTCCACAGTCATCTGGTTTTCCTCTTACTTCACTTGCCTCTTCGTTTCTGTGTCCTTTGTTGAATCCTCCTCAACTTCCCAAAGTCTAAATATTGGAGTGCACCATCTCCTCTCCATGTAAACATCTTCCTAGATTATTTCACCTGGTTCTTTGGCTAAAGCCACAAAAATATCCCAACTGTTGATAACTCCCAGATTTCTATCTATAGTCCTAAGATCTCCCCTGAATTCCAGACAACCTACTCAACATCTCCATTTGAAGATCGAATAAGCATATCAAAACCCATAATCTAAACAGAACTCTTGATTTTCCTCTACACACCTAACCCTTGCCAAAAATTCTGGATGTCAATAAAGGGCACTTCCATTTATCCTGTTTTCTTAGGTCAAAGCTTTCGAATAAGTCTCGGCTCCTCTTCTTCACTCACATTCCACATGTCCTCCATTAGCAGATCTTCTTGACTGTACTTTCAAAATATATCCAAAATCCAACCACTTCTCAGTGCCTTCAACTGATACCATCCTAATCCAAGATACTATCATGTGTTGCCTTGAGATGGCCTCCTAACTGGTCTCCATCAGCAGCAGAGTGATCCTTTCAAAACAAAACCTGATTATATCCCTCCCCTACTCATAATCTTCCAGTGGCTTCCTGTCACAAAGAGAACAAAAGTCAAAGTCCTTACCTTGCCCTGGATGATCTGATCCTGGCAGCACTCTGCTCCATCTCCACCTGCCTCTCACTCCACTCCAGCCATGCTTGCTTCCTTGCTGTTTCTCAAACTCAATAAATACACTCTTGCCTCAAGGGCCTTGCTGTTACTTCTGCCTGAGTGCTTCCCCCCACTTCCATCATCACTCTCTTCCTTTAGGGACTTCGTATTTCTTTAAAACATTTATTTCTACCCAATATTATTGGTTGGTTTGTTTGTTTATTGTCTGTTTCCCCTGATTAGAATATCAGCTTCTTGAGGGCAAAGACTTTGGCTGTTTTGTTGACTGCTATATCCCCAGAAACCACAACAGTGCCTGGCATTTAGTAGGAACTCAATAAATATTTGTCAGATGAATTATGAAAGTATTAGACGGTTTGCCTCTAACTTAATTTGTTCTAGAATGTTTGCAAACATAATGTTTGATGGCTCTATAATTTCCTTACCTCTCAGTGTGCTGGCTTCTACTCCTACTCCCACTGCTTTATAATCTGTTGCTCTTTCTGGACTACAGTTATAAACCCACAAAGAGTTCCAGGGTTTCCAGAGGAAGCTAGATAAATGAACTTGTTAGGACATTGAGATTAATTTTATGTGTAATGCTGCGTTAATAGGTCCTGGCTGTGGCAGTGTGGGAAAAAGGGACCTGAATGGGAGCCAGAAGCTTGGAGTTCTAGTTATTACTCTTCTACCTACCAGCTGTGTGATGAGAGCAAGTCACACTGTTTCCCATCGCCTCCTCTGTCCTAAGGTCCTGTAGATATCTTCATATGGTTGCTGAAAAGCAGAGTGCATAAACTTGTGACATCTATTTCTGTCAATACTGGGAAGATATTTTTCTTGCTTTTGGATTTTGGGCTGAGTGAAAGATGTATTTGCTTGAGGTTATGCGGTAGGTGACTGGAATTCAGGAATCTTATATTTCTTCGTTAATTTAATAGAAGATTTATTAGGCAATATACTATGTGAAGCAGTGTAATAGGAATGTAAATAAAGTGGTGAATAAGACAGTCCTTATCTTTGCCTTCATGGATAAACAGTCCAGGATAAGATCGGCCTCAAATAAGCAATCACATGCCAGGAGACCACTTAAGAGGCTTTTGCAATGCTCCAGGTCAGAGATGATGTTAGCCTGGCCTGGGAGGGCATAGAGGCACTAAGGAGAGAAAAAATTGGAGAGATATTCTAGAGGCAAAACTGATAAAACTTGGCAATTGATTGGATGTGAGGAGTGCAGAAGAACAAGAAACATGACTAACTTCCAAAATCTGGTGATTTATTGCGTGTGAGAAGTGAGGAAGAGGGAGGAAACGTGGCTAACTCTCAAGCCAACTTTCTGGCTTAAGCAACTGAGCGTGGGAATGGTGATGCCATTTCCCAAGACAGCGTTTCCCAAGAAACTGGGAGAGAGAAGCAGATGTGGAGGTGAGAGGTCAGAAGACAGAATGAGTCCCGTTCAGTCCAAGGAGCCTGTGAGACAGTCAGCGAAGATTCCAAGGAGCAGGTGGGTAAATGCGTTAAGACACAAGTGTAGGATTTGTCAGCATACGTGTGATATTTGGACTTATGAGACAGAGTGACATTACTTGAGAGAGAGAGAGCACAGTTAGAAGAGAATAGGGCCCAAGACCAAACCTTGAGGAACTCCTGTATTTAATATTCAAGCAGAAGAGAAGGCCGAGCAAAGGTATCTGAAAAGATGGGCCAGAGAGGAAGGAACCAAGGAGAGGTCAAGCAGAAGAGACTGATCGACTGTAATGAATGCTGCAGAGAGGCCAAGTAAAGTCAGCACTTTAGATTCAGCAATATGGACATAATGTGCAGTTTCAGGAGATGATAGAGTTGGAATTTCAATTGGGGTAATTTGAAGAATGAGTGACAGGCAAGAAGATAGAGACAGCAAAAGCACATAACTTTTTAAAAAACTTTTTATTGAGATTATGATAGTTCACAACCTTGTGAAATTTCAGTTGTACATTATTGTTTGTCAGTCATGTTGCAGGTGCACCACTTCACCCTTTGTGCCCATCCCCCACCCCCCTTTACCCTGATAACCACTAATCTGTTCTCTTTGTCTACATGTTTAACTTCCACATATGAATGGAGTCATACAAAGATTGTCTTTCTCTATCTGGTTTATTTCACTTAACATAATACCCTCAAGGTCCATCCATGTTGTTGTGAATGTGATGATTTTATTCTTTTTTATGGCTGAGTAGTATTCCATTGTATATATATACTGTATCTTCTTTATCCAGTCATCAGTTGATGGGCACTTAGGTTGCTTCCACGTCTTGGCTGTTGTAAATAACACTGCAATGAACACAGGGGTTCATGGGACTTTTGGAATTTCTGATTTCAAGTTCTTTGGATAGATACCCAGTAGTGGGATGGCTAGGTCATATTGTATTTCTATTTTTAATTTTTTGAGGAATTCCCATACTGTTTTCCATAGTGGCTGCACTAGTTTGCATTCCCACCAGCAGTGTATGAGGGTTCCTTTTTCTCCACAACCTCTCCAACATTTGCCACTTTTTGTTTTGGTTATTTTTGCCATTCTAATGGGTGTAAGGTGATACCTTAGTGTAGTTTTGATTTGCATTTCCCTGATGATCAGTGATGTTGAGCATCTTTTCAGGAAAAGCACATAACTTTTAACAGAAGCTTTACTGTAAAGTAGAGGTGATAGAATAATAAATGGAGGGGCATAGGAAGTCAAGGGAAAAAGAAGTTGTCTTTCTTTTTTAGAAGTGCAGACTTGAGCATGTTTAAATGGGAAGAAAAACGATGCAATAGAGAGGGAGAGAAAAGAGAGTGGGAGCTAGAGTGAGAAAGAATGAGACTAACAGATACACAAGTTTTCCAAGAAAATGTAGTCAAATAATATTCAGAGCAAAAGCGGATGAACTGACTTTAGATCAAAAGCAAATGTCATTTGTTGTGTCCAGAGGGAAGTAGGAAAGATGGGTGTGGATGCACAGAAGCCTGGCTGGAATGGAAAGTCGAAGTGGTTCCCAGCTGATTACTTCTATTTTCTCTGTAAAGCAGGAGATAAGGGGGAGGAGGAGGGTTATAAGTGAGGAGAGTGGAGAATGTGTGGAGATAGTTTGGTAGATAGCGAAAAAGGAAGTCAAAGAAAGTGGTAGGACTGGGATTCAGCAGAGGCTGGTCACCATGAACTTAGAGTGTTACCAAACTGCCCAGTCATGTTACCTTCTCCTGGAGTCCTGGGGCAGGCGTGGACACAGGAAGTATTTGGACTCATGAGGCATTGTAGACTTGCCAAGTGGTACAAGGAATATACACTGACGGCTCAGAGGTGTAGAGAGGGTGGTGGGCAGTTGAAGAAATACCCCCAAATATCATGGCTGATCTGTATTTGTTTTTTCATACCTTCTCTATACTACCTTTACAATTGAATGAAACAAAACAAAGCAAAAATTTGTCACAGATGTTTGTTGTTCGCATACCACCCTTCATCCCCACTTTGCTCAATGATGATTCTGCCCCACCTATCCTCCGCTGGCTGGTCTGGGTGGGGCTCGAGGGTGCAGAGCAGTGGACCACGTGACCCGTCCTGGCCTATCAAAGTACCGCATCTCCCTGGCCACTGTAACAGGTTCCGGTATTGGCCGATCTCCCAAGCTAACCCAGAGTGAATCTTAGGCTGTTTGAGGATGACCTGGGAAAGAGGCCCTCCTGGGAAAAGGTAAGGCTGAAATTGCTGCAGTCATCTTGTAACCATGAGGAAGAGCCAAGTTAAGAACTGACTAAAGGAGCAAATGCTGCCGCGGATGGAGAGAGATATTAGGTACTGATGACATTGAGCCCCGAACCTAGCAATGCCTGAAGTGACAGCTTGGACTTTCCAGTTCTGTAAGTCAGGAAGTTTCCCTTTTTACCTGAGCTAGTTTGGATTGAGTTTTCAAAAGGGTTTTTACCTGATGCAAGATTTTAATTTTTTAAAAAAGAGTCGCCTTCTCCCTCAGTCCTCTCTTTCTTAGAGATATCTTTGCTGTCCATGTGAGTACTCAGAATCAATAGGGACGCAGATGAGAGGAATGTTATGCAGCTATTAAAAGGTTGATAACAATTCTTCTGGAATGATGTAAAATAAAAAAAAAGCAAGATCTAAATTGTATATAAAATATATTTAAAATGCTATTTTTATGGAAGGTGAAGTAAGTACAACAGAGTCTTACAGTGATTGTTTTGGGTCATGAAGCTATGGTTGATTTCCCCACCTCTCCCCTTTTTTGGCTATATTCTGCATTTTTCTTAATAAGCATGCATCACCTGTATGCATTTATGTACATACTTACTTTTGAAATTAATTTATATTTTTACCAAAGTATTGTGAACATATATTTTTCTAAATCAAACAATATTGAAAAGTTTATAATAAAAAACAGCAACCCCCTACCACATGCCTCTCCACCCACCCATAAACTTGCTTTAACTGTTTCTTCTGGATGTATGTTCATATTTCTAAATGCTATGCATAGATAGCTTTTTTTTTTTTTTTTGGTGAGGAAGATTGTCCCTGAGCTAACATCTGTTGCCAGTCTTCCTCTTTTTGCTTGAGGAAGATTGTGCTGAGCTAACATCTGTGCCAGTCTTCCTGTATTTTGTATGTGGGATGCCACCACAGCATGGCTTGATGAGTGGTGTGTAGGTTTGCCCCCAGGATCTGAACCTGTGAGCCCTGGGCCACTAAAGCAGAGCATGCAAACTTAGCTACCACACCATGAGGTGGTCCCCATAGACAGCTATTTTTGATTGTCAGTTTTAGAAAGTATCTTTGGACAGTCTATTACATCGAATTGGTAATTAAGCCCTCTTCTACAGTGTCCCCTTTTAATTCCTTTCTTCCCATCCTTCTCACATGGTCGTGCCACAGTTTGAGTTAAATCAGAAGTCATTGATGAGCATGTTATTCACTGCTAAACCAATAATGTAGCCATGAATGTATTTCTGTTCTTAGATAATTTTTTCCTTCTTCCTGGAGTTAATAATTGCGTTGTTTTTTTATTTGCTCATATCCATTTATTTCCATATATGCATTGCTGCTGCACAGCCTCACCCCTGGGGATGTCAGATCCATCAGTTCCTGAGTCTCATGTCTTCATCTTTCTTCAATGTGTGGGGAAGCACATCTTTCATCGGCTTCCTAAGAAAGTGCATGGAAGGTAAGTTTTTTAATCCTTGCATACCTGAAGATTTTAGATATTTAGTTTACTCTCCGAATTGATTGTTCATTTGGCTGGATATAGAATTCTAGGTTGACAATAACTTTCACTAGGAATTTTGAAAGAACTGCTGCATCTTAGTCTAGCTTCTAGCAATGTTGTGGGACGTCTGATGTCATTCTGACTCCTGTTCATTTGTCTTTTTTCTCTCTGGAGCCTTTTTAAGATTGTCCCTTTTTGATGCTCTGAAATTCACAATGAAATGCCTTGGTGGGGGTCTTGAGTTTTTGTTTTTGTTATTATTTTCCAATTAATTATGCTGGTCACACAGTATGCCCTTTCAATCTGGATTTATATTAATTCATCAACAATTTTCTTCTTTGTTTTCTCAATTCTCTCTATTCCTCTAATTTTCTTACCTTTTTTCTCCAACTTTTCATCTCTTTTGACCATTTTGTTCCTGTTTTATAAGATTCTTTTTATTTTAATGTCTAAATCTTTACACTGAGTATCTTATTTCAGCTACTGTATGTTTAATTTCTAAGAGCTTAATCTTGGTTTTCTATTGTTTATATTTTCATTCTTGTTTAATGGTCACTATCTTCTCTTATCTCACTAACAATTCTACTGCAGAGTTAAAAAATTAACTTCTGCTTTTTGCATTTTCTGTTTCCTCATAGTTTCCCATTCATGTTCAATTTTTTTCTTTCATCTTGGAGGTTTTCCTCCAATGACCACTGATCCTTAGCTAACCATTCATATTCAAGCATGAGGCTCTACATTGCCAAATAGAAGTTTTGTGTATAGTGGAAGGAGGATGTTTTAGAGTGACTGGTTGGCTAGTGTCCCTCATTGAAGGATAATCAGGACATGAGCTGCTGTTCCTTTCCAATATCTCGTGCCAGAAGTCTGTTTTGCAGCATTATTTAGTTTCTCAAGAGAAAACTCTTCATCTCGTGTCTGGGGCATATGCCAGGCTGCTAGAATTCTGGGAGCAAGACAGGGTATGGAGGCACAGCTTTTCCCTTTAGTGTGTAGAATTTCATTAAAAGTGAATTAAGTGTGTAGAATTTCATTAAAGAGTGGTTACTCTTTATTTCATTTAGCAAATATCTGTTAAATACTATTATGTGACAGGCACTATTTTAGGCACTTGAGACTCACCCGTAAACAAAACAGAGAAGGATTCTTGCCCTCACAGAGCTTACAGTCTAGCAGCCTGGAGAGAGAGACAAAAAACAACGGATATAAGAAAAAGGAAATTAAATAGTATCTTAGTAGGTGATAAGTGCTATAGAAAAAGAAAAATGGTACAGCAGGATGAAGGGGATTATGAATATTATGTGGTTGCAGTTTTATAAAGGTGGTGAGGGTAAGCCTTTTCAAGAAATTGATGTTTGAACAGAAAGACTTGATGGAAGTGAGGGAGTTTGGCATGTGGATATCTGGTCTATTTTTACCTACAATGTTTCTGACACTAAATGTGTGGAATTTTTTCCTCATGCCAACCAATTCTTTAACTTGCTGAACATCAACTGGGTGTCCTACAATTTAATTCAATTCTGACACTAACTACTTGGAGTTAGTGCAGACTCCAAAGATTTAGGACTTGGTCCCACAAGACTTCTCTAACTTCAGATGCCAATTGAAAGTACTGGGACTTCTGTACTTGTGACCAACCACCTGTAAATCTGGGGTTCCCATGACCCCCTTGTGAGGCTTGATAATTCGCTAGAATGGCTCACAGAACTCAGGGAAAGCAGTTTACTATTACTGGCTTGTTATAATGGATATTATAAAGGATACAAATGAACACCCAGATGAAGAGGTACTTAGGGTGAGGTCTGAATATCTGGGAGCACAGGAGCTTCTGTCCTTGTAGAATTGGGGTACACCACCCTGCTGACATGTGCATGCATTCACCAACTTGGAAGTTCTCTGAACTCCATCATTTAGGGGTTTTTATTTAGGTTCCATTACACAGGCATAATTGATTAAATCACTGCCCATTGGTGATTAACTCAGTCTCTAGCCCATCAGCCCTCCCCAGAGGTTGAGAGGAGGGATAAAAAGTCCAACCCTGTAATCACATGGTTGGTTTCCTTGGCAACCAGCCCCCATGGTGAAGCTATCTGAGGCCCCTAGCCACTAGTCATGGCATTAGCATACAAAAGATACTTATCACTCAGGAGAGTCTGAGGGTTTTAGGAGCTGTGTACCAGAAATCAGGGACAAAGACCAAATATATATTATCATGGGACATCTGGGATGAAGCAGGCCAGTTGGAAAGAAAAACCAGTGCAAAGGCCCTGAAGTAGAAGCAGGTCTTTCATGTTAGAGGAATAGCAAGGAGGTCAGTATAGCAGCAAGAGACTGATTGAGGAGGAAATAGGAGGAGAGGAGGTCACAGAGGTAAAAGGAGGGCCTTGTGAATGGGGGGAGCTTTTACTAAATATAGAATGGTGCTATTATAAGGTTTGAAGTAGAAGAGTGACAGAATCTGACTTCAGATTTCAAAGAATCACTCTGGCACTTCTGTTGAGAAAAGACTGTAAGGAGTAACATTAGAAGTGAGGAGATGAGTTTGGAGGCTATTCCAGTAATCTATGAGAGAGATAGAGAGATGATGGCTTGTATCAGGGTGGCTACAATAAAGGTGGTGAAAAGTAGTTGGATTTGGATTTATTTTAAAAGTAGAGTCAACAGCATTTCCTGATAAAATTGGTGTCAAGTGTAAGAGAAAGAGAGATGTCAAGGAGGAATCCCAGGTTGGTAGATTGTGCAACTGGAAGGAAGAAACTGCTGTATACTAAAGTGAGAGGAATATCTGGAGTGCAGTCTGGATGTGTTGAGTCTTCCTGTGGCTTACCCTTACCTTCTGCAGCATCTTAAGGTCAGAGCCATCTCAGTTTAATTCTTCCAAAGAATAAACCTCTAGTTCCTTACATGTATGTGTGAAGGTAGAGTGGGCACAGAAACATGAAGCCTTTGGGCCATAAAGAATGAGTGAAAGGATGTGTGGGCAGTTGAATTGTTCCATATGTGCTCAACCAAGCCCCCTGTTTTTATTCTCACATTATATCTCCACCTTCCATGGGAACAGATACCTTCAAATCCTCAGCCTTCCTGGGGCTCTGTGGAGGTGGATTTCCTTGCTTCTCATTACTATTTCCCTCTGCAGGCACTTAGGTTTTAACTTCCTCAGCTTTTTGAAGTGTTCCAAAAATTCATTGAAATTTCTTATCCACTCTTTCCTTTTCTCATCTTCGTGTATGTGTGTGTTTGGAGAACAAGAGGAGATAATGTGCGTGATCAATCTGCAATGTTGAACCGGTAATGTGCAAAAGGGAAAAAATCCTTTCTTAAAGCCTACGTGATTTTGATATCATTCTAGCCTCCAGAACTGTAAGAAATAAAATTCTGTGGTTCAAGCTACCTGATGTAGGGTATTTTGTTGTAGCAGTCCAAGCTGACTAAGATACTTGCCCAATGTCACTTAGCTAGAAAGCCATAGTTTGTGGATTGAAACCCTTGTCCATCTAACTTCAGAGTCTGCTCTCTTAACTGCTGTGCCATACAGCCTCTCTGATGTGTAAATAAAACATGAAGACTCCAATAAATAAATGTGCAAAGAAATGGACTGAAGAGCTAAGTTCTAAAAGAATTCAATGGGTATGAGAAAAAAATCTTCAACTTTACTATTAAGATTGAACATTAAGTGTTAAAATAGGAGATAAAAAGATGAAAGCTCTCTCTCCTTTTCAGTTAGAGAGGTGTTTTTTTTTTGTAAATGGTGATGTTGCTATTAAGGGTGCAATTTGATGGCCCTGTAAATTAGCAGAAGCAGGCTAATATTCTGCTGGTGTGCTCCAAGGCTCCTTTGTAGATTATTGACAGCAGAAGTCTGTTCTGATTTTCTTGTGTCCATACTGAGTGGTAAATATTTTTAATCAACCCCTAACTGGAGGACAATTTATTCACATTTATTTAGAAACATAACAACGTTCACATTGTAGTACCCTGTAATTATGAGTCTCATTCCTAAGGAAGTAATATAATTGTGGAACTAGAAACATATCTAATTTAACACTTAGCTTTATTTTTAACAGCAAACATTTAGAAATAATCTAAATGTACAATAGTAGGAGAATAGTTAAGTAAACAAAAAACATTGATTAGACAGATATTAAAAATAAAAGAATCCTGAGGAGGGACCTCAGCATTATGGCAGAGTGAGCTCTCACCTTAGACTCTTCTCCCTAGGATACAATGAAAAGGACATTCGTATACCAACAGAGGATATTCATACAACACAATAGACGTCTGAGAGACCCCCACAGCCATACATCTGAAGGTGGAGGTGCTGGACTCCCTGGAGGAAGTGGGAGTAGATAAGGGATCTTCTCTCCCACCCCAACGACAGTGACTGAGGGTGCAGGAACATGCACAGCTGTGAGAGGAATGCGGAGAGAGGGTAAGCCATCCATGGGAACTCCTTCACTCTCCAAGTTCCCTCACAGCCTGTGAGAAAGCCCCACACAGAGGTGAAAATGCTATTGCAGGGATGTCTTCATCAAGCTAGCACTCAAGGAGAGCAGATAGTGAAGGCAGAATGAAAATGTCCCCAGGATTGTGAAGGTGAAAGAAAGCACCCTTCCCCCGACCTGGTGCTCCAGCTCAGCTGGTTGGCCAGAGCACCTGCACAGATAGAAAAGCAGTGACTGTGGGTGACTGAGCCATGGATCATGGTGGGCTCAGAATACACAACTCTTGACCCCCACCCAGTGGCAGCAGGTGGGAGCTGTGACCAGATACTATTACTATGCAAAGGCATGAAGCTACACCATCGAACAGTGTGAAAAATTATATTGAATCTCCAGACTAGAAGGAAAATGACAAGCACCAAGAAATCAATCCTAAAGGCACAGAAATTTATAATCTAAATGAGAGAAAATTCAAAATAGCTATCATAAAAAAACTCAGTGAGTTGCAAGAAAATACAGATAGATAGTTCAATGAAATCAGGAGCTTCTTCACAAAAGAGATTGAAACTATGAAGGAGAACCAATCGGAAATGTTGGTGGTGAAAAAAAAAATGGATGAGATAAAGAAAAATCTGGACTCCCTGAATAATAGAGCAGATATTATGCAGGAGCAATTTAGCAGTCTGGAGGACAGAAATACAGAAATGCTTCAGATGGAGGAGAACAACTAAGACTAAAAAGAAACGAGGAAATTCTCTGAGAAATATCTGACTCAATTAGGAAATGCCACATAAGGATTATAGATATTCCAGAGGGAGAAGGGAAGGAGAATGGAGCAGAAAGCTTGCTTAAAGAAATAATAGTGGTGGGGCTGGCCCCATAGCTGAGTAGCTAAGTTTGCACGCTTTGCTTTGGTGGCCCAGGGTTTCACTGGTTTGGATCCTGGGCATGGATGTGGCACCACTCATCAGGCCATGCTGAGGCAGCATCCCACATGCCACAACTAGAAGGACCCACAACTAAAATATACAACTATGTACTGGAGGGATTTGGGGAGAAAAAGCTGGAAAAAGAAAAGAAAGAAATAATAGCAGAGAACTTTCCAAAGCTGGGGAAGGAGCTGGAAATACAAGTGAAAGAAGCCAGTGGATCTCATAACTATATCAATGTAAAAAGACCTTCTCCAAGGCATGTAGTAGTAAAGCTGGCAAAAGATAATGACAAAGAAAAAAATAGTAAGGGCAGAAAGGCAGAAGAAAATAACTTACAAAGGCACCCCTATCAGGCTTTCAGCAGATTTCTCAGCAGAAATCTTACAGGCTAGGAGAGAGTGGAATTATATGTTCAAAATTCTGAAATATAGAAACTTTCAGCCAAGAATACTCTATTGAGTGAAAATATCCTTCAGATATGATGTAGAAATAAAAATTTTCCCAGATAAACAAAAGCTAAGGGAGTTCATTGCCATAAGACTGCCCCACCCATAAGAAATGCTTAAGAAGGCCCTCACACCTGAAAAGAAAAAAAAAGGGGTTACAAAGCCTCAAGCAAGGAGATAAATAGGTAGAAAAAAATCAGAAAATTGCAGCTCTTTATCAGAACAGGTTAGCAAACACTTAATTATAACATTAAAGATAAAGGGAAGGAAAACATCAAAAATAAATATAATCTCATCATTTTAACCACAAACTCACAACACCAGATGGAATAAGTTGTAACAATAAAAACTTAGAAGAGGGAGAGGAAGGGGTGAGAATTGACTTAGTCTAAGGAAATAAGAGGCTATCAGAAAATGGACTAATCATCTACAAGATTTTTTATACAAACTTCATGGTAAACACTAAACAAATAATCAGAAGAGAGACACAAATGATAAATAAAGAGAAAACTAAGAAAATCGTCATAGAAAACTACCTAACTGAATTGGTAGTCAAAAATACATCAGATGAGAAAGAAAGGAAATGAAAAAGAGCTAGAAAATAAGAAATAAAATGGCAGCATTAAGCCCTCATATATCAATAATCACTCTAAATGTCAATGGATTTAATTCTTCAATCAAAAGACACGGAGTGTCGGGATAGATTAAAAAACAAGACCCAACAATATGCTGCCTCCAGGAAACACATCTCAGCTCCAAAGACAAAACAGGCTCAGAGTGAAGGGATGGAAGATGATACTCCAAGCTAATGACAGCAAAAGAAAGCAGGCATTACCATACTTATATCAGACAAAGTAGACTTCAAGATAAAACTGGTAATGAGAAACAAAGAAGGGTAGTATGTAGTGATAAAAGGGACACTCCAGCAAGAAGACATGACACTTATAAATATATATGTACCCAACACAGGAGCACCAAAGTATATAAAACAACTATTAGCAAACCTAAAAGGAGATATCAACAACAACACAATAATAGTAGGGGACCGTAACACCCCACTTACCTCAACGGATATATCATTCAGACAGAAAGTCAATAAGGAGTAGTGGTTTTAAATGAAAAATGAGACCAGCTGGTCTTTATAGATGTATATAGAATAATTCATCCAAAAACAGCAGAATACATTTGTCTCAAGTGCACATGGAAGATTCTCAAGGATAGACCATATATTGGGAAACAAGGCAGGCCTCAACAAATTTAAGAAGACTGAAATCATATTGTGTCTTTTCTGACCATAATATTATGAAACTAGAAATCAACTACAAGAAAAAATCTTGAAAAGAGACAAAGATGTAGAGACTAAACAGCATGCTACTGAACAACCAATGGATCACTGAAGAAATTAAAGGAGAAATCAAAAAATATCTGGAGATAAATGAAAATGAAAATACACCATACCAACTCATATGGGATGCAGCAAAAGAAGTCCTAAGAGGGAAATTCATTGCAATACTGGCTCACCTTAGCAAACAAGAAAAATCCCAAATAAGCAGTCTCAAACTACACCTTACAGAACTAGAAAAAGAAAACAAAAAATCAGAGCAGAAATAAATGCAATTGAAACAGAAAAGACAGTAGAAAAGATAAATGAAATAAAGAGCTGATTCTTTGAGAAGATAAACAAAATTGAGAAACTCTTAGCCAGAGTTACCAAGAAAAAAAGAGAGAAGACTCAAATAAATAAAATTAGAAATGAAAGAAGAGAATTACAATGGATACCACAGAAATACAAAGGATTATAAGACAATACTGTGAAAAACTATATGCCAGCAAATTGGGCAATCTAGAAGAAATAGATAAATTCTTAGACTCTCACAACCTCCCAAAAGTGAACCAAGAAGAAATATACAATCTGAATAGACCAGTCACAAGTAAAGAGACTGAAACAGTAATTAAAAACCTCCCCCAAAATAAAAGTCCAGGACCAGATGGCTTCTCTGGAGAATTCTACCAAACATTCAAAGAAGATTTAATACCTATCCTTCTCAAGCTGTCCCAAAAAGTTGATGAAGAAGGAATACTTCCTAACACATTCTACAAGGCCAACATCACCCTGATATCAAAGCCTGGCAAGGACAACACAAAAAAGGAAAACTACAGGCCAACATCACTGGTAAACATAGATGCAAAAATCCTCAACAAAATATTGGCAAACCAAATACAGCAATACATTAAAAAGATCATACATCACCGTCAAGTGGGATTTATACCAAGGACACTAGGATGGTTGGACATCCGCAAATCAATCAATGTGATACACCACATTAACAAAATGAGGAATAAAAACCACATGATCATCTCAATAGACACAGAGAAAGCATTTGACAAGATACAACATCCATTTATGATAAAAACTCTCAATAAAATAGGTATAGAAGGAAATTACCTCAACATAATAAAGGCCGTATATGATAAACCCATAGCCAGCACCATGCTCAATGGGGAAAAACTGAAAGCCATCCCTCTGAGAACAGGAACAAGACAAGCGTGTCCACTCTCACCACTCTTATTCAACATAGTACTGGAAGTTTTGGCCAGAGCAATCAGGCCAGAAAAAGAAATAAAAGGAATCTAAATAGGCAATGAAGAAGTGAAACTCTTGCTGTTTGCAGATGATATGGTTTTACATGATTTTATATATAGAAAACCCTAAAGAATCCATCAGAAAACTATTAGAAGTAACCAACAACTACAACAAAGTTGTAGGGTACAAAATCAACTGACAAAAATCAGTTGCATTTCTATAGTTTAATAATGCACTAACAAAAAGAGAACTCAAGAATACAATCCCATTTACAATTGCAACGAAAAGAATAAAATATCTAGGAATAAATTTAACCAAGGAGGTGAAAGACCTATACAATGAAAACTATAAGACATTACTGAAAGCAATTGACCATGACAAAGAAATGGAAAGATATTCCATGTACACCAATTGGAATAATAAGCATAGTTAAAATGTCCCTGCTACCTAAAGCAATCCACATATTCAATACAATCCCAATCAGAATCCCAATGACATTCTTCATGGAAATAGGACAAAGAATCCTAAAATTCATATGAGGCAACAAAAGACTCCAAATAACTAAAGCAATCCTGAGAAAAAATAACAAAGCTGGAGGCATTACAATCCCTGACTTCAAAATATACTACAAATCTATAGTAACCAAAACAGCATGGTACTGGTACAAAAACAGGCACACAGATCAATGGACCAGAATTGAAAGCCCAGAAATCAAACTACATGTCAACGACAGCGAATCTTTGACAAAGGAGCTAAGAATACATAATGGAGGGGCTGGCCCCATTGCCGAGTGGTTAAGGTCGTGTGCTCCGCTGCAGGCGGCCCAGTGTTTCGTTGGTTCAAATCCTGGGCGCAGACATGGCACTGCTCATCAAACTATGCTGAGGCGGCATCCCACATGCCACAGCTGGAAGGACCCACAACGAAGAATATACAACTGTGTACCGGGGGGCTTTGGGGAGAAAAAGGAAAAAAAATAAAGTCTTTAAAAAAAAACAAAAAAGAATACACAATGGAGAAAGGAAAGTCTCTTCAATAAGTGATGTTGGGAAGACTGGATAGCCACATGCAAAACAATGAAACTAAACCATCATCTTTCACCATACACAAAAATTAACTAAAAATATATCAAAGACTTGAAAGTAAGACCTGAAACCATAAAACTTCTAGAAGAAAACATAGGCATTACACTCTTTAACATCAGTCTTAGAAGGATCTTTGCAAATACCATGTCTACTTGGACAAGGGAAACAAAAGAAAAAATAAACAAGCAGAACTTCATCAGACTAAAGAGCTTCTGCAAGGCAAAGGAAACCAGGATCAAAACGAAAGGACAACCCACCAACTGGGAGAACATATTTGCAAATCAGATATCCAACAAGGGGTTAGTCTCCATAATATATAAAGAACTCAGACAACTGAACAACAAAAAAACAACCTGATCAAAAAATGGGCAGAGCATATGAACAGATATTTTTCCGAAGAAGATTTACAGATGGCCGACAGGCACATGAAAAGATGTTCACCATCACTAATCATCAGGGAAATGCAAATCAAAACTACACTAAGATATCACCTTACACCCGTTAGAATGGCTTAAATCACCGAGACAAAAAATAACAAATGTTGGAGAGGTTTTGGAGAAAAGGGAGCCCTCATACACTGCTGGTGGGAATGCAAACTGGTGCAGCCACTATGCAAAACAGTATAGAGATTTCTCAAAAACTTAAAAATAAAAATATCATATGACCAAGCTATCCTGTTACTGGATATTTATCCAAAGAACTTGAAATCAACAATTCAAAGAGACTTATGCACCCCTATGTTCATTGCAGCATTATTCACAATGGCCAAGATGTGGAAGCAGCTCAAGTGCCCATCAACTGATGATAGGATAAAGAAGATGTGGTATATATATATACGATGGAATAGTACTCAGCTCTAAAAAGAGACAAAATTGTCCCATTCATAATAACATGGATGGACTTTGAGGGAATTATGTTAAGTGAAATAAGCCAGACAGAGAACGACAAACATCAGATGATGTTACTCATATGCAGAAGATAAAAACACACACAAAGAGAACAGTCTAGTGGGGGCTGGCCCCGTGGCCGAGCGGTTGGGTTCGCGCGCTCCGCTGCAGGTGGCCCAGTGTTTCGTTGGTTCGAATCCTGGGCGCGGACATGGCACTGCTCATCGGACCACGCTGAGGCGGCGTCCCACATGCCACAACTAGAAGAACCCACAACGAAGAATACACAACTATGTACCGGGGGGCTTTGGGGAGAAAAAGGAAAAAATAAAATCTTTAAAAAAAAAGAGAAGTCTAGTGGATACCAGGTGGAAGGGGGTTGGGGGTGGGTACAAGGGTTGAAGGGGCTCATTTATATGGTGACTGACAAATAATAATGTACAACTGAAATTTCACAATGTTGTAAACTATTATGACCTCAATAAAAATAAAAAATAAAAAAATGAAAGAATCCTTGTGAAAATAGTAACATGAGGAAATGCTCATGATACAGTTTGAATGAAATAAAAAAGCACTTTTTATTTTGTATGTATTATGATTAGTGTTCATAGTTGGTTTGGTTTTTTAGAGGATAGATAGGAACATAGTTGGAGGGAAATACCCCAAAATGTTCATAGTCACCTATGTTAGTATGATAGACATTTTTTTTCCTGTTCTGTTTTCTCATTGTCCACAAGGTGAGTTCACTTCATTTAACACAGAAATAATTATAAAAGAAAATAGGCTATTCTCAAATCAGTTCTTCCCATGTCTCTTCATAGATAGGCAAAATGGCAAGTGAAACTTCATTCCCGGCAAACTGCACACTTAATTATAGAAGAAAATAGTTCATTTTATTCTTCTTAAAATCTGTAATGGAGATACAAAAGAAGTGTGTTATTCTTTTCATATGTGAGGGGAAGAACCCACTAGTGCTGTCTTCAAAATTGCCCGTGTCCAAGTGCAGTCAGCGGGAAACAGCACCCCTTGTGAGGCACAGTCCAGAACACCAGTTTTCCACCAGTTAGTTGGTTTGTGATGATCACCATCTCAGCAAATAACTCCAGCGGTGGTTTCTTAGCTGACTTGGCAATCTGTGACGTGATGATATGCCAGTCTACTGATGCTGAAGTGTGTGTCGCAGGGTGTGGCCCACAAGTTTAGTTGCAAGGGTTCCTGGTTCTGAAGAGCAATGACTTGTTTTGACATGACCATGGCCTTCAACATGGGCTCCAGGGAAAAATACCTTTCTGCTTCTGGCTCCTCCATCCTGGGCATGAAGGAGCCAAAATAGGAAGAAGTAGTAAAGTAGGGATTCCAGAAGGGACCAGGCTGCTGGCCTGCTTATACCTGGGTTCATTAATTTTGTTTAAGTTTTTCTATTCTGCTTTCTTTTCTTCTTGTAATAAGGACTTTTCTGTTGTGTGTCTCAATATCTTAGAACATAGTCCATAATATTTGAGAAATGGATATTCTATCAAGGCACCTGACTATGGATTCAGTTTGTGATTTGGTATCCTCTTCCTCAGAGAGAGAAGTGCCAGAGCATCAACCAAGTCACAAAGGCAGCCCCTCTGGAAGGATAGGTGTGGCGTTTTCAAATCAAGCAGGGTGGCCTCCTTTAGAAGACTTGAGGGAGAGTCCCCTGGAGTCACTGACACAGTGTTTTTGGGGCCCAATGGTGAATTTAGAGGTAGCTTGTGTGGCAACTAAAATAGCTGAACTCTGAGAGTTGCCATCTTGGCATCCCCAGCATGGGATGTGGCTGAGTTCCTTCACCCTCAAAGAACCAGAGTGGCCAGTGCAGGGGTCTGGGTAAATAACACATCATGGGAGAAGTGATGGTATGCATATGAGGAACAATTTTTAACGACCCAAAGTGACAACAAAAAGCAAAACAAAAACAAAAAAACCCACCCAAAACTCTGCAGTGGTAGAGTTAATCAGACTTTTGTTCTCTCTCCACTTAAGGTGTGGCCTCCGCAGCCACGTTCCATCATTGTGAATTTTCAGAAAAAGCTGGTTGGAGATATGGTCATTTGAAACACTTTTTAAAATAAGGTTACCCTTTGATGGGATAAATGCCAGAAGGTTCTGTCATTCTTTGGGAGTGGAGGATCGTTTGGGAGGTGCCAGGTTGAAGAAATCTTTATTATGAAGATGGTGGATTTCTTACTATTAAAGCTTCTAAGGAAAACCGTGTCTATATTGCCCCTGGAGGTTTTGTGGTAATTTACACAGGTTACTCCTTTCCCTCCATCTATTGCTATTTTAGTTTAATGTCTGTCTCTTTAATCTTTATTTTCCTGCTTCTGCCTTGTCTTCTCTTATTCTTCGATATTTATTGTTTCTACTCTTAAATATTAAAAATTAAGAATTAAATTATGAATTAAAAATTTTTAATTCTTGTATTCTTAAATTTTTTATTTCTATCTTGCTAATGATTATTTTAAATATTTATTTCATGATTTTCATTCTTTAGCTTGTGAAATTCTTTTATTTTTCTAACTTCTTGTTTTTAGGAATTTTATCATTTATACACGTATATTTAATTTCCATTATTTTATAATGTTCTTAATTTAAACTGACAGGATTCTTTTCTTTGATTAAAACTTTATCTTGTCCGCTGTTTCTTTTAAATTTCTTCTTATTCTGAATTTTTAGTTAGTCCTTTCTTGATGCCTGTCCTCTATTAACTTTAGATCTTTTCTCTTGTTCCTTATCCTTTAAATTTTGTTTGACTTCATGATTCATTTTTCTGCAGCTTAGATCGAAGCTTGACCACCTAGGAGCCGCATGGAGGTCAGAGCTGCCCCTGCAACCACGCTTCTGAGTTCCACTTGCCCTTTCATCCCTTCTAAGGAGACTGCTTCTAAAAACCTTACTCCTGAAGACTCCAGCTGAGTCTCCGTAGGGCTATAATTACTTTCTGTTTGTAGATGGAGGGGCTTCACCCACCAGGAATTGTGGAGGTAGTTATTAGAGCATGGTGTCTCTAGGATCGAAATAAACTGGCAGCCAATAAGGCTGTTCCTTGACATCTATTAAAATAAAAAGAAAACAAAACAGAAAGTGAGAATGGAAGAGCAGGAAGCTGAGGGCGGCCATCCCAATAAAAGGTCATGATCCCTTGTTCTGTTCCTAGGCTCGAGCCAGTTTTCAGATCTGGAACCCACTAACTGAAGAAGTGACTGGTCCCTAGGAGGAAGGACCTTGCAACCCCATGACTAGTATCTACTGAGATGATGCCTCCAGTCCTTCTGATGCGGGATCGGTGAGCCGAGGAGTCGAAAGAAAGATTTCTTAGACTCTCAAGATCTGGCAGTAGTGCTCTTTTATTTAGAGAATAGTGTGGAATAGCATGGGGACAGGACCCATGGGCAGTCAGAGCTTCTGCTGCTGCCCCAAACTGAGGGTTAGGGCCAAATTTAAGGCATAGGTATGTGAGTTATCTCTTTATTAGTGCCCGTTTGGTCTGGCCATTTGGCGGTCCCACAACTTTTAGATAAGAATCAAACCGGATTGAGTAAATGGCAGAAGTCACCACTTGAATTTTATCCTCGGCTAAAGATAAAAGGAGGATTTGTCGAGGGGGGGGGGGGGGGGGGGGGGGGGGGGGGGGGGGGGGGAGGGTCAGTTACATGAGGTTGCCAGACAGTTTCCAGAGATAAGGCCATCCCCCCTTCCTCCTGGCTCAGAGGGGGAGGCATCTTCACAGATAGAGGTTTCCCTTAGAAATGTAAATGTTTCCCAACAAGGGGCAAACAAATTCCAGAGAGGGAGGCATGGAGATTTCCTTTACAAATGCAATTGTCTCTGATCAAAGGGCAAACAAATTCCACTCCTTGGAACCTGCTTCTTATCTGTAGTTTTAAAAGTAACCAGCCTAAAAATCCTCATCATAAACCGTTTTAAAATTAAGCAGCCTAAAAATCCCCATCACTTCCACTAGGAGATCTATAGCCATTTACTTGAGTGAGTTTATAGTGGGGAAAGGGGAATAACCGATTTTGAGCAGTATTGGACACAGGATCTGAGCTGATACCAAGAGCCTCAAAGCGTGATGCCCAGAGACCCAGAGTGTCATCATGGACCCTTGTTAGACTAGGGGCTGGTAGGGGCCAGGTAATAAGTGCAGTTCTGGCTAAAGTCTGGCTCACAGTCTGTGAGTGCACAATTGGAATTGATATACTTGGTAGTTGGGGTAACCCCAATACTGAGTCCCTTGTCTGTGTAGTAAGAGCATCACAGTGGGGAAGACCAAATGGGAACCTTGGGATCCATCGCTCCCTCCCCGGTTAGATAGTAAACCAAAGACATATCGTACTCCAGGCAGGATGGCAAACCTCTAACGACCTAAAAGATGCAGGAATGGTAGTTCCTATCGTGTCTCCATTTAATTCCAATCTGACTTCTGCATAAACTAGGTGGATCCTAGAGAATAACTGTAAACTATTTTGGATTTGACCAAGCAGCATCAATTGCAGTTGTGAGAGACTAGTTATTTTGAGAGGGTCAGTGGTCCATTCTCACAGGATAGATATCCTATTTGAGGTATGGGTTTGCCTTTGCAGCCCAGTGAGCCTCAGCCAGCACTGTTATCTGGGGGTACTTGGAGTGCTTGATCCATAGACGTGGACTCCCACACAGCATGGCATCTGACTTGGGGAACCACTTAACAGTGACAAAGTTGTGGGAGGAGGCCTCTAACTGTGGGATTCACTGGTTGTAGCACATACCACACCGTCCAGAGGCAGCTGACCCTATAGAATGATGGAAAAGCCTTCTAAAGGTGCAACTCAATTGCTGGCTTGAAGGAAATGCTCTGAAGAGATGGGGTGTTGTCCTTCAGAATGCAGTGGATTTATTAAATCAGGGATCTCTAATATGCTGTTTCCCCATTTGAAAGGGTACAAGTCTGGAAAACAATGAGTAAAGACAGGAATGGCCCTATCTTCTATTCCTTCTAATGACTGACTAGGAAATTTTGTATTTCTCATCTCTGAAATTCTGGGCTGTGTGTGGTTGGAAGTCCTGCTGCCTTAATGGGGTGCACTCTTCTAGGGGACTCAGCAAGCATACCATTGAACTACAAGTTCTGGCTGCCACGGGGCACTTTGGACTCTTTGTGCTCAGGGACCAGCAGGCAAATAGAGGAGTTACTATCCTGGCAGGTGTAATTGACCCTGATCAGCAGGAAGAGGAGGGACTGCTTTTACGTAATGAGGACAGCAACGTGATCCACTTGGGCACCTTCAGGTACTCCTTTGCCCTGTTGTAACTGAGTGGACATGTGCACCAACCCTAGACTGAGAAAAGTATGACTATCAAGTGATCAGACCCCTTAGGAATGCAAGTTTGGTTCATACCATCAGATAAGCCACTAGACCACTGAGGATAAAGGGAATCTAGAATAGATGATGGAGAAGGGAGGGGATGCATACCAATTGTGGCCTTGAGATCAACTGCTGTGTCAGAGACTGTAGTACATCCTACTCACCTCCTTTTACTGAATTTCTCCTTGGAAAGAGAGGCCCGTTGGAAACAACAATAGAGCTGCTTCCTAGACCTGTCTGGAGAAATAGATCTGTGCAGTGGTCTGTGGAAGCCATGAGAACCTGCCTAGCTGATCTCCAGGGCATGTAATTGAAGGAGGGCCCACACTGCTGTGGTTGAAAGCTGTGCCTGAAGGAGGCCATGCCTCCAATGAGCTCCTTCTCACTGAATGAGGTAGGGAGATGTGGAACTCTCTCATGACAGTCTGTGCGCTCAGGGACTCGCCAGTAGCCTTGTCAACACTTCCATTGACTGCAAGGCAGTCTAGAACACTTCCACCCAACCTTCTCTCCCTCTCTCTTTCACTTGAGGTCAGATTTACATTGAGGTCTAATGACTCTCCCATTCTGCCCTGGCTCCTTGCCTGTTTCTTTTCCCACAGGTATTTCCCCCAATAACATCCTTGCACATTTAATCTCATCTTGGCATTTGGCATGTGCTTCTGGGAGGATCCAGACTTCCACAGGGCTGTGACTTTGTTCCAGCAGACAGTTAACATACTTGTCAATCAAGTTCGTGCTTCTGAGGCTTGATTTTAGGCTCTGGTGGGCCAGATCTAAAATAGTCTTTTCTTCTAGGACTAGTTCAGCCCTAAAACTAGGGAGTTTTCTTTCCAGGGTTTCTGATTAAATGCCCTGAAGTTCAACAAGGACTCTCCACTCTGGCTGGCTGGAACATGAATATCTTCCAGCCTTTTGTGAGCTCTGTACTTGTTCAGCTTACAGCTTCCTGGTTCTTTCTTGCCTGGATTTGTGGCATTTTATCCTATGCACATGCAGCTAAGTATGCAGCAATTGATTCGAGACCCCTGTGCAAATTTCTCTGCCTAACTCCTTCCTCTCGGATGTTCCTGCTCTATTAATACGAGACATCTCAGTCTCCCCAAACTCCAATCTGGAAAGCCAGGATAATCATAGATGTTACTTCATTTGGGACCCTTCTCTTAGAGAGGAATCACGATCCTGTACTGATTGTTTAATATCTGAAAACAGTTGCTTCATAAATTTTATCTCATTTTCTAGTTACCATAGGAGGGCAGTTATCACAGGAGAGCATGTCTGGTTCCAGTTACTTTCTCGTGGCTGGAAGTGGAATCCCAGCACCATAGACCTGGGCAAGTAGAGCTCCCCCTCTGGCTGTGCTTTGGAAGACCGTGTTTGAAGTTTTCAAGTCCCCTCTCCCCTGGTGCCCGAGACCAGCTGGGACCAACAGCACCATCCTGTTGGGGTGTCACAAGTCCAGACTGGGACCCATGTGGAAGTCTGGTCCTCATTTCTCCCCTTCTGGGTGCTCTCTAACCCAAAGCAGGAGTGTGGCTTAACCAGTGCACTACTTCCTGTGCTTGATGTGGTATTTCTTTTGCAAGATTACGTGAGATTGGGCTTCAGAGAGGTGCTAATAGGCTGGTATGCTGATTTTGGACAACTCCCACTCACGTGGGACACAGTGTTAAGTTCAGTTCTGTGGTCTACCACTGGTCTACCACTGACCCTTGGGCATTATCCATGTTTGTGGGCCCATGCATCAGCTCTCACATTCGTATTCCAGTTGGTCTACAACACCAAAGGGGACAAGGAGGGGATGGCATGTGTCCTTTATCCTTTGTGCCCCCAGTCATGGGCACCTAAGGCAGTGCCCTTACCCCCTCCACAGGCTCTGTGCCGTGTATCAGGTATTCTTCCATTGGTAGCTGCACCTATTTCCTCTGAGAGCTTTTGAGACCTTTGCTCTGCGGTGTCCAGGCATATGTTTAGGAGGTGAAAGAGCAGGTCACACATAATAGATCCATTCCAATATTTCCATAAGCAGCGGCTTTTTGATCTCTTCTACTACAGTGGTTCTCAACATTAGAATTACTTGGGAAACTTTGAAAATACCAATGCTTGGACCCCATCCCAGACTAATTACGACAAAATTTCTGGGCATGGGGCTACAGCATCGTTATTTTGAAAACTGAGGTGATTCTAATTTAATTCTGGCATATCAGGCTCATTGACTGTAGGCTACTACTGAGTTTAGGTTTCCATTAATTCTGATCCAGATCTTCAAGCTAACCTATTAAATATGGAGTCTTATGTGAGAGCATCATCATAAATTTGACCTGATTCACTCTTATATTTGTCTAACACTCTTAGAATCCCTTCTCATATATGCTTCACAGACCTCTGCTGACACAAAATTGAAGGATTCTAGGTGTGTAGGCTCTCTTCCTGGGGAAGACTTTGCACCTCCTTATCTGGGCTACTTTAGAATCCATTTTGAGCCTGGAGGCAATGAGAAGTGGGTCTGTGAGGCTGAGAATAAGCATCCCTTTTCAAGGCAGCTGCTTCAGATGAGGCAGAAAGGTTTTTCTGCAAAGAGAGGTTGTTTCCTGAGACAGAATAGGGAGCTGCTTCCACTGGTAAAGAAGGTTCAGAGCAAACTGATGCTTTGAAATTCTCAGTTTTGTCTATTTCTGTCCAAATATCCCCACCCGAAGTCCCAGCATCCCACCCCTTCCCGAATAGTGCCCTTACCTTAGCATTAGAGACCTGGTGGGGTTGCACATGTAACTGACATTGCAACCCCAAGCCTAGTCCAAACTATGTTGGTTTTGCAGCTAGAGGAGATAAGAGACTTCTTTAAGTCAACATGGAGATTTTCTGACTGTCCATTTATACCTTGAGATGGGATTTTAAAGCCTTAAATTTACCTTTTTCTCCTTGGCTCTCTCCAGGACATTCAGAAGAAGCCATAATAGTCCACAATCCTCATAATCACCGTTGCCAACAGCTAAATCCCACAGTCATTCAATCTCCCAGTGCCTTGTTTTCTACCTGTAATCTATCCTATGCCACAATGGTGAGAATGTGAGTAAGCACTGTCCCAGCAAGGAGGATATTCACGTGGTCTTCAGATATATGAGCTGTCCAGTCCCATAGTCACATTTTGAGAGTCTATTTCCTGGGACAATTCCTGATAAAATTATTGTATCAGGATCCAACAGAAAAAAGATTTCACAATCTATGGGTTTCACTGGAGAGAATTTAACAAAGGGGCTGTTTCTGGAAATGTGGATAGGATTGAGGGAAGCAATAATGAATAGTTACACAACCAGGGAGTAGCAGCAATGAGAAATCATTGCCACACTTAGACCCGAAGGGCAAAAGGAAATGATTTCACCTGAGCCTGAAGAAAGCTGGACTGTGGAAGAGAGCCACTCAACAGGAGCTGTGGCCATAGACGAGCTCAGCCCTTGCTGGAACCATAGTGCTGAGGTACAGAAGGAGCCAGGGAGAAGAATTACCTCAACCTGTCTCTCTTTCTGCCTTTTGATCTCTTGATGCTGCCTCCCATTTGTCAAATCCAACTGGGCTCAGAGGTCAAGAGGGTCTGGCTAATGCAGTTAGTAGAGATCAGCCTCCCAGAGCAAAGAACAGAGAAAAGATTGAATTGGATGATGAAGAACTGTGAATAATTAGCCCAAGATACCAATCTCTTTCCAAAGAGCTGCTGCAGGAGCAAAACAAACCTTTATGGAATCTCTGTTGATCTTAGCCTTTGCTATCTATGAAGTTACCTTTGGCCACTTCGTATGGCCAAAGATATAGGATGAGATGCTCCCAAGATATAGGAATTTAAAAAAAGTTTTATTATTCTTGATCTTATTTTACTACTGTTTAGTCCATGGGAAAGCTTCTTAGTGAGGTAGTAATAGAACCAGGATGGGAAATGACATTATCCAACTCTTAGCTTGCTGTTCAGTTCTTTACCTGAACTCCAGAACTTTCTCTGTTTTGCGTTTGTATAGTGATCCTGATTTACACAAATGCTGAAGGTTCACTTGATGCTGACTAAGGGTCTTCTGGCCTCTGAGTAGGCTGAGTGAGATGCCAATTATAGCGCAGTGCTCAGTAAAACTCCCGCCTCCTCAAGGCATAGGAAATGGGGTGGAGTGGTAATTTTAGACAGAACACTGGAGAATTGAGGGTGCACGTGGCAGGTTTGACCTTCATTTTTGGGTGAGCTTCATTGCCTTCCTATGGCTCATAAACTGTGTTACAATTGATAGCCACACTGAACGTGTTTTCTGTGCATCCTTAGATAAAAATAATGTTCGGTGCTACACAACATTTTCCCTGAGGTTTTGGTGTGGTAACTTCCTTTTTGTAAGTATTTTATTTAAATCCTGAGGCAAGACTGACTGCACTAAACTGTTTTCTTCAAGTATGGCAAGACTGCTAATTATCTTCCAATGCCTATTTGTTCTTTCCTCCTTTTAGTAATAGAAATCCCTCCACAGAATTTTAGAGACAAATTTAGTTTTCTTTAGAGCTAGATATGGCTATATGATTTCCTTACCATTGCAATATGAACCAAAAAAACATGTGCAACACATCTGCATCACTTTCCAAAGGGCTCATGTGCCCTCCACTTTCTTTCCCCATCCCAGAGCCAAGCTGCAGATGTGGCACTGGTGAGCCAGTGTTGAGCTGGGGGATGGATGATGTCATGGAAAACAGCCACCAGCCTAACTGGGATCCTCTCCTTACCTCTGGACTACTATGTGAGAAAAAATAAACTGCCTTCCTTGAGCCACTGCTTTTTTTGGATCTCTTTGTTACAGCAGTTTAGGCTAAACCTTAACTAATACATCAGGGCTCATTTGGAAGTAACATATGCCAACTGACTGTTTTGTGCAAATTTGTCTGAGAAGTTCTCCTGTAGTCTCTAACTTCTCATCTAAATAAACAGGTAACCAAACAAAATATTTTACTGAAAATCAAGTTTTTTATTTGATTTTATATAATTAAATGGATAGCTGAAGAAAGAAATGAGCACATATTTTAATATATGTTTTTTAGTAGTATTATCTAGAATGGTCTTCTCCTTCACATGTTTTTCTTCCTATCCTTTTCTTAAATGACTGTTTTCCATGCTTATGGCTCCCACCAGATTGTGTGAAAGATACTACAGAGAAGAAAACACAACTTTGTCCTCCTCTTCTTTACAGTTTGCTCTCAATTATTACATGTGAACTGCCAATGTCAGGCAGTGTATTTTCTGATTTAGGAAAGAGGGTTGATTTACACACAGTTGATCTTCATTTTTTTTATTATTATTAACATTATGATAGATTACAACCTTGTGAGATTTCAGTTGTACATTTTTGTTAGTCATGTTGTGGGTACATCACCCTTTGTGCCCACCCCCCACCCCCCCTTTTCCCTGGTAACCACCGATCAGTTCTCCTTGTCTATATGTTAACTTCCACCTATGAGTGGAGTCATATAGAGTTTGTCTTTCTCTGTCTGGCTTATTTCGCTTAACATAATACCCTCTAGGTCCATCCATGTTGATGCGAATGGAACAATTTTGTCCTTTTTTATGGCTGAGTAGTATTCCATTGTGTATATATACCATATCTTCTTTATCCAATCATCAGTTTCTGGGCATTTAGGTTGGTTCCACGTCTTGGCTATTGTAAATAATGCTGCGATGAACATAGGGGTGCAAGGGACTCGTGGGATTGCTGATTTCAGGTTCTTAGGATAGATACCCAGTAGTGGGATGGCTGGGTCATAAGGTATTTCTATTTTTAACTTTTTGAGAAATCTCCATACTGTTTTCCATAGTGGCTGCACTAGTTTGCATTCCCACAACAGTGTATGAGGGTTCCTTTTTCTCCACAACCTCTCCAACATTTGTCACTCTTGGTTTTGGATATTTTTGCCAATCTAATGGGTGTAAGGTGATATCGTAGTGTAGTTTTGATTTGCATTTCCCTGATGATTAGCGATGATGAACATCTTTTCATGTGTCTATTGGCCATACTTATATCTTCTTTGGAGAAATGTCTGTTCATGTCCTCTGCCCATTTTTTGATCGGGTTGTTTGTATTTTGGTGTTAAGCTGTGTGAGTTCTTTGTATATTATGGAGATTAACCCTTTGTCGGATAAGTGGCTTGTAAATATTTTTTCCCAATTAGTGGGCTGTTTTTTTGCTTCAATCCTGTTTTCCCTTGCCTTGAAGAAGCTCTTTAGTCTGATGAAGTCCCATTTGTTTATTCTTTCTATTGTTTTTCCTCAACTCAGGAGTTATAGTATCCGAAAAGATTCTTTTGAAACTGATGTCAAAGAGTGTACTGCCTATGTTCTCTTCTAGAAGACTTATTGTTTCAGGCCTAATCTTTAGGTCTTTGATCCATTTTGAGTTTATTTTGGTGTGTGGTGAAAAAGAATGGTCAGTTTTCAATCTTTTGCATGTGGCTGTCCAGTTTTCCCAGCACCATTTGTTAAAGAGACTTTCTTTTCTCCAATGTAGGCCCTCTGCTCCTTTGTCGAAGATTAGCTGTCCATAGATGTGTGGTTTTATCTCTGGGCTTTCAATTTTGTTCCATTGATCTGTGCACCTGTTTTTGTACCAGTACCATGCTGTTTTGATCACTGTAGCTTTGTAGTATGTTTTGAAATCAGGGATTGTGATGCCTCAAGCTTTGTTTTTCTTACTCAGGATTGCTTTAGCAATTCGCGGTCTTTTGTTGCCCCATATGAATTGTAGGATTCTTTGTTCAATTTCTGTAAAGAATGTCCTTGGGATTCTAATTGGGATAGCGTTGAATCTGTAGATTGCTTCAGGTAGTATGGACATTTTAACTATGTTTATTCTTCCAATCCATGTGCATGGAATGTCTTTCCATCTCTTTATGTCGTCGTTAATTTCTTTCAAGAAAGTCTTGTAGTTTTCATTGTATAAATCTTTCACTTCCTTGGTTAAATTTATCCCAAGGTATTTTATTCTTTTCGTTGCGATTGTGAATGGGATTGAGTTCTTGAGTTCTTTTTCTGTTAGTTCATTGTTAGTGTATAGAAATGCTACTGATTTATGTATGTTGATTTTATACCCTGCTACTTTGCTGTAGTTGTTGATTGTTTCTCATAGTTTTTCTATGGATTCTTTGGGGTTTTCTATATATAAGATCATGTCATCTGCAAACAGCGAGAGTTTTACTTCTTCATTACCTATTTAGATTCCTTTTATTTCTTTTTCTGGCCTGATTGTTCTGGCCAAAACTTCCAGTACTATGTTGAATAGGAGTGGTGAAAGTGGGCACCCTTGTCTTGTTCCTGTCCTCAGAGGGATGGGTTTCAGTTTTTGTCCATTGAGTATGATGTTGGCTGTGGGTTTGTTATATATGGCCTTTATTATTTTGAGGTACTTTCCTTCTATACCCATTTTATTGAGGGTTTTTATCATAAATGGGTGTTGGATCTTGTCGAATGCTTTCTCTGTGTCTATTGAGATGATCATGTGGTTTTTGTTTCTCATTTTGTTAATGCAGTGTATCACATTGATTGACTTGTGGATGTTGAACCATCCCTGTGTCCCTGGTATAAATCCCACTTGATCATGGTGTATAATCTTTTTGATGTATTGCTGTTTTCGGTTTGCCAGAATTTTGTTGAGGATTTTTGCATCTATGTTCATCAGTGATATCGGCCTGTAGTTCTCCTTCTTCGTGTTGTCCTTGTCAGGTTTGGGGATCAGAGTGAGGTTGGCTTCATAGAATGTGTTAGGGAGTACTCCATCTTCCTCAATTTTCTGGAATAGTTTGAGAAGGATAGGTATTAAATCTTCTTTGAATGTTTGGTAGAATTCTCCAGAGAAGCCGTCTGGCCTGGACTCTTATTTTGGGGGAGGTTTTTGATCACTGTTTCTATTTCTTTACTTGTGATTGGCCTATTCAGATTCTCCATTTCTTCCTGATTCAGTTTGGGGAGGTTGTAGGAGTCTAGGAATTTGTCCATTTCTTCTTGGTTGTTCAATTTGTTGGCATATAGTTTTTCATAGTATTCTCTTATGATCCCTTGTATTTCATTGGTATCTGTTGTGATTTCTCCTCTCTCGTTCCTAATTTTATTTATTTGAGATTTCTCTCTTCTTTTCTTGGTGAGTCTGGCTAAGGGTTTGTCAATTTTGTTAATTTTTTCGAAGAACCAACTCTTCGTTTTGTTGATCCTTTCTACTGTCTTTTTTGTTTCAATATCGTTTATTTCTGCTCTGATTTTTATTATTTCCCTCCTTCTACTGACTCTGGGCTTTGTTTGTTCTTCTTTTTCTAATTCTGTTAGGTGTTGTTTGAGGTTGCTTATGTGAGCTTTTTCTTGTTTAGTGAGGTGAGCCTGTATTGCAATGAATTTCCCTCTTAGGACTGCTTTTGCTGCATCCCAAATGATTTGGTATGTTGTATTCTCATTTTCATTTGTCTCCAAGTAATATTTGATTTCTTCTTTAATTTCTTCAATAATCCATTGTTTGTTCAGAAGCGTGTTGTTTAGTCTTCACATTTTTGCACCTTTCTCTTCTTTATTCTTGTAGTTGATTTCTAGTTTCATAGCATTATGATCAGAAAAGATCCTTGATATTATTTCAACTCTCTTGTATTTATTGCTGCTTGCTTTGTTTCCCAAAATATGGTCTATCCTTGAGAATGTTCCATGCGCACTTGAGAAGAATGTGTAGCCTGCTGTTTTTGGATGAAGTGTTCTATATATATCTATTAAGTCCATCTGGTCTAATTTTTCATTTAATGCTATAATTTCCTTGTTGATTTTCTGTCTGGATGTTCTGTCCATTGGTGTTAATGGTGTGTTGAGGTCCCCTACTATTATTGTATTGTTGTTGATGTCTTCTTTTAGTTCTGTTAAGAGTTGCTTTACAAATTTTGGTGCTCCTGTGTTGGGTGCATATATATTTATAAGTGTTATGTCTTGTTGGTGGAGAGTCCCTTTTATCATTATATACTGTCCCTCTTTGTCTTTCTTTATCTGTTTTGCTTTGAAGTCTACTTTGTCTGATATTAGTATAGCGACACCTGCTTTCTTTTGTTCATTATTAGCTTGGAGTATTGTCCTCCATCCCTTCACTCTGAGTCTGTGTTTGTCTTTGGGGCTGAGGTGTGTTTCCTGGAGGCAGCATATTGTTGGGTCTTGTTCTTTGATCCATCCTGCCACTCTGTGTCTTTTGATTGGAGAGTTCAATCCATTTGCATTTAGAGTGATTATTGAAATGTGGGGGCCTACCACTGCCGTTTTATGTCTTGTTTTCCGGTTTTCTTCAATTTCCTTTGTTTCTCATCCCATGGTTTAATCTGTTCTGATGGAGAGCTGCTACACTGTTGTCCTTCTACTGTTCTCCTTTGCTCTTGGTTTTGTAGCCCCTTTCCTTTCTTTGATTTTTCAGGAATGAGGGTTTTCCTGAGCATTTCCTGAAGAGGAGGTTTTGTGGCAATGAACTCCCTTAATTTTTGTTTTTTCTGGGAAAGTTTTTATTTCTCCATCGTATTTGAAGGATATTTTTGCTGGGTAGAGAATTCTCAGCTGTAGGTTTTTGTCCTTCAGATTTTTGAATATATCATTCCACTCTCTTCTAGCCTGTAAATTTTCTGCTGAGAAATCTGCTGATAGCCTGATGGGGGTTCCTTTGTAGTTTAATTTCTTCTGCCTGGCTGCCCTTAGTATTTTCTCCTTGTCGTTGACTTTTGCTAGCTTCACTACTATATGCTGTGGGGTTGGTCTTCTTGCATTGATAACGTTTGGAGATCTATTGGCTTCTGTCACATGAAGTTCCATCTCTCTCCCCAGGTTTGGGAAGTTCTCAGCCATTATTTCTTTGAATAGGCTTTCTGCCCCCTCTCCCTCTCTTCTCCCTCTGGTATACCTATACTCCTTACGTTGCATCTCCTAATTGCGTCTGATAATTCTTGGAGAGTTTCTTCATTTCTTTTTAGTCTTACTTCTCTCTCCTCCTCTGCCTGCAGCATTTCTATATTCCTATATTCCAAATTGCTAATTCTTTCCTCCATATTATCAGCCCTACGGTTCAGTGCGTCTAGATTTTTCTTAATCTCCTCTATTGTGTGCTTCATTTCCAGTATTTCTGTTTGGTTCTTCTTTATAGTATCAAACTCTTTTGTGACATAGCTCCTGAACTTGTTGAGTTGTCTATCTGAATTCTCTTTTAACTCATTGAGTTTTTTAATGATGGCTGTTTTGAAGTCATCGTCATTTAGGTTATATATTTCATTTTCTTTGGGATTGTTTTCTGTGTATTTGTTATTTTCTTTCTGTTCTGGAGATTTAATATATTTTTTCATATTGCTTGATGTTGTAGATTTGTGCCTCCGCATAGTGATAGAGTTTAGTTACTGCTTCCACTTGTTTCTACTGGTGTGGTGGGGGAGCAGCTGTTTATACTGCACCAACCTGGAACCCTATCAGCTGTTGCTAACTGGGCCTGGGCCCCTCCTTGTAGTCACAGTGGTCCTGTGGGTTCCCTCTTCAGCTGTAGGGGCCGTCACAGGGGGGCTTCAGGCTGCTGGTGCCTACTGTTGCAGACCACCTAGACGTGCTCCCTCCTTAGGTTCTGCAGCAGTGTTATGGGCTTTTCCAGCGGCCAGGGGCAGGACCACTTATATTTGCAGCTCCGTCACTGTTGGCGCTCACAAAATCTCACTTGTCCACTATGGGTCACAGCAGAGCTATTGGCATCTTCTGCAGTCTGTGGTTAGCTCACCTAGCTATGCTACTTTTGTCCCAGGGTCTTCCAGCCTTGTGGCTGTCAGATGGATGCTCTCTACTAGTGCTGTGCAGAGGCTTTCATGAGGCTGCTGTGAGACTGTAGGGTTTCCCCCTGGGCTACGGAGCCAGGCCGCTGGAACTCCACCCAGCCCCAGTCCTCTCCCCAAGGATGTCAGGGAGCCCCTTGCCTGTCTGGGGGATAGCCGGAGACCTTGAGTTCAGTGGCAGCTGGCCGGCTGCTGCCCTGCCTGGTATTCTCCTCTCCAGGACCCTCCCAGTGTTGTGGATGCTGGGTGGGGCCTCTCCGCTAATGGCAGGTAGAGACTTTGCCTGCTGCCAGGGCAGAACTCTGGAGTATCCCCCCCAGGTCACGGAGCTGGCTGCTGGAGCTCCACCCAGCCCCAGTCCCCTCCCAGGAGATCTCTGTTAGCCCTGAGCCCCAAGCCACGATAGCCACAGTCAGTGGGTCCGGTGGCAGCAGCTGGTGGGCCGCCGCCCCGTTTGGGGTTCTCTCCAGGACCCTCCCGGTGTTGTGGATGCTGGGAGGGGCCTCTCTGCTAATGGCAGGTAGAGACTCTGCCTGCCGCCCAGGTGGAGCTCCGGAGCTTCCCCCCTGGGCCGCAGAGCCGGCCGCTGGAGCTCCACCCAGCCCCAGTCCTCTCCCAGGAGATCTCTGGTAGTCCCGAGCCCTGCCCGGCAGTTGGTGGGGCCAGCAGCGGCAGCTGGTGGGCCACCGTGCCATTTGGGATTCTCTCCGGGACCCTCCCGGCGTTGTGTATGCTAGGCGGGGCCTCCCCGCTAATGGCGGGTAGGGGTTTTCCCCGCAGACTCAGGTGTGTAACTCTGGAGCTTCCCTCTGGGCTTAGGTGTAATTGCGGGGGGCTTAGGTAGGGCTCTGGTCACCTGTTTCCACTGTCGCTCCTCTGGTGTGCGCTCCCTCCTGCCCTAGGTGTGTGTCGATGTTCTGGGGGCATCCGCTGGAAGAATGGATGTTTTTGATGAAGGATCAAGAACAATTGAGAGAGAAGAAGCAATAATTCAAAACATAAGTGTAAAAAATTTCTTAAACTGAAAAACTGATTAAAAATCTCAGAAAAACTCATGACATTCTAATAAAAAGATTCAGTGAAAGAGGCTTGCTCTTAAACACATCCTAGCCATAATTTTTGAATTGTGAGGATAAGAAAAGAATTCTATATATATCCTGACGTAAATGTAACAGAATTCTAAATAGGACTTTTTCTATAGTGTGTTAGTTTGGGTCTTCCAAGAAGCAGACTCCAAGATGGGGTTAGATGTGAAAAGAATTTACTGCGGAAAATGATTGTGAGAGGAAAGGGGCAAGGAGCCAGAGGAGGTGGGGAGAGCCTTCAGACTGTGATGCTGGTCAGACTTCCATGTAGGAGGAAGGGAAGAGAGGAGTGCTAGACAAGAAGAGTCTCAGATTGCAGTGCAGTGTTAAAGTTTCTGGCAGGCCAGTGGGAGGTCTTCCAGCCAAAGCCGCTCATCAGCCAACTCCTTCATAAGACCTTCATTAAAAAGCCTGCTAGGCTCAGTCATTCATTGGCGGGGAGCAGCCCAGGGAATACAGGATGCATAGCCTCAGTGTGAACACAGTGGTGGACTCAGAGCAGCAGCTGGGGCTGTCAGTCAGTTGCACTCCCTGCTGCAGGGGATCTGAATGATAATATTTTCATGACCACCACATGCAGTCAGCCAAAACCTGAAAACTGAGGACCACAGATGATAGGTATTATCACACTCTAAAAGTTTACAGATGCACGTAAGCAGGACTTGGTAAAGGACAACAAAAGTAGTCTAGAGACTGCTGCTCCAAGCAGGCTCCAGAAGAGAAGGCTACAGTTTGGAATTTCAAAAGAAAATATTTGAAACGAAATTCTTCTCTTCCTGGAAGGCTCCTACTCTCTTTTCAGCTGTCTCTATCCTGCTTTAATATCAGAAGAGGTATTTACAACATACATATCCAACAAAGGACTCATATCTAGACAATATACAAGTCAATGAGAAAAAGACAACCAGTAGAAAAATGTGCAAAACCCTTGAATAAGCACTTCACAAATGTGGAATACCAAAGACCTAATGATTATCTGAAAAAGTCCTTAGACTTATTGTCAATTAAGGAAGTGAAAATTAAAAACACACACACCAAAATGGCTGAAACTTAAAAGATTGATAATATCGAGTATTGGCAAAGTTATGGAGCAGTGGGAATTCTTATACACAGCTGTAGGAGTGTAAATTGGTACTACTAATAGCTTTGCATCGTCTACCTAAGTTGAAAGTACACACATATTCTATGGTTTAATAATTTCATTCCTAGATATATATTGAACGAAAATGTATACCAGAAAACATACAAGAGTATTTATAGCAGCACTTTTCATAATGGCCACACATTAAGAACAACAACAAAATGTATAATAGCCACGCATTAAAAACAATTCAAATATCCATCAACAGTAAAATAAATCATGGAATATGCATACAATGGAATACTGTATATTGGTAAGAATAAATAAAAAGTTAAATGCAACGTCATGCGTGAATCTTACAAAAATAACATTGAGCTAAAAACCCAGACATCATAGAGAACATATTAAGGTTCCTTTTTATATGAAGTTCGAAAATAGGAAAATAGGCCGGGCTGGTGGTGCAGCGGTTAAGTTCACACTGTCCGCTTCAGTGGCCCAGCGTTCTCCAGTTCGGATCAGAGAGCAGACCTTTGCACCACTTGTCAAACCATGCTGTGGTAGGCGTCGCATATATGAAGTAGAGGAAGACGGGCACGGATGTTAGCTCAGGGCCAGCCTTCCTCAGCAAAAAGAGGAGGATTAATCCTGGGCGCGGACATGGCACTGGTCATCAAGCCACGCTGAGGCGGCGTCCCACATGCCACAACTAGAAGGACTCACAACTAAGAATATACAACTTTGTACCGGGGGGCTTTGGAGAGAAAAAGGGAAAAAATAAAATAAAAGAGGAGGATTGGCAGCAGATGTTAGCTCAGGGCTAATCTTCCTCAAAAATAAAAGAAAGGAAAAAACTGATATATAAGGATTAGGGTCGCACATATAGGTGGTAAGATAAAGAAAAATGAAGGAAATGAATATCATAAAACTAGAGGATGGTAGTTTTGGGGGGAAGGAAGTTTATTATTAGAAGGGGATTGTAGATTCTGGGGGTGCTGGTAATGTTTTCTTTCTTTTTTCTTATTTCTTCTAGTCTTGTACTCCAACATAATATTCATTTTTCAAAAGGATTCATATTTTTCTCTTAACAGTTCGGTTGTTAAATTTCCAAAGCAACAGGTACAATTATAAACAAACATTCACAGACTAAACATCCAGAGTGACAATAACTTTTAAGCTAATATTGTCTGCATATTCCTGAGTTTTAATAAGTAATAGCTCTTGATCACTGTACATAATGAAATCTTACTATTGTGCTTAGGTTTACGGTATTTTTTTTAATTGTGGTGAGATATACATAACAAGTATCATTTTAACCATTTGTAAGTGTATAATTTAGTGGCATTAAATACAGTCAGACTGTTGTGTGACCATCACCACTGTCTATACCTAAAACTTTTTCAGCCCCAACAAAAATTTTGTACCCGTTAAACAATAACTCTTCCCTCCCCCTCACTCCAGCACCTGGTAACCTCTAATCTACTTTCTGTGTCTGTATTTACCTCTTCTAGGTACCTCATATAACTCATATCATCATATAACCTTCTGTGTGTGGCTTATTTCACTAAGCATAATGTTTTCATGATCCATCCTTGTTGTAGCATATATCAAAATTTCAGTCCTTTTTGTGGCTGAATAATATGCCATTGTATGTATATACCACATTTTATTTATACATTCATCTGGTGATAGACATTTGTGTTGTTTCCACCTTTTGGCTATTGTGAATAATGTCGCTATGAACATTTGTATACAAATGTCCTTTTGATTCCCTGTTTTCAATTCTTACGGATATACACCTAGGAGTGAAATTTACTTGGTCATGCGGTAGTTCTGTTTGTCTTTGAGAAACTGCCAAACTGTTTTCCACAGAGGCTGCACCATTTTACATTCCCACCAGCAGTTCATAAATGTTCCAATTTTTCCACATCCTCTCAACATGTTATTTTCCATGTTTTTTATTATAGCCATCCTAATAGGAAGGGAGTGGTATCTAATTGTGGTTTTGATTTGCATTTCCCTAATGACTAACAATGCTAGGCATCTTTTTATGTGCTTATTGGCCATTTGTCTGTCTTCTTTGGAGAAATGTCTACTTAAGCCATTTTTGAATTAGGTTGTTTTTCATTGTTATTGAGTCATAGGAGTTCTTTATGTATTCTGGAACTTAATCCCTTATTAGACATATAATCTACAAATATTCTAATTTTGCATGTTGTCTTTTTGCTTTCTTGATAGTATCTTTTGATGCACAAAAATACTTAATTTTGGTGGAGTCCAATTTATTTTTCTTTTGTTTCCTATGCTTTTGATGTCATATCCAGGAAGTCATTGCCGAATCCGGTGTCATTAAGACATTCTCCAGTGTTTTCTTCTACAAGTTTTATATTTTTAGCCTTATGTTTAGGTCTTTGATCCACTTTGAGTTTACTTTTGTATATGGTGTAAGGTAAGGCTCCAATTTCATTCTTTTGCACATGATTATCCAGATTATTGGCACCATTTGTTGAAAAAACAGTCCTTTCCCCATTGAATAGTCTTGGCACTCTTGTTGAAAATCAATTGGAAATATATGAGGGTTTATTTCTGGGTTCTCTATTCTATTTTATTGATATATATTACTATCCTTATGCCAGTACCACACTGTTTTCATTACTTTAGCTTTGCAGTAAGTTTCAGAGTCAAGAAGTGTGAATCTACCAACTTTTTCTTTTTCAAGATTATTTTGGCTATTTGGGTCCATTTTCAATTTCATATGAATTCGAGGACTGGCTTTTCCATTTTTGTGAGTTTTGATGGAGATTATGTTGAATCTGTTTATCACTTTGGGTGGCATTGACATCTTAACACTGTTAGGTCTTCCTATTCATGAACATGTGCTGTCTTTCCATTTATGTAGATCTTTAATTTCTTTCAGCAATGTTTTGTAGTTTTCAGCATACAAATCTTTCACCTCATTGGTTAGATTTATTCTTAAGTATTTAATTCTTTTAGGTACTATTGTAAATGGAATTGCTTTCCTAATTTCATTTTCAGATTATTCATTGCTGGTGTATAGAAACACAACTGATTTTTGTATGTTGACGTTGCATCCTGCAACTTTGCTGAACTCATTTTTTAGCTGTAATAGCTTTCTTGTGAATTCTTTGGGATTTTCTATAAATAGTATCATGTTTTCTGCAATATAAATAGTTTTATCTCTTCCTTTCCAATTTAGATTACTTTTATTTATTTTTTTCTTGTCTAATAGCTCTGGCTAGAACTTCCAGTACAATGTTCAATAACAGTGACATTAGCAAGCATCCTTGTCTTGTTCCTGATCTCAGGGGGAAGTCAGTCTTTCCCCATTGAATATGATGTTAGCTGTGAATTTTTCATAAATACTCTTTATTATGTTGAGGAATCTTTACCTTTATTCTTATTTTTCTGACAGTTTTTATCATAAAAGTTTGGTGGATTCTGTCAAATGCCTTATCTGCATCGAGATGATCATGCTATTTTGTCCTTCTGTTCTATTAACGTGTTTTATTACGTCAATGGATTTTCTTATGTTGAACCACCTTTGCATTCTTGGGTTAAGACCCACGTGGTCACGAGGAATAAAACTTTTAATACTCTGTTGGGTTTTATTTGCTAATATTTTGTTTAGGATTTTGCATCTATACTCATAAAGATATTGGTCTGTAATTTTCTTGTGATGTCTTTATCTGGTATTGATATCAAAGTAATGTTATCATAAAGTGTTTCCTCCTCTTCAATTTTTTGGGAGAGTTAAGAAAGATTGTTTTTAATTCTTTTTTAAATATTTGGTAGAATTCGCTAGGGAAGCCATCTGGTCCAGGACTTTTGTTTTGGGAGAGGTTTTTCATTACTTATTCAATCACTATTTTCTATTTCTTGTTGAGTCGGTTTAAGTAATTTGTGTGTTTCAGAGAATTTCTCTTGTGGGTTAATTAATTCGGTAGCATATAATTGTTTATACCACCCTGTTATAGTCCTTTTTATCTTATCTATAATCCTTTCATTTGGAGTAATGTTCCCACTTTTATTTTTCTGGTCAGTCTAGCTAAAGGGTTGTCAATTTTGCTGATCTTTTCCAAGAACCAACTTTCGGTTTCATTGATTTTCTCTATTGTTTTCCACTCTCTATTTTGCTTATCTCTACTCTAATGTTTGTTATTTCCTATCTTTGAGTTTATTTTGCTCTTTTCTTCAAATTCTTTAAGGTGTAATATTAGGTTATTGATTTTAGATCTTTCTTCTTTTTTAATGTAGGCACTTATAGCTACAAATTTTCCTTTGAGCATTGCTTTCACTGTATCCTGTAAGTTTTGGTATGCTGTGTTTTTGTTTTGATTTGATGCTAAGTATTTTCTAATTTCTCTTGTGATTTATTTTTTGACCCATTTGTTGTTTATGTTGTTAATTTCCAAATATTTGTGAATTTTTCAGTATTCCTTCTGTTACTGATTTCTAACTTCATCCCCCTGTGTTCAGAAAAGAGGTTTTGTATAATATCTATCTTTTAAACCAACGAGACTTGTTTTCTGGTCTAATATATGGTCTATGTATGGTGAAGTCTCAGCTATGCTTGAGACGAATGTGTATTCTGCTGTTGTTTGGGTGGAGTGTTGTGTATATCTGTAAGGCCTAGTTGGTTTATTGTGTTCAGTCTTCTGTTTCCTTACTTATCATCTGTCTGGTTGACTTATCCATTATTGAAAGTGGGCTACTGAAGTCTCAAACTATTATTGTAGTACTGTCTAATTCTCCCTTCAATTCTGTCAAATTTTTGCTTCACATAATTTAAGGTTATGTTATAGATGTGTAAATATTTATAATTATTATATCTTCTTCCTGTATTGAAACTTTTACTAATATAGAATATCCATCTTTGTCTCTTGTAAACTTTTTGGTTTAAAGTTTATTTTATTTGATATTAGTATAGCCACCTCAGCTTTCTTTTGATTACCATTTGCATGGAATATCTTTTTCCCTCCTTTCACTTTCAAGCTGTATTGTTGGATCTAAAGTGAGTCCCTTGCAAACAGCAAATAGTTAAGTCATGTTTTTTAAAAAAATCCATTCCACCAGTTTCTCTCTTTTCATTGGCGAGTTTAATTCATTTACATTTAAAGTAAGTACTTATAAAGAGGGATTTACTTCTGACACTTTGCTATTTGTTTTCTATATGCTATATAATTTTTTTCACTTCCCCCATTACTGCCTTCTTTTGTGTTTAGTTGATTTTTGTATGGAACATTTTGAGTCCTTTCTTTTTTTTTTCAAGATTGGCACCTGAGCTAACACCTGCCTCCAATCTTCTGTTTTTTTTCTTCTTCTCCCTGAAGCCCCCCAGTACATAGTTGTAAATTCTAGTTGTAGGTCCTTCTGGCTCTGCTATGTGGGATGGTGCCTCAGCATGACCTGACAAGTGGTGCTAGGTTTGCGCGTAGGATCCAAACTGGTGAAACCCTGGGCTGCTGAAGTGGAGCACACAAACTTAACCCTTGGCCATGAGGCCAGCCCCTTGAGTCCTTTCTTATTTCTTTATGTGTATTATCTATAGCTATATTCTTTGTGGTTTCCATGGGGATTACGTTTAACATTCTAAAGTTATAACAATCTAATTTGAATTCATACCAACTTAACTTCAATAACATACAAAGGCTCTGTTCCTATACAGCTTGATATCCCCCCTTCCTATTATTGATATCACAGATTACATCTTCATTCACTGTGTGCCCAATAACTTAAATTAATAATTATTTTTTATACATTTGTGTTTAAATCACATAGAAAATCAAAAGTGGAGTTATAAACCACAATTACAATAATACTAGCTTTTATAATTGCCCATGTTTTTACCTTTACCAGAGATCTTTATTTCTTTATATGGCCTTAAGTTACTGCTTAGTGTCCTTTCATTTTAACCTGGACTCCCGTTAGCATTTCTTGCAGGGCAGATCTAGTGGTAACAAAGTCCCTCAGCTTTTCTTTATCTGGGAATTTCTTATTTCTCCCTCATTTTTGAAGGACAGTTTTGCTGCATATAGAATTATCAGCTGACAGTTTTTTTCTTTCAGCATTTTGACTATATCAATACACTGCCTTCTAGTCTCCAAGGTTTCTGATGAGAAGTCAGCTGCTAGTCTTATTGGGAATCCCTTGTATGTGACAAATCACTTCTCTCGCTGCTTGCAAGGTTCTCTCTCTGTCCTTGGCTCTTCATAGTTTGATTATAATGTGTCTTGATGTGGATTTCATTGAGTTTATCCTACTTGAAATTTGTTGAGCTTGTTAGACTTGTAGATTTATATCTTGCAAAAGATTTGGGAAATTTTTGAACATTATTTATTCAAATAATCTCTCTACCCCTTTCTCTCTCTTCCCTTTCTGAGACTCCCACAGTCTGTGTATTGGTCTGTTGATGGTATCCCACAGGTCTCATAGGCCCTGTTTATTTTTCTTCATTCATTTTTGTTTTCTTTCTTCTACTCAGCGTGGATAATCTCATTTGACCTATCTTCAACTTCATTGATTCTTTCTTCTTCCTGATTAAAAACTGCTGTTGAGACCCTATAGTGAATTTTTTATTTCAGTTATTGTACTTTTAACTCCAAAATTTCTATTTGGTTCTTTTTTTAGAATTCCCGTCTCTCTATTGATATTCTCTATTTGATGAAATATCATTCCCATACTTTCCTTTGGTTATTTAGACATGATTTCCTTTGTGTTTTTTAAAAACATACTTAAAGTGGCTAATTTCAACTCTTTGTCTAGTAAGCCCAATGTCTGAAAGTCCTCAGGGACATTTTCTGTTGACTATTTTTTTCCCTGTGTATGGGCATATTTTCTTGTTTCTTTGGATGTCTCATAAATTTTTTGTTGGAAACATGACATTTTAAATAAAGGGAAGAGAGAGAAAGGGGTAGAGAGATTATTTGAATAAATAATGTTCGAAAATTTCCCAAATCTTTTGCAAGATATAAATCTACAAGTCTAACAAGCTCAACAAATTTCAAGTAGGATAAACTCAATGAAATCCACAAGACAGATTATAATCAAACTATGAAGAGCCAAGGACAGAGAGAGAAATAATAAATGACAACTCTGAAAAAAAGATTTTCTTGCCTCTTCAAGGTTTGTTTTTACTGGTCATTGTTGTCATTTGTTTGCTTGGAGACTTTTCTGAACTAATTCAGTAAAGTCTGTATTCTCTGTTGTGGTGGTCACTGATGTCTCTGCTCAGTTAGCTTAGTGGTCAGCTAATGGTTAGACAGAGATTTCCTTAAATACCTAGAACCAATAAGTTTCCCAGTTTTTGCCAAGGGGATCTGTGTATGTGTTGAGGCATCCTTTTAACACTTGCCAGGCAGTTGACAACTCTGCCTTAGCCTTCAAAGCTGGCTTGAGCAACACCTTAACACTAGCTAGATGTGAGAGCTCAGGGCCTTCTCAGGTCTTTTCTGAGCATATGGACAGCCTTAGGCATGTGCACAGCCCTATGCATGCATATGGCCTTCTAGATTTTCAGGAACATTTTGGAGCTTTTCAAAGCCCCTATAGATATCTAATTCCTGAGCTTTTGCTTTCAAGCTTTCTGATGAGCTTAGTGTTTGCCTCAATACTGCCCACCTCAGTCAGTTGCAGTGTTAAACAATTGCCTATGCTTGTTTTCAACTATTGCCCATGGGAAAGGGATGTTTGCACTGGGTGAACTCTGAATCAAGTCAAATAAAGGCAGCCTGGAGAGTAGAGTCTTCCAGGGATTCACTAGATAGTTCAAATAATGACAAGTTTCTGAGAATGGGGCCTTGATGGAGCTTTAACATCCTTCCAATGGCTGCCAGGCTGCTGGTTTTCACTATGATGGCAGTCTATTGATTTTTAAAGCTACCACAGAGCTGAGAAGAAGGAAATGAGAATAAAGCAAGTGAAAATGCCATAGACATCATTGTTTTCTACTGAAATTTGGCTGTTTTTCTTGAACAGACTCCCTGTATTGCTGCAAGCTTTTGGTTACTTTCCAGAGTTCTGAAATCATTAATTCTGACAATTTTTCCAGTGTTCACTGGAGAAGAGGATTTTCAGTGGTTCTTACTCTGCCTTACTTCTGGATATCTGGTTTCTGACTCTTGATCAATTTATGATGTGCAATTAAGGTCTGAAATTCTCCCTGGAGGCCACTAGGGTTAGTTTCTTTACTGATGGTTTGCAACTGGATTTATGGGTCTGACAAAATTGCCTTGATTATTTAAAGGACCTCTCTAAGAGCTTCTCCTTTGAGCTTTTTGTAAACAAGATTCCTCTTACAGACCCTGGTGGTTCAAGCTGATGACGCAGTGTGGTCTGTTTAGGCAAATAAGGGCCCTTGGGGAGCTTGCACATGGGCGCTCTCTCTGACCTCCAGTGCTTGCCTGTATTCTCTTTCTCTTACTGCACCATATCTTTTGCTTTTAAATAAAAGCCTGTGTGAAGATACTCTGTGGAGTCTGGTGAATCCTTTCAAGTAACCGAACTGGGAAAATCTTTGCAATGGTATCTGCATACAATATAATACTATGCCGCAGAAGTATAATACTATAATACAGCTGTGGAAAAGAATGTGAAAGATATCTGTGGACTAATATGGAAAGACATCCAGGGTATATTGGTAAATGAAAATGCTAGATGCAGAATTGCATATTTAGTATATTATTTTTTATGTAAGAAAGGGGAGAAATACAAGGGTATATAATTGTATTTGATTTGCATAAGGAAACACTGAAAAAATACACAAAAAAACTATTAAAAATTCTTAACTATGGAAGTGGTGGGGGCAAGATATCCCAACATATAAATTTTCATATTGTTCCTATTTTTGAACCTTATGAATATATTACTCATTCAAAAAATTTAAATTTTCAAAATAAATGAAGCAAAAAAGAAAAGAAAAATTAGATCATGTGGCCAAGGGGGATAATAAAGTATAATAGAGTTTCACAATAAGTACCAAGAAATAAAGATGGACATGAAATGATGCTCAACATCACTAATTATTAGGGAAATGCAAATCAAACCACAATTAAATACTCGTATCCACATACGTCACTTTTCAGTAGAGTTTCTTATATAAAATTGAGGAGAGGGAAACCTCTGACACGAATTTGAAGTAGTTCTGTTACTCCATTTTACTTTTTCTTGCCTTAGGAGTCTGGAATCCTTCAAAGAATTGTCCAGAGGGTGGCAAGACCAATGATTGACTAGCTTCATATCTGTGACAATCCCCATCTAACAGTGACCTAAATCCAGAGGCCCCTGCCAGCTTAGCAGCTTACAATTCTGGCAGCCTGACTTGTGGTAGGTTATACAGAGAGCAATAGAAAGAGCTTCTGGAACTCCCTCAGCTTACATGGGTCAGAATGGCTATAATAACTAAAACAAAGAACAACAAATGTTGAAGAGGCTCTGGAGAAAAGGGAGCACTCATACACTACTGGTGGGAATGCAAATTGGTGCAGCCACTATGGAAAACAGTATGGAAATTTCTCAAAAGATTTAAAAATAGAACTACCATATGATCCAGCTTCCCCACTACTGGGTATGTATCCAAAGAACTTGAAATCAATGATCCAAAGAGATTTATGCACCCCTATGTTCATTGCAGCATTATTCACAGTAGCCAAGACATGGAAGCAGCTCAAGTGCCCATCAACTGACAAATGAATAAAAAAGATGTGGTATATGTATACAATGGAATACTACTCAGCCATAAAAAAGACAAAATTGTCCCATTTGCAACAACATGGATGGACCTTGAGAGTATGATGTTAAGCAAAATAAGCCAGACAAAGACAAACACTGCATGATTTCACTCATATGTGGAAGACAAAAAATACATGGATAAAGAGAAGAGATTAGTGATTACCAGAGGGGAGGGCAGTTGGAGGGTGTGCAAAAGGGACAGAGGAGCACATATGTATAGTGATGGATAAAAATTAGACTACTGGGGGTGAGCGCGATGAAGTGTATTCAGGAACTGATAAACAATAATGTACACCCAAAATTACACAATGTTATAAACCATTATAATCCCAATAAAATTACTTTAAAAAAAGGGGGAAAAAATAGGCATGCCAAAGCATAAACATAAGCAACAAAAGTAAATAGTGACACAAGATACAAAGGTGAAATTTCATCTGGGTAGCATATAAAAGGCTTGGATTATTGTTTTAGCTTAGGATATCTGAACAGCAGAGATTTTGGGTGGAATAGTTCTTTTCGTGAGGGGCTGTCCTGTACATTGTAGGATATTCAGCAGTATCCCTGGCCTCTACCAACTAGAAACCAGTAGCAGCCCCTGCAAAGCTGTCACAAACAAAAATGTCTCCAAACATTGTCAAATAGGAGAGGGGGCACCAAAAGCACCCCCAGTTGAGAATCACTGCTTTTGCTGATCTGAATGGCAACTAGATCTTCTGAGCAGCTCAGTAAAAAAGTTTCTTTCTGGGGCCGGCCCCAGGATGGAGTGGTTAAGTTCGAGCTCTGCTTTCACGGCCCAGGATTTCGCTGGTTCGGATCCTGGGCATGGACATGGCACCGCTCATCAGGCCATGCTGAGGTGGCATCCCACGCAGCCCAACCAGAAGGATCTACAAATAGAATATACAACTATGGCGGGGGGGGGAGATTGGCAACAGATGTTAGCTTAGGGCCAGTCTTTAAAAAAAAAAAAAGAAAAACATTTTTAAAAAGTTTATTTCTAATTTTCTAGTGAATGTTTTCCTGATGACTGATCTATGTCCCAGAATGACTCTTTCAGTGAGATGTCAAACATTTCACATAATAGTATTTTCCAGTTTATTTATTATTAACGTAAGCATGACTAAACTGATATACTATTTTGCAACTTCTTTTGAGTGACATTAATGACTTGGAAATATTTTCCCTTTTAATAAAATATTTAATTGCTGAATCATTTGGTGTGATTTTATTACTTTGAAACTCTTTGTATGGTAGCCAACCTCTTTAATGAAATTAGAGAAATGGAATTAAATACTCATGTCCACATACACTTTTCAGTAGAGTTTCTTATATAAAATTGAGGAGAGGGAAACCTCTAACATGAATTTGAAGTAGTTCTGTTACTCCTTTGATTTTATTTTTTCTTGCCTTAGGAGTCTGGAATCCTTCAAAGAATTGTCCAGGGGATGGTAAGACCAATGATTGATTAGCTTCTTATCTGTGACAATCCCCATCTAACCGTGACCTAAACCCAGAGACCCCTGCCAGCTCAGCAGCTCACAGTTCTGGCAGCCTGACTTGTGGTAGGTTATGCGGAGAGCAATAGAAAGAGCTTCTCCTCCCTCAGCTCTACTCAGGATCTTCTGGGAGTGATGCATGTGGCCATAATTATATTTAAACGTGACTGTTCTGTTTCTGAAGAAAGCAAATCAAACCTGTAATCAGGAAACAGGTCCACAGATTACAGCACAACCACGTGCGTGAGCCTGGAAGACAAGTCTCCTTGCTCTTCTCTGAGGGTTTGTTGTTGTTGTTGTTAATGTGATTAATTTCAGTTCAAGGAGCAGGGAACATCACATTTTCCAGGAGAATCATCTTGGTTTACCCCGTCTCTCAACTCAGGTGGAAGGGTTTCCTCAATCGGAAGGGAGATACAGTTCAAAGCAGGAAAGCGAAGACCGTTTTATGACTCCGACGGAAAAACTCTCTTCGTTCTGAAAAAACCGAAGGCGTCTAAAGACAGGATACGCTCAAATAAATCTTCAGCCAGCAACAGGATCTGTAACCAACCTGTCCTGCCTCTTCCCCAGCGCCCGCTGAGTGCTTGCAACCCTGTTCCCAGTTCACCCAGCGGGCGCGTGCGGAGTCGGCCCTCGGCTCGCGGGCGGGGGAAGGCTCCCAGGGCGCCCGCTAAATAGCAAACAGATGCCGGACACGCCGGAGATCTCACGGACCAGGGCACCGCCGCGGAGACGAGTTCCAGCCCGGAGGCTTCCAAGGGAAAAGGCTGGCGGCCGCCAGACTGTCTTAGTCTCTTTGCTTGAAACGGGCTAGTTTTGAAAGCAGGGCGACCTTTTTCCCCGGGCAGGAGTGCAGAGAGCCAGATCCGGCTCCAGGACTGGAAACCGCATCCCAGCTGCCGAGGAGCTAAGTGGCGGCTTCCCGCCTGGCCCCTTCCCGAGGTAAAGCGGCCGTTTCCTTTCCTGCACCGGGGAGACCCAGACGCCACGCTCCCTGGCTTTATGTCGCCCCCTCCTCGAGCCCCACTTCCCAAGCTCTGAAAGGCTCCAGGACTCGCGACCTTGTTTCCCTCCTCGCGCTTGCTGCCTGGGTCGCGTGAGTCCCGAGCTTCTTCGGGAATTTAAGGCCAAAGGTTTGGCTCTGAAAGTTAGTTTTGACTGCGCCGCTGTCCCTCCCAGGGTCATTTCAGAGCGCGTCCCCAAAAGTCCTGGTGCTTAAGCCCCCACCGCACCCCCTAAAGCACGAATCCCCGGGGTGGTGGCCAGCAGGTGTGCTGCCGGCAGCTCATCACGGCAGTCGAGGAGCTGAGGATGCTCTGTACCTGCCTCTTTTCCGACAACACTTGAAACCGCCCCGGGGCACACCCAACACATCCCATGAATCCAAATATCCCTGACACAGGTGTCCGAATTCGAGTTTGGTCCGACCCTCCCCTCCCCGCGGCGACGCGGGGAGCCTCTTCTGCAAGGTCTTTTCCTTCGGACCCGAAGGGGCGCGCGCTTCGGTGCGCTGGGTCCACCTCTTCCCTAGGCTCGGGCGGGGGCGGGGGTGGGTAGGCAGGGACCTGGATCTGATTAGCTGGGAGGGGGAAAGCCGTGGGCCCAACTGCTCTCTCCTGTCTGCCGGGTTCCTCGAGGAGGAGGAGGAGGGACGGTACAAAAGAGGAGGGGCAGGGGTCCCATGCCTGAGCGCCCGGGCCTGTGGTTTGAACCGCCGCCGCCGTCACCGGGCTCTCACCTCGCCCCAGCCCCAGGCCCCAGCCATGGGGCCCCCTTCCAGCTCCGGCTTCTACGTGAGCCGCACCGTAGCCGTGCTGCTGGCCGGGCTGGCCGCCGCGCTCCTGCTGGCGCTGGCGGTGCTGGCAGCCCTGTACGGCCAGTGCGCGCGCGACCCGTCGTCGGAGATGCAGCACCGCGGGGGCCCGGGCGCCGCGCCGGTCCAGCCCCGCAAGCAGAAGGAGCAGCCGCCGACCCCGAAACCTGGCCCCGCTCGTAAGCCGGCGGTGGCGGCCACCCCGAGCGACTGGCGGCCCCCAGGACCCTGGGATCAGCTGCGCCTGCCTCCCTGGCTCGTGCCGCTGCACTATGAGCTGGAGCTGTGGCCCCGGCTGCAGCCAGACCAGCTCTCGGCGCCCGCATTGCGTTTCACTGGCCGCGTGAACATCACGGTGCGCTGCATCGTGTCCACCGCGCGGCTGCTGCTGCACAGCCTCCTCCTGGACTGTGACAGCGCCGAGGTGCGAGGTCCTCTGTCCCCAGTCACTGGGGACGCCACCATAGGCCGCGTGCCCGTGAACGACGTGTGGTTCGCGTTGGACATGGAGTACATGGTGCTGGAGCTCGGCGAGGCCCTGCAGCCCGGGAGCCGCTACAAGCTGCAGCTCAGCTTCTCTGGCCCAGTGTACCAGGACACCTGGGAGGGGCTCTTCCTCAATCTCTACACAGACCAGGGTGAGCGCAGGTAAGGGCAGGTTGTCCGGGCCTCCTCGGCCCCCGCGCGGGCTGCGGGTCCACCTGCTTACATGCGTCCAGGTGCGCATCTCCCGCCTTTCCCAAACAGCCTCCAGCCCATCCCTCGCGACGTTTTCTTCCAAAGCCAGAGGGCGAGCGCCTCCTTCCTCTTCTTCCGTCCAGAGATTCTGCTTGGAAGAAAGGCTTCGAGACCGTAGTCCTTCCTCTGGCCAGTTTTCAGCCCCATCCCTGCCCATCCAGTTTGTTTCTATAGTTGCCCCTTTTAAGGTCACTCTAAGTTTATCGTCCTTTTCAGAAAGCCCCTGTCTTCTCTAACCTGGAGTTTCTTCACCGCAGTGAACAAATCCCTTGCTACTCAAAGTTTGGTCCGCGGACCAGCAATAGCTGCAATATCTGGGAGCTTGTTACAAATGCAGACTCTTAGGCCCCACTCTCGACCAAGGGGATTAGAATATGCGTCTTATCGAGATCCTCCGGTGATTCACGGGCGTTAAAGTCGGAGCAGCGCCGGCCTATAGCACCCTTGGCCGCTCTGTTTTTCCCTCCTGGAGCGCCCCTCAGCGCTCAGCTCTCACATCTTTTCTCTGGGCTCTGTAATTGCTGCTCTTGCAACAAATAGACTCTCGTTGGGGCTGTTTGTTCTTATACTTTCTTCTTTTTGCTAAGGTTTTCCAAAACTTCAGAATCCCCTTTAATTCATCCTCCTCTCCCACCCCCTGCCTGGGTCCCGCGTCTCTTTTTGCTGGCGAGCAGAGGCATTCCCTTCCCCTCCTGGCTCTTTGAACAGCTCTGCCGAAAGTCGGGGGCGGCGCTTTCAGGATTCCTCCTTTGGGAAAAAAAATAAAAGCGATGACAAGAGACCCCCCCCCCCCCGAGTTTCCAAGCTCACGTGGCGTACATGTGTTCTCTTTACATTCTTTTGAGATAATGTCTCCCACGCGGAGTGTTTCCAGCTTAAAAATTGCCTCTTTCCACGCTCTGTGATCACATTACTGACCTCGGGCGAGCGCCAGGGAAATGGTTTATGTAGAAGATAACTCTTTTCAAACTGGCGATCTCCACTCACGCACTGGTGGAGCATTTGCGGTTTACACAACTGCATGTACTTTGCCCTTTATTATTAGAGAAAATGTTCTCAGATGTTCTCTGAGGGGGGAAAAACACTAAATTACCCACTAAATCGTCTCCTGCATTATTTTCAAAACTTCAGGGGGTTTTAAATAAGTTTAATAAACTTCCTTAGTGGATGTGTAATCTGTAACTTTTGTTTTTAAGGACAGTGTGTCTGGTTTTTCTCTTTCAAAAATGCATCAATGCTTGAAAAATAGTTTCGAGAAGTTTCTCATTAGGATGGTGTGTTACTGGATTTATAGGCACTGGAAACATTTTGAAATACTGTGTAGAGTTCAGGGTGCAAGATTTTGGGGAGGAAAAAGAAGACCACTCTCCTTGCACAAATATGGGGTGGTGTATTCTGCTATCAGTCAGTAAATCTTCATCTGCTCACCCTCTTGCTTCTTCCTGTCTTGATGGGGCTGTGGCCCAGACAAACCGCCACAGCAAACATGGGAAAGCAACGTCTCTTTCCAGTTTTCTATTGTGCTGGTGATTCTAGAGGTGACTAGAAACCAGCTTTGGAGAACATTAAAACTCAAACAAGCAGAAATCTTAATAAGTCCTGCAGGTGTTGATAGACCAAGGCAGAGCTCCAGAATCGTGGCATCTTAGAGGAGCAGTTGCCTCTAAGTTGTCTTCTAGGTCTCTGCTTCTGAAACCACGAGGAAAAGGAGTCTGCCGCTGCGTTTGAAGCCAAGATCACAAAGAACCTGGTCAAAATGACAACTTGTAGAGGAGCAGATTTTAGAAGCCCCGTAGGCCTGAGTTGGAACCTGAGCCATGTGACTTGAGTCAGTCTCTTCACCTCTCTGAGTTTGTTGTCTCATTCGTGAAATAGTCATAGTAAGTGCCAGCCTGTACAGTGTTGTGAGAATTAACCCAGACGGAAGGGACGGTGACTGGTACACAACCTGTGGTACTATCATTAGCTCGGGGTATAATGGTTCGGAGCAGCCTCGTGTTATCTAAATATGGAACCTGCAACATTCCTGGAAGATATGAGTCTAAGAAGATTCCCAGATGGGAAGAAAGGGCCTATTGATTTCACGTTTTTCTCGGGGTGTTTAATACCAGCTGCAAAGGTTGGAACATGTTTAGCTCTCTTCTTTGGTGACCCCTTGTCAGAGTCTGGACAGGCTGATGTTTTTAAATAATTTTACTCAACACTAAGGGAAAAGAAAAAGAAAATCATTCCAGAAAATACAAAGAGCATCAGTGTCTCACATTTCTAAGGTTTAGGTTATGATTTTCTAGCTTCAGAACTTGTTTGGGATGCTTCCCACCTACGCTTGGCCTTTTTCTGCTTGGCATGTGCCATCACCTTCTGCCATATAGAAGCCATCTATGGATGCCTTGGACATGTGCTTCTGTGTGTCAGTGTCTGGCTCCCTCGTTTCATGTGTAGAAAGTTGAGAGCAAGATCCAAATGTTAATGTCCCTCAGAGCAGTGTGTTCTTCATTCCTTGGCATATCACTGTTTCAGGGTTTGCCATATTCACCTATCTCCAGCCATGTTATTTGCTAAAAAAAAGTTACTTGATTTAAACAAAAATATTAAGTAGATTTATTGAAAAGCAGCTCTATCCCATTGTCATAAATGGAAAACCACTTGCAATTTATAGAAAGTAATGGCACTAATTCGATAAAACAAAACAATGTTATTAAGTTCTATCTATATTACTGCCTGCTGAAGGATCTGAAGACTGAATCTGAAGGCTGCTGTCTCTCTGTTAAAAAGAGAAGGTAGAATTAGGTATTCAAGAGAACATCGAACTAAGACTTTCTCTTGACCTAATCAGAATGGCTCATAAAATTGGAAAAGGACTGACTTTCTCATGTGTGAGTCAGATCTATATAACAGTGTGTCTGAGGGCGACCAAAAATCTTTCTCCAGCTATACTTTGGAAAATCCTAAATTAGAGTAGTGGTTCACAAACTTTAATGTGCATCAGAATCACCAGAGGAGCATATTAAATATGCAGATTCCTGGGGCACACCCTCAGAAATTCCAGATCAAAACCCTCATGTTCATACCAACATTATTCATCATAAGATAGAAGCAACCCCAGTGTCCATCGATGGATAAACGGATAAACAAATGTGGTATATACATACATTGGAATATTATTCAGCCTTAAAGAGGAAAGAATTCTGACATATGCTGCTGTATGGATGAATCTTGAGGACTTTATGTAAGGGACCCAGACTAGTCAAATTCATAGGGACAGAGAGTAAACTGATGATTGCTAGGGGCTGAGGGAGTGGGGAGTTTTAGTTTTGCAAGAAGAAATGAGTTCTGGAGATTGGTTGCACAACAGTGTGAATGTACTTAACAGTACTCAACAGTACACGGTTAAGATGGTAAATTTTATGTGTATTTTACCACAATTAAAAATGTAAAAAGAACAGAAAATTTTTAGATCATTGAGTTTTGAGTGGGGTTTGGAAGTTTATATATTTTTAACAGTTGCTTCAGATAATTCTGGTGCCCACAATCAGTGCCCCATTTATTTTTCTATTATTTTGAAATCATTACAGATTCACATAAAGTTGCAAAGATAGTACAGAGAGGTCCCATGTACCCTTCATCCAGTTTCCCAAAATGATTATATCTTACATGATTATAGTGCAATATTAAAACCAGGAATTTGACACTGATACTATGTGTGTATATTGTTCTATGTCATTTATTACGTGGGTAGATTTGTGTAACCACTACTACTATCAAGATACAGAACTGTTCCATCACCTCAAAGGTCATCTTCATACTTTCCCTTTATACTCATACCACCTCTCCCCCCACCATCCCAAACCCCTGGCAACCACTAACCTGTTCACCATCTCTGTAATTTTGTCATTTTGAGAATGTTATGTAAATGGCATCATACAGTATGTGACCTCTGGAGACTGGTTATTCTCACTCAGGATAATGGCCTTGGGATCCATCCAAGTAGCATGTATCAATAGTTTGATCTTTTTAATTGCTGAGTAGTATTCCATGGTACAGATGTAGAGTTTGTTTAGCTGTTCACCTATTGAGGGACATTTTGGTTGTTTCCAGTTTTGGGCTGTTACAAATCAAGCTTCTGCTAGCAATTATGTATAGATTTTTGTGTGAATGTGAGTTTTTATTTTTCTAGGATAAATGCCCAGGAGTACAATTGCTGGGTGGTATGGTAGTTGCATGTTTAGTTTTTAAGAAATTGCCAAACTGTGTCCCAAAGTGTCTGTACCATTTTCCATTCCCACTAACAATGTATGAGTGAGAGACTTTCTCTGCACTGTGGACACCATTTGGTATTGTCACTGTTTTTCCTGTTAGCTGTCTGATAGGTGTTTAGTGATTTCTCATTGTGGTTTTAATTTGCATTTCTCTAGTGCTAATGATGTTGAACATGTTTTCATGCTTATTTGCCATCTGTCTGTCAGTTTCAATGAAATGTCTCTTTGTGTCCCGCTCATTTTCTAATTGAATTGTTTGTTATTTTCCTGTTGAGTTCTGGGAGTTCTTTATATATTCTAGATCTAAGTTCATTGTGAAATACATGGCTTACAGATGTGTTCTCCCAGTCTGTAGCTTGTATTTTCATCTTCTTAATAAGGTCTTTCAGAGAGCAAAAGTTTTTAATTTTAATAAAGTCCAATTTATCAATTTTTTTATAGATCATGCTTTTGGTATCATTTCTAAGAATAATTTTTTAAGGCTTTATTTTTTTAAGAGCAGTTTGGGGTTTACAACAAAATTAAGAGGGAGATACAGAGAGTCCTTGTACACCCCCTGTCCCGACACATGCATAGCCTCCCCCATTATAAAAATCACTCATCATAATGGAACTTTTTTTTTTTTTTTTTACCAAGGATGAACCTATATTGACACATAACAATCACCCAAAGTCCATCGTTTACTTTAGGGTTCACTCTTGAGGTGGTATATTCTATAAGTTTGGACAAAGGTATAATGACATATATATGCATCATTACAATATCATATAGAATATTGTCACTGCCCTAAACATCCTCTATCTGCCTGTTCATCTCCTCTCTCCCTGCAACCATTAATCTTTTTACTATCTCCATAGTTTTGCCTTTTCTATAATGTCATATAGTTTGAATCATATGGTATGTAGACTTTTCAGATTGGCTTCTTTCACTTAGTAAAATACATTTAAGTTTCCTCCATGTTTTTTCATGGCTTGATAACTCATTTTTTTTAGGGCCAAATAATATTCCATTGTCTGAATATACCACCGTTTATTTATCCATTCACCTACTAAAAGACATCTTGGTTGCTTCCAAATTTGGGGAATTATGGAAAAAACTGCTATAAACTCTGCATTCAGGTTGAGATAAGTTTTCAACTTCTTCAGGTAAATATCAAGGAGCATAATTGCTGGATTGTATGGTAAGTGTATGTTTAGTTTTATAAGAAACCACCAAACTGTCTTCCAAAGTGGCTGTACCATTTTGTATTCCCACCATAATTAATGAGATTTCCTGTTGCTCCACATCCTTGTCAGCACTTGTTGTTGTCAGTGTTCTAGATTCTGGCCCCTCTAATAGACATTTAGTGATGTCTCATTGTTGTTTCAATTTGCATTTCCCTGATGACATATGATGTGGAGCATCATTTCATATGCTTATTTGCTATCTGTATAATTTCTTTGGTGAAGTGTTTGTTGAAGTCTTTGTCCATTTTTTTAATTGAGTTGTTTTCTTATTGTTGAGTTTTAAGAGTTCTTTGTATATTTTGGATAACAGTCCTTTATCAGATGTGTCTTTGCAAACATTTTCTCCCAGTCTGTGGCCTGTCTTCTCATTCCCTTTATATTGTCTTTTATAGAACAGAAGTTTTAAATTTTACTGAAGTACAGCTTATCAGTTATTTCTTTCATGGATCATGTCTTTGGTGTAATATCTAAAAAGACATCACCATACCAAAAGTCATTTAGGTTTTCTCCTGTGTTATCTTCTAGGAGTTTGATAGTTTTGCATTTTACGTTTATGTCTATGATTCATTATGAGTTAATTTTTGTGAAGGTTGTAAGGTCTGGGTCTAGATTATTTTTTCTGTTTTTTTGCTTTGGAAGATTGGCCCTGAGCTAAACTCTTTTGCCAATCTTCCTCTTTTTGCTTGAGGAAGATTAGCCCTGAGCTAACATCTGTGCCAGTCTTCCTCTACTTTGTATGTGGGTTGCCACCACAGCATGGCTAATAAGTAGTGTAGGTCTGTGCCCGGGATCCAAACTTGTGAACCTGGGCCACTGAAGCTGAGAGTGCCGAACTTAACCACTACTCCATGGGGCCAGCCCCCTAGATTCATTTTTTTGCATATGGACATCCAGTAGTTCCAGCAACATTTGTTGAAGAGACTATCTTTGCTCTATTGTGTTGCCTTTGCTCCTTTGTCAAAGATCAGTTGACTTTATTTATGTATATCTATCTCTGGGCTCTCTATTCTATTCCATTGATCTATTTGTCTATTATTTTATCAGTACCACACTGTCTTGATTACTGTAGCTTTATAGTAAGTCTTGAAGTCAGGTATGTCAATCTTCCAAATTTGTTCCTCTCCTTCATTATTGTGTTGGCTATTCTGGGTCTTTTACCTATCACTATGAATCTTCAATGCCGTTTGTTGATATCTACAAAATTAGCTTGCTGTGATTTTAATTGGGATTGCACTGAATCTATAGATCAAGTTGGGAAGAATTGACATCTTGCTAATGTTGAGTCTTCCTATCCATGAACATGGTATATCTCTCTCCATTTATTTAGTTCTTCTTTGATTTCATTCATCAGAGTTTTCTATTTCTCCTCACATAGATCTTATACATATTTTGTTAGGTTTATTACCTAAGTGTTTCATTTTAGGAGTTGCTAATGTAAGTGGTATTGTGTTTTTAATTTCAAATCCCACTTATTCATTGTTAGTATATAGGAAAGCAATTGACTTTTGTATATTAACCTCATATCCTGCAACCTTACTATAGTCACTTATTAGCTCCAGGAATTTTTTTGTCAATTCTTTTGGATTTTCTACGTAGACAATCATGTCATCTGTGAATAAAGAGTGTTTTATTTCTTCCTTCCCAATCTATACACCTTTTATTTCCTTTTCTTGTGTGAGTTTTGGCAGATTGTGTCTTTGAAGGAATTGGTACATTTTATCAAGATTATCAAATTCATGGGCATAGAGTAGTTCATAATATTTCTTATTATCCTTTTGATGTTCATGGGATCTGTAGAGATGTCCCCTCTTTCATTTCTGATATTGGTATTGATATAGTTGGATTCATTTGTTGTTGTTGTTAGTTCTGTCACTAGATTTTGACCCTGTGTACAGCAGAGCAGAATTCTGGTCTTTTTGCACCCCCTCTCACTTCCAGTGCTGCATCAGACAATGCTCCAATGCTGTTCACAGGGTTTTCATGGCCATTTTTTTCCAAAGTGGGTGATCAGGACCTTCTTCCTAGTCTGTCTTAGTCTGAAGGTCTTCTGAAACCTGTCTGCCATGGGTGACCCTGCTGGTATTTGAAATACTGGTGGCACAGCTTTCAGCATCACAGCAACAGGCAGCCACCACAGTATGACAACCAACAGACTAGTGGTGTGGTTCCCTGACCAGGAAATGAATCTGGACTGTGGCAATGGGAGCACTGAATCTTAACCACTAGATCACCAGGGCTAGCTAGTTGGATTCATGTCTACCATAGTTATTACTATTTCCTATTTGTTACCCTTTTCCTTGTTCCTATTTTTGTCTTCCACTATTTTTCTGCCTTTCTTTACTATATTGAATCTTCCAATCCATAAATACAGAATGTCTGTCCATTTATTTAGATTTTTGATTTATTTCATCAGTGTTTTATACCTGTTTTGTTAGATTTACACCTAAGTATTTAATTTTGTTTGAGCAATTGTAAATGGTGGATTTTGTTTTTGTTTTTGTTTTTTGTTTTTTGTTTTTTTGCAGGGAAAGATTCATCCTGAGCTAACATCTGTTGCCAATCTTCCTCTTTGTTTTTTTCTTCTCCCCAAAGCCCCAGTGCATGTTGTATGTCCTAGTTGTAAGTTCTTCTAGTTCTTCTTATGTGAGCTGCTGCCACAGCATGGCAACCTACAGACAGGTGGTGTGGTTCTGTGCCTGGGAAGCACACCTGGGCTGCTGAGGTGGTGAGAGTGCTGAACCTTAATCACTAGACCATCAGAGCTGGCTCAATGGGGTTGTATTTTTAATTTTAATTTTAATGTGTTTGTTGCTATTATATAGAAATACAGAGTTTTTCTGTCTGTCTAGGACTTGCTGATCTCACTAGATCTGGGAGGGTTTTTTGGGTTCCTTGGGGTTTTCTGTGTAGATCATCATGTCATCTTCAAATAGAAACATTTTATTTCTTCCATTCCAATCCATATGCAGTTTCTTTTCTCTTTTTGCCTTATTTTCCTGGATAAAATTTCCAGTACTATGTTGAATAAGAGTAGTAAGAGTAGACATCCCTGACTTTCTCTTGATCTTCAGGGAAAACTTTTTAGCCTTTTACCATTAAGTATGATGTTGAGTGTAGTTTTTTTGTATATATTTTTTATCAAGTTGAGGAAGTTCACCTCTATTCATGTTCTTTGTGAAAGGTTTTTTTTTTTATTTATCGTGAATGGATGTTGGATTTTGTGAAACACTTTTTCTGCATCAGTTGATATGATCATGTGACTTTTCTTCTTTAGACTGTTAATATGTTGTATTGTATTGATTGATATTTGAATATGAAACCAGCCTAGGGTCCCTCGCTTTGATGAGAGCAGTTTCTGTATAGGAAGAGGGAATAGTGGAAAGCCCTTCCAACACGGAGAGGAAGGCTGGGAAGACAGGGAGAAGCCAAGTGGAGAGAACAGGTGTTTTTACTTTTTACACTCCTCCTTCTGCCAGGGTATGACACTAAGACAAATTTTCCTGTGAAAGTAATTTCTTAGGAAGTGATCCCAGGAAAAACCAACTGGAGAATGAGGAAGTATGACTGGGAAGGGAAGGAGGCCAAACTAGGGTATGAGATCAATCAAAGTCCCATGGAGGAGAGTTCTGGAGAGAGTGTGAGGCTTACCTCCAAATTGTCCCCATCAGGAGCAAGGGAGCAGGAGCATTTGTACTCCTCACATCTGTAATTCATTGATTACAGACTGGCCCTTGGGCCAAGTTAATTTTCAGGCCGTCTTCTCCTTAAGGGTGCAGGCAGTGCAGTTCCACAAGGAGACACAGGTGCTGACTGTTGGACGAGAGAGCAAAAATGATAATGAGATCTGAGAAGATATCACTGACATTACCTGCAACAGGGTAGAATATAATAAAGGGTGGAGGATGCAGCAAAAAATACTGAAAGAGTACATAAGGAAGATGTCAGAGCGGGGGGCTTGTTTTTTCTTTTAAGGTCAGCATGGCTCTGCAGCCAGTGTGGCTTCTAATTTGTAGAATAGAAATGGCTTAGGCCATTGGGTCCTAGATAGTGCACATGGTTCCTGTGATTTATCTGAGGCCTCATGGGATCTAGAATTTCCAACATGGGCTGAGGATATTGACTATGGAGCTACAGAGGGGCCACCATGCCAGGGATCAAAGTAACTGTATTGCAGTGACTGCTGTAGGGTGGTTACCTAAGGTGTACTTCCAAAGGGAGTTGCAGCCAGGACTGGCCATGCGAGCTAGAGCCCAGGTAAGGGTCATGTCATCAGTGGGAACCACTGGGCCTTGACTGTTATGAAGGAATGGTTGACAAGTCATTCCAGTCAAGAGAATGTAGTCACACCAGTCTAGTGAATGCAAGAATTCCTTCAAAAGGTCTCTTTCTTCTCTCCCTTTTGCCCATCTGGCATCTGGGTATAGGAGGAAGCTTCTTAGTTCTCATGTCCTAAGGAAATAAAAGAGCCCTGAAAGGGAATTTGGACTTTGAATTGACTACCCCCTGCTCCCCCCCGCAAATAAGACTGTTTTAAACTCAGTCACAATGAATAACCTTTAATTGGTAAGCTTTTGGTTTTTTCCCTCCACCATCAGTGAGAACATGGGTTCCCGAGTATAGTTAGTTATAAGTTTTCCTTACACATCTGACTTCTGATAAGTAAATTCTGACTAATAACCCCCTACACGTAAAATAAATGTCTCATCCAACATGAATGACTGGAGTTTGTAACAGTCGAATTCATCCAAGGTTTCCAAACAATTGTTATCAAGGACTTCACAAAACATTATACTACAAAACCATATTTTTTACCAGTTGCTTCTGACCTTTGGAACCCATTGCAGATGATACTTATGCTAAAGGCTAGTTACTCAGCTTGTTGAGGGTCGCTTAGTTATCTGATAACAGGGGCACTGAGAAAGTAAAAAAAATGGGTTTTTTTCTTGTAAGTACAAGTCACTCAAATGGCCCTGGACTACAGAATGGATAACAAGTTGTCTTTGGCCACTTTAAAAGCACAAGGAGGCTTTTTCTGAAATATCTTTCCCAGGGATAAAATTAGTTACGCCAGTACTGAGAATAGTAGAGGACGATGTTTCACTTGTAACCCTTGAAGATGAGCTTGACCTTTCATGAGACCCTTGTCGATAGCGCTAATCCCAATTAATAAATATCCCTTGGAATCCCTTTCATTAGGGTGATATTGTACCATTATGAGTTATGAGAATTTTTTTTATATTTACCTCTTAATTAACTGTGTGAAAGACTTATATAAAGTATGGATAGAAGTGAGAAGTGTGGGATCTAACTCCATGAAAAACAATACAAAGTACTAGGGGCTATCTCCTTTTCTTATTGACATAGTGGATTGAGAAGGTTTAGAATGAGATCTTTTAAGTTTACTGTAAAGAAAATGCCTTCCTTTTGTTTGAAAAATCTAAAGTTTTCAAATCAATATTAGAAATGCCAATCCCTGCCTAACCTGCCCACAACATTTTTGAGAGACTATCTCTATGCAGGGGCCATGCTCTAATCCAGTGATCTTCTCCCACCTTCCTGTTCCAGCTTTCTTATGATTACTGTTTATACATCTTTTTTATTCTATTTTTAACTTATATGTGTCTTGATATTAAAAGTGAATTTCTTACCAAAACACAGTGTTAGGTCTTACAGTCTGACAATCTCTGCCCTTTCATTGGGATGTTTAGATTGTTTACATTTGATGTAATTATTAATTTGGTTGGGCTTAGATGTACCATCTTGCTATTTGTTTTCTATTGTCCCATATATTATTTATCCTATTTTTATCTTTTGCCTTTTTTGGATTGAGTAGTTATTAACATTCCATTTAATCTTTTTTTTTTTTAAAGATTGGCACCTGAGCTAACATCTGTTGCCAATCTTCTTTGTTTTTTCTTCTTCTCCATAAAGTCCCCCAGTACATAGTTGTATATTCTAGTTGTAGGTCCTTCTGGTTGTGCTATGTGGGACACCGCCTCAGCATGGTCTGATGAGCAATGCCGTGTCCGCACCCAGGATCCAAACTGGTGAAACCCCAGGCCACCGAAGCAGAGCATGCGAACCTAACCACTCAGCCATGGGGCCGGCCCCAACATTCCATTTAATCTTAACTCAGCTAATTAGCTATATCTTTTTGTGTGTGGTAGCGTGGGGGAAACAGGGCAGGAGGATTGCTCTAGGATTTACAATGTGCGTCCCTAACTTATCACAGACTACAGTTAAATGATATTATACCACTTCACATATTATATGTGACTCTTAGAACCCTATCCTTCCATTTTCCCTCTCCTTTGTGCTATAGTTGCTACACACTTTACTTCTACATTGGTTATAAACCCTATAATATATTGTTACTGTTTTTGCTTTAAACAATAACTTTTAAATAAATTTTTAACAAGATAAAACCTCTTTTTATTTACTAACATATATACCATCTCCAATGTTCTTCCTTCTTTTGTGTGCATCTAAGTTTCCATGTTGTATTATTTTGCTTCCACCTGAAAGGCTAATATTTCTTCAAGTTCACGTCTACTGTTGATAAATTCTCTCAGCTTCTATTTGTCTAAAAAGTTTCACTTTTCCTTCATTTTTGAGAGATATTTTGGCTGGATATAGAATTCGGTTCTAGGTAGATTTCCCATAAGTATCTTTGCTGTAAACATGTTTGCCACAAGAATTTTTGCCACAGACATTTGTGCTGCATAATTGGTCATAAGGCAATTTTGCTGTAAAAGATAAAATAATGAGTTAACCGTTTTTAGTTTCATTTCTCCATTGACGTCAATCAACCACCTTTGGCAGACTTAATGTATTTCAGCTGATTGTCAGTTTGGTTTTATTTACTTTCCATTGACAAAATTCTTGCAGTACTCCCATTTGTATTTATCCCACATTTCCCATAGAGTTCTGGAACATCTATCAATGGACATGTGACAATATTGCATTTCACAATGCAATTCAAAGCTCAGTTACAAATACGTATCCTAGTATTTGGAAACTGATATGTCTCTTAATGAAGGTAGAAACTTCTTTTGTGAAAAAGAAAAAGTATGATGGATGCCAAATGAGAAGAACAAACCAGGGTGTAGATTCATGGCAATACTGCACACACAATTGATTTTATTTTGTGGATTGTACCTAAGTACTTGTCTTCCAAGTCTTTCATTTATAATATTATACATTTTTTTGTCTTCTTTTGATTTGCCTACTTGTAAGATATTTATTTATTTATGACAAAGATGTATGTATATCTTTTACAGCAAAACTGCCGTAAAATTCAATAAATTCGGTGTTACCAAAAATTACCAAAAGATGGAAATGAAAACAAACTGTCAACCAGTTATTTTACCTTTTTTGGCAAAATTGCTGTATGGCAAATTAGTTATGTAGTGAAAATGTTTGCAGCAAAAATGCTTATGGCAAACATGTTTATGCTTATGGTGAAATGCTTATGGTGAAAATACCAGACAGAATTGAATTCTAGATTAGCAGCTTTATTCTTGTTGTTATTTTTTTCATTTCAGCAGTTCAGAGATGTGATTTTGTTGTCTTCTGGCTTGCACAGTTTCTGAAAAGAAGTCTATGGATTTTAATTTTTGTTCCTCTATGTGTGATTTGCCTTTTTCTCTGTTTTTGAGACTTTCTCTTTATTACTTGTTTTCAGTGATTTGATTATGATTTGCCTCAGTATGTCGTCATCTGCTCATCCTGTTTGAGGTTTAATGAGCTTCTTGTATCTTTGGGTTTATAGTGTTAATCAAATTTGGAAAAAATTTCAACCATTATTTCTTAAACGTTTTTTTCTGTCCCCTACGTTTTCTCCTCTTATTCTGAGACTCTAATTACCTATTAGGCTGCCTGACATTACCTAAAGGTCGCTGACATTCTTTTCATTATTTTTCAGTATTTTTTTCATTGTGTATTTTATTTTGGGTAGTTTCAATTGTTTTGTCTTCAATTCCTTTGATATGTTTTCTTCTGCTCCAATCTGCTTTTAATCTCATCCAGTGAAATTTTTACTTGAGGTATTGCATTTTTATCTCTAAAATTTCTACATTTTTATATCTTTCATTTTATTCCTCATTATGTTAATGTTTTCCTTTATATCCTTGAGCATATTAAGCATATCTGTAACTGTTTTAACACCCTTGTCTGCTAATTTTATCATCTCTGTCAATTTTTGTTTTGTTTCTAACTTCTTTTTCTCCAGGTTATAGTGCGCATTTTCTTGCTTCTTTGTATTTCTATTAATTTTTAAACAACTTTATGGAAGTCTAATTGACATACAATACACTGTACATATTTAAAGTGTACAACTCAATAAGTTTTGGCATATGTATACATATGTTGTGGCGAAACCACCACCACAATCAAGATGATAAACGTATCCATCGCCTCCAAAATTTCTTGCACCTCCTTATAATTCTTCCTTTCAACACCACGCTGACACCCTCGTCCCCAGGCAACCATGGATCTGCTTTCTATAACTATAGATTAATTTGCATTTCCTAATGTGTTATATGAAGGGTATACTGCAATATGTACTCTTTCATGTGTGACTTTTTTCACTTAGGAGAGTTACTCTGAGATTCATCCTTGTGTATATCAATTCCTTTTTATTGCTGGTAGCATTCCATTGTACGGCTATACCACAATTTGTTTATCCATTCACCTGTTAATGGATGTTTGGTTGTTTCCAGTTTTGGGCTATTATAAACAAAGCTTCTAGAAATATTCATGTACAGGTCTTTATGTGAATTCGTTTCTCATGAGCAAACAACTAGGAGTGGAATGGCTGGATCATATGGTAGGTGAATGTTTAATTTTTTAAGAAACTGAAAAACTGTTTTCCAAAGAGTTTGACCATTTCACATTTTCATCAACAATCCAGGAGAATTCTGGTTGCTTCACATCCTCACCAACACTTGGCATTGCCAGCCTTTTCATTTTAGCCATTCTAACAGGTGGTTCTCATTGCAGTTTTAATTTGTATTTTCCTAATTATTAATAATATTGTGTATCATTTCCTATGTTTATTTGCCATCCATGTATCTTAGTAAAGTGTCTGTTCAAACCTTTTGCCCACTTTTTCTTGTTTCTTATTGTTGAATTTTGAAAGGGTCTTTTTTCAAATACGTGTTTTGCAAATATTTTCTCAGTCTGTGCTTTGTCTTTTTATCCTCTTAACAGTGTCTTTCAAAGAGCACAAGTTTTTCATTTTGGTAAAATCCACTTCATCTAGTTTTCCTTTTATGTATCAGCTATATAGTATTGTATCTGAGAAAGCATTGCTTCTGCCAAGCTCACAAAAAAATTTCTCCTATGCCTTTTCTAGTTTTATAGTTTTAGGCTTTATAATTAGATTTATGATCTATTTTGAGTTAATTTTTGTATATGGTGTGAGATACGGGTTGAAGTTCAATTTTTTTTACATGTGGAAATTGAACTGTTCAGACACCATTTGTTGAAAAGTCTATTCTTTCTCCATTGAATTGTCTTTGCACCTTTGTAAAGAATCAGTTGTTCATCTATATGAGGGGTACATTTTTTGATTTTCTATTCTGTTCTGTTGATCTATTTTGCATATCTTTATGCCAGTTCCACGCTGTCTTGATTACTATAGCTTTATAATAAGTCTTGAAATAAGGGAGTATTCATGCACTAACTTTGTTTGCTTTTTCAAAGTTGTTTAGGCTGTTCTGGGTCCTTTGCATTCTCCTATGAATTTTTAGAATTAGCTTGTCAATTTTTACCCCCAAAAAAGTCTACTGAGATTTTGATTGGGATTGTGTTGAACCTATAGAACAATTGGGGGAGAATTCAAATTTTAAAAATATTGAGTCTTCCAACCCATGAATGTGGTATGTCTATTTATTTATGTCTTCTTTAATTTCTCTTGGTGAGGTTTTATAATTTTTACTGTGCATATTTTACATGTTTTATCAGATTTATCCCTATTTCATTTTTAAAATCTATTATAAATGGTATTTTTTTAATTCCAATTTCCAATTGTTTGTTGCTAGTTTTTGTCTGTTGCTCTTGTATGCTATAACCTTACTAAATTCACTTCTTACTTTTAGCAGCTTTTTTGTTGATTCCTGTTGTGACTTCGTTAAATTAACATTTGTTAAATAGAACACTGGGGTGTTAGATGGTGAGCCATAGTTCAACAAAAGACCACAAGGGAATTAAAATAAAGAAGTTTATTATTCACAGGTCCTGGAGGAAACTGGCATGCCTTGAGGGGTAACATGGGGAGGTCAAAGCAGGGTATAGGATGGAAGTAACAGGACCTGGGGCACATGCCTTTATTAGGGTCTGTGACTGGAGTGCTTTGGGGTTCCTGGGCTAAGGCCAGATTGGGCAATTGGAAGTATTCCTTTTTCTTTAATTTTCTGGAAGAATTTGTATAGAATTGACATTATTTCTTCCTTAAATGCTTGGTTGAGTTTCACCAATGAAGTCACTTGGGCCTGGAACTACTTTGTGAGATGGTTTTTAACTACAATTATATTTCTTTAATAGATATACGGTTATCTGTTAGCTTATCTATTTCTTCATGAGTGGGCTTTGGTAGCTTGAGTCTTTCAAGGAACTTGTCCACTTAATCAAAGTTATCAAAGTTGTAAGTATAAAGTTGTTTAAAATATTTCTTTATTATTATTTTAGTATCTGTAGAATCTGTAGTGATGTCACCTCTCTCATTCCTGATTGGTCATTTGTATCTTCTCTCTTTGAGGAGCTGGAGCCTTGGTTCTAGTACCAACCCTGCCACTTACTAGTTCTCTAATTAGTTACATAAACTCCCAGGGCCTCAGCTTTTACATCTGTAAATTAAGAGACTGGGGCTTTCCAAGGTCTCTTCCACTTCTGATAGTCAATAAATTTGATTAGTCTGCTTAGAGATTTATCCACTTTATTAATCTTTTTATAGAACCAGTTTTTTGTTTCACTGATTTTCTCTATTTTAATTTTTTTATTTCAATGATTTATGCATTATTCTTTATTATTTCCTTTCTTCTTCTTACTTTGGGTGTTGATTTCCTTTTCTTTTTCTATTTTCTTAAGGTGAGTGCAAGGTCATTGATTTAAGATCTTTCTTCTTCTCTAATATAGGCATTTACTGCTATAAATTTTCCACTAACTACTGCTTTAGTGGCATTCCACAAATGATTTTATGTTGTTTTTTCATTTTCATTCTGTTCAAAATACTTTCTAATTTTCCTTTTGATTTCTTCTTTGGTTCATGGGTTATTTAGAACTATACTATTTAGTTTCCAAGTATTTGGGCATTTTCTCATTTTTTATTGAGTGCCTGACATATTTTATGTTGCAAGTGCTGCATTTTGTTATATCGCTTTAGTGAACGCTGGCCTCTTTTGGATAGGCATGTAAGTCATTTGGTGATCCTCTTGATCCTTATTTGATCTCTCGCGGCTTGTATTTAAGCCTTTTGAGAGCGGATCTAAAGTTGCCTTTAATCTAGGGCTACTTTAGCTTGCTATTCAGGCATTGCCCTTTTGATCTCTGTTGAAAAAGCCTTATATTCTGGAGATTTCTAAACTCTGGCTTGTGGAAATTTGAACAACTCCTAGCACTATGTGAGCTCTGGGGATTGTTCAGCTTTCCCCTCCCTGGTAGCTATTCTTTCCCTGACAGCTTTTCTTTGCGTGACTTCATGAAGTGCAGATTAATGTTTGACCAAAGACTGAAGGGGACTTCCATGTAGATTTCTGGATGTCTTTCTCCGCCTAGCTACCTCCTCTCTTATACTCTACCCTGCAAATTCTAGCTATCCAGGTCTCCCTAAGCTCAAACCTCTGTGGCCTCAACTCAATGAGGTCACCAAACTCTTTGTCAGTTCCGCTTCCCTGTGCTGCAGTTCTGAAATTACTTCCAGGTAGGAAGACAGAGTGATCGTAATGTTCACCTTGTTTGTTTCTCTTCTTTTGGGAATCAGAGTCCTGTGCTTCCTGTCATCTAATGTCTGAAAACTGCTTGTTTTATGTATTTTGTCAGGTTTTTTTAGTTGTTTTCTGCAGAAGGCTAATTCTGGCCCATGTTACTCCCTCATGGTAGAAAACAGAAGTCTCAATTTCTAGATTTGGTAATGCTGATAATTATAAAGTTAACCCTCAGTTATCTTCACAATATCTAAGTTTGCTTTTAGTATTTACTGTATTATGTACTTCAAAGCAGGCAGCGCACTGGAAGGGACCCCAGACTAGGGAGCTGGAACCCTGGTACCAGAACCAGGTACCATCCCTGCCACTTACTAGTTGTCTAGTCAGTTGCATCAACTCCCAGCTTTCACATCTGTAAATTCAGACTGTGGGACTTCCCAAGGTCTCTTCTACTTTTGAAATTCAATGAAAGAATGTATAATCCCATTCTTGTTCAAAGTGTCTTTTAGGAGTGCTTCTTGCATTTCTGATCATACCATTTTCTTTATAAAAGATAAGACAGAATCTGGAGGTATTTAGAGAAATGAAAATAGAAAAATCAAGAGAAGGGAGTGGCTTGCTAGTGTGAAATGGCTGGAGAAAATTAGGATCTTTACTTGGATCAAATTAAGGTGAGAGCAGCGTGATCAAAATCAATCAATTTGTGCAGGTGAAGGAAAAGTGACTAGAGAATTGAGAAAGTCCTCCTTCCATCGCTGTTTATGCTGGGAAATCTGGCACAGTCCTCAGGGTGTGACACACAAGAGAGAAATTTGAGTAATATTAGGAAAGAATTTAGAAGTCTCAAAACAAGGTCAATGAACTCAAGTGCCAGGCACAGGATGATTTTGGTGTCACAGAGAAAAGAGGTCATTTCATTATCCTAGAGAGGTGTTGAACACACATATTTCATGTGGCTGAGCAGTTTTCTCTATGGGATGGTTTTGCCTGTTAAAAATTTAGATCCTATATCTTTTAAAAACAAGTGTAACTAGCATATTGAAAAAGCATACCTCATAGTTCAGTAAAAAAGCAACCACGTTTCTCCCACTGTCTTTTTACAGTTTAGTCTCTGGGGTAATCTTTCCTGCTCCTGCGTGAATACTCTAGCAGCCTACAATTTCCTGCTCATTCTTAGGTGACAGATGATCTATGGTCACTAAGTCACAAACACTGTCCAGATGCAAAAATTAGAAAATTCAGTCCTGTGTGATACTCAAAACTTTAAACTTAATTTACTGGTAAATCTCCCTTTCTCCCCCTCTACCCTCACTTCCCCAAGCTCAGGCTGGCTTCAGGATAGCCTCAGCCTGTAAGGTAAGTGGTAGTGGTCCTTCCGTTTCTCCACCTCATGTTTCTAGTCCTCCACTTCCATTTGAGAGCTGCTGCTTCAACACCCCTGGTGCAGTGCGACTAGAGGAGACAGGGAGTGGTGACTCATAGGGCAGTTCTTACTTGAACCAGTGTTCTTGTCATTCGGTCTCCCTCTGGTCTAGCAGATGCCTTTTCACTTCGGGATGTTATTTTCCTGGATTTTTCAGAGTTTTCTCACTATTTCTCTTTCTCCTATAATTCCCTTGACCCTGCAGATGTTTCTCCTATTTCTACATTCTAATGGTCACTTGTGACTCTTTCCTCAGCCCCTAGACATCGAGTTGTGCATCTCCAAGCTCCTCTAGCTTGCTCCAGGTGGCTCTATTGAACAGAACCCAAGACGGTCTCCTTACTGGCTTTTTCTTTGTCTCAGGGCCCACAGCTCTTCCAAGGAACACTCATACGTCCCTTGCCTGGGACTGATGTGGGTGCCAAGGCAGCAGCACTCTTCTAGTTCTGCTAGTCAGTTCTCTTGCCTTTCAGTTTCCTACCTGGCAGGAGTTAGACTCCAGCCAATGTCAACGTCAGCTTCCTCAAGAGTGAGGTGAGCACCAGCCTCTAGGTCTCTCCGCCTCAGGAAACACTTCTACTGCTCTCCAGGGATCTTCTTGCCCAGCTCAGAGTTAGAAGCTTGCACATGCTCCCAACTCCCTGAGAGTATGACGGCTTGGCAAAATAACACCCCTCCCCCACCAAGAAATCTCTTCTCTGATCTCTTTTGTCTCCATTCCTTGACTCTTCTTCTATGTCCTTGATATAGCTGAGAAGCCCCAGAGGGGCCCACAGGTTCTCAAGCCCGTTTACTTTGAAAATATTCATAACATGGTCTGGCACCTTTCTTTGGAATTTTGCTCCTATTATATTTTGTTGCCTGATGGAAACTTCCATTTTAAGATCCTATTACACAAGTAATAAACAAACATGATTCAGGGGCCAATCTTTAAACCACAGGCCAGTTGTGTAACATCTGTCTTTACTATAGAGATTTTGATTTCTGAGTCTGTTATTATATTTAAAAAATTGGGGGGACAACTCTCCAAGGAGTCTTATTTAATTCTTGACCAGCTATGTTATTTAGCACTTATTAACTAGACCTGTAGGCATATGGAGCTCATAAAATAATTTGGAATGAAATACCTTACTGAGTGGATGGATCCCCAAGGGCATCATGTGCTCTTGACTGCTAAGACCCCTTCCAGCTCAAGAAAGTAGTGAGTCCGTGATTCTCTGGCTATTCAAGAGGACAGGAAGATGGCTTTGCAATACTGAGCCGCTAGGAGACAAAGTCTCCCAAATTAACTCCCTTGCTGGCTGACCACTCTAAACTTCATAGGCACCATAATAGCATGTTTCAGTGAGGTTTGAAGGGAGGAGAGGGCGGTGGATGCTTCTATTTTCTGAAATCAGGATATTCTTACAGGGTTGCTTGAGTCCAAAGCAGAGAGAGATGGGAAATAAATACCAGCCTTTGGTCTCCTGATGTGGCAAAATCAGATCATGTGTGCTGCTTTCTGGCCCAGATCTTTGCAGTTAAGATTGAGTCCAGAAAGGCTGTGTCTTGTAGAGAATTTTCCCTTTTTGTTTGTTTGTATAAACCAGGGAGAGAAATAGTTGAGTGAAATCCAACAGAGTTTCTGTTATTTTTTTCTGGAGACCTGAGTCACGGAATTGGAAGGCCGTGCTCAGTGTTTGATTTGGTAAAGTGGTGACTCTCAAAGCTGATGTCTGTTAGACTTTTTGAACCTGGAGTCCCTTTCAATGAGCACAAAAGTTTCCCACTTCCTTGAAGAGTCTGATTCTCTCCCTCCTCCCCGCCTTGCAACATCCTTGAGATTCATCTGCTTTGTGAAGTCATGGCAGCGGAGAAGATATTACCAAGCTTTACTCTCTTTAGTTTCTGTTACAAAAACAATAGGCATTTTTTGGCTTTCCAAATATATAAGCATGTATTATATAATTGAGTGTGCTTTTTCACTCTACACTACACTTTTTTATGCTAATATATTGCCATGTGTACAAAATGTCCTATAATTTCAGAGGGCTCATAGACGTCCTGAAGGCTGTGCATCAACTTCCAAGGGGACTGTTTCTCCCAAGCCTAGATGACTCAGCCATGGCCACTTCATGGGCTCATTTTTCCATCTGTTGGATGTCTTTATCCCTGTTAGATTGGTTTTAGAGCTGTAAGTGAATTTAGAGATCATCTAGTCCCATCCCTGTACTTTCTAGAAATGGATGTCCGGAGGGTTTAAGCAACTTTCCCAAAGTTGCACCACCGTATTTAGACTGCAGATCCTGAGCAAGAACTCAGGTTACTCATTTCCCTTCTTTCCTCTATATTGTCAATTGCTTGACTCTTCTCTACTTTATCCTATACTTTTTAAAGATAGCAACCACTACTACAAAACAAACAAATGCCAGTTTAACAAACTCTGAAAAATACTTTGTATTCTTTTGAATATACTAATATCAAGCTGCCTTTATTTTAGAAAATACTTATTTAATTACTATGAACTCATATTTTTGCCAAGTATTATAAACGATACAGAAGAAAAAATACCTAACCCCTAACTTCTGGTAGTTGAAAATTTATGGAGGAGACAAACATGGTTCATATTCAGCTTGTGGTCAACTGTGACTTCTGGGACGGTTTTAAATGCATTTGTAATTAGGGATTTCCAACCCTCCACTGCTACACTGTATCTTATCCCTCTTCGAATTCCTTTCTAGTTCATCTATACCAGGAATGATTTGTGAGGTTGGAAGGAATATAAGAGAATACAAAGGTAATTTATTGGTAAATTCAGTTACTAATAAAATGAAAACTGAAACTGCTGATGAATAAATGAAAAGCAATAGGATATATTGGAGTACATGAGGAAGCCATTTGGTTTAAAACTAACTTGGCCTGACCTTGTTTTTCCAGAAATGCCTGGTATGGCCTGCTGAGCACGCATCGCACATCTGCTTTAAACATTTACAATGTCCCAAAGCCAAGAATGATGCCCTTAAAGATAGGGATGTTGCCTCCCCCGTATCAACATTTCTTTAAGAATAAGCATTTCTTCCCAGAAACTAAAGATTAATTACTGACCTACTTTAACTCATCTCGTGACCGTTGACCTGCTGACCACCAGCTTGCTGTGCTCACCTTGCGACCACTGACCTGCTGTGCTAGCTAAGCATCTTGTGACAGTAGTAAAAGAGATATTCCTGTCACATGTGTCATATTCCTGCCTTTGTTCCAAGACGGTATACAACCACTCTGTATACCCTACTTCTTCGGAGAGCTCCCTCTCTTGTGGAAAAGTTCTCCTGGGCTATAGCCCTCAAATTGGCTTATCATAAACTCACCCCAATTTTGATTTATAGATTGATTATGGATTATTTGTGCTGATACAGCAATAAAAAGCTGATAGTGTTGTTATTTTCTAAGTGAGGAAACTGAGGCTCAGCAAGAATATGTCACTTGTTCAGAATTGCTCATTTGGTAGTAGATAAAGCAGTCTTGCAGCCAAAGTGGCTGATGTCAGAGCCCACGGGCCTCCTTCAATCCATGCAAGCAATAGTATAATAAAGTGGAAAAAGCAAATAAGACAAAACTGACTTGTTGAAAATTATAGTTTGTTACAGTGAAGTTATGAGCACCTCTGATGAGCTGACTGTCAGAGGTTTGGGCCGTGCTGACTGTTCTGTGTGTCCTTCCTAAAGCTGTGTGAGCCTTTATGTGAGCGGGGGCCCCATCCTGAGGGAGAAGGGATTCACAGAGGTGGGTGATCGATGGGCTGTGCTCTCTCAAGATATCTTTATTGAATTTGCCTTTTATTTATCTAAGAATTGGGCCTGAAGCAAGAATAAATGCATCAGAGACACTAAGCCTCAGGACCTTATAAGGAAAAAGGAATTTAGCATTCACAAGTGTCATCTAAAAACAGTTCCTAGGGCACAGAGTCTTGAAAAATGGGATAGTGAGACCGCAGGTTTATTTCTAGGAAAAAGTTGTTTGCTAGGACTCAGGCTCTTGTCGGACTTGGGGGATGTGTACAGAGGGTGGACTTGACAATCTCCTTGTTTGCTCGGGGTATTCTTGTCTCTAAGCTTTCCCCTCCAAATCACAGGTACACGGTGGGATGATGTCACTTTTTGTATTTCTCCATGCAGATCGGGGAAGGAGTGGTAGAGATCTGATAAATCTATCCATAGGTAAAGGAAAGTTGTTTATTTCAGTTGGCATGTACCCATGTTGTTTACCCCCAGGGGTGTGCAAAATAAAACTTTTTGTAAGTTTTCAACCAGGAAGAAGAGGGAATATGTGAGAAAAAGATAAAAAATGTCACCATTCTTCAGCTGACCTGCACTTTGGTGGAGGGCAAAAATAATAAACCATTCGCAAAGAAGTCATCCTGGTTTAAAAGAAACTTGGTTCTCAAAAGCCTGGCAGTGCATATTGGTTATATTTGTTCTTATTTTGTTTGTAAAACGTTTTAAAAATGTATGAAATAATGAAGTAAATGTCATTTTGTAATTGAAAATTAAATAGTTCTTTCGTATTTTAGATCTTAGAAGATTCGAAGGGGCAATAAGACTTGAAGTGGGAGTGTGTGTAATGGGAGGGTAGCGAGGAAGATGAAGGGAAAACATTCTAGCTCCTTCCTGTATATAATTATGAGCCATAATCGCTCAACCTATTTTTTTTTTTTGCTTCCATTGGTCTGAGATAAAAATAAATAGATTTTTCCCAAAAATGTATTTCAGGGCACTGTTAGCATCTCATATGGAACCAACATTTGCCAGGTATGTTTTCCCTTGTTTTGATGAGCCAGCTCTGAAGGCAACTTTTAGTATTACAATTATTCATCATTCAAGTTATGTGGCCCTTTCCAACATGCCGAGGCTAGGTAAGTAATGTTTCCTGTCCTCTCACATATATGTATTTTTCTACGTTAATTATATATATATATATATGTGTATATGTATGTATGTATACATATATATCTACATTTACCTCTATAATAGCTTTTAGAGCCAGCCCTGGTGATCTAGTGGTTAAGATTCAGCACTCTCACCGCTGCGACGCTGGTTCAATTCCAGGTCAGGGAAAAACACCACCCATCTGTTGGTTGTCATACTGTGGTGGCTGTGTGTTGCTGTGATGCTGAAAGTTCTGCCACTGATATTTCAAATACCAGCAGGGTCACCCATGGTGGACAGGTTTCAGCAGAGCTTGCAGACAAAGACAGACTAGGAAGAAGGTCCTGGCCACCCACTTCCAAAAAATTCGCCATGAAAACCCTATGAATAGCAGCAGAGCATTGTCTGGTACAGTGTTGGAAGGTGAGAGGGTGGTGCAAAAAGACTGGGCAGGGTTCTGCTCTGCTGTACACAGGGTCGCTATGAGTTGCAATCAACATGACAACACTAACAACAGCAACAAAAATAGCTTTTATAGCAGTAGCTTTTCTAGGCAATGTGTTTGTAGCATATTATCATTAGGGAGAACAGTCACATGGGGTATGTATCAGCAGCCACATCTTGGAGATGGTAAATCCTGATCTTTTGTAGTAGACGCTGGGGCCATTATTCTGTTCCTTTACATTGGCAGCCTGTCAGCCCATGAGTTTGGGCTTCAAGTATTGATCATTAGCGATGACAAGCTAGTGGGCTTAGTCTGAATCTGGTGCACAGATGTGTTGTATTTGGTTCACATGACTTTTTTCTTTTGATTGAATTAGTATCCAACTTTTAAAAATTCAGAGATTTCTCATAAAAGTCAAAATTCTTGCATCCTTGGAAACTCAGAACATCTAACAACACTGGGCCTGCAGTTCCTATGTGACAGCAATAGTTACAGCTAAGAAGTGATGGTCAACTTGACGAGTTATTTCAAAGGTAGATATTATTGCTTAGGTTCACAGTAATTTGGACTAAAATCAATTTCCCTAGGTCAGTCTGAAAAAGAAGATGTGAATGGAAGCAAATGGACCGTTACCACCTTTTATACTACACCCCTCATGCCAACTTATTTAGTCGCATTTGCCATATGTGACTGTGACCATGTCAACAGAACCGAAAGGGGCCAGGAGGTGAGTAAGGAAGATTCTGCAGGTGAAGGTACTATTTGGATGGCTGCAGATTGTTCATCCACTCTTTCTGCATCCAGGGGTTATTCCATGTATCCCATCGCCTCCTGGTTCTCGCTCATACTTTTCCCAAGCCCTGTTAAAACCCTTAGTGTGGCTTTGCAGAATGGGACACAACAACTCCCGCTGCAGCTCTATGGAGGGGTCTCTGTGGAAAGGCTGCACATGAAGCCCACTCAACGCAGGTTCTGAGCCCCTCTTCCCGGGCTGTTGCTGCCTTTCAGAGGACAGGAGAGAGTAGGGCCAGCTGCCGCACCAGCACCTTGAAGCTCAGGATTCCCTGCTGTTTACATACCCACACTGTTAATGCAGCCTTGGAGCTGGGCTGGTGCTCAAAGTGTCAGCAATGAGCATGGCACAGGCCCCAAACAACCAAAACAGACACCAGCCGGGACAACTGCTGTGGTCAAAATGGTGCACGTGGGTTAACTGTCACCCCCATCTAGAAGCAGGGCTGCTGAGGTCCGAGTCTCGGCATGCAGCACTTCCCCAGAGTGGTGTAAAGTAGGTGCTCTGTCCTGAAATACCTAGTTTTCACCCAATTATACCCTCATTACATAATAATCCTTTAGAAAATATCAAGGTTATTGTGGCAGCACTTTATATACTGGGTCACTCCCTATACCAGAGTGTGGAGGTAAGTAAGGCCAGTGCCTGAGGCCCAGTTCCTTCTAGTCAGATCGACTTTACGGAGCTGAGGAAAATCAGGCCCTACAGCTGTCTGAAGCTTTCTGCTGGGCTCAAGATCTTCCAGGCTTGTACCATTGACTTGTGGGGACAAGGAAGTTGTGGATGAGCCAAGTCTATCACCAGAGGGAGAATCACTCAAAGGTACTCCGCCTAAGGGTAAATAAATAAAAATGTGTTAGATGCAAACAACAGCTTGTTATTGTCCTCAGCTGTTGGCTTCAGCCCCTGATTTTCCTTATTGAATAATCACTGGTACATCCTTGAATATTCACAGAAAGAACACTGGCCAAGTCAAATGTTCATGACACATTGATAAATCTTCTCAGGCATGATTTGGAAGCACATGCTTTGTACCTGGCAAGGAGTGGGCCCAAGAGCTAAGGAGTGACCCAAGGTGACCTGTCAGCATCCACATCTCAAGTGGCTTGTTGCTCTCAATCCTGCTGCATGGTGAACAATTCTTATAAAAGGGTCATATCTGTTGCTTCACGAAAGATCACCCTGAAAAGAAAGCCAGCTGCCGTAGAAGCAAAGAGGAAATGGAGCATGCCTAAGAAAGTGATGTTCTTAGCCAGAAAATAGAAATTTGGGATGAGTTTATCAGTGGAATGTTGCATTTGGCAATGGCTCAGCTCTGCAAAGTGAAGGAGTCCACCATATACTCTACAAGGGAGCCAGAATGTACTCTTGGAATAGAGTCCAGACTATACAAAAATTGCTCATGAAGTAAGAAATAAAAATTTAGTGAAATTGAATATGTTGTTAATGCAGGGCATGAGGATAAACATAGGAAACATACAACAAGATAGGAAAAAATGTATTTTGAGTAGAATTTAGCACACATGGGTAAAGATATTCATCTCTTAGAGGGTGAGCTCTGCTATGTCTCGGGAGACCTGAGAACACACTGGTGCACCAGGTGGGATTTCGAAGGAAATTTATGGCTGCATCTCCAAAATGTTTCTCACTGGTTTGTGTTCCTCGCTGGCCTGCCAGGGGCCACCTGCCTCTCCTACCCAGCTTGAAATCTCCATTTTTTGCTTCCCGTTTGTCTTATAGAACGGTAGTTTTATAAACTGAAAATTAACATATGAATGTTAATTGTTATTGCCCTTATTTTCCAAAAGGCTTCAGTTGAAATGCAGACATTATCTTCAATGTGGGGAGAAGTGTCTGATCCATAATGTGTGCTTTGGTTTAGCAGTCTTCCTGTTCCCTCAGCAGTTGGGACTGGAGTTGGGGAGGTAAAGTGTAGTTCAAGGGCAGGGCTGAGGCCTAGGCCTCTCTTTCCCAGGATAATGAGGCCTCTGCAGCATGGGGGCAGCTGACAGCAATGAGATCAAGGCAGCAGGCTTCAAAAACAGATGGTTGCGTTTTGTGAAACGGGAGCATTCCTGAAGACTTCACGTAATTCCAGACAAATTTTCCAGCAAACATAAAAGCAAAGTAAGGTGAACATGTTCTTGGAGTGCAACAGTCTGCAAGTATTGTTCTGCTGCTTTTTGTTTCCTTAGCATTTTCTCTAATGTTTTGCAGAGAGCTCTTTCTCAAATTAATGGTACTCACATCAGAACAATTATTTTCACTCCCTCATCTCTAACTTTCGTTCCAGGGTTATTGAGTTTCATGCATGTTCTTTAGCATTAACACCAGCATCTCCATTTAAAAGTGGTTAGATGGTGGTGTTGTAGCGGATAAAATGATTTCATGGTAAAATAATGATAAATGTTAAAACAACAGCAAGTTAGTCACCAAAATCTCACAAATAAGTTCCCAAGTGCCCAAATAATAGCACCGTTACTTTCACTTACAGTACACGGCAGGGATTTCTTTTTACCTAGTAACGTGAAAATGTCATAAACAGAGAATATAATTCACTTAATTTAATAACTGTAAAATCATAAGACGTTTGGTGAACTTTCTAAAATTAGGGAAATTAGCCTTATTTCAAATTTTGAAAATAAGATGGGACTATTAATGTTTTCATTAAGAAACCATTTTAAACTTGTACGATTCAAATTTGCTTCATGTGTTCTGTAGGGGAGGAAGACATTTCCTCTGCCCACTCTAGGTCCTTCTGGCTGGGCTATGAATTAAATCCACGTGAGAGAGAATAACAGGAGAAAATTAAACAAAGGTTTATAACATGTATACATGGGAGAGACACAGGGAAACTGAGCAACTTGCCAAAATGGCCGAGGTTCTCATCTTAAATACCACCCTCAGCTAAAGACAAAGGAGGATGTTGGGGGTTGAAGGAGTCAGTTATGGGAGATTACCAGGAAAGTACAGGAAGCAAGAATAAGGTTATCATGCAGATTTACATCCTTGCCTTCCACATTGATAAGAGTTTCTAGAGATAAGGTCATCCCCCCTTCTTCCTGGTACAGAGGGGGACACCTTTACAGATGGAGATTTCCCTTTCAAATCTAGATGTGTCTTACAAAGGTTAACTTCTACTTTTCAGAGTTTCTCTCATGTCTGCAGTTTTTAAAAGTAACCAGCCCAAAATAATCCTCATGCCAAAGAGACATATCTTGGGGTGGCCAATTCCAATCCCCCACAGTACCATACTGTGTAACCCAACTGCCTGTACAAATCTGTTTTGGATCATTGGAAATATGTCCTAAAGAGGGAACCAAGGGTCCCAGGTGCCTTTTACTCTGACATAGAGTCTACATTTTCTGAGGAGGTAGATACGACTCCAGGAATTATTTTTGAACTATATTTTGAGTTATACTTGTTATTCTAAAAGATTGAAATAACACACTTTCAGAGAAACCACTGTTCACAACCTAGTGAGTAGCCTTCTGGGGTTTTCTCAGTCCATATACACATTTAAACAGTTTAGTACGTAGCTGCTTCTGAAAAGCAAAGGCTTTGGCTCTAGAGCGTCAGGGAATTGGAGCAGGGAGGCTGCCACTTTCCAAAATCATTACTGCTTTGCCTAATCACTGCCTAATTGTTTTGATTTAGATAAGCATCTGGGCCCGGAAAGATGCCATCGCCAATGGATATGCAGACTTTGCTTTGAACATCACAGGTCCCATCTTCTCTTTTCTGGAAGACTTATTTAATATTAGTTACCCTCTTCCAAAAACAGGTGAGGTGTTTCCCCTTCCAATGCAATTGGTTTTCTTTTATGGGGGCCCTGGGTTGAGGTCAAAAGGTATCCAAATGAGTCTCCAAGGACCCATTGTCACCGTTTAGCTGCTATTTCAGAGTTAGCCCCACTGGCCTCTCATTATTATGTCCCACACCTTCCTGAACACACAGAGGCCCATCTGCTCTTTCTCTGTATGGTGCCATGTGCCCAGCACATGTTCAGAGAGCCCTCAGGCTTTAGATCCCTCCTGGGTAGTCACTGACAGCCTCACATCCTCCAGACCCTACCTTCTTTCTTGCATTCTGTCCTTTACTTTCATAACACAAGTGTGCAATGCAATGTTCTGGATCCTTTTAGCAAGCCTGTGTGAGTTACATCAGTTCCCTTTAGTAAGGTTTTGTTAGTTTTAAAAAAAAATTCTTTAGCCATAAGTCAGTGGATAGGACTTGGCGTCCCATCTGTGAATGTTCATTTAATAAAATTGGAATCATGAGTGAACTTAATATGATCCTCAAGAAACTATGTAAATATCTTATCTCTAATAGATGTGTATGGTACGTCCTTAAAATTGTGGGGCACTCAGCTCAGAAAGTTGTTCAGAGTTTTTTCTCTCTAAACTGAGGGTATCATGTAAATGTATTTTGTTTCTCTGACATGTTAGTTGAAATCTTAGAAAAAGTATGCTCTGCCTATACTGGTAGACGGTGGAAGAAGGTGGGGAGTAAATAAATATGTGGGAGCTCAAGCCTCATGAATTCCAGGAAGCCAAGGGCTCTGCAGCTTGAGCCTTCTGGTTAAGGAGGAATGGGGACCGAAGGAATGGGACCCAGCCTTGGTCCACTCAGGGATCCTGGAGGTGATAGCTGTCATATTGGGAGTTGGAGGCAGCAGGAGCCTAGGCATGGAGACCAAGCTTCTGGCACTTCTGTGTTTGGAGGTTCTCAAGATGACCCATGTGTGGCAAGAAAAGTTCCATTTATCTTTATTTAGATGAGAAGTCCAGAGTTATTCTTGATACCCTGTTCATGAAAGCATCTCCTCCGTGCAGTTAGTCGCCTCCTTTTTATGTCTACATCCATCCATTTCTTCCCATCCCCCTAGTTCTCCCTAGTTTGCATCACTAACATCTCTGCCATAACAGCCCTCATCTGGTTTCACCTCTAATCCTCTTGCCCCCTCCAATCCATTTTCCACACTGAAGCCAGAGGGGTCTTTCCAAAGTAAAGTCTGATCATGTTACTGTCCTCTTTAAAACCTCTTTGTGGCTTCCCATTACCCTGAGGATAAAGTTCAAACTCCATACCCTGTCTTTACAACAGTGCGTCTCTTGCCAATCTCTTGGGGCTTTTGGCAGTCCCTCAGAGTGGGAAGGATGCTCTAGTACTGTCTCTGTCCTATCCTACACTTTCACCTTCCTCTCCTCTTCTTTAGGCTCTGCACATGCGTTTTGCACATCCTGCAATGCCTTTCACCGAACTGGTTGATTCTTGTATTTCTCAACTCAGTGCCACCTCATCCAGGAAGCTTTCCCTGACTCCCTTTCTCATGCTTCCACAGCACCCTGTGCACCCCTGCATTCAAGCCCTTGACCTACTAGATCCTAGTGGTCTTCCCCATTAGGTCAAGGGTAACTTGGGGTCAGGATCTGGGTTGTCTCTTTGTTTTGTACCCTCAGAGCCTATGACAGTGATTCTCTCATAGTGGTGAATAGTGAACTTTTTTTTGGTGGGGGGAATAAATACATTCAATTAGTTCAGTAATTCCATGTAAATTCTGGCTAAATTATCACCTCCTGGGAGTCAGGGTTGTTTCTGGCATTTTGTTGGTATCCTTCATAGCACCTCAACCAACGTTACTCTATGAACACACACGGGAGGTGCTCAATCAAAATTGTATTTCGATAGAGAGGTGATTAAAATAAGGAGTTTCTTTATTACAGGATGTTTAAGAGACAGATATATTAATGTTTCCTAGTTACTTTAACTCTTGGTTGAGTCACTTAAAAAAATAAAAGCCCCAAAAACCAAACCTTACCTACTAGCATTTCCCACAGATGCGATACTCTTACTCTCAGTGAGTCGAGTGAAAAGCCATTTTGTTTATTTCTCCCATGCTGCTCTTGTAGCTTATCTTCTTGTAGCTTCTCAATGAATTCTAAGTCTTAGAATCTAAACCATGTTTATGTACCTATTGTATAGAACAGCCTTTTTTCTGATGTTGCTTCCATCTTAATTCACTCTGTTTAAAGTCAAAAGTGGACTGAAATATCAAAATATTACAGAGATTGGTAGAGTTGGCTGTTTGAGTTGTTATCAGTTTTGAAAGAATAAGTGGCATGCTGCTTTTAGGAATAAATGTGGGCATGTAAGATTTGCAAGCTTTTAAAATGGAAACTTCCCTTTTAAGTTTTGATTATACTTTTAATTTGTATCAATAGTACAAATTATACATCCAAGCATGATTTGTATTTCTGTAGCAATAAAGCTCAAGTACAGTATAACTCATAAAGCAGTAAAATAATGGCCAGAATCAATGAGAATCTGAGTAAATACTAGTTACCTATGACTTTTCTAGGTGCTCTGTGAATGCAAAAGAAGTAGATGGCTGAGGCTCTGTTCAAGTAGCTGAGTTAGGGAGATAGCTTCTATATGTTAGAAACAAAAGCGAGAAATTACGAAGCAAGAGATAACGTACCAGCTAAGTAAAAGTCTTAAAAGAAAGAGGATTGAGAAGTGGTCATTGGAGTAGCCCAGATATATAAAGAACACCTACAAATAAATAAGAAAAATAAAATAGATAAAACAAATAAAGGATATCTGAATAGATATTTTACAGAAAAGCGGACACGTGGCTAATACGCTTGAGATATTTAACTTCATTAAGTAACCTGAGAAATAAATATCCAAAGCCACAATGAGACACCATTTTATACCTATTCAGTTGTCAAAAAGTAGGCATTCTGACAAATGCCAAGTGTTAGAAAGTGACATTGTCAAAGGGAGTATCAGTTGTTACAACTTTGAAATGTATTTATTATCTTTCAATGTTGATCATTAGAATAACTTAAAACCCAATAATTCCATTTCCAAATATATCCACAAGAGGCATTTGAGCACATATGTACCAGAAGACATGCAAGAGTGTTCATAGCTACACTTTTTACAATAGCTCCAAAATGAAAGCAACCAAAATGGTTATTGATAGGAGAATGGATAAGTTGTGGTTCATTCACACAATGGAAAAGTATATAGCAATGAAAATTAAATGCTTTCTTAAGTTAAAAAAATACCTAAACAATATCATATCTAAGCATTATGTGTATATATTATAGATATTATAGATATTTTATATCTATAATATATATAAGCAAGGGAATGATAAACACAAAATGTAGTCTAGTGGTGAAACTCTGGAAAAATAGGCTAAAGGATCAGTTGAGAAGGAGCACAGAGAAAGACTACGTCAGCTGTTCTCAAACGTTAGCATGCATTGGAACCCCCTGGAAGGCTTGTTAAAACACAGATTGCTGCTCCTGACCCCTGAGTTTCTGATTTAGTAGGTCTGCGGTTGGTCTCAGAAGTTTCATTTCTAATAAGTTTCCAGGTGGTAGTGATGCTGCTGGTCTGCAAATCACAGTAAGAGTTATTAGTAATATTCTAAATTAGGGGTTGGCAAACTATCAAATCCGGCCCATTGCCCATTTTTGTATGGCCCATGAGCTAAGAATGGTTTTTACGTTTTTCAACAGTTGAAAAAGATCAAAAGAAGAATAATATTTTGTGACATATTATATGCTAGAGTTGAAGATGCAACAGAAAACATGTAGCCCACAAAGCCAAAAATATTTACTCTCTGGCCCTTTACAGGAAAAGTTTGCCAACTCCTGTTCTAAAGTATAAGTGCAGATTTATGGGTATTTATACTATTTTAAAATAATGAGTTAATCATTAAAATAAAACTGGGTCATGTGTGAACCAATAATGATGGTTTATCAAGAAACAAGAATTTTGTTTATTCCAATTCTGTGCATCTGAAGTGTACAAAAAAAAATTTTTTTAAAAATACTTATCAGGTTAGTCTGAAATGACTTCTTAGAATTGGGGAGACTGGACCACAAGTATTGGTGGCATTCATAGATTGAGCAGAGGATTTCCTGGGAAACCAAACAGCTTGAGCAGAGAAAGGCTCAGTGGTTGCAGAGAACAACAGTGTTTGTCTTGAGCAGAGCAGAGGAGTTTTTTGTGAGAAAAGTGGGTGGGTTTGTGGGTGGGATGGGTGTGGGTGAAGGAAAAGGAAGGCTAGAAGAATGGGAAACTTAGGCTAAGGCAACTAAATACGCCCAAAGTTAATAGAGCATTAACTGGTGGAGGCCACGTAGTAACCTGGTAGGCTTTACTACACACTGTCAACTTCAACCATGTGTAAAGTCAACTTAAATTATTGAACATAGCACAGTGTAGAACATTCATTAGGCAAATGTAGCATGGATTATAAGAACAGTATTTCTTTCATTAGCAAAAGACCATAGAAACGTTTATTGTTCTTCTAGCTATAAAGGTAATAAATGATCACACGACAGAAAATCGTGGAAAAATAAGGAAAAGCACAAAAAAAGAGAAGAAAAATCTCCTGAAATGCTACTATGCAGAGATAACCAAGGCTAACATTTGGCGTATATTGTCCCAATGTCTGTTTTAGTCCCACTCTCTGTGTTTGTCTATTTTCTTCTTTTTTTTTAACAAAGATGGCACCATAGAGTTGACATTGTTCTTTGAATGGCTTTTTAATTTTTTTAGCTTAACAGCATGTAGCAACATGATCCAGATAACTAAATGTTGTTTTTTATTGCCATTTTTAAGACATAGAATACCTACATATCAATTCGACAAAATATTTAATTCTCAGTGGTTGAACATTTGGACGGATTCTACCATTTTGACGGGGGGGGGGGGGCTACTTTTAAAATGCTAAAGAAAACCCTTATAATGAAATGTTTACAAATATCCATGCTATTTGCCTGGGTACAAATTCCAAAAGTCAAAGAGTAGGAAATTAATTTTTTTATTGTGGTAACATTGGTTTATAACATTATATAAATTTCCAGTGTGCATCATTATATTTCAATTTCTGTGGAGACTACCTCATGTTCACCACCCAAGACTAATTACCGTCCACCACCATAGGCGTGTGCCTTGTCACCCCATTTGCCCTCCTCCCTCTCCTATTCCCTTTTGGTAACCACCAATCTAATCTCTATATGTGTGTGTTTCTTTGTTGCTTTTGTTTTTATCTTCTACTTATAAGTGAAATCATACAGTTCTTGACTTTCTCTATCTGACTTATTTTGCTTAGCATAATACCCTCAAGGTCCATCCATGTTGTTACAAATGGCACAATTTTGTCTTTTTTTATGGCTGAGTAGTATCACATTGTATATATATATATATATATATACACACACACACACCAGATCTTCTTTATCTATTGGTCCTTTGAGGAGCACTTAGGTTGTTTCCAAGTCTTGGCTATTGTGAATAATACTGTGATGAACATAGGGGTGCATAAATCTCTTTGAATTGTTGATTTCATGTGCTTTGGATAAATACCCAGTAGTGGGATAGCTGGATCATATGGTATTTCTGTTGTTAATTTTTTGAGAAATCTCCATACTGTTGCACCAGTTTGCATTCCCACCAGCAGTGTATAAGGGTTCCCTTTTCTCCACATCCTCTCCAACACTTGTTTTTTCTTGTCTTGTTAATTTAGCCGTTTTGATGGGTGTGAGATCATACTCCATTGTAGTTCCTATTTGCATTTCCCTAATAATTAGTGATATGGAACATCTTTTCATGTGCCTACTGGCCATCTGTATACCTTCTTTGGAAAAAATGTCTGTTCAGATCCTCTGCCCATTTTTTTTAAAGATCAGCACCTGAGCTAACCTCTGTTGCCAATCTTCCCCTTTTTTTTCCTTCTTCTCCCTGAAGCCCCCCAGTACACACTTGTATATTCTAGTTGCAGGTCCTTCTGGTTGTGCTATGTGGGATGCCAGCTCAGCATGGCTGAATGAGTGATGCCATGTCCATGCCCAGGATCTGAACCAGTGAAACGCTGGGCCACAGAAGCAGAGGGTGCAAACTTAACCACTCGGCCATGGGGCCGGCCCCTCTGCCCATTTTTTGATCAGGTTGTTTGGTTCTTTGTTGTTGAGCTCTATGAATTCTTTATATATTTTAGAAATTAACCCCTTGTTGGATATATGATTTGCAAATATTTTCTCCCAGTTAGTGGGAGAAGTCTTTTCATTAGTTCATGATTTCCTTTGCTGTACAAAAGCTTTTTAGTCTGACATAGTCCTATTTGTTTATTTTTTCTTTTGTTTCTCTTGCCTGAGTAGACACAGTATTCGAAAAGATACTGCTAAGACTGACATCAAAGTGTACTGCCTATATTTTCTTCTAGGAGTGTTACGGTTTCAGACCTTTAATCCATTTTGAGTTAATTTTTGGTATGGTGTAAGATAATGGCCTACTTTCACTCTTTTGCACGTGGCTGTCCTGTTTTCCCAGCATCATTTATTGAAGAGAGTTTCCTTTCTCTATTGTATATTCTTGGCTCCCTTGTTGAAAATTACCATAGATGTGTGGGTTTATTTTTGGGCTCTCTATTCTGTTCTATTGATCTGTGTGTCTGTTTCTGTGCTGTCTTGATTACTATAGGTTTGTAGTATATTTTGAACTAATGGAGTATGATACCTCCAGCTTTGTTCTTTTTTCTTAGGATTTCTTTGGCTATTTGGGCTCTTTCATTGTTCCATATAAATTTTAGGATCGTTTGTCCTATTTCTGTGAAAACTGTCATTGGAACTTTGATAGAGATTACATTGAATCTGTAGATGGCTTTAGGAAGTGTGGAGATTTTAACTACATTAATTCTTCCAATCCATGAGCACAGAATATCTTTCCATTTCTTTGTGTCTTTTATTTCTTTCAGCAATGTTTTATAGTTTTCAGTGTACACTTCTTTGGTTAAATTTACTCCTGGGTATTTTACTCTTTTTGTTGCAATTGTAAATGGAATTGTATTCTTAATTTCTCTTTCTGACATTTCATTGTTAGTGTATAGAAACACAACTGACTTTTGTATGTTGATTTTGTATCCTGCAACTTTACTGTATTCACTTATTATTTCTAATAGTGTTTTAGTGGATTCTTTAGGATTTTGTATATATAAAAACATGTCATCCACAAATAATGACAATTTTACTTCTTCCTTTCCAATTTGGATCCCTTTTATTTCTTTTTCTTGCCTGATTGCTCTGGCTAGGATTTCTAGTGCTATTGTAAATGTGTGGCGAAAGTGAGCATCCTTGTCTGGTTCCTGTTCTTAAAGGGACAGTTTTCAGGTTTTCACCAGTGAGCATGATATTAGCTGTGAATTTGTCATATATGGCCTTTATTATGTTGAGTTACTTTCCTTCCATACCCATTTTATTCAGAGTTTTTATCATAAATGGATGCTGTATCTTGTTGAATGTTTTCTCCACAACTGTTGAGATGATCATGTGATTTTTATTCTTCATTTTATTGATGTGGTGTATCATGTTGATTGATTTGCAGATGTTGAACCATCCCTGCATCCCTGGAATAAATCTTACTTGATCATGGTGTATGATATTTTTAATGTATTGTTGTGTTCTATTTGCTAGTATCTTGTTGAGGATTTTTGCATCTATATTCATCAGTGATATTGGCCTGTAATTTTTTGTGTGTGTGTTGTTCTAGTCTGGTTTGAAAATCAGGATAATGTTGGCTTTGTAGATTGAGTTAGGAAGCTTCCCCTCCTCTTGAAGTCTTCGAAAGAGTTTGAGAAGGATAGGTATTAAGTCTTTGAATGATAGAATTCACTTAGGAAGCCATCTGGTCTTGGACTTTGTTTAGGGGAAGGTTTTTGATTACTGTTTCAATCTCTTTCCTGGTGATTGATCTACTCAAATTTTCTTCTCTTCTCTATCTCAAATTTCTTTTTTCCTGTGAGGAAGATTGACCCTGAGCTGACATCTGTTGCCAATCTTCCTCTTTTTGCTTGAGGAACATTGTCGCTGAGCTAACATCTATGCCAATCTTCCTCTATTTTGTATGTGGGATGCTGCCACAGCATGGCTTGATAAGTGGTGCTGGGTCCATGCCCAGTATCCAAACCTGTGAACTCTGGGCTGCCAAAGCAGAGTGCTGAACTTAACCACCATGCCACCAGGCCAGCCCCTCAAATTTCTTTTTGATTCAGTTTTTGAAGGTTGTATGATTCTAAGAATTTATCCGTTTCTTCTTGATTATCCAATTTGTTGGCAAATAGCTTTTCATAGTATTCTCTTATAATCCTTTATATTTCTGAGGTATCCATTATAATTTCTCCTCTTTCATTTCTGATTTTGTTTATTTGAGCCTTCCCTCTTTTTTCTTGGTGAGTCTAGTTAAAGGTTTGTCAATTTTGTTTATCTTTTCAAAGAACCAACTCTTAGTTTCATTGATTTTTTTTCTATTGTTTTTTCAGTCTCTATTTCATTTCTTTCTGCTCTGATTTTTATTATTTCCTTCCTTCTACTGATTTGGGGCTTGTTTGTTCTTTTTTCCAGTTTCTTTAGGTGCACTATTAGATTGTTTATTTGAAATTTTTCTTGCTTTTGAGGTAAGCCTGTATTGCTATGAACTTCTCTCAGTACTGCTTGTACTATATCCCATAAATTTTGGCATGATGTATTTTCATTTTCATTTGTCACCAAGTACTTTTTGATTTCTCCTTTGATTTCTTCATTGACCCAATTGTTGTTCAGTAGCATTTTGTTTAATCTCTACATATTTGTAATTTTTCCAGTTTTCTTCTTGTAGTTGATTTCTAGTTTCATACTGTTGTGGTTAGAAAAGATGTTTGGTATTAATTTAATCTTCTTAAATTTATTGAGACTTGTTTTATGGCCCAATATGTGATCTATCCTGGAGAATGTTCCATGTACTTTTGAAAGGAATATATATTTTGTAGTTTTTGGACGGAATGTTCTGTATATATCCACTAAGTCCATCTAGTCTAATGCGCCATTTAAGGCCAATGTTTCCTTATTGATCTTCCTTATGGATGATCTATCCATTGATGTAAGTGGAGTGTTAAAGTTCCCTACTATTATTGTGTTACTTGCTATTTCTCCTTTTATGTCTGTTAATAATTGCTTTGTATATTTAGAAGCTCCTGTGCTGGGTGCACAGATATTTACAAGTGTTATGTCCTCTTGTTGGACTGTTCCCTTTATCGTTATGCAATGCCCTTCTTTGTCTCTTGATGCAGTTTTTGTTTTAAGGTCTATTTTGTCTGATACAAATATTGCTACCCCAGCTTTCTTTTCATTGCCACTTGCATGGAGTATCTTTTTCCATCCCTTCACTTTCAGTTTGTGAGTGTTTTTAGGTTTGAAGTGTGTCTTTTATGTGCCACATATATATGGGTCTTGCTTTCTTATCCATTCAGCCACCCAATGTCTTTTGATTGGAGCATTTAATTCATTGACATTTAAAGTAGCTATTGATAAATATGTACTTATTGCCATTTTGTTACTTTTTTCTGGATGTTTTAGTAGTTCTTCTCTGATCTTTTCTTCTCTTGCTCTCTTCCTTTGTGATTTGATATTTTTCTTTAGTATTATGTTTGGATTCTTTTCTCTTAATTTTTTGTGCATTTATAACAAGTTTCTGGTTTGTGATTTCCATGAGGTTTATATATAATAACCTACATAAATAGCAATCTCTATTAAGTTGATGATCTCTTAAGTTTGACTTCTTACTAAAAGCCCTACACTTTTACTCCACTCCTCCCACATTTTATGCTTTTGATATCACATTTAACCTCTTTGTGTGTGTGTGTGTGTGTGTGTCCTTTAACTTCTCATCTTGGAGGTAGATATTTTTAGTACTTTTGTCTTTTGGCTTCATATTGGCTTGTAAGTGGTTGATCTGTTACCTTTACTGTATATTTGCTTTTCTAGTGATTTTTTTCTTTGCTAATTTTCATATTTCTATGTGTGGTCTTTTCTTTTCCACTTAAGTCCCTTTAACATTTCTTGTAAGGCTTATTTATTGATGATAAACTCCTTTAATTTGTACTTGTCTGGGAAACTCTTTATCTCTCCTTCCATTTTGAATGATAACCTTGCCAGGTAGAGTGTACTTGGCTTTAGGGTTTTTTTTCTTTCAGCATTTTGAATATATCGTGCCATATTGGGCCACTCCTTTCTAGCCTGTAAGTTTTCTGCTGAGAAGTCAGCTGATAGCCTTATGGGGTTTCCTTTGTATGTCACATGTTGCATTTCTCTTATAGCTTTTAGGATTCTCTCTTTATCTTTAATTCTTGACATTTTAATTATAACGTGTCTTGATGTAGGCCTCTTTGGATTCATCTTGTTTGATGCTCTCTGTGCTTCTTATACCTGGATGTCTGTTCTTTTACTTAGGTTAGGAAAGTTTTCAGCTATTATTTCTTCAAACAGGTTCTCTGCCCTTTTGTCTCTCTCTTCTCCTTCTGAGACACCTGTAATATGGATGTTAGTGTGCTTGATGTTGTCCCAGAGTTACCTTAGACTGTCCGTGTTCTTTTTAATTATTTTTTCTTTTTTCTGTTCACTTTGGGTGATTTCCTCTACTCTTTTGTCTAGCTCACTGATCCATTCTTCTGCGTCATCTATTCTGCTGTTGATTCCCTCTGGTTAATTTTTCATTTCCATTATTATATTCTTCAGTTCTGATTGGTTGTTTTTTTATATTTTCCAATTCTTTGTTGAATTTCTCACTGTGTTCATCTTTTCTTCTCCCAAGATCAGTGAGCATCCTTATGACTGTTAGTTTGTACTCTTTATCAGGTAGATTGTTTATCTCTTTTTCGTTTAGTTCTTTTTCTGAGAATGTGTCCTGTTCCCTTACTTGGAACATATTCCTTTGTCTCTTCATTTTGCCTCCTTCTCTGTGCTTTTATCTGTGTATGAGTTAGATCAGCTATGTCTCCCAATCTAGGAGATGTGGCCTTATGTAAGGGATGCCTTATGGGGCCTAGCAGTGTGCTTCCTTCTCATCACCAGTTCCAAATGTTCCAAGAGTGTCCCTTGTGTGGGCTACGTGTGCCCTTCTGTTGTGGCAGGGTTGTTCTTGCTGCAGGCACATGGGTTAGGCTAGACTGGGCCCCCTGGCCAGCTGGTTGTAAGACTCAGCCACATGTGGCTGCTACAGTCACTTTAGTCATTTTATTGGGCAGGGGGAGCCCCAGCATGGCTGGCTACAAGGTCTAATAGCACATACCTGCTGCTGTTTTCCTGTTAAGTGAGTAGGCCCCCAGGGTGGCTGGTTGCTAGGCTTAGGAGCTCACAATTACTGTAAGCCTCTGGCCTGCAAGGCTGTTGTCAGCTGTCTCAGGATTGTAGCTTTGTGGGTCCTGCCCCAAGCTTGACAGCACACAATTGTTTCTGGTATTGGAAGGTGAGGCAGATCCCCTATAAGGCTATTTCAGATGGCCAGTGGCACAAGTCTGTTGCAGCTGATCCACCCCACTGCTCACAGGTCCACACACCCCACCAACACACTCCTGTCTGATGTGCATGCCCTGTCCCACCAAGGCAGACCTTCCAGCCCTGCTGTAAATGTCCCACACCCTCCACCTACACAGGCCAACAAATTCCCTGCAGGCTTGCTGGTGGGTGGGACCAGTCCGTAGGGCAGGCTGCCTACCCTGGCTGAGCTGGATTAAATTGGTGGGCAGGGAAAAACTCTGGGCTAACAGGCCAGAGGAAGAAATCCAATGGTGTCTGCCAGCATCTGTGTCAGCACTCATGTACTAGGTCAGAATAATGGCTGTTGCCAGTGTCTCCTCCCTGGGGAGGTGAGCCCAGCCACCTTCTACCTCTCTGAGATGTACTCAGAGCTTATCAGGTGAGTCTCTCCTACCAAAGGACTATGTGCCTTTCTTTCTGGTGATTTTGTGTTGATATCCAGAACGGGCGAATCTGTGTTGGGGCCCTTTGCTTAAGAGCAGACTTTTCTTTCTCTTTTGTTCAGTAGCTTTTCTGGGAGCATTCCCCATTGGTTTTAATAGCCAGCAAAGCCAGGTATTAAGGCACTCATCTTGGTCGTGCTGAATTCAAAGGCATAGCTCTCCCTCTCAGATCCTCTGCTTCTGCAGGAAAAGTTTAACATCTTAAGATTGTTCCTAGCTATGAAGCACCATGGCTTGAATGTGGTTTTTCCCTCAGCAGATGATGTTTCTGCCTCTTCTACCTCTGTCAGTGTTGTTCCCTGTTGTCGGGGCTCTTTTTATCCAGTTTCCAGTTCTCTCTCAGAGATAATTGTTCCACAGGTAGTTGTAGATTTGTTGTGTTCGTGGGAGGAGGTGAGTTCAGAGTCCTATGCCACCATCTTCCCAGCATTCCCTGAAGTTGAACATTTTAAATGCGTTTTGACTGTTTGAATTATTTAGTGAATTTCTCACATTTTTGTTTTTTCTTTTTGATTTGCCAGAGTTCTTTAAATACTGAAAAAATATTGTCTAGTTGCGATAGATGCTGCAAATATTTTTCCCAGTTTGTGCTTTGCCTTTCAAAGTTGTTTGTGATGTCTTTTGATGAACTAAAATATTTAATTTTAAATAGACTTTATTTTTTAGAGCAGTTTTAGCTTTACAGAAAAATTGGCAGAAAGTGTAGAGTTCCCATATACCTTCTCTCCCTGCCCCCACTCCTCCCCTCCCTCCAGTTTCTGCTATTGTTAACATCTTGCATTAGTATGGTACATTTGTTACAATTAATGAACCAATATTGATACATTATTACTAACTAAAGTCCAAAGTTTACATTAGGGTTCACTCTTTGTATGGTACAGTTTTATGAGTTTTGACAAATGTATAATACATGTATCCAACATTTCAGGATCACACAGAATAGTTTCACTCCCATAAAAGTCCCCTGTGCTCCACCTATTCATTCTCCTGCTTTCTCCCAAGTCCCTGAAAACCACTTATCTTTTTATTATCTCTGTAGTTTTGCCTTTTCCATAATGATATATAGTTGGAATCATACTGTGTGTAGCTTTTCTAGACTGGCTTCTTTCACTTAGTAATATACATTTAAGGTTTCTCCATGGCCTTTCATAGCTTGATAGCTCATTTCTTCTTATCACTGAGTAATACTCTATTGTATGGATATACCATGACTTGTTTATCCATTCACCTATTGAAGGACATCTTGATTGCTTCCCATTTGGGGCAATTATAAATAAAGATGCTATAAACATTTGTCTGCAGGCTTTTGTGTGGACATAAGTTTTCAATTCATTTGAGTAAATACCTAAGAGCTCAGCTGCTAGACTATATGGTCAACCTGTGTTTAACTTTATAAGAAACTGCCACAGTCTCTTCCAAAGTGGTAGCTATACGATTTTGCATTCCCACCAGCAGTGAATGAGAGTTCCTGTTGTTCCACATCGTTTCCAGCATTTGGTGTTGTGTTTTGAATTTTGGATGTGGAGTGGTATCTTATTGTTTTAATTTGCAATTTCCTAATGACATATGATATTGAGCATCTTTTCATATCATATGCTTATTTGCCATTTGTATGCCTTCTTTAGTGAATTATCTATTTAGATCTTTTGCCAATTTTGTAGAGTTGTTTATTTTCTTATTGTTGAGTTTTAAGAGTTCTTCGTATATTTTGTATATACGTCTTTTATCAAAAGTATTTGATTTTTATATAGTCAAAATAATTTATTTTCTGGCTTCTGTCTTTGATACCAGTCTTTAAAGCCTTCTCTCCCTTCAGGCTATTAACAGTCACTTGCATTTTCTTTTAGTAATTTTATGATTTCATTTTGAGAAATTTATATCTGGAAGTCTCAAATTTTTCAGAAGAGATGATTTCATTTTTCCCTCCATTTAAATCCACTTAGATATAATTGCATTGCCTACTTTTGACAAACGTGCAATGGAAAATTGGGGACTACTGATGTTCGATGAGTCGTTATTGTTGCTGCAACCAGAGGATCAGCTAACAGAAAAGAAGACTGTCATCTCCTCCATTGTCTCCCATGAGATCGGACATCAGGCATGTGGTAAAATGTTTTCTCTTATTTACATGGAGATATTCTCCAGCTGCTCTACCAAAAATAGCAAAAACAAAAAATGCTGCGGTATACCAAATTTTTAAAACTTATTCAAAAAGTGGGGCAGTGAGTAAAAACAAGGAAGGATGTGTGTAATCAAATCCTCGGTGGATTTGAGCTATTGGGTTTGGATCATAGTGATGAGAACTTGCAGTCCATTCGAGGGTCAGGTATTTACATCCAAAGATTAACTTTTCTCCACAAAGTCCTCTTAAGAAAACGTAAGCCAAGCAGAGCTTTGATGATTTGTTTTCATTCCATCTTAAGATAAGGGATATTGTGGGGTTGACACATGGCCGAGTGGTTAAGTTCACATGCTCCTGCTTCGGCAGCCCAGGGTTTCACCAGTTCCCATCCTGGGTGCGAACCTAGCACCTTGCATCAGGCCATGCTGGGGCAGCATCCCACATAGCAGAACTAGAAGGACCTACCACTAGAAGATACAGCTATGTACTGGGGGACTTTGGGTAGAAGAAGAAGAAGAAGAAAAAGATTGGCAACAGTTGTTAGCCCAGGACCAATCTTCAAAAGAAAAAAAAGATAAGGGATATTGTAAAATGTCACTGAAAGATATCCACACTTCGTCAAGATTGTGATAAACTTGGATTTTTTTTGTTCTTTTTGGAGAGAGGTTAAAAGGATGTAGGCAATATTAGTGTCAGTGAGATGAGCAGTAATTAATCCTTGAGCTGCATCCCAAAAGGCGCTGTAAAGAAGAATTCAGTTCATTAGATCTGTATGCTTTCATGTTGTGACTTCAGAAGTTAAGTTTTTTGATTTGATGGAGATTCTCACATCTGTATTTTGACCTCCACTCCATTAATACAAGTTTGTCAAGAAAGAAATCTCCAAACTGTGAAGTGATCTTCTTCTTGTGTGGGTCCGTAAGAAGTTTTGGGAAAGAGTGATTTATTGGGATTGAATAACACCCTATTACACAGTCAACACACACTTTCACAAGTTTTGAGCAGTCACCCAAAGTGTCATTTTTTGTTAAAGCCTAAGTAACATGTCATTTGGAATATAAGTGCTGTTAGTACAGCACAGTTGTTATAAGAATTTGGTTAAATACCAGGATGTGGATTTGTTGGTTTTGGAAATTATTGTGTTTTTCTTTCCTGATTCAATTCATCATCCATTTGACACTTTCTCTCTGTTAAGCTCAAATAGAAAATAATTATAGCTGGACCACTTAGCAGAACATATGATTATTTGAGTGATTTGTGCATAATGGACATCAAATCATGTTCTTAAAACATCATAACTTCGTACAGCGAAATCCTGACGTAGTCTGTTTAGTGTATAAGATGCTATAATTAGTAGGTGTTAAACAAACATTCAAGACTTCTGCTTTTTTAATTTAACATAAATTTTGGGCGAAGTGGACAGTTTAAGAAATGCTGCTTTAGCTTACCTTATTTTTGAACATCACAGTTTTAAAACAAAAATTACTCTCAATCATTGGCTGGGAAGTAATTACTTCAGAGAAATGCATCACTGATATCTCTTCATGTTAAAACAGCAACATGCTTTTTGGCGTCTTCTTTTCAAGTTTTATTATTGATGGCAAATAAAGTTTAATGATGTCTTTCACCTCACATTTATTTAACATGCAATTACAGTAAATATTACTTAAATTTAAGGGAGCTCTTTTTCTTCCCATCTCCAAAAGTGGTTTGGAAACATGGTTACCATGGCTTGGTGGAACGACCTCTGGCTCAATGAGGGTTTTGCATCTTATTTTGAGTTTGAAATAATTAACCACTTCAATCCTAAATTCCCAAGAGTAAGTATGTCTGTTAAATTTATTTATAATTTTTTCTCCTAATTATAAAAGTAATGCATATTCATTGTTGAAAATATATAATACAGAAAAAAAATGCATGGAATATTAAATTATCTCTAATCCCAGAGATGATCAGTGTTATCTTTTGAAGTGCTTTCTTTTGCCATGCTTTTACTTATTGTAAATATTCATAAAAGTGGGACTTATGCAGAAATATGTAACATCTTTTCTACTTCATATTATATCAAAAGCATTTCCATAAATCATTAAATGATTTTTGAAAACAAGATTTTTAAGATTTTTTAAGAACCTAATGTTTTATTATATCACCTTATAAGGTATGTGTATATTATCTTTCCCTATTGTTAGATTTTAGATTATTTTAACTTATTCCTATCTAAACTAAATTTTAAAGCAGTTAAAATCAGTAGTCTATGACTTTAATGATAAGTAGTATGCTATATTATATAAGTATTGTATATTATATTTTATAAAATAGAGCTGATATTATATGCATATTATAGCTGACATTATGTTCTCCCCTCTGAAGTTCCTATCTCCCATCATCTCTCTTGCTCCGGACTGCTCTGCCTGGTGCTGTTTTCTGGCCCCTGCCTCGTCTCCCCTCCCAAGTGTTTCTAGGGCTCGATTCTTGGCCGCCTCCTCTTCTCCCTACACTCACCCGTTCAAAGAGAGTATTGATATTTGAAATGCTGATTTCCACTAGCCAGATATTCCTTACAGGCCAAATTTATTCACTTTGAAGGAGATTCTAAGATTATGTTCTTTCTATTATATTGGTAGTAAAATTTCCCTTCTTTTATGAAAGGATGGTGATAGGAGAGAGATGATATTTGTCTTGGCCCCACAGAAACTTTAAAAAAAAATGTTTTCCCATCTGTTTATGAAATCAGTTTCTGGGAAGCACTCATGTAGCAGCCTTTTAATGCCCCAGTTTCATGCCGCCCACCCTACCCTTTGCAGACATCCTATCAAACGCCCATCACTCCGCCGTCCAGCTGCTCTGCAGTGCCTCTGCTCTTCCTCCCCTGGATTGGACATTGTTATATAGATCATGGGAATGAAGTATTGACGGGTTAAGTGACTTTCCCAAGGTCATTTGCTTGATGGAGTCAGAACTGTGATTATAACCACATTGTCTGGGTCTAGTCTGATGATGAGGATCACGATGATGATAACAACAGTTGTACTGTATTGGTAACAACAATTTACCATTCACTGTATATTTAGGTCTTAAGTGCCAGGTGGTATGAGTTCTATACATACATCATCTTACTCAATCCTCAAAACAATCATATGAGCATAGTTGTTATTTTTTCCATTTTATAGTTGAGAAACTGAGGCATAGAAGCATTAAGTTTTTTAAGGTCTCACAGTTATTAAACATCAGAGATGAGATTCAATTCCAGGTTTTTCTGTCTGCAAAGCCCATGCCTTTAACCACTGTGCTCTACAGAGAAAACACCTGGCAATGTAATTGTTCTCAAGGAGCTAATGGGGAGTGTGTGTGTGTTCATTATATGACTCTTTTCATATATATAAACTTTATATACATACAGTAAATCTTAGTTGTCTTCAAAAGTCCTTTCCATATACTCTGTACTTACAGAATTGTTTATACCTCTTTTTTATGAAATAGAATCTACACATGGTTGGTGTCTTCTATAACTGATTTTGAATGCATTTGGTTGTATCCCAAATTAACTTTGTGCTTAGAGTCAATTAGGAAAAATTTCCATTCGCATAAAACAATTAGAGTCCCCTCTATGTTCTTAATTGAATAGAATATATTGTTAACGTTAATCAATTACCTCTCAGTGCAACTAAAATGGCTAAGATATTATCACATCTGGGAAAACTTGGTGAAAACATATTATTGGTATTTTTGAAACTAAAACGGTAAGATTAGCCCTTTTTTGTACCATTTAGTTATTTCTTTTTATCATTGGTTTCTTACTCACTCTTTTCTGTGTCTACATTTCTCAATCACTTGTAGAGCTAAGTGAATATAACCCTTGCCAGAAGAGTATCGGATCCTGGCACCTTAGAAAAAGTGCCCCAAGCTTTCTGTTTTAAAAGCTTGAGACCTGTTTCATTGATCTTTGAGAGATCAAGAACTTTGGCTTCCTTTGAACTAGGGAATCAAAGAACCATACGCAGAAACAGAATTCTATTTTTTCTATTTCTTGGTCTAATTTTCAGCTGAAAGTCATTAAAACATGAAATGAATGGGTCATGGTCAAGAATTCAGAATATTAAGAACCAATTGGTTTTTTGGTCTCTGAAGCTCCAGCTCTGACATTGCCACTCACTGAGTCTTCTCTATCTCTCTTCTTCTGCCTGGTCCAGGGAAGCAGCAGAGTTGGGGGAAGGGAAGGGCACATATGGACCTTGCAGCCAGTCAGATCTTGTTCTGTTTTTATGATCATTTTAAGTGGAGGCAAGCAGTTGCACACGTCTGAGCTTTAGTTCCTCATCTGTAAAATAAGTTTCGTGCAGTCATTCAACAGATTATGGAGTATCCACTAGATATCATTGTGACAACTACCATTTACTAAGCACTCGCTGTGTGCTTATAGAGTATTATAGACATTATCTGATTCAACCCTCAGAAGAAGAAGGAGGAGGAGCAAGAGGAGGAGTAAGGAGTGAGAGCGCTGGGAGGGAAAGTGGGGTGGGAGAGAAAGAGGTAATCACAGTCGTGGTTAGCCCTTATGGAGCATGTCCTATTTGCCAGGCACTGTGCTAAGAATTTTATGTAAATTAATTTAGTCCTGATAATAATCCAGTGAAGACAGTGTTCCTTCCCCCATTTTCAGATGGTGAAACTGAGTTTCAGAAAGATAAATTTCGTTGCCTTTTATGAGTCACACAACCCCTAAGAGGCTTCAGGTAGGATTCAGACTCAGGCAACTTGAGTCCAAAGCCTGTGCTTTTAACCACAGTGACATTCCACACAAATTTATTATAATAAATACAGTTGTATTTCTTAGGATAATAATCGATTTAACAGAAATCAGTCTTGTTCTCTGGGAGATCTCACAGCTTGCAGGAAGAAAGGGATGGTGAGTGCACAGTCTCACTTTATCCAATCACTAAATGCAGTGACTAGATAAGTTATTTTAGAAAAGCTAACATCACTTTAAGTTGTGTTTCTCTCTGGCAGAACAGCAACAGCCTGGGACAAGCATCACCTTATGTGAAGCCCAGAGTAGAAAGACCTCACGGATGTTGAGGAAGAAGTGTTTGCCTCGTTCATCACGATTACCTTGTGTGATTCGATAATACCGAGAAGGTTATGTAAAATCTTATTCCAGGCAGGTAGAAGAGAGACAGACAATCCATTCTAGGGGCAAAAACCCCACAAAATATGGAAAAGGCTATGTGTACAAAAATGTTCATTAAAACATTGTTTATAATAGCAAATAACTGGAAGCAACTTAAATGCCTAACTAATAGGGAAATGATAAAGTCAATTATGGTCCACTGACCTGATGGGGTATTATGCAGCTATGCATTTATTTATGTTAATGTTTTACTTTTGCAAAAGTTACATCTGCTGTACTTTGAAAAGAAGAAGATCATCTTTGATTTGGCCATCTTGTGTAATCACTATTAAGTTTTTGTTTATTTCCTTCCAATTTATATGTGTTTCATTTATAATGCAACAGCCATTATTAAGAATAGTTAAGAAGATGAGATAGCAAAATTTTTAAGTGAATGCTATAATTAGTAAATGAGCAGGTGTAGAGGAGGAAGAACTCTTCCTCTACCCTCTAGATTCTTCTGGCTGACCTAAGAATTAAATTGACATGAGACGGAATAACAGGAGAAAATCAAACAAATTTAATAACATGTATACATGGAAGAAACTCAGGAAAACTGAGTAGTTCACCAAAATGGCTGAAATCACCACCTTAAATACCATCTGTAGCTAAAGACAAGGGAGGGTGTTGGGGGTAGTGGTTTGAGACTTCAAAGAAGAGGAAGGCCATTCACGTGGAGATGGAAAAGCAAGTGTTTGGTAAACAAATGTTTGCTGGGCCATGGCCTTGCTAAGTGCCTTTCTGGCTACCACATCTAGAGTCATCTGTGATGATAGCTCCTTCCTGAGACAGGCCTTCTATTTTAAATTCTTTGAAACGGTTAGGTGGAAGGTCAAAGATTTTTTGTTCTTTTTTTTTTGAGTCTTTTGTTCTTAAAAATAATCAAGCCAAAGAGACACATTTTGGGGTGGCAAATTCTATCCCCTCCACAGGATAAAAAGTTTTTACAACTGTGAGAAATAAATAAATGCATAGGAAAAAAGATTGGAAAGAACTGTACTAACATTCTAATGGTCATTATTGTAGGGGGTATTTTCTCTATTTTCTTCATGGTGCTTATATGACACATGGGTCAAAAGTGAGACACTACCAAGAACTCTTGAGTATTAAACTAGTAAAGGCCATACTTAAGAAGATCAGACTTATGCAGATGTCTCCTCTAAATCCTTGCTACTCAAATTGTGATTCTTGAACTAGCAACATCAGCATCATGTGGCAGTTTATTAGGAATATAAGCCCCAACCCAGACCAAATGAATTAGAATATGACTTTGACAAAATCACCAGGCAATCCTTATTCACATTAAAGTTTAACATGCATTGCTCTAGATGACAGACGTTCTCATTTTTGGAAGAGCAGAGTTTGATAGTAGCCTAATCAATGGCAATAATAAATCTAAACATAATGTGCTCATAGGAGAAGGTTGATTGGAACATTGGCAAATGGAAGCTGGGGAGAATTTGAAAGTTTACCTGACACTGTTGAGGGTTGAGAGAGTCACTTGGGGACCCCAGAGAGAATCACTAGGGAGTTGAGGCTTCATGTGGATTATCAGGGGCTCGCCCAACTCTGCAGAGTATGAATGAGCTGTCCCTGAAGCTTCTCCACTGCCCTTTCTTTGACTCCCATCCCACACACCTCTTGGCTATCCTTTGGTTTTCCTTCCAGCATTTCTTCAGAAAGAAAGGGCCCTTGTTGTGTGTCTGAGAGAGACAGTCTTTTGGAGAGTCCTGTACTTCTCATCAAAATATAATCAATTGCCTTCTCTTAATCCATGAACTATAAACTGTAGTATCCAGTCTGTGGATTTATTTCCAGTTACAAATTATTTTATCAGCATCCTTGTGAATTTGTAAATCTGGCATGCTTTTGCTTCATACATGCCCATATAAGAGACATTGATCAATTTTAAAGGGTTACTAATGAAATTCTGGAGGATTAAAACTGTCTTGAGATGCTATTTCTTGGAGGGCCCTGTCTGGGTGGTCAGGGACCTCCTTAGGGGAAATGTAAATAGCTCTCTTGGAAACCACATTAACTTTTGTAATTGATTTTTTAAAAATTGAGTTAAAAAGGATACCAAATGGGAAGGAAAGTATCCTAGACTTTTGTTATTCAAGGAATCTTGACTTATTTGGCATATTGCAGCTCACAGAGCCCTTCTCAATTACTGTTTTTCCCCTCTTCAATGTCAGTTATTGAAAGTTATTTTAGGAACATTGAATTTTGTGTTTCTGTGACACCTCAGCAGTTAATGGTGGCTCAATCTTTTCCTTTTAGAATGAGGTCTTTTTTACTAACATTTTATATGGTGTCCTCAAAGAAGATCACGCCCTGGTATTTAGAGCTGTATCCATGAAGGCGGAAAATTTCACAGAAACGGGTGAAATAAATGAGATTTTTGACTTATTTACTTACAACAAGGTAAAATCACTTAAATCTTTCCTTTTATTCTGCACTCTTGAAGAAAGTTGCATAAAATGGATTGTAAGGGTCATAGACTCATATGCTACTGTACAACTTTTGATACAGATAACTTTAATTTTTTTCAGTAGATGGATTTCAGAAAATGTGATTAAATTGATTTTTATCTAATAAATATTAGTCAAGCCCATATTAGGTGCTCAGTACCATCCACCATTATAAATAGCCTTAGACAGCTTGCTACTTTGAAGGCAAACACGTCTGTTTGGTGGAAATTTTTCTTGCCGTGTAATTCAATTTAAAAAAATTTGTGTACTCTGAACTCTCTATATGTAGGACATTGGCTCACCTTTTATCTACTGATTAGTGACAGTCTACTATTTTATTAGCATACTTTGGGATAACACCAACATTCGACTAAAGTGCATAATACAATCAGGAGCACAGCCCAAAATATTGCATAGCAAAATGGACTATGTCAGTATTTACATATCGAATTTTGTTCAAATAATGGACAGCTTTTTATGTCTTAGGGAGCGTCTATGGCCCGCATGCTTTCTAGTTTCCTGAGTGAGAGTCTGTTTATCAGCGCACTTAAGGTGAGTTTACAAAATCGTTACTGGAGGACAGTAAACATAAATTGCTTTGGCATGTTATTTATTTTAACCTTAACTTTTCTATTTTTCAGTCCTATTTGAAGATATTTTCTTTCTCAAATGCTGAGCAAGATGATCTATGGAGGCATTTTCAAATGGTAATTGTCCTACTTCCTGACGCATTTTCCTGAGTTGTTTTGTGTTATATAGTACGACAAAATCAGGAGGCCAGGCATGTATGGCGATGCCACAGGAAAGCAATTTTGCCTTGTTTGTGAAACTCCCTTAGGTCAGAGGTTGTTTCTTTAGTCTTCACCACAGTATTCCCAGTGCCCAGAACAGAGCCTGCACATGTTAGAACCATAAATATGTGTTCAGTGAATGAATGAATGAGCTAAGGAACCATTCATATGGAGAGTTGAACAGAGTTCTGAATTTGGCCTAGACTATCACCCACTGGAAGTTGCTATATAAATGAGGAATAGAATAGCTATGTGGGTTTTTTTAGGAGATTGCTACCTTGAAAGATTTTGATGATAAATAACTGCTTTTGTGATGATTTTTTTAAACAGGCCATAGATGACCAGGGTAAAATTCTTTTGCCAGCAACAGTGAAAAGCATAATGGACAGTTGGACGCACCAGAGTGGTTTTCCAGTTATCACCTTAAATGTATCTACTGGCGTCATGAAACAGGAGCCATTTTATCTTGGAAAGGTTAAAAATCAGACTCTTCTAACCCACAAGTAGGTAGATTTGCTCCTCTGTGTTCACCTTCCTTGAGACTGAGCTCTGATCAAATGGAAACCAGCCTGTGGACGAGGAGCATAACCCCTGCTGGCTACACACCTTTCTGCAGAGTGACTCCGGGATGATGACTTAGTGCTGCAGGCTGGCTGTTACTGGGGTGCCGGGATGAGGTAGAGCCCCTGATGTCCTGAGCAAGGCCAGAGACCTGCATTTGTGAAGTCAAGGCAATGCCCCTCCCCTGGGATTTAGGGTAGCACTAGCAACCAAAGCTTTGGGTGTTATGTATTCCTTTTTGTCCTTCAGACAGAGGTAATGAATTACTCAGGATTCTGGGTGAGAAGCAATCGGATAGAGCCATGGATGGCCTCATGTCAGTTTAGAGAAAAGGTGATCCTCTTGCAAGGTTGTCTTCTCTTCCTTAGAAACAGAACTGAATGGTAACTGCATCCTTGGGGAATAGTTCTGTGCGTGTCTGCACATGAACATATGTGTGTATTTGTAGCCATACTTATATTAGAATTAGAGCCTTGAGATTCTGTTAGACCTGGGTTTAAATACTAACTTCACCAAAATTCAAACCTTAGGAAAGCCTTATTTAAACCTCTGAGTTTCAGTTGCCTTATCTATGAAGTAAATGTAATAACATGTGTCCCAGGGGATTGTTGTAAAAATGAAAGGAAATAATGAGTATAAAGTGGTTTAGCATGCATCTCTTTCTCCCCTCCTCTTCTCTTTCTTAACTTGTTAAATAATTTTCAGCTGTTTTTAATCCTCACATCTCATTATAGTATCAGCACAAATGAGGAATTAATTTTCAAATACCACCACCAAAATCTTCTGGTCCTCCTACTCTTTCTTTAAAACCCCCGGGGAGAGGAACAGGAGACCTGGATGTTTCTTGTCACTATGACATTCTGTGACTTTTGAGAAGTGTGCCTTAGCTATCAGATAAACACAGAGCAAAAACTAGACCCGTGAGCAAGATTGGAGCAGACATTTGAGCAAGACTGGAGCTATTGCTGAGACTCCAAATAGCGTGTCTCTTCAGATGACGAAGCCCTCCCTTTGGTCAGCTACTTCATCTGGGTCACATCCACCAACGTGGGAAGAATGCGAATAATCTGGATGATTTGCACTGAACACTTTTCAGATGGGGAGAAAACGTGAGGTGGAAAAGCATTATGAAATGTTTGAGGCTTTTTCTTCTTAAATTCCTCTTCCCCTTTCTTGGCACAGATGGGTTTGGATCTGTCTGCCGCATTGGAATGACCCTGGACTAAGCTTAGTTGGCTAAAATTTAATATGAATATGAATATGAATATGAATTAATATGAATAGGTCTTTAAAGCTTCAGATACAAGATAGTCTTAAGAGCTGCTTTAAGTTATAAGAGGAAGTAAATCTGTAAGACATAAGAAGAGAGAGTAAACAAGTAGCCAAAGCAAAGCTGGCTTGTGAAAATGACAGTGAATAATCCTAAGAGCAAGTCCTGCACTTCCAGAGGGAGAGACCAAAGGATTTGAGTCCGGTTGTTTTATCACCTCATTGAATATTGGCTCAGAGTTTATATTCTTATGTGTGAAAATTAACTGAATTTTTAATTTTTTTTCGATAAGTGACACATGGATTGTACCTATTCTTTGGATAAAAAATGGAACTACACAGTCTTTAGTCTGGCTAGATAATAGCAGCAGTAAGTAACAAATTTCAAAAATATCTTCGCATATCTATATGAATATAGTTTTATATATATATATATATATAGGAAGAGAGTAAAATCTTGAAATGTCTACCTTTTGAAAAGCTATCTTGTTTAAAACTAAAATATTATATCATTCTTGTTCAACATTGAGCTTTAAAGTTATAAATCAAAAGCCATTATGTGTGAAAAAAATAATTATATGGTAAGATTGGTATATATTTTAGAATTCATTTACTTTTTGTTTTCTTGGGTTTATTATTTAGAATTAAGAGGATATAGTATAAACGTGTATTGAATATTTTAAAAATACACCATTTCAAACTTTTCACATGTTCCTTTGTAGAAGTGTTTCCTGAAATGCAAGTTTCGGATTCTGAGCATGACTGGGTGATTTTGAATTTGAATATGACTGGATATTATAGAGTTAACTATGATAAATTAGGCTGGAAGAAATTAAATCAACAGCTTGAAAAAGATCCTAAGGTAGGGTTAATTTTTTATACCTTTTATTAAATACCATTGATAATGTGCTGTCCAGCCTTTCAGAGGTTGAACTTTCATAAACCTGGTGGTTTATAGTGGATGAGGAGAGACGCCACCCCCATTGCTGCCTCTCACCCCAAGATGTACTGGATTTTTAAATTTTTCTTAGAAAGGGAAGATTTTCGTTGAATGTATTATGTTTTTGAACATTAATCTTGCCTTCCCACAACGATTTTACCTTTCTAAGTAAAAATCAGAATACAAATTAACCATTAGTTTTGTGATCTTCTGCAAGTTACTTAAATATTTTACTTCTATTTCTTCATTTTAAAAATGGGAATAATATCATATTTTTCTTATGTATGTAATAAGACAATGTAGGTAAGCATATACTTAAAATTTCTAAGCTCATAATGGATGTGCAGTGTATGCTAGAATAGAGATTTTAGAAATTCTCACTCTCCCTCATAGCAGAGAATTTAATTAATAAAATATCAATAATAATCCAATATCACTTTAAATTTTAAAACAACTATAAATCATTATGCAATATATAAATATTAAAATGTTGGCTAGCTCTAGTCAGTCAGATTTTAATTGGTTGAATTAAACCAAATCTCCGTTGGTGGAAATGGATGCTACCTTAGAAGTCTATCAAGTTGGCTCTGCTGTGAAGCCTGGCACAGTTCAATGAGACTCCATGCATAAAAGCAGAGTGTTGAACTAAAAGATATCCTAGGTGTCTCTCTCTTCAAAAGTTCTCGGAAACACGCATCAGCCTTTCTAGCAGAAGAGGCAGTACGGCATATTGGTCCAGAGCTTGGGTTCTGGGTCAAGTAGACTTGTGTTCAGATTTTTGTTCGTTTACCAGATATGTGACCTTGGGCCTTTTATTGACCAGTCATGCCTCAGTTTCCTTATCCATGTAATAATGGGTATAATAGACCTTATAATCTTATAGGTTACAAACAACCCTAAGAGCTGTTGTGAGGATTAAATAAGGTTATGTGGGTATCATGTTTAACAGAGGCCTGACAAAATTCAGGTGTTCAGAACATGTTTTGTAATTTTAAAAAATTATTATTGGGCTTTTGAATAAAGCTACAAAACCCACTTATAATAATATTTTCTTCTTAAATCTTTTCAGAGTAGCTGAATACTTATTAATTGCTAAGGGTACTCTTGACCTTGGAAGCACTAGGTCATGCCACTACAATAGTTGTAGATTTACTTATTGAAAAACTGAGGTCAGTTATTCCTACAACATAATTGGTGAGCAAATAAAACACTTCTATTATTAATATTAATCTAGAAAATGTAAGTGCTGTTACGGCCAGAAAAGAAATGAGACTACTACCAAGGAAAGACTGGAGCTTGGCCTGGTCAGATGCTTGAAGGGATGTTGTGAAGATAAATCTTCTGGGACCACAGAAGTGGACGTGCTGGGAGGTGTTGGAGGAATGCTGTAGGGGAGTTTGGGCACCCTCAGGGCACAAGACGAGACAAAGTCCTGGGGCCTGGCAACGCCACGGAGCTCAAACAGAAGCCTAAGGAGTTAGGTTGGCAATTGACCCCTGCCTTTCCGTGTTTCAAAGGGCTCTGTCAGTGGTTTTGTGTCAAATTAGTAAAATCTCCAGAAGACAGATGCCATTTAAAAGAGTATCTGATTACTGCCAAAAATAGTGGTAAATAATATTTATTTAAGGCTTCACATGCTTCAAATTCCCCTGACAATAATTTTGACATTGTAATACAGTTTAATATATATATATCTGTTTTGAAGAAGCCTTTTAAACTTGGCTTCTTGCTTTATTTTTTAACACACTGTTTTTCAGGGAGTATTTTGGCAAAACTCTTCACCATATTTAAACCTTATGATTGGTGTCCTGAGGGATCATTTATCAAAAAACAGTTATATAATAAATAAGTTATGGGAACTATCTTTAGAAATTGTTATTTCTCTGCACATGAGATAATTCACATGAAAGTACTTTGTGAGCAGCAATGATCTTTAAATGTTGTTATTATTTTGAAAATTATTTTTTTACTAAAAATGTCTTCATCTTTTCCTGAACACACTTGGATCTAATTTGCAGGCTATCCCTGTTATTCACAGACTGCAGTTGATCGACGATGCCTTCTCCTTGTCTAAGTGAGTACATGTTCTTCATTCATGGTTTAGAGTGGACCTGAAGAAATTTGTAAACATCATAACCTCATCACTGTAAGGATGGTTCTTTAGTATATACAGACCCTAACTTTTTAGATTAGGATCAAATTCTGTAGTTATAGTGGAATTTTATAATATATGAGTTGCTGAAATATGCAACAACATAGATGAATCTTGAGAACATTATACTAAGTGAAATAAGGCAGTCATAAAAAGACAAGTACTGTGTGATTCCACTTATATGAGGTACTGAAAGTAGTCAAAATCATAAAGACAGAAAGTAGAATGGTGGTTGCCAAGGAGCTGGAGGGGAAGGGGCAATGAAGAGAGATTGTTTAATAGGTATAGAGTTTCAGTTTTAAAAGATGGAAAGAGTTATGGAAATGGACAGTGATGATGGTCACACAACATTATGAATATATTTAATACCACTGAGCAGTACATCTAAAAATGGTTACTATGGGGGGCCACCCTGTAGACAAGTGTTAAGTTTGTGTGTTCTGCTTTGGCGGCCTGAGATTCGCCAGTTCAGATCCTGGGCACGGGCCTAGCACTGCTCATCAGACCATGCTGAGGCGGTGTCCTACATATAAGCACTAGAAGGACCTACAGCTAGGATATACAACTATGTACTGGGGGGCTTTGGGAAGGAAAAAAAAAAGAGCAAGATTGGCAACAGATGTTAGCTCAGGGCCAGTCCTCCTCACCAAAAAAAAAGAGGTTAAAATGGTAAATTTTGTGTTTTGTGTATTTTGCCACAATAAAAAAAAAGCCAATTCAAAAAAGTCATATCAGGAAGAGCAATAACATCTACTGCTATTAGAAATGAAAGCCAAAAAAACAGTGTTTTTTACAACAACTTGAGAAGGAATATATTCTTTCTCAAGTCAAAACTTGGCTGTCAGTTATATCAAAGTCCAATATATTTTCAGTCAAATTTACTTTGGTATAATAAGATTTAAACTGATTATGGAGAATTTTTTAAAGGATCGTAAAAGAACAATAAAGATGATTCATTGTCTTAAAACAAAGCCCTTGAAGGAAAACTTTTAAAAGGATGCAGTAGAGGAGATGTGAATAGAAAAAGATAATGGGGTTTCAATATTTATAGAATTATTTTTAATAGTATAGGAATCATTATTTTTAAAATCTTAATCAAGAATAAAACTTAAGTAAAATACAAGTGATTAGGCTTTTTAAAATCTGTTAAATATTAAAATGGATAAATTTAGGAAGATTGTAGAGGATGTATTCATATTTTTCTATACTATTGGAAGTCAAGGAAATAAAGTAGCTGACGTATCAAAAAAGAAAGAGTTGTTGGAAATAAATAGACTATCAATTAAGTTTTTTTTTTTTTTTTGAGGAAGATCATCCCTGAGCTAACATCTGCTGCCAATCCTCCTCTTTTTGCTGAGGAAGACTGGCCCTGAGCTAACATCCATGCCCATCTTCCTCTACTTTATATGTGGGACGCCTGCCACAGCATGGCTTGCCAAGTGGTGCCATGTCCACACCCGGGATCCAAATCAGCAAACCCTGGGTGCCAAAGTGGAACGTGCACACTTAACCACTGTGCCACTGGGCTGGCCCCTCAATTAAGATTTTGAAGTGATTTTTGTTACTCAAGGGTGATGGCTGTAGGTATAATTCTAATGAGGCTGTATTTTAGTATATTACAGAATTATTGATTTTATCTATATTGGATTTACTCAATATAAGCTATGCTTCTAAATATTTAACCAGGTAAATTAATATATGTTCAGAATTTAAATTTTCAGACAATAAAATTAAGGGGTATACATAATAAATTATCCAGTGTGCTCTCTCTTTCTTTGGCCTGTCATATTTCTTGAATGAATGTCTGCTTATTTTATCCTTCATTCTCCACTACTTTTTCCCTCTGTGACCTGCGGCACATTTCTTTGCCTCCTACTTTGCTGAAACTCCTCTCTAAGGTTAACATGACTTTGATATTGTTGACCACATCCTCCTGGAAACTTCTTTTTTTGGCTTCCTGAAACTCCAACGTGCAAACCTGGTTCTCCTAATATATCTGACTTCTTCCTGCTTCTGTGAGCATCCTTAAGACCAATCATGGTTATGTTATTTTCTGCTGTCTTTCCTTTGGATAACTCATGTATTCTTATGGTTTCAGTGATCATTTTATTACATACATGTACAGTGCCCAGCAGATATAAGTTCCTCAACAAATGTTTGTGGAAGGATATGTTGATGACTTCTAAGTCAACATCTCTCCTTGTTTCCTGTCTTCTGTTTATCCTGTGGTCATTTAAATTCAGTACCTTAAACACTGAACGTTATTTCTGTCTCTAAATCGCTCCTGCTATCAATTTCTCCCTCTCTGTCAAAAGTGCTACTATTCTTCCCATCACCCAAACTTGAAACATCAGAGATATCCTTGACTTCCTCCTCTCTCCATCTCCCAAATAGTCACCATGTCTTATCTATTCATTCTTGGGAATGTCTTTTGGATTCTCACCTTACTTACTACCTTCACTGCTTTCATACAAAACCAAGCTTTCATCATCCTTTGCCTGGCCTATGGCATTAGCTTCCAGCCTCATTCCTTTGAATTCCATTCTGTCTTCTTTAGCACAAGGCAATGGAATTATAAGGCATCAATTTCATGATGTTACTTCAGTTGTTTAAAAACCTTCCCACCAAATGTAAACTCTTCATCCCGATATTCAAGGCTCTCCACAGATTTGATCCCCCTCATCTATTGGGCCCCACCTCTTGCTATGCACAAAAGAAACCCCCTGCCTCGGTGAGCTTGATCTGCCTATCACACTAATTCCCACTTTATCTTCTTTGTTCCAAGCTGCCTTCCCCTTTCTCTCTACCCATTTCAATCCTACCCATCCTTCATTGCCCTTCTCAAGTTTCTCCTCTAGGAGGCCTTCCCTGACTTTTTCATCACATGTACATGTTTTCCTTCTTTGCTACTTTATTGTATTCTTTGCCTTTTCTAGGACCTTTCATTAACAGATTCTTATACGTAAGTTTCAACTCCTCACTGAAGTAATGAGCTCCTCAATGGTAGGCAGGAGTAGCATCCTATGTACTAGTTTGTGTTCTTATTAGTGGCCAGCAAAGTATTAGATAAAGAATGACTTTTAATTAATATTTGTTGCATGGAAATTATACTTTCATAAGAATCATACTAAATGCACCAATACTCTATTGCTTGATAATCAGTCTAAGGTTTAGCCTGGATTTTCTATAGCCTCCAAAAATTTGGGCACTTGAACACACCAAACTGAAATGGAGGGTCTGTCAACATTGCTTGGATTCCATCTTAGAGAGAACTTTACCCTCTAGCTTCCTGATTTCACATACCTTATTGAAGTCAGGCACTGAAGCAGGGAACGAATATGGAAAGTATGCAAATTATTTAGCAAGTAAAAGTTTTTTGAGTGTACTTTTTTAAAAACCAAACAGAAACAATTATATCGAGATCGAAACAGCACTTGATTTAACCAAGTACCTTGCTGAAGAAGATGAAATCATAGTATGGCATGCAGTTTTGTTGAATCTGGTGACCAGGGATCTTATTTCCAATGTGAACAACTATGATATATACCCATTATTAAAGGTAATTGCATTCTTTGTTGTGTGGTTTTGAAAAAAATCTTCTCTTCCTCTTTCCATGTTCTAGACAAGCATCTGTGAGACAGGTCTTTCCCAGAGTAATAGTCTATTGGTTCTGTATATATTCATTCTCTTCACAATGGCTGATTATTGTTGGAAGAAAATATCTTAGTCATAGACCTGTCTAGGAGATGAGTGTGAGTGAAGTTTGGAAAGGTACTTAATTTGTGGCAAAGTGACAATGTGTCCTGAGAAACCAGAAGTGGATGGAAATGGTATGCTTTTTTTCTTATAGAAGAAGATAGTATCTATTAGCAACTGGTTCCTTAAAAGATTGTTAGTCAAACAGCATGACTTTTAACAACTCTATATTTATAATTGAAATACTCTGATTTACAGGACCAGCACTTAAGTCCAGAGAGATATGTTCCAGAAAAAGTAAAAGTTTTGAAGCTGCTTTTGAAAGAAAGAAGAGACAAGGGGAAATTAGAATTAATGAATGAAGAAATGACATGCCATCATGTCATTATAAAAGGGGAAAATAACATAAATAACACAATATAAAAGGGGAAAAGTTCCACTATTAGATCTTAAACAGTGGTCATAAAACAGATGGCACAGGAGAATTGAAAGCAGAAGCTCATGAGCAACCCTTCAGAGAGCTGGGGGCCGCAGACAAACCGGCAAGTAGGTTAGGCAAGGATTCCAAGTGAGTTTCTGGGGCAGCCTGTAGGCAAGATCACAAATACCTTGGGTTCCATATTTTCTTTTATCTGGCATCCTATGTGCTAATGGGCACTTACTTGAATATGGGGATGATGCCCAATAAAAGAGGCGCTTAATGTTTGTGGGGTCAGGGTGGCTTGTTGATAATATCTGATGACTGGTTCTGAGTAAAGTCAAAACTAATGTTTGTTTGTAAGAAGAATTTCTATGAATTGCATCTGGTTTATTCTTAGGAATGTACTGGTAAATGTATAACTTTCATAATCTTATTATTTACCAACTGATAGCTAAATTGAAGAAACTTTATTTCAGAGTTGGGGCTTAAATTTGTCAAAGGCATAAGTCAATTCTCCTTATTTTCTTGGAGGTAGATATACTAAGATGGAAGTTTTAATGTAGAAGGTTTAATAGTTTTATATTTTTCCCTTTTTTTCTCTATTTTGAAGAAAACTGGAAATGTTTGCAGTGATAGTGAATGATAATAATAGCTAATATTTACTGAATTCTTCCTGTATGCCACGCGGTGTGCTTGTATACTTTATATTTTACAAATTACTTAGTATAAGGAAACTGAATCCAGAAAGGTTAAAAAATAAACCAGTTACACATTTAGTAACAAAGATCATTTCTGAAGAAATATCTGTCAGTTCTCTATTAATGTCTTTTCAGGCAAAGAGAAATACAGTGAAAAATTCAGTGTTGTGAACCAGAACTAACAGTATATTTTCTTTGTTTATAGAAGTATTTATTAAAGAGACTTATGTCAATATGGAATACTTATTCGACTATAATTCGTGAAAATGTGGCAACATTGCAAGATGACTATTTAGCTCTGTAAGTATTTTTTGAGCAATGATAACTGAATAAAATGATTCATATGAATAGATAGGCTTCCAGATTCATAAAATAAGATCTGAATACCTCTGATTCGCTGAGAGATTTTGTATGCTACTTGAGAACAGTAGCTTTGGGATCGGTGAGCTACACATATCCTAATGAGAAATAATAGTTTGAGATCTTAATTTACCTGCAAAGCACATACATGTACATACAGGAATTTATAGCTCTACATTCTCAAATCTTAGGCTACTGGTTGAAATTATAAGTTTGTCCTACTGTTGTTAAAGGGTTGTATTAAGCAAAGCCAGCTATACCAATGAATTGAAGGGCATGCGAAGGCATGGGGAAAAACGTCTCTGTATATTATTGGTGACAGCAATTCTACCATTATGCAAATATCACGAGGGAGATTGAGAGTGAAATATATCAGTCATTTGTGTATGAGCATGAGTAAGTTCTGCAAATGATTTTCACATCATTGGTTTGGTGAGGGGAATAAGTATGTTGTCGTGATGGCCTGGGAAGGGGGTGAAAGGCAAGACAGGGCTGTGGTACCGCTGGCCTCCCTATGACCCAAGGTTTGTTTGTTTAGGCTGGACTTGTAGATTTAGGGAGGGAACTTGTGACCAACAATGAATGTTACAGGGATTATATTTACAGCTCTAGTCAACATCAAGCTAAAATAATTAGACCAAGCAAGCAGTACCAAATCTACGAAATGTGATTATACTCTCTGGAGAGTATCCTGAGAAGGGATAAATTTTAGTGCTAGGGCGTGACTGGATGGACAAAATGTCGAACAGACAAGTAGATGGAAGGCGGAGGATAGAAAGTGGTTAGGCAAGTTGTGTGAATGAATAGGAAGGCAAAAGTGTACTCAATCAGGCAGCACATACGCTAACCAGCTATATCCTTGGCTCTCCTAAATTGGACTGAAATGACCTGCTTTTTTGTAGCATCCTGGGGCCAGTTCTTCTCTTCAGAGCAACCTTGGGGAGTTGGACTGTACTTCCAGAGCACTTCATCTTGCTGCAGCCAACTTGGGATGGGTGGGGAGAGGGAGTGTGTATGTAAAGGATGCCCAGAACTGTCTCTCAGAGGGCCTCCACCCTTGGACATTCCACTTCTGCTTATCAGGAGGTCAAGGCAGGCTGGGTGGAAGCTGGAGGGTGGAGCAATGGAGATTTGGCTCTTGCATTTTCTGGAAACTTATGGCCAGTTTCAATTCCTTTACCTCTCATTCCAAACTCAGAGAGTGTAGGGAGACACACCTCAAGGCACTGCTTATCTGGATTTATTATCTGGATTCTTCACTGTATCCTTTTGAATTTATTTTGTTTGGAACCATAATGAGTACCCCTGCCCAGCTATAAAAGCAAAACAAGACAAAAGCCTCTTTTTTTTTCTGGACATGATTATAATAGCCAGGAGGAGCAGAGGAAGGAACAGAAGCTCAAGCAATGAAGGCGTGTTGTCAAAGAACAGAAATAAACCATCCTTCTTGTTTTCACGTATGGAAGAAGAACTTTATTTTTTTTTATTTTTTTTCAAGATTTTATTTTTTCCTTTTTCTCCCCAAAGCCCCCTGGTACATAGTTGTTTATTCTTCGTTGTGGGTCCTTCTAGTTGTGGCATGTGGGACGCTGCCTCAGCGTGGTTTGATGAGCAGTGCCATGTCCGCGCCCAGGATTCGAACCAATGAAACACTGGGCCGCCTGCAGCGGAGCGCGCGAACTTAACCACTCCGCCACGGGGCCAGCCCCAGAAGAACTTTATTTTTAAGTGTATTAGATCAGATACTCTAAAGTCATTTTTTTAATCCATAAGGCAATTATTATAAAACGGAGGAAAAATAAATTGATAACACATATGGCGTGCATGTACACCCATGTGTGTTTGAGGGAGATGAAGGATGGCAGTAATTTATTTCTAACCTTCAAAAAATACCAATCTTGGGGCTGGCCCTGTGGCGGAGTGGTTAAGTTGGCGCCCTCTGCTCAGGCGGCCCAGTGTTTCGTTGGTTCAAATCCTGGGCGCGGACATGGCACCGCTCATCAAACCACGCTGAGGCAGCGTCCCACATGCCACAATTAGAAGGACCCACAACAAAGAATATACAACTATGTACTGGGGGGCTTTGGGGAGAAAAAGGAAAAAATAAAATCTTTAAAAAAAAAAAAACACCAATCTTAGAGCTTATTTGATGCCCGAGATCCTCTCAGCAAATATTTGTCTGAATCTTAAATACGTTTGCCATCCACAAAAGCTGCTTTTTTAACAAAACTGATGTTATTGGAAGGATGTTTTAAAACACCTTTCCTTTTATGAAACACATATTCTTGGAGGCAGAAAAAATAAATCTAGTAATGCAAGATATAATGTTTTTCTTTGACTTTATCTTCAAGAATGTCACTGGAAGAACTCTTTAGAACTGCGTGTTGGTTGGGTCTTGAAGACTGTCTTCAACTGTCAAGAGAGCTCTTCAGAAACTGGGTGACCCATCCAGAGAATGAGTAAGAGTAACATTGTAATTGCGCTTGTTTTTGTCCTGTTTCAGCACCAAAAATTTCTCTACCTATTTGCTGCTCTCGCTCTGGGAGTGACCCTTTCATTTTCACTTGGTTAATCTCTCTCTCCTGCTATTTTTTTTCAAACACCCTTTTAAAAAAACAATTGTGTAATGTAGGTCTGTGCATAACAACAGATTAGAATTAATACACTGAATTGTCAATCAGGACCTCTCGTGGCCAGTGCTTTCCCTAATAAGCACTTATGTCTATTTTGAGTCTTATTTATGTTGTGCTTTATGCTTGTTTTTTATTGTTATATATATATGTGCTTCAGAGCATCTCTTTCTCTGAGTTTGCAGTCTCACTGAGAGCTGAGACTAAGACTCTGTCATTTGGTGTTACTGTATTACCTTTAATATATCACCTCAGATGGACAGATGGACTTTTAGGAATTGCTATAATAAGATTTGAGACCAAACTGAATTATCAACGTACACTGTTCTATTCTAACTTACTTCTCCTTTAAAACTTCTTAGTTTCTAAACTAATTTGATGATCTCTTCTGATGATATTAATGCAAATGGCAGTTTCCACAATTGCTTGTCTACTTTTTATCTTCGTATCTGAGATCTCAAACATTTTTTCTAGATTTATACTTCTAAATATATGACAACCTAGGTAAACATATAGCTTAAGTACTATGAGAAATATCATTGCATGTTATACCTTACAGAATACCTTATCCGATTAGAAATGTGATTTTATGTTATGGCATTGCCTTGGGAAATGAAAAAGAATGGGACTTTTTGCTAAGTATCTACAATAACAAAACAAAAGAAGAAGAAAGGATGCAACTTGCTTATGCAATGGGCTGCAGTAAAGATCCATGGATACTTAACAGGTAATTATTGTCAACTTACGTTGAAAGTTCCTGGTGAAGGAATGCAATTAATAAACCAAAGGGAGAAAAATAAAAATGAGCTAATGTAAGAATTAATACTATACATATTTGTGCATCAGCAGCTTAGAATCATATGGAATTTTAATTCCATTTATGTAAATTAACTCTTTCTATTGGATAATTTCTACATATTTATTTTCTGCAAATGCACTTTTGCAGATATATGGAGTATGCCATTGCTACATCTCCGTTCACCTTCAATGAGACAAATATAATCCAAGTTGTGGCGGAATCTGAAGTTGGCCGGTACATCGCAAAGGACTTTTTAGTCAACAATTGGCAAGCTGTGAGTGAAAGGTAGGAAGGAAATGTGAGATGTCTTCTTTCATTTAGGTCATTGGTTTGGTGCTAGTAGCTCAGCTTTAGTCTGGCTAGGTCACAAAAGTCCTTTGCATTGACTAGAAAAGTGATAATTTTTCCTGCATTTAGTCTCACCACAAACTGATTGTGTTCTAAAAGAGAAGAACATTTATCCTCAGTTTTGGCTGTCTGTATATAAATGGATTTGCATGGGATACTTATCTACCTCAGTTTCCTCATTGTGCCCACCAAGAATCTTGTCTTCAGAGACACAGATTAGAGCAAAACTATTTTTCAGTATGTGTGTACATCACTCATTCATTTATTTTGTGAAATACATCACTATGTCTTTAAGAAACAACAACGCTCATTACTAACATCAGCCTGGATGTGGCTTATGTCTTTTATTTGTCATATTCCCTTTATACATCTGGGTTCCATATTTTTTAACTTTTTATGTTTCTTGCCTTTTAAAATTAAATCTGCTTACTTCTTAGCTCCTCTGTTGGATAAAACATACATTGACATGGAAAAATCAGACAGCATGCCCTTGGTGGTTGCTCTTTCTAGAACATTACCTAACCACACATTCTTCAAAGCCTAGAATAATATGTCCTACAAGTATTCACATAGAGTTAGCAGATACAAAGTAGCCAACAGTTCAGGTCCTTACACCTGTAAAATTGGAAGATACTTCCTGTAAATAAGTTTATCCCTTTAGAACAGAAAGTATGTTTAGAATATCAATGTTTAAGAATGTGAATATCCTTCTTTTATAGGGAAAAATAATGGAATCTTTTTCTTTTCTAGACATTTATTGAATACCTTTAAAACAACATTTATTGAATACCTTTAAAACAACAAAAAATGTGTTTTTAAATCAGAAATTAAAAACATGTAGATAAAAGTTCATTTATACAGTATCGTTTTTTTTCTGGCTCATCAGTGGAACACATAGCTTACTTACATATTGAGAAAATTGTCCTTATCTCTTGTTTTAAATTGTCTGTCATTCTAGGTTCATTGCTTCAGAGGGCCTTATGAATTCCTTAAATTTCCTGGGATCCCTAAGACCTTGAGGGTAAATGGTGTCTTCCATTTTTTGCTTAAGTCATTAAAAAGAATTCCCTCTTTCCTAGATCCTACCTCCCACTGGGAATTTTGGAGTTGGGATATAGTAAATCAGGATTATTTACACAGGTCTCCTTGTTCTTTGAGGTTTCAGAGATTCTAATCTTACAGGGTTGTAGTTTCTGCTCTCTTCTTGGAGCTTGTAACGAAAGCTCTGTCCCCAAGCAGGTGAGCCTAAGCATAAACCAGACACTTCCTAATGTAGCAGAGCTTCGGAATCACCTGGAGTGGCTATAAACCTTAAGACACCCAAGCCCCCTTTAAAATCAGAATCTGCCTGAATAGGGCGGGAAATCTGTACCTTTCGCTAGCTCCCCAGGTGACTCCAGTATAGTTTAACAGAGCCAGTTGACGCTGGATTTAAAAATTATCTAAGGCTGTGCTGCTCAACATAATAGCCACTAGCTAACATGTGGATATTTACATTTAAATTTAAATTAAATTAAATTAAAATTCAGTTTCTCAGTTGCACTAAACCCATTTTAAGTGCTCCATGTGGCCAGTAGCTACCATATTGGACAGCTCAGCTAGAGAAAATTTCTATCATTGCAGAGAGTCCGACTGGACAGCACTGCTCTAAGGGGTAAACCATCCCCTCAATTCACTTTTTCGTCTCTTCTTTTACCATACACAGAACATGTGCCAATAAGCCCCCAAAATGGCTTTCAGCAACCATGGGTAAGATTCCTCTTAATTAAGTGACTCTAAACGTGTTTTAAGTTTCATTCCTCGGAAGAACTTTTTTCTGCATTTAGAGAACAGGAACATGTTAGCAACTCTCTGAAAAGCCCACTGTCTAGCAATTTATTCAAATGATCTACAAAACTGTATTAAATAAGAGTATAGAAGGGATTCCTTTTTTAAAAAACTCTAAATGAGTGTTACGATTATCTCCAAGAAGTACCTAGTATTATAAATGCATGAACTTATAACTATGGCTTGAATATTTTTATCTTTTATCCACAGAATTCTATGCTCATTAAAATAAATGCCTATTCTATTTATGGTAAATTCAGTTCACTCCTCTTGCACATTCTGCTACAAAAAGTCTTTTGGACTCAAATTTGCTTTCTTAATCTAATATTTTTATTTTTCGGGTTCAATTTATATTCACGAGTCCCGCTGAATTTTGCAAATCATTTTGTTCAAATAGGTAGTCAATATTTATAGATTGTTAGAAGGAAATAAATATTAAGATTAAGAATTAAAATGTTACATACACTAAAAAATGGCACAGGAATGCTCAGTTAATTCTTTATACATCAGAATATTGAATTATTACTTATTAAACAGTTACATTTGACATGAATATTTGCATGTCACCAGTCCTCATGTGATGATAAAGATAGTATCAAAGTGTAAGTAAACAAGTGCTTATAACAAATTAAATTTTACATTAATTATGTGGAAAGGGTTTATTCTGAATTTGCTAAGATGTGGCTGATCACTGTCAAGTTAGCACTGAAATTAGTGTTTCTCCAATATGTTCCACTGAACGTTATTCATCGAAGCTGTTGACAAGCCTTCTTTACCAAGGGACACAATAACCCAATTAGTTTGGAAACTGTCTGTTTTAACCTCCACTTTTGCAAATTCACAGTATGTGTTAGCATCGTAAAGGCTCTAAGAAGTCCTGTAGAAGGAAATCTAGAGTTTTCCGTACACCTTGCCCAGCATCTTATAGCTGTAATCCTGTTATGTACCATAGATGGTAATGTAAACAGAGTATCATTTTCCCAGTAGATCAGTTGTTCTGGGAGAAACATGGATGAGAAACTAAATTCTCCAACCCTCTCATCTGGAACTGTAACTAGCACATCTATTTATTGTTTGCCTATTAGTTAACATTTAGGCCTTAGTTTCCTCTTCTATAAAATGAAAGACATTGTATTTGATCAATTCTAAGGTTCCTTCCAGTAATAAAAAGTTTTGGTTTTTCTATGCCAAGGCACAGTTAGTTCAAGCTGTTGTTGGGGATATAAAGTGATTGGGACGTGATGTCTGATCAATGCTGGAGAGGGATTTGGGGATTCAAAGGGAAGAAAGGGATTTGAACAGTCAGAGTTGGAAAAAGTCATCTACATGGAAGGCCTGAGAGGCTGCCTTGGGTCTGGTCACAGTAGCAGGCTGGAGCTGAGGACGCTGGAAAGGAGGAGAGAGGGGTGGTCAAGTGTTCGAGTTGAGTACACCGCCAACAGCAGTTCAGGAACATCTGGTCCCCTCATCCAGGCCCAGAATTCTCCTCAGGAAGCCTAATCTGAAAATACATTTTCGAATATGTGATTGAGTGAAACAACTTTGGCTTGGTCCTGCCCCTCACTCCCATGTGCAAGGCACTGCACTGGTTGCTGTGGAATAATCAGTTCATTGTTGGGCCAAAGATGATCTTTTGAGTACTGATCCCAATGAAGGAACCTCTGCAGGCCATAAAGACATCTATCGGGTTACGGAAAAATCGGTATATACGTACAGCTGTGGATAGATCCTGTGAAAGAATGTGTGAAAAGAGATGAAGCAATAGGATTTTTTCTGACTTTTTATTGTATCTTGTAGAAAGGATATTTGTGCTCTTATCATCCTTGTTAAGTTGCTTCTGGCTCTCTCAAAACAACATAGGCTTCACAGCCTATAGGGAAAAGCCTAGTTTGGGGGTTTTTTTGTTTTTTGGTGAGGCCCTGAACTAACATCTGTTGGCAATCTTCCTCTTTTTGCTTGAGGAAGATTGTTCCTGAGCTGATGTCTGTGCCAATCTTCCTCTATTTTGTATGTGGGATGCTGCCATAGCATGACTTGATGAGAGGTGTGTAGGTCCGCAGCGCGATCCGAACCTGCAGCCCCTGGGCCACTGAAGCGGAGGGTGTAAACCTAACCGCTATGCAACCACTCCAGCCCCAGGAAAACCCTAGTTTTATCTGAATATAGAAGACAAGATATAATCACTTTCAAACTCAGCTGGTCCAAAATGAGTCTTACCGTCTTCTTGATTTCTTCTCCAAATACTGTTATATTGGCTAAACTCCCTTAGGCTTGAAAACTTGCACTCATTTTCGCTTCCACTCTGCTGTATTTCATGATGGGGAACAGAGTTGAAAGGGCTAAACAGGAGCACAAGGGAACTAAGAGAGCTGAGAAGGTATCGGAGGGGTGTGCCCAAGCACTGGAGGGCCCATTCCCACCAACTGTCACTGGACAAGGCTGGATGCCTTGGTGTCCCCATGTTGCCTAATGGCCATGCTTGTCACAGGAAGTCAGACATGGCATAAGAAGGGCTAGGAGGGGAGAGGAAATGCGAGAAAGGAGAGAGACAGAAGGCAAGCTAAACTAGAGTACCAAAATCACTGTGCCCACACCAGCATTGAATGTTACCAATTTTTTAAGAGGGTAACTCTCCTGACACACATTGGCTCTTGTCTTTATATTAATTAGAATGCATGTGAATACTGGTAGGATAAATTATTTGTAATGTATATGTTTTGTTCAGTAATGCTTCAGAGTGTTCCCTCTCAACAAGAGTGACAAGTCCTCTCTGTCTCACAAACATCTCCTCTTGAAGCTTGCAAGAGCGGGGGGAATGAAGTGTGCTGGCTGCTCTGATAGGTGCTTCAGCATCCATTATCTCATTTAATCTCCAGAAAAGGCTTCTAACTGTGTGTTAGTCCCCATTTTTACCATTTATAAGTTGCCCAAGGTAACTTCAAACCCCACTCTGCCTCTTGGGGTAAACTTTCTCCTGTGTCTGGTTGAAAATCACATAGTTAGCAGCCTAGGTAGCTTTCTACTTTTTATTTTAAGGTTGGAATTCAATTTCTTTGCAAATTTTGCCAAATATTTTGAGTCATCTCACAGGCTTTTTATATCTGGCCAACAAAAATCGGAGGAGTAAGAAACATTTCCTCTTTCCTCATAGAAACAGGCTTGCTTGCCTGGATTACATGTAGACTGTCTCTTGTCCTCCGCTCTGCTCAAGTAGACACGACTTAAGTTACAGCTGGAAACTTAAGAACAAAAGTCCTGTTACCTCTCATCTCTGTATGTTATGCCAAGGTTAACTCTTACAATTTTTAATTTCAAGTATACGTTTTTAAAGTAAATCAATTGTTTATTACCTATCAAGGCAGTTCAACCATTTCTTATTCGGTCCCTTATTTTATTTTCGGTCCCTGAACTCTATTTTAATTTTTCTTTCTTTTTTAATGCATCCAAAAGTCTTTACTTTTTTAACTACAGCAACGCTTTGGGCAGGTATGTATCTGCTGTTTCTTTGTAGCAATGCTTCATGGCTTTTCTTAGATGATTCTTGTTGGGTATTCAAGGACACTAACCTAAAGGGGAAGTGTCGATTACCATGTTCGTTTGAGGGACCATAAGCAGAGCCAGGTTCCTAGCCTTCAGTGATCGCCAACATTTTGAGAATCTCAGAAGATAAGGATTTTCTCTTTAAAAAGCATATACAAATACAAAATTTTACATAAACTTTCAGGGTATTTTAGTCAGAGTTTCTGAAATTGATCTCATATTAACTGTTGTTTTTTAAGGAGCATAATTTGCATATTTACTTTCTTATAAATTTTCTTAATTTGAGGTATGTGACATCTGTTCTAACCACCTCATTTAAAGTGATAAAAACAGTTGTTATTTTTTTGAGAGCCTTTTACATTTAAATAAAACTTTAAAAACTCTGTATTATACAAATCAGTATTTAACTATAAATATTTCTTTAGTGCTAATATAATAGATTTTCTATTAAAAGATGAAGCTAAACTAGTTCATATATGTTTTTGCTTAGATCTGGGAGATAGGAATTATTAGGGGCTGCACACTTAGCATTGATCTGCTATATAAAATATAGCTTTATCTTGCAAAACATTTTCCACTCCTGATTAGCATCTTGTTGCTTTGTAGGTATGGAGCACAATCGTTGGTTACTCTCATAGATATAATAGGGAGAACCATAAGTACGGATTCACAGATCATGGAGGTAAGTACTTTAGATATTGTGAATTATAATGGTAATTTGGAAGCCCCGTTTTATGTAATTTGGAGTTGCTAAGTTTAAAAATAATATGCTTATCTGAATGATTACATTCTGTGCTCCCGTTGGTGCTCTTATCACTGTGCAGAAAATGTTTTTAGTTATATCTTGCTTCTGAAATAGAGACCATCCTTGTTCACAGAGGACTGGACTTTATTCCTTCTTGCCTGAGGGAAAGAATAGTAGCAGACTCTGGCCTGGGCTTCCTGCCCCAGGCTGGTCTTCCCTCCGTCCATCGTCCACATTGCTCCCAGCTGCCACCCTGCTCCCAAAGCTTTGGTAGCTCATCGTAGTTTTTAGAAGAAACTTTAAAATCTTTTCATTCTCATGTGAGGCTCTTTGTAATCTGCCCCTGCCTTGCTCTTTAGCCTTATTTTTACCCATCTCACCACCGAGTGTCAGAGAACAAGAGACACAGACACCCCCAAACACTTTTCCTCTAGTTGTACTATGCTGCTTACAGATTTTCTTAAATTATCATGCTGTGTCACATTTCCCAGGTTTCGGAAACACTCTACCTTCTGCTGGCGTGCCCTCCCCATGCCTGTCCTTTGCTAAGTAATTCCTAATCGTCCTTTATGACTTTGTTTCTAGGAATTTTTTAATTAACTGATTTGCACCCTCACCTCCTCCCTGCTCCCAAATCATCCTATGGATATCTTTATCATAGCGCTTGTCGCATTATACGTAATCATGTGTGAATATGTCTACCCCCTGAGGCTATCTGATGAGTTCCTCAGGGACTGAGACCACACTTTAATCATATCTGTATCTAGAACCTAACGTGGGGCTTGCCATTTCTAGGCTCTGCTTTCCTCTGGGCTGAATTTCTTCTTAGATGGGCTTTCTCTACATGGAGGCAAGCATGGCTCCAGGCTTCCATGAGCTGGAATCCTTTCTCAGCCAGCTTCAAGTTCAGCCCTAAAGGAGGGACTCTGGTTGGTCCTACTTGGGTCACAGGCACCACCCACTGTGTCCAGGGGGAATGACATACTCTGATTGGCCTAGCCTGGGTCATGTGCCCACACTTACAGCCAGCCCCACCCAAATCACAGGCACTGGGATAGCAGAGGGGTAGTTCTGGAAAGAAAGGGGGATCCTATAACCAGAAGGTAAACTGAAGGACAAAAGTGAATGTCTACAAGAAAGCCACACACACACAAAGGAAACAAGAGTAAATATAAATACAACCTGTACATACTCAGTACCATAGGCAAAATTAGAAAGATTTACAATACCAAACGTTGGCAAAGATATGAGGCAACTGGAACTCTCTTATCCTCCTGGTGGGAATGTAACATGGTACAACTACTTTGCAGAACAGTTTTTTAAAATGGTAATTAGTGTCGACGAAAATAATCCATAACCAATCTGTAAATGAAAATTTGGGTGAGTTTATTCTGAGCTGAAATCTGAGGACCATGGCCCGGGGCCTTTCTTCCCAAAGGAAGAAAGGGCACCGAAGAAGTGGGGTGCACAGAGTGGTTATATACCCCCAAACAGGGTGTTTCACATATGATTGAAATGTCCCTCCCACAATAGTCACAAGATTGCCCTGTCGGCACAGCACTTGATGGACACAGCAGGTAGTGGGTCTGCTATCTCAGAGGGCGTAGCAGGAGGCAGGTCTATTGTCTCGGATGGGCAGTCACAGGTGAGTGCAGCAATCACTTTCTAGCCTAAGGAAAGATACTTAATCCTTAAGGATATGCCAATGTTGGGAGGGGTAGGGAAGTTGCACCTTTATCTCAAGGGCGTTTGTTCTTGCCATAGGGAATCTCTAAAGCAGATATACAATGCATGCTCAACGGCCACGGTCAGGCCCTTTTGGAAAGACAAGGTCAGGCCGAATTAGGTTTGTACCAAATGGCTTCCTCCTGTTCTCCAATATATCCTATTGCTTGCCATTTTTATTTGTCATTAGAAACCTATGGCCTAACAATTCCACTTTTAGGTTTTTACTCAAGAGAAATGAAAACCTATGTCCACACTAAGACTTGCACATAAATGCTCATAGTAGCTTTATTCACATCAGCCAAAAACTAGAAACCATTCAAATGCCCATTAATAGGTGGATGGATAAGAAAAATGTAATTATCCACACAATGGAATACTACCCCCCAATAAAAAAAGGAACAAGATTGTGTAGCAATGTGGAAGAATCGCAAGATGATTATGCTGAGTAAAAGAAACCAGACGCATTCTAGGAAATGCAAACTAATGTGTAGTGACAAAGGGCAGATCAGTGGTTGCCTGGGACAGACGGAGGGATGGACTATACAAGGGCCTGAAGACACTTCCGTGGGTGGCAGAAATGTACTTTATCTTGACTGTGGCTGTGGCTTCACAGGTGTACACAATGGTCGAAACTCCTTGACTCGTACACTTGAAGTGGATACAGTTTAGTATGTGTAAATTGTATCTCAATAAAGTTGATTAAAATTGTTTTTAAATTACGTGAGAGCAAATTAAACACAAAGGTCTGGAACTATATTAATAAGGACAGAAAGCGCCTGTTTAAATAAGAAAGGAAACTCAACTCCCCTGCCCCAGCAAAGAAACAAATAAATGTGTAGTCATAAATGCCTGAAATTTGAGCCTGAGCAAAAAAAAAAAAAAAAGCAGCAGTCAGTTACGTAGTTGTTATTATGAGAGAGAGGGGAGGAACCGCGCATTCCTGAAGGAATCATCATTGTTTGGGTTTGGCCTGCCTGGGGCTGAGCTGCCAGGACCTGATTTATGAGGGATTCCCTGACAGGAGTGCAGGGCACACCCAGCATCTCTGGAACAAAGCTCCTAGATCCCCGACTGGGTTTGTGTTTGTATCTTCTGAAGCGCCTCCGGTCATCTTTGTCTCTACAGAACCTGGGAAAGTTTTGTTGTTGTTTAACAAGCAAATGAAGTTTGTATAAATTTAGCAATCCTCAAAGTTCCAAAACTCTATAGTCACTGATAGTTTATTAAAAAAATACAAAAATGGCTTTAGCACTGGTTAAATTATTGCAATTTTGAAAACAAGTAAATTAGCTACTATGAATATCCCTGTCAAAAAAAGTGTTAATGCCCCACAGTCCTACTATAATGTTAGAAGTTCACATGTTAGTATCGATAATAATTACTACTAAAAAGGAAGATGAAAGTTGCGTGAATCCCTTCTCCCTCCATCCCAGCACAGTTTCCATACTCTCTCTGAATCTCCTGCTCTGGTCTTTATACTCCACCCTGCTGGAGCCCGGCCTCATGCTCTCAAGCACTCATGAAGCCCCGTCTACAATCCCACAGACCCGACTCGTCTCCCACCCACTGCAGGCACAGTTGTGGGCACATGACGAGTAGTATGGGGCCGTGGGCATGTGGCTCCCACTCCATGGTGGGAGCGGGCAGGTTTGGGGAGAGTGGAGGTTAGTTCCTTGTTCCTTAACCTACTTCTTCCTGGAAGCTTACTTCTCTTTTACATTGTAATTAGGCTTGATAGCCCTATTACTACTTAATTTCAAGTGCATTAGAGTTTAAGTGACCTTTTTGTGAGCTGGTATGGGTACATTATCATCTTATAGTAACATGTGTTCTGAATTCTAACCCACTGACACAGAAATAGACTATTTGAATATAACTTATTAGTCACTTGGGGTCTGGCTTATATGTAATATTGTGGCAAATGTTCCCATATCTGACGCTTGACCTGACTCAATGAAGGAATTTAGCCAATGGACAAATCCACTATAAATATTCTGAAATAAAAGATAACATTTGTAAAGACACAGATAGTATGTCCAGTTTTGAGCTGTGGAAGTTGCAAAGTTTCTTTTGAGATAAGAAAATGTGTCCTTGTATCTCTCCCCACGAATCTTGTATGGTGTCCGATATGCATTCAGGAAACCCTTACTGAGCAGCTGACGTGCACTGGGGATGAGAGAAGTGAATAAAACAGGTAAGTTGCCACTTCCTGGAGCTTCCGGTCTACATCTGATTCTTCGGGGCAGGTGTGGTCTTCAGCGCATGTTCTCAGTCACAGTCTCCCCAGGGACACACAATCTTGGGGTTCACATTTCTACTCATTCCAACCATCATCGTCCATTTGCAAAATCACGTTGCAACTTAACATGAGCGTTCTTGTTGTGTCTACACAAGAAGTTAGATGGCACCAACCGGTGGGCTCTTTGTCCTTCCAGATGCAGCAGTTTTGCAGTAACGTGTTGGAGGAGCACCAGAGGCTCTCGATTCATGCCAAGTTACAGACGATAAAGCAGGAAAATCTGGAAAAGAAGAAGCGAAATGCCAGGATAACTGCGTGGCTACGGGAGAACACATAAGTTAGCGGCTGCTTCCGGCTCGCCTCCCGCACGTTATAATGTAGCTTGCTCACAGTTTGGTTTCCCACACTTTGTGGGTCTGGAAAACACATGTTTTGTTATTTGTATCTCAGTACACTTACTACCTGTTCTTCCCTTCTTGTCACATTTGGCCCCAAGGCTCAGCCATTGCTGAGGATTTTGCCAACCCTGCTGTACTTCCGGGGAAGATTTCACTTCATGTTGGGCTGTAAAACCACAGAATTTGCTTTAAATGCCTGGTAAAAACAGTGGAGTATGAAATAAGTGGCTAAATGAACACATTCTTTTCTGAGGGAAATACAGATTTGCAATACTCTAAGGCTTATTTAGTTCAATATTTAAAAGCTCAATGAGCAAATAACACAACAATGTAAGGAAACAGAATCCAGAAAAATAATATTCACTAGAAGACAGCAAAGCCAAAGAAAATCAAGTTTTAAAAAGAAGGAGCAGACAATTTTATGAGCCATATTAAGTGCCCTAAAGGCAAGAAATATGTCTTTTCCTGCCCATTTCTCTCTCCCCACAGTGGCTGCTGCATCGCACCACACTTACTGGCTACTGAACTTTATGGAGTCGCAAAAAGACTTAGGATTGTAGGATCCGTGAAGTGCCCTTGGAATCGCTGTTGTGGAGGCCAGAGTGGAGGGGAGGGCTCTGCCCTGGAGCTCGACTGTGCATTCATCTGTGGGATGGATGCTCTTTCAACCAGTTTATGAGCAAAATTAATGACGTCAACAGACCATAGCAATTATGGGCTAATCTTCAGCACAAAGGGAAATTGTTAAATAAGTAGAAATAGAACTAAAAGGCTAACCAGAGCATAATCTTTACAGCTTTGCACTCAGGGGAGTAAGTTTGAAACGTGGTTTCATTTAGCCAAATTGAACCTACTTGTAGTCTGGACAACTTTAAAAATTTTGACCCATCACAACTTATGGAATTAGCTTAGTTTTGTTATACCCAATTAAATCAGGACAACTAAGGCACATCATCCTACCCTAGACTTTGTGTGTATATGATATAATTCTGTTTTAATTTTGATTTTGTTTTTGTAGAATGGGGGTAAAACTACAGATCTCCTATCTACCTCAGAGCGATATTGTAAAGATTAAGGAATCCGTCAATTAAAAGCCTTTAAATGTGTTATGTAAACTCATGGCAATGTGATCTAAGGTTTCCCCCTATTTCTTGTATAAGTTAATGTGGCCACAAATTAAAATGCAATACACAGTTCACTTCTGTATTCGCTTCACAAGATGCTTCGAGGGTGAGTGGGAAGCTATGGGACTTGGCCACATGGAAAAATCATGGGTCATAGGTCAGAGTTTTCTTTAAATTTAGAAATTTAAAATTTAAGCAATAAATTATCTCCGTGTCTTCAAATTGTTATGTGTGAGATATCTCCTGCCCTTTCTTAAACATTTATTCTATATTTCCTGTACTTTCTCTGATCATCAGTCTGATCTTTCCATAGCCTGTCGCATGGCCTCTCTACTGCCTTTCTCCTCCCGTTCTTCCTGTCCTCCATTTCCACTCCCTCCCTTCTCCCTTGGGCTCTCCTGTCTTCCTTCTCCCTTTCCAGTAACCTCTGTCTTCCTTCTGCCCAATTGGCCATGTCCTCTCTCCTTGGTCTTCCTGCCCTGCTGTGTTCTCAGTCCACCAAGTGCACATGGAGGCTGAAAGTGGGCGCCTGAGCGGGCACTTGTTACCAGGTGATGCCAAACACGGGCTGATTCTACCAAAAGAGCGCGTAGGCAGGGCTCTCCAGACCATTTGTTGAAAATTAAAGTCCTGTGATATCTTAGATTCTATAGTAATTAAACAGCACTGAAAGTGTTTATCCAAAATCAATGCCCAAATATTTAATTATTAATATTTAATTAATAATCCTTCCTCAATATTAAAAAGAATTGTGAGTGATATACATTTTTTCTTACATGGATGAAGCCAGTTACTCCAGATAAGCATTACATTTTATTATACCATATCTTGTACTTAGCATAAAAAGAAGTAATTGTTGATTGACTACTGTGATGGCAATAAGTCGGGCAGTGACATTAGGCAGATTCGTCTAAAAGGTGTAAGTATTTTATTAACCAATAAACCAGCTTATCTATTAGCACCCCAACTAGGAAACAATTTTTCTGACTCCACTAGTTTACTTTATAATGTTCATCCTAAAACATGTTAGCAAAATGTACAATGTATTTATGATTGTTTTTCCATTTGGTAATTAGAAATGAAAGTTTTCCCCACAATTTTATGCTTCTTTCCTGCTCAGATCTATTCCATGACTTTCCATTGTTGGCTTTGAGTGAAAGAACAAATGCCTTAGTCTTGAAGACTCAAGATCCTCTGTAATTTAGAGCTCGGGGGCCCAGCTGTACAGCAACTTATTCTGAAGAACAAATGAAGCAGCAAAATGAGATGAGATTTAAAAGGGAGCCATACTTGATACTGTGCTTGTTTCCTCCAGTGAATGCTATCTTTTTTCCATCCAACCTGTAGCAGGGTTAATATGTCAAAAGCAAAGCCTTTAGGGGGGCTTACAAATAAGTACAACACAAAGCATTATGTGTTCCCCGTACACACAAAGAATTACGTAGCATAGCCAGCAGCTCTTGAAACCATACCTATATGGTATTGTCTCCAGCTCAATCTTCTCTCTAATTCAACAACATTCAGCAAGGATATTCTTTGCAGCACGCATATTTAGGAGTTATTTGGACTCTTCCTCTTCCCTCCTTTTATAAACAGCTCAGTCCTAGAGATGAGGCAGAGCAAGGTAGGCTCCTACACCAGTGGGAGCTGAGGGGGAGCTGTGGTGGCCTGTGACCTGGAATGGGGTGTAAGAGCTGGAGTGGGACAAAGAAGGAGTCCACACAGCAGGGAGCAGCTGGCACAGGATGTCAGAGCCCAAGAAGAGTGAGTAGGGTGACCACACAGTGCAAGGAGCGGGGGTTTGGCAGGGAGAATCAGAGCCAAACAGGATAAGGAGGATGTCTGTGCAGAGGGACCACCTAGCATGGGCAGTCAGAGCCCAAATAGGGTGGGATTGAGGAGTCCAAGTCCTAGTGGGTGAAGAGGAGGCTCAGACTGGGGATAGGGTGGCCCAGCATGAGGTATCAGAGCCTGAGGAGGGTGAGGAGGGCATCCACACGGGGTGGGGGAGAGGCAGAGATGGGAGCTTGGTTACTGCAGGGGTATAGATCAAATAAGAAAATATACAAATGATAATAGGACCCAGGTTTCTCACTTTTGGAGAAGGGAGTTGCCGACATTCAAAAGGAAGAAACTAGAATGAACTCTTTGTTGTTGGACTGGAATTGGAGGTATTGGTGTGAATGGTTCTCACAGTTGCCAATATACAGATAGAGTTATACATATAGATGTAAATGTGTGTTTATAGACATATCTTGCTCTTTCTCTCTCTCTCTTTAGATATAGCTATAGGTATATGGACATAGATATAGATATACAGATACAGACACAAATACAGATACAGATAGATAGAGATACAGATGTAGACATGTACCCTAGCTTTTCAACTGAGCGGGCCTGGGTGCAGCAACATCTTAATAACAATGAGCACAGCTAGTGCCCAGATCTTGGCTTCTAAATGCCATGCTCTGCTACAAGAACCAGGGCTCCTTGGAGAAATGGCTGATTTTAGGGCTGGGGCAGGAAAGGGACTATTCGAGATGGAACATCTTTTTATACCAAAAAACAAGGAAGTGTGTAAAGAATGATGGGGACATATCAAGAGGTACAAAAGCCAGCTTGAAGGGGCGCCTACTAGTCAAATCGGGCAAAATTTGAGCATCATAATAAATAAAGACAGTAATGGAATAAGATAGGGACTCATGAATCTATACCTTATATGTCTAAATAATGAAAAATTGAAATTTTGGTGAGGAAAAGACATATGCATAAGTTTAAAGTAACTTTCCACAAAATACTGAAAAATTGCAAAGGGAAAGTGAATAATTTATAGTGGAAAAAGCCGGCAGACATCACCTTAATTAATCAATGTGAATATCGTCACAGTGGGATAAATAAAAAATTTTGTTCTACTTAATAAGATGAAATGACAGAAATACAATATCACTTTTGTTATATCCCTGGAAAATCTACATAACATGAATCTAATCATGAGGAATCGTCAGACAAACTGAAATTGAGGTACATGCCCCAAGGTATCCTTCAAAGTGTCAAGGTCATAAAAGTCAAGGGAAGATAGAGGACTGTTTTAGACTGAGGAAGATTAAAGATACATGACAACAAAATGTAACATACGATTTTGAACTGGATCCTTTTGCTATAAAGGACATTATTGGGACAATAGGAAAAATTTGAATGAAGTCTGAGAATAGGTTACTAGAAATGTATTAATTGTGAATTTTCTGACGGATGGTTGTGTTGTATTTATGTAGAAAATATCCCTGGTTATAGGAAATACACATCAAGGGGTGAATGGGGCCTAAGATGACAACTTACTCATAATGATTGAGAAAAAAAATTTTCTCCTATAATTCCAACTTTTCTATAAATTTGTGATTGAATTAAATTTTAGAATAAATGTTTTTTTAATTAGAAGTGCAATGCACTTTCTTTGAAACCATTTTTTCTTTCAAACTTGGTAACGGCCACAGCCACAGCCCTGAAGTTAGCTACTCAACATTTCAGTAAGCACAAAGTGCAAACACAAGTTGTCCCAAAAGACTTAATTTCTTGTTTCAGCTAATATTTTCCATCTTAAACCAGAGGGACTAAAAGATTAAAATAAAAAATTTATTACTCAAAATTAACAAACCTATATAAATGTAAAATAAATGTAAATCATTAAACTTTCAAATAAAGTTTGTTTGAAACTTGTAGGTAGGTTTGTAGCATTTATGATTCTGGAGTTATTAAAACTTAAAATGGAACTAAATCTTTTGGAAAAAACTTTATATGGATGAATGTAACCTTGAAGTCACTGTGGTAACAACTTGACCTAATCTATGCTGTAGCAATGCCTAAATAATATATTGCCATTACACACAACTAGTGATAAATGGCATCGAAGTCTAGAAGTTGTGTAGTGTACAATACCCGCTATATAGCTATGTATTCTTAAGTATTATAATCTTGATTTAATTTAAAAAACTCTGCGAGGTACATATACCAGCTGCTTTCATTATTTTCTTCCTTGGAGAAAACCTAACTAGATGAATAAAAATTATTTTGACGTGGGTGTTCTAACATGACTTCAAAATTCTAAATGGGATTTAGAGGTACAGAATGAAAAATTCATATATGGACTTCTGCTCTATTTTAAAAAATTAATATCCTTGGATCAGGATTTTCAAAATAATAAGTTGCAGACATTTTATAGAAAATTTTCCCACTCAAGCTGTATCCTTAAAAGTACACTATAAGTTATTATGTTTGCTAAAAGTTTATTTTTTGAAAAAAAATCTGTTTGTGTATGTGTGGGTATATTTAACCTGCATATGGATTGTGTATGTATAAATAGTATGTGTGTGAACACCTGCCTGTCCTAGGCTGAACTGTACATTGATTCCTTTGATTCCCATGGGAAAGAAAAAGCAGGATATTAGGTGAGATGAGTCAAAGTTCTCCTCTCTTTACTCTCTCTTGCAAACGATGCCAAGCTGCTGAAAGTGGGCTATTTTGATGACGAATCTTGGACCCTGGGAGTCCATATGCATATATCTGAAGAGTAAAATGGTGCTAAGCATGGGGTTTGCAGGAGTTTCTTCTTTTCTGTCCTCAGTGCAATGATCACCCTATCATTTATAATGGCCCTTCCATCTTAGCATATCTTACTTAGGATCAACACAGTCTGTTAGTTCCGTCAGTCCCTATGAACCTAAAGAACCTTCATGATGCCGGGAGTCTCATTTAGCAGACTGTCCTAAGAATGCCCCGTAACAGAATAGGTGTGCTTCCTTTCAGAAAGTGTTTCTTGGACTTAGCAGCAGTGAGCAGAAAGCTTTCCTAACCACCAGCGCTGCAGCTGGTGGCTTCCGTGTTTATGAGCAGGATGAGGGTACGTATTTCTTCATGAGGTTGATGCTCTCCTTCATCTTTCTCCCACCAACACATACCCCAAATTTTAGAGAAAATGTACTCATTTTACAATTAAGTTCAGAGAGAAGTTATCACCTACCCAACTCAAAGTAACACAATATAGTGGAGATAGATGTGGTCAGCAGGAAAAAAACTACTACCCGTTTGTTGAGTGCCCTCTGCCTATGACAAACCGAACTACATGCTATCTACGCTTTATCTCTCCTCAAAAGAACTCTATGAGGCAGTGTGTCCTTAGGATCCACTCAGAAAAACAGAAACCAGACTAGCTACTTTTTTGTTTGTTTTACCAAAGAGGCTTTAATGTTAGGGATTTATTCAACAGGTTAGAGAAGTTAAAAAGCAAAAGACGACCCCCCAACTTGTGGCCCAGGAAGTAGTTCTCCCCCGAGGGCTGGAGTTACTAGAAAGTAGAGCTTGGACTAGGGAGTACCCGATTTTCTGTTATGTTTCGATGTCCTCATTCCAAATCTCAGGGTCTCTCTCCTTCCCAATCAACATCCTAATTCTACATAGAGACTTGGGAAGGCTGTGAATTCAACTCACACTGTAATGGTGCATCCTGCAGAGCAGCTATAAGAATCAAGAGGTTCTTTTAGAACTGCCTTTGAGGTTCTCTGGTTCTCTGACCACAACTTGATCTGGTCATTTTCTTCCTGTAAGCCCTCCAGCACACTCAGAAATAGCCACATCCTTGTAGTCAGTCACAGTGGTGAAACACAGCAGCCGCTGGGTCTCCAAAGGTACTTGCTGCAGTAGGTACTTCACTGCCATCAACTAGTGATAACCTGATTAATTGTGGTGGCACTAGGGGTCAGTGCTGTGTTCAAGGCCAAAGGCGAGATCAAGCCTCATCTCAAAATCCCACCTCGAGTCTGTTTCCTGGGAGTCTGCTGGCATCAATTAGTCAGGGTCCAGTCAAGAAAACAGAAGCTGGACCAGCCTTTTTTGACTGAGAGAACATATTATAGGAATTGGTATCTAAGAAACTGAAAAGGCAAAAGAGTAACACTGAGATAACACCAAGACAGGAACTGCAAGAAACAGCTAGCACTCCTGTGGTGGTGGCAGCAAAGGGAAGGGTGGGTTATTAGAACCTAGAAGCTGGTGCTGCTGCCTTGGAAGCTTAGAGGAAGGGCCAGGCAGAGCTGGGATCCAGACCTGGAGGAGGGGGTTGACTTGACTGGTGCTGATGCCTCAGGAACTCAGAGGAGGGCCTCTTGGAGCTGGACCTGGACCTCTGAGGACGGGGTGCTGGCTAGGTGCTGGTATCTCTAAGGGGACACCATAGGCCAGGTCTGGAAGACTGCCCGGGGTAGGAGAGAAGGCGAGCAATCCCGAGAACTGGAATCCAACAGCCGCTGTCAGGAGGAAGAACCATTGCTGAGGTGATGCTGGCAGAAACAGGAAGCAAACAGGAAGCAGCAAGCCCCTTCTCCCTCCGCCAGCTTTCCTGTATCCCCGAGCGCCTCCTGTTGGCAGAGCTGGCAAAGTTGTAATGTGGTCTGCAGAGTCCCAGTCCTAACATCACAGATCAGAGAATAAAAAGATGGATTTGGAACTGAGAGACAATGGCTTGCTAACCAACTCAGGTCAGTATAATTGTTTTGATTTTAAACACATGAGGAAACAGAGGCTTAAGGCCACAGTGCTCGCAGAGTCAGAAGCCAGTATTTAAGACCAACTCTGTTTACCGCCAAACCCATTTACTTAGGGCTTTTCTTTTACTTGTAAATTTAGGACACAGTTAAGAAAGAGACTACTATATGCTGGGAAGCCTCATCTGAAAGCTTTTAATCCACACACATCTAGTGTGGACCAGAAGGATAGGGTGTCAAGTAGGCAGCTCTTGGAAATAACAGGCAGTGCTTTCATGTAAACATTGCCATTCAAAACAAAAGAAAACTTTCTAAGAATGATTTTTAAAAGAAAGTTAAATTTGAACTTGTATTGAAAAGAAACTTTAGGCAAGTGCATTCAAATAGGTTGTTGCATCTACTTTGCAAACATAATTTATGACAGATTTTTATGAGATTGCAAAAGTTCTAAAATAGCTAGGTTCATGCTTTCAACTCATAATTGCATTTAAAAATTATAGATTATACAGGAAGTACAGCCTAACAACATTTTATTGATATAAATAAACTGTATTGATATAAATATAACCCAAGAATATGCTTATATTACTCATGAAAGCTAGCTTTAGCTGAAAGGCTGAGTTCACATAGTTTCCATAAACCATATACAACCATAAAAAGGGTGTAAGTAAATCCTGAGTCAAAAATATCAGAAATTTAATTCAATATAAATTCTAAATATGGATGTAAAATTTGTGAAAAATCTTAGTGTTGAATCTCTTGATGCATTTTGAATGTCCTTAATTGATTTTTACCTTTAATAACAATTAATGATTTTTTTTCTTTTTATATATTTTTCCATTTCAAACCAGAAACTCTCTTCCTCTGAGCATCCCTTTCCTCAGTGGGAAAGTGAAAGTACTGCATTACTGGTTTTTCCTAGGGCTTCTTGGAAGTATTTTATGAATTCCATAGATACTGATTAAGTAACCAATTCGTGATCATGTCAGCCACCAGGGGGATGGGGGTGGGGAGCTTGGGCAAAGAGAAGACCCAGCATGGTTCTTGTCCCCAATCCCCACGTCAATTACGTTAGCTCCAGTGTTGTTGGTTTCATGTATTAGGATTTATTTAGAGAAAAATATCTAAAAAACAATGTTTGAAAACTGATGCACTATATGATCTCTGAAGCCCTTTCCAGGCATGACATCACACTGACATCTAGCTTGTCCATTCCTCAAGAATCTTCTACACAAATCCTCTTGCTCTGCAGCCTCTGTAGGTCCCACATATGCCCTCTTCAGAGGTCCCTTATTCACCTCTGAAATGACTCCTTTGACTATAGAAGAGGTCAAACAAATTATATTTAATGGATATGAAAATTCCAGAGTCAGTGTCCATTTTGACTGATCCTTGGTCACTAAGAAACATGCCCTCCACATGGCATTTTTGAACTAGTAAGGATTGTTTTAATCTGTTGTAATTCTGAGTTAAGGTTTTTGCGCCACCTGCTGGCCAGACTTATTTTGCACATACTAGGAGAACTGTACATTTATTCTCAGAAGTCTCTCTTAAAATACTTATTAATACTTTAAAAAATAGTAAAATATATGTCTATTACAGGAAATGTGTAAGTGTAGGAAATAATAATGGATAAAACAAAAATCCAGAGATACTTACTGTCAAGATCTATCGGTATTTCCTTCTACATACACAAGAATATGTTATCTTTTAGTTTGGGTTTGTGTTAAACAGAAATTTGAGATCAATGCTATAGTGACCAGGTTACGGCAGCATTAAAAGAAGAGGACATCTTGCAGAGATGAGATTCATGGGAGGGACTGCTCTCTGTCCCTGTCGTGTGTGTGAGCCTTGAGGTTTGCTTTGCCTACTCTGCAAGGCAGGAAGCTTACGTTCCAATTTAACAGGGGAGGGTGGGATAGAGGTAGGGTTGAGGCAGTGGGTTAAACCCTGGTAAAAGTGCCTTATATTGCTCAGATTCACAGGAAACAGAACCCCAAGTTACCATTTCCTGTGGTAATGTGACTTTCTGTTAGCAGATATGCATTGAGCGCCAATGATCTAGATGCTGTGACACATGCTATAGAGTGAAGAAATCTTGTAGATGCTGCTTTGAAGTGAGGGAAGTCTAAGAAGGGAGACAAGAAGGTAAATAACTACAATATTTCCAGCTTGGAAACGTAGAAGCAGGGGTGCTTTTCCTAATTGGGAAACAGGACCGTGAGGAAAGCATGAGTGGGTGTTGGAGATGGGAACATTCCTGGCATTTAGGGCCAGGTTAATGGAAGGATGCAAGACAATGAGGCTGGGAAAGTAGTCTTAGGTCACACCATGGAAGGCCTGGAATATCGTGCTGAGCATCACAGAGCACCACCAAGGTGCTGGACAGGAAAGTGACACAATGTAACAGGATTTGAGGAAGATAAAACCGTGATTGTGTTGTGTGAAGACGTGAAGGACTGAAGGCAGAGAAACAAGGTTAGGGCTGAAGCTGGCCTGGTAAATACGGGGTGTGGGTGAAACAGAGATGAAAATTCATTACTCAATGCACCTAGCAAACAGCACAATCTGAAAACCACAATCATGAATAATTACTGCTAAATAAAGTAAAACTTGGACCCAATTGTGAAAGAAATCTTAGAGCAAATATACAGTTTTATGGATCTTTAACTATATGCAGAGCCTTCCAAAATTAAGCAGCACACCTTGAGGGAAACTGGAAACCCTTTCCTTGGAATTGCAAGCCTCAGACAGGGTTCCAGCATGTCTCGGGGCCTGAAGACATCACAGAGTGACAGAGAAAATGGAACAGAATGTGGAAATGCACAGACAAGCCACCTCTGCTGTTGGAGCAGTAGGGTAGGGAAATACGGTGGGTGGCCATCAGCCCTACAGGTACTAGTCTTGATCAGTAAAAGGACCAGGGACATTGCAGGCTTAATTGTAAGCTAGGAACACATGTGGAGCCTTGGATGGGGGCTTATGACCAGAGCAGGGGGTTTGTGGGAAAATTTCCAAGTCAACATACCTCTACTTGCTCTCCCAGTTCATCCCTTCAGTCCTTTTTTCCATTATCCTTCAACAAATAGCTGTCCCAGAAAGAATGGCCTGCATGCATAGATCACAGATAATCAGAAAGGATCAGAATGGGACCTCTACAAAGGCACTGGGCAAAAAAAAACTGATAAAAAATATACAGCAGAACAAATATACCATAAAGCAGAAGAAAATATGCACAAACTTCTCTATGGAATAAAAAAAATAGAAAACATTTCTTCTTTGAAACAAGAGATCAAATCAGAGATAGGACTCAAAAGAGATATGATGTAAGGGGGGAAATAGATCAAAAGTAAAGTAAGTTGGCAGAGACAGACTTAATGAGATTTATTTTAACAAGTGCTTATATTAGGAAAAAAAACAACTAAGGAGCTAATCATACATCTTAAAACAATAGAAAAATACCATTAAAATATACCCAGAATAGAAGGGCATGAAATAGAAAAGAAAAATGCAAGAAAGAAAGACAGGGAGAGAAAGGGGACTGGGGGTAGGGAGGGCGGTGCGCAGGGAGGGAGGAAGGCAGAGAGAAATGGGGAGAGAAGGGGAGAGAGAGAAAGGAGAGAGAGAGAGAAAGGGAGAAAGAGAGAGAAAAGGAGAGAGAAAGAGACAGAAGGAAAGTTTTCTTTGGCAAGATGAAAAGTTGGAGAGAGAAGGCACAAATAGTATCAGGAATGAAAAGGGAGACATAACTACAGATGCTGCACACACGAAAGAAAACATTATGATATTATGAACAAATTTATGTCAGTAAGTTTGAAAATTTGGAAGAAATGGTTAAGGTCCTAGAAAAACGTGATTTAACAAAACTGTCTCAAGAAGAAAAAAAAAAACCCTCTAGATTCTCATTTGGAATCTGCTCTCTTTTTTTTTAAAACTTCTGCTCTGTGTATGCTTTTTTTGGTGAGGAAGATTGGCCCTGAGCTAACATCTGTGGCCAATCTTCCTCTTTTTTTTTTTCTTCCCCCAAAGCCCCAATGCATAGTTGTATGTCCTAGCTCTAAGTCCTTCTAGTTCTTCTATGTGGGACGCCACCACAGCATGGCTTGATAAGTGGTGTGTAGGTCCACACCCAGGATCCAAACTAGCAAACCCTGGGCCGCCAAAGTGGAGCATGTGAACTTAACCACTAGGCCACCAGGTGAGCCCCAGGAATCTGTTTTCTTAACAATAAAGTGCATACATCTTTCTTCCTGATAAAATGATACTGTGGAAATATTTCCACAGTATCATTTTAATGCCTACGTTGTGTTATATAATTTTGCTTGATAATCAAGTTGTTAAACTTTTACTCTCCCAACCTAGTAACTCTATAATCTAGCAATTAATACATGATGCTAAATTTTTGCAAAGAGTTTTATCTTTCCTTAGAAGAAATTCCCCAAAGAAGAATTGCTGGTTCAAAGATACCTACTTTAAACCTTCTTATTGCACACCAAATATCTATAATTTTTTTTTTCTAAAGATTGGCACCTGGGCTAACAACTGTTGCCAATCTTTTTTTTTTTCTGCTTTATTTCCCAAATTCCCCGAGTACATAGTTGTATATCCTAGTTGCAGGTCCTTCTAGTTGTGGGATGTGGGACACTGCCTCAACGTGGCCTGACGAGCAGTGCCATGTCCGTGCCCAGGATCCGAACCCTGGGCTGCCTCAGCAGAGCGCTGGAGCTTAACCGCTCAGCCACAGAGCCAGCCCCCTATACTTTTTTTAAAAGTGTGATGGGAAGGCATTCCTGGAAGAGAAAATAACAGGAACAAATTTAGATACAGCAAATACAAAATGTGTCCTGAGAATAGGAAGTAGTCCATGAAGTAATAAGTGTAGCAGGACATTAGTAAATCAAATTAGTGAAGCAACATTAGCATGACAGTTATGCTACTAGTAACAGTGAATAATGGTAAATATACTATAGTAACAGTAGTAAGCATAATAGTAATAATAGTAAAACAATTCATTCTTTTAAAAAAGACGGCTGTTCACCTGCACATTCTATATACTTATGCTGATCTCTGTTCAGGTTAGAAATTGTGTAAAATTATCTTAATGGTTTTCCAAAACGGAGCTGCTGGAGGTCCTGAAATTGCATAATCCGTTTACTCTCCTCCCCCTTGCATTATTATTTCATCTGCCTGCCTGCCACTCCATTTCTGTCATTAGGAATGACATTCTTTAGAGTCTATATAAATAACAGATGCTATTGCAGTGCACTTGGGGTTCAGCCTTATCATAGCCTGGACAAGCCCCACCTCCTCCCACTAGACCCTTCTGAAATATGCAGACCTTCCCCACATAAAGCTCTTGCTCCGAGCAGCTCCATCTGCCGAGAACGCCCTTCTCACTCCCTCTCTACCTGGGTTTCCTTGTTCCTTTTTCAAAGTTAACTCAATTGCCACCTCCTTTTGGAAGCCTTTCTTGATACCTCCCTCCCTAAGAAAGCCACTTGTCCCTCCACTCTCCCCACTGGCCCTGGCAGTGTCCTGAGCACTTGCAAAGCACATCTTGTATTTATTTGATTGCATATCTCCTTCTACTAGACTTGTGAGCTCTTTAAGGAGAGGAACCATGCCTTATTTGTCTTTTTTTGTTTTTTTTACACAGTGCCGGGGCAATAAGAGGTATATAATCAATGCTTGCTGAGAGAATGATTCGAAGAGTTGTGGTAATAGACAACCTTGAGCACTTCCGGTGATGGAGCCACTGGTTGTGCTCAGGTTATCAGCTCCATTCTCTTCTAGACCTCCATGGTGATTCCCACTAGGAAGTCTGCCTTTTCAAAAGTACAACTCATTACAGTTTCACAATGTAACCGCACTTTAATCAAACAGTAACCACAGAGAAACTGCAGTAATAGTACCCAAACAATAAGGATTATTCTTATCTGGATCTTTCCATTGGAGGATTGAATAAGCCCAGTGAGAGTTTGTTCAGTAGCTGCTGAGAAGGATGCTAATACATTAAGGAAGATAAACTAGAGAGTTTCCTTACTGCAGCAGCCCCTAGAGGCTCATGTCTCTCAAAGCCAGTGACTTTTTATTTTGTAAGCCACACCCTACATCATGTTGAATTTATTAAACTTATTTGGCTACAGGTAAAGGATTTTATTACATCTTCTTTCTTACATGAAGGGTAGTACACTTTCTTACTTGAAGGGTAGATACTTTTTTGTACTCTAATTTAATAATATATTCTAGAAGTCTCTATCGCTCTGTAGAGATCTTCCTTATTCTTTTGTCACAGCTGCATAGTACTCCATGTTTATGGTACATGTGGATATATGATAGCTTATTCAACCACTCCCTTGCATATGCGCATTTCAACATTTTGCAATTATAAACAATATCACAATAAATAAGCTTATGAGTTGTGTTACTTTTAAAGTACAGTATACATTACAAATTAATATACAGATGGCTACAAACTAATAAAATAATTTAATACAACTCATAAGCAAAGATTCATACTCTCCAGGAATTAAGAGGTAAACTGAGGAGTGTTTTACTACATGAATCCTTCATTTGAAAAAGCAACCAATTTTAAATTACATCAATTTGTTCTCTAGGAAAGCTGAGAACATCTGAAGAGAAAGAAATATATTTTTCTAAGTAAAAGTCATGTATAAGTGCTATAAATTCTGGACTAGTAAATTTAGTGAGGTATTAACTTTGAAAAATTCTCTTCCATCTTTTAAGATTAAATTGTTACATGTTTTAAAAGTAATGCAAAGTTCTTCTGAAGATTTGCAAGTTACACCGTTAGTTTGAAGGCTATTAGACTTTGCTTGAGAAACTTGGAGATAATACAGGAGGATTATTTTGTATGATTCATTTTCTGTTTTAAATTGAAGAAATGAGGGGAAGTAACTTTCAACTCTGTGGTGCCCTATTATTTCTTAGCACTTTAATTTTTTTTAAAAGTTTACAGTCGGGTCTTTTCTTGGCTGACCACAATTCTTATCCTTTAGGAGATTTTCCTCTGTCTAGTTCTAGAGGATTCCAGCCCTTTCCCTTGGCCCTTGATGTATTTGTTCTTTCTGTAGCATCTTGGGTGGTAAGATCAGTGAAGAGCACCTTCTCCTGTTGATTGTATAAGAACAAAGGCAAACGTTGGCCAAAGAATGTATTTTTGTAAGGTGTGACTGACTGTGGAAAAGTCTGGTAGGATTTTTACCTGCTTTGAGGTTTATCATTCCTTACTTGGCAAGATGGAATTGATAATCATTAAATGGCAAGATGGCAAACTTTTGATTTGCAAAATTTACTGTGTAATTTCAAAAATACAGCAGTTGCAGGGAGGAGCAAAATGGCGGGGTGAGCTGACCCGGGATTCTCTCCCCTCCAAAATACAACAAAAGATTGGAAGAACTGAATTTCAGAGAATAAACATAATGCCAGGTCGTTAGAGACCTACTATACCAAGAAGGAGGAGATCATAAACCTAGCTTTACACCTTCGGAGGAGCCAGAACGGTAGGAGAGAACATCGCTCCCTCCCCTCGAGTCTGCGATCGCTCTGGCGCGGGTCGGGAGGGAGCGGGGGAGGGGCCGCGCGACCGGGGGATCATCCAAGACTCCTGCCGCTGATTCAGTGGAGACCCGCTGACGGGGGGAAAGCTTCCGTCTGCGGGGACCCTATAAATCAAGGGCCTTGGGAGACCAGAGAACAGAACTGATCTGAACCCAGACCGGCGCATGTGAGTAACAGCCCCTACCCCACAGCAAAGCCAGTGGGCGCAGCCATCTTGCCCCAAGGTGGAGAGCTAACACGCCGCTCTCGACCCCCATCTAGTGGCGACAGGCTGTAACTGCAACTGAATTCTACCACCATGAGAAAAAACCGCTCCTCTACCATCCAGCAATTTATAAAAGCCCCAGACCAGAAGGAAAACAATAAAAACACAGAATTAAGTCCTGAGGACTTGGAATTAGGTAAACTAAGTGATAATGAATTCAGAGCAGCTATAATCAAAAAACTCAATGAGGTAGAGAGAAAGATAGAGAAACAAGCCGAGTTCTGGAGTTACTTCACAAAAGATTGAAATCATAAAGAAGAATCAAACAGAATTACTTGAGATGAAAAACACAATAGACCAGATAAAACAGAATATGGATTCCCTGAATGCCCGTGTAGACAACCTAGAGGAGCAAGTCAGCATAATCGAGGACAGACAGGCTGAATGGCGCCAGACAGAGGAAGAAAGAGAACTAAGAATTAAAAAAAATGAGGAAAATCTCCGAGAGATAATGGATTCAATGAGGAGTAAGAACATAAGGATCATAGGAATTCCCGAGAATATGGAAAAGGAAAATGGAGCAGAAAGTGTGCTTAATGAAATTATTGAAGAGAACTTCCCAAATCTAGGGATCAACAGAGAAATGTGTGTAGAGAAGGGTTTTAGATCTCCTAGATTTGTCAATGTAAAAAGACCCACCGCAAGGCACATAATAGTAAAGTTGGCACATAGGAATGATAAGGAAAGAATACTCAGGGAAATAAGAAAAAAAAAGAGAATAACCTATAAAGGAGCCCCTATCAGACTGTCAGCGGATTTCTCTACAGAAACCCTACAAGCTAGGAGAGAATGGAGTGATATATTCAAAGCTTTAAAGGATAAAAACCTTCAGCCAAGAATACTCTATCCAGCAAGAATTTCCTTCAGATATGAGGGAGAAATTAAATCTTTTCCAGACAAACAAAAGTTAAGGGAATTTGTAACTAAAAGCCCTCCACTACAAGAAATCCTCAAGAAGGCTCTCATACTTGAAAAAAGAAAAAAGGGAGAAAGGGAACACAATCCACAGACTAGGGAGACCGATGGATAGAACCAGAACAGGATAGCAAATATTCAACTATAGCATTAGGGTAAAAATAAGGAAACTACCAAAACAAGGACGATCTTAGCACTCTAACTACAAATTAATAAGACGAGTTGGAATAAAAAATGAAAATAATTATTTAGGAGGGGAAGAGCAAAGGGTCTAAATCAGTATTGGTCGAGTAAGTAAGAGACCACCAGAGAATAGACTATATTATACACGAGATTCTAAATACAAACTTCAAGGTAGACACTAAAATAAAGTACAGAACAGAGTCACAAATCATAGATAAGGAAAATCTAAGAAACCCAGCATAAGAAATTGCAGTATTAAATGGGTAGTCTAAAGCACACAGGAAAACAAGATAATGAGCGACAGATTGACAGCATTAAGTCCACATGCATCAATAATCACTCTCAATGTGAACGGATTGAACTCTCCAATAAAAAGACACAGAGTGGCAAAATGGATTAAAGAACAAGATCCAACAATTTGTTGCCTCCAGGAAACACACCTCAGCCCCAAGGACAAACACAGACTCAGGGTGAAGGGGTGGAGGACAATACTTCAAGCAAATAGCAAGGAAAAAAAGGTAGGTGTTGCAATTCTCATATCAGACCAAGTGGATTTCAAAATAAGACAGGTAAAGAGAGACACAGAGGGACAATATATAATGATCAAAGGGACACTTCATCAAGAAGAAATAACGCTTATAAATATCTATGCACCCAACACAGGAGCACCAAGATTCATAAAGCAACTATTAACAGACCTAAAGGAAGATGTTAAAAACAACACAATAATAGTAGGGGACCTCAACACCCCACTCACATCAATGGACAGATCATCCAGACAGAAAATCAATAAGGAAATAGTGGAGCTGAATGAAAAACTAAAACAATTGGACTTAATAGACATATATAGATCACTCCACCCTGAAGGAGCTGAATACACATTCTTCTCAAGTGCACATGGAACATTCTCTAGGATAGACCATATGTTGGGAAACAAGACAAGCCTCTACAAATTTAAAAAAATTGAAATAATAGCAAGCATCTTCTCAGATCATAGTGCTATAAGGCTAGAAATTAATTACAAGAAAAAAGCTGAGAAAGGCACAAAGATGTGGAGACTAAACAACACACTACTGAACAAGCAATGGATCATTGGAGAAATTAAAGAAGAAATAAAAAAATACCTGGAAACAAATGAAAATGATAGCATGCCATACCAACTCATATGGGATACAGCAAAAGCTGTATTAAGAGGAAAATTCATCGCAATACAGGCACATCTTAACAAACAAGAAAAATCCCAAATAAGCAACCTTAAAGCACATCTAACTGAACTAGAGAAAAAAGAACAAATGAAGCCCAAAGTCAGCAGAAGGAGAGAAATAATAAAAATCAGAGCAGAAATAAATACTATTGAAACGAAAAAGCAGTAGAAAGGATCAATAAGACAAAGAGCTGGTTTTTTGAGAAGATAAATAAAATTGACAAACCACTAGCCAGACTTACAAAGAAAAAAAGGGAGAAAGCTCAAATAAACAAAATCAGAAATGAGCGAGGAGAAATAACAACAGACTCTGCAGAAATACAACAGATTATAAGAGAATACTACAAAAAACTATATGCCAACAGAATGGATAACCTAGAGGAAATGGATAAATTCCTGGACTCCTACAATCTCCCAAAGCTCATTCAAGAAGAGGCAGACAATTTGAATAGACCAATCACAAGGAAAGAGATTGAAACAGCAATCAAAAACATCCCAAAGAATAAAACCCCAGGACCAGATGGCTTTCCTGGGGAATTCTACAAAACTTTCAGAGAGGATTTAATACCTATCCTTTTCAAGCTATTCCAAAAAATTAGGGAAGATGGAACACTTCCTAACACATTCTATGAGGCCAACATCACGCTGATACCAAAACCTGACAAGGACACCACGAAAAAAGAGAACTACAGGCCAATATCACTGATGAACATAGATGCAAAAATTCTAAACAAAATTTTGGCAACCAGAATTCAGCAATTCATCAAAAGAATCATACATCAGGATCAGGTGGGATTCATACCAGGGACACAGGGATGGTTCAACATCCACAAATCAATCAACGTGATACACCACATCAACAAACTGAGGAATAAAAACCACATGATCATCTCAATAGATGCAGAGAAGGCATTTGACAAGATCCAACAGCCATTTATGATAAAAACTCTGAACAAAATGGGCATAGAAGGAAACTACCTCAACATAACAAAGGCCATATACGACAAACCCATAGCCAACATCATACTCAATGGGCAAAAACTGAACCCCATCCCCCTGAAAACAGGAACAAGACAAGGATGCCCTCTATCACCACTCTTATTTAACATAGTACTGGAGGTCCTGGCCAGAGCAATCAGGCAAGAAAAAGGAATAAAAGGAATCCAAATAGGGAGGGAAGAAGTGAAACTCTCGCTGTTTGCAGACGACATGATCTTATATATAGAAAACCCCAAAGAATCCATTGGAAAAATGTTAGAAGTAATCAACAACTACAGCAAAGTTGCAGGGTATAAAATCAATTTGCATAAATCAGTAGCATTTCTATACTCCAGTAATGAACCAACAGAAAAAGAACTCAAGAATACAATACCATTCACAATCGCAACAAAAAGAATAAAATACCTTGGGGTAAATTTAACTAAGGAAGTGAAGGACCTATATAATGAAAATTACAAGGCCTTTCTGAGAGAATTGGATGACGACACAAGGAGATGGAAAGACATTCCATGTACATGGATTGGAAGAATAAACATAGTTAAAATGTCCATTCTACCTAAAGCAATCTACAGATTCAAAGCCATCCCAATCAGAATCCAAATGACATTCTTCACAGAATTAGAACAAAGAATCCTAAAATTCATATGGGGCAACAAAAGACCCCGAATTACTAAAGCAATCCTGAGAAAAAAGAACAAAATGGGAGGCATCACAATCCCTGACTTCAAAACATACTACAAAGCTACAGTAATCAAAACAGCATGGTACTGGTACAAAAACAGGTGCACAGATCAATGGAACAAAATTGAAAGCCCAGAAATAAAACCACACATCTATGGACAGCTTATCTTTGACAAAGGAGCTGAGGGCATACAATGGAGAAAAGAAAGTCTTTTCAACAAACGATGCTGGGAAAACTGGAAAGCCACATGTAAAAGAATGAAAATTGACCATTCTTTTTCACCATTCACCAAAATAAACTCAAAATGGATTAAAGACTTAAAGGTTAGACCTGAAACCATAAGGCTTCTGGAAGAAAACGTAGGCAGTACACTCTTTGACACCAGTATTAAAAGGTTCTTTTCGGACACCATGCCTTCTCAGAGAAGGGAAACAATAGAAAGAATAAACAAATGGGACTTCATCAGATTAAAGAGCTTTTTCAAGGCAAATGAAAACAGGATTGAAACAAAAAAACAACCCACTAACTGGGAAAAAATATTTGCAAGTCATATATCTGACAAAGGCTTAATATCCTTAATATATAAAGAACTCTCGCAACTCAATCACAAAACATCAAACAACCCAATCAAAAAATGGGCTGGAGACATGAACAGACATTTCTCCAAAGAAGATATACTGATGACCAATAGGCACATGAAAAGATGCTCATCATCGCTGATCATCAGGGAAATGCAAATCAAAACTACACTAAGATATCACCTTACACCCGTTAGAATGACAAAAATATCTAAAACTAATAGCAACAAATGTTGGAGAGGTTGCGGAGAAAAAGGAACCCTCATACACTGCTGGTGGGAATGCAAACTGGTGCAGCCACTATGGAAAACAGTATGGAGATTCCTCAAAAAACTAAAAATAGAACTACCATACGATCCAGCCATCCCACTACTGGGTATTTATCCAAAGAGCCTGAAGTCAGCAATCCCAAAAGTCCTGTGCACCCCAATGTTTATTGCAGCACTGTTTACAATAGCCAAGATGTGGAAGCAACCTAAGTGCCCATCAACAGATGAATGGATAAAGAAGATGTGGTACATATATACAATGGAATACTACTCAGCTGCAAAACAGAACAAAATCATTCCATTTGCAATAACATGGATGGACCTTGAGAGAATTATGTTAAGTGAAATAAGCCAGCAAGAGAAAGATAATCTGTGTATGACTCCACTCATATGAGGAATTTAAAACTATGGACCAAGAACAGTTTAGTGGATACCAGGGGAATGGTGGGGTGGGGGGTGGGCACAAAGGGTGAAGTGGTGCACCTACAACATGACTGACAAACATTAATGTACAATTGAAATTTCACAAGGTTGTAACCTATCAATAACTCAATAAAAAAAAAGTGAAAAGAAAAAAAAAAAAAACAAGGACCCTGGGGTCCATAAAGCACCTCCCTGCAAAAAAAAAAAAAAAAAAAAAAAATACAGCAGTTGCTTAGTGGATATAAAGTTCAGGTCAATATTCTTACTTCTGGAACCACCTTAAGGTTTTGCTTCATTGCCAGATGGGGCGCAAGCTCTTACAACTGAAGATTTTGTTTCCTTTCCTTGTTCTTTGCAGCAAAAGTAATTAGGATTGAAATGGCGGTTTTTACCCTATAATTCACAAATGAGTGAGGCGGGTATTAACCTGCGGTGAAGTGGTTTTAATGACTCACAACACAATATCTGAGTCCTAGTGGCAAAGGACAATTGTTAGAGGGTTATAATTTAGAGATTAGTAAATGTCTTAGACACAGCTTATAAACGTGGTTCAGTTTTCCCTTGGGACAACATAGTTTTTCTTAGATTTTTTAGCTTAAAAATAAATATATATATTGTGTGTGTGTGTGCGCGCGCTATTTACACTGAAGTACAAAAATAGCCAGGGGGCAATTTGATGTTAGTATTAGTTGAACATTTCAAGTCAAGATATGAAACTGAGCAATAGAGTCAAAATGTAAACTCTAGATTCATTGCTTATTGCAAATGGAAGATGGGTGAGCAGATGAAGGATCGTTCCCTGATTTCGCATGATTTTAGAACAGACTCATGCTGGAAGAGAGAGTTAATGATTACATCCACCCCCCAACCCCTCTGCTTTTCCACCTCTCCTCCTCTCAGCCATTATTATAAAAGCGTTAAATTATAAGAGCACCTTAGAGGCCTCATCACTTTTTCCCTAGAGAGTTCTATGGTTTCTCAGCAAAACAAAGGAAACAAGGCAGTACAGTTTCTCTTTTTTCCCCAGTATTCTTTCCTTCTTTTTCATCCAACTTAAAGGTATGTGTACTTTCTTTTTACCACCTACTGCTTCAGCTTGACAAGGCAACTCTCATTAAAAAGTGGGAGTTACAGAACTGTGGAAGGTCATCATTGGAAAGGCCCTGCTTCTCCAATGATGCTTTTACACTTGACTCCTTCTGAGGCTAGTAGAGAGAGAAGAGGCAAAAGCAAGTCAGCAGATGCTGACTCTGAATATATATTGCCATATTAATGTGTTGTAGTTAAGAGTCGAAGAAAATTGGGGCTCTTTTGCTGCCGTGTGGCCTGAAATAAAAATTTAAGCTAAGAAAGGAGCATAAAGGGGCCCTAGGGATCTGGAAAAAAGATTCTCCACACTTAAAATTTGGGATGAGTGGTTTTGAAGTCTTTTTATCAGGATAATGCTGAAAATGGCCCAGTCTTCAGGCCTCATAGAAGAGTTTTCTTTCTTCTCTTCTTTCCATTGATGGGGCAGAGTAAACAGGTTTCTGTTTTTCATACTCCTTAAAATTGCAAGGAAGAATTAAAATATATAATTCAAGAGATCCAGATTCTAAATACTGTGTGAGCAGAGAGGCCCTCATGGCTGCCGCCCTGTAACTGACCCAACGGGCCCTTCAAGGGTGTTGGTTTCAGAGCGAGGCCAGATGGCAGCCTTCCCGGCATTAGCAATAACTGCGTGGTTGCATTGCGTTCCACAGCTTATCGAATTCTCCGCTGAGTGCACTTTCAAATTATTTTAAATATATGATATTTGTTTACATAATATTTTATACTGAGCCACAGAAGGGGTGGGGGGTGTGGTGTGTGTTGGAAAATACAGCAATAAAAGTATCCCGAGGATATATATTTATATATTGTAAATAAGGTTGTTTCTAAAGCATTAACATTGTTTATCTAAAAACACTCAAAGGCTTAGATCAAAATCACTTTTAATTCTTATGGACAAATGGCAATGGAGATTTTGTTAGAGGTTATTGAACAGTTCTGTGGCTTTAAAAACAGCTGAATCAGCTGGGTGGGAGCAGTAAGGGAATGACTTAATTGATCATCTGCCCAGCAGTTGTTTCTCTTTATCAAATGTGTCCCTGGTGGGATCTGACTCACCTGTCAATATCTCAGTGAACTGTCATTTTTAACAAGTATAGGAACTACGGCTTGAGACAGAATGAGATTAAAATAGCTTTACTCTGTTGTGATTGCTTTTAATGGAAACCTTTTGATTAAGTCCCTGCTACATTACCCATCTGAATGTTCTCTGCGGATGTCTATGTGCGTATCTTTTACTTGTAAATATTTCCTGAGGGGTGTCTTACAGAAGGTGTCTCTAAAAAAACTGTTTTATCTGCTATTGAATGAAAGTAGAGACCGATTTTTGATCTGGAGTTTAAACTGAACACTTTTCTTGCTTTGATAATTTGCTGGTGTCCTTAGGGATAAAGGCAGAAAAAATACTTATTCTACCTTAAGCAAGACACAATTACATAAATTCAGCTGTACAGTACTTTAGGGCATCCTAAAGACAAGTATAAATGATTAAAGTATGAGGCACTTTGCCTGCATTCCCTTCGATGACCTGAGCCTCAGAGGGAGCAGGAAGTTGGGGATCTGAACCTGATGCTGTTTGTAGGGTGACCTAGTTCCTGAGGCCTCCATAGCCAGGATGTGTGACTCTGAGGTTTAAAGGTAAACATAATTTAAGCATAATGGCTCATATGTGTAAGCCAACTCTTCTTCTGATGCTCAACCTAGGAAATAAGAATCCATTTCAATGCTGGAGAAATGCCTGTCTTCATAGGACTATTCCTATGCTGCATTTACTGAAGGGATTTTTAAAGGTAATTTTGTCTGTATGTGACTTTCTTCTTTCATGCTGACTTCGGAATCCAATCCTGAGGTCAGATGTGGCTCATGTGCCTGAGGTGGGAGTCTTTTCCAGCATTGCCTTTGAGATGTGTGCTCTGACAGCAGAGCTAGAGGAGGCAAATTGAGATTATCTGAAGTGTGCCCGCCCCTCTTTCTTCTTCAGGCCTCTTTTTGAAACGGCTCTGTGCGGCTGGCGCTGATTACATCCCATCCCTCAGCAATGTACTGTATAGAGATGGTGGTCATCATTAAAACAAACCTTAAGCAGTGTAACACCCTGAGAAGGGCTTAGTTTTGGGGGTCAGACAAATCTAGGTTTCAAAATCATGCAGCCTGCTAGTAACTGTGGGGCCTAAATGATCTCTCTGGGCCTCAGTTTTCTCATCTGTAAAACAGAGATGGCCATATCTAACTCAGAGTGTTGCTGTGGAATTAATGAAGTAATAAATGTAGAATGTTTAGCAAAGTGCTTGGCACATAGTAGGTGCTTAATAATTGGCATCCATCCATTAGTATAATACTCATGAGCTATTTATTGAGCAGTAACTAGGTACTAATTCTAGGCTCGCTGGGGGTAAAGAAATGTGTAAGACTGCTTCCAGAGCTAAAGACCTGATAGAAAGAGGCACTTGCCTGTGAAAATTGAGCTAAATACAGAAGGAAGGTGTGTTACGGCCAACATGTACTCCAGGGCTCCTTGAGGTTCCTGTTCATGGTGAATCAAGGAGTTTGGGCCAGAATGTAAATCAGTGAACTGCTTTACTCCAGGAAGACAGCCTTGCTGTGAAGCAAAATGTCCACTGAACTACCCAGTGTACTTAGTGAAGCAGTTGATTTCCATTTTGGCCCAAGTCTGGCCCTAAAGAGTTGCCCCATCCTTGGGCCATGCCTTGAGAATCCCTGCTGTTGGAGTCTGTGTTATGTCTGCCACTTGGGGGAGCCACTTGTTTTTGGGCTAGACTATATTTTGGATCTTTCACAGACAATCTGACATAATGTCGGGACAAAATGGAGAGTTTGTTAAATTTATGTCAGACACTTTGTGCTCCATTAAATGTAATAAGGCGGGATATAACCACATTGCTTCCAGCCCTGTGCTTGAAGATGAGCATCTTCTATAGCCAGAAGCTGTGTCTCAACACCACGATCCATGGCAGTGGCGGCAGTGGGTTCTCCTGCCTCTTTGCAAGGGTTCTTAATCATATTTTTTGTGTCACGGAACCCTTTGGCCAAATGTTATATCTATGGACTGTTTCTCACACAATGATGTTTTTAATTGTATAAAATAAAATCTGTAAGGTTACGAAGGGAACAAATTATATTGAAATACACTTAGCAAAATGTTAAAAATTGTGGTAGTAATATATGTGTTTCATTATTCATGTATCAAATAAGATCTAGCAGCAGGTCTAAGAGCTACCATCGTTTTGAAGAAGTGATGAGTGTAAATAACATTTTGACCTATCTACAAGTGAAAACATCTGTGTTTTCATAGGTAACAAAGTCACAAGTACTGCTAACACTATTGTGGTTTGTTGGTTGAATTCTAATAGAAGGAAATGCCAGAGTTTCAGTTAGAGCTTAGTGAAAATAAATATGTATTCTTTACTCATCCAAGTTCAAGGGCCCCCTGTATTCATTCTCTGGTTAAGAACCTCTGTGTTGGGCATACCAAGCAGGAGAAAAAGGGGAGTTCTGAACCTTTTTATTACTTTTCCTGGGACAGATATTTTGGGCTCATAATAAAATCCAATTATAATTTCAGTCCCTCGTGAAATTCTATTATAATTTCCTTTTGCTTTATTTGGAATACAAAGGAGCAAGTTTTCCCCCTAATCTATTTGTGGAGACCTACATTTCACAAAGGACTTAAACAAAGGCATCTCAGGCAGAAGATTTGCATAAAATATTCATTTCTCCCAATGTAATTAGATGGATGCCTTTTCAGGAAAAGTTCTTGTTTGCAAAGATCATCATAGGTCATATCTATTTCCAAGAGGAGGGAAATTTGTTATGTGAAGAAGCTAGAGAGTTTAGGGCCTCTTGGGAGTGGTGGGGGGGATTTCTTGAGGAAGCTCCAAACAGAGCCCAAGAGAGAAAGGCAACTTCAAGGACTAGGGTGATCAGAGGAGGCTTCTTGGAGGGAGAAACAGACCAGAGTTCAAAAGGGAAGCCTTGAGTTAGGTAAGAGATGGGAGGCGTGTTAAGGGGAGTGGTGAGATCAGGTAGCTTTGGCCCAAGTGAAGCTGTTCAGTGAGTAAGTTTGGACAGGAAGGTGGAGATGGTTGTGACGGACCTTCGCTGATAGGCTGGGGGTATGGGATGTTACTGGCAGAGGGGAGTCATTGAAGTCTTTTAATAGGAAGGAGATAAAGAAATTTCTGATTTTGGAATATCAACGCAACCACAATGTGTGGATGAATTGGGACTGGGAAGAAAATATGGACAATAGTTTTAGGACAGATGGCAAGACTGAATGGAGAAAATTACACCTACTTTTCCTATCCTTATGTCTCCCATAATTGCCTAAGGATAGGATTCACCTGGAGAGCTTATTAATTATACAGGTTGCCAAGATTCTCCTCTGCAAATTATAACCCCAGTAGGTCTGGGATTCGACAGGGAATTTCTTACTTTTAAAACAGCTCCATGTGATTTTATCTTCAGATAAGTTGGCAAACACTCCACAGGAATGCTTGGCTGGTCAGATGTGAAATTGTATACGAGGGGGTCAAAGCAAAAATTGCACTGGACACAGTTAAATAGACAGAGAAGACTTTGTTCAAGGCTGTCATCATAGGGGAGAGGAACCAGAACTCAGTCTAACTCAACGCCACTGAAACAAAGGGCAGGAAGAAAATACTAGAGACTTTAGGGGAGCGATTGATCCCTGGGATGTGTTGAGCAATTGAGTTCTTCCCAAATTTGCAGCTGTTTCTCTCTGATCAGGCCACCTGTGTTTGCTAATTGGCGCCCACCAATTAGCAAGTCAGGCCTCCACCTTCTCACAGAGACTCTCAAACGGGAGCAGTATCTTTCTGGTTGATTAGATCTCACAGGCTTCTAATCCTTGAGAAAGACACTCCTGGGTTGTAAAACTTGCAAGAGGCTGGAAGAAGATTTACATCTCAGTGGGGGAAAGAAAGAATTTACACTTCCAGGTTTTCTGAAGTAAATACTCTAAGAAAAGGGGAGTCGGGTCTATAGTGAGGAAGATGCCTGTCTAAAGTTTAGTCAAGCTGACAGGAATGTTAAGGCCATCGTGGTCAAGGATAAGGTACTACCACTGCTGCTACTACTCTCTTGAGGGTAGATTCTTCCTGATAGAGAATGGAAAGGAAGAATCAATGTTAGGAATATTAGGAAAGAAAAATCAACATGACTCCTAACCTCATGTTGGGAGTTGGTGAGGGGGCTACAGAAAAGTGAGCAATCAGTGTCTAGTGACCCTAGACATGGGAAAATGAGGTGCAATGACAGAAATGGAATTTCCAGTTGGCAGGCAGAGTGCTGGTGCCAAATGACCCAGGCCCACTTGGTAAACCGTAACTCTTAGGTTCCTTTGGTAGAAACAGCACCTGACCGTCAGCTCTGGTAGTTGACGGGAGAGAGCGAAAGCAGCAGGGCTGTCGAAGCCTCCGCTGGAGCGTGGCTCTTTCTGACAGAAACTGCACAGCAGCGTGCACTGTTCGTGAGTGGTTCACACCCTGTGTTAGCTTCACCTGAGTCACACACACACACATAGTGACACCCCGTATACATACTGAAGTATTTCAAAGTAAATTACAGGCATTTTAGCAGCTGAGTTTTATGGAAAACTGAGGACTTTCATTTAGCTCAAGCTGTATTTGAAATTTTTGAGAAAACTCGAGTGAGGAGGTCAGAGCTTTTAGAGACAGCCTGCGGAATGATCTCTGAAGAGCGGACAATGGAAACCGTGGAAATGGATAAGATTTCCACAAAGTTACTGGAGATGTATGACATTAATGTCTTTCTTTTTCCAAAGGAGTAAATGTAAAAGGGGAAGAATGGAGGTCTAACAATTCACAGTCCTCTAAGCAGGAGCGGATGGCCCCAGGGTTGCCTGTTCCAGAGAGGTCTCTGATGCTAAGAGCTGTGAAAGGTACAATTGATTTGCTCTTGGAACACGCAGCAGAGAAGAGCATCAGCAAAGTGGACTGGGCAAGTCAGATGCAGGATGTAAGAGGGAATGGTAAAAAAGAAGCCAGGAGTCAGGAAGTCTGGCTTTGAAGGAAAGTAAGATGTAGGGAGAGAGCAAGCAAGACACGGGATAAGTTTACTGGGGATGTATGATGTTAATGTGTTTTACTTTTTTCCAATTGCTTTCTTTAGTGCTCAGAAATGAGTGAACAATCAGAAAAAAACAGTTCTACTCCAGAGGGACACACAGGTCGAAGTTCTCCTGAGAAAAACTGTCAAATCGGACAGAAGCAACTGGTATGGCATATGGATATTATGATTCCATGGTGTTCGCGGAGTTCCCAGCTTGGGGATCTCTGATATGCCCTGGTCTTGGGTGGGAAGGTGGGCTCAGTCAGGACTCCAAGGGAGGGTCTCTGCTCCCCCCTGCTCCCCCTCCTCTTAATGCTGCTCACCGCTAGGCTGGTCTCCCCTCACCTGTCTCCTCTTAGTCCCCTGATTTTCAGCCCAGTGTACTGTGCAGTAAAAACCTGCCCTTTAGGAAGAATATTTGTAGAGAATATAGTCAAGTGTTTTTCTTTAACAAACCCTTGGTTTTTTTCCTATTACGTGTTAGTCATGGTTCTAAAATTTTGTATATAGTCATGCACCACATATTGACGTTTCAGTCAACGATGGACCACATATACAACAGTGGTCCCGTAAGATTAGAACCATATAGCCTAGCTGTGTAGTAGGCTCTACCATCTAGGTTCGCAGTGAGTACACTCTACAATGTCCACACAATGACGAATCTCCTGATGACACGTTTCTCAGAATGTATCCCCATTGTTAAGCAATGCACAACTATATATTAATTTACTTAATCCTTATCACAAGATATTATTGTTAACCTCTTTCACAAAAGGAGAAACTGAGGTTTAGAGAAGTAAGAATTTGCTCGAGGCACATCATTAACGAATGGCAGAGCCAAGATTTGAATACAAGTTCAAATAGTAATAGTAATCTACAGTAATGGATGGTAGTAAGTTGTACTTATTTCACAGCTATACCTAAACAGAATTGTTTCGTAAGGTTAAGTTCGTAAAACAAACCCATACACACACATCAGAATGAAATTTTAAAGAAACATATTTACGTTATTTTAGACCAATTATTATTAAACTAAATAGACTATAGAAAAGTCTGAGATTCTGTTACTAATTTTTTACATTAAAATTCGTACATTAAAAGTTTCCCTTGTTTCCAGGTGTAGTATTTTCATGTATATGTTACCCTGTATGTTTTGGGGACACTTAGATTATTTTCTTCTAAAATCCTTCAAAAGAGCATTCCTTTCCCTCATGACATGTGCCTCGTGTTCAAAATAAGTTACCAGGATTGATTGGAGCATCTTTGTTACTTCTCTTTCCAAGGAGGCCTCATTTAATTTCAAATTGTAAATATCCCCAGAGACCTTTGAAAATTTCCACTAACACTCCAGAAAGTCATTCTAGCAAGATTTTCTTCTTCAAATGTGGCTTTGACTGAGAGTGGATCCTTCATGTGGCTGTGTCCTGCATCGGAGCCCTGATGGAGTCCACACTCCCAGGGTAGTGAGTAGTTCTGAAACCCGCCCCAGAGCACTGAAAGGGAGGGCTGGAATGCTTTTGGGTTCTCACTGTGGTTTGAGATACTTTACCTGGGCTTCTTCAGCTAACAACTGTGGAATAGCCTTTCCTCCCTGTTCTACTCTGCCATAATAATGCTAATTCTGACTTCCATCCCCAATAGATTTGAGAAGGTGACTGGTGTTTTGCAGATATAAAAGGAATTCTGTTCCTGATTGGTTGGTTCTCACATTTTTACTATATGAGTTTTATACTATGTATTTATTCAGAAAGAATGACATAATTTACATCATCTTTTGAAACTTAATCAGATTAAACTGTTTATTTCTCTAGATAAAACATCTATCCTTTCATGCCATTATGGTAAAAGTTATAGAAAGTTCCTTTTGATACAATGTAAAATTTAGTTCTTATACTAATAGATTTTATTTGTTTCATAGCAACAGATAGAACGGCAGTTAAAATGCTTGGCGTTTCAAAACCCTGGACCACAGGTAGCAGACTTTAATCCCGAAACAAGGCAGCAGAAAAAGAAAGCACGGATGTCAAAGATGAATGAATATTTTTCTGTAAAACACAAGTAAGATCGTGATTTATTATATTTGATCTGTGGGATTATAAAATGCGTGAGTTTTCCTTGACAAAGTAATTAAAGGTTGCCTCTTTTTATGATTTTAAAATAACTTTTCTAAAGGATAATATCACCCCATAATAGATTTTAAATCTCCTTGTCTGCTGACACCTGAATTTCCTGGTGGGTGTGGGAGCGCTCATTCCACAGATGAAATGCTTCAAGTGTAAATCCTCACTGGAAGGTCTTCTCACGAAAGTGTGATAATCAGGCAAGCAGACATAATCGTCCTCAACCTTCTCTGCTTTCTTAGGAGAGGGAAGAGGATGGAACAGCATTGTTTAACTGAACAGGAAGTTAGCAAGTGTCTAGAAGTTAGCAACTTCAAGAAATGGACTATAATTCCAAAGTAGGAATCAATTTAAAAAAAAGTCTTCAAAATCCTTTGGCCTAGAGTAATAGCTTTAGTAGGAAAGATGATTAAAAGTAAGAAAGTGTATCATTTGAAGGAGAAATAATATAACCATGGGAATGCATTCAGGTATCAAGCGGGCACAGAAGTTTGTGAGTACAATGATTGCTCGTGCACCAGAAGTATAAACTCAGCAACCATAAAGGAAAAGTTTGATAAATTCAACTACATTAAAATTAAGAATTTATGCTCATTATAAGGCACCCTAAAAATAATGAGACACAAATCACAATGTGGGAGAAGTTATTTACAATTTAAAAAAATCACTATCCAAAATATATAGAGAATCCTACAAGTCAATAAGAAAAAAGGTAAACATCCTAAAAGGAAAATGAACCAAACTGTCTCTATGAGATGAACAGACATTTCATAGAAGAAAAGGTTAACAAATGTTCAGGATACTAAGCCTAATCAGTACAGTATGGGGAAGTGCCCCACTCCCCAGATAGGCCAAGAGTTTAGTCTGATGACATCAATATTGATGAAGCTACAGGACACAAATTGAGTGCAAAGTGGTACAACCACTATTTAAAAACAGCTTGGCATTAGCTACACCCCTTACATCTTTGCTCCTGGGTATATGTCCTAGAAAAACTCTTATACATGTACAACAAGAGACATGTTCAAGAATTTCATAGCATCACTGCAATAGCAAAAAAATAAAGTAGTAATAATCGAAATGCCCATCCATATTGGAAAAGCTAAGTAACTTGTATATTCATACAGTGGAGTACATAGCGAAGTGAAAATATTTGAATACAGCTACATGTAGCATCATGGGTGAATCTCAAATCATGAGGTAGAATAAAAAAGCAAATTACGGAAGGGAAAAATGAAATATGATTGGAGATACATAGACGTGGCATAAGTAAAACAAGGAGATGATTTTCATATTATCAAGGTGAGGTCCCTCTCGGAGGGTGGGGTAAAGGGATGCAATGGGTGGGGCACGAAGAGGACCTCAAAGGTGCAACACTCTTTTATTAAGCTGGACCGTGGGCACATGGACATTTCTTTTCTTCTTCTTTTTCTGTGCATGCGTGCTCTGTACACTTTCGTATGTATGATAGTTCAGAATTTTACAAAAGATAGCCTCAGATGGGCAGGAAACTATAAAATCTGGGTCTTGATGTCTGAGTGAAGGCAAGGGAGAAGGACAGAATCTGACCTGTGTTCTCTGTTGGCTTCACCACTACGTACTCCTATCATTCCTGTAATAGATTTTAAATCTCCTTGTCTGCTGACACCTGTATTGCCTAGTGGGCGTGGGAGCTCTCATTCCACAGATGAAATGCTTCAAATGTAAATCCTCATTGGAAGCATTCTCGCTGAAGTTGATAATCAGGCAAGTATACATAATGGTTCTCAACCTTCTCTGCTTTATTAGGAGAGGAAAGTGGATGGACTGCATTACTTTTTTTTTTAAACATTCTTTTTTTCAAAGATTGGCACCTGAGCTAACATCTGTTGCTAGCCTTTTTTTTCTTCTTCTCCCCGAAGCCGCCCAGTACATAGTTGTATATTCTAGCTGTGGGTCCTTCTAGTTGTGGCATGTGGGATGCAGCCTCAGCATGGCTTGATGAGCGGTGCCATGTCTGCGCCCAGGATCTGAACCAGAGAAACTCTGGGCGATGAAGCCCAGCGCACGAGCTTAACCATTCGGCCACGGGCGGCCCCCTAGGGACTGCATTACTTAACTGAGCAGGAAGAAAGGAGGCCTTATGCGTGCTTGGGGATCAAAGGTGCAGAAGTTCATAGTTCCACCACTAGCTTAGGGCTAGCCTTTTTTGACTTCAGCTGGTAATAATAGATACAAGCTGTACAGAGGTACTTTTGTCACTCTAAGGCTTTCAAGCAGCTCAATTTTGAAGGATTTATTTCAGAATGGTTTGGCCTTGAGAGGGTGGTGGAATTCTCGTGAAAGCCTCTTGCCTTCTGGACATGTTGTAGAGGCTGACAGTGTGGGAACCGAAAGCCTGCTGTAGACTCTGGTGCTCTCCTCTGGCACAGAACTTGCCTTCACTCAGAGCTTACAGCGAACCCTACCATTTTGATCGCCTGCTTCCTCCCTCCACTCTGGGTAAGAAAACAGAAAAGAACAGAAACAAGGGCACCTGGAGACTGTTAGCAAAAGAGGTTGTTTTGTGTTTTGTTTGTTTGTTGATGATGCTGATGTAGTAACTGACAGTTCTAATTTTTATTTTGAGTCATTAAAAAATGTAATTGCATTCACTATAGTGCTATTTCTTAAGAAAGAAAAAAAGTGTAACTTAGGGAAAATTCCATCAAGAACAGTTATATTTTAAAGAAAAATTTGAGGCATTCTTAGGAGGAAACTTTTAATAGCTTTTCATTAGTTATTCCTCATAATTTGCTTAGGTGGATTATTGCACTCCCAAGCATGCTAGAAAAATGAAGTGTTACTCTTGATAACAAGCCTGGCTACATCGGAAGTTGGTGGCATATTGACTGAATTTTCCAGGACATTGCTGTCAGAATATTCTGAAGGGTTGCTGGGTAATCTTTAGGGTGGTTTCCTCAGAGTAAAGGGATCATATTTATGAAGTTTGCTTCGTAATTATTTATTCTCGATGTCGAGGAAAATCGCACTGTCATGTCGTGTCATTCTTTTTCTTTGCAGAGTTATGAAGAAGTACGACAAAAGCGGCAGGCTCATGTGCAACGATGCTGACCTGTGTGACTGCCTGGAGAAGAACTGCCTGGGCTGCTTCTACCCCTGCCCCAAGTGCAACTCCAACAAGTGCGGGCCCGAGTGCCGCTGCAACCGGCGGTGGGTCTACGACGCCATCGTCACCGAGTCTGGGGAGGTCATCAGCACGCTGCCATTTGATGTTCCTGACTAGGAGCTTTTACTTGTGGACTGATTTGTATCTTCTTCCTTATATTTAAGCCAACCTCTTTCTCTTGGATGAGTTTTAGGGGTTGGGGAAAATGTTGGAATAACATGCTTAAGACTCATGTTCTCTGAAGCTGTAGGACAGTGGAGAATGGCAGTCATTCTCTAAACTTCTTACGGTGTCTTCTCAAATTCCTTCACTTGTAACCAAAGAGAGTGACAGCGAGAGATATCAGCATCAACACCTCCATCTCTCCTCTGCTCTCAAATTAAAAATCTCTTTTTTCTGGTAGTTTTAAGATTTTCAGGGGCCGCCCAAGTGGTTAAGTTCCCATGCTATGCTTTGGTGGCCTTCGGTTTGTCAGCTCAGATCCTGGGCGCCAACTCACACTCCGGTGGCTCATCAAGCCATGCTGAGGTGGCGTTCCACGTAGAAGAACTGGAATGACCCACAACTAGGATATACCACTATGTACTGGGGCTTTGGGGAGGAAAAAAAAAAGAGGAAGATTGGCAACAGATGTTAGCTCAGGGCCAATCTTCCTCACGGCTCCCCCCAACACCCCCCCATACCTTTAAAAAAAAAGAATTAAAACACATTTGAAAAAGAACGATTTTCAGAATTCGGTACACATCATCAGTTCTAAATCAGAATTGCTATTTGGATTTTAAAAAACCAAAACCTTGTAGCTTTGAACTGTATATCTGTAGTCTTATTTTTTATGGTTAACATTTTAATAGCATTAAAATTAAATTTGGTAATATTTGGCAGTATTTTTGTTAAAACTTGTATTTTGCTTTTAAAATTGATTTATTAGAACTTGAGTTTCCTAAAAGCCAGTGTTTAATTTTTTTTTTTTCATTTCAGGATCAGTATTTCAGAATTTTTTTCAAAAGGAGGAAATTTAAGTTATTCTATAAAAGCATGCTGGTGTATGTTTGCTAATTGAGTGTATCGATATGCAGTTGGCTAGATACCTGATGTGTTTTTTCAATTGTGATACATTGTAGGAGGTTTACAGAAACTTGAACTCAGCCTTCTTTGAATTTGTTTCTATGACAGAGTCTTGTTTACCCTAAGTCAGTGGTTCTTATACTCCCCTTTGCATCAGAATCACCTGGAAGACTTGTTGCAACATAGATTTTGCTCTCCCACACCCTGAGTTTCTGATTCATTAGGTTTGGGGCAGGGCTCAATAATTTGCATTTCCTGGGTGATGTTGATGCTCCTAGTGTGGGGCCCATACTTTCAGAACCACTTCTTTAAGTTATATTAGATAGACAATATATGCAAGTGTTTAAATGGAGTAATTTGTAAATTTTTTAAAAATTAAGGGCATTTCATTTTAAAGTAAACTTGAAATGTTATAAATAGAGTTTTCAGGGTTTAGTTTTTCTTCATAATCAGTTTCAAAAGCACTTATTTCTGCACAATCCATATGGGCCAGGGAAGGTTCCTAATAACTCGAGACTTGTTACTTGACAGTATGTTTTGGGACTAGAGAAACAAAAATCCTAAAAGTCATGCTGTGACTACAGTACTCCTGTATGGGGAGCAGGAGAACTTATTCTGTTTTTCTAGAATTTACTGGGTTTTCCCGATTCAACTCACTTTTACTGAGCATCTATGGTGAGCCAAACATGTACCCAGTGGTTCCAATTCATTCCATTTAACCCTTACCGCCCCGTGAGGAGGTTATGAAAGCAAATCGCCCCAGTCAGATCCTTTGAGATTCTTACCGGAACCTGCAGCCTGAAACCAGTCAAAAGGAGGAGAGGCCTTGGGGCTGGCCCCGTGGCCGAGTGGTTAAGTTCGTGCGCTCTGCTGCAGGCGGCCCAGTGTTTCGTTGGTTCGAATCTTGGGCGCGGACATGGCACTGCTCGTCAAACCACGCTGGGGCAGCATCCCACATGCCACAACTAGAAGGACCCACAACGAAGAATATACAACTATGTACCGGGGGGCTTTGGGGAGAAAAAGGAAAAATAAAAAATCTTTAAAAAAAAAAAGGAGGAGAGGCCTTTTTGGGTCTATATTTTGTTTTGTTTTGAGAATAATTGTTATTTTGTAAATGGCTGACCAAATGAATAATTTTATTTATTTTAGGACCATAATTTTAAAGTTGAAAAGGAATCTTATAGGTTGTCTAACAGATTAGTCAACAAATATTAACCAAGAACCTGCTCTGTTATTCTCCGCTCTGTTGATCTGGGGGATGGAGCTGTGAGCGACACCCAGCTGGTTTCTGTCTTCATGGGGTTCATGGACATAAACCAGTCTTTTGGTTGTTTCATTATTTTTATAACTGAGGAAATTTAGACCCAATGAGATGAAGTAACTTGGTTAAGGACATACAGACAAGCTGGCAACCTTGGTGCTTTGAGCCTTAAGACTGGGTCAGTGTTCTTTGCATGACACCAAGTATTTCCCTAATTTACCTGATGGTAAAACTCATCCAGGTGCTTTTAGTAATACTCATTCCTGAGCCCCATCCCAAACCTCAGGGATCAGAACCTCTAGGGAAGAGGCCTGGGAGTCTGCCCTTCAAACAAGCACCTCAGGGACGTTCCACGATCGGGTAAGTTTGAGAAATTCTGCCTTATCTCTAGTTGTCCGATTTTCATATTGAAAAATAATTTTAGGCAAATTAACACAAAATATCTTTCCCTTTGGCTCTTGTCATTGTCTTAAATATTCGATGAGATAATCTGGTTTAAAATGATCTGGTTTAAAAAGAGTGTTGGCAATTATGTTGGTATTTCAAGTAAAGCAAAAATAAAATTAAAAACTGCATAATTACTAAGCAGACACTTCATACTGCTTTTATGGAAACCTAGTAAAACATTTGATGAAGTGCTTTTTTAGAAATTAGGTTATTCATCTTGATCTAATGCCAGTTCAATGAGTTTTTAAAACCTCCTGCCCTAAATGATTATCGCAAAAATAAATTTATGTGAATTGTCAGAAACTTATTTTGCAAGTGTCTAACTTTATCACGAAGTGAACAAAGCTCTTTAGTTATTTGAGCTAAATTCACATTAACAAGGAATATATCTATACTATCTGGTTACATTAACTAAGGAAATTGTCTTATCAGTGTAATAGAATATTTCTCTTTCTGTTTGGCTGTCTTTCAATGCTGACGACACATCTTCATGAATATGTAGGAGATTTTAAGGAAAGCTATTTCACAGAAGGTCGTTTAAATATAAACTGTTACATACTGAAGGATTACACAAGTTACCCTGTACCCATTTACGCAAGGATTTACAACTGGTATCAGTTCGTGGAGTAACTTTCTCTGAGTCTATTTGTAAGAGTTAAAGAATATCCACAGTTTCTGAACCCTTCTGCGCCCCGCTCCCCAGCCCCGGCCAATACAGTATCCTGGATCCATTGCGAGTATAAACCTTGGGATGCAGCTCACAGAAAAATCATTTAACCTCTCCTTCATGTATTTATTTGCCTTTCTGGAAAGTGAACAATGCTGACTTGTACATTTCTGTGGATATCATAGATTGTGGTTCTACAATGCTTTGGAAACGTAAATGTTTATTTGAGCAGGGCTGCAGTGTTTGGCAGGCAGACTACTTGCTGCACACGTCCAGGGGGTGCCTGTCACATAGACTACACTGCCAATGATGCCCCCCAGAGTTGTACAGCAGTGTGGCCTGGCAAGCAGGTGCCATTTGACATGTGGATTTCTTGATTGTCTGGTATTTACTGGCACTTAGTATGTGCTAGGCATTGAGTGCCTTAGATTAGTTTATATTCTTGTATAAAGTAATGAAAAGAAAATCCTTACATCTTGTTTCTTGCCCTTCTACTTTTTTTCTTTTTCCCTCATTCTCCCTGGTGTCTCTACTGGCAGAAGTATCATAAAAGGTTATTTATGATAGTGGTCCATACATCTGACCTAGTCTAAGCAGTTTTCAGACTTTGTTGCTTTCCCAGATTCTATTTGATCCTAGATTTGGAATATTCTTTTTCATATTCACAAATTTCCTAAAATTATGCCTTTTCCACAGTATTTTTCTTCATTCTGTGGAAGGGAAATGATTCTTTTATCATCACTATCCAAGTCTAACAAGCAGTTTATTTTGTGTTTATAGTTTGTCGTTTTAGCAGATTTTCCCCCCTCACTTTGTATGGTTGTCTGTGTATTCTTTTCAAATTGGCTAATGAGATCAGGGACTGATTTTCTTTTTTGAGGAAGATTGGCCCTGAGCTAACATCTGCTGCAAATCCTCCTCTTTTTGCTGAGGAAGATTGGCCCTGAGCTAACGTCCGTGCCCATCCTCCTCCACTTGATATGTGGGATGCCTACCACAGCATGGCATGGCAAACGGTGCCAAGTCCGCACCCGGGATCCACCCTGAAGCAGAACGTGCGAACCCAACTGCTGCGCCACCGGGCTAGCCCCCAGGGACTGAATTTAATTGTTTTTCTTTCAATAGTGCGTTCAATAGCCTTGCATGCTTAATAGATGGACTACTTAGTGACCCCTCATTCACTCATGCATTCCTTCATTCAGTACCTCCTATCTGCCAGACACTTTACTAGGTGCTAAGGATACAACGGGTGAGAAAAAAAAAAGAGAACCCCAAAACCTGGGATATATGAAGTAGAAAGGAAACCCAGACTATTTCCCACTGTGTCGTCTGTGTCATTCCTCATGTCTGAGGTCCCTGTGCAGTCTGGCTTCCTCTCTCCACCTTTCAGAGTCATCTTACGTTTGTTTTATTTATAATGTCCGCCTTTTTAGCTGTACTTCCTGAGAGGAATAGAAAAAGCTATGTCTACCCTGTCTTTCTGGAAGTGGAAGTCCCTTGTTGGGCTTTGATATCGAGGTAATGCCAGCCTCACAAAAGGAGTTGGGAACAACCTTCTCTTTCTTCTTCGCTGGAAGGCTTGTTTCAGATGATGTTTTTCTTCCTTAAATATTTGTTGGAACTGGCCAGCGAAGCCACTGGGCTTGAGGTTTTTTGTTTGTTTTATAGGAAGTTTTTAAATAATACATTCATTTGTAAAAATAGTTATATTCTGTTTTCTTCTGTTCTAATGTCAATTTTGGAGAGATATTTTTCTAGGAATTATCTGTTTTATCTAAATTTTCAAATTTGTGAACATAAAGTTGTACAAGATAAACTCATTTTGATTTTTAATTATAAAATATTTTCCCCAAATTTTAATTACAGACTGTTAACAGGGTAGTAGAAACCAATATCCTTTCAATAAATTCCTTTCCCCCCTCAAGTTGGTCACAGTTGGATTCTCTTGCTTATCAACAAACACCGTCACTAACGCAGGTATCATCCAAAAATGGAGGGACATTTATATTTAGTTGCAGCGAATTCCTTTTCAGCGAACTTACACAAGAAATGTGTTCCCTCTCTTTCCTAAGATATACCTAAGGCCTGATGTAAGAGGTCTGAGCCAGAGGCCCGCCTTCTTTTCAACACACCGGTAACCAGTATGACCAGTATGCGATGGGAACTGAAAAAGTGTTGACACAACTCAGACTGTTTCAACTGGGATAGAAAAAAAATTGCCTAGCTGTGGGAGAGTTCCTACAAACAAGTCTAGAGAGGAGAAAGAAAGAGGGAGGGAGGGAGGAAGAGAGGGGTGTTGCTTCTTAGAACTACTTAAGATTCAGAATCTCATTCTAGCTTTAAAATTTGCTACACAGTACTTGGCAGCAGAGTAGCACTAAATTATATGATTTCTATGGTTTTTGCATATATTCTTGGAAGATGAGGTTCATTTGCATTTTGCAGTTTTTCTTAAAAGCTATGTAGAAAAGAAAACTAACTTGCATGGTTTTGGCTCCCTCTGCTGGCCATTCATAGAAACTAAGTTCTGCACAGAGAACAAAACTAAGATCCCACTGTTGAAACACATTTGGGTTTTTTTCTCAAAGTTTATTTCAATTTTTAAATTTAATGTTTCCAGATTTATGACAGAATTTTAAACTGGTAAATAAAGTTTTATTTTGGTACTTTTTTTCCTTCAAAATTATCACTGAAAATAAAGGGTACATTTGGCAAAAATTAAAGTTTTTAGAAAGATTTTAGAAAATATTTCAGATAAAGTGTGTGACTGCCGCTGCGTATCTTTCTCAAGCTGTCTGTGGTACCCAGTTCTGCAGATGATGCTGTTACCTATTTCCATGGCAATACCTCCCTGGTCCAATGGGCTCCTCAGCCATTCACCACAGCAGCTATTTAAAGCTCGAACCTTTTTAACTCACCACCTCTTCATCCTCTCAGCAGTGTTTCTTCCCTCTTAGAAATGATAAACACAGATAACTTTGACATTCTGATTATCTCCCCTGCCCCAGATCTTCATAAAAATCTCTATCCACACCTCTTCTTGCCTCTATTCCTCCAGGTTCAGTGAAACAAGTTTCTCACCTGTCAAAGACCAGTCAATTGGAATGACCTCTGGATCCCATTTCCCCTCATTCCACAGAAGCCCCATTGTATTAATCAGCATTATTTTTCCTCTTTCCCTTCTATATCTTTGCACTCTTAGTCTTTGCTGGCTTTTCATGATCAGCATGTGGAAATGCTTATGTCAGCTAGAATTTTTCAACTGCAAACAGCTCTGGCTAAATTAAGCCAAAAAAAGGGCCCACCACATGTAAGGAAATGCAGAAGAGCCCACCTCGGGCAGAACAGGTGCCAGGGCAGCTCTATGGAGCCGGGTAACCACATCGTGGACAGTGTCCTCCAGGACCAATTGTTAGGAGCTCCGCTGAGCTGGGAGAGAGGGGGCTGAGTTGTCAGGTGTCACAGTCACCCATTAAAGCAATGAGCCAAAAAGGAAGGAGTTAAGGCTTTACTCACTGCCATGGCATAAGCTAGAGGCTAAAACCAGAAAAGGTGCAGCTCCTCCGGTTCCATTTTCCCCACGGTCGAGGGTCGGATGGATCAGTGCAGACATGGGTGATGTCTCACTGTCAAGAGAACTCTGAACAAAAGGCTCCTGCAGTTTTGTGGACCCTGGGATCAGGGAGACAAGGGGAGTAAGGGCTAGTAGTGGAAAAGTACTGGCTACTGAGTCAGAGTGGGGAAACGTGTCTACAGGTTTCCTTCTCCTCCCGATAAGGAGGCCTCAGCAGAGGTACCTGAAGAAGACCTCTCCCCAAGGCCTCAGACAGACCAAGGAATGAAGGCACCGGGGCCAGGGATGCAAACACGCAAAGAGCATGAGCCAAAGGGGCCTGAGGCCTTGACTGAACTCCCCAGACTGCATGTACTGGCTAAGCCCCAAGCTGGCTGGGAAGGGTGGCTTTCGCCTGTGAGGCCTGCCATGTAAAGCTTCAGTCATTACCTGGGTCAGGCCTGCAAAATCACACATAGATTTTTTAACCAGGAGCCGGACTCCTCGTCATTCTTGGGGTGAGTGAGCTCTAACCATTTTTTGTCCTGGTGTCAATCAGTCAAGTCTTAAAGTCCCTGGGGAAGGTGTGGAATGGTCCTAGGGTAGGTCAGAACTCACCCCCTCTCCCCCTCCCCCAGATTGGCAGTCCCACCAAGACTGCATAGAGTGAGAGCAGAGGATTAGCCTAAATAAACTCAGGGGCTGTTGCAAAAAAAAAAAAAGGGGAAGAGAAGCCAGGCAGGTCAACTCAACATCCACATACTACCCATGCTCAAGTCTCTCCCTTCTTAGAAAAACCAAAGCAAAACCAATTGTAGAAAAGATCTCTCTTTGACTGTACATCTATTGCTGACCTCAACCCCTATCTGAACAGCCAGGTAGAAATAATACTCAACACTCACTGTGTCTGTTTCTGTCACTTATTTGTTCATTTCTCAACTCTCTGTGATCTGGCATCAGCTCCTCTGACTCCCCACCAACCCCAAATTTTCTTGCCAAGATCCACAAGGACCTCACTGGGGTTAAGGCCCAAGGACCTTTATATCTTTAGTTTGGTTGGTCTCCTCTCGGTGACTTTTGATTCTGCTGGCTATGCTATGCTTTTTGAAACTGTGTCAACGCTTGATCCTTCCCAGTCTCTTTTATTGTCTTTTTGTTATTCATTCATTGCGAAGTTTCTGTCTTCAGCCCACTGGCACACTCCTTCTTATATTCAGTCATTCTTCACCTCTCAGCAGGACAGTGGTTAAGAGTGCTAGGTGTTGAGTTAGCACTTGGGGTTCAAATCCTAGCTCACCACTCACTAACCATGTGACTGTAGGAAAGCTACTCAAATTCGCATCTTGAGTCTCTTTATCTGTTCAAGTGGACCTGCCTTATACGATTGTTGGGAGAATGAAATAATGTTTGGAAAGCATTTAAAACAATGCGGGGCACACAGGAAGCATAGCTTGATAAATGTCAGCTATCGTTGTGGACTCAGACCATCCACAGTGCTCCGTGCTCAAATCAGTTACGAGACTTTTTTACTCTGTATTGTCTTTTTTTTGGCTTCACATTAGTTTGTAAATTCCTTAGGAGGAAGGACTATGTTTTTAAAATACCAGATCCCAAATACAGAGCTTGGCACAAAGTAGAAGCTTAATAAATGCATATTGGGTGAAGGTGAGATTACATGGCTTACATGTTGCGGGGAATATGAAAGGAAAGTGGGCATGGTTATGAAAGGTCCTCTGGGTTTCCTAGATAGTAACATAATTTCTTTTCATTATAATGTTTGGTTATCATTTTTATTTTTTCAGTCCTGCTTGACAAGTATCCAGAACTCTTGTTCAAATAAAATTCGAGAGTCTATCAGATAAAAACTTTTCCTTTGCTTTGTCTTCCCATCACCACCCCACTCCCATCATCATCACCGCCATAACTGTCTTCAAGTACCTTATGCAGTCATTGAATAATAATCTTCTTGATCAGTTTGTCCAACAAGAAATCCCTGTTGCAAATTAAGTTCCCCAGGAAGCAGAATGTGAGCTGGGATAACGTGTAGGAAGTTAGTTAAGGAATACTCTCGAGTTCAACACATGGAAAGGGGCAGGAAAGAAGCTGGATTAGGCAGAAGGAGAGGGTTGGCTGCGAGGCAGTCATTCCAAGCGCTCAGCTGGACCCACCGGAAGCTCTGGAATTGAAATGGTTCTTTAAAGTTGTCCCAAGCCAACTTCAGGGAGACACAGTGGTGTGCTGGCACTGGCTCCTACTGGCTCGGAAGAGGCAATTACTTGTAAGCCTCTCTTCCCAAATGTGCACTCATTGAGGAAACATTGGTAGCTTGAAATGGGCCATGGCAGGAGCAAAAACTATAGAAAATGGCAAATGCTACAGATTAGGGCTTTTTTTTTTTTTCTTCAGAGAGTGGTTGTTAAATATAACCAATCATTGGAGACAGGCTGCCCTGAGAAGTGGATGTGACCTTGGACTAGGTAGTGCTCTTCAGGTGAGGCAATTCCCGAAAGGACTGACAGCTCAGAGCTGTCAGCCAGCAGCCTTCCCAGCAGCTGGGGTAACACATCCCTCCTTTCTGAAGGGAGGATGTAGGTGGCACAGCACAGCATCCACACCAGTCCCCATGACCTATTTATGCCGCCATGAGAAAGCACAGAGGTGATGATATTTATAAGTTTTATGTGTGTCATTTTGACAGAAGTATTTCCTTTATAATTGAAGAAGTTGCAAATAGTTAATAGGTTGTTTTTTTTTTTTAAGATTGGCCCTGAGCTAACATCTGTTGCCCATCTTCCATTTTTTTTCTTACCAAGCCCCAGTATATAGTTGTATATCCTAGCTGTAAGTCCTTCTAGTTCTTCTATGTGGGATGCTGCCACAGCATGGCTTGATGAGCTGTAGTGTAGGTCCACACTCAGGATCCAAACTGATGAATCCTGGGCCACTGAAGAGGGGTGCGTGAACTTAACCACTTGGCCGTAGGCCAGCCCCAGTTAATATGGTTTTAAAAAATATACTTTATCTTTTAGAGCAGTTTTAGAAAATAGAATAATTGCAATAACTGTACAAAGAGTTCCCATATACCCCACACCCAGTTTCCCCTATTATTATCATCTTAGATTAATATGGCATATTTGTTACAATGATGAATGAATCAATTCATTGATATATAATGACCCAATACTGATACATGATTATTAACTAAAATTTATACTTTATTCGATTTATTAGTTTTTACCTAATGTCCTTTTTCTGTTTGAGGCTATATCACAAAGGAGAAACTACTCAACTTTAGACCAGAACTGAGAATGGGCTGGTGTGTTGGAACAATGAGGAAGCTAGGGAAAGGGTCAAATCCTATGTGGTTACCTGTGGCTCTGATGATGAGATTAGGATCTCTGGCTATTTGCCATGTTAGAAGCAACACTTTATCTTTACTAATGCTATACTGACTGATCCTGAAGGAAAGTGACTGTGCCATCGCAATTTACAATCTAAGAAAAAAGGAAAGAGAAAACCTCTAAAAATCCTGTGTAATTAAAAGGTAATTATATTCAAGAGATACATGATTGCATTCCTTTCAAATGCAGTAGTATTAACAATTTACTTTGGACCTTTCTCTCCTTTAACACAAAAAAACTTTAAGTAAGTTTTGGGAATGATTAATGAATTAATAGTACTTATAATTACCATGAAAATGATGTTAATATTTGGGTCACCCAAACTATTTTTATTGATATAAGCCTCTTTTAGTACCTAATATAAAAAAACTTGAACACATAACTAATTTACTTTGTTTTCATTGTATTTTGAACAATGGCTTTACTGTCTTTGTAAAAATAATACATTCTCTTTGTTGAAAATTTGAGCAAGACAGAGAAGTACAAAGTAGAAGGTAAAATAATTGTAGAAAATCTTACCAGCCAGAAATAATATTGTGAACATTAACCCAACCAAATTCCAGTAATCTCTATACGCATATTTATATCTATATCTCAATCTATATGTATTATATGCAATCTACATATAGATATATAGAAATGATTTTGTTAAAGTGGATAAGAGAAGGAAAAGAAACTGAAGAAAGTGATTTATTTTAGAAAGTTGTTTCTTTAACAAAGATATGTGTTTTCCTAAACTCTTCCTCTAAGGCAGTGGTCATAAACTCAAGTGCCTTTAGGAGCAGTTACAATATGATTCATGAAGCAAGCAAGATATTGAGTTGCTAGTATTGTTTTCAAAATAAAAATCTCTGATTACATTGCCTATGTCATCACTGAGCAGGTCAAACAAAATGAGCAAAATATTTCCAGTCTGTGAGCCATATTCAGACTATAGTTCTCCAGATTGTTATCCTTGTAAAGATTTTAAAAAGGTCAAGAAGTTTTAGTCAATTTATTTTTTAACTGATGTAGTTCATTTAAGATATAATTTATTGATGCCCTGCCCTGAAAGATTAAGAAATGAGTACTCTTAAAACTTTATTCCACCTATTTTGTCCATTTTTAAATGAGGTTTCTTAGTTATATATTGATTTCACATTATTGAGCATTAAAATATTTGTGTTTAATTTCATAAACATAATTCCCATTTTAACTAAATCCTACTTCCGTATGAATTTAATGTTCATTACATGCCAAAGCACCTCCATTTGTGAGTTCTTTATTTTCATTAATCTTTTGGAGGCTGGTTTTCAACTATCAGTTTTCCCAAAAAGAACTCACGAAAACTGTTTTCATGAGGCAATTATGTTGCCTCATGAAATGCAATTATGTTTGAGAATATCTCACTTTTGCTTTAATACTTGAATAGCATCTTGGCTGGATGTAATGCGCTTTTCTCAAAACTTTGCAGACATTGCTATGGAGAGGTCTGAGACTTGATTTTTTTTCCTCTTGCAAGTGACTTACTTTTTTCACCTGGATGCCTGAAGAATTTCTTCATTATCTTTGGAGTTTGGTCATTTTACCAGAATTTGTTCCAGCATCATCATTCTATATTAGCTTCTTCCAGAAAACAATTTTCTCTTTCATCAAAGTACAGATTCAGTTTTTCCAACATTATAGGGAAGTTGTCTTCCGGTAAATGTTTGTTGTGATCATCTCATAGAGAAGAGATGGATTCCTCAACCCAAATTTGGTTTGCTCTTCGGACTGATGATACCACACGTACCTCAAGAAGGGACGAAAAGGTTTATTATTCACATAATGAGGCTTTCTGGGGAGAGCAGAACAAGCTCTCAAGCAGGTCCAAAAATGGCTTGAGAGAGCAAGGAAGGGTGTCTGGCTTGGGGTTTTACGGTGGTTAGGGAGCGGGGCCCAGATGAGGGTTCTCCCACACAGTCAGGGGCTTATGTGGTTTGAACTTCTTGCCAGTGCCAAAGGAGGGAGCACCTGGGCTTCCTTATCAGGTTGCCCAGATGTAGGGCAGAAGGGAAGAGGGAGTGATAGAGGCTTGAAAGCTATCAGCAAACATTAAAAATGGACTCAAGGGCTTGGCCTGGTGGCATAGTGGTTAAGTTTGGCGCACTCTGCTTTGGCGGCCTGGGGTTCTCATGTTCAGATCCTGGGCGAAGACCTACACCACTCATCAAGCCACTCTGGGGCCGGCGACCCACATACAAAATAGAGGAAGACCGGCACAGATGTTAGCTCAGGGCCAATCGTCCTCAAGCAAAAAGAGGAGGATTGGCAACAGGTGTTAGCTCAGGGCCAATCTTTCTCACCAAAAAAACAACAAAAAAATGGACCCAGACACTTTATCACATATTTGAACGTATTTTTGCATCTATTTGTTGTGTTCTTTGGGGACACAGTTATCCTTAGGTTGGCTTTTCTCTGTTCTGAGTATCTACTTTGCGTTTATCTCTTTCCTTTGCATTTGATGTGAATAGCCCTTCCTTTCTGCCAATAATTCAATTTGCAATTGTGTCTAGTCTGTTTCTTTCAGTTTCTAATTTATGGAGTAATTAGGGAATGGTGTGCTTTTCGTCCTCACTTTCTTTGGTTTCACAATGCCTATTACATCTAATTTTCTTATTTTATCAAGCTGTCTTTTAGCTCTTGTTCCACTGAATTTATTTTCTTAAGTTCTATCTTGAGCATTCACATGAGATTTTCTACCTCTTCAGTTACAATTTCTTCCAGATTGAACTTTTCATCTGTTTTTCCTGTCTATCTCTCTTTCATATGTTTGTCTGTAGGATGATTGCATAGTCGACAGGCCCTTTCTTCTCTTCCTTCTTATGTTTAGCAAGACAGCTCTGCCCAGACCTCTGTTTCCTCTGATGTGGTGCCAAAGTCTCCTTAGTTCCTTTGCCTGTTACTGTGAGATCTGTTTGTTTTTCCATCCAGGATGCCAGCTTGATGGCTCAGTATTGCATTCTATCTACTTTTTTACCAAAGCTTCAGGGGAAGCTGAGGGTAGCATGTGTTGGTGGATTTAATTTTCACTTCCTCAACTCTGAGATTTCGTTAATTATCCTCCATCAGGATCCACTGCACTTGGTAGGGGCATGTCCAGTCCCTGAGGGGGGACACCCCAGGCTTCAGATGAGCCCTTCATGAATTGTGACGCCCCGGGGCCTCTGATTCCTTTTAAGTTAGCCCTGGTGTTCACTTCCCTATTTCATTCTTTCACTTCCGCTTAGGACCGGGGAAGAATTGGAGTATTTGTGGGTTTCAGCTAATGTTAACAACGAGGTAGGGAGGTTGAGAGAAGGCTATTTTCACTGGGGCTTCAATGTAATCTTTTCCACTGGTTTTTTGCCTCAGGGCACCTTTTCTTCTTTTCTCTTTCCTCTTCCTACTATTTCTAGCTCTTTATTCGTCACAAAACTCTTAGACATAGTTCTGTTTTTTCTGTCTTACTGCTCTACTTTTCCCCTCACCCAGAGGCACCAAAAGAGTGGCTCCTGAAGGTTCCTGTAGCCTCCAAGGAGTCCTGCATCCGCCATCAGGGACTTACACCCTTCAGGGATTTCCCATGACTTCCTCTTGGCTGACTATTTACCTCCCATGCTGCTCCTCTCCAAATTGAAGGACAGAAAGCGAATTCTCATGGTTTTGTGGACGCTTTCTTTTCCCAGCACTGTTTCAGCGGGTTGGGGATCATCTTTAGAATCCAGCTTAGCTAATAACGTTTCTTTTCTTGGCAAACACTTTTTCAAGTGTGTTATTAAGTTATGCTTCTTTCCTTTTTGTTTGTTGTTGACAGGTGGATTTTTTTTCTGTTTATTTGTGGCGTTTACTATTTTTGTTTCCTTTACTAGTCATTGGGTACAAGGGAATCCGTAATCACACCTCACATGTCTATGTGGGAAGCATCATCTAACTCTTTTCAAACTGTGTTCTCTGGTGAAAATTACAGAAGAAACCATTCAATCTTTCACATGTCCTATGTGTAAATATCAGTCCTGTTAATGGCACAGACTTCTGGGAGGTAGAATGGAGAAAACTAGGTGCAAATCAAAATGGAGGGGTGATAATTTGAGATGGTTTTCAACTTTAAGTTTGAGAATAGATTAGAAAGGGATTTGCTCATATATCACAAAGTATATTTTTGCTATATTTAATAAAAGTTTCCTTCTCATACCCTTCCCCACCTTCCATTTGGTTAAGGGTGGGTGAATATAAATACTGTTTTTTTATGGGCAAATGTGGCCTGCTACCTTGATGCTATTCCTTCTTTTCTTTTTTTCCTAAGCTTTTTGCTTCCTTTCCACATCACAGCCTGGCATGCAAATACTTAGAGTATAGATTATGTTCATGCATTCTTTATTCCTGATGTATCTCCCACTAAACAGGAACATTCACATAACCAACTTATAAATAAAATTTAATTTTAAAACTTCATTCCCCTGAGAATCTGAGGAGAAAATGTGGAACGGAAAATTACATGTTTACCATCTAGAAGGGTGTTCTTCACTTATGCCCCAATTGATGCACTCACACCTATGAGGCAAGTGCTGACTACAGAGCTAAAAACAGGGCTAGAAACAGTGAGTGAGCAATGGAGAGGGAGAGGTGTGTATTCGGCGTGATGGTGGGAAGGAGGAAAACTGGGCCAATGGCTTCTGCAATCAAATATGACAAAGCAGCTGAATATGAACTTTGTATTTGACAGTCCTTTAAAGATAGGCCTCTGCCTGTATGTGACTCTAATCTACCTTTAACAGTTCACCTGAGAAACTCAATTGACTTGTAGCACTACAGACTTTCAACAGTTTTGAGATACTTAGCTAATCCATAGCCAGAATAATCTGGGTACATAATAAAAATGCCTGTACCTCCCAATTTGACAATATATATCAAGAGCTGACTTAAAAGGATGTTTCAGCTGGACTGGGTTCCTGTGGTTCCGACACTGTTCTGGTGGGCGGGTAGGTGTTACCCTTCCTCCAAAGATGATCATTTGTAGTTGTGGCTGGAATGTTGAGGGATGGATTTGGGCTGGTCTCGTTGGTGTACCCAGGGTTTACTTAAGAGTTGGAGTAGACTTCTGGGGAAAAAAAAAGGCTCAGATCTTGGCTCCACTTCATTGAGTGTCAAAGATATAAATCATGCCTGGTGGGGAAAGGGTGGGTGCAGACTGAGGCCATATGGTAGGAGATTGTCACGGAGCCCTTGAGAAGGAACCACCAAAAGGGAGGGGCTCCCACCAGGACAAAGGTCACACCTAGAAGGGAGTGTTAGCTCCCAGGACACAGTGGAGGGCTGTCACCAATCTCACTCCAACCTGTGCTGTGATAGACTTTGGTAAAACAACTAGGCAGACGTGAATTGAAAAAGCCACATCAATCAAGAGCTGAAGCACTCAGGCCCCAAGCAACTCCTGTGTCAAGATTCCACTCAAGGAGTAAAACTGTCTCCAAGTTACAACCTCCCCAGGTAAGCTCATCCTCACCGCGTCCCAGGCTTCAGTGTGGAGCTCAACTTTCCCAAAAAAGTGGCTCCTGGGAACTCTTCCCCTGGTCTTAAAGCCCCTGACACTTGCTGCCACCCTTGGCGGGGTGGGGTTGGGGGAGGAGACATCGGGAGGGGTGAGTATGGGCAGGGATGGGGCCTTGGGCTCTCTTCTCCTACAGCTCCAGGACTCAGTTACTTCTCTACTAGACTCATGGAAGCTCTGGATTTCCCAGTGGCTGCCTAGAGGCATCAGGTGACATACCCCAGGAATACGGGGGATGAATAAGCCATAGGACAAATTCTGACCAACAAGAGACAGACGACTGGAATGAGTCTACAGACAGATCTTTTTCCCCACACTCCCACCTCCTGGCTGTTCCAAGACACAGTAACTGGAAATAGTCTCTCTGGAAATATCCCATAGTACTGAGGAACAGTACTATGTGTGAGGGTCTCATTTAAGGGGCAAAATTACTCACTGCATCAAGCCTTTATAGCAAGAAGTGGTACTAAGAAGTGATCACCCCATCAGTGAAAATGAAGAGAATCAGTGAGAGGACTCTGTGTCTGCTGGAGACTTTTGCAAAAAGCTTGGAAGTCTGTGCTTTGTTTTATAAGGGAGGGTAGAGTGTTTCTTGCACACACACATCACGTTGTTTAATTCTCATCACAGCCCAGGGGAACAGACATTATTTGCACTCCCATTTTGCAGCAGGAATAGGACTCAAACCTCATCAGGGCTCAAACCACCTTGATGCTCTTCTGCTCAAAATCCCAGCTGTGGTTTTGAAGGGAAGTGAGGAGGAGGTAAACTTCACTAGAAATTCAAAAATGGTTTTAGTTGGTTAGTGGCTCAGGCAATGGATCAAAAGGGTAATGATTCAAAAGTTGAGGGAACTGGGACCCTTTTAAAGTTATGCCAGGTAAGGTAATCTGTGTTTGTTACCAGAGACCTATAATTTATGTAGATTCACATACATCTTTTTCAAATACTGCATAAGTTGGGGAGTATGTGGAGTGCTGTAGAACTAAATGTATTTGTATGTGTTCAACACACTGCATAATTGACTCAATTATCCATGTGGGAATTATTCACTTTTAATTTGCAATCTGGCTTCTCCTTTCAGTTAGGATGTTTTTGGGCTGCTGTAGGAATGCCAACTAATTTAAATAATAATTTAAGTAAAACATAATTAGGTAGGAAAATTAAATTCAATCTTTTGCCAGCTCCTGAAGATTCTACAGCTGAAATGTAACTCTAATCCATACACTATATGTTCATTCTCCAATGTCATTTTACTACCAGTGGATTGTATTGCTTTTCATAGATTGTTGCAATAGTTTCCTATCTGGCTTTCCTGCTTACCTCTTTCTAACCCAATCATCATTCTGATGACAGCCATCTTCAAAACAAAACAAAACAAAACAAAACAAACGACCTTCAAAAAACCCGGCTGTCATCACAAAAATGTCTTTGCTTGAAAACGCTTAATGGCTCCCCATTTCTCACAAGATTAAGTGCACATGCCACAACTTATCGTTGGATGCTTCTTCATGCCACCTGCTCCAGGAAGATTTCCTGACCCTATCTCTGATGCCTTAGCACTGTTCCCACCTCTGAATCCCCTTAATGCACTACTTGTTTTTCTCTAAGGCAGACCTAGGTATTCGTGAACCCATGTTATCTCCAATTCTCTTGTGACATCGTTAATGGTAGTCTGTGCCGCGCGTTTCATCTTCCCTATTACCCAGTACCTAACTCAGTGCCAGACCCCAAAGAAGGGCGCAACAAAGGCTCGTCCATTTGAACTGCTGGCAATCTCTGAGGGCAGAAATTTTGGTCTTTTGCAGCCCAAGCGCCTAGCACGGTGCCTGGCACATAGTAGGCACCCAACGAATCCTGTTGAATAAACGACGCAACATACTGCAGACTCCGCAAGGCGCTCTGCAGAGCTCCCGGGCTGCAGGTTCCAGCGGCGGGGCTGATCGCACAGCGCCCACGCTGGAGCTGGCGGCACCACATCTCCTGCTGGGTGATGCGCGGCGCCCTGGGCTGTTCCAGGGACCGCGCTCCGCCGCTCATCTCTGCAGCGCAGGCCCAACACGGCGGGAGTGCCTACACTTTCTCTGTTTAAAAAAATGTATATGCACACACGCCTAAATGCCTATGTTTATACACACAAACTACATCCATAATACATAAAAATAAACACATATTATACACATAAAACATATCCAGATATGTGTATACACATATAATAAGTAAATGTATAAATATAAATTAATACGCGTACAGCCCTAACTCCGAACGGTTAGAGTAGCGGGGAGGACGCTGGGGACACCCCCTCGTCCCTGCAGGCCCTCAGGACGGGGCTGCGGCGTCCGGCCCGCTGCGCGGCTTGGGCCTTCCGGCTTTCCGTCCGCCGTGGCCGCCATTGGTTGGGCTCCGAGCAGCTGACAGGCGGCGGCCGGGCGTGGGAGCTTCGAGGATGGCGGCGTCCGCGGCACTGATCCTGCGGGAGAGCCCCAGGTAGCCGCCCCCCGGCTGGCGCGGACGAGGCCGGGATGTCCTTGCTGTGTGTCGCCTGGGCCGCGGGGGGGGGCGGGCGCGGGCGCGGGGCAGCCGAAGCGGCCCGGGGTCCCCGCAGGAGTGCACGGGACTGTGGGCGCCCCGACCTTGGCGGTGGTTCACCTCGGGGGGTCGCGGGGCGCTGCAGCTGAGGGCAGTACGCCAGTGTGTGGTCTGTGCCGCTGTTCAGAGTGTAGGATCAGAAGTCCCAGGCCTACCTGGAGTAACGCGGCATAACGCGGCATTCCGTTCCCGATTTCAGTTCTCAGACCTGATGATGATGAGAAAGACCCCGGTTGGTGCTGGAGGGTCTTGTTAATCTCTCTTTTCAATCAAGGTAGAGCAGGCCTCAGGCCGGGAGTTTCAGTAACTAGTCAGAATTTGGTAACATTACTTTTGTCTTCATTTTATTTATTTTTAGTTAATTTCCAGTTAGGGAAGGTAAGGTCTGCTGTTCATGGTGATGATAGAAAGTTCCCTTTTAAAATAAAACTATTTAAGTAAAAATGATTGCATCTTATTAAAAGTAATTACGTAGTACAGGTGGTGTGTGGATGTGGAAAAAGTGCTGAAGTGTATAGGGAGATAATTGAAGTTGGAAAATAACTTTTTAGTGCCTGGATGGGGCAGGAATCTTCTGGAAGAAGAGAGTTGTCATTTTAAAGTTTACCTTCAAACTGGTATCTCTGTCTATCTTCCTGGATTTCTTGAGTTCTGACAGCCAGTTTTTTTCCTCACACCAGTGTCCTGGGTAACACACACCACATCAATAAACCATATCCAGGATGGTGTGGTTGTATTGTTATCACATAATTCAAAGTTGCTTATTACATTTGAAGCAGGATTTTAAAACACTTGTGTACTTAGTGACCCCATATGGTTGTGTATGTAGTTTTTTCCCCACTAGCTACCATGCAGCATTCTTTTCTTTATATTTTTGATGTAATTGCTACTTCCCTCCTCTCACTCTTTTCAGAGTTCCATTTTGAGTTAAGTGGATGCTTAAACACCCATTGCCATTCTCATGCCATTCCTGCAATTCGTGCCATTCTCTGCAGAGTGCAAGCTTCCCTTAGTAGTTTGCGGTGCCCACAAGAAAGAGAAAATTTGCCAAATGGACCTTTTGAACAGAAGTACTTTTGGGGGACATCTTCTTGGAAATGCCGTGCCTCCTTGGCTGGCCATCATCTATTTTTCATTATTTCACTTAGCATTACCTTACAGCAGAGTTGTTGGAATGAAAACTTATAGATAACTGAAGTTATAGACAGCTGTACTTAACGTAAGTACAATTCCTCTTGGAAAACTCATCTTAAAACTTTGTTTTACGAATTTATTTAGCATGAAAAAAGCAGTGTCGCTGATTAATGCAATAGATATAGGAAGATTTCCACGATTGCTCACCCGAATTCTTCAAAAACTTCACCTGAAGGTTTGTACTTTTCATTTTTATAGCTTATAATACTTTCTTGTGATTCCACTGAAACTCTGTTTCTACTTAAAGAACTTTTGGGGAAGTATGGTGTTCCCCAGTGTGTCCTCGAGCACACTTGGTCTCTAGAAAATTTGATAATGTCCTGTGGTCAAAAGTTTGGGAAACTGTCTTCATTAAAGTTAATCTTTTTTCCTTATTATGTTACTTTTCAGAATATATTATATGGTAGTATTTATAGTAAATATTTAAGGGTACATACGGTGTGCAAAATTTTCCAAATGTGTTCAACCTTGGAATTATTTTATCATGATATATATTTTGAGACTAAGGTTCTGTGGAACATGCTTTGGGAAAATTCTGATTTCATTCTTCCTCTTAAAAATAATTCTGTGTGGCTATTTTGGACATGTTGATGTCACTGCTTGGTCACCAATCTAACTTAACGTCTTTATTGTGGTATAAAAATTTAGTTCCATCCAACACATGTTTATGGAGCACCCACTAATTGCTCTACCTGGTGCTAGGCATCACCATTAAACAAGAACCTGGACTCTTTCCTCTTTGGCCTGGCTGGGAGCCAGCCCCAAAGCCCTTTCTACCTTTGAAGTGTCTCTCAAATCCAAGTTCTTCTCATAGTCCTGGTTCAGATTCTTATTCTCCCTCCCTTGGGCTACAGTAATTACCTTCAAACTGGTATCTCTGTCTATAGTCTTCTCTCTTCCTGTCGCTTCTTCATAATGCTATTCCATTTATCCTTCCAAATATTTTTTTCCTAAAAACAGTTGATCGTATCTTTACAGCGTTCAAATCCATTACTGACTTTCCGTTGCTCCGTGGGAAAAAGTTCCAAATCCTTAACGTTGTATTATATTATGATAACATTATAATATGACCACAACCTATATTCTCTCTGCTTTGCAAGTGCTCCAGTCACAGTAGACTGCGCTCTTCTACTAGAACGTACCATGAACTTTTTCAGCTCTGTATCTGTGCATATCCTCTTTCCTTTACCTGCCGTGTTCTTCCCTGCTTTAGTGACTAAACTGTTCATCTTTCAGGGATTTCACAGTCTCACTCTCAGCAGTTTGTTGTTCTCCCTTCTGTGCTTCTAAAACAGTTGGTTCATTCTCACCTCACTTCAGTACCGCCTCATAAGTATTTGTTTCATGATTATGAGGTCTTTCTCTGACCTTGAATACCTTGAGTATCATCTCTTACTCATCTTTATATTTCCCGTACCTGATACAATGACACTTATACAATCTGCACTCAGTAACTATTCTTGGAGTTAATTCTTTTCCTTGCCATTGGAAACACAAAACCAATATCGATCCTCTAAATTCCTGCCTGTAAGGAATTGGTGAAGTAGATGGACAGGAGGAGCAACAACAGTATTAACAATAGCAGCTGCATTTTGTGGCGTGTCCTATTCACAGTGCTCCCTCTGTGACTGGTACCATTCTAAAGGCTTTGTATGGTTAACTCATCTGATCCTTACAGCAACTTTAGGAAGTCAGTACTGTTGTCATCTTTATTTTATTCTTGAAGAAACTGAGATAGAGACCAGTTAAGTAATTTGCCCAAGGTCACACAGCTAGCTAGTAAGGCAGCCTGGTCCCACAATCCATCCCTTTATCCCATTACAGTAAACCTCAGGAAAGTGTACAAAATAGTATATAAATCAGTCTAAAAGTGAATGATGCAGGCAGTTGATACAGAAATTCTGCTTTGATTTTCTGAGCTGATGGCTGCCTTTTTAAACATATAAAACAATATGGAACAAAAACTCTTATATACATCTTCTGTTCTTCATACTGAGGGAGGATGAAACATTTGCAGGGAAAATTGTGATGTCTAGTTTATCTTTGACCCTCAGTCACCTCTGGAGTTGAGAATAAGTTAACATCTATCTTAGAGAAGCTGAGTGGCTGCAGCATTCCACAGAGATGCTTGAATGCTATGCCATCAGAGGTAGGGGAGTGGAGATGAGGAGGTGTGGTTGTTGAGAGCTGAAGCAACTGAAGACAGAAATACACGTATGTGATTACTTGTCTGCTAAGAAAGAAAGTCAGGAAAGGTACAAAATTTTTCTTCCTGGACAGTTTCAGGAAGTGTTTTTCCAGAGGGACTCCTATTGTGATAAAGGCTCTTATTCAAAATTTTGAGGAGACATTCAGGATCTGCCAGCTTTCTTTTATGTACTCTTGGTCTGTGAAATTGGCCTTTGCCCTGAGACAGTGGAGCCCTTAGAACAGTGAAACCTGATGTAGGTAGATTGGTGAAGAGGTTTAGGAATTTGGTTGCTATTTTAAATGTTATCAGCTTGGCACTTTAATTTTACCAAGTTTAATCTGCTTATAGGCAGAGAAAATCTGGTTTTGTCCAGACGAGTTTCTTGGAATCCCTAGTAGGACTAAACATGGGGAAACTAAGACAGCTGAGGTATAGAATATGGGCACGCCTAAGTATGGGTTTGGGAGTCCTCTTTGAACTGGCCATCTTCCTGGCCTATCCTAGCATGTAGAAATACACGGCAACTTTGGGGGTTGTTACAGTGTTTCGAGGGTGGCATTTAATGCCCAGGAACTTTACATGTCTTGCAGTGTGTAGTCCTGCACAGAGAATTGTTCCATCCAGCATGCTAATAGAATCTGCCTTGGGAAATACTGGGGGAAGTCAGACTAACTTCCATAGCTGGGAACTTAGAAAGAAACATTGATGGCTTTTGAGTTTCAAAAATAGCTGTCACAACTCATGCAATTAAAAAAAACTCATACGCTTTGCTCCATAGGAGAGACTTTTAGGCCCTCACACAGAGTCTATTAATGTAACTGTGCTGTATGTCTAGTTCTCAGAGATCGGCTGTCTAGACCTGGCCATGGCAGGCTAGAAACAGCAAACTCAGGGATTAAGGTGCTGCTGTGATGGAGCATATAGACTGCTTCAAGAATTGACTACTGATTATGGAATGAAATGGAAGAATTATGAAAGTCATGCATAAGAAATATAAAAGCACAGAGGCCTGAGGTTTTTTTACTGAACTGAAAAAGCATCAATGTGTCTTAGGAGTTCTTTAGGATACTGTAGCACAGAACGTTGATGCTCATAATTATGACCTGACTCATCACAAGAAATTAGTTTAATCCAGTATACCTTGTTTACAAAATTCTAGAAGGGATGCCATGCATTTTAGAACTATTTCTTTCAGAAGTTTGAAATAGAAGTTGATTTACTTGATAGATTCACTTGTGAGTACCACAGTATTTCCCCATTATGACACATAGGACAATCACAGATGTAAACCCAACATATAGAAATGCCTGAGGGTTTTTTTTGATTGTTACAATGCGTGGAGGGTGCCGCCGGCATTTAATGCCCTGGGACTTTAAATGTCTTGCACAATGTGCAAGATAGTCCTGCACAAAGAAGAATTGGCCCCACCTATGTGGAAAAAGAGAAAAGGGTAGTTTATCTCTGAAAATGCATTTATTTTGTAGTTAATATAATGTGGAGGGCTCCTTACAAATTGGTTTATTGGGTAAGAAAGATATATACATACACTTTAAGTTATAATGTCTGCAGAGTACTCGTACCATGTCTTCTTCCATTGTGGTGTTTGTGTGTGTGCATGACTGTGTATGTGAGTCAGAGCTCGGACTCTGGACCACAGTTCTCTCTGTCTCTAAATCCATGCTCTGAGTTTTTAAAACCTAGTTGCCTTCATAATTATTTAAATAATATACTATTTTCGTAGAATAGAAGACTCTATAATTTTCTGAGGAATGTGACCCAATTTCAACTATATGTGGAATTGAGATTGGTTCCCTCATCATTCATGTTAAGAAAATGAATTCTTCAGGAAAAAAACAAAAAACAAAAAAGAAAAAGAAAAGTTGCAAGAGTGGAGCTTTTAACTTACTTTTTTTTGTGCCCTATATAATTCAAAATACTTAGAGGGCTTAAATTAAGCATTTTAATAACACTTTAAATTTCACAAATAGTTAATGAATAAGTTTTCTTTTAAAAATTTTAAACAGTGTGGACCAACTGAAATTCCCACTTGGTTACCTCCTGCCACTCCTTCCATCTTAATTCTCTCCTGTATTATTTATCTGTTGCTGAATTACAATTACCCCAAAACTTAGCAGCTTAAAAGAACAATGAACATTTATTATCTCTCACAGTTCTAGTAGGTCACGAATTTAGGAATGGTTTGGTTGGGTGGTTCTGGCTTGGAGTTTCTTATGAAGTTGCTTTCAGATGTTGATTGGGGCTGCTGTTATCTGAAGGTTTGACTGGGTTAGAGGATTTCCTTCCAATCTGACTAGCTAGTGGCATCAGTTGGTGTGAGGCCTCAGTTCCTTGCTACATAGGCCTTTCCTCCAGACTTCTTCCAGAAGGAGGTTGGCTCCTTCCAGAGCAAGTGATGCAAGAGAGGGATGTGCTGTCCTTTTTATGACCTAACCTTAGATATCACGTAGCTTCACTTTCACTATATTCTTCTTGTTAGAAGTTAAGTCGCTAGGGTTGGCTCACATTCAAAGGAAAGGAGATTAGGCTCCTTCTTTTGAAGGGTGAAGTGCTAAAGAATTTGTGGACATAATAAAACCACCATACCTTCCTAGAGGTAACCTTCCTTATCAATTTGGTTTTTATCTTTCCCAGTCTTTTTCCATATATTATTAAATGCAGATGTGCACACACATGTGCATGCACAAACATACGGAAATGTGTGGTTTGCCTGTGTTTTTATATGTGATACCTTACTGTATATATTGCCCTGCTGTTTGCCTTTTTCACTTACCACTTTAATCAGAGATCTTTCTATGTCAATCCATTTAGCAGTACCTTATTCCTAAGTGTTGTTTTTCCTTTCTGCCTGTGTATATATGTTTATGGCATATGCTTTTTAAATATAGAAAAAATTAACATCCACTTTCCATTTTAAAATTTAAGTTTCTTGGACACTTACTCTCTAATTTTATAAACCTAGGACTTAATTTTTTCCCATTGAGAGGATAAAAAGAAATATGTCTCCTTTACCTTCTTTTTAACTCCCAAATATGTGTGGATTGCTTTTAGTAGATGGAAAGAAGTTAAACTGCTGCTATTTGGAAGCAAATAGAGGGACTTAAATGTAATATTTATCTACCCAGGGTCATTGTTGGAGCCAGGTGTTGAATATGTTTTTGGAACTTTGTTTTATAGCTGTATTCTCTATCTGCTGTTCTGCTCACATATTCTAAGCTCCATCTTATTTTAAGGGTGCATGCCTGATGTTTTGTTGGATGGTGGAGATAAATATTCTCTTGTCTCCCTTCACTCCAAACCGCTTTATTAATATAATGCCCTTGAAGATCTTGAGAATGTTCCTTTTGTTGCTCTCTCTCTTTTTAAAACATCTCACTTCCTTGTGTATATTGGGAACACTAAAGTTTACTTTTATACATGTTCAGTCACTTTTTTTATTTTGTCAAAATAGGTTACTTGGTATATAGTAAAAGGAATCAGCTTGACCTCTTTGGAAGTTAAATTGTAAATTTCCATTGAATTTAATGCAACATGTGGTTCAGTGATTATACATAAGTAATACTGTTACTGTATTCCTCATATTGATAAACTCTGGTGCTGTAGCTCATTATTTCAAGAAGATGTGTGGTAGTCACAGAGATTCTGGAAGTTTTAAATCAAAACATTTTTCTTGAGGTAAGTGATTGGCATTTTGCTCAATTGTGGTTCATGTTTTTCTCAGTCATAAAACAAGTAGAGACTGGGAGTTCTGGTGACTAGCCTCCAAAAATATGCCATTTAAGAGTTCTAATGCTGCTTCAGTTGTGGCTATGTACTTGTACCTCATCCTAAGCTGTCAAGGCAGGGACTCGTGGTCCTTCTGAACCTTCTCTGTGTTGCTGTTGGGGAGAGACAGCAGTAGAGAAAGTTGTTTTCAGTATGTGTGGATAAAGTATTTATTTTTATTTAAAAGCTGGTCTAATAGTGTACGTTCTTCATACTTGATAAGCCAATATCTTTAGATCCAGGAGATTATTTTGGAAATGAAAGAAAGGAGACTAGCCAGAGAGTATACTTAGAGGGTTAGTTGTTTTCTTTCTTTCCTATATTGCTTATAAAAATAGTTGTGTAATGTGTAAGTTTTGGAAAATATTGAAATTATAAAAAAGAGTTAACTTCCTGCTTTATGTGTGCTCCTGTAATAACCGATTACTTTTGCAGAACTCATCAAACGGAAATTACTTGAATAATTATTTGGGGTTTTTTTTGTTTTTTTGTTTTTTTGCCTTTCTTTGGTTTAGTCTTCTGATTAGCAATTCTTTTTTTTTTAAATTTGAGTTCATAATAGTTTACATCATTGTGAAATTTCAGTTGTACATTATTTCTTGTCTGTCACCACATAAGTGCTCCCCTTCACCCCCTGTGCCCAACCCCCAGCCGCCTTCCCTTGGTAACCACTGAACTGTTTCCTTTGTCCATGTGTTTATGTTCCACATATGAGTGAAATCATCTAGTTTTTGCCTTTCTCAGTCTGGCTTATTTTGCTTAGAGTAATTTCCTCCAGGTCCATCCATGTTGTTGCCAATGGGATGATTTTTTCTTTTTTTATGGCTGAGTAGTATTCCATTCCATGTGTGTGTGTGTGTGTGTGTGTGTGTGTGTGTGTGTGTGTGTATATATATGTATATATACACACATCTTCTTTATCCAATCATCAGTCGATGGGCACTCAGTTTCCATGTCTTGGCTATTGTGAATAGTGCTGCAGTGAACATAGGGATATATATGTTACTTTGGATTGTTGATTTCAAGTTGTTTGGGTAGATACCCAGTAGTGGGATAGCTGGGTCATATGGTAGTTTTATTTTTAGTTTTTTGAGGAATCACCATACTGTTTTCCATAGTGGCTGCACCAGTTTGCATTCCCACCAGCAGTGTGTAAGGGTTCCCTTTTCTCCACACCCTCTCCAACATTTGTTATTTTTAGTCTTAGTGATTATAGCCATTTTAACAGGCGTAAGGTGGTATCTTAGTGTAGTTTTGATTTGCATTTCCCTGATGATGAGTGATGTTGAACATCTTTTCATGTGTTTATTGGCCATCTGTATATCTTCTTTGGAAAAATATCTGTTCATATCCTCTGCCCATTTTTTGATCGAGTTGTTTGTTTTTTTGTTGTTCAGTTGTGTGAGCTCCTTATATATTATGGAGATTAACCTCTTATCGGATGTATGATTTGTAAATATTTTCTCCCAATTGGTGGGTTGTCTTTTTGTTTTGATCCTAGTTTCTTTCGCCTTGCAGAAGCTCTTTAGTCTGATGAACTCCCACTTGTTTATTTTTTCTTTTGTTTCCCTTATCTGAGAAGACATGGTATTTGAAAAGATCCTTTTAAGTTCGATGTCAAAGAGTGTACTACCTATATTATCCTCCAGGAGTTTTATGGTTTCAGGACTTATCTTCAAGTCTTTGATCCATTTTGAGTTTATTTTTGTGTATGGCATGAGATAATGGTTTACTTTCATTCTTTTGCATGTAGCTGTCCGGTTTTCCCAACACCATTTATTGAAGAGACTCTTTTCTCCATTGTATGTTTTTGTCACCTTTGTCGAAGATTAGCTGTCTGAAGATGTGTGGTTTTATTTCTGGGCTTTCAGTTCTGTTCCGTTGATCTGTGTGCCTGTTTTTGTACCAGTACTGTGCTGTTTTCATCACTATGGCTTTGTAGTACATTTTGAAGTCAGGGATTGTGATGCCTCCAGCTTTATTCTTTTTTCTCAGGATTGCTTTAGCAATTTGGGGTCTTTGGTTGCCCCATATGAATTTTAGGATTCTTTGTTCTATTTCCGTGAAGAATGTCATTGGGATTCTGATTGGGATTGCATCGAATCTGTAGATTGCTTTGGGTGGTATGGACATTTTAACTATATTTGTTCTTCCAATCCATGTGCATGGAATCTCTTTCCATCTCTTTATATCATTATCTATTTCTTTCACTAATGTCCTGTAGTTTTCATTGTATAAGTCCTTCACCTCCTTAGTTCATTTATTCCTAGGTACTTTATTCTTTTTGTTGCGATTGTAAATGGAATTATGTTCTTGAGTTCTCTTTCTCTGAGTTCGTTGTCAGAGTACAGAAATGCAACTGATTTTTGTAAGTTGATTTTGTACCCTGCAACTTTACTGTAGTTGTTAATTATTTCTAATAGTTTTCTAGAATAGTGGATTCTTTAGGGTTTTCTATATGTAAGATCATGTTGTCTGCAAACAGTGAGTGTTTCACTTCTTCACTCCCTATTTGGATTCCTTTTATTCCTTTCTCTTGCCCAATTGCTCTGGCCAAAACCTCCAGTACTATGTTGAATAAGAGTGGTGAGAGTGGGCATCCTTGTCTTGTTCCTGTTCTCAGAAGGATGGCGTTCACTTTTCCCCATTGACTATGATGTTGGCTGTGGGGGGCTTTGTCATATATGGCCTTTATTATGTTGAGATGATTTCCTTCTATCCCCATTTTGTTAAGAGGTTTTATCATAAATAGCTGTTGGCTCTTGTCAAATGCTTTGTCTGCCTCTATTGAGATGATCATGTGGGTTTTTTTTTTTTTGAGGAAGATTTGCCCTGAGCTAACTACTGCCAGTCTCCCTCTTTTTGCTGAGGAAGACTGGCCCCGAGCTAGCATCCATGCCCATCTTCCTCAACTTTATACGTGGGATGCCTACCACAGCATGGCTTTTGCCAAGCGGTGCCATGTCCACACCCAGGATCCGAACTGGTGAACCCCGGGCCGCTGAGAAGCGGAACATGCGAACTTATCCGCTGTGCCACCGGGCCAGCCCCAGGTCATGTGGTTTTTATTCCTCATTTTGTTAATGTGATGTATCACATTGATTCATTTGCGGATGTTGAACCATCCCTGTGTCCCTGGTATAAATCCCACTTGATCATGATGTATGATCTTTTTGATGTATTGTATTTGGGTTGCCAATATTTTGTTGAGGATTTTTGTATCTATGTTCATCAGTGATATTGGCCTGTAGTTTTCCTTTTTTGTGTTGTCCTTGTCAGGCTTTGGTATCAGAGTGATGTTGGCCTTGTAGAATGTGTTAGGATGTGTTCCATCTTCTCTAATTTTTTGAAATAGCTTGAGAAGGATAGGTATTAAATCCTCTCTGAAAGTTTTGTACAATTCCTCAGGGAAGCTATCTGGTCCTGGGTTTTTATTCTTTGGGATGGTTTTGATTACTGTTTCAATCTCTTTACTTGTGATTGGTCTATTCAGATTCTCTATTTCTTCTTGATTCAGCTTTGGGAGGTTGTAAGGGTCTAAGAATTTATCTATTTCCTCTAGATTGTTCATTTTGTTGGCATATAGTTTTTTGTAGGATTCTCTTATAATCCATTGTATTTCTGTGGTATTCTCGTATAATCTGTTATTGTTTCTCCTATTTCATTTCTAATTTTATTTATCTGAACTTTCTCTCTTATTCTTTGTAAGTCTGGCTAGGGGTTTGTCAATTTTATTTATCTTCTCAGAGAATCAGCTCTTTGTTTCATTGATCCTTTCTACTGCCTTTTTTTGTTTCAATAGCATTTATTTCTGCTCTGATTTTTATTATTTCTCTCCTTCTGCTGACTTTGGGCTTTGTTCTTCTTTTTCTAATTCAATTAGTGTAGTTTGAGATTGCTTATGTGGGATTTATCTTGTTTGTTCAGGTGTGCCTGTGTTGTGATGAATTTCCCTCTTGATATGGCTTTTGCTGCATCCCATATGAGTTGGTATGGTATGTTTTCATTTGTCTCCAGATATTTTTTGATTTCTCCTTTAATTTCTTCAGTGATCCGTTGCTTGTTCAATAACATGTTGTTTAGTTTCCACATCTTTGTTCCTTTCTCAGCTCTTTTCTTGTAATTAATTTCTAGCTTTATAGTATTGTGATTGGAGAAGATGCTTTGTTGTTATTTCAATCTTCTTAAATTTATTGAGGCTTGCCTTGTTTCCAAAGATGTGGTCTATCCTTGAGAATGTTCTGTGTGCACTTGAGAAGAATGTGTATTCTGCTGTTTTTGGATGGAGTCTTCTATATATGTCTGTTTAAAGTCCAGCTGGTCTAGCTGTTCATTTAATTCCACTGTTTCCTTGTTGATTTTCTGTCTGGATGATCTATCCCTTGATGTGAGTGGAGTGTTGAGGTCTCCTACTATTATTGTGTTATTATTAATATCTTCCTTTAGGTTTGTTAATAGCTGCTTTATGAACTTTGGTGCTCCTGTCTTGGGTACATAGATATGTATAAGTGTTATTTCTTCTTGATGGAATGTCCCTTTGATCATTATATACTGCCCCTCTTTATCTCTCTTTACCTGTCTTATCTTGAAATCTACTTTGTCTGATATAAGTATTGCAACACCTGCTTCCTTTTGTTTGTCATTAGCTTGGAGTATCGTCTTCCATCCCTTCACTCTGAGCCTGTGTCATTGGAGCTGAGATGTGTTTCCTGCAGACAGCATGTTGTCGGGTCTTGTTCTTTAATCCGTGTCACCACTCTGTGTCTTTTTATTGGAGAATTCAATCCTTTTACGTTTAGGGTGATTATTGATATATGAGGGCTTAATGCTGCCATTTTATCACTTGTTTTCTGGTTCTCCTGTATTTCCTTTGTTTCTTGTCCTGTGTATTTTGGTCTATCAATTGAGTTGTGTAGTATTTTATGTTGTGTTTGTTTTCTCCTTATTTGTTATTTGTGTCTCTGCTGTTCTACTTTTTTGTTTAGTGGTTACCATGAGGTTTGTATTCAAAATCTCATGGGTAAGATAGTCCCTTTTCTGATGGCCTCTTATTTCTTTAAACTAAACTGATTCAGTCCCTTTCCTCTTCCCTTCCTAAGTTGTTTTTCTCACATCTTATTCCATCTTGTGTTATGAGTTTGTGTTTAAAATGACAAGATTATCTGTTTTTGATATCTTCCTTCCCTTTGTCTTTGATGCTATACTTGAGTATTTGCTGTCCTGTTCTGATTCTGTCTATCTATTTATCTCCTTCCTCTGTGCTTTGTAACGCCTTTCTCCCTTTTATTTTTTTCAGGTATGAGGGCCTTCTTGAGGATTTCTTGTGTGTGTGTATGTGTGTGTGTGTGGGGGGGGCAGTCTTGTGGCTACGAACTCCCTTAGTTTATGTTTGTTTGGGAAAGTTTTTATTTTTCCATCATATCTGAAGGATATTTTCACTCGATAGAGTATTCTTGGCTGAGTTTTTGTCCTTCAAAGGTTTGAATATGTCATTCCAGTCCCTTCTAGCTTGTAAGGTTTCTGCAGAGAAATCCTCTAAAAGCCTGATAGGGGTTCCTTTGTAGGTTATTTTCTTCTGCCTTCCTGTCCTTAGTATTCTTTCTTTGTCATTCAGTTTTTCCTGTTTCACTACTATATGCCTTGCAATAGGTCTTTTTACATTGACATATTTAGGAGATCTGGTAGTCTCATCCACATGGATTTTCATCTCCTTCTGTAGATTTGGGAAGTTCTCTGCTGTTATTTCTTTGAACGAGCTTTCTGCTCCATTCTCTTTCTCTTCTCCTTCTTGAATACCTATAATTCTTATGTTGTATTTCCTAATTGAGTTGGCTGTTTCTCAGAGACTCTTCATTTCTTTTTAGTCTTAGTTCTCTCTCCTCAATGTGGAGCATTTCAACATGTCTGTCTTTTATTATGCTGATGTGCTCCTCTATGATGTGCTCAAGTGTTCAGGGAATCCATATTTTGTTTTATTTTTTCCATTATGTCTTTCATCTCTAATGTTTCTGATTGATTCTTCTTTATAGTTTCAATCACTTTTGTGAAGTAGCTCCTGAATTTGTTGAATTGTTCCTCTACATTCTCCTTTAATTCATTGAGTTTTTTGATGATAGCTATTTTGAATTCTTCGTCATTTAGATTACGTATTTCTGTGTCCTCAGGACTTATTTCTGGGTACTTATCTTCTTTCTGGTCTGGAGATCTAATATAATGTTTGATATTAGTAGAGGGAGTGGCTCTGTTTTTCTGCATCCTGGTGTTATTTGGTTGCAGTTACTGCCTGTTGTCATGGGGTTGGGGTCAAGAGCTGCGTATTCTGAGCTGTCTGCCTTCAGCAGAGATCCTAGGTGCTGGAGCCATGCTGGGCGGGTCGGGGGAGGAGTGCTTTCTCCTGCATGCTCTTGGGGTTTTCTTGCTCTGCTCTTGCTATCTGCTCTCCTGAGGGTCTTGACTCGATGAGGTCACCCCCTGAGAAAGCTTTCACCCCGGTAGAGGGCTTCCCTCTAGGCCTCAAGAGCCTTCGGGGACCTTTGATGTTCCCGTGAATGAACGTCCCCTCCCCTGTTTCTTCTCTCTCAGAGGTCTCCTGCAGTCCTGCATTGCAGCCTTTAGGGGACAGCGCCAAGTTTTCTCTAACCCTGTTCCACCTCCTCCGAGGAGGGCTCCAGCCTCTCTTCCCTCTGTCATATGGTTGTGTGGGTCTCTCTGATGTTTTTTGTATTGTGTATGGATGTCCTCTGTTGGAGTATGAATGTCCTTTTCATTGTATCTTGGAGGTGAGAGATTACCGGGAGAACTTACTCTGCCATGATGCTGATGTCACCTCCAATAATTATTTGTTTTTATGTGTCTTTCTAACTAAAGTATAGTATACCTGAGGACATGAACTGTCTGTCTGTGTTGCACGTAATAGATAACTCAGTAAATATTTTTGAATGAGTAAAGATGGAAGTTACTATTAATTATTGTTAATATTTTGGGGTTTTACCTTCTAGTATTGTATTCTGGTATTTTTTCTACATGTCCATTTGTTACAGTATTTATTGTTATTTTCCACCTCTTGTAAATCATAGAACTTAAAATGCTGGTTTTTAAAAATGAACTTTGACAAAATCCAGATACTGAACTGTACTGTGATTTTGGATATTGAAATTTATAAACACATCAGTTTCTTTCACCATGGATTCACTTTTTCTTTCATGTTCTCATTCCATATATGAGTAAGTGAATCTTCTGTTGAGTATCTGAGTTTAGAATATTTGAGTGCGTGCTAATACATTGCTTTTTGTGTTGTAGGCTGAGAACAGTTTCAGTGAAGAAGAGGAGGAAAAACTTCAAGCTGCATTTTCTCTAGAGAAACCAGATCTTCACCTAGTTCTTGAAACAATATCATTCATTTTAGAACAGGTATTTTTATTGCCCCAAGCTTCCTAAGCATGGTTTGTTTATTATGTCCTTATATTGCTATGATATCTATACCATTTTATTTTTTAAAAATATAGTGTGTAGATAGAAGCAGTGAATATATTTTAATCAAGAATTTCAGTGTAATGAAAAAAAGCTGAATTATGATTTTTCCACAGTATGCATTCTGCAAAACAATCTTAATGTTGAGTAGCATAAGTAAAGTATTTGACAATTTGAATCAAGACTTCATTGACTTGAGACAGTTATAAAAGATTTTAATTCATTGTTACTTGGTATAATAATTTGAAAAAATGAACACATTTTATTTCAGAAATTTAACAAATGATTTTGGGCGAATTATTTGACTAGGCTGATAAATAAAACATGTAGAAAAGTAGTAGTTGTCAAAGGACCTTTGGTCGTACTATTTTTTCCTACTGAGCTGCCCTTCTGATCCCTTCTTTTCATCTAAATTCAGTTCATTGTTTAAGTTCCCCTTCAAGTCACACCTCCCCCCACTGCAGCATTGACCCCTTATACTTATAGCTTTCACCTTATTTGGATTCATTTTATCCTTGGCTTATCATAGGAGAGCACATTGTTAGCCTTTCATTATTTCATGTGTTTCAGTTATGTCTCCTTCACTAGATTTTGAATTCGTGAGGGGCCAGGATCATATTTTTTGTGCATGTTACGTTGCTGGGCTTAAAATAGATTCTCCCTAAATTCTTGTTGTTTGATTAGACAGAATACTTGTGAAATAAAAGTTTAAATAGTGCAGTGGCTTCATGAGCATTGCTAATTAGAGATACTGTTAGGAGGACAAGCTGCTGGGCATTTACTACATATAGCCTCATATAGATTACAGATCCTAAAGATGACCATGGTTCATATCCTCGGTGGGCCTTCAATAGAAGAAAAGGATAATTGAATAGGACAGAGCAGCATGGGATTTATGAGAAAGTTGTTAGAGAATAATGTACGAAATGGGATAGATATCACTGTTAAAAATTTATACAGTTTTTTATTATATGTTACCTAGGAAGTTGGTAGATGAAGGTAGTTTTGAGAAAATGCTCCTTGGAAAAATTTTGTTAGTTGACAAACAAAACTGTTGTATACTTCTTTGAAATAATTAAGTGAAATAAGGATATGAAATTTTAATTAGGGTACTATTTACATAGCTAAAGCAAAGAAGTTGTTTTTCGGTTAAGCAGATTTAGGGTTACTTAAACCACAAGCAAAAATGAAAAAGTTTAGCCTGAATAATTTAGGCCATTTAATCCTGAATCTTCCAGCCCTTAGTTTTGTATATTTGTAAAATAATAAAAAATTTCTACTGTAGAAATATGAAATATTCTTTTGATTTAAATCATTTAAAAATAATTTTGTATTTGATTATAGATCAAGGTATCTGTATGAATATTAGGGATATATGTAATTTTATTTTTCTCTTTAATAGGCAGTATATCACAACGTGAAGCCAGCGGCTTTGCAGCAGCAGTTAGAGCACATTCACCTTAGACAAGACAAAGCAGAAGCATTTGTCAACGCTTGGTCTTCTATGGGTCAAGAAACTGTTGAAAAATTCAGGCAGAGGATTCTTGCTCCCCACAAGGTATAGGATTATATTAGCCCAAAGGTATTGTTCAATAATGTATGGCATAAATTTTTATACCTGAAGTGTTTTTAAAGTGATAATATTTTGTAGAGAGGTAGAGTCAGGCAAAAGAAAATATATTAACAATAATCCTATAAAATTATTTCCATATGTATGTGTCACCACAATATGATTTAATTTTAATTGCCAGTCTAAAATATGCCTGTATAACTTAAGAATAGAAATGAGACAGTCTTTTTTTCTTTTTCCTGAGTCCTTAGGCAGAGTTGGTTGTTCTTTTTAACTGTGTCCCTATGTATAAGACTTACTATAATTTTTACTGAGTCACATAATAATTTGTTTTTGTGTGTCTGTATTAGTGCCTACAAGAATGCCTTGCATGCAGAAGGTAGTCAATATTTGTTGAGTAGGAAATAGTGAACAAAATGAACACTTTGAGGGAAGTATAGAATAAACAGCAGTGTCACAAAGCTCTTTGGTAACCTTTAGTCACTCTTAATGGAAGTTGAGATGAACATACAGATTTTGCCCTTTTTTCTATTAATATGTTGTGTTACATAATTGATTTTCAGATTTTTAGCCAACTTTGTATTCCTGGGATAAATCTTACTTGGTCACAATATATCATCCTTTTTATATGTTGCAGTATTTGATTTGCTAATATTTTGTTAAAGATTTTTCCATCTATGTTCATGAGGGATATTGGTCTGAGTTTTCTTGTGATGTCTTTGGTGGTATCAGGGTAATACTGGCCTCCTAAAATGAGTTGGGATGTGTTCTCTCCTCCTTTTCTATTTTCTGGAAGAATTTGTGAAGGATTGGTATTATTTTGCATTTCACTATCATTATATGAGCGTTCCAGTAGCTCCAAATCCTTGTCAGCATTTGGTATTGTTGGTTGTTTTTATTAAAGCCATCCTGTTAAGTTTGTAGTGGTATCTTGTGTTTTCAATCCACGTTTCCATATAACAGATTATGTTGGTGATCTTTTTATGTGCTTACTTGCCATCCATATACCTTCTTTGATGAAGTGTCTGTTCATATCTTTTGCCTAACTGTATTTCCACATCATGACAGATAAAGAAGTCCCTTTATAGTAATATAAAGGACAGTTGCAGGTATATATCCCAGCATATAGAAATGCATGGAGATTTTGTTGTTGTTATTGTTACAGTGTGTGGAGGGCGTTTGTTTGCTTTCTGTTGAGTTTTGTGAGTTCCTTATAGATTGTAGGTTTAAGTCCTTTGTCAGATATATGATTTGCAGATATTTTCTCCCAGTCTCTAGCTTGCCTATTTATTCCTTTTCTTTTTTCCTTAACAGTGTCTTTTACAGAGCAAAAACTTTTAATTCTGATGAAGTTTGATTTATTAGTTTTTTTCTTTTATTGATTCTGCTTTTGGTGCTTTTGATTTTGTCTCTAAGTATTTGTAACAATACAAAAATTTTCTCTTCTGTGTTCTTCTAAGTGTTTCATAGGTTTATGTTTTACATTTAGGTCTACATACATTTTGAGTTAATTTGGTGTAAGGTGTAAGGTGCAGGTCAAAGTTATTTTTTTCTGCATTTAGATGTTCCTTTATTCCAGCATAATTTGTTGATAACATCCTTTTTCCCTGAATTGCCTTTGCCCCTTTGTCAAAAATCATTTGATATATTTGTGTGGGTCTTTTTCTGGACTCTCTGTTTGGTTCCATTGATTTATCTGTTTTGTCTATCTTTATGCCAGTATCACACTGCTTTAATTACTCTACCTTTATAGTAAGTCTTAAAATCAGGTAGTGTGATTCTGCTAACTTTGTTCTTTTTCATAATTGTTTTGGCTGTTCTTGTTTCTTTGCCTTTTCAAAGAAATTTGAAGACAAGCTTTTCTGTATCTACAAAATAATCCTGCTGGGATTTTGGTTGAGATGATGTTAAATTTATAGATTACTTTGTAGAGAAATGACTTCTTAACAATATTGAGTATCTCTCTCCACTTATTGAGGTCCTCTTTGATCTCTTATATTGGTGTTTTTCATTTTCCAGCTTTACAGATCCTGTGTGTATTTTGTTAGATTTGTACCTAAGCATTTTGTTTTTGTTTGTTTTTGAGGAAGATTAGCCCTGAGCTAACATCTGCTGCTAATCCTCCTCTTTTTGCTGAGGAAGACTGGCCCTGAGCTAACATCCATGCCCATCTTCCTCTCCTTTATATGTGGGACGCCTACCACAGCATGGCTTGCCAAGTGGTGCCATGTCTGCATCTGGGATCCGAACCAGCCACCCCTGGGCTGCCAAAGCGTAATGTGCGAACTTGACCACTGCCCTACCGGGCTGGCCCCAGCATTTTGTTTTTTTGGAGTTGTTGTAAATGGTACAGTTTTTAAAATTTTGGTTTCCAATTGTTTATTGATAGTATATAGAAACATAATTGATTTTTGTATGTTGACCTTGTATTCTATGACCTTGCTAAACTCACTAATTAGTTATAGCAGTTTTTATGGTGGATTCCTTATCATTTTTTTTGTAGAACGGCATGCTGTCCATGAATAGACAGTTTTATTTCCTCCTTTCCAGTCCATTCATTTGTTTTTCTTATTGCACTGACTAGGACTTCTAATATGATGCTGAATGGCAGTGGTAAGTTTGAACATCCTATTTTGATCCCAGTTTTAGAGAGAAACAGGTCTCTCACCATTAAGTTAGGATATTTGCTATAGGTTTTTAGAAAATATGCGTTTATCGCTTTCATCTCTCTCCTTTTTACTTTTTTGAGGAAAATTAGCCCTGAGTTAACATCTGCTTCCACTCCTCCTCTGTTTGCTGAGGAAAATTGGCCCTGAGCTAATATCTGTGCTCATCTTCCTCTACTTTATGTGTGGGATGTCTGCCACAGCATGGCTTGATAAGTGGTATCTAGGCCCACGCCCAGGATCCAGAAACCCAGGCTGCCAAGGTGGAGCACACGAACTTAACCACTGTGTCACCGGGCTGGCCCCTCTTTTTTTTTTTTTTAAATCTCTGTATTCTAAGAGCTTGCAAGTGTCTTTACTGCTTCATTTTTCACCATTTCAATTTCTACTTTTCCTACATCCTGTATGGATTTTAAGTTTTCCATTTTGTGTCCCTGAAAATCTTTCTTCGCTCAATCATCTCCATAAAAAAACAAATCTCCACTTGCCTTTTAATATTTGACTGTTCTCTATTTATAATTTTCTTCTATTTTATAGGGTCCATTTTTTTCTTGCATTTATACAATACAGTATACTTGTACAATTAAAAATGTTTCTTTTTCTGCTAATAGAAAGTCACTTTTCAATCTGTTCTGGATGATTCCTTTTTTAAAGTATTATTTCTTCCCTATATTATGTTGCATTACATTAACTTCTGATTAAGAAGTGTTTTAATCAGTTGTTGTAAAAAATATGTAAAAAAGAAATTGGAAGAACATGACTAATTGTACAGTGGCTCCTTGAGAATGCCAGAAATTAACTTTTGCCAATTCAGAGTATATGAGAGGATAGCTAATACATTATTTTAATGCCTTAAATGCTTAATTAAAATAATATAATAATAATAAACATTTCTTATGTTTATTGTAGTCCAAATACTCTACTAAGTGCTTCATATCTCGTAAAGCCTGTTAATAGTTCTAGTTTATATTAAAATAAAATTGAGGCTTAGATTAAATAATTGGTCCAGGGTCATGAGGCTAAGTAAGTGGCAGAGTTGGGATCTGGCACAAGTAGTCACACTCCTAAGCCATTATGGTATACTGCCACCTAGATGTTAGCTGCAAAACTTTTGTGTGTCAGGCGTTATGCAGTATTGTTTACATAGGTGTGTGTGTGTGTGTGTTTCATATCTTTGAAGAGGAAGGACATAAAACTTTAGAAAGTATAACTTTACCATCTTAACCAAGTGGTCCATGGTGAAGCTGAGATGGGAATCTGATCTGTTTATCTCTTAAGCCTTGTTCCTTTTATATTATGCTACCTCTGGCAGCTGTAATGTTATCTTCCTTTTTTGCTTTGCTAACTATTTAGGATATAGTGACTAAAATAGCCATGTGTGAAGGTAGATCATGTTATTTAAGTTGTAACAAAAATATATGACAACGACTTATTATATAATGAACAAAAGGTATATTTTAATGACTGACTGTTGTTTATGGTAATTTAGGGGCTCACACCTGTGACCTATCTGTGCAGTGCTTGCAGTGGAACATCTGTGGGTAGTAATTCTAAATTCAAAGAGAGTCATATTCAATTAAATAATAGTTTAAAAAATCAGGTGCCGGCGCTAAGGCTGAGTGGGTAAGTTTGCATGCTCCGCTTTGGCGGTTTGGGGTTTGCCAGTTTGGAGCCTGGGCATGGACCTACGCACCGCTCATCAAGCCATGCTGTGGTGGCATCCCACATGGAGGAACTAGAATGACTTGCAACTGGGATATACAACTAGGTACTGAGTCATTGGAGAGAAAAAAAAAAAAAAGGAAAGATTGGCAACAGATGTTAGCTCAGGGCCAATCTTCCTCAAAAAAAAAAAAGTTAAAAAATCAAAAAGTGCTTATTTGTTATTTTTATTTTGGTGAGGAAGATTGGCCTGAGTTAACATCTTTGGCAGTCTTCCTCTGTTTTGTATGTGGGATATCTCCACAGCATGTCTTGATGAGCAGTGTATAGGTCTGTGCCTGGGATCCAAGTTGGTGAACCCAGGGCTGCCAAAGCAGAGTACATGAATTTAACCACTACGCCACGGGGCCAGCCCCAAAAGGTGCTTATTTTTAATTCAATTTTTAAAAACACCTTATTTTGTCTTCTATTATTTAGATCTAATAACTGAGAGATGGATTGAAAATTAATTTTAATGATGGCTATTTGCAGGATATGATTGAAGGTGTTTTTAAATTTTTGCATCTCATTTTTGTTCTCTAAATATACTTCCTCTTTGGAAACTTGAGACTGGAATATCACCACTACTTGCTGGAATTTGTATCCTTCCCTCTTTGATTAGTGTTGACTATGTCAATAGTGGCTTTCTAAAAAGATTTTCTGTTTGATTTTTGTTATGTTTCCTATGTGGTCATGACATTTATTAAATTATGAATCCCCTTTCAGACAGAACTTGGATACTATGTTTAAGTTTATGCCAGAAATTCTGTTTAGAATTCCTTTACATATATTCCTTCTAAACTAAATGTAAAAACTTAACATGTCAAATATTATTGACATGTATATCTTTTTTCTGAGATCTTAAGGAAAAGAATTGTATTCTTTTTATATAATATTTTTATAAAATATTTTTATATTTCCAAGTTAACGCTATTTCTCAGTAACAGATAGGGTTTTGGAGATTTATGTAAGGCATATTTTAAGTACTCTGAGTAGCCTGCTCTTTAAAGGCTACATACAACTGATTCCTTTTCTTAAATATGCTTATATGTGTGTTAGGGAGTTTAAAATATAAATTTGACAGTTACATCTGTTTTGAATGTTCAAAATGTGTTTAATTTGATTTTCTTCTGTTGAGTGTTCTTAACTTTACCTAATAATATGGCAAGTTTATTCATAATATCTACTCATTTCTTTATATGGTGAAATTTCATCATATCTTCTTGCAGATTCTTGAGAAACTTACATTTAAAAATGGATGACTAGTGTTCCTAAAAATAATAATGGTCCTATAGCATTCTTAAAAAAATCCTCTTTAAGCCATTATAATAAGATTTACTTTATTGTTAAATGTACAACTAATTGTTTGCTTCATTAATTGTTAAATACCTGGCTTTTATAAGAAATAAGAAATTTGAATTTGACATTTTTAACACTTTTGTTTTTTTGCTTTATTATTTTCTTTAATATCCTTGTTTCATTTCTTTGGGCATCCTAGGGATGGATGAATGGCTTTATTATAAAGAGGACAGAAAAAGCATACTTGATGTAGCTAAATCTTGAAACACAGTATATGACTATGAGTACCTACCTATCTGAGCACTTCTTCAGGATTTAAATGCTTTTTAACATTATCATCCGCATTTATAAGACAGGTATTTTGTTGTAATTATATCCATACACAAGTCTAATTTCTGCCTCTTTAGTTACTTTAGTTGTTGGTATGTTATGATTCAGGTGAAAGGCACAAATTTTCCATGTGCTGGAATTACTGAATATAAATGTGAGGTTTAAATACTGCTATATTTATTTGCTACTTTTTATTGAAATATTGTTTACCTGTAGTAAAACGCAGAGATTTTAATTGTTCAGTTTGATGAGTTTCAGAAATTATATACACGTGTTTAATCATCATCCATAACCAAATAGAGAAAATTTTCATCACCTGGGAAGTGCCGAGTTTCACTTCCCTTCACGCTTCCTCTCACTTTCCATCCCCACAAATGGGTTTTGTCTGTTCTTGGACTTAATATAAATGGACTCAAATAGATGTGTCTGACTAATATGTCTCAATATAACTTTTTGGGGGTTCGTTCATGTCATTAGTAGTTAGTAGTTTTATCAGTAATTCTTTTGTTGCTGAGTAGTATTCCATTGTACGAAAATACCACAATTTGTTTATGCATACCCCTGTTGACCGGCATTTGGGTTGTTTACAGTTTCTGGCTGTTATGAATAAGACTCCTATGAACATTTCTGTACCAGTCTTTTTGTGGACATCTGTTTTCATTTCCTTGGGTAAATATCTAAGAATGGGATTGCTGAACCCTCAAGCCAACTTTGAGGCTATTTGAGTTTTAGCCAACCTATTGCTGCGTGGATTGGGAAGTAACATAAATGTGAATCTCTCATCTTGTATGGTTCCCTTCTTTTAGGAGTCAAATTCCCCTTAACTTCTGCCTGCTTTTAGTCATTCTCCAATGCCTTCAAATTACTGTTTTTTAAATGTTTTGTCTAGAGATTGTAATTTTTATTGCAGAGGTTAATGTGATGTAAACTACTTCCTACCGTTACCAGATTAGGAACTCTAAAAGTGATTCTTTTAAATTATAAATCTTATTCTACCCTCCTCTGCTCCAAATCCAGCAAAGGCTTTCCATGTTGCTTATGATAGAAGTCCAATACGTGTCTTGTTGACCTTCACATCTTACTGTCCTCCACCTGGCTCAGTTTGGATACCTCTGATCTCTTTACTTCAAAAGCTCTTCTCCTGGATGTTCACATGGCTGCCTGCCGTATCTTCTTCAGCTCTTTATGAGAAATATGTTACATTGATCAGTGAGTCTTGCCCTGATCCTCATAGTGACAAGTGCACCCTTCTCTATGATACTTTCCTACTTCATTTTTCTCCATAACATTTATTCTTATCTGGACCACTATGTTATTTTACTTGTTTATTTTTTTATTGTCTGTCTTTACTACTAAACTATAAAGTCCACATGGGCAGGAATTTTTGTCTGTTCACTATTTTAAATGGCCCTTGAGAGATCGTGGGTTCTCAGTAAATGGTTATTGAATGAATACATGCACAATATCTGTGCTTTACAAATTGTACTATTTTGAAGTTCAGTCTAGTAACTTTTCTTATTAAGAGGGATATTTTTATTTACTGGTGGAGAAAAGAACACTAAAGAGAGGAGAGTATGGATTGTATTTTGTATTTCCTACTGTTCTTTTGTGTTCTCATTTTGGTTGTACTTTAAGCCTTTTGTGGTTCATTTATTTCATGACTCGAGTTTTGCTGGAGTACTAGATTCAATTATTTACAGTTTTTCTTCTTTAAAAGTAGGAATATAGAATTACTTCAGCTTGAAGTGGAAATTCTCCAAGAGAAGAGATGATGTCATTAACTGTTGATGCAGCAGTCAATTTAAAGAGCTTTAGATCTGAGACCCTTAATCAGTCTTATTTGAAACAGAAATGTATTCTCTGCTTCATGAATAATTGGGTAAAACCAGAACCATTAACAAATTAAATAAAGATTTTACTAATGCCAAAGAACTGTGCTGTTAGCAAAATTGCTCTTACGTCATAGTATTCAAAGATGTGTATTTGCTAAATAGAGTGGATGTACTTTCTCAGAGTGTTGCCAGTTGTGAGAGCATTAGTTGAATGACATTTCAATGTCCTTGAACGTGTACTGTTACCTTCATATATTCTTGGTATGCAGAGGTGGCAAACATTTTGAAGGATGATTTTTTGATGTTTTCCTTCAATGCCTTCCAACCTGGATATGAAGATCGTGATTAGATATTTTGGCCAAGTCTGTGGGTCAAGGAGTGTGATTAAGTTCCATACCACCCTAGCAATGAGACTAGGTTGATTAAACTTAAAGGTATAGGTTAGGGAGTATCCCTAAGTTGTGAATTTGTAATAAAGCATTTGTTCCTCCTGCTATGATTTGGTATAGCAGCAATGTTAAAGAAAGGCATTGGTTCAGTCACTTTTGGAGTTTTGATGTCCTCTGGAGACTATCTAATGGGTGGCGCTGTGCAGTATGATTTATGCAGTATGCTTTGTGGAGGTGGAGGTAGGCAGTCACTTGGGTGCAGGATAACTCCAATATTGATTCAAGAAGTTTATCTATTCGCATCTGTGTGATATATGGTAATATATTTACATCTGTGTAGTATCGATACCATATTGCATAATGGTAATCTCTGAGATTCTGACATTGTCTTTGCACACTTATAGATGTCACAGTTGAGGATTCTTTCTCTAGGAGGAAAGGGGTATTGTAGGTTGGTCCTGGGAGGTTTATTGCCTCCTGTTCTTGCCAGTGACTAGAGGATGGCAAAGAGGATGATTCATAGAAGGCAGCTGAAGATGTTCTCCCATTGCATCTAAACATTATTCTGTTATAGCCTTTAGTATATTGTATTTTTTAAAAAATAATGTTATTAAATTATAATTTATATAGTATAATCTGTATCCTTTTAAATTATACAGTTTAATGAATCATATTACCATATAGTTTGATATCACTACCATAATCAAGACACAGAGCATTTTCATCACTCTTAAAAGTTTCCTCATGGCTGTTGGCAGTCCCTTCCTCCTGTAACCCTGGCCCCAGGAAACCACTGATCTGCTTTCTATCGCTATAGATTGCATTTTCTAGGATTTTATATAAATAGAATCATACAGATACACTTTTTCCATCTGGCTTCTTCCACTGGTATGATTTTGAGGTTCATCCACATTGTTGCATGTATTAATAGTTGGTTCTTTTTTATTGCAGGGTCGTATTCTATCATATGGATATACCACAATTTGTTTATCCATTTACCTGTTGATGGATATTTGGGCTACTTTCAGTTTTTGGCTATTTTGAATAAATCCATTAACATTCGTGTATACATCTTTGTATGGACATATATTTTCATTTTTCTTGGGTAAATACTTAGGGGTGGATAACGGAGCTATAGGATAGCTATATGTTTACCTTTATTAGAAACTGCCAAACAGTTTTCCAAATGGGTATACTATTTACATTCCAACCAGCAATTTCTTTACATACTGGCCAACACTTGTATTGCCAGTCTTTTAAATTTTATCTATTCTAATGGGTGTAAGGATATTGAACATAAGGATGTCGAACATCTTTTTGTGTTTATTGGCCATTTGTATATTTTCTTTTGTGATTATCTGTTCAAATCTTTGCCCATTTTTGTATTGATTTCCTTGTCTTATTATTATTGACTGGTAAGAACTCTTTATATAGTTTGGATACAAGTCCTTTGTCAGATATATGTACAGTTATATGTCGCTTAACGCTGGGGATACGTTCTAAGAAATACATCCTTAGTCAATTTCCTTGTTGTTTGAACATCATAGAGTGTACTTACACAAACCTAGATGGTATAGCCTCCTACACACCTAGGTGATATAGTACTAATCTTATGGGACCACCATTGTATATGTGGTCCATCATTGACTGAAATGTCATTATGGGATGCATAGACTGTATTGTGAATATTTTATCAGTCTGTGGCTTGCTTTTCCTTTTTCTAAATGGTGACTTTTGAAGAACAGAATTTTTAATTTAGGGAAGTTCAGTTTATAATTTTTTCTTTTATGGTTCATGCTTTTAATGTCCTATGTAAAATCTGCCTATCCCAAGATCACAAAGATTTTCTCTTGTGTTTTCTTCTACAAGTTTGATGGTTTTAGCACTTACATTTAGATCTGTGATCCATTTTGAGTTTATTTTGGGGTTTAGTGTTAGTTAGGGATTGTTGTTCATTTTGTTTCCATTTAGATGTCCAGTTGTTCCAGCAGCATTTGCCTTGGCACCTTTGTCAGAAGTTAATTGATGGGTCTATATATCTGTCCTTTTGCCAGTGCCACATTGTCCTTATTGCTGTAGCTTTATAATAAATCTTGAAGTTAGGTAGTGTAGTGCTTCCAACTTAAAAAAATTGCTTTGGCTCTTTTAGGTCATTTGCATTTCTATTTAAATTTTAAAATCTGCTTGTCAGTTTCTATAAAAAATGCCTGCTGAGAATTTAATTGAATTGCCCTAAATCTATAGATCACATTTGGAAGAACTGACATCTTAACAATATTAAGCCTTTAAATTCATGAATATGGTATATCTTTCCATTTATTGATATCTTCTTTAATTTACTCCAGTAATGTTCGTAGTTTGTCAAAGACCAGGATTTACATAAATTTTGTTAAAGTTACCCTTATGCTAAAGACTGAATGTTTGTGTCTCCCCCAAATGTGTATGTTGAAATCTAACCCCCAAGGTGATGGTATTAGTAGGTGAGGCCTTTGAGAGGTAATTAGGTCATGAGGGCAGAACCCTCATGAATGAGATTAGTGTGCTTATAAAAGAGGCTTGAGAGAGCTCCCTTGCCCCCTTATACCATGTGAGGATACAAAGAGAAGTCTGCATCCTGGAAGAGGGCCCTCATTCTACCGTGCTGATACCCTGATCTCGGACTTCCAGCCTCCAGAACTGTGAGAAATAAATGTTTGTTATTATTAAGCCACTCAGTCCATGCTGTTTTGTTATAGCAGCCTGAGCAGACTAAGACACTATGTATTTACATGATTTTCATTGCTACTATAAATGGAATTGCTTTTTTGATTTTTGCTGTTGTTTGCTTCTGGTATATTGAAATAGTCGTGATTTTTTTTTTCTTCTGCTTTATGTCCCCAAATCCCCCCTAGTACATAGTTGTATATCTTAGTTGCAGCTCTTTCTAGTTGTGGCATGTGGGATGCCGCCTCAACGTGGCCTGACGAGTGGTGCCATGTCCGCACCCAGGATCCGAACCAGCGAAACCCTGGGCCACCGCAGCGGAGCACACGAACTTAACCACTCGGCCACGGGGCCGGCCCCGTGATTTTTCATATTAATCTTGTGTGCCAAAACTTTTCTAAAATCGTCCATTAGTTTTAGTAGCTTTTTTTTCAGATTAACTAGGATTTTCCAGATACATGATGGCACCTTATATCAAAATAGTTTTGTACATATTTGTCACCAGACTTGGAGCTTTTGGGCCAGAGATTATAATTTTATTCATTTTTATGTCCCCCAAATCTAAGATAATATGAAAGTCATGTCCATACTCTTCTAGTTTTTCTCCTTTCTGACCGCTTCTTTTAGTTACATTTCCTACTTTCTCCTCATTCAACAACCTCTAAATTTTGCATTGTGTTCGAACTCAGTAACCAGTCCTCTTCTCTTTTCTTTTATACTTCCCTGGCAATCTCATCTAGGCATCAGGGTTTAAATACTGTTTTATATTAAAAATTTTTTTCTCTAGCCTGGGCATACCTACTTGATAATTTCATTGGGTGTCTAATAGGCATGTCAAATTTAGCAATAAAAAAAATATGATCTTTGATCATTCCTCTTGAAACTGTTCTTGTAGTTTTTCTATCTCAGTTAGTGGTGACTCTGTTTTTGTTTTTTGGTTTTTTTGCATTTGCACAAGCCAGTTTTTGTACCATTTTGCCATTGTTATTTAAAAATGAATAGAAAATTAGGATGAAGACCTGATTTTGTTGATAAGAGTGTTGGTTTCATAAACATAATGGGATTTACATAAAGATGGGAATCGTTAGTATTCTGAAAGCACCAGGCTTTTTCTCAAATTGGATGCTTGTTATGTTAAGGCTGGTATCTATGTATATAATGTTTAAGAAGACTACATATATAAAATGCTGGAAATTGAAGATTTGTCTTAATGCCAAGGTGTAGGCATTATTTGTTTTTAGCCATTGGGTGGTGAAGCTTACTTTACTACTTTCTGAATTTTAGATATTCCTCTGGTTAAGACAAAAGTAGGGAAACACTAAAAGGTGTTTCCTACTGGGTGATATGGTCTGAACAGTGGCTACTGTTTTAGAGAGCCACCAGTTAAAATCTGGTGATAACTTTACATTTTTTTTCAATTTAAAAGAGTTAATATTATTGTAATTTTGGCTCATTTTGCATGTGCTTGGAATTATGGTTTACAAAGCAATTATGAGAATTTAAGCTTATATTGAAGTTGTTGCATGGATTTAAGAGGGAGAATAAAGTCATTGTATTTTGAATGACATCTTAGTAACGTTGTCAGGTAAGAAGTAATGTAAGTGAGATTCATAGAAACAATCATTTAAACAGTTTTGGCCTGGGTTAAAAACATTAAAAATATTTGTGTCTCATTTTCCTTGTGTTTTATGTTATTTTGGTGAGATTTAAATCTAGGATGTTGATTAAGGTATAAGTACCCTCAGATTTAAATTTGAATGTGAAATAAAACAAATTATATTAAAATGTTTCCTAGTATTTTAATGTACAAATGTCTGATGTACACAGGACAGAATTTTAAGTAGAAGCAAATGTAGTGTAGCTAATGTAAGTCAAAATTCTACACTAGATTTTGTGCTTTACTGTGTAATTAAAATATTGATGACTATCATATTTGTTTCTTGGTTATGAGTCTTTGAGGAGTAATTAAATAGTGTACTATGAGATTTTCACCTTGGCAAAGGGACTTTGTCTTATTTTCATTTTTCTGTTGTTTCTTCATGATCAAATTTAAGTTATGATATTTTGGCTAGAAGGGTACGTAAGTGATGTTGTGGTCCTCACAGGATATCCCACCTAGAGGCACATGTCCATTTGTCACATTGTGGTGATGTTAATTTTGATCTCTTGGTTATGGAGTTGTTTGTTTTCTCCACTGTGTAATTACTTTTTTCCAAAAAGCAATTGTGGGTAGATATACTTTGTGACTGTGTGTTTCAAGTTAGACTTTCCCCACTTAGATTCAGTATCCATTAAGGATTCTTACTTGAGTCAATTTCTTGTAACTTTTGATTTTGATTTTGATATAATTTCAAGCTTAGAGAAAAGTTGCAATAACATGAGGAACCTCCGTATACTCTTTACTCCGATTCACCAATTGTTTACATTTTACGTTTTTAATCTGTAAAATGGAGATAATAACAGTACCTAGCTCAAGTAGTGTTGGTTTCCTTTATTTCCTTGTTTCACTGAAAAGAGTTTGTTTTAGTTTGTTATTGCTCTGTGTAACTGTAAAGTATTTTTTTCTTTTGTAATTCTAGTTATGCATTCTGTATTTCCTCTTCATTTAAGTTTTCTGAATACTGATCATTTTCTATGAAATTTTATGTGTGGGAATGTGTATGTGCGTATTCCTACCTATGAGCTTAGGAATTTTATTTACTTTTTAAATTACTCTTTTATGTGAGCATGGGACAAATATTTTTAAATCACAAAATTCAATAGCAAAGGCTTTGGAATTTAAGAAAGCCAACTTACATGCTCTTTTTAGTCATGACTCTTTAAAATTACCTTTCCTTGTGAGTGTTCTTTGATACATTTCAATTCAATTCAACAGATAGATATAGAGTGCCTATTATATTTAAAAGCTCCTATAGAAAAATTAGGTGACCAAAATGCCTTATATTTATAATGTTTTGCAGTTTCCAAAACATTTTGAATATGCATTTTCTTATTTGATATTACCAATATCTCCAAACAGTAGATCGTTAAGGTAGATTTATCATTTTTATGAGGAAATTGAGATCTTGAAAGACTGTGACTTAACCAGGGTCTCATAGCTGGTGAGTGACAGCTTAAGCATGAACCAAAGCATAAGCTTGAAGTTCAGGGCTCTTTTTAATTCTCCCACCGCCACCTCTATGCAGTGACTAAGCATGCGTTAATTTATGCAAAGGCCTGACCACAATGGGGGTATGTTTTAATTTATTCACTTAATATTTAGCTTCATCATTTATCTTAAGTACTTAAAGGACAGGCATAGGATCCATTAAGTGAGATCAAAACAGTGTCTTATAAGTCCATAGGAATACCTAGAAGGTGCTTTTCAGTTAAGACAGTGATGTGTATTAAAATGCTTGATATATGAGTGGTTATGACATATTTTTTCCTGTTTTATCAGAGGGTCTCTTGCATGTGACTGTTGAAAATAGCGGTGGGCTGGTGTTAGAGCCTATGCTTACTGTAATCAGCATTAAAGATGAGTACATTAAGGATCCTTACTTAACATGCACCGTTAAATTGATTTGTTACTTGTGGTATTATGGATTATGTCTCTGCAACATCTTCCTCCTTTTTACCCATAACCTCTAAAAGATTTGATGCCAGAAAGAACAGAACTGTATCTTTATTTTCTCATCACATCCTCTTTCAAATAGATAATACTTTCATTGCTCTCTTTCTAATTTGGCTTTGAGTCACTGCTGTGATTCTAGCTGTTGAACAGTCTTTCAAGTTACCAATTAGTATTCTGGTTAAGTAAAAATTGTTGTGAGGCTACCATTCTTACCAGTGTAGCTAAGGTAGTTTTATTGAATCACTTATTAGGGTCACGTTGTCAGAGACGTATGACAGTTGCATTTCACAAAACTTCCATAAATATTGATACTTGAGATTTTCTGGAAATCAAATCTAATTATACTCATAGTTCTGAGGTTGGAGAAACCAATAATCTGTCAAGTTCAATAAAGCCAAGTTAGTACTGCCCAATTTTTTTTTCTTGTGGTAAGGAACATTGACCCTGAGCTAACATCCATTGCCAATCTTCCTCTTTTTGCTTGAGGAAGATTGTCACCAAGCTAACATCTGAGCCAGTCTTCCTCCATTTTGTATGTGGGATGCCACCACAGCATGGCTTGATGAGTAGTGTTTAGGTCTGTGCCTGGGATCTGAACGTGCAAACCCCAGGCTACCAAAGTGGAGTGTGTGAACTTAACCACTGCGCCACTGGGTCGGCTCCTGTGCTGCTTAATATTTTAGAAAAGTTCTTAAACTATTTTAGTCTCTCTTCACTATTTTTTGTCTTACCTGTTAAATTTTGCCGTTGTGTTAATTAATAAATTCAAAGGAAATGTTGTAATTACTTTCTGTCATAACTGGGAACCATAGCAAGTTAGAGTACTTTGGAAAGCATGATAATCTATTGGGTAACACCTGCTCATGAATAGATATCAATTCTTTGCCTGGCTCTATTCCAGTCTCACTAACTGTGTCTAAACGTGTGAACCTCTTACCATCTGGGTACTTCCATTTCCCTATTTTAAAAAAAAAAAAGTCTTACCTGTGTTCTACCTAATGCAAAAGAGTTTTGAAAGATAATGAGAGGTCATTAAAGTGCTTATCACCAATATATGCTATTTATTAGTTAAAATTTATAACTATTTAAAAATCATTGGCTTTAAAATGTACTATGTTAAAATAGTAATTTACTATTTAAAAACCGTTGACTTTTTTAGTGTTCTTCATTGCTTGGTCTTAGAACTTTTGTTTTTAGAATAGAGTGTATTTAAAGACCAGTTTTACTGTTGAATTTGACAGGCATGACATGAGGCCAATCTAACGAACCCAAAGGGAGAATTTTCGGAGTGTGCAGGTTAAAGGAGTCCTGGAACTGCCTTTCCACATAGTCTAGGCTATCCGTGTTCATTTCTGCTGAGTGGAGATTTGCTTAAAGTTGACTGTTTTCTTCCTACTATGTCATCTGATTCCAATCTGCACTTGTCTTTTATAGCTAGAGACAGTCGGATGGCAGCTTAACCTTCAGATGGCTCACTCTGCTCAAGCCAAACTAAAATCTCCCCAAGCTGTGTTACAGCTAGGAGTGAGCAATGAAGATTCAAAGGTAAGAAATGATATTCCATTGAAATGATGTATTCTGTTTACTTGATCTTGTGCTTTACTGTTAGCAGGGTCTTTGCTCTGTGGATTGAAAACTTAAACATAACTAAATTAAAATTAAACAAGGATTAACAAAGTGACAGATCTTTATTTGTGACAGGTTTTTTGTCAGATTTACATATCACTTTCTTGTTGATTTGAAGAAATAGCTTGTCTTTGCAAGGTGCCTTTCTTGTAAGAACGTTTCATAATGTTGTCTTTTAAATTCTGCAATGGAAAAAATTTAAAGTAGCCATATAAATTTGTGATTTTGTATTTTAGGTGTTTGTGGCTATTCCTGGGTGTTTTGTGTTTTAGGCTGCATGTATATGGTAGAGGGAATATTGTTCGGCCAGTGCTTGGAATACAAAGATGACCTGAATTGTGTGTGTGTGTCTGTGCGTTTGTTTAAATCCCAGCTCTTTCAAAATAGAATTTTGGGTAAGTTTTATACTGCATGGTGACTTCTCCTTTAATAGTAATTTCAGGGAACCTGAATATCTTACCAAAAATTAAACAGTTATGGAATAATTTTTCTTACTGTAGCATATATTGAAATATACATTTCAGATACCAATGAGAGCGATTTATTGTATGTTTTAAATTGTAATTATCTTTTTAAGATAGAGAAGGGGGAGTGACCTTTTTTCCTGTAAATAAATGAGACTTTGTCTCATTTCAAGACAAATAAAATAGAGGTGAGAATGAGGTAAGAAGATCTGAGGAAGGAGAGATTACTATGGCTGGATATAATCAGAGAATAATGGAAGAAATGTTATCTTTTTTCATGGGCGTTAAAGGATGGGGATATTATTACTTCTTTGTAGGACTTTTACTGTTTACTATATGATGCACATTTCTATCTTTCTTAAAAACTGGGACTAGGGTTACATGTAACTCAGGTTACATGTCTACAAAATTTTAGGCAATTGTGTTGGGTCTTACTATATATAATTTATTAATCTTTTACAGTATTTCAAAAGTATCATTTCATAATTTTCATCAGAAAGTAGTATAAACTTAGTGATTAAAGTCAAACTGACTGCTATATTGTATATGCTCTACAATTTAGTAGTGGTGTAACCTTGGGCAAGTTACTTAATCTTTATGATTGTCAGTTTTTTCATCTGTACAATGGGGATAATATTATCTGTCTCACAGGGTTTTTATGAAGACTAAATACCTAGTGTGTGTAAAGTGCTTAGTCCAGTGCCCACTATTATGGTAAATGATCACCAAGTGCTGGCTGCTACTCTCTCCATCGTCGTCATCAATGAAACTTTTTGGGCTAATGAATAAATAAATCTCTTTGTTTTAAACCGAAGCTGTCACTAAATTTATTTCCTGATGAAACTAACCTTTTCTTTTCCCTTTCCTTGCATTCTTCTTCCCTTTTATTTCTTGATTATATTTTTCATATTTACGCTTATTGGGATTTGGGGAGGGAAAGGACAGCCTGGAAAGTCCTCTTTTTTTGCTCCCATGAACTAAGGAAGGCATTCCTTTAGGTTTGGGATAATGATCTGGAACTCACTGGTGTAGACTGAGACTGTTCGATGAGTTAAAACACACATATGCATATGTACATATATGCATTCTCCATGTAGCCATATACATTCACTGTTGTATTTCTCATGACTACCGTATGTTAAGTCTGAGTAGTTAAATGCAATTTATAGTTGGAAGAGTAGTGTTTTGACCATATATTGGCAATGCTTGACATTAGGATGCTTGAGTCCTCACAGCTCCTTTCTCCTGTCTTCAAAATATATCCACGTGTCTATTATATTTTTAGGCAGTAGGAATGAATGAGTAATGCTTCTAGTGAAAGAGTCATATTTTTAATTCACATTATTCAGGAAATCTGTACAGATGTGAGATCCAGCTCATTTGAGATACAGTCTTGAGCACATTTGTATTTTTCTGTGTTACTATTTTGAAGTTTTGAATGAACATTTGGTTGGTTACCCTTATAACTTACAGAGCTACAGAACCATGTTCATTAACAAACAGACACTTGGGAAGAAGAGGAGCAGCACACAAACCTAAAGGATATTTTCATTTAGTATGTAGACTGAAGTGAACCCCTTTCTCTGTATTGCCTGTCTCCCCTATAGCATTGTGTGGATTTGGTCCTTATTTCTTATATCTCCTAAACAATAGACACGTAATGGCGTGTGTAACCACTGTCAACCTGGACAGAAACATGCTGTCTCCAAGTGATGTGGTGTGCCCTAGCTGTACAGGAACAGTTAACTGCCACATCTCTGTTCCCTTCAGTGAACTGCTGCCTGGAATTTTTACTTTTCCTTTTGTTTACATTCTCCCTGTTTTTAGGATATGGTGTCCTATTTTTTGTACTCTTATTACATCTGGTTCTTTGATAATTTTTGTGTAAGTCTTGTTACTAAGGACCACGTACTACCTTTCCCCCAAGCATTTGCTTTTTTCTGAAATGAGAATTTGGGAATTCTTGACAGTTTGGAATACTAGGTAAAAGGAATAGGAGTATGGAACATGTCTTGAAAACCATCTTTGTTAAAGGAAGGGAGAGTTTTTACTAAAAGGAAGATTAAAAGTTATCACTGGTTAGTTTGTGAGGCGCAGAGTACCATGAAGTACAAAGTTGTCATACTTATGAAATTGGTATTTGTTTAAAACAGGAAGCATTAAGTAAAATTCTTTTAAGTATATGTTTTACAGGGTGGTTATCTTGAAAATATATATAAAAGAAGTCTGAGGATCAGAGTCAGTACAAATTGTGAGAGAATATCTTGATGGTATTTACTTTTGAGCTGCTGAGCTGAAAACTTACTGTAATTCATAGAAGAGTATGGTTTCTAAGAATCTCTTTCTTCTCAATCACTTCCAACACACAATGAAAAGTGTAGCCTGCAGCGACGGTTTTCTTGCTATCACATTAGATAACATTGTTGTACTGGTCTCCTTTCTTTTAGAACATTTCTGTCTCGAGGCTTTCCTGTTTTGCTACTAATTTTATCATGAAACTGGGTTATTGTAGCTTTTCCTACAGTATTTTGATATACATCCTAGTTGTTTTCAGTTAATTGTCTTAGTGTTTGTCTACTGCATTTAGCAAAGTAAGATTATTTTCCTGTTCTTCAGATACCGCAAAATGAGTTTTCTGAGGTTTTTTTTTGGATTATTTCATTAGGGGGCAGTAGAGCTCTTTGCTTACCTAACCCCTGGCATTCACAGTGTTGTTTGAAATAACATTCAAAATAATTTGTGAAGTCAGTAGTTGTGGGAAATGCTAAGTGTTTGCGTTTCTAATCTGTATATAACAATAAAGTTCTCTTGTTTCTATCAACAAAATTAATGCCTGTTAATCAGATATGTACAGAACAAATAAATGAAATCATCGTGGTTTCAGTGTTTGTCATTTGCCAAAATTAAATTTATTAAAAATTGAAATTTATTTAAAAACCTTGTACACTATTGATTTTTGTATTAAATTCTGTCACTTGTATTAATTTCTTTATGAGAAAAAGAGAATAAAATAATCCGCAAGATAGTTGAATGGTTCTATTGGGTTATAGTGCAGCTAGTTCCAGGCTAATCATAGACAGTTGAAATTTCTTTTTTTTTATAGAGAATAGCCATTTTATATGTAACAAATGTTGGTAATTTTGAATGACATCAATACTTTAACTTTGAACATCCTAAAAATACTAAAATATTTAAATTTTGGTGTTAATCTTGCATTACTGCATTTTCTCCAGTAAATTTGCTGTTCAAGACAATCAGGTTTTGTTAATACAGTGATTCTAAATTTTTTTGTACATCTTTTAAGAAAGAATGCTAGTGTTTCATATTTTTTTTCTTCTTCTTTTGAAACAACTGGGATAAAGTCACCTTGACAAGAGAATTTTCATTCACCTTAATGTTAGATTATGCTCAGGTTACAGAAGGTACTTTACGGATGGGGAATTATGATTTCAAGTGAACTTAGGACTTTTAATAACAATTTTGAGTTAGAGATCTTCATTTTTATTTCCAAAATGTATGACAAATTCTGTCCAGAGTGAAAAAAAGAGGGAAAATAGTCTTTGTTTAGTGCTTACTTTGTGTTAGACATGGTATTACCTCCTCTAATATTTGAAACATTTCTTATAGGTGTGAATTCTTGTTATTATCCTTATTTCGTAGATAGATGGAGAAGTGGAAGCACATAGAAATTAAATTATTTTCCTACGTTACACAACTAATTAACAAGAGAGCTAGGATTTGAAACCGGGCAATTTAATTTCAGAGTCTGACGCTATATTCATCACTAGGATACTGTATCATTGTGCTTATTTAATCATTTAGCAGTTGATCCTATAATATGTGTGTATGTTTCAAGGTGTTGAAAGCTGTTCTAAAATGCAGTGATTGTTTTATTGTTGTTCTTCATAAAATTATAGTTGTAAGGATTCTAAATTTCCATTTCCTTTTATTTGATTAGGTTGAGACAGTTTTTCACTTTAAGTCAATGAGAGACACTAATATACACTTTTATGTAGTAAGCCAAGTTGTATGTTTTGATGTTATTATCTCAGTTCAATGGAAACTGCATTTACTAGCACACCTTATTGTAAGGGCTATATGACATCATTGATGTTGATGTCTTATGAACAAAGAAATAGGCCACATCATTAAAAAGAAAGCACATCCTGAGATCTATTTATGACAGATCTCTCAGTAAGAGAAAAATATGTGTGCGGTTCAAATCGTGAACTCTTCTATTTGAAATTTAAAGTCTTTTGATCTCTTTAAAGGTGATATTTATGTTGACTGATTTTGAAGGACCTTCAGATTTTTCTGAGCTACTCTCATGAGCAGCTGAATTTTACAAATGTATTTTTATTAATCTAATCTATATAGTGAGTATATTTCAGCATATCCCTTAATTTAAATTTTATTTTTCTCAATTACAATAGCTGTACATATTTATAGTGGACATTTTGAAAAATATAGAAACAAAGTCAGTTAAAGCCAAATATAATTCCAGTACCCGTAATACCGATATGTTTGCTAAATGACCTTCCAGTTGTTTTTCTTCATGCATCTATTAACTTATAAATGATTTTTAAAAAATAGTGATGTTTATATTTGGCCTAGGAAAAAGAACTGAAGTTTTATTATTACTGTTCAATACTAGATGTGCTTATGAAAAGATAATATCACTCATCAATCAGAATTTTTTTTCCCTTTTGGTAATGGCATTTACTCCTTTTTCTATATTATGCTATCTTGTGATCTGAAGAGACATTCTGTAAAGTCTTGGGCTTTTTACTCACTGATTTTGATCAGAAATTTTATGAAATGAGCTTTGTCTCCAGCAGTTTTGTATCAAGATGCTAACTTTCATTTGTGTCATTTGGGATGGTTATTCAAGGTTCAGACAATTTTTAAGACAAGTCAGTGGTTTTTCTTCTCAAATGAAATGATTGATGAATATTGACTGTCTTTCTTTTAAAAAAAAATTGTGGTTCTTTTTTTTATTACCTAAGTTGTATATGTTTCCTATAGAAAACTTGAACATTATAGAGATATGGAAAGAAAAACTTTGTTTTTTTTTTACCATCAAGATGCCGCCAACCTATTTGATTGCTTTTATTTCAGTGTTTCTTTTATGCATACGTTCTTTTGAGAGTCTAATCATATGACTTCTTTGGTTTAATATTCTGCTTTTTTCACTTAACTCTGTGACAAACCTTTTCTGTCTTACTTCAAACTAATCACGAATATGTTTTAAATAACCGCGTCATATTTGGGCTGTGGCGTACTATGATATCCTACAACTTCCTCTATTGTCAAATAATGGGGTTTTTTTCAGTATTTTCCTATTGTGATAAACATTTTTGTGAATATATGCATAATAGGTGCTCAATAAATATTTATTGAATGATGAATGAATGAATGAATGGATAAATAAAGCCTCCTTGATATTTAGGGTTATTCCCCAGGAGTGTAATTACTGGGTGAAAGGGTGTAAACCAAAAAAATGCTCTTGCTATAGTTTGATAAATGGGTTTCTGTAATTGTTATGGGAACACGCATGCAAACTCAAAGGTTGCATTTAAAGCATTTAAGAGCTTCTGGAGAAAGCTGTAACATTACTATCTCAGAAATAGGTTCTTTGATAACTAGTTAATTAATTTGGATAATTTTAGGAGACTAGTGAAAAGTTCAGGTATTTTTGTTAAATTATAGAGCCATCTGTTTTATAATTTCTTTATTCTGTTAGTGTACAAATTAAACAAGATTTTGTTGTATGTGCTTTATTATAGAACAATTATATATAATTATATAGATTGTATAATTATAGAAATAATCTGATCAAATACTCAAAGCAGTTAAAAATAGAAACGGACCAGCCCAGTGGCATAGTAGTTAAGTTAGAACACTCCATTTCAGCAGCCCAGGGTTCGCAGGTTCAGATCCTGGGTGCGGACCTACACACCACTCATCAAGCCATGCTGTGGCAGTGTCCCATATACAAAGTGGAGGAAGATTAGCATGGCTGTTAGCTCACGGCCAGTCTTTCTCAGGAAAAAAAACAAACCTAGAAACAGGCCTTATTTGTTAGGTAATTGCCCAGATACTTTGAAAACAAAGCCTGGTTTTTTGGAATCAAATTTATTTAAATGTTCTTAAGGCTTTGTGGCTTTAGTTTCTGATTCTTAATTTTTTTGGTATCTTTTTTCATTGTGATCATTTTCTCGATAATAGTATCCTTCAAGGTGTTATGTTTTCTAAATAAGAGCAATACAAAAATATCTTTCCTCAATGTAGTGTATTGCTTCTGAACCTTTTTGATTTTTGAAATCTAGAGGCAATGATAATTGTAGAATTCCTCAAACATAATAGAATATATTTGGAAGTACCTTTAAATTTTGTTGGATGTATTTTTGTGGGCTAGAAATGACAATAATGTGAGTGGTTTAAGTATTTTGAAATAAAAATGTTAACAATGAAATAAACGTCTGAACAAATACAATGCTAATAAGTTCTGTAAATAAGCAATAACTTTTTAAGTAGCTTGAATGCAGTTCGAGAAATATTTATTGAACATTTACTATGCACGAGGTACTAGACAAAGTACTAGTGATCTAGAGGGCTTTTATTTTTTTATCATAGAGCTCTGGTCTAGCAGGGAATACATATGTTAAGCCAGTAAATAGAAGTTTAGTGACTGTTACAAAAGAGCAAATAGTGGAACTATGGAAACTGACAGCAAGGAGTTAGAGTGCTATAAGCAGGGGAGTTTCAGGTGGAGGAAAGAGCACATGAAAAAGGATAGAGGCTTATCTTTTGAGCAGGTTGAGTATGAGGTAGCTGAGATATCCAGGTAGAGATTGTTTGGTTGGCAATCTGGGGCTTGGGAGAAAAATATAGACTAGAAAATTGAGATTTGGAAATCTTGAAGTTTAGATTAAAATTTAAGTCATGACAATGGAAGAGACCAAGCACTTAGGGAGAGAGTATAGAACCTTAATGAATGCCTAAATTTAAAAGGCAAGTAGAGTTGGAGGATTATAACAGTGATGGCGAAGGAGCCGCCAGACACCAAAGGAAGACAGCATTTCTCAGAGGGCGAATTATGTCACATGATGCTAAGAGGTAAAAGAGAAAAAAAAAAAGATACTAGTTTAACCCTCATAGGTGTGAATTAGCACTACTGTTTTCCCTAGTTTGTAGATCAAGAAGCTGAGGCTCAGTGGTTAAGTATCTTTTCCTAATTGGATACTAGAAAATGATAGAGCCAATATTTGAACCCACATCCGTCTGACTTAATAGCCTAAAGTTAGAAATACTCTATAGTGGTAAAGAAATGAATTTAGTGGAATGGAGGTCATCAGTGATCACTATTTGGGGCAGGAGAAAGATGTTTTAAGATGAGGGAGAGTATTGAATGCTACTGAGAGGTCAGGAAAGAGAACAGACTTATGACTCTTGGATTTGGTAGCTGGACTTCTCTGACGACATTGACAATTGTAATCTCGGTTACAATTGAGACGAAAAAGAAACCTGATTGGAGTAAATTGAGGAAAGAATATGAGGAGAGAAAGTCAAAGCAGCCATTTGGTAATTTTCAAGAAGCAGAGAAATAGGATAGTCAGTGTAGCAGAATGTGGATTCAGTGACTGAAGATAGAAGAGGTTTGTATGCTGATGCCACAGGTCCACTGGGGGAGAAACTGATGCTGCAGGACAGAGAGGAATATAAGTTCCTTGAGAAGTGAGAAGATATGTGGTCCAGAGCACAAATGGAAGGGTTAAACTTTGATGGGAAGTGGGAACATATCGTTTGTTGTAATAGGAAAGAAGGAAGAGTATGAGTTAGGTAGGTAGTTTTGGTGGTGGGAAGGGAAAGTTGCATCTAAGTGCTTCTGTTTTCTCAATGCAATCATTAGTTGGGGGAGTGGGTAGGTCTAGGAGGTTTGATAACAGAGGAGAAAGTATGAAGTAGTTATTTTAGATAGTGGGAAAATGAACAAACTAAATATTTTAGGATATTTAACTGTTACTGAACAGTGCTGATTGCCCACTTGAGATTTGTGACCATGAATTTGAACTGAGAGCTGTTAGAAGGCTATACATTTTTATTTATTCATTTTTGGTTGCTCTGGTACAGATGTGGAGTAGACAGATAATTTCGTTTAATCAGGGTTTCATCTTTGCTGGGTGTATCAGATGAAGGGAGAAAGGGACAGAGTATTGGCTATGTATACACGGGAGTAACTGACTGGATTTTAGATAGGGTCAGGTGGAAAGTGAAGATACAGTGTGTGTTGGGGGTGGGGATCTGATGGAGAGTGAGAAACTGACTAGAGATAGTACTAGAACCATAGCCATAGCCTCTCTAGAGTAGTGTGTGGTACAGAGGAGCCTCAGATAGACACATTAGTTCTGGGATCACTAAGGGATTTTTTTTTGTTTGACTCTTCAGTCTCCTGTGGCTTGGTCAGGTGTATAGCATATCTTTTACAGTGGAGAAGTGGATACAAGTAAAACCTGATACCTGTTCTGGTCTGAACTTTTACATCAACTTAGAAGCTGAAGTGGTCTAAGTATATGAATTTTTGCTCCACATCCTGGGAATTCTCAGTGTGTAGCCAGTGGCTACTCCTTGGTCTGTTGCTTCCTTTGTTGATGATATACCCAAGATCTGCTAGAAAGTACTGGAGTAGTTCATAATAAGCCCTCTATACCAATGATGCCATCGCCAGAAATCAGTTAAAATGTGAATTTTTATGTCTCAGTTGAATTTATTAGGTTTTGAACATCATTGGTGATTTTCTGAACTGCTTTTCTGAATCTAGTATTCTGATTTGGGCATGGTATTATAAATTTTAGATTCAAGACAAAATAAAGATGGCTAGATTAAGTTTTGTTATGAGTAAATTGCATTGTTGAATATGGAATTCAGTCCTAATAATTTTGGCAAAAAAGGTGTTAACGAACATTTTTCTTTCCCGGCCTAGTTTAAAAGAGATTTTAAACATGTTTGGTGTTAGGTACCATATGAATGCTTAAATATATATTTAATGGATTATGTAAATTATGTTTTTCTCAGATTTATTTCTTTCCTTTATATGAGAATTATTTAGAGGAAATTAAACTTATCTGAAAAGGAGGAATCATTTTTACTATATGATATAGTTCTCTTCTCAGAACAAATTATTGGGCACTATTGGCTGTTTTTATGGTATTAGGAAAAGTGAAGATTTTCCTAATAAGTTCACATATAAAATATTTTCTTTTTGTTTTTTTAAAACTTTTCAGCTGTCTTTAATACTTATGATCCACAATTATGTAATCTTCTAAAAAATGTCATGCCTGTGTATAAATTGCCTTAAGGGTTAATTAGATCCTCAAATCTTACATCACCTGACCTCTTATTTGGAAGTGTGACCATTCCAAGATGCCTGATGATTGTGAGTCTGGTTTGGCTATTTTCTGTTTGTGTTTAGCATTAGCCCAGCATCATCAGTTCTGTGTTTTTGGTCTATATCTGGATGATGCTTTTGAGGGTCTCAAAGCAGCTGTTCTTTTAGTGCACAGAGAATAGTCAGTTTCAGTCACCTTATCATATAATGGAGAATGATACCCATAGGCAGTGGGACAGGCCGTAACTAGGGCTGTAGATGAACAAAAGGGTAGAAGTAGGATTGGTGAAGCAGTGGTATTCTTAACACCTATCCCACCCCTCGCTACTAGTAAAAATAAAGAGACAGACAGAATTAATATAATCTCATTTTTACAAACCCTGATAACTTCTTGTTTCAGAAAAGTTTTGATTCCTAAGTCGAATTAATGAGGTAACAGACTATATACAATTTTTGAAACATCATGTTTTAAGTTTTTAAAAATTGTTTTGTTGGTGTTATTTGGAATTTATATAAAATTTACTTAGAATCAATAACTGTGCTGTTATAACATCAGTAAAACTCTCTATTTTTTGTTGTTATTGTTGTGATTATTTAACCAAAACATAGCTGACAAATTACGTATACTGAGTGAAGACAAATACAATAAGTGAATGTGCAGAAAGAAATTCTTGTTTATAAATTTCACTTTTAAGGAATTTTGGTTTTATCTTTTGTACTTTTCTAAATTTACACAAGAAATTTACATTATAGAAAAATCAGAAAATGTGAGAAAATAAAATTCATCTATAATCGTACCTAAAGATAACTTTGAATGACGTATTTAATTAGTATAAAGCTTTCCAAATCTATCCATTATAAACTAGTTTTTTCTCCATAGAGCATTACATTGTAAAACATCTTTTATTATCAGTAAATAAACTTCTTCTCAGCAACAGCACTTTAAATGGCTGCAGAGTATTTTGTTAGCATGTTCTATTTTCTTATTTCTTTTTTTTGGTAAAAATGATTTATTTTTCTAGTAATCCTTCAGGAGTACATTTGCTTTTAAAGCCATATTTAAACCATTTGATAGATACTAACATTATTGCCTAGCTAAAGCGAGCGAAGTAGATTTTAGAAATACTATCCCTGTCTTAAAGAAAATTCTAGTAACTGCCACAGTATTGAATTTTTATTGCAGGGTAAACTGTCTTTTCCAGGAATTAACATGTTTGGACATATAATTTGAAATGTCTTTTAAAATTCTGTATTTATTGACTTATGAGGTTTTCAAATGGAGATAATTTGCTCCCTCCCTTCTTCTTGTCCTCCTTCTCTTTCTCTTTCCCTTTCCTCCTTTTTTCTTTATAATGGAGCAGAAATGCAGTTTCTTCCTGAGATATGCCATTTTATCTCAAGAAGCTCCAACCCGTTCATCTTAAAATGGTAATTTTATCCAAACTTAAAATGCTACCACTTCCACGGTAAGGGCAATGTAACAAATACTCCAAAATAACTCTTTTGTAATTCTCAGCAGTAAAACAAATCGAATTATCCAGCTACAACTTTGTTTATGAAATGGGCAAAGGCTTATGGAATTTTTCAGCAAAGAGAGATCTTAGATGGATTTGGCAATTGATTCTTAGATATGACACCAAAAAGCACAAACAATGAAAGCAAATAGATAAATTGGACTTCATCATAATTAAAAACTTTTGTGCATCAAAGGACTTTATGAAGAAAATGGAAAGATAACCTAAAGAATGGGAGAAAAGATTTGCAAATCATTTATATCTGATAAGGGATTTGTATCTAGAATATGTAAAGAACTCTTAAAACTCCACAACAAAAAAAAACTCAAAAAATGGCCAAAAGACTTGGATATACATTTCTCCAAAGAAGATATACAAATGGCCAAGAAGCATATGAAAAGATGCTCAACTTCATCGGTCACTAGGGAAATGCAAATCGAAACCGCAATGAGATATCACTTCACACTCATTAGCTTGGCTATAATTTAAGAAAAAAAGGAATTGTTGGTGAGGATGTGGATAAATTAGGACCCTCATACATCGCTGGTGGGAATGTAAAATGGTTCAGCCACTGTGGGAAATAATTTGACAAGTTTCTCAGAAGTTCAAACAGGATTATCATGTGACTCTGCAATTTCACCCCTAGATATATACTCAGAAGAATTGCAAATGAGGACTCAAACAAGTACATTTACATGCATGTTTGTAGCAGTACTATTCAAAATAGCTAAAAGGTGGAAACAACTCAAATGTCCATCAGTGGATGAATGGATAAACAAATTGTGGCATATACATACAATTGAATATTATTGTGCCATAAAAATGAAGTACTGATACATGGTATAATGTGGATGAACCTCAAAAACATTTTGCTTAATAAAAGAAGCCAGACACAAAGGTCAAGTGTTGTATTATTCCATTTATATAAAATGTCCAGATTAGGCAAATCCATAGAAACAGCAAGCAGATTAGCAGTTGCCAAGGCCTTCAGGGAGAGAAGAATGAGGAGTGACAGCTTAAAGGTTATGAGTTTCTTTTTTGGGGTGATGAAAATATTCTGGAATTAGATAGTGATGCTGGTTGTACAGCATTGTGAATGTATTGGAAGCCACTGAATTTTATGGTTTAAAATGATTAAAATAAATTCTAGAAAGACAGTTTAGGACAGAATTGGGGAGATTGACGTTAGGAATATTTCAATCCTCTAAGTTTACTGATGAAAATACTCAGGCCCAGTGAGGTTAAATGATTTGTCAGTTGATTATTTGCACAGCCAAAGAGACCCTAATCTGACATAATGGGGGGATCAGTGGATTTAAAGTGAGAAAACTCAGTTTAAATTCTTAGGCTCTGGATGAGAATCTGAATCTTTCTGCAGCAAATTTCCCAATTTTGAAAATGTGGCTAGTAATACCTGCCTCCTAAGATTATTGATAGAATTAAATGAGATAATGTCTGTGAAATGTCTATTATAATGACTCACATAGTAAGCATTTAATGTTTATTGAATTTGAATTTGCAGTGCTATAGTTTAACATTGTTTTAGGAACATAAGTTACTCTAGAAGATATTTTTAGAAATATATTATCTTGGAAGATAGTTGAGTACTGACTTGGTTACTTGTACAGTAGTTTGCTCTTTTAAAAAAATTGTTCAGTGTCACAATATTCTACTTTGTAACTAGGCTCTTAGAATTGAATTTAAATTGTTTGTAGCCATCATTTTTAAAAAATCACTGTTCCTTTTCTCTTAATTAGTAGAAATGATTCCCAAATGAATATAGAGGAAGAATACCACTTCCTTAATTACTAATATTGTGTTGTAGGCTACTTGAACTCCCTGTGGGTTTTCTTTATTCACTTTCAGTGACCTTTCGTAGAGTATGTTCTCTGGAAGAACAAATACACAGGGTTAGTATGGCAATGTGCCAATTATAAATGTAATTTTCTATTATATTAAGCCATCTTTGCTTTATATCACCATTCTCAATTTTAGTACTTTTTATTTACTTAGTAGCTTTCAGCTACAAGGCTCAAAACTCTTTACAAATATTGAGTAACCTCAAAGTCCTTTGAGGCAGGCATATTGTAATCATCCATTTTTTGTTAAGAGAGGAGGATGGTATTATTTAATTGTTAATGCTATAATAAGAAAAGAAATAGTCCAATAAAAATATGTTGCCAGTTCTGCAATGGTTTTATTTTAAAATGAGAAACTGTAGTTCTTCTGCCTCATGTAAATGATGCTCAAACTTTCATCCCAATTTTAATTTGGGTATTTTCTCTACTTTTCAACTGATTGTAATGTATATTGGCTTCTTTTTTTTTTTTTTTTTGTGAGTGAGATTGGCACTGAGCTAACATCTGTTGCCTATCTTCCACTATTTTACGTGGGATGCCACCACAGCGTGGCTTAATGAACGGTGCTAGTTCTGCACCCAGGATCCGAACCTGTGAACCCTGGGCCACCAAAGCAGAATGCATGAACTTAAGTGGAGCACGTGAATGTAACTGCTGTATCACCAGGCTGGCCCCCTATATTGGCTTCTTTTGATTCTAAAGTACAAGAAAATATGAAAATTGTGAGCATGTACCTAAAGTAGCTTGATTGGTTTAAATTTATCAAGCCTTTTTGCCGTAGACAGGTGAGTAGAATAATTTATAGATTTCTTAGATTTGAGAGTGGGTATTGTGTATTCACTTATACAAAAGTTACATAATAGTCACCTCCTCTGGTATTTTAGTTGGCATGATAATGACTATTTAATAATAAGACTGCTGCCACATAATAAGGTATTTATGCTTCTCTTTGATGGTACACATGCCCTTTATGAATAAAGTACTACCTAATCCTGTATATTTTGGCAGACTCTTTCTTGGACATGGGGAGGTATTATATAGGTTAAGATACCAAACAAATTTAAAAATACAATTTAAAATGGGGCCTAATTAATAGTAACTCCTAAAAAAAGAAACGTTTCTCATAAGGAAATTTTGTTTAGGTTAAGCAGTAAACCCTTAAGTTGCCTTGGGTCAGTTAATACAGGTCAGAGCCCATTTGGAGGCTGAGATACCTCATTGTCTCTTCTGTAAGTGCTGCCACCTTCTCTTTCTGAATTCTAGTCAGCCTGGGTGGGTGGAGCTGATGAAAGCTGAGTGTCTCAATAGGTGCAGTGCACAAATAGTGACCCGTACACCTGATACTACCACATTCGAACAATCAAGAAGATAATGATGATAATAGATAAAATTTATTGATCACTTAATATGTGCCAGGTATTATTTAATGTGCTTTTATGCTTTGTCTCATTGGACCCTTGAAATTAAAAAACGAGTCACTTTTTTTTTATTGACCCAGAAGGACTGAAAATTAGGTACAATTTAATAAAGTCGCCACTGTGCTTTCATAGTGATTACTTTGCTACCTGTCTTTAGTGAGGTCTGTGGCTAGTCCTGTAAACCCTATTCCCACACTCTTTATGGTTTTATCTTGCTCTTAAACATTTTGTTTTGATAGCCATGAAACTCTCCTGAGGATAGGTGATTTATTTCCATTTGCCAAGTTTGAGGAGTAAGAGAATGACCTTGATAGAAGGTTGAATTGGGGATTGTTCCTGTTCTTTTCTAGGGGTCTGTCTGGGTGATGAAGTACTTATAGTGCTAGAGAATCAGAATTTCCGGTAGTAAAATAGAGTCTGCACTGGCTTGTTCTAGAGCATAGCTACTCAACTGAAGTGCAAGGAGGTAACAGGTCAGCTGAGATTCTGATGGACCTCTTAAGCCCGTGGGGCATCCAGGTACCATCTGGGGGAACTGGAGTCACCAGCCAGTCACCCAGCCTCAAGTGGCCTTGTTGGTTAACCACAGTGTAGGGTACAAATATCATCATTTTCTGTCAGTGCCAGGATGTGAGTTAGGCTTAAGAAACATAATCTCTCTCAGAAATGAAAAGAAGTAAAAACTGTAAAATATTTTACCTTTTTTTAAGCTAATTTTCTCTTTCCTATTGTTTAATTGCTGGTGGGATGTTGAATTTAAAGCTTGAAATTTGTACTTGGCAGCATGTTGTTAGTGATCTCAAAAGTTAACAGTAGAGATTTGCATAAAGGTATAAATGTTTCCCAACCAGTATGTGTCTACCAGTCAACTGTGTGGGTTGATGAAGGACGAACTTGACCTGTGTTCTGAGAGTGCTTTTCACCTCCAACATTCTTTTGGGGGAATTTGGTTTACTAGTACTTTCAGGTAATTTTTGAAGCTCTGATGTAACAGTTCTTTCAGATATGTAGTTAAGACTCAGTTTATAATTGATTAACATACATTATAGCCAGTTGGCCCAAATCTTCACTCAAAGGCCACCTTTATTAGTCCCTCATAGTTTTCCCTATGTGGGAAAATCCTCATTTCTGCCAACCTCTCCCACAAAACTTATTTTTCTTTTTGCACGTTAATGTTAAAAAGAGTGATGACCTTTTCTTTCTTTTTTTTTCCTTTTATATATAGTGGAATCTCATCTTATGCGGGGATGAGTTTTAGGATCTAACAGTGCAGAAGGTAATGATCTCATAGAGATAAGACTGTTCTTGTGAGGCGGAGGGAATCCCTTGGGAAAGTACCACATTGGATCCCAGCATAACATTGCTAAATAAGTTCATTTCAGCCATGGTGTTTTTTTCGCCAGTCTATCGGAACAATTTGCTGTTTCTTTAATATTTAGAGTTCAGGTATGTCTTTTAACACTAGAATCACTTTAGCACACATGAGACCTCAGCGCGCATTGGTTGAGGAAACAGCAGGTTCACGTTTTCCGTCTCACACTCTTTCCAGGACTTAACACTCATTCAGGGAAATGGTGGACTTAATTGCCTGCATTATTTAATTACTCTATGTCTGTTTACAAAGTATATGTTGAATTCATATAAGTGACTCATAGTTAAATTCACATAAATTAAATGTCACTCCACTGTATTAACTGATGACTTGTGTTGTTTGTGCTTTGTCCCTCTTATGTTTTACTTATTTATGCCTTCAGAATCTTCAGATTCTCACTTCTTAGAATTTAAAAGTACTGCTGTGTTCATTAAGAAAGTCTCCTTCCTATTACCAATCTTCTACTGATTTATAGGATTAGAGCCTGTCAGACAAGAGAAAATGGTCTTAAAGCAAAATTCATCGGTATTCTGTATTTGTTAGGTAAGTATATCCTTGTAAAAATCTTGTAGATGAACATTCTGTGCATGCTAGTGAAAAGAGGAGGGGTAAGATAATACAGGTGGTAGGTGCTAACTTTTTTTAAACTGACGGGAAGGAATGTGAGTGTATTGACCTAATTAGTGCCAATTTGAAGTATTCTAATTCTAATATGATTGTCTGTTTTCCTCCAGATATATTGAGCTGGGTTCTATTACTACCAGCCAAGTTATTTTAATTGGATTTAGATTCATATATGACTGTCTCCCATGGTTTCCACTCTTGTGGGCTCTACTTATACTGCTTTATACAGTAAGAGTTTGCCTTGATTTATATTAGCAGCATTAATCATCTATTATTTTTTCTTCATTTTAGGCTGTTAAAACATATCACATTCATTATTATAAGAATTATTATAAAAGTCAATTAATCTAACAAATTAAGGACCTAAAATTTTTGAGGACACTTATAGCATTTAATTTATTATATTTTAAAAGGTCTAGCTGAAGATTACTAGTCATGTTTTCTTTCTTTTTTTTTTATGTTAATGTTGTGAAGAGGGGTTAGACTTTGTTACTAAATAGCTGTGTTTTGGGACAAAGCATTTCACCTCTCTGATTTTAGTGCTTTCTTGTACAAAATAAAGGAGTTGAGTTAAGTGATTTCTACCCTCCAGCTCACAAATAACCCTGTATTACGTTTTGACAGATAATAGAGACTAAGGTGAGGGACTTTGAGGGTGGCATTGGTGTGCAGTAAAAACAACATAGGCTTTGGAATCACATTGTTTGCCTCTTAGGAAGTAGCTGAAGAATCTCAAGCAGGTTACTTATCTGATTGAGGCTCAAAGTCCCATCTGAAAATTTGGACAGTAGTAGCTGCCTCACAAGGTTTTTCTGAGAATTAAATATGATAGGAAATATGAAAGTGTCTATTACAGTACAGTTTGGGTCATTGAAACCTTCATTCCTTAAAGAGGTCTTTCCAGGTTAGGGCAGGAGAATTGAAATGCCCAGCTCTTTATAAGGCCATTATTGAGTTTTGCCAAAAGTGGCATTAGTTGTAAAAGTAGAAGGCATAAAGAAGATAATTCTTTCTCTCTCTCTCTCTTTTTTTTTATAGTTTCTTATATATTTAGGATAAGCTGCTATTTGACAGCATTTGGAAGAAAATATTTAAGGGAAGATTAGGTCTGTTAAAAGACCTTATTGAATTTTGTTCTTTGGTTTTAGTGACCTTTTCCTTAAGCATTTCAACTTAAATCAGAAAAGGTCACTAAGTAAACATTCAGGCAAAAAGTTGGATCCAATTCTGTTACTTCTGAATGAGTTTGGGCTAGTCACTCAACTATGTACATCTTCAGAGATAATACCAATTTTAGGCGTGCTAGAATATAATATTTTGCATATGTAAAGAAAACTTATGTTTAGAAATATAAAATCAAAGAATAAATATTGTCAGAACATTTTGGAGGAAATGGCTCATTTAAACACAAATAGTAAAAGCCTGTGAATTTGTCAACATTTTTTGTTAGTACCTTACTGGTAGGAAATCTTAATGCAGTGGGCTCTCTTTTGAATGTGCAGCTATTCTCTTGTTTGTATAGTTTGTATCTTTTTAAACTACTGGACATTTAATTATAATCTTATTTGCATGTAGCCTTGACCTGAGTGTATTGAGTAATTGTATAGTGCTTTATATATCCTGATTTGTTAAGTACACTCTTGGTGGATTAGGCATAGTAGTGGTGTTTGAACTTGGGTTTTGTTTGTAATTTTCCGTTAGGATTGGAAAATTTTAACTTTTGCCACTGGGGTTGGGGTAACAATTTTGGGCTCCTCATGGTGGCTCTTTGAACCAAGCAGAAAAAGTTAATAAAGCTCTACAATTAAAAAAAACAACTATATATAAAACTGTTTTCTTAATAAAAAGCCTACCCTTTTGCTTACAACAAATGGGAAATATGACTTTGAATGTTTGATGAGTGCAAAACTTTAGCAAGAGTTATGAATATAACTCCTCAATTTTAAAATAAAAAAGAAAAGTAAAGTAATTAGAAATGGACAAATCACCAGAGTATGAATTATTATGGGAAAAGTGTATATAAAAACAGAAATTAGGGAGATTATAGGCATCCTAATTTCACATTTGTAATGAAGATGTGAAAAATTAAATGAAGTGTCTTCAGACCAGAGAAAAGTTGTTTTCTATGAATACATCTATTGGCAAAAAACAGCCATTGACTTGGTTCTTAAATATTTAGACTATTTACGTCCTGTAGAAATTTCATCTGAAATAGTTTTAGCAGCATGCAATATCAATAATTGTAATATGAAATCAGCATGATGCTTGGATGTTCTAGAACTAGTTCATGAAATTTGTTTAGTGCAATTTTATCCAAATGTGTAAGTGACCTTGAGAATGTGTTTTTAACAATACTAGGTCACAGTGGTGTCCTGTGGAAGAAGTTTCGGTAAACTGAAGCTAATTTCAAATTACTTAAGATCATCCCTTGGTCAAGAGGAGTTGTTTCACATGGCATTTCCCTCAATTGAAAATAATATAAGCAAAGTAGATTTAAAAAATATATTGATGAATCTGCTTCCATTAAAGCCAGGAAATTAAAATTATAACAAATTCTGTTGTTGACATAATTAAAATGTTTAAACTTAAAATATTGTGTGTTTCAAATTTTCAACTAATGTTCTGGAAAAATATTAATCATTAAAATATACATTAAAACATGTGAATAGGGGCACTTGCCTCAGGTTCTAGGCACTGATAAGAACTTTACAGTAGTATGCTTCCATTTCTTCCCTCTTGGCCTTTTGCTATTGTTGTCATACATTTTTATGACAGTTGTTATAAACCTCACACTATATTATTATTTTCGTTTGAAGAAATAATTATTTTTTAAAGAGATTTAATTAAACTCTCAACTCAATTATGTTAAGATATGGAGATTATGTGGGTCGGCCTGACCCAATCAGGTGTGTTCTTTAAAAAGCAGAAAGTTTTCTCTGGCTGATAGCAGAACAGGGAGTCAGAAAGATTCAAAGTGTGCAAAGGATTCTACATGTTGCTGGTTTGAAGATGGAGAAATTGGTGAGAAAGAATGAGGGCACCTCCTAGAAGCAGAGAATGGCCCCTGGTTGACAGCAAGGAAGTGGGGATCACAGACCATCAGCTGCAAGAACTAGATTCTGTCACCAACCTGAAGGAATTTGGGAGCAACCTCTTCCCTAGAGCCTCCAGATAAGAGCCCAGCCTGACTGACACCTGATTTCCATCGTCGCGAGACCCAAAGCAGAGGCCAACTAGTAATTGGATCTTGTTTTAAGCCACTAAGTTTGTGGTAATTACTTATGCATCACTTAAAAACTGATATACCTTATAAGACCTTTTGTCAATCTTAACATTTCTCTGAGGCTCTGTGTCAGAGCTTTCTGAGCCTTAACATAGGTTCTTACAGTCCCCATCGTGGGTTGGATCTTTAGCCACTTCATTATTTGAGAATCATTTTGTCACCTGGAGGTGCTTGTTACTTCACATAGTTTTATTTTTTAACCCAGCAAGTCCTTGCTTCTTTAGAGTTAATATGTCATTCTGTAGCTCCTTTCCTCTCATATGTTATCATATGCAGTGAGAAGAGCCCAGTGGCACTTTCAGTCATTGAGTTCATTAGGAACATTTCCTCTTTTCAATTTTTCTTCTAACAACAGTGTTTCCAATCTTCCTTCCAAAATAAGACAAGGATCCCCTTTCCTGCAACTTCCAATCACATTTCCCTACTTTGTTTTAAACTCTCACCAGCAGCTCCTTCCAGGCCTTTTAGGCTTCCACTAACACTGTCCTCAATGACCTTCAGGCTTTAAATCATTGTATCCACCTGGTTCCATTGCCAATGCAGCTAAATTCCAAGAGCTAGCATCCTAAGACAGAAGTGCATGGGGGCCGGCCCCGTGGCCGAGTGGTTGGGTTCGCGTGCTCCGCCTCGGCAGCCCAGGGTTTCGCCAGTTCGAATCCTGGGCGCAGACATGGCACCACTCATTGGGCCACACTGGGGCAGCGTCCCACATGCCACAACTAGAAGGACCCACAACTGAAAATACACAACTGTGTACCCGGGGCTTTGGGGAGAACAGGAAAAATAAAATCTTTAAAAGAAGTGCATGGCATTTTTATGTGCCAGCCTCAGGAGCCACATAACATAATTTCTGTGGTCCTCTATTGGTTGAAGCAATCACAAGGTCTTTTAGGTTCAGGGGGGAGGGATACTGACCCCATCTTTCTGTGGGAGAAGTGTTAAAGTCGTATTGTAAGAGGGACGTGTGGGATAAAAGGTATTGTGTCTATATTTGGAGAATTAAATCTGCGTCAGAGCTCAGATTTTAGCTTGTATTTTAAAATTGCATTTTGTCTGATTTGTAATGCCCTTTCAAAATATAATGCTACTAAACCTGTAGTCCATTTCACAACTATAGATTTGTAGGGAAATAGAAAGTTTTATTTATCATAGTCTTATAGTATATCTAGTATAACATCAGCCAACTGATACATTCCAAATTTAAAGTTATTAGTTGGTGCTAATTCAAGGAGAATTCTTTTTCTTTTTTAATGAGTTTACGTTTTTAAAGAAAAGCATTCTCTTAACTGAGTCAATTTGTAACTCTCTTTTATGCTTTGAGTTACAGATTTCAAAAACTGTAGCAGTAGAATATGAAGTAGACAAATATGAGTCATGTATGATTTTTCAGCATTTGTTTTATAGTGGTGCCTTTTTTTTCTTGAGAAAGTTCTAATAGAAGCTAGATGGTATAGCAGATTATTATCTTGTGGTATACATGTCTCTTATCACATGAGTCAAGCTGATATCATCTGGGGCACGGTACCGAAGCATGAGAGAGGTCAGATATTGGGAGCGCTCTCAGCTCTGGTCTTTCCCTGGCAGAAAGGGACTAGATCTTGTGCTATCAGCTGTAGTGGAGCTGGGAGGAAATTCTACTCAAATGTTTCTCGTCACAGTAAAATTTCACACAGAACTTCTGAAGAGCAAATAGATAAATGATGGAGGCATAATATTTTATAGGATTTTTGAATTGCTATTGAACACATGTCAATAATCTATTATTGAAAGTGAAAGGTGCCTCTGATATGACAGTGGCAGTTCACTTCATAATATAGCACCTGCTAGATTTTATTGAATGAGTAAGCAAACACAGGGAATCTTTTTCCCCCCTTTAAACAGGCTGACAGAAAACATCAGTGTTGCTTTGATTACATGAATCAAATAAAATCTCAGCAGTGCATATCATTTAAAAAAATGGTTCTATTCTAAAGTGCCTTTGAACCTGGACATGTTCTTAGTTCTTTGGCTGCCACAGTCTGACCCGTGGCCCCACTTATTCACATCTCTCCCACATGCTAAATTATGTATATATAGAAAAGTGCATAAAACACAGAGGTGCAGTTAATCACAAGGCTAACATCTGTGTAACTACCACCCAGATCAAGATATAAATTTTTGCCAGCATGCCAGAACTTGCCTTGGCCTCTTCTAAATGACTTCCCCTTTTCTCCCATTTCTTGTGATCTACCTTCTATTTCTTGTTTCTCTTTATATTTTTATCCCCTAATCATACATCTCTAAACACTGCAGTTTAATTTTGGCTATTTTATTTTTAGCCTTATTTAAAAGGAATCATATTGATTATGTTTTTGTGTTCCTGGCTTCTTCAAAATTGCGTTTGTGATATTCATCTTTGTTATGCTTAGCTGTAGTTTGTTCATTTTCATTCTGTATAATGTTTTATTCTATAAATAGACCACATTTTATTTATTCATTATCATGTTGATAGGCATTTGGGTTGTTTCCGGTTCTTAGCTATTGTGAGTACTGCTGCTGTGGACATTCTTGTAGATGCCTCTTCTTACAAGTGATCGCCCATTCCTGTTGAGTATCTTCCTGGGACTGGAATTGCTGGGTATTGTGATGTTCCAAAAGCCACACTTGTCATTGTTTTTGACACATGCCTGTTGCTCTAGACTTACTTTGGGTGTGACAGACTGCTGTGAAACAACTCCTTTAAGACCATAGAAGGCCTTTTATTTAGCTGAGACGGTCTAGCAGGCCCCACCGTAATTCTTTTAAAGGTATTAACAAAGGGTTTTTACTTGTACTCTCTTGATTTGATCTGCAGTCCCAGACTATATTGCATTTGGAGAATGTTTTGCCAGCTGAGAGACTAGAGATGAGAAGCAGTTGTATTTTCCAACCCGGGAAGTCCTGGCCCTTCTTTATTCCTTCTAAATTTTGCTTGTAAACTAATCAGTTTTTCCTTTAGCTCATCTCTTTCTTGCCATATTACCTTATCATACACAGATAGGAACAACCAGCTGACTTTCAACACTTGCCTAGAGATCGCAAGCAAATCCAAATGTTTACTAAGTAATTTTTTCATCTTCTGAGTTACTACAGGCAACACAATTTTGTTTTGTTACTGTATAACACAGGTTCCTATTTTTTCAGTCTCCAATGAAAATTTTCTTACCCTTTTCCAGCTTTTGCTAACAGTTTCCTCACTGTTTTTCAAGGCCCCAAAGCCAATACCACATTTATTTTTTTGAGGGGGGAAGATTGGCCCTGAGCTAACATTGGTTGCCAGTTTTCCTCTTTTTGCTTGAGGAAGATTGTCACTGAGCTAACATCTGTGCTAATCTTCCTCTATTTTGTATGTGGGATGCCACCATAGCATGGCCTGATGAGTGGTATGTAGGTCCGCACCTAGGATCTGAACCTGTGAGCCCTGGGCTGCTGAAGTGGAGCATGCGAACTTAACCACTATGCCACTGGGCTGGCCCTCATATTTTGTTTTTTTAGTGATGGCAGTACCTCTCTCTGGTACCATCAGTTAGCTATTGCTATAGAACAAACAACTCCAAAATTGAGTGGTTTAAAACAGTAACCATTTACTGTTCAGGAGTCTGTGAATGGGCCATGTAGTTTACTGGCTGGTCTTGGCTGATTTCGGCTGGGCTTGCTCGTGTGTCAGCAGTTTGCTGATGGCAGGCTAGTTTAGGATGGTTTTATTCACTGCAGTGACCAGGGTGGCTGGGCTTCGTGTCTCTCACTGTTTAGCAGGTTAGCCTAGGCACGTTCACTTGGTTGAGAGGGAGCATGAAACGACACGAGGCTTCTTGAGGCCTAGGTGCAGAACTGGTGCGCTGTTGTTTCATCACATTCCATTGGCCAAAGTAAGTCAAAAGGACTGGCCAGATTCAGGGAGTAGGTAAATTCTAATTATTGATGGAAGATGCTACAGAGTCATATTTCAGAGATAATGTCTTGTAGTGAAGGGTGAAGAATTTCTTTATAACCTACTGAAGTATATATATGTTTAATTTTAAAGTAGTGGTATAATTTACACTCACACCAACAGTGAATAAAATTTGTGCTTGTTGCACACTGTTACCAGAACTTAGTAATGTCTTTTTAGTTTTAGCCATTTGGATGAATGTATCGTGGTATTTTATTGTGGTTTTAATGTTTATTTTCTTAATTGCTAAAAAGATGGATTGCCTTTATCTTTTTTTTTTCCATTGGACATTTGAATATCTGCTTTTATTAAGGAGGATGGGAGGAGTGCCTCCAGGGGCTGAGTTTACTTCCCTGGGCCGGTCCTGGATCCTGAACTGTAAATCATTAGTTTGTTAGCCCTCCAATGCCTTCAAACAAATGTTTTTCAGTTTTTGTTTTTAATTATTTTTTGTCAAGTTTTTCTAGTTAATCCTTATTAGGAGAGTTGGTCTTAGTTTCCCATTCCTGGAAGTAGAATAACTCATTTCTATCTTTATAGTTTTGACTTTCATGAATCTGACAGATTTAGGGATGCACATGTAAAGTTTTAAGGATTAATGTATACGTTATGGAGAGACTTTTGTAAATGAAGTGTCATTTGCCTTGCAAACAATTATTTGTTTCCTGAGGTCTGACTAATTTGTTGGCAAGCAGTTTTGTTGTGTTTGACATGTAACAGGTGCTAACATCTTTTGCAATCTTGTCGCAGGGAATAGAGGGCCTAGGTCACCATGTTCATTAATTAAGTCCAGGAAATTTTGTTTCTCCTGTGACTAATCATTTACATTTGACATGAATCTGTCATCTGTGCCTTTAGTCTCTCTGCTTCTATCTTTGTTCTCTGTAGCTTATTTTTCACACGACAGTCATAATTTTTAAACAGAATTCAGATTATGTTATTTCTCTGCTTAGTGTACTCTAAAGGCTTCCCTTAAAACTCAGAGACAGACCCGAAGACCTTGGCGTAGCCTGAAAGGTCCTACATGATATAACCCCCTGCTGCCTGTTTAACTTCATCTCTTAGCTTTCCCCATCTGCTCACTCTGCTGTAACCATGGAAGTCGCTTGTTTGTCGTGGAACACTTCAAACGTACTCCCACTGTATGGCCTTTGCACTTTCTATTCCTCTTCTAGAATGCTTATTCCTTTGATGTCCACATAGATTGCTATTTCCCTTTCATTAGGTCTCTGCTCAAATATCTTATCAGAGAGCCCCCTTCCCTGTACACGTCATAAATAATTGCAGCATCCCTTCCGTCACTCTTTATCCCCGTTAACTTACTCTGTTTTTCTTCCGAGAGCTATCATCCTCTAATATACTATTTATTAGTATGTTTATTTGTTTATATTCTATTCCCTTGTCCTAGAAACTAAACTCCGTGAGAGCAGGAACTGTCCCTAAAACTGTGCCTGGCACACGTAGACCTTCAATTATTATTATATTTTTAATGAATGAATCTGTGGCTCCTGCATTGTTTTTATTTCACTCTTACAGACTGTTCTAAAATGCAGAGCTAAACAGCTAAGTTGAACAACAGTAAAGCATAGGTATTTCTACCAGCAGGTAGGACTGAGACCTTTCTGACTTCATAGAAGAGCAGCTTTGAGCCCTGAGCACCTCTTGCCGTAGTGATAATGTTGAAGATCTCTCTTCACACAGTGACAGTGATGATAAGGGCATTGCCTTTTTGATTTTAAAAACTAATAAACCCCAAATTAAGACGAGTATAGAGGAAAAATATTTTTCCTACATCTTAATCTTTATAAGGATTTAAAAACAATACAATGACTTTAAGCATTTATTGCTAAGAGAGCTGACTGCATAGACAAATATTTTGCTGAGTAAAATAGGTCTTTTTTAATGGGAAATAGAAAACACGAATTTTGCATTTTAACTAATCCAGCATTTGGACTGGATTGGGATTTGGGAATGGGCTCATATGAAATGTTTAGTAAATTTAATATTTAAGATAGTGATTTCAAAATCATCAGAGGATAGTTTTCTATTTGTGCCTATACCTTACTTCCTTTGTCGTTCCATCAATAAAAAATCTCCGAATGAGGTGTGGGATTTAAGTTGTATTTTTATAAGTTACACAAATGTTTTTTGTGTTCTTTGTTAGACACATCTGTTTGAGTACTACTAAAGTTAAGATGATATTCATTGCCAGATTAGGGCTAAGTCTGTATCACAGGGACAACAGCTGCCTGTTTACTGAATGTTTACTATGTGATAATGCTTAAATATATTGTCTAATTTACTCTTCCCAATAGTTCTATGAAATAGGTACTATTTATTATCTCTATTCTATAAATGAAGAAACTGAGCAAGATCATTCGTCCAGTAAGTAACTAAGCTGAGATTTGAACACAGGGCTGTCTGACTCCAATGCAATAAAGCAATCAATTAATAACTCTCCTGATTTAGAGACAACATTACTTTAGCAATTGATTTTCTATGTAAAATGGAAAAAGAAGTCAAGAATGAGGATGTGAAATTTGGAAAACATTGATGCTAAGCAATTATTTATATCAATTTCAACTGTAGAAGAAAGTCAAGAATCAAATTTTACATTAGAATAATAAAACTTAAAGATGCTGATCAAATTATAGTCCTTATATTTTGGACGAATACAATTGTCTATTTGTTAATAAAATGTGTATTGTTAATAAAATATGAACATTTGTTCAAAACCTATTATGTGCCAAGCTCTGTGATAGGTGCTGAATAGATGAAATGGGTATTATGATTCCTCCTCTGGACAGACTCACAGTGATATGAGAGAAAAAGACTTAGAAACAGTGCAGTTAATTGGGAAATATGTTAAGCACTTAAAATGGTGCCTAACGTATTAGATGCTTATAAACGGCAATGAATTATAGAGGTTTATTCAAAGTGCAGTGTGAGCACACAGATGTGTGGGATTGATCTTATGTAGATCCATAGGGAAGGCTCCACAGAGGAGCACACATCTGAATTAGGCCTTAAAAAGTGAGTAGAAAAAAGAATGGATAGTCTGAGTAAAGGGAAGAGTTTATGCAATGACTAAATTCAGTAGGATTGAAACCTAAATATATTACCCAGAAAAATGCTTAATTCACCTCCTTGTAGCTTTTTTCTTTTACAGTTAAAAAGCATTTCATTTACAGTATGAGTAGATTGTTCCATTACATTGTATTATGACCTTAAATGGAGTCAGTGACAAAATCAAGAATATTTTATTTTTTTATGTTTGAGCAATGTGGATGCCTAATCTGTACCATGTAAAGTGTGGTAGATCAATCAGGATACTATTTAATCCTTAAAAGAGAGAGTTTGCCAAGTATCTTGTCTTAAAAGAGTTGTTTAATAAGACTATGAACTTTATTTTCAAGTGATTATTTAGAAGCTTTAGGTGTGTAGTGAGTATGCTCCATTTTTAAGAGTTTTGAGGACAATTCAGGGTGCAGTAGTAATGGATCAGTGATTGGATGCTGTAAAGTACCTATCGTGGTGCTTGATACACTAGATGCTCATAAATGGTAATGAATTGTAGAGGTCAGTTCCAAGTGCAATGGGACAGCAAAAAGCAGGTTATTTTCTGTCCCTTTGCTTCCCTCCCTAGATCCTTGATCCTATCCTCTGCCCAGTAAGTAGATGAAATTAGAGAGAGAGAGATGGAAGAGATTGTAGTGAATATTTACATGTATGCATCTCAGAATTATGACTTTTCCTGCTAGTCACTGTTTTGAGGACAAACTATGAATTTTTAAAAAATGTAAATTTATTCTGAAAATTTAGCTCAAATTTACTGTTAATATTTTACATTTTTTCTGGCATTGTCAATGAACTAATAAATTCATTGTATATTGACCCTCAAATAGTAACTTAGCATCCTAGTATCAGATGCTGCATCAAAACAAAAAGAAGAGAAGGTGCTTGCTCTTTTTAATTAAGTGTGATAGATAAGGCTGGAAAGATGGGAAAGCAGCTGAAGATGGATGAGTCCCTTAGGTGCGAAGTAATGGATCTGTACTCTTTAACCACTCTTGATTGTATCAGATACAAAGATTTTGTTTGAAGGAAAAACCTAAAGAAGGACTGTTATCTTTGAAAATACATAGTAATACTGAAAATGTTCATCTGTTGATACCAGAAACTTTAACTTATTTGTCCTCAGAACCTTGACATTTAAAACTTCTAGAAAACCCATGGCTTTAGTCAAGCGACAGGCATTCTTAACACCTTTGTACTGAAATTAGGAAAAGTGTGTAAGACAGTGTTTTAGGTTCTGTGTTCTGCTTCTCCCTTACATTGGAAACGGTGTGCTTCAGTGCAATTGTTCTCATTTGCCCATTAGAGCATCTGCGCTGTTCTGCAGTGAAAATAATCAGTATAAAGTTGTCCACTCTTCCTTATTTAGAAAGTTTGTTTCTTATTTTGAGATTATGTTTATCTATTCTTTTATGTTAATTTTTTTGTTTTATAAAATAAAGCTGATGGTAGATAGTAGGACTTTAAAAAAAATATATTATTTCTTAGAAAATAAAATGTTGCCAGCCTCGTGAGGTCCATCAATTGTGTGTGTGGGGTGTGTGTGTGTGTGTGTGTGTGTGTGTGTGTAGGTGTGTATTATACTGGTTTGTGAAATCTGAAAGTCTGAGAACTGCTGACTTAGTGGAAAGATTATAGGCTTTTGGATTGGCAAATCTGGTTTAAATTGTTTTCTCTGCTGTAGTTCTCTGTCTTATCTCTAAAATGGGATGTGAGTACCTGTGTCCCCTAGGGTTGTTGTGAGGATTGACTGAAATAATGTATATATAATGGTGTAGTGCCAAGCGCATTAATAGGAGCTGAATAAATTTAATTTCCTGTCTTTTTTTTTTTTTTGTAAGTGATTGAGGATAAAGAGAATCTCAGGTAAATTGAATATCAACCCAAGAGAAAAAAATGAAGAAAGGAAGGGGCCTTGGCAATCCACAGTTTGGTGAACCTCTTAGTAAAGGAATGTGGCATAGTACCTTGTACATATTTGGAATTTAGTAAATGTGTATTGATTTTGAATTATTTGAAAATGCTGGATAAGGGAGATAATATAATGTTTGAGTGATAAAAAAAGAAAAATAAATCAAATTTAGAGAAAAATTGAAAGATTTTAAATTTTATTGTTGTAGTAAGGTGAATCAGGCAATGGACAAAATACTGTGGTGATGAACCACCATTTTTACACTGTCATTTTAGTAAAGTATTCAAAGTACATTTTCCTAATCTCATTATTTATACTTACAACTGTAATTTATAATAATCCAAATACATGTTCTTTATTGTTTTAAAGTGTTTTCACATATTTTGCCATTGATACTTTATTAATATTTTATTAATATTAATAGATGAGAGAAAACTGAAGGCAAGATGGTTAAGTGACTAGCATAGTTACGGTTAGAAAGTGATAATCAGAACCAGATCTTAAGATAACTAGTATGGTTGTCTTTTGTTTTTGTTGCTATTTATGACAGACAACTTTATTAGGATTCAGTGCATTTTAAGCATTTTATTTTTCTCTTTTGCCTCCTGTGAAACATTTTAATCTTTATTCTCATAAATTGGGAGTTTTATAAAAAGAGAAAATGGTTTCCCCAAGGTCACATTAATGACGTGTAATTCTGAAGCAGAATATATCTAATCACTAAACTCCCTTCCTTGTGCTGATATACAATGGCAACACTTGTTGCCATGGCAGTTGGAGAAAATCAGCCAAAGGGAATCTTTCTTAATGTAGACGCTTGAAATAGATGACCCAGATACTTTTTTCCAGGTTTATGAGTAACTAAGTTTTGGATATTTTAGAGAATCTTTTTCAAATTGCTTTAAACACCTGGGGATTTCCATGTAAAGTACTGCAACTGGATCAAACGTGCAAAACAACTCTCATTTAGTGATGTGATATATATGTATATATATATACATGGTGTCAACTGTATCTTATATATAAAATATATGTATTGTGTACATATAAAATATATATTATATATGCATATAGTGTGTGTGTGTGTTTGAAATTTTAATTGGTCTTGGGCTATAACCTTTAGTTCTGTTGTTTCTATAATTAGGTACCCAGATCCCAGGCTAGGTTGTGATCTAACCCAGTAGCTTTTGGTAAATTTGTTTGCTGTATGAAAGAATGTATGTGTTGGAGGTGGAGGGTGACTAAGCCCCAGCGCAGCTGGGTAGATTATGTATATTCATGATTCTTCATAATTGAATATGGGTAATTTAGAACTAATTTTGATTGAAGACTTTAAAGTATGGATAACATAAGAATGTAATGTGAAGCAAAAAGGTGCACCTTGCTGCCTGAAAGCACAGTTTGTATACTGTCTTGTCAATTTTGTGAGATTAAGTCGAGAAGTCTTTTGGAAGAGATACTGGTGCATGTTCCCATCAATGTTGAATTATCATATAGAGGACATCTTATAGGATCTACTTTGGAGCTTTAATTTTGGAACTATTTTAGATGTAGCACCTTTTCTTCAAATAGATCAAATATTCAGTTTATCAGTCTCTCTCTCTCTGTCTATGTGTATATATATGTATTTGACAAAAATTGAGCAACTCTTCTTGGGCAAACTGGAGTGAGGGAGCCAGGCATTGTTAGTAATTTGGTCTGTTCATACTCTACCCTCAATTCTTAGAAACCTCTCTACCACCTTTAAGGCTCCTTACTACTTCTTTAGAGGTTCCAATAAGAAAAGACGAGTGTTTTTATTCTTTAAGGAGACTTAAAGAATAAGCTAAAGGGAAATAATTACTTAGCTTAGTAAGAAATTTCTAAATAATACAACAATTAACTACATATATACAAGTAATTTTAGTATTAAAAGATAAAACATATTCGTTAGTACCTCTTATCTACATCTGCATAGATCTTTTTAAAGCATTTCCTAAAATTTATTTTTATTTATTTTTTTATTTTTAAATTTTTTTCAAAGATTGGTACCTGAGCTAATATCTGTTGCCAATCTTCTTTTTTTTCCCTTCTTCTTCTTCTCCCCAAAGCCCCCCAGTTCATAGTTGTATATTCTAGTTGTAGGTTCTTCTGGTTGTGCTATGTGGGATGCTGCCTCATCATGGCCTGATGAGCCGTGCCATGTCCGCACTCAGGATCTGAAATAGCGAAACCCTGGCCTGCCAAAGTGGAGCACGTGAACCTAACCACTCAGACACGGGGCCAACCAGAAAAATTTATTTTTAAAATGTTGCCTTTTTCTTCTTGAAAAGATCTTATAATTAAGAAAAAAAAAGGCAAACTCAAAAACCAACACAAGGAAAGTATCTTGATTATTTTGTGAATAGTTTATAGTTGGATTTATTTTGTGCCGTTACATTCTTGAGTTAGTAAGAGATTACTCTTTTGTTATTACAATCTAAAGCACCAAATAGTGATATTTTACTTTTAAAACCATTTTTCATATAGAATACTTTGTATGTTTCCTAAAAAAGATTAAATGAGATATCTGTTTTAATTTAAAACTTAAATGATGTGGAAAGAAAAACCCACCCAATTTCCATTTGAATGAAATTTATGTGTAAGTTTTTGGTTATGTCTTGTATATGAGTAACTAAACATAGTTTCTTCCCTTTCCTCATTGAAGTTATGGGTTTATAGCTATACAGGGGTGATTGAGATTACTTTGCATCACTATTTTCCCTAGCCAATAGAAACAAACTCTGTATTAGTCCCTATTTTAAATTACTGGTTAACTTTTCCCCTGCCTCCAAGTAAATGTGGGTAATTGACAGTTGTTTCTACAAAGTTTTGGATAGATCTATGATGAAATTTTTGCCAGTTTAGAGTAAGTCCTCCTAGTGACCATGTTTATGTTATCAAATCTTTATGCCATTACTGCTAATGAAATAAAAATGTTAGGCTAAAATAGTACCTGTCTAGCTTTTTAAACATTAATTATACAAGCTAACTGTCATGGTTTATGAATGACAATGTATATCTTTATTTCAAGAAAATTTGGGGATATTTCATGTATTTACTCATAATATGTGAAGTAGTAAAAAAAAAAAAAAGAGTGTGGTTCTGGATTTTACCACTTACTAAGACTCACTCCTAATTTTTTGGGAAAAAAGTATATACTTTCTCAGAGGAGTTGTATTGTACACATAAAATATGATAGTTTACCTACAGCCACCTAATAAGCTATAATGTGCTCTTGGTAAAATAGAATGAAGGGGGTTACAATCTGAGCCCTGGAATCTGTTTAAAGCCCTTGGAGGCTAGAGTAAAGCACCCCCTAAAGACTTGGGAGTGAAGAAAATGCTTTGCCTTCTGAGAGTTATTGTGTCTGTATACAGAATGAATCATGGCCAAGATATGAAAAGTCACTGATAAAGCCAGTATTTATCTCAGTCTATAGCTTATAGCTTTTCCAACTTATTAACATATCTAAAGAAAGTATGTACCCCTCTGAAGTTGCTGAAGTGGCCTTGTGCTGTAGAAGCCCAAAGAGAGTCTCCAAGACAAGGACAAGAATTGACAGTACATGAAGAAAGGAAATTTAACTCAGAAAAGTCTGATAATGTGGTTCGGTTGAGGGAGTGCCTATGGTGAGAAGAATATTTCAGGCTGTTAATCTGCCTTACTCAGCAAGCCCCCCTGGTTTTGTTTCTTGGCTCCAAGCACAATTCTAACAAGAAATACAGTTGATTATATCATATTTTTGGTAACTGTGCTTTCTTATTGTAAAGTAATAACTAAGCACTTGTATAGGTCTTATGTACATAGTGTATTAGTCTGCTAGGGCTGTCATACAAAATACCACAGGCAAGATGGCTTAAACAACGGGCGTTTATTTCTAATAGTTCTGGAGGCTGGGAACTTTAAGATCAAGTGCCAGCAAATTCAGTTTCTGGTGAGAGCTCTTTTTCTGGCTTGTGGATGACTTGCTTTCTCACTGTGTCCTTCTGTGGCCTTTCCTCAGTGTGTGAGCTCAGAGAGAGCAGGTGAGCTCTGCTTGTCTCCTCCTGTAAGGACACTAATCCTATCAGATCAGGGCCCCACTCTTATGGCCTTATTTAACCTTAATTACTACCTGCCGGTTAACCTTAATTACTTCCTTAATTACCCATCCGAACACAGCCACAAGGGGATTACGGCTTCAATATGTGAATTTTGGGGGCACAGACCTTCAGTCCATAACAATTGGTTACTGTGTTTCTGCTCCTTAGAGGTGACCCTTCCCTTTACATTTTTTAAATCAAATTGGATTTTGGGGACTTGTGTTGCTGTGAGTATACCTTGGTGGCATACTCAGTAAGCATGTCATTCTTTGCTCTTTGGGAGCTATTCTCCACCCCTTGTGTCATACTTGGACATTGTATGGGTGAAAAAGCCAGCACATTAAAATATTTCTATGGTTTCAGTCTTTGACACATCTATTCTCTGTGGTAATAATTGCTCCACAGAGTTGTTTCTGGTCGTGATTCTTTAAGGGAATATATGTTAAAAACTATAAAGATGCAAAGATCAGTTATTTTTATAAAGATGCAGAGTGTTATTTTATTGTTATTTGCAAAGCTTGAGGACTTGAATCCAGATCTTCTAATTCCAAGTTTAGGACTCTGTAAGTAGCCAAACATGCCCATTTTCCAAGGATAATTGTAATTTTCTATGGGCAAGGACTCTGGGGAAGGTCCCAGTAAGTTTTATTCGTGCCATCTCATGCAAATAAATCAAAATGCTCTGCTTTGTTTTGTGAATTATATCTAAACTCAGCTGCTGGTGTTTGGTGCCCAGAAAAAAGATTTTGCTCAGTGATATGTCTAGAGCTTATAGAAGAATAACCCAAGACTGGAAAAATACATCTCTTAGCCCAGCCATTTTAATATTACATATTGAGAAGTATGTAAAATGTTAAGGAAGCATGCCATATTGGCTTACCAGCTGCTATTTTTATAGAGAGAAAATCTGGTTTAAGTTAATATCTAAGGCTGGATGGAGGTGTGAAGGAAGGTAGAGAAGAGCTTTGAATTATTACAGGAGTGAGAAGGATGTTATTTACGTTACCTTAGGGCTAACAAGAGGATAAGGAGTAAAGAGATAGGAAGAGGGGAGTGAAGAAAAAAAAGAAAAAAATATATATGTTTATATGTGTATATATAAAGAAAAATTCTATGCTGATGCTGATTGCATTTTGTAGGAATGTTGATGCTGCCTCTTCCTCCTCCTCTACATTTGCTACCCCAGATTATCAGGCACCTTTGGCTTTTTGATGCTACAAAAGTGTAGGAGTTTGCTCAAACTTGGAACATTTGCTCCAACCATTGCTTTATGGTATCTGTCCTAGGTAGGAAGTATTTAAATGCTTTTTCTTCAATCCTACAGTTTTAGGCTGATACCTTAGAAAAGAGAGCTGAGTTCCCATTTGGAGAAAAGATTTGCTTATAGTGTTCTGCACTCCTGAGTCCTGATTGTGTGTGTATATAGGTTAAAATTAAAAATACTAATTGAAGTCACTCATTTGAAATAGTGAGGCTTTGAGGCTTGAACTCTCCATGCTTTTTAACTTTTTGAAAAATTGTTTAATGATATTTCAGTGTTGTTATTCTTGTAAAAATTTGAGCAATATGTGGGTTGAATTAGTATGAGAGGACATCTTTAGTAATTTTATGTAATATAATCAAATTTTTGTCTTTTGCTCTTGTAAAATCTGTAAAATTTAAACTACCTAAACTTCTGGCAGTATTGTAGTCTTCATTAAGATTTATAATAATGTAAATTAATATATATAACACGTTTTGTATTCATGTTTTCTTTTAATATATAATGAATATATTTAGGTAATAAATCAGTTAAGGTCAAGACAAAGTCATACAATCTTAATTCATCTAACAGCTGCCTGGTGTTCCCCCTTTATTCCGTTTTTAAGGTAGTTCACAAATGAAAAAAGCCTTGGCATTAAACTCCATTTCTTAGAAGTCAGGAAATTCCTAAGTTATTCTTCCTCTAGCAACCATATTTCAACATTATTTCTGTGAGTGTAGTAATTTCCAATTTTCGTATTATGTATACCTTTTAAATGCTGTGTAAGTCAAGTTAAGAAAGTTAATATTAGAGTAGGAGTATAAACTTTGGAATTTCCTGACTTTTAGTATTTTAGCTTTTTGCTTTACTTTGGTGGGCTGGATCATGCAATTTAATTTATATAGTTAGGATGGATATATTTTTATTCAAAGAAGTAGTGGTTATTTTCAGCTGTCACACTGTGAATAGCTTTAAAAAAGACTACTTTGCATCCTAGATAATGAAGTACTTGGTGTTTGCCCTTCACTTTTGGTAGCTTTCAATTTTTACCTCTTTAACTATGACTAGAAGTCACTCCAGAAGTTCCAGTTGGTTCTTTGTTTTCAATAGAGGAGTTACAGTTTCATAAAACATCCACCTTCTATAGATATGTTTGTACAAATACAAATAGAATTGCATGTGCTAACTGAAGAAGCCAAAGCATTGGGTATTAATTTCATTGTTGAAGCATTTTTTAACTATCCCCTTTCACCCCTTGAATGAGGACACACCGAGTACTAGTAATAGGGATTCATTTGTTCATTCCTTCATTCAACAAACGTCTACTGAAATCATACCATGTGCCTGGGACTTCTAGGGCTTGGGGATATAGTAGTAATCAAAGCAAAGTCCCTGTCCTCTTAGATAGTTCATTCTAGTAGGTGGAAAAAGAACTTAAACAGATTGAAAAAGTTTATACTCTGTCAGGTAATGTTAAATGCTATGAAGAAAAACTTAAGTGGAGTTTGGAGACAGAGAGTAATAATGGGGTACTCTTTTAGATAGGGTGGTCAGGGAAGGCCAATCTCTCTGATAAAGTAATATCTAACTGGAGACCTGTAGGAGGTGTGCATAGCTTGAGGAAGAACAATCCAGTAAGCACGAATAACAAGTGCAAAGGCCCTCAGATGGAAGTGTGCTTACAGTATTCCCAGAATAGCAAGGAGGCTGCTGTGGCAGGAGTAGAGTGTGTGGGAAGAAAGACAGCTTTAGATGATAAGGTGAGAGTAATAATGGGGATGAGAGGACGTGGAATCCCGTAGTGCCTTATAGGTCTTGGTAAAAACTTTGAATTTTACTCTGAGTGGAGGATTTGGGATGGAAGAGGTGCATGATCTAAATTATAGTCTACAGGGATCACTATGGCTACTGTACAGAGAATAGATTGCAGGGGAGCAATGGTAGAAGCAGACAATCAACTAGTGGATTATTACAGTAATTCAGTCAAGAGATGATGTGGCTTAGACCAGAATGGCAGTGGTAGAGGTAGTGAAAGGGGGATTCTGGAATACTTTGAAGGTAAAGGTGGTAGGATTTGTTGGTTAGAGATAAAGTGTGAGAGAAAGTGGGTCATAAGGAATGGCTCCAGAGTTTACCTAGTAATTTATGTCTCTCTCACTTGCCTATTGCTTTGTTTACAGAAACTCTTTCCTAACCATTCTGGTTACCCCCAAATTAGTAGCCACTCTGACTTAATGTTTATCAAAACTAGCAGTCTTCCTCTAAGTCTGTTGATGTGTCCCATTTTAAGTTCTCTACAAAGAAATGGTCAAATTCTAAATGTTTACTAAAAATCTGAAATTCTTTTAAACCATTTAAAATAGTAGATTAACATTTTTGTTTTAAATAATTGTATTTTATGGCAGATATGTTAAAATACAGCTTGTCGATTAGAAGATATGGAGAGCTAGTTCACAGGGCGGCAAGTCTGTTTTGCTCTTTCAGTCTCTCACAGCTATTTCCTTCACTTCCCTCAGGCCTCTTCTTGAATGACACAATTCAGAGAAGATTTCTCTCACCTCCGCATTTAAAACACTTTCCCATTACTTTCTGTCTTCTTACCTGCTTTATTTAGCTGCATTGAATTTATCATCTGACATATATTTGTTTCTTATTTTTGTGTCTGTGTCACCCCACTAAAATATAAACTCCACAAGGGCAGTCTCATTTTTGAACAGTACTTAACATGTAGTAGTAACGCAGCAAATAATAATACATTAATTGAATTAATGAATAGCTTTAAGTAGCTGTCCTTATGTGACAACACAGCATAGCGCATGACACAAAATGAGTGTTTCTTAAATGGCAGCTTGAAAAGAAAAATAGATGTCCTTGTGCACTGCTGGTGGGAATGTGAAATAGTACAGCCACTGTGGAAAACAGTATTGCAGTTGCTCGAAAGATTAAACATAGAATTACCGTATGATCCAGCAGTTCCTTTTCTGTGTATGTGCCCAGAAGAGGTGAAAGCAGGGACTCAAACAGATACTTGTACACCCATGTTCATAGCAGCATTATTCAAAATATCGAAAAGGTGGAGGCAACCCAAGTGTTCTTTGACAGATGATGGATAAATATAGAGTATATACGTACAATGGGGTATTATTTAGCCTTGGAAAGGAATGAAATTCTGACACATGCTTCAACATGAATGAAGCTTGAAGACATTATGATAAGTAAAATAAGCCAGTAACAAAAGGACAAATATCGCTTGATTCCACTTATGTGAGGTACCAAGAGTAGTCAGATTCGTAGAGACAAAGTAGAATGGTGGTTGCCAGGGGCTAGGGAAGATGTGGAGTTAGTCTTTAATGGATATGAAGTTTCAGTTGGGGGAGATGAAAAAGTTCTGGAGATGGATGGTGGTGATGATTGCACAATAATGTAAATGTACTTAATGCCACAGAACTGTACACTTAAAAATGGTTAACATGGCAAATTTTATGTTATATATATTTTACTACAAAAAGAAAAAAACCCAGGAAGATGGACCTGAAAACAGGCTGTTCTGAGTTTGAATCTCACGTTGATCTTGTTGACTTTCCAGACTTTTTCATGGTTCTGCTCTTAAGCTTTAACAAAGAGAACCTGTGAGTTATTTAACCTTACATTCACTGAATGGGCAGCTTGCTAGTAATATCCTGAGGCCTTTAATTTTGTATTTACTCATTTCTAGGTACTTAAACTCAATTTTATTGTTATTTTTTGGTAATTTTTTAAAACTTTCTTTTGTATCTCAAATTCTTATTCTAAAGCCTTAAATTCTACATTTTCTGATGTTTAGGTCCTATAAGGTTGTACACCTAATAGATGTTTACTTTCGTTTCTTCATTTTATTATTTGTAAAAGAATTTCCAGGTTATTAGTTCTCATGTTATTCATTCTCAAGTAACCAGTTATTTATTTTTGACTATTGTTGTCAGTATCTCTCTGAGTCCAATCAGGAAACCGAAACCACAAAGTAATTTAAACAGGGGAAGTTTAATATAAAGAATTCTTAAGCTCTGATAGATGAGTAACTAAAAATGTAAAGAGAACTGTAACAGATACCCTTGGGGTGAAGGAGAGTATTCAGGGAAGGAACAACTTGGTAGAAGGGACTCCTCCCAAGGTTGGAGTTCAGACCTTTTTAGAGAAGATGTGATTGCAGGTCTACTGGATGGTGGAGAAGTTTGCTGGGTTGCTGGGGCCAGAGTTGGTCCATAGTTGCTGGGCAAGCTGAAAACAACCCTTTGGGGCACAGTTGAGCTGAGGCTAGTGGGTGGGCATGTAGAAGTAGAGTGCCACTGACGGGAGCATGAGGTCTAGGGTACATAGTATTTGTGTTGGGAGGGCCACAGCAAGGTGATCAGGGATCCTATGGATAAAGAATCCTAATGGCAATGGAGAACTTGGGAGGGTCTGGTCGTATTAGGTGGAGAAGAAAGAAGCTGGGCATTTGGAATGGGGTATGAAAAAGGAAAGAAAGAGGGGCTGGCCCAGTCATACAGTGGTTAAGTTCATTCAGGGCCAGTCTTCCTCAGCAAAAAAAGAGGAGGATTGGTAGTAGATGTTAGCTCAGGGCTAATCTTCCGCAAAAAAGGAAAGAAAGAGACTTGAGACAATTCTATTTTTCTCTCTCTTTGAATCCTCATATATTTAAAATATATACCAAGTGCTGTAAATGCTGTTAATATCTTCTTTCCATCCTCATTGCGTTAGCTTAGGCTTTCATCATCTCCATCCCAGGTGCTGCATTATTCTCCTGATTTATCTTCCTGCTTTATCTTCCTCTTCCAGTCTAGTGTCATTTTTAGAAAATAAAGATCTGACATGACATTTTGTTGCTTAAAATTCTTTAGTGACCCCCCCCCCCCCGCTGAGTAACTCTTAACTGCTAAGGTGGCGTACGAGGCCCTGTGGGTTGGTCCTATGCCTGCCGCCAGCCACCCTAGACATCTTCTGTTTTGAGTTTCTTAAAAATCTGCAAACATCATTTTCTTCTCCTTTGCGTATTATGTCCCCGCTACTGTTCCTTACTCACCTTGCCATCTGGAAAATACTCATTTTTTAACGCTTAAATGCCACCTATTCTTCCCCTGTTTGCCCAAGCCTTCTTCAGTGCTAGGTGACCATTTTACTTTTAACACACTTCTATTTGCTTATATATGTCTCATCCCACAGGGGAACTGAGTTTTTTTACGTTATGTCTCAGTTCGTTCAGGCTGCTATAACAAAAAACTACAGACTACACTGACTAGATTGGATGGTTTATAAGATTAGACTGGGTGGCTTATAAACAGCGGAAATTTATTGCTTCCAGTTCTGGAGGATGGAAGTCTGAGACTGATGTGCCAGCATGGTCAGGTGAGGGCCCTCTTCTGAGCTGCAGAGTTCTCATTAGATCTTCACATAGTGGAAGCGGCTAGGGAACTCCCTGGAGCCTCTTGTATAAGGCATTAATCCCATTCATGAGTGTTCCATCCTCATGACTTAAGTGCATCCCAAAGGCCCCTCTACTAATACTGTTACATTTGCAGGTTAGGATTTTAACATACGAATTTAGAGGGGACACAAACATTCAGACCATAGCAACCTATTCATCTTTTTATCCTTGATTTTTTTTTTTTTTAAAGATTGGCACCTGAGCTAACAACTGTTGCCAATCTTTTTTTTTTTCTCCTTCTTCTTCTCCCCAAAGCCCTCCAGTACCTAGTTGTATATTCTAGTTGTGAGTGCCTCTGGTTGTGCTATGTGGGACGCCACCTCAGCGTGGCCTGATGAGCAGTGCCGTGTCTGTGTCCAGGATCCAAACTGGTGAAACCCCAGGCCACCGAAGTGGACCACGCAAACTTAACCACTCGGCCATGGGGCCAGCCCCTTTCCTTGATATTTAATGTACCACACAGCACATGGTGGGTGTTAGATGTTTGTTAGATAAGTCGGTAAATTGTATCCATGCATACTGGGATTTAAATAGTTTTTTACTCAAATAACATGATCACTTGCCATAACTTAAAGAAATAGAGTTCAGAAAGGCACACACTATAATTAAGGATTATTGGGGTTCTGTGTGTTTATACCTGTTAAAGAAATAATACCTTAATTTCTATAATTCTTCCATTTCCTAATACTTTCCTAATACTTAAATATATATTGCTATGTGAGAGCATAGGTAGAGCAAGTTAGAGATAAGGAAAGTGAGATGAAAATGAGCAAACTGCTTAAATGAATGATGGGGTTGAAATTAGAAATCACTTCTTTTTGAATTGTCTTCCTTTAATCTTTGTAGTATTAAAAATCAAATAGACAAATATTTATTATTTACATTATTAAATATTACATTATTAAATATTAACATTAAATAAAATACAATAAAGTTATATAGTATACAGTATCTTCACTCCCTGAAGATACCAAAAAGTGTATCTTTTTGTATGTCAGCATTTGCACGTTTACTCACATGCACATATTGCATATTTATAATTTCTTAAATTGACACATAAATTTATAATTTTTTAAATTGGCTCATAAATATAATGTGGATGATGATGCACCTTTTTTGAGTTCCTGTCTCTAAAAAAATTGTACCATTTTAATTCCTAAGAAGCACTTAAAATTATAGTAAAAGGAAATAAAGCCTCTTTGGTAAAGTTTGTTTTCTAGCCTAAATAAGGCTTTTTGCAATTGGTTCTGCTTTTCCTAGTAGCCTTAAGGAGAATTGGTTTGATAATAAGATTTATCGTAAAGTTTGATACCCTGACATATTCTCAGGAGTGGTTAGCTACAGTTGGTGAAAACAGCCATTAGAATCTCCTATTCATAGAAACATCATCCATTCCTAAGAGTCAGAAAACATAATACTGTATGCCTTAATCATTCACTTGTGTTAGATATAGTTTATTTTGTAATGCATCTGGACCAGAGACATATGGATTTCAGATACACTAAAGAATTTAAAAGTACATAAATTTTTAAATGTAATTCATCATGCTTCTGGCCCCATGTTTATCCGTGTAATTTCATGATCTCATAACCAAAATAAAATAGCTGAAAGAGAACCAATATAAAATGAACAATATTTTGCTGTAAAAGTTCCTTAACAAGCAGAGCTAGAGCTTGCCACTCTTTCCACAGAATAATTTTCTGAAGTATTGATTATAACTAAACATTAGCAAATGTATTCTTATGAGCTTCCTAAAAGGAAATTCTCAGATCCTGCTTTATCTTTTGCTACTTAAATTAATTGAAGGAAAGGAAAATTTAAAAAAATACTGCCCCCATACCCTAATTTCATAATTTTGAAAATTATGAGGTTATTTTAAGGTTTTATTACTCAAAAGAGTATTGCTTTATTTATCTTGCTTGATATAAACAGAGGAGTTCTCAGAGTTAATCAGTCACAGGTATTTATTAAAGATCTGCTTATCAAACACTGTGCTATGTCTTGTTGAGGTTACAAAAACATATAATACATAATGTTAGTCCTTGGAAAGTTTATAATGTAGCAAAGAAGATTAAATATAGATAAAACCTTTAATGTATGATTAAGTGTTAAAGTATTAAGACAATAAATATTGTAGGAGTTAAAGTATTTTAAAACCAAAAGACATTTTAGGGGTAATCTAATTCAGCATCTTATTTTACTGATGAGGAGACAGAAGTCTGGACTAGTTATTACCTCAAAAATCTGCCCAGAGTCACACTACTAGATAATGTCATAGCCATACTGAGAACCCAGGTTTCCTGACTGTAGCCTAGTACTTTCAGTTTTTGAACGCCTGAGAGTCTGTATGGAGTGGGCTTGATTCAAGACATATGGAAGAATTGAGACGTTGAAGGGTGTACATAGATGATGGGGAGAAGAGCTGGTGTTCCATGATGGAGAGAGCTTAGAAGACGTGGGGAAGAACAAAGGGAACGGCCTAATGAGAGTAGAAGGCACGGAATAGGAATTGTTGATAACTTGGGGTTAGATTAACGAGATCCTTGCAAACCAGGTAGATTTTATGTTGTAGGCACTGGAGATTTCTCCAACAGAAGGACTTGATAAAAATTGTATTTTGGGGGCCTGGCCCCGTGGCCTAGTGGTTAAGTTCGGCATCCTCTGCTTCGGCGGCCTGGGTTCAGTTCCTGGGTGTAGATCTACACTACTCATGGGCGGCCATGCTGTGGCAGGGACCCACATACAAAATAGAGAAAGATTGGTAACAGATGTTAGCTCTGGGTGAAACTTACTCAGCAAAAAAAAGAAAAAAAAAATGTATTTTGGGAAGATCAGGCTGTAATGGTGAGTGTGAAAGATTGAAGAAAGGTAATACCAGGGGCGGGAAGACAGGGTAGGTTGAATTATCAGGTTGTGGTAGTAGGAATGAAGTAAGAAATTCAAACCTGCAGGGCATTTCTAGGGGAAAACAACAGGACCAGATTGTAGTTTTATATAGAGAATGAAGGGAAAAAGTGTGTAGAAAAATGGTATTTCCATGGACAGAAATAAAATAACTTGGACAAGGACTAAGATGAATGGAGTTTTCTGTGTAAAATTAAGTTGTCAAGGATTCTGGAAATCATCTGTGCTGAGTTTAGGAATAAAATTAGGTCATCCAACTGATGATATTCCTTGGGGATTTGAAATACAGCACTTAAGTGAAGGGGCCAAAATATAGATTTTAAAATCTTGCGTATGTGATCATGCTGAAATTGTCAGGATATATGAGCTTACTAAAGAAATAGGGGTAGAAAAAGAGTACAAGAGACAGTCTTGAAAATGTCACTTACTGTTGAAGAGGAGAGGGAGAAGGAGAGGAGTTCAAAAGGAGACAGGAAAGAGTGAATTCAAAGTGAAGTTGTGGTGGGAGGATAGTTAAGAGCACCATGGACTTGGTCCCACGCAGACCTATGTTGGAGTTCATCTTCTACGGCCAGTTGGCTTTATTACATTGGATAAATCATCTTTTTGAAAGACTCAGTTTTTGTCATATGTAAAGGTAATAGTACCTATATTTTAGGTAAGAGTTACTGCGAGCGTTAAGTAAAGCCAGTGAAGAGCTTAGCTCAGTGCTTGACCCACAGGTAGATTCGATAAACCTTATAAGATAAATAGGGCCATAGAAGCTACAAAGAATAAAGAAATGACACTGGCTTTAGAAAACAAAAAAGAAACTAAAGGATTATATCTGAAAGATGGGTTTTGGATAAAATCATAATGCAGTTAAATTTGATACATGTTTATATGCAGGTTGTACAGTGGTGAGTCAGCTTTGAAGTAGAATTAAATAGATTACAATTCAAAGAATAAGAACTAAGCAAGCTTTTCTTGTTCTGGATATTAAAAGGATTACTACTGAGTGCTAATGAAGGCTTACTGTAAATGTACTAACATTTAATCTAAAATAAGATTTTAGGTTTTTGTTCGATGGTTTCCCATATCTTTGGACAGTCAGTAATGAAGTTTTTACATTTTAATTTAGTGTTAATAATCACTTTTACCTGTTGTGTACACTTAGAGACTGTTAGGTTATCTCTGTACATTTTTCAGTTATATGTATAAACATTTTTGAGTGGAAGGGTACTTATATTCAGGTTTATAAAAACCACTATGGATATGGTTTAAATCTAATAGCAGTAAGATACCTGAATTCGTAATTGTCACTGCTCCATTAGTTAGAGTGCATTTTTAACATGTTCACCAGATTCCTTCTTCAATTAAATTGTTCATTTGTCTTTTGTGTAGGTCTTAAGACGCTGAAATAGAATAAAACAGAAGAAACAGGCATTTTTTCCAGTTGTATTTTTTTTCTTGGAATACTGTATTCACTTCTTCATACATGACCCTAGTGGTGCCTCACATTTGTAATAATACCTGCCTAAATGAGAGTAGAGCTTACTGTGACATTTTCTATTAGTTCATTCATAAATGTTTTAGAAACCATTAACCTTTGTCTTTTTGTGGCCTCTAATCTCAAAGTTTGTTTGAAAAACAAAACAAATGCAGTAAAACTAAAATAAAAAGAAGAGAAATTTCTTCCTGGCTAGAATAATGAGTTCTTAAAAACTGTTTTTATAAAGTCAGTTCTTTTGATTAAGGGATGGTTGTGAAAATTATGTATATTGTAGTATCCTATTAACTACTGACTACGTTTTTATTCTTGTCATATTAACGAATTTTTTTTGTTCTCATTTTAGGAGAAAATGCCAAAATATTTGTTAAAAAAATCTTTATAATTCTTGCCATGCATCCATTTTAATCACAAATTTATGTCATTTCTCAAGCATACTTCTCTGTTGGATAAATTGAAATCTTTGGAAACATAGTCGTATGTGGGTATATGGTCTGTGGATGTTCAATGTGTGGCTTCTAAAAACTGACTTTTATGCTTATGGAATGTTTGTTTATCAATGTCCTTATTATAGACCAGGATTGTGCTTTGTGTCTCCCATCTTCTGAAATTATATAAAATAGCCATACAAAGTAAATTAAAACTAAGCTAATGAATTGTAACTAACGTGAAAGAAATTAATAGAGTAGTTTAAATTTTTGTACAGTAGGTATTACTTCTGAGTCACAGATGTAAAAAGCATAAAGCATAGTTAATCATGAAAAACCACATAAAGAAAGAAGGAAATGATAATAGAGAGTCTGGTCAGTTGAAGTCAACAAACATTTTTAGTAAATCATCGTTTTGAAAAATCACTGTGATCCTGATGCTACTGGTCAGGAACCACACTTTGAAAACCACTGTTAGAAATCTTGGTAGACCGATTTGAAGTCATCAGGATGAGAATGAAAAGGAAGATTTTTTTAGTTTAAGAAAGTGATCTTTAACTTCTAGCATCCGTCATCTTGTTTATCACAGTGGTAGTGTGTTATAAAACTGGCCAACATCTCAGCATTTTTTCATCTAAACTTTCCAGTGTATTTATTCAATAAATACTTACTAAACATCTATGTGCCAGGCATGTTTAGAGCTGGAGACAAAGAGTAAGACAGACATAGCTCCTGCCCTCAGGGAACTTACATTCTCTTTGGGGCCATATATAGACAAAAACAGGTAAACAGGCAAATTTTGTAGTTGCCACTTGAAGTATGTCATATGAAAGGCACAACAAGACGAAGATTGAGAAGATCAGAGAGCAAACTATGTTAGGTATGGTGGTCTCTGAAGAGATGACATTGAAGTTGAAACCCAAAAAGGAGAAGAAACTAGGTCTGTTATGAGGAGAAAAGAGGAGCATTATTTTAGTAGAGACAATTAAATATGCATAGGCCCTGAGGCAGGATGAAAAACTTTTATTCTAGGAACTGAAAGTAAACCAGCCTGCTTCTAAGTTTGGGGATGGGAGGGGGAGAAAGGGAGAGAGAAAGAGGGGAGAAATTAGGGCAATCCTTAGGTTTCTGATTTATGTGAATGGATGAATGGTAGTATTGTTTATGGAAATGGGGAAGAGGTGTGTGTCCCTCATGTCAAGGGGAGCTTAGCTGTGTTTTGAGAGAGTTTGGTCAAAGAAGCGGTCACTTGAGTTGGTTAAAATCATTACTACACTAAAGTAAGATTACACAGAGGAAAAACTTTATTTATTGCTAAGAAATTTAGGAGATCCCTCAGATGTTAACAAAATTTAGGGAAACAAAGTAATATTCTAGGGAAAACACCAAGGCTATCAAGGATTAAGAGAAAAGCAGTCTGTTTTGGGGTGTTTAAAGTAATGTTGACTCCCATGGAGATTAAAAAGTGATTAATATTCCAGCCAAGAAGAAAAAGACAGATTGTCCAGAGGACAAGTGAAAATAATAAGTTAATACATAGTCATAAAGAGAGTGTTGGTGAGAGAAGCCATTGGCTCATCAGAGAATATAGAAAAAAATTACCATGGACATAGAATATCTAACGTTATAGTTGAAATATGAAATGTTAGTATTTATAGGTGATACTAAAGGGACAATGCTAGAAAGGAAAAAGCAATTTCTAGAGGATCTAAAACCCAAAGATCTTAGGAAACTTCTTTGAGAATAAAATTTAAATGCCTGAAGGAGTTTTAAAAACCTGGGTTATCTAGCTCATGCCCTAGAATTTCAGTGACTACATAGAATATGAACTCATTAAAATGGAAGTCAATCTTGTTTTTATTTTTAATGTAATATTTCCCACTTCTCCAAGGGACTACTGGAAGGATTTAAATAATCCATATCCTTATGAAAGTGAGTTATAGACCTCCTTAAAATTAATAAGAGTAAAGACTTTCTGAGTAGTGTTCAGTTTAATCTTGTGACTTTCTTTCCAAAGAAAGCTGTGTCTGAGAGAATGTTGTTTCTTTATTGTTGAAAGAAATAGTCCGTTTCTGTTTTGTTCACCAGTATATTCACCAGACTTAGCACAGACATATTATAAGCATTTAGTAATATTTGTTGAATGAATATGAATTTTGCATTCAGTTTTGGAATTTTTGGAAAGCTGATAATCTACAAAGCTTCGTTTGTGGTACCTCAGGAGATGTCTCTACCATTACTATAATCAAGAATTATATAGTAATAGGCTATACCTAAGTAGTATTAGTGCTGATCAGATGGGGTAGGATATTTTTGAGATTATGTGTTTCCATGCATTACAGAGAAGACTGGGGCTATTTTAAGCCAAATGTAAATTTCTTTTAGAGTTTTTGTGGATTTTAATTATTTTGATTAGTCTCCTCTTTATGGTTAATAATCTGCAGTTGACTGTGTTGTTCCTAAATTCCAAATACTACAGGATTGAGTTCATGATGCTTTTGAGAACAAACACTATCATTTTCAAAGAAGTTTTATAGATGACAGATGAGATATCCCAGGACCTCATTTTACTTGGATTTATTTCTGGAAGTCCAGTAGAGGTACTTATTACTTTAGTTACCTGTAGAAAAATGACAGACATTCCTATCTGGCCCATAGTTCTCTATTTTTTTAAATCTAGCACATCAGTTCTTTTATATTCTCTCCATAAGTGTGTATCCATACTTTATTTTTCTTAATTATGTATCAGACCTTTTTTTTTCCTGAAGCTCTTGATTAAAATCAATTTTCCTCTAGAATAATTTGAATTCACTTGGCCTCCTTTCTCGTGGTCCTGTTATTTGGTGATTATTTTCTCAAATATTTGTTTCTATGACCTTTGTTACCTTTATGTAGACATATTTTAGTGGTTGCAGTTTCAACTCCAGCTAAGCTTTCTGGGATAATAATACTGGTTTACGCTAACTCCTAGGATAGAACCTCATCAATCATGTAGAAGGAGAATTAGGACATAATGAACACTAAAGAAGCAACATCACCTTTTACTCCAGCAGCAGTGGAGAGAAGCGTTATTTACCGAAAGAGAACAGATTGAGCAGAGATCTGTTAGAGCGATCATGTTGTGCACTATTACTGTAAAACAGTTAGATGATAATTCTCAAGGGTTGAGCTGTTTTTAATGTTATGTATGAGAAAACATTTTATGGGCTTTGAGCCAGAGAATTTTATATATAAGTGGTAATAGAGAAACAATGTAACATTTATTATTATGAACTTGGTGGCATTGTGATATAATGGACTTTGAGGCTTTGGGATCAGCTGCTTTGAATTGTGACCTCTTCACTTATTAGCTTTGTAACTGTGGACAAGTTACTTGACCTTTCTGGGCCTCAGCTTCTTGTTTTGCAAAATGGATATGATTTCTTGACAGAAGTTTTGAGAGAATGAATGCAATTACATACACAAAATGCCTAATGAAACTTTTGGCACATACAGCTTTTTCTCTAAAGATGAATGTATGGAAAGGGAGATATAACAAACTTTCCTCATGATTTGCTAGAGCTTTGTGCCCATAGATCTCTCTGTATTGTCTCAACCTAAGTGATCCACAATCCCAACAAGGATGTGTGTTTAAAGAAGGCATGGAGATTTTGCTTTTTCATTCACTTTGAACAAAAGGTCAGTAGGTGCTCTGAGGTCCTAGGTGGCTGCTGGATATAAAGATATGGGAAGGGGGAAGATGAGCAAGGGGAGTTTAGCAGACCCCTGGTCCTTCTTCCAGCAGAGCAGCTATACTTTTGTTTTACCTTTTGTACTTCCATGGAAGATACTGATTGAACAAAAGGGTCTGTGTCTTTCAAGTAAGTTTGAAAAACCAAAGCAGGCTCAAGCACTCTATTCCTTAACTTCTCTTTCTCTCGGGTCCCACTCTATTTTCTCCTTGGCCTTTTAAAGTTTGTGGAAATGGGTGGGGCAGGAAAGAGGGAGGAGTTTCCCAGGTTGTCTAGCTGGTAGAGTTCTCAGCCAACTAAGCATCACAAAAGGATAAACGTCCTATGCAAAGAGGGCACCCCTGGTGGAAAAGTTCCTTGACCTCCTTAGCCTTTAGCATTGATCTCCACCCACACAGCCACATTTTTGAGCCATCATCAGAAATTTTCCAACTTTGAAATAACAAATACAGACGTCTTGCCTCCGATTGCTTCCTTCTGTTTGCTTTTATTGAGATCTCTTTAGTTGACCCTTCCTATTTTCATTTCCTTCTTTATCCATCTTTGATTCTGATCTATCGCTTTCCTCTCTTTTAAGTGTCCTAAAGTTCTTTCCCCACTGGTTTTCCCTGTACCCACCAGCAAGAACACTGACTCTGGATGAATCTATCTGACTTCACTCTGCCGTTAAGCATTGATTGAGACAATAACACACTGGGCTGGTTAGTTGCCATAATTTCCTGAGCTCTGAGTTGCATCTCTTCCAGTTATAATATAGGTGACTTCTCTCTCATCCATCTTCAATATCTTCCTCTCTATTGGCCTCTTAGCATCAACATTTAAAAATGCTCAAATGAATCCAAACATCAAATGAAAGTGAGAAACAAATCCATCTGCTGTTTGAGGTACAACCCTTTCTCTCATCTTCTCACAAACTTTTTAAGCAAGTTGTTTGTTTTCATGGTCTCTAGTCCACTCCAGTAGTTTGTGCTCCTATAAGCAAACTGCTTTTGTAAATTTGTTTTACTTTCCTGCTTAATAATGTTTAATAGCTCTCTCATTACCTCGAGAGAGAATCTCATATCCTCAGCCTTGTATTCATACCATTCTACTTTCTAGCCATACGCACTTCCTTCATTTCATCAGATGTACTTAATTTTTTCTTCCCTCTCTGGATTTTTATAGGTTCTGATTCTTCTAGCTGGAAAACGCTCTTCTTAACTTCCCGAACTCCTCATTCTTACTGTTGAGTTATCACATGTCATCTCCTGAGAGAGATTTTCCTTGTCGTGGCCTGACTTACTCCTCCTACTTTATGCCTCCTCTTCATAGCACTTGTCACATTTGTAATAATTTATTTAATGTCTTTCTTCTCATGTCTTTTAATGTTAGTTTCTAGAGAGTAGGGATCTCTTTGGTTATAGGGCCTGATATTTGTAAGGAGCTGAAGAAATATTTGTTAAATAAGTGAACAACTTTCTCTCCCCCTGGCTCAGTAGTTCAGTATTTCTTTGACTGTATGAGAACTTCTTTTCCTTGGCAGTATAATAAGTTTTAAGTGGAGGTGAAACTATTAATTCCTCTACTAAAGTTATTAAGCAATGTAGTCAATAGTGCATAACAGCTGCCTAGCATATATGCTTTTTACTTATTATCTTCTGCTTTTTGCTTTTTTTAAAAACTAGAAATATGTAATAATTTCAAACTGTTTTATTAGAAAGTTGAGTATTTTGTTTCTTATGGCATTTTTCATTAAATCACATATTTATTGACTACTATTCAGTGTAAAACCCTAAATTAAAAATTAAAATATACATAAATGATTCAAGTTTCTAAAAAAAAAAAACCCTTAAAAACAGTGTAGGAATACAGTATTCAAAAGAGACCCCAGAAATTTTCTGTTTTCTATCTAAATATGTTAGACTTCTGTCAGCTCCTAATGCTCTAGTAAATAAAATGTTACAAAACTTTTATAATTAAGGACTATATGACAGCTAAAAGTACATAAAGTACAAAAGTCCATAAAGATAAATTAATGAATATATAAAGGAGCAGATAGCAGTGATAGTGTTTTTGTTTTGTAGAATTCTCATTTATAAACAAAATAATAGTAGCATATGCATGTAAAACAATTGAATGTTGCACATATGTACAGAGATGGCTACTGTATTTTATGGATTAGTAAATAGTGTTGCCAGTCCTGGTACTCTAGTGGTTAAGAGTTGGCACCCCCACGGCCCAGGTTCATTTCCCTGTCAGGGAACCACACCATCTGAATATCAGTTGTCATACGGTGACAGATGCGTGTTGCTGTGATGCTGAAAGCCATGCCACCAGTTGGTATTTCAGATACCAACAGGGTCACCCGTGGTAGACATGTTTCAGCACAGCTTCTAGACTAGATAGGCTAGGAAGAAGGACCTGAGTACCCACTTCTGAAAAAGTTGGCCATGAAAAACCTATGGACAGCAGAGGAGTATTGTCTAATATAGAGCGGGAGGGTGAGAGGATGGCACAGAAAGACCAGGCAGCGGTCCCCTCTGCTGTATACAGGGTCGCTAGGAGACGGAATTGATTCAACGATACTAACAACAATGAAATAGTGTTAGAGTAGAATTCTGAAGATATTTTAGTAACTATAAGTAACCTTTATATTATTTGCACAGCTACACTATTGATGTAAAAAAAGTCCTCATCAACTTGTCTACATATGGATATGATAAAGAAGAGCGACAGAATTTGGGCCAGCACTACAAAGTACATTAAATGATCTGTTAATTGCTTCGTGTATTAACACTTACATATAAATATATTCCTAGCATATTCTAATTCAAACTCACAACGGAAATGTAGAAGTGAGTGTAGTTTGGATTTAACTGAGTTGAGAAAACATATTGTGGTAATTAAATTCTTTTATTTTTAAAACAAGTCTTTTTTATAAATAAAATTTCTGGATTCCAAGTACTTGTACTTTAATTAACACAATTGTATGTTGTAAGGCAAGTTTTCCTCTTAAATACTTCATTTATATCTTATTCTTGATTTTCTTTAAATTATAGCTCTCTGTCTGGATAGAGTTCTAAGAAAATAATAATGGACTTTATCCTGTAATCTCAAAAGCAGTTTGGTAATATAGGAGCCAAGTGACAACTTTTTCCCTCCAAGTATATAGATCCGTACTCTGGACAGGAGTCTTTAGGAGTGAACTAACACATCATTCTGTCAGTTTACAATAGAATGTTGACTGTTAGTTTCCAATAGCTATAATGAAAACTAACCTAGATGAACATTGGTACTTTGTGTTAAGTGACTGACTACTTGACCAGTTATACTCGTGGAGAAAGAGGTAACTTGTCCATGACCTGTCGTAATCTACCCCAGAAGGTCAAACTTAGGTTGCCTGCCAGGTATTGATTGCCTTATTAAGCCCACTTGACTTCAAGTATGTTGTGCAGGCAAGATAAATTTAGGGGGGAAGGGATAGAGTTTATTTTTGAGGAATTCTTTCTGCCAGAATTAGAGCCAAAAGAGTTGATTGAGAGTGATCAGTTTTTGCCCATTTTCTACCAATAATTGTGTGATTTTGGAAATATCTTTGTTAGGTTTCTTTTTAATGAAGATGATCTATCAATCATATGGTATCATGATAAAAACAGTATTTGCCACATAATTACTTAAATAATGCTTTTACAAAAATAATAAATACATTTATTAAGGGCTTATTATATATTAGGGTTTATTCTAAGTGCTTGAGGTACCACCTCCCACTGTGGACACCAAAATGGAGCAGATAACCCCTCTCATAGCTCTTGATGCAGCTAGAGTTTTGACAGGTAACTTAGACTTAACTGGTTAGAAATCTCTACTGAAACTTCACACCTGAAAAAAGTGATTCAAAGTAATAGGGGACAGTTAAAAATTCATTCCTCTAGTGGCTGTAGCAGTATGCAGTGGAGGCACTGGTACCAGCAGTGGTGATGGTGCCAGCGTTCTCAGCAGATGCTTCCTACGCCGACTTTGCCTTCAGCATGATTTTGGTTGCAGTTCTGGCTTCCTAGTGCTCTTTACTTCCAGCTTGTTTCCCAAGTCTCTGTCTTCAGCTTCGTCGTTTTTGTTCCTTTTCTGCTTAGCAGAGATCGCTTCTGCTCTTTGCAACCAAGAACTTTGCTTGGTGAATTATTCTTGGCAAAAATTGGTCTTAATCTCTAACTATTTGCAAATATATCCTATTTTGTTTCAATAGCCACAGCTGTCAAAACCTTCAATTTCAGTTAATATTGTAAAAGAGAATTTGAAAGGGGGAAAATATGTTTTAATTATTTAAGAAGTGATATCAGAAGGAAGCAATAATGAAAATCTAATGAAGAATACTGTTTTCAAGAAATTGTTCTTATTTTTCAACACACTTAAAAAACTTAAAGCATTTTTTTAGGTGTTACTGTTTGTTCACATAACTCTTATCATGAAAGCATATAATTTGTATTGGGCATGTATTTCTGATATTCTGAAAATATCCCTTTGATTTTTCCTTTGAATAATCTGTCTCTTCCCTGCTCTTAGGGTAAAGCCACAGCCACCAGCCAACTCAGAGATGTCTATATGTGTGTTTGTGACCTATACCTAAGCAATCAGCACATTGCATCTCCTTAGATACATTGATTGGTTCAGATTGGACAAGCATATATCAGTATACTTTGAAGGTTGGCTGTAGCAGCTTCAAGTGCTACAGCCTCACACATCACATGGAGCCTGAGAAGGAAGCCAACATATCAGAAAGTAGAACTGAGAGGGTGAAGAGAGAGAAACTGAGTCCTCATGATATATTTTGAGGCCTTAATCCAGCAATGCCTGAAGCTATCCTACACCTACACGTTTAATCCTGTGAGTCAATACATTACTTTTTTGTTTATGACAGTTTGGGTCAGGTTTTCTGTTATTGGCATCCAAGAGTCCTAGTTTCTCTGAAATGTAAATGCTAAATCATCTTGAATGGCATCATGATATAGTGCTATGACATTTTTAGGATTGACTTTTTATTTATATTTTAGTAATATATAACTTTTTTATTGAAGTATAGTTGACATACAGTATTATATTAGTTTCAGATGTACAGCATAGTGATTTGACATTTATATATATTAAAAAATGATCACCCCAGCAAGTCTAGTAACTATGTGTCTCCATACAAAGTTATTATAATATTATTAACTATATTCCCTATGCTGTTCATTATATCCCTGTGACTTATTTATTTTATAACTGGAAGTTTGTACCTCTTCTTAATCCCCTTCATCTGTTTCACTTTTCTCTCCACTCCCTGCTCTCTGGCAATCACCAGTTCTTTGTGTCTATGAATTTGTTTCTGTTTTGTTTGCTTGTTTTGTTTTTTAGATTCCACATATAAGTGAAATCATACAGTTTCGTCTTTTTCTGTCTGACTTATTCCACTTAACGTAGTACCCTCTAGGTCCATCCATGTTGTTACAAATGGCAAGATTTCATTGTTTTATGACTGATATTCCATTACACACACACAGACACATATACACACATACATACCCCACATCTTTCTTGTGTATTCATCTATTGATGGACATTTAGGTTACTACCATATCTTGTCTATTGTAGATAATGCTGCAGTGAACATAGAGGTACATATATCTTTTTGAATTAATGTTTTCATTTTCTTCAAATAAATACCCAAAAGTGGAATGGCTGGATTGTATGGTAGGTCTATTTTAAATTTTTTGAGGAGCCTCCATACTGTTTTCCATAGTGGCTACAACAATTTACATTCTGCCAACAGTACACAAGAGTTCTCTTTTCTTAACATGCTCACTGACACTTATTTGTTGTCTTTTTATTAATAGCCATTCTGACAGGTGTGAGATGATATTTCGTTGTGGTTTTGATTTGCATTTCCCTGACGATTAGCGATGTTGAGCATCTTTACATTTCTCTGTTGGCCATCTGTATGTCTTCTTTGGAGAAATGTCTGTTCAGATTCTCTGCCCGTTTTTTAATTGGATCATTTGTTTTTTCTGATAGTGAGTTGTATGAGTTCTTTGTATATTTTAATGCTTAACCCCTTATCTGACATATCATTTGCAAATATCTTCTCCCATTCAGTAGGTTGTCTTTTCATTTTGTTGATGGTTTCCTTTGCTGTGCAAAAGCTTTTTAGTTTGATGTTGTTTTATTTGTTTTTTATTTGTTTATTTTTGCTTTTGTTGCTTTTGCCTAAGGAGATAGATCCATAAAGATATTGCCAAGACCAATGTCAAGGAGCTGACTGCTTATGTTTGTATAACTTTTGTACCTGAAATGTTAACAAGGAAAAGCAACTAATACTGGAAGGGGAAGTACTAATCCAGAAAGAGATGAGCATGGAAATTCAAACCTTAAATTCTATAAAACTTTGAGACAGCTGCATTTTTATTTTCTGTATGATTTAAATCTATAAAACACAAGTTGGGAAACAAAAACTTAAAAAGAGTATTTTAGTCATATAAAATGTGTATTTTAAGAAGTCAGATTAAGCAAACGTATTACAAACATTTGCTGGATTATACTTGATTTGTAGTAAGCACTTTTCCTACATTTTACACTCTCTTGTTGCCTTATTATATAACTTTCTGCAGTTTTAACAATGTGACATTGTAGTTTCCTCTCATGACTGAAAATATGAGCTTTTGGATGAGAGTCATGCTATTTCCAGATTTTTGTACATAGATATTTTAAGTAGGAAGATGTATTTATTAATACTGCCCCAACCTCATTCTGTATCCCTGTATTTACCCTTCATTAATCATCCTTGATCTGAAATTGGAATTGATTTCTTTCATTTCCCTTCTTGCTTACCACATCCTTGGGTATTGAAATAGATAAAGAAAAGAACTAATGATAGCACTCCTGAAGGAAGACGACCCCAAGAGCAGACTCTCAGAAACCTATGTTAGAAGTCTTTTAGTGCTAGTGTCAGAGACCTAACGCAAATTAGCTTAGTCACAATTTGCTGGTAAGTAGCAACTGTGAAACAAGACGTGAATCTCTAGCCTCAGTCATGGCAGGATCCAAGGGTTCAAGGAGTATCACCACAGCTTTGTCTCTGAATCCTCCTATTTTGCTTTCTTCTGTGTTGGCTTTATTCCCTGGCAGGTATTCTCCATGGACTGCGTGTGTACAGATGTATATCGTTCTTATAGTTCCAGATTTCAGATAAGTATGAGTGATTGATGTTTTCCCCAGGGACAATTAAAAATCTCAAGAAGACAAAAAAAAAAAAGGAAAAAAGTATTGCCCCTGCTTGGTTCTCATGGCCACCAGGGTTTGGGGAAGGGAAGCCACATGATTGATAGCTCTATCGGTATCACACTGAATGGAGTAGTGGTATTTTCAAAAAAGAAAAGATGCCAGTCAGACAAGTGTAGACGTCCTCTTCAGTAGAGCTGATCTACTCCCCCTTGCAAGCTTACTTCTGTTCTGCTTTCTTTTGTTTCACTATCTATTATACCATTCTTGAATTCAGTTGACTCCTTTTAAAAAATAAAAATACTACTTTTGGTAGGATTAGGTATTTATATCCAGTGTAAATAAGAACAGAATGGTTTCTTCTAATATATAGCTGGGATCACCTGTATTGAAAGATTGGGGACTTTGGCTGTGGAAAGTAGATATTTTGAAGCTTGACAATGTAGCAAAGTGGTAGACAGAATGGACTTTGAAAGTCATATGAACCTGGATATAACTTGACCACTTCCCAGCTGTATGACCTAAGGCAAGTCACCTAATTTTTCAAAGCCTGATTTTTTTAACCTGTAAAATGAAAATAATACCTATCTTATAGAGTGGCTATGGAAATTAAATGAGGTAAAATATGTAAAGCATTTATTACAGTGCCTAGCACATAGTGGGTGCTCCGTAAGTGATAAATTCCCTCTACCAATAACTGTAATAATAAACACTGTCCTTTGCCACCCCTGTTCCCAAGTGGTCCCCAACTATCTAGCATTAAGAGTTCAAAATGGTTCTCTGGTTCAACTACATTTAGACTCACATCGAATTTTACAAATGAGTCTGGAAGTCTAACTGCTGTTCATAACATTGGTTCTATGGGGAAAATTTTCTTCAACTTGAAGAAAATATATTTTTGTAACGTAACTCATTCTTTAGTGGAATTTGCCTCTATTTGCAGTGTTTTTTATTATATCTAGTTGTTCCTTTTATGAGGGCCAGGCAATCAAGTAAGTAAGGGTCAGAATCTGTTTTATAATAAAATGCTAGAATTAAACTATATTCTAGCAGAATAAAATGTATTCACAGAGGCTGCTGACTGCTATAAGAATTTGTATCATAATCATGTGGCTTGCTTTGGGTGCTGCTTAACTTGAAGCCTAGTTAAGCTAAAAATGAAATTTCAGGCTTTTTCATTTTGTTTTTTTATTCAGATCTTTAACTTTAAAAGTTCTGTCATAACTTGTCGCCCTTTACCGTGGTGGGCTGATTGACTCAATATGAGGAAATGTGATTACTGTAGGCAGGCAAAGAATTCTCTTGAACTTGAGACTATTCATTATTACGAAAACTGATCTCAATGAAAGTTACACAGCTGTACCAAGATAAATGTACACAGTCACACAGTGGGTGGTCAGGTGAGTTTGCTGTCCATGGTTTTATCGATAATATATAGTACAGATGAATATTGTGAAAGGCTATTCATACTCAGAGAATTTAGAGTAATGGTACTTATACATTTTCGCAAAAATTACCACTTTCAAGTGTTTTGTTATCTATGAGAATAAGTAGATGGATGAATAATTTTAGATGCACAGAGCTTTAATGATAAATTTCCAGTATAAAAAAATTAATAGCCAAATCTGTTAACACTCTCACTCCTGCTTTGGTTAATCTAAGCAATTATCACATGATATTAAGGAGTCAGAATTATGGAGTTGATATTGTACTGGCTTAGTTTTAAGAAGGTTGGTTTACTATTTATGGCCATAGACAGTGCATATCATGCTTATATTCAAACATCCCCCATACTGTTGTTAGTCACAGAAATACTAAATATGTGTGTATGAATGACTTGTCACAATCTAATATAATGATTGGAAAAATAGCTAATATAGTATATTCTAAATGATGGCTTTTTATCTTCATATATAAAGGATGGCATATCATTAATTTTCAGATTTATCAAGAAAACACTAAACAAAACCTAAGAAAAATGGATATTGTTTTAGTGTGACAGATGATTTTCTAAATAAAGTTTAGAAGCATTGTTATACCTGTATTCCTGTCTTTCAATATGTGCAAAAATAACATCTTGATGCTAAATGTTTTCCCTTTATATATATTGTCAGTAATTTGTATCAGAAATATATAATCACGAAAGGATAATTGTTTCTGCCAAATAAATATCTATCCTTTTTTATGTTTTCTACAGTAAATACTTTTGGCCTTTTTTAGTGTGAGATTGTCTTTCACATTTTGCATAGTCTAGTTCACAATCATAGAGTCTTCAGTTTTGGAAGAGACCGTAAAGGTCATTTCATTCATCCCCCATCCATTTGATGATAATGTACTTTGCAGATTTAATATGAAATTAACACCTTAGGGAACAGTTTTTACTTTTCAAAATGTCATTGTATTTCATATAAACAGTTTGTTTTTTATCTTTCTTGCCAATAAAAATTATAAGTACAGTTGAGGACAGAATTTTGTTTTTATAGGAATAGAAAATCTGTGAAAGAATTCTGCTACTTTTTCTACCTTTCTGTAAGTACAGTAAAGTGTAAATTACCTTACAGGCCCCCATGGAAATAGCCAGTCACCCTTTGATTGGAATCCAGTTCAGATGCAGAAGCACAGGGAGATAATGACTTGCTCAGATTATGTATTGAGGTAGTGGCAGAGGTAGAATTGGAGTACTAGGCCCTGATTCTCAAGTCAGTTCAGCCCAGAACCAGAGCCAAAGATGCTTTCTTTGTGGTTATTATGTGGAAGGCTTGACAACCAAAGATGTAAAAAGAGTTGCCTCAGTGGCGTATCTCTTCTCTCACCTTGTCTTGTCTCATCTGGTCTCTTCTCCTCTATCTCACACACATAGTTTGGTTATTTTGATATTTTTTCTACTACATATACACACACCCCACACACAGGTTTGGTTAGTTGTGTTCTTTTTTTTCTGGGAAAGATTCACCCTGAGCCAACATCTGTTGTCAGTCTTCCTCTTTTTTTTTCTCCCCAAAGGCCCAGCACACAATTGTACGCTCTAGCCATAAGTCCCTCTAGTTCCTCCATGCAAGTTGCCACAGGCACAGCATGGCCACCGACAGGCGAGTGATGTGGTTCTGTGCCGGGAACCGATCCCGGGTTGCTGGAGCAGAGTGCACTGGACTTCACCTGCTAGGCCATCCAGGGCTGGCTCTTGATTAGTTTTTTTAAACTTCATTTTATAGCCTTAAGTCAAGTTATCCTCAGAAATGTCCACTGCTACCCTTAAAGAGAAGGACTTCGATATTAGCCACAGCTGGAGAGAGAAGAGGAAACCTGGAAGGAGCAGTTTAATTTTCAAGTACATTTTGGTTTTCTCCTTACTGTATATTAGAGATGCATGCTCTTAGTAGATGTTCACTTCCAGAAGCCAATCTCTTGCCTTTGACTGATACTGTAAAGAATTCCTAATACTGTATTGACAGCACTTGGTTGCTGTGGAAATCATTTTAATGTCATAAACTGACACCCTGACTACACTGCAGCCTTAAGTAAAGAGAATAAGAAGTTGCTGTTCGGTTTTGAGTCTGTAAAGCAAATGCCAGGAAGGGTTTTGATTTGCCCAAAGTGACACAACCTGTAAATGACGGAGGTGGGACTAGAAACTAAATATTTGCACTCTCAATCAAATTCTTTTTCTACTGAACTAAATTCCACTTTTCAGAAAGTAACATGAATGGTACAGTGAGGCTTAAATTACTGTTTCTGATCTCATGTTCACTTGGGTGTTTTCTCTTCCCCCTTCTTCCCTGTACCTTCTTTATTAATTTTCCTTTTCTAACTGTTCCTGATTGTGCTTGATATTTAGAAGAATACCTGCCATCTTTGAGGAGAAAATGTCTAATAACATAACTCTCTTTCTCTACTTAGTAGTATAGGCGGAAAGAGAACTGGATCACAAATCTGTCTTCCCTTTTACTAATTTGAATTTACAGAATATGTTAAGATCAGTTGTAATATGCAAACAAAAACATCATGCAGTGAAACCATTATATGCTTAATAAGAATTCGGCACTATAATTAAATTGCAAAGTTTAACATCATTGTACTTCATTTTAATGTTAATATTTGATCTTACTTATGATGGATGTCTGCATGTAAACTTTTTATTTACCATGGAGGTCGTAGTATAGGATATTAAAGAAGACGTTCAACTAGAACTCGATTTTCCTTATGAGCTCCCAGGTTCCCATAGCAATTTTAGACAACACATGCTGTTTTACTGGAAGAGTAAACTAGAGGATATGGTCTGATCACTCTCCACCTCCCATGGTAAGCCTTCTGTTTGTTTTGTGAGTTTAGTGGTTAAAGGTGTATGATAAAACTTTCCGTCTCTGTTAGATGCTGCTAAATCAGGCAGTAATAAAATGCTGCCAAGCTCCAGCAGCTCTTCCTTGTATTCCATTATACATCGATTTCCTACGTTGTCATACATCTGCTGTGTCTAAAACCTTATTCTGAAAGCACTAAAATCTACAATATAAAATTTAAATTCAAAATGAAAGGGAGGAGGAGTCTTCCTCATAAGTGAAAATGTTCTTCAAACAAATGAAAGAAAACAAAATTTTTCATGGAAATTTATTTTTAACTTTCTGACCATTATATGATTTTTCCTAGCAATATAAAAAAATTCCCTGCAGTCCCTCCCATTTAATTGTTGAAGCAGAAAAGTACATTAAATCTTAATTAGCCATACTATCTATAGTAGCATCTGGTATTACTGAATTTTTTGCTGGCATCTAAAAGCAGTGCAGTAATACTTCCTTGCCTGGAGGAAAAGATTCCAGCACTCTGTTTCATTAGGTAATTTTTCTAGTCTTTCTTGCAGTTACATGACATGCTGGAAAAAAAACTATATATTCAGTTACATGATTTGTTTAAAAAATTTGCATATGCATCCATACCCATATGCATATATGCGTACAGTCATGCTTTATTTAACAACAGAGGCGCATTCAGGAAAATACGTTGTTAGGTGATTTAGTTGTTGTTCGAACATGGTAGAGTGTACTTACACAAATCTAGATGGTATCGCCTACTGCGCACCTAGACTATATGGTACTAATCCCATGGGATCACAGTCGTATGTGCAGTCTGTCGTTGACCGAAATACAGTTATGTGGCACATGACTGTATATTTGTATGTTTAGATATGTGTATATGTATATATACACACACGTTCATATACACGTGTGTTGTGTGTTTACATGTATATATGTATGTTCTTTTCTAAATAGTATTCTATTTCATACCTTGGAAAAATATAAAATAACCCAAAAATAAGATCAAGATGGCTTCTTTTAAGAAGCTAGGGTTGTTTTACCACTTTCTTTCATCTTCACATCACAGATATTAAGAAAACTTGAGGACTTTTAATTTGGTTTAGACATTTTTAGCATCTGTTTGGTTTTTACTCTGTTTTCTTGATACTCTCAGTAATATACTTGCTTCCTATTATTTTCAGTGTTTCTTATTTTTCTAAATCACTTTGAATTCCACCTCCACTGATTCTTTCCCCTCCTTTGTTAGTTTACATGCATCACATATGTGGTAGTATCCGAAAGTGAAAAAGCAATTTAGGAGCAAAGTTGAATAAAATTTCGTTATTCTTAATTCTGAAGATTGTTTACTGAAATTATTAGCTCATTGATGAATTATCTTCAATTGGAACATTTAGGCTATCAGCTATCAGGTGCTTCATTTTTAGTTTATGGTGGGAGTATGATTGTGTATTGTACAAAATTGATAAAGAAGATTTCTGCATGTTTATTAACTTTTGGCCAACTGAACTGTTTTAAACTTCCTAATCCTTTTGTTCCATTGAGCAGCCTTAGAGTTGAAACAGCAATTTCCACTTCCCTTTGGGTAGGTGAACCCATGCATACTTTTATTGAGTTCCAGCACTAGAAAAATGTAGATTGGATGAGTTTGCTCACTTTTATTTAAAGGAGGGAGTATATTTTGGGGGAGTTTTCCTGAAAATAGGATTGGTGAAATAAAAATAAAATTCGTGTTTATTCTGTGAAAGATAAACTACTGGAAGCAAACTTCTTTGGCAGATGTTTGACTCAGATATATATTCCAACCAAGATAGAGTATTGGATCTGACTTTCCTTTGAGAAGCAGGGGCCACCCCACAATGTTGGGTTGACAGGCATGAGGAAGCAATCAGTTCTCCTCCTCTCTCTTCCTCCAAAAAAATTGTAAATAGAAATGTTGTATCTGAATAATACATAGATGCAATCTAGCTTTTTTCCTTTCTATTTTAATAAGCCTTTTTATTTTTTAAGAGTTAAGGTTAGTGAACTTGAGAGAGCATCTGAAATACTTTTTTTTTTTTTTTTGAGGAAGATTAGCCCTGAGCTAACTGCTGCCAACCCTACTCTTTTTGCTGAGGAAGACTAGCCCTGAGCTAACATCTGTGCCCATCTTCCTCTACTTTATATGTGGGATGCCTGCCACAGCATGGCTTGTTGCTGAGTGGTGCCACGTCCATACCCAGGATCCAAACCGGCGAACCCCGGGCCGACAAAGCAGAATGTGTGCACTTTGCTGCACCACCAGGCCAGCCCCCTTTTTCAAATGTTTTTGATCTTGTTAATTTTAAAATAAAATAGCCAGTTATCTCACCAGCAAAATGAGTTTATTCAGGAATAGCTAGAGGAATTGCAAATCAGGAAATGCAAGCTATGGTGAACCATAGGCAAATCTAGAGAACAAAAGAGGGGAACTTACTTTTACAGAGAAAAGGGGGGAGTTGGGATGGGCTGTTCTTGGTGAAAATTCATTGGAGGAAAGTAAGAGTTCAGGGTGACAACTGATTCTCATTGGCTGAGCTGCAGCACTTGTCCTGGCTAGGCTGTTGCTGGGTAAGGAGAAAATTTTCTGTCCTCCTGCTGGAGTAGCAAAGTAGTTGCACTTGCCGCCTCATATTGTAAAGTAAGCTGTGATGGATGATACGTGCATGAGAGCTCCCCCTACAGGGCTTCCCAACTCCATTTTGAATGAGGTTTTCCTTTTATTAATTTTCACAGTCTTATTCAGTTGAATTACTTGAATTAGACATATTTCTCTATTAATATAATTACTGCAATACTATGTGCATTATATGCAATCTAGAATACTTGGTCTTTTTACTGTTATAATTTTGAAATAAACATTTAATTTTTAGGTATGCCCAATAGCTGTTTTGAATGGATATGAATTACATTATATTTTGTTACTGGTAGTTTAGATGAATCCATATGTTCAAGTATTGACCCACTGAAATGAATAATCCCCAGTATTAGAGAAGGACATCAGTAAGGTTAGAAATTTCTTGACTTCCTGAATTCTTGTTGGTCCTTCGAGCAATTGCGTAAAAATAATGTAGGAGCTGTATCTTATTCATCCTATTTTCTCGATTGGTTTCAGAACATTGCATTATCAGAGAGAGGGGGAAAATCAATATTTTTCTACATCACACTCGTCACCTTTAGCGTTTCTTCCTGTTCTTTCTTTTGGCCATTATTTAACGAGTGCCTGCCATAAGCCAGCCATTGTACAAAGCTCTGGCCATAAGTGACCTTAATAGTTGCTGCCATTGTGGAGTTACAGTCTAGTAGAAATGGTAGATAAGAAAATGGACTCCTGTGTCACAGTGCCTGGGTGTTTTAGTCTTGGTTGCACCACTTCCTTGTGAAGTTGGACACGTTACTTCATCATTTGTTTCGATTTCCTCCTTGCTAAAATGAATTTAACAACTCTACATTAAGTGAGATAATGCCTGGACTAAACGAGATAATACATATGAAACATTTAGCACTGATGTTAGGAAAGGGGATATAAGCCTACTATCTCTAACCCTATTACAAAAGTGATTTGACCAGCTTTATTCAGTTGTAATCATTCTATTTCACTTTTGAAGCCTTTTCCCAGTCCTGCTATCACCTTTGGAATCCAACCTGTTCATCTTTTCTCTTTTCTTTCAAAAAGCTCCTGAAATTCTATCATTTCTTGGAAGCTTCCTCATTTAACGTCTTGTGGCTAGACATTCCTTTACATTCAGCATCCATGACTCCCTCTTATATACTATGCGGTTATGAGCTGTTACTCCTTCCTTGTACATGGTGCTAATGTGGATTATTTTTTATTTATCTGGGGTGCAACTACTTGGTATCTTTTCAGTTATTTATTATTTGTCTATTATTGTAAGCCCTTAGAAGGGAAGAAATCATAGCACAGCATAGCATAGCACAGCAGGCATTTAATAATTGAAATAAATAAAAACAATTTTCTGTCTCTGTAGAAGTGAGCATAAGCTTTTTTTTCAGCAGACTGTTTATGTGGTTAAGAACAGACAGAGCTGTCAGAACTGTCCTATTATCTTATCCTTTAGACCTAGAGGCATACCAATTTCTGTTGAACCCTTTGTAAAGTGAGTTACCTCTTTCATTCTGAAGCTTTTACAGTTTAACTGCATTTATGAAATGCAGGTACCATTACTCCATTGTAGCTCATTTGTTGGATTAAACTGTGAGCTTGTCTTTTATTGTGAATGGTAATTTTCCAAATTTTTATCTTTGTTTTGCTTTTTGATTTTTCTCCTAGATTCTTATTCTATTTTCTGTTATTAGCATCCTCATCTTTGATTTCTTTCCCATAGCCTTTCACTTTTTTCCAAGTCTTACTCTCAAGCCTTTCAAAGCTATACAATTAGATTACATTTGTTGACTACCTTATGATTCAGTCAGCTCTTGTTTTCCTTTTTATTTGCAGTTGGCATAATATGTGCTGTACATTGACTCATTTAATAGGTAATTACTCTTCTTTCTTCTTATAATCCTGTGTGGATATTTTAATTTTCATTTTGTTTTCCTCCTTCCTTTACAAAAACAAGATATCAAGTGTTACACTTTCTGGATAAGTAAATACTAAGGCTTTGTAAACCTGACACATAATATTTTCATTGTTTTACAAGAGAAAAAGTTGTCTTAACTGACTGCTAACCACACAAGATGCTGTTTTTGCGCCAAATCTGTCAGTGAAGACTGATTTTCCAAATAGTGCTTCTTGGCAAAACAAAACCAAAGTTACAGAGTACTCTATATGATTTTTGGTTCTAAAGAAATAGCATGCAGGTATTGCTGTTCTCATTTTGTAGAGCAAAAGATAGACCAGGAGAGTTAAAGAGACTTATTTGTTATTTGTCTGTCCATATGGTTAGTATTGGCTGATATGTGGTGGTGTTACTGAACTTGAACCCAAGTTATGTACCTTCTTGTGGAATTGTTGTAAATTGAAATGAAAACACTAAGAAAAAAGTCTATATTAAAAATAAAGTACCAATTGGTAATAGTGGCACAGGGAGTGAAATTTTACCTTAAGTCATAGTATGCTTATTAAAACATTTAGAATTAACTTCCTCAAAGTGTAGGGGAGGAAAATATTTCCTCTACCCACTGTGGGTCCTTCTGGCCAGACAACAAATTAAATTCATGAGACAGAATAGCAGGAGAAAATTAAACAAAACTTCATAACATGTATACATGGGAGAGACCCAGGCAAACTGAGCAACTCACCAAAATGGCGCAAGCTTTCACCTTAAATACCATCCTTACCTAAAAACAAAGGAGGATGTTGGGGGTGGGGGCGCATCAGTTATAGGAGATTACCAGAAAAGCACAGTAAACAAGAGTAAGGTTATTATGCAGATTTAAGTCCTTGCCTTCTGCACTGATAAGAATTTCTAGAGATAAGGTCATCTCACCCCCCCATTCCTGGTACAGAGAGGGAGATGTCTTTACAGATGGAGATTTCCTTTACAAATGTAAATGTCTCTTAACAAAGGGTAAGTAAACTCTGCTTTTCAGAGTTTCTCTCATGTCTGCAGTTTTTAAAAGTAACCAGCTCAAAATAATCCTCATGCCGAAGAGACATATCTTGGGGTGGCCAGTTCCATTCCCCCACAAAGGCATATCTTAAAGGATTTGTTTTTTTGACTTAAAAAAATTTTTTGACAGATCCAGTTGGCAGTCTTCTTTAAGATATTGTTAGGTACTCATTCACTGAAATGGTAACATATTAATTAAAATATAACTTTTTATTTATTTACTTGTTTTGTTAAACTTGAGCTTTTGATGTTATTAAGATTATATGTGTATGTATACACAAACACATGCATATACAGACATATTCATATGTTCACTTGTGTTATTTATTATCTTTTTCTCTAGGAAGAATAGTAATTCTTTATTTACAAAGTTGTTATTGACTGGTTCTTGGGATGACAACAGAGGAAGTTTTGAAATACAACCTAAGTAGTATTATAGAGGATATACTCAATTCTTTGAAAACTGCCTAATAAATTAGCATGCATTTGTTGACAGATTGTAGATCATACTACAAACTTATTAAATATTGTTATTCATCTAAACATTTATGAATAGTGTGTCATCATCAGTGTATTCACAGCCCACATTCCAATACATCAACAAATCCTGTTATCTCTACTTTCAGAATAAATGCTAAATATAACTACTTCTCACTACCTTTATCAATATCACCTTACTTCTGTCGACGAAAATAATCCATAACCAATCTATAAATGAAAATTTGGGTGAGTTTATTCTGAGCTTAAATCTGAGGATTATAACCTGGGAGAGTCTTTCCACAAAGGAACAGAGCACTCCAAAGAAGTCAGGGTACACAGGGTGGTTATATACCCTCAATAGAGTATGTTTCACATATGATTGAAATGTTCCTTTTACAATAGTCACGAGGCTGCTCTGTCAGCACAGCAATTGATGGAAACGGCAGAGTAGGTCTGCTGTCTCAGTGAACGCTGTGGGGTGGCAGGTGTGTTGCCTCGGGCTGGGGGGTCACAGATGAGCATGAGCGCTGCAATCAGTTCCCAGCCTAAAGAAAGATGCTTAATCTTTAAGGAGATGCCAACGTGGGAGGGGGAGAGAAGTTGCACCTTTATCTCAAGGGCCTTTGCTCTTGCCATAGGGAATCTCTAAAGCAGATATACAATGCATGCTCAGTGGCCTCGGTCAGGCCCTTTTGGAAAGACAAGGTCAGGCTGAATTAGGTTTACACCAAATGGCTTCCTCATATACTCCAATATATCCTATTACTTGCCATTTTTATTTGTCACTTCAAACCAAGATTTTACCTTTTTTAGAGACACCTTCCCTGTGCATTTTTATCTAAAATAGGACCCCATTTCCCACCTCCACACTCTTTCTACTTATTCCACTACTTTAATATTGCCCTTTGTCATAAGTACCAAATGTTTCTATAGCATAAAAGTTGGAAGTACTTTTCTTCTTAATTAATAGAATCTTCAAAATCAGATAATTTTGTGATGAAAAAGCCAAGCACTTTTAAACAGATATTGTCATAACTAATGGCAAAACTAGAACATTCTTTAAGAGAGAAATTGTATTTCCAAACTTAAAAACTCAATTTTTGAACATCTTAAATTACAGTAAGGTGAAAATAACGATTAAAATATGTAAACACTATTGCAATACAGTGTCAGCACTAAGAAAAATAAAATTTTAAATCAGTAATAAATTTCACTGGTGAACCACTGGAATATTAGGTAACAAACATGCATAAGATAGAATTTGGCACACTCATCAAATTGACAAAAATGTGTTGGTCTGATATTGCCCAATATTTGTGTAGGGAGATGAGAACCCTCTTATACATTTCTGGTGGCAAAGTAAATTGGTCTAGCTACTTTGAAAAACAGTTACCTAACATCTAGTAATTTTGGAGATGCACAAACCCTATGACTCTGCAGTTCATGCCTCCAGATGTCAATACCAGAGAACATCGTATATGTATAGGATGATCATTACATTTGTAATAGTGACAAAACAAAACAGTATGATGGCCTATTCTAACCGGATAATTAAACTGGTTTGTTTGTACAGTGAGTCATCATATAGCAGTCAAAATGGAAGAATTCAATTAACATGTTACCAACATAGATAAATTTCAAAAATCAGTGCTTATTTTAAAAAAGCACATTTCAAAATGAAGTGCACAGTTTGGTAATAATTTTGTAAAATTTTAAAATAAAACAGAAGTGTAATTTTTATGTAATGAAAGTAGATAGGCCAAAACATTCTCATATAAAGTGTATCTGTGGAGAAAATGATGCAGTACAGTTCCTTTTTTCTGCAATGATTTAACTAGAGGTTTGGGGGAAGAAAGATGAAGTATAAAAGTTAATATTTTTTGAAATTGCCATTAACTTAGGAAATTTTCAGTTTTGCTGCCTAATCTGTTATCAGGAGATCATGTTGTTAAATAGAAGAACTTGGTAATTATTGTTTAGCTTACTATTTTTACTCATTAGTATACTAATATAAATTTGTGTAATGGAATTTCTAGTCACGCTAAAGTCACATTCATAGACGTAGTTTTTCAATTGCTTATCAAATATATGGAGAATTTTAAATACATGGAGTTTGAAGATCAAAAAATGTTTAATACATGTCTTTGTAAGTACATTTTACACACACATGCATGCATTCAGCAATGCATGAAATAAGACATTACACAGTGGTATTTAAAATTTGAAATACACGTGTAAGACAATGAAGTATAGTGGCTAAGAGCATAGACATGGATCCGATGGAACTGGGTTTGAATTCCACCCCTGACAACTTACCTTACCTTTCTGAGCATGCTTTTCTTACAACTTGTTAAATAGTTACATTTCCTACTTCATTGTGTTGCTTAAATGGGAATAGTTGTAAACCACCTAACACAGTGCCTCTCACACACCGCACTTAGTAAACCATTAATACTTCAATTGTAACTCTTTCTCCTGAAAAACAATTTGATAAATATCATTTTGCTTTCTGTTCCAGCTCTCAAAGGTTGGTTTGATCCACAGTGTAACTCAGAGTCATATAAATAGTACCTAGAATGAAACGACCATCTGTAGCAATGGTTAGATGGGAACACGCAGAGTTCCAATATGAAAAGCCAGAAATTATACTTTCCCCTCCTAAAGTTCTAGAAATAGAAGCGGTAATCCTCTCCCCGGGCACCCTTCTATCTTTTGAGGAATAGGAGTAAATAATACCCACATATCTAAGTCAGTGCTGGTGGCTCTGGTTGCCTGGAGCTGGGGCTTTTTGCAGAGTGGGGCTGCACAGGGATTGAAAATTAGAAATGAGATTCCAATGACAAGAGGTGCCAAAATGCCATTTGTGTGCTGGGGGAAGGGGTGTTGTTGGGGGGAGATGGATAAAGGAGGGTGTAAAGTGGTAGCCCAGGGTAATAGGTGTATAGAACTTATGATTTTTTTTTTTAAAGCATGCCAACTGTACACTATTTGAAGAAATTGCTCTTGGCATTTTGTTGAAGTCAAATAATGAATTCATCACATTTTATGATCCTAACCTTCTGTATTTTAAGAAAACTAAATGGGTTTCTAATGGTTTGTTTTAATATGATGGTGGTGTGTAACTTAGTACAGACCTTGAAGCTGTCAACAAGCCCATGTTAGAACTTTAATAATTATAGAAATTGAAGAATATTTTAAGTATATCTTACACTTATAACTACTTGTTTTTGGGTGTTGTAATAAAACTCTGGTCATGTGGTTCTTCGTGGTTAGTATTTTCGGAAGTAAACTTAGTGTATAATATTGAATGCTCTTAGAAGATTTTCTGTATCTTTTACCTTGTAGACTAAACAATGACTAGGAAGTACCTTCTACAAAATAGGAATTTAATAAATATGTTAATGAATGACTATCTATAGAGATAATATGCTTTATTTCTTTTATTGATTTATCTTTTTTAAGCCTTTCTTTTAGAGAATCATCATGATATAACTTGCCAACGAGCCTTAGGATATGAAAGCACAGTGTATTCTTTTTATTATGAGAAGTTCAAAGATCTTCTGAATATATTAATGATTATCACTAAAGCACTTCTTGATATTTATTCTACTAGTGATGATTTGTAAAGATACCAGAGTCAAACTGAGATGTGAATGCCAGCCTCCCTTATTAGCTGGGTGACTTGCTACCTCACATCAGTCTTTTACCTTTATTTTAGTGTGATTCAAATCTGTGCCTCAGCAAAATGACAAATTACCACAGGCTCTGGACCTTTGGGTCGCAGTGAAAATAGTCACTAAATATCAAGTGTCTTTGTAAAAGATTCTTAACCTGTATGGATTCTGTCTGTAGAAGGTAGATGAAGCTCCTGAAATTGTCTGCTATGTTTTGTGTCTATGTGCATACACATTTTTTTCTGAGTAGAGATCTGTAGCATTTATGAGTACTATCAAGTCTATAACCCAAGAAAGGTTAAGGACCAATGGATTCATAACCTATTCAGAGGTGTTTTACATTGAGTAAACATTTGCCATCTCATTTCTTTGATATATGGCATATATCTCTAGAGGAATGAAGATACTATGTGTGTTTATTTATCCGTCTTATTTTAATTTTGCAGTCCAGAAAATTTGTGGCCTTTTTATAATACATTGGTGTTCCTTTTTTATGTGAATTCATATTTTAATGTGAAATCAGTGTCACTGAATGAGTGTGATTGATAAAATGTGAATAATGCTTTACGTAGTTTTATTATTTATATTCCTGAGTTCATTATTAAAGGGGGAAAGAAAGAATTTTTCATATTTTACATACAGCTCTTTTCATGGAATAGAATATTTTAAAATAAATTTTGTATTGAATTTTAGATTTTCATATTCAGAATATACCTGCTTTTAAGAAATACATAACCCTAACTCATTCTGTAGAAATAGGATCTAATCATACAGAAAATAGTAGTACATTATATAGAATAGACTAAACAATGGTTAATTATTGTGAGTATATGTGAGAATCTTCTTCTTTTGAACTGGACCTTATGATAGAGTCAAACTTTGTCTTTAAAGCTTTAGCTGTTGCTTCCTGGACTTTTATGTTGTCTAAGGGAAGCAAATTTCCTAGGACGCAGAACTGTATGGTTGAAAATGAGCAAGGGAAGAATTAGAAGATATAATTACAATCTAACCTTAATTAATGTTTTTGAACTGGACAATGAATAATTTATTTCAAAATTCCACTACCCACTGTCATGAAATTTACCACCTACGTTAATGAGCAAATGTGGAGCTGTTTTGCTGACTTAGGAATTAAATTTTTGAAAACAGGAAATTTTTGTTCTCTCACCAAAGAAAGGAAACACATTGGTTACATTAATTATTAAAAATACTGGATTAAACAGCCATTCATTGAGTGTTTACACTGTTACAGGCACTTTCACATACCACCTCATTTGATCTTTACAACTGCATGAGATAAATAATACTATCATTTTGTTGAGGAAACTGAAACAGAGTAGCTTGTTCAAAGTGTTCTTTGGGACCTTCAAAACCAGGCAATAATAGGTGCTCAATGTTTGTTAGATTGAGTTGCACTGATACCTGTGAGTCTCTGATCCTTTCCTTTTTTAGCATTTTTATTTCCTCATTTATGCGTGGTTAAATTATGGCCTCAGGATGCCAGGCCTTGATGCACATAACATGGAAATGCACCCAGTAAAATATGTGCCACATTGTTAGCAAGCTTTTATCACAATGTTTAAGAGAAATATGATCCCATTTTATAATCCTACGTAAGAGGTAAGTGAAGTAGGTTTCTTATACCTTGACTCCTGCTTATTAATCACCAATTACTGGGCTGGAAATTGATTGAAATATTAGAGGTATTTTGTGCACAGGCTTCTATGCCAATAGAGATGAATCCTCATTTTTCTCAATGGTTTGAATGGTTAAGCAATCCTTAATATAGTTTTTCCATACTTTGGTTTAATTTCTTGGGAGAAAGAATATATTTTATGGATATACCATAATTATACTTTTGCTGTCTCTCATTTTGCTGTCAGTCTCATTTTTAAATAGTGGTTAATTCTCTGCATAGATATCAACTTTGTGTTATGGAATGTGAGAAAAAGAAATGAAAAGTTACACTGTATAGTTAGAATTTTATTAAGATCTAAGTATGTAAAGATAGTTTATTTACACTCAAGATAATACCTTAGAATATTTTGTGTTATAGCTAGTGTTGATGCATTATGGTTAAGTTCATTTAGTTGGAAATATGGCAGAAAGTAAGTGATGTCTGATACACCTAACTTTTATAAAATGGAGCAATTAAAAATTATTAATGAAGATTATATTAAATACTCTATGCAGATATAGTACTTAATTTAAAAATAAACAGCTTTTTTTTCTTATTCTCATTTGTTTATAATCACTACTTTAATATTGCCTAATTATTTGTAGATCGATGCAGAGGTTTCTTTTTTACTAAAGATTTCTTTTGTGAAGAAAATTTTGGTATAAATATTGGAAGATATGCTGTGTACCTGGAAGAAAAAATTTTTTTTTCTTCTTAATATAGAAGTCAGAAGAGAATAGATGCTCCTGAGGTTGCTCCCTGTGGGAAAGGAAAAGCCTTATCATTTACAGAATTTGATATCAAGGGGACAGATGTTTTGAAGTAAGAACATTACAACACTGATAATTTTCTCTGATTAGATAGATTAGAGATTTAATCCTAAAAAGAACAGTGTCCAATATTTTTGGATACAGTGTTTTTGCATACAAAAGAAGCATTTTAACATTAAGGAAATCCTTTTTGCTTTGATTTATATTTTTAACTGCTACATAAAGTCGTTATTATTTGAAAAGAATAGATAGCGAACTGATGAGAAGATTTAACATGAAGGAGAAAATTTGAATTTTTACAGTTTTTATTAGTAATGTTTCCTGTTGTGTTTTTGTTGATTCAGAAGATTATTTTACTCACTTCTCAATTATCTACATTACGAAAGTGAGGAAAAACTGATCACATAAAATACATGCGGCATGTGTACAATATTTACATGGACCTGAAAGTTTTGTTCTTGTGCTTTCAGTAGAAACATAAGACAAATCTGATGTTCTTAAACAGTTTCAAAATATTAAGTTGTGTTTTTATGTAAGACCCATGTTTTCACCAAAATTATTACAAACATCATAGTTTATCACCAGTAAATTTTACACGTCTAGCAAAGACCTTTCTAAAGTGGGTATACATTAAACATAGCAGTTCTAAATTGTAATTTTGTTCAGGTTTTTATTATCGACTGTAATTCCTGCACTATATCATCAGTACCAAAAAGGTAAAAAGTTTTAAATTAGGATTGTAGGATTCAGAAGGATTTGAGAGAGGGCAGGTAGATCCTTTTGAAGATACTTTTGAGTAAACAGTCATTAAATAGCCATTAAAAAACAAAGATTTGTATATTTTTATGAAAGAGTTTTTAAATTCTAAAAGTAACAGATCACCATTATAGACAATTTGGAAAATACAGACAAATATAAAGAAAAAAAAATCCCCCTGATTCTGCTACCCTAAATCAACCACTCTTAACAATAAACTCTTTACAAACATTGACTACTGTGTAGGTTTAGGTTGTGTATAAATTTTCACTGTTAAAAACAGTTTTGCCTTGCCCAGTTTCCAAGGATACTTGCTACTGACAGCACAATGCAATTTTTTAAATTAATTGACCCAACTTAAATAAAACCAACAGTTCTTCATTGAGAACTTTAGGAACAGTACACCGGCTAGCTGTAGAAGTTTCCCTGATCCAGGTTTGCATAAATTTTCAGGAAGCAGGGAAAGTGGATCCGTATTTCCAGGAAGCAGTCTCTTGGTGAGACAGGATATAAGAAAGAATAGACATTATGAGAACCCTTTAGGGCCAGTCTTGCGTAGTGGAATAAGGAGGGCTCAAAAAGAACTTACATTCAGTCTTTTGTCATTAGAAATTTCCAGCTGGCTTTGAATAGGGCCTTGATGCTTCCCTGATGTGAACCTTCTTAGAGAATGTTATGGACTGAATTGGGTTCCCCCCAAATTCGTTTGCTGAAGATCTAGTTCCTAATGTGATTGTATTTGGAGATACAGCCTTTATAGAGGTAAATAGGGTTAAATGAGGTCATAAAGTTGGGTCTGTAATCCGGTATGACTGGTGTCCATATAAGAAGAGGAAGAGACACTAGGGAAGCATGTATACAGAGAAAAGGCCGCGTCAGAACAAAGCGAGAATGCAGCCATCTCCAAGCTAAGGAGAGAGGCCTCTCTAGAAATCAACCCTGCCGGCAGTTTAATCTTAGACTTCTTCCAGAACGGTGAGAAAGTAAATTTCTGTTGTTTAAGCCACTCAGTTTGTGTTATTTTGTTATACCACAGCCCTAGCAGGCTAATAGAGAGAGTATAGCTTTTTTTTTTTTATTTTTAAAGAGTAGTGTGGTAGGCAGAATAATGGCTCCCCCAAGATATCTGGTGCTAATCCCTAGACCCTGTAAATGTTACCTTATAAAGAAAAAGAGTCTTTGCAGATCTGATTAAGTTAAGGATCTTGAGATGGAGAGATTATCCAGGATTTTCTGGGTAGGCCCTAAACACAATCACAAATATCATTACAAGAGAGAGGCAGAGGGAGATTTGACACGGACATACATAGGAGAAATTGATGGGATCTCTAAGATAGAGACTAGAGTGATACGGCCACAAGTCAAGTAATGCTGGCAGCCACTACTAGAAGCTGGAATAGGCAAGAAGTAGATTCCCACAGGGAGCACAGCCCTGTTGACACTTTGGTTTTGGCCCAGTGAAAGTATTTTCAGACTTTGTGGGTGAATAAATTTCTGTTGTTTTAAGCCATCAAGTTTGTGGTAATTTGTTGAGCAGCCGTAGGAAACGAAAGCAAATAGCTACTAAAAATACCAAATACTTTTCAGCATCTGTTGATGCAATCTTAGGATTTTTGTATCACATGATATTTGCTTTTAATTTTATGAAGTAATGAGTTATGTTATTATTTTTCTATTGTTGAACCATCGTTTTATTCTTGGATAAGCTCTACTTAATTTTGATATTTTATTTTCTTTAATACACTAATGGATTTCACAATGTTTTGATGGTAGTTTACTTAGAATTCTTTTTCCTGAAAAATTCTGATTAAGGAATGACATTGGTCTCTAGCTTTTCTTTTTTATGCTACTTTGTCAGGTAAAACTTTTAGTCGCAAGGTTATGTCAAATTTGTTTGAATGTATAGCTGGAGCCCAGTTTATGCTAACTTGAAAGCTGGGTATCAAAGTTGAAGCTTCCTATGATAGGCAGTTGGGAGCTAGCTATTCTTGGTTCTTTAGCAGTAGAAACCTAATGAAAGGGGTGTTTTAGATAATAAGACATAACAGTACATCCAGAAGTCATCTGTAGTTGCTTATAGAGGATAATGAGATATTAGAGTCTCAGATAACAAATCCAGGTACTGAGTTTCTCAAACATATGCCACTCCATTCATGTTCTTCAAGAATGAAGACTTATGTGAGTTATGGGGCATTCAATCAGGAAGCAAAGGAACTCTAAGCCATTAGAGAACGTCATGGCAGATGACTGGGAGGTGACCATATTTATCTTTTCCTTGTGATTCTTTCCTTCCATTTTGTTCTTGTTTGGAAGAAGTAGGCATCCTAGAATCATAAACTTTGGGAATGTTAGGGGATGATAGGGAAGTATTTGTATAGGTCAGAATTTCTGAGCTTGTGACCATAGGTCTTTGTGGGAGAAAGAAGAGTAGACTTATTACTCAGGATCCATGGACCCATATGTAACCCAAGCATTATCTAAACACTAGAAAAAATAATTTAACATACATCTGTTTCAGATTTTCAAATATACTCAATTATTTGAATATAAATAAATGTAAATCACCAACTGAGCAATTGTTTTTTTTGAATTTATGGTACATTTGGTCGTGCATGTTTTCAAGCAACAAATAATAAGAGCCTATACCTACTATGGCCGGCCCTAGTGGCCTAGTGGGTAAGATTTGGCGCTCTCACCGCAACAGCCCAGGTTTGCTTCCTGGTCAGAGAACCACACCACCGTCTGTCGGTTGTTGTACTGTGGCAGCTGTGTCTGATATAGCACCAGAAGGTGAGAGGATGTTGCCAAAGACTAGGCAGGGTTGCACTGTGCTGTACACAGCGTCTCTAGGAGTCAGAATCAACTTGACAGTGCTAACAACAAATGCCTACTATCCTATGGAAGTCTGTAATGTATTTTTGTTTCTGTTTTAAAAGGACTGTCTTCTAAATAAACATCAATCCCTTCATCTCACTGCTGAGGATATTCATGGTTATATAGTCAATCATGTTTACACAGCTAGTGACAGACTCCAAGTGAGAACCTCTGTTTTCAAGATCCCTTAGAAATGCTTTGAAGAAAAGATCTTAGATTTACGTACTAATCACTGGTGTTTAATTTTGAAGAAGTATAGATATCTGTATCTCCTTACTGCGGACTATACATAGATTGAAAGTTATATTGTTGCTTTTTGAAAGTTACAGGATAGCTCCTGTTTTTATAAAATTTTTCTTAAATTTAAAAATGTTTTTGTAAAAATAGTTTAGTAAACTATTTTTGAGGTGGCCCTGCTGATTATTTTGGATGTTATGTGTTAGTTCTAGCCCCACTGTTCTGTTTAAATGGGTGCTAAGTCAAGAAGAAAATAAGGGGAGATTTTTGGAGTCCTTTTTTTATTTTCCCAGATTTTTTCTTACTAGATGAAAAATAACTGGTTAGATAAATAGATAGATGGGAAGACAGACAGTTCAACCAGAAAAAAATAATAAAACCTGTGTAGCAGGTTTGTGAGATATAGTGAGGCCATTGATCTATGTATGTCCTTTAGTGAGTAAGTGGATGTAGGTAAACCTCCATACCTCAAGCGGCATTAAGTGTGTGATATATTCCAACCAGAGATGATGAAAGGAGGAAAAAAATGTTAATGCTCCCTGGGGTATTAAGGAGTTGCAGGAGGGCACAGAGCACAGTTAAGAAGAAATTGTGATGTCTTACTTTCTAGTGATAGTTAAGTCCAATTTAAGCCTATTACTCTATGCTCATGAAAATATTCCCAAGGTTGAAAAGGATAAATAGTGAGAGAGTTTATGTGGATCTTTAAAAAAGTTAATGTTGACTGTTGGAATTAAATTTTAATAGTTTAATTTGGAAATCTGCTCATCCTGAAATCTCTCTTGGTAAAAACATGGAAACTTGTAATATGGGTTAGAATTATTTTGGTTAACAATTATAGTTTCTGTAACCATTAGGCTATCAAACTCTTATATTCCAAATGGTATTAAATTGACTCATTGACTCATCTAGTTAAATGGGAATATGCTTTTAGAAGTAGAATAGTCTATTTGTAGTCATAAAGTTGACACAATGTTTTATGAGCAAATTTAATGTTCTACTCAGAGACATGGGGCTGGACAGAAAGATAATCTTACAAGAAATCATCTCAGTTATTCATTTTGACCTTTTGTTCACAAAAGAAACTAGAATTCAAAAGAAAACAACATTTAGACTCTTTTTACATTATGGTTTGTTAGTTGCTTGGTATCTACAGATGGCTCTCTTAGACTATATAATATTTAACAGTATTTTGTATTATTTTAGTTTTATTTGTTTCTTCTTTGAAGTTAACATCTTTCACTGTATTTTTACTCTCCTTATATAAATTATAAATTGCAAGTCCTTATAGGAATCAGATAATTCTATATCAAATGATATTTTTCTTAAAAAGAAAAAAACAGGGTAAAATGTGAGGAAATGAAATCTAGAGGCTACTTTAGAAACATCGGTGGATTTCTACTTATTTAGTAATGAGGATTGTAAAACAAGTTAAATTTGTATATCAGAGAAAATAGTTCATTACAAAGTAATATTTGAGGCAAAAAATGAGTATGCTTATCCATATTTTCTCTTAATGTCATTTATTCATCAATATTTATTGAGTTCCAAACTAGGTGATAGAGACCTTCCTGGGCTTTGGGAATATATTTGCAAACATATTGGTGAATTAGACATTCCATTTATAATTAGAAATTTTAGGAGTTCTAAGAAGCAAAAGCTCATAGTGCATGCAGAGCACAGTCCAGGGAGCCTTAACTTAGTCCAGGCAACCTCAGGAAAGATCTAAGCTGAGACATGAACTGAAACTATAAGGTGAGTCACAGCTGGAGAGAGAGCAAAGGGGTTCAGAGAGAGTGTTAGAAACAGTGGGAGTAGTATGTTCAAAAACTCTGAGGAGACTGTAATGTAGGGAACTCTGAAAGATGTTCATGATCACTGGCAGTGAGGCAGTGAGATGAGGTGAAGCCAGACTGGAATGATTCAAAAGACAACACTTGAAAACCATCTGATTAAAATAAGATATTCAACATAGTCTTAAGAATGAAGGTATTCTAGTTGGTGCCCCTTGCCTAATTGCTTAAAAGCATTTTTATGTTTCTAAGTGCTGACTTCATTTCACCTATTTTTTTTTTTTTAAGGATAGCATGTATTAGAAGCACTATTATAAGTCTATGGAAATTGTTTTGCTATTAATCTTTTCTTCTGTTGTACATTTTTTAAGAACAAAGCATTTAAACTTCCATCTCCAGGTCTGTTCACTTAATTGCGATCTTTTCTGTCCTTCACTCCAAGTCCTCTAAGGAAACTGAGTTTGGAAGTTTAACTCAGCCCTTTTCATAAATTGAACCAATACTCTTTCATTGAGAAATAGTCCTTAAATCTTGCTGCTCAAATAAGTGATTAATCTGTATGAGGACTTTGGTAGGGAAATTGCTTTATGTTCACTAGAGTTAGAAAACTACGTGTAGATAGGAACCATCTCTGTTTTTTCTCGTCATTGTATCTCCATTGCCCAGCTATATTGCCTAGTGTATCATTGATGCTAAAATCACTTCGTCATAAATGGAAGGGTTCATTTCTGGACTTTCTTTTCTGTTGCATTGATGTTTATGTTCATCTTTAGACCAATACTGCAGTGTCTTGATTATGGGAACTTCATAGCAAGTTTTTGGAATTGTGTTTTGTAATTCCTTCTATGTTGCTCTTCTTTCTCAAAATCATTTTGCCTACTTTACATTCTATGCGTTTCCATACATAAATTAGAATCAGCTTGTCAATTTCTACAAAATACTTGTTAAGATTTTGAAACAGATTTATTTTATCTATAGATGAAGTTGGGAAAATTTCCATCTTAACAATATGGAGTCTTCCAATCCATAAACATGGAATGTAGCTCCATTTGTTTACATTTTCTTTAAATTCTCTTGATGGTGCTTGGTAGTTTCCAGTGAATAGGTCTCATGCTTTTTTTGCTAAATTTATTGCTAAGGATTTTATTTTCTCAAACACTCTTATGAGTGGAATTATATTCTTAATTTCACTTTTGAATTGTTGGTTGTATATAGAAATAGAATTTACTTTTAACATTGGCCTTGTAATCTATGAATTAGCTAATTGTGTTTATTCTGGTATTTTTTTTTTTTGAAATTTAGGATTTTCTACATTCAAGATAATGTATCTGAGAATACAAATATTTTACTTCTTTTCAAAAGTATTTACTTTTAATTTCTTTTTCTTGCCTTATTAAACGTTCCAGAACTGCCCATACAATGTTGAGTAAAAGTAATTGGAGCTTACATTCTTGCCCTGTTCCCAAGCTTAGGGGGAAAGCATCCCATCTTTCATTATTAAGTATGATGTTAGCTATAGGTTTTTCATATATATCCTTTAAGGAAATTCTCTTCTGTTACTACCTAGTTTGTTAGGTGTTTTTTGTTTTTGTTTTTAAAGATGATTTTGTTTAATGCTAGGATTGCTATTACACCAAACAATTCTTCAAAGATTGGAGTCATGATATAATCACTATTATGTTATATTAGTAATTAATTTTTTAATAGACTTTATTTTTAGAGCAATTTTAGGTTTACGTAAAAACTGAAGAGAAAGTACAGAGTTCCCATCTATCCCTTCTCTTCCTGCATAGTTTCTCCTATTATTAACATCTTCCTTTATTAATGTGGTACATTTGTGCAGTTGATGAACCAGTATTAGTACATTATTAACATAAATTCCATACAGTGTTATAATTTTGATTTTAAATAATCATGTATTTTTTAATTGGGAGAAGAAGGAGAAATTTTATATACTCTTTATCTTTACCCATATCTTTACCCATACCCTTCTTTTCCATAGACCTGAGTTGGTATCTAGTGTCATTCAGACAGAGGAATTTCTATTATCATTTCTTGTTATTCAGGGCTTCTGGCAATGTATTCTCTGTTTTTTGTTTATTTGAATATGTCCTTATTTTACTGGGCTTTTAAAATTTTTTTTGTAAGATTAGCCCTGAGCTAACATCTGCTGCTAAACCTCCTCTCTTTTTGCTGAGTAAGATTGGCCCTGTGCTAACATCCATGCCTATCTTCTACATATGTGAAATATCATAGCATGGCTTGATAAGCAGTGTGTAGGTCCGTGTCTGGGATCCTAACTGGCGAACCCTAGGCTGCCAAAGCAGAGTGCATGAACTTAACCGCTATGCCACTGTGCCAGCCCTTGAATATGTCCTTATTTTACTTTTATTATTGACAGGTGGACTTCTTGGAAATAGAATTCTTGGTTTCTGTACTTTGAATGAATTGTTTCAATTCTTTGGCTCCCATAGCTTCTGAACAGAATTCAGCTGTCAGTCTTATTGTTTTCCCTTTTATGGAATTTCCCTGGCCCGTTTCAAGACTATGGCTTTCAGCAGTTTGGCTATGTTATTTCTCGTATACATTTTCCTTGTGTTTATCCTGCTTAGATTTTATTGAATTTCTTGGGCCGTAACCTACTGTTTTGCATCAAATTTGGAATTTTTCAGCCATTATGTCTATGGATATTTTTTCTTCCCCTTTATCACCTGTCCTGTTAAGATTCCAATTACACATATGTTGGATCGTTTTCTATTATCTTACAGGTCCCTGATGTTCTGATTATTTTACTTCAGTCTTTCTTCTCTCTCACCTTTGGACTGGGTAATTTCTATTAATCCAACTTCAATTTTACTGATTCTTCCCCTGCCATCTCCAGTTTATTGTTGTGTCCATTTGGTGAATGTTTTATTTCAGTTACAGCATTTTTCAGATCTAGAGTCTCCATTTTTTTTTATTTTCCATTTTTCTCTTGAGATTTCCTCTATGTTCACTCACTGATAGCATGTTGTCCTTAAATTCTTTGAACATATTTATAATAGCTTCTTTGAATTATTTTATCTGCTAAATGCAGCATATGAGCCCACTTAAAGTCATTTTTATTGACTACATTTTTTCCTGAGTATAAGTGACATTTCCTATTTCTTTGCAAGTCTAGAAAATTTTGGTTGAAAACTGGACGTTGCAGATTGTATGCTAAAGTGACTCTGAGTTCTGTCATAATCCTATAAGGACCTTTGTATTTTAATCTAGTAGGCAGTTAACCTGTTTGAATTGAAACTGGAAATGTTGTCACCTGTACGTTATATAGCTTATAGCTTCCTGCTGCTGTTTTTTAGCCTGAACCCCTGAGGGTCTCCATAGTGCTTGCAGAATTTGGCAGTGAGCCCAAGGATTTAGGCTAAGATGGTGCTGATCGTTTCTATTGTTTCTTTGCTTCTGAGGATTCCCTCCTAATTGATAGTAGCTGTGCTGGCTTTGGGCTGTTACTCTGACAGTGAAGCCTGTCCAGATTCGTGTTTCTCCCATGCAAGCTGCCAATGATTGATGAATTAACCAAATTAATAATATCATCACAAATTCAAAAATCTGTGGTTTTTTTCTTCCTTTTTCACCAGGCTTCAAGGATCTCCCTTGCTCATGTGTAATTTTTTACTATCAGCCAGGAATTTATGTAGTTTATGCTCTGAATTTAGGTCTCATGCCTTCTGAAATTGACTTGCTGCAAGATTTCCTCTTTAAATTTTCAGCTACTTTTCCAGCCCTAAACTCTTAGTTTCTAGCACCATTAGCCAATATGGCTGCATTTTCCCCTCCATTTTCTGCAGCCATAGCTGTGGAGCTTAGTCAGTGTCCTGGGGCCAGGAAGCCATGAACTCTAAATTCTTACCCATCCCACTTTCATTTTTCAAAATTAAACTCTTTTCAGCCGTATGTCTGCTTTTGAATGCTTTCCAGTGACTTTAGGTAGTTTGTTTGTTTCTATTAATCTATTATTTTATCATTGTTATCTCTGGCATTTTGTGTGACCCTTCAGTCATTCACCATGACCAGAACAACTTCTTATTCATCCTTATTTATTTTAATAGTACATTAAAAAAAAAAGCTTTTAAACATTCAATAAATTTACATGAAGCTTTTAGATATTAACTTAAACTTCAGCTCTTCCAGGTTCACTTGATAGTTTATACTTTTTTTTTAAGGGACAGCAAATTTGTATGTTGGCTGATGGGCTTTCCTCAGTTTCTGTAAATAGTGTGTGTGTGCAAGTATGTAGGTGTGTGTGTAATACTGCAACTAAAGTCACTATTCATTCTTCAACACTGTCAGATTTCTAAGCATTTGGTTGGAAAATAGTTTTGCTTTGAACTTGGTGATGTTATTGGGGACCTTAGGATTACAAGGCAGCGTGAATATGTTTATTCTCAAAGGAACCTTTTATGTCACACTGTTGTCTCTGACATTTTATTCTATTGTAAGCGAACCTGTTTTTAAATTTTCTATAAAGGCTAACATTGTACCTAATATACACTCAGAATTTATTGAATTGTTCCCAGTTTAAATCAATAAACAATGTTGTTATCCTTTATATTTGATGTGATTAATACCCCTTTTTACATATAGGAATATGCTTTCTCTGATGAGACTGGAACTTTCGTTTCTCCCGCTTTTCTAACATATTTCCTCTGTTATTAACTATTCTAAACATAGTTTCACAAAATTATTGAGTTTTAGAACTAGAAGAGAAACAAATGATTAGTAATACAACCTACTTCATTGGTGAGAAAACTAAAGCACGACAGGTAAAGTAATACTTTACTTGGTTAAATATCAAAATGTGCTGTGAGAACTCGTTCTTCAACCCAGGTCTCCTAAACCTTACCTGTTCTGCTACATCTAATTCTACCCTCTCTTCAAAAAACTTATACTGCTGTCACTTTTAAGAAACTTTCTTGTCTCTTTTAAGACTCCATCCCACCCAATAATTATAATATAAAAGTTTCTTACTCCAATTATCTAGATTTGATTAGTACATACAGCTTCTTTTGTTTCCTCAGGTTTTAGAGTATTTGTAAGCTGCAAAATATATATTGTAAAATTTTACTTAGAATGAAACATCAGTAAGTATGTAGGTGTGGTTCTTCTAACAACTATAGAAGAAATCAGTTCCAACATGAGTTTTAATTTTAGAGCATGCTTATTTTATGCAAATTATCTATTAAATGGAAAATTAATCTGGAGATAGGCAGATAGATAAGAAGAATCAGCTCAGGTATATTGTATTATACCTTATCTAGTATTATAACATAAGGTTGGGATATTGGAATGCCCCAAATACTGACAAGGGTTCCCACTCTCTCTCCCTCCCTCTTTCTTTCTCTCTTTACTGTCCTCCTTCCCTTCCTCCCTCCCTCCCTCCTTTCCTCCCTCCCTCCCTTCATCCTCCCTCCCTCGATTCCTGCTTCCTCCCTCCCTTCCTGCTTCCTTCCTTCCTTTATTTCATTAGTAGAATATTTTAAATACTTGTTCTAAATCATAGCTTTTCCTAAATGGCCCTTTGAGTGCACCAGGACTTAGATGTTTGTTTTGAAGAGTTTTTGATGACTCTTAAAGTAAATTTACCTTAAATTTACTCAAGGCAGAAATCTAGGATTCATTCCTTAATTCCTTCCTTGTATTCCCTATCCATTTCTTAGCCTTATTGCTTCTTTCTTCAAATTCTATCTTGAATCTACCCTCATCTCTTTATAGCTACTGCCACCTATTCCAAAGTGTCATCATCCTTTAACTTTCCTTACTCCCTCTGGAGCTCCTCTAATCCATTTTTACGCAATTTAAAGTTGACCTTCTTAAAGTGTTATTTGGATCACATTACTCCTAGGTTAAAACACTTTTCAATAACTCTCCATTGTGCTTAGTATAATATCCAGACACTTTCCTGTGGCTTATGATACTCTGTCCAGTCGGGTCCACCTCTCTAGCTCTCCAGCCTGATCTTGTTCGTTGGCCACAATCGCAGTGATGTCCTTGTTGTTCCTCATGTGCTGGTATTTATCTGCTGTAGTTTATTTCACATGTTTTTCCCTCTGGCTGGAACTTTTTTTTCCAGCCTTGCACATAGCTGACTCCTCCTCTCACTTTCTCGACTCAAATGTTATGTCCTTGGAGAGGTGTGCCATGAGCACCATGCCCATCCCAGTCCATTGTTAGTTTCCTTTTTACCCTTTATTATTACAGCTTGAAGTTATTTTGCCTGTTTTCTTGTATTTTTGTCTGTCTTTCTAAAATTTACATTTCATGACAGTAAAAGACCCTAAACACACTGTCTGGTCCATAATAAGCTTTTAGTTTTTAAGAACTGCTTGAATGAAAGTTACAGTTTTTTGGACAAGTAGTTCAGCTTAAGCTAGAGAGTCTACGTGGTGAAGAAAAGAACCTGTAAAATGTAATTGATTTTATCTAGTCTTGCATTTTAAATGTGGCCATAAATTTATTTTGCCACTATGAAATATGGCATTTGGTATGTAACATTAGACTATAAATGTGTCTTAAAACTTTAAGTGCTAGTGTTCCAGACTACTTATCAACTGAAATTTTGCCTTGCTTAAAGGTAAAAGATTTATCATTTTTAAATGATTGAACGAGTTTGACCATTTTGTATTTGTGACATTTTGTGTCATATATGCTTATCATTTATTGCTTATTTTGAGGAATTCATATCTCTTTCCTATCAAGTACATACAGAGAGTTTTTATAATTCAAGTGGTAAATAGTTTGCTAACTTTAATCTTTTAGAAGCTGGGTAGTGGTTGAGTCTGAGTGGAGTACAGGTCATTGGGCATATTAATGTGTTTAGGTTGTGGGGAGGATCTTGAAGTTATGGAATCTACACTCTTATTCATCAACTGTGGAATGCTGAGTTTCTAAGGTTTGAGAAGAAACAAGAGGTCAGCCTGGTAAGACTTAAGTAATCTTCATTTCTTACCCTCACTCCAAGCCACTTGAATTTGAAGAAATTCATCTTCTGCCCTTAGCCTGAGAAGCAGTGACTTTTCTTCATACGGGTGGAACAATTGGAGAATTCCAGCATATTGCAGGAAACACTTTGCTTACTACACAGTCGTGCTCAGACTACTTGAATTCTACTCCTCTCCTGGTTAGCCTCAAGGTGGAGACTGAGGAAATGGTTCATTGCCCATGCCCCTATTGCTGCTCCTAGCCTTGGCTAATGATGCTCTCCTGTTTCCACTCTGTGCACTGTCGGAGGAGCTGCCAAATAGAATGCTTCTGAAGCAGAAATCTAGCCAAAACATCCCTAAGCTGCTGCCACCACTTACCTTCCACGTAACTTTGGATAAATTCTAAGCTCAGTTCCATTTTTAATCAAGTAAGGTTAATAATAGCAGCACCTATCTCATAATGTTACTGTGAGAATTCAGTGAGTTAATGAATAATAAAGTGTTTTTCACAGCGTCTGGCTCTAGCCAGATATCACTTGTTGTCATTGTCATCATCATTGTTAGGAAAACCACCATCACCACCCCAGTGGTACCATTAAGAAGGTTATAGAGAGGTTCATAAGGATAAGGCTGCTTTTCTAAGTATTCTGGCATGAAAAGTCTATTCTAGGATATGTACTCTTCCCCTAGCTTCCACTCTTGTCTAAATTATTCTCTTTTCCTCATCATGTCTGTGAGAATAGACGGAAAGGCTCAAGACGCAGATTGTGCCTAACCTAAGTTTCTCCGTGTCTCATCATGCTGGAGGTTCACATGAAATCACATTAATAGTAATAACCCAGTTATATTGGTTCATGTCCTACCTGTATAACACAAGGCTTCCAACTCCCTGTAAAGTGTACCCAGTTTATTCTCGTAGTCCCTGGGGCTGTTTCACTAGTGTACACAGGCTCCACATGTTCCTTTACTCTTGTCTTCTCATGCAGTTGCATGAGGGCAGACCCTTACCACCACCTCTGTAGTATGCCCTATGTAGCTCCTTCTTTGTTAGAGATAATCTTTCTTGATGCTCTCACAGATACAAATTTTGGAGGTTCCAAAATGGCATTGCATTCTCTTTAATCACCACTGCTGTGCTTGGATGCCATGTCTCAGAGTCCTTTCTGAAAACAACTTTTGTCTGTAGACTCCCTTTACATAGGTCCAGCCTTAGTCTTTTCTCTACCCTCCCCATCCTGCTCAAGTCAGCTGCTCTTAGGTTTCCACTCCGTGTGCAAGGCAGGTCCCACACACAGCTGGTATATATTACCAGCTCTACCATACCATCCGGGTACCTCTGAATTCCGGGATGACTTCAGCAGCACTTAAATTCCACATCTATTTATAACAATAGTAATTGATTTATTTGAACCCCTAATATGCTATTAGGAGTTTTGTATATAGACAGATTGCTGATCTTGACAGTTTAAAACATTAAACATTCTGTTTCAGACTTTCTCTAACTTCACTTTCTTTTTGAACAAATTGACATTATTTCTGTGCCCCAGGTCCAAGGTGTGGGTAACTTTACTACTCTAATGCACACTCTATATGATTCTTTCTCACTCTCTTTTGTCTTCCTGGTTCACAAGGGTGGTAAGCAGGATCTGTTTCTGTCTGTACTATAGGTTCAGTATCCTTGGCATAAGTTACCGTTGATTACTTAAAAAAGTATCACTATTTAAGTACTAGATTCTGCCAGAAATTCTTTTCTCTTTATTTCTCTTTAGTTCAGGGCCCTTAGTCTCTTACCTGGTTTTCTCTTTAATGGAACGTCACATTTTCAATCAACATGGCTTGGATTCCTTTGAGCCGACAGTATTCCTACCAATAATTTTAATAACTTTCTGGTAAATTGGTTATGATTATCCATCCTCTTTATTCTTCATCAGTTCATTTTGGGTACTTTTCTATTTTCCTTTTTCTGTCTTTCACAGTAACTTTGAAAGACCCCTTTATTTTACTTTAACTTAGTACTACCTGCAAAGAATTTTTATTCAATTCATAGTTCTGATAATTTAACATAAAATAGCACTAGCCTTGAAATTCCACAGTTATATTTTATCTCCTACGACTCCCAGCTGCCAGTCCGCTATTACCTGTGGGGAGTAGAGAACATGGCCAGAAATGCTAAGACGACCCACTTAAGTGATTTCATTCCTGTTATCTTCATTTCCCAAGGTATTGGCTTCAGAATATTTTTTTAGATTGTGTTATACAGGACTTAGTTTTCTGACTTGATCAGTAATGCCGAGCATTCACAGCTTTTCAGTTTCTCAGCTTAGAAGTAAGGAATTTTGAGAAGTCAGTATCGATGCCTTTTATCATGAAAAAGACAAGTAGAAGGAATTAGTCTCTCCCACCCAGGGATGTCAGTGTGGGTACCAGTGGGAACCAGGCAGCATGTCTAGGTAAAATCACTTATCACAACACAGCTACTTTTTCACTATGATAATTTTAGCTGAACTGGGTCATGTTATAAATGTCAACAAGGCAAAAGAGTGAATAAAATGTCATCAGAATAAAGCACATATGCTTACATTTCACTGGAGCTTAAAATCTTTTATAGGAATCAGGATTAGGCTTTTTTTTTTTTCATTATAGCAATGAATGTGAACACAGTTACTGTTGCTATGACTCTTTCTTTGGTCTTCATTTGGGCCTCATCCTGCTTTCCTTAAATTAGAAAAAAAAATCTCAATTTTGCCATTGGAAGTTGGTAGAGGTAAGAGTTTTTCAGCCAAAAAGATAACAGTCATTGTAGTGGTTTGATTTAAAAATACACTTGCAATTCGCCTTTAAAAACTGGTTTAAGAGAAATATAGTGTAATGTGAGCCACAAAACAACCATTTTGATAAGCAACATCATTCATATTCTAGGCAAGAGTTTTAAAATTCAAAAATATAAAATTTTATTCATTATTGTTGATTTTACACAACACAAACTAGATGTTAATTTTAATTTAATTTAGGCAAAGTAGTTAAAGTAAGGAAATATCACGTTTATCATGTTCATATATAGTAATTTTCTTATTTCAAGAAAAATAATTGTAGATATCAAAAGGTGTAATGAAATAGATTTGTCAAAGAACCTTTAATAGGCCACTGCTTTTTTCTTTCTTCAAAGTTTCAGTTAAATCCAAAGCAGTAACATAGTCCTGCTGTGGTTTTAAATGAATGTTTTCATGGTTACATAAGTTGTGGTTTGTCCTGAATTGTAGGATTGAAAATGACGATTAAGTCTGAATTCTGATCCTTTTCTTCTCAAGCTTATTAAAATAGGACCTTTTAGGATCACTGTCACTATCTCCTTGTTAGTTTCCTGTTGGTTAGCCCTGATTATAAACAGACTTTAACTACTTCTTAATTCACTTTAATCTTTCTGCATTGGCAAAAAAAAAAATTTTCACTGCAGTAAATAAGCATCGAAACATAGTCTCACATTTGGAAGATTAACTTACCATGAGAAGCATATTTTTGATTTTGGCTCCCAGTTTGTGATAAGATTAAGGTAGATTATTTTATCTTCTTGTAAAATAGTGTAAAATAAATATCTGCCTATAGACACTACAATTTAAACTAGAGGAATTTTACTTTAGAAGAAACTGATTTGCTTTCACATTTGGGCATAAAAATGCCAGTATATAGAGAACATTTATAACTTATCTAGTTTAAAAATAATTACTTTTATTATTTTCCTTTTTCCTATTTTTTTAATTCTGATTTATAGGATGAAAGATACAGACAGTGAACTTATATTTAAGATTGATCATTTGTTTTGAGTCAGGTGCAGACTGATAATGACTGACTGTGAAATAGGTATTTTGGGTTCAGTCTCTAGGTGACAGGTATTCGTGTGTAATAAAACGCACCAGTTGAACTGGCATTGATTGTCATTGTTGTTGATAATCCCGGCAGGAGCAGCATTGATTGAATAAACGTAAAGATTGAATTTGGTTTTCTCTAGCAAGTTGGTCACAGAGGCGGGATGAAGTATGAAAGCTGACAGCACCACAGCATTAAATCTATTCAATTGTACGTCAGAGGAAAGAAATAGCAATGATTAAGGGTACTATTCAATTCAACGAGCATTTATTGAGCAGTTCTATAGCGCAACACTGTGTTAGCTGCTAACAGATACAAAAGGAGAAGACAGTATGATTTCCTTTAAAGAAGTTTATCATCTAATTTGGGAGACAAATGATTCATATATGAAACAGCTAGAGAACAAAATATGACAATACGTAATCGAGTGTGGGTTTGTTTGTGCAACAAAGTACAAGCACAGATAATTTGGCAAGTGAAAAGATATATCTGTATGATGTAAAATTCTGTGTGGTGACAGTAACATAGCCTGGGTTATTTGAGATTTTTGATTATTTAAAATGAAAAAAAAGTAATTTAAAAGATGTTTATTTAAAATATTTATTTAAAATATAAAATATTCTTTAGCCCAACCCACACATCAGTTAGATACGTGATCACTTTTTGCGTGAGACACTAAATAAATTCAAGAATACTTTGCTTCCTTTTAATGACTCAGTCCTTTGAGTGTAAACTATATTAGGTTTTGTCCAGTGCACTTTCTTTGCCTCTGTCTAATATCCCAAAGATTCATTCACTCTGTTTGGCAGTAAGTCTTCTATGTGTCTTAAATACATAGAAGTTTGCTTTTCCATTGTCCGGTTATTCTGAATCCTGGGTAACACAAAGTAGGTCTCAAATGGGGTAGGCCCCGTGGCCCAGCGGTTAAGTTCACATCCTGTGCTTCGGCGGCCCAGGGTTTCGCAGGGTCGAATCCTGGGTGCGGACATGGCACCACTCATCGGGCCGTGCCAGGGCGGCGTCCCGCATGCCACAACTGGAAGGACCCACGGCTGAAAATATACAACTATGTACCAGGGGGCTTTGGGGAGAAAAAGGAAAAATAAAATCTTTGAAAAAAGAAAGAAAGTAGGCCTCAAAGAGCATAATCATTTGCTTAGCTTTGTGTAAGGAGGCCATGTGGTGAAGCAGCCTGACTACATTCTGCTTTTTTGTTATTTTTTTCTCCATTGCTTGCTAAGTGGTAATAGTCTAGGAGATTATCATCATCATTATTTATTTTTTTTGTGGTAAGACAATGTGAGATCTAGTGTCTTAAATTTTAAGTGTTTAATACAGCGTCAACTATAGGCACAATGTTGTACAGCAGATCTCTGGAACTTAATCATCTTGCATAACTAAAACTTTATGTTCATTGTATAGCAACTCCCCATTTCCCCTTCCCCGCAGCCCCTGGCAACCACCATTCTACTCTGTGCTGCTGTGTGTTTGACCATTTTAGGTGCCTCATATAAGTGGAATCAGGCAGTATCTGTCCTTCTGTGACTGGCTCATTTCACTTAGCATAATGTCCTCAAAGCTCAGCCGTGTTGTTGCATATGGCAAGATTTCCTTCTTTTTTAAGGATTAATATTCCATCATATGTTCATACCACATTTCCTTTATCCATTCATCTGTTGATGGACAGTTTAGGTTATTCCTGCGTCTTGCCTATTGTAAATAATGCTACAATGAACATTAGTGCAAATACCTCCTCAATGTCCTGATTTCAGTTCTTTTGGATGAATACCTGGAAGTGCAATTGCTGGATCATATGGTATTTCTATTTTCAATTTTTTGAAGAACCTCCATATTGTTTTCTGTAGCAGTTGCACCATTTTACGTTCCCACCAACAGTATACAAGAGTTCTAGTTTTTCTACATCCTCACCAACACTAGTTGTACTTTGTTTTTTTGGTGACAAAAAATAGCCATCCTATCAGGTATGAGGTAGTATCTCATTGTGGTTTTGCTTTGCGTTTCCCTGATGACTAGTGATGTTGAACATCTTTTCATATACCTGTTGGTCATTTGTATATCTTTTTTTGGAAAATTATCTATTCAGGTCCCTTGCCCATTTTTTAATCTAGTTATTTGTGGTTTTTTGCTATTGAGTTGAAAGAGTTCTTTTTATATTTTGGTTATTAACCCCTTATCAGGTGTATTTTCTGTGAAATATTTTCTCCTATTCCATAAGTTGCTTTTTCACTTGTTTAATTCTTTCCTTTACTGTGCAGAAACTTTTTAGTTTGGTGTAGCCTCACTTGTCTGTTTTTGCTTTTGTTGCCTGTGCTTTTGGTGTCCTATCCAAGAAATCATTGCCAAGGCCAATGTAATGAAGATTTTCCCCCTATGTTTCCTTCTATGAGTTGTACATTTCCATTCTTAGGCTGAAGTCGTTAATCCATTTTGGGCTGATTTTTTGTGTTAGTGTAAGGTAAGGGTCTAATTTCATTCTTTGCATGTGGATATCCAGCTTTCTCAACATCATTTACTGAAGGGACTCTCCTTTTCCCATTGTATATTCTTGGCACTTTTGTCAAAGATTAGTTGACCATATATGCATGGGTTTATTTCTGGGCTCCCTGTTCTGTTCCCTTGGTCCATATGTCTGTCTTTATGTTACTACCATGCTGTTTTACTGTATTTTTATTATTTTACTGTATTTTATTTTACCATGCTATTTTACTGTATTTTATTTACTGTAGCTTTGTCATATACTTTGAAATCAGGAAGTATGATGTCTTCAGCCATGTTCTTCTTCTTCTTCTTTTTCTTTCTTTTTTTTTTTTGAGGAAGATTAGCCCTGAGCTAACTGCTGCCAATCTTCCTCTTTCTGCTGAGGAAGATTGGCCCTGAGCTAACATCCATGCCCATCTTCCTCTACTTTATATGTGGGACGCCCACCACAGCATGGCTTGCCAAGTGGTGCCACATCTGCACCCGGGATCCGAACCAGAGAACCCTGGGACGCCAAAGCAGAACGTGCAAACTTAACCACTGCGCCACCGGGCCAGCCCCCAGCCATGTTCTTTCTCAACATTGTTTTAGATGTTCAAGGTCCTTTGTGGTTCCATATGAATTTTAGGACTGTTTGTTCTGATTCTGTGAAAAAATGCCATTGGGATTTTGAAATGCCATTGAATCTGTAGATCACTTTGAGGAGTGTGGACATTTTGACAATATTAAGTCTTCCGATCCATGAACCTGGGATGTCTTTTGATTTATTTGTGTCTTCTTTAATTTCTTTCATGTTTTTTAGTTTTCAGTGTATAAGTCTTTCACCTCTGTGGTTAAGTTTATTCCTAAGTACCTTCTTCTTTTTGATGCTATTATAAATAGGATTGTTTTCTTAATTTCTGTTTGGGGTAGCTCATTTTTAGTGTATAGAAATGCAATGGGTTTTTCTGTGTTGATTTTTATCCTGCAACTTTACTGAATTTGTTTATTAGTTCTCTCCAATTTATTGTGGAATCTTTAGGATTTTCTGCATATAAGATTACATCATTTGCAAACAGAGATAATTTTACTTCTTCTTTTAGTAGATTCTTAAAGTAGTTTACTTTTAAGATTCAGCTTTGCCTGGGAATCTGTCTCTCTTCTTTGCCTCTCCTTAAGTATTTCTCCCCTGTACCTCCAGACCCATTGTACATCTCTATCATGACATTTGTCATTGTAATTTATTTTAATAAATTCATTTGTCTCATTCACTAGATTGGCTTTTTTACTGTATCACCAGGACTTCACATAGTTCTTAGTACATCATACATTCTTAATAAACATTTATTGAATGAATAAAACATAAGAATTTGTTATACATCACAATGCTAGTAGGAAAATTGCTTATTGCATTTAACTCTCACAATAAACATGGGGTACGTCTTGCAGTTCAGTTTCCAGTGACTATGGACCTTTAAGATCCAGTGATGTATACGAGTTGTTTAAAAAAAAACGAAAGAAGTCCACCTCTTTTATCAGTCCCCACCTCTACCATATAATTTTCTCCGAGAAACTGATATGAAAAGCTATGATGTCCATTTCCCCACACCATCAGCAGTACTTGGATTTGCCTTTACGAGCACATGGACTCCTTGAATCAGTCCAAGTATAGATATGATATATAGATATACTATTTGTGTGTATACCCACATACACATGTTTATTAGAAACAACTTTTCAAATGTTGATTGATGTTGCCTTCCTCCCAGTGTTCCACTGACTTAATGATTCCAGATACAGTTACAAATTGCATTTACAAATTTTTTTCATATTTAATCTCTGGCTCCTCTTTTTTAAGGTTATTTCTAATGCTGGCTTGGAATGGTTCAAATCCAGAATAAGTACAATTTACTCCCAATCACTCTGTACTCTTAAAATGGTTTTGCCAGCTCTTAGAGCCTCTCAGACGTTCTAAAATAAGGTCAAGCTGATTCCACAGCCTATTGGTGTTAGATATTATTGCCATCGTTTTGGCTAAATGTTATTGATCTAAAATAAAATCATTAATCCAGTTAATAAGCTCCCTGATTATTCACCCAGAATTTTTGGTGTTGCGGTTTTTCATAGTAAAGCTTTTTAATGTTAGCTAGTTTATTTTTGGCCAAACTATATTTTATTACTTAAGTGCTTAAACACCAGGATATCTGGAGACTCTGGCAAATAGGAATTCTTATATTTTATTATTTTGAACTGTTTTGTTCAGTCGTTATTTCAGTAATCTAGGTATCTATGTTTTCACTTCTGTAGGTATTGATATTCCCTAGCAGTAAATACAAGAAATTCTCCAGTTCAATTTAGAAAAGTAAAATTTCAAGTTTTTGTTCTTGTTAACTAGGCTTTCCCTGAACACCTGTTTCAAATGCAAATTGAGACAATCTGGTTTTGACTTTCTTCTAACTGTAGACTGGTAGTCTTAAAAGCACTGAAATCGGAGCCAGACGGTGGTGTAGTGGTTGGGTTCACGCATGCCTCTTCGGCAGCCCAGGGTTTGCCTTTTCGGATCCCAGGTGCAGACCTGCACAACACTCATCAAGCCATGCTGTGGCAGCATCCCACATACAAAGTAGAGGAAGATTGGCACAGGTGTTAGCTCAGCGACAGTCTTCCTCAAGCAAAAAAACCCAGGAAGATTGGCAATAGATGTTAGCTCAGGGCCAATCTTGCTCACACAAAAAAATAATAAATTTAAAAAATAAAATAAAATAAAGCACTGAAATCATATTTAGGATGTTATATGTTACAGAATTTAGTAGCTATAACTGCACTTTTCTAATTCATAGTGTGGTCAGTATTTTTCATAATTTTAAAATATGGCAGGGTTTTTTTTGTCCATTAGTAGTACTTCTTAGACATCACAGTCACTTCAGGCTGTATGCTTAATTCCTGTCCAGATCATTATTCTATAAACATAAATGAGAAGATTAAATAAAACATTTTAAAAACAAACATTTTAATTAGCATTTGAAAATTTTAGTAATTTCGTTAATGTGGCTCCAGATAATGTGGCTTCTTTCAGCTTAATCAGAATTTTATCTGCTTGTCAAGGTCCACCTCAAATGTACTTCTTTGAGGAACCTGTGCCAGTCTTCCTCTGTTTTATGTTGGATGCCACCATAGCGTCGCTTGGTGAGCAGTGCTAGGTCTGTGCCCGGCATCCAAACCTGCGAACTACGGGCCACTGAAGTGGAGCGTGCAAACTTAACCACTACACCACCGGGCTGGCCCCTCAAATATACTTCTTTTTTTGAAAGCTTCCCATTCTTTTCTCTCTTCTCCATTCTGTTTTCTTTTTGCCCTCCAAACTTCTCCTTTCTCTTTCCATATTTCTTCCTCCACTTATCTTTCTCCCTTTTCCCATGTTACCTCTTCCATTTCCTCTGCTGTTTTTCTGCATTCACCTATATTCGATTTCTTTTCTGATACTTTTGTACCTATTCACTTGCCGTTCTGTCTTCCCTTTACTAAATCGAAAAAAGGACACATCTTGATCTTTAGTCAGCTGTTTATCTGCCTGACCTTCCTTATGCTCACTTTTATGAAACAAAATAAAAGGGAAATAAGAGTTTGGATGGAAGAAATAGAGGTTCATTTTAAAAAGTATTTATTAAACTCCAACAAATCTTGTGAGGATTGTTGGTTAACTAAGAGTCTATAAAATCCACTATGATCCTTGTATGAAAAGAGTTATGTTAGTATAGCATTCTTGGTTGAAAGCCATGATTTAAATTGAGTAAAAATTTGTGATTCACATTAAAAAAACAAGCTTTGCTGTTTCCTTCTTTTTAATTAAACAGACTATAGTTAAGAACATTGATCTCTTCAATAGAAGACGTATATTTTTAAAAAATCAACTTGTTGCTGCAGTATGTTGCTATAATGCGAGAATTACTTTAAGCTTGAAGCAAAAACAAAAACGAAAACTTGGAAAGCTCAAAGCAAAGGCTTCAAAGCAGTTTAAGATGATCCAAATGGTCAGTCTAAACAATTGAAGACATTAAACAGATCCATATTTGTAAATGATAGAAATAATTACTGAGTTAAGTATTATCCAGTGGTACTTTGTCAAAGCTGAGAGTCTTTAGTTCTCTGCTTTGCTGGGCTCATTCCCTGGGAGTGTGCCCCATATTAGTGGTATGGGTTTGGGTTTTCATATCGTAGAAATGGGTTTTTATGGCTTAAGTAGAATTGATAGTGTCCAGTTGAATATGAACTCCTGGAGAGCCTACACATTTAAAAATTTTTCAAAATCATCTGTTAGAATAATGTTGGAATACACTGCTAATCCTGTTATAGCACAGAAGGCACTTGCTTGTGAGGTTCTCAGAGCAGAACCTTGAGGTTTGTTGAATAAAACGTAATGGAAATTTAAGCTGGTTTCTAACTATTAACAGATGTAACATTTAGAGAAACATTTAAAAATTACACTAAACCAGTTAAAAGTGATCAGGACAATCAGCAAAGATTTGAAAGTTACCCAATCTAGGTTCATTGAAAACTCCTGCCTTTTAACCTATTAATCATGAATCTTCTGTTCTTAATTGTCGTGTGTCCAGTAATATGAGCAGTTTTTCTATGTCACCAATGCTGTGAACAATCAGACTGACGATTTCCTCATAATGTTTTATTATGGTGGTTGCAAGTAATTCTGGAAATAGTATTTTAAGAAATGTCTTGCTCAGAAGCATCATTTCTTCCAGGAAATAGCCTTTCATATTGGTCTAAAAAGTTCAAGGATATGACATCCCGTTGGAGCTTTGGGGTGTTACTATTTTCAGACCTTGTTTGTGTGCAACATGAGCCATATTGATTTCCAGATAATACTAATTTATTCAAAACAGGAGATTGTAACATTCTAGGAGCAGATTGTTTTTAGTTTTATTAAATTTACTTTGATTACAAATAAGAAAATTGCTTTAAAACAATGATGATATTGTATTCTGACCCCATAACTTTGCTGTCATTTAATCGTTCCCAAAGTTTTTACTGTTACCCTAACTTCTCAGTAGGAGTTAAAGATATTAGTACAAGTCAGGAGATGTAAGATTTAACAGCACTATTGACTTGCAAGAAATGCAAAATATATTTATTAGATTTTTTCTTTAGTAAATATAACTAAATGAGCTTTGCTAAGTAATAATTTGACCATATAATAAAAAACAGATTAGAGATGATAACTACTTATATGAAATATTTTCTAAGAGTACTTGAACTTACAAATCTTGCATAGAATTTTTTTCTGTAACACTTATCTGCATTTTAGAATAAAAGCATAGTGTAGTATTTTTTCCCCAAAATTTCTGAGCTTATGATGGAAATAAATTAAAAATGAATCATGTTATTTTTAACTGGAACATTAAATCTGTTTTAATAATACTACCAAAGAGGAAATGCTTAAATTTAACCATTACTATTCTACCCTGCAACGACTCCCATTACACCGAGACTGAGAAGTGCCTACATTAGCTTACAAAATTGTGAATGACATGCTCCCCTTGAGGTTTCCTCTCTGATCTTATTTTCCAGTACTCTCTCTCTCTCTTACTCAGTTCACTTCAGCCACACTAACCTTCTTGCTGTTCCTCAAACATGCCAGGGACTTTCTGCTTTAGGGTCTTCACACTAGTTGTATCTCTACCTGGATTGTTCTTCCCTCAGATGGCCACGTAGCTTTTTCTCAGTGATCAGGTGTCAGCCTCTCAGTGAGGCCTCCCTTGATCATCCTATTCAAAGATTAAAACCTGTCCTCCCCACCCCACCCCCAGCACCTGAACTTCCTTACTCTGCTCTGCTTTTTTGTTTTCAATAGTATCTATCACTTTCTAACAAACTGTATAATATTCTTAGTTTTTAAGAACATTCTGTGTGAAATAAAACATAGAACGGCGTTCAGAGATAATGGATGGGCACAAATGTATGTGCACTACAGAGAGGAAGTTAAGGAAATAATTAAAAAATCACAAGATCTAAAGAAAGCTATTAAACCTCAGATGCAAGGGCTGAGCAAATATCAAACAGAATGAATGAATGAAATACTCTCATGTAAATAATGTATTCTTGGAGTTTCAGTCTACCAAAGATAAAGAAGAAAATCGTGAGATTTCAAAGAGAAATAAAAAGGTTACCAGCGAAAGAACATGAATCAAACTGGTATACTTCTCATCAGCAACCCTGAATTCTAGGGCACAATGGAGAAGATGTCCTTAAGGTTCAGTAGGAGAATGATTTTGAAACTAGAAGTCTATATACCCAGCCAAAACTATCCATGAAATGTGAAAGCAAGCAAAGATAATTCAGACATGCAAGAACTCTGAAAGTGCATCTCCAATAAAATCACAAGTGAAGAGGTGAGAGCCAAAAAACAGTGCATCTAACCCAGGAGTGTAATAGGAAAGTGAAGTATCTAAAATACATAAGTGCCAGCTTTGCAGCTATCCAAGAAGGCAACTGATTCAAATTGAAACTCAAAATCTAACAAACCCAAGCAGCAGCCTTACAATAGCAGCCCAAAAGAAATTACAGCTTTTATAATTCTGAATCTTGAAAGACCAAAAAGACTCCTCAAAGGAATTAAAAAGTGTTCATTAGTAACCTGTTCTCCATTTAATTTGTGTTTTTGACTCATGAGCTTCTTATTATTGGCCTGCTCTCTCTTTAATTGTATCAGTGTTGTTTGTTTAAAAAAAAAAAAAATGTAGGGACCAGCCTGGTGGCATAGCAGTGAAGTTTGTGTGTTCTGCTTTGGTGGCCCAGGTTTTTCTGGTTCAGCTCCCAGGCATGGACCTACACACTGCTTATCAAGCCATGCTGTGGTGGTGTCCCACATATGAAATAGAGGAAGATGGACACAGATGTTAGCTCAGGGACAATCTTCCTCAGCAAAAAGAGGAGGATTGGTGGTGGATGTTAGCTCAGCGCTAATCTTCTTCAAAATACCCCCCAAAAAACAGATGAATAGATTCTGGCACATTTGACAAATGGAAAAAATAAACAGCAAGATATGTATTAAAAGAACAGATCTGAAATTATATCATACAAATGATTGATTTCTATGTCCTCTTACAAATAGTACCTTCAAGGTTGAAGTTCATTGGTAGGATGTAGACAGTTGGATAGACTGGATGAGGTTTTTCCAGCAAAGTGAAAAAAGTTTCTTATCCCACAGAGCCTGCTCTGACTCAGACTCATTCTCTGAGTGGCTGGTTAGTAGAGCTGTTGCCCTTTTTCACCAGCACTCCTGAGGCTCCAACTCAGCTGCTTCCTGTGCTCTGCCAACCATTTATACCTTAAGGGATCTCTTCAAAGAAAGGATTCTGAGACCCTGTTAAAATCAGCACTCTTTAACCTTACAGACAAAATTATCCTATTGGGTATGTTTTTATAACTCATACTATTTTTTTAGCTAGTTTATAACTTGGTAAGTGTGTAAATTATTTACAGATGAATGCAATTCTAGCCAAATTGCCTTATTTAAATGCATCATTACTGGATACTTCAATAGCTTCTCCATTTGAACACTGAATTTTACTTCATTTCAAATATATTTGCATAAGCAGTCTATATCATTCCTTATTCATCCATTTACTGTATTAAAGTAATAATTTTGCTCATCTTCAAAGCCATATGCATTAGATTATTACTATCATGAGAATTTATATTTCAACTATGGGTATTTTTTCCTGTTTATGTGGCCTTGTTTTAATGATGACTACAAAATTGAAACTGCTTTCCTTTCAGTGCTATCCCTTCATTTTTTGTTTCCTTTTAAAATAGCCAGTCTTTCAAATGCCTGACTTAAGAGTGTCTGGTAGTTGGCAAAGCTGCCCTAGTTGGTTGACATAGCTGTCCAATGACATTCTCTCTTTCCCTGCAAGTATTTCTATTAGGATTCATTTATATTATTCTGATGCTGCTGAGAATTTCCCTGCTTTCCTCTGTTCCTTCGGCCTCCGCTGTCACCTGGCTTCCATAGCAGATGTCAAGTCAGACCCCAGTCTTCGCAACCACCATGCCAGTGAAACTTTTAGCCCCTTTTCCTTTCCTTTCTCACTGCCAGTAGGCACCCTGGCCCTTCAGATATGTTAACTTCACTGATTGTAGTCCTCCTATTTTTGTTCAGTGCTCTTCACCTCTTCTGTTAATGCAAAATCTTACTTTTCCAGTTACCAAGGATTCTCCTAGATCCCTGAAAGCCCAAAATACTCTGAAGTTTTGGCCTTCAAAACCTTCAAATGGCTTTCCATCTGAAAAGTGATAGGGAAAATCCTAACAATGGCCTTATACAATCCGTCCTACTACTACCTCTGTTACCTGATCAGCTACTAATCTCCTTCTTGCTTACTGTGTTCCAGTCACTCTGTCTTGTTTCTTTTTTTTTTTTTTTTGAGGAAGATGAGCCCTGAGCTAACTACTGCCAATCCTCCTCTTTTTGCTCAGGAAGACTGGACCTGAGCTAACATCCATGCCCATCTTCCTCTACTTTATATGTGGGATGCCTACCACAGCATGGCTTTTGCCAAGCAGTGCCATGTCTGCACCCAGGATCCGAACCGATGAACCCTGGCCTGCCAAGAAGTGGAACGTGTGACCCTAACTGCTGTGCCACCGGGCCAGCCCCTCGTTGTTGTTTCTTGAAGACACCATGCACACTTTCTCCTCAGGGACTTTCCACTTGCTGATTTGTCTGTCTGGAATGTTCTACTCCCAGATATTTTCATGGTTTATCGTTTCAGTGCTTTCAGATCTTTACTCAAATGTCACCTTATCAGTGAGATTCTCCCTGTCTACATTAGGAAATAATTCACCATATTTCCAGCATAACCCATGCCCCATAGCTTGAGACAAGCTATATAGTTTATTAGACAAATTATGTATTTTACTTATTTATTTTGTGTCAGTCTCCACTGGAAAGCAGACTCCAGGAGGGCAGGAGACTTTAGTTTTACAAACTTGTTATATTCTGAGCACCTAGAATAGTGCCTGGCACATGATCATAAGCACTCAAGAAGTATTTGTTGAGTGAATGAATATTACAAATACTACTCTGCTCCATATTTTATACAGGCATACATTTTAGCTGGAATTGACCAATCTCTTCTGGTATGATCATGGAATTACAATCAGATTGCCTGGGTTCACATGCCATTCGTGTGATCTTGCACAAGTACTTCATTTCTCTGTCTCATTCTGTATCTCATAGGTTGCTCACGGATTAAATTAGTTAATATATGTAAGCAATATTAGCAGTATCTGGCACAGAAGTACAATATAATTTTATGTCTAAGGAAATAGTCAACATCATCAGATTTGCTTTTGTCACTTTTTTCAGCTTATTGAGCATTGTTATTTCTGAATATTTATGCTAAGGTTCTTTTGAGGTGAGGAGTACTAGTCCTGACGCCATGGATTGAATTTTTCCCAACTCATTTGTTTATCTTTTTTTTGTAATCATGATTTTGATACTTTAATATAAAAAACTTCCTTTAGGACAGAGATATTTAACTTGTATGTCTACAATGTTATATATACCCACCCCCGGCTTCCACTTACATCATCTTGAATCCCTCCATTTCTAATCAGAGCTGCTTTGGTTCAACCCAGTTGGGTTCAAACTGGTATGCCAAAGGCTAAATCACAAAAGGCAGCTTACTTGCTGCTGGTAACAAAACGAATATGCAAAGATAACCTGGACTTCTGAAATAGATATAGTATGCAATCCTGACATACTATTTAATGTCAGAAACAGGATTTCTGCCTTTCAGAATGTGGCAGTGAAGTTTGTGGCTCTCCAGCTCCCATATAAATTGAGCTCAGTATGCAGTGGCTCTTTTGCTGACACAGTTCAGTACAACAGATTTAGACAACCTCTCTGCCCTGGTGGGAGTGTGAAGGAGTGTCATGTAGTTCAGAATGAGTTGTTTTCATCTGTATCTTAAAGAATTCTTTAAATACAACTTGACTTTTCTTTTATATTAAAAGCATTTCATTTTCTCCTCTTTATCTATTATCTATCTTCTACCTTTATCTATTTATCTATCCTCTGTATCTATTCTGGATTGTATTAAAGTAATTACTCCAGTATTCATGTTCATCTGTTAATTCCTAGTTGATTTCTTTGAAGACTTTCAAGTTTCCAGTGACAGTTATATAAAAATTCAAATAAATAATGCAATTGCTAATGATGATTTAAAAAGAATGAGAACATTTTAACTATTACACTAAAATAATTTTACCTTCGTCTTTAGTCAGTAGGATTCTGTGAAAAGTCATAAGAAGAATTTGCTCATTGTTTAAGAAAATAATAAATTGGTCTACAGACTAAAGCTACTAAAGGTAGCCTTTGCTCTCCATATCTTTTAGTGAATATAACATACATACAGCTCAGTGAGTTATCACAAAAACGAACACACCTGTATAACCACCACCCACTAAAGAAAGAAAATGTTATCTGCATCCCCAGAAAACATCTTACTGATTCCTAACCACTTCTCTTTCTCTGCTCCCCAAAGTTAACCACTCTTCCAACTTTTCTAATATGATGGATTAGTTTTGTCTGTTTTATAAACTTTGTGTAAGTTGAATCAATCAGAATGTACTGTTTTGCCTGTGGGTTCTTTTGTTCAACGTTACATGTGTGACGTCCCTCCATATTTTGTGTAGTGATACTTGGTGTTCCTGGCTGCATAGTATTCCTGTGTGTAACCATACCACAATGTATTTAACCATTTTTCATATTGATGGAAATTTGAATTGGTACTGTGATTGGTGTACATGTGCATGCATTTCTGTTGACTATGTACTTTGATATGAATTGCTAGATCACGGATTCAATTTTAGTAGATAATCAAGTTTCCCAGAGTGGCTATATCAATTTGCTTCCCATCAGCTGTGTCTGAGAATTGTGGTTGCTACACATCTTCTCCAAAACTTAATTCTGTCAGTTTTTTTTAATTTCAACCATTCTGGTGAGTTTATAGAAAAGTATCACACTGAGCTTTAAGTTTGCATTTCCGTGATTATTAATGAGCTGAGCACTTTTGACATGTTTGTTCACTATTTAGTTATCTGCTTATATAAAGTGCCTTTTCAAGACTCTCATCCAGTTATCTGTCAAGTTATCTGTTTTTCATATTGATTTGTAGATATTCTACAATACAAGCCCTTTGTTGGTTGTATATTTTGAAACTATCTTTTCCCACTCTGTGGCTTCCTTTTTAGCTGTCTTAAGGTATCTTTGAGGAAAAGAAATTTTTAATTTTAATGTAATCTTTTCCTTCGTGGTTCCTACTTTGCAGGCTGTATTTAAGAAATAATTCCATTCTAATGTCATGAAATATTCTCTAATGTTATTGTTGGAAAATTTTGTTGTTTTATTCCAGCTTTCCTTGATTATATACGCTATCAATAAAAACTTAGTAATATGCACCCTCTATATATATATATATAATCTCTTTAGGTGTATGATAGGTGTACAGCATACTCATTTTACATAAAAAAAACAGAAAATATAAAATAATTAAATAGATATATCTTCTTTTTTCACACCTCACTATTATATTATGCATTTCCTGATTGATAGACATCACACTTTATGTCAGTCTTTTTAGAATCAAGTAATATTGTCAAGTAAATTATTTAAGCTGTCAAGTAGGAAACTTAACTCATTGTTAGTCCACTCAGAAAGCTTTTATTTAGAAATTTTCACTTGATATCAATTGGAGAAAATATTCTGTAACGCAGAAGTTATTCCCCAAATTTTCACATACTGTAATTTAGGAACTACCATAGTTTGGCATATGACAGACACTCAGCAAATACTTGATTTTTTTCCAAAATGCATATTTAATCATTTTATTTATTGACTTTAAATTTTCAAATGATTCATCAGACAGCTTACATTATATATTTGTCTAAAGATTTTCTTATTTTTATAAGATTTGCTCCGATAGTCAAAAGGCTTGAACCAACCATGAAAAATTAAGAAAAAAAAATTGTTCAGTTTTCTTTTCCTTTTTTTAAATAGCTGAGTAAAAACTTTTTCTTTAAAGAATTGTTCTATTTTCCAATACATAAGTTTGTGGTTTATGATGACTTTAGTCGCCAAGCCCAATAAATGTCCTCCATCTCTTTCTCTCCCTCTCAGAAAGCTTTTTGTATGTAGGATCAGCAGTCTCCAAATTAGACCATTTACAAATGGTGTTTTGGAATAAGATCACATTTACATTATCTGTTTCTGCAGGAATTGACATATTTTAAAAGAAATCTCTCTGCTCAAAACAAACAGATTTGTCTCTTTGTTTGACCTTCTAATCTGATCATATGTTAGACAGCTTAATTTGGAATCTTTACAAAAAAAAAACAGAAAATAGGGGTTATTTCTGGCTCTTAAGTTATTATCCTTTTAATGTTAGTGTCTTCCCTTGCCTTAAAAATAAAATCCTATGAACTTTTTCTTTAATCTGTATGTGAGGGTAAGGTCAAAAGAAGAACAATTTAAAGGATATCTTAGTATTAATTAAGTTCCAAAACAATCAAGAAGGAGATAAGTTTCCTGGAATTATTTAAGCTTCTGGTTTTCCAATAACCTCCACTGTGTAGCTCTTAGTTTTCAAAGGTGATTACACAGTTATCAGATAAATTCTGATGAGATGCAATTTTAATGCATTTGAGCTAGAGTAAAAAGTTGTAGGTTTGGATCTAAAGAGTGAAAGACAAAGGCAAAAGTCTGAGGTAGTTTAAATTTATTGTACTCAGGGCAACTTATAAAATATAATACATTTCATTAACATGTCTACATAGTCTGAAGGTTAGTAAATTGTGTATGTTAGTATCATAAGACCAATAGTTACTATTATGATATTCATATGAGCATACTAATCAGGATAAGTAAGAAATTAGAAATTATTGAAGTAAAATAAAGTCTGTTGGAAAAGCATTATAAGCATTTTCAAAAATGTTCAAAAATCTAAAAGACAGAGATTGGGCACATGAATTTCAAACTGAACCACAATACATCTAACCATTTCTAAACCACATAATCTATTTAAATCCAAAAGAGGGGTACCACGCAAGACCGCTACAGTAGATCCCTGCAACTTCATTATCACCAAGAGATTGACCTTGACTGAAAGATTATCAAAGTTTTTCCCTCAGGTTACGGAGTTCCAAACCAACATATCTTGGGGTACTGAAATCTGCCAGGTATAAACTGATGTATCATTGAGTTCACCTACATGCTTTTCACCAGAAACTCATGCTTGTTGTCCTGTGTTGCTTTTCTTAAATGCATAAAGGATCAAAACCTGAATATTTCTCCTTATCCTCTGTATTACCACGTGCTCACATCAGACTATCCATTAAAGAATCATCCCTCTGTGACCTTGACTTCCCCTTAAATAAAATTTTAGAATGCATAATTTGACTTCATTGTAGCTTTTGGGCAACGTGGAAAGTTTCACTTTCGGTATCGATGAACTGCAAGGCAGCCCTATGAGTAATAATTAGAAAAAGTATACTGTGAAAGTTAGGGAAGTAAACTAGATGACAGAGAAAGAATGAAGATTTTTACAACAAAGACTTGGGAAAGGGAAAGAAAGACGTGAGAAAACAAAGCTGGTGTACGCTAGGTGTGTGAGATGATAGTTAGGCATCAGAGTAGCCTATGCAGTTTTGTTTTTGTTGGTGTAATATTCTTTTGTTTTTAATGCATCTGCCCTGGCCTAAAGATTTACAGACTCTTTGGGAGTGGCCCTGAGCACAGAACATTTTTAATAGAAGTCCTTGTTGCGTCTGTTAGCGCCAAAGTTGAGAACTACAGTACTGTGGCCTGGCTGTGCAGATAATCTTCTTTTTCTTTACTTTCTTACTGATCCTTAAAAACAACACCGAAATAAAACCGAAAAATAGTACAAATTCATTATTTTAATTTTATGCTGTGTTAAATGTCAATAATATTGTCTTTAGCAATTTTTAGTTTTTAGTGAAAGAAGAATATTTATTAGACTGTTTTACTAGTTCACTTCAAAGCATGGTTACCAGCAATATTCTTCCTTTAAAGTCAAAATTTGTACCACGTAGTCTCTTTACTTTGGTATATTTGGGACTCCTGTGGTTAGGGCTATTTCACATATATAAAAGATTGCAAGTATTTATTTTTTATTGAAAAATTCTTTTTGTTTTATGACAAAAGTTATGTAGGTTTCCTGGGGCTGGCCCCGTGGCCGAGTGGTTGAGTTCGCGCGCTCCGCTGCAGGCGGCCCAGTGTTTCGTTGGTTCGAATCCTGGGCGTGGACATGGCACTGCTCATCAGACCACGCTGAGGGAGCGTCCCACATGCCACAACTAGAAGGACCCACAACGAAGAATATACAACTATGTACTGGGGGGCTTTGGGGAGAAAAAGGAAAAAATAAAATCTTTAAAAAAAAAAAAAAAAGTTATGTAGGTTCCCAAACATTATTCCAATGGTTATTGTGGATTAGCATTTGGATCATTCATCTGTCAAACATCTGGATAAATCAAATGACCTGGCCATAGCAAACCACAAAGTCTAATTTTCTAGTGCTCATTTGTCTTAATGTAGGATTTTAATTCTAAACACATTTGTCTAACGTAAGATTTTGAAGTTACTAGGATATTAAATGAAAAGTAACTGTTACTTGTTATGGTAAGAAAGTATTAAGAAATAAAGAATTGATAGTATAAAATTGACTAGAGAATTTAGAAATGAGAAGAGGCAGTCGAGGTCAGTTTATCCCCTCTCTTCACCCACCTCCACCTTCCTCCTCCACTACATAAAACTTGAAGTCTAAAATATTAAAAGATAATGCCAGCATGGCTGAGACATTCTATGGGTTTATATCAAATAAACTATACTATTTTGTAATTTTTTTTAATTTTTTTATCTTTCTATAACTAATTAAAATCTTAAAAATAGAGTGTATAATACATTGCAGATTTTAAGCTGCCTTTATATGACTTGTGCTTCTTGTTATATTTCTGTTTCTTTGGGAATTCTTGGCTAGAGATCAGTTCCACATCTGATTCTATGAACCGACAATAAGACAATGGCAGTTAAGTAATGATCAGCATAATGATTCTATTAATTGTGATTTACATAAGTCACTTAATAATCATATTTCTTATTCAGTGGTATGTTTGTCATAAAGTTAATGTCTGTTTCCAGAATTTTTAAGGATTATATTATTGTTGTTTTTTACAATTTGATTTTATGAGTAACAATAGTTTATATTTTCCCAAACTTTCATCTACTATCATTTTATGAGTAACAATAGTTTATATTTTCCCAAACTTTCATCTACTATTATAGTTGATTGTTTTTGTTCCTTGCCTTCTTTGGGGGAAAAAAAGCAAAATTTTTACTTTTAAACATCTAGTTTTCATTATCTTGCAGCTAATTGGTAGTTATTCAATTGCTGAGATAACTGGAAAAAATACATTTATCTTTTAGTTTGTAAGGAAACTTTTGAACTTGAAACAGAAATTGAATCTTTTTGAGATTCACCAGATGGATAAGTTTTCTTAATTAAGCACTGACTATAGTAATAGTAATTTGTTATCCTTTTAAGTATGAAAATAACTGCTGATTTCCTATCCATAAACAATTTAGATTAAATTGAAGTGCCGTGGAGTCTTTGAATTTGTTTAGATCTTAGAAAGGTTAGCTGTTCTACAAGTTAGCAGACAAGAGTTTTATACACAATTATAGGCACTAGATGGAAGTAGTCTGGTTAAAAATTTTAAAAAGTCATCCACTTGGCATAAAATGGAGGCCTGAGCATACACGTTGACTTCTTGTCCCTTCTGAGACCTCACTAAAATAGAAGCACATAAAGAAATAGATCCGTGCATCAAAGAAAATTAGAAAGAGTCACTAGTTCTTGTAAGTGTTCAAGGAATTACTGTGAGAAGGAAAGATGGGAGTGAGTTGACTGATGAAACAAGCTGTGAGGAGGCTGCAGGGGAGGTGAGAGGAAACCCATCAGTCTGCATGAACCTGAAAGAGCCTCTGGGCTGAGAATCTACAAATATGAAGAAGGGCAGGAAGAAGATGTAGAGCTGAAAACAGGAGTATTAATCGAAGGGCTGTACAAGTAACCAGAACAATTGGCTCCCCTACCTCACTTCCGTATCTCCTGGCTAGAAACCAGAGCTCAGGAGAAAGGGAATAAACCATATGGTGGGGGTAAGGTTTCTATAGTGCATCTTGCCACTCCACAAATAAACCTGCATTTTTCTGGCCTTTAAGGGGTTGCACCCCAACAGATGGCTTCCTACCTGCTCACTACAGCTCCTGCCTAAAGTGAAGGCTGCCTGTGTCCAGGTATTCCCATGTACACAGAGCTCCTAGTTAATGCTACCAAGCGGGCAAGAAGACAGGTGAAACCTATTGTCGTTATTATGCTTGTCCATTGTTTCTGAAGCCCTCACCTCATTACAAATGCTTAATTTTCTATTATGTTCTTATCCTCGATTTAATTGTTCATTGAGTATTTATTCCGCATTGTAGAGATTTTTCACAAATTGAAGCAGACTATTTTCAAGAGTACTTCACTTTTGGTAGCCCAGTCTTAGGAATCTACCAGAAACTTCATTTTCCTCTGAAGATGTTTTCATTTGCTAAAACATTGGTGAGATATGATTTAGCAACAATTAGATACTTCTTACATTTCATAATCTTAGTTTGGATTTAATGATAGCATAAGCTAACACTGATATTTAATAGTGTACTTATGTGCTAACTGCAAATTCAGATTTATTTAGTCTCTTGAGTTGTATCTTTTTTGCCTGTAAGCCATATAGAAAACTTTATTAAAACATTGAGAAATGTTGATCTTATTAAGTGGAAGAGAACATACTTCTTGTCTTTAAAACATTTAGTAATGTGAATTGAGTTTTAGTGTTCAGAAACATTGCAGTTAGACCCAATTTTAATTTTTCTCATTTCCTTAAATTTTCATGGATATGCATATTGAACTATTTTGGCATTCATTCTCAGCTAAATAAATTATCCCAACTATGCATGACTGAAATTAGCTTCTATAAAAATTTCCAAAAGCATTTGAAAAATATCCCATGGGTGGCAAGTTCATAATATTTTACTTTATTAAAATGCTGTGCCTGGCTTCTGGATGGATATATGATCAGAAGAAAAGAATCTAAAATGTAATGAAAGTTAACTATACTGTTGTAAAGTCCAAAATGATCTTGTATCACTGAATGATTTTGACCTTGGAGACTAGTGGAAACTTCAAGTGGTAAAGTTTCCAACTTCTGTTCATTTTGGAGTTACTGAGTATTTGAAGAATATTATTATACCTGTTCCTAAAGGTCAGTAAGCGTGGACATGATTATGCTGAAGTATAATTTGGGTATTGGTTTTAATCTGTAATAGACTTTTCTGTTTTGTACTTTGGGTGCCACAGAAAGTACCATTCCCATGCACCCATATGACAGTTGAGACCTGAAGAGTCTTGATTAATGGTCTTATGTTGGATTTATGTTTCAAGAAGCCACAGATTTTTTTTTCCCTTTGTCTCACTTTGACATTTGAAATAAAATACAAATACGTCTTCTAGATTTTGCAAAGACCCTTTGTAGATATTTTAAATATATAGCTTGTTGTTGTCTACTGAGTAGAAGGATAGACTTCTCTTGTTTTTCTTCTACTTAATATTTTAAACTTCTGTATTACCTATTTCCAGATACCTTGTGCTATGGAAACATTTATGTATTTTTATCTGAAATTTATGAAAGAAAAATGCACAGGAGGGCATTTTAGCAAGACAAGACAAAACAGCTTTTGACACTTGGTTTGCTCTTAATGAGTACCTTGTAAATTGAAGGTTCGTTTAGACTTTCAAAATTAATTTCCAAGAGCCTTCTTAGCAGTGCACTCTTTACCTGAAATCATGGTGCTAGTTTAGGACTGTTTGTTCTTTTTTGTAAATACCAGTTCTTTTCAAAGTTAGGTAAATTTCTCAGAAAGAAAAATAAGACATCAAACTTATTTACTAAATAAAGACTACTGTGGTGTGTTCAGGTCAATTTTAATTGGAATATTAGCAATAGATAATTTGAAGAGACTCATTTATAGACTGCTTTTGTGTAATGTAACTCCAAGATAAAGATTCTGTAGTCATCTGACTTTTGGAAGAAGTAATTTTCCGAAAATTAGTACTGAAGCTTTCTCAGTCACAATTTCATATACTTGATTTCATTATTTGGTTCCATTCCAAATGGGACATTAAAGGCTATATATAATCATTTTTGTCAAGTTTTAAAGAGGGTTCAGCAGCTCCAGGAACAGCATAATGCTGATGTTTACATACCAGTAAAGATTTATTGATGTACAGCTATGGGTATATCTGGAGAAAAGCAAACTCATATGAAATCTAAAGGCACAGAAATTGAATCTTTTTTCCATTATCACGCATCTCTTTGTATAACTGAATAAAAGGGATATTTTGAGGACATCCAAAAGTTTTTCTCTTACTGAGTGTTGGTATTCTTTTCTAACAATGTCTAGAATTTTTAGTATATATCTAATTCTTTCTCCCTGATAGTCATTCTAAAATGGTTTTATACTTTAATTTTAGATTGTTATTTCTTTTTAACATTATGCGTCAATAATTATTTAAATTTAGTTTACTCCTTTTTGGACACCACAATTTCTTTTATTTCAAACTTCCTCACTCTGAATTGATTTTTGTTTGTTTGTTTTACTAGAATTGGTCCTTTAGTCTTTTAGATTGTATCTGAAGATGTTATGCTAGTCTGTCTTTGCATGACTGAAAATATGTGTTTAATCTCTCACTTGATTGCTAATTAGACTTAACAGAATTCTACATTTAAATAATTTTACCTTACAATTTCGAAAACACTGTTCTGTTGAATTCTATTATCTGATTTTGCTAAAAAGAACTTTGATATCAATAGGATTTTCATACCTTTGTAGAGAACCTGTTTCCCTCCCTCCCTCTGTCTGTTCCCCCTCTGCACCCCAGAAGATTTTGAAATTCGTATGCATGCAATTCTGATGGATATCACTAGGATGTAATAGTGTCTGTTTTTGTAAATAGTGTGCTGCTTAAGGTCCCTCCACCGCCTTTTGTCCAAAAGCCTGAATGTGTCTTTAGCTAAGAGAAATTCTCTTCTTTTGTTTCTATGATTCCTTTTTCACCCAGTTCTGTTTTATCCTTCTGTTAGGTAGCTGCTGGAGCTTCTAAATCTACCTTCCGTTTCTCTTACTTTATGTTTTTCTCATTTTGCAGTAGGTTTTGGAGAATCGCTTGTCTTTATTGTCTGGTGCAATAATTTGGTCTTTAGCTGGGTCCTTTAAATTTCCAGTCCATTTTTTAGGCTTTGTTTTGTCATTTTAATCAATCATATTTATTTTGTAGAACTCTTTTTCAAAATAGCCTGGGTTTTTTTTGTTTTTTATGATGTGCAATCTTTTCATCTCACTGAGAATATCAATTATATTTAAAGTTTTCTTCTGTTTCTTTTACTCTGTTATCACTTCTGTTTAAATTTGATGACTTTCTTGCTAAGTTTTCCTCAAATGGTTGGTGATTCTTGGTTGGTTGTTAGTATGTATAGCTGAAAGCCTAGATGGAGCAGTTTTGGTGGCTAGAGAATATTTACTCCTCAGCCCAAATGAGAATCCATCCCTCTTTGTATCTTGGGGTACTAAGATTCTTATTACAGAAGCCTTCATCCGATAAGTGCAGGGCAATAGGAGGGGGCATGGCTGGGCAGAACGTTCCTTGGGGCAGGAGTTTGTCATCTGGGTTTGAGAATCCCTTCCCATAAATTACCTGTGACTTTATTCTGTTCCTTTAATCCCATTGGCCACTCTGGGACCCTCCACAGTCAGAAGTTACATTTGAGAAAATATACTCCTGCTTTTGTTATTTGTTGACCATGAGCTTTGTGTTTCTCTCACCCTCGACAGTAGCTTCTCCTTTGCTTGTTTTAGCTTCAGTTTTCTCTGATTTGATTTTTTTCCTTGAATCAAATCACATCTGATTTTTAGTTTATAGAACTTCCTAAAATTTTCTCGTCTGCAACAGTATTTTTCTTATTTTCCTGCACTATGAATGTTTCTTCTTTTTAAAAATATATTGTATGTGGAATTTAAAGGAAAAAGCAAGAGGTAAATGTGTCCTCATTTGCCATCATGATCCATCTTCTCTTAAAGTAAAAGGTAAAAGTACAGATTTTGAAGTAAAGAAAAACTAAAAAGATGATGAAACTATTTAATGGAGGCTTATCAACATATTTTCAAAGGAGGAAAATGTGCTGAATGATTACAGTGCTTAATGAGTTTATAAGAGCCATTTATGTAGCATCAACCTTATTCATGAGTTCATGTTTTCCCCTCAAGAAAACAAATTAAAACTGTGGACTTTGGAAAAATTTCCTGGGCAATGTTTCTTGTTAGTCATCTGTTTGAGAAGAACTTGCTTAAATGGTATTTTTATTTTATGATAAAAAATGGATTGTTTTGATATATTCAATACTAAGTATTTAGTACTTTATTAAGTAGGCATGTTATTTCAAAGTAGCCTGGCATATCAGCATTTTGATTGGTAAAGTTTAAATTACTGATTATTAACTTGTTCACTATTTACTTATTAAAAGGGGTAAACTTTTATTATTTTAATGGGGATTATAAAAGAACTTCACTGTCTTGTTCTAGTTAAGATTCAGTAAAAAGAGAAAATCAGGTATCATATTAATAGTCATGCAGAGCAGTAGCCAATCTGATCAAATAAATTAACTGTCTGCTGAAATGGACAAATTGATTTGTTTATAACCTCATTTTAATTAATTGCGTTTTTGGAAAATGAATACAATTTAAAATTAGACCCCAGGCTTGAATTTGTCATATTTTCATAATTTTACTTTGAAACAAAGTTTGCAAATAGGTGTTTAGAAGGGAATAAGGAAATACTTTAGTTTACATAATTCTGGTTTATTTATGATATAAATATTATATGTTTTTTCATTGAACTATTCAAAAATAGGAAAATGTGAAACGTACTCTTTGTGAAAGTTAGAAATTATTAACAAATCGGTTACAATTGCTTTTGTACATAGACTGCCTCATGGAGACTTAAACAAAATTTTATTTCATTTTTGTCTTTCACTTTTTTCTAGCAAAACCAGTTTCTACTTTAGAGATATCAGTAGGCCATAGAAATTTGTTGCTTTTCTTTCAAAAGTGCACCTACATCCAAAACTGATTAAAAATGTACTTAAAAAGAAAACTACCATAATGAATTACATTTCTCAGTACTACCTAATTTGCCAATATGACTAGTTTTCATTAAAAAGAATTTGATTATAATGTTCAAAACTGTTTATTGAACAGAAAAGCTGGATGCAATCGGAAATCAGAGGTGTACCCATGGAGATACTGGATCTGAAAATCTTGATGAGACAATCACTATTTCCTTTTAAGATTTTACTCATCTTGCTTGTGAGTAATACTAGGTACAATGGTTCTTCTCTAAGTATTTGGAGGATTTTCTTGTTGAGGGGATGATGCTCTTATTTTGTTTTTATCTTTTTAGTAAGGTTCAAGTGATGTTGATGTGTATTCTTATCATATCTTTTAGTAAAGCTTTTTTATAAAATTGATCAGTACAGCCTGTAGCTGGGTATTTCAAAAAATACGTTACCATGATTAGAAGTTTTCATTTCAGTGCATTTATTTGACATCTTTCGGGTTATTATTGACCAAAACACTTGATTCTTGCCTCTTCTTTCTTTTCATCCATTTTATCATTTTTATTTTGCAGCCTTTTGCATGTGTATGGATCTCTGGCTTCATTATTCCTATCAACCAGCACTAATTTTTAGTTTCTGACTTCTGTCTTCACTTATCAACTTAAGTTGTTCTTGTTTAAAATTTACCAGCAGGCTCAGTCTCCTGTTGTGCCTCTTCTAGATCTCTCGTCAACCTCGGGTATTACTGACCAGCCTTCTTAGTGTTTTGGCTTCAGAAGTATTCTTTTTCCCTTAGTTGTATAATAATATTCGCTAATATTTATTGAGCACTTACTTTGTGTCATTCACTATTTCAAGCACTTTACGTGTTATATGATCTTCACTACAACCCCGAAATAAGTTACTGTTGTTATTCCTAGTCACAGATAAGGAAAGTAAGGCACAGAGAGATTAATTACTTGTGTGAAGGCACACAACTAGCAAGTGGTGGAATCAGGATTCAAACACAGGCAATCTGACTCAAAAGCCAGTAATTTTAACTTTGAGATGCTATAGTGCTTTTCTAATCAGTGTTCCCTCCCATCTTTTTCTGAGTCTAGGATTTTTATATTTTCATTTGGCCCACACTTACCTATTGTGTTAAAAATTTCTACACCCTTCAAAACTATCCTAGTATCAGTTAATGTAGTTTTCAATGAAGTAGGAGTTTAATATATGTTATGGACAAATTTCGTGTTGCCATCCTTTGAAATTAAATTTAAGGGGGAATAATCATTACAAGGTTCAGAGTTAGACCTAAGAGGATTTAGAGGTGACATACATTATGTGTTTTTATTTTGTCCATAATTCTTCAGTTTCTTAATTGCCAATACTATAACAAGACATTATAATGTCTGGATTTCACCATTAGCAGTTAATACGATTTTCTTGAAGACTGAATTTAGGGCCAATTTTTTTAATGTTAATTATTTGCAAATGTATAACTCTACTCATTCTAAAATGGATTCTTGTCTAAGTATTGGTTGTCAAGACCTAGTCTGTGCATTCCCAAGTTTCTTACTGTGAGGTAAGCTAAAGGTAAAATGCCTATGCATTTTGTTCTATACATTTCCTACCAGCAAAACGAAAATAATATTTTAGAACTTCAATACTCATTTCTAAAAAATGTGAGGCACAAGTTAGGCTCATTTGTACAATATTTGGCAGTATTTGAATGTCAGATATTTTACAAGCTTGCATTTAAAAATGGTCATGTATTATCAGGCACCATTGTTTACTTTTTAAAAATGATATAAAATTTGAAAACAGTGCTTTGGAAATTGTCTTTTTAGTCACTTTAATAGAAACAGTTATTCTAGCAAAGGAAAAAACTTGAAATGAGGTTTGATATTTGGTTGTCATGACTAAAAATTTCTCTGGCTTTATAGAAGTTCTTCACTAATACATAAGCAAGTTTTTATTTGTACACACGTACGTTTTAGAAAATGAAGAGTTCGTATTTTGCTCTTCGAGGACTTTTTTGTTAAATGTGTTAAACACTTAGATGTATTTGAATTGCTGTAAACCATATTTCCTGGGAAGAGCAAGAGTTAGAGAGAGCTGGGCGTGGTCCAGAGTGTGAGCCTCTACCCTGCTGTTTGAAATGCCAGGGCTTCAGATTCTTCAACTAACAGTGTGGCTACTAAATCAAGTCAGACTCTTCGAGGTCCCAGCTGCCTCTTGCCATGTGGGATCCACCTGGCTCTGCTTTCTCGGGGTTACGTTTTCCTTAGATGAATCCACGTGGTGCTGGGGGGAAGAAGGAGGATTCTGTTTTGCAGATTGATTCAACTGTAATTCAGATCAAATTTTGAATGTATGTATGAAGTCATAATACTGTTTAATATTCTAGTTCATTCGCTTCAGTAGTTACAGAAATTATTGCTTCGTGAAAGTTCAGCTATTCAGGACATGCCTTCACTAAAATCTAGTTCTGTCATTTTACAATTCATTTCACAGCACCTCACATTACTGTTACCTCCACCCTAGCACTTAGCATGCAAAGATTTGATTTTCTACAACTCTCAGTCTCCTCTTTTATCAAAAGACAAGAGGACATTAACTATAATGCCATGTAAAAGACAAATCAAGGCTTAATTTGAAAATAGAAGCCTGTAGTTTTGAGGCCCACCTGTTGACATAACAGAGCTGGCATTTTGATCTCCTTTGTGACTGTTGGGTCAAAGCCCTGCATCATCTTGCTAATTTCTCGTTTGCCTTTCTTAGCATATATTTTTCCTAGTTCAGAGCTTAATGGAGAGAGATACTGTTTCTGTCAGATTTTGCAAAATGCCTTGAGCTCCTTGAAAGATAGATGTCATCTAAATGCAAAATGTAGTCGGCTCTTTTAGTCTAACACATCATTTGATTTATTTGCCTTGCCATTAAAAATAATATTTACTTCTTTAAAGCAAGTCTATACTATGTAAATGACATATAGTGCATACCATGAGTTCATGTCCTGAAAATCTCAGATACTCACTATAGTCAGAGCAGTTGGCTTTTCATTTTGTTTTCATGTTTGTGAAAAAGAGTAGTGAAAGTATTTCTGATATTAATATTATGGCTTACTCTCTGGATTAGGTCATCAGTGAAAACAAACTTCATGGATTCATTCTGTTAAAGACATTTTGGGGGCTGGCCCCAGGGCCAAGTGGTTAAGTTCGCGGGCTGCGCTTCAGCGGCCCGGGATTTCGCCAGTTCAGATCCTGGGCTCGGGCATGGCACCACTCATCAAGCCATGCTGAGGCGGTATCCCATATAGCACACCCAGAAGGACCTACAACTAGCATATACAACTATGTACTTGGGGCCTTTAGAGAGAAGAAGAAGAAAAAAAAAAGTGCTGAAGGGAGAAATGTTAGAGACATTTTGTCTCTTTCACAAAACAGTAACATAGTTTTGCATTATTTGGTGGTCTATATTCGAGACATTACATCTAAAAATAGCTGGAAGATGCAATTTCAATATGAAGCAATGCCATGTGGGAAAGGAAACCAGCCTTCCACATGCATTCTGTCTAGAACATAATGTTCTCATACTGTCTATTTTTTTCACTCTCCCTGAAAGTCAGAATTTTTCCTGCAATACTGATAATACTATTGAAATCAAACTTTATTATATATGTAAGGGTCCTCTCAGACAACCTATAGGTATAAAAATAGCCTTCAGAATGTAACTGTACAATTCTGATTGGTTATATCCAAGCAGTGATGTTACACTCTTTCCACAAAGTAATTTATTTGTACAACATTTACATAACTCTCTGTATTTAATTGTTTATCTACTTATTGATTCTTTGAAATGTTACATTTGAGAGAATTTTGGTTTCAGTTTTCCCTACTCAGTATTTTCCATTTGGCTTTATTTTCCATTCAGTTTGAAAAGCCAAAAAAATTCTATTAAACTTAGCAAGTATTTATTAAACATTTGTTGTATTCAAGGCCCTGGGTTAGGTACATATGGAGCATAAAAAATGATGATCATCCTGATGAAGATTGCCAACACTTGTGATCATTGATCACTTACTGAATACCGGACCAGGCCACTGGCCTAAGTGTTTCTACCTCTAATACATTTTTAATCCTCATATCCCTGTCAGGTAGGTGCTGTTATTATCCCGTGTGATAAATGAGGAAACTGAGGCAGAGAACATTTCAAATTTCATAATTTGATCAAGACAGTGACTTAGGAAGAGTGGTTTAAAATACAATCGGTTTGACATCAGAGGTCACACACTTAACCATTGTGCTATACTAAAATGAAGATAAGATTCTACTTAGGAAGCTTTCATCCTACTGGAAAAGTGATGATATATTCAGGGAAAAAATGAAGTACAAGGTAGAATGTAATAGGTGGGGGACTACTGCCTCAATATGGAAGATATTAGAGCTCAGAAGGAGAGAAACATTTCTGTTGGGAGATGGGGGAGGGCCTCATGGGCGAAGTGTGTCAGCTGACCCTTGAAAAAATGGCAGGATTTTGCTGTGTGGAGATTAGAGGAGTAGATTCTCATTGAAAGGGGCAGTGGGAACAAGGGCATTGTTTTGAGAAAATAAAGAAGTGTTCAAGGGTAGTAATTAGCAAATTTGTATAGCATCTTTGGAGAGGTCATAGGGAGAAGATAATTCAACTTGAACTGAGGAAGGGTTGAGGTGGCAACCTGGGGAATTTGAATTTCTGCCAGAATGAAGAATCTTCGAAGGGTCTAAACTCTAGAAAAAGAAGTCCATGATCAGAGTTGGATGGATTGAAGGATAAAAAGAAGAGTGGCCCTGAGACTTTTTAAAACTTGGATAGAGAGCATATTTAGGAATTACATCAAATATTTAAAAAATATTTTACTCTGTCACTAAATGAAAACTAGGGTGGCCAAAGTTAATTTGAATATATGGAAAAGAAAAATCTTTGTGCTTACACGGATCCTTGAATATAATGCATATATTTTCATTTAAAATTGGAAACTTCACATAATTTTTTGAGGTATTAGTGATTTATAGATCCAAATTATAAATTATTAAAAAATTGAATTGTTACATTTTTCTTTTTTAACTGTAGAATATTTCAGTGGAAGGGGATTATCCAAACTGGAATCTGGCCAAGGTGCTAAGGATTAACATCTCTTTCTTATAAAGGTGTATAAAATATTTTACAGATTTTAATGTTTTTTTGCATCTGATCTTAGAAGAGATTATCTGCAGCTGAACTAATAGGTCTGAGTTGATGCTACAGAAATAAACCTACCTTCTAAAGAACTACTCCTATTACACTCTTTCAATGTCTTTCCATAACCTGACAATATTTAAGGCACACTATTATCTTTATATTAAACACACTTTAGATGTTAAAGACACAACATAATTTCATTTTTACTGTCATGTGAATGGTTACATGTGTGTACCTTATTTCAAAATACTGAAATAGTATTCTCTGAACATAGTATTTCTGGAGGAAAGATTTCCTGTCAAGCCTGTCAGGGGGAACCTGATACACTTGGAAAAATCTTGGGCTACCCACCAAACCTGTGATTTCCTAACCCAATTTGTGAACCAAGTTATGCTGAGATTATTATGCGGACTGTGGTTTCTCCTTATGACTTTCAGATTTTACTTCATAGGTTATATTGACCTTTGGATGTCAGGCAATAAATAAAATTAAAAATCTGACTTAGTTCAAGTTAGAAAAAATAGGATTAGTCAGAACCATATTTTTGCTTGGTATCTTTTTTCAAGCATTTTCATTTTACTTTTCATGATTTTTATATAATAAATTGTATATTTTTAATTTTAGAGTTATCCCTTATCGTTTTCTTAAAACACCATCTAAATATTACACCAATTCTTTTCAAATATTTTAGCCTCTTCCTAAGCACCTCCCTCCCAACTTTCCGTGAATGTAGCGAGAAATGATTTTTGTACCGAGAAATGATTTTTGCCAATTATTTTGGTTTTTTAGATTGTAAGCCATCTTGGTTTGCATACGTATACGTTATTAAAGGAGATAATTGGCTTCCACCCCTTCTAATCAATGCCTTGCCAGCCTTAGTTTTCTATGTTTTGTTAGAGGAACAGGGCATGGAGGTGGGAGAATTAGTGAATATTCTTTACCCCATTTCTGCATGGTCAAATCCCATCTCCAAAGACTAAGTCTAATTTCACTGCTATCACAAATTTGAAATGAAGGTAAAAGAGGTATTAATTGCCATTTTATTGTTACTTTCTTACTTATTTTCAACTTTCTAATCTAAGATTAATAAATGGGTAGCATTTAAAAAAATCGTTTTTCTAATCTTGGCGTAGTTAGGAATTGTATTTTTAAGTGTTTTGTTCATTGTCTCTCATTTCCTACTTTGTATTTTTCTTTCTAGTAAGTCTTTATCCTTCTACTAAAGGGAAGGAAATGAGACAAGTGGTGGCAGACTTTAACTGTTTTCCTTATTTGCTCTCTTTAAAGGCATAATGTTAATATGAATCATATCTGGGTGTTGGGTTACATGAATATCTGTTATATTAGTCCCTGTAATTTTAATATTTTAAATATTTCATAATTTAAAAAGGAAAAAAGTAGGCTGGGACCAGTTTATGGAAAGCTTTGACTTCTAAGCAAAAGAGGTGAAACTCTAACTGTTGGTAAAGGGAGAGATATTGACTATTTTTAGTAGAAGAGCAACCTGATGAAAGTGGCACTTTAAAAAACTGATTTTGGCATCTGTATTTACAATGATCTAGGGAGTGATGAGGCTGAAGAAAAGGGATTTAAGCAAAATCAGCCTTCTAATTTTTGAGAAATGAGTGCTTAGTCCAGGTGATGCCATGGGGAATAGGAAGGAAAGGGGAAGGGATGCTGCTGCTTTATATAATCTTTGCCCTAAGCATTCCCAAATGAAAGTTAGGGTGTATTACCAATCCTGCTGCATACATTTTGAATAGTTTAGAACCCATCTTAAATCTAGTTCTGACTGCATAAATATAAGCACTCTCCATGAACTAGGTTAACATTCCAAACCAAGACCAAACTGAGAGCATGACCAACAACATGGTTATTACCCCTAAGCCACCCATGTGGAAGATCCTCTTTTAAGAAGGGTGTCAGTTAGCTCTGCTTTCCAGTTAGTCTGGCCCATCTAGAAGGAGCCTGTGTCTATTTGGCAGAGTTCTCATTTGCAACATGGTCCTTGGTGGCTTCTACAAGTTTCTGCAAGTTATTATTTAAGCCAGTCTCTTCAAAAAGCCTAAAAGAGAGACCCTTAAGCCATTATTTCACCCCACCTTAAATAATATTGCTGCATACATTCTATATTTTTACAAAATGATTGACCTTTTCCAACTCCATGACGCAAATGAGTGATTTTTTCACATCTATTTCAGTAAATCCCACCAACCTTAACAATTTTCTATTTGTTACCTCAGATCTGACTTGAAAGTAAAATTTATTTATAATCACCTTGGAGTTAAACAGATTTAACCTGTTCTCATATTGTATTCCAGTCATCTGTGGAATAACGTATGTCTTAATTCCCTGTTCCATTAATCTGTGATTTTGAAGCAGCCCTATGTGACCTGTAATCAAAAAGTGATGTTTAATAGATACTCTCACGATTCTGTTATTTTTTTCCCATCCAAGATGGGAAATGCCTTTGAAACCCTTGTTTATTTTCCAGCATTATAAAAAAACTCTATAAAGCAATTCCAAGTTCAAAATTATTATTGAGAACTTCTTAATAGGATATTTAAAGGTTTGTTTTATTAACTTGGCCTAGGTCACAGAACTCATTAATATTAATGACTAGACTAGAGAGGCGTTTAGCCTCTCTAATCATCAACAGATACAAAACGTTAAACCAAATTGTGTAGCTTTATTTTGTTATGAGTCATTCCAGGCAAAGACCACATACAACAAGCAAAAGCTGAACAACCCAGTTTTAATGCTTATGATTCAAACCTTTGGCTTCTTTATGTAGATAAACTGAAGTTTAAAAATTGACAAACAAATTTTTTATGGACTTCATATGAATATATATCATTAAAATAAAATACTTGGAACTAATCATTCAGAAAAGCAATTATTAATAAACTAGAAAGGATTTGGCAAACTTGAGGCAAAATTTACTTTTTTAAAATATCAATTTTAAAATCATCTTTGTATTCTCGAAGAAACTTGCGTGATATAAGACTTTACTAATGTTTGAAAATTTATAGAAATATGAGCTAAGCGATGCATTCTATTTATTCCAAAGATATGATCTAACAGCCTCTGCAGCTCTCACCAGCCTTTCCTATAAAACAGCAAATGGTAGTGAAGAGGACCTGGAATTTCAACCGTGAGATGAGTAATTACACTGTATTCAATACAGCTGATTTTACTTACTTCCACTTATCTATAAACAGCAGGTCATTTTCAACTGACAATAGTGAACATAATGTGGAATATGGATGCTTATTAGCTCACTTTTGGTAACTAGAACTAATAATTTGAGACATTTGTTTACAATAAGGGTTGGCAAACTTATTTCTGCAAAGAGCCAAATAGTAAATATTTTAAGCTTGCAGGCCATACAACTCTGGTGTTGTAACACAAAAGCAGCCATAGATAATACATAAACAAATGAGTGTGACTGTGTTCCAATAAACCTTTATTTACAAAAACTGACAGTAAGCCAGATTTGGCCTAGGCCTATAGTTTACTAAGCCCTGGTCTACATTCATGTGACTTCCTCACTTTGTACTCACCCCTGTAATCAAGTGGAGTTGGCTTCTCTTCACCAATCCACAAAAATACTTATGCCAATGTCAGTAACATTCTCCTTTTCATTGAATCTCAAATAAAAACTTAGTCCTCGTCTCAGTTGGTTCTTGGGAGCCTTTGACACTTGAATCACTCTTTCCTTCTTAAAACTGTTTTTTCTTTAGGGTCCATGATAGCACTTTTCTAGTTTTTATCCTACCTCTCAAGGCATTCCTCAGTTTCTATGTTTGCAAAACTTTACTTTTTTGAAGCCCATTCCTTAAATATTGGTGTGCATTAGAGATCTGTTTAAAATATATATTGTTTCCAGAATAGGCAAATCTATAGGCACAGAAAGTAGATTGCTGGTTACCTGGGACTGCAAGTGGGGCAAGGGGTTAGGAGGGCTGGTGGATGATAGCTAAAGGGTATGGAGTTTCTTTTTGGGGTGATGAAAATGCTCTAAGATTAACTGTGGTGATAGTCGTACAACTCTGTGAATATGCTAAAAACCATTGAATTATACATTTTAAATGGGTGAGTTGGATGGTGTATGATTATCTCCATAAGCTGTTAAATTTTTCAATGTTATTATTTTCCCTAAATAAAAAATAAAACTCCTGCTCAACCATTTACTCAAGTACCATAGAACAAACTGAATTTATCCCCCGGTACTATCTGTGTTGAATTAATAGTAGTATGCCCCAGCCACTGTATTTTATTTTATTTTGTTTTGTTTTATTTTATTTTTTTATTTTGCTGAGGAAGATTTGCCCTGAGCAGACATCCACTGCCAATCTTCCCCTTTTTTGACATGCGCAGCCACCACAGCATGGCCACTGACAGACAAGTGGTGTAGTTCTGCACCTGGAACCAAACCCAGGCTGCCAAAGCAGAGTGCACCAAACTTAACCACTAGGCCAGCAGTGCTGGCCCCAGACTCTGTATTTTAAATGTAAAACGAAAACCTTGTTTATGAGCTCCAGATATGCTTAGGATTATGGAAAAATATCAACTCGTTAGAACTATTTCATTTATAAAATATGTGTTATTAGTTCATTTGATGATTCCAAGAGGATTTTGCAAATTGTCATCAGGTAATTAGGTTAGCAGAAAACTAATGTGGATGGAAAAATGAGCTCAGTCTTCATATGTCACCATAAAAAGTTAAAAATTTGTAATGGAACAACATGATTACAAGTTAACAATTTCTTCTGTTAAGTTACTGCCTTAATTAAGTTACTACCCTAAGTTAGCCCCATAATCAAATTAGTTATTGTACCTGCTTGTCTTTAGAACTTTGGGTCCACACGTTTTGAGGGTGAAATAGGGGATTTCTTATTGTTATGCTGCAGGTTAACAATGGATTTTTAGGTGCCTCTTATGAGATCAGTGCCCTTCACATGATGAAGCAAATGCTGAACTCACCCTTTTTATTTTGCTGAAACAGAGGAGCTAATTAGCTGTTGAGAAGAGTAAATTCTAACTAAATTGTGAAATTAATACTCATTTAGATGCACATATTGGTCCTCTTTTCCTTGAAGACTGACCTGATAGCACAAGCTAGAAAGAAATTAAACCAACATATGTTTTTAATTACCTTTTTCTTAACACTGTGAATTACATTAGGTTATTTAATTTAGGATGCAAAATATATAGTAGCTCTTCAAAGTATGCTCACATCATCCAAATTTCTAAGAATATAATAAAGTCATGTTATGAACAAGGGACAACCCCAAATTTGGGCATTGAGCTCACGGTCTTTAAAAATACACACTGCAAACATAATATGATTTCAATCTGCTGTCTGTAGTTTACCGGGAATCCCTCAGCTAGGATACTAACGCATGTTTTGAGAAGTTAGGTAATGCAGCTATTCTGAATCTGTAATAATAATGCTTCAGTAATCAGATAAGTACTTATAATTAGAATAAAGTATAATTTTCCCAAAAAAGATAACATCATCTATAATATTTATTACAGAAAAAGGCTCTATTTTTTAGCTGTCAGTACTCTTCTTAACATAATTTCTCACTATATTTAAGGAGCTTCGTGTAATCATATTCAAAACCTCTTATCTTTCTGATTATATTCAGCAACCATAGCTAAATATTTCAGTACCAAAGCTGAAAATCATGATGACATATCAGCATACACATAATAAATTACAGTTAATGAGTACTATAGGCGATGCATTTTTATTGACTCCAAGTTTGTAATCTGCTCATGTTAAGTTTTGAGAGGACAGAAAATATGGCGATGATGTGACTGCCAAACATATTGTTTCGTCTACACAAGAATAAAATAATATTTTAGCCGGAATGAAAAGGGTATATACAGATGATGGGTTATGGGTACTAATAGCTGGAGTAGATGCCTCTGATGACGCATTCAGTGATAATGTGTCATGTGCGCTTTTACACAATTTTTATATTGAGTAAAGGTTTCTGGCCAAAAATGGTTTATTGTTATGTTGACAACCCAAACTATTGTGTTTTTAGCTACATATTTACAAAACCTCAAATCTTCTGCTTTCGCCAACTTGAAGCAGTAACCTTCAAGTGGCAGAAGCCGTTTTTTAAGCTAACTAGGGACTCAATAGTTAGAGTTTAATTACTATGTTATTTATCCCACATATTTACTGAGTAATGAGAGTTGTGAGACCTACAAGACTGCTTTCGTCATTGGGGCAAATTCTGTAGAATAATTGGAAACTTTGTCATCATTTAGACAAAATCCATTTATTCTGATACTTTTCATATATAGTACTTTTTCCCCTGTGGGGGGGGCACATTTATATTTAGCAACCTCCTTTTCTTAAAATTAAGCTCAGTAAACATATATTAAGTACTGTGATTAGGTACTATACTAGGCTTTTGGGCTACAAAGTAAAGTATAGGCCTTACCCTTGAAGAGCCTACCATCTGTGGTACAAGGGTGGGTAATTCCATGCAGTGTAGTAGGGAATGGCAATGATGGAGATACACATAGGGTGCTATGATGTCAACTCAACTGAGTATTAAAGGATCTAGCCAAGTGAAACAGCTGGTGTCTGTGCACGTGTGTGTGTACATGCACACGCAAGAGCAATTGAGAGCACTACTGGGAGAACACAGGGAACAGCATGAACAAAGACCCAAAGGCCAGTATGCAGAATATTATTGGTACTGCTGGTGCATGCCGTGCATTAAGAAGATGCTAAGAGATGAGGCTGTAGGAGGCGTCATGGGCCAGATTTTGGAAGTCTTGAATGCCATGTTAATAAGCTTGAAATTTGCTTTTGTTGTTTATGTACTGCCTATATTCTTAAATAGGTAAATATTTGTCAAACTGTACTTTTCAAAGATTCAAAAAATAAAAGTTATAGTTGGTTGATTTAACCCTGGGAAAATGCCTTTTGTGGCTTATATTCCATGTTTTTGTTGCAGTTGTCCTTTTATAACTTTATCAAACTTTGATATAAGCTCAGGGTTTTCAGTTTGCCCACTGCCCTCCGCAAACAGCAAAGCCATGCCCATGAGGTTTTGGAGCCTGCTGGAGTTGGCAGTATTTTAATGAAGAGCCTTTGGAATCACAGGGCTTGAGGGAGCAGCAGAAATCAGCTCCATATTCAGGTGAAAGTGATCATTTCTCTTGCTCTGTTTCTGTATGATGTAGTATATTCATTGGGCTAGTACATTTTTGTTTGGAATTAGAATTTTAAATATGACAATGGTATTATGTTAACTTTTGTGAAATTTTCACGGTGTTTCTTTTTTTTTAAATTAGTATAGGCAAGACAAAGAGAGTTGCTTATATTTTTTTCTGAAAATTTTTGAGAAATTGAAGACTTTAACCTTACATTATACCTCTATTACTTAAGACAGCTTGGCACCTCATCAGCCATATTTATCAAACTGTTTACCCTCAGCAAAGCTTTTATGTATTTCTGTGTAGAATGAGTTAGAGAAGGGCAGTAATTGTGCAAATTCATAGGGAAAAGTTTTTTCTATAAATTAGCTTGGTATGCAGGTGAAAGTGCTATTTTATCCTGAGTCACCGTGATGCAGTGGAAAGAACAATGACTAGTCCCACGACTGTACACTTCATGAGTTAGTTTAACTTTGTGAGACCAGTTTCCTCATCTATTAAAAAAAGAGGGTTGAACTAGGTTATTGCTAAATCTCTTTCTTACTGACAGTTTGTGGTTCTCTATCTACCCCAGTTTATCAGTTTACTTTGATTATATGGGTGTGCCTTTCAGCATCCTCAAGTCACAGAATTGAAAAGAACTTTGGGAGATCATATAGTCAAGCTGCTTCACAGAAAAGTGGAAATTTGGTTTCCCTCTACCTCGAATGCTTTTGCTTGCATCTTCTCAAGCTGGTACTGTCTGAATCAGAGCTCGTTGTAGCATCTGTTACCCCTTCAGTTGCCAAAATTGATTCCTTTGATCTGACAGATGGGCAGAAGATCCCTTCCTCCCTCGCTGTCCCATGTACATTCTTCCTGTAGTTGGGAGTTTAGCTGTAAAGGGCGACCTGTCTACCTGGAAAAGGGCCTTTCTCTGGTCAAGAGTATTCTGCTTCCCATGGCGTATTCATCTCTGTGTCAGTATTCTTTAAATGTTTATTGAATGACTGAATATTATAGGTGACAGAAATGGCTAATGTTTGTATGTATGAGTAGAGTTGCATGGTTTTTCAGTCTATAATAGAAGCTTAAATTATATCCCTAGTTTTATGAACAGTAATAGTGAAGATAGTCAACAAATAATAATAGACATACTGGAATATGTTTACAATGATCTATAACTGCATATAGTTATAGTTGTAGAGAATATAATCTATAGATGTATTTATTTAGTAAATGGTTACTAATAATTTTTCTTTTATAAACCCATTCAGTAGAACTTGAAATATTACTTAAATTTTATCTCTTTCCTTCATTTCTGTAACTGAAAAGGAGAAAACTTCCTCTTTAAGTACATAGCAGAGTATTTTTAGATTTAACTAGGACAAGAGATTAGTAGTTTTTCTTTTACTGGGATCCTCCACTCCTGATTTTCTAGGTGAAAAGATAATTGTATCATGTCTAATTCTGATATCCAACTTGAGTCTAAAAACTAAGCAATGTAAATTTGGTTTAATTCTTATCTAGTTTATGTCTATATTATTTAGAGGATATTTCTGCTTGCATAATTTGTGAAGAGGCTAATGCATTTTTCTCTTGGAAATGTATACATGTTCCTAATACCTACCTAATGGGAAAGCAAAGGATATTTTTACTGTCAGCTTTCATCAAGTTAGACCTCTCTGAAGACCTTACTAAATTCTATTTCCATGGGAATTTTGCTAATGGGTATGTGCAACATTATCCAGGTACTCATAGACAGGATTACAAATTAAAAATAAAAAGGAATGGGTGAACAAATACATCTTTCTTCTTTTTTGAGAAATTGGCAGAATGTTAATCTTTGCACTTTCACTTTCACTTTGCAGTGTTTTCAGATAGGATGTGGAAAGTCTAAGTTTGGTATTAATGAATGAGACCAGCTTAGACAACATAAGTAATGAATTTCCTAAATAGATTCTTGGTTGTAATCTTATATGTGTAAGGCAGAAGAAAGAGAGTAAATCTTCTAGTCTGTGTATGTTTAGTTAACAATATTAGTGACTTTAATGGGTTTTCCTGGAAAATGGAAGATTGAAGGCATATTTAAAAATAAGCCACCCAGTTTTATTGCCTGTAAACTAACGTACTAAATTATTTTGATTCAGGTGATAAATGCCCACCATGCGTTTCCACATACCGTACAGGGAACATTTGTGAACCTGGTGATACTCATCATTTATGGAACACACACCTACCCCAAATATTGGAATTCTGTAGGGTTCAGCCCCAGCCTGCCCTCTCTTCTCATACTGCTTTCTTTTCCTGAGCAATCTCGTCCAGTTTTAAATATCAGTGTATCCGTAACTCCAAAATATATCTCTTACCTAAAGCTCTTTTCTGGCTTACCAGACTTATTTCATATATTTTCAGGGGAATCTCACAAACATATCAAGCTAATGATGTCTGAAACCGGACTGTTGCTTCTCCCTTTCTTCAAATCTGCTCCTCTGGAGTCTCCTATCTCAGTTGCATCCATTTAGTTTTTCCTACCAGCAACCTGAGAGGCCTTCTTGACTCCTTCTGTTCCTTCATCTCCCTCTTCATCTCAAATCTGTCACAAAGTGTTCTCTTCTACCTCCAAACCGTATCTCAAGTTTTTTTACTTTTTTCTGTCACTGTTGCCATCACATTAGATCAAGTCACTATCTTTTGCCTGGACTAATGCAGTAGGCTCCTAACTGGTTTCTCCACATCCAGTTGGGCCAACTCTAATCCATTTACAAATAAAAGCCAAAATGAGTTGTTAATATATAAATATAATTATATCATTCTTATACTTAAAACCCCCCAATGGCTTTCCATTGCTGTTAAAATCTTCTCTTCTGTCCATCCCAGAAGAGATGATAGGACCTATGTTATTTTACTAGGGCTGCCATGACAAAGTACCATAGACTGGGTGACTTAAATAACAGAAATTTATTTCCTCACGGTTCTGGAGGCTAGCAAGTTTGAGATCAAGGTGTCGACAGGATTGGTTTTTTCTAAGGCTTTTCTCCTTGGCTTGTAGATAGCCGTCTTCCTCCAGTGTCTTCATATGGTCTCCTTTGTGTGTTGATGTCCTAATCTCCTCTTCTTATAAGGCCACCAGTCATATTGGATGAGGGCCCACCCACATGACCTAATTTTACCGTAATTACCTCTTGAAAGACCCTATCTCCAAATACAGTTGCATTTTGAGGTACCAGGTATTAGGATTTCAACTTATGAATTTTGAGGAGACACAATTCAGCACATAACAGGGCCTAAACTGATGGTTGATGGAGGAGTACAAGATGCGCTACTCTGAGTAGCGTCTCTATATTCCTTATGGTCTTACTTCCTCTACCCTCTTTTTTCATCAAAATTTTAACTGCTGTAATGTCAACATATTGCCTTAAATAGCTATTGAAAAGGTGCTATAAACATTGGTGTACAAGTGTCTGTTTGAGTTCCTATTTTCACTTCTTTTTGGTGTATACTCTGGAGTGTAATTGCTGGGTGATGTGGTAATTCTGTGATTAACTTTCTCAGAAACTATCAATGTTTTCCGCAGCTGCTATACCATTTTACATTCCCACTAGCAATGTATGAGGATTCCAGTTTCTCCATACCCTCACCAACACTTGTTTTTTCCTGCATTTAAAAAAATTACACCCTTCCTATTAGGTATGAAATGATACCTCATTGTGGTTTTGATTTGTATTTCCCTAATGACTAATGATGTTGATCATCTTTCATGTGCTTACTTGCCATTTATATATCTTCTTGGGAGAAATGCCTCTTCTAGCCCTTTGCCTGTTTTTAAATTGTGTTTGTCTTTTTGTTATTGAATTATAGAAGTACTTTATATATTCTGGGTATTATACTCTTATTAGATGATGATTCTCAAATATTTTCTCCCATTCTGAGGATTGTCTTTTTTACTCCCTCACTTCTTCAAAATCTTAAGTCAGATGTCACGATCTCAGTGAGACCTTCCCTGACCACCTTGTCTTAAATCTCCACCCATTCCCATAAACACAAATTCCCTATCCCTGCTTTATTTTTTTCCTAGCATTTATCACCAACAAACATTTCTACATGTATGTATGTGAATTATAATGATGATGATGATCATTATTATTACGTATCTTGTTTATTGTCTATCTTCTTCAACTGGAAGTTGTCTCTGTTGCTCATTCCTGTATACATAGTGCCTAGAACAAGCCTCGCAGGCATTTAATACATATTTAGTGAGTAAAAATGAATAAAGGAATTTCACACATAACAATACCATCTTTTTTTTCCCTTTTTGGGGGGGAAATATAACACACATACAGAAAAAGAGCACAATGATTTGTCAAAAAAAGAACACCCTTTTACCAACCACCAAGATCAAGAGATGAATTATTGCCATTACCTCAGAAGCCTCTTTTATGCCTCCTCCCAATTACTACCTCCTCTTGCCAGTCACCCAGAGGTGATCACTACTCTGATACTTCTGGTAATATCTTTGTCGCTTTACTTTGTAGTTTACCACCTAAGCGTTTGTCTCTAAAACCTTTTTTTGGTGAGGAAGATTGTCCCTGAGCTGACATCTGTGCCATTCTTCCTCTATTTTGTATGTGGGACGCTGCCACAGCCTGGCTTGATGAGCAGTGTGTAAGTCCACACCCAGGATCCAAACCTGTGAACCCTGGGTGGCTGAAGCAAAGCGTGTGAACCCAACCACTATGCCAAGAGCCGGCCCCTCTAGAATCCTTTTTGTTGTTGTTTTTTTAAATTTTCATGTAAACAAAATCAATCAGTATTGTTCTTCTGTGCCTGCCTCTGATATTAAACATTACATTTGTGAGAGTAATGCGTGATGTTGTATTTAACTATAGTTTATTTTCACATCTGTAGAACATTCTATTATATTACTATACTACAATTTATTTATATATTCTTCTGTTGAAAGATATTTTGGTTACTTCTGGTTTTTGGTTCTTTTGAATAATGATGCTATCACTGTTCTTGTACCTGTCTCATGGTGCAAATGGTAAATGTGTACATTTCTATTGAGCAAATTATTAATACTTAGGAGTGAATATCTTGGTCATAGGGTGTACATATATTTAGCTTTAGTAAATAATACCAACAAGTTTCCAGAGTAGTTATACAAATTTCCATCCCTTCCAGCAGTATGGTTACTAATATATTTTCATATGTTTTTGGCTGTTTGGACATCCTCTTCTGTGAAGTTCCTGTTCAAGTCTCTTGTGGTTTTTTTTTTTTTTTTAATCACAGCAAGCCTGTCAATCCAGGGCACTCTTGGGCAACCTGGACCCACCCCTCTCAGCTGGGGAAACTGCTGGGAAACCTACCAAGAGAAAGGTTGTCACTAATTGTTAGTTCCTCCCCCACCCCCTTACATTCCACCACCAGCCAGGCTTTCAGATCATTCACATTAGCTGGAGTCCCTTCTGACAATCTAATCTAGCATCATAAGAATCTCTTAATAGTTTCCTCCTCCTCCCCAGCCAAACACTGCCACCCAGGTGGCTTTTTTTTAATTATTGAGATATAATTGACATAACGTCATGTTCGTTTTAAGTGTACAACATAGTGATTTGATATATGTTCTTGTCCAGTTTTAAACTGAGTTTTATCTCTTTTTTTATTGACTTGTAGGATTTTTCATGTATTCTGGATATGAGTCTCTCTGGCTAATCTTTTCAACCTTTTGATGATATGTTTCGATGAATGAAAGTTCTGAATTTTAATATATTCTGATTTATCAATCATTTTCTTTATGGTTAGTATATTTACTAACAACTTATTTGCTAACTAAAGATTATATAGTTATGTATTTTCATGACTTTTTAAAGGAATCTTTATATACCCCAAGGTTATGGAGGTATTCACTTAAATTTTCCTTTAGCCTTTTTGTTTTACCTTACCCATTTAGAACTACAGTCTACCTTGGGAATAGGAGGCCACGTGAGCAAAAACAAGCAGGAAAGTGTGGGATATTTGGGAGACAGTGAATACACCAGTTTGGTTGGAGCAGAGATTTTGGGGGAGTCTTATGGCGAAAAAAAATAGAAAGATTAAGAAAGATTGTGTAGAACCAAGAATAAAAGACTAAGAACAGTGTTTTCCTGCTTTATTCTCACATGAGCAGATATTGTTTGCAGTAGCCTCCAAAACATCACACATATAGGTACTTCTGTCTCAAGAGGGACCATGCGATAGTGGGGAGGACTTAGTACAAATCAACCACCCTCTCTGCCTCCAACAAAACAGTAACAACAGCAAAGCAAAATAAAGCAAAACAATGTCTTATTTACTGACTTCATTTTTATGTTTAAAATATTCTTCATTTATGTGGAAGGGTATGTATAACAATATCTTGGCCTAGATAGCTATCATTAAATTGACTTTATTTTTTACCAAATCTAGTAAATGTTTCCCATGAGTTGTCCTGGATAATAGCAGTATCCACTGCTACTCCTGTTAAACAAGCAACAAAAAGCCCTCCTAGAAATAATTTGTATTATTTCTCTAGTCATTATATTTCTTGGGAAGACAATATAAACTCTCTGTTAGAATTATCAATTTCTTTAAAAATTTTTTAACTTAAAATACAGTTTTCCTTATATAAAAATATCCTTTGTACCTGATTACTAGAAGAATAGGTATGTATGTTCTCATAAACTTTTTTCCTAAGCACTTGACTATGTAAAAAGTAAAGTACAGTACTATCTACAGTGTGTGTGTATATGTAAAAAAATATATGCATATATATTAAAAATACATACACATATGTATTAGAAATATATACTTATTTCGTTTCACTGAGTGATTAGAATTATGTAGTTCAAGTTTAAAATAGCTTTGATATATAACTGACAAGATGACAATGCATTTTGATGACTTGAGACTGTAGTTTTATGCCTCTAAGATATTTCCCCTCTTATTTAGTATGACATAATAGGCTACATTTTATTATCCAGACTATCTTTCTGACTCTTTGGGAAAAAAATTACGACTAAATAATCAAGCCTCATTATCTATTGACAGTAATAAACAGGAAGCACATGGATAAATTAAATCCATTGTCAAATTCAGCCTATAAAACTACTTTAGCCAGATTTTTCTACCTCTTCCTCCAGAAAGCCTATTGTTAGAGTTGCTGCTGATAGCTGAGATGGTAGGTTTGAATTTCATTTTATTTTTTTCTCCTCTTCCCTTAACAAAGATACTAATGGACCAGGAGTTGAGTCAAAGGCCAGAAGTATATAAAATAAACTAAGATGTATGTAGAGCTAGACAATCCAAACAGAAGCACCCCTGAAATACTCATAATTGAACTCTCATTAAACTTAATGCTTTTCTTACATCCTTGTTGGGTCTGGACTGCCGTTGATTTGTGTCCAGACATTAAACTGAAGAGAAGTTGTTTGAAAACATGCTTCCTTAATGGCTAGCACCTTACATAGATTTTCTGAAGAGTAAACAGTGAAGTTAGAGAGAGGATTCTGGTTTGACAAGTGAATCTGAATATACCTTCCTAGTTATATTCTTAAAGAAAGCTAAGAGTGTGTCCTCCTAAAAATGCTATGGTCCCAGTAAGAATTTTGATCAGGCCCACTCCTAATATTTGTGGGACCTGAAGCAAGGGTAAAATTGGAGGCCATGGACCATATGTCTAAAGTTAAAATCGTAAATAAAGTTACCAAACTGTTAAATAAAACGTGTTCTGTACTTCTTTCTTGATAAGATACCTTTGTATTATCCTGGAAGCCCAGATCTGAATTTAAAATTCTTAGACTCTGTGGGGTTCCATGGCAGAACATGACAATGTGGGGTGTGGGCGCCTTGCCCAGCCCCACTTTCCTTTTTATCCTACACGTCTAAGCTCCAACCTTACCCTCCTAAAAAACAACTGCCTTTGGCCATCCCTTGGGTAAACATAGATTCTCAAATTCTAAGGATAATCTCTCTACACATAGACATGAAACACTTAAAACCATTCCCATATTCTCCCATAGTCTCATGATCTTCTCTAAGTCGTGGATTGAACAGGAAATGATAATAATAGCTACCATTGATTATGCCACACATAGGCATATTTTATCTCAGGTATCACCATTTTTCCTTCTTGGGGCTAAGTATTTCAAGAAGGCAAGACACTAAATTTCTATATGTATATATAAAAAATATATACACCTATCTATATTTATACATACACTCATGCACACACACAAATTATTTTAGCTATTGTTATTTTAAGAAGTATGTTTTCAAAGTTACCTTCTTTTTCTTTCCTCATTGTAACTTTTTAGGAAAAACTACCTTGAAACAGAGCAAAGCAAAGCTTGGCTGCTACCTCTAGGGGTACAGCAAATTAGTTGTGCACGTGCTGATTCAGTCTTCAATCCCTCCTAACTTTTGGTTTGGGGGAAAAGTAATGAACTTGCCTTGTTTTTCTTTAGGCTAAACCTAGGCCCATCATCTCCCTTTAACGGCTGGGAGGAAATATGAGGAAATATAGCACTGCCAGATAATACTGATTCGGCCTGTGGTGGTCTAATGATATATGCCAATTAGCCAACTAATTTTTCTAATACAGTTTGAAAAATTTCTAGTTTTCTGACATTCCTAAAGGATGAGGCTTTGAAGCAGATATGCTTCTTCATTCATTTTAAAGCTTAAATACTTAGGTGGGTGGATGAGAGAAAAGGAAGGCGTGTAGAATTGGATCCTTTGTGTTCAGGCTTCATGAAAAGAGAGGTGTCATTTCTGAACATAGCCCCATTGACTCTCCTGGAGTTAGCTGGAGATAACTTGTTTTGAAAATGTTGTCTTTGTAATGGAAATCATTAAAACAAATAAAACAGGAAAAAAGTAAACATAAAAACTGCGAACTAGAATTACTAGAATGTTGGAAATAACCACAGGCAGTTAAATACATGAGTCAATGTCTGTTTGCAGCAGTTTCCCACTTCTTCAGTTCATGGTGCTTATTTGATGTCAGGTGAGCATAACAGTGTGGTCAGAGCAGGTAGCACATTCTTGGCATTCTCTCCTCATTAACTTTCACTCCCCAAAGGTGTGTTGAATAAAATAAACATATCTGAACAATCTTCAGAAACTAGTTGTTGCCTCAGTTTACAAAATCAACCAAAAGCCAGTCAGGGTGGGTTGGGTTAATGTTGCACTTTCCTACACCATCATGCATACATACAAAATACCACTTAGCATTTGTAGCATCCACAAAGATTTCTCTATCGGATGGGAGGTGAAATGAAGGAGCGTGTTTAGGTCCTAGCTCTGAAGCTGTTATGTTAATTGTTAACTTTTGCTGAGTCTGTACATTAAAAAAGGTAACAATCTCAGCATGTTAAGATCATAACTGTTAAATTAATACTTGGAGGCAGCAGCTGTGCTGATGTGCGGCATTAATGGCTGGATGAGTTCAATCAGATATGCCGCCTCCAGTGTCTTTGTGTAATGGTATTTACTAGATTTCAAATGGACTGCTGAGAGAGATGAAATATAATCTCATCTATTATCTCTGTCTCAAAAAAAATAGGTAATGAAATTGTTCTCTTGCTGGCATATATTTTATTAACCTTTGTGGAGTCAACTTAAAGAACAGATGTCCCTATAGAGTTGAAACCTTCTGCTAAAGAGGAGTGTTATTAAGTGCATTTGTGAGTTCTAGGAACAGTGGGGTTGAGTAGGGCAGGTAAGTATTTTTTTCAAAACCCCTCAGAGAATAATATGGCATATTCTGGGGCTGACTGGAGAGGAGAAAAATGCAATGTAAGTTGTATATAACAATTTTTTCTTTCTTTCTTTTTCTTCCTTACAGAGCCTGGAGAAAGTTCTTGTGGAATTCAGTCACAAGGAGTTGTTTGATTTCTATAACAAGGTCTGTATTTTTAAAATAATTCCTGATATGTGGGTTTTTAAATAATGTTTCCTTCATTTTTACGAATTCTTATTTTTTTTTATTGAGTTATTGATAGGTTACAATCTTGTGAAATTTCAATTGTACATTAATGTTTGTCAGTCATGTTGTAGGTGCACCACTTCACCCTTTGTGCCCACCCCCCACCCCACCTTTCCCCTGGTATCCACTAAACTGTTCTTGGTCCATAGTTTTAAATTCCTCATATGAGTGGAGTCATACACAGATTATCTTTCTCTTTCTGGCTTATTTCACTTAACATAATTCTCTCATACGAATTCTTATTTTTGAATGCCATATTATGGAGCTAAATTCTTTAAACTCTCCTTGTAAACACCTTAATATTTCACAGTAGGAACCATTGCCGAGATGAAGAGAATCTGACAAACTAAATCAAGAACAAAATAGAAATAGTTCTAATTAAAGCAGTAAGATTGTTGGTTTAATATAAAGCACTAAGTAATGAACCGTGTGGTACCTAGCCACGCTGGCACTTCAGATATAGGTAATGTTAAACATTTTAATTTCTGGGCCCAAGGGAAAAGGAAGATGTCAGGCCTTTAAAGATTTCTCTTTGGGCATATTTCATGTTTCTTTCCAAATACTGATTTTGTAATCCAGGAAAATGCACTACCACCCCCCAACCCCCCAAATCTTATGTAGAGATCATTTAAAGTGAAACAGCTGGGTATATTTAAAACAGTAGTGTTTAGAAATCCTCCTTTACAATTTGAAAACTTAGATAGCAAGCATGAATTCTAATATCTTCACATAAAAAGAAAAATTTTGTAAGTGGTATTTTTATTGCTATGTGAATGGATTTAATAAGCATAGTTGCCAGTGCCATTCTTTCCCTTCTATTTGCGTGTTTCTAAACAACAATTCATGTGACTTTCTCTCCCTTCACCAACTTTCTCTTTTTTTTTCCCTTTGTAAATAGCTAGAGACCATACAAGCACAGCTGGATTCCCTTACATGATGTTCTCAAAGACTGGTTTCTTCATCACACTCCTGCCACCTTGTTATTTTGCATTGAAGATAGACTGCCAGCTTGTGTCTTCTGAAGGATTCAGTAGCTTTCTTCTTGTAAATTATATGGCTTATTGCTTCTTAGACAAATAATAGCCATGGGAAATCATTGTTCTGAGTACCAAGGTTCTAATATATATTCTCTAGTTCCATAAGCCAACAGAAAGCAATTGTTAACACTTTTGCATTAAAGGAAACAAAAGTGAATACTGTATTGTTTTTACTGTCCTATTTTTGTTCTATTTCCTGACCTGTTTATTTTTTACATACTTGATGACACCTTTATGTATCAAGGAGGGTCCATGGATACAAAGTATAATGTGTACCTTAGAATACAGAACTTCAGTAATTATATTAATAAAAAGTAAGAAAGCAGCCACATGCAATCAAATGCATTATGGTATTTTTCCTTGAATATAATGAGTATATTTTGCTTGAGAAAAAATGTAGGAAAAAAATTTAAAATAGAGCTAGTAGTATATCAGTTAATTCCAGTGTGAGCTTCTCTGTGCACTTTAATTTTCTGTCTCAGTTTAACGATTTAATAACAATCCAGGTTTTTGTATGCTTTTCTTTGTACTGCAGATTAATAATGATCCACTTCGTATTGTGGGAGACAGATTCAGATCATGAATAAAAATGGTTGTAATGAGTGCTATCCTTAAAATTTCAAAACAGATATTTTTTACATTCTCTTTCTGTAAATATGTTAATTTCAGTCAATAACATTTTTATGTCTTAAAATTAGTTGAACTGAAGTGCAAAATATTTTATGCTATGAATTTATATAAATATGAATATTATTACCTGTAAGAAAAAATAATTTCAGTTCCATTTTTTAATGAATGAAATATCTGTCCTACATTGTTTCCAGAGAGGGAGGGAGAGAGGGACATTGGGAGAAAGGAGGAGAAGGGGAGAGGGGAAGAGGGGGAGAAAATGAGAGAGAGAGATGTATTGATTCAAACATGACTATTCACATGAAGGAGTTTGATTTCAGAAATGTCCTATAGTTAAACAAACAGAGCCATTGAAATTAAATCACGTTCCTTATATGAGGTATGTGAGTAATACAAGTGTTAAATGTCTCCCAAATAAATGTTCAATATATGGAATGTATGCCTTTACTCATTTATATGTGTGCTTATATGTTGTGACTTAGAAGAATTGGGAGTTTGGATTATTTGGCAAAGTAACTATTATAGTTGTTGTCCATAGTTGATTGATTTGAAAAGTTTATAAATTCAGACTTCTATTGATAGGATATCTGGAAGACATGTTTATAATATAATCAGATTTATTTCTATATGTGGCTTGTGGGATCTCTCTTATTTTTTTATGCTCTGTTCTGCCAGTCCTCAGAGGCAACTACTTGAATACTATAAACATTTTGGTAAATATTCTTTCAGTCTTCTCCTTATGTACAGAAAAACATAGATCATCTCAAGTTGAATTTGTTAGGCCTTCCTGACAGTGAGCATATAGATATGTAGAAGTTTTCATTGTTTAATGGCCAACTTCACTCCCAATGTAGTTGTCTAAATTAAATGTGATAGTTCAAAATGAAATTTTCTATTAGTAGTTCGTTTATGCCCCCTAAAAGAGCTGGTTTTATACTCTCTAAGAGTATGTCTAAACCTATACAAAAAATGTGGTAGTTTTCTGTTAGTCTATTTCATGAAAGTCTGACCAAAGGCATTGAAGAAAGGCCAAGTAGAAGGTCTAATTCCAACTAAGAACATAATTATTCCTGAAATATATTTAATTGCAAGTCTTCCTTAAGGCAGCATCATTGTTATGATATGCAAGTCAAAGAAAATATCATCCCCAGAGAGTATTAAATGCATGTTACTTACTCATAGAGATAAGATGAGTGGGGGGATAAGTGGGTACTGGAACCTACTATCTTAGCAAATAAATATTTCTTGTATGAGTGCTTGACTTGAGGGTTGAATAAAAATAGAATTACTTATTAGAAAGGAACCAATGTACAAAATAGCTACAACAAATAATATCTGCAATTCTCTGATTAAAAACTATATTATTTTTAATTAGGAAAATACAAAAAAATCATGAAGAAGTAACCTAAAATTATAGAATCTCATCCAGAAATGGCCATTAATGACATTTGGTAGATTTTATTGAAGTTTTTTTTTTATTCATATATCTTTTTTTCTCTTTTTTGCCTTTCTTTCCTAACAAATTGGTGTAATGCCGTAAATACAGATTCATTCTTTGCTTTGCTTTGCTTTGCTTATATAACATTATAACATGAGCATTTTCATGTCCTTATTGTCTAAAATGTAATTTTAATGTGTATTAAATAGTCCATCACTTGAATGAATTGCATTTTATTTAGTTATCCAATCTGTTGTTAGACATTTAGATTATTACCTGCTTTTTAACATGCTAAAGAACTCACTGGTGAATATCATTAGGTATAAACTCTAAACTACGTCTCTTGTTATTTTATTAGTATAGATTCCTAGAAGTGAGATTATTATGTCAAAAGTATGAATATTTATTTCCTATTTTTATTTTAATGGGATTTTATTATAAAAATAATGGTTAAAAAAAAAGATTCCTCTGTTTTGCCATCTCATTCCCCAGAAGTATCTACCTAAACTTAGGAACATTTGGTTTATATCATTTCAGACATCTTATATAAATACAAACACACACACACACCCCTCTTTGTGTATGTTTTTATTTACTTACATTTATTTTATTTTATTTTTATTTTTTGGTGAGGAAAATTGGCCCTGAGCTAACATCTGTGCCAATCCTCCTCCATTTTGTATGTGGGATGCCACCGCAGCATGGCTTGATGAATAGTGTGTGGGTCTATGCCTGGGATCTAAACCTGTGAACCCCAGGCTGCTGAAGTGGAGCTCACGAACTTAACCACTGTGTCACCAAGCCAGCCCCTATTTACATTTATTTTAAGGCCATTTTTGCACATTGATGAATTGTTTCCCCAGAGGTTCATATCAACCTATACTCTCACCAACAGTAAATGAGAATTCACCCATCTCGAGCCAATTTCATCAGCCCCTTCCTCCCACTGTACATTTCATTCTCAACATTGTCTTTAACCTGGGATCGGGTTTTGGGAAGAGTGTAGGGTGAGAGTAGGTTGGAGCCTGGAGCATCACTGATTACTTGGGATATGTCATGTTGATAACTCCAGAGGGACTGAAGAGGAAAATCTCTTCCAAAATCAGCAAATGTGAGAGCAGATAGTACAGTATATAAGTATAAGGGCATTGAAGTCAGACATTTATTTCCTCAACAAATATTCAGTGAGTGCCTATGATGCCAGGAACTATGTACACCAGGTAATGTGTTAACAGTGATGAGCAAAATAAATATAGTTCCTGGCTTCTTGAAGCGTAACGTGTTAGATAGTCAATTAAAAAAACAAGCAAAATGTAATAAATTGTGAACAAGTATGGGATGAAAAATAATTGGATTCTATTAAGAGAAAATAACAGATGGGACCAAACTTAGAATGGAGCATCAAGGAAAGATTCTCTGAGGAAGTGAGATTTGAGCTGAGTCCTGTAGGATGAGTAAGAATGAAGCAATAGCAGAATAGAACAAAGTGCATTCTAGACAAAGAATGGGCCATGCGACGAGCCAGAGATTGGCCAAGGCCTAGTGCAGTTCAGGAACTCAAGATCGCTGTGGCTAGAGTGTAGTGAAGAAGGGGATAGAAGAGTGCATTACAGTCAGAGAGGTAGTCCTGTCACTTCTACCACCAAAATATCTTGCCAGTATGTCCTTAGGACACTGCCTTTTCTAAGCGACCATCATCTTTACCCTGGACTACCCTGCTTCCACTCTAGCCTCCCTGCAGTTCACTTTTCACACACAGCTCTTATTTTTGAAACATTAATCATATTAATTACACCATCTCCTTGCCTAAAACCCTTCAAAGCCCATTTCACTTCAAATAAAATTTAAGTGTCTGGGCTCTCAGGACAAACTAAAAATCATATCCTAGTTCTACTACTTTTTGTGTTACTTAATTTGCTAAAGCTCAATATTTTCATCTTTGTAATGGGAATAATAATCTAAATAACATGGGAGTGTCATGAAGATAAAATGAGATAATTCATGTTAAACATTTAGCATAATTCCTGGTTTGCTATAATCACATAATAAGTGTTAGCTGTCATTTTCATAATCACTAAGAAAATGACCAGGCTTTCTGTTGAAATTGTTCCACATAAGGTTTGAATTAAAGTCAAAATTGCAGAAAGCTTGCTATGAAGCCCTTTCACGTTGAATTTACTTGGAGTTCCAATAATGACTCTTATGATCCCTGGATTCGAACATAATACCAATCTATCCCGCTCAATTTTTTATCAACAAAATAAGGTAATAGGTGTATTATGGAAGGGACTAGAATCAGAATTTTTTTTCCTATGATGATCTTTCTGTATAGTTCTTCTGGTTCTGAGAAATGTAACGTTTCCTCTAGACAATGACTTTCAATCTCTCCTTAACTTAAACAGTGTCTTCTACACCTTATTCATTTTACCCGGGGTCAGCAAACTATGCCCTGTGGGCCTAAGTCAGTGCACCACCTGTTTTTATAAAGTTTTATTGGAACACACTTATGGTGGACAGACTCCCAATCATCCCTGCCTTTTGGTATTCACAACTAGGTATAATCCTCTCCCCTAGAGTGTGGGTAGCACCTGTTACTTGCTTCTAACCAATTGAATATGGCAAAGATAATGGGATGTTACTCCCTTGATTGTTACATTATGTAAAATTCTGTTGAGCTACCCAACTCACTCTAGAGACTTTCTCCCTTCTTGGCTTTGAAGAAGCAAGCTGCCTTCTAAGAGGGGCTATGGACAGAACAACATGGCAAGGAACTGCGGGTGACCACTAGGAGTTGAATAGCTAGCAAGAAGCTGAGGCCCGAGGCCTAAGCCCTACAACCACAAGGAAATAAATCTGCAAACAACTTGAGTGAGTTTAGAAGCGGATTCTTTCCCAGTTAAGCCACCAGATGAGAGCACAGTCCAACTGACCATGATTGCAGCCTTGTGAGAGCCTATATGAAGGACCCAGACTCCCAACGCTCAGTACTTGTGAGATGATAAATATGTGTTGACTTAGACTTCTAAATTTATGGTAATTTATTATGCTGTAATAGATAACTAAAACAACAGCCATGCTTTTTCATTTACATACCGTCTCTGGCTGCCTTTGCACTACAACAGCAGAGTTGAATAGTTGTAAGAGAGAGCATATGACTGAGAAAAACTAAAACATTTGCTACCTGGCTCTTTATAGGAAACATTTGCAGTCTCATGCCTTATACTGTGTTTCCCTGGGGCAGCCCTAGAGGAATATAGCAGTTGGTAAGGGATACGTAAATCCATAAGATGGATGTGGTATGTATTTCTGTAGCATCACTATTACTTTAATTTTTGCCAGCTACGTAGCCATCCGATTGCAAATTATATTTTCCATCCTCTGCAGCTACTGCAGCCATGTGACTAGGTCTTACCAATGAACTGTGAGTGGAGAATTCATCTCCACTTTTCTTTCCTCTTTCCGTGACTGAAACAGATTTGGAGCCGAATCAGCTTTGACTGAGCAGACAAGGATAATGCTTTAAGGGATAGGAAGCAACAAGATGGAAAGAAGCTGCGTCCCTAAATGTCCTCATGGACCGGTGCTGCCAATATGTCCTTGACAATCTGCTACCTCCAGACTGTTATGTGAAAAATAAAAGATCTTGTTTGAGTAACTGTATTTGGGATCTTTTTACTACAGCAGCTTAGCCTATAGCCTAACTAATATGGGGATAACGTGATTCTAATTAGCCAGTAATCTAAGGCATTTACACTTGTAAAGAGAGATGAGTGTTTTATGGCATATAGTTCAAAATACATATAAATGTTAAAGAGAAAAATGGGAAACTTCGAAAAACTTTGTTTGCAGCCTGCAACTTCAGGTTAAACTCTCAGAGCTACTGGGAGCATATATTCATCCTCCCCGCCCAATGTGGCTACTTGGAAGAAAAGTTTGAGAAACCATGGATGTATATTGGCAGTTTCCTCCAAAGTCCTTACGTAATCCCTTTTCCACTATGAAGAAGAGGGCGAAGACACTTCTGACTTGTTCAATCTCATTAGTCAGAAGCTGCTCAGGAATTAGAATTTAAGTTTAAGACGAGTCAATTTTGCTTCCTTCAAACTTTGATTTTTGTCATCATTATGCAAATAGTTCTACTCAGCACACCAGCCTCATTTAGTGCTAAAATTAGGAACACATTAATTTGAGGGATTTTATAGTAAAGCTAATGGCGTTTATAGTTTTGGAGAATTTCAAGAATTTTATCATTGCTCCCCCCTAAACCCCCCCCCATACTCTTGAATCTCTTTAGAGGTCTTTTGCTTTTCTCTGAAGTTCACTGGAGGCCTACGATCCAAATCCAAGTGATGGCAGTTTTCATAGGCTCCTTTATTTGTTTTATTTGAAATGGAAAGTTATTAGTTCTTATTTCAAAAGAAATAGTCTTCAAAGACAAGAAAGTTGAAGCAGGTCCAGTTTATAAATCTGTAAGGAAGAGGATGCTACAGGAATAGAGAAACCATTTTAATCTCCAAGGCAGGAAAAATAATGAATATATAATAACGTTCCCTTAGTAAAGCCAGAGTTCGGTCATTTTTAGCATCTTTTAATGAGAATCTGAGAATCTCATAAACGACTTGGTTTTTTAAAATATTTTTTCTTCAAAGGAATCTAAAGGAAAGAAGGAGAAAGCAGTTAATAGTAAATTTAATCGTTGCACTTATTTCTGAAACTGAATTTTAAAGAACACAATACATCCTACCTGAATTGTTTAAGGAAAAATCAATAATAAGGTTTTTCTCATCTATAATAAATGTAGATTTGCCGTGAGGCATGGAACTCAGTGATTTCTCAAGGTCTTTCCCATGTCTCCTTGCTTCCAAGATTGGCAGATTTCCTTTGTGCTGTTTCTAGTCTACATTTCAGACTCTTCCTACAGTTCAACCAGGCTACCTATGCACAAAGCAAAAGGCTGTCGCCAGAAACAGGCTGCTCAAACACTTCAGCATTGGAAGCGTTAGCATTCTTCCCTGTCCAGGAATGTGGTTATGCTTTGGCAGCAGAGCACAGTAATTTTCCAAGTGATCGGAGAAAGTAGTGACTCATACATCCCAGATCATGTGCTCTACTTTGCAGTCCAGCCTCTCTCACTCTATTACTCGCTGATGTAAGTAGTCCTGTGAACATCAGGGCACTTAAGAAATATTGGCTGAATGAATTAATGGAATACATAAATAGTTCTCTCCCTCTGCCTCTCTTATTTGCACAGTACCATCTGAATTCTTAAAAACAAACCAAATGATCATCAGATTTACAAGAGTAGTTTTCAAACTGCTTTAGCCAAATACGTTGGTAATCCCACTAGGGAATAACCACATCTCCTCTGGGGAGGATCTCCTGAAGTCACTGACCCTTCATTCATTGAGCAGGAGATATACATGAGAAGCATAAGAGCCTGCTAACACGCTGGAGACCCAGATTTCTCCAGTCCAAAATGCGAGGGCAAATTCTCCCACTGATCTGAGGAGATTTATGATAGGAAGTTGACCTAGACATGCTTCTGGTATTGATACTGCAAAGACTGAAAAACCATTACGTTCCTACCAAATTCAGAGGTGATTTATGTGACAGGGTCAAATGAAGTGCTCCAGAAAGAGATCAGAAACATTCTTAGATTGAGAGATGTTGTTAAGTATGTATAGATTTTGTGAGCTCATTACCCAGATTTTAATTTCTTGTTGAAAAGAGTGTGTCTTGATTGAAGACACACACATATACATACTGCCTACAAGGAGGCTTTCCTCGCTGATGTGGAGCAATTCAATGACAGTTTTGGAAAGAAATCTCCCCTTACATGGCACAGGATGTCCCTAGTTATCACAAATACACAGGCTGGATGGATGAAAACCTGAAAGAGCTGACATAGATAATGCAGAATGCAAACAAGATGCAGAGACCCATTCAGAAGTCTATTCAATAACAGTTAAAATTTACCATATGCAACCAAGACTGTGCGTTCAGATGTAGAGTCCAACATGAGGGATCAGTTTCTTCTTGATAAAGTGGTGATTTACAACGTCTAACTTTTCTACCTCGCAGAAAAGGTCCTCTTTGTCAGAGTTTTGGTGTTTCTTAATGCAAAGTATGTTTGCAGTTATAAAAAGTTAATAAAAAGTCAGCAAGTCTGGGTGCATCGGCTTTCTGAACTTGCAAATTGCCCAGCACAGGCATTCCTCCCTCAGCATTGGAAGACTCTGGGAGTGGCCACCTTTGCTAGAAATGCTATTAACCTCCTTTGTATGTTTGGGTCAGCAGCCTTATAAAGTTCTGCTGGGCCGGCTCAGATGTGTTGATAGATGCCCTGAGCTCGTGGACCAGTAGAGTGTGACCACCATCTCTAGGGTTATTCCCTCAGGCACTCAATGAGAATTGGCCCAAATGTACTGATTTTACAGTGCTGTGGTTCTCCCGTACTGGCTTCTGGGAACCACTCCCATCTCTAATTTTCCTGGATCATTTTCCTTGGGTTAATGCCATTCCCACAAATGCGTTTGTACTTTTGGATCCGTTTTCTTTAGTTTACACTTTCGGTTAAATTTATAATCAGGATAATCTCAAAAACATTTTAATTAATTTTATATTTAGCTCTGTAGTCTGTGCTGGGGACCCAGGGTTACAAAAGTGTCTGCTTGAAAAAGTGGGGCCACAGAAAATCAAATTTTCTTTCTACAGAATCATATTTTTTGAGAAGTGAAACATTCTCCCATAATTAAATACTCCTTATTTTATCTGCTTTCTAACACTATGTATTTTAGGTTTTACTAAAGAAGCCACCTCTATTTCATAAGCTTCTCTGTAGGGGGTTTCAAATAGAACATTTTTGTGGGGAGAGGGTGAATGTTTTATTAGGAAAGGAATGCTTCTGTTTCTTCACCTACTTTCATGTTGTCTCTCTTTCTAGCTCCCCCATGTCTCTTAAGGGAGCATAATTTGCCATTATGCTTGGTCAGTTATAAAATATTGGTTGGCCCTGTTTGCTAATGGGCAGAGTACAGTAAATAGACCATGTGTGCATGGTGATCCTCTCTTGCACTTCTGCTTTCACTCCATGGGTTGGAATTGTCAGCAGAACCAGGGATCCCTCAGGGCCTAGCCATCTTTGTCTACCTCAGCAAAGCATCATTGCTTTAGTTTCCTGCCATGTGGCTGACACAGTAGTGTTAGTCCAAAGTTTGAGGTGAAGCCTGAGGTATATTGGGGAGGAGAGCAGGAGGTCCTTCTTCGGCCTTAAGAGTAAACCATGTGCTCTAACCCAGCCTTATCAAGCTCTGAAAGATAATAATAAAGTGTTGCTTTGTTTCCCATTTGTTATCAGTCTTTCTGTATGCAGCTCCCTGGGTAATGTCAAGGGTTGAGGAGTGATAGGCAGGACAAGAATTGGGCATTTGGAAGTTCTCCAGTCAAGTGCCATTAAATGCAATCACAATTTCGCTTCTGTCCCTTATGGCTCTTCTTAGTAGATCTTTCTTATTTTTCAGCCGTAAACATGTACAGAGCTACGGACAAAAATATCAAAGGCATCATTCATACTTTTAATTCTCAAGTGGGCAGTGAGTAAGAGAAGACTTTGAAATCAATGACTCTGACTCCCTCCAATGAAGACCAGCTTGACACTTCTAACCCTCCATTCTAAATAAGCAAAATATCCACTTCTCTGAAAACAGGGAGGACGTTGCTGAGTCAATTTCAAAGGCTCATTGGTTACCCACTTACCACAACAGACCAGCAGGATGGAATTTGTCTTGACACTTAACTTCCTCTACGTTTCTCAGTGAGAACTTGAACTTCAACCTCTCCCTCCAGCTCCCTAGGATGCTAAGGAGGTATGGAATGTACCTTTGGTTGCCTGACATGATTCTGTCTTTTGACCATTTACTGAATTTGTGAAAAGAAAAGAACGATTGGAAACAGTGCTGCTCTCTTTCCAGGCTAAGCGTTTACAATGCAACACAGCTAAGTAGGAAACCGAGAAAAAGAAAGGATGAGCTATTAACTGACTGATCAAGTTACCCTTCTGTGCTCTGGTAACAGATGTCCAAGCCACTTCAGGGCTACCTTTGTGCCTCCTTTTCTAAATGTGTTTAGTTATCTACAAGTGGGGCTGATTCACAGCATATGAAACCCACAGGAGTTGCTTCAGGCAGAGGGATGAATGAATTAAAGACTTCTTCCATATGTTAGTTTCACCCTGAAGCATTTAACCCATCCCAATGTGTATCAAAAGCAGAGCAAACTGATTCTGCAATGCCCAGTTGTGTCTGCCTGAAACAATTAACCACTACCATACCGGAATCTATGTAAGTGCTCGTTGGCTAAACTTCATCCACAAAATGTGTTATGGGTAGGACAAAAAAAAATTCTAATTATATTAGTGACGTTTAGCTTTAAAGTGCATGCAACATTTCAGTTGCCTGCAGGGGGCTCTGAAATGTCCCAGGATATGTTTCAGTAATTAAACTTGCCTGCCTTTTTCTGCTGCTTCTTCAGGACTGCCATTGTGGAGGAGGAGAGCCAGATGGCAGGAGCTTCCTCTCCCAGACCACTCAGCATGTCCTCAGTTTTTGCCCCCTACAGCCACAGCTTGTTCCCATCCTTCTCCCTACATGAATCAGCAGCAATCCCACGACAGGCAGAGTGGGAGCCACAGACCACCAGGAACTTATCCTTCATGCAGAGACGCTTCAGACCTCAGACAGCAGTGCCCAAGGTGCCCAGACAAAGCCCTGGCATATTCTACTGTGAGGTTTCTGCTGCAAAAATACAATAAGTAAATGAATAAATCAGCAGTTGCTTTGCATATATACCCAGATTTCTTCATTTATCTTAAAAAAAAAAAAAGGGAAGGAGTAATGGAGAAAGGAATGGACAAAGATTTTTGTGTGTGTTTTTTAAAGGTGTCATATTTAAGGAAAAACGGGTTTTGGTAGCCTTATAATTATCATATTCAAATAGGATCCTGGGCAAGACTTTAGCTGGACAGCTCTGCTTATTTATTCATTCATTCATTTATACATTTATTTATTCACCAACTATTTAATAGGCCAGCAAGTCATACTGAACTCTTGTTCTGCTTGAGTATCAGAATCTACAATAAAAGCCTTGCCCCAGGGCCTCGGAAGAAGGAAATCAGGGGACAAAGAGGCTCTCCCTACTGACTCCAACAGCTCTCTCATGGTAGAAGGAAGATGGGGAAACACCAGTGTGGGCCATTTCTGAGGAGTCACAGTTGGCCCTTGATTGGTCAGACGCAGCATTACCTTCAGCCTCAGCTCCTCAGTTAATGAGACAATCAATCAAAAAATAAAACAATGTAGTTCTGGTAACAAAGACTAATTAACTGCCTGCTTTGTGTCAGTTAGTGTGCTAGGTGCCAGGAATTCAGAATAAATAAGACTGGGTCTCATCTCTGTGTCCTTAATACCGGGTGGAACATCACCCAGCTTGATGGGGCAGCAACTGTAACACTGAATACAACTAACAGAGCAATGACCCACTGGAAATGTGAAGCACTTCACAGTTTACAAAGCTGTTTCATACTCCTACTAATCTTATTTGATTCTTACAGTATTCTTCTTTAGTAAATTGGACAAGTACTATTTCCATTTTATAGATGGATAAACTGAAACTGAGACGCCTAAGTCACTGCCCAAGATCACACAGGTGCACTGCATTTCTGACCTCTAATTTAGGGCTCTTTTAATGTCAATTTTTGCCTCTTGGCTCTGAATGTCCCCTTCAATACTGCTCTGCAGTAATGGTTGGAATCCCTTTAAGCTCTTCTTTACAGTGAGCACCATGTTAAGCTTCCTCTGGAGGGTGCTGGAGGGACGATGCAAGAGGGATCAGCAGCATTGGGCCCAACAACAGGTCAAACAACAGCATTGGCCCTCAACTGGGAGGCCAAGTAAACGGTTGTTACTAGAGGACAAGCTAAAGGAAGATTCTGGAAGACAGCAGGGATACAACATGAAAAGACCCAGAAGGAACTAGGGAAATACCAAGTGGTCTAACCACGTGTGAGACTCAGAGAAGACAAGTGACTGACTTAAGGTCATGTTGCCCCTTCTTGGTAGATCCAGGAGTAGAAAGCAGGTGTCACGACTCTCAGTCCAAACCCTTACCGTTACATTGCAGTGCTACAATGGTTGTAGGGGTGCATTGGAAGGGTTTGTGCTACAAAATGCCATTGCAGGAAGTAGGGGAAAATACCCCAAACCATGGTTACGCCTTACCTAGTAGTTCGAAAGAGTCTCTTTTGGGGATCCAAGAAATTCCCCTGCCAATACTGTTACCTTTGGAAAAGCAACTAGCAGTGTGTCAAATATGTTGAATTTGGGGTTTGACTTCCCTCAAGGTAGTTGACCACCTGTTAACCCACAGCATCCCAGGCTTTTGGGGCAAAGCAAAATATTTTCTGTCCTACCCTCCTCAAAGCATCACTGGTTTCTCTGAGGTGGTCTTACACCCCCACATAAAGCCTCTCCATCACTCCTTTCCAACATCTGCAGCTTAATTGTGCTAATGATTTTCTTTTATCATGTTAGTTTACTTAGCAGGACATTTTCCTTTCGCTGATCAGATGTTTCGCCAGGGAGCCAAGGCATGGAATCTTTCATTAAGTGGAGGTGAGCCAACAGCCTGTTCCACATACTCCTCTTAAGTTTCTCCAAAAACATGACTTCTAGCTTGAATCCTACTATGAATGTATGGGCATATGTGACACACTGTGTGTCGCTAATTTTTCATCAACAAATGGGTCACATATGAACCAAGTAGGAGTGTGGATGTTGCAAGAACTGTGTAAGCTGTCAGGCCGTGTTTACAGCATCTTTGTTGGCTGTCATTGGGAAGGAGCCCATGCTGATTAATTGGTTTGCGATGTGCATACACCTCTGTAGTGAGAAGCAAAAGACATGTGGGTTCAGAGAAAGTAGGCCTGCCTGTGAGCATCCTAGGACAGGCCAGATGCTCTGAAAGGAGTTCCAGTGAAACGAGAGTTGCACTTTGCAGGCTGGCCTTGGCTGGAGATGCATCTTGGGAGTTGCAAGTGCATGGGAAATAAAATTTCCATTACTGGGGAATCTGCTACAGTGAGGATGGCCTATTTACCTGGCCCAATGAAATTAGCGAGGAAGGACAATGCTAGGATTTGCAGTTGCTTAGGTTGTGCACATGAACCCTGGGCTTGCCCTAAGCCAGTACTGAGGCATTTCCAAACCTGATGGTTTCCTTCAGAGCCACTGTTTTTCTCCCTCTCTTCACTCCTGACCCTCTCAGTCCTTGCATATGTACTGTTCTAGAGATCCAAGCTTTCCTCTGGGAATGCTCTTTTTTTACTTTTGTCTTATTTATTCATTCAAGAGGCACTGTACTAGGCTCTGGGAATACAGAAGCTCTTCATGGGACTACTTTGTTAGCCAAGACCTCATCACCCTCTCTTAACACCTAGGATAGGATTCTGTAAACAGAAATACTCAGAATAGTGGACTTTTAGACCTGGGATGCCATGGAGTTTGAGAGGAAGGCAGCCCCAGGGCTCTGGTCCAGCAGCTGGCTAGAGCACAGGCCTTGGAATGGCATAGCTTGCTTCATTGCAATGCATCATCCTGGATGTTGAAATCCAGCTGTCCATCTAAAACTAAATATAAAAAATTAGGATTTATTTTTTACTTTTAGTTAAATTTTTTGAGATTCAATTTACATATAATAAAATGTAGTCATTTTAATTGTACAATTCAGTTGGTTTTGACATATATATACACAGATCCATATAACCACCATTACAGTTAAGATATAGAAACTTTCCGCCCTCACAAAAGATCCCACATGCTCCTTTGCAGTCAATCTCTTCCATCCCTGGCCCGAGGCAACCATTGATTTGTTTTCTGTCATTATGCATTAGTTTTGTCTATCCTAGAATTTCAAGTAAATGGAAAGCATACAGTATGTACTCTTTTGTGTCTGGCTTCTTTTGTTCAGCATACTTTTTAGATTTATCCATGTTGTTGTGTGTATCCAAAGTTTGTTCCTTTTTATTGCTGAAGAGAATTCCATGGTATGGATATGCCACAACATGTTTACCTGCTTATCGTTTGGTGGGATTTAGGATTTCCTCCAGTTTGGGGCTATTTATGAGTAAAGCTGTTGGGAACATTTGTGTTCGTATTTGGGAGGGTACGTTTTCATTTCTCTTGTGGACATGCCTAGAAACTGATGTGTTGTATGGAAAGTGTTTGTTTAACTTTATAAGAAATTGCCAAACTGTTTTCCAAAGTAGTTGCACTATGTTACATTCCCACCATCCATCTATGAGGGTTCTTACTGATGCCTGTCCTCATCAACACTTAGTATTGTCAGTCTTTCTAATTTTAGCTTTTCTAGATGTGTAGTGGCTTTAATTTGCATTTCCATGATGACTAATGATATTGAGCAATTTTTTGTGTTCTTATTAGCCATTCATATATCTTCTTTTGAGAATTGTCCTTTCAAATATATTGCTCTTTATTTATTGGGTTGATTGTCTTCTTAATGTTGATTTTTTTAAAGTTCTTTATATTTTCTGCAAGCAACCCCTTTGTCAGATATATTTATTGCAAGCATTTCTCTCTGCCCATGGCTTGCCTTCAGAAAGCAGAGTTTTTAATTTTGAAAAAGTCTTCTTTTACCAATTTTTTTCTATTATGGTTTGTGCTTTCTGTATCCTATCCAAGAATTCTTTGCCTTCTTCAAATTCATATTTTCTTCTATATACTCTTTTAGAAGTTTTATAGTTTTAAATTATGTTTAAATTTATAATTTATCTTAAGGTAATTTTGATAAATGATGTGGTTCCACATATATGTTTGTCCTTACACCAGACCCACGCTACTTGGTAACTCTGGCTATATAGTAAGTCATGAAATAAACATTATTATAATTTTTCAAGATTGCTTAGGTTATTCTAGGTACTTTGGATTTCTCTCTAAATTTTAGAAAGAACTTTTCAATTGCTACCAAAAAAAAAAAGCCTGTAAGATTTTGATTGAAACTATATTTAATCTATAGTTCAATTTGGGAAGAAGTCACCTCTTAACAATAGTGAATTTCTATTTATTTAGTTTTTCTTTAATTTCTCTTTGCCATGTTTTGTCATTTTCAGTGTACTGGTCTTATACTTGTTTTATTAAATTTATCCTTTAGGGTTTCATTTTTTTTAATGCTATGTTAAATGGTACTTTTATATTTCATTTTCTAATTGCTCACTAATATATAGAAATACAACTGATATTTATATTTTAATCTTTCATCCTGTAACCTTGATAAACTCACTTCTTAGTTTTAGTATCTTTTTGAGGATTCCTTTGGATTTTCTGCACATGTGATCATGGAGTCTGGGGAAAATGACGGTTGTACTTCTTCCTTTGCGATCTCTATGCAATTTTTTCTTATTGTACTAGCTATGACCCCCAGGACAATGTTAAATAGAACTGATGAGAACAAACATTGCCTTGTCCCCTATCCTAGGAGGAAAGCAAGTCTTTCAACCATTGAGTATGCTATTAGCTCTAAGTTTTTGATATATGCCATTCATGAGATTGAGAAATTACTTTGGTGAAAATTTTTATCATGAATGAGTGTTGAATTTTGACAAATGCATTTATTAAGAGGAAAATATGTTTTTATTTCTCCCTTATTCTATTAATATGATGGATTACATTGACTGGTTTTTGAATATCCAACCAAACTTACATTCCTGGGATAAGCCCAACTTTGTCACTGTATATTGTGTAGGATTAGTATTTTTTTTTTTTTTTTTTTTTTGCTGTTAATAGATTTCACCATAAAGCCATGTGGGCAAATTATTTAATTACACATTTAGTTTATGGTTTTGAATTCTCCTTGAGTCAGCTTTGATAATTTGTTTCTTTCCAGGAATTGTCCATTTCCTCTAAACTGTCAAATTTATTGCCATAATATTGTTCATAGTAATCCTTGGCTGTTTATATTTTTAGGATTAATATTTGTAGGATCTGTTTAATATTTGTAGGATCTGTAGTGATATTCTTCTTTTATTTCTAATATTGATAATTTGTATCTTCTCTCTTTTTTTCTTGATAATTCAGGATAGAATTTTATCAATTTTATTGATCTTTTTAAAAAATCTACTTTTACTAGATTAATAGATTTTCTCTATTGTTTTTCCATTTTCAATTTCATTGATTTCTACACTGATATTTATTATTATTTTTCTTTCCTTCTGCTTCTTTTGGATTTAATATTTCTTTTACTTCTTAAGGTAAAAGCTTAGGCTAATAATTTTAGATCTTCTTTTACAACAAGTATTTAATGCTACATATTTCTCTTTAAGCACTGCTTTAACTGCATCTCACAAATTTGACATATTTTATTTTCATTTTCATTCAATTTAAAATATTTTTGAAATTTTCTTTGGGAATTTGTCTTTGACTCATGGGTGATTTAGGAGTGTACTGTTTCATTTTCAAATATTTGGGGATTTTCCAAAAATCTTTCTGTTATTTTCTAGCTAAATTCTGTCATGGACTGATGCCACTGACTTTGAATGATCTCTATTCTTTTATAATTATTAAAAAAATTTTATAGGCCACAAAATCGGCTGTCTTGGAGAATGTTCCATTGAATTTGAGAAGAATGTGCATCTGATACTGCTGGCTGAAATGTCCCATAAATGCCAAATAGATCAAGTTGGTTGATAGTGTTGTTCAGATCATCTTTATTCTTACTGATGTCTGCCTACTTGTATCAATTACTAAGAGAGGAGTGTTGAAGTCTTCAGTTATAATTGTGGATTTGTTTATTTCTCCTTTTAGTTCTACCAGTTTTTGCCTCATTTGTCTTGAAACTCTGAGGTTAAGTGCATACACATTTAGAATTATATCATCTCGGAGAATTGACCCTTTTATGATTATAAAATGTCTCTCCCTATCTCTGATGATATTCCTTGTTCTGAAGTCTACTTTGTCTGAAATTAAAATAGCTAATCCAGTTTTTCAATTTGTTTAGTGTACATCATATATCTTTCTCCATTCTTTACTTTTAACCTATCTATGTCTTTATATTTAAAGTGGGTTTCTTGTTGATGGCTTATAATTGGGTCTGCTCCACCCATCTAACATTCTCTGTCTTTTAGCTAAATGTTTATAGATTACTCACATTTATAGTGATAATTTATATGGTTGGATTAAAACCCATTTGTTCTTTGTTTCTTTTTTCTCTTTGTCTGCCTTCTCTGTGTTTAATTGAGCATTCTTTATTATTCCATTTTATCTGCTCTATTGACTTATTATTTATGCTTTAAAAATTTTAGTGGTTTTCCCTGTGTTTACAACATACATATTGTAGGTAATCTGAATCTACATTCAAGTAATATTATACTACTTTATGTGTAGTTTAAAGACCTTATGACAATATATTGCCAATGCCTCCCACTCATTATTTGTTCTATTTTCGTTATATATTTTACTTCTAGATAAGATATAAATACATAACACATTGTTTTTATGTTGTTTTAAATCTTATCTTTCAGAACAATTAAAAATAATAAAGGTAAAATATTTCATTTTATCTTTGTTTTTTTCTATTTCCAACTCTCTTCATTTTTTTGTGTAGATCCGAGTTTCTGCCCTACGTCATCTTCATTCTGCCTAAAGAACGTTCTTTAACATTTTTTGTAGACTAGGTCTGCTGGCAATGAATTCCCTCAGTTCCTCAGTTTTTGTTTATCTGAGAGAACCTTCATTTCTCATCCATTTGAAAGAATATTGTCACTTCATATAGCATTCTGGGTTGACAGTTTTTTCTTTCAGCCTGTTTAAGATCTCACTCCATTGTCTTCTTGTTTGCCTGGTTACTAACAAGACATTGACTCTAATTCTCACCCTTGTTCCCTTATTGGCAGCCTGGGATTCACCAGTTTGGATCCTTGGTGCAGACCTAGCAATGCTCATCAAGCCGTGCTGAGGCAGCGTCCCACATAGCAGAACTAGAAGGACCTATAACTAGAATATACAACTATGTACTGAGGGACTTTGGGGAGAAGGAAAAAAAAAGGGAGGAAGATTGGCAACAGATTTTAGCTCAGGACCAATCTTTAAAAAAAATGATTTTCTCTCTGTGTTTGGTTTCTGGAAGTTTGACTATGATATGCCTAGGTTTTTTGCTTTGTCGTTGTTGTTGTTTTAATCCTACTTGGTGTTCTCTGAGTTTCTTGGATCTAGGTTTGGTGTCTCTCATTAATTTTAGAAAATTCTCGGCTATTATTTCTTCAAGTATTTATTTTGACCCGTTCTCTTCTTCTTGAGGGATTCTCATTTTGCATGTCAGATTATTTGATAGTGTTCCACAGTTCTTGGATGTCTGATCTAGTTTTTCTTTTTCCTTTTGTCATTGTGTTTCAGTTTGGATAAACTCCATTGACTTATCTTGAAGTTCACTGATTTTTTCCCCCTCAGGTGTGTCAAGTGTGCCAATGAGCCTATTGGAGGCATTCCTCATCTCTGTTACTGTGTTGTTTTATTTCTTACATTTCCATTTATTTTTCTTATAGTTTCCATTTCTCTGTTGAAATTACCTATCTGACCTTGTGTATTATCTACCTTTTCCATTATAGCATTTAACATTATTTATCATAGATGTTTTATATTTTCTGTCTGATAGTTCCAACATCTGTGTCGTATTTGAGTCTGGTTCTGATTATTACTTTATTTCTTTGTACGTTGTGAAGAGACATCATGTGTCCATGATGAACAAAATATTGCTGAATTTTTCATTTGCCTCAGGCTTCAATATAGCTCAGAATGGCACTATTACCGATCTTGTCTTTATTTAAAATTTTGATATTTTCTTCATCGTGAAATTTTTGCATTAATTTTTATTTTTTAAAATATTGCATTAAAATATCATTTATCTTGATTTCAGAGTCCCCTTAAATTTTGTAACTGAGATAAGTGCCTCACTTGGCTACCCTAGTCCAGGAATTTTGCTTCCACATCTTGAAGCTGAAAACATTGAAATTTTAATAAATTAATTAAATTTTTAATAAGTTAAATTTAATTAATTAAATTTAATATATTCAATAAAAATTGAAATAAGTAACCCTAATATCAATGAAGAGGGATTTTAAAATGAAAAACATTCAGAAAATGTCTATTTTAGACAAAAGGCTGTAAAGCACACACTCCACCTGAGCTCTTAGATTGGGGAAATGTGTGTCTCACTGACTTCTCACAGAGGGGTTTATGTAACTGTGTCATGCCTCACAAAGACTGATTCCACTGTGTAGAAGTAAGGGGTCCCAGAGCCGATGGGTGAAGCCTTAGCTAGGTGCAGCGTGATGTTTTTATAGATTACCTATTATCTCTCACCTGAATGCAGCCAGTAGGATTCTGGGGCCTGTTCCCCATAGGAAAAAGCACTCAGATTGACCAGGTCCTACTGTTGAGGATACCAGCACATAAAAAGGTCACGATCCTGACATCATCTGACAGTGTCTGGGACTTGAAAAGGTGCCACTTTGGGAGAAAGTGCTGAGTGTAACACCTTCCAAGCTCCTTCTAGTGAGGGGAACCAGGAGACTGAAGGTAGCCCTTTGATGTCTCCTTTCTCTGATCTTCATGAGGTTGTCAGACTCTGACTGCACTGTAGGAATCACACAGAGGGGTGGGACGGGCCTGATGGCTGCCTTCCCCCAAACCAGGGGAGGTTACATTTTAAACAGGAGTATGCAGCCGCTTGTTATTTGGCTGTTTTCCTTCAGCACCATGAATCTTACTGTGATTTTTTCCCCCTATGATTCCTTGTGTTAGAAAAGGCTCAAAGAGAAAAAACACCTTTTATGTGTCCATGCTGGTGAGGTAACTGAAAAGATGAAACTGAAAACTGAGCCACCTCCTTAGAGACGCAGGGAGAGGATCCTAGGACAAAAAGGCCAAATGATTTGATCAAGGATTCCGTAAACATTGTGGTTCTAGGCACTGTTCTGGGGGTTCAGAGATAAAATGACTCTCCTCACCCTCTGGCCTCTCACAGTCCAGTGGCAAGACACTTGGGATCCAAAACACAGGGCTGCGTGCAGAGATTATAGAAACGTACATTGTATCATAAGAAACAGTCCCAATTGTGTAGCTTAAAAAAATACCAAATTCTACTTGCAATTATTGCCAGAGACTTAAAAATTAAGTTTCCTTCCCTGGAGTGGTTTAACTGTCAGAATGGTTACTTCCATTATCTGCCCATCCAAAATTATTCAGTTGATTTAATCCCCTCAAAATTAGCAGATTTTTACCAGGGGATTTTTTTCCAGCTCTGCTGATACCAACATTTAAAGTGATTATGTATAATCTATTTCCTTTCCGTTATTTCATCTCAGAAAATACTGTTTTCCCAATTTCTCTATCTGCAGCAGAAAGGAGATCAGAAGTGGGTATGCTATCAGGATTCAGCTTTGTGCCATTTTTCAGACAAAATAGCTGTAAGAATTGATGCTGAGGTCTCTCTGGCAGTGGATTCTTTTTCCAAAATCCTGATATGCCCCTGCCAGAGCTGTTCACAAGTCAGAGAGGAGGAGGGTGTTGGGCTGTTGACATAAGAAGGGTTGGATAACCCATGAGACATTTGGAGATATGGTTGGAGGTCTTTGTAATAATATATCTCCTCTGAGTATTTCTGTTCAGAGTGATAGGAGGCAAGTGGAGAGGATGGGCAATGTTGTTTTTTATCCCTAAATGTTTTCAGTGTCATGGGGTGGTGAGAATTGACCCGGTACACATAGAGGTTAAAGTGTAAGCCCTATTCACAAAGTGCACAATAGATTTTACGTAACTTTAAAAAGCTGCACCATTAATTGTGCTCGAGTACTAACCCCCTCACCATGTATTCCCTGCTTTATATAAAGCAAGGGCCAGAGAGCTGATGTTGGATATAAAGCAATTTAGATATAGTTCTGGATGGCTTCTTTCTAAGAATAAGGTCTAAATTGTTAAGACATAAAAATTTGGGAGAACATCTATCAAAAATAACCTCTGGTCCCTTGAGTCTGGGAAATGCGAAGTTGAAGACAAGAACATGGTACAACTTTTCTGCATCTCCCCCCATCCCTGTTAAAAAGAGATAGAGCTACTTCTACTTCTGTCCATGAAGGATCAACTGCTATAGAAGTGTGCGTAGGGGTCCCTTGAGTCTTTGGTTGGTTACCAGTCTATGAATACTCTGTTCAAGGAATTAAAGGGAAACATGAACATAATGAGGAGAGAAATGGAAATCGTCCCACAAAACTGGACAAGAACAACTTCCAAGGTAAAACAGTTAGAGAGAAACTATAAGATGAGCAATTCCCAGAGCTCACACAGGACTGGGGATGGTTTGACTGCTACCCCGCCGGAGTCCAGAGACATTACCAAATTGAAGGACCTTTAGTAGAGACCTCAGAAAAGCCACGTCTTAGAAGTGGGGCAGAATAGCTCTAAACAAGGGCTCCTCTAAGCTCTCTTAAAAGAACTTTTAAAAAAATGCTTCAAAAGGGTCAAATTAATGGGAAAGTAACTTAACTACCTGCCAGAAAATGTTTAATACTATTTAAAGAAATCCAACAAAATTGAGCACTCAACAATGTTAAATTCACAATGTCTAGGCAACCAATAAAAAATTAGTATAGGGGTCAGCCTGTTGGTGCAGCAGTTAAGTTCCCGTGTTCTGCTTCGGCAGCCTGGAGTTCACCAGTTCGGATCCCAGGTGCGGACATATGCACCGCTTCTCAAGCCATGCAGTGGCAGATGACTCACATATAAAGTAGAGGAAGATGGGCATGGATGTTAGCTCAGGGCCAGTCTTCCTCAGCAAAAAGAGCAGGATTGATGGCAGATGTTAGCTCAGGGCTAATCTTCCTCAAAAAAGAAAATTACCATACATATAAAGAATCAGGAAAATATAATCCATAACTGGGAGGAAAATTATCAGTGCAAATAAATCTGAATTAACAAGATGTTAAAATAGCTATTGTAAATGTGTTCTGTTTGTTCAAGTAATTAAAGAAAAACACGGACGTAATGAAGAGGGAAATGGAAGAAATAAAGAAGAATTAAATGGAACTTCAGACAATGAAAAATACAATATCTGAAATAAAAAAGTACACTGAGTGCATTTAAAAGCAGATTAGACACTGCAAAAGGAAATATCAGTAAACTTGAAGTTATAGAAACATAAATCCAAATATAATATTTACCCAAAATTTAAATTTAAAAGCCATAAAAACATAAATATGTTGTGAGATAGGCTGTTTTGTTTATTTTTAATTATTTTATTGAGGTCATATTGGCTTATTACATTGTGTAAATTTCAGGTGTACATCACTATATTTCAGTTTCTGTATAGACTGCGTGTTCACTACCAACAGTCCAGTTTTTATCCTTCACCATACGTATGTACCCCTTTACCCCTTTGCTTTCCCCCATCCCCTTCCCCTGGTAACTACTAATCCATTCTCCTTAGCTACTTGTTTGTTTGTTTAAGATAAGATGTTTTAAACAGTATTGATAATAGTGTGGACTGGAATAATCTTTCCTAAAGCAATTTGATAATATGTAGCCAGAATCTTTAAATAGTTCTTAGTTTTTAACATAGCAATTACACTTTTTTGGTATCTATCCTGAGAAAATAAGCAGAGATGAAAACAAAGATTTATATATAAGATATTCATCATGGTATTATCTATAACAGTGAAAAATTAGAAATAATCTAGATGTTCAGTAAAATGGAAATAGTTAAATAAATTTAGTTCAGTCATACAATAGACTAATTGCCATTAAAAATATAGTTTTGGGGGCCTGCCCGGTGGCGCAGCGGTTAAGTGCTCATGTTCCATCCGCTTCGGCAGCCCTGGGTTCACCGGTTTGGATCCCGGGTGCAGACATGGCACCGTTTGGCACACCATGCTGTGGTAGGCATCCCACGTATAAAGTAGAGGAAGATGGGCACAGATGTTAGCTCAAGGCCAGTCTTCCTCAGCAAAAAGAGGAGGATTGACAGTAGTTAGCTCAGGGCTAATCTTCCTCAAGAAAAAGAGATAGCTTTGAAAAAAGTTTAATAATGTGCTTAAAGTATTATAAATGGAAAAGTAAGACGCAAAGTTTCACACATGGTATGACCCTAATTTTGCTAAAAAGCTATGTGTACACTTTCACATGCTTACATACACATACAAACACAGGAAAAAACACGCAATGTATTAAGAGGATTATCTGTGGCTGATAACAACATCTTTGAATTTCACTATCTTCTTGATATGACTTTAGTTATTCTTGATGACTATTTGTATTTTACAAATTTTTTATAATAAGCATGCATTACTTTTAAGTCAGCTTAAAGGGTATTTAGAAAAATGGAAATCTTTAATACTTTAGAACATTTTACACATAAAGAAATACCTTGCTAGGGGCTGGCCCCGTGGCCGAGTGGTTAAGTTCGCGCGCTCCGCTGCAGGCGGCCCAGTGTTTCGTCGGTTCGAATCCTGGGCGCGGACATGGCACTGCTCGTCAGACCACGCTGAGGCAGCGTCCCACATGCCACAACTAGAGGAGCCCACAACGAAGAATACACAACTATGTACCGGGGGGCTTTGGGGAGAAAAAGGAAAAAAATAAAATCTTTAAAAAAAAAAAAAAAAAAGAAATACCTTGCTATATTAATATAAAACAAAGTAGGCTTCAGAACAAGGAATATTTCCAGGAATGAAGGTGACTACTACTTATAATGATAAAGCATCAAAATGTCAACAAGAAATAACAGTCTTATATGTATATACACCTAATCACAGACCTTCAAAAAGCATGAAGCAAAAACTGACAGAAACAAAAAAAGAAAAAGACAAATCCACAGATGTAGTTGAAGATTTCAATTAATAGAAGCAGCAGACAAAAAATATTTAGTTCAGATTTTGAGGAGAAGTGATTTACAAATGTTTGCTAATGTGCACAAAATGTCCTTGGAAATATTCACAAGAGGATAGGGGAGACAGGGAGATTTTACTACATTAAAAAAGCTTTTATATTTTGCATTATGTACGTTACTTATTCAATAAATGTTAAAAATTTAGATTTTTAAGAAACATTCCTGGGGCCAGCCCCGTGGCCGAGTGGTTAAGTTCACATGCTCCGCTTTGGTGGCCTAGGGTTTCATCGGTTCGGATCCTAGGCACAGACATGGCACCGCTCATCAGGCCACGCTGAGGCGGCGTCCCACATAGCACAGCCAGAGGCACTCACAACGAAAATATACAGCTATGTACTGGGGGGGGTTCAGGGAGAAGAAGAAGAAAAGAAAAGAAGATTGGCGACAGATACTAGCTCAGGTGCCAATCTTTAAAAAAAAAAAAAAAAGAAAGAAACATTCCTGTGGAATGTGTAGTGTTTTCATGGTGTTCAAGAAATGATAAAGAAAGAAATACGTGAGGAAGGAAGGAGGGTAAGAAGGAAGCAAGAAGGTTATCTTGAAAACTCTGTTTTGGTTGTTAGACTGAAGTTCCTCGACCATAACATAGATCTTAGATGGACCATGCGAGTCACCTTCAATAGTGTAGCAGGTTTAGAAGCCCACACACCATAAGCGGAAGATTGTATGGGCTTGGAAAAAACTGCTGGGACACTGCCCATCACTCAGCTTTTTTGATTAGAAAGGAGAGAGGAAGTGAGCAGATTCTGGAGCATAAAGAGGGAGAAGAATCGCAGCTCTGAAATTAGTGTCTTCACCACTCAGGTAACTGCATCCTAAGCAGAAAACACGGTTTAGGAGAGACTTGGAATGATGCTGCACCCGGAAGACTGCTTTCTATTCTGAAAGGAAACATGACCAAAAAGCCGAACTTTCCACAGGACGAACTAATGAAGAGACACAAGCAGAATCAAAGCCAAGGAACGGAGGAAACGCAGCGATAGGAATCCACATAGCTCGTTAGGCAGTAATAGTTCAGTAAGCGCAATTTGAAAAGAAATGCAAATAGTAATGAGATACTTGTTTTTCAATGCTCAGAGCATCAAAGAAAGAAAATATTGATAAAACAGTGCTAAAAAGGATGCCAGTGGACGAGCATTTATATCAATTTGTGGAGGGACTGTGAACTGGTAAAACTTCCTGGAGGGCTGTTTGGCAAGATGTACCAAAATCTAAAATTTTAAATGTATATACCCTTGACATGGCAATTCTTTTTGCAGGAATTTTCTCTGAGGACATAAATAAACAAGCACATAAAGATGTATGACAAGGGTTTTTTGAAAGTTATTTTTACATAACATCAAAAAAACTCTCGTGAATAATTTAATTATCCATCAGTAGGGGGCTTGGTTTAATAAATTAAGTACATCCATACAGTGGAATACTAAGCATCGTATAGCTCTCATAAGCCTAGGCTTTGGAATCAGATTGTCTGAGTTTGAATCTGGCCCAACCACTTACTACTTGTATGATTTTGATCACATTATTTAATATCTCTTTGCCTAAATTTTTAAATCTATAAAATGTTTCAAAATCTATAAAATAAGTTCATAATCTACAAAATCTATTTCATAAGGTTGTTACAAAAGTTAAATAAATTTATACATTGAAAGTCCATGCACATAGTAAGTACTCAATAAATGTTAGATATTATTATTATACAAACATTATAAGTGATAATATCTATAGTAACATGGAAAATAGTCACGTTGAGCAAAAGTTACAGACTGGCTAGTAATACAGATTTATATTTATACAGAATAATTTGTGTGTGAATGCATGCATAGAAAGAATTATGAAAGGATGTTTACTATAATTTTAATCCTGGATATCTCTGATAGTGGCATTTCAGATTATTTTTTCTTTTCTTTTTTCTTTCTTTATTTTCTGGTTTGATATTTTTTATTAACGTAATAATTTCTGAAATGGCAAGCTGGGAAATTTAGATCAGATTTTCTAGGGAGGAAAACTAAAATTCTGGGGGAAATATCAAAACTACAATTTTAAAGCACTAAGGAATGAACTAGATAGGGAGGAATTGCCTACAATATCTAGGAAGAGGTAAGTTACTCAAAACAACTTTTAGGCTGAGGGCACCTGCTGACATATAAGAAACAGCTGCGAACTGAGCTGTAGTTTTGATGTCGTTGTGCAGCAAAGGAAACAGTTAAAGCCAAGAGTTGGCAGTTCTCATTCCTTTGCAGGTACTTATTCATCCATATACCTGTTAAGCTGGCATCCTGATTGGCTTCATCTTCAGAGTAAGGGTGAACTGAAAGTAACTCAGTCTTTATGCGATTTCCTTTTCTTCCTTCCTTCCTTTCTTTCTTCCCTTCTTCCTTTCTTTCTTTGTTCCTCCCTCCCTTCCTTCCCTCCCCACCTCCTTCCTTCCTTCCTTCCTTCCTTCCTTCCTTCCTTCCTTCCTTCCTTCCTTCCTTCCTTCCTTTCTTTTCTCCTCAGACTGGCAGCCCAGGTTAACATCACCTAGGTGGTCCAAAAAAACTGCAAGTCCTGAACTTGGATTAAGAGTTCTTGGTCCCAGAACGGTGATAAGCAAGAGCAAACGAAAATCTTCTCTGGAGGAAGGTAACTTCATCTTAGTAAGCTTCAAATTATTTCTAAAAACACTTTATTTTCAAAAACAGTGACCAGTTTGCATTCAAAAATAACCAAACATACAAGTAAGTAAGACACCTGAGCAAGAACCAGCACAAAGACATTACATAAACAGATTTAAAAGATTATAATAATCAAAATAGATATAAAACTCCTAATTTTAGTATTAAAGTCAATTCGATCTTCAGGAAACTATAAAAAGTGATACATCAGATATTTAAAAGAACCAAATAGTATACCTAGAACTAAAATGATACAATTAAAATTAAGAATTCAAGAGGAGTGATGTCAGCATCATGGCAGGGTGAGTTGTTCCCTTTGTCTCTCCCCTCTAAATTACAACTAAATGGACATCCGTTAACCAACAGAGGATTTCCTACACAGCTCAAAGGATACCTGGGAGATCCATGTAGTATACGTCTGAAGGTGGAATGTGCTACCAAAAGCAACAGGAACTATAGCAGAACTAGCGACCTTGCCCCTGGTGGCAGCAACCCTGACACCAGCTCCACCAGCAGCAGAGGCTCTAGAAAAGTCCCTGGGTCCCCAGGCCTCCGCCAGCGACATTGAGAGCTGTGAACCCAGCACCCCTGGTAGTGGTGCAGCCAGCACTAAAAGACAACTTGGGAACAGCAGAACTGGTGGTGCATGGGACAACAGCATCCAAGCCTGCAGAAAGCCAGAGGAGGAACATGAGATCCAGGTCACAAGAACCATAGTAACCAAAGCTGTACCCAAATAAGAAAAGGTGATTACTACCATAAATGGACTGGCAGAGGATCAATTCACCAAACACCATGAAGAACTATAGTAACACTGCAGAATAGAAGGAGAATGACAACTCTCTGGAAACCAAACCTGAACTCACAGAAGACTACAATCTAACTGACAGAGTATTCAAAATAGCTATCATAAAGAAACTCAAAGTATTACAAGAAAACTCAGAAAGACAGTTCAATGAACTCAGGAATAAAATTAAGGAACAGAAGAAATACTTCACTAAAGAGATTGAAGCTATATAAAAAAAACACACACACACACACACAACAGAAATTCTGGATATAAAGAATATAATTAATGAGATATAAAAAATAATGTTAAAAATATAAAAAATAGACTAGACTTTATGGAGGAGAGATTTAGTGACCTTGAAGATAGAAACCTAAAAATGCTTCAGGTGCAGGAGGAGAGAGAACTAAGATTTTTAAAAAGATGAAGAAATTCTTCCAGAAATATCCAACTCAATTAGGAAAAGTAACGTAAGGATTATAGGTATCCCAGAGGGAGAAAGGAGCAGAGAGCTTGTTCAAAGAAATAATAGCTGAGAACTTCCCAAATCTGGGGAAAGAAGTGGACATACAAGTACATGAAGCCAATAGGACTCCTAATTAGATCATTGCAAAAAGACCTTCTCCAAGGCATATAATATTAAAATTTTCAAAAGTCAATGACAAAGAAAAAATATCAAGGGCAGCAAGAGAGAAGAAAATAACCTACAAAGGAACCCCCATCAGACTTTCAGTGGACTTCACAGCAGAAACCTTACAGGCTGGGAGAGAATGGAATGATATATTCAAAATACTGAAAAACAAAAATGATCAGCCAAGAATACTCTATCCAACAAAATTATCCTTCAGATATGATGGAGAAATAAAAGCTTTTCCAGATTAAAAAAAGCAGAGGGAGTTCATCACCATCTAGCTCTGCCTTCCAAGAAATGATGAAGGGAAACTTCCTATCTACCTGAAACAAAAAGACAAAGGTCTACAAAGGCTTGGGCAAGGAAATAAATAGGCAGACAAAATCAGAAAATTGCAGCTCTCTATCAGAATAAGTTTGCAAAAACTTAATTATAACATAAAAGATAAGGGAAAGAAAGCATCATAAATAACTATAGCCCCTTTACTTTTGTCACAAGCTCACAATACAAAAAAGCATAAATTGTGACAACAAAAACATAGAAGGGGAAGAGGAAAGGGATGGAACCTGCTTAGGCTAATTGAGATAACAGGCTATCAGAAAATGGACTATCTCATCTATGAGATCTTTTATACAAACCTCACAGTAACCACAATACAAAAAATCATAGCAGAGTCAAAAAATCATAAATAAAGAGAAAATTGGGAAAACCATCACAGAAAACCACCAAACTGAAATGGCAGTCAGAAATACAAGGGAAAAGAAACAATGGAAATATAGAACAACAAGAAGACAAGAGATAAAATGGCAGTATTAGGCCCTGATATATTAATAATCACTCTAAATGTAAATGGATTGAATTCTCGAATCAAAAGACACAGAGTGGCTGGATGGATTAAGAAACAATACCCAACAATATGCTGCCTCCAAGAAACACATCTCAGCTCTAAAGACAAACATAGGCTCAGAGTGAAGGGATGGAAGATGATACTCCAAAAAAAAAAAAAAATGGCAAGCAAAAGAAAGCGGGTGTAGCCATTCTTAAATCAGACAAAGCATACTTCAAGATAAAAAATATAATGAGCGACAAAGATGGGTATTACATAATGATAAGAGGACATTCCACCAAGAAGACATAACACTGATCAGTATATATGTACCTAATACAGGAGCACCAAAGTATATAAAGCAGCTATTAACAGACCTAAAGGGAGAGACTGACAGCAACACAATAATAGTAGGGGACCTCAACACCCCACTTACGTCAATGGATAGATCATCCAGACAGAAAGTCAACAAGGAAACACTAGACCAGATGGACTTAATAGATATATGTAGAACATTCTATCCAGAAAAACAGCAGAATACACATTCTTCTCAAGGGCACATGGAACATTCTCAAAGATAGACTGTATGTTGGGAAACAAGGCAAGTCTCAATAAATTTAAGAAGACTGAAATCATATCAAACATCTTTTCTGTTCACAATGCTATGAAACTAGAAATCAACTACAAGTAAAAAGCTGGGAAAGTCAAAAATATGTGGAGACTAAACAACATGCTACCAAACAGGTATTGGATCAATGAATAAATCAAAGGAGAAATAAAAAAATACGTGGAGAGAAAAGAAAATGAAAACACAGCATACCTACTCTTATGAGATGCAGCAAGAGGGATACTAAGAGGGAAATTTATAGCACTACAGACCTACCTCAACAAATAAGAAAAATCTCAAATAAGTAATCTTAAACTACACCTAAAAGAACTAGAAAGAGAAAAACAAACAAAGCCCAAAGTCAGTAGAAGGAGGGAAATAATAAAAATCAGAGCAGAAAAATGAAATAGAGACTAAAATAACAGTAGAAAGGATCAATGAAGCTAAGAGATGGTTCTTTGAGAAGATCAACAATTTTGGAAAACCCTTTGCCAGACTCACTAAGAAAAGAAGAGAGAAGACTCAAATAAATAAAATTAGAAGTGAAAGAGGACAAATTACAATGGATACCACAGAAATACAAAGGATTATAAGAGAATACTATGAGAAGCTATATGCCAAAAAATTGGATAACCTAGAAGAAATGGATAAATTCCTAGAATCATACAACCTTCCGAAACTGAATCAAGAAGAAATAGAGAATCTGAATAGACCAATCAGAAAGTAAAGAGATTGAAACAGTAATCAAAAACCTCACAAAAAACAAAAAATCCAGGACCAGACGGCTCCTCTGGTGAATTCTAACAAGCATTCAAAGAAGATTTAATACCTATCCTTCTCAAATTATTCTGGAATATTGAAGAAGACAGGACACTGACTAACTCATTCTATGAGGCCAACATTACCCTGATACCAAAACCAGACAAGGACAACGCAAAAAAGGAAAATTATAGGCCAATATCACTGATAAACATAAAGGCAAAAAATTTCCACAAAATATTAGCACACTGCATACAACAATACATTGAAAAGATCATACACCATGATCAAGTGGGAATTATTCCAGGGATGCAGGGATGGTTCAACATCCGCAAATCAATCAATATGATACACCACATTAACAAAATGAGGACTAAGAATCACATGATCATCTCAATAGTTGCAGAGAAAGCATTTGATAAGATCCAACATCCATTTATGATAAAACTCTCAATAAAATGGGTCAAGAAGTGTACTGCCTATATTTTCGTCTAGGAGTTTTATGGTTTCAGGTCTTACATTCAAGTCTTTAATCCATTTGAGTTAATTTTTCTGTATGGTATAAGATAATGGTCTATTTTCATAAAAATTGAGTTAACACATTAGAACTAACTCAAAAGAGAATTAGTAAATTAGACAATAGATCAAAAGAAATTATCTAAACTACAGAATAGAAAGACCAGTAGATAAATTAATTAATTAAAGAAAAGAAAAATACAGAAGAGAGGATGAGAGACACAAGTGATAGAGTAGGAAGACCTGAAATAAGTTTAATATGAGTCTCAGAAGGAAAGGAAGGAAAGAATGGAATAGAGACAATTTTAAAAAGATAATTACTAATTATTTTCCAGAACTAAACACACAGATTCAAGGAACCCATCATATGCCAAACAGTATAAACAAAAAGAAATCTACTCCATCATAATGAAACTATATAAAACCAAACCAAAGAGAAAATCTTAAAAACAGGCAGAGAAAAAAGAGATTATTGTCAAAGGAACAACAATTAGACTGACAGCTGACTTCTCAACATCCACGTGGAAGCTAGTAAGCAGCAGCATCATGAGGTCAACGTGTTGAAATAACAAAAATCTACCAACCTAGAATTCTATACCAAAGTAAGATATTCTTCAAGAATAAAGGACAAACCCAACCAACCTAAAATCTAGAACCGAAACAAAAAATGGAGAGGTTTTGCTGGTGGCAGACTCAAACCAAAGAGAATTCTGAAGGATGTACTTTAGGCAGAAAGATAGTGATCCCAGATGGAAAGTCTAAGATGTAGGAAAGAATAAATAAAGTAGAAAATATGTAGGTGAACTTAAATGAACTTTGTTTGTATAAACAATGATAATATCTTGTGTGGTTTTTACAATACAAAATTAAAATGCAACTGTGCATGTGTGTATGCACCTGTGCATGTGTGTGTACACATGAACAGCTGGAGATTTACAAACATCCCTCCCTTGGACTCTGGGACTATATGGTGGGAAGTTACCTATAGTGTGGGAAGAATGGGCACTGGAAAGTCGTCTGAGGGACGCTTTGAGCCACAGCAGTCTTAAGCAGTCTGCTGAGAGAGAGATGCCAGATTGTGGTCAAGGAAAGTATAGTCGACATCAATTTTTTTTTCTTTTGCCCGTTATCACCCTTATTTTCATCTTGGAATAACACTCCCCTCCCCCTTTCTTTGGGAGAACTTATTCTCCACTCCATCTTCCTTTTACTGGTGCTGTCAGTCTTAACACTGAATAGTCATGGACATGGGCATATAAGGTGAGTGCCTTAGTTCCTTGGACTGCTATAGCAAATACCACAGATTGGGTAGCTTATAAACAATAGAAATTTCTTTCTAACAGTTCTGGAGGCTGGAAGTCTGAGATCAGGGTGCCAGCATGGTCAGGCGAGGGCCCTCTTCTGGGTCACGGACTTCTTGTTGTATCCTCGCATGGTGGAAGTGGCTAGTGGAGCCTCTTTTATAAGGGCATTAATCTCATTCATGAGGGTTCCTCCCTCATGACTTAAGCATCTCTCAAACCTCTTATCTACTAACACCATCGCCTTTAAGGGTTAGGATTCCAACATATGATTTTGGGAGGGACACAAATATGCAGACCATAGCACTAAGCCAGGCCAGTCAGAATCCTTCCCTAGGAATTTTTTTTAACTAATGCTATAGAAAGATTAATCCCTCTCTGATGAAAAGATGTGAGTTGTGAGAGTGGCTGATGGCCAATTTCCAATTACATGAAGGAAGCTGATCTTAGAAAATGAGCTGGACACCGGAGAGGGTCTGAGAGGGAACGGAGAAGAAAAAACTTGGAAGTATTCAATTCCTTTGTTCCATTAGCTCTAAGGGTCAGCTCCCTCCCTTCCTTTCCCTTCTCTTCCAAAAGATTTACCTTTTTGCCTAAGCCAGTTCAAGTCCTAATTGTTCTTCCAAATATAAAGGGAAGAAGCAGGGCAAGCAAGAGGATGCTTCTGAGGGTAAGATTAGGCTGGGAAAACCAAGCTGCATAAGCAGATCAGAAGCCGGGAATGGAGGCAGGTGGACTCACCGATCAGGAAAGGGCAAAGCGATCAAACAACTGACTGGAGTTGGTTAGAGGCCCATGTCTGGTTGTGGTGTTGTTTTTTGCCACCTACATTTCACGGAGGCAGAAAAAACAGGCTAAAGGAGCCTTTGGCTGTTATCCAGAACTCTCGATACTGAAGCTACAAGTTATCTTTGGATAGTTACGGAGAAACTAGAGACTTGGGTTTTAAAATGTAAAGTTTTCTGAAATGATATGTGGAAAAACATAAATAAATTAAGAAGAATAGTTTATGTTAGTCAGAAAGCATTTATTTGTAGCTATGAATTATTAGTTACTAAAATCTTGCTAGATATCCATGTGCACTTAATTCTTAGAGATTAAAATTAGCACTAGTTCATGCTATAGTTGTTAGAAAGAGTTAGGTATGTTTAGAAAGTGTTGCACTAGTTGGGAGTAAATGTGAGATAAATTTCATTCGAGCCCCACGTTCCCTTGGTGGCAGCTCCTCACTCTGCTGGCATATTGCTCATGTTGGGGATTGGATGGGGACTTGTCTTGTAGAGTTTATTGCTGAGACATGCTATTCATATCTTGGTTTGGTAACTTACGTGTTTCTTCCCTCATTGCCTGCCCGTGCCTCCCCCTGCCAAGTTAGGGTGCTGTCATTTTGCAGCTTCCCAGAACAAAGACATTCCACCTTCCAAACACTTTTAGCTGGGGAGAATTTCCTTGTAACACATGCTGCTCAAATACATGCTGTGCAACACAGGTCCTAGGGCAGGTGACTCTCTGTAGGAGGTGGGAAGCCCAGCTAACTTGTGTTCAGCAGAGAATTAAAGTCCAGATTAGAAACCAAACTGGAGAGCCAGTGGGGAACTAGCTGTGTGCCTGGCGTCAGGAAGGGAGGCTGTGCTTCATGCCCGGGGTCTCAGCTTTTCCTGGCGCAGGAGCAAGGAGCAGAGCAGACTCCACTCACCAGGGGGGTGGGAGGGTCCAATATACTGCCACGCTGGGTGTCCAGTGGGTAGCATCCTGAGTGGCACTGAAGTGGCAGGCAGTAGTTCTTTGTTGTTAGCAGCTGGATTGGAAAGGCTGGGATAGGCTAGATTGATAAGTAATTCTATTGGAAATTCCAAAATTTGGGTTCACCCTTTTCTCTTTTTTTATGCCTGGAAAAAATTGAAAGCGCATTGTCTGAAGCATGACTATTTCTTTTGGTTTTTATAAAGCTTTCAAGTGTTTCCCTGTTCATATAGGGCTTTCAAGTATTTTTCCTTATCTCAACAAGTGAACACTCGAGTAGTTGAGATCTCTTCTTCGCTTCTTGCTTTTTATCAATCCCCTGTCTCTCTATACCTTCCTGTTCACAGTGCTATCACTCTGGGTTTGAAGCCCCATGAAGAGAGTTGAAAATGTCTACCTGTGATGTCTCTTTTCGTGGAACTGTCTGGTTCACAGTCAGGTCCACAGCAGGCTAGAGAAGTTCAACCTCACAAGCATTTACTGAGCACCCACTAGGTGCCAGGCCATGGCGCAGGTACTAGAGACATAAGCTTGTGCTCTCTCCACCCTGCCAAGCCCTTGCGGTGGAGGAGGGTCCCCACTCACATGCCATTCAGAGTGATACCAGTGATGTCCTACAACACAGAAGACAAAGGCTGGACTCCCTGCTGCCTTTCTGTCATTCAGGGACTGGTCCCTGGCTGCCAGTTGGCATTGACTCATCTCCCAGTGTCCTTTGTGCAACTCCCTTAACCAGCCCCTTCATTCCTTTGCCCTGGGACCACCGTAGCACCATGCAGATGCATAAGAGACATGAAGCCGTACATTCAGAAGATCTGTTGCTGAATGGGAAAGAGATTTCAGGAAAAAGGGAGTATAGGAGCAAAGCGAGGATTGGAGGAGAGACAGACAGGGAGAGGGCAAGAGGGAGGGAGAACTTTGAATTTTATTTGCACTGTCAGTCCTAGGTGTAAACACTCAGAGACTGTGTCAAAAGGGAGGAGGGGCAGGGCTTAGCTACATGTGGTCTCCTTTATTCATACATCTCAATCTACTCTAACTACGTGGATCAAAAGCTCCCACCGAGGCCACTGGCTCCAGACAGATCCAGCTTCCTCATAGCAAGGTATTATGAGCATTATGAGCAAATTCAGAACCAGGTGGATTTGCCTGGCTCTCTGCCTTCGACCTCCTGGGAGAACGATGAAGCATCAACCATGTCACTAGATCAGACCGGCAAACTCCCTCTTTAATATTCCTTTGGAAGCCCAAGACTCAGCCCAGGTGCTCCATGCCGCAAGCTCTGTGTGCTTCCACAGCCCGCTGACCGCAGGTCTTCATTCCCGGTGAGGTTCTGTGAGACAGGATAATTTATTGAGAGTTTAGTTTGCGTGTGTTCCCTTTTATTTATGTCCTCGACCCCCTCGTTAGCAGGGAGTCAGGGCCTGAATCCCTTCCATGCCCCTCTCTTTGCTCCTGCTGGCTGTCCTTGGTGGCCCGTGGCTCTGCCTTCACATGGCCGTCTTCTTTGTGCCTCTGGATTTTCTGTCTCCTGCAAGGACACTCATCATTGAAGTTAGGGCCTCCCCTTATCCATGATGATCTCACTTTGAGATCCTTCATTACATCTGCAAAGACCCTTATTCCAAATAAGGTCACATTCTGAGGTTCCAGGTGGACATATCTTCTGGGGGGACAACATTCAACCCACTATAGAGCCTGACCAGGCAATGAGTGAGGAGAGGGAGAGATTCTTCTCTTGACTGAAGGATGTTGGAGCTATGGGGGTGGAGAGTGAGTCCTCAGCACCGTCTGGCAGCCACGTCCCAAAGAGATGAAATTCAGAGGGTGTGGCTGCGTGGTACACTGAGGCAGGCTGAGCCCAAGGCTCTCCCTCCCCACTCCCCACTGCAGGCAGTTGGAGGCTCTTTCCACATCTTCTTTCTTTTTTTTTAAGATTTTCTTTTTCCCTTTTCTCCCCAAAGCCCCCCCGGTACATAGTTGAATATTTTTTAGTTGTGTGTCCTTCTGATTGTGCTATGTGGGACGCCCACTCAGCATGGCTTGATGAGTGGTACCATGTTACCCCCAGGATCCAAACCTGCGAAACCCTGGGCTGCTGGAGCGGAGCGCGCAAACTGCCTCCCCTTCTTCTAAGATAAGCCCCCTCAGTTTCCAGAGCAGCCTGGGAAGGGAGGGGCCCTCACAGCGACTGGATTGAATCTCTCACTGGACGCTTGGATTGGCAGCTCAGAGTTGGATTTTATGTTTAAAGAAAATAAAGCTAAATTTTCCAGCTTGAGGTTCCCTATTATACTGTTCAATTCCAAAATACAAGCCTAATGGAGAGCAAGCACCTGCCCTTGTGCCAGGTTTCAGCCACGTGGCTCCCCGCTAACGCTCTCCCTGTGAGTAGTTGAGATCCACAGCTCTGGTCAGCTCTGAGGAAGGGCTCACGGGGGATGGCAGCCACACTCTAGAGAGGTGGGGGTGTCAGACCTGTGGACAGAAGTTGTGACCTCTGACCCAACCATGTAGGTCAGCCAGACCTCTGGGCTGGCAGTCCCAGACTGTGGGACTGAGCCGTAAAACTGAGCCTCCTGTCGGACTCCAGAACACCTTCCTTTCCAGGTGGAATCCACCACTTTGGTCTGGCATCTCTCTGTAACGAAAGGACGGTGGATGGGCAGGGGGAGGGCAGCCTCATGGGTGAAAGGCTCGGGAAAGGGGTGGGAAGCCGGCTCAGGAAGCCCGTGAGGCTTTGAAAACGGAAAAGAAATAGAGCCGGTGATCATCTCCTCCCTGTAGCTGCAGCACAGTTGATGTCGACTTTGGGCTGGGTTGCTTTTGAAAATAGAACATTTCCCCCACGAATAAGCTAGCAGAGCGCTGTTTCTCTTTTTATCGGAGGGCGTGGATGACATAGTTCTGTCAACACTTTGCTGTGTTTTTTTCAGCCGTAGTTCTTTCATCTCCTCACACTTCTCAGCTACAGATTTGTTTTTCATATTCACTCCTCTCTCTCCCATTTCCTTATTTCTATAGGTGTTTAGGTCCTTCTAACAAGCTTGGCACAAAGCTACTGCCATTTATTGAGTGCCAACTGTGTGCCAGGTATGTGTTCAGCACCATATATACACACATCCCCCTTAATCTTCCTAGCAACTTTAGGCCTACGTCTCCAGGTTACAAATGAGAAAACAAGCCCAGGGAGGTTCAGTAACTTGCTCAAGGTTGCACAGCTTCTAGTAGGAGGTGAAATTGAGATTTGCAGTTACATCTGTCCCATCCCAAAGGCTGCGCTCCCAGTACTGCCTCCTGGCACTGCACTGCTCTGTGAGGTAAGAGGCTGCTCTTCACATCTCACTTTAGTATCTGTGATGTTGGTGGAAGGCGAACAAGCCTGCATCTCAGCCGCACTCCCAGGGAGTGGCAGGCTCACGCTGCCTAGGGCTCCGGGTGTTTGCTCTTGCCAGCAGCTCCTCCAGGCCTGCTTGATGCTCCAAGCAGGTGGTCAGGGAGCCTCCCCTTCCCCCACCAGGGAGGCAGCTGCTGTCCCAGCTCAGTGATTTCAGCAGGCCTCCCAAAGAAAGAGTTATTGCAGCCCTGGCCTTTACTCCTCCCTCTTCCAGTGATTACAACTCCGGCTCTGGCGGGAGGTCTAGATTGCAAGATAAGGAAGGAGCTGCGCCAGTTTCTGGTTGCTTCTTGGCCCCGAGCTCTCCTGTTTTTACAGCAGCCACAGGTCCTACATCCTTCCTGGAGACTCGAGGGTGGATTACAAGCAAACACGTCTTCCCACTTCCCGAGCCCTGGCATGGCGGCTGTCTGGGTTCGCTATGCTCACAGACCCGCTTTGCTGGGCGAGGGCTTCCATATGGCCCCCATTAAAAGGGGTTGGTTTTCGAGGCGCTCCTGGAAATGTGTTGCAGGTGGGCTCCTGGACACTGGGCTTGCCTACCGCCTCTTCGGCTCTGTTTGCTTTGCCTAATTATGTTTTCTCTGCTGATTTGTCTGAGTAAAGTTTTTCTTTCCCACTTTGTCCAAGGTCTACACGCTACATCTGGTACCCATTTGGCTGAGAAGGGGGCAGAAACAGGGTGGTTAATTGAACACTTGGCACAGGGCTACAAGAAGGAAACTGAGGAGAAAGACAAGAACTGGGGGAGTTTGGAGAACATGGTAAGTCGGAGCCTCTGCACAGTGCCGGAACGTCACAACCTCCTTCCCTCCACGTGGTTTCTGTCCAGAAATAGAGCCTTGAGAAGGCCACGGGAAGGACCTTGGTGTGATTCTGAAACTAGATTGTAACTTCTGCTTCAGCGTAAGCCCACAGTGGTCCAGCTTCCTTTCACAGGGGCCAAGGCTTCTCAGCAGGTGGCCAGTCACGAGGCCCTGCTTGAGGGGAGAGGAGAAGGAAAGGGCTGCGAGAGATCACCTGTGTCTCTCTTGCACTCATCCAGTGTGGAGTCGGGTCTCTCATTCTGCAGCGGGAATTTTGGCTCCAGACCCTGGTCTGCTTCCAGGATGCCGAGCAGAAGTCAAAGTGAAGTGGCATTGCTTGGAATCCCCATTTCTGGCCGCGGCCCAGGACCAGCCCAGCTGTGGCAGGGGTGCTCGCTGCCTGCCTCTCTACACCTCTGACTTGAGAGACCAAAAATCTCACGGGCCTTAGAGTCACAAAGTTTGGGCTTGAAATTGCAGCTCCTACTCTTTGTCATCAAGTGCCTATTCATTTTGGAGCCTCAGTTTCCCCATCTGTAAAATGTGACAAGTCACATTATTCTGAAGAGTAAATGAAACGATTCAAGACACACATCAGCTCTGCCGCCTCTAAGGACTCCACAAGTTACTTCATTCATTCCACAAAACCCTGAGAGGAAGATAGTATTGTCATCACCCTCAGAATCCCTGTTTGATGGAGAAGGAAACTGAGGCAGGGAGAAGGCAAATGACTTGTCCATGATCTTACAGCCAGGAAGTGTCAGAGTGTCAGAGTCAAGACTCCAGGCAGGGATTCGGGCCTGCAGCCTGCAGATCTGGGCTGTGCTTGCCTGCCTGTTGTAAGGCCGGAAAGCTCCTGGCCCCACACCTGGCTGGAGAAGACACACACTGGACACTGGCCCTTACTCTGACTACCTCAGGGCTGCCGGGGCTGCCCAGGGATTGTTCTGGCTGCCATCTGGAAGGACAATGACATGGGAGCCAGCAAACAGTACAAGAATGAGACATGAGGAGGGGAGGCTCGGTCGAGGAGGACACATGGAGGAACTCCCACAAGCAAGGTAAGTGGGGACCATCACGGGTGGGGGAGAGGACACGGGAACTAGAGTCACCAGGCCTGCTCCAGGCTGCTCCCGGCCCAGCCACGGCTTTCCTTGCTGGGTGGTCTTGAAATCCACATAGTCTGTTTCTGACCAGCTCTGAGGAATTGGCCACAGTCAGCCCTGACGGCTTGCCCTGGCAGCGTGCTGCTGTCTTCTCTAAACATCTCCAGCTTTAGGGCTCCTCCATCGGATAGATACCCTCCAGCCGCTCAGTGCTTTCAAGTGGGCCCCGCATGCTCCGGGGCTTGGCTGCCATCCCTGCCTCTCCTTGAAGAGAGCAGAGTCTCTAATTTGGGTCCTGCCCACACCCCTCCCTGCCCGCTGCCCACACACTGTCATTACAGCTGTGGTGTCGCTGCTCCCAGCACAGACCAAGGTTTCCTTGCCGAAGGAGGCAGCCACAGCACCCACTGGCTGCCCCCCATGGACTTCATGCAACCCTGCTAAGGGTGACCCACTTGGGTGCTGTGGACAGGGCAGCTCATGGGGAGAGTGACTTGAAGAAGGAGAAAGAGCACTCACTGGGTAGATTTGAAGCAATCACACTTATTGGCCTGCCCGAGACACCTCACTCCCAAAAGAACAGTGAGCAAAGAAGCCAGAGTGAGGAAGGATGGGTGTAGAGAGGTCTCAGGGAGCATGCTGTGTGGCTGGCCATGGCTCAGTCCACAATTCTTTATGTGTTTTATGCACGTGTATAATCAGGTTGAGCTCTCTGGGCCTTGGAGGGGTGTTCTCACGCGTCACTGCACAGACCTCACCTCCCGGGGGCAGAGGCATCGGGCAGGATGGGATCTGGGGTCAGACCTAGGTGTGAGCTCTGGCTCGGCAAGTTAGTTCCCTGCTTTCAACTTCAGTTTCTCCTAATGACAACAGGGATCACAATGCCACTCTCACATGAAAACAAGTCACCTATACTACCTGGCACACAGTAGGTCCTCAAGAAAAGATATGCCCTATTTGAGGAAGTTAATGAAGGTCTTTGGCATCCCCTCCCACTCCTGTGTAAATGTTTTGGGATAGCTTACCTTCTTGGCTTCTCGCCTTCTTACCTCTGACCTTCTACCCAGGGCTAATGCCCCCTGACTCCTTGTGCTCCACTAGGCCTCCATGGCCATGAGGGCTGCGTTGCTGCTGCCAGCCAAGGAGGGCAGGGAGGCCTGCGTCTGAGGCCAGGGGATCTACAGGAGCGACTTTTAGTGCTTTCTTGGCCAATAACTATGGTAAATTCAGCACCCATGACCTGATAAGAGAAAGGCATATAAGGATCAGACCTCTTGGGGATAAAGGTCTTTGTCACTGCACAAAGCAAGCAGCTTATACCAGCCAAGTGCTGGCTGGGAATGAGGGCAATGGCGAATGGGTGGTAGAAATAGATGATGAATATCAATCATGACCTTGAGATCAGCTGGGCCACTCACTCTTTTGCATTAAGTCCTGGCAGATGTTGTGGCCTTGAATAAAGACCAGACTGGACTTAGAGGGTCCATGACAGACATGAGAGGGGCCAGGGACATCCCTTGTGCCTCACTCAAAATCCTCTCAGCCTCATTCCCTACGCTACTGACTGTTGCAGGCACGGGTTCTGCTCAGGCTTCAAAACAGCTCTGCTTGGCAGCCGTGTGACAGTGTCTGCCCCTGAAGCTGCTGTGCAGAATGTCCACAGAATCCACTGGCACTCACCCAGGGACAGCCTGGAGACGTGGGGGAGTCAGTGCGAGGGGCCGCCCTTGACCAATGGAAGACAAGAGCCTCTGGATAAATGCTCACCCATTTTAATCCTTGAGCAGAGAAATCTGAGCTGCATCACATCAGGCTCCTCACAAAGGCCCGTGGGTTGGAGATCTTCTGTTCCCCATAACAGCAGCCATCTTGGCCAGGCCTCTTTGCCTTTCCCACTTTTCTCCTTTCACTCCTCCGGTCCTCTCTCTCTGGGTCCCTGGCCCCATAGAAACTACTTGCAGGTAAGCCTGCATCTTGGGCACAGATTTTAGGGGATCTGAGGCTAAAATAGCCATGTACAAAGTGTGAGGAGGGGAGGGAAGATGTGAAACAATCATTTTACAGAGTGAAAAAGTGGGCAACCAGAGAAGGATCATAAAACTAGCAGGTGAGCTGGCTTCCTATTGGGGGTTTGCAGGTGTGTGCGTGAGGTAAACCCTCCAGCACCTTTATATTTTCTACCACAACTTTGAGTATCAGGTATAGTCACAAAATATGTGGATATGGATTTAATCTTGAATGGGCTTTTGCCAGATGATTTTGATGGAAAGAGAAAGGTAAGAAAAATAAGAGAATTCACAAAGCAGTAATTATAAGGGTGAGTCATGCAATTAAGCAGAACAAGGAGGCAAGTAAGGATATAAGGGGAAGAAGGGGAAGAAAGGGAAGAATATGTATATAATCTTTGTATTTTGTGTCTTTATACAGATATAAAGGCGGTAGGATCAATGGGTTGATATCAGAGAGTGGCAATGACAGGGTTAGAGACACAAGTACAAGAGGAGTGTGGCTGAGGTGGAGTAGAGATTAAAGATTGCTGGAGGTGAGGAGGTCATGGAACTCAGAGGGCAAGGTGTTGAATGGGTCACTACCCTACAAGGTTGTTAAGTCACCAAGAAAGGTAAAAGGAAAGGGGTGGAAAGCCAGGTGCTAAAGTCATTAAAGAATGAAGGGGAGTAGGTTGGCAGATGACAGTATCAAGGACGGGTAGTGGGGCTGGCTCCATGGCTGATTGGTTAAGTTCTCGCACTCCGCTGCGGTAGCCCAGGGTTCAGATCCTGGGTGCAGACATGGCACCGCTCGTCAGGCCACGTTGAGGCGGCGTCCCACATCCCACATCCCACAACTAGAAGGACCTGCAACTAAGATATACAACTGTGTACAGGGGGAGTTTGGGGAGATAAAGCAGAAAAAAAAATTTGAAAAAAGGATGGGTAGCAGGTGGTAAAATGTAGCATGAATTTCAAAGAATCTGGGGCTTTTGAGGAGGAAGGGAGAGAATTGATTTGCAAGTCCAATGGGACACCTACCCCACTGTCCAGCCCTCTGATGTAAGGAGAATGGAGGTGGGGCCGGGATGGCCTCCACATGGGAGGTGGTATTTGCAGGGCACAGCCAAATTTCCATTAAGGCAAGATATGAAGAGATCTTACCAAAAAACACAAAAGATAGAGGAGCACTTGCTGATGACAGATCCCGAGCGTCAGGGTACATAGTATGTAATGGTTGGGAACATGGGTGGGGAGTGAGAAACGGAGATAATACCGGCCCTGTAGGATTATTGCAAATTTGATGGAGAATTTTATGTAAAGCGACCAGTAGGGTGTCTGATGAAGATGATGATGATGGTGATTGCCAGAAAAGCAAGAATTAAAGGCAAATTATAGATAGTGTCAGAAGAAGCACCGTCTAGGAATCAAGGGTCCTCGAGTCTCATCCTGGCTCCGTTCTCTATTAACTCTCTGTGTGGCCTGAGACACGTCAATCCCCTTTCTCTCTGGGCCATGGTTTCTCCATCTCTAAAATGACAAGGTTCGATAACACCAGTGGCTGTCAACTCCAAGGTGGCAGAGCGGTCACATGTAAAATGTAGATGATAATATCCTGAAATACTTTTTCAAAACATGTGTGTTTGATTTCCCCCAGCCCACCCCCATGGGGTCAGATCTTGTTCTCTCGGGATAAGGACCCAGAATGTGCATTTTGGAAAAGTCCTGCAGGTGATTTACTAATGATACCCCCACCCCCAGCCCTATTTTCTTTCTTCAGGGAATTGCTTTACCTAGAAGCTAGTTTTTCCTCTCCCAAATGTCATCGCCTAGAAAGTGATAGTGAGAAAGATGTGGTTTGTCAGTCGGAGCTGGGTCAGAGCACTTATCAGAGGGACCAGATGCCCCGAGCTCTGCCCTTCGCGGGCAGATGGCCAAAAAGCCGGCGGCATTATTTTTACAGCTTCATTCTTTGGGCATTTCTCCACGCAAATGCATAAGAATAAGAACTGAATCAGCACAGCTCCATTTTGTTGCTGTTGTTTCTGTTTTGTTGTTTAATATCAGCCCACACCACACTGTTGACCAGCCTAGGCAGTGGTTACCCTGGGGGAGGGGCGCCCCTTGGCCAGGCATTGGAGGGAAACACAGGTGTCATGAGGGGAGGGAAGACAGCACACTGAGCCCAGGCCTGTGTCTCCGTCGCCTCTATATCCTCAGCCCCTACAAAGGTACTCGGCGATAGTAGGGGCTCCACAAATACTTGTTAAGCTGAAATCTAAGGAAAAGCAGCAGTAGACCAAAAAGATAGCGGTTTAGGGGAATTCACTAGTTTTCAACTGCAGGAAAGAGGATGGCTGCAGAGGACTCCAATTTTTCTGCTGAGCCAAACTAGCAGGAAAGTTGAAGGACAAAAATAAATCACTGACATGCAAGGACTCGAAAGATTACCACCCAAATGCCCTCTCCAAGCAGATGGACTTGAGTGTTTCTAGTAAGAAGAAAAAGGAACCTAAGAGAATGATCAACACATAACAAAGAAGTGGTAAACCCGTAAACCTGTAAAATGAATCGTCAAATCTAAAATACGTTGTTGCTAGCACAATGTATACAATAATTAATAAAACTAAACTAGAACTACTCCTTGTCTTTGATTTGTACTTTTATTTTGTTTATGATATTTTTTGAACTATAAAAGTTTTAAATTTTAATGCAATCAAATTTTATAGATTATTCTTATTGTGACTTGTTTAGGAAATCATTTTCTACTCGAAAGTCATAACGAGATACTCCTCAGCCCAAATATTATTTCCTTAGGATAATCTCCAATCTCTTGAAATAGATCATGTCCCATTGTTACATGCTGTTATGATACTGTGTTCTCTCCTTTAGTGCACTTGTCCCAGCTGTAACTGTACATTTATTTGTGTGATTATTTGACAAAAAGTCTGATCCCCTCCACTAGAAGAAAAGCCCCACGTGGCCTCAGATCATGTCTTATGTTCCCTCTGTCATCATTATGGTTCCAGGGCTTCACAGAGATCCTGTCATATAAGAGCTGACATTTACTAAGTTCTTACTCTACACAGGACTTATTCTGGGACTTTACATGTACTTATTTAAAACTCATGACAAACACCTGAGGCAGGTCCTATTTTAATGACAGAAACTGGGGCACATAGGGGCTAAGTAGCACATTCAGTGTCACACAGCGTTCAAGACAGCAGAGCAGGATCAAACGCAGGTGGTCTGGCCCCGTACCCTCTGCTTTCAGCCTTTAGCGTGTGCTTACTCAAAGGATGGGAACTCAGCAAATGTTTCCTGGAGACAAGGAATGACGAAACCACAATTTCAGCAGGTTCTCTCAGGAACAGAAATATCATTAAAAAACAGAAAAATGGTATATTTGAATAACAAACTACATGCTGTATGTAAAACAATAAAGTCATTTCTAACTGTATATCATATATTCTTTCAAATATTCTTGGAGCAGTAATAAAAATTTACTATCTGTTATGATTCAAAAAAACTCACTAACTATTAAGAAGCTGAATGTATTTAAATAAATTTATTGGCCAAATGCAATAATAGTATAAATTAACAACAGAAGGGGGCAAAAAATCACCTGGGGGTTTGTTGTTGTTCTTTTACTTTCAAGTATGATTTACATAGTTAAATGCACAAGTATTCAGTGTACAGCTCAAAGAATTTTGATGTATACTTCTCAGTAACTGCCATTCAGATCAAGATCTAGAACATTTCCATCACTGCAAAAAGACTCCTCAGGCCCCTTGCCAGTCATTCCCCCACGCAGAGACAACACTGTCTGCTCTTGAGCTCTGTGCAAATGGCGTCATGCAGCATGTACTCTTCTGTGCCTGGTTGCTTTCACTCAGCAGAAGGTTGTTGAAATGCATCCATGTTGTTCACTGTGTGTAGCAGCAGTCCATCCCTCATGTATTTATTTATTTCCCAAGTAGTATCTCTTTGTATGGATATATTACTGTTTGGTAATCTGGTTACAGTTTTGGGTTATTACAAATAAAACAAATATAAACATTCTTGTACGAGGACTTTTCTGAACATGTTTATTCATTTCTCTTGATTACATACCTACTAATAGAATCTCTGGTTTGTGCGGTAGGGCTATGTTTAATTTTGCTAGAAACTGCCAAAAACTACCACTGTGATTGTGCCATTTTATACTTTCATCAGCAATGTATGAGAGTTTTTGCACCACTTTCTCATCAACATTTGGTATTTTACATCTTTTAAGAGGCAGCCATTTGGTGGATGTCAAGTGGCATCTCCTTGTAGTTTGCATTTCCCTGATGACTACTAATGTGACCTTTTCACATGTTTATTGGTCATTCAAATATTTTCTTTTGTGAATTGTCTGTTCAAATTTTTGCCCATTTTATAATGGGTTGTCTTTTCATTATTGCTTGATTGTAGCAGTTAACACAAACTTTTAAATAACTCGTAAGTTAAAGTGAAAATCTTACTGAAATTGCAAACTACTTGGGAATAAATTAAAATGGGAGCACAGTGTTAAAACAAAAGCTTGTGGGATGCATGCAAAATGATACTCACAGGACATTTATAGCTTTAAATGTTCTAATTAGACAATGAGGAAGAGTTTTTTAAATACACTAAACTTATGAATTAAGCAAATTATAAGGTAAACCCTGCAAAAGTAGGAGGAAAGATTAATAAATGTGAAAATGCAGGAGATAATGGAGTAAAAGCAAAAAAGAAAAATTGATCAAGGCTTTTCAACTCCAATTATAAAAAAAGGGGGAATTAATGAAATGTTAAAAATAAGAAAGCACACGTATTCTGTTAGGAAATTTAAAATGTAAAAACATACCATCCTCAACTTCATTAAATAAATATGAAAATCTGGATTAAAAAATGGGTGATTTTCTAGGTAAATATAAATTCTAAAATTGACTAAAGAAAGATAATTACAGAAACATTTAAAAGTTAGTCATAAAACTCAGATCACCAAGGAAGAGATAATTGGGCTATTTTACTTCTTTCAGAACATAAAACAAACTTGACAGCTTTTCAACTCATCTATGAGGCTTGCATAACCACATAGCAAGACTGAACAAAGATATCGTGGGAAAAGAAAACCAGAGATCAATCACGCTTACAAACAAAGATACAAAAATCCTAAATGAAACATTAGCAAATTAAATTCATTTGTATACTAAAAGAATAATACATCTTAACTAAGTTGGGCTTATCCTTGGAATGCCAGGATATTTCAACATGTGGAAATCTATTAATGTAATTCATTTGATCAAGAATTAAGAAAGAAAAATCATATCATCTTGCTAGATTTAGAAAAAATTTAGTAAGTTCAATAAAGACCCATTTATGATTTTTAAAAACCACTTAACAAAATAGAAATTAAAATAAAGGAAATTTTAGGGGCCGGCCTGCTGGCACAGTGGTTAAGTTCACATGTTCTGCTTCTTGGTGGCCCAGGGATCACCAGGTTGGATTCCAGGTGCTGACATGGCACTGCTTGGCAAAAGCCATGCTGTGGTAGGCATCCCACATATAAAGTGGAGGAAGATGGGCATGGATGTTAGCTCAGGGCCAGTCTTCCTCAGCAAAAAGAGGAGGATTGGCAGTAGTTAGCTCAGGGCTAATCTTCCTCAAAAAAGTAAAAATAAAAATAAGTTTAAAAATGCAGGAAATTTTGGGGCTGGCCCCATGGCTGAGTGGTTAAGTTCGCACGCTCCGCTGCAGGCAGCCCAGTGTTTTGTTGGTTCGAATCCTGGGCGCGGACATGGCACTGCTCATCAAACCACGCTGAGGCAGGGTCCCACATGCCACAACTAGAAGGACCAACAGTGAAGAATATACAATTATGCACCGGGGGGCTTTCGGGAGAAAAAGGAAAAAAATAAAATCTTTAAAAAAAAAATACAGGAAATTTTAGTAAAGGAAACCCTATGCAAACATCATATTCAATGTTGAATCATTAGTTTGAAACCACAAACAAACACAAGACACTAACACTATTATTATTCAACATCCTAGCTAATGGAATAAAACAGTAAAAAGAAATAAAACATACAAATATTGAAAAAAGAGAGACAAAACTGATTTTACTTGCAGACAATATAATTGCCTATTCAGAAAATCCATACAAATCAACTGAAAAATGATTTGAACTAATAAGAGAATTCAGCAAGTTGGCCAGATATTATACCCCATTAATAAGCAATTGTGAAAATGTCATGAGAAAAAAACATGACATTTATAAAACTTTAAGTGACCCAGGAATAAACTAAATAAAAAATATGTAAGGCCTACATTGGAAAAAATTTTGAAACAATTTCCTAAAGATTTCAGGAAACCTCATGAAGAATTGCTTAGGTATCAGTGTAGAGGGAGTCATGGCGGGACCTGTCTGGGCGCGATGAGTCCGCCTTGTAATATTTAATCAATGACTTCCCATTAAGACCATGGGTTCACTTTTTCATCATATTCCATTCCATCCACTTGTCAAAATTAGTATTTATTATTTTAGCTCCTTACCCTGATGACTCTAAGTTGTATTTTTTTGGACTTGATTTGTAGGTTTTGCAGAACTGAAATCTAACACTCAAAATGACCTCTGGCTATTTATTGACTAGTGGTCAGTTCAAGCATGTCATACAATTCTTGTGGTTTCTAGAAAGAAATTAAGTGGAGTGGAGGGGTGAAAATAGCCCTTGGCTGATCTTCAGGCAGCAGGGAAAGGCTGGGATTGGCTGCAACATGATTTGCTGACAATACCACTGTTCATGGGAGCCATGGAGCTAATATTATCAAAGAACACAGAGGGATTAGAGGAATATCTATTCTCTGGTTATGCTGAGATATTTTCTCAGCATCTCTGGAGGACTGAGTTCATGTGTCATTTTCCTCACCACGGAGGCAGTCTGGCATCAGGAACGGCAGCTGTCAAGTTCTCACTTGTTTATCTTGTTTATTTGAAATTGGCCTTGCAGATTAATCAAGGCCTAATCTTCATGTCTGAACCAGGAACTCCAAAACATCAGGACATACCTTGGGGGTCAATTTTCACAGGGGCTTTGAAGTTTTGGGGGAGAAATGGTGAAAGAGACTTTGATGTTTACGTTTCTTAGAACACTGAGAATCCAGCAGCCTGAAGAAGAGAGAAGATGAATACCTACCCCAGACTTTGGAAGTGTAGGTGTCAGGATAGAGAAGTTTCCCAAGAAGTTGGTAGCTTGTCTTGAGGTAAAGGGAGTCATAAAAATGTATGCCTTTCTAGGGCTGGCGTGACATGAAAAAATCGGGGTCAAATAAAACAGTCTAACGACTTAACTCCTGATCTCAGGGGGAAACTACTGAACACGTGGCTGCAGGATCCCCCCTTGATGCTTGTTTCTTTGTTTGTTGGTTTGTCCAGTGAGTGTTGATGGCATGCTTACCAGCTTCCAGTCCCGGGAGCATAGTCCAGGTTGATGAGTCTAGAAATAAGGTCTCCTCAGAATGAGTTACAACTGCTTTAGAGATTTACCCCTCTCTGCTAACACCTTTCTCTACGTGGATGATGGAGACCGTGTGGCTAAGGTGACTCCCAGCTGGGAACAGGAGTCCAAGACAGCATGGCTGGTCATTGCCCTTCTCTCAACTCTGCTTCTACCCCTGAGGGTGAAGCAGGAAATCACCTGCCCACTTCAGGCCCGTTTTGACATCGAGCAGATGACACAGCCAGAAGCAGCAGCGACGGTATAGGTAGTTTTCTGGTTTTCGAATGAAGAACAACAAAATATCCTGTTCGACTAAGTTGACGGAGGCTGGCCAGCTCTGGAATCGGTGAGCTATTACTTTTTCTCCTTTACAACAAGGAACTGAGTTATGGTGTTGTCTTGCACAAATCCCACATCTGCTGCCTGGTTAGGTATAGCCAACAGCCCTGTCTGTCATCCAGGCACAGCTCTTTTGGGACACCAGCAAGCCAGGCACAATCTTGGCTCCACTTCAGGTTTTGCGTCTGATCTGCAGTTCATTGCTTAGATCTCCCTTCAGTCAAGTTAGGATAATGACAGGCATTGTGTTTGCTTGAAGGTACCTGGCATCCTGTGGGAAGGAGGCTGAATCAGTTAGTTTCAAAATATGATGACGAGGTCCATGCAACAGAAGGACAAGCCCATCATTCAGCTGTCCAGATTCCTTTTAGGAGAAAGGGAAACCACAGCCACAGCCTTGCCGGTGGAGACCTGAAAGCAATAACATCCAAGAACTCAGGCAGATATTTTAAAGCCACAATTTAAAATTATAATCGTAGTCAAAAACCAACAGTTTTGGCAGTAATGAGATGTTTTTCAGCATTCTTATTTTGCATGCGACCCTTAATGGGCCTGCTTCACCTTCTCCTTGGAATATAAACTGTCAGACTGTAAATGGGGTTTGACATAAAGTTCAGTTGGCTCCAGCTACTCTGGAAAAGGGAGATTTCTTTTGTTTGGTTGGTTTTGTTTTGAAGTTCTACACTCTCTCTGGGGCGTTTGGAAAGGGTACTTGAGTGGAATTCAGCATATTTATAAGACTTTTAAAAATCAAATATCATAGGATGAAAAGGAAGGCCACAAAAAGGAAATACTGTTTGCATAAAACTGCCATTCCCTGACTTTGCCAAATTCTGTTCCAGAGGTTAGTAACCTTCTGTTTCCAAACAGGAAAGAAACTGAATCACAGGGAGTCACCTACACACGGCTTTGCTGGAGAATTCTCCAGCAGACGGTTCAAAGAGCGTAACCACCCCTGCTCCGTAGTCTCTGAGACTGAATTCATTATGTCTAAAACAGGGAAAAAAAATTCCTGTTGGGATTTTCAGATCTTAGTGCTTTCTTTAAATATGTGGTTTACCTGTTTAAGGACTTGGCAAAGAGGATAAGAATGGCTTTCTTAACAGTGCCATCTCAGGCTTTAATTATTCCTAGTTTTGATCTTCTAGCTGTAGATCTAGAATTAAACAGTCTTGCTTTAATGTGGGTAGCTGCTTTTAAAAAAAAAGCCTTTTTAAACTTGCAGACTTTAAAATATTTTTTTTCTGTATGAGCAGCCTGGATGGAGAGAGAAAAGAAGGTGCCAACTATAGCCTTTTTGTTTTACTGGGATGCTGCTGGGCCATTGTTTGGAAATGTCTGGAGTATCTTGTGCACAGAGACGAGAGAGCCATGAGGAGTGCTCAGAGTTGCGGGGGGCAGCCAGACCTAGGGGCACAGCAAAGGCACTCTCTCCACCCACGTCTTTCCCCAGTGCTTTCCTTGAAGATGGATTTTGTTCCAGGTGCCTTTGTGAGCCATGAGGATTGGGGGTCTGGGTACGGAGAAGGTGTTGTGTGGGGCTTGGGAACATTACTTCCATAAGTTTTACCCAAGTGGCTGAGAAAGACTAGTTTACCTTAGAGCATTCTCGGTGAATTTTGTTGCCGAAGCTTTTAAAAAGATGGCTATTGAGGGGAAGTTTTAAGAAAAACTGAAGCTGTCTCCTCTGCGTCTCCCACATTGAGGCAGACTTAGGGACACTGCAGAGTTGCCCTTTTCCTCCCATCTTGGGCCACAGTGTGGGGTAGAGCATTGTCGTGGTGGTAGTGAGGGTGACATATTTGGGTATTTTGAATTTTTTTAATTAAGCATATATCTGTTTGTAAAACAGACATATGTATTTCTCTCCTTGTAATGGGGGAAGGGTGGAGATACAGCAATGTGAGTAAACAGAGAGTGCCGGAAAAAGAGGAACGGTCCCAAGAACAGGAAGAATGAGCTGCTCTGGGATCACAGTAAACAGGCAGAGGGAGAGAGAGTCCAACTGTGTGTTGCAAGATGATGGATTAACTCAACGTCCTGAGTGGAGAGCTGACTGGGCAGTCTCTCTTCGCTCTCTCCCGGGAGATGAAACCTCTGAAGAGCTCTGCTCATTATGAGATGTCACTGAGGCATAAGGAAGCAGCAACAGAATAGTCAGCAGTAACACGGTGTTCGCTATGTTCCAGACACTGTTCTGAATGCTTTACATGTGGAAACCCATTTAATCCTCACAACAACCCTCTAAAAGAGGAGCTGTCACTACCCCCATTTTACAGTTGCAGAAACTGAGACAGAGAGAGACAAGTAACTTGGCTAAAGTCACATAGCTAGTAAGTGGCAGAGCAGCATTTAAACGAAGGTAGTCTGAGACCAGAGTCCATGCTGTTAATGACTAAAATTTTAATAGTTAAAAAAATTAAGTAAACAGTAAGTCAAAGTAGGAAATACCATGAACAAGACTTGAAGGACATCAGATGGGGGGCGGGAAGTTCCACGGAAGGAACTGGAGGTAGTCAAGGGAAGGAGAGAAGGAGGACTTTTCTGTGTATCCTGTTGGAGACACAAGCCCCCTGAGTCATCAAGTCCCAGCCACATTCCCGCTGGATCGAGACTTTCTCTAGGGGCAAGAGATTTCTAGCGGGAATCAAGTCAAGTGGTCCCTGCTCTGTTGACTCCAACTTGTTCCCAGGCTGACTACATGTGGGTGACAGGGAAACACGTCCTCTGCTGGTGTTGGATTTGCGTCTCTCAGGGCCATGCTGCCCATGGTGCAAATCGGAGACTGGTCCCAAGAGAGGATGAGCTGCCTGCTTGTGGTTGCTGTTGATGGTTAAGAGAATTGCCTACCAGCCATCAGAGTGGGTCCCGGAGAGAAGCTCAGTGGACCCCACAGGAACAAATACTCACCTGCAGACATTGTCTCCAGCATGACTCTAGGAAGGGGTATTTCTAGGCTTTTACCTTCTCCTCCTCATAAAGGAGGAATCGTGGGCTTGGAGAGATTCAATCTGCCGGCAGCTCTGCAGCTGGCAGACAGCAGAGCCAGAATGAATGAACCATGCTCGCACCCTCAGTCCCACTGGTTGAGCCGCAGGTGCCACACTAAGACCCTGGCTATTCCTCTTTGTATGCAATTATACAACCTTTTCTTTTATAATTAAGCTTTGGTGCATTCGAATGCCCAAACCTCAACTAAAAGTTATTTTATGTTTCACGTGGAACACTAATGAACGTAGGTGTGATTGAAATTATCAGGGCTTTGAGGAGAGTGGCAAAAATGACTCATTTCTCACCTCTATCTACAAATGGCAGAGGTGGTGCATTGGAACTGAGTCATGAAATCACAGGTGCAAAAGTCAGAGCTCTTGGCTCATAGCCAGTGAACTGTTTCATGCCCACCCCAAACCAGAAAGTTCTGCAGCCCCCACTCTTTCTCCCGGATGAGACATGTAGGTCACATCAAATTTAGCTTCTCTGATACCTTGTCCATCCTCAGGGGAAACTTTTTGGGGACAAAAAAGAAGGGGTTTTTGGATCTTTGGGACACATAAAAACAAGAGCTATGTCTTGCTAAACACTTTGTACATGCCAAGTACCCAGCATGAGTTATCTCATTGAATTAGTGCATCAACCTCATGAAGTGGGGTCTGTTTCTAAACCCATTTTAGAGATGAGGAAACTCAGGCTTAAGTATATAAAGTCACTTGTCTAAGTTGTATGACTCAGAACCTGAGAGGGTAACCATTAGGAAGGCTCTTTCTTCCACTTTGATTACATTAGATTACATACATCTGTTGCAATGGATTAGTGTGGAATTAGACCCACTGTCTGTGGTCTAAAGGGAAACCAGATTCTGACCTGTCTCTCAGGTGCCTGATCCTTGGCCTCTGAGGCCGTGGGAGTCCTGAAGAGGGAGCTCACTCAGCAACGGGAGGAAGGAAGCACCTCATCATTTCCCCCACAATGAGACTCCCACTTCCTCACTTCCAAAGGGATTTGGAAGAACTGGGTTCAGACTGGGATTAAAGGTCAGAGGGATGGAAAGAAACCTCACAGCCTCAGGTCTGATCAGGGAGCCCCCACTATGAGAGAAATATATCTTTACATGTCAAATCTGAGTGACTGGCTGGAATCTTTAAGGTCTTTCTGCATCAGGAAAAGGAGTTTATGAATTAGAACTAGAACTAGACAGGTGCGATTATTATCCCCGGTGGAGTTTCCCCCAAAGGGCAAAATTGTAATGCCAAGCATGGGATTCAGTCAAAGGCCTCTTGCTCCACAACTTCCCTCAAGTTTGGAGCTAAAATGAAGACAAGCAGCCTCTAAGTTTTCTATCCAAATGGTGGTACAGGTTTTGCAAGTGAGACAATCTTTGGAGATAGGTCATTTTAGACAGTAACACGATCTCTTCATTTTACATGAGAGGAAAGTGACAGCCAAACTTTCCCAAGGTCCTGCCTTGATTGACACTGCTGGGCCTGGAATCCACGTTTCTTGACCCCTTGTTCCAATCCCAAGAGTCACTTATGGCCAACGGCTCACTCATGCCTCTGAGTGCTTGAGGCCCTGGTCCAGTTAGGGGCAGCTGAGAAATCCCTCCTTGGGATCCCTCTTCTCACAGGAGAATGCGATGTCCAGGCTGTTATAACATGGTCTTAATGAAGGAGGTTTAGATCTCATGGGTGGGCATTTAAACATCCACTTCCCTGCTTCTCTGAGCACAAAATAGAAACTTCGCTTGTTGCAAATCTTTCCAAAATATTTGCAGCCACATCCATGACTTAGTAAATAGAGTTTAATGAGTATAACAAACATTTTCACATGATTCAAGATGCACAATATCTCAAGGTCATCATTCTAGAGAGCTCTATACATAGCTTCTAAGACTTAACCTTGTTTGATTTTTTTAAACTGATTTTTTGGGGTCATTTGACCTTTTATGTTTATGAAAGTAGAAAGTAAAATGTCTGATTAAGAAGTTTGGTTAGTTGAATTCTGGCTAGTTGAGTTCTTTTCCTAGTTTATGTCCTGCTCCACCTTTGTCCTCCCAGCTTCCTCAAACAAGTTGTGAAGAATGTGTAATGGCATAGATACTTCTTGATATTTATAAAAATACCGTGCATTTTCTCTTGCCTAGAGCATGTTTATTGTAAATCAAACCGAAAAAAGATAGAACACCTAATTGATTGACACCCAGCCTAGAATCTGAATCTACTTAACCCTCCTGTAGCCTCTGATCTTTTGTCCAGTTCTAAGAGGCTAAAGGAATAAGGCAGAACAGGCTTTCAACCTCTTCTCAGGCCGTGTCTGCTGTGGCGCTGGTGTTCCTGGCCCTGTCCAAAGGGAGACCTGAGAGCTGCCTGGCATGACTTCAGTTTTTTGAATCTCCAAATGGACAGCCTTTCTGGCAGAAGAGATCAGATGCCTGTCTTTCTCCCTCTGAGGCAATCTGGTTACTCAATCTGTACAAATGGCACTGCCTGTGGCTGCCTGCATCATCCTCTCTGGGTCTGGTGATTGCCTCATAAATCAGGGCTTTTGTCCTTCTTCCTTTAATCAAATAGAATAGCAACAATTAAATGTGTTCTTAATATAATCACCCTTTTCTTGTTGGGCCTTGGGAAAGAAGTCTTCCTAAGATGTCTGCTGGTTTTTTCCAGGCTTGTTTTCAGGGAAGGAATAGAGACTTCTTGAAGCAAGCCTAAGTAGAGAGGAATTAATGTCAAGGTCAGTGTGGAGCAGTGAGGAAGGCAGAGACCCAGGACAGAAACCAACCTAGAGCTGTGGCACCTGGAAATGGAACAGCACAATTCAAGGAGGCTCTGGCAGGGTCCTCACTCAAGTACTCAACCATCAGACGAAGTATCTACCTGCCGTGGGATAGCCTCTCTCTCCCACTCCCAGCCATTGGCGCTCCTTGTGCTTGCCTGCGGCTCCAGCTTGGCCTTAATCTTGGCTTCTTTAGTTCTAAGTTTACTTCATAACTCTTTAGAAGTCATTTCTCCTGCCAGTAGGAAATTCTCCTCTGATTGGTGGTCCATATGAGAAGGAGAATTGAATAGATTCAGTTCTTCCTCCTTTTTTTTTTTGAAAATATGTGGGTCATGGGTCATTGGAAAGGTATCAGTTGGTTCTTTTTGTAGGTTGGTCTCCTATCCCTGGTCCAAAAAGCTGTGCAGGAGGAGTATGGGTGGAAAGGAATGGTTCAAAAGTAGACCACCTAAGGCTTTACATGGGTCAGTTGCCCACCAATATAGCCAGCATATATGGGCATTTGAGGGTCTTTTTAGAAGATCCATAAGCTATCCATAAATTATCACTTCCATGAAAGACCCAGTTCCATGGGAGACTGGAAAAAGCTGGGAGAAGGAGAGAAATGTATCTTTGGCACTAATAATCCAACACATTTTTCAGCTCGAGGATGAAGCCATGGACATCTGGCTATTTCAGAGTGGAATGAAAGAGACACACCTACAGCCTCTAGGCCTGCCTTGTGCTTCACACTTCGAGCCCTACTCTGGAGTCAAAATATTGTCTTCACCGGTAGCACATACACTTGCACACAACCAGAGGCAGGGGCAGGAATCCTGAGGAGGTTGGGGAACATGTGAAACTGCCCTGCAGGCTTGATGGGAAGTCTTCTGATGCCCGTCTCTTGTCGGCCTGAACCGAGAAGCCGGCCACAGCTCCTGCCCTTTCAGACAGAAATGCCTACAGAGCTGCTATTGTTTCCCTCAGGTAACAAATGCCACAGGCCTGGGCCAGCCAAGCCATTCTGGAGCCCAGCTGCTTCCGCGCCATCAAATGAGAAGGGTGCTTTGTTTTAATTGTCACATTTGTTGTTTGGAAGGATGCCCTTTGACCACGGAGTTTTCTGGGTGACCTTTTCATAAGAATTGCATGCAAATGTCCCAGCGAAAAGGTTGTGATTGGTCTGGAAAGGTTATCTCCATTCGTCTAGACTGTTGTCTTCACAAATGGAGAAAGTTCAGGCAAGGAGCCCAAGGCTGGAGTGCAGCAAAGGAGAAAGGTCATCTGGTCTACCCCTCTCTGTCCACTGGGCCCACATGCAGGTGGCTGCTTCCATTTGCTCCTGGCCTCTCATGTCTTATCTCAGCCTAGAGTAACCCTGCTGGCTGAGGCGCCATCCCCCCGGAGCTTCCCCCAGATCGCCTGTTTCCTCAGAACAGGTTCTCTTTGAGCAGACGTAACACATCCTCCAATTGCCCTGAGATAAGCCGTGCAGAGGAATCACCCCTCTGAACAACTGAGGCTCTGTTAACAGGTTCTTAAAGGGTTTGCTGAGGGGACAACCTATTAATGGTTCATCCTCCAAACAACTCTATTTAAATAACTGCTCTTTCTGAACCAAAAAAAAAATGAATCTCTCTGGAAACTCAGCTGAGATTAATGTGTTCCTTATTACCACAGAGCAGTCTGATAACCCCTTATCCCCAATCTCAGGCTGGCAACAGGAGAGAGATGGATTTTAAATGAGGCATACTCAGATTTAAGCTGCTGAAGAAAAAGGCCTAGGCTATGATTTATATGTGTAGGGAGGTGGATTTCTTGCCCCCCTGCCTGGTCACTCCCAGGGAAATCAGACTGTTTATTTTCCTTCTGGGTGGAGGCCTTGAGGCGGCATAATTAACCTTTGAGGTCGCATGGGGTGAGGGTGGGAGAGAGGGAAGGCAGGGAGCATGAAGCCAGTGGACTGGGCTGTGTGTGAGCGGGAGCAGACAGGGTTCAAGAGGCGTGAGGGGATTGCCGTGGAGGAGTGTGAAGCTCTAATGAATCATGTCAGCTGTTGACTCGGGCTTCACAACAAACAGCTGCATGTGAGAGCTGCGGCGCAGTCCCTGGGGAAGCAGGTGCTGGTGACGTGGGGGGGAATGGCCTGCCCCAACCTGCCTCCATTAGCTGTAATTATGCTTATGATTCTGCTGGGAGGCAGCAAGGAGCCGTCACGGCCTGCCACGGGCCTACCAGAGACCCGAGTTTTTAGCCGGTGGTCAGTCAGCTGTAAAAATGGGCCACAGTTGGCAACAACAGAAGGAGTCTGAGGCCTGAAGCAATTTTTCTTTGAAATCAGCTTCTAAATTGCAGGGAGTCCAAATAAATTGACACATTTACTAGCTTGAGCTCCTTTCCCATTCCTGCTTCATTGCCTCAGCCGGGCCTCTCCTGGCTGGAGCAGTTCTGGGTGTGGGGGATGGAGGGTGGGCTCCACCCCAGCACGGGGCAGGACAGGCCTCCGATCTGTTTGGAGGGCTGTCAGGGGCTGGGCGCTTAGGTGATGATTGCTGTGTTCAAGCACATTTTCATTGCTGATATTAATGAGTGCATTTCAATTTACAAACTGAACACGTCTTTCACAAAAGAAACCCACAATCTACAAGGGAAAACCCCTGTAAAATAAAAAGCAAAGAGATAGCAAATGGTCATTCCAAGATAAATACGTGCTGTACCACAGTGTGGGCTCTCTCCCCAGTCCTTCCTCCTGGGTAAACAAAGGTACTTTCTTAGGCAGCAGAATTCTCTTACAATTCGGCTAGTTTAAATTCTGGGGTATTTCCTTCCCTAATCAAAACTAAAAGTAAATGACAGAAGAAGGCCCTCGTGAGCTTAACATTTGATTGGTCGCTGAGCATTTACAGAACATCTTTGTCAGTAGGATTTTGAACTGCAGGCCTGACTGGACAGCCTTGGAGCGGTTAGGGAGGAATCATCCTTGACAGCAGACATGTCCGTGCTGGTGCAGAGCTGAGGGATGGAGCTGCAGGCGCTGGCATAAATTCAGAACCCAGTTTGACCACATATGGGCTAGGCATGGAATTTCATCTTTCTAAGCCTCGGTTCCTCATCCAGCAATGGGGATGATCAGAACTAGTCGATGGTTAGCCTGGGATTAAGCGAGGAACGTAACAGCACTGACACACTGTACATGCCTAGTGAGTGTCGGTTATTTTCACCATCCTTGAAGATCAACATGGTCACATTTTCCACCCACAGTGCTAGGAGAGCTCAGGCAGTGGGGGACCACATCTTGGTCTCATCCTCGATGTGAGCCCCAACTTCTGTCCTCCCATTCTCTACACAAAGTTAAAAAGTCAGCGGGGTTGGGGCCTTCACCTGCCCCCGATGGGCTTTTGAACTCTGACTTCTGTTCCTTTGTTGCTGTCTTTCTCCTTTTCCATCTCCTCTCCATCTATCTTCGTGCACCGGCTGAAGTCTCACCACCTCTGGGAAGCCTTCCTGAAGTCACTTGTAAGAATTCCTAGAGTTTTCCTTAGCACTCGCTGCCTCTTAGTGTGATATTAGCTTTAGATGAATCCGTGTCACCTCTTAAGCCAGATGGCCACCATTTGGAGGGCATGAGTGGCTTTTCCTATTTCTTTGCATTTTCCTCAGTATCCAGCCAGTGTCTGGCTCGAAATAGGTACTCAGCAAATGCTTGTTAATTCATAGCCTGTGTAATAAAACAAAGTGGGCTGAAGACTTGTGCAAAGATCCGAGTTTGTCTGATTGTCTCTGAATTGATTCATTCAACCAAAATTCACTGAGCACCTTCTAGGCCCAGGGATACGGCTGTGAGCAAAACAGACAAGCATGGGCCTTGATGAGGATGAATGTATTACATTGGGATTGGTATTTCTTCCACAGGTGGGGGTGAGGGACATGGAGGTGAAAGGTCACAGCTCTCTTAACAAGTATGATGGTGGTTTGTACTGTAGCAACTTAGCTAAACTGGAGTTACAGTCCCGAGTTTCCTGTCCTGCATGTTTCTAGGTTAGCAATGACTACATGAGACATTTTGAATGAAATTTGGTAGCTGGAGGTAAAGCAGGAGCCATTCTTCTTAAGCTCTGAATGTGGATGCAGGGTGCCAAGCACGACAGGAGCTGACACACATCGATACCGATCTGGGGGCTCACCCAGGTGGTTCGGGGCAGCACCTGGCTCTGCAGCCCTGCCAGGTCCTACCAGATCTCCTCCAGCTTCTTCACGTTCTGGGCCAAGTGCGCATGTAGCTCTTAGCATAGAGCACCCGCTCCTCCTGCAGGTCACCACGGCATGGAGGTGGGGAGATGCAGAAGCAGGTTCCAGTTTTCCCCCCAGGTTCCACTTGTCATGTGAGTCTCAGTTCATCTTGGCAGGTTCCAGTTTGTCCTTGCTGTCACCCACATCTGCTTCCTTCTCGACTGATGGCGTGGCTGAGTAACTGCAGGCTCCACACTAGGTGTGGAGGCAGCGGCTGCTTCACGAGGTAGCCTGGAGCCTCCGTTGCAGGTCTGACTCCTGCAAACTCTAACAAATCCTATTCTAGATCATCCACAGCGGCTCTGCTTCTCTGATCAGCAGCTCTGCTTCTCTGATCAAATCCTGCCTGATCCAATGAGTATAGCAGATAATATTTGGGGGGCCTTATTATGTGCAGGTACAGTGGTCACACCTTGTCTAAGAGATCACATGCAAACGATGCAGTGGAGACCCTAAACACCCCCATTTCAGAGGGGAGGGACTGAGGCACGCGGCACCCCCTCTCTCTCCTGGGCTGTTCAGGTCGGTTTGGGGTTGCTGTAGAAGTGGCTGGACTTGTGCCCATGACCACAACTGGAGGAACAACCTGTTCATCACAAAATTGGCATGATGAAGATGCAAACGCTGCTTCAGGTTGCCATGGCTGGAAGTGAGCGATGCAGCTGCTTCCTGTCAGTCCAGCAGATGTTTGTTGCCTGGCTTCTGTGAACTGACTATGCGAAGACATGCCAGGAACCCCATTTCCCAGATTTGGGGGAGACATTTGCCTTCCAAGGGGCAGCAGCTGTACCCGGTTTTTGAATAATGTGGCCTGGGGCCAGCTGGGGCTGCAAACGTTTCTGCAGGAGTGGCCCCTGGATTCGCCACGCAGGGGCAAACGCACAGCCATCACTGAGCAGCAAGGCTGCGTGGATCTGAAGCGGGACAAGATGAGGAAAAACATCCAAAATTGAAGTAAAATATGCGGCATTGTACACATTCATGTGAGGAAAACATCGGGACGTGGAGAAGGAGCAGGAAGGAAAACAGCGAACCTCCCGAGGCGCACTTTCATAGAGTGATAAAATGAAACCTCAACGTCTGTCACCATTCAAAGTGCCGTCATTTTATCATCCTCCCCACGCAATGCTGTGCTATTTTGGGTTTTGTTATTTTTTCTTTCCCTCTCTCACCTCGGTATGCCCGAGATGTCTGACAAACGAACGTGTAAGAAAATGCTTTATTTTCCCCAGCACGGAGCGAGAATTTATTATGGGAAGCACATCTCTGTATGGGCTGCCTCCTCCGTGTCGTCATGCTCTTTCCTGCAAAAGATTTCAGCTGAGAGCAGAAGCCCAATTAATTTGCCTGATATGGTCTTGTGCCCAGGAATTGAAACCCCGTTGCTCTTCACTAGTTGATGCCTTTCCTTAGCCACGGATCCAAGGAGAACAGAAAAGACTGCCAGCAAGGACTGTCTTTTGCAAAGAAAACATCCCTCCCCCCTCCCTCAAACAGTGCGCCAAAGATTTCTCTGTTCTGCTTTGTCTAATTTCCTTTGTTAAAAAACAAAAACAAGACAAAACCAAAAAAAGAAAAACAACAACAACTTGGAACTCTTTGGAGGATGAGGAAGGAGAAGCCAGAGGAAGTGGAAGCGTTTGATGTTATTACCATCTGTTCACCCAAGTTAGATGTTTAATCAAATGAGCAATCGAGAGCCTGTAGAAACCAAGAGACTGATGATCACCCCCATCTGTCCCACTCTTTTCCTCATGCCCTTTCTGGCCAGGCCTCCTCAGTTTCAGAAAGGCTGAAACCATCATCACTTCTGTACATCTTCCCACTCTGGGCGAGGCCCGAGCTGCAGGCTGGGCCCAGGCAGGCCCTGGTGATGCATCACCCTCGACCTGCGTTGTCCGGGCTAGCCAGGTGCCAGCTCTTCTCGGCATAAGTCGCTCTACCTGTAACTGGGGCTGGGACAGCTCTGAACAGAGCACCAGAGGCCACATGGTTTTAAGAATGGTATTTTCAGCAATGGGACAAGCCATTAAACTTAAGGAAAGAAGCTGCGAGCTGTCTCCAGCAGGGCCTGTGTTCACTGAGACCCAGGGCACAGGACGTGGCCCCAGACTAGTCACCAGCGAGCTGGAGCAGCCATCCGTGAGATCAAGTCATTTCTCTTTGGAACTTCATGACACTCCACCTCAGAAAGGGAACTGGGCCAGTTTGGGGCATGGGCTTGGGCCTCTTCAAACTGCGATAATAAAAAGTTCTGTTTCCCTAGGAGAGTTTTGCAGCAACAGCAGAAGTGGGACTGCCTGGGTTTAATACTCCATTACCAGGTGCCTCCAGGCCCCCTCATTTTTCCTAGCACCCCCAGGCAGATGCTCCTACATCCTGCCATTTATATGCTTCTCTGTGAGGGAATCTGACCTAAATGAGCCCTATAATACTTGGAAGATTTATTTTACAATATAAAATGCATGACCTCCTCTCTCCAAACCATGTTCAGTCCTATCTCATATGATTCTCCTTTAACTCTTTAGCTGCACCTTTTACTGTTCCTCTGCAAGCCGTGTGTTTCTCTGTCACTTCTAAGACCACATCATTTCTACCTGGAAAGCCCCTCTGCCAGCTCCAGTTTTCCAAACTCATCCATTCTTAATGTTGGGTGCAAACCCTATATCCTCCAAGAAGCCTTGGCTGAGACCCCAGCGCTCCTGTCCCCACCCAGAGCTGATGTCCTTTTCCTCTAGATTCCCATGGCTATGGTAGCCTATGTTAGGGATCCCATTCATTTCTGCATCCTTTAATGGTCATCTAGCTTCCTAGTATAGTGGTTAAGTGTGTGGATTCTGGAGGTAGGTTTTCTAGGTACAAATCCTGGCTTAGGCATTTATTGTGTGACCTTGGGCAAATCACTTAGCCTCTCTGTGCATCACTTTCATCTGTAAGGTGGGGATAGTAATCAACTATTACATAAGACTGTTGTGCAAATCAAGTTAGCAAATCCATGTTGAGCGTGTAGGACAATGACTGGTAGTGCTGAGCAATGTGAGTTGTGTGTCTTCTTATTATTATTACATCATCTCCTTTAAACTTCCTGATGTCAGGGGCGCATCCTGTCTATCTTTCTACTCCACCACATAGCATTTTGCATATTGCTACATATTTATTTCGCATATTGATACACTTACAAATAAGTAGATGGCTAAAGAATAAATAAAACTGTTATTCTTTAGAAGTTGATCCAATTTGCCTCCATTTCTTTTGAGTTATAGGGGATTTGATACAACTGATTTAGACTTAGATAACACTATTAACACATTTTTTAAAATATAATACATCAGATGATCATCCTTTCTGTCTCAGCCTGTCATCCTGTGCTATCATTGCTCAGAGGCAGTATTGAGACCCTCTGTGTGGTGTGGTGGGGGGGATATAAAGCTAGTCTTGACCCTCTGAGTCCATAGCCCAAACCAAGCCATCCAGCAGTCAACCAGTAATAAATAAATCACCACTGGGCCTAGGCCTGCCTAGTAGTGCCTGGCATCTGGCGATACTGCTTGGCTCACTGTGTAGAGGTTGGCCCAATAAGGCCGGAGGTGGGATGTAGACATAGAAGTTGGAGATTCAGTCACACCTGAGATCTAGGAAGGGCTTTGGGAAAGCCATGGAATTTTTGTCATAAACACAGTGTGATCCCTCAAATTTTGGGAAGTGGCCCCGCCCAACTACTAGTCCTGAGGATCATTTCATAAAAGGACCTGGTTGTTTTTCCTAAGCCTGGGCCCTGCTGGTTCCTGTCCTACCTGTCTTCGGGATTCTAGAACAGGTGAGAGAAAATGTGGTGATGGGAAACAGCAGAAAAGGAGGGAGAGAGAAGGTGAGAAAGGGCTGGAAAGGAATAGCCACAGTGAGAATTATCAGGGAGAAAAAGGAGAGATTTCAATTTTGACATCTTTTTCCACTTACGTTACCATGAATGAAACAGCAGTAGAACTCATGTGAAATATCAATCAACTGAAGGAGAGTGAGGAATGTGTGCGCCAAGAGAAGACAAGCTGTGCAGGTGCTGGCCCGGACAGGCCGGTCTATAGGGGCAGAGGAGGTGTGCCAGGCAGGTGGACGTGGGCGATGGAGGTGTCATGGCAGCTGAGTTATACCAAAGCACCCATAGTTCTTCTTTTCTTTCTTGATGAAAAATTTGCAATTTTTACACTATGGCAGAGCAAACGGAACTGTGACTTATGATTCACAATTTATGTCGTTTGACGCTTCTATCATGTTTCTCGCCAGCACAGAACTTTATTGCACTCAGCTTCATGGAGAGAAGCTGTGGAGGCAAGGCGAGGCGCTGTGCCCACTCCATCCTTGAAATCATGTTTATGGCAGATGTTTGTTTATTTATTTAAATTCATTCACTTGCCCGAAAAGTATTCTTTGAGCAGGGTGGGAGTCTAGAGTTGCTTACAGAACTACGCAGGAAAGACCAGGTGGACTTAGGGAGTTGACTGGGAAATGAGGAAGGAGAGGAAGTTTTGCATAAATGATAAGAATCAAAATCCTGCCCAGCAATACTTTAAACGTGATTGTAATGCAGCGTAAATTTCTGTATTTTGTGATGTATTCGACTTCGGTTAACAAGCACCAGAAACAGGGATGTGTGCTCCCCGCTGGAGGACTGGCTCCAGGAGGGGATCCAAATAGAACCCACAGTGGCAATGAGCCAGCCCGGGGGCTTCATTTAGTCTGCTTTCAAATCTGTGAATACAGCAGATTTCTGTTGAAAGCAGAGATGATTACATTGGTTTAAATAATTTAAGGACCACATAAAATCTTCGCAGAGCAGGCTGAGGTATTAAGCAGAAATGTCTCGAGAGCTGGCAATTAATTGTGGCCCAGATTGAAGTGGGACTGGGGCTCAAGGAAGGCGCAGTACCTGGCGTGTCCTGCCCGCGTGCATGATGGAGGAGGCGCCTTCTTGAGGTTTCTGGGGATGACGAGGCCACTGGAACTTGACTTCCCTCCCTGTGCAGGACAGTGGGAAGGGAATCATGTCAGGAGCAGAGCTGTGTGGCAGCCTGAATAGTCCATGCAGAAATAACCTCCCTGGCCAGGCCCTTTGCTCCCAGGCGAGAAAGTCAAGGTAGGGTTGCGTTGAGCTTGTACTGGGAGCTGCTCTCTCACAGGTTGGAGGCTCCAGGTTATGGGGAAGGGCTGTCAAGTCCCACATCATGGCCTGAGGTCATCCCAAGTAATATTCCCTCAGATGGCCTGAAACTTCCTCACCCATGATGCAGGGTCCTCTTCCATGCCTGAGGTACTGTCACAAAGGACACTCTCTCTGCTTAGCCAAGGGCACACCCCACTTCTTCAGGGCTGGGGACACCATGGTCACAGTACAACATAGAGAAGACCCTGGAACCCCAATAATCACCTTACCCCTTAGCCCAGCATCACTCACATACCCTCAGGAGGTGTCAGACAACGCCATTTAAAGAGTAGTTAACCTTTTTCTTACTTATTGGATGACAGAATCTGACACTATCTATCTGCATTTTAAAGGAATTCACCCTTGGACTAGCAGCCCCACTTCCAGGCATCTATATACAGAAAAACCTGTGCACATATTCAATGCGTGCAGAAGGCTATTCCCTGTGATATTATCATAGCCAAAGATTAGAATCAACCCAAATATTTACTAATAGGAACTGGTTAAACAAATTTTATTAGCAGGACTGGTTAAACAAATCATGGTAAGTCTACCCAATGGAATACTATGCTGCTATAAAAAATAATGAGATAGATCTATATGAGCTGATGTAGAAAGATCTCTAGGACATATTGTAAAGTGAAACTAGCAAGATGCAGAGCAGTGTATATTGTATACAACTTTCTGTAACAGTATTTCTCAACCTTTTTTTCATTATCACCCCCCTAAGAAACCTTTTAAGACCTTTTTTTCCTAATTGCCACCCCCCGTGAAATTTTAATACCATATATATCTGTTTATATGCTGTATGTATAATGTATATCTGTGATTCAGACATAAAAAGACAAGAATTTTTCACTTCCAAAAACCAATTGTCACCCCCTTGGGGGTGATATGCCTGTTGATAATCCCTGTTCAATAAGAAAGTGAGAAAATAAGTATATTATATAACAAAATGGAAGGATACGTAAGAAACTAATGAAAAAGTTACCTATAAGGAAGGGAGAGAATGGGGAGATGAGGGCAAAGGTGTGAACAAGATTTCTTCATGTATTCATTTTTATGTTTGTTTTTGAACTGTTCAAATGTATTGCCTATCTGAAAACTTACATTAAGTTAAAAGACATATAAATTCATTTTTCTAAAGTAAAACAAACAAAAAATAAAGGACATCTGAGGAACTGCCAAATAAAACAAAAAAGCAAGCAAAACCTGAAGATCTGTTAACACTCTTTTCTGAACCACGCAGGGCCCTGCCCAGGCTGGAGGCTGCATCCGGCCGTACCCCCGGGGGACCTCCGCTCCTCAAGTCTTTTGTCCTCCTGGGTTTATTGTGCAGCACAAAAGGAAACTGAGACTACCTTCTGCGCTCTTACAAGGGCTGTTTGAGCTTGGGTTAGTTTTGAAGATCGTAGCTTCTACTTTAAAAGCATCAGGGTGTTTCAAAGGCGGAGGCCGAGGCTGCACAGGGCTGTGAGGAAGCAGAATGTGAAATGTAGGAGGAAATGACTCGCGCCCGCTCCCTCCCAGGGCGCACACAGGCTCTCATCAGGAAGAGGCTAGGATGGGGCAACACAGCCCTGGGAGCCAGAGGTAAAAGGGCAGAGAGCCTGGGCCCACTCAGGTCCCCGGTCAACAGGAGCTAGGAGGGTCAGCTTCCTCCAACAGAGCGTGTTTCCTCCTTCCGGAGAAAGCGCTCACTCCGGAGGAGGAAAGGCCAGCTTAAGGTTGATTAGTAGACCAGAAATTCCATCGTGGGATTAACAAAACAAAACACTGGACTCACACTTCAATGTAGCAACAGCTTTAATTTGATTGTGTAAAGAGGCGAGATGATAAATAAGATTTGCATTATTGAGCCCTTTCCTTTGCTTCAATATCAAACATCTCAGTGCACAGTTGGAATAAATGGCTGCCTTTGAATGAGTTTTGTTTTTTAAACTGCTTCAGTAAGTTACCTAGAGAGGAGTGAGTCAGTACTTTGAGGTCAAGTCCTAGCAGTGCCCCTAGGCCTCCGTTTCCCCATCTGTAGAATGGGCGTCATGATACCCACCGTATCTACGTGATAATGCTGTTGCAGAGAGTGAATGATTTGACAGAAGAAATGTTTCATGAGGATAAGATATCTTCATTGTTGACACTGTTACTTCTAGAAGAGGGGTGGAGTCTTGCTGTTTAGAACTCAGTAGAGGATGCTCAGACTCGTTGAACTGAATTGAAATGTCTCTGCTCCACTGAAGGAGATTCTAGAACAAACATCTCCCTTCTGTAATGTGGATTCGTTTCTCAACACGTTCAGAATCATGGAATCCACTTACGAGTGGATGGTTTAGATTTCCTGGGTGTCATGTACAAAACGGCAGCTTTGATGCTGGATTTTATACCCTCATGCCACTCTCTCCCTGTGGGGCATCAGGTTTGTCACTTAACTTTTCTGTTTTCTCTCCCCTTCGTGTCTCTAGGTGGTGTTCTTTGAACAACACACTGGGAAATGCAACATGTCTCAGGAAGCAGAGCCCCTTCTCCGTGCTGGGCCACACCAGTGCTCAGCTCTGGACTGTGCACACCAGGATGCTCCAACTGCCTTGCCCCTCAGCATCATTTGTATCATAGAGAATTACCTGCACACCTGTCCACCTTATTAGTGTGGGTTCCTGGCAGAAGAATCTGAACTTATTGTTTTAAATTAAAGAAAAAAATTATAAATGCTTATTATAGAAAAAGTTATAAAATAAACATAAAATGTGTAAAGAAGAAGGAAATAGGCATTACTCATAGTCCCACTACTTAGAGTTATAGAATGCTAACATATAGATGTATAGACATCTATATATTTATTTGCATATATATGTATGTGTCTGTATGTGTATATACATAGAGAGAGAAATATAGATGTATGCATGTGCATGTATATATTTATTTATATGTGTATGTGTTTAGATTTATATAGTTTTGTTCATTTTACTTTTATACACAAATGGGATCACAATGCACATATTGTTGTGAGATCTACTCTATACCTTTTAAAAGTTTGATAATATATTGCAAACAACCTTCTGTATTATACACCTATTTCTGTTTTTTTCTTTTTTTCATTTTTTTTGGTGAGGAAGATTGGCCCTGAGCTAATATCTGTTGCCAATCTCCTCTTTTTGCTTGAGGAAGATTGTCTCTGAGCTAACACCTGTGCCAATCTTCCTCTATTTTTGTATGTGGGATGCTGCCACAGCACAACTTGATGAGTGGTGTGTAGGTCCGTGCCCTGGATCCCAACACATGAACCTTGGGCCACCGAAGCAGAGCACATGAACTTAACCACTGTGTCACTGGGCTGGCCCCAACACACCTGTTTCTTATACATTGTTCTTGACTTTCAAATTTTAAAAGTTATGTTAATTTTTGACAATGATAAACTCGACATAATCCTTGTGCAAACTCTTATTCTTTCTTTAGGACAAGTTTTAAAAGGTGGACTGACTTGCTGAGTTGAAAGTTTGCAGGTGAAACCAAATATGAGAGGCTGTACGAGTCTATAAGCTTAGTGGCAGTGGATGACAGTGCCCCTTTGCCAATTACATTGCCCTTTATCTTTTTATTTAATCCTGCCAAATTGTATTTTTTAACTTTCTATTTTTCCTGTGAAGTTGTACATTTTCTTATCTTTTTCTTCTTTTGCAACATGCTTAATACTGTCCTTTGCCCATTTTTTCAAAGGTCTTTGTTATTTTCCTGCTGACATATAGGGTCTCTTTATTCTTAACAGACATCAGTTGCCCAATCTAGTACCTCGCATCAGCTGCCCTTTTTGGCATCTGTGTGTTCTGTGTTTAGTCTAAGTATCACTACCAAACTGATTTTCCTAGACTCCATTCAAAAACATGCTGAACTAAAAAGCCAGTTATTTTCCCATCGCGTTATCCAAAGTTCTCTCCGTGTTGTCTATTGGGTTCTGCTTCCCTACCCCAGCTCCACCAGAAATTTCATTTCTCCCAGCCAACTAAGGAAAAGTCATTCATGCCCCTCAGGCTCCAATTAGGTTGTTCCCACTTCTCAAGTTCTAGCTCAAATATCACCTCCTCCAGGAAGTTTCCCTGATTTTTCCAGCTCTCATTACTCTCCTTTTGCCCTTTCTTTGAACTCTTGGAGAACTTGCTGTCTATATTACTATCTTAGCAGTTTAACTATATATTATTTTAGATAATTTATATATTTTTCATTGATTGATGAAGGACCCACTATTTCAAATACTCCTTCTAAATGTCCTTTAGAGACTGGGGCAGAGATGATCGGGTTAATGGTTGGCTAATTGACTGACTGAGAAAGAAGGGCCGTGGGCAATATTTCTGTGCTCAAAAGCAAAGCTGGACTACATAAGAATATTGAAGGTAACCATCAGTGATGGATTTTCTCCTACGTATTTTCTTATGAACCATATACAATATCCTAGCAAACCAGAGAGCAATATGCTTAACGGAGAGGTTGAAAGGCTCTCCTAATCACTATCTGGTTTAGCTCCACATCATGTCTTCTTCCCAGGGATCATATGAAAGTGGGTGACTTTGCTTTTGTTTGTAATACTTGGGAGGAGATGTGGATATGGTCCATTGCCAGAAGGTATGTCCCTTCACCAATTACAAGGACTCACGATCCCCAAAAGGGCTGTGGGGTAGGGGGTGGGCAGGTATCCAAGTATTGATCAGGGCAGTCCTGAGTGTGTTGGAGGAGGATCGGGGCTCAGTTTATTCAGAGTAAATAATCTACTAGGAAAAATGATCCTTTATCTTGCTACTATTGATCCCCTCTGAGGGGTAAAACTTGAATGGCTTATGATGATATTGAAGCTTTGGAATATTCGCTCTAACTTCCTGGGCAGGGGTGAGTGGAGGAAGGAGTGAAGAGGAAGAGGGGGAAGAGAGTCCCATTTTGCTACGGGATAAAGAAGGAGGGTCTACAGAGTTGGGGGTACATGCTGGGACCTCATGTAGTCATACTAGGAGGAGACCCCCAAGATCCAAATTGTAAGCCCGACTCTGCAGTGTCAACCTTTCCTCTCCTCTGCTTCCATCCACACAACAGGGAGAAGAGTGGACGTCTCTGCTACTTCACAGAGACGCGGTGAGAGGAGCATGCCCTGAGAGTACTGGGTCTTGTAGTAACGCCAATAATTATTATTTCAGCACAGTAATGCTACCGTGAAACTATTATAATTATTTGCTTTCAGAGGAGCTCCAGACACCTAAGGGCTATTATTCTTCTAGGGTGGCCACATGAGGCAAAGGTGGATGCTGTTCCACCATCTCTTGTTTAAGATTCTACAGCTGATAAGGATGGGTAGCTTGTTCCAGACTAGAAATGGTGCTCATGGAGGAGCCAAAATTATTGCTCAGCTTGGTGCATTCGACATTACAGAAAGAGGGAATCTCTTCTTCAGCCTCCGGGCTGCCTAAAGCCAGCTGCTCTGGATGGCCGCACAGGCTACACCCTGCGAGGCTCTGGGCATTGCTCACGTGGGCTTGGAGGGAACAGAGCTGCCTGAGGTTGCGCAGTGTGGGCCCTGTGGGAGCTCCTACTTACAAAGCTGAGAGGCCCCTGGCCAAGTTTGTCCTACAGAACTACTCTCTAAAAATTTGAACCAACAATTATAAATGGAACATTTCATCTAGAAATGCAGGTTTTCTGCTTCTCTTGAAAAATCAGCCTATCTGATGACATTCTCTCATGGCAACAAGATGTTGGGGCAGAGCTTGCTCTTCATTTTGCTTCAATCCCCACTTAGCCTGCTCTAGTCACTTCCCATAGCCATCAGAGCCCGCAGATGGAAGGGATGATAAAAGTGGGTCCCCAAGGTCAGAAATGCCCCCTGCTGCTCCACGCTCCTCACCTGCCTTGAGAAACAGAGCTGAGAGCAGAGCACGCTGGTAGAAAGAGACAGGGAACTGGTGGAAAAAGTGGTTTGCCACGCTTCCGCCTTCCTCCAAAGAAGCAGACAGCCACAGTGAGAACTCACTGAGCTGCTAGGAGGAGAGGATCTGGGAGACTCAGGATTTCTCTCACATACTGAAGCACCGCGGGGATGACGTGGATCTGAAGCTTTTCTTAATGGCAAAGCTTTTCCAGGTTTGCATCCCGAGTGGGGCAGCAGCACAGCTGGGATGCTGCGGGGTTCCCGGGCTTTCATTGGAGCGCAGCCTCCACCTCCTTGCCTCTCAGGAGAGCCCTACTGGCTTTCAAGGACCCTCAGGATGTCTCTTCCAGGAGACAGGAGGACAGGGCGTTCCCCGGGCTCCTCTGTGCTTCTGTGGCCTGAATCTCCTTAGCTTCTGAAATTGACTTTTTCTTTTTTTTTTGGCTCTGGAAATATTTTGCATCTAGATTCATGCCTGTGCTGTTTTCAGCCTGCTCTTTCCGACTCTGCCCTTGCCATGTCTCTCCTGGCTAGGGCGGCTGCTGCTGCGGCAGTCTTCTGATAGTTCTTGTTTACCTCTAGGGGGTATGCTTTCTTTTAATACAGGATTATGTAGCACACTTTGCTCTGTGCAAACCGTTACATCCTTTTCCTGGGGCTCTTCAGCAGCAGAATGCAAAGAGGTCTGGAGTCTCCTTGCAGATCGCACTCTGGCCCCAAGAAGGCCCTGCAGTCATCCGGTTGGTACCTCCTCCAGGAGGCAGTGTCTGTTTCTACTCTTTTAGAAACCTGCTTTATGAGGGAGAAAGGCCAGGAAGGATGAGGCTGAGGGGGGCAACAATGTCCTCATAAGACACTGGAGACTGAGAGAAGATGCTGCCAGTTTCTGAGTAGCTAAATACCAATTCCAGAGCAATATCATGGACGCTGTCTGCAGCTGATGCTCCAGGCAGGTGAGAACAGATCACGGAAGTCTGGGAGCAAAGGGCCCCACTTCTCAGAGAGGAAGAACAGCAGAGGTTTACTTTCCCGGAGAGACAATTCTTAACTGTTTTTGGATCATGGATCAATCAAGAAATAAGTAAGCTACAGACTCAGTAAGTACCCCAATAGGTACCCACTGGGGATCAATGGGGATCTTCATTGCCAAGTACACATAAGATGCAGACACATCACAGACAATTTCAGGAAGTTCATGGACCTGCTGACACCCAGCCGAAGGCCAGCTATGAGTCTGGAGCCCAGGAAAAATTTCTGATTAGAGCTTTCGGTGGAGGGCAGCCCAAAGCCCTGAAGAATAACCCTCCACCCCAAGCCAAGCATAAGGCAGAGGTCATTTTCTGGATAATTTAGGTAGAACCCCTCCCTCTCTTTTCCTAATATTTCTTTACACTTGAAATTCAAGCCAACAGTTTGTAGCTTGCTGGTACACAGCACCGTCTCCACTAACTCTAGACTCTTGTCCCGAAGCAGGAGGCAAAGGCTGAGAACTGTGGCCGTGGTCCACGCACAGCTCCCACTGGAGACAGGTCAGCACAGCTGGGAGGATATGCTCCGATCAGCCAGGATTTATGAACTAGAAAATAAATCTTGCAGCACTGACTCCGAGTTTGGCCTAGGATGACAGGGGCCCCTCATGGCCTCGACACTGGTGTCTTTGAACTGATTTACTGTGTAGATTGTGGGGAGCCACAGACCCCTCTGCTAGCAGAGAAAGGGAGGTTTCCTGGCATCACTTTGGATACATTTTTCTCTCAGTGGCAGCACAACTTCACGGACCCAGACCAAATCCCTCAGTGGTGTTGTCGGTGGCCTTAGCTCCGAGCTGTCCATCAGCTCGAGCACCTGGCCAGAGGCCTGGGGCGAGGCCAGCGAGGGCAGATACCCTGTGGGCAGCATGAGGGAGCTGCAAGCAGGGGAGGGGGTCCGCAGGTCTAGCCTTCATCTTTGAAGTTACACTCAATGCTTGAGCATCAGCCAGAGGGACAGCTGGGGAGGGCAGGGTTCTAGTCTCACGTAGTTAGGAGCTGGAGGTGGCCTAAGGCAAAACCGGAGAGCCCATTCGTAACCCTCCAGCTTCTTTCAGGGCCACCTCCTTGGACCACCCCCTTAAATGTGTATCGCTCCCGTTATGGCCCAGCTATGGTAATTCTGGTGTTCTTTGGAAGAGCCCAGGTTTTGCACATCTCCTGCAACATCCTCACTCCTTAATCAAAGCACACCTGTTAACAAAGTCCTTACTTCAGAGATGAAAATGTGCTTTCACATCTGAACTTCAAAATGGCCCTGTGAAGTGAGCAGACGTAGGACTAGTATGTGCCTATTTCTCCCCTTCCTCGCTCCTTGATTTATGGACAAGGGACCCAAGATTCTGAGAACGCGGGGAACTGGTGTTTACTAGGGAAAGGTGTGACTTCTGTGGAGCCCTGGGTTTGGGGTCAAAAAGACCTGGATTCAAATTGAGGCCCTGCCACTGGCTTGCAAGTTTGCTTCTTTTAGTTTTTTGGACCATTCTGAGCATAGGTTTCTTATAAAATGGGAATAATATAACGTATGGCATTGATGTGAAAATGAGAACACATGCTAGGTGTTGAATCGTGGTGGAAATACTGGCTATGATCTACCAAAAGCCTGTGTACTATGTTTTGTTTTTCACTTGCTCATATACACTTACGTGGTGGCACGTCTTCAGGGTAATTTAGCATTAAAGATGACCCAAGGTGAGGTTGATGTGATATTGCCAGGACATTTCCTAAAACCTTCACAATGAAATGACCTGGCCTCACTTATTTTGTTCCTATGCTATTTTATTTTTATTTATTTATTTTTAAGCTTTTTCTTCCCAAATCCCCCCGGTACATAGTTGTATATCTCAGCTGCAGGTCCTTCTAGTTGTGGCATGTGGGACGCCTCCTCAACGTGGCCTGATGAGCGGTGCCATGTCTGCGCCCAGGATCCGAACCAGCGAAACCCTGGGCCTCCACAGCAGAGAGCGAGAACTTAACCACTCGGCCACAGGGTCGGCCCTCTATGCTATTTTAAATGGCATGAACCCAAAGGGCACTTTCTGTTCTCATTCACTTTGCGGATCACTTGGTACGCATTGCCAGGATCTCCTTGGTTGCTCCTGGGTTGGTGGAATGTGTTACTACCAAGGCAGACAGAACCGAGCTGAGGATTTCACATTTTCAAAATACACAGTATTTCTTTTAAGCCAGAATTCTCCTTTAGAGCTTCTTACAACCCCCCTTCTATGGGTTGCAGCTGTCAATTCTCTCTCTCAAACACCCACCATCACGGAATGCTCTCTGGTCACTCCTCTGATTGCACATTTGGTAGCTCATTATCACTTACAGAATTAAGTCTCAGTCTTGGTTACTTAACTCTTCAAACATTATGCTTGAGTATCTAAACACCATCCATGGTGTCCACTAGAGGACGCTCTTTCCTCCTGCCGCTCATGGAATTCCTCACCAATAGCCCTCCTTCCCAGACAGAATTATTCCTGCATAAAGACATCTCTCATCCCACAGCTGGAAGCAACCTCCCTCCCACAGAAGCCCCTAGCACTTGTCTGTATCTTTCATATACCACTTATCACTTTCCTCTTTGAAGAATATTCATTTAATCTAATCTACCTGGTTTATCGCCTCTTCTCATAGAAATCTCCTTGAAGGTGAATTCCCTTCCTGATTCATCTTTGGAGCCCCGTGATACCAAGCACAGTACCTTTCATATATTTTCAAATGATTTAGTGAATTAAATGGATAGATTAAAATCTTTTAAGTACAGAATAAAATGGTGGAACTAGTTTGAATTATTGAAAAGTTAGAATATATTTGAAGCAATGTAGTCATATTACTTTCAAGTATATATCTTCAATGAAGCTAATCTAGTCTTGCTTCATCCATATCTTTAGGGAACCTATTTTAATGAATAATTAAATTATTATTAATATTACATCAATTATTTAGATGTACTTGGTGCTTCTGAAATACTTCTCAGGTCTTTGGAAACAGTTTTTTTCCTCCTAAGTATTTTACTATTTCTACCTTGAAATCTACTTTACGCTATTAATTTCTTTTTCATAGATCAAGCATAGATGTATTTCAGCCAATTCCTGTCTGAATGACCAAAATACATTCTGAGAAATGCCAGTCTTGGTAGATGCTCCATGAAAACAACATATTTTGTGGTCCGATCCAGTAATTTTAGGAAATACTCTATCCTATTCCTTACTCTTGAACATTCCCAGCTGCTGGTTCTCTGTAGGAATGCTGTAATATCAGTAGGCTTCTGTTTTATTCCTGTCACCACTTGTTGGAGCCTCCACTGGGCATCAGGTACCCAGGTGAGGTGCCGGGAATACACAGGAGACTGAGACACTGTCCCTGCCCTCAGGATGCACCTGAAAACAAATCATTACCAGGCAGGGTGATGAGGGCAACAGCAGTATGGAGGCAGCTCACAGGAGTAATCGCGTCTGTCATTGTGTCCACCACCCAGCGGGGGCGGGGTCACTTCTGAAGCCCGCTCCCGTCTCTACACTGCCTCCCCCATGGTGGGGGACAGACAGCTCCCCTTGCACTCAGTTTCACTCTCCACCACCATCCCCACGCCTGTCTCCTCCCACGGGCAAATTTCAGAGGCTCCTGCACCCTCCCTCCCAAGTCTTTTCACTAGGTGGTTTTAGATTAAACTATATGAAATTGCCAACAGTCAACCATTTTGTACCTAATAATGGCAATTTCATGTGGTTCACCTCAACACTTCTCCCTTGGCCTCTGTGACCCTCCTTTTGGGGGTGGGGCTGAGGAGGAGTTTGCACAGCAGGAGGCAAAAGGACTGTCCCTTCTGGGCCCCTGTCACTCCACCTTTCTTTTCATTTTGAGGAAGATTAGCCCTGAGCTAACATCTACCACCAATCCTCCTCTTTTTGCTGAGGAAGACTGGCCCTGAGCTAACATCTGTGCCCATCTTCCTCTATTTTATATGTGGGACACCTACCACAGCATGGCTTGCCAAGCAGTGCCATGTCCGCACCAGGATCTGAACCCCAGATCCCCAGGCCACCGAAGCAGAACATGCAAACTTAACCGCTGCACCACCAGGCCGGCCCCTCCACCTTTCTGATAATCATCAGCTCCTTCTCCTCTCGATCTTTGAGTGGGAGCATTTCCCATAACTCCAACCTCGACTTAGGTTACCTCTTAATACTCAGAACTCATCCCCTCACATTTTTGACTAGCCACCTCCTAGAGAGACTTCGAAGCGAACCCCACTCTTTCTCTTGAGATACAGCTCGATATATTCCATTGCTGGAGAAGTCTGGCCATAGGTCTTGCAGAGCGGAAAAGAGTGTGATGGCTGTGTCTCATCTGTGATGGCTCCCTCACTCCAGAGCAAGAACGGGCACAGGAATGTGGATGGTCTTGCACACCCTTTCCCACTGCTGGAGACACAACTGAGGTTCCCGCCCCTCCTCACTTCTGAAGGGCACCATCTGTATCCTTCTTACAACTCCCTCCAAGCAATGACTGTCAGGCTGAGGGCAATTCTCTTTCAAAGATGGGAAACTGAGTCACTGAGAAGTAAAACACCCATCTAGCAGAGCAGACAAGAGCCCAGCCCAGAGCCAGAGCTCAAAAATTATTATCAGCCTGGATTAAAAAAGAAATAAAAACAGAATGAGTAAAAAAACACCTGTCTTGCTGGTAATGGCATAATTATCAATTTATTGTCTACTGCGTGCAGTACAATGTGTGGGGTCCCAGGGGACAAAGGGAGACTGGAGCCTCACCCAGTGGAGGGGATAAGTTCCAGAAACAAGGGGAGAAGTCACGTGGGACAATCAGGATACAGTTCTGGCTTCAGTGATCTGAGGAATAAAACATTCTCATATAGGTCATGGTCACATTTTATGCAGCGGATGATTTTTTGAAGACCTTGCATAATTCAAGACAAATTTTCCCACAGCAATAAATGTAAAGTCAGGGGATGTGTTCCAGGAGAGCATAGATCTGTAATTACGATGTTGTCTGTTTGCTTTAAAGTTGCTTTTCCCCCCAGCATCATCGTCAGTATTTTGCAGAGCCTTTTCCTACATTAACAGCACATCAGAGTGCACGGACCCATTTCATTGTGGCGTTTTACCTCACCTAGCTTCCCTGGCAAAGATTTTCATTTGGGAGCACTCCTTATCAGCCTTAGCATGAGCATCCTGGTTCAGGGATCTTTTAGATGATACTGCTAGCATAGATTTTTAAAAGATAATAAATTATATCAGTGAAGATAAATATCAGCAAAATAGTCACCAAGATACTAACAAACTCTTTGACATATGTAAACAATAAGAAGGTTCATGATGACAGATCCTGAAAAAGGACCGCGGGCATTTCTGTGGGCTGACTTGTGGGAAAAGTATAAACTGTTTCCAGGGACCTTTCCTCGTCTTGAAATCATACAGTTTTTGATGGATTTTTTTTTAAATTTTGGGGGATTCATATTAATTCCAATTTTGTGTGTAACACGAGACTATCAAGTCAATACTGTTTTATATGACATGGTTCACATTTGCTGTGACCATGCCACGATAACTCAATGGGATCCCATGTGCCTGGCAACTTAGTCTGGAAATGCTGCAGGCAGAGGGGAGGGGAGGCGGGCTATGGGGTAGGCTGGAGCTGGGAGACCGCTGGTGGTAATGAATGGGAAGCAAGATTTCCACCCCAAGTGTGCTGCCCTGCCAGTTGGTCTCCTCTGCCAGCAAGGAGATGAAAACTCATTTGCTGCCATTTCTACCCCCACAGGAAAACACCCCAGGCATACTCCAGGTGTGTGGACAGTTCTGGGGCAGGGGTGCTCAAAGTGTCCCTGATCAGTATCAGCACCACCTGGAGGTCTTGTTGCAATGCAGATTCTGATCCAATACAGCTAAGAGGGGCCTAAGCTTCTGCATTCCGGACAAGCTCCCAGGGGATGCAGATGCTGCTGGTGCAGGGACCCATGCCTTTAGCCTAGGGCTTCACCCTCACCATATTTTCAAAGCACAGGTCAGAGGCGTTGGTGAGTCGTGAAGTTAATGGGCCCATCTGCCTGCTTCCCCCATACTAAATCCACCTTTATTACATCTGGAGAAAAGGTTAAACACAGCTGAAGTGACAGTATCAGCGATGAATTCTTCCACAGGTTGACATGACTGATGAGTTGCAAAGAACTCTTCCTTTTGATGGTGGAGGGACGTTGAGGGCCCTGACTTTGACCTGGGAGAGAGGACAGAAAAATGAGTCTGGGGAAGGCAGAATCACTTCGAAGACTTGACCATTCTGCACAGGGCCAGCCAGAGTCCTAGCAGCCACCTCCTCTCAGAGTGTCTCCGGTTTCATGCCGCTCTTGTTATTTAATATGCCTGACTTCACAGAAAGGAGCTTTGTTTTAGGGGTGAGCTAATTGAGGCATCAAGGTATATGATATAGACCTTGCCCTCCAGGAATGTAATGCAATTTTTAACTGTTTCCAGAACAAGAACCAAACTCTGTGCAGAAACCATGGCGATTAGTTTCTAGTTTCTAAGTACTTTTTCTTTTCAGACAGAGAAGCTGAAAATCATGAGGGAGCCTGCTTTCTTCTCCAAAACCACAAGTCCATTACGTGTCATAATATATCCAGCTTCTTGGGGAAAGGACAGGACAACTAATTTTCACATAAAATTCATCTTGGTGTGCACACAAGGACCAGCAGGAAAAAGGCAATAGCTGTGCGTGGGATTACTGAGATTTATTTTTCTTCTTTAAACATTCCTTTTACTGTGGTTTTAATGATGCTTATACAATAAAAACATTCATTTTGGAAGGCCGAATAGTCTCTGAACTGTTTCTATTGTGCATTGTATTGGTAGGGATAGAATAAGCTCATTATTCCCATACAGTCAGGACAGCGGAAAGTGATTAAAGCTTTTGATAAGAAGATAAATGATAGGAAATCCATCTGAAAGCCCGCACTGCCCAAGTCCCAGTTTCCACACTGAGCTAGCACAATGCCTTCCTTCTGTGCAGGGCGCCCTGGGCAGCCTCATCCTTCCAGCTGTTGTCCCACATCGGCTGTGACACTCTTAAGAGACCCACACCTGGGGCAGTAGTGTTTCCTGAAAGCAGGACCCCGAGGTGTGGTCCGGCCTCCAGTTCCACACCCCTATAATACTCATTACTCTCAGAACTATTTGTTCCATGTGTGCTTCCCTGATGCTTTCTGCTTCCAGATTTCGGAGACCGGGTCTCATTTGCACACTCTGGCACACGTGGGCGCTTGGGAATATTTGTTAGATGAATGGATGGATGGACGAACAGATGGATGGCTGGATGGATGGATGGAAGTTTATCAAGCTTTAAAGTGGCCTTCATTGAGTGCTTGGCCTCTGGCCAGACTTCTGCATGGACTGGTAATTGATAGACCATGTGTAGGTCACTCCTCACAGGCCTCTCCATGGGGAAGTCAGTAGAAGCACCTCTTTCTCAGGAATTTTGTGTGCACACAATGATATATTTAGAAATGCATTGGAAATTATATCCCCTGATCCCTACACACTCAAACAGCACAAAGCATCTTCAATTGTCTGCTGCAGGCACCATAACTCATATTCGGGGCCTTGAAGGCACTCAGGGTACATGGCCCTCCAGCTCCCAACTACTTCCCACTTCATCTCAGTTCATGGCAGAGCAAGGTCTGGCCTTCCAATCTCAAGTTTAACATCCATGAAGCAGGGAGTCAATAAGAGATTACGGAAATACCGTTCCATTTGTGTCAGAGCCTACCTGCCTCCTATTTCCATGCTTCTGCGCTTCAGGTAAGGCCCTGCATGATTAAAATTAGTGACTAGCCAACCACCAGCCTCAATCCACCCATTTCACTGAAGCTTGAAGTTTTGTGGAACAGGGATATGGATTTTTAAAAATCTAGTTGTTATTTCTCTGAAAAAAGAAAAAAGACTTTCTTTTCTTACATACAAGTAAACAAACAAAAGAAAACCCCAAACTTCACATTAGATATCCTATTTAAGCTCTTGATCTCTTGTCTGACAAATTAACCACTTTGTCACTTCCACAAGCCATATTCGGCTCTCTGCTTCTGGAATTAATTGTGATAGGTTGACAGGACTCCAGAGCTTTGAAGAAAACATTTGACTCGACTGCCAGTTCACTCTAAATTTGTCTCGCTCATGTGAAAGCAACGGCTCTTTGTAATCCTGAATCAGGAGTTTATCAAATTAGAGCTTTCTCTAATGTCAGAGTAAATTAGAGCACAAATTATTTTCTTGAACAACACTAATAAAATGAGGCCGATGGTTCCATTTGCTGTCTTGTATACGAAACGATAGTGTTTACATGGGTCCATTTTTAGCAGGCCCTTTGCCTAGGAGTGCAGGATAAATTGAGTCTTTGGACCACAAACTTACCCTATTAATACTGGCTAATAAAATATAAAGGGAGAGATACATCAACGAAATTGCTTTGGGCCTGCAAAAATCTTTGATTTAAGAATCAAAAGATGTAAGTTCTAATCCTGGCTTTGCCATTTACTTGTTGGCTCTATGTCCAGAGTGGACATCTGCTGTTTTAGCCTGCCCGTCACCCTTGTCCCTGTCTTCCCCACTTGCACACCATTTCCCCTGGGGCTGATCCCTCGCGCCAGCCCTAGGGAGTGTATGTACAAGACCAGGACACTCAGAGTCATGGTGATTAGTTCAGCCCTGGCCATGCAATTTAAACCAGGCCAAGGAAATTCAAGCTGTGACTTTTACTGGAACTACTGAAGAGAGTCTCTTTTCATTTTTGCTGGGCCTGCCCAGTTGATAGACCACAGGCTAGAACAACTGGTGGCCAGTTTTGCCACCTCATCAGAAAGCAAATGCATGACCAAGAAATGGAGAAAGATACATCTGGGACAACAGTAATTGAGCACCTGGATACAGCCATACCTGCACAAATAATGCCTGAACTTTTCAGATACATGAGGTAGTAGAGCTTCCTTCTCTTTGCCTTTTACTTTTCCCTCCCTGCTGCCCTTCCTTTCCTCCTTCCTTCCTGCTCTCCTTCTTGTTGCTGGCTTGGTTTTTGTCATTTGCAATGAAAAGAACAAAGACCCTAGCAAATGCCTTAACTTCTCTGGGCTTTAATATATAATTGATCAAATGAAACGAAATGAGATTATCTTTGCCCAGGAGTATTTATGACTCAAATATACATTCTAGAAGCAATTAAGCACTTTTGGAAGTGTATTTATTCTGGGACACCAACTAAACATTTAGGTACCAGAAAGAAGCAATGCATCTCCAAACCTTTCTAAGCTTTGCATCCAGGGAGCTGTGGCTTCATTGTCATCACAGGCCGTCTCCTATGTCCCACTGGGTTGGTGAGTGGATGGACTGCTCTCACCAAGTCTGGTCTGTACCAGAGGGTGGTAACTTAATCCTTGCTAGCACACTGCAGTCCCTGAAGTATATGTAACTGGCACACTGAATGACCTGAACTTGGTGAGGTGCAGGTGGAAAACAACTTTACTCTTTCTCGGTGTTGACCCTTCAAATCCGTTCTGTGGATCAACTTTTACCCACCCGTGGGATGAATGCTCAGGCAAATCCCATGGCTTTTCCTGTCATTTTTAGACAATAAAAAGTCTTCCAGTGGTCTTTAAGTTGTAAGAATAGTTTCATTTCAATAATTAAAATACCCAGTCTGCCAGAATAATTAAAATCTCAAACTTAATTCAAAAAATTAAATCTTCTCCCTCGTCCCAGCTCGGGCCTGAGCACTAGGGGACGAGAAGGGCTGGCTTCTTCCTGTTCTCCCCCCGCCTTGTCCTCTCCTCGTCCTCACTTCACCAGGCTGCTTCCAGCTCCGCCAGTGCTTGGAGATGGCGGAAGGAGGGGAGGTAGGACGGGGAAGGTCGTGTTTGACTGGTTTCACTGTAACCTACATTGTTGCTCCTGGTTTGACAGATTCCCAATGGGGACCTTTTGTTTCTGGGGGACATTCTCTTCTTGGGAGCCTTCAACTGCAACGGGCGCCACTTTTCTCCTTCAGCCCCTGCACATTCAGCAGTCACTGGCCCTGTTGGGTCCCATTTACCTCCAGGTGGCTCAGATGGGTTGGGTCTAAGATTTCGCCAAGCCAATTCCCTTCCTGGGGGCCTGCATCTAATCCTTGGGAAGTTGTCACTGTAGATGTGCCATTAGCCCTCAATATACCCTCTCTATTCTGCCAGCAGGCTGCTTCAGCGAGCCTCTGCCTGTGGACTTCTGCAGGTATGAGTCTGACTCGGCCTCTGTCCCCAACACACTCCAGCAGACAAGGTCAAGTGGTTCTTTTGAAGCCCATCTCAGCTGGATTGAAAAGAAAGAAGCCCCTCCTTCTGGACCCAATGTAGAGGGAGCACCTTTAGGACTCAGGGCATACTCTCACTTCTCTCCAAAGAAAGTCTGGCCACTTCCTTAACCTCAACTCATTTGTATCCTCCAGGCAGGTTATGGCTAGGGGACAAATCTTTGCAATGGCCTCCATACATGGTCTAGCACCTCAGTTTGGATTGGGGTGTTCTTGGTGGCTCCTAGAGTTCACTGATACTTTTCAGCCTCTGGGGCCTCAACCAAAACCGAGACATAATGAGTCCCATTTTAATATCCTAGTCCATGCCTTAGGGTCCATGCCAGAATTTTCTGGTTCTACTTCTAACTATAAGTGGAATCCTCTTGGTGGAGGGGTCTCCTATCCCATCCTTGGGCTTTTCCCCCAAATCATCTCTCTGTTCAGGAACCAAGAGGATCTGGGCCATGCTAGTCCCAAGAATGAAAGGTGCTTACCTCTGCACAGAAGCATTTATTCAGACAACTTGCTGCTGTGCTCATTTGGGAGGATTTCAATCACATACGATGGGACTTCCAGCCACTCTTACCCGTAACATGCATCATCATTTAGATTCTAACATAAATTATTGGTCTAAACACCTTCATGAGTTAGACTCCCAAAACAAGGCCCGGAGAGGTCAAGCAGCTCACCCAAGGTCATCCGGCACAACCGTGGCGAGAACTCGGGGTGTGACCCCCAGTCCATTACTCTGGCCTCTAGACCTTGCAAGCTCCTTCCTGAGCTCATTATCATCTGTTAAAACACCTTTCCCCGTTTTGCACATAGCAGGCAAGATGTCTGCAGATTTATATTAAACAGAATGCAAACATTTCCAGAATTCATTTCCATTTCCATTTCCAGCTCTGAGGAGGTGTTAACTTTGGAGTACTTCGCTGATCATTTTTCCTCTAGCAGCAATAATTGTTTTGAAGAACTTGACACACATTTCACCAGGGCTCAGTGCTACTGAGCGGGCAGGGAGCAGCGAGCAACTGAATTCCAAGAGCCAAATTTGCATCATGCTGCGCCCTGAGAGTGAGCTGAACACCTTGGTCCCATTAACAATAATGATAGGTGTGCGCTAAGCACTTCCTCATTGCTGGAAATATATTTCACCCTTTGGGGATCCGTTCTGATCCTGGGCCCTTCTGTGCACCTAGCCTCCATAGCATTTGCTCTGTAATTTATAAGAGATGTGTGTTGCACCTGGGTGCCTCAGAAAATTTAAAATAATTTAAAAGCATTCAACACCAGCCTTAAATGAAAGCTCCCCAAATCCCCTGCCTGACGAGTGTAATTAAACTCAGACCCACACAGGTGAGTCTTTTAGTACATCCTAGGGATCAGGAGGCCTAGGCTGGGTCTGAGGCAGGAGCAATTCCAGAGATATGAGGGAAAGAATGATCATCCTGCAGGCAGCATGGCATGCTAAGGGCACATCATAGAGTCCATAAATAAAGCCTGAGAGAGCGCCATTATTCTAAGATGCTCTATGTGCTTAGCAGACACCATCTTATTCATCTTACTCCACTCACCAAGGAGGACGAGCTTTTGTTTCTCATTTAACACCCTGGCCAGCAAGGTCCTGGTTGGCTTGACCCCAGACTTCTTAGCAGTGCAGGAAGGCAAAGGAACCAGAGTTTCTTCCAGTGCTGAGGTCACACTTGCTCAACCCGGGGAAGTTTTCATGTGCAAAGTACTTGAGGTTGAGACAAGAATAATTTACTAAACAATAAAACAACGCTTTCCACTTTACCTTAGGTTTTATTTTCTAAAACAGTTACTTTTAAACCTAAGTCCCTGGAACCTTGGGCACCATGAAAAGCACCAAATTTGAAATTAGAGGGACCCAGGTTTGAATCTTGGCTCTACTACCCACTGGGAAGTGGCCTCCAGGAGGTCACATCACCTCTCATCTTTAGTTTTCTCACTCGTAAGGGGCTGGGGGATAACAATGTTCACTCTGCAACAGCTGTTTTAACAATCACACAGAGCTGGACATATTTTATGTTTTCATGGTTCCCCTGCCTCCATGGTGCAAGCTGAGCAAGCTCACATGATGCTGAATCCTTAGCACATTTTCCCAGGATGGCAAAGCATCCCAATCTTCCCCTTATTTCCAATCTAAAAGCAAAGGTGTTCCATAAGCTCCCAGGTAAGCATGTCCTTGGGCTCCAAGGTCATTGGAGTTGAGATTCTAGAGAAACAAAATCACTCAATTTGATAATAAAGAGAAAGACGGGCTTAGGATCTGAATGATTCAGATTGTGGCTTTACCTGTGTGCTTGGTGGGACTGGAGGCCCCCACTAGGATGGTTCCCGAGAGATGCACTGATATATCGAGATACAGCGATAGACAGATATGGATATATTCTCATCAAACATTTTTATATTGATTACATGTTGATAATATTTTGGACATATTGGGTTAAATAAAATATTCATTAAAATTAATTTCAATGGCTTCTTTTTAATTTTTTTAACATGGTTTCTAGAACATTAAAAATTACTTATGTGGCTTGTATTACATCTATACTGTCCTAAGGGTATCTTCTGTTTCCATTGCAAGCCATAGATACACAGCAGGATCAGCTCAAACAAGGCATTTTAGTGTTTGGATCCATGTGTAATTGGTCAGAAACCTCAGAACACAAACCCCCGTGTGGGTGCATCTCAGGGTGACTGGATCTGGAAGGTGTTCCTGGGTCCACAGTGGCTCAAGGGCCTTCAGCAGCGGGGTCAGAAAAGATCTTCGGTCTAAGTGGTTCAACAGTCCCTGGGTCATCTCTCTCCTCCTGCTACCGAAGGGTAGCCTCTCTCCAGATTTCCTGTTGACATTCCTGAGTCAGAGGATCATATTGGCCTAGCTAGCCTCATTTTTCTCCCTCAGCTCTGTGTCAATTCCAAGCATCTAATTGTTTGGATTCCAGACAAAGCCCAGAGAGAAGCCTGGCTGAGACATTCACAGAGTGAGAGGAAGTCATGCCACTGAGAGAGAGGGGTCTTGTGAAGTATGGGCTGAGTTTTGTTCCCCAAATTCATATGTTCAAATCCTAACCCCTAGTACCTCAGAATGTGACTGTATTTGGAGACAGGGTCTTTGAAGAGATATTTAAGTTAAAATGAACTCATGGGGTGGGCCCTAATCGGAAGTGACTAGTGGCCTTACAAAAAGAGGAGATTAGAAGACAGACACAGAGAGACCATGTGAAGACACAGGGAGAAGGTGGCTATCTACAAGCCAAGGAGAGAGGCCCCAGCAGAACCCAACCCTGTGGACGCCTTGATTTCGGACTTCCAGCTTCCAGAATGGCGAGGAAATAAGTTTCTGCTGTTTAAGCCTCCGAGTCTGCTGTACTTTTGTATGGCAGCCCTAGAAAACTAATACAGCCCCCAAAGATGAACTTGCCCTGGGCCCAATTTTTCTGCCTGCTCAGCCCGCCTGGGCTGCAATCTTATGACCAATGAAGGCAGCCAAGGAGATTTCATGGCAGGACCCAGACCATCCAGGTGTTCGCTCCTCCCTGAAACCGTGGCCGGAGGTGCAGGCCCTGGTGGGAGCTCTCCCTTCCCCCTTGCTGTGGTAGTGCTTAAGCCAGCCGCTCCTTTCTGCTCTGTTAGCTCCTGGAGGACGAGGTCTGGTTTCCACACCTGCTGTTTACTCTCTTGCCCTCCTGAGTTGGCAGCAAGAACGCAAGGACTTGCCCCGGTTCTCAGCCCCTGAGAGGCAGCCATTTTTGCTTTGAAAGCCACAAACCTGGGAGCTGCAAGAACTGTTACCTCTTTGGTGGAACGGGCCCCAAAAGAGCAGGTGGCAAGGACACAAGCTCCAAGAGAAAGTCTAGTTGTCATCTGAGGCCTTGAAACTTTTAAAGTGACTCAGAAAAGCTGTATACACACAACGTTATCAATTATGCACCATAAATAAGTCATTTAAATGCACAATGTGCTAAATGACTATTACTTTAATTCATAGCAATATGGAGTAATTATGAACCCCACCCCATCCCCTTTCAAAATGCAGAGGCGAACAGAATGGACTGCCCTTGAGAGGCCTTGCAGTTGGGGAAAATGCTCAGAGTATATTAACGGGAGGCGGTGGAGAGGTGAGGGCGGCAGGGGCTCTTTAGTCCTTTCTGCGCCTGTCTTTGCCTGTCCTCCTGTGATGACAGAAGTCTGGATGCAGCAGTCCTCGTCCCTCCTCTTGGCTGAGTTTTTGAGTCAAAGGAAGGGCCAGCTGTTTGGCTCCTCACAGCATGTGACACCCCCACCAGCACTGGCTCCTGAAGGGCACGCCTGGACGTGGGACATGGGTGGATGTGCCCAGCACCCACCATGCTCTCAGAGAGACTCCACCTTCACCTCCAAAACTCAGGGCTCATCCAGAACCAACAGCCGAGGATTGTCTCGGAATGTTCCTTATAGAAACCACTTGCCAGGTGTCTTGTTGTATTGAAAGAAAACTTTTTAAAGAAATAAGAGTGACAGAGTAGTTTAGTTTTTAATAAGGAAAATTACATGTAAGATAAATTTATAGTGATTATCTCCAAGGGGTGAGATTGCTGGTAAATTTTCAGTTTTCCGCTCCATTTTTTGGTATCGGCATATTTTCATTTTCTAGCAATAATGAAAGAGACAAAGCCTATAAATGTCTCCTTTCTACACTAGAATCAGATGCCCTGCACCACGGCCGTAGGCCACCATCCATCCCAACTGCAGAGAGTCCGGGATGGCATCCAAGCCATGTGACCCCCAACAGTCAAAGCCCATCACTTGGAGTCTGGTTGCCAAACAGGCCTGTGGGCTGGAGAGAGCATCTGTAGAGGGAAAATCCAAAGTATATCCTCTGGCAGGGGAGAGGCCTCCGGGCAGAGCGGGCTGGGAAGCACAGCCTTGGCTGCCTGTCTCAACCCAGCTTCCTCGGCGCTTGCCTGACCTGTCTCCCTCTGTGAGGTCTGCTCCTTGCGGCCAGATGGTGTGAAGGGAGCTGGTTTCCCTGAGAACGTAGTGCAGCCAAGTGTTCCTGTCTCTAAGGCCTGGAGGGGCAGGCGGGAGAGGAGTATGGCTGCAGATTTCTGCCTGCAAAAACCACAGCTAAGCATCCGCCATCCCTGTGCCCCACCCGGGCCCCTTCCTGGCAGCCGCCAACTCTCCTTCCTCCCACGGGCTTGTGCATTTGGAGGAGGAAGGAGGTGGGAACTAGGGAATGAACAGTCAGTATCTGCCAACTGTGAGCCAAGCGCTCCACATAAAATAATCCAGCTCAATTGTCACGAGTGCTTGGGGAGATTGCTGTGCTAACCTACTTCTAAAGATGAGAAAACTTGGGCTAAGGATGTAAGAAATAAGTCAACTAACATCATGTAGCCAGTGAGCGAGACAGTCAAGATTTGAATCTAGGTTTTCTGACTTTGAAATTCAGGCTTGTGGCTTTACTTCTCGTGCATCCTTTGGGGTTACAACTAGTTCTAAGCCTGTTACTTTTCCTAAAATTTCCTTCTATGGTCTGAGAGGCTCTTTTGCCCTGCTTTGCGATAAGCGTCAACATAGAGACACAAATATGTGGTCCACAGAGTGTTATCCTGCAAGAGTAACTGAAAGGTGCCCATGCTAGGGCTAGAGATTTGTAGACAAAATAGGTTGTGCGGCTTTGCCATCCTTGCTCTCACTAGATGGGGACCTCCTGAGCATGAGAGTGTCGTCTCCCCTGCACTGGCCTCCACTCCAGCCCTCTCCCTCCAGCACCTAGCACTGCTATTCTCTTTAGTAGAAGTAAAAAAAAGTATTGAGAGGGGCCGGCCCAGTGGCACAGCAGTTAAGTTTGCGCGTTCCGCTTCATCGGCCTGGGGTTCGCTGGTTTGGATCCCGGGTGTGGACATGGCACTGCTCAGCAAGCCATGCTGTGGCAGGCATCCCACATATAAAGTAGAGGAAAATGGGCATGGATGTTAGCTCAGGGCCAGTCTTCCTCAGCAAAAAGAGGAGGATTGGCAGCAGATATTAGCTCAGGGCTAATCTTCCTCAAAAAAAAAAAAAAAGTGTTGAGGCACAGTCAAAATAAAGTTGTGACAGGATGAGCCTTTTCTTAGATGCCCCTCTGTGAAGTCTCCATGGGAAGTGAGTGTGTGTCAGAACCACGTAAAACTAACATCACCACCATGGTGCATTCATTCATGTGACTCGTCGTTCCTTCGGCATAGTTTAGGAAATTCCTTCAGTCCAACTGCCTAGTCACTATTTTTACACAGCCAGATGCAACATTTCTAGGTGCAGCTGTAGGTGGGTGAGAGATGGAGGCAAGGAAAATAAAACTGGGTACACTGAAGAAATTTGGTCCAGGGAACAGACCGCTTTGAAGACATGAGCGTGATACCAACAACAGAGTTTGCCAAATTTCCTTCCTTTCTCTACCATCTTTAGGATTTTTGTCATTACCATAGATCACTGAGCTCTTATTTATTTAATATTTTAATTTAACTTGACTATTTAGGTAATTTGTCCTCATCTCAGGCAATAATATCCATGAAATTGCTTACTGGTTATATCTTTTTCTAAAACACTCTCAAATTAGGACATGACAATCGAAATAAAAAGTATTCGTGTAGCTCTTATAAATCCTCTGAAATGCCACACTTTAGTAATCAAAGTCCAAGGGGACCATGAACTCTTTCTTCCTCTGCACAAGCCCCTCTGTACTCAGAGCTCTAAGAGCTGGAAGCTGCCCGCTTCCATCCTCCCTGGTGTTGGAAAGGACAGCGGCAGTGCAGATAGGTCCTGGGTTACAACCAGGCGGCGCCTGCCCTCTGCCACAGGAGATGCATTTCCCCCAGAGAACAGACTAGCTTGGCTGTTGCTTGACAAATAGTAGCCATATTTTCAGAAAACCAAATCAGGATACATGGGTTGATCACAGGATAGAATATTTAAAAATGCGACAATCCCAGAAAATATGGGAAGCCAGGTTGTCATAGTCAAAGACCTTCTGTGGGGGCTCTTCTCTTGCCTCATCCTGGGCCTGGTGCTTAGGGGTAAAGTGGACCCACCTGGCAACAGCTTGTGTCCTTTGTTGCCTTGCTGGGGCTTTATGGGCTGGCTTTAAAGTAGTTATACATTTTCCCCAAAACTTTAATTCCTGACGCCAGGGCTCTCTTACAAGCATGCACTGCTGTGGTCAAAACTGACTGGGGAGAGAGAGACAGAGGGGGAGAGAGAGACAGAGGGAGAGAGAGAGAGATGAAGTAGCTGAGTTGATGCAAGGACCAGAAGGCTCAGCACTGAGAAGGAAAATAACGTGGAAGCTCGGGAGTCCCCCAGCAGTGCCCTTTTCTGTCTCAGAGAAGGTGGCCAGAGGACACAACGAAAGAGCTCCCACTGGGAGGGGCTCTTCATAATATTCACGCAGAGTGAACCATTTATCTTGCACTTTTCCTGCCTCAGTCATCTCAGGAAATTTTCCTTGTATGTGTTGGTCAGTTAGGACTCTTGATTGCAAGTGACACAGGGTCAGCTCGAATTGTCTTCAGCAAAAACAGAATGTATTGACTCACAAGGCTGCAGTACACAGGGGTGGGACTGGTTCCATCATGGCTGCACGTGAAACTCAGACGACGTCCTCAGGGCACGTCTTCTCTTCATTGTTCAGTTCTCTTCTTTTTACTGAGTTGGCTTCCGTCTTGACCTTTATGGTACTAACATGGTGGCGGTAGAACCTGTGCTTCCAGTGACTTTGGTTTCCAGGACGCATTCAGCTGCAGCTCACCCTCCTTCAGCTTTTGAGCAGATCCAGTGTAGCGGGAAGGCCGAAGGCCATTTCCACCAAGGTCGGGCCTAGCTCTGAATTACAAAGAAAGAAGACTGAAGGGTGATGACTGGGCAGTGAACTTGGTTCAGAATGATCCCTTTGGTAGTGTTTGCCCTTTATGTGCAAAATAATTTACAGATTTCCATCGCCAAATTGAGATGTGGACTATCAGATTTCCACAAAATTTATAAAATATACCTTAAAAAGATGAGAAAACTATTTTTAAAAGACAGCAACACAACAGCCCTTTGTAGTGATTGAGACTTTTGGAAACACCCTCTGGGCCAGACTCACTGTGGCCAAAGATGCTCTGGCCTACGCAGGTGTCTGGAGCATCCTGCTCCACTCTCCAGGATGTCTGTTTGACTGGCTCCTCCTCTCCAGTCAACTTCCCTAAAGAGTTTCTCCTTTGGACTCTACTGTTGTCCCCTAATTTATCTGACAACATAACCCAAGGATACAGGCTACATAGGAAACCAGAGACACCTGGTTTAGAATTTCCTGACACGGAGTACAGAATAACTCAAACTTACTGCTAGACACTGACATTTGTTTCCTCACAGAACCTTTAAAATAAAATCGATCTTCTTCATGTGTCTGTCTGGAGGAAGGGTCTCAGACAACCTCCCAGGGTCACCTTTAGCCCTGAGACTTGATAAACCACAGCGTTCCGTTCCAGGTGGCTCCTTCTCCCCGCCCCTGCCCTCCTCCAGCCTGGTTTCTTTAGTCACTGAAACCATCTCCTCTCCCCTAAGCACGCGCCAGCTGCTGGCTTGACTGGGAGAACCATAGCTTTGCTGCCTGTTTACCTTGGAATAACACAAAATAAAGCTGATTTGACTCTCTGAGGTTTACCAAGCGCTTTCACTTTCTGTACCCTCTGTCTCATTGGATTGCCATGCTACTTCCAGGGGAAGGCTGAGAGTATGCGTGTCCCTAGATATTGCTGCATAACAGCCCACTCCAAGACACAATGGCTGCAAACACGAACAATCATTTCTTTATCACGTGGGTTTGCAATTTGGGTAGAGCTCCATGGGGAAGGCTCATCTCTGCTCCATGAAGATAGATAAGCTGAATTCAGCTACTGGCTGAACTTCCCACATGGCTCCCTCACCTGGATGGCAAGGTGGTGCTGCCATCCAGTTGGCTTCTCCAGGGACTACTTGGTTTTCCACACAGCATAGTGGTTGGGTCCCAAGAGTGAGCATCCTAAGAGACATAAAGTGAAAACTTGCAGTTTTTTAAGACCTGGATACGGACACTGGCATAACAGAATTTGTGCCAAATTCTACTGGTCAAGCTGTCACAGATTCAATGGGAAGGCACAAAGACCTATACCTCTCAATGGGAAGAGAGACAAAGAATTTGTGGGCCATGTTTTAGAATTGCCAAAGTGAGACGAGAGAACTAAAGCTCCAAGAAGTTTAGTGACTTGCCTGAGATCACTTCAGTAGACAGCTTTTGAGGTCTCTGTCTAATTTGTTACCACCTTCTCTGAGGTTTCCTATGTATCCATGTGGTGGCCCTTGAAGCCTTGTTCGTACGGCGGAACAGGGTACCACAGGACTTCCTTGCTCTATGTGAATAAGTGCCCCCTGGAGTTTTGCAATGCCCCTATCCTGAGAGCCCCACTGAGACTTGCTCCCAGGAATTTGGAATTGGGAAGCAGACAGGCTGGGGCTGTAGTCTGCTGGAGTTTACATTCCTTAAGTTCTATCTGGGGTAAGGGGACCTAGGGTCCAGAGCAGGGGGCACCACTGATATATGTTTGACGTACGGGAAGTTATTTATCTCTGGGTCTCAGCCTTCTGTAAATGAGGACGGTGAATGATGTTAATAATCTGCACTCTTGTGATTCACTGCAGGACGGGAATGTCCAAACTTGACCCTGGAAGCACATTCGACATTTGTCTCCTGGTATTTTTATTTCTGTTTTAGCAGTGCCAGAAGACTGAGAATGGGTAGAGGTGGTTCATTTTGTGCTTGACTCACAATATGAAGCCATGGATTGTCTACTTCAGAGTGGAAAGGCTGAGGGTGAGCTCCTAAGAGCACTGAGACACCCCAGGCAATGGGGCAATGGAAAGGTCTAACCGGGCCTGTCTTACCTCCCAGGGCTGCTGTGTGGGCCAAAGGGAATCATGGCTGGAGAGAAACTTATCAACCATGAGACACTTCATGACATTATTTTTGGTATCACTGCTATATCCCAATAGTTCTCATTCGGGGTGAATTTGCCATCAGGGGACAATTGGCACAGTCTAGAGACATTTTTCGTTGTCACAAGTGGGGAAGAGGTATGCTACTGGCATCCAGTGGGCAGAGGCCAGGGATGCTGCTAAACATCCTACAATGCACAGAACAGCTCCCAATCTCCCCAGTAAAGAGCTATCCAACCCCAAATGTCCATAGTACCGAGGTTGAGAAATCTCGCTTTATCCTATCACCCAAGGGAAACGTCGAACTTGTGGTTTACGTTGAATCAAAGTTTACATTATGGCTTGAGTTTTTGAAAATGGGCCTTCCTTCCTGGGTTACGACTTTGTAGTCCAGATGACAGCTGAAATCTCTCTGCATCTTGAGTTAATGCCATGAGGTTATTTCAGATTCCCAGGTCCATGCCACCTTGCCCACGCTTTCTGCAAACTACCACATGTGAACTTTTGGTTGCCTCACTTTACCACTCATGATGCGTCTGTTCTGTCCCATGTCAGCTCATATGTAAAACTCGCTTTCTGTCTCAGTTTCCATTCAAGTGCGAGTATGCACACACACCCCCCCATGCACACTAGACCATTTGTGTATGTGTGCAGTACAGTATTGCATGTGTGTATGTGAACATGTCAGAAGGGATTGGGTTGGAGCAGAAGATTTAATGCAGCAATATTCCTGTTCTTAAGTTTGTCACCTGCTCTGTTATCAGGCCACACAAAACCAAAAGAGCTGTCACAATGGGTGTATGAAGAATATAGAGTGAGCAGATGTAAAAATAGGTGGCTATGAGAGAATGATATTTTAAAAATGGAATGTTCTTCAAATGAAAAAGCCAAAGTATTTTGCAAACTTTTTTTGATCACAACTTTCAGAAAAAAAATCTGACATCACAGCCCTGTACATGCATCAATACATATGATTCAAGCAAAAGTTTCATGAAAAAATATCCTTATTACACGCAATACTCTTGGATATTTTCTTTTCTATTTTATTTTTTAAAAATGCTTCAGTCCGCTAAATTAATTTCATGACTCACCAATGACTCTGACCTGAAGTTTGAAAATACAGTGAAGGTGAAGCCCTGGGCTAAGAGCCTGGGCCATGGAGGTGAGCGGGTATAGGGAAGATTAAGGCTCCTGGAGCTGACAGAGTTGGGAACTGCAAGGCTGTGGTATTCCACGATCACTCACAGTGGTATCCAAGTTCCCCAGGAGCGTGGTGGGACCAGTTGATCAGGGAAAGTTTGTAATACATGAGCCCAAGTCATCAGTTAATATGGGGGAGTCATCAGGGTGTCACTGGATGTCTAAGAGGAGGAGGGAGGGAGGGCAAGTTGGAAAAAAGCCTCAGAGGCGGTGTTTTTCTTTGAGGGGAGGAGTGTTGGTGCTTTGGAGGAAACCCAATCGTCCTTCCAGGCCCACGAACTCATAGTTCAAAGCATAGTACAGCTGCTCGGCACAGGCAGAAAATTCTTGTTGATGAATTCATTCTTTTGACAAATATTTATTCAGCACCAACTAATTTAATACCAGGTTCATACACTTCTGTGTCCTGTTTTGTTCTTCCTAGGAGCATCCTACTGGATCTAAAACTTGATGCTAAGGGATTCACAGCTACACTTAGGACACTGTCTGGTATTTTTTTTTTTTACCCATACTTACCTTCTGCGTTAATGCATAATAAGTCAAATGCAAGAAAGCCATTAAAAATACATAAAAATCTGATCTTGCCATATAAGACTTGAAAATTGTTCCTGATCCCATTATAACATAGATTTTAGGGCAAGATTGTATGACTCATATCAGTCTAAATGATTGCAAAAGCCCTGGGAATAAGCGAGCAGAGAATCTACAGTCTAATGATGAAGGACTCAGGTCATTGGGCTCCAATTATTACTTCAAGCATAATATCCCTGCTTCAGGCCCTTTGGGAGAAGCCCGAGTTTGAAAAGATCACAGTTTGTTTACCTCTGTTCTGGCTCGATATCCATCTGTAGCTCTGAAAGAGCAAGGTAGCTCCAGAGGTTGCCATCTCTGTCTCTATATCTACTGGCAGAGTCTGGAGTCTGTTGGACCCACGTGTAAATTCTGGCTCAGTTGCTCACCAGCTTTCCCACCTAGATGTCAGGTTTCCATCTATAATATGAGGTTCTTGTGAAGATTAAGTAAAAATGTGAGCCTGAAACACATAGTAGAGTATCTGGCACAAAGCAGATCCCTAAAAATATTCTTTGTTTTACCATCCTTCTCTTTCTCCCCTCCCTAGGGTAGATCGCTTATTATTCTCACTTCTTCACCCCTCTCTATGTACCATTTGCCATGTAACTTTGCCATTCCTTCCACCAGAGGCAGAATATATTCTTCTACCCCACTGATATTGGGCTTGACTATTTGGTTTCCTTTGGGCTTGGCCATGTGACTTGCTCTGGCTATTGGGATATTAGCAGATACCACATGAGTGGAAGCTTGGAATGTGTTTTACAGTTGAGCTTATTCACTTGCACTCCCACTTTTTACCATGAGAACAACTTGCTTCTAAAAGCTGCTGGGCCAAGGAGGATGAGAGACATGTGGAGGAGACCTGGACTAAGCTTGCAGCTTGCTTGGAGTGAAGTCCAGCTGAGTCCAGCCTGGAAGAGCTGAACCCCAGCTGATCTTCAGATGCAGGAGGGAGAAAGAAATAAATGCTTATGGTTGTATGCCTCTGAGTTTACGTAGCATTATTGCTACATAGTAATATAGCCAACTGATAACTACCTCATAGTTTTCATGCTCCATAATAAATGCTGCATATTCTAAACAGTGGAGAAAGTAACAGTTCCAGGGAAGCAGTAGAACAAAGTGAGTAACTGGTGCATAGAAGGGACTAGAGCTTTATTCTTCTGCTAGGGAGGCCCTAAAACATTTTGTGGTGTTAGATATCGAAACTTCCCTTCCACCTTTATTTGCAAGTGGGGGATTTCATATCAAAATGAAGCTATTTGGAGAGTGGCACTATTTTCTTTAAGATAATAATGCCAGGATTATTGTTTCTCTGAGAGGAGGGCCAAACTATTGTTAATAGAAAAAATAAGCACGCTTTGTGTGAAACCAGATTGTATTGACTTCAGAAGAAAACTAATTCTTATTGGGTGAGGTTGTTTGTTCTTAGGTAATCATAAGGTATCCTAAGCCATCAATGGTGGGTCACTACTGTGCATGAGACAGAAGACCCCCATTTCCACTTTGCAGCCAGAGAAGGAAAGCAGAAAAAAAGGGGCACCACTTCCCACAACTCCAGGAGACAGAATTCACACTCACCCTGCAGACCTGTCTCCCAGGGGGAGGGTTGTATCCAAGCAAGAAACTGGGAGAAGCAGAGCATAGAGCAGGGCTATAGAAGAGGGATGGAGAAGAGTCCCGGGGATAGAGTTAGGAGACCTCGGGGCCCCCAGGGCAGGTTGGGCAGTATATGCACTGAGTGTTAATGAGCTAATGGGGTCAGTGGGGACTAGAATCCAGCCGTGCCCACTTACCAAGCCAGAGGTCAGGCATGAAGCTGTGCCTGCCTCCAGCACCATCCAGATAGAGGAAGAAGCTTGCTTTATTTTTCTAATTCTCACAGGAGTGCAGCATAAACTAACAGCTGCTATGAGCAAGAACAAAGCACTCTCTATGTGGGACTGTCCAGGCGGGAGGCGGGACATGCCCTAAGGGCCTAAACTCTGAGGTCTCATTCTCCTACCCCAACTTCGTGTGGGGCAAGGAACAAAGTTAGGTAAATAAAGCCACATCTTCTGGTTCACTTGCTGTGTCTGCCACAGGATACCTCCTTGAACCTTCAGTAAGTGTCCTGCTGAGTTCAGAGTGGGTTCCTTCTGGGGAAGGTGGGTGTGGTGGGTCTTCTAAAGGGGAAGCACCTGTTTCCTGATCACCTGGCAGTCCCCAGCCCTTCCGCTTTGGACGGCTAGAAAGGGTCCATTACAAACCATCGACAATTCCTCAAGCCTAAGAGGTCACAGGCATATTTCTTTGCTTGTCCAGGGCTCCCATTAAGTAGTGAGGGACTTCCCCTTGCGGGACAGAAAGAAGGGAGGGACCTGACACACCCTGGTTACGATTCTATTCTGTTTCAAAAGTAAAAATCAGTTTCAGCTTTTAATTTTGTTCAGAGAACTCCCACCTTTGAGTTTCCTGGTTTTATTTCTCTTTCCTCTGTTTGTATTACACTGGGGATAGATCCAAGTTTTGTGGGGCCCAATCTTTACACAATTTGGAGGGCCTGCTTTATGAAAAAATATAAAATAAGAATATAGAATTAAGTATAGATGTGAATCTTTATTTAAGAGACTGGAAGGGGCTGGTATAAGTATGGGGTCTTGAAGATTGAGCTTTATTAGCTTCACCGTACTTTTGCCTCTGACCACAGTTGATTTAATTTCTCCTCCTGTCTAGGAGGGTGATAGCCAAGAGCTAGAGGCTTCCTCAGAGGGGAGAGGAAGAAGGGTTCCTCCTGAATTCCCTGTGAAGACGTCCTCCAGTTTGTCTTGCTGTGCACAGCTAGTCCAGGGACACCCTGCCAACATGGCCGCCCACTGTGTTCTGGAGCGTTACCCTGGGAGGGTGCCAGCAAGGATGTGGCCAGGCTTCTTGGGTGGAGTTCTCCCTCCTGACCATAAAATGGATGAGATACTCATGTAGAGGTCTTAGTATGTGTCAAATGTTACCCTCAGCCTTTTGATCGTTGCCTCAGTGGAGCCTATTGGTAAAACACAGTGGGACACTGTGAGGTGCTGGAAGCATCTACTGGTATTTCCTGTTTTTTCAGGGATACACCCACACCACCCCAAAGGCCACTTTGTCTAAAATAGCCTCTTCCAAAATTTCCTTTTTTTAAAATGTCCACAGTTTACCATTCTTGTAGGTAAGAAATGGTATTAGGACTTTTTGCCCTGCAAACTAATCTAAGGGAGAATAAAATGGCTGGGTGGGGGTGGGAGGGTGGGAGGCACTTTACTGAGTAGTTATTCAGACCTCAGAAAGGACAAGAAAAGAGCCAGGCCAGGCGTGGAGACTAGATAGCCGGAATTAAGGCATAGCTTTTTAAAAGCCTTATCTTTGGATCAGTTGGGTCAATTTTCTAGTATTGGATCAATTTCCAGCTGTTGGTTATCTTTTGTTATCTCTTTTAAGGAAAGCCTGATTGGCTTGGTTAGGGTCATGTGTCCACCTCTTGCTTATGACAGACTGTGTCATCCTGAGTGATAGTCGTGTTAAGATGGCACAAAAGGAGGAGATGAGGCTCTGCAAAGGGAATACAAGAGCTGTTACAAAGAATGGGGAAGAGGTGTCAGGTGGCACACACACTAAATGTATACTCTAGGAGCGGAAGTGTCTTCTCTAAAAATCTGCCATTTGAAGGGACGTTTGCAGCAGTGCCACTTCACCATTAGATTAATTAAGAGAGTGCAGGGTGTGAGGAGATGGGACACAAGTGATGTGATGGAAAGTTGGCCTACAGGAAAGATCTGGAACATGGAGAGTGATAAGAGGCAAACCTGGGTGAAGGATCCAAGAGGAAGAGAAGAATCTGAGCCCTAGAGGGAGTCGTAGAGCGCGTGGGAAGTTAGTGCCGAATGAGATGGAGATGCTGAAAGAAGGACGATGGGCCCTGACCAGAAAATGTGTTAGCTCACCAGTTTGTCTAGGGAGAACTCTGACTTTCAGACTGGAGCTTTTCTTATAACTAAGCACTCTCCTTTTGTGGTAGGCATTTTCAAAACTTCACCCAGGCATACCAGTCCAAATGGGGTCAGAGAGTAAAGGAGGCAAGCTCTAAGGAGACAGCAATTTTGTCTTTACTAGCTGACTCTAAAGCTCTGAGGAACATCTCTGCAAGGGATTCTGGGAGATCTGAGGTGTTGAATGGTCATGGGCAAAGCCGACCTCAGAGAGATTTGCTGGGAAGTCATAAAAGCCATGGAAGACTATGAAAGATTGGTTCTCAGAAAGAGCAGAGGGAAAATAAATCACTTCTAGATTTTAAAAAGGCAAACAAACTTATGACATCATGCAGCCCTGTGAAAGGACTTACTGTATCAAACAGCAGGTCGCAAATAATTCTCAGCATCTACCCACGGAGGTCTTGATAGTCATAAAATGAGAGTGTCGTGGCTGGATCGCAGCCCACTCCTACTTCAGAAGTTCTGGTATCATAAATTGCTTGTGTGTTGGAACTGTGGAAATATTTCCTTTTCCTAGCAGATTCTTCAGGCTCGGAACACACGCAATGAGCAAGTCTTTAGAGTGGCAGACCCAGTGAAGGACCGTGGGCTCCGAAAGAGAGCCTGCTGAGGCTTGTCAGCAGGGAGGGGGCATTGGGTTATTGTCAGAGGTGGAGCAGAGGTGAGCGGCCTCATCTTGCCTCCTCCCAGCCTCCGAGGCTCCCCTTCTCCTCCACATTTAGCACAGGTATACTTCCTTCTATATCCCCCACAAGCCAATGGGCTCTGCCTGGACCCACTGTCCTTGGTCCTTAATCCATTCTGGGCTCCTGTTCTTCATTCAGCTGTGCTGCCCTTGGGTTTTTTATACCACTGGAAACCTGCTGCACTGCTTGGAACCAGCGACTTTTTGTTCTTTTAACTACACAGAGAAGCTGAAAGTACCTGTGTGTCCTTCACCAAGGAATATATTTTTACATGGCTCCCAAATGCATCTTTTTCTTTTTTCTTCCAAAACTCCTAGATTTATCCTTGGAAGCAGCCCCCTGCTGCTGACTTTACTTCTCTTCTTGGTTGTGCCTAAGCAGGATTGCAGAGCCAGAGTCCTTCGCTATCTGTTTTATGAGGAAGAAGGTCATGCAGTTTTGCTTTGCAAAAGAACACAGCTTGTACGAAATGCCCTTGTTTCAGCTCCTGGTTGCTCCAGGTAGGGATTTGTTGACCAGTTTTAGACTCTGCACAAGCCTTCTGGGTATGGATTTGAGGATCTTAAGCAAATACACAAAACCCATGATCTGAGTTCATCGCTCCCTGCTTAAACATCTTTGATGGTTTTCAAGCCAAAGCCCAGATTCTTTAGCCTTACATGAAAGGCCCTTCACGATTTAACTGCAGCCAAATTTTCAAGCCTCCATTTGTTCCACCATGACCACACACTCTACACTCCATGCACACTGCCTAGCTCCTTTCCACCAAAACTGGCTACTCAGTTCTGTACTGACTTTACCCACATGAGGCCCTCAGCTGGGAAAGCATCTTTTCCCCCATCCTGGTCTCCTAGGCACTGGCATCCCTTCCAAGTAGAGTTCATGGCTCCCTCCTGTGCTTCCATGCACGATGTTCATCCCTCTACTGGGACACTCATCAAGGCTCATTTTAGTTATCCACTTACGTCTGCCTTCCTTGACTGTGAGTTCCCTGAAGGAAGGCGCCAGGTTCTTATTCTCACTTTTAAATCCTTAGCACAGAGTCTGGCCAAAGCCAGTGCCCAGTAAATATTTGGTGAGCAAAATGGACAGTTCTGCAAGGGCAACTTTCCTCAGACACCTGACAGTTAGCACTTCTTCCATGGACACATGTCCCTGCAGGGGCTGGATGTTTAGGGAGGGACTCACACCTCTTCTCCTCCCCTTGCCTGGCTCTCCCCTGGCCAAAGGGGCCAGAATTCTTGCTAATGCCTCTTCTAATGATCTGTTTCCTGTTACTAGCTAAAGGGAACTATATACCATTGTCTTTGCTTTCTTTCTTTTTTCTCTGTTGGAGGACAGGAAGTTTGGAGCTAAGCCAATGCTTTCTTGTATAATTAATCTACTAACTCCCTCCCACAGATTGCCTCTTCTCCTTCTCGGCTCTTGTCTTCTGACTTTAGTTTTAGAGGTTGCATGGTTCTTTCATATCTGTGCTTTTAATTGAACACTGTGTCACATCCTTTTGGAAGCAGGTGGGGTATAAATAATAAATGAGAGATGAACGCATGATATGGTTCTCTTATAATGCTTCACAACAGCCTTGCCTGCTAAAGCCAGAGGGTTTCCCACCCTGTGTGTGGGTCTGTTCTCCTGTTCCCCTCAGATGCACACCCTGGATTCTTGGTCATACTCACAAGGCAATGAGGTCTCCGTTGTGTTTATATCATCCCTAGTTGGCCCTGTGGAGAGAGTCCTTTGGCTATGTCCTTCTCCAGAACATCTCTCACAAATTTCAGAGAAGGGGTTCTGTGCATGCAATGAATTCATCTTTACTGTGGACTGACCACCTTGACTTACCTGCTAGGTGCTTTGTAGGAGATTTTGAAAAGGTAGAGTGATGAGAAAAATGTTATGACTCAGACTGACCACTTTTCATAGCATCTCTGGGAACACACACACAATTTTACACACAATTTCAAGGGGATCAGGAACTCCAGTTGAAACACCCATTTTCCAGAGGATGGTGTAGTAAAGGCTGTTGCCTCTGCTGTTAGGGCCTGTGTCACCACAGGGCAATCAAGAAGAAAAGCTGGACATGGAGCTGGTGAGATAAAGCCCAAACTTGGGTGAACCAGTGAGGAAAAACTAGAATCCACGAGAACACACTGGAACCCACTTCTTTCTTTCACCACCTGGATGCTGCAGGTGACCTGCAGGAGAAGCTGGTGCTCTCTGCTACAGAGCTCCACAAACGTCTGGCCCAGGACTTGGAGAAGCTGAAGGAGGAGCTCTGGCGGGAGCTGAAGGAGCTACAGCCCTGGGTGTTGCCTTAAGCCGGCAACATTCAAGAGCACCTTGCACCCTATAATAACCTTCAAAGCATAATAGCTAGGGTCACTCCCACCTTCCAAATTTTTCTTTAGCTACCCCTAACCCAGAACCATATAGGAAAGGGAATTCTGGAAAATACAGTTCCAGCTTAGCTGAGTTGACACAGTTCAAAGTCACCACAGTGATGTTGTAACACAGTGGGGAAAGGTGCCTTACTAATAAAGAGGGTTGGAGCAACTTGTATCTCTTTGGAAGACAAGAAACTTAAAGCCTTGCCTAATGCACATCTAAAAATAAATTAAGAAAATGGAGAAAGTCTGTGAAAAAAGAGAAAACGTTCTCTTTTTGTTTTCTTAAGCAAATGAAAAGCTGTTTAACTTTACTAACATTCAGGAACGTGGAAACTAAAAAACAATAAGCCTTTTTACCTAAAAGATTGACCAAACTTGAAAAGACGGAGGCCCTCCAAGAGTGGTCAGGGTGTGGGGAGAAGGGTGATTTGTTGTTAGTTGTCATAGCCTGAACGTTTGTGTCCCCCTCAAAATTCCTTCGTCAAAACCTTATCCCTCAATGTGATGGTTTTAGGAGGTGGGGCCTTTGGGAGGTAATTAGGATTAGATGAAGTCATAAGGTGGAGCCCTCATCGACGGGGTTAATGCCCTTGTGAGAGTCACGAGAGAGCTCGTACCCTCTTTCTGCTCTGTGCCATATGAGGATACGGCAGTCTGCAACCTGTAAGCGGGCCCTCATGAGAAGCCCATCATACTGGCATCCTGGTCTCCAATTTCCAGCCTCCAGAACTGTGAGAAATAAATTTCTATTGTTTATAAGCCAGCTACATTGTTTATATAAGCCATTGTTTATATAAGTCACAGATTGTTTATGACCCCAGCTAGCTTATGGTATTTTGTTATAGCAGCCCAAGCTAACTAATTCATTGGTAGTACTGTGAGTTACAGGAGCATTTTTGAGTGACTTTCAGAAATAATCATTGATATTGAAATAAACATACCTTTTGTAATAGTAGTCCAACTTCTAGAAATCTAATAAATAAAAATAGTCAGATTTTAAAGATATAGGTTCAAGTTTATGTATTATAGCCTTGTTGATATGCAAACAACTAAATACATGATGCTATGTACTTACAATATTTATAACATTATGAGTTCTGACACGACTATTGATTTGGATATCTCATTAGTGCAAATAATGTGATTCGCAATATACGGTTAATGGAAATATAGATAGATTCCATATTTGAAAAAAATCCTGCAAAAGAGAAAGTACGTGAGGGCACACATGAAATTGTCAACAGTGGTTACAACGCATGTGTGTGTGTGCACATGTGCGAGTGTAAGTACAAGAGAAGGAGGCTACCCAGGGAAAAACAGTATTATGTGTAAATATTAATCGTATAATGTGTGCTCACTTCAGAGACCTTCACATCTGAAGAAATGCGTCCATCTTAGATTTGAAGACTTTGGGTGCTTCATATTCTTAAAAGAGCCCTATTCGTTTGAGCTTTATTTATATATGCTGTTTCCTTTTCATAGAACAACCCTTATAAGCCACCTCCCCAACCAAACCCAACCATCCACCTCAATCCTATAGCTAATTCCTACACATCCTTTAAGACACAGCTTGGGGGCCACCTCCTCCAAGAAGCCTCCCCTTCAGCCACACAGTCTGTGTAGGGTGCCCTTCCCTTGGCTTCTCACATTACCAGATCAGAGCGCTTGGCTCACCACCTCAAATTCATCTCTTGTTGGCTTTTCCAGCCCCTAGAACACCAACATGCAACATGATGTGCAATAAATGCTGGCTGACTAAATGAATCAATTTCAGATTTTCTAACAGACATTTGGGGAAAATACATTCTTTTTTTTGTGGCCATTAGAATCACGCCACAATTCTTCAGCCTAACGGTGAAACCAACCACAGTGAGACTTAGCCGAGGGGAGAGACTCTACATCATTAAAACTCTGTTCTTATCCACTGTACTTGAGCACCCCACTGCCCCCCATCTCTGAATACAGTGCACGTATTGAGATTTCTTCTCACCTGACAGCTGGTGCTCTGATATTCTAGGAAATTTTTTTTTTTAAGATTTTATTTTTCCTTTTTCTCCCCAAAGCACCCCAGTACACAGCTGTGTGTGTGTGCATATATATATTTTTTTCAGTTGTGGGTCCTTCTAGTTGTGGCATGTGGGACGCCGCTTCAGCATGGCCTGGTGACCAGTGCCATGTCCGCGCCCAGGATTCGAACCAGCGAAACCCTGGGCCGCCGAAGCGAAGCGCGTGAGTTTAACCACTCGGCCACAGGGCCACCCTGGGAAAACAGTTTTTAATTTTAACATTAAAGAATAAAAAGACATCGAGCACCTATGGAGTCACATCAGCCATGTAGAATGTCACGTTTGTTTAAACACATTCAGAGCCCAGAGACTGCTGGCAGTGCTGTCACTCAGCCTAATGCTCTCACACATGGAGTCTGGATGTCAGAGCAAGTTTTGTGAATTTGTATTTAAGCCAGAACAGAACTTCAGAAAAGCTAAGAAAAATCCAGTACTGCCTATGCGTGTGTGAAACCTCAGGACCCTATGAACATCACAGGAAAGGGTCCCTGTCCTCTGACCCCTCTGTGGCCCTCTGTGTGGCAAGGCAAGGTGGGGGAATGGTTGCCATTTATCGAGCACAAAGTGTATGCCAGCATTTTTTCTTAAGTTATGTAATTTAATTCTCTCCAAAAACACTTCTTTTTTTTTTAATGAGGAAGTTATTAAAGGTTAAGTAATTTTCCCCAAGCTCCTCACCTTAAAAGCATTAATTATCGAAACTCCAAAATCAGACTATGCTCCCTTCTTCTGTCCTTGGATGGCACTTGAGAAATTCTCCAGAGAACAAGTAATGCCCATGTCTGCATGGAGGCTCCACAGAGCACAGGGGTGCTGTGACCTGGCTAGGCAGGATGGCTGCCAGGCCTCCACTGACATCGCCTACCCCAGCTGTAGACTCCCACCCCTGGGTTCCAATCCTAAGTCTCAAGGCTGAGACTCAGAGAGGCTGGTCCATCTCCACCAGGTGTTTGAATGGAGAAACAATGTGCTTTGGAAGCTCAGGCTGCCTTTCTGGAGAGGCCACATTAGAGCCATGTGCAGAGAGTCAGAGAGCGGCAGTCTCAGGGACTAAACTAAGTCAGGGCACCAGAGGCCGAGGAGCCCCCGAGAGACACAGACAGCACCTTGTTTCTCAACTTTCTAGTTCTGGGTACCAGGCCCGTATGAGGCCCAATGAACTCTTGCATCCAGTATTTGGGATACCCTCATATCTTGATAACAAACTCCCATTTCACTTAATTGAATCTTGACTATATGTCAGGTTAGTTTGGTCTTCCAGTTGTGCCCTTTGTCCGGAAGGGTCAGTGCCCAGCCCTGTGATTCAGCAATGCTGGGTGCACCCTGCTATTAATCACCATGCCTTCCAGAAGGTCTTTCAGGTGACTCAACTGAGTGATGCAGCCTGTAGTCCCACCTGTTCTAGACGGAGGGCTCATCCGGTGGCCTCCACTTCCTGTTGCACCTCCCTGTGTACCCGTACTTGCTTTCCCACTCAGACTGCACTTACCCCAGTCCTTAGGGAATACCGGTGTTTTACTGTCTCTCTATCCAGAGCAGCTTCCCTCTCTGAAGCCCGGGCTTGGGCTTTTCATGGCACATACAGTGAGTGTTCACCTGTTTAGGCATGAGTGTCAACCACTGAGGACATCCTTCTCCTTACGATTCTGGGGAAAAGACATTGATTTAGCTTGGGTCAACTGTCCACCTCTTGGTTAGGGGAGGGCAAGCAACCTTAATTTATGATCCATCAAAGATCATAACAAACAGAGCATTAACTCTCCAAAAGGAAAATAGGATGCTGTTGTCAAAAAAACAAGTGAGGTAACATGGCATCCAAATGTCTACCCAACCTGAGGGTTTTCTGTCGATTCTCTCTTCAGGTTCACCTGCCTCCGGATTAGACCAGGGCAAATGGGAAGGCTTGCTTTGTTCCCTCCCCACATATCCCACAGGCTGCTTTTAAAATTGGATTTCTCACCTTCAAGTGAGGTTCACTGTATTCATTTTAATCCCATTTAATCTTTATTAAAAAATCTGTAGGTTTGGGTTGTAAGGTCCTTCCAGGGCCTGCCATGTCCTTTAGCATGAGCTGGGTTTCATGAAGCCTTCAAAATAACTGTCATGCATGTCAATCTGCTTTTGCTAGTTTGGCATCTCATAGTTCCTCAATTTAGAGAACAAACTTCAAATTCTGGGTTCCTCCCTCTTCCTGGGCAACTCTTCCTGCGGTGTCCCATCTAAAAGGGCAGTTATTAAGTGTTTTGATGACCATGCTAAAGACTCTCATACAAATTTCCCTCCTCGAAGATCCCCAACGAAAGACAATGGTATTGTTTTCAACTTGGAGAGGTTTCCTCCCAGAACGTCCCACTTACTCAGACTCAGTGGTTGTGAAGAGAGGCAGGTGTATGTGGTCGGCTGATGCAGGGGGGTGGGGCGAGAATCCACCACCACCACGGGTCCTCTGGCCGAGCTGCCTTCTCTGGGTTCTCCCCAGTTCTTTGTATGGAGACGGGGTGAGAGCACCCATGTGTGAGGAACTTCATATGAGGTGCAGCCCTCTCCTACCCTTGCCCACCCACAAAAAAGATCCCAGACTTCTTTAAACCAACATTTTAATTTTCATCCCCAATTTTGAATAAGTGAAACTTGAAACTTTGACGCCTTATTTATTTTAAAATCAAATTTAACTCCTTCCCACACAGCCCAGATGTTCCTTCACTTTCCTTATTTTGATTTCCTCTTGACGTGAGTGATGAATGATAGAAATCAGGGCCAGGGGACGTGTCAATGCAAACAACCTCACGCTCCTTGAAAAGTTCCTGACCTGCGGATTTGCCCAACTCTTCATCCAGAGCTTCTTTGCCACCTCTAGACCCTGGGGATCTTGCATCTGAACTTGGGAAGTCTGTAAACCTGCTAATTCAGGCACCTCTGTCAGCCTGCATATACCGGCACATTACAGAGACCGATGAAGAGCCAGAGTAAAAATAAACCTAAAATAAATGGTATTTGAAGACCTTGAAACAGATTAATGTAGATGTGGTTTGAAAAAGAGTGGGTTGGTTTTGCTTTCCCTTAATTTCTTAGCTGGGATTTGGGGATTTTTTATTTTTTAACAGTCGAGCAAAAGGTTCAAATTCTGCTCCTTTAATTTCTGACTTCAAATTGCTACAGAGAGTAATGAAGGCTCAACTTGGTTCAAATATTGTTCCTTTGTGTAGAGCGGGCACTCAATTAAGGAGAGGACACTGAGCTGCCAGGTACGAGAGATCTCGTTCTGCCCTCCCAGCTCCCACTGCAAGGAGAGGGAGAGGCAGACATTAAACACCGATCAAAAAAATTAAATAAGTAAAGAGGAGTCCTGGTCCTTGAACTACCTCTAAGAGATATCGTATTACACTTTTTTTCAGTGTTTCCTAGGAAACCAGTTCAGTGTAAAAACGTATTCTTTGTCTTCTGCTCTTTGCAAAATTGTTTGAACCATCATATCTCATAAAAGGTTGCTTCACAGGCAATTTGAACAGCATTAAAAAAAAGCTTAATCTGCAGTTTGCTGCACCAATGAAGGCGATACACCTTTATCGGAGGCTTCAATGGTTCAGATTGTATTTGCTGAAAACGGATAAGGTTATGCCATTATCTCTGAAGCGTCTGTGAAATCGAATCTTGTTGTCTTTTTCTCCTCCAAATCATGAGTCACTTCCCCCAACACACCCAAGTTGCATTAAAAAATCTCCTAAAATAGTTTTAGGAGATTCTTATCAGCACTTACACAGAACATCAAAGAGGAGAGAAATAAACGCCCCTCTCTCTCTTCTCTCTCTGTCTCTCTCTCTCTCTCTCTGTCAGTACATATGTGCTTCGTGTCCAGAGCCGATGTGCTTGTGTCCCCCCAGTGCCAACACCAGGTCAGAATCCCCCGATGCCCACTCTGCTGTCTTGGTTCATCTCTGATTTATATTCCACTATCATTGCATGTTCTGCTGGTACTGTGCTTTTACAAACGATTGAGGTACTTGAATGGTCGCTGGGTGGGGATCTCATGCGGGTCAAGGTTTAGGGTATTGGAAAGTTTGTTTGATTGTTTGTTTTAAACACTTGAGACTTCAGCTACTCCCTTTATCTGAGTGAAAGCTGTTTGGAAAACAGGAGGAGCATCTCCGCAGCATTGATGCCGGCGAGCACACACGGGTTACCTTGGGGATGGGCGCACATTGTTGCCTGTGCTTTCGGCAGAGTGTCCCTAAGGGGTCAGTCTGACTCCCATCCCTTGCGTCATTAATCACTTAGCTTCCTACAGTGTTGGCTGTCTCTTGGTTTCTCATAGGCACTCCTTATCACGTTAAAAAAGCATTCCCTATCCCACCTCGCCTAACAAGACACAAAATGATTAAGAGCACTGGCTATGGGGTCACCCAAACGTACACTCTGGAGCCACCAATTACTAGCTGAATGGGTGTAGGAAAGTTCTTTATTTCTCTGGGCTTCAGTTGCCGTATCTGTCAAATGGAAATAACAAAGGGTAGGATTCTTGTGAGGATTAAGGAAACTAAGGGCTGGAAACACAGAGCCCAGTGTCTGGCACCTGGAAGCATGGGATCAATGCTGCAGCTATTATGACAACGATGCACACTTTAGCAGTAATTCTGTTTCTGTGTGGATGTGTTTGGAGACTCAAGCCCTACTATCTTATGTCTGAGGATAACTTGGGTTAGCAAATGGTTTATTGTGCACCTACAATTTGTCAGGCTCAGTGCAGACTGTGAACTTACAAAGGAGAGAAAGATACAGTTCTTGCCCTTGATATGCTTGCAATCTAGTGAAGAAGCACATCTTTCTAATGCATTGTGGTACATATTAGAAACCTTACACAGGGGGTGCTTTGGGGGAGGAGAGAAGGAGAGCACAGCACTGGCTGGAGCTCAAGGAAGGCTTGGTGGAGGCTGGGTGCCTAAACCAGGGGTTGACATAGCATGTGCAGGAGTAGATGACATTTTATATTTGTAAACTGTGTATATATTTCTATTCACTGTGCAATAAGATTTGCAAGTTTTTATGTGTACAGAATGTGGCAGACTGCTGATTTCCCGCCGTATCCATTTGCCCTTCTTTCTTTTTATTTATTTACTTATTTATTTTTAATTTTTTTTTTAGGAAGATTAGCCCTGAGCTAACATCTGCTGCCAATCCTCCTTTTTTTTTTTGCTGAGGAAGGCTGGCCCTAAGCTAACATCCGTGCCCATCTTCCTCTATAGATGAGACAACCTGACACAGCATGGTTTGCCAAGCGGTGCCATGTCTGCACCCGGGATTCAAACCAGTGATGCCAAAGTGGACTGAGCGAACTTAACTGCTGCGCCACCGGGCCAGCCCCTCTCCTTCCTTTTTTTTTAACGTACCAGCACACTCCTGAGTTTTAGCAGAGCACAGGCCCTGAAGCCTATGTTTTCCAGCCTCCCTTGCTGCCTTGCATAGCCCTCTGATGATGCTCCTGTCCTGGGATGTGAGCTAAAGTGTTCTATACCACTCCTGGAGCAGCCATTAAAATGACAGTATGCTCCACCCACCCTCTCTTCTGGCCTTCCTGTTGACTGAGAAATTGGCACAATAAGAAAAGCTTCTTGGATCCAAAGATGGAAGCCACATTGAAAATGGCACAGCTGCCCCAGCAATCCTGGGTCATGTGTTTTTGGGCTGTTATGTGAGAGTGAAATAAATTTCTATCTTCTTGCCCCCAGCTCTGCCACAAATGAACAGTGAGTTATTGAGCGACCTCTCATGTGTCAAAGGAGGTGGTGAACTAGATCTTTCAGCATCAGGAGATATATACAATGACTATCACTTACATTGTTTGGTGTAATGTTTTTGGCATAACGTTACAGTTGTAACAAAGTAGTTCTTCTCTTGAAAGAAATGTCACCAACTTTCGGGATGGGAGATAGGGATAGGCTTGGGACTGAGTGAATAGTACTTGCATGCAGGCCCTCTGTAGTTGAGATTGGAGCCCCTCTGGGCCTGGGCAGGGCAGCACTGCAGTTGTGCTGGGGAAAAATGGCTGTGGGTGGATCAGCTTAAAGAGCAGTCACCAAAGCGGACAGGCAAGCCAAGGCCATGGGGCATCCTTCCTGGTGCCCGTGAGTATAACCTCATGGATCAGAGGTGGTGAGTGAGCTTACGGTTGTGCTCCTTGTGGTGCATTCTAGAGGCCAGAAAGTCCTGCCCAGAGGCAGCAGTTGAGGCCAAGCAGACAGGAAGAGCGTTGGGCGGCAGGGAAGGCAGAATTTATTGGGGCACAGCCAGCTCTTCCCATGCCACCCATCTAGGAATGGAGGAGGAGAAGAGCGCTCAAGCGTTTCGAACCCCCAGGCCCCTATGCCGGCATCGTGGGGCTGAGATGGCCTCACCAGGGAGAAAGAGCTGGAACTCTATCAGGCCAAGCAGGGCTTTTGTTTAACCAGGTCCGGCGGGGCTGCTTTTGTTGGCAGATAAGGAGTATTTAGGGGAGAGAAAAAAGGGACATTTTCATTATCAGCAGGATGGGGACTCAAAATCATTTATTTAATTTGAAGATTTAGAGGACTGGGATCTCAGTTTGAATGCCAAGTTGGAGGAGGACACAGTGGGGTTTTGAGTTTTGCAAGCGCCAGTTAACATTCACCTCGTGTGACTTCCTTGCGCTCCTCTGAGGTAGGCAGGGCAGCCCGCATTAGGTCTATTTTGCAGATGGAGAAAATGAGGTGCCAAGTGTTTGAGTGACTGCCCCACAAATGGCGAGGCCAGCTCAGACCAGCGCGAGGCCCACAGACTCACAATATGGTGTGCTTCCTTCCAAGCTACTTTGCCTTGTGAGATGCCTGAAAGCTCCAAGCTGCCAAATTGGGGATGATGGCCTCTAAGAGCCTTTGGAGGCTGGCCTCTGTGGGCCAATCTGGGAGCACCTTGCCCTCCTGACGCCACGCCTTCGGGGCCCTGCTCTATCCTTGGGCCCAGGCCTGTCTGCTGCTCCGGCCAGGTAATTAGAGAGGATATTTTCGGGTCACTCTTTCCTGAGGACAAAACAAGCCCCTTGGTTTCTCGATTAGAAAGCCCAACAGATTGAGTGACAAGGAAAAGTTTTTCATCTTGCTATTATAGTCACCTAATTAAAATGAGATGCAGATGCTCCGACACCTAGTAATTTTCACCTCACTTACTTTGGCTCCAATTACAGCCCTTCCCTACTGACTTACACTGTTTAAATTACAAAGTCAGAAGGAAATATGACTACTTATCTGTTTCTATTCATACATATAAGTCTAACACATTATCTTCTCTCCCCAAGCAAGGAATGTGATCACAAACCTTCTCTTCACCCTGGAAACTGAGGGGGATAAATCTTTGGTTCTTAAGTAAAATTAAACACTAATAAGAATTCAACTCAGCCAACACCTATGTCAAGCATCAAGAGACAATTTTGTTTCACAAAAACAATGTGTCCTTCCCCTAGGAATGCAGGAGGCAGGTCTTCAGAACAACTGTAGCATTTGGTATTGTCCTGGAATGTATACTTTGGATTAGAAAACTTCCTTTTCAAAGGTAATCGGTTATTGACTCTGCCCCTTTAGATAAGGGAAAGTTAATTGTTTCAAAGATTGTTACCTTTATTGAGTACATAATTAAGTAAATAGCACTGTGCAGCAGTTTCAGTTATATATGCCTTTAATACCTGAGTTACCAAAGTTGATGACCACCAAGCCTTCAGCTTTACTAAGAAGCATATTTGTACACTGAGAAAAGGCTTTGTGGACTGGGAACAGGGCTTCAACTGGCAAACAAACAAACAAAAATAACAGCAACCAATCAATCAAACAGAAAGAGAACAGTAGGGTTCTAAGAAGAACAGCCAATTTCCTCTGCTTCTGAGTGGAATCTGTCCGAGGTTATCTGTCAGGGAGACAAGTGGGAGATGCTGGCCTCTTCAGACGCTGTAGAAGAGCTCTGCATGGTGACTGGCCAGGCCACGCTGCCCCCAGGGCAGGAGGGAGGCAACACCCACTCCAGAGAAGTTGGTCCTGCCCCTTCTGCACCTCGTGCCTGCACTCACACCAAGTAGCTTATTAACTCCAGGAGGGTCTGCCTGTGGCCGTAGCAACATGGAACATGGGCAGTGATGTGGAGGAGGAAGATAGGTACCTATGTGGAGGCAATCTCTACCTCCTGTCTTCTACTGGGAGATTTTTCTAGGCAGTTAACCAAATCATCCAACCATTGCTGTCAGGGATGAAGTCAAATCGTTTAGTGAGTACACCTGATACCTAAGTGGCCAAGGGCATGAAAGACGTGAAAAGACAACAGTGACATAGCTTACTTACCTCTTCCTTTCACACTGACTTTCCTTGGTCTGGTATGTAGGAAGGGTGGACAAATTCTTTACTCTCCTAGCTCCAGGGCATTTTTTCTTCTCTGTGCCCAATTAATCTTGGGTGATCTTAAGCTTCTTAAATTTCTCTTGTGATCTATGTGGCTTGAATAGGATGAAGAAGCTATAAAAGCTGGGCCTTTCATCATTGTTCTTCCACTGAGGCAGTCGGTGTCACTGCCCCCGAAGTGGCAGCGTGCCCCTCAAGAAGGGAGGTCACTGAGTTTGTCTTCAGCTCTCTGTTTTCCTGCTTTGTTGACAGTTCCTAATAACACTGCTGGCATCAGGATTTTGTAGACGCAGGAAGGAAGATATGTGTTCTTTAATGATGGAAAAATATTAGAGCACAATGCCCTTAAAATAGAACGTGTGTGCCTAGCCTTTATTTTGGGGACTTTATTGTTGTAACCATCTCTCCTGGGAAACCCTGTGGGAGGCTGTTCCCCTTTGGAGAAGCAGAGTAATTGTGTAACCTGAGGTGTCCCCGAGAGAGCTGAGGGGATGATGTCAACACACAGGTTTTTGAAACATTATTACATTTTTTATGTTGATTAGCGCTCCAACACATCTCTCCTCCCCAAACTCCAATTTCTGTAAAATGAGGATTATCATATATGTGCTGCCCACCTCACTAGGCTGTTACGAGGATCTAGCAATATAATTGACAAGATTATGTTTTCAAACTGTAAAATGCTACCAATGTAAATTATCTCTGTTAGTGACAGTTGAAAGCCTTGCTCCTCTGGAGTGGCATCATTCCACTTTTCATTTTTTATGAAATAAACCTTAGCCCTATTGTTGAAATTCATGCTTTTGCACTGATATGGGCTAAGTGTGCAAAATGTTCGGTATCCACACCAGAGAACTGCTACTAAGTTCAGCTCTCAGACTGATTTTTCACACTCTTTCTCATCTTAGGCAACTCCTGGGAGTCCTGCCTGAGTTTCTTCCAAGTTGGTTTCCTCGCATTTGGCACTGTGTCTAATGTCAACTTCTTCTGCTTTTTTTTTCTTTTTTTTTTTTTTGCTGAAAATCATCAATGAAAAATGCTTCTGATTTCATGGTTACCTACTTTTCCCCATCATTAGCATCCCCTTATTTGGACCATTATTGTAGCCCGCCAGCAGGACTGACGACTTGCTCTGGGGATGATGTTAATGATTATCAGGGGAATTTTCTATCTGAAGATGATTAGGAAGAACACAAAAGTTGCTCGCTGCCTCAGTCAGTATCAGTGGGCTGTAAGGGATCTGTGTCCAGGCTCCTCTGCGCAGGTCTTCGTTCCCATTTCTAAGACGATAGTTTATGACAATTCACTGCTGACCAGAAAGTGCTGTGGTGGAACCCACGTTTTACCAGGAAAAGCAGTGAAAATCTTCCCAAAGGGTCCACCTTCAGCAAACATGGGTTCTGACCTCTGGGACATTTTTGGTATTAGACACCAGGAGGAAAAAGCCTCATGATAGCCTTTGTGTGCGTGGATGTATTTGCAGAGGGAGATGCGAACTCCTTTCCACTCAGCTGCGTCTCCTGATTTGCTCAAATTTCATTTCCATTTGCTGGAGGGACATCTGCACATTTTTCTGCCCAGCCACATTTAATGCACATCAGTTCAGCCCTAACCCTCTGTTGAGGTCAACCGCCCCCCACCTCCAGGCATCCCGGGGGGGTTAGAGCTCAGGATACACAATACTCTAAATGGAATATTGAAGATCCCCATCTGTCTGGCAGTCCCGATCAATAACCGTGAGCCCTTCCTTCCCAAGTCTGTACAAGAGATATGACACCACCTGGTTTCAAGACAAGCGTGAGATGTGGGTTTCTAAGGGTTACCGAGTCCCAGCACCCAGCTGTCGCAGTGCTCAGCCAGGACAAGGATTATGCTCTTAATCATGTTATTTTGTTACTAAAGTGTTCTTTGAAATTCCCCTCACTCCTTTCTCTCAAGCAAAATGTACCCATGTCTGAAATTGTAGGTGCCTTTCTGACACTTTTATTCTACTTGCGGAATGACTTTCTTTGAAAGAGCTTTTGTTCAGGCAGTCAAACCTAGGTACCATGATTCTGGGGCATCTTGTTTGGTTCCTGCCAACTGACAAGGCTGAACAACAAGACCAATTTGTGTTTACTTGACGTAGCACTTCAGGAGCGGACAGGTCGAAGATGCCAGCTCTGGCCCCGTGAAACACCTATCCTGTTGGCTGTACTGGGGCAGCCACTCCTTAGGGCCAATAGTCTAAAATCACCCTGCAGAAGCCACCAAGCCTGTAACTAGCAAGCTAGCAAACACAACAATTAAAAAGCTGGGTTATCTGAGACACTTCTTGAGCCTGAGCGGGGACATCCCTGGGGCCCAAGCTAAAACACAGGCTGCACCTGCTCAGCCTCTGTCACCTCCCCACCAGACCAGAACAAAGCTGACTGCAGCAAAAGCCACCATACCAAGTATCAGGTTGCACTGCAGGGACTGTCGGCTTCAAACCAGTGTGATCGGAGCCTCAGCCCACCCTTTGCCTGGGCCCAGATGAAGGCATTTGGGATGCCCAGCTGGGGAAGGGTGAGGTGTGTATGAAGGGCTTCCTCTGTCACTCAGTCAACTGAGCGAGAAGGAGATGCTGTCTCGGCAGAGGGGATGTCAGCTCTTCCTAGCTAGTATTGCTCTAATGATGTGAATGAATGTGGGTAAGCAATAATGCATTTGTCCTCAGAAGAGCTGCTCTACATCAGCTCTAGGATCATGGGCAAATCCCTTCACTCGATGGACCTCAGCTTCCCCATCTTTTAAAATGGAAGAGTCAGACTAGCTGTTGGCTATTCTCTCAGGTTTGCATTTGAGTATAACTGGGTAGGGCAAACCTGTTAGTCATACAAGCGGAAGGAAGCTCCTGTCTGGCAAAAAGAGGGGAGGGTCACAGAGCTGATTCAGTTGTGTTTCCTAAAGAATCTGAAATTGGATGTAGAGTTTACTTGTGTTGCTCCTACCAAGTTGGTATGCCATTTGGCACCTTGCCCAGTGGCCGGCAGCCTCTCCCTGGACCAATCCATTTTCCACATGACTGCCAGGTAGCCTTCTGAAGGACAAACATGTGCGCTTGCTGCTTCATGGTCTCCAAAGGGCTCCACTGCCCATCAGCTAGAATTCTAACACCTAGTAACGAGGCCATCCTGCTCTGGCCCCAACCCCCTTTCCCAGCCTTGTCCCCACCAGGCTCTGTCATAGACCCTGCTCAGGGACCCCTAAATCTTTTGTTTCCCCATCACAGCACACACGGGGCCTTGGCACGAGTTATCCCTTCTTCCTGGGCTAGCTGTCCAGAGAACTCATTCTGTAAGAGCGAGCTCAAATGCAGCCTCGTGCCCTAAACCTTGGGGACACTGCTTCAGCACTTTGTTCCTACCTCCCAATGGCAATTACAGAGGCTGTCCCCACCTCTCTTGATAAATGAGGAGGAGGGAACTATCTTCTAGTCGACTTTGTGCCTGATGGTGCCATAGGGTGGGATTCAAGAAACACAACTGGAAGTGACTTATCAAAAGGTACTAGATCACTAGAGGTGTGAACTGAGGCCCAACCCACAGCTTCCTGCACTCAAACTGACCCTAAAACACTCAAAAAAATTATTTCACAAGGTCAAAAGTAAAACACTGTGGCTGAGGACTTATTTAAATAACTATCTTAAAAATATCCTGGAGGGAAAAACCTGATCTAGGCATTTCATAACGCTATTCTGCAAAATAAAAACTCCAGGGCTGCATCCCAATATACCTCCAGCCGCGTCTGCTGGGTTACAAGAGATAAATGCTAACAAGGAGTAAAATCCGCCACCCTCCACCTTATTAATATGTAAAAAGGCTGAAGTCACATCTGTGCAAGGATCTATTTTTAGTGGACCTTACATACTAAAATCCTAGCCTTGATCTCTTAAACTATCAAGCCTACCATAAATGTTTGATGATGAACAAGCCCATAAAAAGAAATGCATAAAATGAATAGAGGGAGTCAATGCGTGCTCTGCCTTTTAATTACCGGTGGCTTCTGCTACACTCCTGCTCCAGGCTGGGTGCAGGCAGAGAAAACACATCAATAATTGGGGGGAGGGGGGCAGAGTGTGGGTACCACAAACAAATGGGTCTAAATACATTGTTATTTGTGCTTTGGAAGCCAAACAAAGATGGAGAAAAAGAGTGTAATCCTACCCCAAAAGGGTGGAGGTTAAAAAGGGAAAAATTAAGAGATAAATAAAAGCATTCAGCACACAAAAGATAATGTTGAAGTCTTGTTTTATTACTTTTAAGTAATAAAGAGCCTTTTCCTTGCTTTTTTTGTCTTTTTTCCCTTTTTTTCGATTCTTTTTTTCTTTTTTACAACATACATTAAGTCGTGAATCAGATGTTAGGGGATGTGGAGATGGAAGGAAAATTGGTGACATCACAATATTTTTACAACTTTACAACAAATATAAATCTGAGTTGGTTGCGTCTACCAGTGTCTAGCAAGGGTGGAAAGCAAAGGCACACTCAGGTTTACGGACCCTCCCCCCAAACACAGTGGGGAAAAAAAGAAAAGGGGAACAATACTTAAATGCAGAAGACCAGCTCAATACATGTGGGCATTTTAGTGTTAACACCGCAAGTGATGGGTCGTGGGAGGTAGGGAGGCGGGATGGAAGTTCTGACACAGGTCTCCATAACACGGCTGAGGCAATGATGCCCACATACAGACGAGAGGGGGCGCTGCACCGTCAATACTCTTAGGAGTCAGAATTGGGGGAGAAGGCAGCAGGCTGATACACACCCATTGCCTTCCTATGCTCTGCATTTCTAAAGAAAATCCAAGGGAAAAAACACTATCTGGGTTTCTAGAAAAGACTTCATGGTTTCAGGGTACAGAGTTCACAGGATGTGAACGTTGATTCCACGAACAAAACAAAATAACACAAAAACAACAAAAACCTGCCCCGAACAACAGCAAAACTGCAAGGGACATTTGAAACAAAAGGGTGTGCTCCTGCCCTCGCTACCCAGGTCTCGCTGATTACGGAGGCGCCACTTTTTCACCAGCCAACTCAAAATTGTCCAAAGTTGTCTTTTTTTGGAAAGTTTCTTTTAAAAGACAAAACTAAACCCAGAAGATAAAACTGGAAATAAAAAAAGACAAAGAGACCAGTCACTCTACTGTTTAACTGTTTAAAAAAAAATAACAACCAACAACAACGCTCATGGTTTACAGTATGTTGACAATTCTTTTGTTCGTGATAGAGTAAACAAAAGTCCCTCCTGTGTGCTTGAGCTTAACGAAAACAAACCAAGGGGGAAACACACGCCCCACCCCACCCCCCTACAAACAGTAACGACAAAAGGATAAAGAAATTAAAAATCTTTTGCCCCAGTCAACGTTTTTGCAGCATCCATTGTGGTCGGCCTTGTACTTGGAGTTACTCATTAATCACAGCAGGGACCAGCCTGCCTGCATCTATTTCCATGTCATTTCTTTGTGTGCATTGCATGGAGGTGCTGAGCACACGGCTTGGAGACTCCTCCCAGGTGCCTGCCCAACCACACACAGCTTGCTCTCCAGCCAGGGGACATGGCAGAAATGAGGACTGGGACATTCAGTTAGTCCCTTTTCTGCGGGCTAAAGAGGATATCACCATGTTGAAATGATCTGAGAATAAAAGGGAAACAGGGAGCTCCGGAGGGAGAAAGGGGATTTGCCACACACAACACTGGGGTCCACGCCTGACAGCATGGCCAAGGGTGGTTGGAGTTGGCACGACTAGAAGGAAGTGTGAATTGGAGGGTGTGCTGCTGCCCAGCTTTCCCAGGCTGCAGGATCACCACCACATTCTTCTTCCATCTGCTGGATGCTCATCTTCCAGAAGGCTGGAATGGGGGTGGGGGGAGGGAGGGTTAAATAAATATCTGCATTTATTTCAAAAGGGGGAAAAACCTTCTCATAACGACAGTTTACAAGTGTACACAACTCAGGGTGTAAGGCACAAATTTACATGTGGAAAACAGGCTATTCACAGATGTAACCCCACGATAAACCCGTGTGATCAAACCATTAATTTATGCAAGGTAGCAGCCAGCATATTAACTAGTTCACACCGTTTGTGGATTTTGTTTGCTGTCTCACATGCAAGGTGAAATGGGATGGCGTATCACAAGCTGGTGCCTTCACAGAAAGTAGGAACCACTGACAAAGCCATGTTGGCAGCAACGGGACACGGATGCGCCATTTTGAAAGTTCCTCTCCTGGTTGCTTTAGAAGTTAGGATCTGGAAGGACTTTTAAACCAATTAATTTTTTGCATGTTATAGGCCAGAGACCTGACCAGCCAATCAACCGGTAGATTTAAATAAACATTCCCCTCCTTTTTCCTTGAGCTAGAGATCAGACAGTTCAAACACAAAGCTCAGAATTCCAGCTCCAACTTATTTACTCAGTGAATTTATTGTAAAAATAAAGAAACTTAATTATTCCAGTTAATGGATTTCACGTTAAATAGTTTAACTTTCAAGGGGCTTTCTGAAGAGCTGTTCATAGGGTGGTATGTGGAAGAGTCCTTTCCTTAAGGAAAAAAAGGGTGAACAATAAATAAAGAGTTACTTGCGTTAACGGTCACGTTATTTCATTAAAAGAGAGGAGGAGCAGAAATCTATGACATAGTTGCCCAACATGGCATGAATCTGCTATAACAGAAAGCTGTAACACTGGTGGGCATTTCACAGTATCTGCGCATAGTAAACTTCTGCCATTGTTAAAGTCTGAGTTAGAATTATCAATGAATTCTTTATTTTTTTGTCTTTTTCATTTTCATGATTTTTTAAAATGTATTTGTGTTTTGCAGGTCAGAACGCTAGCCCAGTCTGGCAGCGCCCCGTGCAGTCATGGACAAAATGTTGCAGTTGCTGTTCACCTCTGTGTGTGTGTGTGTGTGTGTGTGTGTGTGTGTGTGTGTGCGCGCGCGCGCGCACATGTGTGTGGGGGTGGGTGTGTATGTGCTTTTGGCTCATGTTTGTGATGATAATTTAAGTCTTTTGTGAGTCCGACCTGTTGCAGGGTGTGGGGGAGAGTGAAGGGAGAGAATGGAGGTGAGTCCCGCGCTGCAAACCTTCACCAAACCACACGGCCCAATTTTGGAGAGGACCCCGCGTCCCAGAGGAGGCCCCAGCGTCCTGGGCTTTGCCGGCCATCCTGGTCTGGTGGGTCCTCAGGCAGTTGAGAACCTTGCCGAGCTGAGCGGGCGCCTCGCCTTTCCTGCTGGTTCCATACCTGACCCCTCCCCCTGGGATTATGTACACGCATCATTGGGCTTCATGGATGTGGAAAGGGGAGCAAAGGAAGGTTTGGGGGGTACGTCCGGCTTTAGCGAGGGGGTGCGCTTCAGCCCCGACCTGGTCAGTGAGTTGTAGGCGTTGAGGCTCGGCTGCCTTGACACAGTCACGGCCTGGCCAGACGGCTGCGAGCTGTGCACCTGGATAGAGTCCACCCTCTGCGGGGCGGGAGGCGGGTTGTCACCCCGGCCAAAGCTCTGGTTTCTGGAGAGGTGGGAGGAATTGGAGGAGTTAGTATTGTTTCTTTTGAGAGTGGTGGCCTGGTGGCTTCTCGTGAGCGAGTTCGTGGGGTAGCTCCTCTTATAGTCAAGGCCGTAGGAGGAGGAGTGGTGCATCTCCAGCCGCTTGCTCAGGCCGTTCTGAGACAGGGAGGCTCCCGGAGGGCCCAGCGAGGCCTCCCGCTGGGGGACTTTCGGGGGCAGGCTGTCCAGGTTCTCCACAAGGTTCACCCCATGGTTGGGGCTCTTGCTGCTGAGATGTTCCTTGATGGTCTTATACTCCAGGGTGGCCGCCTGGTCCTCCAGCGCCATCTGGGCCACCTCGCTCATTTTGGGTTGGTCCACATACTCATGCTGGTAGCTCTGCTGCGTGATGGGCAGGACCACCACGCTGGGGATGTGGCTGGGGGAGGCCCGGAGGGGCAGGTCCGTGGGAATCACAGGGGAGCCCATGGGGGGCATGTCCTTGGTGCAGGCGTTGATGAGGTTCTGATTCCTTTCCCACTCGCGGCTGCCGCGGCTGGGCTTCCGCTTCTGCTGCAGCGTCGGGGTGGACTCGGGGGTGGGCAAGGCTGCCAGGTCCAGGTGGTGCTGGTCAGCCTTGATGAGCATCTTGGCCGTGTTGCTGGGAGTGGCGAGCTTGCCGTTGTGCATGAGTGGTGTGAGGATGGCCTCTGGCTTCGGGTCTTTGGACTGGGTGTCCCCAAAGAGGCCGCTGAGCTTGGTGACGCTGCTCATGGAGCCCCGGCGCGAGTGGGCGAGCTCCTTCTCCTTGCGCTGCACGGCCGACACATCTTTGCGCCGGTGATCGCAGACGCAATAGACGATGATGCCGGAGAAGACGGCCCCCATGACAAAAGCCAGAATCACCGCAATGGCCAAGAGGGTGACAGGAACGAGCTGGTCGTGGCCTTTGAGGTAACTTTCCCGTATCACTCCTGCAATAGACATGGCATATGGTGTTAAGAAAGGAAAGCACACCGTGAGGCTTATTTTTGTTTGGCGTTCACCCTGTTAATAACAGTAATAAGTGACAATAGCACCTCTGCCTAACTTGTCTTCAAGGCGCAGCTTGCCAAACATTAACTAATTAATCCGTCCCAACCCCCCCCCCCCCCCCCCCACCCCGCGAAGTATGTAAACAGGCTTCATTTGTGGCCTTCTTTGTGTTCTGAGAAAGTGGCCTTCACTCTCTCAAGCACATGCTCTCTCCACTTTGCTTCACTCCGGGCAATATGACAGTTTTCGTTTCCAAAATTTATCCCTCTTTCCCTCTTTATCTTTTTTCAATCTTCCCATCATACAATTCAGATAACCGAGATATACTGAGTCTGGGGGAAGAGGCAGCAATTTTATGCACATTAAAAATGAAAGTATAGCACCGCACTCCAGGATTCCAGGGTCTTCCTTGAGGGCACATGGCTTCTGTCTGGAGAAAAGCTAAATTTCAAGCAACTGGAGGAAAGGCAGTGTGTGTCATTTACAGTGAAAGAAAATAGCTAAAACTCACAGATTACAAATATTTATGCTGATTTTGCATCACCCTTCCAAAAAAACCTCCCCCCAAAACCCAGGCACACTCAATTACAGGTAAATATGCCGAATATTTGAATGAAGCTCTTCCCTTACCTGAACTGAAAGACTATTTAGAAAAAGAGACCATTTGGGGCCCTGTAGTGGGTTTGAGAAGTGTCAGGTCTCATTATTACAGCTAGAGTTTGCTGTCACGGTGAGATTCTTCAGCAGAGCTAATCTCTTCAATTTAATAAAAATTATGTGACTACACCCGTCAATAATCTTACACTACATTAACCAAGATGCTGTTTCCGAGGAAAGTTGCTTAATCAGCCACCAAGCTGAGAGATTCTAATCTAATGCAAACACCGAAGCTTTTATTTTTTAATACCAAGTGAGAATACACATCACCATTGTCAGATCCTAAGTGCCTGATGTGGTGGCTAAAAAATAAAATCTCAAATACCTCAATTCCTGCCTCTGGAGAGTGAAAGAACATGAATACATTAGAGGCACAGCATGGGCTGAGGAAATGTAAACATTGTTCCTATTATGGAAACGATACTAAGACAGAAAATGTACCTTCTCTGGTCTCGGGAGACCCACTTTTCATCTACTAAATCAACTCTTTCTGGAATATGTTTAATGTATTTTACTGGCAGATATCAGTGGCCCAGAATTCGAATGAAATGAAATAAAAATCTCCACCCCTTCCCAAACCACAACATGCAACCCTTAAACTTCTGCTGAAATGCTGTGTATGCCACCGCTGAGACCCAGAAGTGCAGCTCTGTCCTGGGGTTTTTCTGCTAAAATAGTTTGATTAGTGAAGCGATGGCTTTCAAACTCGGAAACCTTAGCCTGAAGAAGATAACGTTCTCTTTTTCTCTTTTCTTTCTAAACTGTTGTGACTTCACGGTTGGTTGCTGTGGAAATGATTGTCGTGTGACAAAGGGTTGCGACTTCAGGTGGGGAATAAATAGAAGCAGCAAATCTCTCTTAAGAAACAGAGATTCTGTGATTAAACAAATGCCCTTGGTAATGAAGCAATTTCACCCCAGGGGAAGTGTATGCAAGATGGGAGGGCACTGAATAATTTCCAAATGTGACACTTTTCAAATATTTCCAGATTTATCTTCATGAACTTTTAAGGGGTAGAAACTGAGGAGTGAAAAAGCAGCAGGAAATTCAGCTATAACTCACACCTTTTATGTCGTGGAGCTCCCCAAACAGTGGGTGTCTTGCATTCAAATATGTTTTAATACCTAGTCACCAAGGAATTGTGCTAATGAAAATTTCTTCCTTAAATTTCCATTTCCTTGTTGTGATGCTAAAATAGCAACTGATTTTCCTTTCAATTTTGATTGTGTATGGGGTTCTATTGAGCATCATTTTTAACCACCTACATATAATAGCACAAAAATGTACACCTGTGAATAAAATGGGTTTAATTTCCCTCATTGACTTGGTGATCTCAGTGGGGTCTAACACAGGCTTGACCCCACCATTGTTGGTGGTTACTAGGTAAGTTTTTCATAGCAATGGGTGTTGCATGGATCCCTTCCAGGCAACCATATTTATGGGGGCTGCGTCTTCCTCATAAGTGTGTTCTTGTAGCTATCTACAATTGACTGGCGTTTTGCAACTTAAATTGCCCTCTCAGTTTAAGAGGAACATGGAAAGAATAAGTCTAGAGCAATCCATTTATTTCATTCATTGTTTAATCGGGAAATCTACAAAATTTTCAAGTTTATCCATGCTGCTTAGTTTTACTTTTAGCTCTCAAATATCCTTCTTTCATGTCTGAATGTCCTTGACTAGACAGACTCATAGAAACCACGTGCACTTTCACTGGGAAAAACTCCTGTTTTTTTAGTGGATGACATTTGAGTTCAGGTTTTTGGTTGTTAACAAATCAAGCAGGGTCTGACCTTTGAGAAAAATGGTGTTTCAGACAGCACTCCCCTCCCAGGGCTCATTTTGTTATGTAAATAGTGCCCTTAAAACCCTTTCTGCATCTCTTCAGCCTTGAGATGTCTACCATGAAGCAGGTGGCTTCCCTCATCCTCTGGTGCAAATTCAGAAACCCCTGTCCAAAGTGAGAGGCAGATCGGAGATTAAGTTGAAAGTGCAGTCTTGAAGATAAGAAGTTGGAAGTTATTTTTGGAAAATAGCTTCCCAACTTAAAGCTTTCTGCTTATGTCATGAAAAAGGGCAAAGGGGCATTTGTGGAAATGATTAATCAACTTTGTGGCATTGGTCACCGTGAAGGATTGAACACACCAGACTGGTCAGAGAGGCCAGCAGTGGTACAAGCAACACTAGAGATCTCCACAGGCCTGGAGTCTTAGGCTTCCATTTGCTGCTGAGTGACCTTTTGGCAAGTGACTTAACATCTCTGGGCCTCAGTTTCTTCATCTGTAATGATTACATTACACGCTTAATCTTAATGCCTTACTGGGTTGTTACAAGCATCAAATGAAATAATGAATAAGAAAGAGCTCAAATGTTGGAGTTTGCTGGACAAATCTGAAGGTCAAAAGAAGTCGCCAACAGAGAAGTGGTGGGTTTGTGGCTCATGGAGGGTTTCAGAGTAGAGTCAGTCACAGCTGTTCCCCTGGAGTCCATTTGCTGTGGGTCTCCCGGGCAGATGGACAGACTGCTTATTTCCACTTTCAAACCTTGTGCTGTCCAAATTTTTGCCAAAGGGATGATATGTTGAGGTAACATGAGAGAATATATACCTCTGTTTCAGGGCTGCCTATTGGTCCTGAATTTTGAAATATGTAACGCAACAAAGCGGGAAGTGTTGCACAAAACACAGCGATTCTAGTTAGGCTTCTAGCGAAGGACTAATCCTGCACTCAACTCCTTGAGGGCAGAGACCATATTTTATATGCATTTATAACCCTCACCATTCCCAGGGCTCTTATTTGGGTACTTAATAAGTGATTATTAAATAAATGGATTTATAATACATTATAGAAATCTTTCTTTTCAAAACCTCTTTTTTTTTTAGATTTTTTTTTTCTTTTTCTCCCAAAGCCCCCTGGTACATAGCTGTGTATTTTTAGTTGTGGGTCCTTTTAGTTGTGGCATGTGGGATGCTGCCTCAGCATGGCTTGATGAGTGGTACCATGTCCACACCCAGGATTCGAACCGGTGAAACCCTGGGCTGCCTAAGCAGAGCACGTGAACTTAACCACTCGGCCACGGGGCCAGCCCCTATAGAGATATTTTTAAATGGACTTCTAAGCTCGGCAAGTCATCTTGGAGTGACTATAACCTTGCTTCCAAAGTCACAAAACAAGTTATGATTCCAATCATATGACAGAATATAATCATACTAACATCCATTAGATAAAAGAAATCTGTAAAGGTGCTCAGTATTTGTTCAAAATAGTAATAAGAGAAACTATTTTAAAAGTGAAAAGAAATTCATTCTGAGATAATTCCAAAGAGATGATGAGGGTAAACGGGTTATTTATTTATTTATTTTTTCTTAAAGATTGGCACCTGAGCTAACAACTGTTGCCAATCTATTTTTTTTTTTTTCTGCTTTATCTCCCCAAATCCCCCCGGTACATAGTTGTATATCTTAGTTGCAGGTCCTTCTAGTTGTGGCATGTGGGACGCTGCCTCAACGTGGCCTCATGAGTGGTGCCATGTCTGCGCCCAGGATCCGAACCAGTGAAACCCTGGGCCGCTGCAGTGGAGCGCGTGAACTTAACCACTTGGCCACAGGGCCAGTCCCTAAACGGGTTATCTGTAACAAGTGAGTGCTCCAGTGGAATTGAATAATTCTAAACAAATACATCTCTGCAAAGGGCACAGGGCTGGAGCTGGATGAACATCATTGCTTCAGAGGCTGCCTGGAAACCCTGGGGGAGCAGAAGGGCCTTTGTAGGGTGGTATACTCCCTCCCCAGGGAGCCTCCCATTGTCGAGGGAGAAATCAGAGCTGGCTTCTCCCAGGGTGTTGAAATGCTTTCCTCTCCCAACCCCTGGGCCTTCTGCTCTCACCAAGTGAAAAGGGGGCATTAGTAATGAAAACAGTATCTGAAAAATCCTTTGCATTGATTCATTAACCGCCAGCTATTTCTCACCAGTCATGAGGTGCTAAATGGTAATTCTCTTCACCTTCCTATTGCAGGAAGCAAGGCACACGAGGGCTTAGGGAGTTCTCTGAAATCATGCCTTAAATTGGCAGAATTCAGAAAGAATAGAATCTCCATGCTTTGTTTTTTTCCTGAGGTGAGAGAATTTTCAGATGCTGGAGGGATGCTAGAGGGAGGTCTCAGAGGGACATTTTGGAGCTCTTTAGAGGTTGAAGCAATGAAAAGATTATGAACAACCCTGCCATCCAGACTCCGCAATATGTAATTCAAAATAAGAACAATTATCAACTGTAAAATAAAGGACGTCCAACACAGTTTTGGTTTGGGGCCGGCCCGGTGGCGCAGCGCTTAAGTTCGCACGTTCTGCTTCTTGGCGGCCCGGGGTTCGCCGATTTGGATCCTGGATGCTGACACGGCACTGCTTGGCACACCATGCTGTGGTAGGCATCCCACATGTAAAGTAGAGGAAGATGGGCACGATGTTAGCTCAGGGCCAGTCTTCCTCAGCAAAAAGAGGAGGACTGGCAGTAGTTAGCTCAGGGCTAATCTTCCTCAAAAAAAAAAAAAAAAAACCAACAAAACAAAACAAACAAACAACAGAGTTTTGGTTTTTCCTATGATGACCATGTCAATGCATTTTGAAATCTCAGACATCAAATTCTTTATTAAAAAAATGCTTTCTGAGGGCCAGCCTGATGACTTAGTGGTTAAGTTCACGGGCTCCACTTCAGTGCCCTGATGTTCGTGGGTTTGGATCCCAGGGGTGGACCTACACCACTCATTAAGCCACGCTGTGGTGGCATCCCACGTACAAAAATAGAGGAAGGTTGGCACAGATGTTAGCTCAGTGACAATCTTCCTCAAGCAAAAAGAGGAAGATTGGCAACATGTTAGCTCAGGGCCAATCTTCCTCCATGCCACCCTGCCCCCCCCCCAAAAAAAAAGGTTTCTGGTAGCCCTGCTTATGGGTTTTCTACAATTGCCTAGTCTGTACAAGGAGCCCAGCACCAGGCTCTAGGACAACACACCTCAGAAAAGATGCTCTCCTAACTCAGGGCTGGATTGTGATGTTCTTGGTGCCTTTACCATCATTCTCCTGGTATAACAAGGTTTTGACTCGAAGCATCTTTGTGGCTGCCTTCAGCAAACATTTACTGAACATGGACTAAAGCACTGTGCTAGGTTTTGGGGAGACAAAGGTTAAGGAGGCACAAACCCTGTGGTCCAGGAGGGGAGGAGGCAGGTACTCACAGGTGTACTACATCCGAAGTCTGGAAGTATCATGAGATACATCGCTTCTGCTTCAATATGGGCAAAGGCTTTATGTAGGAGGTGACATTTGAGCTAAGCCTTAAGGATGCGTAAGATGTTAGCTGAAGTAGAAAGAGCAAGAACCAAGGCACAGAGGGAAGGAAAATGAAGGCTGTATTCAATGTATTCAATGGCCTGACTCCCTTCTAGTTTCTTATGCTCCAAGTACCAGCCACTCTGCTACACTCTCTCTGGCTTCTGGACGTTCGCACGGGCTGTTCCCTCTGCCCAGAATATCCCTGCTCACCTCCCATTCCTTTGACCCTCTCCTAGAGGTCTGAGCTTAGATGGAGAAGGCTTCTCCAAACTCCCGCAGGCTAGCTTAGCGCTTCCTTCTGCAGGTGTCCCCAGAGCTGTGCCCTTCTCTATCCTAAAATCGGCACTCTTAGGACCCCGGCTTTATGTTTGTTTTTCTCACTTAGATTGCTCTAGAATGCTCTGGGAGGGAGAGGTTTACTGCTGAGTCCCCAGGCATAAAGGTGCTCAGTAAATACCTGTTAAATAAATAGTCAATGAATGCATCCATGAATGAGTACCTGTAGAGGAAAAGTACGAACGAGAGCTAAACATCATTTAGAAGCAGGCTGTGAAAAGCCTTGCATGACTGAAAAAGATATTTAGAAGACATGTCTGTTTTGGAAGGAAAGCTCTTAGTTAATTTACCTGCAGTTTCGAGCGTCTTCTTGCCTGAGAAAGCTCACTTTCAGCTTACTGTGCTCTATGTTATTGAAAAACTACTGGCTTCAAAGAGTCAATATCTTTGTGTTAAAAGCACAGCTAGTCTACCTGAGTTTATTATTACTGTTTTTAAAATTAAAATTGTGTCCTTAACTATACTTATCCCCTACATTGTACAGAAATAGCTGGGAGATGTTCTCTGTCTCATCAAAAAATAAAGCAAAACAAACAAAAATACATAAAATCAATCGCACCTATTAAACTCAATACCAAGGGAGATATCTACTCATCCCCACCCCAACCACCTTGCTAAGTGTACGAGACCTAGCCAGCCGGTCCCTCGAAATGGTTAAGCGCGTTCTTTCCCCTCTCGCCCCTGTTCACTGGCCTGCCTGTGTCGGAGCTGCTGTGATATGATGGATGTGTCTGTCTCCATAGTGAAGTGATTAATAGGCATCTGTGTAAAGCGGACCCGGTGACCACAAAGACTACAAAGCCCCTCTGTGTCCTTTAGCGAAATATGCAAAGGCAAGAAGGAGGATGGACATTTCCTCCATGGCCGAGCCAGCGTGGGCTTCATGTTGGGTCCGAGAGCCAAGAAAGATGGCAAAACACCAAGAAAAGCCCCGGACTAGGATCCCCTAAAAATAGACTCTTGATTCTGCTTTATAGTAAGACAAGCCTGCAATTTCCTTGAAATCCTCATAACAACTTGGGTGAATGGAATCTAACAACCCAATTTTTCTTGTTTCAAAATCTTATTGCAACAAAATGCCAGGCTCACAGTCCTGCAAGGCTGTATGAATGAATGAACTCATCATGGGCCGAGCATCTCGGCCGCTAACCACAGAGGGCCCGCTGTAATCCCTGCTAAGGAGAGAAGAAAACACATTGGGGAAAAACTAACTAGAGACAGCTTATCCTCAAAGCCACACCCCAGCCTATGGAGATGACCGCACGGAAAGCGCAATGGGAGCTCTCTGTGGTTATCTCGGCAGGAAGCAGCCTCCTTGTCTTAGGGCATAATGTGAACCAGATGGCTTAGGAATAAACTGAAACGCCAGCAGCCATAGAAATGGGCTCAGAGTTTATAACTCAAACTTTCCTTTTATTTTCAATTTTTTTTCCTGGCAGGCTGAAGATTAGGTAGTGGGAGGGGCTGTGGTCTTCAAGATGTATCAAGTTAATGACTGACCATGCCAAAGTAGAGGCAGCTTCCTGGCTGTTTAATATCCTCAGTTCAGAAGCTATTTTAAAACTCACACATTGAAATAATGCTTACTGTGGTTGTCTGCAGATGAATCCACTTCTAGTTCTATCACCTTTGAAACTGATGCATTTTGTTGTTGGGGTGCCATCACAGGAAGAAAAGGGAGAAGGTGCATGAAGCTCATTCGATTTCCTATTTTTTGGAGGAGAAACAGTTTCATTTCCCCCTCTGTGCCAATGGGAGGGCTTGGTTCCCTGTACTTCCTCTGCACCACTGTTTTAGACCTGGCACTGCCAGTGGGACAGCTACACCCAGAGCATGGACTGATAATTTTTCAAAGCCAGCCCCTGGAATGTTGGTCTGTGGTTCCATGTGTTAGAAGTGTCACTGTCTTTGTAAAAGTAATGAGTATTTCAGATGGGCAAAGTTTTAGCAGAATTTGCATGGCCTATTTTCCTCCTTTTTGAGGTTTTTCTCTCTAATAAGACAGGGAACCAACAGCTAAGTAATTTCTGAAACCAGACAAAGCATTTCTATTTTCCAGCTTCCTGGTCCCATCTCCTTCCTTTGCTCTCTCATGAGGCCTCAAAGCTACAAAATGGGAAAGTGGATCTCCCTATAAAATTGTGAAATTCAGGTGATTCTTTGGAATAGTTGCAGTGCTTTGATTACAAATAGCAGGAAACAGGTCTGTTTGAGTACTCCTAAAACTGGCAACTTAAACTTGCTAGAAATATGGTTCTTGGGATCTGGGTTATAGATGAGGCTGGGTGTTATTGGTTAAGAACATAAACTTTGAGGTGATAAAGACCTTGGTTTAAGTCTTGGCTCTGTAGCTAACTAGCTGTGTGACCTTGGGCAAGTCACTCAATCTCTCTAAGCCCCAGTAGTGTTGGCTATGAGATGAGAGTTGTTGGAAGGATTAACTAGATTAAATAAATGAATGCATGTAAAGAACTCGGCACTGTACAGGAAAATGTTAATGTTCAATTAATAATGCAAGGGAAGCGTTTCTAGAATTTCTGACAAGTTACCTGCCTTGTACAGGGTCCAAGATAGACCGTTTTAATGCAATACTTTCGTAAGGTTCAATTGTGTTAGCAAGAGTGGAAAAATAAGGATTTAAAAATACAACAGGGGCGGGCCTGGTGGCACAGCGGTTAAGTGTGCGCGTTCCGCTTTGGCGGCCCGGGGTTCAGTGGTTCGGATCCCGGATGCGGACGTGGCACCATGTGGCAAGCCATGCTGTGGCAGGCAGCCTGCATATAAAGTGGAGGAAGATGGGCATGGATGTTAGCTCAGGGCCAGTCTTCCTCAGCAAAAAGAGGAGGATCAGCAGCAGTTAGCTCAGGGCTAATCTTCCTCAAAAAAAAAAATCTTGGAGAATGACCTTAAATAAGATAGCCCATAGCAACTTGGAAAGTGTCCTAAATCAGTGCTACTCAGCATCAGCATCACCTGCAGCTTGTTAGATATACAAATCCTTGGGTCCTATGCAGACCTTCTGAATTAGAATCTCTGCAGTCAGGGTTCAGAAATTTGTGTTTTGACAAGGCCTCCGGATGATTCTTACAGTCACTAAAGCTTGAGAAGCACTGCCCTAAATAGCATGAATAATATTCTAGAAAATACATCTAGGTGTTTAGCTTTAAAGTCCAACCTCAGACACGAAAAAGATTTTCAAAAAGATTTGTAAATTAAATAAATAAATGCAGTCTTCTTTGGTGTTCAAACTATGAGTCTTTAGTGGGTCTTATGTATGACAATATTTTTTTTTTTTAAAGATTGGCCCTGAGCTAACATCTGTTGCCAATCTTTTCTTTTTCTTCTCCCCAAAGGCCCCCAGTACATAGTTGTATATTCTAGTTGTGAGTGCCTCTGGCTGTGCTACGTGGGACGCCACTTCAGCATGGCTTGAAGAGCGGTGCTAGGTCCGTGCCCAGGATCCGAACCAGTGAAACCCTGGGCTGCTGAAGTGGAGCATGCAAACTTAACCCCTCGGCCACAGGGCCAGCCCCTGTATGACAATTTCTTTACTGTGGTTACAATATTCTGACAAAGAATGTAAAATTGATATGATTTTATTGAAAAACAAATTCCTAACACTTTCCCTTGGTACCGGACAAAAGCTTGACATATGGCCTAAAACACTGTGCTATTAGCTCCTGTGACAGCCTCAACTTAATTTGCTAGAGCCAAAAGCTGCTGGAAAAATGCCTGTGGTCTCTTTATTTGCCCTGATATGGGGACACGGAGGGGAATCTCTGATGCTCCCCATCTCTGTCACAGGGGCTGTCAGGTGGTGGTTGGTACTACAGAGCCCAGAGATGTCCTGGATTGGGTTAGCGCAGACAGGACTGGGTCCCAGGAACAGAAGAATCTCAGGGGGAGCTCACTATTGAATAGAGCAACCTCCTTTGCATCTGGCCTGCTTCTCATGTCACCTCAAAATCATCTCTACTCAAACAACACACAGCCGTCAAGCAACATTTGACAACGGTTCAGAGGATCTTTCCCCCTTCCCCTGCATGATCAGAGAAGAGAATAAGAAACTCAGGAAGATTTCTTTCCCTTATGTTTCTGGATTGAAGGAGGGACCTGAGCTCATGTTTCATTCCCCAAATTAAGGTCCTGCTTTATAATAATAAAAATGCCTAGCACAACAGTGCACTCAATGGAGCTGGGTGCTTACAGATCTGCTGAGTTGAACTGAATCTGCAAATCCATAGAATTATATAAGACATAAAAAGTTACATTAAATTTTGGCTGTGTGCTTTTAAATCACGGAGTGCAAGACCCATCAGCACTTAGGGTATATTTATTACCTTAACAAATGTCAGATGATAGTGTCCAGCGTTATCTATTATTTATGAATAACAAGAGGCTGTAGGACTGGAAATGACAGGCTTTAATATGTCCAAAAGGTTAGGTGAAATGCAGTTTGCTGCCCTATAAATTTCTTCAGACCATTTTCCCTCCTAATAAAGCATTGTCATTGGTGGCTACACTGAACTTCCATTATTTCTATACAGTTCGTAATGACCGCCCCTGCCTTCAATGAAGAAATGTAATTGCAGATACATATTTGCAAAAGAATGCCTCCTTTTAAAAATACGAAATTTAAAAATAATTGGAGTGGGAAATTCCTATTATCCCATTAAAAATGAATCTCTTTACAAAGATGGTTTCTAGGCTTTGGACTTACAAGAGCTTAAGAAGTATTAATTAAGGATGACAAACCTCCAGACTGCCCGTAATTAGCTTTCTGACACCGATTAAGATCTCATCTACTGTGCACCCAGGATATGTGAATATATCCAACTGCATTTCACAGGTTTACTTCAGGGCCTTTCTACGATGGAAGGTGCTGGGGGATTGACGTATGATGTGGTTTGTGTAGATCCTTCCAGACCGCAGTGCAGCCCGGGCACTTTGCAGGATTTTACCTAATACTTGCACCGCCTGTGTCTCCCTGGGACCAGTGAGTGAATACAGCCTTTCTGTCCTCTTTCTCTCTGTGGCAATGGCATGAATTATGTATTCTGAGCAACTCTTGCGGCTTTTGAGGCCTTTCTCATGTATAGCATCAAGAAAAGAGAAGCTGTCCTCAGACAATTTCCCGGGTTCCACTAGTCTGTCCTTGCTAGACCACTTTGTCTATGGAGCAGTGAGGTTTGCAAAGTAAAACTTGTAACAAGCATTTTTTTTTTAAACTCCAGGAAATGAGGCTATCAGAAAGAAAGTTTTGAAACAAAGCTAATATCATGTTTCCATTATTACACATGATCCCAAATAGAAATTGACTCTTCACAATTTTATTGTTAGGACAAAACAAATTTTAGATGAACACAGTGCAGTTGAACCAATTAAAGAGCAAATTTTTAACTACTCCAGATGTTCACTTAATAAGATCGTGCCTAATCAAGTCCCTGTAGTTCTCGAAAGTTCCATTAAGCTGTCAGAAAACTTTGTCATTGTGTGTGTTTTTGTGCAAAAGATAGGAGAGAATGGAAGAAAAGAGACTGAGGGAAAAGGGCTGGGGTAAAGTGAATGGATGTCAACGGTGAAGTGTCTTAAAAAAGTGGCTATGGATTAAAGGTAAGAAGCACCTCTAGAAAGCGAATCGATTTTTTAAGGTTTAAATTGCTGATTTTAAAAGAAAAAAGTTCAAGTCTCCATAATCATCATTCAAGTCCTTCATTTTTTTGAGAAAATGGATGTTAGGTAAAAAAAGCAGCTTAGTTGGCATCTCTAGAAAAGAAAAGTCAAATACTGGTGTGCAGATCCAGGCAGGCAGGGAGATGAAACAGCTTTCTACATGGCTGACATTTAACTTTTTTTTTTCTTCTACCCTTTCCACAATAATCTCATCAAGACCTAAGATAAATTCAGCAAGTTGTCAAGAGGGTACAAAATTAATTAGATGAAATCTACGTCTCTGCCCGCACTGCTGAAAGAAAATTACAGCCTTCCACATGGGCTTCTCAGCGCTTGCCCCTCTTCCCAGCACATACATGCTCACATGGAAACTTCCACATCATCTAGCTGAGAGCCCAGCGCCTGACCTCCTCACAATATCATTTTGCTCGGCTCTTCAAAAAAAAGCCAGAGACTGCAAATCGATTTCTTTTCTGGTAGGTGACAAAGAAATATTAATATAGTGAAAATAAATAGTGCCACCTTGGATGATATTATCATTTCTTTCTCAGTAGTCTCCCCTGATGTCAAAATCTGTTCTGGAGGAAAAGCCTGCCATGTGCCATTCACCCCAGTGTTTTTTTTGTTGTGTTTCTTTTTCTGGTGAGGAAGATTGGCCCTGAGCTAAGATCTGTTGCCAAACTTCCTTTTTTTTTTTTCTCCCCAAAGCGCCAGTACATAGTTGTATATCCTAGTTGTAGGTCATTCTAGTTCTTCTATGTGGGGTGCCACCGCAGCATGGTTTGATGAACGGTGTGTAGGTCCACACTCAGGATCCGAACTGGTGAACCCCAGGCCGCTGAAGTGGAGTGTGTGAACTTAACCACTTGGCCTTGGGGCCAGCTCCCAACCCTAGTGTTTTAACTGAAGTGACAGAGAAGCCCAAGTTTGGAGTTCAGCTTGCTTGGGGCTTTACCTAATCTAGAGCTCTTAGCTTGGCAAGGAACATCTACCAGGAAAATGCCAGTGATGGGTAGAAACCGATCTAAGATTGTTGCAAAATTCTATTTCCCAAACTTATCATGCATATGTAGTTAATAACCTAATAAGATTGAATAATCAATTTATTATCTATCGTATATCAGTCTCTTCATCTCTGTCTTTCCCTCCTTTCGTCCCACCCATCTACCTTCCTATCCCCCACTGCCTACAGCTAAAGCCAAAACCTCTTAGCATGACTTTTAAGGCTCCAGACTATCATTTCAATCTCAACTCCCATTCTGGCCTCTATATACTTTATCACTTTAGTCATAGCACACTACCTACCTCTTTATCATTATACTCTCTACTTTCATAGCTTCGTGTCTTGGTCGTGTCACTTGTTTAGCTTAGAATGGCCTTCTTCCCCATTTCATCCTTCAAGACTTTGCAAGGCCTTCCCTGGCCCCCAACTTGGAATGAGTTGTGTCTCCCTTTATCTTCCCTCAGTGTCCTGCCAGCTCCTCTTTCCTTTACTTCTCTAGCTTTCAGACTCCACTCTGCCCCATCGCTAGCCAGGAGGTCACCTGTGTGTACCCCCTGCTGAACTGTGAGCTCCTTGAGTGCAGGGCTAATGTTGAATTCAGATCAGTATCAGTATCACTGAAACAGTCAGCATAAGGCTGACATCTAGCACTTGTTTGCTGAATGTCCATTGTATGCATGAAGAAAGAAATGAAGGAAGGTTGCCATTTCGCCTTTCTTTGAGCCTAGGGCTATTGAGACCATTATTGAACTATTATTTTCTAGTGCTTTCTAGATATCAGCTCATCCCTTCAAAGCTACAGAAATGGAAAAAAAAAAAAGGCAGCCATCTAATTAAAGAAGAAAAAAATACAAATGGTTAACATAATTGATAAAAAACCTGTGGTTAAATAAAATCAGAAAGAATCAATAGTTTTAACCATGCCCTTGTTTAGGAACAGTGATTTCTGAGCCTTCCTCACTTAAAAGTGGCATTTGAAAGCCTACATTCAGTGATAATCTTTTACTCTATCACATTTCAAACACGTATATAACTTTTAGTGCTAATTCTCTGAAATTAACTATAATGTTAATATTTTTCACAGAATGGAATTTTTACTTTCGTTCCTCTTATGTGGGTTATCCTAGATTGGATAAGAGTTAAGGAGCAAATGTAATCTAGAAATTAGATCTTATATTCTCCCTAAATAAGTTATCAGCAGCCTCTTCAACAGGATTGCCAGGGAGCAAATAAATCTACAGAACACCCGGTTAAGTTTCAACTTCAGATAAACGACAATGTTTCGGTATAAGAACGTCCCGTGCAATATGTGGGACATACTTACACTAAAAAATTATTGATGGTTTATCTGGAATCCAAATTCAACGGGGCATTCTGTATTTTATCTAGTAACCCTACTCTTCTCCCCACAAATAATGTGCTTTTAATGATTCCCACAAATATTCTTTTAGTCCCACTCTAGATTTTTGAAGTTTAAAATAGTTTAACAGAGAATAATAAAAATGATATTAAATCTTTGTGGGGCAAGTATAGCACAGTTTACAAATTGAAAGAAATACTAATGGACTAAATTTCAAGAATTGTCTTTTATTTTTCATTGTCAGCAACAACAGTAAAGTAGATACCAAATTTCTTATGAACCTTGAAGGATACCTTTCCTCAACCCTCAAAAACAGAACTAACTGAACCCTAACTTAAAAGGGTTGATGGAACAGCAGCAATCTGTCCCCATCTCAGTGTTCCTGGGCCCTGGCCACGTGTGCTCCTACCTGGTTCAGTGAATTGTTGATTGTGAGGTGGAAGTCGGAGCCCCTTGTCCCTCCCACTAGCCGTCCTCCCCATCAGACAGAACCCCTTTCTCCGAATTCTGCTCCTAGACTGTCCTGTTCTACCTTCACATTTAAAAATGGCTGGGATACTACAGGTTTTACTAATAAAAGCTATGCCAATTACCACGGGCTTAGTTTTTGTGAAATAAAGCTCAAGCTGTTCAAAAAAAGTCTGAGTTGGCCAGCAGTTCTACAAAAATTTTAAGTCTGAATCGTGTACCTAAAATCCTTACTTCCTTCATCCTGCCTGTCAAGTGATATATGGCCGCTGTAATATTGGTACTGAGGAAAGGACTAAAGCAAAAGGCTGAAAAACAGATTCCAAGTGCTATGTCCTTGATGTGTTCAGCTAAGTTGTCTTCAGTTGTCTAATATCTTTTTCTAAAGTCCGCTGTGCGTGGTTTTGCCTTGTTCACAAAGACAATGGTGGTAGTAAAGGCTTTCTGGTGCATTTTCCAGTCTATGTGCGCTTCGTGTGTCTGGCGGTTTGATATTTCTTGGACCGGAACTGTGTCTATCTCCATTATAGCCACTAACTCCTTATTGGCATCCAATACTGTGCTACGGAGCCAGTAATAAATTTTGCTTGAGACGCCTCAGAAAACATTTTTGTTATGGTAATGTTACTGAAGAAATGGCAGAGAAGATTCGGCCCAAGTTTAGGAGTCAGGAAAAGAAGAGAAGCTTATTTTTCTTCCTTTATTACTGTCATTAGCAATAACTGTCTCTGTCCCTAAGGTCACCTACATTGATAGGAGCCAAGAAATCACTTTCCCCACTGGGAGAACGGGAGGGCTTTAAGATCCCCAATCTGTTAGATTTTAAGCATCAGAAATTGTTAAAACGCAAGAGCAATCAGGGCCAGGTTCTGTTATCAACTATAATCACCTAAAATTGGATTTCCCAGCCTGTTAATGAAGAAAACCTGGCTCTGAGGGTTTGTGACTCAGAATAGGTAAAGTTTGAATGAGAGGAAAGAGTACGAAGGGTCAAGTGTAGGTTGTTGCCAGGCCAGGGGAACACACTGTAGCACAAGGTCCTTACAGAGATCAGAGAAGTAGCCGGGAAGCAGGAGTGCAGAAAGTAAACTTTCCCTCGGCCGCAGTTTGGGTAATAACCAGCTACAAGTCTACACTTCGATGCTCACTGCTGGTCTGCAGAAAAATCTTGCCAGATGCTTAACAAGCCTAGAATGACTAATTTCTTTTTAGTCGAAATCCATTTTACTCTAAATTCCTACTTGACTAAACTTCTCATTCCCAATCACAAAGCTCAGTAGTTGGAAGGGAAATCAGAAGAGACTAGATCGTGTAATTGCAACACTCAGAACCCAGCCAACAGAAGGTGTGGCGGTTATTAAATCTCGTTCTTCCAAATGCCAGAAAAGTTTTGGTAGTAGCTTAATCCTCCCCAGACTCTTTTAATTGCTCTAGGCCAGAGTTACCCAAACTTTAGTTATTTAACTACCGACGCTACAATTTCAATGATCCATTCAGTCTCACCTACCGTGTTATTTCCTTAGTACTTTTATATCCCCATACTTTCTGCATTACTATTTACTTAATATTTTATTCAAATTACCTTTAAAATGTATTTCAAATGGAAACTTTATATCGTTATTATAAATGGAAAAAAGTGTCACTTTTCCTAGGTAGAAATTAACCATAAAAATAAAATTAACTGGGGGGCCGGCCTGGTGTTGCAGTGGTTAAGTGCACACATTCCGCTTCGGTGGCCCGGGTTTCACTGGTTTGGACCCCGGGTGCGGACATGGCACCGCTTGGCACACCATGCAGTGGTAGGCATCCCACATATAAAGTGGAGGAAGATGGGCATGGACGTTAGCTCAGGGCCAGTCTTCCTTAGCGAAAAGGGGAGGATCGGCAGCAGTTAGCTCAGGGCTAATCTTCCTCAAAAAAAAAAAAACCCAAACCAAACTAAATAAATAAATAAATAATAGTAACTGAAAGCAAAACAATGTTAATTCCAGCTAGCTTCAGTGGCAAGGCAAAACCCTTGGTCTAATCTTTCTCTTTCTTGTCAAAATGGAATAGTAGCAAGTCAAGGCAGTTGTTAATGATAAAGCACCAAATTGAGACTTTTGCCTTGACATAACCAAGAAGACTGAAAGAGAAAGGAAAAGTGCATAGTAACTTTCCACCGCATGATTCAATATTCTTCAAGGCCATCGTGTCCCCAAGCCACCTAAATCATCTCATGTAGGTTGCTGCATGTCCCACTTGGAGACAATACTACTGTAAGCTATGATGTATTTGAGGAATATAATTGACTATAAAGGGGATTATTGAAAAACTGTGATTTATAAAATTCCATTCAGGATGGTTATGAAGTGTGGACAATATATTCATTACCTTTACAGATCTTAGGAATCTTACCGGAATATTATTTCCCAAACTAGAAATTGCTTACACAAATAGCTTGTACATTGATTAAAATATATTCAACATTTACTGTACATTTTAGTTTAAATTATTCATTTGATCTCTAATTTAAATTCTGTCGCTACTTCTTTTCCTTGTCTGTAATGAGCATATCTTCTTGACTAAATGTAATAAAGTGATAATCTCTCACTTTAAGGATTTCCCCAAATGTATAAGCATACCACAATTCTGGCATTTCCAATCAAATGGCAACATCTTTCTATATATTGACTACTTTATCTGTTTTCTGAGAGCTCACAAGCACTCTATAAAATAAAGTCTGAAGAAGGGGATTTTCTTGTGTTCTGATTTATTCTTGTGTCCTTGCAGCAGCGGTCAGCATTTACATTTTATATTGATGCTACCAGTTCTCTTGGCAGATGGGTACATGGCTAATTTCCTCACATATCTTGCAGTCTTCTTGGAAATCGGGTTTTATAGTATTGTTACTTTTGGTCAGAAACAAGAGGCACAAGAGTGGCTATTAATTCTCACGATTGCTTAACCTAAAAAAGAAAGCTCTTATTTCTTTTGCTGTGGGAAGGGGGGTGAGGGGAGACAAGCCAGATCTAAAAATAAACTGGATTTTCTTTCTTATTCATATGTAATTAGAGCCTCTTTGTAACTACTCATTACCACCTCAATAGTTATAGGATGAATAAATAATATATATTTTTAAATGTGGCAAAACCAAGAAAGAAGTAGCCAGGGCTGCATCTAATTTATCAACTTGGTGATTAAAGGGCTGGGTCTACAGGCTCCAGACATCTAGGGACCCAGAGATAAAACAGAGCAGTTGGCTGTGTTTTCACTAATGAATCTGGGGCTCGAAAGATATCACGCGATTTTAAAGAAAAGCAGCAAAGACAAGAGACATTAGACAAGGCCAGTAGGGTAATGAAGGGCAAGGCCAGTTACTGAGAGAGAAAATTGCTTCATTTTCTGTGATAATGCTTCTGCGTGCTTTGCAGGTCTCTTCTCACACTTTGTTAGTGTGACTATATACATACAGCATCAGAATGCTACTCACAGTGTAGAAGGAAAGAGCCTTGGAACATTCCACGGGGGGGCAGAGGGCTTGAGTCTAGTATTTTGAAAGGGGGAGGCTAAGAACAATGGTAGCAGAAGGGGTTAGATTGCAAGGTGAGGGACAGTGCTTTGACAGAATGTGAGGGACGCACAGGATTAAATCAAGACGAAAGACATAGCAAGGAAAAGAAAGAAAAAGGCAAGCAAACATACTCTGGAAATGTGGAACTGTTTGGAGGATGAGGTGGGACAAAGAATGGACCAGCCCAGTCGTGGTCAACATAGCTGCAAAGCACAGCTGTGGGCTCGTTTGCTCACTGGTCTTTTTTCCATCGGCCAAAGTAAAAAGGGCATGGGACACTTGACTCTTCCTCAGCTAACTGGTCAGCGGACACATTTTCTGCTTAGCGGGGAAATGTGCGGTATTTTAGAAACAATTCCAGAGTATATTTAGCTCCTAAAGCTGGGGCACACAAATGTCACATTCCCAAGAGACAATCGACCCAGTGAAAAGAGCACCCGCCAGAGGCCCTCAGAAAACCCATGAAACTCTCGCATCCCAGGAGATGCTGCACACACGGATGTGACATCATTAAGGCACCCACGTCAGGGAATGAAAAAAAAGCGAAGGGATCACAGATTGGGTCAATTTAAGGGACATCATAATGAGTCAGAAAAGAAAAGACTTTTCCAACAGAATAACGCCATCACCAAGTCATACCACACAGTGCTTGGCAAAACAGAACAAAAGTTGAAAGTAAATCATGAACATTAAACAGAAAAATAATTCACAGCAAAATGGAAATTAAAATCATAAAAATCATGGTAAAAGGAACATTAAGCTACATCTTTTTTTTTAATTTCTGCATAACAACTCATTTTCATTGCCCCATCAAATACATAATCAATTGTCAAAAATCAAACTTGAATTTGACAGGGCAAGGCAAGGAGTTCATAGCACAAGAACAGTGATCATGTTAAACACCCATGCAGTCACCTCTGCCACCATTGTCTGACAATCTGTAGACTGCTTCCAGCTTTGTCAATATTCATAATAAGACCCAAGAGAATGAACAATGCCGAATTTGAAAGTGATCCGTCAAAGTGTTAATTGGACTCTTTGAAAACCTCCATCCCTTGGGAGAGTTAAGGACTGGAGAAAATTCACGCCACCCATCTCTCGAAGTGAAGAGAAAATGACTGTAACCAATGGCTGGATGTTTGGTTGACATATTTAATGCCTTACTGGAAAGGCTGTTTGGTTTTTCAGAAAGTTGCACTGGGCAAACACAAAGTGATTTTACTGAGTTGTCTCTTCTTGAGAACTGGGCCAAGACTAACACATCTGCAGGCTGGAGCCACACATAACAAATAATGGCACACGCTAGGGCTTGTGGCCTGTTGTGACGGTTCCATTCCATCACCAACTGGCCTGGTGCTTTCTCGGGATGGGGGGATCCCTCTAACTTAAGGAGGCTGCTGAGACAAAACCACTTTTTTTTTATTTTTAAGATTTGGGACAGGGTATATTAATAAATTATAGAACAGTAATAAAATCAGTTAAGCTTTTTGCCCAAGAACAAGTTAAAAGGGCTCCATCGTCACATTTCGGCTTGACACATAGAGCAGCAGAGGGAATGGCACTCTCAGGAGATGAGACACAAAAAAGAGGATGAAAATTTAGCGTGTGAGCCTGCCTCGAAAGTCTTCTCTAAAAGTAAAGATGGAACTATGGATACAGAAGACTCTAGGGGAGGACACGCTAGAGACTGTTGTCCAAGGGTCACTGCGGCTGGTCTGCCATCGAGACTCAAATTCCTGCTTGGATGAAACTCTTGAAAACATATAGAGGTAAACAATTCTGAATGGGGGGAAACAGCTCGCAACATAACTGGGCTTTTCAGTCTCTGATTTACAAGACTGTTTTTTGGACAAGTAAAGGCCTCTTTGGTTGCAGCTGCAACTAAAGTAGGATGTGTTACCAGAAGCAGCGAATGGTGAGAAAAGAGAGGACATTTCCTGTCTCTAGTTGAGCAAAGAAAGCAAGGGAGAATTTGGGACAGTTCACAGTAGAATCCCTTTCATTTAGAGCAGCTTCCTTTCCGTTTTAAATGCACAACAATTCTGCTTGATTAAATAACATATTTTTGTTTGAGCTGTTGTCCTCTAAGGGCAATTACAGTACGGCCCAGGACCACGGCTTTATTCAAATTCAGCACCACGCAAGAGTGAGAGATGCTACCAGCCAGAAAAGATTCTTCCCGGCTATTTCTCCATTCACTGATTAAACAGGCCTTGACTTCCATTACATGTGCTTGCCAAAGTCCGCACTGCATGCCATCCCACGATGGTGGGAAAAGAGGATCCAAACATCACAGAATGAGCTAAGAGGAGTGGAAAGGGATCTCGGGAGCCAGCATCTGCTTGGGGCCAAGCCACACCTCTTTGGGGCGGAGGAAGCCGAGAGGATGTGTTATTTGTTTTGTGTGGTTTCTCCCTGGTTGGGGAATGGTTTAGGATCAAGCCTAGTAGAGAGGACTGAGTTGCAGTCTTTTTTGAGAAGCTTTCAGTCACAGTCTGTTGGAGGTTCCTTAAAAGCTGCTATGATTCAGCTGGAAGCAGTTACACAGTCCTCCCCACTTTTCCCTCCCTCTCCCCCCAGAGGAAGAGGCATTTCCAAGGCCTTACCCTTCTTGTCTTGGTGATTATGGGAAGACACTGCCCCCAAAGAGTCTGTGCTGTCAGGTGAATCGAGCAGATCCTTCCAGTCCAGCATTCCTCCCCTAGACTCATACCCCTCTTGAGCCGCCGAATCTGACGTGGTGGTGCTGGGCCAGAGGGAACTGGAGTGCCCTGTTTTCATCACAAATACAGTTAGGGAAAACATCACTGGGGACACCCACATTCCCTGTGCTCAGAGGCCAGGAGGAGGGCCACCCAAGCTGGCTGTAGACTGAAAGGAGATTGCCTTAGAAATAACAAGGCTAGCGGATGGGTTTCAGCAGAAGACCCCTTGAACTTGTAGGTAGAGGATGAAGGGCCAGATCCTATCTTTGCTGCTTGCTGAGTAAGCCTTGGGGAATCACTTAACCTCTCTGGGCCTTGGTTCTCCTTGTGCATAAAATGGGGATGATGTCACTTACCTCCCAGTGTTGAGAGGATAAAGTGACATAATGGTTGAAGTATCTAACAGTGTCTGCCACATAGTAGGTACTCAAGAAATACTAGTATCCTTCTTTGGTATTCCCATATCAACTCTGACAGCAGAATGTGTCCACTCTGGGGACACCGTTTGTGACTGATGGGGCAGGTCTATGGTAGTGGGCGAGCCTCTCCCCCATCACAAATAACTCAGCTGTCCAGAGCCTTTCTCATGGAGCCTTTCTCATGGAGGGTGTGTCTAGTTTTCAGCTGCAAGTCAACTTCACAGGCATTCTTCTTTCTGGGAGTAGTGACTGCTTTCTAAAAGGACCTGCTTCCACCTCCTTTTCCCTGGAACGGAGCCCTCAACTGCTCCATGTTGTTATGGCTGTGCACTTTGGGTCTCCTTCTGACAAAGTCAGGTTCATGGTTTCATGACTCACACTTGTGAGAGGTTGTTTTTGAGGGCTCGCTCACTGATATGATCCCCATTGCAAAGGGAAAGCTTTATGAGCTACAGAGTAGCCTACCATGATAATGTCAGAATAAGGGTGGCTAGGCTGCAAGTCACAGCAGAAACTCTGGACATTTCCTGTGAATACATTCCACAGCTTTCCTCCCACAAGGTGAAATGCAGATTGTGTCAGGTGTTTTGATCTGAACTATCACAATGATTTAAAGCAGCCCCACTACCTGTTCTCTCTGGTAGAAATAAAATAGAACCTTTCTGTGATTTTCAAGGAGAGGTTTTGGCTTATTAAACCATCTTATAGCAACCTCTTGAACAATTTTTAAAAAGACAGCAGGGCAACTACTGTGAATGTGTAGTTGATGCCTTTGGTAGAAAGTAGGACAGATTCACAAGTGGCCTTGGGTGTGATCACCATGTATGTGATAAATAAAATACTGGCAACCAGAAAGAAAGAGTAGAATGAAGAGTGCACTGCATTCTTCTTTTTTACAATATTATTGAAGTGGGATTCCCAGGAGACTTTAATGCTGCAAATTACAAAGTATATATAAAAAAGATAGCAAGGAAAAGCAAGCCAGTCAAGTGGCTCATCTAAGCTATAACGATCTTTATGGAAGCACCACATTTAAATGCTACCGCAAAGCTTTGGTACCATGTAAGAGGCCCCTTTCCGTGTGGAGCTTTTTTGGCTCCCACATAGCTTCAAACACCCGCTTTGTTGCAAATAGTCTGGTTCATGTTCAATTGCTAAAAACACGTTCATTTAAAACTCAAGAATGCTTGCTTCTAGACTTTGTGTTTTTACATTTCGGGTTTCACATCTCATTTCATAATACTGATAAGAGAACTGGTAGGAAAATTAACCTGGAATTGGAAATACAGAATTTCTTTTACTTCCTTTTTTGTTATATTGACGGCTAAAATAGAGCCTCTATTTTCTACTCTTGAATTCAACATTGCTCTAATAAAATATATGGTCAACCTAAGAGAGAATTCAGCACCCAGCATAAGCAAACAATTAGAAACAGCTTTGTAGGGAGTCAGAAAGGGGGGAAGGGAAAAAAAGAACCTCTCTTCTAAGTAGTAAGAATTTCTTTTACCTCAATTGATATACATTTTGAGCACTTTCAATTTAACTGTGTTCAAGGGGCAATTTTATGGTAATGCCATAAGTATGGTTTAGGGAGAACATTTCTTAATACAGTAATCTAGGGGAAATATATGCCTAAGGGACACATTCTCTGTAGAAAGATTTCCTGGCCCATATGCTGCAAAGACATGGAAAACTCATTGGTAATGGAAAGCTATGGCTATGAGAGGAAATTAATGTGGACCAGATGGTAGTTAGGTAGGAAAATGTTTTACACAAATGTGAGAAATCAGCTCCTTCCTATTGCTGAAGTGTTAGTCTAATACCCACCACATCTCCATTTTCTATATGTAAATCTAGAGAAACTATGCATCTGATGTACTCCAAAGAAAAAAAACAGAGCAGCATGAGCTTTGCAGTCTTTTAAACTTATGTTTGAGGAGAGGCAATACGTGTCACTCGTGAAGCAGTTGGAGAAAGCAATACTTGACTCTCAAAAGTTTTAGGACCACCATGCCAGAGCACCGGCAAGCAGCAGACCATAGTTTGAAATCAAAGAGGTGTATTATTATTACTTCTCCAAGCCTAAAAATGTTAAAAGGAAATCACTTATATTCCTTCTTAGAATCTGATTCTACAGGCTACATTATTTTTGTGCATTCCCTAAGAGACTTTGTAACCATAATAAGACTACAAAAATAGGCAATCAGTCGTGAATATGGTATTTAATGTCAATAGATTTGGAATCTGTAATTTTGTCTTGTTAATCCAATAAGAAAGGTCCTATTTTAGTCAATAGAGCTTATGATGTGTTATTCTTACAATATACAAAGAAATAGATAGATTTTAAAAGTTAACTTTTATATGCATTGTATCGTTTCTCTATATCTACAAGACTTTGTGATTCCAGAGGTTAGAGACCCTTCAAACTACTCTAACCTAGTAACAATGATTGTAGCCAATTAGACACAAAAAAGAGACACTAAATCAATACAAGAGAGGAAGAGAGAAGGGAAATAATCAGGGTCCAATTCACTAAAAAGAGGTTCTTCCACATGCAAATGGTGTTGCATAGAGATTTTGCCAAGCAGAGAGTTTGCAAGGTTTATTGAAATGATCTCTTTATCTGAGTTAGACAGTTTTGGTTTTGTAGTTTACTCTATGAGCCTACCCTCAGTCACTAAACTTTTTACGGGGACATAGCTAGAAACAGTGGGTGCATTCCAGACTTTGAGGTTGGCTTCCTAGTCTACATCCATGCTCATAAAAATGTGGTCCTTCTTTTTTTTTTGGGTGAGGAAGATTGGCCCGGAGCTAACATCTGTTGCCAATCTTCCTCTTTTTGCTTGAGGAGATTCGCCCTGAACTAATATATCTGTGCCAGTCTTCCTCTGTTTTGTATGTGGGATGCCACCACAGCATGGCTTGACGAGCAGTGTGTAGGTTGGCACCCGGGATCTGAACCTGTGAACCCCAGACTGCTGAAGCAGAGCATGTGAATTTAACCACTGTGCCACTGGGCCAGCCCCAAACATTGGTCCTTCCTTTGATGGTATAAATACAGCACCCAGTCCAGTGGCAAATAGTAGGCACTCAACAAATATTTGCTGATGGATGAATTAAATCTATTCCATGTTTATTAACTCCAAAATAAGCATCTCTTACAATAGTTTGTGAGGAGAAAGTCTCCTGTGTTTTTGTAAGTACTGTCTGGACTAGCCCTCATTTTGATGGTCAGTTAATCATCTTACCACTTCACACTGGATAGATTTAGCCTGAAATGGACAGGATCATTAGTTGAAAGGAAAATTCCAACTCTTCTTTAGTTTCATCACAGAAGCCACTGATTAAGAGCTGAGGGCGAGTGGTCATTGTCCTTTAAAGTGTTAATATGGAGGAATTAATAAGTTTCTTCCCTTTTGTAAAGGAAATAAGAGACATCCATAGATTGGAGAGTGATTTTTGTTCATAAAGAGCATCTCACGGTTTAATTATTCTATCTATATGAGAAATTACCTGGGAGTTAAAATTGATCTTAGTATGACTGATGAATGCTGGGGAGGTTGCTAGTTCAATTAGATTCAAGACCTGAATTTTTCAATATCTGCTAATGATTATTCAATTATAGGAAATCATTGCAAAGTATGATATTGGAGAAGAGCAGATGCTATGTGGATTCTCTTTCTGAAGGGCAAGCTAAGCGAGATATTTGCCTCCTGAGAAATTTCTCTTCCAGTTGTTGATGTTCAATATTCTGGCTTGAATCATAGAGGAGAGAATGTTAAAGATGGGCAAATTCTGTGGGCTCATCTACTCCACAATGCCTCACTTCACAAGGGGGACAATCAGGAGAAAGCAGGCACCATTTTCCACATCTGCACAGCTCTATTTTATAAGATAGTCTTTAGGACTTTCAAAGAAAGGCTTTTTATTTATGCTAATTAGACACAGGGACTAAGAGTTTACATAGAGCTATTAAACACATTTGTGGCCATCTTCAAATACTTCCTTGAATCCTAAATCTACTTGCTTTCTTTTCTTTCTTCTTTTTTTCCTCCTCTTTATTTTTTCCCCTTCCTTTATGACCTACCTCTACATTTAAAGACTGTCCTAGAACTGTTACTGTTATATATCTTAAAAACAAAAACTATAAAATGTCTGCATATCAATGAAACTCACAGTCCCCATTATAATGCAGAAGCTTCTATGAATAGAATAGAAGCTTCTATGAAACATATGTTTTTCATACTAGATTTAAAAAACACATGAATAGTTTACCCTAATAAACATTTGGGGGAACTTTGAGAAATGGAAATGGAACATTTCAACTTATAAAGAGCTCAGAATACTCTGTTTGTGGACCTAATGGCTTTGTTTAATATAGTGTTTGTATTTCAGAGCAGGAACAATGGGATAAATCCTGTTTGCCCGTCATTTCCACTGCGTCACCCTTCCTTGTATATGTTCTGAAGAAATCTCACTGAAAATATGTCTAACTACTCATACTCTTTGTGAGCTTAAATTTCAATGGCTAATTTCACGTTACAATGGAAAGTTCTGGCTAGTAAGAACTTGGGATCTGCACCCTGTACAGATTTCCTCCTGCAGAGGGGATTGTCCTGAAAGTCAGCATTCTGGGAAATGGTACTCTGTCAGTAAAGGAGCTATGGCCTATTAGTTATAAGCACTATCCTTTTATCTTGGATATACTTATGGCCAAAAGCCATTTCTTCTCCCTCAAGAACTCATTAAATATATTCACCAAATTCCCTAAGGTTGGCATATTTCATGTTATGTGGATTAAAAATGTAGGACTCAGTCTCACATGTCAACTGTTTCATACAGGCAGAGTGATTTTTGAGGCATCATGAAATCTATAAATAATTTTAGTGAATTGGGGCCCTGAAGTAACAAAGAATCTTGTCCATGATGTTTAGGGATGAAAACTATAAACTACCACGAGATGAGTGGTTGAAGAATTAAAAAAAAAAAAAAGAAATCCATGAACTGACCATATACTGTGTTGTAAGACATTTCATGATCTGGTAGAGGAGTTGAAATGTCTATAAAAAAATAATGAGGATAAAAAAATTAATTAAAAAAGAAACCTAAGGTTTGGAAATACTCAAGAGGATTAGTGAAACAGGATTTCCCAAGTAGCTTTTCATTGACATTAAATTATGAGCAATGTCTTCCTTACCATTCAGTGCCACGAAGGAATCTGAAAGACAAAAGGGAGAAGAAGCTTACTTAATGTTTAACAGTCTGCTCAGTGTGACTTACATGATAAGTGGAAACAAGCCAATACGGTACTATGCTAACATATGATCCTCAATACTAAGTAAGTACTTCTTAATTCCTACTTGTAATATGAGATGCTATATATTCAGTCTGATTTCACACCCCTGTTTCTCTTCCCAAAGTGAGTTTCCTCAAAGTCACTGCCTTTGTTGCCAAGAGGCAGAGAACAAGCAAGAGTTAGTAGAAGGAGTGGTAACTGTGATTTTACGTGATTCTGAGAATTTAAGCCCTACTCTATACAGAGGGATGTGTATATGGATAAAATAATGACATCTGGACCACTTTTTCCTTTTACCTCCTCTCTCATTTCATCCTCACGACCATGCTGTGAGGAACTGTCCAGTATCACAATGTTCTGAACTCAGCAGAGGTTTTAGTTAGGAAATTAAAAACAAAAATAATCACACACACACATAGGCAACATACATATGTGTGTGTGTGCTGTGGGTCTGGGTCACATCAATGATTCCTCAGCCTGCTACTCAGCTTCTGACACTGGCTCTTTATGATTTCCTCATTTCCCCTTAAAATCCTGTTAAAGAGTCATTGTGCACCAATTTTCTAAATCCTCTGAGTGCCTATATATGAATAGGTAAGTCTAATAGAAGTGTTCATGCTCCAGCAGGGGCACAGGCAGCAGAGAAGACACTTGGAAAGGCAGCAGAGGGGCAGCCTTACCTCCTGCCCTGAGCGGGCACCCTACGTGCCTCAGCAGGAGTGGGGTTCAAGGTTAGGGAGCACATGAAAACACAGAGGCTTGACTGCTGAGATGAAGGAGTCAGTCACTGGCTTCGGACCTGAGGTTCTCTCCTGTGCTAGAGACAGAGGCTTCCTCAGGTTCCTCCGCCCGAGGACACAGGTGTGGTGTGAGCCTACTGGTGCAATGACGCTTTATACAGGCAGTAACAAACATTTTCACATTTTGCATATATTTACCTATTCAATTCACTTCATTTTTTCTACAGATGCCCATACCACTAGATCATAAAAATATGAAGAAAGTTATTTACTAAACTCAGCTAATTAAGTTCACTCACATAGACACACAAACCAACACCTATTTCCCTGAAAACGGAACCGTAAGGCACTACAATATGATTAAGATCCACCAATCAGGGGCCGGCCCGGTGCCTCAGCAGTTAAGTTCGCATGTTCCGCTTCAGCGGCCCGGGGTTCGCAGGTTCGGATCCCAGGTGGGGACATGGCACCTCTTGGCACACCATGCTGTAGTAGGCATCCCACATATAAAGTAGAGGAAGATGGGCAGGGATGTTAGCTCAGGGCCAGTCTTCCTCAGCAAAAAGAGGAGGATTGGCGGCAGATGTTAGCTCAGGTCTAATCTTCCCTCCAAAAAAAAGATCCACCGACCAAACATCAGATTGTCCCATAGCACACAAGTAGCACAGATCTTTTGGTGATGACACTGTCTCCTATACTAATTTCTTAACTCACAAATTTTGTGTGTGAAGACATAATCAATAAGAATATATAATATATAACATATATATATTATATAACAATATATAATATTTTCAAACAAAAAAATATGTGGCAAAGAATTTGGAGATGAGGCTGCCTGTCGCCCTCTTTATATGATTATATCTGATCTCTAAAAAAGGTAAGGTAGAAAGTTGAATGGCACCTTCAAGCCTGAAATTTCAGTATTCATGGCTCAAAGATTTAGAGTTATATCTATGATTTTCATTATAGAATCAAATATCAGGAGTGATATAGTTTCATTCCCTTAGGAGAGATTTTTTGGTGCCATTTTGAATGCAAGCTTCTTGAAATTCATCACATATAACATTTAAAACACTGCAAAGTAAATATTTTCCAAGAGTATGGCATTATTCTCTAAATTAGCATTAATAAAGCATTTTCAGGAGAATATTGCTATTACTCAGATCACAGGACAACTAGAAAGAATTTGGGTCAGAATCCTTTATATAAAGTTCTGACTAAAATGTTACCATTTAATAACTTTTGAAATCAACTCTGAGATTAGCCTAGTAAGTTAATTTCTATAAAAAAGTTATTTTGGGTCACCTGTACTTAGTGGGTTCTTTCTAAAATGTTTTTTCTACTGCAAATGGTAATAGACATAAATCTAATTTAAAAAATAATTACTTTTGTCAACTGATATGTTCAAGGAGAATAAAACAGTCCCATTCAATTAAAAAGCTAGAATTTTTACAGTGATCAATCTTTCTATTATTTGGCTAAAAATTACAGTAAACAGTAGTTAATAATAAAAATAACAAAAACTGTGGCTCATTTGTTTGTCTGTTTTGCTGAAGAAGATTTGCTCTGAACTAACATCTGTTGCCAATCTCCCTCTTTTTTTACTTGGGAAAGATTAGCCCTGAGCTAACATCTGTGTCAACCAATCTTCCTCCACTTTATATGTGGGTTGCAGCCACAGCATGGCTGACAAGTGGTGTAGGTCTGCACCCAGGATCCAAACCCATGAACCCAGGCTGCTGAAGCGGAGCGTGCCGAACTTAACCACTGTGCCATAGGGCCGGCCCCCAAAACCGTGGTTTTTTAATGGAAACACTGATATAACTTACTGCTCTGCTATAATTAATATCCTCTAGAGTCAATCTATTCCCCACAGCATTCTAATAATGAAACAGGGGCCAGCATTTATAGCAACAACATTGACAACACTGGCTTTAAAACATACTATTTTCTTTATTTGATATTTAGAAGATGATGTCTGTTATTTATGCATGTTTTAGCACCAGCTGCACACAATTCCACATGTGGGCTAATGTTTCTAGGCCATTTGATAAAAGCATCTTTGCCCAAAGATAAACATGGATAAAAGCTTTACTTACTGTGACAGTCCCCCAGGCCATCTGTATTGCCACGCTCTATGTCCTGTTCAAAAGTCAGTCTTTAAAAAAAGGAGGGGAGAGAAGAAAGACAGAAACAAATTCAATAATATGAGTCAGTATTCCAGAATGAGTCTTAAGTTTCACTAAAGAAACTAGCACAGTTTGAGAAACTGATCACAAGATGCGAAAAAAGGAGATGATAGCTTGAAAATTTCTCTCTGAAGTTTACAGAAATGAGTCTTAAACATGAATTTCCAAAGAAAAGCCATGGTTTAAGCAGTTAATTCAAATATTAGTTTGTGGATTATTTATATCCTTCTTTTTCTCTAATTCCCTGAGAATTTCTTAAACATTTAAAAAGTTTAAATGTTAACATACATTTCTTATATAAGTGATTTAGAAGTCTATGAATTAAAAAAAATAGGTCTTTTCCTCTCTACTTTCTCTTTCATATCAACTCTTACCTTCCTAGACCTTTATCTGTTTCTTTGCTTAGAAATAACTTGTATAACAGGGTGTTCAAAGGTACAAATGGCTGGTGGATATGCACGGCCTGTGAAGGTGACAGGACATGGTGGTGCATTTTGCTGAGACCACTCAGGTATTTCGTTTGCTCCCAGCCCTACACCCCATCCTCAGGACTATTACCCTCACACTCCTCTACATGCTCACTTTTATTTCAAATCCACTTGGTCACCATTGGGCTGTACAGGCTTTATAACAATAAGACCAATCTTAATAATATCTATTTTTATTTTTAAAATAAGCACACTGGAATCATCCAAAGGAATACTAGCCTTTTTGGGGGAAACTGTGCTTTGTCCCACAACATAATTGAAACTCCCATTTTTGCAGCTGCCTTCAGAACTTATTTATGAGCCATATAGGGACACTATTTTGAAAGTGACACCTTGATCTAATAATCCACCATATTTGCTTTCCAATGCTTTTTGCTGTGGTAAAAATCAAATTCAACTTCAAAAGATAAAGATTTCTAGTGGTAATGAAAATCACTTCCCAAGGAGAGTTCCACATGTCTTCAGCAATGAAGTATGTAAGGAGATCTTTAAGGGAACAGTTTTGAGATTCTCATATCAAATTAAAAAATTATTTTTAAAAATCAGTCTCATTACCTTTGGTCTCAACTTGAATATAGAAAGGTCGTTTCTTAGTTTCCCTCACTTTGCTTTGTGATCCTTTCTCTTTCACTCAAGGGTTCCCATGAAAAGATGTAAAGCTCTAACACTGTCTTATGTCAATATTGCTACTTGCAAATTGCAAAGTGATCTAATGATATTTAGTGAGTCAATGCTTTGCATTAGTCAAACTTCCAGGTCAGACTTTACAGTTATCATTACTTTACTTATAGGAATACCTTCCCTCAAACTATGCAGGTGGTGGTCATCAATATACCCTTCTGTCTGTTTGTCTAGCTATTCTAAAATGGGGGAGGAGGCTCAGAGTGATGTGAGGATGATTCTGTTCCCCCTTTGGATCTGGGGAAGTTGAAGGAATGCCTAAGAAAGAACTGTGCTGCCATACGGTACCTTCCTCGAGTTGCCATAACCTGTCTAGGGCATGCACTGAATATTTTTCCAAATGTTATTTTGGATTTCACATCTACTCAAGTAAAAACAAAAGAAACCTTTTAACTAATGCCATCTAAGCATTTAAAGCCAGGCTAACAATTTTAAGCACCAAAATCACAGGCAAAGTAGGCTGGCCTGATCTAGCTGATCTTCTGGAGAACTGCCAAGAATTGATTGACTACCTAATGAGTAATAGGGTCAACTGTTCTTTAGTGCAGGAGGAAGGTTTATTAGATGTAGACACCATGCTTGCAGTACAAATTCATCGCTTAACAAATGCTCTGATTTCTTCTCAGCCCTGTTTGGTCAATTAGAGGAGCCAGTTTTGCTACAGCTGGACAAACCACATCACTAATCTAATTGGTACCCTGTTGCTCCTTTTCTCTGCTGTTCTCGCACCACAGTGATCAAGTCTCACACCTTCTTGTCCCTCTCTCCAGGGAATACTTAGAAGCCCACTGTGTTTCTTTTCTCTGTGTTTTTAGTCAGTCTGAGGATGGATGATTAATAAATTGGAAATCTGCCACATGTGATGCTGGAGTGCTCTGTGAGATGAGGAAGGGAAGGAGAATGCCTCGCAGTCCCACTGCTGAGGTTTGTGCACAGAAGACCATGTGGTGGTGGTGTGTGCGAGCACGATTAGTCATACATCTAAAATGCATAGCCTCAAAAGGCCACTTTACCCTCTCCCACACCTCAGGCTCCTTACCTGCTGCCGGGTGACAGGTGGGCACAGGAACCTCCTTCCTTTACCCACCCGCAATATGGGTCTCTGGAGGCGATACAGGTTCTGCAGGAAGAGGATGACCATGAGCTACCTAGGATTCCTTTCTAAGCACTGTGGACTTTCTAATGGTCAATGAGGCAACATACATACTTTTTACACTTCCCATGTCGTTCACACCGGCCAAGGGGAACTTTGATCACACAGGTGGAGAATGCAACATACAGAGAACTGCTTGCTTTGTCCAGTTGCATGCCCATAATCCTCTTGTCTTCTACTCCATCATAGCTACACCTAATTTTATAAGGCAAGATAATATCATTAATAGGCTCTCTTGGGTCAGTTTTCTTTTTCCTGCCACCACCCTCACACCCACCTGCCAGCCCACAATGTCATCTTTTAATCGATGTAATGAAGATGAAATAGATCCTATGCTGCACGTACACACACACATATACACATAAACATACATATATACATGTGTATCTATATAAACACATGCTTTATTGGCAAGGAGAAAATAATGCTTTTTATGTATTAAAAGATTTTTACAAATAATATTAAAAGTCATCTAAAAATGCATAAAACCTAAGTCTGGCATGACTTTCTCTGAAAGAAAGGGATCACCGTAACATAAATAATTACAAAGAAAGAATCAAACATTCTACGCACTTTTCAGGGTTGTAAACGCTCATCTCCTCCAGGAAAAGGCTGTCATTTAGGAAACCACTGTTTCCTATCCTGGCCAAAAACTTCAAGATGATTCCCTTCTCTGATCCCAGGAAAACCACAGTGTGATTCTGATAGGGCCCAGCAGCGGTGTCCACGGCAATTTTGGTCAGGCGGTATCTAAAATGACAGGATCACATTTTGTATCTCTTTGTTGGTCTATCATTAAACTGTCCCCTTTTCCACTTCAAACAATTGTGACATAGCTTTCTAGTAATAACCTCAAGAAAAATATATGCACATGAATAATGCTCTCAAGCTGTTCTTGTCCTTTATTTCCATATGCAGAGCATTAGTATGGCTCCAAGGGGAGGAAGGAGGTATGTGTGTGTACAGGCCAAGTTCCATAATAAATAGACAGTCATAACCATCTGAAACCACTCAGCAATTGTCCCTTCCATGAGCAACAAGGAAAAGCTGATGTCTCCTATGAAGAGGGGAAGAAATAATGAGTGAACTCATTTAACATTTCATTTAACACTGAAAAGAAAAGCAATGGCTACCATTTTTCCATACCCTTCCTCTGAGGTTCAAAACCTTGTCAACAACATGTCAGATTGGAAGGCTTTCCGATTGCATGGATAGGGGCTAAGAGTTCTGAAGGATGGGGAAATGGAGTGCTGATGTCACTATTAATAAACATAAGAATGTGCATGACAAACAGGATCCATTTAAAGCCAAAGGTGAAGGGCATCACTCCTGTCACAAGCCTACGAGAAGTCCTATTGGGCATCCTCTTTCTCTGAAATCTCTCAGTCATTCAATACTCCTTAGATATCTATTTTTCCTAAGCACAATGGCAGGAACCAGAAAACATGGGCCCTTCTGCAAATTTTATATCGTGGTTTCCATCTTATGGGCAACAGCCATTATAGTACTTTCATATCTTTCAATAAAGTCACTGTTTAAAAAGGGTGGTAAAGTTAATTAACATTTTGTTTGATGACTCCCACAACTGGATAGCACTTGGGAAAGCCTGTGGAATTGTTTGGAAATAAGCTCCAAAATAAACACAAGGAGGACTATTTAATGCTGTCATAGATTTCTAATCAGCTATCCCTTCTCTGTTGGCCACCACTTCAGATGCTAACAAATGCTCAAGTATGAATCCTTCGTGCTGGTATACTTGTGCAAATGCTCCATTTGTCCATGCTCCGTTTGACAGCTAACAACCCAGGGACAGGGCTCACATGGAATCTGCAGCATGTTTGCGACCATATCCAACCAAACAGGTATCCATATCCATTGATTGATTCTCCTTTGCTGTTTCTTTCTTTTGCACAGATTGAATTAATGGGCTAACCTGGAAGGAGATATCTCTGTTTCCTCTAATTGCTGGCATGTATCCAATTAGCCTTAAAATATCAGAACTCTTCTTACTGGGAATGTAGTCATGGAGGTTTGGTGGCATCCACCCAACCGGCCGGCATTTCATAACTGAATCGCTGCCCAGGATAACAGAAGATGTTTGTGGCATTTCAAAGCATGATCCACCGAGAGGTTCTATGAGCACAAGATGGAGTAGGGGAAATCCATTTAGAACATAGTTTGCTTGACACCCACCTGACCATTGTCCTCAGGAACCATGGCCTGTTGATTATGGAAGGCACAGCCTCATCCATGAGCGGGTGCGTTTTGATGAAGTTCAGGGTATCATCAGGAAACTCATTGGAGGTTGCATATTTTTCTAAAGAGGATGAGCCAGCACAGCAACCTGGCCTAAAAAGAAACAAAGGGAGGGAGCTGGTTTCATGCCTTATGGCAAATTCTTTGAATGAACTGCTTCTCTAAGCATCTGGCACGAGGGAGAATGTACTGTAGGCTGGGAAGAGGAAGCTGAACAATGCACAATGCCACCAAATAAAATCCGCTTAGATTTCCTCGGGCTGCCTCCTCATTCCACCCCGAGGAGGAGCCTCAGCCAGGGCAGTTCAGCCTTGGCTAGGGGCAGCTTGGCTCCCCTGAGAAGCACAAACACACCCCATAAACGGTGACTGAGCTTGAAACAAATGAGGGAATGTGTGGTTTGTACATGTCCCAGGGACTGCTCTACCTGTACTAAAACTGTGCTAGAAGTTCTTGAGGCATTTGCTCTACAAAAGGAGAGAATTAAGCTGACTTTTTCACAACATAGAAAACAAAGGCATTCAAAAAGCCGCCAGCCAGCATACGTGCCAGCAAGACTCGATATAACCATCTTTCATTACCGGAGGGTCAGAGAACATTCAGGTTTTGTTTTTATTGTTGTTTTTGTTTTTGTTTGATTTGGGCAGCTATGAAAAGCCAATTACACTGAAGATTCTCTCCTGGAAGACCATTTCTTGACTACTGAACAATGACAATGAAAATTCATTTCTACAGGAAATTTTATGAGTTCAGGAGTCAAGGGACATCTCAGCAAAGTCAGATCGGGCAAAGACTGATGCCAATCCTGTCCAGACACCTGGTTTGCCTGCTGGTCCATGAGAGGAAATTGGACCCTGACAATGCTGCCGTGATCTAGCCCCAAGCACACGCTGTTCCATGGCACTAAGCCAGCCGGCCCCCTGAAAGCATCCTGATGTCTGCAAGAGTGATGAGGCAGGCAGCTGGAAGGCTGAGGATAAACATGCTACCACCAGGAGAAAATCACTTAAAGTATGTGGCCTGCTGATGGCTGACACCATCTTTACACATGAAGGGGAGCATATTACATAAGTACTCCCCGAAACCTCATTCCTCAGGCTTAAGTCCTCTTCCTGCTTACCTAGAAGGTAGCTGACAATCCCAGGCAACATCTTGGAGAATCTATCTGAGGTTGTCAGGGTGTGCTCTTTGCACTTAGTCTGCTCTCCATAAGTAACAGAGTATGCATGTGCCAGATAATTCAGGTGATGAAGACCACTGGGCTTTCTCCCCTGGGTATAGTGGTTCACATTATCTAAGTTAGTTCAATTAAATGAATTGGGCTAGGAATTTTGTTGGGAGAACTGGATGCTGGAGGAGAGTTGGAAACCAAAAAATTAAGAAGACATCGGGCTTCCATCCAGAGGGCACAAATTCAGTCTAGAAAGCTGGGCAGATAGGGAGGTTTCTATCTAACTTAGATTGCAAATGCTGTAATGGAGGTATGCAGGGTTTGCCACATGAAGAGTGCAGACACAGGGTTAGGGGAGTTTCATCCCGTCCCAGTTAGAAAGAATGAATTAACTGGTTTAGTGTGAGGATTTGAAGGAAATTACATAGGACCAAGAGATCTCTGGATTGTCTCTGGAAGATAGGTTCCCCATGAAAGCCATCTGGGACACAGTTTGAGGAGCGGGAAATCTGCACTGCATCTGGACCCAAAGCAGATCAGAACCTGGCAGACCAGAGACATCCTAAGGGGCCATTGTACCCTCTGGTCTCTTCTTGCCCATGGCCTGGAATCCTCGACTCAGCTATAATCCAGCCTGGTCACAAAGTCCAGAGAACACAAGTTATATTTCACATTTTATTAGGGTTTAAAGACATGGGTCTCTGTAAAATTGAAGGGAAGCAGGGAGGAGTGGTAGAAATAATCTACCCAGCTGTGTGAGTTTGCACAGTAACTCTCTGAACCTCAGTTTACTCAATTATAGACCATTGGGCTGGCTGGACCAGATGCTTCCTATCATCCTAGGATCACCTTGGACAAACCACAGATATAGAGGTAAGCAAGGACTGGCGAGCCATTGTTTGGAATATACTGAATACAACTATAGGGAACGCTGAGTTTTGGTTAAGTGCATGAAGGCAAATGACTGCACAGGCTTTTCTGTTGTTCCAGCATTTGTATTTACATGGCTAGCCTGGAGGACACTGGTGTGCAGTTCACAGGATGTTCATTATCAGAGCAGCAAGCTGCACCATTTCTACAAGTTCCGAATAGCCATATAAATATTTGCATGTACCTGGGCTTAGGCACTCGTTCATCAGGAACTGGTGTCCAGGTGGAATCTGGAGACTTCTGTTCTTTGAATCTTCCAGTAAAAACATTGGCAATGTCAAGCATGTCATAGGCACAAACTGCAGACCCAGGGATGCTGCAACATGGCATTTCACACAATGTTACTCACGCAACAGCTATGCATGTAGCTTGGAAAACATACTCCAGAAAAACTTTCCTATTATGGGCAATTGAAATTTAAGATTCATATCCTGAATTATAAATGTAAGGGAGTCTAGTGGATACAGAGAATGTTTCTGTGAATCCAATGTGCATCAATGGGCTTAAAGAAAAGGCAAAGAGAAAAAGCCTCTTCATGTCTTCATTACTTCTGGAACCACTTCCATTTATAAAGAAAGAATGGTTGAGCTGGTGATTCAGAAGTTTCACGAATTCCATAATATTAATTATCAGTCAATAACACAAAGATAAAATCTTTGGAAAACATTATGCATCTCTAATATTGTGAAAATTTGAAGTAAAAGTGCCCCTGCAGTTTGTATATTGCTTCTTTGAATTTGGTTCCTCAAGCCAAGGACTCCAGGAGTGAGAAGAGTGAGAATGTATGTGTGGGGAACCCACACATATTTAATGTTAGTCTGTGTACATTTCAATTTTTACTTCCTGTTTATTTGCATAAGACTAAACAATTTAAGTCTCTAAAGCACCGACACTTTGCAAATAAAGTGCTCTATTAAGTGCTAAATAATAATAATGACAGTAATCACTACCTATAATTTACATCCTTGCCTGGCACTCTTGGAAGGACTTGGGGATTTTTTTTAATCAATGGTGAGAAGGTATGAATTATTCATTCATCTGAGTACGCTGAACCCATGTTTGTTTTTGACTATGGTCGTTCCTTGATTTTGATCAAATAAATTGCAAGCACCAGCTGGCCAAGAGTTTTAATCAGGGTTGAAGGAGTGGGCCATTGCACAGCAGGAGCATCCAGGGCAAGACGCGGGTGCTTTGTAGTGTGGGAACATCATCCAGGGCACAGAGCACGACTGAGTCTTGATTTGGCAAATGTTGAAAGGATATGGAAATCACTTCACAAATGATTAGGAGAATTTTATGCCATCTTTAATTTCATAACACAATTATTGAAGTATTACTAATAAAGCAAGAAATATGGAGAGGATTAGAAAGCTTATTTAAAACAAGGTGGCAGGATGGATTTTAAAGTGTGTAGTATATAATATATATATATATATTTTTCACAGAATTAAGTATATAAGACAGTGATCCCCATTGGTTTTGAAATTTGAGAACCCTAGCACTATTTATTTAATTTTGTAAGACTTTACATTTTCCTTTCCTAAAAGTAATAGGTGTATATATTTACTTTAAATTTCAAGAAAAATAGGATAAATATTGAAGTAGTTTATGAGGCAAGTCATAATAACTAAAGATACCCTAGGATTTTATAATCTTCCCAAGGTCAGAATCTCTTGTGAAATCCCTTCTCCTTCCTTCCCTACTTTACTCCCTTCCTCCTTCCTTTCATCTTTCCTTCATTCCTTTCTTCCCACCTTCTGTTCATTCAACACATTTATGGAATCCCTAATCTCAAGCAGTAAATGCGCAATAAAAACCATAGAGTCCTGCTCTCTGCTGACTCACAGTTCAGTGTGTAGGAAAATAGCAACAACAACAGCAACAAGGATAATAATAACAACAAGAGCTACTCCAGGACAGTCTGGTAAGAGTAGTATTTAAAGAGGTGTGCACAAGGACTCATGGGAAGTGATTCAAGCTGAGACTTGGGGCATCCCTAGGGTTTCAATGGGCAAACAGATATTGGTAGGCTGGGAAGACTTGACAGAGAGCAGGGCATGAGCAAACACGGCACATTCAAAGAACAGATCTCAGCTGCAGTAAGCCTGGGGGCTGGAGGAGTAGATGGGCCAGACCATAAAGGGGCTTGCATGCCATTCCAAGGAGCTTGAGCTTCACTCCCAGGGTAAAGAGGAGCACCTAAAGGGTTTGAAATAACCTGACCTAACCATGTATGGAGGATGGGGTGGAGAGGGATGCAATCAGGGAGTAAAACCAGGGAGGGACTATAGATGAAAATGGGTATGCATATTCTTACCATTTTCTGATTTTACTAAAAAAATATAGATTCTGAGATTGCATAATTGGGTGTTTCCTAGGGGCCTTTTAAGAAAATACTTCAAACGGAGTACCTGTAATAGGCAAGAATCTACTACTGTATTATAATCAATCACAAAGTAACTCACCCCCTTGAAAGCAAACACTCTAGAAATGTGCTCTGAAATTCCACTAGTCCTGCATTCCCATGTACCAACACAGAATTCTCTTTCAACAATCCTAGATAGATGGGCTCTGAAGTATGAACAGTCAAGGCCTGAATTGTAATATCTTTTCTATTCTCAAGTCTGAAAACCCCTACAGATGGTTACAGTTACTTAAATCTAACCAAATACTTCTTGCTGCAATATAGGTTAATATTTTCATATATCTTCAGTGGGGAACTCTTGACTCTTGCCCTCCACATAATGGGGGAACATTATTTCATCCTTCAGCTTGCTCTAGTCTGGGCTCTGCCCAATTCTTAAGCACTTTTTTCTTAGTGCTGTCCTCCAATCGCATGATGTATGTGCCTGTCATCGAGGTACTCATCACGTTCTTAAAAGTCTTTGTAAACAAAACAAAACAATACATTCCTAGAGGAAGATAATACAGAACATCCAAAGTTCTACATAGAAATGAGAATATAATGTACGTATTTAGATTTCATGACCATGCCCAGAGTTCTGATTATTTTTCACACAACAGCGCTAGGACTCTAAGGTCTAGGAGAGCTGAGTACCAGGGAACCTAATGCCTGACTGCCTTCTATTCTTTAATCTCCACACATTTCCACTGTTCCAGGAACAATTATTAGTGTGTCACTTAATTGCTCAAAGTCTTAGCTTAAATAAATAGAAAAATAGGATGAATAGGCTGACAATCAGTATTTCTAGGTACACTGTTTGATGGCTTATAAGTCCCTATTCAAGCCTTCCAGAGCCAGACAGTGGTGCTGTGGTTGGGATCCAGGTTCCTCTGACAGGATAAAAACCAGGGTCCCTGAGGTGGGATGCAGATTGGACTCATCTGAATCCTAAATTTCACTGTGTACCATTTTAATAAATTTCCAATATTTTTACTTCAAAAGTTACCAGTCCAGTCATAGAAATACTAAAAATCAAATAGAATGGTAGATGACCTAGCAGAGAAAGGACTAAAATTCCTGAGTTTCAAAGCTGCCTGTTCCATCTACTGACTACCTGGACCAGGTAGTATAATTGAGTTCACTTTGCTCAAGTGTAAAAAGAGGGCAACAGTATTCAATTTCTAGGATTACTGGAGGGATTGAGAAATAACATATGAATAGTGTTTATATGCCAGGCATATAAATAGAAGATATTGTTACAATTTATCAATTACTTTCTCTAAAATCCTAATCTAATAATGCTTATAAGTGACTGTTAATTTATTGATGAAAACTGAGTGTTAAGTGCTTCTAGCTACAAGTAGCTAGTGGCAATTTTCCATCAGTTGCGCATCTTGTGACGAGAACCCGTTGGGGAAAGGAAGCCAGGAAGGACCGATTAGGTCAACATAGCCGGGGCATGGTTACCTGTTATAAGGTGTGGAAAAGGTTGCCAGAACAACATCACGGCCATTAATACGAATCACGTCTGTAACAGCCTGGAGTATGTTGAAATAAAAATGAGAGTCTCCGGGAACTGAGCAGTTCAGGCGAGCCTTGAGGAAAGATGTCCACTGTTTCTCCAGGACTCTTTGAGACCCTCCCATGTCATTCTTACAAACCTGAGCCACTCTTGGGAAAACTACCTGCAGAAGAAGAACACACAGGGAAAATGAAATGCACTCACTTTTCGAGGAGATCTTAGTAGAATTTGCCTTTCTTTGAAAATAGAAACAGAACAACAAGGTGCTTAATTTAATCTCATGTTTCTAAAATCAGTAGCCAAAAAAAAAAAAAAAAAATAGGGGGAAAAATTCAGCATTGGAACAGCATGTTTTAAAAGATAAGGCTGTGGCATTTAATACAGAGCCATAAATCCTTCAGGGGATCAGCTCCCAGCCACATAAACTCATTTCCATACAGACTGCTTAGCTTTTTATTTCCTCAAACAAAAGCACACTTTGTATGCACCATCTCTGCCGTCCTCGCTAGCTGCCTCTGGGCCTCGAATTTCATTCTCTGAATTCCTATAACTGTGCAAGCTCCCTGACGTTGAATTTGTGCCCTCCAACTTAGTGACCTTGATCTACTCGCTGGTAAAAATAACTGAAATGGACATCCCCTAAGTGTTCTTTTGCTTTTTTCACTAAAGACAAAAATCAAGACTCTCAGTTTGCTTAAAGATACTGGATATTTCCATTCTCTGTGGGGCAATGCAATCAAAAAGAGAAACGGATGAGTATACCTGGAAACCACATCTCAAGATACTTGAAACTCAGTACGAAATCAACCAAACATCTGTTGATTAAATTTTCAATAGAAGTATTTAAGAGGTTCCCTGTAATCCACTACTGTTCTGAAAAAGCAGACAGAGCTTCGAGGCAGCACTGTGTTTCACTTCCACCAACCTTTGGCTGGAAAATGATGACCTCGTCATTAGATTTATGGTTCCTATTTCAATGTCATTTGTAACAGCATTGGTCCAAAAGTGAGACATCCTCCTCTCTTACCTTTCCCATGGTGTTGTACTCCACCGCTATTTCCCTGAAGAAGAAGTAGATATAGTCTCCATAATCCACTGCTTGGACAAAGTATGGTTCTGTGGACAAATGGGTATTTTAATTGGGGATGTGTGACACGGAGTTAAAAGAACTTCAATACATTGCAACCAAAGACATGTTATTAATTAAAAGTGTAGGGCCATTAGACATTTGGTGAACACTAACCATTTCTAATGGCTTCACACATGCAAGTGCTGGTGATTTCAGAAAGCACTTGAGCCTACAAATTATATCTTTCAGAAGCAGTTGCGATAAACAATGAAGGATAAATGAGTTTTGCATATCTCTGTAATTTTATTCTCCACAATGGAGTGCCCATATTACAGAAAGGATTTTGTACACATCTCCTTGTCAACCCTGACTCATACAGGGTTATGAATAGCTTTTTTCCTGTTCCCCACCACCTCCAATCCCCTGTTCTCCTCCATGAATGAAATGTTCAGTTCTTTTCATGTGGGACTCTGAAATGAGAATTTGAGGCAGAGAAAGATGAATGTAAGTGGTCTATTGTAGTGGCATTGGTAGTTTTGTTAATACTCCAGAAACTCACAGGAAGTGAAAAAGGGAGGTAAATAAATCATTTGAGGCAAAAGATGCAATTTCCACCTTCTGGTCTGTCAGAAGCCATTACTAAAATGAAACTACAGTCTGGTCCATCCAGACTCTAAATCTCCCTCGTGATATGTATCTCCCCCCACCTCCCCTTTCTTCTTTTGTTTGTTCACCTTTCAACCATTTTGAATCATGCTTGACAGTCCGTAGGGTTGGGCTGTCTCCCAGACTCCGGTAAATGACTGCATCGATGGCAAGGAAGTCAGTCACTGTGGCCGAGTATAGTTTTCCATCTTAGAAGAAAAAGAAAGGTGAATGGGGAGGGAGCAAAAGAGGGGGCGTGGAGGAATAATAGAGACATCCCCCAGATTGCTTTCCTACATCAGGCAAATGAGATAGGACAACTGGGAAAAATCCAAGAGTCGCTGGGAAAATACTTGGCCCACATTCCTAACCATTTTAAATTGGGATCATGAGAGATGAAACATTTTTCATTTTTAAATTGCATGGCAATTTCTAAGCAGCAGCAGCTCAGGGAACAGGGTAAATGAAAAATGTTGTTTGCTTCAGCTGATTAGATGGACCTTGACTGAAATCTCAAGGCCAAGGCCCCTTGGACACTGCTGCTGCCACCACACCATGGTAAACTGGATTAGGTGGGAATCCAGGGAAAGATAGAAGCTGATTGTATCACCAGAAATTTTAAGTTCAAGCAGAAGGAATGGAGTCCTCAGACTGAACAGGTGAGGGGAGTTGCAGAAGTGGAGAATCACAAGCAAAAAGCTGATGAAACTGCTCCTTCTAACCCGAGAGTCTCTGCTCCTCTTTACCTCAGCCAGGACAGCACTAAGCCCTGCCAGTCTAGTTTCAATGAGAGAGACATACGTCAGTATTTCCAAAGTCATAAACTGAAAACGTTCTGACATACAAGATGCCAAAGCAAAGAAAAAAGGGGCAAGGGATAACACTGAGTTCAAACTGGAGCTTTCTTATGAATGCATGCTTTTTGGAGGGTTTGCTTGAGGGTACATCCAAAGGAAAAGAGAGTGAACAGGACTGAAGATTAATTCCTAAAACTTTTGGTTCTTTTCCTGGATTCGCAAACGTGCTACACACAAATAATCAAATGCAATGGTCTACAGTAGCAAAAATCTATGTAGATAAAAACAGAAACAATTATATTCAAAATAAAAAATTATTTCCTTGGTACATTTTTAATGGATTACATATCTTCATTAATTGTATGTCAAAGTGGCTTATGTACAATATTTAAGCTACTCTTTCAGTAGGTTTAAATATAAATCTGCTCTTTAATATGTACTCTTTAAGCTCTTCCACTTGTGGGATAAGTATAATGGTTTAAAAAAAAGATTATCCAAACATACCTAAGCAGAGTTTGTGATGTCTACCTTTGGTCTTAAAATAACTGAAATTCGCCCAGGTTCAAGTTAGAGCTGTCTTGCTATTTGCATTATTAACAGCCATGTGTTAAAAGTGTTGACTGTTTGAGTTAGATTTGAACAGCAGACAGCAACCTTTCTACTGACAAACACATATCTATAAAAGTCAAACTCGTATTACAGAATCATAGCCCCAGGTCATTCAGATATACCCTAGGAGGAGCACGGGGCAGTGGGAGGGTGGTTTGTGTGTGTGTACGTGTGTCTAAGTGTATGTGTGGTTATTCCTCCTGACCACTCTCCAGCACTCTTTTTGTTTGATATTCAACACTGGGTATCTCACGAGAACTTTTACTTGTAAAACGGAGCACTAGTCTGCCACTCTTGGTAATATGACAACCCTTCAGCTGCAGCAAGGATCTTCTATTAATAAGGGCTGAGCTTTTATGAGGTTTCAAATATTCGAATGACCACCTATCCAAATATACCTGTTGGAGGAGGAGGGGCTGTCATAGTATGGGTGCAAGCGGCTTGCTCTTTATAGTTCCTAGAAGGTTGGTGGCCTTAGTAAATACTCGGCCCATTCTCCCCTTTGTACCTCAGGCTACAATAAATCCCCTCTTTAGTTTACAGTTAAATTTAAATTCTCCCCTGCAGCCCACATCCTCCATGGTACTGACTAATGCAGGTTTAAATGCCAGAGAGGTGCTATATGGAAGCCAGGCACTTGAAAATATACTCAAGCATCTCTTTCTACTGGCCTTGTTCCTGCCCATGCTGATAAATAGGTTTACAAGACTTTGTGTTTCTTACAATGTTGCTTCCCACTAATACTGCGCTCTAACTTTGGGGGAGAACCCAAGAAACCTTTCCTTCTTAACCTGGCACAAGCCGATTCTACAATCTGTGACTGCAGATTCAGGCCCACAAGTGGATGACACTGAGGATGAGGTTCAAGGAGCTAATCTTATTTCATAATCAAAGCCCTACAGTTCCTTATCTAGCTAGGATGAGCCAGTTCTTAGCTGTTGTGATGGAAATTATAGCTAACTGCTTTGTTACATGCTCTAACAATCATTATTATACCAACACCTCTCCCTACACCCACCTCCACATACACAGCTGGCAATGAATTCTTAAACAAATTCCTAATTAAAACACACACGCACTCATACACAAAAATCCCAATCTGAAAATGATGGCTTATTTGCTGCTGCTTTACATCCTTTGCAGTGGCAGGAAGGGGTGAGGATGGGGAGTATGGGTCAGCCTAAGCTAGTCGGCATCATCCCCTCAGCCACTGCAATCTTTCCATCAGAGACAGGTACACAACTTAAGCAGGTCAGTGATATTGGAGAAGATGTTTGCTGGAAACTTGCAGGCATATGGCGCTCACTGCTCTGAGAGAGCTTCCTTTTGTCTCTTTCCTTCTCCCCTCTACATGTGGACATACAGCCCCGATGTAGCCCTAACTGGGGCTGGCAGCCATACTATGGCTGTGAGAACAGCCAGTCTCTCTCAGAGAAAGAAATGAAAGATAACAGACAAAGGAAAAGGACCGGCGTCCTGGATGACATTATTGAGTTGTTGAATCAAACCAACCCCAAAGTCTACCCTACCTTGAAAAATCAACCCACGTCAGTGGTTTGAGGTGGGATTTTCTGTTATTTGAGCCCAAACAGGCCCTAACTGATATGTCACATGTTCAGTGGAAAGCTGTTATCCTTTTCTGAAGGCATAAAAGCATGGGTAAGTGTAGCAAAGACTTCTTTCAAGAAGCAAAAGTACAATTTCCATACTAATTTCAAATGGAAAAGGCATTCTTAATTACAGTATTCACCAGAGAATCAAAGCACAACTCTGACACTGCGAATCCTCCAGAGCAGATTCACAGCAACAGGCTGAACACGCGAAAGCAAATGCAATGAGAAGAAATCAGGTCATTTACCTGCAAACAGTGCAACGTTGGCATGTTTGGCATCATAAGGGCATCTGGCCATTCCACTAAATTCATCCCCAAAAGGTTCCAAAGTATCCATCTAAATGAAATAATTTGGCTTATTAGGAACAACCAACAGTAGTAATAGCAATTAATATTTACAAAGCACTTAATGTGCTAAGTAATTGATATGCATGGTGCAAATAATCCTCAAATATCCTCTGAGATAAGTCTATTGGTTTCAGATGAGGAAACTGAGGTTTAGGGAGGTTAAGTCACTTGACTGAGGTTCTATAGCTAAGAGAGTCTGAAATTCAGTTATGTCCACTTGACTCTTAACCATAAATAAATAGATTCCCATATCCTTCTAGAATGTTCTAGAAATAAGCATCTTCTTAGAAAAGCAATTTTTGAGACAATCCCCAGGAAAATTTATTCCCCTCCCTTCTCCACTCCCCCCAAGTTATCTGTTGAATCATGAAATCTACAGAGAATGACTTCAGTTTTTTACTTTGTTTTGCCTGAGGAGTCCTGCCTTTGTGGGTTAAATCCCAGGAGAAGACACTGGAATTCTTCCTCAGGTTACCTGGCAGGATAGTATGGCATCAGCAAAGGTGCAAAAACATGGATGCAAGCAGAGCTCAGGTGGCCTTCTGCACCTGCTTCAGAAAGACGTCAGAGCCTCAGATTGTGTGGATGAGAAAGAGAGGCCCAGAAGCTGAGGGGCTCAGGCAGGTCAAGGGCAGTGAGGAGTCGGGCTGCTATTTGACTTCTATCTCCTAGTGCCCAACCCAGGCCTTGTTCCTGAACGCTAGAGGCTGTATGCTAGAGGTTAACACCGATCTGCCAGCAAGCTTTGTTTGGCCATCTTACTATGTAAGAAAGAAAGAAATGGCCATATTTTAAAACAGGGAGATTGCACATGAAAACCTGGATTTCTTGCTTTTTTTGAACAGGTTGGAAAATCAACTCAGGCCCTTCTTACCCAAGTGGAAGCAACAAACTATAGCTGAGTAATAGCCACGCCTGCTATTTTCTTCAAACAAGCATGTGGTCTCCAGCACCAAGGTCCCTTCACCCACCAAATGTATCAATCCTGCTTGTTTTGCTCCTATAAGCTACCTGTCTGGTCCCATAGGCATTTGTGGGTATAGCAAAGCCTTACTGGCTATTCACCAAATTCCATTTCCCTTCCCTCCAAATCACAAGAAACTACATTTCCCATCCTCCCTGGCAGTCAGGTGTGATCACATGACTGAGCTCTGGCCAATGAATGTGAGTGTAAGGCTATGCACCACCTCTAGGTCTTGCCCCTAAAAACCTTCCAGGGTCCTCCACTCTTGCTCTCTTTCCACCTTCTCCTCCTAAATACAGAGGATCCAGTGGAGAATTCAAGACCCTAGGAGATGGCAGAGGTATGAGCAGGATGGAGCTAGGCCTTCTGAATAAACTTTTGGAACAGAACCTCTCTCACTGACCCACACTTGACTGTGATGTAAGCAGGAAATGACCCTCTTTTGGTCAACCACTAACATTAGTAAGCAGTTGGCCTACCTTGACCGATAATTCAGTGTTTCCTGCTTTCTACCTTGTGTTCTTCCTTCCATACACCATAGGATCTTCCTAGCATTTAAATCTCAGCACCACAGAATCCATAAAATGATCTCCTCCACATCATTAATGTTTTTACACCCCACTGTGCTTCAATCTTCTTTACAGTTTTAGGATATTTTGCTTATCATCTGGCAGTTGCATTGTTTGACCACAAATATGAAAACTGAAAGAAGATAAACCTAGGACAGCACTGGTGCTGAGGAAGGATCCAAAAAAAGGCCTTTAGCACTAAATCAAGGTGCCTTAGATCAAAGTGCTTTGAGTTGTTGCTCGGGAGGAAAGAGTAAGGTTCTCACTGAGCAGCCATTAGTGTTGTCCAATCGATTGTGCCTTTTGCCCTAAACTCCCAGAAACCATTTCGGGGATATGACAGGCCTTTTCTATGGTAACCATTTTGAGATAGCCCCTATTGAAGCCATCCTATTTGCTTAAACTATAGTTGAGACTCACATAAAGCAGTTGTGTTAAAAACCTATTTTTAGGGGAAAGATGCTCAGTCAGACATCTTTTAAACCAAATGTACTCTTTCCCCCAGCACATTTTTATGAAAGTCTTTTCCTGATATTTTATCCCAACAAGTGCTTCCTGTTAAACTGTGACAGACTTTGTGGTCTGCGGGTCTGGCATGTATTCAAAAGTGATGCTTAGTACACTATGATGCAACAGAAATGCCCTTATCCCAAGAAGCGCATGCTGTAATCCTGGCAATGGGGAAACAATATACAAGGCGGATATATTTTTTTCAATGTACCTACTTCTAAAAAAAAGTGGCCATAGCTATAGCTAGTCAAAGGCAAGAAGCAGTGAAGAATTAATGTACTGGTTTGTGAGTTTGGAAAGGTCCAGAGACAAAACAATGCCACAGTGAAATCCTCTTTCCATGAAGTAAGAACTAATCCTTGTAGTAGTCATCAAATCTCAGACTTAACAGCAGCCCCTGGGAAATTAAATCACCAGCGGGTACAAATAATTATGCTAAGAACCAGCATGACTTTTGCAGAAGTTCAAGAGGTTTAGAGAACAGGAGGGAAAAGGTATGGGGTGTAGTTTTAGATTTGTAGTGAGTAGCCTTCAGAATTCTTCCCTAGATAATCTTATTTGAGGCTATAGTCCTTCTAATACATTCAGCCAACTTCTGTTATAAAAATTGTATAAATCAGGGCATGGTGCAGAGGCAGAAACCCAAAATTTGTCACCTTCCTGCCTTAAGTTAATCTAATCAATTTGATGCTTCTGTGCTATGAGACTTGCGTTTTTCAGTGGAAGACTGGTCATTGTTTTTGCTCTGAACTTTTGGTCCTGATCTGTTGATAAAAAGCACTTCAGAGAGGGGCTGTCCATTCTTCCTGCAGCCAAATACATTATGTCCTGTGTCATCAGCAAAGTCCCGCTGTGCCCCGAGTCTAAAAGAACACTCTTCTGAGCCAAGGGTTCTCACTACTGTTCACAGTGCTAGGCATACAGACAGGACTGCGTGGGAAGAACATCCCATGTGTGGCTTCCGAGAGGCCCCAGCTCCTGCAACATGTCTCAGCAGGTGTGGCTAGAACAAGTGAGAGGTGAGGGTATGACTAAAGGTGAGGCATCCTGGGAACAGAACATGTGCGGGAAGAATGAGCTAGACCACTGGCGGCCTGTGTATCACAGTGCCAAGAAAACCTGCAATTTGTCATAAAAGATAGCTCTCCAGCTAGGGAATTCGTTGGGATTTGTTAGAAGCATTAATCTTAATGAGTCCTAAACAATGACAAACAGGGATGGAATATTAAGTGGTTGAATTAAAGTTGAAACTTCAGCTGTTCGCTGTTATTGGCTAGAGGAAATGTTTGTCTGAACTGGCTGCCTCTATTATAAACTGAATGGATCCTGTCCTTATTTAAAATTTTGATATGTTATGATAATATTTTTGAATTAATTTAGATTTTTAAGAATGTGGCATTAAAAATGTCATTTCTCTTGATTACTGCGTTTTTTTGGTGCCCCCTTACATTTAGCACCTGAGGGGGCTATGCCTCACTTGCCTCACCCTGATACTCGCCCTGTTGGTGCCCATTTCCAAAAACAAGATGGGAGATGAGTGTGAGTGCGAATGGACCGTCCATTCCATCTTTGCCAAGGCACAGGGTCTTTTAAAACTGTCAAACCAAAGGCTGGCAAGCCCTCTGCTTCTGTTATCAGCCCATCATTTCTTTTCTCATTCTTCACACACCTAGAGGTTCACTTTATGCTGTATTTCTCCCCAAGTCTGTCCCTAAATCAAGGCTCACCCATCCCTCTTCTTGTTAGATATCTCTATTCATGTCTCATAGGCATTGTCATCCACAGAGCTAGGCAAACTCATCACCCCCGTCTTCTCACTACCCCCTCACCCCCACTGCTCTTCTTTTGTCCCCTGTCTAAGCTGGTGGCAGCCCCATCCATCCACTCACCCAAGAGATAGCCTCACAGTCATTCTTAACTCCTCTATCTCCTTATCTTGTGCTTCTTATCAATTATTAAATCCTACTGGTTTTTCTCACTTAAGTATTTCCTGAATCTCTTCTCTTCCTTTCATCCCTGGGGCCACCTACCTCTCCAGCCCCTTTTTCGTTATCACTTGTTACTTCACAGTCCAGCACCTCAGCACCAGAAGTTTCTCAAGCTCAACAGACTGTTTCTTACTCCATGCCTTTGTTCCAGGCTGTTCCCTCTACCTGGAATGCCCTTCTCCCTTCCTTTGGCTAACTTCTACTTCTTCTTTAAGACAAAAGTTAGGCATTATCTCATTCATTATTTGCCCCATAAAAATTAGTTGAGCACCTATATGGAGGCATTATCAGGCTCTGGACCATCATGGATGTGGTTCCCATACTCATAAAGCTTAAGGGTTTCTTCTGGGCTAGGGCTGTTCATGTTCCACATGTGAGAACAGCATGGGGGAATGTTTGAAGAGAGTGGTCATCTACCTCCTTCTGGAAGCTTTCCCTGACTCCATCTCAGGCTAGGGTAAGAACTTTTCTGTTGTGCTTCCACAATGATCTGCATTATGTCACCATGGCAGCAAACCCCTGGAATTGTAGTTTTCTTCTACTTGTGTGGCTTCCCTAAGGATGGAGTCCTTCTCTCTGTCTTTACAACCTCAAGGCCTGGTCATGGGAGAAACTGGATACATGTTGGCTGAATGAGAGACTGTGGCAGAAAGAAGGGGCAAGGAAAGCTAGCAGATGTGGAGCCAAGCCTTTAGGTCACTGCCACCTCTGCTGCTGAAGCTGGTAGCTCCTGCTTCTTCAGTAGCACCTCCGTCAGCGGCATCAGAACTAACTAGATTTATTAACACTTTCAGAGTTCATATTTTTCCCCTTGCATAAAGGCTGAGGTAAGGAAGGCCATGGTCAAGTAAGCTGAGTGCTAAATGGAATTAAATTCCTGTGTTCTTGAAAACCTTACCTAGAGGGAAGTCTACAGTTTCCAATGGCATGCTTTTGAGATACTTTTTAAACTAGGACTCACTCAAAATATGTGTGTTTTTGTGCTCAGAGAGGAGATGGTAGGGTGGGAGGGAGAAAGGGAAAGAGAGAGAGAGGAAATGCACATGGTATATGGGGTGAGTGTGTTGATGTTCTGAACAATAAAGAATGGGGCTTACAGAAACGAACTTTGCTGCGTAGGCTCTTTAAAGACGTGTCAATCAACCCTGAACAAACAGGAAGTTTAGAAGCCTGCTCAGGATCACTCACGTGGAGCAATACACTAAGTCGAACAAGTGAGAAGAACCCAGGTGGTGTTGAATTACCCCTCTTAGGTTGCTGCAGGTATAATCACAGTAAATTATGAAATACCCCTGGGCCGTGTGGTTCCAACAGACAAAATAGCATTTACCTTATAGTTTCTGCAGGAAGGGTTGAAAGCGTTCGTTCCACAGACAAACAAAGTATCATCGTTTTTCTTTAGAAGGACTTTAATAAAGTTGTGACACTCATCCTGAAAAATAATTCAAACTTTTGTGTATCCAGTCCATTCAGTACAGAAACCCATTCTTCACCGTGTACCACGATCTGCCGACAGTAAGGTTAACGTGAAGGCGGCTCTGACGAGTTCCCCCATCAAAAGTTCCAGCTCTTCCTGATGTTTACCAAAAGATGATGCTGACAACAACAATTCCTTTTCAACAGGAAATAAAAACGGCATAGAGTGGAAAAGTGTGTGTTTCTGTCACCAAAGGAAGGCAAACCAGGAATTGCCAACCTCCCATTATATTAATTTTAATGGTAGATGCTCCAGGATCCTGTGATGTACAAGGCTCCTGGCTGAAGTGTGTTTTTATGTTGTTCTCTGACCAGGGGCACAAACCCCTGGACGTCTGTGGCAGCCTTTTCTGAGCTCTCCTGCAGACTCCCTGCGGGCTGTGGCCTACGAGGTGGGCTACTGGAGAGGACGCTCCAAAGAGTAGGGGGGCAGCCAGCTTTATGTCCACAATCCCTAGTGCCCCTAAGTGCATGATGCAGCCCTAGCAGCTGTTATAATGTTTCATCACATTAAAAGCAAACTATTTGTGCAAATTAAAGCCTTCAATAAGTTGATGGAAAAAGCAATTACTGGGGGAAAAGGGACTAGCATGATCCATTCCGCCTCATGGTCTACGGCTGGAGATAACAGTCAAAAACTTAACCCAAAGTGGCAGCTGCAGGAGAAATGAAAATTGCCTACCTTATGTTTTCCCTTCATTCTGCATGTGTCTACGTCAGCCTGTCTAGATTTCCATGTCAGTTTCTGCAGGGATCCAGAAAGAAATCAATTAGAGCCCAGAGATTGTTGCATTTGATTTTAGAAGTAAGAGTTCCCTTGGGGAGACTAGAGGCTGAACGTATATTCAGTGAAAGCTTTCCGCACCCTCCTCCATGATTAATTCACCATAACAACAAAAGATTAGAGATGGAAATGTTCATTTAATTTTGGACTCCTATCTATTCATTAAACTACAAAATGATCTTCTCTTCAAGATAAAGATAAAAGAGAAAAGAAAGAAGAATAAACAAAAGTGGGGAAATAAAATATACAAGTTAACTTGCTAAATTATGCTGATTTGGACAAAATACATGTCCTTGCCCTCTCCTTCCAGTTGATAAATCAATTTTCATATAACAGGCTTTTTCCTTAAAATATGGAAGTCATTTTCCTAAGCATAAAGGGGACATTCACTTTAGGTGGACAAAGATTTAATTCAGGTTACACTCCCTCACGTAAATTCGTGGACTGAAGGGCTCGTCTAGTTCTATGGCAGATTTTATTAACTAAAATACCTCCATGTGGGGTTATAACGGAAGCTTAGGTTATATTTTATGTCTGTCTGAAATGGACAATGATCAAATTCCTGAACCACAACACTCAAATCAAACTAACACTGCAAGACATGGAAACATAACATTGAAACATTTGCGGGACAAAATTTTACATACGAAAACTGATATTTTCCAAACACAGCAATATTTTATTAAAGGAATTTAAGAATTGCCTAAAACTCCAAAGTGTATACCCACACATATTCAGTGAATAAACTATGAAATACATAACTGTTTCTAAATATATATTAAGCCCTAACTTACCACCAAATTAGGATTTCACAAAGTGTTCAAATTATTATTAGTTATTTCATCTTAATTGATGCATTTAAAATACATATTCTCTTCAAAACCATCCTAAGGTCTTTCATTTCAGAAAGATGGTTTTAAACTACTTACTTTGCTACAATAAATTTCTTCTGTGTGTGAGGTGTCTATATCAACAGTATAAATATGGTCCCTAGGAACAAAAAAATTAATACAATGTCAAATGCAAGAATCAAGAGAGTTCAATTTTTCCTGAATGAGTACATATTTCATTCAAGGCAGATAAATCCACACCCATGTTATTAAAAAATAAGACATCCACATCCAAGAAAAAGGGAAGAGTTCAGCCTACAAGAGACGCCTCAGGATCACATTCGGCACCTTCTGACAAATCGTGGCATCTTGCTGTGAGAGATACCTTTTAGGAGAACTTTCCTGTAGTCTCTCTCATACCAGAGCTATAATGTCTGTATATATGTAGTTCAGGAGGGAGGACTCTGAAAGTGAAATTGGCCCCCAAACTGGAACACAGATGGATTCACATGCCCTTTCAGTATTTTGAAATCCATGTACCAAACACTTAGTATTCAACATGCCACGTTTGTTCATCTAGGGCCCTAACAGAAAGCTACTCTCCATCTCCATCTCTCGTTAGAAAACATATTTTCAGTCGTAGCTTTGATGATTTGATTGACAAGATGGAAGACGATAAAGGTAAAATTATTTCCAGAAGCCACTCTTTTCTTCACACAATGATGGTCAATTAAGGTCTAAAATGTACTTGAGCTAAAGTTTACGTTTCTTGCTTCTGTTCACCTTCCTGTTTTGCTGAGAACTTGGTTGTCTTTAAGATTTGCTGCCAATCTCCCCTTGGAAGGAGAGAAATAGAATCAGCAGCTCAGGTGTGGGGCTATATTTAAACATCCCCTTCTGTGTGAGCTGAGTACAAGGGCGTTTTTGTCTGGAATTCAGAAGAAAGAAAAGAACTACACTCAACCGGGGAGATGGGGGGCTAGTGAGGGAAAGCAAAACAGCTCATTTTCCCTTGAAATAACATTGACTTTTTCTAAAATGCAGGAAATCCTGGGGCTGGAAAATTACCCACAGCTTTAAACCCCGACCTCAAGGCTCCCAGGCACTTTCAAGCCCCCTCATTACTTAAAAGAAAGGGGGTCGGGGAGAAAGAAAAAAGGAAAGAAAGAAAGGAATTATCTGCTGTCAGGATTCACTTGAATTTTTTTTTCTCAGTTCTTCGGAAATCTGTTTGCTACTGCTTTTAGGGAAAGTACAACAGAGAAAATAGAAATAAAAACAGGCTCTCTCATGTGAAAATAAAAGGAGAGGGCAAGGCGGTTGGCTTATAAAATTCCTCTGCCTGCTACTGAACTGTGAGTGTGGGGTGTGTGTGTGGGGGGGCGGGTGAGGGGGAGAATGGGGAGCCTGTTTTGTAAGTTACTGAATTGGGAAGTTCTTCAAACATCAGTAGGGTGCCAGAATCACACTGCCCTTTAATTTCAAGGCAGTTTTATTGCATGCGTTTATTACTTGGTTGACTTTATTGGTGGTTCTGTGGGTCAGCTCATTATTGGAATGGAATTGCCTCTTACTTTGGTATCAGGTTTGAGATGGCTCTAGGCTTTTCCTTGCCCTGCCTCCCCTTAAAACTTTGAGTAGGACCGAATATATGAATTGTAAATTAACAACTGATTAATATGCATTGGCAATTCCTCAGAAAGCTCTAGGATTGCCCCCTTCTGGCATGGCCTGTTTATGTTAATTAGCAGTTGGGAGATTAAAAAAAAGAAAGAAAGAAAGAATTTACAAAATGGATAATAATAAAGCAGAACTGAAAGTGGTTCTTGCCGTCAAGCTTGACTCAATCCCTGGGTTCTGGATGGGACTGGCTTCCGATTTCTGACACCAATTGTCTAGCAGAATGGGGAAGCCTTTTAAAAATAGAATTCCATGAATGAAATCTCCTTTTGGAGAATGGCAATCTTTTTCAACGTCCAGGAGATCACACTGCCCAGAGAACAGAAATAGCACTTTATGCTCAACCACAGACCAGGGTCGGGGGTTATTCCCAACCATGGGTGTGTGCATCCTAGGATTCATACACTGCTCTTACTGAATTAAGTTATTTGAACACAAACCGACTTAATCCAGGACTTCCTCTTCACCCCTCCAGTGAGCACCACTGAAGTGTGTTGCCATGGCTCAAGACTGGGGGAAGGATTTAACTACAAATCGTGTTACTTGCTGCCTAGGAGCCTGGATCTCTCAGGGCAATGTTGAGAGATGTGAAAGCAAAGGGAGAGGGGAGATCCTAAACATGGTGGCCACAGAACTCCTTTAGGAATTTTCTTAAGGGTGTATATTGAAGGGAAGTGGCTTCATATAGAGTAAAAACCAATATGTCAATATTAGGGTGTTAATGAAAGGCAACTCTGTTTTACAGTTCTAAAAAATGAATGTGTTTCTCCTTTTTTTCCTTCCATTTCTTCTTTCTCCTTTTTTGGGGTGAGGGTTAGGATAAAACTGTCTTTGTTTTGGAATAACGGTCACTTTTAAGTTTGCATAGCACCTTGCTCCTCGCTCAGGTGCCGCCCTGGACCTGCAGTCCAGACCATGCTACAGTCCATTATACCATTTTTTCCCCTAGAGACTCAACTGCAAAGTGAACAATTCATGGAAGATTCTTGAGGCAACCTATTTCTCACAGATGCAATGTTTAATCATTTGTTTTGACTAGCCTTTAGATAATTAGGTACAAATGTAGTCTTCCAACCCTGCTACATTTAGGAAACTAAAAATGATATTTAAGAAGGAGCTGAGGGGCCGGCCCTGTGGCCGAGTGGTTAAGTTCATGTGTTCCGCTTTGGTGGCCCAGGGTTCGGATCCTGGGCGCGGACATGGCACTGCTCATTAGGCCATGTTGAGTCAGTGTCCCACATGCCACAACTAGAAGGACCCACAACTAAAATATGCAACCATTTACTGGGGGGACTTGGGGAGGAAAAAAAGCAGGGGGGAAAAAAAGAAGATTGGCAACGGTTGTTAGCTCAGGTGCCAATCTTTAAAAAAGAAGGAGCTGATATTCTACCAGAGAGGTGGCTACTGAGGACCTCAGTGGAATGCTTTTTCATGAATACCCACAATGGCTATGTCCTTGGTCTAAGGCTATTAGAAGGTTGTTGTCAGGACAAATAGTACTACCTCTGTTGCTCAGTGGGCTGCACAGTACAGGGAACAAGGGCCCAGACCCTAGAACAAGAAGACCGTCCTGGTTCAAATCCTACCTCTGTCATTTTGACCCAGTCATTTCACCTTTCTGTACCTTGGTTTCCTCTTATAAGACATGGGGATAATAATAACTCCTTCTCATAGGGTTTTTTTTCAGGATTGAATGAATTAACATTTATAAAGAACTTACAACTCTAAGTGCAATTTATATAGCACATACAACTAGTATGTAGTACGTCAGTACTTGTGAAGTAAAATTTTTTAAGTGTTTTGGCATTGCTCCCTGTGCCCAAATATGGGATATTTTGATCTTGCAGGATATTTTGATCTAGCCAATGGTTCTTTACTTTGTTGCATAGCTTGTCCATTTCAGAACATCTACGTGGTTTAAAAGAATCAAGCATTGCCATTATTTACCTGTTCTTCACCTATGCTCACAGACAGACAAGTACCACATACACAATCTCTATTTCTTCTTCCCAGTGTGAAATGATTAATCAATCTAGACCCAGGTAAGAACACAGTGGAACCCCACAAGATAGTCCTCCTTGCTGCTGTTCATTTAGAATTATTTTGAATGAGCTACACGCCCTCAAAATGGGAGCTCATATATTGTTAGAATCCCAAGATACTTCATTAAGATAATCTAATCCAACCTCTCATTTGACAGAGGACACTCATGGCCAGAGAAGTTGTCCAGGTAAATTAAGAGGAGAATTAAAACAAAAGCCAAAATCCAGGTGATCCCTGTATAGGCAACATTCTTACCATGCCATTCAGCCTTAGGACATGGTCTGTTTAAATGACAGTTCCCCAGTGGATGAGTATTTTCTTACTAGATCCAAATCAAAAACTATTCTAAAATGGGTGCTACTGCCATTCTGTTAAAGTAATGATTTATACTATATATTCATTGCAAAATTACAAACACGTTTAATACACACACACCTACACACACACTATGCAATGCATATTTACCCATTCAACTTAATTTAACAAACAAGTATCAAGGAGAGAAGCACTCTACTGGGAGCTTGAGTAAATATTTGCATACGTATTCAAGATAAACAGTGGATTACTTGAGTCTGAGCTCCAAAATATGCAATTATTTCTATCTAAATCCACATAAAGTTAAACAGACAGAAAATCTTGAAAGAATGATTGCTTGACAAATTAAAGTAGCCTTTAAATTAAATAACACTTTGTTTGGGAATGTCATGATCTTTAAAATGATGCATAGTGGGTACATTTAGGTCTTAGGACCTGCAGATGGTCTGGAGGCAGACGTGAGGAAAAGCCCACTCACCTAGCAGCAATGTAGAGGGTTCTATTCATGATCATAATCATCTGGATGTCCAGTCTGTGCCTCTGTGTGGTGTTCCGTCCTGGCTTGTGGCCCACAAACACCGGATACTGTTTTGTATCTGTGAAAAGAGGAGATGGGGGCAAGAGAGGGAAGAGGAAATCAAGCCAAGAATTGACAGGGCAGGGAGAGGAGGGCAGCCAGAGAACAAAACCATACTTAGGTCACACCATGCCACCATTTTCCATCTCCAATACTCCTGTTATTTTAGGAAATACTATGGTAGAAGAGTGCTCTTTAAGGATGATCAAGTTACAGTTTTGTTTCCAGATGATAATAAGCTTGGACCTCTATTTCTAAGTGTCACAATTTCTGACTTGTCCCTCTTTCTGGGGGTTAAACTTGCAAGTGAACTCTTTACATGAAGGTGCTCTTTTCTTCCACAGTTTTCTTTTCATCTTCTTTAGAGTGCTAAGCCTGAGGGGCAGTCTGCCAAAGATCTTGTCTCCGGACAAAACTATTTCAAAGCAGCCTTCCCATCAATCACCACAAAGGCAATGTGGTCTGGAGGCGAAAGCCCTCGTCCAGGAGCCAGAAGAAAAATACAGTCTCCACAGGCGTCCAGTTGGAATAATCTACTATTGAAGGCAGCCCCGCTAGGTTGGTTGGCATTCTAGGAACTGTGGGAAGTTCACTCTTGAGTTAAGCAATTGGCTAATCTCACAGAAATGGGGGCTTTGACAGGACAGGGTCAAACTGAGTGTAGCCAGTCGGGTGATCTGGAATTTTCCCTGACTTGGGGAGTCAATGAGCATATTTCTCCTTCCTACAGCTCTCTTTAGCCGAGAGCAGGTAATTTGTAATAATATCAGACCTTTGGAAATACCTACATCTCAAAAATCTCTCTCCCTGTAAACCTACAATCTCCAGAGCACTGGCAATCCTCCAAAGAAACTAAGGAGGGAAGAAAGATGAGTCACATATAAAAGGAAGTTGTTTTCCACTGGGGTGTGTGTGTGTGTATGTGTGTGTAAATAAGACTTGAAAACCATTCACAGGTTTATGCTGAGACCCCTGCACTTTAAACCCCTGTAGTATCTGAGCTTTACTCACAGTGGGTGTCTTATTAGAAAGCCTTGATATATTTGACTTGCAATCAAGTTTAGTATGGGATTATCTTGTGCTTTCCCCTCCATTCTTCTGACATTTCATTTACCCATTTATCAAGGAGCTTGCTAAAACAATTCATGTCTCTACTATCAAGAATTTGAGTGTCCACTGAAGTATGATTTTCAGCAGCACATTTGGGCTGGGGTCTCTTCTGTACAGGGGCACCACAGATAGATTACCTATCTCAAATGGAGATAAATAAATTCTTATTGAGGTTTGGTTAATTCTTAATAAGGAATGTTTAACCTTGAGTCAGGTGGACTCTGCCACTTCATGAACAATGATCTTGAATGACACAATTTGGTCCTTAATCGTGCCCTGACTTTTGTTCTCTTATTGCTTTGTGTGTCCAGTGTTGCCACCTCACCTTTATGTAAAATTATTGCTTTTTCAACCTAGACCATCCAGCAGAAAGTTGGGCATTGATGGATCTCCCTTGTAGCCCATATTAATGTTAAACGTCTGTTTTATGGTTCGTTCAATGTTTATTTTGGGATAATGACTAGGAAAATAGATATTTGGGTAAAATGCTCTCTTTCACCTTTACTGTCTTAAGATACTTTATCTTTTGGAGAGAAGAAAAAAAACTAGCAAATTGGCTGTCCCATCCCACACACAGGTAGGGCTTTCCTACTTGGAAGAGTCAACTGAATTCTCAAATCATGTTGCCTTCTACCCTCGACAACGAAGCAGAGACCAAAAAGAAGTTATAAACAGTTAAAAAGGGTCCTCTGTGAATTCAAAGTCCCTCTACCCAAGTCTAGCAAGGATATAACTTGTAAGTTAAAAAAATGTTAATTTTTGCCCCTAACTTTAGGGACTCCAAAACAGTCTCATTATTTTCTGTTCTTGTCTTGTAACAATGCCCATGTATTAGTTACATGTGAAAATGTACAATACTGGCAATACTCAAATGATAGTGATATTCTCGCATAGCTGCTTTTCCGGCATGAGCATGGCCTCCTTGTAAAAACTGAGGCTTCACTGGCAGTATTGAGGAATGTTTCAAACCTTCACACGTGTCCCCACAACACCTCGTTAACAGACTTACAGAACAGTCATTCCACCAATTTGACTAGACATGAATTATGCACCTTTACCATCTACACAAGTAAAGTGACTAACAAGTCTCCTATTTTACTAAGTTTTTAACTGTTGTGTTTTGCTGGCTGATGCAGGCTAAAGTGCTTGCAGAGGGAGAGAGTGAGAGTAAGATCGTGGATACTTACAGTTGCCATGCGAAATACTGATTGGCTCAGAATCTTCTGGGAAACCAGCCCCAGCAAAGTGTAGCAGTGTGAAATATAGCAGCAAGGCTTCTGACCTCATAGTAGTTCAGCGGGCAGACTTTATTTCTCTACTTCACCCTGCCAAAGAGCAAAGAAGGAATTTTTGTTTTTGTTTTTGCAAGTCAGCTTTATTCAACACCATAAAATGAAATGGCCCTGAAGATAAATTTAAGAGAAAAAGGGCCTCTGCTTCATATCTTTCCCATTGTGAATTCACTGATTATTATGTTTTACATAAGGACCCTGTATCCATTGTCACTTCTCCCTCCTTCCCCATGCAGCCGAACCGTTGTGCAAAGTTTCTCCAAACCCATGACACAGAGCCTGAGTTCCTGGGTCCTGAGCCAGCTTTAGGCCATTGTAGGGAGCTCCTTCAGAACTATGAAACTGCATTCCAAAAAAGGGAGAAACTGAGACAGCATTTCTTTTTTTAAGGTAAATACTTTTCTTCTTCTCAGCAGGTTTACAGTAGCATGGCATCCCCCAGACATGCTTTATTTGGCCAGCACAGGATCTTTAAAAAATTTGAAGTAGTTGTCAATATTGAAAAATTAGGAGGTTTCTAAACTTCTTTATAAAAAATCAGAATATCTGACATATTGACCTAAATGACAATTCCCTTCAGGCACCACGGTCTCAACCCCAACACACAAACACACACACACACACACACACACACACACACACTCTCACACATGCACACACCTACGACTGGCTTTGTTCCCTGCTTTCCATTACCTCGATCCCTCAGTTGAGATTTTTGCCCCCAATTTACATAATTCTATAGTGGCCTTGGACATAAAGAAAATCACATAATCTAGGTTTAAAAGGAAATAAATGGATCCTTTCAGGTTCTATGAAGAATACTAAAGGGAGAATCTGAAACCACATCCTGAAATGGTATTGTTGATTAAAAAAATCATATCTCTGTATATTTGAGTCTCAAATACTATGCAATGAAACAGTAGTGAATGAAAATGCCAGATATACTGTTCTACCCATCTGTATTTTCTTAAAGATGCTCTTTATGTGTAGAAAAATTCTCCTAAATCTTAAAAGTAAAAACAATCCCATGTGGGGCTGCTGGATACAGTAAAAGAAGACTCATCACACAGTAAATACTGCATAATTCTCAGGCATATTTCAAGTAAGTGTTGATCTATCAGGGAAATTAATGTAAAATAGGGCTAATCTTTTCATCTTTCCAGAGTAATAAAGCCTTTGAAGTAGCCTGCCAAAGATTATCTTTTTTGAACAAAGCTATTTTATAGTAGTCCATCAATCATTTAAGATTTGTGTGTAGAAAAGTCAAATTTAGTAACTTAGATGTCTTTGAAAGTTAATTTGGCAAACAAACTGCTAACTTATGCTTTCTAGAGTACCTCTTAATATTAGATACCCATGCCTCTCTTCTTCATGCCAAAAAAGCATTAACAAGTCCCAAGTGTTGCATCGCAACTTATAATTTCACAGACACAGCTGGGTCTTAATCATTTCTTCAATTGAAAAGTGCACATTAATTAATTTGCTTTATCTTGAAAATCAAAGCGGGAGAGAGGTTGAGAGAAAAGCCTGAGCAAGTCTGTATCTCCATCTTTGATGTGTAGATTAAAATTAAACTTTAAATGATTACTTGTTCACAAGGGTGATCCATTACCAAGAGACATAAACATATATTTAAAGACAGGTTAAAAGCAACAGTGTATTCATTCACTTATTTTCCAGTTCTTCCTAGTCTGGAGAACCTGAACCCAAAGGGAAGAAGCTCTCTGCTGCCCTTATTTGCTTCTCCTGGCTCCTGTTCAGTATAACTGAAAGGGGAGAAATCAGTTACAAGAGTAACTAAAACATAAACCAGACACCAGTCAGCTGTTAGATTTCACATGAGAAAGTATATGGGGAAGAGGAAGTGGCAACATTTACCAACGGCTCAAGAGCAGTATTATAGTATTACGGGGAAGCATATTACCCCAGAGAGTTTGCAGCATGTAATGGAAGAAGAATGGAGACTCAAAAGGCTGATTCTCATTCCTTTAGAAATCTTTGGGAATATATGTTTACTTTTAAAGATGAATTTTTCTTGACATGACAAATGAGTCTCTATCTTTCCACAATTGCATTTATCTTTGTACAAAAGTCCTACAAGCTAAGGAGACAAAGTCCTGCTATTTTCTTAAGTATCCCAATTTTAATTTTTTCCATCTTAAGATTGCATGGGTTAGATGCAAACTTCTCGACCCTAGAAGCTGGCAGGAAGAGCAATGCCTGCAAAAAGATCTATTATGCAATGCCTTCTTTTAACCCTTACACATAGCCAGGATCATGGCTGAGAAGGGTTATTTAAATATCTCCAGGTTTAAAGTAAGGCTCAATGCCAGGAAAAATAGCTGTTCTCTGTGTCTTTCTATCATCATATCACCAAGTTGTTAACATGTACATTAATGGGTGAAAGTATTCTGGCAGTACTGGTTAATCTTGGCTAGTCCACATGAACACTACAATTTTCTTCAGTTGAAGTTTTGATGTATTTTTCCATTCCTAACAACTTTGGGCTCTAACCTTTGTAAACATGTAGACAATATATTTTCTTGTTGAAATGACCGCTTTGTGGAGAGATCCCAAGTCAATCACATTGTCATTTCCCATCCTGCAGAACATGGGCTGGGTCTCCCTGCTAAGACCACAGCAATACAGACTACCAATAGCCCTGGAGAATAAAAACAAACCGGAACTTTCCAGTGAGTTTCAAAATCTTAACTAGTTGGGAGGCTGCAAATAAAGAGGTTCTTTAAGTAATTTTTAAAACTTTGAAAAGTGCTACCCACATATAGCATATTTATAGGCATCCACACACATTTGTTGATTTTCCTCCTTGTGACTGAGCTTATATAGGCTTCATCTGACTTAGACTTAAGCAGCTATCCAGAAAGTTAGATAAGAGGAAGACTGTCTATGTGAGAATTCTAAACAAAAACATTTACTTCAAAAGGATAAGCTTATTATCCCTGAATTTTCCATCTAATTATCTTAACCTTCCACTATTCTTTCAGCCTGAAGAGAAATGGCCTTTGTAAAATATACCATTGCTATAAACCGCTAATTCTACTCTTCCTCAGCCCACAAAATTCATGAAAACCTTAAGAACATTCTTAATTTTAATAGGTATCTGCTTAGTAAATTTATTAGATCTATCTAGGTTCATCTAAAATTAATTGTACAACTTTACTCTGAGTCAGATGGGCAAGAATTGTGTTGACTTTCTAGACACTCTGAGCCCAGACAAAAATTCTGTTACTAAAATTTTTCCCTTACAGTTTTTAAGATCAAATTGAATAATAAAACTGTGACCTACAAATGGTGTTGTGACTATTGGCTGCCATGAGCTAAATGGACCGTGCAGAAAGTTAACTGGCTAGGAAACTAGGCTTCAGGTATTCCAGATTGAGGACCAAACAAAAGGGGCTAAAAGAAGGTCTGTCTGAAAATCCTGTGACTGCATTCATGTTGATAATTGTTTTTTGAAATGATCAAATATTTTCAATAACTGGAGCTTCTATCCACTCCCCATCCCCAATAACCTTGTCATACAGCAGGTCATTGTGCCAGCAAAGCATGAATCAAAGGCGATGTCACTAGAACTGGAAATGGATTCTGGAGTCAGAAAATGAGGTCACAAATTGTCACATCTGACTTCTGATTAATCAGGTTAATTTCCTAAGAGCCACTAGGATTGGGAAGCCATGACAAGCCTCCCCAGCCAGAGCACCACTCACACTTACCCCAATACTAGTTCTAATCCTCTGTCCAACTATTCCCCCAAATCGTGACCTGGAAAATTCTACTTGGGCTCACAAACTGGTAGGACTTGGCCGAAGCTGGCTCAGAGAGAAGAAGAAAGCTAAATTAATTGCCAACACAGGAAAAAATTAGGAAATTTAACATGCAACTCCAGATTTCTGGCTTCTTAAAAAGAAAAAAGTCAGAGATCTGGCCTTGCTGGCTGGCCAACATTCCACATGGCCAACACTCCGGAGCCGTGCAGTGGCTGCCCAAAGTAGAGGGGCTGGTCTGCTCCAGATGGAAACATTCCCGCTACTTTCCATTGTTTTAGGAAACTTTCTTCACCCACTAACCTCACCTGCTGGACCCCTGAAGCTCTGAGGGCAATGTCCATACCACGCAGGAAAAGCACATCACTATTGCTGCATGAAGTGTTCTGCTTGTCTTTACCAGTATCTGCAAGTTGCTGTGTGTCAGTCTTAGCAAGTGAACCTGGTGGGACACACAAATGAATGGACGTTGCTTGTTTTAATGACCCAGTTGGGCTGCTCCACTCCCCACCTGCATGTCCATCCATAGCAAACAGTGCACAGTGCATTTGCCCTTGGACTTGCTGTATGGATGTTACTTGGGTCTGATTTGGTACAACAACAGCATCTTCCAGAATGTTGGCATCCAATGAACATTTTCATAATAAGTGGTAATGATGAGAAAAACAATTTATCTGGAAACTTGCAAATGCAAAGTGCTCTTGATAATAACTTTAAGTGTGGCCTAGAAATAAAGGGGAAATGATGGTAGTGGCCTTTTTTTTCTTGTGAGGAAAATCATTTACTACCATGTTTCAGTAATTCTTTTAAAATAAAGCGAATTTTCTACTGACATCATAGGAAGTTTTAAAGGTAATCAATAATTCAGGCTGTCATTAATAGAAAGAAGGGCAGGCTAACAGTGTGACCCTGAACCAGGACACTCCATTGTGACCCATTTCCAAGGCCACGGACACCATCTGGAGGTGTGGGGTTGGAGCAAAAGGAATTGGAGTTGAGGCGGAATGGTGTACTGGAGCTCCACACAGTGGGAGGGACAATGGGAAATGAAGTTGGGAAAGGTCGCTCTGGTGGTGATTGTATCAGGCACTCTCTGAGATTATGGCACAGGTCGGGCAGAAAAAGCTCTATGTGCTTGGGTGCATGCTCTTTCCAAAGAGAACAGGGCTGATTTTTTTCTACGTTCTTTCTTGGTTGCCCCTAAACTGCATGTGGTTTGGAAACTCTAGGGGTAATCAGTGCATCAGTGAGTGGTACTGTATTTGGCAAACGCAAGGGATGGAACAGGCTCTCTTCAACATCCCTATCAGTGGACCACAATAGGCACAGCATGCAAGTCGTGAAAAGTTCCTTGAGCCAGAGCAAAGATGCCCCAGCATGTGACACTGCCTAGTTTCAACACCAGGGCAAAGTTCAAATCCCATAAGCCGTTCTAACCTGGCCAAACAGACCCCCGTCATTACCATTTAATCAAATTCGGAGTTTAGTTGGGTTTTACACTAAGGGTAATATTTTCATTTTTATTGCTCCAGATTTCTGACCATACCATCTTTGTCTTTACACGGTGACTGTCTTTAAAAATCTGAAGTGAAATTGTTGTAAAAGCTCCTACATGAAATCAAACTATTGCTAATAACACAGGGGAGCAGAAAGGACAGAGGGTAACAAGATGGGATTTGAAGGCCTGTTTCATGTACTAGCTGGGACCTCTGGCAAGATGCTGAGGATCTATCAGCTTCAGTTTCCTCATCTTTAGAGTGGGTAAAAGTGTCTCAAGATTGGTTGTGAGATAATGCAGATAAAACTATAGCCCTCAATAAATGTTTGATTATTCTTCAGCTGAGATATTAAAAAATGCCTTTTAATAGCTTTCCTTGGAATTCCTTAAGAAATTCTCAAGTTGGCCCCAGATTACCAAGTGGTGTTTTATTTCTTCAGTGGGAGAAGAAGCCATCTCCTCTTTCTCTTTCTCTCTCTCCCTCCCTCCCTTCCTCCTTCCAGGTCACTAAGCTTCTTATCTCTGGAGGTGGGCCTCTGGGAGAGGCAGGAGAGTCTGTCTCAAGATAACATAACTCACATTGTGTGATGTTTAAAATGTGAATCATAGCACTTACATGAGTGCAAAGGAAAATAATGAGGTGGAAAATGGAGAAAGGATCGGGAGGACGCCAAGGTTTATGGAGCACCTTGTGTGTGTGAGCAATATATGCATATTATTTTATTTAAACATCATAGCATCCCAGGGAGACAGGCCTTATTATCTCCATTTGCACACAAGAAGACTGAGGCTCAGGGAGGGTAAGTAACTTGTCCAGGTGGCACACAGGCAGTAAACACAGCACATCAGTAAAAAGGGGAAACAGGAATGCAAACCCAGGTCTATGTGACGCCAAAATTTATGTCCTTCTCAGTACATCAAAGAAAAGGGAACAGAAGGAAGGTTGGAAAGAGAGAGATGTTGGCATAAATGGAAACTGTACTTAAGATAATAGTTGAATATAGGTTGATGCATCTATGCTTATGTGGACAGAGTGGCTGAAAGTCCCTAATGGCTTCAGTAATAAAAATCTATAAAAGGAGTACACAGTTGCTTCCAAACATGCAGGCATGCAAAGGCTCATTCCACTTTATGGCCCTGTGATTGCAGGCTTAAGGTAATAGAAAGATGCAAATGATTCCTCAACCATAGTTTTAGGAGAAATTGATTATCTTGTGACACCACTGTGTTAAGTGGAATCACTTGCCTGCTTCAGCCCCCTGTAGTGATGTTTTAAAGTCAATACATCATAGAGAACAGTGGCTGTTATGAAGGGTACAAAGAAGGCTGCCTGCTTCAGTAGCTGATAGATGAACAGATGTGGACACCCTCAAGTCAGAGTAAGGAACCTTTGCCCAGAGAGAGGTGGGAGAGCAGGCGTTGGTGCAGACAACCCAGCTGGCTGAAGGCTGGAGACCCGTCTCACAGAGATCTGAACTGCTGATTATTCTTGCACCAGAGGAAAATTCCAAGAATTAAAGAGTGTTTAAACAGCAGGTGTCCTTTACTGGTCTTGGCAGCCCAGTTTCAAGGACTGCAGCATTAAGAGGATGCTACTGTCCACAGGATGCATAGCCGGGCCACAAGGAACACTTCCCAAATGGGATTAGGATCAACCTGAGTCCATTGGTCCTGGGTGAAACCTCTACTGTACCTAGTCTTCAGGGACCACGTTGGCTACCTGTTCGTGATACTACATTGATATAAGGTTCATGCAAATGAAAAAAATAGGTCTGGCCTCTTAATAAAGCATCTGGTCTTTCTCTCCTCTTCTTCTCAGCCATTAATAAAGGCATAAAAGCACCCATTTTGGAGGAAAGGGAAATGCCACAGACCGAACTTCAACACATTTTGGCGAATGATGACGGCATTCAATGGGGTATAATAATAAACATCGAATGTATAATAGATGTTCTATTTTAGATCTGAAACCACTGTCACAAAGGAGCAGAAAAAAAAGCTGTGAATTCAGAAGTCCTTTTAGAAAACAAAATTTTTCCGGAAAAATAAAGGTTGGCTGTAAACCTATTATCTTTTGAGGGGAGAAGGCAAGTCTTATCTTTCAGGTGATTCTTTATGACAGCTTTCTTTCTTTCTACCGACATGGCCCCTCCCTCCCCAACACACACACCTCTGAGCCAATGCATTTAAAACACTTTGCTTGGAGGTTTCAGATACAGTCTACTGGCTCATTAGGACTCTGCCGCTAAAGTCATGATCTTAGCAGGCCTGAAAATACCATGGCAAACGATCACGATCTCAGAAAGCTACAACAGTCCCAACCATGTTTACCCACATCACGCCCCAGCTTTTTGCCATCTCCATCTTTCTCAACTTTTATAATATTGGTGAACACAAACATCTGCTCCACAGGCAGAAACAAATAACCCCCTTATTTTACTGTTAAGGAAACTGAGGCCCTGGGAAGGGAAGTCACTTGCCAAACGTGGTACAGCTCAAAAGTGGCAAAGCTGGGCGGCAATTGAGGGTGCCTGACTCCTGCACTGAGCTCTGCTTACATTACGCTGCTTTCAGAAAGGAAGCCAAGACTCATTCATTTCTCCTTGGCTTGCTGCCTGATGTTCATTACTTCCATTGCCCGCTTTCCATCTTACCAATTCCTGGCTTTGTGCTGGGAGCGCAGGCTCTGTGCTAGAAGCTGATATAGACAGAGATGGGAAAAAAAGGTTCCCTCGCCCCCCAGAACCTCACTCTTTAGCAGATGGGCCTGGCAGCTCCTGCCCATTGTCCCAAAAGAGAACACATAAACAGACAACAATAATTTTTCAAAAAGAACTTAAAGTTCTGTGGGAAGAATACTTTCTGGAGGGTGAAGGTGTTGTGGAGGCATGCTGTGGGACATTCAGCGAAGGCCTCTGATCAGAGAAAGCCTTGGCAGGTCACATGATGGTTCACTGTGGACTGTGGAGGGGATGGAGGAGGGGCAGGTGGGAAGACATTTTGGGTAGAAGGACCAGGTCCAGAGAGCAGGGCATTAAAATGAACCATTCTATGCCACCTACACTTTCCAACACTCAAATTGGACTGTTTCACTCTTTGTGTAGGGGATTTAAAATATCTGTCTAAAGTAATGGATGGATTTTTTCACTTCACCCAAAGTTTGGTTTAAAGAATTATAACTGAGAATAAAGATTGTATCTGATTACTTTTCCCTCCTAAGAATATGGCAGAAGAAGAAGGGGCAGAGGGAAACTCCGTGGTACTAGCTCCGAATACTGGTATTTATTCATTCGAGGGGCTCAGTATGTGAGTTATTTTCACATTACTCTCCCTAGTTTTCTATACATTTGTAATTTCATTAAAAATAAAACAGAGGGCAAAAATAACACGGTTAAATTGAAGGCACTTTTTTCCTGGCTCTTAGAAAGACATTTGCAGTAACTTTAAAGGGAGCAAACTAGAGATATTAATGACTGGAATTTTCCATAAACCTTTGTCAAAATCCTGAACTGATTTCACCTAAAATAAAGCAATTGCTGCCCTTTGACAAGACAACTCTCCCTAATAATTTCTCCTCCGTTTCCTCTCAGTGTAGTTCATAGAAAACAGAATCTCCTAGCCACAACTCTCAGCTTCTGGCTCCTCACTTGGCCTAGGATTGCTCGGGCTTCCACCGCTGCAGCGACGTGTTCTTTCCCCATTTTGGTGTGGAAGTCAACTTCAAACATGGCTAGAAAGAAAAACAATCGCAAGCCTCTCCTTTTTAAGCACTGAATTATATCCCCCAATAACAATATCACCAATCACAGATGATTGAAACTTTGACCAAACCCTACAAACTCTTATTAATTTTTTGGCAAAACAGTCTCAAGATCAGGAAGCGAGTGAAAAACATTTCCTTGAACTAGACTTTTCGAATCAGGTTCTCTGGTGTTCACTGCATGCCATCTTTCATTGTATTCCTTGTCTCTTTCAATGAGCTCTGATGCCCTCCCAGTACACTGAAAGCCAAAAATAGAGTTTATGTTTGACTACAAGCTTCTAGTTGTATAGAGAGAGACATAACATCATCTCAGGATCTGCTTCATAACAAAGCACGATATTGCTGACTGTGCTCATCAGCAGTAAAACATCTACGTACACAGCGGATTATCTATATGTGTGTGTGTGTATAGACACATCCAGAACAGAAATGAGACGGAAGCATTATCTCTTGAATTTCCACAATTTTCGTATATTCTTTAGGAAATTCATTTCATGGATTAAAAGGAAAAAAAAGTCCGCTTTATGTCCCAATGAGCTGGATGAAAAGTGCAAACCCGTACATTTAAACCTATTTAAATTTATTATTGAATTTGGTAGATATTGCTAAGTTCTTCTGAAATTAATGATATTTTTATTGGCTTTGTTCATCTTCTTTACACACAGAAAGCAACTCATTGGGCTGGCTTAATTTTCTTAGGGCAGGGATCAGTTTGAATTGGGGTGGACAGAGCACCATTCACTAGATGCCTCTTCCCAAATCAGTCAAATCCAGCAATAACACTCCCTAAAATGATCATTTTTTTTCAATGTGAAATCCTATCCTCAAAATTAATAACTATTTCCGAACATCCTGAAAATAGACTTCCTTAAGGCCAACAGGAGTTAAGTTCCAGGAAACGATGAGTTTGTTTAAATGTCTGTACCACTTACTAACTTAATTCCTTACACAGGTGACTCAGAGGTCACAGTACAGAAACAGGCTTAAAGTCCTGATCCCTGAGATGCAGGGTCAGCATCTGGATGCACTATTTCGGTGGCAGTAGTTGTTTTTAAACCTGCCTCATGTCTCTGTAAGTTTAAAGGTGAACAAGATTCACTTTTGTCTGTTCCTCTAGATCTAGATGAAGTTGATTTTGGATATACAGATACACAATCTCTTATTTGCAATTACAAAATTAAAAAAAAAAAGTTTTTTCCTATTCATTTGGTGACAAAACTTGACCTGAACAGGTATGAGGCCATTTATATAGTCTTTGTTTATCCCTTTTAGTATGACTATTTATACATTTCACTGCAAAAATATTAGTGGGTTTGGTTACTGGATGTTGTCCCTTCTGGGGTATAGGTCCCACGTTAGTTTTCTAAAATCTGAAAAATTGAAAATTCTGAAACACATCTGTTCCAATGGTTTCAAAAAAAAGAGACTGTGGAACTATATTCCTTCATCCCTAAAGAGATTAAAAACAGGATAAAAAAGGAGGAGAAAGGAGATCCTTTAGAGCAGAATTCCAAACACTGGTTTTGCTAAACCCAGGAGCTCTCTAAATATCCCACAGTGTATTGTCAAATTCTCATAGAATTAAAAAAATGTGATCTTATTTTATTTATTTTTGAAAACATACATCATATTTTACTAGTAATTCAGAGATTAGGAAGTGCTGACTGAGTCATCTAGTCTTAATTTCCTCTCTTCTGTGCTTATAATGACAAGGTTCCAGGCTCCTATCCACACAAGGGACTAACAAGAACAGGTTTCCGCAAAATGAGCGATGCCACAAAGCAGAGGTGATCGTGGTAGAGAGGCTCTCAAAGCCTCTCATGGCTAAACAATAAAATCCAGCAAGAGCAGAAGTGACTGCCTCACCAGGCTCAGCAGCCCCCCACCTAGGTGAACTTCATTTTAACTCCCATCTGACAGCCAACTCCACGCAGTTCAGCACTCTCTCTTCTCTCTGTGTTAAATGGGTAGACTTCACAGGCTGTTTTGTGCAGTTGGTGGTGGTTCCTCCAAAAGAATGTCCATAACGTCTGCAGCCTATAATCTTTCTCTCCCCCATGGAATGACCCTAGTAATGGCTTCTTCCAATCCCTGTAATCAGAGGGAATTGTCAGCTGGCAGTATCTGCCCTCTACTTTGTTATATGGACCTGCCTTTAATTTTCAATTACCTGCAACTTTCTTTTCATAGGTAATACCAGTAAGTTGAAGAATTAATTAATAAAATGAAGAATTTGAATTTCAAGACTCTTTTGGGAGGACAACTGTTATTCTGGGCAATGGGTGGGGGTGGTAGAGTTGGGAACATACTCTCTTCCCTTCCTCTCTGAGAAGCCCCTCTGCAAACTGTCCTTCTCCTTTCTCACAAAATGGACACTGGGCATCAGGCACAATGGTAATCAATTCTAACTCTGAGATAAAATGGAAGCAAGTGGTTAATAGCAGATAACCTGGACACAAGGTTAATCACTGCAATCCAAATTATCTCGGGGGTAAACAGCACACGGTTATCACCAATTAACCTCTGAATCTAAAAATAAATAAATAAATAAATAAATCACAATTCCCATAATTAATAGCCCAGCAGACAATCACTGTAATTACAATCTTTGCGAGAAAGACCAGAATCAGGGGGAAAAGCGAAATTATCCAATAAGCTTGAGTGTGACCGGCAGAAACCAAATTAAAGTGCTGAGGGTCAGACAAAAGGGAGGCAATAAATCAGAGAGAAAGCGAGTGTGAGACCCGTGCCCAGCCCAGCAGGCGTGCCCAGGCAGCTGGTCACCCCAGGAGAGCACGGGGAGCTCTGCACGCACATGCTTGCCTTTCATGGGGAGGAAATGGAAGCCCAGGAAAGGCAGAGATGGCTCTGAAAGCTACTCATCCCCTGGTTACTGGAAAGCACAGAGGTCCATCCATCTGGGTCATCCAGGCTTTTACTAGCAAGGATTCGAAGGTCTGAGCAGTCAGATGGAAAAAACACAGCTATGGAACACATGGAGAGGGAATAAGGCATGCACTTCTGTTTGAAAGGGAGATTCCCCAGGTTCACTTTGAGTAACTGAAAGACTAAGGCAGAATAATTTTCTACTCAAATAGCAATATTCTTCCTGTTCCGTTAACATAGTCTTCATCTCTCCAAAGAGTAAAAAAAGAAAAGTCATTCTGAAGTGTTATGCAAGAATAGGCAGATGTGTTCTTTGCATATCTATTTAATCAGCCCTTTCCAGCAGCACTAAGACATGAAAGAAGGGCTGAGTGTGCTCCGGAATCTTCAATGAGGAGGGAGCAAGGTGCTGCATGGCACCTGGGCAAGATCACCCAAGCTGGGACATTGCTTAACCACCCGAAAGTGAGGGATATAAGGATGCCTCCTCCTTTCTCAAACAAAAGATATATTTGAAGGCTGAGAGTCACTACTGGTAATTTTTCCATTATTTTGCAAGTAATTCTATTTCAAAGGAGCTTTGCTTTTGTACATCATTGGATTACTTCTTTAACGTTTTGGGAGTTACCAATAAGAACATGAGCCATGAGAAAATATCACACAAGTGTGTGGGCATTGAGAGGAGTTTATTTTCCATGTTCAATAAAATAAGAAACTGCCTTTGCTAGTGGTCCACCATCACTCACTCACTCATTCATTCACTCAAGAAATGGGTAAGTCTAATACGTCAAGCAGGGCCTGTGCTGGTGCAGTGGGGGATAGGGAGGACATGGGCTCAGTCATGGGTTCTTCCCTTAAGAAGTCCCTAGACCGCTGTGGGAGATAGTACATGAGCAGCTATAACAAAGTAGAAAGCAATATGAACATAAAAAGAAATATTAGGAGAGTTCAGACAACTGAGAGAACATCCAGATATTGATTTTACAACCCAAACACATGCCCGATCTGTCCACTTCTCTACATGCTACCTCTGATTGTCTGAGCCACCCTCACTCCTGCCTGGATGACTGCGGTAGCTTCCTAATTAGAATCCCTACTTCCACTTGGCCCTCTATCCACTACTCTCCACACAGCAACTGATGGTCTTTCAAAAACATGGATCAGATCACGTCCTTCCCCGCATAAAACTCTGTAGTGACTTCTTATGGCATTTGAAACAAAGTTGAAACCCCCTATCCTGGCTGCAAAAAGGGCCACCTATCTCCCTAACTCCATCTTGTTCCATTCCTCCATTTTCCACCCTGCTCCAACAGCCCTGCCTGGCTTTCCTCAAACACACAGCTCTCATTCCTGCCTTATGGACTAGCTGCTCCCTCCACTTGGAATAATCTTTCCCTCACCCCAGTCTTCATGTAGCTGCCTCACTTCTGTCAATCAGAACTCAGTTAAAATGTCACTTCCTTAAATAGCCCTTCCCTGACCCCCCCCAAATAACCCAATGCCTTCTTTTTCATCACTTTATTCGATATTTCTGTAATGGATTTGTCCCTAGTTCATATTTCCACATTTATATTTTTATTTGCTTTTGTCTGTCCCTCCCCTCCACTAGAATGTAAGCTTTATATGGGCAAGTTTGTCTTGTTAATTGTTGTATCTCTATGTTCTGGGACAAAGCTTTCTACACAATGAACTCTCAACATATATTTATTGAATAATGAATAAATGTTACCCCAAGAAAGAGCATCAGAATAATTTTTGACAAGTCAGTGTTAAAACAAAGAAAAGCGGAGATGCAAGGAGTAAGGATAGGCATTTTCAGATATTTGAAGAGAAACCTGGAAGACAGTTACTAGGGCAAAACTAAGATAAATGGGCTGAAATTATAAGGAGATAATCAATGCTCAAAATAAGGAGGAACTAGGGGGTGGGCCCATGGCCTAGTGGTTAAGTTTGGCATGCTCTGCTTTGGCAGCCTGGGTTCAGTTCCCAGGCATGAACCCATACTACTCCTTGGTGGCCATGCTGTGGTAGCAACCCACATACAAAATAGAGGGAGACTGGCACAGATGTTAGCTCAGGGCAAGTCTTCCTCAGCAAAATAAAATAAATAAATAAATAAATAAATAAGGAGGAACTTTCTAATAGTCCCAGTAGCACAAACATGGACTAGCCTACCTAAGGGGATGGGAGACCAGATGAGGGCTGGGGTGGAAGAAATATTGTCCAGGGGAGCTAGACATCGCATGTGGGGCTAGACTAGACAACATTTAAGGTCCCAGTGGAGAGCCTGACTGCCTATGATTCTTGGATCCTCTGACAAGTCCTTCCTGCCACATACTGAGGAAACACTCCTTAAAGCAGGAAACTACAGATGGTCCAGCAAAATCCTGCTGTTGACTCAAGCTCTTGCTGGAGGCTGACCATACAGCTTTGTTGATGAAATAATGTGCCCGGAATCAAATAAGCAAAGAGAAAGTCCTGAGGCTTTGGCCAGGCCTCATTCATTCAGGATCTCAGTTTGACCAGCTTTGTACAGGCATTAGGTCGGCAGCCAAAAAGTGTAAGCAAAAAGAGAGAAGGTCATAACCTAATGAGTATCATTGACAATAACCAAGTCTTTTGGGGTGGGAACATACAACACCCATGCTGCCCACTTCTTCCCATCTCTGCAAAGCTCAGAGAAGGTCTTGAAGTGTGGGATACAAAGTTAACCTCTGGTGTGTGGCCTTCCTGGAGATGAATGTCATCAACTGGCTTGTTACTAAGGCTCAATTGCCAATGACATACAGAGCCCAAGAGATGATTTAACTCTGCTCTTGTCTCAAATCCCTTCCCAGTGACTCATAACTTTCTCCTGATACCAGAACAGCTGGGCCAGCCAGCTGGAGAGAAAACATACAGATGTTGCTGTCTGGAGTTGGAGGGGGCTATGGGGCTCTCATCTGTGCAATCGGTCCAGAATGCCTCAGTGGGCTACAGAATAGGGGTGTTTCCCCCTTCGCAGACAAGACATGGGTGGAGACGTCGGCTCTGTCTTGAACCATCTCTCATCCTTCAATATATGTCTTTGAGCAGAGAACGCTACAGCTCCTCTTCTTTTGCGACTCAGAGAAGTTTTATTTCTTTTGGGAATATTAGATCCTTGAGCCAATCCAACTGGGCAAGGTATGAGAGATGGTACTCTGGCCAGAACGTACCACTCACCTAGATGTCTGGGCTTAAAACAGATCTCAAATTAGAGAATGTATGAAAGGCTGAGAAGTTAGAGGAGGGGTGGAGGTGCGGGGCAAGACAGCGATGACCTTTGTTTCTGAGAAAAGGATTTAAAACAAAGGCATAAAATTAGATTAGTTGATTATGCACCGGAAAAAATATGAAATATACGTGTAAAATCCTCATTAGCAATGGCTTGCTTCAGGCAACATCTTGTACATTGAAGGTACTTGTTAAATATTTGTTGATTTTGATTTAGTAGCTTTGATTATTTTTAAATATCAGCACATTGAGTTCTACAGTGATTGTAAAAGGAGCAATTTTTTTAATGAAAATTGAAATACAAGCCAAGTCTGACTGATTTTTAAAAAGTGTTGTGAATATTTCAGTTCCATCACACAAGCAACTAGTAACAGTGGTTGTCTGAGAAGGAGGACTGGGCGTCAGATGTGGGAAAGAAACTCACTTTTTATGTTGTACTCATTTACGCCTTTTTGAATTTTTTTCTTGTGCATGTGTTTCACTTTTGGAATAAAACAAAACTAATTATTATTTTTTTTAGTCTATGTCTCCAGAGGCAATCCTGGAACTCAGGCCTATTCATACCTGCCAATTCCCATAGTTTTTCCCAGGATCCCGTCCTTTCACAATATGTTCAGCCAATGGTAATGTTCCAGAATACAAGATGAGGATGAGGGAAGTTTATAGGCATTGTAGTGTCAGTAGTGATAACTTCAGTTTATCTCTGACCCAGGTGGATATATATGGTGGCTGGTAGTTTATACAACACCATAAACCCACCCGCATGCCATATGAATGGCTGCCTCATTTATTAGCTTTGAAATAAAAATGTAACAAACTCAGAAAGCAGGGCGCAATGAAGTCAGATACAAAGAATCAGATGAGGTCAAAGCAAATACTCTTCATATTTTTTATTTCATTTTCCATAAACAAGATTCCAGTGCTGTGTATGGAAACCTTTTTTCCCTTCTATTTGCACATTCATTTCTGGGCAGGCTCCTGCTGCCGTGTTCTCTGGCATCACTGCCCCTTCTTGGCATTCATCTCCTGTGGCAAAGGAAGGCCAGAGGCTGCTTCTGAAGCATCCCCAAAGGACGCCTGACTTTTGAGAAGGGGAGTGAGTGTTCTCTTCTGGGAATGGTCATCTTAGACTATCCCAGAGAAGTGGGGCCATTGACTAAACTAGAAAGAAAACAAGACTTGATCAGATGAGCCGAGAGGGCAGAGTGGAGAGCGACCCACTGTCCCGGGACAGGATCCATGGAAAGTATCCTTCATCCTATCCCAGCATCCCTTTCTGGGAGGTGAGCTACAAGCAACGGTCTCCTCCTTTCTCTTCTTTTTACTCATTTATTCAGCAAAGACTGAGCTAGGTGCTGAGATACGGACAAAAGCTCATTTCTTCCTCATCAGTTCCCCTTCTCCCCAGAGTCCATTTCAACCTCTGTGAAGTTGCTTCTCTCGCTGGGTGGGCCGCATTATGCTCCTCTTCTTGGAGCTTAAGGCCTCTCACCGGGGTGAGAGACAGTAGTTTCTCATTCCAGTTTCAACTCCAACTTGAAACTTGGAGGCAAGTGCTGCCCATTGGAACACGCTTGTTCTCTTGTCCTCCCTCCACCAGTACATGCTGCTCTGTCCATAGGTAAATGCAAAATATAGATCATAGTGTGAGTATAAACCAGGGGTTTCCAAACTTGCCTGCACATTAGAATCGCCTGGAGAGCTTCACAAATTAAGGAGGCTCATGCCCCACACCCAGAGATTGTGACTTAACTGGCCCTGGGGTTTGACCTGGGCTTTGGAAATTTTAGTAGATCCCCAGGTGACTCCAGTGAGCAAGCAAGTTTGAGAACTGCTGATACAAACACAAATGGTATCCAAATTACAATCCTAATCCCTTCCATTTCAACGCCTTTAGCTACAGCCAGGGATAGTTAATCAAGATTCAAAAAACTGGTACTTGTGCCAGCTTCATGGAGTGCCTTTTAAAATTTCTACGTTTGCTTTGTGCCCACCTACCCTCGTGCCAAACCACTAACAAAATATAATTTAGTCCATTAAAAATTACAAGGAGCCATGCAGAAACTTCTTTTCCAGCATGGGGCTTGCAAAGTATTTTTAATGTAAACACAGACAAAAGGTATGTTCTCTTTTATGACAGAGTTGAAATAAAGCAGGCCTAATTAACCCACCCAGATGCTATGGAGTAGAGGCCATGTGAATACTGCGTTAGGAAGCCAATCTCGTGGCCTTATCAAAACGGCTTTTTTCTTCAACTGTGCCCTGGTAACCTGGGAAATATAAATTTTGATTACTGATTGCTGCATTGTTAGTAACTGACTATATATCATCAGTAGCTGGTCACCAGTGTCAGCCCAGACTTAATTATCTCAGCTGAAGAGAAAGTAACCCCATGAAAGAACTGTTTTCCAATTAAAGCAGCATAGAATATGTGATTTGTCTCTCTGGCGATATCCAATTCATACTGCTTTTCATGTTATTTGTATTGTCTTCTTTTCCTCATTACAAGCTCAGGGTTGTGAATCTCGGACTCCCTAACAAGAAACACATAAATATCAAGAGGGCAGCTGTCAGACCTTTAAAAAAAATCATGAACAGTCACCACCAAAAACACAACAGTAATTACAGAGTTTCCACTAGCAAATGCTACAGTTAAGGTTAAAGACATCTTTCAATGTAACCATTTATTTTCACAGGTTCCTAACCTCCTACAGAATGTGTGCATGACTACATGCACACACACACAATTTTTAGAAGATATTCTTTAGGAGTCAGATGTTCTATGTTTTGTCTTAGCTATTGTTGCAATGACAAGGAAAACATTTTCCTACTAGTACAAGAAAAAAATATTTTGGGTAAAGACCTAGCCGATACTGTCTCTTAACTCTTCATCTTCTTTATCTTGTTTGTTTTGACTGCTTTTAGTTTGTTATTTATTTCAAGGGAATGTCTACCCACTTGCCTATCTAGGTAATTCTTTATCCCAGGAGCAAGTAGAAAAGTTTGTCTTCCCTGTGGCTAACCCAACCGTGACTGCTTTGTAGACACAGGCTTTGAAGTCTGGGTTGTTTCAGAAAATATTTATTGAACACCTACTGTGTGCCAGGCATGTACTAGGCACTGAGGATTCCTCAGTGCACAAAAGAAGTCTCTGCTTTCATGGAGTGCATATTCTAGTGGGTTTCCTTCCTATTCCTTCTGTCCGTGGCTAAGTGGCCTTGGGTTAGTTATTTAATCTCTGTAAGCCTCAGCTTCCTCCACGGTAAAGTGGGACGATGATGCTTTCTCTTCATCAAGTTGCCATTTGGATTAAAAGCCCTTGGAAGCATAAATGTATGCTTCCATTTTCTTCTCAATCCCCTTTGTTCTTGGCGTTGGCATTTGGAAACTCGTAAATATCCTCGTGTTTCAGCATTTTGAACTTTGTACACTTATGCATCACTTGGTTCCTAAAAATACTTCCTCACTGTAGTTTTAATTTTCCCCTTTCCCCAAGACTTCCCAGCCATAGCCCTCAGTGTCTTGCCTGGGAGTTGCCCATATTTTGTTTTACTTATGCGTGGCTGCCATTCTGAGAAGACGGTAACTGCAGTTTGGTGCTTAACCAAAATTTCACGGAAGTCTAAATTACTCTTTTGGGGCAGGGAGGGTTGCGTTTTTTATAATGCGTTTTTCAGGGCCAGGTCAACGTAAACAGGAGGAACAGCCTGTGGTCACTGGTGTTAGTCGTCATCTACCTGGCTCCTCTCTCTCTCTCCCCAACTACATTGCAAACACCTCAAAGAGAAGGGCCCTTCTACTTCTATTTATTTTCAGCAAGTTAAGTTGAGTATTTATTGTCTTCATTGATGAGCAAGACGCAGTCTCAGGCCCTGTGGTCAGCACAAAGATGAGGGATGGGTGACGTACAAGAGCTTGGGGAGGAAGCAGCATTAGGAACCTCTCTGGAATCTTCTCACCTAGCAGTCCTAGGTGAGCACGCTGCCCTAGCGCCTTGGCTTTCCTGCCTTCTGCTCAGGATTAAGAATATACACCAGGGGTTCAAGGAACTGCCCCTAACAATAAGGTTGAGAATGTCTCACAATTAAATTGAATTAGAGGAACTTGACAGAAGAATAGCTCTTACTGGATTTTCTTTTGCTTTCTTTTCTTCTCTCCTTCCGACTCTTTGTTTCTTGTGCTACTCTTCCCTCAACTAGTGTATTTTTTTCCAGTGCTTTCCCACTGCCATCCTCCTCACCCCACCCACCTCATTTCTCTATCTCATTCTTTTTTTCTGTCTTGGGAATTGCAACCCTTCTCTTAAGACACTCTTCAAAGGTCACCTCCTCTGTGAAGTCTTCCCTGATCCCCACTGACAGTTAATCACTAATGTCTCTCTCTTTTCTTCCACATGAAAGAGCTCTATCATAACAATCAAATTGACATTATTTGTTTACTAATCTGCTCACACCACTAGACAGTGAACCTGGTGAGGGCTAACAAATGTTTGATGGATAAATAAATGGATGAATGAATGAATAATCGAATACACAATCTCTGTCTTCAGAGGATTTACAATTTATGGGGAAGACAGATATGTCAATGACAAATTCAAGATAGAGTACAAATACATATGTACTACAAGAAAAATGCTATATATTTTAAGTTTTACTTGTTCCAGAAAGGCTTAGATTTACCTACTCAGCTTACTTCATAATAGATTGGAGCCTTAAAGCAGTTACTACAGATTGCACCCGACTTTCTTTTTTAAAGGCCTCAGTGCTAGCTGGTCTCAGAAACCCTGTTATGTACACATGCCTGGTAACACACAGCAACTGACACAGTGTTTGCCTTTCTACTTGCAAATACAGGCTCTTGAAATATACATGAAATGTAAGATGCTCGTATTCGTACAGTAACACGAACACCTCCATGTTCTACAAGGTCCCTGACCTAGTTACCTCGCTGAACGCATAGCTTAAGTGCACATAATGCCCAGCACGTGGAAGAAATTGCTATCTTGAGAAAAGCAAATTTTGCATTCCCCAAGTTCTGTATTATTAAATCTGTGACCTTAATATTGCATTAGAGTAGATATTTTATTCAATTATATGGACAATGAAATAAGAACTGAGAAAGATATAACTGGCTCAGAATCCCTTGGGTGTGAAAAGATGATGATATTTATTTTATCTACTCCTGACAATGAAGTTTAAATTGTTACTTAAACCTCCTACCAGCAAAATATCAATTCAAACAGAGGTTAATTCTTCACAGTCATACTTGGCATTAAACATTTTGTCATCAGAACCAAGCAATTGAACATTTCTGCCCTAAAAAATGGGTGGAGTTGGATCCTCCAAGATGCTGGATAAAGGAAATTGAACGTGGCTAAAAGATGGTTATTGCCAAGTTAAACAAATGAATTTGGAGCATGCTAAATAAAATAAGATAAAATAAACTGTGTCTAATGATTCAATGCAAGGAAATCTATGGGCTTTTTTCCTACATGTAGAGAAATATTTCTCACCTAAATACTTTCAGAAAGGGCTCTTTTATACGCAATAGGCCATGAAAAGGTGAAAGTATAAATCAGATTGGAGAAGGAATTTTTATCCATCTTCTTCCTGAGAGCTGATGTTCAAGCAATGTGCTAGGAGAAAGGGTAGGTAACAAGTGCTGTTTCATTTCTCTTTGTCTAACCAGTTGCTTCTGCTGAAGTCTAATTAGTTGTCTTAGAGTTAACAGCATGGTGTGAAAGTTAGTAACAGCTTTCTGTTAAAAGTCCACCCTGAGACCACAAAACCTTAGATAAGATTAAACTTTAACATCCAAATAGCTCTCAACTAATGTCACAGGCTGAAGTCCAACTCGAGTCATTAATTTAATAACACTCAAGTCTAAATATCACAAAACAAAAGCTTATTTAAAAAGGAACAAAGAGGAAACTTGGAGAACCAAAAAAAGGGAGGGAGAGGAATACAGATTTTTCTTTAATTAACAACTTCTTGCAGGATATAAGTTGCAGATACAATTTCCTTTAGGTCATATCATTTAAGTGAATCTAGCTGTAAAGCAATTTACACTCTCCAGGATCACTGGAGGTTAAACACCTAATCAACAAATGTAGCCCTTTCTGCCGCTTCCTTTTCCTTCCTCCATTTCCTTTCTTAACAATTGGACACTATTCTTAAGTGATTACCATAGCACACGATCTCTTTCTCATTTTCCAACTTCATCCTTTGAAACCAAAAGTGAATAACAAGCCTTTGTAAACTTCCTGCCATGTTTCTCACTTAGGATAAGATGTGGATTTCTGGAAGGGCCCAATTAAAGGAAAGTACAACCACAGAGACCCCAGAACTCTTTGATCAATGCCCCTCGCCCCATCTCCTCCTCATTTACCTTTACAGTATCAAGCTGTACTGCAGAAGCAGTTGATTATCAGGAAAGCCAGCTCAGGTAAATTAACTTAATGAAATGGATGACTTTGTATATAAGCATACCTTTGAAACTGATGAGGCTCAAATATCCACTCAACTAATGAGCCTGCGATAGGACCTTGGCAGAAGTGTCATCATCTGCCACTAAAAGCCTTCCCAAAGCCCTGTGTCCTATCTTTCTGTCCCAAAACTAGGCAGAATCTTAACAGTTGCCAAGCCTCCAAAATGCAAACAGCAGCAGTTGCCTATCTAAGCTGTGATTGATGGTTCACAAAAATACATTGCTCCTTCATAGATGCTCTGGCCTGCAACAAATTAAGGATCTAAACCTTTGTGCTAGGCAGATAGCCAGTGTATTGTGGGGGACTGCTGTGGCTCTATAATTATATCCAGCCTGATAATCGTCCATTCTACTGCTGTGAATGGCGGGTACCCAGAGACTTTAATTTCACTGTCCCCCTCCACCAGATAATGCCTGACCCTGTGTCACTTTGACTGTGAAACACATTGAAGGAGACAAATGAGTTTTTCTCTGGCTATGTTAAATTAACTAATGGATTCTTGTTGTGAAACTAGCATAATAATAAGCCAAGGCTTTGCCGGTCCTGGGTGGACATGTAGCTAGTCTCTAAGGGTGTTATTAACCTCAGGCATTAAAACAAAACAACAACAACAAAAACAAATCTAGCCAGTGTGAATAAAGAACCTAGTTAGTGTGAATAGTGATTAACTGAATAGTTTATTTTTCAACCAGTTATTGGAATATCTTGAGACACAGCTATAAGAGAGCTGTTGTATGGTCTAAAACTAGGGATTAAGTGAGAAGTTTTAATCAGCATGTCACCCTTTTCTTTGAGTGCTTTGTTTTGCTTTCCTGATCAGAAAGTAGCTGTAATTCAATATGGCTGCACATACATCCATTTAAACTAAGTGTTGTAACTCTTAAATATCTTAAAATGAAAATAAGCACTGTTTACTTTAATTCTAATGTAAAAGGCACTACTGCTTCCAATAACTGGTAAAGGACATTATAATCTGTATGATAGGGTAATTGTACAAATTCCAGTGTTGTAGCTATTTAGACACTCCCTGTTACACATGGTCTTAATTTTTAATATGTATTTTTCTTTTAGTTCACTAAAATATTATGGGTTTCATTTTCATGCAGCTGAAAAGATAAATGTCCTTTCCCATGTTCCCATCAGAATTCTGTGTGTTCTGGGAGGTTAAAAAATTATAACTCAGCTGTTCCATACTGTATTAAGACTGAAATTTGGCATCCCAGATGTGAATTTGTTTCCAAAAGGAAACAGAATCTGGTAAGGTTTCTTTTTAGAGGAAAAAATATTTTAGAGGCTTAACTTATATTTTAAAAAGATTCATATTGTTTTATTTTAAATAAAATTGTACACAATTTTATTTAAAACCCTTTGGGACTTCTGAAGAGTAAAAACCCATATTAATCTAAATTTTTTACCTTTAAAAACAGGCCACTGAAAACGCAAAAGTTGTAGAATCTTAATCAGTGACCCAAAATACCTGCTTGCCTTTATTTTAAATGGTATATTCTCAAAGGGGCTCCCTCTGCCCAAGAGGAGTTTATTTTTGCAAAATAATAATAGCATTTTATTGTGTGGTAACCATAAGTCAGGCTCAGATCTAACTCTTTATGGGTAGTGACTCATTTAATCCCCTTGACCGACACCTTGAGATACATGCTATTATCCCTATTTTACAGGTGAGGAGACTTCCTAAGGTCTCACATTAGTAAGTGGGGCAGCATGGATTTGAACCCTGGCAAGCTGGCTCCAAAGCCCACATTCTTAACTACTATGTGTACTGCCCTCTAATCATAGTCATTTCCTAAATCTTAAATTCACTCAACATTTAGTAAGTGCCTATTAGCTTACGTGCCGGGCTTTGTACTAGAGATGGCGGGGGGAGGGGGGGGGCAGTGAGAATGGGGTGGATCTGGAGTGGAGAAAAGGGAGAATAAAGTTTTAAAAGGACACAATTCCTACCACAATTTTGCAGATCAGATGGACGAGACTCAATGACAATAATACGACAGTAAATCCTGCATTTTCCAGTTGGTTTTTCCAGTTTGGGGAATTGTGAGACCGGGTAGTTAACGTCTCTGAGGCATTTGGGTCCCTCTGGATGAGATAACTGCATGCCCAGACCTGTCTACCTGTGTTAAGGCCCTCTTGTCCCACTAGAGACATTTCCAAGGGCCACCCTTCTAAAAAAACCCCAAAACATGGTGGTAAAGTCCTCATCAATGTCACTCTGTTATTTTCCCTCAAACTCCAGTGGACATCAATAACATGCCTTTGGATGTGGTTGCTTTGAAACCACTGGCTCTTAGCACTCTGTCATACATAAGCCAACTGTTAAAGTGTCATTAGCAGAGACCCAGACAGAGATGACAGGTGTAAACAGTTTATAATTTACAAAGCGCAGGATCAGGTTTCTCCTGCCCTCTGCCAACAGCTCACAAACACACCTTAGCTTGGCCCTGTGAATGCACCGCAACACATTCTTACAGGATTGTTTTTACATAAATCCTATTTGGTAACATTTTGGTCATTTGAGTCCCTTTAACTGTTCATTCAAACTATGCAAAGCTATTGGTTGATTTCTGAGATAACATTTCAAAATGCCCTGTCCAGCTAAATAAACACATGTGCCTTGGAATATTCCGAATGGACTGTCTTTCTACACTTCACTGTAGGTTTCCTTCTTTGTTTTTCCCTTTTTTAACCCATGGTGCTCCTACGCAGTCAAGATGCAGGTTCGAAATGGCTAGCCTTTGAAGAGCCCTGCCATTGTCGCTCTGCGTGCAGACGTGGGACTTCTCACACCTTCTAAGTCGGCCCTACTTAGCCACCTTCTGCATTTTTCACTACTGACATGTTTCAGTAAAACTCTGACTAACTGGAATACTTAGGGGAGGGGGTTCTGGTTGAACGATTTCCTGGTTAAATTGAAAGTTATTTAGAAAGCCCTTGTTATTGAAAATCTTTCCAAAGTACATCAGCACACTTTTCTCTGGAGTGAGGCAGCAGCGCTGGAGAAACATTGCACATAGCTGTTTGGAAGGGCTGCAAAACAAATTTAGCAAAGCTGCTAACTGCTCTTCAGTCCTTTCTTTTGCTCGAAAGCTGCCCCTCTCTGGATTGGTGAGGCAGCAGGGATTCCAAACCCTTACTATTCTCTTCAAAACCTCTTTCTCTCATCTAAACGGAGGCCTCATGTCCCACCAAGGGGATAAAACAAAGACCAGGAGGCCATTAGCCCTCCCCTTTCCTTCCTCCACCTCCAGGTTCCACTCCCTCCAATGTCCACTTGCATCCAAGGCTGACTCCTCCTTCACTTGTGTTCCAGATCATTCTCTCCAGCCTCCCCTATGAGGCTACCCATCTCTTTGCCCTTTCTGTGGTAGTTTCATTCTCTCCCAATCCACTGACATGCCCATAAACATTCCTGTCTCCCTATTCCAAAAAAACCTTTCTCTCCATCTTTCCTTCCCTTGAAGGCTAAGTCCTTGATTTCACTGCCAATCGCCAAGGGTCGGTACAGCTACGACCTGCATTTACTTCCTGACCTCCATCCACTCTATAGCTGTTTCCCTTCTCCTGTAACTCCACCAAAACTGCTCTCACAAAGGCCATCGATGACTGGTGACTGAATCTAATGGCTTTATATCAACAAACCTTGCTGATTCTTCCTAAATACAGCTAGAATTTCTTCCCTTCTCTCCATCTCTGCTGCCACCACTCCTTTGCTGAACTTCACGTGTATACAGCATAAATCAGATCTTGTCACCCCCTTCACTGTTTCCCAGCGCACTTGGAACAACATGCAGAACTTCCTAACAGGCCACAGGCCGCAGCCCTGCAGGTGAGCTCTGCACCCACCTTCACCACCTTCCAGCCAAACTGTGTTTTGGATCCTCAAATACCCTACAACTCCTCGTCTGGAGCTGTTTTCACCCCAGGTTCTCTCTACCTAGAGAACTCTTCTTTCTGACTTGCCCTGTCTGGCTCATCCTCCTCCTGCAGGTCTTACTTCAAATGTTACCTCCTTGGAGAGAAATTCTGTGACCAAGCCATCTGTGTGGGCTTCTGACACCCGCTCCTCACCATAATGTTCTTTTTCATGGCACCCCATTCTTTCCCTTCAGACTAGTGACCACAAGCTATAATGGGAAATGCACTTCTGTGCTTCCTGGTTGAATTATCTTTTGCCCCCACTAGGCTGTGGGGCCCGGAGTCCGTGGATCACATCCTTTTTATTCACCACTAGACACCCAGTGCTGAGCCCCGTGTCAGACACATAGTTATTGAAAGAATGAATGAACAGATGACAACTTTATACTTTTACAACAGAAGGCCTTTCTAGAAGGACTACAGAAGCTTAACCAGAAACATAACTCAATAAAGAGCAGCTGAAGAAATTCACATTTTAAGCATCCTAGCATTTGAAATGCCTTACTCATCTTTACACGTAGGTAAGTCAGGCCACTTGGCCTGGAGGAGAAAAGCACTTAGCATAATACAAATATGTGTCCTTTTATAAGGAAATAAGGGTCTAAAGAGAAGCACAGACATTATGTTGATAGTAGTGAGTAGAGTGGCCTGCAGGAAGGAAGCAGGACGGGCCAGGGATAGGACAGCCCCTAACGCAAGTGAGAGGAGTACAGAGCGCAGAGAAGAAGAAGCGGGACGATGGGGGTAAATTTACCCAGCTGGGGAGGCTAAAGTTAGACCCAGTAATAAGGTCGTTGACCTGGCCAGGAAACAGGGAAGCTGGGTAGCAAGAGGGATGCAGAACTGCAAGTCTGCACAAACGCAAAGCTGGCTTTGCAACGGTTAGGGGAAAAGGACAGGAAGGATTTGGGTGGAGATGAATAGAAACTGCAGTGATGAGCAACAGGCACAGTGGTCGAAGGAGGCTGTTGTGAGTACTTATGAGTAAGCAGCAGGAGTTTCTCGATAGGCACATGATCTTTGGATTTTGAACAATCAGAAACTGAGATCAAGGTAATAATACGGTTATAACTGACTTCGTATCCAATCAGCAACACAGGGTAATTGCATTGATCATGTTTCGAGTATTAGAGGGGAATGTAAACTCCAAGAAAGAAGGCTGCCATCAGCTGGGGTTCAACTGGAGCCACAGAGCATCCCCTTTCATACCGATGTCCTGCTCATTCCAGAGGCTGACATACCCTGAAAAACGGGGCTGACACTGAGCTGAGGGAGAAGTTGGAAATAGGCAGCACCTTTCACTGAAGGTTCAGCTTTTAAATAGGTCATATTAGAACTAGAGGAGTGGAGCTTCTGCTTCAGAGACTCCTCCTACAGATGACTTTGTAAAACAGATTACACCCACCCCCTGGATTTTTTATGGATCCTGATTTTCCTATACTGAGACTGCTTACAGCAGGCGTCTTCTATGTCATTCGAAAGCAAGAAGAGCACGAATCATTTTGCATAGCCTTGTAGCTTTTTAGGCATTTTTAAAAAAACACTAAAAAAATTAAATGCCAACCCCAAATTACTCAATAAACTCAACCCTATTTTCTCAAAAGGAAATGACTTCAGATAAAGATGCCCACCTAGCTTTTAGTTCACCCAGCTCTGTCTACCTACAGGGAACGTAATTTCCTCTGCACAGAAAAGTTCTCTAGAATCATCGGTTAGAAAATATACATTAAGCAGAGTGGTGAAGCAGCAGCCAGCACCAGTAAATTTGCCTTCATATCCCTCCGCCCAGCTGTTGCAATTAGATTAGTTCTTTAGTATTATTTTAAGAGTGATTGGAATTTAATTTTAGTTGGGAAGAGCTGAGTCCATTGTTTACTTACAAACAAACAAAAGAATCCTCTCCCCAGCACTAGGATTCCTGCTTGGCTGGTTTTAAATAGATGAGGCTGACCAGATATTTACCATCAGCTTGGTGAAGAAAGAGACATTGTCCTAGAGAGCCAAAGTCATGGGAACTCAGTCCACACAGTGATGCATTGCTAACTGGGAATGGACTATGACCAATCAAAGGCTCACTGTACATTTCATGGAGGTGGGACCAAAACAGGAAAAGAAAAAATAACTAAGTGCCAGCATGTTGGGAAGACATCATTGCAATAAAATTGTGAAACAAACACTGGCAGGCAAACAACCACCAAACAACAACGAACTGCAATATGCTTATCAGGGTTTGACCAAGAAAAAAGGCCCCCGATCTTTCAGAGGACACTGGCAAAAATCCCAGTCCTGCAACTCCTGAATAGCTCCCTGTGCAGTGTTTCCTCCAGGTACGGCATTGTCAGCGGCGAGATGTTCTCAGCAGTCAAGGAGCAGCTGCACAATGCAAGCAGCCTCTGAATGGTCGGAGAGCTCTTTATTCAGGCCTCATGTGATTAAAAAAAAAACAAAAAACTGGTGTTCTTTTGTGCTTTACAAAGGAAGTACTTTTCTGGCTCCAAGTTCAAGACTCACGGGCTATTAGCAGAGGCAAGAGGGACACTGTATTAGCATGTGTGAAAAAAAAGGAATAGGCGTTCCTTAAAATCAAGTCCATAATAAGAGCAGCCCGGTATCTGGAACACCTACCTAGACAGGAGCCGCTCCAACTGCAGTTAGAAGGTAAGTATTTTGACTCCTGTGTTTTGATGAAAATCTTTTGGCAACAATCTCACATACACACACGCACACACACACACACACATGCTCACTTGCAGAGAACCACAATAGGAAACTACAGCATGTATTCAGAATCAATACATTTCTGGAAAGTAGTGTGGTAACAGAAACTGGAACACAGAAAATTTAGAGCCAGGAGAGCATCTCCTCCAACACCTCAATCTCCAGAGAAGCAGCCTGCTTTTCTGGGGAGGTTAAGTGACTTGCCCAAAGACACACAGATACTTTATAAATAAATCAGTTCTGAACACCCCTGAGGGAAGACGTCCTGGTACTTCCACACTACCCCGCATCGGAGACAGCGTTTAGGGCTCAGTGGAGACCCGATTTTAGGTTTTGCCTTCAGTCCAGTCTAGACTCGATCCCCCAGCACTGTTGTTTTCCAGCTGTGTGACTGAGGGAAAAATTCTTTTGTTCTTCAGAATCTCAACTGATTTTAACTGAAAAATGGGGTTAATAGGAACACATGCCTTTAGGGTTGCTGCACAGATTAAGTAAGCAAATAGCAAGCACTAAATAAATGTTGGTTACTGTGATTGTTGCTATTTGAAGTAGTAGTAGTATTTTCACCTTCTTAGGAATTTTAATACGTTTAGAAAAAAGGGAAAAAAATAACAGGGAGGACATAAAAAATAGCCACAAAGGTTTATGACTAAGCATATGGGGAATAAATGCAGGCAGGTCATACAAGCAAAACGTCTAATTGCTTTATCTGCTCTTAAAAACTTAGGTCAAATGCTTTGTAGGAAGAACAATGTGCCGTCTTTGCACATGAGTATTATACCTCTTATCCATCTACGTGGGCTCAATGGTTTGAGTTTGTTTTTTCCGAAGTTAGTAACAGGCGTTTATTGGTTCTTTGCAAACGTTTTATCTTCCTCTAAATAACTTATTGCTGAGCATTTAAATTTTTTTTTTTTCTGATAGTGGGTGTCCTGATGGCCAAGATGCAATGCCACTTACTGTCCTGAGATGTCAACCTCACACATGTGGAGCCACCCAGAGTGTTGGCATAATGACTTTCTTTCAGGTCCTTCATAGTCTGTTTTCCAAAGCTCTTCTAGCACTACCATTTAACATGAGTTCTCAGCACAGTTCTCTTCTGAGGAACAGAAGTTTAGTTAGTGTTCTTAAATGTGCCTTTGCTTCCAACAACAGTTTATAACATTTTTGTCTGTTATCTTATTTAACCGGTTATGTATCTGTTAGAACATACTTAATAGCTGCTTTTCATGTACTTATAGTAATTATACAAACAGTGCATGAAGATCTTCTCATGGCAAAAATAAAGACATAAATAAAATAAACATTATAGAAAAAGCTAAATTCCCACTTGACTATCACCCCTAATCTCAAACCCCAGCATACAACACTCCCAGCCTATCCCACCTCAGAGGCGTCCAACTACTTTGCAATTTCCTACGTATTTTCTAGAGTTTTCTTTTTCTTCTTTGCCTTTACATGTTTATTTAACCATTTTACTTTTTTGTAAATATATTCTTAGAGTTGGCAATATTTTTAGATGGAAGTCATTCATAGCAACTAAGAAAATATCATTTTCAATCATGTGTTCTGCAATCAAGCAAATTGTTCTTGGTTATATATAAGGTATAATTTTAAACATCTACACCTTATCCTTATGTACCACAACCCATTGCCCCCAGGTCTGGAAGTTAGAACAAACAGCATTTCTTTATTCAGCACTAGACAACTTTCGACATTAGGGTTTTTGCTGGGATAGTCTGGGCAAGCCTCGTGTGGTCGTTCTGCTTCCTATAGCTGGAGGCAATATTTGGTTGCTTTCGTAGTTTTTGTTTGTCTATTTATTTTTATAGTTTTCTTTCCGAAATTTATGTCACATATTCCTAATTCTAAAGCTGTTAAAGATCTGTAGACTACTGAATATGCATATAATCTGACATGCTATGAAAAGCATTCTCCCTGTTTTGCAATCCAAGAACAAAAGAAATCATTGATAGTCATGACTTGTAAGAATTGTCCTGTCCGGCAGCTGTGCTAGGCAGTGTGCAGAGCTGCCATCCATACTCTTAGGTTATCCTTCAAAGAAATGGCTCCCAATATTCTAATATGGTAACCTTGTATCTTTCATTGCAATACATTTTAATAATTCCTCTAATGCTGACAGGTATGGCCTTTCTTTAATTTGTGCCTGATTAATTACCCTCATATCATGCAAAAACATATAAAATAACTGATGGATTTCCTTCAATACCTTGATTTTCACTACTAGAATTGTTAGCACCATCTCCATCAGTGGGAGATGCTCAAGTGAAATGATTTACAGGGTCTTTGAAGTCAAGATACTTTATATTTTAGTTTTTATTTTACTTCTGTCCTGGACTTTCTTAACCTCTTGATTTTTGTGTAAAATTTTAATTATTTAGGTCATCGGACACATCAATTGTTCTTCCCAATGTATCTTAAACTAAACTAGATATATAGAATGACTTTGTCATCATTACAAGCTTGGCAGCACAGGGGCCATCTTCTGCCCCATGCCTGTGTATTGTCTCCACCATATGGGAGGTCTGTATTCCGGATAAACTTCTGCTTCAGGTGTTCACAAAGATGTCTTGATTTCTGGCTATAGCTTCTATTTCCAGTTACTCCTCCTAGGAGGGCCCAGCCCCTGTCATACTCTGAAACCTAGAAGAAATGGAGTCCCTTGTCATTCCCACACATCACGTTAATCTCTCACTATCAGAAAATGATATGTCAAGTTAAGGGACTAGGGCATGAAGTTGCATGAGTTTTTCCCAAAGATTCCCTGTTTGCTTGTAATCAGGCATCCCTCATATTTCATAGAGACTGATGTTATGTGTATGCATGTGTTATATACCTAATTTCAAGAGTGAGAGAGAGAGAGAAAAAAAAACTTGGCCTGAACTATCATTTTTCACTTGTGTCTTCCTTGGCAGTTTATTCTCATCTGACTGGCACCAATACCAGCCAACGACTTCTACTTCAGATCAGCATCTTTTGGCACTTCGATGACAGTATATTTCTGCATGGCTGATTGCAGACAGGAAAAAATCTTGTGCAAATAATATTTCCCATTAACAACACTGAATTGATGTCAAAGCTCTCAATCCATCCCAAGACAATAAAATTCACAAGCATGATAATATTAATATGACAATGTAAATGACTTATGGTGGAGAATGTTCTGCCCCACTTGATACTAATTGTGGAAAAATAAAGGAGTCAGATCTGGATCTTGTCTTTCTCAGGCTGCAAATGCTTGATAACATTCATGCGGATCAGCTGTGATGGGTGGTGGGGGTGGAGGGGGAACACAATAACAGTTGAATCACATGCTGGCCTGGCTACACAAAATGCTAATTAGCGATGATCCCTGTGTCCATTGCATTTTAAATACTCAAAATAAGAACTCAAATTAACACCACAGATCTTTTATCTAAACCTGTTGTATTTGTTTTCAGAAGTCCTCTTATATCTATTGTATGTGGGGGAGGGGGAAAGGAGAGTCACCAAAACTATTATTTATTTTTTAATGATAACTAGCACTCAAGGACATTTGAAAGTAATATTCTTAAAAGGCAACAACCCCGGACTAGCATGACTAAATAAAGGGTTAATTACTGTGCATGTTCCTATGCTAAGAGGCCACCCACACAAGTTCATTCTGTCAGTATCAAGCTTGCGTATTGTCATTACAAGTTCAAACACTAATTAATAGTTAGAGTGAACTTGGTAACATCTTACACATGAATGGGTATCTAGGGCAGAAGAAAACCTTTAGTTCTTTAAGATGCTTTATTTATCCAGTTAAGCAGTCTCGTGTGCAGAAGCACATGTCATATCTTGGGAAATGCACTGGTGGTTGCCCATTTGTTTTCTTCTGTGTGTTTTCTGAGGATTCTGTCTCTGCTGCTGGGAGGGCAGCCTGCAGAGACATCAAGAATTCAGTCTCTTTGTATTCCATCTTCATCTGAGAGACAGGAATTGGTGTGAAATTTTTTTAAAGACTTTGGATAGAGAGTTTGAGGTCATCATTTCTTATATCCTTTGCTGTTGTTATTTGCCAACCAAATCGTGTACGGTCCAGGAGGCATGTGCCGCTGGAGCTGCGACCATAACTGACCAGTATTCTGGTGTTTCTGTAAGTCAGAAATCTGGATCCTTCTTTGAGAAATAAAGTATCTTCTAAAGGACACTCAGTATTTGCCTTGTCCTCTTCATTCCCAGGAGACCTCTCCCAAACCTCTTTACATACAGATAGCATTTCAATGGCCTTTTTTTTATAGGACCCTGACTGTCCCTTCATCTTGCATTAATAGGGTTCAGGACACACTTGTTTTCTCCCCTCTCATTTACTTTAGACTGCAGGGAATTTAAAAGCAGCACAGGTCCTTAGGACTCCTGCATCAGAGAAACTGAAAAAGAGAAAACTTTTAAAGGCAAGTATCATACTCTTCTAGGATTCCACAAGAATCTGGATTTCTTTTAAGGTGAAGTTTGACTATTTGCAGACACTAGCAGATCAGGGCAAAACCTACGGGGTTGTCATCACTTTAAACTCTAAATAAAGCTGGTTCCTGCGTCACGTTGGAGAAACAGGAAGTGTCTGTGGCTGAAGGGTACAAAGAGCAAGGAAGCGAGGGCAGTGGAGCCTCTTCCGCGCAGAACTACCTAGTTCACTCTCCATGTCTTCATTTCTCTGGGCTGCCAACGATCTTGTTTACTTCCAGAGGCTGCTGCTTCAGCACCGCTTGAACCTTCTCCCTGATCCTTTTTGTCATTTTGGAGATAGCAACATTTTCCATTTGTAACACTGAGATTCTGCGAACGTAGGTCTATTTGAATACTCACAAAGCCCAAGCAGCATATCACAAAATTGAAGGGTTTTTTCCCCTTGAGCTCAGAAAATACCAGCTTTTCTCTTTCAAGATGATGTCAATTCTATTTTTCAACTTCTATGGGAGGAGGATTGGTTTTCTGTTATGACTATAACTGAATTCCTTTAAGTCAGAGAAGTGCTGCCTTTCTATTTCATCATGAATTAAATTTTACTTAGTGTTTCTGGAAAACTCTTACAAGATCCCTGGGTTTGGTAAAACCCTCTCCCCCTGCTCCCTCTTATGTAGCATGTGAGCAAAATGACCCAGTTCAGAAGAGGTTCTCTCCCACTTGGAACCACTCTACTCTCACGTTTTCTGAGGTAGTCCTCAGAACCACAGATGTATCTCAATCTTTCTTTTTTCTCTTGATTTAGTTTCTGCTGAAAATACTTTTTTCTTCCTGGAATAATTCTCATTATTCTTGAAACATAACAGGCTACATAGAAATGTCTGCTAATGTAAAAACAAACCTTATCCTCAACATTTAGACTTGTTACATTTTTAAATGAGGCCAAGAATTTCATTGTTTAATTCAGAATGGTCAAGACTGATCAACATGGGGGAAGCATTAGATCTTCTCCAAAGGATTATAATCTGACTAGTTTCCCGACCTTCCAGGGCTGTTTAATCCAGATTAGGTAGCAGCAACACCACACCCACATGCCGACAGGAGTTTGTGCTGGAAGAAGAAAAAGAAGCCAATGGGACAATAATGATAAGGCAAACAGACGGGTTTAGATAATGTGGTCAAGCCTCATTGCTCCTGATGAAGTCTCCAATTTGCTTACATTCCTGCCCAAACTCGCGCTTTTCCTGTTTGCGGTAGACTTCGAATGTTTTCTCTTCTCCTTTACTTCTCCATTTAAGTTCTTTAATCTTTGTGGCAGCTCTTAAAACACATTGGTGGGTCTTTGATTACATGACTGTCAATGTTCTCTGCTGCATTTCTCATGCAGATTAAATGCACCTTGGTAGAGATAGGAAAAAAAGAATTCTCATTAGGGAAACATTCCCTAATGTTTCCAAGAAATAACTTGTGTACTGGAAAAGCTGGGAACAGACACTAGTCCTTCTTTCAGCAACGTATTTACACTTCTGGGTTATTACTGTTGAAGGCACTCCTTCCAACCGCTGTCACTATGGGTGGCCCTTCCTTATCAGAGTTGGTTTCTGGGATCACTGAGGAGTCTCCTTCCCAGTCCTCCTTCCCGAGCGTGGGGTCAGGCACGATCTAGGGCACGGATGTGGTTTGCAGTTTCCTTGTGTACTTCTCAGGACAGGCCTCCCACGACCCTCAGAATGGAGTCTGCCTGCCAAGCAGGACTGAGATCATTATATCAAAATGTTACAAGGACAAAAACGGATTTGTCATTACTGTGATATCATCATTTCTAGTCAATGTTTCTCTAAGTTGGTATTTATTGCTTTTAGACTTTGGCATAAAAGGTGATGTGGAGAGGGTTTATCTGCAGCCTCATCCTCCACTGTTACAGGAAACTATGTACCAGGCTTATTCATGTACTACCTAATAGACGTGGTTGCACTGGAAAATGGCAGCTCAGAGTGGGAAAGTAGAGACAAAGGCTGACCTCGTCTCTCCATGTAGGACTGGAGATGCCACTCAGATGTGGTGAAAATCTGCTCTGAAAGAGGAGTCTTCTTGGCCCCATGCAGTTCTGCAGTCCATCAAAACTGCAGGGGTGATGGTAGAAATAAATCCTCATTTGCCTTTTAGAATTAGGGGGACACAGTACTGAGCTATCCTGGGAGGTTGTTAGGACAATTCAGGTTGTTTGTAAAGGCAGCAAAGCATTTTGGAAGCAGGAAGATTTAAGAAAATGAGAAATCATTTCAATCATAAGTATGTGCTGGAAACCAAGGGCAGAGTCTTAGTTTACTGGAGTCAAAGGTCTGAAACCTGAGGCTAGCCGTAATCCTAAAGGCCACTGAGATTAGTGTCACTCTTCTTATCACCAGCTCTCTCACCTCAGCGCCATTTGCCTACGTGGCCTTGGGGCTATGAGGCAAATACTGGGTTCCCATGACTCCACAGGTACAAGCATGTCAAGGTCCAAGTTAACCACTTCCCCGAGACACTCTGATTGTTTTATATCTTGAAAGATAAACTACCAACAAATATCATCACATCCCTGCAATGCTGTTAGCTAGCTGTCTAAAAATAGTTTGTTCCCCTTTTTTTCTAAGACAACTCCATTTTTGCACCCCACACTCTATGTATCCTCATATCTCATGTCCACATGTCCTTTGGACCAATGCCTCTCAAACACCAATGTGTGCACCAATCGCCTTGTTAAAATGTAGACCCACCCCCAGTTGGTCTGGTGTGGGGCCTGAGCATCTGCATTTCTAATAAGCTCTCAGGTGATGCTAATGATGCTGGTTGGTGGGCCATACTTCCAAAAGCAAGGCTTCAATCACTTGTCAACCTGATCATAGGGCTGTAACTAGGTAATGACTGGGAGCCCTTCCCCAGAGCTAGCAGACTCTCCAGATTGCCTGGAAAGCCCCCATACCCATCACACAGATCCTTACCCTAACCCCTCCAACGAATATAACAGCACAAGGGGTGATTACAGAGCTTTCAAAACGCAGATCCTGAAAACTCTCCTGAGCCCCTATTTCTCCTGATTCCATCTCCCCAGACTTCAGCCATTCCCACCTCTTTTTATTGCTCATTATCGCTAGTCTGAGCAAACACAAGCTTCAGCCTGATAAGCAATCAACTGACTTTTCCATAAATATAGATTCTCATGAAAAACAAAAAGAAAAGGGAACAAAATGGAGAGGTGTTATATGTTCAATTTATTTTCGGTTCCAAACCTATTTTTCCCTTAGGCTTGTTGCTTGATTTCCATTAAGTCATTCTGTTTGCTCTTCGCCTTTGCATCAGTTTTTCCTGTTACTCCAGAAAGACTTCAAAAGGATTTTTAAAAATCTATTAGCTTTAAAAAAAAAAAATCTATCTTTTTTTTTCCTAGTGGCATTAAAGAAATGGTAGGTAATACCTGGGCATGGGTACCAACTGTCCTAAAGAAGTATAGCACTGATGTTGCTGAAAAACCTCATATTCAATTTTATGGAAATACTTGTTTTGATCCTTTTCTTCCAGGTCATCCTAATTGTCTTTCCAGCCAAGGCATGTGCCAAACCCTCTAAATATATTCACATTACATTTGTATTTGTTTATTTTTCAATATTCCAATATGTGAAATTAACTCCTAAGAATTAACTCCTAAAACGTCAGCTGATTTAAGGTATGTGTTATTGGAAATTAGTACTCTTACATATTCTTAAGATAAAGGGCTATATTTTAAAAGCTATGTTTTACTTAACTATTTGATTAATATTCTCTTAAGTAATGTACTGATTAAGAAAAGGCCTTTGCTTTATCTATTAAGGAAGCTTCTACCTTAGAAGCTTTTATTTCATAACAGTATTACTAAGAAGCAAGCATTAAGGCTGGCTAATTATGTCTTTGGATCTAAACCAGAGGAGAAACTCCAATGATGTAAACTGCTATACATCTGATACTTAATAAAAGAAGCTGAATGATCCCTTGAGTCAACACCCATGAACGTAAAGCATTCTGCAAATAAGGAGGGAACATGATCAGCACTATTAATTAAAGAATATTACATCCAGAACTTTGCAATATGTAAGTTACTCTTTGAAAGGAGCTGAAGTGCTCTTACGGGCTGCCCATTAATGCTCTCTCCAAGTGTGCTGAACCTTATCACTGGACATACATTTTGTGCTGGCAGACTGGCCCCGGGGTCATCACGGTTCTTGTGGAAGACCATCTACCCTATCACTTACACTAACACCTGCAGACAGGGATGTCTGGCAGCCCTGGAACTTTACTGTCTAGTTTTGGGTTGATCGGTCTTGAATTGGTTCCAAAGCTCTGTGGGTATCAACACAGCTGGGCACTACAGAACAGTGAGGGCCAGTTATGATGCTTTCACCCTCCTTGACAGCTTTCTTTTCTTTCTTTCTTTTCCGTACTTGAGATTTGATTTATGGACCTTAATTCTTGCTTCCAGGGAGGACTGTCACACTCTCGATACTGTCCATTTAGCTGCCATGGCCAAGTCAGCTCAACAATGGTTCTCAAGACTCATGGTGCGTTTCAGTGAATATCACACTTCTTGTCACACTGGAGCAGAAAATTCGCTTTAGGGTGGTATATGGAGGAAAGTTTCAAGCCCCTGCCGTGGAGGACAGAAACTGTGCATGTCATTCTATACAGACAACTTTGAAAATGGGTTCCCGAGGGTCGCCATGGGCTGCTAATACATCTTGGGGTTTTTGATGGTCAAGAATTATAAAACAGACTTCCCACTATTCATATTATATTCAAAGTTCTTTTCAATTTATAGTCTATAAATATAATGGTGTATACCACGCAAAAGCTACTGTTGTGTTTAAATAATATATTTTTCACTACTTCTTCAGTTGGAAGGTTTTACCATATGTTTCCAAAAGTCCCCTTTTCAATGGGAAAACCGGGGCCAGGGACAAACGAGCTTGCCTTCAGATTACACCAAGGTAACAAAAGATATAAGAAGACAACTTCATTCTCTTTGCCTGTAGAGCTTCAATTCACCTGAAAACAGTACTGCTCTGCACAATTCCATCCTGTAAGCCATAACGGACAATGAAAAGGGTTTCGTCATTGTCCAAAAACATTTAAACTGTTCTTACATGAATGCTGCCTTGGAAACTAAAGGAATAATGGGACAGGCCTGGTCTTCTCTGTCTACAATTTTTACTTCTAGAAAGAAGTGTACAATAACTAAAGCATGACCTTAGATATAGTTTAAAGGTTTTCAGAGCTAGCTGATGGGAAGACTAACTAACCACTTTTCAGGCTCTCAAAGAATCAATTAAAAATAAATATTAGCATAAGCAAACAGCAAAACGGACCTCATAAATCATCTCTTAGATGTCTCTGAAAATTCAGGGGAAACAAATCACATATTAAATTCCCTGAATATAGCCAAGAATCTCCTAAGAAGTTACTTTATAGGCCTCTACCAAATGAGGACTGAATCAAGAAATAAAAATTTCTCTTGGAGTCTGAGAAGTTAGCCTCAATAATGGGATAAATTCTGTTTTGCACCATCCCATAGCAATATGGAGACCTCAGATACTAGAACACAATTCAGGCTAAAACCTGAAGAGAGATAAGAGGCAGTAGGATCTTGGTGATTACGTTTATTCTTTGGAGAAGACTAGACTATCATGAAATGCTCATAACATTTGCTTTCTGGGGGAGCAAAAGGATGGGGGCTGGCATGGGGATAACTCCCACTGGAAACCGCAATCACCCATTGTTACCCATCCTCTGATGGAGGGTTAGGGAAGTTAATTTTCTTCACCTCTGCCACCAGTGACCAGAGAAACAAAATGTAAACAGAGATGGAAACCAGAGACAAGAAATAAAAATGATTTTATTTATAATAAATGAGAAATTACACTCTTATCTTCTAAGGAAGCATAAATGTCCAATTATTGTTAACAGAAGGTGCCATGTGAGTAGTTTTCTAGTACCAACAGGAATGCAGTGTACCATTTATGCAAAATTCACAAGACAGTGTTCCCCTATATCATTCAATCTGTGTATAAATTATAAATTGTCAGAGCATTTAATAGTATACAAACAATAATCAGAATGCTCAACCAATATTCATGCCCATCACAAACACCTCTCTGCCAAAGGCCAGGCTACTTTTAGGACTGGTGATAGCACACGTTTAAGTCAACTGGCTGTAACTGGTTCCATTGCTCATGGGCCTTCTAATTGAGCATCTTCAGATCATGGTTAAGTCAGTGATGGATCCTAACCTTGGACAAATAGAAAATAAGGAACTGCATTCCTTTACGGTTTGAATGGAAAAGCATTGGTGGCTAAAGAGTTTATTATTTAAGCAGCATTTTAAGCCATTGTTATTTTAAAATATGAATGCTATAAATATCCTTCAATTATTTCAGGTCATTAATTTCCATAATATTTCCTTTTATGACTACTTCTAAGCGTCCTTGGTTTTATTTTAAAAGCAAAATAAACATCTACTGAAGGTTAGTCACAAATTTCACAGTCAGCAATGTCTGGATTATTTTAAGAAAGGAGAGATTACCAAGAGAATGATTCTCTCCGAGGTTATCTGACACCATTACTCCACCTTTTAGCTCCTGAACTTGAAACCACGTCTGTGAAATAATACTCTAAAAGTGCTAATGTTAACAACATCTAATGATATAGAGAGCCCCGTGTCAGGCTCTGCGGGCTTGAAACTGTGCCTTTAACTGGCTCTACTCAATCACAGCAAAAGCAAAGGCGATGCCCAAGGAGAGATGTTGTCCAGTGACCAGCTTCTGAAGGCCCCGGCAGCACGCGCCCAGCACACATCGCTGTGCACTGCAGTCCGCAGACCGTCCACAGCGCCCAGGTGCTCTGCATCTCACAGTAAGGATGGCACCTTAGGTTGACCTGGGGCTTTACACTGTGTAAAAACAGAGATGACATCATTTGCTCTGCACCAAAACCTTGGGAGAAAAGCTTGGCTCTCTATTCATTTCACACTTGAGGAATGTTATTCTCAGGAAGGTTAGTTAAATCAGAGGCTCCCCAAATTGACTGATCATCACAGTTGCCTGAGGGACATTTGACTCCTGTAGATTCCCAGGCCTCGACCCTGGAGATTCTGATCAGGCAGGTCTTTGGCAACCCAGTTCCCCAAACAGCTTCATAGCTACAATTCTCACCCTTAAGGACAGGAATCCAACATTGTCAGAAGAGGGCTTGGGTTAGCTCTGTTATTAAATATTAGCATCCATTAGCACATTCAGCAAGTACCACATTGAATGCAAAGAGGATTAAAGTATAGTCTCTGTTCTTGGGGACCGCAAAGGTGAGTGGCTTTATGGAATTCGTAAAGTGTCACTTGGATGAGATATGGGCCATGACCAAAGAGAAAGTGGGTAGAAGAATCTAGAGGGGGAAGGTGGAGGAGGGGAGTGACTCAGCAAGGGCTTAAGGTGTAGAGAAGCTGGAACCAAATTTGCCCTGGCTACAATTCCAGTGTAGAATCACTTCTGCATGATATTCTCTAGCACACACACACAAACACACACACGCACTCTCTTTGCAGCTTATGCCTCATCAGCATGCTTACATGAACAGATTTGGAGGAAAAGACTGAAAATAGGAAATGCTTATCTAGTGCTTACTATGTAACAAACCCTTACAGCAATCTACACATCTTGACTCATTTAATCCTCACAAAGACCCTAAAAGGCAGGCACTATTGCTATTCCATTTTACAGAGGAGAAAACTGAGGCACAGAGAGGTTAAGTAGTTTGCCTGTGGTCACACAGCTAGTGAGTGGTGGTCTTGGGTTTGAACCCAGGCTCCGGCCTCGCTGCAGATGACCACTGACACGCGCCTCTCTTCTCTTGTGGACAAGTTTCATTTGCTGAAGCTGGTCCCTGCCCTCCACACTTCAGTTCTGACTTGATTACTGAATTCAGATATAATAGGTATCTCAGAGAATGTAATCACAACAAGCTTGCTCTATCAGCTCCCTGTTTGCAATTAAACGGAGACACGCTACAACAACAACATCAATAATCCCACAGAGGAATGAGGATGTCTGGACTGACAACTTAAAGTATCAGGAGCCGTCAACTTTCTGACAGCCAGGGTAGCGCTTTAAAAAATACCTGCCTGCTGTTTGCCACAAGGACGCTCCCGAGGGTCTCTCACAGGATCCGTCTATAGATCCTGACTCAGTTATATACCCGAACCTGAAGAAATGATGACAACGAAAAATGTAGGCATACCAACCACTACCCACCAAACGTCACTGTCGCCAGTCAAAGAATTACTGATTAGCCTGGAGAGTACTGCCAGGCGAGCCATGCACTTCGTTCCTCATCTTTAAAATTCCCCAGAATGTGTAAAATAAGTGTCTCTATGGCCTAAGGCTTCCTCTGATATTCACACTTCTTTTTAAAAAAGGAGTTTGTAGCCAGCCCTCCTTTTCAACATGTTTTAGTTTGCCAAGCTGAAAATACGAAGCACAATGGTTGGGCAAAAGGATAAGAACACGTAACTTTACACTGACGATCTTTTTATTCAACAGAAGAAGGTTTCTTCTCTTTTTCCAAACCAGGGCAAGGACAGGTGCCATGGGGTACTGTGGGAATGAAATGGGACAGTGCATGTCAAAGAGCTTGGAAAAGCCTTGCACTAATTACTTGCTCACCTTCGGGTCAATTATGATTTGGTACTCAGTGAAATCCTCCAAGGTTGGGCCCGTAACGATGATGCTCTCCCCATCTCTCAGCACAGCTGCATAAGGCCACGGAGCAAGTTAGGTAAGTGCCAAGGAGTCGGAAGATGACACAGCTTCCCACTTAGGCGGGGCATTAGCCCGAATCCTCTCTACCAAGAGGAGAGTTCACATGTGTCAGCCTCTGAATGTGCAAGTGCAGATGGGATTCTCTCAAAACCTTTTTACATCAGCGGGGGACAATCATACTTACTTACAGGCAGTGTTAATAATGGGGCAATTTTGCAAATCCAATAGAAAATTATTTCATAAGTGACGCCATATGTGGTCAGATATGACAAAAATGAAAATATTTTCATTCAACCATTGCCAAAATATACTAGAAAGTTAAAAAAAATTAAAATTTGGGGGGAAGGGATAAACAAGCAATAATGGAGATCCTGTCTTGGGAGAGAAGCATCTCCCTGCACAGATGAGGGCCCAGGAGGAGTTGGCTGTGTTTTAGAGAGCACTCATTCATCCCCAAGAATTCTTGTGAGCTACCAAAGGACACTTCTCCATTTGGAAAACAAACAGGGGCTGTATTGCTAGTTTGCAAACTGCTTTGAAAACTATGGAGGACAAATAAGTACATATAGTGGCTTCAATAATACTCTGTGCATTATATAACTTTGTATCAGAGCTGTTTTTTGTGACTGCATTGGGAAACATTTTAATGTATTCATTTTAACTACAAATAGTCACCTCATTTACCTTTAAGCACTTGAAAATTCACCAAGTATAATTTTAGCCTAATTTCTTATGAACCTCCGTGTAACCAGTGTAGGGAGGCCACCTCTGAACTCAGAGTTCAGTCCCTCAAAGGGATTAAATCTTAAACACACCATCACGTCGACTGCTTTGGCTGATCACGCTTGGTGTCATTAGTTTCTATTTAATATGGCAGCTGATGCCTTGTGGTCCCTTGCAAATGGGGGAGAGCGGAGCCTTGGAGAGAAGTGAATTATAATTGCCTGCCGCAGGACTGTGTGGCGCTGCCTGTGACAGCGGCAAGTGGAGAAAAGAGGAAAGCATTAGAGAAGGTCTGTTGTACTGATGAAGTGGAATTCCTAGAACACACTGTGCTATAAAATGAGATTTGGCTCCACAGTGCTGGGAGCAAACAATGGACTCAATAGTACCCAGCACTGGTTGCTGGGCATATTCTAGCTCCTTTAGTCGGAGCTGCCTTTCATTCAAGGGAGCAGGAGCCACACTGGAGAATGGAAAGGAGAGGGTGTACTCCTGGTCCAGAGAAATCCTGAGAATAGGATGTTAGGGGAAAAAAACCAAGAGACTTTCAACCCCAATGAATACCACGATAAGACACCCTTTCACACTCAACACAGTACAGCTTCAACCAAGTCCATAATTTTTTTTGGATAACTAACTAAAGAAATGACTAGAAAAATGTGTCCAGCCTCTTTAGTTGGGTTATTATAGCTCATGTTTTAGAAAGATCTGGGTGGAGGATGGGTCCTTCTTAGATCTTTCTCTCTGGAAAAAGATAGAGAAAAGGAAGCTTTAACAAGCAGAGGTAGGAGTGGGGGCTGCAAAGAGTTGGAGGGGGGCCCTCTATTCTATGTCCTAATCTGGACATGATCTGAGTTCATGAAAAACAAGCAATGAACAGTAACATCAGTAAACATATGCTAAATCACCTATTATAAAACTACATCCTGCCTTAGAAAGAAATTGTCAGTCTCTAGATGGGTAACAGATTCTACTAGTAATCAGCCAGGAGGTAAGAGTTTGTTTCCAACTTGCAAAATTGAGAGGAAAAGAGAGGGGAGAATTCCTACTCAAAAACTGCCCCAGGCACTAAAAAGACAGTTTAACTGTTGAAATCAAAGACAGTTAATCGTAGCCTGTACAAGTAGGAGCAAATCCACCTAATTATGAATGGGGCATTGTCAAACCAGTTTGCCCCTGAAATACTCATTTTAAACTAACTTAGGCTTTAAAAAAAAATCCATTTGAACCAAAAAATTTGAACAAAATTATATTGCAGCTATTACTAATCAATTACAATTAAAGGTATGAAATGAAGTACATAGATTCTGTTTGAGGGTTCACAGGTAGGTAATATGTAATCATTTTCATAAAGTATTTGTTCAAAAAATACTGCATAGAAACTAAATTCATGAAGAAAATTCTGCACTTCGAGGCTTGCCTTGGTCGGGGGTGGGCAAAGTCCCAATGAGCCCTGATTTGCCACCTTTTTGAAAGGGTTCAGTTGTTAAGCACATGCACACACACAAAACAGACACTACATATCCCTGTTGGAGGTTTCATGTCAAGGAGCCCAGGAACCAAGAATCCCTGAGTATGGGAAAGCTCAGTTTCCAGCAAGGCGCCCTCCCTAAGCCGGGAAAGGCCGGCTTGGGCGCTGAGATGGTCACTGGCAGGTCCAGCCCATTCCTGCCTTATTTGTTCAGATCATTAGGAGGGTGCCAATTAGCACCTATTTTCATGAAGCTTTTTGTGTTATGAACATCTGTCCACTAGCATCTGGCCAGGGCCCAAGTCCATTTCACGAGAAACACCAAACAGCTGTCAGATGGCCCTGAGTTTGGGTGAATATCAAAATGAACACAATCGTTCCTGGCCTGGAGGAGGGGCCCCAGTTCCTATCGTTCCTATCATCCATCTCCGGCTGGACCCAGTCTCCAAGCTCTGCTTGTTAGCACATTTCCTAACTCCTGACTAGCAATTTCCTTATTTTTGTAAATTAGGCTTTGCCCACCGGTGTAACACTTGGGACAGATAAAGCCAGAATTAACTTGTGTTTGCTTGAGAGCTCATGATCATTTGACCCTCGTTTTTCTTCTTCAATCACCCAGCTCCTTTTCTGCCTTCTCATTACCTCAGGGAAGCAGGGATGACGGCTGAGTCGGAACAGGGATTTACTTTCCAAACCATCCACTTTGCTGTGTAGTGGACCAACTATCAGGTTTTGTGAAAAACAAGTGTTTAAAACCAATGAATCAAATTGACATTTTTGTCTTAGTGGTATAAGTTCATGCCACAAGTAACAAAGTTTTGTTGCAGAAAATAAACTTTTTATATTTATACATTGATTTTGAGTTAGATATTAAATTACCAGAGATCTTTGGGCCCTCTTTGTTAGTGAAAATTCCTGAATGTTGTGATTCCAGGTATAACATCAACTACAATCTAAATGCTGTATCCAGAAAAGTCACCGAGTGAGAAAACCCTCAGTTTTATTCCCTTGAACTCTCTACATCCTCTCTTCCCAGAGTACAGGAAGGCAGCAGCTCGGGGCATGTGACATAAGCCTGATAAACACAGGCTTCTAACTGAGTACTAGGGCCAACAAAGGCAAATGAAAGCTGGAGCAAAACTCGTCACCTCACCTAACACTTTATTTAATATTTTGGAAATATCAATAGGATCTAATATATAATATAGCTCAATGCACATAGTAGGTATGTATTAAACATTTCCTAAATAAAATGAAGTAATGAATGGTTATTCAATCAGTTATTTTTAAATCATGCCTTGAAAAACAAAAGAACACAGAGAAAAAGACAGAGATGGAAGCAGGCAGAAAGACTCATCTGGACACTCTCATCTTGTCTTTTCAGTTTGAACTTATACCCCAAGAGCTATATCTTGCTGGTGACATCAAACTCTGAATTCAGCCAATTCTATTAGAAGGACTTGGTGTCAACGTATAATAGCTAATTTTTATTGAGTGCTTACTATGTAACAGGCATCGTTCTCATTTAGTCACCAGAACCACGTTATGAGGTAGACACTGTTAGTATTCCCATTTTACAGATGAGGAACATGAGGCACAGAGAGGTTAAATAACTTTCCCAAGATCTCGTTACCAACAGAATAGGAAACTCCAGCTCTGCATTTAATTAGTCCATCACATCACCCCCATAGAAGAAAAGAAGTTGACTTCAAAGGGTAATTTTGACACTCAGCTTCATTTTCCGTGTGTCTATCCCTAATGTGGTCTTAGTTGTTCTTCCTGATCTTAGTCTAAAAGCTTTAAGGAAATCATCATCATCATCATCAGGAACCATTTTTATCGAATTCATGTCAGTCACTGTGAGCTAGATGTACCTGGAATGTTGTAAGGTTACTTCGTAACCCACTGAGAATGCCAACATTACACATGTGAAAAATAGCTACCGAGTCTGAAATTTACCCTCTCCACTTATTGCAGACTCTGGAGTATGCTTACTCTTCATCCAAGAAAAAGTGGAGTTGGCACTACTGTCAGAAAGTACTTAATGCCACAGTTTAGGCTGCAATGCATGCTTCTCTTCTTAACATCTTCAGAGAATAATCTATAAAGTGCTGGAATTTACTCTTTGAAGGTTTGGAATACGATAGTGTATTGAAGTTTGAGAACTCTTCCCTGAGGGCTAATTATGCCACAGACTTTGAGGCTGTCTGGCCAAACATCGCCCACCCAATAGTCACTGAAACTTTTTTCTTGACACTTGTAATTTTTATTTAAACTTATTAAAGGAGGTCTTTTAGACTTATTTAGACACAGCTTATTTTATCATATATGGCTCTTTTGCATACACAAATGAAAATATACATGAAATTAACTGAATAACGTAGTCCTAAAACTTCTTGTTCAGTGTTTGATTTTGTATTCAAAGTTTGACTTGAATTCAGTCATCGGTATGTCTGTTTTCCACACAATATTGTCCTCTGTGCCACCAAGAGCTCTGGTGATGGACACATTTAAGTTTGTTCACAACCTTTCAAACCGGGTATCATAAACTTCTTAACACTGTATTTAGAGATAGTGTCTAGCGGGGCTGCGTTAGCTGCTGACTAGATGGTAAGACACTGTTTTCCCACCTTTCATGGCATTTAAACAAAAGTGGTTGTTTTGAGATTAAGTAACACTAGAGGGCAGCCTACAAGTTAGAAACAAGTAATACTACACCAATGCAATAATCTGACATACCACAATAAATAAGTAATGTATAGTTCAGTTCAATATGATGACACCAACTCAAACATAGTGTCCCAACGTAAAAAAAAAAAAAATCAGATTATTTCTTAACGTTTAATTTGAATGTGCCTTTAAAACAGGACATCAAAACAAACAATTTTGTAAAGGTTTTCTTCCCTCTAGAAACACACAATTTGTTAAAAGTCCTTGAAGATACTTGATGTTTCTGATCCTGTTTGTTTCACTTCTATTTTTCAACCTCTTTTTAAAATACAAAATAAAACTTTATTTTACTAGAGCATAAAACTGTCCTGTTACAAGTTTTATTTAGAAACCCCTGAAATAAAAATGCAATGTGAAGGGTAAATACAAAATATTCATGTTTATAAGATTCTTTTTTATAGTATCAATATTTAGTTGTTTTCAACTATTAAAGGCCTCAGAGGATGGACAAGCGTACTACAGCATTCTTATCTAAAGATTGAAACCATAAAACGAAATCAGTGATACCTCAATGACCTGTGTGGTGAAGAAATATTTATTTCTAAATAAAATATTACTGAACACATTTTTCCTTCCACTATATAAGCAGCATTCAGTTTTAGCACAATGCAATGAAAAAGGCCTAGCTGTCTGCTAACCCTGTCTTATTAAATAAACAACACAATTTAGGTGTGATTTGTGTTTTGTGAATTACATCATCTGTAACATTTCAGTTGCATAAGGCAACTCAAGAGAAAAATACTCATATAAATATGCCCAAGGCAGGGTGGGGAGGAGGGAAGGAGGGACAAACACATGTATATCTAATTTCAGAATTCAAAAACTTGCATAAAGTAAAATGGTTCAGAATGAAAAAAATAGGAAACAGGTGGCTGGATGTATGCCCCGATTCTTACATGACTGACTCACTGGCACTTGTTCTTGCTGCACTTTTGTACCAGGTTTTATAGACACGCTGGATGGTACTCAGTCTTCCTCATGTTATCAACCTCATATTATGGTATTAACCTTTCTAATGTGGGAGAAAGTGGTCCCAGCTGCCAGACCAAATGCGACAATTTAAACACTCTTAATTTTAAGATCTTTAGCACTGGTTTCACAGAGCTGGGCGTGAGCACAAGAGGATTAGGTCCAAGGCTTTGAGGTTTGGCCTATATATCACTTAACTATGGTTTATGACAGCTGTTAAATATCAACTATTTTGTTTGTAAACCTGGGTTCCTGTCTTGGCCAATGCCACAACTATCCATTCATTTCCCCAGATGTGACATCTTGGAACCACTCCTTCCACTCCTTACCCCACAAGTCCAACTGGTCCCCAAGTCCTGACGGCTATACCTTGCCAATACACCCAGATTTATTTCCTTTTTTCCACTCACATTGCTAGCAGATTTATATTTCTAAAACACACGTCTGATGATGTCATCTTCTTGCTGAAAGGCTTCAACTGCCTGCAGCTCCACGTTCCGCTTCTTCAGCAGGGCAGAGCTCCACAGCCTGCTCTCCATCCCCCTTTCTGTCCTCAGGGCTTCCAGGCCACATCACCATCACCATCACCAGGAGGACCCCTTGCTGCTCTGGGGCCAAGTCCTGCACTTCCCTGCCTCTGGGTCTTGGCACCTACCTCTCCCTGAGCCCCACTGCTTCCCTGCCTCCAACCCTGCCTCCCATCCACATTCTTTGGACACAGCTCAAATGCCTCCTCCTTCACAAAGGCCTGCCTGACCTCCCAGCTGGACAGAGCTGCTCCCTCCTGTCCTTCTTAGGATCCTTACCACTCTGCCTCTGGGATGGAGAATAGTCAGACCTTACAATAGTGATTTTTCATATATCTACATTCCTCAGTAGAATGTGGGCCCCATGTCTGTCCAATAGTAGGTACACAATTAATAAATTCTGAACTAGGGCATCACTGTTTCTGCAGTATCTAGAAATTTTCCTTGCCTAGAGTAGGTGCCAAATACATATATGTTGAATTAAACTGAACTGCTGCTTTCACTAGACCTGATAGCATGGATCACAGAGTAGAATGACCTTTGTCAGAGAGAAGATCTACTTAGTTGTGCCATACGGTCTACTTTATTCTGTGCTAAAAATGTGTTTCTGTTTCATAGGTACAAGTTTCAAGCCCCAGGGGGATATTCCTGCCAGGATATCTGATTCAGCTCTCTGTTCCTCTGGTTTACCCTGCACCAGGGTCAAAGTTTCTACCCTCATGTTATTGTTTATTTTTATCCCTCTATAAAACAGGACTAGAATCCCCAATGAAACATCCTCCACTTTTCAATTGATCTCCTCTCAGATGACAGACTCAAGACCCTGAAAGCCCCTGGAGACAATGTCCTGAAATGGCAGGAGGAAGCCACTGTCCACTGCGATGCAGGACTTTAGGTCCTAATTGCACGGGCCTCAGGTAGAGCCCTTGGAAAGCTACTTCCCAACTTATTCTGTGGGTATTCAACCTGCACAACAGGTGTATGTGAGAACATCTATGGTGGGAAGACTGCAATCACTGTACAAGTTTTTTGAAGTACTGAATAAACAGTGCAATGACATGGAGAAGCACAAAACTCAGATTCAGAAGGTTGCAGACCTGTTCCAAGCACCTCCCTTACCAGAGGTACATTCTTTGGCAAATGATGCGACCTCTCTGAACTTCCGTTATCGCATCTTTAAATTGGGCATAATAATACCTGCCCTGCCTAACCCAGGTTGTAATGACATTAAATGAGGCAACGTTTATAAAGGCACTTTGAAAAATATAAGTACTGTATAAATGAGGTCTTTATTATTCATAATAACACTGTTAAATACTGTTGATGTTGATCATCATCAGTAAGCCTGATTTCTAAATGTGCAATGGGACTCAGTGAGACGCCTCCTAGGAGGAACAGTCCTGGGTTTGCACTTCACTGCCGGAAGCCCATCTGTCCCAAGGACGTACCATCCCAGGAAGGTGTGTCTGTACTTTAAACACAGACAATGAGATATAATGAAATATGCAAATGTATTATGATGACTTTTAGTGGAACAAGCCCTCCAGTTAAGACTAGCTGTGGTTGACAACAAGCAAGAAAAAATACATTGTCTTAGTCTTACATTTTAAAACCCTTTCAAGTTCTGCTCAGAAGAATTTGCATTTCAATAACAATGTGATAATGTCAAGCTATTCACAACATTTCAAAGCCTTCTCTTGCACACCTGGCATGTTGTAGGATCTGCTGGGGAACTGGATGTGGCTGTTTTCTTTTTTTTTTTTTTTTTTTTTTTAAAGATTTTATTTTTTCCTTTTTCTCCCCAAAGCCCCCCGGTACATAGTTGTGTATTCTTCGTTGTGGGTTCCTCTAGTTGTGGCATGTGGGACGCTGCCTCAGCGTGGTCTGACGAGCAGTGCCATGTCCGCGCCCAGGATTCGAACCGACGAAACACTGGGCCGCCTGCAGCGGAGCGCGCGAACTTAACCACTCGGCCACGGGGCCAGCCCCATGGATGTGGCTGTTTTCTAACAGCAAAGGTAATTATGTTGTCTTTTTCATTCTTGGGAACGGATGTGTTTGGGCAATATTAACAGGTCTTGTGTTCTGGTCATGACAAAATATGAAATGAAAGCTCCACCCTCCAAGATATCCCATGAGAATTAATTAATCAGCATATTCAACATGTTGAACTTCCCCTCATCACAAATGAAAGGAAACACCTTGTAGATAAAAGTTGACTTTTTAGTAGAAAACTTTTCCCTGTACTCTGAACATCCCTTTAAAAACAGAGAAGGATCCAAAAGATAATTGTTACCTTTACTCTTAGCTACATATGAAACTATTCTGTCCTTCCTACTTCTGACACCAGTAGCATCTCCTCTTGGCTGGGCAAACATGGGATCATGCCACTGGGTTGACTTTATTTCTACGAAAAGTAAAGCTGTATTGCAGGCAGTGGGACAATCATCTTGAAAATTCAGATAATCACTAGCCCAGAACACAGTACAGCAAACAGTACAAATCAATTTAATTTAGGTAATTTCTCATTAAGATGCTTATAGATTGGTAAGCTTAATTGTAAAAGCTAAGCATTTATAATTCATAAGCACAAATTACACTAGACTAGATGGGTTATATGCTACTAGAGTTTCGTATAAGCTACAAGATGATTATTCACACAGAAATTTAATTCATAAGTTGGCATTAATATATTATATCTAACTTTTATTAGACCCTCTAGTTACAAGTTGAATGTAAATAGCACATTAACATTATAACTCAGGTTCTTGATATCCGTTGTAAAACTCATGACACAGGAAAAAGTACTTTTAACCAAAAGTAAGGCCTATTTCTCTCCTGTACCTACAATATTCCTGGTCATTATGATTAGCTCTTGGAAAAGGGTAGTTTTAAGCAAAGGTAATACCACTTGGTCCACCGCCCCAGCACACAGTAGCTTTCATTCAAAAGAATTAGGATACTACTCAAAGTCTTATTCAGGGTTTGGAAGAAATGACCTCGAATCCAGCCAGCTAGGAGCCAGTAAGTATGAGCAATTTTGATAAGTAAATTCCTTTAAAATTTAAAACGGTTCCCCTAAAGATTCAAGGTACTCTGCCTCACTTATAAATTTCAGTTATCCCTTAAGTGATATTTCATTCTTTACATCACTATTCTGCAAATGATACAGAATCACATTTTTCCTATAATAAGAAGCTAGTGTGGTTTGCATGGCAAGATAATGGAAGCACGTTCAAGTCACTGCTGTCTGAAAATGTTCCACCGAAATACGGCCTCCAAGGTATTGATGCCTCAGAGGCACAAAAGAAAATCTGTAATCAGAAATCATTAATTAAGGTTAATTAAAGTCCACATTGTATTTGACTGACATCCACACAGAAGTGCTGCTTACTTTTCTTAAGGCTACATGTGCAATAGTGTGTCTGACCAGACAGCAAAGAGTAATCACAATCTTGTTATTGTCGCGAGGACAGCAAACTGAATTCACACAAACTCTTCTTCCAACAAAAAAAACCTTCAGATTTGAAATGTTAGTCCCACTGTCCTTCCCACTCCATTCCTTTTTTTTAAACAACTAACTTATAATACCATAAAATGAGCAGGACCTATTTTCTGACCCTCCCAAACAATCAAGGGTCCGTAATACTGAATTTACAAATATGTGTTTTCTTTGATTCACAGAGATATTTGAGGGGGAGGTGGAGAAGGGCTGGGGCGATGATTGCAGCCTATGGGTAAGCCAGACCACATGATCAAAAACTGCTGTGACACTTAAAAGTGTTTCTCCACAAGGAATTCCGGTGCCCAGAAGCCTGGTGAAGCCAGTAGCAATTAAGGCCATGTTATCCTTTTAATTTACTTCAAATTATTGGCCTCTAAAATCAATCACTGAGTGTGGTTGGGTAAGGGAGGGGTCAATATAATAGGCACGTGCATTAAAAATGCTACACAAAAATTTTGGCAGGCTGCATCTGGGGAAATTTAAAATGGCTGCTTTGAAGCTCACCCTGAAATAAAAACTAGTCATTTTCTAGTGAAAAAAAAAGTGACTAATTTTCTAGATTAGGCCCATTTGTAATGAATTCAAGGTTTTCTTCTTCTGAATCTGCCTGGATTTTCATTTGATGCCTTACATTTCCTGAATTCAGTGCTGTTTGCTTCAAGTGTGAGATTGTTTTATTTTATGCTTTAATCTACAAAAGAATTAAATGGCTTGGCTTAGACTGGTAGGAGTCCTTGAAAGTCCACTTGAGAAATGGGAACTAAAATACTAAGAAGTGTACCAGTATCTGTCACACAAGGCCAAATTTACCTAACAAAGGAAAGCTGTGTTCTCCATCACTCACGAAGCACAGAAATCACTGAGTGTGTGTCTCTCTCTCTTGCAGCAATTTACTGCTCCAAATCTTTTCTTGAGTAGGTCACACAACATATACACAACTGGAGAGCTTTTCCTCATCAACCCTGAAGTCACAAAGCTAAAACCAAAATAGCAAAATATTGCAATTACAGCGAGGAAAAAATGCTCATATACTCAAGAGCTGACAAAGCAGTAGACCTATGGGCCAATGCTGCAAAATACAAGAAAATGGTCTCCAGCTCCTCAGTAATGTGTGTCAAACCTAAAAAAATCAAGGTTAAACCTGAAGCAAAGCACTAAAGGTTTACATTGCCATACCAGAGCACAACCTATAACACTCATGAGGTCATTTTATTTATGTAGCGATCTGCAGAGCCAAAACCAAATTATGAAACTGAAATTTTGAGCAAAGTCCTGAATGCCCTCATTTACCTCCCCATTTATGAATAGGCTTAATGAAAAGTTCGCACCCTTTTGCTTTCTTGTCGAAAGATGAAAGTGACATCAGCTCCTGGACTGTAATTTTTTACCAGCAGGACTGAGCAAGAGGCAAATCCTGGTGTAAATATCAGCTGGATGTGCACATAACAAGGTCCAGAGAGACACTCTCAGAAGTTGCCTCTTTTAATCCAACAGTGAATTATATGAGAAGCAGTTCTTTCAGAACACCACAACTGCCAGAATAGCTGCCAGGCTTGCAAGCCCTAGTATATCTCAAACCTTTCCCAAGACACCCCAACACTATCTGAGGCACTGAAACTATGGCAACCGAATAAGAAAGCAGCCTCCATGATTAATAGATGAAGATCCCAGCGACAGTGTCTAGCTAGGGCCATCATTCATGATGCGAGAAGAATTAGCACAGAATCCATCTCGAAAACCATTAACAAGTACTCTGCTTATAAAAATCCACCCCACTGCCATTCTGCTACATAGACTCCAGTTTGGAATGCTGTAAACAATTTGGTTTCTATTTATCGCTCACTATGCAGAGATGAGAATGTTCTTAGTAACTCAGATGCTCATGTTTTTAGAATAATGAAAAGCTTAATAGACCTGTTTTCCACCTGAGTGTTGGAGGCCTACGAACAAATGCATTCAAACACCAAAATATGTGAATGAAGCCATGTGGCTCTCCAGGGTAAAAGGGAGAGACAGTTGCTGAATTGTTTGAGAGTTTTTTGTAGAATGCAATTTTTCATAAAGCATTCCATTTTCAGAAAAGCAACATTTCCATTCACCAGCTCCATCAGTATTCTCTAGTTTCCTCACTCAAGGACAGTAGGAGTTGGGGGGAGGGGTGGGGAAGTGCTGGAATTGCTACTATATTAATAAAAAGATGGAATACTCTCCTTAAAAAAAGATTCAGGAATAGGAAAAAGGAAAGAAGAATGGATCCATCACAGAAAGCTTGTTTATAAAACTCTCATATAACATTAAATCATAATTAATATATTCTTTATTTCTTCTCAGTCTCTAAAATGTTTATTTTCCAATGGCGTGTTTTCACTGTGTTCAGCGCCAGATCCTGTTCTGTTCTATACATGCTTCGAATGAAATCATGGCCAAAGGCTTAGTCTTAAACACATGGGAGGGCAGAAGGGGTAAGAGATGGGTAACTAGCATCGATTTTAGAGATTCTTCTGCTAAATTTTTAAAATTGGCGTAGATTCTTTTTAAATTAAATTTTCTACAGGCGGCAATTATAGGTTAGTTGGAAACCACCAGAAAGCGCTGAGTCACATTCAGTGAAAGCCTCAGATCTAAAGGCTATATGTGGCAGTATCTATTACTAACAATACTTTCAAAGCAACAATCATACTTGCAGCTCAGCTTGGAAGGACCTGGCTCTTCAGTCTTTGGGGCATGTTCATTGCTGATTTATTTCACTCTCCTTATATCCTCTTTCTACTTACAAAATTTAAGAGAAAATTTTTTCTTCCTAGATGAAAATAACTGTAATTCTAAGCCAGGGAGGGATTCCTACTCCTCCTGGGTGCAAGAGGAGTCCTTCAGGGAATTGTGGTGATAACACCAATTTATTGCCCCTTCTGCTGTGCCTTTTAGAAGTCGGATTCTTCTCACTGATAAGAGCTTGTCTGACTATCATCTGAGTCAAATTTCAGGCTGTAGAGCAGCATATCAGTCAGTGGAGTTAATGCTGTCTCTATTGGGGTCAGCCTACTATTTCCTTTTTTTGGTGGGCAAGGTAGTGGTTTGCTTCTGCATGGAGATTCATGTTCTCCCAAATGGATTTCAGGCTTGGCCAGGGAAGAGTGACCCAGCCAGTGTACAGCTGCCATGTGTATGGCCACCATGAAGACCCTCATGCAGAAGTCCCAGTCACAGCCTCCTGGAGGAGTTGATTGGCTGCCAAGCTTCTCTCCTATGACAGGTGTGGTCCCTGGGGTCAATTCAACTCATCCCTGAACAGTCATTATAGGCTGCTCTCAGATTCCACACGTGGGTGCTCTCAGATTCTTTAGTGGGTGCAGACTGTGTATTTTATTTTTAAAGTGTTGGTAAGTGAAGGCTATCATTTTTTCTTTTTCTTTTTTTTTAAAGATTGGCACCTGAGCTAACATCTGTTACCAAGCTTTTTTTTTTTCTTTCTCCCCAAAGCCTCCCAGTACATAGTTGATACTCTAGTTGTGCTATGTGGGATGCCGCCTCAGCATGGCTTGAGGAGCAGTGCTTGGTCCGTGCCTAGGATGTGAACCAGCGAAACGTTGGGTGGCCTGAGCGGAGCACAGGCACTTTACCACTGGCCACGGGGCCGGCCCCCTAAGGCTATCATTTTTTTAAAACAACTATCCTTTGGGCTCTTACTTGATGTAAGGCCCTGTGCTGCTTGCTATTGTTTCATTTGTATAGCGTTTTTTTCTTCCATGTTTTGGGTGTGACATTTCAACTTGCAACATTAGGAAAAGGATCATGACTTCTCTTCCCACGCAAGTCACTTTTTCACATCCTTCACAGCTTAAAACCCCTGACACTATGGCCAGCTGCAGTGTGAATGTTCATTTCTAGTCCAAACCTTGTTTCCTTTGCATCATCTCTTTATGCTACAGATTTGTGGCCATTTCCTTTTGTTCTCTCCCCACTAGGGCACTCACCATGACTACTGCCACCCAAATAAAAATAATGCCTTTTATTTCATGAGAATGTATGGTGTGCCAAGCATTGTGCAATGAATTTTACAGATGTTATCATATTTACTCTTCTCAACAACCGTAACAATATCATCTTGCCAGCATTTTACAAATGGAAACTGAGGCAAAGAAGTTAAGCAACTGGCTCAAAGTCACACTATTTGTAAACGGCAAAAAACGGGATGCAAATCCAAGTGTGTCACGTCTGCCTAAGAAATGTCACCTCTGCATTGCCTCCAGAGCTGTCCACTGCCTTCCCTCTGACAGTTCCTCCACACTTCATGCCACAAAATCAAATGAAAATGCCCTCATTACAGCAAACAGCAAAACTTCTCTCCGACTCCTCCTAGTTCACCCTGATGTCTCTGTTCTACATTAGTGCTGACATCGACATGAACAATTTTAGAACTGACCTGAGCACAAACAATGCCCTTACTTCTAAATAATGACTGGCAGAGTGCCACTCCCATGACCTTGCCCAATTTAATGGTCACACTGAAAGCGATCTTTACTTGACACAGTTGGCATTCTGATAGTAAAGTTGCTATCCATGCTCGACGCTGATTGCGTGTTTTCAATGAATTTGAAGATCTTATTTAATTTCATAATGTGGTTTACACTACAATAACTTCAACACTACAAAAAGTCACTACAATGACTTTCTTTTATGATTTAGAGGATGAAGGAGGGTCTCTGCTCGGCCCAGGGTCTGGAGAGAGGAGAAGGGAGTTAGCACCAAACTTTTCAAATTTCCAGAGTGCATTTCATATTTTACCATATACATCCACACTCCTGATTTCATATTATTATCCCAGCAATGACAGAGGGTAAGAAGCCCAGGTTTACTAGCCACAATTTTATTGAATATCATGCAGCTTCAGAGAGGTTATCTGGCTTGTCCATGGTACTAAGAGTCTGACCCAGGTCATCCGACTCCATGTACAGGATCTTTAACAACAGTTATCATTGTACTGGTACGGGGCAGAAATGTGGGTTAACAGGCATACTGTTTTCTCTGATAGAAAGTTGAATTTTAAAAACTACTAATAGAAAACTCCAAACAAAAAGCAAGAGGGCTCTGTGGGCAGTGGTTAGAATGCAGAACAAATGAGGCCAAGGTCAAAAGCTCAATCCCCATAAGTGCTGGCTGTCGTCTCAGCTCTGTTTCTTGGCCAGTTGATTTTACCTCAACCAGGTGTCCCACAGATGTGTGCTCTTGGCCACAGAAGGGGACGGGGTGAGAGTGTGGGAATGAGCAGGCTCCAATCCATCACCAAGACCGAGACAACACCCCACAGCGAATGCTCCACTAATGGTGCGTGAGATATATCATCTATGTACATGGAAGACACACACACTCACACAGCCAGAGAAGTATCTCATTTGATGGAATCATGATGTAGAAAAACAAGAGCAGACAAAGTGATAAAATAAAGACTAGCTGTTGCAAAATGATTCACTTTTTATTCATTCACTCATTCAACAAATACTTGTTATGAAGGGCCTATGATGAGCCAGGCACAGATTTAGGTGATGGAGATGCAGCAGTGACTAAAACAGAAAAATGTCTATCTTCACGGCATTATGTTCTAGTGGAAGAAAGAAAATAAATGAGGACATTTAGTTTGTCAGGCTGTGAAAGGTGTTAAAGAGAAAAAATGAGGCAGGCCAGGGGGTAGGAATTCACTGAGAAAGTGACATTTGAGAGGAGACCTAAAGAACGTGAGGAGCAAATCATGCAGCTTTGTAGGGGAAAGAACCGTCGTAAGCCAAGAAAGAGGAGGTGCAAGACCCTGCAAAGGAGCCTGAGGAGAGCACGCCTGGCATGTTCAGGTAACCCCAAGGAGGGGTGAAGGTCAGAGAGGTGTGGACCCGAGTGCAGATCATGTGGGGCCACAAAGGTCATTGGGAGGACTTTGGCTTTTATTGGAATAAGATGGGAAAGCATCTGAGCAGAAGTGATCTGATCTGGCTTACCTTTAACAAAACCACTTTGGCTGCTGTGTTGAGATAACACTATAGGGGGCCAAGAGCAAAGCAGGGAGACTAGTTAGGACGCTGGCACAATAACCCAGCAGGAGGGGACAGTGGCTTGGCCAACGTGAGGGCCACAGAGGTGCAAGACCTGGAGGAAGTCTGCATGCATTGCATTCTGAGGGTGCGGCCAAGAGCACTGAAGGTGGGACCAACAGCATTGCAGCTGGAATGGATGTGGATACAATAAAGAGAAATCCAGAATAACTCTTAAGTTTTTAGGCCTGAGCAACTCAAAAGATGGAACTGCCATTTACCAAGATGGAGAAGATTATAAGAAAAGAATATTTGGGGGAGAAAGATCCAGAAGTAGGTGTTTTGAACATGTTAAGTTTGAGATGTCCGTTAGATCCAAGAGGAGCTACCTAGCCTGTAGGCAATGAATATTTGAGAGATCCAGGAGAGGGGTCTGGGCTGAAGAGGTCATTTGGGAAACATCAGAGTATTGATAGTTCTATATGACACTCTCCGTTAGTGTAATTAGAATTATTCTAATAAAAATGGTTTTGCAAGAACTCATCTGCTTCACAAAGCAAGATACCCTCGTGTATATACTATACTGTAACAGTCCCCTGCTGAGAGGTATCCTGAAATCCCTTCTCCCCTTGAGGTTTGTGTGGTATGACATCTTATTTGCCCATTTCAAAGGGATTAAATGCCTCCCTCCCTTCCCGACGTACCATATCCCCAAGAGGCAACCATGTGGTTGCCAGCAGAGAATAGCTCAGTTGCTCTTGCAGCACATTTTAAGGCAGATGAGAAAAGCCTTCAGTCTGGAATAGAAATATCTCAGAGACAATTTGGCTCCAGGGCACCCCAAGAGAATGAGGGACACTAAGATGGGAGGGCACAGGAGGATGCTTCCAGGCTTCACCTTCCCCTGGAAGTGTGAACACCCAGGGAACACCCACTCCAGGAATAGGACAATAAACTGTGTGAACCTAAAAGGGGGTTGGGGTGGGGGCAGTACAGAGACACAGGCAGGCTTCCCTCGGCTTTATACTGCTGCAAATGGCAGATGCCTAATTAAAGCATTTGCAATTAGTTTGGCTTGTTCTGTGATTCCTTTCTGCAAACAAATAAGATGGGAGAATATATTAGCTCTTGGCAATCTAGTTCTAAAAAAACTTTTTCTCCCATCATCACTCTTTTGTCCTGCTCAGAAAAGAGCTGAACCACTAAGTACACGTAGTAAAGCATCTGACTTACCTCCTTGTTCAAAACAGTATTTTTCCTTCCACTTCATATGAGAGTACAATTACCCATTTGCTTTTAAAGCATGAGTATTTATTTTGAATTTAATACAAGTTCTTAATTTGGATGTGTTATTTTTATTCAATGAAGATAACAGTCTTCCTAATTCTTCTATCCTTCTGATTCGACACACTAGGCAATGTTAACCGCCTACTCAAAACGCAAATGATATATTTTGTAACGATGAGAAAAGCATTCACTAGACTTTGAGAGAACTTGAGGGATGTGTGTTTGTGTGTGTGTCTGTGTATGTGTAAATAAAGAGTTGCACTTATTGCCACTTTATTGCAACCTACTTGAAGGCATAGACTTTTTCTTCACTGTAGCAAAAAACACCAGGTCCACTTTAAGCGGAGAAAAATGAACCATGTGGGACTATCCTTCATTCATTTATTGGTTCAACATTTACTTGAGTTTCTACACTGGTTCTTACAAATTTTAACCTATTTAAACTTAGATATTTTCTCCAGTAAGTATATTCTGCAGATGGATCCTGAGATAAGGATTTTGGGCGTGTGCTGGACTTTTACATATGTGGGTGATATGCATTATTGAGATGTGGCCCATCTCCAAAGGGTGGTCCATGTAAAACATAACACTGGGAAGATTGTCACCACACAAACATCGTAAATAAGAAACAGGAACTAGACTGCTTTATATCAACCTGGAAAAAAAAGACATACAAAAATGAAGTTTTAAATCTGATGTTCATTCTTTTCTGCTTTCAGATAGGTTTGCCAAGTGCCTCATTCAAGAATGCCCTAAATCCAAAATAATAATAGAGAGCGGGAGTTACTCAAGATTCAAATAAAAGTTACCATATAAACAAGCATGAGTAAACCAAATTGAAATAGTTAGTGCAATTATTTTTTAACAGATAGTTTAGGTTAATAGGTGGAGACACGGTTCTGCCACTGTATTTAAGGTTAGGTTAATAATTAACTTTGGTGCCTGGAGTAGTTTAATCAAAGCTTCCTGTAAATCATAAAACTGCTCCATGCAGACAAAACAGGGTATTAAAAAACCATACAAAATGCTTGCAATCTTGACCTTTGGAACGTGTGGATAAGGTGTAAAAAAGTAAGATATTTTCATTTAGGATTGACACAGGCAACTTTACTTTTGGGAAAAACCTAAATAAAGGATTCATGTATCCAGAACCAACAATTCCCCCTGCTAACAGAGTGGCAGACTGTGGACTTGATGCCCAAGATGTATGTTGGAAGGAAGACTCAAAATTACAAGGATAGAGAAAGGCCAGGCAAAGCACAGGACCTCTCTCTTGGGAAGGACTTAAAAACCAGTGCTGGGGGGCATTAAATAGCTTTCCTGAGACCTACTGGCAGAACACTACAACTGGGTTAAACATCTTTTCAGATTTGAGGCAAAGAAAGTTGTGCGTACAAGTGTGAGAAAGTGTGTGTGTGTCTGTGCGCGCGTGTGTTTTAAACCTTTTGCAGATCACATTCAGCAGTAACTTGATTTCCATCCAGCCTAAGCAGAGCAGAGAGCGATCCCACGGTGGCCGTGCCTGGCCACTGCATCCCCAAAGCAGCCACCTTTCTCCCAGGGACCTGACGCGGGCAGAACGGCCACTGGGGCTGCCCAGTGCAGTACAGGCCGGAGGACGCCCCTGGAAGTGCCTGTCTCGGCTGTGAAGACAGCGGTTCATCCCTCTGCTTCACGCACACCTGGCTCTCTACTCCGCTCCTCCCTCGACACCCGCAGGCTGGAAAACGGTGCGTGGGGCGCAGGAGGCTGTGCATTTTGCATTTGGAGCTGGTACTTGCAAGCCAGCGAGCCCCAGCCAGTGTCCACACGCACCCGCGCGCCAGCCGCTGTCCACACTGGCCACACGGCATTCCAAGCTCTGCCGCTCAACCTCCCCTTCCTCCCCCACCCCTTCCTCGATTGCTTGAGAGCCTGGTCCAACAAGTGCAGCGCTGAGACCCCAACCAAGCTGACCACCAGCCGGGGGACGCCACTGTGCGCGAGCACCTAGCTCCTAGCCGCATCCTGGACCGTCCACCCGCTTCCCTCCGCGGTCGGTTTCCCGCGGTCTGCACACGCGGAGCCCCAATCCTGTCATGCCTACCGCCCATGGCTTTCAGGAAAACTTTCCAGAAGCGCCTGGTCGAGTGACCCCGTGCAGGAGAAGGAGGAGGAGGCGCCAGGCGCTGGGCGCAGGGGCGGCGAGGGAGCAGGAAAGACAGCAGAAGTCCTGTTTCCTTTCCCGACACCCAAGTCCGGGACTGCTCCCTGGCTCCCCCTGTACGGTTCGGGAGGAGGGAGCGGACCTCAGGATCCTGCTTTGCACCATGTCCCACAGTGGGGAGCTGAGAAACAAGCGGAGAATCTGGAGAAGACACGCTTCCCACTCCAGCAGGGTCAAGCAGGGTGGGTGGGCACTGTCGAGCTTGCTACCGAGCGCCCCACCGCCCCCGAGGCAGCGCTCTAGGACGCAGCCCGTAGTTCGGACATTCAGAACCTGGGGTCGGGGAAGAGCCCTTGTCTGAGTAGAAAGGCTTGGGCCATCTCGTGCCAGGTTTTCCCACCCTTCCCCCTCCCGGGACACCTCCTTTCCAGAGGTACCTCATAGATTCTGGAGGAGAGTACAGGAGGCGCCAACCCCGGCGTGGCAGGCTCTGTGCTTGAGAGGGACGCAGCCACGACGGATGCTGTCCTCACAGCCCAGGAGGGAGCTGCGGCGAGGGATAGGACCCAGGGCGGGGGGCGCCGCGCCACACCGGGAGGAAGCCGCTCCCGGGCACTCGTTCGAGCAAACAAAGCCCGGAACCTCTGGTGCCAGCGGCCGCGGGAGACGAGATGTCACCAAGTGGCAGGGCGCGCGGGTGCCAGGGCCATTACAAGTTTCTCGCACTCCACAGAGCCCACACCAGATCCCGCGCGGACAACAAAAGATTCTCTACGCTTCCCCCACGGTCTCCGTGGAACCCCTTCTCCCATCCCAGAACCCAAACCTGGTGCTGGGCGAAAACAGCGCTGTTCTACCCAACCTCCTCCAGTCCTCGAGGGCAGAACCCCATCCCCTTCCCCTGCCTTCGCACCAGGACAGGGCTATTCCGAGAATCCCACCCTCTCGGGGCCTCTGCTCCCTTCTGGCCCGAAAGTGAGGACCGGCCCTGGGTCCTGCACACACATCCCCAAGCCAGGCAGCCATCCGCACGGTCGCGGTCCGGGGCGGCGCCGGGCGTGTGCGCAGCGCGGGTGGGGAAGCTCGCAACACGGAGCTCGGCGGTCTCTGGGGCGCAGGGCGGAGAGGAGCGGCAGGCAGGGCTTACGACTGCTCCCCCAGGGCCGGCCAACGCTCGGGAGACAGAGACACGAGACAAAATAAAACGCAGGCACTACAAAGCCGACAGCCCGTGCCGGCCGCGGCCGCGGGACCCGCAGGCTGGAGCCGAGTCGCCCGTGAGGTGGGGCGCGCCGAGCCGCCCCAGCCGTACCTTTTCGGTGCATCGACGGGCAGACGGCCGGGGCTCGGAGCGGGCTGGTACAGCGTGTATCCCATTTAGTAATCCATTATCGAGGGGATCTCTCCGGGCCGCGAGCTGTGCTCTCTCCTTTGCAAGCCTTTGTCATTCCTACATGTGTGCTTGTCTCTTTGGGGGTAACAGTCGCGGCGACTACTTTCTGGGATGCAAACGTGCTGTGTTCATCTCCAATGACAGACACAGAAGGGGAGAGGAAAAAAGAAGGAAAAAACCAACAAGGAAGGAGTAAATGTTCAAGAAACTCTTCTCCCAATCCAAATTCCACTTGGATTCCACTCCGGTGAGTCCCTTCGGTGGTGTCTGCGCCGATTAACAAGTCATTTCAGGGTGGGGGGCAGGGTGGGGGCTGGGGCAGGGGTGCACGCTGTAGCCCCGCTCAGCGCCCTGGCGCGCTATGCTGCGGGTGTGGAGATGCTGGCCGCTGCCGCTGCTCCTAAGCGGGCATCGCGGGCGGTCGGCCCCGCGGAGAAGCGTCGCTGCTGCGTCCCGAGCGCCTGGGCAGCCGAGTGCGCGGGGAGCGGAGTTGGCTGCAGCCTCACCCCTTGCCGCTCACTACTCGTCTTTCCCCGGAGAGGCCGTCGCTCCCGGGCGGAGCCAAGTCCCGGACTGGATTGCGCAGAGCGGACTCTCCTCCTGCAACCCCGCCTTCTTTGGCTGGCGTCTTCTCCGACCCAAAGGAGAGCTGTGGTGTATGTGTGTGAATGCGAGCGAGCGAGGCGGAGAGAGGGAGAACCTACGCGGTGTGGCTGCAGGTGGAGCCTTGGACCGACTGGCCAGCGAAGCTTCCTTCCTCCACGATTCCTGGCCCCGCCGCGCGCTCGGCGGCGGAGGTCCTCGCAGGGTCGACTCGGGCAGGAGCCCAGCCCTTGCCTCCCCCACCCTCGCATCTGCTGTAGCCAGGGGGAAAAAAAAAAATCCCAAACAGCATTGCTGAGCCCTGCCAAATCAGAAAAATAAATAAAAATAGACGTAGTGCAGGAGCGAGTTACAAGAAAGGATTTGTTCATCGATTTTCTTAAATGGAAAAGTTTGAAAGGATGAGGGTAAGTAAACGGCGAGCCTTTCTAATTCTGATTACTGTATCAAGAGGTGGATTCCAGAAGTGATGGACGCTCTACGCACCCAGATGAATTGGATAGAAGCTGGTACGGTCAAAAATACCTTCGAAGATATGAAGACAGCTATTAGTAAACGCACATACAACACGTTAATAAAGCATGTTAAAGAAGCAAATAAACTGTAGTACGAAGAGTGGTGTTATTAATGACAGTGACGATCTGTTTTAAAACTTAGTGTGTAGACTGTTCTGAGAAATAAGTAAACTTCAGAAATGAGACGCAAACAATTCCAATGAATCCAACAGCTTCATGGAGGAAGTAAATCCAACTTCTTCCAAGGCGCTATTGTTATGATCACACGAAGAATGGCAGGCACAGCCTTCCTCTACCGCTTGAACTTTCAATCGCCTAAAAGCCTTGCAGTTATAGGCTAGTGCCAACTGGTCGGGCCACACTATGTACCCCTCCCCCGGCCGCTGCGCGCTCCCCGCCGCGCCCGCTCGCCCGGCAAACAACTGCGCACTGTGGCCGCTGCTCTCCAAGTGGGCTTCGCAGATGGTGTGGGCCATAGCCACAGCCTTTAAAGAAAGTACACTGGGCAGTTAAACAGTTCTCGAAGCAGTATTTTATATTATAGGGTCAGCTGAGAAAAGCATTGGGCGGGCGATCTGGGTCTCAGTCGCCCTTAGGCCAAGTGCGCTCAAATAAATGCATTAGAAACTGTACCTGTTACCTAATTGGGGCTAGGGCCACTAATAAGTCCGTATTCTCTTTTTGGCCATTCCTGCTGGGAATCCAAGTTACGTACAGACATTTGTTCATGAGGGCTCACGAAGTGTAAATGCACACACGACAACGCCATATATATATATATACTCATGTATATAGATATACAGATATATATATATATTTCTTTTTTTTCCCGCCCACAAATCACCTGGACAAGGTGGGGAGATGGGGAGAGTGGTAAGGCGAAAACAACCCAGTCTCCTTGCTGTTCTCCAGAGCTGCCAGCAGGGGCCGCCATCCCCACTTTCCCAAGCCAAGGCCCCTACGGATCCGGGGTGGCGGGGTGCGAGGCGCTCGGTGCGCGCGCAGCCCCCGCGACTCCGGGGCCGGCTGCGGGAGGGGGCTGGGACTTAGGGGCGGCGGGCTTGGCTGCGCGCTCCCGCGGCTCGGGTGGGAGCTGGTTCGCGGACGTCCATCTCAAATCCGGTCGGGACCGGGAGAAGGGCTCTGGTGGGTCGCGACGGCCCGATCCTCGGCTGCGCTGTTTAACGCCCAGATTTGGGCTGGCGACGGCAGGGCCAGTGCGAGCCGGGTCCCTGAGCTCATCCGTGCGACCTGGCGCGGTCCCGCAGTTCGGGCCCAAGAGATCCCCGGGGTTCTCTGTCCGGCACCTCCACCCCGCCCGGGTCGCGGAGGCCCCTTCTTCGCTCTCTGCCGCCGATTTACATGCTAATTGTGTCTGGGAAAAGTTCTTTAATTGGCAGAATTAGGCAGAGCAAACGAATTGTTTCACAGGCTGAACCAAATTAATTCCGGGTTTAGCTTCTTCCCTTGGAGAAACAAACAATTAAGCTGTCTTGTTTGCTTTATGGATATATTGGAAATGCCCCACATCGAGTTTCAGGATATGTTTTTAAAAGGAAATTATTTTTCATTATTAATACTTGCATGTTTAATTTGCAGTAAGGCTGAGCCAAGAAGCAAAAGATTAAATTTACCTAATTTAAAATTATAGAATGCCAGAAGAAAAGTGTTTGAGTTAACTTTTGCTCGACTAAGAAATACTACCCGGAATCTTCCTGGCAATTACTAGATTGTAGAGTCTCACCGTCCAATTAGGCGCCCATCATCCTGACCAGGTGAGATTACCTTTCCACCTGCCAGGGGAGAGATGCTCCGAGAGCAGGAAGAAAAGCCAGCTGTGTTGCTCCTGAAGCCTGGGGGGAGCACCTGTGGGGAGGCTGTCATGAAACCTCACGATGTCGTTTCTCCTTCTGTGCACCTCAGACTCACTTCCAGGAACCGACTTTAACTTTTCCATAAGACCGCTGCCCCTCCAAAGCCTTTGAAATCTGCCGTCTCCCCTGTCCCTTCAGGGAAAGAAAGCCAGAGGGGGAGTTAAAAGGATCACAGAGAGAAGGAGAAGGAAATTTACACTGTTTTGTAGTTAAGTGGCATGAAGTGGAGTGAGGAGGGCCTTGGTCTCTGGAGGCCGATTGTGGTTATGTCATTTACTGGCTGGTGATCTTGGGCAAGTCGCTTCTCTCTCTGGAGCCCCAGTGGACACACCTGTCAATGGGGATTCATGGACTTCTCACTTCCCAGGAATTGTGTGAATTAAATGAGATGCTGAGTGTAGGGCCACGAGTCTAGGGGCTGGCACACACTGCTTAAAGGTTAACTAGCATCATAGTCATCTTTGTCATCTTCCACATCAGTCCTACTACCGCATTTTACAGGAGTCAGACGGAGGCACAGAGGAAAGACTCGGCTTGCTTTTTGTCAGTGCTGGGAACTACCCATAACAACTCCTCTTCAAAAATGCCTGTAAGACAATGCCCGCCTTCCCTCACACCACCTGGAAAAGGTATGGAGGAAGATTAAATAAAAACTTGCCCAGGAACTGTTTAAAGACGACATCTAGCTATTTGATCAGAATCTCTGCTTTAAGACAAAAAGGAGTAAAGACCGTGGAAAAGGAAGAGTCTGCTGGTGCTTACAGCCATCTCCTTAAGAGTGTGACTTCCTGGGAGCCTGTGGGAGTATAGTTTGTACATTCAGGCCATTGTCAGTTATACCCAGGAAACCTCTCTGTATCTACAGTCCCTTCTCAGAAGATCCCTTTACCTCTTTGCCTTAAATTAGAGGTTTTAAAATCTATTTGCACATTAAAATTACTGGGGGACTTTTAAATGGCACAAATTCCCAGGCTCCAGAGATTTTCATTTGTCAGGCTGGGGTGGGACCTGGGCATGGGTATTTTTTTAAGCTCCCTAGATGATTCTAGTGTGTAGCCAGGGATGAGAACCACCATCACAATGAGTCCTGGCTGTGTTCTATAACACTGCTTTTCCCAGCCTTTTCTGGTAGGGCTGTTTCTTTTCCCTCTTGCCCATTTATCCCAGTGTTGAGAAGTGAGGTCAGTGTCCTTCTTGATTCTGGGACCATTTCTTCTCCCCTCAAAAACCCCCGGACCTTTGGAGGCTGTGCTCCACAAATTCATTGGTGCTGTCATCTGCAGATCTCATTGCACCCTGCTCTTCAAAGACTTAGCACCAGGCTTACTGTCCTCATCTGTCCCACACCTATCACCATTCACGGAAGTGTTAGCGTCCACCTAGCCACTAACCCTCTGCTTTCTCGGTTTCTTGCCTTCCTCATCTACACTGTCTTTTTCCCTTACTCACCTCTGCCCCCACTCGAGGGCTTCATGCTGGGCTGTATTATCAGAAAGGGTTCCATCTTCTAAATCACTAATTCTAACATCCCACTCTCCAGCTGCAACTTCCTCTCATTCTAGCTTGCGTGCCTACGCACCCCTCTGCACTCACTGATTTCATGAAGACTTCCAGGCCGTATGTCCTGCCCCTCTCTCTCCATCCATCCAGTTCGTTCATTCCCCTCTCTGTCCAGCATAGCTTCATAATAGCAATCTCTCTCTAGCAAATACTTTCAACTCCCTTGCTCCTCTATCTTTTACTGACACCCATCTGCCTAAATACCAGTCCTGAATTATATAAAATCAGCCTTCTCTGCTCTCGCATCAGGTAGCTGAAGCCTGCCGGAAAAAAAATTTGAAGCGCACATCTAGGCAGGTGGTACACTCAGTTATCAACCTCATTTGGACCCTCAACACTGCCTCTTCCCTTTCTCTTAATTAGTCTCTAACTTTCTCCCCTTAACCAGATGTTTAGCCCTCGGTGCCTCCCACTTCCCTGAAAACACAGTCTATCAGATGGGAACTTTTCACTTCTGTACTCGTCATTTCCTGCATATCTCCTCTTGTGGTGGAGGCAGTGTCCCTCCTCCAGTCTGAGACCAGTCTCTCCACCTGTTCTCACATCGTTTACACATTCTCAGAAGTCCTGTCCTATTCTCTCCACCTCTTGTGCCTCGCCTGCATGTGTATGCTGTCTACATCAGCGTGTAAACAAGCTTTAGTCTCTCTCATCTTACAAACAAGCCCCCCTTGGATCCTCTGTTTCTTTCATGCTACTTCTCTCCTCTCTTCCAAAGCCAAATGTCACCAAGGATTGTTGACAGTCTGCACTGCCACTTCCTCCTCTCCCACTGAGTCATTCCTGTCTGGCTTCGGTTCCCAGCACTCCACTGACAAAGCTTTTGCTAAAGTCTATGATGACATCCGTGAGAGTAAATCCAGTGGACATTTTAAAGTTTTCATTTTATCTGAATTCTCAGCAATGATGAACACGACCACTCCTTCCTCTGTGACGTGCTCTTTGCTTTTGACTTCTACAACACATGATTCCCTCCTGGTTCACTCCTACCTCTCTCCTTTTTTTAACGTTGCTTTTCTTTTGAGGAAATTGAAAGATACAGAAATTTTCAAAGAATAATATAATATCTCAATTTTCACCACCCAGAATTGACAATGTTAATATTTTGTCATATTTGTTTCCTGTCTTTATTTCAAGAAATAACATGTGTGTAAAGCCTACCTTCCCTACAATCAAGTCTTTCCCTTTGCCCTCCACTTCTTCAGAGGTGACACTGTCATGAGTTTCCTGTATATCCTTATAGTTCATTTTCTATATTTTCACATGTACCATGTGTACCCAGAACCAATGTATAGCAATGTTTTTGGTGTTTTTTCCCCCGAGTTAACATAAATAATACCCTCTTTACTCTTGTCCTCCAATTCATTCTCCAAATTGTAGCTAAAGTGATCTTTGAACAATGCAGATCTGATCACATCACGGCCCTGCTTAAAACACTTTGGCATCCCCACACCCCTAGCCTTCAAGGCTGTGCGTGGTTCTTGCCACCTCTCTGGCCTCATCTCTCTGCCATGCTCCCATTACCTTCTTCCCTTTGTAACATCGCCGGCGTGGAAAGTTCCCTACAAGCCTGCCTGTGTGCTTCTGCCTGGAATGCTATCATCTCCCCCTTTCACCTCTTTACCTGGATAACTCCCACTCATCCTTCAAGTTTCAGGCCAAATGTCCCTTCCTCAAGAAAGACTTCCCTGATACATCAGAATACGTCATACCTCCTCCATTATATATTCCCAGTGTACTTTGCAAATTAGTCCATAAGTCACAGCTAGAGTTAATTTTTGGTGAAATTTCTTGTCGAATGCTTCTCTTTGCTGTTAGACCAGAGCTCCTGGAGTCCTGGGACCACATCTCTTTTCTTTCTCTTGTATCTCTAGCACCTGGCAGAGAGTAAGGGCTCATACATAAAAGAGGGGATAAATTAGTAAAAGCAGTGAGTTCTTTTTCAAGGATTCAGTAGGAAAAGAAATAGATTGTTGGATGGGATAAGACCATTTAAAAAGGGAAAGAAAAAAAATAAAACACCAGGAAGTTATTTTGAGATTCCAGTTCTAAAGAGGAGCAAAATCTAGGCTTTCACCCAACATAGAACTTCTAATGTACGGTGTCTAATTTGTATTTTGAATGAGGAAAAAAGATTTACAGATGTAAATGGTGAGTAAATACAACAATTACAAAACAAGATGCTTAAAAATAAGCTGCAATAGGAATATAAATATAACTCTAAAAGACCAGTGGAAGGAGATAAAATTGCAATTTGAATCCACTGGGAACAATGCAAGAGCATCTCTGAGGACCATTCTTCCAGCAAGCTGAATTGTGCTAACAGTGGTTTACTGTCTGCCCCTCCATGAACAGCCTCACGGGTGGTGCCCTCTCCCTGTGTAACAGTCATTCCAGTGTACCACAGTGAAGCCTGGGCCCCATTCACTTTCTGATATCAAATTATTGTTGGGGAAATTAAGAGAATGGTAGATTAGAAATAAAGGTAATGAATGAACAATAAATGTTAAGTAAACCAGAACTCCATTTTCCCCCCTCGAAAACTCTTTATGTTTAATTGAAGTCTTTAGTTATATAATACAGAGTAAAGGCTGTGTCTGACATTATTTTCATCTTTCAGTTCCAGCATAATTTCTTTTAATTGCCCCTCCTAGTAATGTTTAAACTTAAAAGCATGTACTTGATTATGAGTTTGTTTAAAAATGCAGTTACCTAAATGTGATTTATACTTTTCATAAGCAGATAAACCAGATGATTAAACACCACTTTGGAATTTGCTATTTGGCCAAAAGAATGGTGAAAAGTAAAATATACTTCTTTTATGAGAACTGTTTGCAAGGTCTTTGCTTCCGGGGAGTAGAAGCCCTGCTAGAAGAGAAAATGGTTCTGGCCCATGCTTAAATATCAAATTATGCTTCACTTCGTTCCAAATCTAGTTTTTAGATTATGTGAGAAAACACTGTACTAATATCAACTGAAAGACTTTTTCCAGGCTGTTTATGATGAATGTGTATTTAAGGGTAATTTTATAACCAGAGAAATGGAGACAACGGGGGATGTTTTGTTTGCTTTCACATCGAAACTTTAGAACAGAAGACAGCTGTTTTAAACATCTAAACTCAGGCTGGATAATTACGGACAATGAAAGTACTTTTAAAAAATGATATGCTTGCATCTAAAGTAGGATTTTAATGAAGTATGAAAAATAACGTTGCATATAAAATTATCCTCTGAAAACTCCCCTATATGTATAATTATAAAATATAAAGATGGTTTCCTAATGTCTTAACTCGACTTTGGATTTTGTACCTGGGCCAGTCTCTAGTTAATAATCCTTTAAAACACTGACGACACTTAACTAGCTAGATTTAAGAATCTTTTCAACTTTTAGGTTGAAATGAGCTTAAATATTACATTTTAAAATAAATAACACATTCTTTGGTAGTTCCCAGAAGTTTCAGATGATTCAGTAGTTACTAGTGCTTAATTTATACTTCACCAAAATTTAAGACAAGTGGAACAATTGATGTCAGTTTCTTTGCGAAACCTCTTAAATACACCTTTATTCATAACCAGGCACTTATTAGTATAAAGTAGAATGTTACATTTTAACGTTTGAACTGAAAACCTGCACCCTTGTTTTCTTAAGAAATATGTGTCGTGGACTGCATCATTAAGACTTTTATAAAAACACGCACATTGATTTCCTCATGGTTCCTCTCCCTTTGTTTCCATACCTCAGGGCAGTCGAATCATTTCCTTTCTGTAAATAGCCTCTTAAAGCCTTTTCTCGTTTAAGCAAACTTTAGAAAACCCCTAACTCTCGCTCCTCCTCACCGTTACTGTCCCCTTCTCTTCTCTACCCTCTGAAAAAAAATTGTGATCGTGGATTATGGATTTTTGCATTATTACAGCCCAAAGTTGACATTGTTTTGCTAGATTTCCTTACCTTAAGGAATTTTCCCTTTTTGCTTAATTCCTTAGTCAATACATTACTTTTTTCAGCTCGGTTTTTTTTTTCTGTAAACTGTTCGGCTATTTTTCTTACAAAACACACCATATAAACTGTAATAAGACTGTTGTATGACAGTATTAATTCACTCACTGTGGGGTGAGGTTAGCCTTATGCTCTTAGATTTGTACCAATGCATTATTGGATGACGGTGACTCAGATGCAATGGTACTTTTCTTATCACATTGTGTTTCTTGATCACATCACAATGTCATCCTTCAAGCCAAGCATCTTAGAGTTGTCCTTGTTCTCCCATTTGTCACATCCAATTCATCAGCAGATCCTGTTGGCTCTACCTTCAGAATATATGCAGAATCTAACCACTTCTCATTTCCACCATTACCACACTAGTCCAAGCACCACCATTTTCATCTGGAGTCTTCCAATAGCCTTATAACTGATCTCCTGGTTTCTGAACTTGCTGTATTCTGTACCCTACAATCTAGTCCCCAAATGGCAGCCAGAGTGAAGCTTTAACTTTTGCAGTAAAATCCTGTCAGTCCTCTGCTCAAAACCATCCAATGATGTCTTTCTCATCTCCTTTGGAGGAAAAGCCAAAGCCCCTACTCCGTGACCTCCCCTCCCCTTCCACAGCCTCCTCTCATCTTCTGCCCTTTACTCACTCCACTCTCGCCTCACTGCCTTGTGCACATCCTACCTCAAGATCTTGTTTCCCCTCTTCCTGAAACACCGATTCCTCTGATCTCCACAGGGCTCATCCCTCACCTCCTTAAGGTCTTTGTTCAAATCAGACCTCCCTGACCACAGATTATGAAATTACCATTCCTAAATCTAGGGGGCTTCCTCCTGCTCCCTTACTCTGCTGCGTTGTACTCACAGCCCTATTGCCATCTGACCCTCTATGTGTGTACTGTTTGTTTAGTGTCTGTCTCCTGCCGCTCAGTCGTTAGCTTCATCAGGGCAGGAACTGACTTTCATTTAATACTATATTCCCCGCACTCAGCACAGGGCCTAGCACATTCTAGAAATGCAATAAATATTTGTTAAGTGAGTGAATAAATAAGCACAGCTTACCACATTTCATGTCAATCACATTAGGGCCACTCATGCATATACTATATGCTAGGTACCATTTAGAACAAAGTAAGTAGCTGTCTGTCAAGAAATGGCCCCCAATACAGGGTTCTCTTTAACAGTTTCTTTGTCTAATGTTACAGCAGGCAGAACATGGTTCGTTTTTTGTTTTGTTTTGTTTTTTTGAGGAGGATTAGCCCTGAGTTAACATCCACAGCCAATTCTCCTCTTTTTGCTGAGGAAGATTGGCCCTGAGCTACTATCTGTGCTCATCTTTCTTCGCTTTACATGTGTGATGCCTGCCACAGCATGGATTGATGAGCAGTGCCTAGGTCTGTGCCCGGGATCCCAACCGGCAAACCCTGGGCCTCCAAAGCAGAGAGTGCAAAATTAAGTGCTACACGACTGGGCAGGCCCACCTTTTTGTTTTTAATACGGTTTTCTTTGGGGCAGTGCCTGCTGTTTCATGGTGAGAGTAGGAATGGGTTTGCAGAGCTGGGAGGTTCTGAATCAGAAATGCCTGGGATGGATGATGAGGATTTTTCTTGCTACTTGCTGACTACTTCAGATGCTCATTTCCGAAGACCAAGAGGAAAAGGAGAGCTAATTCACATGATAACCTCCATGCGGGCCTCTGTATCAGCTCTGGCTGCCATAATGAAATATCTCAGGCTGGGTCTTTTAAACAAGGACATTCATTTTCTCATAAATCTGAAGGCTGGAAATCTAAGATCAGGGTTCTGGCTGTTGTGGTTTCTGGTGACCATTCTCTTCTTGGCTTGAAGATGCTGCCTTCTCCATGTGTCCCTGTGTCCTCGATACTTGCGAGAAGAGGGAGAGTGAGCTCTCTTGTGTCTCTTCTTATAGGGACACTAATCCTATCAGATCAAGGCCCCACTCTTCTGACCTCATTTAACCTTCATTACTTTCTTACTCCAAATACAGCCCCACTGGGGGTTTGGGCTTCAACCTATGAACTTAAGGGGGCAGACAAACATTCAGTCCCTAACAGCCTCCCTCCTAGGTTTAGCTGAATCCTGTGAAATCCCATGCCCATAGTTCTCCAGGCAGGCTGACATAGATGAGGGCCCGGACAGGCCATTTGGTTTGGGGCTTACATTCAGAAAAGTTCTCAAGTGGTCTGTTTTAACCTTTTCTTCAAATAATGTTCATACACACACACACAAACCACATCCATAAAAAATATTAAATGTAACACATGTATATATATATATATATATATAATACATAGAATATAATATACATAAAATATATCTAACATATAGAAAACCATTGTATTTTTATTTCGCAAATTAAATATTTGCACAGTGCTTATGAGCCTGTTTTAGCACTTCTTCTCTTTTGGTATAAGGGAGCATCTAGTTTCTCTCAACATCAGAGGGACTGCCTTCTAGATTTGGGGCACTGCGTCCACCATGTTTGCCATCCCTCTTGCTCTTGGTTATCATCCAAATCTTGGCCCTTCCTTCCAGGAATTCTTTCCTGTGTTTTCCTGTCCACACAGCTCTGTGCTGCTTCTCCCCTGACTGGATCTCTCATTCCTCTCCTCCTTTCCAAACCTCCGTTTATTGTCCTTGTCCCTTTGGGACTTCTCCAGAATGAACAATGACCCCCATATTCTCAAGATTTTCATTGACTAATCTTTCCACATCTGGTTTTCCCTAGTGTGGGATACAAAAGGCCCCTGGACATGTTATGACCATTCTTGGGTGATGACGACTTCATCAGTTGTCAGGATAGAGCCAAAAACGTGCAAACTCCTCCCTAAACTGATCATCTCTCAGGATGGGCTTCTCAGGGGAGTGCTTGAATGAGGACCGAGGCCTGGGTTCTTTGAAATGAGGGCCTCTAGAGAGATAGAGTTCGGCACATGGGGAGACAGCATGTGTGGTAAAAGAACACAGAGGTGGGACCCAGGAGACCTTGGCAAGCCCAGTGACCCTGAGCCTTAGCTTTTTATCTGAGATTACATATCAGAAATCTTCTAGAAAAGTGCTTCTCGCCATGGGGAGCTCAGTCAATAAATATGGTTAACATGCTCTGGAAGCTTCGTGGGGGAGTAGGAGTGATGCAGGCCTGGAGCTGGGCTTCCAGGGTGGCTCTGAAAGGATCCATGACTGAGATTCACATTCCCTTGGAATGAAGCTGGGGCGTGGGGAACTGAGTGCTCTCCTCATCACACTGGCCACAAAGACGTTGCTCAACTTTCTTTGACAACGAATTTGGGACAAAGACTCTATTTTTGAAAAAACACACAGGAGAAAGTAGTGCTAATGGAAAAGAGAAGTGAATCTGAAAACATGTGAAGTTTTAAGAAGGACAAAACTGGGACGTTATGTAAGCAGCTTCCTGCAGGGGTGAAAGCTTCGCTAACACAGTGCTGCTTATGCTGGAGACGATTCTAACAGCTTTATGGGTATTAACCCATTGAGTCTTTCAAGTGATTCTAATGTGTAAGTATTTTTTATTATCTTAATTCAACAGATGAGGCAAATGAGGCAAACAGATATTAAGAAAATGTGGCCAAAGTCTTGTAGGTGTGATGTGGCTGAGGCAGAATTCAAACCCAGGCCTTCGGCACCCAGCCACAGGCTGTGCTGGCAGTCAGGCAAAGGAAATGTGTGTGTTGTATGCATTTGGTTCCTTGTTTCAGCCCTTCTAAGAAACACGTGGACGTCCCAAACATCCTTGAGGCATGTGGTGTTTAATGCTTCTGCTCACTTAACAAAATAGAGTCTGGTTCAAAATGTGTGTAATGTTATGGCAAATCCTCCCCAACACAATTTCAGCAAATTGTTTAAATTTAAATGTGTGCTCATTCAACCGATAACCAAATTAGAGGAGAATCTTAGTTATAAAAAAGATAATGCAGGGATCGATAATTTGATTTTTAGAAAAGATGATTTGCTTTTGAGAGGCATCAGTGTTGAAGGAAGCTCTTGATTCAGATTTAATGTTTAAGATTACTAATATGTCACAACCTATGTCTGTTGCTTGAAGAAGGAAGGTATCCTCAGTTCCCTTCTTCCAAGTGTGTGGTCCTGTTCTTACAGAGAGTGTTGGGCATGGCTGTGTACATCAGCTGACTTTCCTCTTGAGCTGGCTCCAGAATCAGCGAGACACAAGAGCATTTTCGCTTCTTAGAGCTTGAGCTTCTAACAAAAAGAATCAACTCCCTATACAGGGATAGCTGGCTCTCCATTTGGAAAATAGTAAAGTTGGTTCCTACCTCACACCACTTTTGAAAATAAATTCCAGATAGATTAAAGATCTAAAAGTAAAAGAAAAACAAAATATAAGAGAGTTAAATGAGTATATAAGAGAACGCAATTATGATCTTGGGATGCAAAAGGCCTTCTTACGACAATAAAAACAAAACCTCTGAAGGCAAAAATTAGAAATTTTGACTATTTCCAAAAGAAAAACTTTGATAAGACAAAATATACTGTAAATAAAGTAAGAAGGTAGATGGCAGATTGGGAGAAAAATATTTGCAACTTAACTAACAGAAAAAGGATATAGCATATGCAAGGAGTCGTGCAAATTGAATAAGACAATGGTAAACAATTTGATAGGAAAAAGCAGGCAAAACGCATAAAGAGGCAATTCTTAGGAGGGAGTGAAGTGGCCAATACATATCCCAGGAGATGCTCAATTTCACATTGATTAGGGAAATGCAAACTTAAACAGTAGGATAACATTCTTTTGTATGAATCAGACTAGGAAAGAATATTAAAGTTTGATAATAGAGGGCATAACTAGGGAAGAAGCATCTAGGTAGGGGAAGGAGGGGATGATGTTGTGGACTGAATGTTTGTGTTCCCCCAAATTCATGTGTTGAAGCCCTAACCCCTTGGCGTGGCTGTATTTGGAGTAAGGAAGTAATTAAGGTTAAATGAGGTCATGGGGGGGGGGCCTGATCTGATGAGATTAGTGTCCTTAATAAGATGAGACACCAGAGTGCTGGCGTTGTCTCTCTCTCTCTCTTTTCCCACCATGTGAGGACACAGTGAGAAGGCAGCCATCCCAAGCCAGGAGGAGAATCCTCACCAGAAACCAAACCCTGTGGGAACTTGTTCGTGAACTTCCAGCCTCCAGAACTGTGAGAAAATAAATGTCTCTTTTGAAACCACCCAGTCTGTGGTATTTTGTTATGGGAGCCCGAGCTGACTAAGACAAGTATAAAAGAGGACTTTAACCTTAGCCGACAAGTTAGCCGTAATGTTCTAATATTTTACGTATTACTTATGTGATTAAAACATTAACTTTTTAAAGTCAATTTTCTCTTCCCTCTTCCCCTGTCACTGCCCTTCGTCCCTTTTCCTGTCCTTCCCCTGAATAATATTAATCCAGGCAGACATTTTTGTTCTGAACCTTCCAGCAAAACTTTCCAAAAGGACCTCGCTAAGATCAGGGGCCCTCACCACAAATTCTGCGGTAATACCGTAGAAGGACTTGAGGTTAGGTCACTGGAATAAGAGTGTGAATTCGTACGGGGATTTGTGGTCAGGGGAAATCACTTCCTCTTAGCCTGAGAGGAGAAGGTGCAAGGGAAAAAGTCACTTTCTCTCATCTTCTAATACTACATAATGTGCACAGGGTGTTTTAAATGTGTTACCTTAATATTGATGGTCAACATTTATTCTATCCTCACTACATGACAGGCACTCCCTGAATATTTTATATGCATTATCTCATTTAATCCTCACAAAACCCCCATGAGGAAATTGAGATAAACATTCTTAAATCATAGAATTTTCTTACTATATTTTATTTATTATAAAACAATATTATACCAACATGCAACAAATTTACAGACAGTTTTTCCTTTATCCTTCCCCATAAATACAAACATCATTTCCATTTTTAGGTGTTCCCTTCTAGGCTTCATCTACATGCTTACGCATTTTTCTGTTGCCACTACAGGGTTATATAATTTTGTCCATATCTTATTTCACTTAGCATATGTGTTATACACTCTTCATAACTGTCATTTTAATGGCTACTCAATATTTCATTCAGTTATAATTTACTTATCTCTTCCTCTGTGGTTGACATCTAGGCCATTTCCAGTTTCTTGTTATCATAGATAATGTTGAATAAACATTTTCCTGCACATGATTTTTTAAACTTGTTAGTTCTCTAGGATGACTTCTCAGAGGTATTACTAAGGGTCACATGATCCAAGCAATTTTTATTTCTATTGATCAAAATTGCTCAATACCTTTCCAAAGCCTTGTGCCAATTAACGAAGGTCCCAACAACATACAAATATACTGGGTTCATCACAGTATTGTTGGCATTGGCTAGCATCACTTCAAGGTTTTTGCTGATGTACAAACTTAAGGGGAGGTTCCTCTGCTCTGGTAAGACTACTTGGTTAGCTGATTGAAGACGGCAAAGACACAGAAAAGGATGGGGATTATTTTTCCCAGTTTAGCATCCGTCTCCTTCCTCTAAGAACAGCACCTTGAGTTCCTCTGCTCTCTCAATCCACCTAGTTTGATGGGACCTCTGTGCCACCCTCAGATCCAGGAGATCAGCATGTGATCCAGGGTGGTCTCAGTCTCTCTCTCTCTGTCTCTCTCTCTCTGTCTCTGTCTCTCTGTCTCTCTCTCTCTCACACACACACACACACGCACAAATACACAGAATGGATTCAACAAAAAGCAAGCAGAGCCAGGAGGAAAGAATGAGAGTGCATCCTGGTGACAGTGTGTGAGTCCCCAGATCCAGCTGGCTTGATGCCAGGTTACTCTTGGATTCAGGGCTGCTATATGGAGTTGAGCAATTTGTGAACTTCAAAGGGTTCCCAGCCAGAGGGGTAAATGGGGGCTGAAGTGCATTTTTTGCATCTGGGAGCAAGGCTGCCTCTACCTAGAGGAAGGGACATGTTTTGTTCTGTTTTCACACAAAGGCTCCCATTGCTTGCCAAGCCACATGCTCACTCAGGAGCCCTTTTTCCATTTCTCAGAAGAGGCTATGTGGGCTGCCAATAGCTTTGCAGTTATATGAACCAGTAAATCTCCCCTTATACTTAAGTCAATTTGAGGTCTGCTTCTGTCACTTGGAACCAAACTAATCCTGATTAATATATCAGATCAAAGGATTTTAAAACTAGGATAGACCTTAAAAATTCCTGAGTACCTGTGGATCACCTACAGATGGAATGACTTGGGGAGTTTAGTAACTTGGTTAACATCATACCACTGTGTTAGTGGCAGGCCAGCACTAAAGGCTAGTTTCCAAGTGAGCATTCTTTGCAACATAATATACTGCACCTCTGCTTACTACCCATGATGCCATTTTATAAGCTTGGATTTGAGGGTCTGACTCTGCAGAGATGGCCCGTCTCCTCTCAGCTACTCTGCCTACCACATAGCGGCCCCCAAGTCAATGTTGGCCTCTTGGCTGTGACTTTGTGATCCAACTACCTACACTTCTCCATGGCATGAAGATCTGAAAAGTAAAACATAGCATGTGATTTGATAAATTTGTTACTATGTATAAAAAGTCAACTTGGAATGTGACAAAGTGCTATGAATACTATGACTAGGAAAATTAAACATCTGTACTCTTTAGCCTAAGATTTAAAGAAATAAATATATTCAGATATATTTGCAGCTATTATTTGGCTGTTGTTAAATACTGGTAAATTTGTGTATGGTCTTTTCCCAGGCCTAAGCAGAAAATTCATCCCAGGTCCTCTCAGACTCACGGATAAGGTCTCAGAGGGAGATTCACCCTGGCCTGTGCCCGACTAAACGCTCAAAGGCGTTAGTATGTCTCTGATCACTACCCGTTTGCTTTATCATTTCCCCGTACTTCTTTTGATATTCCTGAATTTTATTTATCCTGGAGAATCTGTCTTCTCTATGCCTCTTAAAGCTGGAAAACGGAGGGAGCTTTCAGCTTTTTGAGAAACACAAGGAAAGGCTGCACGATTTCTCTGGGTTTCTGTCAAAGCTTGTTATGGTCTCTTCCCAGACAGAAGAGAGTAATTTTCTTCCACCAGACAGCCTGTTTCCAACCCAAATTTGCCCTGTGACAATATAAAATCAGATTCCCTGCCAAATTCTATAGATGTCTTCTTGTTTTGAGGCCTGGTTTCTTTGACAATGACTTTTGAACAAATTACTTTTTAAAGAGTTAGGCCCCTTTCCTTCTGCTCCTTGTGAAACCTGTGAACAGAGCTCTCAAACTGGCTCCTCTTCTCGTTTGTGGGTGAAATGGTATCAGAGAAAGGTGTGGAATGGGTGCTATCAAAGGGGAGCTGCCCCTCCTCTCACCAGGGGCCAGACCCTGCCCCTAGGCTTGGATTCCATCTCCTTCTGCCTCTCAGGAACTTTCCATTATCCCTATGCACCTGTGTATTATGTTTTAATCATGCTCAAGTCTCACTCACCTAAAAAAGTCCTTTTCTTAATCCAAAATGCCCTACTAGCTATCACCTTGCCTTATTTCCTTCCCTTTTGTCCCTGAGTTCACTAAAGATTTGTCTGCACATACCATCCTAACTGCATGTACTTCCTAACTTTCACTGACTCTTTACATCATTCTATGTACGTGTCCTTCCCACCTCTCCACAAAAACAGCTTTGGCTAAAGGCATTCGTTAGGGAAACAAATAGACATCCAGGTGGCTCAACCATGTAGACCCTCCCTGAGCACTCCATTGTAATTTCCTTGCTGGTTTTTTCTCCTCCATTCAGTCTTTAAATGTTGGGATTAATTTGGGCTCTGTAATGGGCACCCCCAGCTTTCATTGCCTCTATCTACATTCTTATTCATTCCCATTATTTTAAGGACCATTCATATGTGATGACTCCTGGATACGCATCTTCAGTCTACGTCTCTGAGAATCAGATTCATATACTCAACTTCCTGTTTGACACTTCCATTTAGATGCCACATAAGCATTATGACCTAAACAGGACTTTGCTTTTCTCGCCAGACTCCACCCATGCTCATTCTTCTCCATCTCTCTTCAGACTAGAGACCCAGGGATAGTTCTTGATTCCTCCTCATCCCTCAATTAATTCATCAGCAAATCTTGTCTGTCCTATCTCTGACATATGTCACGTCAGTCTCTTTTTTCTTTTCTGTTTCACTACCACCATCCCCATTGAAGCCTATCATTTCTCAATTCTTTCACTGCAACAGCCTCCTAACTGTTTTCCCTGAAACCTGTCTTGCTCCCCTCTAACCCAGTATTCCCCACTGCATCTTGAATAAAGTTACAAACTTCATCATATCACTCTGCTGCAGAAAACCATTTAATCATTTCCACTGACCTTAAATCCTTGCTATGATCTATAAGACTTGGCTAATCCTCTGGAATGTAAGTCTCATGAGGGTAGATATCTCTTCTATCTCATTCTCTATTTCATCCTCAGTGCTTCACATCATATGTAGCATATGGAAGGCATTTGATAAATATTTGTTGAAAAAATGAATGACAAACACTGTACCATACTGTGTGTGGTTATTTGTTTAATGTCAATTCTCCAAACTAGAATGTAAGCTCTGTGGAAACAGGAACCATGAATTTTCTTGTTCAACGCTTTATACCTAATAGCTAGAAAAAGGGTCCATCATTAATATACAAGAATTAGAAATAACAGACTGCCTGTATACACAGTAATATAGTTGTTGCTAAAAATATCGTGTTGAATGAAAGTGGTATGAAAGAAAACTAGATATATGACACAATGCCATTGAAAAAATAAAAAATACCAGCATGCAGAACAGCAATATACATTTTGTAAGAATACAAACAAAGAGGTATACATTAAACACATCAGAATGTCTGCTAATAGAGGGGAGGGATGGGCCTGGGAAATAAGATAAAACAGGAAAATAACTAAAGTAAGAGAGGACAGATGTTTGTTAAATGAATGATGACTGGATTCTGCAGGTGGCTGAAACTCCAAAGCGAGGAAGTGTGAATTTCTAAGGAACAGCAAAACAGAGAACTGAAGGAGTTTACAAAAGTCCTTTTGTTAGTTGGGGATTCCCTCCAAGGTTTTGAGAATAATGATGGATATTGCCTCTTATGGCCTGGTACTTTATAAAAGACAAAATTCCTTAGCACAGACAAAGTAGAAAAATTCTGATTCCCATTAGCATCGAACATGCCAAATAAGAGTACAAAATTGTCTTCTGATTCCTAAAGGAAAAAAGTCCTTGAGGGGAAAATTCCATTGTTCTTTCCTTTTGTGCGGTGTAGTTAAGAATGGTCATGTTGCAATATCCTGAGAAAAGTGATTTGCAGATGTGCTTTTGCTGATCTCGAGGAAAGCTCTGTGCATGCCATCAAATTCTTCAAGCAAAATTTGTTTTCATTTGCTTTAATTAGGACAAATAAATATATGTTATGCAGCACTTTAAAGAGAAAAATGGATTATCACATCAAATTAATGAGGCTAACATGATAAGTGGGGCTCTATTGTCTTAGATTCAAAACCTTAGGCTCTGTACAACATAATGTAAAGATTTAGGCCCTGTAAAAATTTTCCAAGGTCATCTTGTGACAAATTTGTGCCTCAGCCTGAGCATGTAAGGCATGTATTTTTCTGTTTGAGAATTATAGGCTGGTGATTCCACCAGGTAAAGCCCTGGTGGGGCGAAAATGAAATTTAAAAATCTAAACAATAATGAACAAAGAAAAGGTTAGAAGGCAAAGTTGCAATAAATCTCATTATAATTAAATTTAAATATTTTATCAAAGAGGGCCAACCTGTCACAGACACAGACACGTACACACTCACACTTTGTTGTACAAATTAGACAAATGTAATTCTGAAAACATTATACAACTGCAACTTTTCTTATAATGTTTACTATTTGGTAACTGCAGCTGGTTGCATAAATGATTATGAAATATTTATAAATTTGGGGGATTTGATTTCTAAACTTCATTAATGAATCTCACAAACCAATTTAATTGCAATCATAAACTTGACTTTAGCATCTGAATTACCACATCCTAGTTTTCTTGATCATCTTAACAGTTTCGCCATCTTCATTCCCAAATAGAGGAAGGAGCAGATATTAATTGGGGGTCAGGTTTCATTTATAAAGTATGACCAGGAGTGTTTTTATTTAGTTGCAATAATGAGTTTGTTGCAAGTGGTTTGACTCACTAATAATAACTGCGGTTTCTTGACTACTCCTTACGTGCTGGACCCCGTCAGTCAGGATGGTCTATGCCATCAGTGTTTAAACTTCAGAGTACATCAGAATCACCTGGAGGGCTTGTTAAACCGTGGATTCCTGGGCTCCATCTCCAGATTTTCTGAGTTAGCAGGTGGGGGGTGGGGGCCGGGAGGGCGGGGTCTGAGAATTTGCATTTCTAACCAGTTCCCAGGTGATGTTGCAATAGAAAATAAACTCTAAAATCTCAATAGCTTAACCCAGCAAATATTTGTCTGTGCTTTCACAGAGTCCCATGTGAGAGGGCGGCCCTCCTCCAGCTTGTGGTTATGCTCTGTGCATACATGGCCTCCAAGGATGCCAGAAGCGCTGAACATCCTCAACCTGCCTGGAACGTGGACCCCTTGGCTCCCCGTCCACTGACTGAAACTGGAATTTAAATGTGTGGCTGTCTAGCTGCAGAGCTGGTGCGCTGTCCTCTTCAGAACACCACTCTGAACGTGCTGAAGTGGCTAATTCAGCTCAAGGGTTGGCATGGAGTAGACTGCCTAAGAAATTTATCCAACATCAATAGAATAGACCCACAATTGTGGGCTTGTGGCAGACTTCTTCCACAACTCCCATGCTATATATAGTTTGCAACTTGAGAGTCCCTCAAAGTAGAATAAAATAGCTTGTGTATGTTTACAGTGGTTTATGCTCCTGCAGTGGCTAGATATTTTGAGGAAAAGGATCCTGAAGAAGAGAAAGAGAAAGAGATATTTAGAGATGAAGCTTCTAGAAGATGGCAGAGAAAAGGTCATCACAAGTCATTACAGATTCATTTCTCAGTTAGAAATACTGAGTTGAGTCCGCCCAGCTCTTAATCTAGTCTGTCATTTTAAGAAACTGCCAGTCATGTACCTCCTTTCTCTCTCCCTCTTTCCTCAGCTTTACCTCACCATACACAATACCTATTTTATGTTTTAAATACAAATCTTAATGGAGTGAGTCAGAATGCAGTGATACCTGCATAGTCAAGCCGGCCCACACAGGTTATTTACTAGTTCTTCAATTCTAGATATAAGTTTACTTATTTCATACTTCTTTCATTGACCCTCAAAATTTGGTGGTTCACAGTCAGCCCTGATGGCCTAGCAGTTAAAGTTTGGCACACTCTGCTTTGATGGCCCAGGTTCAGTTCCCAGATGCAGAACCATGCCACTCATCTGTCAGCAGCCATGCTGTGGCAACGTCTCACATAGAAGAACCAGAAGAACTTACAACTACCTAGAACTACGTACTGGGGCTTTAGGGGGGAAAAAGAAAGAAAAAAACAAAGGAGGGAGATTGGCAACAGATGTTGGCTTAGGGTGAATCTTCCCCTGCAAAAAACAAACAGACAGAAAACTTGGTGGTTCAGGAGCTAATGATTCTATTTGTGAATTGTGCAGTCTTTGCCTCTCTCACACCAGTTCACACCTCCCTTTTGGTTTTTTAAAGATTGGTACCTGAGCAAACATCTGTTGCCAATCTTCTTTTGTTGTTTCTTCTTCTCCCCAAAGCCCCCTGGTACATAGTTGTATATTCTAGTGTGAGTGCCTCTGGTTGTGCTATGTGGGGACACCACCTCAGCATGGCCTGACGAGCAGTGCCATGTCTGCACCCAGGATGGGAACTGGCGAAACCCCAGGCCACTTAAGTGGAGCGTGTGAACTTAACCACTTGGCCACGGGGCCAGCCCCTGTTATGCTTTTCAAAAGAACTTTTGAAAGAAGTTGGTATGTGAAAGAAGATAAAGCAAAACTTACTCCTCTCATCTACCCATCCATGCATGTTTGCATCTTTCTAGAAGTTCTTGCAAGAGAATTAGTGGAAAAAGAGTTCTGAAATACTGGCTGAAAATTAAAATTTTCTGTGGATTTGCCTTACCCTTACACTGTGACTAATTGAGAATTTATAGTATCTATTCACCAATTCCACTAATTCTGTGGGTGAAATTTCATGTTGACTATTCTATACCACTTAAACTTGTGTCTAATTCTTTGAGGGAGGCTCTATAGCCATTTCTGATCTAATACAGTCACGTGTTGCTTAACAACACAGATACAGTCTGAGAAAGGCATCATTAGGTGATTTTGTCGTTGTGCAAACACCCTAGAGTGTACTCATATAAACCCAGGTGGTATAGCCTACTACTCCCCAAGGCTATGTGATAGAGCCTATTGCTCCTAGGCTACAAATCTATCCTAGATACTGTAGGCAGTTGTAACACAGTGGTAAGTATTTGTTTATCTAAACATAGAAAATGTACAATAAAAATACAGATAAAAATGGTACAAATATATAGGGCACTTACCATGAATGGAGCTTGCAGGACTGGAAGTTATTCTGGGTGAGTCAGTGAGTGTTGGTGACTGAATGTGAAGGCCCAGGACATTACTGTACACCACTGTAGACTCTATAAACACTGTACGTTTAGACTACACTAAATTACAGAAAAATGTTTTTCTTTCTTCAATAATAAATTAACCTTAGCTTACTGTGATTTTTTTACTTTGTAAACTTTTTAATGTTTTTAAACTTTTTGACTCTTTTGTAATCACACTTAGCTTCAAACACAAACACATTGTATAGCTTTACAAAAATAAGAAATATCTTTATTTCTATAAGCTTTTTTCTACTTTTAAAATGTTTTATTTTTTCTTTTTACTTTTAAATTTTTTTGTTAAAAACTGGGACACAAACACACACCCTAGCCTAGGCCTACATAGAGTCAGGATTGTCAACATGGCAGTCTTCCATCTTCCGATCTTGTCCCACTGGAAGGTCTTTGGGGGCAATAACGTGCATGGAGCTGTCATCTCCTGTGATAACAATGTCTTCTTCTGGAATACCTCCTGAAGGACCTGCCTGAGGCTTTTCTTGAGGAGGTGTCACTCTTTTCAGAAATATGTCCATGGTGGTCTCCTTGGTTTGTTTCTTTTTTTCATCACAGATTTTCCTGTAAGCAGATAATGCACCATGAACATTCCTCTCTATTAATGAAAACCTTTCCTTGCTGGAGTTCATGTTTTCCAACTTTTTAAGGAACTTGAGGTCTACAAAAGCTTCTGCTAAACACCTCACTGTGAATTTTCTTGGGAATTCTTTTTCTTCTCCTGCAGTTTCTGTTTCTCTCGCCTCTTTAGCTATGCAACATTGCGATGGCTATGTCACTAGGCGATAGGAATTTTTCAGCTCCATTGTAATCTTATGGGACCACCATCATATATGCAGTCCATTATTGACTGAGAATTATGCAGTGCATGACTGTACTCTTTTAGATAGTCTTTAAAAAGCGTTGTCTAAATATTTCAGGGAAATATAAGATATATGTATTCTATAGCATTTTATTTCACTTTGTTTACATGATAAATTTGGTGTGTTCAGGTCTGTATACTAGTCAAGTATTAATAAAATGAACACAATCCTAATATATGTCATTTAAAAAGAACCATTAAGATGGTAAGAAAAAATTAATTTAGTTGGGGGCTGGCCCCATGGTGTAGTGGTTAAGTTCGGGACACCCTGCTTTGGCAGTGTTGGTTTATGGGTTCAGATCCCGAGCGCGGGCCGGCACGACTCGTCAGCCATGGGTAGCAGCAACCCATATACAAAATAGAGGAATATTGGCACAGATGTTAGCTCAGGGAGAATCTTCCTTGGTCAAAAAAAAAGAAATTTAGTATAGGATTTGTCCCTTTTTTGTCACAAAAGTAAAGTGAGCCATGTTCCAAAAAAAAGAAAAGACTGTGCATATCTTTTTCAAGAAGATGTCATTAAACTGCTGAAAATGAATATATCTATGTAGAAAGAATATTGAATTCTTGAAAATTGCTGCAAATAAATAGGTATATTTTAACTATATTTTGAAAATACAGTAATTAGGCATTAAGGAAAATCACTTTATTAAATGTTGGGATGTCTTTATCCATGATCCAAGTAGAACTCTTTTAAGAAGGGCACTTCTGCTTAATAAGTTTGGTTATGCCAAAGATAATTTGTCTGTAACAAAATTCTCTGTCAATGAGGCCAGAAAATGTGTATGTATGTTTTCCAGTGATCTAAATTTAAGGATATGTGGTTTACCAAACAGGGTCATTTCAAAAGGCAAGTCTAAAGAACAATGTATAGATCAAAATAAAGAAAAATGAAACATTTTGAAGTTAACAAAGACTAGGAGAAAGAGTTTGTAGCACATTTAGCAAAGACTGAAATGATATCCAGAGTACAGTTTTTTTAAATGTCTATAAATCAAGCAGAAAAAGACCAAAAAGTAGAAAATTCAGTAAAGGTCATAAGCAGACAATTGTCAGAAGAAGTTCCAAAAGAATTAATAAGTACGTGAAAAAAAACTTCAACTTCACCCATGACCAAAGTTATGCAAATTGAAGCAAAAATGAGATGTCATTTATCATTCTTCAGAATTAAAAAAATGATATCGATGTTGGAGAAGGTGTGGACAAACAACATACCAATGGGGGGAGTATGAATTGGTACAATCATTTTGGAAAACATTCTGAAAATATCTAATAAATTTAAATTTTTACATATGCTAACACTCAACATTTCCACTTCTGGCTGTTTTGCCCTGTGAAATTTCTCACACGTGTATAAGAAGGGGTGGAAGAATGTTCATAGCAGCATTTTTCTAATAGCAAAAACAAAACAACGGAAACAGTGTAAATGTCTGTAAATAGGGAAAAGGATGAATAAAATATGGCCTATTGAGATCCCAAAATACTAACAACGCAACGTGAATGAGCTATGCCCATACACATTGACGCAAATAGATCTTAAAAGAATACAGTACAGCACACATATCATAAGTAGAGAAAAACAGTATAAATTGAAGGGTGTTGCTGGGTATTGCCCAAGACACTAGGGGTTCCCATTCTTCCCAGCCTTCCCTGAATATCTCTTCACAGCAAACCACACCCCCACCCCCCAACCCCTCATCCACACCCCCTTTCCTGGATGGCTCCTATTTCCTACTTCCTGGAAAAAGCCTTACTCACTCACTGCCCTTTCCACCACCACCTTCCCCTTCCCCCTCTCACTGTTCCAGGGCTGGGCTACACTGTCTGGTTTATCTGTATCACACTGTATTATTATAATGGCTGTTTTATTTGTGAGATCCTTAAAAGCAGGGTCTATGATTTATTTTATTTTATTTTTTTACTTCTGAATCCCTGGCACTGAGCACATTTCCCAGCACATGGAATAAAGAGTGAAGGAAGCAGACTGATTTAACTGATGGCACCAGGATTCATTTGAGGCCGCCAAAACCGTGACATGATGCGCATTGAACTAAAGAAAGTCACAGATTATCCTTTTATTTCTTTGAAGGATCATTAGTATTTTAAAGAAAATTGTTTCCCAAGTGCAAAGAACATCTGAAGGTAGTTAAATAAATACGCCATTACACTGGAAACAGAAATGTCAACTGAGATCCAATTTGCTAATTGGGCCTATAAGGTCTATTTCTGATGCCAATTAAATTCTCAACTTTTTAGTTCCCTTTTTCTCTATTCCTTTTTCATATGGGAGCCATCTTTTAGTTTATAAATCGAGGGTTTAAATACTGACCTAAATTTTTCTTGGGGTTAATTTTTCTTCACAACTTTGATCACGACTAGATTGACTTCTTTAGTCACATAATTTGGAGAAATTCTTCAAAGTATGCAACCCATGTATGGACACTGAATGATTGATAATTGCCCTGTGGGCTGGGCCTTTCATTTGAAGGTATTATCTAAATGGTAGTAACAACATAATTCAGAACAGTTGTGAACTTACATACGGAGGACATTTTCATATGGGGTCTAATCAAAAACCTTCTTGAAATATTGTTGTATTTGAACTATTATCAATCAGGGCCATCGCTCCATCACAGAAATAAGTCAAATTCCACAATTCCACCACTACTGCTACCACCACCGCTACTGTCTAACACTCCTTCTTCTCCACTCTGACCACTATACTTAGATACACACATGTGCACACACTCAACTCCACAAGCATCCAAATTATGGTTCAGTGGAGTCTGGCTTTAATAAGTATGAATTTACTTACCCCTTCAATCATTCACTCATTCAACAAAGATCCATCTAGTGCCTACTCTGTCCTGGTAATCTTGTAGGTATGCAAGATCCAGAGGTAAATAAAGCAGTCTCTACCCTCATCAGGTTTACATTCTATTGCAGGAGATAGATAAGCAAATGAACAGATGAGAAAGCAATGTAATTTCCAATAGTGGTAAGTGCTACGAAGAAGAATAAAGCAGAGTGAGGGGCTGAAAGTGACCCAGGGGGGAATAGGGAGGGAGAGTTATCTTAGATATGGTGTGTATATGTTTCCTATTGCTGCTATAACAAATTACTACAAACTTAGTGGCTTAAATAACACAATTTATTATCTTATTGTTCTGGAGGTCAGAGTCCAAAAATGTATCTTACTGGGCTAAAATCAAGGTCATGGCAGGGCCATACTCCTTCTGGAGGCTCTAGGGGAGCATCTATTTTCTGGCTTTTTCCAGTTTCTAAAAGTCACTTAATTCCTTGACTCATGGTTCCTTCTTCCATCTTCAAAACCAGCACCCTAGCACCTTCAAATCTCTCTCTGACTCTTACTCTTGGAGGAGGTCGTCCAGAGGATGTGACTATCGGTTGACCTGAGAGCTGGACCTGGGCAATCAGAGGCTCCTCTCCCCCTCCTTTGAATGCATGTTATTCCCACCATTTTCACAGTGGGATCCATTTTTAGGGACACAGCCTTGAGAGAGCAATGTGCTGTTGAGACCGTCTGTATGATATACATGCCTGAACTCAGTTAAGGCCTCTCTATAAACTTTTAAGATTCTGGTAGGCAGGTGCAGAGATCTACTCATCTTATGGCCGCCCAAGACAAGCCTCGTGCATAAGTTGCCTTGCTTATTAAACCTACCATCTACCAATCTGGAGTGGTCTGCCCCTTTCTTCAGTCTCTCCTTACCCTCTATGTAGGGGGCCCAGTTTACAAACCAACACTTAGCCTCTTATAAAGACCCTTGTGATTACATTGGGCCCACCCAGATAATATAGGAAAATCTTCCGTCTCAGGATTTTTAACTTAATCACACCTGCAAGGTCTCTTTTGCCATATAAGGTCCTATATTCACAGGTTTCAGGAATTAGGAATGTGGCCATCTTTCAGGGCCATTACTCTGCCTACCACAGAGTGGTCAGGGAAGGTCTCCTTGGGTGTTTGACCTTTAAGCAGAGACCTGAGTGAGCCATGGAAGGACCTGGTGGAAGGCTTTCCCAGGAAAGAGCAAGTATAGAAGCTCTTTTGGCAGGTTTTACATAGGCAAAAATAGAGGAAAGGCAGCGTGGTTGGTACTGAGCAGACAAGGAGCAGGGAAAGGATGAGTCTGAAATCCTAGGGGAAAGCTGGGGCTGGATATGTGGGCTTTGTAGGTCTTTCTAGAAAACAATTTGAGATTTCATTCTCGGTGGGATAGGAAGCTTATTGGAGGCTTCTGAGAAGGGGACAGGTATGATCTCATACATTTCCAGAAATCAATGAACTTGTAGAAATTCCTTTCTTAGCAGAGATTTTAGGAGCAAACACAACTGCTTCCCAGGCTCTTCGGTGAATCAGTCAAGGAAGAAAGCAATGAATTCTACCAGAAAGGAAAAGAGTGAGATGTGGGTCACAGCCCCTCCCTCCTGTGTGGAGGGGTCTGGTTGGGTGTTGAAAGTGTCGGGTGGGAAGGAGAGTTGAAAGTGATGCCTGCCTTCTTCATAGACACCTTCATAGAAGAACTGAGGTGACTTGGCTCTTGTCTTTTCATTTTTTTTTCCAACACAGGTAAAGAACAAAAAGATGTCTAAGGGTTGGGAATATAAGCTTTCTGGAAGAGACTTGAGAAAGCGTGTATTCCATAAAACAGTTTGTTATAGAGGGTTATTCTTAATTTAATTAAAAATCACTGTCATCCTGGTTTCCCCCACAAGACATTAAGGCAGTTTGGCTATACAGAAATATTTCTGTAATGGTATACTTTGTAATGTAATTTTACTGCAAGTTAAATTGGTCTGGCATGAGTTTCCTGTCTCACAACCATATTGGTTGATACTTCATCAACGCTACTTACATTCTTCTAGGATTCTTGTATTTGCTATTTCTATGATCTTGCCTGGCATTAAAATTAGGCTGACCAATCTAGAATTGGAAGTATAATTTTTTCCTTCTTAATTATGAAGGATTTCAGGAAAATGGTATTTTTTTTGTAGTGATCTTTTAGCAAAAAGAAAACCAAGTGTTTGTATGAACGTAACGTAGCTCACTAACTTCAGGAATCATGCAATAATAATAATAATTATTATTATTATTTTTGAGGAAGATTGGCCCTGAGCTAACATCTGTGCCCATCTTCGTCTACTTTGTATGTGGGACTCCTGCTACCGCATGGCTTGACAAGCGGTGGGTAGGTCCACACCCAGGATCTGAGCCGGCGAACCCCGGGCTGAAGCAGAATGTGAGAACTTAACTGCTGCACCACCGGACCAGCCCCGCAATAGTTATTTTAAAATCAAGATATTTTCTCTTATCTTTTTAAGTTCTTTTTTTGTAAATATGAAGTCAGCAGCTTAGGTCCAAAGACAATAAAATTCATAATTTGCAGCTGCTGTGCCATTTATATGGTCGGGGGCTACAGCTAACCCTACAGTGTTGTTTGGAGAAGGAAAAGCTCTCACTGGGAATGTGCAAAAAACATCTTGACAGGAGTGTCATGGATTCAATGCTGTGTTCACAGCAAGACTTCATAAACGCACAGCATCAATCAAGAATTTAGGGGAGCAGGGAGAGAAGACTGCGTTTGTCTTGGCGAGGTCCATGTTATTACAAAAGAAGACTGTGGACCAGTGTAGAACATAGCCATGCCTCCCAAAATAGCTGGAGTCAAGAGAAGGGTGTAATTGCCATAATTGTAAATAAGTGGCCCAGAGAAATCTGTATTATATCACAGGGGTTCTACATACGCTTATAACATTGAACAGATGGTTAAAAATCAATTGAAAATAATAGGAAAAGTATGGATAAGTAAATCAAAAGCTGTGCCCGTGACCTTTCCCTTGAATTCTGCCATGGACATGGTCTGGTCAATTGTACACCACAGTCTCCCAGTGATTGGGAAGACAGCATTCACACCATCAGAGGTTTGAACATTAGGTTTTAATTAAGAATTTCAATTATTATGAAGCCAATCATTTTTCTTCTTAGGACCAAAGGGATTGGGAAGAAGAGGACATTTTTAAAAGTTTTACGGTAGAGATTATGCTAGAGAGAATAATCAAGGCCAAAAAAAGAAAGAAAAAAAGATAAAGGATGGAGGTAAGAAATTAGAAGAGGGGAAATTAGAAGAAAACAATAAATGCACAGAAAAGAAATAAATGGAACCAGGAACTTACCTTGGAAAAACTAGGGAGAAAGTGACTTTTTTCTATTTTAGTGTTCAGAACACAGCTAATATTTGGCTCTTCTCATTAGCTGAAATAGGCTGACTGCCAAATCCAGATGAAAAGTGAAAAATGTAATCAATTATCCAGATGTTTCCAAATATCTGAACTTTTGGCATCAAATAGATAAAACATCTCAATGATCAACTGAATCTTTTGCTTTGCTCATATTTATGTTGACATCATGTGACAGCCAAGGATGCTTGGCACCTGTCCATATAAAATATGTTTCCAACTTGGACCTGTTTAACATACAGTCACACTTAGGGCAGCCTCCCTAGGCATGTGTTTGCTCTGGCTCTGACACAGCGCTAGGCTGCCACTATCTTTGTGTATCAGAAGGAAAATTAATGTTAAGCACATTGTCATCACCCATGAAAAGAGATGACAGTGTTTTGAAAGATATTGCAAAATACTTGGAAAGAGTAAGAATGCCTCTCTTTCAACAGCTTGATGTTCACTAGTGCACAAGAATTTAAAAAATCATTTTGATTTAATTCGAATCTTTGGGACAAGATTGAAGAGCACATCCTGGAGCTAGTGAAAAAACACCTGAAAACAGGGATCGACAAACCCTTTCAGCAAAGGGCCAGACAGAAAATATTTTGGGCTTTATGCGTCATACCATCTCTGATGCTGCTTCTCCACGCTGCTGCTGTGCCATGAAAGCAGCCATGGGCGATACAAACACAACTGACAGCAGCTATGCGCCAATAAAACTGGACTTATGGCCAACACTATTTGCATTTCATGTAATTTTCATGTGTCAGAAAGTATTTTGCTCTTGAATTTTTTTTCCAATCATTTTAAAATGGAAAGATGATTCTTACCTCTCAGGCTACACAGAAACAGGTAGTACCCTGGATTTGGCCTACAGGCCATAGTTTGCTGACTCCTGCCCTAAAATGTGAGACATTGAGATGAATAAAAAGGCAGTAATAATAGTAAACATTTGCAGCTTGTTTAAAATGTGCCAAGTGCTATACTAAACACATCATGTGTTCTATAGTAACTTAATCCTCAAAACAGTCCCATGAGGTAGATGCTTTCATTTCCTTCAATATACAAAGAGGAAATGAAAACACAAAGATCTGAAGTAATGGAGCCACTGTGTACAGTTGTGTGGATTGCTTACTGCACGTGGGTGCTCAGCCACAGAGGTTGGGGGTGGGGGGTAAAAAATGAGCCCTCCAGCCTCCTTGGGATTTCATCTGCCCAGAGGGCCACGTGTTTCTAATTTGCACAGAGGTCAGAAGGGCTAGTCTTTTAAGTAAGTTGTTCAAGGTTGCATGGTCATTAAGTGGCAGGATCGAGATTTGAACCCAGGACTTTCCCTCTAAAGACTATGCTGTTAAAGCAATTCCTTGCGTACGTTTTGAATATATATTTTATGTTCCAGAGGTATTTTGTTTGCACAAGTTGCGTCTGTTTCTTTGTAAATTCTCTCTTACTCCCCCAGGACTAACAGATTCAAGGACTACTCTAAGGTGGCTTTGTTCCTGCAATTAGACGTTTGTCCTCATAGTTGCCTTGTGCAACAGTATGTCAAAGTGTCAGAAGACATTAAACAGCAGTGGCACCAAACATTACTAACATGAAAACAGTCTGAGAATGGCAACCTTGTTTTATCTTCACTTCTATAATCCTTTCCCAGCCCAAACCAAGACAGCACGTTTCCAAAGGGCCTAAGGTGAACAGCAGCTTAAAATAGCAAGCTAAAATATATTACATGACTTTTGCCTGTAACATTACTTAGATGGGATGAACTCATGCCCAATGTGATCAGTTGATTCAGCTAAATAGAATGCTAACATCATAGTTCCAGCTTGCCAAAACGAATTCTACTCTTCAAAATGTTTTCTTCCACTATTTCAAGCACTTATTTCTTTCTCCATCCACCCCAAATGCAGGCTTTTACTCCCTTTTTTCCCAGATTACTGAAATGGCGTCCCATATGCTCTGCCTTGCTCCAATATCACTGGCTATTAATAACCTATCATACCAACTTCATGTTAATTTTAGAATATAATTTTTAAAAACCATTTCACAGTCCAGTTTGAGACTCTGTTGGTGTCCTATTGCTTTTGTTATCCAGTACAAAATTCTGAGCCAAGCACTCAAGACCCTCTGTTACCTGGCCCACTGACCCCATAAGACGTTAACTACAACCCTGCTCAGAACAAGCCTAACAGGTTCTCTTTAGCTTACAGGAAACCACAAAGAGAGAAAGGAGGACATAGCTGAGACATATAGTCGAAACCAGTTAAAACCAGCTAAAGCAACATGGCAGTCCAACATAGACCCTGCAGTTCATTACATGCTCATTGTAATACCCTATTGTATATGGAACACACCCACCAACGCTATGACAGTTTACAACTGTCATGGAAAGGAAAGAGGTGGCACACTTGTTCCTCTGAAAAGCCTGCCCAGTCTGCTGAACACCTATGAATATTCCTCCCCTTCATTACCTTGACCCCTTATAACAGCCGCTTAATCGCCCCAAGAGCTGAGAAGTTGATTTGTGAACATAGTTCCCACTTCTCCATTCTTTGGCCATTGAATAAAGCTTGTGCTATTGAACACTCAGCTTTGGTCTCATTTCAAAGTTGTGACACCAAACAGAGGAAGAACCCCAAGAGGAAGGGCAAGAGACCCTTCCTTGGATCTCTCCCCAACTGGGGAGGGAATTCAATTGATAACACCTCTACAGGGTAGCCCACCTTTATTTTTCTAGTCAGCCACCATTTCCTCAATTCAGTCTGTCAAATGTGTCTCCCTCTTATCATCACCCTTGAATAAATATGCGAGGACTCAGAGTTGAGGAACCTGTCCCATGACCTGGAGAGCCCTGCCTCCCCCTATACATCCTATTTTTACATATTCTGCTGAGACACCATGTCAAATTCCACCTTCTCCAGAGAGCTTCATTCAGGTTCCCAGCCCACGATCATATTTCCTCCTACCACACATGCTATCATTTGGCTACTTTGTGTTTGTTTTTCTCAGATTCGTTTCATCTCCACATCCTATACACTAGAAGATTATGAACTCTTATGGCAGGATTTATGCATGCTCCTGTAGCACCCACGAGTTCCATACCCCAAACTCTGGTGTACAAGCAATACTTTTTTCTTGTATTTTCTCTGTCTCAACTTGAGATCTGCCTATGATTTGCCCGTTCGGTTAGGCCTGTGGAAAAACAAGCCAGCAAGCAAAACACAACTAAATTTTAGTTCTTCTTGGGATGCTCTAACCACTTCCCTGGGGCTGTGCCACGGTTCTGGGCTCTTCCACAGAGCCAAGTGTCAGGGATGCAGGAGACACTGGATCCTCTGTTATTGCTCCAGACAGGGTAGGTCTGAGAGCTTGTCATCTCTGTTCTCAGTTTTAATGGTCTTCTGCGGTTCCCATGTCATGCTGGGAGCCCAGGAATCTTCGTGAAGGCTGCTTATATTTCTGTCAATGTGCACAATGTAGCCTTCCCTCTCGCGGTTGGCAGCTTTCCTAGTGTGCTGTTTAATGCAGGACACAGCTCTCTGCTGTTGGGACCGATCCCAGACCTCCGCCTCTTCCACTCTTCTCCAAGCCCAGGGAGCTGGGCGAGTTTAGAGGAACTTCTCCACTCCTGTTTCTTCAGGATGTGAACAGAGGATCTCTTTCCCCATGGGTTTAGGCTTTTGTAAAACAAAGACACAAAAGCTTGTGGTTTGCCCTGTTTTCCACTCTATTGTGTGGCTCTCCTGAATGAGTTAAGATCTGATCTTGTGCTGGAATGGGGTGGGGTGGGAGAGGAAAAAATGAAAATGAAGAAAAAATGAAATGAAGGAGGAAAAAATGAAAAACACGGAGAAGAAGAAAAACTAGTGCATATTTAAAAATACTAATCACTACAAGCATTTTTTGTTACTTCCTATAGCGTCTTACACAACATTGGTGATAATGCAGAAGGAGCTTAATGAAGACTGTCTCATTTAACTCACTGAGCTGGTTATTTATATTTACAATGAAAACAAAAGGAGCATCCATTTCTAGCATCAGAAGTTTGAATGCATTCTTTTGTTTTATTTACTTTTACAGCTGGATTAGGTTTGACTAACATTGTTACAACTTAAGCAAAAAGATTACCTCTTCCAAGTAGGTGCTTTTTCATCCTCCTATAACCTCCTTGTCTGGAGGAGGAGTGAGGAGGAAAGGTAGAATCTGTTTACAGAGAGGCAGCTTTGGCTCTCAATGACATCAACAGGTAAGTAGGTGGCGGTGAAGTCTGTGCAGGTAACTGGCAGGAGAACGCCCTCTGTTTATCTAATTCCTTGGTGTGATTCATTTGCAAACGCTGTCCACTTGGGCTCTGCCAGGCACATCCCTGTCTGAACATCTTGCTTCACCCAGATGAATCCTAGGTATATCCGCTGGGTTTCAAAGGAAACTACAAAGAGTACTCAGGGAATGCCCAGTATCGACAGTAGGATAGCTCTACATCAACCTTTAGTTACAGACCAAAAAGGCAAAAGCAACAGAAAATAATAGAGCCAACGTGGGAACCAGACCCTCAGCTTGAATTGCAGTTTTTCTGAGCAGTGGGGCCTGGGGCAGGGGCACCGTGCTTAACCTCTGGTGCCTCTATTTCCTTCTCTGAAAAAAATGGGGATAAACGTAATATTATTGTAAGACTATTATGAGAAGTAAGTGAGTTAATACATCCACTGTCTAGAACAGTGCAGGACACATAGTAAGCACAATAGAGTGTCCACTGTTATTATTATCAGCTCTACGTTCTCTCTTTTTTTCTGCCATTCTCTTCCTGATCACACCTCTTTACCCCCAAAAAACCACTAAGAAGACCCTATCTAAAATTCTTTACAGGCGACCATTCTGTAACACAATTGGAACTGCAAAAGTGACTTACTATGATTTGTCATTTTAGGAAGCTTAGATTCATGGTTTGTTTAAAGCCATTGCTTTGAAATGGGCAGCTGCTTCCTAGTTTTTGTGTTGCATCCAGGTCTTTAGGCAGCTGGGTTTCCAGCCAGTCTGTTATTGTATCAGTTTAAGTGTGTCAGATGCAGAGAATCAAAAAACCGAGAAAAACTGAGTTAAACATTAAAAGCGTATATATTAGTTCATGTAACTGGCAGTCTACAGGTTTGTCAGACCCTCGGATTACTTTAATTCAGTAGCTCAACAATGTCATCAAGATTTCTTGCCTTGTCTCCTCTTTGCCCACCACTGTGGCAGATTCACCTTTGGGCTGGTCTTACATCATGGTTGTTATTTGGCTGCTAACAAATTCACAGGATGCTCCCTTTCACATGTATCCTCGGAGACAATAGGAGAGATGGTCCTTTCCAGAAGCTCCCAGAAAAGAGCAAAGATGCTTCTTTTTTTGGAAGTTACAGAAATCATCTCCTCCGGTCTTATTGGCTCACTATACTTGTTGTCCATCTATACTTGAGCCAATCATTATAGCCAGAGGAGGAGATCACACTGATTTGCATAGGCCTGAGGTACAAACTGCATCTTAGTGGGAATGGAGGCATTCACCTCCTTCAAAGTACAAGGGCTCATGGAAGCTCTGGTGACCTGGGAAACAATTAGGAAGTTACCCAGAGAAGGGGAAATGGATGCTGAGGGGGAAGAGCGATTGATTTTGATGTCAAACACAATAACTGAGCCACCTGTCTACTAGAAATTTTATTTCAGCTAATCATACTCAACAGGACTGACTGTTTCAGTTTTTGTTTGCTTGTTTATTTTGTTCTATATTAACAGCAAACACCGTGATTCATACATGTGCTGGCCACGTGGCATTGTAACTGGCCACAACAGTGAGTCAGAAGACTCCACCCTTAGCCATTTCATATTAGACATGACTCTAAAGGGTTAATTGCATATAAAGGCTTATTCATATATTTTAAAAGTAATTCTTTATGGTGCTCTATTTTCAAAAGAGAATTTTAGTGGAATTAGACTTTCACAGCTTGGAAGTATGTTTAGATACATTCTATTTCAGTTCCTAACTAACCTGAAGAAGTAGCAGGGGATAATATGAAATCACCAAGGGGGCAGGTGCTTCAGCCTTCTGGCCTGCCAGCCCCCGTGTGATAATCTGCTGTTCGCAACTTTTTTCCAGCAAGTCTCACCTGAGGGAAGATGTTCCGAAGAACAGGCTCCCATGTGCACTTCTCAGCACATCCGTGTTTTCTTTACTTATTCCTTTCCACTCAACGAAAACATATCAGAATGCAAGTGAGTGAGAGACATATTTTTACAGGTAGGAACTTGAATCTGCTCTAATTTACAAAAAGAAAAATTATTTTCAAACTTTAGTTTTGGATCAGTCAGTTTAGGCTAGATCATGCTGCAGTAAGAAACAACTCCGAGTGGCTTTACATAACAACATTTTGTTTCTTACTCATGTGGGCTTACAGTGGAGGGGATGCTCTGCTAATCAGGGCCACCCAGGGACCCAGCTGACAGAGATGCCATCTCAAAGCAGCTTGCACAGTCACAGAGCTGGGGGAAGCCAACATCAGCAATCACAAATACGTTTGTAATACTTTTGCTCTGGAATGAAACATATCGCTTTTGTTCCCATTGTATGACCAGGATATGTCACGTAGGCCATGCCATATGGGAACAAGGAAAAGCGGTTTTATCATAAGCTCAGAGAAGGAAAAATGGAACGTTTGCAAAAGCCCCAATGACCACTGAAGGTTCAAAAAGAGAAAAATTGTTAGTAACAAATGAGTTGTGGCACCCCTCACTGCTCTGTTCGTTAATTGCACCTCCCACTATCCAGTGAAAGCTCAGTTGGGCAACTCCTTAAGCTTAGGAGGGTGCTTCCTGGAATTTTCTCTATGTTTGCTGCTTGGAAAGAAGGACTTTTTGGATATTTTGCTGATGTTAATTTATTGCACATTCTAGTTTAGCAGAACTTAGAATTGTACTATATACATATATATGCAAGAATAATATTGCATAGATAAATATAGGGCTACTCTATAACGTATGCTCAAAACCAAGAGATAAAAATAGCCCTCCAGGAACACAATGAAGAACAAGACTAAAAACTCAGTTTAAATAGCTATCTAACATCACTCTATATAGTGCAATCTCATTTCTATAAATATGCACATAAGTATATTTATAATGCGTAGGAAAAAGCTGGAAATAGATTCACTAAAATGCTAAAAGTGATTCTATCCATTTATAATAGTGAATGACGTATTACTTTTTATTTTACTTTTCTTCGTATTTTCTAAATTTTATATATATATATATATATACATAATATATGAATGCCTTAAATAGAAAAATAATTATCTCATTGTCTTTGTGGTTAGGTGAAACACTGCAAAGCAATTGCAGTAGGCTAAATTCTAAGATGACCCCAAGACTCTTGCCCTCTGTGTGTGGGCCTTGTATAATCCCCTCCGCAAGTGTGAGTGGAACTGTGAATATCATGGGATATCACCCTATCATTATGTTATATTATATGGCAGAGAGACTCTGCAGATGTAATTAAGGTTCCATAAGTCGATTTTGAGTTCGTCAGAAGGGAAGTTATCTTGGGTGGGCGTGAGCTCTTTTTTTTTTTTTTTTTGAGGAAGATTAGCCCTGAGCTAACTGCTGCTGCCAATCCTACTCTTTTTTTGCTGAGGAAGACTGGCCCTGAGCTAACATCCATGTCCATCTTCCTCTTCTTTATATGCAGGATGCCTATCACAGCATGGCTTGCCAAGCAGTGCCATGTCCGCACCTGGGATCTGAACCAGCAAAGCCCGGGCAGCCAAAGTGGAACATGTGAACTTAACTGCTGTGCCACCAGGCTGGCCCCCTAGGTGAGCTCTTAAAAAAGAAAAGAAGCAGCAGCAACCTTCTTCTCCTGGCCTTGAAGAAGTGAGATGCCACGTTTGGAGAGGAGGGAGCCACGTGGCAAGGACCTGAGGGTGGCCTCTAGGAGCTAAGAGCAGTCCCTGGCTGACAGCTTGCAAGAAAACAGGGACCTCAGGAATTCAGTTGCAAGGAAATGAATTCTGCCAACAACCAGCAAGCTGGGAAGAGGGCTCTGTACCTCCGAGGAGAGAGCAGCCCTGGCCTTCACCTTGATCTCCTTCCGATGAGGTCTTCAGCAAAGGAGCCGAGTAACCCGTCCCTGGACTCCTGACCCATGGGCAGTGAGAGGGAATAAATTTGTGTTAAGTCATTAAGTTTGTGGTAATTTGTTACACAGGAATAGAAAACAAAAAGCAATGTCAACAGTTGCTGAAAGATTCTACTAAAAAAAATCAGGAAAAAGTGAGGATGAGCATATATTTTCAAAAGAAGAAAAAGATTCTTCAGATAGAAATCAGGTTGCAGTTGGCTTTATGGGGAGTTACTGGGAACGAGCAGGTGGAAACCTGCTGGAGGCCTGGAGATTGTTTACATCTTGATCTGGGAGCTTGATCTGGGCACTGGGGTGTACATGTCTCAATATATGTTGAGCCGTATACTTAAGATATGTGTATGTAACTTACATCTCAATAAAAAGTAATGAACTAAACCCGGTGAGCTTGATATCAATCACTACCAAAATTCTATACAGTAAAATCTCTGTGTTTTGTGCATGGTAGCCATCCAAAAATTATTTTTTTAATGTGGTAAATATACGTAACATAAAATTTACCGTTTTAATCATTTTAAGTGTACAGTTCAGTGACATAGTGACATTACTTACATTCACATTGTGCAACTGGCACGGATATCCATCTCCAGAACTTTTTCATTATTCCAAACTGAAAGAAACATGTGGTTATTGTTGAGACACCTGGCTCAATTTTGTTTTTGCCATGTAAACAAGTCAAGAAACTGCAGGATGGTTATCAAGGCACCAGTAATATTATGCTTAATTTGTGGTTGAGGTTGACATGTGCTGGGATATGCTTCTAGGTTTTAGTGAAGTAAAACTTCTTGGAAGGTGGCCATTTATTTAACCCAATTTTATAAACCAAGATTTTTATAATCCCTTTTCAGCCCCACTTTTACCACTTCCTTGCTCAAATCACTGTCTCCATTGTAACAAGTTATTTGTGATTCTCAGAGCATACTAAGACCATTTGACCCTTGTCCCTGAATGTCTTCTGAAATGCTGTCACACCCTTCTATGCCTGGCAAACTTAGTGAACTCATTCAGAAAATTTTATTGAGTGCATACTCTGTGCTAGGTGCTGGGGATGCACTGGGGGACAAGACGTAATCCTGTCTTCATGGCACTAGGGTCCTGGGGGAAGATGAGCACTTCTTGAAATCTTTATTCAGATACCAGCTCCTTTGTGAAACCTTCTCCAACTGCCTCCCCTCTATGCTCTGCTCTCCTCATCTCCACTGCCTGAGGCTCTTTTAGCAATTTATACATACCTCCCCCTTCAGAAAGTCCCTCTCTATATCACATTTGTTTATATCCTTGTCTCCTCTGCCTAACTGAAAGTTACTTGAAAATCAAGCTCTTCCTTGTTCACTTTGTGTCCCGCGTACCTAGCACACCGCTCGGCCAGGGTTGATATTATTTCATGTTCACTGGCTGCCTGAGCTGGGCATGGGGTAGGGACGTTAAGGTTATAATTAAGTTGCAGATGCTACCTAAAGATCATGGCACCTTAACATCTGTAAGTTACTGAAAAGTTTAGTTAATAGTTGTGAAAGGTAGAGAAAATGAGGAGGACACTTGAAGTCTCCTTATGATGGATTTATATTATTAATTAAATAGAGGTATGTAGGAATCTGTGAACATTTACTTCCTCCTCTAGAAACTGGCTCCCTTTCTTATTAATTAAGTTGGATCTGGTACAGTATAAATTTCCCAATGCTTCTTCCACTCATTTCATACATACTAATGAGGGTGAGCATATGAGTGTGCTGGTCGTGGTGGAAATCATTTATTCAGCTGTGGGAAAAATAACTTCAGGACTCAGACCCCCTGCTGACTTTGCACACAGTTTTTTAAGGATTTATATTGGCGTGCTAATTAAGTAGCTGAGTGCATTAAATAAAGAGCATGTCATCACAAAGGTTGTAAGCAACTCCTGTGTTTCTCCACTTAGCATCTTGTAGATGAGAGTAGAGAGTATGGACCATTCTCTAATCTCTTTCCTTCGCACATTATCTACCATTTTCAAGTTTTCCGTTTCCATTAAAAATTACTCACAGAGAGTTCAGAGAATTTTCAGAGTTCCTACTAACTACAGTAAGACAAATTTTGATACAAAATGCCACAGTTGTGCTTGTCTCTTTTACACTGTGTGTATTTAACATTTAAAAATGTCAGTGATAGTCTCATTTGCTAAGAGAGAGTGTATTCTGAAAACATATACTCAGATTTGATGACTATGCCTACACTATTTACTAACTTCTAGAAACAGAGAAAAGGGTAAGACAAGTCCCCGAATCCTTGTTTTATCTGCAAGAAATGATTTGAGCTCTTCCTGGAAGTGAAATGTGCGTTCTCTTCTACAAGCCCACATGCTTAGTGAGCTCTGTTTGTGTCCTGTGGACTACAGTTAACGATGGCAGAACCGAAACACGGCCATGTTCGTTTCACAATATATCACCTAGTATTTTATTTTCTGAATGTCAGTACAGACAAAGTTTTTTTGAAAATCACAGGGAAAGCATTTGTGTGTGTGTGTGTGTGTGAATATGTAAAGATGACTTTTAAATTATTTCATAAGGATATTGAAATGAAACTGTCTTCCTGCAAGAAAGGAGGTGACTTAGCATTACAATTTTCTACCCTCCATTTTGCTTCTCTGTGTGTTACAGGCATAAAAATGTAGGAACATTTCATGATAGGCAAGTGCCAGTGGATTGATTAATTGATTGAATGTGTTTGCTTAGATTGTGGCTGGACCAAAACTGGGAACTGAGGGCCAGAAAGGGACAGTGTGTTGGCCAGTGTCACACAGCCAGTTAGTAGCACAGCCAAGACCAGACTGTCAGCTCCGACTGCCAGTTGGATTGCCTTTCCACTGGAGAAAGAGACACGGTTGCAAACATTTCCCCCTTTCTTTGCTTTTTTTATTTATATTTTTCCCACATGTTTTCCTCCATCTGTATCTTGGTACTGTATATATTAGCAGTAATAAAAGAACTCACTTTTGTTTTCATTTCTAATTTCTCTTGATGTATCCATTTCCCCCCCGACTGGGCTCCCAGCTAACTCTTTCCACCCCGTCTCCTCAATATTCTGTTCCCAGGGACCTGGGTCTGTTTTCGATGTTTTCCTGACTGAATCAAGACAGCAGGAAGAATTGAAGTGCTGACTTTGTTTTGTTGCTAATTTTACCAGGAAAGTAGAGGGAGGTAGGGTGGTGGGGAGGGAAATCTTAAATAACGGAAAGAAACTGTTCCCTCCCTCTTATAGGAGGGGGTTTTCTCACGGCGCCAGCTGCCTTGCAGTACCAACTCACGGCTCAGATCACATTTTCTTCTCACTGCCTCACCCAGAGACACCCACCTCGAGCCTGGCACCCCTGCTGGAAAGAAGTGAGGGAAGCCCTGAGAGGTGAGGGGATGTATCAAGTCTTGGAAGAAATGTAATGTACCACTTAGGAGCAGATGGTTGAGATCTGATCCCTGGCTCCTCCCCTTTCAATGCAGGCCCTGGGTAAGTCATGACCCCTTTGTGCTTCATTTTCTCAGCTACACAGCGGGGACAGAAATACCTCCCTCTCAGGTTAGATGTGAGGATTAACTAAAGTGCTTGATGCAAAGCCTGGCCTGGAGTGAGTTAGGATTTTTATCGAGTGGCACCAACAGGTAGAACGTGGTTTCTCAGGAACACTCACAAACTCTCTGAACTAAGAAGTCATGAAACAGAGCTCTGTTTCAACAAGTTTTCTTTCTTTTGGGTTGAGATAGGAGAAAGTTCATGCTCCTGGGTGGTGAAGGTGGAAGATGCTAAGAGCCTGATAAGACATCAGGGCCTCAGCCAAGTGGCCTGAGTCCAAGCTATGCTCTAACCCTTGGAAAGAACTGCATACCAGGCTGGAAACTGAGACAAAGGCCTGAGTCTTGAGTGGAACAAGGCTCTTCCCACTAATTCCTCTGCCCACTGACTGGAGGTTCTGAGCTAACTTCTGCTAAAGACTGCCTCCCTGTTGAGCCTGTGGAGTTATGACATCATTTAATCCTGCCAAGTTGACTTTGGCTCCAAGTTCCTTCACCACCTGGCTGATGGAGTTGCCTTCATGCCATGTCCGTGTTGACATAGGCCCCCTCCTTTCACACCTTTCACACGCATACACTGGCTTCTCAGGGGCTCCATGCTGCTGCTCTGCTCCATTACCTGCACTACTGGATGTTTTAGGCTCCTACCTCTAGGCACAGAAGGTTTTTCAGTGCTTCCTAAGAGAGTGTCTTCCTTCATCCCCACACTGCAAACACGGGCGTTTTCAAAGCCACTGCTGTCTATGCAGTTTAAAAATGTCAACACTGGCTGATCCTGTTTAGACAGGAAGCCCACCTTGATGTAGAGATGGACAGCATTATACAGCAAGAAGTGGCTATAGGGCTATGCAGATCCTCAGCAGACCTGGAAGCTCTTGTCTCCGAGGCACTTCACCAGAAGCCTCTGTAGGGCATTTCCATGTTGCACTGAGCCCAGACTCCCAGCCCCAAGCTTGGTCCTCAAGTCTTGGTCAACCACCAGTATAGGGCCTCAGCACAGCAGCTCTCATTGTGAAAGCCACATGGGCCTGAGAAGAAGCAGATGATGCCTCTTCTGCTTCCAGCATCACTCTGTGTGGACCAGATCCATCCGGTTTAATTGAGTCTGCTCCCCTTCTTCTGCTCCTCCCCCTGTGATGAGAGGGAGAATGAGGTCCTCTATAGTGCAGTGTGAACGAGATAGGAGGAAGCACAACCTAGGGTAAAAATTCATTTTTCTTGTTGCCATATTTCTTTTCTTGTTATAGTTTCTTTGCACCCTGGAGCTCTTGTCAACGACCCATTTTGTGAATGGAGACATTTCTGCTTTGAAGTCATAATTTATCCCGCAAGAGCTGCTAAAAGAAGCACTTTTAAACGCAGATCCTAGCGTAGGCAGGGAATTGTAAGTCACCTCCAAGCACTTGGTAAATTGCAAAGAAGAGAGCCTTTTTTACCTCGGGGAGTCAATTTTAACTTATTGTTTTTTTCTCTGAAGATAGTTTTCTCAAACATTTTCTCCCCCTTGCTTTCATTGCAAATTCTGACTCAGGTTGTACAAATTAGCTGTGCGTGATTTATTTATGACATTTAGTTTGCTGTAAGTTAACTTGTGACGACCTCGTCATTAGCCATCTAGCTAAATTACAACAGTTTTAAAAATTAGCCTAGGGAAACACTATATTTTTCCAACCTACTCCAAGACAATTTTACAATTACTACCAGCCATCTCTCTCCCTAAGCCTTAGAGAGAGGATACGGCAGAGAGTGAGAGAATGTGGACGCTGGCATCCGTATGCCTGGATTCACATCATGCCTTTACCACTTATCAGCTCTGTGACATAGGACAAGTTACTAAACCTCTCTGGGCCTCCATTTCCTCATCTATGAATAGAAGTAGAGCTCAGACATTCTTTATAGGGTTGTTGCAAGTAGTAAATGAGCTAAGATACCCAAAGACGTTAAAGGGTACTTGACACATAGAAAGCAATTTTCTCCTTATTACAATGTAATATTGGGGAATGGGAAATATTTGAATATTTGAATTTTTGGAGAAAAGAGACAGACAGCTGGACCAGAAAAGCCTACATTTGTAAAAACAGGTATCTTTTGCTTTTATGGTTTGATTCATTCTTAAAATAGCTATTAGAAGCAGACTGGATTTAATACAAAGGTGTTCTAGATTTAGTCGCTGGAAGCATCTGGTTTTTTTTTACCATCAGGTGCATTATCTATTTAAATCTTCTGGGTCTTATGACAATGCTCTTTTGAATCTCATGCTTTAAAGGTTGAAATGTCTGCACTGTGTGAGTTTGCATGATGCAACCCACCCGACTGAACAGGGCTGTGTTCAGTGGCCGGCCAGCCTCTCTGGCGGCCCCCTCCACCGCCCTTCCCTGAGGGGAGGGACATGCAGCGCACTTTATGCAAGCTCTACAGAAAAGAAAGATAATAAAAGCACTTCTCTGTCTCCATATGTTACAGCTTTTTTTACACACTGAGTTTTCAGGGTAACTATCTTGTTAAATTTGCCTATTGCTGACAAAGCTATTCAGGGGTAAACAATACCCTCTGTCATTTGATAGGCAGTCAAATTTCCCTCAGAGGATTCTTTTGGAACCCCCTAAAATGTCCCTTTGTTGCAACCTCCAGAAAGTCACAAGAGAACAGTTGAACTGTGTAACTGAATTTTATTATCATAGATGCACGCACGCACACACACACACACACAGAGTCCTAGTCCCTCATTCCTTCACATTTTTTCTGGGGTTGATTAGCAAAGAAATTTGGGCTAAATTTCTGCTGGTTTGGGGCCATGATTGCTTTACCTTCCTAGGAGTTCAAGTACATTACAATCGTTCCCCAATCTTCATACTGTGTGTTTAGCAGGGCTCTATTATCATACCCAGTTTATTGCCAGAAAGTCCAAGGAGAATTCCAGGGATTCAGCCATTTTGGGGATAAAACAGATTAATCACCTGGCAGTCACGATTCAGCCACATGTGGACTCAAAATGTCTTTAATTGTTCGGGAGCCCCCAAGGGACAGTCACACAACTTGAATTTCTGGAGGAAGTGGATGTAGGGTAGAGGTTTGCACAGCCTCAGCCTGGAGGCTCACAGTTCCGTTTCCAGCACATTCACTTCCTTCTGATCCCACAGCAAAGGTCAGGTCCTCCTGTATCTTGCTTTCAGAGCCCACATATATCATTCTCTTCTAACAGTATTAGGCTGTAATCTCATATTGATTTTTATGATCACCCTGAATAATTGTCTCCACCAGGAGGATGGGAACTTCATAAGGAGAATATTTTACTAATCACTTCTTCTCAGTGCCTAACCCAGTGCCTGGCATACAGTTGGTGCTTAATAAATAATGACTGGTTGAGTGCTCTCCTCTTTGTGCATGTTTCTTGTGCCAATGCTCTGTGTCTTCTGTAATACCACTGGCTCAATTCGTGCTGACTGGGGTCAGATATGAGAGGGGAGGCAGAAATAACCACGTAATCCTCTGGGAACACAGGCAGGCATTCCATCAATCAGGACATTCACAAGAATTTATTAGAAATGCACCATACACTTTGCACTCAGTGCTAAAAATTGAGGGAAATATTGAAAAGTATAATAGTCTCCTTTCCTGGAGAACTTCAAAATCTAGCTGGCAAGATGAGTCTCACACAAATGTCATAATTAAATGCTAAAAAAAACCCCAAAACCTGATACTGATTCTAAGGGAAGTAAAGTTTCTGAGAATGGAGAGATGAAGGTGTTCCAGAATGGATAGAAAAAGTTCATAGGGAGTTAGGACTTAAGCAGGAAAGATGTGTACGGTTGGGATGTATCAAGGGGTGGAGGCGAGACTTTGTATATGTGAGGGGGAGAGACAGCACCAGCAAAGACGTGGAGGTAGACATGACTGTGGCTTATGAAAGAAGAGAGGCCACTAACTGGGCCAGAGTAGAATGTGCTTGAGAGAGAGAGGGAAGATCAAGGCCAAATGATGGAGAACCCTGACCTGTGGTTTGTGATCTTGCCTCAGCCATTGACCCTGCCTGGTCAGGCTGGGACTTTTGCACCCAGGATGGCAGAGACAATAGTTTGAGTGGCAGTGGAAGATGGAGGGACATACAGGAGCTCATCCCAGCACCTCCACTCCACATTCTCTTCTTGGTTTTGATTTCACTGTAATAGCACTCAATTTTTTGACTTAAAAATCTCCCATTGATGAACCAGCCTAATCTTCTGCAAGTCAGTGGTTCTCAAACTTGAGTGTATATCAGAATCCCTCAGGGATCTTATTTTAAATGCTGATTCCTGGGACCTGTCCCCAACCCCACATTCAAGTTCCGATTCAGTAGAATAGGATTGGGGACTTAGGGATCTGCATTTTTGCAAGGGCCCAAGATGCTCCATGGACCACAGCTTGCAAATATGGCCCTAAGGAACAAGTGGACTACGGAGCAGTAAACAACTCAGAAGATGGGAAGCCTGTGAAAGGTGGTCTGTAGTAAAGCGAACTGCACAATTAGCCACTATGACACTGTTCTTCAATGAAATTTAAACTATCCAAACAATTCTTATCATTTCCATTGTTTGGTAGCCTACCTTAACTTGATGGTAGAGTGATATGTACGATAGGCATGAAAATGATCCAATTTCCAGAAGCCCAGGTAGTGAGAATACTCAAGCTCACCTTAATCCAAGGACATCCTAAAAGCAGCCACTTCAATTTATGCTTTGCTATCAGCAGGGCCCAGAGTAGCTCATTTTAAACTACAATTAGTAGCAAATTACAGTCAGACTGACTTTCAAAAAAGCTGGTTACATTCTGCTAGGAAACAATTTAAAGGATCAGATTGGTGCTGCCGCTAAATCGAACAAGCTGGTCTGGCTCCTGAGACTTGGGCCTCCCAACCCTGCAAAGTCTGCGAGTTGGCTTCTCTTTTAGCAAAAAGCTTCGCTCTGGGCTTTGGTATTCTAATCAGTGTTTGCTCTAAAAATGGCCCGATCTGCTTGGAGAGGGTGCAGAGAGCTCATTGGCAAAAACGCAGAATGGTAAGGATAGATGTTCCTTCTGTATCTCCAGATGGGAAAACTGCCTGGGACATCCATGCAACCTGACCCGGTTTCTTCAATCGCGCCATGTAGGCCCTCTGCAAGGCTCACGGGGAAGTAAAGAGGACTTCAGAGATGGTGCAAAGGAGGGAACTCTCTGTCAACTCTTCTTTCATTCAATACACCTTGAAGAAAGGCCGGAGAGTACAGAGCAAAATCACGCCACCGTCAGCTGATGTGGTCTGGTACAGAGAGAGAATGTGGGGCGCGCAGGCTGGAGTCCACTTTTGAATGGGTTTAGTGAAACTTCTCAGAGTTAGAATTTGAGGAAATTGTAAAAAAGTATTTCATTTCTTATATCACAGCTACAGGGGGGGAATAAACCTCCATGTACTTATTTCACTAGAAATCTTTATTTTCTTTGTCTCCCACTCTCCTACGGTTTTATAATGAGAGCATAGCCATTTGACTTGAGACAAAAGCAAAGGAAAGAACTCTAATAGCGAAGGAAACACACTTTAGGACTAATCTCACTCTTTTTTTTTTGACCTGCCAGTAAACAGCGTTTGGCTTCATTTTATGTGACTGGCTGGATGGAGTCAAGCGTTCATTAGGGAATGCACAGAGCCGTCTGTCTTAAGGTTCAGTGAGTAGAGCAGCTGGCTTGGCTCTTCCACACCCAAGCACAAACACCTATAATACCCGGAGTGAGGGAAACAAATCTCCTACTTCTGCAAATCCCCAGCTAAAGGCACCAAAGGCACCCCTCAGTTCCTTCAACGACAACACAAGAGAAAGAATGTTGTTGAACTAAACTGAATTTGAGTTGAAAGCCAGCACCCTTTTCAGAAATGTAAAAAATTTTGCTTGCTTAGAGTATCTACTAGGAACTGAATGGGTGGGTGGCTGGCAGTTCTCCAGGACCACCCAGATTTTGATTACCACCCAGGTATCTTCCAGCTTCTAGCTCAAGATAAAGGAGAGGCCTATCCTAAAGGACATCTTGCATGTTTCTTCTTTTATCTTCTTTCTTTGACCATTCTCCATTCACCACCACAGATGAGTTAGCTGTCTTATACCTGGAGACATCTTCAGTATCTTCATGTCCTGTATGACCCACCAAGGAAGACAGTGGCGTAAACCCCCGGCCACAGGGCTCCTAAACACTTTGTGGGTGGAGGGAGGAGACTTGTCTTTACCCCGCTAAGCTGGGCCGCTGGGAAGCCAATGGGAATAGGGTGGATATGCCCATTCTGACCAATGCCTGGTATTTTTTTTATACCCTCATATATGTCGTAATGAAATCTCTGACCCAAATGTTTCCTTTTTTAACCCACATCAGCTACAAAAGAAAGGGTAAATTCCTGAGGTAAAAAGGAAATGAGGTGACTGATTGCAGAGATGGAGAGGGAGGCTAGAGTCTGCCCAGCACTTGACATGTGCTCAACATCTCTGATAATCTATATTTTGAAATTCATGTTCCCTGGGTCATTTGCAATCTACATGTTGACATGTTTTCAGAAATCTCAGTAATGTGGCCTCTTCAAGGAATCTGGGCTCGGAAGCAAGCCTGGAGGAAGACGTCTGTGTGATGGGGGTCTGCTTGAACCTCCCTTCCCTGTCCCTGTTCCACCTGTCCACCCCTCTTCCATTTGCCTTAACAGCAAGCATGTCAGGAACCAAGAGGGAATAAGCATTTCTCACCCCGAGGAAATGTTTTTAGTGTGTGCTTTTGACCTTGTCACCTACCTACCATATGTTGAGTGGAGTGTGGGCTGGTTGAATTTTGTGTTTTCCTGCATCCTCTGGGATTGGATCTTTGGGAGAACTGGAAGGAATCCTTGTGGCCCCCTCCAGGGCAGCCTTCTCAGTCTTCTAGCAATTCTATAGATTGTGATTTGTTTACTTCTTTTCTCTTCCTCAATTGCGGATCAGTTCAGTTTTTCATGGAATCTTCAAAATCATGCAACCCAGCTTCCTGATTTTACACATGAGGAAGCTGGAGTGACTTGTACACACAACTCTTCTCTCCTTGACTCCTCCTTCCCTTCTGTCTTGTCTTGCCTTAAGTATGTACGTGCCTCTGTGTGTGTGTGTGTGTTTGTGTGTAAGAAAGAGAGACAGAGAGCAAGAGAGAGCAAGAGAGAAAGAAGAAGCACTCTTATTTATTGAGCTCCTACTACACGCCAGACTAGAAGCTGTTTACATATTATCTTATTTGAGCCTCATATCAGTTCTGTGAACTAGGTGTTATTACCCACATTTACCGCATGGGGAAATGAAGGCTCAAAGAGGTTAAGTAGTTTGCTCCAGATTGCACATCTGGGATGAGCTGGGATCAGGATCCACCTCTGACTTGGTCCAGGATTGTTCCATTATACCATGTCTCTAGGGTCCCGTGTGGAGCACTGCCCTGGCCTCTAGAGATAGGAAGCCGTATGTGGAGGATGAAGGGCAGCCTGGCGGGAGTCAGTTTATGCCCTCAGAGGATGCGCACCTCACCTCTGATGCTTGATGCAAGCAGAGGGGCCATATGTGTGTTTGTATGCCCTGAAGGACAGCAACACAGCTGAGAGGAGATATTCTGCTGCTCGGCAGGGCACTGCTTCTAAACCACCTGCCCTACTTTTCTCCTTCTTTCTACTTTAAGAACTTTTTTCCCCTCTGAAGTGGCATTGGGAGGAAAAAAGGATCTTGCCAAGGTGTTAAGAATAGTGACACTAGTGTTATGGTCCTGCAAATGCTGTCTGATTGCATAGATGCTGCCAGGGCCCCGGGTGAGGATGAGGAGGTGAAGGGAAAGGAACAGTGCAGGCATCTTCTCTTTACTGGGAAGAAACACTCAGATCATCCTACCTTTTGGGCAAATACTAACCAAGAGGACATTGGTTCCCGTGCCCTTGGCAGAGAAGGTGCTCTTGGGGAAGCACTTTCATCCACTTTTTTCCAGGCATCTATTTAGATGCTGTTTTCCTCCCCAGGCCCTCCGAATGGAGGTGGGAAAGGAGACAAGCGAGAAGGGAATTTGCAGTTGCTGAGGGGGCAGCATGTCAGGCACAAGGTCCCCGGCTCTACCTGCATTGTTCAGGGCCAGAGAACGCAGTGCTTCCTCTCTGTCAGGAAGAGCTGACTCGGACCCTCCTCATCTGTCTGCTTAGGCAGTTTCTTCGAGGTAAACGTTTTCTAATGTGGGACTTCTCCTAGAGAAAAATCTCTGAAAAGGAAGACCCATAATCTAGTTAGGACATAGTTTCTTTCCTTTGTGCCAGCTCTGTGCCGTCATTCATTGTGTTTGTCTTTTAAGATGCTGGGACTGTAATGAATCCCACTTTTTCTTAATCTCCAGGGACTTGACTTTAGCTCATTTTAAGATGGAAAATTGCCATCTTAAACCTTTCTTTCGTCTTTCCAAAGGAGGTTTGCAAACCGGTAGAAAATTTAAGTGCAGATAATCTGAAGAAATGTTGGCATTGTTCTATTCAAATGTGGATTTCTCTTTCAGAAGAGTACAAAGTGACTTTTCGGAGTTCAGAGGAAACTAAAGTTATTTTGTTATTTTACACAGGAAAACAAAACCCCAAGAAAGAGCAGAAAATGATATAAGATTCACATCAGACTGAGGATGGAGGTTGCTCTAGGTTCCCAGTGCTTTTAGGTATCATGAATACTCACCGCCCTTTTCCAAACAAACCTCGTTAGGAATGCTGACTTGTTACTGCTGCTTTGAGAGCAGCGGAAAAGTCAATGGCATGAGTACGAGTTTGACTTGCAGGATTATCATTGAAAGGAAACCTGTAAAAGTGTGCTTTTTCAATAGCCACGACAGGCTTTTTAATTTTTTTGATAACTCCTTCACTCTGTTCTGTTTTGGTACAGCTGGGACTGACCTACTTTGTTCCTTCATTACAGGGCTTTGCATGGGTAATAATAACAAGACGAGGAGGCTCTGATGGGAAAATGTGCCCCTGAAACTCAGCAAGCCTTCTCAGCTTCAAACCCCTAGGCCAGCTTCATGAATTTTATTTATGTATTCACTTATTTATATGATGTCTGGTGCCGAGACATGGATAAAAAATTAAAACATAAATTCATCAGCAGGATCCAGAGTGAAACTAGATTAAAATTTGAACCTCTGCCCTTCGCAATACCTCCTGCCACAGAAATAGCAAGATCATTACTGAGCTCCACAAACAAAGGAAGCGCTCTCTTCTCCCCCCAACAGTGGGCAAAAAGGCAGACCTGAGAATACTTACACAGCTCCAAACATCACTCACAACATCCCAAACCAAAACAAAAGGCGACTGCACCAAACAGCCAAACAAACAGAGGCAAAATCAACCTTCAGCAAGCCCTGGTGAGTTGCCAAATTCGGCTTCTGGCTGTTTGCCCTGCAGGAATTACGTCATTCTAGACAAGGGCCCTCGAGTGAGAATTTCAGCCTCTCATTTAGACTTTTGCTGGTAAGAACTGGCAGCAAAGGTAGGTGAGAATCTCACTTCCACTGATGCAATGAGGCTGCTGATTTTTATTAGGTAATTTTGTTGTTAATGCGGTTGGGATGGTGTGGAAGGAAATGCCATGTTTGTGAGATGATAGAATGAATTCCGCTCCTCCCCCGCAAAAGGTAACTAGATTGTCCTCCATTTTATACTCTAAGGAATCCATGCCCCAATTCTCGGGGGTCAATAAATGTGAACATCCAAAGCAAGAAGCCCTGCTGACTTCATGCTTTTATAGTGGGATAGCAAGCTCAGACTAAAGAACTGGGCTGATATTCTGGGATTTTGCTAAAGAAAAGCAGAAAAAGAAGGGGCGAGTTGAGGCTGGTGGCTGCTATCAGAAGATACATTAATGAAATGACCACTGTGAACCAGATACCTTACTGGTCTTCTCTCATTTCATATCCACAGCAGCTCTATAAAGTATAATTCTCATTTCACAGGAGAGGAAATTGGGTCTCAGAGAGTAGGCAACTTGCTTGAAATCACAGAGCTGGTTGGCAGTGGTCTGGGTCTGTTCGGTACCCCAGGCCAAGAGCATTGCTCCATCAAATTCAAGGGATCTAGGTGAAAGGGTCCAGTGTCTTCGTTAGCTCCATGGGAACTTGTGTGATTGAGCCTCTAAAATTCTATGTCTCTAGAGTCAAGGCCCACATATTCTCAAGTCTCTGTGCTGTTCAATATAGTAGCTACCAGCCACATTGACTATTTAAATTTAATTAAAATAAAATAAAACAGCTCAGTTTCTCTGTCACATTAGTAACACATTGGTGTTCAATAACCACATGTGGCCAGTGGCTATCTTTCTGGACAGCACAGACTTCTAGAACATTTTCATCTTCACCGAAAATTTTGGTTGACAACATTGGAGATGGAAAATTCTAGTTTTTAATGGGAGCTCCCCTTTTAGGCTGCACTTAGTCCTTCTGGGCCTGGAGAATCCAGCTCATCCTGCTTATTAGAGCAGAAATGCTTAGTCCCACTCTGGGTTTCCATTGGGAGGAATTTTCCCTAAGCTCGTTTCTGACCTCTGCCTGCCTCTTTACTCATTCTACTTCTGGGAGGTGGAGGTGCCTTACTGATTGGTTAATTTGGGAAGAATAATTGGGAATGAGTTACCTACTGGGAACACAAGTTCTGCTGTTCTCCCAGGGCTCTGCCCCTGTGGTGAGCAGGGTTTGGGGATGTCCTGAATATCTTCTCTTTGCCTTTAGATAAAATCTCCACCCTTCTCCTCCTTGCTCTAGGCTCCAGGAGGCTGACTGTGGGATCTATATCAAGGAGCATCTTTGACCTCTGCCAGATGCACCATATCATAAGATCATACTCTCCCAACAGCAATTTATGGTAAGATGGAAGAGCTACATCTGGGAGTGGGCACAAGCAGAGTCAGGGAGGTACCACATGAGCAGGTAGCACAGACTCATTCTGCCTACCGCTCTTCCACTGGTGCCTCACCCTCAGCTCACACCTATGGCTGCAGGGGCGTAGGAAGATCTTTTGGTTCACAAACTGGCCCCCATATGTAGAGGGCAAGGAGAAGCCGAAGAAAGAGGCAGAGCACACTAGAATGGTAAGCAGCAGATGTAACAAGGAAGGAACTTATGTACGAGGCTTGTTTTGAGTGGCCGCAAAACGAGTAGATCTCTGCACCTGACTGTCAGAATGTTAAAAGTTTATACAGAGGCCTTAACTGGGTTCAGCCATGTATATCGTCCAGATGGTCTCAACAGCATGCTGCTCTCTCAAGGCTGTGTCCTTTAAAATGGCTCCCACTGTGGGAACGGCGGGCAGAACGTAAATTCCAAGGACAGGGAAGTGGGTTAGGGGCCTCTGACCACCCAGGTCCAGCTTGTGTCTCAACTGGTGGTCACATCCTCTTGATAACCTTCTCCAACTAGGTCCCTGTGACCAGCTGATGAAGGAGGTAAAAAGCCAAGCTGTGTTCACAAATGGGTTAGCTCTTTATGTGGGTGTGAGATGAAAATGGCCTGCTGTATTACAGCTCCATTCAGGGATGGCCCTGAAAGAAAGAGTGAATAGAAATCCTCCAAGTAGAGAGAGATTTGGGAGATGTATCTGATTACCCACTTTGTGTGGAAAGAGAAGTAGCTCAAAGTAACAATAAATGTGGGCTCATGGTAAGTAATCAATGGCTTATCTAGTGATCAGGGCCTGGAAGGAGAAAGATTGAAGGATTAGGGACAAGGAGGTCTCAAGGAGAGGCATGTAGAAGTATCTATAGTATGGAGCATGAGGTGTGACAAACTTTGTGTTAATATTAGTGCTCAACAGAGAGCATTCATTCATCATGGAAGAGGCACTAAACAATCAAGTTGACAAAATGACTCAGCCAGTTGACTTCAGTCCTTGGACACTCCAATACTGGTGATATGAGCTTCATGCCATGGTAGCAGGGATGGAAGCTATCCATAGGCCCAACAGCATGGCTCCTCTCACCAAGGCCAATCTGCCACTGCTGAATGACCAACTCTCTAGCAACAGAGACCAATATTGAGCTGCTGATTTGGCATCATCCTCTATGGAGACCAACCAACCACTTTGTGGCGAGTGATTACATTAGACCCCTCTCATATTGGGAAGAGCAGCAATTCATCTTGACTGAATCAACATGTACACCAGATACAAGATTGCCTTTTCTGCCTAAAGGCATCTGCCAACATTGCTATCATAGGGCTTACAAAGTGCTTGATTCACTGACACAGTATCCAAATCATTGGACCGAGGAACTCAGTTATAGACAAGGAGGTGTGGCACAATGACCGTGGGATTTGCTGGCCTTATTGCATACTGTATCACCCAGAAGTTACTGGCTGTGATGAAATAACTTCTTATCAGTCACTAAGGATCCAGCTTAGAGAGGATAAACAGGGAGGATGGGCACCATCCTTCAGGGTGCAATATACACTCTACATCAACAACTGTCATTTGGGACTGTGTCCCTCGTGGATAGCAAGTGTGAGTCTGGGAACTGAGGAGTAGAAGTAGGTGTGGCTCCACTTGTATCACTCTCAGTGCCCCACGTAGGGAATTTGTGATTCCTGTTACTGCACTCCTAGACTTTTTGGGTTTAGAGGTCTCCGTTTCCAGAGGGAGAACAATTCCATCAGGAAACTCAGCAGGGGTCCCATGAAGCTTTAAGCTATACCTGCTGAGTTACCCTTGTGCCAAAGTTTATCAGGTGAGGGAAATAGTCTCCACCCCAGCAAGAGTACCTGACCCTGATGATCAAGAGGAGATAGGCTGCTGTCTCACGCTGGCGTGTCTCTTGGAACTCCCTTACCCAATTTTAATGATAAATGGACAAAGGCATAGCAATTGTCTGAGAAGGGCATTGTGACCAGGGACTCAGATCTTATTGATGAAGGTGAGGGTGACCCCACCAGGTAAGCCACTTAGACCAACAGAAGTGCTAGCCAAGGGTGAGGGGAATCTAAAACAAGTAGTGGAGTGGAGAGATGACGTGTATCAGTTCCCCTGAAACCAGCTGTCATTCATGTCACTAACCTTCCTCTTATAAATTTACCCAGAAAAATAGGCCAGCCAGAATCCTGGAGATGTTCCCAGATTTTACTGTTGAAGAAAGCGGATCCAAGTGGAACGGTGAGCACCGTGGGGCACTACCCAGATCTCCCTTTAGGACAGAGGAGATCATCCTCCAGCTTCTGAGAATGTTGGTGACTTGGTGACTTGCACCTCTCAGCTGAAGCCCTCTTCAGGAATTGTCTTCCACTAAAGAGAGTCACAGGTTACGCTTTCCCCGGGTAGCACTCCACTCTCCAGAGGCAGCCCCCATCCAATGTGTGGTCAACACGAGGTATAAAGGCCCAACTTCCTGCACCAAGCAGGACATCTGGGAAGATTCATTCCAGTCTCTGGATCAACTGAGGACTCGGGTGCAACTTCTTTGCAGTTCAATACCTCCCTCTGCCCAGTTCCACGTCTTTCACTACCCACAGGTGTGGATCTTGAGTGCACTCCCCAGGAAACTCCCTGCATGCTAATCTCTGTCTTAGAGCCTTTTTCCTGGGGTACTGACTTAGTGCTGTTCTTCGCCTCAGAGTGCTTTCCCTGCCCACAGTTTTGATGGAGTCTCCTTGAATTATCCTCATTTGAGTGTGCCCTCTGAATCCTGCTGGTACCCTCACTAGTAGGGGCAGGGACATGGGGTAGGTCTGCTCCAGACCCCATGTCTTGTGGATAAGTCTGCTCAGTTCTGAGGTTAAGACTAGCAGGACTCCCTACTCACAGATACAATCCGCATCCTCAAACCCACAAAAATAATCTTGATAAAGATATTTTGGCCTCTACACTAATTCTGTGTTTAAATTATTCAGCATATGAGTGAGGAAGCTATTCATTGGTGCCTCCCTCAGAAACCCCAGCCCCATCGAGCACAACTTGTACCAGATTTGGATGGAACAGCCAAGTGTATGGCCTCTTCAAGGTTGCCTTTTAGACTGTGTGTGTGTGTGGGTTTGTGCGTGCACGCGCACGTGTGCAGGGGCCTCCAGCAAGCTCGGCTTCCTCTCACTAGGATGGCTATTTTCCCCCCGAGACAGGGGCCCTGATAGGATAGATGGGTTGAGTGTATGTCTTTGATTTTCAAGTTTATTTAAGTCATTGATTTATTCTGTCTAAAATCTTTGTTTTTTTTAAAAAAATACTTTTTCATTACATAATTAATAAGTGAATTCATTCCTTTTGTTTAAAAAATAATTAAAACATTACAGATAGGGCTAAAATCCCTTTTGGCTGTCACACCAATACCTTCCCCAGAAGAGAAACTGTTACCCTTCAGACCTTTTCCAAATTGCCAGTATCTATTTAAATTAAAGTTGTGCATTTTCTTTGACCTGGAAACTTTTCAGAAGTTACACTTAAGAAAATCTCTTGAATGTGCCTGAGGAAGAATGAACAAGGATATTTATTGCAGCATTGTTTATAATAGCAATAAAGGTAAACTACTTAATAGGGTCTTAAATAGATTGTGGTATATTTTTACAATGACGTTGTAGGCAGTAGTAAAAACAGTGAAGTGGACCTATAAGGGCCAACCCCCAAAAAATCATCAGGAGATATTGTTGAGTGAAAAAGGAGATTGCAGCATGATAAATGTACTATGATTCTATTTTATCAGGGCTATTTAGGAAGATGATTGCCTAATAGAAATGACCCTGGTTAAAGGAGAGAGGAGCCAGTAGGGAGAGTGATTAATCCTCTCACCTGCTCTGCCTCCTGTAGCCATTTCTTCTCCTTTCGCTTTATCATTTCTGCCTCCTCTTTCATTCCACACTCTTCCCTCCCTTAATCACTTCTTTTCACGGGTTAAAATTGGAGCCAACTCTAGATACCATGAACCGTTTTTGTTTACTCTCACTAACAACCGGTTGAACTCAGTTGATTAGCAACATGGCCAAGCCAAGCTGGTAGTTAAAGTGTCAAAATAAATGGATCTATTGCCTGTGCACCAGCTCACATGAGCAAGTTGATGAATAATTAATTGAGCAACAATATAATCTGTTATATGGAAGCCTGCCTGCTTTGGCTACTCTAAAAGCTTCAAAAACAAACCAACGATTTGACAAAGTTACAAAAAATATATATATATAAAAGAAACTTCAAGTATGGATTGAATAAGAAAAGGTTAGTGTTTGCTGTAAAGAAAGTTTGAGTAGCATTGTATTTTGTGCTACTAGAGCATGTAGATTATTTGAACTGAAGAATTCTAGTCAAATGGCTTCCTTTTGTATTGGAGAGGATAGTGGCCCAAGGAAGTGAGGTTCCAAAGCAGGCCGCTCGCTGGGCGCAGCTCTTTTCTGAGGACACATTTTACAGACAGGAGAGATGTTCATCCTCCTTTACTTTGGGAAAAGTCCCACCTTTTTCTGGTGTGGTAGGATCCAATTGCACGGTCTTATACTTATAGGTCTGTGTTTGGGGCACAATCTTTATGGGATGGATGGAAATGGCTGACACAGTGCTGAATGGGGTAATAGCAGAAAGGACCAGCTCTGGGCCTCTCTGGAGCTCTGTGTCATGGTTTATGGATGTCCCAATGCTAGAGGGTCTGGGAATAAAATCATATGAGAAATGGTCACAGGAACTGGACATTTTTAGCTAGAAGAAGAAACCCAGGAGTGGGGTTATCAGATAAATACAAGGTGCCAGTTAAATTAAAATTTAGGATAAACAATGAATACGTTTTAAGTATAATTAGGCTCCAGATATTGGATAGGGCAGACTTATACTAAAAAGATTATTTAGTACTTATCTGAAATTCAAATTTTTTGGGTCTCCTGTATTTTTATTTGTTAAATCTGCCAAGTCTACCCAAGATGCATATTGAAATACTTTAACTGGCCATGTCTTGTAAATTGGGAGTATGTTATTTCTCATATTTCTTTGTCTTGCTGACTCTAAAATGCCAAATTATAACCAATAGTTTGAACTCAAAGATTGTTGAATATTAAATCAATTCAAGGGCACGTTTTGTAATAACCGGAATGTCCTGCAATGGAACAGGTTGTCTTAAAACTGGCGCATCCCTGAGCCAAAGATAGTACTATATCAACATTTTCCACAGCAAAAAACTGGGAGGAACACAAAAGGTCATGAATAAGAGACTGTTTAAAAAAATTAGAGGCACATCTATGCAGTGAAATTTTCCACAGATAAATCTTTTTTCTTCTAGCCTCTGAAGCTTCCAGCAACTTTCATGACAGGACTGTCACTACTCTTATAACATGACCAACCAGCTGTTTCTCCAACAGACAAGCTGGTCTTCCTGACTCCTCAAGGGCACCTCTCATGCCCTCCAGGATGGCTCCCTGTACATACATAGTGGGAAGATTTCCAAGTAGATCTTTAAGTAAAAAAAGCAAAAGAGCAGGATGCATGGTCAGATCCCATTGTGTAAATTTTTAAAAGCATAAACATAAATACAGATAAAAGCATAACATTTTTTCTGGTTAAATACATAAGAAACTCTTAGCAGTGTTTATTTTAGGAAAGGGGATCACTAACTGAGGGTGGGTGAGGAAGACTTAGTGTTTACTTGATACCTTTATGGATGAGTTTGTAAAAACAACTGTGCACATTGAAATGGGCTGGATATTTACCTTTCAGGGACATGGTGGTGGCGCTCCCAGCAATGGGTTGGGATTTGCCTAGAAGGAGGCCATCTTGCGTTCTTTTCAGTTTTTAAGATTGTATAAACTTAAACACTCAGGGAAAAGCCCATCATTTAGTTCGGATAATACCATTGATGCCTCTGAGTATTCTCCATCTCTCCTGCGCACCTAAAAGCTCAGGCGAGAGGGCAGTGTCTCCCAGTGCACCAAGGGCCAGTTCCACGGATGTTTGCCAGTGAGTGTGTGTATACTGCATGAGGGTAAAGACTGCTGAATGCATGAGCCCAGGGTCCACACATTCACACGCAATTCTTGGCCTTAGGTTTAAGGCAGGCCCGGACAGCTCAGCAACTAGGAAAAACTTTTATATTCTCTCTTAAATAATAGCTCAAACCACGTGAAATTACTATTGCATGGGAAAAAAAATTGATTATCAGCAATTTCATATGGTTCAACTAATACTACTTCCAGACATCCCTTTTTACTTTTTCCCTCAATCAGTTAGAAAAATAAATCAAAACAACCAAAGTATGTATATTTCCAGGCTTCCAAATTTGCCTTACCTTTTGTATTACATTATCTATTATTTATGATGCATATTAATAATAGCTAAAACTTACCTAACAATTTTGTATATGCCAGGTGTTTTAAATGCTTTATGTCTTTATGCTCATGTAAACTTCACAATAAACCTATGAGATAATTATGTTTACCCCATTTAGCAGATGAGGAACCTGAGACACAGAGAGTTTAAGCACTTTGTGTGGGTTGGTGTAGCTGCAGGTGTTGGAACAGGCAGCGCTGGCTCCTAACCATTACACCGCACTGCCTCTCCTTAGTTCTGGCGCCCGACTTCCTGTTGTGGTAGGTCGTCATAACCTGCCAAGCCGATTCTTTCCCCAGCAGAAGAGTTGGTCTTTCTAGATTCCACAAGGCCACACCTAATGCCCTCTAGGATGGTCGCCTCAAAGCAGTGCAGGAGTTTCTCCAACTGCAGGCAGGCTGGTGTGTCCCCGCACCCAGCTGTTTGGAACATCGGCCCTCAGGCTGGCAGCCTGATCCTTCTTTATTCCCGTGCCAGTCTTGCCACAAGGAAACGGGACTTGATAAGAACCATGAGTTTTCCCTTTAGCTGGTGCTGCTGAGGCATCCTGATTTATCTCCCCTCAATCATGCTCTCCACTCCACCCCACACTGAACTCACCTGTGTGCCTCTGCTTCTTTCCCTCTTTCCTGAAACAGTGCTGAGGCAGCAGTAAGGCAGAGTGGCTATTATGTTCTACATCCCTTAGAACCCAGGGCGCATTGTTCAACTTTTCTGCCAGTCAGTTACCACACTTGCAGAATGAGAAGAACAACGTTAACACTTTGGGGTGGTTGTGTGCCTTAACTAGCTCTTGGATGTAAAGCCCAATATAACATGGGACATGCAGTCACTGGTATGAAAAAGCAGCATTGGGGCTGGCATCCACTTCTGTGTGAGGCCGTGATGTGGGCTAACAGCTTTCCCTGGCTTATGAAGTATTCTTTTTGCAATGACCACCTCATTAAAAGGCACCCTTTAATTTATTAACTACATCTTGGTATCTGTAAGTGAGGAAATTTAGACCCCACTCTGTTTCCTTCTGTGAGGATGGAATTGCACTGGCTAATTTTGACATCTTGGCCCTCTCTCATTCCTGCCCTTGGGGAGAAGAGCAGGGTGTGAAATTACCTATTTGGTGAGTTTCTCCTGGCTGCTCTTCTTTCTCTTGGGGCTTGTCCACTACACTGAGCACATGATCTCTTCTGTTCCACCAGAGGCGGCCTCCCATACTCACTGGTTCAGAATCTGAGTAGGGAAGACAGGTCCTATCTTACAATTTATGTTGAAGTAGTATAGTATGGGATTTTTCTGAGCAATATATCTCAGAAAATCTACTAGAATTCACCTTTTCCTTTGCTCTCTGACTATGCTTTTGCTTTGTCCAAATTTTCAAATGCTAATTAAACACATGCATTGCATATATTCAGTATTTTAGTAGGCAATAGCTGCAATATTAATGTGAATATTTGAGATTTGCTATTTGAGATATTTGAATAATTTGATACTAGAATATTATAGAGATGTATGGTAATTTTTAAATATGTGATAATGTGATAGATTTTTTCATTTATTTTTGTGACTATTTTTTTTCTTTAGGCCATATACTCAATTTTGGAATGGAACTAACACAATATTCATTTTAGTGTGATTGAGCTTTTGGTTTACTGATGAAATGAAGGAGTCCGTCCCCTCTAAAGCATCTTGTAGTTTGTTTTTCAAATGAAGTAAAATAAACTACAGAAAAGTATCTTATAACGTAACCAGCGCCCAGATAAAGAGAGAGAACATTACCAGCATGCCAGAGCTCCCTAGTTGGTGCTCCCAATCACAGCTCCCACCAAGTGAACCATGTGACCTTGACCTCTCACATCATGCATTAGTTTTGCTGGTTTTCGAACTTCATATAAAAGCAATCATGCAATATGCTTTTTGTGGTATCTGGCTTCTTTTAATTAGCACCACTATAGTTTCTTGATTCTGCAAATAATGTTGTTACGGTTTCTAAACCAATTCTTGGAAAGGAAAGAAGGGAGGCAGGGAAGGAAGAAGGGAGGATGGAGAAGAGAGTGAGAGGGAGAGTGGGTTTGGGAGTACCATTTGTCTTTAGCTGCTCTGAAGGTGAAGCAGCCCATAAAAAATTTTGGGTGAATATAAAGAAGTTATTTTAGCCAGTCTGTAACTTCCTTAGACCTTGTTTACATGAGAAAGTGAATTAGATCTGAAGGAAAATCTTGTTGAACTGACTGACTTCGGCTGTGCAGCGGGGATGTGGCGGCATGGATCTTAAGAGGACCCTGGGGGTTGGCCTGGCTGGATTTACACTGCTGCCTCTGACTCTCCTTTGCCTTAAAGTTAGAGTCTTGTACCCCAGCCATCTGCCCAGGATCTAAAATAAATCCCTGTTGAGACATGTTTCCTCCTAGGTTTTCATCATAGTCCTAGATAATAAATGGATGACAAGATAACAGCATCTCAACTGCTTTGCACATTACACATCCTGTTTGGAACACTAGAGCATTTTGAAGATGAAGGAGACTATGTTTGTTGTGGCCATATTCACACTACAGAGACAGGATTAATGGTGGAGGCAGCCATGTTTGTCCTTCAGTGCCTCCCCAACCCCTTCAGCTTCTGTTTCCAAGGACACACCCTGAGCATTCTCTTTCAAGGTTCTGGGGGCCTTCATATTGCTCAACATTCAGGCTGGAGGGGAAGTTATGTTGTTTTTTCAGGCTACTGAGTGAGAAAGCTAGAATTTGAGTCTAGCAGTCTGATTTCCAATCTGATGATCATTCACTATACTTCACTGCATGGATGGGTCTAGTGATCATAATCCACCCCTTTAATTTGGCAGATGAGATGAGGAAATAGAGATTATGTAACTTTTCTAAGGCCCAATGCCCTTTCGACTTCACCACCTTGTCTCTTGTCTCCATTGCCTCTTCAACAACCTCGACTCGACTTTTAGCTGAGCCCCTAAAAAAACCTCAGAATAGTGTGTGTTTTAGCTATTTGATATACTCTCCTGGACTAATAATGACTGAGTCTAAAGGTGGGACTTGTAGACCAGAAAGGAGGAACGAGTGGTGTCTTGATATGTGGTGGGACAAGAGAAGCCCCATGATGTCCCTAGAATCACACCATGTAAATTCTCTTCTGCTCCATTTCTGCATAGATCTTGTCTTCACACCATTTATTTCTTCAAAAGTTATTTACCGAGTACCTACTATGTGCCAGGCAGCACGCTAGTGGCTTAGGACACATCTGTGAACAAAACAGATCTTGTGAGACTTACATTCTAGAAGGGAGTGGCAGAGAACAAGCAGTAGATATTATAAATGATAAATGGATAAATTAAATAGTCTTTTAGATGATGATAAATGATACAGAAAACAACAGATCAGGGTAAGAAAGATTAGGAATGCTGAGGGGCAGGTCTTCGCAGGTGGAATAGAGTGTTCAGGGGGGACTCACCGAGAAGGTGGCATTTGAATGAAGACTTGCAGGTAATAAGGGAAAAAGCCACTCAGATTTTTGGAAGAAGACCAATCCACAAAGATAGATGAGCCAAGGTAAAGGCTTTAATGTGGGAACATGCGTAGAATATTTGGAGCAGAGTACTAGGCCAGTGAAGCAGGAGGAGAAGACTAAAAGGTGAAGTCAGAGATGCAACCAGGAGTTAAACCACGTAGTGACTTGTCGGTCATTGTTTGGACTCTCACTTTCCTTCTGATTGAAATGGGGAGGCATTGCAGGCCCTTAACCAGAGGACAGAAATGGTATGGCTGATATTTTAACTAATCACTTTGGTTGCACTGTTGAGAATAGGCAGTCAGGGAGCAGGAGAGAGAGGGAGACTAGTTAGGAGGCAATGTCAATAACCAAGGCAGGGACGGTGGTAGCGTGGAACAGTGGAGAAGTGGTCATAGTCTGGATACAGGACTTCCTGATGTAATAGATACGGAATACAAGAGAAAGAGAAGTCAAGAATGACTTCAATGTCTTTGGTGTAATTAAGTGGAAGATTGGAGTTGTCATCAACTGAGATGTGAAAGACTGAAGAAGCAGCAGAACAGGAGGTGGACCAAGAGCTCAATGCTGGCATGCTCAGTAAAAAGTGCCTATGAGACATCTAAAGTAGAGATGTTGAGTTTGGAGTTTGGGCGAGAGTTCTAAGTGGAGTGATATTGTGAGAGTTGTTTCCCACATATACATGGTATTTAATGTGATGATACTGGAAACTTTAAAAAGTAGTGGGGATAGATAGAGAAGAATCTGAAGTCTGAGATTAGGGCACCAACATTAAGAAATAAAGAAGAGGAGGAGGAACTAAGAAAGGAGACGTAGAAGCAGTGTCAGCAAGGGAGTCGGGGGGAAATGTGTCGTATTTTGGAAACCAAGTGAAGAAAGTATATGAAGAAGAGAATGTTAACTGCATCAAATGCTCTTGACGCATCAAGCAATATGGAGAATTAGAAATTGGATTTAGTACTGAAACGATCTAAGATGACATTGACAAGAACAGTTTTGGTGGAGTGGTAAAAGTAGAAACCTTGTTGGAAGAGTAAGACATGGTGTGAGGAGATGCAGGTGAAACAGTGATTATAAACAACTCTTTTGAGTACTTTTTTTATGTGGGAGGGAACATAAATGGGCTGGTGAAAGAAGTATGGTAAAGATACTTATCTTTTAAGAAGGGAGAAATAACAGTGTATTAACGTGCTTTCGGAAGTGCTGGGGTAGGGGACGGAGAGCTGGACTGCTGGGAGCACTGAGGAGGAGGGAGCAGAATCCAGTGTTGGAGCAGAGGGACTGGATGGTCCATATATGGCAGCTGTGGGAGGGCAGAGGGCCTGTGTGCAGAGGCTGGAAGATGAGAGGGTAGGGGGCCTATGGGGACTCCCTTTGAATTGCTTTGTTGTTTCAGAGCAGTAAGAAGGTCATCAACTGAAAGTGAAGATGTAGGAGAAGATGTTGAAGGTTGAGGAGAGCGGACAAGTGGGAAGCAGACATTCGGGGAAGCAGGAACGTGAACAGACTAGGGGAGTGTAGCGCAATTGCCAGGCAGCATCAGGGGCCTACTTGAGGTTCATGGTCATGGATTTAACATGAAACTGTCAGCATGATTGTGTGTTTTTCTCCAGGGATCCTCAGCTGCACAGCTGATGTACATAAAAGGTGGAGAATTAGATCTTTTCTCCTTTGGAAACTAAAAATGCAACAATTCAAATGTTTTGAGAATGAAAGAGCTATTTCAAACAATTGTGCTACTTGTTTACGTTCCATCTCCCCTCCTTCCCTCCCTCCCTTCTTTCCAAAAGCACTTGTGAGTGTCTCCTAAGTATATAATAATCATATCTAAAACTGGCTTAAAACAATCCAGATTTCTTCAATAAACTTTGTTGCGTGTTTACTAGGTGCCAGGAGCTCTGTTAGGCACGGTGAAGACACAAAAAGAAAAGAACACCCTAGAAGCTCATAGAGGAGAGGTGAAGATGAACCATGTCCATGATAATCACAATATAAGATGGAAATTGATAAGCATGTATTTGAAAATAGAGAATTGTGAGAATTTGGAGAAGAAACGCTTATTTCTAGCTGGAAATGAGAGATCCATGAAGATGTGACAGATTGTATTTTCTAAGAGTGACGGCACAATATCTCCCATCCCACATGCTCTTCTGTGATGAGATATTGATATTCCTCCCATTCAGAGTGGGAGTAGATGTCTTCTTCCCTTGAATGGGCTTGTGACTCATTTATAATCAATACAGTGCGCAGCAGAAATGACACTGCAAAACTTCTGAGGCTAGGTCGGAAAAGGAGATTCAGATCCCACCCTGTTTTCTGGGACATGATGTAAAATGTCCTGAGCCTCTGTGTGAGAAGTCAATTCCCCTGAGGCTGCCGTGCTTTGAGGAAGCCTAGGCCACATGGAGAGGCTACTTGTAGGCGCTCTGCTTGACAGTCCCAGCTGAGAGCCTAGCTGATGGCCAGCGTCAGCAGCCGACATGTGAGAGAAGGTACCTCCGCGCGCTTCCAGCCCCCAGCTGCTATGTCATCTCCAGCCATTAAGTCTTCCCAGCTTAGGCCCCAGACATCATGGAGCACAGTCAAGCCATCCCCGCCACACACTCTCTGAACTTCTGACATGGAGAATCTGTGAGCATCATAAAGTGGTTATTTTATACCACTTAGGCTTGGAGTGGTTTGCCAGGTAGCAAGAGTTATCAGAACAGAAGATTTCTTGAGAAAGGAAACATTAGAACCAAGTCAATGTTTAGATGTGAAGAAAATGTGATATTAAATGAGGCTGGTGATTTTATTAATTGTGGAGGAAACGCTTTCAATTTCCCTTCCATGTTTGATGTTCTAGCTGTTGAACACCCTTACATAGAACTATCTCTAGATATTTATCGGATTCCGGAACATTGATGAAGATTTTGGAATGCAGCTCTTCCTTGTGATTTGATTCTATGATGACAGCACCATCAAATACACTTTAGCAGAATCCAGGTCTTGAAGAGAGTAACTTTCATACAAAAAGTTGACAACTTCATTAACAGAGTTGCTATACATTTCTTATAAAACTAACAGTACTAAACAGTAGTATTTACATGGTTGCATGGAAAACTTTGTAAAATATGTACATTAAATGTATATAGAAATTACTTTTACAACTATTTTATTGTCACAACACTAATGTTTTTGTTTTTATTTTGATCTTTTAAACTTTTATTGACTTGCAAAAAGAAGAAAAAGGGAGACATTTTAAGTATGGTGGGTGTATACCTATTACTGGCTCATTTATCTGGCTAGACTTTCCTGCTCTTACTTGTGCAGTTGAGTAATAGGTGATCAAATGGTTTGATTTTCTTGATTTCCTCTCCTCTATCCACCATCCTCTGGCCGCACAATCTGTTCGTGTTGCTGCTTTCACATTAGGGTGTTTTGTTTTCAAGTTACTGGGACCAATGATAGCCAGCTTAAAAGAACAACAATAACAAGAGGACATTGATGGAATTTACTGTGAGGAAGCGGAAGAGTTTCCAGAATCAAAGACAAGACTGAAGACCCATGCGGGGCAGGCCAAGGAGTGAGGCACTCCAGGAACGTAGTGACGGGAAGCCTCGTCCAAGCCCAGCCCTGGAGGTGAATGAGCTGCAGATGTTCTTGGGCGCCATGTCCTTCCACTCACAGCCCACATTCCTCTGAGTGTAATGAGGCCCAAGGAGGGCGAGTCTCTTGAGGAAGGTCCCTTCTTGTCTGTATCCGGTGGGAAGAGTTTCCCCAAAGTAAATCTGTACCTTTCACCGTCAGAAGGGAAACGGAAGTTAGGCAGCGCAGACCACAGATGCCCACTGCACCACAGGGCCGTGGAGTCATCTAAATGGCCCCTAGCAGATAAGACCTCACAGACTTTTAGCATAGTCATTCGATCCAAGTGTTTTTGTTAACTAGCAATATACCTTAGTTAAAAATCCTCTCCATACCTGCATTTTGAAAAGAGTTAATATTGTTTAAAACAGCTTCATATTCATTAGCTCCTTCTTAAAAACTTGATGAGGTGGAAAAAACTGGAATTAACAATCCCTTTTGTGAAGTGAAAACTGGAGGTGCTGGATATTTCAGGCACTTGTCCCAGGTCACCCTGATGTCTTAAAAGAACAATCAAGGCTCCAACTGAGTTTGACTTTCATCCATCAGTTCTCCTCTTCTTTTTTATGAAGCAGTTTCCTTAAGTACCGTTATTGCACCACCTGCCCCCCTCCACAAAAGTCTCAATATTCATTAGGAGGCTGCATGATAAAAAGAAAACTACTCTGGAAAGGTGAGATTAAAATCTTGGCTTTGCCATCTAGAAGCTGGATGGTCAAAATCATAGTCTCTCTTACTTGAGCCCTACTGGCTGGTTCCCTCTGAGCTGATAAAAGGATAAAATGGAGTGATAGATATTACAGGAGGGTTATAAAGTGAATGTCATGTAATTGTGAAGTGTTAGTATTTCCCTTATTCATGCTCTAAATTCTACTTATATGAGTAGGCATGTAATGATGTTGTCGTTGACTGTTACACCATGTGCTACTTCAGCGTGTGAGCAATAGTAATGCATAGTGGATTCCCTATGCTTTATCAATGTAGACGGAATCGGTGGATTCAGTCCTTCAGACATGAATTGCATTTTCTGCAATTCGTTTTTCTTGCTACCTGTTAAACATGCAGTAGTAAAGGTGTTCAATTTCCTAAGAATAATTAAGCCAAGGACACTGTGTCCCATCTTTGATGAAACGTGGATTTCACATTAAAATCAGATCTTTCATTTTTAAAGGTTGAATAGAATGGCATCTAAAAAAAGAATTCCCACTGCTTAAATTTAGGTTGCTGAAAAAAAAGTTGAATGTAAGATTATTCTTGGTACAGAAATATTTTCACTTGGCTGTGAACTGGATATATTTAAAAATCATTTTAGGTTCTTGCCTTAGGGATTGTGTGTCATCAGGGGGATAATCAAACAAATGTCAATAGGCGTGTTGGGTTCAGCCGGCACTGGTGGCCCAGTGGGTAAGATTTGGCGCTCTCACTGCTGCAGCCCGGGTTCAGGTCAGGGAACCATTACCAATTGAGCTCCCTCCCAGCCTCAGAGAGTCCTTCTTCTGTTCAGTGTTGTGGATTTGAAATGAAGCCAAAGCTGAGCATTCAACAGCACAAGCTTTATTCAATGGCCCAAGAATGGAGAAGTGGCAACTAAGCTCACCAATCAATGTCTCAGCTCTTGGGATGATTAAGTGTCTGTCTTAAGGGGTCAAGGAAATGAAGGGGAGGAATATTCATAGGTATTTAGGGAAATGGGCAGGCTTTTCTGGGAAATGGGGTCCCACACCTTTTCTTCCCTTATTTGGTCTAGTGTTTCTTGTCATGACTATGGGTAGGTGTGTGATTTAGTATGGTAATGTATTACAGTGAATGTATAATGAGCTCTGGGGTCTATGTCAGGTCAAGTGTACCACCCTGTTCCCTCCAACTGGTTTGAACTGGTCCTGACCACAGGTCTCAGCCATCTTCTCCTTCTTCCCTTTGTGGTTTGCTGTAAGCTAAAGATAATATGTTAAGCTTGTTCTGAGCAAGTTAAGGTTAGTACCTTTTGGGGCCAAGAGCTAGGGTAACAGAACCACACCAACTGTCTGTTGTTTGTCATACTGTGGTGGCTGTGTGTTGCTGTGATGCTGAAAGCTATGCTGCTAGTATTTCAAATACCAGAAGGGCCACTGGTGGTAGACAGGTTTCAGTGGAGCATCCAGACTAAGACAGACGAGGAAGAAGGACCTGGCCACTCACTTCTGAAAAAATTGGCTGTGAAAACCCTATGAATAATAGCAGAGCATTGTCTGATACAGTCCCAGAAGGTGAGAGGATGGTGCAGAAAGACTGGGCAGAGTTCCCCTCTGCTGTACACAAGGTCACCTGGAGTCAGAATTGACTCTGAGGACACTAACAAAAATGTTGGATTCAGGAACACTGTCTCCCTCATTCTGGTGAACTGTTTCATGTGTTAGTCCCAGGTAAGGGTGGTCTTCTGCTTACAGCTACACTTGCAGTGATCGATTGGTCAGGAAGGGCTGATGATAACCTTACCCATGTTGGCCTCTCCTTTCAAGCTTGGCTTACCCCATTTTCTGGACAGGCAGGACACTTGTCTTGCTTATTTAAAACTATTAGCCTTGTTATGTAGGCCTAGGTCCTTAAGTACTATGTGGCAGATCTAGCCATTTCAAGGGACATACCAATGTATACTCTGTATTCCTGATCTTATGCATATAATTACTATAATAGATGGCACTTAATGAACTTTTACTATGTACCAGGTACTAGGCTGACAACTTCACATATTATTTTATTTTGTTTCGTTTCTTTTTCTCTTTTTGGTGAGGAAGATTGGCCCTGAGCTAACAATTGTGCCAGTCTTCCTCTCTTTTGTATGTAAGATGCTGCCACAGCATGGCTTGATGAATGGTGTGTAGGTCCATGCACAGGATCTGAACTACAAACCCCAGGCCGCCAAAGTGGAATGCACAAACTTAACCACTACGCCACTGGGCCAGCCCTACATATTGTTTTTAACCTCATGCTGTGAACATAGAAATTACTGAGGAAGGTAAGATGACTCACTTGGCCATGGAACAGTCCAGCCATTTGGCACATATCAGCTTGACTATCACTGGCTGGGACAGAAAAAAAGACCATTATGCATCTCTCCTTAAAGTTTAGAGACTTCTGCTTTCTTGCAGCTTTACCAAAGAAAGAGCTCTAAACCAAAAAGGGGATCATTCTTTCTCATCCTGTCCCATTGCATTATCATCTCCCAGATTGAATCAAGAGAGGAAAGACTCATGCTAGTCCCCCTGATGCCTCAAACCCTGTGTGCCCTAATAGACCCAGAAGAAGAAAAGGGATCCTAGAGAAGGGGAGCTGTCATCCCACCCCACCCCACTCCTGCCCAGAGCTGTTAGCCTATGCCCATCTGGGCAGGCTGCCCTCTTCTCAGGACTCTTTTCTTCAGCCACGTGCAAAGCCTGGTCCTATTGTTAGCGTTGGAGCATCTTTCTGGGAGGAGCGTAAACTGTTTGGATTGCTTTCCCTGCTTTGGGCTCTGGAGCTTTAGTCATGAGCTGTGTTTGTTGACAGGAGAGTGGCTGAGTTATAATAATACCTATCCTTCTACCTCACAGGGGTGTTGTCAGTACAAGATGACATAATGGATATAAAAGTCCTTTGAAAAGTATAAAAAGAAGTCAAAATAATAAAAGAACAAAGAGCATTATGATGTTGACGATGTCAGACCATTCCACCACAGGACAGTCGGAACTCCTAATGACAGGCCAGGTTCTGTCTGTAAGCCCCAGAGTTTTCACCCAAGTTTTTAGCAAGTTTGTCTAAAACCAACCACTCTCTTAGCCAGGGGAAAAGAAGAATGAAAAAGAGCAACGAGCTCATATTTTTGGTCAGATACTACCCCAAATTTTCTCTCTCACACACCTACATGTACACAAGACATATGCATAAGAAATACATAAACGTTGTGCAAATGTTGAGAGACAGAAAAATAATCCAGATATAGCTGGAACTTCTCTGCTGTTATGTATCTGGATCTGATTACCCACGGTCTCCAACTCCAGAGCGGGGGTAGCACCAAGCGCCCCAAATCTCTGCCAGATTTCTGTTAAGTTCCCCAGGTTTCTTCTGGTTACACAAGTTCTTATGATTTCTGTCCTTGGGTTTCTATATCTTACAGGCAGACTCTTTGCTGCATGACCTAGACCACACAGAGAAGCTCAGCCCCTCTCTGATCTCAGCAATCAACATTGTCTACCCAAAACATACTAGTAGACTGTGCTGGAATGGGTGAGAGTGCAGTGGGTGTGCAGGTGGAACAGAGTTCACATGGCAAGAGAGAAGCCAGCGTTACTCAGTTCAGGAGGTATCATCCATTGTGACCACCCCTTTCCAGGGGAGACTGAGAGCCTATTTCCAAAGCCCTGCTCTTCTGCCTCTCCATCTTCCCTTCCGTCTGTCTCCCCACACCCCACATCCCTAACCCCCCTCTCTCAAACAGAGCAATTACCCCCACCCGCTCCCAAGCCCTGATGGTGGGTAGGGCTCCTCCTCCTCAAGGTGCTCCTTCAAACAATACAGTCTCCCAAGCGAATCTAGGGAATATATTGTCTTCACCTCCTTCCCAAAGGGGCAAGGATTAACATTACCTAAATCCCGGGGCCCATCAGGACACTGATATCAGAATCCTGTCCAATATGAATTGACTATAGCTCTAAATAGGTCACTCAGTGAAATCGTTCGGTTCGACCCAATTGTTTTGAAGATCTGTCTGTGCTCTAACATTCCAGGTTGCTCCGTTATTCAATTGAGAGAAAGAAGAGGGAGAAAAAAGCTTTATTTCTGTCAGTAAAAGATGATGAGCTGTCTAAAAATAATGTCAGGAAAACACCCACTATTCCTGTCCCTTCTCAAATGTCACGTCACATTGATCTTGAATGAGCCAGGAAGTCACTTAGTGCATTCTTCGAAAAGTCATACTGTCCAGGGAAAGAAGGACACCTTCTTTCACTTCCAATCAGCCAACCCACCACTCCTTTTCCCCATTTGTAAGTTTGTAGAGTAACTTAAAAGGCATGAGTCATATTCTGAAAATCAAAACGCACATTCAAAGCATATAAAATGAACTGCGAAGAGAAGAGAAATTAGAGACACAATGTGGCCGTTTGTGAAACACGACAACATCCTTGGGGAGCAAGGTTTCTGAGTGTTGTTGAACTAAGGAGGGTAATGACAGGGTTCAGGGTTTGCCGGAGAGTGTGTCATAACAGGAGGGGTTTAGGGAAAGTGCAGAGTGCCTTTAATCAGCCTAAGAGGAGCTTGCTAATGGTGCCCTGTTTGTCAGTTGTTTATGCCGTGGGTGGGCTGAAATCAGAAATTACCATTTTTTGTTATGAAAATTTATAGAGTGTTTATATAATTTTTTTCTTCTCCAAGGAAGCATTTGCAACATGTTAATTATAGAGAGTCTAGCTTTTACTTTTCCTGAAAGATTAACTCTGGAACATTCCTTTTACTTGGGGTACCTCTATTAACTGGGGCCTTGAGTTTCAATGACTTGACATGTCCCCCTGAGGGGATGTCTGTGCCTCCAAAGGGATCCCTTGGGATCTCCCACTTGTGTAGGGGGAAGTATTATTTTGGGCTGTGGATTCTGGCACTGGACACCTTGGGAGGATCCCAACCACACATAAATGGAAGAACTTCTGCTTGTTAAACCTGCCAGTTTGCCAAGATAGTTATTACCTTATTTCTGTGGTGATAGATGTTTGTTCAGTCATAGAGTGTTATGGCTTTGATCTCATTTCCCAAAGTTAATTGTAAAACTTTTGTATTCCAGGATTACAAATGACACCATCAGGCAATTCTTTTTGTCATAGATAATTGCCATAGAAGAAGAAATAGGATAGAAGGTTAGAATAAAGAACGAAAGTAAACACTTATGGAGAACATTATGGTTTAGAAGAAGGCATTGCAATGTAATAGCGTAATGATTCCAGTTCCAGATTCACAGTGATTTAATGAAATAAGCAGCATGCATTGGCTCTAAACATATATAGACAGAGGTGGATTGAATATCAGGTATTTCTCTTGTAAAGTAGCGATTTTTGTGTCCATAATGTCATTATCTTCAAAAGATATACGGTCCTTTGAGGTCTGAAAATACCGATAGTTTCCTTTTAATGCTCCTTGAGCTTAGCACTCATTGTTTTATCTTGGAAGACACTTGCTGTTTCCACGTCCAGACATTGTAATAGGATTTACATTTCAGCAGTCAGCAGTCCTGAGACTGTTTGATAGAAAGGCTGAGAAAGAATGAGAAGACTTCTTATTCTGGCTGTCATAGATGATAATTGGGTTTACAAAGGACTTCAGATATAATGACAGGGAGAATTCATAACCTGATACTTTCATGTCAATTTCATGTTCTGCTTTTAATTAGAACTAGCCCCCTTCTCTCTTTTTCACTTGCCAAGTAACATACCTTTCCTTAATTTCTGGGGGGAGAAAACGCTGCCAAAACTGCATGAAAAACTGTTGATTTGGAACCGTGTCATAAAACAGAACAAGAGTAAAGGGTTGAACTGGCTGCTTCAGCCTGAAACAGCTCTCCTGGGTTGATCCTGCTGATTTTACTGTTGATGGCAGAGAAAGATAAAACAAACACAAAGGCAATGTGGCAACGAACACAATCCTAACTGTGAGTATGTGCCAAAGCTGGGATGCGGGGTTTCACTTAACCCACCTAATATTTTATCTCACTTTCATAATTTGAAATTTAGAGCCCCTTTCCATACAGAACTTGGAATCCCCCTTTATTTGGTTTCCAATATAATGACTGCCTCGTGTATTGATCAATCTACTACTTCCTTGCAGCCCTCATCTTTGGTGCATAGCCTTCCTTTGTACGGCCTTGGCTGTCATGCAATACATTCAGTGTTTTAAAATATACCTGTGCTTTTCATGCTTCTTTGAGTACAGACCTAAGAAATTGTTACTGAATGAGGGGATTCAGCAGCTCTGATCTGATATTTTCCTGTCCATAGGGCTTGAATTCTTCGGCTTACTCCAGTCTTCATTTATCCCAACGCTGGGATACAAGGTTTCCGAGGCCACTTTTTTCTATGAAATTCTCCACGTTTTTTGACTTAAAGAAAAACTTTCATCTTTCAGTAAAGAATTCATCCAAATTTGAAGAAGAGGATTAAAAAGTTCAGATGTTATTCCAAACGGATGTTAAAAAAAAGCCAAACTATCAGAAATGAAGGTAATATAGAACTGAATAGGAAACAAAATGCTATCAATTTGAACAAACAAAATTCACTAGTTTTTTTCCTTGGATATCAGCCTTTTCAGGATTTTGAGTGCCTAAGGGTCATTGAAAAGCTTTGCTCATTTTCTATCATGGTAGCGTATACAGATATTGCGGTAGCTAATTGCAATTATTCACCCTAGACAAAGACAAAAAAAAATGTTTTTCTTTTTCCAATTTCTTAGTTTGTGAGCAAAATTGCCATTCCAGATGGGGCCCATTATGTGATGTCGTATTTCAAAGGGAAACGTTTCTTAAAGTTGCTGAAAAAATGTCTATTAAGGAAATAAGAGCTGAAGGAAAGACATGTGTTATCTATTTCTTAAACTAGTGGCAAAATCCTGGTAGTATTCCTGAAGAACTGTGGGGGTTCTAAGTGAATATTCAAATCTTCTCTCCTCCCCAACCTACCCAATGCTACTGTAAGAAGGAAGAAAGTATCACAGGATTCAATTCTGGGGAAAACCCATTTCTGATTTCATAGCTATGCGAACAGAGTTGTAGTATTTTGCTTAATGTGTCGTTTATTAAAACTTTTTCTCAGTAGGACGGCAAGCAATTATTTGAAGCAGCTGGGTTACAAAGGACTTCTCACATGTTATTACACGCAAAGGAATTATGGATTATGGAAAGATGAGCAATATAATTATGCTCATGGAGTGTCACATTAATTTTTAAGGTGAGATTTGTAATAATTTCACAATAACTATAAAAATCAGAGCAAAGGTGTGGATTTCTAAGGGTCTCCAAGGTTTAAAATTGGTACATGGCTTTGATTTTGTTAAAAGGTAGTACAGTGCCTGACAGCTTTCAGTGTTTCAAGGGGAATGAAATTCTACAAATGTTGAAGACAAAATCTAAAACTTTTCATCTAAAATTGTCATTTCAGGGGCTGGCCCCGTGGCCGAGTGGTTAAGTTCGCGCGCTGCGCTGCAGGCGGCCCAGTGTTTCGTTAGTTCGAATCCTGGGCGCGGACATGGCACTGCTCATCAGACCACGCTGAGGCGGCGTCCCACGTGCCACAACTAGAAGGACCCACAACGAGGAATGCGCAACTATGTACCGGGGGGCTTTGGGGAGAAAAAGGAAAAAATAAAATCTTTAAAAAAAAAATAAATAAAATTGTCATTTCATTAACTATCATTTATTACAACCCCATTCCCTTCTTGGGTTACTGTAGAGATGAACTCAGAATAGGATAGCCCACCTGTCCTGCATTTCCTCTGAGTAATTATGCAAAGGTGAAAGACGCTGTAATCATGGAAGTCAATTAACACCTTTTCTGGCTCCACCACGGTAATTATGTGAGAAGCTTGACAATCATTCAAAAATCAGGGCCATCTTTGCCTTTCTAGAGCCCTCCCTTAAAGTATTTAAAATAATTTCTCTCTATTATTCTTTCCATCGCCTCTTCCAACCTCTTCCTTCCAGTTTCTTAGTAGCATTATTGCTAATTAGGTGGCTTTTTCAAACAGGATGAGGACAGTCTCTTATGCCAGGTAAGTGGGTGGTGTTTGCAGTAAGCAATTAAAATGCGCTTTACTGAATTAGAAAAAAAAGACTAATAATAATGATAGTAAAGCAACAACAACAACAAATGAAGGTGAACAACTGAAGCAATCTCGAAATGAAGCGAAGGTAGCAAGCTGTAGGTGGCAGGAAAATTCCGCTCGTGTAGATAAGTGAGTTGCCTGAGCAGTGGCTCTTCGACCATGTAATATAAAATAAAAAATAAAGGAATACAGAATCATCATTATCCAAAGTCTGATATATTTTAAAATTTCCCAGCTGCCACATAGTTATAGAGCTTTAATTTTTACCTTTGAATATTTTTTTTTCCCAAATGGCAATAACTTTAGTCTTTTAGCCTTTAAGTGCAATGGATGTTAACTATTAAAAATTCAAATTAAGTAAAAACCCCCAGTGAAAAATGTTGAAATTTAGTGTTTATCTTTCTAGCACTTTCTATATGACACATAAATATAAATAACACATACAAATATATGTAAACATATTTTTTATACAAATTCACTTATTCAACATTATTTATTGAGCACCTCCTATGTTCCAGGCTGTGGGATACGATGTGAGCAAAAATAGACATGGCCCTTCCCCTCGTGGAGCCTAACAGCCTACTGCAGGAGAGAGACATTAATTAAAGAATTACGTAACTGAATAGAATATTACAAATGCGGCAAGTGCAATAAAGGAAAGGTATATATGACCTTATATTGGGGGACAAGGGCTTAATCTAGAGTGTCAGGGAATGTTTCCCTGAGGAAGTGATGGTAGTGAGTTTGGATGCCGAGGAAGAGACAGAGGATAGATGGTACCTAGAAAAAGATGATGGTGGGGGGAAAGGAGGGATCCGGAATAGCTGAGCTTCCCAAGTAGCTTGATTAAAGGGAGCATGTGCATTTGAGAAAATAAGCAAGGCTAACATCCAGAGAATAGGTTTGTCACAGTGAGAGACAAGCCAGGCGTGGTGGGTGTGGAGCCAGACTTTGTGGGGCCTTGTAGACCATGCTGGGGACTTGGTTCCCAGCCCTAAGAATAATGGAAGTAACGATTCTGACATGTATTTTCTAGATGGGTAAAAAATTATATTTATACCATTTATTTTTCTTTCCCTATTATTTTGAAATAACCCCCCCCCCCCCCCCACACACACATATGTAGATGGCAGGTATTCAGTATATTATTCTAGTCTGTTGTTCTGGCTGACTTTTTCTGTGCTAAGCATGCACCGTTTTAATTAGTATAGCTTTATTTAATTTATTAAAAATTTTTTTTTAGTATTTTTGTATATTTTCTTTTCCACAGAAATCCAGACAATCAGCTTGTCATGAAAGACTGTTGGGATTTCACTTGAGATTGCACTGAATTTATAGATTAATTTGGAAAAATTCGCATTTTTTTACAACATTGAGTCTTCCTATCTAGCAACATGATATAGATCTCCATTTATTCAACACGGTATGTCTTCTTTTATGTCCTTCACTAAAGTTTTATTCATATAGGTCTTAAGGCAAAAGTATTTTGTTTGACTTGAATTATCTTATAGTTTCTGACTTCTTGACTTCAGTTAAGTGTGTATAAATAGACCCATCTTCTCTGTTGAAAATATCTAGACTGATAATTTTGAGAAGTTTGTATATCTCAGATAATTAAGATATATCCTCTCTCTCTAAAAGGTTTGACATTTGTTTTAGGCTGGAAGATGTGGGGAAGGTAAGTTTTTCTTCCTGGAATAAATACCTTTATGGAGAATTTCAAATCAGTGTCTCTGCAAGTGATGGCTTGCCTTCTCTCGTACAAGGTTTAATGTGGGCAGAGGATATCTATCTATGGCTGTATATCTACGTCTTTGGAAACACCCTCTGTGATGATTTGGAAATATTCCCGCATAATTCCTCTGCTGGTACGTGTTCAAGGCCCAGCTGAAGAATCACTCAGCCTTATCCTTGTGTGTTTATCTGCTTGCTGATTTTTCTCTTGCCTATTAACTCTTAGATTCACAGAAGGGTCGAGACAGTCTAGCCATAAGGCCTTAAGGACTGACTCTAAAGCTCATCTTCTATGTTTTTGAATGACATTTTCTTCTTGCCCCTCCCGCTCAGGCAAAGAAAGGGGTTATCATTAGATGTTATAGTTGATAATGTACACAGTGGCGTGCACAGAAAAGATCAAAGACTCCAAACATATTTGTTTGATAGATCCAGCATTCTTTGTCCAAACAGCTTTGTTCAGAACTATTCTTTCAATGTCCAAGTTAAGCTGTGTTTGGTAGCACAGCCTCAATTTAAATTAGAGAGACCTGGTGAATTCCGTGGGCGAGCTGGCAGGGACAAAGCTGGCTTTCCTCAGCTTCTGTCTCCTCTCTGCTTGCCCTCAGCCTCTCCAGTTTTGCCTGCGTGTGAGGCTCCATCAATGATACTTGTGTCTTTGTGTTGTAGCTGTAGCCTGGGCTCTGCAATGCGGATGGCTTGCAGCTTACTATTGATTTCATTTGGGGTTAATACTTTGTTATTATATCTATTGTCCGGCCCTCACTCTCCTGCCTGGTACTGTAATACACTGCTTTCAGTATTCTAACGTGATCGCATGGGTCTGCCATCACTAGCTTGGTTTTTAACAGGAAGCCAGGACAATAAAGGCCTTGAGAAAGCAAATGTGAGAAATGCATGCTTCTGTTTAGGGACATTAGTGCAAAATGAAAACAATACTGTCTTTTTTGCTTGCTTCTGCTACTCTATTTTCATCAGTAAAGAGCTAGAGCCCTTCCATCAACCACGAGCATGAACAAAGAAAAATGGCTTCAGCCATCAGAGGCTGCACTTTGAGATACAAAATACTAGTTTCCTTTTAAATATGTAATTGTCATCTGACGTCTGCTTTCTTCCACTCAATACTCAACTCTAAGCAAATTCTTTCTTGGTTCAAAGAGTACACCTTGATTAATAATAATTATAATAATGCATGGCATTTTAAAACAGAAATACTGAAAACCCAGTGGCAGGTAACTGTTAACAGCTCCTTTGGGCATTAATTGAACCTAAGCGGACAAGGCAGTATAGCTTCGTGGGGACCCGCTCCACACAGAGCTGCCCTTTGAGGAAGGAACCTCTGGGTTTTTCCAGACCCAGTTAATGATGCTCTATTTAATAGTGACAAGTTAATGAGACTTTAAACAGAATTTTGGGACTCCTAGGGAAGATGAACTTTCAGGAAAAGATCATAAGTTTTCACTATTCTAAAGGAAGAAAAATACAGAAACTCAGAAATGATCCCTATTTCAATGGTGAGGTGATGTTGGATATCTAGTTTCTCGCTTTCTTTACAGGGTCCCATCCTCCTTCACTGCGGTTACCCAGTTGTTCTTGCTAACTCCTTTTTCATTCCCCTGGCTCTTTAGTGATGTGGTTCTCTGCCCTCACATGCCTTCTCCTTCCATCTTGTACTGAAAGGGATAGACATTTAGTTGTTTTCAGAATTCTGTTCCTTCTTTTGTAGAGTTTTGGCTTTGCATATGGTTGCCCACTTAGAAACTACATTTCCCAGGCTCCCTTGCAGCTAAGAGTCTGGCTATAAATTAGATTCCACTGACAGAAGTTCTCACAGGAGATTTAGAAGAAGAAAGACAGAGGCTTCTCTTGGATTCTGGCTGTCTTTATTGACTAGCATGATCGTGGGTTCCCTGCATTGGCTTCCAATCTTCTCCAGCTTCCTGGTTGTCTCAGGAAGCAGTGGTGGTGGTGGCCACATCTTGATCTCATCTCTAATCTCTGAGCACAGCTTCTCATGTGCATTCTCCTGCTTCCTGCTGTGGCAGGGGCCTCAGACTAGACTCCCATGGCTCTAGCTGTGCCTCTGAGTTAGCCTCTGCTAGGTTGGTTCTGGGTTGTTCTGGGAATCATTCCAAGAAGCTCATCTCTCATTCTTTCCAGCAATTTTGTAAGCTCCTCAATCCCTATATTAAACCCATTTGGCTTAAAATATCTGGGTTAAGTTCTGGTTCCTGCACTGACCCTATCACAAATAACATTAATTATGTCCAGTCCCATAGAAGTTGAGGGCAGGCCCTATCCTCTTGTAGTAGCCCCCGTGGGGAATCAATGAGTTCCATGTGTGGGCTTCATGTGAGGCACTTTGCATATACTCTTTCATTGACTCATCCCAACCACCCTGAGAGGTAGGCAGCCCCCATCTGTAAGTGAGAGTTAGGGAGGTCAGTAACTTGCCTAAGTCCACAGAGCTAGGAAGTGAAATAGCTTTCTTCCTTTAAGCCTTCTCTATCACTCCAGCTATGAGCAAAAAATGGTTTGAGAAATAAATGCTGCCAACTAAGATTTCAAGATAATTTCCTTCATTTTCAAATAGGGAAACAGACTGACAGAGTGCCAAGACCTCAATTTTTTGACTCTTCACTGTGAAGTATATACCCTGCAATGATGAAATAGACTAGTTCCCTGAACACACTGTGGAGTTTTATGCCTCGGTGTAATGTGGAGAGGAGACCCACTCATTCCTCACAGTCTCCCCCTCACCACCCTTATTCTGTTCTGAAGAGGAGTAGGTGCAATAATCAGTCCCTTAGAGGGACTGCCAGTGGCTGAGGATTTCACTATGTTCTATTTAAAAAATAGTAATAAAAGTGTCAGTACATGCACCGTGAAAATTTCAAAGGATCCCATAGGGCAGGAGTGGAAATGAGGACTGAGGCTACTGCCTGCGAGCAGCCTGAGTCTCTCTCTTGCTCTTTCCCACTCTTTTCCTTGGCTTCCACTTGCTTGGCTGGAGCTAAGTCCTGTGACCTGTTCCCTCAGGAGAGACCCTGGCTCCTCACTGGCAGGCTCCCGTCTTTCTCACACTGTTCGAGTCAACGCGCCCACACTCTCTCTAGCTGGCTCTCTCACACTGGCACTATACCCTGGATTAGCTTTTCCTCCAACTGGAGTGCTGAGACACACACTTTGGATTTGGGTTTTGAGTGAAATAAAGCAAGTCTTCTATGCTGTTGGGATTCCAGGGCATTTCAACCATCCTAGCTTAGATAAAGGCATTTTCCATGAGTCTGGCTTAGCTTCTCTGAGTTTACACAAGGGTTTGGGATGGAAGGGCAGGAAGTCAAAAAGGAAATATTAGCTGGCCTTGCTTTGCCATTTTTGTGCATATATATCCCTCAGAGACCTTGAGGAAAAGAACTGGAGAGGCCAAAGCAGAATTTAGAGATTATTATGGTACCAGTTTATTATCACCCCTTATTAGCTCTCTACATAACCATCCCTGGAAAGTTCTCTCTCATCCACAACCCCCCGTGCCCTCGCCTGAGTGCAGCCTATCTTCTGTCAAGACTCAGTTCAGTGGTTACCACCTCTGTGAAGCCTCTTCAAACCTGGCAGATGGAAATAGTCCTTTTGTCTTTAGCAGCCCGCAAGCTTTGTCGGCACGATAGAAGTAGTACTGTAGCACGTAGCCCAGTGCACTATGATGAACTGTTTACTTCTCTGCGTTGCCCACTGCATATTGACCTCCTTAAGGAGAGTGGCTGCATCTTATTCATCTTTTAATCCTCCACAGCTAAGTAAATATTTGTTAAATCAAATTGAATTCCCACCCCAAATTCAGTGGAATATACAGGCACAGAGGTACCATACAGAGTTCTTTGCTTTTAAGGAGTCCTCGATTGTAAGAGCCACCTTTGATTTAATGACTCTTTGGGGGTGGATATTTTCAAGCTACATGTGTGCATATTCCCTTCAATTTGTTGCTGTTAAACATAGATTTTGGAGCTCAGCTCCCTAGTGTGAACACAGGCTCCACCAATGACAAACTCCGTGGCCATGGGCAAGTGCCTTAACTATTCTGTGCCTCAGTTTCCTCACCTGTAAAATGCGGCTGATGATAGTATCTACCTCATAGGGTTGTTGTGAAAGTTAAATGAATTAACATTTATAGAACATTTAAAGTGTATCCTGGCAAATAGTAAGTGCTATATAAGTATTTGTTATTATTATTATCCTGATATCAGATACAGTAAAATATAAGATTAAAAATGTACCCCTTAAACTCATAAAAAATTTAGTATTCTTAAAAGTTGGCTCTAACTCTTAGTTCAGAAGAATTTTCACAAGACTAGCTGCCTAGGATTGGCTCTTCTTTCTCTGGACACTTAAAGGGTTCCTCATTTTCCACCCACAGGGACCATGCATACTTTTCTTGCATTGCCATTTTTCCTTCTTTGCGTGAGTCGAATTTTCTCCTGAAGGGCTGGTCCAATGTCTTGTACGCTTTAACATCAGCTGGCAGGGAATCTAACAAACAGTAAATGCCTAATAAAACAGTATATGAACAAATTAATCACCCACAGAACCCACACATAACACCTGGAATCAATGAATAGATACTATATATTCCCATACTTGGAGTTGGAATCAGCAAATTCACAAACAAGCGCCCACCTTCCTGCTCCAACAGTGACAGGCACATACTCATACTCCGATCTAAATGGGAACCAGGTCGTATATACAGCTGGTGCCTGTTTCCTCTGCTGCTTGCCTTTGCCCCTTCTGTTGTCCAAGCTGAGATGTGGACAATTGTCTCCATGCTTGTCTTCATTATTAATCTAGGTGCACTTTTTGCTCCCTGCATGCCATCTCACTGCCCTAAAATCCACTCTCCTACGTGAGCCCTTAGCCTCTACATGACAGTTATCATCTTCTATATATCCAGAATTTTCAATGGACCATTTATACCTTTGATGCTGTCTTTCTTGCATGTGTGCACTGCTCTATGAAGACATGAGTTTGCCCACATTATTATCACTCCAGGATTCCTCCAGGTGCTACAATTGGAAACCATTTCATAAATGCTTTTGGATAAAACATTGGTACTGGCTTTATGAGAGAGAAAGAATATAGATGATCTGGCCAGTACCATCATTCATTCTTTTGTTTATTAAAAGCCTATAGAGCCTATATGACAGGTATAGTGCCAAGTGTTGACAATCTAACTAGAGAGACAAGATTAAAAGATATTAAAATACATCATTACTTGCAAAATTGTTTGGCACAGCATTGTAGATGTTCAGTGAAGGGATCATCAACTGGGGAGAGTAGGAGTGGGCACAGCCAATTTTCATGAAGAGAGTGGAATTTGACTGACCTTGAAGGACTGAAAAATTCAAGCTCATGATGGGGAGGTAGTCAAGTATTTAAGAAGAAAAGTATGGCAGAGAGGCAGGAATGAGCATGCCATGTCAGGGAGTGAGACCAGTTTGACTGGAATAGAGTAGATGAAGCTTTGAATGCTAGGTCCAGGTGTTTGATGTAGACTAAATCAGGTTTTTGAGAGGGGAGTGATGTGAAGGAATCATTTAGGAGAAGATAATCTAATTAAGTTTTGGAAACGGGATTGAAGGACAGGAAGCATAGTCTTGAGGAGGCCAGCTGGGAATCCCATTATGAATGAATCAAGATGGCAGCATGAAAAGGAGAGAAGACATGGACATGAAGACATTCGGAACAAAAAGCAGAGCCTGATAGATGGTCCTTCTTGTTATTTGGTTAGACTTCCAGCACATTGTCTTGCCTTTGGGAACCATATAGTTGCTTTTACTTCACATTTCTCTAGTTACTCTGGCCCCCATCTCACCTTACCCATCTTTATAAACCATTCACATAGAGTACAACTACAGCATAGTGTGATAGGTGGTATGATGCTTAATTTTATGTTAACTTGCCTGGGCTACAGCATGCCCAGATAGTAGATTAGATGTTGTTTCTGGGTGTGTCTGGATGAGATTAGCATTTGAATCAGTGGACTCAGTAAAGAAGACTGCCTTCCTCAATGTGGGTGGACTTCACCCAATCTGTTGAGGTCCTGAATGGAACAAAAGGCTGAGGAAGGAGGAATTAGCCACTTTTGTCTGCCTCACTGCTTGAGCTGGGACATTTCATCTCATCTTCCCCTGCCTTTGGACTGGGATTTACACCATCAGCTCCCCTGGTTCTCAGGCCTTTGGACTCAGACTAAATTCACTGGTTTTCCTGGCTCTCTAGCTTGCAAACAGCAGATTGTGGGAATTTTCATCCTCCATAATCGCTTGAGCTAATTCCTCATAATAAATCTCTCTCTCTTTCTCTCTCTCTCTGTATCTATATATAAAATCAATTTCTGTTTCTCTAGAGAAATATAACTAATATAGGTGGGGAAAAATGCAATCATGTAAAACGTAGGTTTCTGTTACTGAGTTGTGTGGTGGTGGTGACGGTGATGGGTGTTAATGAAATGACCAGGAAGACCCTGCCTAGCTGCTGGCTGGCCCGGGACTTCAGTGAATCGTCCTTCTTACAGGGGCAGTGTGGCATAATGAATAATGGGTGTCTGACACCCTTACCCTCTCTGCCTCTCCATTTCTAGGAAGAAAATGAAAACTGGGGCTCCATGGAGGATAGGAACCAACGAATTGTCAATCCTCGCATTCCCTTTATGTACATTTTTACTATGTATCTTTGTGACATTGTTAATTCTCTAGAAGACTGCTTAATGAAGCTGTTCTGGTAAGGACTCAGCTTTCTCAGCCACGTTTAGGAACTTGACAAACATCACTGATATTTTCCCCCGTTTCTCTGAACTTTAAAGGTATTTTAGCCTTACATAATAGTTAGCCCTCATAGAAGCTGCTAGAATTCTCTGCTGTTGTTTCATGGTAATCAATTTTCTCTCCTCAGTGAGGTTCAGCTTCCTTTGAGGGCCTCCCATGTTTTGCACTTTTCTTTAGGTCTGGTGGAGGTGCTCACTAAGCAATGGTTGAAAGTGAATGAAGAAAAGAATCCTCTGGAGTGCTAGGAGCAGTGAAGAGCTCATAAAAACAATGTAACCCTGTGATGGATTATAATTTTTGAAGAACTAAAAATAAGTATATTCATAAGTATGCAGAGAAGGTCATTTGAAATGTGAAGTTAAATGTAACTTAAGCATCAAGTATAGTTATAGAGACTTTAAGTTATGATACGTGGAAGAATGAAAAAACTGGCATTGTATCCTGGTCACAGAACTGTAGACTTTAGGGGTTGTCTGCTCAGATCCTCCCACTTTTTAACTGAGGTTTAGAGGAAAGAAGTGACTTGTCCAAGACACTGTATCTGATGGTAGTGCCTGAAGTAAAATCCAGAATGGGCAATCCCTAAATCTACTCTCAGGCTGGGCTTTTGGAGCCATGTCCATCAGGGACCCCCTGGGGAATCTGTACGTGCTGCTAGAGCTTTCAATGCCAAAACTACTCTTGCTCCAAACTATTTGGCCAACCACTCTTCTACAGGCTTTTTCAGTTGATTAAGCAGAGAGGAAAGCTTCTGTCAGCAGCAGAAGAAAGATTAAGAGTGGAAGAGGGAGAAGGCCAGGAAATGTGGGAGTAGGACTTCCTTAGGGACACCCTTGATGGTGGTGGAGGAGTGAGCCTGAGAACCAACGCGGGGTGACTTGACTTGACACGGACTGAATGTTTGCATCCCCTCAAATTCATATGTTGATGCTTCAACCCCTAGTGTGATGGGATTTGGAGATGGAGCCTTTGGAAGAACTTATGTTTATATGAGGTCATGAGGATGGGTCCCCATGATGGGATTAGTGCCCTTATAAGAAGATGAAGTGACCAGAGCTGGCTGTCTCTCCTCCATATGAGACACAGTGAGAAGGCAGCTCTCTACAAGCTGTCAAATCTGCCAACCCATTGATCTTAGACTGTGAGACCCAGCCTCCAGAACTGAGAAATAAATGTCTGTCGTTCGAGCCACCCAGTCTGTAGGATTTCGTTATAGCAGCCCGAGCAGAGTAAGACACAGGTCTACGCTCTGAGAGTTTGGAGAGCCCCTTTCAGCTACTGGAGCAGAAAAAAGGTATGTTTCCAGTCAACCAGATATTCCAAAGAATATTTGCAAACCTATTCAGAGGGTTTTTTTTCAGGGATGTATTTGAACTGGGACATGATATAAAGTGAGACATTTTTTCCCCTGAATGTAGAGAGGCAGAGAAAATTATCCTCAGAGAGAGAAGAAAGAAGCAAACTCCCAGCGCAGAGCAAAGGCCAGAAGTAAAGCCTCAGAGCTGGAGGATGGAAGATCCGTCCCCGCCAGCTTTCGGGTGCGCCTCAGTCCTCCTGTTCCTTTACTGCAACCGATTTAAATGATGTTTTGTTCCTGCAACCGCATAGTTCCTGGCTAATCTCCAGAGCCATGAATTGTAATTCTTTACCTTCCCTCTCCCACAAACCCAAACCTCTAATCCAAGAAAATAAAGAAAAACAAAATAACCAACAGTCATGCACTAGCGATTAAGCACTTTTGTGAAATTCTGCTTTCATTACTTGTTTGCAAACTGGTCTGTAATTTATAATGGTCTTTCTCTATCAAAATGCCCTTTGAGTTCCCAACACCCAGATTAATAGTTTTTAAAACATTTTTAAAAGTTGCTTTCTGTGTGTACATGTGCAATAACTGGGTCTGTTTGTAGGTTACAACGTAACAGTTACAGTGTAAAGAACACGGGTGAGTTTCGGTCTCTGGTGGCTGAATCACTAGTAGCTGTGTGACCGGACAAGTCACTTAAGTTCTTTGAACATCGTTTTCTTTCATCCTCCCTACAATGAGGACAATAATATTCTCACTATTGGATTGTTATGAGCAGTAAATGACTTAGTATACATAAATCCCTGTTGTTTGACCCATAATAGGCTTTTGATGTGTGATAATTCCTTCCTTCTTCCTGCTTTTTTTCTTACCACAGTCAGATGAGTCCTACCTACTGACATGAATATTCGTCTTTTTATTATGTAAGAACTTCAAACACATGAATTATTTGGTTTATTTTTGCTGAGCTCAAAATAGATGAAAATTGACTTCTGCATTACTAATAACCCTCTTTTAAAGTATGTTGTCTCTTATATTATCTTTAAAAAGCCCTGGATTATTCCCTGACCCTTGAAAGAGAAGAGGGTTTTTTGTTTTGTTTTTTTTTTTTTCAAAAAAAGCAATTGGCTAAATGTGAGTCCTAACTCAAAGAGCTACCAGTAAAGAGTTTCTGTATCTTATTGAATGATGACTATATCATGGAGGAATAAGATCTTTAGGAAGCCAACAGGGATAGCACCCCCTTAGATTCTTTTCGTAATCAGCTGGAGGGATCCTGATTTGATGTAGGTGTGATTTAGTTTGTAACTGGACTAACTTTGCACTCCATTAAAAACCAATCAGCTGACTTGCCCTGCAGGAATTTTGCTTTTATGAAGAAGACTTCATTTCAGAGCCCATTTGTTCTTCTTCTGGAAGAGTTATTTAGCCTACAGCTTTCCTGGGTTTCCCTTATTGCTGTCTCCATATCTGAATTTGAACAAGGACCTGAGTAAATTATAGAGTCCCTGTTGGCTATGGTTTTGTTCTTTGGAGTGGAGGCGAATTTCTCAAAGTTCTTTTCATCACTTATTCTGTGAATTCTGTTACTGGGGAAGTTGAGAATTACTATGCAGAGTGTAAGGGTTGGGTTTAAGAAGAGATTGGTACATGTTTTAGACAAGATGTAAAATAATCATCGTGCAGAATATTGGGAGAAACAGCTTGGTGACTCAAATGGGACAAAGGAGGATGCACGATTGATTGTGAGTGTATAAAGCCCATACGCTATTTCTTCTGTATGTATCATAGACCTACACGCATGTATGAGCTTGATAAATGTGCTTTTTAATAACATTGCTTTTTAACGTGTGGACAATAGTCACTCTTACATCTGAATAGGCCACTAGGCATTCATTTTAGGAAGCAGATCTCATAATTTTGCAATAGTAATACTACTAACAACAGAAATAAGACTGAAAAACGAGGACAACAGTAATGAGGTCCAACACTTCCTGAGCACTCACTATATGCCCAGCACTGTGCCAAGCACACAACATGCTCATAGCCTCTCTTAATACTCAGAGCCACCTTATGAAATAGATTCTATAGTTATCTCTTCTTTGCCACTTCTAAAATCAGATGAAGTTACTTGCCCAGGGACACTTAGCTAGTATGTGGTACAGTGAGGTTCAAACCCAGGCAGTCCATTGTGCTGGCCACTAATGTACTTGGTGTCCAATTCCACAGAAGAGTACTGGTTTAGCAGTCAGATTGAACTTCTTAGTGATGTAGGAACTATTTAGCAGACAAGAAATGGAGAGCAGTTGGAAATATCTCAGTTAGTGACAGATGTTGTTGAACACAAAAGTTCTCATAGGCTGCTTGCTTCGTTGGTCAGACTCAATTTTAGAAAGGTGCTGATTCACTGACACAGTTGTTTTGCATTATGGCCAGATGCTTATTCAATACTTGAGAATGTTTCCTCTTGATTCAGTCTAATGGGAAATTAACAAGTGACTTTTGGGGAAAGCAAAAGAAACGAAGGGTAGGGGGAGGGTACAGATAATAATCTTGTTCATAGGGAGCTGCCCCCACCCCCACCCCGTCCTCTGGGGCAAGCATCCCAGGGATCCCGGTTGCTTTGTCTTGGTTGACACAAAACTCTGTTGTTTGTCCAACTGTTGCCAAGTGACACTTTGACATTTGCATAGCCAGGAAGTGCTGGAAAATAGGGCTCCAACATTTCCTTGTATTATTTTTATAGTAATTAGGAGTAAAAATTATTTTTAGACTTCTGGCAGTAATTATTTATTACAGCTTCTATTTTCACTTTGTAAATAAAGTTCTATTTCCTGGTTGCCTGGAATGAGAGGTTTATGACATATCCTAGAAGACTGAGTGGATTTCTGTATTGTTTTTATGAAACAAATTCCAGAATTAAGTAACATTTAATTCTTCATAGAAAAGTATTTTCAGTGGGAACATATACGGGAAGAAGAATTACTCACTATTACCCATTATTACGTACAAAATATAGCACTTTTCTTGTTTTAATTGTTTAAAATGTAAAAAGATTGGTAATTTCTAGGAAATCAGAAAAATCCCTACTTTGTTCTGGCAGATTAGTAGAATAAAAGAATGCATATGTTGCTTTGAGTCTAAATCTTTCTTGGTTACACATCAGCTCTTGTTCTAGTTTAGTATACTGAGTATATTTCGTCTTTGAATCAAGCAGGAATTCATTAGGAGGCTATTACAATGCGTCTATGTATTACTTCTCTTGCTGTCTTAGAAAGTTACTCACTTCTTATTTTACTGTCTATTGTTCTCTTTCATAGGATCGCATTAGGTTTTGCCTAGGAAGGAAGGACTTGGTTAAAATCAGACCATTTGGCGTGTCTAGTGTACACTTGCACTGTGAGAGGGATTCAGAAATGAACTAGGCATATTCTGTTCTGTCCAGAATATGGTAGCGGAAAAGTCACCAATGAAAGTCCTACTTGGGAAGGAGAAAGAAAGAAGAGAAAAGAAAAAGGCATCTTAAAATATTCATAATCACTTGGAAATCTACTCTGCTTCTCTCCAAAGTTTTGGGCTAGAAATATTGACTTCTTGTCTATAGAATCAGCACCAGAAATACCAGGGAATTCGCAGCTATTGACCTCTACCTTGGGAACCTTCAGAATGGAATGTTTTATGTTCTATTCCTTTGGTAGGTTAAAAAATGCTTTTCTTACTAGACATATTGCATAAGTTAACAGCTTCTGAAAAGCACTAATTGACTTATCAGAAACAATCTCTAAATGCACAACAAATGCAAAGTTATATTCAAAGAAATCTGCCGCAAGAAATTCAGCTCCATGTGATTTAAACATTCCTCTAAAATGTGAGGGTGAGCCTGGAGTTTTCTCCTGGGCCAAGAAGACATGATGAGCTTGAAGCTGAAACAGAACAGAACCGTTGATAGTTTTGTTTGCACTTTACCCCTTTCTCATGGCCTCTGTTTGTATTTTCGTTGAACAAGAGAGGCATTATTTCTTCTGCATGTGACCTTCTCAGTGTCAAATATACAGCTAGGAATTTCTCATCTCCATGAGGTCACAGAGGTATGCCTCCACCAAAAGGGCACTGAAGTTTGGACTTGGGGACGGGGAGGAGGATGAACCAGTCAAATCTCCATCCACTCAGATGGATGTTGGAGGCCTCAGTTCCTTATTGGCTGTTGGCTGGAGGCCTCAGTGTTCCCACTACACATACTTCTCTATAGGGCTGCTCACAATATGGCAACACATTGCCCCCAGAGGAAGTGATAGGGGGTCAGGGTGGAGAGAGAGAGACTGAATGATCAAGTGAGAGAGTGCCCAAGAAGCCACAGTCTTTTATAATCTAATCTCAGAAGTGAGATATCATCACTTCTGCCTCTATTTGCCATACTGACCAAAGCTGATACACTGTGGGAGGAGACTGCACTGGAGTTTTGGGCAACTTTCTGGTAAAACTTTACTGTTCATGTTGTGTTGGGAAAGGATAGGATAAGAATAGGATATTCAGGCATGTATACGTTTAGTGTTGTCTTTACTTGTGGACATTTGAAATAATGGAACTATATTTTATTATGCTTGCAGTCTGATGCTTTTGAACACAGAATTAAATTTTACTAAACTGATAGTTGACAACACATCTCAAAGAATGTGGGTTTATAACTGGTTGCTAAAACGTGTAACATCAATGGTATAAAGTATTTAAATAATGCATGTACACTTAAAAGTAGCTTCATAAACCCAGAAACTTCTTGTCAGTTTTTTTTTTTTTTTTGGGTGAGGAAGATTGGCCCTGAGCTAACATCTGTTGCCAATCTTCCTCTTTTTGCTTGAGCTAACATCTGTGCTAATCTCCCTCTATTTTATGTGAGGTGCTGCCCTAGCATGGCTTGACAAGAGGTGCTAGGTCCATGCCCAGGATCTGAACCTGTGAACCCCTGGCTGCCAAAGTGAGTGCGTAAACTGAGCCACTACACCACCAGGCTCCCCCCTCCTCCTTTTTTTAAATTTATTTTAAATTTTTTTTTAAAGATTTGTGCCTGAGCTAACATCTGTTGCCAATCTTCCTTTTTTTTCTTTCTCCCCCAAACCCCTAAAATATACATAGTTGTATTTTTTAGTTGTGGGTCCTTCTAGTTGTGGCATATGGGACGCTGCCTTAGCGTGACCTGATGAGTGATACCATGTCCATGCCCAGGATCCGAACTTGACCGCTGAAGCAGAGTGTGCAAACATGGGGAGGCTGGCCTCTTTTTGTCAGTTTTAATATGTGGGATTTAAACTTGTCTATTCTTTACTTTTTCAAAGTTATTAGATTTTTTTTTCTTTTGAATTATCTCCAGTTTGCTCTAATTCTGGGCAAGAATAAATATGCAAACAACCTGCCTACACTGAAAACACCTTCCTTTAATCCATTTGATGGACTTTAAACTATCTGAGACCCCAGTGTCCTAATTATGCTTTGTACATCAGAAGGAAGTACACGTGATAATAGGTCCTGACACCACACTGCGTTCCATCAGCTACTTTCTCTTGTTAATTAACATCCTTTGGAGTATGGTTTATAGGTGGACTGTGAAAGAAGTAGAGATGTTGAGGAATAATAAAATCGTGTTAGGACACTAAACAAAGCCTTGTATTTGTGCAAAAGAATACTCAAGAGCTTTCAGGAATAAAAGAAAGAATGTAATTAAGTGATTAAATAAATCATATTGAGCTTGGTTTTCATTTCCTTGTTTTATTCTGGAAGACATGAGGGGCTTGGCATCCTGGAGGAGCCCAAATGGGGATTTAAAGTGATAGGGAGGGGGTCTTGGATTTGACACCTCATACGTCAAGGCTAAGTGATAACAGGAGTTTAACCAAGTGTATGTGATATATTATCACAATTTCTTCAACCGGGTACTCTGTCCAGCCCTTGGAGGACGACAGCAGTGATGGAAAGGAACGTGGCACATAATTTATGAACTTAGCAAGAATTCAGCTCTCCTTCAAGGGTCCTCTGTTCTTCCTGTGAAGGTGTTAAAGTGAAAGATTTTGTTCAGAATGCAGTGATGGACTGGTCGGGTAGGATTGGCCAGAGCAGGCATATCTGGAGGCTATATCAGAATCTCTAGGAATGTTGCTTCTGTATCTCTTTCAGCTTCTGGAATCTCAGGTTCCAGAAATTTGACTACTCTAACTCTTTGCTTGTAGTCTCTCACGCTATCAGGTTGACTTCCTGGACACCACCTCATAGCAATGGCAGGGATGATTGCAGGCTTTTAGAGCTCTTTAGGGAAAATAGGGCGTGATTACAAATATAAGTTATATATGAAAATAAATATTAATTTAGAATGAGGAAGTAAACCACAACAAATTACACACTTAAAAAAGCTATCAAATACCACAAACATCACAAATCCAGAAAAACAGTTAGAATAGCTTCTGGCTCCATGCATTGCAAAAGTTTTTTCTCTTTTACCACCCATAAACTTCTGGTGCTGGGCACTGTGGAACAAATTCATAACACAATATTACTTTAGACCTTGTGTCTTCATGTCCCAACACTGGGTGAATTGGCACTGTGGGTGATAGGATCATTCCTGGATGTCATTGTTACTCTGGGATGACTAGTGATCACTTAACTATACATAGAAGTCACCGACAGCTCACAAGTATATCATACTAAACCCAAACCAGGGGATCCCGAATTTAGCTTCCCCTTGTCAGATTCTCAAAATGCACACGGTTGCTCTGGAGCCTTCCAACATGAGGAGAAGTGTGATGAATGGCAAGTCAGAGTAGAAAGAGACAGCAGTCTCTATCCACAGTAACTATAGTGACTTACTTTTACAAATTTTATAAAAATACATAACCACAAGAATACAAGCTTAGGGTCCCTCCCAGGGTCTGTGCAGTGAGGGGTCCTGAAGCTTAAGTGTCAATAGCTTCACTGGAAATCCACCTCTGATGCTCAGACTTAAAACCGTTATACTGAAATGTGTTGACTGGCACAGAAAGGCTCATCGCATTTTGTCTGAACCTTACGTCTTAACTCTTCATGACCTGGATTGGCAACCTTAGAGCTGTGAATACTTCAGCTGTACTCATGTTCCTGGTCAGCTGACCCAGATTCAATATGCTTTGCTCTGTTGTATTCAGCATTTAGGCCCTGTGTTTTGGAAAATGAAATGACCGCATTGACTGAACATGACCAGGATTGGCTATAATATCATTTTCTTTATTTCTACCTCCTTTCCAATGGACATTGAACACTGAAAGGGAGTGAGGAATGCTGATTCAGGGCTTGCTTCTTATCATTTTACACCCATGGAAATGACTTGAGGGTATTTCAATTCTCTGGAGACAAGATTGAAACAATTGACTTCTTTCCAATATAGATATGAACTAAGCATGATCAGAAAGTGAAATCATTAGCTTTCTAGACCTTAGGTAACATGAATTTTAAAAAGCAGGCTCAACTCATCTCTGTCTTCCATCATGAACATGTCCTACCAAGTCCACATGCATCAAGCATGCATCTTGCAATGTAATGGATATCCCACGTTAGATTTTAGTTTAATCCATCAACATGTCCATAAGCATAAGGAATTTTGTGCTGCACCCACCCTGGGGAAAATTGTGCAAGGACCAGCCAGTCCTGACAGGACAGGTACAGCTCTGGGGACTCTGGTTTTTCAGGCTATCATGTTCCTGTCTTGCTTTCTGTTTCCCTAATTTCACCTAATTATCATCCTCACTAATCTAACACATAGCACAAAAGCTTAGCCTTTTCTCCAGATCTGCAGTGTAGATTTCCTCCTGGTTTTTATTTCAGTTCCCTCCTCCTTTCTTTTATTAATCAATTCTTAGATGAACAAAAGTCTAATCTTTCTAGTCCAATCCTGAGTTTTCACTCTATGTTGGCAAGATTCTCTTATCTATCCTGGAGGGAGACTTGGGCAAAAGTCAGACCTCCTGCTGTATGCAACACCTGGCTTAACTTGGAAGGTAAACTAGGTAACGCGTGACCAACTGAACCAGTAGGCCAGGTGATGTTTTTGTTTTCCTTTCCTCTGCTCTTCTTTCAAGCTCTCATGTGCTATATAACCCAAAATAAAATCATGTACAACTTATGTATATGTTTAATTCAAATGCATTCTGGGTAAAGATAAAACTGAAATTTCATCTTAAATAGATCTATTCATTCAGTGCTTTGGAGGCCAGCCAGGAATGAACTACGAATGTGAGACTCTGCAACAGCAACTGAAAGCACATGCTCCATGTGACTTCAACCTATATTTTCAAATGGCCAATAGAACAAGCTTCAAATGCTCTCAAGCTGTGACTAGGCTCATATGGAGAGATAAACAGAGGCCCCAAACTGTGCACTGAATATATAAGTCATCAAAGCAATTTTAAAATCAATTCAACATTTGACAAGGAGCCAATACAGTTCCCTTGTGATTAGAATGACACGCTCAGGCTACTACTATGGGTAAGATTCTGACAAAAGTGTTTTGTAAATGTTGGAACCTATGCAGGACTCCCCTTTTACTCCCCCGCAACCCAAGGAAAACCATAATGAAGCATTACAATGGTGTATGTGTGAGATCACTAACACATGGGCACCATTCAACTGTGAGGGCATTGATGAAATTCTAGTGACTGGGCAAAAGAGCCCAAGACCCCAGAGTGTATGGTATGGTCCTAACCATATTTATAACAAGTGAAGGGAGCAATCATCACTGAATCTAGAGATAATTGAAAGCAGCCTTCTACTAAGGATGGGGAATTATTTTGTTTTGGGGAAGAGAGTCAGGACAGAGGGAGAGTGGTAGTAACTAAAAAACCATTGCAGTCCCTTGTGTTTTTAACTTTTCCAAGAGAAAATAAAGCAGAACTTGCTAATCAGAGACCCATTTGCTATTTATATCTTTCCTCTTCCCATGAGTTCCAGTTCCAAGTCTCTCTCTTACTCTAAAAAGTTCTCTTTGCTCTTCAAAGTATAGAGAAGACCTGGTGTGAAAAAGGGTCAAGGAAAGTGGGGCGCTCATTATATATAGCTTCATTGTAATTTAACTTCTGTCTTTGGTTATTCCATTTTTTCTCTTTGGAACTTCAGAAATAATTACCTCTGTTTCTTCTTGGGGAAACCAGAAGAGACAAGTGTCCCACAGCTGTGATTTTGCTGCTGAGCCAGTATCTCACTGTAAGAGACTCAAAGCCAAATTTTCTCCTCGGCCTTCATTTCCCCATTCTTTCAACCTGAAGCTCATCACCTACAACTATTGCTTATGCACTCTTGCCACCACCTGGCACCGCCAGTACGCCAGCCTCCTTCTCTTCTCTTGCATCTCTGTAGAGTGCTCTAGTCACAAGAGGCCTTGTTGGCTCTGTCCTGGCCCCCCACCATGTCCCTGGTCCTCATGCTCCAAGGAGACACAGGGAAAACAGGTAAAGCCTCCATACCCAGCAGGCATACATGGAGACTTTGTTCTTTGTTAGGCTCAGCTCCCCTTGTTGGAATAGTGCCATGTACATTCCTGTACCTGGATAAATAAATAATAAATAATATTGCTAAAGATGCTGGAGCAGAACCAGGTGAAATTTTTCTAAATGAGGGTCATAAATGTGATTTGACTGATTCCCCGTAGGACATTCTCAGGAAAGGCAAGAGTCTTGGAAAACTGCTCTGCTTTCTCCAAGGATATGAGGAACAGGCTTGTGACAATATCTAAGGGGGAAAAAAACCCTTCGTGGTTAGATCCTGCTAATCTCCTGCTAAACATGCAAACCCTTTTTCATGACTGGTGAGGCCTGCATGAGCTTCCCAGCTTTCTGAACTCGTTCCCAATGCTTTCCTCCCTCCTTTTTAATTCCCAGACACACAAGCTCTCTGCATTTTGCTCTTCCCTCGACCCAGAAGACTCTTCTCAATATTTTTGCCGCCTTCATGTCGTCCAGTTTTTAGCTTAATTATTACCTCCCTGGTTGGTTGTTTTCATTTCTTACTCCATTTATTCCCTTTGCAATTATACCTCTGTGAATTTTTATTTTTTATTCTATTTGTCTGCTTAATTATTTATGTCTTCCCCTGGTGGAATAGGCTCTGTTAAGGCAGGAAGCCTGTTGACTGACTTTGCACGGTCTCCCGACACCTAAAACCATGCCTGGTGTGTGAGAGACACCAGGTAAATAGTCATGGGATGAAAAAGAGATGGGTGAACACAGAGTAACCTCACTGTAGCCCTTTCATAAAGTGATTTTCCAAAAATTGTGCCCTATCTGCCGTTACCATAAATTAAACTTGCTTACTAAAATTTAGGCGTTTTGGTAAATTTGGCAAAAGCTTAAGACCCTCCTTGTGCGAAATAACATTGAAGGCAACATGGAAGACCTCTAGCTGATTGAGAAACTGTGCCTGTTCTCAGGGACTTCAAACTTTGTGGAGGGCAATGCTACCTCTTTGGGGGCAGTTTATATAAAATAAAAGTAAAAGCTAAATAGAGAGCCAGCATTTATCTTTCTTCTTCTTTGTTCACATTCAAGTTCATAGTTTGAAGTTTCTGCTTCCTTAGTAGTTTTCGAGTCTCTTCCCCAGTCTCTGGACCCACCACTGTATCTGTAGTTTTGCTCCAGCCTCATAACAGGTCGGCTTGTCTCCACTCCCAAATGGCTCTCATCTTTTCTCCACACTGTTGCTAAAGTGGTATTTCTAAGCTCAAAATCTCAGCATGTCACTCCCCTGCTTAAACCCTTCAATGACTCCCCATACTCTAAAGTGTAAACTTCAAGGTCCCATAGGAATCTGCCTCGGCCACTCTCTCAGCTTCGTCCCCACCAGGTCCATCCTCATGCTACAGAGCAGCCACAAAGTTACATATTCCTTTCTCTAAATGGCCCATGATCTCACTTATCATATGGCTTTTTCACAGATAACTCCTTCTACTCACCTCAGGACTCAGTTTTAAAGTCCTGCTCTCCGTGAAATGTTCCCTGACCCCAGAGTCTGTCTGGTTAGACACCCACCCCTGACTCCTCAGGTTTCCGCACCCATGCCCCTTTAGATCACTCATGATTTTAGATCACTCTGTTTGCTCTTTGCTTGTCTATTTCTCTTATGATATTGGAGCTCCTTGAGTACACTGACAATGTCTGATTGAAAAGGAAAAAATAAAAGAGAGCAAAAGAAATTATAAATGAATGATCCAATAAGGAAACAACTAATATGCTGTAGGATTTTCAAGGAGGAGATCATTGAAAGCATCGTGGAGAAATGACATTTACTCTGGGCTTTGAAGGATGACCAAAAACCTTTCTCCAACCAGGAAGGAAGTATGAAATATTTAAGGCTGAGAGTCTTGGCAAGGAGTGTGGCATTGCTGGAAGGTGTAAAGGACAATCAGGTGAAGAAAATAGCTTAAAGCTAGATCATTGAAAGCTTCGAATGCTGTAACACAAGGTAAAACTTACTCTGAAGGCCATAGAGAGTTGTGATTATTTCTGTACAAGGATGTAACAGGAACTGATTTATAGATCAGAAAGACCCATCTGGCAACAGGGTGAGAGATGCATTGCAGAGGTGAGAGGCTGGAGGTAGTAAAGCCATCAGAGACCATTTCAGCAATTCAGGTGAGCAGTGATGAGGTCCTGGGCTGAGGCTTGTGTGGGGAGGGGGTGGATGAGGTGGAGGGAAGGTACAGGAGATGTTGTGGAAGGAGAACAGACAGCATTTACTGCAGAAAAAGAAGAAGGGCTTATCAGCTGGGAGGATGGTCAGGTGGACGTGCAATGGGGCTGCCAAGCTGAGTGTCCCAAACAATAGTCCACTGTATTGGACACTGCTCCGCCCGTATGAGGAGGAGCGTGTTGCATGCTGTGTATTGCAATTTAAAGGACATTCAAAAAATGTGGCAGATTCTGTGAAGGGCAAGGAAGAGGCCTGGAAACCTTGACTAATGATAAGTGGACTCCCCTCCCCGCCTTCCCCTTGTGCACTGCCCAGGGCTTTACAGCTGCCTGGAGCATTGATACACAAAAGGCACAACAGCATCCCTGGAAATGAGATGGGACATTTGTGTTGACCAGAATTCCTTTCTAGGTAGGCGTTGTTTGGGTTGAAGTGTCAGAATAATTTGGTATGGTGCTCTCTGTGCCCTTAAGCAGGTCCTAAAGTTACTAAATTGCCTTCTAAAGAGTGTAGATTTGGTTAATTGCAGGGCTTTTGTTCTGCTGAATTGGGTGTGTGAGTTTGAGGCAAGAGGTGAATTGCTTGGGGCAGCAGAGAGGTGGAAAGCTGCCACAAGGACTCTAGTCCCTTCTTAACTCATCCAGCAGGTGTTCTTTTGTCAGTATGTTAATGAATATCCATTGGCTGAGAAACAAATTATTAGTCTCAGGGCACCCACATGTCTTAGCCTGGCCCTGGCTTGCTCTGATGAAAAGTGTTTTCCTGATACTGCTTTAACTGTTTTCCCTGGTTTGGTTAGGATTGCATGTGTCTGCTGACAGGCAAAGAAATGAGAGAACTGCGTGTGCGCCCAATGCCTCCCCTTGCTTTAAGAGACCATCTCCAGGAAGGCAAGGCAGGGGCCTCGTCTTCAAATTAGACTATTGATTTCAAGGATTTAGTAAATAGACCTGTTGCATTAATGAGAAATGCAAACAAACACATCCTCAAATGAAGCTAAGTAAGAGTGGAAGAGGTAGGGAGAAGGCCAAGGAAATATTTGCTCAAACTATAATCCTTCCAGTCAATCTGAAAAGGGGAAAAAAAGAACCTTTCATCAATCTGCTCTTTCTATCCACTTCCACCCCATGAACCACAAAAAAACAAAGGTCCTATTCTTTTCTATAACCCAAGAGCAACACCATCTTTAATTCCTTTCTAATAATTCCTTTCCACTCTTCTCTAGCACTTAATCTGGTATTCTGCATCCAGTGGATTCTGGCTAAATATAGATAAAGGAATGAAAAGAGACTTCTTGGCAGGGCCTGGCAGTGAGGGTACCTTCTTGATCAATTTTAGTCAGCCTGGACTCCAAGACTGATTAAGAGATGCTTTCTAAGAGCTAAGTAGGACTCGAACGGGCCTATGGCCATTTGCCATTGCAGAGCCTAAAACTGCAGCAGCGGATCGTGCACGTGATCCAGGCAGAAGAGGCTGAGCAGGGAGGCCTGGCTCTTTGAGTTGTGCCTGGACAGTGTGTGAGACACAGCAGTTCTGTGCTTATGGGTCACTTGGTTCCCAAAGCAGATGCGTGGTGATGAGTCTGCCAAGCTACAGGGAGTTGTTCTGGACTTTCTTAAAAGATCTGAAGGACACAGAGTCACACTTCTCCTAAGGGTGCCTGGGCACAAGTCCAATAGCCTGGTGATGGCTTGTCATTTCCACACTCTTTGTGTGGTCTGCTCTGTGGAGATGCCCATTCCCATAATTTCTATGTGGGAAGTCAGAAAAGTGCCAAGAGAGATTCACTCCTTCCAAAAACAGTCATAGAATTAGTTCTATTCTACTGAGCACAGTAGCAGTAATTGCTGGTAATGTTTGTCATATTAGCAAATACTTACATTGGGTTTATTGTACCAGGTACCATTCTAGGCATTTTGCACACACTAAGTTATTTGATATTCATTACAATTCTCAGAATTAGGTACTATTGTTGTCTCCATTTTATAGGTGTGGAAACTGAGGCACAGAGAGTTTAAATAATTTGGCTAAGATCACACATTCGATAAATAGAAGAATCTGAATTCAACCAGAGTCTGGACGCTTAATCACTATACTAGATTGCCTTTCACTGCGTGTTTACTCACAGATACATTTTTCGTTTGTGTGTTTGTTTATGTTATAGTGGGGCAAAATATGTGGCAGTATTTAGCAGTCACAGGCAAGTCTGTGTTAGAGACCGAAAAAAGGTCCAGCCCTACACACAGGCATCTACGTCTCCGCCAGAACTTAGTGATGCTCCTGGGACATTTTCCCCGAGAGGCTAAGAGATGTGAAGTGCACAAGCCTGTCTTGGTGGTGTGCATGGGGTGGTAGATCGAGTGGACCACATTTTTATAGTCGGGTCTATTTGGCCCTGGGTGTGTAGTTGTGGGCTCTGCAACAGGGTCTACGTAACTTCATCTAAATGCAAATTCCAAAGTTTGGATTTTGAGAAAAGAAAGGAGCCTGAAAACGTATTGAACTCAAAACCCCACGATAGTCCTGGGCAGACTGTGAGGGCTCCATAAGGCCGGCTGAGGGAGAGGAGGGGAGAGGCAAGGAAGTGTACAAAAGTAACAAAGCGTCCCCAAACCAAGAAGGACAATTCCTTATCAGATAATCTAAATCTCCTCTCTACAGGAGAGAGAAAAATAAATTCAGGGAACTATTTCTTGGTAGAGGGAGTGTTAAGAAAGTTTGCGTAATACAAGCATGTCTCTGAAATAGTATGGGTTTACTGTTGGCAAGAGTGAGCAATGCAGACCTAATACTTTATTTAGATTTAACATTAAAATATGGAGGGTGTGTGTGTGTGTGTGTGCATGTGTGTGTGTATAACTTAAAAGAATGCTAGTAAGGTTGGGGATTAGGCCAAAGGGATGGATTGAGCAGACTCATTCTGTCCCCACTCACGTCCTTAGAATGAACAGACAAAAATTTTAAATATATGTAAAGAGAAGGGACAGCATTAGTGGATCAGAAATTGCAAAGACTCTCTGAAAGTTAGAGTTTAGATGAGATCAGATTGAAGGAAGAATCCACAGCCCAAATCAGATGCAGGAGAAGGTGATGGAGGACGGCCTGGTGGCCGCGGGGACGCCTGGGCTGAAGAGCAGAGGGTGGGTGCAGCAGGGGCCTGACTGGCAGCTGCTGTGAGGGTGCTCTTCTTCCTTCCCTCCTCTAGGTAATAGCTGTAAATCTGGGAGGCAGGGCAATGTCTGGGGTGGGCGGTGAAGCCCACAAGGAATGATGAGCCCCTGTGCCCAGCACTCCAGTTTGGTCATTGTTTGGAGGCAGACTGTGGTTACAGACAGGCTAAAAGGAAAATGCTAATAAAATGATGACCTCACCCCCCCAAATCAGGAGACAGTAGAGGAGAACCATCATCATGAAAGACAGATGTCATGTTTTACAAAACAAGGAACATCTGAAGGGACATAATTAATAGAGCAACCAAGAGGGGACTTTAGAGTACGTATAATTAGTATTTGCAGGGAGCTGTGAGAAAGTAGGATTCTGTTCCATATCAACCTGTCGCTCAAGTGTGAGGGTAAAATAGGACATTGTAAACAACAAAACACTTCAGAACAGACCGCTTGTGAACCTTACGTGAAATAATTAACACAGAATATAGTTCAGCAATATTAAAAAGGAAGATATGGAAGCGGTACTGAGCAAAAACTAACATAATTTATAATTGAGTATTAATTATTTAATTGAAAATTAACTACTTAAAATATAATAAAATTTAGAACTAAAATCCCATATAATTTTAACATCAAGGGAGAGGACAGGAGGTTATAAGTATTGATTAAAGCCTGGGATTCAATAGATAAAGGTAAGTTGCGTGCAAATTCCACGTGTTTAAATATATATGTTAAACATTTGAGTACAACTACTGGAATAGCAGGAAAAGGAGGTACAACTTAAAACCAATTAAATGAAAAACATGGAATAAGAGCAATATGTAGGAGCCAGCCACGTGACCGAGTGATTAAGTTTGTGCGCTCCGCTGCGGCGGCCCAGGGTTTCGCTGGTTTGGATCCTGGGCACGGACATGGCACCACTCATCAGGCCACGCTGAGGTGGTGTTCCAAACGCCACAACTAGAAGGACCCATAGCTAGAATATACAACTATGTACTGGGGGGGGGGGGGTGGTTTGGGGAGAAAAAGCAGAAAGAAAAAAAAAAAGATTGGCAACAATTGTTAGCTCAGGTGCCAATCTTTAAAAAAAAAAAATGTAAAACAAAATATAATCAATCCAACAAACTTATCAAAGGGTAAAATAAGAATAAACAACAAAGCACAGTAAATATAATTCCCACAGAAAATGATGATTGGGAGAAATAGAAAGTATAAGAAATAAATATAAATTGTTTAAATAACCTTGCTAAAAAACAAAGAATTACAGATTGGAAAAATTAATATCCAGCTATGTGTTTTTTGTGAGAGACACAAAATAAAATGACCCAAGAGAGATGAAAATATATGGATAAGATATTCTAAGCAAATGCTAACAACAGCAATACTAATAACAAAAACTATTACAACATATTAATATCAGATAAAATAGAATTCAAGACTCAAATTATTTAAAGGGAAAAAGCACTATATATCATATTGATAAAGGGTTCCCACCAGCAAGCTGTGTCCCTGTCATGAGCTTTTATGTGCACCAGTGTCAAGTCACCTACTGCAAAAATCACTGAAAATATGAGAAAATGTACATGAACATTGTTTGAGAAACTGACAGATCAAGAAAGCAAAATTTTAAATAAAACTATAGAGAATTTGAATAACAATTGTCACACTTGTACTTGAACTATCAGGATCACGAATTGGTCACTTGGAGCTATATATAGGACTAAAGACATTTTCTTGCGTAATTTCTACCATCACAGTCCCTCCCTCCCTCTCCTCCCTCTCTTGCTCTCTCTCACTCCCTCTTTCTTTCTTTCATCTGTATTTTACTATATTTATGGTAAATGATTCAAAAGTACAAAGGAGAGGATAGGGTTAACGTCTCCTCCGCCATCCGTCAGTCTCCCAGTTCTCCACTCCAGATACGGCTACTATTTTCCATTTAGGAATCACTCAGGATAATCTATGCAAATAGAAGCTTATAGCAATATGTATGTATTTATGTATATATTTCTGCTTTTTAAAAATGCATGCATATGGATATATGCATTTCCCTATGTTAATAAATATTTTTCCACAGCATCATTTTAAAGTTATAAATGAGGTTTATCATTTTTTCCAACTAGTATGAATAATGTATCTACGACCATTCTTATACATATTTTGGTGATCAGTTTCTAAAAGTGGAATCAAATGGAAGGCAATGGAAAGAAACTTTTTAAAGACTTTTGAATGTGTTCCAAGTTGTTTTTTAGAATGTTTTATATTTTTGTTGTGAATTCAACATAGGTTACCCAGATACTAGTGTAAGTTTATATTTAACAAGTGAATAAAATCGTAGCTAAGAACTTTGCTAGTGATAAGCTGAGAGTTGAGGAATACTAAACCACTTTCAAGTTGAAGACTCTTTTTGTGTAATCAGATCTATCAACCCAAATCTCCGATAGCCAAGACCAAGTTTTAGTCATGTGCATTTTTCATCCTAAATTTAAGGTTAGAAAGTGGGAGGGAGATGAATGAAGAACTCAGTATACCTTGGCTTCCTCTGAAGTTTAGTCTTAAATGTGTTCTGTACCTTTCAAACAGGATGAAGAGAGAAATATTCTTTAGAGGGAGTGGCAACATGGCAAAGTTCTGTTTTAGAGGGTTATAACAACTCTTTGAAGTGAGTAAAGCAAGAAGGCAACCAAAATTGTTTCACAATTTCACCATAAATTTGGTGCTTTATGCATTGACCATGGGGCTATGTTGGTGGTTCCAAAAGAGGAATTGTCCCTTAATATACACCTAATGTATTACCAACAAAAGGATTTCCTAGAAAAATGAACTTTGAATTTGAAAATACTACTTATTATATTCCTATCTTGAACAGTCCTAATCCACATGAGCATATTAATGCCTCCAAGAAGTCCAATTAATAAAAACTTCCTTAACATCATTTTACTCACCATTTTTGGAGTTTATTTAATCAATAACCCACCCCCCTTTAAAAAACATGTGATGCCTATTAGATACCCTCAGAATTAGTGTTCTGGAGGACATATTTTTAATAATTTTGGTCTATTATATGGTCGATTTATTGAGGTAATACCAGAATGTTTTGTTGGTACGATTTCCTAGTAGCTATCTTAAAACCACTGAATGACGAGAGTGGTATTTTGGGGCCTATCATTCAGCTGAGTCATAGAAAGGAATCGTTCTGAATTAGATGGCATTATCTTCTCATGTCTCTGCTGACTACATCTTAATAATATAATGTAATTAGCTAGTCCCTCTAGTTACAAGAGATGTTGAAGAAGTTTCATAACTTTCTTTAGATCCTGTGGACAGGTACAGGATACCTGACAGTCATACTGTTTTGTAAGACTTGCCATTTCTACATCTACTTTGATCAAAGTGTTTCAGTATCCATTTATTCTCAAAAAGACAAGTTGAAGCAGGTATGAAGATTGCTAAGAGAAGGAAGAAGAAGCTATTGTAGAATAAAACCCAACCCTCAGATCGTATATGAGATTACATCAGGTTGTGTTACTTGCTCAGTAATGGCTGACAGAGATCCCTTAATTCTACCCATCAGTAATTAACAAGAAATACCTTAATTATATGCCACTATTTTTTAAGTTATAATTAACATATATCAATCTTCTTTTCATTTCACTGACTAATTGTATCTTACTTCAATTCTTTATTATGCTAAAATTACTTCTGTTTAAAAGATTTAAGGCGAAGCTTATATTTTATTAATTTTTGTATCTTTATTGCTTGCTTTTGATTGCAAATTGACAGGTACTCATTATAAAGAATTCAAACGGTCAGAAATATCTAAAGTAAAAAGTAAGTGCTCACCTTCCCCTAACTCGACTATTCAAGGAATAATCAATGTTAACAGTGTAACTGCAGGCCCTCCTGGACCGGTTCAACTGACCCCATCTCTTATCAACAGAGTGATTAAGAATGGTGTTCCAGAAAATGCAAAAGTTACATAGAAAGAGCAGGAGCAAAAGAAGAAGTCTTGACCTAAAATGACCACAGAACCAAAGATCCAGAACCAAAGGACCAGAACATGACTGGAACTTGAAAGTTGGACTCTTCTCAGAATGAGGGGCCCCTCATTCCGGAAGATCTCGTGTTAAAATTCCTTCCCCACCTCATCATAAATGTTTAGAACTCTATGCCAAAAGTTTAGAACCCCATCACAAATGTTTAGAACCCTGTCATACATGTTCAGAATCTTACCATCAATGCTTGAAACCGACCAATCAAAACCTGTCCCGCCAGCGTTTCCACGTGACAGCCTGTTCTCCCTAACCTCTTAAATTTTGCCCCAAATCCTGAATTGGAGAGACAGATCTGCAGGCACACGCATTCTGTCTCCTTGCAGGTCTGTCTCACAGAGTAAAGCTGATCTCTTTTCCCAAAGGCTGAGGCCATAATTAATCGGCCATTCATGTGCATCGGGCAAGAGAATCCCAGTTTTGTGCAGTAACAACAGTTTGTTGTGTGTACTTTTAGATCTAGATAACAAACATTATATTCTTATACTTTTTTTATACATACTTTTTATTTTCACAAAAATCACTCTTAATTGTATGTTACTACAACTTGCTTTTTTCCCCCTTAACTATATATATATATATATATATATATATATGCACATTTATATATATATATTTTTTAGTTGTTGAGGTAACATTGATTTGTAACCCTTAACAATATTTTTCACACTATTCCATTTTGGTCTATATAGATATACATCATTCATTTTATGGTTGCTTAGTAGTCCAATATATGTATGTATCAAAATTTATTTTAACAATCCCAATATGTGGATAATTGTATTTTTATATGCGTTTATTTTTTTCTTTACAAACAATGCTCAGTGAACATCATGTAATAGTGCAGGTGCATCCTAATTCTAAAGGCAATCTGCAAGGCAACAATCCCCAGAAATGAAATTAACTTTTAAATTCATTAAATAACAGTACTTGGTTTACTATGTGTGATATTGTGATTTATCTGGTCTTATTTATTTATTTATTTGGTCTTCATCCCCATTTCTCGCATAGAGCTCCTAAAACTCTTGGAATTTCCTAAGTGTTGAGAGCAATAAAGGTGTCTTTTGTCATGTGAATGAGGTGACTTTGGAAGCACTTAAGGAGGGGGTTGGTTCCCAGGAGGACCAACCTTGAGATTAGAGGGTTGAACTTTCTGTCCCACCCCACAGCCTCCTCGGGGAGGGGGAACACTGCTGGAGGCCGAGATCAGTCACCAATGGCCAATGATTTAATCAATTGTGCCTGTGTAATGAAGCTCCTGTAAAACCCTAAAAAAGGAGAGGGTTTGGAGAGTTTCTGGGTTGCTGAACACATGGAGATATAGGGAGAGTGGCATGCTGGAAGAAAGCATGGACGCTCTATGCCTTTCCCCATCCTTTGTCCTATGCATCTCTTCCATCTGGCTATTCCTGAATTATATCCTTTTAGAATAAATAGGTAATGTAGTAACATGTTTCTCTGAGTTCTATGAACCGCTATAGTAAATTAATTGAACCCAAGGAGGGTGTTGTAGGAATTTCCAATCTATAACCAGCTAATCAGAAGCACAGGTGACAACCTGGACTTGTGGCTTTAGTCTTGTAGGACTAAACCCTTACCCTGTGGAATCTGATGCTATCTCTGGGAAGATAGTGCCAGAATTGACTTGAATTCTTGGATACCCTGTTGGTGCCCAAGAATTGCTTGTTGGAGGTGTGGGGGAAATTCCCCCACAGTGGCATTGGGTCCAGAACAGATTTGCCATGTATAGTATAAACCTGCACAGTCATACATATGTATAAATGTATAATATACACAAGAATGTATAGTATATAAAATATTCATATGTAATATTTAATTTATAGTGACTTAATTATATAAAAAAGAGGATGCGTGGTTGAATTCCTCCAAGTGGGGAGATTTTCTGTACGTGTGTCTTTGTGCACGTGTCCAACAACTCAAGATGTTCTGCATCATTTTTTAGCCAGGATGATTCTATTGATGCAAATTTGATCATGTCACTTCCCTGCCTAAAACTCTTCATTGGCTTTCAGCTGAACTTAGACAATATCCTAAATCTCTAACACGCTCCACCTGGCTCTGCTCTATTCACCCCTGCCAACCTCTCCGGCTTCATCTTGTGATGCTCTCTCCGTCACTCACTCGTCTTGGGCCAGCAGTCCTGGTCTTCTTCAGTTTGTTGAATGTGCCTTGGCATATCCTCCTCACTTTGCCTAGAAGATTCTTCTTTCCATTCGTCCTTGGATAATCCTTCATGACTGCCAACCCCTAATGTACATTTGGTACCTCCTTTATTAGTTCTCATATCAACCAGTTTTTCTTTTAGGATATTTATCATAACTTTAAAAATATGTGTATTTGTTGATTTAGTCAACAACCTATATAATGTCTTCCATTAGAATGTAAGCTTCATGAAGTTTTCACCACTACATCTTCAGCTTCAAGTGCATAATGGAAGCTCAATAAATAGTGATAATAATAAAGCAAACCTTTGCAAAGTACTTCACAACCCTGCTCTAAGTGTGATATCTACAACACATTTAATCCTCATTACAGTCCTAAATTGAGATTACTATTATCCCCATTTACAGATAAGGAGAGATAAGGATAAATACAGAAATGGCTGAGTCACCTGCTCAAGGTCATATAGCTGGTCAGTGGCAGAACTGCGACTTGAATGTAAGTGGTCTGGCTCCAGCATCTACGCTCTTAACCACCACAGTAGTGTCTTAGTATTTTCAATATGAGAGCTTTAATACACGTCAGTAAAAAGTCCAGCATTTTTATTTTGTTCAAAAGGTTAATTATTAATGTAAGACATGTTTGCTCTAGTTGGGCTTATTTTTGAGATATTTTATCACTGATCATTAACTTCATCATGTTCAATAAATGTTAAACGGTATAAATGTTAAAAGGTAATATCAGTCTATTTATTATGGGAAAAAGTTTGAGTTTAAAAAATTAAAAGGTCTAAGAAAAGGATGATTATTTGTAGAATCATTTTGGACTGCCAAATTTCTCTCCAAAAAGGTTATATTGATTTTTTTATTTTTCATAGTGTATGAAAGTGCCCTTTCCCCACACTCGCCCACACATTGAATATGATTTATCTTTTGCATTTTTGTCGCTCTGATGTATGTTTCAAATGAAGATGACATTCTTTGGATGAATAAAAATCGAACACGTGTGTGCACTTGGTAAGTGCTTTTTTGCCAAGAACTTACTATTTAACAAACTTTGCATAAATCACGTCATTTGGGCTTCACAACTTGTGTGTGTGTGTCTGCACCCATGTGTGTGGTACATTGAGCGATTCTAGGGCTCTATTCACTCAGCACTTACTATGTTCTTAGTTATGCTACTTGCAGCATTTGATAATAAAGAAGTATATCTCTTGGTTTCCGTCCTTAGGGAACATGTGCTCCAGTTAAATATGCCATGCTAATGTTTATGACTTAAAGATGAACAGTATGAAACAACAAATGATTCAGTACTAAATTGTGTGCTACAGACCACAAATGACATATCATCAATGATATCTTTTTTTTTTTGAGGAAGATTAGCCCTGAGCTAACATCTAGCGCCAATCCTCCTCGTTTTTGCTGAGGAAGACTGGTGCTGAGCTAACATCCGCACCCATCTTCCTCTACTTTATAATGTAGGACACCTGCCACAGCATGGCTTGACAAGCAGTGCTTGGGTCTGCACCCGGGATCTGAACCGGTGAACCCCAGGCCTCTGAAATGGGACATGCGAACTTAACTGCTGTGCCACTGGACCAGCCCCAACAATATCTTCTGAGTGCCAATACATGCAGGAAACTAAGAGAGATTTGAGAGGAACCAAGAGTGGAGAGGTAAGACGCATGTGATCAAGAAAGCAATAGGCAGATAGAGGTTGCTGATGGCTGCAGATGCAAAATCTGATTAGACCTTGAAGAGTGATTAGAATTTAAGTAGAGAGAGGTATGGCTCTTCCAACAAGCACAATACCAGGAGTGAAGGTGTAGGGTTAAGAACAAATGGGACCTATTTTGGAGACTGACATTTTCTTCCATTATGAAAAATGATCCCACAAATAAAATCACCTTGCTCTATCAGAAAATTTAATAGATAACTGGAAGTAATTAATGAAACACCATGTAATCGCTATGTGGTAGAGCAATCAGGAATTTATAGTAATATTCACTAATAAGGTAATTTAAACTCATTTATGGATGAGAAGAACTGAACTCTGAAGGACTTCTTGATATGATTCCACTCGGCCTCAACAACATCCTGACTGTTCTGCTACCCCAGGGCATATGGCGCATATTTATAGGACTCCATATGAGGACTTATGTAAATTAATCTACGTATTTACCCTTAAGATAGTAAAGTAAGCCATTTGCTCTGAAAGCCAAAAGAAATTTTCCAAACCCTACTCCTGTGTGTCTAGTTATCTACCACAGACACAGAATCTTGAAAGATGAATTCTGTAAACAGAAGGGCTAACCACTCCTCTTTAAGAGGTTGATTTTTTCAGGACTTGAGTAAAACATGTAGAGTGCATGGTTTAGCACCAGCCAGCAATCTTCAGTCTCACAGATTTGTTCCAAAGTATCAGAAGAAATCTCCAGATATTCCCATTTGACCAGTTTGAGAAAGGAGGTGATCTTCCTTTTTAAAACTTGCTATCTAAATTGTGGGCAATTTTCTTAACCGCATATGCAAAATGAGGATAATAATACGATCTACCCCACAGAGTTGTTGTACAAATTAAAGACCACAGCCTATAGTGGTTTCCACAGTGACCACATACACTAGACACCAAATGAAAGATTATTATTATTGTTTTTCATTTTCATACTGATTAAATAAACTTGAGACAGCAAGGTTACCCCCAGGGAAAAGAGAAAGTAACTAACATTCATCGGGTGCCTGTTATTTGCTTAGTGTCTTCAATGGTTTACAGATAGCATCTCACTTTTTGACTGAATAGTAGTGTTTCACCCAGATTCAGAGGTTGAGCCTGTGTATTACTTATAAAATCTAAAGGATTTTTAAGAAAACATGATTGCTTGTTAATGTTAAAATGTGCACCTCAATTTCTGCTATCATTTCAACACTAATTTGAGATAATAGACTTTGACCTAATGTTACAGATTTAAGAGAGTAATAGAAAACTCTAGTTTTTTCCAATATCCTAGGCTGGTGACCAAGTGTAAGATTAAGTTGTTCTTATGACCTTTGTTTGGGTAATATACATATAGGCAAGTTGTGTGGAAGGTCTCGAAAGTGGTGTTATTTAAGCAAGTCTTTAGGCCTGCCTTTGAGGGAAGGCTCTGCTTTTTGCTAGTATTCAAAACTGCAGTTCCCAGATGGCTTTCTGTGATCAGCACTTGTTGGACACAAAGTGTTCCTTGTCAGGAAGATATCATTGGATCTCCCACGTTTTTGCATCTTCAAATATCTCTCTGAATGACCAACTGAGAAAGCATTTAGCAGAAACACTTGTTAATGGATTTTGCCTTATCCTGGGTTTACTTCTAATGCAACAATAGTCACACATATTTCCAAAGTGCTTTTTATCTCCAACTGCAGCAGAGCTCTTTACAAACTAAATATAATTCTGAAATCACTTGCCCTGTCTCAACCGTGCAGCTCTCTAGGGCACAACAAGGCGGCAGCAAGGAAGAGGAGGTGCTCAGAGAGGGCTCCAGGATGAGGCAAGACAGGGAGGGCTGTGGAATTGTTTTCTGTTGGAAATGCTCACGGCCTGGCCTTCAAGCTGAATGCAAATAAGAACTGCAGGAATGAACCATTCTGCTCTGGGCCATAGTTCACGCTTTCCTCCCACTCTCTTTTGTTCCGCATTCGTGAAGATCCTCTTGCAATCAAGTCGAGACACAGTTTTCAGTTACAGAGAAGAGTAAAACTTGGGCTGAAGAAAAATCAGTGGAATTTGTTGCTTCGATATACAAAGATAAATACTACTTTGTTGTTTTCTTCTCCCTCTCTTTATTTCCATAACCATAAATTAATTTTGCCTGTTTGTAAAATTTTGTGAAAATGGAATCACATATTGTGCATTATTTTGTGTCAGCTTATTTGCTTAAAATTATGTTCAAGAATTATCCGGTTTTTGGATATAGCAGCAGTTCCAGCATTTATGCTTCTTAATAGTATTATGTTGTATGAGTGTACCACAATTTATACACACGTGCACACACGCACCCTCTCTGTTTACTTAGGGTGTAAGTAAACTATAATAGCATTTAACTTAAATATATAAAACAATTTTCATGTTAACCAAAAGAAGGTGAAGTTAACTCTGCCAATTTTTAAAATGAGTGTTGTGTGTTGCAGAAATCTGCTAACTTGGGTGTTTCATAATCAGATTGGGCAATGGATTCTATCAAAAAGGGTTTTCTTTCCATGTTTCAGTGTGTAAAAGAAGGAAAGATATAGAGGAGTTAGGCTGCCGTTAGGTAAAAATCCTATTTGCATCTGTTTCTTGGTAGCTACGTCACGACGGTTGTCCCTCTTTTGTCCTGTACACCTTAGCTGTATACACAAAGTTTGGGGGAGGTCTAATATATGTTAAAAATAACAGTAACACACAAATAGAAAAATAGTATGCCAAGCAACTGTTTGCCTTGGGAACAAATGTAAGATATTCATTTATCACTGATAAATGATAAATGCTTCAAAAAACGTTGAAACTACTACCTAAAGAGTAGCATCATTTGACTGCCAAATGTCCAGCATCGATAAAATATACTAATTGTATTTTGATGAATAGTCAACGTACATTTTTAGTTTAGAAACATATTTTTTCATATTCAATGAGACTTCCTGTGGTGTAGTGTAAAGAAGCTGTATTTTATTTTCCATTCTGCTAAACGGCTGCCATTTGTAAACTTTGCTCCTATAGTTGTCTTCTAAATGTTCATTTGGATTCAGCCCATGCTCAGTCAGTCAGGAAAATGGGTTTGCTCAGCTTTAAACAGGCTAATAAAGTGAACAGATGACCCAGATATATAGCTATTTTGAACAAGATTTCTAATGTAAATAAATGCACATATAAAAATGTATAATCACAAGTGTATGACTTGATGGATTATCACTATATGAACACATCTGTGTAACTACAAATGAAGTCAAGCAACGGAATATTACTAGCCCCCAACAGCCTCTCTCATGCCAACTCCTGTCATTCCCTTTGCTGTTCCTCTTCTCATTGCCAACAACATGAATTGATTTTACTTATTTTTAAAATTTTATATAATTGGAGTCACGTACTATGTATTATTTTCAATCAGTTCCCAGGTTTTAAATAGAGCTGCGGTTAATTCAGTTACACTGCTGGATAGCATTACGTTGTATGAATACGCAGTTTATTTACCTCTTCTGCTACTGATGGATATTTAGGTCATTCCTAGTTTTTTTGTTATTACAAATATTGTTACTATGGACTTTTTTTTTTTTTGAGGAAGATTAGCCCTGAGCTAACTGCTGCCAATCCTCTTTTTTTTACAAGGAAGACTGGCCTTGAGCTAACATCTGTGCCTGTCCTCCTCCACTTTATATGTGGGACACCTACCACAGCATGGCTTGCCAAGCAGTGCCGTGTCCTCACCCGGGATCCGAACTGCTGAACCCTGGGCCACCAAAGTGGAACGTGTGCATCCAACCGCTGTGCCACCAGACCGGCCCCACTATGGACATTTCTTATACCTATATTTGAATATACACTTATCTGCATTTCTCTTGGTTATATAATTTGGAATAGAATTGTTGGACCCAGGGCATTTTTGCCAATTTTAATTTCAATAGATACTGCTAATCAGTGTCCCATATTAATTGTACAATTTACACTTCCCAGAGCAGTGTATGAGAGTTTCCATTGTTCTCCTTGCTGACAAATACTTGGTCTTGTGAGCCTTTTTAATTTTTTCCATTTTGGCTGAATAGTAATACCTCATTATAGTTTAATTTGCATTTCCTAATTACTGATGGGGTTGTGCCTTTTCATATGTTTATCAGTCATATGGATATTGAGAATGAAAAATTTTCACTTTTTATCTTTTGGTTATGGGAGTCAATTTTACTGCATGCATTACTCAACTCTCCAGTTTGCTTTTGTCCGTGCAAACATAGACACATGAAAAATTTGCTAATTCTTATCCTTCTATGGCCATCTTATAGGTGTATGATTGAAAGATGGCAGAAGACACAGTGTTGCTAACCTTAGGGAGTGGCTACATCACCAGCCACTTTCTCAGATTACTGCTTGCTGTGTTAGTCCCTGCCTATGTGATAACTGCTGTAAAGAAAAATAAATTTACTGTTTAAGAAGATAGAGAGTGATGAGGTGGCGGATTGGGGGATATTTTAGATAGGTTTGCTAGGAAGGGTCTTTGAGGAGGTATTATTTGAACATAGATTTGAATGTAGTGAGGGAATTAACCAAGTGTAGGTGGGTTAGTTTGGATTGTATTCTGAGTGTGATAGGAAGAGATTGGAGAGCTATGATTAGGAAAGTAACATGATGAGACTTATATTTTTACAAGATGACTCTGGTTGCTGGGTGGAGAAAGACCTTAGGAGATGAAAATGATAGCAAGGAGACCACTTAGGAAGGAATGAATGACTGGTGGGTGAGGACGGTGGATTGACCTGCGTGGTAGTAGCACAGGTGGTGAAAAGGGGCCAGCTTCCAGATATGTCATGAAGGTAGACTCCAAGTATCTGCTGCGGGATGGGATGTAGGATTTGAGGGAAAGAGAGGAACCAAGGATGACTGCTATGTTTTAAGGCTGGGCAAGTCAATACTGGGACTCTCACTTACCGACATGGGGAAAGTGGGGGAAGAGAAGCTCTGGAGTGAGAGGGTAGACTAAAGAGCTTTCTTTTGAAAATATTAGACTTGAGATATACCTATTAGACATCAAAGTGGAAATGTCGAATAGGGAGTTATATATATGAGTTTAGAGCGTAGGCGAGAGTTCAGGGCTTAGATATAAATGTGGGAGTCATTAAAAATTTAATTAAAGTCATAAAATTTGATAAAAAGCCCAATGGCTGAGTAAACATAGAAAAGAGGGGAAGGGAGGAGACCAAGAGTTGAACCCTGGGACACTCCAATATGTAGACATTTGGAGGAGGAGGAAATCTCAGCAAGGGAAACTAGAATATAGTGGCCCGTCAAATTGGAGGAAAACGAGGAGTGTTTTCCTGGAAACCAAGTGAAGAAAATATGTGAAAAAGAAGGGAGCAAGAAACTGTGTCAAATGTTCATGAAAGGAGAGTAAAATGAGAATGAAAACCGAACGTGATGTTTGGCAGGATGGAGATCCTTGGTGACACCCATAAGACTGGTTTCAGTGGAGTGGGGAGGGTCAAATCCTTACTGGAGCAGGTTGAGGAGAGAATGTGAGACGAGGAAGCAAAGGCAAAGATAAATAATTCTTTCACGAAGTTTTGATATAAAGAGAGGCAGAGAAATGAGGTAACAGCTGGATGGGTTCATGGGGTCTATGTACTTTTTTAATGGAAAAAAATAACAAAATGTGTGTGCTTATGGAAATGATACAATGGAGAAGGAGAAGATGATAATTTCAGGAAAGACAATGAAAGGAAACAAAATATAGATTTTTAAGAGAAACAGAATTAAGAAAGTTTGCTTGACTACAGTGGACACTAGCCAAAAGGAAATGATACATAAAACTTTTACTATTTGAAATTAAGAAAATATGTTTTGCCCCCTCAGAAGCATTATTTCCCAAAGCATAAATCATGGGTCTTGTGTTTTCTTAATGGGCATGTTTGTACATGTATATAAAAGTACAAAACATTTAGACATCATGACCAAGAGGTTCCACAGCTTGGTCTAAACATTTACTCACATTGTCCATGGCTTATTTTCTTAATAGTTACCCATAAAACCAAAGATTTTCTAAGTAGCAGGATAACTATAAGGAATATTCCAGCAAACAAAACAGTGAAAGAAAGCAGTTTCAACTAACGTTTCAGTATTACCCGACTTCTTTACAAAGCAATTGTGTCTCTGGCTAACTATCTCAGTGGTTTAAACAACTGCGAATGTTTATTAAAATTCTTTCCTAGTTTCTTTTTTGGAGACATGCTAGAAAGAATTTGTGTTGTGTGTCCGTGTCCTCTTCTTTGTCTTTCTCTTCTGCAATCTTCTATGTTTGTGCATAGATAGCAGGCGATTGATTTTCTGAGATTCTTAAATTCTTCCATCAGCACATTTCATACATTTTCTGGGCTCTGTTGACAAGATAGGAAAGGAACAATGTAAGCAGCAGAGCTAGTTCTTGTTCTATAAATAGAGACAATTAATAAGTGTAATTCGCTACAAAAATGAAGAGGAAAAAGTATGCAAAACAAATGGCTTTTCCCAGCAGTGAATACGGTGTATATGATCAGATGTTCTTTTCAAATATCGAACAATGCACATCAGCTCTAGACACACTGTTTGGATTTTTTCTTTTAAGAAAATAGTTTTGCCGAATATTTATATTCTTGCAATTTTTCATTTATGACTGATCTTATTCCTTATGTGCTTGGTGTAATGAATATACTTCTTACACTTTACATTTTTAAACATTCAGTTGCACTGTGCAGTGCTTCTAGGTTTCAAAGCCTCTTAATCCTTCATTCATTTGAACTTTTCTGTGACATAAGCATGGCAGCTGCTGCTTTACAAACCAGGAGACTGAAGCCTTAAGTGACTTGCTCAGCAGCTAAGCTGGATGTGGAACCCGAGTGTTCTGGCTCCCAACGCTGTGTGCTTCCCACTGTGCCCACTGTCTCTCTAGGCATGTTTGCTTCCATGTGAAACTTAGCGCAATTTCTGAAAATCAGACCTGATGTTCCCCTCTGCAACTGCTAGGCTGGCTTTGGCAAGATGATCTTAAATTTTTATTTCTTTATAAATTTTGAAGAATTAAAAATTGTACTTTCTTTAATTTCACTATCAATATCCTTTCGCTAATTTGTTAAAAAATATGTATTGTGCATTTAACATGAGCCAGGAGTTGTTCTAGATTCGGGATAAAATACGGAAAAAAAGATAGGATCTTGGCTCTCATGGAATCTGAAATCCATTTGCAGAGCTTTTTCAGTGTAGAGGGAGTTACCGAATGTCATCCTTCCTGGGTCAGTTGGAGGGAGATTTTTGGAGAGCAGCCTTATTGGGGAAAGTCACTTGTACTAAATGCTTGAGGTCATTGAGTTGATTTGGTCAGTGGTTCAGGTGAAGCTGTTTCATCAACTTTCTAAAAGGGCATACATTGGCAATAACTGGAACATGGCACCATTGATTGTCTTTGTAATTTATTTGGGTTGTTCATCGTTAAAGGCATGCATGGTATTGCTCTTGAAAAGCTTGAGGACCAGAATGTTGAAGGGCTTTAAAGAAACCATGTGAAAACCATTTCTACTTACACATTGTGCTAAAACAAGATATTAAGCTTACAAAATATTATCTAACAATATGCAATATTTATTGAGTATCAGGATTTATGGTGAATGCTTCTTAAGAACCATCTCATATAATTACTGGAGAGAGGCATTATCATCATCATCTGCACTTTAAAGTTGAGGAACCGAGCCTTGGATAGAGAAATTATGGAATCTATCTAGAGAGTGTCAAAGCTAGAATTTGAGCCTATGAGGTCTAATTCCTTGGCTTTTGCTCAAACCATGGTACTATACTGCTCACAGTGAAAGACACCTGTAACCTCTCTTCTCAAGTAGATGAAGGTTAGTGATGCGTGGTAGGGTGGGTTTCCCTAAGAAACTTGGAGAAGTTCAGAGAGAATAAGCTACATCAATGTATGGCAGGGAGTCCTGCCTCCTTGTGTCTTTACAATTATAATATCTCTCCATGGCCCAGGCATTTCAAGAAGTATTCCAAAAGATAGGTGCAATCCTTTGAAAAGCTCTGAAAGCTGAAAAGAAGTACACATTTTGAAATTTCAGTCTATTTACTTCACAAAAATCTGTGATTGATACATCTAAAAACTGAAAACAAGTCCATTTGGAAGTTTCCAGTTATAATTGCATATAGATGTGGCCCTTACTCTTGCTTTCATTCTGATTGACTAGTTAGCGTTAGTTAAATCCCTACTCTACCTTCAGGTGTTGTTTTTCCCCCAAATTTGTTAGGAGAGGTTAAAATTCTGATTTTGGCTTTCCAGGCTGTTGTTTTGGAGGCTAGCTTAAAATCTAACAAAAACCTATCTAAGCCTTCTCTATATCTCTTCAAGCAATTCGTTGATGAAGACAATGACTATGATGCTTTTCATATAGAAGAATGGGCAAGTTTGGCTTTGGTGAATTGTATAAGGCACTTTGTCTACATAATCTCATTCATATTTTGGGCCTTGACTATCTTCCGAACAAGGGGCTAATTAGCTTTCAATCATACATTATCTAATAAACTCCTGTAAAAGGATACTTTTTCAAAGAAAGTCAGCCATGTTTAAAAATGCTTCATAGATCACGGAGAGAAAAGCTTGTTGCCTTTGCAGGTCTTGAGCAAAAGCCCAGTGTGGTTTCTATCTGTCACGATCTTGTTCAAGGTAAACTGGGTCAAAATCAAGTACAAATTTGAAGGATTTAAATAACATGATTACCCAACTTTATTATGTTTCTATATTCAAATTCAATAAAGAGAGAATGTGCATTTTTCCCTTATGATTATAAAGCAATACAAAATTTAATTATGTACTTGACCTGCAAAAAGCTTTAATATTTTTTTCCCAAACTAGAACACTTGAAGGACACACTCTGACCACAAACCAAAATATTAGATTTCAATGGTAAAACAAAATAATAAAAACCCACTTAGAATAGAAAAAAAATCTTTTCTAAATGACTCTTGAATCAAGAGGAAATAAAAAGCTGAGATTACAAATGCTGTAGCAATTAATGCAAATGAGCTCTCCTCGTTGAGAAATCTCCATGATGCGAATAAAAACTGCCCTCTGAGCAAAATTCATGACTTTAAACTTTTTTATTATTTTAATACAAAAGAATCAAACTCTTACCTTAGGGACCTAGAAAAGAAAATAAACCACAAGTAAAGCAAGAGAGCAAGAAGTTAATACATATAAGGCAGAAATTGCTACATTTTCAAAAACCTACCAAAAAACCTACAAAAGCACAGGATTTAGTCAATAAAACCGAAATTGGTTTTTTTCTTTTTACTAAGATGCTTAACAGATAGCCTTGCCAGATAAAATACTGTGCATCCATTTAAATTGGAATTTCAGATGAACAATGAATACTTTCCTGGTGTAAGCAAGTCCCATATTTGGGACATACTTTTACAAAAATTATTACAGTACTCATTGTTTATCTGAAATTCAGGTTTAACTGTGTCCTACATTGTTATTTGTTAAATCTGGCAGTGCTATCAATGAAGGAAAATAGTTATTTAAGTTTGAAAATCTAGATCATTTTTAAAGAAAATAAAAATTACACAATAGTTTCAGGAAGACAAAAACAAAAACTGAACAAAAAATTACATACTGAAGAAATGAAAGAGCATATTAAGTATCTATCACCGAAAAGGTCCTAGGGATTCTGCTTTCATCCTTGGAGGGGTAACGAAGACAAGTTTTAACCTTCTGCAGTAAAACTGGAAAAAATATATGGAACAACTATCTTTAGATATTGGACACCAGACAGCTGCATACCACGATCCCTGAGAGAAGGGAACGGATGAGGCAAGCCCTCAGATCTTCTGGCTTACTGCTTGGAGGCAATTTTCAGATGTAGGCACAGAGAGAAGAAACCCACACAAAGGCTTGCTGAACTGTGGAGATGGGGATTGGAGTTTGGGGAGGAGGAAACAACCAGAAGTTGCGATGTAGAGTTCCAGAAATGAAGGCCCTGCAGTGAAACAAAAGCTCCAAAACCTGTATGGAGTTCCCTTCAGGCTTTGCTCAGCAAGCGTGAAGTGCAACTCCACAAAGAGGGGCAAGAGTGACTGGGGAGTCAGAGACTGAACCATCCCAAAGCGCAGGGTGGATGGGAGACATTTGAGCTCAACAACAAGAATGACGCCCAAACTACAATTAGTCTTACTGATGACTATGGGTGCAGAAATCTTAAATGGTACATTTAAAATTATATAAGGAAATAGCTCATGTTCAAGTGAGATTTATTCTAGGGGTGCAAGGATGCTTTAAATTATTTAGCAAATAGAGTGTTATCAAATGGGATTATTCAAGGAATGCTAGTATATTACAACATTAGCAAATCTATCAATTTAGCATCTGCTCTTGGTGGAAGCTCAAAAACAGATAGGAAGAGATGGAAAATTCCTAAATATTTAAACAGTATTAGTCATGAATAACAACCATCACATTAAATACTAAATATGTACTTGTTAAACTCAGAGGGGAAAAAGATGGATGCTATTATCATTTTTTTCACATTTTTTTGAAGATTCTAGTTAATGCAGTAGGACAATAAATAAGCGGCCGACCGGGTAGTGCAGCAGTTAAAGTCGCAGGTTCCTCTTCGGCCGCCCAGGGTTCTCGGGTTTGGCACCGCTTGGCAAGCCATGCTGTAGTAGGCATTCCACATATAAAGTAGAGGAAGATGGGCATGGATGTTAGCCCAGGGCCAGTCTTCATCAGCAAAAAGAGGAGGATTGGTAGCAGATGTTAGCTCAGGGCTAATCTTCCTATAAAAAAAAAGATAATAAATAAATGGCAACTGTATTAGAAAAGACAGTTATCATTCACGTAGAAAATATGGACATATGCTTAGAAAATCAAATAAACTAAATGAAATAGTATTTAAACTAATAATAGAGTTCACGAAGGTGTTTGGAAGCAAGGTAAATATATAGAGATAGTTTAGTTGGATCAGCAATAAGTAATTAACATGAACTTTTAAAATCTCATTAATGGTGGCAGCAACATCTGAGCAAAGTCTGAGACTAAATGTAATAAGAAATATTTGAGTCTCCATGAAGCTAGCAATAGCATTTTTCCCAAAGAGTTATGGGCCTGAATAAATGTAGTAAATATCATCTTTATTGATACTTTATCAATAAATGTAGTGGAGATATCATCTTTGTCAAATTCATGTATCTTCTAAAACTTCCATCATACCCCGAATGTGGTTTTGGTGGGAAGTTAGTGGAAGGGGACCTGCCAAGTTCTTTTTTTAAAGATTTCCTGGAAGATCACCACATGCAAGATTATTCAAAATTTTTTTAAAGTGATTTTATTGTGAAGAGACTTAACTTACTAGATATTAAGGATTTCTATAATAACATAATTAAAACAGTTGCATTGGCACATATTGGACAGTAAATCAATGAAAGGAGAGGGTCTATTAAGATTAAAAAAATTGCATTTGAAATCTATGGAGCAGGAGTATATTTTATAATAAATGATGTTAGGACAACTGGATTTCTCTTTGAACACAAAAAGTTAAATATCCACCTTGTATCAAATATAAAAACAAATCTCATTGAATTAAAAATCTAAACATAAAAAATAGAACAATTAAAATACTACAGGCAATACTTTATTATCTTCAGGTAACCAACGCTTTTTAATATGACCCAGAACTTAGAAATCATAAAAAAAAGATTAAGGTATAGTACTATATAAAATTTTGAAATCTTGGTATGTTAAAAAAAAACACTCAGCAAATAAAATTGAAGAATAAACGACAGATCAAGGAATATAGATTTTCTTATATATAGCACTATAAATATATCTCTCTCAATATTGCTTATTGTATATTGTATATACATACATTTATATATGTGTGTATGTATATAATATATGTATATATAATGTATATTGCATCAATGATATGTAAAGAGATTTTACAAATCAATGAAGTAAAGTCACTAACCAATAGGAAACTACACAAAACCTGTGAAAAGGTGATTTGGAAGAGTAAATTCTGATGATCAACAAATGAGAACGTTCTAGACCTTGCTAATAATGTCAAAATTTGAATTAAAATGAGATATGCTATTTCATGTTTCATCTATTGTATTTACAATCATTTAATAACTGATGATACGCAGGGTTGGTAGGGTTATGGAGAAAAGAATTTCTGTACACTTTTCTTTTAAAGATTTTATTTTCCTTTTTCTCCCCAAAGCCCCCTGGTACATAGTTGTATATTTTTAGTTGTGTGTCCTTCTAGTTGTGGCATGTGGGACACCACCTCAGCATGGCTTGATGAGTGGTGCCATGTCCGTGCCCAGGATCTGGCAAAACCCCAGGCCGCTGAAGCGGGGCGTGTGAACTTAACCACTCAGCCACAGGGCCGGCCCCAGAATTTAGTTTCAATAAAATTCAGTTATTATACATAGTTTAACGAATCTGTCAATCCGGTGTTCCTTTATTTTTGCTAATACATCACATTAGAGATCTCACTATTATGGGTAACATTATTATTATTAGCTTCTCCTTAATCCGCTCTCTCATCAGTGTTTTAGAAGATTTTTCTTAGTTCAAAGGCTGTTGTTTCCCAAGAGAAGGTACAGATCCTCCTTGTCTTACAATGAGGTTATGTCTCAATGAACCCATCATAAGTTGAAAATATTGAAAATTAAAAATGCATTTAATACATCTGCCCTAGCGAACATCATAGCTTAGCCTAGCCTACTTTAAGCATGCTCAGACCACTTACATTAGCCTTCAGTTGGGCAAAATCATAGACCACAAAGCTGTTTTATAATAAAGTGTTGAATATCTCATGTAATTCATGACTACTGAACCAAAAGAGAAAAGCAGCATGGTTGCCTGGGTGCAGCACGGTTGTAAGTGGATGGGTTGTTGACCCTCGTGATGGAGCGGCTGACCAGGAGCTGCGGCTCGCTGCCGCTGCCGTTGCCCGGCATCAGGAGAGAGGATTGTACCACATATCACTAGCCTGGGAAAAGATCAAAATTCAAAATTTGAAGTGAGATTTCTACTGAATGCGTATATCGCTTTTGCACTGTTGTGAAGTTAGAAAGTCATAGTAGAACCATCATTAAGTCAGGGACTGTCTGTATTTGCAAATCAATAATCTGCTTTGGTATTATTCATGATCCTGAAATGAAACTAAGTTCTGGTTTTTAGGTATCATTTTATTTAGCATTATTTTATTTGGATTCTTTCTTCATTTTCTCCCTTTCTCCTGCCCCTCCAAACTGTTGTTCCCTTCTTTTGGAAAGATTTACAGGAACTGGGATCAGACAAAATGTTTCTGAGAGTCGCTAAATCCAGGTTACGCTACTTAGTAGCTATTTAGAGGGCAGGTTACTGCAATGCTCTCGGCCTTAGTGTCTTCATTTGTAAAAGCCTCGTTCACATCAGTGTTCTTGGGAAGAGCATCTTAGTAACGCACATGAATGTGCTTTCTAAACTCTAAAACTATGACATTTCTGGGGATTATTAATAGTCTCAGAGGGCATCTTCAATAATAGCTAGTTGTAACTAATTTCCTGAGCAATGACGCAATAACCCCACATATTGAGTTAATCTGAGTTTCTTTACTTCTGCTATAGTTCATTATTGCATCTTCTCATCCCTGATGGTACCTGCTCTAGTGTTCAGAAAGCCTTAAGAAAAATGGAGTTACAGCAAGGTTATATCAAGAGCCTCTGAGAAAGTAAGGGAGAAAATTCACCTCTCTCCCAAAAAAGGTTGCTCTCTATCTTCAATAGATCGATAGCTTCCCATGCTTATGGTGTTCATTCTATGCATGTTTCTCAAGTGAACATTCTCCTTCTGTAATCTTGTAATCAATCTGCAACCACAGGGTCAAGTACAAACTGCTAACTAATGCAGAGCTCTATTCACTCCAATGTTCTATGAACAATGGAAGTGTAAGTCTGTAAGAGACTCAGTCAGTCCCGTTGCCCTAAAGGGTAATCACATCTGAAGCATCTAAGACAAATCATAATTTAGTCTATTCTTAAAGACCTTGTGAGGTGGTTTTCCAACATTTCTCAGGAACACATCTCAATATTTAGCAAATGTTACTGTCAGTAAATATTCCTTTGTACCTCAATGAAGTTTCTCGCGCCATAGAGTAAACAACGTTTTGTTTTGTTTCTACCTCAGTTAGATGAGGTGACACTGACAGCATGCCATCTCCTTAAGCTTATCCCCTAATTGCTTCAAACCCTTTAATAAAGAGCTCCCCCTTGCCTACAAGGTAACAATCAAACTCCTCAGCACACTCTGTAAAACCCATCAGAATCTGCCATTGGCTGTAATTATGGGATCTATTCCTGACATGCCCCTTCATGCATTCGTTGTTTAGCTTTGTTAAAGGACTTTCTGAACCCCAAGAGCACCATGTTCTTTAATATGTCTTGTTTTTGCACATAGCAAAGTGTCTTGGAATGTCTTTTCCCGTCGTCTTCCCAGTGGACTGTTCTCTTTATTTCAATACTCAGCTCAAATCGCCCCTCTTCTGGGAAGACTTCCCTCAGCCTCCGAAGCAGCTGGTCACATTGCACTCTTTCCAAACTTCCATTACAGTATTTGAAGATTTAGGATGATATTGCTTTTTAATTATTTGCATGCTATTCCTCACTAGACTTTGAGAATTGAAGGCTGGGGATGAGCCTTCTTCATGTACTCTCTGTGTACAATAACTGGCATCTAGCAGGGGGCCAATAAATGAGTTGAAGAAAGGAAAGAAGGAATGTCACAATACTCTCCTATTATTCAGAGAACCAAAAGGCTTTCTCTGCTATAAATTAGGAGGAATGTGAATACAAAAATATGAAAGACCTGCCCAAAGCATCAACATGCTGAGTGTCTGTAAAGTTATCCCCATTTAAGTTACCATCATTAGAAATTGTTGAAGGACCATTGCAAGAATGCATATCTCTTTGAGAGACATCATGGTAGGTCTCCGTTTGCCATCCCTAATGTGTAAAACCTTTAGTAAGCCAGAAAGTCAAGCCTTGATGTTTTATTATCAAAGAGTAATTTTTCCATTAGCTTTTCAGTACCCATCAGCAGGACATTTCGCAAAAGCATATGGATGTTGGCAACCAGTGATGTATCAGATGCACACCATTAAAAATGCTCAGGCAGTCGACCAATATCATTAGAGGTTCTAATGGCCAGAGATGAAAGACTGGAGATCTGCCTATACAAAATGCACTGGCATGGGCATAGAATTGTGATATAGATAACCTGTACCACATCAGAAGGTTTTCTTGATTTTATTAACACATCCAAAATATAATTTCCCACTAAGCACATCATAGGGAAGGTAAAGTTAATCAGACCTGGAAAGGAACCTGAGATTACATAGTCATTTTTGTTACCATGTGGGGGAAAATTCCTTAAACTGCCCTTTACAAACGCTTGTAATTTTGTTTTTTCAACATAATCTTTTCTTCGTAATATGCTCGTTGCTACTATTTCTAGATGGTTTTTTAAGGCTCTTTGTATTCTACTACTTTCAAAGAGCTTTGGATGTTGTTTAGCTGGAGTCAGCAGAAGCAAGAGGAAAATCAAAGGCCTTGTGTAATTTACACACTGGAAACTCTGCTCCCTCTCCCTACTCCCATTACTGTGGCCATTGGTGACTGTATTAGACACCTGTAGGATGCCCCTCTCTAGGCACAGGCATCAGCAGTTAGGACAATGTCAGGAATTAAACTGTTAGCGGGGTGAATAGAGTACTTTAAGGGCCACCTAATTACTACCCTAAAAGAATGTTATGTTGGCTCTTTGGAATAGCCATTTTCTGTTTTTAATGAGGAAAGGTAATGAGTATTTCCATGCATCTCTTGGGTCTCGAATTAGCTGTTAAATGATGAGATGTGATGTGGGTCTTTTTAATAATGGAGGATATAGAGTCTCTTGTATGTAAACCGTTTAAACAAATGGGCAACATTTTTCTTCCTTCCTTCCTTTTCTTCCTTCCTTCCTTTTCTTCCTTCCTTCCTTCCTTCCTTCTTTCTCTCTCCCTCTCTATTTCTCTCTTTCTTTCTCTTCTAAAATTGGCTTCTGAAGGGTTAAATAAAGACTGCTTCAAGTTTCTTATGACACATTTTTATTTTTAGGAATGCTGTTTCCATTGCTTTTTGCCCCTTTGTGAGCAGTATTGTTCTATCTTATTCTCTAACAGTGTTATTAGTAGAGCTCAGTTACTGATTTTGTCCATCCGTCCTACACCAGCTGTCATATTTGTGTTTAGAGTGGTTAAGAGTCTCGGGTTCGGAATCGTAGCTTTGCCCTATTGTATTGTTCCCTATTGTATTGTACTGTATTGTATTGTTGAACACTTGAGAAAAGTGTTCAAATTCTTTAAACTTTATGTTTCTAATCTGTATAACAGACATAATTTTAACTACTTCATAGTTTAGTAACGCCTTCTCCATAGAGTTTTTTGAGGATTTAATGAGATAATGGCACAAATAAAGAGCATATATATAGTTTTTTTAAAATCCATATACTTGACTGACTTTTAACATTATTTTTAAATCCCGGGGCTAGAAGACAGGCTGTAAGTCAGAAGGTATAAGGTAGAAACTGCCGGCTCCATTTCTGTCAGCTTAGCTATCCCAGCAGAAAACTGTGTCTGTGCGTACCATCTCTCCAGGTGATTCTGATACCCAGACATGTTTGAGAACCATTGGTCCAGAACATATTCTTGCCTTAAAGCAGAGCTGATTTTAACAAGTGAGGATTCCCATTCCACGTTTACAGTCTTTCAGACAACTTGAGTCTGGAACCTTTCCCAGTAATTTATTCCAAATACTTCTATTGTCACTAAATCCTTTCTTAAATTGTCTTTCTAAAGCATCCCCGCTGCAAGTGAGCATAAAGCCGTTTATTAGAGCCCATGTGAAGACCAGGCTATTTGACATGAAATTCTAGTTTGTGTGGGATATTTGTGCTTGTCTGTGTACCTCATTCTTGACTGTATGGATTTCAATTTGAGTCAGAGAGAATGCCTTAGTATACATATTATCTGCATCAAAGTAAAATGAATGTACGAGCATCTTATTGAAATTTATAGGGAAGAAAAGCCAGAAACAGTTTCTAGTGGGAGATTACAAATGGAGATTAATGGCAGTTTACTCATTATTGCTAAATTAGATTCTATAAAATGTCACAGATAGTCTCAAGCTTAATGTGTTGTTTTGATTGATTGATACAGGAACATATTAATGGAGTTTTTCATAGATTCACTCAGGAAGAAAGTTTCCCTCACCCAATTTTTTCACAATTATCAATCTATCAATATCTATAATTTATCAAAATCTACAATATCTATAAAAATTTGAAATGAAAAATCTATAAAAATGTAAGATAATACTAGAGAAAAACATGAAAAAATTAAACAATAATCTCCAAGTGGGGGAAGCATTTCTAAAAATAAAATCCTTACCATCAGAGATTGATAATTAGAGTGTACAAAAGCAAATTTTTCTGCATGACAAAAACATAAAGTCAAATGTAACTTATCATTCACACAAAGAGCTACTTTCCTTAGTACATAAAAATCTCCTACAAATCAATAAGAATAAGAACACCAAACCAAGAGAAAAAATGGACAAAAAACATAAATTGTCAGATCACAGAAAAAGAAGTATGAATGGTTTTTAAGCATGTTAAACAATTCTTATTCATAAGAAGAGATACTCAGATTAATACTATAATGAAATACCATGTAACCTCTCAGTTTGGCAAAGATGAAAAAGTTTCCGAATACATATGTTCAGGTAAGGCAAGAGTAAGGGGAGAAACAGTACCTCCTACACATTTCAGTTCGACTGTAAATTACTACAGCCATTACAGAGTGCAATTTGGCAACAGTTACCAGATTTTAAAATATAGCTACCCCATGACCCAATAGTTTTATTTCTAGAAATGTATCCTCTTTTTGATATATTTGTTCTTTTGCCAAATGATGTGTATAAGAGACTATTTATTGCCACATTGTTTGAACTAGCAAAAACACTGGAAGTAACCTACAAATCCATCAAAAGGGGACTGGCTAAATTAAATTATGACACTTCCCTCCATAGAATGCTACTCAGCTGTAAAAAAGAATGAGAGCCTCTTTACATGCTGATATATGGCCATATAACCAAGATATATGGTTAAGTGAGAAAAAGGAAGGGGCAGAACATTGCATTTCTCAGCCGATATAAAACTCAGAAGTTGCCCCAGGAATGGGCACTGAATGACTCTCAAACAGTGGTATTCAGGAAGCTTACTTTTTCCTAAATACACTTTTATACTTTTTCTTGTTGTACCCTATGACTATACTCAATCTTCAGAAATTAATATAACTTAAAAACTACAATAAAACGCATACGTGAACTGATGAAGCAATTCCACCACTAAAAATTAACCTAACAGCATAGTTTATCAGAGCAAAATGCAGTCCACCAGTAACAGTTGTAAAAAAGAATGTCACGAGAGATGGCATGGAGTGCACTTTAAGACGTATTACTCAGTAAAAAAAAAAGCAAGTTGCGGAAAAATGCATACTACTTGCGCTTCATAGAAAAAGTGAAATATCTAAACTATTTGTACAGGCACGGGACATCCATGTGTGTGAAAAGACACATAAGGTGTTTCACAGTGACAGACTCTGGGCAGAAGGCCTGGGGCACTTGCTTTGCAATGTATTCCTTTATATACCCTATGAATTTTAAATTCCTGTGTCCAGATAATAATTAGTCAAAGAGGAAAACATAAAGACAAGGACAAACATGTAGCTTTATTGGTTTGTGAACAGCTGAGTTGACCTTCTGGATGAAGAGAACCATGCCGAGTTAAAATTAGTGTTAAAGGAAGAGCCAAGCTCATAACGTGCAGAGGCGAAGTCCTGGAGATACATTCAGGTTCTCGTTAATTCCAAAATGACCAAATAGACAGAAAAGACAATCACAGATGATCGATGACTTTACATTTTGAGCAATAAGAGGCTTAGGTTTAAAAGATATTCAGCTATAACAATTGCCTTTTCATAGAAAATGTTGCACTTTTTATATCCTCCATGGAATTTGGCAGACAAAAAAAGAAAAATGTTGATTTTTCCATGTTGCCCATTATGCAAAATTCTGAAATATTCAGAACACAAGAGACACATGCAACAAGCACGATGACCTTAAAAAATTCTCCGGCAGATGCATCAGAATCCGCTTCCCAATGCTGGTATCCTTGGCCAGCGGGCGAACCTACAGCTGGCTAAATGCTGCTTCCACAGCAGCCGGTCTAGGGAGGTGCATTTGCTTTCCCTTTAAAGAGATGCCAGGGAGCAGGATGGTGGAAAGTGAGGCATGTCATCTAGGGTCAGGTGGCAGACAAAGGAGGGGCCGAAGAACACTCTGATGATGCCTGCAGCAGCAGCACTGCGTTTGGGGAGAAATGCTCACAGACATGGGGTCCCATCTCCGGATGTGAAAGCAAAGTTCAAGTAACCCCGTAACTGCACGTCAGCATTCATTTTACCATTTGGATAAAGTTTCTGTCAATCAGTAGCTGCTCTGGCTGCCTCTTCTGTAAGAGAACTGTCCAGTTCTGGAAAAGGGACATTGTTGATCTCGACTATTTCCCGTGTCTGCTATTTTCAATCAAGAGTCTCTCTAGTTGTGCCTCTCCCACCCTTAGCTGGGAGAGCTCCCCACCTTCACTCATCTGGTTACTTCTTGTTGGAAGACTAGGTCTAACTTCAAATTCTTGACTTCTGAGGCGGCTGTGTTTGACCATCCTGCCCACCTTCCGTTCTTTGCTCTTCTCACTCCCCTGGGGAGTTATCCCCTTTGTCTTGCTCAGTCCGCGCAGTTCATATGGTGAAGATGGATCCAGGACCAGAAGCTGGGATCAGCACCAGGGGCACCCTAAATCCTCTCGGCCACTGATTGGTTTGTGACCAATTAATTGAAACAGAACAAGTCCTGGGATTGGAGTGAGCGCTTCTGGGACATGCTTTTTCCTGCTGAATTTGCACTGGGGAGGATGTGAGCTGAGGTAGTCGTGCAGTGCTGCATGGGGCCTGTGAGTGAATGGCACACAGCAGATGCCAGAGCCCAGAGATGCAGGGAAACTAAGTCTAAGAAAACTGTGTCATCCCTGAACCTGGCCAGGCCTAAAGCTGCATCTACTGTGGATATTTTAGCTATAAGAGTCCCCCAAACCGAGTTCCCTTCTTTCCCAACATCTGCTTAAGCTGGGTTGCGTTTTCAGTCATCTGCAAAAGACTGAATTCTAGCTAAAATACCGCGTATGAAGATAATAATAGCAACCAACACGGATAGTCTTTATTCTTTCCAAAGATTTTCGTCTGCATTAGCTAATTTGTTGTTCCAACAACCCTGAGTAATAGTCAGGACAATTTATATTAATTTCCATTTATATTTGGGAGAACTGAGGCTCATAGAGGTTAATGGACTTGCTTGGGGTCATGGCTAATAAGAAATAGAGCTAGTCTGAAACTTAGGACTCTGGGTTTCATGCTCTGTGCAGTGCTTCCCGCGCAGGGCGGAGCACGACTGTGTCCTTCGGCCAGTTCTCTCTTGTGCACTCCTCACCTGTATGCTCCAAGGACCTCTCACCCTGCCTCTGGAGACTGGCCCTAGGGGCCCTGGAGACTCAGCTTTAGCCGGGAGAGTGTTGAGGCCTGGTGTGGAGCAGAAAAAGGGACCTTTTGCCCAGTTAATGGGAAATAACCAGTCCAAATCCCCAAGGAGTGCCAGGGTAGTTTGGTTAACTGTCAGAAATAAGCCACACCTGGGTGAGAAGGGCACCAAGGGGCAAAGTCAAGGCAAGGGAGGCTGTGGGGAAGTGACCTTCCTTGGCCACAGAGTGGATTAGGGGGAAGGAGACTGGGGAGAAAGCATAGGTGGCAGCCCTTCCATTTTTGCGCTGTCACAGTTGCTGTGAGCATCTTAGCAGACTGGATCCCGGTGCCCTCTGGGGTGCTGCTCATGGTCCTGACATGGCTCTCCCATGCCCTGGCTCTCCCCTCCTTCCTACCCCACTCACCTCAGCTTTCCCTTCTGCTACTTGTGCTCAAGATGGTATAAATATTAACATACTTATTGGTTACAAAATAATAGAATATAAAATCTTTCCATGTTTGTTTGTTTTTAAATCAGAGGATGGGAGCCATTTTGTGTACTACAGCAAGACAAAATTCCTGGATGAGGTTTGAAGTATTCTCTCTACATTTATCACAGTCTTTGAGACATGGGGGCTCAGGACCTTAGATACCAACCTAACTAAAATGGCTAGGTTGCAGAGTGAATTATAGAATTCTTTTTCTTTTAAAGGCCCCCCCCCGCCCCCCCACCCACATAGGTAATTGATGTCGGTTCAGGATTTCGTGGGTTCCTGGGGACTGGCGAGGTCATCAATGAGCTCACGCTCTCCCCTCCCCTCTTGTGCCTAACCTCTGACGACCCCTCCACCAGCTCATGGTTTTCCTTCTTCAGACCTTGGCAGGTAGTTTGTCACGCTGATCTTAATCAGATCACTGTGTAATTACAGGGGGACTGTCAGGATATTTTTGGTTGTCATCTTCTAACAAAATGCAGATTGCGTGGCATGTATACATAGAATTACTCTGTAATTCAAAGTAAATTGACATTTAATTTCAATTTAATTACACGGGAATTACAGACATGACAGATATAGTCTAATTAGGAAGCAAAGTATAAGAATCTGTTTATGGAATAAGAATCCATATCATGTCACACTTTTAACAGAATCAAAATAATTTCTCTGCATTTTTGTAGAGCATATGCAAGAAACAACAATCACAATAATAATTAAGCCTACAATTCTGGTCCATCTACCATGTGCACATATTTTATCTCAGTTAATACTAGCGAAAGCTCTAGGAAGCTGGTGTGATCATTGCCATGGTACAGAAAGAAAACTGACAGTTGGAGAAGTTAGTAACGTGCTCAGTCATACAGCTGGTGAGTGGTCAAGGGGAAATTGAAATTCCGTTCTGTGGGACTCTAAGGCGCGTGCTCAGGAACAGTGTGCTGTTTCCTTGCTGTCACTTCTGGGGAGAGGAGCAGAAGGCCTGGGATAAAAAGCTGGGCCTCCACCTCTGCTGCCTGAGCTCTTTGGGGCTGTGGCCTGGAAAATCCAGCTTTTTTCTGCTTCCTCTCCTTCTCTCTCTCTCCCTCCCTGCCTCCCTTTCTTCTGCCTTTTGCTCATTTAGCAAATGCTTCCTGGGCACCCACCCTGTCAGGCGTTGTACCCGGTACTGGGTGTTAAGGGAAGCTGAGAGTGTTGTTGTCTCGTGGGGTTGATTCTGCCTGTTCTTGTCCCTTTCCATCTAGCAGCCCTCGCAGCAGCTGGATGTGGAGTGGACCCAAACTGCTCCAAACTGCTTAGCTGCATATGCTGGGTCTTATGAGGATGCAACCACCATGGATGGACACGAGCAGGTGGAGGGGAGGCACAGAGCCTGGTCTGTGGAGGCCTTACCCTCGGCAGAGTCACATCCAGATTCGGGGGCTACCGAGCTTTCCCTTCTCTCCTGGTGGGTCCTCCAATTGGAGCAGGTTTTTTTAAATTTTTTGTTCCTCCGATCCTTACCCTCATACAAAACAAATCACAACCTGGGCTTCTTCCTGCTTTTCCAAGAATCAGGCCCATTTACCTACATTGGTAGCAGAATTTTCCTTCTAGCTAGTTAACTAGTTTCCTTCAACTTAACTTCCTTTTATCCTCTCTGATTCCTCCCCCATCGCTCATTTATTGTGATAATCCCCAGCATGGGTATAATACTCTATAATTTGTAACAGGCTTTCCCTTACAATATCCCATTTTATTTTTAACCACAAATATGTGAAAAAGTCAAGTGAATATTTTTATTATATCTAGCTTATATGTGGGGAAAGCAGTTACCAGAACTTCATCACCTCCAGTGGCTTGTCAGGAGGAGTATTTGATATCAGACTCAGCTCTTCTGGGGTTAATGCCACCTTTTTTCTCAGGATGTCAGCTGCTTGTCTTTCATTGAAAGCCCTTTACCTTTTTCCTTCTGTTACCCCAAATGTTATCATTCACCTATCAGCCATATAATTATTTAACTTTTTTCTTTAAATTGATTTAAAAATAATTGAATACAGTTATTTTAAAAGATAATTTTATATCACTACCTCAAATGACAATTAGCATCACTTGCTAGAAAGAGAAGGTAAACATTAATCCAAATACAACAGGAATGGAACATCCTCACTAGGTTGTAGCTAGTGACTGCTGCTTGCCAGCTCTTTGTTGAGAATTGAACTTAGCAGGAGTGAGGGGGATGTGAAATGTCTCCTAGCGCCAAGCAGACTTTCTCCTTAATGTAATTGGAAGCACTGAAGAGAATGGAAAATGAAAATGAAAGCAGAGAGCCATTTTCTCACTACGCATTCCAAATTTTTGATGCTCTGTCTGTGTCTTACTAAAGTCATCTCAAATATCATCGTGCTGGCCTAACCACTCTATTTCACATGGACTCGACTCTACTTGTACCTTCAAAGAATGCCCAGAAGGTCACATGCAGACTGTGAGCTTCAGCAGAGGGACACTCCTGGCCACAGCTTTCTTAATGGGCAGCAGAGCGGGACCTGTACCCAGGCCTGAGGCTGTCCGGGCATCTTCTCAGCCTCCTAGGGGTAGGTGGCCAAGGAGCTGTTGTTCACGCCTAGATTTTTTAGAAATTTTATAGACTGGTGTTTCTTAAAGAGAAATGTATCTTATAGAAAAAACATAGACAAGAAAAAATGGGCTCCTCTAGAGTTTGTGAAACCTCAGTGAGATTACTTAACTTCTCTACACTTAGATTTCAGCTTCCCTCAGTCAGACTTCCACGGTTCAGATTTCATCTGCTTATGGAAAATAAAAGTTTCCCACTTGGAGAAATGGAGCATTTTGAGAAGGACGTCAAGTGTCTCCTTGAAAACACATCTTGATGAAATGTAAATGATGATGTAAATGAATGGAACCCAATGGATTAATCAAATAATTAACATATCAATCATTAACAGTGCATTTGATAAAAAAAATCAAATGGAACTGCTCCTGCATGTAGATCAGAAATTCATAGATTATGCTCCCTTAAATCTTTTCTGGAACAAAGCAGATACAGACATAGGTTAATAATAAAATAATAACAATCTTGTTCCTCATTGTAATTTCAGATCACAAACTGAAGAAGTGCATAGGGTAAGCTACTTCTGTTTGCGTGATGGACCCAATCTGAACACACGCTGAGCATCGCGCTTAGCTAATCCACAGCTGCAACTATAGTTCCTGGCATCCTCGCTCCTTGTTCAATGGCTGTCTTAGCCAGATGAAAAAGAAATCTAGGAGGGAGCAAGTCACTTCTAAAAACACTTACAATTCATCTTCCATCTGCAGGAGACAAAAATCAAAGACTGCCTTGCTCTACCTTTGCCTTTTCATCAGTTTAAAAAGAGTATATACAAACAACAAATCTGAGCATGCAAAGGGGTTAGCTCATCAAGAAGAGATCAAAAGCCATAGGAGGCTCTCCACGTCGTACATGGTAGCATAGGAACAGGGACTATACAAAGGGACAGTGTGTCATGATACAATGAGAATGGAGAGCAAGCGGAGGAGAGAGCATTCCCCCAAAGCAGGAAGCTATGCCCATGGCCACGCACGCCCTGCCTCTGGGATTAGGAGAGATCTGCCCTACTAGCCTGTGCTGGGGCCCATTGGCCGCCTTTGTGCAGGGCGTGGGAGTGGAGGGTGATAGGGGGTGATGGACTGCCTCTTTCTCAGGCAGTTTGGGGCTGAAGGGTCAGCTTGTCTGCAAATTGGCAGCGGTGGGAACTCTAAAAGTTCACTGTGGTCATTCAATTATAAGCGAAACTGGCAAGCGTATTTTTATTGCATCTCAGTAGCTGCTCTCACTTGGCAGCCTCCCCTTTTCAGTCTCGCTCTACTGCTTGGTTAGCCCAAAGAGAAGATGCCCTGTTCTCTCTGGATCTGAGCCTCTTGCTTCCCTCTGTCCCAAACCTCATCAGAAAATATCCACGCCATGTCCTAGGCCTTTGGGACAAAAGGTCAGGGGGACAAACTCAGACGTCTTCATAGACAGGCAGGTAAGTGGCAGGTGTCACTGGGGGGAAGTGGGGGTCCTGCAGTGCACAGGGGAGCACTGTCAAGAGCAGTCAAGTTGAAGGTACTGCTAACTTCAGAGCTTGCTCAATAAAACACTTCTATGGGGAGGCCTCCATCAGTTGGAATGGCTCCCAGTTTGAACACTTGCCAGGTCTGATAAAGAATCTGATAAAGGCAATAGAGTTGAGATTTTCATGAGTGTGATTTACACAGTGTGCTACCTCTCCCCTTGCACCTACCTCCAAAAAAAAAAAAAAACAAAGGAAAAAAGATTTGCACTCTGAAGGGAGCCCCAATCATTGGAAGTCAAAATAATGTGCAGCATAAGTATTCAGGACAGAAAGGCAGGCTTATAAGAAAATGTGCCATTTCAGGTCTCAAACATACCATATAAAGCAAAGCCACAGAATTGACACTCAAGTCACACTCCCATTTCCTACACTTGTACACTGGCTGATACTCATGGCACTTCTGCTCACTCATCCTAGAATAGCGCTTCTGCTCACTGATCCTAGAATAATCAGCCAAAGACACCTCTCAACACGGCATTCCCGGCAGTCACACTGATCACCTGGGGTTGGCAGGGAAGGTCAAGGCTGGGGGCCTTGTGTCCTCAGGGCAGGTGCTGTTTGAGGCTGGGTGAGGGAGGAGCTTGGAGGTACACTCCTGAATTCCTCAGCGGGCTTTGATAACTTTCCAGCACCACTATGAAAGTCCTTAGTTGAGAAATCTCTTTACTTACACAGGAGGCCATGTTGCCATTGGCCACCAGACCACACTGGAAAATTGGATTCAGATGGTAAGTGTGGTCAAGAAAGACAGACCTGGGAGTTGGAAAGTCTGAATTCTAGTTCCAGCTCCTCCATTTATTAGTAAGAAACCTTGGTCAAATTGCTTAACTTCTCTAGACCTTGATTTTCTTGCTGTTAAATGACTTTTCAAACTCTGTCATTGTGGTAGGGTCAGAAAAGAGAGTAATTAGGCTCATGTTACAGGGTTGTGTGAGGCTCAAAATGGGATGCTATATGTAAATATCTTGGGCAAATTCAACAGCACTTTACACACGTACAATTATTCTTCTTTGGCTATTTCCAGATGTAAAGTCAGATGCTATGGAAAATTGGAGAAGCCTATTCTTGGGGATTCCTAGTATTCTCCTGAATCCAATGGAAAAACATCAGGCCAATTGTAAACCTATATACCTCATATAGTGGAGTTTTTTTATGCCAAAATAAAAATTTTACTTACTCCAGAATTTGATGGAAATAAAATGAAGGCTGCAAGAGCATTAAACGTTCAACCTATCATTTTCTTGATCTTGGGAAATATAAAAAAACCAAAGCATAGTGTTCTGTTGTCCTATGTTTATACATAATTAAAGATCTCTTTCACCATCCAAGAAAATTTCAAGTTCAGTAGGAATAAATACCACCACTCTTACAAATGTGCTAAATTCATGTTTTATTTTTTGTTTTGTTTTGTTTTTTTTTTGAGGAAGATTAGCCCTGAGCTAACATTAGCCGCCAATCCTCCTCTTTTTGCTGAGGAAGACTGGCCCTGAGCTAACATCCATGCCCATCTTCCTCTACTTTATATGTGGGACGCCTACCACAGCATGGCTTGATGGGCGGTGCCATGTCTGCACCCGGGATCCAAACCAGTGAACCCCAGGCCACCGAAGCGGAGTTGCGAACCTAACCACTGCACCACTGGGCCGGCCCCTAAATCCAAGTTTTAATAGATTGAATTTACACTGCCTGGTTCTTGCAAAATTAGGAATTCTAACATATGCTTTCCAGGAAAAGTAGTCATTTGCATTGCTTTCATCTGGACTAAAATATGATCGTTTCCCCAGCAAAGAGAAAACAAAAAGACTGGCCTATATTTAGCACTGCTCGATGACCTTGGGGCCAGCTGGCAGCAAAGAAAGAAAAAAGGACTTGGACACTGGGTATGGAGGGAACCTCAGGACTGCAGCTCTTCGGAAAGGACTCCAGGGGCTGCCCCACCTTCGGAGGTCTGCAGACTACATCCATTTTCCTTCCTCGAGTTTGCCTTTAGAATTTCTGAATGTCTTCTGAAGTAACTTTCCTTTTTCTTTTCCTAAGCAGCTAATTCCACTCAAAGCATTTTAACTTCTGATTTCAAATCAAATGTTTCTCTCATCATAATTTTTCTTTATTCGGAAGAAACTTAGTTTTAATTATCAGTGGATCAGGTAGTGAGAGTCCTCCAGAACTTTATGTGGTAGGATGAGCCTGAAAAGCCAAGCACGTTGTTTGGTTGTGTCAATGGAGTCCTGTTTTGTTTGCACTAAGAGACTTCTTTCAATGCATGGTGAATCCTTTATAAAGGAAACTCACTTCTAAGTAAAAATTACTCTTGATTTTTGAAATTATATATCTAGATAAAAGCTAGAAACACGTCTGAAAAAAGTGGCCAATGGATAGAAAAGTGTTGCTCAACAAACAAAAATTCTGTTTACAATGTGTAGTCACATGGCGGTCATTGTTGGAAAGTAACTGTAGCCTTTGTTTTAATAAAATACACCAGGTAAGTCCCTGAGGCTGGCTTCTCACAAAGAGGGCCTGTGTTTGACAGGAGAGGGCAAAGGCAGTTTCCAGAACGACCTGCTTTCTAAGAACCTCTCCACCCAGTCAGTGAGTCCTAGGGAGTGAACAAATCTGAGTGTGTTTGTATATGAGGGGCTGGGTGTGCATGCATGTGTGAGCACACGTGTGTGTGTGTACTTTGTGGGCTTGATTGTGTGCATTTGTATGAGTGTGTGTTTGCATGTGTGTGCATGCATAGGTGCTTACATCTGTAAGATGGAGGTGAGTGGACAGACAGAGGGAGGAAAGCTCTCTTTTTATGCTTTCCTCCAGTTCAGAGTAAGCTCTACAGCTGCAAAGTTAATGACATCTGGTGTGACCCTTTTTCTAAAGCATAACTCATTTCCCACACTCACAGAATTAGAGGGAAGGAAAGGAAGAAAAAAGAAGATTAATAGGTTTGGTAGAAGGTAAGTTGCTATTACTGTATGCTGTAAACATGAAATTTTCCCATTAAAAAGATTCTGAATTAGTGTGATACAGTCCTAAGGAAAAAGGTCCAGGAAGAACCTCTTCAAGGGCGAGAAAACCTTACCGAATAGCTAGTGTTGATTAGGAAACCATAGCCTAGAGGGTTGAGGATACCCATGGCCTTGGGGGCACAGTTCATGCTGAGAGATAAGATGCTACACAGTTCTATGTTAGACGGTGGGCTGGTGCTGGGCTTCCTGACGCAGTATTTGGAGGGGTTACATGGCTCATCATTTGGATGCCGGGTTTGATTGTTAATGGTCTGGGATTTGAATCCCTAGCTCCATCATTTACTTACGGTGGGACTTTGGGCAGATTACTAAACTTCCCTAGACCTCCACTTCTCCATTGGTAGAATGGAGATAATGGCACCTTCGTCTTGGGTGCAGTGAGATATTTCAAGATTCATGGAATGTCTTCTCCATTCACTTATGGTGAGTGGTTTTCCAAGAAATAACTGTCAAGAACTGGGTTCCCTTAGGTTAACTAGTTATCACTCCTCTGTGGGTCCAGTAAGGAAACTGAGGAGGATTAGATTCTTGAGCTATGGACATCACTAATCTAATCAGGATCAGTAAAGAACCATGTAGCCCCTGGTGCTGGCGGTGCTGTGTGGTACGTAAATATGGGGAGGTCAAGAAAGAAAAGGTATCATGGTTCTAGAATCAGGAGGCCCCACTGGCCCTTCTGCTCTTGATTATTAATCTCTCTGGATTTTTGTCTCAGGACAGAGGATAGCGTCCTTTGACAGAGGACACTCAGCTTTCATAGAGTGAGGGATTAAGAGCATGCTCTTTGCCCTAGACTACCTTGATTCAAATCCTAGCTCTGAGAGTTACCAGCTAAGTGACCTCACCAAATTACTTCAGCTCTCTGGGTCTCAGTTTCCTCATCTGTAAAATTACAGTAATGATGCTTGCCTTATGTGGTTGTTGTGAGGATTAAATAAGTTTATATGTGTAAACTGTCTGGCTTATAACAATTAATAAACATTGGCTTTGATTATTAGATCATGACGGTTGTTATTGTAGAAAATTCCCTGATACTGGATTCTGGGCATATTCCTGGTTGGCTGAATACATTTGAGAAGGTATAGAACCGTGAGACCTGGAAGCCATTTGGGGATAATGAATCCTACAGTCCTAGAGCCAAAAGTGCCCACAGCTACCCAAGACAACAATCTTACAAGTAATGCCTGGACCAAAGTGAACAGGAAAGAGTTAGAGGAGATTCTTGTTTCTTTATGGCACTCTGGCAATCTTAGTTTATATTCTTTTGTCTACTCAGTGGAAAAAAAAAAAAAAACCAAGAATGCTTTTCTAATACGTTTTTCCTTCCCACCAATCTTCATCTCCAAAATCACAATCAATCAACACATCAATCATGAATCTTACTGCCAATGAAATGGAGAACATATTTTCCTTTTATAATCAAGCTGTATGGTCTAGCGGTTAAAACTACATGTTTTGAAGTTAACTGCATCTGAATTTGATTTGAGGCAAATTACTAGAGCTCTCTGCGAGTCCATTTCCTCATCTTAAAAAGGGGTAAGGATGGTGCCTGCCTCGCAATACTGTTGTGAGGGTTCTGTGATAAAATGCACAGGAAGTGCTCAGAACAGGGCCTGGAATTTACTAATCATTCTGTAAGTATTAATTCCTACAATGTTTCAAAAATATTGCCAAGGTGGGCTTGGCAATAAAGAAAGGCAATGCAGGCAGGTTGTGAGACCCTGGCCACCCCCATGTTGGAAAACTGACAGCCTTCAACTCAAAAAACAAAACCCGGGAGCTGTTTCAGCTTGTCTTCCTCTGGGTTAGGATCCACATAGCCAGGAGCAGGATTGGCTACGTAATTTGCAGGGCCCAGTGCAAAATGAAAATGCAGGGCTTCTTGTTCAAAAAAATATTAAGAATTTCAAGATGGCGGCAACAAAGCATGAGACCAAGTGGGGAGTCCTGCTGAGCCTGGACTGCTCAGGTTGCACACTCTGAAGCTGGCCCAAGCAAGGAGAGAGGGGGTGTGCTGAGGAGGGGGGGCTCTGCCCTAGAAAAAAAGTGTTGGTTTCAGGACACAAGAGCCACATCAGGTACTCCCACAATGGTATCCCACGCCAGGACACCCATTTTATAAATCTCTTTCGTGAGAGGTGTGCCCCATGCCATGTCGAGGAGAGGCAAGCAAGTGGCTGTTCATTTGTTAAGCTTTGCGGCTGCCAAGAGCGAGGAGAGCATTTTTAGGGCCACAGTGCAAGATGAAATTTACAGGCTCTTTCCAGCACAGTGTGCTTTACTTAGGGTTAATCCCGGTTTATTAGAGGAGTAGCAAGGACATGTGAAAGACGCCTTGGAAGGGCTCCACGTTGCAGCCTTGACTCCTAATAAAACGCGCTGTCCCCACCAGATCCTGGCACAACTTCCCGTGATATATCAGCCCAAGGAGGCAGAAGCAGGCTCCCTGCCAGTCGCTCAGCCCTCACTTCATTTGCTGTGGCTTAAGTACCAGCACGGACTCCCCTTAGAACTTCCAGGCCTTGCAGCAAATTCCTGGCCTGGGATTGAGGGGAGCAAGGGCTTTGTGGGAAAATGTGCTGGGAGAAGGGGGAGGAGCTGCAGGGAAGAGATGATGAGAGAATGAGACTGGGCAGAGCAAGTTATTAATCAACACACAGCTAAGAAAGTCTCCTTGCCAAGAACTCTCACTCCTAAGCTGCCAAAAGACCTGATGGAGGAGTTGCTATCCGAACCCCAAGCAAGTGTTCTCTCCTGCAGTTAGCTGGAGCAATTAAAAACAATATGCAGGTTACAGTTGAGAATAATGCGTCACATGACCCAAAGTCCTTTCCAATACCAATGATTGATGATTCATTAGTTCATTTGTGTAACATGAAGGATAGTTTTCCAGTTCTCCAAAACTCCCAGGTCCCCTTCCCTATCTTATCTTGAGGGCTGCAGAAGTAAAGAAATATCCCTGTGTCATTTTGACACCTGAAATGAATTGACAAGGCCCAGTTCAATTAATCTCTTCTTTAATCTTTTGTTGCAACATCCAAGGGATTCAAGTGCGCAGCTGAGTCAGCGAGCAGTGTGTGCCGATCCAGGTTTACAGGCATCTGAAATCCGGGAGTGTGGTTCTGAGTTTCTGTGCCTTGGAAATGTTTCTACGGAGTATCGCGCTGTCTGTGTAGCACAGAATTGGGAGAACTTGCCGGTGTAAATGACACCTTCCATGAAATAGACATCTAGGCCTCTTTGTGGAAAGGGCAGCAGGCGTTACTGGGTGGGCAATGAACAGAGGGAACGAGAACGGTGCTTACCGCTTCTTCCACTATTGTAATTTTGTCTCTGAAGGACATCCAGGGGCTTTTTACAAATTTTACCCCTACCAAGAAGAAGCAGTTAAACATTTCTGAGGCTTTTGGGTTTGCAAGTTCTGGTTTGTTTCTCTGTTAATTTTTCAGAAATGAAAAATATTTTAGGAGAGTTTTCCTCCAAAGAATCTTGTTCCTTTAACACATTTACGTTTGTGGCTGGGATAGATTATATAAAATCCTTAGAACTCTTCTGAATAAAGACACTCAAGACCATAACAAATAGGATGAACCTAGGGAAGATTTACTTTTAAATCATTCTGTGACTGAAAGCTATTTACTCCCTGAGAAAAGATTACTGAAAAAAGAAATTCCTTTGGATTGGTTTGAACATCCTAAAATTAAATATCATAATTTACACTTCTGTTAGAAATAATTTTTTGTTCAAGTGAGAGACTAATATAAGTCACAACAACCAACTACATAATCTGTTAAAATACAAATGGTGATAAAATGTGTTTTTACATCAGCCGTTTATCATAAGGAGCCGAGTGAATTGCAAATGTTATTTAATCCAGTGCTGCTGTCCAGAAGTGGTGGTAATGTTGGCCAAACTCAGGAAAGAAGTTGGGGGCATGAGGAGGTGCTGGGGTGGGCTGTGTCTGGTCTACAGCCTATACAGACGGCTCTCCAGACCTCCAGGTCCGGTGGTTCCTGGAACTGATCCTTTGCAGGGTGAGGAGGGTAGGGCCAGGCTGAAGAACATTTTATTGATGGGCTTGCTATAAATTTATTTACTCTAGCATGTAATGATGGACGTTTTGATGATTTCTGGTCTTTTGCTACTGTAAACAATGTTAAAATGAATAACCCTGTATATACGCCTTTGTATACTTTCTTGATTTATAAATCCTTAGAATTGCCAAATTCTTTTGGAGTCAATGGGTGTGTGCATTTAAAACTGCCAATTTGCCTTCCAAGGAGGTTGTACCAATTTATATACCTGCCAGAATTTTGTGAGACTATCTATTACTTCACACACATGCCAATACACCACACTGTTCAAATTTTTGATCTTGATTCATCTGTTAGGTGAAACTGACATCTCAGGTTAGTATTAATTTGCATTTCTTTTAGTTTTTTATATTATTCTTTTTTTTTTTTAAATTGGCACCTGAGGTAACAACTGTTGCTAATCTTCTTCTTCTTTTTTTTTTTTTCTGCTTTTTCTCCCCAAATCCCCCTTAGTACATAATTGTATATTTTAGTTGTGGGTCTTTCCGGTTGTGGCATGTGGGACGCTGCCTCAGCATGGCCTGACGAGTGGTGCCATGACCGCACCCAGGATCTGAACCAGTGAAACCCCAGGCAGCTGAAGCAGAACGTGCAAACTTACCCACTCAGCCATGGGGCCAGCCCCTGCATTTATTTTCTTGAGAGTAAGGTTAAATGTCTTTTTTAGGAGAAAAGGCCACTTTATAATGTGTTTTTCTGCAAACCAAGTTCACCTTCTTTGTCCTTATTTTTTGGTTGCTGGTCTTTTTCTTATTAATTTTTTTTTTTTGAGGAAGATTAGCCCTGAGATAACTACTGCCAATCCTCCTCTTTTTGCTGAGGAAGACTGGCCCTGAGCTAACATCCGTGGCCATCTTCCTCTACTTTATACGTGGGACGCCTACCACAGCATGGTGTGCCAATCAGTGCCATGTCTGCACCCGGGATCCAAACTGGTGAACCGCAGGCTGCCGAGAAGTGGAACGTGCAAACTTAACCACTGTGCCACTGGGCCAGCCCCCTTATTAATTTTCAATAGTTCTTTATATATTAAGAAGATTATCCCTTTGTCTATCATATATCTTGCAAATACTCTCCCCAATTTTTCACTTGTCCTGTCACCTTTTTTACGGTATCAGTTCTTTCTTTTATTATGAAGAAATGAAAATGTGTGTGTGTGTGTGTGAGGAAGATTGGCCCTGAGCTAACATCTGTGCCCATCTTCCTCTATTTTGTATGTGGGATGCCTCCACAGCATGGCTTGATGAGCGGTGTGTAGGTCTGCTCCCGGGATCTGAACCTGTTAACCCTGGGCTGCCGCAGTGGAGCATGTGAACTTAACCACTACGCCACTGGGCCAGCCCCCAGAAATTTAAAAATTTATGCACCAACATTTTCAATCATACTGAATGTGCTGTTTTTTCAGAATGCTGTAAGCGCACTGTGGGACAACATATAGGGAAATGTCAGGCCTTCAGTCCCTGCCCAACCGCCACTGGTGTGTCTTTCCTTCCCTTAGTACATTTTCCTTAGCGTGGTGCTTTCCAGAAACACCTGGATAGGCTTTGGCATGCTGCCATTTCTTCATCATCCATGGTGTTCTGCTGCCTTAGGTTGGGTTCCCCAAGAAACAGACTCAGTGACAGTGCTTTCAGCACAGGAAGTTCACTGGGGAGTGCTCTCAGCATTCATGATAGGCATTAGGAGTTGCATTGTGCTGTAGTTGCAACCAAGACCCCAGCCACAAGGAGCTCTGGAGTCCGGACGGTCCTTCAGAGGTGTCCCAAATGAGGCAAGGTAGACCTGGCTTGTACCCCACATAGACCTGTCATTGAATCCCAAGGAGGGATGGTACCCTGGTGCATGGCAGCTCCCTTCAGCTAAGGAAATTCCATAGGAGGAACCAGGCCATGAGCTGTCAGGTGGCGACACTCCTTGGAGAAGAGGCCTTTGGTTCCGCCGAAGGGAGGGTCTGGTGACAGACCCCAGGATTCTCCACAAACTACTTTGGCTGCCCCCCTCTCAACCTAAAACTCATCCTAGGGTCCCTCAGGCCTTCATGCTTTGCTAACTTATGCTCCCTTCAGTTTGGGGCATTTTAAATACCTTTTTAGTGACATAGAGAAAGGGCCAACAGCACATTCGTTGGCCTGAGTGAGTGTTTTTTCCTCCTCTCCCCCTGGGTCTTTCTGATTCTTTGACACCTTGCACAGGGATGTGAAAGTGCTGTTCAAAGCTCCCACACTTGCAAATAAAGTGAACCAGACACAGTAATTAAAGAGATGAATATGGCTGCAAATTTAGGGCTTTTAGGAGATTTTGGTTTATGTGTTTCAGCAGTGAAGGAAGGAGAAACAGGATTGCATTTAATTAGTCTGAGGTCCCAGAAGGCCTTCGCTTTCCATGCCTGTTACCCATGGAACGCCATCACACCGCTGAGCTGGAAGCTCCTTTCTGGATGGTTTGATAGGCATTGCAAATCCTCTTAGAGGACCCTTTGCAGAGCCCACAATAGCACGCCTAGCAAAATGTCACCACATGTTCGTAGTACCATTTCCTTTTTTAGGGCTGCTGGCTCTTACTGGAATCGAATCTTCCTGGTGCTTGCTTTGGCTCCTGGCCACCAGCTGCTCCTGTGCCTGGGAGAGGGCATACAGTGAAGAGTGCAGCTTGTGGCAGCTGCTGTGGGTGCCCTGCCCACATCTCCTCAGCAGGCGCTGTTCTGCAGACTCCCATGGCCCGGCTCCATCCTCAGAGTTAATGACCCTGGAAGCCGTCCTCACTCATGAACTGTGGGTAGATGCCCCAGCCTCTGTGCCCCCAGAATGGGACAACCCTGAAGTTTGCTGTATGTGGTCCCCCTTGGGCCCCAGTAGGATTGAGTCCCACTTTGCTCACAGTGTAAACCAGCTTATTAACACACTATGTTTTGGCTTCCTTCCTTCCTCTCCCCAGCTCACTCTCCTACTCCCCTACTGCTATTTCCTGGGATCACTTCCCAACTCAACTACCAGCATTCAAATCCTTATCTGTCAGAACCAGGCAAGATTCAAGGTGTTCAAGTTGCCAGGCAAAGGGTGCCATCTGGGAAATCATGCTCAAAAGTGTCTGTCCTGCCTTCTCCCCCATCGTGTCCATCCAAAGGAAAAACCAACCACCAACCAAAAACTAGCAAATAAGAACAACGACAACTGTTATGTTGCCCACAGTGGACTTGTCCTAATTGTCTGGATTGGTCTTTGCAAATATATTAATTTTTACATGGCTGGCTTCCAAAACGACTTTCCTGGCAGGATTCCAACTATCCTGCCTACTGATTCTTAACTTGCAGTTTGCATGATCTTCTTGATTCTTGACATCACACCCAGAGCATTGTGAGTCCATATCCACTGGCATTGGAGGAAAAGAGGGTCTTTGGTGAGGAGTCCAGAATCACTTCCAGCCACCCAGGGCCTGGTTCTAATGAACTGCATCTAATTTAGAATGTGCAATTATTTTCTCTATGTCCATGTCGAACTCTGAGCTGATCAAGATTAAAAGGGGAAAAACAGGGCTTGAGAGCTTTACAGCTCCTACTGGAGTTGCAGTCTATTTTCCTATCTGTCCTTTTCATTGGAAATTTAAATCATCTCACATTCAGGAAATTGGTAGCCTCATAAGATACAGAATCTGACAGTTTATGGCTCAATCTGTGTCTTGCTGTCTTTAAAGGAAATGTAATAAAAATTGAAATTAAGGAAAACAGATAAATACCATAGTCCTCTGATGGTGCATTTTATAATTATCACATCTGCTGCAAAGTGCCTGAAAAATGGCTCTGGAAGGCTGCCGGCGCTGCGGAGCGGCTCAGACGGTGGAGAGGAGCGGGCAGGAGAGGATGCGTGACAATGAGCTTTTTACACGAGAGTGTATCCTTGCTTCCTTGAGTGTTATCGGTCCTTTCTCCCTTTTTTTTCTGTTGTGATTGCTCTGCATCTTCCCAAGCACGTGATATTCCGGTCCGTCTACGCCCTTGCCCTGAGGTTGCATGTCACAGCTCAGGAAGGAAATGGACAGGAACAGCAGTCAGCAGGCTATGTGTGCGCCTGTGGGAGAGAGGCAGGGAGAAGACGTAGAAACAGAGCGGTGGCTCTGACTCTTTAAGTTACCATTTGCTTTGGTCTTGGATCATTGGCAGGTCAGGATGACAAATCAAAAATTCAAGATTTAATGATATTTAAAATGATAAAGGTAATCATGAGAAGGTATTATTATCCAGATAATAGTTAAATTTATTATGTAACAAGCACTGCACTTAGCATTTTATGTGAAACATTTACTTTAATTCTAACAATGCTCAGAGGTAAGTAGTATTATCACATTCAGCCCTCTGTATCTGCGGTTCCGCCGGAGGATTGAAAGGCCTATGATGTTTGCATCTGTATTGAACATGTACAGGCTTTTTTTTCTTGTCATTATTCCCTAAACAATACAGTATATCAACTATTTACATAGTAATTACATTTATTAGATATAATCAGTAATTTAGAGATGATTTGAAGTATATGGGAGGATGTGCGGTAGATTGTACGCAAATACTGAGCCATTTTATATAAGGGTCTTAAGCGTCTGCAGATTTTGGTATCCTGAGGGTCCTGGAAGCAATTCCCCTGTGGATACTGAGGGAGGACTGTATTCCCATTTTAAAGGTGGGGGAATCACATGTTTAGAGAGAGCACAGGACTTGCTAGCTACTGAAATCAAGGTGATTGGCCTCAGCTGCAGTGCTGTGATTTGCGTTAGAGCCATGTCCATGCCTGCGCACAGCTTTTCCCAGCCAAAGGAGAGAAGGGAAGGATGAGCCCCCAACTTCCTCCTTCCTGGGTGTGGCTTCCTTCACAACCCAGACTCTTGGCATCCTCTTGTTCACTCCCACCCACCCAGCTTGTTGTCAAACCTTTTCACTAATGAAGACATAAATAGCTCACAATGCTTGACAGGAGGCTTCTCTTAGCAGTTCTGTGTTTTCACCTGGACCACACACTAAAACAAAGGACTAACCCAAGGTATTTGAGGAGGACTGTGAGCTGGGGGAAGAGAGATGGTTGGAAGGTTGGAGCTTTGGATGAGTTTGGGTTCCTCCATAAGCCAACTGAGTAAGCGATTTATTTGGGAGGTGAAGGAGGCTCTGGCAATGTATTGGGGGCATAAAGCAGGAAAGGGGAGGAGCCACGAAAGCTTGCTTTATCGAGTAGTTACCTCCACGGGCTGCTGGAGCTTCTTCATCTGCACTGGGGAAAGCTGGCAGACACTTGTTCTTATGGAAGAACATATGCTTCGGAATTACCCTCTTCAAGGGCAAGGGAACTTGGCTATTTATTCACTACTCCCTTGGTGGTTGGTTGAGGGCAGCTTGGTTGGGGAATAATTCTCTGCTGTTTCTGGCCTCTAAATTGTCAGGAAACCAGCCTGCCAGGGTCAGAGAAAGCCGTCAGGCAGAGAAATGCAGGTGCTGGCGTGTGGAAATGAGGCTGGAGTCCCTGGCATGGAAAGGCAAGGGGCTGTGGGCAGGGCACTGGGGTTCTGCTCAACCTGCTACCAGCTCCCTGGGACTCTTCAAAATCACAGGCCCTGGAGCTAGGAGTTCCGTCTGAATGGCGTCCTGCTCAGCCTCACGTTCACCAGCATGTTTTTCCTTTAGGCTCAAATAGTTAAAAGAACAAAAAGTGATATTGCATCCAAATTGGGGCACTGTTCAGTGTGTGTGTCTATGTGTGTCAGGGTGGTGGTGGTTATGTAACTGTCTTCTAAACACTGGAGAAAATAATGAAAAATTATACAGTTTTTGCGGTTTAGGTATTTTCTATAGCTTCCCTTTTCTTCCCCAGAAGCTTTGATTTAAAGCCCATAAGATCTTATTTTGCTTCTAAGTCTTTATATAATACAATTGAAATTGTCTACTGCTCTGCAGGAAAGTAACCAATTCTAAGTATTCTACTTTTTTTTGTGAGGAAGACTGTCCCTGAGCTAATATCCATGCCAATCTTCCTGTATTTTGTATGTGGGACGCCACCACAGTGTGGCTTGATGAGCAGTGTAGGTCTGCACCTGGGATCTGAACCCACAAACCTTGGGCTGCCAACTGGAATGTGTGAACTTAACCACTATGCCACTGGGCCAGCCCCTAGGTATTCTACTTTTTAATGCACACATTTATTCAAGTGTCAGTGCTACAGGGTCTTGGTGTATTATTCTATATGACTACTTTAAATAAATTAAAGGCTCTATATGCAATCCAAATGATTTTTGAAAGAAACAAAATAACTAATTCATTCACTAAACAGCTGTTTCTGGAAGGAATAGTTATTTGACTGAATTTAAAGATTCTGTCATCTGCAAATTAATTTTCTTGTGTGTGTGTGTATAGTCCATGTGGATATCAGCTATTATTATCAATTAACGAAAAATAGGCATTGGGACAGTTTCTAAACAGAATATCTGTACTGGATGTCTGTGGGGATTTGGGGAGGAGTGGTCTCTCCAGAATCAATCTCCTTCTTATTTGGGGGGAATTTCCCCAATGTGTGTGCATATTAGTGGCCTGGTTTTCCCTCCACTACTGCCTAAGAGCCAGGGCAGTCACATGAGCTAGGCTGGGCCCATCGGAAGCTCCAGCTGATTTCATGACTTGAAATCAAATCAAACTGATTTCACAGCAAAGCAAAGAGAAAGCTTTGGTGTACGTCTTCCATGGAAGTGTGGGGCTAGGGGTGATGGTGCCTGTACATGGTGACAGTCACAGCAGGAGTGTCCAGTTGTGATGGGGTGCTGGCAGATTTCATGTTTCCTGTTTCTGGGCCCTCTGGAGTTACCTCTATTTATTTATTTAAAAATAATTGAGGGGCCGGCCTGGTGGTGCAGTGGTTAAGTTTGCGTGTTCTGCTTCAGCGGCCTGGGGTTTGCCAGTTCTGTTCCCGGGTGCAGAAATGGCACCACTTGTCAAGCCATGCTTTCGTAGGCATCCCACCTACAAAGTAGAGGAAGATGGGCACCGTTGTTGGCTCAGGGCCAGTCTTCCTCAGCAAAAAGAGGAGGATTGGCAGCAGATGTTAGCACAGGGCTAATCTTCCTCAAAAAAAAAAAAAAAAAAAAAAGTACTGCGAGCCTGCTCTGCCAGCTGCTGTTTTAGATGCTAGAGATACAGAAGTGAATAAAACAGATATAGTCCCTGGGATGGTTTGTAAAAATAACCACAAATTGCTCTCCCTGCCTCTAGGACCTTGCAAAGTGATGTTACAGGTCCTTCCAACAGAATCTATTTTTCTACCCCTTGAATCTGGGTTGGTCAGTGGAATTGTCGCAAATGTGAGTCACTCAGAGTAATGAATAGCACTTGTATATTGGAACCCTGACCACCATATGAACAAGTCCATGCAAGCTGGCTAGAGGATAAGAGGTCACATGGAAAAGAAACAAGACAGCCTAGCAGAGAGTCAGCCAGCCTTCTGCTCACCCAGTTAATGAATGCAGGTGTTTGATAAGCTTCAGTCAAGATCAACCAAGCCTGCCCCAGACGGGAAGACTGCCCAGCTGAGCCCAGCCCCAGCTGCCGAACTGTAGTATTATGAGCTAAATAAATGACTGCTGTTCTTAGCCACTAAGTTTTAGAGAGGTTTACTACTCAACAAGAGTCAACTGATGTAGTCTCTGCCCTCATGGCATTTGCACTCTAGTAGGAGGAGATAGTCTATAAAAATATGTGTCATAGTCTTAGCTTGTGCAAACTCTATCAAAATTTACACAGAGAGAGCAAGGGGACAGAACTCTCAAGGAAGAGTCTTTTGAGGACAATACTTGAATGAAGTGAGGGACCGAACCTGTGCACACCTGGAGAACAGCTGTTTCAGGGAGAGGGGACAGTAAGTATACGTGCTCTGAGGCAGGAGCACGTTTGGTGCATTCAGGGGAAGGTGAGAAGCCAGTTGTGAACTGAGAGAGAGAAAGAGGGTAGGAAATGAAGTGGGAGAGGCAGTCAGGGGCCAGTAAGCACTGCAGAAGATGGTGCAATAAGTCCATGTTTTCAGAGTGAAAGGATCTGCCGAGACACAAAGAGTGCCTGAGCACCGCCTGTGCCTGGCCAGCTCAAAAGGAGGAAATGACCAGGAAGGCAAAATGAGCAGGTCAAGCCTTCTGGAGTGCGGAAGTGGCATTTGAAAAAGAGGGGGAGCTGGCGAAGCAAATGAGAAGAGAACAATACAAAAATATAATGGACAGATAAGTCCATTTCTATGCCATTAGCTCTTTGCTCCCTATGTACAAACCATCAACTTTGTGGATTTTTTTCCAAGAAAGTTTAAAATCCAGCAGTAGCTTCCCCTTGCTGATTTGTGTTTACATTCCCCCCCCCCCCCCTTATTCGGGGATAGGTGCCTAACAAGGGTCACTATTTTTAATTTTAGCACAGGTGTAAAGTAATTAGAAAATCTGTTACATGAAAGAATCAATCCTTTTACTCATTCTAAAACTGAAAGTGTGTGTTTTTTTAAAATTATTATCCAAGTCATTGCACTCTTCTACTACAAGAGATTGTACTGAGTTTTCTGCCTTGTTTTCAAGTTGCAAGTTATAGACAGAAAAATTAGTATGGTATCCACAACAGTGAGATCATGTGTGCTGGAAGTTCAGTTCTTCGTGGTTAGCCTCATTCGTCCAAGAATGCTTCAAGTGTGAATCCAGACACCATACAGTTTTGTGACCTAGTAATTTCTGGTATTCTAGAATGATTGATCCACTCTGACCATTCCCTGGTGGTATGAAACATTCAGCACCAAGTAGTAAGTGAGGGCCAGGGAGTGCGTACAAAGCGATTTTTGAGAGAGCATGTCAAGGGTCAAAGCTGGTGACCCGTGTCCAAGCACAGTGACAAGGCAGAGAAGACTCAGAGTAGTAATCTGAAAGTAAACGTGGTAAGAGCACAAGATTTGACTTCCATGGATAAACTAAAGTGGGGGACCAAATGGGGGTCAGTAAATATGTCTGTCTATTCTTTGCTTGGTTCCTAAGCAGATAAGATCTAAAGAAGGAACCAGAGAGGCTAGAGGGGACGAGGGATGCTCCTCCAGGGAAGAAAATTGGAATGTGGGTATAGATGAGCTTGAGTCTTTCCTACTGCCTGAGGAGTATTCAAAGAGAAGAGAGAGTGGAGAAGGGCACAGGGAACGTCCAGCCTCACAGTCCTCAATGGAGAGCACATTTGGGACAGTTCTGTCAGAGGCAGACTAGGTGGCTGTGGACACAGTGGTGTTGTGCCCCAGATGCTGTAAGTCTGTGGCCATGTACAGGGTTTCAGCTTTCAAAGCCTCCAGTGACAGTACTGTCCAGTAGAACTTTCTGTGATGATGGAAATGTTCTGTATCTCTGCTATCCATTAGGGCTGCCACATGTGGCTCTTGAGCACTTGAAATGTGGCTAATGTGACTGAGGAGCTGAATTTTAAATTTTATTTAATTTTAATTAATTAGAATAAAAATTTGAATTTGAATAACTACATGTAGCTCGTGTCTACCAACCCTATTGGACAGCACCAATCTGGGACATTTGCTTTCAGGACCTTTCCCCTGATCTGGTGATGAGAATATTATTGGAGGTCAGAGGCCCTGTGAAAGCAGAGACTTCTCTTTTGTTCTAAGATCTAGAAGAAAGACTAGCACAAGGTAGATGCTCAATAAATATTTGTTGAATGCATTAATTAATTAATAACAGAGAAGACCAACCAATCACACTTAGCGCCCTTAGATCCATACTCAGTTCCAAAGTTTTTCCAAATTTTCACCATCTTGGTTCCCCTTCGGAGGATAGCTCCCTGGTCTGGGATGATCTATGTAGAAACTTCTGTTTGAGTGCCCCTTGCTAAGGACAGGACCAAGGCAGAGAGTCTCCATCCTGACTGTCTTCAAATGATTCTCCCACCTCAGGCTTAGTTGTTGTATATTTTAAGAGGTGTATTATTCTTTGCAACATTTGTAGAAAATAATATTATTGAAACGCTAAATGAATACATTGTAAATTCTCTACGCCTTCAGGGGACCTTGATCTAGTTTTTCCCCATGTGACCATACCCAATATAAAGACCACTGACTAAGTACTTATTATGTGCCAGGCACACAACTAGATACTTTGTAAATAGTAGTTCTAATTCTTACAACCATCCTGCAAATAGAAATTTCTAACTCTGTATTACAAGTGAAGAAGCTAAGGCTCAGAGACATTTAATTTACTTGTCCAAGGTCACAGAACTTTCAAGTAGTTCAACTACCATGCACTTTTCCCTGTACCAGGTTGACTGCAAACACTGTAGTTGCACCCCTCAAGGGGCCCAGGAGCATAGGAAAGTAGAAAAGAAAGTTCACCGTGAATTGCTTGTTTTGTGAATATATAATTGTAGAAAACAACCCATTATCTTAACAGGCTCTTTCTTGCCCTAGCCCAAGTTTAATTATGCATACCATATAGAAATGACAGCCACCTAAAGCATGGGCCTGCCCAGTGGAAGAAAGTGGTATTTATCCTAGATAGTAAATTGCCCCATATAGAAAATAAAGCTGAGAGAGCTTCGTGAAGGAAAACTACTGAGAAGAAAGGTAAGAGTTTCCATTGGGAAGCTGGAGGAGCAGGGTGGATAATTATGGAGGAGGAGGAGGGTAGTAAGTTTATTTATGTTGCCACTTTGGGCTTCTACGGGAAATCCTAAAAGCCACATCTCTGGAGATGGAAACTTGGCAGGAAGACAAAAGAAAATGTTGTCCCATTTCTATCTAAATGGTTACTAACATGATGGTGACAGGAGTCATTCTCTCTCCAGAAATGGTTGAACCTAGTGTATTGTAATCAGAAGGGGGAAATGAGCCTAGAATCAAGTCAACATGACTCTCTTGTCCCTTGCTTTCTGCCAACTTGCAGCGCCTGTTGGGAAGTGATGATGAGTTCATTTAAGGAGAGCAGGGCAGTGCTTTGTCTTATTTTTGTCAGGACTTAGCCCACAGAGACCAACAAGCTATGCAAAGTGAGACTCCAAGTGGCCTTGTTGGAGAAGAATTAAAGATGGCTAAGAAAGAGGACAGGCCCAATTCTTCCTTTCATGTGGTTATAAAGCATTGCAGAGGGATGAAATGAGTTGTCAAAGGACCCCAGGCTAGTCTCCAGAATCCAGTAATACACCTTTTGGTACAGAACCACTCTTAAGAACCAATCTGACCATGACTCTGTTCCCCACTGCCTCATTCCCTTCCCACTGGCCATAATTTTTGTCATGCTCTTGATTTTTCTCAGTACTTTTCTGGAGGCCTAGTGGAATTAAGTCCTGAGAAAATGCTTGCCTGCTATTTGTCATCATCACTGCTATCTTCCTGATCACTGTCAGCTCCTAGCACCTAGCAGATCTCAGTCATTTAGAGACTACAATTGTGTGATAAGCCTGCTGAGATGTATTGTAATTTTTTTTGGAGCAAGCTTGTGCCCTAGAACTCTAGGAGGCTTCTGGAGAAGGAGTAGGAACAACAATAGGTGTAGTAATGGAGTAGTCAGAACAGTTGTCATACCTAACATTTATTGAGTGTGGCCCACGTACCGTATCTGATGTTAAACCTTTTATGTGCATTGTCTCCTTTAATTCTCAAATTATACCTATGAGATGGCTATTGGTATTGTCTATCTTTTCTGAATGAAGAAACTGAGACTGAGAGAGCTTAATAACTTATCAAAAGTCATGCTCTGCTGAGTCTCACTCTGAGCTTAGGTCTTTCCGTGACTTTCTTGAGGGAGTTGTGTTCCAGGCACAGAGATTTTCTGGCACTGGAAGCTCCCCTGAAGGTGACATGTCCTGCCCTTTCCCCCAGATCTGTCGAGAGGCCTTACATGGTGCTAGAGTGAGGAGTCTAGAATCCGTCTTCCTGCCAGGGCCTGTTCTAATCACACTGTGGGCCTCCCCTCTCTGCCAGAGCCCCTTCTGTTTCATTGTGCCCCTGACCCCAAAGGAGTGTGTTAACGTAGGAAGGAAGTCTCCATGGCTGAAACAATCAGCTCACCATGTCTGTAACTGTGCCTTAGAATCTCCCATTAGCTTCTCACCACAAGGTAAGCTCTTCTGTTTCTAAATAGCCTCTTTTAAATGCCAGGGTAAGTTCCCAGCTCAGGGACCAGGGGGATCTTGAAAGTTCATTTACTTTTTGGCATTTGAAGCACACTTTCCCATCAAGCCATGGTATAAACCTTGGTTAGATTTCTACACTGGCCCACCAATCCTTCACTTTTTAGCCCTGATGTATTGATTCTTTTGTACTAGTACTGTTGTGATGCTATTTTGACTCCCTCTAACTACTGTCTAAAAATTGATTCCATGGGAAAATGAGGTGAGTTTCAATACAGGATGCCAGACAGACATCCTTGTCCTTTCAACAGTGGGACTGGGGACTGAATACCTGGTTTTCTGTAAGAGTGACAATACGCATGGCTTGCCCTGGCCCAGATAATAGGGATATAGGCACAGAACCTTGGCTGCACTGGGGTTTCCAGTCTCGGCACAGGTACCAAGTAGGACCCACTGCAGGCTACTGTGCATGGAGCTGTGGGAATATTCAGGGAGACAGACTCTTGGAAAAAAACAATCTAAAGCCAGCTACGAGTCCAACTATATAATCTGGCAAAGCTTAATAAAATTAAGTAACAAATCTTTTTCACCCACTAGTCCCTGCAGAAATCTAGCCCCAGAAATAAAATAAGAAAATAAAGGACAAGAATAAAATAAGGACACATACACACACACATACATACACACACACTGTGGCACTGTTTTTAGTAGTAAAATCAAGAAAACAATGTAACTGTCCATAAACAGGCAAATAAATTATGGTACATGTTTAATATGGAATATTATGTACCTATTTAAAATTCCAGTTAGATTTGGGGCAATGTCCATGAAGTATTGTTAAAAGGGGAAAGACACCTATAGGATAATACGTATCTTCTAAATCAAGTTTTATAAAATGTCATCAACACCAACCAAAAGGAAACAAAAAGAATTTGCCCTCTCTGTGTGTATGTGACGTAGAGTTCATGTGAAAGTGTAGAGCCAGGTGAGGGGACTCATGCCAGGGGTCAACAGTGGTGGCCTCAGGAAAGTAGGGACAGAGGAGGATTATAGAGTTTATTCTCTTTGAGCCTCTTTGGCTTGTTTCACTTGTTTTGGAAGTGCATGTTGCTTTTGTAAGTATAAAGATGGCAATAATAGTAGTTCTTGGAACAATAGGAACTCCAAATCAACGGCAAAAGCAGAGGAAATAGGAATGAAATGGGGAAGATAAGACATTCCTGAGGAACAGTAATTTCTCTACAGTATGTATTCCTATAGGCAGAAAAACAATCTGACTTTGTACCCATAGCTCCTGGCACCATACCTGGATCAAATATTGCCAGGGTATTCTGCTCTGGAGAGCAAAGCTCTGCTCCAATTTCTGCCCCCACCTCCATCCCAACACACACACTGGATGGTGCACAGGCAGGAGCTGGAGAGCAATGGAGAACATTATTTGTATATATAAGGCATTGATAAGATGGGCATGGAATCTTATGCTAGAGATGCCTCCTTGGAAGGGGGAGTCCAGTAAGATACTTGCACCTTAAACGAGAACTAGTTCATTGGGACATTCTCTTATATTCCCTGTCTGTGATTTGGCAGAGTGACCCAAGAATCATGCCAAAGAGACACTGAACCATAGTTCTGTTAGATGATTTCTATCTTATTGAACAAACATTTCCCAGCTCTGTTAGAGTATCAAAGAGTCATCTGCTCTTTACGATATTTTGATTTAACCCCAAAATCATCATCATCATCATCCCCCTCCTCCTCATCATCAATAACATCATCATCATCATCACTAATGTGCATTAAGTGCTTATGTTCCAGGCACTCTGCTGAAAGCTTTATATCCATTATCTCATTTTATCTGTGAAACAATGCTATGAGGTAGGTTCTATTATTAGCCTTATTTTACAGATAAGGAAACTGAACCAGGGTTCAAACACATGATATCTGACTCCACGATCCACGCTCTTAATAAACTTGGGAGGTTAGTTGTTGCCACAGATTTGGCAGGGCTCAAACCAACCATCTGAAATCAAATAGTGATGAATGTAAAGTAACATAGTTGGGTTCCTCTGAAATCAATTCATAATGATGAGATATTCCCAGATTGGAAGCAGCCCATATACAAAACTGCTGAGGGTTTTAGCTGATCATGAGCTGACCCTGAGTCAGCAGTGCAACATAGCCATTAAAACAGCAGTCTCACACTGCTTTAATAGAAGTCCTAGGTTGTAATGTTATTAAGTAACAGGCCTGTCATACTCTGTTGTTCAAAATCCATCAGGAATAGTTTTCCCTTGGGATAATACATTTTAAAAATAACCTTGTACAAACAAAGAGTGTGTCAGAGAAGCATGACAAGGAATTTTCAAGCTACTCTTAGTGAGTCCTCACTATAGGCCAGGCAGTCTGCTAAGCTCTTTACACGCATTGCCTAATTTATGTCTCACAAGAGCTCTAAGACTTGTGCACTGTCTTTCACAGAAGAGAAAATGAGGCTTAGGGTGCTCGAGAATCTTGTCCTAGGTCACAAAACTGATAAGTGGAGAGCTAGGATTTCATACCAGGTTTGTCCAAAACCAGAGGCTTGGCCACTGCCTCTAACCAGGACCCAGGAGATTGTGGCCTGCAAGCAACGGTAAAGGAAGTTCAGGAGGAGCCCTAAGAAAAGGAGACTTTGGGGAAAAACTCAATAATGATCTTCCAGTATCTGGATAAATGTCTTCTAAAGACATGTTTTGTTTGGTGCACATAGTTATTGCTATTGTTATTTGTTTCCTTTTTACAGGGAATTTTATATAATGATCCTTATTTCCTACTTTTCTTAAAAAATTACAAGCAGCACTAGACCTGCATGTTTAGTTTCTGTAGCTGCAGAGCATCTCCCCCGACTAGAAGGCACAGGCTTGCCAGTTTTTCACAGTCCCACAATGCCTCGTGGAATTCCCCCACCTCCTCGATTCCTTTAAGTTATCCACCCAGCTCCAGGGGAGGAGGAAGGAACAATTGTGTTCTGTCCAGCTCCGGAAAGCAGTAAGTAGAAGGAGAGCCAATTCTCTCAGCAAAAGCCCTGCATTTCAAGTAGAACTAGTGGAGCATTTGCATCAAGAACTTCACAAGGTAGTGAGGTTTTCATCTGTAGGAGCAATCAAGTGGGGTTTGAATTGGTCAGAGATTCTGTATGAGGTTAAGACACCGGAGTAGATGACCTCTATGACTCCATCATTCTGGCTTTCACTTAATAGGTCCTTAATATCTGTCTTTAGGTTTTGAGTCCCGGCTAGAACACTTTCTTGCAGGGCTATTTTCTTTTAGGAAAATAATACCTATCCAATGGAGAAGAAAATTGATGCTATGTTTGTATGTTCCTCACCAAACAGGTATTATCTTAATGTTAAAATATAAATTAGAAAGAGCAGATGACTGTAGTCAGGTATTTCACTCAGTCAGGATTTTCTCTGCCAACAATAACTGGATATTGTTTTCCACCAGTTAATTTTCCTGTCAGCTGTTGCAAGATGCTTGCGTGTAGACATTTACAGACAGTGTTTGAATCCCCAGGGAAGAAGGGGCTTCTTGAACAGTTCTAACACTGGCACTTTTGACGGGTTTAAGAGAGAATGCTTATTAGGTAAGCTCACCAGACAAGAAAGACTAATTATAGGGACAATGGATGGATTTTCTTGTTTATAAAACTTCAGTGAATAAATGGTGTGCTAATGGTTTGAAAACAGTGACTTGTGATATCTTTTAATTTATGTAACTAAATTTAAAGTTGCCTGTAGTTATAGTTGCATGTGTGGACATATATGACAATGTGTGGACAATATGTCTATAATAAAAATAATCTTTTACTTGCATGACAATTTTGTGTGGTATTTGCTCAGTTAACACACATGACAATATAGTGTTCTGTCTTATGACAGAGTGATTTGTGTCCACATGATGGCCCATTAATTAGGATGGCAGTTCTTTCATACAAAAGAGGTGTCGTTTTCATTTTTCTCCCCTGTAGCCTTTAGGTGAGTATTTTAAGCGTGGTAAACTTTGTTAAATTGAATATGTAAGATTATCATTAAAACTTTAATTGCTCCCAATCTTTCCCACCCGCGTGTATAGAGCACCTTCTCAGTGGTGCCGTGGCCTTAAATCGGGAGAGGAGTGGGATGGAGAGGAGGAAAGCAGAGGCACGTGTAAGAACAATGTAAGCCGGTTTCGTAAATGACAGGTCACATTTGGCCTCAGAATCAGGGAGAACAAATGTGATGGATCCCTCTGTGCTTAACAGAGTCACTTGGCACTCTGAGTGGTTTTCCATATTCTTCCATGTACATTTCTGGATTACAGGTAGGGTCCCATAGGTGAATTAGGATCTGCCAACTAGGCACACTTGGGTCAATTTGGAAAGTGGAATTGCGGGCATCTTTCTCTTCCTGTTGAATTAGGCAAAGAAGGTTGCAGGCTGTAGAGAGGCCACTGGAGCAGGGGCTCTCGCCTTCTGCTATTTAGATAGCTGATCCAACATTGCACTCTTGAAGAGCTAGGAATCAAGGTTTTATTGTGAAATAAATTGATTTTTAAAATATACTTCTTATTTTAGAATACTTTTAGATTTACGTAAAAGTTATGAAGATCGTACAGAAAGTTCCCGTATAACTCATACCCGATCTCCAATTGAATTTTAAATCTTGCCTCAATTTTTTTTTTTTTAACAAATAATGGGCAGAACAAACAGGCATTTCTGTGGGTTAGATCAAGGCCAGATCAACTGTGCCCACAGAGATCCTTTCCAGACTCTTCAGTCTTACTCTTGTGTGTCCATCTTCACCTTCCGTGCTCTCTCTCGTCACCTCTAAATCCAAATCTGCTCTCATTCTCTTCATTCACACTAAAGTAGAGATGACTGCCTATGGTCCTTTTATTTTAAAAGCAGTCAGGTATTGAGAAAAAGCAATCACTTAGCAGGTGTGGCGGTGGATTCAGAAGAAATACAGCCCACAGCCCCACTCCTCTAAAAAAGGAAAGTCCACTTACAAACAGAAGGTGTAGATAAAACTAGATTCAACTTGCAATAAAATTAGAAAGTGGGAAGTGCCACAGTTAGGCAATGTACGTCCGTGAAGCTGAAACAGCACCAGTTAAGAGTGAGCAGAGGAGACGGCGGGGCACTGCGAGGGACTGGCAGCCTCTGTGCGGAAGGAGGTTGGCTGGCACCATCTCAGTGGGCTGACCACTACAGCCCTCCATGATTCTTGCCCCACAGGAAAGACGGTTCAGTGTTAGCAGATCTTCTGATTTTTAACAGAATCTCAGATATTCCCCCCAAAACCCAACGAAGACATTTTGAGATTCAAATAACATCTTCTGGGCCACCAGTTTGAGCCCTCTGCAGGGGAGGAGGCTGCTGATGGACTTGCAGTAGGATTTCAGGCATCAGGCAGCTTCTGGAGGTCTGTTCTAGACATGGGGGCCGAGAGGGCAGCCCTGGGTCAGACTGCACAGGCAGCTGCTCCTCACCCGAAAGGAAGGCCACCTCCGGCCCCTTCTCATAAACTCTGTCACTACCACCATGGGGCAAGCTGGAACCACAGCACTTAAGTAACAACTTGGCCAGCAGATGTTGTACTGCCTTGCTCTATTTCCTGCGTGTTTTTTTTTTTTTTTAATTTGCTAAAAACATTCTCAACTGGCACAGCCGGGCTGAGGTGCTATGGGACTCAGGGTTGCCATAGACTAACTTAGACGGGCACTTAGAGAACAGTTGACTTTGTACATTTAGAGAGTAGAGCCTTAGGCCATAGAGCTGAATTCCCCCCTGCCTGCCAGCCCCCCAGACTTGCATCCGTCCCTCCGGAGGCTGAGTCAGGCCTGTCAAGTCTTCTGTTGGCACAAAGAAAGCCATGTGGAGAGGCTCAGCGGCTGGGAGATTGTGCTTCCCTCCGCCTCTCTCACCCGTGCTCCCAAAGCCTAATGAGCAGCCAGGCTGGAGGGGATCCCCTAGGAACCACCTGCCCTGGTGTTTCAGGATTAATGGAATCAAGTGATGCAGCAAAAATGCCGTGACAGAACCTTATGCTTCCAATCCTCTCAGTGTCATTTAGCTAAAGAAACCGTAAACAAAAAGGGAGAAGAAGAAAACAGCTGGTGGTATAATCCCGCTCTGTTTTTCAGAAAAAAGAAAAGGGGAGAGGGAGAACTTATTTTCACATCTTCGAGGACTCTATCGGCGGAAACCTCCAGAGAAACATCTCCGTGTGTAGAGCTGTAACTCCAAGTTTATTGTGAACTGTGAGAGCAGGGGTTTAGCCAGCCGCAGCCCCTCCCTCTCCAAGGTGGCCCTTTGTGACCTCGAGAGAGCTTTACTTCAAACAACTCAATTTCAGGGATTTCATAGCTCTTTATAAACCCAGCAGTGAGGAGCACATTGTATTTCCCCTGCTTCTAGAGAAGGGAAACCAGGGCACTGAATAAACACGGGCCGTCTGGTGTGATTGGGGACTCAGTGCGCGAAAGCAGAGTCTGACATTTGAGTTATATCCACTGGCAAACAGTGCTCACTATTTCTTGACAAATTTCAAATTTTGCTCTTGAGGGAGGAACTGTAGTTGCAACTTTGTTTGTTCAAAGGCATGGAATCAGGCACTCAAATGTGCCCTCAATAATGCTGGGGTTTGCAGAAGGTGACAGCAAATGGGAAAAGTCAAGGCTGTTCATGGCTAAGGCAGATGAGCAGGTTATTCACTTTCTTTTTGAACTCTATACCTTTCTATCCTCTGGGAATTATAGTCTCCCTCCCGAGAAAGTAAATTGGCTACGGTTTAGAGCCCAGATGCTGCCTAGAGCCTCGTTCGAGGAGTCTGTTTGTCCTGCTGTCACTTAGCTCTAGGCTTATTTTTTAGAAAGTCATCTAGAACTTGTGTTCAGAGCTCGGTGGACCTGGAATAGTGACGAATACTGGAGAATCAGGGGTTGAACCCAGGGTAAAATTATAACAATGTAAAAATATCTCTTTTAAGAAAGTCTCAAATCCTAAAAGTTCAGTTCTGGAGTTTTGGAATCACAGATCCGTGATAAACATCGTGACTGAGTCATGACCTGTGAGGTTGGTACCCATCTTCTCCCAGTAAATGTTATCTGGGTCTTCTTTTACTTTAAAAAAAAGTCAGAAGTAATACTCACTTACCACAAAATCATTTAACTCCAAATGCCAGAACCTCTGTGGCTTAATACCAAGTGCTTTATTTAGGTCAATAAAAACAATCATTTATGGAATGTCTACTTTGTCAGACACTGCACTGAATTAGCGCTTTACATAAATTAGATTTAATCTTCACAATCTTATAAAAAAATATGATTATCCCTACTTTACAGATGGATAAACTAAAACATGAAAGGCATAAATAATGTGCCTTTGATGGTGTAGTAAATGTCGGGCAGAGCTGGGACTCAGCTCCAGGGATCATGCCAAGGCTCAGGTGTTGACCTCTTAGCTCCTTCAGGCCCACTGATTGAAGTGTAGACTCCACTGTGTGTTTCTATTAGTCCATAGTGCACTTTTTCTCTGGGCTCCAACTCTCTTATTCTGCTCAGAATTCTAGGATTCCTGTTTGGGAGCATTCAGAGGTCAGGCAACTTGAATCTGAACATGTCCTCTTTGCAATGATAACACCCAAGTTACCACACACCAGGAGCACAAACTTGACCGTGCACTGGCTGTGCTTTCTACACATTTTTGTTTCAATAGAGTCCACACCAGTTAACTGAGTTAATTAAGTTTAACACAAACCAGACAGGCCAAAGCCCAGAGTAAGTTAATGAAGGGTCTATTCTATCAATCTATGTGAGTATTGGAAAAGTACTTAGGAACACTGTTCTCTCAAATGAAGCGGGGGGGTGGGTGGTGGCGGGGAGGAGTGCTAAAACAAAGCCCAGACCCATAAAATCCCACAGTGTAACTTTTTCCATTAGTATTCTCACTGATTTAGGAGGGTTGTTATTCCAGCCTCATTTCTCCCCCCTCCCCAGCCCTTAGCAATTTATTTTTCCTTTAAAGATTTTCTTTTTACAATCTCCCTTTGTAAATGCACATGGTGTCTCCACGTTGGCTTTTAGCAACAAATGAAAAGAATCCTTTCTTGGAACTTTCTTTATTGCTTTTTCAAAATATGACTCTGTAAGTCTGACGCTCTAGTCTTATGTTTCTAGTACATTCATTAGATTCTTCCTGTGCCATAATTGTGGCCAGGTGCCTAGATTGAGAGGAATACTAAGAAAGGCATTCACCTAAAAGGTAAGATTTCAGGCCCATCAATAGCAGAATGGCAAAACAAAATTTAGTATATTTATACTACAAATGTGATAGCATAGTTAAAAAAGATGAGATGCAAAAATAAGTTCTAATATGGTAGAACAAAGACACAGTGTAAAATGTATAAATTTGGGACTGGCTTGTTGGCGCAGCGGTTAAGTGCACACGTTCCGCTTTGGCAGCCCGGGTTCGCCGGTTCGGATCCTGGGTGTGGACATTGCTCCACTTGACAAGCCATGCTGTGGTAGGCATCCCACATATGAAGGAGAGGAAGATAGGCACGGATGTTAGCTCAGGGCCTGTCTTCCTCAGCAAAAAGAGGAGGATTGGCAGCCGATGTTAGCTCAGGGCTAATCTTCCTCAAAGAAAGAAAAAAAGTATAAATTTTTAAAAAAATTTCATTTATGTAAAAAAAGTCACCAAGCAATACTTTATTTTTTCCCTGTGAGGGACACATACATGGATACAAATGAATATAACAAGGTCTGAAAAACACATTACAAACCATACCAATACCCCAGGAAGGAGAGAACTGAGGATACCAGGAAGGAACAGGGTGAAAGGATGTGAGCCTTATCTATGCTGTTTTAATGTGAAAAGAAAAGCATATTCATAGATTTCTTATGTAATTAAAAATCAAATTTTAAAATGCAAAATAATTTCAGCTTTAGGAAAGGCCACACTAACCCCCAAATAGGAGATTTCTACTTATTTCTTGGTGCATACAATCCCTTAGTGCCTTTTATTTGCAACTAGCGTGAAAATTAAAATGTGAATTCCCCTGGACTAGCTCCCAAGGAGAGGTCACCTCCCAGGAGAGTGTGAATGAGTGAGAGTCAGCTTTTATTTGGGATACAGTGGGGCTGGTGGCAGGCCCAGAGCTGAGGAAGCCTCACTGTGCCTGGGGTGACACTGTCAGCCAGCTGCACATTGTCATCTGGGGTTGCCCTGGCTTGCAGTTCAGTCTCTAGGGGGAGTCTTCCCAGTTTTTAAGTTTTTATTATTTTTTGCTGGAGTCTATACCAAGAGTCCTGTTTAAGCAGCTCACCTCTTTGGTAAATAATTTTTAGAGTCCAGACACTTCTTGGGCGGCCAAAGCAAAATAAGACGTCAAGCCAAGAAACAACCCCACTGCAGCGGTGACAGTATGTCTCATTATTAACGACTTCAGCAATTTGTGAATTCTGATGACCAAAGACGCCGCAAGTCATCTCAGGTGAAATAACAATCCAGAAAATCGAAATCTGCATGCATTTAGCACCCAGGCTGTCGGGACCAGGTCTTCCGGGATTTCTGGGACTTCTGTGGAAATGACACGGCCATCCCCCATGCTCTGTGTGCTTAGGAGCATCTGGGCTGACCTGATATAGTCACTCTTCCTTGAGAGGATTTTCTACTAGATTGCTGAGCTTGGGGAAACTGGGTACAAATCTCGGCTGAGTGTTCTAAAATGGTGTAAAGAGAAGGCAGTCTAATGAGGTGGTGCAAGGAAGAAGGGTGGACAGCAGAGCAGGTGAAGGATGCACAGGAAGCTGCAGGCATTCTGGCGGGGAAGAGATGGTGAACCAGGAAAAGGAATACCCCCTTCTCCCCAGCGTGTCCTAAACTTAGAGAGTTTGTTGAGATATTGAATTCCCTCAGGTTATTTCAGTCTAGGTTCAGCTCTGCCCCTCACCACATTTATCACCATGCCTTAAAGCTACTTACATAAACAGATAACTCTAAGTGGCCCCAAAGTAGTTTCTGTGAGAGCTGCGTTGCGAGACTAGCATCCTAGCTGCACCTTCCACCAGATCACCACCCTCCAGCCCTTCCTGTGCAGACGTATGGAGCTGCCCTGAGCAGGGCTCCATGCTGACTCTCCTGGGTCCTGGAGACGTTGCCTTTGTGGGCCCCTCCTCCTAAGACAATGTTCAAAATTAAATTTTATGATTGTGTTGGTATAAAGGCAAAAAAATAATACTATATATTAAAATACTTTCTTTGACCTAAAAGTTCATTTTTTCTTCTAATTTTAAAGAAATTAGAATACTTTCATTGATTCCTCCCTCCCTCCAGGTATTGGGGGCCTTAGGTTCTATGCTACTGTGCCTAATGGAGAAGTCAGCCCTGCCCCCAACTGAGTGACACCTTATTCGTTTTATCCTATAAACAAATTTAACCCTGATTTACAAGCTTTCCAGGAACTCACAATCTGCCTGTTCTCTGATGTTCCCTGCTGTTCTTTTTGCAGCCCCTTGCTCGAAAAAAGAAACAAAAACAACACCACCAAAGAATCAAAGCATAAGCAGATTTTCAAATCAGAGTTTAGTGTTCTTTGAATCTCAAAGGGTTTATCGAGATAAAACAGAAAATCAACCACCTTTTAATGAATAATTACTATGTGCCATTCTCATTTAATTCCTATGAGTCCCTGGGAGTTAGATTCTGTGCCCCTTTTAAAGGATGACTTTTACAAGGGCCTAGGCGTGATAAGTAACATGCTTGAAGTCACACAACCAGACAGAATTGGAGCTGAGATTGAAGCTCTGCTTGTCTTTCCCCTCTGCCACACTTGCTACCCCCTCTGCCTGGAATGCTCTTACCCCGGGTTCTGACCACGCATGGCTCCTCCTTTCCTTCTAGGCTCAGTTTATGAAGAACCTGCTCAGGGGCAACCACTAGTCATTCTTGATCATATGGCACAATGGTAGTGCCCGGCATTGCATTTATGATTCTCCGGCATTCTTTCTCACTCTTTCTCTCTTGTATCTGTGTTTATATTGTCTGTCAGTGTGTCTATTTCTCAAGTACATGACTCCATGACAGCAAGGATCTTTATTCTCTTGTTTACTGCATGCCTGGCACATAGCACGTGGTCAATAAAGAATTATTGATTGAATGACTCAGAATCCAAAGCCTGTATGCACATAAGCATCACTCTACGCTGCCTCTGTGGAAGGCTTTCTTTTTTTTTTTATTTCAATTTGACACAACTCAGCAAATTCTAAATTGAGGTAATATGACTCAATGAACGGGAAGCATAGGCTCAACGTTCACAGGCTATGTGAATTTTGAGAAATTGCTTGATTTTCTCATGACTTGATTTCTTAAAAAAACGATGACAGAGCAATACCTCCCACTCTGACTAAAAGGAATAAGAGAAAAATGAAATGCACCTTTATGATGTACAAATGATAATCTTAATGAAGGTTAAGGTAGCATAATAAGTATTGTTGTCATGGAATACTATCCAGACATTGCTCACCACCAGCATTATTAAATAAAAAAATTACAGTAAGCAATGAGCTCAGAGATGGTCCATTATGAGGTATTTTCTGGAGAGAGCACTGAAAAGCCAGAAAAAAACAATGACTCAGCCAGTATTACTCACCTCAGATGCAAAGAGCGGTGAGCTCAGGGCATTGATTTCGTATCCAGTGTTGACGTCACTTGATGCTACAGGAGGACTCCTATGGCCTGAGAGTCTTGTCCATTTGGAAGACAAGGCTCTCTAAATAATTGGATAAAGTCAAAACCTTGGGAGATCTGGGGGGCTTCTCTGGGTCTGCTACATAATTTAACCAAGTTCTACAGCTAGATACTGGAACTTCTACTCCAAATATTCCTTCTGTGTCAAAAGTAAGATGAGAATCAGAGCCTGGGCAGGCATTCTGTCAACAGCCTTTGGGGTCTGGCTGGGGGCTCTTCATGGCTGAGAGCATCCTGGTGTCCTGGCAATGATCCTCTCACGGTGGAAACCATCTCTAGGATCCAAGGCTGTGCGTGTTGACACTGACTGCCTAATGGCTGCTGAGTTTTTGCTTGCATAGTCATTTTTCTCTCAACGTCCAACTCATTACTTTGCAGAGCACTTTGGAACAAATAGGGCCTAATTCTGTTCCAGGATAACAGTGACTGATAAATATTTTAGGCTGTAATTTTATCTTGTTTCATGGGGATTTGCATGTATAACTCTTCTGCAATCATATGAGAGTATATTCAGAGCAGTAATTTTCTAGTTAAACACATATATCTATGTATATTTGACTCTCCAAAAATGTCCTTTTGCAATTGTCATCTTCAAAAAAGTCAGCCAAAATTAACCAGACAGCAACGCTGGCAGATGCCTTTTATAGTTTAAAGGACATAACTGGGGAGGTTGAGCGACTCCTCTTCAGTGTCAGATTGGAAGGGCCCTCCTGGCAGTGGTCTGGCCATGCTCTGCTTGCCTTGCTTACAGCATAGCACACACTTATTCTGTAAGTGAAGCCTGTGAAATCATCTGCATCAGTGGGAATCCCAGAGCTCATTACTGTATCATCCTCAAGCCTCAGCTTTTTTATTCAGAGTGGTTAGGGAACCATTGGTATATATTTTGCATAAGGAGCCTCGTATTTTATTAATTAATTCATCAGAAAAAAAATGTGCTTTGGTGACTGATTCTTTGGGAGGAAATTCAATGTCTCATTAGAGATCATTATCGTAGCTTAATACAATTATGTATGTCAGACAAATGACATTTGACATTATGGCATGAGAAAGATCATAAACCCAGGACAGTCTTTGTTTCTTTTTTTTTCCCCTCCAAACAGAAATGTAGGTCGATGAGGAAAGTGAAAGATAAGGAACTTTAGGGCTTGCTGGTATCTCCTTAGTAGCTGACCCAAGTGCACAGTTTACTAAGTTCTCTTCTTTAAGGCTATGACTTAGCGGTGAAAAAGAGTTAGTTAGAAATTCAGTTTTCCTCAATTTAGATGTCTAGGGGTCCTAGGAAAATAGTATCTCAAGCAAAACTATATGGCACTAACAGTGTGACCTTAAAATCAGTCTGGCCTCAGTGGACAGGCTAAAATGAGCAAACAAGCAGGCAAACCAGCTTGTGTATGCATGTCAATGAGGAGGAAGTGACCTGGCTCCGTTACAGGTTTATCATTACTTAAAAGTTCCCCATTCATTCACAAACTGTTTCCGACCTCCATTGAAGTTTTGTGAGTCTATTCTGTTCACCAACACATTCACTTCACCTCTTACCAGACATTTAGGCCTCTTCTCTCGCTTTTCCTTGTGTTTAGGGCACAGGTCCAAAGGATTGCTATGGCTAAAGGCTGACCAAAGACCAGAGCAAAGAAGAAGGATGACAAAATGCAAGAAGTGTTTGAGAGGTGTTGTGGTCCAGTGACGTCGATTTAAAGCCACGCTGTAATTGACGTGCTTCATGATCTTGGGAAAAATCATTTAAATTCCATATCTTCAGTATTATTGTCTATCATTGTGCCTGCTCAGATGACCAGGGGCTCCTCCTGCATGGCCACTATGAATTATACTTTCTTTCTTGCATGCTGCCCGGCACAAGGCCCTTCGTATGGCAGGGGTCCAGTATCACATGACTGATATTAATTTTAAAAATTAAGTATTGGTTGTGATTCAGTGTTTGCTTAGTTTTATTTCTTAGCATTAATAAGAGTAAATATATTTCTCTAAATAAGTAGATCTAACATAGAACAGTAGATAGATTTGGAAAATTTTCGGCAATTTCAGTCAATCTAATCAAATTTTAAATATAATAAGAAAACTTGAACCTTCAGGACTACTCTTATAAAGGCTATAATAATGCAGTGAAGATCCATTTGCAAATGAAGTCACAACACATTTTATGTCATATGCATTTTCATAAACTATGTTTGCTTGAAATAGGGTACGCTCGTGTGAACCAACATCTTATATCCGCCTATTTAGAATTCACTTAGAGATGTCCAATAAAGATAGAGGGAAAAAAATGAAGATATGGCTGGTTCATAAGTTCATCTCCCTGACTTTCCAGGAAAGAGACTCATCTAATTGCTAAGCTTTTCTAATTTGCATCTCCTTTGTTTCTCAGTAGATCAGACTGTTTGGGAAGCAAAGGGGAGAAGTGAGGATGTTACTTGTCTTGGAAAGAGCCTGCACCAGCAGAGCAGAGGCCAAGCTGTACCTGACAAATGTGCTATAGTCTCAGGTACTCAGTTGCTGTGAACGTTTGTTTAAACCTGCTTTGCACCAACATTTTTGGCTCTCCAGGGACATTATTAGCCACCCCTGAGAAAGTCCGTGACTGGTAGGTAGCTCCTGTGGTGAACCTCTGATCTAGCTTAAAGCCAAATTCCCTCTACAGATCCAGAGGGGCTGTAGACAATGGCTTTGCTGAAAGCACACCTTGATCTGTAGGTTTATGTAGTAAGGGCTGGATTCTTTCACTGAGTTCTCTGGAACAAGCTATAAAGTTCTTTTGCTACGAGATACCATTATTTCAACAAGAAAGACATTAGGGTTTGCCTAGACTGAAGAACTTTGTGAAAAGCCAGCTTTTCAGTAAATACCATAAAACATTTTTAAAGTCACTTTAGTGTGAGAGAAGGTCCTCTTCAATGTGTGTGGCCAAACTGCGCTCAAGGACTTTTCCCCTAGCTCTGAGATGGGGCATGTGGAAGTGATTGTCAGGAGAAGGGAGCAGCTGCAGACACAGGGTGAAGATTCTGTAGCAACACCCAAAACTGGTTCTGGAAGCCATGGAACAATGCTAGTTCTGTTGTCCGGGAATGCGTTCTCAACACAGCGATTTCCTGAATACCCAAGAGACTCAGGCAGTAAAAGGCTGAAGGCCAGACAACAAGGGTACCTTTGCTGCTCTGTGCAGACAAGATTCATTACTCCCTAGTGATGTTTTAAGTGAATGTGCAGCATTCATTCATGGGCAATGTCTACTTAGATAGTGTTAGCATGAGGGGTAAATTCTATATGTGAAAGGTTGGGATATATGTGACTTTGAACAATCAACATCCCAACCTTAGAAAATATTTTGAAACTGTGGAAACAAAATGGAAAAATAAATTGGGTGAGGTTGTGATTCAGTGGTTATGAAACCCTGAAAATTTCACTAAAAATGCACGATGCAGTTCTATTACGGGAGACAAACTAGATTGAGCTCGTCCTACATCAAAACCATTTCAAATGTTTGAAGTCTGAATGACCAGTAATAGACGGCTGTAGACTCTGGGTTAAAGGACAAAGTCACCAGCTCACCCTTGTGTTCTTTCTTGTCTCACTTTTAGAATGTTTTGGGTGCTGGGCAGACATGTCTGAACTCAGGTTAGCCATTCGTTCATGTTAATGTTTGTCTTTTTCTCTGGGTCATCCCTCCAGCTAAGACTGCACTGGGTCTAGGACAGGGGAAAATGGCTGCTCCGTTTTCGAGATCCGTCTGGGCAGCTGACTTTGCAGATGGGATCTACTCGTTGCATTTCTAAGCTTGAGAGATCATCTTCTCTTTACCTTGAAGGTAAAACTTTCGTCTTTAGTAATCCACAGAGTGATTTTCTTATCTGCAATTTGGATTACTGAGGCCATCTGGGGACATTCCGAAAGCCTGCTGTGTTGTCTTGGAAAGAGGTGTCTGGCTATACATCTAAATATTTCTCCTCCATCCCCATCTTTATGGACCCTATTTTCCAAGTCCAATTTTAAAACGAGGAAGGGGTTAACCCCAGCATAAATCAGAGATAAACGATTACTAAAAAGATGCTTTCATTTAGCCGCTGATTTTGGTGTGGGACTGAAAATAAGATCTTTAGAAGTATTTTAAGTTGAAGAATAAAAACAGACACACCAAGGGGAGATTTGCCAACCATATAAATACATAGGCGTTAAACCCCTCTACATAAACCAAATATAAATGGAAAGACAGTGAGTAAACTGCACATATAAACAGAGAAAACCCCAGTGGATAAATCATAAAGATCTGACAGCAAAGACCATATGTCTTTAAAACTCTCAGCTTTTCTGCTCAAGTAATGTGTTATTTGTCCCAGGTTTGCAGTTCACTCATTCCACTCAGCATCCTCTTTGGCACTGCTCAGTTTGTCTGCTGTCTACACGTTTGGGCTTTCGGCAAATGTAGATGCTCTCAACAAGAACAGCTTGGAGTGGTATTCAGACCCACGATGGGCCTCAGATTGTATAAAACCAGGGTTTGTAGCTCTTTAGGGAGGTAGCTCTGTTTGAAGCAAAATATCTTCTCACTTCTTTCCAGTCCTTATGTGTGAGGAGCTAATCCCAGAGCTGGGAGAGGAGGGAAGCGCTTTCTTTCTTACGGCACCAGCGCACAAGGCGTTGCCCAGAGGTTTGGGGGGTAGGTGAGCAAACATTAGAAAGCTGACAAATGTCTCTGATCATCCACTCACGCAACCCCTGAGCTGTGTTTTCCAATGTAAAATAGTCTCAAATAAATACAAGAATGTCACAAACCATTTTTCTCGTATCAAATGGAATGACATGTGAAAGTTTTGTAAAACTGGAAATCACTATGCAAGGTTATTATTGTTAGAAGGAAGAGAGAGAGGCTATAAAAATTGACTTGAGAAGCCACTACTTCAGGGTGATTGCAAGTTAGAAACCACTTAGGTTCTTAGAAGATGTGTTTCCATAGCACTGAGCAAATCTTTATTCTGCACTTGATGGTCTAGTCACATAAGGCCCGAATTGATTCCATTTTTGTCAACATGTATTCAGATATAATTCCGTGGTACGATCTCTGGGGTTGTTCTGTTACCCGTCCTGTATTGGAAGACAGCGCTATTTTGAACAGTGCCCACACCTTGAGCTCCCCAGTTTCTTTGACTTCTTTGGTGTGCAAGGACCTGTGCTGTGGTGACAAGTGTATTTAGTTTGGACAGAAGGGCTGGGAGACCATCAGGGGGTTGTGAACAGAAAGGCCAGTGACTGTTATGGCAACACCCAGGACAGCTGGCCATCCGGTGGCCTTGTGGTGAGTGATTGCCAGACAAGCTTTCTAAAGTGGTAACGATTTACAAGAAGAAGGTGAAATATTCTGCTGTAGCAAGGACAAGCGGCAGCACAATACCTTACAAAAGGGTCAGGAGGCAGGGCACTTTACCTTGCTTGGAATTATTCAAGAGGCTCAATAGCTTTGCATAGCAACGGAAGGCTTATTGACAGGAGTTAAAGGCTTGGGAAGAGGGGAACTATTCTCCGGGACAGCCACACACAAAGTCATTAACCCCCTGCGGAAAAGTGTGAAATTATCCTGTATTGGGGGCTGGGTTAACTTGTGTGGCCCTATTGAGGCCATTTTCCCCCCTGGCCAGTATAGAACCAATCTCCTCCTTCTTTCCATGTAATTAGTGAGTTTGAGGCCCCACACAGCTGAAACATGGCCACAACAGTTAAGGTCCCAACATTTCTTCCTTGCTCTGTGGGCCTCCCATTCCCCTCCATGTGTAGTTGCTTGGTCAGCTGCTGTGAGAACCACATTTGCTGCACCCTGCTTGGAAGTGAGCTCTCACAAATCTCCTCACCTGGAGTTAAGGCTTAAGGTTTGGGAGGAAATGCCTGCCCCTTCCATCCTCTCCACTCTTTCTCACCCTGGTCAGGGAGCGGAAGTCACATTTCACTTTCTCCTCCAGAGAGAAACTCTTACATTCAAGAGGGTTAATTATTTACTACAAAGAAATGAGGTGAATCTTCCTTAAGTAACTGGGCCATTCTAACAGTATGACCTCGGACAAGTCACTTAGCTGCGGAGTCACCTTCTATGGACTCAATAGGAAAAAAAAAAAAAAGAATTTCTGGGGGAAGGTGTCAGGGGAACAACCAAACGGCTCCACTGTGTTTGGCAGATCTTGGGTTAGCTGGGTAAATACCCAGAATAGAGGAAAAGCAAGGACTTAGAAGTTATACAAATGTGGGTTCAGGTGCTAGCTCTGTGCTTTTAGAGCAGAGCACTATCAAGCAGTTAACTTCTTATCTTTTTTAAGCCCTAGTTTCTCTACTTGTAAAATGGAATGAATAATGCCTCCTTAATAGAAAAAAGCTGGAAACAATCTAAGTACTACAAACAGGGAAGCAGTTAAATAAATTGCGGCACATCTACAGTATGGCAAAGTTTAAGAACAGAGACATATGTGCTGATGTGGAAAGCTGTCTAAAAATATTAAGAGGATAAAAGCAAGATGTAGAACAATATGTATATTAGAATTCCTTTTGCGTAAATAACTGTAAGAATTTTACATAGGGAGATGCGTATCCTAGTATCTTCATAGCGAGGACAGGGTAGGAATCATAACAGTTAAAAGTTAGCTTAGGGGAGACGGATGGAAATTTAGTTGCCAGGAGGATGGTTTATACTTTTTCTTTATATTTTTTCTCTGTTGTTTGAGCTTTCTAGCCTGGTCCATGTGTTACTCTTATTTTTAAAATTTCAACAGAGTTTATTTGCATAGTAGATTATGGATCTTTCTTCTGTTTCATGTTTTTCTGCATTAAAAAATGAAAACCTTTGAAGTCAGTGTGGGAATTAAATTAAGTAGCATGTGTCAAGAGCCTGGAGCATAGAAGGGGCTTGGTTAATGTTAGGGCAAATAAAACAGAGGGAAAGACCCAGATTTTCTATCAACCTTTTCTTTTTTTATAGATATGTACTATGTTTTAGATGTTAATGATTACTATTAGATACTATTTATTATTTTTATTACTATTTTTTAGAGTGTTTACTGTCTATCTGTTTCTCAGTCACTTTTGGTCAGTAGACGTGACTGTCCTGGATAAGGTGAAGGATGTGTATTGGAGTAGGACCAGATTTGCCAACCAGCACTGTGATTTGTGGCGGGCTGGTCACTTAATCTTTCTGAGCTTCAGTTTCCTCAACTGTTAGCCAAGAAACTAGAAGTTCTCTAAGGTCCCTGTAAGCTCCAAATTTATGTATCGGTTTGTGGTGAAGCTGAAGTTGCTCATAGGCAAGAGTGTGAAGTGGTAGACGGTTATGGAGTTCAAAGATGAGAGAGAAGAAATGCCATAAAGAGAAGTTGGAGGTTAGGAAACAGTTTCCGAAAACAAATCCAATCTGTTACAACCCACACAGCCACTAACTGGCTCCGTCTGCTTCTCAGTCAGGAATTTTAAGCTATTTCTGCCAATGAATCCAAAGAAGCAGAACTCTATCACTGTTATAAAAGCCCACTAAGGTAAGTTTTCTATTTTCTCGGATTGGGTTTTATTGGCAGTTTTTTCTTTTTGAGAATCTGTTTTAAACCTAAGAGGCAAAGTAAATGCTTTGGGATGCAATTTTATTTACTCCGTTTCCCTTTTGTTAGAGTATATAAGGTCAATTCTCTTGTCCAGAGCAGTCCCTGGTAGGGAACAGGTCTGTACAACTGAGGCCTACCCTATTATGCATGAGTGGGTACAGACGTATCTAATCTATTTAAAATAAAATGAACGTATGGCACAGAGCGCTGTAGGGACCTCACCAAGAACATGGCACAGAACAGTTGTCCAGTTTGCCCCTATCCAAGGAAATAGCCAACCCTCATTCTTGTCTTTAGCAGCCAAGCCATCAGTTAACCAACTGGCCTGCTTTTATCAAGCTCCTCATGTGAGTACTGATTATGTCCTTCCTTCCAATCTTGATATTGTTCTGGCAGCCAGGTGAGCTTGTGTGTGTGCTGCTGGAAACTGAGAAAGACTTTGTTCCCTTCCCGGAGCCTGGCTTCCCCCAGGGCAGAGATGTGTCACAGCAAGCAGCCGGCCTGGAGGACTCTGTGCACTGTTGCCATGGTCACTTCCCAGCACGTCCAACAACACGTCCCCGCATCTGCAGTGGGACTTCATTAGAGACAGAGCACCATGTAACCCACAAGGCTTGAATCACTTCACAATGACCGGGCCCTGGCCTTGTTCCTTCATGTCGTTGTGCCCCGCAAGAGGAATGGAGCTGCTCTGGGGCCAATAGACCAATGTGTTCTTAACACTGTGAAATAAACACACTAACACTTAAAACACCACTGGTAGGACCAAGAAGCAAAATTACATCAACACGAAGGGAAATAATGACCGTATTGTTTTATAACATAAACAATAATTTGAACAAATCACTGACATGATTTTACACGCTTGTAATTATTTTACGGCCAGAATTTTTGCATTTTTTTTCACATAACATGACTTTGTGAACGTTTTTCCATGTTATTTTGTGGCCTTCATAATTATACTATGATTTAAGGGAAGATAAACATGGTTGTCTTTAGGCCCCCCAGGAAGCAGCATCCAGGACGTATGACATGATAGTGAAAGGGTAATTGGATCATATAAAATGTCTCTAGTTTCAATTACAGATTGTATTTTAGTTATGGGAGTTTGCTGCTGCTTATGAGGAAGTCCCAGAGTTTATTTTCTTTTCCTTCAAAGCATGTCTACGGACTCCTTTGCTGTCTCTGTGCAATATGTCCTTGAATTGGGCAACTGCTCATCTCTCTCATCAGCCAGGGGACTTGTTCCTCCTTAGTAGGAAGTAACATCCCACCACTTGTCAAACCAGGGGCCTCAGGTAGGACTTCTCAACCTCCCGGCCTCTTTCCCCCAAGTCATTCTAAGAACTCCCGTCAGAGAGAATGAGATTACTTATGTTTAGTTTAAAGCATTCTGATAAGAATGCAGAAGTCAGAAAATGTACCCAGAATTCAGGAAGATTACCAACTTGGTTCCCAAATGTGGGAAATTTCAATGACATTGATTGTCATTCCATTTTGAGTGGGTCAGCAGGAAGGGGAATTACTGACTGTGGAATAGACACAGGGGAATCTCCATTTTCATAAGCAGAGCTCCAACTGGTTTTAACGGTGTGAGGTCTCAGGCCCCTAGGGAAGAGTTGTACATCTGGGTGGAAGCTGTGTTGTGAGGGCAGAACTCCCACAACCAGCCTGGGCCTCCCTCCCTCCTCTCCAGGGACTTCCCACCAGCTTGGCTGATCTCAGAGGCACTGCCTACCAGAGTAAGGACCCTCCTCAGTGCCCTAGGGGCACAGCAATGCCATCTGTCTGTGTGGCACCTGTTAGCCACACACAGCGGCGCTGTCTGTCACTGCTTGGAGCCCACTTGCTGCTGAGAGAGGGAGGAACTCTGAGCCCAGAGCAGCCTGTCAGAAACCTTGGTCACAGTTAAGAGCAGAGATTGCCAATGGGGGTTCTGAACATCGCCCGGGGAGAAGCCATCTCTGGAATCCTAGGCAAAGAAAAAACTCTTTTCTTAAAGATTGGCACCTGGGCTAACAACTGTTGCCAATCTCCTTTTTTTTTTCTTCCCAAAGATTGGCACCCGGGCTAACAACTGTTGGCAATCTTTTTCTTTTTTTTTCTGCTTCATCTCCCCAAACCCCCCTGTACACAGTTGTATATCTTAGTTGCATGTCCTTCTAGTTGTGGGATGTGGGATGCCGCCTCAACGTGGCCTGATGAGTGGTGCCATGTTCGCACCCAGGATCTGAACCCTGGGCCGCCGCAGCAGAGCGCGAGAACTTAACCACTCGGCCACGGAGCCAGCCCCAAGAAAAAACTCTTTTGAGACTAACCACACCTAATAAAACTGAGAGCCCCACCCGGCTAGTAAACAGACCATTGTCAGACAGCGAAGGGAAACAGGGATTGTTAAAAACATTGACAAAACTTTCAAGTTCAATGGCCCTGAATCACAACCGAACAGAGCAAATGGTAAAGGCAACAGCAGTTCTAATTAAGAGCTCACAATTTTATTTGAGTCAGCAGAGTGAGAAAAAGAAGGGGCTTTCTTGATTTTTCCGGGTTTGATTGTTTTCAGCTCATAAAACAAATTCTATTTTCCCCTACAATTATGTTAAATTACTGTCTCCATAGAAACATTTTGCATATGGCTGCCCTCTGATCTGTCTCTGACACATCTCTCGTGCAGCTTGGGAGGGTCATTTGCAGTCCAGCAGGGGCGGTGTGGTAAGAGGTTGGCCCAGGCATACCGACAGCTAGCTGGTTTAAAGAGTATAATCTGACTGTATCCTGTAAGTGGTTACTTTGATCGTTTATACCGGTAATCATGCTTGTCAGAAAATAGGGGTTGGAAATCACTGCAAGTCAAAACTTTTGCTGAAAGATAAGATGTTATGATCTTCTGCTAATTATGTTACCGCAATTAAGAAGTTGGGGCTGATCGCTCAAAGCTTCCAGTACATACAAATCAGCAGCCATTTTAGTTGAAATGCTACATCCTATGACCTGCTTTTAATTGACTTCCCTCCTCCCAGCTCTTCAAAGCAGGGCTCTGCCAAAGTCACCAGCTTCCGACTTTGAAACTCCCTTGAAAAAGATAGAAAAAACAAAGGCCAAAAGTCAAGGGCTTTCAACTGCATATGTTTTAGGCCAAATTTAAAAATATCTTTTTTTGAATTTCTCAAAAGGTTAGTTTTGGTGAGTTCTTTGATCTGGAAAAACAAACACAGAAACTAAGATGCCCCATATTGATAATATTTAAGAAAAATCTTATTTAACAATTAGTCTGGTCACAAATGTCTGCCTTTCTAATTTTTTCCTGAAGGTTGAAGTTTACCATTTCTGATACGCACAGAATAGCAGATCAATGTTTTTCCCTTTGAAATACCTGTTATATATAAATCACACATTGGCCAATGACTGGTTCTACTGGACAAGACCTTTGCTGAACCCTGCGGACAGCGAGCTGTGGCTCAGTCACAGTTCCATGAAGTACAATTCATGAGCTCATGATCTGTGCTCTGGGAACACATCATCATCTATAACACCTTTAATTATGATATTTATATTATGGAAATAAAATCCCAATTATTTGACATTAATGGTTATTTTCCAAGTTCAGACACACATGAAAAATGTTTGCAAATTTATGGAAGAAAACAAGGTATCCCAGCCCATTTTGTAAAGAATATTGTGATAACAGATCCAGATTAAGTGCTTAAAATTTAAAAAAATGGGAGATATTCCTCAAAAATGCCAACAAGACTTGTAAAGTCATAGTTTCTTCCAGGGCTAGAATGCAATGCAGCCCATTTAGTTTGGTGCCCATGCATGGGCCTTCAAGACAAAGCTAACATGTGTTTTTATATTGGCATCACTTTCTCTTGTGACAACGTAGAATGTCCTGGGTTCTGTATACAGCAACAAATTACATTTGGATACTGCTTTTCTATTTAGAACCCTCTTGCCCCCACCTCATTTAAAGTCATTTAAGCCTTACTCCAATCCTAAGAGGTAAGTACTATTGTTATCTCTGTTTTATAATGTAGTTGCTAAGGTTCAGAGATTCAGTAAGTAGGTAAGACAAGATGAGATCTTCTGATTCCATGTCTTTGTATGTAGTATGTGCATCTTTTCTTTCAATGCGTGCAGGCTTAATGTCCAAAGGAGTAGGGTGGGGCCGTGTCCATCCTGTGCCTCTATTCTAAGACTGTAATAAAAATTCTACGCTCTTTATTATGGTTTAGGGGAAGAAGACATTTCCTCTACCTGCTCTGGGTCCTTATGTTAGAAAATGAGTTAAATTCACATGAGACAGAATAGCAGGAGAAAATTAAACAAAGCTTTACAACATATATACATGAGAGAGGCTCAGGCAACTGTGCCACTAACCAAAATGGTGGAAGCTCTCACCTTAAATACCACCCTCAGCTAAAGACAAAGGAGGATGTTGGGAGTGGGGAGAGTCAGTTATGGGAGATTACCAGACGAGTACAGTAAACAAGAGTCAGGTTATTATGCAGATTTAAGTCCTTGCCTTCTGCATTGATGAGAGTTTCTAGAGATAAGATCATCCCCCCATTCCTGGTACAGAGAGGGAGACACCTTTACAGATGGAGATTTCCTTTACAAATGTAAATGTCTCTTAACAAAAGGTAAGTAAATTCTACTTTTCAGAGTTTCTTTCCTGTCTGCAGGTTTTTAAAAGTAACCAGCCCCAAATAATCCTCATGCCAAAGAGACCTATCTTGGGGTGGCCAATTCCAGTCCCCTATGCTGGGAAATTTGCAAGTTCCATGTCACCAAAAAAGGACACCTTGGCAATCAAATTCATTCACTCAACATTTTTGAGCACCGCTGTGTACCAGACCCTATTCTAGACGTAAGAAAAGAGCAGTGAACAGGACAGAAGAGGTCAGTTCCTCCTCTCAGGTGAGGGAAATAGAAAATAGATGTGTAAAAAGAAAACTCCTTTCTGACAGTTGTGAGCACTATGGAGAAAGGAGAGCAAGGAAGTGTGTTATGGAGTGGCTGGGGTGGGAGGTGAGCTGGAGGTGGTGGTTTAGGTGGTGTGGGAGGTAGTATTTTTAGAAGAGCGTTTATTGGCAGCTGACCTAAGAACATTCAAATGCATGTTTTGTAAGTTCTGTGCTGGCCAACGTATGGGTTCAGCCTAATCACTGGGTGAGATCTTTCACAGGGAATGGTTTTCATTTTACAGATTAAGAAAAAATCTAAGACAGAGAGATGTCAAGGTACTTGGTCAGTGTCACACAGGTAATTTGTGTAAGGTTATGGCCAGGATCTAGATTTCCTGACACCCACAATCGAGATCTTTCCATTACACCATACAGTGTTTATCTGCAAGAGCCGTGCACCCTGTCACAGCAGCATGGCCAGTCCTTCCTGACTTATGCCAAAGGCCAGAGAAACCCAAGTAGGGAGATAAACATCGTGTTCTTCATAGCTCAGAGCCACACGCCCTGACAGTGCACTCACCTTGAGCATGCTAGCAGAGATGTAGCTTATCACAAGCTTCCAGATTATTGGTTAGAAAAGAAGGAATCAAGCAGATTTTAGTCATTACTGTAAAAAGTGCACATGTGTGTGGCAGTTGGGTATGGATTTTCCAGGACTCCAAGGACCTCCGTGCTGTGGTGATTCTTTGTGGAGAGTTCTAGACAAAGGTTTTGGCAAGGTCTGTGGTTCTCAGGCCACATGCGCCATGGAAACCCAGTCAGGTCAGCTTAGACCAAAACAGTCATTTGGTCCGATTTCCAACAGTTCACCTCTCCATCGCTATGGCAGAGACCTGGAAACACAAACTGGCCTCAAACAAAGCCACTTGGCCTCGTGTGCTAGACCCAGGCCACTCTCACAGCCTGTTGTTTCAGCTCATTTCATTGTCCAGCTCATTTTTGGCTCTACCTTTGGAAAAGTACTTTCATAGCGTTGAAACAGTAAAACGTTTTATTTTCTCACCATAGAAAAAAAATGCATGTTCATTGCAAACAATTCAGAAATTATTGAAGAACACTAAGAAAAAATTTAAATCACTTGCTCTAATCTGATCACCTGACAATAATCTGTAGTAAATAGAAAGTAAGACCTAGTCTATTTTTCTATGTCTTAAAATGCTTTTTAAAATATAAAAAAATGGGATCATAGTGTAAATTTCTTTGTAACTGGTTAATTTTTATTTTTCTTAATACTATAATAATAAAATAGTCTGAATTTTTATTGACTGCTTACTATATTTCAGCTACAACAATTTTGTGAAACAGCTGCTACAGTTCCTATTATACAGCAAAGAAACATGCGTTCTGAGTTTGGTTAGTCTTTCTCTCCATTCTCTCATCAGATACCCTCATTCCTGGCCGGGGCTCACAGTTCCTTTGTAAGCTCTAGCTCAAAACTTTCTTGTCAGCCCTGACCTTTCCTCACAGCTTCAGACTTTTCTATCGAGTTGCCTAGCTGACGTCTTCATTTGGATCTCAAAGTTGTCCAGGACTTAACCCATCCCAAATCGTGTAGAGGTGCTCTGCATTGTGTGGCATGAGGGTCTGTACCTCTGTCACCACAGCCCTGGTCTGAGTAACCATCTTAGCTGGTTTGCAGCCATACACCCCTGACCTTCTTGAATTTATTGTCTACACAGCAGCCAAAGGATCTTTTTAGAATGCAAATCTGATTACACTACCATGGACTTATAACACTTGAGTGACTTTCCTCTGATCTTCAGATAAAGACCAGAATCCTTAATGTAGCCCACAAAGCCAGCAGGATCTGGCTGTCTCCCAGCCTCAGTCCATACTGTGCTTCCCATGCTCTCACCCCAACCACACAGACATCCTTTGAGTTCATTTCACTGAACCTCCACAGGACTTTTGGACTTGCTGTTCCTTCTGACTGGACAATTCCTACTTTCTGTTTAGATGGCAGCTTGATCACCACATCTTTACATAAGGCTTCTTTGATCCTCTAGGACTATGTTCGTTTCCTGTATTATCACTCTCTTAGCACCGTGACACTCTTCTTTGTAGTACTTTTCACAGTTATAAACTTAGACCTATTTGTACAATTCTTTGATTAAAGACTGTCATGCCATTTATTTATTTATTTATTTATTTATTTATTTTTTGAGGAAGATTAGCCCCGAGCTAACATCTACTGCCGACCCTCCTCTTTTTTGCGAGGAAGACTGGCCCTGAGCTAACATCTGTGCCCATCTTCCTCTACTTTATATGTGGGATGCCTGCCACAAGGTGGCTTGACAAGTGGTGCATTGGTCCGCACCTAGGATCCAAACTGGTGAACCAAAGTGGAATGTGTGAACTTAACTGCTGTGCCACTGGGCCGGGCCCTGTAATGCTATTTAGACTGTAAGCTCCATGAAGGCAGGAACCATGTCTGTTTGTACGTCTACCATTGTATCTTTATTGCCTAGAGCACTGGCTGTCACATATTAATTAACACATTTGTATTAGATGCATGAGCTGTGTGACTTATTTGGATTTACCCAGCTAAAATGGCTGAGCCAAAGTGGAACCCAGTGTTCTTCCTATTCTGTGATATACCAGGAAGGCATAAAGCATTAAACACATTTACATGATACATTGAATAACATCCTCTAACATTCCTGACCATTTCCAAAATCTCTGAAGTGTCTCTGTATACTCCAATACCACTATCTACATACACAAAGGGAAGGATTTTCATTGCTTGCTGAGGAGAATTTAATAGTTAATAGCATTGTTTTGACTCATACTTCTTGAAGTAAACATATCCTTTGATTATTATCTATGCCTCGGGTCAGACACTAGGGAGAAAAGTGAAGATGACAGCATGGTTCTGGGATGGATATGGGGAGGTGTGAGGGCAGAAGCCAAGTGACAATATCAACAAAGGCAAGTTTCACGGGGCCAGGGGTGGTGTGAACAAAGAGCAGATAGAAACCACGAGAATATTTTAACAGGAAGAGACCTTAGAGATCCTCTAATTCAGCCTTCTCATTTTATCGATTTCTGTGATGTGACCAAGGTCACACTTTCAGCTATTGGAAGCTCCAGGACTAAACCCTGCGGACCTTCCTTTCAGAACACGAAATTCTCAAGTACTTTTGTGTTAGCCCATCAGCGAGTACTAATTGAATGTCCACCATATACTCCCATATATTTAGTATGCGGAATGTAGGAAAAGGAATTTAAAAGCTAGTGAATCAATAATAATAATAATAAATAATAATAGTAATAATGATAGCAGCATTTTGTGTTTATACGATGCTTGAATGTTTGCAAATTATTTTTGTGTATTTCATATCACGCAATCCTCACAAAACCATTGAGGTAGACTGATCACAATTCTCACACACTGTATAGGAGGGAAGATTGTATAACTTGTCCAAAGCCACCAGCCGACTAAATGGCAGATCTTAGTCTCAAATTCAGATTCCCAGACTCCAAGTTTGGTGATGTTTCCAAATTACCTCTTGCCGCTGTGTTAAGTAAAACTTACGTTGCCATTCTCCAAAATCTCTACGAAGTTTCCCACAGAGGTGGAGGCGTACATTCCAAGTTTAAGAATACACTAGGAATAATGCAGAAGGTGATCTGAAGGGGCCCTGACCTCTCCTAGGCTCAGCCCTTCCCTTTCTGCATCAGGCAGGGTGCCAGATCTCATGGAGCAGTGATTCTGCGCCACGTTCAAGAAGGGAACATTGGATTAAAATTCTCATGTTGACAGCAATTTTGTCTTGTGAAGATGCACAAAGCCTTCCTTATGTATTCCTTTCACACCTGGCAAAGATTGAAATATATTTCTATTCACAAACATATATACCTTGATACATATATCATAAAAAAACAGAAATGTGGTTTCTTTGAAAATAATTCACTGTTACTCTTCCACTTCAATCATTTGATAAGTTTTGAATGTATTTTTCTTTCCCGAGTCCATGAAAAAGCATTTGTTTTCTCCCTCTTTTAACCAGCTGGGTGCCAACATTTTTTTCCCTTCTCTTGATCTGACGCAAGTTCAATGTTTTGCTTCTGTCTGCTATTCCAGCTGCTAACCTGCAGGTAGTTGGATAAAAGAGGCTTTCTCTCAACTCAGGCAATGCATCAAGTCCCACCCTAAACACAGATACACATTCACACACACAAACATTGTGGAGTACAATAGTTTGACGTACAGGATGCTCTGCAGAAAGAGGGCCGTTCACTTCCACCCACAGTCCTCTGTAGGCCGGCTCAGGGCAGTGAAATTGGCTGCTATCCATGCAAATCAGTATCCTGGAAAAGGAAGGTCTGGGTCACGAGGAAGGAATATCCCATCCTGAGGAAGAAAGATTAAGTTTGTTCTGTATGATTGCTTGGGGATGGCTTCCAAATTTACAATGCCCTGCAACTCTTAATTTAGCCTGCTATCAGTCTAAGATTACTAAACTGTATTTAGAAGAAAGACACATTCATTATTGTTATTAAGCAATCTAATTTTAGAACTATTACTAAAATAAAACTCAGGAGTATGATAATATTTAACTAGAAATGTGACTAATAAAGCCCTCCATATTTCCATATTTAGGGATTAAAGACTGTAATTAGACGTAAATAGCAAAACAGGGAAACTTCTTTTCGGTGATATGGTAAAGAGTGAATTGGTTTTAGCAAGCATTGTTTGGTTGAATGAGCTACTCAAATGACAGATTGCCTTTTCAGATTGGATCACATTTCATTTAGATTAGAGAATGACTATGCAGCATATTTTATTTAGGCTGGGTGGAGCTCGGGGGCTTACTCCTAGTTATCAGAGGACATGTGTGACTACTTTAGTACACATCAACTAGGAACCACCTTGGACTCTGCAAACGTACTTTTAGAGACACAAATAAGCTCAGGTGACTTGAGTCTTCACTCAGATTGGGTATATAATCAGACAGTTTGTTAACATGATAAATTTCCCTCCCCCTTTTCTTATATGCATATCTCTTTTTTTGTTGTTATTTTGTTTTCTTGCCTAGTTGCTTTAGTTAAGATTCCAAGACCATGTTAATTAAGGATGATGATTGTAGTTATTTTTGACTTCTTGACTTTGATGAGAAAACTTCTGGTTTGCTTTTAATCACGATGCCAGCTGAGTGTTTTAAGTTTGTATCTGTCTCTGAAAGTTGTATCACTTATTAGTGGTCCCTGAAGAGACTCTGGGGCAAAGCATTTTATGACCTTTATGATTTAAGACCTGTATGGTTCTCCATCGCTGCAGCCTTACCTTCATCAATGCCTAATTACCTTGTCCTAGTCTCTAGTCCTAACCTGAGTCAGGAGACTTTCAGAAGTCTAGCCCAGTATGCCAGGATGTGGTATCAAGTTGTCTTTAACGGTAGTCCATCACTGGACTTATGCTCTGGCTCTGGTAGGTGGATTTCTGCCTTATCCCAAGACTTGACCTTTATCTTGTACCAAGTTCTAGTATGTGAATCTCTGTGTTTGAGTTTCTCTCACTGCAAATTGCCCATGACAGGTACTGATTAGTATAGTGGCTCTGGACTAGAGGGCCCGAGTTCAAAACCTGTTTCTTCTACTTATTAGCAGTTTGATTTTAGCCAAGTTATTTAACGTCTTTGTCTTTCCTCACTTGTCAAATTAGGATAACACCAGTACTTGTCTCACAAGGTTCTTGTGAGCTTTAAATTAAGTACTGCATACAAAGACCTTAGAAGGATGCTTGGCACATAGTGAGGCATTTACCAGAGGCTTGTAGTTATTGTTATTGCAGGTGGAAAATACAGTATTCCAGTTAGTACTGTTAGTAGTAATAGTACTGTTACCCATTTTGAATTGCACCTGTCTTCCTTCTATCAATCCACCTTTCAGGGTTGGATGTCCACTACTTGATTCTCCTCTTGGTAGTTGGGGATCTGCTTCCTGCTTTTAGGCTCAGCTTGGCAGGACACCCCATTTCAACACATTGACCACCGGAATAATGAGTGTTCTAAAACTATCCTACTGCCCGACCTCAGCTTACATTATTCTAGCTGCTCATTGAAAGTTTCTTCAAAGATTCACTTCTGAGTCTAATTCTACTGCCCACTTTCCACCCCACTAGATGTGAGCCTTCTCCTATCTAAAGATTTTGATCAGGTTGTTCATGGCTTTTTTTTTTCACAGTACCTGACACACTAATATAAATTATGTTGGTGCTTCTCCAAGATTGTAATAAGGGATATTGTTCTAGCTCTGCAAAATCACTTCTATTTATCCTCATCCAGAGTTCACAAACACAAAATCATGTTGATTAATCAGCTTGTTTATTTAGCACATCTTTATATAACCTCTAATCCAGGATTAATACTGTGCCAGGGCATAAAATAAATATGAAATAATGTCAGACATGTCCACTCTCTTGAAGAACTTACAGTTTAGTTGAATAAGACAAAGCCCATGATTGTCCGAGGACAAGCTGTGGAAGTGAAGGTGTGTATGGTCAGCCCAGTGAGGAAGTGAGATCCAAGTTGAATCATGAAGTTTTTAAATAGAGTTCAATGAGTTTTGAATTTTTTTCCTAGAGTCCGTAAAAAAGTGTTTGCTCTCCCTTATTTTAACTAGCTGGGTGCCAACGTTTTCTTTCTTTTTCTCTTGATCTGAAGAAGCAGGAGGGTGTTCCTGTGGGGGGGGGGGGGGACTAACATTGTCCGTACATTACAATCTGGTGATATTAGTTACAACTAATGTAATGAACTCAGTTGGCTTACCAAGCTATTCTTGTACTATTTTCATGATTTTTCCCTTATCTGTATTTTATCTGCACCATTATTTACTTAAGAGTTAAGTTCCTGTTCATGTTTAAATAGCTTTATTAAAATTGTATCACTATCTTAAATAGAAAAGCAGTATATCTTGCTGTAAAAAGAAAACAGCAAAAGATATACACAACTATTTAAATTTTTAAAAGTTAACCCATAAGCAAGCTGGAATTGCCTCACATAGCACCACTGGGAAACTCTGGCCTTCCATTCTGATGTTTTTTTGGGAAGGGGCTCTGAATAGTTTATTGAGGTCTCTGTTCAAACACTGCTTGACAATTTCACTCCTCCAATTGTAGTCGCCTGTCATTTCTCTGTTCCTACTTTGTTTTCTTTTCTTTGTAATGTATTATTTTCTAAAATTGTATTGTTTATTTATTTGTTTCCTGTCTTACTATATGCTTTTCATGACTAAGATATAAACTCCAGGAAACCGAGGACCTTGTTTTGTTCACTGCTATTTCCCAGGGCTTGGCGTATTTTAGGTACCCAATTACTTGACTTTCATGGCAATATGGTGAGAAACTGCTGTGATGCAAAAATCTGAGCTTAGATAAAATAACCCTGCTTGCTAGCTTAGCCCTGTATGAGCTGATTTTTGTTTTTCCTGTGTCTTTGATGGTCTGTTACGACTTTGGACTTTGTTTACCCACCTGGGCTCATGGGACCTTTTTAGTTCCGTCAACTTATGTAGATCTTCAGAACTTTAGGCTTGAATTTCTCACACTGATTTACTTTGTTTTTTTTTTTCTTCTTCTCCCCAAAGCCCCCCAGTACGTGGTTGTATATTCTAGTTGTAGGTCCTTCTAGTTCTTCTATATGGGACACCACCTAAGCATGGCTTGATGAGTGGTGCTAAGTCTGTGCCCAGGATCGGAACTGGTGAAACCCTGGGCTGCAGAAGCAGAGTGAGCAAACTTAACCACTTGGCCACAGGTGGGTTATACTTCGTTTTTTAAAAGCCAACCTACTGGCTCCAATTCTTTTTCTACCTAACTAGGCACTGGCTGAATTCCTCTCTTCAAATAGATTCCTAACCTGTCCATCATGATGCATCCAAGTGGCCAAAAAAGCCATGTGGCATTTGTTCAGGAATGGACGGCTATAACAAGTCAATCATCCTGGCTGGTGTACTCTAACACTCTAAAAATCAGAGCTGGCCTGGTGGCGCAGTGGTTAAGTTCGCACGTTCTGCTTGGGCTCCTGGGGTTTGCCGATTGGGATCCCAGGTGCGGACGTGGCACTGTTTGGCAAGCCATGCTGTGGTAGGCGTCCCACATATAAAGTAGAGGAAGGTGGGCATGGATGTTAGCTCAGGGCTGGTATTCCTCAGCAAAAAGAGGAGGATTGGCAGCAGACGTTAGCTCAGGGCTAATCTTCCTCAAAAAAAAAAAAAAAAACCAACAATAGGACAAAAGCAAGTACACTGGTTTCTCTATGTCAAGATTAGCCTTAGAAAAAGGCTTAGATAAGTCCCTCAATTTTAGTTCTTGAAGACTGTATTTTTCATTCTTAAAGCAGTAGATGTATAATCATCAGGAATGTCCTCCCAATTGATTTAGATGATTTTAAATAGATTTGGATGAATTTCTACCCCTATTTTTCAAATATTTTGCTTGATATTCACATACAAATCGGAGTCGTTTAGAGACCTACTGTGATCCTTATCGTGGATAGAGAAATCTTATTTAAAATATTTCCATCTAGTTTTCTATTCAAAGAATTCGTCTATTTTTTCCTGCCTTGTTAGATAATGGTAAGTCAAGGGGATGAAAGTGCATACCTATTTCCTGTGGCAAATCCAATGCCTGTTAAGGCTGGTTGATTAAAGAAGCCATACTTCTTGGTGATAAATGACTCAGAGTCTACGATAAGGCTCCTGCGCTTCCAATGAAATCTTTCATGTCATGGAAGAGGAAACAAGATTGCAAATTTGAGAGTGGATGATAATGATTAGTATTGGATGCTATTTATAATCAGTGGCACAGGAAGTTAATTAGTTGTTTTCGATATGGTGAGTGAGTTGATCCCAATAGAAGAAGTGCTTATGATTTTGTAAATGAAAAATATTTTTAACAGGGCTGAGAAATTTCATGGTTTTGGTATGGTTAGGAAGAAAGCATGCTGAGTTGTTAAAAATGGCACAACTGGCAATTTTGATTGTGGACATGATTATTTTAAACTTATTTTATTTTAATAAAATAAGCAACATACAATATTTGAAGGAACTTGAACATGCATTTGTAGTAAATGGAACCTTTCTAACTTGGTAATGATTCGCAATGGCATAAAATAATGTTATATTCTCCAAATATACAAAGCATTTGCTCTGTGGGAATAAGTATGAAATGTGGTAGTAACTGACCTAAGCTACAAAGATATTCTTTAATGCACTGTAGGAATATTTTATTAGTGAATACCCATGTGCCCTGAAAGAGTTGATTGATGTAGTTTGTTGAAGGGCCTAACTCGTTCCCAGAGAGTCATTCACAAACTGGCAGGATTTGGCTGATTTGGGGAAAGAACAGCCCTCACCACAAAAGTGAAAATTGCAACTGCTGCTGATGAAGAGGCCCAAGGTCAAGAAAGGACCAGTCTGATTCTGAAAGGCAAACTATCAGGTTAATAATCAGAGGGATCAACCATACAGTGGGCTGACATCAAGACCAAACCATTTGCGTGGTGCTTCCTGTACTTGTTTTCTTGATTCTTACAGATCAAGAAGTTCAAAATGTTTATTTGACAAGGTGACTAATGATAATAATTATTTATTTATCGACACCATACCATGTGTCAGACACTTTGCTACACGCTTTACGTGCATTATCTGACTTGATTCTTGTAGGAGCCCTTAACAGGTACTTTTATTGTCTGCATTTATAAAGGAGGACAGTAATTCTGGGGGAGAGGCTCTGAACCTGTCCGTGGCAGCACAGCATGACAGTGGCAGAGTCAGGACTGAAGCCTGGGTGTGCCGAGTTCAGAAGCGGAGATCTTGGTCTCACTCTGTCACTAAGATAGATCTTGAAACTTAGTCTTCAACATCCAAGTCCACTGCTGTTTTTCTCCACTTGCCCAATCCTAACCCATCTTTTCCTCCAATAAATTAATCAGGTCTTCAGCATTTAGGGGTCCTGTTATTTTTTTTGTAATTTTATGTGTTTGTTTTATAACAGATTTTTACTTTTTAGGCTTCCCGAAAAATTGAGCAGGAAGTGCAAAGAGTTCTCGTTTGCCTCTCCCCCTCTCTACACAGTTTTTATGAACATCTTGCATTAGTGTAGTACACTTGCTACAACTGAGGAACCAACACTGATACGGCATCATTAACTAAAGTCTATCGTTTGCATTAGGGTTCACTCTTGTTATAAACTCTATGAGTTTTGACAAGTGCGTAATGTTAGGTGTCGATCATTAAAGTATCATACAGAATAGTTTCACTGCCCTAAAAGTCCCCTGTGCCCTCCCTATTCATCCCTCCTTCCCTCTTCTCGGGGCCCTGACAGCCACTGATTTTTTTAGTCTCTGTAGTTTTGGCTTTTCCGGAATGTCATATAGTTGGAATTATACATTATGTAACCTTTTCAGACAGGCTTTTTTTACTTAGCAATATATATCACTTCATGCCTTTTGGGGGCTTGAAATCTCATTTCTTTTTAGCACTGAATAATATTTCATTGTCTGTATATACCACAATTTACTTATCTACTCATCTACTGAAGAACGTCTTGGTTGCTTCCAAGTTTGGGCCATTATGAATAAAACTGTTATAAACGTCCATGTGCAGGTTTTTTGTGTGGACATACATTTTCACCTCATCTAGGTAAATAGCACAGAGGGTGATTGCTGGATTGTTCAGTTAGAGAATGTTTAACTTTGTAAAAAACTACTAGACTGTCTTTGAAAGTATCTGTATTATTTGCATTCCCATCAGCAGTGAGTGAGAGTTCTTGTTGCCCCACATCTTCACTAGCATTTGGTGTAATCAGTGTTTTGGATTTTAGCTATTCTAATAGATGTGGAGTGGTATCTCATTGTTTATTCATTTGCAATTCCCTAATGACATACAATGTTGAACATCTTTTCATATGCTTATCATCTGTATATCACCTTTGGTGAGGTGTCTGTCCAGATCTTGTGTCCATTTTTTAATTGGGTTTTTCATTTTCTTATTATTAAGTTTGAAGAATTCTTTGCATATTTTGGATAATAGTTCTTTACATATATATCTTTTGTAAATACTTTCTTCTGGAATTCTGTGTTTTTAAATAGTAATTGATTCAACTTACTTGTGATCTAAGTCCTGAGAAAGTGAAAGACTTATTCCACTGAAGCACCAGTTATCAATTTATTGTTTCTAGAAAAATGAATAAACAATATAGAGAGTAAAATCATGTTATTTCTAGCAAAACATCTTCCAAAGTAAGTTCCGTAAAACATTAGTCCTGTGAGGATTGCAAAGGTTTCCGGTGTAAAATAAGTTTGTGAAGAGTCAGTTTAAATACAGCTGACCAAGTTTCTGAGCTGCAGACCACCTCAGAACCTTTGTGCTGATGTCCATCATGATGGAGAGAGGGAAATGGTACACAACTTTTCCCAAAGTTGTTTAACCACAGAACCCTTATTTGGGGTAATGTCTAGAAGCAGCTAACTGGGTGTATCAGTCAGGGTTCTCCAGAGAAACACAACCAAGAGGAGATTATATATATATAATGCATAAAGCTAGTCATACACACACATATATATAAATGTGTGTGTGTGTATATATACATATGATAGAAATTGGCTTGCATGGTTATGGAGGCTGAGAAGCCCCACTCTCTGCCATCTGCAAGCTAGAGAACCAGGAAGGCCAATGGTATAATTCAGTCTGGGTCCAAAGGCCTGAGAACCAGGAGCACCAGTATCAGAGGGCAGCATAATTCTTTCTCTCTTTGTTGACCTACATAGTGGACTGGGTGTCTGAGGGACAGAAGCAGAGTCTCACTCAGTTTGTTTTTCCTGTACCTAGCAGAGTGTCTGCCAGGGAAGAGTTTTTCAAAACTATGACACTGAATATTGACTCCATATTCTCAGTTTTTTTTCACTTATGTGACCTTGTTATTCATTTCCGTTTGAAAAATAAGAGATGATCAAGACCACAACATGAGTAAAAAGACCCTAAGTCAAAGGGACACTTGGACATTTTCCCTTTTAGCTATAGCTGAACACAGAGGCTGGAATGGATCATGCACAGTCTGTCAGGGTGCCTTAGTCACCTTAATGATCCACACAGCTAGTGGTATAACTGATTGGGCCATTGGGAACATTATTGATCGTGGAGATGACTAAAATAATTTTAGTAGCCACATTGTGGTTCAGTCCAGTAAACATGTGCCTGTTTGATGAGAATTCTTATAATTTGGTGATTTTTCTTTATTTGTTACAGAATCCCAGGGTTGGAAATGGTCTCAGAGATCATCTGGCACAATATTTTTATTTTATAGATAAAGTAATTCAGTTCAGAGAGGGTGAAAGTCTTGACCCAGGACATATGGCTATTCGTAGAAGGTCCCAAGGCTCCTAATCCCTTAGCCTTTCGCCAGCACTCTAGAGCAAATGAGTAGTGTAAGAACTAAGCCTCTGTTTTTGTATGTCACTGAATTTTTTTCCCCTGTAATTGCAGTGTCACCTAGCCCAGACTGTCTGATCCTGTGTGTGACTGGCTTTATGAATAACAGGAGTTCTAGGGACACACAAGATCCCTTTAGAAGCAAGAGGTGGGGATAGTACGTAACTCTTATCTACATGGTCACTTGTTGACTGTCTGTTGTTTCAGAGACTCCTAGGATAAATGTGTGTGTGTGTTATTGTTGTTATTGTGTTGTATTTAATTTTTATGAATATTATACATCTTTCTTGAGATTTAGTGTCCTTTGGGGTGAATTTGTGGTTTGGGAATCTCTTTTCTTGGAGAACAGTTGGTAGAATCAAGAAAAATAATGTAGAGATAGCAATCCTGCTCTCAGTCCTTAATTATGTGTTGGGGTAGAAAAAACCAGAGAGTAGATTGAATCATTTAACAACCTTTCATTTCCCTTTTGAGTGATCAAAGGTAATACATAAGAATCCCAACCCATTGAAAGAAGTTAATAATAAACTTCAAGGAGGCTTTGGCAAAACAGACTGTACTGATAGTATTTGAACAGTATACATTCCAGCCAGCAAGTTGATGCATTTTATCTCCAACTCTGGGGATCCCACAGCAATTAGGTACAGACCTGAGTGTGCAAAATGGGGCAGAGAACTGACTTGTGCTATCAAATAGTCGAGTCTGGGTCCCATGAGGGGAAGACTTGTTCCAATTCAGATCCTTTTCTTAAGATGCAATGGAAATGATGCCTGGATGACAGTGGTGGGACCAATCTCCAACACTCGGCTGGATACCTCTTCTACCAAATCAGGTCTGGAAACAGACACTTGAGCAAGAGGTAGGATTTTATTTTTGTTATATTCTTAGGCTTCCCAGAAACAATGACGCTTTCTGAAAAGCTTAGTAACACTTTCAGAAGTTCCAGTAATTATTTCAGACTCTGTAGACTCTGTTAACAATAACACAGACTTTGGAAACATCCCAGGAGCTGTTTGCCAGAAAGAATGCTCTCCCTGCACCTTATGATTCACATCTGACTGTTCACCTTCCCAAATTACACAGCCACTTCCCTACCCCCTGCTTTTGCCTATCCTCTTTCCACGACCTGGGGGGACCTTATTTCCTTTTCTATCTCATGCTCCTGGGTTGAGTTTACATGCCCCTACTTCCATGATAAATCCCGCTAAAAATGTTAAAACCCGCATTTACCTTATAGCCTAGCATTCACTCCTAGTTATTTATTTATTTCTTTTAAAGATTGTTACCTGAGCTAACACTGTTGCCAATCTTCTTTTTTTTTTCCTGCTTTTTCTCCCCCAATCCCCCCTGTACATAGTTGTATATTTTTTAGTTGTGGGCCCTTCTAGTTGTGGCAGGTGGGATGCTGCCTCAGCGTGGCCTAATGAGCAGTGCTGTGTCTGCACCCAGTATCCGAACCAGCGAAAACCTGGGCCTTCGAAGTGAAGCACGTGAACTGAACTACTCGGCCATGGGGCTGGCCCCCCACTCCTAGTTATTTGCCCAATGGAAATTAACATGTATATCCACAAAATGGCTTGTACAAGAATGTTCATAATAGCTCTGTTCATAATACATGAAAACTGCAAACAACGCAAATGTCCATCAACAGATCCTGTATAAATAGATTGTGCTATATTAATACAATGGAATACTACTCAGCAATAAAAAGAAAGCAACTCCTGATCTTCATGATACTTGGCTACATCATGCTGTGTGGAAGATATCAGAAGCAAGAGTGCATACAGAATATTTCCGTTATACAAAATTTAAGAACGCAGGCAATACTAACCTATGGCGAAAGAAATCAGAACAGCGATTCCCTTTGGCCAGGAGGGCAGTGGAGATTGACTAGAAAGGACTGGAGGAAACTCTGTGGGATGATGGGAATGTTCTGGGTCTTGATAGGAGTCTGGGCTATATGGAGTGTTTGCATTCATGAAGCCATAACATCAAACCATGTCATCAAACGATAACACCTAAGATCTATGCATTTCACTGTAAATTAAAACAATTTAAATAAAAACAGGAAAGGAAACATATCATTTTGTATAGCCCTTAATTTTACTCGTTTCCCATCACTTTAGGCGTGATGCTTTCCCAGTCACCTCTCTGCAAACTCACTATCAGAAAGACGACATAGTATCAGTCAATTACACTTTAATGTTTATTTAAATCAATGATTTACATCTCCCAGTTTTCAAGTCTAATAGTGGATTTAAATTATTTGTTTTCCATTCAAAGTACTTCAGACATTAGACAGAAGATAAGAAAGATATTTTGAGGGACTGAAAGGCTCTTTTTGGTGTTTCTGACATCACTATCAGGTGCTTTATTCATCTATGAAGGTTATTCCTGATACCTGTGTAGTTATTTTTTAAAGACAGTTATCTGTTTGTCTTTCTTTTCCATTTCCTCTTACTCCCCCCTACATACAGAATTGTGTAGACGTTGTCTATAAACATGCATAATCTTTCTCAGAAATTTCTGCTGAATCTTTCTCTTATGGAACGTTCAAACTATTTTATTACCTCCCTTGACATCTCTCTCCCCCACTGAACTTGGAGTTCTCTTAGAGGTGGGAAGTGTCTTTAAATCATTTTTTCCCCAGCACAGGATCTGAAAAAAATATAGACATTCAATAATGTTTACTGAATAAATTAATAAATGACACTATTTTTTTTCTTATGTGGCCGGTGAAGTGAAAAAGAGCTACATTCAGAAGCAAGAGTGTTTGGATGGGTTGTGTCTGCAGCTATATTATCTGTCCTCTCAAATCCATCTCCTTTTCTCCTCCCTTCGACCCCTGCTTCCCCATATGACTATTTTATGACTGCATCAGTGTAGTTTAAGTGTTCCTATTAACTTCATACTAGGGAAGTCTTTGAAAAAAAATGACATTTTAAGATGAAAGCAATTTGAACCAAAAAAAGGGATTATTTTTCAAATGAGCTTATAGAGTTTTACACCTTGACCTTTTACGTTATTGAAGCCAATGTTTTTTTCCACCAGGCTTCTCAAAACACAGTATGTTCGGATTGGATTGGGCTTTAAAATGTAATATTTAAAACAGCAACATGTCTGACAGATCCCAGAAATGAAATATGTCCATTTCTTTTAGCGAGGAGCAGAAGGCAGCATAAAGCAGCTGCAAGAATTAATTCACCAAGATAGTTGACATTTTCGAGCTGACTGCCTCTTACAGAAAATGATGTCATCCTCCAGGAGCCTAATGACAGTCATCAGCCTGAGAGGACACATGCTAATAGGTTCATTGCTCACCTAGTTTTCTTTGTGGTTTAGCCAGGCTGTCCTTGGATGCCCATAATTTGGCCTTGTGTTCCTAGAATAATTTCTAAGAGGGACTGAAGTGTGAAACGTAGGGAATGATGCTTTTTCTTGTCAGAAAATTGAATGAATAGGTTTCTACCTTCTTCCAGTGACTCAAAGTCCTATTTCCAGTTTGCTCATATATAACCAAATTCTGATTGGCTTTTCTTTCTAAGGTGTTGGAACCAGTGTTTAAATTGTGAAAGATCATTGCTTCAAGATGCTGGGACGGCTCTGACAACGAAGAAGGAAAGGTGAGGGAAAATTCGAAAATTTTGTTCTTAACTATAAAGAATATTGACTCTGAACTTCTAGAATACTCAGTGTAGGCATCCTGGATTTGGCTTTACTCCTGGACAGGATTACGATTTTCAAAAGAGTTTTAAGGTGAATTTCTGTGGATCCGATATGAAGATGGGAACAAGAAATTCCAGCCTAAGGGAAGGAGCAATGCCAGCTCACTCACACCTTTCTGACAGGAGCTTTTGATTCTAGTATCAGGACGCATCTTGAGCAAAAGATCTGTTAAGTTTCTCAAGCATTTCTATCTTTGTCTCTTCCCTGATACATAACACCAGCATAGACTCTTCTGGGGACATCCTGATGTAACCAATGACACCTGCACATCCCCCTTTCCTAGCAAGGCCTACTGGAAATCTTTCAATTGAAAACTGTCCTGAACAGGTAAAATGTGTTAGCTAGGGGCCAAATAAAGGAAGTGAGCTGTGGATTTGGGGGGAAATCAATGAGTTGCAAGTATAGGAGGACTATAATTCAGAGTGGTATTTATTGCTAAGGAGATTTCACCTTGCTCTTCCTTTGGCCTCCTAGTCTTGCTGGAGGTGAATGCCTGGAAAAAGAAGTTCATACTACTTCTAGATGAATGCTTGAGGGATAGACATTTAGACCCAATTGACAAGAGAAAAACTATCTCCTTAAAAATTGAAGTGTTCCAGACCATTCCAAGGGCTTCCTGAACTGGACGGCTGGCCAGTCATTTACCAAATCAATGATCAATGATATTTTGTTGATAATGTAATGAAAAAGGAGGTCTTGGTTGAATATGTAGAAGCATAGATCAATAAATTTGATAAATTAGATAACTTATAACCTCTCAATAACATGTCTGACATCCTTTCAAGTGGCTGTATGTAGAATTAGTTCGGTTAACACTTATTTAGCACTGACTCTGTGGAAGGCCTCTTCCAGCCTCTGGAGGAGGGACAAGATAGAGAAGATATTCCACTTGCCTTCAAGGGTACGCACTCCAAATGGTGTATTAGCATATGTATACAAACAACTTACACTTCGTAAGGCACATGTCACATATATTTAATCCTCACAACAATCCTGTAAGTTGGGTATTATTATTATTTACCCACCTTTGCTTCAGTGCAAACTTCCTCTTTTCTCTATGGCTCAGTTTGTTTTCTGTAAAATGGGTATGTTAGATTAATACTGATAATAATGATACCTAACATTTATTGAATATGTACTTTTTGCCAAGGCCTTTGGAAGTATTAGCTAATTTAATCCTCACAGCAACCCTACAAATTCTAGACCTTTTTACAGAAATGCAGCAGGGTTAAGTTGCATGCCCAGGGTCAGAGTTGGAACTCAAATCTTCTGGCTCCAAATCCAGTGATCTTTCCAAGATACCGTGTAGCTTTCCTTCTGAATGGTCAGCAGCATCTCAAATAGGTAAAGGACACACAGAGTCCATGGAGGGAGCATTTCTTCTGGCTGCAGAATTCCCAGGGCTCTATGACAGACTTGGCGTTTTAGCTGTGTACCTGGAGGCCCAAGTTTGACCATGCAGAGAGGAGCTGGCACAGTGAGGCCCCTTTACAATGACACTCTAGCCTCTTGCGGATGTCATCTTTCTATTTTTTCTTAATTCCAACATTTATTCTTGACAACTTTCCACCTAGGAAATCCTCGTTCCTATTGACTAAATTGTTGTTGTAGTTTTTGTTTAATGCAGGGCTGATCTTACCAGAAGAAAGGGACTCAAGGCTTCAGTGGGGGCAGGACTAGGTGCGATGGTTATTCACTGAGAGAGCCAGATTGGTTTTGGATGAGAGATCAGGGACATGGGTTGTGGTCTTGGCTTTTCTTGTTACTACTTTTATGTCTTTGATGAGCATTCTACTTTCTGTAGGCTCATTTCCTTATCTATAAAACAACTCGATCTTCTGGACTTCAAAGGGCTGTTGGTATCTCGAATAAGACAAGAAACATGAGAGTACATTGTGAATGACTATACAAATGTAAGGTATGATCGCGATCATTCATAATTTTCTCTTAGGAAATATTGATAGAAAATGCCCTCTAGATTTTTCAGACATCATGGAAGATTTTTTTTCTCCACAGAAGAAAAGAACACTGACAGCAAGAAAAATATCTGTGTGTTCTCTAAGTAGGTAATCTCTAATTTTTTTTTTTAATTCACTTAGGAAACTTTGAAAAACAAGATCTATTTGATACCTGATCTTAATTTTTTAAACCATGAATCAAAATACTTGGAAAGGAGACTGTAGTTAAGATGAATACAGAAGAGGAATGGTGGAATTCTTTTCCCTATGGGTTGGGACATTAATGTTGGAGGGAGAGAATCAAAGTTGATATGACTCTTAGACAAAGAAAGAAGAAGCGAACTTGAATCTCCTTGTCAACAGGCATTTTATGGCTCAAATGATAAAACACAGAGTGTTCAAACTCTTCTAGCCAAGTGTTCCATACAGTGGAGTACCAAAGAAACACTCTTCTGAAGGCTCCTGTTATATGATATTCCTTGTCACTGTCAATAGTAAATCCGACAACGGGTCAGAAACATTCATGGTCTTCATTAACATTCCCCCTAGGTCTCAGTTTGCATCTCTTTATCTTTTTTCTAGCTCCGAATGGAAGTTTCCTGGGAAACCTTTCCTGTGAATGGAATGTATGAGGTTTGTCCCATGAGAGACAAATAAAAAACACAAGAAACTACAATAGAAAACTTCTTCCCCTGAAGTATTGCAGTCAGGAGCAGATAACACCTATCTTTTCTCAAGGACATGTAGAGATTCCAACCCTCTGGTGTTCAGTGACACTAAGAATGTTATTCCCTCAATTTAACAGCAGAGCTTCTTTTCTTACTGATAAAAAAATTTTAAAAGGGTTTAAATTACTTAAGTAAAAAGAACTATGGTGGGGGCTTCTCAGTCATAGATAAGCATCAGCTCTTGCTGATCTGCTGTATTGTCAGCAAAGTAATGGCTCAGTTTGTGTATTGTTCTCCTTGTGCCAAACAGAAGGGAGAGTAAACCTTATCCACAGGCTCCTGTTACCAGCAGACACTGGCTTCAGTCAGAGGCGGGTTCTGGGGAAACAGTTTTCACATTCACCAATTAAAAGAAGGGAAATAGCCAACATTTGCACAACTTATAGATATACCCCATCCCAATAAACCTTGAGTTTTTGTCTATGCATTGTTGTCTAATTAAAAAAAAAAGAGCAATGAGCGAGAGGGAGAATACACAGGCTACTACTGAGCTGTGTTGCTAACAGAAGAAAGTTGAGGGGTTGGGTGGGGACGGACAACCAGTGATTAAAATCAGGCTTTTATTTGAAATTCTGACTACTTTTCTGTAGCAGCTTCCATGCTAACTTATACATTCTGTTCCTAAGCTGGGTGAAGCATGTCTTTTCTTTTTAAAAAAAACAGCTTTATTGAGATATAATTTATATACTATAAAATTCACCTGTTTAAAGTACGTTTTAGTTTATTTATGCATTTGTGAAACCATCACCATAATCTAATTTTAGAATGCTTTTGTGACTCCAAAAGGAAAAGCAGTACTCATCTGCTGTCATTCCCCATGCTTCTCTCCCTCACCAGCTGTAAGCAATGACAAATCTACTTTCTGTCTCTATAGATTTGTCTATTGAATCTTTCATACAGAAACATGCAGTATGTGGTCTTTTGTGATTGATTTCTTTCACTTAACTTAACGCTTTCAAGGTGCGTCCAAGCTGTAGCAGTATTACATTTCTTTTTCTTGCTGAATACTATTCCATTGTGTGAATATAACATATTTTATTTATCCATTCATCAACTGATCGACATTCGGATTGTTCCTACTTTTGGGCTATTATGAAAGATACCACTAGGAACATACAGGTATGTTTTGTGTTGACATCTATTTTCGTTTCTGTTTGCTATTTACCTGAGAGTGGAATTACTGAGTTGTATGGTAACTTTGTGTTTAATATTTTGAGGAACTCTCAATTGTTTTCCAAAATGGCTGATTCATTTTACATTTTCACCAACAATGTATGAGGATAAGACATGTCTTTTCGCAATTTTCTCCTGTTTATAGATTCTAAAGCTCTGTGAAAGATTAGAAATATAGCAGGCAGTTCATTTGGACACATTTAGGAAGTCTCCTTTCTCTTCCCAAACTAAAAATATTTCTGTTGTCTAATGAGCAGGTGCTACCTGCTAATGAAGCAGGAATGCTAATTTCTTATTTGATTTATAATAAATTTTAATAATTACAGAAGAATATGTACTTAGTTTTCTGTGTGTATATGTTCTAGAGTACTAACGTTCCTTTCTTTTCTTCTTAAAATTCACTTTCTTCACTGTTGTGCTATTAAATGATTTGTATCTTGATTACAGGTCATTAATTCCTGTTTAAAAAAACAAGTCCATGTTTTCATTTTAAGATATATCTTTTATTTCATACTGATTGAAAGCAATTCAATTCTTCCTCCATAGAAACATTTAGGCCAAGATATGAAACAGCTCCTTTAAACAGACTTATATTTAGTCTTTGGAATTGAAGTGCATGTATCCTTCGTTATACCTGACCTGAAAATGCTAGGTATGAAATGAATTCTACTGACTCGAATGTTATTCCACATACAAACCCCTTTTCTTGTAAACATGGCATATAAACGTTTATAAGATAAACCTGTTTTTAAGACAAATAAATTTGTCCATAAACCTAGATTTCTTTCTTTATTTTGCTTACTTAACGCGAAGGATATTCCGTGAACTGATTTTTTCTTATTGTGGACATTAGTTGACGTTTGTCTTTGATTCAACATTTGCAGATAAGTTATGGGTCCAGCTGCTCTGCATAGACCAATGTGGAGCAGCATCCTTAATGAGTAGTGAGCTTTCTTGTTCTCTAGACACTATCACCTCTGCCTCTTGAAACCAAGGCTTCTAATGACATGTGTTGAAGGACAAGGCTTGATTTCAGGTTTCCCTTTGGTCTGTTTCATCTCCATTTGCTGACCCTGGATTATGCAGATAATATACTGCTTTCAGTAATCTGGCCCCCTGTGCCAGACCTTGGCTGTCATACCACATTATAACCGATGGTTCAAACGCTTCTTTTACATAAAGACTATTTTCTTCTCAGCCATCTCTCTAAGATATGCATGACTAACTAAAAATACTGCTGAATCCTGTTCTCAAGTAGAGATTCAAGGTTAACGTGAAAACTGTTACCACTTGCTTATGCTGCGTAAAAAGCTGTTTTATCTTTGTAACAATCTTTTTATTAAAAAAGCATTGCAATTCCTCTGCTATGCTAATGTTTTCTCAGATACCAAGCCGACTATGCCTCGCTGGCAAGAAAACAAGTTATGATTATTTATATGCCAGTATGCATTTGTTTCCATTTAGAGTTATAAACGATTAATTTGTGATAATCGATTGTGACAGCAAAAAAGAATTTCTACCTCACTAGCTTATATTTCCAACAACAGAGAAACACAAGTAATTTTGATAATGTCTTGTGTGTCCAGTGAGGTTATTTCTCTATTACTAGCTTTTAGTAAGAATTTATAATTAAATCAGAGAGAAAAAACACTGGCAGCCAACATTGTGTCACATTTATTTCAAGTGTAACGTCAAAAATTTCATGTATGGTCACTTAGACATTGAAAAAAACACGAAGATTAGAGAGCAGAAATGAGGTCATGAGGGTTATATTCATTTTCCTGCCTTACCAAGGTAAGAAGGGTAAATATAAATACAACTATTGCCTTAACAAAGCACTTGAGTTTCTTTGTAAACCAACAATGGATAAGATAGAAATAAATCTATCTTGAAATTTTTCAAATAAAGTAATTCTTTTAAATCTATTTATATATGTATACACATATATAGGGAGAAATAGATGACATTGTATATATAGACAACTTTTCAAAAATAGATTTAAGAGAATTACTTTATATATATAATATATATGTATGTCACTCATTAAGGATTAAGGATTTGAAAAAATAGTTATCTGGCTCCTTCTTTTCCGCGTCTACATACGCGCTTTTTAAAAAGGCTACCAACAGAAAGGAGAAGCATTAACAGCATAGCATTTGTTTTATGGCAAATGGTTAAAACTTTAGGAAAACATCTTTAAAGGCTGCAAATGAACGTGTGGTTTCCACTTAGACAGTGGTGACTGTACCATCACCTAGAAATATGGAGTCACTCCATAGAGCGTGTGTACCAGTGTGCACTCCTGTCCTCATTATAACGTGGCCTGGGGCTTGGAACTAAACATTTTTCTAGAACATAATGAGTTGTGTACTGTAATGAAGGTGTTTGAAATTGATTTGACTGTTATTTAGTATAAAAAGTCCCAGATCAAAGGCTCTGGCAAGCCCACAGACACACAGGCCTTCACAGACAAAGGACGCTGTGTGACGGTCGGTCGAGAGGCAAGTAGAGAGGTGTGATGGGTTAGGCTGAGCCCAGGAACCTATCAAGCAGTTCTCTAATCATTTTTATTTCAAGTCACCACACATCACTCACAAACTGCCATATGGCACCTAGAGGATTTTGAGGATTGTTTTGCAAAATATTATAAAACCCGATTTAATTTCCCTCGCTTCCTAGTATTTTTGCATTGCTCCTTCATCGCAGTTGTGGACACCCTCCCAAGCTAATTTGTAAAATAAATTTTACGAATGCCATTTAATCTTATTGCCATAGTTACAAACCAGGAAATCGAAGATTGCTAGGCTGAGCTGAAAATAGCTGACTTGATACAAGGAAGAGGACTAATTCTTATGCAAAGCTCTGTACTCAGATACAATCTCTGATTCAAAGAACAATGGAAAGTTTGATCCTTGAAAACCCGACCTTCTGATGCCTTTTCATTCTCCAACACAGAACAACTGTAGGTTTGAATGAAATGTGTAAAAACTAAAGATGAGGTTCTGCTTTGTAACCTGCTGTTTTAGCTTCTCTGTTCTTGTTGAAGTGAATTCACAGCATATTTGCCCTGCTATTTTCACAGGCAATACAGGGGATTGTATAACCACTTGCAAATTATAAAGCTGGGAACCCATGCCATGTCTGAAATCCAACAAAGGCTTAAATTATCTCTGAGCATTACTATTTACAACCGACAAATCTATCTGTCTGCCTGTGGTTCTATCATCATAAAGCAAACCCATGGCCTGGGTCAACACACGTACATCATGGGAGAGGCTCAGGATAGGTTACATGAAAAGAAATTGAGGTGCTAAACACCAAAAGGCCTAGCTTTGCAGATATATGTACACCATTCTATACACACATAGAATGTAAAGAGATAAAAGGGTTATTGATGTAATTAGAATAGATATGTTTGAAGGAGAATTGTTTGATTATTTGATAAGCAGTTTTTAAGATTTTTTTCAACACCAAAGCTCCTTTAATCTAATATTCAATATACTAAAAACCCATTCTATGTGCTAATGATTTGTCAACATCTAGATTGCATTGCTCTTGGTTCTTAAGAACAGTCAAATCAATTTCTTTTGACATTTGCTTCATTTCCTTGGGCTTCCATTCTCTCCCCTGTAAAATGAGGGGATTATACCTTTGAGATCTTTATCAGGCAGAAAATTCTGATTTAATTATTCTTTAATTTCCGCTAACTCAACCTGCAATTTATCCAATTTAATTTAGATTATCAAAGCTTTGGTGTATTTGAAAATAATTTTATGGTATTTGATCAACAATTCAAAAACAAACACAGTCACTTAAAGATTCTGAGTAAATAGGAAACACAGCATGTATTTAGGGGGTCAGCACAACGAGGCCCACAGCACTTGCCAGGGCAGAAAGCCAATAGGCCAGAGGCTGCATAGCTTTTTCTGTATAGCACAGGCTGGCTGCTGTGGGGCTTTCTACACTCCCTTTTATATGCAAAAATCTCTGGAGGACTTTGGGAGTCCTAGGGAACTGCTTGTTGAGTGTGGGAGGGAGAGAGGATACCATGGTACATCTTCTCTTTCTCACGGAACCGTCTCACGGAAGAGGCTGTGTGTGCAGACTGGCCTCATACATTTGGGGAAAGGAGATTCTAAGTGAGGGTTTTGCCATGTACCTTCTAAGGGACCTTCTGTTGTTTTTGAAAGTGTGGGAAACGCTGGGTTAATCAAAGGAAGCAGGCTTCCTCACTGAAGGACTCGGCTAGGCCTTTAAAATGCCAGTCCCCCAAAATCTAAGTCCTCAGAAGCGGGATGGAGGATGCAACACAGCTTGCTTTTCTTGATCATGAGACCTTTTCTCCTCTGGCTCATCAGTATTTTGTGGGATGAGTGTGTCCTCAAATGCAATTTGGCAGAGAGGCGAATAGGTTTTATCCTCGTGCCACTTTGGTTCGGTTAGTAGAGACTGCCTGTGGCTATTGTGAGAAGGACTTTGAGTGCTGGCTCTGGTTAGAAGGAAAGAGAGGGAGAGTGCTGATTGACATCACACGGAACTGCTATCTCTGTTCTTGTTCTCGGCCCTTTCCGAGTCTTTCAAACATCACTCATATATACTTCCATGCCCTACCCTATTTGGAAATCGCAGAGATTCCAATAAAATTGCAGTTTGACTGAGTCTAAGATACTCTTAATTTCACATAAGCTAGAAGTTCTGAATCTGCCATGAAGCTCTCTAGTTGACTACAGGCACAGTAGCTGGGACCCCGCTCAGCGGAAGTGCTGCTTTAAGGTCAGGGACTATTAGAACCAAAAGTGCAAGAGCCAGAACAGAACACAGTACACACTCTCTGGGTCTAACACTTCATTTACACAAGTACAGTCAGTGAACCACTACACACATGTATGGGCATGTTCATCTACTTATTATGAGAGAGGAATTATGTTTTGGGCTACCTTTTTCTGAAAAACCACTTGACTAAAACCTTATTAGCTGTTTGCTCGCAGCAAAAAACATTTATTATGCATTACGTAAACTGTAAAACATTTATTAAACTTCATTGGAAATGCAATTACCACTACCTGCATTCTTGTGAATATACATCATCACGTTACATTCAGACCAATTGAGCCACAAGCAAATATAACCCAATGAAGTGCTGATTATGTTAACATCAGACATACTGAGTTCTTGTTTATATCATCTTCTATGATTCTGTATCAAAAATGTGGTAGACATGGCTTGTTAAAGACAATGTAGACAAATTTTAAATGTAAATGACCTGTGGTTAATGGCAAATAATAAAATGTTAGAGTTAAATTAATTCCCAAAATATCTATGAGAAGAACAGAATATGATAAGAGCAGACGATATGAACCAGACAAGAAGAAGAGAGCCAGTGCCTTTGGAAGAGCAGGCTGGTGTGGAACCCCAGGTCTCACATACTCCAGATCATGCTCTGCCCTCAACTAATAGGAGAAGGCAGGAACACTGGAACTGCCCTAACATGCTTAGTCTTGCTACAGATGTAAAAAAGATGCCAGCTCCTCCCTATGAGATTTTTATCCAGAGCACTTTCCAGGATTTACAGAAACCATTATCAAAATATTGTTACCTAAATTTCAAGTTCTTTGATCAACTTGGCATTGTTCGAAGAGTAGGGTAATGTGGAAACTTTAATAAATTGAGAAAAGTAATTTGTTAGGAACTAATGGCATCTATGTTACTTACGTTTGGAATGTACTTGTGGTTCAACTTCATGCATTAGGTAGGTGCTTCTTATAAACAAAAACAACAAATTATATATCTGTCTTTATTACGAATCATCTATGTATTTATCATTTATCACCAATTTGTCTGTTTTCCAAAATAGTGGAGCTAATCTACTTCCTATGGCATTGCTTAAAGATAAAAGAAAACACTATGCTAGCTACACACAAAGTAAAAATCAGATATTTTTGAAGGAGAAAAAGGCATCATATTAAACAGGGTTACCAACTTTAAAAATGTGGACTATAAGAAGTCTGCTGAAATCATGGTTGTGAAGGAATGTGTGAATGAAGGTGGCTGAACCAGGGCCCCTCTTTCTAGCCTGCCTGGCACAGCCATTAAGGAGGAGGTTAGGTTCACATGTATGATTTTGAGAGTCAACATCCAAATGTTTCTGGGAAGATTTACTTGCATTCCCCAGGCCAGGCCCATAGTAATTATTAAAGAAAAAACTTTTAAGCAGTGAATGAAAGAAAGCAAGAAGGAAGAGATACATATCAAGAATCTTTGCAGGCTTCTCTAACCCATTGAATTTAGGGGGTTTAAATCTTGGCTCTGAGCACTTATTAGGTACATGATAGATACCAGTGTAATTCGGAAAGGTAAATTGCATAATGGGGTAAAAGGTGATTTTAATTAATTCACTCATTTAATCTTTATCAAAGCCTTTATTTCTGCATTTTTCTTAGAGCAAAGCTTGAAAGGGCACAATTTTACAAACAACTTGTTATATGATGTTATGGTCTGGAATTTCCTAAAAAGTTGCCAGTTAAGAAATGTTGAAAGAATTATTTCTCATAAAAAAATCAATATAAGTATATGGAAAATTTCTTCAGATGATGACTAATGAGCAAAAGCAAATCTTTACCTCTTAATAAGTAATATAAAATGTTAAAAATATACAGTGTGTTACCAACTGCTGGATCCAGACATGCCCCGCACTGACATTTTGGCATATTTTGACATAAAATAAAATGATTAAGAAAAATTTTGAAATAGCTCAAGCTAATGAACAAGTAATTTAAAGTGAGGCCAGGATAAATAATGCCCCAGGAGGAAGATAAGAATAGAAGAAAATGATCTTTGATTTTGTCCCTTAAAATGAGGCCAGGTAAGAGTGGAAAACACTTGGAGCCACGAATACGGAAAAGGAAACAACTATTGCTGTGAGACTTTACTGACATCCTGCTGAGCACTCTGCCGTCTTATCCTCTACCTCCTTATGTCTATGCATCCTTTATGGTCTAGATTCATCTAATCAGAGAGCTTTTCATTTAACAAACAATTTTTTGAATACCGCCTACAGTAGAACCCTTTTATCTGAAGCAACTAGGACTGGCAGTTGGTCAGTTAATTAAAAGTCAAAGCAGAAAATCACACACAAAAAATCTATTTTAACTTACATACTGTTTTATTTTAAGCTCACATTTATAAACATACATTCATTTACAAATCTTTGATATTGGCCCATGGGCTACTCATTGGAGTTCTCCAAGGCTTTTCTTATCTAAACTATACCATAATGCATCGTTATTGGTTTCCATTATCAGGGTTTGTTTGAAATGGAACAAGAACTCAAATATATGTGCAAAGCAATATATTTTGAGTGCAGAAATGTGTATTTTTTCCTGATCATTTTCATTTGCCTGGCCCACAACTAACTTCACAACATTTTTTTCTTAGTGACTCACATTTATCTTTTTCCAAGGCATGCATTTGATTTTCATGAGAGCTACAATGATTTTTCTTGTCCTACTTTTATTTATTTATTAATTATAATAAGATGTGAAATTAACACAAACAGATGTAGAGGGAAAAGTATACAAAAGTCGAGGAGGGTCACCACCTGCCTGGAGCATGCGGTATGTTCTGGCAGGAATCACTCAGTAAAGAACGCTTTGACTATGGGTGTGACAGTTTTTAGGACTTGAGAATACAAAAAGGAATATGATGTTCTTATGGTATGCTGCAAGAGGCTGATTAAACATTATATATATTTATTATAAAAGACATACAAAGCAATACAAGAGAAAAAAGTACTAATTTTTGTCTGTGCAAAGCTTTTCTTGATTTACACAGTTCACATTAATCTTTCTCTTCTCATACACTGTTATTTCAAATATGCTCCATATGAATGATGAGGAAATGAGTACAAAGACAAAGGAGAAATGCACTTCTATCAAATTTAGGTTTATTAGAAAACTTTATAAGTTAGAATTAATTGTCTCTTGCAAACAGTGTGTATAATTGAAATGGTCTGCTTTGGAGGTGATGTTTCTGTGGGGAATGGATATGTGAATCTGGCCTAAAGGGGTAGAGGCGTCTAGTATAGATGACTTTAAGGTCAAACTGGGAATGTTCTTATAAATCTTTGACAGAGTGGCTGCAACGCTTTGATATTTCCAACTATGCTAAATTTCACCAGGCTATCCTTGGTTCCAGAATATCTGTTCTGTCAATGGTCTGCATGGTACGCTTGAATTGCCAATTTTCTTTCTGATGACATTTCTAGGCCATAATAATGACTAACCATGGAGGCAATCAATGGAATGTGCATAGTGCACTTGATTTGGTAGGATTAGAGTAACTGCATAATGTAACAGGGTATTTGTGACATTTAATACATTTAATTGAATTAAACATGTGCCAATTCCATTTACTGGCTACTATTATGACCCAAACACCTACACTGACAAGCTAAAAATAGATTTAGTTATAAAGACTAGACATCATCTTTAAGAAGCAAATCATGTTAATAGAAAAGTTTTAAGTTAATAAGGTAAAAATATAAGATTTTTTTGGAGACAGGACATGTTTGTTGGAGAGCAAAAGAAGGTGAGAAAAATACAAAATCTCCTTGGAATTTTTGTAATATTAGGACCTTACATCTAAAGCTTTTCAATGGGTGTTATTCTTATGTAAAAGTTTTCTTTGGCTGAAGTTACTGTGCCAGTTAAAAGATTTGACAACAGGCCCTTTGACGAATGAGACAGAAATTCAAATACCGCAAATATTAACCCTTAGGAAAATAAGATGAAATACAACTTTTGAATTACATCAGTGGCAGGAAAAATAATCATTCATCACAATACATGGTTATTTTACTATGAAAAAAAGATATATGATAAAATCTTTCAAATCGTTTGCTGTCCCCCTGATCATCTGAAGGAAACTTTGTCTTTGGTAGGACAAGGGCCAGCGGTCGGTAATAAGCAATAACAAATATCTGGGGATGTCTTTTTAGCTGTAAGCTTATGAATTAAAACTTGAGCAAATCGTTGTTGGGCTTCGCTTAGGTTATTGTACCTTGGAACAATATAATATGGATCTGCCGGAAGCCAAGGAATTAGGCTTTTCTATTTGTTTTCGGAAGTACATTCTTATTTTGTACTTCGAAATAATTGCTTCCACTTTTCACACAGATTCCCTATTGTTGCCAGTTGGGAAATTTCTGTTACCGTGTTTTGATTGCTGTGTGTTATGAGGAATATGCCCAGATGGGAAAAAGCTTCAGTGAGGCATTATTCCATAAGATGGGGGCTGCTGGACCAGGGTCTGCAGGCTGGGAGCCAACATTACTAATCATATTTAGAGAAGCTCCACTTTTTCCAGATATCTATAGCTAGCAATTCCAACATGGGGTCTCTTATGTAAAGGTTTATTTAAATGTACAAAAGGATTGGTTGAAAAATGACTGAACCTCTCTTTTGAAATAATAATAGATAACATTTATTGAGTGTTTAATGCCTGCTGAGTTTTATAAACAGGACTTCATTGACAGGGTGGCTGCAACTCTTTGACATTTCTAACTATACTAAGTCTTCAGTTTAGCTCTCTGAGATAGGTAATATTCTTGTTTCTGTTAAAAATAATTTTTGAAAATGGTAAACTCATGGCAACCATAGAAATGTAAAGAAAGAACATGTGTTTAAGATTTTATTCTACTCATTAATCAATGAGAGAACCAGGCAGATGTTACAATTGATTCAAAAGAGAATCCAAAGAACAAACATGTTTGTAGATCAGAACTAGTGAAGGGAATGTTCAAATGGAGGCACAACATTTTTTACCACAGAGAGTAAAGGAAGTCCATTGAACTTCTCATTAACTGAACAGAATTTGCACGTCTACAGATGAGAAGTATTTTGCGTGACTCTCAGTTGTTTATGACTTACAGAGCTGTACAATAGCTTCCTGGAGGGATCTCCTCCAGACAATACTTATTTTTCCACTTAAGCATGAATTTTTCCTTACGCTTCCATCTTATAGACGGTGAAATCAAGGTTCAGAGAAGACATGTTTTTGAATGATAATATTCACTGGCAGGGAAAGTCACCGTATTGTAGGAAGGAGGAGATATCTGAGTTGGTTAGAAGTAGGATATGTGAAATGAGTTAAGTCACTGAAAGATGGCCGCATCTCCAGAACCTTGTGGAGAAACTGACAAAGTAAGGAGTGGAGGAAGACTGCAGAATGTTTATGTTTGACCCATTTAAGGTTTGGGCAAAGGAGGCTAAGGAACCTAAAAGAAATGACTTTTCACGCCCTGCAGCAGATTCTGGGCAATGGGAACCCCTCTCCAAAGGCATGACATTCTAATGAAAAAAAAAATGTGAAAACTATACAAATGGTACTTAGAGCCACATTCATTTTTTCCCTTAATTTCACCTACCATGAAAGCCTGGGGAGGAGTTTGGGAGGGGTTTGTGTTGCAGATAAAAGAGTGGCTTTGAGCCTGTAGGCAAGAGAGCTTCTGGGAATGGAGCAGGTCGCTACTTGCTCTTGTGACTCCAATACACCTCAAGATAGATGACAAACTGTGTAGTTTCATGTTGTTATGTCCTTACAGCCTAGAAGGAAGGTAGATAGGACAGGGATGTGACACAGCCTTATTTTCCTGGTGCTCTGGTAGATGGTCTCAAGGCTGGAGCAGTTGCTGAGATGGCTCTCATCCCTGCCACTTGCCAGAACAAGGAGGGTTGAGCCAACCCAGAGGAGGCAGTGACAATAAAGTAAAGAGTATAAATGACATACTGATGGACTCAACACCAGTAAGTGACAAAGCCCATATTCGAACACCAATGTCTAGCTCCAGATTGTGTTCCTAACTTCTCCACTACACTCTCTACCCTGTTTCCTTTCAAAAGCTGGATGCCAGAGGTCCACAGTAACTTCTGATTGCTTTGTGTAATGAGTTGTATATCAGTCTCCAGTCTCTTCACTGAGTCATTTGGTGGGATCAGCATTGACTCTGATTGGTGACAATCTCTGCTGTGTGCTATTACAACAGGAGAGGGAGTTTTCATACACCTTTAACGGCAAAATGACTTCATGTAGAGTATAAACTGAAAGTAGATTTCTACTGCATGAGGCCAGGAAATGTCCAGGATAGCATCATCAAACACTGTCTACTGTGACTTGGGTCTTACCACTTATTCACTTCACCTTTAGCATCACGTGGGAAATGCCTGGGCTCAAAAAAAAGAATGAGCTAAGAGTTGGAAGTCTTGGATATTGTCCCAGACCTTGAACATCATTAACTTTTCTGTGTCTCCATTTTTCTCATTAATAAAACAAGGATAATAGCATTTGATCTATACAGCTTCTGTGCAATTATTTCCATAAGAGAATATAAAATGGAAAAAGTATTTCACATATAAGAAGTGATGCTGTTGTCAATCAGAGGAATGCAAGTCCAGACAATGTCTATAACAAGCAGAGAGGCAGAGTAAAGCTAAAGTAATCTGAATATTGGATAACTCAAAATGATCCCTTGCAAAATACCTGTTGTCCAAATATGTTATTTGGGATTCTTTCCATTGCAAGTGACAAAAAACCTAATTCACATCGTCTTAAGCCAAAAAGGACTTTTCTTTTTTGTTGTTGGTGGTTAGGATACCTGCAAAGTCCTGGTGTGGATGTGACTTCCAGTGTGACTTAATCTAATGGTTTAAATGTCACTGTCAGGACCTGGTTCTCTTCTTCCTCGCCCCCTCTTTTTCCCCTCTCCATTTCTAGACTTTGCTTTCTTTTGCACTGGTTTCATTCTTAAGTAGGTTTTCCAAAACAAGTAGCAAAATGGCTGCTAGTCACTTTGGACTTACATTGGAGAAAGAGTGTCTCTCTCTCTTGCTCCTGCAAAAGTTCTGGGGTTGGATATAATTGGTTCTACTTGGCTACTCAGGCCAGTTTTTGGTTCCAAGGCCACGCTTAGGGCCAGGATTGGAGCCAGCCTCAGAGATGCCATGTGGATTGAGATGGGGAAAGAGTAGATCCACAAAGAAAATACAGATTACTCTTACCAGAAGAAGAGCGAATGCTGGTAAGGCAGAATAGGCAACATTCTGGGGGGATTTGCGATGGAAAGGAGCTTCAGTTATCCTAATTGACTAGCTACGGTAATAAACACTCTAAAATATGAAAAGTACATCAACTAAAGGATCATTCTTATTTTGCTATGGAGTTGTTAAGAAGATTGAGGTCTAGAGAAAAAACTACTTGGAATTAAAATGACGGTTCTATCATAAACGCTTCTTGAGGGGGTTATGGAGTGAATATTTATTTAGTTGGATTTTTAAAAATTTGTCTATTTCAATAACGGAGAGTTCTAGAGGTAGTGATATAAAGTTGTCATTTATCTATTCCTGATATTCTGAAATATAGAATTTAGGTTAAAAACAATATGGACTCAATTTGTCCTTTTTTTTTAGAGAGAGATTTTCATGATGTTGGCTGTTTTATTAATTCATTCCATAATTATTTATGGAGATCTATGTACAAGGCACTATATATTCCAGGAAAAAGAATTCAGCCCTAGTCTTGCTGTATTTTAGTATGCGTTTTCCTGATTTAAAAAAAAAATGATATGAATGATATAAACAGTCTGTTCACAAAGGATGAAACTTAGCAGCCATATGGAAAGTTGCTTAACCTCATTAGTAAATAGAGTAATAAAAATTTAAATAAGATTCCTTTTTGGCCATCAGAATGGTAAAAAACCAAAAAACTTTGATACTATCAGAGGAGGCAATGGTGAATATGAATTATACACTCATCATAGAGAGAAATGTTTCAATCTGCTAAAATTGAAAATATACATAAGGACTTATATAAAAGAATGCTTTTGTGATGTTATTTGTAATAGGGAAAACTTTGTAAGGTTCTAGCAAGGGAAGAATAATCAAAATGGTCAAATAGGCTACAAAAAAATCCACACTTAGGAGTGCTACAGAGCCGTGAAAAAGAATAAGGTATATATGCAAACATATTGAGAGTAAAATATGCTCTAATTTAATCTAATATGTATACATAGATCATAGTGTATCTGTATGCAAATATGTTTCTAAATTCATAGAAAAAATTCTGAAAATATACATATCCCACCTATAAGAGCGATTCTACTCTGCCCCCAGAGGATGCGGGGAATGGAATTGGCTGATGGGGTGGGGGAGCTGGGGCTTGATGTTTATCTGCATTATTTGAAGAGTTTATAAGAATGTTCTCACCTACTACTTATTTAATCAAAATCCAATTAGTTTTTAAGTTGGAAAGATCCATATAACTATGAGTGTAATACATACTGAGTTTCTACAGCCGTCAATTTATCACTGACTCTATCTATATAAAGGACTTTATATTTTGACGCAGTTTTATTCTTTCCATAAATATATTTAATTAATTATGATATACTTTGCATATCATTTTAAGACCTAAGTCAAATAGGTTTGAAAAAAATCTATGCTCTCCAATACAGTTGCCACACGTGACTATTTAAATTTAAATTTACATTAATTAAAATTATATAAAATTAAACATTTATTTTCTCGGTTGTGCTAGCCATATTTTAAGTTCTCAGCAGCCACATGTGATTAGGGGCGCCCATATTGGATAACACAAATATAGAACATTTCCATCATCACAGAAAGTTCTGTCGGACAGTGCTGATCTAAACTATTTCTTTTTTCAGGTTCTCTCCCATCTTTTGAAACTATGGGTTGCTTTTGAAAACATAAAATATTAACTCTGACCAATGAAACGGAAAAACCCATATATTTACATGTGTCGTTATCTACCATTTCTAAAGTTAGCTGGTGCCAAAATAAATTTCTTCCCCAACCCTTGAAGAATTTAGTATTTGGAGAGGCTTAGATTTCTAGTGTTGTTTGAGTCAAAACTTTCTTTAAAGTCGCCCCAGATTCCATTATATTATAGAGAAGAACTCTGAAGGGTATCATGTGAGGGATGAGGCATGGTATTAGAGTCCATTTTGCACCAGGATGGAGTTAGCCAACTTTCCTGGAACTTTATAAGTATGGAAAGGAACCAGCCCCTGTGGGAAGGATTTGCCACCTTTGCTCTTGTGGCCCACACTAGAGAGCATATGACTTTTCAATGAGTTGATTCATGTGTACTCTCCCACTAGAGCTTTGGGGTTTGTGAAATTTTTTTCTTTCTTTGTTTGTTTTTTTTTTTTTTTTGGTGAAGAAGATTGGCCCTAAGCTAACATCCATTGCCAATTTTCCTCTTTTTGCTTGAGGAATATTGCCACTGACCTAACATCTGTGCCAATCTTCCTCTATTTTGTATGTGGATTGCTGCCACAGCATGGCTTGATGAGCAGTGTGTATGTCTGTACCTGGGATCTGAACCCACGAACACCTGACCACTGACGCAGAGAGCACAAACTTAACCACTATACCACCAGGCCAGCCTGGGAGTTTGTGAATTTTTATTGTGCATTTTCTAGGACAGTTTGCCTTTTTTTTTTTCCCTGAGGAAGATTTGCCCTGAGTTAACATCTGTGCCAATCTTCTTCTATTTTGTATGCATGTTGCCACCACAACATGGCTGCCTTTGAGTAGTGTAGTCTGTGACTGGGAACCAAACCCGGGATGCCAAAGTGGAGCACATTGAATTTAACCACTAGGCCACAGGGCCTACCCCAGGAGATTCTGTCTTTGCTAGGTTGTAACTTCCTGGGCACAGAGTGCAAATTGCTGCGTTAACATCTTCAGTGCCAAGAGAGTCTGCAGGGTAGTGGGTGTGACCATGATCCATATGGCCATGTCAAGAAAACAGTGGCCACTTCATATTCAGGGAGGAAGAGATTTACTACAGAGCCAGAGGCTTACACAATCATTGCAAGGGCAGGGAGGGTATTGGTTAGGAGGGTTGCTTTCAGGACATCTCAGGAAAGCCACCACCAGAGGTTTCAGGTGTCTTCAGCTCCTGGAAGTTGCTGGCAAACAGCAGAGTCACCTATCTACCCACGTCCACACCCCTGCCAGGAACTGCTCCTGGAGAAGTATGGCTTTTTCTTTTCTTTGTCATCCCTTCAAATTATACATAACTGCCTGACCCTGAGGGACTCTAGCTGGAACCTTGCTGGTATGGAAGCCTGGGCAATGTAGTTTCCAAGCTTTCTGCTCCTGAGGGATAGGCGAGAGCCGTGGACGCAGGGATGACACAGACCGCCACGAACAGCATCTGGCAGGCACTAGCTCACCCTGCATCCGGGTGCGCTGCCTCTGCGTGTGCGGAAGTGGGAGCCGGGCCGCCATTTCTTCCAACCTCTGTGTTGGAACATGTGTATTTCTGTCATGTGTTCGGTAACTGTGAACGACTGAGGTGAGAGTTTAGAAAATGAGAGGATTCCAAATGCTCTCAGTTAATTCAATTGATTCCCAAACCTGCTGCCAGTCAGTGCCACTGAGAAATGTTCTAAAAATCCAGACTCTTGAGTCCTATCTCAGAACTACTGACCTGGGATCTTCATGGTGGGGGTTGCAGTGAGGGTGGGAAGGTGTCCTGGGGATCACCAGGAATGGGTGGCGCTGGCAGGCACCAGTTCTCAGACCAGCATTTGGGAGACTGATCAATACATTTTTTCTTCCTGTTTTCTGGAAGGCCATGCAAATTTGTCTTAGAATGATGAAAATCTATTCTCTGCTACAGCTATAAATTGCAGTTGTAGAATGGAAAAGAGTAGTCTGGTACATAGTCACATCCCTGGGGATCCCAATGGCTGCAATTCATGAGGTCAAGTCATTAACCTGAGCATGGTCCTTGAGACACCCCCAGACGTGAAATGTTGGTAGAACCCTAAGTGTTGGTAAAGTTTTGTTTTACAGGGAGAAGAAAAGAGAAGTGAAATATTTTGAAACTGCTTATATCAGTAGTAAATATATGTTTTCTCCATTGTTAAAAGGCCAACCGTAAATGAGAATTACTGCTGTCATTGTGAATAAAAGACACACAAAACACATACTGGGATGATTATGCTATTTTTTATTATAAAAATATATATTAAGCGGAGGCCAATTCTGAGACACAACTTGCTCGGTGAAGGGCGCTCAGGGAACTCAGGGGTGAGCAGTTGTTGGTTGCAATGATATGGCAGGCACATTAAAAATGCTTTTGTTTGTGTGATTAATTGAATGTTCTCTGGGAGCAAGAAATATGAACTGATTTCCAGTTTTTGTAAGGACTCTGGTTAATTTGTAGGGTGGCTGGAATGTATGATTTGCAGGGTTTTCTTATAACTAAAGGGGGAGGGGGATGACTTGGTAAAGAAAACAAGGGGCTGGTCTCTGTCAGATCCTGTTTCACAGCCTAAATAAATTTGCCAATTAAACGTGTGCTGGTTGGGGCATCTTGCACTCTCATCTTTTTTTCCTTAGCTTCTTATTGTTTATTTTTTTAAAACAACTTTATTGAAGTATAATTGATATACCAAGAACTACACATATTTAATATGTACAATTTCTTGCACCCTCATCTTGTGCCAAAGTGTTAAAAATGAATTTTTGCCAAAATAATGAAACCGTGTAAAAGTCATTCAGCCAGGTAAATTCTGCAATCAGACTTGCTGGAGCAATAAATTTGATAAATGATGCTATTTACAATTGATGAAATTTCCTTTTATAAACCTGTATTAAGAATGGAAAAGCTGTGATCTTTAAACATACATGGAAATTGGCTGGCTTTGTAACATGGGCTTTGAGCCATTGGGCTTTGAGGGTTTAAAAAATATTAATTTCCTCCAGTGTCAAATAAAAGAAAATTCTAGACAGTGATATAAACATGGGTACATGAAGCGAAGGAGTTTGAACTCTTTACACCAGGGAGAAATTGTAGATGTGAACTGACACTGGAACTACATGGAACATAGGAGGAAGCAAAGTGTTGGAAGATTAATGAAACTGGCAGAACTATCTGATGTCACGTTCAGTTTCTGTATCCAAATCTGTCAAATATCAAAGTTTGATTTTCAGACCTTACCATCTGTTTGAGGCAAGGATGAGAAAATTTTTGGTTAACTGGTCAGAGAAAACAATTGCATTAACTCAGATATTCTTCATGACTATAGTTTCAAAAATGCAACATGACTTTTAAAATCTTAGTATTAACTTTAAAAAGTGGTTCTTGATTTGGGGCAGAATCAATCACAGAATCTGAAAATCTGATGAATCCTATGAATATTTTATTCATAAAAATAAACATGTTATCATAAAATTTCACATATGATTCAGGAAGTTCACAGAAGTTTCCTGTTGTAAATGATTAGAAAATAAACAATCTTAACTGTTAAAATGAAATTTAATGTTAGACATTGTCAAGTCAGGAGGTGGGATTTTCCCTCTGTTAAAAGTGACAAAAATGGGGCTGCCCTGATGGTATAGTGTTTAAGTTCAGCAGCCTGGGGTTCACAGGTTCGGATCCCAGATATGGACCTATTCACTGTTCATAAAGCCATTCTGTGGTGGTGTCCCACACACAAAATAGAGGAAGACTGGGACAGATGTCAGCTCAGTGACTATCTTCCTCAAGTAAAAAGAGGAAGATTGGCAACAGATGTTAGCTCAGGGCCAATCTTCCTCACCGAAAAAAAGAAAAGAAAAGAAAAGAAATGTGAAAAATGACAAAAAGAATTGCTCTCAAAATTAGTTGGGAATAAAATATTTATGTTTAAATTCATATACTTCTGTTATTTTTAAAATCAGAGGCTTCATCCTTATTCTAGATATAAAATATTATTGAAGTTACCAGGTTTTTGACTTTGGGCTTAGGAAAGCAACTCTGGCGTTGCATCTTGGCACAACAGGGTCCACTCACATTGATCCTTAAGTGGTAGCCACTTAAGCTTTAGTGTGCCTGAAAACTAACTGAGGAGATTACTTCAATGACAGATTTCTGGGTCCAAGCCCTCAGAGAACCTACTTGTAGGTTTAGGGTGGGTCAACAGTCTGTGTTTTCTCAAGTGCTCCGGGCAATTTTCATGCTCCTCTGACCACATTGTGAATAACATTGATTTGAAGCCAATGAAACTCTTGGTCTGCCTTTATTTTTGGTTTCTATTTTCTTCTCTCTTTTAATTTGCCTCCAGCACTCTATCTCTATTTATTTCTTTTCTATTTTAATATGCCTCTAAATATCTGTGAGAGTATAATTTTTCTCACTTGCGCTTTATTCTTTATTTCTATTAATGCTTTCCTTTGTGCTATTTTCTCTGACTCTCTCCCTCCTTTTCTCTTTTCTCTGATTTTTGTATTAACAGAACTGTTCTATAGAATTTATTATAAAGTATACTTATTAAATACATGCTGTTTAATGGTTTTTTCTTAATTTAAAATACAGATGGGTGAAACATTTTACATTTCTCTTCCTTTAAATGTGACAAAAGTTAACTTAGGTTGCTATTTCACTAATGCGTTCATTTATTTGTTGTCTTCTACTCTCTTCTACTAATTTATAGATCCCTAGTTTAGGGATAACTGAAGAAAGAAACCAGGGAAGTAAGAGTTTAAGATGCCTCTGCAGTGTGCCGAAGGCTGGGTTACTGTCTCTGTAATGTGATTTAGCGGAAGCTGGGAACATCTGCTCATGATTGAGAGTGTTTCATTTCTTATCAGAGACAAAGACAGAGAAAGTATATTTGTTTCCTTTGAAAGATCTGTAAATTTCTTCCTAGGAAATCAGATCACTATCTTCTAAAAAAATAATCAGTTCACTGTAGTCTGTCTACAAAAAAATCAAAATATAAATTATCTAGCTCAGTATTCGGTATATATCAGGCTGCCAATAAATATTGGATGAAAAACTTCTGGCAAAAGGTTATTTCTGGTGTTTTTGAATACATGCCAAATATTAGCTATAGATTTAAAATAGGCTGTCACATATGACACATTTACATATGCGACACATGAAGGAGACAGATGTAAAAGGAAGTGAAGTTTGAAATATATCTGTATTAGTGATCATTTATATGTTCAGATTTCATCCTCGTGCACTTATTGGTTCAAAGTTGGGAAGCTCAAAGCCTGGTGGTTAGGAGCTGTGGACTCAACTGGGCGTGAGTTCAAATGCTAGCTCTGCCACTAGGTAGTAGGAGACCTGAGCAAGTTATTTAGCCTCTCTGAACCTCAGTTTTTTTCATCTTGGTAATGGGGATAATAATAGTAGCTTCATCATTGACTTTTTTGTGAGGATTAATGAGATGTGCAGGTAAAGCATTTAGTACTCTGCCTGACACATAGTGGTGTCAGGTAAGTGGAGCTATTATTCTTCTTCTTGAACACAGAACATTTGTTAGTTTCCAGAAAGTCCATGCTAAGGAAAAGAAACTATGTAAATTGTGAATTATCAGCTTTTGCAATAACACTCATTAATTCTCATTTTTAAAAATTAATAATCAGGATATTCTTTATAGTGCCTAGAATGCCCAAACAAAACCATCAAAGAACTTTGTTCTTTTAAAATCTTTGCTCTATTAACCAAAATATATAGCAAATGCAACCAAACTGTGTAACTTTCAGTAAGGATGCATATCTTTCAGTGGAAAGTACATGGGCTCCCAAACTGCTATTTGCCAAGTGGTCTTACACAAACTCTCTGAGCATCATTTATTTTTTAAAAAATGGGAGTAAAATCCTTTGTTGTAAGGTTGGTACAAAGATTGAGACAACAGATGATAAGGACTACAACCAGAAGTTAGAAGAGACACCTGTTGGTACTTTCTGTAAAAGTATCTATAGCTCACAAGCCTTGGGGCAGTGGGCCTGTCCCTCCCTAGGTGACTCAATCGTGGCCGGGTGGCTGATCCAAGCTGGACCAGATTCTCTCTTCTGGTCATTTGGAATTGGACATGGAGACTCTAGTTAGTTGGTCTTGGGCTCTGGAGGTGAGAGGTGAGTGGTCAGGCAAGGATGTGCTGGCTGTATTTACCCTGGGGGCCACTTTTCAGTAGCGCAAGAAAACCATTACCCAAGGACAAATAAAGGCAATGCTCAGAGAAAAACAGGGACCAGAGCCTGTGTGAGCTAAAATCTGATGAGAGCAATACTGGCTCTGGCATGCCCTCTTCTCGGACCTAGTGCCTCATCAGGTCCTATTCTAATGCCTGTCTTTGGGTACTACTGATACTTGCCAAAAAGTTTCTTTTTGCTAAGCTAGCTTAGGTATCTTTTTCTTTGTTGCAACAACTGATTAACTTCTGAAAGCAAGCGCTCACCCAATGCTAGTTTCCCTTTCATTTACTTAAAAAGTTTCTTGAAATTATAAACAGTGCTTAAAAGGCATTAGTAACGTTACAGCACCCTCGTTATACAGGTATGGAAACTCAGGCACAGACACGTGTTTGAATGGCACATCCAGTACTATATGAGAGCTAGAAGAAGATTCAAACTTAAACCCAAGTACTCCACCTACTAAACTGCATGACATAAATATCTGTAGTTTGTGTGTGTGTGTGTGGGTGTATGGGGTGGGCAGTGGTTTGCATATTTTAAACTATTTGAAATTTTGTTTTCATGACCTGCCCAGATGCATTTCAAGCTTTAGAGCAGAAATAGAATGCTTCATTTGGGATCAATTACCTGTCTGTTATTGTTGGTGAGGCTGGCCAATGATCAGTTGAGCCTATTATCTTACATGAAAATACTCTACGGAAATATATTTAGGATCTTTTGAATATAAATGGAATTAATTATTTGGTTTAGAATTTCTGATGAATTAATAAAGATGGACCCTTTAGTAATTTCAGAAATTGAAATCAGAATCACTGAGAAATCTCTTTTCTCTCTACAATCGTGCGTCGCTTAAGGATGGGGATATGTTCTGAGAAATGCATTGGGAGGTGATTTCATTATTGTGCAAACATCATGGACTGTACTTACACAAACCTGGATGGTCTAGCCTACTATACACCCACACTATATGCTACTAATCTCATGGGGCCACTGTTGTATATGCAGTCCATTGTTGACCGAAACATTGGCATGCAGTATGTGACTGTATTAAAAGGTTTCCAAACATTGGAGGCAAATTCCATAAGAGATAATCCTGTTTACCATGAAACCCAAGAACATAAACAAGTTAAGAGGAGTGCATTCTTTAGGCTTCAGGATGCTCAGCTTTCTTGCATTTAAAGAACTAGGCCCGAAAACATTCCTGGCTATGTGGAACTTTTCCTTTCTCCCACATTTGTTTTATTACTTACTTTCTATAGTAAGACTGAGAAACAATAGTGACATCCTGATAATATGACCATACGGGTCTGCTTTACTAAGTCTGGGAGTTGCACAGTGTGCAGACGAGGTAGGTGATATGTGGGAATGGAGTTCTGCAAGTCCTGACTCCACTGGGTAATATCTGGTCCACTTTGGAAATGATTTTTCCAGTGACCTCCACACTTGCATTGGCTTTTTAAATTCTATTTATCTGGTGAATTAAATTGAATTTCAAAAATCTTTATTGAACATTTATTCTCTTAAAAGGAAATGTTGGTAAGGATTGGGGATTGGGAAATGTTTTATAGAAATGAACAATACACATTCTCCATCCTCAAGAAACTTATAACCTAGAAGTTTACCTAATGATGTTTCTGATTCAAATTTTTTATGAACGGTTGTCGTCAACCTTAGATGCACTTGAGAATCACCAGAGGAGCTTTAAAGACTCCCAATGTCCCAGGATGTGCCCCAGACAAATTAAATCATAATCTCTGGGGATGACATCCAAGCATCAGTAGTCTTTAATGCTCTCCTTGTGATTTCAATGGGCAGCCCATCAGTATTTCTTTTTTTTTTTTTTTTTTTTTAAGATTTTATTATTTCCTTTTTCTCCCCAAAGCCCCCCGGTACATAGTTGTATATTCTTCGTTGTGGGTTCTTCTAGTTGTGGCATGTGGGACGCTGCCTCAGCGTGGTCTGATGAGCAGTGCCATGTCCGCGCCCAGGATTTGAACCAACGAAACACTGGGCTGCCTGCAGCGGAGCGCGCGAACTTAACCACTCGGCCAAGGGGCCAGCCCCGCCATCAGTATTTCTTGAATGGGTTACAGGTATGTCCAGAAACTGATCATTTTAACTCTTGCAACAGTTGGGCAAGGCCTGGGGTAGATGGAACCCACAGCCTGTCACCTCTAGCCACAAGCAACCTCCACCACTGAGCTGTTAAAATAGCATTTTGTATGTTCTATCACATGAAGGAGGTTGGGGAGCAGAGAAGTGTCTCGTTTAAACCTTATAACAGCACTGTAAGAAACCCATTTGTTTTTCAAATTTTTTAGATGATGTAGTTAAAGCTTTGAGACCTGAAAATTAACTTTACTAAAATCATAGGGTAATTCACAGAGCTGATATTTGGACCAAACTTTTCTTACATAGCAGCCTCTTAAGTGTATCACAAAATAGAATATGAAAAATACTGTGGAGTGATACAAATAAAACACAGTGGGAACCCAGAGAGAAAGACAATGATTCTGCTCTAGTGTGATCAGGGAAGGTTTCCTAGAGAACTGGTCATTTGAACTGGACCCTCAAGAATGTGTGGCTTTCCAGAGGTAAAAATGTCATGTTGTCCTAGGTTTGTATAATAAATAGCAATCTTATTTGGCTATAAAATAAAACATTAGGAGCTTATCTATCCTGGATCCATAGTAGAATCATTTGAGATTTAAAAATATATTGATGCTAGAGCCCCACCCTAAACCATTAAATCAGAGTTTGGGGATAGGGCCCACTGGGATAGTGTGGAAGGAAGGAGCAGGAAATAAACCTAGTTTGGGTTAAATTGCAGAGAATATAGAATGTAAGCTTATTTGATTTATCACTTAAGTAATGGCAGGCCAGGGAAGGCTTTTAGGCAGGACAGTGATAAAGCAATCAGCTTGTAAACTCTGTCCAACTCCCTGCTGTCTTCTATTTTGTTACTTATTTAGAAAATATCAAGAATTCCCAATGGAAGTGGTTTCAAATCTGGGAGCATATCAAGATTCCCTGAGAAGACTTTTCAATTACACCCTCTTTCTCTGGTTCTGGGACTATGCCAGAGTCTTGAGGAAGCCTGGATAGTTTCACAAACTATATTCAAAGACAACCCCTTCTCTGGCCTACCCCAATTTTAATATACCCAATTAGGGGACGTAGAATGTGAAGTTAGGGTGCAGCCTACAAGGCTACTCTCACTTCTGAGACCAATTTCAAATTTAGGAATCTCTCAAGACTACCCTCCATTTAGATAATTCACTAGAAGGACTCACAGAACTCAATGAAATCTGTTATACTCACCATTCTGTTTAATTACAGTGAAAATTCAGTCATTTAAGGGGAGAGATGCATGAGGCTGAGTCCAGAAGAGTTCCAAACACGGAGCTTCCAGTTGTCCTGTCCCAGTGGAACTCTGAGGAAGGGGCACCTCCCTCTTGTGGCCTGAGAAGAGTGGAGCAAATACCTATTGATTTTCTTTCTATCTCTATCTTTCTGTTGCTTGGCCCTTATGTGATACAGTCTCAGGAATTGCTGAACAGTGTAAATAAAGACGCAGTTTTCTGATAAATGGATCCAAAAGGGGAGCTTTAGTGAAGCAAAGAGAACTGAAGAGATCTCAGAGAGGGAGGAGCTTGGGAGAGTGACTCCATAAAGTTATTTATGAACTCCTGGGATCACATCCAAGCCACACATATGAATATCTGACCCTAAAGAGTAAACTATAGATTTTGAAAACTGAATTACAAGATAAGACCACTGCCAAGATCCCAGATTTGTCACTGGATAGCAGACATAATGACAGATCCAAAAAGCATTACAAAGCCTTTGAAAATGTAACTGACATTGGAACCACGCCTACTGAAGGCTGGTCATAACTTGAGACTTGAATCCAACCAAGCTGATTGCTTACTAAAACAAAAATTTCAACATTTTTCATAGAATTTAAGTAAGACCTAGAGTCTTATAATATTCAAAATGTACAGAATACAATTCAAAATTACTTGGCACAGAAACAGCCAGGAAAGTCTCAACTCACTTGGGAAAAGACAATCAATGGATGCCAATGCCAAGATGACACAGAAGTTGGGATCATCTGACACAGACTTTGAAGCAGCTGTTATAAAAATGCTCCAACAAGCAAGGGTGAATACTCTTAAAAAGAGTGAAAATGTAGAAATCTAAGCCAGTAGAAGATACAAATAAGAGCAAAATGAAAATTTTAGAACTGAAACATACAATAACCAACATTGAAAACTTACTGTAGTTGGTACAATAGCAAAATGGAGATGACAGAGAAATCAGCGAATTGAAGATAGATAAAATTAGCTAATCAGAACAACAGAAATAGTGTTAAAAAAAAAGGAGCAATGTCTCAGAGAACTGTGGTGGGAACAAGCATACTACCCAATTTTAAGACTTACTCTAAATCTTCAGCATAAAGATAGTGTGGTATTTATGAAAGAACAGGCAAATGGAACAAAATAGAGGTTTTAGAAACAGACTCACAAACCAATATGGCTAATTTGTTCCTGACAGAGGCACCAAAGGAAATCAGTAGAGAAGACATAGTCTTTTGGTGTTGGATGTGTGTTTGCAAAAAAAAAAAAGACCTTTGATCTAAACCTCACATATTATTAGAAAATTGATACAAATGGATCAAATATCTAAATGTAAAATATAAAACTATATAATGTTTAGAAGGAAACATTAGAAATCTTTATGACCTGGGGTTAGACAAAGAATTCTTAGATATGATACCAAAAACAGATCCATGAAAGAAAAAAATCAATAAATTGAAATTTATCAAAATTAAAAAGTTTTGCTCTATAAAGAACAGAGTTAAGACAATGAAAAGATAAGCTATGGACTGGGAGGAAATATTTTCAAATCCTATATCCAACAGCTTGTGTCAAGAGTATATAAACAACTCTCAAAACTCAATAGTAAGGAAACAAACAACTCAATTTAAAACTGGGTCTGAGACTTGAAAAGACACTTCACTAAAGAGGAAATATGGATGATAAATAAACATATAAAAAGATATCTCACATCATTAGCCACTGGGAAAATGCAAATTAAAAGCATGGCACACCAATTACAATGACTAAAATAAAAAGAAAAATACACATAATGTCAAGTGCTGGTGAGGATGTGAAGTTACTAGAGTACAAAATGGCACGGCTCCTCTGGAGAATGTTAGACGGCTCTTTATCAAGTTCAACATACACTAACCGTATGACTCAGCAATCCTACTCTTAGATCATTTCCCAAATGAACTGCAAACTTATGTTCACACAAAAACCTGTACACGAATGTTGATAGAAGCCCTGCTTGTAATCACTAACAACTGGAAAAAACTCAATATTCTTCAATGGGTGAATGGATAAACGAACTACGGTACATTCATATGATGGAACTCTAAATATTTCAGCAATATAAAGGAAGAAATAATTGATACTCACAAGAACTTGGATGAATTTCCAAGGCATTTTGCTTGGTGAAAAAAGTTAATCTCAAAAGGTTATGTATTGTAGGATTCCATTTGTATGACACTCTCAAAAAGACAGCACGGAACAGAACAGTGTTGTGTGTGTCGGGATGGAGAGGATGTGACTATATAAAAGGAGAGCATGGAGAGGTTCTTGGGGTAAAGGCATTGTTCTGTATCCTGTAGTTTTCACATGCTTTCACCACGTGGGTTAAGTCAGCTTCAATGATGATTCCAAGTCAGAGCTTGTAATAGAAGCAGAACATGGGTTTTCTTTCCTTATCTTCTAAAAATTAGACACATGGAAAGAAACACAGGCCTCAGGAAAAATGACCTTTGTCTATTAGGGTCTTACTGTCCATGATATGGGGTCACCAACCTATAGCCTTCAGGCCAAATCCTGCATGTCACCTGTCTCATACAGCCCAAGCTAAGAACGGTTTTTGTACATTTAAGTAGTGGATAAAAATCAAAACAAAAATATTTCATAGCATGTCAGAAGTCTATGATATTCAAATTTCAGTGCCCACAAATAAAGTTTTATTGGAACATAGCCATGCTCATCCATTTATGTGTTGTCTGTGGCTGCTTTTGAACTATTGTGGCAGAGTTGAGTATGGCCCAAAAAGCCTAAAATATTTATCTGGCCCTTTATGGAAAAAGTTTGTCAATGCTTGTTTTAGAATATTTCTTAACTTTATTTTTATTTAATAAGAGAACCCTAGGTAGACTAAAATTTATTTATTCTTTGGCCCAATGAAAAACTTTTGACAATTTTTTAAAAAAATATTCTTTCCTATATAAACTAGGTTTACCTTAAAAAAATCCACACTATTTCAGAGAGTGTCCCTTTTTCGTCCCCTTCAAGATGGCAGATCTGGTATTTGAACAAGGAAAGAAAGTTAAAAAGTGCCCCCTTAGTGACACCAAAAGATGGGGAATCCATTATAATTTTTATTATCTGTAGGCTACTTATGGAATCTCCATATTAGGAGTTAATTATAGCAGCTCCTTCCTGGGTGGTGGGTTGTGAAACCAAAAGTTATCAGAGATAAACACTAAAGAGTCTGATTTACTTGTTCATGAGCATACCATAAAATCTCCAGTTAAATCACATTTTATGGCTGTGGCCTCCAAGTTTTTAAATGTAGCCTTTTGATTACTTCATAGTTGTAAAGGCTGACTTTCTTTTTCCTATGTGACAGTGAGTAATTTATAACGTCTGTTAAGTGAACAATATTTACCAAGTGCTATCAAACAAGATAAAGATATATTTCACTGTGTCTTTATAGCAGTGCAGATCGCTAGAGAAACTATATTCACTACTCATGATTTCACTGCCTGACATTAGAGTTCTATAAGGTGCAAATCTGAAACAATTTTACTGCTGTCCTGCCTCTGTTTATTCCTTGCTTAGTGTGTTTTCTAAGGCCATTTTGGATGTCTTCTTTGAAAGGAAAAAAAATGATACCTTAAAATACGGGTTTCTCTAAATGCAGCTTAAATTATCCTGTTCCATGTGTTGAGGAATTTATTTTCCTATCACATGTGATATATTGACTCATGCCATGACTTACGTTCACAATGTGAAAGACTATAAAATAATAACTTAAATAATAACATATATTTATAGTGGTTTCATAATTAAATTTAATAATGGGTGCAGAATGTATTGCAAAAAAATAAAAGTATCAATTATAATTTATAGTTTCCCAAACATGTTTGTATTCATTATCTTAGTTGATTATAATGGTATGATATGAAATACACAATGCGGGTATAATCATCTTTATCCTACAATGAAGGAAAATGAGGCTTGACTAGGCTGAGTGACTTCCCCAACGACACAGTTTCTGAGTGGTCGATTGAGGATTAGAACGGAGATCTAATTCCCAGTCCAGAGATTTTTCTGCTGCACTATGCTTGCTACCCTATTCCTTATTAAGAAGAAGACTCCTTTGCCCTATAAGTGGTAATGTCCTTTCTAAACCAAGGAGTGACTTCTATATAGTAAAAGTCTGGAGAGCAATTATTTTGCATAAGTGATGCTGTTCCCTTCACTCTTATCCTACTAGATTTCTAGATCTCAGCTGTATAATGGAGTTGATTTATATATAATTTCCTGTCTGAATTTGGTAGAGAAAATATTAAATGAAAGCGTCCTATGGGGAGTGGAAATATGCAACCCCCATTGTGGAGTTAGAACAAATTGCTCTGGGGGTTTACGTTCACGCAGTGTGGTTCAGACTATTTCTATATTGATCTTTTTTCAGCAGCACTAAACCTCAGAGAGTACGAACACCACTAAAGTTTTTCTTAACACCAGAGGCAGGCTATGTTTCCATAACTGACTCATGTAATTAACCTCATAGAATGTATTGAGGTGAAAAATGATAATTTCTCACCCAACAATCTGCAAATATTAGATAAATGGGGTGATATTTATTACCTCAGATCTATATTATATTAACAGTTTATTTTAAAACACGCCATTTGAGCTGATGGTGCATCAATTAACTACCCTTTGCCTCTATTATTTCCATGAGGTCAAATTTCTGATCCTAGTGTGTTAGTCATGCCTATGGCAATGGATGCCTATGGATAGGGTACATGTGTTGGGGAGAAGTGCTGTACTCAAGCTTCCTCAACGTGGTGCTTTCCAATTCTCCTTCTGTTGACTTCTTTATTTGTGGTTTTCTCTCACTCTGCTGTGATCCTTCTTTCTTTGCTTTAGGGGACCCCGACTACTTCAGTGGACACACTCCTTTTTTATGCAGCTTATCATATGCTTGTTGCACTGAGCCCCTACCGGTTTTACAAAGGGAAACAGAACTCACTTTGTTTCCTTGAAATTCACCTTCTCTTTGTCTCACTATGTCAAAGATATACCTCATTTCCACATTGACCTTCTTCACACTATTCGCTCTTTTTAAACAAAAATTGTATATGTTTAAGTTGTACAACATGATTGGACGTACAAGTACATCATGAAAGGATTACTACAGTCAAGCCAGTTAACATATCTCCTCATGTAGTTACCATTTTTTTTGTGATGAGTGCACCTGAAATCTACTCTCTTAGTGTATTTCCGGCATTCAATACATTATTATTATCTGTAATCATCATGCATATACATTAGATCTCTAGACCTATTCATCCTACATAACTGCAACTTTGTTCCCTTTGACCAACTTCTCCCCAGTTCCCCACCTCTCCAGCTCCTGGTAACCACCATTCTACTCTCTGCTTCTAGGAGTTCAACTTTTTTTTTTGTCTTTTAGATTTCACATGTATGTGAGATCATACAGTATTTGGCGTTCTCTGTCTGTCTGATTTGACTTTAATGATGTCCTCTAGATTCATCCATCTTGTTGCAAATGGCAGAATTTCCTCCTTTCTCATGGTTGAATAATATTCCACTGTATACATACAGCACATCTTCTTTATCCATTCATCCATTGATGGGCACTTAGGTTGTTTTCTTATCTTGCTGTTATAAATAAGGCTGCATTGAACATGGGAGTGCAGATAACTCTGCAAGATAATGATTTCATTTCTTTCGGATAAATACCTAGAAGTGAGATTGCTGGATCATATGGTAATTCTATTTTTATTTTTGGAGGAATCTCCATGCTGTTTTTCCATAATGGCTGTACCAATTTACATTCCCACCAAGAGTGTACAAGAGTTCCCTTTTCTCCACATTCTCACCAACACTTGTTATCTTTTGGCTTCTTGATAATAGCCATTCTGACAGGTATGAAGTGATATCTCATTGTGGTTTTGATTTGCATTTCCCTGATAATTCGTGATATTGAGCATCTTTTCATATACCTGTTGGCCATTTGTATGTTTTCTTTTGAGAAACATCTATTCAGATCCTTTGCCCATTTTTCAATTGGGCTATTTTTTTTCTCGCTATTGAGTTGTTCAAGTTCTTTACATAATTCAGATATTAACCCTTTATCAGATATATGGTTTACAAATATTTTTTCCCATTCCATAAGCTGTCTCGTCACTCTGTTGATTGTTTCCTTGGCTGTACAGAAGCTTTTTAGTTTGATATAATCCCATTTGTCTATTTTTGCTTTCGTTGCCTGTGCTTTTGGAGTCATATCCAAAAAGTCATTGCCAAGACCAATGTCAAGAATCTTTTTCCCTATGGCTTTTTCTAATAGTTTTATGGGTTCGGGTCTTACATTTACGTTTTTAAATCCATATTGAGTTGCTTTTGTATATGGAGTGAGATAAGATTCCACTTTCATTCTTTTCCACATGAAGAACCAATTTTCCCTGCACCATTTATTGAAGAAACTATTTTTTCCCCTTGTGTGTTTTTGGCAACTTTGTCTAAGATCAATTGACCACAAATATGTGGATTTATTTTTGGGTTCTCTATTGCTGTTCTGTGGGCTTACATGTCTGTTTTTATGCCAGTACCGTGCTGCTTTGATCATTGTAGCTTTGTAGTACAGTTTGAAGTCAGATAGCGTGATGCCTCCAACTTTGTCCTTTTTACTCAGTATTTCTTTGGCTATTCTCAGTCAATAGAAAAAAAGGTCCTAAAATTCATATGGAACCACATTGGGATTTTGATAAGGATTGCATTGAATCTATAGACGGCTTTGGGTAGTATGGACATTTTAACAATATTAATTCTTCTAATCCATGAACATAGGATGTCTTTCCATTTATTTGTGTCTTCTTCAATTTCTTTCATCAGTGGTTTATAGTTTTCAGTGTACAGATTTTTCACCTTGTTAAATTTATTCCTAAGCACTTCATCTTTTTGGATGCTATTGTAAGTGGGATTGTTTTCTTAATTTCTTTTTTGGATAATTTGTTGTTAGTGTATAGAAATGCAAATTATTTTTGCATGTTGATTTTGTATCCTGCAACTTTACTGAATTCATTTATTAGTTCTAATAATGTTTTTGGCGGAATCTTTAGAGTTTTCTGTATATATACCCTTATAAAATCATGTTATCTGCAAACAGACAATTTTTCTTCTTTCTGTCCAATTTGGTTGCCTTTTATTTCTTTTTCTTACCTAATTACTCTGGCTATGGCTTCCAGTACTACATTGAATAGAAGTGGTGAGAGTGGACATCCTTGTCTTATTCCTGATATTAGAGGAAAAGCTTCCAGATTTTCAGTGCTAAGTATGATGTTACCTGTGGGCTTTTCATATATGGCCTTTATTATGCTGAGGTATATTCCTTCTATACCTCATTTTTATTATGAAAGAGTGTTGAATTTTGCCAAATGCATTTTTGGCACCTGTTGAGATGATCATATGATTTTTGTCCATTTTGTTAATGTGGTGTATCACATTATTTGCTTATGCTGAACCGTCCTTGTATCCTAGGGTTAAATCCCACTTGATCATGGTGTATAATCCTTTTAATGTACTGTTGAATTGCTTTGTATTTTGTTGAGGATTTTTACATCTATGTTCATCAGGGCTATTGGCCTATTGTTTTCTTTTCTTATAGTGCCCTTCCGTGGCTTTGGTATGAGGATAGTGCTGACCTCATAAAATGAGTTTGGAAGAGTTTCCTCCTCTTCAATTTTTTGGAAGAGTTTGAAGGGCTGGCATTAATTCTTCTTTAAATGTTTGGTAGAATTCACGAATGATACCATCAGGTCCTGGGCTTTTATTTGTTGGGAGATTTTCAATTACTGATTCAGCATCATTCCTCTCTATTGGTCTGTTCAAATTTTCTATTTCTTTATGATTCAGTCTTGGTAAGGTTGTATATTTCTAGGAATTCATCCATTTCTTCTAGGTTATCCAATTTCCTGGTGTATAAATGTTCATAGTGGTCTCTTGTGATCCTTGGTATTTCTTTGATGTCAGTCATAATGTCTCCTCTTTATTTATACTTTTATTTTTTTGGATCTTTTCTCCTTTTTTCCTAGTCTAACTAAAAGTTTGGCAATATTGTTTATATTTTCAAAGACATTAAGTCTGAATTTTATTGATCTATTGTTTTTCTCGTCTCTATTTCATTTGTTTCTGCTCTAATTGTTTTTACTTCCTTCATTGTGCTAACTGTAGGTGTAGTTAGTTCTTCTTTTTCTAGTTACTTGAGATGTAAAGTTAGTTTGTTTGAAGTCTTTCTTGTTTTCTTAATGTAAGTCTTTATTGCTATAAACTTCCCTCTTAGAACTGCTTTTGCTGCATCTCATAAGTTTTGGTATGTTGTATTTCCATTTAAATTTGTGTCAAGACATACTTTTTGATTTCTCTTGATTTTGCTTTGACTCATTGGCTGTTCAGGAGTGTTTGTTTAATTTCACATATTTATGAATTTTCCAATTTTTCTGTTATTGATTTCTAGTTTCATACCATTGAGGTGAGAAAAGATACTGGTTATAATTTCAGTCTTCCTAAATTGGTTAAGATTTGTTTTGTGGCCTAACAGGTGAACTATCTTGGAGAATGTTCCATGTGCACTTGAAAAGAATGTATATTCTGCTGCTGTTGGATGGAATATTCTATATATATCTGTTAGGTCTTTTTGGTGTATAGTGTTGTTCAAGTCCACTGTTTCCCTATTGATTTTGTGTTTGGGTGATCTATCCATAGTTGGGAGTGGGGTATTGAAGTCCTCCACTATTATTTTATTACTATCTATTTTTCCCTTCTTTTCAGTTAATATTTGCTTTATATCTTTAGGTGCTCTGACACATTGTTTTTTCATTTAAATATATATGTTAAGCCTCTACTATATCCCAGATATTACTTTAGGTTCTTGGGATTCATTGAAGAACAAAACAGAAAAATACAAGTCCATCCTCTAGTGGAGTTTATATTCTAGTAGGGGGTGGGTTTGGCAGAGGATTTTGGAAAGAGAGAGACAATAAGCACCAAACAAAATTAGCAAGTACATTGTGTAGCATATTAAAATGGAGTGAGGGAATGGCCATGCAGATATCGGGGGGTGAGCATTCTAGACAGAGGTAGCAGCATCCAAGGTTGAGGCATGTCTGGCATGTTTGAGAAACAGCATAAAGGCCAACATGGTAGAGTGAGTAGGCGAGGAGGAGAGTAACAGGAGATGAGGCAGAGATGTAAAGTGTGGGTAGGGGAAAATCATGTATGGCTTCAAGACCACCTTATGCCTTGTACTTTTATTCTTAGTGAGAAGGGGAACCATTGGATAATTTCAAGTTAAGAAGGACATGATCTGATTTATATTTCCTCAGCCATGTCAAGGAAATGGCTGTTGCCAATCTTCCTCTTTTTGCTTAAGGGAGAGTGCCCTGAGCTAACATCCGTGCCCATCTTCCTCTCTTTATTTTTGTATGTGGGAAGCTGCCACAGCCTGACTTGATCAGTGGTATAGGTCTGCACCTGGGATCCGAACTCACAAACCTGGGCCACTGAAGCAGAGCACATGGAACTTCAACCACTGCACCACAAGGCCGGCCCCTCTGTTATGGTATTTTTGATCTGTAGCATTTCCTTTTTATTCTTTCTTAGAGTTTCCATCTCTCTTTTTATGTTATCCATTTATTCTTGAATGTTGTCCACTTTTTCTGTTAGAGTCCTTAGCATATTAATCATAGTTATTTTATAATTTTTTTTTTGAGGAAGATTAGCCCTGAGCTAACATCTGCTGCCAATCCTTCTCTTTTTTGCTAAGGAAGACTCGCCCTGACTTAACATCTGTGCCAATCTTCTTCTACTTTATATGTGGGATGCCTGCCACAGCATGGCTTGTTAAGTGGTGCCATGTCTGCACCCAGGATCTGAACCGGTGAACCCCGGGCCATCGAAGCGGAACATGTGAACTTAACTGCTGCACCACCAGGCCGGCCTCTTAATCATAGTTTTTTTAAATTCCCAGTCTGATAATTCCAACACATCTGCCATATCTGAGTCTGGTTCTGATGCTTGCTATGACCCTTTAGACTGTGTCTGTTGCCTTTTAGCATGCCTTATAATTTTTTGTTGAAAGCTAGATATTATCTAGGTAGAAGTTAAGCTTTGCTTATTTTTTGCCATAGTTGTGGTGTCAGAAGCTAAAATTTCCCCTAGTGTCCTTGGTTTTATCTTCTCTGTTTTCTTTGGGTATCCCTGGAGATACCTTAGATAGAGTCTGGGTCTTGGAGTTCTTTTAGCTGTACTCCCCTCTTATGATAAAGAAGATCTATTGATGTTGTGGAAGGGATGGGTGAGGGAAAGCAATTATAGTCCCAGGATTCTCAGGCGCTTAGTGAGCTTGAATTGAGTATTTCCCTTCTCCCAGGTTAGTTAGGCTCTGGTAAAATAGTTTCCCTTGAGAGCAAACATTGTCAAGAAAGGTGAAGGAGGGCAACAAAATAGCTGAAAGGGAGAGTCATACCAGAGAAGAATTTGTGTACAGGCTGGAGAGAATGCTACATGTTCCTTGCCCATCTGGGTTTGTAGCGTGAAATTGCCCCTCTCACTAAAAGACAACTTCATTTTTCAAGTTGCTCCAGCTGATACCCAGAAAAGTTTCATGAGTGCTTTCTTTCTCTCACATCTCACATCCAATCCACTAAGAAATCCAAACTGTTCCATCTTTGGTGTCTCTAGAATTCAACTACTTCTTACCAGCTCTGCCACTGATGCCACAGACAAGTCTCCATCTTTACTTACCTACATTATTGCCATGGCCAGCTGACCGCTTCTTCTTTTGTCTTCATTATAAATAGTATTCTTGTGCTCTGAACCTTCTCACCTCATAATAGCCTACAAGGTCCTATGCAATATGGCCCTGCATCGTCTTTCTCATTTATCTCCTTCCACTCTCCTCTTCACACTGTCTTCTCCAGCCAGCCCCACTGGCTTTCTTCCTATTTCCTAAACTACACCACAAAGGCTTCTACCTCAGAGCCTTCTTACTTACCAGTCCTTTTTTCTGGAATGTTTTTCATTTATATATATTCATGACTGGTTTTCTCACTTTATTCACTTCTCTGCTCAAATGTAACCTTATTGAAGAGGACTTCCTTGACCACACTTTAAAAAATCAATCTCTCATCTCTCTTTCTTTTCTTACTTTGCTTTATTTTTCTTCTTAGCTCTTAGTACTATTTGGTATAATATATATGCATGTATTTATTTATTGGTGATCTTCTCTTACTAGAATGTATGTTTGACAAAAGTAGTCTGTTTACTACTGTATCAGAGACATAGTAGCCTCTTAATAAATGTTTGTTGAATGACTAAATGAATGAATTTACTTACTTCTTATCAGAGGCTTTGGTAGTCTGGCCACTATATCTACTTACTTCTTCTCAGAGGCTCTGGTAGTCTTGTATTATATTCTTAAATTGTGAAACAGTCTTATGGTCTGGGTTCCCTCCAAAGCAGAGTGTCAGATAAAGACTCTGTATAGATAGCTTACTTGGATCATGATCTTGGGAGTACAGTGAGGGTTGGGGGAACTAAGCAGGGAAGGAGGGAAAGCCATTATAAGGGTGACTTAACTACTGCTACCAGATCTGATGGTACAATCCCACAGGACTTTCTGAGTAAAATCCCTCCCCAGCTAGCTTAGGGTGATCGTCTGGGGCATTAGCTCTCTTGAACTTCTGGGTTGTTTACCTATGAATGCCAAGTGAGTAACCACTGGAGATTTACATGGTGACATCAGAGAAGCCCTGAGGTAGGAAGCCAGAAGTGCATGGCACATGCCAAGGTGAGGTGCTGACAAGTGACTCATGCACAAAGTTGGCTGAAGCCCAGAACTAGTTGCTTTAGCCATGGTCAGAATAATAGGTAAGCCAGGCTAATTTGGCGTGAAATGCAAGAAGCATTCAATATAGTCTATTTCCTCAGATTCACCATGCTTTACATTATGTCTCTTCAAGTTGGTGACCAGCCGCAATATGTGCAGAGACTCAAAACAAGTAAAACAATTGCAGTCTCTGCTCCTTCACTCCCGTTCTCAATTTCCTTTACTTTTGACCAGCAGTTTGTCTGGTCTAAGTTGCTTGTCTGGTGGATTGACCCAGAACTTCATTCTGAGGATGTGATGCCTTAACTGCCTTGGCCTTGTCAAGCTGTGATCACTAAAATGCCCATGCACCGTTATCACTAGATGCGGATCCTATAACAGCATCTTTGTTGCCTTCTACCCATCTTAAAATCAATGCCATATATTTTAGGTTTTGTTTCAGCGGCACCCTAATTCTAGGTACCACTTTTTGTATCATCCAACTTTTACATTATAAACAACTACAAATCTTCAGTGGCATGCAGCAAGGAGCATTTATTTCTTGCTCACACATGCTTGGATCAGTTGGGGCAGTTGGGACAGTTCTGCTCCGTGTCTCATTCTGGGACCTGAGTTGAAAGGGCAGGTAAGTGGAGAATGTTTTTTCTCATGGGGATGGCTGAAGCACAAGAGGGCATATTTCAAGCTTCTGCTTATGTCATGTCTACTAACATCCCACTGGCTGAAGCAAGTCATGTGGCCAATTGAAAATCAAAGTATGGGAAAGTATAGGCTGCCTGCCATGAGGACCATGGACGTAGATATACAATACTACTGAAGAGGAGCAATGAACTGAGACCAATAGTTCAATCTACCTCAGGGAATAAAACAGGAAAGAAGTGAAAGCCAATGTAAGAATCTGTTCCTACATTGGCCACTGCTACAGGCATTTGGCGTGCAATTCTACAGGACTTCCTGAGAAGTGCTATGAGAGATACCTTGGAACCATATACGTATGGAAAAGAAAGGGAAAGAGTCTCTCCATAGCTACTTCTGGGTTGCACATGTGTGACTGCTGAGCAGGCTCATGAAGGTGCTCCATGTTGTAGTGTCACAGAAGCCTGGGCAGGAAGTAAGAGGCCAGCAGCATAGTCCTATAACAATATACTGTTCAACACCTGTGAAAACTGGAAGACTATGTGGAACTAGTCAAGTCAAGAAGATCTGCAATGCACAAGGGGTTTCTGGTACAGCCACTATCTCACCTTTCACACCAGTGTCTCTTTTAATACTGCTGTTCATCTCTCCTGACTTCTTGCCCCATACCTCAGGGAACACTTAGTTGTGGGTCTCATTTCTTGCTCTTAATGATGCTTTATTCTAATATATTAAATGTTGGTTGGTTGAGGCTTTGAGTGTTACCACGGAGATATTTGTATTTTAAGATGGAGCAGGTTGTGATGTGTGCTTCTGACTAAGGTGGAATAACAGGGACTGGATATACAACCCTGCCTGAAAAAACTAAAAAAATAGACAAAATATGTCAGACCACAATTTACAAAACATTGGATATCAAGCAATGAAGGACAGTGATTTGGTAAAGACAGGAAACAGATGAGAGAAGTCTTATAATTGCCCCAGCTTACCGCCTGGAAAGAGTTTACAGGACACAGCACAGGCAAGGAGAACACAAGTAGAGCCTAGTAGTCTCCTTGATTTGAGGAGACAGAACTAGAAGTCCAGGGAGGCCAAAGCAGGTAGAGTTTGCGGGGCAGTGTGCTTGGGAAGAGAGCACTGCAGAGAAAGAGACAGCTCGGACAACTGTCAAAGTTCCACTTTGAGTCTTCAGCTGAGTATGAATCAGTTCACACCAGGGAAAGAACCATATGAAAGGAGTTGAAGGAATAATCTCTGGTGCTCGCACAGGGCAGGGGTAGAGTTCCTGTTGCCATCAGCCAAAGTGGAAAATTTCATAATTAATGGAGCTTCAAGGCTGAGTATTTAGAAGGGGTTTGTCTTAGTAGGGGAACAAAAATTGTTCTGGACTAAACACTCATCTATCTGGTCCACCCCAAAAAAGTTTAAAAGCAAGACCAGAAAGGATCAAACTGTTTCCGAGTATCTTAACTGTGTCCTGGTACAAAGCTCAAGAATATTTACAGGAAAACAGGTTTTTTCTAACACCTAAGAAAGTAAAATTTACAATTTATAGTATCCAATCAAAAATCACCAGGCAAGCACAGATGCAAGAACATACAACCTGTAATAAAGAGAAAAATCAGTCAATGAACACTGACTCAGACATGACACAGATGATAGACTTAACAGACAAGCATATTGAAGTCCTACATTCCCTATGTTCAAAAGTTAAGTCAAGCCATGGAAGATATCAAAAAAGACCAAAACTGAACTTCTATATGAAAACTAGAGTGAGTGAGATAGAAGATATACTGGATGAGATTAATGGAAGATAGATATTGCAGAAGAAAAGATTAGTGAACTTGAACAAATAGCAATAGAAACTATTAAAAATGAAATAAAGGGAAAAGAGAATTAAAAAAATGAGCTGTGAAGCAACTTCAAGCATCTAGCTCTTGCAGTGCGCACAGCTTCCTTGGTGCCCACCTTCTGCAGTGCAGGTGGCTCCTCCTGCAGCAAACTCCTGTAGCAGGGCAGGCTTCTCTCATACCTGACTCCTACAGTGCACAGTGGTCACCAGCGCTCTGTGGCCAGCAGCTTCTCCCAATTCCATCTCAGCAGTTTTATAGTGTGGTACCTCTAGTGAGACATCTCCCCATGAACAGCTTTTCCTGGAGGGTAGATTTCAATTAACTTCTTCTGGTGTGTACCATAGGCACTAGTCTCCTTAAGCCGCCACAGCTATGCCCTCTCCACCAAGATCTGGATTTTAGTGCTAGGGCAGGGGTGAGTCTTCCTTGGGTGCTCTATTTCAGCCCGAGGGATTGTGGTTGCTCCCAATATCTGCTATTCCTATTTTATTTAGACTTCTTTTTATTTTGTATCAGCTAATACCTCATTATTCTAATGCTATTTTAATCATTTTTTATATTAAACCTCTCTGTTCAAATTTCTCTCTCTTCTCATTAGACCTTGACTAATATACTTTCCAACTCATTCTGTGAGACCAGCACTGCCCTGATGCTAAAAGCTAAATAAAGACATATAAAAACTACAAAACAATATTCTTCATGAATACAGATGCAAAAATTCTAAATAAAATTTTAAGGAATCAAATACAAGATAAAAGGGTGATGCATTGTGACTACTAGGATTTATCTTAGGAATGCAAAGTTGGTTCAACATTCAAAAATCAATCAATGTAATTCACTATATTATCAAACTAAAAATGAAAAATCATGTGATAATCTCAATAAATGGAGAAAAGGAAATTGTCTAAATCTACCATCAACTCCTGAAAAATACTCGTCAGCAAACCAGAAATAGAAGCAAAATTCCTTTATGCTAAAACCATAGAGGAATCTAAGAAAAATCTGATAAAGGCATCTGTGAAAAATCTACAGCTAACATGATACTTAATTGTGAAAGACTGAATGATTTCCCCCTGAGATCACTAAGAAGACAAGGATGTCCACTCTCACCAGTTATATTCGACTCTGTACCAGAAACTGTGGCCAGTGTGCTCAGGCTAGAAAAAGAAATAAAAGGCAATTACATAGGAAAAAAAAAATAAAATGATCTTTATCTTCAGATGACATGATAGTCAATGTGGAAAATCTGATGGAGTGTACAAAAAAGCTATTGGAGCTAATAACTGAGTTTGGCAAGATTGCAGGATACAAGACCAATATACAAAATCAGTTATATATCCAAATACTAGTAATGAACATCCAGAAATTGAAATGAAAAATACAGTCAAAACATGAAGTATTCTGGGGTAAATCTGACAAAAGATATGAAAGACCTGTAACCTAAAACTACAAAATATTCCTGAGAGAAATTAAAGAAGATCCACCTAAAAGGAGAGATATACCATGTTCATGGGTTGGAAGACTCAATAGTAAGATGTCTATCTACCCAGATCCATCTATTGATTAAATGCAATGTAAATCAAAATCCCAGCAGGCTTCTTTGTAGAAATTGACAAACTGATTTAAATGCATATGGAAATTGAAAGTAGCTAGAATAGCCAGAACAAAGTTGAAAACCTCATTATGGAAATGTAAATTACTTTTTTTCAAGAGGGATTTCAAAAGGGCATGAGGAAACTCTTTAGAGTGTTGGATATGTTCATTATCTTAATTGTAGTGATGGTTTCATTGATACATACACATCTCAAAACTCGTCAATTTATACACATATAAAATATAGTTTTATTTTGTATTTCAATTATACCTCAATAAATCTACGTTTAAAAAAGAAGAGGTACATTCAGAAGTCTTTAACAAATCTGTAAGAGGCAGAGAAATTTCTAAAAATGGAACTTAAGACACTGGGGCATATATGTAGGGATATGTGGTGGATGGAGACAGCTAGCAGTCTCCTCGAATTATACCCTTCTATGGCTAACATCAATGTGGCTAGTCCTTTCCTACTACCATTGGTCTTTTTAAGGCTTTTCCTTTCCATCTCCTCAATTGCACTCATGAAAGAAAAAATGTTTCTGGACAGACTTATGATGGGTGAAAGATGTGGATAATTGTCTTCTTGATGGGGACAGATATACTACTTCTTGAAAACTCACTCTGTGTACACTTCAGTTATTTTGAACACAAACCGCTTTAGAGATTGACTCCAGGAGGAGAAAGCGTGAATGGATCATAAATAGGCTTCATAGGAGGCCTCTAACTAACTTCTTTTCTTTTTTTTCCTTTGTCCCTCCATCCCTCCATCCCTTGGTTCCTCTCTTGCTCTCTTTCTTCATTTTTTCCATTCTTTCTTTTTTCTTTTGGTATGGCTTCATCATCTTTTCTATCTAAACACTGAGAAATCATTGACAGATTGGGGAATGAGATGGTGCAAAGTTGGATTAACTGTCTGCTTTTTAATTACTTTATATAAAGATATACTTCATTCCTGGATGGAATCTTCTCAGCCATGGCCAATTCAGTAATGCAGATGCTTTTAGGTTGAGAAACTAAAGATAAGCACTCAAACAATGTGGCAGGAAGATGTTATCTCTGCATAAAAAGACAGAACAATTATAATGGGTATTTAAGGTCTCAAGGCCCAGATTTTTGCTTTTCACACTGGTTTAAAGGAAAAACCAAACACAACCAAAACCTTCTCTAAGTCTTTTCTTTTGCTTAGATTAAGAAGAAAAAGTAACTTTACTAAAAACTAATCAGAAAGGGAATACTAAATATAGCCTGATCCAATTGTAGGAGATCTGAACTTGAGATTAACTTAAAATTCAATTACAGCATTAATATTTGGTATCTATGTAGCACTATTTGCCTAGAGCTTCATAATCATTTGAGTTTTGCCCTTTCATCACTTTAAAAATTCCATTTATTCATCGTCAAGTTCCAAGAATCTTGTTTAGTAACTGATGTTTCACTTTACCGACAGTACTCTGATATGGCAGAGAAAAAAATCTTAGCCTCTTGAGCTATTTCTCAATAGGGCAATGGACTCTACTCCTACAGTTTAAGAAGTTGTATTTTTATGTTCAAGCCACAGCTGTGCTAAGGCTTAAAATAAGAATTTAGCAACATGCTGATTCACCAAAGAGATTTTACAGTAGACACCAATTTTAAGGACTGTGCGCTCTGCTGAAATTAAATTGTAAATGGATGCTTAGCATTCCCGGTGTTCCTGCCATAGGGCCTTGCAATTCCTACTGTATTAAGGGCAAAGAGGGTTGGAAATTATTTGAAGCCCTGAGCAGTTCCATGAAGATGAAAGGCACCATCACTAATATTATTCATGAAAAAATATGAAAGGTCATCTATCTCCCTTAAGGCTCATTTGGTGCACTTTTAATGAGTGACAGATGAACTGCGAAGGGTTTGTTGCAGAGGGGCTGTGCCCTGTGAAAGTTTGGATGGCTGTTGCTTCTCTGAAACTTATCCAAACATTTCCCCAGTCTTTCCCCATCATGCATTTTCCCATTGATGATCTTCAGACCCTCTCATTTCCTTTTTTTCTTAGCATTTAGGAAAGTTTATTTCTCTCAAGCCTCTCTCCACTAAGTCTTTTATTTCAATAATTTTGTTTTTTGGTTGCTTGAGGTAAATGATGCCTTCCTAGGGTTAAAATAAATCCAAATGACTATTGCTTAGGCCAAGGTTTTGTTCATGTCCCCTTTTACGTAACCCGCCTTGGTCTAACTTTTTAATTGGTTTAGCTGATGTCTCTCCCCTATGCTTCATTCCTGCTTCCCTTCACTCCTGTCTCCTTTCTAACACCTCTACTCTCTTCTACTTCAGGTTACCTCTCTCAGCCACACCCCCTTTTTTCCTCTATATTCTAAATAATCTTCATTTGCCTTCCTCCTCCAGTTTATTCTCTGTTTACTTGCAGAGGAACAGAGGTGGGCAAGATGGAGTCTTACCTGGGATAGTCAAGAATTGTGCAAGGCCAAGCCAATATGGAAGGAGGAGAATCTAAAAACACAGAGAAACTTACTTGGAGATGGCAGGGCTTTGGCTGAAGGACCCAAAGTGTAAACTGGAACAGCATATGTAGGTGAGAATGGGGAAAGAATATCAGTGAAAGGTATCAAAGGGTATCAAACTGTTGAGATTGAAAAAAAGGAATTGGGAATGGGATGCTCATTCAAAACAAATGACATTTAGGAAAGAACCTGGCTCATATCAAGCTACGAGTGAGGTTAGACTTGAGAGGCAAGGCAGTCTGATGGATAAAATGCGGGTATGGGTCCCTGGCTGTCAGTCCCTTCAGGTTCTCAAGAGGGTTCCTTAATTCAGGCACACAGCTAATTGCTGAATTAGAAAGACTCACTTGCTCATGGTGGGCAGCATCTATCAGCTCCATGTTAGGGGTCTCTAAAGCAAATGTGGCCAGGCCTCAGAGGCGCTGATTTCCCCACCTTGGATCACATGTTCACACAGGTGGTAGGAAGCAGTACAGTGACACCAAAGGAAACAGAGCTTGAATGTTGGCATTTGGCAATTGTTTCCATCTAGAAATCAAATACAGAGGCTGGAAACCAACTGAAGGAAGTCAGACTTAGCAGGAGAAAGGAATCATGGAACCATATGTGGAGATTAGATGTTTCCAGAAGTGATTTAGAACTCAACATTTTTTTCTTTTTGACTGTGTGTGTTCTTTTGTTCTTTATAAGAAAAAGCCAACTGATTGCACACACAGCTATCCTTGCTCAACTCGTCACTTTAAATATATACATACTATGCATACATTCTTGTGAGTGCACTCATTTTTGTGTGGGCAGGCTCGGGCATCATATGCTCAGGGCTGTGCATATCATAGTAACAGAACAGCTGCTTTTCAGAGCTTCCTTTTTTGTTCAGTCCCACTAGAAAGAGATTTCTGTGATCCTCCTTAGAGAAACATTTGTCCCTGCCTTCCTACTCTGCCAGGCTTCCTACACTGCTATAGCTTTTCTTGTTGCCAGTCCAGGTTGACCTTCTAGCACCTCGGTGTCCAGGTCCTCATCTTCTCATGCCAAAGTCAAAGCAAGTCCATGGCAGAGCAGGGCACGACCAGTGCAAGACTGCCCAAAACAAAACTACCACCTGCAATAAGTTTGTGTTCTGTGTTGCTCTCCTACATTCACACTCACTCAGTCTTCATGCTGCTTCCTCACAGCGTTCTTGTCCTTTCTCTTCCTTTTTCTGTCTCTCTCTGTCTCTCTCACAGACACACACACACACACCTTTCCCAGTTTAGTGATCTTAGGGCTTTGATTTCTGCCAGGTAACTCTATAGGGTAGGTATTCGCCACCTCTGCAAAGTGTGGATAGATACAGATTGATAAATACTAAGGATTGATTAGACATTTCCCTTCCAGGTAAGATATTTGCATAACTGTAGATGCAATGTCTTAACCAAAGACTTTTTCAAAGACAGACCTTTTAAAAAATCTGGTGCTCTAGTGTATTGGGGTTGGGGAGAGCAGACGTTTGAGGCGGATAGACTTTCCAGAGCCTCTGATATCCCACCACAAAGGCTTAGTTGTCCATGATTGAAGTCAGGCATGGCAGAGACTTGCCTGATCAAGAAGATTACACTGCTTTTGAATTATACAGGACCTATTGCCCTGGTTGGGTGGATCAGCGTGGATGCTCAGAAACCTGTCAGGGTATCTCCTTGCAGTATAAATTGATAAAGGAAGATCACTGAATTAAACCATGTACACCAAAGAGCTCAACTTTCATGGGAGAGCCGTCCTAGGTTGTGATCATAATAGGGTATTAACTTGCTTTATGGTATATGCTGGGATATTTTTCATTCTCCTTGCCAGAGTCAGCAGCTGTCTTTACCAATAAATCCTGCAAAGTTTGCCACTTTTGAGGAGTCATCTGGTTCAAAGCAGAAATGCTCTTATAACCTGAGGAAAAAAATTCAAAATCTCTGCTCCCTCTTAAATAACTTCAGAGCAAGACATGTTAAAATCTTATTTAGTATTCCATGCCTCACATTCTTGCAGTAAAAAAGTCCCTCCTAAGAGCTAACTCAAATCTTGTTGTCACAATTTAAGCCATTTTCTGAGCATGGCTAAAGTGAGAGTTCAGAACTTAAGATCCTTTCTACAGTTTGAGGGAGGCCGATATGTATACAGAGATTTCAGCAGGATCGAAGTGTCCTTAGAAACTTTCTCGTACTGACATCTATCCATTTGGATCACTTTGTGATTGTTTGGGATTCTGGGATCTCCATCAATGGCTTCTAAAGAAGGGACAGACAGAGACTGAAGTTTGCTCAGTATTCCTTTTGACCTTTCTGGCCACTATAGAACTGAGGATGCATTTTATAAGAAAAGAAAGCAATGAAGGTATTCCTTGGGTGTCAGTAGGGGAACATCTGTGTGATGGGGCAAGACTGGGAGTCGTTCACTGCAGAAGGAAAGAGCTGTGCTAGATGACTCACGAGGTCCGCTCAGCTTGGCCACCATCTGTGGGTCTCCAGCCTCATCCTGGCCTCAGCATTAACCCCGGTGATGCTTTTTCTGCAACTGCTGCTTCTACCAGATTCCCTAGTTGGCACTGTGCTTGGGCAGCTGAATTCAAGGGTTGTGTTGAGGAGGCAGCCAGGCACTGAGAGCCAGGGCAGCGACCTTGGGAGAACTGATTAGCTTTTAAGAGCAGACCTCCACCAGACAGGCAGGAGTCTAAAGAGTAAATAGAGGTGCTGGCCCTGGAATTTTTTTTAAAGGCCCCAGAGGGATTTGTTCACCGGTGTTTGAATTTCTATAGAAAAGCTCTGTGAAACTCTAAATTAAACCAAGCTGACCCCTTTCACAGCCTGAGTTATTTACAGTTCACAGGTCTTCGGAGAGTTCTAGTTTGCATGCAGTTGAAAATAGGTCCCTGGTTGGCAGAGGTAGCCTACTGTGGGGCTATTTGCATCACACTACCTTGCTTTCCTTTGGTGTGAGAGAAAACTCTGAAACGGAAGCCAAAAATTGTGGTCTGGTTGTAAACAGGCCTTTGTTTCTCAGCAAAGGAAAGGCGCCGGTAGGAATAACCAAAAAAGAGCCAGCTACTAGAAAGCAAATACCCGAATTCTCTCTATAATTAAATGCATTCCTCAGAATAACAACTAAGTAGTAGGAAGGAAACCAAGTAACACCCCCTCCCCCACCGTAACTGATTTCCTTTGCAGCTTTAACAATCAGATCAGTCAAGAAGACTGGCACTGATTATAGCGCCCAGTTTCCCATTTTGCTCCATACTGGAAGAGTAATTAAGTTAAGTAGCTTTCAGTGCCTGAGATCTGGTTTGTGTCAAACTCAAATCAACGGCTGGTTCAGGTTTGTTATCAGTGCCTTGAACTTACCCCTGGCCCTCACTTGGACCTGTATAAAACCACGGTGAGGTTTAGTTCCATGGCAAGCGGTGGATGGGGAGATCCTGAAACCCCACACAAGCCTCACTTCCTGTGAGTGAGAATGCACCTCTTTTTTCCAAGATTGGTAAACTCACCTTGGTGGACATTTAGGAGAAGCTTTGTGATGTATCAAATAAAGGACGATGGCTTGCCAAGAGACAAGTGTGCATTTAATTACAATTCCTGAAAATGGCATTTCATGGTAAAAGTCTAACTACAAGAGTTTTAGTCAAGAATCAGGGGGAAGGTGAGAGAAGAAGGACTGATACTTCCTATTCAGAAAAAAAACGAGGCCATCTTAGACATCACTCCTTTTCTCCTTTATCTGCAACTCAGTTTAAAACACTTCATTCTCCCTCTTCTAGGTGGGAAAGCACGCTAGGTATGACTATTGGTAGCAATGGTGGTGGGTGTGTGTACAGGGCATAATTGGAGTGGGAAGGAGAGCCAGCAAATAATATGATTGCAGAAGAGAGAGGAGCCATAAATCAGGTTTTTAAGTCATTTACACCTTACTTGGAAAATACTACAAACGCACTATGAAAATACATTTTTGCAGAAGAATGTGCCATCAGTACCTGATACACGGTAGGTACTCAAAGAACATTTGTAAAGTGAAAGAATGGATGAGTAGAATAAAAGATGAATGGATGGCTAGAAAGCCAAGTACTTGCCAAGAAGAAGTTGTCATCACTGAAGCATTCTGCTGGAAAAGGAATTAATTGTCCATCTACCGTGGGAAGAAAATCATGGGCCATATTTCTTACTAGTATGGCTAAATTTGAACAAATTTAAGTATTATGTGACTAGATTAGGTGGTGTCTTATGACTAAACCTATTTATTCTTATCGATTAAAATTATACTTATTTAAGCCTCAGGCAAAAATAATTTTAAGCACGTGATACAGAAATTAAATTATAAAATGTGGACATTTTAAGGTGCCAGTTTGATATAGTCCAAGGGCATACACAAGGAGAAGGAGAACAAGGTAGGTTGGTGACAGAGATAGTAGTGGCCAAGAGGATGGGAACTGAGCCCTAAAGATGGGAGGAAAAAATACGTCTATATTACATGTTTAATATTTAGACTGGAGATGTCCACATGGGAATCAACAGGTTTTCTGGGCCTGTGTGGGAGCCCCTACTCAATCTTTGAAGATCCAGATCAGATGTTGTTCTGTCTGGGAAAGCTTCCTGATTGTGTAGTCATTCCTTTCTCTGCAATTCTCCAGAGCTTTGCACTGCCTTGCAATTATTGGCTTCCTTTTGCAAGAGCAAGAATCTAGCATGTGTTAGCAGTCAGAAGGTGTTTGTTCATTACAGGCCAGGAATTGTGCTAGTTTCCTTCAAATTAACCATCTTATGCAATCCTTGCAACAACCCTTTTATTCTCATCATACACATGAGACCCTCGGGCAAAGAGGGCATGTGATATGTCTGGCAAGAGGTAAAGGCAGCCTTCAAATGAAAGGTTTCTAAGACAACAAGTTTACTGCTCTTTGCTCCATAGCAGCTCCATTCTCGAGAGCAGTGCTGTACAGTAGGATCATAATGTGAGCCACATGTGAAATTGAAAAGTTTTTAGTAGCCACATTAAAAAAATTAAAAACAAACAGGTGAAATTAAAGTTTTGTAATAATGTTTTTATTTTAGAATAATCTTAGATTTACAGGAAAGTTGTGAATTTAGTACAGAGACTCCTATATACCCCGTACCCAATTTCCTCTAGCACTAACTCTTACATTAGTATGGTGTATTTGTAACAACTAATAAAGTCATACTGAGTTATTATTACTAACTAACATCCATACATATTCAGATTTCCTTTGTTTTTACCTGATGTCCTTTTTCAGTTCCAAGATCCCATCCAGGATATCCATCATGTCTCCTTAGCTCCCTTTGACTGTGACAGTTTCTCAGACTTCCTTTACTTTGATGATTTTGACAGCTTTGAGGATACTAGTCGGGTATTTTGTAGAAACTTTCTGGATGGGAGTTTGTCTGATGTTTTTCTTATGATTATACAGGGGTTGTGATATGGTGACATACGATAAGTGTAGAGGAGCAGAATTTGCCACCCCAAAATGTTCTCTTCGGCTTGATTATTTTTAAGAACAAAACCTTAGAAAGAAACTTTGACATTTCCCCTAACTGCCTAAAAGAATTTAAGCTAGAAGGCCTGTTCCAAGAAGGAGCTAATACCATAAGATAATTATTGTATGATATAAACTAGGGAGTCATAGGCAAGGAGGAACCCAGGAAGACCCATTTGATCAAAGTCTTCCCCATGTCCCACTGTCTTTGCAAGGTATGGCAAATATTTTTTAACCAAACATTCGCTTTTCCATTTCCATGTGAGTCGCCTTCCTCTCCTTTGAATTCTAAAACCACTACCCCCAACATTCCCCTTTATCTTTAGCTGAAGATGGTATTTAAGGTGGTGGCTTCAGCCATTTTGGTGAGCTACTCAGTTTTCGTGGGTTCCTTCTATCTATATATGTAATTAAATTTGTTTGATTTTCTCCTGTTATTCTGTCACATGTCAATTTATTCTTAGACCAGCCAGAAGGACCCAGAAGGTAGAGGAATAGTTCTTTCTCCTTGCCATGAAAATACATATTTTGTCTTTGTCCTCGTTTCTGGCACAGAGCTCCTAAAACCCTTCAAATTTCCTAAGTGATGAGAATGGTAAGGGTGTCTTGATATTCATAACTAACCCTTTTCAACTACACCTGAGTTTCTGTTAATGAGGTGCCTTTGGGAAAGCACCTAAAGAAGGGGCTGGCTGCCAGGGGAACCACCGTGTGATTGGAGGGTTGGAAATTTCAGTCCTACCCCATGACCTCCAGGGAGGGGAGAGGGGCTGGAGGTTGAATGATTGCAGATGGCCAGTGATTTACTCAATCATGCCTATATAAAGAGCCTCCATAAAAACCCAAAAGGAGGTGGTTTGGAGAGCTTCCAGGTTGGTGAACTAGAACACCTCCATGTGGAGGGCCCCAAACTCCATAGGAACAGAAGCACGTTGCTGTTCTTTCCTATCCTTCAATATACTTTGTAATAAACTGGCAATCCAGTAAGTAAAATGTTTCTCTGAGTTCTGTGAGTAGCTCTAGCAAATTAATCAAACCCAAGAAGGGGGTCGTTGTAACTTCTGATCTGCAGCTGGTCAGTCAAAAGCACTGGTGACAACTTGGACTTGCAATTGGTGTCTGTAGTGGGGGAAGGGGGTCAGTTTTGTAGGACTGAACTGTTAACCTGTGGGATCTGATGCTATCTCTAGGTAGACAGTATTAGAATTAAGTTAATTGCTTGGTGATAGTGCTAAAAAATACACATGTAGTAGGTATTACAGCTGTTTGGGAGGAAGACCATTGAAGTACATTGACATTCTCATCACATCGTATCAAGTGCACATGCTACTAACGTGACTTACCACAGATAGGATTAACCTTGAGCACTTGGCTGAGGCAGTGTCTATCAGGTTTCTCCACTGTAAAGTTATTCCCCCAGCATTTTCCATACCGTGCTCTATGGAAGGAAGTCTTAAGGGTGGGGAGTTATGCTCTACTTCATTGAGAGGGGAGTATCTACATAAATCATTTGGAATTCTGTGTGGGAGATTTATCTATTCTTCTTCATTTATCTATTGAAAATAAATAAAAGCATCATTTATTTATATCATGTATAGATTCATGACTATTTAATAAATTAATTTAGATATATATTTTGCTTAACTCTATAGATTAAAAATATTATCATTTCAATTCATAATCAATATAAACATTATTTATGAAACATTTTTCATTTTGTTTCATAAAAAGTCTTCAGAGTCTGGCATATAATTTACACTTATACCACATCTCAATTTGGATGTTAAATTTTCATCAAAAATGCTTGATCTATATTTAGATTTTGTAAAATTTGCAGTTGAAAAAGTAGGTTTACATACCCAAGTAACTCTAAACATGCTTAAAAGTTTTCCAGTAATTGAAGCATGTACCAAAAAGTCATTTTCCTTTAATATTTATATCCATTTGACAAAATTGGTTTACTTTTTTAGCAGAATTGATTTGACATACTTTCAAAACTATGTCCAAGTTAAGTAAATTCACTAACTCTTGTGTCAACTCAGTATTATTGCCATCAAATTCAAAGTGGTTTGCATAAAATGAAAAGCATCTTTAAATTTATCACAATTAACAAAGCATTCTTCAACTTTTTCTTTTAGTTTTGGCAGCAATTTACATACCACTGTAGGTTATAATGAAAATCTTTAATATATTGATTCATATTAGAAATAATTGCAAAGTAATTATTATTGAATTTTATTATGAAAAGTTTCTATTTCAACATAAATTCCCATACTGTATTGCTAGGGAACGCAAACGTTTTTACTTTCCTGAGAGCAGGAAATTTAGCTCATTTATATGGAGTGTCATATCAGTGAGAAAACATAAATCGCACTGCCATTTTTTGTGGCATGAATCATACTGCCATTTTTTATCTTTGATTATTGACTATTTGGCAATCATTTCTTTTGTTTCAAGAAAATCTTGAATTAGAGTTAATATTACAGTAAATCTTTGTAAAACTCTTCCACAACTCAGGAGATAAGCATTTGCAAAGAATATAAGATCATCAAATTGTTTTCTATTCTCTTTAACAGTTTCACAAATGGATGATTTTTTCATGGCATTTGCCATGCTAAATGATTTTAAGAACTCCATCCATGACACTTTTCATGGAGTCTGCCTCAGAAAACTGATTACAGATATTTTCAATATGTACCATACATTGGTATAAAACAATAAAGGAAAAGAAACATCAGTCCCTTGTTTTAAAATTCCAATAAATCCAGATTTTTTTTGACCTAACATAGCTAGAGCAATGTCTGCCATAATAGGAACTATTTTTTTTTCACGTCTAGCTAAAATTCTTAATAGTTTTAAAAGATTAAAAAAGTCTATGCCATAAATTTGATCTTTTAGGCTGAGAATTGACATTTCTTTATATTTTGTATTAGTCCTTTGAGATGAAGATAAGCAAAGTATTAATCAGGTGGTGACGTATCATTACAACTCAACTAAAACTAATGAAAAATACTTTCAATTTTTCAAATTTTGAATCAATTAATCTTTAACGTTGTTAGTACTATCTTGCATTCTATGTGCAATCATTTGGTGGCTTAACTGAAGATCTTTCACTTTTTTAAAAACATCTTTTAAAATTGTTCTTCAAAATTTTCTAATAAAATTTCAATAACTGAAATAATAACTTATTTTACCATGTCTCCATCTAAAAATGGTGTTCTATTTTGTGTAAGGATCCAAACTGATATATTGCTAACCAGAGTTACAAACTCAGATCCCATTGAAAAATCACGTAGTTTTATTGGACATTAAATCTGATTTCAAGAAACTAATTTCACGAATACGTTTTGACTGTTTAACTTCTTATCAAATTTACAACGTATCTGCTGAGAATGTATCAACTTTGCCTACTTAATTTTGTATAATTTTGTTTTTACACAACAAAGGCGCAGCTTTTCATTTTGCTCCGCTGCAGCAAATTGCAATTGTCATTCTTTGTGAAAACTCTGACATCTTCTTCCAGTCTCTTATTTTTCTTCTTTACTGTTATGGTCATAACGCTAGCTTCTAATTACCACTTGATTCTGCATGAATAGTATGCCTTCATTTTAAATTTAAAAATTTGTCCATATTTATTTTTTGTACTAGAAATATAATTTAATTCTATTATGATTAAAATAAATATTTCAATTTAATGATGAAGTATGACTTTCCCAGGTATCACTATAACTTCTGTTTATATAAAATATTCAAATAAACATATTAAATGTTACATCTGTGCATAGCAAAAAAATCAAACTGAATCAAATTATTGACACCTATCAGATCCTAGAAAGGATGCATGGGCCAGAAATACACACTGTAACAACAACAATTATATCTTACATAATGCAATGGTTAAAGAAAAATGCAATCTGCTAAAACAATAGTGTTCAAAGGAAACATAGTTTACACTGCTTTAACTTTTAAATTTAAAGTTAAATGAAATTAAAAATTCAGTTCTTCAATCACAGTGACCGTATCATAAATGTTCAATAGCCACATGTGACTAGTGACTATCATATTAACAGAGTAGCTCTAAAAGCTACAGGCTGACTTTTATTCCAAGGTCAAGGTCTGAAGAGAAGATACCCCTTAATCCCCTAACTAGGGGCTGAAAAAATGACCAGAGATAATTTATAGGAGCTTTCTTTGTGTAGTTTTATTACATGGGAAAAGTAAGAGAAAAACAGAAAAAGAAAAAAAAAACAGAGGCTGAGAAGTATGTATCCATAAAGTAAGGGTAGTTAATAGCTGATTCAGCTCATTGGAAGTAAATTCCCCTGTCTTTTAGGCCAGAACTCATCCTAAGGCAGGAGGTGTATGATAGCAGACACGCATGGTTGGGTTTTAGATTGTAAAAGAGCAAATTGACTTGCCTTACGAATGGATGACAATGAAGGGGAGAAAGATTTTGACCCACTATTCCGAAGAACCTTGTAAAGATGGGAGCGGGGCAACAAAGGAATGCACAGCTTTAGTTGGGCCCAAGGTCCCTATCACCGGACATGTTCAACTAGAGATCGAGTACAGAATCTAGGGCATTTCAGCATCGGATGGAGGAGGAGACCTGGAGGACCCAGAAAGTCTACTCCAATCTTAAGATTTTGTGAGTCAAAATCAGAAAGGCATAATTGGTTTTCTTTTTTTTTTAGACGAGGAAGCTACCAGGTGTTATAACTTATCTGTATTCTTTTTTCAGTCTGTGAAGTGGGTGGTGTTTTTGTATTTCATCCCAAATCCTAACCGGCAGAACTGCTGTAGACATATAGATAAGCACAGTCCTTTGACAATCTCCCTACTGGCCAACGCATAACTCACTTTGACTCTATTTATGAACTTATACCCTTTTCACTCTCCGAGAAGATTTGAAGCAGCTCATAGTAAAAACAGTATACTTCGCAACTTTAGAAAGCAGGGCCAAACATGGAATTGTTTTGGGGAGAACAGTTGGGTGGAAATTAAACAAAAACTTCATTAAAATGCAGTCAAGAGGCCAAAGGAGAGAGCTCTCAAATGCTAGTGGATCTCTGAGCCCAACAGGAAGAAGAGAGACTTTCTCTTTTTGACTGGCAAGAAACTCAGCCAATGAGGGACTGTCACAACTCAGCCAATGCAAATTTGCTACACTTGCAGCTTTTTTTGCAATGGACTTTTTGTTGACATAGCTCTTCTAACTTCCTCTTCCCCTATACAAGAGTTTCTCCTCCCAGAGCTGCTCAGGACTTGCCTGTGGCTCACCACGGTTGGAGAGCCTTAATTGGAATTTTTTGCTGATCCTGAGTAAACCCATTTTTTGCTGGAGAAATAACTGGTTGTCAATTTTTTAAGGTCAGCAGTCCTTATTTCTGAAGAGAGAAGAATCCAATTCTCCTGTGTCTTTTTTGTAAGATTGGTTGGTGACTTGAGCCCAAGGTGTTGAAATTTAAATCAATGATCTGTTAATGACATGGATGAGATTATCTTACTTTTAAAAGTAGTTGTGGATTAAATTATCTGAACACTGTAAGAACTCACCCATCCTTGAAGCACTATTTTAAAATGTAAGTGAATAGCCAAAGTCAAAACAGAGGAAAGAAACATGACATTTTGCCAAATGCACAGTGTTTTCACATGTTTAATAGATTTAATGCATAGCCGCTCTAAGCAAGAATCTGCTTTGTTAGAAAACCACATCAAACCTGACCTAATATAATTAAAATTGTTTACTGCTACCATGTGAGTAATGTAAGTTGTGTTTTAATTCATTGATGTACTCTAAGGGTCTCAAGCCATTATTTTAAAAATAACATTTCATAGTGGTGTTTTACATTTAGATTCAGTCTCCTTTCATCCTTCCATAATCAATAAAATGTGAATTTGGGCTAAATAACCTTGATGTAGAGGTCTTCATAATCTCTAATTTCCAATATTTCTTCTCATCTTCCTTACTTCACCAAAGAATCTACCTTGTTCTTTACCCTGGAGAAGTCCTGTTGTGGTTCCACACCCTTCTGTCAAGCAGATCCCTGAGGGAATGCCACCCTTCTGCTGTCACCTATAATCCACGAGTGATCCTCCGAATCATCCTTTGTGGTGACCACCACACACATGCAGTTTACCCAGAGAGAGACACAGCATCTCTACAGAATGAAGCAGAGAGAGTGGGAAACGGCAGAGAGAGAGAGAAAAGACGAGGCATAGCCACCAACTGGTTGAGTCCCCAGAGGGCGATGGGCAGCGGAATGAATGAGTGGTTAAAACTGACAAAGCAATAAAAGCCTGGATTCTTGTCCACCTTTTCCTCCAATTGTTCCAGTGAGCAGTTGCCCCCAAGATCACTCAATGTCTGTCCAGAAATTCTCTTCCATTGAGCCCGTGTGATTCTTCCCAACATCCAGATCCTTCCTTTGTTCTTCACCCCTCAGGCAGGCCCTAACTACAGTCATGTGTTACTTAATGATGGAGCTATAATCACAGAAATGCGTCATTATGTGATTTTGGTGTGGAGCAAACATGATAGAGCGTACTTACACAAATCTAGATGGTATAGCCTGTTACATACTTATGCTATATGGTACTAATCTTATGGGACCACTGTGGTATATGTGGTTTGTCTTTGACCAAAACGTTATACAATGCATGACTACTCAACCAAGTCTTCTTTCTGTTCAAGAATTCCTGCCTTTACTTTACATTCCTAACAACCTTTAATGTCCTTTCCTGTCCTAACATTCTAGTTCACCTGTTATTCTTAAACAAAAGAGGCAGGTGGCCTGCTAATCTCACTGATCTATTCAGATTTCTCACTCTTTCTTCTTTTTGCTTGTTTCCAGAGTACACTACCCTTAGCTAATGTAACTCCACAGTGGTTTCTTTGAATTCTCATGGGGGTTTATCATTATTATAGGACATCATGAAGGTTGATAATTTTGAGAGCAGGTCCCAAGAGTCCATTGAAATACATTTTTTTTTGGTGTAGGCTGAGCAGTTGAAGATGATCAGATCAGAATAAATTAATTGGATAGAGAAAGAAGCAAGATGCAGGATTGAGGTGAGATATATTCAATAGAGAAAATGACTCTTAAATGAGATTAGGGTACACTGGAGTAAGTTGCTAGGGCAGCGTTTATACAACTCTGGGGTGTTAGGGACTGCGCTGAGGCAGAGAAGGAGAGATTTAGGTAAACTCTTTAAGAACTCACTCTTTTTGTTTTTATTCAACAAATATTCACTGAATTTTCTTCTGTGTCAGTACTGTACCAGACAAAACCACAGTGCATATGATAGACAAGGCCCTGCCCTATGAAGCTTACTCTTTGCTAAGGAAGCTAGACATTAAGTAAATGGCCTACAAATAAAAGTATGTAATTTCAGAGTTATCTGCTCTGCACATCAAAAGTGATTCTGACCACTTGGAAGGCAACATACATCTCAGAGAACCTTACCTCTCCAAAGCTCATAAAAAAGTGCCTATTGCTTTCAATATTAAGATGCCACAGTAAAAGTGCTTTAATATATTATTATATATTAATATTTTAAATTATTTTGTTAACAATTTTGTTTCTTGGAAGAATAGTAATATTTGGGGTAGAAAATTTGAATCAGAGCGTCCCAGTATGAATCCTAATTCTATGTAGCTGTGTTGCCTTAAGCATGTTATTTAACCTTTCTGAATCTACTCATGTGACAACTTATCTCCCAATATTGTTCTAAATACTCAATGAAATCATTTATGAAAAATGTCCAGTAGAAAAGTGGCATATGATATAATAAATGAATCTTTGACAAAGAGTCACAGTGTTTAGACACATAACCAAATTTTTCATTTAGCAGAAACATTTAAAAGTATCCTTCTCAAAAATTTTGGGCCTGAAATGAATTTGCAGGGAAGAGAAAAATGTCAAACTATAGGTCTTTGTTTAAAAAAAATAGTTGTACTGATACTCACACCAAAGAATTTTTAATAAAGCCAAGTCCACAGAATTTTAAGTGGTTACTATTGATGTGTCAAAGATGAATAAATAGTTTTTTCAGATCCAAGAAGTTTAAAATTGGTTAGGGAATGTAAGACAAATATGCTCAAAATAATATTTATGATATTTCCTTCAAGTGGCCTGCAATCTCTCCCTCTAGCTTCCTTCCCCCAACAACTTCAGAGAATGGGGCAATGACATAATGTATCAGTTAGCTATTGCTGCCTAACAAACTACCCACAAACTCAGTGACTTAACTTAATTACTTCTTCCCACTCATGTCTGCTGCTATAGATTAGGCTCAGCTAGGCAGCTCTGCTTCAAGCTGAGGGCCCACCTAGACTTGCCTTTTTGAAAAGGGTTGCACTGTTTTGTTGCATGTATATTCATTTTTGGGCACAGGATGAAGGAGTATCAGCTGTTCAGTGAGAACCCCTTTTCACGGCAGTTGCAGAAGCATGAGAGTACAAGCAGAAATACACGATGCTTTTAAAGCCTAGGCCTAGCACTGGCACACTGTCACTTCTGCCCACAGGCCACTGGCCAAACAAATCACATAACCAGACCCTAAGTGAAGAGGCGAGGAAATACACTCTGGTTCTAGAGAGCAAGGGACTGCATTCTCACCTGGGAAGGTTAGGGATTCTATCCTAAAGTAAGATGGGAGTATGTGCAAGACAAGATAGACCCACACCTATCTTTTAAGAATTGTCACTTTACAGCTCAATAGGAAAAAAAGAAGAAACTGGGAAGGAAGTATTACTGAATCATGAATTTATCCATGAGACATATATTCTAGTATACCTTTCAGAGTTTTGAAAGATTCCCTTGCTCAGTTAAGCACCACTGGGTAGTACTTGGAACATTTCAAAATAAGCTATTTCAGTGGAGCTGAAATGTACTAATTTTGAATACTTAGCCATCTGGAGCATTAGATGTTTAATTACAGTTGAAAACTCATGAATGAACAGTATGAGGCAGTTTTTCTTTCCAGTGGATCCCAATTGTCTTTGTCTTTATTCTCAGGAGAGAAAAAAACAATGAGTATGCCAGTGGTCATATTGTGCTATTTCTTGGGCTTTGTTCTTTTCTTCTCTTTTTATGTAAGCTCATCTTAAAAACATTGTCAAACCATGCCAAGATCCCTGTCTCTTTTCATAAAACATCAACTACAAATGCAAGTCTATCTATTATGTGAAATAACAATAGCCATAGAAAAGTACTTTATTTTATTATGCCAACTGCATTTAAGGTCAGTTTCCTCAAAGCTTACAAGTTTTATATTTCTTTTGGAGCATATTCCTCCCTGTTCAGTCTAGTTAACACTCTTAATAACTAACCACAATCATAAAAATACAAGAAATGATGGTTCTATTTTCAGTATGAGAAGCAAAATTAGTCTACAATAATTGAGCTAAAAAATTCATCAGATGTGATACTATATTTAAAATTTTATGGCATTCATAAAATTACAGATTTTAGGAATATCATTTTTCCACTCTCTCTTGAACATACTAAAGGTCAGAAAAAGCCAACAACCGAGTAAACACTATTGGATGAGCCTAAAGTATGTTCAGTCCTGGCCAGGTAGTGAACTCGCTGATTTGGTTTAAGACTCTTCACTGCCATGGAAGAGCTTGCAGTCTGGTTGAGAAGCAGAGTCACTGATATGAAATAGTCAGCTACAAATCTGGCAGTATATTATATGCTATGTTTCTCAGTGTTAAAGGTAACCTCCCTTTCTCCACCCTATTTTAATTAGGTCTATCCTCACCATCTATTATTATCTCTCATTATGCCTTGCTTATATCCATCAGAGCATCTATCACAACTTGTGATTCTATATTTGTATGCGTGTTGATTGCCTGCTAGCCCCATTAGATTGTAAGCTCCAATGGCAGGTCCCTTGTCTGATTTGTCCACTGATATATACCTCATGCTTAGCATAGGGATCAGCATCTATAAAAACTGTTGAATGGATGACTGAACGAGTGAGCGAAAGAAGGAATGAATAAATATCACTGCTTGAGTAAAATTAGAGGACTTTAGTTTGATTTGGTGTGTTAGGTGGAAGACATACTTTAGGGCTTTTTGTTTTTGTTGTTTGGGAGGTAGTGTGGGGGACGGGAATTGGTCACCCCCAGATATGTCTCTTTGGCATGAGGATTATTTGGGGCTGGTTACTTTTAATAAACTGCAGACAGGAAAGGAACTCTGAGGAGTAGAATTTACTTACACTTTGTTAAGAGATATTTACATTATAAAGGAAATCTCCATCTGTAAAGGTGTCTCCATCTCTGTACCAGGAAGAAGGGGAGATGACCTTATCTCTAGAAACTCTTGATCGATGCCAAAGGCAAGGACTTAAATCTGCATCTTGTTTATTGTACTTGTCTGGTAACCTCCTGTAACTGACTCCTCCCACCCCCAACATCCTCCTTTGTCTTTAGCTGAAGATGATATTGAAGGTGGTGGTTTCAGCCATTTTGGTGAGTTGCTCAGCTTGCCTGGGCCTCTCTCATGTATACATGTTATAAAGCTTTGTTTAATTTTCTCCTGTTATTCTGTCTCATGTGAATTTAATTTGTTCTCTGGCCAGAAGAACCCACAGTGGGTAGAGGAAATGTCTTCCTCCCCTACAGTAGTATGTTAGATGAAAGACCAAAGGGCAGTCAGGGAAGTAGATGTGAAAGGAATGTGTGTGACCACCCTCTTTCCCTGCTACCCAGCATGTCTGGGTGCTGGGTCAGCTCCAGAGACACAAGCCCACACTTCAAGGAGCAGAGAGTGAGAGAGTGTCCACCCTGCTTTCAGCCATCTGGTTCTCAAAGGTAGCTCTTGGGGAGTCGAGTGTGTAATAAGAGCACCCCATTACTTAAGCATGCAATCATAATAGCAGCTTCTATCTACAGAGCACTTTCAGTGTGCTGTATCCTGTGGTTAAGTGCTTCTGCAGTGTAATCTCTTGATTCTGAACAACAGCACTGAGAAGTAGATGTTATTACTGAGCCCATTTTACATTGAGGTGACTAAGGATCAGGAGAGGTTAAACAGCAACGAAGTATCTCTGCTGGGATTTGAACCCAGTTCTGTCTATATGAGTGCATGCTCTTAGTCCATACCTCTCAAGGAAAAGAGAAAGGAAAGAAAACCAGGGTCTAGTTATTCTTCTGATGGATTTAATTAGATTACCTTTCTTTCTTGTTCATGAAAACAACTTTGGGACAGGCATTCATTCATTCAGTTAATCAATCAATAGTTATTGAACTTCTAGGCCCTTCGGAATATAAAAATTCACTCATTCACCTAGTCAACAAATCATTATAGAACATCCATGATGTGCCAGAAACAGTTCTAGGAGCTCATAATTTATCAGTAAGTAACAGTCAAAGATCCCTACCCTCATGAAGCTGACATTTAGATAGGGAGACAAACCATAATCAATAAACAAAATGACTAATAAGTACATTTCTTTGTATTTTAAAAGGTGTTAACCGAAATGGAAAAACAAAAGGATAAGGGGCCTGGCCAAGGGGATCAAAGAAGAAGGAAGTTCAGGTTGTACAATTAAAGGGAGAGTTCAGTTGAGGCCTCAGCAAGAAGCTGACATTTGAGAAAAGATGTGAAGGAAGTAGGGAGCCAGCCACATGGGACTCTGGGGGACGAATGTTTCAGGTCAAAGGACCAGCTAGCGCAAAGGCCTTAAGGTGGAGTACCACTGCTTTCCAGGAGTACACTCTCTTGTAGTGAAAAAGCTAAACAAACAAAGTAATTATAAATAATTGTAGTTGAGGGTAATCAGTCTTAAAGAGAAGGTGTGTGCCTAGTGTGATGAGAGCATGGAAGCAAAGGAACTGAATGCCCAGAGGTGTTTGGAAGTGTCTAGTTGAGGAGGTGATGTTTTCCTTCTTTTTCTTAAGCACAGGAAGTTTTTCAGACTGCTGGGGAGAACTGACAGATGGCACAGAAGAAGCTCAGTGGAGCATTGCATATTCAGGAAGCAAGAAGTGCTTTGCTGGTGCCTGAGGGTGAGAAGGGGTTGATGGGTTGGAAAGGTGAATTGGGGTCAGATCATAAAGAGCCTCGCTAACTGCTAGAAGAAGATTTCACTTCTTCCAGGTGATGTGGAGGCTCTGAAGGATTTAAGCTGGATGGGGGTGGGGGCTATTTTTATAGATAGGAAAACTGAGGCCCCTGAAAAGTTTTAAACTTCAAGGGCCACAGAGCAACTAAGTGGTGGAGTTAAGATTTAAGCCCAGGCTTGCCTGACCTCTGAACCCATGACAACATCAGAATTCCCCCTACATATGTAAGAGTGCGATGTTGTTAGTTACTGCAAAACAGTTAACTTTGTGAAGTGAGGTGCTGTTCTTGTTAGGGGAGACTGGTCAGTGGTTACCTGCCTTGTCGTGAGAGGTACAGAGTCCACTCTGCCTGGAATTCTACTTTTCCAATGAACCCAAAACTCATGGCACCAATTATTTTACTGATGTTTACATCACAGACGTAAGTGGCCAATTCTAGTTCTCCCTTTCAATAGCTGAGTGCATGGTGTCATAGGTAGATTAAGTGACTTCACCCAGCAAGTCACTCTCAGACCTGAATAAGAATGACATTAGACAATCTCAAATAAAAATACAATATGAATGCATCCCGTCAGCAGGAATATGGTAGGCTCTATTTTTAGGAGTTAGAGCTACACGTGAAAACAATTAAGCCAAACAAACTGAAGTTTGGTCTTTTAAAATGGAGGTGCATTGAAATTAGATGAATAAATATTATGTCAATTATGCAGGCTAATCATAGCTAGTTCTCTTTCTCTTTTCTGAGAAGGTAAATGTAGAAGCTACTGATGTACTCTTCTTTCCAGGGATGTTTTTATGCCATGATTGTTAAAGAAAAGTATATATTAGCTTAAATTTGGTGTCTTGTTTTCTTAATGTAAGTGTGAATATACATAAGTTTAAAGTAGGGCCTGCAGTATTTATGTTCTTCCTACGGTTTGTCTATTTCTTCTCCTTTCCATTCTTGCACACATGCGTGTGCGCGTGTGTGAGTGGGTGTGTGTGCTCTAGGGAAAGATTTCTGAAAGTATCAAACTTGCAGAATATACTTTTTAAATTTAAGAACATAACCATGTTCGATGTTAGTTGTGAGAAGATATAACACAGACCTGAGTACAAGTCTATTATTTAGGGCAGGTAAATTGAGGTTAAAAAAATAGATCTCTAAAATTCAGTCACTTCAAGAACAAAAAGTCGATTTATGTCTCATATAAAGTTCAGGCTGGGAGTTCATGGCTAGGGAGGCTCTCCATGTTGTGATTCAGAAATCAAGGCTGCTGGCTGCTTTGGCATCTTTAACATGTGGCTTCCAGGTTATCCCGAGTGTTGCCGTTTCACTCCATTTGAATGGGGAAAGAGCACGGAGAAGCACACTTGGATATTATTTATGGGTCAGATCTGGAAGTGGCACCCCACATATCACTTCTGCTAATATGCCCAGGGAGAGAGCTCAGCCACATGCCACACCTAACTGCAAGGGAGGCTGGGAAATGTAACTGTGTGCCCAAACAAGGGGAGAATATGTTTTGGTGGACAGCTGGAGGTCTCTGCCTTAACTGATACCACCTTTTTTTGCTTTTTTTCAATATGCCGATGGGAGAATGATTCCGGTAGCCAAAAAGCACCCACCCCCCTTTATTTACTGCAGATTCCATGCACTAAATAATAACAATAGTGAACTGTCAAGTTCCACAACTCAGGATCAGTTCACGTGACTTACATTTCTCATTTTATTAGCTTTCTCATGATTTATATCAATTGAATGATATGTTCATTCACATTCAGGGTGCTGCCAATTTGCAATTATTAACCAGTGATTCTCAAACTTCAGCAGGTTAAAATCAGAATTTTTTAACCTCAGATCAGAATCACCTGGAGGGCTTGTTAATATACAAATTGCTAACCCTTACTCCCCAGAGTTTCTGACTTAGGTCTGGAGCGGAACCTGATAATTTGCATTCCTAACAAGTTTCAGGTAATGTCAATTCTATGATCCGCGTCCACACATTTTAAAAGCCACTGCTCTAGACTCTGCTAAGATGCCTGAGTGTTTCTCCGCTTGCCCTTTCTTCCACCTCCTTACATCAAGACTAGACTTCTCTGAGCCCAAAAGGACTAGAAGGTATCTGTTCACCTTTTGTAAGGCAAAACCGAAATCGTATTCTAGCTGGTGTTTTTGGTAAAATGTTCTAGTCTAGAACTGTGCTCTCTGGCCAGATTTATTTGGATGGGTAACTGTGATTTGATTTATTGCAGATCTGAAGGGTAACTCATGTTCTTTCACTCCACGACCCTAGGTTTTTTTTTTTTCTTGTTTTTTTTGACATATTGTCCCAATTCAGATGTTGCTTGTCCTCTGGCTCAAGTATGATATCTAAACAGTCTTACTCAAAGGCTGCAATGTATTCTTTTTACCTCTCTTAGAAAGTGAAATACAAGTCGGCGTTGCTTGGGGAATTGTGTTTGTAGTATCAAGTGCCTAGCTGGTCTGGGACTTTTAAGAAATGTCTTTAAGTTAGCGAACTAACTTAGCCCAATCTTTGGCATAAGTAAAAGAATAATATGCATACTGTATTTTTTTGTGGTTTGACATCTTGGCTTTCATTATTTGAAATAATATGCTTACTGTTGGTTACTGCAGGTTGCCGCTGTAGCTCAACGTTAATCACACACTAAAAATGTCGTTCTGTTGTTGCTCCTCAAACAGTTATCTCAGGCAAACAGGGGTCTACGTGAACCGTAATCATATCCTTTGACCCAATTTGTCTGCTAACTTCTCTTGGTGATTCACAGTAAAACACAACAGGTGCTAATCTGCCTGGGGCAAAAACGTGCAAAATAGATTTGAGACAACAGTTTCAAGTCTTACAGGTAATTAACTCAGCGTGATTTAGCTGGGTTTGCACCAAGTGTTTGTTTGCCCATGCTGAGAAAAATAATACCCTGTCCCTTTCAGCAGTGGATCTCAAAATGCTTCACAAACATTAATTAATGCTTATCACACATCCCATCATCCCCATTTCCAGATGAGAAAACTGAGCAACAGGAGCCAGCGAAGTCTTTTGTCTGCAGCCCTCAGGCTGGGTGCCGTGAGTGGAGAGCCGAATACTCCTTTTGGTCTCTTGACCTTGGAGTAATGTTTCTTCCTGTTGATGGAACAGTCGGCACCACATCTTAAACTTGGACAATCAAATCTAGCCTTCGTGTCAATGTAATCAATTCAAAACAACAACAAAGAAGCGGAATTTTAGGAGAGATATGTGGTTATGTTTTATAATAGATAAACCCTGAAGGGAGTGTGTGTGTGTGTGAGCACTCTTGTATGCTGCTGAACATGTCTCTAGCCTTGAGACAGAATTATTTCTTGCTTAGACAGCATTCTATGAGTTACTTTATTGAGCTTTGCCCTGTGGAGAGACTGAGTGATTGACCAATGAATGACCGGGAGTAGGAATGAAGGGTCGCCTCCCTTCATGTGAAAGGTCATAATTTAGCTGGGAACAGAGGCTTACCTCAACCCTCAGGGAGGGGCTACACCTCAGCTCAGCTTTCCATAGGACAAGTACCTTTTACTACCCGCATGGAGGGGCTGCAGCTAAACCTGACTTTACACCAAGTGTTCACCAACTGCTAGCACCTGGCATTCCCAAATAGCTCCCTGCACAGCAGGTGCCTGGTCCAGGAGCCACCTGCAAATCTGCTCTCACTCTTGTCTTATAGAAAGGGAAAGCAACAGGTGGGTGTAGAGTTTCTCTCTGCAGCATACCTCCAGAGTGGCCCAACATGGGCCCAACTGTTCTGGGCCAGGCACCCTCTCTGCACGGAGACACAGGCACCTGCTGACCCTTCTCCTTTGAGATCCAGTCTGCACCATGTGGCATTGCTAGTGTTTGACCAAGGTCTTTGCACAACGTGCCCGTTCTAGGCAGTAGAGTCTTGATTCTCAGTCAGGTCCTCAGTCCTGGCATCTATATATAGCAGTAGTGGGAAGGTTTTGTTTGCTTTGGTTGAGAACTCTTTGAAGTTGATAAAGGAACTATTAAGTGTAAAACTCCGAAGTGCGCATTTTACAGGACATCAACATAAGTGTAGTATACATTTAACTAACATTTAATCTATCTATCCATCTATCTATCTATATATCTATGTACACGCAGTCTTGCGTCACTTAACAATGGGGACATATTCTGAGAAATGCATCTTAGGCAAATTTGTAGTCATGTGAACATCATAGACTGTTCTTACACAAACCTAGATGGCACAGCCTACTATACACCTAGGCTATAAGGTACTAATCTTATGGGACCTCCATTGGCTATGTGGTCTGTCATTGACCAAAATGTAGTTGCGTAGTGCATGACTATAAATACACACACACATACACATTCAGTGGTGGATATTGATCAGCTTCAGTTCCTGCTTACGAAAGGTCTTCAGAAACCTCCAGCTAAACTGGCAAGGGACACAGTTGCTGCTTTCCTCTATCCTATACCTCTTTCCTTTTTTCTCAAATTTGAGTTTCCCCTTCTGTGGCTTAGGTCATTGTTGCTCCATACTATTCCATAAGATGATGTAGGATTTTTATTACTGCCTCCCTCTTAGTTTGGTGGTACTCAAACGATAGTCTTCATTGAAATTATCTAGAGATCTTGGTTAAAAAAATTCCTGGCTCCACTCTGAGATGCAGATTTAACAGGTCTGGGATGAGACCCAAATGGCTGTGTTTTTGACAAACATGCCTACATCATTTGAATGCATGTGGTCCATGGACCACACTTTGAGAAACATTAGTGGCTTTAATTTATGCGTTTGAAAACATCCCATGTTTGAGTGCAGCCTTCTACAAAGCTTTACTCCATAAAATGCTGGCTGCTTGCTTTGTTAGATAAACCCCAGGAACAGCTTTTGCTGCTTACCTGGTCTCAAAGCCTCCTCTTTTAGTTGAATGTCCTGTCCTTTCCATGACCTCTTTATCCTCGTGTGTTCTCTCCTCTACACTAGGGTAAGAGGAAAGAATGTATATTTTGCAGGAAGCATAACTTTTAGATAAGAGCCCTGATTAAAAATGAATCTATATATGGGGTCATGTATAACACCATTAAGCACCCCTCATGTGGCAATTACTGAGTTTTTACTGTTTAAATAACTAGAATGTTATGCTCACGGGTGGCCCAGTTCCTAGGAAACTTAATTATCTATCCATCAAAAAGAAGATGTCTTCTGTAGATGTGTGTGTGTATATAAATATACCTATATATACATATGCATATGTTATATATAATAGAAAATAAAATGGCAGTCTAAGTTTGATTCCTGATGTTATTGTCGACTTCTGAATTATCCAATTCTCATTCCTTTGTATTACTACTAGCCCTATGTAATGACTACATCAACACCAAGGCTTGTACTTTGTTGTCGCCAGCCAGCCCTTTAATTCTACGGATCTATCAGATAGTTCACTGCCATTTTATGTGGTTAAAAAATAGTAAACAAGAAGATTGAGTTTTGTGACAGCAATGAGCAGAATTGTTAGTTTCTCAACATGGCAGCTGTATTAGTCAGTTCAGGCTGCCATAACAAATACCATAGCCTGGGTGCCTTAAACAATAGAAATTTATTTCTCACAGTTCTGGAGGCTGGGCAGTCCAAGATCAAGGCGCCAGCAGATTCAGTGGTGATGACCCTCTTCTTGGCTGCAGCCTCACATGGCAGAGAGAGAAAAAGATGTCTCTTCTTATAAGGGTATTACTCTCATCATGATCATCCTTGTGATCTAATTGCCTCCCAAGGGCCCATCTCCTAATACCATCACATTGGGCCTTACGGCTTCAACATACGAATTTGGGAGGAGTGGGAGGGTTAGAATTCAGTCCATGGTAGCAGCTAATACTTTCCTTTACTTTAGGGATTGGCAGACTATGACCTGTGGGCCAAGTCAGGCCCACTACCTGTTTTTGTAGAGTTTTATCAAAACATAGCCAAGCTCATGTGCTTTTATATCATCTATGATCACTTTAACGCTACAAATGTAGAGTAGTTGCAACAAAGACTATACAGCTTACAAAGCCTGAGATATATGCTATCTGGTTCTTTACAGAAAAATTTGCCTACATTGGCCTTATACTATAGGATGGGCCATTTCTGTGGTCATTGCCCACATAGGAAAAACAGCATGAGCATAAATAAAATTTGTGCCCGTGGTGTACTATATTTTTTGTGAGCCTTTCTGGAGGAGTGGGATCACTCACTGGCTGAGGATTTTAGTTTCCCTCGAGTCTAAGCACGGTGGAGCTACATCTCCAGCACATTTGCCAATAGGTTAGGAAAACTTACCATCGTGAATGCCTCGAAAGATGTCTGATACCAGGATTTTCCAAACTATGTTGTGAGAAATACTAGTATACGCTTAGATAGGGCTATTTTTTAATAAAACAATAGATTTGGCAAATAATGGGACAAAGCTATACTTCTTTTTATTCTGTAGACTCTCTCAGAGCTTTAATACGCTCCATCTCTAAAAAGGAAATATAGCGTGGAGTATTTTCCAAATTTATTTAACCAGAGTGGTCTTTGAGGAGCAGCAACTTTTGTGCAGAGCGTGGACTGGGAAGTGCTGGTCTAAGTTAAGCACTTGCCTTCCTGCTATAACATGGTAATAAGTAATTCTCAATAAGCATGATATGTCTTTCCGCACATTTGGGTCAGGAAATTCTATGCATTTAGCTGCAGCTCTGCTCACCTAGTTGAAACACTGTTAATTTGCGGCTTCAAAGTCTATATTCACACCATTCCAGTGGCTAGAACTGCTCATTCTAATTGTTTTAAACACTGTTGCTGCTAAACAGCCTTCAAAGACTGCCTCCAGAGGTTGCTCAATTATTTAAGATGCTGGTGCAGAAAAGCAATACATTCTGAAGAAGACATGCCATTAATTAACGTGTCTTCGGGCTCATCACTGTCCTTCACATTTTATCCCATTCTCAAGTTGTAGTTCGTTAATAACCAAGGAATGGTTTTGCTGCATTTAGAACCTGTGATGTTTGTGGTCTTGTTTAAAATAAAAAAATGTTCATTATCTCATCGCGTACAAGAAGCTATTTTGTTTCTACCTTCCCCTGCATGTTGGGGTGAAAGTGGTGGTAAGATGCATATGTGGAGAAGTTTTATCTCCCAAGCAGTGATTGTGGCTTTATTAGGATCTTTATCTATCTTTATCTAGGCTGAATTCATGATGAATATGCTTGGGCAAATTTTTTTCAGCGTGCAGTTGTTTTTTTGTTTGTTTGTTTGATGGCTACGGGGACTTTTTTCCTAGTCATGAATCACTTTTTACACAGAACTGCATCTTACTGCCCAAACTGATCCGTCTGAAACCACTGATTGAATCAGCACCTCTGGGCTCAACTCATTGCCCTTCTGCTCTGAGCCCTCAGTTCCCCATTCAGGTTGGATAGATTCTGGAGACATTTATGAGATTTAAAATTAGTGCTTTCTCTGATACCTTAAAACATTCCGAAAATGTTACATGAGCATTTAAACTGCCTTCTCCAAGCTACTTCAGATGGTGGTCTGGAAGCCTAACCACCTGGAGCCATGAACAAACAGGCGTGGACTAGGCAGCCTCAATCCTCTGGCTCAGGACAGACAGTATAAAATTAACTTGAGAAACAAAACAGAGAAATTCAGTTGTGTCCTGAGACCTGAGCTGCCTCTGCAGTGTTCCTACAAGCGAATTTCGGCTTCTGAAAGCACAGCTCTAATTTGTACTGAGTTTCTGTGATGTATCTGTAGGTGTCAGCCAGCAGGTGCCTATGTGGATCAGGACAGCAGTGACCAAAGGAAGTGGCTGTTCCTTTTTTCCCATGCCCCTCTTTGTGAGGGAATCCTAGCATCTTCATCAGGAATAGCATATGCCTGTAGGAGTCTGATGTTTTTCTCATTATAATTCACACCTGTGCAGACAGCAAAGTGCCTCTGCCCTAGGAAATAAGCTCAGCAAACACTGCTCACTGGTGCTTCTCACTCAACTCTCATTTTGAATTTTTCCAGTGGTGTGTTGGAGCTGGCTTGTACTGGCTCACAAGAGTCAATACTGTGCACATCTCTTCTCATCTCCATGATAAGTGATGTCAGGTGGCTCAAAACCAGCCAAAATGTGAGTGTTTACAAATCAGGGCTCTGCCCACAAAGAGGACTGGCTGTTAAACATTTACCAGCACACCGCTGGATCCTTCTTGCCGCATCCAGTCTCCCAGGACTTAATTTGGGCATGTAGAATTCCAGAATCTGCACAACTCAATCTCAACTAGTTTACTCCTTTGGACCTGGTATCTTTGGTTCATTCATCAATTTATTCATATTTGAACATATACTATATGCCAGGCACTATGCTATGTTCTAGAGATAAAATCTGATGTCTTATCTATTTAAAAAGAGATAAAATTAGCCATTTTAACCATTATAAATATACAATTTAGTGGTTTAATTATATTCAAAATGTTGTGCAAACATCACTACTAATTCCAGAACATTTATATCACCTCCAAAAGAAATCCTAGCTCTCTCCTCTCTCCCATCGCCTGTCAACCACTAGTCTGTTCTCTCTCTATGGATTTGCCTATTCTATTGGACATTTCATATAAATGGAATCATACAATATAGTGTTTTGTCTGTTTTCTCTCACTTAGCAAAATATTCTCAGGGTTCATCCATGTTGTGGCATGTGTCAGTACTTTACTCTTTTTTATGGCTGCATAACATTCCACTGAACACATATATTACATATTATTTATCCACGCATCCCTGATGGACATTTGGGTTATTTTCCATGTTTGGCTACTATAAATAATGATGCTATGAATATTCATATACACTTTTTATATGAATACATATTTTTAGTTCTTTTGGATATACACGTAGGAGTACAGTTGCTGGGCATTAGGATAACTTTATGTTGACTTTTCGAAGAAATGCTAAACTGTTTTTCTTATTGTCAGTGCTGTCATGTTGATTCTGACTCCTACTGACTCTGTGTACAGCCGAGCTGAAAGCCACCCAGTCTTTTTTGCAGTGCTTCACTGATATTCACAGCATTTTCATGGCCAATATTTTGGAATTGAGTGGCCAGGTCCTTCTTCCTAATCTGTCTAATCTGGAAGCTCTGCTGAAACCTGTCTACCGTGAGTGACCCTGCTGGTATTTGAAACACCAGTGGCGTAGCTTTCACTATCACAGCAACATGCTGCCACCACAGTGTGACAACTGACAGATGGGTGGTGTGGTTCCCTGACCAGGAGATGAACCTGGCTGTGGTGTTGAGAGCACTGAATCTTAACCACTAGACCACCAGGGCTGGCTGGACAGTGCCGGTACCCGTATATGTTTTTACTTGCAATGTATTAAGGTTCCCATTTTAATACATCCTTGACAACACATTTTATTTTCCAATTTTTAAAAATCATAGCCATCCTAGTGGGTATGAAGTAGTATCTCCTTTTTGTTCTGATTTTTATTTCCCTGATGCCTAACGATACTGAGCACTTTTCATGTGCCTATTGGCTATTTGTATATCTTCTTTGCAGAAATGTTTATTCAAGTCCTTTGTCCATTTTTTAATTGGATTTTGTGTCTTTTCCTTGTTGTTGTAAATGTTTTTGGTATATTCTGGATCCTAGACTCTTATTAAATATATGATGTGCACATATTTTCTCAACTTGTAGGTTGTTTCTTCACTTTCTTGATAATGTCCTTTGGTGTCCAACAGTTTTAATTCTGATGTTCAATTTACCTATTTTTTTCATTTGTTGCTTTTGCTTTTGGCATCATATTTAAGAAACCACTGTCTAATCCAAGTTTATGAAGATTTACACTATGTTTCCTTCTAAAAGTCTCATAGTTTTAGCTCTTACTTTTAGGTCTTTAATCATTTGAGTTATTTTGTATTTGGCATGAGTTAGGAATTCAATTTCATTCTTTTGCCTGTGGCTATCCAGTTGTCCCAGCTCCATTTGTTGAAAAAGACTATTCTTTTCTCATGGAATGATCTTGGCAAACTTACTGAAAATTAATTGACCATAAATGTGAAGGTATACTTTTGGACTTCCAATCCTATTTTATTGATCCTCTTGTTTATGCCAGTACCATATTGTCTTGATTACTGCAGTGGTAGTAATTTTTGAAATGGGGAAGTGTGCATCCTCCAACTTTGTTCTTTTTCAAGACTGTTATTGCTGTTCAGAGTTCCTTGAATTTCCATAGGAATCTTAGGATCAACCTGTCCATTTTTGGAAAGAAGGCAGTTGGAATTTTGATAGTAATTGTGTCAAATCTAGATCAATTTGGGGAGTCTTGAAGTCTTAACACTATTAAATTATTCAATCCATGAAGATAGGATGATTCTTCATTTGTTGAAATCATCTTTTCTTTTAGTAGTGTTTCATAGTTTTCAGTGTACAAGTCTTGTACTTCCTTGGTTAAATTTATTCTTAAATACTTTTTTTTTCATGCTGGTCTAAGTGGAATTATTTCCTTAATATCAATTTTGTATTGTTCACTGCCCATGTATAAAAATACAACTGATTTTTGTGTATTGATCTAATATCCTGCAACTTTTCTGAACTTTTTTATTGGGTGTAAAGTATGTGTGTGTGTATTCTTAAGGGTTTTCCAAATATAATAATGTTTGCAAATACAGATAGTTTTTAATTCTCCCTTCTAATTCGGATGCCTTTTATTTCTTTTTCTTGCCTAATTTCCCTAATTCTAGTTTAAAGTTGAATAGAAGTGAAGAGAGCAAACTTCTTTGTCTTGTTTCTGATCTTAGGGTGAAAACTTTCAAGTTTTACCATTAATAAGATGTTAGTTGTGAATTTTTCATGCATGTGCTTTATCAGATTGGAGAAGTTCCTTTCTACTCCTTCTTAAGTGCTTTTATCATGAAATGGTTTTGGATGTTGTCAACTTATTTTTCTACATCCACTGAGATGATCTTCTGGGTTTTTCCTTTATTTTATTAATACGGTTTATGACACCAATTGATTCTTGTATGTTGAACCAACCTTGCATTCCTGGGATAAATTCCACTCAGTTATGATGCACAATCCTTTTATTCTGCTAGATTTGGTTTCTTGGTATTTTGTTGAGTATTTCTGCATTAGTATTCATAAGGAATATTGGTCTGTTTTTTTCTTGTGATATCATTATCTTGCTTTATTATCAGGGTAATACTGGCCTCTTAGAATGAGTTATAAAGTGTCCCTCTTCTATTTTTGGGGAGAATTTGAGAAGGATTGTTAATTCTTCTTTAAACGTTTGGAACTCAGCAGTGAAGTCATCTGGTTCTGGCTTTTCTTTGAGTCACAAATCAAAAACTTCAATCTCTTTACTTGCTGTAGATATAGTCACATTTTTAATCTCTTCTTGAGTCAGTTTTAGCAGTTTGTGTATTTCTAGTATTTTGTCCGCTTCATCTAGGTTATCTAATTTGTTGATGCACAATTATTCATAATATTCTCTTTATTTCTGGAGGGCCAATAGTAATGTCCCCACTTTTACTCCCAATTTCAATAATTTGAGGCTTCTCTTTTCTTTCTTTCTCAGTTTAACTAAAAATTTGTCAATTTTTAAAATCTTTTCATACAACCAACTTTTGGTTTTGTTAATTTTCTCTGTTTCCTATTCTCTATTTCACTTATCTCTGCTCATCTAATTTTCATTTCCTTCCTTCTTGCTTTGAATTTATTTTTCTAGTTTCTTAAGGTAGATGGTTAAGTTATTGATTTAAGAAATAATCATTGATTTGAGAGTGTTTAAGATTTTTGAGGGGTTAGGGATTTTCCTTTACTTGCAAGCTAACAAGTTAGTCTGCCCAAGTTTCATGGATGCTGGTTAAAGACACAATCCTCCTAGGTCAGAGACAAATGACAATTTAGTGCTCATAGTAGTAGCATTAGCTAGAATATCAGCAGTTTTTGTGCTAGTTCCACAAACTTTGATTCCTATAGGGCAACATGAAAAAGGTGACACCTACTTATATGACAGGTTGGATTATATGAGAGGAACCCTGAGCTTATGGAACCAGAATCTTTCATAATGGGAAGTGAGCATATCTACCCTTTGCTCTAGAGGGAGACACTCTCTTTATCTTTTAAGGCTTTTTGCTATACAAACATCTTTAAAAAGATAGTTTGGAACAAAGTGCAGTTAGTGCCTCACAGGTAAGACATGCAGAAATATGAGAAACCCATGGAGAATTGTCTCCCCCCAAATCAGAAGGGTACATAGAACTAGGGCATATGTGGCCTTAAGAGAGGTGTCAAGGACTTTGGATTTTACTTTGTGTAAAGGGATGTCATTGTAGGGTTTTGAGGGGAAGTGGCACATGTTCATTTACGTTTTGAAAGAATCACTCTGGCTTCTGTGTGGAGATTTGACTGTAGGAAGGAAAGAGCGAGAACAGTTAGGAGGCTATTGCAATGTCCAGAACAGAGATAACGGTGATTCATTTAGTGGTGAAGGCAGGATAAGTGGTCAGACTTACAATGAATTTTGATGGCAGAATTCATTGGATAAACTTTGGGAGAAAAAGGAGTTAAACATGACTTTCATGCTTTGGCTTAAACGACTGAATGAATGGTGGTTCTGTTTACAGGGATGAACAATACTGGAGGAAAAGCAGATTTGGGGAATATAATCAAGAGTACTGTTCTGGATTTGTTGAGTTTTAGAGGTCCATTTGACATCCAGGAGAAATGCAGAGAACATAACTAGATATAGGAATCTGTGGTTTGGAAGAGATCAAAGCTGGTTAAAGAGATCAAAGATACAAAATTTGGAAGCTAATAGTATATTGTCATTTTAGGACCTGAGACTTCCTAGGATTACATTGGAATGGAGGGGAATAGGAAAAGAAGCCAGAATACTGAACTGCAGCATCCCTAGTGACATTTGGAGGTCAGAAAGAAGAGAATTCAGCAAATGGGAGAAAAACCAGGAGAAAACTTGACCTTAGATCTGGATAAGTAAAAATTATATGATGATGATAATGATGATGATGATAATGATAATAGGGATGGCTGCAACATTAGATGTCTTTTTTTAGAAAATACCCTGATAATTATTTTGGAATCTGTACAATGAGTCCCTTAGTGTATAAATTAGAAACAATATCTTTGCTAATCTGCTATTCATGAAAGCTAAGCAGCAATTTGGGAGGATGGGGAGAATTTTAGTGAGGGGGAATGGGAGTAAGGGAAATGTGGATGACTGAACAACATGGTAAGATGGCTGGATAACTTTCAGATTTTAAGTTATTTTAATTGCTAGGAAGTAAATCCATTTGTTTCCCCAAGCCTTCAGTAATGCGTGCTACTCAAAAATGCTTTTAGTGTCTGGTGTGTGTGTGTGTGTGCTCATGTGAGTGAGAATTAAGAGTTGTCTGCATCTAATTCAGAGCAGAGAGGAAGGGCAGAAGGAGTCACAAGTCTTGAGAGAGAAGTGTGATATAGGTTCATATAGAAACAGAAACTTGAAACCGGAGGGACATGGGAAGGGAAGTCACTGGGAATGCAGAGAAATCTTGGAGTCAGAAGATAGAGCTGGCATCTAGGTTACACCTATGTGACCTAGTAGCTGCCTGATTCTTCTATGATAATAACTGCTTTGGACCAGGACCTCTTACTATTTAACTTGCCTTATTCATGCTAATTTTCTTAATTGTTTGGACTCCCAGTCCTGACTGCTGCTGGACAACACCATTGTGCTGTCAACCTTGCCCTGGCCTTGCCCTTTCCTTTTGAAACAAGCCAAGTGAGATTGATGTGTATTTCATGCTTCTAACTAAATACAAATAATTAAATAGAATAAGGATGTGGCCTTCTCTGAAGCAAGGAAGAATGTATCTTGATACATTTTCAGTTGCCAAGCTTTCAAAATACACCCTATTTTTTCCCTCACTTCTATGCTCTTACAGTTTTTGTAGATGGTGGTGATTAATTTCTTGCGTCATCACTTGCACAAATGAACTCTGTATTTTAAAAAATCTTTTTTTCCCTAAAAGGAAATTTACTTTTCACAAATCTCCTCTACCTTTTAGATAGTGACTAGTTGATTGTATTTTTGATAAAAATCTGAATTCTTGTCTCAATATTTAAAGAGTAGACAGAGACCATAGAAATAAAAGACTAATTGTGTTCAAGGAAAACACTAGATTTATAAACTACTTTCCAAAATCCCCAAGAGTTTCCCATAAATTATTATAAATTATTTGATTAGACAATGCTGTTCCTCTGGTCCTCACCAAACCTTGTCCTTCCTCTCTATCCCTCTCTCATCTCTTCCTCCTTTCCTCCCTCCCTTTTGTTTCTAAATGTGCCCCTAAGCTTCAAAGCTAAAAAATTAGATATACTGAACACTGTTGAATAGGAAAAGTTAAGAGTCCAGATCTCATCTAAGTTGTCTTCAGCACTTTCCATCCTCGTGAACTTCATGAGTTGTTTAACTTTTCTGCCTTGGTTTCCAAACCTAAAATGGGGATAATCACATACGACTGTCAGGGAAATTAAAATAGATAATACATATAAAGTGCTTAGAACAAAGCCTAGCATAATAAGCATTCAAGTGCTAGCTTTTTTTTCACTCTTCAAATAGACTCAGATTTTAAACAAGAAACAAACTAGAGAAGTGTTTTGCAGTGATGTCCTTTTGTATAGAAGAGGAAGCTGGCACTGGGAGAAGGATTAATCAAATTTGAAGGATAGACAAAGAAGGAGATCAAGAGAAAGGCCTACCTTCTCTGAGCTAATTCAGAAAAGACTTCACCCGTTGGTTTGCTTTCTCTATCGCTCCTCATCTATGTGGCTCTGCTATAGATGCCATTGGAAAAGAACAATGTGTTTTATCTATATGCCTACTATTGGCCTTGCCACCAAAAAAAAGAGTGACTTTGAGCAATTTATTTAACTTTTGGAATCCTAATTTCTTATGTCTAAAGGGGGAAGAGTAACTTAGTAAGAATCAAATGCACTGTGGAAATGCACCATGAAAATATTACCAAGACCCACTCTTGGTCAGAAGTTTTTAAAAATTCTACCCTTAGTAAATGTGAGGGCTGGCTGTGATTTTACAGAGTTCATCTGGTCCTTGCAGAGTGACTTACCCATACAAGTTCTACTCTGTTTCTTGGGAAATTACTTCAATTAATCCCTGAATTGCAGCCCTCTCCCCTGGCGCAGCAGACAGCAGCTGTTCAATACCCCGGAACAGGAGACAGCGGTCTTGGTTTGTGAAAGCGAGGACAAATTTTTGTTCAACTGCAATCACAGGGGAGTTAAGGGCTGGGTAGAAATCTTTCCAGAAGAGAATAATTTCCTCTCTTTTATTCAAAACAGAAAGCAAAACAGATTAACAACTCCTATTCCTGCCATGATAAAAGAAATCCAATTCGGTCACGGTCCTTCTCTCCTGGTTGCTCATCCTTAGGACCCAGGCACTCAATCTCTGAATCACCAACACACTAGAATATAATGGCCCTTTTGGAGCAGGTATGCTCTATCTTGTCAGAAGCCTTTTGGGGACACTTTAATCCTTGTATTAATAACACAATAGCCTGGAAATGGTTCTTTGGAAATCATCAGAATACATGATTACAAAACCCCAAGCTTTAGCAATCCCAACTCAACAGACTAAAAACTCTTCTTCTGATTTTGATAAAAATTATTTCAGGGTACAGACAATAGTATAACATATTGAAACACTTTTTTTTCCCTGGAACTTACAGAGAGCCATAAGTTTACATTAAAGACCTGTCTTTTGCAGGATTTCATTGGAAAAATCATAGCTATTATAAATATTCTTTTAGTAGCTAAAACCATAAGACCTTTTTTTTTTTTTTTTTGGCTCTTCTAGTGCCTCTCAGAGATGGTCAAACTGCTTTACACTAAATTCTTATAGAAACAATTTACCCTTGGATAGGTTCTTGATTATCTGATGTGTTTGTGTAATTTTTTTCCATTAACATATCTGGGCATTTTGGCAACTTCTGCATTAAAGGGAGATTAATGGGAGTTTAATTCCATAAACTGCATAGAATTAAACCCAGTACCCAGAGTGAAGTGATGTGAGATATTTTAGCAAGGGTCTTAGCTTTCCTCGTTTTCTCCCAAGCCCTAAATGGGCTTCTACTTTGACAAAATTATGTGTATATCTCTCAGAGCTATTTTCCTGATCGTGCAGAGTTTGTATCCACGGTGGCCTATTTGATCCATCTGTGTTTCTGTTGAGGTTTGTGCCTGGCTGAACGGCTTTCTGAAAAGCATTAAGAAATGTTCCTTCTGACTAACCACAGGAAAAAACAGTGAGGAAAGCATTACCTATCCCAGCTGAAAGAACTGATTTTTTGTATTAGAAGAAAAAGTTGGAAAAAAATTAGTGAACTTTGGGTGGAACTAAGTCATTTGGGGGACTCTAAAAAGTCAAGGAGAGATGACTCTCAGGAGAGGAAGTTAAATGCGGATGAAAGAATTAATCATGCAGTTCAAAGAAATGGAACAAGAACAACAAATTACGCTTAGGAAAGCAGGAGGAAGGAATTAACTAAATGCAAGAATTAATGGATTAGAAGAAAAATAGTTATTAAATACATCCAATACTATTTTTATAATAAAATAATAACAAATAAGAATATCCAATTAAGTCACCAGCCCGTCTAATCAAGAAAGTGAAAACACTTAAATACGTAATTATGAATGAGAAATGTGAAATACCCACAGTTAGAGAAGATATCAAAAACGTATACGAGAGTAGGCTAATTTAAGTGAAAACTTAGATGAAAATCTTCTTTTAGGAAAATATGAATTATCAGTCAATTCAAGAAAAGTTAAACATGACTAGAGCAATAATCACAGAAAAAATAAGAATACTTAAAAAACTGCTATACAAGATTTGAACCCACATGTCTTCATAGAGGAATCTTTTTTAAACCTTGAAGCAACAAATAATCTCTGTTACTTCTGTTCTGGTTTTGTTTTGTTGGGTTCCTTCCCCACCCCGCAAAGCCAGCCTACCTCGACAAAATCAACACCCACCACTTACCCACTCACAGATAAAATAGATTACTCTTATGCATGAATATTAATAAACCAACTCTAAATAGGAAAATTTCAAATAGAATTTAAGAAAAAAATGTTAACCCTAATTAAGTAGGGTATATTACAACTTTTGTGATTGTGTGTGAAGAACTCAAGTGAGATCCTTCAAGAGTCCACCCTGGTTTATGGACTCAGCAGGCCTAGTCTTGAAGGTGGCTTTAGACATAAAAGTATCCACAGGCTCAAACAATGTCATTATCTTTTATTTATCAGTTCTATTTCTATGTATTAAAGTAATTAAACAAGGAGGTCGTTAGACTGGGGTTGCTCTAACGCCCTGGTAACCTGCGTAAGCAAACCAAAACCTAAGCCAAAGTCAGTGCCCTTGAATCTGAGAAAACGAAACCTAAGAGCAACCAATCACAGTCAACTTGGCTTTTCCAACCAAGGCAACGGCTTAAGCTATAGCCAATCAGATAATTTCCTTGCTTTGCCTCTAGATCTTCTCTATAAAAACTTCTTTCCCAGCTGCTGCTGGTGAAGAGCTCCTAAACTTTCAGTTTGTTGATCCCGATTTCAATTGATGTATGCTTAAATAAACTGAGGCACATTCACCTTTTCAGAAGTTTATTTTTAACAGTTGATTACACTTTCCTTTATGGGGAAGAGAAGATGGCTGAAAGCAACTTGAGGTTCATTTTCTTCAAGCTCAGCAACACCAGTAACAAGAGAGCACTTTTGCGGCTATCTCGGGAAAGAACTGGCCTTTATTGTATTGCCTGCTCACCTCTGTCTGATTCAACCCACTTTATTGTTTTATAGGCTTTCTCTCTGTGCCCTTTTATATTGCCAACAATTGAGTGCACCACTAAAATAACACAAAATGGGGGAGAGTTAGCCCCTTGAAGAGAGGGATGCTGGAAAGTCAATATGTAATGGAGCAAGGGCTCATTCTGTTTGCTGCAACCTGATGCCAATAAATTGCAAGATGAGTCAGTGGTCGAGAAAGGGGTTTATTCAATTAGCTAGCAAAACCAGAAGATGGTGGACTTGTGTCTCAGAGACCATCTTAAGCAAGCACAAAATCTTGAGGCTGTTATATGGGGAGGAGGAAGAATAGGGAAGGTCTCAGGCAATTTCTGGCATCCATTCTCTAGACTTCTTGTCTTCTGTTCTGCCTGTAGTGTCTGATGTTATTTCCTTCCTTAACATTGGGTTTCAGTCTCAGGTGGCCTCCTCATCCCTCTTGGTTCCCCCAAAATCACTCATTCCAATGTCAGCAAAGTTTTATGTCAGGTTTGAGTACCTGCTTAAACATGTTAAAACATGTTCTGTGGCCTTTGTACAAAAGCCTGGTTACATTATACGTTAATGATCAGCAATACTCGATTATCAGTTATAATTACAATATGGCTTTTACCTAGGTTCATTCTAGGAGTCCAAGTTGGCTTCAATATTATAAAATGTTTATTATGACTTTACTATATATGCAGTTCAGATAAGAACAGACACGAAAAATGCATTTAATATAATTCAGTAGCCATTCTCAAAGCATTTTTAATTAAAATGGTAATTGAACTCATTATAAAAAATAGGCATCTCAAACTAACAGGTAGTGTAAAGCTTAATGGTGAAACACTGGAGGAATTTCCAATAGTAAGCGGTTGATAAGAAAACGTTATCGGCACTATGACTTGCAATGTTTGGTGGATACTTGGTAATACTACAACAAAAGAGAGAGTAATTGAAGGCAGAATCAAACTTATCTCATGCAGATTATTTGAGAATTTCAAAGGATCAAATGAAGATCTGCTGGATCCTATAATATGTCACCTTTCCCATTTCACCCTCAAGTCTTACTTTTCATCCTAAAGCCTTTACATAAGCTAGTGATTCTTAATGTGTGGTTTCCAGACCCATGGAGGCTCCCAGGACACTTTTAGGGGGTCAAAACAGTTTCCATAGTAATAATAATATCTTATTTGCCATTTGCACTAATGGTGTAAAAGAGACAGTGTGTAAAACTGCTGGCCCCTTAGCAAGAACTCACTATCATGTATTCACAGTATAAGAAAAGGCTGGTTTCATTTAAGAATATCCTGATAAAGTAGTTTAAATGATTAATTCTATTAAATCTAGACACAAGTAAACAACTTTTTAATATTCTGTGTGACAAAATGAGAAGTACACATAAACATTTCTGCTGCAAATGAAATATTATCCATGTCCTTAGGAAAAATGTGATTTCTTTTTTGAGTTGTGAGCTGAACTAGCCACTTGTTTCATCAAATACAATTTTTATTTGAAATCATGATTGACAAACTATGGTTGTTTAGAGCTGGATATTAAGCAGGAATTTTATAAAAAATAAATGCAATAGGGGCCGGCCCAGTGATGTAGCGTTTAAGTTCACACACTCAACTTCAGCAGCCTGGGGTTTGCTGGTTCAGATCCCAGGCGCGGACCTGTGCACCACTTATCAAGCCATGCTGCGGCAGGCATCCCACGAATAAAATGGAGGAAGATGGGCACAGATGTTAGCTCAGGACCAATCTTCCTCAGCAAAAAGAGGAGGATTGGCAGTGGATGTTAGCTCAGGGCTAATCTTCCTCAAATAAAATAAATTAATAAATGAAATAACCTGATCACTTCAAGGAAAACAGCTGACAGTATTTGCTGCCAATGATAAAATCTAAGCTCTCCAGTAAAAATTAAAATTTTTGAAAACTTGAATCTGTCATTATGAGCTTGATAGTTTCCAAATACCTGCAGCCTTTTCTATGAGATTGCTGGTACTACTAAGAAATGTGATTTTATTGACAATGTATAGTATGTTAACATTTGGAAGATCTGATCTGAATTCAGGGATCTAATATTTTCCAAATGGCCAGTGCATGACTTCTAGAATCTATGAAGCAATGAAGCATGTGTAAAGGACCCATTCAAAGTGCAAGATAGACCAATGGATTTTCACGTAATAGGGCATGAGAAATTGATTTCTAAAGTTTCAATTTGGAAATTTAAAACCAATCTTTAACAAACTACCACTTGCCAGGTTTTAGTGGCATATCAAAAAATAATATACACAATTATTTGGAAAGGCTGTTAATATTCTCCTCTGTATTCTATGTAATTTTTATAAGGCTATATCTTCTTCATATACTTCAGCCAAAACATAATGCAACAGACAATGCAGAAGCAAATATGAGAATACAATAGAAGATAGTTATCTTCTGAGGCAGATATTAAAGAAATTTACAAAAATGTAAACAGTAAAGCAATGCTACACTTTTTACTAAATCTTTTCATTTTGGAATATGTAGTTCTTTTTCATAAAAATATCTTATTTGTAATAATGTACTAGGTTTATTGTTACTTAAGATATATGAATAAAACTTTTAAAAATTAATTTTAATTTCAAACGTGGTGAATAGAGAGGGAACATATGTAAAAATGTTCTTTGAGGAGCCTTGATAATTTTTAAAAGCATAAAGATATTCTGAGAACATATGCTAATCCCTCAGTTTGAAATCCTTCCTCCCAACTATGCCCTCCCAGCTCTAATTCCATGGGTCAGTCTAAAATAGAGTCCCCAACCTTCCCAGACAGGGTTATGCTGCCTGGCAAGGAGTTCCCATGAGCCCCCGAGTTTCTTCATGTCACACTTACCACCCTTATACTTCCAAGGGCATTTGGATCTAGTTTAAGAATCTGGAGCAGAGGGCAGTGTTTTGCTTGCTGCTAATTAAATTTTGGATCCTTTCAGAATACGTGGATTCAGTCTTGAAGTTTAATTCGAACATCGAATTGTGATGATTATAATTGGTATGATTTCATTCAGTGCATCTATTTCAACCTCACCTCATTCTGTCATTGATCACAAAGCCCTCTTTCTTTCTTCTCTCCACACTCAGCACTATTGGAACCAGGAGCTGTAGGATATTATAATGCAAAAAGTGAGGCTCAGACTCATTGCTGTCAAATCAGGCCAATCCGTGTGAACATCAGGGATTAGAGACTATTGCTTGTCACCTGTACTTCTGAAAGTACAGGTTGCTTAGTAACCTGAAACTAGTAGGTACTAGTAGTCTGGAGAAAAGAGTGGAACTGGTTAGTTTAGTTCTGTTTATGAGATTATTGTGGGTTAGCTAAGGCTCTTGCAAAGATTCTAGACCATCATTTTTCTTACTAAGCTTCTTGCATTGTGGAGCATTGGTTCCCTTCCACTCTTAAGGTACTCTGATAAATTAACTTAGGCAGACCTCTTCTGAGGGTGGGTAAGCGCATTCCCTCCAGGAATAAAGGTCTCATTTAAAAGAGTAGAATAAAAATGGACCAAGAACAAAGGCATCATTAATTTCAAGTGGAAGAAATAATTCGCAAAGCTGAGGTCAGTCACTTCTCATGGGTAAACTATTTCCTTTTACATACTTTGGTCACCTTGGAACACATTAGTATACAAGAACCAACCAGAAGAATTTTGTTTTTGCTCTTAGATTTTCAATGCCATTAGTCCCATGAGCTCAAAACTTGCAAGTTTGCCCATGGCTACATGATTATTCCTCCAAACCACCCCTCCCACCATAGCCGGCAAATTTCCCACCCCCTAAGTAGGTGAACAGTAGTTACAGACACCATATATATGTTCTTGTCATCTTGGCAAGGTGCCACCTCCTGTGGTTGAAGGGAGAGGTACAAAGACTTATTAAACAGTCCTGAAAATACATCAAACACTCAATAGTGTTTTTTCATGATTTATATGGAAATGAATCACAAGATTGAGATTAAATTTCCCCCCAAATTCTAATGACTTGAATGAAATGAAAGAGAATAGTATATGGTACAGATGCAAGCTCCATGTAATTTCTCTTTCAAATAGTTTTTATGAAAGCTCACCATTGTCTATTTTACTCAATCCCTAAGGATAAACATAGAATATTGTAATTTTAAAGTCACCCCATAAAACTATTGGTCTTTTTTTTCTTACTAAGTCAGATCTATTAGCTTTTCAAGAACATTTCACTTAAAAAAAAATCTGAGTATCGTCTTTGTTCTCCTCTGATACTTACTTTTTCAAAGGGAAAGATTTAGTTCATTGCTGAAAGTGACTTAAAAGCTGATGTTCAATTCCACTCCATTCCACACAGAACCATGTATATGTATGCATATGTGGTATATGTATGTTTATATTATGTTTATATATAAAAAATGTACATATATAGTGTGTGTATGTGTATATATTTTTTCCTTTTTCCTCCATGTTTATTTCAAAGGCATGGTAAACCTTCCAATGCCAACTTCTAAGCATGAATTTCCAGAAAATAGAATGTCATATTAACTCAGATTATATACTCTTGAGATTTCCTATATACCTATCCTTCTAAGTATTTAAAAATCATTTCTCCAATAGTGTGTTACATTTCCTGTACAATCCTTGCAAAGCCTATAATTAAATGGAATATAACACATGGGGAATCTGAACTCTTGTGTTATTACTTAAAGGGTCTCAAGACCTTCTCCTTTCATACAAATCAAAATAACCCAGCGTGAGGGATAGTGAGTGACAGTTTTTGGTTTTATAAATTTCCACTAATAATCAGATTTTGAGACTGCATTGCCGAAATCCTGAATAGGCCCTATTAATTATTGTTAATGAATATGCAACATATGGGAGGAAGACTGAATGTTTGGTATTCACTTTTTGACATCACATTAGGCACAGTGGGGGAAACTGAGGCTCTGAGGTTGACTTTTGTCATGAATCCTTATCATCTCTGTTCTAGAATTCAGATGGAGTTATATCTTTATACACTAACTTAAAAGGGGAACACAAATACATGCATTTTTCAGTTAAATAAGTATCTCCCTTGCATCTACTTGATGTAGTTCAAATTGTGAATGTATTGTTTGATGTCTTAACCTCCTTAGAATGTTGAGATGATGTCTGCTGACTCTGAGTAAGCGTCAGAGCTCCTACGTTACTGAACGTGTAGGAAGCGGAACACAGCACTTGAGAAATTTCTGTGTTAAAAGGAACTTATCTGAGCTTAAATAAAAATAGAAGTCATGTGAGTTTTTCTGTGGCTATTGTGGGTAGCAGGGTTGAACGAAGGGGGTTCTTGGGGCTGGACAGAGTGGTAGAAAAGCATAAAATCAGATCAGCTCAAGAAGCGGGGCGTCATGAGAGCAGCGGTTGCAGACTACATCAAAACTGGATTTGCTGGGTAGGCAGTGCAATTAACAACGTTGAAGAGCTTGGCGTTTGTACTACAGGTATTAGTAATGAAATTTATGTTGAAAGAATCAACTTAGTGTTCAAAAAAAAAAAAAAAAACCTGAAGAGACAGCTTCCCTCTGGCTGAGATGCTGTCCTTCAAAGACTGTCTGCTTGATATTTCTTTAATGCTGTTTTGAGCTTGACTTTCCTCTGGCTAAAGATACTCTTAAAAGAACATCAATTTGTTTGAAATTTCTCACCTACCCTTTTTTTCTCCTTTGCATAGTCGCTCTCAGCCCAGGAAAAGGTGTATTCCCAGCTGTTGCTGACAGCTCTCTGAGGTCTTAAGGATCCCCTGGTATCTCACTCAGGGCTTTGAGCCACTAGCTATGTGCAGGAGGGAAAATGCAGAAGGGACGTTAATGTGGGAGAAAAAAAGATTATTTCAAAAGCAGCATTCCAATAATTTATAAAAGCTACATAAAGAGCCTGTTTTCTTCAGTGCCTAAAACACTCCCTTGAGTGGGTTAAGAAGCAAGGTTAACCTCTCGGCACTCAGTCACAATTTGGCACATAGCTCCGGTTTTGCATATGTGGTTTCCTAGCCTGAAAGAGTTAAAGCTATTGAGGAAAAGAGGGCATGTGTGTGCTCATGTGTTTTTTAATTATCTCAATTGACTAATAAATGTAATAAATGTCTTAGTTTTCACTTGACAACACAGACCTAGTCTGCTGTAACCATATCATATTTATAAAAGGTTCACATCTTATCACGTTTCATGAGAACTGAAACATCAAATTTCAAACCAAATATTTCCCTGAGTTGATATTTTGACTATTAGTGTATTCTCTATGTGCTAAGCATATGTGGATTTCCACAACATTCCTAATGTTATTTGCGAACTGCCTTATTTTTGTAATCAGAGACTCAGGTCAGATTAGGTAGAATATGGCATGAAAGGCATTAACGTGTGGCATATGTAGCTTCTTAATAACTTGGGAATGAAATACCTCTCTCTTTTCTCTCACATGTTTATTCTAATTTTTCATGACCCCTTTTGGCTATAGAAAAACACTGTTACCTTAAGCAGATGAATGGAAATACAAGTTAGGGAACACCAATTTCACAACAGCCATGAAGGTGATTGAAATAGAAGAGGGGATGTGAACCATCAGCCATACCTCTCCATCCTCTCCCTTTGCTAGTGTCCTTTATCTCCCATTAGCGTCCAATAGAAGTCCTTGTATAACTTGGAGCTGTCCACCATAAAGTTGATGCCAGTAATCCACTGTGGTGAACCCAGCTTACAGGGGACGAGTGTGGAATGAGTTTAGGTCTGCAAGATCTTAGCCTATACCTGAGGACCTCCTTGTGGGTACTGGTTGTAGAAACACTGCCTAGTGAACCTGTTTTAGGTGATTCTACCTTTTCAGATTGGTTGCCTCCACCATGCTAATGACTGTTAAAAGCCCAAGAAGATTGTGTTTTCTTGGTTTTTATTTAACTAAAGATTGAAGTGTGGGCTAAGAAAGACAGAGAAATGTCAAACATTTGACACTTTGTTTTTTTTCAGAATAGCCATTTCCTTCTGATTTGGGACCGTTTTTGTCTCTAAGCAGATCTTTCAAGATCCCGTGAACTGAGAAGTGCTATTCATTGTGAGGTGGTGTCTCAGATCAGCCTTGTTGGCTTAGAATGAAATGTCCCAATAATGATGGCAGCTGGGCTTGTCTACTTGCTGGGTCTAAACGGTTTCTGCACATATATCTGGTGATTTATTGCAAGCCCAGCTGCTTTGCTTATTTTTTCAGTACTTGAAATTTAAAAAGATTCATTTGTAATTGAAGCTCAGAGAGAAATAATATTAAATATGACTTTCCATCAGACAAGGGGCAGAAGGTACAAGTTTGTCTCATGATTTAAAGCCATCTGCAGACAGATGCATGGTTATTTAGAGTAGACCTCTGGACGCTGGGTGGAATGCATTTTTAGCTGCAGGAGGTGCTTTCCCATGGGACTTCAGCTTAAAAACAACTGTATGGTTTTCTGATTAGCATGACCAGCACTAGTAATCCAGAAATAAAATGAGACTTGAAAACATATGTGCAGACATTCACGCCTACACACATTCATTCATGCTTTTACACACACACACACCCCACACACAGTCACAGTATTACGTGGATTCAGAACCAGAGTTAAAAAGAACCTAGTGGAAACATTTCCAATAGAGATAAATGAAAGGGACAGGTGAGGCTGAAAGAAAGGAGTCTAGTAAAGCTGGGAGAAAGCTCTAGAAGTTTTTCTGTTAGCAGTGGTCTGGCAACAGGTTTTACCATTATTGTGTCCTTCAGAGGAGAAAATTGGTATCACATTGAAAACTCAGGCCATTTTTTTTTAAAAAGCATTCTATTACTTCATTCATCCACAATCTTCATTTGTTTATACATTTATTCATTTATTCATTCATTCTGTCACCTTATCAGGGTATTTAATGAGAGCCTTGGGTGTTCCTTTCTCTTTGCAGGCTCTTTGGTAGTACCTGGGTGACCTCAAATTACTGGGACCAAGTTCTTGCTTTGTGTGAGTGTACAAGAGGCAGCCTTATAATACGTTATATTTGTAGTGACTATAAGTAAACAGAATAGGCAAAGTGCTATGAGACCACAGAAGAGTGACGAGCAGCTTTCCTGAAGGGCGTAGCTGATGTTCTTTTCGTTGGTCCCTGAGAATTCACCTTCTCGTGCACTCCTGGATCCTCTCCTAGGGGATCCTGCGTCCCAGAGGAGTCACTTTTCTATTTTCCTATCCGTGTTCATTTTCATTCTTCCCTTCCTTTCTCTAGGTTTGCTTTTTTTTTCTCATTCATTGAAGACTTAACCGTCCGTTTAATTTTTCTAAATTTATAGAGGCTTTGAATACCATCTTTCAATGTGGCCAACTTCTGATCACAGTTCTACTTGGGGGGAAAAAAAACACCTTTGAAATATACTGTCAGGTTTCAGCCAGGACAAACAGTAAATATTCTCGACAGTATTGAACAACCACATGGATGTGAGAGGTGTCCTCAAAGAGTGTGCAAAAGTTACTTCCTTCTCAAGACAGCCAAAAGAGGGGAAGACTTAGAAAATTCCTCTGAAAGCTGGCAACAGTCGGTAGGATCCTAGCCACAAGTGGAGAGCAACTCACATTTCTGTCTGGCCATATGTAGCTGCAAATGGGGTCCAATTCACATTTCTATCCAGCCATATTTTTCGGGCCCCCCACCTGACATGCCAAGCTGAGTTCTCAGGACACAAAATGAGACAAACAAGAAAACAATGGCTGTCCCTGGAAGAGAAAGGATCAACAACCCATGGGTATCTGACAGGAAATTCACACATCACAATTCCAAGATCTAAATCTTAGAAAGGTTTTTTGCCTGCCAATGTGAACTTGGAAAGGAAGGGACGATGTGAAAGCTTCCCTTCATCTCTCCACCAGACGCCGCTAACAGGTCTGGGAGAATCGTATTTTGGTAAGAATTTTCACCCTTTGCTAGCTTCTGCATTTTTTCCCAGAATCCTGTCTGCAGCATCTTGAGGGAGTAAGGTGTCCCAAGAGGTCTCATTCTGGAACCAGAAACTGTAGAGGAGAAAAAAGAATTTTCCCTCTGTCCTTTATGGTGAGTGCTTGGCTGGGGCCCCTTTTCTCTAAGGCACCTTGCAAATGAATGGACTTATCCAGGTTAAGAGTTCACCATTGCAATGCAAGATTATCTTTGGTAGGTTTAATCTGCTTGTTTAGCCTTAAAACAAAACTTTGTTCACCAGAGGCCTCATACTGGACTGAATCCAGCTTAAGTTGGACCTAGTCTGGCCCCGGGCCGAGTCTGGTTTCTAAGTGGAACCCAGACTGGCTTCTGTTCTGAGTCCAGAAAAAGAAATGCTCATAGTCTGAAAGCTTGTAACACAAAAACTGCAGAGCTAGGATCCGAGAGGGACTTCCCCGCCACCTCCAGAGGCAGCGAGACAGCACCAGACTCAAGGCACTCAGCAGGTACCTTTGCCTGGTTGCTCATTGCTCCTGGAGGCCATTGGGGGTCTCCTTCAGTTCCCTCTTCTGATACTAGGACTGTTAAATGATAAACTGAGCTGTATTAAAAATCTTGATTTTATTTGAGCACAAATCGATTGGCATCCAGAAGACTCTAGAAATTCTGGAGCTGTACAAAATGAAAGACTTTTATAGGCAGAAGTGAACGGGAACAGGAAAGTTATATTAGGCAAAAAAGTGGGTTGGTTATTACAAGATTCCTGTCCTTTGGGGCTGGCAGGGGCCTATCAGGCAGATTACCTAGCTAGTGCTGGTCTGACGATTCCTGACTAAGATTCCATCTCTGGGAGAGCAGAAACTGTAATCAAGTCTCGGTTTGGTGACATGGAGCTTAGCACAAGTGACTCTATTTTGGGCCTGTTGTCTTATTTTTTTTTAAAGATTTTATTTTTTCCTTTTTCTCCCCAAAGCCCCCCGGTACATAGTTGTGTATTCTTCGTTGTGGGTTCTTCTAGTTGTGGCATGTGGGACACTGCCTCAGCGTGGTCCGATGAGCAGTGCCATGTCCGCGCCCAGGATTCGAACTAACGAAACACTGGGCCGCCTGATACGGAGTGCGCGAACTTAACCGCTCGGCCACAGGGCCAGCCCCCTGTTGTCTTATTTTTAACAGTGTATTAGCCCCTCATCAGAGACATGATTTACAATTTTTTTTTCTGTTTCATAGGTTGCCTTTTCATTTTATTGATTGTTTCTTTTGCTGTGCAGAAGATTTTCAGTTTGATATAGTCCGACTTGTTTTTTGATTTTGTTGCTTGTGCATTTGGTGTCATATCCAGGAAATCACTGCTGAGACCAATGTCAAGGAGCTTTCCCCCTAGGTTTTCTTCTAGGAGTTTTATGATTTCAGGTCTAAATTTAAGTCTTTAATCTGTTTTGAGTTTCCTTTTTTGAGTGGGGTAAGATAGGGTCCACATGCATTCTTCTGCATGTGGTTATCCAGTTTTTCCAACACCATTTATTGAAGAGACTATCCTTTCCCCCATTGGGAACCGTTCTTGGTTCCCTTGTTAAACATTTGTTGACCTGAAAATGTTCTGGAAAGCCACCATCAAGAGATGGTGAAAGAAGGAAATGAGTGAAGCAGCCATTCCCTGTAATAAAAATAAAGAAATATTTAGAGATCAGAGTGCTTTTTAAGGTCTATGTGGGGGACTGGAATTGGCCACCCCAAGATATGTCTCTTTGGCATGAGGATTATTTGGGGCTGGTTACTTTTAATAAACTGCAGACAGGAAAGGAACTCTGAGGAGTAGAATTTACTTACCCTTTGTTAAGAGACATTTACATTGTAAAGGAAATCTCCATCTGTAAAGGTGTCTCCATCTCTGTACCAGGAAGAAGGGGGATGACCTTATCTCTGGAAACTCTCATCAATGCAGAAGGCAAGGACTTAAATCTGCACAATAATCTTATTCCTGTTTACTGTGCTTGTCTGGTAACTCTTGTAACTGACTCCCCCCACCCCCAACATCCTCCTTTGTCTTTAGCTGAAAGTGATATTTAAGGTGGTGGCTTCAGCCATTTTGGCAAGTTGCTTGGGTTGCCTGAGCCTCTCCCATGTATACATGTTATAAAGCTTTGTTTCATTTTCTCCTGTTATTCTGTCTCAAATAAATTTAATTCGTTCTCCCACCAGAAGAACCCATAGTGGGTAGAGGAAATGTCTTCCTCCCCTACATCTATCAGCAGCATTCTTGTGGCTATCTATCTACCCTTTATTAGCTGACTGCCTCCTGAGAATGAGGAATGCATTTCTTGGGCCTCAGTTTCCAAATCTGTTAGTTGGGGAGCTCAGTTAGATCTGAATCTTTCAACTTTTCCTTTCTGCAGCAAATGAGAAGTGTGATGATCTTCCAGTGCAAATCCCAGGGCATTGACTGTGCTTGAACCTCTTTCTCTTCTACAAAAGAAATCTTAGCAGGAAGCAAGTAAAGTGCCATTATTCTAAGATAGCTTTGAATTCTCATTAATTTATATAAGTAAATTTTGGTGTTTTAATGACCATTAGTACTAAGTTACTCGCGATCGTCTCACATTGTTATAAACAGCTGCTGAAAAGGAGAACTCCAAGAAGCTGAAAGAAACACTCTATATTTCATGTTTCATTGTACCTGTGCAGAAAAAGGTGAACATAGCCAGGACTGAGACTGCTATTTTTAGAAACATCTGCTTGTAAGGTTGGCCCTTGAGTGGCATCTGGGAACTTGATTGGTAAACAGTTCCCTGCATTGATATGAAGCTTTTCCTAAAGGATAAGGTGGCTCAGTGCCTAGACTGTGCAAACAATATGGTTTATGCCGAACATCTGCTTTTTCCTTCTGGGAGCCTGAAATTTGGTACTTGCTAGGTAGAAGATGTCTATGTTACCAGCCCCCAACAAAACCTTGGATGCTGAGTCTCTATTGAGCTTACTTGGTAGACAACACTTGACAGGTGTTGTCACAGTTTGTTGCTGGAGGAATTAAGCATGTCCTCTGTGACTCCATTGGGAGAAAACTCTTGGAAGCCTGCCCTCATTTCCTCTGGACTTTTCCCCATATGCCTGTTCCCTTTGCTGATTTTGCCTTGTACCCTTTCATTGATGTCTATGTGCTGAGTCGTGAGTCGATTTAGCAAATCACTGAAGGTGGAGGTGGTCTTGGGGGACCTCTGATACAGGGACACTTAGTGATTTTTAAAAATCAGTCCTTGAACAAATACTGCCTATGGAATACTTTTGTGGTGAGGAGACAGAGCAATGGGGAAGAACAAAGATAAATAATGCATAGACATGCTCCAGTTTAGTGGATGAGATTCACTTTTTCAAATGCAGTGGGGCAGGTGATGGGCAGGTGGGGCAGGTGATGGGTAGGTGGGGCAGGTGATATGGTGTGGGGTGCTGGATGTGGGCTGAGTATCTTGGAAGCCTGAGATTTAAAATGGAGACATGAGTTGTGGTATGTGCTTCTTTTAAATTCCCCGGCAGGGCGTAGGTGATTTTGAGAGCCTGATCTGAGTGTGGGTGCAGAGAGAAGCCCCAGGAAATGTTAGGAAAAAGTGACAACATATTTGAGAAGTGCTGTTCAGAGACAGAAAGGCCCAGGAGTAGATAGTCAGCCTTCTCCTAACTAAGGGAGAAGGTATTAGTATTGAGTGGGAGGTCACCTTCCAAAGAGTCTTCAGGTTGGGACCCCAGGAATTCCAAGTCAGCTGAAAAGAATCTATAACCTTGAGTACCAGTTGGTTTGATGATCATGAAAATAATGACTAAACTGATTGAGTGTGTTCCATAGGCTGGGTACTGTCCTAAGTTCTATGCTTTGAATATTTGATCATCTTAACAACTTAAGTACTTTCCTCATCCTCCCTATTTTACAGATGTAGAGTGGAGGAGCAGAAAGTTCCTTTTCCCCAGGTTATAGGACTGGTAGACCCATGCTTTTAACTTCTGTGCTCTACTGCTGTGGAAGTTAGTAGAGGGTTCATTCATTGAAGGTGGAACTTGTTTCCTGTCAGCATATGCCTTTTCCAGGAATACTCTAGAGCCCCTCCAAGAGCGATGGAGCACTGGGGAGAAAGGAATAAGCCTATCCTCCTGCCTAACACTGTGGTGATGAGACTGCAAGGGAAGCAGCCAGTACAGTGGTTACGTGCCTGGTTTTGGAGCCAGAGGAACCTGGACTGGACCTACTCTGCTGCTTACCGGCTGACTGATTTGCGACAGGTTATTCAGATTTCTCTGTGCCACAACTCCTTCATTTATAAATTAAGGGAACCTAGTGGCCACTTTATGGGGTTGTTGTGAGGACTAAATGGCATAAGCTGATGACTCTAAGTCCTTGGCATACTGCCTGGTACATAGTAAGTACTCAACAAATGGTAGCTATTACTAATCAGTAGAGGATAGGCTATTCTCACAGCAATTTCCATTTCATGGTCACTTTTAATTTACCACTAATTACATTTTGATGTTATTTGCATACAGTATTTAATTGACTGAAAAATCCCATTAATACTTCATAATGGAGTACGCAAATTATATGGGGAAAACATTGTTAGGATATTATAAAGGAAGGCCCACTTCTTCCTTCTGTGAAACTTGTATATCTTATGCGGATGACTATTTCTCAGTGGTAACTGTTTTATCTAGATGGAAACATTAAGCTCCTCATGAGCAGGGGATGCAATAATTTTACAGCTTTACTCCTTTTTTGTATACTATCAAGGAAAGTGCTCTGCTCTCATTCATTCCATCTCTACTGCCACCATTACCATGTCAATCAGCTCCCTTCCTTAGGGTAAATTTTTGACCCGTGTCTCTACTCATTTGCTAACATTACTCTTAGGAGGAGAGTCTTTTAAAAAATTTTTTTTAATTTATTTTTTTGAGTGAGATTGGCCCTGAGCTAACATCTGCTGTCAATCCTCCTCCTTTTGCTGAGGAAGACTGGCCCTGAGCTAATGTCTGTGCCCATCCTCCTCTACTTTATATGCGGGATGCCTGCCACAGCATGGTTTGACAAGTGGTGCATAGTTCCGCACCCAGCATCCAAACTGGCAAACCCCAGGCTGCCGAAGTGGAATGTGTGAACTTAACCACTTTGCCACTGGCCTGGCCCCAGGAGGAGAGTTTTAGTACTCCTAGATGCTTAGTCCTTTTTCTGGACCTTAGTCAGTTGTTGGTTTCACACATGTGGGGATATGGTGACAACCACTGCAACTTCTCTCTGTTTGGTTTTCCACCATTTACATGCTGCCTCTACCAATGTCCTGAATGGTGTCCTCAACCATGTGTCATTGGCTATCTTCCCCATACCCCACTGCCAACTTGTCTTGAAGAAGGTAAGAAAAATTGTACCTAGAGCCACTCATAGATTTCCAGTTCTCCTTTCTCTTCAGTGGTCCTTGGCGACCTAAAGTCCCTGTGCCCAACCTTGAATCCTTGCCAAAGTATCAACATTTCCTTTTATGAGCCTGGAAGGAAGGGGTCTGAAATGAGCTTCCTAATTCTCCACATAAAGGAACTTTTGAATATACATTCTTCCTCCTCCTCTCGCTGTTATTTAAGTCCACTATAACCCCTAGATCTTTTCTACCTGTACTTCTGCAGTCTTTCTTTCCTTGCCTTCTATTTGCATTGCAGATGTTTGTCCTTGGGTATTACTTTTTACTTGTCGTTACTGAAATTCATCAATTGTTATTGCAATCGCATGTTGTTGTTCTGTTGTTCCAGAGTTCTAACTATAACAATTAATCAAATATTATCTGAAAATTTAATGAGAAAATTCTCTATCCCTCTTTTGATATAGAAGACATTGTTGTCTCTATTTCAGTCATTCATATGCAGCATCTTCAAAACTTTTTGCTATCTACACACACCTCTTGTACTATTATTTACTTAATATATTTAAAGTAAAATATCCCCTGAGGGGTAAGTTGCTGATGTGGTTCATGCACACGGGAGAGAACAAGGCAGATCTCCTTGCCTTGATATTTACTCTTTCAGAGCAGACCTCAGGTCAATTAGTCACACCAAGATTGTAGTTAGACCATGGGAGAGTAGGTACATGGTTATGACCAAAATTGCGATGGAGGCATATGACTGGCTGATACTTGTCAATTGCAGTGCCGATTGACTGCCTGCGTCCTGGACTGCTGTATGCTCCTAGATGACCACTGCCCGATGGGATGTCCCTGGCTTTTGGATCATTCTCTTTGGGAACCTGCCTGCCCAACTGGACTCCCTGGCAGGCCCTACAGTGATTCCTTGTTATCTCCCTCACCTCAAAGCCAAATCCCAGCCATTCCCCATCTCTGTCACTCAGCTATGCAGTTCCCTTCCTGGTCCTCTGTGTGACGAGATATGGCAGCTGTATGGGCTCAAGCTGCTCCACTGTTATTACAGACTGAGATCCCAGACAATGAACCGTGACTTCCCAAAGTTATACGCCCAGGCATTCCAATGAGAAGGAATGTTGGAAAATGCCTTGTGTCAGACAAGATTTTGCAAGTGAGAGAACACACTTTAAAACTGATAGGGTGAGAGAAATGTGAAGTTTTATTTTTAATAGGATTGCTATTAGAGGTGGAGTCTTGACTGAAATAAGGAGACCTTCTCCATCAGCAAAACCCAAAGCCAGTCTCCTTACAGTCTGGTCCCTCCTGACAAAGGTGAAAAGGTGAGAACAGTTTTGACTGTCTTCAATCTGAGGTTTATAATCATATGTTTGCATCCACTCTCTGGACTTAAACACCAAAAAAAATACACTATAGTTTGTGTGAAGATAATGCAAAAGAAAATATTAGACTGAAAAGTTACATTTTCATTGTCTTCTGTTAAGAGATCCTTTCCTCCACAAAGAAGGCAATATGATTTTTCTAGATCTCTTGTACTCATCATACCAAGACACATTAGTGACTATATTTTAAATCTTGATTAGTTTAATCAAGTAAAACTTGATGCTGAGCAAAATTGTGAAAGAGGCAAAATCTATTTTCTAGCGAATCCCACTCCTCTGCTTTGAACTACTCTTTTAGGTTCATGTTTCCCTCAGACGCAAATGTTCTTTAGCTGTTTTTGTAGGATGTGGATGCTGTAGATCAAAGTTAATGGATTAGGTTCTTTTGTGCTCCTCTAGTCGTTTGCAAAGGGATTTTAAAGAGCAGAGTACTAGCAATAAATGACGGTCACATGGCAGCCTGCTTATCCTTTACCTATTGATTTTGTTTTTAGTGCTATTCAGGGAAAAAATTCATCTGTTGAAACTAATATACATTGAGGTGTTAGGGGACTAACGTTGCTTTCCTTAGAAAGAAACTTCTATATGCTTTCTAAAACTATGGTGATTTGTTTGTGACAAGCTATTTAGAAGACAATGCAAGTGAACTTTAATTTCATATATATGAATTTCATAGATATGTGTTTGAAACTAAGATGCCTCAGAAGACACCAGCCTATGGACGTTAATAGACCAACAACAATCGTAATAAAACTGTTTTTTTGGGGAGGCACTTAGCCTGGTCAACTTTGTCTTCAGTGATTTTGAGATGCCTTAGGGGAGTGTTTCCTGTCCATGTGTCCTCATGGCCATCGGGCCTGCTGCTGCCCAGGCTGTTTATGCTGTTCCTGGAGCCAATGAGGCTCGCTGAGGCCCAATCTTCTCCCGATGTTGAAGGTGTTCAGTCCACATTTTCGCATGCTCCAAGCACAAGCTCCAAGGAAAAAATCCTCTTCTTCCTCACGTGGGTGTATAGACTGAGCTTTAGAGTCCTGCTTTTTAGTGAAACAGATGATGTAGTAAATTGAATGTCAGCTCTCCCAAAGATAAGTCCACATCTTGACTCCTGGAACCTGAGAATGTGATCTTATTTTGGAAAAGAGTCTTCGTTGATTAAGTTAATCTCAAGATGAGACCATTCTGAACTATCCAAGTGGGCCCTAAATCCAATGACACACGTCCTTATAAGAGACAGAAGAGGAAAAGACACAAAGGAGGGGAAGGCCATGTGAAGATAGAGGCAGAGATTAGACTTTTTCAACCACAAACCAAGGAACATCTGGAACCCTCAGAATTTGGAGAAGTCAGGGAATAATTCTTCCTTAGAGCCTTTGGAGGGAGTGTGATCCTGCCGAGACCTTGATTTCAGACTTCCGGCCTCCAGAACTGAGAGAATCAATTTGGGTTATTTTAAGCCGTGGAGTTTGTGGTAATTTGTTATGGGAGCCCTAGGAAAGTAATACAGATGCAGTTTTCAGACTTGATTTCAACCTCTTTGCTCTAAGGTTCCCATATCAGTTCCTGGGGACTGGGTTCAGGATATTTTGCGTGACAAATTCAAAACCAGTCCTCGATCAGACGCTGACTCCTTGACCTTGACCACACTATGTGTCTCAGTTTTCTCTTCCTTTAGGTTCAAATTTTTTGTTGTGTGTTTTCCCCTCAAGGACTTTCCTAGAACCTGTGGTAGACTCTGGGTGTCTGTAAAAGAGGGGGCAGCCATGTTCCTTTACTCCTGCCTTAGTAGATGGGTTCAGAGGTAAACACCTGACTCATGTTTAACCATCTGACTGAGATGGTGGTATTGGAACCTGGAGCAGTGGGAAGATGGAGTGGTCCCACGTAAATTTAGAAGTGGACATGGACACATTTCTTGGGGTATACTGAGGAGCAAAGGAAGTGTGTCTGCAGAAAGAGAACAGAATGAAGTGTACCCGTAGATAGGAGGATAGGAGGACATGCCCAAGGATGTCCACTTTCTGGTCCTTTCTGAGGCCTGCATTTTGGCACCTTGCTGCCAATAATGAATAAGTTCTCATTTTTTTGCTTACGTAAGCTTGAGTTGGTTGATATTGTCATGATAGAGTTCTACATGATTGCGAACCTAATCTGTGGGCTCCCCAGTCAGGCCTAGAAACAGTGACGCTCATACCGGGTCCCACTATCCACCACTTTATAGCCTGCAAAGCTCTTTCAGCACATTATGTCCTTCCAACCTTGAGTGGCAGAATGACCTTTGAGACATTTGGGGCAGGAGCTTTGACCCACACTTGACATATGCAGACACTGAACCTAAGAGAGAATGACAGAAGCCCTGGATTCCCAGTGCATTCTGCTCAGTACTGTTCTGTTGTGTAAAACAAACACCCAAAGCAAAACTAAACAAGCCCAGCAGGGTCTGGGTTATGAAAGCTTCTTCAGCATAGAAAGTTCTGAGCGGAAGGAATAATGGGACACGTGCATTTTATGACTAAACTCACACCAAACAGTGAGAAGGAGTGGGTTGGAGGAGGAGAGAGAATGGCTCAGGCTGAGAGCTATTAAGAGCCCTCAGCCCCGGAAAGGATGACAGTGAGCACTAAAGAGATAATTGGGCCCTGATGTGAGGAGCAGTCACAAAGAAGCCGACAAAGCCCGACATAAGCCTGAGGCATCCAGCAAGGATTAAGCACCATTAGCCAAACCTGTTCGCTTACAAGGATTTGCCTTTTAGAAGACAGTTTTACTTTAACTCATGTATTGACCTATACCAGTTGACTATAAGTGGAAAACAGGCTTTGTGGTGACATGTTTTAGGTTTCATTGTTTTTAAAAAATTTGGGGAGCACAAATGATGAATGTCAGAGGCTTCTGCAATTCCTGTCATCCTCCTCATTTTAGAACCTAGCTCAAATACTTTGGGGTTTTTACAGTATAATTATCAGTTACTGCTCTTTCAGCTACAACCTGTATTTCATCTCTAAGCTTTTGATTTGTAGCTGCTTTCTCCCAGCAGGAACAGTTGTGTGGTGTGTGAGGCCAAGTGCAACTGAAAATCCTCCCAGGGGGTTGGTCATTCTTTCAACCAATATTTTATTGAGTACCAACTCTGTGCCAAGCATAGTTCCAGGAGCTCAGGATACATCAGTGAATGAAGATTCATGAATTTTTGGAGCTGACATTATAAAGTATGTTAAAAGGGGCAAGGGCTATAGGGCAGGAGAAGGATGGGGAGAATGGGTTGCAGTTTTCAGTAGGGTGTGTTATCACTACTACTATTATTGCGCAAAATTGGGGTTCTCTTGCCTGATGCACATAAAAAAGCCAATTACAGCATCAGCTTTTGGGAAAAGAAATATAGCTTTATTTTGTGAGATCAATCTGCAAGCAGACAGGAGGCATGTGCCCTCAAATCTGTCTCCCTGATCCAGGGCTTGGGGCACACTTTATGGGATGAAGGCCAGGGCGGTCTAAAGTGTGGAGCTGGATGATTGGAGGTGAGGAGAAGTGAGGTGATTGATGCTCTGCTCAAGCGTAGTCAAACTTCATGGCTCTTTATAGGACGTGTGTTCACAAAACAGTGGTGTTAACATGATCTGAGGGTAGAGTTTTCAATTCTTTGATGTCAAGAGTCACTTATCGGGCATTTGCGCAGGCCCAGTTGAGGGTTTGGTGGTCTCAACTGGCCTGAACCAGATAAAGGGTCTCAGTTCCTGTAAGACAACTTTTAATTACTCTGTTGATAATGTGGGGTCAGTTGAACTGGTCCTGGAGGGCCTGCAGTTACATTATTTTTTGACCCACTCCCACTCCACTGGTCTTACCTGGGATCTCCTTTGATCTGTCCCTCTACAATCATAAGTGTTTTAGGATGGTACCATGCCGCTGATTTTAGGATTCCTACCTCAGTCTATTAGAATCGAGGTAATACTTGCTAAGGGCTTAGGACTTTGGATATTTAGCACATAAAGAAATAATCAGTTATGAAGATGAAATCATATTGTGTCCATGTGTTACCTACCTGCACCATTATACGTACTCCAAAACCTTACCAAATAAAAGGACAGCCTTCTTTCCTCTTTCTTGCATCAGGATTTACATTAATCATGTTGCCTGCTTATCTACTAGGGAGATCACTTAGAGTGGAGGAAAAAAACTCCATCTCACGTAAACAAGCTGGCTGTTTCTAACATTTTTAGCAGAAACAAAATAACTCAATTATCTATTTTTCATAAATGTAAAGACGATTTTACAATTATTCTCTGTCACCTTCCCTGCTTCCTCCACCTTCTGAAAAGTTGATCCTACCAGGGGACTTCCATTGAAGTCAAGCAAATGAATCTTTTATTGAGATTTCAGGGTCTGAATGTTCTTGAACTGCATTATTGGGAAAGTCTTTCTACTTCTTTTGAGTATTCATCTTGCCCTGGAGGACCAGCTACATAATTTTCAGGGCCCAGGGTGAAATGGAGATTTGGAGACCATGTTCAAAATTAAGAATTTCAAGATGGCAACAGCAGATCATTAAACAGAACATGAGGCTGTGCTGAGTAGGCCATGAGGCTGGCCCCGTCTCCTCCTACTCGTGTATTTGAATTGGGTGTTCACTTGATTTAAAATTTGCAGGAAAAATCCAGTACAATAAAAATGTATGGTAGCACTTTTCAGCCTCAATTTTATGAGAGAAACTTTGTAATTATACTTAAATTGACAAAAACCACTAACAAAGGATTTGTAGGATGTATGAAATTGAGAAAACACAAGTTCTTTCTGTATAATGTAAATATGTAATTAAAAGAAAAAATTCTTTTAAAAAATAATTTGTCTTAGAAACAATCTTTAGAGTACTACTTCAACACTTTCTTATTAAATACAATCATAGCTAAATTATGATCTGCTTAGCCAAGCTTCCTTGGTATGCTTATTATATTCACATTCCAGAAAGCAAAATGAAACAGGAGAATAGAGATAGAATAAACCAGATTTTGAGATCTTGTTCTTGGGGGGAGAAAGGAAGGGGAGGAAAATACTTTCTATTTTGGAAAACTGATATGGTAATCAGTTCACTTACAGTATATTTTGTGATTCACAACTGCTCTGGTCTTGTCCATCATCATTATTATCCATTTACATTTAGGGATATGTCACTAGTACACGATGTGTTATATGTCTATTGAAGTGAAATGGTCACTTTTGGTAGCATCTAAGCAGAATCCCAGAAGGAAATTAAATTCATATTGAGTAGCTCTGGTTCTGGGGAAAAATACAGAGATGCATGCGACTACAGGTATATAGGTCATCATGTGCATGTATGTGTGTTTATACACACACACGAACTGCTGAAAATATATTTTAGAGCAGGGATTGGCAAATGATGACCCTTGGGCCAAGTCTGACCTGTAGCCTTTCTTTGTAGATAAAGTTTTATTGGAACATGACCACATCCTTTTGTTTACTTGTGTCTAAGGTGACTTTGCACTACAAAGGCAGAGTTGAGTAGTTGCTGCAGATTACTTATGACCTGCAAAGCCTGGAATATTTATTAACTGCCTTTATAGAAAAAGTTTGCTGATCCCTGGTTTAGTCATTTAACTGACGAAATACTTCTCCAGCAGATGATTTAGCCTACAAAATACATAACAAAAGAAACATAGTTTATTCACATGCATTAACTTTTATTTGTAAACGCGTATGACAAGCAATATTATTTCCCATTTAATTGGTATAAAACCAATTTGGAATAAGCCCTTTGTTAGAAATATAACAGAACTATATTGCTTTGTATTCCTGACAAGATTTGATGCCCAGTTTGTCGTCTTTGATATGCAGGGTGCCTAAATAGTTAAACAGTTGTATATTTTCCATTTAAAATTCTCGTAACTATTTTTGTGTGTGTGTAAAAACTAGAAATAGTGGTAACCTACCTACAGACTTTTTGAAATCAGTTTTGCTTTGAGTGTTCCAATCAGCCAGTCATAGTAAATCAGCTTCTGAATATATTTTCTTATTATAAGTTAAAAAATCAAGTTTCATAAATTATGTGATTTGCTTACCATTAACAGAGAATAAACTCCAAATCGTAGTTTCAAAAAAATGAGCAAACATGTCAATGATGCAACATAGAATTTAATTTTTCAACAGATGTTATTTACCTACCAAGATAAAAATCAGGCAATTTACTTTCACAGATCAAATTTAAAGCATACACACAGGAAGAGAGGTGAGCATATTTTCTCAACCCAAAAAATAACGGAGTGTAATAGTATATGTATTTAAAGTGTGAGTACACTCATAAGGTCTCTGAGAGAGAATATTTGAATTTGGGACTTTTAGAAAATATTGGGTGTGAAATTACCATTTGGTATTTTTATATTTCTCCAAGTAAACTATTACCTCTCCTTGCTTTTTAAAAAGATTGTTTTTATAAAGCAATGAATAATTATCAAAGAATACTTACCATGTAAAAATAAAGGATAAAGAATGAAATCCACCACTCCATTTAAGAAAAAGAACATTATTATCTGTGACATTTCCTGTGTGCCATTCCTCATCATAACCTATTTTCCCTCCCTCTCAGAAGCAACAGATATCTAAATTTAATATTTCTGTTTCTTTCTGCCTTTTTAAAAAGTTGAGGTATAATTATAACATATTAGTTTCAGGTGTACAATATAATGATCTGATGTATGTATGTATCGTGAAATGATTACCACAATAACTCTAGTTAACATTATCACTACATGTAGTTAAACAATTTTTTTTCTTGTGATGAGAACTTTTAAAATTTACTCTTAGCAACTTTCAAATATGCAACACAGTATTATATAGTCACCATGCTGTACATTACATCCCCAGGACTTATTTATTTTATAACTGGAAGTTTGTACCTTTTGACCATCTTCACCCATTTCGCTCACCCCACACTCTCTGCCTTTGGTGACCACCAGTCTGTTCTCTGTATCTATGAGTTTGGTTTTTTGGCTTTTTGTTTGCAGATTCCACATATAAGTGAGATAATATGGTATTTGTCTTTATCTGTCTGACTTTTTTCACTTAATATAATGCCCTCAAGGTCCACCTATGTTGTCATGAATGGCAAAATTTCCTTCTTTTTGATGGATGAATAATATTCCTTTATATATATATAAATACATTTTCTTTATCCATTCATCCATTGATGGACACTTAGATTGTTTCCATTTCTTGGCCATGGTAAATAATGCTGCAATGAACACGTTGGTGCAGATATCTTTTTGAGTTAGTGTTTTGATTTCCTTAAGGTAAACACACAGAAGTGGAATTTCTGGATCATATGGTAGATCTATTTTTAACTTGGGGGGATACCTCCATACTGTTTTCCACAGTAGCTGTACCAATGTACATTTCTACTAGCAGTACACAGGGTTCCCTTTTCTCTATATCCTCACCAACAGTATTTCTTATCTTATATCTTATCTTATTGGCACCTGAGCTAAGAACTGTTGCCAATCTTCTTTTTTTTTTTTTTTTCCTGCTTTTTCTCCCCAAATCCCTTAGTTGCAGGTCCTTCTAGTTGTGGTATGCTGCCTCTGCATGGCCTGACGAGTGGTAGCCTGTCTGCTCCCAGGATCCAAACTGGTGAAACCCTGGGCCACCAAAGCGGAGCATGCGAACTTAACCACTTGGCCACCTGGCTGGGCCCAGATAATAGCCATTCTAGTAGGTATGGGGTGATATCCCACTGTGTTTTTGAGTTGCATTTCCCTGATGATTAGTGATGTTGAGAATCTTTTCATGTACTTATTGGCCATCTGTATGTCTTCATTGGAAAAAATGTCTATTCAGACCATCTGCCCATTTTTTAATTGGGTTATTATGTTTTTTTTGCTAATGAGTTGTGTGAGTTTATTTATTTTGGATATTAACCCCTTACCAGACATGTAATCTGCAAATATTTTCTCCCACTTTTTAGGTTGCTTTTTCATTTTGTTGATGTTTCCTTTACCGTGCAGAAGCTTTTTAGTTTGATGTGGTCCCACTTGTTTATTTTTGCTTTTGTTGTCTCTACTTTTGGCATCAAATCCAAAAAATCATCAACAATGTCAAGGAGCTTAGTGCCTATATTTTCTTCTAGGAGTTTTATGGTTTCAGGTCTTATATTCAAGTCTTTAATCCATTTTGAGTTAATTTTTGTGTACGATATAAGATAGTGGTCCAGTTTCATTCTTTTGCATGTGGCTCTCCAGTATTCCCATCACCATTTGTTGAAGAGACTGTCCTTTCTCTATTGTGCACTCTTGGCTTCTTTGTTCTAAATTGACTTTATATGGATGGTTTGATTTCTCAGCTCTCTATTCTGTTCCATTGGTCTAAATGTCTGTTTTTGCACCAGTACCATGCTGTTTTGATTACTATAGCTTTGTATGTTTTAAAATCAGGTATCCTGATGCCTCCAACTTTGTCCTTTCTGCTCAAGATTCCTTTGGCTGTTTGCAGTCTTTTGTGGTTACATATGAATTTTAGGATTTTTTTTTTTTCTATTTCTCTGAAAATGCTTTGGGATCTTGATAGGGATTGCACTGAATCTATAAATGACTTTGGATAATATGGAATTTTCAACAATATTAATTCTTCCATGCCATGAACACAGGATATCTTTTCATTGATTTGTGTCTTTTTTAATTTCTTTCATCAGTCTTTTATAGTTTTCAGTGTAGAAAACTTTCACCTCTTTGGTTAAATTTAAGTATTTTATTTTTTTGATGCTGTTGTAAATGAGATTGTTTACTTAATTTCTTTTTTGTATAGTTCTTTGTTAGCATATAGAAATGCAACTGATTTTTGCACATTGATTTTTGTATCCTGCAATTTCACTGAATTAATTTACTAGTTGTAACATGTTTTTGATGGTCTTTAGGTTTTTTTCTAGGTAAGATCATGTCATCTGCAAGTAATGATGGCTTTACCTCTTCCTTTCTGATTTGGATGCCTTTTATTTCTCTTTCTTGCCTCATTGTTCTGGCTATGAATTCAAATATTGTGTTGAGTAGAAGTGGGATGAGTGGGCATCCTTGTTTAGTTCCTGATCTTAGAGGAACAGTTTTCAGCCTTTCACTGTTGAGTATGTTGTTAGCTGTGGGCTTGTGATATATGGCCTTTATTATGTTGAGATACCTTCCCTTTATACCCACTTTGTTGAGAGTTTTGTCACAGACGGATGTTGAATTGTGTCAAATGTCCTTTCTGCATTTATTGAGGTGATCGTGTGATTTTTACGCTTCATTTTGTTAATTTGGTGTATCTCATTCATTGATTTTGTGATGTGACACCACCCTGACATCCCTGGAAAAAACCCTGCTTGATAATGGTGTGTGATTCTTTTAATGTATTATTGAATTAAGGATTCAACAATTCAGGAATTGAACCTTATCGTTCAATGCTGCCTAGGTTCTGGTTGTCTCTCAAACCTTTGTGATTGTCCAAGCAATCTACTTTATTTTTCATGGCTCCCAGTAGTTGAGGGTGTGTCAAGACCTGTCTGTCTCGAAGGAGAGGATCTCAGTTACCGTCTAGATTGGAGTTGATTGGAAGGTAGACTCTGAGGCAGCAGCTTTTAAAATCTGCAAGTAGACTTGTTTCAGGGGAAGACTGGGAGATGGGTATTTCTCTCTGCTCACTTTGCCTGAGCCCCTGGAATGGTAGCCACTTAAGAACTGTTTCTTTGTTTGCCACCATCCCATTGAACCTGTGGACACAAGCCCCACTGGCTGCTAAAGCCAGGCTATCAGGAAACGTGTCCTTTGGGACACTCAGAGTTGTGAGTTCCCTCCCGATGGTGAGTCAGTGTGCCAGAAATAGGGTTTATGGCAAGATTGTGTCTCAGCTTCTTCTAGTCTTCTCATTTTGGGTGTTTTTTCTCATTCGCCCAATGTGTAGGAGTTGCTCAGCTAATTTTGGGGCTCCTTTCAGAAGAAATTGTTTCATATGTAGCTGTAGATTCTGTGGCTTCATGCGAAGAGGTAAGTTTTGTGTCTTCCCATGTTAGCATCTACTGTCTTATTTCTTTTTTTTGTTGTATAGTTCTTTGAAATTTTTTGAGGAAGATAAGCCTGGCCCTGAGCTAACATCCGTGCCCAGCTTCCTCTACATTATATGTGGGACGCCTGCCACAGCATGGCTTGACAAGCGGTGTGTAGGTCCACACCTGCGATCTGAACCAATGAACCCTGGGCTGCCGAAGCAGAACGTGCGAACATAACTGCTGTGCCACCGGGTCGGCCCCCATTTCTATGAAATATTTAACACATGTTTAGATTCGTGTAACTATCAGCACAATCAGAATACAGTACTTTGGCACTATGACAAAATCTCTCCTTAATAGCTACACCAGTCCTAACCCTAACCTTTGGCAACCACTGATCTATTGTCCCTCACCATAGTTCTGTCACTTTGAGAATGACATATAAATGGACTTATATAGTATGTAACTCTTGAGATTGACTTTTTTCACTCAGCATAATGCCACTGGAGCCCACGGAAGTTGTTGAGTGTATGAATTGTTAGTTCCTTTTTATTGCTGAGTAATATTCCCTTGTATGAATGTGCTATAGTTTGTTTATCCGTTTACCCTTGAAGGACATTTGGGTTTTTCCCCCAAGTTTTTGTCTACTATAAATAAAGCTGTTATAAAAATTCATATACAACATTTTTGTGTGAACGTATGTTTTTATTTCTCTGGATAAATACTGAGGAGAGCAATTGCTATGTCCTGTGGTACATTTATGTTTAATTTTATAAGAAACTGTTCAACTGTTTTTCAGAGTAATGGTACCATTGTACATTCCAACCAGCAATGTGCTAGAGGTCTGGTTGCTCCACAGTTTGGACAGCACTTGGTATTACCAGTATTTTCTTTTCTTTTAGCTGTTCTTATAGGTGCATAGTGGTATCTCATCTTAGCTTTAATTAGCTTATCCCCAATGGCTAATGATGTTGAATATCTTGTTATGTGCTTATTTGCCATTCATATATTCCACTTTGGTGAAATGTTCATTCAAATCTTTGATCCATTTTCTAACTGCATTTTTTTTCTCCCTTGCTGTTGAATTTACACAGTCCTCTGTCTCTTCTGATACAAATATTTCATCAGGTATGTGATATTCAAATATTTTTATCCAAATCTGTGGCTTGTCTTTTCATCCTCTTAATAGGGTCTTTTACAAAGCAAAAAGTTTTAATTAGATGAATTCCCATTTATTTTTCCTTCATAGAATGTGCCTTTGATTTTATGTTGATACACTGTTATTCAACTTTATTTTTAAAAACAATTATTTAAAACTAATTCATTAAAAAATTTAATTTTCTTCTTTTGGTCAACTAAGTATTTAACATATTGCTTAATATTCAAGTACTTAAATTATTATTATTAACTACTAGGTCTCTCAGATGTGCATATGGATCTGCTAAAGACATTCATAACCAATGCTTTTCTTTCTATATCTCCCTTTTCTCTAAATTTATTCTTTTGAGGCTAAAGTATTCATAATCTGAATTTTCATGGCTGTTACGCTTTTTCTTTGCATATTTTTATAAATATATACACCTATGTAACTCACACCTTAAAAAAGACATGGGGCATTTTAATCATCCCAGAGGGTTTCTTTATTCTCCCTTCCAGTCAATCCTTACATTCAAAGTCAACTACTTTTCTTATTCCTATCACCATAATATCAGTTTTATCTTCTTTTTGAAATTCATACAAGTAGAATCATACAGTAAGTATTCTTTTTTATGGCTTCTTTTGCTTAGTATAATGTTTTTAAGAATCATCCATACTGTGGTGCATATAAGATGTTTCTTTTTATTGCTGAGTAATATTCCTTTACATAAATGTACCACAAAGTGCTTATCTGATCTCCTAGTGATAGATATTTGTGTTATTTTCAGGTTTTTGTTATTATCAAAAAAAGAGGCTTTTTGTGGACATGAGTTTTCATTTCTCTTGGATCAGTACCTAGAAATGAAATTATGAGTCATAGAAAAATGTTGACTTTGTAAGAAACTGCCCAAGATTGTTTTAAAGTTGTTGCAGCCATTTAACATCTCTACCAGCAATGTGTGAAGGTCCTGGTTACTCTACATGCTTGTAGATCAAAGACTAGTAACATTTGATTCCAGTTACCTTCAGAAATAATTTTCAGGGTATTCTTTGTGTCAGTTGGGGATCTTTTGGTACACTCAACAGAAATAGACTCTCGCTAAATTAAGGAAGAGGAAACACATTCGATGCTGCCAGTGGCTCACAAATGCAGTGGGACTGGAAGAAACTGCAATAATAGGCTGATGGAGGAGCCATCCAATGATGGCAGGGATCAAAACTCAACCCCCTCTTGAAGACTGAAATGCCAGACAAGAGTATGTAATTTATCTTAATTTAGTCAGTTAACTGCCTCTCCACTAGGGACTAGCGGGGCCCCCAAATTCAGTCTCCACTGGGAAGTTATTAATTCCTCACATATAAAAGTGAGCCGTTAGGAGGGGGAATAGATCTTTGGTGGTCACACCCAACAGATAACCATTATAATCACCTGAGTTTTCAGGATGATATTTCTCTCATTGTCCTTCTGTATATTTTCATAAGCATCCTTCATTTTATTTTTTGCTATCTTCTTGCTTACTCATCCTGGAATGAAGGGTGATTTCTGTAGATCCAGGGTTTGCCAACAGACATGGTAAAAAAAATCTTTCCTTCCTTTGTTAATCCCAGTTCTCTGATCCAGCAGTGTATGAAAAACATAATCTCAAGAATGTCCTGCTTTCAGGCTTTTAAAAACACCTCTTGCCTTTTCAGTTTTTTAACTCACATGCAGGAATTAAACCTCCCCAGACATAAGGGGACATAACCCCTTCCTCCCTTTGGTTCCGATTTTATTGTTAGCCAGTTGTTGAAACAGTCTAGTGTTTATAAGAGGGATTTCTACCAGGATGTATTCCTCCAGCCACCTTTTTTAGCAGGGGGACTGTGGCGAACCTTTCTTAGCAGGGGTACTGAGCTGGGTTACTGGGTTAGGGGACAGGCAAAAGAGGAGCCCAAGCAAATGATTCTCCCTAGCTGCTTCCGAGCCGGTCAGTCAGCTTGCTTTCTGCTAGCAAAGCCAGTGTCATGTGCCAATAATTAATCCAGATTCACTTCATAGATTTTGTAGATCTTTCTTCTAATTTTTTAGTAGCTTTTTCCACCCAGTGTTTGAGTTTTATCTCTTTCAATGATTTTATAGATGATATATCAGACGATTGAAAGGTATAGCGGTAACTGAAAATATTTTGGACTAAATATGCATTTATCACAGATTCTGTATATTAAAGGAGGTAACATAATTAGACATCGGATATTTAAAGAGTGCTTGTTTATTTTCTGTACCAATTAGAGGTGCCTTCAGGATTGCAAATGAAAGTTGCTAACTAAAAGGTTTCTATACGGAGACTTCTGGAGTTGGCCTACTTCTTCCGTGGAGAGTGTGTGCACTGATTCATTCACCAAACACTTATTCTCAGACAAGCCTGTGATCAGCTCTCCTGGAGGCATGAACACCAACCACCCGTAACAAGAGATCAGACTCTGATTTGGGAGAGAGATTTATTTTTTCAAGAATAATGATTTATTTTCGGTACATTCATACAATTACCTCAATCAAATGGTATGTTTGTGCCATTGTCTTCCTTGTAATGGTCTTTAAATCTGTTCTTTTTAATAATAGCAGTCTGATATGTTTTCTTTCCTGTAAATGTAAGCTTCCATAGAGGTTTATCACAATAAGTAGGGCTTCTTATGAAACTTCTGTACCAAAAGCAAAAACCAGGCTGACGCACCCATACCGGGATGGATGAGAGAGCAGCAAATGAACAAAGCAAAAAGGCAAGTTTTTGTGTTTTCCCTGACTATTCATAAGTATCTAATATAATTTGTTCCAGTGCTGAGGACAATCGGAATCTATATCTCCAAACTCTTTGACTGCAGTAAGCTCTAAGCAAGGAAAAAGAGACAAAGTGTAACTCAGAGCAATTTTAATCCATTTATCAAAATTAAGCCACATGAATAAGGAAAGCTAGGCATAAAGAAGAGAGAAAATACTTTTCATGTTTATCTTTTCCTCCAACTTTGAAATCAAATGCCTGGGAAGAAACTCAGTGCATTGCATTTTTTGATGCTTTTGAAGTTTTTCCTTGAAACTGCAAATTACTGCTTTGCATCTTAACATCAAGCTCTAGAAGTGATTGTTGTTTATTTTGGAAGTTTTTTTCTTTCTCTTGTCAAAGAGGAATAAGTCCTTATTGGCAGATGACAGGAACCACTGTTCCTTCTTATAGAGAAGTATATCAAAACGCTCCTCAGGGAAAAAGTGACCTCCAAAGGGAACTGATTAAAAATATTCCATGTGGCATTCAACATACCACACTGCAGGGAGAGTTAAGGAGGAACTGTACTGGCTAGCTACTATTTTTTTGCACAATAATAAATAATAAAAAGCATCTGATGTATTTCCAGTGGAAGAAGAGCCAGAACTGAAGGTTGTTCTGAGCTGAATGACATCTGACAGGGACTGCCTAGTCCCTTCCCTCTAAATAACTTCTTGTGAATTCAGGATTTTGACTCTGCATTTGTCTGCTTTGTGTGAGCTTCTCAACAGGAAGATACTCTCAGGGATGGATGTGATATAGGGATTAGCACACGAAGACAGGGTTGCACAGGATTTGTGTAGTCATGTGTTTCCATAAACTCTACAACTACAAAGTTCAGGCATAAGGGTGAGGCTGATTTTTTTTTAAGGAAAATCTCATTATTTTGTCAACTCTTGGAAATCTATGAGTACTAAGGTCAAGTTAGATGAAAGAAATATTTTTTACTTTGGTTTCATTTTTTATTCAGTCATTTCAAATGGCTTTTGCAAACCCTCTGCTTCATTTGAAAGTATTCCTTTGACCACGATGCATGGGAGGGGAATGTCCTCTTTCAAAAGGGAATAAATTGAAAGTACTTAATCCTAATTCATAAAATCTGAGACTGGAAGCATCCTTAGAGATCATTAGTCTGATCTCTTCCTCAAGATAATCATCTGGCCTCCCTTGAGAATTTCTTCTAGTGATTAGAAACTGGTTATGTTTTAGAGAGTCTTTCTCTTTGGGGAAATTACTAGAAGTTCTTTTGTATCTTGAGATTAAATCTGTATACCTGTAATTTCTACATCTCAGAGCAATACAAAGATGATTAATCATTTCATATAAAATATCAGTTATTTTAGGCCTCTTCAAATATGTGAAGAAAGTTTATTCCCTCACAGAAGTCTCCCCATCAGCCTTTCCCACCCCCACGCTGCCCCAAAGGTTAAACACATTTACTTCCTCCAACCATTACTCATAGGACAATGTTTTCAGAGTTTCACCATACTAATTTCCTCTAAATAAAATTTCTCTCTATATAAGATCCAGCTTAGTTTCAGCTGAGTAGGATCACTTAAACCATGCAGTTCTTACTCCTACAGATACATCTGAAGTACCTGGGGAACTTTAAAGAATTTCACTTCATTTGTAGACATTCAGTTTTAGTTGATATGGGGTGGGGCTTGGGTATCAATGTTTTCTAAAATCTCCCAATGAAGGAGCGGTAGGAGCCCTTTTACTCAAATCATCTGGGGCCCAGGCAGGAAGTTAGGGCTGTGGACACAGCTAGCTAATAAATGTATGACTAGGCCTAGCTGAATCTTGAGAAAGCCTTTCTAAACATTTCAGGAGAAGGTAATATTTACCATTTATCAAATGCTTACTCATTGCCTGTCATCAGGCTAAGTGTGAACTCATTTAAATGTAAACTTATAAATAAGAACCTGAGGCTGAAAATAACTAAGTGCTATGACCAAGGTGATGTTGCCAGGAATAAAGAGGCAAGGAGATTCCACACCATGTTCTTTGGTCCTTGAGCTAACCTCCCTCTTGATCAGCTGGCTGTGCTAGCATGCCTGGCCCTCACAGAACAAGGGCCAGAAAATGGAAATGGTGGCTGTTGGGCTTCAAACATCAGTCGTTCTTAGATTGCCGACAGGCCTAATGTGGGTGAAGGCTGGGGCAAGACCCTTTGCTACTCAGATCACCTGGAGGCTGGTGCACGGCAGACCCAGGTAGGATGGGTCTCTCTCACTGTTGCCCTTGCTCTTCATCCTTGGCCCTGGAGTATCCTGCATACAGGAGCTATAGCTGGGAGTGGAGGACAGTTCCTTTAAGAGGCCAAGTGGTCAGGCCATAGGGACATTTAGTGTGATGGAAGCCAGTAAGCATAAGAGTCCCCATCCTGACCCTCATGTTCATTCTCCTCTTACACTTTAAACCAGAGCTTCAGGCTTTTGTCCAAGAAGTATGTGAGAAAAAAAATAGGGCTGTCACCTTGAACTGATGAAAGAAACTGATTACTTCTGACATACTGCTCCATTCTGAATGTTCATTCCTGGTATCCTTACAGACCTGAAGAATTGGCTACTTGGTCCACATAAACTAACCATGTTAAACACCATTCATCACAGCCTGACCAGCCTGGGAGACTCCTGGCCATCCAATAGAAACCATTTCCTCAGGGCACATTGTCCTCTGTGGGTCCTCGTCGACCGACCTTGGCAGAAACAGTAAAGAGAAAGCTTGGAGCCCCTAGGAGGCCATTTACTATTGCTTTATTTTGTAATATTTTTTAAAAAACAAAAACTTTGGTTTTCTAGGTTTATTCATTTAATTTTCCAGCCTGTGAACCTGTAAGCATTCAGTGACTGGGTAAAAATATTACCCAGTAAAAAAATTACATATAAATGTTGACACTAACAGGTGACAAATAAGTAGTCACCTGTTTCTAGAATGTTTTTTTTTTGTCTCTAAATCTGTCACAGAGACAAACTTGGGTCAGATTAGGCTCACATCTTACTAAAACTTTAGTTGCAGACAATACATCTTACTTTCCCAAGAGTTGATGGTCTGTCTTAGTTTGAGCTTCCCCAAAGGCAGACCTGAGTCAATAAGTTGAGTGTAAGAAGTTATTGGGAGGGCAAGGAATACTGGCATGGGAAAGGGGAATTAACATAGGAAAGGAAAGAGAAAATACGAGTGAATTATTAAGCTGCCTCCCATAGTAGGTGGCTTAATTACACACAGAAGCTCCAGAAAGTAGTGCGAAACACAAGCCTTAGAATTATCCTGCCACGGAGAAAAGGAGCTGAGGTATTTATACCCCTATATCCGTCAGTCACTGAGTAGGGACTTCCTTTGGCAGTCCTCAGGTACCACTCTCCTTTAGAGAGGCAGAGACTGGCTGTTGGAAGTCCGGTTGGGTACACATGGAAATGGTATATGGGTTAAAAGAAATTTGGGGGAACATACCGGACACATTAAATATGGTATCTGAGAGGGAAAATACAGTCAATGTTTGCACCATGAGAGATACAGTAAATCAATTAGGTAAATATTTTATTTATAATTAAGTATGTCTACTACAAGTCTTCAATTAATTGTTTTAGAACTATTAAACTATTTTCAGAACTGCATGCAATTTTTTAGAATTATAAATTAAAATGGGCTTTCGTTCATTCTAATTGCTAAAGATTTTTGAATCTTGAATCTGTCTTCCAAAATATTTGTTTCTCCCAAGTTTGTTAGTTTGATTCAATTTACGTGTACATGATGTCTAATTTGTATCCAGCACAGTGCTAGCCACATATAGTGTAATATAAACGAGCTTATAGTGAAAAGTCCATTTCAATTACAACATAATACATTTAAAAATAACTGTGGATTGCTAATGGAGCACATATGACCATTGTGGCAGAGAAAAGACAGCCAGAAATTCCTTAACAATCCCCCCATTGAGAGGTGAGGTCTATGTTCCCTGGCCTTGGTTCTCATTGGGCTCTGTGACTACTTTGTTTAATAGAATAGATGAGAAGTGATGTGCCCATTTGCAGGTCCTGGCAGCTTCCAATTCCAGTCTCTGGGAACACTCGCACTTGCAGTGTTCCCTCTGGGTAACCCATCTGCCATGATGTGGGAGTCTCAGGCCACCTGGTGAGGCCCTATTGTAGGTGTTCCCATCAACAACCACAGCTGAACTTCCCTCAGACAGCCAGAATCAGCTGTCAGCTGTGAGAATGAGCTATTTTGGGTGTCTAGTCAAGTTGAGCCTTTCCATGACTGCTGTCCCAGCTGACATCTGACTGCAATGTTATGGGACACCCTACATGAGAACCATCCAACTGAGCCCAGTGAACCTATAGAACCAGGAGAAATAAGGAAAACAATCTTGTTTTAAACCACTAAAGTTTTCAGGGAGTTTGTTATACTGAAATAGATAACTAGACCACCCATTTGGTTTTAGGGAAGGTTTCTTAGAGTTATAAGACGGTCACTTATATAAGCCCTTTATGTGTATATAAGAAGGTCATTTATTTTGAAGTAGAGGATGAATTCAATTTATCCATAAAAGACAGTCAAAGGAAATGGTAAGAGCAAAACTACAGAGGTGTAAACAGCCTGGTACATTTAGGAAAATGTAAGCAATTTAGTTTTACCTGGACTAAAATGATGATAAAGAAGGCTAGAAAGTGGAAAGTTGATTGATCATGGAGATTCCTATGTACCTGTTGAGTACCTGTGTCCTCTAAGTGGTCTAAATCGTCCTCAAGAAGCTAACAGTTTTGGGTTATCAGTTAAGGAACCCATGGACTCATCCAAATCATCTACAATTACATTAATTAGCAATGAATAAGGCTCAGTCAGTCACCCAAAGATTTACTGAGCACTTACTAGGTCCTAGATCGTAAGGATTAGAAAATGAAAAAGTTAGGCTTCCTTTCCTTCAAAAGTTTGGAGTGTGTTTGGTATTTAAATGTTGAAGAAGTAAAATCATACACAACAGCAAACGATAGATGGAAAAATACATTCTACATGCTCTAGGTGTTGAGAGAAGAAAACACAGTGAACTCCAACCCAAGAGGGGACTGTGGTTACTCATATCGTGTGAAAGAAGTACCAACACAACCCGACCCAACACCACAGCAATACTGATCTTCAAAACGGACTGACTTCCTCAAGTATTTTATGAAATAACAATGAAAGCAAATACTTAAGTAACATTAACTATGTGCTAAGCACCATCCTAAGTGCTTTACGTTTATTAGCTCATTTGTTTATTTCCCTATGGTATGCTTTTTTTTTTGTGAGGAAGATTGGCCCTGAGCTAACATCTGTTGACAATCTTCCTCTTTTTTTTCCTCCCCAAAGCCCCAGTACATACTTGTAAATGTACTTTACAAGTCCTTCTTGTTCTTCTATGTGGGATGCCACCACAGCATGGCTTGATGAGCAGTGTGTAGGTCTATGCCAAGGATCTGAACTGGTGAACCCCAGGTCGCCAAAGTGGAGCACACGAGCTTAACCGCTCAGCCATGGGGCAGGCCGCATAGCTCATTTAAATATAGTAATTTACTTAATCTGAAATCAATTCTATGTGGTAGTACTAGCATTATCCCCATTTTAGGGAGAAGCCACAGGGATTCATTAATTTACCTAAGGTCACATAGCAGTAGGCATCAGAGCTGGATCTGAACCCAGCTCGCCACTAATCACCAGCACACTATTGCCTCTCCTCGTAAAGCTATAGGGATTATCTGAATGTGTTTTATAAAAGATGACTTTTTAATGACAAGCTGGTGATCTACTTTTGCTTCCTTTGTTTATTTTTATTTTGTTTAATTTAATTTTTATTTTTAATATTACCTTTATCACTGATTTCTTCCTTTGTATATTACCTATGGATGCTCTTGAAAAACAGTAACAAGAATATTTGGTTAAAGCATCCATCAATCAGTCTATTGTTTGCCTATTTTACACCATTACTATCTCATACTTTAATGCAACTAAGTTGATTTTTATTGCTATGAATACTTTGATAAGCAAAATAGAATCAGGACTTTGTTTCATCATTGGGGGCCAGTAACCCACTATCTGACGCAGAATATGTCTTCATTTTTTCATCAAACACTTTTGTAAAAAACCAAGAATATTTGATTAAGCTTTGAAGGCTCAAATGCGTGAATGCTGCTGGTTGAAAGCATGTCTCTGTGATTTTTACCTTTGCTCGCTGTTCTTGTTTAAACATATCCATCAATTTGGCCAATCTGGCCAGAGAAGGCAGCTTGCAGTGAGAAGAATGGAGGTGAAGGGAGAGCATACACCTGTGGCAAGAGTGAGCAAGGTTCAGGATTGCTTTGGCCTGTGTAGTAACTCACAGCGGAGGCTGTCGTCCGAGACCCACGTATATCAAAGGCTTTCTGAGTTCTTTTGTCTTAATTTTTTTTCTCCAACAAAGCAACATTCAATTCAGTGCTCTTAAGAAAATCACTGCCTCGTTAGCTTCCAAGGACAATTGGGAACAAGCAGACCACCATTCCTTTAATTTGTCATCTTCATATAGACTAGAGCCAGGGATGAATTATTAGGAACATACTGACAGAGATGATGATGATAATAATAGCAGCCTCTGTTTATTGTTAATACACAACATACCAGGCCCTGTTCAAAGCGTTATCTCATTTACTCTTCAAAGCAAACCTATGAGGTAGGAACTATTACAAGCCCACTATAAAATGAAACAACAGGTTCACAGATTGTTAGTAACCTGCAAGGGTCACATAATTGGTAAGTGTTGGAGTCAGGACTTGAACTGGCGGGGTTCTGAGAAGAGTAATTTGCGACTCTCTTAGGACAAAGTGTCCATCAGAGTTAGGTCAGCGTGCCTGTTTTCTTGTTTGATGCTGGACAAATTCCCCTCTCTCTGAATTTGGTAATGTTCCACTTATAGTTCACCTTAGATGCGTTTTTACCTCCTCCTTTGGAGGCCCTTGTTGGGGAACTGGAAACTCTTTTTGAAGTCACTGTTCGGTGATATTTGAATAAATCTAGCAGGGGCTGGAAGAACATAAATAGTAGGCTGCCTAAAATCCGGATGGACAGTATGCCTGTGCCAATACTCTCAGTCAGGCAAGGATTAAAGGATGTCTCACTGTGTGTGCTTCCCAGGAAGAGTACTTGACAGTGGATCCCGCTGGTCAAAAGAAAAGGAAAATACAAGAGCACAACATCAAGTGTAAAAAAGACTGGCAGGGTTCATTGAAAACATTGTAAAATTTACAGCACTAAACTACTGTAAATATAATCATAGAATTCAATGAGAAATCCTGGAACTATTGTTGAAAAAGTAGATTCAAGTAATAAAAAATGATGCATAAAAATAAGCTGGATCTATAACTCTAAATTAAATAAAAACTTGTAATTGGGGAAAAAAAGGAGTAGGATGCTCAATGAGTGGTGATCAGAGCAGGTCAGGAGAAATTACAGGCCAAACTGGCAGCTCTGTGCCTCATTGTGGTAGAAGGGGAACCAGTGCACCTAACAGAATGCAAAGCAATAGGCTATATGACTATTTTGCAGGATACTAACTTTAAAAAAAAAGTCATATTTGTAGGATTGCCCACAATCTCAGTCTGAGATTTTCTTGGTCTCAGTTAAAGCGTCACTTGGTGTTAATGGATAAAAAAAAAAAATCATGCTTTGAAGGTGCTCACGTTTTAGAGTGTGTAATCTCTTCTCTCCGTCCTTCTCTCATTCCTCCTCTTGGCACTTCAAAATCCAGTGGGCACCCTCTTGACCTCTGACTCTGAACATGTGTATTGGTGGCAGCTGTCAAGGGAATAAACAGGATGTAGCAGATGTGGCAACAGCTGGAGTGGAGTCAATTCATTTTTTTTTCCTGCTTTTTCTCCCCAAATCCCCCAAGTATATAGTTGTATATTTTAGTTGTGGATCCTTCCAGTTGTGGTATGTAGGACACTGCCTCAACGTGGCCTATTGAGCAGTGCCATGTCCGCGCCCAGGATCTGAACCGGCAAAACCCTGGGCTGCTGAAGTAGAGCATGTGAACTTAACCATTTAGCCATGGAGCCTGCCCCCCTCAATTAGTTTTAAAATTGTTTTTCAAGTGAGGCTCAGCCAAACAGCTCACAGACCTCATCATGTGTTTTTCTTTAGTTAGTTAAAAGTATAAGAAATTTGTACTTGAATTAGAAAGTCTTAGAAAAAATGTTTAAAAATGTTTTGGTCTGAAGACCTAGATTTAAAGGTGAGGTCTTCTAGCATTCCTAGTCTCTTAAGCTGATGTAGTTGTCTACACAGCCATTGACCCTGGTAAAGTTTTCCCTAGATAACCTTTCCTAGTTAGAAAGTAAACTAATCTCTTACATCCTCAGCCTCCAAGCCACTTCAACTGAGGCTTTGAGGACAAAACTTGGGCTCCGTTCAAACAGGAAAGCCAGGACAGAGGCCCATTTAATTGGTCTGTGGTTTAGCCTAGCCATCTGGATTTTAAAAGGCTCCTCAAGTGGTTCTAATATACACCCAGGTTTGGGAACCACTGATATAGAAAGAATTCTTGGAGACAATCATGTTGCCCTGTTGGTATGGAAATCTGTAATCCTCTCTTCTTTGGGTGGTTGGGTTTATTGACATCAGCATGAGTTTGGAGCTAAGCAAAAGGCTTAGAGAGAAAGACTTGGGATCCAAAGCTGTCCCATCACTTCCTATCTGTGTGACTAGGGGAAAAGTATTTAACTTCTGTGCTTTGTGGTCCTGCTTTTAAAATGATGATAATAGCACCTCCCTGAGGGTTGAAACTAAATGATAAACTAAATGAGAGAATTCATGGAAAACGTTAAGCACCAAAACTGGCACTTGGTATGTGCTCAATATATGTGGTTTCCTAATGTCCTCTCCCCCGTCATTCTCTTTAGGCCGGCCACATTCTAAAATGTGTGTGTGTGTGAACATATATATTTATTTATATTTAACATTTATGTTAACTCCCTCCTACAACATGGGTTATGCTCTAGGCAAAATGAAAACTCAATAAACATTTGTTGATCTGAAGTGGCTGATGACGTCGATGATCACTCCCAGGTGGAAAATCTGGCAGAAGGGACCCTAACACAGAGAGAAGAGGAATACTGCCCAGCATTTCCCCCACTCTTTGTCCTATATCTGCTTCTCACTGGTTAACAAAAGAATTCTAAGATGTTCCTTCAAAACTCAACAAAAACAGTTTCCAACATTACACACAGCCCTCTCATTTGGGCCTTAAGATGTGTTTTACATGGGATGAATGGCAACCTGTGTTTCTCTCAGATATTCAGGTTTTATGTAAGATTTTAATTGACAAAAAGCATTCTTCTGTTACAGAATTTTGATGAGTATTTCTAGTCTCTCTTCCTCTATAGATGAGGAAACTGGGCCTCCTCTCCCGGTGTTTCCTCTGTGGTCTATGGTGGTGCTTGGCAGACTTCAATGCATGCAAGAATCCCCTGCGGATTTTGTGACAATGCAGATTCTGATTCAGTAGGTCTGGGGTGGGGCCTGAGAAACTCCGTTTCTAACTGGCTCTCAGATATCAGAATATAGCAGCCCCTTAACTGTGTGACAGTGGCTCGTCAGGTGCTATGTAGACTTGAAGATTCACCCCTACCCTACATTTATCAGTCTCTTAGCTTTTCCTGTCATGGAAGCTGTCATCTGGAATGTCTTTTCTCTCCATGGATCAGAATCCCACTATTCATCAAGGCCTTTCTCGCTGTTCCAGTCTCATTCATCTTCTCTTCTCTCAGCTCTCACAGATTAACATTTAGTAATTGTGTTGATGTTTCCCCAGATTTTTATGTATATTACTATCTTTATAACTAGATCATAAACCCCTTTAGATGGGAATTCTATCCTGACTTTTCATAATTCTGAATGTGTGTAAAATGACTAATAAATATGTGTAGGCTAAGAAAATCTCCCCATATCAGCTTGATTGGCACATGGTAGTGGGGAATTGAAGACATTCTTGTTCACATGTGTATCCTAAAATAGACGCCACTGTCGTTATTATTTTCATCAGCATTGCTTTGTTATTATATTTTTCCTTCCCCAGGTGGTTGGCTAGGTCTTTGCACACCAATCATTTTCTGTAGAATTTCTGAAACACCATTTGCTTCCCTCAGTCCGGGTCAGTTCTAGCCAGTTGTTGCTTAGCAATAATAATGACATGTTGAGAAGCGTCTGATGGGCTTTGAACACCCTGAGCAGAGGCTAGCCAAGGGCAGCTGCTTGGTTAATTGTGGCCTCCAGTCATCACCAGGAGACTGGTGCTGATGAGGAAAGAAAAGTGCTGAAAGCACTGCAAAATGCATTTTAAACAACATTTTTGGTACAAATACATACACATTTTAAGAAATAGTAACAAAATCATTAATATGCAGACCATCTTCATGTGCTTGAAACAGTAGATATAGAGATCAGACCTAAAACAACATTTCCTCCAAGAGGTTATTTGATGGTGTATGTAGCTCCTGCTTTCCAGAATTCTCTGTGGGTGATAGATGGTATTGGCCGTGGCACTGATGGCAGAATGGTCACCTGAGGAATGGCTGCTTATAAATGTCATTTTTAAATAGCCGTTTGTGAATGATTGGAGTTTGTTTGTTGCCCCTTTTTTATATAATTCAGAATGAGTTGCTTATGTTCCTATGCCTGGGGCCTTTCATGTCAAGTTTAAAACGACAGCAGATCACAAGTGCCAAGTTATAAAATCCTGAAAATAAGAGTTCCCTATTGGAAACCTTGGAACTGAATGCTAGCACTTGGAGAGACTGACTAATGCTCTGGATGACTTCATCTTCTCTTTCTCATTCAAGCCCCAGAGCTTTGTGGTCATGTTGCAATTAGTGATGTAGTGATAGAATGTGTATAAAATGTTGTCATTACTGATGACTATTTCTATTGTCATCCGGACAATATTGTTACTACTTCTTAGAACATTGAGGCTCTTGAGTGTTCTAGGCATAGGACAGAACAAGTGTAGGAATCTAGAAGATAATTCAAATAAAGGGGAAGATAGACATAATCCAAAAGAGAGAGAAAGTTGGCGACTGGATAGGTATTCCAACAGGCGATCATCGTCAGATGCATCATACAATGCAGGGGTGAGTTTATTCTTCTTATAGATCAAAAATTCCTCAGGACACTCAAGTGGGAAAGAGTATGGCCAGTGACATTTCATTTGGTGAGATCTAGTGCTTAGTTTTTTAAGGAATTATCCTAATTAGATGTATTTCACTCATACTTGGGTTAGCTTCACTGTAGAGAATTTTTCTTGTGGTTTTCTGGCTTCCATTATTCCTAGAACAAGGGATAAAATGTTTTTAAGTAACTTCTGGGCATCTGCTCTTCAACAAATACCATCCCTGAACTTTGAAAATGAGATGTGAAGAAGATGCGAAGATAGATTCTGTCTACCTCTAGCGAAATCCCTGAATAAATTTGCAGTTTGTTTTCAACAATGGCTCTACTTGGTTACAAACTATTTACTGTTACTGCTATCATCAGATCTGCTCCTATTGTTACTGTATTCCTTTCCGGAACACGAAGACCCTGGAATGCTGAAATAGTTGTGCATGTGACATGGGAGAGCCTGGAATCAATCAGAGGACACCAAAGGAAAAACAGAAAAAATTCCAAAGTGGAGAAGAGAAATTATGCTTGAAAAATATGTTTAAGAAAACACGCCTGTCTCTCCATACCCACTATAATCAGATCCGCTGTTTTTAAAATATCACATCTATGAAGTCACTCCCTTGCTCAAACACTACAGTGGCTCCCCCAGGTCTATAGGAGAAAGTTGGAACACTGCATTCAGACCTTCAAGACTTGCCCCAGCCAATCTTCCTCTCCAAATCAAAATGCATCTCAGCCCAATTTCACTACATGTAAGGTTCTTTATTTGTTATGTATGTCTTTCTTTCCCAGTTAGATTGTAAACAGGGATTTTCATCAGGGACCCATTTTATCTACCTTTATATCATTTATAATATCAATTTTTGCCTCCCTTTTCCCCTCCCGGGAGAAATCACTTATGCCTCCCTCCCTCTGCTGACCAAAGATTAACCCACCCTCTTCCCCTGCTAATCCTGAGCAGTAGCAACTGCAGGCTTACCTTACTCAGGGCTACAAATGAGTCTGTCCTACATCAGGCTGGTGTGCCTGAGATGAGTCTCGGCCACACCATTGCCTCCAGGCCACAGACTTTCCCTCTCCCAGGGGATTGGCTTGTACTTCGAACCTGGGCTTCTGTCTTAGTTTCTATCCTAGTGTCCTAATGAATCAGCTGGTGGCCCAGAACCACCACGCTCCTTACCTGCCTTAACCTGCTGCTGCCCCCTCACACACATTTAACCTTGTAAGCTCGTTTTAACCTTGTGAATTGTCTAAACTTGCCCAAGCTGGACATGATGCCTTGAACTGCTCAGCTTCCTCTGAAGCTGTGTCCTGATCTGAAGATTAAATGTCTTTGCAAGATGCTTAACTCTTTCAGTCTTTTAGAGTTTTGTGTTCCAAAGGTATTCATGTACTTTCCACCTGTGTGAGTTCAGCAGAAGACAAGACTGTTTTCTGCCTAAGATCATTTTCAATTCAGTTTGGCCTGGAGATAGGCTAGACAGATTGCCTTGAAAATGCCCCGTGTACCTAGGACCGAATTGAAAAGGATCCCTGAGGTGTGAAGTCATTAGCATACTTTATAACAGTCACAGGTCTTCGACAATAAGGGAATTGTGTATGATCTGGGAAAATCTGCTGTAATGTGCTGTTACTAGCATCTGAGATTTTAAGAAGGAAAACAATTATTGGTCATAGTTAGAATGCTAATAATGGTGAGAGAGTCAATACAGAGACTCTATTGTGAAATTCAGAAAATTCCCACACAATTTGGTGTTTGCTTAATTATATGCTTGTCCCAGATAAGCATATTCTTCTGCTTCGTGTTTTCAAGAGAACTGTATTATTCACCTGAGATTATTTCTATTTATTTACATTTGGTTTTACAATTATAATAAATACATACCTTATGGAAGACTTAACAAAAACTATGAGCAAAAAGAGAAGAAAAATTACCCATAATGACATTACCCAATAATTTTATCATTTTACTCTTGCTTTTGTTTCTCATCACTATACACATCATTTTTACCAAAATGAGACCCTTCTTTGCGTACGTTTTGTAACCAACTTTTTTAATTGACAAAAATGTGTGAAAGTATTTTCACACCAATAAATACGTATATCCTCTCTCTCATCAGCCATATAGAGTTCCTCGTATTGATGCTGTGTAGTAGGACTAGTTTCCCTTGGTTAGATATGGTAAAGATTCATCTTCTTGCTATTTTTAAAATGCTGCAAAATTATCCTTCAGCCTACATCTTTGAGATCTTTTTCTTTAGTATAAATATACAGAAGTAGACGGCTGGCACAAAGAGTATGTGCAGTTTTCAGCTTTTAGATACTTATTGCCAAATTGCCCTCGCGAAAGTTTGTGTCATTTCATTTTCCCTCCAGGAGAGTATTGCACTGCTCTTTATATCCCATTGTAGTTCTTTTGATTAAGGAGTTTTTAAAAATCTTTTTCAAACGGACAGGCAAAATGCATCGTGTAGTGTTTTATTTTATTTTTTAATTCATTTAATTGATATTTATTGAGCACCTACTATGTACCAGGAACTATTCAAGGTATTGGGGGTAGAGGGTAAAACAAGACAGAAAGTTTCCCTTCTCTCCCGAGGTAAGGATATAATTCTAGCAGAGGGAAGCAATAGGCAAACAGACAAAGTCATCTTAGACCCTTAGAAGTGCTCTGTTGAGACGGGGACAGCAAGGGACTGAGAAGCTGCATGGGAAGGTTGGTCATAAAAGACCAATTTGAAGAGACAGCATTTATGCTGAGACCTGAATGACAAGGAGCCAAAAGGTAGAAACAACCTGATTGTCCATCAACTGGTGAATGGATAAACAAAATGTGGTATATCCATACAATGGGATATTATTCAGCCTTAAAAAAGAATGAAGTACTGATGCGTGCTACAATATGGATTCACCTTGAAAACTGCAGGCTAAGTGAAAGGAGCCAGACACAAAAGTGTACATATTTGTGATTCTGTTTATATGAAATATCCCGAATAGATAAACTCATAGAGACATAAAACAGAGGAGTGATTGCCGGGGCCTAGGGGGATGGAGAGTGACTGCTTAATGGGCACAGAGCTTTCTTTGGGGGTGATAAAAATGCTTTGGAACTACGTAAGCGTGATTGTTGTAGAACGTTAAAAAAGTACTAAATGCCACCGAATCATATACATTAAATGGTTAATATGGTTAATTTTATGTTGTGTAAACATTACCTCAACAAAAAAACATGCTAAAGTGAGTGCCAGCTGGCTGTGTTTGAGTAACAGACAGCCCAGGGTGGGTACATGTGAGAGAGGTAGGGAGGGAGTTGAGTTTTCTGTGCCTCCCCCAAAACAGAGGAATTTTGCTTCTATTCCTTGTGTAGTAGTCGTAGATGCTTGTCTATATCCTCTGGGAAGGAGGGCTCCCAACCTCCTCCCCAGGTTCACCTTCACTCCTCCTGGACAGCAGTGGAGGCTTTGTGCCCTCCACCAGCATTTGCTGCTTAGAAGAGAAGGGTCTGGGAAAGCAGGCAGTCTTGCGCCTCTCCCCCAGCAGCTGTTGATCATCTCCTGCAGGCTGGCCTCTCCGTGCTGCTGGTGGTGGTGATGGGAGTTCGTTTGTCTTCCCTTCCCTGCCTCCAGGCTTTCCTGTAGGAAAGGATCTAGCCAGAGAGTGCATACTTCCTGTGAGTCTGGAGTTCCCAGCTAGTTCATAGCGACACTCCAGCCTAAACTGGGCCTGTATCAATTTCTTAAAATTTCATCTGATTTCTTCTTACCTGCTTGTATGGTGGCTACGTCTTCCTCTCATGCCCTCTGTCAAAGGTGAAACGGTGATACGCTTTGTCCGTCCTTGGAAGAGCTGGCCACTCTGTAGAATTTTGTTCACTTGGTTGACTAGTATGTTCAACTCCACGAGTTATGGTTTTGTAGATTATCTGTCTTTTTCTTATTGTTAGTTTGAGAATGATGTTCGCTTATAGCTTTCTACATTCTAAGTGGAAATGAAACTCTGTATACATATTTTTAGTTTGTGCATAATCAAATCAATCCATTTTTTTTCCTTTATCTTTCTGTTCATAGTCACATTTTTAGGAAAGAAAAAAACTTCCTTACCAAACACTGTGTAAATATTCATCTGTGTGTTTTAAAAATATTTCATAGTTTTTTAAAAATATATATTTAAATCTTTAATCTATCTGGAATTTACTCCAGGGTAAGATTTAAAGTAGATAATTTTACTACTTTTTACCCCAAATGATTAGATACTCTTTAAAGGTAATATATTAAATAATTCATCCTTTTCTCTTTTATTTGAAATAATACCCTTATCACATACTTTTGATCTATTTATGGATTTTCCATTCCAATCCATTGATCTGTCTTCTGGTTTTCACAGTTCCACTAAGTTTTAATTACTGTAACTTTATAATATATTTTAACCAGTAAGATGATTTCCCCCTCATTACCCGTCTTTAAAGAAAAAAAGATCTGGTTTATTCTTACATGTTTTATTTTCTAGATGATTATCTTTTAAGTTCTTCAGAAGTTCCCATTAGAATTTTGATTTCAATTTTTTTAAAGTTTAGAGCAGTTTAGTGAGGAAACAACATATTTAAATCAATGTCTTTCTATTCATGAATGTGATGCATTTATTCAACTCTCTTTCATATCTTTCAGCAAAATTTTGTTAATATGTGGGGCCGGCCTGGTGGTGCAGTGGTTAAGTTCACCCATTCTGTTTTGGCAGCCTGGGGTTTGCCAATTTGGATCCTGGAATTGGACCTATGCACCACTTATCAAGCCATTCTGTGGCAGACATCGCACATATAGAGCAGAGGAAGATGGGTACAGATGTTAGCTCAGGGCCAGTCTTCCTCAGCGAAAAGAGGAGGATTGGCAGCAGATGTTAGCTCACAGCTAATCTTCCTCAAAAAAACCCCCTCAAATTTTGTTAATATTTCTCTTTATATAATTTCTTGTTGCTTATAATTGAGATTCTCCCCTGCCCACATTTTCCAACTAATTATTGTTGGCATATAAGAAATTATTAATATTATTAAGAGCTAACATTTAACTCTACTCACATACCAAGGAATTTTGAATAATTATATCATTTAATTCTGACAATACTGTTTTGAGTTAGGTATGAATTTAGGTCCATTTTACATATGAAGAAACTAAAGTTTAAAAAGATTAAATTGTCTGATGTTAGAGAGAAGTATATGACAGACTTTGGATTTGAAAAAAGCTGTCTGCTGTTAGTGTTATACTTTTTTTTTTAACTTGAGGAAGATTAGTCCTGAGCTAACATCTGTGCCTGTCTTCCTCCACTTTATACGTGGGTTCCTGCCACAGTGTGGCTGACGAGTGGTGTAAGCCCATGTCTGGGATCTTAACCCATGAACCATGGCTGCTGAAGCAGAGTATGTCGAGCTTAACCATTACACCATGGGACTGGCTTCAGTGTTATACTTTTAATCACTTGCTTTTTCTAATATTTTACTATGATGATGACGATGATGGTTAATTTTCTGAGTTTTTCAATGATAGACCATATCTGAAAATAACACTAATTTTGTATCATTTTTATAAAGGTTACAATTCTCTTTACAGCAGTCTCTGATTTCATTGACTTGTACTGTCAGCATTATATGAAATAGTAGTGATAATAACAGGCATTCTTGTTTTGTTTCATCTTTATGGTGAATGCTATTAGTATTTCATCATTAAATATGATATTAGTTATTCATTTTAAATAGATTTTAAAACATTAATTTATTATTTTAGTCCATTATGATTTTTAATAAATCAAGAAGTGAACCTTAAATATAAATGCTTATCCTGTGTCTATTAGATAATCATTTTTTCATTTTTGAATTATTTTATGATGTTTACTAGATTTCATAATATCGAAAAATTGTTGCATTTCTAGAGTAACTCTATGTGGTTATCACCCCTTAAAAACATTTACCACTGGATTTGATACTCTTTTTAGTTTCCTTTCCATTCAATTTCATAAGTGAATTTTATTTTTGTTGGATTTTTTTTGTTTGCTAATTTGACAGGTTTAATATCAGAATTGTTCTGTATTTTTTAATACATTGAGAAGCTGTACACTATTTTTTATGTTTTGGAACCAATTAGTTACTTTAGAATTATTTGTCAAAATGCTAAGGAACAGGAAAGCATTTGAGGAATAACTGTCAGCATTTTCACTTCTTGAAAGGTTACTGGTATATTCAGATATTCTGGGTTAAATATCATAATTTATATTTTCTAGAATATCATAAATTATTAAAGTTTTCAGATGTATTCATGTAGAATTTTCCATTTTCTAAACTATTCTCCAGAGAATTTTAAAATCTCCTGAACCTCTCTGGTTATATTTCATGTCTCATGTCTCTTTCTTATGTTACCTTGATAAATGTTGCCAGAAATTGTCTTTTTTAAAGTATACATTTTTCAAAGATCCAGATCTGAGCTTTATCAATTCTGCTGTTGTAAAACTTTCCTCAGTCTTGGCTTTCTCAGTTGTAAGTTGGAGGTAATAATACTGACCTCACAGTACTGTCATGAGGTTTTGATGAGATAGGAAATATGAACAGCTTTGCACAGTGGCGGTTGCATGGTTAACACTAAAAAAATACCAATGATTATTACTGGATTCTGTTTTAAATGTATTATTTGCTCTATTTCTCTATTATTTAGGTTAATATTACAGCTCTTTTTCAAAAACTTTGAGGAGCATGCTAATGTAAGGCTGTTTATTTTTTTCTGAGTGTGGGTTCACACATATCCTATAAGTTTATCTTTGAGGGTTAACATTAAAATTTCTGAATAGTTTGTAATTAAAGCTTTAATTTCCTTCTTGGCTTAATAATTATTTAAAATAATGGTTTTGAGAGATTTGTGTTTTGTCTTAATTTTCAATTCATTTAGTATGTTTTTTTTGGTCGCTAATTTATAATTTTATTGCATTTTTCTTAAGGAATATAGTCTATTCTATTTTTACTTCCAGGGACTTATTGAGGTTTTATTTTGTGATGTCTAAGATAATGGAAGGAATCTTTATTCTCTGTTTGAATGATATAGGGGTACTAGCCTGTGTGCCCTTTAAGAGCCATGCATCCTTGATGCCCCTTGTCTGGGCTATTCCCCAGTGCTTGTGGTGATAACAGTGCTGGGCTGGGCCAACCCAGCTGTTTCTCATGGGGTATGTAGCACAAAAGACTGTCGCCATCTAAGGGAACACAGAGGCCCACTGTGGGGCTCCAGTCCTTGGAAAGCTGGTCATACAAAGACAATTGCCCTTGGTGAGCATGCAGCCTTTGTTCCGCTGTCTGCTTCAGCAAGCTTCTCTCAGTAGTAACAGTAGTGGACAGTAGTGGGTGCACACTTCCATCCAGCTGGCCACCACTGAACATTGCCTGTAAGTAACTCCCAATAAACCTGTATGTCTCATTTGCTGTCTCTGGGTCTTTTCTTCAGTCTCTCGGCATGATTCGCCATTGTCTTAGCCCAGCTGGCGTATGGCCAAACAAATGGTACCAAATATCATATGTACTGATAAAAAGAAATTAATTATAATTTCTCTAGTTCCTAAAGCTAAGGAAAAGATTTTAAATTCTGATGGCTGAGGGAGTAATTAAGTCTGGTTGGAGTGAGATATGGAAAGTTATTTAAAAAAAAGGTTTCACAGAAGAGATGTGGATATAAACAAAGCCTAGATTTATAGATGGAATAGGATAAGGTGGAGAAAGGCAAAAAAAAATTTATTATCATAATTTTTTCCAAATATTTGGTGAGCTTTTTTATACTACATACACAGGTCTTTTAGTTAACGCAGGAAAATTTTCTTCTATTATATCTGTGAATATTGTTTTTGTTCCACTTTTTCCATTATGTCTTTTTATGGACCCAAATGATCCTTATGTTTAGTTTTATTTCTTTTTCATATCTATAAGCTTATATTAAACTTTCATTATTTTCTTCCGTATTTTGGGAAATCTACTTGAAGTTTTCCCTTTGTCTCAAATTTGATTTTTCACATGATCTTTCTCTATTTGCTGACTCCAGAATGAATTTTAATATTTTTCTTTTAAGACATTAGTTCCTTAGGAAAGCATTCTTTTCTCACTTATTTGTTATATCTCTTACAGTTTTCACCTTGGATTTATTTATTTATTTATTTTTTGGCATTGTGAGCATGCTGTTTTCTTGAAATTTATATCTCCATGCTACAGACCATTTTTCAAAGGCACATTTTTCCTCTGAATCTAATCTTCAGAATATTATTGCTTTTTTCTTGGTTCATACTATGTTTGAATGCTCCTAATGCTTTATTTTGTTCTTCTTTGTCTACACTTGAACAAAATACAGATTTGGCATTTGTTAACACACAGCACATGTGTGTTACACCACCCCTGTTTGTGATGGTCTCCTAAACATATTAAGCATACAACTGGAGGACAGGCTGATATGCATAACTTCTGGTCCAGTCCCCACATTGACATTGGAACCTGTGTACTACTGAGGTATAACCTATACAACCTATTCTCTCCCATCCAAAATTGAATGTATACAGCAGAAATTTTTTCTACCAATGTCAACACAACCAACTCATGCCTTCAATTTCCTCTCTAAAACATGCACACTATTGCTCATGCTGCTCTGACTGTTCATGGATAAGCTACTCTCTAGTTTGTCTGCATAATTCTGCTCCCACTGCTGATTATACTGCTAATACTCAGTAGTGCTTGTTCCCAAACCTGTTTGTTCCAGTTGTTTGTGACTAAATTTATGTAACCTAATCGAAGATTATATAAGCTAATATGTTTGGAAGTAAAATATTTCCTATGAGATATGTGTTTGGAAAGGTAAATTGCTAATAATGTCGTCAAAATAGATATTGGCAAAAACACTGTGAAAGATTGGAACATATAAAAATCTATAAAGATTTTATACTTACATTGTTTTGTGAGGTTATTGAGTTTAAGGAATTAAAATTTGAGATTATAGGTAATATAATTATTCCAAGAAAGAAGATATGGAACTCCAATCAGTGGGCTCATTGTCAAAGGAAAGGCACATATGAAGATATTTGTGAATTATTTTGTTTTATATTTTAAGTTAAAAATGCTTCTATTTTTCACTTTTCTGATTTTATGCTTTAACTGAAGACTAGGCTAGATTTTATCAAATGCATGAGATTTTATCAAACACGTAATAGCTGTTTCCTGTCATTGGCTTCAACCAAGCATCTTTTTGTTTTTTCCCTTTGTATAGCACTTTACTTGTGGGAGTATACCCTTAAGATTGCAAAGCACTTCCACTAATATACCACTCTATTCTCTTCCCTTTGTTTTCTTGGAATTTCTGGATCTTAATAAATGTCAGGTGACATGTTCAAAAGAAAAAAGGTTAAGTTAAAATGATAAATACACATGTACCCTTGCTCACACATACAGGGAAATTTCTTGCAAGCATTATTTTTCCCAGCTCTGTTTTTATAAGGGAAAATGAAAGGTATGACCCAGATTTTCTTGGGGACAGAAGTTTTGGAGGCAAACTTTATGTAATATGCAAAATAAATGAACTTGAACGAACTGCAATGCAGTGGGAGTTTTGCTTTCACGCTGTAAACTCATTTGTCAAAATAATAGATGCTGTGTCTACATGGATGACCTAAATGGCCTCTCATTAACTTGGTTTGATTAGGCAGCTACTCTGTTTAGTAGAGTCTGAGGAAGATTGTAAAACTGGGGGCTCAATTTTGTATGCATGTGGAGAGGCCAAAACTGAGTGGTAAGAATCTAAATTCATTATTCAAATAATTTCACATGTATGGAGCCACAGAAGTCAGAATTATCTCTGGAAATCTCTGTGTTACAGTAACAACCACTTATCCGTGTACATGGATAAATTACTAAAACATCGGAGGGTGCAAAGTATTTAATAATACTGTGTTAGAAGTTGCTCACAACAGCTGATCATATCTGTTAATTTTCTTGTTTATTTTAGGAACCAACTTAATAAGTGTCCATTGTTAGAAAGCAATAGGGATAAAATAGATCATATATGTATGCTTTCAAATATTTATTCTAATTATTGGGGCTGACTTGAATTGCATCTTCTTCTTGGCAAATGGCAGTTGGAGTCACTGTAGAGAATACTCACATCTTTTACTCGTTAAAATGATGACAATAGGCCTGTTTTCAGTTTGTCTCTGTTGGTTGCCATAGTTTCCTGGGATACAATGACTCCCAGTTTCCATGGGCACTCCACTGGCTAGGGCTGAAATGCTCTCTATCATGATGCAAGGGCAAATCCGGGAGTATAGTCTGCCTAAAACCATATTATTGAAAGTTTCAAAATGGAAGGATTAGAAAAAAAATCAAAGCAAAGACTCTTCTTGCCCCAAAATGCATACTGTTAAAGAAACAGCAGCTAATTATAGGCAAGTAGAAATAGCACCAGAATTCATAGAGAAAGCAGAGGGAGAGGGACAAAGAAGGAAGGCGGCAGTAGGAAATTCAGGAGCTAAGGACAGAAGAAGTCACAGACGTTAAATAATTTGCATCACATGAGATAAACAGAATTTTTAAAAAATGGTTTCATTAGAGCTGCTTTCACAGTAACAGCATAGATATCCTTTCGTTTTGTGTTGACTCTATTTTTGGCACCTTTTTATCTCTGTTTTCAGCATGCATCAATAAAAACTAAATAGTCTATTACCTGAAGCATCCACGATCCTGAAGGCTGTTTCCTTTAGTTTTATATCAAGTCCTTGTCTTTTCTACAAATTCCCATGCTAACGTTTTTTTGTTTCATATGTGGACTTCCTTTCCCTCTTCTTTCCCTGTTTTCCAAGTTTGTCTGCCTTTCTTTGAGTTTGTTTCCAGTGCCACTATTTTTCACCACTGTTTTGGAAAATAGTAGCCAATTTTGTTAGATAAGAGAAAGAAATAGGGTGTAAAATATTTGAAACAAGGAGAAAAGAAATGATTATTTCCAGAGATATTATTTACATGGAACACTCCAAACAATTGAGTGGGAAACTAAAAGCTTAGGAGAATTCAGTAAAGTAGCAGGTTCTAAAAATCAATCTGTAAAAATCAATAGCTTTGCTATACATAAACAGTAATTAAAGTATAGCTGAAAGAAATATCTCATTTCTAAATGCAACTAGAAAGTTAAAATATTCAGATGTAAAGTTAACAAATTGTGAAGAGCCTATGTGGAAAACTGCTTTAAACTCTGCTGTGTCAACTTTGACACTGAATTAAGCTGTATAATCATCCAATCACTATGAAAAAATCTATAGTTATTTTTTCCAGAACGTGAAACAAAGCTAAAATTCGTTTTGAAAGGTGTAATATGCAAGACCAGCTAGGAAAACTTTGTGAAAAAATACTGAGAGAATAACCCTAAAAGATATTTTAAAAAATAATGACTATAACTGTATCTATTATGAAAGCAAGAAACATCCAAGAAATAAAAAGTGTATTAATTAAAATTGACTAGATAAGAAGAAATTAACCTTGAAATCCTAGGGGTTTGACACAGGGAGGCTTCTGTCTTGTTCATGCTTCAGGTCTATTGTGGGCTGGTGGAGCGGTAGGCAGCTCAGCACTAGCTAGTCTGTCAGGGACCCTGTCTCCTGTTGGCTCCCATTGGTTCTGACAGCCTCGACCGCAGGATGGAGCTTTGCTTGAGTCTTCACAACAGGGTAAGAGAGCCTGGAGAATGACTCAGTTATTCTCCCTGTCTCAGCCTGGAAATGAAGCGCTTAGGTCAGGCATGGCCTTGCCTAACGGCAAGGAGGCTGAGAACTGCTGGCTTCTATGCACCCAGAAGATGCTGGGAGTGTCTATGCTGGAGAGGTCAGAAATAGCTCCAAATACGTATGGGAATATCGTTTGCACTATAGGTGCCACGTCAGCTCTACAGGGAATAAGGATATTATTCGATGGTTTGGGTGGAAAGCACTAAGTGCTGGTGTGGGAGGAGGAGAATTGAGCAAAATTCTACCCTTACTTCAGTACAAAAATAAATTCCAAATGGAAAAAAAGTTTGAAAATAAATGAATTTCTAGAAAAAGAAGGGACAAATCTTAATTTTAGGATGACAAAGAACTTTGTAGGCAGAACATCAAATTCAACAATAAAAATATGAACAACCCAATAGAAAATGGTGAGAGGTTTGAAGTGGCAATTTAAAAAAAAAAACAGGCCAGTCTCAAAATCATTCATGATGAATTGCAGATCAGAACAAGAATGAAATGTCTTTTTTTTCTTTCCAAAAAGTGCAAAATTTGACAATACCAAGTCTAGTCTAGTCGGTCTTTGGAGAAATGTGCGCATTCATATTTCATGGTCAGAAGTATAAACTGGTAAAAACATTTTTGCTTATTTTTATGAAAAATAAAAATGCATGTTTAGGGGCGGGCTCCGTGGCCGAGTGGTTAAGTTCGCGCGCTCCGCTGCGGCGGCCCAGGGTTCGGATACTGGGCGCGGACCTGGCACCACTCATCAGGCCATGTTGAGGCAGCGTCCCACACCCCACAACTAGAAGGACCTGCAACTAAGATATACAAATATGTACGGGGGGCGGTTTGGAGAGATAAAGCAGGAAAAAAAATATTGGCAATAGTTGTTAGCTCAGGTGCCAATCTTTTATGAAAAAAAAAAAAATCATGTTGATACAAGTGTTAGGAATTTACCCTGTGCATGTATTTGAAAAAATCATCCCAGTGAACAATGCTCGTTGAAGAATTGTTTGGAGTATCAACAAGACCGATAAAATTAAAGTGTCCCTCAGTGGGAACTGGATGAACGAATTTTGCTTTGCTGTTCATACAAAGGTGTACCAGATGCTTCTTTGATAAATGAAGTAGATCTGTATCTGCTGGTATATAAACATCTTCAAACTGCATTATTACATGGAAATGCAAGGTACAGAGAATTATGAATAATATCTACTTTATTAAATATATGTGGAAATATATATACATATATACACACAGATATATATGTAATTTATGTATGTATATCTTCCTCTCTTTTATTTCGAAGGAATTACAAGAATCTAACAGTGCTTATTTGTTTTTTTTTGAGGAAAGTTAGCCCTGAGCTAACATCTGCCACCAATCCTCCTCTTTTTGTTGAGGAAGACTGGCCCTGAGCTAACATCCGAGTCCATCTTCCTCTACTTTATATGTGGGATGCCTACTACAGTATGGCTTCCCAAGCAGTGCCATGTCTGCATCCAGGACCCGAACTGGCAAACCCTGGGCCACTGAAGTGGAATGTGTGCGCTTAACCGCTGTACCACTGGCAGGACCCTAACAGTGCTTATTTTTTTGAGAGGGTCCTATGAGGGTTGTGGCTGTGGGAGAGGAAGGTGTTACCATTTGTTTAAAAAATTGCTTTTATTAATCCTATACGCAAACTAATTTATGTCACAACAAAGTTTATGTGGTAATTTTTCTTCTTTTTTGTATTTTTTAATGTTAACAGACACAATTAGAAATTTATATATATGTATATGAAACAACCAATAAAAACATTTTCTCCAACAAAAAATATTTATTTTTCAAATATTAAATGGAAGTAGGAAGAAAGTAAAAAATGAAAGTAGAAAATGATAGGTTTCATTTAGATAGATGAAACTATTAAAATCCTGAATATCATTTCTCCCTGAGCATTTCCTTTTTCTTCCTTGTTTTCCCAGCTTTACTGAGGTAAAACTGACAAATAAAATTGTAGATATTTAAAGTGTACATTGTGATGATTTGATATAATATACAGTGTGAAATGATTATCACAATCAGGCTAACACATCTTTCACCTCCCATGGTTACCATTTCTTGGTGTGTATGGTGAGAATGCTTAATATCTACTCTTAAATTAGCAAATTTCAACTGTACAATATGGTATTAAATGTTGTCACCATGCCGTAAATTAGATTTCCAGAACTTACCTATCCTATAACTGAAAGCTCGTGCCCTTTGACCAGCGTCTCCCCATTTTCCCCAACCTCCAGTCCTGGCAACCACCATTCTACTCGTTTCTATGAGTTTGACTTCATTTTTGTTTATTTTACACTACATTTCCTGCCCATTTCAAGAAGTCTCAATAAATAAAGGATATATTTCAAGGTGAAATTTCTTTGATTTATACCTTTATGAACCCTGATTTAAAAAAAAATAAATATAATTCAATAGAGTATTCCCAAGATATCTGCATACTTACACAAAGATGTCTATATAAGGATATTCATTGATGCATTATTTGTAATAGCAAAACTATGGAAATACCACAAATATTCCTTTGTTGGGTACAAGTTAAATAAAGCCTGGTATAGCCATAAAATGGAAACTTTGCAGAGCTTAAAAGAATGAAGCAGTTATATGTTCTTAAATGAAAGATATCTAAGTTCTATTGCTTTGTGAAAAAAGAGCAAGGTGAAGAAAACAGTGAGTACTAACTTTTGTTTAAAATGAAATGATACCCTTCATGTATGCAGGCAGTGTGTGTGTGTCTTATTTGTGTATGTAGCCTTATTCTGCAGAAATATGTGAGTAATTGATAACAGACGCTGCTCTGATGAGAGTGGGAATGAGGATAGAAGACAGGCTTAATTTTCTGGGTTTTTTTATATTGATTTGTTTTGCCATGTAGCATCTTTTTAAAAAAGTGAACCAGGGGCCGGCCTAGTGGTGCAGCGGTTAAGTTCACACGTCCTGCTTTGGCAGCACCGGGTTCGCTGGTTTGGATCTCGAGTGCAGACCTATGCACCGAATGTCAAGCCACGCTGTGGCCCGTGTCCCACATATAAAGTAGAGAAAGATGGGCACGGATGTTAGCTCAGGGCCAGTCTTCCTCAGCAAAAAGATGAGGATTGGTGGCAGATGTTAGCTCAGGGCTAATCTTCCTCAAGGAAAAAAAAAAATAAGTGAACCAACTAATCAACAAACCAATCAAAGAATAAATAAACAGTATATTCTGCATTTCTTACCTTAGGCATATGACCAAACAAAAGTGAGATAAATACACCTTAGTTTTTGAAATCTGGTCTTTCATTAACTTTCTGTACATGGCGATATCTATGTTTTTATTGTGTGGGAAGTCATGTTATCTTCATCATGACGATCTTATCCCATCAAATTTCTTTTTTTCTTTAAACTCAATTATCTGATGAAATAAATATTGTGGACAAAAAAACGCATGAAAGTGTGGAAGTGTCTGCAGATATAAAACCAAGGAGTCCATGTGCATTCAAGGCCAGTCTCTTGCTGGCTGTGTTATCTTAGGTAAATTATGTAGATTGAGTTTCATGCTTTCTCCCCTTTAAAGTGGGCATGAAACACTGATGCTGCTTTGTGGGATTCGCATGTGCTATTTGTCCAATGTGACTGAAACATCCATGAAGGGGCTTTATAAGCTGTGATGTTGAATTTCAACACAAGGAGGTGGTACTGATGTTCTTTTAATGACAGTAGGATGGATGCTCTAAAGATGTGCATAGAATATGGACATGTAAAATTAACCTTTAAGTCGTGCCTCAGACATGGTAGCCCTGTACTCAGTTACTCAGTGGACAGAAGGCCTACTTAACAAGAAACCAGGGAGTGTAGTGTCCTTGAAGAAGTTAGAAATCTAACTGCTGGAGGCTCAGATAAAAGGTTCCCTGGCAGCAAGGTGTTCATTCACAAATCGCCTCCACACCAAGGGAAGATCCGAGCATAGACCCAGGAGGAATGAAACTTCATTAGAATTCAGTTACTGTTTATTTTGTTTAACTTCTTAACCCTCTGCTATTTAATTCCAGTTTTAATTCCAGTAGAAACAACAAAAAGCAAAATAAATTAGCTTTTAAAAAATTATTCATAAATACGTATATACTCACACATACACACGCACACGGACGCTCTTCTGTTCTCAAAGAGTTAGCAAGAAAGGGATAATGGCATTAATTACCTTTCCGCTGTACATGTCACATCATGTTTAGATTTCCCTTTTGCAATGACCTTTTGTTCAGTAGCTCTGGAAAATGAGGCGATCCAGTCTACTTTAACATCCCTGACATCTTATGAACAAATGATACACCATATTTTGGGTGACTGCTGGGGTAATTACAAATATAGTGATAATATATGCAAATCTCATGTGAGAGAAATTATAGGTCACTGCTGTTTGTATCATGCCATTTTTGTGGTGATAAGAGAAATTGCTGTTAATTACTGGATTATTACCATCCTTAATTTTGATAATTCTAGGCTATCAAACAGTGTTTTGAAACACAAATCATGTTTAATTTTTCCACCAAGACGGTAGCACTAGGTTCCCCAATCATGATCCTGCAAATACTTGTGTGTGGGGGGTGTGTGTGTGTGTGTGGTGTGTGCACACTGGATAAATTCGTAGCTATTACGGGGCAAACAAGGATTATTCATGAGTCTTGGGAAAACAAATGGTTTCCTTTTCACTGACCAACATACATATTTCATTCCCCAAAAGCTTCACTCCTGAATTCTTCTGCGTAAATATTGCTCTTCTTTTAAGCTTCCCGGACCCCTGGGGAGAAGTGAAAGCAGGAACCGATGAGAGAAAGTTGTGGCATATTGAAAAACATAACAGATTCTCAAAATTAAAACCTGACTGTGCAATACACTTGGACACTGGTGTGACCGCCATCACTTTCTCACTGAACGTTGACAACAACAGTGAAACCACCCTCGTAAGTGGGTCGGACCACACTCAGCTCCCGGCCAGTTTTAAAACACTCAGGCATGACAGGCTTTATTACTATCTAGGGCTCTGGAATGACATGGATCCTTTCCATGGTGTCACCATTTGTTTATAAAAACGAAATCCTGTGTTCACCATTTTAAGTGATGAGCTAAAAGAAATTCTATGCAAGGATTGGCAGCTTTCTTTGATTGGATGTAGTTAATAAGGTAATTACTTTATATTTGTGGCACTTAAGGTCATGTCTTTTCTTGCCTGAATAGAGCTATATAATTGTTGAAATAATTTTTAGTGTTCATCAGAGAAATTATTCAAGACTCAAAACTGATCTTCCGTTGTTCTGTTCCTGACTTAGCCAAAAATCAAAATCTGCAAAACTCCTTTGTAGAATAATAGATATGTAAATCAAACCACCTCATATAAATTTAGCCAACTGCGTTTGCAATGTCACTCATCAAAAAGACATTTTAGTGCTTACAGAAGCTACATTTCAGTCTGCTCTTAATTCCTCAAACTTGAAAACTTTCTCAAACTCGTAAAGACAACTGGCTGGGCTATGAACTCAACTTGTTTTCAGAACTCAGTTATTTACTCTTTATGGCAAAGAGACTGAGGTTGTTCAGGGGAATATTTAACTTCTGTATTGTTCATCAGAAACATGACACAAGTCTGGGTGCCTTTCTATTCCAAGAGCGGAGAGAGTCCTCACGTGCCAAGAGTGCCATCTTACTCGCTTAGCTCTGTTTTCTCACCTAAGCTTACTTATTGTGTGTATTTATTTTTGAATTTGATATATTTCTTCTTTTACAGGAACCTACCACTCTCCTACTAATACTTTAGATGAGAACATTTTCAAACACAAATCTTTGGAGTCAAATCCTTCTGGATGCAAATAGTTATGGGTTCATTGATGACTGATATCTTTGAAAATTTTCTCATCTGAAGTGTCAGTAGGAGTGTTGTCCCTCCTTAACCTTCACTACTGGTGAGAAATTTTCAAGAGTCTCTCCTTTCTCTCCAAACAGACCTTGAAGTTGACTGATTCAGACTGAATTTTGAAGAATCCAGTTTTTTGTGCCAGTGCAATTTCTAGTATAAAAATACAAAAACAACTTAAGCTATTTCAGGTTGTATGGGGCACATGATGTTCTGAAACAGCCACATTACTCTTTCTCTAATTTGAAATCCCATTTATTTAAAAAGAAATTTAACCTGTGAGTCATGTTTGTGAGGCATTCACACCTGTCTTACCATAAGCGTCAAAGGAATAGAATGAGGTTCACAAAGCAACTGACTTTTTCTTTTTCCCAAAGCTGGGTCCTCAAAAGAAATATGTCTTGACCCCATGGAGTCTCCCTATCCCATTTGTGAAGACTTGCTAGCTACACATGGTCATATTGTATGAGAAATCATGAGATTGAAGGAAATAAATTTGTATATCACTTTTCAACTTCAACTAGACAAGTCAATTAATATGGCTCACAAAGCAAAAGCCATGGAAAAGCCAAATTTTCTTTAAAGAATGTTTGTAGATGAATGTCTCGCTAGAACGTGGAATTTTCTGCTAGATTTTCATTGAAGTTCACTAAATAATCATATAGAGGGTTATGGAAAATTTGAGCATGAGTGCCATAATTTAATATATTTTGATGTAGTTCTACTTATTTTAAATATACTTGAGATCAGTATTATAGAGGAATATCACTCAAGAGTTCCGTCTCCCTAGAAGGCAAAGACTACACTCACCTTCAAAGACTGACACATGAGACTAGAGTGCAATCAGTAAAAAAGGTCAAACCTCAAAAACATTGTTTCTTGAGCTTTACTACACATAGAAATCACTGGAGGCAGCTTCTCTAAAATACAGATTCCTGGGTTCTAGCCTCACAGGCTCTTATTCAATGGATCTGGACTAGGGCCCAGGAACTTGGAATTACTAATCAGTCTCCCAGGTGATTCTGATGAGATGACTTCTAGACTACTCTTTGGAAAAACAACCTAAGATATTGGTAATTTGTATAGGAATTTTCCTAACTAAATGTGATAGAAACACATATCAGGCTCTTTTTATATATGTGTGTATTTATATGTGTGTGTATATATATAGAAATACCTATTGAAAGAATGAATGAAAAATTAAAGTCTATCCCCTTTTATAGCCTGTACCCCTGTTCTCCATTCCTACAGCAAAACATAACGATGCAGTTACCTCCTCCCATCCCCAACATGATGATGCATAGTATCTTCTGGAATAGATAAATCCTGGTAAACAGTGGATATGATATATTTCCTCACAACCTTTATTTCTCATCAAGTCGAGTTTTATCCTGTGAAATGATGATTCTAATTCAGTCTCTTGGTTTTAAAAAGGATTCTTGTTTATAGGCATCTAATAGTACCTTAAGCTCCTAATATTTGAAAGTTCTGTTTATTTGCACCACAAAAGGACAGCAGAGCAGAGGCTGTAATTACTAGAGCTTAGGGTAATTCATGGTCAGCAATATTCTGACACCTCCTTCAGCCGAATGTGGCGTGAACATGGAAAGTCCTAAATACACATATGCAGATTCCAATGAGCTGCTTACCCGGCTTAACGGTTTGACTGAGGTGGGCAATTGTCTGAGACTTATGGAGTGTTTGTAAGGCAGTGCATTCCTTCCATGAGTAGGCAGTTCCTGTTTTGATGATCTTGGATGTTCTGACCGAGATCTAACCATGGGTTAAATATAGTAAAATATTTACAGACCCATTCTTCCTCTGCCTCTCTCCTTTTCCCCTGTAGAAAAAAAATGAAAAGCTAGCCCAGGAACGTCTTGTATGTCCTTTTAAAGGCCCAGAGAACACAGGCCACTGGGTATCCCCCCCTTTTGTATGAGCAGGTTCTATGAGACCTTGCAGTCCTCAGGAGCTTATGTCAAATGAGAGAAGCTGAAGGAAGAGGAGAGGGCAGCATTGGCATTGAGTTTACAGAAAGGAGGCAGGTATCTTCCATTTGAACCATGGCTTGATTCTCTCAGTAGACGTGTGTTGTGTTGTTTCTGTATCAGCCAAGGCCACACTTTGGCTTGTGTCCTCCATAAACCTGGCCAAGAGGAGCATAAAAAGGTAAAAGGCGACACTAAGGAAACTTTGCACATGCAATTCTTATAAACCTGACGGTAAAAGGAAATTCTCAAGATACACTATATCTTGTTCAAAGTTACCTGTCAAGTCTGTGTCATATCTTGGAGTAAAAATTTCAAGAACTTTTACTTCCCAGACTAGGACTCTAGCTGTCAAAAAATTCGCGTGACCCTATGAACTCAATGAGAGAATTCAATAGAAACTCTAGTTCTCATTCAGGAGACCATTTAACAGAGGTATAGACGAGAGACTTTAATAGTTGAAAACTGTTGTATTTTGGATTGAAAAATTGATTTACAGTAGATTTTAATGCTCCCAGCAAAAGATTTTTGGCATTTTATATCCTACTGTTTGTCACTCTTCTGTACTGACACAGCTATAAATCTCGATTATAGCTCCATTTCCAGTTAATATAGACTTTATACATATAATCTTCATCTCTTTTTTCTTCTGAAAAATGAGAACATATTAAAACTAATCTTAAAGTTTTTATAAAGCAAAAATATCAAAAGTAGTCATAATGACATATCCTGTGCGGTGAAGGACAAAATGGTATTCAAAGAGATACCCGGATTTGTGGAAGGCGCAGTGAATATAAAAGAATATGCGGCTCCATGAAAGACTGACCATTACATTTCTGGTTACATGGCCTCATATATTTTTTTCTACTATGTAATTGTAGGGGAGGAGGACATTTCCTCTCCCCAAATGGGGGTTCGTCTGGCTGGAGAACGAATTAAATTCACATGAGACAGAATAGCAAGAGAAAATTAAACAAAGCTTTATGAGGAACCATGGCCCGGGGCCTTTCTTCCCGAAGGAAGAAAGGGCACCGAAGAAGTGGGGTGCACAGAGTGGTTATATAGCCCCCAAACGGGGTGTTTCACATGTGATTGAAATGTCCCTCCCACGATAGTCACAAGATTGCCCTGTCAGCACAGTGCTTGATGGACACAGCAGGTAATGGTCTGCTATCTTGGTGGGCGTAGCAGGAGGCAAGTCTATGTCTGGAGCTGGGCGGTCACAGGTGAGCGCAGCAGCGATCGGTTCCTAGCCTAAGGAAAGATGCTTAATCCTTAAGGAATGCCAAAGTTGGGAGGGGGAGGGAAGTCAGTTACAGGAGGTTACCAGACTAGCACAATAAAATGCAGATTTTAAGTCCTTGCCTTTGGTATTGATTAAGAGTTTTTAGAGAGAAGGTCATCGCCTTTCTTCTTCCTGGTACAGAGAGGGAGGCACGTTTTACAGATAGAGATTTACCTTACAAATGTAAACGTGTCCTAGCAAAGGGCAAGTTCCATTCCTCAGAGCCTCCTTCCCTGTCCTAGTTTATCAAAAGCAATCAGCCTCAAATAATCCTGATGCCAAAGAGACATATCTTGGGGTGGCCAATTCCAGGTCCCCACATAATAAAGTACAACCTTTTCATTAAACTTTTTATTTTGAGATAATCATAGATTCACATGCAGGTCTAAGAAATAATACAGAGAGATCCTATGTACCTTTTCCAGTTTCCCACAATGTAACATCTTGTAAACCTATAGTACAATATCATGCCCAGCTACTGCCATTGATACATTCAAGATATAAAACATTTCCATCAGCACAAGGATTCCCCACATTGCCCTTTTATAGACATACCAATTTTCCTCTTACCCTCACTCCCCACTTAATCACTGGAAATCACTCATTTCTTCTCCATTTCTATAATTTTGTAATTTCAAAAATGTTATGTAAATAGAATCATACAGTAGGTAACCTTTAGGAATCGGCTTTTTTTTTTTTTTTCTAAGCATAATCTTTTGGAAGTTCACCCAGGTTGTTTTGTGTACCGATAATTCATTCCCTTTTATTATTGAGTAATATTCCATGGTATGGATGTAAACCAGAATGCTTACTTCACCCACTCAAGGGCATCTGGATTGTTTCCAGTTTCTTAGCCATTATGAATAAAGCTGCAAAAAATTCCTGTACAGACTTTTGTGTGAGTATAAGTTTTCATTTCTATGGGCTAAATGATGAGGAGTGAAGTTGCTTTATTGTATGGTAGTTGTGTGTTTATTTTTTAAAGAAACTGTCAAACTGCTTTCCGTAGTGGCTGTACCATTTCACATTCCCAAAGGCAACATACGAGTGATCTACTTTCTTTTGCTTCTGGATGGGGTGAGGAGTGCAGGCTCTGCACTTGGCTCCACTGATACCTCCCTTGGTGGTAGGGATGGGAGTGCCTTGTTCCTGCTCCCTACATGGTCTCCACTGATCATAGGAGGCACAGATGGGGCTCATCACCACTAGGCAGTGATGAAAGTCCTTACTCCTCATTAGGCCTTCTCTGATACTACCCACTTGGGGAGAGGGATCGACATCTCACTACTCCTGGGTTGGGGTGGAAGTCCAGGATCTCTACTCAACCTTCTCTCATACCACCCTGGGATGGGGGCATTGAGGTGGTTCACCACAGCCTGGCAAGAATGGAATCTGAGCATCCTACTTGGCCTTTACTGGCCTGGGTGTGGATTGGGGCACAGTTTTTTGTAGTGTTTGATTAGAGTAGAAGAGTTATTGTCTAAAAGTTTTCTATATAGGTAGGCTGTTCCTTCCTGGTCCTTTTGCTCAAAAGAACAAGTTTTTGTTAAGACTTTTTTTTGGGTCTGTGCTTGTTGGCATTACCGGGTTTCTGGCTTCTTCAGCTCCAAATCTGGGATATATGAGACCAAAAAAAAAAATCCAAGAAGTCACCACCATAACTTTCCTTGGGTCCCTGAGGTCTCTAGGCAGTCTATCTTTGCTCTACTTTTCAGAGATTTCCTGTTTGTAATCTACATAAGGTATATGTCTTTTAGTTGTACTTTATAGGAAGCATAGGGAAAAATACGTCTACTTCATTTTCCTAGAAATGAAAGCTCATACATTTTCAACACAAATATGAGTTCAACTTTTTATAAGATCTTCAGGTAATATCAGCCTGATTTCTTCATTCACCCAATTAACAAGCATTTATTGAATTGCAAGTCTGTACCAAGTACGAGGCTAATTGAGAGAACACAAGAATAAATAAGATGCAGCCCAGCCTTTATGGAGCTCCGAGACTAGTAGGAGAACAAGAAATACTTAAAAAGCAAGACAAAACAAAACTCAGTCACAACAATGTGATAACCATGGTAATAGTGATACGCACCGGGCATTATTTTTGGTGAAATGTCTTTTCAAAACCTCTAAACTCTCACTCTGTGTTTACTACACTCAAGCAATCTTGGGAAAATCTGGTACATGGAGAAGATGATGTCTATGTAATTTTCTTTTTAGTCCTCTTGCCAGAAGATTAAATGGAAAATATTTACTAAAAGTAACACATGCAATTTTAAGTCAGATTATGGCATATGGAAGCTAAAAATGCCCCTTGCTGGCAACATTTCAGTATTGGAAACAACCTTCAAGTCACTAAGGGTAGCTAACAAGTAATTTTGTTCTGACTTCCTCCTGGTTTCTTTTTTATACTTTGTGCAGTTTTCCTGGCTTTCTTGTCTCTTCCAAGATCGCAGATGTGGGCATCATTATTTGTTCTTGGTGATCCTCAAGCACATACTTAGCCTGTGAATTTTGTGTTTTAGATTATTCTGAAATTGATTACTTACATATTCTTATAAGATGTGAAGCAGAAATGCTGGAGTTTGTTATCTCTGGGTTGCTATTTTTGCTTTTCTCTGGAGATAACTTAACCCTTGTATGACTTCCTCCAATCCCATCCTTTCCTTCAAGATTTTCCCATTTCCCTTCAACACCCATCTCTCTTTTCTGCTATCTTTTGTTATCATAAACCAGGATCCTCTCCTGGTGACAGCAGCCCTTGTTTAATTAACTTGCTTTTTCATACCTACTAACACGTGTTTCCTGTTAATTCTCTTAGTTCTGCACATTCTACTTTTGGTGTCTCTGTAAATCATTTTGATTACACATTTTCTTCCTAATTCCAGGGTCTCTAACTCTATTTCCTTTCTTCAAATTTAGAAAAATTTATTTCTCTACACTTGAAAACCATTTTTCTTTACTGGACACAGCAATTCTGCTTCTCTAATTTTGTTACAGAGCCAGGAGCCTAGAATTGGGAGCGTCTGAATGGGTTTCCTGCCCAATATGCCCCTACTTCACTTACAACACGTGCAACATACAACACACACAACAGCCTTGACGAATGGCATAGAATAATATAGTAGTAATGCTTTCTCTCTGCCTTTCCCATGTTTTGGCAGACAGTTTTAGTGTCTGTATTCCTTTTCTCTGGAGAATATGCAAGGTCTGAGTATTTTTCTGTCTCCTTGTACTTAACATTTGCACCCAATTAAGTGCTCAGCAAGCAGACACAAGAAAAAAAAAAAGGAAGAACTGATAGCTACAAGGAGAGACATGAGAAGGAAAAGGGCAAAAAATGAAATTCTGCCTGGTAAATTGTCATGGGACATCACTTAACTAAAGTGGCCCTACTTGAGAGGAAGCTTTGACTACTCAGAAAGATCTTCCTAGAATTTTCTCTTCTCATGAAGATCACTTCAGATAAATGTAGATTTCATCAGAATGAATAACTTTGCCTCTGAATGGGCACTTGCTGAAAAGCGATTTGTTTTGCGTATCTATTCCTATTAGGTTAACACAAAATAATACTTAGGTGTTCTGAAAAGCAATTTGGACAGAAAATCACTACATTTAAGTTATCAAGAACAACATGCTATATTTTACAGTGTTTACTTAGTCAAAGTAGAAAACACTTCAGTTCTCACAATGAGACACTGTAATCACATTTGCTGTAGAGTGGCATGGACGCTAAGCCTGAAGAACCAGGTCTGCAACATCATTGCTGACAGAGTGATGAATCTATGTTTCTCAACTGTTAGTTCATTACTAGTGCTTGAGTAAACCATACAGTTGCAAGTTTTATTATTGGATGATACTTTTTATTTATTGAGGTAACATTGGTTTATCATGTTATATAAATTTCAGGTGTACATCATTACATTTCGATATCTGTGTAGACTATATCATGTTCACCACCCAAACACTAATTATCACCCATCACCATACAAATGTGCCCTATTACCCCTTTCGCCCTCCTCCCTGCCCTCTTCCCATCTGTTAAGCAATAATATAATGTCTGTATTTACATGTTTGTTTATTTTATCTTCCACTTATGAGTGAAATCATACAGTATTTGACTTTGTCCATCTGACATTTCATTTAGCATAACACCCTCAAGGTCCATTCATGTTGTCGCAAATGGCAAGATTTCATATTTTTCATAGCTAAGTAGTATTCTATTGTGTGTAAATACCACATCTTCTTTATCCATTCATCCATTGATGAGCACTTAGATTGTCTCCAAGTCTTGGCTATTGGGAGTAAAGCTGCAATAAATATAGGGGTGCATGTATCTCTGCAACTTAGTGATTTTGTGTTCTTTGGGTAAATTGCCCAGCAGTGGAATAGCTGGATCATATGGTAGTTCCGTTCTTAATTTTTTGAGGAGTCTCCATACTTTTTTCCATAGTGACTGCACCAGTTTATATTCCTACCAGCAGAGTATGAGAGTTCCCTTTTATGCACATTCTCCAACACTTGTTATTTCTCACCTTGTTGATTGTGACCATTCTGACAGGCATCAGGTGTTATCTCATTACAGGTTTGATTTGCATTTCCCTAATAGTGATGTGCCTGTTGGCCATCTGTATATCTTCTTTGGAAAATTGTCTGTTCAGATCCTTTGCCCATTTTTTTTTTTTTTTGAGGAAGATTAGCCCTGAGCTAACATCTGCCGCCAATCCTCCTCTTTTCGCTGAGGAAGATTGGCCGTGAGCTAATATGTGCACATCTTCCTCTATTTTTTATGTGGGACCCCTGCCACAGCATGGCTTGATAAGCAGTGCTTGGGTCTGCACTTGGGATCCAAACCAGTGAACCCTGGGCCACCGAAGCAGAATGTGCAAACCTAACTGTGCTACTAGGCCAATCCTTGCCCATTTTTTAATTGGGTGGTGGTTTGCTTTTTTGTGGAGCTGTGTGAGTTCTTTATATGTTTTGGAAATTAACTCCTTGTAAGATACACGATTTGCAAATATCTTCTCCCAGTTGTTAGGTTGTCTTTTTATTTTGTTGATAGTTTCCCTTGTTGTATAGAAGCTTTTTAGTTTGATGTAGTCCCATTTGTCTATTTTTTCTTTTGTTTCCCTTGCCTGGTGAAAAATGGTATTCAGAAAGATACTGCTAAGACCAATGTTGAAGAGTGTACTGTTTATGTTTTCTTCTCGGAGTTTTATGGTTCAGGTCTTATGTTCAAGTCTCTAATCCTTTTTGAGTAAATTTTTGTGTACGGTGTAAGATAATGGTATTCTTTCATTCCTTTGCATGTGGCCGTCCAGTTTTCCTGACACTGTTTATTGAAGACACATTCCTGGCTCCATTGTATGTTCTGGGCTCTCTTGTCAAAATAGATGTGTGGGTTTATTTCTGGGCTCTTGATTCTGTTCCATTGATCTGTGTGCCTGTTCTTGTCCCAGTACTATGCTGTTTTGATTACTATAGCTCTGTAGTATATTTTGAAATCAGAAAGTGTGATACCTCTAGCTTTTTCTTTTTTCTCAGGATTGTTTTGGCTATTTTGTTCCTTATAAATATTAGGATTCTTTTTCCATTTCCATGAAAAATGTCATTCTGACTTTGACAGGGATTGCATTGAACTTGTAGATTGCTTTAGGAAGTAAGGAGATTTTAGCTATATTAATTCTTCCAATCCATGAGCATAGAATATCTTTCTATTTCTTTGCATCTTGTTTGATTTCTTTTCATAGTGTTTTATAGTTTTCAGTGTATAAGTTTTTCACTTCGTTGATTAAATTTATTCCTAGGTATTTTATTCTTTTTGTTGCAATTGTAAATGGAATTGTATTCTTAATTTCCCTTTCTGCCATTTCATTGTTAGTGTATAGAAATGCAATTGATTTTTCCATATTGATTTTGTATCCTGCAACTTTATTCGTTTATTATTTCTAACAGTTTTTGGTGAATTCTTTAGGATTTTCTGTATATAAAATCACATCATCTGCAAGTACTGACAGTTTTACTTCTTTTGTTCCAGTTTGGATCGCTTTTATTTCTTCTTCTTGCCTGATTGCTCTGCCTGGGACTTCCAATACTATGTTAAATAAGTGTTGTGAAAGTAGGCATCCTTGTCTTGTTCCCATTCTTAGCGGGATAGCTTTCAGTTTTTCATCATTATGATGTTGGTTGTGGATTTGTCATATATGGCCTTTATTATATTGAGGTAATTTCCTTCTATACCCATTTTATTCCGTTTTTATCATAAATGGATGCTGTATCTTGTCAAGTGCTTTCTCTGCATCTGAGATGATTATGTGGTTTTTATTCTTCATTTTGTTAATGTTCTGTGTCACATTGATTGATTTGCAGATTTTGAACCATCCTTGTATTCCTGCAATAAATCTCACTTGATCATGCTGTATGATCCTTTTAACGTATTGTTGTATTTGATTTGCTAGTATCTTGTTGAGGATTTTTGCATCTATGTTCATCGGTGATATTGACTTGTAATTTTTGTGTGTGTGTGTGTGTTGTCCTTGTTCGGTTTTGGTATCAGGGCAATGTTGGTCTTGGAGAATGAGTTAGGAAACATCTCCTTCTCTTCAAATTTTTGGAAGTGTTTGAGAAGGGTAGGTATTAACTCTTCTTTGAATATTTGGTAGAATTCACTGGGAAGCCATCTGGTTCTGGACTTTAGTTTTTTGAGAAGTTTTGATTACTGTTTCAATCTCCTTACTAGAGATTGATCTATCTAGATTCTCTATTTCTTCTTGATTCAATTTTGGAAGTTTGTATGATTTTAAGAATTTATCCATTTCTTCTAGATTATAAAATTTGTTGGCATATAGCTTTTCGTAGTATTCTTATAATACATATTTCTGTAGTGTTCATTGTAATTTCCCCCTTTCATTTCTGATTTTATTTATTTGAGCTCTCTTTCTTTTTGTCTTGGTAAGTCCAGCTAAAGTTTCATCAATTTTGTTTACCTTTTCAAAGAAGTAGCTCTTAGTTTTATTGATTTTTCTTTTTCTATTTTTGTTAGTCTCTATTTCATTTATTTCTGCTCTGATTTTTATTATTTCTTTCCTCTATGACTTTGGGCTTTATTTTTTTTTTATTTTTCTAGTTCCTTTAGGTATCCTTTTAGATAGTTTATTTGAGATTTTTCTTGTTTCTTGAGGTAGGCCTGTTTTGCTATAAACTTCCCTCTTAGAACCACTTTTGCTGCATCCCATAAATTTTGGTACATCATATTTTCATTTTCATTTGTCTCCAAGTATTTTTTAATTTCTCCTTTGATTTCTTCATTTATTCAATAGTGATTCAGTAGCATTTTGTTTAATCTTCACAAACTTGTGGCTTTTCCAGTTTTCTTCTTATAGTTGATTTCTAGTTTCATACTGTTGTTATCAGATAAGATGCTTGGTGTTATTTCAGTCTTCTTAAGTTTATTGTGACTTGCTCTGTGGCCTTAATATGTGATCTATCCTGGAGAATGTTCCATGTACTTTAAAAAAGAATGTGTATTCTGCAGTTTTGCGAAAAAATGTTCTGTATTTCTCTACTAAGTCCATTTGGCTTAATGTGTCATTTAAAGCCAATGTTTTCTTGTTGATCTTCTGTTTGGATGATCTATCCATTGATGTAAGTGGCGTGTTAAAGCCTCCTACTATTATCGTGTTACTGTCTATTGATTCTTTTATGTCTGTTAATAATAGCATTATACATTTAGGTGCTCCCATGTTGGGTGCATCGATATTTACAAGTGTTGTGTCCTCTTGTTGGATTGTTCCCTTTATTATTATTTAATTCCCCTTTTTGTCTCTTGTTACAGTTTTGTTTTAAAGTCTATTTTGTCTGATATAAGTATTGCTACTCCAGTATTGAATACTATTTTATAATGGCTTGTATTTTGACCTAAGTTTTTAGGTCTGTCCCAATTGCTCTAATTCTCTCATCCCTACTATTGCTATTTCTTAGTTCTTTAAGAAACATCTGGTAGGCTAAACTGCTATGACAAATAAATCCCCAAATGTATAATGGCCCGCATACAATAGAAGTTTAATTCTTGCTAGTATCCAAGCCTGGTACTGGTGGGTTTTAGGTGGCTTTTCTCCACACAGTGATTTAGGAATCTACTTTCCTTCCAACTTGTGTCACCACCATCTGCTAGAGCCTGGTTAAATTTTGCAACTAGCTGAAAAGTACATTCAGTCTTAAAAGCTCCTGCCCAGAAGTGGTGCACACCATTTACACTTGAATTCCTTTAGAGAAAACTAAGTAATTTCATATGTCTAACTGAAACAGGGACTGGGAAATATGTAGTCCAGCCATGTGCCCTAGACATAATCCTACTAAAAAGGAAGGAGGAATCAGTGGTGTCTGCCACATTTCTATTAATCTTTCTTTTTAAAAAAATGATCACTTATACCTCTGGAGATTTGTCCTTTAGCTGCATGCATGTAGTAGAAAGTCAATAGAATTATTCTATGTTCAAACTTTGGCTCAATTCAGAGATTCCTTTTAGGAAATTATCTGATTCCTTTCAGAATTATGGTCTAATTTTACATCTAGATAAAAATTATCACAAGGATGTTAAGTCCAAGATGTCTGTATTTGTAGTTTTATTCTTATCACATCTTTTGATGCTTCTCTGAACATTTTCCCTGAGAAAAGCCTATGCAACCACACTTAAGAATTTAAAGGAATTGAAAATTAGATGTGCGACAGGAACTCAATTTTTATTACACATGGAACCGATTCTGTCAACAATTAATTATATATAATTTTTTTTATTAAGAAACTGTTCGGTGCCTAGGACTGTGGAAAGTGCTAATGGAAATATAAAAACTGATCTCATGCTCTGAAAGATCCTTTAGAATGGGTCAGAATATGTGAAAATAGTAGAAGAGAAAACCAAAAGTATATATAAAGTGATTCCATGGACAGGCCTTGCATTAAAATTTGTATTAGATTTAACAAAAGAACATGCCCACTGACCTCATATTATAGATGACCTGGAGTATTAAGAGTCACAGGTATGTCACAGGAATTATTCAGCTCTGGGAGGTCTGGCACTGGAATACTAATGATGTGAAAAGAAGACCTGACTCTACTGGATTGAGTTCAAGTTTCTCAAGACTCAAATAGCAGTAAGGAAAAGTGACCACATCAAAAGTGATTTTCAAATAAATCCTGACAATAAAAACAATCTCCATTATTAATAGTAAGTATTTTCAGACAAGTGTTATAGACATTTGCTTATGTTATATTAAAGACTTCAGACTAGTCTGCAGACCTCTTGAGTGACAACATTCCTTTTTGGTGGATCTGTAGTTCATAAGAGGCTGCTGCAGGTGACACAGGATACTGTTGGTCACCAAAAAAGCCTTTGCCCAGTGAGGTAACTCAGGGTTATGGTTTTAATCTTCAGTGACTCAATCCTCATGATTCACATGCACAGCTCCATTACGATTTTTAAGAAATGCGTCTTTATTCATTAATGTGGTATACTGGTAATAAAGATAAGAACCATTCCTGTGACAGATTTTTTTAAGTTGAAGTAAAAGTCACATAACATATAATTAATCGCTTTAAAGTATATGATTCAGGGGCATTTGGTAAGTTCACAATGTTTTGTAACTACCACTTCTCTCTAATTTCAAAACTTTTTCATCATCCCGGAAGAACACCTTGTACCTTTTAATCACTCCCCATGTCCCCCTGCCCCAGTCAACACTAGTCTGCCTTCTGTCTCGATGGATTTGCCTATTCTGGATATTTCACATAAAAGGAATCATATAATATGTAACCTTTGTGTCTGGCTTCGTTCATTTGTTGTAATGTTTTTCAAGGTTCATCCAAGTTGTAGGAGGTATCAGTGCTTCATTACTTTTTGTGGCTGAATATGACAATTTGTTTATCCATTCATCTGCTTATGGCAGAGTTTCATTATTGAAACTTTATTAATTCCATAAAGCAGGGCTTAACTTAAAAAGAGATTTATTTTGTGCAGTGAAATCCAATTTTATTTTTGAAAGTGCCTACACAGAGAGAAAAAAGAGAATGAGGGAAAGAAAGGATAAGGGAGAGAGAAAGACAGAGTGATAAAAAATGCTTGCCTAGATATATTTCAAAATTCTTTCCTGAATTTTCTGAATGCAATCAGCATATATTAATTTTATATTCAGTAAAATTATAATCTATTTTCTAACTACTGAAAAATAAACAAAGCCCAGGACAATGTTTTAAGTGATTTTTATAAAAGTTCACAGATTTTATTTATATATTGTTGCTTTCGCTGTCCTGTTTACTATGCTTTTGGAAATAGTAAGGAGCTCCACGTTTTTGGAATTGGGGGTTTAAATTATGAACAAATTAACAATACTTTACAAAGTGCAAGCAGAATAAACACTTGAAGGACATTTGATTTGAATACAGGTTTGAAAATTTCAGCTAAAATCAAAACGTGCTTTTAAAGTCTTCTTACACCCTCTTGAGGACTTCAACCCTTTCCCTGCTCCTCTTGAAAATATGGGTAACTGTATCCTATTATCTGTTAGTGTGTCAGAGGCTGATAATGAACTTTATTTGAATTTGAACAGGGAATAACGGAGGAACATACTATTTTAATTTGAAGGAATAAGTAATGACATAATAACAGTTAACATTTATTGTTTAAACATGTGCCAAAGACCAATTCTAAGAAGTAGGAGCATATTAGCCCTAGACTAAAGACTGCTCCAGACCCTCTCAAAACAAAGACTGAAGGAAGCCTAGAAAGGATCCAACTTATTTCAAGTAATTTAACTGCACACCAGTAAAATTCCAACACTCTTCAAAGTAATACAATAAAATCCAGCAACCAAAAATACAACATTGAAACTGCACAACATCCAGTTAAGCACTTCCACATGGTTTTCTTTGTGCTTACTGTGCTTTGGTTTTATTGAGCTGGTTGTATCCGTGTGCTGATATTTCTAAAAAACTATATTTGAGGATATTTTTACTGTTCAATTTTTCTCTGCCTTATGTTCTTGCTTTCTTTCTGGATTCCAATGGAATGTATGTTAGACTACTTGACATTGTTCTTCATGTCACTGAATGTCTATTGATTTTTTTCAGGAATTTTTTCTTTCTGCACCAAAGTTTGAATAACTTTTATTGATCTGCCTTCAAGTTCAGTGATCTTTTTCTCTGGTGTCTTCTATCTGCACTTGAAATATCTGAAGGAAAAAATTCACTTAATTTTCAGTTTTTGAATTTGCATTTCTTTTTTTAAAAAAATAATTTCTAGTTCTCTCTTGAGAGCCTTCATCTGTTCCCTTATCATTTTCATCTTTTCCCTTAAATCCTTGTACATATTCATAGTAGTTTTAAAAAATGCCTATCTGCTGATTTCAACATCTGTGTCATCTCTAGAATTGTTTCTGTTGACTGATAATTCCCCCTGTTTTAGGTCACATTGTCTGCCTCTTTGTTTGTCTAATAATTATTTATTATCATCATATGTTGTTTGCTGTGGATGCTACATTACTGAGAATCTTGGTTGTGTTATCCTCATTTAATAGTAGTTGGGTCTTATTCTGAATGGCAGTAAATTTATTGGAGGCTCAACTTGAACTTGTCAAGGATTGGTTTTGGCTTTTTCAGGGCAGTTCTAGAGAAGCATTTACTCTAGGATGAGAGTAGCTCTATTCATAAGGTGTATCCTTATTGGGATCTCAATTAAATGCTTGGCATGTTCAAGGTTTTTCCACTGTGGCCCGTCAGAACTCCCACATCTTACAGCACTATGAAACCTCCATCATCTCTTTTAGGTTCCTCAACCCCAGTAGTTGTTTTGTGCCATGCTATATGGAGTGTTGCATGCATGCACACTAAGCATGCATAGCTTAGTATTTAGCCTAAGACTCAAGGGGACTCTTATGTAGATTTCAGTGCAATTTCTTTCTCTTCAATTTCTTGTCCCGCAAATTCTATCCTCAGTAGCCCTGAGGACTCTATGTCCTCTGCCTAGCCAGACCACTTTTTTCTACGGAGCTCTCTTTCTCTGTGTTACGATTTGGAGAGTGCCTCCAGGCAGAAAGCCAGGATGAATATGGACCTCAATTCACACGTTTTCCTGCTCTCAAGGATCACAGCCAGGTGCCATGCAACGTACAACAACTGAAAGTTATTTTACATAGTTTTCATGCAGTTCCCTAGTATTTTACAATGGGAGGTTTAAATCTGATACTCATTAAATCATTACAGCCAAATTTGGAGGTTGCTTATTTACTTTTTTCAAATGTGCTAAATTTGCATCAAGTCCATTTTTTTTTACTAAGTATTTATTGTTTCTAGAATGTTTTTGCCTCCGTATGTTTCCTTGGCTGGCTCCTTATCATCATTCAGATCTTCGTTCAGATGTCACCTTTGGCGATCTCTAGATCTAATGTAGGATGAGCTCCTCTAGTAAGTCTCTATTTCAATACACTGTTTTATTTTCTTCATAGACTTCCTTACCACCTGAAATTACCAGATTTGTATGCTGCTTCGGCGTCTTCCCTTCCTCATTAGAATGTAAACTCCTTGAGAGCTGTGACCTTCTTAGTCTTATTTACCATTACACTCCCAGAGCTAGCACATTGCTTGGCACTGATAGGTGCTTAAAGAATATTGGTTAAGTGAACGACAAGAGAAGAAAGTTGCTAAGGGCATTAAATCCTGGATTAACCATTTGTCTAGTAAATTACTGGCTGATGTGCTGTGGAGCAGCTCATCTGAGCTAGGTTTAAGTTTTAAGTATCAGAGTAGGTTTTTCAACCTGAATCTTTGTGAGGGTGTACTCTTGTATCTGGCATTGGGAAAAGCTGCTTACCTAATTGTGAAGAAATTCAACATAGAATATTTATCTTCAGTTTACTTGGTTCTATTTTGTTTAGTAGTTCACATTTTAATGAAGGTTTTATGAAAACAAGCAATATATCAGAAAACCTCATTCTATAATGGAATGTATTAGGAAAAATTTATGAAGACTTCCATAGAATTCAATGATTTATTTCTCCATTATGAATGAATATTTGGTAATTATGTAATCAGTATTTGACAAAACTTTTTTTGATACTTTTTTAAAGTTTGAAGAAGAAGGAGAAAAGCTATGTAGCTATTTTAAGAGACCTGAAAATATAGATAAAAGTTTTAAATAATTTTAAAGTTTCTTGCTATTATAAATTTTAATTATTTATCCTTTGAACCTAAAAATCTATTTTACTTTATGCAAAATTTCTAATTTACCGCTCCACAAAGTCAAAGATTTCATTTCCTTATATGTCTGGTCATTTCAATGTTCTTTCCAAATGAAATTATTTTCCTGTTTTGAATAACTTGTACACCTATAAAGTCACTTATAAACATGTCTTTCACATTTATAACACTGAATTTCAGTCTTTTAGGACTAAGTATTTGCAATGAATAAAAGTCAAATAAAGATATATAATTTTAACACACGCTATATTTTTTTCTTAAATGTAAATACAGAAGATATGGGAAAAAACTTTTAGTCACAAAATAGGTTTCAAAAGGGTAAGAATATGCTATAATATTTAAGTAAGTAGAGATCTATATCATTGAGGTTTCCAAAGCCTGATTTTTTTGTAGTAGATTTTACAATCAAGAAATATACTTTTCAGGGAGGTAAAATGGAAGAGCCTGTAAACAGCTATGTAAACTAGTGATTTAAAAATGTATGACTACAGACACAATTTTGGCTTTCTTCTATGTATTAAATGCCTTGGAGATCAATGAGTGCCTTTGGAGCATCTGTTGAAAAACGGTGTGCTGTACTTGAAATAACTGAAGAAACTGAAGCTGTATTTTCTCACTCTTCTATGCCTTCATGAGAAATAAGAGCAACAATATGATATGCATGCTAGGATGACACAATGGTTTAAAGGGTTTGAAAATATCGACATGAGCTGTCCTTGAATGTGTTTAGTGAAACAAGATCTTAAAAGTTTTAATGTTGGGGCCCTGAGATAGGGCATAGATCCTCTGCACAGTGTGCTGAGACGAGACCAGATGTGCTTAGAGAACAAGTTTCCGTAATGTGTGTTGTGTGGAAAACAATTTTCAGAATGTAGATCTTTGTTTCATGAAGCATCCCTTTCAATAAGATAAAAACAGAGTCAGATTTGGCAATGATTCAGCAAATTACAGCTAACTTTAATTTCAGTGGAGACCTAGCATAAGAACACTGGAATTGAGGTTTTACTAGGAATTTCACCTCACTTAGTATAATACTCTCGAGGTCTGTCCATGTTGCCTGTCACAAAGAAGTATGATGGAAAAAGGCAAATGCCATGTGATTTCATTCATATGTGGAAGATAAAACAGCAACAACAACAACAAACAAACACATAGATACAGAGAACAGATTGGTGGTCTTTAGAAAGGAAGGGGGTGGGGGAGGGTGATGGGGTAAAAGGGCACATTTGTATGATGGCAACTGGGGTTTTGGTGGTGAACACAATGTAGTGAGATATTTTGATGTATACCTGAAATTTGTATAATGTTATAAGCCAATGTAGCCTCAATAAATTAAAAAAGTAAAAAAAGAATTTTACATTTTTTACCTATCATCTTTTTGGTTTTTAAATACAGTAGTTGTTCCTTTTTCTGAAATTTCATCTAGAGAGAGACCTAGTTTATCTCAGTTTAACTGAAACAAATCTCATTAGATAGGCTGAAGATGCATGCATGTGGCATATAAGAGACAAATGGAAAATTTTGTAGTTAGATCTCCTTTAGTCACACTGAGAAATACCTTCAAGTCCATTTATTTGTCATGAAATGACAGGTCTGTATTTGAGAAAATTGGATCATGCTTGTCAGTATATTATAGACATAAACCCACCACTAATAAATATTCTATAGTTCCCAATAACTCACAAGACAATCCTACATGACCTTCGTGGTGGAAGGATGGGGAATTGCTTGTGCTTTGTCAATTTTCACGTGTACCTTCTTCCTTCAGATCGGCTCGCTAAGGAATTTGACAGCAATGCCAGGGTTCTCTGGTTCAGAAATGTAAGTAGAGTTATGAATCAGCTTTTGTTTATTCTTTGCTTGCTTTTGTTGATAGGTTAACTATAGATCTGATCTTCAGGGAGGCCCCAGTGAGAAGTGATGTGTGAGTAAAAATCATGGAGAACTGAGGGCACTGGACACTTGAACGTGTAGGAGAACAGCATTCCACACTGAGGAGGGGCAAGTGCAAAGGCCCCAGATCTAGTAAATATCATCGCCCTTAGGTTATGCATCATTCTTTCGTTCAATCATTCCTTCATTCATTCGTATATTCACTAATCATTTGGCAACTCTTGAGCATTTACTATTCATACAGATTTGCATTAAGTGCTGGAAGAAATGAAGGTGAACCATGCATACTAATCTTACTAAATTATATCAACTTTTAGTCTTGAAAATAAGCAAAGCATTAATAAAAATGTTTAAAATACTGGTATGTCACTTGTTTACTCTCCTGCAACCACAACAGGTTCTTTGCTATTCCAAGAACCCACCGGACACAATCCTACTTCAGTCCTTTGCACTTGTGCCCTCTGTCGGAAATGCCATTTCTCCAGAGAGCCACGTGGTTAATAGCCCAGCTGCTCTTAGGATATTAATTAAAAAGTACATTTTCAGTGAAGCCTTTATTTGTCACCTTATCTAAAATGTTACCCCCATAATATTTATTTCCCCTTTTCTGCTTTATCATTATGATTGTTTTATGCTTAGCACTTATCCTTTAACATACTATTTATTGTATTTATTTTGTTTCTTGTTTGATTCCGTTATTAGAATGTTAGCTCCATGAGAGTGGAACTTTTTGTGTTTATTTCTGTTTCTCTAGTACTTAGAACTGTTCCTGGTATAAAATACACGCTCTATAAGTATTTGTGGTTGAATGGGTAAATGTATTAATGGAAGAATGGAAGATGTGGCGCTGTGTGTACAGTGCACCATTACTTGTATGAAAGATGGGGAAGTAACATGCATGTCTGTGCTGGTTTGTGCATAAAACATCTCTGAAAGAGATCATAAGAAAACAAATCAGTGATGATGGAGGCATGAGGAATAGGGTGGCTGGAAAGAGAGATTGTTCATTGTATATTTTAAAATACATTTCAACTGTGAACTTTATGAAGTAATTATCTATTCAAAGTATCAGTTAAAAATTAAAATAATTTCAAAAAATACTGGGTAGAAAGTGACAAATGCAAAGAAAAAGCAGATAAAGTGCTATATGACTCCCTGTGGAGGAAGACACAGTAGTGTTGTTGCCCTTGAAGGCTGTGTGGTGTGTGCAGATGTGAGGGTGACACTGGAGGAAACGCATTTCATGAAAAGAACAGCACGAGCTCTCCAGATGCCAAAAAAAAAAAAAAAAAAAGGAAAAAAAAAAGCCAGGCTAAAGTTCTGGGAACAGATGTAGTTTTGCTCAGTTGGAATCAAGCATATAGGAAACTAGAAAAATGTGTTGATACTTTGGAACAAAGTTGTGGATGCCTCCATCTCCAGATCAAGGAATTTGAATTTGAATCTGTCAAATAAATTGACACCTAATATTTATAATATGATGTTCACCTTGGAATTCTATGGTATTACTAAGCTAAGGATGAACAAAAGTGTACATAAATTTAAAGATAGAGCTAGATAATGCCATATCATGTGGAAGATAAGATAGAGACAAAATCAGACGTTTAATAAACATCTATTTTTTTCCAGGTGTGTATTTTTCTTATGAAAGTCGTGATATATATTCACTGTAAAAGTATTTAATCACTATGACATAAATACAGTAAGATTAAGTCGTCTTCAATCAATTTCTCAGAGGTAACCACGTCCATGTAGGTTCATATTTAGATCTTTTCCTCTGAATTTATAAATGTATATCCCTTTAAAAAATGAGATCCATATTGTGCATACTGTTTTGCAATTTAATTTATTACATGGGCATCATTCCATATCAATTTATGTAGGGATGAAACGTTCCTTTTATACTATATAGTGTTCCATTGGGGGGATATATCATAATTATTTTAACCAGCTTAGCATGAGTGGATATTGACTTTTTCCTATGTTTTTGTTATTTAAAGACAATGAATATTTTCAATTACAAAGGTCTTCAGATATTGCTCTATTTTTATTGCTATCACCTTTGCATTTTTCTTGTGTTTTCATAAAGTTGATAGATGACTTAGGACTTGAAAAATAGCCTCTCTTATTTAATTTAGAGGTTCTAACAACGTTAGAGGAAACTGAAAACCCAATTATGCATTTCAGTTACTCTTGGGGTGTAACACACCATCTCCAGATTCAGGGCCTTGGGTAGCAATTTGTTCTTCCTCTGGTTCTGTGGGTTGGCTGGGCACTGGTCGGGGGTTCTCACTTGGGATTGTTCATGCTGTTGTAGGCAGATGGTGTCTGGAGCTGCAGTCATCTGAAGACTCAACTGGGCTGGCGCCTAGGAAGACTTCTTCACTCACATGTTAGTGCCTCAGTGCTCCTTGCTCTCCCACTTCTCGTTTCCTCTTCCTGTGGGTTGGGCTTCTTAAAGAATGGTGGCCTAGTGGTTGTACTTCACGCATGGGAGCTAGTTTCTAAGAAGCAGGCAACAGAAAATGCCAGGCCAGTTAAAGGCTGCTCCCAGAATTGGCACAGAAGTACATCTGTCATATTCTTTTGGTCAAAACAGTGACAAGGGGGCTGGCCCAGTGGCACAGCGGTTAAGTTTGTACATTCTGCTTCTCTGAGGCCCGGGATTTGCCAGTTTGGATCCTAGGTGCGGACATGGCACCTCTTGGCAAACGCCGTGCTGTGGTAGGTGTCCCACGTATAAAGTAGAGGAAGATGGGCACGGATGTTAGCTCAGGGCCAGTCTTCCTCAGTAGTTAGCTCAGGGCTAATCTTCCTCAAAAAAAAAAAAAAAAAAGCAGTGACAGGGCCCACCCAGGTTTACAGAGGTGGAAACTCTCCTTCTTTAAATTTTTTTTATTTTTTATTTTATTGTGAAGGTTTGTCCTGAGGTAACATCTATTGCCAATCCTCTTTTTTTTTGCTTGAGGAAGATTAGCTGTGAGCTAACATCTGTGCTAATCTTCCTCTACTTTCTATGGGGGAATGACTCCACAGCATGGCTGATGAGTGGAGTAGCGCCACACCAGGATCAAAATATGTGAACCCAGGCTGCCAAAGCAGAGTGTGCGGAGCGTGGAGCTTTAACCACTCAACCACGGGACACCACCGACGCTCTCATTCTTGATGGAGGAGTGGCAAGGTCACATTACAGAGGGCCATGTGGGATGGGAGATACTCTAGTTTAAATAAATATTTATTAAGCACCTACTATGCATCTAGTCCTTGGGTCTACAGAGATGAATATTACACATTTCTTGTCCTCAGAATGTCTATGATCTAGCAAATGAAGTAGGAAAAACAGATATCTAAACAGACATAGTGGACACAGTTAAAGGCGCTAATGAGAGAAGTCATTTCATGGTGGGTTGGTACAGAAGTGGAAGGAGAATAGTGGAGATGACAGAAAATGAGGCTTGGAAATAAGTGAGACTTATCCCAGGGTATCTGAGATACAGGGAGGAAAGTCCTAGTGACATGAAGCAGATGGACGTAGGAGACACGAACAGTTTCTCATTTTAGGAAAACAAAATACCATGGCAGTGCTGTGGAGAATGAATGGGAGCAGTGTGAGATTAGAGACGGTAGATCACATTAGAGTCTATTTCTTGGTGAGAGATAATGGCCTATATTAACAATAAAAGGCATACACAGGAATGGAGATGTGAGGTCGGATATGAAAGAAGTTTAGAAGGTAGAATTTATAAGACTTCTTCACTGACTGCTTGGATGTTGGCCTGAGAAGGAGAAGGGAGTTTAAAGTGACTCCTAAGTGTCTGGCTAGGGCACCTAGTGGACAGAGGTGCTATTCACAAAGAAAGATTTCAGCAGAAAGAGCAGGATTAGAGGAATCTGTATTTGAAACATCTATGGGAAATGCAGGTGGAGATGCCCTTGATTCCATTCAAGGATCCTAAACTGGACATACAGATTTGAGACTTATCAGCAATTAGGTAGCAACCGAATGCAAGAGCTCAGTTAGCTCTTATAGTGGGAGAAGATGTTGAAGAAGACTGAGCAATAAAGATTTGAGAGCAAGGAAGAGAACCAGGCAAGAGTGGAACAGGGAAATTGCGGATGGACAGATGAGAGCAGTGAGCGGTGTAGATGCTTCAGAGAGGTCAGGCGAGTTGGATCAGCTGAGTCGGTTCCATTTGGGCATTCAGAGATCACTAACACCTTTTCTGGAGCCCGTTCAGTCAAGTTATGTCAGCTAAAGCTGTCCAGTCTGGGGCTGAGAGGGTGAAGGAGAAGTGAGATGGGAGAAACAATTTATAGATGATTTAGTTGTTTTCAATATTTATCTCAATGTTTTAGTATACATCTACTTTATTGGTATTTTTTTCATGTTTGAATGTACAACATACTTTGCTCTGTGATTCCAAGACACACAGCTTTAATTATTTCATGGAGCTGAATTATTTCCTGCTAATCATTTTTCTCTAAACCTAAAGTTATGTGTATGTGACTTGACTTGTGACCAATTTTTGTTTTTTTCACAGGCTTTCTTCACATCTAGGTGAACTTAATCTCCTTTCTCAACAAACTTGCCCCAACGTGCTTAAAATGTCAACTTTAGGAAAGCATTCTTAAAGGTTTAAATAATTTCATTTTTTTTAACAACTGTTGCCAATCTTCTTCATTTTTCTTCTTCTTCTCCCCAAAGCCTGCCACCCCCTTCCCCAGTACATAGTTGTATATTCTAGTTGTGAGTGCCTCTGGTTGTGCCATGTGGTACACCGCCCCAGCATGGCCTGATGAACGGTGTCATTTACACACCCAGGATCCCAAACCATGAAACCCTGGGCTGCTGAAGTGGAGAGCACCATCTCAACCACTTGGCCACGGGGCCGGCCCTAAATAGTTTCATTTTAAGTGACCCTCTTTAAAATACAAACTTTCTTGGTTGATGTAACATTTTGTTGTGAATAAAACTATATTGAGAATAGATAGGGAAGATTGGAATGGGAAAGAATATACATTTTGAGCACGAGTACGGGAAGATGGGCTACACTGAAACATTCAGAAAATGACTTGAGAGTTCAGAGGGTGTGTAAGGATATTGGTGATGGCATTTCCAGTAGGAAATGAGAAAGGGAAATAGTTTTTACTGAGCACCTACTATGTTCTTACATCAATATTATCTCATTGTATAGTCACAATATTATCCCTACTTACAGATGGGAACATCAAGGCCCCAAAAGGTTGAATTATTTGATTAAGTTTACATGACTAATTTAAGTGCCAGAATTTGAATGAGAAATTTCCCCAAACTCTTACACTTTCAAATCCCTGTGCTGATCCTATTGCTACCAACATGTGAGCCTTACCTACATTCTTTGGTTTTATGGTTCAGTACCTCTGATTAGAGCTCAAAAGCATCTGGAAGCAGAAAAGGCAGTTTATTAGTTTGCGTAATTTAAAGATCTGGGAGATATTGCAATTCAGGCATAGTTGGATCCAGGCTGTTCAAGGAAGGTTGGCAGAAATCTTTTTCTGTGTATGGCCATTTGTAATCACAGTATCACAATGCTTGTGTTCAAGTAACGCTTATTTTACTTAATAATGGCCCCAAATGCAAGAGTGGTGATGCTGGCCATTCGGATATGCCAAACAGAAGCCATAAAATGCTTTATTTAAGTGAAAAGGAGAAAGTTCTCAACTTAATAAGGAAAGAAAAAATTCATATGCTGAAGTGCTAATATCTATGGTAACTTTTGTTACAGTATATTATTATAATTGTTCTATTTTATTATCAGTTCATCTATTACTTTGTCTAATTTATAAATTAAACTTTATCATAGGCATGTATGTATAGAAAACAACATATATAGGGTTCAGTACTATTCATGGTTTCAAGCATCCACTGGGGGTCTTGGAACATATCCCTCATGGATAAGGGAGGATGACTGTACTAGCTTAGCAGAACCAGGTGAAAGAGTGTGTCTTTCCCGAAACTTTCCTAACACTTCCTGGTACTGTTCTGATTGGTTGGTTTCAGTCACATGCTCATCCCTGGACTAATATCAAATTTTTGAGACTTAGCTTTCCCCAAACCATGTAAATTAGAAGTGGAGGATGGGTGTTCATCCACAGGAAAATCAGGATGCCAATAGAAAAGAAGAGAAATGGAATTGTGGACAGACACAAACAACAGATGTCCACTATCATTTTCACATTACTATCCTACTCGGGCCTTCTGCTCTATTCAGTAATGCAGATACGATTCTGAAATGATTTTCTCATTTGTACATCCTACCTGCTGTTTCCTGTGCACTTGCTATTCTATTCTACCAGTCCTTTAACAGACATTCTCTCAGAAGCTTTCCCTTTCTTTAGTGTGCATTCTGGAAGCATTGAGATCTGCTCATTTTCCTGAAGTATATGTTGGTAAACCTTAGATTGTTTTATATGTGTGTGTGTGTGTTTGCATAATTTTTGCCATGTGTCCTGGTGCAAGGTACATCTTATTTTATTTACGTAAATATTCAAAGCCCAAGCGACAGGAATCGATAGATAAAATGGGCTAAAACTTAATTGGAAAAGAATCATTCTTACCCTCCCACCAGGCTACCCAATGAAAGTGAAAGGCTGAATTTTGGAAAGACATTGAGTAAAATTCTTTGTGATTATATTGAAAGAAAATATTTTAAACCCATTAGAAAGGCATGCATATTGGTTCCCTGTGGGAAGATGTAGTCCCATGCAGCCCCATGTGCCCATCCTGATTCCATGGAGGGATGTATATATGTATGTATGTATTTGTGCTATGTTTTGCTAGAGATACTTTTGGCCATTCCTTGGGATGTTTCATCTCTTTAATTGATGGATGAAGGACAACTCTACAAGTTTTGAACTTTTCTCCAACTTCTCCTGACCTTCAATCTCTCTTCTTTCCCCCTCGACCTTTCTTGCATACTTTATCATTCTTCTTTTCTTTGCTCTTCTTGTCCCTTTTTGTCCCTACTTCATCATTCTTCTTCTTTTCTCGCATTCTTTCTCCATTTCTTGAGTTAATTAGTACTATAATTAAATTCTGTTGGATCACATCGTTGTGTTTTTCCATATTCATAAACATCTTTATTACATGTGTTTTTACACAGCTCTCTAGAGGAAGTATAGAACTGTCTCTTCCATTCCTTGAACAAACACTTTGCTCAATGTCTCCTGCAAGTAACACTTTCATAAACATCTTAAATAAGTGTACCTTTATTTTTTCCCCAGTTTTGTTGAGATATAGTTGACACATATCACCATATAAGTTTAAGTTGTACAATATAATGGTTTGACTTAGATATACTGTGAAATGATTACTGCAATAAGTTTAGTTTCTATCATCTCATGGAGATACAATAAAAAGAGAAAGCAAAGAAACATTTTCTTTTTCGTTATGATGAGAACTCTTAGGATTTATTCTTAACAACTTTCATATATATCATATAGCAGTGTTATCTATAGTTATCATACTGTAGAGTATATCTCTAGTACTTATTGATCTTGTAACTGGAAGTTTGTACCTTTTGACCACTTTTCTCCAATTTCCCCTCCCCCCTCTGTAACCACAAATCTGATTTCTTTTCCTATGTGTTTGTTTTTCTTTTTGCTTGTTGTTGTTTTTAGATTTCACCTATGAGTGAGATCATACAGTATTTGTCTTTCTCTGTCTGACTTCTTTCCCTTAGCATAATGCCCTCAAGATCCATCCACGTTGTCGTTTTCCTCATTTTTTATGGCTGAATAATATTTTATTGTGTATATGTATACCTTAACTAATGTATCCATTCATACATCAGTGGGTACTTAGGTTGTTTCCATGTCTTGGCCATTGTACATAATGTTGCTACAAACATGGGGATGCAGATATCTTTTTGAGTTAGTGTTTTCATTTCCTTTGGATATATTCCCAGAATTGCTGGATGATATGGTAGTTCTATTTTTAATTTTTCAAGGAAACTCCATACAGTTTTCCATAGTGACTGTACCAGTTTACAATTCCACCAACAGTGCACAAAGGTTCCCTTTACTCCGCATCCTCCCCAGCATTTGTTATCTCTTGTCTTTTTGGTGATAGCCATTGTAACAGGTGTAAGTTGATATCTCATTGTGGTTTTGATTTGCACTTCTCTGATTACTAGTGACGTTGGAATCTTTTCATGTACCTGTTGGCCTCGTATATCTTCTTTGGAAAAATGTTGTCTATTTAGATCTTTTGCCCGTTTTTTAATTGGATTCTTTTTTTTTTGCTGTTGGATTATATGAGTTTTATATACGTATATATATATATGTAAGTATTTTTCTTTGAGGAAGATTCACCCTGAGCTAACATCTGTGCCAATCTTCCTGTGCTTTATATATGGGATGTCTCCACAGCATGGCTGATGAGTGGAGTAGGTCTGCACCTGTGAACTGAACACAGGGATCTGAACCTGTGAAGCTGGGCCGCTGAAGCAGAGGGTGCCAAACTTTAACCTCTTAGCCACAGGGCTGGCCCCAAAGTTTTTATATATTTTGGATATTAACCTGTTATCAGATATATGATTTGTAAATATTTTTTCTCATTCCTTAGTTGTCTTTTCACTTTATTGATGGTTTTCTTTGTGTGCAGAAGCTTTTTAGTTTGATGTGCTCCCATTTGTTTATTTTTGATTTTGTTGCTTATGCTTTGTCTCATATTTAAAAACTCATTGTCAAGACCCATGTCAAGGAGCTTTTTTTCTAGGTTTTTTTCTAGGAGTTTTATGATTTCAGGTCTTATGTTTAAGTCTTTAATCCATTTCGAGTTAATTTTTGTAACTGGGTAAAATAGAAGTCTAGTTTCATTCTTTTATGTGTGAATATCTAATTTTCCAGCACTATTTATTGAAGAGACTGTCTTTTCTCCATCGAGTATTCTTGGCTTCCTTTTCAAATATTCATTGACTGTAAATACTTGGGTTTATTTCTGGCCTCTTGATTCCATTCCATTGATCTATTTGTGTGCTTTTATTCCAGTAGCATACTCCTTTGATTACTATATCTTTATAGTGTAGCTTGAAATCAGGAAGTATGATGTCTCCCATTTTGTTCTTTCTCAGGTTTGCTTTGACTATTCGGGGTCTTTTGTGGCACCATATACATTTTAGGATTTTTTTTTTTTTTTTTTTTTTTGCTTCTGTAGAAAATGCCACTGAATCTTGATAGGTATGGACCACACAGTTTTTAACCAGTGCCTAAAAGATAGATAGAAGTGAAAATTATTGAAATCTCTATGTCGTTTCTTTATTCAGGATATATTGTGATCATCCTGAGTGAGTGGAAAAGAGATATTGCTAAGGCTATTTCTAGAAACAGAATCCAAATGAAACAAGCAAGTTCATGTAGAAATTCTCATGAGCACCTACTTGATGGCTTTTTATTTCACAGCAAATAAGAAAAAAATAATTTCCGACAAGACATTTCTGCAGGTAATATTTTTTTTAATTGTAAAAAAAAACTTCTTTAGGAAATCTCCACTCCAGGCAAAAACTTCCTCCAAATAATTCCAAAATGTCAGGAATTTTAGTGTAATTTGTTGGAAAATTAAGGAGGATGAATTCTTACTTATTTGGTGAATACCAAAATAAAATTGGACTGAAAAATTAAACTTTCTCGTATTACGGCAAATCTAAATAAAATTAAATAGCTTGGATTTTTTCCTACCCCATTCAAATGTTTGTTAATCTGGCAAAGCATACATCCCAATACTCTTTCTTGATCAGTACTGGGCTTATTTTTTTTTTTCTTATTTAACGTCCATTCAACAACTAGATTGCTGTATAAAAAGAAATGAGAAAGCATTTTCATCTGTAAATTGCATCTTAGTTGCCAACAAAAACTATTGGTGTTTTATTCCTAAATTGTTCCGTATTATTGTGCCTCTCTGCAATGGTGTGGTAAAGGTAGATTGATGTTAATAACAACAAAAACAAAACATAAGGCAAGGCAAGTTTCAGAACAAATCACGAGAATACATAATTTTTTCTACTTTTCCTACAGTAAGGAAGGGGAAGTAGAAATTGACCAAATGAAACTGCTGTGATGCTGTGGTGATACTCATGGTTTTGCTTCTGGTGCTGAATGGAGAACAATTCATTTTGTGTACAGGATATTTAACCTTTCCTGACATTATGGAATTTTCATAAAGAGATTTTCCTGTATTTAGTCTCTGATATTTCACACTCTAATATCACTGAGAGCCAAGTCTATGCAGGACACAATAAGAGAGATTGGAGTGAAGAAATACAGCACTTGCTCAACAAAGCTTACAATCTTGGGGGAGTAGTGATAAAGGCTTTTTATTTTGAATTTTTTCCTGCCCTGACTTGACACAATCCTAGCTAGATAAGCTAAAAAGCAAGGCAAAATAGAACAGAACTCAATCCCATTTTTGTTACCTGGTTAAAAAATATGAATATCTGAAAACTTACTTTCTCTTGATATCTTTTCTAAGTAGTATTCGGTTATTTACAAAGATCTTGTTCCCCACAGTTGAGACCGGTGATGAAAAGATACATACAATCAGTGTAACGTGGTCTATAAAATGATAAATAATCATATTATGTCAAAACAATAGGAACAAGAATATTTCCATAAATTGAAAAGGTAGTCTTGCCTCATCTCTGCTGAGACCAAGAGTAATTCACATATGAAAGTTGCCCAGAACACATACACACGTCAGATAAAGAGGTCACCGGAAAGAATACTTTCTTGCATCAAACATTTACAAATGATGACTCAAAATCCCAGTGACAATCTCAGTGGTCCTGCAGCTGTATCTAAAGATGACCAGAAGTGTCTTAGATTTTTGGATTGGCCACAGGAGACAAGAGGCCGACAACCTTGGACACTAGATTGAAAACTGAATGGGGAGTCAGAAAGTCTGTACAGGGCAGAACTCCCTCTCAAAAGGATAAGCCATCCTTAACAGACACACTATTAGAGGTCGCTGCTGAGAGTGGCATAAATTTTTAGACACTTTCTAAATTTCTTTCAAGGAATTTTTCTTCATTGCATAACTACTTGAAAAACTAACCAAAGATTTTCCCCACATTCCGTTGGTGCCTTTATGTACTTAAAGACTTTTACTAAAAAAATACTTAAGTATGTGCATGAGAAACGAATATAGTCAAAAATCAACATCAAAGAAACAAGCTCACTCAGATCTCCATTAAAAAACTCCTCTTAAATATAAAGAAATCCATAATTCCCATTCCACAAATTTATTTTACTACCAGATTTGAGTAAACCCGCATTGCTGATGCATCTGTTGCCCTGTCTTCATGCCCCAAACTTCCCCTAGTGGTCTGAAAAAATGAAAACAGACCTTCCTAGAGAGCCTGTCGCATGACCAGGGACTTAAACACAGGCAGAATCTGTCTGAATCTCTAGTAATTAATTATCATCAGTTGTCTCATTGACAGCTGCGGGACACATTTAGCCAACCAGCTGCCCTGTGTTGCACAATGCTATGTTTGTTCTAAGCCCCTTGGGTGATTCTTGCTGTATGTAAAATAGCAACAGTTGGAGTACCATTTGCTTCCGCATAGATGCTTTATGACTTGTGTGTCAGGACTATGGCAACCCTTCAGGACCAATGAATGCCTGGTAAATACTGTGTGATGATTCCTAGGACATGAGCAGAGAGAACAGGAAATTATTAAACCGCCAGTGGAAGTAAAATAGAACACTCAATAAAATGGCATTAAAGTGTGAAGTTGGTTGAAGACTGGCTTATTTTGCTTATTAGGAATTTTCTGTGGAGATTTTAGGGGAAAGATCAAACTCTCAACAAGGACCCCTGTGAATGTTTGTGCCCAGCTCTAGAAAACAGTTTGGTGCAAAACATGTCTTATCATGCTCTGACAAATATAATGAACAGAGTCTAGCCTGTTGCGAGATCTTATTGATCTATGAATTAACAGATGATATTCGGCGTGCAATATCCGGTGTCCTTATCTGTTTCTTTAAATATCAGCAACCTACTCTTTAATAATACACCAAGATAAATCTGAGCTTTGGAAGGAACATAGTGAAGTAAAAAAATCCTAAACTTGGTTTGTTACCCAAACAACAGTTCTCAGATTGAGGCCAAGGGCTAATATATTCATAATCTTAATGAAAGTTCAGGAAACTGGATGCTGTCCTTGTCCTAAATTTCCTTTTGGTGTTTTTAACATGGCCTATGACATGATTTTAAATATTTGCATGTTTAACAGAGACTATTTTCCTATTCATAGGATACTCTTCAGATAAACTTCTTATTTATCTCTGCCTGGCCTCTATCTTCTTAAGAGTTGTTCCTTATAAATTTAGGATTGATTCAAGTGAATGAGGGACTTGAGGGTGGGCAGTAGTCTGAGGGATCAATTCTGAGATCACACCAGCTCTGTCGTGTCCATATTTTTTTTCTTTTTCACTTGATCATATTTATCAAAGGGAAGATCCAGCAGTGTTTGTTCTGGGACCGGCTAGTTGCTGTTGATTTCTTTTTGAAATGATTGCTTTCATGGATGTCAAAATTCATTATAGCGAGGTCCATGGCAACCTTGTAGTTAACATTTAAAAATGTTTGAAATCCAAAAACAACATGTGGGCGTAAGGACCCGTTGTCATAATACGTACGTGTGCGTGAGTTTACTAATTGTAAACTGCAAACTTGGTTTCAAGCTTGTGTCGTAAACTTAGATTCACATTGATGAAGACTTCTTTGAACTATTAGGCCACTTAGGATTTTAGTTGGAAAGAGGTATTGTCATACTAAGCAAATCCTAGTAGGCATTGAAATTTTGCTTATCTTTTAGTATTTCTTTTCCTGGTTTCAATCTGACATTCCTCTGACATGGATTTGAAAAGTATTTCTCAGCTTTGTAAGATTCACGTCAACATCTGTTCACCACTGTAAAAGTTTATAGTTACGTGGAAATTTGAAATGTAAATCAGATATCATTTTCTGTTACAACTTTCAATTAAAAAGAAACAGCTAGATGTTTTAAGGGAATCAATGTCAGCAGAAGGGTTCTCACATAAATATCTTTTTACCTAGAATCTAAATTCATGCTGGCCAATGTCGTTTTCTCTTTTGCTGTCATTTTGCATCTTTGTTATACAATGGGGAGCATGGTCCTTCTCCAAAATTCTCCTACTGATAGGAAACATTTGAAATTTGATAATATTGGGCAGTCTATTGTCTTAGCCTACATTTTATTAAGGGTTGTAATGGTGTTTCTGAAGAAAGTTGGAAACAGACTTTTCCACATTCAAAATTACTTCAAATTTTCCATTGTAAAGGAGAAGTTTCTCTGACATAAAACTTGGTAGATTTTAACAGTAGTGACAATGTTAATAAAAAGGCTTTACACAATGTTAAGTGCTTTACGAAGCTACCTGGCATAAATAGACAGTTATTAATGGTTTTGGAATGACTGAAGGAAAAAAGCACAATAAAAGCAGTGGAAAACTAGGCTGGGTCCCGGTTACGAACAGGGAGCCTTTTTATTCAATGGCACTGTATTTCCACGTCTTGATGATTATAAATTATGTAATCTATTCCTTTCAACAAATGAAATGTAGTGGGAAAATTAGTGTTCAGCCAATATGGTAAACTCCAGGAAATCAGAAATTTGTGAATAATTCTTCAGTATCTACTTAAGTGTTTGGAATTTAAAAATAAATAGACCAATGCTGAAATTGATGATGTCTAAAGTTGAAAGTCTATAATAAATAAAAAATGTCAAAGTCTTCCATTTTCAGTTTTTACAGTTCAACTTATTGACAGACTTCTTTTTTCATTGTCAATGGTGAACTTTGATATTGCCCTAAATTCAGTTAATAAGTAGAAATAATCATTTATCAATTTTTCACTCTAATCAATAAGATATACTGATGGTCTTTGGTGTCAGACAGACCTTGCTTTGCAACTACTGTCAAATCTCAAAATGTTTTCTTATGTGAAAATTGTCATAATGATACTTAGATTTTAAGGTTGGTAAGTATTAAGACGTGATATGTGAAAATTGTCTCAGCCCCATTTCTAAATGTGTAAGAAATGGTGAAAAATATATTATCAAAACAACTTTCAGTGGTCCTTTCTGGTTAGGGTGACCATGTAATTTATCATCCAAGCCAGGGAATTTTTGATACTGAAAGCAGAAACTATTTATAATTACTTTAGGACACAAGGCATAAACCAAGACTGTGGGCAAGTGGAGAGCAATAGTCACCCTATTCCTGACACATCCATTCTAAACTAAAGCAGACTTGCTAGACATCAAAGAGAAACAATACATAAACATTTCTTTTAAATATCATAAAAATGGCAATATGAGAGGTTTTTAAATTTTTTTTAATCTATTGCGTAGCTTGTTTGTGTTATTGTCTGGATGAGAAGAAGGTAATTAACAAAGGAGAACAGTGTTGGTGATATGCCTCTGAAAATCAATATGGAGAGAAGAAAGGGTCCAGTAAGGAAGATTTTGCAGTAGAAGAGGTCTACCGTGGGACAGAGCTGCTCAAAGGGTGGTCCTTGGACAGGCAGCATTGACATCACCTGAGAGCTTGTTAGAAATGCAGATTTTCAGGGCTTGTTTTATACCTACCGAATGGGAATCTCTGGGTACAGTGCCCAGGAATCTGTTTTAACAAGCTCTTCATGCATTCTTCTGCACACTAAAGGTTTAGAAGCACTGCTCTAGGAGATCCAGGAGTTTCTGAAGTAGAAAAAGCAAACTTAGATGTAGGCTTTTATATCTAAGAAACATTTTCGATGTTTGACATCTCATTTCACACCTAAAGAAACCAAGTCTTGAGAGAGGTTACATATTTCGGCTAAACCCGCAAAGTTAACATCAGGGAATCTGAGTTTTTCCATTGTCTGTTTCTTCCTAGCTCGTTATAGAAATAGATTGGCTATCTCCTTGTGCCCAGATACCCTTTATGTTAGACTTTTGAACCCAATCTGTTCATATTGATCTGGAATAAATCTATACTAATCAATATGGTACGCCTGGGATGTGTGAGAGGTTGGTAGTTTTCACCATGAAATATACTTATTTTTGATCCTGATGAATTTATGCTTGCCAAAAGTCTGATATTCATTGATTTTAAGTGAAATATATAATTTATAGACACAGAGACAAGAGTAAAAAGAAGAAGGGTGTCAAGATTAAGATATTGGGCTGACGATCTTAGACTATTGGGAGGTGGTGTGGCTTGGACAGCTCAATGGGAAAAAATAAACAGTGGAGTCAGAAAAATATATACTTCAGGACAATAATTATAGCTGACAGTGATTGACTGCTAGCTGTGTGCCAGGCAACATAGTGCGTCATGAGCATTACTTAATCCTTGTAGTTGCCATACAATGTAGGTAATGTCATTATTTCAACTTTAAGCATGAGAAAACATTTTACAAATGTTAAATCGATGTCCTTAGGTTTGATTACGCAAACCACTATTTCATGTACTTTAGTTCATTCACATATGGCCCAGCCTATACCAAACTACGACAGTGGCAGAAGAACTTTGATTACTTGCAAAAATAGATAAATTACAATACAATAAAATAAATTTAAAAGAAAGGAAATGAGAGAAAGTCATCATTGGTTAGGAAAATAGAAGGAGCCAGAGAAAGGAGCATGCACAAAATAAAAGCAATAAAATAAGCACATTTGTTAAAAACGGGCCACATTAGCGACCAATATGAAGAAGGAAATTAAGTAAATTACAAGATTCATAGAATCCATAAAGTAAAAATAAAGTGACTTTTGGAAAAACTTCACTGCTACTGAAACCAGATATAAACCTCTCTAAGGGGACCTCATAAATAAGAATAGTATTAATCACTGACAATTCAGCATTTTGCTTCCATTACCCCATTTAATCTTCATAGAAAAGTAAGAGTTACTCTAATTTTGAATATGGGAAAATTGAGGCACAGAGAAGTTAAGTGAATTGCTTAGGATCGCACAGCTAGTAAGTAACAGAACTGGGATTCCAAATCAGATCTATTCTGGGTCTCTGGCCAGTGCTCTTAACTACCAAATCATACAGATTCTTGAGCGCCTCCGTACAGTGTACACTGGAATGCATTGAAAAGGGAGCTCTCTGTTTCTCCCAGCTCCCCTCAAGAGAATACAATGAAATTGTCTCAGGCAGAATTGTGCAAAAGAGATCCTAGTTTCAGCCAATGTAGCAAGAGTCAAAAATGTAATTCTTGTGCTGAACTCTTCTTGAGTCGAAGTTTAGAACAGAACTTTGCAGTTTGCTGAGCATTCTGTTACATTGTGAGTGGATGACAGGGACGGGTTGAGGATCACATAAGTCCTCAGGGCAGCTGGTGTGTCTGGGGTAGCCACAGCCCCAGGCTGATTTCTTCAGGCTCACATACCTGGATGGTGACCTAAACAGAAGGCAGAAACCAAGAACACCAGCTGTCGTTGGTCTTCCGAAACTCCCTGAGCCCGTCCAAGGAGGTGCTACTTCCTTGCCTTCTCCTTTAGCATCCAGTTGTAGAGCACACTATCGCCCACCTGTAACGAGGAAGTGGTTGGAGGTGTTGAGCGCAATTGTGGCCACTCAGATGGCAGGGAAGGTGAGCAGGGGCCAGGGGGTTCTGGCAAGAACGGCTCAGGTGAGCATTTAAATTTCTCTTCTCTGTTCTTCTCATTTCTCTTCTCATATAACGAATACTTCTGTTTGTGGCTGATGTGCCCTTTCCAAGTGGGAGGATGATGACTCTAACTTATTGCAAATGAGAGCTTCACTAAAAACGATAGCAAGGACATGGGATAAAAAAGTATGATTGGATTGAAAATTCATTTCAACAGTGCATTGGATAATGGGAGAAAAACACGAACTGTTAGATTCTTGAACTAAAAATGTCAGCTCTTGTAAATTTTTTAAGAGATATGAAAAAGTCACACGTTTTTTGCATTTTGTTAACAGCTTTATTGAGGTGTAATTGACAATAAACTGCACATATTTCAAGTATAGTTTGATAAGTTTGACACATGTATACACCTGCAAAGCCATCACCAAAATTAAGAGTGAACATGTGGATCCCTCCCAAAAGTTTCTTCCTGTCCCCTTGTAATCCTTCCTTCCTGCTCCTTGATGCTCACCCCTCCCCTGGCAAACACTGATCTGCTTTCTGTCACTGTAGAGTAGTTTGCATTTTCTAGAACAGGTGTTGGCAAACCACATGACCTGTGAGTCAACTGCCTGTTTTTGTAAATAAAGTTTTATTGGTACGGACCCATGCTCATTCATTTACCCGCTGTTTATGGCTGCCTTTGCTCTACAATATCAGAGCTGAGTAGCTGCAACAGAAATCCTGTGGCCTGCAAATACTTATTATCAGGGTCGTTACAGAAAATATTTGTTAATCCCTTTTCTAGAGCTTTGTGTAAATGGAATCATAGGGCGCGTCCTTTTTTTTGGTCTGACTTCTTTCATCATCGTCAACGATTTTGAGATTCATCCATCTTGTTGCATGCATCATGGTTTATTCTTTTTTATTACTGAGTAATAATCTAGTGTATGGCCATACTAAAACTTGTTTATTCATCCACCCGTTAATGTACATTTGGAATATTTTCAATTTGGGGCTATTACAAACAAAACTGCAATGAACTTTCATGTACACGACTTTGTATGGTCATACTCTTTTAGATCAATGCCTAGGAGGGGAATGACTTAAATTTTACATAAATACCTATGAGGAGAATGATCAGATCATGTAGTAGGTATATGTTTAACTTGATAAGAAACTGTTAACTGTTTTCCAAGTGGTGGTACCACTTTTCTGTTCCCACCAGCAATGGGTGAGAGTTTCATTCTCTCCACATCTTCACCAGCACTTGGGATGGTCAGTCTTTAAAATTTTCACCATTCTACATAAGACCACGTGTCTGGTATCTCATTATAGTTTTAATTTGCATTTTGTTAATCACTAATGATGTTGAGCACACTTTCATGTGCTTATTTGCCATCTATTTTTTTGTGCATGTGAAGAGTCTATTCAAATCATTTGCTCATTTTTCACTAAGCATTTGCTTTCTTATTATTGGGTTTTGAGAGCTCTTTGTATGCTCTGGATACAAGTCCTTTGTCAGATACACGATTCACAAATATCAGCTTTCACGCTCTTAACAGTGTCTTGGAAGCAGGAGTTTTTAAAATTGGTAAAATCCAATTTATCAATTTATTCTAATGGAGTATGCCTCTGATGTTATCCTTAATAAATCTTTACCTAGTCCAAGGTCACAGAGATTTTCTCTCATGCTTTTTACTAGAAATTTTATAATTTTAGATTTTACATTTAGGTTTGTGATTCATTTTGAGTTGATTTTTGTATAGCCCCCATTTTTGTTCTTTTTCAAAATTGTTTTGAGTGTTCATTTCCCTATATCATTTGCATTTCCCTATGAATTTTAAAATTAGCTTGTCAGTTTTTACAAAAAGCCTGAGGATTTTGATTGGGATTTCATTAAAACTATAGATCAAATTGGGGAGAATTGACATCTTAACAACATTGGCTCTTTCTACCTATGACTCCATTTATTTAGGTGTTCTTTAATTCATCGCATTAATGTTTTGTAGCTTTCAATATATAGGTCTTTTATCTTTTTATTAGATTTATTCTTAAGTATTTCATATTTTCTGATGTTATACTTTATTTTGTAATTTCAATTTGTGTTCCTTGCTACTATTTAGAAACACAATTGATTTTTGTATCTTGCTAAATTCATTTTTTGTTCTAGTAGCTTTTTGTAGATTCCAACTGACTTCCTACATGGATGACAATGTCATCTATGACGAAAGACAGTTTTATTTCTACATCTCCAATCTCGATGTTTGTTTATTTTTTTGCCTGATTGTGCTGACCAGAGCTTGCAGTACGGTGTTGAATTGCAGTGGTGAGAGCAGCTGTCCTTAGCTTTTTTCCTGATCTTGGGAGGAAATCATCCAGCTTTTTATTTTTTGAGGAAGATTAGCCCTGAGCTAACTACTGCCAATCTTCCTCTTTTTGCTGAGGAAGACTAGCGCTGAGCTAACATCCATTCCCATCTTCCTCTACTTTATACGTGGGACACCTACCACAGCATGGCTTTTGCCAAGCGGTGCCATGTCCGCACCCAGGATCCAAACCTGTGAACCCTGGGCCGCAGAGAAGCAGAATGTGCGAACTTAACTGCTGTGCCACTGGGCCGGCCCCCAGCTTTTTACTATTAAGTGTGATGTTAGCTGTAAACTTTTGTTTGTTTGTTTTAAAAGGATGCCCTTTATCATATTGAGGAAGTTCTCTTTTATTCCTAGTTTGCTCAGACTTTTTATCAGAAATGAGTGCTGGATTTCATTGAATACCTATTCTGCATATATTGAAGTGATCATACAGTTTTTCTTTTCTAGTTTATTAATATGGTTATGCACTGCATAACAACATGTCATTCAATGAAGGACTGCATATACTATGGTGGTCCCATAAGATTAGAACCACATAGCCTAGGTATGTAGTAGGCTATGCTACCTAGGTTTGTGTAAGTACACTCTGATGTTTGCACAATTGTGAAATCACCTAGTGATGCATTTCTCAGAATGTATCCCTGTTGTTAGGCAGCACATGACTGTATGTTGAAATACGCTGGTTGATGTTTTAAATATTAAGCCAACCCTTGTATTCCTGGGATAAACCTCACAAACCTCACTTTGTCATGATGTATTACATTTTTTTTTTTTTTGGAAGATTAGCCCTGACCTAACATCTGCTGCCAATCCTCGTCTTTTTGCTGAGGAAGACTGGCCCTGAGCTAACATCCATGCCCACCTTCCTCTACTTTATATGTGGGACGCCTGCCGCAGCATGACTTGACAAGAGGTGCGTAGGTCCACACCCGGGATCCAAACTGGCAAACCCCAGGCCACCGAAGTGCAATGTGTGAACTTAACTGATGCGCCACTGGGCCAGCCTCTGTATTATTTTTTTCATAGAGATTAGATTGATTTACTAAAGTGTTATTCAGAATATTTGTGTATGTGTTCATGAGCTGTATTGGTCTGTGGTTTTCCTTTCTTGTAATGTCTTTTGTCTATTGGCATCAGGTTAATGCTGGCCTCATAGAATGAGTTGTGGTATGCTCCCTCCTTGTCAATTTTCTGAGAGGCTGTGTAGAATTGGTACTATTTCTTTCTTAAATATTTAGTGGAATCACCAGTGAAGCCATCTCAGACTAGATTTTTCTTTGTGGAAATGTTTTTGCCACAAATCCGATTTCTTTACTAGATTCATGTCTACCTAGATTCCCTATCTTCTTGAATAGGCTTTGGTAGTTTGCATCTTTCCAGCAATCTGCTCATTTCATTTAAGTTTTCAAATTTCTTGGTGTAAAGTTGTTTATAACATTCACTTAACTATCCTTTTATTATTTGAATAATGCATAGTGTAATTACTTCTCTCATTCCTGATAGTGGTAATTTGTGTCCTCTCTTTGCTTTTCTGATCAGTCTGGCTAGAGGTTTATCTATTTCACTGATTTTCTCAGGAAAATTGGTTCCATTGATTATCTCTATTGCTTTTCTGTTTTCTATTCCATTGATTTCCACTTTAATATTTATTATTTTATTTATTCTGCTTACTTTGGTTTTAATTTGCTTTCCTTTTTTCTAGTTACTTAAGGTGGAAATTACTATCAGGTTATTACTATCAGCTCTTTCTTTCTTTTTTTTTTTGTATGGTTTTTTTGGTGAGGAAGATTGGCCCTGAGCTAACATCTGTTGCCAGTCTTCCTCTTTTATTCTCTCCCCAAAGTGCTAGTACATAGTTGTATATCATAGTTGTAGATCATTCGAGTTCTTCTATGTGGGATGCCACCACAGCATGACTTGACGAGTGGTGTGTAGGTCTGTGCCTAGGATCCAGACTTGCAAATCTCAGGCCACCAAAGGGGGGTGTGTGAACATAACCACTTGGCCAAAGGGCTGGCTCCTAGGCTAGTATTATAATTTCCCCCAAGTACCATTTTAGTGGCATCCCACAAATTCGGATATGTTGTCCTTTCATTTTATTCAGCTCAAAATATTTTTTACATTGCCTTTTGATTTTTCTTTCTTTGGCCCTTGGATTTTTTGTGAGTGCTATTTAGTTTCCAAGTATTTAGGGATTTTTCACAGATCTTTCTGCTATTAATTTCTGATGTGATTCCATTGTGGTTAGAGAACATATTTTACATGACTTGAATTCTTTTAAATTTATTGAGATTTGTTTTTTGGTCTGGAATATGATCTAAGTAATTATTTTGTGCACTTGAAAATGATGTGTATTCTACTTTTGTTGTGTGGGGTATTATGTGAAGGTCATTCAGGTCAAATTAGTGGAGAGGGCTCTCCTTACTGATTTTCTACTTTTTCTATCAATTACTGAGAGTGGGATATCAAAATCTCTGGCTATAATTATTGAATTTATATATTTCTCTTTATACTTTATCAATTTTTGCTTCATGAGGTTTGAACATCTCATCTTAGGTGTATAAGCATTTAGAATTATAATGTCTTGACGAATCGACCCCTTTGTCATTATGAAGTGACTTTCTTTGTCTCTAATAATAATCTTTGCTTTGAAATCTACTTTGACAATAATATAGCCACCCAGCTTTCTTTTTGTATTAATATGATATCCATTTTTCCATCCTTTCATGTTTAATCTATTTGTGTCTTTATATTTAAAAGTGCATTTCTTATAGACAGCATATAGTGGTCTTACTTTTTTATGCAGTCTGACGATCTCTGACTTTTAATTGGAGCATTTAGATCACTTGCACTTAGTATGATTATTGATAAGATTTAACTTGGGGCTGGCCTGGTGGCACAGTGGTTAAGTTTGCATGTTCCGCTTCTCTGTGGCCTGGGGTTCGTGGGTTTGGATCCTGGGTGCGCACATGGTACCGCTTGGCAAGCCATGCTGTGGTAGGCGTCCCACGTATAAAGTAGAGGAAGATGGGCACGGATGTTAGCTCAGGGCCAGTCTTCCTCAGGAAAAGAGGAAGATTGGCAGTGGTTAGCTCAGGGCTAATCTTCCTCAAAAAAAAAAAAGATTTAACTTTACCATCTTGGTAGGTTTTCTGTTTGTCTCACTTGTTCTTCCTTCACTTTTTTCTTTTCTGTCTTATTTTGAAATAATCAAATATAATTTATATTTCCATTTATCTCCTTTGGGAATTATGAGCTATAAATATTTGGCCGTTTTATTCATTCCATTGGGGTTTTGTAGTACACATCTTCAGCTGATCTCAGTTTACCTTTAAGCAATATTATACCACTTTATGTATTGCATAAAAACCTTATAGCAGCATAATTCCGTTTCCCATCTTGGCCTCCAAATTTATGCAGTCAGTTATCTTTTAAATATTTTGAAATAATAAAAAACAATCTTACGTGTTTACCTACGTAGTTTCCATTTCTGATGCTCTTCACGTTTCTTTACTTACAGTCCTGCTGGTATCATTTCCGTTTTGCCTGAAGGACTTCCATTTATATTAAGTGAGGTGAGGGTGATGACTTCTTTTAACTTTTCTGTCTGAAAATTAATTTCTCTTTATTTTTGGAAGACATTTTTGCTGGATATATTCTATGTTGATAGTTTTTTTGTCAGTACTGAAAGATGTTCTTCCACTGTGTTTTCACTTTCATTATTTCTGACAATATACCTATCATCATGCTAATTTTTATTCTTCTATAGTAACCGTAACTGTTTTCTCTGGCTGCTTTTAAGATTTTCTCTTTCAAACTGGTTTTGAGCAATTTGATTATGTTCTTGGCGCATTTTTCTTCTTGATTTGTGTGCTTGGAGTTAGTTGAAGTTTTTGCATCTAGAAGTTTGTAGTTTTGGCCAAATTTTGAAAATATTAGACCATTATTTCTTCAAATCTCTTTTCTCTCTACTACCTCCCTCCTCTCTTCCAGAGACTCCAATGACGTGTATATTGGGCTACTTGAAATTTCCCCGTATTTCACTGATGCTCTTTTTGCTTTCTAAATTAGTTTTTTTCTTTGTATTTTGCTTTGAATAGTTTCTATCGTTATATTTTACTGTTCACTAATTTTTTCTTCTATAATGTCTAATCTGCCACTAATCCCATATAGTATATTTTTCTCCTCAGACATTATAGTTTTTATCTCTAATCCCATATAGTATATTTTTCTCCTCAGACATTATAGTTTTTCTCTCTAATGGTTTGAGCGCTTTTTACATCTTCCATGTCTGTATTTAACTTTTTGAAAATATGTGGAACACAATTATAATAACCATTTTAATGTCCTTGTTAATGAATTCTAACATACTTGTCAGTACTAGGTGTATTTTTATTGATTAATTATTCTCCTCATTTTAGGTTGTGCTTTTCTTCTCCTTCGCATGACTAATAAACTTTGATTGGATGCCAAACCTTGTAAATTTTACTTTTTGGATGCTGAATATTTTTATATTCCTATAAATGTTCTTTTTCCTGGGAAGCCATTTGATCCTTTTGAGTCATTAATTTATGATTTGTTAGGTAGGTCCAAAATAGTGCTCAGTCTAGGGCTAATTGTCCCCTGCTCCTGGGTCAAGATCTTTCTCATTATTCTAGTCAATGCCCTATGATTTGGGGTGGTCCCTGGCTTTGCATAGTTTTCCTCACATGCACATACTGATCAGCACTTTGCTGAATGCTTGTGTGGGGCCATCTGCAGATCTCTGGGGTTCTCTCAGTGCAGTTCTCTTCTCTCTGGTGTTCTGTCTATGAACTCCAGCTGCCTTGATCTTCCTGAGTTCTCACCTCCGTCTCCTCAACTCAGGGAGTCCTGTGGGTTCTTCTTGGGCTTCCCTCCCTCGCCTCTCCCTGAAACTCTTTCAAAGCTGTAGGCTTGGGCAATCAGAGGGCTCACCTCATTTCTTTTCTGCCTCTCAGAGATCATCCTTGTTACCTGATGTCCAGTGCTTGGATATTATTCTTTCATATATTTTGTGTGGAAGTATTGTTTGTTTTGCGTGGAAAGGTACATCTGGTCCCTGTTACTTCATCTTGAGCTGGCTTTATATTTTTTGTTACCTATTTGTACAAATTTTCTCACTGATGGTGACTTTCAGGATTTTGAATGCATCATGATTAAAAAATTAGTTGAGAATTGCATCTAGTCATTTTAAGAATTAAACTTGATATTGAAAAGTTAAGTTTACAAAAGCAAGATAAAGATTCTTATTAAATATTTGAAAGCATTTTATTTGGACATTTCATGCACACCTAGTAATTATCTTTTCAATGCTTTGCATTTCATGCTTATAATTACATAATGCAATGAATTTTAAAATCAATTGCCACTTAGATTCCCCCAAATCGTTCCAGTTTTCCCCAGTGTGCTATACAAATATTATAATTTTCTATTTGTACCATGACATGAAAAATGTTGGGAAGTAGAGACTTACAAAATCTGATTAAAGCAGTGAGCTGTCTCTCTTGAAAAATCCCCACAGAAACCCAATTTTATACATAATTTGGGGCATTTTTTGACCTCCTGGAAACTATTCAAGAACTCTTTCAGTTAAGGCTCTCTGTTTTAGTGATGTAAAGACTGCAGGCCATTGTTCACAAATTTGTGTCTCTCAGCTGAGCATTTTAAAGGTGTTTAGTAGGAGTAAATTAAAAATTAAGGGTAGAAATGCATCTTTAAGCAAGGCCTGGGTTCTACAGTCAGTACCTACAGCTAAAACTTTGTACAGCTAGATTTACTTTTGAAAATCTCTTAAATCTCCTGTAAAGTGAAATAACCATATTTGTATACACAACTCTGTTCTGTAATTCTTAAACATGCTGAAATTTAAGAACACGAGTTTAAAAGGAACAAAAGGAATGTTTACATATAGATGTTTGGCTTTCCAAAACACCTTTATGTAAGCTTTCCAATTTCTAAGTTAAATAGGGTAAAAGTGGAAATGCCTAAAGTGGCCTGGAGGTGCAGGGTTTAGTTGATCTCATTTTAAGAGTAAACGTCTATAACCTAAATACATCTAAATAAATTCCTTTTCTCTCGTGAGGAGTAAATAAAACAGTGGAGTCTATTTTGGACTGGTGGAGGGAAGTGGTTTATGATCTAAAGTTAGAGTAAATTGAAAGTTCCTATAATGCGATTTTTTTTCTTATAGGATAATGATCCCAAGTAAGTAAGGCAATTTGAGATCCCACAATATCAATCTAATAACGTTTCAACTATCTATAATTTTTGACTGATCCCTAACCGTGAAATAAAGCATGATCTCATAAATTTCGAGTCATTAAAATTAAACAGAAATTTTTCGTATTTTAGGGTATGATGAAGTCCAAATGCTTTTAGAGTTAGATTTGTACATATCTATGTATATACATATAAAGTCTAATCAAACGATTAATATTGGTGAGATTCTCAAACTTCTTGGAGCAGACATTTCCATAACGTGCTGCTCTAAGATACTAGCCCCTCTTAAAGTTTTGGAACGCATGATTTGGGGAATACAGAAAGAATTTCAGTATAGCAGTTGGCGCAAATAAGAATCTCTCTAGGTGTGAAAGGAATAAGAATTGAGTAGCCGTTGTTTACTAGTCTTCTTTCGTGAGAATGCATCTTATAATTATGGGATGATTTAGAATTATGTACAAACAATTTAAAAAGTTGCACAAATCCCCCCAAATGGAAAAATTAAGTCATATCTTATTGAGGGACGTATATGTATAGGAGAAAATGTTATACACCTAAAAATAGTCAAGGGGATGATAAACTAAGAAATATTGGAATACCGATGGTGGTTATGTCTGTGTTGAAGTAGGGTGATAGGATGGGGGTGGAACTCGTAAGTAGATTCCGTGTAGATACCACTATGTTCTACTTTTGACATGAGTGGTAGGTTCACAGGGTATTCATTTTTATGACTATGCTTTACAACTAATATTTGTTACATATATTCAGTTAAAATATTAAATATTAGATTTAAAATAATGAAAATGTTCTTAGAAGCTTAAGAAAATAAAAATCATGGTATTAATCTTTTTGTATTTAAAAAGAATTTTGTATATTTTATGTTTTAAGTAGTTATAAATATGTAAGAGAATATGGCACAAACTTGGCAGCCCCTGGAACTGGGAAAATGTGTAAGTGAGTAATTGATTCAGTCTTATGATTTTAAGAAATTTTACCAAGTGAATAAACAGATTTGGGATATTAATAATATTAGACTGACTATATTTATAAACTTAATTACATTTATGAGTTATTTAAATATTGGCAATTTGTATTTATTATTTCATAAAAAAAATTTTAAGAAGGAAGTAAAAGTCACAAATTTAATAAATGCTATTGAACATGTTTAAAGTTGTTTAGCCAAGTTTTATAGAATCATATATCATTCAAAGGGCCTTTAGAAATAATTGCTAAAATCTGCTAGATTTATAAATTGATGATATGATTGGTAACCTAAAATACAAGTGTAAGGAAGAATGAGTTTTTAAATTTTTTTAAAGTTTTATTATTATTTTTTTTGTCGAGGAAGATTGGCCCTGAGCTAATATCTGTTGCCAAACTTCCTCTTTTTGCTTGAGGAAGATTGTTGCTGAGCTAACATCTGGGCCAGTCTTCCTCTATTTTATATGAGATGCCCCGACAGCATGGCTTGAGGAGTGGTGCTAGGTCCATGCCCGGATCTGAACCTGCGAACCCCAGGTCGCTGAAGCAGAGCGTATGAACTTAACCGCTACACCACTGAGAATTTTTAATTTTTAACTTTAATAAATTTAACAATAATTGTTAAACCGAAACTAAACTTCTGATCAGTCTTTTTAGTGAATAAAAATACTCAAATTAATAACATAACCAAAGTATACTTAAACAATTTTGCCAGGTAGATGCAGACTCATGGGCTTTAATTGTTGTCAAACCTGGGGTAGAGCTGACATTCTTCTGTGAAAATTCAGGATTCTGCTAGGAAGAAAGGCAATCAATTCTAGCAAGCACAGTCAAGCCTTTCTTAAAAAGAGAGTTAGGATTTACTCTGATGCAAGGATTTATGATAGTCAAATTTTATAATGCAAAGAAAGAATGCAACCATTTTGTCCTGAGAAAAAAATTCAAATTAGCTGTAACAAAACAGCCACTTTGACTTTTAAACAATGAAAATGAAATGTGTTTCATAAAGCCTAACTGAAAAGTCTAATATTCAGTTAGATGGACTAACGAGTAAGTTGCTGTAGTAAAAGTATTAGCTGTTACAGTTAAAGGTTGAGCCATGACCTTCAAAAGTAGTGACATTGGCTTTCGTGCGATTGCTCTTGTCTTCTTGGCTGTACAAGATGACAAGATCAGTGGTCAAACAAACCTGCTCTTGATTATAATCATGACACCAACATTTGTGAATTTAAAGAGAAAAAAAGTTTACATTTTCTATAAAAGCAGGATTATGTCCAAAATTGGTATCAAATAAGGTATAAATTTAAAGGAATAGGCACCGTAGGCTCAGGTTTCAGATGCGTCTCAATTGAACCTCAGCTCATCTCTCTTTGCTGCAGAGCAGTGGAGAGTGGAGGGCAACTTGACACAGCTGTTGTGTTGTTGTTGTTGTAGCTTTCTCAGATTATTCACTACAGACTTAAGATATTATATGGCAATGAACTTGGAAAGTCTTCTTTTCTTTAAAATATATTCTATTAGGCACATACCTAGTTTCAGTCTTTAATTCAGCCCTGTAGAGACATCGGAGGGAATATGATGTCCTAAGTGCAGAGAGTTGTAAAAATGAAGCATCACTGTTAACCCTCATCTTGAAACTCCAGATCTCTTATAAATCATATTGTCATCACCAGTCTCCTGTGAAGTTGAGAACCATATTCTACAGGAAGACACAATGAATCTGAGAGACTTGCTGAAGGTCACTGAAGACTAAGCCTTTTAGCATCCAAGAGGCTAGAATTAAGATTCGGACGTGGAGGCCTATTTTGAATTCCACTGAAGACTGGTTTACTCTTTGGGAAGAATCTTATTTTCTCATGGGATGGGGATAGAATGTAAACATATGTTTAAATATGAAATAGATTGGAGTTAAGAGCAAGGGGTTATGCCACTTGGGAGAGAGAAAACAACGTGAGGCAGGATGCGGTGTGTATTTGAAAGTCTGTGTGTGAGAGAGAGACAGACAGACAAAGCTGTAAGGAGAGTGATGGAATGATATTCTCTATGATTATGCCAAATTATTAACATATTATTTTCTATAGAGATAAATGTTATAAAAGGAATACATTGCTGTATTTTTATCCAAGGACTAGTTATGTAAGGGTAGAAAACTGTGCATTTAATAACGTGGATAGCACTTGAAGTCATGTAGTCTTGTTTGAAAATTTATTTATTTGATCTCCTTTAGACAAAGTAGAAATTCAATTTGCCTTAGCTTTGTTGGAAACCCGCTCTAATTATTCCTGTTGCTGCATGAATAGACAGAGAGCAGGAGATAACACGCAGACGACTTGCAGACCTATGTGTGAATATCTATTATCACAAATCCTAGTGTTCAGACCAGATGTTAGTGAAATCAATGCATTTTTCTAAGTGTGAAGTAGCCACCATTTTTAACAGAAAAGATTTACCTTCTAGAAAGTAGAAGGCTGTTGAAGAAAAAGATACCCAGACTAAAATTAATTAAAACAGAGATGCTTCATAAAATGCCTTAAAATAACCCATGAAAGAAAGGTCCTCATTAATGATAAAGCTCCTAGATTTACATGTGAGTAAAATTTATCTTGAAAGCTTTTTCTGGGGGAAATGAGAGCTAAATTTCCAGCAGTGGCAGAGAATTTCAATTATCAGAGCAAGCTGAAGAATTACTGGACATACCTCTAGGATGTGAGCAAAATAAATCACCTTTCCCAATGACTGATTTTTACTTAATTTTCCACTGGGAGCAAATAGTCCTGAGGTTCTGATCACTCTCTTTTAAGTGATGTTCAGTGTCCCTGCATTAACTTATGGATATCAGTCTTTATATTATTCTAAACAACAAATACATCTTAATGCAGTGAATCACTGAGGATGACATAATTTATGGTGAATATCAAAATCTGCATCAAAGTTTGCTTGGACTGTAAAGATTCATGACCGCAAAATGTAAACTGTGGATAATAAATTTATAACTTGAGGAAGTTTTCTTATAATGCTATGGAGAAAAAGGTATTTCAAACATTTAAAAAATGAGAGTATTCTGGCATTCTGAAATAAGGGGATAAATCAGAATCTTTTATTTATTCATAAAACAAAGAGCTTTTTTATTGTGCATTGCCAGTGACCTTCACCTCGCATAAACCGAACATAATCTCCCCACTCGGCCACCCCTGCAATCAGCCTTTTCTTCTGCCAAGGAGAAAAGCTGTTGCCAAATTACTCTGATTGTCCTCAATAGTGGGCAAATAATAATGGGAATGCTTTGAACTCATGAAACACCTTTCATCCACAAAGCTCAAAACACTTCAAAAAGAATAACTCACACATTCACATAATCACCCAACCCCTTCTTGGGGAGGGCAGTGGGGGTGGGGTGAAGTGTAGCAATTATGTGCTCTACTATGTTCAGAAGAAGAAATGAAAACTTACAAAAGTAAAATAAGGAAGGGATGAAAATACCAAGGGTGACTCAAATGGATAGAAAGCTTATCAACTCAGTGATGTGCAATTGGTTGAATGTGGATTTGGGTGAAACAGGTGTGCACCAGGGTTGGGATGGAGGTGAGGCAAGAGAGGTGCCTCGGACAGTTCTCAGGGCTGCACAAATGCCTCATTAAATTGTGTGCTGGAGGCACCTCCCTTGCTTCATCCTAGTGCCAGCAGTGTTACCGATAGAGCAGCAATTCTGCGTGGTGCATCATTGCTGCTTAGCCTTAGATGCGTGCTTCTGTGTGTGTGTGTGTGTTTAGGGGGCGTGGGGTGGGGCTGGTGGATTTTATTGGCTCCAGACTGGAAGACAGTACTGGCATCAGGTAGGTACAAGCCATAGATCCTGAGATCTTTGATTTGAACTCAGCTAGGTGTGGCTTCAAACGCAATGCTCTCCATTCTGGGGTGGAATTTTGCATCTCATCTTGGTAACTCAGAGAAGTTGGTTCCACTGCACCAGGTCCATTTGGAGACAGCGGGCTTATACATCTAGCCATGGGAGGGGAACTTGGTCTCTTTTAATTTCCAGGTCATGATTCAGAAAACTAATTTAAATACTGATTATGTACAGATCTGTCATTGTTACCATTTGTTATGATAATATTAAGATATATGACATTCGAAATTTTTTCCTTGCCTTTTTTTATGGAATTGTAGAGACCTCGCTTGGTTTCCTACTCATTATTCATTCCAATACTATTTCCTTTCTAATAGAACCTCACTTTTATTTAGGTATCAACCCTTTTCCAGTCAACCCATTTGACTTGAGGGATGCTAAATCCAAACCTGATTCTAGGTGTGGTTTCTGATTGGTTTAATCGTGGTAATCCTATCTGCACTACCAATGATTGATTCAGGAACTGAGGCATGAACTAATCAGCTAATTAGAACTATTAGTCCAGTCACAGGTGCTCGTGTAAATTGGCCCAATCAATCTCAAGGGAAGAACTTTAATTGCGTAATTGTGAAGTCCCTCCTTCTGTTCTATTGGGTGCTGCTGGCCTCCATCCCACAATCAAAAATGAACCTAGCTGATGCTGTTGAAGGTGATCAGAGAGAAACAGACAACCTGGGCTTTTTATGACACCTCTGGGTCACTGAATCAGCAAAACTGAGGCTTTCTATTTTTTTTTTTTTATTTTAAAGATTTTATTTTTTTCCTTTTTCTCCCCAAAGCCCCCCGTACATAGTTGTATGTTCTTAGTTGTGGGTCCTTCTAGTTGTGGCATGTGGGACGCCGCCTCAGCGTGGCTTGATGAGCAGTGCCATGTCCGCGCCCAGGATTCGAACCGACGAAACACTGGGCCGCCTGCAGCAGAGCGCGTGAACTTAACCACTCGGCCACAGGGCTGGCCCCTGAGGCTTTCTATTTTTGCAAGATAATTTTTACTGTCTAAATATCGTCGAGTCTGAGTTTACTATTACTTTCAGGAAAGAGCTTTCAAACTGATGAAAGATCCAGTCAGTTTTTCTTTCCTTTAAATGGATGTCTGATGCCAATATTATCTGCTTAATTATATCATTAGCTGAGACTTGGAATTTAATCATTTTAAAAGCATATATGTATACCTTTATATAGACTATATGTATATATTTATGCATAAATATATAGCATAGAAATATACATATACAATTAGTATGTATATAACTATAAATATGGCAGTTAGTTATATTTATACACTCATTTTTGTGTATGTAAAGCATATGCTATTAACCAATATTTTATATTTTTAGTTTTTAGAATATAGAAACTATATCTCTTATTATTTGTTCTATAAAATGCCCACCATCTTTCTGGTCATAGATAATTCATTCTGAAGTAGGGGATCTCAGTAAGGCATCCTGAATTTGGTTGACAGTTTTCAGGAGGCAATAATCTGGGTTCGGACTGTACTTAAGAAAAGTATGAGAGACAATAAATTATAAATTCTGAGACTAAGTCTAAGTGATGTGCAAGTATAAGAGAAAGACCAAAAATAAAGAGGAAGAAGTGCAACCTGTTCAAGAGTCAGTGAGGTTTTTTAGTGACTTGCGCTGGGCTTCAGTCCCCTTGCCTGAATTACATACTCCTATGGGTTCACTCTGGTCATTCACCATCCTGTGAAACACCACTTCCTGCTCATCCCAAAGGAGCATCCAAAGAGGAGCAGGGCATTTCTAAGGAGCAAAACAAACATTCCTTTCAGTTTTCCCATGGGGTTTGAAGCAGTGAATTCACGAAAATTTATTCAGATGATCTTCTTCGACTATTTAAGGCTCAGATTTTATAAATGATGAACAATACACCTTTTTCTTTTTCAGCAGCTGGTTTTTTATTTCAAACTAAGCTAAACAGAAGTAGCATAAGTAAAAGGCTATGAATTAGCTACTCTGGCCAAAAAGCTCCTCAATATTTGATGGAAATTTAATGTTTGTGGAGCCCTGGATGCTGCAAGCCCTGGTGTTCGCAAGTCTAGCGATGTCCGTAATAAGGCAGTCACATTCAACCAATAGATCCCAGAAAGTGAAAACTGGAGTCACTTAGTCCTGAATGAAGAGTTTGAAGAGGAATAGAATTTAATACCATTCACGAAACAGATGAGTTGGTTACGAGATGGATAAGGATGATGTAATACAAGCGTACGGTATAGGTGGACAGGCTACTAAGCCATAGGATACATTTTGATTTTATGTCAACTGATGAACTCTAGAAAACAATTTTTTTTATCCTGCTATATTAAAGGCACAGAGACTTAAACTGCTTCATCAGCTTCCTCATTCCACCCTGTACAATATATTATTTTTCATTTCTGCATGCACATGAGTGGGTGGCAGAAGCAAAAATTGATGCAACATTTGCACACAAGGTGAGCAATCATGAAAATGTAACTGGAAGAGAGGTCTCAGCACCCACTCATGCAAGAGTCTATATTGTTTGCTGTTCTAGTCTGGGGAACCATCACCTTACAAGATGACTAGTTTTTAGAAGGAAAGCAAGTCCAGTTTAATGTTATAAAAGTAAGTTGATAAATTGCAGTAAATTTGTATTCCATAAAATTAATGGTAGGCACATCCCTCCTATTTTCTTCTAAATGTAGTTGTATTAAACTAAATTTCCTCTATGTACCTGTAAGTCTTACTTTCTTAGCAAGACCAGCATGAAATTTACCTCAGGTGATGATTAGAAGTTCTTAGAATTACTCAATTAAAGTTCTAGTTGGCATTTATTACTGTTCTTGTTTCAGAGCTTTGTGATGTTTATTCCACCATTTACCTGTGTTTGGTGAAAAATAAGTATATTTAAATGTTACATTTTATGGCAAGATGTGCTTATAATTTCATTGTCTGAGGTAAAAACAGCACCAATCTAGGGGTCAGAAAGCCTTGGAATATCAGGAAAACTTTCAATCTATGTTGTCCTTATCTGTAGAAAAGGATTAAAGGTATCCATCCTAATAGAACCAGTTTGAGAGTAGTGAGGTAATTTTTTTGGGAAAAAAATATTAAAAGTATGACGTGCTATACTATTGTGAGGTTTTATTAATTTAGATATTTGAGAATTAGCATGGTGTATTACTTCAGATGTTTTCAAGTGTAAATAATAGAAATTGCGATTCCAAATGGCTTAAAGATAAGGGAATGTATCTTCTTAGCTAACAAGAAGTCCCGGAGTAGGGGAGCTACAGAATTAGCTAACTCAGCAGTGCCATGGCATGATTATGGATCTTGATCCTTTCCTATTTCCCACTGTTAGCTTGACAGCTAGCTCACCTCATGGTCAAATATGGCTGAATCTCTCCAGGAATTTGATGCTGTCTTAGTCTGTTCTGGCTGTTATAACAAGATACCATAAACTGGGTGGCTTATAAACAGTAAAATTTTCATCTTTCTGAAAGCTGGTAAGTGCGAGATGAAGGTATTGGTAGATTCTGTGTCTGGTGAGAGCGCTCCTCTGGGTTGCAGACTGCAGACTTCTCCTTGTATCCTCACATGGAGGAAGCGGCAAGGGCATCTCTCTCAGGCCTCTTTTATAAAGATACTAATCTTGTTCCTGAGGGCTCCACTCTTATGAGCTAATGACCTCCCTAAGGCCCCACTTCTGAACACTATCACATTGGGTGCTAGGGTTCAACATATGAATTTGACTGGGGTAGGGCAGATGCCAAATATTCAATCCATAGCAGATACCTTGTACAGCAGTGTCTTTGTGTCTCTTTTTAAGATCCACGAAGGCATTCTCTGAAATTTAATCTCATCCCCAGTAGAATTCTCTTCATGTATTTTCCTTCTTGCCAACCATTGGCAAGAAACATTGGATTGAAATAGTTGTTTTAGACTAAACAGTCCCCAGTCCCCCAAACTAGGGATGAGGGTCAGCCTCCTCTGAATCACGTGACCATGAATAGCAGTACTGAGACCTTGACTGGGGCAAAAAGAAGTGGGTACTGACTCTTGTGTAGCAACCAGGAGCTGCTGCTAAAAATGGCCTCAGATATGATCAGTTCTATGTATGTTAGGACACATTATGCTTTAAGCAAAACAAAACTCAACCGAAATTGGTTTAATCAACCAAAGAACTTTATTGGCTCAATAACTGAAAAGTCCAGATTTACACTGGTATTAGGCAAAGTTACATTCAGAGGCTCAGGATATTTTCATGGTTTCAGTCCAAATTCTCTATGACTCTCTGGACCTGCTCTATTCCGTAGGTCAACTTCATCTTTGAATTCAGGCAGCCTTCTTGGCAACAACATTGACTGCAGCAGTTCCAATTTTATATTCTTATATCATGCCATCTAGAGGAAGACAGGACTTCTGTTCTGGTCACTGTAGGAAAGAAAGGAAGTTTAGATACCAGAAACTATTGCAAATGTCTCCTCATGGTTCATTGGCTCTAGTTGAGATTTGTACCAAATCTTAGACCAATGGCTGTGACTGGGGGATGGAATGTGCTCATTAGCTTAAGTCATAAAGGGCTCACCCCTTGAGTTCAGGCAGAGTTCCTCACTCTGGACCTCAGGGCAGAGAATGGGTTGGGTGGTTCTTCAATAAAAAAGAATAGAGAAGTGGATGACAGGGAAGAAGCCAGCAAATGTTCCATGTGTAGTTAAATTACAGATAGGGAAATTGAGACACATAGACATCTAATTGGCCTGTCTACTGATTGCAGACAGTACCAGAATGCAAGACTTATAACTTCCAAGGAGATGATCCTTCCATTATACACAATTTTTCCTTTTATTCTTCAATATTGTCTCTTCCTATAATTTGTTTGTTTATTACAGTTTTCATTAACATTTCTATTGGAGGCTACTTTCCATACTTGAACATTACTTTTATTTTCCAAGAACTAAGTTTGATTAGCCATAATTGAGTTTTCCAGATTTAAACATTATTTCAAATCTGCCTTGTGCAGAATGTGCTTTGTGGCATTCACTTAATTTGTTGTATTTTAGGAAATGTGATAAATTTTAATCCTTAATAGACTGGGATAAAGTGATAGTTTAACTCTTCGTATTGTAATAAACTCTTTCAAGCCTTCTGAGTATTACAGATCAGAGGACATATATTTTACTATCTTATATTCATAAATGCCTTTATGAATTAAGCTAAAGTTAATACTTGCAAATTAATCCTTGTATATTGGTTTATAAAAATGATTATCATAATTTACAATCTGTTTGACATTTATTCTACATTGTAGCTATAAGGTATATTCTATCACTTGACAGCTTGGTTTGCAGAGGAAGACATTAAATGTGAATAAAATCTCACTTGCTTTCTTCCATTAGTCTTAACTCTTTGCTTAGAAAACCATGGTTAAATAACTAGGATTTGGTTCAGATCAGTGGTTCTATGATTTAAAATAAATTTCTATAGTGTGTTTAGGAGAAAATCCAGCAGACTGGATGGTATGTTGCTTTTCACAGTAACAAGACAGGCATGATTTTATTATTTAACAACAGTGAGAAACAACAGCTGCATTTTGGGCTTAGGATATTTGGAACACACTAGATAGAGTGAAAAGTCTGTGCATTTGTCAGGGGAACCTGAATTTTTGTCATGGTTTGTACCAGCATACTTTGAGGCCCTAGGCAAGTAGCTCATGTGTCAAATGAGATGGTGGCTGGAGACTACTGGATTTCAAACAGTTCAAATAGTGTAAACTTTTTAACAAAATCTTACATGGAAGCCATTGCATAAACAGATAAAAGCAGGTGTTCCAGTTGAAGCATTGGAAGGCTTGACGCTCAGCTACCACTGACGGTGTCTCCCCTCTGCCCCCCTTCCTTCCCTCCCTCTGCCATTCTTCTCTCCCTCTGTGTCCCCCTCTTTCCCTCCTTCTGTCCCCCTTCTCTCCCTCCCTCCGCTACTGAAGAACTTTGGTAGTACCCCAGGACTCCCCAGAAGGTATTTTGAAAACCACTGAAGTAGATGATTCATTTAAGAAATAGCCTTTGAAGATCTACTGTGTGCTACTCACTGGACATGCAGTAGTGGGAAAATAAAGCAAAACAGTCACTGCTCTCCTGGAGTTTATATTCTGGCAGGGAAAAGGAGAAAGGCAAGTAAACAAGATATTTTTGAAGAGTGATGAATGATAGGAGGAACATAAACAGGGTGCCATGATAACACTTGGTGGAACTGTGGATCTCACTATACAGTGAGGGTAGAGAAATAGGTGTCACTGAGGAGGTGACTTTTAAGCTGGGTCCTGAAAGACCTAGAGGCAGGAACAGCTTGGCTTGGTCCAGGAAACAGAAAGAAGGCTAACATAGCTGGAGTGTGAGTGAGCGGGAAGGTGGTGGAACTAAGATTAAGGATACACAGGGACCATGTCAGCTGTAGGCTTTAGGCTATGTTGAAGTTTGGACTGTCTCATAAAAACAAACGGGAAGGCACTTGATCATTACAAGCAGGGTGTGATAAGATCCCATATGCATTAAGATGGTTCTTCTAGCTTCTGATGGAGGATGGAAATGAAACCAGTTAAGAGGATTTTCCAGGTATCCAGTGAGATGACACTGATGACAGAATAGATGCAAAGAAGTGGGGAAAAAATAAGATATATTTTTCGGATAAATTCCACAAGACTTGCTGATGGAGTAAAAGTATGGGATGAAGGAAACGGAGGCGTCAACGATGAAGCCTAGTTTTATATTTTAGCCACTGGATAAATGGGATGATTTTACTGAAATGACTAGGGTTGGAGGAGAAAGAGCTGGGCTGGTAGAAATAAAAAGTTTTGTTTAAGATATATGAAATTTGAGTTGTCTTTTAGACATCTAAATGGAGATGTCAAGTGGGCAATTTGATATATAAATCAGGCGAAAGGTCAGGGCGATATAAATTTGGAAGTCATTGACATACAGATGATATTTAAAAGAACAGAGTGAGATGAGATCATTTAGGGAGGGAGAGAGGACGTAGAGAAGTAGAAAGGGTAAAAGTCTGAGACTGAAGGCACCCAATATGCAGACCTTTCCAGGAACCTCTCTCAGGTCTAAAAGGTTGAATTACAGTGTAAAAATGTAGGATCTTCTTTACTGTATTTGTTAGCTTTTTCCACCTGCAACTTTCTTTTCCTGCCTCAGCCTTTGTTTTTCTGTGCCTTAGTTCTTTCTGTCTTCCCTCTTAATTGGGAATGTGTGAACTGACAACATAGATCTATATGTCATGCATGTCGTGTTAGTTCGATGGAGTCTCCTTCTGTTAGGGTTGTGTAGACTGGTGGCACTTAGTTATGGACAAAATGGCTTCCAGCTGTCGGCTGTCAAGAGTTTCCAAGCCTGATGGATTTGAAGCCCATGAAGAACTCACCAGCATCCAGAACTCAGCTGGAATACTAGCTAAGCTTGAATAGCAGCCTAAGATCTACGCATTATACAGGTTTGGGTTTTGAAGCAAGAAGGGATAGTCACTTCTGAAGGGTCAATCCTCAGAATTGGGCCTCTATTTTCTGTGCCAATTGAGAAGTCCAGAGGTAAATATTTTGTCCTCCTTTAGGAGTGTAGGCAGTCCCCTGGGCAGAAATGAATTTTACCTCTGGATGCCGAGTGGCATGGGTAATCCATAACCTATGGTAGGCTGGGTGATCTGTTGTCTAGAAAGCATGATATTTTATGAAGATTCTTATTCTTTGCTTTCTGTCTGGTTCAGGTAAAAGCACTATCCTCAGCATAAAGAATTGTAAATGGAAATCATCTATGCTGAAACTTGCAAAACCAAAACCAAAGTATTAAAACTGGAAAGGAGTTTAGTGATGTCTGACTTGCCATTTTATAGTTAACACATATATCCAACACCCTCTGCTATATCAATTTGGAAATCTAAAGGCATTTCCAGCTTAAAATTAATACAGCTAAAACTGGATTTGTAATTACTATCCCTTTCCCCAATGACCTGTTCTTTGTTCCGAATAAATGGCACTACTGTTCACTGAATTGCTCAGGCCAAATCATAGGAGTTTTGTTTCTTCTCTTTCTCTCATGCAGCATATTCAATCAATTAATTACCAAATTCTGAGGGTTCTGCCTTTAAGATAGATTCCAAATCTGATGGTATCTCCTCTTCATGGTTATCACTCACTTCTAATCTACTGTCATGTTTCCCCTGTGCTAGTTATCTATTGTTTCCTGGTTAGCTATGGCCACAATAATGCTATGTAACATACCATTCTCAAAACTCAGCGGCTTACAACAACAAAGATTATTTTTATGCCTCCAGCTTTTAGAACTTGTCAGTTCTAGTAGATAATTGACAGTCATACCACCCATTCGTTTCATTTTTGCCAGTGATGCCCGGATCTCCTGGGCATCTATACCTCTCTGCTTCTCAGAGCTGCAGTTTGTTTGGATTTGACATCCCATCTCGTTGACCATGGGGATTAGCTCAGGGATGGCCATGCACACTGTATAAGGAAGGTTAGGCCTGGTGTGCAATCTAGCAGAAGAGGTGCCCTCTCTTCCTCCAGACAGTGTACGGTATCATGGTATATGCCTAGAACGTGAGTTGTTTTGCTTGAAGGTGCTGGGGGACCCCTTGTGAGGTCTGATGATGCAGCTGAGACTGTAAGGCAGAGAGGAGAGACAGAGAAAGAGCAGTTTCCTGGTGATATAATTTGTTCAAAACTTGCCTGAAACCAACATTACTTCTGGAATCTGTGGTTACAGCCGCCATAAATTTATTTTTTAAGCCAGTTTGCACTGGGTTTTCTCTTCCTTGAAACTGGAAAAGTTCTGACAATAGAAGATCTTAGATCACAGTACAGTTTGCACTTGAGGGAATGGCCTCGCTGCCCTGCAGATAAGGACACTTAAGAGCAGAAGGGAAACAAATATTCATTAAGTGCCTGGTGCTATGAGGAATGTTCCATATATCACCTCATTTAATCCTCGGGCAGTCCTCAGAGGTAAGGATTATGCTGCCTAGATTTAAAACAGTGGAAGTTGAGGTTCGGGGACACTGGGGAATTTCCTAAACCTGACCCCGTCATTCTGCTTTAATATCGCATGAGGTGACAAAGGAAGTCACATGTGGGAATGGCAATACAATTTATAATGCCTGCATTTCTAGCGTTTGACTAATCATGCCACATGTTATCCTCATTTTTGTCCCCACATTTTCCATTGATTTCTCACTTTAACACGTCGAAGTTTAAGTTTATTTGCTGCCATATTATTACTGGTCCTTGTAGCTATTCTGACAGGAGTGCAGACATACTGCTTGACACTTAATGTTCCGAGCATAAAGGTATCCACGTTCTGGCTGAAGGTGGAGGTGGAAGCATATATTTAACAGCTCTAATCAATAAGACATTTTTCCAAACGAGCAGATTGATTTTATTTACACCTGCAGCAATGGGCGCTCTGTTCCTCTCCTCCTTGGAACACATACTGTTCAGGGCATTGAGAGTGACAAGACTGCAGAGGATCAATGAGAATGGAAACCACATTTAACGATGATTGGCTGCCTCTGGAGATTTAGCTATTTGTAGTTAAATGAGTTTAAGGCAAAACAGTGGAATTTTCACAGCCAACTCAACTTTATTCTCCTTAAAGAACATTTCTTACCAGGTAGAAGGCTTCATGTTAACAATGATGTTCTGAAAAGATGTCTTCAAAGGATTGATTATCTACAGGAACTGCCTCACCCGTGCAACAAGCTGCATTGTTTCATGGTTCTCGATCATGAATTCTAGGCCCAGCTCTTGACTATCTGGATGACCTTGACAAGTCATTCCTCCCCGCGACAGCTAAGTGTGCTTCTAGAATTCTGATGGTGAAGTCAGTCTGTAGGTTCCTTGTGACTTATTTTTTAAATAACTGGTTTTTACTGTATTCTGCAGTTCACAAATGACAGCCCCAAGCCAAATACTTGGTTTTTCTCTTCCTATATTGTTACTTTTTCAAAATCTATAATTTGTCTCAACAGTGACTGTTTTCTCTAACAGCTTGTGCAGTTTGATCCACATTTGGTAAATGTAGCCCCTCAAAAATCCTGGATTTATATCTGATTGTCCCCAAGTCAGTTTGTGCTAGGGCTCTCCCCTGGTCCTATTATCCTTGAGGGATACTTGGGCCAGAAATACCAAACAGGCTCCATGTCATATGCCAACTGTGAATAAATGGGAATGCTGTCTGGTGCCCTGGGTGAGGGTTATAAGCCAGGCTGTGTTTGGGTTCAGTTGGAAAGAATTCTATGAACAATTATCAACGTCTGCCTGGGATGCCACAGAGACAGGGTGATGGCATCACCTTTTACAAGTGTCTGAAACAGGATATTAGAGGCTGCACATTTGTGTTTGTCAGTCAGGCAGAGACTCAGAAAGGGATAAGGTAGTACTTATCATTCTGACTCAGGCAGTCACATTGGCAAGATGGCTACAGAGGTGTTCTGAAGGCTGTGAAACTTGGAGTAGCTTCCTGGGTCCTGGAAGGAAGAGTATAAGCCTCAAATGGAAGAGAGCTTGGAAGAGCAGCCTAGGCAGGGCCTCACAGAGTGTGCACATTGAAGGCCACATTGGTAACAGAGCCTTAGCCTCTGGAGTAATTTTCGTCCTGCTGAAAATACCTGTCTGCTTGTCCTCAGAGAGTTAAATGCAGCTTGGGCTATGCTGGATAAAACCATTTTTACGTCGGTGGACCTTATCATGTAAAATAATCGGAATCTCTAGCTAAGCTTAACCAAATTCATTTTAGCCAGGATCCTAAACTATTGCTCTCTTTAACCACAATTATTTCTTTTACCAGGGGTATTTTTTTTGAGTGCCAACTCATCTTGAATACTTGAACCACCAATTCTCATAGCTCGGCTCTTGTTCAACTTCCGATTAAGACGCTCAATATAATAGATCACAGTCCTAGAATGATTGGGCTATGCCAAATTAGGTCCCCCAGATTGATCTATTTACTAGCAATTCAACAATCATATGCATGTCTCATGCATTTCATAGAATATTCTGTCATCTCTTGTCCACACCCATTACTCTTTCTCTAAATTTCAGTAACATGTACCAAATTGTTCAGTTTTACGTCATATTTATCCTCTATTTTTATTTCAATGTTTTGTTTTAAGTTGCTCCCTTTAAGAGAGTGTTGGAGTTTTTTATATACTTCTGTTTACTCTTGCAACAATTAACACAATGCCAGCTACAGCAAAATGTGTTAAGATACGTAAAAATATTAACATAATTATATTATTGGTTTTATGAAACAATGGCTTCCTTTGCTAGTCTAGTAAGAAGAGACTAAGTAATTGATCTGGCAAAGGAGAATTCAGCTTCTGATTCTTTCACTTGGTTACACTGGAAGAAAACACCTATAGACCCAATGGGTGAGTTTATCAAATGCTGCCTTCTTCCGCTGAAACTCTAACATTGATGTGGGCTTAGTTTTGTCGTAGATGGTCAAGTGAGCCAGAGGAAGAATTTTCAAGTCAGTGAAAGATTTGGTAGGATAATTCTATTAACTACAATTTCATAGGAGAATTTTCTCTTTTCTATTTCATGTATTTAAGTCATTTTAACCCAAGATGTAAAGGATATCTTAAAAAGTATCATTTTGGAATGTATAATACAACTCACCTTAGAAAAATCTTCTTTAGATAGAAATAATGTCTTTATATCAGAATTATAAAAACTTTCTCATTTCTTTAAAAAGTTCCACTCACCAAATTTATGGAAGTAGCTTCTCATTTTAGAGGACATATTTTATGCTACATATATATCGCAGCCTTATAAGTAAACTCTGAGATGTTTGTAATAACTTATTTTAGGGAAGTAAAAAAGCAAAAGCTTATCTGAAAGAGAAACACTCTAGAATGTTCATGTAACATTGAAAGAATTGCTGAGAGCAGTCCCACAATCATTTAGAAGTAGGAATTGTTATTACTGCTCCACACCCAACCTCTCTCTACTAAATTTGATGTCATATGGAAGAGAGATAATTTTCTTTATGGTTTGAATTAGGCAAAGAATTTGTAATGCATTGCATCTGGCCCTCTCAATAAAAATGGACTAAAAAATATTTTGAATTCCGTTGTAAATTAAACTAAAAGTTCTCTTATTCCAGATGTTTGTCTCCTGGCTGGGGATTGTTTTCTGGGAAAGAATATTAATTTCTCAAATGTCAACCTTTAGGTTCTTGGTGGTGGTGTTAGTGTTATTTTATTTCTCTTACATTCAGAATAAAAGTACAGAATCTCATAAGCAGAGTGTTATATGCTCATGAGGAAAAGACAAGAATTAACTGATGGAGGTGTCTAAACTTACACCAGGCATCCATTACTTTGGTTATAAAAGCTTTTTCCTTCTGGAGTCTTCTATTAAAATACAAATACTCAAGGAGAGTTAAAATTATAAGCACAAACTAACGGTGAAGAATGCGAGGTGGCTTACTCGACACTTCGTTAATTTAAACTCCTGAGGAGAGCAGGCTATAGAAAGGAGATTTAGGCCATAGAAAGGAGATGCACACAACCAGGAATAGCCAGATAAGAGGCGTTCTTAACTCTTCTTCAACTCGCCTGGTTATTAGAACCACCTGGGAAGACTTTGTGGGAATAATTATCTTTTTACTTATTGTTCAGAAAATAACAAAATATTCTATATCTACTAAATTTTTTTAAACACTGAAAAAATTTCATGGCAGTCATTAACTCTGCAAAGAAAACCTAGTCAAAAAGGCATATTACTATGATAAGAAAAAGAATGTCTTTTATCCCTCTTGGGTCTGTGAATTTAAAACGTAAGTTACAAATATTTTCCATTCTGTAAACTGAGGTGTATTATTATGCAAGATATGTCACAGATGGAATTAAGTAGTTAGATACCTTTGTGGGTCTTGAAGAAATGTGATCATGGTTTTTAGGTTATATTCAATACATTTTTAGAATGTAGGCATGTATGACTAGAAAGTATTACTTTTGATAAAACAAGATGGCTGCATTACCTTACGACAAGTAATTATGCCTCCCTAAAATTCATTTTTTTTTAGTTAGAAAACAAGATATTGACTGGGATAATTAAATAAGCAATGATTTTCTTTTCTCTTTTGCATCTCTGACAAGCAAATTTGTGGTTTATAGTTCCTCTTGATATGTCTTTTTAACACTGGTAGGTAATAATTTTCCTAGTGAATTATATATTACGGTTGGTTGTCATGTAATATTTCTACATGGGAAAACTTATAAACAGCTAAAGACTTTTTTGCACTAAAATTTGGAAAATTCCCTCCAAGTCTGTGTTACATTCAGTACTATTCAGTGATATGAAGCTTAACTAGAAGGAAAAATACAGGATTAAATGATATTTGCATACCAATTTGAAACAGACCAGTGTGGTAAGTCTTAAAGCCTTGGTCATCTTTGCAGATGAGGATTCTTCCGGATCAGCACTGTGACTATTTCCTCCACAATGTGAAACATAGGTCTCCTAAAACATCCTTCCTTCTTGAATTATTTACTTGTATTTTCTTTATACCCCACATGACCATTCCTACCTCAAAAGAGTAATCAGGGACAAAGGCTTGCTAGTTTCTTAGCAGTGAACCAACTAAACATATGGATGATAACAAGATATCCAGTTCTCTTTTTGTGGTGATTTGAAGGCACAGGAGAATAGTTTCAATGCATTCTAGAAAGCCAACATCCTAGTAAAGAGGTAGCTGATAGAACACCCTGGTGTGAGATAGTCTATGATCACGTGACTTTATTTCAGTCTTTTTAAGCAAAGACATAGATTCTGGAGGCAAAACTGCAAACAGAATGAGGTATTAAGTGCCTATGTCACACATCTGGCTTTACATTTGTCCGTTATGGAATGCATCCATTTTACATTTTGAGAGGGAAGAAGCTTACGTTTCCTGTATTTGTCATCTACAAATTGCTTTCAACCACAGGAAGTCATATTGGTCTTATAAGATACTAAGATGTAGAAAGAGCGTATATTACTCTCTTCCTTTTACAGAGAGAAACAAAGGACTATAAATGGTTAAGTGACTTATCTGAGATCATGCCATTAGAAAGCGTTTAAATGTATAAAATAAAATTAGACCTTAAATTAGAACCCCAAAAATCTGGAATCTGAATCTTCTGATTCCAAGTCTCTTGCAGTTCCCCTGCCTGATCTTATGAGCATCATCATTTAAACTGTTCTCAAGCCCAAAAGGTCAACTATATTGAAGTGGGAGATAAAGTAAAAGGGATTGCTTATATAGCCCAGGGGCTTATCACCCCAGGACAGGGGAAAGTAATTACTTAATCCCTTGAGCAAGGCAGTGTGCTTGAAACCTAGGAGTGGGATGGGGAATGGGGAGGGACACAGGGTGGAAAGAACTCCATACATTATTTTGGTCTCTCGTGTAACATATTAAAGGTTAATGTGAGGGACTCAGGTTGTAGAAATCTCTCAAGGTGTAGAGAAAATACTCCTCATCATTATTTTCATTAACACCCATGGAGCTAGAGTCCATGAAGCAGGAGAAACAGGATATGACATAAAGGAAGTCTTCTTCCCCTCTCAAAGGATTAAAGGAGGGGGAGTTGGGAGTACGTCATGAGAGGTAAGTGAGGTGAATCAGGAGAGGCAGTCTACCACGCCATTCTCGGTTTCTCTGTGGTGTGGCGGAGACCCATGAGTTCTTACTCCCCTGAATGTGTTCAGGAATGCAGCTGAGTTGAAAGCAAAAGGGCTGTCATGGAGACTGCCTTGATTACAGGGCAATGTGATCCAATAGCCAAGGCTGAGAGTAGAACATTCAGTTGGGAGACTAACTGGAGATGAGTCAAAGATTTTGTGAGTCTGTGTGCATATGAGAGCCAAGGTTAGATCTCATTTACTAAGCCAGCTACCAGACCCTAACCAAGTCAAGGGAAGGAGGCAATACCACCGCGTAGCATTGCTCTTGAGATGAGAGTGATACCGGCTCAACACAAGATTGACATAAGGGAAGCCATGTTGTAGAAAAGAAGCCATATTGCAACTGTGAATGACCTCTGGGGAACTAGCACAGGGGAATATGCTCCATGTTGCACGCAGTCTAGGTAATTAATAGTCACCCTTTAGGGAACATGCATTTTCTATAGATTTATGGCCCCTACTTGAGTATATGCCTCCCAGCTGTGATAAGATGATAATTTTTTAAGTTCCCTAGGAATGTAATAGCCCCCAGACAGAGATTCTATCATCAATGGCAGCTGCAAGATCTGGTGTGGTGACTTCCAGTCTGTAACACCAGATGGTCAACATTCCTAACCCCCTCCCCGATAACCCACTGGCCTATATAACTGCTTCAAGATTCTGTACACTGCACCCACCTCCCACCCCTCGACTAAAGATGCCTCCTTAGGATGCTAGTCCACCATCTTCTGATCAGTTAGCTCATTGCCTAATAAAAGTCCTTTCTCTACCACCATCTTGCCTCTTGACAGATTGGTTTTTGTCTTGCAGTGAGCAGATTGTGCCTTTTGCTTGGTAACAAGAGGGACTAAGGGCCCTGACTGAGGAAGCCTACTCTTCTCTTCAAAAGATTTTAAAAGTCATAGCCCTCATCCATCCCCCAGACCTCGGACGTGCTGAGCATGCTAATGAGGGGGCCAATAAAATAGATTGAATAATATTATTTTAAAGGATTTTTGAAAAATAGATCCTTGAACTAAATTTTCCCTCTAACTAGCTAGGAGGGGAGCAATAAGAAAAGGAGATTATTTACTGACAAATTACGAGACCTATATAAATTATGGTATGAGTGAATTTTGGACCTCACTACACTAATATATATGGAAAAATTGTCCATTGAAAACTACCCATAAGATACAAGGATAGTAGTTCAAAGCAGCTGTTCCTGCATCATGAATTTTAGACTTTTATTTGGACCAACCCTTGAAGCCTAGAAATGTTTAGAATTTCTATGGCCTTTTTTTTACTAGTATTCATAAGTAACTGGATAAAAAAAAGTTTACAAAACCACTTAGAAAAAGTGCTTGCTTTAATAGTCATTTAAATGGGGAGTATTGAGATAAAGAAAAGAAGGAAAATGAAAATTTTAGCCTGAGGCACTTGAGGCAAAAATAATTGGAGTCCCTTTACCTACAGAATTCCATTTCCTCACCTACATGTGAATTTTGGGGAGGAGAGTGGAACGTTCTTCCACCAGTACTTTTGGACTCAATATAAGTAGGCAACATTTCTAAATATTTTGTGGTTATGAAAACTTAAAGAGAACCATTCTAGTACTCAGGATGACGTTTGAGTTCATGTGTCATTTGATCCAGAGTCAAGGGCATCTGATAATTCAACACAACTATTTCATGACATCTCTGGGTCAGAAGTTTGATTATGCTATTGTTTTCATTGAGACTGCAAGTTCTGTGAATTGCCTCTTTTTTTCCCCCCGCGTTTGGAAGATTCTCATTGTTAATATGTTAAACCTTTAATAGCCCACAGCTGGAAGTTTCCTTTGGTAATTATGAGATTCTTTTCTGCATTTATATCGTTGATCATCCTGTGTGAAATTCTGTAACAGCCCTCATTTAACTCTTCTAGAGTGCTTGAAAAATCACCACTTTGGAGACAAGATCATTAGATATTTTTTTCCTTTTGATATCAGAGCAGGTTCCTATTGTTAAAAGCAGGTGTGATTAAAATATTTTAAAATAATTCTGAATTGTTTTGAGATTAAAATTCTTTCTAGATTCAAGCTTGAAGGCTTTGATCTCAGTCTGAAATTTTTTTCTTCTACTTTTATGAAAAGTTGCTTCATCCATTTTTAATTTGTAGAAGCCAAAAATGCTATATGTAAGCTAGAGAATTTCCAATCTTTTCCTATTTGAAAAGTGATGTTAACTAGTTTTCTTTCAAGACAGCTTTATGAAATTATTTTCACTCCGCCTATTGTTATCTCATCCATTTCGAAATGAATTCTTTAAAGTTATTTTCTGAATTTACCTTTGGCTTAGTTTAATGTAAAACTTTTAGTCTCAATGAGAGTCATTGAGTTAAACATGATAGCCCTCTATAGAGATTTACTTACCTCACCACTTGGAATCAATATTCTTTTGGTTGAGCGGCATGAGTGTAATTTACATTATCAAAGTACTTGACAAACATATATTAATTTCCAAAAAGAGAAGTGAAGTTTCTCTCTAGAGTGTGAGACCTTAGCTCAGAAGTTAATACATACGTTTTACAAGTTAACTTTTTCACTTTAAACTTTGCGATGGCATCTTATCCAGGTGATTGAAAGCAATTTCAGTAAGTGCTAAATCTAATTGTTTCATATCTACACAGGATCTCTGGGGGCTTTCTTGCATATTCCACTGTGTAATGTGTTCCCCTAATTCTCTCCTTCTGTACAAAGAAGACTTCCCTCAGGGCCTCTGTGTTGCTGGCTGGCTCACTGTACCTATGTCAGGTTTATTACACAGCTGTGTGAAATCAAGTGTTCATTAACCGGGCAGCCTCTGCCCAGGAGGGACTTGCAGAGAAGCATAACTGCAGGGAATCAAGGAAGGTTGATGTACACCTTTAACACAGGCACCAGGAGAGCCTCTTGGTTTCCCTGTGTGGGAGATACCACCCATGTAGAGTATTTTGCAGTAATAATAATGGCTAATACTAATTGAGAAACTATTGATCTAAGTGCTTTGCACTTTTTTCGAAGTGCATCATCCTACTTCATCCTCATCTTTAGTTGGTTCCATTATTTACAGTTGTGGAAGCCTGAGGAACAGAAAATTGTAGTTGCTCCTTGCCCAAGTTCCTACAGTCAGTAAGTGGCTACAGCAGCGTGTGAATCCAGGCTTTCTAACTAGAGCCTAAACTTCTCTGCTGTACTTGGTCTAGATCAAGTCAGACTCCCCTGTCTTTCTGGTTTGAAGTGCTGGATGGTGGCGGTGTGTGTCAGGTCTGAAAATTAGTGTTGCTTGCCATAACTACAGACTGCACTGTCAGATTTGACTTGATCCTACAGGTTTGTCACTCATTCCCACGCACTTGATAATTCCTTATGATGCATCACTTTCTTCTGGTCTTATTGAGTATACACCTCCATATTACCTATTTTATTTAGACCATAAAGTCACTCAGAATAGGGCCCCTATTTCTCTTATTCATCCACCAAATATTTATTGAGGTGACACTGAATCCCAGGCCTTAGTGTATCCTTTGTTTACTTTGTAACATCTGGTTTCTCAAAACAGTTGGTGTTAAGGAAATTGTGGGGGAGAAAAGGCAAACACCAAGGACAGTGAGTATTCTGAGGAGGAGAGAGAGAGGGAGAACAGCACAGGACTACGGGAGGATGGGAGCAGCAGGATGAGCCAGAGCAGGAACTGGCTGGGAGGTGCTGGGCACATACGTCCTCATCTACTTATGTGATAAGACACTTCCTACTCTTGGAACTAAGAATAAAGAGATTATTCTTTGCATCTCTCACTGCCTCTAGTCCAGGAACCTGCACATTATGGGCACTTAACATACAGGAATAAATGTAGATGCACACTGAGAATATATAAATAAGAATGTAAATCAATCAAATAAACTGAAAATAAATTCTGGTTATGACACATGAGAAGGAGTTTCTGGGTAACCGAATGAATCTTCTTGGGGGCATGGGTAGCTCTGATATGAGGCTGCTGAGTCCTTGGCATGAGTCAAGCGTTCTCTTTCCCTTGGGAATAATACTGTTTAAGGCTGAAAATCTGATTGCCTGCACTTTCTAGCTCACCTTGATACTGGTTTAACGTCTAACCCATTCAAGATACTAGAGGCACTGGCTATATCTGAGTTTTGATATTTTAGATTTGAGAATTCCTTATGAATTGTTTTTGAGTGTGTTTTATTTCCTTCCTTCGATGGCAAAGTAGAGATCTGCTGAAGCATAAAATATGCTTTACTCAATGGCCTAAAAAATCATTTAAAAATGTTTCCCTTTAAAAGAGACTTAAAGGAACAATTATGAACTTAGGCAGAGAGGGGGAACATTAATTTAATGTATTTCTAAAATGCCTAATGGCTTTCAATTTATCCAGGAAATGTGACATAAACTTGCATATTTGGAAATTTCAAAGTGTATGTAAGTTGCATGTTTAAATTCTCCATCTCCTGAGCTGTTCAGGCCATAGAGTGATTCTGACAAGCAGCTGGAGGAAAGTTTACCAGTTGGCTCGGGTGCTTGACTATGGGCACAGGTGTGACACATGAACTGCTTTGTCTCTGCCCAACCATGCTTCACAAGACATCCTCTCCCTTCCTCAGTGCATTGGGTGGGCCTGGACACCTGCCATGTGGACACTCAAGAGAGGAAACAAGCCTTGTATTATGTCTTAAGAGTTGTTTGTGGGCAATATGAGAGGCATACAGTAAATATTTTTAAATGCTGCAAAGAGTTCTCCCTAGGCATATCAAGGGCTAACAATAAGGGGAAAAGAATTGTGAATGCCCTCCGAGTTATCTTGCTGAGCAGATTGGTGGACTCATGCTGCTGTTTGATGTGGCTTCCAGGAGACCTTTCATTAAACTCATGCCTTGAGCTGACCCACAGCACTATGCCCCTGCTCCAGAGCCCTTCTCTGCATAGGCAGATGGCCAGAACCACAGAAGGTTGTGTGATGGGCCAGGAGCCACTTGGGGGCAAGAGGTGCCCTGCCCTTTCTCCATAGGCCCTGGCAGAGAGGGCAGTACCCTGCCTGTGAGAGCCATTAGTGTGACCAGATGTGCCCTTGGTGAGCCGGGGCCTCTCAGAACCACAGAGAAATAGCAACCAGCAATGAGGGCTGATTACATTTCAAACATTTAAGCATTTTCAAATGGAAATAACTTAGAAAATGGCTGAACTGTGGTAGCCTCGGCTACAGTCTTTTGCCCATCAATGGGTTTGCTCAGCCTGTCTGAGAGCTGCACAGCAAGATGGAATTTTATGACTGCATTTATTCAACCTTTGCTGTTCAAAGTTACATGAGGGGCATGTGGTTCACGCAGAACCCAAATTTAAGTAAATGGTTGGTTAGTGGAAACATGAGCCTTGACTGTTAAGGAATTCCTCCCATGTAAACGAATCCTTGTGCTTGTAACAAGAGGGAATTTCTTATTTTGCAACGCTAGAGGCATTGGACAAGGTTTTACTAATCCACATAACATACCTCCAAGGTTTATAGGCAACAGCATTTTACTACTAATAGCAGCAACATCTTGGTGTTATATATTTTAGGGAAATGACTTTTATAAAGATGCTTCAAGATGACAGTGGCGCTCCCTGGCCATCTCACTCAGCATCTGTGTCCATCACCTGATTGCAATTGATTGCTGTTGGGAGGCTTATTTTCCAGCTCTTGGGGACAGTCAGAGCATCAGACTCTATATAACATACTACAAGAATGGGGCTTTGCCCTTTTGCAGCTTGCCTGTGAAAAGGTAGAACAAATCAAGAGAGGCATTGAAGAATTGGCAGGTGAAGCCAACCCATTAGCATCTCCCTCCCCCAAATCCCTTTTCTTCCTCTCACTGGGTGAAGGGGGGCATATAGGACATTTATTCCTCTATTTTCCAAAAGGACAGGACCTTCCAGGGCTGAGGAGTCAAGCTCATTTTTCCCCCTTTGTACATTTCCCTAAATTATTCTAAAGGGACAAACATCCACAGTGCAACTAGCACACAAGTTTCACAAGAATGTCTTCAGTTCTAGGAGTTGTGGGGAAAGCAGCCAAGCTTTTCCCCTGCCCCTATTTTGGACCAGCCCACTAAGTGACTTTGAGCAAGTCAGGTGATCCTATGGGCTTCAGTTTTATAACTTGTTAATTGAAGGGGATTATATTTAAAGACCACTAACACTAATGTCCCATTGAGTTCTAAAACTCGATGATCCTCAGGGGCTTTCTCTTCCTAGCCTACATCAGTCTTTCCCTTCTCTGAATTTTTACTTTCTTATTTTTAATGCTTTATTGTCTAGAAAAGCAACATCAGCCTCACCTGGGAACTTGTCAGAAATCTAAATTCTGGGGCCCAGCCTATACCCACTGAATCAGAAACTCTGGGGTGGGTCCAGCAATCTCTGCTGCTGTGGATGCGCGTTAAAGTTTGAGAATTACTGGCCAAGGACTCTGATTATTTTTAGCATATTTTGGGCAGGAGTGAGGTCTAATATGATATATATCTTCTGTGCTTCGGAAAATACAAGTGATGGAAAAAATCCTATTAATTTCTTGACTATATGCACGATACTGAATAGACTAGTATCCTGTCAAACACATCTAAATGCCAACAGTGAGTTTTACCAAGAGCTATACTCCATGTAGTAAGAGAAAGAAAATTGTGCCTGTCTTGCTCACAAGCTGCTTGTCCTCTCATTCCTTCTCTCTTAATTGACCTCTTCCTTGGGCAAAAAATGTTCTGTCATCTTGCATTTTACTCTCGCTGACTTATTCTTTTAATGGTCAATATTGTATTTTACGGAGCTGGGAGACAAAGAGATTGAAGCTTTCTTTATATATATCGTGATGCAAAGCTTCCCTACAGCAGGAAAAAACAAACAAGCAAGCAATGCTCATTTTAGTATCTGAGGCCATGATTTAAAGCCTGTTTACACGGCTAATTATTAAAGCATGATAAACACACTTTTTCAAAGACATGAGGAAAAGTGCATTTTTTAGCCTACCTTCTGTTTCTACTGGGCTACATTTCCAACAGATGGCAGGAGCATCTGGGAAGCAAGCCAGTTAGGCGCACTGATGGGCCCTGTACTTACATAGCAACCGCTCCTGGTCATTTCGGTGAGTCAAGAGCGTGGATGAGGGAGGCATTAGCACTGGGCTTAAGCATAAAACCTGAACTGTCTACGAGAGTTAGACTGGAAATAAAAGGATCATAGATTTGATAGAGCTAGGAAGGATTGTTAATTTCCTTGCATTTTAGAAATGATTTGTATTGAAAGAATATGTGTTTGTATGTTTTTAATTATTCAAAGGTTATCTCTTTACTTTAAAGGACCACAGCCAGCAGTAATTAAGCATGTCATTCCCTGCTGGCAGCCGCTTGGTTTACGTGCTGTGTTTATTCCTATTTAGCTGTTTTCTGAAGTAAAATACTCTAGAATCAACAAGGACATATATCTGACAGGGAAAACATCAACTTCTTACAATTAGTATCTCATAAAACTGTGAATGGCAATATCTGAGAATGCAGTTAGCTTTATAGAGCATGCAAAATTTATTCATGAATAGATCTGCAAGGAGACTTGGGTAAATACTACAAAACAGTCACAAGACGCTGGATAACTTTGCAATTCTGATGACATTTCTTGGAGCCGGTGTGCAACATGATGAAGGAACGTTCACATTTTGTGAAAAGAGTTGGAGGCATCAGGATAAAAAGAGGCAGATACATTTTCCTTTAAAAAGTAAATCACATTTGACTTTAAAAAAAAAAAAAAAAGAAAAAGCAGTGGGAGAGATGGCAATTCCACAGAATACTAGAAAGGGTATTATTCTCAGCTTCGAAGACCCCCACAAGAATTTCCTTAATACACCATGGAAGTTGTAAGTAAAATAGGATAACCAAATTGTAAGGAATATCAAAGACCATTTCACTTAAAATTAAGGTACAGCAAAAAGTAAAAGCTTTCAAGGCTCTTTTCCTCCTTGCCCTTTCACTACCAGTCGGCGCTCATCTTCATCTGTTGCGGGGGTCCAACCATTACTACCCTCCAGTTCTGGTCTTGGGCTGATGAGCTACTCCAGTAGGCTTTGAGCAACTGGAAAACATTCTATCTTTTCATTTTTGTGTCCCCATTCCTCAGTCTATAAGGGCTTAATAAGTGTTGAATGTTCCATGACTGAATGAGTCCACAGGGAGCCTCTGGCTCAACAGACTGTTGGCTTGTTACCAAACCCAAATCTTTCTTTATGGTCTCTTGGTGCCCCCTGCTCATCTTAGGCCTCTTGCCCAGATTCTGACCTCCCATTAGCTTGGCTCCCTGTAACTTAGTGTTCTGATCCCACAAGAGAAATAAAAGGGGGAAGGGAGAAGCTCTTGTGGGAAGGTTCTATTAACAAAAAGTAAAACTGCATGGCCTTGGATTAATAACTTCATTTCCCTTTTTCCTGAGCTGGAGACTCCTTAGGGCAGGGGGAAAATGCCCATCCTTCATATATGATCTTCTGTGGTCCATTCTTTTGCAAAACAGTTAGTTAGGTCTTTGTCATTCAGAGAAGGCAATAAAGTGAGTTGTATTGAGTGTGAAGGCAGGATGGGGGAATGACATGTTGGTGTTATTTTTGGGGAATGTGGCAGCTGGACCCTTTCTCATCCCAAGGCCTTCTTTCCACTACTTATCAAACCTATAGTTCCACAGTTCCAAATATCCCAGGGAGAAGTCATACATTTCCTGTTGTGCAATACATTTGTATTAGAGGGATGCAGTGTTAGAATATCTGATCCTAAATTTATGTCACTATGAACGAACTTCCCAGATCTTTGATCAAAAAGAGATGAGCAAGGAGAGTTTTCTACAAGGGGAGACAAATTCATATAGAGAAAAAGAAAAACCTGCTTAATGATCATTGCTATGTATCCAAAGGGATGCCTGCACTGCATAGTAATGTCCTTTGCCAGCTTAGCCAAGTGTCCCCCAGTGGCAAAGCAACTGGAGATGTGGGAGTTGAGTATGTAAGTCCTCTGAAATATGCCAGGGTTTGTGTATACTCTTTAGAAAACCGTTCACTAAATGTTAGAGACAAGAACATTACTGTTTAATTCTGGATGAGTGAATCTAGTGTATGCCTTACATTTCGTAGGCACTCTGGAAAATTCCCATGCTACTGAAACAGGTGAAAACTGTTCTAAATCAGTTTATTTGAAGTCAAGTATTTTCATTATCAGATTTGTTGGGCCATCTCTGAAGTTAAAGGACAAAAAGCCTGTATATCTGGCTTTTGAGGAGTGAAATCCACACTTATTCTCTTTTTTCTCTCTCAGATATTCATTCTTTCAAGTCAGGATATTTTATTTCTGAGTATTTGTCATCCTAGAGTTATTTCATAACGAGTCTTATCTACAAGAAATTAGCATGTGCAGTTTGCGGTTGCTTGCCATGGCTGAGGTCCTCATGCTTTTCCTAAGTAATTGCAGAGTTCTTGGTTCACCCCGTTACCACCATGGGAGAAGTGATTCACCACCTTACTGAAATGGATGGAGCTGATGGCACTGATAAGGCATGTAGATTAAGTTGTGAACTGCTTATCAACTCTGTGAAGCCTGACTGCATCTATGTCTGGTAAATTGGAAATCTCAATATTGTTTCCTGTTGTCTTCCTTCAGCTTCATTTACATTACTCTTACTAGCCCATCCAGTTGGAGATTAGAATATGTTTTTTGAGGAATCTCTTGAGAATGTGCCAGAATTCTTACAACAGGATATTTTCCAACACAATGAAACAATCTGAACAAATGTCCCAGGATGGAAAAACCATTTTCAAACCCAAGATCAATAATATAGGGAAATAAAAAAGCTCTAAACTCAACAAAATATCAGTGAAACAAGAAACACGGAAGGCCTTGTGTTTGTCTGTAGTAGTAGGATTTATCTTCTAATAACAGTCTCAAGAGGGGAAATGACCTTACCTCCTCTGTGGGGCAGTTGTTTTTAGAAAGCACATTATTTTGTTTATTAGAACCACAGCAATTTAAATGTGGAAGGCAATTTAGTGTTATTTGGTCCAACCTTCATGTTAGGATGGTGTCTTGGAGTTGGGTTCCCCTGGATGCAGAGCCTGAGGCAAAGGCTTGTGCTCCTACTTTGCTAAAGGATACAATCCTGGGGAGCAGAGTAAAGGACAATGAGGGTGAGGCAGGAAGGAGATGTGAAGACACATCGTCAAGCTGGAAGCAGCTAAGTGCACCTGAGTACTCCAGTCTGTGGGACTCTCCCCCAAGAATCCATATAAAATGACTGCTGACAGTAACTTGGGTGAGAAGTGGACAAGAACATGCTTATTTTCCAGTTTAAACATCATTTCTTCTTTCTCTCTTTATTGGCTATTTTTTCCCTACCTGCAGACATTCTTAGCTGGGCCACTTTTATTTCAACATTGTCTCATATCTGTTCAAAGCTTGCTTTCCCATGGAGGCTGCCATGGCTCAGAACTGCATTCTCTCTTACCTGAACAATCTCCTAACTAACTCCCATCTACTTTCCTCTTAATCTATCCCAACTGAATCCATTTCCAACTGAATTCATCCTGTGTACCATGCTCAGATTAATCTTATGCTCATCCTTTACTTATAAATATTTGTGGTCCCCCTATGTCTGCTCTATTAATGGGTACGTCCAATTCCTTCGTCTGGATGTATAGTTCAAATGCTTTAACATGCAAAAAAAATACAAAATCCAATTCTCAATGAGTTAAGCAATACAGGGACTTATTACATCATGGATATTAAGAGATTCATAACTCCAGTCTGTGCTCCTTAGCAGTTCTTTTAGGTCCATATTCTTTCTCTCATTGGCTTCTTCTTTAGGTTGACGATAAGACAGCTGTAGAAGTTTTAAGTATCACATGCAGATCCAACATTACAAGAAGAGGGACCATTTCTTTCTAATGTTTAACAGGAAAGTGGCATTTGCCAGAAGGCCCTCAGCAGACAACTCTCTTATCTAATTGGCCATGTGCTTCTCTTAAACCAACTTCTAATTATGGAGGGATAGGGCTACCATAACTAGCATGGGAGACTGAGAATTCAGTCTTGGATCAGAGGCTAGGCTCAATATCACTGAGTCATGCAGGAAAAGGCAGGCGACCTATAATATCTTCTCATGTGCTCAAGACTCATTACGCTCCAGCTCTAATCAACTTTCACCTTGAATTCCCACCATTTCCTTTCACCCACATGATAGCCACATCCAACTCCTTGCTGTTGGCCAATCTTTCCTGCCTTTTTATCCTGTAAAATACCCTTTTCTAATTGCTGCCTGTTAAAATTGAATCCATCTTTCCAGGCCTATCTTCAACATAAACTTCTTAATGAATCTATCCCTTATCCCTGAATGAAAAGTGATTTTCCTCTTATCAAACAATACTTTTTTGAACTTATATTATTTACCAATTATGTCAGATTGTGGGCTTCCTGAAGGTAAAGGCTGTAATGGATTCATTTTTGCATTTGTCCTATGCCAAGCAGCAAGCACGTAGACCGAGTTGTTAATATTTATTTCCTGATAAGGTAAATTAAGTGTCTAAAAATTAATCAGATGAACCCTAGAGTTTTTAACTTGGATAGTTTCTTGGTAGTGGGAAAGTTCTGTTTGTCTTAGCTTCCTTGTTCTATAGTTTCACTGCATAATTGTGTCTAACTTCCTGAGCAAAATAGTCTAGAAGAAATAGATTTTCTACAATCAAAAATAAAGGACTCACATTCTCTCAGTAAATATAATTCACAAAAAATTTTATTAGTCTATGATCATACATTGGAAAAGCCTTGAATTATCAGATCTTTTCTGGATTTAGATTTTATATATTTAAACTGTTTTTCTCTATGGGATGAAAGTAATTAGCACATGAGGACAAATGCATATTGAGTCAGTCTTTAAAGGGTACATTTACGATCATGAGAGATTGGTTAGAAAGATGCTAAATATTATCATGAGAGAGAGTTCTAGGGTAGGCACATCTTAGCTAGTCAAGTATTAAAAATTGGCATGTATTTCCAGCAAGGAAAGCCACGAATTTAAACTGTGCGACCATGGGCTCATCCCTGTATCTAATAACAAAGGATCTGATATCTTGGATGAAGAGAGAATTTAGCAGTACAGCTCCACCCCTTCCTCAGTCACAGCCATTATGAGCATGGAACATTTGCTTCCAGCTATAAATCTGTCACGTCACGAGAAAATCCAAAGAAGAAGACATTATCTGTTTATAACTCAAAACCCCGCAAGTATCTAGATAAAAGAATAGATATCCTATAAAATATTCACAACATTACCTCCAGGTAATGCCACAGTAAAACAGAATGGGAAAGCATACTCACCTCTTTTTTTATGAAGACAATGTTCCACTGCAAATTTGCCTTCTTCAAGGCAGGCATTTATACTGGAGTTGAAACAGCATAAAGCAATATTAGAAGGTGATCTTGTATCATGCCTGACAGACTCTAACTACTCTGTTTCATGGTGGTTAAATTCCTATATTCAGGAAAATTCAGTGAGTTAGAGTATTTGGGTATCGACTTATTTCTGGAAAAAGATAAGCAGATTAATTGTCTAAATTCCACTGAGTGTATAATATATATTGGGCAAATTACTTAACCTCTCTGCTGCATTTTCCTTACCTATAAATTAAGGATAATCCTAATAACTATGCTTTATGGCTGTTGCGTGGATTAAAATGGTTACTATAGAACATTCTGTGATCGTAGACTTGCTCTATATTATAGCCATTAGCTACACGTAGCTATTGAGCACTTAAACTATGGCTAATCTAACTGAGGAACTGAATTTATAATTTTATTTAATTTAAATTATATTCAAATAGCCATGTATAGCTAGTGGCTACCTTGTCGGATTGCACAGGTTTAGAACAATCCTTGGTACGGATAAATGATCAGTAAGTATGAATTTTTTTAGCCTCTTCTCAGGACAAAATGTGTGACAAAAATGTTTCATAGCACTGCAAATATATGTGGCTTCTATTGTTTTTAAAGAATTGAACAAAACGTTCTCAGGAAAGTTGTTCATATTCTTTTTCTATTTTGTTGTATGCTGGTGTGTGTGTTTAGTGAATTTATTAGCTTATCCACTAAAAAAATCTTCTAGAGTATTTTCCAAATTTTGGCTCAACATCTTACTTGCAAATAAAAAGGGAAAGGAAAATAAAACCGTATTAAAGCTTTGATGTAGCTAATAAACTGGTCAAAACAAAAAAACTCAGTGTTGGCAATGATGAATAAAATAGGCGTGCAGTGCAATCTTGAAGCATTAGCATTTTCTGTTCCATCTGCCTCGAATGTTCTTCCCACAAATACCTGCATGTTTGCTTCATTAGTCCTTTCATGTCTCTGCTTTGATGTCACTTTTTTAAAAAAGAGGCTTTCCTTGACCATCTGTATCCTGACCATCCCGTATAAAATTGCATCTTCCCATTACTCGCTGTATCTCTGCCTGTCATTCTCTGCACCCTTAACTTGTTTTATTTTTCTTCCTAATATGCATCATTTCTTGACACATTATTTAATTGCCTATTTCTTGCCTGTTTCCATTCACTAGTATGAAAATTTCTTGACAATAAGGATTTGGTTCAAAACTTTCAGTGAAAAATTGGAAATCATCCAAATGTCCATCGGACTGTAGTATATTAACACAATATAGCGCTATAGAACCAAACTAGGATGTTGAAGGTTGTTGATGGTTTAAAGATTTAGGTGATTCAATATCTGCCCTCCCCACATACTTATCTTGTCTATGCCTCTTCCCTTTTACTATATACTTTTTGTTGACTTTGAGAAAAATTACAAAAATATACATTTATTATAAAAGTCAAGCAATACATAAATAATATATAAAATTGATTGTTATTCTCTTGTTCATGATCCTTGAATGGTTTTCTGTTACCATGGAAGAGAATTGTCTTATAAGGGCCTTCAAAACCCTGCCTGCTATGGACCCTCACCACCCTCTGACTTCATCTCCTTCTGCTCGCCCCATCACTTACAACATTTCAGCCATAACAACCTTAAGGATATTTTTGGCCATCCAAATGTTTCTGCCCAGGACTTTCTACTTGTTGTCATAACACTCCTTTCTCCCCAAAGTATCTGCATGGCTTGTTCCCTCATTTTTTTCAGATCTTTGTTCAAATGTCACATCATCTACTGCCCTGTTTATTGACTTACCCTGATTTAGTTTTCTTCATAACTTTTCTTGTTATTACATTACGTTTGTTTGGTTGACTACATTCCACCCTATAATGTAATGCTTTATCTGCCTTGTTCACCTTTATATTCCTACAGTTAACATTCATTGAATTAATTCACAAGTCTATTGAACACAATAGAGGACATATGTGGATAAATATAGATGCATAGCTATAGTAAGAGTGTTGAGAGAGAACACAGAAGGGTTTTTGTTCAATAGCATTCATTCAACAAGTATTTCCTGAGCAGCTACTATGTGCTGGTCACTCTTCTAGGTCATGAAATATATCAGGGTACAAAACAGAGAAACACTATGCCTCATGGAATTTACTTTCTAGCAAAATAAACAAAAAGCAGGGTAAAAAAAAATCAAAAAGTAAAAAGTTCTATGAAAAACTAGAGCAGGATAAAGGATATGGGGCATGTGGGCAGTATAACATAAGGTGGCCATGGTGGGCTGCATTGAGAAGTAAAATTTGAGCCCAAGTCCAAGGGGATGAAAGAGGTGGCCAAGGGAGTTGTGGTGTTTGTTTATTTGTTTAATTGAGATATAATTGACGTACAACATTGTATTAGTTTTAGGTGTACAACATAGTGCTTTAATATATGTACCTTTTGACCACCTTCACCCATTTCGTCCACCTTCTCTCCCCATAACCCCGCCTCTGGTAACCACCAATCTGTTCTTTGTGTCTACAAGTTCTTTGTTTTTAGATTCCACATAGAAGTGGGGTTCTACAGTATTTGGCTTTCTCTCTGTGACTTATTTTGCTTAGCATGGTGGCCTCAGGGGCCAACCATGTTGTCACAAATGGCAGGATTTCTTTCTTTTTTATGGCTGAATGACCTTCCACTACATGTCCATATACCACATTTTCTTTATCCATTCATCTGTTGGTGGACACTTTAAGTTGTTTCCATGTCTTGGCTGTTGTAAACAAGGATGAAATGAACATGGAAGTACAGATATCTTTTTGAAATAGTGATTTTTTTTTCCTTTGTATAAATACACAGAAGTGGGATTGCTGGATAATATGGTAGTCCTATTTTTAATCTTGGGAGGAACCTCTGTTTTGTTTTCCTTTCCTGCACCACTTTACATTCCCACCAACAGTGCACAAGGATTGCCTTTTCTCCACATCCTCACCAACACCTGTTATTTCTTGTCTTTTTGGTAATAGCCATTCTGACAGGTGTGAGGTAATATCCCACTGTGGTTTTGATTTGCATTTCCCTCATGATTAGTGATGTTGAGCACCTTTTCATGCACCTGTTGGCCATTTGTATGTCTTTTTTTGGAAAAGTGTCTGTTCAGATCCTCTGCCCATCTTTTAATAGGACTTTTTTTTTCTATTGAGCTGTATGAATTTTTTATATATTTTGGATATTAACCCCTTATCAGATATAAAATTTGCAAATATTTTCTGCCACTCAGTAGTTTGCCTTTTCATTTTGTTAATGTACAGGAGCTTTGCTTTTCGTTTGCTATAGCCTTTTTAGTTTGACATAGCCCCGCTTATTCGTGTGTTCTTTGTTACCTTTGTTTAGGCATCACATCCAAAAATTCATTGCCAAGATTCATGTCAAGGAGCTTACCTGCTGTGTTTTCTAGTAGGAATTTTATGGTTTCAGGTCTTGTGTTAGAGTCTTTCATGCACTTTGAGTTGATTTTTGTGTATGGTGTAAGATAGTGGACTAGTTTCATTCTTTTGCATATGGCTGTCTAATTTTCCCAAGACTATTTATTGAAGAGACTATCCTCTCCCCATTGAATATTCTTCGCCTCTTTGTTGTAAATTAATTGGTAATATATATGTGGGTTTATTTCTGGGCTCTGTAGCCCTCTATTCTGTTCCATTGATTTATGTATCTATTTTATGTCAATACCTTACTGCTTTGATTACTGTTACTTTGTAATATACTTTGAAATGAGAAAGTCTGATGCCTTTCAGCTTTGTTCTTCTTTCCTAGATATTTTATTCTTTCTGATGCAGTTGTAAATGACATTGTTTTCTTAATTTCTCTTTCTGATATTTTGTTATTAGTGTATAGAAATGCAATTGATTTTTGTATATTGATTTGTATCCTGCAACTTTACTGAATTTGAGATTAGATCTAACAGTTTTTTGATAGAGTCTTTAGTATTTTTTTTGTATATAATATCATGTCATCTGAAAACAGAGTGTTTTACTTCTTCCTTCTAGATTTAGATGCCCTTTATGTCTTTTTCTTGCCTAATTTGCTTTGACTAGGACTTCCAGTCTATGTTGAATAAAAGTGGCAAGAGTGGGCATCCTTGTCTTGGTCCTGATTTTAGAGGAAAAGCTTTCAGCTTTTCACTATTGAGTATCATGTTACCTGTGGGTTTATCATATACAGCTTTTATTATATTGAGATACATACCCTCTACTCCCACTTTGTTGAGAGATTTTTATTATGAATGGATGTTGAATTTTGTCAGATGCCTTTTCTGCATCCATTGAGAAGATCATATAATTTTTATACTTCATTTTGTTAATGTGGTATATCACATTGATTTTGTGGATGTTAAGACATCCTTGCATCCCTGGAGCAAATCTCACTTGATCATGGTGTATAATCCTTTTAATGTATGGTTGAATTCATGTTGCTAATATTTTGTTGAGGATTTTGCATCTATATTCATCAGGGATATTGACCTGTAATTTCTTTTCTTGTAGTATCCTTGTCTGCTTTTGGTCCAAGGGGATGTTTGTGTGGATAGAGCCCCTGGAGGAGGGACAGTTAGAATAAAAGCTCTAGGCTGGGAGCTTACTTGGTGTGTTCAAGGGACAACGAGGCCAGTGTGTCTAGAGCAGAGTGAACCAGGGCAGTAGTGAGAGAAGAGGTCATAAAGATAACAGGGGGCTAGTTTACACTGGGCTTTATAGGCCCTAGGAAGGACTTCGGCTTTTACTTTGAGTTAAATAGGGAGCCAGTGCAGTCAACTGAATTAAATGGGATGTTGTTTTAACTCAATGTTAAAAGAAGTTGAAATGATAACTCTTGAGCAGGATAATTTTCTGAGGCTAAACTATTTAGGAAATATATATAAAATCCAATGCAGAATTCAGGTGCATCTATCTTTAAGAAAATCAATGACCAAATGCCTGACTCACGTCAATCCGAACCTTAGCCATAATTCCTCTACTGCAGAACTAATTTAAGGACATTTACTTAATCTCTATTTAGAAAATATCAGTCATATAAAGCAGAGCTATAGGGCTTCTAATAGTTTTGTATATGTGGTTATAATTGTCAGAAAATTTTGATAATTTAATCTGGAATATCACTAAGGTAACAGTGGCCAACTCTTATAAAGAATAAAAATAAAGCATATTTCTATTTATATATTTCTATTAGATATTTCACAATTTTAAGCTGTGTCCCACAATAAGAAATACATATTATATACATACATGTAAAATGAATCATTAGGATTCAATGTGTATAACCGACATGTTAGTTTCATAGAACAATTCATGTCTGTGTATTCTATTTTTAATTCAGTTCACTTCCACTCTATACCTGCTGTGCCCTCCAGCCTTAATATTTTGTTTTCTTTTTTTCCCTTCTATAGGGATATCTTGCTGGGTTCCTCAAGACCTGCTGATCTCTCTGTGATCTCTCCATTAAATTCAACTCTAAGGACATACAGAAATACATTTATAATTAAATGCAAATGACTGATATGAATTCAAGTGTTTCCTTTCCTGGAACACCCTCAAGGAAAAGCATGGAGGTTTGCCTGGAAAAAGATCAGAGATTGCAGGCAAAGGCAAACTGGGAAGCATTGCTTTGGCCAGGAAATCCCTTGCAGGAGGGCTAAGAGGTCATACCCTGGAGGCAGGAGCTGTAGGTGCCACAGGCCAGCTGAACTGGAGCTTCTGCCTGCAAAGACTCAGCCACTGCTTCTGCTCCTCAGTCAATTCATGGTTGGCTAACTGTATTTCTGAGTTGATGTCTAGAATTTGAGGAGGTCCCAGCAACTAGCAAGGGAGAACTCTCCGGAAAACATGAGCCATCTCCCCCTACCTGAGCACGTGCCTTGCAGTTACACAGCTGCACAGGCTCTGGCGTCCCTGTTTCCAATTTTCTAGGCAGTTCCCTGAATTTAGGGCAAATTCCAGAATCAGAGTATTTATTTTTAATCTTTAAGCCTCATACTCACTAATTCACTGGCACATTCTCCTATGACCAATTAAATTTCCCCATGAGTCAACTATTGTCAAATAAACTGCCCAAGAGAATATAGAGCATTTTTGTTTGTTCAAAGAAAATTGGTAATAAAAATGTACAGGGGAGTTGCTTAAACACAGCAATGTGGATATTTACCAAAAAAGAAAAAAAAAGCTAAAAAGAGCAACTGATGGTTTGTAAGTGTGAGTACATGGAATTGCTTCCATAAAGTCTAAGGGGATCCAGGAGCTGTGTGACTTCATGTAAGGTATTCCACCTCTCTGAACCTCAATTTGCTCATCTGAAAAAAAAAACTCGGGCATCTGGATATGGCTTTGCAGGTTGCTTTCCTGTGTTCCTTTTTTTAAGGTTCTTCTGCTGAACTTGACTTTACATTGTGGAGCATTTCTGTGGTTCTTTTTTTCTGTGTCTGATTAATCCAACTGGGTAAAATCCAGATAGTAAAAAGCCTCTAAAAATGAAGAAACCCACCCTGCTTGTTCTATGACCCACTAATAATTGTATGTCTGATGTATTCCACAAGTCTTGCCATTGATTAAATCAAACTGCTTTTCTGTAGAGGCTCTGTAACCATGAGATAAATTTACCAGATTCATCTGTACAATAATATGACGTTGGGAACATCGTGAAATACTTTTAGAATAAGTGAGAAAGTCATAGGACAAAATGGCTAGTTTTTTCCCAGCTGAATGTTGCCGTGCAGAATGAGCTTTATTACTTGAATAAATTTAATGCTTGATAAGTTTATGTTTATTTAAGTACAAAATAAATTTTAAAAAGTTGTTATTTTTGGAGATTTGGAGGCTGAGAAGACAAGAAAACTGAGTAGTTATGAATTTTTGGTCCAAAGACATGGACTTATTCATAGTTTCACCTTTTTCCTTTTATTATATACGTAGTCATTATTATTAACATTTTCTCTCTTGGAGAAGATTAAGAAAGAGGTAGAAAAATATTTTTAATGTAGAAAATTTATTTTAAGGATTTTATTAGCTAATTTTCTCCTGACAGGAATCACATCTTTCTTGAAAACTGTCTGTTTCAGGCTGTGTGGTTTACAAAATATTTTCTTCAACTTTACAAATAGCTTGACAAATATTTTATCTTCTATCTGTCTTATTTTTCAATATGCTGGTTGTTGCCTCTTGTGGAAGACTGCTCATCATCCTCCAATGTTCATTTCCCCATTCTTTGATAGTAACTGAGTTTTGCTGGGCACATGTCAGCCCAGCTGAACACTTTTCCCATCCTCCCTTGCAGCTAGATGAGCCTACGGGCCTAAGTTATGGCCAGTGAAGTACTAGTGGGAGAACTTTCAGGTTACGGATTGGATATGCATTTCCTTATCTTTGTACCTCTTAGTGTTGGCTATTGGAAACATGGTGAAACCGGCAAATATGTACCACTTATTATATATGTTTTTGTAATTTGTATTATGAAACACTGTACTCCCGTAAAAAAATACTACGTATTTTATTTTGTAAGATGGAAGTGTTTTACGTATAATACGTAAAGAATAAAAATGATGCAAGAAACACTCACGTATCTATCTCTTCGCTTAAGAACTGGAATGCTATTAATATCATTGCAACCCCTCGGTGACTCCTTCTTATTAAATTTCTCCACCCCACCCTCAAAGAAAACTCCAAAGAACCACTATGCTTCTGAATATTTATTATTCGTTTACTTGTATTTACAATTTTGTGACACATATATTTATTAGAAATAATCCATATTTAGATTAGCATGTTTTTGAACTTAGAGAAGTTTTACCACACTGAATATGTTATTTGTGACTTGCATTTATTTCCTCAACATTGCATTTTTGAGATTCATTCTTGTTGAATAGAACTTTAGAAAATTTATTTTTACTGCAGTATAGAATTCCAGTTTATAGTGTTGGCTAATATTTATATAGTGCTATGTCCCGGGATTGTCCTAAGTAACTTACATATACCAATTCATTTAATTTTCATACCAATAGTATGAAATAGTTAATGCAAATAATTCTATTTTGCACATGAGAAAACTAAAGTACTGCTTGGTTGAGTAATTAGCTCACAGCTAGTAGCAGTGGAAATGGGATTCAGACTTAGGTACTGGAGTCCGGGAGTCTGTGCTCTTAAGTACTCTACTATCTTCCTCTCTCCCTCTCTCAGATCCCTTCCCCTCCTGATGTACATTTGGTTTGCCTGCATTTTTTGCTGTTACAAGCAGTGCTGCTAGAAATATTTTTGTACTCATCACCTGATGCATTCATGTATTTACTAATAAGTGGAAAATTGCTGTATTGTAATGTAAGTGTGTTAGTTTCCTATTGCTGCTGTAACAAATTACCACAGAGTTAATGGCTTAAAATAACACAGATTTATTATCCTACAGTTCTGGAGGTCAGAAGTCCACAAGGGGTCTCACTGGGCTAAAATCAAAGTATCAGCAGGGCTGTGTTCCTTCTGGAGGTTCAAGGGGAGGATCCGGGTCTGTGCCAGCTCTTCACCTCCTTCCATCTTCAAAGCCAGAGATGGTGGGTTGAGTCCTCACATGGAATCCTTCCAAACTTGATTCGGTTGAGAAATATCAATGTTTTTCTTGAATATTTTCTTGTCCAGATTAGCATCAGAATTAACATTTTAAGTCCTAGAACGTAACCTCATTAAATGTTTTACTGGAATTGAATAATTTTGTATATTAATTTTGGAAGATTTGGCATTTTTGTAATGTTGAGATTTCTCGTTTCATAATATTGTATAGTTTTCCATAGATTCGTATTTAAAAAAATTGATTTAGGCGAGTTTTATAATTACCACACAGCTTTTTGGACATTACTTTTTATTGCTGAATAGTAGTTTATCGTATGCATTTACTAGAATTTGTATATTGATCCACTTGTTGACTGACATTTGGACTGATTCACATTCTAGTTTTTGGCAGTTTCAAAGAAAGTTGCTATGAACATTTGCTGTATTTTAATAGTCATTCAGTTCAAACTATTTTAAATTTTTTTTGTGATTTTGTCTTGATCCAAGAATTATCTAGAAGTCTGTTGTTTAAATTACACATATTTGGAGTTTTCCTAGATATCTTGTTATTAAAGATTTCTAATTTAATTCTATTGTGGCTAGGGAGTATGTTCTATATCCTTTCAATTCTTTTAAATATAGTTTATGGCAATACCTATTCCTTTCTTAGTGCACAATGTAAGTTCACATTCACCATGTAAATGTGCAGTGAAAAAGAATATTTATTCTGTGGTTGTTGGATATAATGTCCTTCAAATGTCAACCAGATCAAGGTAGTTGATAGTGTTATTCAGACTCTTCAAGTCTTTACCGAGTATTTTTGTCTACTTGCTCTATCAATTACTAATTTTAAATGATTGTGTAGTTGCTTATTTCTCCCTTTAATTCTGTCCATTTCTGTTTCATGCATTTTAAGCTTCTATTATGGGTGCATACACGTTTATTTTTATTTTTTTAATTTTTATTTTTTCCAGATGTGCATCATATTTCGAATTCTGTATATATTACATCATGTTCACAACCCGAACACTAATTATAGTGCATCCCCTCACATGTGACCCTAATCACCCCTTTTGCCCTCCCCACTCACCCCTTCCCCAATGGTAACCACCAGTCCAATCTCCAATGTTATGTTTTTTTTTTTTTTTTGTCATTTTTATCTTCTACTTATGAGTGAGATCATATGGTATTTGACTTTCTCCCTCTGACTTATTTCACTCAGCATAATACTCTCAAGGTCCATCCATGTTGTCACAAATGGCCGGATTTCGTCATTTCTTATGGCTGAGTAGTAGTCCATTGTGTATAAATACCACATTTTCTTTATCCATTCGAAAAGATGCTCAACATCATTAGCTATCAGGGAAATGCAAATCAAAACTACAATGAGGTATCACCTCACTCCGGTCAGAATGGCTATAATTAACAAGACAGGATGAATACACATTTATAATTTTTATTTATTTTTGATGAATTGTCCATTTTATCATTATGAAATATTCCTCTTTTATCTCTGTTAATACTGTTTTCTTTAAAGTCTACGTTATAGTAACCACTCTACGGTTCTTATGCTTATAGTTTGTCATATATCTTTTTCTGTCAAATTATTGTCAAACTGTGTCTTTATATTTAAAGAGTATCTCTTGTAGGCAGCAGACACTCAAGTCTTTTTTTTCGTCAGTTTTTGGGAAGAGTTTAAGAAGGCTTCGTGTTAATTCTTCTTTAAATGTTTGGTAGAATTCTCCAGTGAAGCCATCTGGTCCTGGTGTTTTCTTTGTTGGGAGTTCTTGATTCAATCTCTTTATTCATGATTGTTCTGTGCAGGTTTTCTTTTTCTGCCTAATTCAGTCTTGGTAGGTTTCGTGTTTTGAGGAATTCATTCATTTCTTCTAGGTTTTCTAATTTGTTGGCATACAATTGTTCATGCTAGTCTCTTATGATCCTAGGTATTTCTGTAGTATCAGTTAAATTGTCTCCTCTTTCATCTCTGATTTTACTTGAGTCTTCTCTCTTAGTCTAGTTAGAGGTTTGTGAATATTATTTATCTTTTCAAAAAACCAGCTCTTAGTTTTGTTGATCCTTTCTATTGTTTTTCTCATCTCTATTTCATTTATTTCCACTCTGATCTTTAATATTTCCTCCCTTCTGCTAACTTTAGGCTTAACGTGTTCTTTTTCTAGTTCCTTGAGGTGTGTAAACTTAGGTTGTTTGAGAGATTTCTAATTTCTTAATATATATATTTATCACTATAAACTTTCCTCTCAGAACTACTTTTGCAGCATCCATGAGTTTTGGTATGTTGTGCTCCATTTTCATTTGCTTCAAAATATTTTTTTAAATTTCCATTTTGATATCTTTGATTCATTTGTTGTTGAAAAATGTGTTGGTAATTTCTGTGTGTTTGTAGACTTAAATCTTATTTTCCTATCCATGCTAATAATCTCTGCCTTTAGTTGAGGTCTTTAGATGAGTGACATTTACTGTGATTATTGTTATGATAGAATTTTGGTCTATCACTTCATTATCTGTTTTCTCTATGTCTCTGCTATTTTATGGTCTTCTGTCCCTCCTTTCTGCCTTCATTAGATTTTTAAAATATTTTTTGTATTCCACTTAAATATCTATTTGCTTTTGGCTATATTGTTTTGTTTTATTTTCAGAGTCGTTCTAGGGATTACAATATACATAACTAACTTATCACAATCTACTTAGGGTTAATTTTGTCTCATTTCACATAAAGTATAAAAACGTCACCACAATACAGGTACCTTTACCACCACCCTTTGTGTTGTCATATCTATTACATCTGTGTATATTGGAAACCCCACTAATGCCCAGATATCAGGCCTTTATTTTCTTATTTTATGTTTTACATTTTTCCCTACAAGTAACATTTTTCACTTGTTTCTTGGGCATAATTTCATTCTATTTCTATGTATAGCATGCATATATACACCTATATTTTTATACACAAATGTCACACAGCTGAAAAGAAGTCAACTGGAGCAAAGTATTCAGGAATGAGATCAGAGAGGTGACAGGGAGCCAGACCAGGTAGGGCTTTGTAAGCCTTTGTAAGGATTTTGGTGTTTAATCTGAGAGAAATGAGATTTGCTGAGTTTTCAGCAGAAGGGTGGCAAAATCTAACTTACATTTTAAAAAGCTGCTATATTAAGAATAAGCTGTAATACACCAAGGGTAGAAGCAGGGATGCCAGACAGAAGGCTACAGAAAAGATCCACAAGAGGTGCTGGTGGCTCAGAACAGGTGGTGGTGAGTCTTGGCTCAATTCCGGATATGTTTTGAGAGTAATGGCAATAAGATTTTCAGATGGATTGGATGTGGAGTATGAAAGAAAGAGAGGAGTCAAGGAGGACTCCAAGATTTTTGACTTCAATAATTGAAAGTTTGGATTTTCTATTCAGTAAGATGGGAAAACGAGTCAGTGGAATAGTTTGAGTTGGGGGAAAATTATTTCAGTCTGGAGATGTCATATATATAGCTGCATGTATCAATGTAATTCACCAAAGAGCTCTGGACAGAAAATGGAAATTTGGGAATTACCTCATATAGATGGTATGTAAAATGATGAGATGGATAAGATCCCCTAGGGAGCAAGTGTAAATAGAAAAGATAAAAGACTGAGTCCCAGGGTACTCCAAAAATAAAAGATCTAGTACAGCAGGAGGAAAGTAAGAAGTTTAGGAGGAACAGCTATTTAAATAGAAGGAAAACTGAGGATGTGTGTTGTCCTGAATCCATGTGAACAAAACACATGAAGGAGGAGAAATTAATGTTCTGTGTCAAATGCTACTGATAGGTCAAATAAAAGGATGATTGAGACTAGATCTTTGGATTTAGCAATTTGACAAATTTGATGTTTTTGGTGATAGCAATTTTGTTTGAAGAGCTTGGGATGTTGGGAGGAAGTCTGATTAGTGTATGGTTAAGGATGGAAGGGGAGAGAAGAAGATAAAACGAAGGAAGGAGGGGAATTGGAAGCAAAACATATAGGCAATCATTTCAAGTAGATTTGCTGAAAAAGGGAGTAAAGAAATGGTGAAATGATGATAGCTCATGGGTAAAGTAGAATCAAGAGAAGGTTTTTTTTAAGATGGAAGGGACAAGAGTATGTTTGTATGCTGATAGGAGTGATCAAATAGAGAAGGAAATTCTGGTCATGAAAGGAAAAGAAGCATACTTGCTCGAACAGTGTCCTTGGGTATGCAAGCATGGATGGGCTCAAGAACACAGAGAGATTGGTTTAAGTTAAGAGCATAGATCCTTTACATAAATGCTTAGAAAATGGAGGTTCTGGGCATGGATGCTGATAGTTAGTAGATGTGATTGATGGAGTCTGCGAGAATTGTCTTCTGATTGCATCAATTTTTTTTTCTTTTTGGTGAGGTGAAGCAAGATCATCATCTGTGAATGAAGATGGAGGAAGAGGATTTGAAGTTTTGAGGAATGAGAAGCTATGAAATAGTCACCAAGGAGCATGAGAGAGTTAATGGTCCCTGGAAGTTTTTTTATTTTTTCTGAGTGTTTAGAACTTTTAGCAACGTGTGCTTTGGTGTAGGCTGTTTAAATCCATCCTTTTGGGCACTTGGTGGGCTCTTTTAATCTGAAGACTCATTTCTTTCTTTTAGTCTAGCCAGCAAAAACACCATGAGCAAGGTAGGGAGCTTCAAGAAGAAGAGGCTTAATGAAAATATACTGAAGCTGTAGTTTAGTGATAAGATAGTCTTAGATGCTAGGCCGAAGAGGTAAGTTTATTTAGTAGATAATGAGAAAATATGAAACATTTTTAAGCTGAGAAGTCATGTGTTTAGTGATATATTTAAGGAAACATCTTGTCTTGCTGCAAATCCTTTACATATGGTTGACTTTTCCAAATTCAACATGACGATGAGTACCTGAAAGCCAGGTATGTATAATAAATAGTAGCTGGCTTGAGAATTCGTTCAACTTACCTCCTACTCTCATATAACTGCTCTGAGAACTTGTCTCCTTGATCCACAACCTTGCTTTTGACTTCTGCTTCTGAATTCCTAGATTTAGCAACCTTTTGAATTGCTAACTTTGTGTTTTGCTCTCAGCTTTGCCTCTCCTTAGTTATAACATCCCTGCAACTTTGAGTGGCTCAGTTCCCTCATTGGTCATTTTCTTGGTGTGATTGTCTACCAGCTACCATAGCTTCTGGACCTTGTATCCTTTCTGCCACCCCACAAAATAAATCACAGGGAGACAAAATAGATTGCATCTTTTGGTAGTGGTCTAAAATGAGTTAAAGAGAAAGACTAGAAGCTAGAAGAATACTCTATAGCCAGTTCAGGTGGTGAGTAAGGTACTGAGTAATGAGGTTCTGAACTAGACAGTTCAGGATTTATTCTTAAACAGTTGTTTTGTGACATACATTACTAAAAAAGTGTTATTTCTCAGTTATGCTTGTGATCACTTTGCATTTAATTGAGTAGAAATTGAATATAATGAAATTGCTTGTGAAGTGAGTAATAAGTTTGAGGGAATCTAGACAACACATACAAGTGGACAGTTGGGTCCAAACTGTCCTCAGTGTGTCTTCAGCTGGATCTGGGATGTTACGTCATGCTACTACTGCTCATCTCTTCAGCACAATCATGACAACAATACACAGGCTTTGAAGAATACTTTTCTATTTTTAATTCATTTTTCTTTAAGATCTGACTTTTCTCATGTCTTCACAGTGGAAAGTCACAGATACATGGTCACAGCAGGCACCTGTGCACAGTATTTAGAGTGAAAACTATATTTATCTTCTATAATGAATGTTAGATTGATAGTCTGTGTCTCAGCTACCAAGCGTCAATTCAAATGGGATTTACTTAATAAGGAATTCATTGTAGAGCTAATTTATTATAGAGCAGTGCATGTTGTAGAATTTGATGTAGAAATGCTAGGAATTTCTTCTAAGTCACTGAAGACTCAGGGGACTTTCAGCGTGCTCCATGCTGACACCAAAGCCATCTCATACAAATGCAGATAGTGACAAGATAAGACAGGGCCTAACTTTGTGTTAAAACAATTACTATTTGAAAGGATAACCTCTGCTTGTCTACACAGAGATGAAATGCTTTTATGATTGTCTGAACTTTTTTTAAGTTAAGGTTATGAAAGTTAACATCCTTGTGAAATTACAATTGTACATCATTATTAGTCATGTTGTAGGTACACCACTTCACCCCTAGTGCCCTCCCCGCACCCCCCTTTCCCCTGGCAACCACCGATCAGTTCTCTTTGTCCATATGTTAACTACCACCTATGAGTGGAGTCATACAGAGTTCATCTTTCTCTGGCTTATTTCACTCAACATAATACCCTCAAGGTGTATCCATGTTGTTGTGAATGGGACGACTTTGTCCTTTTTTATGGCTGAATAGTATTCCATTGTATATATATACCACATCTTCTTTATCCAATCATCAGTTGAAGGGCACTTAGGTTGGTTCCATGACTTGGATATTGTGAATAATGCTGCGATGAACATAGGGGTACATGGAACTTTTGGAATTGCTGATTTCAGGTTCTTAGGATAGATACCCATTAGTGGGATGGCTGGGTCATAAGGTATTTCTATTCTTAACTTTTTGAGGAATCTCCATACTGTTTTCCATAGTGGCTGCACCAGTTTGCATGCCCACCAACAGTGTATGAGGGTTCCCTTTTCTCCACAGCCTCTCCAACATTTGTCACTCTTGGTTTTGGATATTTTTGTCATTCTAGCAGGTGTAAGGTGTAGTTTTGGTTTGCATTTCCCTGATGATTAGTGATGATGAGCATGTTTTCATATGTCTATTGGCCATCCGTATATCTTCTTTGGAGAAATGTCTGTTCATGTCCCCTGCCCATTTTGTAATTGGGTTATTTGATTTTTTATTGTTGAGTTGTGTGAGTTCTTTGTATATTATGGAGATTAACCCTTTGTCAGATAAATAACTTGTGAATATGTTTTCCCAATTAGTGAGCTGTTTTTTTTGTTTCAATCCTGTTTTCCCTTGCCTTGAAGAAGCTCTTTAGTCTGATGAAGTCCCATTTGTTTATTCTTTCTATTGTTTCCCTCAACTGAGGAGTTATAGTGTCTGAAAAGATTCTTTTGAAACTGATGTCAAAGAGTGTACTGCCTATATTCTCTTCTAGAAGACTTATTGTTTCAGGCCTAATCTTTAGGTCTTTGATCCATTTTGAGTTTATTTTAGTAAATGGTGAAAAAGAATGGTTGATTTTCATTCTTTTACATGTGGCTGTCCAGTTTTCCCAGCACCATTTGTGGAAGAGACTTTCTTTCCTCCATTGCAGGCCCTCAGCTCCTTTGTCAAAGATTAGCTGTCCATAGATGTGTGGTTTTATTTCTGGGCTTTCAATTCTGTTCCATTGATCTGTGCATCTGTTTTTGTACCAGTACCATGCTGTTTTGATTACTGTAGCTTTGTAGTATGTTTTGAAGTCAGGGATTGTGATGCTTCCAGCTTTGTTCTTCTTTCTCAGGATTGTTTTAGCAATTCGGGGCCTTTTGTTGCCCCATATGAATTTTAGGATTCTTTGTTCAATTTCTGTAAAGAATGGCATTGGAATTCTGATTGGGATAGCGTTGAATCTATAGATTGCTTTAGGTAGTATGGACATTTTAACTATGTTTATTCTTCCAATCCACGTGCATCGAATGTCTTTCCATCTCTTTATGTCGTCGTGGATTTCTTTCAAGAAGGTCTTGTAGTTTTCGTTGTATAGATCTTTCACTTCCTTGGTTAAATTTATCCCAAGGTATTTTATTCTTTTTGTTGTGATTGTGAATAGGATTGCATTCTTGAGATCTTTTTCTGTTAGTTCATTGTTAGCATATAGAAATGCTACTGATTTATGTATGTTGATTTTATACCCTGCTACTTTGCTGTAGTTGTTGATTGTTTCTAATAGTTTTTCTATAGATTCTTTGGGGTTTTCTATATATAAGATCATGTCGTCTGCAAACAGTGAGAGTTTTACTTCTTCACTGCCTATTTAGATTCCTTTTATTTCTTTTTCCTGACGAATTGCTCTGGCCAAAACCTCCAGTACTATGTTGAATAAGAGTGGTGAAAGTGGGCACCCTTGTCTTGTTCCTGTTCTGATAGGGATGGGTTTCAGTTTTTGTTCATTGAGTATGATGTTGGCTGTGGGTTTGTCATATATGGCCTTTATTATGTTGAGGTACTTTCCTTTTATACCTATTTTATTGAGGGTTTTTATCATAAATGGATGTTGGATCTTGTCGGATGCTTTCTCTGCATCTATTGAGATGATCATGTGGTTTTTGTTTCTCATTTTGTTAATGTAGTGAATCATGTTGACTGACTTGTGGATGTTGAACCATCCCTGTGTCCCTGGTATAAATCCCACTTGATCATGGTGTATAATCTTTTTGATATATTGCTGCATTTGGTTTGCCAAAATTTTGTTGAGGATTTTTGCATCTATGTTCTTCAGTGATATTGACCTGTAGTTTTCCTTCTTTGTGTTGTCCTTGTCAGGTTTGGGGATCTGGGTGATGTTGGCTTCATAGAATGTATTAGGGAGTGCTCCATCTTCCTCTGTTTTCTGGAATAGTTTGAGAAGGATAGGTATTAAATCTTCTTTGAATGTTTGGTAGAATTCTCCAGAGAAGCTGTCTGCTCCTGGACTCTTATTTTTGGGGAGGTTTTTGATTACTGTTTCTATTTCTTTACTTGTGATTGGTCTATTCAGATTCTCTATTTCTTCCTGCTTCAGTTTGGGTAGGTTGTATGAGTCTAGGAATTTATCCATTTCTTCTAGGTTGTTCAATTTGTTGGCATATAGTTTTTCATAGTATTCTCTTATGATCCTTTGTATTTCTTCTGTATCTGTTGTGATTTCTCCTCTCTTGTTTCTAATTTTATTTATTTGAGACTTCTCTCTCTCTTTTTTTTTTAGTGAGTCTGGCTAAGGGTTTGTCGATTTTATTAATTTTTTCGAAGAACCAACTCTTTGTTTCATTGATCCTTTCTACTGTCTTTTTTGTTTCAATATCATTTATTTCTGCTCTAATTTTTATTATTTCTCTCCTTCTACTGACTTTGGGCTTTGTTTGTTCTTCTTTTTCTAATTCCTTTAGGTGTCATTTGAGGTTGTTTATGTAAGATTTTTCTTGCTTATTGAGGTAAGCCTGTGTTGCAATTAATTTCCCTCTTAGGACTGCCTTTGCTGCGTCCCAAATCATTTGGTACAGTGTGTTTTCCTTTTCATTTCTCTCCAGATAATATTTGATTTCTTCTTTAATTTCTTCAATAATCCATTGTTTGTTCAGTAGCATGTTGTTTAGTCTCCACATTTTTGGCCCTTTCCCAGCTTTATTCTTGTAGTTTATTTCTAGTTTCATAGCATTATGATCAGAAAAGATGCTTGATATTATTTCAACCCTCTTGAACTTATTGATGCTTGCTTTGTTTCCCAAGATATGGTCTATCCTTGAGAATGTTCCATTCGCGCTTGAGAAGAATGTGTAACCTGCTGTTTTTGGATGAAGTGTCCTATATATATCTATTAGGTCCATCTGATCTAAGTTTTCATTTAATTCTATAATTTCCTTGTTGATTTTCTCTCTGGATGATCTTCCATTGGTGTTAATGGGGTGTTGAGGTCCCCTACTATTATTGTATTGCTGTTGATGTCTCCTTTTAGTTTTGTTAATAGTTTCTTTACGAATTTTGGTGCTCCTGTGTTAGGTGCATATATATTTATAAGTGTTATGTCATCTTGGTGGAGCATCCCTTTTATCATTATATACTGCCCCTCTTTGTCTTTCTTTATCTGTTTTTCTTTGAAGTCTACTTTGTCTGATATAAGTATGGCAACACCTGCTTTCTTTTGTTCGTTATTAGCTTGGAGTATTGTCTTCCATCCCTTCACTTTGAGTCTGTGTTTGTCTTTGGGGCTGAGGTGTGTTTCCTGGAGGCAGCATATTGTTGGATCTTGTTCTTTGATCCATCCTGCCACTCTATGCCTTTTGATTGGAGAGTTCAATCCACTCACGTTTAGAGTGATTATTGAAACGTGGGGGCCTACTGTTGCCATTTTATCACTTGTTTTCTGGTTCTTTTGCATTTTGTCCTGATGGAGAGCTGTTACTTTGTGTTATTGTCCTTCTGCTTATCTCCTTTGTTCTGGATTTTGTAACCCCTTTCCTTTATTTGATTTTTCAGGAATGAGGTTCTTCCTGAGCATTTCTTGAAGAGGAGGTTTTGTGGCAATGAACTCCCTTAACTTTTGTTTATCTGGGAAAGTTTTTATTTCTCCATCATATTTGAAGGATATTTTCACTGGGTAGAGTATTCTCGGCTGCAGGTTTTTGTCCTTCAGAGTTTTGAATATTTCATTCCAATCTCTTCTAGCCTGTAAGGTCTCTCCTGAGAAATCTGCTGATAGCCTTATGGGGTTTCCCTTGTAAGTTATTTTCTTCTGCCTGACTGCCCTTAGTATTTTCTCTTAGTCGTTGACTTTTGCTAGTTTCACTACTATATGCCTTGGGGTTAGTCTTCTTGCATTAATAAAGTTTGGAGATCTACTGGCTTCTGTCACATGAAGTTCCATCTCTCTTCCCAAGTTTGGAAAGTTCTCAGCTATTATTTCTTTGAACAGGCCTTCTGCCCCCTTCTCCCTCTCTTCTCCCTCTGGTATACCTATAATCCTTATGTTGCATCTCCTAATTGAGTCAGATAATTCTTGGAGAGTTTCTTCATTTCTTTTTAGTCTTAGTTCTCTCTCCTCCTCTGTCTGCAGCATTTCTATATTCCTATAGTCCAAATTTCTAATTCTGTCCACCATATTATTGACCCAACTGTTCGGAGAGTCTGGATTTTTCTTAATCTCCTCCATTGTGTTCTTCATCTCCAGTATTTCTAATTGGTTCTCCTTTATAGTGTCAAGCTCTTTTGTGACATAGCTCCTGAACTCATTGAGTTGTCTATCTGAATTCTCTTTTAACTCATTGAGTTTTTTAATAATGGCAGTTTTGAAATCATCATCATTTAGCTTATAGATTTCATTGTCTTTGGGATTGTTTTCTGGGTGCTTATCATTTTCCTTCTGTTCTGGAGATTTAATATATTTTTTCATACTGCTTTATGGCGTGGATTTGTGCCTCCACATAGAGAGTTTAGTTGCTGCTTCCACTTGTTGTGACCAGTGTGTGTGGGGGGGCAACTGTTTATACTGCACCAACCAGGAACCCTGTCAGCTGTTAGTGACTGGACCTGGACACCTCCTCGTAGTCACAGTGGTCCTGTGGGGTCCCTTGTCGGTTGTGGGGGCAATCGCAAGGGGGCCTCAGGCTGCTGGTGCCTACTGTTGCAGCCCACTTAGACACACTCCCTTCTTGTGGTCTGCAGCGGTGTTGTGGGCTTTCCCAGCAGCCAGAAGCAGGATCATCTATAATTGCCGCTTTCTCCCTAACAGAGCCCACAAGATCACACTTGTCCACTATAGGTCCCAGCAGAGCTATGGGTATCTTCTGCAGTCTGTCGTTAGCTCACCTAGCTGTGCTACTTTTGCCCCAGGGCCTTCCTGCCTTGCGATTACCAGTCGGGACCTCTCCACTAGTGCTGTGTAGAGGCTTTCGCTGAGGCTGCTGTAGGAACCTGGAGTTCCCCCCTGGGCTATGTAGCCATTTCACTGGAGCTCCACTCTGCCCCACTCCACTCTCATGGGATTTCTGGGAGCCCCTTGCCACGTCTGGGACATGACCACAGTCCGTGGGCTTGGCAGTGGCTTGTAAGCTGCTGCCTTGTGGGGAATTCTGCTCTAGGGAGCTTCCTGGTGTTCCGAATGCTGGGAAGGGCCTCCCTGCCAATGGCAAGCAGAGGCCCTCCCTGCCGGGGAGGTGCAGGACCCCGGAGCCTCCCCCCGGGCCACAGAGCTGGGCGCTGGACCTCCAACCGTGTCCCCAACCATGTCTATGGGAAGTCCAGGTGCCCCCTGCACCGACCAGTGCACCAGAGACTGTGGGCCCAGCAGCAGCTTGCAGTCTGGTGCCATGCTGGGGAATCCGCCCACCAGGAGCTTCCCTTTGTTCTGGATTCTGGGCAGGGCCTCCCTGCTAATGGCGAGCAGAGGCTTTCCCTGTCAGAGGGTGCGGGACCCTGGGGATTCCCTCTGGGCTTAGGTGTAATCGCGGGGGGCTTGAGTGGGGCTGTTGTCACCTGTTTCCACTGTTGCTCCACTGGTGAGTGCATGCTCCCGCCCTTGGTGTGTGGCGATGCTATGGGGGAGTCCCCTGGAAGAGAGCTTCCTGCAGGAACTAGGCTGTCTGGGGGTCAGGGGTCGGGGGTCAGAGAGTTTTCACCTATTTCCACCTCCTCCCGGGGGGAAGTCCGTCTACCTTCCGATGTATAGTAGCACGAGACTCTTAGGTGTCTTGAGATGCTATCTGGATATCCTTAGGTTGGCTCCCACCTGGCCAGCTGAGAAGCTTTGCTGCTCCCAAAGGTGGCTGTTTTCCTCTTTGGCTGGAGTTACTGCCTTTTCTGCTTTCGTCAGTACTGTCCCTTGTTCTGGGGGTTCATTTTATCCAGTTTTCAGTTTTATATCCAGGCTGATTCTTCCTAAAATTGTTGTAACCTGGTTGTGTTTGTGGGAGTAGGTGAGTTCAATGTCTGCTCACAGCACCATCTTGACAAGAACCGGATTGTCTGAACTTTTATCATATTCTAGTGTTTCGATATATCCTAACCCATTCATTAACTTCACATTGAGAGTTCTGCCCAGGTTTACAGTTTAATGCTCCAGCAGAGAGCTACATATTTAGACCCCCATGCTAAATTTTGAAGGGAGATAGGAGATTGTTTATCAGTGATCAGATTACTCAGATATTTCTTGATGGTTCACTTTCTTTTGTGTAGGTATAGCCTAGTATATTTGCACAGATAACTTATTTTTAAATCATTAATTCCTCAGGAAAAGGAAAAAGCTTACATTTGATTAGAAATGCCATCCAGAGAAATGTCTGAAAGGTAGACAGTAACTCCATTTTAATTTTAATTTGTTTCTATTCCTTGATTACTGTTTCTTCCTTTTCTTGTCCACATACATCCACAAAGTTGGACACATGCCAGTTTTTCTGGACGATTTTATGACAATCCAAACTGAAAATGTCTGTTTTCTAGAGAAAATGCTGTTGCAAAAATCTCATACATTTTCATTCAATTTATTCTTTGAATGTCAGGAAGAGAACTGACTGAGCAATCATGGCAGTGATATTTCAGTGGCTAAACTTGTTATTCTGGAAACAGGATTATGATTTAAACAGAACTAAACAAATAGAACTCCAGGGCAGGGATTTAGAGGTCAAACACAACGGTCTTCTCATGAAAGTCTCCAGAATGTCTTGTGTCCCCTGACTGGCAGGAGAATGGTGTTTCCTGATCAGACAACTGATTCCCAAGACCTCCTCACCCACTGACAGTTTTTATTCATGAAATTAATGTATAGTCCATTACCTCAATGGAAAATATTTTTCATTTATAAGTAATTTTAAACCATGCTAAAAATGAGTGTTATACTTTAGTGTTAAATACTGTAATACGGTATACCATACAAGGCAAAGAAGTCCTTGGAGGGCCAAAAACACGTGATATGAAGGATTCTTTAAGTTAGAGAAGAAAAACAATAGGAGGAAGGAGAAAGAAAGTTGAGGACTGTCAGCCAAAGAGGATGTGACTGGTGTCCCCTCTTCAACATTTTTAGCACTGCCTGGAGGCCACCTCCAATTTTGATTTTTATTGGTACTTTACTGTACTAATCTGACAGCTGGCCTGGACTACTGTGAGGTCTATATGAATGAACATAGTGATAAGGAGGGAAAGTGAGAAATCTTCTATTATCCTTATCTCTATATTATATCTACATCTTCTAGATATTGAGCTTCTATTATGTGTCAGACAAACCACTGAGTGATTTTACATCTGTTGTTTAATTTTATCTATAGCTCCATTATCAAATGAAGAACCCAAGAATACCTATTTGGAGAATCTAAAAAATATTAGGAGAAGAATTACAACATAATTCTCCTTTTCTGAAGGCAGGAGCAGGCATGCTTATTGCAGGACTTAGAACTCATGGTGGTCCTATAGGAAGAGAAAAACAGACACATAAATTAGTTACTGCCTCCCAGATTAAGTGTCTCTAGGATGGGGGAGGAACAGGACAGACTTTCTGTAGTCTGGAAAATTTAGCGTTTGCTTGTATGAATTATTTTTTCCTGATTCCACTGTCCCACAGGTGCTCAGCTGTCTATATAATTGATTACGCTGTTTTTTAAAAAAATTTACTTCATCAAGAAGACCGATTCAAAACTTCAAGCACAAAATCCAGGCTATAAATATTACTTGTTGAAACAGCAATCTAATATGTCTTCATGTGTTTCCTCCTCAGTTGATTCTTTTTAATCCTCTCTTCAACCTCTCCACTCCTCTTCAGCTGACCTTTGCACCCAGGGAGATCTTATTTCTGATGATAGGCTAAATGTTATATGCAAAGAGATGTGGAAGTTGGCTATAGGCCATGTTCTTTCTCACTGCCTTCATTTATACAAGAATGACCTATAGTGTTTTGCTTCTATCCCTGTAAAATGTTTGTTTTAAGCATGCCTTTAAAAGGATGTGGTGTGGCATGCTATTCAAATGGATGGTTGACTGGCTAATGGATAGACTGTCTTTAACAAACTTTCTCCCACTTCCACTTCACGTTCTCTTCAACGGCAGAGCACAGTACAAAATATCACAGCCTTTCCCTAATCTTCATTCTTTGGCTACTTTAACTGTTTAATAGCCTTCCATTAATGGTAAGTGGTAGACCTCAGATTATACCTGTGATTCATTATTTAAATGGTGTATTATGTTAGCTAAAGATTTTTTTCATAGGTGCTACATGAATTTAGGAAGACAATATCCATAGTACTTCAATACATGATTCTGGGCAAAAATATTATACTACTCCTATGCCCACAGGACTGGAAATTTTGAACAGCTGGATTTGTTTGTACAGAATGTTTCATGTTGTGTCTTTGAATCAAACACAATCTCAAAAAAGTTATTAAGAGCTTCACCTGTTCTTAATGCCAGGGACAGTTTGGAGCTGAAAGGATTTTCAGCTCTAATGTCTTTGCCAGATTTGGAAAAGCAATTTAATAGTGCCTGAGACCCTTTATAAATGTGAAGTTCCCCACTGTTTTGAAGAGCAGCCTATTGCCCCCGAATCTTTGAACAATCACCAAAGAAGACGTTGCTCAAGGGGGGTGGAAATGGTGCATATTAACTGCAACAATTGCACACAATCAAAGATGAATCGTTCTTTCTCCTCTTCCCTCATCCCTTGTGATTAGAAATAAATTTGTTAGGTATGTCTAGGAAACTAATTACATCATCATGAGGAATACCCCAGTGGGAAAATCTTTTCTTTTCAGATCAAAAGGATGGCCAGAGGCTACTGTGTTCAATCCAGAAATCTGCAGGAGATAGTGCCTGGGCCTGGAAAGCAGCTCTTCTCCTCAGGAACATCTGCTCACAGAAAATGGTAGGAAATTAACCGTGTACGGGGGAGGCAGTTGCAAAGCATGCGCTTAACAGGAATCAGGGAAAAGCTCATCGGGTCAAAGGAGATAAAATGAGAAAGGAGCTTTGTGAAACCTGGAGGCCCAGTGCAGTGCAGTAGGAGGAATCTTGGTTCATTAGAAAATGGCATTTAGAGGGCAAGAGTCCTGGATTTATGTACCATCTTTGATCCTTACAGGCTATTTTTTCCTCCCAGAGTCTCCTTTTCCTCATCTGTAAAATGGGGACTGAAACCATTACTACACTGGCTTGTTATGAAGATTAAATTTGTTAAATAGAAAGAACTAGATCTTAGCTTTTATAGAGTGATACTTAATTTCATTATTGATGTTTCAGCTGGTAGCCATTCATTTTTCTTAGAATTACAATATGGTATGAAATTGATGGCCTATTGTCCTTAGGATGGAGCTCTCTACGTGGAAGTATCCTAAATACAGTAATCCCAACCTGGCATTGAAGGCCATGGACAATCAGTACTCAGTGAGTCAATTGCAGTGACAATGAAAAGAGACATTAATGATTCGAAGAATAAATGATAGGATAATAAAAATGTATATGACCTGAAAACTTTGAGTCGTAGAACTTTCCATGACTTGGAAGAGACTGGAGGTCATTTAGTTCAATATCTACAATTTACAGAGGAAGAAATAAAGGCCAGATAAGCCCAGAGCCTTTGGTTACACGGTGAGGTAGAGAAGTCTGGTTTAAATCAAAGATACCTGCTCCCCTTCCACAAGGTGGAGTGATCGCCAGAAAGTGACTGCGCAGCAAGGGCTATTTACCCTACTCTCTTAGCAAGGTGGGGCCCATCTGACCAAATCTCACCAATGGAGTGTCAGTCAGCTGAGAGACAGAAAGGCTCAGAAGCAGGTGTGCCTATATTCCTTCCCTTGTCTCTTGGTTTGGTGTTAATGCCACAGACAGCTTTGGAAGTTAAATATTGAAGATAGCAGAGCCAACTTTGGGTTCCTGGATGACTATGTGAAGCACACCTTTCACTCTCTCTACCTTCCCCTTTATTTTCCAATAATTGATCTTTCTGAACAAGATGTGCATTTCTTTTGTGTTAAACCAGGGTTTCTTTATTATAGGAATTAGCCTTGCCTTAATGATGTGGAACTAGGTTCCAGACTTTACTTTCAGTAATTTACCTTTATAGGGGGCTGCTTTTTTTTTTTTTTTGCCTTCTTGTGCCCAAATAGAAAACATGCCATTGGCCCATGTGAGCCACACCTTACTTTTAGACACACTTCTGGGGATAAGTACTTTAAGAGATAAACATCTCAAGAAATTAATCAAGAAATGAGATAGCATCTGGATAAACCAAAATTACTTGTCAGCTCCTGAATAATTAGACTAATAATGAACCTCACTGTATGTTTTTCCTTCTTCTATAAGAGCCAAAGTTTAGGGGAAATTTTCACAAGTATTATGGTAACTATTTCCATTTCTTTGGCATGGTTCTTATTGCCATCTATCTGTGAATTTACCCTAGACAGCAAGAGAAGTAAGCCAGAGCCAAAGGAAAGTTTTAGTACAGCCTAACTGCTGAGCACATAAACCATGGCCTCTGGAGCCAGATTGTCTGGGGCTAAATCCTGATGATAATGTTTACTGGCTCTGTGATTGTGAGAACGTCACATATCTGTTCTATGGCCTCAGTTTCCTTATCTGTAAAATGAGACTGTGATGGCCCATACTTTATAAGGTTGTTAGGAAAATAATTTAAAATAACATGTATAAATTTCCCAACAATTATAAATTGAGAGACATACTCAATAGATGCTCTCTTGGGGTGGAAAAGTGAGAGAGAACACAGTATGTCATTAGTGAGGTTTGTAAAGCTATCCCATATGAGAACCCAAGAATTGTTAGAACATGTATATGAAACTTTCTAGAAGCTTATCTATAAGTTGATATTATTTTTGCTTTTTGAACATTAGAGAAATCAAGTGCTTTCCTTAAGCTATAGTGAAAGTAATAGGGTAATAAATTGTTTGCCATTAGCATTTTGGAAGGTGTAACTGAATCTAGTCGATATTTTGTCACTTTTACTTATCTCCATTTCCCATAGTAACTCAGTGAGATAAGCTATGGGAAAAGTTCTTCATAAGCTGTAGAGTTCCATTACAAACTCACCCATTTGTTTTCCTGTTTAATATATATTTATTAAGTGTTGATTAGGCACCATTTATTTGGTTAAGGACTGGAGTGGTAATTTAATGGTCTGGTAAGGGGTTTTGCCATTGTGCCACACCAAGTCTAGTGACAGATGACAGACAAGGACATGAAGTTTTATAATCAAATGTGCTACACTACAAGAATATACTGAGTAGTATGGAAATAGAGAGGAGAGAGTGACAAATGATTTTATTCTTGCTGAAATGCCTTTCTTTCCTTTTTAGAATAATTGATCCTAAATCTAAACTTTCCTTCAATTAAATTTCAAGGTCGGGATAAAGAGATTATTATCTCCTTCTAAAATTATTAATAATGCTTACAGCAGGAAACAAAATCTGTTTTTTCTGAATCTCAAGATTTATTACCTAAGGCAAAATATTGGTTTAGGCTTTGCTTTGGTCAATATTTACCCTGTGTGGCTCTGTTGCTTGGCTGTCATCACAAAAGGTCTGTTTTTAACCTCATGTTAACAAACAGCTGTTAGAGAACCTTGAATTTTTCTACGGGTAATAAGTAGACTCATACTTGCAGTATGAAGTTAGTTCATACAGGAATCTTTGAGAGCCCAGGTTTCCTGTGCCACAGAGAGAACTGTTTGAATTCCTTTAGAGCTTTATGTGACTGGGTGGCCTGCCTTCTCCTGTCCTATTCTCATCGAGGCACACTGTTGCTGCCAAGCAGAGGAGGAGATCCTCAAAATGAACCCAGAGGGGTGCAGCTAAAAAGGTCTATGCCCAGAATAAGTTGGAGATGGGGCAGGAAGGATTTTGCAAGTATGTGTTTTCTTCCCCGTTGACTAGTCTACTTGCTGCCTAGAATGTATGACTAAGGGCACTGGCATTGTGGATGTGTTTGCAGAATGATTTGCTAGCAGTACAGTTTTATGTTTTATTTTAATAACTTTTTTATTATACAAGCAATACATGCTCACAGTGGAAAACAAACTATAGATGAACAAAGACAATAACAAAAAATTACTCCCTTCTTAACCATCAGTGGCTTTGAGGTTTTTTTCTGTGCATATATACACATATATATTATTCATGCTGCTTTGTAACCCTCATATTACTATGAACATTGAGGAAAGATTTAAAACTAGGAAATTCTTGAAAATTATCACAGTATCCCAAGTATATTTGATGTTCTAAGATACCTCCAATATATATTACGTCAAATATGACATTGAATGAACTCATGCATGAGATTTATGCATATATTCTCTCTTCATCAAGTACTATGAAGCATTGTTGTAGACTGAAAAGAACATGAATTTTGGAAGCAGACAGAAATAGTTCAAATTTTAGTTTGTTCACTTAGTAGCTATGTGACCTTGGCAAATTACGTAGGTTAAACCACATGAAACTGCCAACATCTGACCCTTTTTGACTTACAAAAACGGTAATTTCTTTTATTTTATTCTAATTCCTAAACTCTGTGAGTATAGCTTTCTCAACTATTAAAGGTAGGATAATACTATCTAAAAGAGTTGATGTAGGAATTAAATTAGATAATATTTTTAACTTATCTGGCAGAAAGTAGATGATAAACAAATGATAATTCCTTACTCTCAAATCTTCATTGGGAATATGGAAAATCTTGGGGAATGAGTGAGTCTGGGTCCTCTAAGAAGCAGATGCCAAGATGGATTAAATGTGCAAGGAATTTTTTAAGGGAAATCCTTCTCAGAGAAAAAGGGGATGGAGTTGGGAGAGGCTGGTGGAACTGTCAGATCGTGATGGAGGTCTGACCTCAAGTGAAGGAGAGGAAAGGAAGGGAGGTTGGAGGGAAGTGTCTTAGACCATTATGCTATTCCGAGAATAGTTTGCAGGGCTCTCAGGAATCCTGGAGCCAAGGATGCCCATCAGAGGAGTCTCAGATCTCCCAGGAACTGGCCTGCCCAGATCTCCCTGCCGTGCTCAATTGTTGGCTAGGAATAGCTGTGGGAAGCACAGCCCTAGCACAGAGGCAGGTGGGATTTTCAGAGCGCAGATCCTGGGGCTTCTCAGTCAGAAATCAGAAAGGCAGATTCTTGTGGCCACCACTTGGGAATATCAATCATTAATCAGTGTTATGTGTTTCTCATTATTTTTGGAAAGATTGAAATTAGAATTTTGGGAATAATTAGGATTTAGAAAGTCTGTAAGTTGACTTTTCCCAGCACTATGTATGCCATTTTCCCCATGTCTCCACCAACATCCCCCTCCCAATTAAAACTTGACTGATTTGACTCTTTCTCCACTGTCAGTCATGCCCTGGATTTCTTCTCTTTTGGCTTCTCTTCCCACTTACACACGTTGAGCTCTATAAATCCCTGAGAATACAATGGGTTTGTGATAATCACTGACAAACTGTCTCTTTTTTTGTTTTTTGTTTTTGGTTCTTCCTATTGAGGTTATAAGAGTCCTGACATGAAATAATCATTTGCCTCTGAGTGAGGGACAGCCAGAGAAAGAAAATAGAAGAGCTGATGGGGATAATACCCAGGGACCAGAGTCATCATGATTCTCCAATTACTGCCAAGGATATTATTGCCTGTAGTTATGATAATGATGTTATAATTTTCTGAGTATTAATAAGCTGATGAGATGGTATGATGCCTACAGATATAGCCACTGGACTTTTTTTTTTGGGTCATTACATAGAGACACAGGAAGAACCTGTAAAGAGTGATATAATGTTTTAGTTTGGGCCCATTATGAAATACTATGCTGTCATTTTTCTAGTTAACAAAAATCACATGTTAATGTCACATAATCAGAGCAAGAGATGATTGACAAACCTGTCATGCGTACACATTTTTCCAGCTTCTCTAGAGATTTAATACATTTCAGCAGTCATTGTAATTGTGTTAGAATTTATTCTTTGCAAAACCATCAAAGTCAATGAGTTAATATCAAAGTTTATATTAACAACTCAAAATAGTTCCAACCTTTAAATTGTTGACATGGAAACACATCTTTCTTCACCTTATCAGAACTCTGCACATGTGCCTATGTGGACTGGGCCCTGGATTAATCAGAAATATACTATTCGATCATGCCTTCAAGTCAGCAAGAGTTATGAAGAGAAACATTATTATTCATATATTCTGCATATCTACAGAAAACAATCAGTCTAATGGTGCCACCATGTTGGCTGTTTTTCTGTCCTATTTTATTAAACTGGTACAATCTTCACACAATCTGAATTTTTCCAGCTCCAGCACCGGAGTAATTAACAGATGTTTACTTTGAAGAAAGGTACAAAGCCTATTTCTGTGTTAATGTTATATTTAAAAGTTGAATATATTTTGTGAATTTAGTATACTGCATTAAGGAGAAAATATGATGAGGGAAAAACTGTGTTCCAAACAGCAAATTCTGAAACCAATTGGCACTGAAGGAGTTTGAGTTAACCATGTGGTATCAGGAACACAAATGTCCTGAAGCTCCGTGGTTCATTGAGCTTTATTTGAACTGTTCAGTCAATCCTTTGGGAGCAGATGAATTGGTTTCTGTGGATAGGAGCTTGGCTCTACTGGCCAGAATGAGGATCCTAATGCCCATGGGTCACTGTGCCTCTCACCGAGACTGCTTCACCAGGATTCTGTTTCTGTGCAAAAGGACATTAGGGAAATGATCTGGTGCAAATGTCTATCCAGAGTTCGGCCATTTCCCAGATCCCAATAAAGGAAGGTAGGATGCCTTCTTCAGAAGGAGGTGAGCAGATCAGGGATGAGTAACCTGTTTATATACAGTAAAATTTGTTTTTGAGATTTTTCTCCTCAGTGCTGCACCTAACTGAATATGAAACTTAAAAAAGCATGGAGTTGGGCTGGCCTGGGGGTGCAGCAGTTAAGCTCACACGTTCTGCTTCAGAGGCCTGGGGTTCGCCAGTTCGGATCCCGGATGTGGACATGGCACTGCTGGCACGCCATGCTGTGGTAGGCGTCCCACCTATAAAGTAGAAGAAGATGGGCAAGGATGTTAGCTCAGGGCCAGTCTTCCTCAGTGAAAAGAGGAGGATTGGCAGCAGTTAGCTCAGGGCTAATCTTCCTCAAAAAAACAAAAAATAAAAAGCATGGAGGAAACTTCTGGCATATTGCACTGGGAAATAACTTAATCAAATCGTCCCTTTTGTAGATTTTCAGAAATTTAGACTATTAGGCTCGCTGTGATTCTACCCTAAGAATCTGATCTTTTTCAGAACAGAGTGTAATTTTCCCTTCTTTGAATTTATAAGACCATCATGGGTTGAGGATGATGCTGCTGACAGTCCAAGTCAATGAATAAAAGGAAAGAGGATGGATGATTTTACACATGGCCTGAGTAGGAATGTCGTCCAGGACAAGCAGTTTGAGCCTTGGAGTAAAGAGTGTCACAGGGCCTGCCAATTACATGATTAATCCCTTTCAGTTTCAACCTTTATTCACAGAAATCTCCTCATCTGTATTTTGATGGCATGTCGTTTCACAGTCATTCATTCATTCACTCGTCCATCCATCCATTCACTCATTCATTCAACCAACATATAGTTTTTAAGCATTTACCATGCGTCAGGCGTTGTGCTTGATATGAGGATGCAACAGTTCCTGCTTTTGTGGTTTATAGACACTAATGGAAAGGGCTATAGGGTCAAAAGAGTATTGAATCTCTCTGTCTCCTCTAAGTGTATTGCCAGGTCTTAGAAAACGGGGTTCACGTGTCCTTGGTGCCTAGCCTGGAGCTAGGCATTACAAAACTCTGTGTTTACTGGGATGTACTTGGAACATTGCAAGCTATAGGTGTTTTTCCTCTCATTTAGAGCATGTAAAGTATATTTATTTAGATTCTTGCTAGCAGTAATAAGACAATCAATGTTATAGTAGTTGGCACAGATCACACTTCCCCCGTCACATTCCATCAACTCCTGCACGCATCCACAGAGCTGGTGGCTAATCCAGAATTCATTCCTCATAAGCCCTTCTGTGTGGGCCTGAGGAGTCAAATAAAGCCATGTGCTCCCATCAGCATTTTAGCAACTGGAACAAATTTGAGTTGTTATTGTCAGCTCTGATAACAGCTCATAGACTTTAATTAATTAAATCAAGAATAAATCCCCATACAATTATCTTGACTCCAGTGGCGTTTATTAAATTTGGGGAAAGTGTGTAAATACCCCATTTTAGGCATCTTTTTCACTGGGTCTGTATGATTAACTTTATATTAGTCTGTTCTCTCTTTGTGATAAATTTTATTTTCATCATAAAAACTTGTTTGCAAACTAAAAGATGGCTGTCCAATTTTGTTTCATGGAATAGAACTGAAGAAGTAAAGCATATGAATAATCAAAAGTCATTTTGTATTTGATGCTAGGTTTAAACTCTTATGATGACTGCTGATAAGTAATTACTGGTGGATATGGTCACGTTTATACTATGAAAGATGTGACCATGGAGAGAGCACCTGCTTTAGCAAGGTAGCACTCACTCATCAGTCCTATTCCCTTAGCTAAGTCACCTCCATTTCCTCAGATACGCCTTCTTCAAGCTTCTTCCTAAATGGCTTTAGTTCTGAGCCAGGGGGAGAATCAGCATCAGAGAACGCTTAGTTCACCCTGGCAAAGAAGGGCTCAAGGGAAAGGAATAAATGTGAAAGAAAGAGGAATATTTTCAGTGCTTCAGATATTCCTGAGGATATCTACACATATCCAGGCAATAGAAGAATCTTACATTAGCCCCTGTGAGATGAGTTAAGGTCCAAGGACAGCTCAGGGGCCCTTCATCTTCAAGCAGTCATTCCTTGATGCTCAGGGCCTGAGTCTCCTTGGCCTCCCATCCTGAAGCACATGGATTTCAATGAGCCAGACAGGGAAGCCTCAGAGGTGGGCAGCCTGACCTTGGTATGAATAATTTCCCATCACTTAGGAGCAACCTAAAGGAACTGGGACGTCAAAGAGGGATCAGGGCTCGTTAAGTCAAACAGCTAGAGAGCAAATAAATGAGTGGAATCTGAGAATAATGGGTATTATGGTTGCTGGGCTCCAGAGACCCATTTTCAGTTATAATGGAGTATTGTCCTTTGGCATCTGGATTTAGTGTTGCTAGATCTGATTTTTCAGATGTGAGAAATTCACATTTTTATGTGAATCACTCAGTTATTAAATGCTGGCCATAATTTTTTCAAGACACTGTGTGGCACAAATAAAAAACTTATGAAATGCCAGGTTGCAAACTTGGTTTAAGAATTCAGATATGTTTATAACATTAGTGGCCTTGGCTTTCCACCTCCTGGGAACATATACTTGATGGAACCAAGTACCTAGACTCAAGGATTGTCTGAGGGTCAAAGACTCCTCTTTGCTTTGGCAAAGGGAAAGCCAGAAACTGGTGCCAAAAATTCACATCCTCCTCCTCCTGCCTTGAACTTCTGGCAAGGAGTCAGTTTTCCTAAGATCTAAAGCTACATTAGATTCTTAAAATAGAATTTAACAAGAAATCTTTTTAATCTCTGAGAAATTGGGGACCAGGGGATTCTGCAGTGACACCAACAACTATCAAAACCTGAGCTTGACAGATTACAGGTGATCACAGATTACCAATCTTTTGCTGAGATGCCAATTAACTCCCTAGCCTATTATGGCCTTAATAGTTCACAAATCCTTTCACGTGCATCATTTCATTAGTTTCTCATTTAGAAGTGGAAACGTCATTATCTCTCTATTACAAATAAGTAAACTGAGGCTCACAAAAGTGAATCGACTAAGCAAGATTATGTGGCTGGTAAATAACTCCTGGAAAGCCAAGGGGCTTTCCATCAGATCAGCCAATCTCTTCCTGCAGGGCCACATTTGTGGTCCACTTTGCTTTTGCTAATTTCCCACTAGGCCATGTGAAGGGAAACTATTCATTTCAGACATTGACTTGATAAAGATTAGTATTTCTCCTAGCCAAACAACCGTTTCTGACAACTGTTACCATATGTATCCACTGGCAGAGTATAAAATTAAAAATTGGGTTATTAATAAAAAGAAAAGTCAACCAATCACTGGCCCTAACTTTACTAATATTTCACAGACTATAGGACAATTAAATTATACTAATGTAAACATTGATATTAATATTATCATTGATTAGGGAACCATTTCAGAGCAAGTCAATATATCGTTTTGGTAAAAAAGTAATTAAGTGATAAACTCCTCTACTGACGGAATTTCTTATTTTATATCTTTTAAGTTTCTACAGGGTCTTAAAGGCATATAAGAATTGCTATTTTCTTCTAGTGGTTTTCAAACTTAAATGTGCATGTGTATCACCAAAGCATCTTGTTGAAATACAGAGTCTGATGAGTAGGTCTGGGGTGGGGCCTGACATTCTTATTTCTAACAAGCCTCTAGGGACTGCCACTGCTTCTGCTGCTGTTTGAAGGACCTCATGGGAGTGACAAAGTGTCCTAGCTTTCTGGGGTGGACTGACTATTAACTTTTGAGCCAGCCTCTTCTATGTTACACGTGGAAACTTGCCATTTGTCTTAAGTGTAAATAGTTGAAAATGAAGTCCTTTCTAGTTTTTGTTGTGTTTCTTTGCATGTTTTCTTGTAATAATGTATAACTTCAATCAAAATGTGTTTGTATCACTTACTCCAGGCTTGTTATATGCCAAATCAGCTGACAGCTCATCTCAGCATTTCTATGAATATCTTACGTGGCATGTGACTCACATTCTCTAATTCCTTACCTTCCAAAACCGTTTTGGTTGTTGTCTAAACTTTGATTCCAAAGCTTCCTGCAATTTTGCCTTACCGTAGCTTTCCTCCCATGGTAAGTCAGTCTGTGTTCAGTGTATCTGTTTACTTGGAGACATTTACAGATTGTAATCGCATTCCCTGCTGAGTCTCCTCTTTTCTAGGCTATAAAGATATAGTTGCAGCCTCCTCTTGCGCTTTAGACTCTTAGCCCTTGTTATATAGTTTTCAGTCTTTTTATATTTTTATACAGTTCTCTGTTTTCTCCCTAAATTAGAAGTGGGAGAAGTGAAGAGAATTTTGTATATAATGGAGACTGTGCCGACTTGGTTCTTAGAAAGACTGTTTCCCAGGGATCTGAGACACAGCAGGACACAGGGCAGTAATTGAGTGGATAGAGCTCTGTCCCCTTTTTGCAGCCTAGCCCCTGAGTGCTACTCACACTGATTGCCCATATTCCCAGAAAGCACATAGTCGACTCCTTGTACATACAGACATCTATTTTATGGACTACTTCTCCATTAAGATTCTTTAGGGTCTTAAAATCTCAGCTTATTTTGAATAAAGAAGTAAACAAACACAAGTTTCAATATTTGTGGGTACTTCACTTGTGCATCTATAAGATAAAATCCAGAACAAAATGGCATATTTTTTTAGTAAGGTGTCAACCAGAGAAACAGAACCAGCAGGAGATACATATAAGGAAACTTATTGCAAGGAACTTGCTAATGTGACTGTGGCGGTTGGCTAGGCAAGTCTGAAATCCATAGGACAGCCTGTCTGGAATGGCAGGCTAGAAACTCTCAGGCATGAGCTGAAGCCACAGTCCACACGTGGAATTTCTTCTCCAAGAAGAAGCCTCAGTTCTATTCTTCAAGCATCTCAACAATTGAATCTGGCCCACCTAGATTATCTAGAGTAACCTTTACTTGAAGTCAACTGATTATTAACTTTAATCACATGTACAAAATACCTTGACAGCAGCACCTAGGTTAATGTTTGAATAACTGGGCATTGTAGTCTCACCAAGCTAAACACATAACACTGACCATCAGGTGACACATATAGCTTTTTGCTGGGTCTCTACAATTTAAGATGTCAGCCACTTATCTACCTAAAGATACTAAAGGGGAGACACTAAAGATACCCTGTAGTAGAGTAAGGAACCCTTCCCTTTGCTAAATGGTGGTTATGGTCCTCTTTCGGTAGTTGAACTCAGTCACAGGTGAGTGCCCCTGCCCCTTTGTGCAGAGAATCTCAATCCACGCACAGTGGTGTGTTCCCTGCTTCTCAGTGGCCACAGGTCTAGGCCATGGCAATAGGTAAAACCATGAAATAGTGGCATGTTTCTCAGACTTTAGTGGTTTTCATATAACCTTCATAATTTTTTATGACTATGTGCCATTGCTATTTCCTTCCAAGTATATTATCTATCTTTCCAGTTTGAGCATCAGGCACATTGAGGTAATGTTGATTGCCGTCTAGCTAAAAAGCACGAAATTCTATATAAAAAATAGCCAACTGTGAAATAAAGAGAAGGCTTAATCACCAGAGCATCATGTCTGTGGCTTGATGCTGGGGAAGCTAAGAGTATATTAGCTTTAAATATGAGTTCTAAGAGCAAGGAACTAAAGGTTTATCACTTTGAGAGGGACAGTAGATGGATGTGGCCTTGGATTGGAAGGAGGCAGGGAGCTTGACTGAGACTCTTCACTAAGGACAAGATCCTAGAAGAGTTGCTCCCTCAGTGAGAGAGAAATTCCTCCAACTGGCTAAGGGAAGGAATAAGAAAGCTGTAGAAAAAAAAGATGGAGGAAAAAAATTTCCCATGAGAAATCAAAAATCGAACTTTGTCATACATAGAGATAGAATGCAATGTATATTACTTACATGATATGAGAAACTTAAACTGAAGCATCACTGTCAAATCTGATCCCACATTGGTGAAATGTGAGACATAGTGGAAGCAAACATAGAACTACTCTGGAAGGCCATTTGTACAACATAGGGCACGTAGGAATTTCCTTGGGGAGTGTGGGTCAGGGAGCATTCTACAGTGAGGATGAGCTCACAATGGAAAACAGGAACACACTCAGAAATGCACACCACCAAGATTCAGAAGACAAGATAAAACATCCTAAGAGCTTGAGTTAAGCAATCTGACATTGTAGAATACATAAGATTAAAGAGATAAAAGTAGAAACAGAAACCACAATGAAAGAATGAGAGATCTTTGGGGAGAAAACAGATTTGGAAAAGATCCAAAAATAACTTGCAACAAAAAATGAAATAAGTAAATAACTTCCAAAAACAGAAATGAGACACTGAAATTTTAAAAATTAGTGGATAATTTAGAAACTGTTAACATTTTTAATGTTCCAGTGGTTTTCTTGTGTGGAATGGGGTATTCACTACTACTTGTGGGTTTGTTTTTTTTTTGAGGAAGATTAGTCCTGAGCTAATATCCACTGTCAATCCTCCTCTTTTTGCTGAGGAAGATTGGCCCTGAGCTAACATCTGTGCCTGTCTTCCTCTATTTTATATGTGGGAAGCCTGCCATAGTATGGCTTGATGAGCAGTGTGTAGGTCCACACCTGGGATCTGAACCAGCAGACCCAAAGCCTCCAAAGCAGCGTGCACAAACTTAACCATTACGCCACCAGACTGGCTCCTACTTGTGGATGTTTAATGTTCAAATTATTAAACTTTTAAATCTTTCAAGCACAGAAACCTCCAAATACAGTCATGTACTACATAATGATGTGTCTGTCAATCACGGACCACACATGGGATGGTGGTCCCATAAGAATAGTACTGTATACCCTAGGTGCGTAGTAGGCTATACCATCTAGGTTTGTGCAAGTACAATCTAAGATATTTGCATGGTGACGAAATCACCTAACCATGCATTTCTCGGAACGTATCTCTGTTAAGTGACGCATGACTGTATTTAAATTCTGTTAATGATTAAAATGTAGAAATTTGAAAAATTATTAGACATGTAAACATTGGTTTCAATCAAATTTTCCAAACCTTTAAAAAGATTCACAAGTAAAATATGTCACATTCTCTTCAATGCTTCAGACATTTTATAAACAATGTGTATACGTACTCTTGACTGACAGTTACAAAACATAGTGAATATGACAGAACTTCACTCCTGTGATTAGTTATGCTATATGGCAAAGGTGAAGGGCCTTTGTGGATGTAATGAAGTCTCTAATTAGTTGCTTTTGAGTTAATAAAAGAGGAGTTTGGGGGCCAGCCCCGTGGCATAGTGGTTTAGTTTAGCGTGCTCCATTTTGGCAGCCCGGGTTCACAGGTTAGGATCCCAGGTGCAGAGCTACACCACTTGTCAGTCATGCTGAGGTACTGACGTACAAACAAGAAGTAGAGGAAGACTGGCACAGACGTTAGCTCAGAGCAGACCTTCCTCACCACAAAAAAAAAAAGTTTATCCTAGTTGGGCCAGATTTAATCAGGTGAAAGTCCACAAAAGAGAAAATGGACCCTTCCTGAAGAGAGATATATTCTCCTGCTGGCCTTGCAGGAGCAAATGGCCATCTTGTGAGCTCCTCTTATTTGTCAGGTAACTGTAAGCAGCCTCTGGGACCTAAGGGTGGACATTAGCTGACAGCTAACAAGAAATTGAAGACTCAGCAATATAGCTGTGTAGAGAGGAATTCTACCAACTACCCGAGGGAGCTTGGGCATGGATTTTCCCCAGTGAACACTTTGATGAGACCTCAGTCCTAGTTACACCTGGATTGCAACCTGGTAAGACCTTGAAGCAGAGAACCCACTTAAGCTTACCTGGACTCCTGAACCACGAAAACTTTAAGATAATAAAAACAGATTGTTTTAAGCCACTAAGCTTATGATGATGTGTTATGCAGCAATGATAAACTAAGACATTTACATTTGTAGTGTTTATGCTAATGGTAAGGGCACATTGAGACATCCTCTCTAAGGTAAAGGACAAGCTGTTATATTTTCTATTTCTTGGGCCTCTTTGGGTGTTGGAGTCAGCACATGCCACACTTGAGATTAGGGCTCTCACCTGTTCTTAAGTAACTCTCAAGGACACCAGGTGAGAGTAGGGTCTCGATCAATAAGTCTCTGCAGCAGGTGACATAAGGAAGACATGAGGCATCTCTGGCAAATGCCCACAGGAAAATTCTGGAGCAAGTTCACCATGTCTTCTACAGGAAAAATGTACTCTTTGTTTAAAACAGTTCCTGGTGTTCTTGACCCTCATAGAGACTGAGGGCCTGACTATGAGATACCCACCATCTTTGCAACCAGAGCTACCCATCAAGAACTGTGTATTATCAGATGCACTAAGTCATGAGATGAGGCAAGGCAATAACAATCCACTGTATGATGAAAATGGCATACCTGGGATCAGATCTGGATAGATCAGAAGATACTAATACATTACATAAATATGTGAGCCGGACCTGTACATGCCCTATGTTTATTACACCAACCCTCCTTATCAGCTCACAATATGGCTTCATAAGAGTTTCTCGGTGCTGGCCCCATGGCCAAGTGGTTAAGTTTGTGTGCTCTGCTTTGTCAGCCCAAGGTTTCCCTGGTTTGATTCCTGGGCACAGACATGGCACCACTTGGCTCCACATGGCACCACAGTCAGGCCATGCTGAGGCAGCATCCCACATAGCGCAATCAGCAGCACTCACAACAAGAATATACAACTATGTACTGGGGGGACTTTGGGGAGAACAAGAAGAAGAAAAAAAAGAAGATTGGCAATAGTTGTTAGCTCAGGAGCCAATCTTTAAAAGCGAAAAAAAAGAGTTTCTCTATAACCAACTCATGAAGCGGAAAAACCCAGGACTGGTTCACAGATGGGTTGGTACAGTGGACTGGTGCCATGCTGGAATGAACTACTGCTGCCTTTAAGTTCCACTCATGGCTAGCCTGTAGGATGGTGTAAAGGAAAATCCTTCTGTCAGGCAGAGATGTGAACAGCACACTTGATCATTTACTTTCGTTGGAGAGAGAATTGGCTGGAGATATGAACCTATACTGAAATCCTTGGCAGTTGCAAAACATTTGTCCAGCAGGTCAAGGAATTCTGGAAAAGTAGCATGAGAATGGGCTAACTGGATTGGTACAAAGTATATGAATCTTCGTGTTTCATCTTAGAGGATGCTCTCAGGGACCAAGCGTACAGGTCTATGGATGTCATCTGTTCTATGGATGTCATCCATCTTTTCAGCCACTCCTGTGCCACAATGAGCATATAGACAGTGGCCATGATGACAGGAATGGAAGCTATTCATGGACCCAACAATATGGGCTTCCCCTCATCAAGATTGATATAGCTACTGCTGCTGTAGAATGTCTCACCGGCCAATGGCAGAAAGACATCCTGAGTCCTTGATCTGGCACCATTCTTTGGGTAGACCAGACAACTTTCCGGAGTATGGTTGCCAGATATAGCAAATAAAAATATAGAATGCCCGGTTAATTTTAAATGTCAGAAAAACAATGAATTATTTTTAGTATAAGTATTCCCATGCAATATTTAAGACATCCTAATAATTCATTGTTTATCTGAAATTCAAATTTAAGTTGAGTGTCATACTTATCTGGCAACCCTAACCAAGAGGCCAATTATTTATACCAGGTCCCTTTCATTTGGGAGGGGGAGGGGAAGCAGAGATCGTGTTTATTAGAATCAATATCTATTCTGGATATGAGTTGGATTATAAGAGTGTTTACAGAATACCTGCTTTATCAACAGCTATCCCAAGTTTGTCTTACACTGATAGACTCACTTTATAGCAAAGGAGGTATAAGAATAACTATGGGAGACACTAGTCTTATACGTTCTCCATCTCCCATGAGTAGACAGGTTAATAGAATGCCTTATTGATGTCTTATCTAAGGGTACTAGTTGAATAATAATAATCTGGGGAGTTGAGGCCCTGTCTTGTCAGAATTTGTATACTCATTAAAACTGCCATCTTAGTAGATGCAGGAAAAGTTATTTGATAAAATTTAATCCTTATTATTTTAAAAAAGTCTTCACTAACTAAAACAGAATAGAACTTCTTTAACCTGATAAAAGGTACATCCCAACAATGTCTAGATAACATTATTTGAATCATAAAAAAGTAGAAGCATTCTCTTTTCAGTGGGGAACACTCTAAGGAAGCCTGCTATTTCACTTCCTACTCAACATTGTCTTGGTCCACCTCAACACAAGAAACGTCAAGTAAGATAAGGACTGAATATCAGGGATGCCTGCTGAGGGAGTGTGGGTTCAGCACAGTGAAGGGGAAGGAAGTGAAATTTCAGTGGGCGGAGGAGTGAATGGATGTGGAGTGTGAGAGTGGAAAGCCAAGGGTGTAGACAACTCTTTCAAGAAATCTGGCTTTGAGGAAAAAGAAAGATAGAAGGTGATTCCTTCAAGTGGGCATGAAATTTAAGGAGATTTAAATACTAAGGTAGCAAAGACTAAAATACGTTCAAATATGGATAAGCAGCAGCCAGCGGAAGAGGAGAGGTAAAGACAAAAGAAAGAGGGACCAGTTTTTATGCTCAGGTCCTTGAGAAGGAAGGAATGAAAGGGGCCCAGGGTGAGAGACATATTGTCTTTCTGATCTTTAACAGAGCCATAAAAAGTCTCTTTCATTTCAATACACAATAATATTTTGCTTATTTGGGCTCACTAATTTATAACTCAGACTACTTTAGAATTTGGGTTTGTTCAAACGGGGGCAGAGCTAATGTTTATCATTGTGATATGATTTGTTATATTTTAATTGCCTTTATCAATAAAATCAATAGAGAATTTGAGAGGGATGTGTATCCTACTGAAGAAACCTTAAAAACACCCCCAAAACTGGAGCATGATATTTGCATACTAGCAATGGAGTGCTAATTACAAATTGCTCTTTTGGACCACAGGCATTAAATAGGCTCTTTGGTTAATAACATTTGTTAGCCTGGGGCTATAAAGTAATGCAATGGCAGTATTCCAAAAATATTGTATAATTCCTTATTTTAATTTGGAAAGCCTAACACTTTCCTTCTCCCAATTATTCCAAATTAATGAGGTTTTGCTGTAATGCAGAGAATGAGCCCAGAGAACCTTGTCCAATTTGCTGACCAGTACTTGAAACTTTACGCTGTGTTTCCTTTTTCTTTCTTTTAACCCAAAGCATTTTTTCAGAGTCTAATTCAAGCTGAGCTCCTTTCACTTACACCTGGAATAAGTGTTGGTCCCCGCTCTGCACATTAAGTGGAGGTTGCCTGACAGTGTAATGTCCTCCCACACTCAGGGCCTCTGGATGCAGAAAGCCAATTTACTTCTTGCTGCTTTGTCTTGGGCACCTCACAATGTGCTCTAATGACAGCTCAGCAGTTTTAATAGCCCTTTTTAATGGCTAAAAACAGACCCAGTCTGTCCAAACATAGCCTATTCACCAGCTCTCGTCAAAACAATTCAGTTTTGCTATATGATGATGCAGCAGACCATGGAAACCAGCCACACAGACTCTATTCAAGGCCTGAGCCGGACCCTGGGGCGAAAGCAAGTCAACCCAAGCAATGGTCATATTCAATACTTTTTTTACTGTCTGTTTCTGAAACAGGACTTCTGTTTCTGTGGGACAAAGCAAGCTCCATTTGCAAAAGCAACTCAGCACAATTTAAAAGGCCATTAGAGAAACTTCTTCCTTGAAGGGGTGAGGGGTTTACATTTTGACTGTAGTGTATCGTTTGTACTTAAACACCTTTGTTTCACAGCATGGGAAAGAAAATCTGAGGCTACCTTGTGGGTAATTTGTTTAATTGTCAAGGCAAAGGGCCATTCACCATTTTATTTTCCTTTTAAGCCAACACGTGAGTTAAATATCTGTGTCCTTACTGTAACTTTTTGACTTTTAAATCTTTGTCATCAAGTGGTTTTCATCTCAAATTCTTTTTAGTGTCCTGACCTACAAAGGTATAGCAATAAAGGGAATACCAAATGACACTTAAAATAAAAAATAACTAGTTTCTCCAGGATCCCTTAGGGATGTAATTTTAAAATGTAAATGTATTCATGATCCTTCAATGAAAAAGATTCTTTCTCCACATTTTAAATTTCTTTAAAGGTGAATTTCTAGGCAATATTTAACAAATGCACATTTAATGGTGCTGCCATAAACTGCTTCATTCAACTGTTCTTTTTGTATACCTAAAAATTAGAAAATATTATTTGCTTGATAATTATTACTTATGTGTCTTGGTCAATGTGTAATTCTAGAGTTTTTATTTCAGAATGAACTGCATATGTGATTTAAAAAAATATGGCTACATAGTCAGTGGAACCATATTTCAAATCGCTGCCTGCTCCATTGGAACTTTGTGAAGTAGTAACAAAGACTTTCAGACCCAGAAAACAAGCGTATGAACTCAGGACCATTCCTCTATGGGACCTTCAGGGAGATGATGGAACAGTGGTTCAAAGTCTCAGGAAAGGCTGTAGAAGAGACATTCATTAATTTTTAAGAGTACAGTCTTATAGCTAACTTAAAGCTATTCCTTCATCTCTAAAAAATGGGAATCGTTGTTTTGGTCATGGAAAAAGAAATGCTCCCGTCAGCAGGATTAGAAAATAAAGGAAATCTGGAGGAATCATTAAGCCCTGACATCAGAAAGGTGTGTAGAGTGGGATGACTGAGATTGTCAGTGCTGGTAATGGGGCCCAACTCTGTGTGGCTGCTTAAGTGGGATATGGCCCAGGAATCAGTGAATGGTGGGCCCTTGACCTCAAGCCCTGTGTTCATGTGACCGTGTGCTTCTGCTGCTTCCTTGTTGGACCAGGATGTCTGAGACTTGTAGGGACAAGCAGTAAAAGGTGGAGAACAACTTTGATAGCCAAGGAAAGGGCACAGACCTGCATTCTTAGTGAAGCAGAGAGAAACAGCCGAGAGCTGATGAGTGCAATACAATTCTACCTAGGTAAAGAATGGAATTCCCTATAGCTACTAATGCTTAGACTAATGTGTCCCTGTAAAGAGATGGGGCTAGTTCAAAGACAAAGGCGTGAGAAAGAATAGCAGATGAACACAGAGGTTAAAACCGAAATCCTTGTATAGCCTGAGTACACATAGAGAGTTCTAGCATGTGGCACAATTGATGGACCCTGATGACTACAGAGTGAATCCATGTAAGGAGGCCTAAACCCCAAGTACAGAGGATCTGACCAACATCTGGTAAGCCACCTTGAACATTTGTACCTGACTTAAAATCTACACATCTACCCTGTTCTCAGTATCTGGGTGTCTGGCTTGGGTCTGTCCTTGCTGGAATCTGAAGAGTTCTAATTTGGATATGCAAACCCAGCATTTCATACCCTGGCTTGGAATGGCCAGCACTAGCTTCAAGGAATAAAGATGTAAATAGTTTGCCTTTACGTTGTTGCAGTATGCTTGTTTCTGGTTTAGAAATATCTAGAGGCCAGGGCATTAATACGTTAGGTTTTTTTTAGCAGAGGTGGAGGTGGGCACTGGACTGGAGGGAGTTATTCTGTTTTGTCACTCTGTGAGTCTGTTGTCCTACGCTCTGAAAGGGGGACAGTTCTCAGTTTTTCTAGCATTGTAAAGCCTCAGGCAATATGTCAAGTTCACCTAGAGTCAATGGTAAAGCAAATCATTTATAATATCTCTACTTCTTTGTCCTTGGTGGTGAGTTTTGCTTCAAGCTAGTTCTAAAATTCAAACAAGAATGCCCCAAATAGTGCCTAATAGGGAGAGAGCAAGTGGGTTGGATCTGGAGCACATTTTATATGTTAGCACCTTTAATGAGGTCATCAGAGCCTGTCACTCATGTGATTGACTGGCTGCCTTCAATATGCTTTCCAAGACATTTAAGAAGTGCAGTATTTTCTTTTCTCTGTTGCCTATATTACTGACACTAAATATTTAATCACTAACTAGGACTACAGTAGCTGCTTCTCAGAAGCGATGAATAATGAGCCCCTGTACATTTGTGAACTCCCTGTTGTTGGCTGATTAGGCTGACTTTGCATGGAGAAATTGAACACGGATGGCTTATTGCTCACAGTGAAAGACGAAAATGTAATGCCAAGAACACTGACGAAACTGAAAATGTAAAGGCTGCTTTGTCATTGCCGTGTGATTAACACAGTGGCTGGAATAATTAGATTCACCTAATTTTTTTTCAGATTTATTAAAATGTTTTTTAAATCTGTTCTGAAATTAACCCTTTTTTTTTCCTAGGGTATATTCCTGTCCCCATAGATAAGAATTTTTATTTTTCAAATGGAGAAACTACATCACGGAAAAATTAAATTACTGACCCTTGATTATACATCAGTAATAGTATAAAGATTAGACTCAGATATTCTGACTTATTTTAAGAGGCTCACACTGCAAATCTAAGTTGCAATCCCACTGCCCTGCTCTTTCTTATAGAAGCAGTGGGCCTGTAGCAAGATACCTGTCTTCCTTAAGTTCTAGTTTTCTCATCAGTAAAATGGGGACAATAACACCTCTCTGAAGTATAAATTTGTCACCATGACTATAAATAATGCATGTAAATTGCCTAACCTGGTTGCTGCATACAATAGGCATTTTATATATGTTGCTTCCTTTGTTGTTATTATTATTTAATTGTGTATATTTAGCTGGGGCTTCCAATACAGTGATAAGACCAGTTTCTGACTGTCTTAGTTTCTAGGGCTGCCATAGTAAAGTATCACAGACTGCGTGGCTTAAACAACAGATATTTATTTTCTCACATTTCTGGAGGCTCAAAGTCCAAGATCAGGGTGTCGGCAGAGCTGGTTTCTTCTGAGGCCTTGGCTCAGCCCTTCTTCTCTGCGCTTGGAGGTGGCCATCTTCTCCCTGTGTCTTCACATGTCTTTGCCTCTCCACAGTTGTGTGCAAATTTCTTCTTCTAAGGCCGCCAGTCTTACTGTATTAGAGCCCACTCTAATGACTTCGTCTTTAACTTGATTACCTCTTTAAAGATCCCGTCTCCAAATGTGGTCACATTCTGGACTTCAGCATGTTTTTGTTTTTGGAGCGTGGGACACAATTCAGCCCATAGTACTAGCTTTCAATTATAAGTGACATTAATCTGACTTCATTATCTTTTGGGTGCATGTTTACTATAAGGGAGCATGGGCAAATCACACATTTTTGTGGACTATGGAAAAGCTCTTGCTACTTTCTCTTTATGTGTAAAACCATGTTTGATTCCCAGATAAGTGACTTCATCTTGAGGGGTAACTAAACCTAAGCATTTTTAGGGGGGAAGGTGATCCAGAGTGTCGGTAAGGAAGTGGAGAAGAGGAAGCAGCCAATTCAGGGAGCGTTGCTGAGCAGGCTCTGCAGTGGGCAGCCGGAGCTCATTCCCACTGGGCCCTGGGCAGACGGCTTAGAGCGCACCTCAGAGCTATCTCACACCAGGCAGGAGGAAGCTGGGTGTTTAGACACAAACTCCTGTCTCATTTGTTGAGGGCTTCTCCCGGGGGCGTCAACACTCCTGGGAATTCTTTTGACCTGCTATTGACAGGGCTGAGAATAGTCTTGTGGTCACAAGGAGCACCGAGTGAGTGCAATAAAAAAGGGGAATGCAGAGATGATATGGGAGGGGCATTATCTCAGTATGTTCTCAGGATTACCTCTGTGTTGTGCCTTGGCCGTATGATACTGCTCTTTTTTTTGTTTGTTTTATGGTATGTGTCCACTCTTGGTGATTGATCAAAATAGCAGTTTGAACAGTCCATAGTGCAATAGTAAAACCTCTTCAATGTAAAGTAACAACTACCTATATTGTCATGAATGGCAATACAGGGAACAAGTCATATTGAGTGGAGAGTAGAATGAAACAAACTGGTTAACGCCAGTATAACATAGTAGTTAAGGATTCTGGCTTTGAAACCAAACTGACCCTGATTCAAATTTTAGATTTGGTGCTTATTAGCATTGGGAACTTGAATAAGATACTCCCTGAGTTTTCTCTCAAGTAAGGGGGAACACTGATAAGTTGACTCATTGGATGATGTGAGGATATTTGAAGGTCTTCTTACAGTAACGTTCAGATCATCAACGTTCAATAAAATAGCTATTACAATCATTCCAATGATAATAGCTAAATCACTTGGGTTTAGGGGTTTATCTTCAGTGACTTTCAGTAACCATGACGCATGTGACCAGAGACTCCTTTTTCTATTTAGGGTCAGAAAACCTACTCTCTAGTCTTCTATAACCCAATCATGAGTCAAATCATATGTTTTTTTCATTTGTTAAAAACAACATCAAAACCTGTGCCTGTTTGCCCTATCGACCCAAGAGATTTTGTGAGACTCAATCCTGTTAAACGAACTCTCATACTACAAGGTGATGTATCAACATGAGCATTTTTGTAATTCATAGCAGTGGTATGGCAGCCATTTTCTCTTCTTTCATTTCTTAAATCAGGATTTAGATATGACATTGAAGTCTTTTCCTTTCTAAGACTCTTTGCCTTCTTTACCACAGATCCTGACTGTCTTATACACCTAGTAATCCATTTAAAGAGCAAAAGCACTGTGTTTAAATGTGAGAAAACTGGGTGTTCAAATATGTCCAGGTAGATAATATACAAGTTCAGAGAGTACCCACTGAATCTGATTTGATAAATCTTAGCATTTCAGTCTGGTTTTTTACATTCATCATCTCTGTTATCTTCCATCTAACAGAGATGGTGAATTCCACAGATCTTCCATCTCTGTGGAATCTTACCCTTTTCTCTCCGTGTTCCAGGTGTAACTTGTGATATCAGATGAAAGTTTCATGTTTTTGCAGACACCTGACCCTAAGCATATGTTTGTCATTTTGTGAATGTACCTAGCATTGCTTTAAGAAAACTCTCTACTCTGGGCTGCTGCTGTTTCTTTCTTTCTTTTTTTCTTTTTGAACACAGTTCCTTCTTGCTTAGATAAAATCATTCTTCTTTTTAGCCACTTTTATCATACATCACCTTCTCTCTTACTATAACTGTCCTCTCTCACCTGCGTCTTCCTGCAGAATTCAATTTGCCTGTCAATAAAACCCCAAATTAATCTTTCTGAAACAAATCTTTGTATTTGCTACATGCAAGCTTTAGGGAAGTTGGGTTGTTATTACATGGCATAAACTAGTGAAGGGGTATTTCTTCACAGTGATGAGGTTTATTATTTAACAGAAATGCTATAGAGCTTGAGGTCATACATACCATCATGCTTAATTTACTGAGTACAAACCCCTTTTGTCCTTTCCTGAGACTTAAATTCCATTCTAGTTCAGCATTCTCAGTGACATTCACTTCTATCTTATTCCATCCCATCCCAACCCATGCCACCCTGCCCTATTGCATCCCATGCCACCTGATTCTTTTCTCACATGTTAAGTGCCAACCTTGAGCAAGGCCTTTTGTTGGGCAATAAAGCCACTATAATCTTTGAGATTTCAAGCTGCTGTAGGGGCTGAGGAGGTCATTAATATTAAGATAGCAGGAATTAAAGTTCTGGTTTATTTTTCATGTCAACTGTGATACTCAAAGATGGCTAGTGTGTATATGGACTAGGAACAAGTAAAAAAAAATTTTATAAATGAAAGCATAATATTGTAGGAAAAGGGAAAAAATTTCAAGTTCATTATTGAAACTATTTTAATAAAGAGATTAACACTAAGATAATAATTTGAAAGCCTTTACAGGTTTACTGAAAAGATTTAAACAGCTTGCAGACTTAGGACAATTTAATTCAAAGCTCTATTATGTATTCGAAGAAACAAAGGTACATATTCCATAAAAGGAAATGGCCTGCTAACTAAGCTTAGCTACTTTGCATCTGACTTTCCAGCTATCTTTTTGATCATTCACAGTTCATTCCTCATGTAATGTATACTACAAATGGAAAAATTAACTCATGTCAGTAAGTTTATTTTGAACGATGGTAAAAATTCCTAAGATATGCATAGTTAGGTTTGTAGCGTTTTATATCTCTAAGTTGATTTGTTTGTTTGCTTTGGGTTATCTTTTTATTTTGAAATAATTTCAAACTTAAATTTGCAAGAATTGTATGAAAACTCTCATATATCCTTTGTCTAGGTTCATCAATTGTTAACATTTTGTTCCATTTGATTTCTCATATTCTCTCTCTGTGTGTATAAATATTACTTTTCTAACCCATTTTGAGAGTGACTTGCAGATAGCACACCTCTTTTCCCCTAAATACTTCAGTCTTTATTTACTAAAAGCAAGGATAATCTCTTATATAACCTCAATACAATGATCAAAATCAGAAAATTTAACTCAACAGTACTCTTATCCAATCTATAGTGTATATTCAGATTTTGCCAATTATACAATTAAAGTTCTTTAGAGAATTTTTTTTCCAGTCCAGGATGTAATTCGAGATTATGCATTGCATTTAGTTGTCGTGTCACTTTAGTCTCCTTTTTAATCTAAATCAATTCCTCAGCCTTATTTTCTTCTTTGTGAAACTGACATTTTTGAAGAGTACAAGTAAATCACTTCATAGACTATCCCTCAATTAGGATCTTTCTGAACTTTCCATATAATTCAGTTCAAGTTATACATTTACTGCATAAATGCTGTATCCTTTATGTGTTATTTCAGAAAGCTCATGATGTCACTTTTCCTGTTAACTTTGATCACTTGGTTAACGTAGTTTATGCCAGATTTCTCTACTCTAAAATTGTTTTCCTTTTATAATTTAAAGGTAATTTGAGAAGAGATGCTTTTTGACCATGTAGGTATCCTGTACCTAATCAAACTTTTACTCTCTAGTCTTACTGTCGGTTGATGATTCTTACCCCAATCAATTATTACAATAACGGTTACAAAATAGTGATTTTCTAAGTCTGTTGCTCCACATTCTACTGGCTTCTTTCATTTTCCCTTATTTGTTTATATCAATATATACTCAGTGATGTTATCTTATTTAATAGGCTATAATCCATTACTGCTATTATTTATTTTGATTCTTAAAGTGTCCAAGTATTATGAACTATTGTAGATATTGTAGATATCATGGTTTCTCCAAAACGTAACTCACTGCAAGAGAGTAAGAGTAAGGAGTTCTCTATCTTCCATTTGCCCCTCTCGATCTATTTCCCCTCTTCTCCACCTGTCCTTTGCTTCAGAAGCCCAAGCTGTATGTTCTGCAGCCATCGGTTCTTTCGTTCTGTGGTTTCCAGGTGAGTTGGGCCCATGAGGAGTGCTACCATGCGGGGGGAGAGAGGAAGAAGAGTAAGATTAGGTATTTATTTATTAAATGTCATCATTAAAGGGAATTTAATTTTTCAAAGTATTTTAAAACTTGGATTATAGGGTATAGAATTTAGGGTTGACAGTTATTTTCTCTCAGTTCTTGGAAAATATTTTGCTGTCTTCTGGCTTCAACTGTTGTTGGTGAGAATTCTGCTATAAGTGTAAGTTTTGTTCTTTGTAGGTTAGGGTAAACTCTTTTGGTTTTGTTTGAGATATTTTCATTGTCTTTGTTGTTCTGCTGTTTCACTCTCATGTGTCCAGGTATAGTTTTCTTTTTTGTTTATCTTGCCTAGGATTCATTCCGCCTCCTAAATTCAATTCTCAAATCTTATTATTTCTGTACAAATTCAGGTATTTTATCTTTTAATATTATATCCCCCCATTCTCTTAAATGTCTCCTTTTGGAAATCCCTTTAGAAATAGTTTGGAATTTCTCATACTGTTCTTCATGTCTCTTAACAGCTTTTCCATATTTTGACCTGATTTCTTTCTGCTTCATTCTAGATAATTTTCTCATATCTACCTCCAGTTCACTGATTTTCATTTTAGCTTTTTTCATTTTGCTGTTTAATCTGTTTGCTGCATTTTTGAATTTTGTTTGTTTTTTCTGTTTAGAATTTCTTTTTGCTTTCTTTTCAAATCTCTCTAACTTGGCTTATGTTAACATTTTAAACATAATCTTTTTGTTCATAGTTCCTACCACGTTACTTGATTCTCTGTGGGTGTCTATGCTAATGTTTGCTTAGCTGCTAATTGCTCATGGATATTATGTCTTATTGTATTTTGTAATTTTGGGGATATGAGTTTATCCTCAATGGGGATTTTTTTCTTTTTGGCAAGGAAGATTGGCCCAGAGCTAACATCTGTTGCCAAGCTTCCTCTCTCTCTCTTTTTTTTTCTCCCCAAAGCCCCCAATACATAGTTGTGTATCCTAGTTGCAAAGTCATTCTAGCTCTTCTATGTGGGGTGCTGCCACAGCATGGCTTGATGAGCGGTGTACAGGTTTGCACCCAGGATCCGAACCAGCGAACCCCAGGCAGCTGAAGCAGAGCGCACAAGCATAGCCACTTGGCCACTGGGCCGGTCCCCTCAGTGGGGATTTTGATGTGGGGAATCCTGTGACTGAGGTCTATCCTTTGATGTGAGGCCTCTAGGGTGGTTTTGTGCTTGCTTCTTTCAGGAGCCCAACATTCTTACCAGCCTGGGACAAATTCTTTTTGTAATTTCTCAAATTGGAGATTAATGAACCATATGAAGAGCATAAATTGGAATTCCAAATTGACAAGAAGTATATATCATTGTTATAAGCTCTACCTCAGTCTAGAGAAGATTTGCTGATGTCACTCTCCAGGCAGGACGTTTGTTCTCGTCTATACTCTCATTGAACATCCCATTATGGGGCCTAATTTAATGCAGAGAAGCCTCAGTTTCAAATCTCTGCTTTTCCCAGGTCGAAGGTCTTTTCTTCTCATTGTTTAAACACCAGTGTTTAGGTGAGACCCATAACCCCGTCTAGGGAAACTGCACCCTCACATACTCACCACTCTAATTTCTAGTTCACTCCTCTGTTTTTTGTTTTGGGCTCTGGATTTTCTTTCCTTTTTTGGGAGCTCAGTTAAGCATTTAAAATATTTTTACACACCTTTTTAAGTATTTTTCACTTACCATAAATTCACTCATTTAATGAAAACGTTTCAATGGGTTTTAGTATATTGACTTTTGCAACTTTCACCACAATTTTAGAATATTGTTTCACCTCAAAAAGAAATTCCCTATCATTTAGCATTTCTCCCATTTCTCTTTCCATTTCTTCCAACTTTCACAGCCTTAAGCCACTAATCTACCTTCTGTCTCTATAGATTTACCTATTCTGAACATTTCATCTAAATAGAATCATACAATATGTAGTTGTTTGTGACTGGCTTCTTTCACTTAGCATAATGTTTCCAAGGTTCATCCATCTGTAGTCTGTACCAGTACTTTGCTACTTTTTATTTTCAAGAAATATCCCATTGTATGACTGTACCACATGTTAATTATCCCTTCATTAGTTGATAGATATATAGGCAGTTTTCACTTTTTGGTTATTAGGAATAATACTGTTATGAACATTCAGGTACAGGTTTTTGTACGGATGCATGTTTTCATTTCTTGTGAGTACACAGCTAGAAATAGAATTGCTGAATCTTATAGTATCTCTCTTTAACCTTTGAAAAACTGTCAGACTGTTTACATAGGAAGCTGCATCATTTCACACTCCTACCAGCAAGGACGAGAATTCCAATTTCTTCACATCTTCTTCAATATTTGTTATTCATTTTCTTTTTGATTATAGTCATCCTAGGGAGTGTGAAGTAGTATCTTATTGTGGTTTTGATTTGCATTTCCCTGATGGCTAATGATATTGAGCATCTTTTCTTGTGCTTATTGGCCATTTGTATATTTTCTTTGGAGAAGTGTCTATTCATATTCTTGGCCCATATCTTAATAGGATATTTGTCTTTTTATTATTGAATTCTAAGCGTCCTATATATTCTAAGTACAAGTCTCTTATAAAATATATGATTTGCAAAAATAATCTCCCATTCTTTGGGTTGACTCTTTTTTCTTTCTGTTCTTTGAAACACAAATTTTTAAAATTTTCATGATATTAAATTTACCTTTAATTTTTTTCTTGTGCTTTTGATGCCCTATCTAAGAAACCATTGCCTAATCCAAGGTGACAAGAATTTTATCTGTGTTTTCTTCTAAGAGTTTTATAGGTTTAGCTTTTACATTTAAATATTCAATGTAGTTTGAATTGATTTTTGTATATGAGGTGAGACAGGGGTCCAAATTCATTCTTTTGCATTTGGACATCCAATTTCCCAGCACCATTTATTGAAAAGACTAGTCTTTCCCCTTGGAATGATCTTGGCATCCTTGATAAAAGAATCAGTTGAACATAAATGTGAAGGTGTAGTTTTGGACTCTCAACTTTGTTCCATTGAGCCCCATGTCTATCTTTATGTCAGTGCCACATTGTCTTCACGTGTACTTACTGATGCTCTGTAGTAAGTTTCGAAATGGAGAAGTATGAATCTTCCAACTTTGTTTCTTTTCAAGGTTGTTTTGATTTGGGTCCCTTGGTTTCTAAATGATTTTTTAAAACTGCTTGTCAGTTGCTGCAAAAAAAAAAAAAAAAAAGGCAGGTCAGAATTTTATATGCATTGTATTGATTCTGTAGATTAATTAGGAGAATTTTGCCATCTTAACAATATTGTCTTTCAATCAATGAACATGGGATGTCTTCGCAGTTATGTAAACTCTACTTTCTTTCAACCTTGTTTTGTAGTTTTCAGAGTAAAAGTATTATACTTTTGTTGAATTCACCTTTTCTTGATGCTATTTTAAATGAGATTGTTTTCTTGATAACATCTTTTGATTGTCCATTGCAAGAGTATAGAAATACAATTGATTTTTGTATATTAATTTTAATTAATTAAAATATTCTATGTTTTTAGTTAATTACAAATAAATTTTTAAGAAATTTTGTATCCTGCCACATTGCTGAACTAATTTTTTAGTTTTAATAATTTTTCAGTGCATTTTTAAGAATTTCAATATTCAAGATCATGTCATCTGCAAACAGAGGCGTACATCTTTCTTTCTAATCTGGGTGTTTTTTACGTTTTCTCCTTGCCTAATTGCCCTGGTTAGAACCTCTAATACAATCCCAAGTAGAATTGATGAGATCAGATATCCTTATCTTGTTTCTGATCTGAATATTAAACTACCTTACATTCCTGGGATAAATCCCATGTAGGTATGGTGTGTAATCACTTTTACATTTTTCTGGATTCTGTTTGCTGATAATTTGGTGAGGATTTTTGCCTCTGTGCTCATAAGAGTGATTGGTTTGTAGTTTTTTTTCCCTTGAGATGACTTTGTCTGGTTTGGTGTCGAAGTAACCCTGGATCATGGCTCAAGTACTACAGACTCTACCTGTTCTAAGTGAGATTGAGTAAATTTTCCTAAATCAGTGTGCCTTTATTTGCCATGTATCATTTCCTATCGCAGATATAGTAAATTACCGCAAATCTCGTGGCTTAGAACTACAGAAAGTTACTCTGTCACAGTTCCAGGGGCCAGAAGTCCTAAATCAGCATCATTGGACTGAAACCAAGGTGTCAGCAGAGTTGTGCTCTTTCTCGGGGCTCCACAGGAGGATCCATTCCTCGCCTCTTCCAGCTTCTGGTGGCTACTGGCTTTCCCTGGTTTGCGGGTACATCACTTTAATCTCTGTGTCCAAGGTCATATTACCTTTTCTGCTGTTGTCTTTATCAAACCTCCCTCTGTCTCACTTTTATAAGGGCACCTTTGATTGAATTTAGGGCCCATCCAAATAATCTAAATTAATCTCCCCATTTTAATACAATCATATCTGCAAAGACACTTTTTCGTTGTAATGTAACAGTTACAGGTTCAGACGATTAGAACCTGATATCTTTGGGTGGCCATTATCCAGCCTACACCATACTGTGTGTCCTTAGGGCAATTTCCAGAGACTTTAAGTGTTTTTATATCTTTAATAATTTTCACTTGTGACAATCATCTCTGAGGAATAAGTCTGCAGATCTCCTTGCATTACCATTACAGCAGCATAGTAATACATTTTTTTAATCAGGCATTTCAAGGTGTTTTTAGCAGAAGAGTTTTCAGTTTATGTTTTCTTTTACATTTGGAGAACTAGAACTCTATAATTTAATAAAGCCTCAGAGTCATGGAAATCCAAGTTAATATAGAAGGGTCCTCAGTTAATGGCAGTGAGCTCCTATCGCTATTCATTTATTAATCTATAGCTATGTTATCACAACTTCTGGTTGTAAAAATGGATGATATTTTATCATGTGCTTCAAAAAAGATCTCGCAGAAGAAACTTTAAGAAATGGACTTATTCATTTCATTAGAGGTAGAATTTTACAATGGTATTGGGGGAAAAACCACTATGAAGATGCTATGATGATCTGAAGTTTGAAATCTTTGGGTTCAAAGAAATCTTAGTTTTTCCATCCCCAACATTCATTCTGTTTTCTTCAGCTCATTGCACCTTGATTTCCCTTTGAGAAGTGACTCCATTGCCATTCTCTGTTTATGTGGTACAGACGGGCCTTTTTCTTGCACTCAAAGTTCCAGATGTTGGCACCTGAACCAGACATGCCAATTAGAACATGCCACCCTTGGCACAGTGATTTGCATATGACTTAAATGTGGACAATGAATGTTGTTTTGGATGGTGGTGATAGTGTGGTTTGCCCATGTGTTTTGTGTGTACGCACATGTGTGTTTCCCATTAAGATATAAACTTGGGAATTTTTTGCTGGAACTGTATGAGAAGAGATGCTCTTTTTCTTTCATGATTGCTAAGGTAATGGGATGTAAATCTGGAAATTCCAGAGGCCATTTTTGCTATTATTTTAGAAAATCTGTGTGAGAATAGAGTCGACAAGGAAGCAGGTGAACCTAAGGGATTGAGAAGATTTAGATAACACCATTTGATAAGATATGGCAATGTCTAATAGCAGCAAAAGCATGCATTTTTCATTTATATAAGGCAATACATTTCTCTCCATTTCCTACCTGCACCTCTCCACGCATTCCTTCATCTCTTGCAACTGGACCACTTTGGGTTGAACTTCCATTACTTGCAACTAAAAAGTTCCTGGGACATACACGCACTGATATTAACTTTCCAAAAATGTATAAATCATGTGTCCCACCCAATTTAGGCATTAGCAATAAAATTGCTCATTGGTTATAAGAAGGTCCAGCTTCCTTTGACCTCTTAAAATATACCGGTTACTAGTTTTCTTGAAAGCTTTAGAGGTCATTGGATTAGGAGTTTGAAAACAGTAGATGTGATGGTAGCCTCACCACTATTTAGAGATGAGTGATTTTGTGTGTGTGTGGGTTTTTTTTTTTTTTGCTAGTATCTATTTCTCCCAGACAGAACATCTTCCTATCCGTTCTCATGCAGAGAATACATTCACTTAATAAAACTGGGTGCTTAGATGATTCCCAGGGACACTCAATTACAAAGACCACCTGTCAGCAAGTCTGTTGCCCTCTAACAGTGAAAGCCAAGAATAACCTAAGCTTTCACTTGAGCCTTCATTACTACCAAGAACTCCAAATGTGTACACCTGAGTGAATAGAGAGACAAGAACTGAGAGCTCCCATGGAGCAGTGAGCATGTATTTGAACAGGGTCCAGAGTTTTCTCCTATAGGGATCATTGAGAAAATGAGACAAACTGTAGGCTTAGAGTCTACAATGGGATTATTTTAAGGCATCTTGATTTTGTGTGTTGTACTTGCCTGTGCTTCTGAGGCTTTGGGAGTGTGGGTGCAGGGCGGGCGCTGTTTGCGTTCACAGGGACTCACACACATCAGCTGGGGAGCTGGGCCACGGGAAAGTAAGGGTGGGCCCAGCTGGAATAACTTACTCGCTCCCCGAAAGGAAGTATAAGAAGTGGGAGGGCTCAAGGGAGTCTGGGTGGCTAAAAGCTGTTTGTGGGCGACAGTCCATTTTTGTGAGAGGAGGCAGGGATTTTGCTAAATTAGGAAATGAGAGAAATAAAAAGACAAAACAACTTTTGTAACTTGGAAATTTTTTTTTTTCTTCCAGTGGGATAATTCTTTTCTGGTTTGGTGCATAATCTTGGATAGAGGCCATATGTCTTTATTGTTCTAGGTTTTCTTTCCTTCTCTCATTTCTGGAAAACCTCTTTGGGACCTCAGTTTTTACTGGTGTGTGAGAAATATTTGCTCCTGTTTATTTAGAAAGGACAGGCCACCTGCTTTTCTTACACGTCCCCTGGCAGCCCTCCCGCCACCCCACTGGTCCCTATGTCGCCGGATACCCCTGCTTCACTTACGGCAAGTCGACTCCTTGGAGGCGGAGGAACAGGAGAAGAAACAAGTTTAAATTGATTCATGAAGGTTTTATTACTTCATGATTTTGAGTTCCCCAGGGACTGATAAGAGGGCCAGTAAAAGAAAATATGACATTTTAAACAGTGAGATTTAAACCTCAACATAAACACCTTTGAAAAATAAATGAAAGCTTTTAATAAGTCAGCAGCAAAATTTGAGTCTCACTTGCTATGACAGTTTCCTTTTGGGGCATACTAGGCCCACAATAAAGGGTTTTAAACAGTGGCTTTAGTTTACATTATTAATCTGTTTAACAAAATATTTCTTTGAAACAGTGTAAAGGTGAACTTCAGCTTAACATATGCTATGTGATTGTCAATGCCATTAGCTGAACTCAAATGAATGAGCTTTTATTATGGTCGAGTCCATTTTTAATCCATTTTCCCCCAAATATTTTCAAACTGCATTATTTTAGGACCTTTTGTTACAGTTATTTCTGAACCTTCTAAATTCTTGATCACTTGCCTCTCCTTTTGTGTGTGTGTGTGTGTGTGAGGAAGATTGTCACTGAGCTAACATCTGTGCCAATCTTCCTCTACTTTGTGTGGGATGTCACCACAGCATGGCTTGACCAGTGTGCTAGGTCCACACCCGGGATCCAAGCCTGTGAACCCTGGGCTATGGAAGCAGAGCCGGCAAACTCAACCACTTATGCTACCAGGCAGGGTCTCACTTGCCTCTTTTAATCCTTCTTTGGTTCTTTGTATCTATCTTGACTCTGTAGCCAAGATCTTGAAATGTAATCTAGAAGGAATCAGACGAACCCTAAGGAGAGAAAGAGTATTGTTTTATAGTTTCGTCTTCTAGAAATTCTCTAGGAATTTGGATCATTATTGCTACCTGCAGTGTGATTCCTCTGGCCTTAATTCTTCCTTTGGTTTAATCCACACAATTTCTATTATTTTGTCTTTGGATTATTTGTTTTTGTTTTCTAAATACTAGTCACCTGTCTTTTCCTATTAGTGCTTTTCTGACAATATTTTTAATGTATATATCACCCCTCAACCCAAACTTCAACTCTGCCTCTAAGGAAGAAGGGATGAGAAAATATCCTTGAATAGAGATGAAATATTGACAAGCACTCCCTTCAAACTCTTCAGTTGGCTACTATCCTAAGGGGGATTAGATTCATTTGACAGGAAAAGTCTGGATAAGCAGAATCCATCCTGCATTTTCCTGCCATACAAATTGTCGTTTAACAATGCTTCCATCAGATCACTCTTTAGCTCAAAACCCTACACAGATTCCATTCTGTGTCAACGTGCAATTCCTGTCTGACTTTAGAGAACTTTCCTAACCCAGCAGCACGCTATGCAGGCCCTGGTGTGCCCCCTCCCACTAGTTGCAACAGGGACCCAGTCAGCTGGCTTCTGCTTCTTTCTACCTCTTGCCTTTGTTCAAATCTGTTCCTTATGTGGCAAGAGATCCCTTCCCTTATTTATCTTGCTTGACCCTACCATTTCCTCCCCTGTATTTTATTCACTATTCTGTTTAAATTATTTTATTTTGAAATACTCTTAGACTTTAAACAAGTTGCAAAAATAGTTCGCTGGTTTCTGAGTACCCTGCCCCCAGCTTCCCCTAATGATGACACGTTATATACCACAGTACAATGATCTGAACCAGGAAATAAACTAATCTAAAGACATTATTTAAATTTTGCCAATGGTTCCTACTAAGGTCTTTTTTTTTCCTGGTTCAGAATCCAGGATCCCATGCTCATTTAGTTGTCATGTCTCCTTAGTCTCCTCCGATCTGGGACAGTGTCTCATCTCTCAGTCTTGTCATGTCTTTCACAACTTTGATAATTTTAAGAGTATTGGTCAATTGTATTGTAGAATATTTCTCAATTTGAAATTATCTGATACTTTCTTACTAGATTGATGTTATGTATTTTTGTCAAGAGTACTGCAAAAGTGAAATTGGGCCCTTCTCGGTATGATTTCAGGAGGTACATGATGTTGATATGTCTTTTTCCTAATGATATTTCCTTTGATCACTTGAAGTGGTGTCTGCCAGGTTTTTCTCTATAATGTTACTGTATTAGTTTTTAGGACTGCCATAACAAAGTACTACAGGCTGGGTGACTTAAAAACAGCAGATATATATTCACTCACAGTTCAGGAGGCTAGACGTCTGAAACTAAGTTTTCCTTAGGGTCAGGTTCCCCCTAAAGCCTGAAGGGGAGGACCCTTCCTTGCCTCTTCCAGATTCTGGCAGCCCCAAACATTTCTTTGCTTTTGGCAGCATAACTCCAGTCTCTGCCTCCGTGGACACAGGGCATTGTCCCTGTGTCTGCCTCTCTTTCTCTTCTTATAAGGACACCAGTTATATTGGATTAAAGGCCCACCCTACTCCAGTGTGACTTCATTGTAATTCACTATTTACGTCTGGAACAGCTCCATTCCAGATAAGGCCGAATTCTGAGGTCAGGAAGGACATGAATTTGGGGGGAATACTATCCAGTTCAATTGAGTTGATAGTTCTCTTTTTGTACTTTAAGTACTTTGTGGGGAGTTACTTTGAGGTTATGCAAATATCCTGTTTCTCCTTATACTTTTGCCCACTGATTTTAGAATTCAAAAGGATTCTTGCCTGCCACAGTTACTGCTGTGGTATTTGAAAAATGATGAACTTCAAGTTTCACCATTACTTCTACATTTATCAATTAGAAATCTATCATAAAAAAAGCTGTCCCTTCTCTCTCATGCATTTATTTTTTTAATTATTTATCTTAGTATGGACTCATACATTCCTATTGTTCTATGGGTTATAATCTATCACTGCCATCATCATTTTTTTTCCTCAAATTATCCCAGATTTGGTTATTGAGAACTCCTTCAAGTTGGCTCCTGTTCTTGAAGCCTTACTGTGTGCTAGTCCATGAAGCTTTCCTTGGTGACTCTGCTGTCCCTTTCTGAATTCTTATTGTACTTTGGAGTTAGTAACACATTATAGCACTTAGTTTTGTCTACTTTTACTTGCACTGAACTATTTTTTATTCTCTAGTTTCATCTCCCAGACTAGAAATGGTTTCCTATATTTTTTCAATTTTCTCTTTACTTTCAAGGTTAAAAATTGTATTTCAGGATTAAGCACATAGTAGGCACTCAAGTTATTTCAGCTTGGTTGATTAGTCTATTGATTTATGAAATCATGGTTTTATTCACCCAGAATCTAAGATTTTGTAGTTCTTTTTTGAGGAATGTGAAAACTGAATATATAACATTCTTTTCTGAATATAGCAAGTCTCTACTTTCTTATGGCATAAATTTCTAAGCACCTGGGTTTCTTTGTACTAAATGCTAAGTAGTATGACAATACTTGCTTGGTTTTAAATTTCCTACTAATTTTAATTAAGTACACCAGGCAGACTTTTACCCACATCCCCAAAGCCTTAATTATAAGAGCATATCAGTACACAGAAACAATTACTAGTTCCTTCCTGTGACAGGGTGGAGTAAGTGCATCTGGATAAATGCTTGCTAGAGGATTAAACCAAAGAGAGCCAATTCTCATCTAAATTTTTTGAGTAAATGCACTTTTGGATGGCGTTTTCCAACTTCATTTTAGATTCAATTTGTAAATACATATATACCAGAAATAACTTGATTAAGGACAAGGGATTACTTGCAAAATTATTGCGTCCCTTCCATGAAGCTGCTTAAGAAATGAATAGCATCAATCAATATTGCATATGTAATGAAAAGTCAAGTAAACCCTAGGTGTGCTTTTTTTTTTCATTTTTGGAAGACTGGGTTCTCCTTAATTGAGGACCAAATGTATGCACTGTAAAAATGTAGAACATTTTGTGTAAGTCAACGCCCCCTGCAAAAAAGTAATAGCATATGGCATCAATAGAATTAAAGAGGATTGCTTGTCACACATGGCCACCCATTTATCTACATAGATGCTTAGTTTCATAAACTCTTGAATATGGAGCTAACATACCATGACTTACTAGATGGGACCTGTTTGTGGGCAGGAGATTTAATTTATTCAGCTTTCTATATGTAACCTTATCTTTTTCTCTACAGCTATTATAAAGAAAGTATTTAATAGGTGGCAAACATTACACTAAAAATTATCTGAAAATTCTACCTATAATGATAATTGTTTTCTGAGCAGGAAGGGTGTTGTTGAATGGAAAAGCATTTGTATGTTCAGTACTTGATGGATTAGACCATGCAAGTTTAGGAGTCACAGTGGGGAGAGCTAAATTGTTGTGCTGAATTTGGTGTTTGACAGGAAATCTGAGAGGGAGCCATCAATTATATGATATAAGACTGAAATCTGCATGGGGGAAAGAATGGTCAAGAGAGGACCAGTGGAGGTAAAAGCAAACCAACAAATAAGCCAAAACCCAAACAAACAGGAAATTCAGAGAACAGGAGTGTATGGTCTGGATTTTGATTCTTCTTACTTTGGAATGTGCCAAGCAGCCCCTATCTGATAACAAGCAGGTCTTAGTCAATTCTAAAATACAAACTCTGTACCGTCAGACTTTGGCTCATTTATTTTATGCAACTGTGAGAACTCAATTGTTCAAGAGGTGGAAGAGACCACGAGAAGGAAAGTTTTCTCTCTTCACTTCCCTGGCATGTTGGAAATGGTCATGAACTCTGGGGGTGTGGAAATGGGCTATTGAGCTAAGCTGACCGAGTTCCTGAGGGTTAGGGAGAGTATGCACCAGTTGATATTTCATTTAACACAAACCAATGAAGAATTAGGCATTTTTGTCCTCATTTTACATGTAAAAGAACTGAAGCTTAGGAAAAATGTGTACAGCAAGTGGCCAAGCCAGGATTTCCACCCAGGCTGTCTGACTCCAAAGCTACTCTCTCATCCTAATTTCTAGGATTTAGAATACAGTAAGTTTTCAATAAGTATAAATAGAGTTGTATGTATACATGTTGAAGCCTCTTTTAAACAGAACATTTTACTGCTGGTAATAGGAACAGGGTGGAGAGAGGCAGAAAATTATCAGCCCTCTGCACACATTAACGCATTTATGTCTCAGAAGAGTCCTATGTGGTGGCTGATACAAAGGGATGGAGTAAGGTGCCAAGGTTACAGGATGTCAAGTGGTGAACCAGGGATCTTCATGCAGGCAGCCTTGTTCTACAGTCTGTGCTCTTAACTATATCCCATATATTCTGTCCTTGAGATGCATAGCTCCATTTGACTGAGGGCCACTAAATCAACAGATGATGATTTGCTGTAATAATCCCAACATGTGCCCTCATTAATAGTTAAATGGAACTATTAATAGAAGAAAGTCTATTTGTGCCCACTTGGAGGGGCATAAAAGCAAGTTTCCTGCAGCTCAGGTAGACAGGGATCGTGTTCCTTATTCTCCTCCTCTGTATAGTGCACCTCTCCCCAGCTATACTGGCTTCATTATTAGTAAGATTATGAAGCACGGTGGTGTTGACTCCAGCTTGGAGAATTACTCTCCACCCGACTCCATTTTACAAAAGAATCTGTGTTTAGCAGAATCAGAGAACAGTTTCCCTCAAAGTCTAATTTTCTGTCTTTCCAGCACACTCTTCTAAATTTGAGAAGTGAGAAAAGATCGTTGAGTCCCCACCCTAGTTATTGAAGTGGATAAATCCCAGCTGTGAGAAAGTAAACCTCCTTTCCTGTGAGTCCTAGCCCTCCCATGCATGTGCGTGTGTATTCCAACTGGTCTTTTTTCCATCTTCGGCCTCATTTCCTTATGAGCGCATCAGCCAACACAAAGCTTCTCTTTCCAATGAGCTGGCAGGGCCCTGAGTTCACTGCTGGCTCTTCTCAATGACAGCTTTCACAATTGGGGTTTTGGCGAGGAGATCTGCTGCTCCTCCTTAATTCCAGCCTAGATAGACTATGCAAGGACTTGTTTGTAGAGGATAATAAACAATCACCTCTATAGAAAAATATGGGTGGCTTTTAAGGAGTTGATTAACACCAAATGATATTGCTTAAAACAATGGTGGGAAGAGTGTTGGGAATGGTAAAAACATAAGCTGCTGTTTCTTGCCCTGTCTTATTTTACTTGGCTGCTGTCATAAGCCATAAAACTTCTTTTTTGTGTTCCTGCTTGGCATTGTCATAGGTGAGAACTAGAAAGCTTGTCTCCTCTTTCTGGCTCTGCCCCTGATTTATCACCTAAGCAAAACATTTAACGACAGTGCACCTCTTTTCCTTCCCTTTTCTGAGAGCAAAAATGTTGCCCTTTCTTGGACACCTCTGTCATACATTTTCCATTGTGACCTTAACTGCCTTGCAAACATGGGGCTCTAAATTGTGACATAAAACTGAAAACTAGTGAGAGACTGGTGCTGATGAGCGAGTTCTCTAAATAACTGAATGAATTTAGTATCTAATCTGGACTATCAGGACTGAATTTGGCCATTCCCAACAGATGGAAGCCTGGATCCTTTGAGAATAGGGAGAGCTCTGAAATCATCTCTTCCATTCACTGCACAAATGGTATCAGCACACCATTGTGTGGTCCATCTGGTCAACTCTTAGGCCCAAGCAACTCTTTCTTCTCAGGGAGAAAGAGAAATACTAAAAGAACAAGTAGTTTGGAATAGATCGCTCATTCATGTAACTTATAAATACATATGTGAAACTGCCTACACAGATTCTGGTTGGATTAGAAGTGTTCATTGTGGAATGCTGTCTCTTGAGAAATGCTGCTACATCTGCTCTTTTCCATTTTAGGATGTTGTCCTTAGAATAGTTCCCCTCACCCCAGTTCTGTGCTATGTGGGAATGATACTGAGTGTTGGTGGGGAAGGAGGCAGGGGTATGCTTCACAAATAGATTGCATGAAGGGCACACAAAGTGCCTCCTCCCTGTACCTTTCTACCTTGTCTGCGAGGGGCCATCACAATAGGGCATTGCACGAATAGAATTAGAGGGGCTTAATGACTGGAGCAGTGGCAAATGCCAGAAAAGAGTGGCACCTCAGGCTACAGCAAGCTTGTCCCAGAAGCCCCTTTGCCCATTCTGTAGAAAGGCTAGAAGACTCTCATTATAAATAATGCTGCAGATGCTGATGTTGATATTGCTACTAAACATGAGATAGTAAAATAGAAGAGAATTAATTAAAAGTTTTATATATATACATATACACACACACACACATATATAAGCAAACACATATATCTGTGGTATCTTTTAAAATATACTATATAGTATATTGGATTATATACGTCATAATGGTGTTTCTTCATTATCTATGAAACACGTTAGAAAATGAACGCTTTAAAAATCGACATTGTTCTTATCAAAAACATTGATTACGTTTCAAGACTAGAAAGGCTGATCATGTTAACATGCTTGCTGTGTGATTTTCTTATATTTTCATAGTTTAAAAACTCTTTAAGAAAAGCATTCATAGTATTAGGCAGCATTCCTTCATTAGGGAAGTAATTCTCCTTCAAAATATCATTTTTAAGGGAACAGTAGTTCAGGGTTAGATTATCTGATGGCTCTAACTGTGGAATCCAGTTAAGGTAATGTCTCTTAATGTCTATACCAGCATCACAGTCCTGTGCTAAGTTCCTCTGCTAATAGCAGGAATCAGGACAGCTTGTTTAGTATGTGATCTGAAGAACCAGTGATGGAGCATGTTCAAATCTACACAATTTCCCTAATCTTTTGTCTATCCCTGGTTCTGTTTTGTTTTGGTTTCCATATTCTGTGAGACGGGGAGGTAATAATTATTTTCTCATTTTGCTCATTCAAGTGTGCCTGGGTAATTTTCCAGAATCTTGAATGGTTTTCTTTTTCTCCTGACCTTTCTAGAAGCTCAAGGATTCAAACCCCAGCTTTTTTACACAGAGAGATCAATAAGTATTACTAGCGCAATGAGGTGTACAATCACTACACTACCTATTTAAACTCCCATTAGTTACAATTTTACTTGTTAAGCATCATTAAATAAGTATTCTCTGGCCTGAGCATCTAACACCTCAAAGTCACACAAATGCTGGTTCACGAATTCTGATAAATATCTATCAATAGTTTTGGGCACAGGACGCCACGTTTTCCAAGTAGTATGAGAACTTCTCGAGAATAGCTGATTGAAGGCAGGAATAAATATTTAAAATAGCATTTTTTTTTCATTGACAACTTGGGAAAGAAAATATGCCAAATGTAGCTATTGGCAAGTCCTATTGTAAATAGTAAGAAGAGTGAATCTAGGTGATGGTCAGTACATAACGTGCTGTTAGTAGTCCTTTGGAGGTATTGCTCAAAGATACTATACATGTTGACAAATAATACCTGAGGACTTGTATCTCCTGAATTAGGTAGTCAATGTGGAGGAGACCAAGAGGTTCAAGATAGAGCTCTTGCCCATGAGAAACGAATAATCTTTTTATTATTTATGTTTTTATTTTATAGAGGTCATATTGGCTTACAACATTGTATAAATTTCAGGTGCACATTATTGTATATCAGTTTCTGTATAGGCTGCATTGTGTTCACCAATAGTCTAGTTTTCATCTGTCATCATATTTATGTGCCCCTTTACCCCTTTCACCTGCCCCCCACCCCTTCTCCTCTGGTAACCCACTAATCTGTTCTCCTTATCTATGTTTTATTTGTTTAACTTCAAATATGAGTGAAATCATATGGTATTTGTCTTTGTCTGACTTAAGGAAATTAATAATCTTAGTAGTCCAAGGAGCAGCAACAATTTTGGAACCAGGAGACCAGCTGGAGTTGAAGAATTAGGTGTAGGTAATCAAGGCACCCGCAGAAAGAAGACCACAATTTGTACCAACCCAGGCAAAGGACCTGTAAGGCCTCTTAACAGGAGATACGGAGATACTCCCAAGTCCATTTGCTTCAGAGCCTACAAAAAGGCCATATAATATAATTCTAGCAATCATCGTAGTCCCTATTTCATTTAGAGTAAAGATGGGTGGATTATCTTCTTTGTCTTTTAACTAGTTCTTTAGAAACCAATTTACTAAATCTTTCATTAGCTAACAATCTTACTTATAATTCTGCAACAGCTTATCGTACAAACTATCTTTTATGTTTATAGTTAGAGGACTAGGGGCTACCATGTTTCCCTTCTCAAAAACAGGCTCAATGTCTGTTTTCAAATAATGTCATGGAGTTGTGGAGCTGGAAGACAATTTAGAGATTCATTATAAACGGCAGACTTTGAGTAATTATTTGCATAAGACAACATAGAAACATATTATTGTTAATAATCTGAATATTTTAGTTAAAAGTGACATTTTTGGCTTTTATTATGCAAATAAATTTACCCCAATCCTTTATTTTACTTTGAAGGCAGAGAGTAGCTTACTTATTATGTAGTCAGGTGGTAGAAATTTAATTCTTTTAATCTGGTATCCTAATAATTTCTGCCTTTTAATAATTTCTTTTGTTACTTTTCCTGTGGTGTTATCTTTTAGGATTGAGACAAGGTTTTGAAAATTGTTTTATTAAAAGCACTAAAGAAAAGAAATAAGTGAGTAGCTAGCAAACATCAATCTATGTAGGACAATTATCAAGAAAATAAATATAGCCAAATGTGCAGCACCCTAGAAATCCCTTCATAAACCACAATATTGCCCCACATAAATTTAATAGGAACCAATCAATTTACTCTCATTATTTTTTAATGTTCATGCACTGTGAAAGTGTACACATGACTCTAAACTAAATGTAGTTGTGCCTGGAAACCAATAAAACAGGGTTCATTTAGCATCTAATTTCAAGGAGGATTATTACCCATGGATATGTCATAAGTACAATGACCCTTTCCTGATATATAAATAAGATGAGCTCAGATAAGTGTCTGTAGTTGACATGGTGAGTTGTAATCCAATAAATATTTGCTATCTTCTGAAATTTGTGGTCAAGATTTTAATTTAAACTACATAGTTTAACTCACAAAATTCCATCACTGGGCAAGTTTCAAATTGAGTTTATCTGGTAAGAGATTGCAGTCGTTCAGTTTGTCAGAACCACCCCCCTCCCCATGAAGCTCAAAAGACTTAGGCATTTGGGTTAAATGTAATTACAAAAATTACCCACTAAACTATTCAAGCTTACTCTCAGGAGCAGTTCCACAGAATTGTGATTTTAAAAATAGTTGTGCAAATGGAAGAGGCAAGAAGTGTCACCAGCTTCAACCGACATACTTGTTTCCTTTTCCTTAATTTAGAGAGTTACTAAAAAGGCTATATGTAAAGACATAGTGTATTAGCCAGCCAAAATTTACAGAGGCGCGATGCTCACTGGAAGATTATTTTCAAGTTACTTAGAATAACACACTCTTCAAATTGAATGACTACTTACATTTACAAAAATCAAAAGATCTTGAGAGCTCATTTTTTCCCAACTCTTTCTCATCAGAGAAGACTCAAGTTAAAGCAGGAAAAGAATCTATCCTTTCAAATTAAGGCTGAGAAAGAGATGTCACAGAGCCCTTCAGAACCAATTGGAGCATCTAACACCTCCTATTGTTGAAGATATAAAGCTCTTTCTTTTACTTACTCTGGATGGGAGAAGAGAGATTTAAAAGAGGCCTCTCAAATTAGACTTGCTAGAAATTCAACAGTGTCAAGTTAACCAGCTAGAAGCAGATAATTAAAAAAAAAAAAAAGATCCAGCAATAATAGTGAATACAAAGAAATGTATTGCTGGTGAAGATTTTTCTTTTTAAATCCATGTTCACAGGTTGTGAACTAGAACAGTGTTTCCTTATGCATGGGTCCCCTTTTCCTCTTTATCAAGTAACTTTTCTGTGCAGCTCTTTCTATGTTGCATGGCTTGAATGATCCATTCTAGACATCATACTATTTCTCCCCATTATCATCCTCAGCTAATATTTACATTTCAATCCTATATCTTTTCCATGGTGTGACCTATACACATAATTCTATTACTTTATAGCTGAAGAAATTGTGTACATGTGTATGTGTGTATATATATCCAAATGCTCAAATTGACCTCTTTGTAATTAGAGCAACCTATCAGCAGCTCATGGAGAGAACCAGTAAATGGAAAGAAAAAAAATACTCTCAGGAATTGAAAAAAATTAATGAAATTAGCTGCTCTGTTTTGTGGAATTGAACGCTGTTTCAATGTTTGAGGTCATTAAATGCTGTAACGACCACTAGACCCAGTTGCCATTCATCATTCCTCAAGTCGCTGGGGCAGTAAGTAGCTGGAGGTCAACTTTGGACTGACAGTTGTATAGATACCTCTAAAGGAAGGAAAGTCAGCACTTTTAGGGAGTGTGCACCTGATATCCACAAGGAGAATGTCTTAGTTCAGGCTGCCATAACAAAATACTATAGACTGGGTAGCTTATACCCAACAGAAATTTATTTCTCACAGCTCTAGAAGCTGAAAGTCCAAGATCAGGGTTGGTTCTGGTAAGAGCCCTCTTCCGGATTGTAGACTACCATTTTCTCATTGTATCCTCACATGGCAGACAGGATGAGAGAGCTCTCTGTGTCCCTTTTATAACGTCAGTAATCCTATTCCTGAGGGCTCCACCCTCATGACCTAATTAGCTCCCAAAGGCCCTGCCTCCTAATCCCATCACATCAGGGGTTAGGAATGGAACATATGAATTTTGAAGGCACAGAAACCTTAGGTCCTTGCAGAGAGGTCACAGGTTGACAGGGAGGGGACTGGAAGTTGAGTTGAGCCTTAGATGGTGATATGATAGAATGGTTAAGAATACATATTTAGAGTCAGACAGACCTGAGCAATAATCCTTATTTTATGCTTTTATTAGCTGTGAAAACATTGGACAAGTCAGTTAACTTCTCCAAGACTCAGCTGCCTCATCTATGATATGGGAATAATAATAGGACTAAATTAATTTGATTATTGTGAATAATAAATGAAGATACTTTATGCCTGTAAAATGCTTATCCCAGTGCCTTGAACACAGTAGGTACTTAATATTTATTACTAGACTGCTTTATCCTGATGCTGTGTCCAAGTCTGTAATTTTGACTTGCTTGTGCAGTTCTCTGTTAGCACAGTTTTACCTTGGCATTTCACGTGTCTATGCTTAAGCTCTTGAGAACAGCCTGGAAAATGGTAAAATCAAGATTTGTAGCTTTGATTCATTTGAAGATACATAGCAACAGTTGCAAACTAAATCTGAATAGGTTAATCCAATAAACGAGTCCACCTAAGCTCACATCAGTCTTTCCTTCCCTGCGGTTTTGTCCTCCTGTGCAAGGCAGAATTCCTCTGCATTTGCTCTTGTATTGATTGCCTTTCTTCCCACTGGTTCTTAATTATCGTTGCTTCTCTGTATCATCAATGTGTTTTTCTCTACCGACTCTTTTCCCTCACCTTGTGAACACACTCCATTCCTCCCCTTCAAAACAAAAACAAAAAAAGTCTAAGTCCCTTCATGGGGAGGATGGGAATGGGAGTGGAATTCTTTGATTACATATTCTGACCAGAGACTATATATTTTATATATCATATATATATTAATATCTATATTTAGTATCTATTATTTGTTTTTCTTTACTACTATTTATCCATTACACTGCAATGAAAGTGCGCCTCCCTACTCTACCCCAAAGATCCCCAGTGACCTCTAAATCAGTGAAGGAAAAGCTTCCAGTTTTTACTTGACAGGAGAGAGCCACGCCAGTGAAAATTTTGCCTACTCTGTCCTTGAAACTCCTCCTTTCCCTTGGCTTCTATCACTCTCTCCCTCCTGGTGTCCCCCGTCACCTCTGAGGCAGTCTTCCTTTGTGTCCTTTAACCTCACTAAATCTGTTGTATGTGACCTTTCTAGTGTCAGTTTCTACTCAGCACTCCTTCTTTGATCTCAATCACACATTTTAACCACCTTACATAATTGACTCCTAATTTAGACTTGGCTTCATTCCATGAGATTTATATCAAGAAATCCTACTTCCTTCTGGGCATCTCTAATCTAAAGGTGGAGTCATCTTCTTCAAGGCTGTATCTTTTTTTTGTTCTTCTTCTTAGATGATAAGACTGCCATGTATCCAGTCCTACACACCAACAACCTTCCTTTCTTTGCTGTAGAATCAGTCAGTACAATTACGTTTTTTTGTTGTTGTTTTCTAAATTTACATTGACTGTGTTCTCCTCTGTTCATCCCTACTACCTCTACGTTATACGGATTCGCATCATCTTTCATCTGCTATTTACAATATCCTCCACACTAGCATGTGAAGGGTGACAGAATATGCCACTCCAGAATATGCTCCTTTGGCATAAGTATTATTTTGAACTGAAGGCAATTGAGAAGAAGCAGTTACAAGAAAAGCTCTCTGACTTCCCTCTTTGCCTAAAAGCAAGACATACATTTGTAAAGGTGGCCCCCATCCCCTTTCTACCAGGAAGGACAGAATTTAATCATGAGACAGCTCTAGACTCTTATCAGTCTAGGGATGGCACTAAGAAAGAGTCTACACAAACAAACCTTTCTAACTAGCCCTTATCTACCATTAATTTCCCCATGTATTTGCCTTTCTACATTTTATACCCCTAAAAGCTCATAGTCTCTTCATTTGTCTTGTCAACTCTCTATAAAATTTTTGTTGTTTGCTAAGATGCTATATAAACCCAAGTTCTAACCACTCTTTTGAGTTATTCATCACTGAGTACTCCTGTGTGTACGAGCAATGTGCATGTTAATAAACTTCCATTTGGGTTTTTTCCGTTAATCTGTCTCTTGTCAGTCTAATTTCAAGGCCTCAGCCAATAAACCAGAGATGGGTAGAAGAAAAAGAATTTTTCTCCCATATATATTTTTGTCTTCAGTCTTGCTCTTCTAAAGTTTGTCCTTGCTGCTGATGTGATCCATCCAAAATGCGTACCTAATAATACTATGATTTCCCTAATCTACTGGTGAAGGTTCCAATTCCTTAGCATAATGTCCTTGGCCCTTCACTACCAGACCTTGCTCACGTCTTTATTTCCATTGCCTGCCTGAAATTTATACTCCACAGCTCTGAATTCCAGAAACACTGACCAACTTAAAGTTTTCTGTAAATGTTATGCTGTTTCAAAACTCAGCGTTTTGTGTTATTCTTTTTCAGGAATACTCTTTCCCTATTTTTTCTATCTTATAAAATCCGTTCTTCTTTAGTACTCAGTTCAGGAGTTATTTCAGGAGATATGTCCCTGACCTGCCCTCCTACCCCACATATCCCAGGTTGGATTTAAGTCCTTTTCTATGCTTCCATAGCACTCAGTGGAAATGGTAGTTAGCATTATGTATTGTCTACTGATTTCTCACAAGGATATTGAGAATGGGAACATTATCTTTTCCATGTGTATTCCCATTGATTAGTTCCCGTACCAATAAGTGTTGAAGTTATGTGAATTCTAGCCAGATAAAGCGTGTTTGACTTGTCTGAAAGCTGTTATCCTAGAGCCAAAGTTGTGTAAGTGTTTTCAGAAAATACGGTATGCATAAATCACTGTGGATATTTTCTCCCCAGTATTTTTTCTTTTCTTACTCCTTGCTCTTCCCACTAATTTTTTTCCTATGTAGCAAGAACAAAGTACTGATTGGGCAATTCTTAGATTGTTTATGGCACTTTAAGAATATATGGAATAAATTAGCCCAGTTTTGAAGACTAGGAATCTTTCTCCAATAAAAAGTACTTAATGACTCAAAAAATTAATCCCCCAGCTGTGCTCATGCAGCCATAATGGCCTGTCAGGGACTGAATGAAGTATCTGTCCAACTGGTCAGTCTGAAATGCCAGGGTGGAACTTAAAAGAGGGAAGTTTGTTGTATAAGACAGATTTTGTCCTATAAATGCAACAGGGTACAAATGCAAGGGTTAAAAATAAAATTCTAAGAGTTTATAGCTAAGAGAGATGGTCTGATATAAAACTGCTGTGGGAAAACAACTTGCAAGAAAGAAAAATATAAGAAATCATGAATATGTGATGTGGAAATAATAATGGAGATCTCCAAACAGAAATACTTTAGGAATTCTCTAGAGCATATTAAATTTGTTTAAATATGTAGCAATCCTGTATGTCCTTAAAAGTTTGGGAGTTGTCATTAGCAACAGTGTAATGGATGCCATTAGTAGTTTATTTCCCTATTTGAATTGAGTAAAGGGAATGATTTTTTATAAATCAAAATAAGAAGATGCCATGATTTGTTTTTCTAAAAGTGTTGTTTGTTACAGTAGACTAGGGAAATGAGACTAGGAACATAAAATACCATCTTATAATATGCGAAGTCATAGAAACATCATTATTTAACACTACTTTCAGTTTTTATAACATAGGAATGTGATATGGATTATATAAAAAAAAATTCAGCAGCTTGTTTCCCAAAGCTTTTGTTACAAAAGTGATTAAAGAAGACAAATTAGGTGATACAAACAAAGTTATTTAGCACCTAGTGAAATGGACAGTCTCCTCTTGGAAAACTTCAAAATGGGGCAGAACGCAGGAAGCTTTTATGAGATAAAGAATAAAAAAGAAGGAAGGGAAAAATAGACAACATCTGATTGGCTGGGGCCACATAGTCAACCTGGTTTGGGTGAGGGCCCACAGTTGGCTTGGCATCTGCAGTTTGGCTGACTGGATACACTGCCTTTCTGGTCAAGTAGAACCTTTACAGGGACATGAAGATTATGAGTTTTGGTTTACTGATGTGACACCCAAGGCAGAAGCAGCTCCATTTTGGGCCTAGAAAGTTATTTGAACACTTGAATATCTGGGAATGAAAAGATAGTTTCACATACACATATCTAAGATTTGAAGAAAATGAACTTGCATATTTAAATTAAGAATGTGGTAATTAGTTTTAAGAAATTAGTCTGAGAAAGCTGGAAAATCACTGAAGGAAATGCTTATCAAACTTTTCAAAGAACTGTAGAGTTGGGACTCGAATCTCCCCTCTCATTTCTGAATCTTCTTTACAAAGGTAATAATGCTCACAGGCTTCCTCCGTTATGAATGTCAACAGCTCTCCTGGGAATCCCAGGCTCACTTGCAAACCTCACTCTGTGTAGGTTTTCAAGGTTAATTATTTTGCAATTTAATTTTTATAAACGTCATCTGTGCTTATTCTTTCTCATCCCTTCACTATTACCAACTCATAGTCTATTGCTTAGGAAAAAAGGCCCGAAAGCATGCTAATGAAGGTGGGGGTGGGGGGAAAGCAGATATTCAGAGATGAGTTTGGAATACTCCGGTGGAAGTTACCAGAATCATTAAACCACCCTAGACCCTTACATATAATCTGTTGACCTGCCCTGGACTGTTTCCTGGGTACCCAACCCCACCCCCCACCTCCACTGATGCTCTTTTGCTGCTTACCATACACTTAGTCTCTTCGTTCCTGGGGCTTCTCCTCTTTACCAACTTCCCCACCTTGACATTCTGTTTATTCTTTCTTTTTCTTCTCCTTCTGTTATCTTAAAAGTAATAATTTTTAAAAATTCCCTCAGGACTGAAGAAAGAAAGAACTGCACTAATACTCTCTCCCCACTTCTGCTCCCAGATCATGACTCGTAAGTTAATGAGGAAGCACATAGGAAAATTTTTTTCTGACCTTTAAAGACACATGATTTATCACACATTTTCTTAATTCTGACTCTCATCATTCAAATTCAAACATTTCATATCTATCATCAATAGTGTATGATGAGAATTTTGTAATTATTCTTTCTTTATGGTATGAGGCTATAGTAACCTCGCCTGGAGAGGACTTACAGCACTGACCAAGGTATGCTTTGACACACACATACCTCCTCTCAGCATCCTTTCTTTCTGCTGGCTCACCATCATCCAAGATCCTCTTAAAGCTCATAAAGAAGCCAAAATGCAGCTTTACGCAGTCTCATTTTTCCTGGAGCCTTGACTTACCAAGGCAATCCTGGTCTTCTATGAGCAGAACCCTCTCCAAAACAACAACAACAACAACCTGCCCTGTATCTCATTTTTATTCATTTATCAAGAAACTGAGTTGATGAAGAATTTTATGAGTTAGAATTTCCAGAACATGGTATTTATCCTGTGATGGTGTATGTGTGTCTATATATATGTGTGTATGTGTAAATAAATATGTGTGTGTATATATATATATTTTCCAACTCTTTCGCCATGACTGTGCTTTGGCCACAACAACCAGATCAGTCCTCAATCAATCCTAGAAGAGTTCAACAGTTAGCTTTCTTGTTTCTTTTTCTTGAGTTGCCAAGCCTTGCTGGAAAAAATAGCGTAGTTCTACGAGTGTACGTCACTGTAAATTCATAGATGTTAAACTGAACATGGCCCTTCCTGCCACACAACAGTTCCTTGCTTCTTTCTAGTCATTTCCTTTTACAGATAGTGGATGGGATCCTGAGTCTACAATTCTCTATGCTGGATGACCTTAGGCAATCTTTTAACCTGTTCAAATCTCAGAACAGACAATAGTACCTACATCAAAAGATTGTTTCAAGGATGAAAAAGGCAATGCATGTAAAGCAATTTGTCCACTGCTTGGCACATAGTACTCAATTAACGCCTTGTTTTAATGGCAAATCCTACACTTTCCTCCTCTCCTTATGTCCTTTGATGTGATTGGATTTTTAAAAGTCTACAAGGTCTGAGCCAAAAAGACTCTTAAATGAGAGAATTTTAGGCAGTTTCAGGGGATGGGGGTAAGGAGAGTGAGGGAAGGGTAGAAATTTGGTGTAGAGAAGTCTTTTCTGATCTGATTTTCCACCTAGGCTTTGGGATACATGTTCAGGGGACAGGAAGCGTGTGAGGACTTTCCTAATATCAGATAGATGTGAGCTGCATCAAGTCAGTCATAAGTCTTCACTAACCAGCTTTGGAAATGTGTTGCATTTCAAAGTGTTGTTTGCATTCAACCTTCTTAAGTCTCGGTTACCCTCTAAAGTATTGATCTTTCATTGGTTTATGAGTTTGTCTGTCTCCTGGCACTCCTCGATTTATCATTTTCACTTTTCTGTACATAGGAAGCCTGAAAAATGACAAAATACCTTCATAAACTGCATAGCCATACTGTTCTCTGTGAAATAAAGCTATTTCTTTTTTCAGAGAGGCATCGAGGGTCCCACCAGTCTGTACCTGCGACATTACAATACTAAGTTCTTCTGGGGAAAGAAGTTTAATAATAGTATCATTCTAGTAAGGAATAAATATGAGGAAACCTATAAAAATTCATAAACTTTCTGTTTCTACAGATAAAAGGCAAACTGTGGCAGAGTTGTACCCAAAGTCTGTGTGTCAGGATCATTTTTGCTTTTTAGTAAAAATGGCAAAGTGTTAAGGGATCCAGTGCTGGGGAGCTTTCCGTTCTCATGTTTGACTGGAATTTTACCTGTTTTCCACTTTATTTCACAAAGTTCTCAGTCATAACTTCTTTGCCAATTTCTCTCTTCCCTCCTCTTCCAGATAACTGTCATTCACTACTCCCTTTCTTTTCAATATTTCCCTTGGGTTCCATTTTGCTTTGATTCCAATTATATCATTGTCTAAATTATCCTCCTCAATTACATCAAGTTAGTTAGACAGATGTTGTAATCCTCCCTCTTCACAAGTGGAAAAACTTGGGGGCTCTGAGAGATTACAGCCTGATTAAAATCACACACTGTGTCAGTGACAGCTTGAAGACAAGAACTGGGGCCTCCCAACTCCTGTATCATGCTTAGTCCATGAGCCTAGGTTAGGAGTGGTGATGGATGCACTATTTTAGTCTGTTTTGAAAATACAGTTTGGACAAAGGGTTTCATGATCGTAATCAATAAATGCCTGTAGGATTTTCTCTTACTTAGGGAAAATGAGAGGAACAAGAGGTTAATAACCTCTATAGGTTTACACGTGACAAAGTGTTTATCAGTAGAGCTTAAAAACTTGCCACAAAACGTATTACTCTCCCATTGACAGCAATGTCATGAATTTTTCATGTATATACAGTGAATTCTGATGCATCTAAATTTTTAAAAGATTTAGCCTGGAAAATGACATTTTCAAGTCAAGAATGTTAGTGTAAGATATGAACTTACCTACTCGGTTAAACTTGTGATTCTCTACTCATAGTGAATTTCCTTCTATACAGCAAGCCGACTCAAGCCTAAGGAGCTTTGTCCTTAGTATTACCCCAACAAGAATTCTTTTCCTCTAGATTTTGTGAGCTCTGTTTCCACCTTTGGTCACACTCTAGTGCATCACCATTTGTTTGTTTCTTGGCATTTATCAGTATCATAAATTTTTATTCATTATTTGCTTACTTGTTTATTTCTTAACATTCTAACCAGAATGGAACTTTATGAGAGAAAGGTCCTGTCTCTTGTTCAACACTGTTTTTTATTTTAGAATTATAATTTATTTTAGGAACCTGTTCCTTGTCTCCTGTTCAACATCGCATTCTCAGCATTTAGAAGAGTGCCTGGCTCATAGTAGATGGTTAATTCATCTACATTAAATAAATGATTGAGTCCAGGACACATATATCCTCTACTGAGTCCCAAAAGTTGACAATCCAGCCACTATTTGAGGTGGAATTTAAAAAGCCAGGAACACTTATAAATAGTTTTAATTGTCACGTTTGTTTAACTATTAATGAAAATTGGCCTCCCACAGTTTTCATTAATCCCCCCAGCAGAGGTCAGTTTTCTGTTTACACGTTGAATATATCTAATCTCTCTTCCACTTTCCATCCCTTGAAATGATGGATGGCAGTGTCCTTGTCCTTTCTGTGACTTCTCCTTTCAGAGTAGATCTTTTCTACTTCCTTTTGCCATTACTCATATTGCATAGTCTTCAAATCCCCATCACCCTTGCCCCTTCTCTCCCCACTTCCTTTTTGGCCACTTCAGCTAGTCCGTGTTCCTCTTAAAAAGAGTTCTACAAAGTCTGGGAAGGACCCCAACATCCAGGAGGGCTGAAGAAGTGTGGTTAATGGTAATGGCTTTAGAGCCTATCATATCCAAGCTCAAATCCTAGTTTTACCTATGGACTGATGATGTAAGTAGCTAAGTTCTCTAAGCCTCAGGTTTCTCATCTGTAAAATGAGAACAATAAGAGGGAAACAGTAATCAGGTCTATAAACTCCTTGTTTGGGTTTGATCATACCTCTCTCCCCCAGGATTTCTGATCCAGTTGAGAAACTGATACAGGTATAAACCAGGAATAAAAATATCAGCTTTATTGCTAGTAAAGCTGAAGTAGAGAGCACGGATAGTGCTGACCCTAAAATGGGCTTCCTAGTGCTTCCTTTGTCTAGATGGTGAACTAATAGTCAATGAATTTCCCTAGTTATTTTTCACCCTAACTGCTCATAAACCAAGTTTCCGTAACTTTTTCCCCTTCACCTGTTAATTAGGCAAATAATTTTATAAGCCTAATAGATGGTTTTATATATATATCTACGTTTCCTTTTAAAAATATGTTCCCATTATTCCAACCTGATTATCTTTTTGAATTAGTTTTCTGTAATTGAATCAATTAGGTATCCCACCAAGAGTTTTGTCCTTTATCAATTTGGTAAGCTGACTTTCCAAGCTTCCTTTTATGTCATTTAATATAAATGTTCAAGAAGATATGGTTCATAGCAGAATCACATGGCACATCCCTTGAGTTTTCTTAAGATTGAATCTATGACTAACCCTGTTCTCAACTCAGCAATATTTCCTCACCCTGTAAACAAGAATATTGTTGGAGATATTATCAGATCTCTGTTTTGAAATATATTGTACTTTGTCTGCAGTTTTGCCTTGCTATGTCAGTATAATAATCTTATTTTAATAAATCCCATTTCTTATTCATGGTACACTTGTTCAGTACTCTAGTGTGTATTAGATCTTTTTCTAAATGCTCAAGAATAATTCTAGAACTTTGTAAGGATCCCATGTTAAGCCAATTTGTAGGTCTAAAATCTACCCTTTCATCTATGGAACACTTGCCCATGAAAACTCTCTCACTTGATTCTTCAAAGATAATCCAGAGCTGAACAGCCAATCACGTCTTCAAAGTTTTCTCCATATGTGAAGAAGCAATTTGTATGGGCCAAGAGGTTCAGTTTCATTAAAAGGTTGGGTGTTTACCTACTATCATTTTCCGTATCTTGGGCTCCATTTTTCTTTTAACACTATCTCTTCTACACTTTCCAGTGCAAAGATTCTTCTTCTTTTTTTTTTCCAAAGCCCCCCAGTACATAGTTGTATATTGTAGTTGTAGAGCCTTCTGGTTGTGCTATGTGGGATGCCACCTCAGCATGGCCTGATGAGCAGTGCCATGTCCACACCCAGGATCCAAACAGGCGAAACCATGGGCCAACGAAGAAGAGGACGTGAACTTAACCACTCAGCCACAGATTCTTCTCTTTCTTAGACCACTTGGAAAAAAGTAATTCTGCTTCCTGTTAGCATTTAACCATTTACCCCAAGCAATGAGCCAAACTTTTCTTTCTTATGTCCAACCTCTTAACACATAGATGGAAAATCTCTCTGGTAATTATCTCTAACTTAAAAAAAGAAATATTTTTCTTTTTATGTGCCTTTGACTTTCATGACAATGTTTGTGCTGTTCTTGTATTTATTTGTCCTGGCTGTTCCATAGCCATCACCATCCATCACACCAAACCAAACCAAGACAGACAAAACACAAAAAGTTTTTAGAGCATTTTCTGTGTTACCAAATTCCTCTTTGATAGATAATTGTGATTATATTGACAGCATTTTATTATTATTTTATTCAACTTTCTATCCTTACTAAGTCATACTGCTTTTCAGGATCTCCAGAAATGAGATTATATTAATGTTTATTTATTTTAACATTAACTTGTATAAAATTTTAACAAATTTCAGATTGTACTTGGAATTTTGCCAGCATTGTTTTAATTTCCATGATATTATAGTCATTTTTTTCATTTCTCTGCATTATCTTTTTTTGTTTGTTTTAGCTACTACAACAGTACACGTTGCCATAGTGATTTCCCCCACCTTGTAAAGAGCATTGTTAGAAAAGAAATTTAATAATTTATAAAATCTCAAAATGAAGGAGAGATAAGTTAAACATTGAGCATATATACATAACATAATGTTATGCAAGCATTAAAATATTTATGAAAATGCAATGTAATAAAGTATGATGAATGGAAATTATTTATTTAAAGTGATATACTTGAAAGAAGAGAAGGCACCAAAATGTCTATTGAGTGTGTTTATGTGGGGATGAGGGGTCAGGAGTGCTTTATATGTTCTTATCTGTATCACCATAACAGGATTCCTTGATTTTTTAAATTATTATTACAGAAGCAATGAAGTAAAAATATTATCACTGTAAATGATATAATCAAAATTATACATATTAAACTTTGAAAATTTATTATAATTACTCCTTACTCTTAGTGCCATCCATACCAACAATATGTAATTATGATTAACGTTTTAAGAGGCAGAGTTTTAAGTTAAATTTTCAGTTTGCCTATAGGTTGTTGCTCTGTTCAAGTTTTCCACTATCTATCAAGTCAAATTTGGTGATTTATATTTTCCTGAACACATTACTTCTGATCGTGTTTATTTTTGTGTGCAGGCTTTCTCTTTCTGTCTTTCTGTCGCTATCTCTCTCTTTCTCTCTCTCCCTCTGTCTCTTTCTCCATCCATCCATCTCTCACTCTAAGTGACATAAACTGATAGATAAATAATTATATGAAAACAGTACAAATGTTCCACTTTTTTTAATCAGATGTTTACTATTTGCACAAAGTTCAAAGTTCCAGAGCCATATTCTAATTATATGCCCCAGGCCACTCAAAATATATTTGAATGATATGTAAAGGCTGGTATTATTAATATGTTGAAATTTTACATTCCCTGAGCTTATTACTCACACACTCTGATAGGCATGAATATAAGCATGTGATGCTGTAACAATTGTTTCTATCTCTATCTTGCATTCTCATAAGAATTTCTAGACTTCTTCATCCTTCCTCCTCCTCCTCCCCTCTCTTCTCTCTCCCTTGCCCTCTTCCTCATCTGCTCCTGCTCCTTCTTTTGGTTAATATCTATCATTGTTTATGCTATCTTGGTTTAGAATTTCATTTAGGCATTTTTCTTCTTCCTCAATTTTCATTTTAAATGTTTTGCTTAGGCTGGTCAGACCCCTCTTAAACATGCTTTATATCCAAAAAGTGCAATTTGTGTAATAGAAAATTATCCTGCAGTCTGAAGTCAGTGTTTACCAAAAAATGCTGAGTAGCAACTACTGCCTTGAGACTCAACCTGAGTTTTCATAAGGAGCCCACTCCTTAATTGTTGGTGACAAGGCCCAGGAATCCGTATTTTACCAACTTTCTTGGGTGATTGCTGTGCCCAACAAAGTTTGAGACCCAGTCATTAAGTTTTCATTCAGAAAACTAAAGCCCATTCTGCAACACCATTCAGACAGCCAGCTTGTTTTCCCCTCCCCTCCTCCTCTTCTTTCTCTCTCTGTTTACTTGTAAAACATACTTTTGTGTTCATACTCACAAACTTGAGTTAGAGCAAAGACAAGAAAACTGCCAGGCCCAACTCTGTCCAACAAGGATTCCATAGGCAGTAGAAACATATTCCAGCCTTCTCATGGTGTAATTGTTTGTTTTCTTATAAATTAGTTGACACTTGGCTAAGATGTGAAATACTCTATTGTGTGTCAAAACATGTTCTATAAAAACGTCCTCCTCCTAATTAGTGATGTCATGTTTTTGGAGAGCAACTTCCATGGGATTCAGCATGATTCAAGTTCTTTTTTTAGGATTTCTTCTAGCTCAGTTCCAGGAGCTATGTTCATTTTAGATTATTGTGTTATTGAATTTACGTATCTTTAAAAATAATTTTATAGAGAAAACACAAAATTAAATTGCATCTATAGTATGATTATAACCATAAAACAAGTTAGAAGAGAAATGCACAGAAAAAAACCCCAGAAGGATAAGTTAACATATTAATATTAATATAAAATATAAATTAAATTATATAAATTATATTAATATAAAATCAGTGTCACTATGGTATATCAATTTTTTTCCTTCTTTCTACCACTTTTCTGTATTTCCATCTATTTTTTTACTGAAGACATTTTATCATTAAATGAAGAAATAAAATTTCATTATTTTAAAGGTCATCTAAATTTCAGAATTAAAATTAAAGAGAAAAAAAATTCCTGTTTTTCTTTTTAACTCTGAAAAGGTGATATAACTGGATAGTCTACATTTAGAATTTAGAACATTGCTAACATTTTAAAAAACTAAACGTTAACTTGTATACACAATTTTTAAAAAAGAAGTACATCATTATTTTGGATTATTTGGACATTTGGGAGACATTTAAAAAAATTATTCCAGATAATTTACAAGGATAGTGAGTGCTAACGTATACTTTTCCAGATCACTTTTATGCATATCATTTTTTTGTTTGATTTGATTTGATATCCGACTTTTAAAATTGAATATAGTGGCAAATATTCTTTCAAGTTATCAAATCTTTTTTTTTTTTAAAGATTTTATTTTTTTCCTTTTTCTCCCCAAAGCCCCCCGGTACATAGTTGTGTATTCTTCGTTGTGGGTTCTTCTAGTTGTGGCATGTGGGACGCTGCCTCAGCGTGGTCTGATGAGCAGTGCCATGTCCGCGCCCAGGATTCGAACTAACGAAACACTGGGCCACCTGCAGCGGAGCGCGCGAACTTAACCACTCGGCCACGGGGCCAGCCCAAGTTATCAAATCTTTTTATAAAGGCACTTTTACTGACTGCCTAATAAATCTTTTGAGTGCCTATACCATAGATTAGACAGCTGTTGTCCTCCTATGAATATTTAGGTTGTTTTCATGTTTTTCATTTTATGATGCAAATGATGCAAAAACACCCCACAAAACCCTTTATATCTTGAACTATCTTTCTCTTTCTCACCCTATCTCCTCCTCTCTCTTCCTCCCTGCTTCTCTCCCTGCTCCCTTTTTCTTTCCTTCTTTCGCTCTCTCTCTCTTTATTTTCTACCTTACCTTATCATTTTCTTAGGCTACTTTCTGAGAAGTGGCATTATTGGGTCAAAGGAAAGTAACATTTTTTAAAGAAAATGTACCTTGTCACAGACAAGGCAAAGCAGACATTTTCTTTCATATAAAATTTGAAAAGTTGGTCTTTTGGGGACGTTTGCTAATTGATGGCTTAACCTAACCACTCTGATAAATAAGAGCAATCTCTCCCTTTGGAGTCATTTTAGGTAGCAAATTCAGCCAGCTAGATTTTAAGGTTTCACTTAATGTTAGATTAGGGTGTGCATGTATGTTGTATACTGAGGGTATGTTTTAAGGTCAAAGTGGTAGCCCAAGATAAATTTTATATAGCTGTAATCATACCACAGTTTCAAAAATAGACACATATCACCTCAAATGCATGGTCCCAACAGACAAATTTAACTGAGTGGATCTGCGGGAATACAAGCAATATTTTCCCAAACACAATAAGAATTGCTTAATTTTTATTCCTAGTGATAAATGAAAATTGTACTGTTTTGCATTCTAAGACTATGTAATACAAAATTTCTTAAATCTCAGAAATGTTTAGGCTGGTTTCTTCTCAGTGTGAAAATTTCTAGTGTTTTAGTTTCCCTGGTATCAGTTGTCATTCCACACCATGACACCAGCTCACCTTCTGGCAGGTGATAACATTCAGCTCCGTCTCCTTTTCTGTAAAATATGAAGTCAGCAGTTAAGCTTGTCCTGCAGGTACTTCATGTGGAATAGTGGTGGTTATAACAATTAAGTTTGGCTTTGGATGCCTTTGGATGGGCATTCCTCTGGATGGATCAGCCAATTGAGGTGAGATAATACATACTATCCCCTGCCCACTCTCATCACCTTGTAAAAGACGAAACTGAAGCTGGGAGATCTCAAGTGACTTTTCAGGTCATAAAAAAGAGGAAAAAGCAGTGTGCAAATGAGATAGGCCTCTCACCATGACTACACCATCTTTTCCCTTTACCACAGACGGAGATAAGCTGGCATTAATTCTTGACAAAGATCATTCTAATCCAATAAGACATGTTAAACAAAATCATTCAAAGTTTAGGAAGAGAAAAGTTTGTGTAATAGTTAAGAGAGTATGCTTTGCGGTCAGGCAGCCCTAAATTTGAATTTCACCACCAAGGAGCATGATAACCTTTGGCAAATTAACCTCTCAAAGCAAGTGTTCCATCTGTGAAGTGAGTATAAAATAAGGTCATGCATGTAAAGTTGTAGAACACTGGATGTAGCACGTGCTCAAGAAATGATCTTATTTTTATAATAAATTCATTACTTTAATTTTATATTTTATTCATTATTAAAAGAATAATCCACAACTAGTTTATGTAAATATTACTTTAGCCAGATATTAATATTAATAGATTATATTTTACATAATATTTGTTAAGTCTATCACGGTGTTCTAAAAATTACTCCTTAGCCCTAGATTTTCTTTTCTACTAAAATTTGAATGTATATCAGAAGATTATTTATATTGTAAAATTAAAGAGAAATCTTTTAACCTGAAACTGTCTATAAGTGTCTAAGTCAGTGTCAGATGTAGCGGACAATTTTTATGAGGATATCAAGATGGAAGACCTTAATCAATCTTTACTGTCTTGGGCGATCACAGCAAAATGAAGATGAGAATTTTCATTGAAGAGGGTGATGGTAGTGCTACGTAGGAATTAACAAAACCCGGGACAAAGAGGGTCAAAATATCTAAGGATACAACATTTCAACTATTTACTGGGATTCAGAGCTAATTAATACAATGAGTAGCAAATTATCTTCCATTTCTGTGTGAAAGTGATGTTTAAAGGGAAGGAAAGGATAGAGGTGAAGTACATTTAAAATCCAAGGGATTATAGACTTCAGACCTGAAAATCTTCATTCTCCCAGTCTTTTAGTTCATTAATTATAGGTGATGAACTTTAAAAAGAATTAAGCCAATTAGCTCTTATGGTGTCAAGCTAAAAAGCTTTAGAGAGTAGCTGATAGCTCTAGAAGAATTTAGAAAACACTTTAATCAATTCTTAGATTATCCAAGATTTTATTTTTTATTTCCTTATGCCACATGAGACAGCACACTGAAAACACTTCTTGTTTCTTAAAGTCCTTCATCTTCTGCGGCTGCATATTGTACCACCAAAGAAAGAATTTTCTGTTTATAGCATTCAACTAGTTTCTGTGGCTAAGGTCGTAACGTAATAAATTGAGAATTTAACTTCTATTGGACTAAAAGCTAAGGAAATGAATTTCTGTGTCTATCACCATAAATCTACAGAGTTGCTGGCCACAGAGTCTAAAACAAATGACCACTTTCCATGTCACATGTCAAACATGGGTTGTTCACAGGTGGCTGGAGTGAACATTTGGCTTTTGGTTCCCTTAATAAGCAATCAGAGTTGCTGATTTTTTCCCAAGTCTGCTTGTTCCCATAGGACACTATTTGGCTCCTATGTAGATTTCTTGGAGGTGATCAAATGATAGTTTGATACACAATTTTTAAAAATCTCTTAGTGAAAGTTTTATAAGTCTATTGTAATAATTCTCATGGTATGATATTTCTTTTTTGTCATAGATCACTCAAGATGGAAAAACAAAATCACACATGATTTATACTCTAAGGACTGCTTCTTATTGCAATGGTTCTTTAATGTGTCTGCATTTAGAATCATCTGAGACCTTTACTAAAAAAGTCCAATTTCCGTTCACTGTAGATTCAGAATCATTAATTCTTGAATGGGACCAAGAATCTGGACTTTAACAAGCAGCTCGGGGATTCCTTTGATTGGACAAGTTTCAGCCGTGTCTTCAACTGACAGGCAATGAAGTCTGGAAAGTGGATAGTTGACAAAAGTCAGTCACTTACTTTCTAGAACACAAGACACACCATTGAGCCTCTGAGCTCAGACCTGCTCATACTAATTTTGGTGATGATGACAGAGTTAAAACCATCATACAACCACAAACTTAAGGAAAGCGACACCAATGCATAAGTGCTTTGTTGTTTCTTTCTGAGTAAGAAAACCAACAAGCTCTGAAGCAATTGCTTTAAAAAATATCTGGAGTTCTTGTTACATTACGAAATGCATACATTTTCTTTTCAAATGTATTTATGCATAAAAGAAGCTTGGATTTCCATTGTGCTTCTCCTTAAGAAACTTAAGCAATGTAGCTAAAAATTGTGAAATTCCCCAACCAGTAGAACTGTGGATTGAGACTATGAAATAGTAATGAGAGCAGGTGAAAATAGGAAAGATGGTTTTAGACATCATTTTTCATTAAATATTTGAGGTTAGATTAAATTAGAATAATGTTACAATTGACTAAAGACATTTCTTCTTGCTTTATTTTAAGAAAAAAATTTCAATTTTCTCATATTTTTTTAGTTTTTCTCCCATTTGGATAATATCATTCTCCATCTCTTACCCTTATTTCTCTCCTATTTTTTCCTTTGTTTCCCCCTATTTCTTACACTTCCACTCTTTCTTCATACTTCCCCTTCCTTTCTCATTTAGGCTCTCTTTCATTCTGTTCCCTCATCCACTTTTGTCTTCTCTTTCAGTTTATACAAGCACATAGTAGCACTAACCAGTTAACCGGTTGGGGACCACCATTCACTCTGAAGATGACTCTGTTCATAGAGGCATGGTTGTGAAAACTCTTCAGGAAACTTGACCTTGAGTATGCTTTCTGTTAACTATGTTCTCTGTAGAGATGTCTCTGAATGGATTGAATGTAGCTAATGCAGCTCTCCTTTTATCTCCTCTAAGTTCAAGTCTGGGTCATCCCAACAGACTTTTCTTAGCTCCTAGTTCTCCATGGGCTGTGTGTCCTCCTCAGAGGCTTCTTTATTTGTGGTGGATGGAGTGGGTGATGGGTGGTCTAGAGGTATTTTGGCACTTAAATTCCCATCCCCATACTTTCCAGTGTCCAGACAGTAACTCTGTCATCACTCACCTCCCGCTTCCCTCAGCATCTTGTTTTTCAGGTACACATTAAAAGTATCGTTTTATGGAAGAATCAGCTAATCCTTTGTAAACTAAATGCTAAACCATCTTTTGCCATTGATACGTCTACCTTGTTTGGTTATGGAGTTTTTGTGCCAGATGTCAAGTCTTATTTTTTCCTCTGAGCTTTTCAATGTCAAACTTCTAAAAAAATGTAGATAAATATTGGACTGTAAGTTGAATTGATTTAATTTCTTCATTATGAGTTGCAGAGCGTACCCTTTATTATGCAGAATCCATGCCAATCGGTCTGGTCTGTTTTACAGAGGAAAGAAAATATTTGTGAGGAAAGCAGATGGTTCTAAAACAGAGCAGGAATGAGCACACAAACTTTTCAAAAATCACCCATCAGGAAATTTAATATGACCCCAACTGGAATTACTTTTATGAAGGAAGAATAAAAAAGGGAAGTCTTTAATGGGTTTTACTTCATTAATGAAAAGATGGCTAGAAAACAAAAAACTTCAAGGAACTAGGTAGTGTTTAGAGGATGAAAACATTCAACAGATAATTTAAGATTTCATTTTAAGGTTAAAATACTACGTGGACCTTAACTTATCCTTTAAAGTTTCAGAGCCAGAATATGGGAGAGTCTTAGAGGTTTCAGTTAGTTGCTTTTAGCTAAAATCTAAGAGCCTGGATGAGCCTAAACTGTTTACACGGATCATAAAGTGCCTTATGGACGAATGGTCTGATCTGCTACAAGACTAGGCCATGTTCACTATTGTATATTTTGCCTGTTTATTGTTTTTTATAAGTCTTCAGACACTAAGTCTTGGTGTTAAAAGATGTGAGTTACAGAGGGCTATAAAGTTACCCAGCTGTCCTGAGAAATGTTTTATGTTTAGTGGGCATTTTTTCTTTAATCATGTAGAAAAAGTTGTTATCATACCAGGTCAACCAGCTTCTCTTTGGCTTTCTTATGACAGACTATTGAACTGTCGAAGACTGGAAGAAGCGTGAGTATTTATTTTTATTATTTGATGACCAGTATGAGAGTTTAGTGTCTAAAAAATGTAGTCATATATATTTGATGTATCCTGTTGCAACAATTTTACTACTGACTTCATCCTATGAACTACTTCACATTTCCTGTCTAAATTCCAATATACAACATATTAATCCAATTCCTTCTCACCTTAATCACATGTAGAATGAGGGAGCATTTGCTATCACACCTCGTGGAACAAAGATTCCACAAAGCTCTTATTTTCCCTACTCACAAACTATGGGCTACCTTTCTTTTCTCTTACTTAATACTTTCTCTTCCTAAAAGTCCTTCAGTAATTTATCTTTCTCTAAATAAGCACTATTCTCTGACTTTTGTTTTCCTGAACATCTTTTTAACCTGAAATTCAACAAAAGCTATATATAAAGAGAGGAGAAAACACATGATATATTATCCATTAGTAAACCGAGTCCCCCAAATCTAAATTATATTAGATAATTTTAAGCATAGCACTACACGTTTCTGTAGCTAGTGTTTATATTTCCTGCTTTTAAACATAGAGGATATGTAAAAAGTAGAACAATGAAATTAGAAATTCTTTAGTGGAAGAAAAAAAACCCCTAAATACTGTCATCAATGAAACCACAAAACTGCAAGGAGCAAAGACTATATAGAGGTCAAGGGAAATGGAGCATGGGTCATGGAGAGAAAATTCCCCAAAGAATCATATTTCAGACAACTGCTGTTTGAATAAAATCACTTCTGGGCATATGCTTAAAGTTAACCTCTAGTTACTGCTTCATACAAGATCCAGTATTGGGGAGGCCACAGCACATAATAATATTGATAACACCATTATCTCCATTAGAGATAACTGATAATTTTCAGAACCTTCTCTATCCATTAATGCTGTGATGTCAAGTCTTTCAAGAATGCTCAGGAAAATACTGTGCAGATCCTTCCACATTCCTCAAGAGAAGAATATTTTCTCATTTTACAAATAAGGAAACCGAGGCACAATTGAATGAATTGGAGCTGAAAGGAGAAGCCAGTGAAATGAGCGCTGCCCTTCTTGGTGCTGTCTAAATACTAAACACGCAGCAACCTCAAGGCTTGTTGCCTTCCTGAGGTATGCTTCGCAGGTTAAATTCATTCTAATTAAAATGATTTTGCCAGATGTTCTGGTCCATCTGTTGGCAGAATTACATGGGGAATTTGCAATAGGACAATTGCCCAAATGGTTATTATTATATTGCTTTTCTGACCTCAGAGGAGTATTATACACAGAGGGATCTTTACCAAAAATACTGTGTGAGGGAGAATGAATCTGAGAGGCACGGGAAAGGAATGTGGCGTTAAAACAAAAGGACTTTCAGTGCTTCTCACTGCTTTCTGACTTGTAATCGCTTTTCAGTGGCTTCCAGACAGCTGCAAGAGGCCCCAGTAGCTTTACTGTGTGGCTGTGACGTGTGTGAAAGGATTCCATGTAATTCTGTGCATGAAATGTGTGCTCGCCCCATGCCCACTGAAGGTCACACTTCTATTGTGTTATACTGGAGATTTTCTAAGTTTGCCTTTCATGTTTTGTAACTGTAGAAAAAGCTGCTGATATAGCTTACATCTTTTTGAACTTTCATAGAACTCTATTCAGAAATAAGGATTATTTACTGAACATTCTTTATTACTAATTGAGATAAAAATATGTAATGAGAATTTAGTTTCACGGCAATGCTTAAAAATGGCATTATGTTTTAAGAGGTGGAACGGAAGTTATAAACTCTCAACCAATTGAAAATCACTCAGCTCCCCTTCAAAATCTTCCTTATTGGATTGAGTTACTGTTTTGTGAACATCTACGTTTTAAAACTTTTTGGCTACTTTTAGTAGTTTTAAAATAAGCTAAATCGAGAAATAAAATTCTTATACAGTATGTATAAAATGTGTAGCAGAATAGCAAACAGTCCCCCGTCCCTCCACGCCAACTTGTCCTAGTTTTTCCTAATCATCAAGTCATTCAAGATCATTTTAGGGAATCTGTAAAACACATAATGGAAAGAAGCAGAAAAAAGTCAGACTTAACTTCTATTTCTGACCCCACCTCCCATTGTTAAACATTTTAACATAATGGTATAGTTCCTTCAATTCATTTTGTTTTTTTATGGCTGATATTATGATATAAATATTTTTTCCTTTTTACATCATATATATTTTCCAATAAAATAGAAAATTCTTTGTAAATATCTTCTCCGGTGGTTGCATAATAGTACATAATTGAGCTCACTTAATGTAAACACAGTTTAAATCAGAAAACTGAGGTGTGCGTAGTTAGCCTGGCTCAGAGCAGTGTAGTGTAATGGTTTGCAGCAGGGTCTGTAGTTAGAACGTGCCTCCAGGTTGTGTCACTTACTAATTGTTAATTCGCCAAGTTCGTCTAGATCCCTGAATTTCAACTATCCAGCCTGAGAAGTGGCAATAATACTCTATCCATTTCCCTGTCTTTTTCCTCAGGATTCAATAATAATACATTGCGTCCTGTAGAAGCAAAAGTTTCATGGGTACAAATAGAAGGTTTAATTTTTCCCCATTCTCCATTCCCGACTATTCCTGGGCTGAACCAGTCTGCCTCGTTAACACTGGAGGCAGCATTCACTACTCTGTGGTTATTTTCAGCTATTAAAATGTCAGCGTAGTTCAGTTGAAAACTTCAATCTTAACTTTTCCCCCAAATTCAGGATTGCAAATAACGAGGGATGGTCTACACTTCTACTAATCCAGTCTTGGAGCAGGGGGAAAGGCTTAGGGCAAAGAACTCAAGTCATTTTACTTATCATGGCTTTGGAGCAGACTTCTCATGCTCTTTCCCTGGCTAAGACCAGTTGACCACCATCAATGTCCTCATTGTGACAGCAATTCAAACACTTGCTTTCTCAGTGAGTACTCATGCACGGTTCTCACCGTCTCTACAGGATTTTCCAACTGCACAGTTTGTCTCTGACTCCAGTTCATCTTCTTTTCTCCCCTTTTACCTTCCACCAATGGCTGACTCTTGCTAATTTCTTTCTACGGGGGGATTCCCTTGCCTGGTGGACAAGACTCTTCATGGGGGTGGAAGGGAAGGTGTTGAGGAGACACTAGCCAGATAACTTCTGTGGTGTTCCTTGATCAAGGTGACCCCAAAATAATAGTCCTGGCTGCCCCTCTTGTGCATAGCGATGTCACACAAACTTGCAAATGTATGGCCTATATGGTTGTGCAAATGAGAGAATTCTTGACTGCTCCATTTGCAAATGGAAATATCTCAAGGAAGACAGACTGAAAATATTTGGGGCTTGATATCTATCAGATCTGACCTTCAGCCCTGGTCCTTCCATTTCCTACTTTTTAGGTATGCAACATTTAGTATATTTCACAAACCCTCTGGCAATCAATTTCCTGAACTCCCTATCTGCAGCATGCAATTAGGAAAGACCAAAGGCTTGATTTAAGATTAAATGATATATGGTATTCCAATAAATGGCTATAGCTTCCTTCTTCCATCTCCTTGCTCATTCTACAAAAAGGCTTGCAGCCTATGTTTTTCGTTTTTCTTTTCTCTTTTGTCCTCCTCTCTCTTCCTTTTCTTTTTCTTTCTTTTCTTTCTCTTTCTTCTTTCCTTCTCTTTCTTTCCCTCTCTCCCTCTTTCTCTTTCTTTCTTTCTGTTGTTAGAGATTGGAAATAGAAGGAATTAGGATGTATGGGTCAATGAAATGATTGGGGGAATGCCAGGAGGAGAGTGAGAATGCCATTGTGCTACAGCCATTATAATAGTAGATTGCCTACACTTGGTGGGCCCTAGACAAAAAACTTTCCATGCCTTGCCTGCTGTCAGGGGCTCTGTGGGTTTCTTCTCTTGAGAGGAGTGTAACAATTAGAGAGGTGTATGGAAAGAGGAGATTTGTCCCATTTAATCTGTAAGGATGTAGTTTCAATGGCACAGACTAAAAATTTATTTCAAGTGAGAGGAGTATAAAATCCATATGAAAAAATTCATGAATGTACTCATATATAGTTTTCAAATAATTCATAAAGAAATTTGCATACTCTCGTTATCCACAAATCAAGATTCTACGTTCATTCATTTTAATATTTATAAGAAATACGTATGGAAGAAGTTTGAAAATAAAGAGTGAGAAGTGAATCCCCAGTATTCCTAGAAACACATTAAGACTTGTATTTACTGCCTTTAAAATCCATTTTTGGTAGAAAAATCCAAGCTGAAGGTTTTTCTAAGTTGCCAAAATAACTGTACAGACAATAAACTTTAGCATTGTTTTCCCCTAAGGGAAAATTATGCTGAGTGGGTTTGATATAATGTAGTATTGAGAAATAGGGAAGCAGGGAAGAGGGTGGGAAGAGTGCAAAGGGGGAAGGGATGATCAAGAGAAGAGAGAATTAACACATAGCAGAAGCACTGAATCTTTAACTTAAATACAAATGATTTTCAGACTGTTCTAGAATACAAGGGTGGTAGTCATAATTGCCCAGCTGTTATATGGAGGGTTTGGCAGCTGCACATAAGTGACTACACAGATACGGAGTTTTTTGTTTTTTCTTCAATTCTTATGTGACTCTGGGTAGTGGAGGATATTATTTTACCCCTGAATGGACGGAGGAAAACAATTTTTTTTTAAGAGATTGGGACAAATCAAACAAACAAGAGTATTCAACTCTATCTGACCTCATTTTGTTGAAATGCTGATTCAAAGTGCGATTAGTTATACCTGTCTCCTTAATACTTAGAATATTAGAATATTCCAAGTCTAGAATTTTGAATTGCCTTATGCTATGCAGATTTTGAAGAAAATATTCAGTTGTAAGTGCTTATTTTTGCTTCCAGTGACCTAAGGAAAATGTAGGAATATTTTTCCCCCCTTTGTTTAAGGTAATCACTGTTTTATTTCCTGCAGTGCATGCAGTGTTAAAAATTAAGATGTAGTAGATGGATGCTTTAGTTCAAAAAGAATTCAAGGGAAATTGTAAACTAAGCCTCATGCCTGGATTTTAGAGCTGCATGGCAAGCATATATCATGCACTAAGTGTTACATGGAGGTATAATAATTAACATAGTGGACTGGGCTGGGGCAGAGATTCTAACATCTCTGTTGTCCCAACGTTAGAAGCTTTTAAGATCCCACCTAGTTTCAATCTGAGGTCCGTTTTCACTGAACTGTCTTTGGATTTTCTCCTTTATAATTTTCTTTAATTCTTTAGTTGGAACCAAACCAATTGGATTCTATTTCTTCTAGGAGCTTTTTGTTTCTAATTACTAATTTCATACCAATTTAGAATTATTTCTATTTTTTCTTTGCCTCAACTTTCATATAAGTGTTTTTGTTGATTGTTAAAAATAATTTTATTCCTTATCAATAATTTAGGTTGCTTCTGCTTTTTTGCTGTTCAAACTGTGGACATCATTGCAAAGAAACAAATAAGCAATTGTTGTGCAATTACTATGTGTGGGAGATGATGATATGCGCATTACGTAAACTCTATTAATCCTCCAACAGACCTTGGATATTCTTATTTTGATTATCCCCGTTTTACAGATGATAAACTGAGGAGCAGAGATGCTAACGTGAGTAAAATTGTAGAGTTGGAAGGTTGAAGAACTAGGATTCAGAGTCTCTTCTCCAGTCAATCTTTAATGTTGGTATGTCCCCAAGATTCAATTCTATCCCTCTCTCCCTGCTCCCTTGGCAATCACATTCTTGTTTCTTGCTCTAAATATTAATTATGTGATTCTAAAATATATTTTCCAGACCTAACCTCTCCTGGAATTCCAGTATCATATATACACTTGCCTGTTTGATCTCTCTACTGGGAAATGGAGTAGGCACTTCCAACATAACTAGTCAAAACAGAAGCACTGTTCACTAAGACTCCATATTCCACAATGAACTTCTCTCTCAGTCTTTCCCATCTAAGGTGATATCACAATCTTCCTCTCAGTTGCTCAAATCAAAATTATTTGTCTTTTTTTTCATTCTTGTCTTTTTCTCATCCCCATACATAATCAATCTGCAAGCACTATCAATTTTACCCCTACGATATGTTCCAAATGCCCTCACTTTCTGCAAATTTCCTATTGCCACCCGAGTCCGAGATTTCATTGTGTTTCACCTGATCTACAGTAGGAGTCTTTACACAAGTCTCCTTGCTTCTACTCCTCCCGCCCCCCCCCATACAGCCTACTTTCAGTGCAACAATTATGGTTCTAGAATGGAAATTACATTATAAAACATCTCTGCAGTGGATTCCCAGTGTACTTAGGATAAAATAAAACTCCTTATTCATTACCTTCTTGCCTGAATTACCCTTATCATTCGATCTAGCTTAAAACACCTATTCAGGGACACTGTTGCTGACCATCTACTATAAAAGGCCCACCCTGTTACTTGCAGATCACTACATCCTCTGATAATTTTTCATATACATTTGCTTATTTTTTCTTTTCTTACTACAATAGAGGTTCCACGAGTCAAGCACCTTGCCCATCTTGGTTACATCTGTACTCATACGTACTTAATGAATATTTGTAACAAACACACACATCCAAATGGAAAAACTTCATGTCATCACGCTTGAAAATCCAATCGTTTAAACAATATGCCCTATTGTCAACTATATACATCCTTGCCTATTTTCTTGGAAATATTCTTCTAGATGTGGAATTGAGTCAAAAGGTAATCACATTTAAATTTTGATAGATATTACAGAATTGTCCCTCAGAAACTTGTCAATGTTTACCAACACTGGATAAGACTTTCCAGTCCCCTATGCTCTCATCAGTACTGCATATTATTAATTTGTTTTACAACTTTTGCTAACGTGAAAAGTGAAAATGCTATTTCAGTATTGTTTAAATTTGCATTTATTTTATTAATAGTTAAATTGAACATCATTTTGGATTTAAATGTCATAAACAATTCTTCTTTTATAAATTCCCTGTTATCTTATGGTGCCTGTTTTTCTGTGTTTCTTTTTACTATTGATATATGAGGACCCTTATATGTATTGTAAATAGTTTTAATCACTTTTAATTTTTATTTTACCTTTTGATGTTGTGCTGTATAGAGTCTTAATTTTTATGTAGTGATATTTATAGTTTTCTTTAGTTTCTTTCTTCAGTGTTAGATCTAGAAAGCTTTTCCCCTTCCAATATTTTAAACATAGTGAATAATAGTTTCATTTTTTTTTTTTTTAGAGCTTTAGTGTTTCTTGCTGAGGAAGATTCGCCCTGACCTGACATCTGTGCCAATCTTCATCTATTTTGTATGTGGGTCACCTCCACAGCGTATCTGACAAGTGGTGTAGGGCTGCACCTGGGATTCCAACTTGTGATTCCAGGCTGCCAAAGCAAAGAGCACAAATTTAATCACTAGGCCATGGGACCAGCCCCACAGAGCTTTAGTTTTTATATTTAAAATTTTTATTTGCATGAAGTTAATTTTGGTATAAGAAATGAAATAGAGAACTGGCTCCAATTTCTAAAAAAAATTTAAAAAATTATGTCAGTGTTTCTAGTATTGTTTTCTTCCCACCATCATTTAGTGACTAATTTTTCTCTCAATTTTTATTCACGTTCTGTATTCTCATACATACGTGGATCACATAGTAGATTCTCTGTTCCAGCATGTTCCAAATAGTGTTCTTTGGAAGATAATTTTAGGAATTTTCTCTAGAAGAACTTCATGGTCATGTAAGTTTGGGAAATTTAGGGTTATATAAGTTTAAACAGATTTCTATAAAAGAGGACACCTCATATTCTTTATTCTGCTAAATTTGATTGTAAATCTCTAAGAGGTAGATAAAGAAGGTAGTATTTTTGATGAGTATTTGTCCATGCAAACCTTTTTGGGAAGAATTTTAGTTGCAAATATTTTGGGAAATTTGATCTATTCTTTTATTGCTCTTTCTGTGCATAGGCCAGTGCCACCATCTTTTAATTCATGTCTCTTTATAATACATTTCATCATCTGATTAGGCACGTTCTTACTCATTAGTGTCTTCTTCCAGAATATGAGAGATTTCTTAATGTCTGCACACCTCTCACAGAATGGACATCTTTCTTCTGTTATGAGGGAAAAATATGTCATGAAAACTTTTATGCTTCTATAGGACAGACGTTTTCTGATATTTTCATTTCTTTCTTTTTATTTTTCCTTCTTCCATTTCCTTCTCTTTGTTTGAATTGACAGAAAGCAAGATCTTGGACAGTAAGATTTTCCAAAGGCTAACTATAAATAATCTGAGATTAGTTCACTTAATTATTATTAAGAAGAAAGAAAACTCCCCTGAGACTGAGAGGGAGTGCCTAATCAATAAGAGATGAGCAGACTAGGACAATTTGACAAACACAATCCTGAGGGTTGAGTATGAGCTAGCAGCATCCAGAACTGGATCATAAGAAATTGTTAATAATAAGTGAAGTGTATGTCACAAAGTATATCTTAGATATTTTTCATTTTCCAAGTTGTTCTAAAATTATCTTTAAAACCACACCAAAGTTTAAATTTTTAAAGAAAATTATAATCTTGGTTTAGGAAAATGGTGGAAAGTTGATGTTGAGACCAGAGAGAATTACCTGGGCAGAGCACTGCTATCTGATAGCTTAGGAAAAATGCACCTTCAGTTTAAAATCTTACTTTCTACTCTGTATGACAGTAGGAGAATTAAGACACTCGAGGTCAATTTGCTATAATGGAACAACTCCTGAACTTCAATCAAGAATACTTGGGCTTGAGTTCTGACCTATCAGTAGTCGTGTGACTTTGCACAAGTCACTTAGGCTCTCTGATCTTCCTGTCTCTAAGGCCATGGCGTGTTGGGGCCTGCTCTTAAGACAGAGCTGATTGTGAGCATCTCCTCCAATTTCGTGACCTTATGGTTATGGTAGCTTGAAATTGGCCATGGTGGGAGTTTGTACACCATGGAAAGTGACACATGCTACAATTCAGGGTATTTGTGTTGTAGTGCTTGCTGTTTTCAGAGAGGCTGATGAACACACTGCTGTCTATAATCCATATCAATTTTGAAGAATTGCTGGAAAAATTAAAATAACTTAATAAATATGATATCACTTTGTTAATTAATAACCTTACCCAACCGAAGATATTACATTTAACTTTATCTCTTAATGAAGACTTTGAAGACTAAAACTTAAATCTATAAATTTTTAAAGAGAACAAATTTTAGAGCATACAACTGTCTCATTCATTTTTGGCTAACTCTGGAAATATTTCAAGTATTTTCACAGAGTAGGTATTTTCTACATGTTTGTTCTTATATTGAAATGAAAAAAATTGTGTTGTTTTGTGTAGTGTATTTCTTGAAATTTCACCTAATTGTTGTAATTTAGGTGTAGAAAACTAATTAGAATACTAAATCTGATGCTAAGAAAGATCACATAGTGCCTTCCAAAATTTGTTGCCAGTGCGTTTTAGATTTTTCACTCTAGTTGATTATGGACTATGTCATGTCATACTTCTATCATCCCCAAATCTTTGAGTCATAGTCCCAACTACTTTTTGACTTTGAACACTCTAGATACATTAATGGAAAACCAAGTGACATCTCCACAGTCAGATATAGTAAATGCTTTCTGATATGGTGGAAATGACATTGAATTCAGTCAGGAGAGGTGGGTGCTAGTCCTTACTACAGCCTTAATTAGAGGGTGGGAAGGAAAAGCAGCCATGAGGGGAGTTTTATCTCCACTTCAGAGTCCTGTCTCTAGCAATATTATACAAAATATTTTCCTCCTCTTCTCTTCCCATCTGCCCTCCAAACCAGTCCACTGGCATGCCACTTCTCAGGATTCTAGAATGCACCTTGTATGGGCTGAGCATTAGAAGCGCTCTGTTTTTATAGACAGAATTAATGATATATTTGACAAACCTGTAAGGAAATCAGAAAAGAAATTTGTGAGAGATCTTTACAGTGAAAAGGTGGAAGCCACTATGAAATCAGTTGATTGGACAACTGAGTCACCTACTGATTGTATTGATCTATTCGAGAATGATAAAATTGCTTCCAGAAAGTCCTTTCTTGAGTGGTTGGTTTGGAATTTGCTCTAACTTTACTATTCTTAGATACCATTTAAAATTAGTCTTTTATTTTTATTCAACCTCATTTCCTAAAACGGGAAAATTGATATTTATTGCATAATAATTTTATTTAAATGTGCTCAATAATGAAAATAGTTTCAGTATGTTGAGATGAGAACTTTAGCCTGATTAAGTCATCTGCTTAAGAAAAGTCTATTTCATTGCCCTCTGGTGGCATTTGAATGGTTAAATGTGTTTTTGATGGTTTAGATGGGCTTTTCAAGAATTGACCTTTTATTAACATCATAAGGGTCTCTGAATTATTGCCAGAATCAAAATTCTTAATCATACATAATAAAAGCCAAGCTTCTTTGTCTCCTTAAATAAGTCTTTGCCCATAGTTGTTTTCTTTTAAGAACTTGAACTTCAGCCAGACTAATGTTTTGGTGTAAGCAAGAGAAATTAGTCCATGGCCACTAGACTGATGAAAGAGGGAGAAAGAACCAAGAAAGGCCAACTGAAAAGTGGTTGGACGTATGTAGTCAGCAAAAATGCAAATGCTAATGATATTGACAAATCTCTAATTAATCAGGTGACAGTTTGGTATATAATCTTTATCCACTTACTTTGATGAAATACCACGGTGTTTTTAACAATACACACAAGAAAAATTTACTTTGACATTGCAGTGGATAAAGAGCCAAGTTTTGAATTAAAATATAGACTTTGTGGAAATCAAACTCGGTTTAGAAAGCCTTATGTTTGGAAATAAATTTTGGTTTCATAAAATTCTGCTCAAGCTAACTTAATTTGATACTCAAAATCAGTGTTATTTACTTTGATAATTAAAGTCAGTGTTAGAACAATAAGAAAAATCTAATTATCCCTTTACTTTGATAGGGCTGTTAGAACACTCAGAACATATCCTACCGGGAAGAAGGAAGTACCGGAAATCCAACAGAAGGGCTGCTTTCTCTAAGATTGTAGGTTAATGAGGTTTTAATGTTGTGTATGAATCCTGATATTGGAAGAATACAGAATTTTAACCTCTCGCCTAATTTGCTTACCACAAAGAAATATTTTAAGTACATTGTTAATGCCTTGTTTTTTATAACAGCAAAAAGGGGAGGTGCTTTAGCGGGTAAAATATTCAAATTTCACTTTATTTCTTTCCATATCTAGTGACCTTTTGTTAAACTCTCATCTCAACCATTCCATATTTGTTCCCAAGTGTGACCTTCTTGTCTTGCTGTCTCCTTTATTGGTGGCATCTTTGCTGCTTCTCTCTGCTTGCCTATATCCTGTCCATTTTTCAGAGATTTGCTCAGAGTCTGCATGTGATCTTTTATGACCATTCCAACCCACGTTGCAATTTCCCACCTCTCAATATCTTTAGGGCATAGTCTATATCAGTTATTTTAGCAAGAAATAATGACGAGGTTTTACAGTATTATTAAAATGTTTTGCAACATGTATATTCATAGCAAATTTACAGATTTTTTGCTTGAAACTTCTTTCTTTAAATCTAATCATTCATTCAAACATTCAGCAGTTGACATACACTTATGAACGATATATCTTATACATCAGGCACTATTGTAGGTACTGGGAACATAACGGTAAATTGAGAGACTTGTTCTATATTCTTGTTTATATGGAGAAATAAATGAGTAAACAAATAAGGAAAATTATTATAGCTTATATCAAGGGCTGTGAAAGAAAGGATATAAGCCCAGTAATAGATCATAAGCAGCCGGGGGATTATTTTTTTTCTCCATTTTACAGATGAGGACATGGGAGCAGAGAATAGCTAACCCCAAGGTGGCCCCTGGCCAGCCAGGATTAGCCCAGGACCATTGGGGTCTGAAGCCCATGCAGATCCCTCTATTATATGCTGCCACTAAAGAAAAGTGCAGTGAATATTTATTCTGGTGACCACTGACTTTTGATCTGGGAAATTTGGGCTAAAACACTTTTTAAAACCTTCAAGTTTTGATTTGGAAAATTCCTCTGTGTTGTTAGCTTATAGAGAGAACAATGTATCAATAAAACAGAAAGCAGAGCCCAGACACAAGCATATAATGAGACCCTGGAATATAGCAGAGATGCCTTCACAAGGCAATTGCTAAAGGACTAACTATTCAGTAAACCTTGCTGGGACAATTAGTTATCCATATGAAAAAAAAAATTGACCCCTACCTGACATTATACACAAAAATAAATTCCAAAAGAAGTAAAGATAATAAATTTGAAATACATAACTATAAAATTTCAAGAGAAAATGTTAGAGACTTTCTTTATGATGCTGGGATAGTAAGGGATTCTTAAGTCATAAAAAGCATAAATGATGAAGACAAATATTGATAATATGACATCAACATTTTTTCATAAAAAATTTCAAGTCACAGACTACAGAAAATATTTTTAAAACACATAACTGAACAAAGAGAGAGAATCCAAAACTGATAGAGAATTTACACAAACAAATAAGAAAAGTGGAAACAATTCATTGAAATATGGGCAGAGGGCAGGTCACAGAAGAAACAGGAATGAGGAATGAGTACATGTAAATATGCTCAACCTCCCCAGTAGTCAGGGAAATGTGAATTAAAACCACAGTGAGATATATTCTGACCCATCAGATTGGTAAAAAAAATAAGACTGACAATTTCAATATTGATAACATGAAGAACCAGTATGGCTCATATATTCCATCCAAGAGAATGAATTCTACAACAATTTTGGAATGCCATTTGGTAAATTTTTGTAAAGTTTACCAAGCACCAGCAATGACTTAACAATTCCTATTTTAGGCATAGACCTAGGAGAAACTCTTGCATATGGACTGAAAAAACGTGCATATGGATGTTTTTTGCAGCATTGTGTGCAATGGTAAAAAACTAGAAACAAAATGCGTTAACAGAGGAGTGGATGAATAAATTGTGAGTTATTTGGACAATGATTAACCAGATTACCTGTACTCACATGGATTAATTTCAAAACATAATTTTTAGGGAAAAAGGCAAGGTACAATATGATGCTATATATGTAAATAACAGGACTCTCTCTATATGGTTATTAGATACACACATTTGCAGAAAAACATGAAATAGATAACATCTGAACTTGAGGAAGCACTTACTTCTAGGAATGGGGGAGTGCTATAAAATGGATTCACGTATATCTGGAAGACTTAGTTTCGTAAATCTAAAGTAAAGATGATAAAATATAAACATTTCTTCAATCTGCATGATGAGTAAATAAGTGGTCTATTCTCTGTACTTGCCTGTACATTTGAAATATTTTGTAATAAAAATATTTCATATTTCATGATTTCATAATTTTCCTTAGCATTACATTCTCTCATCTCAGTCAGGTGCTAACTTTATCATTTACGTTTAATTTTTATAAATTTTACTTATTTTTTTCTCCATTGTATATTGTAGTGGTGTTATAAATGGATTTTTTCACTTAAAGAAAGTAAAAAAAATGTATATATGTATATATATTCATATACTCAAAGTGGCTTTTATTTAGTAAAGAAATATATAATGGAATCTTTTTAAAGATTATTGAGGCTATTGTAGACCGTGTTTACTTACGATATAGTTGCAAAGCAACTATAAAACTTGATGATGAATTTGATTATTTTCCCTGCAGAAGCAAGAAGCAGCTTTATGAAAATTGTCCTTCTCTGTCCGTATGGGCAATGCTGCCAATAGAGAGCTGAAGGCTGTGTAGGTAATACTCTGGCTATATAGCCACAGCCAATGTAAGGACAATGAGAGGAAGACAGTGGAATCAATTCCCCTGGATTTGCCATGGCTCCTCCTCATTTCTGGTCAGTCCACTCTCCACTGTGTGCACCATTCTTGTGGCACCCAGTGCCCTGTTGATAACTAAATATACGCTCCTTAGATAGTTTTTGAGGCTCTACGTGAGTTGATTTTGCTTCATCCTTCAGCTTCATCTCCTGTTTCTTTTTACAGTTCCTCCATGCACACCAACCTACCTTATTGCCCCATGCTTGTGCTTGTGTTAATTCCCTCTGCATAGAATGCCTCTTCTCTCCATGCCTCCTTCTTTGGCCAATTCTTTTTTTTTTTTTTTTAGATTTGATTTTTTTTCCTTTTTCTCCCCAAGCCCCCCAGTACATAGTTATATATTCTTCGTTGTGGGTCCGTCTAGTTGTGGCATGTGGGACGCTGCCTCAGCGTGGCTTGATGAGCAGTGCCATGTCCATGCCCAGGATTTGAACCAACAAAACACTGGGCCGCCTGCAGCGGAGCACGTGAACTTAACCACTCGGCCACGGGGCCAGCCCCTCTTTGGCCAATTCTTACTGTCTTTCAAGATGTGCCCCAGACATTATCTTCTACATTCATTTTGAACTCTGCATTGAGCTTGTATTCCATAGGGCAGCAGCAAAACTTTAAGGAGATACCAACCATATTTCTTTTCTTTTTGAGGAAGATTAGCCCTGAGCTAACTTCTGCCAGTCCTCCTCTCTTTTGCTGAGGAAGCCTGGCCCTGAGCTAAAATCTGTGCCAATCTTCCTCTACTTTACATGTGGGATGCCTACCACAGCATGGCGTACCAAGCGGTGCCATGTTCACACCCGGTATCCCAACCGGTGAACCCCGGGCCACCAAGAAGCGGAAGGTGAGAACTTAACAGCTGCGCCACCAGGCCGGCCCCTCTATACGTTTTTGTATCAGTTGACTAGACTGCATAGACAGAAATTCAGTGAAATTCCTGATTTTAGCTTGGTACGGGGGGAAGGAATGCACCCCCTGCATTGGTAAGTAGCAGAGAGAGCCATAAGACCTGAAGGTGCTCTATGGACAGAGGTGAGAAATGTCTTGAGTAGTACTTACACAGACAAAAGAAAAAGTGGACCACTGTCCTCTTCCCATCCTACCTTGTTCCTTGGTACCTCAAAATCCTCCAAGAAATTTGACAGAAACTCAGAGGAAATGGGGGAGGAAACTAAAAATAGACTGATCTCTGCTATTTGGTGTACTGGGGGCATAAAATAGAAACTAAGTATTAATAGAGCAATTTCAAAAGTTTTATCTCTTTAACCCTTGACTTTGTGCACTGATCTTCTACATCCTAAATTTCTATTTGGATGTGGATGCTGAGTTGGGTAGTGATGTTCTTTGAACTGTATGCTTTGTCCTTCTTCGCACTGCCCACATCCCATTTAATTCTTCTGCCCTGTGGTGCTGATGGGAGCATTAGAATCCTCTGGACTTCTTTTATTCTTTATTTTAATTTTCATAGATCTAAGTGATCCTTTAATATTTTAATACGGACATCTTTATCTTTATAAAATTTTATTTCATTTCAGTTCTGCCTCCTCCTTGTACATCAAGACACTAAACTATGCCGCAACAGATATGAACCAGGAACTCCAAAGTGAGTCAATTTTCAATTTTATTTTCCTGGGCAGGCTTAGTTTCACATTATACTGTCTTTCTCAGAATTCTTTGTTGCTAATACTCTCAAGTGATTCAGACAAGAAGTGGAACATTGAAACTGTAGAACTAAGGACAGATCTTGACACCAAAATGAGAGGTTGCTACTTTGTCACTTCTTCCTAACGTATCATAGAGACTCTAGTGGGTAAAATTTACCTCTTTTAAAAGACACCACCAAGCCTTTTGACACAATGCAACATGAATGAACACATTAGACCAGAAGGCTATACTTAGTCTTTTGAGTTATACCAAGTTCAGAATGTTAAGCGCAAAATAGGAAGTCATAAACACCTTCCAATCAAGTGGCCTAGTTATTGAGAACCATCGTTTGAGAACCCATTGAGCTCTCTTTATAGCAGTCAAGCTAGAGATGTGTTTCTGTGACTCATTCTCATCATACCACAAAGTACAAAGTGAAGACTGGATCTTCTTGAATAAGATTATAAAGAACCTGACTTGATCCCAAATTGTCTTTGAAGTAGTATAATTACCTGGAAACATTACTGAATTGTATTTAGGACAATTTTATTTTATTTTATTTATTTATTTTTTTGAGGAAGATTAGCCCTGAGCTAGCTACTGCCAGCCCTCCTCTTTTTGCTGAGGAAGACTAGCCCTGAGCTAACATCCGTGCTCATCTTCCTCTACTTTATATGTGGGACGCCTGCCACAGAATGGCGTGCCAAGCAGTGCCATGTCTGCACCCAGGATCCGAACCGGTGAACCCCTGGCCGCGGAAGCAGAACGTGTGAATTTAACTGCCGCGAGACTGGGCTGGCCCCTAGGGCAATTTTAAATTTCACATAATATTGAGCTTTCAGCATTATTTAAGATACAAGATTTTTCCATTTCTAGTGAAGAGGAAGTAGGTAAATGATATGTTCAGAAATCACTCACATAAGACTCTAGGTCACAGAGCTGCCTTGTAGCACAACTCATTTCATTTGGAAATGGTGGTCTGGCAGAACAACTGTTTTCTGAGAAGTGTGTCATACCCTGACGTCATCCATCCCAAAGCCAATGACTCTTTTCTGGATTGCCTGTATCTGTACCTCTCACCCTATCCACTGTTGTTTAGTCAGATGACCTGCCCAGCAATACCTTTAAAAATGAGAACTTCAGGCACTATAATCATTAAATTTGCTTCTTTGGAAAGTCACTTTTAATAAAATTCATAAAGTCTGAAAATAAGATATTTCTAACATTGTGCTTCAATTTAGTAGTATCATGCTTCTGGCTTCTTAAGGGGAATAGGTTTGTTAAATTACCTTCTGCTTTTTCTGATAAGATTATGATAGTAATCTCTGCATTTATGAAGTTCCTTTTATTTTCAGTCTTTGAACCTAGACTAATTGAAGGGTACATGTGGCTCTCTTCAGCAAATTCTATTTAATTAAGTAGAACTATTAGTTTTACTAAATCTGTGACATTGATCAATACATCTAGAAACTGAGTGTTTGGTAAATATTACTCTGAGTCTATTCTTCTTCATTTCACCTGCATACCGTTTAGGGAATCTTTTATGAAGAACTGTTCAAATGTACTTTGGAGTTAATCTTTTACAGCTATAGTTAGACTAAGTTTGACACTGGGGATGAAATTGCTGTTACAGGACTATTGATGTGCTTTTTCCAGGGTCCACAGTAGAGTCAGGGCTCCTTCACATATGCCATATTCCTAGCAGGAGTATGCGAGTATTTCTGATTTACTCTTGATTTACTCTGACTCATTTATGTACATAGCTTAGCATTCCTTTCGTTACACACATATAGAGGAATTGTGTTGATTGTAGATAGCAGGAGTAAGAGAAACATACATATGTGAGAGGGTCACAGATTAAGTTGTCCATAACTGCTGAGTGTCCAGAGCACTGGACTTATGTCTCTGCCTATGCCCTGGAGCGCCTGCCTCCTGTCTGACACGACCTTTACGTGTTTAAAAACATGGGTCATGACCTTCTTCTGCCTCTATTTTAGTCAAGGCATAGCAGTCCTTAAAGTCACTGACAAAAGCTAGTCTTGTAGCCGTCCACTGACTACTGAATTTAGGAAAATTCATTTGAGTTAAGTCTATATGGCTGTCCTAAAGTTACCAACAAAGAGTTTTCTGTTTATTTTGGATTTTTTTTCTAACTTAACCATTCTTAGGTAGGGCACAGAAGGTGGTTAATGCAGTATTCTTATTTACTTCTCTGATAAATATGAAAATCTCCAAAACTATCATAATAGAAGAGACAAAATATGGCCACAAATTTAAGATTGATGCCATTTTCAAAGATTTTTCAGGAGCTTGTCCAAACTTAAAAAGATTCAAAGTGGAAGACTATTATTCATGATGATACTATACTGCACCTATACCCCCATATATCAATGAAAAGAATATTGGCAAAGTGGATTGACATCAAATTGTTTAGCAATGTAGAAAAGCTACATCAGAAATTTACTGAATTTGGGAGTCAAAGCCACCCCAGGTTAAATGACGATGCCACAGGCTACTTAATTTCATGTTGGAGGAAGACATTTTTGCCATTGAGAGTGAGGAAGAATGCAAGATACCTTTGTGGTGGGATGCTAAAGAGATTCAAGCACCTGAGTCAATATAAACCAAGTAAGGAGTTTCGGGAGCTTAGCATAGTCACACATGGTGTTGAACTAAAAAGGAAGACGCACTGGAGAGTTGCTGAATCAAAGCCAGTAACGAACTGGGGCGGGATCCTGGGAGTCAACAGAGGGAGAAGCCAAACTATCTTCCCAGGGTCAAAGAAGAGAAAAGAAAAATGTGAGACCAGAGTTGAGGACTAGGCCAAGTCAGGAGGAGCAGGATTTTTCAAACTTTGTTTTGCATGAGACTCATTTAGAGTAAATGTTAAAAATACTGTTGCCAGGACCTTACCTCTGATCCACTAAATCTGAACCTCTAGATGAGACGGGTTTTAGCTGTCAGCGTTTTTAAAAACCTCTCGGTAATAGTGATGCACAGAAAAGTTTGTTGAAAACTGGTTTGGAGCATCCAGACCTCTCAGGTATTTTAGGTAACTTTTCAAGTTATTTCTCTGAAGAAGCAAGCAGTGCCTTTCATGAATATTTCCGTGGCCATTCAGATAATAAAATTTGCTTTTAAAGGTTACTAGGAATAGTGTGGATTTGTACACTGTGGGGAGCAAGCTACAAATATAAAAGAAGTGTGGGAGTCAAAATGATGAACTGTCTGGCCTGGGCTTCAGTTACTGTGTCTTACACTGCTTCCAAGGTTTGAGAACAAACTGAACTGGACTTAAAGTTCAGAAAATTATTTTGAATATTTGTTCTGCACTAACTAGTTTATTTGTGACCTTAGGCAAGTCATTTAACAATTTAAGCCTCATTTTTTTCTCCTCTATTAATGGGATACAAATTCCTGCCTTTCTCATTAGGTGGGAGAAATTATTTTGAATGAAGTTTAAATAGATTAAAAATTTAAATCCTAAGATGTAGATGTGCAAAAATCTGAAATATTAATGTATTTTATATAACTGAACTTGCCTTTTCTTTGAAGACTAAATCTTCCAAGAATAAATAACTTCTTTCTTGCGTTCCAGTATATTCAGTCTGATCTGACTATTTTCTACTCACATTTATACGTTATACTACGGTGTAGTTCAAAACATAGTCACTTTCGGGAAAATTCTCAACAGTCAGGGTTTGTTCTCCTTCTCTTTTCTACTCTTCTTTTCCAGGGGTGTCTTGAATAAGAAGCTTCTGGAGCAGTGAGAGCAGCCGGTCAGGGGCTTTTCCTCTCTGAGTTATACTTCGTACCATTGCTAGTCTCTGCAACAGCTTGGCCGATTTCTATATCTGCTGGTTTGGACAGATTTCTGTATCTGCTGAGGTGTGGCTGGTCCCCCCTTGTCATTTGGGACATTACTCTGGCATGCGCCGCCTGTTCTGATGCAGGGGCAAGACTCTATGGTGCTGTCCTGAGGTCCTCCTCCAGCCTTCGATACTCCACTGTGCTCATGTCCTGTTAGGGGCAGCAACACACTGAATGTGGAGTGTTTTAGGGCAAGGTCTCTCAGAACCAGACGTGGAGCCAGAGATTTGAGAGCATGTGAATTCTTAAGGACTTATTCCCAGAAGAAACTGATAAAGAAGTAGAGGAAGTAGGCTACGGAAGGGGGAAAGTCAAGCAAGGGTACAAGGTCAGGTAAAATTCTAACATCAGCTCGATTCTGCAGCATAAATTATACCTCAGATCTTCTTTCATCTTCACCAGGGGAGCTGGGCCTTTTCACTCCTGCGTCAGTTATTCATTGGCTCTAATGAGGCTGAGGTGGGTAAACTCCCGGGCACTTCCCGGAAGGTTGCTCCTGTAACCTGAAGGCAATCCTCTGTAAAAGATGGTAGATGTGAGTGCTTAGCAGAACAGCAGAAGCTGGAGATGGATGCCTGGAGCTGAGGGGATCTGAGGGTACTTGGGCAGGGGAGCAGCTGGGTCTGTTACAGTCCGCCTTACACTACTTTTCCATTAAGTTCATGGCTTTTTAAAAAATCTGGTTGGTCACAATTCCTGTAGAAAAATGTGTAAGACGGTTTGGTGTGACAAGCTTTAATCCCCACTGCTATAGTTGGTCCCAAGACCAAAACTGGCTTTCATAATCTCCCTCCTCTTACACTCATTTCAAACTCACCCTTAGCTAGCACTTCCGCTGTTGTAGCAGACAGCCTGGGAGGTGAACCAGACCGTTATTGGAGGAATCTGAGCCCTGGTTTACCTGCACTAAAGGCTGGTGTAATTGTTCAGGTTTTTTGGTCCTTAACTTGGTAGATTGTTCTTCCCCAAACATTTGTGGTTCAGTAGTTATCCAGAGATTTTTAGAATTTACACACAAAATTCACAGAGAACTTGGGGTTTCCTCTCTCTGCCTCCCTCCTTTCTGTGACTCCCACCTTCATTACCAGCTGTTGTCGCTGCCTCAAACTTGGTCCTCTGGTTCTTCAGGCCAGAGAAAATGCAGGTTTTCCTATGGCAATTTTATATGCCAAGAGACTCAATGGCAATGAAAATTTTATATTTAATAAAGCTCTTATATTCCTTCCTGGGAAGTAGGACCTTTAGACCCACAGAATTGAAGATGCAAAGATGGGAAGCATACATTCTCCAAATATGCCAGAGGGTGTAACAGTAAGCAGGGAAACTCCATCTCCACCCCTTGGGTCTGGGACCCATTATTATACTGGTTTGGGACCCAGCACCATATAGAAGCTGTCATTTTAAGGTTTATATTGTATCTTGGGGGACAATCTCATACCTTCATAGGAGGTCATCTCTAAGATGATATCTCAGCTATGCCTTTAAGAGGTTATTCCAACACTCTATCAGGCCGGCAGTTTTTGTATTATGTAGTACGTGGTAAGACCAGGGGATTCTCTGGTCATATGCCTACTGCTGTACATCCTTCATAATGAAGTGGGTCCTTTGGTCCAAGAGGGTATTTTTCAGGATTCTGTGTCAGTAAACAAGAAATTCTGTGAGCCGTTAGATATGGTAAATGCCAAGGCACTATGGTCAGCAGGGGCATTCCCTTCCCAGGGTGAAAGGGGTCCGGTGTAACCAACTTGCCACAAAGTAGCATGTTTTCTTTTCAAGAGATAGTAGTCTATCAGTGACTCCACCTTGGTCTCTTTTGCAGACATTGGACAAAATTATTTAGTGTCAAAAGTTAGATCACCCTTGAGGAGAGAGAAGTCCATAAATTTCTGTCCCTGACACCATGGCTACTCTGTTTATGAATGCATTGTGCAAGCACTGGGTAATGAAGGACAAATGCCAACTGATATCAATTTGATGAGTCATCCTGGCGACCTAATTATTTAGTACCACTTCTGTAATGGATGCTCTATGGTGAGTATTAAAGTGTGATACAAATATTCTTTTCTACCATGATTGCTCTTACTCCACAGACTGAAGAAGCAGTGTTAGGGTTTTATCAGATCCTCAATGTGTACATTCCATTTACACATTAGGGAACCAAAGTAATGACCTTGGATGAGTCTGGATCTGTGGGACACTCTACATGTTGAATGTAGGCCAGGGCTCTATCTATCACTAGATAGCCACATGCCCTTACTCTAATAGGGGAGTCAGGATAATGCTTCCATTCATGGTACCAGGATCGGTTCAGACCCAACCTCCCTCAAAGATCTGCATATTCTTCTTTCTTGAATACACAGTTACAGTGGTAAATGGCTGCAGGTCCCATTGGGAAAAGACACAGAGAATCACTGCTGTTAAAACTTATTGTGGAATTGCATCTTCCTTCCTCAGGGGCCTAATATCTTTTAATCTTTGGATTCTAGATGTGAAAATTGACTCAGGTGTGGAAACTGAGCAAGTGATCATAACTTTCAATTGAGGTGGTCAATATCAGAATTCTTGATATCTTTATACATGTATAGCCTTCTTAGTTATTCATCACTATTAACCCTAGACACACCGTATCTGTTAGTCATTGACACAAATCCCTGAGAGCTAAGTCCTCTGGCTATCATTTTGACCTTGCTGCCCATTGTGGTAATTCCATTTACTTTGCCTCTGATGGTTAAAGTCAGCCACCTGGAATCTTTCACAGTTATTGTTACCAGGAGGTCCAGCTCTATAAAAGTATTTTCTACTACCAGATCTGGTCTTCAGAAGACAGCCATTATGAACTTTTAAACAATCTGGGCGATCCCTTACTGATTCATTTTTTATTGCTGTAGTAAATGGAGTGTCCCCCAGGTCTTCCTGAAAATAGTTAACTAGTGTTTTTTTTCTTGTTTGTTTTGTTTTCTATTTCATATGTTAGATGTATATTAGCATGCCTCCTCTGAGCCCTTTGTTCTCTTCTTTCACACTGTGTCAGTTAAGTTCTAGCATCTTCACTTCACTTAATGCAGCGCCTTTTCTTTAAAAAATTAAGACTTTATCTTTTTAGAGCAATTTAAGGTTCACAGCAAAATTAAGGAGAAAGTACAAAGATTTCCCATATGGCCTTGCCCTCACACTTGCATAGCCTCCCGAATTATCAATATCCTCCACCAGAGTGGTACATTTGTTATCGTTGGTGAACCTATATTGACACATCATAATCACCCAAAGTCCGTAAGTTGCCTTACGACATTATGGTCCACTCTTGGTGGTGTACGTTCTATGGGTTTGGGAAAATATATAATTACATGTATCCACCATTATGGTATCATATAGAGTATTTTCACTGCCCTAAAAATCCTCTGTGCTCCACCTATTCATCCTTCCCAACCCCTCTGGCAACCATGGATCTTTTTACTGTCTCCATAGTTTTGCCTTTTTCAAAATGTCATATAGTTGGAATCATACAGTATGTAGCCTTTTCAGATTTTTTTTTCACTTATTTGTATGCATTTAAAGTTCCTCCATGACTTTTTATAGCTTGATGGCTCTCTTTTTTTTTTTTTAGTGCTGAAAAATATTCAATTGTCTGGAGGTACTGTAGTTTATCTATTCACCTACTGAAGAACATCTTGGTTGTCTCCAAGGTTTGGCAATTAAGGATAAAGCTGCCATAAACATCCATGTGCAGGTTTTTGTGTGGACATAAGTCTTCAACTTCTTTGGGTAAATACTAAGGAATGTGATTGCTAGATCGTATGGTAAGAGTATGTTTAGATTTTTAAAAAACTGCCAAACTGTTCGAAAGTGGCTGTACCATTTTGCATTCTCACCAGCAGTGAATGAGAGTTCCTGTTGCTCCACATTCTCACCAGCATTTGGTGTTGTCGGTGTTCCCAATTTAAACCATGCTGATAATTGTGTAATGGGATGTCACTGTTTTTATTTGCATTTCCCTGATATATGATGTGGAGCATCTTTTCGTATGCATATTTGCCATCTGTCTATATTCTCTGGTAAGATGTGTCTTAAGGTCTTTGGCCCATTTTTTAATTGGATTGTTTTCTTACTGCTAAGCTTTAAGATTTCTTTATACATTTTGGATAGCAGGCCTTTATCAGATGTGTCTTTCACAAATACTTACTCCCATTCTATGTCTTGTCTTCTCATTCTCTTGACATTGTATTTCACAAAGCAGAAGTTTTTAATTTTAATGAGGCTCTGCTTATCAATTATTTCTTTTGTGGATCGTGCTTTGGTGTTATATCTAAAAAGTCATCACTCTACCGATGGTCATTTAGGTTTTCTCTGATGTTATCTTCAAGGAGTTTTATAGTTTTTCATATTGCAATTAGTTCTGTGATCCATTTTGAGTTAATTTATGTGAAAGGTGTAAGGTCTGTGATTATTTTTTACATGTGGATGTCCAGTTGTCCCACACCACTTGTTGAAAAGATTCTGTTTACTCCATTGTGTTACCTTTGTTCCTTTGTCAAAGATTAGTTGACTATTTTTATATGAATCTATTTCTGGGCTCTATATTCTGTTGCATTGATCTCTTTGTCTGTTCTTTTGCCAATGCCACACTGTCTTGATTACTGTGGCTTTCTAGTAAGTCTTGAAGTCAGGTAGTGTCAGTCCTCCAACTTTGTTCTTGTTCTTCTTCTGTATTGTGTTGGCTGTTCTGGGTCTTTCGCCTCTCCATATAAACTTTAGAATTAGTTTGTTGATATCCGCAAAATAAATTGCTGGGATTTTTGTTGGGATTACAATGAATCTGTAGATCAATTTGGGAAGAGCTGACATCTTGACAATATTGAATCTTCATATCCATGATCATAGAATATCTCTCAATTTATTTATTCTTCTTTGATTTTGGTCATGAGATTTTTGCGGTTTTCCTCATATAGATTTTGTATATATTTTCTTAAATTTACATCTAAGTATTTCATTTTTGGCATGGCAATGTAAATGCCATTGTGTTTTTAATTTCAAATTCCACTTGGTCATTGCTGATATATAGGAAAGTGATTGACTTTTATCCTACAAACTTGCATAATCACTTATTAGTTCTGTGAGGATTTTTTGTCAATTCTTTCAGATTTTCTACATGGACTATGTCATCTGTAAACAGAAACAGTTTTATTTCTTTTTTCCCCAATCTGTATATGTTTTCTTTTCTTTTCTTGTCTTACTGCATTAGCTAGACGTAAATTGTTTTTTACAAGCCTGCAAGAGTCATTCAAGCTACATATTGGATCCAGTTTCAGGTTTTCTAGGAAGTTAAATCCTGAGCAGAGGAAGTTGCCTCCATATCAGTAAACTTTCCCTTATCCAACTCTATATTCTAACTATCCCTCTTTCCCCATGTAAAAGACCCTCCAGATTCACTCCAAGACCTAGCTTTCCAGTTGATGCTGTCACATATTACATCCTGAAGCTCAGTCAGTGTATAACTCCTTTCTTCCTTTAATTGGATAACTTTCCCCAGTTGGGTCATCCTTGCCCTTTGTTCTTGGTTTGGTGTCCAGGGCAGTCAATGGGAGCAGATTTTTGAGAAGAATAGCATTTTCGTGCAAGATTTCCATCTTGGTTGAGGCATCTTCATAGTCTTTAAGTATGGGATGCAGGGAGTTTTTTCTATCCTCTAACAGGTCCACAAGCTTCTAATGAATCTGTGGGTACGAGGATGTCATGTGCATTCACTAGGTATTCTTATCCCAAGTCTCAGGCTCCTGTTATTTCCCTACCAGTAACCTGACTGGTTGGAATAGGAGACTTGCCAGCTTGCAAATTTATTCTTCCCTGAAGTTCTGCTACTTTTCAATTGAGTCCTCTACCTGGCCGTCAGTCGGGTTTCTCCTTTGGCTATAGGGGATATGGGTTTCTTTAAATGCTGCCTTGGAGGCTCTCTGACTTTCACATTTTGCTTTAAGTTGGTAACTGGCAAATTTTAGCCTATCATTTTCTCTTTTCAATGCATCAGCACCACTTAGCAACAACGAAGCAATTTCAAAGTCCTTATAAGTACTATTTCCCTTATACCTCTCAAATGCCAAGAATATTGCAAAAGCCAGTATATGTACCCTTGCCCAGTTCACCACAGGTGCCTGTACAATGGCAACATAATTGCAGCATGCCAGGGCTTATTGACATTTCATATACCGCTGTGACATGATCCTCATTGGTATCTAGTCTGTATGTGACCCAATTCTAGAATCTCATCCATAGAGTCTACTTTCTCAGACTACTTTATGTACCAACTGTTTTAGGTTAGGTTTCTGAGAAGCAGATCCTGAACCAAAGATTGGAATGCAACTTATTTATTTTAAAAAAAATGTCCCCTGGAGAGAGCAATAAGAGAGTGAGAGAATTAAAATATGGAAGGAGAAGGAGATAAGACAGGTTGCAATTTTGGGTGAACTTCTAGACTCAGCCTGATTCCATGAGGCATATACATTTTACATTGGAGTTTGTTTTATCTTGAGGCAAGAAAACTGGACTTCAATACTTGCCCACTGGCTGTCAGTGTTGGCTCCTAGCCATCTTAAGGGATTGTGAACCTGCAGGCACTTCTGGCTCTCCATTTGGGCAGCCCTCTGAAGGACAAATAAGCACTGATTGCAGCAAAGCACATACGATCTGGGGGATAGGTACAGTGGATAAAGGAATCTGAGAGCATCTGAGTAGAGAGCTAAGAATATCCATTGCAGATCCTCTGAGAGGCTTGCCATAGCCCAGGGAAACAAGGTATCATCACACAAAGTTTTTATGTTCCCCCAAACCAATCTGGATGTTTCTAGAATTTCCCCACCCCCTGATGTTCAACCTTGAGTTTGGAGAGAGGCAAGAGTTAGACATCACTCCTTCAAACCCTTTACCCTTCTCTTACTCTTCTCCAGTTTATCTCAGCACCAGGCAGACTTTTCCATTTCTTCTTAGGGAACTGTCCTTGTATCATATCTTTCTTCTTCTTCATTCTATGACTTACCAAAGAAATTCTGTGATTTTAAATCCCCCCTGGCATGACACCATATTTTCAAAAACCCTATCTCTGTATTTTTAAGAAAATGATTTTCTCTCTCAGTAAAGCCCGGCTCTGGCAAAATAAAAAATGTTTCAAACTTATGCCCCGTGTTGGCCTGAAAATCCTATTTTGAAACTTCACGCCAAACAATGACTCTCCTGAACTTGGCCGAGTATTGCTGCTCCTTGAAGCAATAGATACCACTGATTCAAAAGGTAGTGTTGCCATGGGGGCAACTGCCACGAACAGAACATTGGTTTGCAAGCTCAGTAATGTCATCCCTGTCAAACAAATTACTATAATGTTATTAAACATTCACGATTCTTCTGCACTATAACATTCTTATAATTCTGCTCATGCTCTTCAGATTTTCTTTTTTCTGCTCAGTCAGGTAGTGTCAGTTGTCTTCTCTCTGTTCTCTTTCTTTTCCTCTTTGCTTCCAATATCTCTCCTAAGTCATCCCACATGCCTCTAGTTTGTTTTTTCTAATGTGTTTGGGGCTGGAGAACCAGATACACAAGGATGTTGGAATTGTATGTTTAAGAGTTACAACAATTTAGATGAGACACTGTCTTCTTCCAAGGCATCACATTAATTAATGACTTATTTGCGAGTCCTCATGACAGAAACTCCAGCTACTCAGAGCTCTGTGTGTGCGTGTGTGCACATGTGTATGTGTATGTTTTCAGTTCTTCTAGGTGCCTTTTAATGAATGATTGTATTGAAGTTGCTAGAAATATGACCATCTATAAGTGAGGAGATTCTATTCTCAATAAAATGATATCAATTATTCATCCCGTCTGCTCCATGCTTCACAAATTAGAGAAACTTAAACAAGGAAAATTCTGGAACTCTTCACGTCAGTCTTTATTCAAAAACCAGCTTGCTATAGGTTCTACAAATTTGCATGCCCTTTGAGACAGAAAAAAAAAGATCTGGTTTAATTGCTCAGAGAGAGGCAGAGTTGGGGTGAAGAAAAAGGGTATATAGAAAGTTCTAGGAACACAAATGGGCAAACCAATATAACAATAAAATTAACAGGCCATGTGTGAGGCTGATTATAGATATGGAGTCTATTGCTTTCAATTAACCAGACCATATTGAGACATCTGGTGCTCTGAGTGTATCACACCATTACCACTAGTTTCCAAATGAGAGGGCTGCTCTATTTTCTCAAGTTTTTCTCTAGAAAAATATTTTTATGTTATTCAATGGAAAGCACCACATCCAAGGTTATATCATGAGCTGGCTACTGTTTCCCCATTCATATATGTGAAACTATTGTTGTTATGTTGCATTGGTGATTTATATATAGGTTCTGAGGAAACCAGAGTAAGTTTAGATAATTTTATGACTGTAGGTTGTGATAGTGGGTGCTGGACTGGTGGAATGGAGGTGATTTTTGAAGGTGTATGGAAGTGGCAGGGAGACTTCTGCTGCTCTGGGTTAGAGCTCACAAGCCTTTTGGTTGTCCCACTTTGCTGTGGCAGGAATCCCTCCAAGGGTATTCCTGAATGACAGACATCTGCCTCCACATCAAACTTTCTAATGATGAGTTCCCTCAAGTTGCTCATTTCACTGTTGGATGGTTGCACATGGTTGTCAGAAAACATCTTTCTGTGGTGAGCTAAAATCAGCCCCTTACCTCTCCCCATCTCTTTTATTTCTCACGTCTGCTTCCAGTTCTGGGATGGAGCAGCTGAGGATCAATTTATTCTCCTCAGTCCTTCGATTACTTAATAATGTCTACACTGTCCTTGTTCACATATAAGAAAAATGCAATGAATCTAGCTTAGTTTATTCCTTTGGAACTCCTGCAAATGTTTTGTTCATTTTTGCAATCTTGTACTATACTGGAAAAAGTCAGGGCCAGGGTAACCAGAGGACAGTTTGTGCCATTAAAGATTGTTCATAAAGATCTACTTGCCTTTTGTCACTAACTTTTGACCAGATGCTCCTTCTCATCTTAATCTTTTTCACAGATATGGATCCCACGCCCCAGAGAGAAGGTGGCAAGGGCTGCAGGCTTCCTTTTTGTTATTTACAGTTAGTTCCCCATAGTGCTGGAAGCTACACAGGAAGAAGAGAATATTGATGTTCCCAGAAAGTTTTTCACAGCTGAGCTCAGAATCTTGCAAAACAAAATCCAGAGGCTTGATAAATTTTAATGGAAAAGCTTAGCATTCAACTATGAGAGATGGTTAAGACTGATAGTCTGGAATGTTAATATGTGAACATTAAGGTATTTATTTTGGTTATATTTCAGAATGATAGACTGCTTCATGGTTATTCATTTAAAGGAGTAGACAGTTAGGAAATACTTTATTTTCAGAGGATTCACGCAGTGAGAAAGTCCCTGCCTATTAGATTACTGAGAGAAAGTACAGATTAGTGGAATTCTATCCCTTCATCACTTCCGTTTGCTTTAACAGATCAGAAAGATCGTTGACACGAGTCATGCAAACTACCACGGACATGCTGGGGTCCAAAGGCATTAAATGTAAGTAGAAAGTATGACATTAGTTTCTTGACATACTTTTGACATGAAGTTCACTATCAGGTCACAGACTTGAACCTGCTAATTGTGGGTTGAGCTGGTGAGACCTGTGTGGACAAGTATAAAATGCTGTAACTACAGGACAGTTGGATCCATCTGCTGACTTTACTCATGTAATGTCATGGATGTGGATGCATATAACACTTTGTTTATCTAAAAAGCCAGCCCCTATTCTGTTTCTTGATAGACCCGTGCAGTTTAAAGCTAATGAATAACTTCAAAGGTCCTTGAAGAGTACCAGTCTGGAGGTTCCTGTGGGAAGTTTGTTTTCTTACATTTCCCCCCTTAACCAGATTTTGCTCTATTTTCTTTTCCTCTCTTTCCTTTCCTTTTTCTTTTTTGCCTTTAGATTGCCTCCTTTATTCCTCTGCTATTAGTTCCAACTTTTTAGTTCCCTCTGAATAGAATCACCTTCCAAGTGTGCTCAGCTCCCTCCTTTGCATTACAGGTAGGTCTCTCTGAGTCTCCGGGACTCCTGAGCTCACCTGCCTGCATCATGACTGATGCATCTCTGAGCTTAATGGGAACAGTGCCCTCTGGGGTGTCGTAGAACCATTTCAATTGGCAAGCAGAGAAAAATAAATACCATAGAAGGAGTAATAAAAAGATTGGCTTTCAGTCATTTTGGAAAAGGATTTACTATAGGAGTTATCAGGCACGGAGATGGGCTATAGGTGAAACAAACAGTGGGTGAGCCTAGATTTGCTGGCCCAACATCCCTCAGAACAGCAGGGAAACAAAGATGGCTTTAAGTGGAGGTTCTAATCTCTGGATAACATCTTTCTTGTAGTTGAAAGAGACAGTTCCAGAATGCCTGCTTGTCGGGAGGAGGAGGTGGAAGCTAGGTTGTAAGTACTTTTTGGCCTCCACATCTGTAACCTGGACAAGTTCTCTCTCTGGCTCAGGAGGAGAAGGCAATGGAATCAAGCCTGCCAAGACTATAAAAGCTTTTTCAAGACTGTGATCTGTTAGATAAACAATTTTCCTTCTGCTCCTCATTCCATAAATCCACGGCTGACTCTGACTGATTTTTGGGTGTATCTCAGAATATAAAATCTTCTACTAACCACAAAGTAATGGGACCTATTCATCTAATTGATCACCCCTCCACGGTACAAATATCCAAAGCAATGAAGTAAGAGGAAGAATGCAGAGCTGAGAAAGATTAGCAGAACTATTGCACTTGTTCAAATCAGTCAGTGGATAAGATATTCGCTTTTTAAAGAAACATATATTTTTAGGTTTAAAAAAATGATAGAAGTGTTAGTGTTAAAGGTTTTCTTCAAGACATTGAAGAAAAGACATTTTCATTGCTTTTTCTTTTTACTTTGGCAACCATATTTTCCTCCTCTTAGGACTTCTTAGCACACTTATCTTTAATCCAGAGAGAGTCCGAATTGTACAAAATAAAGAAGTATACCCTGACATACATCAACATGGAGCTTTCTCCTTTGGGATTCTCCCCTGCATTTGCATAGACACAGTTTATTGTAGTTGCTTTATAAGAAGGTAAGTAAATAAAGCCAGTTTGCATAAGGAATGTCTTGCACAACTTTTCGTTGTGATGCTCACTTCCTATCTCCCATTCCTTCTCATCCTCTCAAAATCAAGCAATAAAAATTGAACTTTAGTTCAATTCGAACTCTTTAGAAGAGTTTAGTTAATTTTATTTTAGATTTTGAATTTCTTTAGTAATTATTTCAAAAATAGGTGGAGTACAGGGCTTATTTGTTTTTTAACACCCAAAGGATCCTGGGCTTTTTAAAGCTCTTTGTATATTTAAGTAGTATTGTCGTTCTTAAGGTCAACAGAATACCAGTGGTTTAAAATCCATGAAACCCTAGTGACCTGTCAATTTGTGGGCCATTTAGCCAGGGATAGAATGAGTTAAAAGCCCGTCTATAAACAGTCCACCCAAATAGAGTGTGTACTTTCTAGGTTCATAATTACACCACATAAATCTTCATTTCCCTTCTTTCTTCTAAAGACAGGACATATTTGTGTTTTCTGTTAAGGCACATGGTTTCTGTTTTCATTAAAATTAGCATGCATCAAGGAAAAGACAATGAAAATTCCTGCTTTATCAAAATACTAATATGAGAATAAGACTATGTTTTATAAGGGAGTGTTAAGGGGGCCAGGGTGTGCTTAGCTAAAATTTGAATGTATAATCATAGTATTTAAGTACAACTTGACAAATGCCATGGAACTACATGGAAACCTTTTGCTAGAAAAGTCTTACCTAGCTCTGCACTTTTGATTTTTTTCTGTCTTTTCAATGTTAATATCGTTTCTCTGTGCCATACTCTTTAAGAGTACGTTGCTTAAGTTTAATTTCCTATACAATTCAACTTTAAACCCTATATCCAGTAATTCTTATATTGTTCTCTAACTTCTCATTGCCCTTTTTCTACATTTTGTACATTATATTAAACATATTCATTAACCAGGTATCTCTTATGTGTTAGGTATTTCTTTAGGCTTCCAGATCCTCAATCTTGCCTATTGAGAGCAGATTTAATTAAAAAAAAGAAAGATGGGTTTTGGACTAAGGCTAGAATCATCCCAGGCATTTTCTTCCTGAATTCCATAGCCTATTGTCTTATTCTCTCCCATAAGCCTAAGCTTGGCACTCAATAGGTGCTCATCCAATTTTTATTCCAGAATTAACCTCATGACTAATGGTTTCTGTAATCAAAAAAATAATTTACCTTGTTATGTATACTGCAATAATCAACAGCAGATTCAAAATTAATTTGGTATGATACATGTCTCCCATTATTTATTTTCAGATTATATTTGGCTCTATTCTCCTTGTCCTCAATTAATCCTTTTATGTGTTATTAATCAATATTTATTAACCTTAATATGTGCTTGGCACAGTCTTTGGAACAGTGGGACTCCCTGACCCCCCAAAACACACACATACTTATAATATATATCATATAAGTGTTTTGAGTCCACTTGGGTAAATAATTATACACATATAGACTATTAAGCAATACAGCACTGATATAATAAAAGTCAAAGGCTTATTAAGAATTGTCTCAGTGGTACAGACAGTAAATTATTGGAGTTTACAACAGGTGATCTCTGAGGCTGATTGAGCAGGAACAGTTTTGTGGAAGCTCTGCAGCTTGAGGGGGGTCTTACAGGATAGGTGGGGTTTGGAGACCAAGAACAACACCATCTGTGTGTATAATTCTTTAGAATTTACAAGTGGTTTTATGGGCAGTGTCTGTTTTAATCCTCTCCTATGTGCTGTGAGGAAAGTACTCCCACCTCCGTTTTGTGTTTGAGACAACTCTCACCAGGGTTAAAGGAACTTGCCTCATGCCCTGGAGAAAGCCGGGCCTGCAGCCCAAGACTTCCCACTAACCCTCTTTCCTCTCAATCAGAGTTGCTTCAATATAAGAATGACACAAAGAGAAGTGTCACTGACCTAAATGCCCAGAGATGCGTTTTCATGAATTCTTATAGTCATTTAAGCAAAGATGTTATGTAGAAATCAAAGAGTAATGGACCTTTTATAATGAAGAATTCTGTGATAAAAGATACTTTACTCTTTAATCTAAAGATGGTCCTTGGAGCACACTAGGACAGAGCCTGGGCTGTGGAGACAGACTCATTTGGGTTTAAGAGCCTGGTTCTGTTTCTTAATCGTGAGTTCATTTCCCAAGTTCCATGGAAATGTCTCCTTTCTTTAACTTTCCCTTACTTCTGCATGCATAATTATTTGCTTACTCATCAGCTTTCCTATTGTAGATTTAATTGATTAATAATTATATATTGATATATACATACACACACAAATATACACATACATACATATATAGCCATAAATATGTGTGTATGTACGTGTATATATATCTGTATATATTTTATAGGGCTTCCCATGCTGGATATTGTTCTAAGTGATTTATAGACTATTCACTCACTTAATCCTTTTAACAATCCTCTCAGGTGAGTTGCTTTATATCACTATTTTACTGATGAGGTTACTGAAACACAGAGAGGCTAGGTATTCTGCCAAAGGTCACTCAGCTAAGTGGCACAACTGGGATTCAGATTCAGATAATATCATTCCATAATCCAGGTTTAAATCACTATATTGTGCTGCTTCTCAAATCATCTCTCTATAATTATTTGATTTGATTGTCCCAGTTATACTGCACACTTGTAAGCTTTTTGTTTTTGTCATGTCTGTATGCCCAGAATATGGCATAGTATGTGGAATATAGAAAAGATGCAATCTAATATGCAAAAATATCAGGTGGATATTGGGCTGTCTGGGAAAGGAGAGGTGCTGTCCAATATGATGCCAGCATAGAATTCCAGGGAAGGTAGCGTAGGAGTGAAGAGAGGCAAAGGGAATTCAGGCACTGTGGGTAGATTGCCTCTGGGAAGGCTTGTTATTCTACAATGATCTTTTTGTAGGAAAAGGAAATAATTGCAGATCTTCAGTTGAAAGGATACATTTCAGAAAAATAGCTGAGAGCATATGATGTACTACTTCTGTAGAAGGAAAAAAAGACTGAAGAGTAGGGGATCAATGAGTATATGCTCATAATATTTCAGGAAGGCGACAATGAGACAAAAAATTTGGGTGGATATGGTGGAGATGAAGAAGCAGCTAAAGAGTTGAGAGCCATTTAGAATCAGCAAAAGTTGACATGGCAAAGGAAGGAAAGGAAAGAATTAGGGAACCTCAAGGAATAGCTATATTCTTATAGCTAAATAGGAGATATGGTAAACTGGTAGGAAAGAAAACAATTTCTAATTTGAACATGTTTAGGTTGGTGCACTCTTAAGACGTCTATAGATGGGCCATTGGGTACAAGATTTTATATAGAGTTGGGTATGGTGTTCTGGCATTTAGGAGAAAGATCTGAACCAAAGGCACATTTTGAGAGACATCATTTCTTAAATGATAAGTGAAGTCATTGGGATGGTTTAAAAGGTTTATTCCCCCAAAAGGAGGCCAAAGGAAAAAAATATTCTTTGAAATATCAGCATTTGTGGAACAGATGAAGGAGAGAGACCTGCTAAGGAAGCCTGGAAATAGCTTCATGTTTTTGGCAAAAAAACAAAACAAACAAACAAAAAAAACAAAACAACAAAACACAAAACCCCAAACAAGTCAACCAATGAGACAAACAAAAACCACACATAGAAAAATATCTGTTCTGTTAAATATTCTAGACCAGAGGTTAGCAGACTATGGCCATTGAGCTATATCTGGCTGCCATCTATTCTGGTAAACAGAGTTTTATCGGAACAAAGCCACACTCATTCATTTATGTATTGTCTATGGCTGCTCTTGCACTGAAACAGGAGTTGAGTAGTTGATTCAGTGATCGTGTAGCTGCAAATCCTAAAATATTTACCATCTGGCCTTTTGCAGAAAAAGTATGCCGACCCCTGTTTTAGATATAAAAACAGGAGGGAAAACAAATATTAGATAAAATGAGGCTTCTACTTAAATTTTCAGGATTATTTTCCATAATACTTCTGTAAGCAAAGACTTTTGTAAATGAAAGACCACTACTTCACGTATGGTAGGATCAACGACAACAAATATATATCTACACACACACGTAATTCTGCAGTAATGACTCTGAAAACAGAAGGACGGTGAAGCATTTCGGATCTACACTATATAGGAAGGCATTCCTGTATTAAGGAGGGTCGACGGGTTCCTTTCACATCAAAAAGATGAGTTGTATCATCCATCCATGCCAGCTCGTTGAAATTTTCATTTATTCTTGGCTTGTTCCTTATGAAGACACTGCTTCATTCAGATTCATAAATTACTCTAGGAAAATACAGTCAAGAAAAAGCCTTGCATTATGGACTCATTCAATTAGACATTCTGGAGGGCATGATTGCTTTAGGCCTGAAAATGGAATAACATCTCAGTAGAAATTAAAAACATAAAGGAATGTGTTCAGGTAATTGCTTATTAAATTTTCAAAGCCCAATGACAATAACAAGTTTAAATTGATTGCTCAATATGTTTAAACTCAATGATGCTGAAGGTACAACCAGGCTGCACCAGTGAGGCCTAAAAGTAAGCCTTATTGGATAACTAAGTACAGCAGTACCTGTTTGCCTCTGGGGGCTAAGAGAGAATTCAATAAGGCTGGCTGAGATAGTCCAAATTAAATTGGTTAGTAGCAAGCGCAACTGTTCCTAGTTTGTAATGACCCTTAGTTCAGAAGGTTTCAAATCAGCTGTGGGGCTCAGCAATAGAAAGACAAAGGCCCTCATCTTCTTGCCTCTGAAGTGCACTTTCACTGTCATTTATTGTTTTGCCCCAGGAATCTCTCCTGGCTCCCTCCTCCTTCACCTCACCACTCTCCCATAGACTGGCAATCTGCAACAGTTTAATGATGGAATGAATTTGTCTGATCTTCTGAAATATCTAATCAGCATACATGTTCCCTTCAGAGGGGTCTTGTAAGTCATGAGGAAGAGTTCCATAAACATTCTGATTGGCCTATATTTAGGGAATGCCTATATCAACGTTAATACGAGACTGCCTCACTGAACTAGAACTTTTAAAATTAAGACTCTTATGCAATCATATTTTTATTATGGATTCTACCTACTCTCTAATCTGTAAATTAAAAACAATAAATATTTAATGTTTAAGTTTTTATCTTCGCTCTTTTAGGAAGGCCTTGAAATAAATGTATATCCAGATACTTTCCTACACTATGTCCAGCTATGGCTGTAGTCCCATGCCATATTCAATGATGTACAGCAGTGATCTGGAGACCTTTCACATATGAAACCAATGGCTACATTATATTAACTACAAACTATAAGCTAAACTATGGAAGTCAAACAATATATTTTCAAAATCAGTTGAAATGAGAGCAGGTCATCTCCGCCGGTAAGTGAGAAAATTCAGTTACCGAGAGCATCTGACTCTCCTTGGTTAAACCAGGGCTGAGTACCCTGCACTTTTCCTATCGTTTTTATAGCTGGAGAGACTGGAAATTGAACTGCGACACATAGAGGAGGCAGCTCTGGGTATAGTCTCTGTGATGAGAAAGTTTATTGTATATACTTGGAGACTCTTAAAAACTGAGAGTAAACACATCAAAGGAAAAAAGAATGAGGGTAAGAGTGGACTGGAGAATAGTTGTTTGGATGAAGAGAAAATAGAAAAGTAATAGGTGCTCTAAACAGGAGAATTGTGATACACACAAAACTTCTAAAAAGAGTTTGTAATCAAAACTGGCCTTGCTAGAATCTCCTTTTATGATTCAGCACCTGTCTGTGACCACATTTGAGCTGAAAATTCTTAAGGATCAAATACTCCTGTGTGAAAAGCTTCTTTGCTTTACCACCTGTCTTGCAGACATTTTCTGGTCATTTTAAATGTAATTGGTGAGTTCTTCTGACTTTTGCTTACACATATGAGTCACAATCGTGATCCTCTACAGATATCTGTTATACACGGTTATTAGTTAGATAGGCTAGTTGTACTGCTGTAATAAATAACTCCCCCAAAATCCAAGTGATAAAATCACAACAGTGTTCTCCCTCAGGCCTAGCAGAGGTCCTCTGGGTACTCTGCTCTTTGTGGTCTTTGTTCTAAGACTCAAGTTCTAGAATGGCATTGATCTGGACCTTCTTGGAAAGCCATAGCAAAGGGAAGGAGAGACAGTGGCGAAGTGCACTCTGCCGCTTAAAGCATTCATCTGGGGAAAAAAGTCACTTTTGCTCACATTTCTTCGGCTACAATCAACCATGTGGTCATGCCAAAATACAAAGGAATTGTGAGCTACAAGAGTCCTGTGTGCCCAAGAAAACTAGAAATGTGTGACGGGGAGTATGGTACAATTGATTACCTACTTAATTATTATATATAAGGTACTGGGAAGGGGTATCTGCCTTTAAGGGGCTTATGACTTGTACAAGGTGGTGGGATTATATGCAAATCATATGCAAATGCAAGCTGGCTAAATTAGTGCTCTTGAGGTGCATCTCCAACAAGTCCTGAGGAGGAGGTGCTACAAAGATGTGACTAGATTTGAACACTGGTTCTGCCACTAAATATTCGTATCACAATGAACAAGTGTCTTAATCATACAGATGATTCAATTTCTTCATCCATACAGTGGGATGACTGATAAGGCTTCTTTCAGGTATTTTGTGAGAATTATATGAGATCATGTGTATAATGTGCTTAGATGACACTTTTGAGTATGACCAGGAGCCAGACTGTTGACTCATATACTTATCTCTGAGGATCTGGGGTGGCAGAGGAGGCTTTGCAGAATAAGATGAGTTGAGCTTATCCTTGAAGTAAGGCTGAATTTATCTGGCAAAAAAAGAATTGAGGGGAAAGTGAGGAAAGTGTCAGAGTCAGGGTGTGACTGGAGTATTTTGGAAGAGTAGTTAGACCTGTTTGGTTGGATTGGGAAGTTTGTGGAGGGAGCATCTTTTGTGACAAATCAAGACCCCATGGAAGTTTTTACATACAGGATTTCAAAACAGAGTGTAGGAAAATTAATTTGACAGAATTGCGTAGGATAGATTGGAGAAGCAACAACGCAGAGAAGGAGCTGTTTGCGTAAGAAGAGGAAATGGAGGTAGAAAGGAGAACAGATCTATAAGATATTTTGCCCAATAGGAAAACATGAAATCTAGTTAACCACGGTTAACTGACTGTAAGGCAATGAGAAGGAAAGATAAAGAGAGAGACAGCTGAGAGGACTAAAAAGTCTAGTTCTACATGCTTCAACTTCTAAGTACAACAAAGCATGTTAGAACTGAATGATCACCCTAACTTAATTTCCTGTCCTTAGGTGACATACCACAGCTCTATATTCTACCTAGATGCAGTTTTCCTCATGTATTGATGCTCTACAGAAAGTCAAAACATGCCCATGAAATTATGTATGTTGACTTGTTGGTTCCTTGGAGAAAATGCCAAATGAGAGGCTGTCAAATAAATATAACAAAAGCTATGATATGAAAGAAATAAACACAAATGCAGCCAAGTAAACCAATCAGCTTGAAGTTAAGAACCAGTGTGAATTCGGTTGTTACAGCAGCAATAATTCCATAGCTGTGAACACATCTACCAATGACTAGATTCATTGGCAGGCAATGTGAGCTATAGCCTGCTGCCAGCTGCTGTATTTAAGGCTGCCTTAGATTAGAATGCAGATGTACAACATTGAAAGTTTATGGTCTAAACATGGATCCATGGATCATTTTTTAGGCAGCCCAACCTGTAAAGTTACAGAAAGGCTATAGACTAAATTATAGATTAACCTGAGCTTTAAGGCATACCAGAAACAGCCTTGCTTGGGAAGGACTGGAGAGAAAACCTTCTCAGCACTTTGCTTCCAGAAACGTTCTGATAGATTAACCTTGTGAGTGTTAGGGGAAAAGTGAAATAGAAGATGATATTTATTTCCACGTATCCAAAGGAGGACTAAAGCTCAGGTGTAAGGGTTACAATGGGCATACCATTTAAAAGAGCTAAGTGGATTTCCTCAGTGCCAACAGACAGATTCATATCTTTCTATGTGATTTATTTCCTTTTGATAAGGAACAACTAGGAAGATCTCTATTTAGTCTTGTGACTTCATAGCTGACACACCTATGGAACAGTTAACTCTTTTTATTAGTTTGATATTAGCATACATTTCTTTGGGGGAGAAAGAGTTTACTGTGGGAATGAAAAGATTCAACATTTTTGTACAGGATTGGAGTATATATCTCTGAATATTCATAAGGAATATGATTTAAAGAGTAGCTAAGATTATCTGAAGCCGCCAGCTCTTCTGCAGTAGAATAATTGGCGGTTCCTTAGGATTTACTTCTTTTCTGAAAGCCTCCACTTCTAAAGTTTCCAATCATTTTTGCTCATAAATTCAGTCCTGTCTTCTTCATTTAACATCAGAAGTTGCTTCGCTTTTTCCTCCTCTTACTTTGATGCACTGTCCTGAAAAAAAAAATCAGTGACGCTCTCTCATTTATGGACATCTGTGCCATTATGATTTTCTCTTTTACAAATGGAGTCAATTCATTTTCACTGATCTAACTCAACTTGAATTTCTGTATCCCACAGGTACTCATGTCAGAATCTGAGCCATTTTCCCCAACAATTTCCTGCTGCCTTTGAAAGGGCACATATCTCATCTTCCATCCTTCTGCTTTAGGCTCTAGTTCCTATGTACTTCCATGTTAATGCATGGAGTCACTGTGATATTTGCAAGCCTACACAACTCTTATTCAGTCCACTTTCTCCTTGTCAAGGCATCTGAGGCAGCATGCATTGGCCACATGGGTACACTCTTGTATACTCTCTCACTATTTATTTTTTAATGCCTGATACCTTTTAAATGGTCTGATACCATCTAGCAAACACAGGCATAAGCATAAACCCGCACAACACATGCACCTATACAGGAGGGTGGATAAATAATGTTCTGAAATCATTTAATGTGCACTTCTGGTTAGGGATGTGAAGAAGGCACTCATTATAGTCAGGTGCTATGTAACGATGTTTCAGTCAACAACAGACCACATATACAACTGTGGTCCTGTATGATTAGTACCATACAGCCTATGTATGTAGTAGACTATATCATCTAAGGTTGTGTAAGTAGACTCTATGGTGTTCGCACAACGATGAAATAGCTTAATGACACATTTCTCAGAATGCATCTCTGCCATTAAGTGACGCATGGCTATTCTTGCTGAAACTGACAGCTTGTGGGTTCTCAGGCACGCTTTTGTCAGAAGTGATGTTGTTGTTGTTGTTGTTTAGCTTTCTGAAGTGAAATCCCAAGCCTGAGGCTGAGCACGTTCTCTAAGGGATGGAAGGGCCCTTACCAGCTGGCTTGCTTCACACATTTAATGTTGCCTGCCTGGCCGCCAAAGGCTTTTTAGTTTGACCCTTGTTCTACATATTTCTGCATTGTTTTGACTGTCCATATTAAGATTATAATTAAAAAGGCACATGACAAAAAGTAGGCAAAAAAATATGTGAATATAGGAATGCTCGTGTTCCACCAGAATCATTCACAGGGAATGGTCACCCAGGGGAAGACCAGGGGGAGGTTTTCCAAGAGACTGCACCAAGGGACCACTTGGTTGAAATGACTTGGTTCAGTCCTTGAAATCTCAGAGTCTTACTATATTTTCTAGCAAACTGAAAGCAAATAGATCTCCCAGTATTTTCATTACATTGTCCAGAGTTTAAGAGTTTACTGCATAACAGGTCTAACTGGTTAATATACAACGACAGATCAAACTATCAAAGGAATCAGAATACTCCAGTTATGGGATAGCCCGTTCTGTCCTTAGAGATCTTTGGGAATCCATCTCACATTATAAATTCCAATTTTGTGCTTTGTAATTTTCAGTAACTGACATGGAAACTGGGAAACTTGAAATTTATATGATAAGGTGATCTTTTTTCCCCATCAAAATTCCCTTCATTACCACCGCTCCTCCCCTCCCCACTTCAGTAGGGCATAAGGTAGAAAGGTGTTAAACAAAAAGGCCATACCATAATGAAAATGCAGTCTGGCTTAAACTTTATCCTTCTAGAGAAGTTCCTGTAAAGGTTTATTCTGTCTATTTATATGTGTGGCACATAATAGGCATACAATCTTTTACTTTTCTGTTTCTTCTTTCTCTCCCTATGCTTTTCTAAATCATTTCTTATTTTCCAGGAACATTTTTACCCCAATTTATAAGGGAACTGCACAAATACTCTGATGTCCATCACTTTTCCAGGAGAAATAACTTGGACAAATGTAGAAGGTTAAACACCAATTCAAACAGAAAATGCTGAGCACTCATGTGACTCTTGTTATGTTGTGCTCCCAAGAGATCGCATTTGGGGTGATTAGGGAGGTGAGCTTTGCCATAGAAAGTTAATCTTTCATTTCTTCTTTTTTAGTGTGAAAAAGAATATTTTATTAAAATGTATAAATTCTAAGACAGTGGTCAAAAATATGTCCAGCAAATGTTCTTTGAGTGAGGGTCAATTATGTACTTCTTGCTCATCCTCTCTTCTCTCTGGTAGAACAACAGAAGTTTGTTCTTTGCAAAAAGGCTGGTTGTATATGTTGCACCTGACAGTGCTGCAAGTTTAAGGGGTGACTGGTGGAGGGGGAGGGGAGAAAGAGGGAAGTAGGTGAACAGGGCCCCTGCTGCCAATAGCGTCACTGACCGCAGGTCTGACCAGCCTCTCTAGTCTTTCCCCCAACATGATCATACTCAACCAAAGGACCTTAGGATCCAGCAGTTTTCTTTAATATCTTTGACGTGATCTCATGCCCACCTTGGCAGAAAGCAATCCTGGCCTGACCGGAGGCCTTATCTCTCTCACAGCGGTGCTTTCTCCTGAATACCACCTTGGTGAGTCTGTTTCTATTGCCTGGGGATTAAAATACACCCTTCAAGATTTGCACAGGGAGGTAGTTGGGCCTCCTAATGGGCATGAAAGGAATTTTATTCACTAAAAGTCCTAGTTTCCTGCAATTTCAAGATGACAATATGTGGTTCAGGTAGCCTTTGCTAGGGATAAAAACTAGAAAACTTCATGCCAGAATCTACCAGGATCTCATCTGCCATCACAGGGTCATTCATTGTAGGTAGCAGTAGGAGGGGCACCACCCGCCAGTCCCTCCTAGAGGACACAGCAGTCAGCAGCAAGTGGCCAGGAAAATGGAAACTGTCATTGCGTTTGAGAGTGACACGTTGCACCAACATTTTCGTTCTTTTGAATCTGGACACACTATTTGCAAAACTCAAGGAATCTGGTTTTCATATTATACTACATTCTTCAAAACATTGTTCCTATTAGGTTTGCTAGAAAAGCGTCACATTTTAGGCTTCAGGATAAATTTCTGTCTACAATAAGCGGAGGGCTGGAAATACCTGCTTCTGTGCCCCATCTGTCTAGGCTTGGCAAGTCTGATAACTGCATTTCTGCTTGTATTCAAGATTGCTTATCATGCAGCTGATGGAGGTGGCTGCCAGAGCTGCAGACGGGCAGAGAGCGGGGCCGACCGTGCTGAAGTCTGTGTCTTTTGGTTATGGGGACACTGCTTGTGTATTTCTTTGTATTCTTCATAGTGGGTTTTTTCCGAGTCCAGCAAGGAGGAACTATTTCTAAAGTCTATTTAGGGGAGTTAGAATGTGAAATCAGACTCCCTTGAGGAAGCCTCAGACATAGCAGACAGTGTGAACTAGAAGCCCTACCACAGGCTTAGACTAAAAAAGATCAAATATCTCTGACATATGGTGGGAGGATTTTCAAGTCCTGATATTAGAAGTGCTAGCAAGGCGGGGTGGCGGGATGCCCCTTGCAGGAAAGGGGAGAAAGATGTGGAAAATAGTTGTTCAGTGACAGATAATTTACCATACACATTCTGAGCTTCAAAAGCCTCTTTTGTTAAGTACGGTAAAAATAACGTAGTATTTGATTTAGATCCCCAGGAAAAGGGAAAAATTAAAATCAGAAATCATATTAGGAATTCTGTTGTGCTTAAAAAATAAGGTAAAGTACAAGTTGAGGTAAATGTAAGTAAAGCAAAGATGAGTCAGAATAACGCACATGGTGGACGGCAGCGGCTTGTGAAAACTGAGCACCCGGAAGTACCGGGAGACTGGCTGCAAAGGACATTAGCAACCCCAATGGATAGATTTTAAGGTGTTTTCAAAGCACACAATCTTCACATAATACATCATAGTGACTCAGTGGTCCCAAATAGGTACCCCAGAGAGTTAAACTAATAAAAATACTACAGCATTAGGATGGGAAACCTACACTCTAGGTTTGCTCTATTAAACTGGCGTGGTAGAGTTGTCAAGGAAGCTCAGAACTGTTTTTCCAAGATATATCTTGTAAGAACCCAGACATACATCTTCAATTAGCTTTGGCTTTTCTTGTTGTTGTTATTGTTTTGTTTCTTGATTAGTTAGACTGGGAAGAAATATATAAAAATGTCTAGGATTTTTTCCAATTTTTCTTAGAGTTCTTTACATATTAGAGGCAGAGTTAAAACTACTAGTCTGGAAAATTGTTTTTTTCAACTAAATAAATGAACATGAATGAATATTGACCTAAAGAAGTGTTTGAAGCCAAATATTCCACTTTAATTTATAGGAACTGATTATTGCCATACATATGGTGCATTGCAATTACTTGTTTGTCAAAACAAGGCAGAGCCTTCTAATAACATGTTATGGATAAACTGTCACAATTTTTTAGCTAGGCCTATGATTTATGCTGAGGATAGTAAAGCAAAGCTTTCCTATTCTTCAGTTTTGTGGAATCTCTAATTAAACTGAGATTTTCCCCTCACTCAATCTCCCTGTTCATGATGAACTTGTATAATGAATCATTTTTATTTTTCATTTTTGTTAAATCCCTTTTTCACTCTGCTCTTTTTTTTTTTTTACCTAATTTGTCTATTGTCCTGAAATGCTGCTGATCTCATGTCTTCTTTTATGAAAAGTCACCTATGTTAGTGATGGAATGGATCATCTTTCAATTTAACAGAACCTCAAGATAGCAATTGGACACTTTTCTAGGTCTGATCCATCTAGGGGTCATATCTTGGCATGGTGCTCAAGAGTGAAATTTAAAAGATTTAATAGCCAATTCAGCGAAGACTCTGACCAATCAGAATGGAAAATAAGCCATCAATACTGAAGCAGAGTCCTGGAGGTCCCCTGATACACCAGGCATGAACCCTTGAGTTGCTGAATTGGTTGTGGCATGTGGAGCTTTCTGGAGAAGGTACAGGCCAGCCAGGTTGGGGGACTCAATGCCGTGGCTATTTACCAATCTGGACAAAAGGCTTTCATTACTCTAATAACTGAAATGGCCATGCAGGTGTGTGCCAGCTGTATGTCACCCCCGAGGATGTCTCTACAGAGATCTGTTCCTTCTTCAACTACTTGCAAGAGGCCACAGATCTTGAATGGTTTAGCACTTTGCTACTCCAAGTATGCTATGTGGACTGGCAGCATCATCAGCATCACCTGGAGCTGGTTAGCACAACAGACCCTCAGGCCCCAACTCAGACCTGCTGAATCAGAGAGGCATTTTAACAAGATCACTGGGTGATCTGTGCTCATATGGAAGTTTGAGAAGCATTGATTAGCACCTGTATCCTGGCTGGCCAGGAGGAGTGGATGATTTTCAGTAGTTCTTAATTCAGACCATAGATTAGAAGCACTTGGGAAGCATTTAAAAAATACATGTGACCAGGCTCTATTCCTTAAGAATCTGATGTAATTTGACTGAAATGGGACCCAGGCAAAAATAGCATTCTTTAAAACCTCATTTGGTGATTATTTTGTGCAGCTTGGGTTAAGGATAACAGGTATCTCTATCTGATGTAACTGGAGTAGGTATAATTTATTTTTATCTGGGGTAAAAATGGGCAGGGCCACATGGAAAGTTTACTTAAGTTTGCCACTGGGCTTCAAAATCCGAGTGGGCTTCAGGCCCCTCTAATAATTGTGCTATCAGGAAAATTAAGCAGCCAGTACCTATGACTCCTTTGAACAGAACTTTATCTATATATTGTGGTTTTATGCCTAATTTCTTTAACATGGAAAACTAAGACACACAGAAATAAACTGCTCTTATTTTAGTCTGATAGTATCAGGAATTAAGATTTCCTCCTGTGTAAAGTATAACTGACCTCCTGTGTGAAACTTCCCTCATACACCCAGAGTTCATTCATTTACTCTTTGTTTATTCATTTATTTATTTCATCATTCCTTCAATACATAAAAATGAATCTACTACATGTCACCAGTAGTATATCTGATAGAAAGGATGTGTTATTCAATGTATAAAGTTGGGCCTCCCATCTGTTATCTACTTCTCTCAGGGTCAAAATGTGGCCCTGCTATTCACTTAAAGATGGAAAACTAGGCTTGTCTAACTATGGACAAAATACGTATTTCTTCTTTAATGATATAGAGGAATTATCAAATACTAAAAGGCAATTCTTCAGTACCAGATGTTTTGTTGGTTTTCACAGGCAAGTCTTCATCAGCTTCCTGAGACATGAGGTACCAGAGGGCAAGACCCATCCCTCCAACTTGTTGGTCGCACTCTGTGGCCCAGTGGTTGGAAATTTGGGCTTTCACTGTCTAGAGGGGGACGGGGGAGGAAAGCATTTTTTGCTAATGCCAAGAAAGAGACCAGAAGAACAACTTACTACAGATAACCCAGTAAGCGATGAGTTCTAGCCCTAGACAAACCTTCCTTGACTATTTATAGTCTGTGGTCCTGAAGCAGCGGACCATTATGCAGTTTTTGCACTGGTGCCCAAATCATTGCATTTCATTCGTTCATGCATGTATTCATTCAACACACTTTTATTGAATACCTGCTGTATGGGTCATACTCTGTGGAACTTTGAAGAGACAAACTAAAGAAATGTTTCCTGTTCTCACATTGTTTCTATATTGGAGGATTGCTTCTGTTGTAACTTCAGTCAGGAGATTCAGGTTTGGGAAGCATAAGCATAGAATTGATAGCTAAAACTATGGGATTAGATGAGCTTGCTCTTATTAAATTGCTTGCTAAGTGCTAACAAGGTAGGTAGGGAGCACACAGTCAAACACAATAAAAAACAAAAAAAATACTCACAAAACTTCAAATGCGTTTTGTATATTATAATTAACAATTCCCATGTCTGTACTTTACCCACTAGGCTGGGAGCTCCATGATGGCAAAGACAATGTCTTATTCATCTGTATGTGTAAAATCTTTAGCACAATTCCTGGTATCTACATGCTTACTAAATATTTTGTGAAAATATATTCATGAATAAATCTTGAAATTTTGGATTCTGAATGACATAAGTAAACTTAACAGTATAGTTGTTTGTGTTGTTGCATCCCCAGACTTTCTAGATAATAAATATGAGAGAGGTGGTAATTTTAGGATTTTACTTATACTTTGATTAACTAATTTCCTATTGATAACAGGATAGGCTGTTGTGCCAGAGCCTTTGAGATTAGTAATCACCACATGTTTAAAAATGATAAAAATGTCTTGAGACCAAGTTGGTGCCATGTTCTTTGAAATTCTGAGAACCATTTCTCTTCCACACAGATATGGAAGTCTATGCTGACGTCGTATAATTATAAAAAAGTCAGACCGACCCTGGATGATTTCTTGATCTCTATGTAGTCTGTTCAGTGTAGAGGTTAATTTCTGATGATAACATTCTCTTATGTGGACTGGCTCTGTGTCTCCAATATAGTACTAATTAATAACTAATACATGAAGAAAGGAAAGGATAAATCAGTAACTCTGGTCCCCTCATAAACATCTTGGCCTCTTTCTCAGACTCATTCTTGACCCTGAAACCACCCCAGATCCCTTCAAAATGATTGGAAGCTATGCTCAGCCTCTCTTTCTTTCCCTGTCTTCATCCAAGTGACATTCAGTTCTTAATTAAACACTGATTCCCACAAAAGGTGTCAGCCCTCATTTTAGCTACCAAAAATTGGGAGTTTGGTCTTTGCCAGCCACTGAAACAAGCTGTACCTATATAATCAAACTTAATCCTTAATATATCCTAAAATATTGCTATTATAGTTCCCATTTTGCAGATTAAAAAAAAAGAAGGCTCACAGAGTTTTTGTATATCACTCAGCTACCAATAAATGGCAAAATTGGAATTCATTTGGATTTTTCTGATTTCAAAGTTTGTTTTGTTACTTGTTCCCCACGTGGACAACATTTATCTTACTTTTTTGCGTGTAAAGGAAAATGATGGGTTAGGACTTACTGTGAAACTGCCATTTCAGGGTATGAAACAAGCTTGAAAGTTCTTTCTTTCTCTTAATCTTGCAGAGGGAATGCAAGAATTACAATCTGGTTAGTCGCTCCTTGGTATCAGGAAATTTGGTCTCTCAGACAGCATATATGTTCACTAAATACAATCCGTTGAATGAAAGGCCAAGTGTTTGTGGAAAAGAAGCTGTCTGGGAAGTCTGTTGGCATCTTGGAGGCGTTCAGACGGGATAAACGTCAGCTGTGTGTAACAGAACATACACTGGATCAGGAGATAGAAAACAGAGGATCTCATTCCAGTTCCCTAACATAATAGCTTTGCCATCGAGAAACAAATCATTTATCTTGCTCGCTTGTGCCTCACTGAGGATGAAAGAAGAAAATGAGGATGAACATGCTTTGTAAATGCTCAAGCATGCTACAGATAAATGACTTAGGAGTACTATTATGTCAGAAGTACCTGAGCATAAAATGTACCGGCTTCCTCCTTAAGCACACCAGGCCTGCATTCTGAAAATGGGAAACCTTGTGGGCAGATAAGGGTTGTCTTTACCACCTCCTCCTCCTCCACCCCTTGTAGCCAAACCACCCAAAGTTGGTCAACTTTACATCCTAAATACCTCTTTCATCCAATTCTCTCCATCTCTACAACTTCTTCTTAATTCAACCTACCAGTATCTTACACCCAGACCCCTATAATAGCTTCCTAAGTAGTCTCCCTGCCACCAGTTATTGTTCCTTTCAATCCATTTTTCCAACTGTAGTCAGAGTGCACATTTCCTAAGGCAAAACTTAGATGACCTTGCTTGGATCCTTCACTGCTTTCTCATCACTCTTAGAATATTTCAAATACACTGACATCACCTTCCAGCCCTGCAGGACCTCCCTCCAGGCTCACTCACTGTCAACCTCCCCAGCTCCACGCTCCACACTCTCCCTTTGGACTGAGATACTGAGGCAGTACCTCCCCTTGGCAATCCTTTGGCGTTAAACATGCCATATTTCCTCCCACCACAGGGCCTTTAGCCATGTGGTTCTTTTGGCCTGAAATGCCCTTCTGGCCCATCTTTGCTGGTTGATTCATTCATCCTTTGGGTCCCAGCTCAAAGTCCCCCTTCTGCCTTGAGGATGCCCTTTCTGAGCTGGTTAAGTCATATCCTTCTGCTTTGCCCTCTCATGACACCATTTTCTTTGCTTCATAGCCCTGCATCTGTATGTGAGAATTTTTGAATTGACACCTATTTTGCCTTGAGAAAAGGAGCTGTGGTGTGTTTTTTGCTTACTTTTGTATTTCCTTGCAAAGCCTGATAGTTTCTCGAATAGATGTTTCTTGTATAACTGAATGTATCAATAAATCTAGGGAATTTCTAAAGAGCTTTTATTAGGTATGTTGACAGAACAAACTCATATGTAGATAAAAATTTAGGGCTTTAATAGTAAAAATGATTAAAGGTAATATTTGGCACTTACTGTTTCTCAGGCCTTGTGCTAAGCACTTTGGAGGTGTCTCATTTAATTCTTATGACTAAACTTAGAGACAGGTACTATTATTTTCCCAGTTTATTAATGAGAATTGTTCAATGACTTGCTCCAGAACACACAGCCAGTCAGAGATGGGGCTATGTGGGGTGGATACTGAAACGTTCAAATTGACACTCAGTTTTGATCAGAAATATTAAAAATTTATCAGAAGACTAGAGAAGGGTGCTGGAAACATAGTTGATTCAGTCTACACAGCAGAAACACACAACCAAGTTCAGGCCACCAGAAAGATCATTCAAGTGCCACATTTGACTTTGCTGCCCAGGGACATTGTCCATCCCCATGGCTGACTTCTCCACTCTGTTGCTTCTGTGGTGAATGATTTCTCTTTTTGCAGCATACTCTCCAGGTCCTTAGTCCTGAAAAGAAGCACCCCATTGGTTATTTCTGGGTCATATGTCTGTGCCACAGCTGTCAGAAATGAGTAAGAGTCAAGACCCTGCCTCCTGCCAAGACTCCAGAAATGCAGGATTCTCCCCAAGTCAGAAGAGAGTTCTAAAATAGGCAGCTAAAATTTCACACACATCCAGTACTTTGACATGCCTCTCTGTCTCTTGACTTGTGCCAGTGCCTACAGACACATGTACTGTGGCAGTGCCAATATGCAGCTACTGGGTAGGCCAAACAAGCCACACCTCACAAAGCTGCTTTCCAAGGGGCATCAGAGAGTGTGCTGTTGGTAACTTCAAAGACCTCCAGCAGCAGAAGAGAACTGGGCAACCAAATTAAGAATCACTAAGGCCTGGGGTTAAGTGGCAAAGGTCTGTTCCTCAGCAGCATAGCACAGTGTGAAAAATAATGACTTGGAGTCAGATGATTCTTGCACATTCCTTCCTGGAGCTACACCTGGTTTTCATGCAGCCCTCCTGTGAGGAAGGTCACAGCGGGGAAATAGCCAATTGAGCTGGAGTAATCAAGAACTGCCTTCAAGGCAGAATGGAGGTTTTCAAACAAGGCAGTGCACAAAAGTGAAGAGGACCCCCGAGAAAATATTCTAGAGGCATTCGGGCCCAGGTTGTCTTAAGAGATTCATGCACAGGCCAATTTAATCCTAGTGAAGAACAAAAATATTTTCCTGTGACAAGGGACACAGAGGAGACTGCGACCCTGAAGAACCTTCTAGATAAGTGTGTTAAAATCTGAAATGAAGCAAACTGGCTTAAGAATTGTAATCAGTGATCCTCAGAAATAGCACCATACATTGCAAATCCAGACAGTCTCAAAAAGTCTCATAAAGATGCCCAACTCAGAAATAAAATGAACTGGTGGCGAGCACAGGCTGAGTGTCCTTGTTTTCACAGGTGGAGGAGATTGTGACTTATTTTCCACCACTCCAAAACACTTGGAATCAAGAAGATAACAGGAATAGAAATGGCTGCTTACTGCCACATGACCTCCATTGCACTTTAAAAAATTCCTAAATTCCTTGCTTGTCTCTGACAATTGTTTAAGTGAAGATTTTGATTAAATCCAGGATGTGCTGTCTCGGAGACTCTGGTACCTAGGAAGCCTGGACTTATCTGAATAGACTTTCTTCATTCTTACACTTTTGTCTTTTTCTTCCTTTGGCCAGCTCATCACCCTTCATGTTATGCCTATGGTATGACAGTGGCTGAGAAGAAGCTAGGAAAAGAATATTTTTGATCTATAATTAGAGCTGAGTAATAATATTTACTTAACATTTATCTTCTCACAGCCACACTGAGAGCTAGGTGCCCCTATTATGTCTAATTTAGAGACGAAGACCTTGAGAAGTAGAGATTTACGTTACTTGGTTTATGCAATTTTTCGAAGCGACTTGACCCAAGTGGTAGATATTCAACATTCTGAGAGAATCTTAGTGGAAGATGTGTGCTATTTCTGCTCTGCCAATTTCACACTGATACTGGAGAAAGTTCTGGTTTAGAAAGAACCGATGTTTAGGATGAGGACCATCTATCCCCACTCCCAGCAACTCTCTCATTCACCTTGCTAGTTTGGGTGTAAGTGACTCTTACACCCTCAACTAGGAATTAGGAGATCTGGCCTTAGTCCCAGCCCTTCCACTCACTATTGATGTGACCTTGAGCAAATGATGTAACCACTCTGGTTCACAATTTTCTTATCTGCAAGGGAGGAGTGAGGCCACTAACACTAGTATGAGGGGTATTGACAAAATACAAAGCACCCAGAAGCTGACGACAAGGATCATGAGAGATCTAGAAAGTATGTAGCAAGAGTGTGGGTTAAAGGAATTGGGAAAGTTTAAGGTGAAGAAGAGAATATGAAAGGAAACATGATGGGTGCCTTCAAATATTTGAAAGCATAAGAGGGATGAAAAGTTCTGCATTTTTTTAAGAGGGAAAAATGTATATGGTTGGCAGGAAATATGCAAGGGCAGAATTCAGCTCAATAAAATAACTTTCCAAATGATTAGCGCTGTTCAGATAGAGATTGAATGCCTCAAAATGCAGACTTTTCTAATCCTGGAAATGGCTTAAACCTGAAAAGATGAATTCCTACAATGGATAAAACATTCATCTAGATCAATGATTCTCGACTGGGGGTAGTTTTGTCCCACAGAGGATATTTGGCGATGCTGGGAAACATTTTTAGCTGTCACAACTTTGGAGGAGAGCAGGTTGCTATTCATATTCATGGGTGGAGCCCCCGCATGCTGCTGCTAAACATCCTGCAGGACAGCCTCCACAACAAAGAATTCCAAGAATTAGCCAGCCCCGAAAGCATAAATAGTACCAAGGTCAACAAACTCTGAACTAGGTAAACTCTAAAGTTGCTTCCAAAAATCAGGCTCAATGATTTTGTATTTTTCACAAGATTTTCAAAGATGAAATTTTTATTTTTTTTGAGGAAGATTAGCCCTGAGCTAACTGCTGCCAATTCTCCTCTTTTCACTGAGGAAGACTGGCCCTGAGCTAACATCCGTGCCCATCTTCCTCTACTTGACATGTGGGACGCCTACCTCAGCATGGTGTGCCAAGCGGTGCCATGTCTGCACCCTGGATCTGAACCAGCGGACCCCAGGCTGCCCGAAGCGGAATGTGCGCACTCAACCGCTGCGCCACCGGGCCGGCCCAGATGAAAATTTTAATATTATACTTTACATCTAAACAATTTAAAGAAGCTTCAAAAAATTTAGATTCTTAACTTTAACTTGGTCTTTGCTGACTGAGACTAATTCCATTCATATCCAAGATTGATTAAAGTGAGTCTTGGTTAGACCTTGTGGTTGTAGGTCCACTTGTTATTTCCGACATGTTTCCATTTAGATTAGTTTTAAAATCTAATGTTCAACTTATTTCGTGGATTTTTTTATTTGCATAGTCTATTTTTTTCTCAAGTATCTCCATATTAATCATACATTTGTTTCCCCCGGAGCATTTCCTATCACAGTTGTTCCTTAATCTTCATTATGATGTGGTGGGTATTGTGAAGATGGTACCAGGCTAAGAGTGAGGAGAATTGGCTCTGTGGCTTACTGGTATGACTCTGGGGAAATTACCCAATCTTTGTGCCCATTTATAAAGTAATAGCACAGGTCGTTTATACCTCAAGCTCCTTCTGAAGCTGACATTTTATAGGGAGCAGGAGGGAAAACATTTATGGAACATTTACAACATGCAAAGCACTTTATATGTTGAATCTTTTAATCCTCATAGCAAACCTGTGAGGTTGGTATTGTTGTGCCCATTTCTAGTTAATGAGGAAGCATGCTCAGAGGGATTATATGAGCTGCCCTATAGCACAGAGTTAAATAGTGTTGGGCTTTGATCTAAATGAAAGACAGTGCAAGCATTAGCTCTTCTAGGAAATGTTTCTTGAGCCCTTAGTCTGGCCTGAATTCCCATCCCAGCGCTCTTTGTCACTTACCATGTTAAATTGAAGTTAACTGTCTATGGTCTGATAGTCTTGAGAATGCCATTTCCTCAGGGGTAGTGAGCACGCATTATTCTTCTTTATATCTCCAGCACCAAAAATAGTACGTAGTAGACATACTGATGCCTTTAACTGAACTGAACCCATTATTCTTCAAATTAATGTTGGTCAAGATGAACATCTTCAAATCAATAGGCCATGATGATCCTATTAGTACAATATTTTCAACATTTCCTATTGTCAAGTTGATATTTGTCCCTTGAAAAGTATGTGTTATTTAGTTAATTATCCTTTCCCTCTCCTAAATCAGCCTTTTCTCCGTTCACTATATTCTCTTCCTCATTTTGAATGTTACTGTTGAATGTCTCTCATTTCTTTTACACAGTTCTCTTTTGTTCTTTCAATAGTCAAGCGACCACGCTCCCCCTGGGAGGGGGAGACAAGTTTGGCTCTAGAAGTCCCTGTATCTGAGTTTCTTGTATCTGAGGGTATGTTCATTGCTGCATCTATTGTTACCTTTCCTTCCTAGCTTTCTCTATGCTTAAAAGTCTTTTACAAAGGAAGCAAAACATGATGTCTTGCTACTCAGTTTAAGCCAGAGCTGGGTCCACTGGTTAACTGCAGATGTTGTCTCTGTGAGTCAAATCTTCAGCTTCCTTTCCATGCCTTTCTTCTCCATTTAAAGACAGGGATTTAACATAAAGAGAAATTGACCTTCAAACCCAAGAAGATGACCTAGCTTTTGCTGCACACACAGGCTAAAGGATCATATTGCCGTTTTCCTGAGTTTCAAACAATAAAAGCACCATTTTGGGGATTACCTTTCTAGATGGTATTTTAAGTAGCAGTAACTGAACAAAAAATCAAACTGGTAGTCTTCTATAATGGAAAAATAAAACCCAGGATATCTATAATCCAGTCATTGAGAGGGTCTTAATTCCCAAGACTGCTGCCTGCTGAGAAGTGTCTTTTTCCACCCTTCTAGGTGGTTACAATGAGCCTAATTAATTTTATAAACAAATGCTAACCTCTGACCAGAAACAAAATGATCTCCTACGGCTCTTCTATTTTATTAATATGAATTTTAATAAATAAGAATAAGAAGTGTCCGCCCATAATAAAATGCGTTATTCAAGGGGAAAAATCATACCACTACACCCATATAAATAATAAACAATCACAGAGAATTTGGAAAGATACTGACCTCAGGAAAAGGAAAATAAAGAGATTTTTGACTCTACACTCTGTGCCTATTTCGTTTGGAACAACTTGAGAGATGACTGACCTAAGTGAGGTGGTCTTGTAAGCTATTGAGTTCCTTGATACTGAAGGCATTCAAAAGAATTCCACAGTACAGGAGGCCACAAAGTTGTAAAGGGAACAATCTGTCAATCTCAGCTAAAGCTGAACCAAATCTGGAGGAGTATATAATTACTGTGACCCACTGTTATAATTCCCCCTTGGGGCACACTATCTCTGCCAGACAAATCAGAGGGCCCCAGCTCTCTGACATAACAGGCAATAACATGCCCACTGGATATGAGTGGAAATATTCAAACTGATCATCTTGAATACTGATAAGAAACGCTAGCTGTTTACAAAAATGTTGATTCACCTCAAGTTATAATTATTTTAGCTTATCTTAATATTTTGGAATGTACTTAAAATAATATTCCAGTTTCCTCAGATATGTTTTTATCATTCTTTTGAACATGAGACATTGGGTCTTTTTTGAGAAAACAACTGACCTTTTATTGTCAAATTACTAATTCCCATTTATGATTTATAGTAATAATAATCCTACCCAAGAATAGAAAATGCTTTCTTCAAAGAAAGTCACCCTAAATACAACAAACACTTTTTGTGATTAGTTCATTTATTCTTTCAACAAGATCTTTGATGGGTGTTTGTATGACTCAGGATCTTCTTAATTAGTTGGTTTGTTTACTTGTGTAGAAAAGCCAGGAGTTCAATTCTGCCTTTACAGTAAATGACGTGACTTTTCTTCCTACTTAAAAATCAAAACAAAAGAGAACATGGAGAATGGCACATTTATAAAAATTGGTTGATATGCAGGAAATAGATATACTTTAATCTTCATTTACTTAGCCTTAGTATCAAATTGATCAAAAACAAAAAACAGTGTAGTAAGGTGTATGAACAAAACCACACATTTGACTGCCCTGCAGACATGATGTCATCCTAAGGCCTCCTCCAATTATAACATCAAGTTAGCACTACCTTTCACCACTGACCTGAAACACCCCGGGAAATGGAGCGCTACCTAGCTAGATCCTTCATAGCTACAGAATCCTCAGCTCCGTTCACCCAGGAGAACCCAGATGCTACTGCTCTATTTTAGTTTTCACTGCACTGTTGTTTTGAAATATTCACAATATGATCACAGGCCATATGTGAAGTAGAGAAAGAATTTATTATTCAGTTTGTCAGTCCCTATATTTAAAGGGTTTATAGCATGTCGGAAATTCTGGCAACAGCCTTTTGTATAATTAGTTGCCTCATCCTTCAGAGCTAATGGGATGAGTTTGAGGCCAGAGAGAAATTGTTTATGAGAAATATTTCCTCCCCTGGTGCTCTGTCAGAATCCGTCCCTCTCACCAGGGTAATTGTTGGGGTAATTTTTGTCAGGTTTTTCATAAAAAGGGAAAACATTAAGGGCAATATGGAGGAACCAACCAGAACCTAGTCAGCTTAGAGTATATTGAATACATTCCTCTCATTCTTATTTTTGGGGAGAGGGAGATAGAAGGGAGGCAAGTGAAGATGAGAAGAAAAATACAATTTTTCATTTAATTTTTTTTAATTGTTCGATAAATGCCAGTAATATGGTAAGTGGGAATTTTACATAATTGAACTGAATTATGACTTCATTAATCCCATTTTTATAAGGAAAAATCCCATTTTAGATGAGCATCCTTGCTTTTTCTTCCAAATCAGACTCATCTCATTCGTAGAGGCCATTGTTTATAATAAAGTCAAAACAATCTTATGAATTGATTGCTTACATCAAACTCAACCTCTTCTTTGGATCTCTTTTGTGATTCCCTTTCATAATAAATATAATCAGAGCTTCAAAGAGTTAGCCTAGGGAAGAGGGAAAATTATCTAGGAATATGTGCAGTGTAAACTAGGGAAGTCATCAGACCTCAGTCAATTAAATTTGAGATACAAAATTGCTTCCTCCTGTGGTTGGTCCTAAACGAAACACATCTCTCCCTACATTAGATTATTTGAAACTACTATTGAAAAGTCCAAATTATAAGTGGGAGATTTTACTGCCACAATTAAGCCTTTGTCCTACTCTTGTATTTCCCATCAGTACCATAGCACTCATCACCTTCCTCAACCCCCACCTGCCCTAGTGCCTGGTATTTGTGGGTCCTAATAAACCTCGTCTGTCTTTTCTCTAGTGAACAAAAACTCCACTTTCCTTCCTAATGAGTTTCTGGTTTCCTTAAAGCATCCATCACATCTGGCTGCACCTCAGTCTTACCCTATCCCTCTGCCTTCTTTTTGCCGTGGAGTCGCCTCCTTTGCCCTAGACCGTGATTAGATGCTGCTCCAAAGAATATCGCTGACTTCCGCTCCAGGGAGGACACAGCCAGGGGCAGGAGCCATCAGAAAGGGGCTTTGCTGTCAAGCTCTGGCTCTCCTCATACTGAAGGGTGCTCTCCAAAATTCACCTAACAACCCCACCAAAAATGCCTTATTATAGATGAAGTTCTTTTTCTGTTGCAAATGACTGTAGAATTGGTAGAATCTGTCTCTTGGGGCCTAGGGGCCTCTTTGTGTGGAGCTGTGTATATATTTGTGTGTGGCTGTATGTGTACCTATCTGTGGTTATGTGTATGTGCATGCACAAAAGAGAGAGAGACACTCACTGTTTTCTAGTCGCCTACCATCATATGGGTTGTGCCTCTCAGGGTTATAACAATTTTCTTTCTTTTTTACTTGGGATTCATATGCAATGTCTTCAGGGAACCAAAGACAGTCACTAGCTACTTAACTCCTGCATAGAACAGATGTTGTCCATACAAGAAGTGCTTCCCGATTCATAGGCTTTGTGGACTGTAGCCACAAACTTAAATCGCATGCATTTTGTGTTTTCCTCTAGGCCAGTGCTAATAAAAGTGTGGTCCATGGACAGATTCTGGTGTGTGAACTGAGATTCCTGTTTAATAATGAGACGAGGTACTTACATCGGAATGTAAACCGTACTGCTTTCTTCATTGAAAAAGTTTTGCTATGAAAAATATGTCAACTGAACAAAATTCTTAGAGATATGATTGACTTGCATTCTGGCACAAGTTCCATATAATATCAGTACTGGTAACAAAAAGTTCCAGGGTCAGTACTTTGTAGAGCTCTGTTGTAGGAGAACATTCTTATGGCTTAAAAATCATTGATGTGTTAAGGGGAGCTGGGCCAGTGCTGAGCTTTCACTTCTCCTCCTTATTTAGCTCTACTCATCTTCACTGCACACCTTCCCAGCTGTCCACGCGTAGGAATGTCTGCCAGAGCGTAGGCTCTCAACTCTTGGAGGTCCTCACAAATTTCTCATTATATCCCCTGAAGCAAGAACTATCTTCCTAATTGGAAACTTAAATTTTGATGTTTTTAACACCATCATATCTCTTGAAAGAGTTAAAAGACAAAACAAAAAGATTTTATATACAGTAGAACAATTGGTTATATTAATAAATTCATATGTTCCCTTTTCTCTTTCCGTTTCCAAAAATATTACCAAGTAATTATGTAATTATGAGTATCGTAAAACCCAGTAGGGATTTCTAATCTCGCTTGGATTTTATAAACTACTGAAATATATGACATTTATTATTTTTGTGAACATGTCATGATAAAAAAACCCTGAATTGGGGTTGACTCAAGATTAAGATAAATCTATCTAACATCAAAAGTGATTAAAGAGAAAACAAGACTTTTCAGACTATATTAAATATCAACTAGAATGTGCATGTATATTTACAATGCTTTGAAATCTCTGTATCTGCTCCTTGTCTTCAATATCTTGCCATCTTGAATTTTGTAACAAGATGGTAATATGACTAAAATTTATATATGTCCAGGCAGGCATTCGGCCCTCATTATTCTGAGCTAAATACATAAGAATGCGAAGAGAATCATTCTCCAGTTTACTACTCTGTAAAATATGAAAGCCTGGTCATGTATTAAGCATAAAAACTCATTACTATGGGTTGTTATTAAATTTATCATTTTTAAGTGAGTCCATCTCTTTGTACTTTGAAGTCAGATCAGTGACTCTGCATTTTGATTTGCATCATTCTTTGGAAGAGACAAAATGGGATTTATCATCTGCTTGTTTTTTTCTACTCAATCTTTCTGTTTCTTCATTGCATAAGCCACTTAAGAGCACCATTAGAATAGAATCCTTGAGACTAATTTGAGTTGCTAGCAGAAGTCGGTTTGTATAACCCTCAAACTAATTTTTGAATTGGAAACACCCTGTCAAGTGTCTCTGATTTCAGGTGAATGGAAATGACCTACTTTCCCTCACACCGACCTGACGTAGTATTTAATGCAGGTAATATTGATTATTGTGGCTGAAAGAAAGGCCACAGGGCTCTATAGCTAGCTTTAAATGAAAAACTTTCTTGTCCCCTACACTCATTCTTATTTTCACAGCCTTCATCATGGTTGGGAACCTTGAAGATTTCCAAAGCAGACCCCTGAAAAGTTCATTCAAGGTATCAAGTGTACAAAATATAATAATTTACTTCTTCAAAGTATCCTTGTGGCCAGAACTCTCTCATCCTTTAGGTTTAGCTTACATGTCATTTTTTCTCCCCAAATATTTCTCCTCTGACTGAGCTATCTAAAAATCGCCTGCCCACTAAATTTTTTTCTCTGCCTCAACTGCTATTTCCTTCACAGTGCTTATTAAAATGATTGTTTTTATTTATTTGCTTACTGTGTGTCTGTTTCTAATTAATATAAGCTCTACACGGGCAGTGAGCGTGTCTTTTTTTTCTTTCTTTTTTACTCGCAGGGCCTAGCATAGTATCTGCCATAGATTAACTGCTCTAATACATGTGAAAATTTGATGAATAAATTCTACATGTGTAAGGTTGTCGTTTTGGTTTCTTGATATTTTTAGAAAGAGTATCAAAATATTTAAAAAGATGACTGAAGGGGAATGGAAAATGCATTTTGAAAATCCCTGTGTTACCCTTATCACATGATCTAATAGTAGCAGCTGCATACATTTTCTCTTTCCACTAAGTACTGTTCAGCTGGAAGTTGCCTTCAGATGTGTCTCTGCATCTTTAAAGCAATATATTTCGTTTTTTGGTATTTGTTTATTGGTCACTACCCGAGGAGTAGCTGATAAGAAGCAAAAAAATTGTGCTCTCCTCACTTCTGACATAGGTAAATAGGACAGTCCTAAGGTAATGTCTGTTTGCAAAGTATGTTCTTTGTTTCTTTTAGCAGTCATAATTTAAACAACAAAAGCTGAGTTTTTATTCAAAGATATGGAGCAGGTCATACAGTAAAGCTTTTATTTGAATTAAGTGGCAATGAAACATTTGTTTCTTTGAGTGCAATTGAACATTTAGTCAATTTCACCTTCAGTATTACTAATTCCCATCTTCCTTAAAGAGCAGGAAGAAGCAATAACAATTAAGATCTCAGATGGGAAAAGTATAATTTTTTCAATTAAACTTAAAAATGTATAATAAACTTTTTTTGAAAATAAATCTAGTCTCTTAAGGGAACATGATCAAGAGGCAGTGAACATTTTTTCAGAAGATCACAGCCTTAGGTCATTGATTATTTCAAAATACTGTCTGGAAACCAGCATTAAGCAATCCCAGAACTAGGCTGGGCATTTATTTTAAGCATGCTCCACCTCCTGATGCCACTTACTAAAGAGCAGTGAGTGAGAGAAATTATTAAAGGCAAGAACAGTAGAGATCAAGACGGAATCCAGATTGGCTCAAAGTGGCCTTGCAGGTTGATACTGGCTGGGACTTTGTGGTAATGGCATTTCAAATGACTAATGTTTCACGAGCTAGGTAGGCATATTGGTGAAATGGTTATGGCATTTTCCAAATTGATTTGGCACAATTCCAAACATAGTCCAACCAGGATTTTTTTGTAAATTGATAAGCTGATTCTATAGTTCATATGAAAACACCAAGGAACTAGAATATACAAAATGATCTTGAAAAAGAAGAACAGAGCCTGAGGATTAATACCCTTAATTCAAGACTTATAAAGCTACATTATCAAGAAGTTGTGCTACTTACCTTAGGATGGACACAGATCAATACAAGAGAATAGAGAGCTCAGAAATAGACCTGAAGTGATCTGGTCAACTTTTAATGAGGACAACAATGCAGGAAAAGAAAAAAACCTTCTTAACAAATGGTACTGGAACAACTGGATATGAATACGGAATAAGTGAGCCTCAGCCCCTACCTCTTACTACACAAAAAATTAATTGCAGATGGATCATAGGCCTAAAAGAAAAGGTAAAACTATAAAACTAGACTAGGAGAATATCTTTATGAATTATGTGTTAGTAACAGTTTCTTAGAACAAGAAAGCAATAACCATAAAAGAAAAATTTGATAAATTAGAATTCATCAAAATTTAAAACTTTTCCTCATCAGAATGCACAATTTAGAAAATGAATTGGCAACCCATAGAGTAGAGGAAAATATTCATAAAACATACAGTGCTGAAAATGACTAGTGTTCAGGATATATTAAAATACCTACAATTCAACAATAAAAGGATAAACAACCTAATAAAAACTGGACTAATGAGTTGAACAGACACTTTACCAAGAAAGATATACAAATAGCCTGTTAGCATTTGAAAACATTAATCTTTACTAATCTTCAGGGAAGTGCAAATTAAAACCATGCTGAGATACTGTTACATATCCACCAAACTGCTAAAATTGAAAGTATTGACCAGACTTTCCAAAATGTTGGAGGATGTGAAGCGTTGTTGGTGTGAACATAAAATGACACGACCACTTTGCAGAGCAATCTGGTCGTATCCTTAAAACTAAATATGTGTCTACCTTATCACCTAACAAGTCTACTCTTAAGTAGTTTTCCAGAGAGATGAGAGCATACACCCACAAAACAATTTCTACAAGAATGTTCATGGCAGCTTTATTCACAATAGCTAAAGTGTATAAACAGCTCAGGGGTTCATCAATGAGTGGAGTATTCATGCAATGGAACATGGTTCAGTAATAAAGAAGAGTGAGCTACTGACACAGAAAGAAATATGGCTGAATCTCTAAAACATTATACTGAGAGAAAACCTGCCATAAAAGGGGACGTACTGTATTGTTCCATTTGTACGTAGTTCTACTACAGGCAAAACTAATCTTGGTGAAAGAAGAATCAGAATTGTGGTTGCCCCTGGTGAGGGAGGGAGGCAGAGATTTACTTGGCAAGGACATGAGCTGTCTGGAGTGACGATCACGTTCTATGTCTTAGGAAGAGTTTGGATGACTTAGGTGTGTGTATTTGCCAAAACTTATCAAATAGTCTTTTTATAATTTATATACCATGAAATGTACAAATATAACCTAAAAGAACAAACAAAAACTTAAAATGTACATAAGAGTTTAGCTCCCTGTAAAATAGTAATTATTAATCTGGGTCCCATGGGAGCCTTGGATGAGCTTCAGTGCATCTATAAACTCTTCGAAATTGTATGTAAACTATGGACGGGAGATTCACAATGTTTGTGAAGTTTTCAAGGGGAACTCCACCCTTTGTGACCTCCCCCACAAATTTTAAGAGACAGCTATAGAATTCTCTTTCAGATTAATAAAATGCTTCATAAATTTCTTTTGACTGTAAAGTTCTACTAAATGTTTTGGTTTTCTTTTTGAGGAAGATTAGCTTTGAGCTAACATCCACTGCCAATCCTCCTCTTTTTGCTGAGGAAGATTGGCCCTGAGCTAGCATCCGTGCCCATCTTCCTCTACTTTGTATGTAGGACACCTACCACAACATGGCTTGATAAGTGGCGTGAGGTCCATACCCGGGATCCAAACTAGTGAACCCTGGGCCACTGAAGCAGATCATGCGAACTTAACCACTATGCCACCAGGCTGGCTCCACTATTAAATTTTAACTGGAGATTTATTCAGAAATCATATTTCAGTTGCTTTTGGTTTATTTTTACATCCAATTTGTGCTGATGATTTACCCATCATGTAATTGATGAACAATTCTGATATAGTCCCCCGTATCAATTCTAAAGGTGATGCTGCTGAATAGATATGTCTATTCTGCAAGCCCAAACAACAGAAATAATATTATATATAGATAAATAGATAATGCTCAAAGATTCGAAGTCAGTTGCTGAAGGTCAAAATCAAAACAAGGATTAGATTAGACTCCCAGGCTGATATTATTATTGTTGGAATGTTTTTATTAGGTTATATCGCCCACCCACTGTCATTTGTTAATTATCAATTTTATTTTGAGCTTGGACTCTAATGTTAATTGCTAACTTTCTCTGCTCATGGAAAATCAAGTGTGTGTATGTACTCCATGCATTCTGTGTTTATGAAGAATCGTTAAGGCTGCAATTAGTATTTAGTAATGATTTCCAGAAATAGTTCCCAACTATTAAAAGTTGTCAAAAATTATCATGTTTTATAGTTAAGAAAGCATATTAGATTTGTGAGAATTCTTTTCTAACCCTTCCTGCCAATTTGCATCTAATTGTCAGTGGTCTTTTGAGATCTATTGATATCATAGAGTAACTACATTTAAGAATTCAAAGACATGTTGTTTTGGTTTTAAAATACAGGTGTCAAATCTGTGAGCTCACATCAGCCAATAGGAAAAAAAATCACCCAAATAATTAAAGCAGGAATAGGTTAATCACTAATCAAATCATAAATTATTCTTTCTTATATTTCATAAAATACATGCTATTTATGTATCAAGGGTGATAAAAGTGATCCGCTCAGAGAATGTAAGAAAAAAATGATACCTTGGCCATTATTTGAAATGGTTATAAATATGAAATGTTTCATTCCAGTAAATTATGTTTAATAATAGCATATGACTGAATATCTCGTGTACAGATCTGATCAATGTCCAAATGCTGTGTTGCTTTTAATAAAGGACAAATTTAGGTGGATTCCATGTTCCATTTCACATTGTATTAACACCATGACCATCAATTTCAGTAGAGTGCCATATCTGATGTTAATAGTAACATGATTTTAAAGGTCAGCTTTAGCTATGCCCATAAAAATGTTATGGGATAAGAAATGGTTTGACTCAGTTAGATTTTCGTTTGCTTTTTTAAAAGTAAAACTTTTAATCTTGTAAAAATACATCACTCTGTTCCTGTTTTGTTTTTGACTAGCTGAATTACTTGCTCATGAAACTTCAATTGCCTTCAGCAACTAGTCTATAGAAAAGTTGTTAAATGGGTAGCATAGGAGTGATTCATTAGTTGTCATCAAGTGAAATATTTAAGCATAATACTTTCACAAAATGGTGGGGATTCTGGAGTAAAAGTCCTCAGGAAATGAGTCTAGTGAATGGCTGAGTTTCCGATGGTGGTAGATTCCCTGATTCTCTGTCTTCCCAGGCCCTTCTACAAAATTCTGATTGTTCCATGAAAAAAATCATAATTTGCCTGTCATGATTAAGATTGCAGTTATCCTTCCTAATGATCCATGTGAGGTCAGCTAACCTATGTCTATGACTTGAAATCTTTTTCCAGCATTTAAGGCCCGCCATGATATTTGCAGTAGTTCTAGTGCTTACAAATGTTTCCTCCTGACGAGTAGAAAAGGTGGATTCATTAGTCTACGGAGATAATGTGTGTATAGTTTACACTCAGGCAAAAGAAACTGACCGACAGATTGACAATATTGCTTCTAATAGTAATGAGAGTTCTCATCCGTAAAAGTTTAAGAAGAATCACTTAAACTGGGGTCTGTGAAGTTAGTGATCAATGCCACTTACCATGAGAAAGACCATATTGCTTATTTTCTTTTTAAGATGTACTGAGACATGGCAACACAAACTTGAACTGGCAACACAATCTTCTTCAAAAGAAGTAGTTTTCAAAAGAGGGCAGTTTATTTCTAGCTTTGGTTGTTCATTGTATATTTTTGGTAGGGTCACATCAGAACATGTAAAATTACTCTAGGCAGAAAGGAGACGGCTGGAATTCTTAAAGACTTTTTGTCATTTTTTAACGTCTTTTTTTGTTTAGGATTAATAGGTAGTTTAGGAATCTATACAAAGCAATTTTAAAGGGATCACTGGTATGCATACATTTCAGCAGCTGAGATATGTGAAAAATGAACATTTCCACATAGCATTCTATTGCTATAATGAAACTTAGAACTCTTCTGTAATCCAATTATCAGCCTCAAATTTTTCACTCTTATTGGCAAACTTGTTTCTCTAATTTTTATATTACAACTGGAGATATTTTAATATAATTGGCCTTTATATTTGCTGTGGCTATAGCAATGCTGTTCTCAGACGCCTTCTAGAGAAGATGCCTCATCGTGTCCTACCCCTCCATTCCCACATATTCTCTTCCTTTTGAATTAGATGTGAGATGGAGTGGGGAGATATCTCATATAATGTTTGTGTTCAAAATCTATTTTGTAAGTAACTTTGTTGGTGTGGCTTAATTCATCATGCTCTCACTTTGGGAGGGCTAGAGATTAGCTCTATAAGGATGGAAAACATGAAAGGTAAGTTTTAATGTTAGAGTAACTAATCCACTTGCAACCACTGTTGTCATGAGAAGAAAAGTCTGTAGTAACTAAAGGAAGGAAGGCTCCAGGCAAGATGTTGGGGTTTAGCTTTATTCATTTGTTTTATGTCTTATTATGTGCATGTGTGTGTATGTGTAGGTAGTGGTGAAGGTATGGTGTGGGATGAGTGGGCTATAAACCGGCAGCTGAGCTTGAAGCTGTTAGTTAAAAGCAAGGTCAAGATCGAAAAGGATATTTAGTAGTAGATTGTGTCGTGTTTGGACACAGAGTATAGCCTTTGTTAATATATTCATTTTCCATTATTTCAAACAATTTCTATTGAACACTTATCATGTACATTCCATGTGCCAGACATTGTAATCAAAAGATCAATGCATAATTTATTTTTATTTATTTTTTCCTGAGGAAGATTCGCCCTGAGCTAACATCAGTTGCCAATCTTCTTTTTTTTTTTTTTTTCCTTATGTGAGCTGCCACAGGGCATGGCCACTGACAGATGAGTGGTGTGGGTCCATGCCTGGAAGCTGAACCCAGGCCACTGAAGCAGAGCCCTCTGAACTTAACCACTAGGCCACCAGGGCTGGCCCCATAATCTCTTTTGTAAGATTCTTCTAATGGAGAAGACAGGAGTTTGAACATTTGCATCTCCTTTGCATCTCATACATTACATTGTGGTGATGCTATCATAGGAAGTACAAGATGCTTTTGGAGCTCAAGGAATGGGTACCAGGCTTAAACTGGAGACTCAAAGAGATCATTCTAAAAGAATTGATTATAGTTGATCTTAAACCCAGAAGGAACAACATACATCAAAAGAACACATGTCAAACTTGAGGACCTAGAAGAAATACAGAAGCTGCAGAGTAGAGTGAGAGAGAGATGTAGTAAGAGATGGAATTTGAGGAGTTTTATCCAGGACTGGATGATATGGGGCCTCATATGTCCCACTGAAGATGGATATCTTAAAGTTCAGGGCATTCTCTGAAGGAATTAATGTAACATGGTCAGATTTGCATTTTAGAACCATCCCTCTAGCTGCAAGATGGAGAAGGGATTGGATACAGATAGGACTGGAGAGTTGGGGGAGGGTAGAAAGTTGCTTTCATAATCTAAGCAAGGATGAAGTGAGCAGCAACAGTGATGGAAATAGCAGAGTGAGTTCAAGAAACACTCATGTGGTAGAATTGATAGTAGTTGTTAATTAATTGAATCCGAAGAATGAGCTATAGAGGGAAGTAAAGGATAATGCTCAGATTTCTCTCTTGGACATGCTACCAGTTACTGAGACTCAGGATACAGAAGTCCTGGGGTGTGGCTGGGAAGAGACAGAGCTTTGCTATGACAGGACTTTTTAGGATTCTGGGAAGAGATTCATTTAAAAAGATAATAAAAATATAAAAAAGCATCTGGGAAAACATTTCACAAGATGGGCCACTAGCTCACATATGCACTCTGTTTTCTTTCTGCTCTTACTCCCTTTCTCTGTCTTTATCACAGGACAAAAATATAGAAGGTGATAGAAAGGAAAGGGTAGAAAAGATGACGAGACAAGACATTGATGGAAAGAATGGGCAGCTATCTAGTGAAGGGAGCTTAGCAGTGGTTTGGTGCTCAAAAGAGCAGCCTTCTAATCCAAGGGGCACTGAATGTTTACTTGATGGCATTGACATTTCTAGGTCCATTTTACTTCTAAATCAGTGTTGACCTAGTTGATCTCTGTGGATCCTTCTACCTCTGCTATTTTCTCCATGTGGGAGGGAAGGGTGGAAAAACTGAAAACGGCTAATAGAACCAGGGAAAGAATCCGTGGGCTAGAACTGTGCTATGTGCTTCCAATAATTTAAAGTGGAAAAAAAGATACGACAACCATTTAACAATAATGCTACCTAATAAATGGGTTAAGGAGAGAGAGAATTGGGGGAGCAGGGGACTGAGAAAACAGGGTGATGGGGCTGGTGGAGGAAGTTAGGATAATGCTAGATAACAATTGTCAGTTTTATCATTTTGACTACATATGATATAGTTAGCGATAGTTAGGCTCAGAGCCTTTCAAATGATTAAATCCTTCAAGGTGCCAGTACCAACTGTGTAGATGTTGGGAAAATACTTCACAATACATCTCTTAGTTATATCCCATGATTTTCTACAATTCATGTTTTTCCAAATGAATCACATAAGCATAATTCTATTTTAATGTGTTTTTTATTTTTATTTTTTTTTGGCTCCAAGTAGAAAGAAAAGTCAAAATGACAGTAGCTTAAACAAGACAGAAGGAGCCTGGGCTGCTGAGTATATTGTGGAGCATCGTCAACACACAAGCCCTGAACTCCATGTTTCTCTCGCACTAGGAGACTCAAAGTTGGCGTGTAAACTGATATTCTAACATTTTGCTCTGCTGGGCATAGATGGCCGCTGCAGCTGCAGCCATTCTGTCCACAGTCCAGTTAGCAGAATCAAGGAAAAAGTGAAAATGTATATCCCCTTCCTCTTACGACACTACCCAGAAATGGCACCCATTGCTTCCATACTACTACCACTTCCACCCTGTTGGCCAAAACTTAGCCATAAGGCACCCCAGGATAAATGAGGGTGGACAATGTAGCCTTCATCGGAGTGGTCATATGCCTGCTAAAGTTATGAGATTCTATTATTGAAGGAAAAAGAGGAGAAAGATAGTAGGAACAGCTAATAATCTTTGCCATATTAGTCAAAACACAGTCCTCTAAAATATTCAGAAACGGTCAGGCATCTTTAAATCGTATTAGAACCACTGGGTATATATATCTGGCCAAAAAAGCACAATTCTTGGTTAAAGTTCTTTTAAAATCATTTTTCCAAGGTTATCAGTATGATAGGTACGATTTTTAATTAAAAATAAGGATTAACTTTTAAAGAAAACAACAAAGAGAATTTATTAATCATAAACAGAAAAAAACACCTATTGTTCCCAAGTTTGTCTATTAAAATATTTTTTAGAGTTTTCTAGTATTATTGCAGACCTTGGAGTTTATAGTAAGTTAATCCCTGTGTTTGACTCTCAGGGGTCATAAACCCTAAATTCTTTACACAAAGACGACTCAACTTTGCAATCTATTTACCATCATCTAGCTCTCTTTCCAAGACAAAATCTTGATAACAAAATACTAAGCTCTTCCAAATTAAGATGTTTATTTAACTTCTAGATAATATCCATGCTTCCTATATTAATAAAAATAGATTTAGATATGCTAGCTCCTACAAATGTTAGTTTTGTTCTTGCCTAATTTTCCTAATTAATCATAATTTTACATATATGTACCTTTAAAAGAGTAAGATTTCCTGATTCTTTATATCATTGTTTGTTGTTTTCAATACCAGTGCTTTAACTAGAAAGTAAAGATTGAACACTAAAAGGTATTATATTTGTTCATTGGCTCTGAAATAAGTTTATGGCATTAAATTTTATTTGCAGAGAAATTATTTTTCTTTAAGGTGGATTGTTGAAGTGCCTCTGGCATGGATTATTTTTGTGTCTAATTTTTTCATTTGGATTTTGGCAAAGATCGTTCTATGATCTCAGCATTTCAAGTCTCTCTTGCATTTTTACAGCCTCTGAACCAGCACTAGATATAAAACTGTTTAAAAAGATATTTATCTTGATTTCCAAAGGTGCTGCCCAGATCCTGGAGAAATAGCCTTAAATTGCAAGTTAAGAAGGAAGTCAAAGAAAGGACTAATGAAATAACTGGGAGTCAAATGCATAAGGGCCCTCAGAAGATTCCCCAGACAGATTCTAGATGTGGGGAGGACTATTCCGCTGTAGTTGTGTTAATATTGGCTATTTGTCCTGTTCCTTTTATTGGAAAGCTTGGTGATGCACCCAGATGACTGGTTCTCTTTTACTTTAGCTTATACAGAGGCTTCATTCTGGAAGATCATTTTCTTTTGATTGTCATCTGCTGCCCAGGATTTCCCCAGCATGCTTCTGGTTCTAATCCTATAGCAGTATGTGCTGCCCTGCTCAGGTCAGCTAACATTACAGATATTGTAATGGCACAATCCTCTTTAATCCTTAAAAGGACTAAACCAATGTCAGGAAGATATAGCTTGTAGCATAAGAATAATGCATTCATTCTCAAAGCTATTGAAAGGCAAAGATAGGTCTAGAGGTAATTCATAGCACCCTTAAAAACAGACAAAGTGATAGCAACCTGGGCTATATTCACCCTGGCCCTGATCTCAAATGGATTTACCTGCTTCCAGCTAATTGAATGTGAACAACAAAGCAGGAGTGAGGCAGTGAGCAAAAACATCTTATCAGTTGTTGTAACTGTTCTAAGCAGGGAAATGCAATTTCCTGATTGCCGAGAAAAAGCCTGTGTAAATCTTGGTGACGTTTTTTATATCCCCGCTAATGAAATGTGTTTTAGTAATCTAACTGCTGTTATCCTGCTCTTGGCCACAGTGCAATGCTGCTGTGTTTTAGGAATCTGTGTTTGTTAAGAACGTCAAGTAGTTTTGAGAAAGTTAAACTTTGCTAGCTGGTGTGTTTTCTCTGTTGAAAATATTTGAGGTGGTAGGCTCTTCTGTTTAAAGAGTGCTGTCTTAATGGAGGGGAGTGTGCTGGGAGGGCAAAGGGGCTGGCTCTATTGGCTATTGAATTAAGGAACAAAAGTGATAAGGATTCAAAAGGAATTGAATCAGAATTCAAGTGATCAATCACAAGGGCAGTACAATGTGGTGGGGGCTCTTAGCTACCAAAATTTGAGGGTTAGTTTGCCGTTTTACAAATGGAAATGACTTTTTTTTTTAATTGTTTCTAACAGTAACTATTTATAGAATTATTAGGAGGTTTAAGTGAGATTACAAACACAAGGGTCCCTCATAGTAGGTACTGAGCAAGGCTGGTTAATGTTTCCAAGCCTGGTGCTTGGCATATATTGTAAGTATGAATGGTGTCTTGTATTTCTTTCCTACAATTTAGTCTTTATAACTGACCTCATCCACTATAACCAAGCATGATCAGCCATTTGAAACGCAAAGCTGATTGTTCCGTTTAGTATTCTAGAAGAAAGTATGTCAAAAGATTTTTCTAAGAAATTAGGAGAATGTGGTTGCTAATCCTGATCTGATGTACCAAAAGTCTTGGATCTAGGATTCCAAGATTCTAAGATTCTTGCACCTTAGGAGCCACAGTGACGCTGTTCCTGCACACAAGGCATCATAACATCTTCTGGTATTTAGTCTAGATTCGTAACCCAGGATTCTGCAAAGCCACTTCATCTTGTCTTGGACAGTTTACAGTGACTACATGGTACGTACGTAAAGAAGGATATCTCATTTTTTCACTCTTTGCCGAAGTAAACCTTGTTTGAATTAATGATATATTTGCTTATTCATAACTTATATACATCATATATAATGTTTCTGTGTTCCTAAAGGTAACTTGAAACATTTTATTGGGTAATAAAACTAATACATTTTGTATACATTTTCACTTCTGCCCATTCCTATTTTAACATATTGCTAAACATTTTGTTCCCCAGTCACTTCTAAATTTCTAGAATTTTAACCAGTTGCAGAGTTGATTTAATCATAATTCTCAGTTCATTGTGCATGTTTTTACTATAATTTGTTGGTTTTATTTTTTCATCTCTCATCTGCACTTCTATTTCCTCCACACTCTATGTAGCCTTGAGGGATATACCATAATGATTTATATATGCATGTTTTATTTTCTTAAATGATACTGAAGTGTAGATTTCATTCTTTTACTGTTTTTTTTTTGCTTGATGTTTTTGCAATATATTTATATTAATAAACATGGCTGTGTCTTTGCTTCTTTCTGCTCCATGGCCTTCCGTGTTGTACCTATCCACCTCATTTTATTTATCCAGTCTCCTGGAGTTGAATACCTGGGTAACCCCTGATTCCTGTTACTACAGCAAGCCTGAAGCAAGACCATTCATGCATAGTCCTTTATGGAAGGGTGAGCATTTCTCTCAGGTACACACTCAGGAGTGGCTTCATTAAACAGAGGCTAGATACAAACACAATTGCCCTCTCTTCTATCAAATGGCCCCCCAATACAGTTTTACCAGTTATTATTCTCAACAGAAGTCTATAAAGGTTCCCATTGAAAATTCTTTTTATTTTCCATCTCGAGTAATTGATGGGAAAAAGGAAGACTTTGCCAGTTTAATTTTAGAGTTGTGTTTAAAGAGAATGGACATGGTCCTGACAGTATTAATGAAAACTTTTCGTAGTTTCTGGCAAATGCATTTGATATTAGCGTGTGCTCAGAATATAAAAGCACCGAACGACAGTGAATCTGAAGCAAAGTATGCAAATCAGTACTTTTCCTTAATTTGTCTTTGAACAAATGCAAGCCCAGATATATATCATTATGTAATAGTAGTACATTTTAAGGAGAAATTTGTAAATAACTGACCCAAATGAATGACAATGTCGCTGCAACTTCTTAAGCAGGTTTAGCAATGGTGTGGTTTTATCATTGAAACTACACTTTATTGCGAATTCAATAGGTAATTTGGGGGGAAACTTTGTGTGCTCTTGCTCACTTATTTAAAACATAATTAACGATATTTCACTTTTATATGCAGGTGTAATTATATTGTTGCCCGAGGGTAAAATTTTTATTTTTGATTTGTTTGTTTTGGAGATTTAGAAGCTGAAATGCTCTGAGAGAATTACATATGACTCAAGTTAGAGGCCATGACTTAAGTGAAAACACATGACGCTTCTAGCTACTGTTGGATTTTCCTAATTTCTGTGATTTCCACACTATGTGATTTCTGGACTTTGCTTGCTTTCCCTGTTAGCCTCTTCCTCACCCCTGAAATCCAACTCCATCCCTAGCATGGTTCTGAAATTGCTTTCTTCAAGACCAGACTTTTTTATTGCCAAATATAAAAGACTTTCTTCAGCCTTTACATTTAGAAAAATCTTTCTTTTAGCTTTTGATGTGCTTATACCTTCTTTCATTCTGAAACTCATTTCACTTAATTTTTTGATCCTTTACTATTCTGGCTTTCCCTCTTTTCTCTCTGCCATCTTTCCATTTTCTTTTCTTGTCCTATTTTTCCTGTGTCCTACTTTTCCTGTTGTCTAACATCAGACAATTCAGGGCACAGTTGTTGGTCCTCAGCTATGTAAAATTCTTGATTTAGGTCCTAAAGGCTCATTGCACAAGTACAGGATGGGTGAAGGTGGGATTGGACTCAGCTCTTCTGTTGGTACACATCTGAGGGTCTTAGGTAATAGAAATCATTGTGTTTCATTGTCGAAGTAATCCTGCCGTACCCCACACTAGCCATAGGTTTTCTTTCAATTTCAGTTAATTTTGGAGTAACATATATTACTGGCAACACAGCTAAACCTGGTAGATCCAGAGGAGAAGACCTAGAATGATGAAGAGACTGAAATCTGTTTGATGAGAAGAGTGATTAAAGAAGCTGGGAAATATTTACCTTGGGAACAGAAGACCAAGGATATGCTTGATAACTGACTTCAAATATTTGTGTATATGACCAGTATGTGGAAGAGAAGGAAGATTTATTTTGCAGTGCTCCCAGCAACAGTGGTAGTGCAAATGGGTAGAACTTTTGAAAGGGAATATTTTAATGAGAAAGTACTGAACAATAATTAAACCCTTCTAATCCAACTATACAACATATTACTTTGTGAAAAAAAAAGTTTCACATCACTAAACTTAGAAGAGAAAATCGTTTCTCCTTGATGTTGTACTGAAAACAACCTTGAATTAGATTACTTCTGGAATCCTTTGCTGCTCAAAGCTTCTCTCAATTTCCCCTGATTCTTTCAATAACATGGTCATTTTTCTATTCAACTCATTCCAAACTTAGGAATCATTTTGAATTAATCCATTTTTACCTACCTCTTAATGTAACTCAAAAACGCTTGTTCTCCAAATGGCTTTCACAACTTGCTCTGCTGGGTTAGTTTTCTCAGTTTGATTCCTCTGTGTTACTGCTGGAGACTTTTGGTGGTCCACTCTGGTCCCCAGCCTTCCCCGCATTAAAACACCTGGCCTGCAAGGCAAAGTCCCTCAACATTATGCTCAGCATATGGTCCTAGTTAAAAGCTCTGCAAAAACTTCTGCTTTGCTCATTTTACTGAACTCAAAACTCCCTATTATCTGGCTGCCCCGGAATGATTTTATGACATGTGACACTCCTTCTTTCCATCTGTTTAAACTCACTTGTCTGGTCTCCTTTCCTAACAACAAGTACTCCTCAGGTGCTGGTCTACATGCCGCAGCGGCTCTCTGGACCCAATGTTTTTGGTGCTTCTAGTCTCAAGACTCCTACTTCTGCTTCTAGTAGTCTACGTTTTGAATTCTTTCCCTCTCTTTCTCTGCCTGGGAGAAAAACAGCAGTAGCAGCAGCGGCAATAACAACTAGATCTCTACAGCACAAAATGGCAGCTACCCTCTTGCAAAAAATAGGCTAAAACAGCTCTTGATTTTTCATGATCATTCTTTAATTAAGGAAATGAAACATAAGTAATTACTTAATTATTTTACCCCTAACTCAATGCTGATTCATAATCTGATGAACCAAAATTTCAAGTGAGACAGAAATCACAACACGTCTGAATAAGGTGTATACTTTCTGTCCAGAAGAAACTACATTCAATCCTCATATTTGTGGATTCTGTTTTGTAAATTCATAATGATCATTCGTGGGCATGCGCAGTGTGGCAAAAAGTTTGAGTTGCGTGACTCACACGTTCCTAGCTGAGGTCGAACAGTGATACTCTGCCTTCTTGTTTCAGCTTTCATACTGTAAACAAATGTCCTTTTCATGATTGACTTAGTACTACATTTTTCACATTTTTGTGCTTTTTCTTGGTGGTTTTGCTGTTTAAAGTAGTGCATGCATGGTGCTGAAGTGCTGTCTAAGATCCAGAAGGCTGCACCGTGCCTTAGGGAGAGAAAACAAATGTTAGATAAGCTTCGTTCAGTCATGAGGTATAACCCTGTTGGTCAGGAGTTCAATGTTAATGAATGAACATTTTATAGTCATGTGTCGCCTAATGATAGTGATACATTCTGAGAAACGTTCTGAGAAATGTGTGCTTAGGTGATTTCGTCGTTGTGCGAACATCATAGAGTATACTTACACAAACCTGGGTGGTATAGCCTACTACCAACCTAGGCTAAATGGAACTAATCTTATGGGATCACTGTAGTATATGTGGACTGTCATTGACTGAGACATCGTTATGTAGCACATGACTGTGTATTAAATAATGTGTCTCTAAACTAAACACACATAAAACAAGGTTAGTAGTGATCATTTGACGAAAATATTGTGACCAGAGTCTTGCAGGAGCCTAATTCTATATTTCCCCTAGGAGCAATGTTTCAGTAATCACTGATTCACTGTTCGTAGTGACTTTATAGAACATAACTACTGCAAATAAGAAGAATTGACTGTGTGCTCTTTGTAATTAGCGCGTGTGTAAAATACATCATAAATATGGAAAGAGGTAATCAGCATCCTCTACACTTTTAGTTAGTAAACATCTAATTTAGAGCAAGGGAGGAAAAAGAATGTAGATACACTTCTTTTGCCAGCCAAATGTGAAGTCAAAACAAAATTCAGAAAGCAAGTGGTGCACCAAGCTATGTGCAACCTGCCAAAGATGAAGAACTATATTGGAATTAGCAAAAAGAAGAAGAAGAAGAAGAAGGGAGAAAAAATACAGCTAAGAAAATGGTGCGTCCAATAAATCAATGGAAAAACCTAAAGACTGCCAAGCTGATGAAAATGGAAACTGTAGTGCAACTGGCAAATGGAGCTTGCAATGCCTGTGCTATTAAAAGCTTGTGTTTCATTCGATTTTAGAGCAATGAAAGATATGGAAAACAGAGTATAATTACAATAATTGTATCCAGGGAGAGGAAACTGTCTTAAGAAATGTTTTTAAAGTTACAGTTCTAACTTTTCCTCGCCTCCAAGTGTTTAGTTCAAAGACTTTTATTTCAGTCTCTAACACATGCTGACTTTCCCACAATGGCTTGAGAAATGGGAACTAGAGGCTGAGAAGAGGGGACTCAATGTGGGTGTACGGGTCAGACCCCCAGGGAGCTGTGTTGTGTCTACACTTTGTAGGGAGAGAAACAAAGCACAGCGAGAAGGGACTAAGAAGGCAGGTGGGAGAGAGTGGGGAAGGCAGTGAGCGCTTTGGTAAACTGTTGTGACAACAGCTTCTTGGCATATTAATTCCATTTTTTTTGTGCATCCTTTCCTGAACCTTACCACCTACACGGGACTAGAATCCACAGATCATTGTGAGCTTGCTTTAGAAAAGCTAATTATAGTATTTGGAGGAAAACGAGATAATTTTGGTTTGGGTAATATTTTGATTGTTATGAATTGAAAAGTCCTGGGTATAGCCACTTGCCTTCCTCCTTCCCACTCCCCCTCCAGTGACCTCCCTTTCAATCCAACCTTTATACTATTATATAATTTTGACAATGAAACCATTGGAGTGTAAAAAGGACCTCTATAAGGGTGGTCTCCTTTCATAACTGCAGCAATGTACCCTTGAACTGAAATGGTTTCTACTAAGTTATGTCTGGGATGTCTGCACCATCTGACATTATAATTATTCAGGTGTGTGAGGCTCTTATTTAAAGAAAGAGGAATTGGCATAATAACTTTTATATTAATAGTTTTTATATAGTAGAATGAATGTGGAAAAAAGTATTTTATGTTCAGTGGACTTGGATTCTAATGTAATATGAGGAATTAAGGGAAAAATATGCCTTAGGAGTTTGCACTCAACAGAAGATAGAAAAAGGATGAGGGAACTCTTCTGGATTTTGGCTTGCTACACATTTTTGGATTTGACAAAGAAACTTTCTTCTAGTCTGCAAAGGAGGTGTACAGAAGGTGCAGAGCATAGTGAGAACTAGAAACACCTGACTTTAAAAGAGCACATAGAAGGGCTGGCCTGGTGGTGCAGCGGTTAAGTTCACATGTTCCGCTTCCACAGCCCTGGATTTGCCGGTTCAGATCCTGGGTGGGGACCTATGCACTGCTTGTCAAGCCATGCTGTGGCAGGTGTCCCACATATAAAAAAGTAGAGGAAGATGGGCACAGATGTTAGCTCAGGGCCAGTCTTCCTCAGCAAAAAGAGGAGGATTGGCAGTAGATGTTAGCTCAGGGCTATCTTCCTAAAAAAAAAACGAGCACATAGAGGTTCAAATTTTAGTTAGGGGTTTCCAGGTTGGAAGGTCTGTGGCAGGGGGCAGGGGTTTTAACTGCTTTAACCTTTTCACCCTGGGTTGCCTCCTTTAGTTTGCACTCCTTCCTGACTTGCTGTTTGCCTGAGGCTTGACAGAAATGGTTTACTCAAGTTCAGAGCCTTCAAATGATTGATTTGTTGATCTTTAAGACTTACGCCCACCCAGCCCCGAGACTCCTGTGTTTGTCAGCACTGTGAAGTATTTACGAGCTTCTCATAGCTAGTGCACAATTGGTTGGGATTGCAAATGACAATAGCAGATGTAATGCACAGTCTTCTGCTAAACAAACGAATGTTGTGTCACATGAGAGGAATGGGCTCGGGCATTGATTGTGATTGATTTAAAAACGACAATTAATTAACATGGACATTCGTAGACATTGGTGTCTGGGACTAAATATTATGACCTCCATCATGTTCTGAAACCTGAGACAAAGATACCTGCTTTATACAGCTCTTTTACCTTTGAATTCTCAGGAGCAGACTAATTGCTGTAAAGCAGCATCAAGACATAGAGTTGAAGGAATTATTTGAACATCTGTATCTGTTTTTCATTTACATCCTTTGGAGGCAAAGTTATTGTATATGATTTCACTGAACTAATCAACAGTATATGAGCTAACCGTAGCTAATGATATCACATTGTATATCAAGAACATTATTGTCATTTTCTTTTCCAGAATTACTGGCTGAAATCATTCCTCATAGAGGAATTTTTCCTCAGTGACTAATTCACTGGGATTTCTCTCAATTTGGAATTCTGTCTTTATGACCAAAAGCTATTTTCCATATGAATCTAGCTGAGATGTCACTTTTTCCAAACTTGCTGCCCTGTCCTTGACAAAGAGCCATTTGATCAGTGCCTAAATATATCCTCCAACAATTGGGTTCTATTAGAAGATGCTGTCACATATTCACCTCACTTACAAATCTCTGTGGTGTCCCTGAAGATAGGAAAAGGCTTATGTTAGTCAAATTTCTCAGTGTGAATCCAAACAGTATTAACACTTGACTCTAGATTGTGCCAGGAATGTTCTGGATGAATATAATAAGCATAACTTATTTGATGATGAGAAACCTGTTATATATATTTGATGATGTTGACTCTGGTTATTACTGTGTGGCAATCATAATGATGATGATGATGACGATGATGATGGTGATAATGGTGGTCATCTGTTACTTATTGACCACATTCTATGGGCCAGATGCTATGTTCAGTTCTCTACGTGAATAATTTTGTTTAATCCTCCCATTAGCCATATTAGGTGGATTTTATTATCCCCATTTTCTAGACAGGAATACAAAGTTCATTGAGGCTATGTAAAATGCCAATGACAAAGTGCCTGGGTGTCAGAACTAGGTTCCAACCCAAGGTGTGGTTAATTTCGAAACCCATTTTTAAACTTTACACATTAAAAGATGTAGAGCATCAAAAAATACAATGCCTCCTTCAGCCGTTCAAGTAAATTAATGTGACTTGGGAGGGTGTAATACAATGGAAAATAGTAGACCATCTAGTCAACTTGATCCTTACTTCTCAGATTGTAAGGTGCACAGTTACCTGGGGGGTCTTGTTGAGATTTCAGATTCTGATTCAGTAGTTCTGGGATGAGGTCTGAGATTCTGCATTTTTGACAAGCCCCCAGGTGTAGCCAATCTGGTGTTCTAAGGATCACAATTTGAAAGCAAAGAACTTTTAAGCACATTGCTGTGGCCAAATGGAAGTCAGCTGCTCTGCACAGCCAAGTAGCCCTGACAGTCAACCAGAAGGCTCTGGGGTAGACAAACCGGCAGTGGCAAGGGGTCTTTATGATCTTTCCTCATTTTTTTTTTTAAATTAACATCATCATGGCCTAAAATTAGTTATTTACTTAAATCCACTCACTTCACTGATGACAGAGTTCAGAGTAGAAACCAAGTATCCAGGCTCTGAGTTCAATGATGTTCAACTACCACACTTTGCTGCCTATGTTACTTGTGAAGTTGTAATAGTTTCTTGATTGGCTTCTCTGATTGATTTACACCAGATATGTCTTTACAACTTTCTCTTTTTGTTAAAAGTGGAATGCAAGGGGTGTGTGTGTGTGTGTGCATGCATGTGTAAAATCCTGTAATTGGGTTTCCTGTTACTTTGGTTCTGGTCTAACAGGGCTTTCTATTCTAAGGCCAAACCATCTTTTAAAATCTACCTTGGGTATTTGAATACTCAAGCCACGGCCAGTTTAGTAAGCATTATTTTTTGCTTCTAAAATTAATTACAGAATCACTTTGCAGCATTCGGGAAAATCCTTTGCTCATTCATTCAGCAAACCTTTATTGAGCATCTACTGTGTATGCCAGGCACTCTGCTAGGTGCTGAGAATAGAGCTGTAAATAAAATGGTTTCTCCCCTCAAGATGCTTCTAGAAGGAGAGAATGATATTAGTTATGTGTATTTGTTTTCTAGTGCTGTGTGATAAATTACCACAAATTTAGTAGGTTAAAACAACATCCATTTACTATCTCAGAGTTCTGTAGTGAGAAGCCCAGGTGGGCTCAACTTCTTAGTACTGGGCAAACAAAAAGCTAAGGTGTCCTATTTTAACAAATATTCTAGACATAATCATAAAATGAGAGCCTCACACAGCATTCCTTCTCGTCTTGTATAAAATGGTCCTACATTCCTCCCTGATGGATGTCTGTGCTTCATTCTGTGTAACTTACTTTCAGGAATTCTGGTCTTTCTAACGTGGAAAGATAGCAATCAGATTACATCATATAAAAAGTTCTATATCTACCACCATTATGCTTTCTGACTTTTTAAACTAAAACAATGATTTGAATAGAACAAACGCTAAGAAGGTTTATTTTAAATATGGAGTATGAGATTTCACACCCATTCTCTACCCTTTCCCTCCCTTTTCCTGTTCTGGTGTGATTTATCAATGCTATCTTTGTGAAGCGGGAGAGCGCTACACAAGGGGCTTGTTGAAAAATGCTATTTTTGATTTGCTAAATTCTATAGGAATATAGCCTGAAGGCAACCCACTAAAGAAAAACATCTGATGCTGTTCCATTTCTCACTTCTGCCAGGGTTCTGGAATAACAGGGCCTATTAGGGACACCGACACAGATGTGCTAGTGTTGGTAACATTTTTAGCCAGTATCTTAGTTTCTTCTTTTGCGTCCCTCTAAAGGTAAATATAATGGGTATTTAGCAGTCACTTTCAGTCTCATTTTTATTCTCATACTTTACGAGTTGTAAGCTTATAGTCTGTATGGGTATCAAGCTGCCCATCAGAAGCCTTGAAAAATTATGACAGATATCGACACATTTCCTTATGAGGTCCACAGAGGGCAGAGTAAACGTCCCAACAACCCTTTAGTGTATAGCAATGGAAGAGCAGAGTCAATAACTTCCATTGTTCACACAGGGAACCATTGGAAGAATTGTTTTGCTTGTGAAAGAGAACCCACATACAAGAGATTAAACAGTAGCACACAAAAATACACACACCCAACTATAGTGTGTAGCTAACAGCTTCACTGTTTTGTGGGAAATAATAGGTTGTATTCAACTTTAACAAAACAGCATTCAAGATTCAAGGCTGTGAGTAGATAATGACCTGCTATGCAGCCTGTGCACTTTGCAAGCATTGTGCAGGTGATAGAAATTCTTAGATTTCCACCTCTCCTTCTTATTGATTATAATCTGCGAAAAATAAAGTTATTTAAAATCAGCTATGCTTTTTCAATGTCTTGAGTGAAGGATCCATTTGAATCAAATACCTGTTCAAATCTCAGGATATTACAAATAAAAAGTCCCAAATTAGAAAGTATTTCCCAAATCAAAAGCATGTGTCCTCACATTTCCAATGTTGTCCACAGTATCTTAAGTTTATAGAGAAATCTGAGAAATAATTTTAATGTGTTCTCGTCACTCTCTAGGATGATACGTTTGTAAGTTAAATAACGAATACAAATAAAGAATTGGCTTAGTAAACACTTGACCTACTCTAAATGATTTCAGAGGAGGTTTTGGATTCATCTATTTCAGAACTGTTCTGCCAGAAGTAGCTACATAAATTCATACCATTAATTCCGTGAAAGCCATAAATGATTGTGGGTTAGTTCAGGCATTTGAATACTAATATAAACTCTTTTGTACTGCAAAAAAATAAAAATAAAAACAGAACCAAAAACCTACCAGCAAAATTACAAAACATTAGAAAGAAGAAAATAGTCAACCATACCACCACTACCTTAGTTCAAAATAATTTTTAATTCATTTGTATTAGCTATCCGTGTATTGATATATTTTAAATAGTTGCATTCATAATGCACTTATGTTTGTTCTGACTTTTGTTTTCATTTAACATCATATAATGAACATTGTTACTCGCTGGCCCGTGGGCTTCAAAGTTACCATGCAAGTTTTGCAAAGCAATCAGTTTGCTTGATCATGCCTATTTCTTTCCTAATTGCCTTATTATTGGGGTATTCATATGTTTCTAACAAGAAAATTATTGAAAAGGCCACAGTGAACATATCCCCCTTATATTATTTAAAATATACATTTAATACAGTTTATTTGAAAATCACACTTTTTAAAGAACACTTGTCTTTCATAAAGAATTCAAACAGCTCAAGGAAGTATATAAAAAATAAAGGAAATAAGCAACAAAGCATAGGAATAAAACAACCCTGTGCTACCATTCAAAACTAACCATACTTTATCTTATAAAACCTTAATGCCAGACATCATCGTTTTTTGTATACATGCATAATATAAATAGAAAAGCAAGTATAGAGTTGTTTATTTTTATAATATTGGATTATAATTTGATTATATTGTAATCTAATATTACATCTAATTTATAATAAAATCATTACGTTTAGTCTTTCCTATTTTAAATATTAAAAAAAAAGAGAAATCAAAGAATTACTGTATTTCCAATAAGTATTTACCACAGGATTTTATTTTCTAAAAGATCATTCTAACTAAAAGAAAGAGACTGTGAAAGCAACGCTGAAATTAGAATATGCAGTTTGTTCAATTCTACACTTTAGGCAATTCTGATTGATTCCTTGCTGAGCAAAATGTAAATATTAGAACCCAAAACTACCTCCCCAGTTCCTTCTTTCATCTTATTTTGCTAATTTTATTTTTATTTTTGCATTGTCAATATTTATATTTTGCTGTTAACCAGAATTCATATAATATTTAGTATTTCTTTTTTATTTTATTTTATTGAGGCCATATTGGTTCGTAACATTATATAAATTTCAAGTGTCTATATTTTGACTCCTATATAGACTGAAATGTGTTCACCACTAAAAGTCTAGTTTCCATCTGTCACCATACACATGTGCCCCCTTACCCCTTTTGCCCTCCCCTCATCTACTTCTCCTTTGGTAACCGTTAATCTCTTCTCCGTATCTATGTGTTTATTTGTTTGTTTGTCTTCCACATATGATTGAAGTCATATGGTAATTGTCTTTCTCTTTCCCTGACTTATTTCACTTAACCTAATACCCTCAAGTTCCATCCATGTTGTTGCAAGCGGCAGGATTTCATCTTTTTTTTTTTATGGCTGAGGTGGTATTCCATTGTATATACTTACCACGTCTTCTTTATCCATTCATCCATTGATGGGCACTTAGATTGCTTCCAAGTCTTGACTATTATGAATGATGCTGTCACTATTTATAGATGACATGATTCCATATATAGAAAGAGCCCACCAAGAAACTATTAGAAATAATAAATGAATTTAGTGAAGTTTCAGGGTACAAAATCAAGATACAAAAATCAATTGCATTTCTATACACTATCTACGAACTAGCAGAAAGAGAAATCGAGAATACAATTCCATTTACAATTGCAACAAAAAGAACAAAATACCTAGGAATAAATTTAACCAAGGAGGTGAAAGACCTATACACTGAAAACTATAAGACATTATCAAAGAAATTGAAGAAGACATAAAGAAATAGAAAGACATTCCCTGCTCACGAATTGGAAGAATTAGCGTAGTTAAAACGTCCATATTACCTAAACCAATCTACAGATTCAATGCAATCCCAATCAGAATTCCAACTATGTTTTTCACAGAAATAGAACAAAGAATCCAAAATTTATGTAGAACAACAAATGACTCTGGCTTTTTAGGATTTGTATTAGTTCCATGTTTAAAAATATTCAAATCTCACCACTAAAACTTTCAATGTTCTTTTTTCAATCTTGAGTCATTAATTGGATTTAGTTTTCAAATAGGCATTCTAGGAATGATTCAAGGTTATAAATATTTGAGGTTTTCTGCTTGTTGCTGCTGTATTTGAACAACATGTTGACTGGGTATAATTATCGTGGATGCTAAGATGATTCCCACTGTATTCTGTCACTGATGGTTGCTTTGTAGAAATTTGAGACGTCCTAATTTCTACCCTTTTTCAATGCTTTATATTTCCTATTTAGATGCCTAGAAATGTATCCCACATTTATGTATGCATATGTACAAAATGAGATATATTCCAGATTATTAATCATCTGGTTTGTCATAAGAAAACGTTGAAAATGTCTCGAATGTTCACTGTAGGAGCTGGTTATAATTTATACACTTGCATGTGCAATAGAATAATATGTGGCCAGCAAAAGATTGAAGCAGCTATTTGTATTGATGTGAAAAGATTTTTGAAAAACGTGGTTAAATGAAAAAAATGCAGGTTAGTACATAGTCTATGCTTCCTTTTTGTAAGAAAGGGAAAAAATAAAAATGTGGGTGTTTTGGTTTGTTTGTTTTTTTAAAAAAAATATGTGTTCTTATTTGTGTGTATTTGAATACAGAAACTCTGGAAGAATTCTTAAGAAATTAAGGAAAGAGATTACACGTAATGGAGATGGGTAGTGAGCAGATGGCTGCAGGGGTGAGAATCAGACATTTTATTGTGCACCATTTTATACTTTGATATTTGGATCATATAAAAACAAAATAATAAAAAACAACGATAAATTAAAAAGCCGTATTCATTAGACAGAAATTGAAATTTGATTTGGTTCTCAATATTTTAAAGCTGGATCTGTGTGCTGGTTCATATGCAGATTTATTTATGATAATAGTTCTATGGAAATACCATCTATTTTAATAGCTATTTAGCAAGCAAGAAACTCGGCTCAATATTCTTCACTCCCCCACTCTCTCTTCAAATGTGCTGCTTCTTTTTTTCTTTCTTTTTAACCCTCATGGTCTTGGGAGTCAAATGGGAGTTATTTACATTCTGTGAGGAAATACTAAATAAAGAATCAGTTCCCTTCTGACTTTTGCAGACTCCCTCAACATTTCCAACAAATATTCATTGTTGATATGTCTCTAGTCATGTTAACCACAAGCAAAATGGATTAGGTGTAGCTATCATAAAACAAAATTAGCCCCGTGACTACCAACAGGTGCTTTTTCAATATTGTTCATGGTCTTTAATTTGGGAGAAAAATGGCTTCATTGATCTTAGGTCTATGAAATCTCTATTATTCCAAATTAAAAGTAGCCATACTGAAGTGTTTTGCCTGCTATCTTTGTCTGTCAGATTGCCATTTTTTTCTATAAAGTAATTTTAAAAATTTCATATAGAGTGAACATCTAATATGGCCTGGGCACAATAAATGAACCAAACAAGCACAAGACATGATCTTTGCTTTCAAGGATTGTACTATGAATTTAGGATCTAAAATTTAACGACCCCAAATGATTATACAAATATTTATATCACTTCAGAAATGGTATCATATCATTATTCCAAGCAATTCTAATGTTTTTCTCAAAAATATAATATTTTCATATTTAATGATTTATTTTTACTGTCTTTCTCCTTTTTTTATACATAATATTTCTAAAAGAATTGAGCGTGTTAAAATTGGACAAAATTCCCTCCTTTTGCTCCAGGAATGAACTTCATTATCATTTTCTTCACTAAGATTCATTGTCAACTCTATGTGATTAGTGACCAGAGACACTAATCTCACAGGTTGGGCTGGAAACAGAGGAAAGTTTGGTGATAGAAACGGATTAGAAATTCTTAGAATAATCTACATGAGATAGGATGGACTTATATGGCATTAGTGGCAGTGAGAACAGAAATGAAAGGAGAGTTGAGAATGCTATTTCAGGAACAGAATCTGTAGGGTGTGGGGCTGGATTGGGGCTGGGGGGCAGTGAAATCGTTGAGAAAGGAGAAGGTAGCACCTTAGGATCAGGAGGAAATGAAAGAGGGAGAAAATAAAATTGTCTCGAACTTGTTTTTAAGCTTTTTGAGGACAAAGGCCATGGATTAGTCATTCATTTGTTCTTTCAACAAATATTCAAACAAATTTATAAGAATTTACTCGATGCCACAGACTGAACTAGGTGCTAGTAAGATAAAAAATTAGAAGGCACAATTCCTATTTTTAAACGTCTCCTAGTCTAATAGAGTGATGAGGATATCAGGAAATAATTACTATAAAATTATAATAAAATAACACAAACATCATAACAGAGAAATGATAGCGCCACTTCCCCCCATTTCTCATATGGTTCCACATTTAGGTGCTAAACAAATGTTTGTAAGTTATTGTTTGCTGTTTTCTTCCTTTGGAGCAGTGAATGAGGACATTGCTAGATCTGATCACCAAGAAGTTACTGATAAGATCTCAACCATCCCCAAGTGGTGACAGGCAAGGAGGTAATGTGTCATTTATTAGTGTTCAGAATAATACTTATTCCTTTCTCTTCCTCTGACTTGACAACAAGAGCATTGTTTAAAATCCCAAATCACAGGAAACGGCTTTATTTTTTTCAAGTAAAAATCAATTATTTTAAATAATTTCTTTATAGGTGAACAAGTACAGGCTCTTTCACAACCACAGGCTCCCTCCATCACTAACTAGATTTGAATGATTGTCAAGTGTTCCATCCTCCTCTAAAGTAAACCGGCTGGTAGAAGATGCTCACCCCATAGTCCCTGCTTGAAATAGGAGCAGTTCTCCAGTCCTGACTCCATCAGTGCCCAAAAGCTGAAACGGCAGAAGTGCCCTTTACTTTTGCATTATATCATGATAGTTAATAATATTGACCATAAAATGATGTAGTCAGCTTGAAATCTAGTCCCTGAATCCTTGGCCTGCTGAAGCCAGCTACCGCAGGTGACTAAAAAGCTGTGTGAGTGTGCTACCTTTATTTGCTCTGCATTCTGGTCGTTAGTTTTACTGAGTGGACTCTTGACACCTGATAGAGCAGAATGAGAATGGAACAGTGCTAGAACTTTGCTCTAAAGAATGCTTTTTTCCCTCAATGACAGCTAGAAGAGAAGAAAGTATAGCAATTTTTCCTTCATAGTGGAAGTGAAATGAGAACTCGTACTTTGGGATAGATATGGGATAGAGGCAAGGGGTAACTACACTGCCTCCAGCATCTCAATCACTTGCTGTTTGCAGCTTCTAGGTTCTGCTAATGACCAGTGCGCCTCAACCAGGATCAAGTCCCAGAGTGTTAGCAGACTTCATTGATTTCTGGGACATCAGTCAAAGCACAACTGAACTCTCCAAGGAGAAACAGCTGGGTTTTACAGCTGGAAATGTCATGTGGAGGTCTATTACTGATTCTACATCCTGCATAATCCCATCAGGGACCTGAAAGGGAACAGACTGATAGGATTTTAGAACATTAAGATCCAGCAGAAATTGCCAGACCATTTTGTGTTCTCATAACAATAGCACAGGGTCTGTGAGCCACTTTACTACTTCAAAAAGACTGATAAAAGTTGTATCTGAACTATGAATAAACTCCTCCCCTCCAAAGCATCAAGTTGCATTGGTTTGGGTTAGGCTTGTTGAGGTGACAGAGCTTTAGGTCATCAAAGCTCTCAGTAGCAGTCATGTCTTTGATTAAGAGCAGGAAACAAACAAGTTATTACTGAAATGTGGTTGGCAAAATCCTTTAAAGCATGGGGGCTTTGGGAGAAAATAAATAATAAAAGTTGTTTGGAGGTAGAAAATTAGGAAATATGTATCTAGAATTGCACTGATCAATATGGTAGCGATGAGATACATGTAGCTATCTAAATTTAAATTAAGATTAATGAATTAAAAACTCAGTTCTTCACTCACACTAGCCACATTCCAAGTGCTTGGTGACCACATCTGGCTAGTGTGATGGTATTGGACAGCATTGACATAGAATACTTCAGAAATTTTATTGGACAGCACTGAAGATCAACACTTTTGTATAGACTAGAGTTTCTTAAAACATAAGAAATACATATATCCTTTTTTCTCTGTCTATATTTTGAATTGTAAAAGTAATACTGTATGGGATGATGAAAACTAAAACAGTACTAACTGGTACAATAGAAAGTAAATCTTCTTGCCTATTTTGTCAGTCCTCTTCCATCATCATTTGTCTGTAACACCTCTGGTGAGGCTGGCTACCTCGACAATTCTAAATAATCTACTTGTACATTTATTTCTTGGTTTATCAAATTCAAATAGTAGTTATAGACTTTCTGACATATAATATTACACATTTTTTCACTCTTAACACCCCTCCCAAATTACTTTGTCAGCTCCATTTTTAAATATTTACTTTTACTGGTTACCATCATGAACATACATAATGTGAACATTATGGTTATCGTTATGAATGTAACATAATATTCTAATGTAATAATAATTTTGATTACTCAAGATTATCTCACCTTAACTACTGTTATTTAAGATGAGAAAATGTGTACCACTCCGTTTCTCTCCACCTTTCTTTCTTCAATATCTTGCAAACTTAATATATGATATTATTTTAGGGGCTGGCCCCGTGGCCGAGTGGTTAAGTTCGCACGCTCCGCTGCAGGCGGCCCAGTGTTTCGTTGGTTCGAATCCTGGGCGCGGACATGGCGCTGCTCATCAGAGCACGCTGAGGCAGCGTCCCGCATGCCACAACTAGAAGAACCCACAACAAAGAATACACAACTATGTACCGGGGGGCTTTGGGGAGAAAAAGGAAAAAATAAAATCTTTAAAAAAAAAAATATATATGATATTATTTTAGATAATCTATATTTGTAACACACACACACACACACACAAATTATTCTTCCAAGCTTTGTCTATAGCTTGAGTCTAAAAATGAAGACAAGAATCAATACTTAAAAAAATCATCATATAAATATTGTTAATTAAAGAATCAAGCAGTGTGAATAATTTCAAGTGATGGATACATATTCCTTTGCCATTGACCCGTTCCTATGAATGGAAAATATGATTAACATAAATTTATAGGAGAATATGACCTCTTAACCATACTCTATGTAATTCTAGATAATCTATGTCTCTCTATTCTAAATTGAGATATTATTTATTGTGTGGTGCACAGCTCACATCCTGAGATTACTGTTTTTTTCATTCTTGAGGCGTCTATTTTACTTTTTAAACCCATTCCATGTCTTCCTCTTCCTTGGATTCCTTTTTCATTTTGCTACAAAACATTCTCATGAAACTTTTCAGGAAAGGTTTTTGGGTATTAAGTTTTTGAGTCCTTGTATGTCTAATACTTTTTTTCCTTCCTACTTGATTAAATATTAGGATGAAAAAGGAATTCTAGATTCAAATCATTTTGATTAGAATTTAATATTTTGGTTGTGTTTTCTTCCAATATCCAACCTTGCTTGTGCCTGGCCCTCTAAGTTTAAAACCCCCATGCATCTCTTTCTCTACAGCTCAGGTAATGTTCAAGCTTTAGCACTTTCTTATTTGGCAAACCTTATCAGTTGGCAATTAGCATAGTTGTAGATGTAATGAGGGCAGACCAAAGAGGTGATGTTCTTTTTATTCCCTTCTGGTAAATTATCTTGTTATGACAGTAATGGGTCCTGAAAGCAATGCAGGATATGGCAATTGCTTAACTTACTGAGAAACTCAATTGGCTCCTTACAAGTGATTTGATATCTTTGGTCTTTGTTGTGCATTTCCTTGCTCTCTGCACATAGAATTCCATGAAACATATGGTGCATAAAATATTTCAGTTTCGGCAGTAGGAGAGGAAATGCTTCCTTCCCCAGTTCCCTGCAATGAAAGCTTCTCTCTAGTCAGGGAAAGATGGGCATTGATAAATGCACCTGCTGGGAATGAATTGTAACAATAAACCCGTCGTGGTAATCAGAGTTATGAGATTTACGACATAAGAAATTAATCTGGTTTATTCTGTTATTTGAGTCAAGACTATACCATAGCATTTTAGGAAACTATCTTTTGGATATACCTAAGGATTCTAAATGAAAGAAACCAAATGGTTTCTATTGATAGGTCATTTCTTTTAGCCTGAATATGTTTCTATATTTTAGCATTCTTTGTAAGGGCATGAATAATAAAAATCTGGGCAAATGGAACTTTTCCCAATTGTATGTATTGAAAAATTCACAGTTGGCCAGAGAAAATGAGTATTTAATATTTCGTTGCTGGGAGTAATTTAAAAAGAGAAAGTCAAATAGATTGATTTTTGGTTAGTATGTGTGTGGGCTACTAAAGGGGAAAAATGGAAGAAATATTGATGGCATTCAGTGAAAAAAACTGAAGTAGAAAGTCAGAAAACCAAAACGGAATATGTAGAAATAAATGTTAATGGTTTGAATGATAAGCAGGCTCTTGTGCATTCAGTAATCTTTATTCATAGAAAATTGAGAAACTCTACAACTTTTATATACGTATGTATAGATATGTGATGGTTACAATTTATAGTCTACCATACTATAGGAATGAGAAGTAAAAGATACTGATTATGAAATACATTACGTTAGTACCATACTTTTGGTCTAAATTTTTCAAGACATTTATTTTCTTCCTATGGCAAGCTTGTTAGCCAAGGCAGGGTACAATTATGACTTTTAAAAGAGGTTAATTGACTTGCCCAAGGTTAAATAACTTGTCAGTGGAAACACTGGTGCTAGAATCCATATTATTTGCTCCCAATTTACTCTTTTAATATAATTGTTGTTGTTGCTACCCCAATCCCACCCTAGTAAGGAGAGAGAGAAAAATAATGAACTCACACTCACATGAAATAATAACACAACAATTTACTGCTCAGCTTTGTGACAGTGACAATAGACTATAGGAGTGATGGCACTAATTCTCTAGTTGGAGTGAGCTTCATAGAAAGCAGAGGACTTGTGCTGGAATTTACAGGTCATCTCCAAGCCCATTTACCCATCATTATGACTTCTGGGGCTAGAACAAAGTATACCACATCTGTGAGCCTTTTACATGGATTGACTTAGAAGCTTTTTTACTGGGATAGCTTTAAACAAATTTTTTTTCGAGTACGAAATTTTCAGAATTAAGTTCCTCTTACCAATCACTAAAGTATAAATTAGTAATAAAGCAAATTAATCACAGAGCTACTCAATATACAGGAAGAAATCTTCATTATCTTCATCTTCACAATAATTTTTTAAAGGAGACATAGAAAAAGCATATATGAAAAAGGAAACAATTTATAAACTAAACTACATTTTAATTGGAAAATGTATAATCAAGAGACATATTAAAAAGAAAAAAGACTACTGATTCAGGGAATGTATTTGCTACAGGTATAAATGACATATATATATATGTTTTATATATCCATGGGTATAAATTGGTATCAAGAATTTCTGCAAATTAGAAAAACAATAACAACAACATTTTAACCTAGTATAGAAAAATGGGCAAAAGATTTAAGCCTGAATGGCTATGATCATGGTAAAATATCTTTAACTTTGCTAGTAATTCTGGAAATTAAAATGAAAACTGTATCATTGTTTTTTATATCATATTGGCAAAAAATATTACAATACAACATATTGAAGGGGCCATTGGGAAACAGGAACTCTTCATAACTGTTGGAAGTTCTCTAAATTGTTACAGCTACTGAGAAAAAAATTGGGGAAAATATACTGAAATTGAAAATGCACACACCTCATGACCTAGCATTTCCATTCCTAAGGATATTCTCCAAAGAAGCATCCATATATTTGTATGAGGGGACATTTGCACAGAGCTACATTGTAGTATTATTTGTAATAGAGAAAACTTGGAAAACACACAAATATCCTTCAGCAAACAAAATAATAAATTATGGTATATTCTTTAAGTGGGATCCTATATACAGCAGTTAAAATAAGTGTTCTAGAAGAGATCTATAATATTCAACCTAGATTTCCAAAACATAAAGTAGAATGAAACAAGTGAGGTACATTTTATGTATAGTCTGATATCATTTGTAAATTTTACAAAACAAATGAAATAAGTTTGTATAATGTTTCTGGATACTTATTCAGGTAGTGAAAGTATAAAAATATGTACTAGTTATTTACATTACTTATAATGATGTTTTGGGGGAAAAGAAGATTACAGGAGATTTCAGATTGGTCTATAATATCTTATTCCTCACCCTCCTCTTCACCCCCAAAAACCCATCAAACAGCTAATACTTTGTCTTAATATTACTTTTTTTGAGTAGGGATTCCTTGAGTATTTTTAATTAAAAAAAAAGGGAAATTTGTTTTACATTGGACGGAAGGGCAAGCCTCAGATTGCGGAACAGTCAGCCCTCTCCAACCTAACAATCTGAGGGTCCCAGTGGATAACACTCCCTCTAGCAGAACCTGGTAGCACTACTTGGCAGTTATTCCTACTGGAAACAGGGCATGAGGAAGGTGTATCTCTGAATCTGCACCCTCGATTACACCTGGATTGCTCCTAAGACTACTTCTGCGTTGCTATTCTGTTGTAGAGAGGATGTCCTTTTGATCTCTTTATCTTATTTTAAGTCCCTTCTTCTTCATCACAGTTCAGCATTATATTAAAACCTGCCATTTTCTCTTGGCAGTCCCCAAACTGTAGCATCTAAGGGGCTAGACAAATGTGCCAAGTTTCGCTTTCTATTTCTATCTGTAGACTATGGTCCCTTCTAACACCGGGCTAAAATTTAAGCTTTGCTTAGCTTTCTGCCTACACGTATGCACTAAATACTAAACATGACCATGGCGCTAAGCAAACTATGTTTTATAACAAGTCAGAATTGCATGGGATTCACTTGTGGACTCTGGAGTTAGACTGTTTGGCTCAATCCCTAACAAACTGGGACACTTCAAGCAAGTTACTTAATCACTTTAAACCTCAATTACCTCATCTATAAAATGGGGATCATAATAGTAACTACCTCAAAAGGTTGTTGTGAGATTAAATGAGTTGTTAGGCATTTAGTGGTGTCCTGGGGGCATGGTATGCATTCAGTAGATGTTAATTATGATTTGTTGGAAGGCATGGGGGATTCTAGCATGGGATGGTATGTTATTGACTGTATTCATGCTTGTAGTACTCGGTTAGTCATTCATTCATTGCAACTAAATCACCAGAACACGTTCACACTATGCAGCTCTGATACTGACAAATGAACTAGGAATACTTTGACACATTAGAGAGATGAATACCCAGGAACAAATGATGTCGTGCAATTAAAACAACAAATTCCATGCAAATGAGTTTCTTCAAAAAAATTCAAAAGCCTAATCATTTTGATTATTTTTTAATAGCAATGTGAAGTTCTGCATTTATCGCCTGATGGAACTCCTGAAATGCATTGTGCAACTCAAAAGGAGCCTAGGTTTCTGAATAGGACACTATAAACCTGATTTCAACAGATTGAAAACAAGATGTGACAAGCAGTTTGACACCGGCCCTCCACTAATTTCCGCTATTTGTAAAGAGGCACATCTGAATGGAAATAGCTCTGCAGAATGGATTGGTATGGTTGGGGCCATGTCAGTCCACACATAAAACCGCAGTACAGGGGAAAATAAGCAGCCATTGATTTCCTGTGAAAGCCCCCCCCCCCCGAGTCTGGGGAAAGCAGCCAATACGGGGCACCAGCTGCTCCCTGCTGGAAGTCCTTTGTGGAGGGGCTTGAGGAGCCAGAGAAAGCTAGAGAAAGCTGATGGATATAAAAAGGAAAAAAAAAGAAAACCCACACACCAGAACTCAGGATAGAAGAGGTGGGGATGATTGCCTGAGCCATGCTTCATTCCTCAAACTAAGCAGGCTTCTTTCTCAGAAAATGGAGTGGGTGGGAGGGAGGCTTCAACAGACCCTACCTTTATTTATGCAACACGTTGGGAACAGTTCCAATGGGAATTTCTCATGCTCTTTCACGTTCCCTGCCTTCTGTTGGGGGTGAGTTCTTGTTTTCTTTAAACTGCTCTGATCTAATAAGTATTTGCCTCAAAACCGGAACAAATACTCAGTGTGATTGCCAGTCCTCATTTACATAATTGTATTATGACAACAATTTTAGGAGGATAATAAATGAGGAATATTTTGATGTTTGCTGGCTGTGATGCAAAAAAATACTCCCAGATTCCTTTCTGAGCACCTCCATGACAATTTTGCTGAGCAAATGAGACTAAAACTCTCTTTTGAGATTGGGCAGTGGGCAAGCATTCTTTGTTTCCAATTCCGACGCTGCAAGCAGTGTCTTACAGTGGAATCAAGTATTCATAAAGGTGTTCCAAGAAAGCACTGAACAATAAGTTTCAGATGTCCTCTAAAGTTTGAAATATTTGGCAGCATTTCTTCTTTATTAATGTTAGCTGTGAGCACTGCTACAGGGAGACGTTGGCCAGGATTAAAAAACATTTTTTTCCAAAGAAGTTTGGTTACCTTCCTAGAGAGTCATTGGGAAAATATGGATTATTCCAGGGGATGGAATGGTCCTTTGGTATAAATAGCAAGCCATTAGAGAAAAATAGATTTTTAAAAATAAAAAATAAGACATAGCAAGAATATCTGAGACTTGTTGAATTTTGCTTTCTATTTTTTTTTTTTTTTTTTTGAGGAAGATGAGCCCTGAGCTAACTACTGCCAATCCTCCTCTTTTTGCTGAGGAAGACTGCCTTGAGCTAACATCTGTGCCCATCTTCCTCCACTTTATATGTGGGACACCTACCACAGCATGGGGTTTTTGCCAAGCAGTGCCATGTCTGCACCTGGGATCCGAACCAGCGAACTCCAGGCCACCTAGAAGTGGAGCGTGTGCACTTAACGGCTGCACCACTGGGCCGGCCCCGCTATCTTTCTATTTTTAAGGGTATGCAAATAACTTAAATTATTTGACTACTAAATTTAAGGAAGTTATTTACCTGTAGCTTAAACACAGAATCTGTCAGACATAGGGATATACTTAAAGCAATTTTTAAATTATAATATAAATTTATTTGTTTGTATCTTACTGATCATGAATGTTATTTCTATTGGAAAAAAAGGGCTAAAATTTAAAATTTTACTTAAAACATAAAAACAGTTTGCTAAGCAACTTACTAGTAAGAACAAATTTGCAGGCAAATATACAATATACAATGTTTCTAGGACTCAGGGTCAATGAATCATCTATATCTAACATATCAATGATAAGTGATTTATTCATTTTCTTTAAGAGACCTGCCACATCTCCATATGGCAGCTATTTTATTGTGTATTTACTGAGTAGTAAGGCCATTTCACTAAAAACATTTCATAATTTAAATGTTTCACTAAACTGTTTTGGTTTTCTTACTAATTCATGCAAATAAGTGAATATCTGTGTGGAAATCTCACAGTCACTTTCACATGCTTCACTTTTGATTCCATTCCACATATATCCTTCTTTCTACAACTTCCTTCCGCGAACCTTATTCTCCTTAGTGCAGAGACATGACACGCCTGCAGGTGCTCCAGGAGCCCGGCCTTTTCTTCCACCACGAGTTCTGCCAAGACTGAGCTAAGCTAGCTGCATCATTGATGATGCAGGGAAGCATTGATTGACCTCTGTGGAATGAATAAATACAGCCTGCTTGTAGGTCCTGTGTCCAGAATGTGGATATTGTCAGAAAGGAGGTTTCAGAGATTAGCTGGTGGCTCTGAATCCTAGAGAACACAGGTCTTGGCCTATAACCAGAGACTACCTCTAAACAAATTATACTTCAACCTTTAAATAAAATTGTCACCATTTTATAGTTCCTGAATCACCAGAGTAAAGGGATGCAAAGTCTTTTGATTCTCACATTTCAAATTCTCTTTGTTTGCACTTAACGGATGCTTTTAGCCTGTGAGATATATAGGCTATTTGGAAATCCTGATTCCAAACTGGTCAAGGATCTCCAATGAGTTCCAGAGAGCTGAACTGTGTGAGGTTTGGTTCTTGCAACCACAACACAAAATTGAGCAGTTCCCACACCCAAGTCAGATAGACAATAAAGGAAAGTCAAAAGTATAGTAGTACTATCCAAGAGCCAACATCCTCCATAATAGTCAGAAAAACTATACATTTATCCTAGAAATATTTATCCAAAAAGCAGTATTTTTCTCTCTGTTTTTATTGTTTTTTTATTGCAGTGACATTGGATTATAACATTACATAACTTTCAGGTGTACATCGTAATATATTTCAAATTTTGGGTAGATTGCATCATGTTCACCACCCAAAGACTGATTACAATCCATCACGACACACATGTGCCTAATCACCCCTTCTTCCCACCTCCCTGCCTGCTTCCCCTCTGGTAACCACTAATCCAATCTCCATTGCTATGTGTTTGTCTGTCATTGTTTTTATCTTCTACTTATGAGTGAGATCATGTGGTATTTGACTTTCTCCCTCTGACTTATTTCACTTACCATAATACTCTCAAGTTCCATCCATTTTGTCACAAATGGTCATATTTCATCATTTCTTATGGCTGAGTAGTATTCCATTGCATATATAACACATCTTCTTAATCCATTCGTCCCTTGATGGGCACCTAGGTTGCTTCCAAGTCTTGGCTATTGTGAATAATGCTGCAATGAACATAGGGGTGCATGTATCTTTATGCATTTGTGTTTTTAAGTTCTTTGGATAAACACCCAGCAGTGGGATAGCTGGATCATATTCTTAGTTTTCTGAAGATACTCCATACTGTTTTCCATAGTGGCTGCACCAGTTTGCACTCCCACCAGCAGTGTACGAGTGTTCCCTTCTCTCCACATCCTCTCCAACACTTATTGTTTCCTATCTTGTCAATTTTAGCCATTCTAACTGGAGTCAGGTGATATCTCATTGTAGTTTTGATTTTCATTTCCCTGATAGTTAATGATGTTGAACATCTTTTTATGTGCCTGTTGGCCATCTGTTTATTTTCTTTGGAGAAATCTCTGTTCAGATATTTTGCTCATTTTTTAATTGGGTTGTTGGGTTTTTTTGTTGTCGAGACATATGAGTTCTTTGTATATTTTGGGTATTAACCCCTTATCTGATATATGGTTTGCAAATACCTTCTCCCAATGGTTAGGTCGACTTTTCATTTTGTTGATGGTTTCCTTTGCTGTGCAGAAGCTTTTCAGTTTCATGTAGTCCCATTAGTTTATTTTTTCTATTGTTTCCCTTTCCCAGTCAGACATAGTATTTGAAAAAATGCTGCTGAGACCAATGTCAATGAGCATACTGCCTGTGTTTTCTTCTAGACATTTCATGGTTTCAGGTCTTACATTCAAGTCTTTAATCCATTTTGAGTTGGTTTTTGCACATGGTGAAAGATAGTGGTCTACCTTCATTCTTTTGCATGTGGCTGTCTAGTTCTCCCAGCACCATTTATTGAAGAGACTCTCCTTTCCCCATTGTGTGCTCTTGTATCCCCTGTCGAAAACTAGCTGTCCATAGATGTGTGGGTTTACTTCTGGGCTCTCAATTCTGTTCCATTGATCTGTGTGTCTGTTTTTGTGCCAGTACCATGCTGTTTTGGTTACTATTGCTTTGTAGTATATTTTGAAATCCGGGAGTGTGATACCTCCAGCTTTGTTTTTTTTCCTCAAGATTCCTTTGGCTATTTGGGATCTTTTGTGGTTCCATATAAATTTTAGGATTCTTTGTTCTATTTCTGTGAAAAATGTTGTTGGAACTTTTATAGGGATTGCATTGAATCTGTAGATTGCTTTAGGAAGTATGGACATTTTAACTATGTTAATTTTTCCAATCCAAGAGCACAGAATATCTTTCAATTTCTTTATGTCTTCAATTTCTTTCAACAAAGTTTTATAGTTTTCAGTGCACAGATTCTTCACCTTTTTGGTTAAGTTTATTCCTAGGTATTTTATTCTTTTTGCTGCAATCATAAATGGGATTGTATTCTTAATTTCTCTTTCTGCTACTTTGTTGTTAGTGTATAGAAATGCAACTGATTTATGTATATTGATTTTGTATCCTGCAACTTGACTGTATTCATTTATTATTCCTAAAAGGTTTTTAGTGGATTCTTTAGGGTTTTCTATATGTAAAATCATGTTGTCTGCAAAGAGTGACAGTTTCACTTCTTCTTTTGCAATTTGGATCCCTTTTGTTTATTTTTCTTGTCTGATTGCTCTGGCTTGGACTTTCAATACTATGTTAAACAAGAGTGGTGAAAGTGGGCGTCCTTGTCTGTTCCTGTTCTTAGAGGGATAGCTTTCAGTTTTTCTCCATTGAGAATGTATTAGCTGTGGGTTTGTCATCTATGGCCTTTATTATGTTGAGATATTTTCCTTTTATACCCATTTTATTTAGAGAAGATAATGTGATTTTTATTCTTCATTTTGTTAATGTGGTGTATCATGTTGATTGATTTGTGGATGTCAAACCATCCCTTCATGCCTAGAATAAATCCCATGTGATCATCATGTATGATCTTTTTAAATATGTTATTGTATTCAATTTGCTAGTATTTTATTGAGGATTTTTCCATCAATGTTGATCAGTGATATTAGTCTGTAATTTTCTTTTTTTGTGTTGTCCTTGTCTGGTTTTGGTATCAGGACAATGTTGGCTTCGTAGAATGAGTTAGGAAGTTTCTCCTCCTCTTCAAACTTTTGGAAGAGATTAAGAAGCATAGATATTAAGTCTTCTTTCAATGTTTGGTAGAATTCACCAGGGAACCCATCTGGTCCTGGACTTTTATTTTTTGGGATGTTTTTGATTACTGTTTAGATCTCCTTACTAGTGATTGGTCTGTTCAAATTCTCTACCTCTTCTTGGTCCAGTTTTGGAAGGTTGTATGATTCTAAGAATTTATCCATTTCTTCTAGATTATCCAATTTTTTGGTGTATAACTTTTCAAGGTATTCTCTTATAATATTTTGTATTTCTGAGGTGTCTTTGTAATTTCTCTCTTTCATTTCTGATATTATTTATTTGAGCCTTCCCTCTTTTTTTCTTGGTGGGTATTGCTAAAGGCTTGTCAGTTTTCTTTATCTTTTCAAAGAATCAGCTCTTGGTTTCATTGATTTTTTTCTATTCTTTTTAGTCTCTATTTCATTTATTTCTGCTCTGATGTTTATTATTTCCTTTCTTCTGTGATTTTGGGCTTTGTGCTTCTTTTTCCAGTTCTTTTAGGTGCACTGTTAGATTGTTTACTTGGGATTTTCTTGTTTGTTGATGTAGGCCTGAATTGCTACAAACTTCCTCTTACAACTGCCTTTGCTGTATCCCAAAGATTTTTGGCATGTCATATTTTCACTATCATTTGTCTCCAAGTATTCTTTGATTTCTCCTTTGATTTCTTCATTTACCCAGTCGTTGTTCAGTAGCATTATGTTTAATCTCCACATTTTTGTGGCTTTTCTGGTTTTCTTCCTGTAGTTGATTTCAGTTTCATACCTTTGTGGTTGGAAAAGATGCTTGATATTATTTCAATCTTCTTAAATTTATTGAGACTTGTTTTGTGGCCTAATCTGTGATCAATCCTGGAGAATGTTTCATGTGCATTTGAAAAGAATGTATATTCTGTGGTTTTGGGACGGAATGTTCTGTATATATCTACTAAGTCCATCTGGTCTAATGTGTCCTTTAAGGCCAATATTTCCTTATTGATATTCTGTTTGGATGATCTATCCCTTGGTGTAAGTGGAGTGTTAAAGTCCCCTACTATTATTGCGTTACTGTCTATTTCTCCTCTTATGTCTGTTAATAATTGCTTTATATATTTAGGTGCTCCTATGTTGGATGCATAGATATTTACAAGTTTTATATCCTCTTGTTCGATTGTTCCTTTTATCATTATGTAGTGCCCTTCATTGTCTCTTGTTACAGTTTTTCTTTTAAAGTCTATTTTGTCTGATATAAGTATTGCTACCACCCCAGCTTTCTTTTCTTTGCCTTTTGCTTGGAGTATCTTTTTCCATTCTTTCACTTTCAGTTTGTGAGTGCCTTTAGGTCTGAAGTGTCTCTCTTTTATGCAGCATATATATGGGTCTTATTTTTTATCCAATTGGCCACCCTATGGCATTTGATTGCATCATTTAGTCCATTGACATTTAAAGTAGCTATTGATAACTATGTATTTATTGCCATTTTGTTACTTTTTGTTCTGGGTGTTAGTTGTTCTTCTCTGTTCCTTTCTTCTTCTCTTGCTCTCTTCCTTTGTGGTTTGATGGCTTTCTTTAATAATATGTTTAATTCCTTTCTCCTTACTTATTTTTTTAATTGTTATAGGCTTCTAGTTTTTGATTACCATAAAGTTCATATATAATGTTCTACATATATAACAATCTATATTGAGTTGATGGTGTCTTTAGTTATATCTCTTTCTAAAAGCTCTACTCTTTTACTTGCCTCCTCCCACATTTTATGTTTTTGAAATCATATCTAATCTCTTATTTTGTGTGTGTCTATCCATTACCCTGTCATCATTGAAATAGGTAATTTTAGTACCTTTGTCTTTTACCATTCATATTATCTTCATAGGTGGTTGATCTGCTACCTTTACTGTATTTTTGCCTTTACCAGTGGTGTTATTGCCTGTGTTGTATTTGTTTGTTTGTTTGTTTGTTTTGATAATTTTCTTATCCCTATTTGGGGCCTTCTCTTTCCCACTTAAATACGTCCCTTCAGCATTTCTTGTAGAACTGTTTTCTTGGTGATAAACTCCTTTAATTTTTGCTTGTCTGGGAAACTCTTTATCTGTCTTTCCACTCTGAATGACAACCTTGCTGGATAGAGTGTTCTTGGCTGTAGGTTTTTTCTTTTCAGCACTTTAAATACGTTGTGCCACTCTCTTTTAGCTTGTAGGGTTTTGGCTGAGAAGTCTGCTGGTAGCCTTTGGGCTTTCCTTTGTATATCACTTGTTACCTTTCTCTTGAAGAATTTAGGATTCTCTCTTTATCTCTAATTTTGAACATGTTAATTATAAAGTGTCTCAAGGTGGGCCTCTTTGGGTTTATCTTGTTTGGTATTCTCTATGCTTCCTGTATTTGAATGTCCAATTCCTTCTTTAGGTTAGGAAAGTTTTCAGCTATTATTTCTTCAGATAGATTCTCTGCCCCTTTGTCTATCTTTTCCCCTTTTGGGACACCTATAATATGAATGTTAGTGTGCTTGATATTGTCCCAGAGTTCCCTTAGACTCTTTTCATTCTTTTTAATTCTTGTTTCTTTTATCTGTTCTGTATGGGTGATTTCCTCTAGTCTTTCGCCCAGCTTGCTGATCTGTTCTTCTATATCATCTACTCTGCTATCGAGTCCCTCTGGTGAATTTTTCATTTCCAGTACTGTTTTCTTCATTTCTGATTTGTTCCTTTTTATATTTTCCAATTCTTTGTTGATGTTCTCACTGTGTTTATCCAGGCTTCTCCCAATTTCAGTAAGCATCCTTATGAGTTTTTGTTTGAACTCTTTGTCAGGTAGATTGCTTATTTCTGTTTCATTTAGTTATTTTTCTGGGGTTTTGTCCCATTCCCTTGCTTGGAATGCATTTCTTTGCCTCCTCATTATGCCTCTTTCTTTGTGCTTGTATCTATGTATTAGGTGAGTCAGCCATGTCTCCCGTTCTTGGAGAAGTGGCCTTATGTAAGAGATGACTTTTGAGGCCCAGCAGTGTGCTTTGCTCTCATCACCAGTCCAAATGTTCCAAGAGTGACCCTTGTGTGGGCTACTTGTGTCTTTCTGCTGTGGCAGGGTTGCTGTTACTGCAGGTACCCAGGAAGACTAGGCTTTCCCTCCCTGGCTTATTGTCTGTAAATTGGGTTTGGGGAGCCCCAGCACCATTTACTACAAGGACTAATAGCACACTCCTCCTGCAGTTTTCCTGTTAAATGAGTAGGCACCCAGTGTAGCTGGTTGCTGGGTTCAAAGGCTTATACATGCTGTCGGCCTTAGGCCTGCAAGGCTGTTTTCAGCTCTCTTTGGATTGCAGCTGAGTGAGGCTGGCCCTAGGCATGGGAGCACTCAATTGTTTCTGGCTTTGGAAGCTGGGGTGGATCACCTTTCTGCCTGTTTGTGAAGCACAGATCTTCTGCCTCTGATAAGCCTCACTCCCAACAGGTCCACATCACTATCAACATGGTCCTGGCCCATGCACACTTCCAGACCCTCTGGGGCACATCCAGTCACCCCACTGACGATGTCCCCCCACCTCTCCACCAGTGCCCCCAACAGTTCACCTTCTCCTCACACAGTCCCTGCCCCACAGAGGCAGACACACTCGCCTGCCTGTAGAGGATCCAGGCACTCAATCTATGCAGGCTGAAAAGTTGGCCAAGAGGGCTTGCTGTTGCTGTTGGGTGGGGCCATGCCCCAGGGTGGGCTTCCTGTCCTGGCTGAACTGGATTAAATCTGTGCTCTAGTGCGTGTGGCAGACCTCTGGGCTATCAGGACGGGGAAGAATCCCAATAGTGTCTGCCAGTGTCTGTGTCAGCATGCCTGTAGTACATCACAACAATGACTGCCACCAATGTCTCAGTCTCTGGAGAGGTCTCACTTCTCATTGAGATGCACCCAGAGCCTACCAGGTGAGTCTCTTTTCACCAAAGGACTGTGCACCTTTCTTTTTGGTGATTTTAGGTTTCTCTCTGAGACAGGTAAATTTATGTACAGACCCTTTAGAGCTGGCTTTATTCCACTTATGTCAATAGCTTTTCTGGTGGTATTCCCCATGGTAGTTAGTATCCAGTAAAGCCAGATAGCATAGCATGACACTCATCTCAGTTGTGCTGAATCTGAAGGATGTTTATAGTGGTAGTGTGCCCCTGCTAAGGTTCCCACTTCTCCAGGGAAGACTGCCTACTTTAGGGTGGCTCCTACCTGGCTGGCTATGAAGTTCTGCTTCTCACAAAGGTGGCTTTTTTCTCTCCAGAAGGAATTTCTGCCTCTTCCACTTCAGTCAGGACTGTCCCTTGTTGTGGGGGTTCTTTTTATCCAGTTTCAGTTCTCTCTCTGGGGTAATTTTCCAAGAATAGTTGTAACCTGGTTGTGTTCATGGTAGGAGATGAGTTCAGAGTCTGCCTACACTGCCATCTTGATGAGATCTCCAGTATTTTTCTTATTCACTAAATGTCTACTTATCTAGGTAATAACTTATTTCAAAGTCCATATTTACTATTTTTTATTTATCTCTTGATGTATCGCTAACATTCCATCTGTAATTATTTTCATTCTACTTGAAAACTATCCTTAAAGTTTCCTTAAATACATGACTGGTGGTCACAAATTCTTTGAGGCAATCTTGATCTGAAAATATTTTTATTGCACCTTCGTCGTCAAAGGACATTTCCTTGGATAAAAGAAAATTTAGATTAACAGTTATTTTCTTGCAGCAATTTAAGGGTATCATATTATGGTTTTCTGGTTTTCATTATTTCTGTTAAGAAATAGGCTATTTGTTGCCCCATTAAAGGTCTTTTAAAAATTTATTTTCTATTGAGAATATTTTAGATTTTCTCTCTGTTGTGTTTTCAACAGTTATTCTAGGATGTTCTTGGATGGTTGGGATTTATGGGGCTTCTGGAGTGATGTCCAATCATCAGTTTTGGAAAGTCTTACAAAGTTCTCAGCAATTATCTCCTGAAGGAGAACCTTTGCTTCATTCTCTCTCTCCTATTTTTTCCAGGATTTAAGTTATAAATATTTAAAACTTTCTCACTGTATTCTTTATGTCTATTACTTTCTCATGCACTTTCCATAATTTTGGCTCTTCATTCTATATAGTTTCTTCTGACTCGTTTTCCAGTGTACTAATTCTCTCCTCAGTTGTGTTTAATCCACTGTTAATGTCATCTACTGAATTCTTAACTTAGGCTACTGCATATTTCATTTCTAGTATATCTTTTTAAGAGTTTTTTTCCCAAAGAATTTTCAATATTGTCTTTATCTTTCTGCATAGAGCAAATAAAATACTTTAAATTCTCTCAGACAATTCCTATATCTGCCTTCTCCTCTGGGACTGTTTATATCATCCACAATTTTTGCTGAATTTTTCTTTTTTCATGGTTTTTGATATCATTTTGTGCCTGGTCTTTTATTTTTAAAATTATTTGTAGAAATAATTTGAAGCTCAGGACAATGTTATCATCCATCAGAAATACTTTTTATTTGTTTCTTCCATTTAACTGGGAATCCTAACATGCTGAGATTACCTGAATAAAATTTAGGATTTTAAGTTATTTTGAGCTGAGCTGCAGTTCTTAGAAGTACCTGTCTATATTTGGTTTATTCTTGCTCCTGGGAACAGAACTTTAGGTTCCCCACTTGAAGAGAAGAATGTTTAATAACTCTTCATCCTTCATAGGGCCTAGACTCAAATGCCTTTCCTCCTGGCTCCATATTTCTGTGACCCACAAGTGACATCCAGCTTCTCAGTGTCTCAGAAACAGGGACAAAAGTAACCTTGAAAGTATAGTTCATATTATTCAGCTGGCATACTTTCCTAGATCTGGGCCAGTAATTTTTTGTGAACTTGATAGCTTTCTGACGCTTTAAAGAAATTATTTTTAGTGTACCCAACTTTTATAGTTGTCCTTAGTGAGAAGGTCATCCCAATTTTTTTGTCTACTAATAACAGAATATGTAGTTCCAAGTTAAACTAAATCTTAATTCAAGAGGAAAGCTCTTTGCACTGTATGATCATTCCCTATTTTATGAACCAAAATATAGTGCATATATTCCATCAATATTAGCAGGTAGCTTTTTTAAAAATAGTATCTCCACTTACTCAATTTCCTTTGAACTTTTAAACACTGAATTATGTCTCTCACGTGCTTCTCTTTTTAGTATTTCTTTTGCTTTCTGGCTCTGTCTGGTTAGAATCACTGTTTTTACTATCTAGTTTTCCTTAATCCACCTTCAGGTTACCATGTGACCTGAACTGGTCATCACGAGCAGAATGCTGTCAGAGCCACCAAGCCTTAACGTTGGCATGGGCATGGGCACTTCATCATCAGACAACAAAAATAAAAGAGAAACTTAATGAAATAGAAACCAGTAATGCGATAGAGAGGATCAACATGACAAAAATTGGTTATTTAAAAAGCTAATAAAGACATACCCCCAAAAAGGTTAATCAAAGAAAAAAAGGATTCATCTACATAAAATATTAAGAATGAAAGAAAATATAGGTACAGATGACATTGGTCTACAAAGAAAAAAGGTCGCGATTATGAACACTTTTATATGTGAACAAATTTGAAAACCTAGATGAAATTAATCCATTTTTAGAAGAATATAACTTATCAAAGCTGATTCTGAAAGAAATAGAAATTCTACGTGTCACTTAAAAGTTCGCATAAAGAAACCAAGAATCTAAAGATTTTAAAGACGTTATTAATATTCTAAAAAAAAAAATCTTTTCAATCTTATAACAATTCTTCTAAAAGTATAAACAGAGAGAATACCCCATGTTCATTCTATGAGGCCAGTATAAACTTGATGCCAAAATGTGAATTCTGAGAAATGTTGGTGAGGATGTGGGGAACTTGAAACTATTATACACTGCCATGGACGTATACATCAATACATTCATTTCGTAAAAGCTGAACATGTACAATTACATTCTTAGTTATATATTCTAAGTAGAGCTTCTTTAAATCCTTTATGAGTTTTACATTGTGACCATGTACATGTACATGCATAGAGATAAAATATCATGAAACAATCATTATTCTTCTTATGTCTAATGCTTTAATATTTTTAGTCCTATCCTATAACATTTCCATAAGATTCTGGTTATGTATTACTAAACTGATTTTATATTCCATTAATGGTTCTTAAATCTCAATTTCAATAACTCTGCACTAGAGAAACTGGTACGAAAGACTACTACATGTACAAACTACTATGAACCCATGAGCAAAATAGCAAAAATATGCCAAAAATTCCAAATGTCAGTCAATAGTTAGGTATAAAAATAAATGCTAGATATCTATAGAAAAGAATATTATTAATCAATAAAAATGATATAAAGACCATAGGATATATCAATAGGAATAACTCATAGAGCTGGAAAAACAAGTTATAGGAGAACTCATATTGTATGATTCCATTGACATCAAGTACGAAACTAGACTAAATTAGATAAGAAATTGTATAGGAAGCTTCTATGAATTCCCTGACATAAAACTTTTTTCTCTTTACTTGTAGTTTTGAGATTTCAAAAACTCTAAACATAAAGTCTGATGCTGCAGGTAGATGAGTTACAATACAAATTGAGTTCACATCCTTTGAGTATCTCTTATTTTAAAGTTAGGATAAAGCAAGAAAGAGGAAGACTCAAAAACTGGGATGGAAATTTATCAACAGATTTTATGAAGGTGAGCCAGTAATTTTAGTTACAGTAACTTTAGTACCTTGATGTTGAGCTAACTAACTCTAAACAATTTCCTATGATAATATCATCAGTATGAGATAATTGAGAAAATATAAGGAGAATCTAATGCTATGATAATGAGAAAAAGACAACATAATCTTGTATGCCCTAAAATTCATGCGAAATTGCCTTGTCCATATTATGTTTCATTAGTCACTCACAGACAAGTCAACTAGTGTTTAACTAATGCAATAAACTCCATCAAAACCAGCATTAAACCAATCTGTCCTTTGATTTGCCAGTGTATTAGTTTTGTATTATGAACTCAATCACAAACCTCACATTATTTGAAAATAATTAAAAATAACTTTTTAATTATAGAAACTACATCTCTTCATTAAATCTGAAATCATATTTCCATGGTTCCCCTCTGATGCACTTACTCACCAACGTGTAGTTAATTTGCTTGCTAATTTTGCAATCATTGGCTATCTCCTTCTCTTCCACATTATTTATGAGTGTCTGTCTTTAGTCTTCCAATAATCATTTGCATACATCTTATAGCTGTGTTTTTATTATGTCACTTCACTACAGCTTTGGAGGAAGGAAGGTTATAAGAAAGATATAATCGAAGTGTTATTATTTAATGATCTCGATGAGCTTAAAATTCCTTACCCCTGTTTAGATTCTAGACTTCTTGACCTCTTAGATTTTTCTGAAAATCTTCATTGAATACTTAAATGTCATGATTACAGAAATAAACAGTACAAAAAGGGCTGCCTTATTAAGACCAACAAGGTTAAGTTCACCCGTGAGTTGAAGATTATCCATATCATTTTATGCAATGTAAGGAGAATGAGCCCAGGGTCAGAAGCAAGCCTATCTTTTTAATACATTGGAGGTCAGAAAAGAATCTACAAGGATAGTAGTTAGGATGCGTGTTCCCCCCTTAGACACATTAAAGCAAGTTGTGTGTATTTCAAACTTATATTTCTGAAAATAGACTGTTAGGTATAGTTTAACTGAATTGTATTTGTTTTGTCTTTCCATACGAGTGAACATCAAAGTCAAAGTCCATCAGGCCGGTTACAAGATGACTGACTCGATGTCACAGAAAATAGTTAACTGGAAATAGCCACATAAACCTTAAGTGTCATTGTTTCAAAAAAAACCAAATAAAAATAAATTGTACATAAATGTGGACAATGTCATGCTCGTCTCTGTGCTTAACCTTTGCAGTCCAAAGAAGAATTGGATATTCTGATTTACCACTGTAGAGGAAATATGTGAAATAATTATCAAATAGAACAAAAGTCTTAGAGAATCACATAAAAAATTGACTTTTTTCCCTCCTTTGTCAGATATCACTTTCAAATCTGATCCCCTGGTGTAATATTGATGGATGGCTTCTCTAGTCATGTGGTCCTTGAAGACAATAATATCTGGAGTCATAAGAGTTAAAGAGAGTAGGTTCAACTTTTTATGCTTTTTTTCCTCTGTTCAAGAATACATAATAAGTTCCTTCAGGATTTTTTTTTTTTTTCATTAATGGAGAATGCCTTCCTCTTCTGATTTGATATTGTTCTCTGAATAAATATATCTAATTTGTATCCTTACTCTTCCTACTCGTATTTTCTGCTACCAAATACATCAGAATCTAATCATGAATTTTTGGGAACATTTATCACAGTTATATTTTCAGTGCCCAGCTCAGTGCCTAATATAAAGCAGATACTCAATAAATATCCATTTAACATAAGGGTTAGCAAACATTTTCTGTAAAGACCAGCTTGTAAATATTTTAGGCTTTGCATGGTCTCTGTCACAACTACTCAACTGTCTTTGTAGTGAGAAAGCAGCCAAAGACAATATATAAATGAATGGGAGTGGCTGTGTTCTAATAAAACTTTATTTACAGATATGGGAAGTGAGCCAAAGTGGCCCATGAGGTATCGTTTGCCAACTGCTGATTTAATGAATGTTTGAGTGAACAAATTGTTAGTAACCAAAAAACAGCTTCTTAACTTTGAGAAAGAAAAAGAGATCATGTTAGCATTATTAAAAAGATCATTTACAGATTCTTGAGGTTTAATTAAAGAAAACATAGAGTGTTCTGGAATGATGGCCTCAAAATCCAACAGGGTATATTTTGCTTACTCAGAAATAGGTTGCCTAAATAATGATAACTAGAAACTGAGCAGATCTACAAGCATTGAGGGTGGATGTCAATCCATTTCTTGAGAAGAGAGAGGCTATATCTTATTCAGGATCAAAAAAAAGACAATCTGGTCTAAAACTGTCAGAGAAAGAACAAATTGAACAATGAGAGAACAAGAAATTATTTTTAATATGATTTTTATCGTGTTCATTTTTGGCCTACTCTTTTTAGAATTGCTCCTAAAGAAGACTGCCAAATTATGTAAAATATGCTGAGAAGACTTGCTCCAGTAACATTCCAGAATATGGTCTATAGCATCCATGGTGAATACAATAGCTAATTATCCACATACATCACATTCTTGGCAGTAATGACATTTAACAGGTTACAAATGCCATGCACTCTCTTCTATGCTTTTCACTTGGGCATGAACATGCCCAGTTTTAAAATGGCTTTGGCCAAATAACCCACATTTTAGCAAAACATCTGCATATTTACGTTGGAGAAGAGCTATAGACGGCCCCTTTTGGAAATGATAAGCTATGCCAACAAAGAAAGTATATTTTGTTGCCCCGTATCCCATCACTAACAGCAGATTATACACTATATAAGACACAGTTTAGATGGCAGCATGGCGATCCCCTGGGATGCTGTACAGAGACTTGTCACATCAGGAAGTTTCTAAACTTGATACATGTTGTAATCAGGACACATTTAGTTTTTCTTATTTTCAAGGTTGATGTAAGTAGACTAGAAATCTGGTCACTTGAAGCATAAAGATGGGACAGCAGAGGAGCATGCTATCTTTGATTAAATAGCCTTGAAGGGTAGAGTGACCTTTGTGCCACTTGCAGTGACGAAAGATTGCTAGAGCTTCTTCAGTTCAAAATAAACTGCTCCAGAAGTACTCTTTCTGAGTAGTCAACACGCATTTGAATATGTATGTATGCATATATATATGGTCTTATATATATATATATATATGCATATGCATATATATATATGCTTTTATGAGATGGGGGCTTGAGCTACTTTCAGCTTCAAATTAGTATTAATTACCAGTGGGCTAATTTTAGGACATTAGGGATGTATATGCTGAAGGACGGGAGAAAAATGAAGATAACCCAGAGATGAGAGATAAAAGTCCTGTTTAAGGGAAGCTGGAGCAGAGATGTAAAACTGAATCCTGTGATTGAACAAGTTAGAGGGGACAAGGATGATAGCTCCAAAACACGTGAGTATGGGCATCATGGATCTTTCTGCCTGCGTGTGGGTTGAGTATGTGCAAGCACGTGCATGCATGTGTATGTACACGGCCTAGGGAAGTAAGATTCTCTAGATTTTCCCACTAAGTCTAATTTCCCATTAAGTTGCTATCTTTGAATTCAATACCCCAGAAGAGCTAAGTATCTCAAAATGCCTAAGCGTCCAGATTCTGGAAGACCAAGAGTTTGGGTTCTGCAAACTGCTGTTTTACATAATGTAACTCATTCAGCACTTTTAGTAATACAGTATTAGATTAATCATGAGAGTCCCAAAATATTTAGTTTATTAACTGCTACTTTTATAATTAACCTGGGATTAAATTTATAACTGTGGCATAATTAGCATATACGCCACTTTCTTCTTCAATATGAAAAAATACTTTTAATAATAGTCATAATGAATGTTATAAAAAGTTTTTGGATTCATTTTAAAATTTTATATTCAACAATTATAAAAGAATCGTACATATCAACTTTAGAGATATTATTCAAATTAAGTAAAATATTTAATGTGTGGGCTAAAATTTGTCCATCTCAAAGAAAAGACTTACACCTCATAGTTCATATCTATTTCACTATTTTAAATTTTAAACACAAGTAAAAATTCTACCTGGTTATGAAGAAAGACAGAAACGACATACTCAAGTTCTGGCTCTTCATCTTTATCATCAGTGTTCTAATAATTTTTGTTTAGAATCTACTGTTTAAACACAGGAATATGTAGTGTGACGGAGGTAGAGACATTAACTGCAGTCAACACAAGGTTGAATAATTTTGAATCATTATAAACTTAGTCTCCAAGGTACATGTGTACCTGAGTCCACATCTGTCACCTATTAGGGCAGATAGGATAAGAGGTGTTGTCCAACTTGATTCCTGTGTAGAACAGACTTTTCTCTATGGGGTAAGTAATAAAAATGTACTAGTTTGAAGGTTAAACAAATGTTGTTAAAACTCAACAATAACCAAAACAATTGTTTTGAACTTAGAACAATAAAAGATTTTTCCCAGGAAGAGTATCTTATCACTAATGTTTAAAATGTTGGGGGCATGGTGATCATTAAAAGGAGACTGACTTTAGGGTAGCTTGTTATTGTTTATAAATTCTCTAGATGTGATGCACACCCCTTCTTGTGCACACTCAGGTTGATGACTTGGGGAGGGGCTGATTATAAAGTCTTGCATTCTGCAGAGGTGTTTATTTAACCAGAATTTATTAGATATCCACAGAAAAGTGCCAGATTTAAGTGTAAAAGAGACATCTTCAGAAATTGTGAGCTTTGATATCAGTGAACTGGAATTTTATTTCACAAATTACTAGCGAGGTGATCAATATACTGATGGTTGTTTTAAACCATTTCCACTCTTTAAGTGGAGAGAATATGAATATACATAAATGGGTGACAACTGGATGACAACAAAAATTATTTGTCCAATGAACACCAAGAGGAAAACGAGCAGAGGTAAAGTCAGGACAAAGAGATAAAGATATCTTTGGAAGACAAATCAGATGTGTCCTCTTCCTAACCCCCCAACAGCCAAGAAATGGAAGATTATGCATATGTGTCCAAGGAAGGAGTCCAATGCATACATTGATTCTAGCATACATTTGGTTTAAATGTTTTTAATTTTTTTGTTGACAAATGTGTGTAAAACCGAGCATTTGAGCCATGAGAAAATCTAGTCTGTTTTCCATTTTTCTTCTTGAGTGATATTTAAATAGCACGTTCATATTTTATGGCCTCTAATCAGAAGGGAATTTAAGCTGCTTTTGTCTATCTACATTATTTTGGGGCATTTTATATGCAGCACTGTAAATTGTATACCTAAAATCTTTTATTGGAAAAGATGTCCTCCTTTGTTTAAGAGTGTATTGACAATCACAGAAACAGGCAGCCCTATCCCAAAAGGAGTGTGCTGACCAGGGTGTATAATTTGTCTCACATGTCCCAAATAGAGTCAGAACATTCATAATTTAAACCTGAATAGATGGAGTTCTCCAAATGTTTCTCATAACAGAGCCTCAGAGAAAAGTTTTGAATACATTCTCAAATTCCTTACCAACTTGAATAATGATTCCAAGTCCTTATTGTGGAGAATAATAATTCATTAATAACCCCCCAAATATTTTAAAGCCAACCCCAAATATTTCCCTCATGATGTAGTGTAGCAACAACAGGACAAAAGTTTAATTTTCCAATGTCTTTTCCAATTATATCAACATAAGTATAATTTGGGTCAAAAACACCGATACAACTTACGCTTGTGCACCTCATGCCTCCTTAGGATTTGATATTCGTTTTTCTTTAAATAATTCTGAACCCAATTCTCCTTTGAGTAAAAGACATATACATCCAGCTGCAAGGACAAAGTTATTATAAACATATGGATACTTACATTCCAATTTCCCTCCCCTTATTGAAAGCTCAATTTAGATTCTCCTAAGTAGAAGAAAGAAAGGCTTTACAGTTTAGGTCTGCAAAATGGTTTTCTGTCTGTGAAATGTAAAGACAACTAAGAAATCAGGGAAAATTTAAATAAATAAATAACACTCGACTTCCATTAGAGGATGCTTATTTAGTGACCGTGTTCTTCCATACACTCAGCGAGTAGGGCAAAATCATGACCTCCTCATTCAGCAAATAGCCCCATGGTTAACTAGACTTAGAATGGACGTTTCATTACTCTCCCCTTCTAAACACAAACAGGATCCTTTCACAGCTCGCCTTATACACTACCTGTCTCTCAATCTGTTCTGTGACTCACTGATAAGCACCGACAGGCTACATTTGGTTGGAAGCTCTAAAATACATGGAGGTTTGTGTGCTCTGTAGACCTGTGGTTTTCAATCATTCTTAGGTAAAAGACGTAAAAGACCCCTCTGAATATCTGATGAAAGCGATGTACATACACATAAAATGTTACCTACAAATTCAGAGGGGTTCATAGACTCCTAACATCCTCTGCTTTAGGGAACACATTATGCATGTCAGGTTATTGTCAGCGGGCACACAGTGTCTCATATTGCAATTCTACTTTGATAATGTGACAGCCCCCAGCCTCATGCAGGTGACCTAATATGTCCTTTTAAACTCTGAAAGAATGTATCTGAGGTAAAAAAAGGTAAGTGTTATTTCGCTTTTTAAGCATCTATCAGTATAAAATAAAGCTCATTGTAGGAAGGTCTTTTCTTTTTTTGATATATTGCTCGTTCTGCAAAAACAGAATGACTTTTATAAATATAGTGGGCTATCAGGACATCACTTCCGTCGGGAGTGCAGAATCATCAGGGGTCACAAAGCACACATGCAAACAAGAAAGGGAGCTGGCGCTCAGACAACCAAACACCTTTATCTCGTCACTGAAATCCAGGGGATTCCTAGAGCGCCCAATATGTAACTACGAATTAATTATCAGTGAAAAGGACAATCCCATGCTGAAATATGGCATAATTTTTTTTTATCTTGCTAACTCTGTTATTGATTTTGGTCTCACGCACTCTGAATCAAAAGTTAAAATGTGCTTTATGGAGTAGAAGTAGGTCCAATATGTAGAAAACACAACACATAATTTATATCTAACATCATTTAAATGTGCGTGTCTGTTACTTTTAGAATAATAGTTTTTGTCCCAAATCTGCAGCCAGCTACAATGAAATTTTTATGCATGATCTCTTGGACTTGTTCATGACATCTGTTTCATTTATTACAGCTGATATAGTGAAAACATGGATTCTATGTGTATTTCTAACATAATATTTTTTTACGGCCAACGTTTAAAAGATGCTGGCAGTCTCTCAGATCCTCTGCTGAGCACCTGCATCAGTTCACTTAATGCTCAGAACAACCTTGTGAAGAGGCTAGTATTGTTCCTAATTTAGGTGGGAAACAAACAAACAGAGAAACTGAGTTGCCGCAGGCGATATACTGCATCACAGTGGAGCTGAGATGTAAAGCCGGAGCCCCCTGACCCACAACTTGAGTTCTTACCCGTCATCTGTCATGTCTGATATGGAGTAAATTATTTACCTTCAGTCATCTAAACATCCTTCCTCCGCCACATCTTTTCCCATCTGCCTTAGCAGCGGTGTTAGAGTGAATGATGACAAAGAGTCTCTGTTTGAAAGATCAAGAATCCAAATTCCCCATAGTTTGCTGTCACAGGCCACCAACTGCAGCATTACAAAATGGATCTCTTCTAATTTAAGACAAATGTGGGGGTTGGTGACTATAGTATTTCTTTATATCATGCAGAGTTCTTGTCCCTTGATTTATAAAGTGACTTCTTAAACCAGAATTTTATGAGGAAGTCCTATTTCTTCAACTTCTCTCCTCTCCTCTCAACGAGTGGTGATGTGGAAAGACCCACCAGAGAACTTTTGATTAGTTGGTGACGCAAAACTTAAGATGGGATGTCAATCCAAGGATGAGTTAGATTCAAAGACTCTGAATGAAAACACTTGCTTATGTTGGTGAATGCAAAGAACCATAGTAGGAAAAGCTTGCCCGTGTCTTTTGCTTTTTTGCAGTTTGTAAAGCAATTAAATGAAAAGTTAATTGCCTTATGCCTTTTTGAAACTATAAAATATGAGTGTTTTTAGCACAAAACTTATAATAAAAACATTTAAAAACCCACAATGTGACCATCCAGATAATATAAATTGGTATGGTGCCTATGCATGTTTTTATGTGTATCTCCAAATATCTATGCTTAGAATAGGTAAACCATACTGAAGGGCAATATACGAAGAGAGAGGCCTCTTTTTTCACACTCAAAAGCCTTCTTATCCGAGATACTCACTGTTAATTGTTCCTTGTGATTACTTCGGGAAAAATATTTTATTTGTGGATTTGTGAAAGAATTAAATAAGCTTCATTTTTCTGCTCCTGAATGTTTATTTTTATTTAAATATCAAATATTTTCCATATTAATACAAAGAAATGTACCTCAATCTTTTAAATACCTGCTTATTGTTCCTTAATTTGAATATCTCATAATTAAATTGATTAGTATCATATAGGTGGACATTTAAATTGTTTGCAGGATTTTGTTTTTTTCTCATCAAAAAATCCTGCAAGGAATATCCTTTCACATATTACCTTGAAATACCTTTGTATGTAAATTCTTAGGCATGGTATTGCTGTGTGCATCTAAAAATCTAATAGATATCGTCAAATTGCTTTACAAAAAGGGTGCACTTTATTTTCCACCACGAATGTAAGGGATTGCCTATTTCTCTACAATTTGCTAGCATAATGTATCAAAAAGAATAGTATCTTGTTTTAGTTTCCATTAATTTAATAATGCCAATGACCATGTATTAATGCATGTTTTTGGCACTATGTATATCTTTGTTCCGTAAAGAGTCTTCTTACATTTTTATCATTTTTTCGTATTGTGTTATCCATCTTTTTCTTACTCATTTTTATGCATCCTTTATAAATTAAAGAAAGTGAGCCTTTGTCATATGTGTTACTAATATTTTTTTCCAGTTTATCATTAGTCTTTTGACTGTATTTTTCTTACCATGTGAAAGATTTCTATTTTCTAGATTTTTTTAAAAAACAGCTTTATTGAGGTATAATTGATACACCAAAAATTGGATATATTAGGTATACACAATTTGGTGAGTTTGGAGATGTGCATACACCGTTGAATCCATCACTACAATCCAGGTGATAAATATACTCATATTCTGTTTAGAAAAAATCCTCTCTATTGAAAATAATTAATAGATTCAATTTTTAATAGAACTCTCTATTAGTTTCCTAGGGGTGCCATAGCACAGTTCCACACACTTGGAGGCTTAAGACAAGGGACATGTATTTTCTCACAGCTCTGGAGTCTAGAAATCTGAGATCAAGGTGTTGACAGGGCTTTGCCATCCCTGAAGAATCCTTCCTTGCCTTTTCCCAGCTTCTGGTGGTTGCCAATCCTTAATGTTCTTTGCTTGTGTAGACACTACTCCAATCTCTGCCTCCATCCTGCCTCCATCCTTACATGGTACTCTCCCTGTGTGTCTGTCTGTATCTTTATTTTCTCTCCTTTAAGGACACCATTCATTGCATTAGGACCCACTCTAATCCAGTATGACCTAATCTTAATCTAACTAACTATATCTACAAAGACCCTATTTCCCATATAAGGTCGCATTCTGAGGTTCTGGGTTGACATGGATTTTGGGGGACACTATCCAACCCAATACAGACTCTTATAATTTTGCTTTTGTTATTTCAATATTTGAATGATTTGGAAATTGTTTTTGTTTAAGGCAGTGATTTTCAAACTTTAATATGCGTCAGAATCACCTAGAGGATTTGTTAAAATAGGGGAGTCGGGCCCCCACCCCAGGGTGTCTGATTCTGAGTTGAAGTTTGAGATTGCTGCTGATCTGGGTACCCCACACTGGGAACTAGTTATGGGCTGAAGCGTGTCCTACCAAAACTCACATGTTGACTCCCAACCCCCAATACCTCAGAATGTGACCATATTTGGAGATAACGCCTTTAAAGAAGTAATTAAGGTAAAATGAAGCCATTAGTGTGGGCCCTAATCCAATATGACTAGTGTCCTTTTAAGAAGATGAGGTTAGATATCCCTGGTCTTTTTGATATTAGCCATCCTAACAGATGTAAGGTGTCCATACAAATAACCCATAATCAATCTATAAATGAAAATTGGGGCGAGTTTATTCTGAACCAAAATGTGAGGACCATATAGCCTGGGGTCTTCCTTCCCCAAGGAAGGAAGGACATCAAAGAAGTGGGGTGTACGGTGCTTTCAAAGAGCATGTTTCACATGACTGAAATTTCCCTTTTACAATAGTCATGAGACTGCTCTGTCAGCACAGTGATTGATGGACACAGCAGGTAGTAGGTCTGCTGTCTCAGTGGGCACGGCAGGGCAGGATGGCAGGTCTGTTGTCTGGAGCTGGGTGGTCACAGGTGAGCACAGCAATCAGTTCCTAGTCTAGGGAGAGATTCTTGTCCTTAAGGAAATGTTAATGTGGGGGAAATTTCACATTCATCTTAAGGGCATATGTTGTTGCCATAGGAAATGCTTAAAGCAGATATACAGTGCATGCTCAATGGCCACGCCAGCCTCTTTTGGGAAAATAAAGTCAGGCCAAATTAGGTTTACACCAAATGGCTGCCTCATATACTTCAATATATCCTATTGCTTGCCATTTCTATTTGTCAGAGGTGATATCTCATTGTGGTTTTCATTTGCATTTTCCTGATGATTAGTGATATTGAACACCTTTTCAAATATATGTTGGCCATTTGGATGTTTTCTTTTGAGAAACATCTCTTCAGGTCCTTTATCCATTTTTTAATTGGATTATTTGCTTTTTTGCTATTAAATTGTATACCTTCAGGGCCGGCCCGGTGGCACAGCAGTTAAGTGTGCACGTTCTGCTTTGGTGGCCCGGGGTTCCCCAGTTCGGATCCCGGATGTGGACATGTCATCACTCACCAAGCCACACTGTGGTAGGTGTCCCACATATAAAGTAGAGGAAGATGGGCACGGATGTTAGCTCAGGGCCAGTCTTCCTCAGCAAAAAGAGAAGGATTGGCAGTAGTTAGCTCAGGGCTAATCTTCCTCAAAAAAACACAAATTGTATACATTCTCTATTTTAAATATTAAATGCTTATCAGCTATATGGTTTGTAAACTCCATTCTGTAGTTTGTTGCCCTTTCAATTTATCGACAGTTTCCTTTGCTGTGCAGAAGCTCTTTATTTTGATGTAGTCCCACTTGTTTATTTTAGCTTTGTTGACAAGACAAGAGATAACAAATGTTGGGCGGGATGTGGAGAAAAGGGAACACTTATACACCGTTGGTGGGAACGTAAATTGGTGCAGCCATAATGGAAAGCAGTATGGCAGTTCCTCAAATGATTAGAAATAGAATTACCACGTGATCCAGCAGTCCTGCTCCTGGGTATATAGCCGAAGGAAATGAAATCAATGTCTTGAAGAGATGTTTACACCCCCATGTTCACTGCACCATTATTCAAAACAGCCAAGATATGGAGACACCTTTAGTGACAGAACTGTGAGAAAATGAATTACTGTTATTTAAACCACCCAGTCTATGATATTTATTATGGCATCTCTAGAAAACTAATACAGAACCAGTGGCTTAAGAAATGAGGAAAAGATTCCATTTACACAGTTCCTTATGGCAGCCTGTCATCCAGATACCCATCAGTGCATTATTTCCTCAGTCCCACTTTTCCCCACTAGTTGGCAATGCCATCCTTACAGTTAACAAAAATGCCCTGTTCATTAGAGTTTGCTTTCACCTCTGTTCTGATCCATTCAATCACTTTGATATGTTGACATAACATGGATTTAATATGTTAATATGTCAAAGGTTTTAATATTTGTAGATATTTTAATATCTAGTAGGATTATTCCCTTTTCATCAGTCTTCTTTTCTTAAGATTACTTGAGATATTTTCCCTTTTTTAAAATAGGAACTTGATAACATTTTACCTTTCTTTATTTAATTATAATCAAATTTCATTACATAGTTTAGAGTGCTTTAGTACTTTTACAGTCTTCCTAAGCAAGAACACATTATGTCTTTCCCTTTACTCAAATATAGTTTTATGTCATTTAGTGTATTTTATTGTTTTCACTGTATATGCCTTGTACATTGCTACCTTTATTTCAATGTATTGTATTATGGGATATTCTTTTTTATTATAGCACTTGCATAGTTCCTTTTTATATATGAATATGATTACTTTTTTTTTTTTTTTTTGCTGACAAAGCTTTGCCCTGAGCTAACAACCATACCAATCTCCCTCTATTTTTTAGTATGGGGGCCACCAGCACAGCATGCCTTCTAACAGAATGGTGTAGGTCTGCACTTGGGAACCAAACCCAGGCTGCCAAAGTGGAATGTGTCAAACTTAACCACTAGGCTACTGGGGCCGGCCCGTGAATATGATTACATTTTAATGACTTCTGTTATTTTTTTTTAATACTTTTCAGTTGAATATTGAGATTGCTAGGTAGACCATTATATCATCTTAAAGTTTTTGTCCTCCAATTTGTTATTTATCACTTCAGCATTTTCTGTTGTCACTTTATGCTGGCTAGTTGCATCAAGAAGAATTCTTAAGTGACACAATAGCAACAGATTCTAGTTCCTTTAATCCAGAAAGGAATTTAGACATTAAATTAAGTGGAAGACTAGCAGAGGAATGCCAGCAAAAAATAAAGCAAAATCATGCCACATAATCTTTTTGGTGACAGCTCTGCTGCCACCACTGGACAGGGATGCCATGGCTTGTACCGCCAGTACTGCCAGAACTTGACACAGCACCTCTGAACCTGGTGTTACGGCATGCTGCCACTGCCAGCTTAGTTTTCCACTCCTGTTGTTCTTTTGCATTACAACCTCCTGCCAAAGTCATGTGCCTCTTTTCTGTTGGCCACACACTGGGAAGCCAGAAACTGGCCCTGTCAGTGTGTGGGCTCTGTAACACCCGATGCTGGGGGGCTGAAACAAATGGCGAGTGCCCACTACATTAGTACTTCTAGACCAGTGCTAATTAATTGTGGAAGTAAGGGGACGTTAGAGCTACTTTCCTCTTTATTTTTTTATGTTTTTGTTCTTCAAAAGAATAGTTCTTTTTTTACCGTGAAAAAATATGCTAACTTTAGTTGAAATACACATTTTTATCATTCTAAGGATTTAGTTCTCTGTTTTTAGTCTACTAATTTATTTTTCTTAATCAGGGATGGATTTCAAGTTTGGCAAACATCTGACTGACACTTACTAAGAAGATCATGTTTGTTTTCATTTGACATATTAATATTGTATATTACAATAATAGACTTTCTATTATTGTCGTCCTTTTATGTCTGTAATAAAATTCCCATGATCCTAATGAGTTATTCTGTTCATATGCCACTGTCTTCCATATTTTCATTTTAAAATGTTGCATTTAAAATTAATATTTATTTGTGACACTAATCTATACTTATATACGGTATATTTGTCACATATTGCATCAGCGTTTACGTGGCTTCAGAAGAAAAGCATGAAAGTTTTCTTTTTTCTCTGTGACATGAAACAGTGTCAGATTACTTATTATTTGAAACCATGAATAAATTTTTGTATTAAACCACTTATTTTGAAATTTTGTTCATATGCTTCAGTGGTCAATTGTAGCGTTTTTGTTTTCATAGAAAAAATTCAGCTTAAAAAATTTATGTAGAGCTTTAAAATAGTTCTATTATGATTCTTCTAATTTCCTCAAGATCTATGGTTACTGTCCTGTTTATTACTAATAATTTAGTTATTTTTTGTTTTTCCCTTTATTCCTAATTAGTCCTTTTCATGATTCATTATATTCTTCTTTCCAAAAAACTGCCCCATTTTTAATGCTATCTTTTCTATTTCTTTCTTTTTTTCTTTCTTTTTTGGCTGAGGGAGATTTGCCCTGAGCTAACGTTTGTGCCAATATCCCTCTATTTTATATGTCAGTCACCACCACAGCATGGCCACTGACAAGTGGTATGGATCTGCACCCAGGAACCAAACCCAGCAGCCAAAGCAGAGTGCGCCAAACTTAACCGCTAGGGCACAGGCCAGACCCTCTTTTCTGTTTCTTAATTAATACATTTAAAATTTTTTCTTTATTAGGTTCTTCCTTCTTTCTATGGGATATATTTTTGTTCTGTAGGGAATTTTTAAGGCTATTTGCTTGATTCAGACCCTTAATTGATTCATTTTAATTTGTCTGGTTCAGTTATAAATTTACTTCTGTGTCATAGCATTAGCTATATCATATATGATATGATATACATCATTAATTTCTAGCAGTTTTGCAATTTGAGTTTTGATTTCTTTTTTTAACCTAGGCATTGTTTGAAATGTATTTTACCAGAGTTTTTTGCTTACATTTTTGTTATTAATTTAAAGAATTTTTTCATTGAAGTATAATTACCATATCTGGATTACCTGTACTTTGGGAAACATATTAACATTTTTATTATGTCCAAAAATATGCTTAATTGAAAAAATATTTTATGGATATTAGAAAAATATCTTCTATTTTGGAGGTATAGAGTTTGATTTGGACATTAACATCTATTTATACAAATAAAGTATCTATAATTAATTAATATGTAACATAAATATAAAATATATAAATACAACTAAGTACATATATTTAGAATTGCTACATGCTTTTTATTGTGTTTAGTAGACTTTTCATGGCCTTTTGGATACAAATTAATATGTGCTTCCTATTGATTGTTTTGTGCATTTCCTACATTTCATTATTTAGGTATTGTGATACCTTGTTATTTGTTGTATAAAGAATTATTAGAATTATGATATTGTGGATTCTCCTTGCTTCACTAGCACATTTTACATTGCATTAAACTGTCTTTGAAATCAATATTACCATAACTTTCTTCATAATAGCATTCATTTGGTCTAAATCTGTCCATCTTTTTACTTTTAACCTTTCTTAATCAGTTTGTTTCATTACATGTTTTATATAAAATATAGGATGAATTTTATGTTTTTGAACCAATTTGAGCCTTTTTCTAATAAGTTAAGATATTCTATGCCTCTTTGTCTTCAGATTTTTATGTGATTATTCTTCAGCATCGTTTTAAAACATTTATCTATTAAAATTTTACTTTCCATATAGATTAGTCTTCAGATATACGTAGATATTTTTTCCCTGTGTTCAACTGAATTCTCTTCTTATTTTCCCTTGCCTTTTCCATTTATGCTTTGTCTGACTCAATTGCGTAGTTTCATTGTTTTCAAAAAGGGGTCAAAATTTCCTATGATACTGTTTATGTTTTAGAATGTTTTTCTTAAATTAGAATATCTGACCGTAAAGCAGTTTTGGTCAGCACTGTTTTTTCCCCTCAGAATGTTATTGCTACTGTGCTATGGAAAAATCCCAACTAGTGTATTACGCTAGCCCCCTAACTCCCTTTCCTACCATGCCCTTTTCAAGTTTCTCAATTTTTTTCTGCCTTAAAACCTAAAGACAGAGGTCAGCCCAGTGGTGTTGTGGTTAAGTTCACATGCTCCACTTTGGCAGCCGGGGGTTTGCGAGTTCAGCTGCCATGTGTGGACCTACACACCACTCATCAAGCCATGCTGTGGCGGCATGCCACATACAAAATAGAAAATGATTGGCACAGATGTTAGCTCAGCCACAATCTTCCTCAAGCAAAAAGAGGAAGATTGGCAATCGATGTTAATTCAGGGTGAATATTTCTCACCAAAACAAAACAAAACAAAACAAATTAAAGCAATTCTTTTTCTTGTTATTCAAACCCAGATATGTCTTCATTTAACATTTTGTATATTTTTTTCCAGTTACACTGAATTTTGATTATTTCTTCATTTCCAGTAAATTTTGTTCTCGTCTATCTTTGCATATTCTAACTTTTCCTTTTCCATGTATTGAGCTGTCTTTTGTGGAAACACTGATAACATTAATGTTCAACTGACTTTCTGTTCCAAATCTAAGGATTTGCTGCAAGAGAGAAGTTCCTTGCCTCTTCTCAATTTTTTAATTTTTTTTTTTTTTTGAAAGGAGATACAAGAAGCAAAGAGGAAGGGAGATAGTGAAACTTAATTCCTAAACATCAGAGCTGGGGAGAGCTTGGAGACCTCAGGTCTGATGCCTTCAATTTTGAAAGCAGAAGTCTCAAATTAAGAGTTTAAGAGATTTGCCCAAAGACATGTACTCTGAGCAAAGCTTTTAGGAAATGTAGATGAGGTCTCCTCACTCCTAACCCATGTTGTTTGCTACATGATTTATTATTTTTGTAAAACTCAGTTCCTTTATCTGTTAAAGGAGGACAAGAAAACCTATTTTTAGAATCGATGTGATCTTTACATGGGACAATACATATTAATTTATTAGCACATGAAATAGCCTATCCCTAGTACACTATAAAACTATTATGACACGGAGGTGGTGGAGAGAGAACTGCTATTGAAATACTGGCATATTGCTACTGCAGTGCTAACGTGCATTCCATCCATTTGAGGCAAGAGCAAAAGCCTATTCAATCCTTCACTTAAGTGGGACAGGTCACTTCAGCATCTCAAATGTCTCTCACTACTTTGTCTTCTAACTCACCTCATGCTGAATTTTCCTGCGGAATCTATCGCCCAATTTCTTCTTCATTAATGCACTAATGTCATTTCTATCAAACCAAAGTTAAGAAGACCCAACATCAGGCAACCTTCACGACTCATCTTTTTACCAATGCAGGTTATACTCTTACCTGGCAGAATATTAACTTATTCTCTAGGTGCTTATTTTCATGTTTGCTTGTCTTCCTGAACACTGTTTTAAGTTCACGAATAGTAGAAGCTCTGTCTTCTCGTTTTGTGTCCCTTACACTGCCCAGTACAATGCATTGTCTACAGTCAGTACTTCACAAATATTCCTAGAAGAAGGAATAGCCGGTTTATCTATTTTCTCTTTCCCATAGATTTTACCCTCTCACTAGATACATCATGATAAGGCACTGAATGAATTGTCAGTTTTATACAAATATATACAGTTAAATATAGAAAATGCTGTGTTTAAATATAGCACTTGTGCTGTACAGAATCTCCTCTTCCTTAAACTTTCCTCTATGCTACAGCAGGTAAAGACTATCACCAGATGAGCTATTTTCATTCCTTTTAGGCTATACTGAACGTTCCTTAAATGTGATTTTTATTTTTTATCCAAAATGTGTATTCTGAAAATGCATTATAGCTACAAGGCAATTGTTAACCTGGTGACTTTTGACCTCATGACCCCATGTAGGGTTCACAGTAAGAGGAATTAAGATACAACAATGCAGCTTTAAGTTAGAGTGCTTTTGACACTCTAGATAGGTCCTAAGTTATGCTTTTGTTTACTTAATAATATTTATCTCCAAATTAGCTTTAAACTTCAACAATTAGAGGGCTCATTATATTTATCTGACATCTCAAATTTTATCTCTGTTAGTAAAAAAAAGCAAAAATCCAAGATTGGTTCAGAGAGTTTGGCATTTAAACAGAATCATACTGACTTTCATGGGATTAATAATTCATGTATTTTATCACATTTGGGGCATTTCAGTAAGTCCATTATACCTATATTTTCTGTGCAGTCAGTAAATTTTGCAGCTTTTAAAACCCATAAAATGAAATACAGGTTTGAAAAGCCATAACACTATCAATACATTAATATTTATGTAGCTCTTTTCATGACAAACATTCTAAACCGCTCTCCAGTAAAATAAAACGAAATAAAGCATGAAGAGAATGTGGATGATTACAAGTCAAAAGGTCACTTTAAAAAACAAATCAAATGTTGGGGCTGGCCCCGTGGCCGAGTGGTTAAGTTCGCGCACTCCGCAGCAGGCGGCCCAGTGTTTCGTTAGTTCGAATCCTGGGCGCGGACATGGCACTGCTCATCAGACCACGCTGAGGCAGCGTCCCATATGCCACAACTAGAAGAACCCACAACGAAGAATACACAACTATGTACCGGGGGGCTTTGGGGAGAAAAAGGAAAAAATAAAATCTTTAAAAAAAAAAAAAAAAAAAAAACAAATCAAATGAATCTGTTTGACAAAGCGATTGACCAATTTACACAAAAGATAGCAGCTCCACTTAGGTGACCTCAATCTGAGGAAACCAGAGAATTAGAAGCTTCCTCTCAACAATCAGGAAAGTGTTATAATTACCAGTCAAATTCAGGAAAGCCTTTCTGCTCACTCACATAGGATAGTACCATTCCTGTGGGACTGGAAAATACCAGGGCTTCAGTCTATGTGCATTTTTATAACTCTATTAATATGACTCTGCAGTTCTAAATATAAATAAGGGTAAATAGGCTGATAAAATGCAGTCATAAAAGCATCTTTAATTTATTGTGGGGTATTATTCACACATCACAGAAACAAATTATTGATATAAATTATGCTAATTTCTTTCTATGATGGGGTCATTCATGAGTGAAAGATAAATCTGGAGGACAAATGCCCTTTAATGCACACCTACTGCTTCTCAAATTGTGCATTGTCTCTACCTAATTTCCTTTAAAAATAAATGGTTCTATGGAAAGATATTCTTCAACTTAAGATGTTTGCAGTTGTTCTAATCTGAATAAAAATGATAGAAAAAGGGGATAAGTGAGTGGAGTAGTACATAGTCAGAGAGACACAGGAACGGAAGAAGCTGGAAGGCCATATAATCCTAAAATATTGTTGCAAGAACATTCCAAAGTACTAAAATTCTTAAAATCCTTATGCAAACTTATCTCTTTTTTCCGAAGTTTGACCCCATTGTCTTGCAAAAAAATTGCCCTAATGATAGGTTGCTGATTTTTTTCCCCCTGATCTGGGAAGCTCTAGGATAAAGCTGACCAATAACCATTTATTTTAGCTACATATTCACTTATCTTTAGAGAAAGGACTAGGAATGAGAAATAACCAAGACTGATCATCACACTTTATGATTTTGTCATAGTCCACTAAGGATCAGTGTTTTTATGATGTAATTGCACATTTTAGCAATAAAACCTATTGGCTTAAGTCTCTCCCTCTCTTGGGGGCCAAGATTCCTAAATGAGAAGAATATTCATAAGTCATGCTTTCCTAATTAAAATAAGCTTGGTTCCCAATATATTGTTCTTGCAATGATTCCCTGATGCGTTGAGAATTCCATTGTCTGACTCTAACACTTCAAAGGCTTATAAGATAAAATACACCAGGATCTGGTTTCTTCATGACTTTCCAGCCTCATGTCTTATCACTCAGTTACTCTCATGTTATGTCCAATAACATAATACTGATGTAGTTCCACAAATCTTCCATGTTCTTCCTCTCTTTATTCATCTGTTCCCGTCTGGGATGCCTTTCGTTGTCTTCTCCCACCCCTACCAGTCTAACTCCTGTTCTCCCTTTAAGACTTCATTGAGGCATCACCTCTTCTAGAGATATTTTATGGCATTTCCTTCCTTTCTCTGAATTGAGATAGTGCCCTTCTTGGGTAGGTATTCTTATAATACCTTATGTGTGTCTATATCACTATGTTGTTATTATAATTAACTAAGTCACAGAAAGTGAGCTTTTGAAAGTAGAGACTTGAGTTAATTCACCTGGGCATTCTAAGCACCTATCAGAGTTTGTGACATTTAATAGAAGTTCAACAATCATTTGAATTGAATAAATGATGTCACCATGCAAAGAGTTCAACTTCACATAATTGCTACACGGGAAACTCATGGCATTATAGTTGCCTTTCCAGAGACACTCACTCATTTTCTTCTTATGAATAGCCACCTATAACTAATAGCATTGCCAGATCTTTCTATCTGGCCCCTGAAATTAAGGAGTTCCAGTTTCTGCCCTAAAGGTGTTTACATTAGAACGATTAGATAACCCCAAAGGCTATTCGAGAATTAATTAAGAAGCAAAACAAAACAAAATAAAATCTCAGGAATAAGAAATCTATGCAAGACATTTGAATTTGCCTGAAAGGTCTGCTAACGCCCTGAAGTCTGTGTATCCCAGGCTGTCTTTTTGCTCAGTCATCATAATACACAGTGTAGTTAAACTTCCTTTTTAAATGGGTATACCCTTTATTTATCCCCAATTATGGATCTGCTACTTTAACATCTATGCCTTCTAAAATGCTTTGCTTCGTAAATTATAAGCCTGAGTTTTTCAGGCAAATTTTTGCAAAAGAAGCATGCATTTTTGACACAGGTATTCCATTATTGACCTCTATTTTATACTTTACCAACTTGAAGTGTAATTGTTAGTATTAGCATGACTGTTTACAGCTTTTATTGACTCCCGTAGTCCTTTGATCATAGGTAGGAACTGGATATGAGCAAGGCAGACATTGGAACCCCACCACAAAGTGAATCAATCATAATTTCTAAGTGTGAGCCAAGAAATATGCATTTTTTATCAAAGGATTTTTAAAAATTGTACCATTAGTCTAGAAAGGGAGGCTCTGTTATATAATAATTATTTTCAGTGGAGTAAATTATGAATGTCTTTTTGGACATATGTCACTCAATAATTATTTGTTCACAATTGACTATGTACTAAACTGTTTTACTAGTGGGGGAATATGAAAGTGAAAGAGGAAATTAAGAATCTTAGGGTTTTGGAGGTTGCTGGACAACATATGAATAAAGAACTGAACACCTATGAAAAAGATTATGTCCCACATCCCATCGCCCCACACACATACTCTAAAATACTGGAAGCTAAACATTTTCTTACACACAGATGGCAAGGTTGTATACCAGACTAGAAACTGTCTTCATAGTAGAAGGGATTGCATATTAACTCTTCCAAAATTAAGGTGTCTTGTTTGCTTCAACAGACCTCCTACTTCAGACTGGTGTATAAATACGAATGCTGCTCCGTGATAGGCTATCTCGTCAGCTGATGCCTAGGAATCCAGCTTGCAACAATTTTATCTCTCTAGGGCATATCAGGAAGTTATATCATGCAAAGCTCTAGACTTAAAATGGATGCTTTCTAAAGATTTGATTTAACATTTAATGGGTGAGGCAGATTGTTTGGTTTTAGTTGCTTTAAAGTTTTCACAGACTTAAATTACAATTCTGTTTCATGGCATAGAATTTGGGGCTGTCACCTGCCCTGTTGACTGTGTGTTGTGGTAACCACTCCACCTGGGGAGACCCTTTGCCTTGCCAATGGGGTCTCCCTTCATTCCTCTCAGAGCAGGTGTGGCTTGGCTATCTGTAGAGGCAATTCCCCCTGTTAACTCAGTCTCCATAAAAGAATGACAGTTCTTCTATCTTGGCAAGTTGATAAGACATTTGTCTGGTCACTTAACTGTCACCCTGCAATTCAGGTACACATTTGAGTAGATCATCTTAACTGCACTGCCATACCATAGCTATTAAAAACTTGGCTGAGAGACACAATATTCTCAATAATGTAAAATCTATCATTGGATTAAACCAGATCACCACATTTTATCAACATCCCTGTATTATTGATTTTATTATATTGCCCCTTTGGCTTGTCATCAGCTTACACTGAAGGATGTCATCAGAAATAACCATGGAGCTGTGCGACATATTTACGGTAAGGATTAAGTTGCTAGTTCACCACAGGACAGAATATTCTTCCTTTAGGGATCTGGGAAAGATATTTCTTTGTGCTTCTCCAGGGCAACTGGTATATCTTTATCTTATGAACACAGTAAATTATGTAACTAGTAACATTTTCTACTTCCTGCCAACTGATAGAAAGGGAGTGACAAATTTGAGATCTCCTTTTACTATGTGTGTAGGATTTTGTGGCATAAGTGTGAACTTATCTCCTGGCATCTTTACATTTATTACCATTAGTTTTTCATTGCCTCAACTTTCTTCCCAATGGAAAACATATTTCATTTTTCTACTCTATGTGTTTCTTCATGAGATGTCCTAAATTATTTCTGGAACAAGGAAAAATATATAGTTGGGTTTATGTTCATTTTTTTAAAGACAAGTGATCGCTAAAGCTTAAATTGAAAGGCTTCTACCTATAACAACAGAGAATATAAAGCGGGTTAGTAAGATAAGAAGACAAGGTGGAATAGAAAATAAGGTAACGAGAAATGGGAAAACTTTGATCAAAGAATGGACTTTGGGTAAGCACTTGAAATGGAGGCCCAGCTCAATAAGAGAATCACATGATTGGCCTTTAATACCCAGGACCAGACGGTAAGAAATGACTTGTAGGAAACGGAAGTAGTTACAGGAAATAGGCCAGTGCTGTATGTTCTTGCATATATCACAGATTATCTTTTGCACTGAGAAATGAGGATGGGACATATACTTACTGCATTTGACTTTTGTAGTATCAGTTGTTCTGTTTTCATCACAAATGTCCCTACAATGGAGAGTGCCAGACTTCGGCATATATGACTTAAGCAATCAACTCCAGCAAGTTTTGTCCAGGGTTAGCATGGACTGCTTTAGTTGTGGTGGCTGCCGTTCCTGGAATACTTGATAATATCAGGTTTGACTAGTTAAACCTCAATTATAACAGGTCACCTTCATGGGAAAGCATTTCATATTGCTATTTGAATCACCATTGAATATGAGAACTAGAAAATATCTTAGAGAACATCAGTCTAATCTGTTTATTAACAATTACTGATGCTGGGACTCAGACAAGCTATGTTACTTGCTCAAGGAAGCAATCAAATTAGTGGAAGAACCAGGAGAAGAACCAGAATCACTTGAAATCCATGAAATCATGGACTCAGAATGTCCTAGTTATTACAAGTCCCTCCGTTGAGGGCTTTGTACCATTTTCGTTAGAGAGACCAAGTCCTATATCTACTAGATGCTAAAACCAGAGAAAGAAGTTACTGTTATTACTGGTTACTTGGAAATGCCAGTCATGGTTTATGCTGTTTTCGGGGCCTGGAGGTGAGGCTGGCTGCAGGAGGGATTTGAGGAGAGGGCGGTAGGGGCAGTTTAATGGCAGAGCTATGACAGAATGGCCCTAGTGATTTGAGCTGGCTAAGAGAAGTAAATATAGGGAGAACTATGCTTCCTTGTTAAGTGCACATTGGAGTAATTATCTTGATAATCTAGGTAAATGACCATATTTTTGCCTAAAATTAACATGAATGAGTCTAATGGGCTTTTAAGAATTTTATATAAATAATTATCACATTTTAAAAAAATTTAGTTTTGCTAGTGTATACAAAGCAATAGTTATGAAATTTCTGCAGTTACAGATTGAGACAGTTTGGTACTTACAAAGCAAATTGTGATTGAGAACTTCTAAGATTCTAAATTTAGGAAATTTGTTTATTGTAAGCAATCTGGAGAGCTCAGTTGAGAACAATATTGTTCCTTCAACACAATTTTTGGATTTTTTTTGTTTCATTGTGGGTTGCTTCAATTGCTGGAGTTTCTAATCATCTAGGTAACTGCCGCAACTGGATTCAGTTTGTTTTAGTAAGCAGACTATGTTTACATGACGCTGAGAATATGGACCTAAGGATTCTTCCTGGTGTTTGACTTTCAATCTCTATAAATCTAGATGAAGTAATAGTAAAAAATGCTACTACTCCCCTTGTTTATGCCTTCTGGTGATAATAATGACCTCTCACATTTCACAAAGGCTTTTCAATACCTTGTCTTTTGAGTCTCATAACTTCATGAGGCAAGCAGAGCTGTTCGATGATCTCATTGTATAGGCAAGAGAGTTGAGGCCCAGAGAAATAATTTCATGTGTCTGAGGTCAGAAAGTGAGTCAGGGGTAGAATATGGACCAAACTCCTGGCCCAGTACCTTTATCAATCTCATTGTGGCAGCCATAGTCCTGGTTCATGTACCATCCCTGCTGAATGAATTACGAAGGCATGATAACATACATTTCTGTTCCTAGTCCTCTTCTCCAAGCCCCATCTCTAATTCACTTGCTCATTTCACTAGAGTAAGCTTCTTAAAATTAAACTTTATATCAAATATACTCGCCCTGGGGCTTTATTATTGATGCTACAATGGGAGCCTGTTGGGTGTCCACACGCACACATGTTCAGCCTGGCAGTGTGGAGGAGTTAATGTCACATGGAGAGACTTTCAACCAATGGGAATTAAAAGCCATTACGAAAATTTTTCTATGTTTTCCTCCTTGCCCCACCCATTGACATGTGGTCCTGAAATGAATTTGGGCCTGGGGATGTGTTCCTCAGGTTGGAACAATTGGTTGTATTTAGCAGCAGCAATTTACAACTGTATCCTCATCTTGGTTCTTCCCTCTTCCCTGCTTTTTTCCTCTTAATCCCATACTCCTGTTTCCTAGGGTAGTATTCCCTAAATAAAATAATAGCACATGAGCCTTCAGTCTCAGGCTCTGATTTCTGGTGAAACTAGACTAAGACACCAGGTTCATCTCTGTCTCATTCTTTGGCTTATAGAATTATCCTTTACATTCCCTCTCGGATTACCACACTGCTCCTCCCTATTGATCAAATCTTACTCTTCAAGATAGAGTTAAAATGCTACTTGCTCCAGGACATTTTTTTCCATGATATCCCTGGTCCCATATAATTTTTTTCCCTCAGAAACCTCCATCTTTACACTCATTAAAGAAAACCACAATAGGCTTGTTTCTCCTGTGACAAATATTTAGAAATAACCTTGTATAAGCTGACATTCTTTGCTAACTCATCAACATCTTTAAGTCCTAGGGTTATTTATCTTGTATCTCAGCACCTGTAAAAAGAGTTCAATGATTATTTTCCAGCTGCACATAGTATAAGGGAAGAGTGAATTGCTCATCCTGATCAACTTAATCACCCATCTAATTGACATAAGATCACTTTGGATGTAGCATGTCTGAAGGAGTGTGGCAGTGCAGTTCTACCATAGTTTGGTTATTTGTTCTGTATTGATGTGAGAATAGTTGAGACTCATAAACTACATCCTTCTTTATGTCATGTTTTTTTTATGTGCACAGTTTTTGGCTAAACTAAAGATTTTGGAAATCAAAGACAAGGAGAATATCTAAAGGTTCTAAACATTTTTATTCTGCATCTCACATTAAATATAATTCACCTAAATTTTTATTTTTATCAAACAAAAATCTGGGACAAGAATATTGGCAGCTAGACTGATGTCAGCATTATAGAAGAGTGAGCTCTTCCCTCAGATTCTCTCTTCTAAAATACGACTAGAGGGACATTCAAACACCAACAGAGGACACACACACAACACAGGAGATGTCTGGGAGATCCACGCAGTCATACATCTGAAGGTGGTGGTGAGGCTGGATCCTCCAGAAGAAGGTGAAGCTGCTCGGAGCTCCATGGAGAGAGAAGACCCACAGCTAGATAAGCAGCTTAGCTGGGGAGGGACATTCTGTTCCCACCCCATGCTCCAGCCCCATGCTCCAGCCCTACATTTGCTGGGAGAGTGGCATGGTGAGATAGGGGCTGGTTAGAGGAGTGGCTCAGCTGGGGAGAGGCGCTCTGGTCCAGCCCAGTGCTCCAGCCCTGTGCTCCAGCCACACAATCATGGGGAGCACCACATGAAGAGAGAAGCAGTGGCAAGGGGAGCCTTGTGAGTGCCCAGAGCACCATGCAGAGAGACAGGCATCAGCTGGGGGAGGCATGAAGGTATAAGAAAGTGCTCCTTTCCCAGCCTGGGATTCCAGTCCTGCTATCACTCAGAACTCTGCACAGAGTCAGAAGTGGAGGCTGAGGGAAGTGTAGGGGAAGGAGATCACCCCTCCCCCTGACCAGTGCTCCAGATCTGCCATCTGCCAGAGCATTGCATAGTGAGAAAAGCAGCTAGTGGCTGGAGCTGGGATCCCCAGATCATGCTGGACCCAGAATACACAGTGCCTGATCCTCACCCAGTGGAGGCATATTGCAGCAGTGACCAGATAATAATGCCATGCAGAGGCAAAAATCCACACCATTAAGCAATACGAGAAAATGTATTAAATCTCCAGACCAGAGGGAAGATGAGAAGTACCTAGAAGCCAACCCTGAAGACACAGAAATCCATAATCTAAATGACAAAGAATTCAAAATAGCTATCATAAAAACCTCAATGAGTTACAAGAAAACACAGAAAGACAAATTAACTAATTCAGGAGCTTCTTCACAAAAGAGACTGAAACTTTAAAGAAGAACCAATCAGAATTGTTGTGATGAAAAACACAATGGATGAGGGGCTGGCCCAGTGGTGCAGAGGTTAAGTTCGCAGGTCACTTCTCAGTGGGCCAAAGTTTGCCAATTTGGATCCTAGGTGCACACATGGCACTGCTTGGCACGCCATGCTGTGGTAGGCGTCCTACATATAAAGTAAAGGAAGATGGGCATGGATGTTAGCTCAGGGCCAGTCGTCCTCAGCAAAAAGAGGAGGATTGGCAGCAGTTAGCTCAGGGCTAATCTTCCTTAAAAAAAAAAAGAAAAAGAAAAAGAAAAACACAATGGATGAGATTAAAAAATCTGGACTCCCTAAACAACAAAACTGACAATATGGAAGACCAAATTAGCAATTTAGAAGACAATACTATAGAAATGCTTCAGAGGGAGGAGAAGATAGAACTAAGACTTAAAATAAATGAAGCAGCTCTCAGAGAGACTCAGGAAATGCAACATAAGTATTATAGGTATTCCAGAGAAGGAAGAAAAGGAGAATGGAGCAGAAACCTTGTTCAAAGAAATAATAGTGGAGAATTTCCCATTCCTGGGAAAGGAGTTGGAAGTACACATAAAAGAGGCTACCAGAACTCCCAACTATGTTAATGCAAAAAGACACACTGCAAAGCATATAGTAGTAAAGCTGACAAAAGTCAATGACAAAGAAAAAATATTAAGGTTATGTGGCAGGCGAAAATAACTTGCAAAGGAACCCCTATCAGGCTTTTAGTGGATTTCTCAGCAGAAACCTTACAGGCTAGGAGAGAGTGGAATGATATATTTAAAATCCTGAAAGACAAAAACTTCTGGCCAAGAATTCTCTATCCAGTGAAAATCTCCTTCAGATATGATGGAGAAATAAAAACTTTCCCAGACAAACGAAAGCTAAGGGAGTTCATTGCCACAAGACTCGCACTACAAGAAATCCTCAAGAAGCTCTCATCCCTGAAAGGAAAAAAAAGAAAACAGGAAAAGGGCTATAAAGCCCTGAGCAAGGAGATGAATAGGCAGGCAACAATCAGAAATCGGCAACTCTCTACCAGATCAGGTTGGTAAACACTTAATTCTTACATCAAAGATAAAGAAAAGGAAAACACCAAAATAAAAATTACATCATCACCTTAACCACAAACTCACAGCAGAAGATGGAATAAAATATGACAAAAATAAATTAGAAGGGAAGAGGGGAAAGGGACAGAATCAGTACAGTCTAAGGAACCAAGAGGCAATCAGAAAATGGACCATCTCATCTTCAAGACTTTTTATACGAACCTAATGGTAATCACTAAACAAATAATTAGAACAGAGATATATACGATAAACAAGGAGAAAATGAAGAAAACCAACATAAAAACTACCCAATCAAATCGGTAGCCTGACATACATGGGACAAGAAACAAAGTATATGCAGAAGAACTGGAATAAGATGGCAGTATTAAGCCCTCACATATCAATAATCACTCTAAATGTAAAAGGACTGAATTCTCCAATCAAAAGACACAGAGTGGAAGGATGGATTAAAGAACAAGACCCAACAATATGCTGCCTCCAGGAAACACATCTCAGCTTGAAAGACAAACATAGGCTAGAGTGAAGGGATGGAAGACAATACTCCAAGCTAATGACAAACAAAAGAAAGCAGGTGTTGCCATATTTATATGAGACAAAGTAGACTTCAAGATAAAACAAATAATGAGAGACATAGAAGGGCAGTATTTAATGATAAAAGAGACTCTCTAGCAAGAAGACATAACACTTATGAATATATGTGCACCCAACACAGGAGCACCAAAGTACATAAGGCAACTATTAACAAACCTAAAAGGAGATATTATGAACAATACAATAATAGTAGGGGACTTCAACACCTCACTTACTTCAATGGATAGACCATCCAGACAAAAAGTCAACAAGGAGATAGTGAAATTAAATGAAAAACTAGGCCAGATGACCTTAATAGGTACTTATAGAGTACTCCATCCAGAAACAGAAGAGTATATATTCTTCTGAAGTGTGCATGGAACATTCTCAAGGACAGACCATCTATTGGGAAACAAGGCAAACCTCAGTATATTTAAGCATATTGAAATCATATCTACTATCTTCTCCAACCATAATGTTATGAAACTAGAAATCAACTACAAGTAAAAAGCAGGGAAAGGAACAAAAATGTGGAGACTAAACAACATGCTACTGAACAACCAATGGGTTGTCAAAGAAATAGAAAAATCAAAAAATATTTGGAGACAAATGAGAATGAAAACACACCAAACAACTCATATGGGATGCAGCAAAGGGGTCCTACGAGGGCAATTTATAGCAATATAGCTCCATGTTAACAAACATGAGAAAGCTCACATAAACAATCTTAAACCACACCTAACAGAGTTATAAAAAGAAGAATAAACAAAGCCCAGACTCAGTAGAAGGAGGGAAATAATAAAAGTTAGAGCAGAAATAAATGAAATTGGAAGAAAAAAGACCATAAAAAGGATCAATGAAACAAGGAGCTGGTTCTTTGAGAAGATAAACAGAATTGACAAACCCTTAGCCAGACTCATGAAGAAAAAAAGAGAGACAGCTCAAATAAATGAAATTAGTAATGAAGAAAGAGAAATTACAATGGATACCACTGAAATACAAAAGATTATAAGAGAATATTATGAAAAACTATATGCTGCCAAACTGGACAATCTAGAAGAAATGGATAAATTCTTAGACTCTTACAACCTCCCAAGACTGAATGAAGAAGGAATAGAGAATCTGGATAGGCCAATCACAAGTAAAGAGATTGAAACAGTTATCAAAAAACTCCCCAAAAATAAAAGTCCAGGATAAGATGGCTTCTCAGGAGAATTCTACCAAATGTTGAAAGAAGATTTATTACCCGTGTTTCTCAAACTATTCCAAAAAATTGAGGAAGATGGAAATATTCCTAAAACATTCTACAAGGCCAACATTACCCTGATACCAAAGCCAGACAAGACAATACAAAGAAGGAAAATTACAGTCCAATATCTCTGATGAACATAGATGCAAAATCTTGAACAAAATATTGGCAAACTGAATACAACAATATGTTAACAAGATCATACACTATAATCAAGTGGGATTCATAGCAGGGACAGAAGGATAGTTCAACATGCACAAATCTGTCAATGTGATTCACTACATTAACAAAATGAAAAACAAAAACCACATGATAATCTCCATAGATGCAGAGAAAGTATTTGACAAGATCCAACATCCATTCATGATAAAAACTCTCAATAAAATGAGTATAGAAAGAAAGTACCTCAACCTGAGAAAGGCCATATATGACAAACCCACAGCCAACATCATACTCAATGGGGAAAAAATGAAAGTCATCCCTCTGAGAACAGGAACAAGACAAGGGTGCCCACTCTTACCACTCTTATTCAACATAGTACTGGAGGTTTTGGCCAGAGCAATTAGGCAAGAAAAAGAAATAAAAGGAATCTAAACAGGCACTGAAGAAGCGAAACTCTCGCTGTTTGCAGATGACATGATTTTATATAGAGAAAACTCTAAAGATTCCATAGGAAAACTGTTAGAAATAATCAACAGCTACAGCAAAGTTGCAGGGTACAAAGTCAACTTACAAAAACCAGTAGCATTTCTACACTCAGATAACAAAATAATAGAACAAGAACTCACGAATACAATTCCATTTACAATCGCAACAAAATAGACTATCTAGGAATAAATTTAACCAAGGAGGTGAAAGACCTATACAAAGAAAATTATAAGACATTACTGAAAGAGATTGATAATGACATAAAGAAATGGAAAGATATTCCATGCACATGGATTGGAAGAATAAATATAGTTAAAATATCCATACTACCTAAGGCAATCTACAGAATCAATGCAACCCCAATCAGAATTCCAATGACATTCTTCACAGAAATAGAACAAAGAATCTTAAAATTCATCTGGGGCAACGAAAGACCCTTAATAGCCAAAGCAAGACTGAAAAACAAGAACAAAGCTGGTGGCATGGCAATCCCTGACTTCAAAATATATTACAAAGCTATAGTAATCAAAACAGCATGGTACTTGTACATGAACATGCACACAGATCAATGGAACAGAATTGAAAGCCCAGAAACAAAACCACACATCTATGGACAGCTAATCTTCAACAAAGGAGCCAAGAACATATGCTAGAGTAAGGAAACTTTCTTTAATAAATGGTGCTGGGAAAACTGGACAGCCACATGCAAAAGAATGAAAGTAGACCATTATCTTTCTCCATGCACAAAGATGGACTCAAAATGGACCACAGACTTGAAGGTAAGACCTGAAACCATAAAACTTCTGGAAAAGAATATAGACAGTGCACTCTTTGATATCAGACTTAAAAAGGTCTTTTCGAATACCATGCGTACTCAGACAAGGGAAACAAAAGAAAAAATAAACAAGTGGGACTTCATCAGACTAAAGAGCTTATAGAAGACAAAGGAAACCAAGATCAAAATGCAAAACAACTCACCAGGTGGGTGAAAATATTTGCAAATCATATATCTGAAAAGGGATCAATCTCCGTAATATCTAAAGAGCTCATGCAAATGAACTACAAAAAAGCAAACAATTCAATCAAAAAGTGGGCAGAAGATATGAACAGACATTTTTCCAAAGAAAACATACAGGTGGCCAATAGGCACATGAAAAAATGCTCAACATCACTAATCATCAGGGAAATGCAAATCAAAACTTAGGTACCATCTTACACCCATTAGAATGGCTATAATCACCAAGACAAAAAACAAGTGTTGTAGAGGTCGTGGAGAAAAGGGAACCCTCATCTACTGCTGGTGGGACCACAAACTGGTGCAGCCACTGTGGAAAACAGTTTGGAGATTTCTCAAAAAACTACAAATAGAACTACCATATGACCCAGCTATCTTACTACTGGCATTTACCCAAAGAACTGGAAATCAACAATTCAAAGAGACTTATGCACCCCTGTGTTCATTACAGTATTATTCACAATAGTCAAGACATGGAAGCAATGCAAGTGCCCATCAATGGATGATTGGATAAAGAAGATGTGGTATATATATACAAAGGAATACTACTCAGCCATAAAAAAGACAATATCGTCCCATTCACAACCACATGGAGCAACCTTGAGGGCACCATGTTAAGCGAAATAAGCCAGATAGAGAAAGACAAACACCATATGATTTCACTTATATGTGGAATATAAACAAACTTATGGACAAAGAGAATAAATTAGTGGTTATCCGGAGAAAGGGGGTGGAGGGTGGGCACAAGGGATGAAGAGGCATACTTACATGGTACACGACAAACAATAATGTACAACTGAAATCTCACCATGTTATAAGCCATTATGACCACGATAAAAAAAAAAAATGAGAAAACAAATATTGGTAGACTAAAGAAGACCCCACAGCTTTTGTATATAATGAGGTAATGCATGGTGGCATGGTGGACATTCTAGGGACAAGATAAGCCCTGTGTAAACAAGGCAAGTATTGCTATACTATATTGGTGTGGGATATTTGAGAAGGTTTTTTTAAACATTAAAACATATACAATGGAATGAGCAACCTAACAGTGTGTGTGTGTGTGTATGTGTGTTGCTTTTTAGCTGAGAGTAAAATGATATCAAGAGAATGAAAGGTTAAAATACTACCCCAGTTTGTCTGTTACCATATAGATAAGGCTGGTGTCAAAGGGTCCGTGCTAGTGGAAATATGCTTAATATTAGAAATTCACGGGCTAAATTTTTCCAATATTTAAATCACTTTTTAGTATTAAATTAAGAATGTACCAAGGCAGGGCCGACCCTGTGACCAAGTGGTTAAGTTATGCTCCACTGTGGTGGCCCAGGGTTTCAGTTGGGATCCTGGGCGCAGACAAGGCACTGCTCATCAGGCCACGTTGAGGCGGCATCCCACGTGCCACAACTAGAAGGACCTGCAACTAGGAAATACAACTATGTACTGGGGGGATTTGGGGAGATAAAGCAGAAAAAAAAAAGATTGGCAACAGTTGTTAGGTGCCAATCTTTAAAAAAAAACGAACGTACCAAGGCAAATTAATTGTTTCAGATTGTTGAGTTTCCACTTAGAACACTTTTTTCAGTAGCATATTAGGTGGGGAAAGGCACTTGCATTGAGGCGGAGGGGTCTCTTTTCACTTGGCTTCAGATGTCCTCCTGGAGGGGGCTCAGGGAGAGTTAAATAGCTGGCCTGTTGAGCCACTGACTGACCTCTCAGAAGAAATGATTTATCTGATTTGAGACTTTTGGAGAAGTGGAACCTACTCTGGTCAGCCTCTCCTTCTCTTCTTTGGGTGCCAACTGGCATGGGGTGGCACACCTTCTTGTCTGAGCCTCCATGCTGTAGGTCCTAAATGTGAAGGCCCTGCTCTGGGGGGAATGGGACGGCTGAGTCTCTGTAATTCAAATGTGAATCTCACTTACCTTGGTTTACCTAAGCCACAGGAAGTAATACCAGTTTAGTTAAGAATAAAGGTGATTTGAAAATTTCTCTCTCACTCTCATGACTTTCTATGTTGGTTCTGAATATAGGAAGGTATGAGAATGAGTAGTTATTTGCAGACCAAGTCAAATCCCGACAAAGCTGTCTTTACTTCCTTACTGGTAGCAGTAAATGTACACTAACGCTCAAGAAACTGGAAATGCTCACTGGGCTAAAGAGGAACTCCATTGACTGCAGCATCCCACGGATGATTAAGGAGTGGAATGCTCTCAACAAAATATTGTAAATGGCAAATAATCATACACGTACATAAGCTAAGTCATTAATTCTAAAACTTAGTTCTTTTTCTACGTGGGCAGCAGTGATAGATGTTAAAAATGCTAATGCTCCTCTCAAGACAAACAGAAATGTGTTCCTTTTGTGATTAGACAGATTCAGCGTAGTTAAAAAGACAAGGGGGGGTTGTACTGGAAGGGACAATATCTAATGCTGTTAGTTAACTCTGCAACCTTTATTCTGCAGTGATTTTAATTCATTTTTTAGACTAAACACCGAGGCTTGCCCTCCAGCTAACAGCTCTGGAGATGAAAGGGATCATTTATAAACTGGTCCCATTTGCCTTTGAAGGCTCAAATTCCTCATCCATCCCTTCCTCCAACTCTCCTTTACATTGATTTGAAATGAAAAGGTTATTTAGCTTAACAGAGGATTTTATAAACATTAGAAATATTTTCTGGAATGATACATTTTGCTAGTTTTTATAATTAAGTTTTCTTTTAGGGTTTTAGAAAGATGTGTTTCTACTCTAGACATTTGTATTTTTGGAAAACAACATGATTTATCAGTCCAAGGTATTTGATAAACTCTTTGCTTCGGTCCTCGGAAAAGTCTTTAAAATGTATTCAGATCTATGTGTACAATTTTGAGAAAAGGTAGGTGGTGTTATAATATATACTGCGTGCTTCAACAGAGCGAGCACTGGATACTTGACAAGCACAACCATGAGTCTTACTGTTTTGCTATTTGGTCAGGAACGTGTGGCACAGAAATTGCTTTTATCCTCCTTTTCCACTCACTCCCGGAGCCATACATATACACTCACAATTAAAAGCTCTTGAAAAGACATCATTTAAACAGCCCTCTGGCAAGATAAACTACTACTGAACGTTTGAGGGTTTTACCCCACATGAATAATTTTTGCTTGATCATAAAAAGCGTAATTTAGATGTATATTAATTACTGACGCCTCTCACATAAGTCATTTTACATTTTTAAAAATTTAGGTGTGACTTTTCTCTTTGGAAGTTTGCTTCTCTTCTTGCTCCTTTCCTCCTCACACCCCGTGCTTCATCTAGATGCTACAGGTGAAAACTGCTTTCCTGAACAGAATCAAATGGAGTAATAAGACTGTCAGATTAACTGCAGTTCCTCCCCTGTCAAGCAAAAAGCATTCCTTTTTTGTTGTTGTTAACAAGGGAAAAATGAACATTTGACCTTTGTCTCAGACGTACCAGAGAAGGAAGGAAAATGCTCTAGCGTCTAGCCATGTCATTTACATGACTCAGTAAAAGATTATTTTTCCTGAGTTGTGATCTATGGGACTTTTTGACCACTGGGTTAAAAACTGCTTCTGCACTCTCATTGGGAGAATAAATTTCTCATGGGCTGTACCCACAACTTTGGGGGGGAAAGTAAATTGACTGAGCTTATGAGTTGGACATATGAAAATGAACAGACATACACAGGCTTTGGTTGAGCTCAGCGCTCGGTCAAATATAAGGCTATGAGTCGGGCACAAAGTCCCCCTCCCTCTACAAAGATTTTCATGCACTGTGATGGCAGTGACCCTGTCCTTTCAGTCATAGGTCTGGTGAATGTGAAATTATTTTGGTATGTCAATCTAAAATGCCTCAAGTGATTATGCGGGAGTTATCAAATGGAGGTCAGAAACAAGGCAGTAGGGTCTGTCACCTCTCAAAAAAACAAGATCCGAGGAAAGCAGAGTTTCTGAGAGGGATAATTCAGCAGAATTGGGAATGAGGAGGGTCTCAGGGTTAGAATATAGGTGCTGCCTATCAAAACGGAAGTGGGTGGTTGGGGAGAAGGGAGCGCAGGCTGCTTCAGGCAGCGCTCCTCATTACTCATGCTTTCATCACTATTAAAATGCATTCCCAGGTCTTTCACTGTGCAAAAATGATTGTAGTCAAAATGTGTTGAAAATATAATGGAATGAATAGAAGAAATACGTTTTCTGCTTGTAGCTCTACTCAGATTTAAGATTTATTATTTTTAAAGTTAGTATATAAAATTCCCTTAGAAAGAGTCTCCTGCATTTCAAGTAGCCTCTTTCTTAAGGAATGCCTTTTGAAGTTGAGTTTAACTACAATGGAAGTACAACATGAAAACAGTGTAAATTAGAGTAGTTATTTCTCTGCATCGCTTTGTGTGTTCCTATAGCAACCCTCCAATTTTACCTGCCCCTTATTGACCAGATATATTTTTAGTGACTGCTTACAGCAGGGTGAAAAATGAAGATAAGAAAAAAGTGGAAGAGGGGATGGGAATTAAAGCCACCCTTTGTTCTTTTTCTATCACAAGTTAACTGGCTATAAATGCCCCCATGACTTACAGTTAATGTCATGGATTCCTTTTTGCCCCCTTGTGTTTGTGCTCTGAGGCCTGAGGTCCAGGAAGTAACAGGAACAATCAGATCCATATTCTTACCCAAAGTATTTGGCTGCTTAGACAAATGCTGGCCTATGATTGTGTATATGTGCCAAATACCAGCTAAATTTACCCAACCTATGCTTGCAGCAACTGCACTGTCAAGAGAAATGTAAATATTAGTGAAGGCTGTTTCTCAGGAAAGGATATTCAGTGAGTCCCCTTTATCTGTCAAAACTGACTCAATCAGTACACATTTTCTGGACAGATCGAATGTTTATAGAGTCATACATTGACATTTATCTGACGATTTTTGTATTCCTACCAAATGACGTTCTTTATTAGGCCTAGGCATTTCAACACCCCATTGGTGACTCTGTAGAGAAATTAAACATCATTTTTGAAATGAAGATAAGGATGAAGTGGTATATAGAGCTAGTCTTTTCAAGGATTATTTGGATATGGAATGTAAAGACTGACTTCAATTAAATATTAGTATAGAATTTCACCCTTGTCTGCTAAGACATAAAACAATCCTATTACAAAAGGACTCATTGTTAAATTAATTGTGATATAACATGATATATTAGCATAAAGAGATGTCTGTGTTATATTCTCTGAACTTATTGATGAGTAATGAGATTGCTTTCTTCTCTGTGACATTTTTTGCCTCAAAACAAATTTATAAAAATAAATATAACAAAAATATTTTTCATGAAAAACTACTATTTTGGAAGAATGAACCTTGCATAATCTATGTACACTCAAACATAGTCATACATACACACACACTCTAAGTTAAATAATTCTCAAGAACAGGAGGAAACTAGCTTTTGCTGATGTCTACCATGTGCCTGGTAAATGCCCATAAAACCATACATTACAAAACGAGCCATATTATGTTTAGCTTATATATGTAGCAAGAGTTGTAATTGCCTCCCAATATCAGGCTTATTAAACAATTTCAGTATCCATTGATAATATATAGGATAGTGAAAATCCTAAAATGTGTCATAGAATTTTTCAAAGAATTGAAACATCACTTGGAAAAGCTGAAATTGGAAGCTGAAGACTCAAAGAGCCAAAAGCAGCAGAGAAGAAAGAGGTTTCGAGACTACGTAGAAGAGACCGTATTCCTCTATTCCTCTCTCTCTTTGAGAAAGACCTCTCTCAAAACCATCTCTCTGAATCTTCTATCAGGAAACATCCAGAGGGTCAGGGAGAGCACGGCGCATAAAAACATCTACTGCCACGAGAGGCTAAGGTCAAGTTGATGAAATCCTTACGCCATGAGATCTCTCCCGTTTACTCAATCCCCATTTTGGGTTGTTAAGAGAATTCTGGTAACAGAAATCAGGATGAATCTTGGGGTAGATAGTCTGCTAACAAGAATCTACGAGGTCCCAATAACAGCCCTTTTCCCTCTCCTTTCTATTTTTCCAAATATTTCTCTCGTCAACATTCGCAACCCAACAGCTAATTAGTCCCCCTCATGTATTTGATCACAGGATCAGCCATTTTAGCTTTCATTCTTCTCAGAATATAATTAATCCAGAAAAACCTGCAATTTAAGTTGGTATTTATGGCATGTATCTGAAAGCAAGCTTATCTAAAGGAATTAGAGAAAACCTAAGTGTCCTGACCAATCTTTCTGTATCTTCTATACACCTTACTAGCATACTTATCACATTGTATTTTAAGTTTGTACCTGCTTATTAATATATCTCCCAAATCCAGCAATGGGCTTGGACTTGGAAATTGCTAGGTGCTCAGAAATGTTGCATGTTTTACTTTTTTGTTTTCTTCTTTGTGTTTAAGGATTAAGTATGTCAGGGGCTACAGAAAGGGTAGATGATCCCTGAGTTGGGAATTGTTTGATTCCCAAAAACAGAATAGAGGCATGTAGTAGGTATCTGTTATCTTCTTGGTCTGTTTCCATTTAGAGATTTTCCTTTCCCTGCTTGATGGGGCTGATAATCAAGTAGCTTCACTTTTAGTACTGAAGTGCTTGGCAATGATGCTAGGCTGTCCAGAGTACCTTATCCCTCAGGAATCAGTGATGGAGTCAAGAGTGGCGAAATGAGTCAAGACAAGCCAACCAGGATTCTTTTTGAGGGATTGTTATGGATGTTGGAATTTAAAGTTCTTTCTCTAGAGATCAAGACCATTGAAGATCTTTAAGGATTATCGTTGTTGTCACTTTGCAGAGAAACACAGTGAAGAATGAGGTCTATGAAGGGAAAGGAGAGCCAAGGCGGAAGAGACATCTTAATGCCATTGTTAAATTCCTGGATCAAGCCATATCTGAAGATAAATATTCCATAGACATTTCAGGCTCATGAGTCAATATGTTATTTTTTATTTTTGTTTAAGTTTGAGTAGAGTGTGTCACTTATAACCTAAAAAATATTGACTATTACATGAGGTACTATGAAGTTTTACAAAAATCTTAGCATAGGAAGCAAGATACACTTGGATGATACAGAACAACTCGAGCCAAGACTACCTTCTCCATTCATTGTGGAGCTAATGGCTTCTTGCCTCTACTTCTTACTAAAAATTTGCTTCAGTTTTCTTCCTCTTTTTGCAAACCTGCTCTATATGTATCCTTGTGACTTCTCTGCTTCTGCATGACAGTGGGTTATACTAGCGTGTAACATGTAGTAAGGAGCAGGATTACTATAATTTCTGCAAGTGCTATGTAGCTTATTATCTCAGCTTTCTATCTGAATTTCAGTTCAAGTAGCCACTGTTATTTTCTTTAATAATTTTCCAGGTATCCACCATCATCTTTTTAAATCACTCTTCCAATGATTCAGTTCAAAAGAAAAGAGAGTCTGCTCAGATCCCCAGGTCATGCACCCTCCCATTTCCTCCCTGCAATTAGCCATTACTTGCATGGGATCACATGATGTACTGTCTCTTATAGACTCACCCCTAGAGTAAGGACTGTGACACCAGGCAGCCTAAAGAAGGTAACACGATGGGAAAGCAATGGTTAACATCTGAACTATGGATAATGATTATAATGATGATACTAATGGCCTTAGCCAGGAACCACACAGATCTTATGCACCGTCTCAGATTCTCAAAGCCTCATCTTTCTTCCACTCACATAAACAATTTTTTTGCCTCAACTGTTGCCTCAAATGACCTGAAAACTTCTTATTTGTTCTTCCTATATGTGAATGAAATGCATACTGCAGAGCCTAAAATCTGGTTTCCTAAGCAGCCACTGCCATGACTGATGATATGAACTGAAAGCCTGGGAGTTAATGCTCTTTAAGACCAAATTTGACCAATAGAAAGCAAGAGAGGAACAACCAAAAACTGCATCCTTATCATCTTTTCTCTATAAGACTGTTCTAAGGTATAACTTTTCCATATAGCCTATCAGGAGAATTTTTGTGTCTGGGATCACCTGCCAAAAAATTGGCTATGTCTCATGGCAGCTTGTCATGAAGAAATAGCCAGTGAGGTAACGCATCATCTCTCAATCACTTCTGTCAAAGAAAATAATCCATAACCAATCTATAAATGAAAATTTGGGGGAGTTTATTCTGAGCTAAAATCTGAGGACCATGGCCTGGGGCCTTTCTTCCCAAAGGAAGAAAGAGCACCAAGGAAATGAGGTATACAGAGTGGTTATATACCCCCAAACAGGCTGTTTCACATATGATTGGAATGTCCCTCCCACAATAGTCACAAGATTACCCTGTCGGCACAGCGCTTGATGGACACAGCAGGTAGTGGGTCTCCTATCTCCACGGGCGTAGCAGGAGGCAAGTCTATTGTCTCGAGCTGGGTGGTCACAGGCGGGCACCGCAAGCAATCAGTTCCTAGCCTAAGGAAAGATGCTTAATCCTTAAGGAAATGCCAACGTTGGGAGGGGGAGAGAAGTTGAACCTTTATCTCAAGGGCCTTTGTTCTTGCCATAGGGAATACCTAAAGCAGATATACAATGCATGCTCAATGGCCTTGGTCAGGCCCTTTTGCAAAGACAAGGTCAGGCCGAATTAGGTTTACACCAAATGGCTTCCTCATATTCTCCAATATATCCTATTGCTTGCCATTTTCATTTGTCACTTCCCATCCTTCCTGGACCTAGTTTCCTTTTCTCCCTTTCACTGATTGAGATTGCTCCTCCCTAAATAAAGCACTAACATTTAGTCTTGTCTCATGCTCTATTATCTAGAGAACACAGAACATTAATTGAAGACTTTGTACCACCAGTACTTTGCTATGCAATCCTCATAACAATCTTACTAGATGGTTATTAATACTATCTACATTTCAAACGAGGTGTAGTGGTCAAAGGTGCCAGTGGGAAACAGTGACACTTTCCCACTGAGATAATTCAGAAGGTTTATTTAGTGAGGAACTATGTACAGTTGTGGAGGTGGTGTAGGGAAACCACATTTAGTGCAGGAATCTAGTGACAACAGAGGAACTGTTATCACCCTGTACCTGAAGGGAAGAGAGGAACTGGCAGTTACTGGAACTTGGAACGAGAGAGCTATGTCAAGAATGGCACCTTGGGTGGTGTGGCCACCACTGGTGAGTGGACACCAAGAGGGCAATAAAGATCCTGACATCCCTCTCCTTCTGCCCTCTGCTCTTCTACCCCAGCTTCCTTTTCACAGCACCCAACCAGATCCAAATGCAATGACTCCTGTTGATGTATCCCATAGGAGTCAGCATCCCGGGACAGGCAGCAAGGGTGGAAAGTGAACCTGGGGCACAAAACAGCATTGTCTGACAGAATGAGGCAGTGGGGATTCAAGAAGAGTATAGAATTTTCCTAAGGTCATGCAGTTAATAGAAATTTTGTTTTGTTTTTAGTTTAAAATATTGCCTTGAGCTAGTCCTGTTGGAAAGAGTCTAACATATCTGGGAAGCAATCTATATTATTTGGCTTGATGCACTCTTTCAATTCAAAAAGATGCCTGTTAGCAGCCAGTTCTCTGGTTAGCGCCACACTTCTTAACTGTAATCTCACCACACACCCTCTGGTGGAGCATCATTATCATTATGCTCTTGGGTGACAAGGGCAGAAATCCTAATAAGCCGATTATTTCTCCACTCACAATTTTTTTTTCTCCGTCTAATACTTAAGTTCAGCAACTCTTAAAGATTCTTAGAATAAAATTAAAACGTTTAAAAGTAAATTTAACTATTCAATTTGTAATCATTGTCCAGATAAAGTATACTTTAAGATTAATAATATATGGTGGTTTTATGAATAAATGTAGTTTTACGTAATATATTTTTAACGTTTCTGCTTGCTGGAGTTTTACTTCACCCCTTTCCTCTTGGAAGGAGTACATTAAAATGTACTTGGCCAACTCTTTCACCTTTCAAGAGAATTAATTCTTTGCCATGGGCCACACCGCCCACACCTCCTCTCTTATCCTCTCACACAGATTTTGCCCACAGTTAAATTAATTCCACTTAAGGTGGTTTTTACCCCCCCACCTTCAGTCCTCTTCCACTTCAAGTAATCTTATTTCCACATTTTAGTTAAATCTCCTATTTCTCTAGAATAATTCCTTAAAGGGTTTTGATGCCTGGAGCACACATTAGCACAACATTGCCCCACAGCCCTTCAGAATCCAGCTTGAAATATTTGTACTGTGTGTGCCATTGCAATTAGCTGACAAATCAGTTGTTCCCCTGAGAGACTAGGCTGAGGTGATTTTACATTATGGGATCTTTAGGCTTTTCTGTAATTATGCTGAGCTATATTTGCATTATTAACAAGCCTCTTCAGTTCACAGAAACAGAAGTTTGCAAATGTAGATCATCTATAATCCCTTCCCGTTCCAGATTAAGAAACTAATACCCAATCAAGTAAGGTGACTGTTTAAAGGTCACATAGCTACTGATTACTCTGTGAACTTTTCTTTTTTTAGAGTTTTTGAAAATCGAAGGGAGTATGTAATAAATTGCAATAGCTCAGTATCCTAACGTCCCAGAAGCATAAGTCACACTGTATTCAGTGACTAAGGTCTGGGTGTCACCAGAGAACTCCCTAGAGTTTGCAAAACCAATGTCTTCAGGAATCGCTATGCCCGAACCAGAGTTTGTTTCCCCACACATTCTTCACCGAAGGCCCATCTAAAGAAATTGTTTTAGAGAATAAACCTAAGTGTATCTCTTCTTGTACATACACAATAAAGACCGGATTACTAACAGTATAGCGAGAATTTTGTTGCTGGTAATTTGATGTTTTTCCTGAAGCCATGGGTGAAAGACAATCATGTCAGGGATAATTGACCCTGCTTCCCTGTTCTTCAACAACAGCAACAACGAGAGTCTTTGCATGAGCCAAGTCCTTATTGCAGGACACATACAAAAACCCTGAGGGATTTTCTCCTGCAATGCCATCTGGGGTTCTCCCAAATCCCATCCCTCTTACGACAAGGCAGCAAGAGTTTGAGTGGCCTCGAGCATATGACTTCTCTTGAGACTTTCATTATTTCTCTTTCATCCTCTTAGCATGTAGTGAGGATTGATCTCTGTTTGGGAATATTCAGTTTAAATCAAAATATAACACAAATATGAAAAGGTAAAAAAAGTTACTTCAATGTGACCAATATGATCACTTTTATTTCCTGTGTCTTCAAGATTTCCTATCTTCCTTTCCTTTCATATTGTTGGCCTTCTCTCTTACACATACCCAACCCTTTCAGCTTTCAAGGCTCATGCATACATTAGCTCATCCTCATTCTGCTTTATTCTCATGTTTTCCTTCATTCCCTCTTCTTCTCCAGCTCTTTGGATAGTTGCTGAGTGGACAGTGTGTTTTTTTGAGGCTGCCTTGATTTTGCTAAATCTCTCTCTTTCTTTGAACTAGGATAAGGCTCTTTGTATTAGGCACAGCACTTTTCAAAATACTGCTTGAATAAATTTGATTAAGTATGATTAATTCATTCCCTGGACATTTGAATTGAGCGCATACACAGTTGCAATCCTCAAACCATTTATAGTCCATCAGGAGGGTTTGGGTTTTTTTAATCTCTCTATCTCATTATAAAAAGTTCAGTTTATGTCAGCGATTTTTTATACATTTTGTCACTGATTTGTTTGAAACAGATACTCAACAGAATTGTTGAGTTGAGTTCTATAGTGCCTTATATATTAAATTGTGATGTTTCAGTATCCTATAAGAAGTTACAAAAAGATAAATTGTGGGTGGATGTGTTTGTGTGATTCCTTTTTTAGGGGAAATTTTTATCCCTAATTATTTGGGGCAACATTTATATTTCTTCATAACTTCAGTTTTCATATATATTACATCTTATTTCTTATCCTGTTCTAATCATTGATCCAACATCCTCTATTTTGACAGAGTTAAAAAGTGTAGTCTGAAAATAAAGAGCTCTGGAGTCGATTTCTGGCTTTTTCTCTCATAGTTTAAACCAGTATATGATTTTGAGTCAGAGAAATTTGCTTTTGTCTTGTGCTACTCAAAAGATACTGAGAAATTTACTTAAATTCTCTAAATCTGTTTTTTCATCTGTGATATGGGGAGGATATTGAGAATTAAGTGAGATGATACATTTAAACTACCTAAATTTTAGTAAATATACAAGAAACTAAAATTTGTTATTATACACCAAGCAAAGTGTATATCAATAATTTAGAGCATTGGCAAACTTTCTCTATGAAGGACTAGATAGTAAAGGTTTTGGGCTTTGGTGGCCATATAGTCTCTGTTACAACTACTCAGCTTTGCTGTTGTAGCATAAAAGTGATACCAGCCATCATATCGGTTCTCTTCATTAAAGTCTGCATAGATGGGGTTAAAACCAAAGGCACTCATCCACTTTCCCTGCTTCTTCAGTTACATCCATACATAAATACCGGTTTCTTTAATCTTTGTATCCTTGAGCTTCACAAGGCAAATAGAAATTACAAATTGTTAAAAACCTAGATGGCTTCACCAGGGGCTCACACTAAAGTTTTGGCTAATTACAGATCCTTGGAGTTTATTACAGGGAAACTGATGTCCAGAGAATATCAAGAATCTGAAGCTTCCCAGACCGCAGCTCCTCAGCTTCCTGGTGTCAGAATCCACCATCTATCACAGAGTTAGACAACCAGGAACACTCACGTGTAGATTCCGTTATCTTGCCATCGTGCTCTCTGTAGGCAGCCTCACAAAGCCAAACAGGCTGGTGGGAAATCACCGACCTGCAAGACCACGTTCTCCTCCTTCCCTGCCTAGAACCCCAAATAAAAACTACTTTTTTTCCCTTCAAGGAGGTGGATCTGAGTTTTAGCTCTCATCTCCTTGTCTGGCTGCCTTTTGTTAATAAAAAGCCCCTTTACTTGCCACAAGCCTGGTATTCCAGTTTTTATTTTTGGCCCCACTTGTGTGACAGGTAAATGAACTTGTGATTATGGCTGATAACAAAAGCAGCCATAGACAATACATAAGCAAATAAGTATGGCTGTTCTAAAAGAAACTTTATTTTTAAAAAAAAAAGGTGGTGGACTGGATTTGGCCTATAGGTCACAATTCAAAGACCTCTGATTTAGATGATTGCACATACATTTTGCTATTGTCTGCTTATGTAGCCCAATCCAATTTACTCTTCCTAAGTAAATTCAATGACTAGTAGATAATATATTTTCAATGCATTCAAATGTATCAGATATAAAAATGTATTCATAATAATGAATCAAATACCTATTAATGACCACCCAGATAAAATAAAATATTACAAATATGGGCTGAAGTGTCCTAAGTATCTTTTCTTACTTCCATTCCACTCTTTCCACCTAGAGATACATGCTATCATTCCCTTAGATAGCCTTGTACTTGTGCCAAATTTGTATATATTCATAATATTAGAGTTCTATTTGAATATTATAGAATTGTATGTGTATGTATAATATCATACATGCCGCATGTGTCCTCTCTTTGCTTTTTCACTAAGTATTGTGTGTAAGATACACCTGTGTGGATATATGTAGATTGAGTTTATTAATTTATACAGCAGCATATTCCAATACATGAATATACCATAATATATATATATATTCTTCTGTCCATGAAGATTTATGTTATTTCTACTTTTCTTTTTGCTATTAGAAACACTTTGCGATGCACATTCTTATACACATCTTTTGTGTGTATGTGTATTTATCTAGAATATGTCCATAGAATTAAATTGCAAAATCATCTTTTACTTTTCATTGTTTTGTCAAACAACTCTGCAAATTGACTATAACAATTTGCACTCTACTAGTCTATAGGAAAGTTTCAACTGATTTAAGTGCATTTTAAACTGTTAGATTTTTAATGCATTTCACAATCTGTTGGGCACAAAATGGTATTTTATTGTGATTTGAATATGTATTTCTCTGATAACTGGTGCTAATTTTTTCACATACCTATTTTTATTCAGATTAGATTCTTATTTTGTGGAATGGCCATATATATCCGTTGTCAATTTTTCTGTTGAATTATTTGTCTTTTTCTTATAGATTTTTAAATGTTCTTTATATATTGTAGATCATAATCCCTTAGCATTTATTCGATTTAAAAATAATCTTCTTTCAGTGACTAATGAGGTTTAACTTTGTTTCAATGCCTTTTGATGAACAGAAGAATTAAATTAAAAAAAATTTTTTTTTTTAAAGATTGGCACCTAACAACTGTTGCGAATCTTTTTTTTTTTTCTGCTTTATCTCCCCAAATCCCCCCGGTACATAGTTGTATATTTTAGTTGCAGTTTCTTCTAGTTGTGGCATGTGGGACACCGCCTCAACGTAGCCTGACAAGCAGCGCCATGTCCGCGCCCAGGATCTGAAGTGGCAAAACCCTGGGCTGCCGCAGCAGAGCACGCAAACTTAACCACTCGGCCATGGGGCTGGCCCAGAAGAATTAAAGTTTAATGTTATCCAAGTTATCAATGTTTTTCTCTGTGCCTACGATATTTAAGTCATTTTTAGAAATACTTACCAATATTAATGCCAAAAAGACTTTTCTTTCTAAAAATTTTAAAGGTTTTTGGATTTTTCTTTTGCCTGTATACTCAGATCTCTTATTTATTTGGAATTGATGTTTGTTTTTATTGTTAAGATAAAGATACAGTTTAATTTTGTTATATGAATAACCAATTTTCATAGTATAATTTATTGGATGGCTAGTCTCCTCTGCCTATGAATTTCAATGTAAATTTATATAACAATTTTACCTATATGAATTTTCTGTTTCATTGGTCAATTTCCTTATCTCTGTGCCAATAACTTGCTTTTTAATTACTTTAGTTTGATGATAGCCTGATGTCTGTAGGACAAATAGTTTGTGTCTTGCCTATTCTTGGTTGTTGGCTTTTCCATATAAATTTTCTTGACAGCTTCCTTGAAAAAAATTCTAACTCTTTACTTTTCTATATATTTTTTTGTTAGGTTTCTTGAAAAAATGTCTCTGTTGGAAATTTATTGGAACTCCACCTAATTTTAGGTTAATTTGTGGCATACTGATGACTTTATGCTATTGAATCATTTTACTCATGAACATGTATATTTTTCCAACGTTTAAATTTATTTAATCAAAATTTTGTAATTTTTCTATTAATGCTATTCAAGTCACTTGTGTTTAGTATCTTATACTTTATTGCTATAGAAATTGATGTATTTTATTTAATAAGATTTTACCACTCTATGTGGCTTCTGTATAGGAATGCAATCAGTCACTATAAATTGTTTTTATATAGAGCAATCTTGACAATTATGTTTCTTATAATAAGTTCTCTAGACAGTATGTTGGGTTTCCTATTCAGATAATTTTACCAAATACAAATAATAACAGTTTTGTGTGTTTCTCTCTAATCCCTACACTTTACACTATAGAGTTGGTATACTAATCTTAGAATACATGCCTTTGGTCTTTTATGGGAGGGAGAAAGAAACTCTCACTTTTTTTTTTTTTTTTTTTTTTGAGGAAGATTAGTCCTGAGCTAACATCTGCTTCCAATCCTCCTCTTTTTGCTGAGGAAGACTGGCCCTGAGCTAACATCCATGCCCATCTTCCTCTACTTTATATGTGGGACGCCTACCACAGCATGGCGTGCCAAGCGGTGCCATGTCTGCATCCGGGATCCGAACTGGTGAACCCCAGGCCGCCAAAGTAGACTGTGCACACTTAACCACGGTGCCACTGGGCCGGGCCCTCTGACTTCTTTCAATCATTGTCATTGTAGCAGCTGAATATAATTCCTAATATATACACAAAGATTGGTTCTCAGCTGAGGATGCCACAGACAGTACTTTGATTTATCAGTTTTTAATTCCCAGACCATTTAGAGAAAGAAAATTCTTGCTTATTGTTTTGATTATTAAGCTAATAGATTATACATGTAGAGATGTGGTAGCTCATTGTTGTCACTGACCTAAGCTTGCCTGTAAAAGAAGCCAAAACAGAGGAGCGTAGAGCCCGAAGCAGAGTGAGAAATAGATTCACAATAACCTCATGAGCATAGCCTTGGCTGTACTTTTCCCTTATGCAACCCAATAACTTATAGGTCTTGATTAAGTTAGTTCCAATTGTATTATTGACACTTACACCAGAAAAATTCTCACAAAATCTTTCCCAAGCCTAACTCTTTTTCAGGAATGCTCTGGACTTTACTTAATGTCTCTCTGCCTTCTCTTAGACTTCTCATACATTGTCCCTCTCGTCTACCCACTGGGCAGCCTCTCCTATCTACGCTCCTCAGCCTAATCTAACCACCAAAGTCATCTGCCCTGCTCTATTCTGGAAAGCCAGCTTCTAGCCACCCCTGCCCAAGGACACATTGAATATGCAGCATTACTGTATTATCACCATCAATGTTGTTTACACATCTATCTTCGAAAGGAGCAAAAAATCTTATTCAAAATTGCCCGTCATAAAATACGCACTTTCATTTGTATGTTCCTTATGAATTTAATAGTTTGTTAATCTGTTTGTCTCTCCTACTAAACTAAGAATTCCTTGAGGTTGCCCACATTGTCTTCGTGGTCTAAGGACCTAGATCAGAGCTGGGCACTCCGGAGAGGGGCAATGGTGGAATTACCGAAAATTGTTCAACACTGTTCTATAAAGAGATCTAATTTGCATATAGAAGATTCTATTTTTACTCTTAATAACATTAAGCAAATTCTGCTTTGTAGACAGAAGAAAAAATGAATTTTAAAGGTCATCTTTATATTGGCAAGAATTGGGCCCTTCCAGTCAAAATTTTGTGTAAACTTATTTCAGAATCCACCAAAAATTTAATTCAGTTTCCAAGGAAACACTTTATCACAGCAAAAGTTGGATACATCCTTCTCCTGTGCCTTTATGTATGTTCCTTTTCTTAGTGAATGGAACTTGAGATTTATTCTGGCTGAAAATTGGAATCGTTTATTTATGAACACATTGTAAACACAAAAGCAAGAATGGAACATGACTAAAAGGAAACCACATCTCCTCTAAGGTTTTGCTTAGAATGTTTTTTTTTTTCCTTTACTTTTATGTGCAAGAAAGCTTGGGTGATGAAGAAGGAGTGAAAAACAATGCTGAATCATATATCCCTTACTGCAATTGCCTCTTAAAGGTCAGCCTTTCTACAAAGCAAAATAGGTTTGACTAGCAAGTCACAGATTCAATCAAAACACAACCGTAGTGTATGTACTTTTTCATCCTTCCATATTCTTTAATTTGGAACCAATTACAGACACACGTGGCCTGCTTCGGGTAGTATTTCTGCGATTACTAAGTCTTTCTACTGACTTCGCATCACTGTGCTATCCCGTGCTACATTCAACAGATGATGGAGTGAAAAAAAGAGAAAAACAGCAAACAATGTCAACAGTAGCAACACACGGGCCCGGATGCCTCTGAACTCTCTCATCTTTTTAGGTGTAATACTCAGTAAGCTACACCTTTGAATGTCAAATCTCAGTTGGTTGTTTGATAATTTTTGCTCCTTTGAGGGTGTGACAACAATATCCTTTCTGTACATTTTTTTGAGGGGGTCATTGATTTGAATATTTCTTAAGGCCATAAATCTTTTAAAGACAATATAGGCAGCAGAGATGAGTGAGGCATAAGAAGAAATTTATATCAGATACAAATATAATTCATACTTGGATAAAATATAAAAAGCTTCGATAAAAATGTAATTGAACAGTTCAATGTGTTGTAATTTGCCATTACATCATCTTGGTAAAAATTAAAATAAGTGAACAAAACCAAAATGAATCCTCTAAATAAGAAAAGCATTGATTCTTAATTTTTTTTTTTTTTGTAGGGGAAGATTCACCTTACACTAACATCTGTGCCAATCTTCCTCCTTTTTCCTTCCCCCCAGAGGACCTAGTACATATACATAGTTGTATACAGTTGTTGTAGATTCTTCTGGTTCCTCTATGTAAACCACTGCCACAGCATGGCTACTGACAGATGGATGGTGTGGTTCTGCATCTGGTAACTGAACCCAGGCCACTCAAGCAGAGAGTGCCGAAGTTCAACCACTAGGCCATCAGAGATGGCTCCTAAAACATTTTATCAAGCATCACTTTGTTTTCCTTAAGAGGACATACTATTGAACTTATCGCCTCCTGTGTAGTTGAGTAAATATATGTTTAGGAGGTGACTAAAACATCAATAAAATGATATTTCAGCTGGATTTTGGATAGTTTCTGTGGTAATTGTCAGAGAGATTTAGGTGTAGAAGGAGAGGAGAAGCTATTGGGCTATTTGTTTTAAGAATTCCCCTACTTCTCCACAATGGTTCCTCAAAATAAGTGGGTGTTTTATTATTTACTGCCACTGCAAGATGATAGACTCATTGAACGCTTTATGGTCCATGCACATCCCCAGGGAACTGTTTGCCATATCATAATATTAATCCAATTTTGTGGAACTAATTACTTAATGTTGGCCTTCTCTGTCAAATTTTAAGTTCCAAAAAGACAGGATTTAGGGGCCAGTCTGGTGGCACAGTGGTTATGTGTGCATGTTCTGCTTCAGCGGCCCAGGGTTCACCGGTTCGGATCCCGGGTACGGACATGGCACCACTTGGCAAGCCGTGCTGTGGCAGGCATCCCACGTATAAAGTAGAGGAAGATGAGCACAGATGTTAGCTCAGGGCCAGTCTTCCTCAGCAAAAAGAGGAGGATTGGCAGCAGATCTTAGCTCAGGGCTAATCTTCCTCAAAAAACAAAAAGATAGAATTTAGCTTATTTTTCAGGCTGTGTCATGTAATCTGGCACATATTGGGAACTCAATAAATATTTCTTGAATGAATAAATAAATTAATGAATCAAAGAATGGATCATTGAATGGGGTCGGCCAATAATATTTTGGTAACTCATAGAGTGGGATTGAGCATGCTTGGATATAGGCAGGCAGTAAAATTTATTCTTTTACTTTTTTTAGTAAGTAAACATTTAAAGAGTCTTTACTATAATAACAGTTTTTATAAAGTGTTTTCAGGTAACTCCTTCTCTAGAAAAGGAGCCTGAGATTCAGAGAAGTTACTTAACTGTCTTAATTCCTGGCTAGACCAGGGTTTGAGCTCTATCCCAGAGACTGGCTTTTTCAGAAACCTTGTGCTAATCTCGGCAAGCTTTAACTGGGAATGTTAAGGGAACTGAAGGATATGGGTAAAGGAGCTCTCATCTCATACTCTACTCTTAACTTTTATTTCAGAACATTCTAGAACCCAGATACCAGGATATCAGAGAGAACACTTTCACTAGGATGCAATAGTATTTTCAAAGGCCAGATTTTATACACATAGTTTTTTTTGTCTGTTTGTTATTACTGTTAGAGAATAACTCTCCTTCAGGGCTAGCAGCTTTTTCCACATTATTTAAAAATGCAATTAACCTTGATATAAGTTTCTTTCTTATTTGACAATACTGTCTTTTTCCATTTGCCATTCTTAGAAATAGAAATTTTTCTTCACAACACAGTCCCATTTTTTTTCCAAGGCTTAAAAAGAGGGGCGGAAAACAAAAACAGAAATGTAGGATGAACTATTAAATTCCAGCCCAGGGATCATGTTTACAATGGTTGCATAAGATTCTAGAGATAGATATTTGTGATGGAAAACCTGACATATTTTCACTCCACAGAATCACAGAAAGTAGTACTATAATTCTATTCATTCATTTTCCCCAGAACTAACTATTAGGATCAATCCCCAAAGAAAGATTACTCAGGAAAGGAGAAAGAAAGAATCTACTGATTTCTCCATCACTACAGATTTACAATATATAATAACGGATATAGACGCGTCCTTTGTGCATCTCAGAGAAAGAACGTATGCAGGTTGACAAGGTCCCAAGGCAGCATTGAAAGCACTTAATGAAAAAGCAGCTTCTTCAAAACATTGTTGGTCTATACGTCTCTCATTCTGTGAAGGTGCGTGCTGGGGAAGGATGGTAATGGCTCCTCCTAAATGAATGTTAAGACGGAATAAACAGTGACTATTCCCCTTTGTTCAGAGCAGATACCCTGCAAAGAAAATGATGGCTGTTAAAAGTGCCTCCTGCAACTTTTGGGGGTGGGAATGACTAGTAATGCATCAATTAGAAGCCTTATCTTCCACTCCCTTTGTACTAAAGAGTATTGAACAATTAACTCTCATCAACCTGTATCTGAAATATCACTGGATAATAAATGGCACTTATAGGAGCCAACATTATTTCTGAAAATGTGGGTTTTTTTATTTTTATTAAAAGTTTTCCAGGGCAGGTGTTTCTGGTGAAATAGTTAATGTACGTATAACTAAACAGAAACAAATGTTTATTTCAGAGAATATTTTTTCTTTATGCTTCAGTTGGCTTTTTAAAACTACTGGTACTAGGTATCTTTAATCTTTGAAACTTTGCTAGAAAATATAGAAGTTACTTACGTATCTCTAAGACGGCACTTTCAAATATGAGTTTGAATTTAGAATTGAACAAAATCCTAAATATAAAAGATAAATATTTAAAGATCTTATAGAATTTCTGGAGGTAAACCTTTTGAATATAGGCTGTTATTTTTTTGAAAGACTTTATGTTGCCATGTTAAAGACAGATATATTTAAATATTAAAATGATGTAATTCTTGTGTGCATCATGCAATCACTTTTTATTATCAGCAATTACTGAGACTACTATATATATAAGATATTGGATAAAATAAACTGAATTGAATCAGTGAGGCTCCCTTTTCACAAAATGCTTTTAGTCCTGCATGATAGAGGAAAAACAATAAGATTCACATCAATTAAAAAATTACTATGGTTTTTCAGAGAGAGGAGAGATTATTTAAATTTGGGAACCAGGGCCTGGATAAAGAGGACAGAATTAGGAATTGTACTTTTTGTAAAACTATTTCAAAAATGGTTTTCTTGGATTTTTTTCTTCTTTATGTGTATCATTAACAAGAAGGCTCATTTATTTTTCTTGCTATAATTATTCATCACAAAATCACCACTGAATGACCAGAGAGTTTTGTTTCTTTACAATTTCAAACTTAATGTAGTCTTCAATAAGATGTAAATATTGATTATCCTATTTTTTGATGAAACACCATCCTTTCATTCGGATAATTGGCCTGGGGTGTTTTTGCTTTGTTTTTCTTCACCAATGTACCTAGCAGGCCTGACTGAAAGAACCCACCACGACCAGAACTACTGTTGCCTGAGACAGCAACAGATTGATCCTGTTCTGGAGATCTTTTATGAGCTCCCATGAGTTTAAAATACTTCCTTCCCTCACTTCCCTTCTCTTCCTCCTTTTTCTCTTAAAATGAAATTCTGTACAAATTTTCTGCAGTGTAAGTACCAGAAGCTACAACATCAAATTTCTTTAAAGACGTCAAATGCTTCTTCATTTTAAATTCATTTTGAATTCAGAGATGCCGCCAAATGCAATCTCAAACTCAAGGCAAACTACTTCCAGTGTGACTCTCTAATCCATTTTGGGGGGAGGGTTTAATCAAATATAGTGTTTGTAGTAAGTGGATAATTTCTTTGTCCACAGATAATTCACCAAAGCAGATATTCACCACCTGGGTATCTCTACCGACAGAGTTTTATTATAACAACTAATTATTCAGGATGTTCTAGATATTTGGCTCATTATGGGACTAACATTTGAGACCAGGCAAAACAAAGTACATACAGAATGCATATCTTAAGCAAACTACTATAGAAATATGTGGCCATCTCCTAATTTAAGATTCTATTCGGGCTCAACTATGCCAACAGAATAAGATTTGCAAATGATGATTTACATGATCTGTATGTGGTACATTATACAGATTCTTACAAAAACAACCTGAAATATATGAGTGAATTAGAATATTATGCTAATATATATGCAGTTTCATTCTGAAAAAAAAAATAACTCCCATAAGTTTTATTTTCATCATGTCACTTGATGTTAAGAAATCTACATTGCGCTTCAGTTGTCTTCCTCATTGATCCTAAACATTTCCTTATGTCCTGAAAAGCAACCTCAGCAATGATGATCTCCCTGCTTTTCTTTTCATGCTCTGGAGGGAGTTTTGCTTTGCAAAAATTTGCTGGTTAAATCACCTATGACTTTAGGGTATCTCTTTTCCACGCAAATTTTTCTTCCAGGATGCCCGTTTGCTTTCTCCCCTCTTGAGTTATGCCCTACTTTTCATGAGATATTTGATTAAAATTTACCTTGCCCCAAACCTGTCTGGGTTAATAATCTTACACCTATTCCCTTTTGTTTCAGACTTCTTTCAACACCCAGAGAAAGAAATCTAAGTTTATGATTTCACTTATGTTTTTCATTCAGATTTAAATTCCATGATCATCTCTTCTACTTTTATTATATTTTCCTAGGACACATGTTACACAGAAATGTGGAGATGGTAGATTATCAAAAATGTTTCCTGATGGATTGATTTAATGAAGAGTTCACCATCACCCCCTTGTTTTTAAGAATTCCCATACGTATGGCATTTTGCTGGACCACTCCTGGCCACAGAGCCCTAGAAGATGTTTTGAATGTGATGATTATTTGGCATTGACTTGTCTCCTTAATAATTCGTTTTGTAGTCATGGCCTCTTACATATGTACTTCCCTTTCTCCTGGGTGGCAAGGGTCAGACGGCTCAGATTCTCACAGACTGAGAGAGCTGTCTTCATAAGATTCCCATCACTGCCTGGAATAATAAGTGGAAGCTCACATGCAGGATATGTGATGTCTAATTAATATTAAACGGAGGCTGAAGATGAATTTTAGTTTAGTTACCTCTGGATATGTGTTCCTGGGTCTAAGGCTCGATATAAGGGAGAAAGAACAATTGTATTTTTATCCAGATGGTTACTGTTAGTGTCTGATTATTACCTAAAACTTCTGTCCATGTTTCAGCAGAGAATAGTTGCTCCCGGTAGACCAAGAGTTCCTTTCAGGCCCTGAAATTCAATTGACTTTCCAGCTAAAGCCCCAGTGGGAGCTACCCAAGAGTATCTGAGGGCAGGATTTGGACACTTGTGAATTACAGCCTGTCAGTTTCAGGCTTCACATTTGTTGCTCTTAGTTCCCAAGTGGCAGGTATTGGCTCTGTCCTACTGACCACACTGTCTTACGGACATAAGACAAATGGTTCCAGGTTCTCTGTTAGCCAAGCAAAGGCATTTTTAAAGTTCAGTTCTTTGCTGCCCATTTTCAGCATCACAGAAGTATCTTGATAAAATCTGTAAACTCACTATCTACAGGTCTTCATTGGTAAGTTAAAAAAAATATCTTGTCACCAGTTATGTTTTCCAGCATCCCCTTCCATTAGCTGCAAAGCATTTTTGTCATCCTTCAAAATCTATAAGGATAAAGTTATATAAAACTATGATCTTCTTTTAACTTCCATGCAGGAAATAAAGATCAAATGTAACATCTCCTAAGCTAAATATTGTCCTCAGGTCTGAATGTAATTATATTCAAGGTTACTGTGAAAATTCAGACTCTCAAGTTGGGACCATCTACTGAGGGGGATTATACTTTGAAAATACGAGGTTACCTCAGAACCTTTATAATTAAATACGAGGAAAGGAAGCAAAGTCAAATGGAATGTGCTCTTCTGTTCCATGGGAAGTTGCTCTCTTCTTCCTAGATTCCCCTGAGGATGCCACACTGGAGTGTGATAGAAGTTTGCTCCAGTCTACCCTTACAGACATATCACTTACTCTTGACACTGCCACAACACAACAATTACTACATAGGCAAAGAGCTGAGGCCTTGGGATGGTACACTCCACTAGACTGCAGGCTCAAGAGCTGGGACCTAATGAACTGCTTTATTTTCTGCCTCTCAGAATAAGTGGAAAAAGATCATATGCTACACTTCCCTATTGAGAAAGTTCACAGTACAACTTTCCTTAGCATAAAATCTGTATCCATTTATTGTACAGAAGAAACAATTGTTATTGGTTTCTGTCTCATCTCCTCATTCTTCCCTATGGAGGTTGTTAGGGTAGGGGTCTGTAGTAGTTTGCTAGGGCTGCCATAACAAAGTTCACAGCCTGGGTGACTTAAGAAAAATTTATTTCTCACAAATAAGGAAGCTAGAAGTCCAAAATCAAGGTGTTAGCAGTGTTGATTTCTTCTGAGGCTTCTATCCTTGGCTTGTAGATGGCTGTCTCCTCTCTGTGTCTTCACGTCGTTTCTCCTCTGTGTGTGTCTGTGTCCTAAACTCTTCTTCTTATAAGGACACCAGTCATATCAGATTAGGACCCATTCCAATGAACTCATTTTAACTTAATTACCTCTTTAAAGAGCCTACTTCCAAATAGAGTAACTTTTTTTTTTTTTTTTGAGGAAGATTAGCCCTGAGATAACTACGGCCAGTCCTCCTCTTTTCACTGAGGAAGAATGGCCCTGAGCTAACATCCGTGCCCATCTTCCTCTACTTTATACGTGGGACACCTACCACAGCATCCGTGCCATGTCCGCACCTGGGATCCGAACCGGGGTCCCGGGCCGCAGAGAAGCGGAACAGGAACTTAATTGCTGCGCCGCTGGGCCGGCTCCCCAAATATAGTAACTTTCTGAGGTACTGAGGGGTTAGGACTTCAACATATGAATCTGGGGGAAACGCAATTCAGCCCCTAACAGAGCCCTACACGGACAAGAATATGAGTTTTCAGGATTTAGACATATTTCTCCATAAGTTTGGAGAAAGCTACAATTATTATTTATTCCTTTATTAAAAACAGAGGAAGAAAGTACAAACATGCAGTACTGTTTTTTAGGTTGCTACATTTAATATTTAGATCCTAGAGAGCATCAAATGGAAGGTTCACATATTATTCTTTCATTTATCTTGTCATCTCTTCTAAATCACCCTGCATAGGTTTCAAAAAAGACTTTTAAGTTCATTTATCATATATGAGGAATTTAGAAGCACAGAAATTATATAACTAACATGATCCCAAACAGAGGAAAACCTACTCCGATGTGTAAGTCTTCACAGTGAACAACTGGGCATTAATTGCTCTATTAAAGCGTTGAATATAAATTTTTAATTGATTGGTTCAAGTTTGTTTAACTTGAAAAGAAACGGCGATGATTTAAGATGAAAGCATTTATGTTCTGGAATTAGTATTGTAAATAACGTTAAGAGTTCCAATCCAAGCTTTAACTTTCGTTTTTTATTTTCATTACTTGTGACTTCAGTAAATATTGTCACAATATGCAGTTGTATGGGTGATACAGGAAAAAACTCTGTGGATTTTTTTTTATGGATTGCTATTTTTTAAGCTTATAATTAAGTATGTAATTCTTTTGTTTTTCTGGTTTGTATCTGATTTTGGTTTTGTTTCAAGAGACACAAAAGTCAAATGAAATTTTTAAAATGTTGAGTTAATTGCAAAAATAGTTAATTGCCTATGGCCCACTCACCAAAATTAAAATGATAAGGAATCAGTAAAGACAAGATATTTTATAAGGAATATAATTTCTCTAAAAGCTGAGTAAGTCCAACTGTGTGACCAAGTGAGTAGGAAAACACACACACACACACACGCACCCCCCAAAGTGGCCTAGATAATCAACAAGATTGTGGGAAAGTGGAAGAAGCATTGAGTCTTCTCAGCAAAAAATAACTTCCATTAATTAATTAAGATCTAGGAACAATGTGGGGTATTATAGCTTTATTTATTGTTCTCTTAGAGGAGGAAAATTTAAAGGTTTAAAAATTAAAAAAAAAAAAACAACTCCTATTCTCTCAGCCATTACGTTTGTCTGACCAGATCAAATCTCTATATTTGCTCTTTTAAGATTTGTCTCCCATCACTTTTAAGACAATTTAAAGATCTTTAAAAGTCATAAGAAAGTGGAAAAAAATTCAACTAATTGGTCGATAGATTGCTTCCTCCAATTTTTAAAGTTCTTTAGTACTCAAGGAAAATAATATAAAGGATTATTCATTCTTATATTAACAAAGAGACTTTATCATTTGTTCTAAAATGCTTACTGTCTATTCTTCAAAACCAGTTAATCCACTGATATTGTGAGTGGAATTTCAGGTTTTTGCTAAGTGGCCCTTCTTACCTTGCTATGTTCTTACCTAAAGTCACTTTAAATATAATTTCTAAACCATTTTCTCTGATGTGTATGTACATATATTTTTTCCCTCAGTATAATTGGTTGGAGTGAGAAAATTGGCTATCAGAGAAGCTATTGTAGATGTTTTCCTTCAGAAAATATTCAATAATTTCTGAGATACCTCAATTCATTAAAGAACCATAATTCAAAATTATTACATTAATCAATAGTACAGCTAATTAGACTAAAAACCTTCTTTCCTTGTCCCTGTGAGTTCTTGAATAGTTTTGAAAAAACAGTATGGCCTAGGAAGAATATTACAAATATTACAGTGGTCATTCCACGTGTATATGCCTGTGATCTGGGGTGAGACATGGAAAAAGTAAGTCAAAAGAGAATAAATCAGATAGTTATCAAAGAGGTTTGAATTTTCTGAAGATGGACTAGTTCCTACCTCATTTATTACCAAATCCTTTTTTGTTTCTTCTTTTTCATTTATCCATTCATTCATTAAAAATATATATTTATTCTATGTTTATTATGTGCCAGTCTAGAACTCTCAGCAATGTCCTTGGGCCTTGACTAAGTTGCCCAAGACCATGATTTTGTTTTTGTTTTCTGACAGAATTTCAGCTCAATTCAAGTTTTACTTAAAAATAACAGTGAAATGAGGACAAACCATTGAAGGCACTAGCCTATGAAAATTTTTATACTCTCTAATAAGATCTTAGACTACAATGAAACCTAGACACTTGTAAAGACAAGAAATCCCAAATGACAGTGGAGGATATATTTCCCAAAAACCGTTTGCTAATCTATTTATCATAGGGATCCTGGCAAATACCAGGAGAATGAAGCAACATGGATTTTTGTTTTATTTCATTCTGTTCAGATTCCATATCCCAAAGATTGGCAACTAAATGGTCTTCTAATTTAATCTTCAGTAAACTAGAGAAGGAAAATAAGCTCTGATGAATTTACTAAGAGGGAATAAGCCATTTTTAAAAATATGTGTTAAGCAAAGACTGAGTTGAGTACTAAGGGTCCGAGAAGTCTAATGCATCATTAGCTTAGTTGCCCAAGAGGGATGATCTTTGAACGTAAAGGTGAATTTTCATAGATTTGGGGCTGGGGGGAAAAATCCTGGATTCTAAAGAATTTATGTTATGAACAGCCCTACAGTGAAATGATCACAATAGATAACATTGACTGACACATGTATGCATGGCACCATGATAAATGTCTCTCCCCCACCCCAGATTGCTTCATTTTAGCCCCATTTTATAGATTAAGAAAATGAACCTTTCAGAGCTTGAAAACTACATCAGGTCACGTTGTGGAGTCAGAATTGAAACCGAGGCAGTCTGACTACAGAGCCGAAAGTTCTAACATCAACTCTAAGGAAAAATAAACAACAAATTCTTGAACAGGTAAGCCACACTTTGATGCAGGGATGGAGTGGACCCCCTCGCCAAGCATGATTGACGCAGGTACTCATCACTATCTGTCAATTACATTGGTTCAGAATGTAGAACATTGTTGACAAGTACCCCCCAGGAGTTTCAAATATGTCTTGACAGAAAAGAAGAGAAGGGGCTATCTGTACTGAGAGGACATGCGGGTTGGTGAGTGAAACAAGTAACAGAGATTCAGGTGTCTTAGGTTTGCATCATGCAGTTTCTGTACACCAGCACTTGTATGACAGCTATGACAATGCAATCTGTAGGTCTACAATTATAGGGAGCATAATTGACCAAGGGCCCCAGGGAGGGCTGGCAAAATTGCTTGAAGGTCCTGTTTCAAAATAAAAATGTGGGATCCCTTGTTCAAAAGGCAGATAAAAAGCGTCAAAAAAGGTACTAAAATATAAATATTTTTCTTTCTTCTGAAATCTCTCTATTGACTTTTTATGGTGGTTTTTCTTTAAATTTGATATTTAATGTTGTCCTAAGTAAAGAAATATTTAAAATTACTAGTTTGAATTTCACCCTTCATCTTTACATTATGTAATGCCAGTTTTAAGAGAAAGTATAAGAGTATTTAACTTAGGTGCAAGATCACTGAATTACACAATTCATATTTTGTAGCTTGTGCATGCATATGTATTTTATCTTACCAGAAAAATAGAAACTGCACAAAAGTAGCTCAAGTGTTTTGATTTTTCTTGATACACACACGTCCTACCAACATTCTCTACCTCCAGCTTTCTCATGAGTAGGAAAGACTGAAAGGAAAAGGAATTATAGGATGCCCTATCTTTTCTTTTCTTTCTATTTCATCATTTTTAGAGTAAGTGATTGTTTAATACAGAACAGTAACGTAAGTCATGATGTGGTTCCTTGGTCATTCATGTTTCTTAGGATGCACTGCCTTCCTTCTGATTTGAAACAAATTCTAGTTTGTGGCCTTTTGGCCTCTGTCAGTAACCCAGCTTACTCAGTCATAGACATAACAAACTTAGCTTGGACTGGTTTTGAACCTGGCTTGAACACCTATGCACCATGAGTCTACCAGAATTCCGTGCTTGTGGGGCATCAGGAGGCCTGTATGTGAATGCAGCAGCAAGGAATGGCAGACACACATATTACGTGCATTTCCCCTGTTAGTGTGCGTGATCCATTGTCTCTTAACAAAACACAAATTCAAAGAAAAAATTACTAAGTATTTCAAGACGATAGCAGAACCTTTAAACAAGTACAGGTACCTGTCAAGTGTGGGGTCTTGTGTGACTACACAGGCTCCACACCCATGAAGCTGTCCCTGAACCCAGGTGCTACACTCTGAAATCCATCCCCATTTTCCTGGTCAAGAGCATGTTTCCTTGGGATGCGCCCAGACATGGATTGAGTGTGGCAAGGCTACAAACACAGACCCATTCATGAGACACATGGGAGTCTACTGACAGTTGACTGTGGTGCAAGGACTTCTGTGGCCTTGTCAAACTTTCCATTGACTACTCAGCTGTCTAGGTCTCCTTCACTCAAACTTCCCTTCCCGCTTCTTTACTTAGAGGTCATGGTCTAATGCTTCTGCCCAGCTTCTTGGCCATTTTCTTTCCCATAGTTTTACACAAGTGGTACCAAGTAGTTTGAGAAAACAGACAGTAGGATGAGGATGTGGGACTGGCTCACCTACCAACTGGCAGGTGAAGAAGACGCCATCCTGGTTTGTAGATGGGGCATGGGAGATGTCATAGCTCAATTAATAAGGTTTTCCCAGTAATGGCCTGGGAAAATGTCACAGTGGCGGGAAATGCTGTGGCAGGTGTGATGATGCGTTTGAAAAATTGAAGCTGCAGAACTCTCTTCCCCATAAGGCAACAAGAATCCCACTCAAGAGCTGCCTTCACCTTCTCTCCTGGTTCTGATGCTGATAATGTAACATGGCTTGGGATCTGCTGAGCTTTATAAGGAAAGAAAGAGTCTTTACACCTAAAAAATTGCAAGAACTAGTTTGCATATACCAGTAGGAACGAGGAGAGTACTACTGGGATTAGATTTTGAAGATGCTCGATCAAGGGACAGAAACCTAAGTCTGGATGAACAAGAACTACTGATTTGGAGCCACTTTCTTGGGTCTTAGTATTTAACATCCCAGCAAGAATCCAGGGGATGGGGCAAACTTACTGCTGAACCAGTTAGCTCTTAGAGGCCTGGAATCAACAGTGGCTCAGTCTCAGTGAAGTTGAAATGTCTGAGTTGCTCTAGAAGATGGCAGAGGAAGGAATAAAGAGGCAGAGAAAAATGAGTATGTGTAAATATACCCATATGCTGAAATGGGTATGCTATTTAAGGCCAGAAGATCTATCAGAGAATGATGTTCTACAAGAGGGCATAGTGTCTGAAGTGCTTCTTAACAAATATAATTTAAAAAGACATATATGTACGAGCAAAAGATGGAGAATAGTCACCTCAATAAAAAATCATGATCCATTGCTCAAGTTTTCAGATCTGAAACAATTTTTATGCTGAGAACCCTTTGACTGAGGAGGAAGGACTTTGTAACATCATAGAAAGTATATTCTCTAATGATCTCAAATTTTCTCAAAGATGTCTACAGTCATTTACTCATGTGACTATACCATGGGAAAATGAGGACTAAATCCAGACATTTCTAGGACTACTGGACACAGGTTCTGAGTTGGCATTGATACCTACAAACTCAACTATCATAGGCATACAGGTGCTAGACAATAAATGGAGATCTGGCTCACAGTGGGTCCACTGGGTCTGCAGACCCATCCAGTGGTCATTTTTCCAATTCCGAAGTACATAATTAAATTTAGCAGTTGGATTAAACATTCTGTCCTTAGTTTTTGGAGAAGAGCTATTATTATGAGGAAGGCCAAATGGAAACCTTTGAAACTACCTTCTCTGGACAAGACAGTAAATAGAAAACAACATGAAATCTCAGAAGAAGTGGTAGAGATTAATGCCACAACTAAAGACCTAAAGAATGTGGCGTCCTGGTCCCTATCACATCTCTATTTAACTAGCCAGTCTGACCCTTTCAGAACCTGATGAACTCTGGAGAATGTTTGTAGACTACCACAGAGTTAACCAAGTAGTAGACCCTATCAAAGCTGCTAGGGCAAGTGTGGTGTTATTTCTTGAGCAGATTAATAATACCTTGGGTACGTGCTATGTCGTCATTTATTTGGTAGATGCATTCTTTTCCCTTCCAATTAGAAGAGGATCAAAATCAGTTTGTGGTCATGTGAAACAAATAGCAATATTCACTGACAGTTTTATCTCAGGGCTATGTTAACTTTCCTCCCCTCTGTCATAACATAGCCTGAGGAGATCTGGACTGTATGCATATCCCACTGAAAATTACACTGATCCATCATTACATTAATGACATCATTCTGATTAGACAGAATGAGCAAGAGGTGACTAGTAAGCTGGAACACTGGTAAGACCCAAGGACTCCGAAAGGTGAAAGATAAATCCTGTGAAGCTTCAGGAAACAGCCAAATCAGCAAAGTGTATAGGAGTCCAGTGATCAGGAGTGTACTTAAATATCCTCTTCAAAGCAAAAGACAAATTGCTGCATCTTGCATCCCCTACTACAAAGAAAGAAATCTTCTTCAGTGTCTGGCATGCCTCTTTAGATTCTGGAGGCCCATATAACAGTGACACAGAAGGCTGCCAAATTTGAGTGGGGCCTGGAACAGGAAAGAGAACTGTAATAATTCCAGGCTGTGGTGCAAGAAGCCTTGTCACTTAGTCTATTTGATCTGCCAGGTGCTATGATATTAGACATGTAATTGATGGGAAAAGACACACTATGGGCCTCTGTGACAAGCCTCAGTGGGAGAATCACAATACAGGCCCTGGAATTCTGGACTAAGACCATGATATTCAAAGCAAATAATTGTATGCCCTTTCAGAAACAGCTCTAGGCTTTACTGGGCCTGGTGGAGATGGAATACTTAACCAGGGGCATAAAGTGACCAGGAATCTATAACTTTCCGTTATAATCTAGGTTTTGTTGGACCCACTAAGCCATAAAGTTGGATGGGCCCAACATCAATCGGTTCATTGTAAGATGGAAATGGTACAGCTAGCATTAAGCCCCAGCAGGAGCAGTGGTTATGAGCAGACGTGCACGTCACCTGCTAACTGTACTCCTCACCTTGCTTTCACCCATAGCCATATGGAAGATTCTATATGATCAACTGCAAGGGGGAAGAAAAGTCTGAAGTTGGTTTATGGATGGGTCCGCTGAGTTCCTGGGTGCAAGCCAAAAATGGATGTTGGCTGCATTACAGCCATGTTCAGGGGTGATCTTGAAAGACAGTGGAGTTTCCCTCCCCAATGGATAGTGCTGTGAGCAATACATCAGGTTATACACGTCATGTGAAAGGAGAAGTGGCTCATGGTGGGAATATTTATGATTCTTGGCAGTAGCCAATCCTTGCCTTCTGGTCAATGGCCTAGAAGATAAATGGTTGGAACATCAGTGATAAGCAGGTCTGAGATGCAGATGGACATATAGAAGTGGCCACAAAAGGTGAATATTTTGGTATCACACATTATTAGTTGTAAGAAAACATCTAGCATGGTAGATGCAGTGGACAGCTTAGCCAGTTGACGTTAGCCAGCTTTTGCCATTTGCTATTCCAGACTTGGCAGGATGGGCACATGAATAGTGTGGCTAGTAGCATAGACAAAAGCTATGTAAGGCATCACAGCATTTTCTCCCACTTACAGAAGTTGATATTGCTATTGCTTCCTTGGAGTGTCAACTTGTCAATAATAGAGGAAAACACTGAGCCTCCAATATGGTGCTATTTCTTGAGGAGACCAACTGGCCAGTTGGTAGCATTGACCACATTGGGCCCCTTACATTATAGAAGGGACAGCAGTTCATCTTTGCAGAGAAAGATACCTATTTCAGATATAGAATGCCTTTCCTGCTTGCATAACCTTAGCCAGCATCACTATCTGATGGTTCATAATGCTTAATACACACAAGCATGGAATACCACACTGTATAGCATGCAACTACAGGACCTGCTTAACTTGACAGTGGGCTATGACCATGGTATCCACTGGAGGAATCACATGTTGTGTTACTCTGAAGCAACCAACCTCGAAGAATGCTAGAATGGCCTCCTAAAGATATAGCTGAAGTGCTAGCCCAGAGGAAAGACTGAAATGATGGGGTAACATCTTTGAGGATGCAATATATTTATTAAATCAGAGGCATCTATAGTGCTGTGTGTCTCCAGAAAGAAGGATACATGGATCCAGTATTCAGGGTGAGAGCTGAACCCTAAATTGAATATAGCCCTCTGTATTTAATTTCAACCACCTGGTTGATCTGCTTCTCCCATTCCTAGGCAAAGGTTGCAGAAGGCCTGCACAGGGCATTAAATGAATTCCTAGTTGAAAAGGGCCAACACTATCACAAGTAAACAAATCTTTTTTTTTTTTTTCCTTTCCTGATAACCTTTTGGCTACATATCATTCAGGCTTTGTAAAGAACAGCTGCTCAGATAATAACCTTTGGCCATGGTGCAACCAATTAATTACTCTGCCATCCCATAAAAGGCTCCACAGAGCCATGTTGTCTTTTGCATATTAGCTGTCTCAAAATTATGATAATATTCCAATGAACCAACCTCAAATACAAATTTACAAATCACCACTTTCTCCCCACTTCTCCAAAAGCCCAATTATCTGTAAAGCGTTTGATCAATCTCCAGATGAAAGAGGCTATGGAATTGCCAAATATATTTGTAATTGCAAGACTCTTTAAAAAGAACACTCCGGTGGTTCACACCAACAGAAGCATGAAAAAATATATATGCACACACATATACACAAGCTTCATAAAGACCCTTGGTAACTGGTGTGATGGTGGTCATCATGCATTAACATGAAAAGATGACATATCCAGAATCCACATGATTGGCCTAAACTCTGGCCTGGAGATTTTTTACTTTACAGTGCACATCCAGAACCCGAGTTCAAACTTTGTTCTATCGTTGTGATTTTACTCCTTTATATGTTTTCATAAGATTACACAACCTAGGGCTGCCTATAGAAGGTGCTGTAGGGAAGGAAGCCCTTTTCAAACTTTAACGTAAACACAAATCACATTACTAAGCACAGATTTTTCATTCAATGGGTCTGGACTGGAGCCTGGAATTCTGCATTTCTAACCAAGCACCCACGTGCTCTAGATACTGCTGTTCTGTGAACCACACTTTGAGACTAAGGTCTACTACTTATCCTGGTAATATCAATTGACCTCTTTTCTCCTTATTAACAGAAGCATTTTCTTTGTGCCCATGTCTCCCTCATTTGAATTAAGGATAAGTCTTAATTGCTGGAATTCAATCATGATGGTTCCATTCCCCTTGCAAGAGATTGGTTAGAGGTAATTATATGACAGAGTTCTGCCAATGATACATGAGGGGAAATCTGCTAGAGGGCTTCTGGGAAAGTATGTCTCACTCTTAAGAAAGAGACACCACAAGAGAAGATCTCTTCCCTGCTTTTGTATGCTACTGCTTCTGGACATGATGCCTGGGATTATTGCAATATCTTGCAACCAACCTGTGGATGAAGGCAGCATAGGGAGGTCAGAGTCAAGATAATGAGAAAACAAAACCCAAGCAGCATGCCTGTAGTCATGCTGTCTTTGGACTTCTTATTAGAGAAATATGCCTTATTGTTTAAAGCAATTTAAGCTAGGGTTTGAAAATTATCTTGACGATGAAGGAAATTTAAAAATCCACTTAGTTCATCTCTGTATGGTATATACGAGGTCTACATCCTTGAACACATTTTGGGTTCCCCGTTATAAAACGGAGATGATTATAATGGTGACCATCATATAGGATGGTTGTGATTTTTAGCTACAATTTTGCTTGTTAACTGTTTATTGCATGCCTGGTGTATATTGCATATTCTAGAAAAATGAAAAATGATTGTCCAAATTCTACTTGTGTGCTTCTGGTGTTGAGGATGTCACTAACTTATGTGATAGCCTAGTCTGTTGTTGGGCACGCTCTGTTGTTCAAAAATGATCTCTTTTGTTGAACTAAAGATCTATTCCCTCTTTCTTTCAATCTTTAATCCTAGCTCTGATCTCTGACTACACAGAAAATGAGTATAACCCTCTTGTTCATGACAGTCCTCAAAGGGTTTACAAATAGTTTTCATGACCCACTGCTGAATCTTCTTTTTTCTGGCTAAAGTGCCTCAGGCCTTTCAAATATTTCTCCCATTCCCGTGTCATGATTCCTAGATCCTTTTCTATCCTACTCTCTTTTTGTGGACCTTCTTTATTTTAGCTAAAGACTAATGTTTCATGGTGCTTTTTTTCAAACTAGAACTGTGGCTCACAGTTCTGCTTCTAAGCGTAAAATGCATATGTTGCTTATAAACAATTTTATATTTAATTGATTTAAATTGTCTAGTATCCTGTTTGCATATCCTCTATGTTTGTTAGTTCTTGAATTGTTTGCCTTAAATTGGGTATGCACTGAGGGCAAAAGTCATCTATAATTAAAGTATATATCCTAGGATTGCCTATGACAATCCTGTTTTATTCCTGCTGCCTCAGTAGAATTATTAACCCCTCCTTTTACTTTTAAAAGTGGTTCTGTTTACGTGATAAATTGTATGACCACCCTAGTTATGAGCTGTACATAGATTTTTTAATTAGCACTTCTTAGTTGATCCATCAAAAGACTATCTACTTTTACTCAATGAGCTTAAGTTCTTGGAGGATATTATCATTTAAAGAGCAAATTATGTGGATTACCAGCTCTAATATTTTCTAATAAATTTTTTCTCTTACCAAATACAAGTTCCAAACCCCTTCATAATTTTTTCACCTTTTCATAAATTCAGTTTGCTGGGTTTTTTCTATTTTGTTCGATAAATAGTAAGTGGGATGCCAATTGATCCTCATACCTATTTATTTAATATCTTACCTCAACAGCACTTCAGACACATGAAGATGAATATGGAAATCTTCATGACTCATTCCATTCACTCAGGGAATGGTTACAGCACACAGAAAAACCAAAAATGCAATGATGACTAGTAATGGACATTAGTCTGAAAGAAGTTTCTAGTCTGTGTTAATTGCTAAATAAACCATAAAACACAAGACAGCCCCCTTTATTTTGGTGAAGCATTCCACTTAATGTAATTGGGAGATTACCCAGGTGGCATTTATGTCTAGGTTGGAACTCGAAGTTCCAGAAAACTTTCCAACAGGCTAAAACTGTCAACTTCATGGAAATGAAAACTGTCAAGTTGAATTCCATACTGAGCAGTTCAAAATAGTTAGTGCTCAGTTTGAATGCTATTAGGTAGAATGTCCTTAACAGCCACCTGGTTTTTGCTTCCAATGAACAAATCAGTACTGTGTTAGAATGAGACTTCCACTCTTGAGAAGGATAGGAAGTTGTGAATTTAAGTGGGTATCTGGCCTAAGCAATAAATAGCTGGTAAACAGGAAATGATGTTTCTTTAATTTCCTTTCAGCAAAAGATAGCATGCATTTGTCTTATTCTTATCCAGTATTCAAAATAGTGCAATAGAATTCTATTTTCTCCTTTGAGGCATGCAACAGAATGGAAATGGAGATTTCGAGAACCAAATTCTCACTAGTAATTTGAGCACATATTGAGTATCGTTTCATGTCTTCAGAGCTACAACACTGATTTCAATTTTGTATGGTTAACCAAAAATTGTCAGGAAAACTATGCTGATTAATTACTTTATTATAATTAAAATTTGCTTTTAAAAATGTGATTGTAACAATGTTTATTACTTTTTTTGAATATATGACTGAATTCTAAAACTTGGGCAGTAAATAAGATATATTTTACTTTTATGTTTTGTAGAAATGTTTACATTATATTATAAAGCTGTCAGAATTCCCCGCAATGGCTGAATTTGGTTTTTACGCCCCTGCTGTGCTTGCCACTGGGGGAGTTCAGCAGAAACATATGAGTTTTGTCTAATATTAAGGAGAGTTGCCGTGGAAATTAAGCATCACTCTGGCTCTGGGTAAATTCTTCAATCTCTGGAGTTTAGACAGACTATGATACAATAAAGTAGAGGAGCAACATTCACGGACTCTCTAAGTGGGCAGACAAGATGTGCAAATAGAAAGGCTGTGTGGTTTTCAATAATTTTGTGGTAGTGTCACCCTCTAGATCCAGTGGGCACACAAGTTCTAGGATTTGAAGAAAATTGCACATTTCTGGGGAATTTTCATGGAAGTTTATCATATTTGCTCTAAAAAAATGTTAGTAAAAGATGTCTGTTAATTTACGGATTACTAGGACCTGGGAAATGGTCCATCCTGGCCCTACTAGGGGACAGGCACGACACTGGATTTTTTCTGGGAAGGCAATGTCCGGTAACTGGTCCATCTAAAGGGTTGGTCCCAGGGACCCAGCAGTAGGCAGATGCCCCAGCCAGTGGACAGAGCATGACAATAGTGTTCTAGCTTGGGCAATACAAATCAGGGCCTTAGAGACAAGATTTGGTTTAGAAGAATGTGTTGGAAATTGCACCCTAAGCTCTGTCATCTATCAGCTGTGTCATGTTACTTAACATCTCTGAGCCATAGTTTTCTCATTTAACAAAACACTGATAATAGAGTCTACTTTAGAAAGCGGTTGTGCAGATTCATTGAATCATATATGTAAAGCCCAAGGATCTTGCCTAGCTCAATGCTTAATAAATGGCAATTTTCTTCAGCCCCCAAGGAAGGATACTGGTAAGTGCAACGCAGAGCCCTAGTCATCAGATGTGAGTGAATTAATCTAAAGCCCAAGCTGTTCGAATCTCTTGCATAGAATATTGCCAGGGCTGGCTAGGTAATTAGTGAGTTCAGAGCAAATGAAAATGCAGGGCCCCTTGTTCAAACATTATTTAGAATTTCAAGACAGCCATAGCAGAATTAAACCCTGAGCAGTGCCCTTTGAAGTGAGCTCTGGTGCAACTACACTGTTCACATGCCCATGAAGCTGGCCCTGACCATGCAAGTATTTTCTAACTGTTCTCCCTGTGTCCATTCTCGATCCTCTATGATCTACTCTTACCAGAGCAGATGGGGTGAACTTTTCAATTCATAAAGTAGATCCTCTTGCAATGCACTTTCATGTTAAACTAAGAGGCAGTATAACATAGAAGTCACATAGCACAGTGGTTGAGTGGGTGGGTTTTGAAGCTAAAGATTCCTATCTTTGTTTGTTGTTTTGATCCTATCTGTGATCTTAGGCAAATTACTTAAACTTAGCTGACTGTGCTATAAAATGGGTGTGGTAATACATTCTACCCATATAGAGTTGTTGTAAGGATTCAATGAAATAGCTCGTGTAAAGCACTTGGAATACTGCTTGGTACATGGAAACCACTCGATAGATATTAGTACTATTATGTTAAGATGATCTTAACATGGCCCACCAGCCTCTCCATCATCTCTCTGTGTCTCCCTCTCCACGCTCCTCTCCTGCTTTCCTTCTTTTCTCGTTGCCCACTAGGCAAACTTGCTTTTTCGTTTTTTGTTTTCCAGTTCCTGTGGTTCATCAAACTCTCTTATATTTCAGGGGCTTTGCTGTTCTCTTTACATAGAATGCTTGCTGTCAAACTCTTTATCTTTTAGGTCTCAGCTCAAGCATTCTTTCTTAGAGAAGACTCCCAAACATCTCTAACCTAAATTGCCTCTCTCTGTTATTATCTTGTACAATACTGTATTCTAATTTGCAGCATTTTTCATAATTTGAACTTAAACATTTAGTTATATGTTTGTTTAATGTCTGCCTTCCCATGAGGGTGAGGACTGTACGTGATGTGTTTAATACTTTATCCCCAGAACTCAGCAAAGTGTCTGGCACGTGGAAAGCAATCAATAAGTATTTGTTGAATAAATGAATGAATAAAGAATAGCAGAAACTTAGAAAGCAGGATCATTTGGATAAATTAGGATCCTTGGCTAAGAGGCAGTAGTTGGGACTAACAGAAAATATTAGGAAGCCTAATTAATAAGACATATTAATGCTGTAGATAATTGCTTAAATAATTTGCCTTGGTGATAATAAAATAGTTACTATCTTTTGAGTCCTTGCTATGTGCCAGGTATTCTTCTAAGTGCATTATGCATATTGTCTCATCTAACTTTTACAAAAATCCTAAAAATTAGATGCTATTATTATCCCGTTTTTCATAGGTTGGATGTGGTGGAACTGACATTTTAAGATTTGGCACAATTGCTGCTTTAAATTTTGACTATTTTGTGAGGAAGATTGGCCCTGAACCAACATCTGTTGCCAATCCTCCTCTTTTTGCTTGAGAAAGATTGTTCTGAGCTAACATCTGTGCCAGTCTTCCTCTATTTTATACGTGGTGTGCCACCACAGCATGGCTTGACCAGCAGTAGTAGGTCTGTACCCAGGATCCGAACTGGCAAACCCCGGGCTGCGGAAGTGGAGCACATGATCTCAACCACTGTGCCACCGGGCCAGCCCCTGACTTTTAACTTTTGCCTCTTAACATCTGGCACAAGCTCCTCTTGGGAGCAGATGCACACATTTTTGTTACTAATTTTTTTACCTCATTTTCAATGCTATCGAGTTTAGTCTATTATGCCCTTGGTAGAAACCTACTGAATTTTTAAAATCAGCCCTATTGAAATATAGTTTAGCACAACAAAATTGGCACAATTTAAGTGTACAGCTTGATGATTTCTGCTAAATGCACAGAATTGTGTAATCATTACAATTAAGATAGAAAGCATTTCCATCACCACGAAAAGTCACTTCCTGCCCCTTTGCAGTTTATCCTTTTCGCTAACCCTGGCCCCCCACAATCAGTGATCTGCTTCCCATTGCTCTAGTTCTCCCTTTTCTGGATGCGGTATGAATGGAATGAGAGTGAGAACTCTTTTGTCTCTGACTTCATTCACTCAGCAGAATGTGTTTGGATTCGCCCATGTGGTAGTGCCATCATAGTTCATCCCTTTTTACTGCCAAGTTGTGTCCACTGCATGCGTATGCCTCATTTTCGTTATCCGTTTACCAGTTGGTAGATGTTTGGGTTGACTCCGGCTCTGAGCTAATATGAATAAAGCTGCGTGAACAATGGTGCAGGCCTTTGTGTGAATATGCGTATGTTGAATTTTAAGCAATGATGTAAACGTATTTATAAATGGACACAAACTAGGTCTTTAACGTAATCATTAAGGTAGACCTTTAAATGAAGACCATTAGCAGTTAATTTTTCACCCTTATGTGATCTCTCTTTTCAATGGAAACTGCTTCTTTACTGTTATTAAAAAAACATGACTGTGAAGCCATGAAAGACAACACCAGAAATCAATAACTTAAATTGGAAATTCCTTTTATCTTTCTAAAGAATCTCCTTTACTTCTTCTTTTTTCACCTAAATAAAGATGATACATAGTAATAATTTTTCATGTCCTCAGTATTAGCAGAAAGCTTTACTTTAAATGAAGCTAGGCGGGGTTTATAGTTTTGCATTGTGTCTGCCTGTCTGTTTAAGCACAAAGAAATAAAAAAGTTTCCAAGCTGAGTTTGTGTGTCTCACAAGCAGCTGCAAATGGGAATGAGGGGATGAGATGACAGGTCTTATCTGATACATGGTCTTCACGGTCACTAGTGCTTTTGCCACAAAGAGCTTTGCCAAATTATAAAATCAGTAAAAAAGGCATAAAAAAGAAATGTCCATTAGGAAAATGAAAGATACAATCTAGTACATTTGAAATATTAACATATACCAGATATATCTTACATTCATCCTGTTATATTCTGAGTCTCTTAGTAATGAGACATCAATAGAGGTAATTCAACTCCACACTTCAATGTGTGGCTCTTACTATATGATGTACAAAAGCTAAGGGTGAGCAAAAATGAAGGGTATTTTTGCAGTTCAGCATTTCCAGTTTCCAAAACATACTACACTGTGTCGTTTCTCCCTGGTTAAACATTAAGGAAATCACTTAGGATTATCTGAGAATTATGGCACCCTGAAACCGACCAGCGCTCTTTCTGGATCCTTTTACGTTCTGGAACTGGGTCTGTGGGAGGAGAGGTGCTATATTATTGGTGAATCATCACCAATCTCTGTGACTATAGGATTTGGTGATAAAGTGGGGCTTATCAGGGAACCAACCATAGAAGGAGTTCAAAGCCTTACCTCCCAGATATAACTCTTGTAATAAGGCATTCCATAAAATGGCAATGCAATTTCCAAAGCAGTGGATGTGTCCTTTATATTAGGAATAAATTATTACCCAGTGTATTTGAATGCTATTTAGAAACTAAAGATCTTTTTAAAAAGATGACTGAGTATTGAAAAACGGGCAAATGATGAACCAGTTCAAAGTAAACACAGTATAATTAGAAAGGTTAATTATGGATTTTACGAGTAATAATATCTACATGATTTAAAGCTCACTCCTTGAGAGAAAATATGCTTTTCAGTAAGCCTTAAACTCCTCAGTTCATTTTTGTAGGTGATTTTTCCCACAAATGAATCAGTATTTTTTTCTATATTAACTGACAGCACATTTCTTCTTTGCTTTCAGCTGGCCAGGGTTAAGAATGAGAATTTCTAATGTATCAAATGGCATCTATGTGCCCACCTCTGTGTATGTTGGAGAAGAGCTCTTGGGCATGTGCTTTCCCAGGAGACTCAATTCTCTACTTTCTCATATCCTGCAAAAATCAATTGTTGGTCTGTTTAATATTAATCCCACAAAGTTATATTTTTATGTCCACATGCATATTAATTTCTCTGGACTTTGAGTGTAACATTTTGGCTCTTTTTTACCATAAATATATGAAAATATCTTTGTTTTCAAAGTTATCTCAGTTCTAGTAAAATGTGATATTGAGGAGGCAGTATTTAAATTGTTATGTTTGTTCTGCTTAATAGTCTTAAATTCTAATATGGGGAATGTGACTCAAGAAAAAGCGAAATAAAAGAAAACTGCACTCCGCTCTAAATTCCAAAGAAGTTCTAATAGTTATTTAATTATAGAAGCAGAGACATCAAGCTGAGAGTAAGGACTGCTCCATCTTCTACCAGCTGTTTGCTTTCTTTCCCTCTCTCAGTTTCTTAAGGAAAATAGATGAATAGGTTCAGGCAAAGGAGCACTTATTACTAGCAAGCATTTTGGCCCCAAATCTCAGAGCAATCTCTTGGTCAGCAGGTTTGAATATGTAAAAAAATAAAGTTGTTTAGATTTACAGCCATAATAGTTGGTGCATCCTCTTTTACATCCAACCTAAGTTCTCTTGGCCTTGGTAGTAAGGAATGTCCAGGCTAGACTAGAGGAGGTAAAAAGAAGTAAGTTTTCCTCTCTGTTTAGGGAAGAGATAGACTAGGTCATGCATGGCCTGGTCAACTCAGTTTGAGAATAAGGCCTCAGGTCCAGCTACCTGCCAGTCACAGGAGAAAGTGATAAGGAAGCCAGAAAGAGGGAAGAGAGAGGGGCCCAGGCCTCTCACAACACACTGTTCCTCAAGTCAAAGGGCTAAGCGTTCTCCTGCCCATCTTACCCTTCAAGACTCATGAAAGCAAATGCACATAAAGAGAGAAAGAGGGGGCCTTTGCCTCAATGTAATTCACTCTGCTCTCACTAAATCCCATTCTCTAAGTCATCCCAATAAATGTTTGCCATTTTGATTAATCAATAAGCACCCATCTTCCTTTATAGGAATGAGAAAGGAGACAAGTTTTGAACTGGCTGCACTAAGTCCAACCTATATAAGTTGAGTTTTTCTGAGCCTGGTGTGTAACACCATGAATTATCCACTACTGTGGTTATATCCTAGGCTTTTTTGTTTTGAGATAAATAACAGTTCTAGGAATATTTATTCATCTGTACTATATTGGTTCTGTCAATTATCTAAAACTTTATTCCAGTGGATCTGATAATAAAGAAGATAACTAAACTCAGACCCTGGAAACCCTCTGGAGCTCTGCAGAGTTTACATGTGGGGCGTCCACCATCCCATTTTACCCATCTACAGAGGCAGCCCTGTTGAGCATCTAAACTGATTTCACAACTCATGCTTTAGTGTTTTAACACAATTTTATGTCACTTTCTCTGATGTAACAGATGGTATCGTTCATCAGTAGCCTGAAGAATAACTTGAATTTCTTTTAGGCAAGAATTTTACGTTTATGTCAATTTACATGGCTGCCTATTAGTTTATGGAAGATTGAATTTGTTCTCAGCTAAGGTATGGTTTCATAGATCTTATGTGATATTGGGAATGAATTTTGGTTTAAATATACTTTAAAGTTGCATTTAATAAAATGTGTAGTTCTTTGGTGACGAGAGGAAAGAGGCATGCTGGAATCAAATGAATAGGTCCAGAGAAAGTAACTTAAAACTGTTTTCTTTGTATCAGAACTCCTGCACAGCAGTGTGATAGAATCAGATAATGATACACATTGAACCTTTTCTTTCTCTAAAAATCGCTTGAGTCGAAGCCAAGACGCTGATGACAAAGTGATAGTTTATCTGTTCCTGTGTGTCACCTGGGCTGGCTGCAACGGCATCCCAGTGATTTCACCTTTTTAATTCTCCATAAAGAAAGCTGCAGTTTTTTTCTCAATTCAAAAGGAATTCACACAATATTATGGGGCAAGTTTTTTCAAATACCTAGCTTTTTAAGTACTTTCCAATGAATAAGGAATATTAAGAAATGTTGTATGGAATTAGTGAGGTTTTTCAAGACATGGCTTTTAATCCAAAGCTCCTCATTTCTGTTGCTATTTATACTACCCCTTGGAGATTTTAGTATTCATTTTTTTGTCAGCTCTGCATGAAGTCACATAAAAATGAAACTGTTCCTTTCAAATTATCTAATCTTATATCTAGAACAAGCAAAGTGCTTACTAAATTGGATAAATATTCTACTGCCAGTATTAAATAAGATGACTTTTAAAAGTGCTTTATAATGGTGAAACACAAGCCATCTAATATTAAAATTAGGAAGTAGTCATTTCAGAGGTAGAACATACTAGAGGGATGATCTTAGGAGTTAAGTCTTACCTAGTTCAGAGGAACAGAATAAATTGTCACTTTACTATCATCTAAATATTTCAGTATCTTGGATAATCTGCTCAATCTAACCAATTCAATTCTTCTAATTAAAGAAATACTTCTCAGCAATCTGTGACTTGCTATCCAAATTTGGGGAGATTGCCTCTTTTGGTAGTTATATAGCCATTATCCATGGCTTTATTTTTTTGGTTTCTAGTGTTAGTTCCATTTCTTTTGGAATTACATGCCTTCTTATTATCACGGTTTTCTGTTGAAATACATCCTTGAGTGAATTTTAAAGGAAGAATGCATAAGAAATAATATTGCTGAGTCTTTTAATGTCTGACAAATTCTTCATTTTCCTTCAGACCTACTGATATTTTGGCTGGGTATAGAATTATAGGTCAATAATTACTTTTCTCCTCAGAGCTTTGATGGGTTCCATGTTAATATTTAGAAACCAGAATGGCAGATAAGATTATTGATACGAAACTTGATTTTGGTTCTTCATAAGCAACCATTTTTCCGCCTCTTTCTCTGTAATATTTTAGGCCATGCTTTTTATCCTATGTATTCTGAACTGCCAAATTTTAAGTGGTGATCTTTTTTCATTCGTTCATCTTGGTCTTTTCAATCTAAAGATTAGAATCTTTGGCTTTGGGAATTTTTTATTTATTAGTTAGATGATTATTTTCTTATTCACATTTCATCTTTTCAGAACTTTTTTACCAGAAGGCATAGTAAATAGATATCTGTAAACCTCTTAAATTGGTCATCAATATCTCTTATACTTTTATTTTCCATCTCTGGTCCTCTTTCTCTCTCTTCCATTATTATCTGTTCTGGCTGTTTAGATTTGTCTTTTGCTTTGAATAGTACTTATTAAAATACATATTAATAACTTACAAATGAAAATGCGTTGAATACACAATGTAGACATGAAAAATAAATCTCTCTTTTCTCTTTGCCTCACACTCAAGTATATCTTTTTATTTATCCAAATGAGAGTTTACTATGGTAAATAACTTTCTCCACTTTGTGTTTTTTTTTTCCTGTTAATATATTTTGGAAATAATACCATCATAACCTCTAAAAATAGATCTACTACCTATTATACCATTGTATGGATCTAATATAATTTGCTTTGTCAATCCAAACTTGATTGATATTTACATAGATTTTAGCTTTGGCTTCCACAAACAATGGTAAAATTTTTCAATGAATATCTTTGTATATATAGACTGTACATCTGTAAAATAAAATCCAGAAATAGAAATACTGAGTAAAAAGATACTTGCATTTTAATATTTTGTTATATATTTGTTTAATATTTTGTCAAGTTGCTTTCTGGGGAGCAGGCACAAATTTGTATTCCTATGAACAGTGAATGCCTGTTTCCCCATATGTTGCCAATGCTGAGCATTAATTTACTCTTTGCTATATGCTGTTCATATTGGTAAAAAAAAGAAAAATGATGTTTTTTGTTTGTTTGTTTTGGTTTGCAGTTTTTCAATCATGAGTAAATCTGAAGACTTTTAAAATACTTCAGTGTCGTTTGTGGTTTTGTTTTTCCTGTATGTGAAATGCCTTTTATGTCTTCTGCCCATTTTTCCCTAAGAATTTGTCATTTTTTAATTACCAATTTTGGATCTATTTATATAGAATAGAGATAATTTTCCATATCACGTGTGTTACTATTCTTCTTCTGGTTTGTAATATGTTTTAAAACTCTGTTTACTGTGGTTTTTCAATGTGGAACTTTCATTTTCTATGATGTCAAATACATTAGTCTTGTTTGTTATGGCTTCCTATTGGTATATACTTTGTCCAAACTCTAAAATTACTCTATATACATATATATATGGATACATATATATATGGATATATATATATTTACACACACATGCACACAGATAATTAAGCTTTTACTTTTACTTATTTATTTTTTTGATGAAGATTAGCCCTGAGCTAACATCTGCTGCTGATCCTCCTCTATTTTTGCTGAGAAAGACTGGCCCTGAGCTAATATCCATGCCTATCTTCCTCCACTTTATATGTGGGATGCCTACCTGCAGCATGGCTTGCCAAGCAGTGCCATGTCCGCACCCGGGATCTGAACAGGTGAACCCCCGGCCACCAAAGCAGGATGTGTGCAGTTAACCACTGTGCTACCGGGCCGCCCCACAGATAATTAAGCTTTTAAAGCTAAAGCTGGAAAACATTATGGTCAGCAGTTTGGTTTTTTTGTTTAAAAGTAAGAAATATCACCTTAAATTTTCTTCAATGCATTATTTATCAGAAACATAACCAGTCTGATATTAAAAGTGTTTTTAGTTTAAGGAAATCCTCTACAAATTTTAGTACCTATCCTGTAACACAAATGAATGCTTTTATGTAGCTGTAAATTAAGCAAGAGTCGTCTAATTAGATGTCTTTGAGATGAAGACCTCAAATCTCTTCTCTCAAGGTTATACGCCCGAGAAATTTCTAAGTCTATGAAAAACCAAGAGCTATGAAAAGCCGTGATTTATCCTCACTAAATGTACCAAGAATCTTTAACGTAATATGCGTAGTTCTTCTGCCTTATGTGTTGATTCATAGAGATAACAGTCAGAAGAGTCAGGTCCAACTTCTGTTGAGTGTGAACTATGTGCCAGGCACTGTGCTAAGCCCTGGACATGCAGCGCCCTTTCTTAAGCTGCTCGACAGCTTACTTTGGTAGGTACTGTTGCCTACTCCATTTTCCAGGTGCGTAAACTAAGGCTTTGAGGCATTATGCAGTTGCTCAGCATCAGACATCTAGTAAGTGGCATGAAAAGAACAGATGCTGTTTTTCTGGCTCCATAGCCCTGTGCACTTACCGCTTATTTCTTACTGCCTCTAATGCTGGTTACCATGGCTGTAAGCCTTTAAAATGGGGGATTCAAGAAGGAAGTAGCTGGTTTGCTGAGGTTAATTCTTTTTATCATAATTAACTACATATTTTTATATTTCAAAGTCTTTAAGATTAAGGAAATTGCTACCAGTTTGTGGTCAACTAGAATGTATTATCCATTGGGTTTTATATTTAAAGTAATTAAGAATTTAAGCTCTAGACTCATACAGATCTGGATTCACAGCCTGTCTTTGAACTTAATAGCTATATAGGCATCAGGCAAATTAATTAACCTCTAAATCCCATTATATTATCTTCTAAGAAGTGAGATGAATAATAGCACACCCTTCAAGAGGTTGTAAGGGGTGTTAAATGAATGTAAGCTTCTCAGGACCGAGGATTTCCATTTTGTTCATTACCATATCCCAAGTACCTAAAAGAGTGGCTATACATAGTAATTGCTCAATAAATATTTGTTGACTAAGTAGAAAAAGTGCTTACTGCACTGTCACTGTACTTGTCAATATTAGACAATATAAGTAATAATAGTACACTTGCAGTTCTCTTTAAATGAGGAGGATGATTTGAGATTCCTAGTTAAATGAAACTTTCTCAGTGGAAATTGACATACACGAGATTCTGTGAGATCTGGTTCCACATCATCCACCAGCCTTAGCTGCTTTTCTGCATCTGAGAGATGTCCGCCCTCTCCTCATTGACTAAACCAAAGAAGAAAGGAAAATTAATTGGTTACAAAATTTATTTGAATTTTTAATGTTGAATAGTGATATTTCACTCTTTAAGTAGGGCTTTGAAAATGCCACAATTTACTGCAACAGGTTTTAAGGTCACATAGCAGAATATATTTCAAAGGGAAAGACAATGGGAGGGTGACAATTTTCAAGAACTGAAAAGTGATGTTGGAATGAACTTTCTCATTGTAAAAGTCAGATTGGGACTTTAGCTGCGTTGATTCCTGAGGCAGGAGAACTGATGTCATCACCATTCACTGAACACCCCGATGCCCCCAGGCTGGAGGTGACTAGGGAACTGAGTGTTCATGCTTACATCAGGGTCCGCATCCAAAGGACCCATATAGGTGAATGCAGCCACTAGAGCATAGGTTCCACTGGAGCCAAAAACTCTGTCTGTTTTGTTTATTGTGATTTCTCCAGCATTTAAAAGTAAGCGATTGGGTAGGCTCGAGGGTGTAGTGGTTAAGTTCACGCACTCTGCTTCAGTGGCCAGGGTTTTGTAGGTTCAGATCCTGGGGATGGACTTACACACTGCTCGTCAAGCCATACCGTGGCAGCATTCCACATACAAAATACAGAAAGATTGGCTCGGATGTTAGCTCAGCAGCAATCTTCCTCCAGCAAAAGGAGGAAGATTGGCAACAGATGTTAGCTCAGGGCCAATCTTCCACACACACACACAAAAAAAAAACCCCAAAAAACCAGTAAGTGATCAATAAAAGTTTTTAAGTGAAGAATTGAAGCTAGTGACAGGCAGCCATTATGTAGTTGTTTCTTTTCAATCAATGCTTATTAATTGTACATTTATATTTATTCTCAAGGGAGAAATACAAGGAGAATATATCTATTCTGGGGAATTTTGTAAGAAGTACAACTTTTATTTATTTATTTATTATTTATTTTATAAATCTAGAGAGATTAATGGAAGTTGGTCTCTTGATATAGTTAGTTTTGAATTGAGGTAAAAAAAATGATCATTCCATAGGCATAAGCACATCATAAATCATTAGCACATATTATAAATGAAAAAATTTTAAAACCTCTGAAGACAAATGCCTTGTCATCTCGTATGATCTGCAGCATGGCTGGAGCTCAGGGGCTAGTCTTTTAGGCCAATGTTGTCTAGAATGTCAGTCAAATTAGTTTCAAAAATAATATAAATATAGCAAACTTGTATTTTCTGTTCTATAGTGATTTGAATTTTTGAATATGGATATTTCTTTCATGTTGTTTACCAATATGGTGATAAAACATGGCATATTTCACAGCCTCGGAGAATATTTCAGATATAAGCATGCATGTATCTTGAGCACGCATGTGTAAATACCTCGCGAGGGTGCAAGATGAGTTGCATTTGGGATTTAAATCATTGTTTTGTAACCTGACAAGCTGCTTTGACAGACTTAAGACTGAAGCTCCTGTGAAAACTGTTCTCTCATTTACTTTCCATTGCTCAATTATTTTGAGCCTTACCCAAAACAGGGATTCATCACCTCCAGAGAGGCGTCAGAAGATGTCAAGATGTAGATTTGTCTTCTTTATCCTTTCCTTGCAAATGAGATTCAATTGTCAAAATGACAGAAGATTCAAGCTGGAAAGAAGCCCCGATAAAATGTCAGAACCTCGTCACAGTGTGAGTTGCAACTGGCACAGTTATAAGTGTTCGTTCATGTTCCGTTTGACCTCAAGCCAACAATTAGACTTTTGGACAGAGATTGCACAATAGCCAATCAAACATATTGGATACATAAATTTGACAGGGATAGAATTTAAAAGGTATGAGAGAGGTTTGTTATGTCAGCTATTGATTTGTCCTCTTTTGAACTTCAAAGAACTCTAGTGTGTAACTTTGTGACATGGAAGCCAATAAAAACAAAAAAGTAGTGTTGTTTATGGTGACCTCATTATGCCCATTGTTCAGATAATGATCTGGGTTTTGCAGAAGAGGCTTTGATCTGGGAAGTTGTGCTAGACATCTTTCTGAACCAGGTTTTCCTGTGGCATAAAAATAATTTTGAGCTGTTGCGCGTGTAGTAAAACAAGCTTCATTTGGGTAAGAGAGCTCTTTATCCAGTTTTGTTTGTTCTGGATGTAAGAGCCTTTGATTCTTATGTATCAAGTAAAGTGTGGGTCCTGGACACTGTAGTTGACTCCTCAGCATTCATGCCAGCTCAGATTATTAGTCTAAGTCAGCCACGGGGATTTTATTCCCATTGCCAGCAAGAGGTTTAGGTGGGGCATGTGACCAAATTCTTGCTAATGAGAATCAGTTTCAAGATAAAGGAATCCACACACCTAAGAAAAATCCCCAGGTCCCCTTTCCACAGCTGAACATTGGCAGTATGAAAATGACCCTGGGGACAACTGCAGCTTCCTTGTTGCCAATGTGAGGAAGTAGGTGACAGCATGGAAGGACCTGGAGACAGAAAGAACCCGGGTCCTTGTTACCATCACTGAGTGGCTGGATCAATCAATCTTGGAACTCACTGTACTTGTCTTCTTTTTACAGGAGATAAAACATTTTCTTACTCTGTAATACAGTTTAAGCTGATGTTTCTGTTGCAACCCAAAACATCCTAATTAAGCTAGATCAGTTGAATGAACCTATATGAACTCATATTATGAACTCTATATTATGATTAATATAAGAGGATTCTAATTTTAGATTTTAAGAGGAAGACAAGGGTGTTAAAAAGAGTTTGTGTAAATAGCTCTAAATGACAACTGTATGACTTTATTATAACAAATTTATAGGAAATGTTTTCAACCAGTTCATCATCCGACTAGCCCATGTGGCTAAGGGAATTATTCTGGCTCAAACTACATAGCCTGGCAGTGTGCCACAGTGGTTGTCTCACCCAATATACACTGAGATAGGTGCTTCTAGATTTAGGACATTGATAAAAGTGGTGACGATGATATCATAGACCAGAGTGTATCAGTTGGTTTCTATCTAAGGCTTCGCTATTCTAAGATATGTCTCACCCAAAGCTGAATAGCTGTGATCCTGCACTTTTATCTATCTCTTCTGAGTACGCTGTGTCCTCTGTGTCTATATTTGTGTACTATTTGGCAGCTACATTTTCTATATGAGATCAGAAGGGTCACTGGATATTGGGACATTAGAGGGTAAATTTTAATCCTGTTTTGGCAAGAAAACTTACTTTCTGCTTGAAAAAAGAGCTAAAAATGAATGTCATGTTGTACCAAACATGAAAGGCATTAATGCTTCTTGTCCTACCCTGGGTTTCCCCAGTGGCAGAGGTGAAGACAAGGGCTTGCTTCCAGGTAGCTTATTTGTGAAGCAATCCCAGAGAGCAGAAGTAAGAGACTGCAGAGAGTGAAACAGTGGAGGGAAAAACAATTTTTAAAAAGTGCACAGTCAAGTTGCTACCACTGAGTGACTTGGAGATGATCTTGTTGGAACTTTGGACATACAGCATGAGCCTCAGAATTGTCTGCTTAAGGAACATAGGGAGGAGCATTTATCCACCAGCTCTCATGCCCCATGGGTCAAGAGTGGTATATGTGTAAGTCCCTCACTCTTCCAGGTGGCATATATATGAGTACCTTGAAAATTCCCACAGGTGTCTCATGAACTGAACTCATAGAAGCCCAGAGAAGGAAGAAAGAGATTCAGGATGCTCCGGAGGTGAGGGGCTGGCAGGGTGCACATATGAGAGTCTGGCCACTGAAGCAGCAATTAGAATAAAAGATGGCTTGAGTGGACCTGAAGTGGGGAATAAGAGGTGTCTAATACACTGTGTTTCCAATACTATGAAATAATCTCTTCCTCCCCCTCTCCCAGGTAAGAGATAAGTAGCTTAGAGACATTTCTGTTTTATTATCTCACATCTAATATTTCATGGGCAACACTCATTCTGGAAAGCAAATAGCTAAAAGGAGGACTATGAGAAAAATTGGAGGAACGAAATGGATCTAAAGGCAGAAATAATAAATCATACACACACATAAAGCACTGGGGAAAATATATAGAAAGTAAGAGAGTGCAGAATAATATTTCTCAAAGTTATTATGCAGAAGTAATGGAAAGGATCTGGAACCAAGTAAGCAAGGTATTCATTATTGAGTGGCCTAGCTAATTCAAGAGATTGGAGATTCTGTGGAGATATGACTGTGTACTATCTATGAGAGTTCATCACATAGATACTGTGGTTGATGCGTGGTTGAAGAGATTGATGGGGTTGTTAGAGCATAGAGAAAGTGGATCTGAGTAGAAACAAGCATATCACTTTTCATGTGTGGTTTCAACACAGAGGAATGAGACTAGGCACTCAAAAGCAGCATACATGTGGAAGAGCCTGAGGGAAACAAACAAGGTTAATTTGATGGTGATGTCTACCAGAATTCTAGAATCCTATTAATGGTATGTTTGCATGAATGTGTAACACTCCTATATGTGAGTGTTGGTGTGTGTCTGTATATATTTGTCTTGGCCCTCAATGATATATAAAGTTAGACCAAGCTAACTGCAATTCACATTGTTTCAGAGATTCAAGACTGAAATTAATTGGTGAATCCATTTTTCAGCAAAGTATATTCCATAGGACACTAGTCTTATAATAGATCTAGTATATGCTTAAAAAAAATAAAAGAAGGGTTCTCTAGCAAAGTGCATCACAGCAAACATACTGTTTTTCAGAGTCGCAATGGACACTAACATTGTAAGGTTTTGAAAAATGTTGAAGGACTAAAACCAAGTACATTTTCTTAAATAATGGTGACCCAGATTTATTCTCAAGTGTAACAGAGTTTTGGAAATGCTGCAGGTAGACAGAATTTTTCAGATTTCAGCATGCTTTTTGACAAGTCTTTCAAGATATTCTTGTAAATATGATGATATATGGGTTGGGCTTTAGAAAAATTAGGCCATCTTGTGGCTGGTGAAATTACTCTTCTCAGAGTATTGACTAATGGATCATTGCAAACACAAAAAAGAGTTGGTGTGCCCCAGAGCCCTGTCCTTGGCACTGCCATGCTTAACTTGTTTATAAATAACTCAGATAATGATCTGAAAGATATACTTTACAAATTTTTTAAACAGAGCAATGTTAGAAGGAAGAGTTGCTACTCTACCACACTCTGAGGCTGTGCAGTGTTGTGGAAGGCAGCGTTTTTTGAATCAGATAGACCTGGGTTCAGTCTCTGGCCTTCCCAGTTATTCTCTGTGTGGTCCTTGTCCAGTTACCTAGGCTTGTAGTGTCTCTGTTTTCTAACCAATTAATATATATGGAGATAATAATATTAAAGATAGTAAATGAAATATGAAAAGTAAAATCCTTTATTCATTTATTGGATATAGGAAATGTTGAATTTACCTGAATCATATTTCTCATGCTAGCCCTGAGGAGTTAAATTGATTGCAAGCTCAATATATGGCAGAAGTACAGATGCAACTTCTCAGAGTTAATACAATCTGGGCAGCAAGTGTAAAAATTTAACACCCAGACCAAGGCAAACATTCACTCTAGTATACTTTGCTCTGGCTGCTATCATATCGGGATCATTCTGTCTGGCTCGAGGGCAACATTGACAATGTCTAGCATATCCATAAAAGGGTGACTTGAATGGAAAACACTGAAGCATGTTTCATTAAGATAGTGATGGGAACTACAAAAGAGGCTTTCAGTGGCGTCATGCCAGGAGATATTTGAAGGGCGACCTTCTAAAACAGGGACTTTATGCCCATGTTCTTGATGTTCCACAGGGCAGGAAGGTGGGTGGGAAGATTTGGAAACAAATCTGGCTGAATATAAAAAATAGCTATTCTCATTTTTAGAAGTTAAAAAAAAGAAGAAAACACCATCTTTCTCACAGAGGAATGAGTTTCACCATTAATGCAAGTCCGGAGGCATCTTTCCAGAGTCTTGCATTTGGAAGGAGGAGGGCAGAGATTACTGTCAAAGCATTTTCCAATGCAAAAACTCTCAGACCTAAGAAAGTAAGAGACGTGGGAGAAAGATAAAGAAAAAGAAAATATCTGCAACTGTCCAACAAATTTGGTTGAAAGGGGCAAGGCTTTTGTTGTTGCCTTTGCTGTCGGTTTACTTTTATTTTTTTCCCTCCGTCTTCAGTTTTTTCTGTTTGCAGTGTGTTGAACATCTTCTGTGATCACCCATTCCTATACTCAGCATTCTGCTTCTTAGACTCTAGTTTTGTGCTACAGGAAATAAAAGCAATCAGGAGTTTACATTGCCGACAGACTTCTATGGACCACTTGTAATCGTGTGAACTGCTCTGCAGATTGCCTACTCAAAGAATCAGTTCTCGAAACTCCTTCACAGACTTTTACCTGGACACATAGATAGTGGTGACCACATAAAATCTGACCCCAGATTGCATGTGCTTACCTACTATGTTTCATTGAAACAAAAGTCACCTTTAGAAAGTTTATAAACAAGGGACAGAATGGGAAACAAGCAAACACAAAGTTCACTCTGCATATTGTATGAAAATATCTGTGTCCAATATCTACAAAGACCTTCGACAAAGTAATAAAATATAGACATCCCCCTTATTAAAAAAAGGGAATGAATATGATTAGGTAATTCAAGAAGAAATACAAATATATTCAAGCATATCAATGTCCTTATTAATCAGGAAAACATGAATTTTTAAAATGAAGTTTTATTTTTCTCATCAAAATGGCACAGTTTAAAATAAGATTAATAATAACTAGCATTGGTAAGTTTGTGGGAAATAAACATTCTTATACAATATAAATAAAACAAACTTTTGAGAAGGAAATTTGGGATTATTAATTAAAATTTTTTAATATAAAATCCATATTCTTTAACACTTCTAAGACATCATCTTCTAGAAACACACATGTACAAAAAGACAGATATTAACGAATATCTTTGCAGCATTGTTTTTAATAGTTAGAAAAATAGACAAGACCTCAGGTGTCTAACACACGAGTGTATTCAAGTTGTGAGGATAATAATGATTGTTAATATTTATGGAGGTTTTGTGGTGTCACAAACTCTACCAGTATTTTTATGAGCATTATTTCATCTAATTACAAGAAATATTAATCACCAGGTATTAATGTGCCCATTTATATATGTGGAAACTGAGTCATAGAAAGGTTAACTAGTTTGTCTGAGACCACATAGCGGGAAAGTTGAGGAGTCAGGATTTGGTCCAGAGGTGGGGTTATACATACTGTCACATTCTCCAAAGTGACTAAAAAGAACAAGGTGGCTCTTGAAATGGGAATGTCTCTAAGACGTACGTTCAGTGAAAAAACTAAGTTGCGACATGTACTCTTTGTCGGAGTTTGATTTTTTGTGGCTTTCCCTGAAGAATTGAAACTTGACCAGTTTTCCTATTGTGGCTCTTAATTTTTTGTTTGTTAGTTTGCAAAGGCCTAAACATATTTTACCTACGCTTATCCTTTCCCTTTTTCACATCTCTTTCTTTTAAATACATATTATGTGCAAATAACTTAATTATTTTTCTTATGGATCCATTCTGAGAGTATTTTTCTTAGTCATTAAGTTACAGATATAAGTTTTAACATATACCTGCTAAATTAATTCATCTGAATTCTATCTTTTTATTTTATATTGTGTTTGCTGGTTTTTAAAGCTCCATTGGTTTGGTTCTATCTTTATAACATGGACTTACTCTTTTTATATTGTATCAATATATATGATTATTCTCATACTTTTGAAAGTTTATTATATGTTATTGATGTCCTGGAGATTATCTTTCTAATTTAAGAAAGACAAATTCAAACTTCTCTTTATAAATTTACCAACTTTAAATAGCATCCTTTGATTTGCACATCAGAAGAATGAGAAATTAGTATTTTTTTGTAGCTTTGTCACTTCTGTTTTCTCCTCTACTTTCATTCATCTCCCTGTTTTTATTAGTTTTACTTTTGATCTTCCTGACTCTGCTACTTACTTCTACTTCATGTATCTACCTTTTTTTCCGTGTTTTTCCCAAATATTTTGCCCTTGTGTTATTGTTGTTTTTTTATTTCCTTAATATTGAGCGCCTTGGGCCGGCCCAGTGGCGCAGCGGTTAAGTTCGTACGTTCTGCTTCTCTGCGGCCCCGGGTTCGCCTGTCTGGATCCCTGGTGTGGACATGTCACTGCTTGGCAAGCCATGCTGTGGCATGCATCCCACGTATAAAGTAGAGGAAGATGGGCATGCATGTTAGCTCAGGGCCGTGCTTCCTCATCAAAAAAGAGGAGGACTGGCGTAGTTAACTCAGGGCTAATCTTCCTCCAAAAAAAAAAAAAAAATTGGGTGCCTTCATATATTCTAGATACAAGTCCCTTATCAGATGTGTATTAACAGATATTTTTTCCCAATCTATGGCTTGCCTTTTCATTTTCTTAGTGTCTTTCAATGAGTAAATTTTGACAAAGTCCAAATGATCATTTTTTCTTTCACATTTTGTGCTTTTTGTGACTGATGCAGGAAATCTGTGTTTACCAAAATGATGAATACATTTAAAAAATTTTCTTCTAGAAGCTTTATATTTCTTGCTTTTACAAGTTGGTTCTTTATAATTTTTGTTTTTTAAATCAGGAATGGATGTTGAATTTTCTTCAAATGCCTTTCTAAATCTATTCAGGTAACCAAAAATAATAAATAATTTTTAGAAGAAAGTTGTCCAGAGTTTTTTTTTTTTAAAGATTTTATTTTTTTCCTTTTTCTCCCCAAAGCCCCCCGGTACATAGTTGTATATTCTTCGTTGTGGGTCCTTCTAGTTGTGACATGTGGGACGCTGCCTCAGCGTGGTTTGATGAGCAGTCCCATGTCTGCGCGCAGGATTCGAACCAACAAAACACTGGGCCGCCAGCAGCAGAGCACGCAAACTTAACCCCTCGGCCACGGGGCCAGCCCCTGTTGTCTAGGTTTTGAATGGTATATTTTACGTCTGCTGAGGATCCTTCACATTCCTCTTCTAATGCATTGTTTGTTTGTTTAGATTTATTTATTCAAATAAATTTCTGACGTGTATATTTTAACACGATAGATTTTCTGTGTGTGTGCGTGTGTGTGTGTGTGTGTCTCATCCCTGTTCATCTGTTTTCTTTTAGAATCCTCTTTGTCAGCTCTTTAGCTGGAGATCTTAATAGTACCTTCATTCCCTGGAGCCTCTGTTGTCTGGTTACAGTGGATCTCTGTGGAGAGATTCCTATTTTCCATATTCTACAAAGGAAACCGATCCCTAGGTAATCTAAAATATTCTATATTGCTTTAGTCAATCTGGTAATGGATGAATCCGACAAATATGTGCTGAATGCCTTCTATGTTTTAGGCATAGTCTTAGAGGTTGAAGATACAGCAATGGAAAACATGGACAGTCCTCACATTTATACAGCTAATATTCTAGTATAAGAGAAACATTAAATAATCAATTATGTTATCATTTGTTTGATTTCAATTGGGAGAAATGCTGTGAAGGCCACGTATAAGGTGCTAAAGTGAGCTTTTTACAGTGGGGCGTGGCCTGTTGGAAAAAAAACGGAATACTTTTTTGAAGTGACTTTTTTTTAAAGTGAGTTCTGAAGAATGGACAGGGGTTAGCCAGGAGTTGGGAGGGCACACAGGGAGAGCCTTTGAGGAGGAAGGAACGGAGCAAACAACCAATTCCTCTTGATGACTCTTCAAAGTTCAGCCCATGAGGCCTCGTGCCCTTGGATTCTGAACTCTGCCTCCATGTAATTTTGTTCCTTAATGCATTACAGAAGAGGTTAGTCCTGAAATGTGCCTTTGGGAAATATTTTTAAGAACATATGTATCATATTTTGTTAGTGCTGAGCCCATATCCTCTTGGTATTCACCTCTACTTGCTAAGGGATTCTTATTGAAAGCATCCACATCTTTTTGCCTCAGAGGCTTTTCTGGTGGAGGGAGCATGCACAGCTTCAACATGGGCAGCTGAAAGTGCCCAGAGTTAATACTCTCAGGAACACTTTTCAGCCAATGAGTGCCAGCATCATAGGATCAATAGCACAGACTCTGTGTCACTCAGGAGCTCTTTATGGGTTATTTTAAACTCAATCTCAGTGTGTTCCACTGGGACTGAGCAGCGTGGTAGGTTTCTTTACGAAACAAACTTTCTTGACATTGTTACTTTCTTGCCTCATTTCCCTACTCCCTTCCAGTGCTTCCTGATATTCTCTCTCTAGTAAATTACCTCTCTCGTGTCTTTCTCTCTGAGGAAAACTGAACTAAGGCAGTTGTTAGTGGAGATAAGCCTGGTAAGCAGATCCTTAGGATTCTTAAACTGAATCGTTGACCTTCTTGAGGAGCTGAAGTTTTTAACTTTGATGAAGTTCAAATTATTAATTGTCTTTTCTTTTATGATTAGCGTTTTGGGAATTTGTTCAAGAAGTTTTTGCCTATTTACACCAGAGTTTCAAAGATATTTTCTCGTTTATTTTCCAGGAGCTTTATACTTTGTGGTTTTATGTTTGTTAGCAGTCCATCTTAGCTCATTTTTGTATATGGTGTGGGGCATGAAATGAGTGTCCTACACCTTTCAGATTGCTTTGACTCTTTTGTCAGGGATCATTTGCCCATGTTTGTGTGAGTCCATTTGTGGACTCTCTCTTATGCTCTATTGTTCCATCTGTTTCTATTTACACTAATACCACACTCATTAAAACTTAAGGTTATAGTAAGAATTAAAATCAGGTGATTTAAGGCCTCTAAAATTTTTCAAGGAAGTTTTGACAATTTTAGATCCTTTATATTTTCATATAAATGTTAGTATTAGCTTATCAATTTTTACCAAAGAAGCTGACAGCATTTTGATTGATATAACATTTCTTTTATAGAACAATTTAGATAAAATTGCTATATTGAAAATACTGCTTCTTCAGGGGCCGGCCCCACGGCATAGTGGTTAAGTTCACATGTTCTGCTTCAGCAGGCTGGGGTTTGTGGGTTCAGATCGCTGGTGTGGGCCAACACACTGCTCAGCAAGTCGTGCTGTGACAGTGTCTCACAAACAAAGCAGAGGAATTTGGGCACAGATGTTAGCTCAGGGAGAATCTTCGTCACCAAAAAATAAATTAAATAAATAAATAAATAAAATGTTGCCTTTTCCTACGTGTAAACATGGTATATATCTTTTTATTTCATTCTTTAAACTTTCTCAGCAATGTTTCACAACTTTTAGTGTAGACATCTTATACCTATTATTTAATTTGTTCCTCAAAGGTTTATAATTTTTTGTGATATTTTTACTTTATTTTCCAGAATTTTTGTCATGAGTGCATTGAAACACAATTGATTTCTGTATTCTGATCTTAAGTCCTGAGGCCTTTCTGAATTCACTTATTAGATCTAGTATTTTTGTAGAATCTTTCATATTTTCTTCATAAACAATCATGTTTTCTGGCAGAAGAGTTTTATTTCTCCTTTCTCGAACTTTATACATTCTGTTTATTTTTCTTGTCTACTTCATTAGATAGGATCCCTAGTACAAAATTGAATAGAAGGGATGAAAATGGACATCTTTGTGTCAATGTGATTTTAGGCTTAGGGCAAAAGTACATATTTTCAGCATTGAAAATATTAGCTATTGATTTTTCACGGGTACTCATGATCACATTCAGGAAGTTCCTTTCTGCAGCTACATGACTGAGGGATTTTCTTATAAATAGGTGTTGGATTTTGCCAAATGACTTTTTCTACATCTATTAAGATAGCATAATTTCTCTCCCTTATTCTATTAAGGTGATGAATTACACTTATTGATATTTAAAAATCAAATCAAGTTTGCATTCCTGGATACACTCCACTAGCTATGATTTGTTATCTTGTTTTATATGTTGCTGAATTTGATTTGCTTAGATTTTGTAAAGCATTTTCTATATTCATGAGGGATATTGATCTGCAATTTTTGCCCTCAAATATCCTCATCAGGCTTTGGTTTTAGTGTTATTCTGTCTTCATAAAGTGAGTTGAATAGTGTTTTCTTCCCCTCTTCTACTTTTTGAAAAAGTTTATGTAATATTCACATTATTTCTTCTTTAAACGTTTAATAGTATTCCTGGGTGATACTATGCCTATCTATGTGCCTATAGTTATCTTTGTGAGAAAATTTTCAATTTCAAATTCAATTAGTTTCTACCTCTTTTTTATTTCTTTTGATAAGTTTTTTTTTCTTTGGGCCAATGACTTTTTCTATTTCATCTATGCTACTGATTTGTTGCTGTAAAACTATTCCTAATATTTATTTATTTTTCTTTTAGTGCCTGTAAGATCTCTAGTGATGACCAATTTTTTATTCTTCATGCTGGTAATTTATATTTTCTCTATTTATTGCTTCTTGCGAGGTTTATCAATCAAATTAAACATTCCAAAGAACCAAATGTTGGGCTTTGTTGATTTTCTCAATTACTGTCTGTTTTCTACTCATCGCTATTTGTTTTCTTTTACTTTCTGTGGGTTTGTTTTCCTTTTTTCTTTTTTTCCTAGCTTCTTTACATGGAAGCTTAGATCAGGGTCCACAAACTACAGCCCAGAGACCTGATGCCTGTTTTTGTAAATAAAATTTTATTGAAACACAGATACATCCATTCATTTAAATATTGTTTACGGCTTCTTTTATGTCACAATAACAGGGTTGAACAGTTGTTATAGAGACCATTATTCATAAGCCTAAAGTATTTGCTCTCTAGCTTCTTAAGTTTGCAAATCCCTAGCTTAGATCACTATTTTCAATATTTACTTTCTAATATAAACCTTAACGTAAGTGTCACTATAGCTACATACTACGCATTTTATGTTGCACTTTCATTTTTATTCATCTCAAAATATTTCCTAATTTTTCTTATCCTTTCTTCTTTGATGCTAGGGTTATGTAGACATATGCTGCTTAATTTACAATTAAGTGAGGATTTTGTCAATTTTTTGTTCTTGATTTCTAATTTTATGTTTTGCTGCTCAATGATTTCAATTCTTTGAAATATATTGAGATAGACACTGCCTTAGTGTCTATCTTGATGTATGTCACATGTGCACTTTAAAATAATGTATGTTCTGCAGCTGTTAAGTATAGTGTTATATAAATTTCTATTAGGTCAAGTTGGTTGACAGTATTATTTAGATTTTCTATGTGCTTACTTCCTTTTTGTCTACCTATTCTATCAATTACTGAGAGGAGAGTACTGAAATATCCAAATATGATTGTGGATTTACCTTTTATTGCATTTAGAGCTGTCAATTTTTGCTTCATGCACTTTGAAACGCTATTATTAGATCCATGCATGTTCAGCATTTTTATGACTCTTGGAGAATTGGTGCTTTATCACTGTAAGTAGTTCTTCTATATCTCTGGTAATATTTTTGTTCTTAGATCTACTTTTTCTGATACAAATGTAGCCACACTAGCTTTCTTATGATTAGCGTTTGCATAATATATCTTATTCCATACTTTACTTCCAGCATATCTGTGTCTTTACATTTGAAGTTTGTCTCTTTTAAACCCAGTATTGTTAGGTCTTTCTTGATTACTTGCTCTTAATGATTTATTCTGAAAACGTCTGCTTCCTTATTAGAGTATTTAACCCTTTTACATTTAATGTTAAATGTTAGTACTGTTTGGTTAAAGTCTACCATCTGGCTATTTGTTTTTTATCTGTCTCATTTCTTCTTTGTTCTTGAGATTCTCATTTTCTGCTTTCTTTTGCATTAATCATGTGTTTTTTAGTATTCTATTTTATATCTTTTGTTAGGTTCTATATATACTTCTTTGTTTCATTTATCTATTTTTTAGTTGTTGCTCCAGAGACTAGAATAGATATACTTAAATTAGCATAATCTGCCGTGAAATAGTACAATATCTTTTCACTCACAATGTAAAAACCTTACCACAGTATAATTTCATTTAGCACCCTATCTTCTTTGCTATTTTTGTTACATATTTACAACTATTTATGTTGAAACTTTGCAACAAAAGGCTTTTATTACTCTTTGGCCTGGAGAACTCCTGTATCATTTTGTGTAAAGCAGTTCTTGCTCATCCTTGCACATCCTAATTGGACTCAGAACTTTGTACCTATTTCTATTATCATAGAATAGTGTTATCTTAGCCCAATCTGATTCAGGTGTGTTGTACACTGAGCTCTAAGTGGTAGGCTTATAGGGAAGTGATTGAGAAAATCTGGAACACCTGAAACTGGAAGGAGAACTAAACAAACAACAGTAGTGACCAAATGACCTAATATCCAAGTTCAGAGGGCTGCAATATATTTTAGCTATATCAATGACTAAGTGGGGTCAGTTGTACTGGTAAGGATATGTCGTTAGAGTTTATAGTCAGTGACAGTGCCTGGAAGCATAAGAAGTAAAGAACCAACAATTGGAGCATCTGCTATATTCTAGGTGTATTTTTCTTATCTCATGAAACCTAATTTAGTTCTCAGAAAAACTATGCCAGGCAAGTTTTACCATTGTTGTTTCACAGATAAAAATTGTCAGGCATCTGACTGTTGAACTTGTGATAGTCCATATGGTTAGAGAGAACCTCACCTAAGCAACTATGAGTGTAAGAAATATGGTCAAAACTCTGAATTATGACATTGACAGAATCAAAGTAGAATATCAAGGCCTCGATCAAGTAGACTAGAGTGCAGACCAATTAGGAAATCCAGTGTGACTCTACCCCACACTATTATAAGAAGTTAACACATGTTGAGTGGGGCTGTGGTGAAGCTGTAGCCCAGTAGTGATAATTGCCCAGGGCTAAGACTAAACATTGCAGGTTAATTTCGTTTGTGGATGAGGTTGAGACTCCCAAGGTCTTGCTTTTTTCAGATCTGTTCTTGTTACTGGTTGGCACTAACTGGAGACATCAGAGCCTGTAGCACAGCAGGATTGTGGGAAACTGGCAATGCCCACAAAACAGACTGCTGAAGCCAGATAAAGATCATTCAGTTATTCCTTACTTTAGAAAAAACAAAAGATTGCTAGATAATCCTTTACTAATGGATCTCTAGCTTATTTTTTAAAGATCTCCATGGAATATTTGTAGTGTGCCTTTATATAGTGCTTCTAACAGTACAAGTAGTCCTAAACACTGAAAGCAGAAACTATGCCCTTCTCTCCCTCACCAAAAGCTACTCTACAATTTGACTTCATTTCTTGTAGTTCTGTCTCTACTAGAAATAGAGTAAAAGTGTTCGCTATCCTCCCCTGACCCTGCCCAAAACCCTTTGTTTATTGAAAAACATGTAATTCACTATCAGTCTTCTTGCCTGCAGTCGAAGTAATTTCTATTTTTTTTATAAATTTTTAAACAGAGATTCTGTTTTCTCACCTTTTGATAATTTTTATATTTTCCCATAAGGGATTTTTTTTAAATTACAGGCATTTTTAACTCATTATATTATAACCTACTTTTTAATGAGATTCCATAATATTGGAAAAAATATAAATAAGAATAAGTCTATAAAATCAAATCATAGACTTTCTAAGGTTCTGTTCAAAGTGGAGGTGAAAGTCGTGTCTGAGTATCAAGGCCGAAGCAACTTGGGCAAAGAAACAGCAAGATGCTGCAGTTGTCTTGCATGTTTATTAGTGTAATGAATCACATTTATGAAGGCATTACAAAGTTATAAACAGCTATAATATAACAGTGCAGAGTGGTCCATCCCAGATACTCAATATATAACCATTTTATTACTGCAGTGGACAAATATTACAATTAACTAAGGAAACAGGGTACATATAAGTTATTTCAAAACAAAAAAATGAGCTACAAGAGGTCAACTTTCAGGACTAGTTTAAAAGTGCATTCTCATAAGCCACAAATAATTGTACAGCCATCAAAACATTGTACATAAACCCATAGAGACACTCTTTCCACGGCACTATTTAAGCCCTATAGAACAAATCTTTAATGTGATGAGGCGTTTTGGTTTTAGCTATGCATAACGAAGCATCTCAAGTTTAAAAAGTTCAAGAATGGTTTTGTACATTTCATAACATCTCTGTCAGATAGATCTTGCTATTCAGCTGCTGATCATTTTCCATCCCACCCTAAAAACTGTCTCGGTCAGTGACGCATGTCTACCTCTGGACTAGCTCTCCCAAGCTCCATTTCCTTCTGCCGGCATAAATCTCCACAGATGGATGACAGCATGTTACCTTGTCTCTTATCTCTCTGTTTTGCACACTCAGATGCCTTCTCTTGTCTTAAAGGGGAAAGCTATGATGACAGATTATAAGGCCGTGGTATCATTTTGTAATTTAACATCATTTCTAAGCATCTAACATTTATCTGTATAGTGCTCTTTGAAGGGATTGCTTGCTGTTAACATTGACTCAACTATTTCTTCTTAGGAGTGCAGAAAATTCCAGGATTCATTAATCTTCAAACGCATTTCTTGAAAACTGTGTTCAGCAAAATCCAAATTATATTTTGAAACATTTCCTTCTTACCTTTAAAACCTTTTAGTGTTTAAGGGAAATATAATCAATAGTTACTCTAATTACTTAAACTTTAAATCAATAAAATGCTGTGTTTTGAGTTATTTGATATCCTCAAAATTTAATTATATGAATAACTTCACTTTTCTCTGTGATTTTTTAAACATTTCCCCCAAATTTTCTTATAAGCCACTACCAGTTCATTCGAAAACCAAAATAAATTATGAAATATAAATTACTTGGTTAAAAAGATTCTGTATATAGGACAGTGGCTTTACTTATGTGATAATTCTTCTATTTGTTGTAAAGTTTTTCCTGAAAAATATCATTGTGCCTAAGGGGTGATTGAAACTCTAGAAATTAGTGTTTCAATATGGAACTTATTCAGTGCTTTACCACAAATATGCACATGATCCTGACTGTGATGAGGGAACATATTCGATCTTAGGGATCAATTTTCATGCTTTGGGTTTCCATAAAACACAACACAAACTTTTCACCAATTGTGAGTTCACCACTGGAAACCACTTTTCACTTGCCCCATGTGACCATGTGATCATATGGCTAATGACGATTTTAGCTATTACCTAGTGGCACCACCTGGATGCCCAACTGGGGAAAACGCTCAGGCTTTGTCCTGGGTCTGGCTCAAGTAGGCAGTCTTCCCAATATTTCTTTCCAAGAATAGGAGCCTAAAGCTTGCCTGGTCTACATAAGGCTTCTATCTAGTACAAGTCTCTGTCTCCTGGCCCAATGCCTCCATGTAGTTCTATGCTGGGAGGGAGCATGGAGTACAAAGTAGGGTTGTTCTTTAAGCAGGCTGTTGAGACAAACATGTAAGGTGGACAATGGAATAAGGCCATTTGTACTCAGTCCTAGCCCAAGATACCTAGCACATTCTAGTATGGATGTTTTATGACTGATAGACACCTCACTTTAGTCCTGAAGGGGCGAGGAGGGTAGTACAGAGTTGAATGAAGAAGAGGTGCCTAGCTCAAGTTCTCTGGTCCTCAAGCCAACAGGATAGGTAACCACCTGGTCCTCCTCTCTTGCACCAATAGCTGCCCATGGTTCCGAACTCTTACCAGTAGTTGAACCCAGAGGAGGCTATGTCCGCAGGTACCACAACTAGGGAATGAAAAATATTTCTTAGGGCCAGTCTGGTGGCGCAGAGGTTAAGTTTGCACGTTCTGCTTCAGCAGCCCGGGGTTCGCCAGTTCTGTGGACGTGGCACCGCCTGGCACACCATACTGTGGTAGACATCCCACATATAAAGTAGAGGAAGATGGGCATGGGTGTTAGCTCAGGGCCAGTCTTCCTCAGCAGAGGAGGATTGGCAGCAGTTAACTCAGGGCTAATCTTCCTCAAAAGAAAAAAAATATTTCTTAGCTCTCTGGTAATGGAATTTCCCTTTTGGCATGTAAGCTTGTGTCTGAACTTTCAGACCACCAAATGTATTTTCATAATGCAATAGGAACTTGGCTTTTGCCACCTTGCTGCTCTACAACCAACTTTCAAATTTTATAAAGACCATATCTGTGTTTTATACTGTTCATACAGCCTCAAGGGATTTGTCTCATTTCTTCATTTTTCTGCTATGGGACAATGTATTTTCTGCTTCATGAAAAAAATTCCAAATTATAGTTCTTTGTCTTTACTTACATATTTATTTAACTTACATTCGTTAAATCTTGAGTGTTTTTTTCCTCTTCCTTTAGAAGACATTTGTTCCTACACTATTTTCTCTTTAAGACCAGCTGATTAATAAACCTAGACGTAAGAACAACTCTGCAATGTTACGACTCACTGGCTTTCTAAATGGCATAGTGGATCCCAGAATTTGGTTCTTTAAAGTGATTATTCTCTCTGTGTGTTTTGAGGGCAATAGAGTTGGGAGTTTTTAATTCCTTTTGAACAGGAAAGGTGATTCTTTCCTGGGTCCAAACTGAAATCACTACCTCAAACCATGAAACTTTCAATTATATATTATAGTACTACAATACTGTTAAATATTTCCATGGCAACCATAGCCCAGTGTGGCTCACCCTCCATAGCAACCCTGCAAGGTCAGTATCATCAAACTAATGTGTGTCACAGGTTAGGAACCTGAGAGTGGGAGCAGTGAAGGGATCTTTCCCAGGCTAATCAGCTGGTAAGGATTTCTGTGTTTGAGCCCAGAGCTTTTTCCCATAAAACTCTCAGCTGATTTTCGTAATGGCAGCATGTTGGTTTTCTATATGGAAGATGAGGCTTTCCTTTTTAAGAAGTGGAAAAAACCAGATCAAAGTCTTATTTAACTAAGGTACAGTTGTCTCTTTAGCAAATTTAGTCTCTTTTCTGTAGGATAATAGTTAGGTAAAAATAAACCAACCACCCAGGGACAAGACATCTGCTCCTTAATCAGGCGTGTTCTTGTTTAAATGAGGGAAATCAGTACAGAGGTGACATAAGGGGGAAAACAGACTTTGTTAGAGACCCTAAGATATACCAGAAATGGAAAGATAAATTATTCTGGCTAAGTTACATAAATTTTATTCCTTAGTCCTCAGTAAACTTCATGGAGAAAATATGGCAAATTCTTTTGTAAAAATTCAAAGACAACAAATCTTCGTATTCTGGAAAAGCTTCTTTTAACATTCTGAATTTCCACAGATGTCTCTTATCTGAGTAAGGCCATCTCATTTTGCTTTTCCAAGTTTATATAATTCCTTATTGCTTTCTATATTAGCAGGCAAATGCATAGAGTCCCAATATTCAGAAATTCAAATTTCTCCATCTCTTTCCTTCTCTCACTCTCTCTTTCTCTCCTATGCACATGCATATACATGACACACACACATACACACACAAACGAGTGATAAAAGGAGAGTCTAAACTAATTCTTGTTCTTCTGTGTCCAAAGTTTGGATTCATTGTAACCTCAGGATCACAGGTGCAAGCAAAATGCATTAATTAAGGAACACCAACACTAGACTGTCTGTTTCTAGATGCCTCCAGATCTGTAGGAGCTTCTAGAGGTGGTCATGGTGATGCTAGGGGTGGGGAGGAGGTTATGTTCATACCATATACATTTTTTAAGATAAATGAAAAAATATAATACACTAGAGCTAACATGTCTGCCCAACATCTTCACATTTCAAAATCTTCAATTTTGGAAGAGTAATTTTTTTTTTCAGGAAGATTATCCCTGAGTTAACATCTGCCGCTGTACCCCTCTTTTTTGCTCAGGAAGATTGGCCCTGAGCTAACATATGTGCCCATCTTCTTCTACTTTGTATGTGGGACACCTGCCAGAACATGAGTTGATAAGCGGTGTGTAGGTCCACGCCCAGCATCCCAACAGGAGAACCCTGGGCCACCATAGCAGAGTGTGTGAACTTAACTACTACACGACTGGGCCAGCCCCTGGAAGAGTAATTTTTTGTTATTCATAATACTTTTGGGCAATATTGGCATAAAGAATAAAAATTTGCTGCTCTGTAATTAACTCAGCACATTCTCACTTGCTGTTATTGCTTCCTGAAACTTTGCTTGCTAGTTTCCTTCCTTCTTTCTTTCCTTAGTTTCTCTCTCTCTCTCTCCCTCCCCCATTTTCTCTCCCTCCCCACCTCCCTTCCTCCCTTCCTCACCCTCAGCCTCTCCTTTCCTCTTTCCCTTCTTCTGTTCCTCCTTCTTTCTTATCTAATAAAAACTGTTTCTCTAGAGTGACCTATTATAGCCTGGATGATCTCAGCCACAAGTAACACTATGTGGAGAATTAAGGAAAAAACATTTATACTTTTTATTCATGAAAGGATGAAATCTTCAAAGCAGCAAGTTAAATTTTGAGAAAACTTTAATTTTGATATTCTCTAATTTGTAGTTTCATGCTTGTAACCACATTGTATTTTGCTGTAGCTTTCTCTAGATAATGGTTTATCAGATGACACTTCATATCCATGTATGTTCAGAGATACATTGGGGAGAAAATTTAAGAAAATGATTAGTTTAAGAAGGAATTAAAGCATTCTAATATAGCTATGAAATTAAACATGGCTTTGAAGGAAATTAAGAATAAGCATTTTCTTATTGGACTTCCATGGTCATAGTACAACATGCATTACAAATGAAAATTCTAACTTTATACTTTGCTCTGTTAGTATCAAGGTAAAAAGGTTGGCCATCAATATATGCCCAACTGTCTTTACCATTCCCAGGAATCATGCATACACATATCTGCTAAAAAATAGACTACAAAGCTTGTCATAGGGAAAAATTGGAGCTATTTGACTGAGTCTAAAGCAACAAACCCTCATATTTTTCCTCAAAATGTGCATGAAGAGCAATAGATAAGAGTTTGGGGACTTATTTTTCCCCATGGACTGTTGCAGTTTTTGGATAACATTAAAGTTAAAGTAAACAAAAGTGAGTGACTGAAGACAGAATGTTAGCAATATGAAAACAATAATAATAATAAAAAATTGATAGTATTTAATAGAAAGAATAGTATAGTAAGTGCTCCCAAAGCAATATCAAACAATTTATGACTATCTAACTTTAATGAGGCAGCCTGGAGCTTAAAATAGATGATCTGGCATTTTTAAAAATAATGGATGAAACCTATAGATAATATAATGTGATTTAACTTTATGAATGTACAGCCCTTGTGAATTTTCCACAAGAAACTCTGATTTCCTAAGGAACTATTTTTATCATAGAAGTGAAAATACTGTATTTACAATTCATCCGTAGGTTTGAAAATGAGGTTTACTCATTAATTTACTATTAACTGAAAAATTCTATTCTTGCTTAGGAAAGCCTTCTTTTTAAGCTTTTCATTTCATTTTATCTACAGCATCTGTTACATCCAACTTCATATGTTTTATGTCTGCTTTTGTTACCTGGTGATATGTCTCTTTTATTATCTTAAATTACGGATGTGAGAGAAAAGTTTCTGCAGTGGATAATTCACAACAATGAAATCCTTTCACCTTATTTCTGACAAGAGGGAAGACTTTGCCTCCACTGCTGGTAACACCAAGTTTAAAAATAATAGGAAGAAGTGGTTATGTACCATCCCTTGAGAATACCTCTTTTTTTTTTGTTTGAGGAAGATTACCCTGAGCTAACATCTGCTGCCAATCTTCCTCTTTTTGCTGAGGAAGACTGGCCCTGAGCTAACATCCATGCCCATTTTCCTCTACTTTATATGCAGGACACCTGCCACAGCATGGCTTGACAAGCAGTGCGTAGGTCTGCACCTGGGATCTGAACCAGTGAACCCCAGGCTGCCAAAGCAGAATGTGTGAACTTAACCACAGCACCACTGGACTGGCCCCTTGAGAATACCTCTTATTCATCTTTTCATTAAAGCAAATGGCCTGAGAACTCTTCCAGGCACAGCTGATAACAGCAGGACAGGCAAGAAGATTGTTCTGTATCCATACCCCCTTTTCCTGGCTCACTCTTTCCGCATAGGTGGGGGTGTTGAGTTACCCGATATGAAGAGAGTTTATTCATTCCCAGACTCTTCCAGGTGTAGTTTTGGTACTTGTGTTTATCTAAGGAAACAATTTCCCCATATATTTTTTTAAAGTTATCCCTTTATCTCAAGTAGCTGAACCCAGACTTTCTCATTCAATGTCAACAGACACAATCTATTGATTTAAATCTGCCCACCTTCACCTCGAGGATGAAGTTCATGGGATTATATCCATTCTGAATCTTTATCTGCCCAGGCAAAGTGGAAGGTAAATTCAGGCATCATTTTATCCACCCATTCAAGAAATATTATTAAATAAATACTATGTGTCTGTTTTAGATCTTGGGGATACAGAGTGGCAGTATCTGTTTTTAGGGGTGAGCATAATCTAGTGGGAAAGGCAGGTGGATAAGAAGATGAATTACATCATTAAGTATTACATAAGTACTGTAAGAAACCTATAAGTAAAGTGTAGCGAGAGCATGACTCTGACTAAAGAATTTGGGAAAGACTTGCTTTGGGCAAGTTGGCTGTCATGAATTAGATTGAAAGTGTTCTTTACAGTACAAGTTCATGAGTTAACCATATGCATCTTTTCCTGAGTGCCTCAGTATGACTGTAATCATTATGTCAATCACTTGAAAAAAACCTCACAAATTTAAATACTTGAGTTCCTATATAATTAATATTTTTGGATATTTTAATCATGTATTATAATTTTTGTGTGTATAAGTCCTGATTGTTTCTTTGATTATAAATTCATAAGGAAAAACTGTATTGTTTTCCAGTTATACCTACCTTTTATGTGCTCTGAGACAGTTAATTTAGGGTGTCACCAGCGTTTAGTAAAAAGTGTTAGTTGGCTAGGTGAGTCTGAAATAGGGATGCGAGGTGGAGAGGAATAACCACTTGCTTGAGAGTAAGAAATCTCTTTTGCTACTAGCAGTTCTAGCAGTTCCTATGTTGTGATTTGGAAAAAATCATGGAATCCACTGTGCTCACATATTTAAAATATGAAGCTGGATAAATGATTGTTAAGATCACTAGCACTTCTACATTTTTACAACTAGTAAGACAGTTTTTTGCAAGAAAGAGTACCTCCCATGGAGATTCATGATGAGATCATAAGCAACTTGAGACGTGTCTTCTTGCTTTTATTGATATTGTATCCAGGCCACAAAGCTAAGGACAGACAGTTCAGTAGGCTCTCTATAAATATTTGAGGAAGGGAAGAAGAAACACATTGAACTGAAAGTCAAAAGCCTAATACCTAGAGTGACGTACTCCAGAATAGTGGAGTAAGGAGTCCCCAAAATCCACTCTCCAATAAAAGTAATGCTGAATCGTAAATACTGTCAAGATTAGCTCTTTTGGAACTCTGAAAATTAAACTAAGGCTTGTGACAATCCAAGGAGCATTTATTCAAGACAAAACAGTGGCATCTCAGTAAGACTAGCAAACTTTGTTGTGTTTTAACTTGTCCTTTTCCCAATTCCTTCTTCCCCGATCTGCAATGTCTTTGAAACCAAAAGCTTTGCAACCACATAGCTGTGAAACCCAGTCATCTGGCAGCCACTGAAGGGGTAGAACAGGTTTTGAGCTCATTAAAAACCTCATCCAAAGAGAATTGTCTCTATTTGAGCTGTATGGAAATTTCCTGAAAAGCTCTGTTGTCAGGGTTGTCTCTGTTTGACCAGACTCAGTACTGGCTCTGTGCAAACAACCATGTTTTCTTCAGCCATATTCTTAGAGTCTTTGGTCAAAAACAATCAGCAGCAATTGGTTAATATGGCAGTTGCCTGAAGCAGTGATAACAGTTGGGACTAACAAGAAGCTGGCCAAAAAACTTACAGAAAAATATTGTCAAATGAAATGTCCACAGGGGGCTTTGGAAAGCTCTTCTGACATATACCTGGGGATCCAGAAGGACACTTACATAGGCAGAGCTGTGTTCAAGCCCAGGAAATACTTGAGAAAGACACTAATCTTTCACCTCTGGCTAATCTTGAGTCTGTGAAGCAGTAAGGGAAGGCTAAGGCAGAATTACAACCTGCCTGGTGGAGCATTGAAGATGTGTCTCAATATGCACATAGAAAGCTTTTGGCAAAGGCTGAAAGACTTAATATTTCAAGGTAGTTAAGGTGATTTCTGATCAGTTATTAGCTAATTGCAAGTAGACATAGCATAGTCAAACTGTTGAAATCCTGCACAAAACGAATAACTTGAAAACATCAAAAAGATGGAAACTGGCAGTTAGGCAGCAAATGGTACCTTTCACTTGGATCTAATCATATTCATTCTAATAGTACCTAATATGTATAGGAGAAACATATTCTGATTCAGCTCTACAGAAGTTATGGCTTGTGCAAAAGGCAATATTACTGATATATTTTGTATTAAATTGTTCCTCTGTAAAACTATGCAAAACACTTTTAAATCAATGAATCATGACAAACTTAATGTTAGTATATTTAGGAAGTTTAGCAGGTACTTAGAGATCATAAATACCCACAAACTGCCACAAGGAGGTCTTGCTCCAAAACTAACACTTCACAGGAAAATGTTGATTAATCAAACTCATTTTTCTTCAAATTGGATCATTAATCAAAATTACTTTTTCCAACTGTAATAAATGAGATTTGCAGGAGAGGAGATGCTGATGAAAGTGGGTCCTGGTGGGAGAAATTGAAAACTCGATGTCCTCTTCCATTTTGGCCAGTAAATTGACCTGAATTTCAAAAACAAAAATCAGCAGGAGTGAAGGAGCTCTCTGTTAGCCTACCTAGAAAGATTACCTAAGAATTAAACATTCATGTGCCCTCAGAATTGTAAAAATAATAATAATAAATAATATATCACTATTTAATCCTCTCAAAGCATTGACTCGACTGAGGGAAGACAATGTGGCCTATTATTTAAGACTGGATTGTTTATTCTGAATTCTTGGTTGCATCTGAAACATAAAGAAAATGTATAATTGCCACTATTTCAGTTTTACTACATATAATGTGATAACTAAAAATGTATAGATCATACAAATAATTTAACAGCACATTGGTAAAAATAACTGAAGTTAAATGAAGGAAGAGTCCTCTTTCCCTTTTTTCCACTGCTCCTAATATTCCACACTTGTCTCTCTATTCTTTCAGAATTGGTAAAAAAATATCAGAGCTGTATGTCTAAATCACCAAGAGCAGGATTAACACAATGGAAATGTGTTGTTTACAAGACTTCACTCTCCTTAAATTAAATCTAGATGTTGGAAAGACATTGGCAGTTAGGTGATAATAGGGATCCATGGTTTTGTTCTACTGTTTTGTTTACATTTCTTGGAGAGGGGATGAAAATTCCTGGAGTTTTAAGGACTTTGGAGCCACTTATTTATAATCACAGAGGCTACACTTTGAAATTTATTATAGTAGCATAATTCTGTGTCCTTTAAATGGACATTTCTATTTATTTCTTTTGATTTTAGAAAAATCAGAACCTAAACCCCATTCTAGTGAAGGGCCTTTAGCAGAGCTAACACTGAGAAATTTGTATCTATTATGAGTGAATAAGCTATTAAATCCTGATACAATTAGTAGACAATCTATTGTTAATTTAAAAACTTACACTATTAAAAATATAAGTGAAAAACTGGCCTTTTGAATGAGGGGAAGAGAAAAGAATCAACTTTTTTTAGTAGCTTCTGTGTGCCAGTTTTCATGCTAGCTGAATATCTAATGCTAATTTTAGATACAGTTAAGAAAAAAGGAAGGAGATTTAGTGCACAGCCGGCAAATATTTAAACTTAGTTCTGTCTGATTCTCCCACCCATGTTCTCTCCTCTATCTTCCATAGTTATAGATAATGCGATTACAATCATAGTAACAATCAAGATAGGCAACTATATGCCAGCTTTTCTGCATACATTATTTCATTTGATCTTCATAATAGCCGTATGAGGTACGTGAGTCTTGAAAAGTTAGAGATTAGTTGTTCTGTCTGACTCCAGTGCCTGAACTCTTATGTAACACCCAGTTTTCCTAAAAACTCTAAACTGTTGGAGTCTGCTATTTACTTTAAGTATTCTTTCCAGTGTAATTATATTAACTAGTTACATCAGAAATCAGTGGAAGCAACATGTATAGAGCAGCTGCTGGGTGCATAGCATTGCAATGGTGCTCAATTTACTTTTTTGTTTGTTTTTCTTTCTTTGTGTCATAGAAACCATGTAATTAGACCGATGTTTTTATTTGGATGCCTAATGGGCTGCCATCATGCAGGGTGTGATAGATAGAGTAAGAGGAATCTCACAAGCAGGAAATTTATAGGTTCACAAAAAGTTGGACAAGTACTTATAATTCCTTACCTTAGAAATTATTCTCTTTCAGGAAATGATAATATTCCTGTAGGTTACAGAAAAGGTCCCAATTAAACTCTCATAACATTTGTTGAGCAGCTGTGTCAAACTTGTGGACCGGTGGTCGCATAGTTTGAGAAACTGCCAGTAGAACAATATGTAAGAATAGTGGTAACTCAATGAATTTCCAGTAGATCCATAGATTTGTAAGTAGAGTGGTCACTTGGAGGAGCAGTGATTAAATCTGGGTGTATGATCAAAGAAGAAGATGCCTTCTGAGCTTTTTTTTAAAGCAACAGAAAATTTTCCAAGGCAACAGAATTGAAAGATTTTAAGATACGGACTAATAGCTTTAGTCATGATGCCATATTGGAAAGTACAGATCATATTCTGGAAATGGAACAACACTAGGGTTGTATGGTGGCTGGGAAGAGAATGGATTCTTGGATGTTATGCTATGAAATCCGGAATATGTTCTAGACTGCAACCCCCCCCCCCCCCCACCAATCCATTACGTTATTGCAGCAGTGGAACAAGTTTGTCAAACATATGTTTTAAATATAGATTAGACTTAAACCACCTGATAGCTTCAGAATAGAGGACAAAGAGGATGGCTGTAGAGGGTCGAAGTGTGGAAGAAATGTAAGAATTCTGTTTTTGATGTAGTGAATATAGGGGATAGTCTATGAAACATCTATTGACAACATTCAGCAGAGATTCGAGAACAGAAAAGTAAATATGGAGCCCGTATTTGTTTTAAACAAGTGCATATGCTCAAAAGAATTGAAGCCACTGAATAAATAAGCAAAACTAGGGAGAGCTGTAGAGTAGCTAAGAAAAGAAGAGGGTCAAGAAGCAAAGAAATCCCAAAGAGGAGCTTAAAGAGATAGTTCTACAATAGTTGGAGAGATGGTAGATTTGTTCTATAATAAGAATTCCTTAATTATGGTAATCTTTGGCTCCATCTCTCTTTATTTAAAAAAATTTGTTTACTTTATTTATTTATTTATCTATTTATTGCTGAAGAAGATTGGCCCCAAGCTAACATCTGTTGCCAATCTTCCTCTTTTCACTTGAGGAAGATTGTCCCTGAGCTCACATCTGTGCCGCCTTCCTCTATTTTGTATGTGAGATGCCGCCACAGTGTGGCTTGATGAATGGCATGTAGGTCTGTATCTGGGATCCAATCCCGTGAACCTGGGGCTGCCAAGGTGGAGCATGTGAACTTAACCACTATGCTGCCAGGCCAGCCCCTCATTTCTCTTTATGTATTAAGAGACTTACCCCTAATGGACTTTCTTCATGTAATTTGATTTTCCTCTCTTGTATCTTAAAATATTCTTCCATCAAAGCCCCTCCTTCATATTATCTCATCTCTGTTTCTCAACGGACCTCTTTGTGTCTTTATTAGCCATTAGACTCCACATCATTGTGCACTGCCTTGGCTTCTTTTGTGAATCTTCAAGCCAGATCAAAATTCACACATAGAACAATTACATTCCGTACAAGGGATTGAAGGGTAATCTTTCCTGAATTATTCAACTTAATCTTCTTTCTCCACCATGTGAACAACTGTTCCATGTAGGCATTTTCCATCATTAACCTAAGAATAGGCCATTCAAATTATATATTTTTTTAAATTGTTGCTTCCTTTCTTGAGAATGTGCTTTCCTTCTCTTCTCTCCTTATACAGGCTCCTCCTTCAAGTTTCAGTTCAAGTCCTATCTCTCCCATTAAAGTGTTTCTTGCTTCACATTGACCTGTCTCTTTATTCTTCCTAAACTACACACTTTGCATTTTTCTTGTTTTGATTGTTGAGTTATTTGAACGTTTAAAATATGCTTTTGTCTCCATAATATATTTCAGTCTTCTCGTAGGTAGGAACTACTTTTCTTTTTTTAACATGAAAAACCCACTGCTCAGTATTAAACATATGGTAGACACTCATCAAATGCTTGTTGAAATCAATTGCATTGCACTGATGTCATTGTGATTTTTATTGAGTTCAGGACTTATTGAACTTCAATCTGTCACTATTGCCATTCTCTTTAAAAACTGTCTGTACTGTGGCATGATATCTAGGAACTATTCTTTTCGGTTCCAATTGAGCCTGGAAGTGGAAAGTAAAATGTTCAATTAAGGTCATGTGATCTAAGGAGCAAGCACTTCTATTGGAAAAGCAAGTAGTTGTGGAACATAATTAATTTTAATTTTAATATTACTTTTTAAGTTTATAAGTAGTTTATAAGCAAATTTCTCCATTTCCAGTGAGAGGCCAACCAGAGGAAATGGACTTATTCTAAAGCCTGGTGGATTTTGATTGGATGTAGGAAAATAATCATTCTGTACCAAAAGACATTAACCAGAAAACTTTGAAGAAAGAGGATATTTGTAGGACTTTAACTCAATTCCCATCTGTCAGAGATGGCCTGCCTTTCAGAGCTCTTCTGGAATTGCTGACCTCTTCTAGGTCCTTCCAACTCTAGACTCAATCTCAAGGCTCCTATATTAAACTCTAGTTACTTGCCAGGATTTGTTATAATTAATCATAATTAAACCATGGATGATTATTGTCACAGCTGAGTTCAAATAAATGTTGGCCGAATTTATTTCAAATTAAGTCAGTAAAACGAATAAGCAGCTGACTTTCTTACTCTATTCACTGCCTAGCCTAAAATGCCTCATAAGAACATCTTTTCTTATGGTAGTTCAGAATTTCCTGTTCTGTTCCTGGTGAGAAGTTTTACTGCTTACACCTTTTGGGAATGTTGTAAAGAAAAACTAAGTGGTGGTTGTAAAACACTAAGAAATTTTAAAGTTCTCTATATACATAAAGTAATGACCAAATTAATTGCAGAAATTTCAAGTAAGAAAAAAATGATGCAAACAGTTTAGTATCTAAAGGAAAGTTTGACTAAAGCTGGTTTTGCCATAAAAAATCTCTTGAGCTTTCCTAATATTTCCTTTCCTCCATCCTTTTTTTTTTTTAAAGATTTTATTTTTTCTTTTTTCTCCTCAAAGCCCCCCGGTGCATAGTTGTACATTCTTCGTTGTGGGTCCTTCTAGTTGTGGCATGTGGGATACTGCCTCAGCGTGGTTTGATGAGCAGTGCCATGTGTGCGCCCAGGATTCGAACCAACGAAACACTGGGCCGCCTGCAGTGGAGCGCACAAACTTAACCACTTGGCCACGGGGCCAGCCCCCTCCTTTCCTCCATCTTTTAAGTATACAGCACATTATGTTTTTATGTTTCCAATCAACATCAGTTAATTGAATAATTGCTTGAAAAATGTATGGATAAGGGAAAATCTGACTATTGTGCCTTAGAGGTATTGTTCATGATGTATTAAAATATTTCTTTTCATTGCTGATAAATAACAGTATATGTTGAGAAATAAGAAGCCACTCTATGAGAACAAATAAAGTAAAAAATCTCATTTTAGGAAAAAATAATGATATAAGAAATATATCAAATTTCATTAGTTAACATTATCACATTACTTTCTTAGTTATTGTATTTTGTACTTTGTTCTAAATAAGCAGTGTGAAATGCTTGCATATCGCCTGATTTGTGATTTCATTCTCTCTCCTCTCTGACAGCCTCTGAGTCCGGTGCTACTATCCTTGGCGATTCAGTGATTCCTGCCCTGTGGCATAGTGGAGACAACAATCCTCTGGAGTTTTTGTAATAACCTGATGCTCTGATACCTTTGGCAGTCCTCACACATACTTAACAAGACCTCGTTTCTTTCAGGAATCCTTGCTGTGATTGTACCTGAGAACTTGAAGTCAACAGCTCCAGGGCTTGCATCAATTTGAATTTACCTGTTTCCCAGGAGACCACTCTTACTGATGTATTTGCTCAGCTTGCTCTTTGTTAGTCCCTAATTGGGGCATTTGGGCCAGCGGTGGGGAAGGTGCCGCAGGCACCTGGTCGGAAGTTCTGGCCAGACCTTCCCAGGCAGCTTCTAGCTCATGACTCTGTCGCACCTGCCCTGTTACCCCCGCTTTATGAAAGACTGCCCAGAATGCTCCGAGAGTCAAACCACTGAAGTTTTTATTGCATTCTGGCAGCCTCAGTGACTGATTTGTTTTATGGTCGAATCTCTTGAATGGTCTTGGAAGTTAATGCAGGAGATACAGACTGCCAGCAGCTTGAAACAGAAACTCAAGTGAGTCTCTCTCCTGTGTCTGTTCCTCAGTGGTAGTTAGGCTCACAGTGGACAGGATAGGTTTCTAGGCAAAGCAGCAGGGCACGATGTAGTCGCCAGAAGCAGACCTAGCCAGGTAGACCATTTATAATTCTAATTCCCCATGAAATGCAGGGCTCAGCTGTGTCACAGAACAGAAACTGGGGAATGTTTACTGCTAAATGAATCCGCAGAGTCCAGTTTTACTGTCCAGGCTGTTGTCCTTTTACACCTACCAGCTTTTCAACTCTCTAGCCATGTTTTACCTCTTGTCAAAATCTTACCCTGATAGGAAACTCTAGGTTGTTTCAGTCTTTTAGTACTTGAAGAAACTTGCATTTAACAAGTAAAAGAAATTGCCAGAAATTTGGTCAAGCAGAGTAGTTAAGTAGCAGGTGCTACCAGGGAAATCTATACTCAACCCTACCTTGGGAAGGGTATACCATTCTGTTGTTGATTGCTCAAATGAGGTGCTTTTCTTCTTTTTTAAGTCTTGGAAAGACTGTGGAACCTGGGTTCTTCTTCCTAGGTATTGAGCCTCTAGCTCAAGTGGATGCTTCCCATAATGTCTTTAGCCAGTAATATGTTGACCATTGAGGAAACTCAGCGTGCTTGATTTCTCTTTTCCAAGCAACTAAAACCTTTTTTTAAAAGTCTACATATATATATATCAATGAAAATTATTTTCTATTTAAATAATGCAATATATCAATAAGGATATGATTTGGCATTACTCAAGATCTCAAATAGCTATAGGGACAGGCATAATAAATTTAGAATTTATATTTTAAATTTAGAAATCAAAGAAAAAAGTGATAGGAAATATTGGGAAATAAAGAGGCTGCTTTATTGAAAGGTGGCTGTGGCACCTCAACTCCAATTGATTTGGCCCTGGGATTGCTAGTGGTTTTTTCCCAAAGAAAACATAACAATTGAGATTTTTCTACCAATTTTTAAATATTAACATAAAATTGATTATTAATTTAAAAAATTTGGATGGCATGTCTGATGGGCCAGCCTTTTTCATGAGATTCCAGTTTATAACCTTTATCTTTTTTTTTTTTTGAGAAAGATTAGCCCTGAGCTAACATCTGCTGCCAATCCTCCTATTTTTGCTGAGGAAGACTGGCCCTGAGCTGACATCCGTGCCCATCTTCCTCTACTTTATGTGTGGGACACCTGCCACAGCATGGCTTTTGCCAAGCGGTGCCATATCCGCACCCGGGATCCGAACTGGGGAACCCCAGGCTGCTGAAGCGGAATGTGCCCACTTAACCGCTGGGTCATCCAGAAGGCCCCTATGACCTTTATTTTAAGGCTAAATGGGGAAAACCGGAGTTAGATTATGAAATTTTTATTTATAACCTGACTTCAAGAGTGAGAAATATTATAGTGAGTTACTTCAAGTAGCACCTTTAGTATTATTCATTTGTTTTTATGATATTAAAAAATAAAAAGTGATGTCAAAAGCAAAAACTCCCTTTTAAGGGAGTTTAACTCGGGATAATAGTTTCCTTCTTGCCCTTATTAGAGAAAGGGCGTTATATGTCTACTAATCCTCAAATTGTTACCAAAAAATTTAATTTTTATTCAGCTTCCTTTGCAATGTCTCTTCCATACCATCCCCAGCAAGCCTGCGCTGAATGGAGATAAATCTTTCCTTACTCTAGGCAGCTTGGCCACAAGAAGAGCAAAAGGTTTGGAGCTATGCTCCATGAACGTTCATGGGATAGGACTCTGTACTTCAACCGAAAATGTCTTCCCAATCAACTGTGCTGAAGTCACTCCCTCCATCCTCCTTCAAGATGCATTTCTTATTTCCTCTGTGAGTTCATTATTAACAGACTTTTCCCCGGACTAAATCCTGGTGCTTTGAGCAACTATGATCTTTGGCCTCCTAAGCCATTTCAAATACACTTGAATGCAGCTATTTTTAATTTTGGAAATACATTTGATTTTGTCACATGTGCAGAGAAGATAGGGGCTGTGAATTCCACTCCTAGCTCTTCTTGACACATCTCACAGGAGGATCGATATTGATCCTGATAAAGTCTGCATGCCGTTTTGGGAACAAGGTTTCTTTCCTACCCTCATCTTCAAATGCACATGCTCTTTGCTCACTTCTTATGAACTTCATTGTCACCACTACAAGAGACTATGGCTGCATCTACCATGGTGAGTCTGGATATTCCCTCTTCTTCCAAGGCATTCTTAGTAAAGGAGGTGGGAAACATGACCCATGTGAACATCTTACAGACTAATAAGAGAAAATATTTCCAAGAAAAAATCAGCCAAATATTGATGTCTGTGTCTCTACAGTTCTAGTCACTTCATCGACCTTGATTTGGCCAGCGTTCTTAGTTTATCTTCTCTCATTCAAGTTTACAATTTCTATGAGGTGACAGTGTTTATTTTCAAGCCAACTTGAGTGAAATCTTCAGTAAGATACCTTGAGGCAAGGTATTAAAAACTTTAACAATTACTAAGTCCATGAGACATCTATTGCATTTTCTTTGTGTAATAATTGAAAGTCTTGGCAATAAAATCTACATTGAAGAAATTATTTCACCTCTTTCTCCATATTCTGTTTCCTTTTCTCTTGGTTATTTTCCAGGCGTTCACAAATAAATTTCCCTGTGTCTTTCTGATAGTATAAATTTCCATGATTTACATCACCATAATGTTTGTGATTGTATCCTGGACTTTCATATGTTTCAGAAAACTTCTCTGTTCCCATAACCTCCCCAGCTCAAATTGACCTCTGCCCACTGCCATATTTTGGGCCACATATTTATACATTTTTTTCAGATAGAAAATTCGCACTGGAAACAATTTCGGTTATCAGACCCTGTGCTTAAATTCTTCCATACTCATAAATAATATCACATAGCATAGAAATCTGTGTGGATATACTCTAACGCAGAACAAAGTATAAAATATGTGACATGTGAATTTGAATTACAAACTTTCTCCCAAATGTCTCAGTGGAATAAATCCTTGTAAGATCTGTCCATTTCCCTTCGACTTGGAGATGACTCTTTTTAAAAACCCTAACTCAGAGTCCGCCAGTGACTGCTCTGTCTCTCTGGAGTCCGTGTCACCAGCATACAGAACTTGTCCTCTGTGTTCAACATTGTTTACCGTTTTACACATCTTCAACCATTACTAATATTCACAAAGCTGAAAATTATAAAAGTGAGATGACATCTGTAAAGCCACAGAATTGCAATTCAGTGTCTTGCTATATTCCCTTATGTTTCTTGCCCCATGCTCCCATATTTCAGTACTGAAATGCTGTATTTTAATCTTTTTTTTTTTTTGTCTCACATTTTTATTCATTTCTTGAAGCAAGGAAAATGTGAACTTAACTGCTGGGATGCCTAATTTGAAGTGACTTGAAGTGGTAGATATTAATGACGTGTAAAAAGCCTAAAGCCAGAATAGTTTTAAACCTCATTCTATTATATGACTTGAATTTCAGTTACACCAGAGAGCCTTCTTTACTCTTTCATAAAGGCTCTATTTTTTCCCCCAAGTTTTCATTTGATTTATTTCTAAGCGTGATGTGTACATTTGCTATGTCATCTTCTTCTTGTTTTTTGATGCAAAATAACGTGTGTGTGGTGTGTCCATTCACCTCTAGTTTCAGCGATGCCTTAATAAGTATCATGTATCAGTCTTTAAAGAGTGGCTTTGCTGGTTGGGAAAAAGATAAGATGGAATTTATTTTTACTACTCATTTACACTTTCATCTTATTTGTACTATAAGTCTTATTCCTTAAAAAAGCAGCCCTTTACAAATTATTTACAATGCTTTGGAAGAGGCAGAAAGTTCTATGTCGAACATCCCTTGATTGGCCTCACTCACATGCAGCCCCCATGACTGTCTCCCTTGGCATTCCAGCACGTGCTTCTCGCTGCTGCCTGCCATCTTCTAGTTTAAGTCAATATTGGCTTGGGCAGCCTTATTTTTCATCTGTACACATTGCTATTCTTTATCTCAGTATCTGTGTCTTAAGCAGATAGGAATGCAAGGTATGGTGACAAGGTCAGCACCCAGATAGTCTGTTAATGAATGGTATTATTTTTGTTGGTAAGAATAAAGAAATTTTTATGTTTAAAGAATCCAAGTTTGTAACATTATGAAGCGTTTTTGTGCACGTTATTAGTAAACTATATATAAATATTTATAATATATATTAAATATTTAAATAGATTGATATTTAATAATATTAAATTAAATTATAAGTATATTATATATATAAATATAAATAAGCTACTCTTTATTAACTTTGAGAGAGATTTAGTCCATCTGCTTTTTGTTTGCTCTTCATCCCTTACAACAACAGTTAAGAAGTTGTTCATGTTTCCTTATGAGACTGTTTTTTAACCTTTCGTTCTGATAATGTCTACCATACGCAAAAGCAGACAGAACCGTACCATGGGCCGCGCGCACTCATAACCAATGCGAGCCACCTTCAACTCCTGCCAGTCCCACTACATCCAGCCTCTACCTACTTCCCCTCCTCCACTCTTCATGCACAGCAACTCCCTGATATTAAATTATTCCACCCACCGATAAATATTTCAGTTTGTATTTCTATAACGAAGTATTCTCTTTTTAAAGGGGCTAGCCCAGTGGTATAGCAGTTAAGTTCATGCACTCAGCTTCAGAAGCCCGGGGTTTGCAGGTTCAGATCCTGGGCACAGACATGCACACCGCTCATCAAGCCATGCTTTGGTGCTGTCCCACATACAAAAACTAGAGGAAAATTGGCACAGATGTTAGCTCAATGACAATCTTCCTCAAGCAAAAAGAGGAGGATTGCCAATGAATGTTAGCTCAGGGCCAATCTTCCTCACTGAAAAAAAAAAGAGAGACAGAATAGAAAAAATAAACAAAATATTATATTATCCAAAAAATTAAGAAATAGTACTTAATAACATTAAATAGCCTATCAGTGTTCAAAATTCTAATTACTTTATAAATGTCATAGTTGTCAAAATATCAGACTCAAATTAAAATCTATACATTTAATTGGCTGATATGTTTTTGAATTCTTAACAAATGGTTTTAATTTTAGATTAGTTTTAGATGTACAGAAACTGCAAAGATATTTTACTGAGAGCTTCTGTGATGGTTAATACTATGTGTCAACTTGACTGGGTTTAGGTGCCCAGATTAAACATTATTTCTGGATGCATCTGTGAGGGTGTCTAGATAGTATAAGCATTTAAGTCAGTGGGCTCAGTAGATGACCCTTCCCAGTGTGGGTGAGCATCAGCCAATCCTTTGTTGTTCACCCTTTTTTTTCCCTGCCTCACTGCTTGAGCTGGGATTTCTCATCTGCTCCCATCATTGGACTGGAATTTACACCCCTGGATCCTCTGGTTCTAATGCCTTTGGACTCAGACTGAATTACACCACCAGCTTTCCTGGGTCTCCAGCTTGTAGATGGCAGATAGTGAAATTTCTCAGTCTCCATAAGCATGTGAGCCAATTCCTCATGAGGTATATATATATATACCTTGTTGGTTCTGTTTCTCTGGAAAACAGTGATTAATACAGCTCAAATATGCTCTATGCCTAATTTCCCCAATCTTTAACTTTTATGTTAGTATGGTACATTTGTCATGATAAATGAACCAATATTGATACTATATTGTTAACCAAAGACTATCTTTCATTTAGATTTTCATAGTTTTTACCAATTGTCCTTTTCTTGTTGCAGGGTCTCGTTCAGAATGTGACATTGCCATTATTACTTAAAATAACTCTTGTGCTCTGTTCTCTCTTTCTTCTCCTTCTGGAATTCCAATTATGCATGTTATACCTACTGAAATTGCTCCATAGTTCTTGAATATTCTGTTCTCCTTGGTCATTCTTTTTTGTTTTGTGCATTTCAGGTTGTGAAATTTCTATTGACCTGTTTTCCAGCTCACCAATTCTTCATGTAGCCATGTTGAGTCTACTCATGAGTCCATTGAAGGCTTTCTTCATTTCTGTTAGTTTTTTTCCTAGCATTTTTGGTGCTTTATTTTTAGAGTTTCTCTTTGTTTATATTAGTTATTTGATTTTTCATGATGCCTACTTTTTCCATTGAAGTTCTGAACATATTAATCACAGTTATTTCAAATTTCTTGTCTGATATTTTCAACATTTATATCCTACCTGAGTCTGGTTTGGATACTTGTCTTTAGACTACTTTCTCTTGCCTTTTGGAATGCCTTGTAATTTTTTGTTGACAGCCATGCATAACATGTCGGATAATAAAAATTGAAGTACAGAGATTTCTAGTGTGAGCATTTATGTTACTCTAGCTGGGATTTCTTGTGGTTACACGTGCCCAAACCTTCAAGTTCCTCTAGGATTCTTGCTGTTGTCTCCTCTTGACTTCATTCTTCCCTGAGCAGTCCTCCTCAGAGACAAGCTGTGTCTTCAGCTCCTTCACCTGTAAGCCACTGTCATTATGCTGTAGACTTTTGGAGTTATACTAGAGTATAAGGCATGAGGTAGAGGAGCATTCTATGATTTTGTGACTAAATCTCAGTCTTTTAGTGGCTTACGTCTCAGGGCTGTGGCTTTCAAAAGTGATTTTCAGTGGTATAGTATTTTTCCTACCTCCTGTAGCATTCCCAGTCTACTTTTACAAATTGCTGATTCCTGTTGACTATTTGTTTTGTTTTGACACCAGAGAAGAAGGCTTAGAAGAACATTAGTGTCAGAGGAATTTTCTTCCCCCAGGTAGGATCGGGCTCTGGCAAAGTCTTTTCCGTTGGAGAGTAGACTGTTTTATTGTTTTTTGTTTTTTTTATCTCCCAGAAAATGATTTGAATACCCTATTACTCCCAGCTAATATTTATAAGATAGTTGGTAAACTTCTTATTCTACTTTTTATGTATTCTTTCCGTTCTCTCCCATTTTTGATAGATTACTGTATCTACATTGTCAGAAAATATAACTACTACATGCTATAATTGATCTCGTAAAATCACATTTTTTCACAGTCCTACAGGTAAATATTTATTAAATGCTCACCCCCCCATACATCTTGGTATAGTTTCTCCATTCATTTTGTTGTCTAAATCTCATTCTCTACTAAATTCTCTATAAAGTGCTAACAGGAACAGAATGTGCTAAGTGTTTGGTTGTCCTAACAGTTTATCTGCAGACTTTATAGTTTAAAAGTCTATTTGGCTGGATGGAATCCTAGGTTCACATTTCCTTTTCTTAGATATCAAGTGTATTACTCCCTTATCTTCTGACATAAAGTACTGTTATTGAAAAATCTGATGACAATCTAATTTTCTTTCCCTCATAAATGTTTTCATGTTTTTGTTGGATGTCTAGAGGATTTTTTGTTTTAATTCTAGTTGTTTTACTAGAATATGTCTCACAATTGGCAATTCAGAGTATATTAGTCTATATTTATGTTGTATTCCTTCCATTTGTAGTTTCAAGTCTTTTTTTTTTTAAGATTGGCACCTGAGCTAACATCTGTTGTCAATCTTCTTTTTTTTCCTTCTTCTCCCCAAAGCACCCTAGTACATAGTTGTACATTCTAGTTGTAGGTCCCTCTGGTTGTGCTATGTGGGACGCCGCCTCAGCATGGCTTGATGAGCCATGCCATGTCTGCACCCAGGATCTGAACCAGCAAAACCCTAGGCCAGCGAAGCAGAGTGTGTGGACTTAACCACTTGGCCATGGGGCCGCCGGCCCCTTAAGTCTTTTAAAAGAAAAATCTCAGGAGAGCTTTCTTGCATTATTACTTTTAGTATTTTTTGTTTTCTGACTTGGACTTCCTTTTCAGGAAATCACATAATACTTGTAATATGGATCATTTTTGTCAATTTCCCACATCTTTTGCCTTTTCTCATATTTTTCATATACCCTATTTTCATTTCTCTTTGACTTTTAAAAATTTATTTTTACCTTCTGTTCTTTTAAGCTATTATTTTTTATGCTTTTATGCTCTGTGTTTTTCAGTTTAGTCTTCAATTCTAAAGCTATGTTTCTAATTCTTTCCTCAATTCTATTATTTCAGTTGTGATTCTTTTTGGAATTCTTGTTTAGTTCACTCTTTCAAATCATTTATCATTTAAAACATTTTTTAGCTCACATTGAAAGATTAGAGCACAGCGCTCCTCTGACTTATCCATGTGTCTGACTCAGCCTATTCTAGATCAATATGAATGACCTGAAAGGGGCCATTTCCACTGAGAGCCTGAGACAAAGTAGTTATTGGCACATGCTGTTGAATATTGAATCGAACAGTCCAGTCCACTTTAGTCCACCTACTACCTTTCTTTTGATTACTTTATGGGTCTTCTCAGATAAATCTTTTGTCCATTTTATAAGGTCCTATCTCTGTGTGACTGATCTGTTCTGGTCTTGATTCTGCTACTTTTTATTTTTTGATGGTTCTATTTTTAATTTTTTTTTAATTGCAGTAACATTGGATTATAACATTATATAGCTTTCAGATGTACATCATAATATATTTAGAATTCTGTGTGGATTACATCATGTTCACCCCCCAAAAACTAATTATAGTCCATCCCCTCACATGTGAGCCTAATCATCCCTGTTGCCCTCCCCCCTCTTCCCCCATGGTAACCACCAATCCATTCTCCATTGCTATGTGTTTGTTTGTGTTTTTATCTTCTACTTATGAGTGAGATCATATGGTATTTGACTTTCTCCCTCTGACCTATTTCACTCAGCATAATACCCTCAAGTTCCATCCATGTTGTCACTAATGGCCGGATTTCATCATTTCTCATGGCTGAGTAGTAGTCCATTGTGTATAAATACCACATCTGCTTTATCCATTCATCCCTTGATGGGCACCTAGGTTGCTTCCAAGTCTTGGCTGTTGTGTATAATGCTGCAATGAACATAGGGTGGAGGTATCTTTAGGCCTTTGTGTTATCAAGTTCTTTGGATAAATACCCAGCAGTGGGATAGCTGGATCATATGGTAGATCTATTCTTAATTTTCTGAGGATACTCCATTCTGCTTTCAATAGTGGCTGCACCAGTTTGCACTCCCACAAGCAGTGTACAAGGGTTCCCATCTCTCCACATCCTCTCCAACATTTGTTGTTTCCTGTCTTGTTAATTATAGCCATTCTGAGTGGAGTGAGGTGATAACTCATTGTAGTTTTGATTTGCATTTCCCTGATAGCTAAAGATGTTGAGCATCTTTTCATATGCCTGTTGGCCATCCATATATCCTCTTTGGAGAAAACTCTGTTCAGATCTTTTGCCCATTTTTTAATTGGGTTGTTGGGTTCTTTGTTGTTGAGATGTATGAGTTCTTTGTATATTTTGGATATTAACACTTTATCTGATATTTGGTTTTCAAGTTTCTTCTCCAAGTTGTTAGGTTGTCTTTTTATTTTGTTTATGGTTTCCTTTGCTGTGCAGAAGCTTTTTAGTTTGTTGTAGTCCCATTTTTTCTTTTTTTCTTTTGTTTCCCTTGCCAGGCCAGACATGGGACTCGAAAATATGCTGCTAAGACTGATGTTAAAGAGCATACTGCCTATGTATTCTTCTAGAAGTTTCATGGTTTCGGGTCTTATATCCAAGTCTTTAATCCATTTTGAGTTGATTTTTGTGCATGGTGTAAGGGAATGGTCTACTTTCATTCTTTTGCATGTGGCTGTCCAGTTTTCCCAAAACCATTTATTGAAGAGACTCTCGTTTCTCCATCATAGGCTCTTGGCTCCCTTGTTGAGTATTAGCTGTCCATAAATGTGTGGGTTTATTTCTGGGCTCTTGATTCTGTTCCATTGATCTGTGTGTCTGTTTTTGTGCCAGTACCATGCTGTTTTGGTTTCTATGGCTTTGTAGTATAATTTGAAATCAGGGAGTGTGATACCACCAGCTTTGTTCTTTTTTCTCAGGAATCCTTTGGCTATTCGGGGTCTTTTGTTATTCCATATAAATGTTAGGATTCTTTGTTCTATTTCTGTGAAAAATGTTGGAACTTTGATAGGGATTGCATTGAATCTATAGATTGCTTTAGGAAGTATGGACATTTTAACGATGTTAATTCTTCCAATCCAAGAGCATGGAATATCTTTCCATTTCTTTGTGTCTTCTTCGATTTCTTTCAACAATGTTTTATAGTTTTCCTTTACAGATCTTTCTCCTCTTTGATTAAGTTTATTCCTAGGTATTTTATTCTTTTTGTTGCAATTGTAAATGGGATTGTATTCTTACTTTCTCTTTCTGCTACTTCATTGTTACTGTATAGAAAAGCAACCGATTTTTGTACGTTTTGTATCCCGCAATTTGACAGTATTCCTTTATTGTTTCTAAAAGTTTTTTAGTGGAATCTTTAGAGTTTTCTAGATATAAAATCATGTCATCTGCAAAAAGTCACAGTTTCACTTCTTCTGTTCCAATATGGATCCCTTTTATTTCTTTTTCTTGCCTGCCTTCTCTGACTAGGACTTCTAATACTATGTTAAATAAGAGTGGTGACAGTGGGCATCCTTGTCTGGTTTCTGTTCTTAAAGGGATATCTTTCAGTTTTTCTCTGTTGAGAATGATATTAGCTGTGGGTTTGTCATATATGACCTTTATTATGTTGAAGTATTTTCCTTCTATACCCATTTTATTTAGAATTTTTATCATAAATGAATGCTGTATCTTGTCAAATGCTTTCTCTGCATCTGTTGAGATGATCATGTGATTTTTATTCTTCATTTTGTTAATGGGGTGTATTATGTTGATAGATTTGCAGATCTTGAACCATCCCTGCATCCCTGGAATGAAACCCACTTGATCATGATGTATGATTTTTTTTAATATATTGTTGTGTTCCATTTGCTAGTATTTTGTTGAGGACTTTTGGACTGATGTTCATCGGTGATATTGGCCTGTAATTTTCTTTTTTTGTGCTGTCCTTGTCTGGTTTTGGTATCAGGATGATGTTGGCTTCGTAGAAGGAGTTAGGAAACCTCCCCTCCTCTTCAATTTTTTGGAAGAGTTTGAGAAGGGTAGGTATTAAGTCTTCTTTGAATGTTTGATGGAATTCACCAGGGAACCCCTCTGGTCCTGGATTTTTATTTTTGGGGAGGTTTTTGATTGCTGTTTCGATCTCCTTACTGGTGATCAGTCTATTCAAATTTTCTACTTCTTCTTAGTCCAGTTTTGGAAGGTTGTATGTTTCTAAGAATTTATCTATTTCTTGTAGATTATCCAATTTGTTGGCATATAGCTCTTCATAGTATTCTCTTATTATCTTTTGTATTTCTGAGGTGTCCATTGTAATCTCTCCTCTTTCATTTCTGATTTTATTTATTTTAGCCTTCTCTCTTTTTTTTGTGGTGAGTCTAGCTAAGGGTTTGTCACTTTTGATTATCTTTTCAATGAACCAGCTCTTGGTGTCATTAATTTTTTCTATTTTTTCTTTTAGTCTCTATTTCATTTATTTCTGCTCTGATTTTTATTATTTCCTTCCTTCTGCGATTTTGGGTTTTGTTTGTTGTTCCTTTTCCAGTACCTTTAGATGTGCTTTTAGATTGTGTATTTGGGATTTTTCTTCTTTGTTGAAGTAGGCCTGAATTGCTATAAACTTCCCTCTTAGAACTGCTTTTGCTGTATCCCACAGATTTTGGCATGTCATATTTTCACTTGCATTTGTCCCCAGGAATTTTTTTATTTCTTCTTTGATTTCTTCATTGACCCAATCATTGTTCAGTAAAATTTTGTTTAATCTCCACATTTTTGTGGCTTTTCTGGTTTTCTTCCTATAGTTGATTTCTATTTTATAACTTTGTGGTCAGAAAAGATGCATGGTCTTATTTTGATCTTCTTAAATTTATTGAGACTTGTTTTGTGGCCTAATATGTTATCAGTCCTGGAGAATGCTCCATGTTCATTTGAAAAGAATGTGTATTCTGTTTTTGGAATGTTCTGAATATATCTACTAAGTCCATCTGATCTTATGTGTCCCTTAAGGCCAGTGTTTCCTTATTGATCTTCTGTTTGGATGATCTATCCATTGGTGTAAGTGGAGTGTTAAAGTCCTCTACTGTTATTATGTTACTGTCTATTTCTCCTTTTATGTCTGTTAATAATTGCTTTATATATTTAGGTGCTCCTATGTTGGATACATAGATATTTACAAGTGTTATATTCTCTTGTTGGATTGTTCCCTTTATCATTATGTAGTGCTCATCTTTGTCTCTTGTTACCGTTTTTGTTTTAAAGTCTATTTTGTCTGATATAAGTATTGCTACCTGGTTCTGCTACTTTTAACAGGAAATTCAGACAAGTTACTTAACTTCTCTGAGTCTTGGTTTCTTCCTCACAAAAAGTGGTTTATAGTGATATTAGAGAATTATTATAAAAATTAAATGAATGTAAATGCCTAACACAGTGCCTCACTCTCTAAGCGGTTGTTACTTTAGTTATTATTTGGCTAATCTTGGTATAAGTTAGTAAATCTCTTGAGTAAAAGTACTCAACCGCCTCATTTTAGTAATGAGGAAACGGCACATTTCCTTCTATCTCTCTAATTCCATACTTTCACTGATAATTTAGTTGAATCATCTTTCATTATATATTCATGTGTTCTTGCTTCTCCAACCAAAATTCATGTTCTCTATTTTAGTATTTTTGACAATTTTATCTCTATCACTTTTCTGATTTTTTTCAATAAGGCAAAATTCCTTATGTCCTAAACAGTTGCTCAATTTTGATTTACTGCCCAAAATAAGAGATATGATTAAAAATGCTCTCAGACAGTACCTATGCCATACATGTGGACAGAAGAAAGAGAAAGGCAATGTGGGTGGAGGTTGAAAGGTCTGCTTTTCGAGATCCCTTGTAAGATAACTCTGCACTTAATATGGCTCTCCTCTCCACTCATAACTCCCTTGTATTTATTTGTTTTTTACCTTATAACACATTCTGATTTCAAATGCATTTTCTTTTCTGCTCTTTTGCTGCTCTGACTTGGAAATACGGGGCATTTAAATAAATAAATGGGAGGAGAGAAGTCCAAATGTCCCAAAGGAGAGAAGAGGCTACTCTCTGACTCTTCCCTAGAGACCTGTCTCCATCAGACTGACCTTGACCAGGCACAGTGTGCACAAGCCAACTGAGGTATGTAGCCAGGCTCACTCATAGTATTTAGAGAAAGGTTGATTTGAGTTCAAGACCCAAATAATGTGGTGAATTTTTGTTTTGTTTCATTTTTATTTTTTAGAAATATTCACTCTCATCATGATTCAAATCTCCAAGGCTATTGCAGGTAAGTTTGTGCACAGTGTAGGTGTAAGGTTGTGATTACTTTACCTAGTTGTGCATCAGAATATCTTTAAAAGTATGGGCCCCACTCCCCAACAGTCTGATTCAGGAAACTGAAAAGCACAGTCATAATGATTAATATCTAGATTTCTCCCTAGCTATGGAGCTTACTGGTTGGGCAGACTTAAGCAAGTTACTCAACTGCTATGAAACTTATCTGATTTTTTGAAATGAAATGATGATGATAAAATATGATAGTAGTTTCAGAGAGCTACTTAGCAAGTACTTAACTTGGAGAGAGCATGTATCGATGGCAAATACTAAAATTCCCTAAAAATACTCAAATTTTGGAACTTGACTGAACCCAGGTGGTGATTTATGAGATTAGAACTCAAAGACAACTTTAGAGCATGTGTCTTTTGTGTTCCAATCTTTTTGTCTCATTTTCAGGATTTTAACTGAGACAGAAAAATACTTTTTACTGTCCTTAGTGGCATTTGGAGGTAATTTTTCCTCTTCATCTCTCTGTAATATTCAATAGTAGAGCAAAGAAAGAAAAAAAAATCGTAGTTCTGAAATTAAACCCTAGCACATTCTCTAGAACGGAAGTGTTACCAGTACTTACTGTGACTAGCTATGCCACCTCAGCACATTGGCTCTCTCAGTAACAATTGAACCTCCACTAAATGACAACAACCTCCCGGATGTCCGACCTTAAGACCAGAAAAGCTTGTAGTTTATTTATGCAGGTTTTTGGAGTACATGGACTTCATGCACTTATTATTCATGTGTCTTTGTTAATTGCTCTCACTGTCATAGTAAATATTTTGTTTTAAACCATTTTTTTTGTCAATGAGAGAAGAAAAGACTATTGTAGAGGGTATAAAAACATATAAAACAGATACTTTTAAAGATTTGTATTATTTTTATAATATTAGATACTATGAAATATACAGAAAGTGAATTTGGTCAATTCATAATAAGCCAGTTTTAGAAAAGTATTCAATAGTAATTAGTTGTTTAACTGTATTATGAATTTAGTATTGTCAGGAAGTAATTCCTTTAGCAGATGTTTTGCTTATCAAAACCATCCTAGCCCAGTATATCAATAGCAGCCCCATTATCATATTTCTTACCTTGTTTCAGGTCCAGTTCTGGTATTTAACTTATTTAAAAATTCTATTCAACCATTATGGATACATTTTTCTCTTTTTTATTATGGCTAAGGTAACGCCAACTATACTCATTTCATTTCACTTTATATCTATTCTGAATCTTTCTAATGTCTACCTGCAAATTTTTCCGTTGCCACTTTTCTCTCCTCCTTTTCTTTGTCTTCTCTTCCTTATTTTTTAATTTTACGTTACATTACATTTTACATATATCTCTTAGAACATAAAGTCTTTGGCTTGCCATTCTATTTTTTCCCCACCTTTACCTTTTTCCCTTTTCATTTCAATAGACTTGAGCTTTTATTTTGCTTCCTTTGTTTTCAAGAAATACATATTTAAGAGTTGGTTTCCCTTTTCACTCCGCCGTTATCTTTTCTGTCTGTTTCCATTTCTGCTTAATCGCATCATACTTCTCACTCACATTTACGTATTATTTTCTCATGTGCTCGTCTGCTCTCCATAATGTTTTTTCTTTTGGCTTATAACTTCCTAATTTGAATCATATTAGCTTTTATTTATGTCTTTAAACGTTGGTTCTTTGTTTGATTTTTTATGTGTAATTTATAACTTGAGGCAGAAATTGATCGGCAACAGAAGAGATAGGACTAGACTTTGCTGACCTGAGTTTTGAGCTAGAACTACTGAGAACGCAGGCATTGGTTTTAGACAGACTTTAGTCTGGATATGGATGGTCCACTCAGTAGGTCTTTGATCATGGACAAAACAACCTCTCTTAGTCTCAGTTTTCTCATCCATAAAATTGAGGATAAAACATGTGGGTCCTGTGATTGTAGCAAAGTCCTACATGTTGACTACGCATAGTAGGTGCCCAATAAATTGTAACTATTATTATTTTTTTTATTATTTCTCGTAGTTGCACTTCACAAATTCAGCAGTGAGATATTAACAAGATAAGTTAATTGATAGATGTAGGTCTTAGGTTCCCTTTATATTTGGTAAGAAACCACAAAACTGTTTTCCAAAGTGGTTTTACCAGTTTGCATTCCCACAAGCAATGAATGAGACTCCCTGTTGCTCCATATCCTCCTCACATTTGGTATTGTCACTATTCCAGATTGTGGCCATTCTAATAGGTATGTAGTGATATCTCATCATTGTTTTAATTTGCAATTCCCTAATGACATATGATGTGGAACATCTTTTCATATGCTTACTTGCCATCTTTGTGTTTTCTTTGGAGAGGTATCTGTTAAGGTATTCGGCCCATTTTTAAATCAGGTTGTTTGTTTTCTTATTGGTAAGTTTTAATTCTTTGTACGTTTTGGATTTCTTTATCAGATGTAACTTTTGCAAATATTTTCTCCCATTCTGTGGCTTGTCTTTTCACTTTCTTGACGTTGTCTCTTGCAAAATGGAATTTTTTAATTCTAAAGTTCAGCTTTTCAATTATTTATTTTGTGGATTATGCCTTTGGTGCTGTATTTAAAAAGTCATCACCGTACTCGTGGTCATCTAGATTTTTTCCAATGTTATCTTCTAGGAGCTTTATACTTTTGTGTTTCACATTTAACTCTGTAATCCATTTTGAGTTAATTTATGTGAAAGGTGTAAGGTCTGTGTCTAGATTCATGTTTTTGCATGTGGATGTCCAGTTGTTCCAGCACAATTTATTGAAAACAATATCGGGCCGGCTCCATGGCCGAGTGGTTAAGTTTGCATGCTCCGCTGGGGTGGCCCAGGGTTAGGATCCTGGTCAAGGACATGGCACCGCTCATCAGGCCACGTTGAGGTGGCGTCCCATATCCCACAACTAGAAGGACCTGCAACTAAGATATACAACTGTGTATGGGGCGGTGGGGGGAGGTTGGGGGAAATAAAGCAGGGAAAAAAAAAAAAAAAGATTGGCAACAGTTGTTAGCCCTGTGTCAATCTTTAAGAAAAAAAAAAGAAAACAATATCTTTGCTGCATTGTATTTCATCTGCTCCTTTGTCAAAAATCAGTTATCTATACTTATGTGAGTCTATTTCTGAACTGTCTATTCTATTCCATTGATCTATTTATCTATTCCTTTGCCAATCCCACACCGTCTTGATTACTGTGACTTTATAATAAGCCTTGAAGTTCAGTAGCATCAGTTTTCTATCTTTGTTTTCCTTTAATATTGCTTTGGCTATTCTGAATCTTTTGCCTCTCCATATAAACCTTGGAATCAGTTTGCCAATATCCACAAAATAGCTTGCTGGGATTTTGATTGGGTTTGCTTAGAATTTATGGATCATGTTGAGAATAACTGACATCTTGACAATATGGACTCTTTGTATCCATGAAGACATGAAAATGGAATATCCCTCCATTTCTTTGGTTCTTTGATTTCATTCATCAGATTTTTGTAGTTTTCCTCAGCTAGATCTTCTACTTTATTTTGGATTTATACCCATGTTTAGTTTTGTTGAGGGCTATTCATAAACATTATTGTGTTTTTACTTTCAAATTCCACTTGTTCATTGCTGATGTATAGGAAAGTGATTGTCTTTTGTATATTAACCTGGTATTCTGCAACCGTCCTATAATCATTTATTAATTCCAGGAGATCTTTTTGGTGTTTTTTTTGTTTGTTTTCAGATTTTCTACAGAGAAAATCATGTCATCTGTGATCAAAGAAAGTTTTATTTCTTTCTTCCCAATCCGTATATCTTTCATTTCCTTTTTTTGTCTTATTGCTTTAACTAGTAATTTCAGTACGACATTAGAAAGAGGTGATGAGAGGGAACATTCTTGCTTTGTACCTGATCTTAGAAAGCTTCAAGTTTCTCATCATTAAGGACGTTGTTAGCTATGAGTTTTTTTGTAGATATTCATTATCAATTTGAGATAATCCCCCTCTATTCCTAGTTTACTTCGAGTTTTTATCATGAATTGAGTTGGATTTTGTCAAATGGTTTTTCTACATCTATTTTTTGATCAGGTGATTATTCTTTTTCAGCCTATTGATGTGATGGATTACTTTAATCAATTTTCTAATGTTGAACCTGCCTTGCATTCCTGGGATAAATTCCGCTTGGTTAGGGTATATAAATCTTTTTATGAGCCCTAATTTTTAATCTCATCTTAATGTCCACTTGACCTGATGCTTTATAGATCTTGGTTACTTAGGTTTTTTGTTTGCTTATGTATTTGATTTTCAGTATACAAAAAGAGCAGTTTGGGCTATGTGATTCTTACGATTCCTTTTAAGTGTAAAATTCAGTTGTAAAATCCTTTAAATTCATTTTGAACTGTCTTTACTATTTTCTTATTTCCGTACAACATTTCTATGTCTTCAAATTGGGGAAATAAGCTCTCTTTACTTGCCATCATGGTAAATTTTGAATGATAATGATATATATGAATCATTGGGGGTAATTCAACAGCTCATAACATTTCCCAAATACTGTGCAAACATAGCTCAATCAACTCAACAAAGTCAAAGACCACCTGAATGTTTTCAGCATCAAGATTTTATTGCTTTGCATCAAGCAATCCATGAAATTGTCTTAATTCTGCAAGGGTTACTCAGTCTTTCTTGATAATCAAGATGAAATACCTGATATATTGTGCACTACTTATCCTTTTGCATTTTGTATGTCCCCCTAGAAAGTGAGCCTCATGAAAGAAGGGATTTTTTTCCCTGTTTTTCTATTTTATCCTCAGCATTTAGACTAGTACTAGCACACAGTAGATAATTACTAAATGTTTATTGAATTAAAAAAATTGTATTCAAATTTGTAATAATTAGTTACAGAAGTATAATTTAAGACCACATATGTTGGTAATGACATATGAATGGAAAATTTTCACTGAAATTGGCCTTACTGCTATGACCTTCCCCCTTTCCTACCCAACTTAGTAGCATATTATAAAAATCAGAATTCATAATTTAGTTTTAAAAATGAAAATATTCTATTGAAATTTACTTTAATTTGATTCCTAGCAAAAGAGTAGGAAATAGTAACTTCAAAGAAAAGCTTCCTAGAGCTGTCTCCACAGACAAAATAATATGATTTAAAGTCTGTGAATTATGACTTCTGAAAAAACATCAAACAAAAAACGTCCACATTACCTCAGATAACTGTGCTTCAAATATTTTTCCATTTATAAAAAGATATCCTATTTGAGAGGGAGAATTTTTTTGAGAAAGCTACTCTTTAACTTTTCACTCTTTCAACTCCTAAATCATTTCGATGATAGTAATTGCAATCAGAATGGGCAGAGGTTGGGAGTGGGCAGAGAATAAACCCCAAATCCCTGGTATTTATTCACTTGCTCACAGTCCAGTCTGTTGTACTAACCCTCTGATTATGATTATGTTGCATTCTGAACCCCAGCCTTGTCTTTGCTCAAAATGTTCCAAGATTTGAGTGAATCTTTCTATCTTTTGGCATCTCAGCTCCTTACTGAAATCCCTGGAAATACCTTAAAGACAGCATCTTTATCTTTTCTCTGCATATCACTAGTGCCTTGTACAGAGCCTGACATAATAAGTGCAGGGCAAGAAACTGTTAAATGAGTAAGTGAATAAATGAAGTGAATAAATGAAAGAATGAAGCTACAAGCAAACACAAAGCCTTTTGCTCATTTTCCTGCCTTTGGACACAATCATACTTAGTCATCTCCAAAGAGTGGGGTGGGTCCTCTTCATAAACTTCTTTAATCCTTAAATACCTTTGTTGGCACCAAGCCTCAGGCTTACAGAAAGGGTGATGTCCCTCATGTCTAACAATCACTTAGGTTTATTTCCTCATTTTGGCTTGTGTTCCACAGACAAATTACAGTGTTCAGGCAATTTTTGAGATAACTCAGGTAATAAACCTGCATTTGCTAAAAGATCCATTAGAGTGCAAATGGAAAATACTTTTTCACCATTAGATAACATTTTTATAGGCATGATTGAACTCACCATTTAACCAATTGGGGGAGCAATACGTCAGCCCCAAATATTTAATATTTCTTTGCTAATAGATATATGTCTCTTTTTGATCTCTTTTATTATATTTCAGCATCCAATTGCCTTTTGCAACGTCTATAAGTTACTGGAACATATGGACTCCCACATTAGAATCAGTGTTTTAAATTCTACCATCTTTGACATTGCTAATAAATGATAGAGTTAGAGTTATGTTTGTAGACAACTTTAGCAATAATGACCCCATTTTAAGCAATCCCCCAAATGTAATGAAACAGATAAAGAAATCCCTCAGTGGTACAATACTCTTTGAAGATTTGAAGACCTTTCGAAGTTACATCCAGCTCTGCAATTTGATTTTGTAAATATTTTCAAATTGTATAGCTCATAATATTTTCATAAGAAAAAATCAATAATAATCTGTTTTATATCACACACAGCACCTGCGAGGCTTAGTCAGTGGCTGTCTGCGGTATCAGCAGCTATGAGAGCTCTCAGAATTTGGAGAGGTGGGTAGAATATGCTGCATAGCAAAGTTTCTCATAGAAGGTTCCTGAGTGCTATTCATGTAGCAAAGTAGGTTTACACAGTGCTGACAGAGGTCTAGAGAAGATGAGTTTCAGCTTGAGATTGTCAGTCTTTAAGAAATCAGGGCAGTGCACTAAACCGCTACAAATGGAAATAGAAATACTGGGCCTAAGGAGAATTTTACCTAAAGAGGAAAATCACTCTACCTTTATCCTCTGATTAGACAGATAATAACAGTGAATTATAGCAAGGCTGCTCCAGAATCTGAGTCAGTAATCAGAGTTTTCACAGAGTTGTAATACTTTATAAACACAACTAAAGACATGGGATTTCAAATATATGATTTTCCCCACTCTGCATTTTAACGTTTATCAGAGTAAGAGGTGAAATCTTTCAAATAAGAACTATCTTGATGATCTACAAAAACAAAATAACATTTACAGCCTTCTATGAAAGACCAGTGGCAAATACTCAATTGATCAGTAGTTACTAGCCCACAACAGAGAAGCCTTTCTTGATATTTTTCTCAGCTTGCTATCACTATGTTAGAGCCAGATCCTTTTGTCAACTAACTTCCAAGCTGTTGTTTATTTTTTGAATCCATGAGAAAAGTAGAAAGAGAGCAAGAACCCAAACACTATATATAAAATCTATGTATACCAGCTAGTGATTAATCAATAATGGACAGCATACTTCTGTCTCAGCTATTAACTCAGTGATTCTGGCTACCATTTAACTTACCAAAATATTTTATTTTGGAACATTTCCTGGAGGAAATCTTACCTTTTCTTTTAGGATTATTAGTCAAAACTCAGTAGCTTTTAGCTATGTGTACGACACATCTTGAGGATGTGTAACTCAAAAAGGAATACATTCAGCTTCATTTTATAAAAGGTTTTCATGACCACTGTGATAGTTAACAGGCCTTGGTAAAATCAATGAGTGCTTTTTATAAGGCTAAATGTGAAAATGTAGTTTACAAAATTGGACAACTATTATTTTGTAATTTGGGTTATAATTAGTTCCTTTCATTAAAAAGAATTCTAAGTATAAGGCGCTTTTGCAGATTGACATGAGGAGCTCATGACAGTTTCTTATAGGACTGGCAATCCAGAAATACTATAATGGGATGTCATCTACACTTGCCAAGTTGTATTATATGACTTAGCTCTAGCTGTGGGAAAAGGATCTGAGTGCCTCTTTTTCCCTGGTGAAGAATTTAACTAAAGTTCCTGTAGCCTTGGCCAATCAGGCATACCGTACTCTGATAATGGAATTGCACTTACTCGGTGTTCCACTTAAAGACAGCATTAAAAATCTTCTTGTCAGGAATCTTTCACATGGCTAGGGAGAAGGGTCCTTGATGTTGAATGGAAAGGAAATTTTTTCTGACACAGTTTGGAAACCAAGTTACAGATGACTGCAACCATAGTTTCACTGAAAGAGTTTGCCAGAAGCATTATATACTTGACTTAGTTCCTCCTTATTATCCTGAGGAGATGGGAAATTTGACTAAAGCCAAACTACTTTTGAAACTTTGGCCATCATTTCTTCTTTCAGACTTGTTGGATTTTTAAGAAAATAATATTTTGTTAAGGAAATATGATTCTTCTCTTTCTGGCCACTCAGTAAAAAAGACAAGTGAATCTTCCAAACAAAAATAAAACAGAGCAGATGGAAAGCACAATAGTTAGAACTAGAGAACTCCAAGAGAACCTCAAAGCTTCTGTCATCTGTCCTTCCATCTACAGAGTGAGAATATTCTACCAGAGACTGGTGAGGATTTGGGACATTTCATTGAAGCTTAGTCCCAAAGAAATAGGACTTCCTCTGTTCTGAAGGAGAGAGTTAATGATTAGAGGCCAAGGAAGGTGTGTCTCTTTTTGGATAAGCTCTGCTTTTCATGAAGTCACCCCAAGGAGTGGGCCATGGTAACTGAGAACTCAGGTAGTCATACATATGTGTCTAAATGATTGATGATTTGGTAATTAATTGAAGACTTACCATTTGGAGAGATGAGAAAATAGAAGTATCATCAAAAATTATAATTTAATTGAAATTGTGAAAAATTGTTTGCTTCCACATATATTCCAGATAGAAAAATGGTTTGAGTATCAGAATTAGCCAATAATGGGTACATCCAAAGAACTTCAAGTTTTATCTTTTGCTTATTAAATCATGTTTTAAAATAATAATTCTTTTTGAGTAACTTAGAAGTCATTAGTACTGTTCAGTAAATTCTCCCAGCTCTTTGCCTACTAGGTGCATACTTTCTGGCTATCTTATGAGGGGTATGGATATGTGTCTAGTTCTGGCCGATGAGTTGTGAACAGGAGTGATGTGTGTTACTTCTGGACAGAATATTTGAAGACTGATACAGAATTTTCTTTTGATTGTTGATCCAGAGTTTCCTTTCTTTCTGACATCATACCCAAACATGGCTGCTTCATCTGCTTGGCCTCAGGTACAAATGAGCCACAACAGAACCATATTCTCAGCAACCTGAGATGGACATGTAGCAGAAATTGAAAATGAACTATCATTTTGAGCCACTGAGATTTTGAAATTATGTGGCCAATCACAACCTAGCCCATCCTGAAATGGGAAAAAGAACAGTTTTTGATTTTTTTAAAAGAATTTTCTTTATTGATGAAGGCACTGTGGTCCAAAATCTATTTGGAAACTATTTGAGAATTTCAAAGTTGGGAGGCAACTCAGTATTAACCAGTCCGTCAAGTAGCCTGGCAACTTAACTTTATTTCCCTTCAATTTTTTATAATGATTTAATTGTTCTTGCGAGAGTTAAGTCCAGAATGTTGTTTAATTCCCAGAAAGCATCTCTGCCACATTTAAAATTTAAGGTATATATATCAAGTGAAATTGACAAGGCTCGGTAACAGATTGGCTGTAAGGGGTGACATAAGAGGGAGGTGTCAAGCTTGACTCCCAGGTTTCTCATTGAATGATGGGATTGATGGCAATGATTTTCACTGAGATAAGGAACACTAGCAGAGAACCAGTGCTCTGAATGAAGATTGCAAGTTCACTTTTGGACATGTTGGCTTTGAATCACCTCTGAGACATCAAAGAAAAGATGTCAAGATGTTAATTAGATAGAAAAGTCTGGACCTTGAAGAGGAGGTCTGGACTTAGATACACACTTATGAATTATCTGTATATAGGATAAGTTAAGCCACGTGCATGAATGAGATGCTGGAGGGAGAAGGAATGACATGAGAAGAGGTGAGGCTTTGTGGAGAAAATTGGGAGAATATTAACGTTTATTATACAAGCCAAATGCTTACAAAGTAGTTGTTGATAGAATGATAGAGAAGGAATATAGAAGTAAAATCGGGGGAGTATTGCATAATAAAAACCAAAGGAAGAAAGTCTTTTAAAAATTGGTCCATTGTGTTGATGGTGCTGAAAAGTCAAGCAAAATGAGGACTATGAGATTTATCAAAATTGAGGTCACTGTTGACTTCAGGAAGAGCTATTTCATTGGAGCCTGGAATTAGGACACCATCTTTTCACAAAAAAAACAATATTATGGTATTTTAAGTAGATTTTTTTTCCTCTTCATTTGTAGGTACTTTGTTGGTTCATTCCTTTTTTGTTTTCTAGAAAAAATGATGCAGAAAATACATTTGATAAAATATGGACAGTGCTTAAAATCTTAAAAGCACTGTAATAGTAATTTATAGTAGATGAAGCACTTTTATTTACACTAATTAATAAGAACTCTGGGAGGTACATTAATTCATAAAAACCCTGAGATCCTACTTTCATGAACACTGTTCTAATATCTATAAATGAACACTTATTGCATTACTTTAAAGTAATCATTTACAGAGTAATGTGGTCTCAATATTTTGCTCACGAATCCAAAAAATTCTGAAGATAGCAGTTTAACTTTAATTTCATGTTAATTTTTATTCATAAAGTTTATCTGATTATGAAAGATTAAAATGCACATACTTTTGATCATCAAAAACTAGTTTGGTATTAAATCACTTATCTAAACAGAGTGTTTAGATATTAAAACTCAACAAGTCAGATGTTCAAGGAGTCTAGCAGGAGGATTAAGGCATGCCCCTTCCATGGCAGTTATACCACATTTAGCTACTTTTATGAAGAGAATACGAGGGAGATCTGACTGAGCTTCACCTGTTTGGACAAGAATTTCCTTAGAAACTCATGAAGGGCAGTTGTGCATTTCTGGCTCTCCAAATAAGACATCTACAATTAAACCCAGCACCTGTGCCATTTCTTCAAACATCTATAAAAATAGGTTTTAAAATATAAGATTAAATGAGTAACAGGTTTTGAAGCTACTTTGTCTTATTTTGAATTAACACAAATGCCACGCATGAAGTCATTTCATAAAGCTCTTTTAATCAGTGTCTATGATACTGCATTTATGGCAGATCATGAATGAGTAAAGGAAAAGAAGAACAAATCTGATCATTGATTAGTATATAATTTAATGTGATTTAAGTTCCCACTTTACTAACTTGGAAGCTAAAGGGAAAGAATAGTACCTATTCGATTGAAAAACACTCAAGGCTGACCTTCCATGTATTCCTTAGTGTCTATTTTAATTTGCCAAATAGTTGCAAGAGCAAAGTGGTCTAATTCATAACCTCATTTATTAACTATTGTTTTAATTTGCACAAGTATCTCTTTCAAATATTTACTTGCTTATTGCTAATTATTATTGGGAAAAAAAGTTCTGTTCCTCAAATCCAAGTCTAATTTTACTAAAACAAAACCTCTTCTGATTTATGTGGGGGCATATGCTGATTTTAATTATAGAGAGAAATTTTATCTGAACAGCAACTGGACATTATCCTTCACATCTTAAAATACATGTCGTGGAAAACAATTCAATCAGGCCTTATTATCTTTACATCAATACAACAGTCAGAGGATATGTAATGGTAGCATTCCAACAAAAGGTTAGAAAACTAATAAATATTTAGACTGGAGCCAGTGACTAATTAAAACATATAAATAGAGGATCAGATATCCAAACCTCCAAGATATTGTGAGCTTTTGGAAATTTGTAAATCCCATGAGCAAAGCCTTTGAAGAATAGATGAATAGTTCTCAGTATAAAGATCAACCGGGGAGTGTATGTGTATAAGAAAAAAATTTTTTTAAAACATGCCCACTATCTCTTGGCTTCTGGGCAAGCACATGACACTCTCATATGGAGTATGACCCTGTGGATTATTGAACCACATGAACTTAGTGTCTCTTCCAATCTTGGTATATTCTAATTCTATTATTGCAAGCAACTCCTCACTTCTACTTCAAGCCACTGGGATTAAAGAATTAGAAAACAATATGCACTTGGGTAATTTTAATTCAAGTTTGGTGTAATAAATAATTTCAAAAATGACATAACCCCTTCTTAGAATTGTCAAGGGAAACATTCTTCTTGTCTAACTAACCTTGGTTTATCCTTGGTTGCATGAGTTTCATTGATCACCAAGCTTCATACGATTAGTGAAGTCACCACTTTCCATAAACAATGTCTATGATAACTTTACAGATAATTAAAGCGCAGGATTAAAATAAAATAGGCCCTTGAGGCAAATATGTCACTGTGATTGAAGCCAAGTGACAATGACTGGCTGCAGCAGTTTTGTCTATGTGTTTCATAGGCAAATATTAAATTGATTCTAATTACTTTGTTTGTTAGTCTCACCTGGTGTAAAGCCTTGTTGGATAATATTGGGGAAAACCTGTGTTGAGTAATAGTGTAATATTTGTCATCTTCTAATTCTCCTTTTTGTACCCAAAATGAGTGAAGTGACTTTGCTCAGCAGACACAAAGGGGAGAGGTACCCTTTGTACTTCTTGACATGTGGTGAAGATTCTGAAAGGGCTTATTTCTTATGTGGATTCCGAAAGGGCTTATTTCTGGGCTTACATTTGCTACTGCCCAAGTTATTGCACTCACTTGCTAAGGCAAGAAGGAGGCCATGTATGCTCTGCCTTCCACTGGGGAGAAGAGGACAATTTGCAGACTTTGAGAGAGAGACCTGCTCATGAGTAGTAAAATGTAATCAAAATGAGTTTGATCTTCACTTCAATAACTTGATAAAACTAGAATGAGTTTTTGAAGAAATAATTTTATTATTCACTGTTGAAATTAAAAATAGTACTCTTTCTTCAAATAATTTAAGAAGAACAGATAAAATTTAGCATGAGTTTCAAAAGGAAAAACAGAAAAGCAATAGCAAAGAAATATTTTTATAAGCATAAAGCAAGGAAACTACTTAATATAGTGATATGGCAATAAATCTGAATGAATACAGTTCTCCAACAATATCACAAAAAATTTCAGTAAGAACTCTTTAATCTAAAAAAGTCCTCATTTTGTGATAAAGCTATGTCACATAAATATGAAGGCAAGAAAAGCACGTGGTGTTAGTATCACCTGTTGTGTTAGTAAGGAAAAATGTTTTAAATGATACAGAATCATATTATATTGAAAAAAGCACAATCGATGGCAAAGATGTATCACAAACTTTATTAAAAACTACGGCAGCAATAGGTCACAAAGCAAAAGCAATTGGGAATAAAGTTATTTTTAACAGAAAAACTATAATGAAAAGTTTAGTATGCCACTGTGATTCAATGGTACATCAAATTGACAGAACAGTAATAACAGCCCAAGTGAAATAAATTTACTTGGGGAAAAATTTTATGTATATTATCTTTGATGCTCTGCAAAATTTTGTCGCATTTTATAAATGAGAAAATCGAGGCTCAAAGAAGTTAGTAACTTGTTGGGTTCATACGACTATTAAATAATTGAACTTGAATTTGAAATCAGACACTTGTGACTGCAGAACATCACATTCACAGTAAATGAAACTATTAATCATTTGAAGAATTTCCAAATATGGTTCAATAAATAAATATAAAATCCATATATTTGATAATGTTGTAGGGTCTGAAATATTGAATTTGGAGACTTCTCTTAACTTAGGAGAAATCAAGAAGACAAAAAGTAAATAAGGATATAAGAGATAAGAGATGTCAGGGCCTGCCCTATGGTTAAGTTCACATGCGTCTGTTCCACAGCCCAGGGTTTCGCCGGTTCAGATCCCAGGCGGACGTGGGACCACTCATCAGGCCATGCTGAGGTGCTATCCCACACAGCAGAACAAGAAGGATCTCCAACTAGAATATACAACTATGTGCTGAGGGGTTTTGGGGAGAAGAAAAAATAAAGAAGAGGAAGATTGGCAACAGATGTTAGCTCAGGATCAATCTTAAAAAAAAAAGAGAGATATCAATTTATAAAATGCATCTAAAAGATACATATTAAAAGTAATACTTTGAAAATAAAAGATACAACTTCTTTTTTAAGTATCCATGAAATGTTTTCAAAATTTTGTCAGGGAAACTAAATTCATCCTTCATATTAGAAATAATGAAAAATTATTAATAAATTGGAAAATAGAGTAACTATAATCATTCATGACTAATTTTAAGAGCTAATTATTTGAAAATACATATATACATAGATAAGCTAATGGCTGATCCAATAAGGAAAAAGTTAAATTTACACAAATATTTTAAAAAATAACAATAATGGACAAAGAGAAAAAGGAAATGGATTATGAAAAAAAGGATTTGTCCTCTGTATGTAAGGAATACTGATAATCGATCAAAATATTACTCAAATTATCACTAGAAGAGAAATGAAATCAAAATAGGATAACCACTAAAAATGAAATTTAGAAGTCTGTGAGAGGGAGGATACCCTTTATAAAAGCACTAACTTGTGACTATTATCGCCCCCGAATCCTATCTGCTCCAACGTTGTTTGATGATTGTATTTTATTTTATTTTAATCACCCTTCAATTGTTGTTGCAATAGTCCAGCCAGTCATGGGATCAGGGGCCAGTATTCAAATCCTAAATGTGGTTCATTCCAAGATGTAAGAGTAACTTAATATTAGGGAATCCATTGATATAATAAGATATGAATAAATTAAAGGACAGTAATTTAATGTCATTTCCTAAATGCAAAAGACACTTGATAAAATAAATATCATGCCTGAATTAGGAGAAAAAAGAAAAGCAAAAATCTCAGTTAACCAGTAGTAGATGGATACTTTCCTTATATGTTAAAAGAAAGCCTATATGAAACCTAAGGCCAGTAATACGATTAATGTTCCTACAAAGGCAGAGTGAATACAAGGGTAAACACTAATATCACTTTTATTTAACAGTGCTCTGGAAATACTAGCCAGTGCAGTCAGACAAGTGGAATAAATAATAGGCACAAAAATTGGAAAGAATTTGTAGATGATATGATGGAAAGCCTAGACATTGAAAAAACTCAATTAAAAATTATTAGACTTAGTGTTAGTTTGCAGGGGCTGCCCTAACAAAGTACCACAAACTGGATAGCTTAAAAGCAGCAATTTATTTCCGCACATTTCTGGGGACTAGAAGTCTGAACTCAAGCTGTCAGCAGGGTTAGTTTTTCTGAGAACCTATTTTCTTAGTTTTTCTTCTGACGTCTTCACATGATTCCCCCCTCTGTGTCTTTGTCCTAATCTCTTCTTCTTACAAGACCACCAGGCATATTGGATTACAGCCCATTCATATGAATTTTTTTATTTTAATTACCTCTTGAAAGGCCCTATGCCTTAATATAGTCACGTTCTGACGTACTGGAAGTTAGGACCTCAACACATGAATTTAGGGCACACAATCGAGCCCATTAGAGAATTTAAAAAAGATTTCAGTAAAATAATAGGTTATAAAATTAGCTAAAAAATTATAATCCTTTCTGATATCAAACAATAAATGATTGAAAATGTAATGGAAGAATGTCCAGAACAAAGGTAATGGCACCTTAGGTGAGGGGGGCAGAATTGGCAATGGATACTCTGCACAGATTTGAGAGGCTGGATAAACATCACAGGGCCTTGCAAAGAAATGATATTTTGTTTATTCTGCAGAAATAAAAGAAGCTTTCCTCTAAAAAAAAATCCAACTTTATGCTTTAGACTGGAAGCTTTTCAGAAAAAGAAAAGTATCTTGATATCTTTCTCTAATATTAACCAGTAAACTGATCCAGTGGTTTCAAGTGTCATTTTAAACAATGTCTTTGCAAGTAAAATATAACAGTATTTTATAAAAGTCAAACCACCCTTGATTTTGTACTGCTTTAGCTCTCATTGGGACAAACCATGCATAAACTAAAATAATAAGGTAGGAGAAACCTAGTAGTATAAAGTAAGTTTTAGAATAAATTAATATCTTTCAAACCAGTGAAGTGAAAAGCAAGCGCTTTTTTCCCCCTTGTTTCATTCTTTCTCCTTTGTATGCTAAAGTTTCCTCTTTTTTAACACCGTGAAATTAAATATGTTAAGAAAACCATATATTTCTAGACTAGTGACTAGCGAGTGAAGCTCATGAAGAGCTTTCCAATGGGTAAGCCCCACGTCTTCTTTTCAGGCCCTGCCTACTCTCTCTGCTTTTCTTCTTTTGCCACAGATGCTCAGCTTGATTTCTACTTCTTCAAGAACTGCCATCACCCACACTTGCCTTTCTGCTAAGTTTTGCTGCAGCAATAGACAAAATCTACCCAGACACCCAACCTCCAACCCGCCTGCATGGCTGCCTCTGAAGACAATCAGTCCAGGACTTTCCATTTAAGCTTTTCGCCACTGATCGTTGTGGTGAAAGAAAGACAGGATGACAGTCAGGGGACATTAGAAAATCTTGAGGTTCTTACATTCCTTATCTCTGTCTTGGAGGATATGTCTACTTTTCTAATCCAGTATACTTCTAATGGCGTTTGATAGAATTTACCCTGCTGCAAAGCAACTACTATAAAAGAAACAGATAGCTCTTCAAGGTATCTCTACAATTTAACCATAAAATATTTAGTGACTAAACTATAACAGCAAAATGAATGAGTCCTGATCAAAACTGAATGTGAAGCTTCCTTATCCAAAACAAAAAGAGATTACTTAACCATAATTAGATGCTTTACTTCATTAATAATCAAACAGCATCACTTAAATTTAAAAAAAGGTATATAAATCAATTTTGAAAATTAAGTATAATGGAAAACAAGACCACCCATGAAAATTATAAATCTTAATACAATTGTTTTAACATCTGAAACTCTGAAGGATATTGATTTTGTTTTGGAAAATGGCTAAGAGATTTCTGTTCCAGTTAAATGGTATAAGCACATTTGATTGTGTATAAATCATGTGTCTTCCCTGCACAGAATGCATGGATCAACTCCCTAAAGACTTTGAAAAATAAACTACAGCAGGCAAATTGGGTAAGGAAACCAGAATTTGAAGTGGGATTGATCTTGTCATGAGTTTTCTGTTTTGTTTGCTTTTGTTTTTGTTTTCTTACCATATCTCCCATCCTGAACTCAACAGGAACTTGAATTCTTGAATTGTGCAGACAGAAAGAGCTCCAAAAGAAGCCCTCTCTTTTTGGTTGGGGCATCAAGAAAAGAGAGACTAATGCAGGGAGAAAATAGGAAAAAATCCCCAGTCATTATTTTGTGTTTCTCCTGCCCCAACCCTAGACTATCGTCAGTTTTAAAGCTGTAATCCTATCATGACAGCAATGACAATGGCAGCCAGGTAAGCACCTAAAACTCTGAGGGAGAAGAATCTCCCTGACTGAATGAACTGTTGCCTGAAGAGTGGTGGTGATGGAGGTGATAACTTTCTCTATCCTTCTATCACTTGGCCTCAGAAGTAGGCATAGTTACTGCATGTTCACATCAGGGCAAGGAAACTAAAGTCCTAGATTTCTGGACAGATGACCAGAGAGAGTTGGGAATATTACAGAGAGGGGACAACTCAAGAAAGTGAACCCCAAAAGTTAACAATGCAGGAACTCCTGATCTCACACTGAACAACACATATAAAAATCTGACCCTCAACGGCACACCAAAAGCTTTGAGAACATCAACGTGGCCTCTGAATTGAACACATGAAAAACAGGGTCAAATAGCACTTTAAAATGTCTGAGATACAGTCCAAAATTCCTAGACTATGAAAATCAAGACTTGCAAGGGAAAAAGACAATTAAATGATGCCAAACCCAAGACAACCCAAATGTGGAAATTATTAGACAAAGCCTTTAAAGGAACTATGAAAAACTTGCTCCAAAATGTAAGAGCCTATATTCTTGAAATTTTAGAGAGAAATAGAAGCTATGGAAAATATTAAACATGAAAACTACAATAAAAAAATAACTGAATGAGCTCAATACTGAAATTGTGATGACAGTGGAAAATCATTGTTAGTTATCTTTTATTTTTTCAGCTGTTTATGTTTCTATTCTGTGCAGATCTAAAGCTTTTATCTAAAGATTTCTCATAGCATTTCCTTAGAAAAAGATTTTGAAGCAGAACTTTAAAATCAGTATTGAATTTTATCAAATGATTTTTCAGCATCTTTTCAGATGATCAGATAGTGCTATTCTCTTTTACTCTGTTAACATAGGGAATTATATAGATTGATTGTTGAGTGTTGAGCCAACCTTGCATTCCAGGGATACAAATGACTCGTTAATGATGTTTTCTCTCTTTTATATATTGTTAGATTCAATTTGCTAATGTTTTATTAAGAGTTTCCTTGTTCATGAGGGATAATGTCCTTGTCAGGCTTTGATGTTAGGCTTACGCATGTCTTATAAAACAAGTTGACAACTGTTGTCTCCTCTTCTATTTTCTGAAAAAGTATGAAATTATCCAGCCATGGAGTTCAAGAGTTTTCTACATGGAAATTCAAATTCAGGTAGTTGGCTATTTCAGTTTTGTATTTCTTCTGGCGTCAGTTTTTATTAATTGTACTTTTCAAGGACACTTTTTATGTTTTCTTTGGGCTGTCAAATTCATTAGCATAAATTATTTATAATACTCATTATTCTTTTAATTAATGATAATTTAATGTGCACTCTTTAATACCTGATATTTGCAGTTTTCATTTTCATTTACTTTCATCTGTTCCATTTTGCCAAGAACCTATTAATCTTCAAAGAACTAATTTTTAGCTTTGTTAATGTTCTTCTTGTATGCATGTTTATTTTATTAAATTCTGTCTGTTTTATTATTATTTTTATATTTACTTGGAGGTTAATTTACTCTCTTTTCTCTGCTTATTCTGGGAAACAAACATTTAAGGCCACAGTTTTCCTTTTAAGTACTTTTATAGTTGCATCCCCCATATTTTGATACATATTTTTATTATCACTCATTTTGAAATATGTTCTAATTTACCGTTGGATTTTATCTTGACTCGTAAATTTTTAAGAATTCCTCTATTGAAATTCTAAGTATTTGACAATTTTTAAGAACTTATTTTTGATTTCTAATTTAACTTTATTTTGGTCTGAGAACTTTGTAATATTTTGATCATTTGAAACTTATCAATGTTTATTTTTATGGCCTAGCACGTGGTCTAACTTGGTGAATGTTTCATGTGCTCTTGAAAAAAATCTATTCTGTAGTTTTTGGATATTGCATTTGATAAAAATCCACTAGGTCAAAGTGACTGATATTGTGGTTCAAATAGAATATATCCATATATTCCGTCAGTCACTGAAATTTTCAGTGTGATCATGGATTTGTCTCTCTCTTTAGTACTATCAAATTTTGCTTTACGTACGTTGAAATTTATTATTAGGTGCATATACATTAGTGATTATGATCTTCATGATAAATTTACCTTTTATCATTCCAAATGTTCCTTGTTTATCTCTGGTAATATTTTTTGGCTTGAAACATGCTTTTTCTCTAATGAAAAATCTCTTCACGTGAAATTTCTTATGTGTAGTAAATGAATGGCATATCTTTTCCTATAATTTTACTTTTGACCTATCTGAGTCTTTAATTTTAAAGTACATCTCTTCTAGCAAACATATAGTTGGGTCTCATATTAATGTCCAATCTGATGATGTCTGTATTTTAATTGGACTACTGTTTTCCATATCATTAATATAATTACTGTTATAGTTTGGTTTGGGTTTACTATTTAGAAATTATTTCTTATTTATCCATTCTGATTTTGTTCCTTTGTTCCTTCCATCCTGCCATCTTTTATTTTGCTTGAATAATTTTTAATATTCCATTTTAATACCTCTTTAGCGTTTTAGTTATTGCTGTGCATTTAATGCTGCTCCAGGGTTTATAATTCACATTAGTATCTTGTAACTCTTTACTTAGAGTAAATATTGTTGCATTGCACTTAAAATGTGAGAAAATTGTTACAAGGTAAGACATCTTCTTCTCACGTTTTCCTGCTTATAAACTCCAAGCCTCACAATACAGTTCTTGTTGTAAATAATGTTTTTCAAAGTAATTAAGATAAGAATATCACATATTTTCTACTTTCCATACTCTATATTTCCTTTTTTAAATCTGAGTTTTCTTCGGGTGTCATTTAACCTTAGCTTAAAGAACATCCTTTTCTTTTCTTACAGTACAAGTCTTCTTGGCACAAATTCTATCGGCTTTTATTTATTTAAGTATGTCTTCATTTTGACTTCATTTTTAAAAGATGGTTTTATTGAATATGGAATTTTGGTAGACACTTTTATTTATTTTGTATTTCTCTGTGTGAGGAAGATTGACCCTGAGCTAACATCTGTTGCCAATCTTCCTCTTTTTGCTTGAGGAAGATTGTCACTGAGCTAACATCTGTGCCAATCTGGCTCTATTCTGTATCTGGGGTGCCACCAGAGCATGACTTGATGAGCAGTTCTAGGTCTGTGCTCAGGAATCAAACACACAAACCCTAGGCTGTTGAGGCAGAATGTGTGAATTTAACCACTACACCACTGAGTTGGCCCCTAGACACTTCTATTTTTTTCTTTCAGCACTTTAAAGATACCATTCCATTGCCTTTTGGCCTCCATTGTATTAACTCACACTGGCCTCTAATAACCTATGGATCCTATGTAAAGTTGGTCTAAATTTGTCACTGTGGGACAGAGGTAATTAATGACAATTTACAAAAACATTTAAAAATGTTCTAAAGTACATTGTGTGAATATGAAAATAGGTAGTGTAATTTCTCTCTCTCTCTCCTGCTCCCATTCCCCCTCCCCTTCCCAATTTATTGACCACGATGAACTTTTCAGCCAGCATATTATGCATTTTAGGTATAACATCTCTGTATTTTCACAATAGCACTATCAAGATAGTAGTAATATTTTTCTTTGTTTACTTTATCTTTAAAATTTGTACAATAGTAATTACATTATGCTGCTTCAGTAAGTAGTAAATGAGATAATATTTATAAAATGTTTACTAAAGTGCCATGTCTCAGTAATTGTTTATTAAATGATATCAATTAAAATTTTTCTTGTTATGTTCATTATACACATGCCAGTTATAAATTTATTGCCTCTCAAATTCAAATCCACCTTCTTTCCCATACTTTTGATACTGTTGCTGGACCCTGCATACACTTCTTTTCCAGTTGGCTCAATGTTGTGCTCTGTCAATAAAGGTCAGTGGATGGACACCATGATTCTAGGATTCCCTTTCTGCTTCAGTGTGTGGCTTCTGGTGTAGGAGCCAGCACAGAAAGGTAGGAGGCTTGGTAGTGCCCACCTCATATGCCCTCATGGACCTGCTCTGGCCCATGCCCTCAGGAAAATTTCTTTTCCCTAGACCATCTGCTTGTTCCTGTGACAGCCATACCATCTCCAAAGAGATCTGAATCTCAACTTTGGGCTCTTATAATTTTTTTCCTATTTCCTGGATAATTTATTTAGCAATTCATTACACGTATATTTTTGCTGGTATAAATTTCATATACATGTCAAAGACACTAATTGAGCTCCTCCTCCAATGAATTAGGTATAAGTCTCTTAAAATTTTAGCATTTCTTTTTGGGAGCTTTTGGGAAAGTCACGTTTCCTGGGCCCAAATCTTGGTTTTTGTTTTAGGTTTTAGGTTCAATGCAAAATTGAGAGGAAGATGCAGAGATTTCCCATATAGTCTTTACCCCCACACAATTTTCTCCCCCATTGTCAACATCACTCACAGGAGCAGTATATTTGTTACAATTCATAAACCCACATTGATACACCATAATCACCTGGAGACTATAGTTTACATTAGGGTTTACTCTTGGTGTTATATATTCTATGGGTTTGGACAAATGTATAATGACATGTATCCATCATTATAATATCATACAGAGTATTTTCATTGCCCTAAAAATCCTCTGTGCTCTGCTTATTCATCCCTCCTCATCCCCCTGGCAACCCCTGCTATCTCCATAGTTATACATTTTACAAAATGTCATATTGCTGGAATCATAAAATACATAGCCATTTCAGATTGGCCTCTTTCACTTAGTAATATGCATTTAAAATTGCTTCCTGTCTTTTTTATGGCTTGATAGCTCTTTTCAGTTTAGTACTGTATAATATTCCATTGTCTAGATGTACCACAGTTTGTTTGCCCATTCACTTACTCACTGAAGGACATATGGGTTGCTTCCAAGTTCTGGTAATTATGAAAAAAGCTGCTATACATATCCATGCACAGATTTTTCTGGGGGTGATATACGTTTTCAACCCCTTTAGGTAAGTTCCAAGGAGTGAAATTACTGGGTCATATGACAAGAGTATGTTTACCTTTGTAAGAAACTGCCAAACTGTCTTATAAAATGGCTTTAGCATTGTCAGCGTCCTAGATTTTAGCCATTCTAATATGTGTGTAGCAGTATTTCATGGATATTTTAATTTGCTTTTCCCTGATGGTGTATGATATTGAGCATCTTTCCATATGCTTATTTCCGTCAGTATATCTTCTTTGGTGAGATGTCTTTTCAGATCTTTGACCTGTTTTTAAATTAAGTTGTTGTTTATTTCTTATTGTTGAGTTTTATGAGGCCGTTGTACACTTTGGATAACAGTTCTTTATCAGACAAGTCATTTGCAAATATTTTCTCCCAGTATGCAGCCTGTCTAGTCATTCTCTTGACGTTGTCTTTCACAAAGCAGAAGTTTTAAATTTTAATGAAGTCTAGCTTATCAGTTATTCTTGTGCTTTGATGTTGTATTTAAAAAGTCCTCACTAGATGTGTGGTTTTATTTCCAGGCTTTCAATTCTGTTCCGTTGATCTATGTGTCTGTTTTTGTGCCAGTACCATGGTGTTTTGATTACTATAGCTTTGTAGCATATTTTGAAGTCAGGGAATGTGATGCCTCAAGGTTTGCTCTTTTTTTCTCAGGATTTCTTTGGCTATTCAGGGTCTTTTATTGTTCCATATAAATTTAAGGATTCTTTGTTCTGTTTCTGTGAAGAATGTCATTGGAATTCTGATTGAGATTTCATTGAATCAAGAGACTGATTTAGGTAATATGACCATTTTCACACATCTACGGACAGTTAATCTTCAACCAAGGAGTCAAGAACATATAATGGAGAAAGGAAAGTCTCTTCAATAAATGGTGTTGGGAAAACTGGACAGCCACATGCAAAAGAATAAAAGTAGACCATTATATTACACTATACACAAAAATTAACTCAAATAGATGAAAGACTTGAATGTAAGACCTGAAACCATAAAACTCTTAGAAGAAAATATAGGCAGTACACTCTCTGACATCGGTCTTAGAAGCGTCTTTTTGAATACCATGTCTACTCAGGCCAGGGAAATGAAAAAATAAGCAAGTGGGACTTCATCCAACTTAAAAGCTTCTGCAAGACAAAGGAAACCATGAACAAAACAGAAAGACAACCAACCAACTGTGAGAAAATATTTGCAAATCATATAGCTGATGAGGGGTTACTTTCCAAAATATATAAACAATACATACAACTCAACAACAAAAAAATAAACAGCCCAACCAAAAAATTGGCAGAGGATATTAATAGACATTTTTCCAAAAAGATATATAATGACCACTGGGCACGTGAAAAGATGTTCAACATCATTAATTATTAGGGGAATACAAATCAAAACTACAATGAGATAGCACCTTATGCCTGTCAGAATGGCTATAATTAACAAGACAAAAAATAACAAATGTTGGAAAGGATGAGGAGAAAACAGAACCTTCATACACTTCTGGTGGGAATGCAAACTGGTGCAGCCACTATGGAAAACAGTATGCAGATTCCTCAAAAACATAAAAATAGAAATAGCATACAATCCATCTACCCCACTACTGGGTATTTATCCAAAGAATTTGAAATCAACAATTCCAAGAGATTTATGCACCTATATGTTCCTTTCAGCATTATGCACAACAGCAAGATGTGGAAGCAACTCAAGTACCCATCAACTGATGAATGGATAAAGAAGACGTGGTATATATATACAATCGAATGCTATTCAGCCATTAAAAAAAGACAAAATCATCCCTTTTGCAACAACATGGATGGACCTTGAGGGTATGATGTTAAACAAAATAAACCAGACAGAGAAAGACAAACAAGGAACGATTTCACTCACATGTGGAAAATCAACAAACACAGGGATAAAGAGAAGAGATTAGTGGTTACCAGAGGGGAAGGGGGTGTTTGGGGGGTGGGCATAAGGGGTGAAGGGGCACATAAGTATGGTGATGGATAAAAATTAGACTATTGGTGCTAAGCACAATGCATTGTATACAGAAACTGATAAATAATAATGTACATCTGAAATTACACAATGTTATAAATCATTATGACCTCTACAAAACAATTGGAAGGGAAAAGTCTTCACTATACCCATGGTCATCTTGCTTTTCTTGTGTTATTGTCTAGGAATTCTATATTTTTGTGTTTTGCATTTATGTCTATGATCCATTTTGAGTTCATTTTTGTGAAGGGCTTAAGGTCTGTGTCTACACTGATGTTTTTGCATGTGGATGTCCAATCATTCCAGCACCATTCGTTCAAAAGATCATCTTTGCTCCATTGTATTACCTTTGCTTCTTTTTCAAAGATCAGTTGTTTATATTTATATGAGTCTATTTCTGGACTCACTATTCTGCTTCATTGGTCTGTTTATAGGTCTGCTGTCTTGTCAATGCCACACTGTCTTGATTACTGTAGCTTTATAGGAAGTCTTAAAGTTGAGTAGTATCAATCCTCCGACATTATTCTTCTTCAACATTATGTTGGCCATTCTGTATCTTTTGCGTCTCTATATAAATTTTGGAATCGTTTTTCTGATTTTCACAAAAAACTTGCTGGAGTTTTGATTGAGATTGCATTGAATCTATGGATCACATTGACAAGAACAGACGTCTTAACAGTATTGAGTTTTCATATCTATGAACATGGAATATCTCTCCATTTATTTACTTTTTTTATTTCATTCATCAAATTGTTATAGTTTTCTTCATATGGATCTTGTTCCTATTTTCTTAGACTTGTACCTAAGTATTTCAATTTTGGAGCACTAATGTAAATGGTATTGTATTTTTAATTAAAAATTATACTTATTCATTGCTAGTATATCTTCTTTTTTAATTCTTTCATTGTTCACTCTCCCTCAACACTTGAGGTAGTAGCTGCTTCCTGCTTTTGCTATTTCTGTCCCCTTTAGAATCTTCTTTTACTCAGTTTAGTAGTTACTCACATTTTAACTAGTTAATTCTTTCTATCAAATTCTTTTGTTCAAATTACTGATGAAGTTTCTGTTTCTCAACTGGACCTTAACTGATGTAAAATGTAAAGATATCTAAGACTCAGTAAATTGACTTACTCAAGGTCAAAAAATTGATAACTTTTTGTAGGGCTTGGAATCAGAACCAGCTTTAATATTGTTCAGATTAGCATCCATTTACGCTTCCAGATCCACTCTCCATCCCGCTCTATCTTTTCTGGTGTCATAGGAGGCTGACTGTATCAGTGCATTTCTTTGTCTTCTGTTGGCCAATGGGGAGTACTAGCAAAAGACCAGAAGGAAGGGGGACAGTGAGGGGTTTATTCTCCCAGCTCTCTCCCTGAAAAGTTGCTTAGTTAGCCTATACTGCTTGATAAACAGTTTGAGCTCCTACTGAAGGACCCCCTCCAGAAGTCCCACACCTCTGTTTTCTGATAATGCTTTCTCCCCTTGCACTTTTAACCTGAGGGAGGTAACTCAGGCCTGTTATTTCTAGCTATAGAGTACTGCACTTACCCTAAGATTTCCCAACATCTTTATGAAACATCTCTTTATTAAACATTTCTTAAATTGTCCTAATTTTATTGCAATATCTGTTTTCTGCAACGACCTTGACCACAAGAATAATATTCAAAACTCTGTGCTCTCACCTTAACTTCTAATACCTCACTGGAAGCCAAATATATGCTAAGTGTAAAGTTTTCCAGCCAAATATTTAAAATTTCATGTATTGGAGTTGGAATTTAGTTAATTTTAAATAGTCTTCTAGAGACCAAAACACACTTTGGTAGTTGGCAAAATGTATTTTAAAAATAGAATAAAGTTTGTGAGAGAATCAAATTATCTTCAAACTATGTCTCTCAAGCATTCATTTTTTTCTCCCTGGAAGTAAACACCATTAGCAGTTTCTTTTGTTCTCTTGGAGAAATTACCCATTCATTTACAAATATAGATAGACAGATAGCTAGGTAGATAGATAGATGGAGGATAGATATGTAGAAAATTTTTACACAGATGGGGATACAATATATGCAAGATAGTTTTTTACGTAAAAACAACATGGAGGTTTTTCTGCATCTGTCTCATTTTTAAAATAGCTTCTTAGTACTCCACTCTGTAAATATGCCATAATTTATTTAGGCAGTTATCTTATGATGGACAATTAGCTTGTTTCCAATGTTTTACCACAAAACAAAATAAAACTTTGCTTTGTTATAAAATACTGCAATAAACATATTTCATGTGTATTTTATGTGTATATATATGCATATCTATATGTATTCATATATAAAAATATACTTTTCAAATTAAACCCAGCAGAATGTGTACATTTAAAATTTTGACATTATCAAATTTCTACCCACTGAAGTTGTACTAAATTATATTCCCATCAGTAATAGATAATACGTCCATTTTATTGCATAATTTGCAACACAATCTAGTAGGTGAAAACTTAATATAATTGTGACTTTGATTGCATTTCTCTTCTGACTTGTATGAGTGGCATTATGCACCTTTTCATATGTTTAAGGATTATTTGTATTTTTTAAGTGAAATTGTTCAATATCCGTTTATCCATTTTTTACAGTGTTATTTTTTGGAAGTATTATTTTCATGGACCTTTTTGTATATGAAGGAAATTAGACTTCATCTTTGATATATGTAACCATATTTTTCCCCCAGTTTGTTGTTTTTCTTTTAACATAGTTTGTGGTTTTATTTTGCCATCCAGATAGTTTTTAGTTTTACATGGTCAAATCCATTAAACTTTTATGTTTTATGGGGTTTATATCATAATTACCATCTGTTCTCCAATATATTTTTAATTTTATTTATTTTTTGTTCACATATAATTTTTGTATACATTTATATTTGTCATTCATTTTGAATTTGTTTCAGTGTAAGGAATGAAATAGTGGTTCAATCTATTTACTTTCCAAAATGACCATTGACCATGCAGCTATTTTAAAACCACTTATTGCAAAATCAATTTTCACCATCTGTTTGCAAAATTGCTCTTAAGCGTATTAAATTCACACGCACATGTGTATTTATATATAGTTTTATATACATACATATACATATATATAACCTCTTCTGTACTCTTTGTTCTATTTTACTCTTTTCATGCTTTCTTTACTATTGCTTTATATTATGTTTTCAAATTCAACTAAGTATTTTTTCTAGTTTTGCATCTTTATTTTTCCATATTAACTTAGATCTTTTATTTTTTCTGGATCAAAGTCCTGTTGGCATTTTGTTGTGATTTTACTAATTGAAATTCAGAACAAGAATTGGCATATTTATAATACTGAATGTTCCTCCAAGAAGGCATATAGAATAGTTTATCCTTTAGGATATGTCTGTGACTCTTACCTCATCATCCTAAAATAGATTGTGTAGGTGTTAAACGGTACTCTGTGAGGCAGCTGTACTCCGGTTCTTGACCCTTCTGAGTTACCTAGAACCTCATCTGCCCACCACTCTCAGCGGATGACATAACCCTCTACTTCACAGAGCAAATAAAATCCAATAACTTTTCTTTAATTTCCTACCACAATATTCTTATTTACCTGAATCTGTACCAAAGCTCTTCCTCTTTCTTTTGGAAAAAATAGAAATGTTTCTTTTTTCTGAGATATGAGTTACTTGCTATCCAAATCCATCTCTTCCTGCTCTTCAGAGTGATCTGTCTGTTGCCTTTGGTATCTAAATATTTCCTCTAAATATATTCAGATATATCCACTTCTTTCCACCTAGGCTACCGCCGTTATTGTCCAGGATATTGGTATCCTTTGCCCACATAATTGGAACAACCTCCTAACTGATCTGCATATCTCTAGTTGTGCCAGTTTCTCCCACTCTCCCAAAATCCATTCACCAATTTTCATTCTCAGTGTTTTTCTTTTTTCTTTTTTTTTTTTTTTTAAAGATTTTATTGTTTCCTTTTTCTCCCCAAAGACCCCCGGTACATAGTTGTGTATTCTTCGTTGTGGGTTCCTTTAGTTGTGGCATGTGGGACGCTGCCTCAGCGTGGTCTGATGAGCAGTGCCATGTCAGCGCCCAGGATTCGAACTAACGAAACACTGGGCCGCCTGCAGCAGAGCGCGCGAACTTAACCACTCGGCCACGGGGCCAGCCCCTCATTCTCAGTGTTTTTGTCCAACTACACATTTGATTGTTACACTGTCTTCCAAAAATCTTTCATTAGGTTCCCATTGCTTTTGGGATGAAAGCCAAACTCTTGCCACTGGCTTATAGAAGGAACCTATGCATCTGGCTTGTCCACCTTTCCAGCTTGATCTTGTTCTAGTCCTCGTGACACCTTGTGGCATCCCAACATAGCCAACTCAGTGAAATTTGAATCTCCCATATACTCTTGTCAGTGCAGAATTTTTGCTATTCTTCTCTTTGCTTAGAAGTTTCTTCTTTTCATTACCTCCACCTCTAAAGGAAAGCCATCTTAATTCAGGTCAGTAGAGCATAGTGATTAGTATAAGCCATAGAATCAGAATTCTAGGGTTTGAATCCTGCCTCTACACTTACACTGTGTGTGATTTTAGGCAGTTTCTTGACTAGTCTGAGCCTCAGTTTTTGATTTAAATGAAAATGGTGATAGGATCTACTTTACAGAGTTGTGACAAGTAGCAGGTATAAAATACAGGCAGCACTCAGGACATTGGCTCTGAATGAATCATCCATAATATTAACTTGTCCTCTTACATCCAGTCTTGCCCTCTTTCTTCAGGCCATTCTCCACAAAGCAGTGACCACTTCAAAGGAAAAATATGCTGAAAAATCATCAGGTCTGGGGCTGGCCCCATGGCCGAGTGGTTAGGTTCACATGCTCTGCTTCGGCAGCCCAGGGTTCACTGGTTTGGATCCTTGACACAGACCTACATGCTGCTCATCAAGCCATGCTGTGACAGCATCCCACATAGATGAACTAGAATAACTTACAACAAGGATATACAACTATGTACTGGGGTTTTTGGAAATAAAAAAAAGGGAGGAAGATTGGCATCAGACGTTAGCTCAGGGCCAATCTTCCTCACCAAAAAAAAAAAAAAAAAAAAAAACCCATAAAAAATCATTAGGGCCTATTCACTATTTCAATCTATATGATAAAGAGTAAGTTCTTTCTTTCCTTGATTCAACACGTATTTGTTGAAAGCCTTTTATAAGCAAGTGAATGTAGAATAATACTAAAATAGTGGTGAACTGAACACATGCCTTAAAGAGCTTGCATTCTATTAAGGGACACAGAACTACTATTTATGTCTAACTCTTAAATTCTACAGGAGGGTTTTAGGGTGCTGTGAAAGAGTGAAACCCTGTATCATGGGCCCTCATGGTTTCAAGGCCCAGAAACAGTTTCCTTAAGGATGTTAAGTTGTAGCTGAACCTGCTGCTATGAACAGAAATAATCCAGGACACTGGTGACTTCAGTGAAAGTAGATTTGGCTTACAGGTCTTTAATGTGGCTTGTGAATCCTTTCATGATTTTCCCCCATTTGCTTCGCCAGCTCCTTCTGTTGTTATTGCCCTTTCAAAAGCTTTGCTTAGGCCATAAAAATTATCGGTATTTCCTTAGAGATACTGGATTCTTTTGACTCAAGGCCTTTGCATACTTTATCCTTCCCTCTTGGACTGATTTTCTCATCCTATTTCTTAGATAACTCAGCCTTTCTTCAAGTCTCAGCTTGTATCTTCCTTCTTCTGGCGATGCTTCCTAGACCTCCTGAAGTTGAGTTAGGTTTTCTTTTTGTAGATCTAAGTTGTTTAAATTAGGTTTTTTGTAGATAGTATCTACCCTTTCATAAATACCATTGTACTATGATTGCCTCCTTAGTTTGTAAACCTACTTGAAGGCAAGGGCCATAGTCCATTCTATTTTTTTTCCTTGGTTCCAAACACAGTGTCTGGTACATTGTAGGTGGTCAATAAAAATTTGTTGAATGGGTATATGAATTTAAAATACAAAAATAAAATGCCAGTTGCTCATATAAATCAGAATGCAATAATTTTTAACACTTTATTGAATAATGTAGTGTATGCCAAGGGCTTAGGAAAGATGACTATCACCTCTTCTGAGTCTAAACAATAGAGAGTGCCTCTTCCTAACAGAACAAAATCAGGAAAATTTTATAGTATAGAAATAGTTTTAGAACGTGAACTGTCACTTTGAATAAATACCCTTTCTGGACAAACTCCACCACTCTTAGAAATGCTGGAATTATTGTTTTTTCATATCACAAGTAAAATTACATATTCTCACAGTTCTTAAAACTGATGTATTAAAATGGCTCTCACAAGATTGAGAGAAACAATAAAAACCTATGTTCATACAAAAACGAACAAAAATGTCCATAGATATTTATTATACATAAGTGCAAAAAAACTGTCAACAATCCACATATCCACCACCTTGTGAAATGATAAACAAAATGCGTCGTATTTATGCAAGGGAACACTATTCAGCAGTAATGACAAACAGACTATGGAGACACGCTGTAACACAGATAAACCTCAAATGCATTATCAAATAGGAGAAGAAACTAGACACAAAAGACTATGTGTTAGATGATTCCATTTACAGGAAATGTCTAAAGAAGGCAAATCTCAGAGACCGAAAGCAGTACTTGCCCGGGGCTGGGAGTGGGAGCACGGATTCGCTACAAATGGGCAGGAGTGAATCTTTTAGGGTGACGGAAATGTTCTTCTGTTGTGGGGATGGTTACAGAACTGCATAAATCTACTACAAGTCACTGAAATGTAAATGCCAATGGGTGACTTTTATGGTATATAAATTACACCACAATAAAGCTCTTTACAAAAAGATTGAAACAAACATATTCTAGCATTTTTGATTGGAGTATAAATTCATACAGGGTTTTGGAGGAATTTTTGGTAATATATGTCAAAAGCCTGAAGATTACATTCTCTTTGATGCAGCAATTATGCATCTGAAATTTTGTCCTAAGGAAATAATTAAGAAATCATAGATGTCCACAAAAGTTCAGACAAAATATTTAATTTCAGCATGGTTTTTTTTCTTTGTTAAAAACAAAAATGTTCTTTACTTGTAATCATCTTAAATTTTCCATTTTGATTTGCATATGATTAGTGCTTTAATCAAAGTTATAAATTCTGGTTTTAGGATGAATATCAATAGTGAAAGAAATTAGAATTATCCTAAATCTTCCAAGGGAAAATGGAAGAGTTTGCTAATCCTCCTCCAGTATAAATTATCTCCTTTTTAATTCAAATGATACAACTCCCCTTCCTGCCTCCCCCACACCACAAGCTTTAGCTGACACGTGGCCGCAGAGAGAGGAACTTCTCCTAGCCACCTCACAGATGGATGTGCGTGTGTCATGAAATACCGGCCAGTGGTGTGTGAATCAAATGATGCGTTCAATTTCAGAGTCATGCCACTTAAAATGAAATTGCTGTCTCTCTACTTTTTTTTCCCATCCTGAGAAGTGGAGTGTAGATGTGCTGTTGGTGAGCCAGTTTAAATTGTGTGGATGAGAACAGTATACTGTGGGTTATGACAGAGTAACAACATAGAAGGAACCCGGGCCCTGAAAAACTTCGTGAAGCAGAGTTGTTCTTCCAGCCTGGACTGGCCAGGCTGTCAAAGTAAAAGAGAGAGATTCTTAGATTGTATTTGAGCTGCTATAGCATTTGTTTTCATTGTTATAGCAGCTTATAAAAGCAACTTCTAATACAGGAAAGGTCAAATAAAACTAATACATGATACAATTAAGTGAGATTTAACCATTAATTATATACTAGAGTTGAATATTTAAGGGTTTTGGTCATGGGGGAATTGTACATGCTGTATTTTCAGATTAAAAAGACAGTAGCATTCCACTGTTAGGTATTATGTCATATCATATGTCTGTATGTATATAATGAATATATATATATGTGTGTTTATATGTATATATGTGTATGTATATAACAGATATCCACATGCATATAATGAATACACACACACACACACACACGTATATTTCAGCAGTTGACACACCAAGTTACAACAGCAGTAAATACTGACAAAGCATGGAAACAGTTTGCCTAGTGAAGATATTTGGGATTTCTAGGGTAAAAATGTATTATGTATGTGCGGGATGATTAAATCATGCTAAGATATGTATTTATACCCCACATAACATTCTACATGACAGTATGATATTTTCTATTCCTGTTTAATGCTTTATCTTTGAGAACTCATTAATTCATAGGACTTCAACTCTCACTGCTATACACAGTATTTCCAGATTTATTTCTATAGGCCTAACAATTCCTCTGAGTCTAAAACCTAAGGGACATATAAAGTTGAGGCAAATATTTTGTCTGTTCATGAGAAACAGGAGTAAACTTGACTCCAAGGAGTCTATTTGGGACCTAAGACCAATAACTATGTGCAACAGTGTTAGATTCAAGATCGATATTGTATTGAACAGTGAAAGCTATTTCAATATGAAGTGAGCTGTCTTAGGAGATATTGAGCTATCCCATTATAGGTTAGCCAAGTGCTGTAGAGAGTGAAGGTGATGCAGAGGAAATAAAATTTATATTGTGGCTTAAATGACCGCTCAGACTCCTGATCATTTCAGATGACACCACTTTCTTTGTCACTATGCATGTCCTGGCATATCTTGAGTCATATCTTGAAGGCTTCTACAAAAAGACTTCCACTCTGAAATTACAATTTCCATAGTTTTTGAAAATAATGTTGCATATTAAGCTTCAAGGTCTATGCTAGCTAGACTTAAGCATGTCTTCATAATCAGAGTTTTAGCTATATTTACGGGAAACTCATTGCTGTGGTGTGCTATTATTGGAATTCATTTTGTTTCACTGTCTTAGGGCCTCAAAGACTGACTTTGTGGAAATATTTTGCAAAAACCACACACATCCCATAAAGAAAAACAAATATTTTTTGGTATCTGGAAAATTGACAGTGAATTTCTAGCTTTATGGAGTTGGTCACCATTCATAAGTTTACTTACAATAGCAAATTCATTTTATATATATTATTAAAATATAAATTTTGCCTGTTGGTGTAATATTAAGATACTAAGAATGTTGACTAGAACAATACACAGAAAAATCTTTGTAAATGTCAAGATGGAAACAACTGCTATTATATATATGTCTCTACTAAAATGATAAAGTTGCTCAACTAAAATGATAAGGCACTTGTGACTAATTTTTCCTATTAAAAATTAAAATTAGGATATTGATTCTCAACACCTACTGTTTTGATTTTCTGCAGACTGGTAATTCGCCCATGAGAAAATAAACGCTGATTGATTTGTGCCTCTGAAGAGTTTAAGAAAGCCAGGTAGAACTGTAGATTGTGATTCAGAAATCCCACAGCTGAGAAAGCCTAAAAGTCAGACAGGATATATTTATTGCCAAGCAAAGACACCATATGGTCTAAATTAACCTAAGAGCATGTTCAAATACAAAGTGAAACTGCTAAGCATTTAGGTACCTTCAGGTCCAGTTCATCGCTCTAAATGGAAAAGCTGCCTTGATAGAGAAAATGCCAGCAGAAGAGGCAGTGGCTTGGATGTGCAGGTAGAAGTGATCTAGTTACATCCACACGGACACCCTCTCTACAAACCGTGAATAAATGTGCATAGGCCAGTGCGAAGTGAAATGATCAGCCGTATACTACGGAAAGATGCATTGGCTGAACACATCACAAATTAAAGGCTGGCCTGCCATCTTCATTGTGAGATGTCATTTCCATTGTGTTATGTTTCCTCCAGGCTAATCCTCCTCATTTCTCTTTGAAGTCTCTCCCACACTTTGATGGAACCAGTGAAACATTCACCACTGGCTCTGCTATCCCCACCTCTTAACGAAAGAAAAGTGATTTAAGTTCCAAAGGTGCTTGCTGCTACATGAATAAGGGCAGCAGGCACTTGCCTCAGCAAAACTACAGCAGGTGAAACGTGGTGAAATGCACATATTTATAGATGACCCTGCAGTATTTATTCATGTAAAGCTAGAGTCTCTCCGGTGGAGACCTGGCTCTGGGTGACTGCGCCATCGAGGTCAGTTCAAGGCGGCTGACTGGCTTTCTATATACGGCCAGGGGAACAGCTGTTAAATTTCGAGACGAGAGCATTTAAAACAAGTCTTGGACCTGTTAAAGTCTAATAATTAGAATGAGAAATGGTAGGACTGGGAGTATAAGATGCCATAGTCCTGACGTTAGGGAACTATTTCCCAAAGAAATGATTTTGTGTCAAGTCGTAGTTATTAAAACGAAAATATTTAATTATTTTTGTGGTCTGAGTAACAAGTAGAACAAAAAAATCAATGCAATGAAGTTTATAATTTTGATTATGTGACTCTTTCATTGAGTAGTACTTTAGCAGAAAAGCAGATGGGCTCTGATTAGGCTTATAAATATAGAAATGTATTGATCATCCAAACAAAACTCCTTGAAGTGTTCCCTGCGTGAGGTCAATGCATCTGTAAAAAGGGAGAAAGAAGCTGTAGCCTGTCTTTCCAGGCTCCAACTAAGTTTGTGGGGCTGACGTCTCAATAAATTACAGAGCTGTATTGACTTCTTTATGGACTATGCACAAACAAAAAGGGGTTATGTTGAGCGGCGTTTAGAGAAATGTACAGACTGTTTTGATTCCAGTATATAGATGTAAATTTTGCCAATGTTAAAGAGTTCAAAGTGGCAGAGGCAACAGTGGGGTAGACACATTTGCATGAAGAAACTGGGGATTTCAGCAACATCGTGAATATTTTGCCCGTGACCAATTCTGGCCCATTAACCTCGCTCCCCTCCCTTTTGCGTTCACAATGAATGAGATATGTTTTCCCCTTCTAAGATTCCTATCCACCCGTAGTAGTTTTCAGGCCTCTGAATTATCTGCAAGCACATCCACTAAACCCAAACAAGAAAACGTTCCTGCTGAACATCATCCTATCACTTCAGCTTCCCCTAGGAATTTTGGAATCTTGATGGAAACTCCCTAATATGCCCCTGGAGGCTTTCCCTTATCAGATGTCTACCTTTGGCTCAATTCTTTCTTTTCCCAGGGCAAATAAGGAACTATATCATTTCTCTTAGTCAGCAAAAACAGATTTATCACAAAATTATATTTATAGGAAACCCCCTAGAAAATATAAAAGACAGTTAAGCACTTCCGCATAAAGCAGCCCATGGTTTATAAGGACTTTTGTTAGAATAGCAATTATGTAAAAATCTCAATTATTTCTTCCTGGCATGAAAATTCTAGAAACACTTTTAAGACCAAAGTAACCAACATCCACTCAATAAATTTTAAAGCTAAAGCTGTCATTTATATGCCATAATTCTATTCCCAAGTCACTCAATCATTTTTTAGGACCAAGGCTCATCCTACCCCTGTTAGAGCAGGCCTTTTGTCATGGCCATTAGAAGTGTAGGTCAGCCCAAAATAAACTAGGCTAGATCCGAAGGGATTTAGACTAGAGACATCTCTATTTTAAAATAAGAGTATTGAAATCTTATCAACTCCAGTAACATGTTTCGAGTCACATGATACGTTTTACAAAACTTACTATTTTATATCTCTGTATATGTCTTAGAGAAGATTTAGAGAAACTATGATGAAAAGTAGAGAAAATCAAGACTATGGGTATAAAATAATCAAACCGAAAGAAGCATTGGAGATTTTAAAAAATATGTCTCTCATTGTATGTGTTTATTTGTGTGTCTCCTCAGTTAATAAAAGACAAATCTTTTGCGTGTTTACCATGTCCTAGGTAAATATCATGCCAAGGGCTTTGCAAATACCATTTCAACCATCTCAAGAATCCTTTAAGCATGATGCTGTTAACCTTACTCCTATTTTATGAATGAGAGAACTGAGACCTAAAGAAGCTAAGTAAATAACCTACAGCTTGTAAGTGACAGACTAGGGTGTCAAATCCTGCTATGTATCTACCCATGACACACTATTATACTGCATTTATATTTGATGACAGAAAACAAAGTAACAAATAGAAAGTCAAGACCAAACAAGGCCAAACAACTTGGGTCACCGATCTACCTAATGGCAAAGCAAGAACTGAGACCGGAATCACCTGACTCAGTCATTGATACATTTTTACGACATAAAAACAATGTTAAATGTATTTGTGTGAATATGGTGTGTTATATACCATCTTACAATGCAACTATTGTATTTATAACTCACATAATTAATATCATTATACAAACAATAAAAAAGATTCACTATTTTCTTACTTTAACGATAAACTTTGCAATTTTGCCCATTGTTGCTGAGAAGGGTGCTCAAAAACATCTCTTCCCTATATTCTACCAAAAACCTTATGGAAAGCCCTTGAGAGAATTCCTCAATAATAAACAAGTCATTTGCAATTTAGGGTGGTTTATTCTAGTTGAATAATTCAATTACTCTCTTTTTAATATCTAGTTGAGCTTAGTTGCACGGAAAGCATAGAAACGTATTATATTGGTCACCATTCGTTGTTGAATTAATTAATTTACGGTTGGTGTAGTGAAGGGATTTAGGAAGAGAAAGATTTGATTTTGGCATTGTAGGCAATTTGTACAGAATAAACCTGGATGAGCTTCAGCTGCAGAAGATAGTGTAGGGTGATACCCCAAGCGTCAGGAGACTGGGTGGATGCAAGGTCAGAAACTAGGAAAGCTGCCAAAAGGGATGTCAAAGGCACCACAGCTACTTCAGCTATGTGTTCATTTTGCCAAGGGAACTGGCACTGATTCCATGTGGCGCTATAGGAGGCACAGAGGGAGAACATCCCAAATAAATCACAAGCCATTAGGACTGTAAGGGGTCAAGAATGAGAAATGACGACTCTGCCTTTACTCATACTGTTTTTCTCTTCCTGGGGCATCCTTCTGTCTCTCCACATCCGCCTGTCAAATCCCACTCTCCACAGATAGCCCTCTTTTGTTTGTCGATGCCAGAAAAACAGGGTCAGCAGGCTTGGCAACCTTTATAAAGGTTGCTAATCGGTGATTCAAAAACTGAAATGCCTTCAGGAACGAGGCAGGTGACCCAAAAAGTGAAGCAGGCAGTATAACTCTGTGCAGACTGAAGGGGGCATCACCTCCGGACACTGAACATGCAGCCTTTACTTTAACAACTTGAGTTGAGATTTTTTCTGAAATGTGCTGCATCTTTCTTTGTCAATTTAACGGTGCCTCCTGAGCATGATAACTCGTGGTTGCCAAATGAAAGTCAGTTATTATATTCCACGGTGGTCCAAAAACCTGGAAGGGGCTGGCCCATTTTTTCCAATATTAAATAATAGCTCCTATGCCAAATGGCAATAATTTTGAGACCCTTGAGACTAGATTTTATGGATTAATTTATTAGTTGTTCTCTGTATAGATATCGGTTCATACCAGCCTCTTTGAAACTTTTTCTTCTATCTTTCAATCTGCTTCTTATGATTGGTTGTGGCCTAGGACTCTGGATAAATGATGTTTTGGAATTTTGCATAAAATAAGAACAGGTTTGAGCAAGCAGCCTTACAACTATTCGTAGAGTCCAAGATACATTGATACATTTTCAATGTAATATTTGATAGATATTAAGTAATATATGTAACCTATAGGTAAATTAAAAAGTTTAATAATAAATATTAACTATAAACTCACCATCAAACTTATGAACTATTAAATACCAATAATATCTCTAAACTATGATGTGGGTACTTCCATCAGATCTATCTTCCAGTTAATAAACTTTTGAAACTATGATGTGGGTACTTCCATCACATCTATCTTCCAGTTAATAAACTTTTGATTGTTTTGTTGCCTATCCATTAATTGTACACTTTTTTTTTTAAAGATTGACACCTGGGCTGACAACTGTTGCCAATCTTTTTTTTTTTTTCTTCTGCTTTATCTCCCCAAACCCCCCCTGTACATAGTTGTATATCTTAGTTGCAGGTCCTTCTAGTTGTGGGATGTGGGATGCCGCCTCAACGTGGCCTGACGAGCGGTGCCATGTCCGCGCCCAGAATCCCAACCCTGGGCTGCCGCAGCGGAGCGCGCGAACTTAACCACTCAGCCACGGAGCCGGCCCATAACTGTACATTTTTATTCTAGAATTTTACTTGGTTGTCTTCTAAATGTCTTGCAATCATAATAGTTTCTTATTGATTATTCACTTAAAAAAAACTTTTCTTTTTTTCCTGAATATTTTACATTTTTTAATAATTTTTCTAATTCCATTATCTGGAATCCTTGAGATCTAACGTTGTTGTTTTTTAGCTTCTGCTGACTCTCCTTCATTTTATCCCACTTTATTGGTGTGTTTTTGTGATTAAAAAAGTGCTTAGCTAAATTAGGTTGGCATTAATTTGTGAGAATCCTGTGGTTCTAATACAGGCATATTTTCTATCAGAAGGGATTTCATTTTTTTCTTATGGAACGTAGAACCTGCTCTTCCTGGGGGGCCACTTTAGCCGCTTCAGGGTTTCCATCTTAATTCAAACATTTCCGATCTCGTTCCTCCCCGTTATGGTGGTCCCAGCACCTTGGCTCCAGTTTCAGCATCACTATAGGTGTCAGTACCTGGGGCACTCAAATACCATCCACAGCTGGCTTCTCTGGTTAAGATTTGTTGTTAACCCATTAATATATTTCAAAGCATGTTGTATCTAGATTTTAGCAGTATTGTAGTAGGAAAGCCTTTAGAGTAGCTGGTCTACCTCCTTCACTGTCAGAAACTGAAGTCCAAGTGCACAGGATTGACTTCATCGCTCCTTCACTACCACTGACTGAATAATACTCTTCATTAGCAAAATAGAGAACATAATCAGCAGGATAGAATCACAGGTTTTGTGTGTATATGTTGGGAAGTGTGTTTGTGTACATATGTTTGACTTAGACAAATAACTGTATATGTTACTTTGGAGAACTGAAATTGATGAACTTCTTTGTCTAGGGACTAGTCAGGTATTAAAAAAATGGAGCTTGAAATTTTTTATCTGCTGGATATAATGTGGAAATCTTAATAAGAGTCAGATGCTAATTTCCATTAATGAGATTCTCTGATGCTATGCAAAAGAGATTTTTGTTTCATTGATGGCACAGTGAACTAGCAACTATTAAGTAAATAAATACTTTTAGTCTTATGTGTCCACATTAAAATGAGAAGGCAAGTTCTTGTTGGAAATATACTGATAGCACTTCATTCTTCTAATTAGGTTGACAATTTTCTTTTCCTCTTGACAACCACTTGGGAAACATATAAAATGTAGTGAGATAAATGCCAGTTTTTTAGACCAAAGGGATTTAATAATGTCTGAGAAAAATTTCACCTATCTGTTCATTGTTTTATGCCAAGGAAATACCAGAAATTATCTAATTAACCTTAAGATCCTGTGGGTCTCCCAGTGTATGTTGTACATATCACCTTTTCATAGACTATTCCACTGTCATCATGGTTTGGCTTTATTATCTTGGCAAGAACTGTCAAGTCTGCACATGCCTCAGAATGGCTGAACAGGTCTTTAGGGTGTCTTATGAGGTGGTGGCAGAGAAACCCCAGGGTTGAGGTGGAGATACGCAATGCCGCTGAGACACAGTGCTGTCAGATTATTCCTGCACCCAACCACTTGCCCCAGCAATGCTGGAGTGGAGGAGCATCCTGACATCGGGAGCAGGAGGAAGGCGAGATGTCTGACACACAACTGTGCCTAGAATGCTTGTTTTGAATGATCAGTCAGGAATCTGTACACAGACGATTTGTCTGCTGCCTTGGTCTCTTTGGGTTGAACGTGCACTCAGTGAGCACCCCTTAGATCGCTCTGCCTCTGCTTTGTGCAGATTGGGGATTTGCGGGGATAATTTTAGACAGGCTTGTTAAAGAACACATGGGCTTTAAACAAAGCCAAAAGAAACTGCAGTGTTTATGCTTTCTAGCCAAATAATTGATTGCTTAATATATTCTGCACACAATCAACTCCGGGGAAAACAGGACTATTGTGTTTGTCCCAGGGTTAGAGAGAGGGAACTCTTCTTAAATTACTCTAAGATATTTGCTCAGATATGCATTGCTGAAGTTGAAAACAAACAAAAAAGAGAGTAAAATTTTATTAAACTTAGAAATTCTTAAAAAGGATAATGTAAATTATAAGAAATATAAATTATTGAAAGTGCTTAAAATAATAAAGCGTTGTTGAACAGGTACTTGGACGTAAATAAATTCTTCTAAAGCGCCCGCCTGAAAACAGTTTATGTATCGTGTTAACTCCTTGTAGGTCAATGCTTCAAATTTTGATGATTACTCTTGATGTTAATTATTGGAAGTAGAATAATGACAAGTGAGTGTCTAATTCACACAAAACCATATGAAAAATCGTAAAATACATTAAGCTAGGTTGCTGTGTATTTACTGCATTAAGGTATAATGCAGAATACTGGAAATGTCTTTTCCCTTAATCATAAAAACAGTTGTTCTATAGTGACCTCTCCATAAAAATTTCTAAACATGCCTAAGATTTTATGGCAAATATAAACACTAGAATTACTCTGTTGTGCTTAATTACAGAAAAGCAGAAGGATTTAATTCTACACTTGTGACAGGCAGTGCAGGAAACTGAATTCAGCATATAGATCAAGCAGCTAGGAGAAAAATCCATGATTAATTTGATAAATACTTTATTGAGAGAGGTGCAAAAGAATTGTCATAAATGTATAGATTGTGATACATTGTAGATAATCTGATTGCTTATGTAATTGTAAAGTTTAAAAGTTTTGCTCATACAATGACAGTTTGAGCCTAAAACTCCCAACTGTATGTTCAAATATATGCACACTGTGGACATTAATCATTCCGTTAATCTTTCCAAAGGTGACAAAAAGAGGTTTAGGATGGAAGTTAAATGTATGAGCTTTTGAAGATATCTGGTTGTTGAAAATCTGGGCAGCTATGCTCAATTTTGTTTATTTTCCTTTGGAAATAAGAATCATGGGTTAGGAGGCCGGCCCTGGGGCTGAGTGGTTAAGTTTGCACACTCTGCTTGGGTGGCCCAGGGTTTCGCTGGTTCAGATCCTGGGCACAGACATGGGACTGCTCATCAGGCCATGCTGAGGTGGCATCCCACATAACACAACCAGAGACACTCACAACTAGAATATACAACTATGTACTGCAGGTCTTTGGGGAGAAGAAGAAGGAAAAAAACAAAAATTGGCAACAGATGTTAGTTTAGGTACCAATCTTTTAAAAAAGCCCAAAGAATCATGGGTCAGAACACATAGGAAAAATGTTGAAATTAAACTAGAATTTGAAAAGAGACATCTCTTGGAGAGCCAGCAAGCCTGAAAGGGATAAGGGAGAAGAAATTAAACAATTCAAAGAAGAATTTAAAGACAGCTACGAGACACAACTTTGTTGGGCAAGGGCATTTTCAGAAAGTATAATGTAGCTATGGGAAGATGATTAAAAAAATTAGAATGTACACATAGCAACATGGGTAGATCTTTTTGCTTTTTAAAGTCAAGTTTATTGAGAAACAATTCACCATACATTAAATTTTACCTTTTTAAGTGTACAATTTGATGAGTTTTGACAAACCTCTACATTCAGGTAAACACAACCGTAATCAAGATATACAAGATATCCATCACCCCAAATTTCCCTGGTGCCCTTTCACAGTTAATCCCCTCTAACACACTCATTCCCAGGCAACCACTGATTTATTTTCTGTCCTTGTAGTTTTGCCTTTTCTAGATGATTCTAGAAAAGGAATCATACTGTATGCAGTGTTTTTTGTCTGGATTCTCTTCACATCATGCTTTTGAGATTCTTCTGGTACGAACATATCAACAGTTTGTGGACTGCTGAGTAGTATTCTGTTATTGGCTGTAACTAAAATGTGCTTATCCTTTCACCAATTGATGGATATTTGAGTTGTTTCCAGATTTGGGCTATTTTGAATAAGTTGCTATGAATATTTGCATACACATATTTGCATGAACATATGTTTTCATTTCTTTTAGTAACTACCTGGGAGTAGTTGGAAAGAGTATATTTACCTTTATAAGAAATTGCTAAACTGGTTTCCAAGTGCATCACACCATTTTACATTCTCACTAGCAACGTATGAGTCCCAGTTGTTCCGCAGTTACATCATCGTTTGCTAATATGCAGCTTTTTAGTTTTAGCCATTCTGGTAGGGTGGTAGTTTACTGGGATATTATTGTGGATTTAATGTACCTTTGTTTGATAGCTAATGCATTTGATCATCAACTTTACGTGCTTTATGAGCCATTGGTTCATTGTCTGTGTTGGAATATCACACCAATTTTTTGTGCTTTTGTTTGAGGTTGTTTCCATTCTTACGTTCAGTTCTAAGCGTTCTTTTCATATTGTGACTATAAGTCCTCTATTAGATACTTGTTTTGCAAACATTTTCTCCCAATCTGTGGCTTGTATTTTTTCTAATGATATCTTTGAGAACAGACATTTTTTATTTCAGTGTGGCCCAATTTATCTCATTTTCTTCCTTTATGTTTGGTGCTTTTTATATCATATCTAAGACATAGTTTGTTGTGACAAGTATTTTTCTTTCTTCTGTATATTTAATATATTTAGGACTTAAATTTACATATATGGTCATTTTAATTGATTTTTGGTAGTCAATTGATCAAAATCAATGTAATTGCTTTTGGTACCAATTGATTTTGGTATTAGGTAAGGATTAAGGTAAGTTTTTATACATGTGAATGCTCAATTTTTCCAGGGCCATGTTGAGAATATCTTCTCTTCTTGATTGAATTAACCTGGCGCCATACGTGCCTAGATGTGTGAGTATATTTCTGTTTTCTTCCATTGATAGATCTATCTGTCTATCTAATTTCAAATCCTATATATAAAACCGTTAAAATTTATTGATTACTATAGCTTTACAATAAGTACTGACATCAGGTAGTATGTGTCTTACAACTTTGCTCTTTTTCAAAATTGTTTTTGCTATTCTATATCCTTTGCTTTTCAATATAAACTTCAGACTTAACTTCTCAATTAATACAAAAATACTTTTAGAATTTTGCTTGAAATTTTAGTGACTTTGTAGACAAATATAAAGGAACTGTCTTAATATTGAGTCTTCTGATGTTGAAAATAGGTCAATTCTTCACTTAACTAGATTTCTCTCAACAATGTTTTGTATTTTTCAGTGTACAGGTCTTCCATATATTTTGTTAAATTGACTTCTAAATATGTCATGCTTTTTGATGGAACAACATTATATATTTATAAATACATTGTTTTAAAAATATTATATATAAATTTATATTTATATACATATACATCTAATTGAAAATTTAAATAAAATATATATCCCTTTAAATCTGTGCAGTTTACTGTATGTCAATTGTATCTTTATAAATATGTTTACATATAAAGTATATGATGTCATGTTTAATATAAAATAACTTTATTGACTTCTGTCACTGTAGAGTAGTTTTCAGTTTCCAAAGTTTTATATAAGTAAATCATAGCATGTACCTGTTTTTCTTTCACTCATAATTATTCTGAGATTCATCCAGGCTGTTGCATGTAATACTATTTCTGTTCTTTTTACTGAGAAGTCGTATTCCACTGTATGGATATGTATGAAACATATCTATATTGTCTAGAATCAGTTTTTTCATTCATTCACCTGTTGGTGAACATTTGGGTTGTTTTCAGTTTGGGGCTATTACAAATGTAGTTGCCATAAACATTCATGTATATCTTAGAATTGACACATATTTCCTTTTATTTTAGGTAAATATCTAGGAGTGGAATGGCTTGGTCACATGGTAGGTGAGTGCTTAACCTTTTAAGAAACCAACAAACTGTTTTCCAAAGTTGTACTATTTAACACACCCTGCTAGTCACATATGAGAGATTCAGTTGCTTCGCATACTTACCAGTACGTGCTGTTGTCTGTCTTTTTTATTGCAGCCATCCTATTGATTGTATAGTGGCATTCCACCGTGGTTTTGATTTGCATTTCTTAATAGTTGGATACCTTTCCATGTGCTTATTTGCTACCTGTATGCCTTTTTCAGTGAAATGTCTCTTCGTATCTTTTGCCAATTTTTTATTTGGATCATTTGTTTTTTACTGTTTGGTTTGAGTTGCTTTTTATAAATTGAGATACAATTGATATTTAACGTTATATTAGTGCCAGGTGTACACATAATGATTCAATAGGTGTATATATTGCAAAATGATCACCACAATACATCTAGTTAACATTCATCACTACATATAGTTGCAATTTTTTTCTTGTGATGAGAACTTTTAAGATCTTCTCTCTTAGCAAACTTCAAATATACAATACAATATTAATAACTATAGTCAGCAAGTTGTACACTACATTAATTTCATAAACTGGAGGTTCGTAGCTTTCAGCCAGTTTTCACCCATTTCCCCCACCCTCCAAAATTTTGAATTTTCTAGAGTCTCCAGTACAAGTTTAATGAGAAGCAGTAAGATTCAACATCCTTGTCTTTTTCTTTCTATCATAGAGATGAAGAATTCCATCTTTCACCATTAAGGAGAATATTTACTGTTAGTTTTTCAGAGATAATCTTTATTAGTTTGAGGAAGCTCATGAATAAAACTTTAATTTCAAGTTTTTTTAATGCTTTTTATACATCTGTTAAAATGATCATGTGATTTTGTAGTTTGTTGTATTCTGTAGCTGTTGGGGAATATTGATTGATTTTTAACTGCTGAAAAATAATTTCATTCCTGGATGAAGTCACTAATATATCATTACAAATTGTTGGACTTTATTTGATAATATTTTGTTAAAGATTTTGAGCCTATATTCATGAGGGATATTGGTCTAGATTTTTCTTTTCCTGTAATGTTTTTATTTTTAGTATCAGGATAATGTGGTCTTATAAAATGTGGTAGAAAGCATTATTTAATCTTCTATTTTACAGAACAGTTTGTATATAATTGGTATTATTTAATCCTCAAACGTTTGGTAGAATTTACCATAAAAGTAGCTGAGCTTGGAGTTTTATTTTTGAAAACTGTAGGTTTAATTCATTTGATATTAGGCTATTCAGGTCATAAATTCTTCTTGAATGAGTTTTGGCAATTTACATATTTCAAGGAGTTGTTCATTTTGTCTAGTTATCAAATGTATTGTCATAAAGTTGTTTATATTATTTCCCTATTATTCTCTTAATGCCTGTGGAAGATGTAGTGCTATATTCTCTTTCCTTCCTAATGTTGGAAGCTGTATTTTTCTTGGTGGGTCTGCCTAGAGTCTTACCAATTTCATTAATCTTTAAAAGTATTTATGTTTTATTTACTTTTCTCTTTAGTTTTATCTTTTCTTTTTTGTTCATTTTTGTTCTTACCTTCATTTTCTTTCTTCTGCTTGCTTTCAGATTAATTTGTTCTTCTCTTTCCAGTTTATTATATCAGAAGCCAATATCATTATTTTAAGACCTATCTTATTTTATAATATAAGCATTTACTTCTATAAATTTGATTTTAAACATAGATTTAGCTGTGTTCCACAAATTTTCATGTTATGTTTTCATATACATTCAGTTCAAAATATTGTCTAAATTGCCTTGTGGTTTCTCTGAACCAGACACTACATAGAATTATGTTGTTTACTTTGTGATTACTTGAGGATTTTTCATACATAGTGTTATTTATAACTATAGTTCAGTTTTATTATGGTCAGATAATATATTTTGTATGATTTCAATTCTTTTGAATTTGTTGAAGTTTGATCTGTGAGGTGGCCTCTTTTGTTGAACGTTTCGTGGCCACTTAAAAATATTGCATGTTCTGCTGGCGCTGAGTTGAGTGTTCATTAACTATCAATTAGTTGATTTTACTCTCTGGTAAAATTCCTTGTTTTGAAATATAGTTTTTCTGATATTTATATAGCCACTGCAATTTTCTTTTCATTATTTTCTTCATGATGTGTCATTTTCCATTGTTTTACCTCTTTTAAACAGCATATAATTGGGTATGGCTTTGTTATTCAAATTGACAATCTCTACCTTTTATTAGAGTGCTTAGACAAATAACATTTAAAGCAATTTTTGATGTTAGGATTGATACGTCATATTGATATGATAGCAAATATTGATACGTTTTATCTTTCTTCCTACTTTTTATTTTCAATTTGTTCCATATGTTCTTTGTTCCAATTTCCTCTTTTCATGCCTTCTTGGGATTAAGTGTTTTCATTTTTCCATTTTATCTCCACTAATTGCTTATTAGTTGTACTTCTTTTTATTTTTCTAATGATTGTTCTAGGGTTTCTAATATATGTCTTTAGATTATAATGATCTATTTTCAAAGAATATTATACTATTTACATATAGTGTAAGAACCCAGAGTATACTTCGATTTCCCCCTGTCTTCCATTATGCTATTGCTGTCATATATTTTACCTTACACATATTATAACCACCAAAATATATCATTGTTGTTTTTGTTTATACTTTGTCTTATAAAGAGATTAAAAATAAAAAATATATAGTTTATATTTTCTTACATTTTTACTATACCTATCACTCTTCATTTCTTATATAGTTAGAAATATATCTGTTATTGTATTCTGTTTGAGTAACTTTTGTTAACATTGATTTTAGAGTTCTAGGTTGACTGTTTTATCTGATGTCATTGTTATCTTTGTGTCTCTATATGTAATATGTTTCTAGCTTAGGAAACTTCTTTTTTTGATGAAGAAGATTGTCCCTGAGCTAACGTCTGTTATAATCTTCCTTCATTTTGTCTGTGGGACACTGCCACAGCATGGCTTGATGAGCAGTGTGTAAGTCCACAGCTGAGATCTGAACCCTTGAACCCTGGGCTGCCAAAGCAGAGCATGCAACCTGACCACTAACACCACTGGGCAGGCCCCTAGGAAACCTTGAATAATTTTTATTTATCTTTGTTTTTCAGAAGTTTGACCATGATGTGCCTATACATGTTATTCTTCATATTATCCTTTGTTGAGTTCTCTGAGCTTCTCAGATCTGTGCTTTGCTGTCTTTCATTAATTTTGTAGCATTCTCACCCATTATCTTTTCAAATGCTTCTACAGCCCTATTCTATTTCTCTCTTCTAATGTTGGGACTCCAATTATACATTTGTTATACCATTTATTAGCGATCTTGGATTTTTTTTTTCTACTTTTCTTCACTTGTTTTTATATTTATATTTCAGTTTGGAGAATTTCTATCAAAATACATCCTATTTCACTGATTACTTCCTCTAATGTATCCAGACTGAAAATAAGCCTGTTAAAGGAAATTTTCAACTTTGATTTAATTTTTTAAAATCTCTGTCATTTCCTTTTGATTCCCATACTCTGTCCATCTCTCTGCCAAAATTCCCATCTGTTCATCCATGTTGCTCTTATTCCCATTAGATTCATTAACATATGCATTATAGTTACTGTAAAGTCATCGTCAAATATTTTCAACATATGGACCATCTCTGAGTCTCGTTCTGCTGACTGCTTTATCTTTTGATGATAAGTCCTTTTTTATGGTGATTTGTGTTTCTTATAATCATTTTTTTAATTGATTTTGGACATTCTGTGAAAAAGAAAAGTAGAGACTGAGGTATATAATATTCAGTCTTAAAATCAATATGCCTCTGCTCCTGTCAGGGTGTGTGGGGGATTGACACATCTAGTCATTAGTTCCTGTGACCCTGAACCATAGGGAGTGCAGAGGGGGCTCATTCTTAGCATTTTTGTCCCTCCCCATAGAGCAGCCAAACTACCTTTTATCAATAGGTAGTCTTTACCACAGAGTCTTAAACACAAGAAAATTTCTTACTTCTCTTCCAGTGGCAATAGCACTGTATGTTGTATTTGTGTGGGATGGTTGAAACAGGAGACTTTCTATCCTTCCACCAGCAGCAGTTAACCTTTGCCTAGGTCAGAAAGAAGAGAGATTTCCCTGTTCTTCTCTAAGAGAGAGACAACTTTTGTTTTACTCCTTCTCCAGTGATAGCTCACCTATTTCTGGGATCAGAGGGCAGGAAGGCTTTCTACCCCATACCTGGAGGAAGACGCTTTTGCTTTATATGAGAGAAGGATCCCAGCCACTTGCAGGTTTCAGGCCTGTTCCACAGCAGCAGCAGATCATCACCTCCAGGCTTTCATTACTAAGGAAGGCTTTCTTAAGTATTCTTTCTTGCCTTCACTCTTTCTCATAGACACTCGGTAAAGACATATGAGAAAAATCTGGCAAGTGGCTGGGAACTCCTTTTGTTCTGGGGACTCTCAGGGATGTTAACCTGTCATACGAGCCCATACTCTGCTTTCATGTGTTTGTTAACATTTCAGTTATTTTTTTCTTACCTACTTTAGTGGATGCCATTTCTCTGTCTTATGCTTTGCCATTGCAAAACAGTTTGTATGTCCTATCTTTCCTTGGGGGAGTTTGTCACCCTTTGAAATTCAATTCACCTTATTGCCTTGAGACCTCAGCTCACTGATGGACTCAAAAAAAACCCCAAAACTCCTCTGGTTCTGTATATTTTCTTTACTTTTCTTATTGCTAGGACAGAAACAATGTTCTCTTATGGTTTTCTACATTATAAGCAGAGGCAAAACTCTGGATGGGTCTTTAAGCACTTAGGGAAAAAAACGGAAACTATAATGAGATACATAACATAACGCCATTTAAGTAAATTAAAATATTTTCACATTACACAATTTGCATTTTTAAAAAGCATATCCACATAAACAGAAACACATTGAATACATTAAAAATGTTGCCTGGAGATGAAGAGAAGGGAAGTGGAATATAGAGATATAAATGAATGAATTAGAGAATAAATGAATAGAGCAAAAGAAGAAACTTTCATTAAGCATGGTTGATTATGGGCAATAAACTAAAGAGGTTGATAAACTCAATGCCCTGTATCTGAGGTCCAAAAGGCATTAATAAGCAAGCAATCAAACACAAAACAAATCAGATAATGTGGCATTATCTTACTTCACTTTTATTGTGGAAAGGTGCTACTGTGCATGCATATCATCTTTGTACAAGTCAGAATATACTAATTTTTTTTTCATTATAATATTAACTGTCTTGTGAAATACAAAATTTGACTCATTGCATTATTGAAAATACTTTTATAGAGTTTTTTATGACTCTATATAGCACATTGGAAGATGAAGTACAATGTATGATTAGTATGATAGAATACAAAAATTAATATATTTTGGAGAAGAGAGCAAAACAAAATACTGAAAACATACTTTATGGGAAAATTATTGTATTTTTTGATTTAGTGCTAAATTATTTTCTAAAAATAATTTTAGTTCTGTTTGTCCATTTGAGATAAAGGCAGTAGACAAAGTAATTTACCTAAGCTGTGAATCATTTAGATTACCTTGGGTCAACTATTTCGCCAATGTTGAGACTTGGTTTTTCTCATTAGACTTACGAGGTGGTTAGCTTTTAAATTCACCTCCAAGTCTTCTGAATAAGATTTAGATTCCCCTCTAACATATCTTGGTTTTCCACTGAAAGCAGAGACTCAACTAAGGATTTGTATATAGGTGGTTTATTTGGAAAATGATGGAAGATAATCTAGGGAGCATAATTGAGGCACTATGGAGAGTGAACAGGGAAAGACTGAGTCCACCAAAGAAGACGTTATCAGATTGCTCTCTGGGGGAGGCCACTGGAGTTTGAGCCCACTGAGACCTTCTGAAGAGTAAACAGAATATTTCTCCAATTGCCCAGAAAAGATCTCCATGGAAAAGCACTTGTCACATCTTTTTCTGAGAGCTTCCCTGGGTAGGTGAACAAGTAACATCTTATATTTCTGAGCCATGCATGTGTGTGTGCCATGCTGTCTCTCACCACTGTCCTGCATCCGGGCACTGGAAAAAAGCAAAGATCAAAAGGAGCATGTTTGAGCCAACACAACCTAAATCAAATCCTGCAGGAAACTTCACAGAATCAGGTGACTGTGAGAGGATGCAGGGCAGAGTACAAGAGGGTCCAACACACCCTCAGGAATCCTGAAGCTTTGGCAAGACAAGCAGGTAGTTGAATTCCCTCCATCCAGGATTTGAGGGACAGACAGTCCTGCTGTATGATCCACAGGAGAATTTGCTTCTTATTCTCTCCCGGCTAACCTCAAGACCGCAGTTTAGTCTCAGCACCATTGGTTGGGTCTCTGCCTAATCTTTCAGTATGCTCAAGGATCTGTACAGGAGTGATGGGATAGAATGTTTTTCTAATATATTTCTATTTCATGTAAAAACTAATATATTTTTAAGTGTGGAGTTTATGTAGGCACCAATAATTCTCAGAGGTTAGCACTCTTTGAAATAAGAAACAATATTTTTATTCATATAAACTTGAGAAATCACTTTCCCCTGCTGTTTCCTCTGCTCTCCTCTCTCTGTTGGTAGAAGTTTTCCATTGCGTTTGAATAGCCTCACAAGAACAGGAGTTGCCTCATTCAAAGCCTGCTTTCTCCAAGTTCCAATGAACCCAAATGCAGGGTATCCTTATAGTAGAAACTCGATGTGCTGGTTTGCAACTAACCATAATAAGGATTTTTAAATTTCAAGTTGCATTGTTTCACGTCACTCACCTTCTCAATACAAGAGCAAAGTAAAGTAGTAGAAGCATTTCCTTCCTCCTCGATAAAGATGGCTCTTGGACAACAGTCTTAGTTGCCAAAAGTGTCTTCGACTGACAAGTGAAAGATAAATTGATGGAAGAAAGGAGAGGTATTGAAGTTTCCACAAAAGTACTTTTAAAATTAGTGTTTTCTTTATTTTGATATGTTTAGAAAAATGAGACAAAAAAAGTGATTTAGAAAGACTAATAGGATGTAAACTTCAATAAAAGAAAGTTTAGGGACAGACTGCTAAGAAAAAAGTAATACAATTGGCATAATAAAAGAGATGTCAGTGGGTGACTATGAGGAGACTACAGCTAATACAGTAAGAGAAAAAGGTAGAGGAAACCAGCCGAGAGGTTAGATTTGGATCATAGAATTCTGAGGAATAGGGATGGATCTTAGTGAAAATCTCAAATACATTTTGAATAGTAAAAGAAAAAAATTACAATCCCAACATCTAATTCAGGATTTAAAATCTTTGAAACTTCTAATTCATGATATTAAAAATAGTAAGTCCAACGTCCTTTTACTATAGTTCATGCGTCTTATGGGTCTTACATTGCTATAAACATTTTTTTCTTTCTTTTGTAATTATTTACTCTACACAGTTTGCTCTCAGTATGAAATCAACTATCATTTCATTACTTCCGTGGTAGACCTTTATAAAAAGATTATACTATGAACTAATCAACAAAAGGTAAAGCTGACATTTAAATAACCATCTACCTTTTGGCATTATCTACTGTGAAATTCAAAGAAATAAAAGATTCAACTAGCACTTGCCTCCCACTGTCCTTGCCCAGTCTCACAGGATACGAAAAATCTAACTCAGTGGGCTGACACTGCCACTATTGAATTTCATGTCCTTTAGCTTCTTACACAAGTAAATGTCCAACACACCAATGAACTTTGCTAACTCAAACTATTTCTAGGTTGCTCCTTTGAAAATCAGTGATGCATTTTCCTAAAGAAACAATATTACAAACTAAATAGAGTCCCAGATATACATGGCTAGAATATTAATTGGGACAGTCTTATTGCAGAATTTTGAATTGGCTTTGGCAATGGGATGGGGAGAGACGAGCCAAGCAGGAAAAAAGAGGCAGGGAGAATCTCCATATTAGGGGTTCAGGGTAAATCCTGAGTAAAATGTTGAAACAAGGAATTTGAAAAAAGGATGAAGCCTCTCTCGTGACTTTTCAGCTCTGTGCCCATGGCCTAGTTTCCCTCAGTGATGTCTCCATAGGCCCCATCAGGCTCTCAGATAGATGTTAAGAAGGAAACCATCTAATTCTGTCTAATTGATTTTGACTTCTGTATTACCTTTAATGCTCTCAAAGGGTTAAAAAAGGAACACCTGTTAATCAAAAGATCTGTAACAGGCTGCGTTTTAAGGAGTGTAACAAGAGAAGTGCAAACATTCTGTGCCATGAAGGCAGCTGTGCTGATCGCCATACATGACAGGACTCATCAACCCTCAGTTCAAATCCACGTCACTTCTTACCTGGGCGACTGTTCTCCTTGATAAACTCCTCCTTCTTCTTGAGGGTGAAGTTCATGTGTCACCTCACTTACCACAATATCACAGCCTTCTGAGCTCCCAATCACGTGGCTGTTATTTCATTAAGCCAGAATTCTTTATATTTAATAAAGGAGGACCAGGAGGAAGAAAAGGAAGGGAAGGGGCAGAGGAAAGGGAGGAGGAAGAAGAGAAAGGGGTAAGGATGAGGAGATGGGAAAAAAAGTAAGACAAAGAAGCTTTCTTCTCTGCTCTCTCTCTTTCCCCCATGAGCTATATACACATATCCAGCAATATTAATATTTGGTGTCTACTTATAATGAATTCTGCCTTTTAAAAACCTACTTAAAATATTTGTAAGTAGTGTATATTTAATATTGTTATAAATATTATAAATTATATAAATAATATTTCGAGAGGGCAAATTTTTAAAATGTTAGCTTTAACGAATACGTATTTTTGATTAAATAAACAAATTATTTTCTCAAAGAAAGTCCCCTCTGGGATCCTGTTCTCTTAATATTTTGCATCCTGTTTACCTGTTTTCTTACAGAGTCTTTCAAGGTATCTGTGGCTTAATTTATATTTTATGGCTTAATTTATATTTTATGGCTAAGAAAGGCTGATTGCAAGTCTTTCCAGAATTCCCATTCCTCCACAATTCCCTGAACAATTAGACAATTCATGCAAACAAGTGATTAGATTTACATTTAGCAACATAGAATCATATTTTTGACTATTATAAAATTAATTTCTTCCCTCCTCTCTTCCATTCTACCACATTTCCACAGTATTGTCAGGCATATGTCAGACATGAGACAGGCTGGACAAAGGTCAGACTCAGGAGAGGTGGGCAGAGGGCATACACTGATTGTAAATTGTCTCATGAATTATATTACATATGTGTATATATACATAATGCATTATCATAAATGTATCTTATTATTTGATTTGAACATTCGATTTACCATGTATATAGTGTTTATTGATGCCAGAAACAAACATTCTGGCTCACATAATACTGATATAGCATTTCTTAAAGAAATTTTACCATGCTTACCCCAAATTTAAAAAAAGCTCCTTTTCACAAATTATCGGAATTATTTGTTTATTCATCATCTCCTATAGTAGAGTATGAACTTCCAGAGGACAAAAGTATTTTTTATCATCTTTGCACTTTGAAGTACTTAGCAAAGTTCTTGATGTAAGACAGGTGTTCAATAAATATTGAATGACTAATGGAAATTGTCCAAACGTTCTACTTTCTTTAGAATCTTTTCATCCCTTACTTTTGACTTCACAGATCCTGTAGTAGTTATTATTAAATTATTAATTCAATTAAACAGAAGCTCTCTTGGGGCTACTGGGAGGGCCTGTAGCTGCAAGGTCAGCAAGAGCAATCACTGTGACATAACTGTGATGGAGTGTTTCTCTGTATCTCTGAACCTCATTTTTTATTTAGCAGACATGTTCCTAAATGGATGAAATGTTGTGATTTTTGTGACACTTATCCTAGTTGCTTCAAGGGAACTCAAAGAATTCCTAACAGATACTCTTTATGAAAAGTGAAGACTCACGTCTCCATCCATAATCTGTGTTACAGAATTTATCTAGGTTGTGGGGTCCTATTTTTATATCAAGATTTCTTAACTCTAGATTTACTTATTGCTCAATGAGAAACTTCATAAAATGTTTGCTTACTATTATCAAAAGTCTAAATTACAAACACACAAGAACTTAAAATGTAGCTCAGTAAACTGAAAGTCAACTCCTTAAAATAATTTTTCTCTAGGTTTACCTTATTTTTCCCATCTTCTCGTAAAACATATCACGCTATGTAGCTGAACAAAAAAGACAGAGAACCACAGAAAGGAAGTTTTTAGTTTAGGATTCAAGAGTCCCCTAGATTCCATGAACCCTCTGGGCTGGAACAAGCAGCTCTCTCCCCTTTCCAGAGATGAATCTCATTGCCGCTGCAGATGGAACAAAAGCTTCACCTGAGGCACATAGCTCAGAAGGTGGCATCTCCCCAGGAGCCTCCCTTACCATCTTCGTTGCCTCCAGGTGGATAACCAGAGTCAACTTTTAGTGTAGCCAGGCAAGCTGTCCACAGCCTGGAGGAAATAGATTACACACAGAAGGAATTGCGGCGTTGGCTAATATACAATAACAGCACCTGAGGGAACATGTTTGGGAGGAGTGCAATGGACTGTAGATTTACGCAGTGTTTCTCAGGGTAAAGTCTGGGACCAGTAGCATCAGAATCACGTACAAAGTTGTTAGAAATGCAAATTATTTGGTCCCACCTCAGACTTACGGAATCAGAAACTTGGGGTGGCACCTACCAATCTGTGTTTTAACAAGCCCTCCAGGTTCTTCTGATGCCTGGAACAACTTGAGAACCACTTCTCCTATGCACCCTGTTACATTCTTTCAGCCTCACTATGCCTTATTCCAGCCACTGCTCATGGCCATCGGTTCTGCATGGGCTCCAACACACTTCCCGCAGGTACAACCTGATGGTACCTTGCCTCATGCCTGTGTCCTGCACATCTTGCATCCTGTCCTAGGACTAACCTTTGGATTCCAGAGGCATGAAAAGAGTACGGGATTCAGCTCAGTTCCCGTGCATATGGAATCTGGAAGTATAAGGCATTCCCAGCTTCCAGTAAGGCCACATTTTTGACAAATGAGAGATAGGAACTGGGGAATATTTTCTTCTTGCTTCCTCCCTTTGGATGGACTGTTTTGAGATGAAGTTTATATGGTTTCTTAGAGAACAGTTCTAAGAGATCAAGCAATCAATAGCCTTAAACCTGATAAGATGTTGTAATTTACTCTACTTTTTTATTCTGCCTCTGTCCCCTGTCCCTCAGTAAGCTCTCCAGCATTGCATTTCCTAAAACACTAGTAGCACATAAGACTTTGCCTCAGGTTCTAATTTCTGGGGGGACCAGTCTAAGATAAAGGATGCCCAGTACATGAGATTGAGTGCAGTATCATTGCTGCAGCTCTGATCCCTACTTTAAATATAGAAAATAATATGCAAAATTAACATTTCTAGAATAAAATACTATACTAAGATTTTTTATTACTTTTAATGTCTCAGATAATAAAGCAAATGCCTGATAACAAAATAAAATATTGAATATACACATTTAATTTTCTGTTTGTTACTTTAGACAATTCTGGCAGATCCTCAATGAGATATTAACACACTATTTTCCCCTTTTGCTCTGCATCTCCACAAAACTGAACAGAATTATGAATCCTTCAATAGAATCATAAGCCTCTGCACACCATTCAGTAAGAAGAAGCATATTCCTTCAGCACTAGATTTACCTTTCTTTTAAGTGGCAAGATTTTTATGCTGTTATGCTGTTCCTTTGGATTTCCTTTGTTAGGAGTTATTCATTTTGCAAACGAAGTAGTGAAGGAGAGGACACATTTCCATTTCTTCTTGGGACTCGGTGGATCTTTATAGAAATTGAATTCCAATGTGACCAAATGCTCTAGAGGGCAGAGATGCACGTATAGAGACATGCTAGTAACTTTGGTGATCCACCTGGGGGACAGGAATGCTCCGTCATTCCTCTGTTGTCTGAAAAAGTCATTGTGCTCCCTCAAGTGCCTACATCACTCTAAGGGAACGTCTCCAGCTCTGAGAAAAATATTTCTGAGACCTTGCCATCTTTTTTCATGTGATTTGGAGGATGCTTTGAAAAAGCCTCTGAAGCGAAACAGCCTCTTAACCTGCTTACGCAAGTGTCTTAAATTTCCTATTAGGAATCCCTTTCCTTCTTTCTCTCTCTTTCTTTTTTTCAGGTTTATTGAGATATAATTGACATACAACACTGTGGAAGTTTAAGGTGTACAATGTGTGGGTTTGATACTTACATACTGCAGGATAATTACCAGCATAGGGTTAGCTAACACCTCCGTTACGTCACACAATTACCGTTTCTTTTCTGTGATGAGAACATTTAAGATCAACACTGTTAGCAACTTTGAAGTATACAATACAGTATTATTAACTATAATCACCGTACTGAACATTAGATCCCCAGAACTTATTCATCTTATAGCCAGAAGTTTATACCCTTTGACCGACATCTCCCCATTTCCCCCACACCCCAGCCCCTGGTACCCGCCATTCTAGTCTCTGTTTCTGTGAGTGTGGCTTTTTTAGATTCTACATATAAGTGATATCATACAGCATTTGTCTTTCTCTGTCTGACTTATTTCACTTAAATGTTGTTCCAATCAGCAGGATTTTCTTCTTTCTCATGGCTGAATAATATTCCATTGTGTGTGTGTGTATGCATGTATATATATATACCACAACTTCTTTATCCATTCATTCATTGACAGACACTTAGGTGGATTCCATATCTTGACTATTGTGAATAACGCTGCAATGAACAAGGGAATACAGATATCTCTTTGAGATCCTGGTTTCATTTCCTTTGGATATATACTCAGAAGTGGGATTGCTGGATCATATGGTAGCACTGTTTTTAATTTTTTGAGGATCCTCCATCCTGTTTTCCATAGTTGCTGCAACCAATTGACATTCCACCAACCAATACGGCCCAAGAACAGGGGTCCCTTTCTTCAACATAAGACTTGGTTTCCAGGAAGCCAGTATTAAAATTCTCATTATACCTTGGAAGAATAATGCAACTATTACTGCTGTTTTATAAATTTGCTTACAAATTAATAGATATCAAAGCCATAAGCTGCTAGGTTAGGTTGGATAAATCTGGAAGGAGAAGGAAGAAGAGAAAAAAATTTTAAGTGACTTTCTTTGAATACTCAGAAGGGCTTTAATAGGAAAAATCTTTTTCAGTTCTTTTCATCAAAACCACTCAAAAACTACTCAGCTCAATGCATCTTCTCTAAGGCCTCTATACCAAACCTACTATGGTGTATTGAGACATGCATTAAACTCTTTCCCTCCTTAGAATATTACATATTTCAGCATTCATGGTCTCAATGTAAACCTATCTCCTTTGCATACTTCCACCTAACTCTGCCATGACCGTTCCTCTGTTGTCAATTCCAGCTCCACTCTGCAACTTGTTTCTGGCTAACCCTCCATCTCTGGCTTGTTGGGTCCTCATCAGAACTCTACACCTTGATTGCTGAATGAGACTTATCCCGAGGGAAGATCCATCAATAATGATGTCTTCACTAACTCATAGCTACATCCTTAAAGTTTATACCAACAAAGTGGATAATTAGATAAATGGCAAAAGTGTGTACTGGGGAGAGAAGAGGATAGAAAGCTAGTCTTCTGGGATTTTACATCCTATAAATGGGAAGGGAAACAAGAGAGAAGAATCCATCAGTTGATCATGAGAATGGGACTAAAACCATACAAATGCCATTTATTCAGTCTTCTTAAAAAAATCCCACTATATTATGCACGTTTCCACAAGTTTTCATAGATCACTTTTAATGATAATTTTTATTAGTTTTAAAATATTCATCCAATCTATATATGCTATACTTGTTTTAACCATTTCTCTATTTGCAGCTCTATTGCTTTTCTCCAATTTCTTGAAGTTAAAAGTTATTGCACTGAAAATCTAGTTCTGCATATAAGTAGTCCTCCTGTGTGGAATTATGGTCTTAGGATACATAGTCCCAAAGCTGGAATTACTGAGTCAAATTGGATGAGCATGTTGCCTTTGCTACATATTATTTATTACAAAGCAAATAACTGTGTTCAATTGTTTTGTTCCATCACAATCTCATAAGCTTTGAATGTTTTTACTTAAGAAGAATTTTTTACCTATGGATGGGGAATACAATGACGTTCTGAGAAATGTTTATATTCTATTTCTTTAATAACTGAAAAAAATGTACATTTCTCATGTCTTTACAATCTTTGCCTGTATAAATTATTGGTTCATAATTGTTACCTTTTTTAAAATGGAGCTAGACTCCATTATATATCTTTAATAACCACATAAAACACTTTGAAAATCATGTCTGATGCAAATATTTTACAAATATTACTTTTATGTTAGTTGCTTTCATTTGCATAGAATTTTCATTATTTTGTATATATTAACCTGTCAACTTTTTTTTTAATCTCTCTTCTCCCTCATTCTTAGAAGTTGGCGTGCCCTTGGGAAGGATTCTACGTGTATCGTTTCTTCTATATCTATTCTTATTCATAAATAATTGCATTTGTTTCATATACCTTAGGCTTTAAATAACATTTCTATGTGGATAATTCCTAAATCTTTTTGTCCTGATTCAACTTTCCCCTGAGGTTCATACACATGTCCAACTGAGTTCACATCCATCCACCCTGCTTCAACTCTTGCCCCCTAAAACCTGCAGCCAGATAGCAGGGTCAAGCCTTTTCTTTGCAGGGTCAGATCACATGATTCATCTACATAAAACTTCCAGTGATTTCTCATCCTACGTAGAATGCAATTCAGACCTCTTGCTCTGGCCATCAAAACTCTGGATGTCTCTACATTACTTTAAGTCCACACTTACATTTTAATTCATGCCACTCTAGTCCTCGTTCATTTCCCTGTATTCACTCTGCATGTTTTCCTCAAACATGCTAAGCTTGTTCCCACTCCAAGCTTTTGCTTCTGCTAGTCTCTGAACAGAATGCTTAACCTTTTGATACATGCATGCCTGCCTCCTGTTGGTCGTTCCCATCATAGTCCAAATGTAACCTCCTGCAATGTCCATCTTTAATGAGGCTCTCCTAGACCGCTCTACCAAGAAATGCTCTCAAGTCATTGTCTATAAAGTGTTATAAGAGTCACACAATACCGTATGATATTATCCTGGTTTTATTATTATTATTTAAAATTTTTACATTTGACTTGTCTATTGTTTTCCTGTCTTACTGAGATAGAAGTTCCAGGAGAATAGCTATCTTACCTATTCCTGTTTACTTCAGCATGGAATCTCCAACATCTTGGAGAGTGGAAGTAACTCAATAAACATTCATTGAATGAATGATTTAATGAATGTCTTTCTATTGCTGTCTGAGAGTGTCATTTCGTGATGAATCTGAACATCAGTACTTTATTTTACTTGCTGGCTTTTCTTCACAATTTATTTCTTAATTTAAATTTAAGTATTTTGATAAGAAATTCCTTTGTATGGTTCCAAAAATTTAAGCTATAAAAGGCTATGTATATGTGTCTCTTTCCCACATCTCTTTTTGTCTCCTTCTTTAGTTCCCACTTCCATCACTTAAATAGGAAACAACTGTTTTTAGCTTCTTGTGGTTCCACAGTTCTTTGTACGCATTCAAAAACACTGCAAATAAATATTCTTATTTTCTACTTCTTTTTAAACACAAAAGGTATCATAATATGAATGCTGTCTTGACTTCTACTTCTGTCATTTAATTATAAATACTAGAGATCTTAGGAGAGTTTCCTCATTGTTTCTATAACTGTATCATATTCCCATTGAGTGGATACATTATAATTCTTTTAACTGGTCCTAGTCCGCCATCTGGCAATTTGATTTTTCCATTATTTTACTTTTAATAATAATGCTGCAATGAATCACCTTATACATACCTCATCATACACATGAGCATGTCTCTAGGAAACTACTCAAATTGGAATTTCTGTGTCAAAAGGTTTATGCCTTTGGACTTTTGACAGATATTGCCAACTTGCTCTCCATAAATCTTATACAAATTATATGCCCATCAGTGATGTATGATAATAACTGTATCCTCACAACTTTGCCAACGGGAAGTTTTATCAAGTATTTGGATTTTTGCCCATCTCATAGGTGAAATATGGAATAATTTATCTTATTATGACTAGTGGTTGAACATTTTTAAATAAGCCATTTCTATTCTCTTTTCTACAAGCTATAGTCTTTGCCAAATTTTTCTGTTTGATTCATATATTCATTCAATGAATACTTGCTTTGTGGCAGGCAGCGTTCTATACACTTGGGATACGGCAAGTATATACATGAGATAGACATTGCAAACATACTTATGTTTATGTGTTTTGACTTTGCTTATATTTCGTTTTGCCATGCATACGTTTTGATATGTAATTTAGTTTTTACTTTCTTACTAAACCTCATCAAGGAAGCTTCCGCTGCCAGCCTGCATACAAAGTATATAACTTTTGCACAACAGAATGAGCACCTCACCTTTAGGAAGTGTATTTTTTGATGCCTGGGGAGCCTCTTTGCACTCTCTACTCTTTTCTTTCTCTTCTTCCCCTTCCACCAAATCTCACCAACTTACACAATCAATACTCCTAATATTTGCCATATGCATAGGATATCTCCAACTTTCATTGAAAATGGGATGTGTAGGGGAGATCTTTGTTGCTTTTATATAACTAACTCCCAGGAGGAACAGGTGTGGGGGCAAGGAGCTGATATAGACTGCCATATTAATACCAGAATTCTCTATATATTTATTGATTTTTATAAGACAGATGTAACTATACCCCCTAAAATAGCCATAGTCACAAAAATTAGCCAGAAAAACAGTTTTCTACTTCCACAGTGACTGAATAGGAAGACTGATAAAGAGAGGATTCATTCTTCAAAGGCACTGATATTGAAAGTGAATTTTTCTGTCAGAAAATTATCAAGAAGGTATAAGACACAGAATTGCAAGGTACAAAAATGGCAGAGAAATTCTGACTTCTAAGCCAATATAATTCAACATACAAAATACCTCTCCAAAATCTTCACTAACAAAAGTAAAGATTTAAGAATTTTAAAGATGCTTATATCTTCAATAGAAATGAGATCTTATGTAACTTAGCGCATTGATAACCATTAAATATAATATTTACCTGTGGCTTGGGAAAATTAAGTGAATTTCTATTTCTTAATTGACATTCTCGTGTGAAAACTATTTTGGGAGGTGTTAGGTCTTTTTTTTTTTTTTTTATAAGGACATTTTCTTTTTCTTTATTTTTTTTTTTTTGTTGGGGGGGGAGATTAGCCCTGAGCTAACATCTGCCACCAACTCTCCTCTTTTTGCTGAGGAAGACTGACCCTGAGCTAACATCCATGCCCATCTTCCTCTACTTCATATGTGGGACACCTACCACAGCATGGCATGCCAAGAGATGCCATGTCCACACCCAGGATCCGAAAGAACTGGCGAACCCTGGGCCGCCAAAGTGGAACGTGCGAACTTAACCGCTGTGCCACCAGGCCGGCCCCAGTGTCAGGTCTTGACACTAGCTATTTTGTGTAGCATATATTTCTAGGCATATTGAGAGTTAGTGATGAAAGTGAAGGGGAAACATTTAGAAAACAATTCATGCAATGAATTGAGGACTAGATCTGGCAGATTTCCCTCCATCATAATGAAATGAATACAGTCAAGATTTGATTTTTCAGGGGCACATTAACCAATTTACACATAGTGATGGTTAAAAGCACAAAAAAATAATTGGGATGTTCTCTTTTTTAGCCAGCCTTTATAGTCAGACAGTAGCCTTGTAGGGCTGGATATCACTCTCCTCTGACTGGGAGGGTAGTGGTCCTCAGTACAGTAGAGGAGAACAAGGGGGAAACTGAGCAAGGACATGGATGGGGTTGATATATTGAAAGCTTTAGTTTTAGCCAATTGAAGTCCACCTTGTTCTATTTTTTATAAATTTTTTAAAAAATTGATAATCCATTTACTCAAACGTAAAGTAAAAGTGAATTCAGTTCTTTTCTACCCTTATAAAATGGGGACCACATGGAGATAGTTCTGAAATATAAGATTCCACTTAATGAAGTATCCTCAGTAATAAGAGCAATGGATGATACTATCTTTACTTGACACTAGCAGAGTAAGGCTTGAAAGACAAAGGAACTCTGTTGGCATCTGCCAATAAGTCAGGCCTTAGATTTTCAATTTGAGGTGATGGACATAGAGATGGATAAATGGAGAGGAACAGTGCCAGATATGAGTAATCTGGAAACTGTCCAGAATAATTTAATTCATTAAGAGAACATTCTTTAGGAACTATGCCTACCCTGCTATTTACAGGCTGTACAGACCTGATTCCCACAGGGACCTCTGCTATCTGAGTTCCATAAACCCTAAATTCAGTAGCTACAAGCCAGGTGTTGTTGATTACTCATTAGAAAAATCCTTAATAGAAAACAGCCTACTAGAATGCAACAAGACATAGCTTTAAGTTTATTTATTTATCCGGAACATATTCCCATCCTTAATTCTAACAATGATTATTATCTTTCAAATTGCATATGATTTTTATTTTTCTCAATGTTATAGACATTTTACCAAAGGATGGTACCGCTAGTCTTCACTACTATACTAACAATTTACTAGTGGCTCAAACTCTTTAGCTATCTAGGCCAGTAAATGTTTTTGAAAATAAATTTAGATCAATGGGACACTGACACTCAGATAATGAAATAAAACAAAGAATCTTTATAATTCAAATGGGCAAAATTTGATGTTCTGCTGTGCCCAGTATCTCTTAAATGCAGGTATTAGTGTTTTTAGATGGTAACACAAGAAGTAGATTGCTCACAAGATGTAGATTATCAAGCATGGGATAATGATCAGAGAAGGAAATAAAATTTATTTTGTATGATACTATTGAAAGTGATTTTTATCTATCTGAGGAATATATATTATGTCTAAATTCATTGTACATGTAACCCAGAAAATCAGTGAATTGGGGCTGGCCTGGTGGCATAGTGGTTCAGTTTGTGCACTCTGCTTCAGCGGCCTGGGGTTGATAAGGTCAGAATCTGCACATGGACCCAGCACCGATTGTCCAACCATGCCGTGACAGCATCCCACATACAAAATAGAAGAAGACTGGCACAGATGTTAGCTCAGTGACAATCTTCCTCAAGCAAAAATAGGAAGATTGGCAACAACTCAGGGCCAATCTTCCTCAGAAAAAAGAAAAAAGAAAGAAAGAAAATCAATGAATTAAGATAATTACTCAGAAAGTTCAAACAGCACACACCCTCACTGAATCAGAATAATAATCTGAAGACAGACCACTTTGTGTGTATAATAATAGATGAGTATTCCATGCTGTGAAATCAGACAAGAGTTAGAAAATAAGTGTAAGTGTGTGCATGTATTTTATTTGAATGTTCTGGATTTATTGCGCCAAGGATTACATCACAAATTAAACGGAAGTTATGTGGTACGTATATAAATATAATAACTTTATAATCATTTTTCTCCCCTATACCATTTGAAAATTACCCCATTTTTCTATTGTTCTCATATTTTTATCACAATATTAGAATGCTAGAATATTTTGTGGTATATAATACTTGGAATCCGATAGTTAATCAATGAAATTTTATTTGTATATAAGTGTGAATTCATGGTATTCTAGGAATTCATAATTTTTCCAGAAACAATAAAACTACAATGAAAAAGTGGAAATTTTGAAACTACCCCATCTTACGATTCAGTTCAGGCATCCTGCAGTTTCGCTTTCAAGGTGTGTTTCCTCTCAGATTAATACAAAGGACAGACCTACACTGGTCTCTGCTCTCTCTTTCAGTCTGCTGATTTATGAGAAGTTTTTTGTTTTTCATCCCAGCAGGGGTTTAAGAAGATTTTTCAATTACACTATTTATACCATTTAGGTATGGCTTCAAAAAGAGTCATCACATTTACTTTATAAGGCAGATGATTGAAAGTTTATCCTAGAGGCAAAATGCTTCCTATTTCTACCCTCAGACATGTCCCTATAACTATTTCTTCCTACCCTTTCATTAGCTCATGTTCTGCACACAACTACAACAGTTTAGCGATCTTCACTCCTGAGGTTCATTGTTTCCTAGATCTATAAAATTGAATGAACACCTCAATTTGCAGCCTTTGGTTTCTTTATCACATAAGCACCAGAAGACCGTTCACATTATGTCTAATAATATTCTGCATCACTTTTTAAAAGTTAAAGAAAAACGCTTAGTGATTATTTGAAAATCAAGGACTATAATATCTTTGACTTGTTGAAAACCTTTTATCACATATATTTCCTCTACAGAGCTTTGTCACTCAAACCTAGCTTAAAGCTTGGGAGTGTTTATCCAGTGGCAACATGACAATAAACATCTCTCATTGCCCTCCTCGTCAACTGCCTACCCCATTTGTTGGTAAGAGGCACAGTTTTGCTGTGAAATATTCATGTTTGGAATGTCAGGCTGCTCCATCCTGTCAAGCGGATGACAGTCAGCCTGGAAGGCAGCTCTGCATGTAAATTAACCTTACTTTATCTGCCCAAGTACATCTTCTGTTTCTTTCGGATTGAAAAAAATACCCAGCCATTTTCCAGTGCACTGTGCAGTGAATGCAGACCCGGGATATTTTTGAGATTTGACGGTTTCTTCTCCAGTCTAGCAGGACCGTAGGCCTTATTTCTTCTTGAGCACCTTTTGAAGCCATTTATGGATAAAAGAAATGATGTAATTGTCCTTTTTTAGAAAAATTCTGGAAAGGTTCATTACGTTGTTCGGGACCACAAAAACACACAGCGAACTTCATTGGCTCCCCACTGCCTTGTACTCTGCTTCTTGAACTCTGATCCTTGGAAAACCAGCAGCAGAATCATCTTCTCAATTAGAACTCTGGGTTGAGGCCAAGGAAGCAATTTTGCACATGAATTTTTATTGAACAGTTTAAAATATTGACAGCTGGAAGTCCAAACATCTTAATTGACATCTTTACATTCTGATTCTAACCAATATTCTGTTGCTTGTTCTTCAGCATACCATCCTCTCTCTTTTCCTCATGCCTTTGTGGTTCTCTCTGCCTAGCCTACCCACTTCCTTATGTGTTTGAAAAACTCTTGGTCATTCTTTAAAACCCAGTTCAAATATTATTTTCCTAAGTAGAGTCTGTAACTCCATCTTCAAAGAATCTGGAGCTCTTTGTATGTTTCTAGTATCACATTTTTATACATCAGGTTGCAATTAAGTATTTGCTAATCTGATTCACTTCTGGATTTTAAATTCTCAAGGACAAGAATCATATCTTTCTTTTTTTAATCCCTGCAATTATTGGATTTGTTTTCTAACACGATTTGTTCTATTTGTAACAATCTGTCAAACTCAAACTTTGAAAATACTTTAAAAAGTTGTGTAGAAATTTGAATGCTTTCCATAATATGTAAAGTGATATTTACACACTTGCTCCCTTAAATATATATTTTAATTTAGAGTACATTTTTAGAGTTTTCCAGAATGTAGCATATCGTGAGTTCATAAATTTCAGCTTCATTCAGTAATGGATGTTGGACAAAATATATACTTTGTAGCCTCGAGATACCTGTCAGTACTTGTTGTCACTGAGATTCCATCTGCAAGTTATTTTGAAGAGATATGTGATTTCTTCAAAACTTCATTTAAGCTATTGTTTTCTATTAATGAACTTTGACAGGAGCTGTCAGGGACTAACTTTCATTGCCTTGTCTCCAGGTGAAACCAAAACCATTTAATTTTTATAAGCCTGCAGAGAAGGAGTCTGCAGCTTGAATCATTTCAGCGATTAACTATGCTCACCACCAAGACAATTTTATTTATTTTAAATCTAACTCACTCAATGTAAGTCCATTTTCTTTGGTCCTGTTTTCAGAAAAGGTGAAAAACAGGAGATCGTCATCCTCTGCATAGAAAGCCCTCATGTATTTGAAGACCATCAATAAGCCATCCTCCAGGCTTAACAATCTCCAACCCTTTAGCCTCTGAAATGGCCCCTATATTCCAACTGTTAATCATCTTGTAGCTCTTCTCTGAACACTATCTGGATTCCCATAAGTTATGGATTCCATAATGCTTTTCTAGGTAAAGAGTCAGTACTTTCTTTTTTCTTGTTTTTGAGTGCTTATACACAGCACAGTATTCTCTATAGGCAATTTAGTAGAGCTTTAGAGTCACCTATTTTCCAGGACATTCCCCAGTGGAAACTCTTCTGTGTGCTCCAAAGATGACTAGCATAAATAATTAAAAGTGCAAGAGATTGTTAATTTCCTTTTTAGATATTTCATAGCTAGTGTATAGAAATGTAACTAATTTTTCCAGCTTGATTTTCTACCTTACAAATTTGCTCAATTTGTTTATCATTTCTAACAGATTTGTTTTGTATGTAGAGTCTTTATGGTTTTGTACATATGAGATCATATCATCTGCAAACAGAGGTAATTTTACTTCTTCCTCTCTGATCTAGATGCCTTTTATTTCTTTTTCCCATTTACAATAGAATCAAAAAGAATAAAATATTTAGGAATACCCTAACTGAAAAGATGAAACATTTGTACATTGAAAACTCTACATCATTGAGGAAAAAAATTAAAGATACAAATAAATGGAAAGATATCCCACGTTTATGGATTAGAAGATTTCATATTGTTAAAATGTCCATACTACCCAAAGTGATTTACAGATTTAATGCAATCGTTATCAAAATCCCAGTGACATTTTTTGCTAGAAAGAGTAAAAGCAATTCTACAATGCATTTGGACTCACAAAGGATCCCAAATAGCCAAAGCAATGTTGAGAAAGAAAAACAAAGATGGAAACATTACACTTCGTGTTTTCAAAATGTATTACAAAGCTATAGTTATTAAAACAGTATAGTACTGTCATAAAAAGACATATAGACCACTGACACAGAATAGAGAGCCCAGAAATAAGCCCACTCATATACAATCAACTTATCTTTGACAAGGATGCCAAGAATACACAATGGGAAAAGGGTGGTATCTTCAACAAACGGTTCTTGGAAAACTGGATATCCACATGCAAAAGAATGAAATTGGATCCTTTTTTTACACCATAGGCAAAAATTCAACTCAAAATGGATTAAAAACTTAAATGGAAGACCTGAAACTGTAAAACTCTTAGAAGAAAACATAGAGGAAAATCTTTATGACATTAGTCTTGACAATGATTTCTTGGATATGACATTAAAAGCACAAGCAACAGGGGCCAGCCTGGTGGTATAGCAGGTAAGTTCATGAGTTCCACTTTGGTGGCCTGGGGTTCACCAATTTGGATCTCAGGAGCATATCTATGCATCACTTATTAAGCCATGCTGTGGCAGATGTCCCACATATAAAATAGAATAAGATGGTACAGATGTTAGCTCAGGGCCAGTCTTCCTCAGCAAAAAGAGGAGAGTTGATGGCAGATGTTAGCTCAGGGCTAATCTTCCTTAAAAAAAAAAAAAAAGCAAAAACAACAAAAACAAAAATATACAAGTGGGACTATATCAAACTAAAAATTGAAAACCGGCACAGCAAAGGAAACAATTAACAGAGTGAAAAGGCAAACTGTTAAATGGGAGAAAACATTTGCAAACCATATATCCAATAAGGGGTTAATATCTAAAATATATAAGGAACTCCTATACCTCAATAGAAAAAAAAACCCCAAACAACTGATTAAACATGGACAAAGGACTTGAATAGATATTTCTCCAAAGAAGACATACAAATGGCCAACTGGTATATGAAAAGATGCTTAACGTTACTAATCATCAGGGAAATGTAAATCAAAACCACAGTGAGATATCACCTCATACCTATTAGCATGGCCATTGTCAAGAAAACAAAAGATAGTAAGTGTTGGCAATTATGTGGAGAAATTGGAACCCTTGTACACTGTCGTGGGAATGTGAAATAGTACAGTCACTATGGAAAACAGTATGGAGGTTCCTCAAAAAATTAAAAATAGTACTACCATATGATCCAACAAACCTACTCCTAGATAATTATCTGAAAGAATTGAAGTCAGAATCTTGAATAGATATTAGCCTTCCTATGTTCATTGCAACATCATTCACAATAGCCAAGACATGGAAACAACCTAAATGTCCATTGACAGATAAATTGATAAAGAAAATCTGATTTATATGTGCACACACACACGCATACATATAATGGAATATTATTCAGCCTTAAAAAGGAAAGAAATGCTGCCATATGCAGCAACATGGATGAGCCTTGAGGACTTTATGCTAAGTGAAATAAGCCAGTCACAGGAGGATAAATGCTATACGATTCCACTTTTATGAGATATCTAAAATAGTCAAACTCATAGAAGGAAAGAGTAGAACACCGATTGCCAGGGGCTAGGGGGTGGCAAAGTGTGGAGCTGCTAGTCAACAGGTATAAAATTTCAGTTATGCAGGATTAATAAGCTCTAGAGATCTGATGTACAACATTGTTCCTGTAGTTAAAAATAGCATAAGGCACCCTTAAAAAATGTGTTAAGTGGATAGATTTTGTGTCAAATGTCCTTATTACAATAAAAAGTACATGAGAGCATATCTTATGGATACTTTTATAATAGTTTTGAGGGTGTAAGTCTTGTCAATTTGTTTTATATCAAGGAACTTTCTTAAAAGGATCACTACGACAACTCCAGCAACCCCCAAAAATAAGCTATTTAAAGCCCAGCTCCACTGAGTTTAAATGGAGTTTAATGGTTCAAGCTGATGCTATAATTAACTCAAATTTACAAATTCGTAGAAACTTGGTGTAATACAGATAGTGAAAAAAGATTACAAACTAGCCATGAGCAGTCACTATTTTAGGAATGATGATGGCATCATGTGGATACAAACACATCAATCCTTTCCTCATCCATTGTGCCTGGAGACCAGACATCTACAGATGGACAGTGTCTAGCAATGGATAACTGTGGCTCCAAAGTAATCTACGGCCAAGAAAAGATTGTAACTGTGCACATGCATCATAACCACTAGAAATTCTCCTTTAGATACAAAAGTGTAACCTTTTCAGTTTTAACATTTTCATTTTACACTCTCTACGCACACTATTAATAGGCTGGAAAACTTGAAAAGCAAATAAATGATAAACACTCTTTCTAGCTCACCCTCACTAAACAGGCATTGAAATAACGATGTTTTAGAAATTGTAGTGTTCCTGAGGAGACTACTTCGATTTCTTTCTACTATTCCTCTATTCTTGATAGAACATGGGTATCCTAAGCAGTAGATCCTTCTCTAGTGTTAATGATGTGCTCCAAATGATATGGAAAATATAAGGCCTCCACTTCCCACTGCTCACATCAGCCCCAAGAACAGTGATACTATGTGTAAAGGCCAAAGATATGTAGTTAAGGGTGGAAATTTAGATTTATAAGATTTGGATTTGTATCTGCTGGCTTTTAATTTTTAGTGTCTCTTCTTTGATCTTTTTTATTCATGTATTTTCTCTTATTGCTTCAATTAGAATTTCATTAGCTGGACTGCTACAGCAAACTACGCCTGGGGCTTTGTACTGCTATGAAGAAAATGCTTGCTATGAACTGATCAATTAGGAAACTGGGTAGAGTGGAGAGAAAGAAACATGCTCCAGACCTCTTAGAAATGCCATGTCTAAGCAAAAAGTAGTCAATAGATCTATATCTATCTATCTATCTATCTATCTATCTATCTATCTATCTATCATCTAGCTAGCTAGCTAGCTATGGAGAATGAGGGAGAGAGAGACAGAGAAAAGAGAGATTACAAGGAATCAGTGTACATGATTGCAGGGACCAGTGAATTCTGAAATCTATAGGGCACAAAGTCAGGGAGGGAAGATCAGGAGCAGACTGAAACGCCCATGGACACTGACTGACTGTTGTCAAAAGCAATCAGGACAGGAAGATCCTGGAAAGGCAAAATAAGTTGTAGACCAACAATTGTCAGAGTATGACTCAGGGGAATGCCTGTCTTCTTTTAAAGGGCTTCCACTAATGAAGTAAAGTGCACTAGGATAGTCTTTCTTACTTAAAGCCAACTGATTAGAACTTTAGTTACCTATGCATAATTTCCTAACAGCAGCACCCACATTAGTGTCTGATCGAGAAACTAGAAGACAATGTGTGTATATTACAAAATGGCTGCCATATTCCCTTCCAGCTTCATAGTAGTGTAATCATGTTGACGCATCAAAAAAGCCATCACAAATTTGTGTTTTTCTGGATTTTTTCACTGACATTTTCCTCATGTGAGGTCTTCGGTTGTGAGAACAGAATTCAGAGGTCTGATCTTACTACTTGCAGGCAAGGCTGTAGATCAAACTGTTATAACTAGACTCTAAGTTAAAAGAAAAAAAAAAGATGGCATAAAATTTGAGAGCTGGAAGGGATCTTAGACATCACTGTCCTACTTCCTCACACGTCAATGAGGTGAAGTGATTTTCCTGTTGTTACAGTGCTAGCTAGCGATAGAATCTTATCTGATGGCCAAATCATATCACATCGTATCATAATAACTGAGATTTAAAGACACCACTCTATGATATTTACATATGAAGACCAAGGAAAAGAGAAATTAAATAACTTCCTCAAGTTACTGTTAGTAAAGGAGGTAGAATTCAACACAGGTGGCCTGATTTTAGAGACTATGTTTTTAACCTCTGTGTTCTACCTACCCCAGACCAGAATACAGATCTCATGACTAATGGTAAAATAGTGTTTTTTCCAGTAGTCCTTTATTTATTGTGGAAAAACATCCCAAATTACTTTTACCATGTGACAGTTAAGAAAATCAATCATCTAATGTTTTGTTTCTTTAGTTCCATTTCTTCTTCTTTTTCTAACTCTATTCTTTTTCCCTCAAGAAAACTACCTGAAATGTATTTCTCTGTTATGACTGGAGCCCATTTATTCCTCTCCATTTCTCCTCTCTCCTTTTCTGTGACTTCAACAGATGGGCTTTATTGAAGAGGTTTTTCAGGTGCACCAGGGTGTCTCCTTACCTTCACCAGCTTTGCTAACTACAATACTTAGCAGACTTTCAACCTTCTAATACCTACACTTTCTAAATTTCTGAAGCCTAGAGTCTTAGCTTAATATTCTGTCCTAAATCACAGACATTTAAAACATTTAGACATGACACATACAAAAGAGTGGCTACAAGTTTAATGTGAATCTGGAAAATTATTATTTCCTAGGGTAACAGAATCTCAAAACTGATATTCCTTATAGAGTTTGAGTTTCTTCTGCATATATGATTCTATTAGATTTTACTAATGTAAGTGAATTTTCATCTAAAATTAGGTTTTGGATGGCTTATATACATATGAAAACTAAAACTACATTTGAAAAAATAAGACAAAAGCAATAAATGGAAATAAAGAGCAATCAAGAAGTCTAGGGTAAGGTTATACAAATGTGGAAAGAAAAAGACCCAATTTTTTAACAGCTTTATTGAGATATAATTTACACATCATAAAATTCACCTGTTTTAAAGTGTATAATTCATTAGTTTTCATTGTATTTACAGAGTCATGTAACCCTCACCATAATCTAATTTTGTAACATATCCATCACCCCAGAGAAAAATAGCATCCCTGTTAGCGGTCATCCCCATTCACCTCTCTGCCTAGCCCTCAGCAACTAAGAATCTACTTTCTGTCTCTACAGATTGGTCCTTTTTGGATTTCATATTAATGGAGTCATATAATATGTAGCCTTTTGTGACTGGCTTCTTTCACTTAGTATAATGTTGTTGAAGTTTATCCACATTCTAGCATATGTCAGTACTTCAGTCCTTTTTATTGATGGATAATTTTCCATGGTATGGCTGTAATATATGTTGTTTATCCATTCATCAGTTGATGGACATTTAGTGTGTTTCCACTTTGGGGCTATTATGAATAATGCTGCTACGACTATTCATGTATATTTTTTGCATGAACGTATAATTTTATTTAGGGTATTTACCGACGAGTGGAATTATTGGTCACATGCTAATTATATGATTAACATTTTGAGAAACTGCAAAAGTGTTTCTTTGGAGAAGTATCTATTCAAACCCTTTCTCATTTTTAAATTGTGTGATTTACCTGTTTTTATTATTGAAGCATAAGAGTTCTTTATGTATTTTGAATACAAGTCCCTCATCAGACATATGATTTGCAGATGTTTTCTTCCATTCTGTGGGTAGTGTTTTTATACTTTTGGTGTGTTGTCTGAAACACAGGGATGTATTTCTGATAAAAAAAATATTCACCAATTTCTTTAAATATTGACATGTCTCAAAATTAACTGGTTGATTGGAGGAAGAAATATACTGGCACCAATTCTAGGATCATTTAATATAAATCAGAGGCAGGTAGGAAACATAGTATTCAATGGCTGTGCTTTGGTCAAGGATCATTAAAATGACTGTCTTGGTATTCTAAAATTTTTGGAATGAGTGTTTATATCTGCTTTAATGCCTTAAGATTATTTATTTATTTTCAGTTAATGCTTTCAAATAATGTCTATAAGAATATTTAAGGTGAGATGTTTGGATATTATCCCAGTCTTAGTTTATAGATGTAATAAAATTCTGCCGACAGAATTTCTGTTTTTCTAATGAGATTTGGTTAGCCCATTCCCTAGCAAACTGCGACAAATTTCTGTAATTAGTATCATAAATATTTATAAAAGACTACAGTAGACCCAATTTAGTTTTTTGAATTTTGCATAAATGCTACTTTATTCACTATGTCAAGTATTTCCCTTGCAAATGAATTTTTTCATACTAGTGCATTCAGAATCATACGTCTCAGGAGATTTCCTACACCTCTTAAACTAGAGATGACAAAATGCTGTCAAAATAAAATACAGGCAGATTCTCAATGTCAACATTTGTCTACATTTTATATAGGTTCCCAGAAAAAGAGAATCCCATCACACAACTATCATAAATAATAGCGATGCAATCTCCATTATTTTATCCTGCTCTAGCTGACTTACTCATTCAATTACCTAAAAGCACCCACAACTTTCAACTCATATATCTGAAGTTAACCATCTTAATCTATAATTTAAAGGTTATTATTTCATTTGTGCTCATATTCTGAACAAATTTCACACTATCTTCAACTTTATAAGAAGCCTTTAACGGTCAATAAGCATTTATTTGAGGATATGGAAAAAATATCAAGGGTTTGCTATTCTTTATGAAAATTGTAAATGAGTTCTTTTACAATTTTATTAGAGGAGGTAACGGGGATAAAAAGAATTGGGACATTTTTCTACTTGGAGAAACCAAAGCAACCTAAATAATATTTAAGCGATTCAGTTGCATACAATTACTAATTGGTCCCTTGAATTACTCTTTCCTGTCTCATTTAACTAGGTTGTCCCCCACATAATTATTCATTGTGAAATGGGTTATAAATTGTGGTTTTAAAAATATTGTGATATAGTCATCATGATTTGTTGTCCTTCTAGCTACAACATTAAAGTGATTGATGCATACTAAAGGGCTACAAAACAATAAAACAAACTGTGGAAAGTATAAGATTTCACAGGTCATAGCAGATACACCCTAGATGAAGTTAGGGATGTCATTGACAAAAGGCTTTGTAACAAACAAGAACGCTAAAGAAATAAGTAGATTTCTGCCTCATCTAAACCCCATTTCCTTCTCAAGAGAAAGCCTGCTTATTTACATGAAGCCTCTAATTTACCATAATGTGGTTTGAATCCTGGTCCATGGGGTGCTTTGTGCAGCTCTCCTTTATTGTCCTGGGCCCAGCCCCTGCTGGGACAAGTCTGCTGTGGGAGATTGAAATTCCCTCCTTTGCTTCAGCTGCAGCTGCCAAGACTTTGCCTCTCAGGCCTGTGTTCACCAAAACAATGATTATCTTGGACACTTGCAAAATCATGGAAACCTCATTTGCACCTAAATACAGTCTATGTACATGAATAATAATTTCTCATCTTTCTAATAAAATTACATAAACATACAGAGAAGGCACAATCCTGGACATATTTATGGCAGCTTGGCTAAGAGTTCTCAAAAATCATTACATCAGGCTAATTAATCTTTCAAATTTTGCACAAGGAAGTCTGTCCACATTGATCAAGGCCAACCTTTTCTTCTCATCTACTGTTTCACATCTCAAACCAAACTGCTTTGCCCAGCCAAGTTCATTGAACAAAGTTTTAATAGACAACATTTGCTGAGGTTTGCCATGCATGAGACCCTAGACTGAGAGCTCGACATGAAGGAAGAGTATTCTGTATTGTATAATCACAGAGAAGTGGTCATGGCATAATAAGAAAAAAAAGCATGAATGTTGTATTTAGATATATGTAAGTTCCCATCTTGGCTATGTTTCATGCTAGCCTGTATTCAGACTTTCTAAGCTTCAGTTTCTTCACCTTTGAAGTGAGGATGGTAATCATAGCTTAGATATTTTAACTGACCTGACCTCTAGGAAATGGAGCCAGTAACTTGGAGAGTCCACCATTATATTTTCCCATTGCCATTGTTCTCTTACAGATTTTCTACTATTTACAAGAGTGTTGTGACCCTTCAGGATATTGAAACATACCGTTCTACTCATAGCATATCAGGGGTAGGACTGAATTGGTGTTATCTTACATTTCTGGACAATTTAAATCCCTACTCAGAATTTTAAGTTTTGAAAACTATTCTGCAGTGTTTCCCACAGCTTGTCCACTCTTTTCTTTCCCATTGCTTTTCCTACCTCAGCTCTCAGAGAGAATTATGTGCATTGTGCATTATTATATGTGGGTGGCAAGGCAGAGAGTGGTGGTGTATGTAAGGGAACTGAATCTAAGTAGTGGGTTTGAAGAAATAGAAAACTTGGTTCCTTTTTCTTTCTAACTCCAAGTCTTGTTGTAGATGTTCTTTGATTATCTTTGTTCTTTGAATGAATAGGACATAGTGTTTTTCAATATTGGTGACTGTCTCTAATGAACTGGATCCTTTGGGCTCTAATTGCTTTTTGAAAACCAGTACAGAATATGTCAAGTGGAGGTTAAGCAGGGGCGTGATGGAGAGAAGATACTAAGTGTTTTTTGACGGTACTGAAATCTGATAACCACAAAGAGTTATCCAAATGAATACAAATCCACAGCCCTTTAGATTGAACTTGCCTTTTGTTTTGTTTTATGAAGAACTTGGAGTGAACTCTTAAGCTCTTGTCGTTATATGTACATCATCCAAAACCATCTGATGGACTAGATTAGAGGAAACATAATAGAATTTTTAAAAATGTTATTTTAACTCTCTTTATTGGCACTTTGGGCAGACACGCAAAAAATATAACTTTCCAGAGCCCCTGTATTGCCCCTGATAACCTGAAGATGCTGAAGAAACAGATATTTGGATTTAATTGGATTGACACTTATTTCTCTCCAGTGGAGTGCAGGTCAAAGGCACTCCATAAACTGAATTTGTAGCCGTAGGAAGCAGTGTTCTGAACCAGAAAACAGGAGAGTGTATTAATCAAAAGTGAAAAGGTCCTGCTAAAAGCAGAATAGCTTCGGAAAATGATTTTAAAGATCACTTGCCATGCACACAATTATTTTGTAGTTGCAGTTCATGCCAAAATTTTAAAGAAAACTGATGGGAAGTTTCATTATTCAAGTATGTACTATATATACAATGCAATCCCAGTCACTGACCAGGGCAAGGCAAAAGCGACATAAAGACAGAATATTTTTTAAAAATCTAATTGTCTTGTACTGTACAAAGTGAACTTTCATTGCAAATATTTATTTCCATTATGAGGTCTACAGAGGCATAGTATTGTTAAAATGAGAATAGTTTCTGAACTTTATGGACTTTTATGGATATTTTAAAATATATCTCTAAAGTGATGAATGACTGACACTATTATTCCTTGTTTTCCTTTTTTCATGTATTTTACCAGTTCAGGAAGTATCTAATTTAATACAAATTCCCATCACAGTCTGTAACTTCCTCTCCACTTTCATAGTAGTAACCTGAGACCCTGCTTCAAACATGGTTAAACCAGTTAAAGGTGTTGAAGACACAGTTTTGTCATTTTTAAAAGACACATTTCTTAAAGAAAGGACAAGGTTGATAGACTTAAGTTGAAACCTAAGATATCCTGTTTCATGAAAAAATAAATTCAACCAAAAAGATTTTTTCCTTTCTTTCAAATGCTAAACCAGTGAACCGCTTACTTGTCCCAGAAGTTTCTATATAAGGTCATGAATATACATCCCAAAATATCAGTCAGTTCAAAAAAAAAACCAACCTTTTATTAAAAAGATAATAGTAGAATTCAGTGAAAGCACTTATTACATTGAATGGATTATTGTTTTGTTAAGATAGCTAATTAAACTAAAATATTTCATCAATATCCTTTTTTTTGGTGAAGAAGATATGCCTCAAATTAACATCTGTGCCAATCTCCCTCTATTTTTTGTCTATGGGATGCCACCACAGCATGGCTTGACAAGTGGTGCAGGTCCGCACTGGAGATCTGAACTCATAAACCAGGCCACTGAGCAGAGCTTGTGAACTTCACCACTACACCACCGGGCTGGCCCCTCATTATACTTTTTAATTCTAACTCTAATCATAGATTTGTTTCAGTTTACCTGACAAAAGTTAGTGCTATTTTGGAGAATTGAGAAATAAAATAAGTATACATCTTCAAAGTATAGTAAAACGTACTTTCAAAAATAATCCTGTGGAGGAAAGTCGGTGTCTTTTGAGACTCACCACCAGTTCCGCTATTTGGACTTTGAACATTCTGTTCTAGTTTCATGGAGCTAACTGTCCTTTCAAAGCTCGTTCTCTGCAGTGAAAGCAGTTGCGTCAGTTCTGCAAGGTTTCTTCGTACTCACCCAAACCATCATTCCTGCAGGGGAACCCAAGCAAACTCTACAGTAAATACAATACACTATATAGTAAAGTCAGTACGTACTTCAGATGTGTTTTTACCTAAGCAGCACCACTTTTTCCATGGTTACCTTATTATTATTACTCTGGAAAGTAATCTTCATTTCTGGAGATAATATATATGTAAAATGCCTTAGTATTAATGCACAGAGCATTGGTGTATTTTGGTAATTAGACTGATAGCATTTAAAATATGGCTACGTTACACTAAGTTGGATAAGTTAAATATTATTTTCTAGTGTAAGTGTACCTGATCTTGTGAAATATTTCAATTCCTAATAACATTACCAATTATTTTTAACATCAAGACATTTTAAAATACATTAAAGGAATTTTTATTTAAATGAACCTCTATGACGAAGTCCTTTGTATCTGAAGGAATAACTGAAGGATTGTTCAGCAAAGGGAAACACTAAGTTACTGAGCTTTTCTATAACTTTTGAAATTTCTATGTTGCGGGAATAACTACTAAAAACTATGATGGATTTATAGGGCTTTTTTCCTTCCTTAAATCAATCAAATTTTTAGCTGACTTTTTCTCATATGCATCTTCAGAGTCAAAGTTTGCTTATCAGTATACTTGAGCTCAGGAGCACTAACCCGATGTCGTAGCCTTCCATCATAAAGAGCTGTCCAACTACATTTGTACGCATCTCTCAGACAGATACGAAAAGATAAGTAAAGGTCAGAATGGAAGATGCAGCTACTTACAATGCCAGGAGAATGCTCTGAGCTCTACACAATATCCCTGCCACACTCATGAGGGCTGAGTGTTAACATCATACAGATAGTTCTGGGTGAAAAACTCACTACTAATAGAATACGATATGTGTTATTTTAAAAACAATTTATTGTGTTTAATTCAACCTAAAACCAAAAAACTCTGAGAAGAAAACAAAGAGGTAAATCTTCATGACTTTGGCAGCAAGTGAAAAGATAAGTAAACTTCTGTGTTTCAAAGGACATTATCAAAAAAGTGAAAGGACAACCTACAGAATGAGAGAAATATTTGCAAATCAAATGTCTGATAAGGGTTTGCTATCCAGAATATATAAAGAACTCCTACAACTCAACAACAAAAAGACAAACAACTCAATTAAAAAATGGGAGAGGACTTGAATAGACATTTCTCCAAAAAGAGATATTCAAATGGCCAATAAGTACATGAAAAAATACTCAGCATCATTAGTCAGTAGGTAAATGCAAGTCAAAACTACAGTGAGATGCACCTTCCAACTTACTAGGATGGCAATAAGAAAAATAATCAGAAAATAACGAGTACTGTAAGGGATATGCAGAAATTAGAATCCTCATACATTGCTGGTGGGAAGGAAAATGGTGCAGCCACTGGGGAAAACAGTATGTCAGTCCCTCAAGAAATAAACATAGAATTATCATATGAACCAGCAATTCCTCTCCTAGATATATACTCATAAGAATTGAAAAGAGGGACTCAAACAGATACTTGTACATCGATATTCACTGTAGCATTATTAACAGTAGCTAAAAGATGGATTAATCCAGTGTCCATCAACAGATAAAATGTAGTATACACACACAATGCAATATTATTCAACCATGAAAAGAAATGAAGTTCTGATATATTCTACAATGTGGATAAATATTGATGACATTATGCTAAGTGAAATAAACCAGACACAGAAGGATAAATATTGTATGATCCCACTTCTATGAAATATCAAGAATAGACAAATTTAAGGAAAAAAAAGAAAGTTACCAGGGACTGAGGTGGGAATGGAGAGTTGTTGCTTAATGGTTACAGAGTTCTCTTTGGGGTGATGAAAATATTTTGAAAATAACGGTGATGGTTGCACGACATTGTGAATGTAATTAATGCCACTGAATTCTACACTTAAAAATGGTAAAAATATAAACTTTATGTTAAATATATTTTACCACAATATTTTCTTTAAAATTGACTTCATATTTAGTTCATTTTAACTTACTTTGTCTACTTAGCTAAATATAATAACTCTACAAGAATAGCAACTATATTATTATTCACATGAAAGTATATTTCGAGGCAGTAATAACTATGTCAGGAAATTTTATTGAGTGCTACAATGTTCCAGGCACTGATTTAAGACCTTTACAATTATTAAGTCATTTATTACTCATAGGAACCCTATGAAGTAGAAATTATATTACTTTAGCCATATTACAGATGAGGAAACTGAGGGATGGAGGATAAAGGAGCTCATTCAAGGTGGGGTGGACAGTCAGTGACCACACTGAGCAACAACCCCAGGAGGTCGAATTCTAGAGCTTCTGCTCCTAACCACTATGCTTGGCCATTTTGGCATTTTGGCCTTAATTTTGCTTTGACGTTTTGGACTTAAATTACTCATCTTCAATGAAGTTTAGTGATCATATCCAGGCCAGTGAATACCCAATACAAGAGAAGTGAATTCTGTCATTTCAAGGCAGGTTTATTGTGCCATCGACCAATTCTCCCTGGAACTGATTTAATTGCTTCCACTACTAGTTATTATTAAAAGGTAGCAAGTGGTTATCAGCACCTTTGCATTCAAACTCTATATGTCATGTCTCATTTTCAATCTGCCACTTGAAAATTGCTCTTTAGTCAGTTCAGCTCTCACTAAGAGCTGTGATGCTGAAAGGACAGTTAGAATATGGAATGTGTTACTGAAAGAGCCTTTTTCATTCTTCTACGAACTTTCTGTCACAGTGGCCTGTCATCTTCAGCAACAGGAGGATAGATTAAATTAAATTTTTGAAATGAGACCCATACTGTATCTAATTTATCTCTGTGTCCCCAGCACAGGACACAATACTTGGCATATGGTAGGTGCTCAAGGCATTTTGTTACATGAATGAAGGAAGGAAGAGCATAAACACACTCGAGTGATTTTCTAAAGTCTTTTTGGAGTATCCTAATCCATTTTGTGACGTCGCAGGTAGACAGAGAACTGCGTCTTGTCCATTACACGTGTCTGTTGTCTGTGCCACGTTTCAGAGTGAGCTCGGTTGTGTTTCTGCAACGCCCACGATGCCATAATTGCACTTTATTGTTCTCTCTTCAGAGTTTACATACTTTGAATTTGAATGATTCAATGATATAAAATATATCAGTGGATGTGAAAAGGATTGAGGAGAAGGATAAAGCATTTCTGGCCCACAAGGAGAAAGTGCTTCCTTTTTTGCACTACTTCTTGAGGGAGTCTAAGCCGGGCTAGAACTCTGCTTAGGGTGAGGGAGGTGAGGCACTGAGTGTACACAGTTTAAGGAGGCCCTCACTCTTGGGTTTGTGTGATGGGAGAGCTGGCCCTGCCATGAAAATGAGTGTGAGTGCCTCCTAATGTTTATACCCTAGGCACCTCTCTTGCCCTGAGCCTGAGATACAATAATGGCAGCATTGGATGGGGCCAGTCAGGTGGCACAGTGGTTGAGTTCACATTTTCTGCTTCAGTGGCCCAGGGTTCGCCAGTTCAGGACCCAGGTGTGGACCTACACACCTCTTGTCAAGCCATGCTGTGGCAGGCGTCGCACATATAGGGTGGAGGAAGATGGGCATGGGTGTTAGCTTAGGACCAGTCTTCCTCAGCAAAAAGAGGAGGATTGGTGGCAGATGTTAGCTCAGGGCTAATCTTCCTCAAAAAAAAAAAAAAAAAAGGAAGGATTGGGCTAACAATAAAGGAGTCTAGAGCAAACTGGAAATGGAAGTAAAAGGGTGATTTTGAGGTGTAAGAGGAGTATGGCAGTGGACTGAAAGTGGATGACATTCTTCAACATGTTTTCATGAGGCCTCTACTGGGGACTGGTGCAAACAGGCTCTCAATAAATTTAATTGTTTGATTGGCAGCTGGTTTATTTACAGGTGTGTTCAGGTATCCCATAGTTGTAGCCAGGACAGAACTTTATTCCCAAGGCAGAGGAGATGGGGTCAGATCAATAAAAACTGGAGAGGACTAAGCTGATGTTAACTTTTAAGGAGGCCTGAAATCTGAAGATAAAGGTTCTAGGGTCTTAAGTTTTCACGTTTGAGTAACTACTGACTGTCCTGCTGGATGTGCTACACATATTCTGTGGAATGGAGGCGTCTCAATATTTTTACATAATTTCAAACCATTGTAAATAATCGGATGACATCATTCATAATCACTGCAAAATAATTTTTGCTTGTTGATGTGCACAGCTCTAAAATATGTATTTGTACTTGGTGAGTACCAGTGCACTGAATTATGTCAGCATTTTACCCAGATACCCTCCGATCCCTTTTCAATGTTATCATGTGCCCACCCTCCCCGACGCAGCCCACTTCCCAGCTTCAATATGCTTCTGAGTGCTTGTTTCCAGCAGCTTGCACCTGCCTCTCCTTGCAGAGGGCTGACCTTGGTTGCTAGGTCCTGCCATGCCCTCCCACACAGAGAACTGAGAGGGCATGGGAGTTCCTGACCCCTCCCACCTCAAAACCAGGAGGAGTGAAGACCACACTCCTTAACATTGCAATACATGGTCTTCCTGACCTGCTTCCTGCTTGTCTTGTGAGAACCCCTCATCACTCGTCTCCCATGATCCAGTCATGCCAACATGTTCTCTTACGGCCCCCGGCCCTTGTACCTTTGGGGTCTTGTGCTGAGAATAGTCTTTCCCTACCCCCACCCCTCAGCCAGCTAACTCTGACTCGTCTTTAAGGTCTCAGATGAAAATAAATTTCCTCATGGGAACTTTACCTTATCTCCTAAATCTGGGTTTAGGAGTACCTCTGATGTAATCCCAAAATGCTTTATACTTCCCTGACAGATTTATTGATTGATTTACTTGTTATTCCGCATGTTTAACTGATTTTCCCACCAACTAGCATGTGAGCTTTGTGAGGGCAGCGTGTGAAATTTTGCTGTCACTGTGGTAACCCGAGGGCATAGCACAGCGCCTGGCATATACAAGACATTTGATAAATGCGCATTGGATATATGAACAAATGGATGAATTTATTTGATTAATCGATCAATATATGACGTGCAAATACAAATCACTTGACACTGCATCTTACTTTCTTTATTTATATGCTTATTCTCTAGGCTGTATATGTTACATTATTATGAAGGATGTTAATATATATATGGTATGTCCCCTTCTTTGAAAGCATGCGAAACCAATTTAGGAACCAACACTAAAACACATAAAAACTTAAATATTTGCAGATAATTTCCTATTGATTTGCTAAGGGGTGAGGGTTCAAAAGCTAACCCAAAATTCATGCTTATTCCCAGAATGCATTTCCTGACTTGGGTAAATACCTGGCCACAAATGCATGAGTTGTCCTTTACCCTCTCTCTCAGCTTAAATGCACCTATTTAAACATTTTAAAATTAGGATTGGGTGGAATCCTCTGCCTCAAATATTCAATAAATATTTTGTGAACATCAAATATCTTCAGACAAAGTCATAGAGAGCCTTTTAGATTTCTTTCTAAAGCAAAATTTACAAAATGATGGAGTCTTAGGTCTCTCCAGAAAACAGAGCCTGTGAACTAGGGGTAGTTTGCAGGTAGTTTATTTTGGCGTTCTATCCCAAGGTACAGGAGTGAAGGACTCAGGAAAATTAAAACAGAGGCGAGGGGAAGCCAACATAAGGATGTGTTCTCATTCTTTGGGTACCACTGTGGGTGATTGCACTTGAATTCTCTGAGGAGCCATGTACATGATCTTGGGATTGTCCAGCCAAGGACATGGGAAGGGGAGCAATTATTAACTAGCTTAAGTACCATGTTGGTCAATGTTTGCCTCACCTGCATTTCCAGTTACTCAGACTGGAATATTGTGTGATTCCTGCAAGCGTAACATGCCAAGGGATCAGAAGAACCCTGGGGCAGAAAAGGGAAACATACTCAGTGCTGCTAAAAAAAAAGGACATGAGGTGCTCTGCAGAGGAGTTCTTTGCCTCAGCAAAGTCCAGAGTAAAAGTGAGCTGAGAAAATGTGAGTGGGGGAGCAAGTTATCCAACACAATTGGCCTAAGGAACGAATACCTACACAGATGTCTTCCATTTGGTCATCACATGATCAGATTTTTTTCAATGAACTGCCAATGTTAAAAGATTAGTAGAATTCACATCATAATTTGCTTCACTTCCAAAAGGTGAGATTAATATCTCTCACAGATGTGGTCTATTTGGCCATCAGGAAATCTAATTTTTTTTTAGTAAATTGCCAATGTTTAAAATAAAGGAGAGTTCACATAATAATCTGGGCTTTATGCTTCGCTTCCAAAAGTGGAGCTTGTAGAAGTCCTGGGTCTGTATCACCCCAAGGCTGGAAGAAAGTAACATGTGTAGTCTTGATGACTTTTAGACGGGCATGTGCCCAATGGTTCATTACTGACTCATGTTGCTCTCTCGTCCCATTTCATACCTGTATGTCCCCTGTGGATATTTATAATTGAGACCACTGTTCTAAAGACTGAACTACTTATCGAAGTAGATGGTTAATGTGTTTGCCCACTCAGAAACATTTTATGCCCATCTCTGCCTCACTCTGGGCCCTGAGAGGCTGATCTGCACAGATTGCATCACTGGGCTCCCTTTCCAGTGTGGCTTTGAGTTGAGTTCAGCCATTGGGAGGCATTGGCAAGAGATCAGAGGGCAAGAGGGAAAACAAGTTGGAGAATATTTTCCTTACTCCCTCTCAGTTTCAGCATCACAGTTCTGAAATTGGCTGCCTCTCTGCATAATCTCAGCTCCGCTGAGTTATCCCTGGTCCCTAGCGGCACATTTTTTCCTTTTGCCCCTTTCGGGCTGTTGCTAGGCTCTGGATATCTCAACATTCCTTTGGGGTTCTTTTAAATCTGCCCTCATTGCTGTAAGTTGTCCTCTCATTAAATTCTCTTCAGTCAACCCATCTGCTCAGAATTCTATTTAATGCCAGGGTCCTGACTAATCCAGTAAAGCAGTTATTGTATTACTATTATAGTTGTTAACAATGGAGCCAAGCCTCTCTCAAGAATCCTTTGTCAAACCCTCTCCCCACTTCAAGAAAACTAAAGATCATTCTATTCTGAGCTGCTTCTACCTTCACTGCTGATCATGATCCAGCCCTGTTTTCCTGCTTAGCTGACCATGTGCACTACTGGGGCCTAGTCTGCTGGCTCGCTTTGGTCTGTGCTGTCTGCTTGGACCTGACAGCAGATTGATTGACTACTGGGCCAGGAGGCTCCTTGCTGGGCTCTCAGGTTTCCTGCTGTACTTGCCGAGGCTTCAAGTAGCCGTAATGAGTTTCCCATGCGCCAGCTGCAGCCCAACCTGTCTTGCTTGCATTAAGCAAGGGTAGTGAAGCCTCTTCTTTCCTCCCTCCTCTGGACCAGTGTTTGTGATTTTAGATTGTTTACGTTTTGTGAACAATCTGTGTGAGAAGGACTGTGAAGACCAAATTTTGGTCCTGGTACATCAGTGCAATACTTCCTGCAGAAGAGAAGACACTGGAAGCTTTATGAAGGCTGTGACTCTGAATCTTGACCAGCTTGGCATGATGAGTAAGCTTTGGATCACTACTTGGTCCAGCTTGCAAGAGACCATGGTGCCTAGCTCCCCAGGCATGTGCAGAATCCTGGAGACCTTCTCAGCCTGCTCAGCAGCTCAAAGTGAGCCCCATCAGCCCGATTTCAGATTCAGTGTTTCAGCAGCTCTTCAAGCTGCTTTACACACTGAGTCACAAAACTGGAATGGGACAGACTTAGATTTTAACACGTGCATTGCCAATTTGGAAAAGTTACTTAACTCCTCTCAATCCAAATTTTTCTATCTTTAAAATAGGGATAATAATTCCATTTAAGAGGATGGAAATAGATGATAAGTGATGTCAATTGCTAGTCTGCTGTCTGTCATATAATGACCATTTAATAAATGTTAGTTTCTGTCATAAAATGGAATTCAAACTCTTCATCTCTACTATCTATAGAATGCTTGCCACGTATCGGCCAATTTTATTCAGTTCTCAACCACAAGATAGCATAGTTCTTAAGAGTATAATCTGTAAAATCAGAAAGGTCCAGGTTGAACTGTGGCTCTGCACCTTCCTAACTGTGTGACACTGGAAAAATCACCTGGTCTTTCTGCATCTTAGTGTATTGTCTTTGGAATCGTATTGCCTATGTTAAAATTCAAGCTTTACATCCTTATTAGCTATGCACTCTTAGGAAATGTACTTTACTTCTCTGTGCCTCAGCTTTCCCATCTGTATTTAGATTTTAATACTGGATATCATCTACCACATTGGGTCACTGAGATAATTAAATGGGTTAATTCTTACCAAGTTCTTAAACATTGCCTACTCAACAAAAGTTAGCAAAGTCTAGTTTTCTTATAAGATTGGTGTGATGATATTTATTCATAGAGTTATTGCAAATATTATGAAATAATAAATTGTGCAGAACCAGATGAAATTGCCAAAATCTGGCTATATGGCAATTTCATCTATTTTAATAACACTTGAAGCTGTTAGCATAATGGTTGATACATATTAAGTGCTCAATAAATGTTGCCTGTCACCATTTCTTCATCATGTTAAGGTGAAAAAACACAAATCACACTGACTTGTTTGGATGTAAATGATCCACTTAAGACCCAATAACCTCTTCCCAGTAAGGACCCCCCCCAATGCTACCCAGCCTCAGTGTTGTTTTTCTATCTTCGTTTTTTGTTTGTTTGTTTGTTTTGGGTGAGGAAGATTGGCCCTGAGCTAACACCTGTGCCATTCTTCCTTTATTGTGTATGTGGGATGCCACCACAGCATGGCTTCACAAGCAATGTGTAGGTCCATGCCCGGCATCTGAACCTGCTAAACTTGGGCTGCCAAAGCAGAGCTTTCAAACTTAACCACTGTGTCACTGGGCTGGCCCTGCAGGTGTTGTTTAGAAGGTAGAATATTGGGTCTATGTGGTCTAAGCTTCTGTAGACAGAAGGGATATGAGCTTTCTTTCCTTATCCATTGCATTTCTTGAATCCAACGACTAACTCTTGAAAAACAGAGAATCTCCCTTAATATAGTTTCACAGAGGCCTAGCCAAGATCTTGTCTAAAAGACAGAATGGTATTTTTCCCCACCCCCAAGGCTCTGTGAAGTGTGTACTGACTAAAATTCCTTCTGGTTTGGTTCTAGTTTGGGCAATATCCAGCTTCTGGTGAGTTAGGATTCCGCAGCTAGCTTCAAGCTTGCAGTTTAAAAACCTCCTCCATTCACTGTCCCTAGTTGGCTGCTGACCAGTCACCCCCATGAAGTCATGGCTATTTCAATAAAGAATTGGCGGCTTTTGGTGTGGAACAAGAGAGCAGCTGGCCAAAACCAAACCAAAAACAAAAAAGCCTCTACAGGCACTTTCATTGAGCTCAGCTAAGGATGTACCACTTCAGTCCAGCATCAGAAAAGTGGGATAGCAGCCTCCCCAGGCAGCAGGCAGCCATTACCAGGGCCACAGGGAGGAAGGTGATGGGAGGGCAGAGTAAGCTTTGGCAACCAGCTCCTCCTGTGGTAGTTCCTGAGAAGATGACTGAGAAATGTGCTGACAGGGCACGTGATTAGATATTTTGTTCAAGTGTATTTTTATAGAGTCACACAAATGTTACATTATAGAACCAATATTCTGAAGAGAACTCTCTATTCAGATCTCTCTCCCTGATTCTAAGTGGAACAGAATGAAAATCTCTACAGAGGGTGTTTTAAAATTCATTGGAACAAACCGGCTGGATGAGGTAATGGCCAGTTGGGTAAAAATGTGCTGGGGGAGAACAAGGAAAAATCCTTGTCATAAAAATATTTTTATTTAATAATTGGAAAGATAGAATGAAACACCTGCAGTTTATAAATCAAAGTTACCATGTGGCATATAACATTTGCTACTAAATTCTTATAAGTACAAACCTAGAAGAGAAGCCTTTTCAAAAGTTTCGCTACAGTGCAAGACCATTTTATATTGGTTTACTTCACCCTATGGCCTTTTTTTTTCAAACTTTAAGTTAATAGATTATAAAATTGTACTTTAAGGTTTATTTCAGACTCTAACTAGTGATAAAAATACACAGCAGAGAAAGTTACGGAGGCATGAGTGGCAGGGGTAAATTAGCTATTGAGGCCTTAGAATAATCTTTAGTTATCTTTTCTTCAACTTTTTGTTGATGCTCAGTTTTATGTGGATTCTCTGGAGTTAATGGAAGCAATAGTTTTGTCAATGATAAGATGGCCACAGCAAGAATTTTTTCAGTTTCAGACACTATGTTGTAGACAGCTCTAAGTATCAAATATTCATCCGCTCAAAATTTTTTCCATTTCTTCTTCCCTCTCTTGGGAAAGAAAAGGCAGTATCAAAAAGAGCATCCTGATCACTTCCTAAGCCCCTCTTAATTACTCTTATTTTTGGCACATGAAAGAACGATTTCTTTTTAAAAGACAAATAGTCCATCACTGACTCTACATCACGAACACCTTCCTGGACACAGACAGTCATAGACCCAGGTGTCAAATGTCCCAGTCCCCATTTACTTCCTGAGTATTTCATGCTGATTAATTCTTATACCTTAGATTAAATACTGACTCTGCAGTGCAGAAATGGAGTCATTAAAAAATGTGTTATATGTACACATCTGAGAGCATTGTTGCTTCCAGCAGATCCCAAACGTTGCCAATTTGTAAGGTTTCTAAATTTGTTTTAAATTGCATTTGGTATCTTGGCATATGCTTTTGAATATCCTTAATGATGCCAGCTCTTTGCCCTCTGATGGTGAATTTAATACTTGCAATTGTCCAAAGGGCTCTGGAAGCCAAGTCCAGTGCAAAAGGAGCATGAACAACTTTATTAGAAATAATTGCACTGATAAAATATTAAGTCCGCTTTTTCTGTGTCGGTAACTCATGAGTCACTTACTGTTAAAAACCTGAGTGTGTTACCAGGAGTTTAGGTTAAAAGAAAACTTCTACAGAGGTATTTGCGAAGGTTGCTGTGTAAACCTGCCTTGGTGAAAAAGAATAAATTTAAGATTAGTGAAATGGATGCTTCCAATCTGCTGGATATCCAGCAGCAATTCTGTTTTCTGTAATAGTCCTATTCTAGAGCAAATATTCATAAAAATTCTGGGCAAAAAAATCAAAATTTAATATATAAAAGGTGATTCATATTGAACAAAAGAGATTACTGCTGACAGCATTTCAGACCAAACTATTCACTATGTTACAAAATCTCTTTCATCTCTAAAATCAGAATTTGATGTCAGTTTAAATAAAGCTACATATGAAGCTTGTAGTCAGCTATTAATTTACACACATACACACAATTTGAATATACTACAGATAACTTACTGTGAAGAAACTTTTGGTAGCATTAACTTTATGTATTTTACAGAAAACGTTTTCAAAATTAAAAATAGGGTTTTACATTTATTTTCCAATAATTTTTCTGTATCTTTTTCTCTATTTTGTAGCCAAATTGCACAAAGGTTAATTTTCAATTCATAATATATTTACTATTTTAATGAGAATAAGTCAGAATTCTACTCACCCTACTTGACAGTGGGAGTGGGAGTATATGACATTCTTGATTGGTAATGCTTCTGTTCACACTTAATCTCTTTTGGCAAGTAGTTCAGCCAGAATGGGGCAGTTCTCAAAAGTTAGCAATCTGGCTACTACTGCTAGAGGTGATGCCCTTAAAGTAAAGCACTGTCAGTTAAAGTGACAATCTCAGTGACAAGTGAACATGGAGGGCCAGCAGCTCTGCCAGACTGAGGTTTCAGTCCCCTTAGGAGAAGAAAAGAACTGATAGCCAGGGAACTTTCCAAAGAGTTCCAGAAGGTAAGCCAGCTGTAGGGGTTTGATAAGCTTTCTATGTATCCTAGTTGACCTAAGGATGTGCTCATGCACAGCAGAGACTGAAGGGAACCTTAGCTACCCATGCATCACTGGCCAAAGGAACCTATGCAGACACGCAGAGGAGACATGAGAGGGCATGGCATAAAATAAGAGCCTGAGCAGACTTGAAAATGACTTAAACTTTTCATGGTTCCTCAGGCAGAGATCTATCAGTAAAGACTGGAAGACTTACTGAGTAGGGGTATTTGAGCATAACTTCTGATCAGTCTTTGGCTGAATACCAAGATATACAGACACAGGAGATAGCTCTAGGTGTCCAGGCTTTAAAATGAATCTACAATAATATAAAACAAAACCAAAAATTCATATTGCAGGAAAAACAGATTTCACAGATTTAATCCAGGGAAGTTACTAAGAAAACCAATAAATCAAAACAATTACAACTCTCAATAAGCAAACATCAAATCTAGAATTATTAAAATATATAAAAAGCCTAATATTCCACAAAAATCCTGCATGACAAAGAGATAAGAAATGTGACCCCTACTAAGAAAAAAAAATCAATAGAAACTGCCTTTAGTTATCTTCAGATATTGGATTTAGTAGATCAAGACTGCAAATCAGCAATAATTCATACTTCCCAAGAACAGAAGGCAACTATATTTAAAGATTTAAAGGAAAATGTAACAACAATGATTAAACAAATAATGAATATCAACAAAAAGACAAGTATTATAAAAACAAACCAAATGGAAATGCTTACAATGTGGTTAACAATCTTAGAAAAATTATTGGTAAGTTCAAAGTGTGAGAATTCACTCATTTTCAAATGCTCTGGATTCTACAACCTAACTCCATTTTAAAGACTCATTTCTTTTCAATATGTGTATTACTGTATGTTGTATTCAACAAATACTTTATGTTTATCATGGCTATAACTGGTACTTTTTTCCTGTAAAAAATAGATTCTTGTATTTTCTGGTCTCTTTGTTCTTCCTCTTCCCACTCCACAGATAATCACATGTTCAAAAGCAGTTAACCATCTACCCAGAATATTTTATGGGGAAAACAAAAGGAATAATATACTCAACTATAACAATTTTTCATAGGATCTAAGTAAGAAATAAAAAATAAATTTAGTACATTATGTAATTTTTCCAGGAAAATGAGAATGGAAATCCATTGATAGCTGAAGACGCATATCAGTCTGCTACTAAACGAACAGAATACAATTGAAAATGGTTATTTGAACCAATCAGTTTCACATGTTGATGTTAACAGCTCTGCCTTCTACAAAATTCTAGTTTACTCAATAAACCAGAAACACAACAGATTTGATTTATTTCTGTTAAGAAATTTTATAACAAAAAGCAATGTGAGATCAAGTTAAAGTAAATACAGTAATATTAAGTGCTAGAAGAGTTCAGGTTGTTCAAGAGGACTATAGACTTTGTGATCAGAAAATCTGCATAGCACATAAGGCTGTGTTGATCAATGGCTGCAATCCAGTTTGAGAGTTAGCCACAGCACCTTACAAGATCAATATGACTGGGTTACATAAGTTGTTTTCAGGGAAATGGTGGACTGAAGACTTAAAAAGTAGATTGAGTAAAGAGTTGAAGGCTAGACTAAGAAACCAGGAGCTTGAATTCTTTAACTCTGCTGTTCAAAGACTATCGATGGTCCCCCAGTGCTAAATGTAAAAAGATGGGCCTTGAAAAGTCAATGCTGTAGTCATGGAAAGATGAATTGGAGAGACAGGATATTGGAGGCAAAAAGGAGATTTCAGAGAAAGGCAGTGTTGGCATCAGAGAAGGCCCGTTGATCACTTCCAGGCCCCCCAAATCAAACCAAATGTTAAGCTTCATTTTTATGAACATGAACGTCTCAAACTCTGACAAGTTTATATGCAAAACTGAAAAACCTGTGACCCCTGACTCAACTCAAACATTCTTCAGTGACTTTGCAATTTTTTTCTTACATCTTACTCACAACCTTTATGAAACATATATTTTCAAGAAATTTACTTTCATATATATCTTCTAACAATGTATGTAATTAAACTTGCAGTTCAGCTGTAATATATATTTTTAAATACTACACACTATCATAAAAATGTTATACATAGCACCATCTGTTGGCTAAGGCATCTTTAACAGATGAAAAATGTTCTATGCAAATTAGATTAGAATATCATTAGGAAATTTGAACAGAGAAAGGGAAAACAGCTTTAATTTATATTAGAAAAGGATGAACTCTATATGTGGTCACTGACTAGGAATGAAACCTGATAATTCAGATAATTTTGGCCTCTGAAAAAGTAATAGCATCAATTATAATAAATTGGCTTGGTAATAATTTACCTTAATCAGAGAGGATATAAATGATCGAAAAAAGCCATACCCCATACATTTTAAGCACACAGATCTCACCTAAAATAGGTATAAACAGTGAATGTAGTCAGTTTGACGATGAAACATAATGTATAAAAAAATCTTACAAAATACCAGCAGCATTTAAAAAGCAGTTAGAAGATGAAATTAACCAAGTAACACATATCTTACATATTCCTCCTTCTTTCAATTTCTGAATATTCAATGGTGTAATATGTAAAGATGTAGTAAATTAAGGGTGAAATTTTAGTTATACGTACTTACATATCCTTGGGAATTCAAGAATGTAATGAATTTCTGTTCTTTTCTCAATATTTATCTCTTGTGGGTATTTGTGGCAAGGACATAGACACATTCGGCTTTGGATTTTTTGGAGGGGTCTTTTTGTCAGGTTTTGTCTATTGCCATTAAGAAATACCAACTGAAAATTATCAAAGAAATTCAAAAATTCTGTTTTCAAGTGTTGAATTTTCACCATCTACTATATCAGCAAATCAACAAATACTAATCGGTTTTCATGGCCTAATGCTAGGCAATCCCTGTCTTTATGGAGCCTACACTTTAAAATAAATTATCAGACATTCACATAAAGAACAATATAGCAAGAAAGATCGTACAATTTTAATATGTAATGAATATTCCATACAACACATGATAATGGTATTCCAAGGAAAGAGAGTCCTTTTAGATCTAAAGAGGTAGGTAAGACAATGCTTTCATCTCTTGTTCCTTCCATACTTACTCAACAGTCACTAAACTCCAGCCCATTGGAGTTTAAATAAGACTGTTCAGTAAGTAAGGCTTTCATAGTTCTGTGTGTTTGCACAATGTAGTCTCCCTTTCCGGGAATGCTAGTTCTCTCTTTCTTTCCTTGGTAAACTCAGACTCACCCTTTGATAGTCAACTCAACATGACTTCCCAAATGCTTTATAAAATGGCCTCTGCTTATTTCCTTAGCTTTATTTCTCATCAATTTCTCAAGCACCCTATTTATGCTGAACTTCCTCAAGTTCCTAGAACATGTTAAATTCTCTTTTCTAGATATTTGAACATGCTGTTTGTCTGTCTGTAATACTTTTTTCAACATATCTTACTGTTACTTTATAATTCCAGCTCTCTCTTCAGTTCTCAGATTAGAAATTACGTTATTTTTTGAAGCTTTCCCTGAGTTTTCAATACGAGTTGAGTTCCTCTCAAGTGTTCTCATGTGCTTCCACGTTTTAGTATTTACTACAACCGTATTGTAAACTCTCAGTTCCTCTCTACACTGTAATTTCTATATATCTTCTACAAGACTGGATAAAGATCTTGCCAGCTGGTACAGTTTCTAATATAAAGTGTTGGCACAATAAATATTTACATGTAAATGAATACATGAATGAATGATCTCTCTTTTATGAGAAGCAGAGTTAGTTGCTGTTCTTTATATTTCCAAAGCATTTTTGTTTAACTATTCTCGTAAGCGTTATTGTATTTATTTTAAAGAATTATTTATTCCCCTTGAAGTGCATGGGCAGGGGCTGTCTCTGCAATCCCAAACTTCAGTGTATGTCTATTAATATATTAATGATGATTAAAAAAATAGAGAATCAGAGTTGGGAGAAGATCTAGAAATCCGAGATACTACAGTTTGCCTTTGATTTTGTTAAAAATCAATTGTGAAGAAAAATATTTCTTATTAGACAAGCTAAACTCAAAACTAGTTCTTCACATAATGTTTTACAGCTATTTCTCTGGTTCATCTTTTACTCTGGGAGATATTGGTGAATGTACTTGACATATATGAAAAAAAAATTAAGAAAATCTCTTTGTTGTGGAATTTGCTATTATTATCTGTTGTTCCTACAGTTTTAAATTTACTGTGTCAATGAAAATGAATATAAGTGGAATGAACCCTTTGAACTGGTTTTATGCACTAGAAAACAAATTTATAGTTTTACCAGGAGTTTAAGCATGTATATTTTTTCTTTTAAAGTCTTGAGTCAGTCAGTATATCCTAGAAAAAAGAGCAAGTACTTTTGGGATTCTGAAATTAGGAGAGATATAAACATACACCAAATAATCTCTGGTAGGTTGCAAATAGTAATTCATCATCTACTAGACCTTTTTCTAGATATTGAGATATAGCAGTGAAAAAGATGGATAATACCCCTGCTCTCATGGGGCTTAGAGAATTTTAAAGACTGCAAATAAAAAGAAAATAAAATTAAAATTAAAATAATTAAACAAGATAATTTTATATAATTATAGCTTCCACTGAGAAAATTAAATTAATAGTGACAAGGTTAAGAGGAGGTAGAACTTTAAATACACTGGTCAAGAAAGGAGCTGAGACCTGAAATATGTGATAGAAGTGGTGAATGAGCAAATGAAGGATGAATGATGCTGTAAAATGAAAACAGATTAAAAGCAAGTAACCAATGATGTGTTTCCTTTAGTACAAGTTTACATTTTATTGGACATGTAGCAAAATCCTATCTCTTGAAGGTTCTACTAGATTGGGAAGCTGGTGGCTTGAAAGGAGTTACCGGAGCACCGTTTCTTTCCACTATAGATAGTAACTCTTGGTAGAGCCAACAGGCATTTAATAACTGTCTAGGAATATCTGTTGACCTGATCCAAGAATTTTTACTAGCATATGTTGTCTCCTGTCTCTCACAACACAAATAGTTTAAAAATAAACATATTGCCTGAAATCAGGATGTTAAAACCACAGAGACCATTGTGTAAGGCAAGTCCATTTTTAAGCCTAACAAACTTGAAGGTGTTTCTTTGAGCAAGAATTATTATAATGGAAAGAAATAGCTTTATTACCATATCCTTTCTTTAAGAATAAGAACTATCCTTTTAACAAAGCAGCTCGCTCTGTCTCGTGGGATATCATCATTTGGGCCTTTGAGAAGGAATGTAAGAATGTTGGTCTGGTTTGAAATGTTTGTGAGTGGTCATCTAAGTCCCTGGAGACACTTTTAAGGTTCTGGCCAAAGCTGCTTCTATTGAAAATAATAAATACGTTTTCAGAAACTTAGAGCAATAGAGAGTGAAATAATTCACCTGTAACCTTTTCAAAACTTTACTTTCCTATTGGGAGCATCAATTTAGTCTTTTGCATGATTTGACTATCAATTTTGAGTTGCTTCATTAAATTTTTCACTGGGTTAGGGCCAGGTTTTAAGAGTGGGGATGGAGAAGCATAGAGAATTGAAATGGTGTAGGCTGCTTTGGAGGCATGTTTTTCCCTATGCATTTGGAGTTTCATGTGTTAAAGATTTGGGGAGAAGGATTTGTATTACCCGGAATGGGACAAATTCTTCCATCAAACACATAAAATAATTGATTTATATATTAGTGGTAATACACACAGAGAAACATTTATTTATATTTTTGTTTACCACTATAATTATTAGGATAAAGGGTTAAGTGGTACGAATATTTAGTTTCACGATCTCAACTTTGCAAATTGAGTTGCAACTTTACAACTTAGCCTAGTTCAACTCTCTGTGTATATTAAAGCAGACATTCTCCAAAAGAAATCCAATTATGACAATTTATTGACAAACGTGGTCACCCATTATATGTGGCAATTAAGACAATTTCAGCCTGCACATTTTACTTCGGTATAGCCATATCAATTGTTATCATCATCATCGAGATTCACATGAGAGTTTGTATGTTTCAGGAAATAGTCTAAGTAATTTATACACTTTATCTTATTTAATATTCACTAACCTTATAAAGTGACTATTTTTTTATGGATATATTTCATGGATGAGAAACAAGGAGGCTTAGAAAGTTTAAGTAACAAGCCCAGTTTCACTCCAAAAAGTCCAGAGTTGGGCACTGGTAATTTTCAGTATCCATTAAATAGCCAATGGACAGATTCAAAGCAAAATGTAAAGTAGGAGAACTTGATTTTCTTTTATGAATGCCCCCAGTGCCCCTGGATAATCTCAATTCTTTTGTGTGAGCAAGAAACCAATTTGATGGTCAAGTTGAAGACATATTCTCTCAAAGTACTGAAAATTCATGGTTTACAATTGCTTTTAATTATGAGTTTATTAAAAGAATCTCCATTGGTGGGATGTGCACTATGGTAGTTTTTCCTTGTCAGAAGGTAACTGGAAGTGACAAGTTGTCCCCCTTCTGTCTTATCCACACAGGAGAATACCCGAGGCACAATGTGTCAGCAATGTGACACACCACATCCCAAAACCCAAAGCTAACAGAATCCTTATCAAGTCCGAAAGGAACAGCAGAGTGAGCCCAGGAGAGTGAAAAGTCCCATTTGTATTTCTGTTTTCCAATCTAAGAAGCACTGGGTTTGCACAGATGCACTCTGTAGTCATAAGATTTCTAGAAGAAGTGAGCAAAGAAGTCCCCAGTCCCCTCAGAGCATTTGTGTGAAGGCTGAATCCTACACAGCTCCTCATACAATGCAAGGAGAATATCAAGGAGTCAGTGTGGTCCAGAGAACAATATCTCGGTCAGGGAAACTGGGGACCTCTGCCTTGATTACATCACTGAGGGACAAAAATCCTAAATCTGTTGCTTGAAAATGAGGGCTTTGAAACACTTGCTATCTAAGGTCTTCCCCAGATATTTTTAAAGATATATATACATTAATTATGTCCTTCACGACCTTCTCAATGAGCCTTTCCAACCCAAAGCATATTTTAGCCACAAAAGCCATTCTCCTGCGGAGTTCTGAACACAGTATCCTAGCTCACTATTGACCTTTATCTTCATCATTTAATACTGAAATTAATTTGTTATTATGAGAATAAAATCCACAAGTAACTTTATATCAGCTACGTGTATCATAGCTAGACACACTTGTTAGAAAATTTATTTTACCTTTTGGCAAAGGATATTAGATCATAAGCCAACAAGAATTTCAATGGCAGCTAAAAGAAATATCATAATAATGCAGCGTCTTGTGTGAGGTGCATTAAAACAAGAAACACTGGTGAATTATGAGGAAAAGTACACAAACAGTTATAAAAAGAGGTCATGACACAAGTTCATTCACATTTAAACAGGCCAGAAATAAAAGAATCAGATTATTTTGAAAGTTGTTGTGAGTGAGATTGATGCTTCTAGTCTAAGGAAATCAATACTATGTCATCTCTATAGCACATCTTGATTTGTAATTCATACAGCGTTATGAAACGTTATAAATCTCAAGAAGAAAGGGGGCTCATAGCCTATGGAGTTCATGCAAGAGAGGCTAAAGTTAGAGAAAAATGATGACTATCCCAGATATTACACTTGTTTCCTGGTCTTTTATCCATTGAGTCTAACTTTATGCTAAAAAGCCATGATATCTGTCAAAAGATATCATTGGAGGTCAAGCCATATTTGTTTCTCAGTTATTGAAATTCTAGTTCACAGCTTAGTCAATATATGGAATTGAGAAATTTTATATTTTAAGACAGTTAAAAATATAAATAGATACATTATTTTAAAAATTATGGAAATATTCTAATTCTTTAACAGTGTATTTTAATTTATGACCTATGTGTTGAATGTATAGGTACCATGAAGAAGACAGAAAGAAGATATAGTTTCACTTAATAGATCAAATCTGATGTGATATTTTAAGCTTAAATGAAAACTACTTGATATAACTCGTAAGAATGAGGCTAGTTTCTGTGCCCTAATATGTAAAAGTATTATCTACTAATACTTTAAGAAAGGATACAAAATAGTCATTTATTCTTGTTCTGAAGTCTTATTCCAAATTTTTGGCCTGTTCCTGATCTGTTTTTTGTTAGTGTATGTTAAATAAAAATTATGATTCTAAGTTTTAGAAGAAAGGGACAGTATCCTATATTTATTTTGATCCTCTATACTGGCTAGAAAAATTTAGGCACGTATTAGGTTCAATATAAATGTATATAAAATAGCATAGCACAGCATAGCATAAAACAGAGTAGAATAGAATGTTTTATTTCTCAGACACTCAGTGAAATCTGTCCACATATCATAGTAGGAAAATAGCCTACCTTACGTTATTGTTTGTAACTAACAAAAAAAAAGAGAGAGAGAGAAAGAAAAGAGGCAATAGAGACTTAGATTCACAACGTGAATGGCAGATCCTGATCAATTTAGCTACAAATCTAGCATCAGACTGTTAAAGCCACTCTTAAAGTCAGATGATAAAAATTTTCCATCACTGAGGCCTGTCTTTATTCAGCCTTCCATTTTTCTTTAGCACACCGTAATAGATTTCCTCATCACAAGAATGGGAATACTCCAAAATATTCACTGTTATAGAATCAACCAAACCACAGCACACTTTACTGTATAATTATGTTCCAGTTACCTACCTACCCTCCCGTCTGCCAACGTGGCTTAGAAGGAATCTTGGAGATTCCTTCTCCAAGAGAGCAAACAGGGTGGTTTTTCAGAGCTAGACCTCATAAGAACCAATTCTGCACATCTTTCTCTCACTCTGTGTTCAGTGACATCATGTTAGTAGCATGAAATTGACCACAGTATTTACACCACAGGAATTGACAAACACTATGAATCAGGCCTCTTTTTTTTGGACGGCCTTTTGTTAAAAATTTACTAGCCTACTACTAGTTTTCCCTTCTCTTTTCTTGAAGAATATTCTTTTTTATCCCATCTCTTCCCACTTCTATTTTTTAAAAAATTGGTGGCTTTTTAACAACTTTTATTATAACCTAATAACTATAAATGATTATAGCATGGCATCAGACAAGCCTATCAAAGTGGAGAATTATAGATTTATTTTGAAAAAGAGACATCTTAGTTACTAATCATCTGTAATAAAACTAAGGAAAAGGAAAAAAATTGCTACTTTTTAGTACTCACTACAAGTATACATTTTTATACACTGTGTTTTCATATTCAGTATCTGAATAACCTTACAGCCTCTGATAATTCAAAATTTAGAAAACATTCCCTTGTATCTGAGTTATAAGTTTGTTTCATTGAGGACTGAATTTTTCTTTCTCTGAATCCCTACCTGCTAACTTGCACTTTTGGAGTTGCCTTCAAACAGTGGTGGATGGCAAAATATCATTGATTACCTTTTAGAGTGAAAGTATTAACAAAAAGCAGAAGTAGTATTAGTGTTAAATTGTAACAGGCATATTTAACCATTTATGCTCATTGACTATATTTAAAGTGTTTTTCTCCTTTATTTTCTATGTAGGCATATGTATATTTTACAGCATTTTCTCTCTCATCTTTAATCTAAATAGAACTATGAAATAAGTATGGAATTCACATGGGATGCTTTCCATTTGTTCCATTATGTGTGTCAGAGTACATATGATTTATACTTTTCTCCTTAAGTCAAACAACATTAGTTTTCTTTGAACATCTGGCTGGCATCTGGGAGATCTACTCCATGCGCTATTAATCAGAAGATCATTGTGAAGTTTGGGTAATGACCTATGTGAACAGAATATATTTAAATGTAGAGAAGTTCACTTTATTGATTTAATACTACTCGGTGTCCTGAAATGCTTTGGTTTTCAACACGATTTAAATACATTGCCAAAGCTTTATTTATTTAGTAAATTTACACAATATTTTTCTTGCTAAGTGCTATAGAGCAATGGCAACCAGGCAAGATCCAAAAGGCGTTTTGTCTTCCATCTTCAGTTATTTCACTGAGCCCTTTCCTAAGAGCTAACTCCAATATCCAACAGCTGTCTGGTTTAAGACGCGATGCACTCCCTTTTTCTTCCCTTCTAGACTCTCCTGTCCAAATCTTAACACTTTTCATTTGTCTGTTTTGCAAAGTCTCCCCTTGCCACCCCTGTCTGTTCCTCTATCTGTCTCTTCATTAGGAATCGTTCCAACCCCCAATGAAGAAAAATAAAAACATAAGGATTAAATCACTTTTTAATGTCTTAACATGTCTTCTTTTTAGGCTTCACGCAACTTTCCTCTCTACCCTATGTGAATTGTGTGCTTTCTTGTTACGCCTCCCTAAATGTTTCCTCTTGTTATCTTAGCTTAAAGTCCATCTAAGATGGAGCTATTAGTTGTTTAGACGTCAATCTGACTATCTCAATTTAAGAATGAGAATAAAGTAATATAAAATAAAGAGAAAAATATTAAAAATTGAAGTAAGATTAACACAAAGCTAATAGTGTTTTATGTTTAAATTATTTTTAAAAGATTTCTTTAAACCAAAATCTCAATTAAAGCATAAGCACCATATTTAAACTCTCCACTCTTGATTTCCATTCCTGCTATTTTGATTCCCATTCCTGATGTTCCATTTCCATTTTTTTGAATGTCCTTCTGTTCCTTAGCTGTTAATCCTCTAAGGGTAGGGACTATGTTTAAATCAACATGTAAAGAACTCTGTGCCAAATAGACACTAAAGCTATGTTTTTCTAGGAATCAAAATAGTAATCAAACGCTAACTAGTTTTATTATTTTTTCTTTTACTTATGATAACAAATGCTCAACATGGTGAGAGGCAAAAGGAGAGAATGTTCTCTGATGTTCCTTCTTATATCATTAACAGTGGGGCATGAATACGTCTATAACTTTGAAATTCTGATTCTAAAGCCAGAATTACAATTGTGAAGGCAATGGAAGTAATTGCTGAATGTATTCCTCTGGGCAATTAACTCCAGTAGCTCAGAATCACTAGTGACTAGTACTCTTTTTTTTCTGCATATCAGATCTTTGAGATACCAGAGATCAATGATTGATTCCTGACTGCTTGGGAACTATTACGGAAGCCCTGATTTTAAACAACAGTGCATACTTTTAATTTCTATGAAAATACGAAGTTTGATATTTCTCTCTAGTTCCTGTCCCAAATTCCAAATGACTTTGCCCTGTGATTATGTGCTATTAAGCTCTGACTGAGGTCTTCCCCAGATGTGGCTCTGTGAGTTACTGGTTGAGGAATTCCTTTACAGATGTTTGCAAAGTGCTCTGGGAGTTGGTGTAATGGAAGGTGTTTACTTATATGCTGCATCAGTAAATCAGAGACTGTTACTTCACATACAGGAAGCTTAATGAGCCAATGGTGACTGCAAAATAAAAGCAAACTGGGTGTTGTTCATCCCACACATAGCTATTAGGAAGAAAGCGAACCAGCTGTGGATCACGCTGAGTCACAGCAACAGAACAACCAATTTTACCATTTCCTACCATTGCTTTAACAACCGAGTTTAGCGCTTAAGAGGTCACAAAGCAGTTCTGTATCTAACAGCTGTCACGTATTAAAATAACCTATAGATATCTCTCCTCTTTATAAGCAAAAATAAGACAGTCTCAAGCAAAGGATTTACGTAACAGATAACTTAGAAAGGAGTCTAAATAGAGAGCAGATTAAAGACACAAAGAAGGGATGACCTGTGATTTCTCCCATACTCTTGCAGCAGCCCTGTGAGCCACATAGTAGCTATTTTCTGCGGGTTATGTAGATCAGTATTATGGCTCGGGGTATGGTGGGGGTTGGTTGTTTTACTTCTGGATTCTGAGATGCAATTTCCTTGTATATAAGGACTTTGAAACACAGACACATTCCCTTCTCTATACTGTTATCCTGGAAATTTCCACTTCTGGGATGAGAATGCTAAGAGGAAGCACCAAGGAAGGAAAAGCAACATGGCATTTCCAATGGGGAGTTTTAGGGGGGAGTTTCTTTTTGCTATACCCCAATAGCTTGAAACTCCAATTCTCTTGGGGAGGAAGAGTTCATGCTGATTGAACTGGCTAAATTTATAAGCAAATTGCTGAGTTGAAGATATGAGAACAGACGCAAACAGGAGAGGAAGAGGAGAGACAAAAGCTCAGCTTCAGGGAAAATGTACCATGTGATTTTTCGAATAGAAAGAGTGATGGAAGAGTGGGGAGATACACAAATATTTGGGGGAAATGAAACTATTCCACTATTCCATCTAACAAAACTGGATTGAGCCAACGCCATCTGTGGTGCACAGATACACACACAGACACATGCACACACACCAGGAACACATACCCAGTAAGGGACTGTCAGTCACTCTGTTGTGCTTTTATCTCATTATTGAGAATCAAAATCATTGCCCTAAATAGGACTTCAAGGTCTGAATATTAGATAAAATCAGAAATAACTATTTCACCAAATTGTGCATCCTTGTTCCAAGTTCACTAGTCCACTTACAAATTCCCCGTGAGAGCCATGGATTTAAAACTCAGTTGGTGTGAGTGAAGGGGTGTACCTTTCCTTGATCCTTGTTTTGAACTTGTGGACAGTCATGAACTTTTCATTTTATATGATCTCATGGGTGAGAGAACTACACACCTGCTTGGCTCACACTAAACTACATATTTTGAAAGTCTAAATACATAACAGATGCACCAGAGGATTTCATTCTGGGAGGAATTTACTTATAAATTCAGACAGTTAACACATCCCCCATAGTCATAATCCCCATCGCTCTGCCATAATTATGGTGTAGATTGGGAAAGTTGGCCTTGTGTGTTCCTTGTGGAAATGAATCCAATATATTTCCCACATACTTGTTAGATATGCTCAATAAAACATCCTGTACATACATTTAAAATATGAGACAGTTTTATACATTTTATTGGAAATATAACCTAGCTAAACATTTCAAATGACAGCAACAGTGGACAGGTAACATTCTATTTGAAAAGCTTTCCAGAATGTATCCGGGTCACCAAATCTGTCAGATCACTCTTGAAACCTACTTCCTCCAGGAAATTTCCCTCAGCTAATTAGGGAGTGATGCTGAAGCCCCCTGACATGGACATTCCACAGGTCCTCTCTCCTCACAGCTCCTCTCAGTGCATTTGGCTCTACAGAGTCAAAACATTTTATTTACTTATTCTGGTTTTCCTCAAAGTAGTTGTTCTGTGACATTGCTCTTATTGGAGACAGTAGGTTTCATGATCAGAGTTTCTCAAACTTCACTTGTTAGTGTACTTCCAATAAAACGTTTACCATATGCAAGTAGAAACTCTACTACTAGTTAGGAAATTTCGTGAAGTTGACTCTTTTTTTTCTTTTGAGGAAGATTAGCCCTGAGCTAACTGCTGCCAATCCTCCTCTTTTCGCTGAGGATAACTGGCCCTGAGTTAACATCCATGCCCATCTTCCTCTACTTTCTATGTGGGACGCCTATCACAATATGGCTTTTGCCAAGCGGTGCCATGTCCGCACCCAGCATCCGAACCAGCGAACCCCGGGCGGCCGAGAAGTGGAACGGGCGAACTTAACCGCCCACCACCAGGCTGGCCCCGAAGTTGTCTCATTTTTATACTCAGTCATTTATTTGAAAGGGGAGTTTTATATTACTATTATAGATGTGAAATTAGTATTTTTTTCATAAATAGAAGATAAAGGTAAATCAATGAAAACAAAACAATGTTATTGAATTCCAACTTGAGTCATTTGCCAGCTGAATCTAGTTAAAAGCCTGATTTCTCATTGTCAAAAAAGAAGAGAATCAACTGGTAGAGAAATGCTAAGGACTTACTAGTAACAAGCTGAGACTTGCCTCTGATGTAAGCAGAGAAAACAGAAAAGAATTAGATATGCTTAGAAAGAATAAGAATTAAAAAGAAGTAACTTTCTCACTGTTATGTATCAGTGACAGTGACTAAAATCACCTGATGTTCTCCCACTCTGTGAGTGTCACAAATTTGGGGACACCCTGCCTTGTTGATGTGAAGTATTATAGTGGTCGTAAAATATATAATGTGATGTGTAGTATAGGCAATAACATTTTTATACAGTAAAAAAAAGTATAATTCCATATGTAAAGTTCAAAAACTCTCTGATGATAATGAGTCAAATTCATGGTTACTTTTGTGAGTTAATGCATGAGAGTGGATACGGGGGAGACTTCCGGAGGCTGGTGATGTTCCATGTCTCAATCTGGGTGGTAGTTACATGGATGTGTTTACTTTGTGAAAGTGCATCCAGCTGTACACTTAATATGTGTGCATGTTTCTGTTGTGTGACATACTTCGATAAAACATTTAATACGAATAAAAAGATACACTTTCTCACTTAAGAGAAAGTCGCTAGGAAGGTGGCTTTGGGGTCACTAGATTCCAGTGGTGTACTTGAACTGGCTTGTACTGGTTTGTGAGATCTGAGAGCTAATTTTCAGGAATTTTGTGAGCTGGCCATTAAACACAGTCATTGTTAAAAATCAAATTATATACATTTACATCTAAGTAAATTATATTAAAAATAAAGGTGATAAATACTCAAGCACATTACTTTCTAATTATTTTACAATTATCTATACTCTTAAGGTTATTTCCATCTTTTGTATTTGTATTGTGGAAATACTATATCATCATGCACTGCATAATGACATTTCAGTCAACAACAGACCGCATATAGGATGGTGGTCCCATAAGATTAGTACCATATAGCCTAGGTGTGTAATAGGCTATACCATCTAGGTTTGTGTAAGTACACTCTGTGATGTTCACACAATCACAAAATCACCCAATGATGCATTTCTCAGAACATATCCCTGTTCTTAAGAGACGCATGACTGTATAATGTTGTCCTACGGCAATTCTATATTCAGTGACATCAGATTGTTACCTTGAATGGCCATGGTGGGTGTATTATCACCACAAAAAATGAGTAAAGATTATAAATCAGGGTTTCCTTTACCTCTGCAGGGCCAGTTGTTAAACATTTATAGCACAGAACTGCTAAATCCAGTATTTCAACAATGTCTTCAAGGATCAAAGATATTTGTAACACATATATAGCTGACAAAGGACTGATATCAAGAATATACAAACATCCCTACAAATCTCTGAGAAAAAGATAGACAATCAAATAGAAAAATAGGTGAAAGATTGAACATTACAAAGGGGATATCTAAGTGACCAAAAAACGTATGAAATGTGTTCTCCCTCATTAGTCATTAGGAAAACGTAAATCAAAATTATAATGAAATATAAATATAAATCCACCAGAGTGGCTAAAATAAAAAAATAACCTGACAATTCCAAATGTTGGTGAGGGTGTGGAACAATTAGAAGTTTCATACCTTGCTGGTAGAAGCATAAATTTATGCAAACATTTTGAAAAACCACACGGCAGTATTCAATACAGCTGAGCAGATGAATACTCTATGTCCTAGATATATACTCAACAAGAAAGCTTACATATATTCATCATAGAATGTTCACAGCAGCAGTAGTCATAATAATCTAAAACTGAAATACAAAACAAATGTCTATCAACCATAGCATGGATAAATAAATGTAATAGCATATAACAATGAAAAAGATTGAACCAGCACTACGCACAAATCATGGAGGAATCTTAGAAAACTAAAGCTGAGAAAAAACAACCTGACACACGAGTGTACATCGAGTAGGACCACAATTATGAGAAAACTAGTCGGGGGTGTTAGAAGACAGGATTGTGGTTACTTTGTGAGGGTAGCAACAGAGAGGAGCCTCTCAGGAAAGTCCTGGGTCCTGGTAAGATTCTGTTTCTTTATCTGAGTTCTGGTTGCATGAGTGTGTTTACTTTGTGAAATATTATTGCCAGCAGAAGCGTTTAAGCTTAGGGACTATTTTCTCTTTGTTAAAAAGGGGAATAAGCAAGTTTTGAAGAGATGTTAAATATATGAGATTTTCTCCTTGAGACAATCATAAAGAGTGAGAGAAAATTGAAAATAGCTATACATCAAGATGTGTGCACACTCCTACACATATGCTTTATATGTATACATATACATATACGCATGCATATACTTTATACTTCAATAGAAGTTATCTTTAAAGTATAAAGAAATGTACTTCACCTGAGAAAAAGCATACAGGTTGTATATACTTCAGGATTGGTGTATTCATTAATTTCAGCAATGTCATTGAGGCATCTCTGTCTAGTCTCTCTGATGACTGAAGGGCTGGCTTTATCCTGAGTCTAATTCCCCTAGTAGCTGTATAGCCGCCTGCATCAACTTGGGTATATTTTCCTTGTTTAAGTCTGGCACAAGAGAGAGGTTTCCCAATTTCTCTATTTAAGCGTAGGAAAGGACTTAGTAGTCTTAACGATTCTACACTTGTATGTCATTGGTCAGAAATTGTCCACATGCTTACTCTTGAGTCAGTCACTACAAGGAAATGATGTTTCCGTAATTTCAGTTCAAGGAATAGGCCTGATTGGTGTAAATTCTTCAAACCTTAAGCTATTTAACATTGCAGGGAAAATAGAATAAATGTTGAAGAATCCCCTCCAACACCCAAGCCACTGTGATGCTTACTGGTGGGCATTTTTGAACTTGTGTTCCATACTTAAGCCAACTTGTTAAAACTGGAAATTTTTCAGCGTAGACCACCTCAAAATTTACACTGGATGTAAAGCGTCAATTCTCAAGTCCTTAGGAGAGAATGGTCCCTTTAATGCCCTGAATGAAATTCACAATACTTTAACCTACCTTGACATATCAGCTTAAAATTTCAATACAATGGTCTAATTATAATATAAAGAAAATAATTTATAATAAAATAAAGTTTCCTTATTAAAATATGCAGGATTAACTACACTAGTTGGCATAGTGATGTAGCTGGATGCTTGCAAATGTGTTATAATAAATAAGGTTGTACTTAGAAGGAAAAGAATAATCAACAGAGTATTTTGACATGTTTTCTTTATACTTGACACTTTAATATGAGGACCAAATCAGCACAAAACTATGTCAGCTGCAATTGCAGACTGATACAGGCGACAAAGTGATTCCCGCAACTTGAATACCATGAGCAACAATGTCATGAGGGAAGAGATTTTTGAAATGGTAAATAGCTCTTGGGAGATTTCCAAACAAAACAAATTCTAATCTTCCCCCTGAATCACCCGGAAGTTGCATTTCCGGAAAATTCAACATATATTAAAACTTTAAAAAAATGCTTCTGCTTATACGCAAAGCAGAGTTAGCTTGAGTCTTCTAAAATTATGAACAGGTCTTTTTCCTATGATAATCTCTAGGGAAGCTTCCAAGTCACAGAGCATGCAGATCATTTCTTATTTGTAAAATTGTCTTAATATTGGAGGAAGGCTAGACGCCATCCTACAACAATATCCATTAAATGCCAGCAGTGACTCCCAAACATTTTGACAAGCAAAGATGCCCCGCCAAATTTCTAAAACCCACTTGGAGCCGTTAGCAACAGGTTATAAAAAACTCTCTTAAAATGGAATAAAAATGGATCCTTGAGTTAGAGAGGTCTGGTGTTAATTCCTTACCCTATCCCTCATCGCTTCTGTGGACTTGAAAATGTTAATCCAGGGCCTTACTTTTCTCTTCCACAAAAAAATAAAATTGCAGGCTTGTTTGTAGGATTGATGAAGTTACTAGGCACAGAATAAATGCATTCCAAAAGTTATTTCCTTTATCTTTCCATTCATTTCTCCTCCTGTTTCTTTGTCTTTATATTACTCTAGATTACTCTTTCCCGCATCTTTATTTGCTAAGAGGCTTTTACCAAGAGGGGAAAGCATAAATCAAACATAGCCTCCAATCTAGTGTAGGGGACATTGGCAACCATATGGAAAAATATGAAAGGATATAATTGATGATACTGTTTGTTTTAAAAAGGGATGGTTGAAGAAGTCAATTTGGTTACTACTATCACTGTGTATTAACTCTTTCTTTAGTTCTTTAAATTTATAAAATAAACTAAAAACTTCACTTATTCTATCTTGAATTTCACATCGTGCTTAGATCAAAGGCCCAGACCACGTAAATATCACCTCTCCTCAAGACATAGATAATATCAGGACCATAAATTTTTTTAAAATAACAATGCCAAGAAAATTGGCTGAGATGAATAACCACACAAACTCTGCAATGACTACATTCAGTTGTAGTGTGTGTGAATAGTGAATTAAGAAAGGGCCTCTGAAACCAATTTTCTCTTGCTAACAATTCACAGATTTCAAGGGGAACAACCCCAAGAATCGTAATGACAATTTTTTTTCTCCATTAGTTTATTGCCTAATGATCGACTGCCTAGAAATTACCGGGGATTATTCTTTGGAAAAGTTAAAAATATTTTTTCAATGTTCTCAAATGGCAAAAAAGTCTTTTATTTCTAATAGCTGAGGTTATCTTTGACATGGATGTCTCATATATTAGAAGGTTTGAAGGATGTGAGTATAACACACTTGTTCAAGGATCACCCATAAGCCCCACAATACTCAATGCCCTATAAGTCAGCAGTATCCACATCAGAAATTTTACTACAGTTGTTTCCTCCATTATTTCTACTTTAGGAAATATACTCTGTTAATAAATACATTCCTGGAAACATAATATAATAAATACAATATAATATATGTAAAATAAACATATTAAATACAATGCAGCCACATTTTAGAAGGAGTTATGATTCTAATGACAACAGCGTTAGTATGATCAAAATAATCCTTAGGCGGCCAGCCCCGTGGCTGAGTGGTTAAGTTCACTCCGTCTGCTTCAGTGGCCCAGGGTTTGGCCGGTTAGGATCCTGGAACTCGTCAGGCCCTGCTAAGGCAGCGTCCCACATAGCACAACCAGAGGCACTCACAACTAGAATATGCAACTATGTACTGGAGGGCTTTGGGAAGAAGAATAAAGAAAAGAAAAAAAAAAAGATTGGTGACAGATGTTAGCTCAGGTGCCAGTCTTTAAAAAAAATTGTTTTAAATAACCCTTAAACATTTTTGATACTAACAAAGGTGCTGTTTTGAATACTAGTGTATTGTTTCTTAGTAATTCATATGCTCTCAATTTTGCCTCCAGTGTTGGAATAAAATCCTACTTTTTTGATTGAGGCATGGGCAACCTAGTTTTCTTGCACTTATGCTTTGTTTTGTGTGAAATATACAAATATTAAAACCTTGTTCAATATATGAGAGATGCTCATACAGTAAAATGTATCACAAACTGAGGCTCACTGGAGAAACAACAGATTTATGGTTTCTAGAAATAATTTTAAATAAAGAAGTGTAAAAACTTTATAGAAAAACTAAAGATATTCTTGAAAGAAATAAAATATGTCCTAAATTAAAGGGAAGCCATCGTATTTTCATTGATGGGAAAACTTACTGTCTTAAAGATATCACTATTCTAGTCAGAATTCCAATAAGTGTTTGTAGAAGTTAACAAATTGTTTATACAATTTATAGAGAGGCTGGCCTGGTAGTGTAGTGTTTAGGTTCATGCACTCTGCTTTGGCAACCCAGGGTTCGCGGGTTTGGATCCTGGGTGCGGACCTACGCACCACTTGTCAAGCTATGCTGTGACAGTGTCCCACATATAACTAGAGGAAAATTGGCATAGATGTTAGCTCAAGGCCAATCTTTCTCACCAAGAAAAAAAGAAAAAAAAATTATATTGAAGTGTAAATGTTCCAAAATAGCCAAAAATATATTAAAAACAAGTAAAGGGAAGTTGTTTCCAGACATCTTTTTATAAGCTAAATAATTCAAATTTTGCTATACTAAAGTAGAAAAGGACAAATAGAGCAATGGTACAGAGAATTCAGAAACATATCCTTGTGGATTATGAAATCATGGAATAAAACAGTGGTAGTTGACAGTTTTTTCTTTTAAAACTTGAAAAATGCTCCACATCATTCTAGCTTCCGTGGTTTCAGATGAGAAATCCCATGTCATCCAAATCATCAATCCCCTATAAGCAATGCAAAATTTGTTAGCATAATAGCTATTTAAATCAATGAACCCATTAGATCAGCTTATCAGTTTGAATAGTTCTCAAAAACACTAGTTGATGTGAGAAGAAAATCCAATGGTGGAATAATATACACATTCTAATAGAATTTACATAATACTTTTTAAACACTCAAATGATGATGAATGTATTTATCTGTGCATGTGTATGTCTAAAACTTATTAAAATGGTCTAGAAGTTTTAATACATAATTTATTATCATGATGCCTTAGAGAGAGAGAAAGAAAGGGATGGAAGAAGGGAGGGAAAACAATGACTTTATCTATCATGTTCTATTTCTTCTCTAAAATCAGATTTGAAGAAAAATCTGGTAGAACATATTCTTTTATACTGAGGAGAACACACAGGAATATTATTTGTGTTTTTTTGTTTAGGTACTTTTTTTTAATATCTAAAAAGTAGAAGCTTTCATTTGTGAGTACTCACTTCAAACTGCTCTACTGATAGTAAATTTGATAATATAATAAAAATACCAAATTTAGTAGCAGTTGTGAAATATGCTATGGAGAACCTGGTGAGGTTCAGTGGACACATTTAGGAAAGTCACAGAACTAACAATGCAGGAGCTGGGATGTGGACCCGATTACAGGTCATTCTATTGGTTACAATAACGGACATTCTGATGGAAAGGCCTGATTAGGCATGGCTCCCTCTGAACTACAGCTCTGTCCTAGGTGTCTAAGGCAGGTGTGCCTAGAAGCAAAGGAGGAAATCTCATGATAGTAAGTCACTTATTCTTTTACTATAAATTACAGTATTGACCTCCAAATCTGTTATTTCTCCACATAAGCTATAGTGGGTGATACTCTTTAAAAATTATACTGTGTGAAGTAGTAAATTATAGACTTTCTAAAACTACTAGCCATTATAATATTTTAAAAACATAAAACTCTCTTCACTAATGCAACTGTACTTACCCAAAGTTAAAATATATATTTAAGTGTTGAAAAATTTATATAAGTGCTTCTATGCCAGACTATAACATTCACAGACCAATGTCAAAGTGCTGACATTTTGATTTAGGAATACAGGAATTTCTCTTTATTAGATATTTCTAATAAAGTAAAGGAAAAAAAAATTCCTGGAGGAGAAAGTTTTATTTTTGAGGTTTCTAGCTGTTGTAAATCTGGACAACCTTTACCTTGTAAATCTCCTATGCATATGAAATTTCATTTGTCAAGTGTAGAAGGCTTCAATACCCCTACAGCAAATGTATGATGCTCTGCATGCATCAGACCTAAAGTTTGCTTTGTAAAATCATCATGTCTCTTGACCTGTCATATTAATGGAATGTCAGGGACTTCTGAGTTCCCAACTACCCAGCTTTTGCTTGTTTTATCAGGAGAAAGAGAGAAAGATATAGAAGGAAGAAGGGAATTGAGGAAGTTTTCTAAGAATAATAAGCAACTAATAAAAATATAAAGAAAATACGTGTCTGTAGCTCTCAGAATGAGGAGACAGTTTTAAGCACTTTAAAATATTAATTTATTTAATTTTTGCAACCATTGTTTGAGATAAATACCATTATTATCCCCACTTTACAAACGAGAAAATAGAGTGTAGTACTTATCCAAATTCACACAGCTAAGAAACAATGAAGCTGGCATCTGAATCCAGGCATCCTGACTCCAGTCTATGTTCTTGGCTGCCCTACTAGACTGGTACACAAAAATAGATGCAAGGTTGTAAAAGGGTGGTGATAAAGAAAAAACACAAAATTAGGTGTGTTTTTCCTATCAATATTGTTTTAGCTAAGGGAGTTTGAAATGTGTTTTGTAGCATTATTTTTTTCACCAAAATTATTTCTATTTCTCATTGCCCATCTTAGTAAATGTGACCAGTAGTCATCTAGTAAGACAAGTCAGAAAACTTGGACTCATCCTAAATTCCTACTACTTTTACACTTCCCATATCTGAGGTTCATGAAGTTTCATTTTAGTTTGCTTGAATCACTTTCTAATAAGCAGTTGAGCTGGGATAAAATCTACATCTATATCCAAAGCCCATGTTTCTTCAACTATGATATACTGTATTAATTCTTAAATATCACTCCAGTATAACCTGTCTTTTCAATCCCAGTGCCATGCCCCTTCGTCATAATATTGTTATTATCTCATCTTCACTTCTATAAAATCTTAAGAAGTTTTCCTGTTTTCACTGTTATAAAAATTGTCCTAGTCCCATCCCCTCAAATCCCACTGACAAATTATTATTTAAAGGACAGATTTGATCACGCCATACCTGTGTGAATAGTCATCCTCATTTTCTACAAAATATAGTTTCCTACATTCACAAGGCCCTTCCGAATGTCTCCCTACTTCATTAGCTCCTTGTTTACCCAGACCACCCTCACCTCCCCCTAACAAATGCGCTCGCCATGCTCCAGCAAATTTAAACTATGGGCAGGTCTCTGAAATGTGTTTCAGTGCTTCATGTCTATATCCATTTGTTTATTCAAACCCCCTCTGTTGTGATTGCCTTTGCACTTTTTTCTTAAACTATGAACTCAATTCAAGTTCTACTGCTTCATGAAATCTTTCCCACATACCTTTTCCCCTTCCCTCAGCCTCAGTTATACATCTCTCTCCTCTGTGCATAATTTTATGATAGGACTATGTCGAAATAGTGAGAATAGTAAGAATAATAGTCAGAATAATAAGAATGATAAGAATATATATTCTTTTTAGATATCGTATACAATATAAGAACTTTCAGGATAGAGTTTTAAAGAAGACTGTGACACTATCAAATTCTTCACATTTTAATGAACAAACAGCTACATTTCTGAAAGAGTTTAACTAGGTCAGTATATAAGCAGTGAGAAGGGTCAGATTCTCACAATTCCATTTGATAGCATGTAGTTAAGCTAATAAATATTTCTTAAGTAAGCTTGCAAATGAACACTGCTATGAAAGAATCATATATTGTCATTTGTTTCCTTTTGAAAATAAACTCTTTTTAACCAATGGAAAAGTGCATTAAAATGCTGAAAAGAATAGTGTGAGTAAACAATGATTTTTGCCCTGTGTAAAGAAATATTATATATGGTTTGAAAAAAAAGCAAGTGTATTGTGTGCATTAGTCTGAATATCAGACTCATAAGGTTAAATAAGTCTGGGGTTCACATTGATAGGAAATCTTATTCAGTCGCTTACTCAATAGATACTTACTGAACATCCCAGATAGAGGAGGAGAGGGAAGGACACACTTTCGTGGGCACATTATGAGATGTGACATACATGGGGTGCTGGTCAGGAGAGATGAAGAGCAGAGTGCTGGGAGTACATAGTGGACAATGGGAACAGATGACAGGAAGCAGTGTGAACCTGAAGGACCTTGTGTGCTAACCTCAGAGTATTTGAAGTTATCTTGAAAGCATTGTAATCCATTAGAATGCCATAAATGGATTATAATTTTAGGACTATCACTCTAGCACCATGATAAAGTTTAGATAGGAGGAGTTTAATTGGGTGGGGTTGCTGCAGGGTAATCTGATGGTAGGAAGACAAGATTAGAGGCTACTCAAGTAGGCCTGGAGATGAAGCATGTGCAATCAGTGACACTGGATACAGAATGATAAGGAATGATCAGGATGAGATCATTTCTACAGGAGTTGGATATTGATAACTGTATTAGTTTCCTATTGCTGCTGTAATAAATTACCACAAACTTTGTGAATTAAAATACAGTTACACATTGTTTCACAAAGGGGATACATTCTGAGAAACGATTCTTCAGGTAATTTCATCACTGTGCGAAAATCATAGGGTGTATGTCCACAAACCTAGATGGTATAGTCTACTATACACTTAGACTATATGGTGCTTATCTTATGGGACCACTGTCAAATATGTGGTCTGTCATTGACCAAAATGTCATTATGCAGTGCATGACTATAATACAAATTTGTTGTCCTACAGTTCTGGAGATCAAGCCTGAAATCAGTTTCAATGGGCTAAACCCAAAGTGACAGAGGGCTGTGTTCTTTCTGGAAGCTATAAGGGATAATTTGTGTCCTTGCTTTTTCCACTTTCTGGAGGCCTCCTGCATTCATTGGCTAATGGCTCTTTCCTCCATCTTCAAAGCCAGCAGCATAGCATCTTCAAAACCCTCTGTCTGTTACCTCTGCTTTATGACCCTACCATCCTCTTATAAGGACCCTGTGATTACATTGCACCCACCAGGATAATCCAAAATAATCTTTTGATCTTGACGTCCTTAACTAAATCACATCTTCAAAATTTCTTTCCGTCATGTAAGGTAACAATTTCTCAGGGTCCAGGGATTAGGATGTGGGCATTTTGAGGGGCCGTTGTTCTGTCTACCACAATGATGAATGAAAGATTGAGTTTTAGACTGATGTACATATATTTGTCTTAGAAGTATGGATAATTGGTAATAATATTCTCTGATACAAAGAATAAAGGGAAAGAAGAAGGTTGAAGGGAGAGTGAATGAGTTTATTTGTGGACTCAAATTTTGAATTTGAACTATCTCAATGTGGGACATCATATAGTTAACCAGTAGAAAGGTTGCCATATGTATTAAAAGCCTAGAAGAAGAGATCTGGCAAGATAAATTGATTTCAGAGTCATCAATATTTAAATGAATGGTGGGAATGCTACTTCATGTCACTAAGAAGTAGCTAGTTCTTAACTACCTTCCTATAAACGACTATAAGAGGTGACAAATATATAAGGCAGTGGATTTTAGGCATTGGACAAATATTGAAGAAATATTTGAATATCTTCAGTTTAATAAAATGCATTAACTTTGAGATCCAAGAAAGTCAGTGAACACTAAGCAAGATAAACAAAAAGAGACATATAGATACATCATAGAATATTATAAAGAAATATTGTTAAAAATTTTATATCTATATTTATTAATTTTATCCTGACAAAAACATAAGGATTCAGGATCAGAGAAAACACCATTATTTACTTAGAAAGCATCTTAGTATAGGGTCCCTACACCCTAATCCCACATGAAGTGGTGCAATGAGGGCATATGTCACCTGTATATATGAGAGTTGTCTATAACACAGGATAGGAACTCCAAAAATACAAATCTGGAGCTTATGCAATGTGGTTGGTGACACAACTAACCCACCTCCTTCTGGAAAGGCAGAATGACCTTTGTTCTAAATGTTAAACAAATCCTCTTTGGGGGGAGGAAGGGAAAATCCCTAGGTTCATTACACTTTGGAATGCAAACAATGGCTCGGGGGAGATAAACCTGTGAGTGTCTCAGGAGGTCTCTGTCATTTACAAACAACTACCAAGGATTGTTTGTCCTTCCCTCCTCATCTTTTAACCTAGGTTGCCAGTAGTTTTTGCTCAGAAAGCCCTGATCATGAGAAAACATGAAAGATTATTTGTTTCCCAACAAATTTATGCCAATAAATTCGAAAACTTAGATGAAATTGATGAATTCCTTGAAAATTATAATTTAACAAAATTTACAACATACACAAAATAGAAATCTGAATAGGCCTATATTTAAAAATTAAATGTATAATGATAATTATTATTACAAAAAAACCTGGGAGGTTTAAGCGGTGAATTCTATCAAGATTTAAGAAAAAAGTTATGCCTAACTTACATAAACTCGGAAAATAAAGGAGGAGGAAAAAAATTCCGACTTATTTACTGAGGCTGTCATAACCTAATACCAAAGCAAGAAAAAGACATGATTTAAAAAATATTGTAGGTCAATATCTTTTGTGAATATAGAAGTAAAAATCCTTCTCAAAATATCAACAAATTTAAACCCGCATCATATGGAAAAAAAACAAAAACAAACTATTATAAAATAAAGGAGAGTTTATCCCAAATACAGTTCTAGAATGAATCAATCAATTAACAAAATAAAAGATACAAATCACGTTATCATCTCAGATGCAGAAAAAATCATTTGATAAAATTCATACCTATTCATGATAAAAGGATTTATGAAATTAGGATTAGAAAGGAACTTTCCAAACTTGATAAAAGATATATATGAAAAATCTACATCTAGTATCACACTTAATGGTGAAATATCAAGAACTTTATCCCTAAGATTGGAAATGAGACAAGGATATTCACTTTCACCATTTGTGTCCAATATTATTCTTATAACATTTCTATTTCTAAATCTGCATTTGTTTTCTATTCCAACTGAAACAAATTAGGACAAATTTAGTGGCTTAAAACAATACAGATTTGTCCTCTTAGAGTTTTGGAAGTCTGAAATCTAAAATCAAGATGTCAGTGGAGCTGCATCCCTACTGTAGGCTTCAGAGGATCTCTTGTCTTCTCCAGCTTCTAATGGTCGCTTGCATTCCTTGGCTTACGGTTCCTCCATTTTAAATCTGCATCACTCCAACCTCTGAGTCTGTCTACATCTATTCATTTCTGACTACGGTCCTTCTGCTTCCCTCTTATGAAGACCCTTGTTTATTACATTGGGCCCACCTGGATAATCCAGGATGATCTACACATCTAAAAATCTTTACATTAATCATATCTGCAAAGTATCCTTTACCATGTCTATTCTCCTCAAATTGATAGATAGGCTTCACTACAATTTCTATCAGTCACAGAAAGCTTTTTTCCTTTTTGTAGGCATCAGCAGACTGATTCTAAAGCTTAAACTGGAAATGCAAGGGACCTAGAATAGCCAAGAGAATTTTGAAAAATACGAACACATTTGGAGGACAAACTCCATACTACCATATTTCCATACTTCCATGAAAACTACAGTTCAACAATATGGTATTTGTATAAAGACAGAGAATCCAGATGTAAGTTCATATGTATATGGGCAAGTGATTTTCAAAAAAGTTACTACCATAATGGAGGAAAATCTTCTTACTAACAAATAATACGGAACAACTAGATATTTGTATGAAAAAATACAAACCATGACTTCACTTGAAATCAAACACAAAATGTATCAAAATTTATCACGGACCTAAATATAAATTCACAAGCATAAATCTTCTAGAAGGAAATATAGAAGACATCCTTATGACCTTGAGACAAACAACCTTTTTTGACAGGACACAAAAAACACTAAACATAAAAGGAAAAATGATAGGGTTGACTCATCAAAATTTAAAATTTCTCCTCTTCAAAAGACATCCTTAAGAAAATGAAACGGTAAACCACATACGGGCAGAAAATATTTGCAAGACATATATTTGACAAAGTATATATTTCTACAATACAACTCAATAATAAGAAGAAAAAAGAACATAATTAAAATGAACAGGCAAAATATTTAATTTGACACTTTGCAACAGATGATAATAAGAATGGCCAATAAGCACACAAAATTATTCTCAACTTCTTGTTCAACTGGGGTATGCAAATGCAAACTGCAGTGAAAACCTACTTCACAGACATTAGAATGGCAAAAATGAAAAAGTATTGGTGAGGCTGTTGATGACTAACTGTAAGTTTCCAACTGTGCTAGGGGAGATATAAAATATTGCAGACACTTTGGGAAACTCTTTGGTTGTTTCTTACAATGCATACATATCATTTGACCCAACAATTCCCCTCCTAGGAATTTACTCAGAAGAAATAACATCCTACATCCACCAAAAGACTTGTATACAAATGTTCATGCCAGTTTTATTAATAATTATCAAAATTTGGAAATAGATGAGATGCCCATCAATATGAGAATGAATAAACCAATATGGAATATTCGTACAATTGAATAGTACTTAGCACCATAAAGGAAGGATCTATGGATACAATCTGGGTGAATCTCAAAAGAAATGCTGAGTGAAAGAAAGAGCCTTACACAAAGGATATACTTACTCTATTATTCCATTTCTGTGAAGTTCTAGAATAGGTGAAGCTAATGAGATGAGTGATTGCTTCTGGAAATGGGTGGAGGCAGAGAAACACTGTGATAGGGCTTGAGGGAAATTCCTGGGATTATAGTAATGTTCTATAATGTCAAAGAGGCTTAGGTTGCACAGGTGTATTCATCTATCAAACTTCAGCAAATGAATACCTACCTTTGTGTACCTCATTGTATGTAAGTTTCACTTTAAAAAAAACTGTATACGAATACTGAACTTTCACTGATGACGTGCATGCTGAAATATTTAGGGAAAAGTGAACTAATGTCTGCAAAATATTTTAATGTCTTCAGTTTACTTCGGATGGACAAAAGGGGTGATGCATGAATAGATATGTAATAAAATGAGTATAGTAAAATGTTAATAGTAGAATATAGGTGGTGTGTGTATGGGGGTTCACAACACAATTCTTTCTACATGCTGTCTGTTTGAAATTTTTCACGAGGAAACTATAGAAAAAATATATAAAAGATGCTTGCACATTTCTAATACATCAAAATATTATATGTGTGATAGAATCCATTACTTTTTGCCAAATATTCTGTTGCCATTGCATACAATGTTCTCCCTGAGAAAAGATTATACATTCTTGCACTATTGCATTCAGGTATGGCCATTTGAATCATGAGTAGAAGTAAGGAGTGTAATTTAAAGCAGAAAATTTAAAAACCAGACACTGTTTGCCATTTTTTGTTCTCCCTCTGTTATAAACCTGGGGATCCTCCAGGTGGCCCTATCTCTATGAGCCTGGTACTCCAGCAAAGATGATGTGGGGCAGAGCTATCACTGATCCAAAATGGACATGCAGGAGGGAAGACAAAAAACATTTTTCTTGGAAGCCTCTGAGATGGTATTTGTTGCCACAGCATAGTCTACTCTATTCTGGTATTTTGAGGAAGAGGAGAAGTTAGGAGATAGATAATGACAGATAGATAGATAGATAGATAGATAGGCAGATAGATAAACGAAGGAAAGAAAGAAAGAAGAATTTTCTCTCACATTAAGTAACTAACAGATTTTAGGAAAATGGTTGAATATCTGGGAAATATTAAATTTGAAGTTCTCTTATTCCATCAGGTAACCAACATCAATAATATGAGATAGCGTCTTAGAGTTTGAATCCTCTGCTACTCCTGATTTAGCTAGGAGTAGTCCGAATACCTTCAGTTGTACCATGCAAATGTCGACAAAAATAATCCAATCCGTAAATGAAAATTTGGGTGAGTTTATTCTGAGCTGAAATCTGAGGACCATGGCCCGGGGCCTTTCTTCCCAAAGGAAGAAAGGGCACCGAAGAAGTGGGGTGCACAGAGTGGTTATATACCCCCAAACAGGGTGTTTCACATATGATTGAAATGTCCCTCCCACAATAGTCACAAGATTGCCCTGTCGGCACAGCACTTGATGGACACAGCAGATAGTGGGTCTGCTATCTTGATGGGCGTAGCAGGAGGCAAGTCTATTGTCTCGAGCTGGGCGGTCACAGGTGAGTGCAGCAATCAGTTTCTAGCCTAAGGAAAGATGCTTAATCCTTAAGGAGACGCCAACATTGGGAGGGGCGGGGAAGTTGCACCTTTATCTCAAGGGCCTTTGTTCTTGCCATAGGGAAAATCTAAAGCAGATATACAATGCATGCTCAACAGCCAAGGGTCAGGCCCTTTTGGAAAGACAAGGTCAGGTTGAATTAGGTTTATACCAAATGGCTTCCTCATATTCTCCAATATCCTACTGCTTGCCATTTTTATTTGTCACAATTTAACTGGAGCATATGCCTTTACCGTATCTCTTCATGCCAGTTAAAACACTAAGCTACCAATCCTTGGCAAATGTCCTTTCAGAAACTGAGTTTGGTTTCTTGGTAATTTACATAGCAATTGTATTAAAAGCCTAGACCTGGAGGTGCTAAATTTCTATGTTGCAAGCCAAAGACAAAACGGAAACCAATCTTAACAAATAGGACAATTTATCATGTAAAGATGCATTACCCTATGCCAAAAGGCCCTTTCCTAATTCTATATTGCCTTACCTTTGAAACATTCATTTCTTGCCATTGCATTTTCTGGTAAATTCTACATGTCCACCATAAATAGCATACATCTTCTTCTGACCCAACAATATTTACATTTATCAGGTCTTGTAGTGCTACATTTGTTTCTTCGATATGATGACATTCAGAGAAAAAATGAAAGGAAGGAAGAAGGGAAGGAAGGAGTGGGGAAGGAAGAAGGGGAGGGAAGGAAGGAAAAAGAAATCACTAAATCATATAGCACTCCTAATCCTACGATTCTAATTTCAGGGAGCATCTAACATATTAGAAATGTCAAACCAACAATACTTTATTACTAGGATTTTCTTCAACAATGATATTGATCCTTTCACTTTAACAACATAACAGATTCTATCTCAGGCTCTGGGATTGGTGAGAAGATAAAAATACAGAATGATAGGATTGAAAAAAGGAAGACAAACTGGTCAGAGGGAAAATGAAGAATCACAGAGTGGAAAGAAACAATATATATGCAGATGTGGGGTGATAGAAAGCCTTAAAAAATGAAGAAAATACTGACATAAGGTAAAGTGCAGGGACAATTTCTTTGGAAGCTGAATTTTATATGATCTGGATGGCAATCATTGTTGTGGCATAATACAAAATAGAAATTAAGTGTTTTCATTAACCTTTTCCTAGATCCAATATTTAGGAGATGCCCATTTGATGGTATTCAAGCAGGCTCAAAATATTGGTTCGACTTCAAAGTGAACAGATTGTTATATTGGAAAAAAGAAAAGGTGCTTCTAGAAAATGAATACGATAGATAAGAGGTAATATAATGTAAGACTGCTTGAGCTGTTAAAATATGTATAAACACAATGGTGAAATGTATTGCAATTTTCTAGTTCCTTTTTCTGAGTTACTACTTCAAAAAACTTTTTTTAAAGCAGATATATGATCAGTCTTTGAAAACAGTCTAGGTGGGAGAGTGGACAATCTCTCACAAAATTGAGGTTTTACAACTTTAGCTCTTATTATCTAAATTGTTATACGACAGGTAGCCAGTGTTTCTCTCTTGGGTCTCTGTCAAGTTTCCCTTTCTCTTGTTCCTCTTGAACTCAGTTCCTTGTTCTACTATGTAATGTTTCTGTCTTTATCCTTTTCTGTTTTGCCCCTTCCATCTCTCTTTCTCATTTTCATGGATTGGCACTAAATGAGAAAAACAAACAAAACCTGTCACCTCTTGTCTGCTGACTTGTGGATGTATGTGCTTGGGTCTGAGTATATTTGTGTGTGGAAGAAACACGGCAGAGGGTGACAAGAAAGGATGATGTTAAAAAAGAAATCATTATTAAAACTCTGAAAATCATTACTTGGAGAGAGAGAGCAGTTTCTGACAATGGGACAAGAAAAATACCAAAGAAACAGAAGAGAAAAAGACAATGCTTTCATTTTTTCCTGGAGATTTTTGGTCAATATTCATATTAAAATGAAACTTAGAGATCTTAAATTCTTCTTTAGAAGCAGAAGAATGACTATGGTTGTGAAACAGATGTACAAAAGAGATGCTAAGAAATATGCTGAAATAAACATGGCAAATTCTGCCTATAGCTTTGTAGTAGAGGTGAGAATGGTATGACGATAGCAGTTGCTACAGGATGAAGAAAGGTGGTGAACGTAGAAGTAGGATCCATACAAAGTAATGAGAGATTACAGAAAGGAGGTTCCAACGTTTGGTTCTGTTTGTAAAAAGGGGCAGAAGTTCAAATACATGGGAAGTTTAATCAAACTAAGGGTCCCCTTAGAGAAGAAAATGGAAAAAAAAAAATCTAGGGCAAAAAGGAGATTAATTGAAAAAGTTTAGTGGAGGAGTCCAGGGAGGATTTATAAGCTCTCATTCAGATTGGATTTGAAGATAAGAGGAGAAAATCAGTGAAAAGGTTAGAGGAAATAGTTGATTATTGCTCCACTTTGTGTAATCATGTAGTAGCCTGGCCTTAGGATGACCTTCGGAAGCTTAGAGAACCCTGAGAGTAAAATTGTACCAGGGGGAGCTATAACAGTTAGGAGTGAAAATTAGACTTCATGGCCTAAGGTTCAGCATGAGGGTCAATTCTGGCAATTTTCCGTAAGTATCATTCATGTAAGACCACAGACTTGGTAATAGACTACCATCCCAGGACAACAAAAGAGAAGCAGACACCGGCCCTAGGAATAAGACAGAGTCTGAAGTGAAGTGAGTGATATTTCAGAGACATACAACAAAGAGAACTTTTTGTTGTTGCTTTCCTTCTTTCTTAGACAAGGAAGGAAGACATCATTCTCAAAAGCCTACTGAGGGAGGCAGTCAGTTAAAGCAGGACCTGACGCTTCGGGCAGGAGGTCAGGAGGAAGTGCTAATATAAATGAATGAGCGCTGGATTGCTGCAAAAAATGAGACACTCATTTTAGAGTCAGCCCGATCCACACCCCATTTGTAGTGACATTAGTGACCTGTGTATGATCTAGGTCACTAGATCTATTATCACTATTATCACTATCACTAAACTATCCTCTATTCTGAATTTTTCACTTCTTTTGAGTAAATAACACACTTTCACAAGAATATCTGCTTGTTTGTTGAGAGCTGCTAGAGGAGGGGAAAGGAAAGAACAGGTTTGCCTGAGAGTTGAAAGAGACAGTGGTGGCTCCCTTTTCAGAAAAAGAGGAAAAACAGAAGACCTCAGCACCTAGTAATGAAGAAGGGCATCCAATGGAGCCCATAAAATGTCCCTTAAGAGCAGAGAGGAAACATCCGAGTCACATTCTCTTATTGCTCATGTTATTCGATGATTGTGATAAACTGGTTTTTGAAAACTGCAGTCATGACCAGACAAGAAAAAGATCATTTAATGAAACTTCTAGAACAGTCTAACCTTCCTCTTCGACTTTATTTATGCACATACGATCAACAAAAATTCATGACTTAATCTTGCTATGCTGATCTGAGCAGTATTTTCGAGGTTACTAAATGTTCTATTTTAAACTGATATAACACCACACTTCATCCTATATTGATTTTCTCATTGTTTCAAAACAACACATTTCCCTTTATTTTTGACAAATTTTCCAGACCCGCAAACAAAAAGCTGAAATCACATCACTGTGTGTGTATACCCTCTGGGGTCTGAAATTAAGGCACACCAAGGTGCTTGAAGAAAAGAGATATGAATTAAAATGTAAGAGAAGGGAACAAGATCGCCCCTCTATTCCAGGTGACAAAAGAGTGAGGAGAGACACAGCAAAACACCAAAGTGATGAATTATTCCTATATGTCAATAAATCTTTTTAAAAATCAACACTTTAAAATAGTACTTTTTCAATAAAATTGATTTAAAATAACTGTTTGACCTATGGATTAGGTTGTCTGTGTGCTCAGATTCTTGTAAGATGAGGCTGATGAAATTGTCCAAAAATGCTCTGAGACATGAGCAGGTTGTCTCACCACACTGTGCCCGGTCTTGTATAAGCTTACCTTCTTTATTCTGTTATAGACCCTTAGGATATGAAGTTTATATGACCAGTATAGTTCTCAAAATTATATAGCTAGAGTTTTGTAAGAGGTATTTATACATAATTCAAAGCAGGTAAATACATATATATTTTTGCTCACCTCTTTCTATTTCTCCCTTAAAATATTGGTTGTATTTATTTTTTAGCTTTGGATCATCATTTTTAGTTTTGAAGTTTTAGAATTTGATAAAATGTGCATATAGAACACACATGGTATTCATGAATTCTTTAGATCTTCAAGCAACCTTATTAAAAGTCCTCACTTTTAAAGATACTTTTTTAAACTACTCAGGGTTTAAGAGATGTGCCATGTATGGACTGGTTGAACTTTGATCACTGTTCCTGTTGTCTTTTAACTTGTAGGTCACGTTAATAATCAAACAGGGTCACTCTGTGTATAGGAAGTGGGAGTAGGAGTGGGAGAGGAATAAAGGATGTGAGAGAGATGGGCTGGTTTGGAAAGAGAAGGCAGAAGGTGTGTATACTTAAGAGTAAGAAATAAACCTGAAAACAAACAAGAAAGGCAAAGTAAGGAATTTGAAATATCTTTGGCTCAGAATATTGTGTCTCCGTAACCTAATGCAGAGAAATCAATTTCTAGTCTGTTCTGAGGCCAGGATATGACAGGTGGCTGAACTCTACCCTCTACTAAATCCCAGGCCTCAATTATGGATTGAATTCTTGTCATTTTTTTATATTTTTTTGTTTACTTTTCACAAGCACTAAAGTAAATCAATGATCAGGTGAGAAGAAATGAGGTGGAAAATAAAGACAGGGAACTATTGTATTGACTAACAACTATTTCATACAGATTTCGTATTCTCTTTAAAGACACTGTCCTGCAACCTGAGTCTGTATCTTCTTCATTCTGAACTTTGTTTTGAGATAGCTGGAAACTGCAGAGGAAGGAAGATTGTTATTCTAAATTCATTTCTGTAGTTTACTAAATAGTGTGCGTTAAGCCCACTTTGAGGCACACTCTGGCTTCAAATATCTTTGAGGTTCTGCAGCCAATTTCAAAAAATATGGTGTGGTAAGTTTTTTTGATATTAACTTCTGACCTGCATAGAACTATTTCTGAGTCTCAGAACAACCGTGGAAGGGTTAGAGCTTTCTAATAAGCTTGTTATTGGCACAATAAATAAAAGCAGTCCCAAGGTAAATATGACTGTCTCTTCAGAATGTATAAGACCTACCTGAAGAATTTAGGTTGCTTTCATCTACAGTGGCCCTTGAAATACTGAGATCTATCAGTTTCCTTTTGCTAAGATAGACTAACGATCGACAATGGAAGTATATATTTCATTTTCCTTAGGCAATCAATTGAAAACTTTGGTGTGGAATGATGGCAGAGCAGTTTAGGAGTTATTCTGACTTTATTCAAAAGATATGCAGGCCTGACTAAAAGGAAGACACTCAAGTCCACAGAAGCAAGTCATCCAAACAGATTTTAAAATTACAGGTTTTTTTTTTAAGCTTAAAAACCTCTCACAGCCATAATTTACGTTCAAAAAAAGCAGAGCCCAGTTTTAGATAAGAAGGCAGTGGGGGCCTTGTAAAAATTCCTTTGTGTTCTTTGTAAAATCAAGCATTACAGATTTTGCCTTCAAACTGTGTAGGCAGGTGATCAAGCAAACGTAGAACAGAAAGTCATTTCTTCAAGTTGGAGAAAAGCTGCGGGGATTTGTGGGCAGTTTGGCGTGGAATTTTATATGCTCTGGTGACCCCTTTCTACTTAATTTTTTTTAACACCCTTAAAGAAATTGTTAAAAGTGATTCTCTCACCTCTTCCACGTGTGGACAAATTTCCTTGCCATTTTGTCTCAAAATCGAAAACCTGAATTGTCGAATCACATTTACCTTGATAGCCAGGTGCCCTTCTTCAATTCTGGCATCCATACCATTCCTCACAATTTCTACAGCACTGAGATTCACATGGACAACAAATTTGAAAAGAAAAGTAAACAACTGTGTCCACTAGTTACTTTTGTAAAGCTCCTCCTAACTCCTAGTGTCTGGGCTGAGGCCAACTGAAGGTTGTAGATACATTGACTACTGGCCACCAAGGTTCCACATGGGAAAGAACTCTGTAGACATCGAGGTAAGACAACTACACTGTTCCATTCTACGACTCAGTAACAATAGTAATAATAACATAGCTACAACATCACACAATATGTCTGAGTACAATACAGTTATATATGACAATAACATCTGCAAATACTTCATACAATTTTACACTCAATAAATAATTGTTGAACAAATGAATAAACCTTAAAATATATTACTGAGTGATTTTCAAATACTTTTCTTTTGTAATCTCTTTAGCAAATATTAAGATCTTTGTTTTACAAATGAGACAAGTGATATCCGTATAATTTATTTGATTGACTTAATTCCACACGGCTTAGTAAATGATAGAGATGAGAACAAAATCAGTTGTTTTCTTCTCCTGTGCTGATTTCTTTGGCCCATGCTGTGTGGAAAATTAATTTCTGATTGCCAATTATTCTAGTCGAGTCTTCCCCCTGTAGAACAAAGGTCATAACCTCTGTTTAGACTGAGGATGTTACATCATTTTTCCTATACCCTTTATTTGATTGTCCTTCTTTCTATTTAAGCTCACCCTAGGTGCTCTAGAAATCTCTGACCTTTGTCAGCAAACATTATTGTGGGCTGGAAGACAAGTCCACAATTATCCAGGTCAAAGTGCAAGGTGGTGAGCACATTCACTTTATCTGCTCATATTTTAAGAAAGAGACTTCTAGGTGAAAGTCCAGATACATCTTCACATTCTAACCATGCTAACAAGATTATCTTCCACTTCTTTGTCGAGACAGTTCTAATAATCTAGTCTAATAGAACTGAGGAGTCTCTTCTCTTTTTGAGAAATTTATTTATGTACTCAACCAAATTTACTGAACATCTAATATGTGATAGTGAAGTGCTGCAAGTGTGAGGATGAGCAGATTTGGCATCACAGATTCTCTACACATGGATTGTTTGAGTGGAGAGGAGAACTCTGCACACTTGAAATGAAGACTGCTCTCAGAGCAAATCACGGGTCATAGTATCTGCCTTGCAGTACTACCAGAATTACAATGCCTTAGGCTTTGATTTTTGCTGGCATGCATCTTCTTGGCTGGAGTAGGTTACATCCTCCTATAGAAAAGTACAGGGGAAAAATCAGTGCTTAGAGTCATTGGGAAAGGGGAGAGCTGGCAAAAGCAAGATCCAACTTCTGTGCTACTTTGGAGCTGGGTATCTTCCCAGAAAGGGCCCGAGGCCCACTGATCAAGTCAAATCCCCAATCATTTGCACTGACATGCTGGGTTACAGTTGAAACGTTCGTAAGATGACTAGTCTGGAGACCATGTGCTGGACTACAGCTTTTTAAGTCCCTCATATAGGAGATTGGGAATTAACGTTCAGAGACTATAGCAGTCCTTCCTTGCAAGTGAGATTCATGAAGCTCCAGTTCTGCAAAAAGGAAAAATGGCAAGCCAGCTTAGCTTGATTTTTTGTACACTCTAGAAATTCTGAGCTGGAAGTCTCCCCTGAAACTTATAACTGTCTCCCCTGGGAGAGGTGGGAAACTCTAGCTCTTCGCATGGCTGTTATGTACCGGGGCAATCCCCCTCACATCACTGCTGCCATTGCATACTGACACTGAGTGAACAAAGAACACTTTCTAAGTGGGTGAGCCAAAAGCTCAGATTTATTAAACTGCCAAAAAGGCTGTTTATTATGGGAGATTAACAGAGCACTGCTAATCCTATTACTTGGAGTTCCAACACTAGATGGCTAAGATCATATGCTTTCTGACCTTACATGACTAGTGCTTTGCTCCAATCCTTCATGTCAGAGCAGGGTATCACAATGGAGCAAGGGCAGTCCTGTATGATTAATACAAAAGTGGAACTCTACTTGCCCTCTTCCTATATCTTATCAGTACAGAATGCTTAAGTGTTTTTAAGAATGAGTCCTGTGGGTGTTCTGAACTTTGTAAGGATAACAGGTCAGGTTTTAGTGTATGTAATCTTTAGACATGTCCTCAACAAACAGAAGTACCGTCATAAGGACTTCATAAGGAAAAGAATGAATTTGCTCTCACACTAATACAAAAATCACCTAAAGATAGTCATAGAAAGGATAATATATTTGGTGGGAGGCTGATAAACTATATCTCTGGGGAGGGGGAAGGACTCTTATATGTCACGTTTGCCATTTTTGTGGTGTAATAATTTCTACCAGGTCAGTTTAACAAATGGCTCCCAAAATTCCTGAATATTTTGCAGTTGGCTCTTAGAATCATTGTGAGTTGGCTCCAGCAGAGGCATATTTCCCACATGGGAAACAAATTGACCTTGATATAACCTAGTTTACTCTTTTAAATCAATTGAAAATAATTACAAAGAGATCCATTCTCCCCCTCCATGTGCATGGAGACTGCGCTAGAACTGGATCCTTCTGTTTAGGTTGCCAGGCCACTCAGGCATATCCCAAGGCAAAAATTGGTTAGTGTTGAATAAATGAATGAATATAAAAGTGATGTTTTTCTCTCATTCTAGGTTATTTACAATTCTCGATTTTCTCTTGCTTTTATTTCTTATATCATCGTCAGTTATTCAGGTTCCTTTCTTGGCAACACAATTTAGGCTTGTAATCTGTGCACTTGACTTTGATATCACTCCAGTCCATAATCTCAGCACAGTGTATCCCAGTTAAGGGAAAGGGTGGGCTAGTCTGGAAGAATCCAGAGACAGACGTCTGTGGTTACTTCTCACACAATCCTAGCTAGATTTGCAGATGGACAGAGCTTGTAGGGGCAAAATAGGACATACAGACTTGATTTTAAAAGAAACAGACAACTTCTGTATTGAAGGAATGTAGAGTCACCAGTTTTTGTTAACTTAACTGAGTGCAATAACACCCAATGGCACAATATTTCCTGCATAGCACAGTCCAATCCAACCTTTGAAATTAAATGCTTAAATGGAATGGAGTCTGCCTCAACTTTTATATTGATGGTTGCACCTACAAATGATTCGTTTAGTCAGCAAAATGCTGGCAGAAAAATGAAACCTGGAAACTTTCTGACAAATAATGGCTTGTGGTACAAAGAATATAATTTAGTGAATATCTCTTCCCCAAAGAAATAAAATTAAGGAGGGACAATTCATTTTCCATTTAATTGTATAAAAAGCCCTTTGTGTAATGACTTTAATGGTGCATCCCATGGGCAGACAATTTATGAATTCACCATGGATTTAAAAGATCATAGACAACAAAAGCATTTTTTCCATTATGTCTATTTATGGATTCTAAGTCTCAGTAATTAACCCAGAAATGGAATAAACCATTCTTAATTGACCTGAAGATAAAACCTTCAAGAAATTCATTTTTCTATAGAATTTTTAAATGATTCTTTATAAATTTAGTTCATTTTAATTACACAAAATAAAATTCTGTATTGAGGTTTGAGTCAGATACTAACGTGCTTCAAAATTAGTTAGTGTTATTTATCATTAAAAGATATACTTGTGGGGCCAGCCCTCTGGCCAAGTGGTTAAAGTTCCAGGCACTCTGCTTTAGCAGCCCAGGTTCACAGGTTTGGATCCTGGGTGTGGACATACCCCACTCATCAGCCATGCTGTGGGGACATCCCACATATAAAGCAGCGGAAGATTGGTACAGATGTTAGCTCAGGACTAATCTTCCTCTAGCAAAAAAAAAAAAAAGAAGACTGGCAATGAATATTAGCTCAGGGTGAATCTTCCTCACAAAATAAATAAATAAATAAAAGATACACTTGCAAGTTATACTTTCACATTTTGTTTGCGGGGGATTTTCAGCCTTGTCATTATAATGATAACATAATGGTGGCAAAATACAGTAGCTATTTTATGTCTTTGAGGTATTCCTCCTTATAAAGTAATTTCTTCTTTTTCAAATTGGCACCAGAGATAACATCTATTGCCAATCTTCTTTTTTTTGTTGTTTCTTCTTCTCCCAAAAGCCCCCCCATACATAGCTGTATATTCTAGTTGCAGGTCCTTCTGGCTCAGCTACGTGGGATGCCACCTCAGCAAGGCTTGATCAGCAGTGCTAGGTCCACACCCAGGATCTGAACTGGCGGAACCCTGGGCTGCCAAAGCGGAGTGCACAAACTTAACCACTCGACCAAGGGGGCCAGCCCCCAAAGTAATTTCTTATACATGTCTAAAAATCAGATATATGGTTATTCTCTTTGCAAGTAAATTTATTGCATTGAGCTGTTTCAAATCTACTATCCAAGACCAAAAGTACACTTTTGAAAAAGAAATGATTATGAATTCATTTCGGTATCTATATAATTAACATCCAGTAATTAGTTGTTGACAATATGTACAAGGACATATGTGAAACACACACATACACATTATATGCAGTCAATTTTCTCAGTATGAAAGGTCCTGCAACAACTCTTGCATGTAACTTTTTGTTTACATCGTCATTTTCTAGGTTAAATATTGGTGCAAATAGTAGCCTAAGATTCATAACAGGGTAACACTGGTACCGATCACTTCCACTACTGACTGGGAAAATAGTAACAGTATTCTGATAAGGTAGAATCAGAGAGAAAGAGCTAGTGAGAGAGAAGAGGGTAGAAGGAGGAGAAGGAGGAAGGCAACAAGCAGGAGGAGGAGGAGAAGATTATAGACAAGTATCAGAAGAACAGGAAGAAGAGGAAGAGGAAGAGAGGAAAGAAAGCAGCAGAAGAGGAAACAGGGGGGTAGTAGAAACTACAGGTTCATTGGCTGAATCTGGAAAGTGAGACATTCTCCTTTCCCCTTTCCCAATATAAAATCTGAATTGGGTGGTACCTTCCCAGTGATTGTTTGAAACAATAAAGTTTCAAAGCTTTTTAAAAATGTCATGATTTTTCATAATGTCTAACAGGTTATTTTTGACATGCAAGCAGCAGAAATAAGTTTTTAAAATTAAATATAACCTGGGAGGGAATTTTATATTACTTGGGATTGTACAATGCTCTTCTGTTTATGAGGAACAGACTCATTCAGGTTATTTCAGCAGTAGAAAATATATTCTAAAGACACATCTGAACCACATGGGTCTGACCTCCAAGAAACCTAGTGAAAAATAAATACCTTGCCCTCTGAGGAAGAAAAGGAGCCACAGGACAAAGTTGTCTCATGATAAGTTCCCAGGATCCTTGGAGATTCTGCTGAAGGGATCGTTTTGTCAATCTCTCAGCTGCAGAATTTCTCTGCTCCTCATCTGCTCCTGTCAGTATCAATCAATTCGTCCCATTAACTCTCCCACTTGAGCCAAATCATCCACTTCCCTTGTCTGAGTTTTCCATTTAATCACCGTCTTTCCTATTTGGGCACACCTTTGCCATTACACCACCACGAAGGCCACTGGCAAACCCAAACATGAATTTCCTTTTGAGCTGCATGTCACTTCTGTCCAGTCAATAGTAGCAGCAGATTCCCTTCCCTTCCCTTGATGTTTGGCTTCTGCCATCACCAAATATTTGAGATATGATTCTGACTGCAGCTCTGAAAGCCCCACCTTTCAGAATCTTGATATCTGATTAATACTATTATTGCAAATAAGAAGAGAAGGACAAGATCAAAGGGTAAGAAATCTGCATAAATTTCTCATGGGAATCCTGTGATACTGGAAAGTGAAATGTCTCTTAAGTAAGCAAGTCCTTGAATTTCTGAAAGCAGGACATTCATTTATTCCTTCAATCATTTAGTTACTTATTTCACAATACTGATTTTCTACTATATTTCATGAACTAAACAAATACAGTCCCTACCCCCTGGCTTTCATGGTGCTTAAATTATTTTAGAAAATAATATGCAATTAAACCAAATAAATGATAATGGGATTATGAATAATTTTGCATTTGAAATTAAATGGTGATGTCTATATTTTGAGATTAAATGGGTGAGTCCACATCCTATAGTTTGCTCAGGGAAGGTATCTCAGATGAGATGCTACTTGAGCTGAGACCTGAAGAACGAGAAGGAACAAGCCAAAAGCTGTGGCATTCAACTTCAGTGTCCAATTTTGTATTGCCTTACAGTGGTGAGTATTAATAGGACAAAACAGATTTTTTAGCATCAATTTTTGACCTAGTTCATTCAGTTCTTTGGGAAAAAATGGGTTCAATGGCAAAGGCAAGAGGGACATTTTCTTTTCTTGTTAGTCCTTTAGTAGCACCATGGTATGCTTATAATAAACCATTCATTGGCTTGCTTGAAATGTTACTGTAATTTGGGAAAGAGAAAAGAAATTGCCACCTGGAAGAGAATATTTCTCAAGAATGATAGGACAGCACAAACCATGAAATTATAGTAACAGCAGCTGAACACTGGTCCATCTGGAAACTTTAAACAATGCATCTGGCAATTTACAGGTAATAACTTGCCACATTTGACAGAAAAACTCATAAATATTTCTTATTATTACCAAAAAAGACACCTGTGAGCTCAGAGCCAACACTTATAAATCTAAGGGCCATATTGGCTGGCTGTCCTGAAGTAAACATAAAGTCAGCTAATCGTTCAAATTGGAAAATGCCATCAACATACAAAGAAGTTGTAAGATATGTGAGTAAGAGTAAACTGTCTGATTGTAGGACGCAGTTGGATTTTAAATGTAAGTGGGTCTTTGACAGGATGACCATAGATTCCTTCTTTCCTGGGACTCTCCTGGTTTATGCTATATCCCCTGTTATATCCTTAAAGGTGTCTCCTTTTGCTCTTAAATGTGTCCTTGTCCCAAGTTGAAAGATAAATTATATCATCTTCATAGCCTTAACACACCCATGCTCCAGAGAGAAAAAGGACACAAATGAGAAAGAACCGAACAATAATTTAGACTTCCAACTGTTACAAAAACAGGTAATGAAAAAGCTGTTGGCTTTACTGAGGACATCACTGCCTTAATGTCACCTACCATGACATGGTCCACTCTGAAGAGATGAGAAAGGCTCTCAGGAAAAGGAGGCATTTGGATGGATGGATAGAGGATAAATAGAGAGAGAAAGAAAGAGATGATAGGTAGATAGACAGACAGATGCACATGCACACACACCATATGTATGATTGGCTAAACTCTGTACTAGGCTAACTGCAACTTCCCTAATGTTCTTTCTGAGTAGTCATGCTGAGCTACTAGCATTTTCTAACTCCCTAGTAAGACAACTCTTTTTTGCTAATGAGTAGATATATTTTATGCATACTCTAAAAACCCAGGTAAAGAAAGAAATCATTTATAGAAAATTTCAACTCGAGCCTAGTTTTATAAAGATCAGGAGTAACTATATTGAGCATAGAAATTCAAACTTCTAACTAAAATGAATTAACTTAGTATGATGAATTCTGGTAGATATGATCTTTATCACATCAGCAATAATTTGAAAGATACAACATTTTCAAAGAAAAGACTTTTGAGCTAATTCAACTTCACTAATATCTCTTGTGAACAAATGATGAAATTTAATTGCAAGGAACAATAGTTTCTTCTTATTACAAACTGGTTTCTCCTCTCCTTTTTAATAGGCCATCTTTCTTAAGTTTTGAACTTCATCTTTTGCCTGAAATCACTTATCCAATAGGAGAGGCTGGCATTTTCTACCTAATGAAAATCAGATAATTTAAATCTCAGGATTTCATCAGCAAACTAAATTGAATTAAACCAACAAAGAAAAATAGGTTAGAAATACACAAATCATGCTTTTCCTGAAGCAGCCAGTACAAATGTCCATGAAATCAGATCAATGTGAGGGAAGTTGGTGAAGTTTAAAAACAATTAGGAGGCTAAACTAGAATGTTTGCAGTTATATAGTGTTTTTTCTAAAGAATACTTCAAAAGCCATACTATCTATACGTGTACACAGCTTGGCTAAAATCCACCCAGGTGGTAAGAGGAGGGAAGACAAACACTAATGCATTAATTATCCTCTTGCTCTAGTTAAAAAGACATGCTAATTAAGATGGCCTATTTCATTATCACCCCAAGACAGTCATGTAATATCTGAATTTCCCAAGTTCTTTTTTTTTAATTTTGCCTTCATTGATACAAAATTGAGCAACATATTAAGATGTTAATAATTAAAATTAAGGTATAGAATATTCATGATGTGGGCTATCCTCCAAAAGAGAAATATAAATAAGAACTTGATTAGTGGAATTGAAAACATTATTGTACTTTTGACCGCAAATTGCAACTGCGCTTGTATCTTTTACAGACCATCTTTACCCCTATATGTACACCTATATAACTAAGTTGCTTTTATTGGTGGCATAATTAGCTAAGTTTTCATCCATCCAAACTCACCCCATAGTGCTGCTTCAAGAGCACCTTGCAGAAGGGTGGTGGCTTTGCAAAGCAGTGAGGTAAGGAAACACTCACAAGCGTCTGAGTTTGTAGAGATCTGAAAGTCTTGTCTTGAATGGTGGCAAGATCAAAGCTGTGCCTGTTTAGTATAGTTCAAGGAATCTGTCTATAGGCACTAGGATCCCTGTACTTCCATGTTTCCAGAAAACGCCAGATCCAGGGATCATAACAACCTCGAGGACAGATGTCTTAGGCATGACCAGTGTAGGCAGGTGACCCCCGATGTTCTGACTCACGTAAGTGTCTCATCATGTCAAGTACATATTCCTTCTCAGCAAGGAAACTTGGCTTACCTTAAGGACTCTCAGTGTTGCTAACCTTCCCATTTCTTTCCCTTTTCTTCCTTTTCTTTTTCTTATACTCAGGGAAAGTGAAGGTTCTCATTTCCAGGGAGGTCAGGAAAAGGGTTCAATGGCACCAAAGTGCATAAGATTTTTCGTTAGTTCAATGAGGAGAATCTTTAATAAATTCCTTCTAACTCTCTGTAGGATAGTGTGGAGTCCTAAATAACTGCAAATTTTAGCTTTAGAGATTACCTTCCTGCCATGTACAACTTCCTTTTGCCCCCTTTTTGATTTCCTACTCTCTCTTATTGCCAAGTAATCAGTCCTAAAAGGCAGCAGCCCTTCCTAATAGAAATGCTTTTAGCTATCAGATCAAGAATGGTCCCTCTGAGGCACCAGCCAGAATAATTAATTTAAACTTCATGCACCTTTCTCCCCAGGAGAGAAGAGTGGCCTTGCTTCTGAAGTCCCAGATGAAGCAAGCTACTTGTGAATTAAAATATCTACTTGATTTTGTATAATGTTGGGTATTTTATCTCAAAGTGTCAAAAGTTAAAGAATTTGAAATCATAGCAAAAAATAGTATTCTGAGTTAGTGAAAATTTACCTTTGACATCACCTCTTTTCCCATCACTTTCCCTTCTGTGATCCTTGTCTCTTCTTGCTCCTCAACTGATCATCTGACCAGAATCCTCCTGTAGATCCTAGCTAAAATTACACTTCCCAAGCATTCCTACATATCTGGATGAAGGAAACATGGATGGAAAGGAAAGCACATGAGTCAGATAGGCCTCCGTTTGAATCTCTATTCTGTCAGCTCTGGGACATTAAACAAGCAAGTCATTTTAGCTCTTTTAGTATTAACTTCCTTATATATAAATGAGAAGACTAGAAGTCATCTTTTAAGCTTGTCATGAAAGTTAAATGAGGTAAAAGTTTAAATCACTTTTGCGTCTGGCACACAGTAGGCACTCAGTATATAGTTAACTTTTTTCTACTCTGTAATCAAACACATTTATCTTAAATAATAAAAATGTGTTTATCTCGGGGTACTGATAGGTTAAGTGGGAGCTTAATGCCTTAGTTTTCTTTACTGTGAACCGTGAGAATTAAAATTCCAAAACATCACAGAAGCTAAAATTCATTCATAATTTTACACATTTCTAAACAAAATCTAGTTTTACTTTTTCCTTTTCATATAACGTTTGAATGCATATAATTATAGATTTGAAAAGTATATATATACATACAAGTGTATTATTATTTTCAAATTTTTAAATTATTACATTCAAGAGTTCTTCATGGTCTCAGAGTTGTTGCATTTATGGTTGCATAATATCCTAATTAACTGGTATTGAAACTTAAGAATATTTTCAGGATTTACCATGATAAATAATGTTACCTTAAACAGCCTGTTACATATAATTTTTTCAACAATTCTGAAGGAAATAACTGACCCAATCTGGGTAATCACTATCTTTTAAGTGGCTCTTAACAGCAATACGTAAGAGAACAGTGGGTTTCAGAGGTAACGCTTCTGTCTTTACTCAAAGGAATGGTGTTAAAACTGGAGTTCAATTAAAAACGTCTTTCTAATAGCAAAGCTTAGGGAAATACCTTTGAGTGGCCAATGCCTTTGACTTCTTGAATCCTTCGCTTAAGTATAGGACTGATTGTCTTACCCATGAACTCCTGAGTAAGTCACAATAGAAATCTGGGATCACTCTTCAAATATGGATCTCTGTGCCCAATGGGCTATATTTGCCAATGGGATATATTTTCCAAAAATATACCTCTAGTATAATTAATGTTTTTTATACATGTAATCAACAGTGCTTATCTCAGAAACACTAAATGATGAAGAATTTCACAAATAATCTGTCCAGTACAGGAAGTTTGTCTTCATATGCATATTTACTCATTTATTTTCATCATTTGTCCATTTTTGCAGCCCCATTTTTGATTACTATTAACATCTTCACTTTTACCTAAAAAATATGGCATCTTCCTAATGCCAGTTTTTCATTCAGAATTTCAACTCATTCAGAATACAGAAACTTCTTTCCTGAAAAAAATAAATTGCCCATTTAGTGCATGTTTCATTTCCTTAGTATGAGTTTCTGTGTTCAGCCCTGTTAGGATATGTTTGACTTATCTCTCTTGATTTATGTCACTTTCTTTTTCCCTGTCTGCACAGCCCTCTCGCCTTCCAGCCTTTCCCATTCATTTGAGGATATGAAGGTTTGATGCAGGTGAATTGGCCTCCCTGAAGACAAAGAGTTTGACACAGATTGCAGAAACTTTCCTATAAAGTTTTATATCAGATGAAGAGTTGTTCAAAGAAATAGCTGCCTAAAGCATCTCATTTCACATTACCAGAGAGGGAGTTTTTGTCAGAAACCATCATACTGAACAGGTGAAAATACATTGCCCAGCATATCCACCAACACCACATTATAGACATTGCTCTCATGAATAACTAAATTTTCTCCCACAGAATTCAGATTATTAGCATTCATTTGAGCAACATGTTAATAAATTCAGAGAAAAAACTCACCCTGAATATTTAATAATATTTTGCATTTTTATGGTTTGTTATATTTTAGAAGTGACGTTTAATGAATTATAATGAATTAGTGAGTTCCACAGGATGTACCTTGGAGGCAAGTCAAGCTCATTATGCCCATTTTGCAGTTTAAAAAGCAGAGGACCTGAGAGATTAAGAGATTTTCTCAGTATATCACCATGAGCATGACACTAGAAGGAAATAACAGAAAATTACTGATCTTTTTACTGAAGTCTGCAGTCAGAAGACATGTAGTCATTCTGTTGGAAAGGAGAAATTAAGATAGAAATGTAATACATGGTGTTTCTTATCGAAATGCAAATATCCAAATTTCCAAGCAGCACTGACAATAACTTCTTGCTGTAGATGGTAGGTGAGGCAAGGACACTGGCTTCTTGATTCTTTAAAACTCTTCAACAATAAAGCTGACCATAAGAAGGTATTACGCATATGAGAACTGTAGAGTAATGGCAATTTTTAGGTGAACTGCCCTTGAGATTCAGGTCACGAGTATTCTTCTAAGTCAAGAAGCAGTTCTGTTTACAGAGGTGTGGGTTTGCTGAAATACATGAAATTACATGAGTAGACATGAAATACATGTCTTCCTAAGGGCCCTTTTGTCTACAACCTAATTTCAAAGTATTTGGTAACTTGCTATGAGAAATTCAATGCTGAATGCTACACTGTAGCCAGGTATTCTGGGGAATTAAAAACAATTCCTAATTTCTGAAAATTAACCAAATGAGGAAGCCCATTTCCCAATGACGTTTCCACTTTATCACTTCCAATCAAGGAAAAAGATTCTGATATTGTTAAACATACTATATACACATATATTTTTAGTTTGGTTTACTTTAGTTTTATTTTTTTTGGTCAAAAAAAGCTATAGAGAAAAATAGTTCACTGTAAAATTCCTATAATACCATAAACAACAGTATATTTCTATAAATGAAAGCATGCAGAGGCATAAAATGTATATACAATATATTTATACAATTGTATATGTTTTTATTTCAAAGAACATATATTTTTCATGTAAATTATTGCATTATTAGGCTAGTAGAAGCATGGTAAAATTGTGACTCATTCAATGTTACCTCAGAAATAAATGTATTGTCTAGAACTGCCTGATCATAGGAAGAAATATAAGATATATTGTTTAAGTCAAAACTTCATCAATCCAGGGGCCAGCCTCATGGCCTAGTGGTTAAGTTCAACATACTCCACTTCAGCAGGCCAGGTTCAGTTCCCAGGCATGGACTTACACCACTTGTGGGCAGTCATGCTGTGGCAGTGACCCACATACAAAATAGAGGAAGACTGGCCTGGATGTTAGCTCAGGGCAAATATTCCTTAGGAAAACAACAACAGCAACAAAATCGTCAATACAAACTGAATGCAGTGCAAAAATAAGGAGCCTAGAGTTCCCAGTTAACCTTGGCACATTTCAAGACTAGTCCCAGATGTTCTACAGTCACTTTTGGCAAATATCAGAGTCAGAACAAGAAGGTGTTTTCAGACAATAGACTAAGAATTATAATAGGATTTTGGAAACCGGATATATTAGTACAGTCGTGTCGCTTAACGATAGGGATATATTCTGAGAAACGCATTGTAAGACGACTTTGTCATTGTGTGAACATCATAAGTGTACTTATACAAACCTGGATGGTATAGCCTACTGCACATCTAGGCTATATAGTATAGCCTATTGCTCCTATTGCTCCTAATAACAGTGTGTTACTGTACTGAGTACTGTAGGCAATTGTAACACACTGGTAAGTATTTGTGGGTTTAAATATATCTAAATATAGAATATAGAATATATTCTATAATATATAGAATATAAAATATAGAATATAATATATAAAATATAGAATAGAAATATGGAATAAATATATGTAAACATAGAAAAGGTACAGTAAAAATATGGTATAAAAGATAAAAAAATGTTATACCTGTAGAGGGCACTTACCATGAGTAGAGCTTGCAGGACTGGAAGTTGCTCAGTGGGTGAGTGGTGAGTGAACATGAAGGCTGAAAAGGCAAGAGACAAGAAAAAACAACTGCAGGAGAAGGGATGGCTACATCATCACTGGGCGATAGAAATTTTCAGCTCCATTATAATCTTATGGGCCCTCTGTTGACAGAACCCTCTTTACATGGCCACTTGACTGAATTGAAAGAACCTAGGAGGTCATATGCCTAGTACCCTCCTTTCCAAAGGTTCATATTGGGGTCCAGAATGATTTTATCCAATGTCTTAGAACTGATTAATGGCAGAGATTAAGTCAGAGTCCTGATCACTTGACTTTTAGTTCTTTTTTTTTTCTTTTACTCTTTCTTCATCTTGCCTCTCAATGGGAAATGGCAGCAAATGGGAATTGCCTTTCCTAAAACTTAACTTTTATGTTTCACAATGGTATGCTACAATGTTAAAATACCCATTACTTAAAATTTAAACCTCATAGCAGTGGAGGCTTATTATGTCAACAAGTCTCCATTTGTCCTTTACCCCCAAATTTTAGTGGTTCTCTATTGATTACACAATAAAATTCCACCCCTTTGGCTTAATGTGTAAGCCATAAACTTATTTATATGTAGATAAATATTTACCTTTATTTTATTTCCCTTTGAGTCTCATGGCCAACCTGTGTTCTGGCCAAACTGAATATTCATTTGGAGATTCTTTCCTATTCTTTCTGACCCCCCTGGTTTTGCTCATGCTCTTCTCGTTGCACTGAATTCTATTTACTCTCTCCACACAGCCTGAATCTTCTCAGCAGCAAAGCTAGTCTTAAATTACTTAGCTTCTGTGAAGTTTTCTCTGAACCCCAGAGCTGCTAGTGAGCTCTCTCTTCCCTGAAGTTTCTGAGGTCTCTGTCTAGAATGTATCCATTTTTATCACAGCCAATCTGCCAGACTGAAACTCTTTCAGGTTGCATTTCTGGCTGATCCATCTTTGCATCTCTAATAGCACTCACAAAGCATAATACTGTTTCTTCATTCATTCATTTGTTCATTCATTCATTCACCATTCAACTTATGTTGCATTAGGACCCTCTATGTGCCAGGGACTGTCCTACTACTGAGTAGATACTCGAGAACTATGTTTCTTAATAAACAAAAGTGAGCTAAAAAGGGTCAGTTTGAAAGGAGCTGGAGGCTGAATAATAAGGCTACCTGACAACAGAGATAAAATAGACTCTCGTTTATTAGAATTTCATGCAATTTAGTACTACAGCTGGATAAATCCCATATGTGATGCTATAACGGCAATCTCTACCAGAGGCAGCAATTGTAGCTAGAAAGAATATATATATATATATTTATATATGTAATGCAGACTCTTCTCTTTCTTATCTTTGATATACCACAACTGGCTGAACTAGCTTTTGTGGTTCAGAATTCACTTTGAAAGTCAACATTTATCTGAGTTCTGAGGGGCTGATTTCCACTCCCCTCTCTATAGTTACTTATCTCTTCCATATGTAAAACAGCTTCCTTTGAAGTTAATAAGAATTCACATGCAGCAGAGATAAAAATATTAATAATAGTTCCTTAAAACTCATATCAGACACATACAAGAATACTTAGAGAAAGACTTAAGGAAATCATTTTGCAAGACTAAAACAAGCAAAAAATAGCTTTTAAGAATATAAGTAAAAATCATATATCAAAAATTTTAAGGCAGAATGTAAGTACGTATATTTATATATTTATTTATTTCAAACTCTAAAAATTAATTTCAAATACTTTGAAATATAACTCATGGATATCTATATGCTAAAAGCCCAGATTATATGCAAATTTTGGCTTATTTAAAATATAAAAAAGATATTTATTAAAATTTTTCTTCAAAATATCATTTCCAACATTAATATTTGGCTTTTTGAAGATGAAAGCATACCTAGAATATAATATTTGATACCTTTCAAAAGCTTCTTTAAAGGTTGATAAGAATTCTTCATGGTCATATCTTATTAGCAAACAAGAGCCCAAAATATGGATTGTTAGGAAAAAAAGATAATCTCTGACTAGCCAATTTATTCTTTCCTGGAGGGAAGAAGAGCCTGAGGAATTGTACATCAGTGATGGAAATTAAAAGGGAATTAAAAATATTATCTTAGTTACACACTTGCTGTCTGCTTAGATGTAAACAAAACCTACACTGCTAAATGAAGTGTGTTTATTCTGACCCACTCTTTTCTGTGAACTGAATCGTGTTCCTAGAAGTCACAGTTTGGCAGACAGGAGCTGAGCTATTGATTGGTTCTCCCCAGAGGGTTGATTGCAAGCTTTGACGATTTGGCTCAAATTGTTCAGCCCACTGGGGAATCGATATTATCTAACCCTTTTACAAAGTTAGAATATATATATATATATATATATATATATATATATAAAGGTTGTAAATAAGGTCATCATGGATTTTCCTATCTTTTTATTTTTTCTGTAACAGTAAATTTAACTCTCAAAGTCTTTTCTGAGCAGGTAAAACTAGGCTTCTTAAAACTGAGTAAACTTTGTTGCATCATTACTTGGAGATTTCTTTTTCTTCTGCGTGTTCTTCTAGCAACAGTATTTTGGTCATTTGTTTCTCTGTGGATGAAACCAGAGGACCTCAGTACATGATTTCCTTACTTTTTCTTTTTCATCTATTTTCTTATCAATTTCTTAGGCTGCTTTCTGTTTTACCTACTAGATTGTGATATTTACTCCAGTATATCCAAGTCCACTTGTCATCACTGTGAACTACCTGCATCCTATCACCAGGTATTTAAATGCTTCCACTTATTCCAAATCAGATTATAGTTTCCACTGAGTCCTAATACTTAATGGATTTTCCATTTTGAATTCAGTAGCTTCAAATTTGCAAGGCTCTTTTGTAACAGTACGCAATCACATTTTCTTTTCTTCACCCATTCCACTATTTAAAAAAACTGAGTGCAAATTATATTGACTTCTTTAGCGTAAAAGACTATTGTGTTGTTTAAAATATACTCAGGATAAAACGAGAAAATTTAGGAGGAAAATCCTTACTTTTATTTCATTTACCTTCTATTTTACAAACGTATTCTGTAATCTCAAGATCCAGGCATGATAAGTGACTCTCAACTACTCACTATCAGTACAGCTGTAAGGATTCAGCTGCCATTTCAGGAGCAGTGGAATTATAAAAAGTGAGAAAGAATGTGAGCAGTCCTCCACAAAATTTTAGAGTAAAAATGATCAAGTAAAATAGTGATGGAGTACTGTTAAAAGGAGAAAGGGAAGTACTACTATTTTTGAAGTCAAATCATTTAAAATCTCATATAAGTGGAACAAAATATGGAAACAAAAATGCGAAATATGGGGCCGGCTCCGTGGCCGAGTGGTTAAGTTCGCACGCTCCACTGCCGCGGCCCAGGGTTCGGATCCTGGGTGCGGATATAGCACCGCTTGTCAGGCCACGTTGAGGCAGCGTCCCACATCCCACAACTAAAAGGACCTGCAACTAAGATATACAACTATGTACCGGGGCCGGGGGGGTGGGGGGAGGTTTGGGAAATAAAGCAGAAAAAAAAAAAAAAAAGTTTGGCAACAGTTGTTAGCCCAAGTGCCAATCCTTAAAAAAAAAAAAAAGGAAGATTGGCAACAGTTGTTAGCCTAGATGCCAATCTTTAAAAAAAAAATGCAAAATACTTATTTAGCATGTTAACTAAATTATAATATGCATATAAGAGTACATAATTCATAAGTGTATATATCAGTAAATTTTCACAAAGTGAATACAAGCAGTAAATCCTCACTCAGGTAAAGCAATAGAACACTGATAGTCCCCAGAAACCGCCTTTATGTTACCAGAATATTACAAAACCCCACCTGAAATTCACCATATTCTGACTTTTATTATCATTTGATTAGTTTGCTAGTTTTGAAATTTATAGGGCTTTTTTCACCCAGTATCATGTTTGTGATTCATCCATATTGATGCCTATAAAAATAGTTAATTCTCATTGAAATATATACATATACACATATATGCATATATGTTAATAGATTTTTTTAATAGTTTTTGGGACGCAGCAAAATTTCAAGGAAGGTGCAGAGATTTCTCATATATGCTCTGCTTCCATACATACGTAGCCTCCTTCATTATCAACATTCCCCACCAGAGTGGCACAATTGTTACAATTGATGAACCTACATTTAAAAAATTATAATCATCCAAGTCCATAGCATGCGTTAGGGTTTTATTCTGGTATTGTAAATTTTAAGGTTTGGACAAATGTACAATGACATGTATTTATGATTATAGCATCATAAAGAGTAGTTTCACTGCCCTAAAAATCCTCAGTGCTCTAGCTATTCATACCTCCCTCCCTCCTAACCACTGGCAATCACTCAGCTTTTCACTGATTACATAGATTTGCCTTTCCAGAACGTCGTACAGTTGGAATCATACATATGTAGCCTTTTCAGATTGCCTTCTTTCACTTAGTAATATGCATTTAAGTTTCCTCTATGTTTTTTCATGGCTTGATAGCTCATTTCTTTTTATCACTGAAAAATATTCAGTTTTCTAGATGAACCACAGTTTATCTATTCATTCACCTAATGAGAGACATCTTGATTGCTTCCGAGTTTGGGTAGTTATGAATAAAGCTGCTATAAACAGTCGTGAGCAGGATTTTGCATGTACATCAATTTTCAACTCCTCTGGGTAAATCCAAGGAGCATATTGCTGGGTTGTATATTAAGAGTATGTTTAGTTTTGTAAGAAACCACCAAACTGTCTTCCAAAGTGACTGTACCATTTTGCATCCCTACCAGCAATCAATGAGAGCTCCTGTTGCTCCAAATCCTTGTCTGCATTTGGTGGTGTCAGTGTTCTCAATTTTAGCCATTCTAATAGGTGTTTAGAGATATCTTGTTTTAACATGCATTTCCCTGATGACATGTGATGTGAAGCATCTTTTCATATGCTTAATTGACATCTTTATATCATCTTTGGTGAGGTATCTATTAAGGTATTTGACCCCTTTTTTAGTTTGTTTTTTTTTTTTTTTTTTTTTTTACTGTTGAGTTTGAAGATGTCTTCATATATTTTGGATAAAAGTCGTTTATCAGATGTGTGTCTTGCAAATATTTTCTCACAGTCTGTGGCTTGTCTTTATTCTCTTAACAGTGTCTTTGATAGAGCAGAAAGATTTAATTTTAATGAAGTCTAGCTTATCAATTCTTTCTTCAATGGATCATGCTTTTGTGTTGTATCAAAAAAAAATCATCACTGAGGGTGGGTCCAGTTGCCGAGTGGTTAAAGTTCTGCACTGCAGCACAGATCTGTGGGCTCGGATCCTGCATACAGACCTATTCCGTGCATCAGCCACACTGTGGAGTCATCCTACATGCAAAAAGTGGGAAAGATTGGTACAGAAGTTAGCTCAGGACAAATCCTCACAAAAATAAATAAATAAATAAATAAAATAAAAAAGGTATCACCAAAACCAAAGTCATCTAGATTTTCTTCTAAGTTATCTGCTGGAAGTTTGAGGTTTGTGTTTTGCATTTAAGTCTGTGATCCATTTTGAGTTAATTTTTATGAAAGATATAAAGATCATGTCTAGATTTTTTGCATTTGGATGTCCAGTTTTTCCAGCATAATTTGTTGAAAAGACTCTACTCCATTTTATTGCCTTTGCTCCGTTGTCAAAGATCAGTTGACTGTGTTTATCCAGGTCTTTTCTCTCTCTATTCTGTTGCATTGATCTATTTGTCTGTTCTTTCGCCAATAACACACTGTCTTTATTCCTGCAGATTTAGAGTTAAGTCTTCAAGTTTAATAGTGTTGGTTCTCCAATTTTTTCTTCTCCTTCAATATTGTGTTGGCTATTCTGGGGCTTTTGACTTTCAGCATAAATTTTAGAATCAGTTTATCAATATCCAATATCCAAAATCCAATATCTGTTATTTAAAATAATTTGCTGAAGTTTTGATTTGGTTTGCATTGAATCTATAGATCAATTTGGGATGAACTGGTATCTTGACAATATTGAGTATTCTTATCCATAAACATGGAATATATTTCCATTTATTTACTTTGGTATCTTTCATCAGAGTTTAGAAGTTTCCTCCATTGATCTTATACACATTTTTTAAACTTATACTTAAGCATTTCATTTTTAGGGAGGTGTTATTGTAAATGGTGTCATGATTTTTTGGTTTTTTTGAGGAAGATTAGCCTTGAGCTAATATCTGCCACTAATCCTCCTCTTTTTGCTGAGGAATACTCGTCCTGAGCTAACATCCATGCCCATCTTCCTCTACTATATACATGTGGGATGCCTGCCACTGTACGGCTTGACGAGCAGTGTGCAGGTCCACACCCGGGATCCAAACCAACAAACCCAGGCATCCGAAGCAGAACATGTGAACTTAACCACAGTGCCACCACACCAGCCCCAATGATACCATGTTTTTAATTTCAAATTCCACTTGTCCATTGCTGGTATATAGGAAAGCAATTGAATTTTGTGTATGTTGACTTTGTATCCTGCTTGTTATGTTTGCTTATTAGATCCAGGAGTCCTTTTTGTCAGTTGTTTCAAATTTTCAACATAGACAGTCATGTCATCAGTGAATAAAGACAATTTTATTTCTTCTTTCTCAATCATTATATCTTTTGTTTCCTTTTTCTTGTCTTATTGCATTAACTAAAACTTCCAGTGTGATGGTGAAAAGGAGTGGTGAGAGGAGACATCCTTGCTTTGTTCTTGATCGTATGGGGAAAACTTATGGTTTCTCACCATGAATTATGATGTTAGCCATAGGTTTTTATACACATATTCTTTATCAAGTTGAGTACGTGCCCCTGTAGTCCTACTTTGCTTAGAATTATCATGAATGTGTGTTTGATTTTGTCTAATGCTTTTTCTGCATCTATTGATATGACCATATGATATTTCTTCTTTAGCCTACTGTTGTGCTGGATTACTTAATTGATTTTTGAATGTTAAACCAGCCTTACATTCATGGGGTAAATCCCACTTGGTCATGGTATATAATTCTTTTTCTACATTATATTTTGTTGAGGATTTTTGCATCTATATTCATGAGAGATATTGGTCTGTAGTTTTCTTTTCTTGTAACGTGTTTGTCTGGTTTTGGTATTAGGATGATGCTTATCTCATAGAATGAGTTAGATAGTATGCCAAGTGCTTCTATTTTCCAAAAAAGTCTATAGATAATTGGTATGAATTGTTCCTTAAATGTTTGGTGGAATTCACCAGCAAACCCATCTGAGTCTGGTGCCTTCTGTTTGTAAGGCAATTTTTTATTTATTTCATTTATTTAATAGATTTAGGCCTATTCAGCTTGCGTATTTCTTCTCATGTGAGTTTTGGGAGATTGTGTCTTTTAAGAAATTGATCCATTTCATCTAGATTATCAAATTTGTAGGCATAGTGTTATTTATAGTATTCCATGATTATCCTTTTAGTGTCCATGGGATCTGTAGTGATGTTCACACTTTCATCTCTAATATTAGTAATTTGTGTCCTCTCTCTTCTTTTCCTATTTAGCCTAGCTAGAGGATTGTAGATTTTACTGATCTCCTCAAAGAACTAGCTTCCAGTTTTATTGATTTTCTCTAATGATTTCCTACAATTCATTGATTTATACTCTTAATTTTTATTATTTTTTTCTTCTACTTACTTTGGATTTACTCTTCTTTTTCTAGTTTCCTAGGTGGAAGCTTTGACTGTTGACTTTCAATATTTCATATATTCCAATATATGTATTCAATGATACTAACTTCCCTCTAAGCACTGCATTCCCTGTATCCCGCAAATTTTAGCAAGTTATATTTCAATTTTCATTTAGTTTGAAATATTTTTTAATTTCTCATGGGATTTCTTCTTTGATGCATCTCTTATTTAGAAGTACATTTCTTTATCTCCATGTATTTTGGAATTTTCCATACATCTTTTAGTTATTGATTTCTAGCTTAATTCCATTGTGGTCTGAGAGCAGACATTGTATGATTTATATTCTTTTTCATTTGTTAAGTTGTGTTATATGTCCCAAAATGTGTGGTCTGTCTTGGTGAATGTGCCATGTGGGCTTGCAAAGAATGTGTATTCTGCTGTTATTGGATGAAGTAGTTTAAAGATATCAGTTATATCCAGTTGATTGATAGTGTTGTTACACTCAATTATGTCCTTACTAATTTTCTGCCAGCTAGATCTGTCCATTTCTGATAGAGTGTTGTTGACGTCTCCAACTATAATAGTTAATTCATCAATTTCTCCTTGCAATTCTATAAGTTTTCACCTCACATAGTTTGACTCTCTATTGTTAGATGCATGCATGTTAAGATTGATATGTGTTCTTGGAGAATTAGCCCCTTTGTCATTACGCACTGCACTTGTTTATCCCTGATAAGTTTCCTTGCTCTAAAACCTACTCTTTCTGAAATTAATATGGCTACTTCTGCTTTGTTTGATTAGTGTTGGCATGGTATATCTTTCTTCATTTATTTACTTTTAATCTATATGTCCTTATGCTTAAAGTGAGTTTCTTGTAGACAATATGTAGTTTGGTCTTGTTTTTGATCCACTCTGACAATCTCTGTCTTTTAATAGGTGTACTTAGACAATTGATGTTCAAAGTGGTTATTATAAATAATTGGATTCATATCTACCATATTTATTATTGTTTTCTATTTTTTGCCCTTGTTCTTTGTTCCTATTTTTGTCTTCCACTCTTTTTCTGCCTTTTGTGGTTTCAACTGAGCATTTTATATGATTTTATTTTCTCTCCTCTTTTATCATGTAGATTATACATCTTTTAAAAAAATTTTTAGTGGTTGTCCTATAGTTTGCAATATATACTTACAAATAATCCAATTCCAATTTCATATTACACTGTACCACTTCACAGGTAGTATGAGTATCTTGAATCACAAAATAATTCCAATTCCTCCAACCCAGTATTACCACTGTCATTTATTTTACTTGTACAAAGCATATATAAATGCTTACATAATATATATAAGCTTACATAATCACATACATTATTACTGTTATTATGTTGAATAAACTATCTGTTAAATCAATTAAAAATAAGAAAAATAAAAGTTTGTATTTTACTTTCACGTATTCCTTCTTCAATGGTCTTCCTTTCTTTATGTAGATCCAAGTTTTTGACCTATTTCATCCTCTTTTACTCTAAAGAACTTTTTAAAACACTTCTTGAGTGATATCAGCATCATAGTGGAAGGAGTTCTTCCTTTTGTCTCTTCCTTATAAGTTACAACTAAACGGACATCCATTAACCAACAGAGGATTCCCTACCCAGTACAAGAAGATGCCTGAGAGATCAATGCAGCTGTATATCTGAAGGTGGGTGGACTGGACCCCTGGAAAGCAGTGGAGCCAAGGGAGCATCCCCCACCCCAGTGGCAGCAATCCAGGTCACAGATCCTCAAACAGCAGCCAGTGAACTGTGAGGAGGGGCAAGTGCAGCCCAGAACAGGTGCAAATGTTTGCAGAGTAGCAGTAACCCAGGCTGTGGGAGTGCCCACTGTGCTGTGGTGTGCTGTCCATGTGAATGCTCCCCACCAAGTGGCAACAGCTCTGCTTGTGCTAAGGTGGCCCACCATAGCAGCAGCCCCACTCACACAAGCACAACCCACCTGCCGAGTGCTGCACCCTATCTGTTCAAATGCACCCCACCGAGTGGCTGCAACCAACCCATGAAAATGCAGAGCAGCTGGCCAGCACAACTCTGGGAAGACAAGGAGGGAAGAGGAAAAACAGCTCCTTCCTCCTTCAATGGTGGCAGGTAGAATCTGTGACCAGAAGCAACAGGAACCACAGCAAAACTCATGACCCAGCCCCCAGTGGCAGCAACCTTGACACCTGGTCCAGCAGCAGCAGGGGCTGTATACAAGTCCCTGGGCCCCCAGGCTCCTGCCAGCAACAGTGAAACCCATGAACCCAGCATCTCTGGCAGTGGTGCAACCAGCACCCCCAAGACAACCCAGGAACAGCAGCACATGTGGTGCACAAAACAGCAACATCCAAGCCTGCAGAAAGCAAGTGGAGGAACACAAGACACAGGTGAGCAGAACCAAAGTAATCAAAGTTGAACCCAAATAAGAAAAGGTGATTACTACCACAAAGGCAGTAGCAGGTGATCAATTCATCAAACACCATGATGAACTATAGTAACATTGCAGAACAGAAGGAAAATGACAGCTCTCCAGAAGCCAAACCTGAAGTCACAGAAGACTACAATCTAACTGACAGAGAATTCAAAATAGCTAACATAAAGAACTCAATAAGCTACAAGAAAACTCAGAAGGACAGTTCAATGATCTGAAGAATAAAATGAGTGAACAGAAAGAATAGTTCAACAGACTAAAAAAAAAAAGAAAAATATTTTAGATTTGAAGAACACAATTAATGAGATAAAAAAAGTAATTTAGAAAGCATAAAGCATAGAGTAGAGTTTACTGAGGACAGAGTGAATGACCCCAAAGATAAAAACCTAGAAATGCTTCAGGTGGAGGAGGAGACAAAACAAAGATTTTTTTTTAAATGAAGAAATTCTTTGAGAAATATCTGACTCAATTAGGCAAAGTGACATAAGAATTACAGGTATCCAAGAGGGAGAAATGAGGGAGAAAGGAGCAAAGTGCTTGTTCAAAGAAATAATAGCTGAGAACTTCCCAAACCTGGGGAAGGAACTGGACATACAAATACATGAAGCCAATAAAACTCCTAATTACATCAAGGCAAAAAGACCATCTCCAATGCATATAAAACTGTCAAAAGTCAATGATAAAGGAAAAAATATTGAGTATAGCAAGAGAGAAGAAAATAACCTACAAAGGAACCCCCATCAGACTTTCAGCAGATTTCTCAGCATAAACCTTATAGGCTATGAGAGAATGCAGTGATGTATTCAAAATACTGAAAGATAAAAACTATCAGCCAAGAATATGCTATCCAGCAAAATTATCCTTCAGGTATGATGGAGAAATAAAAGCTTTCCCACATAACTAAAAGCTGAGGCAGTTCATCACCAGTGAAAATGATGAACGGAATCCTCCCACCTGAAACAAAAAGCCAAAGGTTCACAAAGCTTTGAGCAAGGAGATAAATAGACTCACAAAAATCAGAAAATTTCAGCTCTATATCAGAATAGGTTATCAAATACTTAATTATAACATAAAATTTTAAAGGAAATAAAGCATCAAAATAACTATACTTCAATTTAGGGACAAACTCAAAATTTAAAAAGGAAAAATTTGTGACACCAAAAACACAGATGGGGCAGAGGAGAGGGATGGAATCTGCTTAGGTTAATGGAAATAAGAGGCTATCAGAAAATAGACGATCTCATTTATGAGATCTTTTATACAAACCTCATGATAACCACAATACAAAAAATCAGACCAGAGTCACAAATCATAAATAAAGAGAAAATTGAGAATATCATCACAGAAAACTACCAAACTGACATGGCAATTAGAAATACAAGGGAAAAGAAAAAAATGGAAGTGTAGAACAATTGGAAAACAAGAGACAATATTAAGCCCTCCTATATCAATAATCACTCTAAATGTAAGTGGATTGATTCTCCCATCAAAAGACACAGAGTGGTGGGATGGATTAAAAAAACACACCCAACATATGCTGCCTCCAGGAAACACATTTCAGCTCTCGAGACAAACATAGGCTCAGAGTGAAAGGATGGAAGATGATACTCCCAGCAAATGGCAAGCAAAAGAAAGCTGGTGTACTATAGTTATATCAGACAAAGTCAACTTCAAGATAAAAAGGTAATGAGGAATAAAGATGGGCATTATATAATGTTGAAAGGGACATTCTACCAAGATGAAACAACACTTATTAAGATATATGCACCTAAAACAGCAGCACCAAAGTATATAAAGCAACTACTAACCATCTTAAAAGGAGAAGTTGATAGCAACACAATAATAGTAGGGAGCCTCAACACCCCACTTATATCAATAGATAGGTTATCCAGACAGAAAGTCAATAAGGAAACAGTGACCTTAAATGAAACACTAGATCAGATGGACTTAATAGATATATAGAGAACATCCATCCAAAAACAGTAGAATACATATTCTTTTCAAGTGCAGATGGAACATTCTCAAAAATAGACCATATGTTGGAAAAACAAGGCAAGCCTCAATTAATTTAAGAAGATTGAAATCATAGCAAGCATCTTTTCTGACCACAATGCTATGAAACTAGAAATCAACTATAAGAAAAAATCTGGGAAAGTCACACAAACACGTGGAGATTAAAATACAGGCCTACCTCAACAAGCAAGAAAAATCTCAAATAAGTAATCTTAAATTACACCTAAAAGAACTAGGAAAAGAACAAAGCCTAAATTCAGTAGAAGTAAGGAAACAGTGAAAATCAGAGCAGAAGTAAATGAAATAGAGACTAAAAGAATAGAAAGGATCAATGAAATTAAGAGCTGGTTCTTTGAGAAGATAAACCGAATTGGCAAACCCTTAGCAAGACTCACTAAAACATTTCTTGACACACAAGTCTCCTGGCAACAAATTCCCTCAATTTTTGCTAATCTGAGAAACTATTTATTTCTCCTTTACTTTTTTTTTTTGCTTGAGGAAGATTGTTGCTGAACTAACATCTGTGCCAATCTTCCTCTATTTTTGTATGTGGGATACCACCACAGCATGGCTTAGTGAGCAGTGTGTAGGTCCACTCCTGGGATCTGAACCCATGAACCCCAGGCCACTGATGAAGACAGCATGAACTTAACCACTTTGAAACCAGGCCAGCACTTCTCCTTTACTTTTGAAAGAGAATTTTGCATTGTATAGAATTCTATTTTTTTTCTCTCAACAATTTAAAATTTTATTCAATTCTCTTCTTGTCTCCATAATTTTTGAGGAGAAGTTTGATGTAATGCTAATCTTTCCTCTTTAATACATAAGGTTTTTTCTTCCCAGTTGTTTCAGGATTTTTTTTCTTATCTTTGATTATTTTGTGGTTTGAATACATGCCTAGGTGTAGTATTTTTGCCATTTATTCTGCTTGGTGGTCACCAAGATTCCTGGATCTGTGTTTTGGTGTTTGAAATTAATTTGGGGAAGTTTTTCAGTCATGAATTTTCAAATATTTTTTCTGTTTCTTTCTCTTGTTCTTCTCCTTCTGGAATTGCCATTACACATATTATACATCTTTGGTAGTGTCCCCCATTCTTGGATATTATGTTCTTTTTTTTTTCATCTTTTTTCTTTGCTTTTGAGTTTGTGGGTTTCTACTGAGATATCCTCAAGCTCAGAGATTCTCTCCTAAGCTCTGCCCATTCTGCTAAAAAGCCTATCAAGGCATTCTTCATTTCTATTACACTGTTTTTGATCTCTACCATTTCTTTTTGGTTCTTTTTTAGAATTTGTATCTCTCTGCATACATTGACTGTCTATTCTTTCATGCAATCGACTTCATCCATGAGAGTCTTTTATTTATTAAACATAGTTTTAAATTACCAGCCTGATAATTCCAACATCCCTGCCACATCCAAGTCTGGTTCTGATGCTTGCTCTGTCTCTTAAAATTGTGTTTTTTGCTTGTTAGTATGTTTTGCCTTTTGTTCTCTAATTTCTGGATATGATGTACAGAGCAAAAGAAATTGCTATAAATAGTCTTTTAGTATTGTGGTAGCAAGGTGTCCATGGCGGGTGAGAAATCATTCTATAGTCCTAAGATTAGGTTGCAGTCTTTTAGTAAGCCCATGTCTCTTGATTGAGAACATCAAGAGTGTCTCTCATATAATTCCTCCTACAATATAATTTTAATAATTCTAACCCATTGGACTCTCCAATCACCAGGCGTTGAGTTCTAATTTTGTTGTGGTAGCCCAGAAGTGCTAACAAATTTTTATTCAGCTTCCCAGGCTTTCAACTTCTCTTCTAGAATATATAAAACTCAAATAGCCATAGCTGGTAGGCTTCAGAAAATAACAGGGAAATCCTTGTGATTTCTTTATTTTAGATTTTCTCAGTTTTGTGCCACCATGAGATGGCCCTCAGTAAATGCCTGTTATTATTGTTGCTTCTTAGTTTAAATAATTATTAGTTCAATATGTCTATAGAAACCATTTATTTTATTAATTAAAAATAATGCCATTGTGTACATTATGGCATGTTTTGGTTTCTAACTCATTGAAATGCAGGCTTTGAAAAAATTCAAGAAAATATGGCAGGAAGGACTTAACATGGAATTCATTTCATGATTTAGAAGGAGTTGATTCTGAAAATCAACTTAGGAAATATGACTCTGGATGAAAATATCAGACAAAAAAATACCAAGTCATTAATTTTCTATTAAGTGCTAGGCCATACACTAGGGAATCTTTCTAAAAGATTCTTTTTAAAAGATTGTTATTCATAGCGAATCTGGGTTTATTCATGTCAATGACAGGCATTTAAACTTGGTCTGGTTCTCCAGATCCCTTGCAGAATTATATGGCCTGCTCTATAAGGGACAATTCATTCATGAGTTTGTTCATTGGATACACATTCATTTAACAACTAATATATTACAAGCATTTTGAAAGATATTAATGATAAAGAATTATGTAATGAGTACAGAACCTGCTCAGAAGGAGGCTAAGGTTTAACACAATGGATATCATTATGAGTTCAATGAACAAGCTATTAAGTGATATATTATGTTTCAAGAATGTGTGAGCCATCAAATAAATAGCAGTGAAAAGTAAAGCAGTGATATTTCTATCTTAGGTATTAAAATATCATTGAATATTTTTACTGTTTGTACATAGTAGACACTCAAAACATGTTTTAATGACTCACTACAATTTTCTATTACTGTGACACAAAACCATGTCTAAATCTTTAGTTTTTACAAAATTGGAGTATAAGTAATATACAAAATCTAATTTAAATATTTTTCTTTCTTTCCAACACTTACATAGCATTGACATCATTGTGGATCCTCATAAGTTGAAAAAGCAATGGCTTTACTGCAATTTTAGATGAAAAATTCTTCAAGAAACTTTTGAATAGATTCTAATATAACAATTATATGTAGTTTGTATTATTGCATTGTTTCCCTTGACCTGCAAATTGTAAAAATAGGTGTTTGAGTTGAAATTCTGGGAGAAACATGGTCTTCAAATTTCAAATCCTTTAGCTATGCCTGCAGCAGCCCTTCACTCCAGGGACTTTGCTGAAAAATTGCCTGGACATTGGAACTGTCAGGAATGTCACTGCCTCCTTTAAGCAAAAGTTTAGATTCTATTCACCTGACACATGTACTACTCCAAGTAGGTGCAGATCAATCCAATTGCATCTGAGCCACTGGAGGTCTAATTAAATGATAAAACTTCCTAACCTCCTCCTGTCCCGTTGTACTAAACCAGGAGGGAATTTCCAAAACATTTCCCAGGTCTCTTCTGTCTGAAAAGTGAATTCATAGGTCAGCAGCAAGGCCATTGTTCTTTTATTAGGTGCAATGCATAAAGCAAAGCAGATACTATTTGTTCTCCATTTTGTAATTAAAGAACAAGTAAAAGTTATTCAGAATTACTGAAGTCCTTTTCCAATCCGTGCCCTGTAAGACTCAGAGGCCTGTGTTGTCTTATCCAAAGGCAGGAAAGAAGAAAAGCAGCAGCCACCAGCTGCTGTCCCTAAGCTGATAATAGGCTAACTTACCCCTGGGTGCATTTAGACCTCAGCACTTATCATGGGTCAAGAACTAGGTGGGGCCCGGGGAACCCGAAGCTGAATAAGACGTAATTCTGCTTTGAGGTGCAACCTATCTACGGATGGGCTTCTTAGGGAAGTTGGGCTCTGTTTCTGGCACATATTTTCTTTGAAGCTTTAGAGTGCTTCAGATGTTCAGAATTGTGTTTAAATCTTTGAGGCTAGTTTTTCTTGTTTTTGGTATAACACAAGAGTATAATCTTCAAAGTGTCTGATGCCAAATAGTTTGAGGTCTCTGTACCTGAAAATTTGTTTGGGTTTAAAAAAGAAGAAGAAACAGAAGAATGACTTCTCATAATAGTCTCCGGAAAATATCCAAAATCCAGTTTAAGAAATGATAGCCTCTGAGCCTAAATCCCCCATATATAGCAAGATTTGTTTCTATCAATCAGGAAGATTCAAAATAAAATAAATAAAATAAATATATCTACACTACAAAATAAATAAAATAAATCGACCTACACGTCATCTTAAGTGTGCATTAAGTCAGATCAGATGGAAAGAGAATTTGCAGGCCAGGAATGCTCTTCATTTTTTATGGAGGAAGGAACGCAGTGCCCTGATTTTTTTTTAAAACTATTTTGTTATCACACAAGAAATATCTATACATTGTAAAAGTCCAACAACTCAGCTGAGTAAAATAAAACTGGAAAGCCTCTATTTTTCCTCAATTAAATGTTTAATGTAGTAAAAGCTATCTCACTGAAAGGAGTGATCAGTATGTAAGACAGACAACATTAAAATGAGTTTTGAACTCATTTAAGTCCCTAAATATACAGTAACTGGGTAAGTCTTTTGACAGTCAGAGAAGAGTACCCAGAAAGTTGGGGAGTCAGGAAAGCATCAGACCCTCCGCGAAGGAACTTCCTGGGTTTACCTGAAGGAAAGGAGACTAACAGGGAGGATGGTTTCTTGTCTTCAAATTGTTGAAAGCTCACCAAGCAGAAAACAAGGTAGACTTGTACCAGGAAGCACAGGACCAACTTGCAGAAGACAACAAGGAGATAACACTTCTGCCCTTAGCGAAAGTGAGTTTCCTAACAATTGGTGGTGCCTACTTCTGAGATGGGCTGCCCTCTAAAAACTAGAGCTCTCCACACAGGATACACCTAAGAAAGCTCTAGATGGCTACTAGCCAAGGGCACTGCAATAGAATTTCCAGTATTACACTGGAGGAAGGTTCAGGGGCCTTTCATTGTGGAGTGCATTTCTGCTTCCTCTTCTTGGCTCTGCTCTCTCTCTCTATCTCTTGTTTCAAACATCTAAGTTCACCAAATAGACTCCTAACAAAGACATGAGAAATAAGTATTTGGCTTATGATAGATGGCCAAGAGAATGGTAAGAAATATTTTCGGTACTTTATAAAGGGAACCCCAACCGTCTCGAGATGAGAGCCCTGGACACTTTCTTTTCCCAGAACAGATGAACACAGGAGGCACAGATGTGGAACTTCTTTTTGCTTCGGTTAAGATAATTCATATCTCTTTAGTTTCCAGGGCTTAGTACCATCATGCTTAGCCTAAAGCAAACAAATTTTGTTACATCTATACAGTGGGAAAATCTATTTTTTCCCAGAAAAATTCATTAACAAACTCTTGAAATAATACAAACATATCTGAAATGCTATTTATACCTCATATTGCCTCGGTATTAAAAAATAATCAAACATATGAAATTCTGTTATTCTTGTTTCACTGATTACCTCCTCCTCCATTTCTAATTTCAGCATAAGAGTTTCAAAAATAAAAAGAAAATAGCAGAACAGTATGAGGAGACAGATGGCTCAGCTGATGACAAAATCCATTTGACTTTTACCGCACTAGGAGATGGAGAAGTTGATGAATACTTGGTCAGCCAGTGAGACAATGTGAGGAAAAAAGCTGCTTGGCAAAACATTTTTTAAATGTATGTAAATACCTGATAATTGTTTAATTTAAAAGTTCCTTGTGGAATCACCGTTTTGCATCAGTCTTCTTAAATATGCCTGCTTGAACCAATCTAAAAATGTTTCTAGCATTAAGGCTAGAACATGAGCCAATATAAACCTATTTTAACCTCATCTACTGATTAGGTAAAAAAGAACTTGAAAACTTAGTGCCTTGTTCTGGATGGCACTATAATCTAGTATAATTACCAAAGAAAAAGAAGATCGAAGAAAATCTGCCTATACAGATTATTCTTAGAATAATAGAACCTCAGAGTTGGAAAGAGTCTGAAACGTCTTAGCCAATTTTCTTTTTACAAGTGAAATTAATGAGGCTCAGAGGAATGAAGTGATTTTGCTGAGATCACTCAGCTTTTCAGTAAAACTTAGGCTAGAACCCTCAGATTCTGGTCTTCTAATTCAATATGCACTATCTTTTTCACTATCTTTTACTATGTGTATGGTCAGTATCTCATAAATGTTGCTAGGATTATTCTTTCTTTTATTTTTAATGTTGGAGGAGACACTTAAGATTAAACTGCATGTGCCATTGCTGGAGATTTACGTGAAAGTGGAAATAGTATATCTCAAGAACATATCTCCTTATAAAAGCCTGGGGATACACTATGATATCTATTAATTTTAAGTAGATTGATTTCTAAATAATGGTCTAGAAGAGGAGAGAATTTTCAAGTCAGTGATTCAATTCTGACCATTTGTCAGATTTTTGGTGTCCTTGAGCTTTGTGAACCCAATTGTAATATTATGGGAAGAAATAGGCGATTAGGGCAATGACCGTAGATCAGATGTTCCTTTGAGCTAAACTTTTCCAGAGAAATAAATTACAAGGAAAAAAATTACAGCAATTTTAGCTTTAACTTGAGAATAAATGCTCAACTTTTATGGCTGTGGTGGTTATTAAACAATATTGTGTGGATGGTTTTCTAGCGAATCTTCTCTCTCTTTCTTTATTATTTGACTATACCAGAGTATTTATAAAATTTTATACATAGTGCTATTTTCATTTCCTTGAGAATATGGCTGCACACAAACACACACACACACACACGCACACACACACACCACACACATGATGTCTCTGTCTATAGCTGTACAATGTCACGTAATACCATTTGACATATGTACACTGCAAATCAATATACATGGCATTTTCTTTTCATGGTACATTTTCTATAACTTATAACAGAGCTTCAGGTATATGGTGTGTCAAGTCATGTCTTCTGTATTATATCAACTGAATGGAAGAAAAAGCTGATATAATATAATTAGCTTCTTTGTGTAGATTACTTTTGTCCTCCCTTAAAAAATGCATGTCATATTTTGAATTGAAAGTTATGTATAAAATTGGATAAACCAAATAATTCCACTCCCAGCTGTCCATTTTGAAGATGTTTTTACATTTTTTATAGTTTTTTCTATACAAGAGACTGTTGATCATCTGTTTATAGTCCCTAGACTATGATAAAAAAGTTCTCAATATATATTTCCCTGAATGTATATTGAATAGTTGTATGAATCAAAAGTAGACATGTCCCAGGGACTGACCCAGTGGTGTAGTGATTAAGTTTGCACACTGCTTCAGCAGCCTGGGGTTTGTGGGTTCAAATCCTGCACACCACTCATCAAGCCATGCTGTGGCAGCATCCCACATGCAAAATAGAGGTAGATTGGCACAGATGTTAGCTCAGGGTCAATCTTCCTCACCAAAAAAAAAAAAAGAAGAAGAAGAAGAAGAAAGCAGACATGTACCATAACTCATTAAATGGTACACTTTATATCTGTGTATTTTATCGTGTGTAAAGTTACCTCCCCCCAAAAAAAATCCCCACAATTATTGAACTCTGGTTGATACTCTGCATGCTGAAGCATTTAGAGGCAAAGTGTGCAAGTGTACAACTGTATTCCTGTAAGTGATTTTGAAATGCATCAAAATAAAGATAGATGTAAATCTGGGTAGTTACATAGATTGATAGATATGTGATAAAGAAAATATAGCAAAATATTAATTGTAGAATCTATAAGATCAGTATATAGGTATTCCCTGCACTATTCTTTCAATACTTCTGTATATTTGAAATTTTTCATAAAAAATATTGGAAAAATTTAGATATGCCTAAATTATGGCCTCTTATTTGAGATAATTCTTCAAATATCTTTAATCTCAGAGATAATTTTACAGTTCAAATAAAAAAATCAACTCAAATTTTCTCAGAAATCATTTGCAATTCAACTAATTTTTGGAATTAATAGTTATGGCCTCAAATGAATGACACAGTGCTTCAGGTAGGGTACACTCAATGTTTACTCAACTCTAAATACTAGTTTCAAAGGGCATGTTGTAGATGCTAAGTATGTCTAATCAGCAGGTTAGCTTGTGCCATTAGCTAAGAATCCAGCATGCATACAACCCACTGAGAGCCTTTAAGGAAGCTGGGGCTGGTAACTATCACTCTTGAACATTACGTCCACTGCAGCATGGAATGCTGGCATTTTAATTATGCACTGGTTTAGATTCCTGAGCAGATCTGATGTCACTGTCTGGCAACCCCATGGCCTACGTTCAAGTGCAGTGCAGTGGTCTTCCACCTAAGTGAGAACATTTTTCGGATCATTCAGCTCTCATAATGGAACATCAACCCAAACACTTCTAGAGTGTGCAAATATGCCCTCAATAAGTACCACAACTCCACAAATATTTAACGTGTGCTTTCTGTGCCAACCCGTGTGCTAGGTCCTAAGCACAAAGATGAGTAAAACACAGTGGGATATGAGGTTTTTACCGGAGACTTAATGAAAAATCTTGGTCACTCAGGTCCTGCCTGAAAAATATATTTTAAGAAAGCAACTCCATGAGAAAGCCATCTATTCTCCCGGGTTCCCAAGCTTTAATTTAATTATTAAGTCAGATGAGCAGATAGCCACATAACTATATATATTGAATTGTAAAATTAAGCTTTCAAGTTTAATTAAGGGAAATAAAAGAATTAAGAAATCACTTCTGTCTTATCGCTAAAACTGATTTCAAAGGCATGATATATATTTTTCCTGTAAGGTCAGGATAATCAATTAACTGTATAATTAAATATTAGCAAAATTTTGACTCTGTAGAAAATCTGACATGTCACTTCTATCAAACAGTGAAAATCATGTAGTCTGTTTTTGCCTGGACTTTCAAGAAATTTAAAGTGAAATTAAATGTTCAATAACTGTAACTGTATTGCTTTTCTATTTCCATTTTAACAACTGTAATCTATGAGGGCTTTAAAAAAAGTGACCTGACAAAATCAGTTTTGGAAGAGGATGATCATAAAAATATATAAAATGTTAGTCATTTGCATCAAATGCATGTGTTCTGCCAAATATATGTTAAAGATTTTAGATTAATTTTTTGAGTTGTACTTTAATTTGTTGCATTGATAAGAATGTTACCCTATATTCTCTGACTACAAAGTGCTTTCACATTATTTAAAAGCCAAAACAAAATATACATGAGAATCAATCAAAGTTTCAAAAATAAATCATTGAAGTCATTTTATAGGGCAGCAAATCATGCATGTAAACATTCTAAAGTCAAAAGAAGATCACTTTATTTATATCTCTCATTGGGTGATGTGATGACATTTATTTTCTTCTCCCTGTGTATCTTGAAGAAAGTTGAAAAATTAGCTGCATTGTTTCTGATACTGGTCCAGGAAATGAGATTTGAAAATAACTGGAAGCGTTTTCTGTGATAAACACAGAGCTTCCTAATTCGTTTTAGCAGTGTCCTTGTTGTCTATCTTCAGGGTACTGTATAGTCTCCCCTTTGTGAGCCAAGAGATGGAGGCCAGAGAGTAGAGGGCAGGGGAGAGAGAAAGAAAGAAGAGAGAGAGGAAGAGAGAGCGAGAGATTGAGCAAGAGAGAGAGAGAGATTTTATCACAGTTTATTTTTTCACACTTTTTATTCAGAATTCTCCATCTCCTATTCCTGAAGATGCTGAGATGATTAATAAAATAATAACTGTAACACTCAAATGCCTTTCAGAAAATTTAATGTTACCTTAAATATTATTATTGGCTAAGTAGCAATAATAATAACAATCTCTGATAAATGTGCTTATTTCATTGATTGATAACTGAAAAGCAATCCCTCCCTCAGGTAAGTTTTGTACAGCTTATAGAATTTGTGTCATCATGGTATTGAAATGCCCTCATTTCCCCCAGAGATCTCTCGAGTAGATATTTCCTCACTGAGGCAGTCCTTAAGAGTCTTGTATCTCAGGGAGTGAAAGCCAATGTAAGACTCCATTGAGTCTATATAAATAATAGATCTATTTTATTAGTTAATTATAAATGACTTAATTTCATCTATGCTTGTTACTCTGGAAAATGTGGAAGAGGGTTCACTTGTTTCATTTTGTATTTAATAAATTTCTGAAATATAATACATAGTCTAAAATCACTAGCTGTATATCCTAATGTACCATGTTTTTTTGTATCAAGATAACGTTGGTAATCAATATTGGCTGCAATATTGTAACAAATTTATATTTATTCTCAACTGAAACCACCCTGTCCATGTCTGTTGACCCACTTTTTCCTATAGTGGATAATTTGCAATATTTGAAGGCCTACTTTCATTTCAAATTATTCTTTTCAGTGTGTTCAGCAAAGCACAATGGCAAGTGGTAATTACTACCACATATTACTCTCAAAAACATTTAATTTATTTGATGACTGTTTGGTTAGAGAATGTGACATTTTATTCAAGTTAAGTAGTGGGATACACAGGAAGGGAGAATGTATTTTGGCAATAGTAAAGCCTGTTGAAATCCTTCAGAGTCTATGCTTAATAGAAAGATCTTCTTTCAAGGGTGTTATTTTCCTTGCTCTTGGTAAATCAGTGATTCTGGTAGCATGAACAACAACAAAATGTCTAATGCATGGACCGTGTGCCAGGCATCATCTATGCATAGTCCATTTATTAACTCAGTTTATTCTCACAGCAATCTATTAGGTCATACTATCGTTGTCTCCAATGTGCACGTCTCCAATGTGCAGATGAGGAAACTGAGACAAAAAGTGATTAAGTAACTTGACCCATGTCATGGCTACCTAAGGAACAGAGCTAAGATCGGAACCCAGATAATCTCCTCCAACATCCATGCTTGTAAACACCTCCCTAAATGTCTTGTAGAAAAACACCTATGAATATCTTAAACATCAGCGAGGTCTCACAAATGCAATATCATTAATAACTTAATGACGATACGTTTTAAACACAGAAGCATGGACTGCATTCTCTTGAAGTACAACTGAGTTTAAGACGGCCATCATTTTAAAATCAAAATACTGAAAAATGACTTGGACTTTGGTATTTGGAATACATTTGAAAGTTTAATGCTTCCCATTCTATAATTTATTTCATTCATTCTTGTGTACTGCTAATTTTTATAGCATAAATTTTTCGTTTTTCTTATTGGTAAATAAGTTAGCTGTCTGTGGTTTTAAAAAATGCATGCAAAGATATTTGAAGAAACCACATGACCCAATAAATTCAATTAATTAAATTGGCACTATATACAAGACACTATTCCCAGTATTTTTGGTGAATCAGGAACAAACAACATGGTCTCCGCTTTTGATGAACTTAACAAACCAGAGGTGGGAAGATTCAAAAAGCATTGACTCTGGGAGGTGAATACACATTGTAAAGTCAGATCATAGAAGCAATTATTCAAACAATGAATAAAAATCAGCAAATGAGCAAGGAAAGGGGTACTATCTCATGTCATATAAATTGTAAATTTTAACTAATGAAAGAAAACAAACATTTTGGTTCTTCACAAGGTGTTGATATACCGAATACATAATACGCCACCACAATCAAAAAGGACACTGAGGGGAGAGTCAAACTAAACACTGAGAATCTTCAGGAATATCTACCAATTAGAAAGGAATCAGATAGACAGTGGGTACAAAGGCAGCGCTAGAAATCCACTTACCATGGCAGGATTTCAGAAGAGGACCGTTAGAAGCAGCTAGTTTTGAAGGCCTTGGATTACATTGGATGAAGAGCTAAAGGTCAGAGAATGGATATACTCCCCTGCCTGGATAGAGATGTCCCTGGTAATAGAGTCTGAGATTAGAAAGCCTGGTTCAGGCCACCAGCAAGAGCTGTCAACAGCACCCATCATGCTCTTCTCCTCTGCAATCCTCTTCAGACTGCAGAAAAATTTCTAGAATACTTTAAATCAAGGCTTGTGGTGGAGGAAAAAGTTTAAAAAGGCAGGAAAAGGGCTAAAAGGTGTTCAACTGTATTGTATTAGACAATAAGATCTGGACATATCTGTCAATATAATGACAAAGAGATGAAAAGACATAATGTGGCAACTGTGCCAAACAAATATTAATAAGAACAATAGAAAAGAACACAATGCAAATGGGAGAAAAAGGAGAAACCACACTGGAAGAAAATGTAACACAAAGAACAAAAGAAAACTTTCTCTCTGGTATTCCTGTGTAATTTCCCTTACAGAATATCTTTATAAGAACATAAATTAAGTAAGCCACGAAGAGAAAAATGAGATGATAAAACAGCAGATCAATATGCTCAGTTAATAAGAAAAACTGAAATCCAAATTAGTTTCATTGTAGGGGGAAAAAAATCAGGTAGGAGAAGAATAAATACTATTGAAAATCAAATTACTAACATAGTGAAAGGCTTCAGTTAATCACATTATAAGCAGAGAAAAAATTTCACAGATTTTTAGTAATAGAGGGAAAATTATAGATATGGAAACAGTCAAAGATGACCCTAAATAAGGATAATTGTAACTCTACAAGGAAAAGAAAATTCATTGTAATGAAGTAGCAGATAATCCTCCTAGAATGAAGAAAGGATTTAATATGCATTTCAAAGGAACACAATTATAGGAAGCATGATACCACAATAGATGCTCAGAAATAACCTGGTTAAGTTATTGAACTTCAAAGTTTAAAAAGGTGAATTTTTAGACATATAGACAGACAAAAGTAAGTTGCCTTCAGGCTGGCTTTCACACAATATTCAACTCCTTAAATCGATAAAGCAATGTGTGTAAAGCGCTAAGGGAGGGGTAAACCTAGATGATCGTGTTCAGCTAAGTTGTTATTCAATTGCCCAAGAAAAACATCCTCATACATAAAAACTCAGCTGATCGCTGTCTTCTTCTTAGTTGTTTTGCTAATGGCTGCCCATCAGACCAAAACGACTTACTCTGGGAAGAAACTGCTGTCATTCTCACATGCATGGAGCAGGGGTCACAGGATTAGAAACCAGGAGTGTTCAGAAAATTGTAGCACAATAGTTTTTAAAGTGCGTTCCCTTGACCAGCAGAATCAGAAACACCGGGAATCTTCTTGCAAAAGCAAAATCTTAGGCACCACTCGGACCTACTGAATCAGAACTCCAGGAGTGAGGCCCAGTGATCTTAGTTTTAATATATCTTCCAGGTAGTTCTGATGTTCACTAAAGTTTGAGAACCACAGTGTCAGGGTATTCTTTTATGGGTAAGTGTTAATACTCAGGGATCAAAGGCAAGGAGCAGTCTGGACCTTCCAGGATTAGGATTTCAGCAGCATCCCTGAGGCTAGAGGGCCAAATAGAGCACACAAACTCTGGGGCCAAGGTTATGTGCTGAGGTCTACATTTATTCCTTTAAGTATTAATTGAGTTGCTAATCTTGCCTATGAAAGATTAAATGGATAGAATGGAATTGGCCATCTTAAAAACAGTTTGTCATAACCAATTAAGGCCAATGGCTTCATGAAAAGCAGCCGAGGAAACGAGGCATATGAATTTGGCAATAGGTAACATGAGGGTATAGAAAGAATGACAGGAAATGGCAAACAGGCACAGAATCGCATTGGGATTTCTATGTGCACAATGGCTGCTTGAAGTGAGCTAACATTCTGAAAGAAGCCTTTGTTACAAGCGTATGTTCCGTAGGCTATGGGTATCCAAAGTCAGGGGTGCTTTCTCCTAAGTCACAAAAGACAGATACTGCATGTGTGGAAAGGAACTGTTACAACTTTTATTTCTATTTTATTTTATCCTTTTAAATGTATTATTTGAATGTATGGTTATAAACTATAAATTAGTACGTGATTAATAGATAAGTAACTATGCATAGGAAAAAATCTCAGAGGCTATAAATGTATGAATACCTCAAAGATATTTCTTGATGATGAAATCTAGCCAACAGTGAAATGAATAAAAACAATAGGATTATTGAAATCATTCGATTGAAGATCTAAGATCAAGAAACAGGGAGAATTATGGTTGCAAAATAGAAAGTTTTATTTAACCTTGAGAAAGAAAATATTTACCATACAATCAACACAGAGTAGAATGTAGGAAGGATCATGGTTGCCGTGTTGCACAACTCCAGGGAGAGTCACTCCTGTAAAATAGAATGTGAATGGTGTTGCCTGCAGTTAGACAATGCGGGAAGTCGAGGAAGAAGGGCTGTGCGGAGAAGCGTGGGGAGCTAAGTCCTTTATCAGGTTTCATATCAGGTAGTCAATTGATACTGTTTAAAATTAAAATTGAAAGAACACCATGACTCTACACTCAACAACTTTTGTATTCTGCTTTCAAAAACTTAATTTTTATGTACTACTATCTCTTTTATAGAAATAATTGAAGTTTATTTAAATTCCTTTAGTTTTTCATTATTTCCTGTCTTCCATTGAATTTAAGTAAAAAGAAATTAATATTTGACTTAATAATAGCATGCATTGTAAAATCCCACATTTAGATGCTTATCTATCTGTGAGTAATTTCTTGCGTTGTTTCTTATTTTACTGGAATTTTTAATAATGAGCATTTACCAAAAAGTCATTATTCTAAAAAAAAAAGCAAAAAATGTCGTTTTTAGCACTGTGACCTGTCCTTCTCATGGCCCCATGTTCTCACTTTCATAGTGAAGACAATTTAGTTTTATTTTACCAGTCAATGAATACATTGTTACAAAGCCATGAAGTTACTCTCATGTTCGGTTATAAACACAAAGTCTTCTTAACGCTTTCTCTCCGTCTTAAGTTTACAGAACTTCATACAACAAAAACAAAATGAACGGTAAACACAATCATTGCAGTCTTCTTTCCAATGGACCTTATTGAAAGAATAAGTTTTATATATGCTCCCACATTATAACTTCTCTGTCAGTCAGGCCAAGGAAGCAACATACACACACACACACATACACATATGCTTTTTAGACTTTGCTAACATTTCTGGGAAACAGTTTATAATAGAAATATATGAATAAAAGGAGTTTGAGTATTTACATGGGAAAGTGAAATGGTGATATACTGAGTTTTAATTCTCAATTCTTAGTTTATACCACACTCCCTTGAGGAAAAAGACCCTATCTATCTCAATGTATACATAATACGTAAACAAGCTTGATTAAAGGCATGTGGACTGATAGGATGATGGAAGTGCCACACTGTAATAGTTTTGTAGAAAAATAAAAGGAGAGCCTCCAAGCATCAGAGTAGAAAATGTATATCTTTAGCCATGTAACCCGATGAGCCTAGCCATCACTTATATTGGAATTTGTAATTAAGTATGTATTTTTCCAATTTAGAAAGTAATAAATATTCATTGTAGAAATTTTAGGGGAGAAAACACCCTAGTGAACAAAGAAAAAAAAGTCAGTCAATATAATTATTTTATCTTTGGAATTAAGGGAATTATGTATCAATTATAAATGAGACTAAAGAAGTAAAAACTTGAGCAAATTTATCTGGACTAAACATTCAATACGTGACAGAACGTTGTACTTATTTGATCTATTTTAATCCCTAAACAACTGCACATATCTTATCTCCTTTTTTAAGATGAGAAAACTGAGGCTCAGAGAGATAACATAACTTGTCTAGGGTCTCAGGGCTAGCTAGGTCTAGAGCTGAAGTCAAACACTGGCTGGGCATTTTCTAGAGCCCACATTGAATCCTGTATACTGGTGGTCCTCAACCCTCACTACACATTACAATCTCATGAGAAATGGTTTAAAGGTCTTGATGCTCATGGTACACACACAGAGACTCTGATTTGATTGGTCTGGAGTGTGGTTCATGTGTTTGTCATTTTTAAAGTGTTCCAGGATGTCTAATATCTGGCCAGGTGAAAAGCAGGTCCTATGCCGAGCTCCCTGCCTCTTCAAAGAAGAGTCCAGTAGCTCACCAGACCTCCTCCCTTTGTCTGGGACCCAGATTATAAATAGTTTGCCCTTGGTCAGCATTTTCAGTTACAAATAAAAATACTGGATGTTTTGATCCCTCATGTCAAACATATTCATTGTCCTGACAAATTTTAGTACAAGACATGGGATCATAAGAGAGCATATTAAATTTGAGCTCGTCTGTGTCCTGACAGTATATACTCTAAAGATGGATCCAGCATCAGCATACGCCTTTGACCTCAGTCCTACTCCACATATTTCAAAGGTAGGGCAAGGGTGCTGAATCAATAGTTGGCAGAATTACATTTTATTGAGATTTTCGTGAAGTTCCAGGTTTAAAAATTTTATTCATTTCAACAAAGACTGGATCTATTCAGCTGGAAAGGTTTTCACTCAAACAAGAATCAGAGGGAATGAAATAAGGGGAAACATCTACTGGAGCCCAGAACAGCTTGTGGCTTGATTTTTGCCAGAAGAGCCAAGCCTGTGGTTAACCAGCTCTGCCCTCCCCAACGGATGTCACTGCAGTTAAGAATTAGCTGGGGAGGCTATCATGCTGAGGGCGGTGGAGTCAGATCAAGGTGCTAAAACTTAGTACTCAAAAACACAAATGTTATGTTATTTTTCTTCTTCCTCATTCACATACACATTCCTTATAATGTGTGTATGCACATCTGTGCATGTGTTACACACACTTATATATATCAAATTTTACTAATTATCTTTTATTTGCCACTTTTCCCTACTTCCCCACTCTTTCCCATTGAGTTATTTCTGAGGATCATAGCCTTGGTGTAAAGGAATTGTGGGATGCAAAGAGCTTGGGTTATAGCTAACTTGGATATATTTAATGTTGGATCCATGTTTTAGACTTTCATCTTCTATACTGATGATTATTAGAGACATGAAATATTTGTAGGATTTTTGTATGTGGATCATTCCATGCACCTACAGATTGAATTTCTTCTAGGAATAACCTAATGGCAAAAAATCCAACCAGTTCACTTTTTGAAAATGGAAGCGTATGTCAAGTAAGGGTGAAATAAATTATTTCAGGATATTTACATTGCACGTGAAACTTCCCATAGAGAGAGGGCTCATAAAGCTGAAAGCCTAATGTTAAAGCTTCCAGAAAGTCAAATTCTGGAATGCAAGATTTGGACAGAGGAAAGCTGAAAAAACAAGAGAAGAAAGAGGAAAAAGTGCCAGATTGACATGGAAATTCACCACTAACTGGGGGTGGGTCTGCACAGAGACTTGTGAAGAAATGAGACATCCTTAGCTAGTTCAAGGAGCCCTGAGAAAAAGGACGGAACAGAAAAAAAGAGAGAGCAAAGAATGAGACTTAGAGAAAATAAAAATAAGGAAAGGAAGTAAAGATGAGATTGGTCTGACAAATGTAGATGCCGATGATCTGAACTAGTTGGTGCCTGGCAACTGTGAAAGAACAGGAAGTATCCTAGGGACTGAAGAGCAGGAGGGGCTGCAGCAGCGGGAGGCACACATGGCCCTCGGAAATGTCAGCCCAGAAGGAGAGGCAATTGTCCTGCTTCCTGCCAGTACCGAGGCTTATTCCATGAGAGTTTATGCCTGGGAAAACCACAAAGATCCGTGGATATGAATCAGATCTAGAAAATTGTAGTTCTTCATCTCTCATCTCTCAAGATGTGAATTAATTGTTTATGAAAGAATGATTTTCTTAGAAATCAAAGTCTTTGGTTTTACAACTGAAGTAAAATGTTTAGAAGAACTTCTCAAAGCTTCCAGATGTTACTGGAAATCAGTTAAAATGAACAAGCAAATGTTTCTTTGGTCAGCACCCCCCTTATCTATTTTTCAGCAAAGCCAACAATGTAAACTACCTTGTTGCAATTTTTTGAAGTGCTGAAAGGAAATAATCATCCATCAGAGCTATCGAACACGCTAAACATCCACTAAAAAGTAACAGGACAGCATTCAAAAATATTTCTTCCTTTTAGTAAGCAGAAGAGAAATGTACTTAGTATCAAAATATTTGTTTATGGTCTGTATGATACAAATCAGTGTCCATGCCACGCTGCGAGAGGTAGAATCAGGAGATATTTTTCCATCTCAACAGGGACATTCAACTTTGTTTCCACAAATTTTCTAAGAGAAAGAAACATCAAATAATGTTCATTTGCCTCTGAAAGCCTACTGTGACAGAAAACATGCAGTAGACGACTCTGAAAGAAATGCTACTCTGACAATTATTGTAAGTCACTACCATTAAAGAGACATTACTAGGATAATTCAATCTCCAGTTGCATTCAATGAAGATAACTCATCATTGTGTTATAAAGTCAAGCATTTTGATACTATCCTCAGGGCGTTGGGGCATAGTGATTTTTCCTAACAAATACAATAAATATTTGCAACTTCAGAGATAAACTGAATAATAACTTCTGGTGCCTTAGGAGTATCAGTGTCTGTATGTACAAACGTACAAATATATGTACAGACAATTGACTAAAGAAGTGAGAATCCTAAAACTTGCAGATCAACTTCAGATCATACGCTATTGCTACTTAGTGTGGTCAAATTATTTTCAAGCTGTCATACTACTTTTAAGGGAGAAAAAAATCAGGAAATTTATACAAAATCACTGTTCGTGTACTATGGTGAAGGTCAAACGACTGGAAGCGGGTGCAGTGAATAAAGTAAAAAGCCTTTATTGGTTTACAATACATCTGTTCAAAACTGGGAGGAATAATGTCATGAGCTAAGAGATTATTGAACTGTATAAATCTCAATATATTTGGATCCTGCGAAGTTCACTGAATGTAAGAAGAGGTCAAAACCCTTAAACAAATGGACTGATGAATGAAATGTCACAGCATCGTGTAATAAAACGATGGCTATCAGTCATGCAATAAACAACTATACACTGAGGAAAGTTACGCAGTTGCATCCTGCCTCTTTTGTTCCATTTCCTTCTACCCTGCGCCTGGTAGTATAGATGTACATAAGAGACACCTATTTAACTTTATTAACTTTAGAGAGAGAGCCATCAATGACAGATATCAAAGTTGGAGGGGAAACGAACAAACAGACAAAACCAATGAACTTTGGAGTTTCTATACCGTGGTACGTGTGCCTGCTTCACTCCTTCTTAACTGTATTAGCCTGGGCAAGTCACTTATATTCTCTCTAACCTGGAGATAACTCTGAATTGTTACAAGAAATAAATATAATTTGTCAACACAAATAATCCATAACCAATCTATAAATCAAAATCGGGGTGAGTTTATTATGAGCCAGATTTGAGGACCATATAGCTCAGGACAGACCTTCCAAAAAGGAATGGAGCACTCCAAAGAAGTGGGATGTACAGAGTGGTTCTATACAGTCAAAGAGCATGTATCATATATAATTGAAATGTCCCTTTTACAGCAGTCACAAGATTGCCTTGTCAGCTCAGCGATTGATGGACACAGCAAGTAGTAGGTCTGGTGTCTCAATGGACACAGCAGGTAGCAGGTTTGTTATTTTCAGCTGGGTGGTCACAGGGTGGGTGCAGCAATCAATTCCTAGTCTAGGGAGAGATGCTTATTTTTAAGGAAATGCCAAATGTGGGGGAAGTTACACTTTTGTCTTAAGGGCATTTGTCTTAAAGCAGATATGCTCAATGGCCATGTCAGGTCCTTTTGGAAAAAATAAGGTCAGGCCAAATTAGTTTTATACCAAATGGCTTCCTCATATACTCCAATAGATCCTACTGCTTGCCATTTGTTTATCAAACTGTGCGTATTCATGTGTATGTGAGTGTGTTTGCTGTGTAAGGTCCTTGCAGATGTTGCATAATATTAACTAAAGAAAAGTTGCTTCATTTAGTTTTAAAATAATTTATTAGGGGATAAATTTAAATTCTCTAATATGTGTTGTTGATCTATTTTACCTTTGTTCTTGTTTTGGAGATCTTCAGCTCTTCTCTTGGTCCCACTGTATTGAATGAGTTCCGTAGCTGATTTTTAATGAGAGGCAGTATAGAAACACAAGTAGTGGACTTAATTGTCTGTGTTCCAACTCTGGCTCTATCTGGCTCCAGGTGTTTGACTCTGGATGGGTTACTTACCTTCTCGAAGTCTCAGTTTTTTCATTGATAAAATAGGGATAATAACTCGTATGGTCATTGTTAGAATTAGATGTTTAATGAGTGCTTGGAACCATGCCTCACACATGTATTCAGTAAATATTAGTTATTATAAGTATTAGTGGTTTCTTGAGAGTCCCACAGGCAAACTCACAAAGCTCATGGAAGCACTGGCTATAGCCAGTTTAGCTGTAGAAGGTTCAAGAAGCAGTAAAATATTCTCAGTCACAGTGGATGGCTGAGAAAATTCCTTCAACTCTCATATCATCAAAATCATATTTTTAACTGCTCTCCTGTGGGAGAATCCTGATAAAAGTATTTTTCCCAGAAGTCTTTATGAGGTCATTATTTAGTTTCATAAGGAGTGCAATAGAAATACAGTTATCTGGGTCCAATTTAGAATTTTTTGCTTTAAAAAGTTTCACCTGGAGCCCAGGCCCCACTCTCTATGTTAAAGTTAGTTTTGAAAATCACTGACTTACTGTGTACCTAGAATGTGTTGGTTATGGTAAGTGGTAGGAGACACAAATTTGTTCAAAACTCAGTCCTTTTCCTCAGGGAGCACAGTAGGGAGAAAGGCATAACAAAATAACAGCAATAATAGTAATAAGATATATACATAAAATTTTGTGAAAACTCAGCAAGATACAGTTGATTCTTTCTAGAATCTCAGAAAATGAAACAATAAATACATTGTGAATGTTAAATAATAGATAAAGAACAATTTTTCAAGCAGATTGTTGGCAGAGAGGATATTTCAAACATATGAACTGCATCTGTAAAGTATGGAGCCAGGAATCTGATGACCTATTCAAGCAATGTCAAGTAATAAAGTGTACTAGAAAGGAGTGTGTGTGTGCTCACATGTGTGTGTAACAGACATTTATGGTTTATAGACAGATGAGTGACACAGTCATACAGAAAACTGTCCACAGAATGTAGAGTGAATTCAGTTGAGGAAAGAACGGAGCAGAAGGCTATTTAGGAAGCTATTAAAATAACCTGGATAAGATCTGATTAAGCACCAATCTAAGATGGTAGCAACAGAAATGATGAAGAGAGATCAAATTTAAGGGATATTTCAGACTTAGAAATGGCATGGCCTGATGATAATGATTGTATTACATTCAAGAAGAAGGAGAGGAGAAGATGAGTATTTTTATTATGGAAAAGGATAGATGATATGCCAGCAGAAAGAATCTTAAAGAGTCATTAATTTTAGACATATGTTTGGATTTGCTATCTCAAGCATGAGGAGCTTGTTACCGGAACCAGGGCATGTCTTTTCTATGGTTTCATCACCTTAGATCCAGAGTAACTTAGAGGAGGCAGAGATAGGTTGGCATAAAAGGATATTTAGAGACTTTATAGACCATCAACCCACATGGGGCTGGCAAAGCTCTGATCCGCACCTGGTCACAGAGAAGGAAACTGTAAGAAATAAATATAATCGACTGAATGTTATAATAACTTCATTTAATTCCTGCAAATTCTACCCACGACTGACCCATAATACCACAATAATCAATGCTGAGCTTTTGAAAATACAATGCTGTGAAAGAGAGAGAGATAAATGAAAGAATTTAACATATATAATGCTGGAGGCAAAAATACACTTATGTTTATATGCTATTTTTACATCATGATTTAAATTGGAATTCTATGATCATTTGGTACTTATGTTCAAAAAGGTCCTATTCAGGCCCAAACTACTTTATTTGTATTTTCATATCAGGAAAGCTGAGTTTCTGTCAGAAGGCCATGAAACAAAACAACAAAAATTGGGGAAAAAATAAAGCCAGTCTAAATCAATTAGTTGGCTCAAGAGAAGGAAAGTAAGAAATGGCATTATCGAGCTGTTAAATTGTTAAATCATGTAGCCTCTTTCATCTAGAGGTGGAAAAGCCTATTTTTGAAAGTTTTCCTCCCTTTCTGTCTCCTTCAAGGAAATTTTATTTGAATATAGTCTTTCTTATGACTGAAATGGGAACTCTGGGCGTTCTACCACTTCAATGTTAATTCATCAATAATCTCTAAGTACGGTGAAGTTGGAAATATTTGAAGGTATAATTTCAGTCTTTGTGGTCATATGAATAGATGAGACTATCTAGGAAGATGGTATTGACAGAGAAGAATGGATGACTTCAACAGAACCCTGAAGAAAATCAATATATACTGGTGATATAAAAATACCCTGCAAAAGACTAATCCAAAATGAAGAAGGAAAGCAAGACAAGACTAAGATCTCAGAAGATAGGAATGGAAAGTGCTTGAAGGAGTTAATTGTGCTTTCCCTAGATGCATCAAAGTTAATTAAAAGGTAATTTTTGATATTCTGAATATGAGAAGCTGTCACCAAACTAAAAGAACTTCAGAATTTTTAAAATACTAGCTAAGTATTATCCTATTAAATCCTTCCCCCACACTCTATACATTGTAGGATTAAGGTAAGAGACTTTCCAAAGAGTCACTTCTCTGAATAAGGCAAGGTATAGTGGTTTACATTAATTGAAGATTCCTCAGGTGATTAAAAATTCTATCCTGTTTTTACTTATATCAGTGTAACTACAGGCCCTTTTAGGACCAGTTCAACTGACCCAATCTTACCAGCAGAATAATTAAGAGTAGTTTTTCAGGAACTGAGACCCCCTTGTCCAGTTCAGACCTTTTGAGACCACCAACCCCTCCCTCAACTGGGCTTGTGCAAATGCCTGATAAGTGACCACTTTTATAACGAAAGGCTGAAAACTCCACCCTCAGATCATACCAACCCACCATTTTGTGAACATGCATCCTATGAAGAGGCATGAAACTTGACGACATGTGTGCAGATCATCAATTCACTTCTCTTTACTCCAGTCATCTATCTCCACACTTCAGACCACCCTGCCCTTCATCCTATAAATTTTGCCCAAAGCCTTGGGTCAGAGAGACAGATTTGAGACCATTGCCTCCTGTCTCCTTGCAGATCATTCTTACAATGAAGCTGTAATATTTCCTCAAAAGCTGATGCCATAAAAATCGGTATTTTTATGCTCATTGGTTAAGAGAACAATTTGTACGGTAACAATTTTCGTGATCATGAAGGGACTAGATCATGTGACCACCTGCCTGAGGTTCTGGAGCCCTCAGCAGGGTGCAGGGTCTTTTCAATGACCCTAAAGGGCCACCTAGACAATAGTGTCTGGGGGCTCAGCTGATTGAATTCCTGTTTCCTATCATGGTGCTCCAGGCCCCTCAGCCCTCTTTTTCCTTTTGAGAGAAGAAACAGCTCCTGGATCAGATGTCTTTTGGTTGAGTGACCTTGTTAAAATGCACCTGTACCTAAATTGTCTAATAATCTCATCAGAATTGTGGGTTAGAGTCCCCACTGGGGAGATTTTTCTAGGTTAAAGTCCCAAGGCTAGAATTATGGGTTTGAATCCTACTCCAAGGAAGATGATATAGAAGGGTTACAGCTGCTGGGGCATTCAAAGGATCGAGTTAGACTCCCAAACTCTGGGTTAGAGTCCAATGATATTGGATTTCTCTGTCTGTTCATGTTTGTCTATGTCTTACTGGTTTACTTGTTAAAATTGTCTGTTGGGGACTCGGTTTCTTGGTGACCATAACAAACTCTCATTAGAAATTACCTTGTTTATTGTGGCCATCTTGGAAAAAGCCCCCTGAAATGGGAATAACTGTAATCAGTTGGCAAGATAACCCAGGATAATTTAAAATTACAACGGCCACTTTGGACTCTTTTTGAGCCTCCAAACTGAGGAACAAGGAAAATCTTTGAAGAGTCAGGTGTACCACCTTCTGGCACAATCCCTCAAAAACTAAAGGTTCCTAAAGCTGTAAATATTTACAAAGAACAGCAAAATCTTACCAAGCTATTTTCATGTCCTGAGGGCTTAGTTTAATAATCGTCAGGTTGGAGGTCTCAAAAATATGGTGGGACAAAATTGCAGTTGCACCTCATTTTGTGGTCAGAGATGGTCAGACAGAAATGTGGGTTGCACTCCCTTTTGTGGCTAAGGGTCCTACCAAACTGCTGTCAGCCTCAGGGGAATTATATTGGCCATTAGAAGGAATGTTCCAATTAGATAAGATCATTTAAAAGTGCACTTAAGGGGTTGCCCCTATGGTGTAGCAATTAAATTTGTGCACTCTGCATCAGCGGCCCCGGGTGTCACTGGTTTGTATCCCGGGCACAGACCTATGCACCACTTATCAAGCCATGCTGTGGCAGGCATCCCACATACAAAGTAGAGAAAGATGGGCACAGATGTTAGCTCAGGGCCAGTGTTCCTCAGAAAAAAGAGGAGAATTGGTGGCAGATGTTAGCTCAGGGCTAATCTTCCTCAAAAAAAGGTTAAAAAGTTTACTTAAAACTAAAGACTGCAAAATTCCAAAGTAACCTCATTGAAAGTTTTGTTGCAAAAAGAAAAAATTGTTATGAAAGGCACCAAAAAGAAAAGTCTATTAGGTCATGGCTTTACAGACACCCTATAATCTCCCTTGAAGGACGGCTCAATGTGAGCCCCTTCCAGAGCTAATGAGTCTCTGAGAGATTTTCTGGGAAATTGCTACGTTAAAGATTAATGGTATTGTTCAATACTGCCAGGTATAGTGACTGTTCATCATGGTTGAAACCTGACAAGATATTTGAAATGATTTAGCAACTTATGAACAGAAATTTGGCCAAACTGGAAACTGATAATCAGAGCCTGATAGGAATGTTTTAGGCCTTCTTCCCTAAGTTAAAATAAAACTAAGCACCAGGAAGCAAAGAAGCAAATTAAGGATGATCTAGTTGGACAGGTAGGTCAACCTATAATTATCATTTAAATTACAGCCAAATTTCCAAGGAATTAAGAGCAATCATCCTCAAAAAAATCTTTGAAAAACTGGAAATGCAATTCTAGAGGCAGTTTGGATTCCACCCATTTCTTTTATCTCAAAAATCTTACAACCTCTCTGGGAACTGTCATCTAGCCCATCACCAATTCCTAGAAGACTGAAAGAAAAAAGAAAAGAAAAAACAGCATAAGAGCACCCTCCCCCAAAATCTAGCATCTTGCTTGTCTTCTTCACAAATACTAGTATAAAAAGCTTAAAACAAAATTTGGATTAAATTATTCTTCCGTCACTAGTGCACCTTGTATTACTGTAACCAATTCATGGCAGTAATTTTAAAACAGTAGCTCAGGAGTGTCTATGTATCTGTGTCTATGTATATGTTATACATGTATGTGATGTTTTTAATCTCTGGATGGTATACTTTCTAAAAGCGCTGTATTTAATTGGCTTAAAGTAATGTTTATATAAATGTAATAGAAATTAATCCATATGTTTCATGCCAACATGACATAGAATAATCTTTGGTAAATAAAAGCTTATTTAAGTTTGTTGGTTTAATTGAAATGGAATTGTTCTGAGTTATCAGCACTGAGCATGATGCAGACACTCAGCCTTTATTCTGTGTTTATTGCTCAAATACGCTTATGTTATCTCTGTTACAAAACTGGTTAGCAAAAATATTAACCTGAAGTGATAACTAATTTTGTCTAATGTCTCACGAAGTTCTATAGGCAATCTAAATAATTATTGGGAACAAGTAAACTAAATATATGTGAAAAGATAGAAGTGTTAGGTTAACTTTTTAATAATTATGTGTTATGGTATATGTACTTAACTTCAAAACCTTTTGGTAACTTAATATTTTAGTGCTTTGTCAAATAATAAAATTTGTTGAGTACCTAGGTCATTTCCACATAAGATATAATATTAGATATTAATTACTAAACATAGATTTATCTACCTTTTGGCTTCTTATTAAGAGACACTGGAAAAATACTTGGGTTTATTGATAAAAATGTTTTGTGCCACATTGAGAAATTTTCTATGAAGGAGCACATTTCTAGACAGTATTTGTGGATGTACCATGCCACAGGATGCCAATACAACAACAAAAAAAATTTAAGGAAAGTGATATGTATACTTTCAGTAAAGAATATTTTAAGGAATGGAGATATTTTTCTTTGTTTTGTTAAGAAAAAGAAATTTGTCCTAGAGTACTATGAGGGAAGAAAGAAGACATGGGACAAATTCTGAATGCAAAAAGAAAGTTAAAGGAGGTTTGCGGAAGAGGAATCCTAAGAAAAGAGTTTTGTGCATTGTCAAGTTGGCTAAGATTAAAATGAATTCAGTTAAGTGCATAAATTTTAATATCAATAGTAAGCTGATACAAAAATTTATATTTGCTTTTCTGTCTCTCAAAAAGATAAGCTTCCTGAACTTTTAGTCTGCTCTTGATAAAGAGATTATAAAAAGTTTTTCCTTACTTTTGAGTAAGTCTACCTAAAAACAGAAAATCTATGTTTTTTTCAGAATAATTTCCTACGTTTTTAAAAGGCTGGAATCTCTCTATTTAGAAAACTAAGGGTTTTTTGTTTAACTGTTTGACTCTTGCTGTTTGCCTGTAACATCTACTGTTGTCACCTTGTTTAAATAGATAACTAAGCATTGTTTCCTATCTGACCAAGTGATTTAAAACCTTTTGATATTTTTGGCAAACTTTCCCAAAATTTAAACTTTTAGAATTTCCAATGGGACCCTGGGACTTCTCAAAGAATTTATTCTCTCTTTCTCTAAAGAGGGTGATATTAAACTAATTAGGCTTATTTGGTATGTTAAATTACATGGGAAGCATTGTAAAATGAATGATGATAAACCTTTTTAGGTTATATTGTGCGGGTAAATGTTATCAATAGAAGCGTTTTAAAAATTGTATAACATTCCTAAAATTCTACTTTTCAGTCCTGATTATCTGTCATAATTCTAGTTATTTTAAATTGTTGCACGCCACAGAAATAATCAAATTTCTTTGTCAACTGCTGTTCTTAAGTCTTTTGTCATTTACAGACTGTTGTTGTTTTATCCTGATGTTTTTGCAGATATATTTCATCTTCAGAGAGATGCTTGGAAAAGACTCTGACACTTGCCCTATAACACAGGTCTCTGACAAACTTAACTTTCAGGTTATGAAACTGAGCTGGATAAGGAATTACAGAACTCTAATTAAGAAACTGATGGCCTCATAAAACTGCTAACAAAAGATCAAGGTCAAGAATTGATTACATGGGATTGGATGAACTCATGATGATGATTATAACTTTTACAAATTTTCATTTAAAATATTGCTGATTTTTTAGTTTTGTTTTTCCAGATTTAAGGATTTTTTTCTCTTTTCTCTTAACATAAGTATGGCTTATAGCAATTTGGTAAATTGCACCTTTGTAAGCAAAATTGAGGCATTTATTTTTTTCTTCCTACTTGATCGCTCCAGAATTTGGAAACTTTTGATGTGAGTATTCTTATTTTCATGGCAATATAGTTATCTGCATGAGTTCAATAAGAATCTGCTCTCTTTACAACAGGACACAAATGGAAACATTAGTTGTATTACCAATGCTTTGACTGGAATGTCATATTTAAGAGAAACACACATGGACTCAGATATGACCAAACAGTTTTTAGGAACAAAAGTTCACTTTTTGAAATAAAATCACTAGGAAATATTGACCTGTTACCGTGCTTGCAGTGTCACTAGCAATCATACCAGGTGAGTAAAGAAGGCCACTCCCTGGAAGGTGCAAGAACCTCAGGATATTTGGGGGAACCTCTTGAGAAGAGAGAAATTCACCAAATCTATAGGTATCACAGGCAGAGTCTGATAACAAGTCCTTGGCATAGCTTTCCTGGCTGTGAGAGGCCTTTAAAGTTAAATCTGAGGTTCCCTATAAAAAGATCCAGCAAGGCAGATTTAAAAGAGCCTATATGATCAGTTGCTATTCTTGCTGTATTTATGTAAATAATTGGGCCAAGTTTATTGAAACTAGACTTATTTTATAAACCAATGAGTCTTAATTTGGCTATTCTGGATAAAAATGAGGGTGATTTTAGAAAGAAAAACTACGTTTCAGTAGAAACTATAATACATATTTGTGGAGATTAGAGTCTAGTTCTGTTAGTTGTCTTTGAGGGGTTTTTTTGTTTTCTATCTGTAAACTAGACTGGATCTTGAATTCTCCTAGTTTCCTCAAATATCTGGCTACAAATCTCTAAACTTACGTTTTCAAATTTTTCCCATAATTTTCATTTGGAATCATTGAGAACTGAAATGTCCCTTTTTCCGGAAGCACTGCAAGCTGATGGTGGACAGCTTGATATAAACTTATGAAAGACTCCTTCCTGGTGCTGTGTAAGCTACTCAAAAAGATACCTGACCACCCAACACATCCTCAGAGACATTTCAAACTGCATCCAGAAATCTTTTTAACTGGATACTCCCTGGGCTCAGAAACTGGTTTATAATTTGCTCCAACCATTAACCTTGTTCTTCTTTTTACTTCTCTAGAAATGCTTCTTATTAAATAACAGGTTGCATGCTTATACAATATAACCCTAACTTTGGGATCCCACCTGCATCATCACCTTACTAACAGACTGGTTCAATGAGATGGAACAACCTACACCCCTTATCAGCAGGAATAAGATAGAGCAGTCATCACCCCATTTCCTTCAAGATTGAGGTAATGAACAACAAAAATGGGATATTTGTAACCATGGGCCCTCTAGGACCAGTTCAACTTACCCCATCTTATCAACACAGTAATTAAGAATGTTTTTCCAGGAACTGAGACCCCTTGTCCAGTTCAGGCCAGTTGAGACCACCAATCCATCAACTGGGCCTGCATAAATGCCTGATAAGTAACGCTTTTGACATCAAAGGGCTGAAAACTCCACCCTCAGATCATACTAACACTACCATTTTGTGAACATGTATCCTATGAAGAGCCATGAATCTTGAATACACTTGCAAAGATCATCAATTACTTCACTTCTTCTTACCTCCAATCATCTATCTCCATACTTCAGACTGCTCTGCCATAAGTTTTTCCCCAAGCCCTGGGTCAGAGAGACAGATGAGAGAGTTGCCTCCTGTCTCCTTGCACAGTGATCTTGAAATAAAGCTGTATTCTTTTCTCAAGAGCTGATGCCATAATAATTGGCTTTTGTGGGCATCTGGTGGGAGAGTTCCATCTTTGTGCAGTAACACCAGCAACTACAAGAAGTTCTATAGTGTTAAACCATGAGCTACAGGAAATCTGTATAATTTATAACAAGTAGTTATGTGAAGAGGTAGCAGTACAATCTATTATAACCTATTGTTATATGGGCACAGGTAAGCTATTGTTCCTGCTTTGCAGAGAGCTGAGGCCTATAGGAAATTATTGCGAAGGGAAGATCTCTAGCATCCAGAGCTTGGAGACCAATAGTTGAACCCATGGGAAAGCTTTGGAGAGCTGCCTGGGGTCCTGAGATTCCAGAATACTATTGTAAATAAACAAGAGCCTATGCAGTGGAATGAGAAGTGTCGGAGAACAAAGGGAGATTTTGAGAGTGGAGAGACAATGGATCATGAAAAGAAACTTGCCTTATTCACAGAAAAGTCTAGGGATGGCCCTGGGCTCAATGGATTTCATTATGTTCACCACTTAATTTGCACTTTAGATGGCTAATATTATTTGTTGATATTAACTTAGACAATAATTAGGGTAGAATACAGTGTCATTAACTAGAGTCACTATGATATACATTAGATCCTCCAAATTTATTCATCTTATAACTAGAAGTTTGTACCTTTTAACCAATCTCCTCATTTCTCCTATTCCCCAGCTCCTGACAACCACCTTTCTACTCTCTGTTTCAGTGAGTTTGGCTTTTCTAGATTCCACATATAAGTGATATCATACAGTATTTGTCTTTCTCTGTCTGCTTCTTTCACTTAGCACAATGCTCTCAAGGTTCATCCATGTTGTCACAAATGGTAAGATTTCCTTCTTTCTCATGGCTGAATAATATTTCTTTGTATATGTATACCACATCTTTATCCATTCACCTGTAGAGGGACACTGAGATTGTTTCCACATCTTGGCTGTCGTGAATAATGTTGCAATGAATATGGGAGAACAGATATCTCTTGTAGTCTTGATTTCATTACCTTTGAATATATATCCAGAAATGAGATTGCTGGATCATATGTTAGTTCTATTTTTAATTAGGTCTTAAATGTTCTCACTACAAACAAAAAAAAAAGGTAATTTTTTGAGGTGATAGAGGTGTTAATTAACCTTATTGTGGTAATCATTTCACAATACATACGTGTATCAAATCACCATATTGTACACTTTAAACTTATAAAATACTATATGTCAATTATATCCCAATAAAGCTGGAAAAAGGAAAAAGAAATATATGATATAAATTGAAAATTATGCTAAATATTCAATCACATCCAGATACTTTGCTACAGAGGAGAAATTTTCAATGGAGGGGGGTTAAACTCTAATTTTTTTCTCTCTTCTGTCTAACAAAGCTCTTTTTTGTTACTTTGCAACAACATGCAACACACAGTCTTGTGATGGGCTTCTCAACTTTTCGAATTTTAATTTGCAAATAATACATTTTCTTTGGACACTAGAAAATGTAAAGAAACAAAAGAAAGTCCACAAAAATTGCATGCTCCAGTAGTGTTGTCAAATGAAAGAAAAATATAGTTAATAATATTCCTGCATAATAATAGTGACCACTTATAAAAATGAAAAAGAGGTCCAATTATAAGAGAAAAATGATATATATCTTACAGTTTATACATATATAGTATTATGGTTCAACATTAATATTAATAAGAAACTTTGTGACCTACATAAAATATACTAAAAAATTATGGAGAGATATAATATAAACCTGAATATACACAGACACCTAACATATTTCTGTTTGGTAGGAAGACAAATATCTTTAAAAGTATAATTATTCCTATATTAATTTAAGAATTGAGTTTATTACAAAGTAAAATCTCAATAAGATTCTGAAATAATGGTAATTTATAGGGATTTTTCTCCAAGGTTCTCATTGTGAAGAGATAGAGAGGCAGGAATTCCAAGTTTGTTTATAAATTACAAGTTTTAAGCTAAGAATGCAAAAGGAATTCTTTATAGTTCCCAGCTAGTGTCGACTCTGAAAATATTTTAGTTCTTAGTGTTACACTGAAAGTTTCCATATCGTGACACACATAGAAAGTGATACTTTTTTATATGGCAGTCTGAGGACAGTTGACCAGGTTCTTTATGGCAAAAACCCAACCAGCTGTCCCACAGGTTGAAGGGATCAATGTCTTGGAATACCTGTAACCCATATCCTGCACAAGAGGGTGTCCTATTTCACAGCAGTTGAAAATCTCTGGCTAACGCACAGGACTACCCTGGCTTTCTTACGAAAATTACAGAATTTGTGGGAATAGGTATATCATGACCAGTTGATGTGGGGAGTGTGAAAAGACCTATTACAGTTAGAGATTACATTTCTCCTGCATCATCCTGACCATCATTTTCTTCCTTGGGGGAAAGATAAGACAAAATGGAATCAAGGAAGGAGGGAAAACCAAAACTGTTCCAAATTATCTATGTCATTCTCATGACATTTTTTTATTTAAAAAATTATTTAAATAATAAATATGTTCTATATAACATATTTTATAGTAAATATGTTATGGATACATAACATAGTTATGTATATACCTATCTTATTCATTCTCTCACTAGCAATAAAATCCTTCAAGTTAGATCCCTTTTGGGGATGAATTGGTATCCATAACATACACTATATGTTTAATACATAATTATAAGATGAAGGTAGGTCAGGTGAAAGAGAGAGAATGGAGATAGGAAGGGTGAAGAAGATTAGTAAAAAGTAAAGAGACACTGAACAAGAGAAAAGAAAAGGGAGAAGGAAAATAAATTTAGTATTTTTACATCTGCTCATTTTAACAAATAAATTAGAAATTTACATTCAGATTCATCAACAGGAACCATGAATTCTATTTATTTAGATATCTCTTATTTAGCAGACCGCAACTAGCATGATAGCAACACAATAGTTATTAAAATAGGAAGGAGTAGAGAATACAGCAGATGCAGAAAGAAGTTGATTTTCTGACACATTTGATGTAAGAGCGGTCTGTTTTGTGAAATGTAAGCCTACTGCCTAGACTGACATATAGACTTAGAAATAGATAAGTTCATTGTACTTTGCAAATTTCTGCGTTATTGGTGAGACAGCTAGGTTCAATACTTCTTCAAATCAATGAATACATTATGGATGAGTCTTTACATTTTCTACAGTGAAATTGTCACGGTAGTTTTGTATCAATTCTTGTTACTTAGTTCCTGCAGCTAATCCATACTAGTCGATTCTGTATGATTGAAAAGAGCTCATAGAGACCAGACCAAAGGCTTTCACATATAAAAAGAAATGGAAGGCAACAACTTTGTCCTTGACTGATAATGGTAATTTTTTTGTAAGAAAAATGGCAGGAACTTGAATGTATTCTATAACTGTGGATTAGCTTTTTTTTCCTTTGCTCTTTTCCTGAGTTACAACATTTAAGTAATGTGGAGAAAATTCACATAGGCACTTTCTCTGCATGTAGGAGTTAGAGACTTTTACTTTGCCTCCATGTACTTCCCTTTGACTTAGTATGAATACGTCCATGTAATTCCAAAAGATGATTAATTCCTATGTATTTATTAAGAATTAAATCTTCCTTAGTTAATTCTTATATATGAACCTAATTCTAATAATTTATGTCATAAACTCAATATGAAGTTCAATATATTTTTAAATAAAGTACTTCCTTTGGAAAGCATGGTTAATGTCTTAAGAGTTCATATAAAATATCAAAAAATGAATCTACCTCAATAGGAATATTAGAAAAGTCATATTTTTGTCTTGAATTTATTTACTATATTTAAAATATTGTGCAACTTTCACAACTATTTAACAGATTGGTCAGATTAGTGAAAAAATCAATAGGCATTATAATTATTATTTACCATAATCATATCTCACTATAGGCTGCTTTTCTCACCAAATATTTAATGCTCAGTGTGGGTATATGAGCAATGCTGATGACTAGATGAAAATTATTATTTAAGATTTGCTGATAGAACTCAATATTGAATCTGAGAATGTGTAGTGGCAAATATGTAAAAATGTATTTAATATTATTTTTATGGTGAGTCTTGGATAGAAGGATCTTTACCTTCATGAATTTTTTGCTAATTCATCTCAAATGTTGCAGTATATACTTTCTTAATATAATCATGGACTCAAGCAGGTGTTTAAAAGGTGCGAACAAATTCATACATATCCAGCAAATGAGGATACACAGATGCATGGGACACAGTCCCTGTGACTTGGAGAAGCTTATTGATATTCTAATATTTGGTATATAATTATGAGTGTACGGCTCAACTTCTGTTAGTTGACCCTTAACAATATTTTCCTCTTCTGTTTTGAATTATGATATGAATACATACTCGTGACTGAACAGACTTAAATCTAGAGAAGTCTTAATAGTGAGCTGGGGTTTATGAACTCTGCAAAAATGCCTCACTGCTGGTTATCTAACATAATCTAAAACTACATCTGTAGTATAAATGCAGTCCTTGAAGATGTCTACACCTCCTGTGTATGCTAAATATCTTCATTGTGTATGGAATTAGGATGCATCTGCTCCGTCAAAGTTAGACGTTTTCTACCCAATTTGGGGTAGGGATATTGGCAGAAACCTGCTGAAATATTAAGGAAATAACACAAAAAGATACAGAGATGTCAGCCAAATAAGTGGCAATATTGAAAAATGTTGTATAGGCACTTTCTAGGAATTGAGGCTATAAATATTGCATAGGAAGAAATACTGTGGTGATCATGGGCAGAAACCATCAACATGTCAACAAGTAATACGTACATTTTGAGCAGCGTTTGTATATGGTGATGCTATTAGTCCACCTTCAGAGGGCACGTCCTAGGAGCAGTTTGGACTGAAAGGGATGATGGATCAGAGCTGATCTGCCTGGACTTCATTATGAACAACAGCTTGCAGTTAAGAAACAGATTTTTCTCTCTAAGTGAATCTGCCTGACCTGAATTGCCCCATTCCAAAGGACTGACCCTACTGGCCCTGATTTGCATGTGTCTACCTCTATGAAATAAAGGCAGCTCTATGAAATAAAGTATGCTCACAATTTTAGATTGTATATCTTAGCTAAATTATAGCTTACTTTGTAGAAACCATTTGTTATTCAAAAGCAAGGAATTCAGTTGTATTGGTGGAATAGTGCCCATTTAGACAGCTCAAAAAGTGGTATTCACTCAGCCTCCTGCCTCCTCCCCTCCCCGGCCTCATGTGGGCTGACTATACAATTGTGCCCTGGGAAGAGGGAGCACAGCATTATCAAAAGGTTTGTGTTTTTAACGTGGTTATGTAAAGGCTTCAGACAGTGGAGTTATGTAGACTTGGTTCTGACTCCCAATATTATAATATACTATCTTCAGCAAATTAGTAAAATCTTCTGGGCTTGGGTTTTATCATCAATAAAAAAAGAATGCTAATGAAAGGAATACAAATAAAACAAAAATACTAACATTTATCTCACAAGGTTGTTGTGAGGATTAACTGATAATCTGACTCAGAGTAGGCACCAGAAAGTTTTAGTTCATGTATTCATCCATCTGACAATATTAATTGAGTGCCTACTCTTTTCCAAGCACTGAACCAGGAGCAGGGTTATTACAGTGAACGAGACAGGTAGTCATTGCTCTCTCCTGAAGCCTACATTCTAGTTCCTTTTGCCCAGTCCCTCCATATTTCTCTTCCCTCCTCTATCGTTCAGTGTTGATCATCTATATGACAGCAATGGGAAAATTGTTCAGAAATATCTCCTCCTCGAAATATGTCAAGAATTTCAAAGCAAATGATTTGACAAAATATTTTCTCTGGTAATATGGTTTCAGTACTAAATTACTTTCATCCATAATATAATGCCTGGATTTATTGTTTTGCTAAATATATTTTTTGTAATCTTGTCAACATAGTCCAAGTATCATGGCATTTGTGAATCTCATGACTTTTACAAGTTAAGGTAAAATAATTGTAAAAAAATAGAAAAATATGGCAAAATACTAGCTATAATGTACTATATTTTTTTTTCTTTGCTTGCAAATGTCTTAGTATAATAAAAGGGGACATGTCAAATTAATAAACTCTGCCTCATAGGGTTGCTGTGAGAGTCGACAGAGTGAACATGTAAAAGCATCTAGAACGATGTCTGGCACACACTAAGTACGTGCAAAGTTTTCGTCATGTAATTTGATAAGAAAAATGAGGCACAGCATTTAGGTGACTTTCCTCAGTAACAGATCAAATAGGTGACAGGGCCAGGATTCAAACACAGGCTGTGCACTTTCAAAGGTCATGTTCCTCTTTTTTAGGGAAGCTTCAGGAAAAACAGCAACGCAGCAATGCAATGAGCTGTTACGTTCTCTAGTCTACGTACCTACATATACATTTCAACACAATCATACTTAAAAATGAAATTGGATGAGAGTTGTAATTCTCCACTTCAAGTTGGCTAGCGAGACTTGGCTTATCTCACTCATTCTGAAGTCTAAAGATTTGGGCTTTTTCCTTATACTGTCTCTTTTGGATAGGGATCTTCCATACTAACTGTTGCCTTTTATTCCCCAGTATATCAGTTTTCTATTGCTGCTATGACAAATTACCACAAACTTAGTGGCTTAAAACGACACACATTTATTGTTTACGATTCCGAAGGTCAGAAGTCCAACACAGGTCTTGAGGGACTAAACATGAAAGTGTTGGCAGTGTTGCATCCCCTCTGGAAGCTCTAGGGGACAATCCCTTTCCTTACCTTTTCCAGTTTCCTGAGGCTACCGGCATTCCTTGACTCATGGCTTTATCTTTTATTTACAAAGTCAGCAACGCTGCATATCTCCATCTTTCTCTCTGACTCCGGCCTTACTGTCTCCCTCTTATAAAGTGTCATGTGATTACATTGCCCCACTTGGATAATCCAGGATAAACTCCCCAACTCAAGATCCCAACTTAACCACATCTGAAAAGTCCCTTTGGTTATATAAGGTAACCTATCCACAGCTGCTAGAGATAAGGTAGATGACATCTTTGGGCCCACACTCAGCCTGCAAGACCCAGTATCCCTGAATTGTTTGATCTGATATCTGTTTGATCTATGGTTGTTCTTCTCTTAAACAAAGCTTGTTGAATGCAAAATGGCCTTCAGTGACTCCAGCAACTTCTTTATTCCTAGTCACTACTTCTTCAGACAATCCTGCTGACTAAGGCCTCCTTTGTAGTTAAGACCCTTCTGGTTGGAAACACCAGGGGTTATATTAAAAAATTCTTTTACTCTATTGAAGACAGTGTTCATTATGTAGACCAAATTGATAAAACCCTTTATTAGTCTCTTTACCAGTTTTACATAGAATGATAAATTTAACACATATACAACTCATTAAGGGTTGCAGTTTAAGTCATGACATAGCCATATGTCACAGAATTCTATTTGTACTTTTATGTAATCTAAACTTGATTCATCAAAATTCCCGTGATACGCTTGTCTCAGACTAAGTTAAAACTAAAGTTGGCCCTTCGAACCAGGCACTGCTATCTGCCAAAAATGTTACAAATATTATGTGATTTAATCTTCAAAACAATTATCTGAATGATCTGGATTTCAACATCTTCTGTGACCCTGCTTCCTAACCCGTCTCTCGTGTTTCCCTGAGCAGCAGCCACCCTGACCTCTTTCTGATGCCTTAAATATACCAATCATGTTCTCCACACAGGGCCTTTGTATTTGCTGTCCCCAAGAAGTCATAGAGCTTCTTCGCCACCTGTTCATGAAGGATTTCTTGACCATTTCATCTATAGTAGTCCTCCAAATTCTCTAACCTCTCATTCTGCTTTTTCCTTCAGGGCACTTGTCAGTAAGGTCATTATACATTCTTTTAAAGTGCCTTTAGTCTCTGAATCCTCCATTGGAATGCCACCATATCAGAAGGCCATCAAATCTACAGCACAGCATTCTATCACCAGTTCCTAGAATAACATGTGGCACAAAAGAAGCATCCAAGTATTTTACAGACCAAAAAACCTGAGGTCCAACAAGTTTAAGCAAAATTCTCAATACCAGAATCATTCCAAATTTATGTCCAATATGTTATAGTACAGCCATTCCCAAAATGTAGTTCAATCCTATTGCCTCAGTCCATTTTTGATGTATGAGTACCTCCTAAATCAGACAGCAACAAAAATATATATAGACATTTGGGCTAAAAATTGCTCATAGACATATATGCCTTTTTCTGGTATATAATATATAAATGAGGGTCTTGCTGCCCTCAATAGCAATTATATCCACCTTGCTTCTCTCTTTTAGATGCCGCTATCTGGCCTCTGCCATGCCAGTAGCCTGTTATCTCCCTTGATCTCAGGGAGACCAGTTCCTTAGCAGCATTTCCTTCGGTCGACTGTGTACAGAGAAACAGCCGCCGCTCGTCCGCTGCTTATTTCTTATTGCTTTAGTGCAGAGTTTTCCTGCAGAGTGAAGTCAGGTGAGGAGTCTCCAATATGACATATTAAATCCATTCTAATATCCCATCTACCTGAGTCTTCTTGACTTTTCATCAGTGCTCTTCTGAGTTCCAGTAGCTTCTCCTCATTTACCCGAGGCCACTGAATAAGTTTCAAGGGTCCTCCTAGCAGTGTATTAATGTGGCAGACAGACTCTGAGATAGCCACCAAACATCCCCACCTCCTGGCCCTCTTGCCCTTGTATAATCCCTTCCACTTGAGTATGGGCAGAAACTCCTATTTGTTTCTATCCAATATATTATGGCTAAGGTGATGGCGTAGCATATCTGCTATCATGTTACATAACATTGTAACACATTCTGCTAGGTGACTCTGTCTCCCTTGCTGGCTTAGACGGAGCAAGCAACTATGCTGTAAGCTGTTCTATACAGAGGCCATATGTCAAGAAACTGAGGGTAACTGCTGGGCAACAGCCAACCCAAAACTGAGGCCTCCAGCTCAATAGGCCACAGGAAGTGAATTCTGCCAATAGTAGCACAAGCTTGGAAGTGGATCATTCTCCAGTCAAATCTTGAGATGAAACAGCAGTCTAAGTCAATACCTTGATTTCAGCCTTGTGAGACCCTGAAGCAGAGGAACCAGCTAAGCCATGCGCAGATTACTGACCCAAAGAAACGGCCATAATAAAAGCACGTGGTTATAAGCTGCTAAATGTGTGGCAATTTCTTACACAGCAGTAGTTAACTAATATAATTATGGACAGTTCCACGTGTCCTTGCCAGAACATAACCTCTTATGTCCAGACTAGTGCTTGTATGTGAAAGAATTCTCCCCAATCCAGACTTACATTCCATACAGCCCCAGTGCAAAATCTCCAGAATCCACTCTACTTGTTTCTGCCGGGACATATAGGTCAAATCTTAGAATTCTTTGTGAATGAATGCTATTTCCACTCAGAGCTGAAAATACGTTCTGTGCTTGAGTTGTGCTCTAGTTATTGGCTTGCAAACAGGGAGAGGATGAAGGAAAGATGTTGAAGAGAACAAGTTTCACTTTGCATGGCCCCTTGCTCAGGCGACATCTTTGTAGCATCTTTAGATAATAGGAGGTTCCTTGCTTATGAAAACGAGGAGAGAGCTGCTTCTTCTAGCCCAGAGTGTATGGGGGGTGGGGGGATCTGGGGCTTTGGTATAAGAATATCAGGTTTATCTATACAAATATCAAGGTCTCGTTATTTTCCTGTGCACTCAGACTCATATTTTGTCTCACTTGAGGTTCTACGACCCTTGCAATTAAATCCTGAGGTCTTCTCTATTTCACAGCATTCTCTATTTGGTAGTTGTCTGACCTAAGCCTGTCATTTTCTTTTCTTAAAGCTATCAAACATTGAGGCAGGTAATTCCACCATTCTTATACTTATTGTTGACCCCATCACATCCAAGTGCCACAGCTGCCACATAGGCTAATGCCTCACTCTCACCTGTACCTCATCCCAACCTACCTCTTAATAATCATGAATCTACAGAATATTATAGATTAACTCTACCCACCTTCCATCAACAATGGGGTTTTTAGAAATATCTCACTTGTGAATAATCCAGTTCCAGAATATCATTCTGCGTATTTTTCTACCTCATTTGATGCTTTACTGGTATCAAATATCTTAGCTTGAGTTCCCTCTGTTACGCAGAACTGGAGAAAAAGGCCTTTCACGATGCATTTTATTTTGATGGGCAAACCCATAGAATGGACGTCTACAGAGACTAAAACTGAGTCACTGGTGTAGGCGAGTAGGGTTGTTCTCTCTGGGATTTCCTTTGTCGCTGTTTAGCATGTCTTTCAGAATTGTTCATCTGAAGGATAAAAGAGAGGAATTTTTTCATCGGTTCCCATTGCCAATCAGTTGAGGATAAACCTATTGGGTGTTATCTTTCCCGCATTTCTGAACTGCTCATGAAACCTGTGAAGGCTGAGAAGGTCCACAGGTATTCCTCACCATGGAGTGAGAAACCCGCTGGTAAAGGAAGGGAAAGAGGTGCAGATGCTGTTAGGGCGAAGCCAGGAATAACATTCTTGGGTCAAACTGTTTCAGAGCTGTGTTGGTGGTGTTGTATGGTCATTCGGTATCGTATATTACTGTTGAGAAAGAGGAGTGTCGGCTGCTGTTTCCAGCTTCCATGTAACTCATTTTTGTATCTAGATAATTTGAGAAATCTGTCTTTATCTTTAAATTTTACATTTCACTACCTTTCCTGGAACGCAATGTGTCACATTCATTTGCAGTTTCTATTCTTCATTTTTTAAATAAATTTGAATTACTTTGATAGTTTAGCAAACAAATTACCATGAAATTATTTTCTGTCTTTTTTAGTTATCTATTTTCAAATTATTTTAATCTTGTAGGATTAAAAAATTGTGATCTGAATTCACAGTATTTATATCAAGCTTTTCCTCTATGTCACTTTATGGTTTATAACCATCCCATTTTCTAATTGAATTGTTTATTCTATTGTTGAGTTTTGAAAGTTCTTTATATATTCTAGGTAATAGTCCTTTGTCAGACATTGGTTTACAAATATTTTCCACAGTCTTCAGCTTCTCTTTTTGTCTGCTTAACAGAGTCTTTTTCAGAGCTAAAGGTTTTTGAGATCCATTTTTATGAACAATTTTATGTTTATTTTCAATTATAGGGTTTAAATAAGCTGCTTACAGATGAGTTCATAAAATGGGAGATATTGACTCTGTGGGAGAGGAGTTTACAGATGGATAGTCCTTGAGGAGGGAGGCGAGTTCAGATCCAGAATATGATTAGAGAGATTGACCATTGGCAGATAAAATGAAACTGTGAAGAAATCAATAGTAGGAAAGGCACATAGGTATTAGTTGCAGGTGAGATGAGTTGAGAGAATTGCAATCTTATGGCCTTATTTTCTTTGATTTAAAAGCTTTGGTCTTCCTCTGAGAAAGATAAGAGTAGACAGTTTGACTTACGATACAAACTTGAACTAAATACTGAGATAAGTATGTGAGAGTCTTACTTAGGGATACCTGGGGAACACAGAAGCTCCCCCTGGGGCATAGGCAAGGCTTCTCAAAATCTCTAACCGGGAGACCTGTTTTATTAGGCTACTTAGGGAATAAAAAAAGTAATTTAAATACTTTAAAAGAATCTTGTACTCATCAATTCTATCTAGGCCCTAACAGTCCTTTGTCTTACATCTTGTGCTCATATGTTAGAGTTTGAGACCCCTATTTGAGACCAAGAATATATTGTGGTTCTGATGACTGGAAGTAATCAGGGCCTTTGACCTTGGCTATTCTTTCTTGACCAGCTATAAACTACAGCAAGAGTTGGCACCTTAGACAATTCATAAGGAAAATGAAGTTTAGGTATTTTGTTCAGGCCCAGTTCTAACTGACTAAAAAGATTACCCTTTTTCTAGTATTTCCATCCCACCAGCTGTTGCCCATAGAAGGCATTGCTATTTTACCGGTTATTTTAAGTAGAGTGCATTTGTGTTTAACAATTCAAGCTGTCATGTATATATTTTTGTCACCAAATTTGTTCACTATCAATAGGACATATAGTCTTTATTAGAAAACAGGGTACATGCATTAACTGCCTGGACAAAGCAAGTGTCCGCATTCTTTGTTACATCCAAACTGGGGCAAAAATAGCAAAGTAGCAGTTGGGGATTTTTATGGCCCTTATGATTGAAGAATGAGTCAGGAAAGCATTTGTCAAAACCCATAGTCTTTGATGGAAAGGAGATTAACTTGGAAAAAACATATCTGCGATGTGCTGAGTAGCTTTGAAGAATGTACTTTTTTCTGAAGCAGCAAGTATCAATTCTAAAGATATCAAAAAATATTTCAGGATGTTGTTCTTCTGAATTATATTTACAAAATTTCATTTTTGGAAATATAAGAGCTCAATTGTTGTTGTAAATGCATCAAATGTACCCACAAGTAACAACTGAGCATTAACTTGGCTTATATAGATACGTTATTTCAAGGCAAGAATGTGAAGCATATTTCCAACTTCCAGTGGAAAATATCAAAATCAGAAGTTTAGTGGATATTATATGGTCTGGTTTAACACTAGAAAATTCTTGACATTTCAGGGCGGTGAATCATACAAAAGGGACCACAAGGGTTCCAGCTTCAAGTTAGAAAGTGAATTCAATATCATTTTAGCTTTAGTAGCACTCTTTACAGACTCAACAATTCACTAATTTTTTAAAAATGTTTGAAAACATACAATGATATTTACATTTCAAGACACATAGGAAAGTACTTTAACTGTTTACCCAATTTGTAATCTAGACAGTGACTTAGTATACACTTTTATCTTCCTTGTGGACGTATAAGCAAAGACATATACCTGTCAGGGAAATGTCTTGAGGTTTCCAGAAAACCTAAAACAATTGTGATTTTATCTCATTATGAATTAGAGGTTTCTATGCCATTATTAACAGCCACTGACGGAAAGAGAAATGGTTTATTCTTGTAGAAAGCAACATTTTATTTTTTAATAAATACATTTAATAAAAACACTTTATTTTTTAATAAAATGTACTCAACCATACATCAACAAGAGTTCAACAAATAATCTGTGTTGAACTCAAGAGAGCAGCAGCAGCAGTGGTAGATCTGCAGATGTTGGTGTTTCCTTCTGGGAGGGAGCTCCCTTCTCGCTTTTGTGCATTGCAATCTTGCTGTCTGCCATCCTCTAACAGACATCCCGCGACAAGTCCCAGCCAGCACTTTAGCTACTACAACTCCTATTGCCTTCAAATCTCATTCAGCTCCGCCGGTATTACACAATTCGTTTTTTGGTGAATATTTTGTATTTCTAAAACTAAATTGCAATCTGTTAAACATAGAAATCATGGCAGAATAAGAGTAGAGGTTCTTCGCTAATAAAAGTCCTTTTACTTATACTGGAAGAGTTTCAATTCCTTTCAGACTGGAGAGGGACCAGTGTGTTGATTCGTTTGTTCATGTATCTAGTCTGTGAGTATTTCTTCAGCACCTATTATGAGATAAGCACTGTTCAGATCTTTGGGATACTGCATTCTCTCCAATACTTAATACATTATCTTGTGTGTTGTAGGTTCTTAATAATCATCTAAATAATGAAAATCAATTTTATGGACTAATTGTAGTACTAAATTGCTTGCAAAGGTGGATTATCCACATGTTCCATTTTGTCTGAATATACTCACCATGAAGGCAGATTTCTAACCTCATAGACCAACAGCACAGAAGCCTTAAGAAGAGCACAGCTAGTTCAAGGGAGAATACATTATCTGCCAAAAGTACTTTGACAAGGATGAGATTTTTTTTTTTTTTTTTGAAGCATAGAATTTTGAGGAATCTAAGTGGTTTATCTTTGGAAAAGCATGGTTTTATTTTGACGGCCTGAGAAAAACAGATTGAAGAGGTAGAAACAGCACAAGAGGTATGGCAAAAGAGCAACATAGGTGGAGCTAAGGCCTTAGCAAAGACTCCCCAGGTCCTTCCTGGACTCTTCTGTCCTCACTGTGTCTCTGCAATGGGTCTCTTTGTTGGACTAATCGGAATCCAGGAGACCAGTGGAGGGTAGAAGGACCAATAGCCAAAAATGACCCTATGTTCCTTATTATTTCTCTGTACATTAGAAGCTGTCCTCCAAGGACATAATAAAAATAAGATAATAGAAATAACCCAAGGATGATTATGAACTGGAAAAATTTATTTACAGAAACCATATTCATTTGAAAATATTTATTATAAGGTCAAATTAATAATCTATAGATGAGACAATTTTCTTTTAAGTTGTAAGGCTTTATTGGGAAGTGACGCTTAGTACGTGGGTTTTATTTTTTTTATTTTTTTAAAGATTTTATTTTTCCTTTTTCTCCCAAAGCACCCCAGTACATAGTTGTGTGTTTTTAGTTATGGGTCCTTCTAGTTGTGGCATGTGGGACGCTACCTCAGCATGCCCTGACGAGCAGTGCCGTGTCCGCGCCCAGGATTCAAACCAGCAAAACCCTGGGCCACTGAAGCAGAGCGCGCAAACCTAACCACTTGACCACAGGGCCAGCCCCCTAGTACATGGGTTTTATTTTAAAGGTGATTAGAGAATGATCTATACATTTTTTAAGCTCCTCCTTTCAAGTGGATTTATTGATTTATCATTTTTCTCAAATATTTTTAAATATTGATATTTTTGGCATGGGTCTACAGTCTTGACTACTCTTGTCTTCCCACACACTATCGCTCATTTCTTATCCATTCCTTTGCTTTTAAAAACCCATTCAAATGTTAAAAATGACTTCTAAAATTATATCATCACCCCAAACTTCCCCAGAGCTTCAGTTGTGCAAGTCAAAATCTGAACCATCTTTGGTTCCTCATCCTCTAGTATGTTCTATATTCAGTTCATTAGCAAGTCATGGCATGTATACCTCTTAAAATATCTCACATCTGTCCACTTGTCTCCATCGTCACTGCCAGCACATAAATCCCAACCACATCCTTGTTTCCCTGCCCTCCTACAATAGCCTCGTACTTCCACTCTTGCTTCCCTCCAATCTATTTTTCACAAGGCTGTCAGAGTAGTCTTAAAAATAATAACTTAGGCTACAATACTACTCTACTTAAAACCCAATGTTTACTTCCTGTTATCCTTTAAGTAACATCTAAATTCCTTTCACAGCCTTTAAGGTCTTCCTGATCTGGTCCCTTCCTCTATTTTTAACCATTTTATTTCATTCTCCTCTTCTACTTCTATGCTTCAGTCACACATGCATCATTTTATTTCTTATAATTCATAAAGTTCCTAGAGGGAAGAGGTCTTGCCTTGTTTCTGTCTATGTCTCCCATGAGACTAAGCAGAGTATCTAGAAACCTGGAGATGCAGAAGTAATGCTTACTGGAAGAATGAATGAGTGAATGAATGAATGAATGAATTCCTGAGTCAATAAAAACAGATGTTTAAACCTGAGCCCCGTTTGACTACATTCTCTGTAGAGAACTGAAATGTGTGCATAATAAACAACTGAGGAATTATGTCAGAATGTGGTTCAAAAGAACAGAGATGATAAATATGAGAAAGTGAAAAGACAGTAATATAGATCCAGAATTTTCCATATCAGTCAAATAGGCTCTCTAGGAGAAAATAAATAGAGACTGAAAAAAAGAGAGAGACATAATTATAGAAATAAATAATGGGAAACACTCTCAGAGTTGAAGAAAAATAGAAACCATCACTCTGGCTCACCAAAACCACACAAAATGATTGTAAAAATACCCAGGACTGGACACAATATCATGAAATTTCAGAACTTGAGGATAAAGAGAAAAATCCTAAAAACTTCCAGAGAGGAAAAGCAAACAAATGAGCAATCAAAATTCAAAAACAGGCTTTCCAAAAAGAAAGAAGCATCAGATTAGCGTCAGATGTCTCAGGAACAATGTTGATTTCTATAAAGCAGTGGAACATTAAAGTTCTGGTGGAAAATGTTTTGAACCCAAATGAATATATTCAACCAAGTAAACATTCTTGCGGAAAGACAAAAAAAAATTTTCAGTCAAGCAATGGTTCAGTTTTACCCCCAATAAATCCTTTCTGAAAAAAATATTGTTTGAGAAAGTATTTCAGTAAAAGGAAGCAAAAAAATCCAAGATAGAGAGAGAAACAAGATAAAAGAAACTGGCGAAAGCTAACTAAAAGAGCAAAACTTCCATTTGCTGCTAAGTAATTTTTGATGCATGAAGTAAGAAACAAAAACAAAATAAAAAAAGAAAAAGTCTCAGATGATTTTAATATGAAATGAGAGGCAGTTTATCATCTTGTTTTAGAACTGAATTATTTTATAACACAAAACACAATTTTTAAAATATTTATCTATGGATGCTAAAGTGCTCTGGATAAGCAAGCATTGTGTGAATATTTTATAATGAAGTTGTAATTATATATAACATGGGTAATTTAAAAAATCAGTATTACAAAAAAGGTAGAGGGAAGATGAATTGGATACAAGCAAAAAGGCCATGTGGTCAGATAAGGTGGAGACACAGGGTCTGAGCCTTCGACATTCCTGAATAATTATCAGATGAAATAATGCAAAGGCGTCTTAGGTATGAAGCTTTATTTTTTTAACCTTGTTTTTCCTGTATCCGACGTTGGCAGGCAGGAAGTAAAGGAAGGTATGAGAATCACCTGAGATTTTAAACTGAGTAAGACCGGATGAATAAAACCATGCTTGACTTTGTTAAAACCCAATCAAATAAAATATGTAAGAGAGAAAGAATAACTAAAGCCCGAAAGAATTTCATATCAAAGGTTCCTTGCCTGGTTGCTGGGTCTCACCAGTCACAGTTTTGAAGTATATTCTGTAGAACATTATATAATTGTGTTTCATAAATCATCCTCTCTAGTTGTATGGATTTTTTTTTTTTAAGATAAGGGAGAGAACACAAAATGGAATCAGCTTAAAGAAATTTGAATTTTGCAAAGCTCTGGAGGCCAAAAAATTGATGGAGGATGCAGTTTTTCCTATTAATGATTCTACTGATCATCATGATATGAACTGATGAAACAAAATCTATTTCTTTGAAATGTAAATGATGATAAGAGCTTTAAAGTGTATAGCAATATGCTATTACGTCTCAATATGCAGTAAGACAAATTTACTTTGGACTTTGGTATATATTTGCGAGAGAGGGAACAAGAAAACCAGCATATGTCCCCATGTGATACTATTTTAGGTGCATCCTGATTGACTCACAAATATTTTCCTGTACTTTGGCTCTTCTTTGAAACAGGGTTTTATAATGCCGATCCATCTTTTGATTTAATTATGTTTCTTGATTCAGCTTTGTCTTTTGAAAATGCTCCATAAGGACCGACTATGTGAAGTATTCTTTGCAGCTATGTCGAGAAATATGAGAATGGATAAATGATCCTCCTTCAAGCTTAAAGAGAAAAACAAACAAACAAATATGTAAAAACATGCTATTTGAGGCAAGAGGAATACCACAATTGTGCTGCTTCCCAGACAGACACAAAGAATTATCAACAATCATTTCCTGGGCAGACTAGCATCTGTTCACTGCAGTTTTTAGTTTAAAACGTATCATCATTGAATATTTATGGTAATTATAAGTTATGAAGTACCCACAACCTAGTCTCCTATGATATTGACAGGGAATCTTTTATAAGAATCCAAAATAGGTTTTGGAGAAATGGAAAATTGAACCAGGAAAACATGAAAGTTGTTTTAAACAATAATTAGATGTCTTTGGCTACCTTTTTAACTAGGCAGAAGGCAATTTAATCAGTGCCCAAACTGCCAGCATTCGTGAATTTATCTGCTACATTAGCAAGAACTTGAGGTTACTCTGAAGGTGCCTCCTGCCCGCAGCGCTCTTCTGGATATTCCTCTATAAATGAGTCTCAGTGCTCCATTCTGTTGTCTCCCCCTACCTAGATTGAAGGTATCAGAAATGGGAATCTGACACAAGCAAGACCAGTGAACTATCACATGGCACAGAACAAGGGCTCTGCTAAACTCTGGTGACATTTTACATGCTGTGGTGACTGGCTGAACTAATCAAATCTTATCCTTCTTGGGGACTTTAAATGTGAAATATACAGGGTCTCTGAATTTGGTAAAATAGCACAGAAGCAGAGGCACATAAAGAGACTGCAATAAACACAAACCATGAGAAAGCAGTTGTCATAATGGAGAGGAAAGAGCAGAATGTGGAGTCGCTAGGGAGGTGGCGGCAGGTATAAAAGAGAATAGCTGAGTAACCATAAGTAAATGCTAAGAAATGCAGTGTCAGGTGCTTCTCTTGGGGATTAAGTAGCTACAGTAGAAGTTAGAGGATTTACTCTTTTTTTTGAGGAAGATTAGCCCTGAGCTAACGTCTGCCACCAATCCTCCTCTTATTTGCGGAGGAACACTGGCCCTGAGCTAACATCTGTGCCCATCTTCCTCCAGTTTATATGTGGGACACCTGCCACAGCTTGAGTTGACAAGCAATGCATAGGTCTGCACCCGGGATCTGAACCGGTGAACCCTGGGTGGCCAAAGTGGAACGTGCGAACTTAACCACTGCACCACTGGGCCAGCCCCTAGAGGATTTACTGTTATCCATTCTATACTCTGTGAGGCCTGCCAGCAAGGCTGGTGATACTCCCAACAGCGTTCCCTACTCCCTGTAAAATCTTGGGAGTAAGTTTCTCTCCCACACACAGCTTCGTCAACCAAGGTAACCTGAGAGTGTCTCTGTACCTTACTAGACAAAAGGATCCTGCCCATATGAAATAAGTGGCCTGGAACGAGATAGAGAGAGCTGACTCTCTGGGTTTCCACAGTCAGAGCCAAACCAGATCTGTTCTCTCTGCCAAATGTGCTTACTGAAGGATTTATACAGAGTGGCTTCTCTAAGGGAATAATGTGTTTATTAACAGAATCCAAGATGTTACATAGGCACAAATAGCCCTCATGTCACGTTTTCTGTAGCATTCTTCTAGCAACGCTACCCTATTGAAGTGACACAGCCATTCATGGATGGATGACAGTCAAAAACTACACAATTCCATTCAAATTTATTTCCTAGTCTCACAAATGTTGTCTTTAAAACAACCTGTATAAAATTTTAAGGAGCTAATAAGGCAAACATGTTCCACCAAGAATAATGTTTTCCCAGGAAAAATTTGCTTGAAAAACCATCACCTATGGTGTAATTTACCATTTGTTTCAAAATGTGTGCTCCTAATCTAAGGAGGTAAATTTCCTAGACCAAATAATTCTGATTCATTTATAATGAACTTATTTCTTTTCTTATCTTTAATATTTCTTCATACACATTTTAAATCTCTTAGCATCTTTTTATATCATGAGAAAAACTACATAAGAAGTGGAACTTTGTTCACTTGTGCCATTTCATGCTGACATAACACTGATTATCATTACTTGAAAAGGATGGGCAGAGACAATGCAGGAAATGCTGACCTAGAATTATGTAATGATTTGTCAGTTTCCAACAGTATTTTCAAAAGAATTAATAAGGAAATGTATTATCAGCCAGGAGAACATGAAGTAGACATGCTTATAATGACCACAAATTAGGAAATTTTAAAACATACTGCTTTATAAAACGATCAAAGTAGAGAAGTCATGACTGTTCTAATAGATGCCAACAATTTTTGATAATCGTTAATAATATTTCTAGGTAAAAAAATTACAATAAAATTGAGTTGATAATAAGTTTAAGTCACAGTAATGATACATGAAAAAAACTTTCCCATGCTAGATAATAAAGCATCCTCTAACTATCCTGTACTAAAATAAAATGTGATATTTGCACAAAAAAGAAAAATAAATCAACAGAATAGAGATTGTGGAAGTAAATCCAAATGTGTATGCACTCATATATGACACAGATGTCAGAACGATTTATGTAATGATGATGCTGGCAAATTGATTATCTGTATGGAAAAATTTAGACTTGCACATTGCCCCATTTATAAAAAAATGAATTGTAAGGACTGGCCCCATGGCTGAGTGCTTAAGTTGGCGCGCTCTGCATTGGCGGCCTGGGGTTTCACCGGTTCAGATCCTGGGTGGAGACATGGCACCACTCATCAAGGCATGCTGAGGCAGTGTCCCACACAGCACAGCCAGAGGCACTCACAGCTAGATATACAGCTGTCCACTGAGGGGCTTTGGGGAGAAGAAGGAAACAAAAAAGAAGAAGATTGGCAAGACATGTTAGCTCAACTGCCAAACTTTAAAGAAAAAAAAAATGAATTGTAGACAAATTGGATAGAGATGTAAAAGTAAATAAGTAAATATAAATAAAAACAATAACACGTGTATTGTGGAATCTGTCTTAAAGGATAGAACATTCAGAAGCCATAGAGGATAATGTAGACATTTATTCATTCAACAAAGTTTTATTGAATATTTGATCTGTGACTGGCCTTATTCAAGATAATAGTGATTCTCTAATAAATAAGGCAGACTCAGCCCCAGCTTTTCATGGAGTGCACATCCTAGTGATGGAGGCCAAGCAAACATCAGGATAACTTTAGCGAGTGATACCTGTTGAAAAGATAACAATATTGGAATATGTTACAGGAGAAGCAGGGGCTGGGCTGCTATCTTAGATAGTGTGGCCAGAGAAGCCTTTCTGTGGAGAGGACATTTGAGCTAAGATGTAGATGATAAGGAGAAAACCATAGAAAAGTCTAGAAAAGGGCATTCCAGAAGGAGAAAACAGCAAGCCTAAATTCTCTGCAAGTGCAACGTGTGGCATGTTAAAGAATTGAAAGCCATCCAATGTGGTGAGTGAGAAGATAAGGAGTGAGGAGATTGGTAAAGGAAGAGGGAAGAGAGGTAGTCAAGGGTGACATACTTTAGGCCCTAGTCAGTCTGGCAAGGGTTTGGGTTTTATTTTAAGTGCAGTGGGAAGCTATCAGAGGGTTTTAAGCCCCAAATAAATTCTTCTGATTTTAATTGTAAAAATACTATAATATTACTGTGATGTTTGCAAAATGGGTAGTGTGGGACAAAAAATGGATGAAAGAAGGCCAGTTTTGTTAGATATCACACTAATTCAGGTAACAGCTGATGCTGCTTTGGGCCAGAAGGGTAACAACAGGTATTGAGAGAAGCAGATAGAAATAGGGCATATTTTAGGGTTAGAGTAACAGAATTGGCTGAAAGGTTGAGTGAAGAGTATCAATGAAAGAGTGGAAAGAAGAATAATGCCTAAGGATTTTGGCTTGAGCAATTGAGTGAATGAGAATGCCTGCAATCTACTGAGATGGGGAGGGATATAAGAATAGCAAGGGTGTGGGGCACAGGTTGCAGAATTCTCTTCTGGACATGTGAAGTTTGAAATGTGTATTTGATCTCCAAGTAAAAACGTTTAGCAGACAGTCACATCTACTCGTCTAGAACTCAAAGAAGAGGTCAGGGCTGGAGACACACACTTGGGAAACATCTGCATACAAATGATATTTAGATCCACAGGGCTAGATGAGATCACTAAGGGAGAATGTACACATAAAGAGGAGGTCATAAGATACAATTTCCTGCATAAAATTTAAGATATCTGTGCATGGCAAATATGAAAAGATTGAAAGTTGAGAGTTAAACTGGAAAAATATGTTCAAGATAATCAAGCCAAGGGTTAATACGTCCAATTTAAAAAAGCTACTGCAAATCAATAAGGAAAAAAAAAAGTAAACAGGCCAATAGAAAGAAAAATGAATAAAGGATATAAATGAACATTTTATAGTAGAGGAAATCCAATTGGCCTATAAATTCATGAACAGATGGTCAACCTCACCAGCAATCAGGGAAATGCAAATTATAACAATTGGATGCCATTTTTCATTTATCAGATAGGCAAAAGTTAAAGTGAACATTAAGTGCCTTGCTGGTAAGGATTTGTGGACATGGATACTCATAAATTGCTATTGGAAATATAAATTTTTACAAAATTTTGGGAAAGAAATTTGGCCTTCTCTATAACCTAAGTAGACATATACTCTGACTTAGCAGTTAGATTAGTAAAATTGAATGTTCACCACAGGAAAACAAAATATGGTATACTCATACTATGGAATATTATGCAGTTACAAAAAAATTTTTTTTAAAAATATTTGCAATAAGTGTGTATTTAAAAAGGAAGTTAGAGTTTGTTTAGAAATAATGTTTGTACATGTATATGTGTATGAACATAGAACATTTTGTTAAAAATAATGTGACGTCAAATAGTCACCTTTATTTTAAGCTGAGGAGTCTGGAGTTGTGAGGAGGTAGCTCGTTACTTTTATCAATCTCTGTCTTACTTGAATTATTGATACAATGATGTGTTACCTTTGTAATTAAATTAAATATAAATGTAATCTTTTTTAAAGAGGTAAATTATAGGTTTTTTAAAGAAAAACTGAAAAATACAGTTTCAGAGCTCTTTGATACGCAGACATTCCTCTGATGTATGTTTGTTACCATGACAGGCACCTTCTCCTTAACTGTCTTGAATACTGCTGGAGTAGAAAAGAGAATGCTTGTTAGTAAAGAGGGAGATAGAGGCAATTTCAGTCTTTATAAGAATACAATCTTTGTCCATCAGCCAGACAGTTCACCATCGTGTGCAGATAGCCTCTTCAAGAAAACTCTGAGGCTTGAACACTAGTTTTCAGCTGTGCAACCTGTCCTGACAGAGTAGTTAAAGAGAAGTCTTGCAATGAGTCAAAGAAGCTGCTGCCTAGAACAACTGATGGGCCATCCTAATTTTCATAACTGTGTAAAGACCGCAGATACTAAGGAAGAGAAGAGCAGCTTGCAATTTTAACCTACACAGTTGTCTACCAACGAATTCTTCCCAGCCCCCAAAAGAATAATTTCACACAAATAGCAGGGTCACTGCAAATATATTTAAATTTTTGAAAATTTTGGACCACTTATGGAGAAGAAATGCTCCCCTACTAAGTGTAATGTATGCCAAACTAATAAAAATCAAGAGATGACTCTAATAACCTGTGTACTGCCAGAGAAAAAGAAAGACTGAGAAGTGTCCTTAATTTTCCGTTATACTAGTTAAATGCGTATTGAGAAAACTGTGAAAAAATATAACCACTAAAAATAAAAGCCATATGCATCTCTGATAAGAATAGTGGTATATGTTTGTTTGCCTGTACAGAAAGTGGGACTATTCATAATGCTTTTAAAATAGAGGATATAATTATAGGCCTAGAACCATAGCAGTGCTTACCTGCCTGCAGCTCTTCCCAGGAGGAGAGATTTTTCCTTCTTCTACTTCATCCATAGGTCATTTGTATTGCTGAATTTGGTGTAAGGAATTGTTTGCCACTCTCTACATTGTCCTTAGAATATGCAGAGGGAAAAAAGTCATAGTCGAAGAAAACTGGGAGCCACATAATTATAGTTGGTCTAGAAATAGAGAGTACCTTATCCAGAGGCAAAAAAAAAAAAACAAAATAAAAATAAATAAAATAATGAAATGGGAATAACATAGGCTTTAAAACCAGAGAGGAATTCTAGTCGTGATGCTTGATGCTCTTCATCTTCAGAAATGAAAGTGCAGAACCGAATTCACTGAAGCTCTCTTTCCCTCTCGACACGAGTCAGACCATGTGCAGGAAACACGGCTGTCAAAACATCACAGCATTAATTGGCTTTGCACTTCCATGCATTTGTTATTATAACAGAGAGTTACTTTACAGACATTTGCCATGTCAGACTGTCCTGGGTTTGAATTCTGGCTTTGCCACCTCCTAGCTGTGTGACCTCGGCTAAGTTGTTCAATTACTCCATGCATTTGCATCTTTGTCTCCAGAGTTGGATGGTGACTCAGAATCTAATTCTCTTGTGAGATGACATATCTGGCACATTATAACAGTAATAATAATAAACAGCTAATAACAACTATGAAGTTACTGAGTATCTTTTATCTCTCTCAGTGCTTCGTACTTATTAAATCCTTTCATCCTCACAACCTTAAGGTATAAGTACTTATGCAAACAATAATATTATTATCCTCATTTTATAGATGATGAAATATTCCCTTAAGTAAGGGACATACATAAAGTTACACAACTAACGTGGTGGAGCCAGAATGCCAACCTGAGCAATATGACTCCAAAGATATTCATTTCCACACTTGTCCTTATTAAAAAGATCTCCAATCCTCTGTACATTATTGCTAATATCTGTAACATATTGAATGAATTAGTATCAAAAAGCAAAATAGTCCATGTGAAGGAGAGACATCCATTCATAGTTTACATATACTTCCAAAATTCATGTTATTACTTAATGAAGTACTGTTTTCTTTTAGTCATTCTTCCATATGTGTATGTCTCTTATCTCCACAATAAGACAATGACCTCTGACTGCAGGAGGTGATCCAAAATTCATGATTTTTGCCAATATTGATGAGTAAAAAAGATATTATTCATATTCGATTTGTACACCCTCTCTCATATAGTAATGATTGTTTACTTATATAGTAAACAATCAATGCATAGATATCGGCCTGAACTCTCAATAGTAGTCATGCCTTTCCAGGCTGCCAAGTTGATTGGCATGCATTTCGGATCAGGTCAGCGGGGTAGACGTTATTCATAAATCCCCACTGGTTCTCTCTTGCCACGCAATTTTCCACGTTCCTGCAGATGTTTGTTTGCAGTAGGAAAAGTCAGCTCTTGAGTTGAATGTAGGCAAAGTATTCCTCTCGTTAGACAGAGAGCATAGAGACTCACTGCGGAACAGTTTACATAAGCATCAGGCTTATAAATAATTCTCACCCTGGCATCAATAAAATCATAAAGAATCCAAGGTGAATGGTGTTAAAATCTGGGAAAACAAAGGCAGATGGACAGTTTGCACCAAATGGTCTCCTGGGCACAAACACAAAAAAATATGCAAATAGTTGAAAGAAAGTTCAAGTCTGTTCAAGATGTCATTTTACAAGCTGATGAAGACCCAAACAGGAGAAGGTACCTTGCATTGGGATTTTGAAGGTCCTATTTGATACCACCTAATCATTTTTCTTTGCCTGTTTTTAAAAATCATGTCTGTTTGTTACAGATATTCAGCCTTTACATGTCCTTGCTTTTCTGAGTTAAAATCTTTTATTTTCTGATATAGTAAAGCAGGAATCTTACAGGCTAGTGTATTGCAGTCAACTGCTTGCTAAACTGTCATTCTTCTAAAATGCAGCTATGCAGGCAAAGTGCTGATGGGTCAATTACTGTGAGGAGGGAAACTTCTGGGGAAGTGCTTTCTGGGGAAGGCACTAACACTGCCTACCAAGAAGTAGATGCCCTAGTGTAATGCATTCTGACGCTGTCTACACAAGTGGGAATGATGTGGGAGCTGATTGTGTGTAATGATTTGGCATATTATTAGTGTGATTAAGCACCTACACCTTACAAGTAAATATAGAATGTAGGAGGTAGGACCTACGCTCTTGCAGAAGACCTCTATTTATCTCATGCCTCTGTCCATTTCCAACCATCGCCTACAATTCATACACTCATTCCTTCAGTCAACAACTATGTATTGAGTGTCAGCTCTGCACCAGGAATTATACTAAGAACTAAGGATATAAAAGCAGCATCCTTGCTTTCACAAAGCTTACATTCCAGACACAATAAAACACAATAAACATGTTACATAAATCAATAAGAAAATTTCAGATGGTGATATTTAATATGAAGAAAAACAACCAGTGATTTGAAATTAATTAGTGTGGTTGAGGATACTTAAGACTGGGTGGTTCGGAAAGTCTTCTCTGAGCAAGTGACTCCTAATTTGAGATCAAAAAGTCCATAAGAAACTAAATATATGATCATCTGTATGGAGGGGGATAGTCTGGATAGAATTAACAGACAGGGTAAATATTCCAATTAAGAACCAAGCTTGTCAAACTGGACATGTTCAGGAAAGAACAAGAAGGCTAAAATGTGCCATGGTGCCTGAGGGTAGGAAGAATGGGGAGATAATAAGAGATGAACTCCAACAGGTAGGCAAGGCCAGAAGATGCTGGCTGTAGTAAGACATTTAGATTTTTTCTCTAATGGAAAACCATTAGAGATTTCTGAGACATTGAATGCCAATAATATGGAATATGTTTTGAAAGATCATCTTTAACTGCGAGGTGGAGAGTAGAAGCCAGGAAACAGGGATAATAAATAAAAGGTGTCATTTAGGGTGAAAGAAGATGATGATTTGAAATGGAGACAAGAGAATCCACTTACAGAAATTGCAGAGCAATTTGCATCAGACCTACCCTCCCACAGATAACAATTATAAACACCGGAAAAATATTTTTAAATGAGCACAACTATTTCTAGGCACTACAGAGTAATCAAAAGCAAGTAGAAAATGAGAGTTAACTCTTGAAAAAAGGGAACTACAGGATGTGAGATGTATTTATACAGCTTTTCCCTGAAATATTCAACCCGCATGCAGTGGGGCAGCTAGAACTCCAGCAGCCGCTGCAGTATCACTGAGCTGAGGAATCAGGGGATGGAATTTGCTGCTCCAGAGCAACTGGAGAGTGAGAAAGAAAATTGTGGAAAGAGAGGAGCTACACAGGGAAATGGAGGTCCAAAATCTATATAAACTCTGATTGGACACTTGATTGATCATGGGGCCCAAAGATTTAACAAACTAGAAAGCTGAAAGAACCAAGAAGAAATTTCAGCATCTTCTCACCATAGAGAAGAAAGAATTTGGGGTTTGAGTCCAGTTTGGTCAAGTACCTCTAGAACAAAACTCAACAATCCTCAGAGGAAAGTAAGAAAATTACAGAATCTCTCTAATGTGTCTTTCACAATGTGTAGCATAACATAAAAAATCACTAGACGCACAAAGAAACAAAAAAAATGAGACCCATAGTCCATTTCTCTTGACCTGTAGTCAAGGGAGAAAAGACTAATTGAAACTAAACTGAGATGACATAAATGTCTGAATTAGCAGACAAAGATGTTAAAGCAGCCATTCTAAATATGTTCAAGGGCTCAAAGGAAAGTGTGATCATAATAAAGAAAGAAAGAAACTTAGTAGAGAAATGTAAATTATGTATTTTTGAAAACAATCAGATGGACATTTTAAAACTAAAAAGGTCAATACTAAAAGCAAAATTCACTTGATAGGCACCAAATCATATTGGAGATGACAAAAGAAGAAAAAGTCAGTGAAATTGAAGGTGTATAATTATTCAATTTGAAAAGCACAAAGAAAAAAGATTGAACTGTGGTACAATATTAAGTACATGTGTGAATGGGAGTGGAAAAAGACATGCAAAGAAATAATTGCTGAAAATATTCTAAATTTGATGGAAAACATGAAGTTATAAGCTAAAAAGCTCTGTGGTCTAAATTTATTGTAAAACATTACCTTATAGATATGAGAAGTTATTTATTCCAAGCAGGATAAATGCAAAGAAAGCCATACCCAGGCATATTATACTTCTTACTACATATCCCAATAACTGAAAACCAATGATAAAGAGAAAATGAAATTTCACGCAGGGGAAAAATGATAATAATTCTCATCAGAACCTTAAGAGGCAAGAATACAATGCAATTACTGAAAAAAAGTCCTCCCAGAATTCTCTATTCAGCAAAAATATCCTTCAAAAAGAAAGACAAAGTAAAGACATTTTAGATAGAAGAAAATTGAGATATCTGTTGCCAGCAGATCTACACTACAGGAAATACTAAAGTGTTTAAGCTGAAAAGTAATTATACCAGATATAAACTTAGAAGAAATGAAAAGCACTAGAAATGATAAAAATATTGGTAAAAGTGAAAGGGTATTCAATTTTCTTCTCTCAATTTCTTTAAAACTAAATAACTTTTTAAAGCAAAGATTGTAACACTGTATTGTAGAGAGTACAGTGTATAAGAATGTGATGTTCTTGGCAACAATAGTACAATGCATGAGGTAGAGTGGTTTAATAGAAATACGGTAGTGCATTTTATGTGAAGTAGTACAATGTGAATTCGACACAGACTGAAATAGATCAAGGATGTATATTAGAATCCCTAGAATGGCCACACACAAAGAAGCAAAGAAGTAACTAAAATATCAAGAGATAAATTAAAATGGGAATTCTAATAAAACATTCAAATAATCCATGAAAGGCAAAACAGAAAGAATACAGGAATGACAAACAGATGACATGGATGGAAAACAGCAAAATGGAGGGCCTAAATCAATTGATATCAATAATTTTATCAAATGTAAATGGACTAAATATTGGATAAGAAAACAAGATGTGAATATAAATCAATGCCAAAAGATGGACTTTGAATATGAAGACAAATACTTTGAAGGTCAAATTATGGTGTAAATGATATATCATGCGAAGAGCACAACGAAACTGTAGTGGTTATATTATTATCAGACAAACTAAATTTCAAAACAAGGCGTATTACCAGAGATAATGATAAAAGATAATTACATAAAAAGCTCAATTCAAAAGGGACACTTAAACATCAAAAATTTGCATATGTCTAATCACAAAGCCTCCAAATATATGAAACAAAAATTGACAAATCTAAAGGGAGAAAAAGACAAATCCACAAATATAGTTGGAGATTTTAGCACCTTGGATCAGTATTTGAAAGAAAACCAAACAAAAAGATCAATAAGGATATAGAAGCCTTGTGAAAACCATTAAAATCTACCTTGACTTTACCTAATTGCATTTATATATCCCTACATGTAACAACTGCAGGATAAAGTCTTTTCAAGAATATTCATCAAAAATAGGGAATATTCATCAAAAATAACTGTAAAGTACATTACAAAATAAAATGATTGAAATCCTACAGAATACAATCTCTGACAGCAAGAGAATTAAATTAGAAATCAATAACAATAAAGTGTCTTGAAAATCCCCTTATATTTGAAAATGAAGCATCAGACCTCTAAATAACTCATGGATCAAAGAAAAAAACCACAAGGGAAATTAGAAAATATTTTAAACTGAATGATAACAAAAATATGTCATATCAAAGTTTGTGAGATGTACTTAAATCTGTGTTTATAGGAAATTTATAGAGTTAAGTGCTTATATTAGAAAAGAAGAAAAAATCTGCTTTTCTATTTTTTCTTCTCCTTAAACTTGGGGAGGAGGAGTAAAGACATGTTAAGTTCTGCCCTCTGTGTTTACGGAAATGCATTTTGTTGGTTCTGGCTGGCAGAGAAATTTACTTGGAGGCAAGAACTCGACCAAATACTTCTTATAGATTGCTTCCTAATCTACATAGAGAAAGAGATTTTAGCAGCATTATTGCACCAACCACTGGAGCTTAAAATTCAGCCTTATCATCAATGGACCATGATGGATCAATGGTTCATGTCGGGCCGGGAGGTTTCCTTGGATGTCCAGATAGTCTTCAATCCCCTCGGTTCCCTGTTGTCCTTATAGCTGTCATAGTCCTGGGATTCTACCTGTCCTACTTTCTCCCTGTTAGGATGGGGGTCCTAAAATTCAGTCCACTGGCTGTAGCTAGTATTTTTCCCTAAACCAGGCCATCCTTTCCTTAAAGGCAGGGAAGTTAGGGCAAAACAGATAAAATTGCTGTTGGAAATGATATAGGAAGGTTATACAATGACATGCTTAGTATCATACCTCAGGGGACACAAACTTATTCTGGTCTTTTTTCTTTTCCTTTGCAGTTCTATACATATCTATTGCGTGCTTAAACAGTATCCACAAATTTACACCTGGAAGCCACACAGGAGTATTTCTGCCACCTACCAGCACTTTGACACGTAGGAAGATGTTTCCTTTCTTATCAACCAGAGTAAACTGGGGCCCTCAAGCTTTGCTTCGTCCACATTTTTCCTTGCCACTCTTTTCCTGGAAGGACTCTCTTGATTATTTAAGACATTCCATCTACTTTTTGCCCAGGTCAGGGGTCCCATAGCAAAAGCACTGGCCTATTAACATGTAGGGACCTTTATATCTTCCAGGCTCTAATGCCTATTGGCTTATAGTGAACTCTTAACTCTTGCTTTCTTACAGAGCTTTCCTTTCTTTGAAGGAGATTGAGGCTGTGTGGCATCTCTCTGGATTCTGATGAGATGTGAAGGTGCTCACGTGCCATGCCAGCTGTCACAATCGCAGTTAAAATTTAATCTCATCATTTCCACTTCGCCTAGTTTCTTCTTCCATCAGAAAACTCATTGCAACAAAGAAATAGAGAAGGATACTTACCCTCTGCTTGGCACTCTACATATTTTAAGTGTCAACCACACAATCCCCAAAACATTTTGGAAAGATATGCAGTGACAGTAAAGTCATAGGTAAAGATTTTCCTTACTAAAAATTGCTGATTGCTTTTCCTTTCAGAGTAAAAATGGGCACCTTCTATACAAAGCCTGGCAATTCCAACGTAATTAAAACACATCCATTACCTCAGTTGAATCCAGTGACACGCAAAGATAATTTAAATGGGCAAATAGACCCCCCAAAAGCCTTTCGGGTGCCAATGGGAAGTAATTTCCTGTAATTATTTGATAGTGATCAGGGCCAAGAAAAGTTTTGTGAAATAGCTTCTATTTCCATGATCAATAGGGTAATCTTACTTGACACATTAAAAATAGCTGGTAATAGGTAAAAACAATCCTTGACAGATGAGCTCAGCAGTCTATACTTTGAAAGTGTTTGTTGTGTCATATTGAAAAGCTTTCCGTGCTATTCAGCTTCAAAAATCTGCTTTGAAGTGCTTTGACCAATCACTGCATGTCAAATTTATAGCTCCTTCTTTACATGTGACTTTACATTGTAGGCACTGTTGTGATTAAGGCGTTATTGCCTGTCACTACAGGTGCCCAGGCTTTCTGAGCCTCCAAGCTGCCTTTCAGCTGGTGGCTTTTCGGACAATCCGAGAAAGGGGGCTTTTCCTTCTTTTATTCTCCTCCCTTGACTAAGCAATGAAAAAGGCCTGTGGTATAGCCAGATTTATTATAGGGCAGAAGACCAAAAGCCGGTCTTCTCATTAGAGTCCCATTTTTTGGATGAAGTTAGAGGCAGAAAGCTGGTGATCAGAGGAGTCTGTAGATTGTTTAATGGATTAGTTGATAGCATTGAAATATTCGGAGTGTTTATCTAAAACAGTAGGTTTTAGATTCTCTTGAAAGATCGGAAGCTCTTGAAATAACAAGGCTTAGTCCTCAAATGGTGCCTTTCAGCTCACTCTTCCCTTCAGACTGGCTTCCTTCTAGCTGGCCACTCTCTGCCATCTGTTTCACTCGTTCATGTTTCCTTCTAGGCGTTGTGGGCAATTCTTTGATATCCCTGGGTAACGGCTTTGCTCCTTGTTAAAAAAAAAACAAAAACAGAAACAAAAACAGTATCCTTAGGAAGAGTAACAAAATAGTTGGGCCTTATGAATTATAACATATTAATATGAGTGTTTATCAGATTACTTTGATAATTTTACTTAGCACTAACACTAGATAAAACTTACTTGAGGAGACTCATGATTTTAAGTCTTACAAATCTCAATGATTTAAGTCCCCAGACATACATTTCTCAATAAGAAGGGGTTATTTTCACTGAAATATCAATTATCTACTACATCTTGCCAAAGGAATCACAGATGTGCCCGAATTATCTGGGCCCAGATGACAGTCGCAGGAAATGATCTTGGAAATCAAAAGGGTGCCCATAGGCAACTGAATTTTCGTAACAAAGCCACCCACCTTCAGGTCCCCAGGGACACTTCTTTCTTTTGTCCGTGATCTCTGGCCATTTCTGTAGTAGGGAGAACATCAGCGTCCCTCAGTCTAACTTCTTAATAGGGGTGAATTTTTTAAAATATTCAAAGAGGCAGAACTTACACTGGTTTGAGTCTCTAACAAAATAATTATGTTCTTATGCCTTACAATTTTTTACTGGTCTGGTTTTACTCTATGCTACTCCAGCTGACGGTTCCACATTGAGGATTTTTATTACATGCAAAGCATACATGGTCTTTCTAGTCAGAAAAACATTAGTTTTATTCATGGCTCCATCACTTTTTAGCTGTGTGACCTTAGGCAACTTGCCTAACTTCTCAGAACCTCATCCATAAAATAGGTATAGTACTGCTATCTCATAGTTAGAAGGGTTACAAAAGGTAACATACATGGTGTTACCTCTGTAACAAATAACAGTCACAGCGTCTGAAACGCTGTAGTAATTTAATAAATTAATTTCCCCACTTGCTAACATCTAATAAAAAAAGGGCTGTTCCCATCCTTTGCTTTCCAGCATGTACTTGTCACATTTCTTTATACTAAAAATCAGCATCTCTACTTCCATTTCTGTGAAGATGCAACTGCATTGAATCTTATGAAGTATTTTTTGATACGTTTTAATTGCAAGACAACCCAACTCAAACTTCAAACAATGAGAGGAATGCACTGGCTCAAACCAATGAAAACTTGATCAAGGACCTAAGTGACATGACCAGTGCCCAGTTTCTCTCTCTCCATTCTTGGAATGGCTGCTTCATTATTGACACCTGTCACAGGCAGGATTTACCCTCATAATCCATAAATTACTGTCCCCCATGGCAGAGACTATATGTATCCTCATTCATCTTCAATAAGAAATCGAAAGGGTTGTTTTTCACTTAGCTTATACATAATTTCCAGAATTGAGTCACTTTGACCTGATTAGCTTGATTTACATCACGTGCCCACTATGGCTGGGGGATTGGGACGTATTTATTAGTAGAGTCAAATTAGAGTCCACTCCCACACTGTACATGGGGGATTTTTCTCATCTAAACATCATGGCTGGGAGATTTAACTTTCTAATAGGAAGATGAAAGGAGAAAATGTACTGAGGACACTAACAACAAATGGCCACCAAGCCAGAATGCATTCACCATTCAAACCCAACTTAAAAGCATTTCTTTTATGATATTGTATCTTCTCCAGCTACATGTTGCACTTTCTGGAACATGGATGATGCCTGCTTAATCAGAGCTCCCGGAGACCTTCTCTCTCTTCTCTACCTGGTAAACTCTTCCTCATTCTTCAACAGAGAGGAGCCTCGTGGAGCCACAGTCAGTGGGATTCAGAATTGTGGCATAAACTGTGAAATTGGAATCCTGGGTTCCCTAGGTCTGCTTCTGACCACTATAGGAACCATCATGGTTTTTATGCTAGAGGACACAATGCAATCTTTCCCATACTGAGGGTAAAACATACTTAAGAGTGTGCTTGGCGTATAGAGAGAGTCCAATAAATTAAATAATGACTCTTCCTGTAATGAGACCAATAGTACAGGATATGTCTATAAAACATTTCCTAACTTCTCCCAGGAAAAGCCTCTGTCTCAAGTCTGCTCCTTTGTTGCTCAGACAAGCACACAGAGATAAGTGTACACAGTGTGAGAAGTGACACATACCTGCCATTTCCTCAGTGTAAAATTCTAAACCCCTGAAAGCAGGAAGTTACTTATTTTTATTTCTGCCAGGCCACTCAACATATGAATTTGTATAAGAAAATTGCCTGCAAGCCAATGTTTGCCATAGTCCTGGTGGTCTAGTGGTTAAGATTCGGCACTCTCATCATCGAGATTGAGGTTCTTTCCCGCTCAGGGAACCACACCACCCACCTGTCAGTTGTCATGCTGTGGAGGATGCTGAAAGCTCTGCCACTGGTATTTCAAATACCAGCAGGGTCACCCATGTGGACAGGTTTCAGCGGACCCAGCCACAGAGTTCAAAAAATTGGCCATGAAAATGCTATGGATAACAGCAGGGTCTTGTCCGATATAGTGCCAGAAAGTAAGAGGATGGTGCAGAAAGACCTGGCTGGGTTCTGCTCTGCTGTACACAGGGTTGCTAGAAGTCAGAAAAAACTCATGGCACTAACAGAAACATTTATTTTAGCTTATATAGTAAGTGCTTAGCTTAAGCTTAGAGGTGTTGGCTATTAACAAAATGACACCATCAAGACACTCTGCGTGCTTTCTGCTTAATAGAAGGGTCAGTGAAAATATAGGGACATACATAGGAAAGTAAAATTGTCAGCATTCTAGGAGTTCCTCAGGGAAGGAAATCACTGAGGCTGAAACAGAGTAGGTATCTTCACCCAAAGTAAAATTAGGCTCCTCTGAGACAGGCCTGGCTAGAGCACTGAGAAAGTAGCACTTTCCTTTTTTTTTTTTTTCTCCAGCTTTATTGAGGTATACTTGACAAACAAAAATTGTATATACTTAAAGTTTACAATGTAATACTTTGATATACACATACATTGTGAAATGATTACCACAGTCAAGTTCATTAACATATCCATCACCTCATGTAGTTATAGTATTTTTTTATGTAGTGATAACACCTGATATCTACTCTCTTAGTAAATTTCAAGTATACAATGCAGTATTATTAACTATAGCTACTATGCTGTACGTTAGATTTCTGGAGCTCATTCATCCTTCGTAACTAGAACTTTGTACTCTTTGACCAATATCTCCCCATTTCGCCCACCCTCCAGCCCTGGCAACCTCCATTATACTCATTGTTTTCACGAGTTTGACTTTTTTAGATGCCACATATAAGTGAGATCATGCACTTTCTAAAGAAAGCAGCCTGTTTGCTGTAATGGGCAAACTTGCAGATGTGCTTGTTTCTCTGCCCAGAGAGAAGTAGAAAAGGCAGGCGTGTGACAACTAGAAACATGAAGGCAAAAGGTGACAACCAGAGAAATATACTGTGTAAGGAAATTGGAAAGGACCACAGGGCTGGCTACATAGAATAACAGATTTTACCTGTTAAAATTATGACCAATGCCTCCGCTTGTGAGTTTTATTGGCCTTTTCTATATATTTCTTTCCACTATTTTTCTTTCATCAACATAACCTCAAATCAATATGATTATTTTTCTTCTTTTACCTTACTACACACCAGACTTTCCCTTGTGGCATAATTTCCTACTGCTGGAAAATGAAAACATACACACACAATTTTACATTTTTATATGATTTGCCAATAACATTGCTTCCAATTTCTCAATCCTGCTATCTTAGCATCTGTAAGCATTTGGCATCATCATTCTCATAAAAAGCACACTTCACAGCCTTCTAAATTATGCAGAGGTTATCGAGGTATGACAATACTACATCTGCTTTGATTCTAATAAATTCTCAACTAAGAGTGTTAAATTCAAAATGTCTCCCATCAGTAGCCTGTGCCATGTCTAGAGGAAACACTCATTGTTTTTGGTTCTCTTGCCTACCTCCCAGATCCCCTCATAAGCAAGTAGATGCAAATGAAAAGAGAAGATGAAAGGAGCACTGTTTCGTAATGCTGAGACAAGATGCTGAGTTAGCAAGATAGGAAAATGGTCAGTTGGTGGAGGGGATGATGACAGCTTGAGCTGCAAATTTTAAGGGTGTTTCCATGTTATGGATGTATTCATGAACCTGTGGGTACCTTGCATTTACAGGTACTTAAAATATTCTCCTCCTTCCAAATGTTCCTAATAAATAGTACACAGTGCTGTCCACGGGTCCACCCCATAAAGAGTGAGCTACCTGCTTCCCATGAGTACATAAAGGAAATTTCAGATTAGGTTGTAGTCCCTATAAAACCAAGTGACATGAATTCTTTATGCAGGGCTTTGACTTTTCATTTATACCATCAGATGTGTTTCTTATAAATTATTTCCCTTCATCTTCCCTTATAACTTTATTTTGGGCACGTAAGCTTCAAGAGAAGTAATATTTTGTTTTTTGAGGAAGATTACCCTAAGCTAACAGCTGCTGCCAATCGTCCTCTTTTTGCTGAGGAAGGCTGGCCCTGAGCTAACATCCGTGCCCATCTTTCTCTACTTTATATGTAGGACGCCTACCACAACATGGCTTGCCAAGCAGTGCCATGTCCACACCCGGATCCGAACTGGCGAACCCCAGGCCGCCGAAACGGAACGTGCAAACTTAATTGCTGCATCACTGGGCCAGCCCCAAGAGAAGTAATCTTAATGAGAACTATTGTTTAAAGAAAGGACTGGAGCTGGAACTGAGTATACAATTATTTTCTCACCACCTTTGCTACATTAACTTACAAGATATTTCTGGACAAGTCACATTGCTTTGTTGAATCTCAGCAGCTTGAATGAAACACTTGGAATTGAACCAGATGAAAAAGAATCCTTTTGTATTGTTGACCTAGTAATCACATGTAGATATATACAGAACATTCCATCCAAAAAACACAGAACATACATTCTTTTCAAATGCTCTTGGAACATTCTCCAGGATTGATCACATATTAGGCCATAAAACAAGTCTCAATAAATTTAAGTAGATTGAAATAATACCAAACATCTTTTCTGACAACAAAGGTATGAAACTAAAAATTAACTACAGGAAGAAAATCAGAAAAGCCACGAATATTTAGAGATTAAACAAAATGCTACTGAACAACAATTGAGTCAACAAAGAAATCAAAGGGGAAATCAAAAAATACCTAGAGACAAATGAAAATGAAAATATAAGATGCCAAAATCTACAGGACACAGCAAAAGCAGTCCTAAGAGGGCAGTTTATAACAACACAGGCTTACCTCAACAAACAAGAAAAACCTCAAATAAACAATCTAACAGCACACTTAAAGGAACTGGAAAAGGAAGAACAAACAAAGCCCAAAATCAGTAGAAGGAAGGAAATAATAAAAATCAGAGCAGAAATAAACGAAATAGAGACTAATAAAAAATAGAAAAAAAATCAATGAAACCAAGAAGTGGTTCTTTGAAAAGATAAACAAAATTGACAAACCTTTAGTTAGACTTACCAAGAAAAAAAGAGAGAAGGCTCAAATAAATAAAGTCAGAAATGAAAGAGCAGAGATTACAATGGACACCTCAGAAACACAAAGATTATAGGAGAATACTATGAAAAGCTATATGCCAACAAATAAGATAATCTAGAAGAAATGGATAAATTCTTGGAATCATGCAACCTTCCAAAACCGAATCAAGAAGAAATAGAGAATTTGAATAGACCAATCACAAATAAGGAGATCGAAATAGTAATAAAAAAACCTCCCCAAAAATAAAAGTCCTGGACCAGACAGTTTCCCAGGTGAGTTCTACCAAACATTGAAAGAAGACTTAATACCTATTCTTCTCAAACTCTTCCAAAAAATTTAAGAGGAAGGGAAGGTTCCTAACTCATTCTACAAAGCCAACATTACCCTGATACCAAAACCAGAAAGGACACACAAAAAAAGAAAATTACAGGCCAATATCACTGATGAACGTTGATGCAAAAATCCTCAACAAAATACTAGCAAATCGAATACAACAATACGTTAAAAAGATCATGCACTATGATCAAATGGGATTTATTCCAGGGTGCAGAGATGGTTCAACATCCACAGATCAATCAATGTGATTCACCACATGAACAAAATGAAGAATAAAAATCACATGATCATCTCAATAGAGGCAGATAAAGCATTTGATAAGATACAGTGTCCATTCATGAAAAAAACTCTGAATAAAATGGGTATAGAAGGAAAATACCTTAACATAAGGGCCGTTTATGACAACCTAACAGCTAATATCATTCTCAATGAAGAAAAACTGAAAGCTATCCCTCTAAGAAAAGGAAGCAGACAAGGATGCCCACTTTCACCACTTTTATTCAACATAGTATTATAAGTCTTAGCCAGAGCAATCAGGCAAGAAAAAGAAATAAAAGGGATCCAAAGTGGAAAGGAAGAAGTGAAACTGTCACTATTTGCAGATGACATGATTTTATATATAGAAAACCCTAAATAATCCACTAAAAAACTTTTAGAAATAATAAATGAATATAGTAAAATTGCAGGATACAAAATCAACATACAAAAATCAGTTGTATTTCTACACACTAACAATGAAGTAGCAAGAGAAATTAAGAATACAATCCCATTTATGATTGCAACAAAACAAATAAAATACCTAGGAATAAACTTAACCAAAGAGGTGAAAGATCTGTATACTGAAAACTAGAAAACATTGCTGAAAGAAATAAAAGACACAAAGAAATGGAAAGATATTCTGTGCTCTTAGAATTAACATAGTTAAAATGCCCATGCTTCCTAAAGCAATCTACAGATTCAATGCAATACTTATCAAAGTTCCAACAACAGTTTTCACAGAACTAGAACAAAGAATCCTAAAATTTATATGGAAAAACAAAAGATCTTGAATAGTCAAAGGAATCCTGAGCAAAAAGGACAAAGCTGGAGGCATTACACTCTCTAATTTCAAAATATACTGCAAAGCTCTAGTAACCAAAACAGCATAGTACTGGCACAAAAACAGACACAGAGATCAATTGAGCAGAATTAAAAGCCCAGAAATAAACCTATGCAGTATGGACAGCTAATTTTCAACAAGGGAGCCAAGAACATACAATGGAGAAAGGAAAATCTCTTCAACAAATTGTGCTGGGAAAACTGGATAGCTGCACGTAAAAGAATGAAAGGAGACCGTTATCTTACATCATGCACAAAAATTAGCTCAAAATCGATAAAAGACTTGAATGTAAGACCTGAAACCATTAACCTTTTAGAAGAAAACGTACACAGTATGTTCTTCAATATTGGCCATAGCAGCATATTTTCAAGTACCATGTCTGACCGGGCAAGGGAAAGAATTAAAAAAATAAACACATGGGACTACATCAAACTAAAAAGCTTCTGCACAGCAAAGGAAACCATCAACCAAATGAGAAAACCTAACAATTGGGAGATGTTTGCCAATCATATATCTGATGAGGGGTTAATATCCAAAATATACATAGAATTCATACATCTCAACAACAACAAAACTAACCACCCAATTAAAAAGTGGGCAAAAGATCTGAATAAACATTTCTCCAAAGAAGATATACAGATGGCCAACAGGCACATGAAAAGATGGTTAGCATTACTAAATATAGGGAAATGCAAATCAAAACTACAATGAGATATCACCTCACTCCTGTCAGAATGGCTATAATTAATAAGACAGGAAACTACAAGTATTGGAGAGGAGGTGGATAGAAGGGAACTCTCATACACTGCTGGTGGGAATACAAACTGGTGCAACCACTATGGAAAACAGCGCGGAGATTCCTCAAAAAATTACTATAGAACTACCATCTTATACAGCTATTCCACTGCTTGGTGTTTATCCAAAGAACAAGAAAACATGAATGCATAAAGATACATGCACCCCTACGTTCATTGCAATGTTATTCACAATAACCAACTCTTAGAAGCAACCTAGGTGCCCATCAAGGGACGAATGGGTACAGAAGATGTGGTATTTCTACACAATGGAATACTACTCAACCACAAGAAACGATAAAATCTGAACATTTGTGACAACATGGATGGACATTGAGGGTATTATGCTAAGTGAAATAAAGTCAGAGGGATAAAGTCAAATATTGTATGATCTCACTCATAGGTAGAAGATAAAAACAACGACAAACAAACACACAGAGACCCAAATTGGACTGGTGGTTACCAGGGGAGAAGCGAGGAGGGAGAAAGGCGAAAGGGGTGATTAGATACATGTGTGTGGTGATGGATTATAATTAGTCTTTGAGTGGTGACTATGATGTAATCTACACAGAAATAGAAATATAGTAATGTACACCTGAAATTTTAAAAAAAGAACAAATAGAGGTGATCAATCTGGAAAAGAAAAACAATGTTAGCTGTGGTAACAAAGAAATCCCTAAATGTTTAAAGGCTCAAATATAAAAAGAAGTTTATTTCTTGCTCATAACAGTCCAAGGTGGCAATTCTCCATACAATAATGCCAGGGACAAGATTCTTCCATCTTGCATTACTAAACCTGGTGTCCCAAACATGACATCTTAATCCAGACAAGGAAAGAGAATGCAAAGGTACTTGCCTCTTAACAAGCCTTGGCCCAAAAGAAACACATATCATTTCTACTCGTATTGGTGATATAAAAATATGTGACCTTGGGGCCAGCCTGGTGGCACAGCAGTTAAGTGTGCATGTTCAGCTTTGGCGACCCTGGGTTCACCAGTTCGGATCCCGGGTGCGGACACGGCACTGCTTGGCAAGCCATGCTGTGACAGGCATCCCACATATAAAGTAGAGGAAGATGGGCACGGATATTAGCTCAGGGCCAGTCTTCCTCAGCAAAAAGAGAAGGATTGGTGACAGTTAGCTCAGGGCTAATCTTCCTCAAAAAAAAAAAAATACGTGATCACACACAGACAACAAAAGGGAGTCTGGACAATAAAGTTACTGACTGGACAGTCACCTCCCAACAGTAACTCTATATTATGGAAGAGCAAGCAGGAGCTTTAGTGTCCAGCCCATCACTCTGCCTTGCCTCTTCAAAAACTGAGCATTGTTTTGGCTGCAGTCTATCTTCTGTTGTAAGAGTGACAACATCAACAAAAATAATTATAACAATGATAGACAAGAGTCAATATTTATCGAGAACATCCTGTATACCAAGCGTAGAGCTAAGGACTTTTAATCATGATTTTATTTAAAATAGATAAATTGGCATTTCAGTTATTAGTAAGGATTTGTCAAAGGTATTTGGGTCTGACTGCTTGTGGGTGAGCCAATAAAAAAATTTTTAGATATGGCTGAAGGCTGTATTTTAGAAGAAAACCCCTCATGGAAGAATATATATATACATCCTTCTCTTGTTTTATTGCTTCCCACTGTGAATATATCAATATCGACACAAGATTTTAAATATACGCCGTAGGTTGTAGAGGGAGATTCTCTGGCTTGTATGGTATTTGAGATTGGCAGGAGAATGAGTTAAAACAGTGCTGTTTTTTCTTCCCACTTTGGCTGGGAAATTTATAAGACAATAAGAAGTCTCTTCTCATATGTTTTGGCATGCTTCTCCATGATTATTTATCAACATCCCAGGCCGGATGGGGCACAAGGAAAATTTCCATAGTTAGAGAGTCAAAAGGCATTTGGTCTGACTTGAAAAAGAATATCATATGGTTCCCAAGGAGAATTTTAAAACATCTTCCTAAACACTGAGATTTTCCTTTTCCTTCTTGAAAAAAAAAAAATATTTTGACTTGAAGAATTCTTGTGACATCACAAAAAGAAAATAAACATGTCTGAGATGAAATGGGAACTGGAAAAAGAGAAATTAAAATAAGTGAACTTACTTTTCACTGTACTATCTTATCATTCTACCCTGAATGTGGAATGAGAGCCCAGAGCTATATTTTTAGCTGTATGAATGTGTTAACAAAATCGTTTGAAGAGGCATTCTGTTTCTATGTTGTTGGTTCCATTCTAACGAAAAGAAAAATACAGATAATCTGCAAAATCAGAACTTTTCTTGAGACTATCAGAGTGGAGGTCATAAGGCAACCAAATGAACTGAATTACAAAGAGAATAAGACCCTCCTTGGAGAGAGGATATGTGAATTATTTCACCTTAGACAGAGAACAGGAGGTTAGACCTCCACAAAAAGGGGTAAGGTGAAAACAACTAAACTTTAGTGAGTTCCTAGAGATTTAGTGATGACTAATGTGACACATTTAATCCCTGAGAGCCCCAGATTCAAGGGGGAGTCTGCACATGCTTGCCAGCTTCTTTTCTACAGGCCTCTATATGGGTTCACAAGAAAGATTGGGGTTGGGGCAAAAGATACGAGTGAGAGCCCCCCTTGGTGTCGCACATGCAAAAAATCCTATTCTTGTCTGAGATTCATCTCCTAGTCAGAGCAAAAGCTTTAAGCAACTGAAGGAAGGCTAGGAAATATTTTCACCCCAAGGCCTCAAGCATTCAAGGCCTCCGGAAAGCTGAGGGTAGAATAAGAACTCTGAGATAAATGTGGGACCACTCCAGAAAACAAACTACATGAGTAACGTCAGGGCACTACTGAAGTGTGATGCACTGAAGGTAAATACAGCAGTGAAAACCACAAATTCAGTCCAACTGCTACTGACCAGATTGACTTATTAACTTAATCTCCATACATGCTGTAACAGCCTGATAGAAGAAATATCCCCATTTCTTGGTTTAAATGCTATTGACGTTAAGTCTCTACTATCCTTCTACATTGAATGGACAGTTTAAAATTTTTAAAAAATTGAGACCCACAAAAAGTAGGGAAAAAGACCAACTGTTAAATGATAAACAAGTTAACTAAAAACAGACCCAAAGAAAACCCATTGGTTGGAATTATTCAAAAGGGACCATAAAGCAAGCCAGTTAGTAAATTATATGAAATAGTGGAAAAGCTAGAAAACATGCATGAACAAATGAAGAATTTTGGCATAGAAATGGAAATTATAAAAATTAATCAAATAGAAAGGCCAGAAGAGATGAGAAAGATGAAGAATTTTTTCAGTGAGCTTATCAGTAGACTGAGCACAAAAGGGTAAAGAATTAGCGACTTTTGAAGATGAGTCAATTAAAATTATGCAAATGGAAAAGAAGAAAAAAGCCTAGGAATGAAAATATAAAAGAGAATGGAGTAACTAGCACTAGTAGTCAATATCAAACAGTCTAATGAAAGAATAATTGGAGTCCTGAAGGGAGAAGAGAGAGAGAGAATCAGGCAGAATAAATATTTAAAGAGATAATGGCAGATAATTTTTGCAATTTCTCATAAATTTAAACAACACTTTCCACAAGATTCAACATTCTCACACCTAGATATACCTAAGAGAAATCAGAAAGCATACCCACCCACAGACAAACACTAGACTATTTATGGTAGATTTATCCACAACATCCATAAGCTAGAAACAACCCAAATGTCAACTCACGGTAAATGGATACACAAATTGTATTGTATCCATATAGTGGAATAATAATCAGCAATATAAAGGAGCAAACTGCTGATAAATGCAACAACATGTTTAAGTCTCAAAAGCGTTATGCGGAGTGAAAGAAGCTAGATACAAAAGCCTACATGATTCCATTCATATGACATTCTGGAAAAGTCAATACTATACTGTCAGAAACTAGGTCACTGACTGCCAGGGGCTGAGTGGGAAGATGGGGAATCGTCTACAAAGGGTTTTAAGGGGACTTTTTGGGGTGATGGAAATATTCTACATCTTCCTTGTGGTGGAGGACACATGACTATATAATTGTCAAATCTCATTGAACTGTACACTAAAAAAATGGATGAATTTTGGGGCTGGCCCCGTGGCCGAGTGGTTAAGTTCGTGTGCTCCGCTGCAGGCTGCCCAGTGTTTCGTTGGTTCGAATCCTGGGCACGGACATGGCACTGCTCATCAAACCACGCTGAGGCAGCGTCCCACATGCCACAACTAGAAGGACCCACAACGAAGAATATACAACTATGTACCAGGGGGGATTTGGGGAAAAAAAGGAAAAAAATAAAATCTTTAAAAAAAAAATGGATGAATTTTATTATAAATATATGATACCTTAGAAAACCTGACTTCAATAATTTGGGAGAAATTAAGGAAAACTTAGAAGTCCAAGATGAAAATATTTTGATAGAATAAGGTCTCCCAAGCACAATTCTTCTCTTAAAATTATGGGGAAGTCTGCCTGCTGTGTCTTAATAAATGAAACTTCCTGGGTTTCTTAGTTTGCTAATATCTTTGAAAATATAAAAAGCAGGATTTGGGCTACAACTCCAGAGAATGCAGTTTTTGAAGAATTGTCAGTGAATTCGAAATAATAAGGTGACAAACTTGTAGGAAGAACCCCCATGATGACATAACATTTCTTCCCTGAAATACTTTGTCTTTAAAATTGTTCTAAGACGTTTAACAAGTTTTTAAGTGGTCCCCCAGGAATCTTTTGAAAGACAGGAACTTTTAAGTTACATTGAGTCACTTCAATTGATTGTGAAGAAAACAGGAAGTTAAAACTGAGGAGAAGGTGGGTTACTTTACTTCTTAAAAACATTTTTTTCGGGTAAAAGTTATTAAAAGATTTTTACCATTTGACCCAGAATTTGACTTTATAAATCTAAAATAAGGAAGAAATAAAGAAAATAAAAAATGTATGAGAATGCTTATAAGTATTAATTTTAATAGAAAAAGTTTGAAATATCTTAAATTTCTTATAATGTCCGAGCACAGAAACTATTATGAAAATTGTGAAGAACGTCAATAAACTGTACTGCTCTCTTCAAAAATTATTCAAAGGCTGTAATTAACACGGAAATGCTTAAGACTATAATGTTAATAAATATTCAGCAAAATAGAAAGTTACATATGAAACATAATTATAATTATGTCAAAAAACAAGCAACAAATTAGATTCACAAAAAATGTGAAATAAATTTTTTAATAAAATAATGTCAGTTGTTCTAGGACTGATAGAATAATGAATGTATCCTTTCTTTTCTTTATTTCAGTTAGTTTTGTATGGTACTAATTAATGTTAATTTTTCATGGAAAATGCTTTCGAAAATCTTCTACTTTCACCATTTTGTCCCCAAAACAGTCCAAAGGAGCTAAGATCATATGTTATGTCATAGCTCTGGGCTAACGGTTTAATTCTTATCTGAGCAGCAAAGTTGGTTCTTAGTAACCTTTTTTTATCTGAGAAATGTTTCTCTATCTGAGAAAAGATAACTGTGATGGAGGGGGCAGTTCAAAGGGCTTCTGCAGGGGTTGCAGACGTGTCTGAAGGTTCAGCTGAGCAGGGGGATTCTTTTTCAAGCCTTGTTGGTTGCTACCAGGCCTTGGTTCACTAAACATGCGGGCCTCACCATAGGCTGCTTGAGGATCCTCACAACACGGAAGCTTGTGATGAGAGAGAGGGAGAGATGGTTCAAGATGGAAGTATAAGCCCTTCTATAACCTAACTTAAGAAGTGGCATCATATCTCTTCTGCCAAAGTCTATTAATTAGAAGTGAATCAGAAAGTCTAGCACACGTTCAAGGGGAAGGGGTTACACATAGGTATCAATATCAGAAGTCTAGAGTGAGAGGGGTCATCTTAGGGGCTGCCTACCACAACCTTCTTCAGTTTTTCCATTACCAAGTTTCGCTGTGGCCCTGTAGGAACTCTTGACCCTTTTCTACCTGGCTAATACCTATGTTGACTGACACATACACACACATGTTAAAAAGATCATTTCTAATCTTGATTAGTGATATTAACATATTGATACTTAAAGTCAGATTTCTTCCTAAATGTGTTAAGCAGCCCTCTTTTTTTATCACAATTTTTTTCTGAATGACTAATAATAAATATTAGTTGTTTGAGGGTCTCTAAGAAAACCATAATTTCTAACTATTTATCTTGGCTAATTTATCTAAAATGAGAGGCAACAGATATGGAGCTGATTTATGTTGAGGACAAAAACAATCATCATTTATATAATAGATTGACAGGGCATATCTTGGTGACTAAATGCCTAAAAATGTAAGGCATAGTCATAAATATAATGTGTAGGCAGTAGAGGCTGTAGATAATCTTACCATTCCTGGACATTTCTTGTTGCTGACATAGAAATTAAGCAGTTAACCTAGAACCCAAGCTTGAACCCTCTGGGATTAAAAAATAACCTAAAGTCCAAATACCTACTTTAATTCTAGAATGAGAATGACATAAATTTATTACTCAGTAAGACTCTCTTGTATTATCTATGTAATCTACCAAAATAGAGCTCTGCAAATCTGCTCCTATTGATAGTTGTGGTTCAGTTTGTAATTGACTCATGGATATTCACTGTGCTGCTTTTTTCTCCCCTAAGTACCCAAGTCTTATTCCAAAAGAGCACACTCTTTATTTTATGGAATTTCTTCACTCATTCTCCCCACTGTAATATGTAGTTGCCAAGAAAACTGCCATGTCCTTAGATAATCTCTCTTTTCCCATCCACGTGGAGCCAGGGCACCTGAATCATGTTGCAACATTCATTGTGGTCCATTCTGTTGAACATGGTCATTGTCTTGGGATTGGGCATATATGAGCCAATCAGAGTTTTTCTCTGTGATATTTTAATAGGCAAAAAAGAAGAGGCCTTTCCTCTCATGTGCAAAGGTGAGATGAGAATCTTGGAGTTGCCTGTGGCCGCCCCTGTTCCAGAGGCAAGGAAAAGGTGGTCTGAATGAGGCCGACTCAAAGACAAGAGCTAGAGAGCACCCACATGACCATCACGTCCCTGGTTTCAGGCATTTCTGAAATCTGTTCTACATGCTCTTGGCTAGATTGGTTGCATGGGTCAATAACCTGTTTTTTTTTTTTTGGTCTAAGTGCATTTTAATTAGGTTAATGTTACCAGATGTCATCACGTCTTAGCTCATACAGAAATAGTCATATGTTAATATGATCAGGAGGTAATAAGATGAATGAAATAAAAACTTAAGAAAGTAAAATAGACAATAAATAGGTAGGAAAAATAAATAATGTATTCATATAGGGTAACAGTAAACGATAGGGTAAGAAAGAGCATTTGGGTGAGCCAGCAGAACAGTAGTATTAATTTAAAATAAAACAGAAATGGCTATAGTTTATTGAGAGTCTAATATGTTCCAGGTGCTAAATCATAGCTTGAACATATCTGGGTTAACCTTCTAAATTATTATCTTAGTGAATTTTTAACAATCCTGTGAGGCGGGAATTATTATTTTCATTTGACTGATGCGGACACCAAGCTAGGGGACGTGACTGCCCTTACTCCAGGCTGTTTAGTAGATGCAGAGTCAGAATTTGAACTAAGGTCTGTCTGACTCCAAGTCTATATTAAGCCATGAAACCCTGACTAAGCAGATAAGCTTTACTCTGTAGGCAGAAGAAGGTGACTGATTTTGCTTGTATGTGTTTTTAAAGCAGGACCTACCTTTGTGAAGGCTATGTTTTTAGAAGATGAGTTTTTACAGCTATATGCAGAAATGGATCAGAGAAGGGCCAGGCTAATGTTAGGAAGCCATTCAGAAAACTCAGGAAACAGTCCACGTGTGAAATTATAGTGGGAAATGTTTACAATAAGTAAAATTACAGGTCTGTGAGTGTCGAGAAATTTTCCACTATCTGTAAAATACAGAGCCAGATTTTGTATGTATGGTTTACTATTCCCCAGGAAATGTATCTGATAGGAATTCTGATTGTGAAGATAAGTGTATAAGATTTCTTACCTGATCAACCCTCACAGCAGCAAAACTGTCCTTTCCTCATAGAACAGTGAGTAAAAGATGCAAGGCTCCCTGGAACAGGTTCAGTGATGCTATGCTACCCAGCTTGGAATCAAATGTAATTGCTAGTTGATTTACAGTTACTGCTTATCCCTATTCCCCTAGTTGTCTAGAAAACCACTTATGTTTCCAGCCTACATCTTGTTACTCCTGGTTTTTCCCTCTCGCTTATATTTTGAAATCACTCAGAAGACAAGAACTGATTAACACACTTGATCATGGTCCTGGTGAAGATGACGAAACTTTACCATCTGATTTTTCTCCACTTTGCAAGGAAGGAGTGTAACACAAAGACAGAGCAAAGAGAAGTTCTCAGACATCCTGACTTTCAAACTTTGTATCTTCAGCCACAAGCTATATAACATCCCTGAAGAAATTATGTAATTTCAACATGCACTTATTAAACATCTAGTTTATATCAGACATTTGTTAAATCTTAGGAGACACAGTGTCCCCAATCTCACTGAGCTTTCACTTTTGTAAGGGACATGTCCAGTTTACATGAGATCAATCAATGGATTAAGACAAAGGATACTTTTATGACATAAATCAAGAATGCGACATTTTATGGAGACTCCATGAATTAAAGCCAACTTAGAGCCTCAGATGTCACTAAGTACCTTGGAGGGGTCAAAGACAGAAACAGCAGATTCTCTAATTATCGTTGGAAGATGGTGAGAACCCACACCGCCCCTGTGTGACCCTTCTTCATCCACAATGAAGATTTGGCTTCACTCTGGACTGTCCATAGATCAGCAGCCCATCAGATGCCTTCCCCGACTCTGGGGCTCTTTTCAAAGCCAAGGATATCGAATGGTATTTTTCCTGTTCTCCAGCTCCAAGGAGGAACATACCAAAGTGAAAACACAACTTCAACTGAATTTAAAGGGAGTAGCATTACCCAACAAAGGAAAGAGGAAAAACTCCATGGGAGACTGACATCAGGCTAATAAAAGCTTTCAAAGCAGCTTGATATTAGCTCAACATTTGGCTTAAATATAGTAATATCTGTGTTCATAGGGTGAATTTATTGTTTTAGTCAAACTTTACGTATAGATGCCTTATGCGGAAATATTCCTATTGACACCAGAGATGTTACCAGAATCTCTTTAAAGGAGGAATTTAGGGATAACAATCTGGTTTTGCATGGGATGAAAGGGTTGTGTTTTGAGAACATTTGCTTAACACTTCTTATAGGTTTAAATATATTATTGTCCGTATTAAAGAAGGGGAGAAGTGCTCTGGAGCTTGGAGGGTGCTTTGAACACTAATGGGGCCAGTGCCTCATCCCACGACACCTTCTTCCACCAGCCACTCCCTGGTACTCTCACTTAGTGACATTATTGTTTATTTTAGGATGTCTAACAAAGTCCAAGTTCATCCAAATTTAACACAACTGATTTGTAGCTTTAAGTTTCAGTCAATTTTCAATTATTTTATCTCCTCAATATCAAACAAACATTCTAACTGAAGTTCTCACAGAAATAATGGAATTGGTCAGTTGTGACACTAGATACTCATAGCCTAAAGCTACATTGCTACATTTAGAATAAGCAACCATGTTAAAACCAAATATGTAATTTAATCATTTGTAAAAATCAAAGCAATGCATAGCAGCTATTTGAGAGCTTATCAAGAAATCTATTAGTGGGAATTGTAAATATTCAAAAATGACATTTTATATGTGTAAATGAATTTTAGTAAATTAGTTTGGTCTCTCTACAATGAATTCTATAACTTTGAAAATATTGCTCCCATAATTATGAAGAAATAACTTATCATTGAGGCAATGAAAAGAGCTAATTTTCCTGCGTGCTTACTGCAAACAAACTTTTAACAATAGCTCATATAACTGAGTGCTTACAACATGCCCAGCAGTATATTCTAGCATTTCACATATTTTATCATCCAATATTTTGATGAGAAAATTGACATAAAGATAGATTAAGAAATTTGATCAGGGTGATACACAAGAACTAGACCCATAATTTATACTTGGTCAGTCTGACAGAATATTTTTTCATAACACCTATCCTAAATTGTCTCTTTTGGAGTAATCATGGAGAAAGAAGCTATGAGATTCGTTCAGAATGACTTGTTAATAAAATTGCATTTAAAAAAGAAAGTCTTAATGAAATAATTATTTTTTTACTTGTATTTTTTCAGCTTTGGCCATTGGTAGTTCTTCCGGTAGCCTCCTGTGTTGTGTAGTCACCTCATCTTTGACACACTCCCATTTTTGCAATTTTGTTTTGAGTGCTTTCTTACTTTCTGACACTATAAGGCACCCCAGGTTCATGTCAATTTCATCCCCCATCCCAGCTTTAGACTCATCCCTTTCTCCTAAGAGTCCTGGTCTTTTCATTAGAGAATGGCATTAGAAACCAAGATGTGGAAATAGTTGTGATGATGTCATTGTCATAGCCCCTGTCAGCAGACAAAGCAAGAAATATTTGTGTGTACACTAACTCATGTGTATGGACAAACATAAAGATTTCTATATGTATCCATCTGTATCTATATTAAACTAAATGTAAGTTCATACTGTCTCCACCTTTGATTCATTGCTACATGGAACTTCCCCTGTTTGTAATCTCCCCACTCCAAGAGTGAGAAACTTGACTCCTACCATCAGCCATCCATTTACTTAATTTTTTAATTCCAATATACATATATAGTATTTTGTTGTTACAGTGTTCATTCCATCTTAGGATCCTCTGGCCTAGTAAATGATTTTTTTAGTTGCATACATTAAGACTCACTCTTTATGCTCTGAAGTTTTATGTATTTTCACAAATTGATAGTGTCAATCATTCACCATTGCAGTATCATGCAGAATAGTTTCATAAATAAATTAATGGGAGAGAATAGACAAATCTCCAGCACAGATGAATTTCAAATAAATTGTGTAAATATTATACCCTCAAAGAGACAGAGTATAACTGCCTCCTCTTTAACTGTGGGCTACACCTGGTGATTTCCCTTTCAATAATATGGTATGGAAAGCAGGAGGGGGGAGTAACTTTACAGTAGAGACACCTACCTCAGCCAGGTGGTCAAGGCCAGCATCAACAGTGATAAATCATATTGATGGCAGGTATTGTTGACATGATGTGATGGGAATGGTCCTTTATCTCTGTGGTCTTCCCCCCCAAAACCAATAACCCAAGTTTAATCATGAGAAAAACCCAGTTGAGGGATATTCTGAAAACTGTGTGATGAGTACTCCCCCAAAATGTCAAGGTCCTTAAAAACAAGGCAAGTCCGAGAAATTGTCACAGTCCAGAAAGCCTAAGGAGAGACAATGAACAATTGTAATGCAGTATTCTGGGTGGGTTCCTGGAACAGAAAAAGGACATTAAGTATAAAGTAAGAAAATCTGAATAAAGTATGGAGTTTGGTTAATAATAATATATCAATACTGGCTCATTAATTTTGACCAATGTACGGTACTTATGTAAATGTTAATTATAGAAGGAACTACAAAGAGAGTATATGGGAACTCTCTTTCCTAGCTTCACAACTTTTCTGTAAATCTAAAGCTATTCTAATATAAAACATTTATTTTTAAAAAGAAACAAAGTACGAGGAAAAACCTTTTAAAAAGAGTAACTCTAGCACAGGTTAACTTCTTGTAAACTAGGTAATTATGTATCAAAATGGTGATGAGAAATTTCATGGAAAGAGTAACTCAGGATTCTAAACTAGAATTTGAAGGACAGACATGAGCAAATTGGAGGCAAGAAGTTGGCGGTGTTTTGGGAAATGATTTGGATGGAATTTTAAAAATGTACTAAAATACTCAACATATATGAGATAGACATGAAATTTCATGACCATGTCTATTTTCAGGAATATATAAATATTTGAAGTGTGTAATTGGCAAATAAGATTTAGACAAATCTAAGCTTTATAGGTTTCTGGAAAAAGATGATAGTGCTTTTCAGAGAAGGTGTCAATGGATCTGCTGAACTCTGTTGATGCACTATAGTAACTTCCTTGAGAAGGCCAAACATTGTGAGATTAGCTAAGGTAATTTTATTTCTATTCCAGAGTTTTCACTGAGCTCTAAATAGAAGACTTATTCAAAGGTGCTAGCTGTTACATATCTTTGAAAACAAGGCATTTTATAACAACTCGAATAGTTTTTTTCCCTTCTGGTTTTCATTATGTTTCATATTCCTTTCTTCGTCAATAGATGAATTCATGGGATATTTTATTTTCCTTCTTTGTTAGACAGAGTTTGAAGTATTTCTTCTGGCTGGCAATGAGAAATTGGTAGGGCCACTTAAACTTGGATTTTCATCCTGTTGATAAACAATTGGTCTTGTCTGTCTCAACTGAACAACCTTCTTCCCATTAACTATAATTTTACTATCAATTTCCTCAGAGTGAGGAAGGAGGGGCGTAAGAAAAGAAGTGCTGGATTGACACATATACCTTTTCAAAACCTTCTCTTCACAAATATTTAAAAGTTTCGACTTTATGATAGTTATGATTCTAAAAGAATCAACACAAAGTGACAGTAATCCCTTTTATAAAGAAAATAATGAGGGTTTGCTAATTTTTGAACAAGTCTTACAATGTATGAAAGATTAAATTCCAGCAAGTGGTCACATCCTACTTCCAGTTGATTATAAGACAGGAAGAGAACATTCTGGATGGAGAGAATCTTGGCAACCACTGCAGCCAAATCCTTAAAATGGCCACCAAACTTCCATCTCCTGCTGACTAATTCCTACACAGATTTTTGCTTAAATATAGCATCATGAATGCACAGCTGCAGAGGATGTGCAAAACAGCCAAAATTGTACACATTGCAATCTGTGAGGCATTTTTTTCTTTCTTTTTATGTCTGGGGCGTTGCTTCAAACAACCATGTGGATGCTGTCTTTGGCAACCTGCCATTTCTCTAGCACATTCATAAGACAATTGGAATGGCAGTACCTGGGTGCTGTTCACAGAGAGGCATATAATGTGAAACAGCTGCTCTTCTATTGAAATCATTATCGAGCATCAGTCTGAGATATGAGTGGGCACCATTGATGAAAAATGATAAATTAGATTTTTGAGGAAGTCATCTGAGGTTCCTCTTACTTTTTTGCACTGAAGTTGCCTGTAGGGGAGCTCAAGAAGAACCTTAAATGTCAGTTGGGAAAGCTGTCATATTGACTTTGGCACAAAAGGTAACAGCTATGTCCTTATTAAGCAGAATATTCTACAGTGAGTTTAGAGAGATCGTGGTCCCTAAGGACTATAGTTTATAGGATGTGTATGACTTGTAACAGAGAAATCAAGAATTTCCAAAGATTCCTGGACCTGTGAAGTAAGTGCTTACTTTCCTGAAGATAAAAATCATTCACCACATCACTTGGTGACAGTTTGTGCGTCTGTGGATGTGGGTGTAACATACCATTGTATCTGTGGCATATTTAGCAAATATTATAGTAAACATTCATTATACACCATCTATATGTGTGTGTGTATATATATAAATACATACATATATACATATATATATATGCAGTGAACTAGAAAAGGAGCTACAAAAAAGAATGCAGCTTGGATGTGCCTGCCCATATGGAGTTTATTTTTAATGAGGGAGACAGAGTTTCACATAGCAATGTGATAAAGTTATAAGAGAGGGATAAACATAGTTTATTCTTCCTTTTAAACTCCCAAAGTACCCACATTGCTCAGGAGATAGAAGAATGAAACAGCTTCAGAGAAAATAACGTTTGAACTATTTCCTAAAGAATCAGTAGGTCATCAAGTTAAGCAGACTGAGTAGAAGGAGAAATGTGGTAGAAGATTGGAGGGAAGTGCTTCAGAGGCCAATAATACTATCTGCAAGGGGGGGATAAACCTCAAAGAATGTTATCTGAGAACAGTAGGTCTGAAACAAAAAGTGAGTATCAAGCAGAGAGAAGCTGAGGTTGGAAGAGGGATTGCCAACAGATTTCTGTGTATTTGTGCTCAGAGGGTTGGACTTAACTACTGCAGACCAGCACTGCCCTGTGTGTTTCTGTGTAACGGTTCCCAAAAAAGCTCTATTTAAAAACAGTTGTCAGTGGAAAAATGCATTAGTAAGACTCTGACATAGGTCCCCATCTCAGAGATTCGCGATGCATATTAGGACATAAAAGGCCTGGAGGAGAGTTACAATAAAACAGTTTAACTAGGCAATAGGGAGCCAATCAAAAGATTTAAAGCAGGAAGTGTGCTAATAAGGCTTATTTTTAGGAGCAAATTCTATGATCATTGTGGAAAATGAACTAAAGTAAGGAAGCCTGGGAGAAGGGAGCAATATTACATGAGTCCATGGAACAGTGACGAGACTCCGTGAGGATGAATGACAATAGGGATGGAAAGAGTCAGAAATGTTTCTCAGAAAAAAATAGGATCTGGTCAATGAGAATAATGGAGGATATAAATACAATAGCACGTTTTCTTTGAACTACAATAAGTTTGTGAGAGCAGTATATTGCCATGTTCATAGTAGTCAAATTAGCTATCATAAATTGAACATCTTGACTGTATTTCACACTGCACTAGACATTTTAAAAATCTTATCTCATTTTATCTTCACAACAACTTAGCAAAGTAAGTAGTTTTAAGGGAAATGATCCTCATAAAGGTTAGGTAAACTAACCTATGATGGTATGCTTAGCAACTAACAGCTGTAATATGGTACAGATCTTCCAACTCCAGAGATTCTGTGATTATAGCATTGGAACCAAGAACACACACTGGAGAAGAATTTGTGCCTGGGAGGGACACCTCAGTGCGGGTGCAGATGGCGGCAAAGTTGTGTTCACTAAGACCAATACCTGCTTGGGGAAGAGAGCCTTTTAACCCTTGCATAGTCATACCTTAAAGACTAGAATGTTTGCTAATAGCAATGGGGTAAAGATGGATGTTAGAAAATACAGTTTGTGGCCAGATATTTGAAATGCTGCGCTATTTTCAAAGAGGCTGTGAAGTCAACAAATTCAGTTCTTCACAACTTTTCCAAAGGTCAGGGTGAAAAAATGGAGTCTTCTTAACAGCTGAAACTAATGGCATAATGCCTTTACGTAAGTGTTTATGAATCTAACTTATCAGACAATACTTTGGATTTTCACCAGGTCTTAATTTCATTCATTTCAGACCTAATTATTAAGTAGGTTGTAATCTAATTCCTCAGACTTCAGCAATGAAATGCATAGTCGGTGATGAGCCTAGGGTGCAGCTACTGGAGACAATAGAGGAGGAGAAGCAAGTAATGAACGCAGAGGGAGGGAGAGAATGCCTGGGGAAGCCTAGGAAAAGGATGGCCATTTCTGGAAGACAAAAGTTTTCAAATGAAAGAGCCAGCACATGCTAAATAAATTTAGGAAGAGCAGACACAAATAGCACAGTAAGAATGAAGTGTCAAGGGCACTCTTTCATTCACCTATTTATTCCACAAAATGTATTAGGTGACTTCTAGGTGCCAGGCTCTGTGCTCAAGGTTGGGCAAACTGAAATACACAACACATAAAATATGTACATGGGAATGCTGATCTGCTATTCGCCACCCAGCCCCTGCTGTAAAGACGTAAAGATATCGCTTCCTTCTCCCCAAGAAATCCTCTCCAACATCACACTTGAGGGGCTGCCAAAGAGCAAGTAGGGATCCCAGTACACCATATCTGAGTGTGGCCACAGCTGTAGAGCATGACGAGGATCAGATTCTCCTGTGGCTTAGGAGATGCTGGGGCCTAGAATCCTTCCTGCTGGATATTCGTCATAGTAGATAGTGGTTGCTGGGTGATTTTGACAGTCACTTTTTGAAACTTTAGTGGATTGACTCCTGTTAGCCTGGAAGCTCTATCACTCTCTCGAAGACTTGGAGCAATATTTCCTGGAAACCAGTTCTTTGTGAGAAGAACTAGTAAGAGATTTGGAAGGTGGAAGTAAAGAGAGTCATTAACCCCTGGAGGTGGTTATAGCCAGGTGATTGTAGACAAATGAGAGATTCCCAGAGATTTCCTGGAGAGTCTCCCCAGAAAATAAGAATTTGAAAACTCTTATTTCTTAATGATAAATTCCCAAATAAATAACATTCTCAAATGTATTTGTTAAAGACAAGAGTCGAAAAATATGGTTAACTATAATAAGTTGTTTATTATAAAATAGCTGAACAGACAGTAAAATTATATTCTGGAAATTGAAATCAGGGCATTGCTTTTGTACAAGGATTAACACAGAGATGGAACATTCAGCTAATTTATAACAACATTACAGACAATGTCTCTTTCTGGGAAGAATCATATAGCTAGGTGTCTCTTTCTCAGGTTCTGAGGTAGAGCTAGATAAGGAGATGAGCTCCTCACTCATCCTCACTCAGGGAGTACTGTTAGTTTTTCTTTCTTTGATAGCAGGCCAATAATACCAATTTTTCTTCTTCTTCTTTTTTTTTTTTTGGTGAGGATGATTGGCCCTGAACTAACATCATTGCCAAACTTTCTCTCTTTGCTTGAGGAAAACCGTGGCTGAGCCAACATCCAGGCCAATCTTCCTCTATTTTGTATATGGGATGCTGCCACAGCATGGCTTGGTGAGTGGTGTGTAGGTCTGCCCCAGGGAGCTGAACCCCTGGCCACCAAAGCAGAGCACATGACTCAACCATGACACCACCAGACCAACCCCCAGTAATCCCAATTTTGACAAAAATTAAGGCATTTCTAGCCAAGGAGAAGGGGAGACTTCATGATTACAATATAATGAAAGAACTACTTGTAGTTTAAGCAACTACGCACACTGCTTCAGCTGATCATTTTAAAAGCCAGGACGGTATAAGCCAAGTGTTTTTATAGATGGTAGAGGCAGAGGAAGAAAGATGAATTTCATCAGAGGAGAAGTGCCAAAGACAAACTCACTTCGTTCCTAACATTGCAGAGATAGCTACACCTGAATAGGATCACCAATAGCATGGCCATTGTGGGAACAGACTGACCACTTCTCTACCACATCTATGCAGCTGACTTAAACTCTGCTCCCAAAGGGACAAAATAATTCTATTCATGATGAGAAATATTAAAGGGTTTTACAATCCCAAATTTGAAAAATGCAACCATTTTAATATGGGTGTCTGAAAGAAAATCAGAGAACAAGGTTTCTCACTCAATGTGGCTGTTTTCCTTGGGGCTGTGTAGCATTACGTTTTCTGAACCAATGAGATTAATGCTGATCCTCATGGTAATCCTACTTTAAAATGTCTAACTTGGATCAAGGGACTAACTGTCTTATTTGAGAGACTCATTCATGGTGACATTTTATAGCAACGGTGAAATGTTTAACAAGCCACTAATTGCAAGCTATGTGTATTTAAAAGATACACCAAAACATTAAACTAAGTTTTTTAATAGCAAATAAATATAAGAAAAACTTTCATGCCTGGGCCATTTCCTCTGCACAAAAAAACCCTCCTGTAGGACCTTGCCAGAGTAAATACATTTTATCCACATGCAGAAAAGAGTACTGTGGCCATGTAGCTGAATCAGAATTTTGAGTAATTCCAAAACACAAGTTTTTTTTTTTCTCTCTGCCTTTCCATTTTCTACTCTATCTCTGAATCCATTTACACTGATTAAATCTTAAGAAAGGTTTGAAATGATGCCCTAAATCCTTAAATGTCTCCATCTGAATTGTCATCAATGAAAGTGAGAGATAACACCTATGTGAGCATTGCCTGGCCCAGGATTTTACTAGGAGTCCTGGATTTCTTTCAGTCACTCTAGCCAAAGGAAAGTTGGTCCAGGCCCTTCTCTTCCCAACCACGAAGACATAACACACATTCTAATAGCCTGAGCCATTCCTCACCTTCCTCTCTCCATGATGGAAGTCCTTGGCTCTTTCCTTCAAGGATGAATCCTGAAGGAGTTTAGGAGCTAATTGTCACCAGCACTTAGAAGTCTAATCACAATGATGAAGAGGGAGTGTTTGGCCTTTACAGTTTTCTAAAGTGCCTATATTGAAAGCATGAAATACTGTTTCAGGAATGCTGGAGAGTGGATACTTGCTCTTTATTCTTGATTCAAATGAGGCCTTTTGAAGTCTAATGCTTATTTTGTAAGATTAATGCAAGCTATAATCAATACAGGGAAACTTTAGCACTTTACTGCATTTAAGACTGAAAGTTCAGAAGAGAAAAGAATAATTGGACATTTAAAAATACAGAGTAGGTAATAAGGTTTTTTGACAGCTATAGTGCTAATCACCAACTAAAGTGGCTTTATGAAAAAAAAATACCATTTCACTTGAAGTTTCACATTATTCTCTCTTCCTATAAGCATGAGAGTTATTGGCACAAGGAGTACTCCACTTCTAGTATTCACTGATATGGGTAACCAATGTGTCTATAGCTACCTATAAAGCTAAATCCCATGTACATATTGTATATTTTAATTGATGTATTTTGCTCTCTTGATGATTGCTGTGAACATTTCAGATTGCAGTAAAAACAGCCTACAATACAGAGCTGGATGATGATCACGAACAATAAAGGCCAAGTTTCAAATATACCAAACTTGAAATATATCTTTACCATATCTGTTGATCAATTTAGAAATCCCATTTCACCAACATGATACATATACGCTGGATGCTTTAGGCCAGAGGGATCTCCAATCACATGACATACCCAAGAAAATTTTAAATACATCTTGGGTTTGTGGAAAGTCTTCAAGAAAGTAGGGACGGCAATGCACATCAGAGGAAAAGCTAGTCTTTGGAGTCTGGCATCCAGGTTTTGAATCCTACCATGATCCAGGTATATATGTGATCTTGGACAAGTTACTGTCCTCCACTGAGCATCCATGTCCACATCTCTAAGATGAGAATACTAACACCTAACCTTTCAAGATGGCTTGTGAGTACTCAGTGAAGTAAAGAATGAAAAGCACCTGGCTTAATAAATGTAGTTATTGAAGCATTAGAATTTTCTATGAAAATACCTTCTAAGTTTTAAAGAGAAAAGTCTACTCTTTCCCTATCCTTATCCATTCACCTCCCCCTGCCTTCAGCAAAAAAAAAAAAGTTATCATGTTAGAGGCAAAACTAATAGATCTCATAGGAATCGGTAGATTTATGCTTATTCTTGGGTTCTCTGTCTGCATCTCTTATTTAAGACCCTAGATGGTCATCCCTTCAAAAAAGGGAAATTCTCAATGATAAATAAATAAGCTTCATCCTCCACTGAGAGCAGCAAATTCCCTGCTTGAAAGATTTCTTTGGCTTCTAACAAAAAATGCATGCTGCTCTTTTCTTTCCGAAGTCCCCGCTGAGAGAGTATTTGTCATCTTTAGCACAAAGGTGCTGTGAACTGCTGTGCCCATTCTCCAACTGAGCCTCGGAGAATGCTCTAAACCCCTTGCAGTTGCATGGGGACACCATAGGGTTTTAATTAACGTTTTTTAAGACTATGTGTCAAGAGCCAGATCCAACTGATATCCAGTCTAAACAATTTCACACCAATAAGCCCACCCTTCTTCTTATAACCATGTCAGGTTCTCGTCACCCGAGCAAAAATGGGGTTTTGTGAAACTCTCTGCCCCAGTCCATGCTTGTGTCACATTTATTAGGTCACTGAATGCTGTTCCATCGTTGCATTTTTAATTGAAAACTCACAGAATGCAATTTAAATACGTTTTCCTGGAGTGTTCTCTAGCACTTCTGTCTTACCTAGGCTGCCAGATAAAAGACTAACGTTAGACATTTCCTCCTTCTCTCCAGTCACTTTTTTGTTAAGTTAAAACATTTGGGGTTTATTTCCACTTTTATGCAGGTTAAGTATGTAAAATGTTTTTGGATATAAGCTTTAAAACGATTTATAAATAATTTCAGCTAAATAACTGCACAAAACCTGAAATGCTCTAACACTTTGTGATTCTATGCATCCCAAGCTTAAGTACAGGATTACTTTTATTGAAAGAAATTTTACATGTTCAGAGTTGGTATGGATCTATTATTCTGATCCAACAAGACTCTCCCAATTGGAAAGAGCCATTTGGGTTTTGACATGATTGACACAGTTTTTAATAAGACATTCTGGGAGGAGCATTAATATTCTAAATAGCCTTGATTTCTAAGTGCAGGAACTTCCATCAGTGACAATTAGCTGGGAAGGATTGTAGATATATTGGAATTAATGCTTAGAATTGTTTTTCTCAATTGCAGAATGACTACAAAGGCCAATTTTAACTGGTTTTAAATTTTTATTATTAATATAGGGATAGAGTTAAAAATGGTATGACCTATTTGATTTTTAATGTCTTCAGTTGACCATAAAACATTAATAATTTCTAGTGAAAAGTCTTTCAGTGTCTTGTATAGCCAAGCAAATAAATAGCCTTGGGAGCTTGGGAGTTGACTTGAAATCATCATCATGTTTTAAAGTAAAACTTATTTTTGCTATTGTCTTGAAGATTAAACAATGGCTCCTTTATATTTGACCAAAGGTGAATGTTCTAAAATTATTAATTCTATGCCAATTAGAATTAGCTTTCAAACACTTAGATCATTAAAAAAAAAACTTAGTGCCATTTTAACCATAAAATATACATTTTTTAGAATGATTTCTTCTTCATGAATTCACAAAACGTTTAAAACTTTTCTTCTAGTTTCAATGAATGAAATAAAATATACAGAGAAACAGGAAAGAGCTACATATTAGAATTTCCAGAAAGGAAAACATACATCATTTTCTTCTGACCCAGAGTAAATGCAGTACTCAGCTGCTGACTTAAGAAAATAATACTTAATCAGAGTCGGGTGGGGAAGGAGATTTGTAATTGCTGAGCTTAGAGTCAGGAGGACATTCACGTCTGCCCCCAAAATGATGAACACACATCATTTAAAAGGGCAGGCATGCCTAGGGCTGATAAATAAATCAATTTACAAGAAAACGCCCAAAGAGGGGATTAGAGTCTGACAAGTCACAATTCATTTGCCACATATTTGCCAGGTAGCCCGTTGGCATAGCCAGGCTACTGAGGGTGGCAGCTATGAGAAGGGAGGAGAGCTTCTTACACATTTCACCCACAGTTCTTCTCAATTTAAGACAGTGAATGAAATTCAATGGCAAACTGCATTGACTGAATATTGGGATGCACACAAAATTACTCATTTTGGTTAAGTTGATAGTGCTACATATCAAAGTAAGGGAGATTAAATGAGATAATGCAAAATTCCTTTTTAAAAATCCTCAAAACCAAACCTTTAGTATAAACCTCATTAACATTCTTTACTTCCCCACAAAAATACAAAATATATATACTGGAAGTCAGGAAGTTACGATTTTCTCATATAGTTTATTTGGAAAAAATTACATGCAAATTCCAAACAAAAACATTAGTTCAAACTGAGCTAAACATTTAAGAATTTCTCTATCACAGATTCTCCAAGTCCAAATCCAGAACTCGGCAGGATGTAGCATGTAAACAGTAAGTTACCTACGTCAGAATTCTTTGCCAGAAACTACTTAAAGGAAAGTAGCTTGAGCTTTCTTGGTCTGGTTGTTGAAATTTCAAATGCGAAAAGTAACTCACTTGTTACCCTACAAAATATTGTTGAAAATGTAAAGACTAATTAGTGGAGAGAGAATAAAGCAAGAAACATTTAAAATGACCTACAGAAAAAAGTATCAAAAACAACTGAGTTCTTGTCGAAGAAGAATTCAGCAAATTAAAGAATTTATATACCTTATAGGCATGACTTAAGCTAAATTTTAACAGTTAATTTGTTGGGTAAATATTCTCTTCATGCCATATGTAAATTTACCCCACTAGTATTTTTCACATTATCCAGTTTCCCATACCCACTATCCCTGTATTCCCAGCTCTACATATTAGAACACAGAATATTGACTACAAAATAACAGGATGAAGAGAGATTTATTGAGAATTAAGATGAAGTTATGAGAAGTGTCAGAGTATTCTCTTCAAAATGATCATACATTTTGGAATTTCTTTGATAATACTGATCTAAAATGCTTATTTCTATGGTCTTCAAAAGAATATCAGCAACCACTAGAGCTGATTTCTGGATCAGAAAATGAACCATGGTTTCTGTGATTACATTTTTATATAGATAGAGATAAATGAAGATAGATATAAATGTAGATATAGATAGATAATGTTTGTTCTGACAGAGGGCATTTTATTCATTAGTGTTCCCATCTGTTATGTGACTGGAGTTGCCATTAGTGAAGCTATGGATTGACCATGGAGTTGTGTTTGCCGTCTAGGGAGCAGGAGTTCAGGCATGGAACTAATTCTGAATAATGGGAATGTTAACAAAGAGGTCCTTTGAAGAGTTGAGAGGTTTACAACAACAACAAAAAAAATTCAAGATAACAATAGAGGCTATGACCACAAATATCTGACTTCAGAGTTCCAGGACCAGCTTATTAGGAAAGGCTCATTCTGATTCCCAGTTTCACAAAAGCACTCTGAAATTTTACTTTATATTAACGAGTTTTAACAGAAATAAAACTAACATTTGATATATTTTTGTGTAACAAAGATCATTGCTGATTGAAGAATGATCATATTGTAAGATGGGTTTGAGTTCCCTAAGATGATCTCGTGAATGTGTTCATATCCAGACAGCTCTTCACATGGAGAAGACTGGACCAAGACGGTGAGGACTGAGTGCTGCTCTTTTCAGCTGGCTCATTACTCTAGACGTGAGAAAAATCAGTACAAGGATATTAGGAGGACTAGAAGTCATCAAAATAATAATGATCCAAATCAACAAAGTGAAAAAACCCAAACCAAAGGTGACATGAGTGTGTATATGTATTGATGATAGATCAATGGCTGGATTGCTTGTTGTTTCATTTTCATGGAACTTGAGGCAGTGATGTTCCCTAAAATTCCATTTCCCAGTTACCAGCGTATATAACAGAGCTCTGAAACACTTTAATCTGATTTTTTAAATTATACTTCTCCTTATTCCATAAAAACTCCTGTTGTTAATGTCCTTTACAAGTTTATTGAAAGATACTCTCTTTCAAAATGCTTAATAATTGTGGAAATATGTATATGTATGTGGGTGGAGATGTGAGTATTTACATGTGAGCTTAATAGAATAATGAATATAAAATTCACAATGATGCTTACTTCTGGAGAGAGACTGTTAAGTGATTGAACTAATTCCATACTAGTTGGTAAACAGCTGGGCTCCAATGCATCTGAGGATACTCTCCACCCAGCCTCCCCACAGCCCTTCATCTGCACTTCCTTCCAGGTCTCTTCAGGATCCAGCACGGAAAGGTTACCCCCGTTAGCACAGTAAGGGGTCCCCAAAACCAACTCTAGAAGTTAGGTCAGCACCAGCTCTCTTTGTCTGTTCCTCTGTTTTTCTGTTGTTAGATAATTTGCATATCACTCTTGGGTCTTTTGTATCTTATTTGTTAGTGTTTTATTTCTTGGATTGGATTATGGATTTATGGGTGTCTATTATTATATTATGAATTAAACATACAGCAAATAAAAAGAGGGAAAGGGGAAAAAAAGACAAGTAGGCACTTGAACATTCTCCTGTGATTGTGATATTTTTTCCTAAGCTGCAGGACTTATTGCATAATAGGCTTTAGTTCCTTTTTCTCTTCCCCTTCTAACGGAGGCTCAGCCAGGAAATTTATCCTACATGTTTTCTGGGAGACATAATCTTCACTGACATCATCAATACTGGGAGCATTGCCCAGGGAGTGAGATTCAATATTATTACTAATTATCGAGCATTGACTGCATACTTTGGATTACCTAAAACACGGTGGGCAAGGTCTCTGCCCTGAGGCTGTGCATCAAACTTTAATTAGGGAGACAGGAGAATTCAGCTGATTCATAGACAGCAGAATTTGAGTAAAGTTGTGTTCCCTCTGCTGGCCACCTAGCTGTTTCTCCTCACATAATGGTGAAATGTGTCCGGGTCACTTTTAATCCTATTAGAGATCTAGCTCAAATAGCTGTGGCTTTTTTGTTGCTGGTGTTGACTTTTATTATCTGTCTGTCTAGTTTTAATGCATCCTTACATATAGGCAGCTTTTTTTTCGTTTTTTTTCTCCCCAAAGCCTCAGCACATAATTGTATATATCTTCGTTGTAAGTCCTTCCAGTTCTTCTATGTGGGGTGCTGCCACAGCATGGCTTGACGAGTCATGTGTAGGTCTGTTCCCAGGATCCAAAGTGGCAAACCCCTGGCCACAGAAGCAGAATGTGTGAACTTAACCACTCGGCCACAGGGCCAGCCCCTAGGCACCTTTTTAAATGATGTTATTTGAGGAATGCTAAATGATCCACTGTCCTACTGTAGCTCCAATAAAAATATTTGCTAACATTTGTTGCTAGCCATGTTTCTTAGAATATGCTAAGCAGTTTACGTGTATTTTTTCATCTAATGGTCATCAATTAAAAAAAATCTTTGGTATAAGTGGTAATAATTTATAAGAGTAAGAACATACAAGTGGTTGAAATGGCAGAGATAGGGAAAAAGCAGAATCCTTTTTGGAAGAAAATTCTCATTTTGCTAATGGGTATATTTAGATACGAAAAGTGAATTTCCTCACTCATCCAACACCCTGAGAATCGTCTCTGAGGAGAGTCTGTAACTGAATTGTTCTGCTTGTGGAAGTAAATGGTAATCTGGAAATTTTTATCCAGAAACTGGAGGATCTAATGACTGAAGTACTTTAAATTTGGGAAGAGAGAGAGATGTGAGGAAAGAAAAGGAGAAGAGCCACAAAAGCACTGGAGGCTGGGGCCCAGCTGAAGGAGGAGTTCCTCAAGAAATTCCCCAGTGTGGGGAACAACCAAGTGTTTCAGGACAACGATAGCTGATATGCTATTTTAAGATATTCTCTGTTGAGTTATGGTCATCTCTGCTAACCCAAACTTTGAGCAAAATCTGTTACACAATCCTGGTGCCAATGACACTTCTGCAGAATGAATAGACGTATGACAGGTGGAATTTCTAAAATGACTCCTCAAAGATGTCCCAGCCTAATCTATACAACCTGCTCATATGTCAAAGGTATCACCCCGTACTTATATTATGTTATCAAGTTGACCTTAAGATAGGGAGGTTATCCAGGTAAAACTGATCTAATCACATGAGCCCACAGAAGCAGAGAGCTGTCTCTGGCTGATAGCTGAAGAGAGAGAGAAATGTGAAGTAAGAGAAGGACTCCATGCACCATTGTTTCTTTGAAGATGAAAGGGGTCAGGTGAGAAGGAATGTGGATGGCCTTAAGGAATTTGGAAAGGCCCCTGGCTGACAGCCAGTGAAGAAATGGGGATCTTTGTCCTATAACCACAAAGAACTAAATGCTGCCAACAACATGAATGAGGTTGAAAGTGGATTCTTTCCTAGAGACTCCAGATGAGAGCTGAGCCCAGCCAACCCCTTGATTTCAGTCCTAAGTGCAGAACATAGTCAAGCTCACTCAGACCTATACAACTGTGAGGTAATGGATGGATGTGGTTTTAAGCCACTAAAGTTGTGTTACTTTGTTATACAGAAATAAAAAATTAATATGAGTTATAATAATTATGAGCTATAAAGAGTGGACATAGAAACAGAATCATAAAAAACAAGACAGAGAGTACAGAGGTGGAATAGGACAAAGAAGAGAGACTTCACATTTGAGGGAGTATCATGTGGAAAAGATATAAAATACTTGCCCCTGGTTTATGAAAGAATTGATGAGTAGGGTGTTTTAGTTACCTGGGGCATGAAAAAAAGTAGAAATTCCCTACGTGGGGTGGATACATAAAACTGTATTTATCCTACCTTGAAGCAATCTTATTTTTTTCAGATGGAAACTGTGAAAGTTGTAAGGAGTAAAAAATATAAACTGTAGTTAACCATCTAATATTTCAGAGGCAGCAATCAGAGATGAGAGGTCTTCTTCTGTGGGCGTCAAGATATTATCAAGTAAATCTATGGGTAAAAGTATGCTCTTGACTATAAAGGTCTTACTCTTGCAATTAGGTGGCATTAAATTAAGGCCAGAATATCAAAGGTCAAAAAATACATATGCTTTCTGAAGACTGCCTGTTAAACATGGAAAACTTGTCACACATATTCACTGCTAATCCCATCAGAAACTCCACTAAAATATGAGTTAAAGAAGCTTTGGAAAGCAAATCTTAAAGTACAAAGGAAACAGGAGAGGCAAATACAGCAATACAATGTTGGAAACCAGAAAGCATTTAGATGAATGGTTATTGACTTACAAGTGGTTATATTGACCAGAAGAAACCATAAACCGGCGATGGAGGAGGCCAGCTCCAGGCACATTCATGACAACACCCTGGAAAGGCTCAGGAGTTGAAGGAACCAGGTAGAGCTGGTGGTAGGAGAGCAGGTGATGAAGAAAACAGGTGTACTGCTTGAATGCCTCTCAGACCGTATCCCACACTCTGTAGAGCTGCTTACTCCCCCTTACCCTTCACAGCCAAAGACTGGAAATTTACTTTCTGGAGATTGGCAGGGGGCACTTTAATCCCAAGAGCACCAGTTACAGCTGAGGATAGGATGTCATATTGAAAATAGGAGGATTTATTAAAGACAATATATTAAATGATAATGTCTCTGGCCTCCTTCTTTTACTAGACTCTCAATGCTGGCAGTCAAGTTTATTGCCCATGGCAGGAGATTAAAGCAGGAGTTGGAAACAATGGCCTGCTGCCTATTTTTATAAGGTTTTATTGTAACATAGCCACATCCTTCATTTATGAATGGTCTATGCCTGCTTTTGTGCTACAACGGCAGAGTTGAATAGTTACAACAAAGACTGGATAGCTGATAAAGCACAAAATATATGCTATCTGGCCTTTTGTAGAAAAAGTTTGCTGACCTCTAGACTAAAGACTTTTTCCAAGGAAAGTTACTGAGACAAGAGAGGACGTCTTTAGATACTGATGATTAGAGTTTCTAAATGAAATGGCCAAGAAAGTTTACCCAAAAATAAGACCACCAGTCAACAAACCCCACCCACGCAAATAGAATTTGTAAACATCTTTGCAGTGCTTCACTTCTCTTAAATAAAAGGAACAGCCAAAGATTACCAGACATTTAAACAAAGTCTCTAACATGAAACACAAAGATTAGGGAAAGGAAGAAAAAGAAAGAAATCGGAACAAAGAGTCAATGAAGATAGCAGAAGAAAACTCACAAAAGAAAGAAAAATATACATACAAATGTATGGAATATCCTTGGAAACTAAATCACATTCATTAAACAGGAACAGGAGCTATACAAAAAGAGTACTCAGATAAGAAAAGTTTCCTTGAAAATGGATATACAATAACTGAAAAAAAGATCAGAAGAAATTCCGGAAGATAAAGTTTTAAAACATCTAGAAAGCAGAACAACAAAGAGAGGAAAATATCAAATAACTAATTCCAGAAATTTCCTGAAACGAAAACACTGCTGTTTTCAGATGTTCTCAGAGGAGAAACTGAATGTTCACCACAATGTAAGACAAAATCCGTGTTTTGCCTGGGGCTCTGACTCAACAACCAACTAATCAGCAAGTCTCGGCTTTTTGAACTGAGTGGAGTTTACAGCACACAGAATTTGAAAGAAGCACTATTATAAGGTGAGTACAGCCAGCTTGTGTTCTAGTAATCGGATTGTAGATGTGTTGTTTATTACAGGCTCAGATCCTTTTCCAAAACGCTCAGACTGGATACTTCACAAGTAGTCCCATGACTCATCAATCCACATGACATTTTGGACATTCAATGACAGTCCTGTCCCCTTGGAGGCAGTATAGTTGTTTGACCCCAAGTAGTCACAGCAAATCTGAAGTTTCCAAAAGTAATCCAGGAGGGTCTATTTGACCAAAACACTTACTTTTATAGGAAAATCTCTGGAAAGTGCTATGAAAAAATGAATATGAAAAGTGATTGAATGTTTTTTCTTCTTATTATTTTGTATCCCACAGGGATGAAATTCAAAGCATACTGTTTAGTTAATTTTTTAGTGGTCACACTTTAGTAGGCATATCTACAGTAATGGAGAACTTTTCAAAACCAAATTGGAAGCGTGGGCTGTTTGCATAAGAGTTCAGTGCCTGGCTCTTAGAAGGTAATCGATCAGAATTTTAAAATTAAATTTAATTGAGAAAAGTTGAATTGTATTCAGGCCTTTAAATTCAATGAGAAATAAAATGAAATGCATCATGTGTTCACATTATTTCCATCTCAAATATGGCTGAAAACTGATTTCAAAATGTCTCTAAACTTAGACGTGGGGACTTTGTACACACTACCACCTTAACATGTTTAAAATTAACCCATATCTGCCCTTATCAGTTTATAGTCTTTAGTCTTAACATTAATGGCTCTACATACATCTTCACAGGCAAAAAGACATGAAATCTTGGAATAAATCTTGGAATCTCCTTTTAAACCTTTGCTTATGTCTATTCAATTTTCAAGCCTGTTCAATTACAGTGTCTCTCACACCCACTCCTTTCTCTCTGTTGCCATAGCTACCACTTCAGGTCAGGTTCCAGTCACTTTATGGCTGGACCAGTACAGTAGGCGGCTAAGAGGTTTTTGCGTCTTGAATCTTTAGTCTAGAATTTCTTGCAGGGTAATTGCATGGAGTCACTCTTTTGCTCAAAACCTTTAGGTAGTTTCTAGGGCCTTCTGAAAAAGTTCAAAACCCATTATTATGGTATCCAATAACCATGTGACCTGCCAGCAATATCTAATTCTGGTTCATTTGTATATATAGACACAAACAAACATGCATACACACACACACACACACACACACAAAGAGACAATTGGGACCTCTCAATGTTAACTGACCTTCTCTTGCTCTTCCCCTTATCACTTTCTCTTCTAGAGAGCTCTCTCTTCATTTTATTGCACTCAACCACTTTACATAGTTACATAGGCCAAGATATAATGTAGAGATTGCAAATCAGGCTAGTCAAATATGTTCAAATACGGGCTTTAGATATATTTTGCTGTGTATGTATAATTTCTGGGTGTATATATATATATATATGAGTTTATAGAATAAAGTCAGTTTATATATTAGATATAATTTAAAAAATTATATCTATAAATAGGTATATATACATATACACAAAATTTTGTTGGGGCCTGGCCCAGTACCTTAGTGGTTAGATTTGCACACTGTGCTTTGGCAGCCCAGAGTTCACAGGTTCAGATCCTGGGTGCAGACATACACACTGCTGGTCAAGCCATGCTGTGGCGGCATCCCACATACAAAATAGGGGGAGATTGGCACAGATGTTAACTCAGGGCCAACCTTCCCTACCAAAAAAAAAGTTTTGTGCAAAATTTAGAAGTATGGAGTTTGCACATAAAAATACATATTTGTGGCTTCTCTTGAGAAACTGGAAAACTTTGCCACATAAGGATCTTTATACATGGCGATAATCAGCTAGAACTAAGGAAAGTTCTTCCCCTTTAAAAAGAACACACACTCTCTAATTTTCTTTAGTCTATGCCACTTCACTTTGTCTTACAAATGGCTCGCCCACTTTGTTCGTTTACATCATTCTCCTGTCTCCTGTAGACCTTTCTCTCGATAACCCCCGGTTCATGTCTGCTCCATGAAAATATCTCTGATTATTCCATTCACTTGAGATCTCTGCTTTCTCTGCACTCTTGTAGATTTTTAAAATACTTCTCTCATATCCTTTATATTAACAACAAAACAAATAAGTAAATACAATCTACAACCAAAAACAACATTAGGTGTCTTTCTCTGTTAGTGCTTTTTAAAGTCTTGAGAAATGGATGAAGTCTCATTTGATGTTTTTTGTCCCAAGCAACTTAGCATAGTAAAGTACAAGTACTCAGCAAATATTTTTTGAAGAAGGTGAATGAATAAATAATTGTTTCCCTAAATTGCATTTTCAATAAATTTAAGTTGTCATTTCCATTAAATGACAAATGTATGGATATAGCTCAAATGAGATTAGTATACATAAGAATCATTTGGAATTGTCATTTATGCATATAACTAATTTTTTGTATTTTACCTTTTACAGCTAAATAAATTTGGTATTCTTCAAACTCTGTGTTTTGTAGTTTCCTTTGCACATGTGTTTTCCTCATATTTTCTGCAATTATCTTAATGGAATCCTTCTTTGGCCCCTCATAGATCTAGCCATATGGAAATAAGTTGCTATTTGATATGACCTTGTATCATTACTTCAGCCTCTCAAAACACTTTTGCATTCGAAGTGCCAAAAATAGTCTTCATTAGTGGTAGAGTGATTTGTTCAAGGACAGAGAGTTATTGAATCTTACAGAGTCAGCCTGTTAAACCCAATTACTTAGAAGATCCTACATTTGGAGGTGTTGCTGTTATTTTTAAGTTGGATAAAGCATAGAGTTTAGTCTCATGGACTCTTGGTCTCAGATTTCTTTGAATGGTTTAAGCATCTGGCTCTAGGGAATTCGAGAGTGGACTAATATTCAATAAATTGGCTGACTAAAATGTAGTTGTTCAAACAGTATAAAAATTGACTAATGGATTACTTGAGAATTGACAGCATAACTCCTGCTGGGTTAGAAGCCCTAACATTCGTCTTTATCTTTTGATCTAGAAGAGAAATATAAACAAATCCTCTGCTCCTTCAATTTGTCCCTTCATTTCACCTTCTAAATACTCTTGCTTTCCTTCTGCATTCCTCAGCTCTGAAAAAAATGAATGATAAGCTCATCAAGAAAATTAAAGTGCAGTGGTTGCATATTAGTCTAATGGAATTGTCAGGTCTCATTAATAACAGGAATGTATCATTTGCAATCAATCAGTTATTCATTCATAGAAATAGAAAGACTGTCTTCAATTTTTAAAAATACCATTTAGTCAGACTGAGATTCTTTCTACATGTTTTATCATTGTTTTACAAACCATTTTAAAATTACTGTCATTTTTACTTTTTTAGAAGAGTTCATTTCTGCCATGTCTATGTGACAGCAACAGAATCAGATTAAACTAAAAGATTTAGTTTGGCTGATTTATTCACCTCTAAGTGGCTTCTTCTTTTCCTTGACCTTAGTAAATCAGACAGTGATGTCACAGTTTGAAGGCAGAGGCATTTTATATTACTTATCAAATGTATATGTAAAGAACTAAAAATGATCCCTTTTGACTGATGAGGGCATGAACATGGGCAGGCAAATATGTTAAATTTGGGGGTAGAGATTCACTTTCTAACTCCTTTTGACTTCTGAAAATTTCTGCTAAACCAGCAAGACTATGAGGTTAATCTACTTTCTGTTCCTAGCGATTTTCCAAGAATCCTGAGCCGAGAAATATCTTTTTACTTCAGTTTTCTTCCTGCAGAATAGGAAAAAAGTAAATGTTTCAGGAATGAAATGAAAATCAGTTTCTTTCAAAATACTGGAAAAAGTAAAATATAATTACTTTTTATGTCTACATGCCTGTTATTTTAAACATAATTTTTAAAATATTTATAGATTATTGGTATTATTCACGAATTTTCTGTGGGGGGGGGAGTGTGTGACCTCAGTTTTATCATGCAAACCATTACTTTTTTAAAATTTGTCAACAGTTAGCTCCTTCTGTTTGCAGTTAGTGGAAATGATTAGTAAACATCTAAATGGTATTCTTTTCTTTTGTTTTCTTTTGGGTACGTTTTTACTGAATTACAATGTACCAAGAGAAAAGCACACAAATCATGATTATACAGGTTTTTCTGTATAATTATATGCAAAGTGAGCCCACTCACATAACTGCTACCCAGATCAAGAGGAGGACACTACAGGCAACCCTGAAGTCCTCTCCTAGCTCCTCCCAGGCACTATCCTCCGAAAGGTAACTAATATCCTAAATTCTAACATGTAGATTAATTTTTTCTGTTTTTCAAAGCACAGTGTGCACTCTTTTGCCTTTGGTTTTTTGTCCCTCTATTATAATTTTAAATTCATCCAAGTTATTGCCTGAAGCAATGATTTGTTCATTCTAATGCTGTACGATATCCCGTTATATGAATACAACACAAATGACTTCATTTGGTTCTCCTTAGAGGCTATTATAAATAGTGTTGTCATAACGTGATTAAACACATCTTTCAATCGAGCACACATCTAGCACTGAGATCACTAGATCAAATGATAGGCATACATTCATTTTGGTGGATGTTGCCAAATAGTTTTCCAAAGTCTTTTTTTCCAATTTATACTCCCACTTATAATAGTGTGTGAGAATTCCAGCTGTTTTACAACCTTGTCAACACTTGGTATTGTCTGTCATTTGCGTTTCAGCCATTCTAGTGAGCAAATAGAGGTATCACATTGCAGACTAATTTTCATTTCCCTAATGACTAATTAAGTTAAACACCGTTTCATATGTTTATTTACTATGGTGGTTGGTGTTCCAGGAGTTTGATTGAAAAAACTCAAATCTCTTCCAGATGGGTTCTTAACATTAGGGCTCAAACTGTCTTTTTATAAGAATGAGGCAGTACTAATGGATCTGAAGCCTATGTGTCATGGAGAATAAAACCATTAAACAAAAACACTCCTCCTATACTCCTCCAACCTCGTCATGCCTGTTCTCCAACTCTTGCAAAGGTAAATTGGATTAGAGTAAGGGATTAGGTAGATATAAAAGAGATGTTTAAAGGAGCTAAAGAAAAACATATCGTGGCATTCATCATTTTCCTATTGTGGCAAATATGTTTAACCTCAAAAATTCCAATTAAATAAACAACCTAAAAGGAAACGTTGTTCATATCCTAACACAGATCACCCAGAGTGGAAGCTGAGAAAGAAAGGTGACAGAACACAGTCCTTCCCTGCATTCTGTGGTCCACATCAAAGGAAACAAACTCGCACAGATACCAGCTAACAAAGATTGTGCTAAGGAGAACTCAAAGCCAGTGCACATGCAAATACTCAGGAATCCAAAAAAATAGCAAGGGCCCTAGAACAAGAAAATACCAACACCAAACAAAAAGTAGCGAGTGTCCTAAAGCAAGGAAATACCAGTACCAAGACCAATAATGGATAACGGTAGCAAGGGCCACACAGAAAAGAAAGAGAAACTGTTCTCTTGACCACACTACAGGATTCTTACCAGGTACTTAGTGAAGGGAATCTAGAAAACTGTATTAGAGCAAAGCTGTACAGGATCTAAAGAATATTCTTACATGAGAGGGGTAGATCAGGTATGGGGGTAAAAAACTTGAAGTGATTGTGTTCTTTAAACAAATTGTCTTAGATCTCTTCTTAAATACAGGTAAACTCAAATAGCCTAAGGAAGACATGTCTAAGACAGAGCAAATTAAGAAAGGGCAAAAGGGAAAAGAGAGAATTGGGACAGGTAATTTGGAAAGTGAGAGAGACAGAGCTAATAAGCCAGCATGTATTGAACATCTTTTGTGTTAAGAGCTAGGAAGTGAAACACTCATTTGGATGGAAGTGTACAAGCCAGGAGAGAAAAATCAGCCAGGCAGCAGTGGTTCCATTCAGTATCCTTGGGTCATCCTTATACCCAGTGAGACCCCAATGATGACATCATGCAAATGTTGCCACAGTGTATGCTCTACTCATCTTTGTCAAGACAGAATTTTCCAAGAAGTCAATATAAAAAGATAAAAAGGAGAAGAGTAAAATTTTATTTTATTTTATTTTTGAAATATGACTATCTAACCAAATTTCCTACCTTTGTGTCTTCTGATTGGAGCTCCTCTTTTGGAATTTTGACATGTATGGCTTTTGCGTTGCCATGTCTGCCTTGCCTGTTCTCCTTTTTGCCACACCCTTCTCTATTCCTTTTTTTAGACAGACACCCTTTTTCCCATGTATTTTATAGGGGACTCTGGGTGGGTGAGAGGAAGGGCTATTTTTCCCATTGGCATGTGGCTGGGCATTTGTGGCACGCTGCGGTTGAGACCGTATGTTGATTATTGAATTGTGTATCAGTCTCATTCAACGTGATTCTCACATAAAACTGTCCACCCAAACATACACATTTATATATTTTATTTTATAGTTAGGGAATAAGGGTCTTTCAGCTCTAAAATAACAACTGGCAGATTGTGGTTGCTGCCTGCCTACTGAATGGTTTATTGAGAGCATAGCTAAATTAACATGAGCCTTGTCATAACACTTTAATTTATTTTTGGAACAGGATTCATGATTTGGCTGACATTTTTTCCCCTTATTCCACTGTTAAATGTACTTTCATTTTATTAAGCTCAGCCTAGGTTTAACCCAATTAGTAACTTGGACATGACATCGTACCTAAGATTTTTTTATTTAAGAATTCAGGCTTGAGAAGTAAACTTGCAGATCTAATGAAAGATTGCATGGCATTAAATTTGGCAACTCTCTCAACGCATTACATAAAATGGAGAAGATGCTGTGTTCTCTCTATTTGTGAGGAATTTGGAATGGCAAGACAGTCCACCTGCCTTTATGAAATAATGTATCACCCATTCTTCCATCCTGCCCCTGGGGACTTTGTAAGCTCATTTATTTTATTCTATCTTTGCAGATAAAAAGTGGAGGGACAAAGAAATGAAATCACTTGGGACCTCAGAGCAATTGTGTATTGGAGCACAGGTTAGCACTTCCAAGCTGATTAGCTGGGTCCCATTGGGTCCCTATATTAGAGAATTATTATGTTTATTTTGATCCATATAAATCACTATTCTGTAAATAGCATGATACCCTAAAAGAGTCTACCCAAAAGTTTTTCTTTCTGGGCTTTTTTATACAGGCAAGTTGGGTTTTACCTCTCCTCCTTGCAACTCACTTCTCCCAAAAGAATATAATTAAGCAACAGCTTCTGGGCTACTGTATCTGTTTAGGATGTCAGTGAAGACCTAGAGATCAATAGGCAACATCAAGCAAAAGTCCAAGTTTCGTGAATAAATTTCCCCAACCATGAAATTCAAATAGGTTCATCTGGATGCCTCACAAAAAGCTGGAATGTTAAGCCTCCCAAAGAAAATTGCAGGGAACAGCTTCAGCAAGGAAATAATGATCTGGCAGATACAGCTCTCCATGAGGGGTCAGTGAAAACATCATGAAGCTGGGATCAGGACTCATTACAGGAAATTCTGAGCGTTTGTCTCATACACTACCACCCTGAGACCCCAGGCTTCCTGAGGGAAAGAGTCCAAATGAATACATCTGGGACATAATAAACCAAACCACAGAGATTTTGTGCTGAAAAATAGAAAGCAGCAATGCTGGAAGTGAGCCAAGGTTACAGTAAGGCATGAGAGTATCATACAATATGGATGTCCAAGATGAAATATGGATGTGCCCATATGATGAACGGCATATGGCCAAAACAGAAACCACACCTGCCCTTTGACATTAAGTTCCAGGCATCTACACGTGGGAGACATTTCCATAAAGGGAAAAGTGCTCAAGAATGGAAAACAAAGCAATTGAGAAGTTGATTTCAATGGAAAGATTAAATGAGTTAGATAGACATAGGCTGCCTATTATAGACAAAGACAAAAACTTAAGATCTTGAAAAATTTGTTCTCTCTGTCTCTAATACCTAGAAGAGTTCCTGGCCCATAGTTGATGTTCAATAAGCATATGTTAAATGAATGAAGATTTCTCAGATATAAACATTACTATAAAGAAGGAATCAGGGGCTGGCCCCATGGCCGAGTGATTAAGTTCGTGTGCTCTGCTTCGGCGGCCCAGGGTTTCGCCGGTTCAGATCCTGGGCCAGACATGGAACCACTCATCAGGCCATGTTGAGGCAGCATCCCACATGCCACAACTAGAAGGACCCACAACTAAAAGTATACAACTATCTACTTGGGGGGATTTGGGGAGAAAAAGTAAAAAAAAAAAAAAAAAGAGAGAGATTGGCAAGTTGGCTCAAGTGCCAATCTTTAAAAAGAATTTTAAAAAAAGAAGATTGTCAACAGATGTTAGCTCAGGTGTCAATCTTAAAAAAAAAAAGGGAAAAAAAAAAAAGAAGGAATCACTGTTCTCTATAGGAACATACAACCCCAAGATACTTTTAGTGTTAGTCTTTAGAGGATTGATAAATAATTTAAAGGGAGCAAACTCGGTTGTTATCTCTAAGGATGAGACAAAGCTTACGTACTCTCTTAATGTACAAAGGAGAAGAGAACTTTCTCATGACACTGCTTACCCCTTTGTCTTAGGTGTGGCACATTCCTGACCTGTGACAAACCCCTACAGTTGTGTCAACATTCACAGACAGAAGCAAGAGCCTTTTATATACTATAGATCATAGATTCTCCAGAAGGAATTGCAAACTATGAAAACTTGCACCCCACGTACCACCCAGAACCCTGTTGTTCCTCATACAAATGTCCAAAGGAAACTTACTAAATTACACTTTGCAGTATATATGAGGATTTTGAGCCTTGTCTTGGCTTTGTCATGAATAACTTCAGCAATGGAATTATACTGTAAATCTTGGCTGATTTTTAAATAATCAAAATATATTCACTATATGGCTGCCATCATTTAATGTGGCATGCATTTGATCAAAATTTTAATAAACTGCAAGAAAAGATGTATGTTTCCCATATGGGAAGTTGGAAACGAAAGTGTAATGCTTATGACTCAACAATGCCATGTTTAAATAGTTGCCCCTGGTAAAACTAATCCAGAATTCTAGCCCTGTAAAGGAGATCAAAGGGAGAATTGTGGAAATTGCTGCCATATTTGACAGATCATCTGTAACCAACATGAAAAAGAATAATTTTTATCGAAAGATCAGGATGTATGAGTACTGAGGACTACTAAAAGGTGCATTTAGTAGTTTTCCTGTTAATAGAGTTTGAATGGTCTCAGAACGTGCATGTCGTTCATGGAGTTTTGGGATACAGTGATGGAGTGTATTTTGTAACCACCCTGCTTTGTCTAGCTAGCATAAAGCAGACACAAAATAAGAAATAAGTGTAAGAAGATGTAAAGTAGATAATTGGAAAATAAGCTTACCAACATGTGGATGGGCTGCCATGTGGCTAGGTCACCTCCTGCTTCTACTTTGAATCCTTTATGGTTAATCTTCGTTTCCTATTGGCTGAGGCTATCCTTCAATCCAAATACAAATTGAGCCATCAAATGCAATTTTTCCCACAGTAAATACGTACTCTAGGCAAAGTAATTTTTCACGTTAAATGCAATTAAATGATTGTTAAATGCAATTATTAACATAATGAGATAAAATGGAAAGAATATAGATAGGAAGAGCCACATACATCAGACCATTTCAGGTTCTCAAAATGAAAGAGATGTCATGTGGGCCTTCTGCTGATTCTTTAGCTTCTACTTCCTGTTCTACACTGGGCAGGGTAGCTTCGAGCTACGCTACTCTTCTATGACTCTCCTCTTTTAGAAGTTAGCAGTGACTCCCTAGTCACAAACCCTGATCTCTCTCAAGCATATTGTCCTTGATATCTCCACAGCATTTATCTAGTTGTTCACTTCCTTTCTCACTGGATTCTAGGACACTGATTTCCCTTATTCCCTGCATCTTTCTGACTCTTTCTTTGCTGCCTCCTGTTACTGTCCCTTACATTTAGTGTAAATCTCACATAAGATTTTGCCTTCAGACTTTGTATCTTCTCCTTTCTATTGTCCACCATACATTCATTCCTTCTGCTAAAGATTCCTATATCAATAACCATGTCTCTTACCCCTCACCTGCAAGGGCCAACAGACCATCTCCCCAAGAATGTTCTGTCATCATCTCAAATTTGACATACCTACCACGAATCATCCACCACAATCTCCATTGGCAGAAGGTACTGTCCTGTTCAGACTGGCTCAAAACCTTAGAGTCTTCCTACAGTAGGTCTGCATTACAAATCTGGTGCCAAATCTCGTAAGATAGTAAGAAAGTAAGTTATACTTCTGACTGTCTTTTACATGTGTTCCTTTCCTATCTATAACTACTAATAATAATCTAATTAAGAACTGTCTTTTTGTGAACAATATCAATAAGAGGATTTACCTTTTTTCAATTCCTTCTTTGAATCCACATTGTGTGCAATAGTGAGGAAAATATTAATAAAGCCCAACTTTGGTCAAGTTGTCCCTAATCACGTAACTTTCAGAGGTTCCCAAATACTTCCTGAATGAAATAAAGTACAGGAAACACAAGAAAGACTAATTTCAAAGCAAAAAGACATTGGGTAAGATGAGAGAAAGACTGAAGGAAGAATCAAAAGTAGTAGCAAATGTTTTTTCATGAATAAACTTAAGCACTCAGTATATATGGGGTAAGATCTCGTTATGATCTGTAAAGAACCATAATGTCCTTACCTAGATCATTTTCCTCCTTGACAACTTCCCTTTCTGCTCCCTTAATATCATTCTACAGAAACATATTTATAAAATGAATATACTACTCAAGGAGGTGTTACGGGACTTAATAAATTTTATGGTTGTGGACAGAGGGCTAGGAAAACAAATGAGGAGCCTGTGGGATGATAAGGCTTAGCGTAGCCTCTCAAGGCCTAAGAAGCTTCTGTACTGGGCCGAGTCATGAGGAATGCTGTTCTGATGCATCTCTAAATGTCACCAGGTCTCTTTTGTGTCAATAACCAGTGACGACCTAGAAAGAGAGATACTGCTATTAAGGGTTAGCAGCCCTTCCTAATATGTATCAACCAGATTTATTTCTGAGGAAACCTACTGATGCACCCAAAGCTCTAGAACAAGAAAATTACTCCTCTCTGAAATGTTTCATTACACCTACAGTAAAATCACAAATAATCCTTCATATGCAGATAAAATTCCATTTTCCGTGAAAACTGTCTAAGCCATTAGAAAAAGTCTGGTCCTCTGTATTTTATAGCAATTTGTCTGAACTTCAGTTATAATTTATTATATTATGTCAAGTATCAAAGTTACCTATATCTCCTAATGTGTTCTATGTTTGTTGATGGCTAGAATGGAACTTCTGTTGGAAGTTAGAAAGAATGTGGAATATGGAATCAGAATACTTGAGTTTGAGAAGCATCTCTGGCACGTATGAGGTCTGTGATGGACTTTGAATGAAGTCTGTAACCTTTTTGAGACCCACTTTCATCATCTGCAAAATAGCAACAATAATGATCTTTTTTCAAGTGTTTGTGAGAACTTTGCTGACCTGAGTGAAAGTACTTTGTAAATGATAATGTGCTCTACAAATATTACTTATCATGCACATCCCACACTGCACCTAACCAGTATCTTTTATGTATGAGGCACACAATAAATACTGGTAGAATCAAATTGAATTTCAACCCTTCAAGGTGAAGTGGGAAATGTTTATTAAGACACAATTTAGAAAATACACTTTGTATCCTAAGATTGTTTTATAGATAAATGATTCCCCAAATGAATATCAACTAATAGGAAATTGCATTAGCAGCAGCTCAATATCTGGAATGTTTTGGTTTAAACCAAAGAATACCTTTGTCATTTTTATTTGAAGTTATCAAGAAAATAGAACATAGTCAGGCTTGATAGTATTGCCTTCAGCTCCAAGACTGAAAGAACGTGTTTATAAAAGAGAGAGAAATAGAAAGTGAATAAAAGAGAGAAATTGATCACTGGGGAGAGAGACAGAGAATATGCGTCTTCAGCCTAATGAATACTATGCTTACACTCCCCTGCTTTCACATTAGTGGGGCAGAGAACATCCAGAATAACAAATAATAACAAAATGACTATTTTGCTTTAAAGAAATACTGCTTTTGATGTGAAGCATGAATGCTTTCTGAAATCTGATCAGACCTACTCATACCTTAAGTTTGAGGAGAAGAGGTGAGGTTGGTTTAGATACTAGATACTCCACATTTAGTTTTTATGAAAACCATAGAAGGCAGGTACTGTTATCCCCACTTTACAACTGAGAAACCTGAAACACAGAGAAGGAATTCTCACTGATGCTTGAGGAGAAATTTTGAAGAGGGCCCAAAGTTATACTGCCTTTGTGCCTAGGACACAGGTGTGAGCGGTGGAGAGGGCAAGATTCATATTCTGTGCAGAAACCAGTGTCTCCAGTTCATCAACGACGTTTCCTCTCAGAGCCTGGGAGGCAAGCCCTTGGTCATAGGTAGCAGTGCTCTCATGGAGGGGCCGACCATGGCCTCCTGAAGGAAACCTAGGAGAGCTGGATGGCTTTTCAGGAAGCAGTCCTTAACGAGAGAAAGCCAGAGATTGTGGTAAAGAGTAGGGGAGCCCTAATTGCAATATTAATAATGACTAGCATTTTCTGAATGCTTACTATGTGCCAGGCAGTATTTCACATTCTTTACACTATTTCCTCACTGAATCCTCACAACGACCCTTTGAGACAGGTGCTCTTATTATTCCAACTTACAGGTCCAGAAATGGAGGCAAGGATTAAATACCTTGTCCATGATTATGCAAATGATGTCAGTTGGTTCCAAAGACCTTGTTCTTAACAATTGAAAACAATGTCTTCGTGCTACCCCAACCTCATGAGATAACTGAGGCTGGCAAACTGTTTATGGACAGGTGTGCCAGAGAATATGCTTAGAGGTGGTAAATAATTTGACAAGCCTGAGAAGCTAATTGAGGGTCTATGTAAATGAGTGAGGAGCTGAGTCCTAAAGGACTTTCACTGCTAAAGATTCAAGTTTTCCCAGGCCTCACTAGCCTGAAAAACGAATGGAGTTCCAATCCCCTGCACATACGGAAGATTCTCAAGAGATTCATGTTCCTCTCAAAAAACTTTTCTCAAGTTTTTGAGATCCATTGATGCATGTATTGTTTTTCCATTCTTGCTTTCCCTTCATTGATGTCTTGGGGATTCTGTGGACTCAGTGTTCAGAACATTGACTTAGGTGGTGTCCTTTAGATTCTACTTCTGATTTTTAAGCTTATGAGTGAAAAACTGTTGAATTAAAGTATCAGTTATTAGGCTGGAGAGAATTTAGTTAGACCATTTCTTTTTTCCCATCCCTAAAATCATGCCATAAACTACAGTACCTGCTAGACACGTGGACATTCTTGAAATTTCTTTTCTTGCCAATTGCCAGCAAAGGGGCAGTAAACATCACAATTACTATTTGTATAGGGTAATGCAATTAACAATTTTAATTCTTGTTTAAATTAACATCCAATTGGCTATCTAGTCACGTGCCAAGAAACTTGAAAGAGAAGTCACAGGCCAGGTAAATTTGAAGTGGAGATATCCATGCATGGGGTAACCTACAAGGAGGGCATCACAAGGTATGTGTGTCCCAAACAGCCAGAGGGCAGCTTAATGGCCTGGACACCTAAAAGGATAGTGAACAGCACTCAGCTATAATATGTCCTATGGAGAAGCAGGTGCTACAAACAAATTGTTCCAGGTATGGCCAACTTTGTGGATAATCCAGAAATCTATTCCTCCTTCCGGACATGGAATTATGGACTCTGTAAGAGTTGAGTTTTGTTTTATTTTGGTTTTTTCTTATGAAAACTACCCTAAATAAGGACTTTATAAGTTATTTTAATTACATATCAAATACACTCTTCTTGTAAAATCAGCTATTACAGGTAAAACTAAAGTGTCATTTATTACCATCCACAGTCCAGTGTCTTCCCTGTATGTGGAGGTATCGATGGTAAGTATAGTTCCACACTGTTTTCTATTATGTATACATACTTGGTTTATGAGTTTCTTTTTATATCATAAGAATGGTATCATATACGTATTTTTTAATCTTCTTTTTTCTTAACAGTATAAAATTAATATCTTCCCATGTTAGCACACCTACATCTATTCTTCTTAGCCATTGAAGATTGATATACTATAGTTTATATAACCATTCCTTTTTTATCAGACACTTGGCTTTTTCTAATATATTTACAATCATAAATAATACAGTAATGAACATATTTTGCAAACTACCTGAGCTCATGTGCTTTGTTTCTTTAGTATAAAAACTATATAAGTAGACTTGCTAGGACTTGTGTGTGTGTGTGTGTTTGCACACACGTGCACATGTGTATACTATAGGGGACACTGCCAAACTACCTTCCAAAATGTATAGATTTATACTCCCATCAGCGGGGGATAACAGTTCCAACTTTCCATACGCTGCCAACATTTGACTTTATGATATAAAAGGACACCAGGCCTTTATTTCAGTCATCAATCACTACTGGAAGAGTTACAGAAGAAATGTTAAAGTAATTCCTAGTCATGAATTTCAGGGTCTTCCTTTGCTAGATGGACAGGTTTTCTTGTGTTCATCAATCAATGATAAGAAAAAGCCAACAGTAGAAAATATAAACCAGAAGCTCAAATCTAATATTCTAATCTTTAGTTTTCAGTCTGAAAAGAGAGATGGGGAGAGAGATAAAGGGGCAGACGTTGAACAATGGGGTGATGGGAACGGATGTGAGGGAGAGGGGCTAAGATTCCTTAAAGAAACGCAGTTTATACACAAGGTTGTGTGGTAGGTGCTCTCGTAGGTGGATAAAAGGTGCAAAAAAGATGATCCCTGCCCTAAAGAAGCTCTCCATCTAGAAACAGAGGAAGATAAGTAATGGACACTTATATTCAACTATGATACATGTTAGTACAGAGATACTGTGGGAAGGGACACCTTACCCCACTAGGAATCTTGGCCCCACCATCTGATGAGGAGGTGCCAGGTGAGAGAGCTGCGGTACTTGCCAAGGCAGCTACCACACTGACATTTAGTATCTACAGTGAAATCTGGATACAGCATAACAGACAGGCTGTTCCCATAACCCATGCAATGGAATAGCCTTATTACTCAGACAACTTATTAATCAGTACTTTTGAGACTTGGATGGGATTCAACATGGGCCTGCCTTCTTATGAATTCTATACTCTAAAAAGCCTTTAATGGAGAAGGTCCTGATATCTTTAAAGCATTGAGAAAGGAAAAAATGGCTCCCAGATATAAGTACTAAAATGGCAAAGAGGTAAATAAGAATATTTGAAAGGTGTTTCTTTCTTTTTTTGTTATTTGGGGATTAATCCTTAGAAAATGCAAAGAACGGGATGTGTATAACTACTGTGGTAATGCTGTATATAGAAGTGGACTGAAAAAACATCATAGACACAAAGAGCTGACAAGAGAGCAGCAGGATGAATGTGTATGTATTCATGTATACTCATGTATATACGAAGCCTTTGCCCACTGCCAAAGCCTCAGGGTACATTTGCATAATTAAAAACAGCGACATAATCAGCACACTATAAAAACAGCAATAACTAGATAGTGCCCAAAACTTAAACTCTTCTAACATTCTCTAGGAAATACATGTTTCCTACTGAACTCCATCAGTCCACAGGCTGAGCAAATTATTGAGACAAACCCAGTGCCCTGAAGGTCCATGGAGTCTCTGCCTTTTGAACCAGCACAGGGATGGTATTTCATAGTGTGAGAGCTTTGGCTAGGAACATCATTTCAAATGTAGAACTTTCCTCTAGAGATCTCTAATTTCAGCAGAGCTCTTAGGAAAATGAGTAGCTTCGTTGCCTGGTAGGATAAAACAATACTTTCCAATTGCACCCAGGAGCACTCAGGGCGTGTGGCTGTTCCACTCCTGTTGTGTTTGTGTGGCATCCATGGCAGGGGGGATTTCAAAGAACCAGCTGCTGCCATAGATAGCTGGAGCCAGCCACCCCTCTGCTCTTCCTCTTTCTCTCCCTCGCTGTCTCAGCAACCTCTCACGAAGGGCTATAGGATCCCTGGAAGATTCTCTCTCTTAGCTCCACTGTGAGTATCTATTGAACTTTATTTCCACTCTAAACTCTGTGTGCCTTAATAAAAATCACAGCTCCTAGTCATGTTCAAAGTCTTAAATGTCTTGGTTTGTTTCATGGCTCGATCCAAGCACAAGTGCTGGTAGGCTTAATGAAAGAATTGCAGATGGAGAAGAGGCAAAAAGGGCAAAATATCTCCCCATGGGCTCCCAGTTACCTACTCCCGAGGGAAGAGACACTGTCGGATAAGCAGGGCTCATGTATTACTTGAGTTATCTGAGGCAACAATGACCCATTTGCTCTTTGTATGGCAACAGGGCTGATCTTGTGTCCATGTTTACTGTGGACACAAACCAGAAAGCATATACTCTTGCCACAAAAATACATCATGTCACTTCCACTTTCTCTAATAGTTGAAAAACAGAGTCTGGAACCTGGCTGACTCAGGGAACAAGAATCTTTTGATGCAAAACAATTATCCTATTGAAGTTCCATCTTCATAAATTAACATGTAAAGGATACAAATGTTTCAACTTTGGCAGATGTAGATTGCTGGTTTTTAATTAAAAACATTGATTGCTCCAGAAATATGCTTTGGTGTCCAGGGGCACATTTTCTCAAATGGAGCTCTGCAACGTAGAAACACTCATTGGCTTTGGGTTTGTTTTCTTTTGTTCTGCTTGCACCTTTCTGTAGAATGTCATACATGCTAGACCCTGACGTTATACATCTATGGTGCAATAAGCATGGCCAGATAAAACTGTGGATGGAGATAAGATTAAAATAAAGTTCAAAATATATGTAAAGATAAGAAGGACACTTGTCTTTTACAGTTGTTCTTTAGGGAGTAATTGTGATTTCCGTTCACTCCAGTTTCCATAGCTTTGTTTTCTGCACCGCCTTGCAGAGTGAGATCCTCATGGATTGAAATGGTGGTGCTCACTTGTACAACCTTGAGGCTGTTTACTGTCAAGTTCAGCTTCAACTCAGCACTTGCCCCCATCCTCTATATTTTCTCCTCTACACCACTGTGTGCATCTCTATCTTCTACTAAATTTTAAGCCCCTGTGAAACCTAGATCAGGTTTTTATATATCTTTATGTAGCTTCCAGCGTAGCCCCTACCATAGTGCCTTGTAATCATTAATAGTTCAAAAATGTTTGTTGGAGACAGAAATAGAGGACAGTGCTTTCCAAAGTGAGCTACATACATAATATGAATACAGGCAGTAAACAAATTAATCTCTTTATCTTAAGAATATGCAATTACTTATGCTTATTATTAAAAATCACATACACATCAGATCTTTAATTTTAACAATATTTTATGATAATTTAAATATGAGAAAATATTCAAAGAATAAATATTAATAATATTAAATTAATACTAAGGTTTTAGGTGAACATGGCAAAAATTGTGACACTGATGTGTTTGAGAAGCAACAACGTGAGGAAACTAAGGGGTTCATAAATAACCGGTATTTATTGTTATTAGTGAATTTTAGTGGGAAAAAACAAAACACTGAAGTCACTTTCAGAGCAGAGTAGAACCCAGGTTTCTTAAATGGTGTTGGGAGTTTTAGCCTGTAACCACTGTAAATCTTGACTTTCTTATCTAGAAAAGCAGCTAATTGACCTAAACTGGATGGTCTCTCCTGTGCCCGTAAGTCCAAACATGACAGCCAAATTCGTGTATTTAAAGATGTCTACGTGCCCGTGAAAGAGCCACTTCTGGTTGCATTGTTTTGTCTTCTCTCTAAGTAACTTCTCCTTGTTCAGTCTCTATTTATACAACATGGCTCTGTTCCAGTTTTCTGCCAACCGCAATATGATCTGTCTCTCTATTATATAGGCCAGAATGTGAGGATAAACTTAATTTGGGGCTCTGGGAAGTCAGATCTTGATATGCTACAGCTCCCCTGGTAGTAATTCAACCGCGTTTCAATGTCTTTCCAGAGTGTGTAAATGGAGGTGCTTTATACACTTTTTCCACCTGTAGAAATTAAAGTTTTAGATAATACTTTTCTCCTAGTAAATAACACATTTTTACATGACCAGTTTATGCTCCTCTGTGTTACTCATGATGATATTTTTCTATTAAGGGCTTCTTGAGCACTTACAGTTCTGCTTCATCAATAGACACAGATTTATATTCCTTCCATGAGCTCTAAAGCAGTAAATTTTCTCTAAACAAGGCTTATGGTAAATATAATTGAATTATAGATCCAAAGTACATATTTACAGAAGTGCCATGTTGTTGGAAGCCCATGCAAAATGTAACTGATGATAGCTAATAGAATATTTCCCATTAGGAAGAACCTTACCAGCCTATATTTCAGCCTGATCCTAAATGTTGATATTCTCTGCTTTCCTATATATAACTTATAGGGATTGAGACTTTTTGAATAAAACTGCATATATTTTTCTGAATTTTTTATCTTCTCTGACTTTAACTTCCTTAATATGCCACTCTGTGGGATCTGTTAATGTGGATGATTATGAAAAGGTCCCCTCTTGCTATATTTCAGGTCTGTTTAAACTATAAAATGAATAGACAATTTTCCTTCACTCCTAACATGAAACTGCATGAATTAGAACAGTCTGCTATGAAAGTAACTGCTCTAGCAATGCTTGAAACTGGCCTCTAAGGAATGGTGTTTGAAGATCTCAGTGAGACATTAATTCAGTTGAAATTGTTGTGTCTCTCAGGTCAGCCCCTAACTTCCCAGTTTTTCTTTAGTGATGTAGTATGACACCATGAAAGTACGTTCATAATCAAATTTACTCTCCTAAGCAGATACAGCAAATCTTTTATTCACCTAGGTCAGTTGGCATGAGTGAAGCAAAGTGCCTTATTAGATGAAATGTTCCCAATTACTCAGTGGATTAATACAAATCTGTTTATCTGAACCTACAGCTGGCAGTGTAAACCCTTCTCTGAGTTCACTGCTAACATTCTAAAAAAGGTCACATTGCTGAAGGGGAAAAAAAGAAGTAAAATAATAAGCAATTCAGTCCTTTCAGACCACTGGAGCGTGCTTCTGCACAACCTGGCAAAACAGTAGACTAGACACCTGATGTCCTAAAGGGGGGGTGGGGGGGGTGGGGGGTCCTCCTAAGCAGCCAATGACAACTCAGCATTAGTAGATCATTGGGAAAGACCTTCTTGAATAGCCAAAATATCACTTCCTGCCTTAAAACCTATAAACCAGCAACTCAGGACCCCCAAATAGTCTTTTTATTTTTTTGAGGAAGATTAGCTCTGAGCTAACATCTGCCACCAATCCTCTTTTTGCTGAGGAAGACTGGCCCTGAGCTAACATCCCTGCCCTTCTTCCTCCACTTTGTATGTGGGACGCCCACCACAGCATCCAAACAGTCGTTTTTAATATTCATTTAAGTGTCTTATTGTTTATTTCACTCTGGAAGCCAAATCATGGTCACAAGGAAAATATACTTATTTAGTTTCTACCATGAATCAGCCGTTACATTAGGCATAATCACATATACTTTCTTCCTGAATCTATTTAATTATGATATAAATAAACTATTATCCATTTTTCCAAGTGAAATGACATAAACTCAAAGAGTTTAAGTAATTTTTCCCATAGTCACAGAACCTGGGATATTAACATAGACTAGCATGGCTCTAAGGCCCATGTTCTTTGTACTGTATTGTGCTTCTCAAAATACTAGATTGAACCATATACAATTGCTGTTTTTATTAGTCAAAAACGATAGGACAGAGACAAAACCTACGATTCAACCTAATAAATTTGTACTTGTTGGACTTCAGGTGATGCACAGAGCACATAGGATTTCATCTGTGGACATCACAACAGAAGAGAGGTTCTGAATTTGAGGCACCACAAAATCTCGATAGCTTTGGAGAAATTCTAAGAGTATGTTTAGCATAATGACCTATATACTTTTGACCAGGGGACAGACTGATGCTTCCCAAACTTTAATGTCCTTACAGCTACCCAGGGATCAAGGAGAGTCTGCCTCAGGAGGTCTGGGATGGGGCCTAGAATTCTGCATTTCTAACAAACTCCCAGGTGATACCAATGTTGCTAGGCTGGAAACCCCACTTTGAGTAGCAAAGGATTAAGCAACTATTCTTAAAAATGAGCATTCGTTCTTCAAGAATTATCTGGCACCTATAGCAGCTGTTTCAAGCCTACAAATTTACTAAGAGTAGTCTGTGCTATGCTTTGCTTTCTCAAACCAAGAACTGAGAGTTCCGCAGGGCTAGGAACAAGGAGCTCTGGACTCTGCAAGAATCACCATGGCACATATCTTGGCTCTGCTTTCTTCCTAGCTCTGCTCAGAGTTCTACCAGTTCTATACAAGCAGGAAATATTTAGAGAAATGCTTCCTTCATCTTAGACAGATACCACCAGCTCTGTGATAGAGTGATAGTTGTGAGATAAAGATAAGTTCAAGAAATTCCACTTGTAGTTAAACTAAGCAAATGAATCCATGAATTAGTAATCTTGGGAAGTTATGTTATTAATTCAGTAATGAGGGCAAGGTGAAAATTAAGACAATTTATGATTATAATTACTCTGTAAAGACTATAGATTACTACCTGTCTTATCTTTTGTTGAGTAACAAACCACCTTATAATTTAAAATAATAAATATTTAATATTGCTCAGAATTCAGTAGGATGTCTGGGCTGGGTTGGCTGGACCTGAGTGGTCTAGGATGTCCTCACTTATAGGACTGAGACAGCTGAGACTTCTCTCTCATCACAGTGGCTAGGACCTCTATCTATGTGGCCCCACATCTTCAGGAGGCTGGATTGGGATTCTTCACATGATAGTCCCAGGGTTTCCAACAGCAAAAGAGAGGAAGCCTTGGTGTGAAAGCTCATTGTAAGCCTTTGCTTGCAGCGTTTTTGCATATATCTCATTGTTAAAGCAAATCACAGTTAAGCCACAATTCAAGGGATGGAGACACAGACTTTACAACTTCAACTTCCCGGTAGAGGCTGTAAAATATTGTAGGCATTTTTTCAATTTAGCACAATTTTCTCTCTGTCTACAGTTAGTCCCACTCTACCCACAGACAGAATATGCTTCTACTCATCTCAGTATTCTTAAAAGTTTCATCCAATGAGGCCCACAGTTCTGGATGCAGATGAGGCTCTCTGGATGAAGTTCCTGTTCCAGGAACCTGCGAACTAAAAAAGACAAGTTATGCGCATTTCACACATCCAATGTACAATGTTGATACAGGGACTACAATAGCTACTGCCATTCAAAAAGGAGAAAGAGGAGAGCATGGCAGTCACTGATTTGCAGCCATTCTGAAATCCAGCCAGGCTCATGTTACTAGGTCCTGCTGTTCTGGGGGCAGAAAATGTTTCTTGGCTAGAGACCAATTCTGGTCCCCAGGAGTGGCTCCCCAATATTGCAGTTCCGTACTGCTTCTGGCTCCACTCTCTGGGCTTTTTACTCCGCTCTCTGAGATAGCCTTCCTTTTACACAAGAATGACCCATATTTGCAGCTGGGAAATTTTGTCACTGTTACTTACAAGTAGAAAATTTAAGAGCCAAATGGCTTTTTTTTTTTTTTTCATTTTGAGTTATCTGTGTCTCTTTTAGTCTAAGACTGGTTTCTTATGAATCTGATTCAGGTCCACCCCATGCCCTGAAAGCCACATGCTCCGTTCCTCTTAAGACAATCCTCTTTCTACTTTGGGCCAGGTGTCAAATCGGCATCGCACAGCAACCTTAGGTTCATAGACCTTCAATCTAGCTAAATCTTCCAGAGGACTTTGACATCTGGTCTGATAGTGACATCCTTGACTTTATCTTTGGCTCTCCATTGTTTCACATTGCGAATTCTTTTTTCCAAGCTGGGGAGACTGTTTTGTTTTCCAATCACACAAGCTCTGGCTCCTCTCCTCTAAATTTTTTTTGCAAACTGAATATTTCCTTCTTCAGCTCATACACAGCCAGAAACATCCTCTGACACTTTTTTTTTTTCCTGAGGAAGATTCTCCTTGAGCTAACATCTTTTGCCGATATTCCTCTTTTTGTATGTGAGCTGCTGCACAGCATGGCCACTGACAGATAGACGAGTGGTATAGGTTTGCACCCAGGAACTGAACCTGGGCCGCTGAAGTGAAGCGCACCACACTTAACCACTAGGCCACTGGGACTGGCCCTTTAACGTTCTGTTTAGAGATTTCCTTAGCCAAAACCCAAAAGTCAATTAGGTACACTTTTAGTGTCCAAATTACCACGGGCAGCAGTTCTGTCAATTGTTTTGCTATTATATGACACGAGTTGCTATTGTTCTAGTCTGTCATAGAAATTTCTGTATTATTTTTCCAGACTTCACTAACAGCTTCCTACCCATTGTTTTTTCTAGCCTTAACTAACAATTTATTCACAGCTTTTCCAGCTTCTTCCTGCTTCCTGGTCCCACATCTAATGCCGCATGTTTTATATTTTTGTTTGGCAGCATCCTGCTTCTAGATATCCATTTCTGTCTTAGTTTTGCTGCATAACAAAGCACCCCAACACCTAGCAGCTGAAAACAATATACATTTATTGTTTTCAAAATTCTCTAGTTTTCTGGGGAGTTCTCATGGTCTGGATTTTCAGCTGGGATGGGTGGATGTCGGGGAGCTCTTTCCACATGATTTCTCACCCACAGAAGGCTAGTTTGGGCTTCTGCCCATGATGGTCTCAGGGTTCCTAATAGCAAGAAAAGGCAAGGCCCAAGATGATAGTGTTTTTCTTTTTTTTTCTTTTGTTTTTCTGAGGAAGCCTGGCCCTGAGCTAACATCCGTGCCCATCTTCCTCTACTTTATACATGGGACGCCTACCACAGCATAGCTTGCCAAGCGGTACCATGTCTGCACCCGGGATCCAAACTGGCGAACCCCGAGAAGCGGAATGTGTGAACTTAACTGCTGTGCCACCGGGACGGCCCCAGTATTTTTCAGAATGTTGCTTGCATCACATTTGCTGATGTCCACTAACCAAACAAAGTCACATGGCCAGGCAGCGAGTCAAGCAGTGGAGAAACAGACTCCACATTCTGATGAATGGAGCTGTAAAATATTGTGGCATTTCTTTTTCAAACTGCTATTCTAGCCCCCAAAGGAACATCATCTTAATTTATTACAGACTATTTAGCCAAATAAAAATTCATTCATTTATTTACCTTAAATATAATGTTAGAATTGGCATTTTGTGAAACACACACTCAAATATATACATAGGCATATTTAGATAAATAGATGTAGATATATACATCCATCCATGCATATACATAATATATATACAGATATACATTTACATAAAATGTATATGTGTATTTCTAAATCAGATGAATCTCCTCTCAATAAAAAGTATAGGACTCATCTTTTTTTATAAATCCTGTAGCATTTGTTTCTTCTTCATTTTACTTTACAGTTACTTATAAATGTACAGATAATACTTTTTTATCTTAATTCACTTCATTTGGCTAAAGACTCTTTAGGATGGGAATTTGGTCAAAATCATACTATTTATTTTTATATGTAATTTAATATCCACATTTTCATACATTATATAAATCAAACTCTCAATTTTTTTATACATGGTCATATGATATATTCCATTTTTTTAAATGTTCTTTTAAGGGCAACATTCCTATAATTGGTATAGTATTTACTTCCTGAAGGTAAATTTAAGTTAGGTAGAATGTTAGCAAATGTAGAAGAGAGTTGTTACCTTTAGTTACCAGGGTTTTTCTTGAGTTTTCTCATTTAAACTATAAGTTTAAGTCTTTCCAAGTAAAACAAATGATAATTTTACATAATTGGGATTTTTTTTCCATCTAAGAAGTTTAGCCAATTACTTCAATATCGAAAATTTGATTCATCTTAGAAATATTAGAGCATACATGTAGTTGTGAATTTATCCATTACTCTGTTAGAGTATGGAATACTTGTGTGTGGAGGTACTTTGACAATATAATTATAAAGCAATATGGTTTTTATTTGTCCACGACAACTAAGAGCCCTTTTTTTCTTATATAATAACACCTTAAGTAATCCAGAACTTACTTATGTAAGTAACTACAACTATCTTGAACATAATTAAAAAGCAGGTAATAAAAAGGGGGCTCTAAAATGTGTCGTGAGACCCTACACCAAAGCCCTGAGGGCCTCCGGTACATATTTACTCTTGTTTTACCAAATAATTAATTTAGCAGATCATTTTGGAATAAGACTTTGTATCAAAGAGATGCTCGGGATAGAACTGTGAATAAGTCAGACATGAGCCTCCTCTCCTTGCTCTTAGGAACCAGGAGATGACACAGGCAAGGAAAAGGACAATCACAACACACTGTGGTTTTGATTAGAGACACTGGAAGAAGAGTTCTTGATAGGCCAACTTAAGAACTGTGAGCCAGGATTCAGTGACTGAAAAAAGATTTCCCTAAAAAGCAGCTTCTAAACTAAAACTTAGAGGATGAGTCAAAATTCTTCAGGTCAAGGGAGTGGTAAAGAGGGGCCGGGAGGGGGGTTATTCAGTCAGAGGAACAAAATGTGCCTCTTTGTTAGCATAGATTCAAAGCTCCACCAAGGCAGGCACTATGCCTATTTTAGTAACCTCGGCTTATCCAATATGTTTCACAGAGCAGACACTCTATAACTCTTCTGTTAGATGAACGTGTGAACAAATAATAAAGCACTCAATGTTGGCTACCATCTCCTTCTTATATTTTGTATCTCTAGCGGCACTGAGCAACTATAGTACAGACACGGATGAGACTCCTTGAATTTCTTGAATGTTTGTGTTTTGTAAGGAGGCTATGATGAAAGGATAATGTGATAAGAAAACTGTAAATATTGAAAAGTAATATTGATCAAGTGATACACCACAGTTTCTAAGCTAAAGATGAAAATGAATGGAAGGAATTAATAGAGACAGAAAAACTACAAGGTTAAGGGAACTAAAGATCTCAAAGAAGGTCTTAAAAAGAGCAGGGGAAAAGAAAAACAAGTGGAGAATGGGTAACTAAAGGAATTATAGATGTATTCCTCAGAATATGTCCCAATAGAATACCTCTTGGTTTTCAACTCAAAAATGTAAAAGAAATCAAAATTACAATGAGATATCAACTTACACCTGTTAGAATGGCTATAATTACTAAGACCCAAAAACCCCCAAATGTTGGAGAGGATGTGGAGAAAAGGAAACCTCATGCACTGCTGTTGGGAATGCAAACTGGTGCAGCCACTATGGGAAGCTGTATAGAGATTTCTTAAAGAATTAAACATAGAAATACCGTACAGTCCAGCTATTCCACCACTCGGTATTTATCCAAAGAACTTGAAATCAATGATTCAAAGAGACTTATGCACTCCCATGTTCACTCCAGCATTATTCACAATAGCCAAGATGTGGAAGCAACCCAAGTGCCCATCAACTGATGAATGGATAAAGAAGATGTGGTGTATATATATATATATATATATATATATATATATATACACAATAGAATACTACTCAGCCATAAAAAAGACAAAATCATCCCATTTATAACAACATGGATGGGAACTGGAGGGTATGATGTTAAGAGAAATGAGCCAGACAGAGAAAGACAAACGCAGTGTGATTTCACTCATATGTGGAAGATAAACAAACACATGGACAAAGAGAACAGATTAGTGGTTACCAGAGGGGAAGGGGGTTAGGAGGTAGGCATAAGGGGTAAAGGGGCACATATATATGGTGACTGACAAATAATGATGCAGAACTGAAATTTCACAATGTTATAAACTATTATTACCTCAATAAAATAAAATAAAGAAAAAATATAAAAGAATATATATCTCCTTCAATTTTCAACCAATGTTTATAAAGGAAAATTTTCATTTATGCACCTTTAACTCAGTGTAACATTTAACTGCTATTAATCTTTTTTTGGTTCCTATTTTCATCTTTTATGTGCAACTGGCATAAAAAGAGTCAAATAGACAAGGCTTGTTTTAAATATAACAGTGCACCTTTCATCCCTCATTTCCCACTTTCAGTTTTTGGCTATACATGACATGCTAAAAATGATTATTGGTTTTCAGGTTTAAACATTATCTTTTGATTGCTCACGTGGATGAGGATTTAGCTCTATTTTATCCCTTCATTGCCACCCATATGTCCTCTTTTCATACTCTTATACTCTCTAACATTATAATGTAGGTTAGATCAATGTCCAGTATTTATATTAATTTATATTATTATTACTACTACACAGGAGCCCCTTCCCCCATCATCCAGGGGAAATGTTCTTTGTCTTTCTTCTATATTGTATCCCTTGTTTCTTGTCTCCCATATCTTTCCCCTTTCTTGGTTTACCCCTTGATTATGAGAGACCATAGCCTCCAATAACTTCCCCCCAAAATATACATGGGATCATGGGAGGTTTTCTTACACGATGATGTTTTGACTAGATAAAGAATTCTGTATTGGAAATACTTTGTCTTCATAATTTTGAAGACACTGACCCACTATTTTCTAGTTTCTAGTGCTACTGCTGCAAAGGCCCAATCCATTCTGATAGTCTGATTCCTGCTACCATGGGACTCCACACCCTCTTCCCTTCCCCACCTCTGTGGAAGCTTGTAAGGTCTTCTGTCCATGTGTAGTTGTCTAAAGTTTCACAATGATACGACTTGGTTGTGCTCCTTTTTTTTTTTCTTTTTTTTGAGGAAGATTAGCCCTAACTACTGCCAGTCCTCCTCTTTTTTTGCTGAGGAAGCCTGGCCCTGAGCTAACATCCGTGCTCATCTTCCTCTACTTAATATGTGGGACGCCTACCACAGCATAGCTTGCCAAGCGATGCCATGTCTGCACCTGGGATCCGAACCGGCGAACCCCCGGCCGCTGAGAAGTGGAATGTGCGAACTTAACTGCTGCGACACCGGGCCGCCCTGGTTGTGCTGCATTTTAATTATGTGTGTAGATAAATAGTAAGTCCTTTAAATCTGACAACAAAAGCTCTTTGGTTCTTGGAAATATTCTTGAATTATTTCATAGATGATTCCCTCCATTTGTTTTTCTCTTTTCATTCTCTCTGGAACTTCTTGTTTTAAGATGTTGAACTTGTACTTTTTTTTAGATTTTCTTATTTTCTCTCCTATATTTTTTGACTATTATTTTACATGTGCATGTGCTCTTCATGGGATGTTACTTTGACTTACTTTTCCACTGTTCTGTGAGTTTTCCTTTCTGCTATCATTTTTTTTTAATATTTCATTTTTTCCTTTTTCTCCCCAAAGCCCCCTGGTACATAGTTGTGTATTTATAGTTGTGGGTCCTTCTAATTTTGGCATGTGTGATGCTGCCTCAGCATGGCTTGATGAGCGGTGACATGTCCACACTCAGGATTCGAACCGGCGAAACTCTGGGCTGCTGAAGCGGAGCGTACAAACTTAACCACGGAGCCACGGATAGCCACTGCTATCACTTTTTAAAAAAAAATTTCAAGAGCTCCTTTTTGGTTCGCTGAGTGTTCTTTTATAATAGTAACCTGTTCTTGTTTCATTGATTCAATATCTCCTCTAAGTTATCTAAAGATATTAATGACAGTTTATTTGAAGAATTATCATCTTGGATAATTCTTCATTATGTTGATTTGGTTTTTGTGTGTGCATGCACATGTGTGTGGGTCTTTATAAATTGTATACTAAAGGCTTTTCTTGAGTATTGTTTTTAATTTATTTTGGTCTTTGATTTTTTTGTTAAAGACTTTCTTCAGATATTGAGTAATCCATAATTTTCTGCTCACAATTCCATTTAAGGATGAACTGCTGAAAAGAAGGTTGGAATATCATAGACTTGCTGACTAGCTTACAGTATTAAGTATTCTGCCTGAGTACATAATTTTGTGGCTTTCCTTTCACAGGTCCAATTCACCAGAAAGGTATAGTTCAGTCTCCCACCAGCATTCTGAAAGCCAATTGGCAGAAAAGCGTTCAGAACGTCAAGAATTGGTATGCAAATGCCAATACCCTGTTTCACTACAGTACTCTTACCCACAACTGTGTCTAATTTCTCCTACCTGAGAGACTCTTCTGTTTACCTTCACAGAAGAGCAAACCTCCAGAGTTCTTCTGTAGCAGAGGTGAGGCGGTTGTTTGGCTAATGGAACTAAGAGTGGGGATTGAATCTATTCAAAGCCCACTAGAGGACCTTCTTGGTTTCAACTAACCATTCAGATTCACAAGACTTCCACAAGCTACGCTAAGACCAGGCTGCTCAGGAAGGCAACATCAGGCATTCCTTCAAAAAGTGTCCTTACAGAGGCCAGCCCAGTGGCATAGTGGTTAAAACCATATGCTCCACTTTGGCAGCCTGGGGTTTGCAGCTTTGGATCCTGGGTGCAGACCTATACACCACTCATCAAGTCATGCTGTGGTGGCATCCCAAATACAAAAAAATAGATGAAGATTGGTACGGATGTTAGCTCAGGGCCAATCTTCCTCACCAAAAAAAAAAAGAAAGAAAAGAAAAGAAAAAAGCATCCTCACAGCACCCTAGATCACAGTTCAAGGGCTGAGAAGAAGGAGGTGCAGGAGTCACTGTATCGCAAAAGACTCATGCCCCATGGAAGGTGATATCTCTTATAAGAATTCTTTAGGCAAAGCTTTCACAGTCCCCACAAAAGTCATACCAGTTACAAGAGCCACCATACACAGGAAGGACCAAAGCTACATCCAATCCAGATGTCATTTATCATGGGTCATTTTTGTCATGAGCAATATTGCCTGATAACGTGGTTAACATTCTGTTTTTATCAGTTTATCAGAGGAACAGAGCTAAATGAAATTCAAATTCTCAGGCCCAAAAGAATGAATTTGTTAAGCTTTTACCTACACAATCTAATTGCTTCTTTTACTTTTTTATTTTCTTAATGAAACAGGAAGGAAAGAAACGTGGGCAAGGAGGCAGGTTAACGTGATAGGAAGTTAGAGACGTTTCGGTCTATTCCTATGTTCTCAAGGATCACGAGGTGAAAATACACTCACAGAGTAAGGATGGCGAATGAGGTGTGGGGGATCAGTTGTGGGAGGAGGAAATGTGAAATAGGCCATTTTGTAAAAGTATTTGATCGGGACCCCAACTCCTCCAAAACATGCACAGGATTTTTTTATTTGAAAATATTGATGTATTACTTAGGATAGGCTAATGCAGTAACAAATAGATTCCAAATGTATAATGGTCCAAAAATATATTAAGAACTCATGCATCTCAACAACAAAGAAACAAACAACCCAGTTAAAATATAGGCAAAAGATCTGAACAGAGATTTTTCCAAAGAAGATATTCAGATGGCCAACAGCCACAGGAAAAGACGTTCAACATCAGTAATTATTAGGGCAATACAAATCAAAACTACAATGAGATATCACCTCACACCCGTCAGAATGGCTATAATTAACAAGACAAGAAATAACAAGTGTTGGAGAGGATGTGGAGAAGAGAGAATTCTCATACAGTGCTGGTGGGAGTGCGAACTGGTGCAGCCACTGTGGAAAACAATGTGGAGATTTCTCAAAAAGTGACGAATAAAACTACCATCTGATCCAGCTATTCCGCTTCTGGGTATTTATCCAAAGGACACGAAAACACAAAAGCGTAAAGATATATGCACCTCTATGTTCCTTGCAGAGCCATTCACAATTGCCAAGACTTGGAAACAACCCAAGTGCCCACCAATGGATGAATGGCTAAAAGGTGGGGTATATATGCACAATGGAATACTACTCAGCTATAAAAAATATGAAATCTTGCCATTTGTGACGACATGGATGGACCTTGAGGGCATTACGCTAAGTGAAATAAGTCAGATGGAGAAAGTCAAATACTGTATGATTTCGTTCATAAGTAGAAGATAAAAACAACAACAACAACAAACAAACACATAAGTACAGAGGTTAGACTGGTGGTTACCAGAGGAGAAGGGGGGGGCAGGAGAAGGACAAAAGAGGTGACAGGACACATGTGTAAAGTCATGGATGGTAATTAGTCTTTGGGTGGTGAACATGATGTAGTCTACACAGAAATTGAAATATAATGATGTACACTTGAAATTTATATAATGTTATAAACCAACGTTACCTCAATAAAAAATAAATGAAAACTTTTTTAAAACTGTGGTAAAAGATTGAATAAAACATTATTTTCAATCATTTTGAAAATGTTGATTATAAAGTAAGAAGACTTTTAAAAGCCCTCATTTGAAAGTATATACCTAAATATATATTATTCTCCTTAAAATATCTTGTTAAGATGCTATATTATTTTTTCCATAGTGCCACCTTAATCAAAATAAATTTTCAACATCTTAAAAAAATATATTCCTCTTTCAGTTCATAAATGTGAATTGTTTTAATTTTATCATTAATTTTACCAATTTTATACATATCTGAGATGTTTTTTGCTTCACTTATGGTGGTTTAAAACACCACTTTTTTTTTCTTTTTAATAAAGTGATTTCACAAAAAAGTGAAGAAAAAAGCAAACTCACCGTTTGACAGGCTGTTTCCATTCATTCACGTCTTTCTGTAACATTATCCTTTTGATCTAATGGACTCCAGTAAAAGATGAAAGTTTTCATGGTGCATGAGCCAAACTTGCATTGCTGTTTTTCAGTTACACAGGGATGAAAGGAAAATGCTGTTCCTACTCTTTGATTATTTTTGCATATGTGTAACTTAGAAAGTGACTGTAAAAGTTGAATCTTTCTATGGGTTTAGTTTGCAAAAAGGAAGCTTCTCATGGCCAATTTAGAATAAACACCCAAATTCTCAAAGTTTGAAAAATTACCCCAAGACCATTGGTGTTTCACACATTTAAACTTGTTCTCAGTAATGACGGCCTTATCTATTGCTGATGAAATCCACACATGTGGCATAATTAGTTCATACCTAGGCAGGGGTGGTGTCTTTGGAAGCCCTTTCTTTTTACTTTTGGGTTGAGGGTATAACAATGAACCAAAGTGACTCCATTTCAACACTACTGTTTCACACACTGTTTCAGTGTGTCTGTAATTCCTCATCTTCAGGCATGAGGATACAATTACAAAGGGGAATAAAAGTCTGGATATGTTGTTCAGCAATACTTACTTCCTATACTCAAAAAAAAAATGTACATTTGCTTAGACCCTAAAAATCATCAAGAAACATATTTTTCAGTGGAGCTTACAACAAACAACATGTTTATGTATCTAATTTTATTTGAGATAAAGAGAGAAAATTTGTTTTAATGTTGAGTTAGCATTCCAAGCCCTACAAACTCAAGAGTCGGTAAGATGTTTCTTTGCCAAATGATGCTTTTCAGCATTTAATGTTAAAAGTAAAGTTATGGAATTAAAAGTGACCCTAAAGACTATCTTGTAAAAATTCTCCCCTTTTGTTGATGACTAAAGTAAAACAAAGTGATATTATAAATTGAAGGTAGTGAAAATCATTGTTTTTAATTCAGTATAATACTCAAGATTACCTGATACAAAGTGGTATCTGGTGTGCTGTGTCTTGCTGGGTTTTTAATATTATGCCATGACAAGCATAGAATCTGAACATCATTTTTCTGAACCACAAGCTAAATGCCAAAAGATCTAGATTTCTGCTCATTTTTTTCTTGGTGAGAGCTTCATACTTATATATTACAGAGATTATATATCTCCAAAACATTGCTGCCTTAAATTTTGGTGATGTTTCAATTTCCCTGATCCTGTAACGACTTTTGGTGTCGGACAAATGAGCAAGTCAAAGAAGCTCTTGGAAGTTCTTTAAGATTCAAAGTAATCTAGGAACATATCGTGTAAGAAATCACAAGTTTTTCAAAACCTATAGTATAAATACAAGAGATCACATTATTCAATGTAAAGATGATAAGATAGAGAGGGCCAGTGAAATGCTGCCATCCACCAATGACCTCTTCAGAAAGCCTCCATCCCATCTACCATGTACCTCTGTCAGAGATGTCTCTACTTAACACTCTCTCACTTCCATTCTTTCTCCTCATCCTCACTGCTTTCCTCTTCACTCAGACCCTCATTATCTTTCATTTGGTCTCTTTTTATTTTCTCTTAACAGTCTCGCTGTACACCATTTCAGAATGGTCTACATAAAATAAAAACCTGACCACACATCTGCCCTCCCACTTAAGCATGAACTTTTTGTGGTTTTACCATGCTTAAAGAATGAAGTCCAGACTTCTTGACAGGGCACACAACATAATGTCTTCTATTCACCTCCTCTCTACCACTCTGCCCTCATCTCTCATCACTACTCAATTCCCCTATGTGCCAAGCACCAGTCAATCAGAAATGCCCCAAAGCTGCACATAGTTTCAGGCTTGGTTTCACTGCTCCCTTTATTTTGTGTGCCATACTGTCCTCCTCTCACCTCATCTGCTTTTAAAATCTTAAATTTTTAAATTAATATTTTTAGCACATCCCTGGCATACATAACCACCAGCTAGATGGAGCCTTGGCTGGGGTTAAGAGTGCCTCAACACTCCTGCTATAATTTTGTAATTTCTCTTAAAGTCAGATTTTTCATACACACTCAAAACACAGAATAGACTTTGAATGAAAAATAAAATGCCTGGTTTGTATGTCAGTAGAGGTATTAACACAGTGAGCTCCATGTTTCACACCCACTCATGGTTTTTGCTGCAGTGAATCATACTTGCTTTGGGAGGAATGGAGTCCCAATACTACCGCCAGGCAAATTGTATCTCCAGAGTACATTGGATACCTGGGGAATGCAATGACTTTCAGGGAACTCTGATGCCTTAAGGCAAATGCAGATTGCATATGCTGGTTAGCAATTGACTGATGGTTCCACTAACTGATATTCAAGTGGCTTGAAAGTTAACATAAAGGTATATGGCTTTAATACCAAGAAGAAAAAATGTGTTTGACTTTATCTGAGTCATATATTCTCATTACCATGGGAAAGGAGGATTTGCATTTGGCAGATCTTTTCAGTGGCACACTATAAAAGAAGAAAATGGTTTGTTCATCCTGGCAAGAACAATATTTTCCCTTTTAGATTTATTTTTTAAATAATTTGCTGATTGAAAAGTCACACAGATAAATCATTTTCTACAGAAATAATGACATTCCCAGGCCAGCAGGCTTTAGTTCAAAATACCAAGCCAGGCACCGTCTGGAATATCCATTTCCAAACTCTATGCCAATGGGATCCAACCCTGGCATGCTAAACCTATATCTGAGTGAGTAACATACTTTGAAAATAGAACTGGCAAATCGAAACCTTTAGATTTCTGACCTTGGCTCAGAGATATAATAACATGGTTGAGGTCGACTTTACTATTTATATGAAGCATCAACACCTGGCTGCATAGTAATAGTAATCATGGAAGAAGGTGATATTTAATTGTTAGAAAAACCACAAAGTTGTCCAGAAGCAAAGTCTATGATTTAAAAGTATATTAGATGGCCTAAAAACACGCACTTCAATGCTCTTAGCCAAACCTGTAGTGTTATCCTCACCTGGACTTTCTGTTGCATGTGTTATTTGCTATACAGTGTTGATGGTATCCGTTATTTTTTGACTACGTCCTAACTTTTTTTTTCTTTTTAAAGATTGGCACCTGGGCTAACAACTATTGCCAATCTTTTTTTTTTCTGCTTTATCTCCCCAACCCCCTTCCGGCCCCCCCCCCCCCAATACGCAGTTGTATATCCTAGTTGCACGTCCTTCTAGTTGAGGGATGTGGGACACAGCCTCAACGTGGCCTGATGAGCAGTGCCATGTCCGCACCCAGGATCCAAACCCTGGGCCGCCGCAGAGGAGCCCACGAACTTAACCATTCAACCACGGAGCCGGCCCCCGTCCTAACTTCTATAAGGTAAGGAAATGATCATCTGTTATATTTCTCCTATAGCTTCCATTTCTTTTTTCATTTATTCCTTGTTTATTGAGTGCCTGCTATTTTTCAAACAACAATACTGAGGGATGCAGATACAAACATCAGTCTCCCCTTCTCTTGAGAATTTCAATCTAATGAGAAAAATAGATATGAAAACAAATAATTATAAGGTACCGGGAAAAGAGGTGTACTACAGGCATGTAAAGACTGTTATGGGACAAAAAAGGGAACAATCACAATGGCCTGGAGAATTGAGGACAGCTTCCCAGAGACCACTTTGAGCTTGGCCTTGAAGAGTGAGTGGATCTAAACCAGAGCATGAAGGTGAAGAACATTGTAGGTAATGGCGCGAAGGCCAGAAGGCCTTGTGGGGCAAAGTTCACTCAATTAGCGCTTGTCCCACTGAGCTTTGGCTGGAAGAAAACACCTTCCCCAGAAATCTTGCTATAGTTATATGATTTCTATAAGAGTAATAGGACCATAATAGGAATGTAAATTCTAAGCAGTATAATACAGCAGAAGTGTGTGGTTTAAGACAAGTAATTTGGAGCCAGACTGCCTGGGCATGGATTCCTACATGAACACATAAATGCTGTGTGACTTTCAGCAAATTATTTAAGTGCTGCAAGCTTCAGTGCCCTGGCCTGTAAACTGAGGAAGATATTAGTAACTACCTCATAAAAATTATTGTCCAGATTAAATAAAATAATCCTTAAAAATTCTTAGAAAAGTGACAGGCATGTGAAAACCTTCTATAAATATTAAATTTCCATACATATTTGAATTATTCACTTTTTTAAGTCTTATTGAGTTAAAATTCACATACCATACCACTCACCCATTTGAAGTGTACAAGTCAATGATTTTTAGTAGCTTCACAGGTTATACAACCATCACCTCAATCTAATTTTAGAATATTTTCTTCCCCGCAAAAAAATACCTATTGAAATTTGTTCTCTATTTCTACCCTTCTACCTCCTAAGCCTAAGTAAAAGCTTATTTCTGTCTCTATAGGTTTGCTTATTTGGGACATTTCACATAAAAGTAATCATAAAAAATGTGGTCTTTTGTGTCTAGCTTCTTTCCCTTAGCAGAGCGTCTTCAAGATTCATCCATGTTGTAGCATGTATTAGTATTTCATTATTTTTTATGGCTGGATAATATTCCATTGTATGAATATGCCACATTATGTTTATGTATTCACTAGTTGATGGATGTTTTGATGTTCTCCTTTTTGGATATTATGAATAATGCTGTTATGAACACTTATGTACAAGTGTTTGCGTGGACATATGTTTTCATTTCTCTTGGCTATATACATTAGAGTGTAGTTGCTATTTTTAACATTTTGAAAAACTGCCACACTGTTTTCCAAAGCAGCTGCACAATTTTATCTACCATCAGGAATATGTGTGAAGGTTTGGATTTAATCATATCCTCGCCAATGATTGTTGTATCTGTTTTTGTGGAAAATGCCATTGGAATTTTGACAGAGATTGCATTGAATCTATAGATGGCTTCGGGTAATATGGATATTTTAACAATATTAACTCTTCTGATCTATGTACATAGATTTGTTTGTGTCTTCTTCAATTGCTTTCATCAGTGTCATAGTTTTCAGTGTGCAGATCTTTCACTTCCTTGGTTAACTTTATTCCTAAGTATTTTATTGTTTTAATGCTATCGTAAATGAGAATGCTGTCTTTATTTCTTTTTCAGATAATTTATTGTTAGTGTATGAAAATACAACTGATTTTTGTGTGTTAATTTTGTATCCTGAAACTTTACTGAATTTCTTGATCAGTTGTAATAGTTTTCTGGTGGAGTCTTTAGGATTTTCTATGTACAAGATCATATCATCAGCAAACAGAGGCAATTTGTTTCAGATTTGGATGCTTTCTATTTCTTTTTCTTGCTTGATTCCTCTGGGTAGGACTTCCAGTACTATGCTGAATAGGAGTGGCAAGAGTGGGCTTGTCCTATTCCTGATCTTAGAAGGAAAACTTTCAATATTTCACTGTTAAGTACGCTGTTTGTTACCTGTGGCCTTGTCACACACAGCCTTTATTATGTTGAGGTGTGTTCAGTATATCTCCACTTTGTTTAGAGTTTTTATCATGCAAATAGGTTGAATTTTGTCGAATGTGTTTTCTGCATCTATTGAGATTATTAAATGATTTTTATCTTTCATTCTATTAATGTGGTGTATCACATTGATTGATTTGCTTATGTTGAGCTATCTTTGAATCCTGTGGATAAATCCCACTTGATCATGGTGTATGGTCCTTCTAATGTGCTTATGAATTCAGTTTGCTAGGTTTTACTGAAAATTTTTGCATCTATATTCATCAGGGATATTAGCCTGTAGTTTTCTCTTCTTATTATGTCCTTATCTGGCTTTGGTATCAGGGTAATGCTGACCTTGTAAAATGAGTTTGAGAGTGTTCCCTCCTCTTCAAATTTTTGGAAAAGTTTGAGAAAGATTGGCATTAATTTTTCTTAAATATTTGGTTGAATTCACCTGTGAAGCCATCTAGTCCAGTGTTTTTCCTTTTTGAGAGGTTTTTGATTACTGCTTCAATCTTCTTATTATTGGGCTTATTAGACTTTCTATTTCTTCATGATTCAGTCTTGGTAAGTTGTATGTTTCTAGGAATTTATCCATTTCTTCTGGGTTGTACAATTCATTGGTATACAAATGTTCATAATAGTCTCTTATGATCCTTTGTTTTTCTGTGGTATAAGTTGTAATGTCTCCTTTTTCATTAACAGTTTATTTGTTTGAATCCTTTCTCTTTTTTTCTTAGGAAATCTAGCTAAAGGTTTGTCAATTTTGTTTATTTTTTCAAAAAAAACAACTCCTAGTTTCATTGTCATTTTCTATGATTTTTCTAGTCTCTGTTTCATTTATTTCTGCTCTGAATTTCATTATCTTCTTTATTCTGCTAACTTTGGATTTAGTTTGCTTTTCTTTTCTAGTTCTGGTGAACTTTCGGCTGCTCTATCACATTGCTTGTGTCATGGAGTTACCAGCCTCCTCTTACTTGTTCTCCACCAAAATCCCCAGTGCTCCCAGGCATGCAGTTCTCCATGCTCTGTTTCAGATAAATTCAGTCCCCATCAGTTCGTATGGCCTGCCTTTACCCTGGGAAGAACCCCACTGCACTGGAACTTGAGAGAGGACTCAATTTTTCTTGAAGTGCCACCCTCACTCTATGAGTGGTTGTGGGGTGGAGGTGACAACTTCTGGTCTTCTCAGCTTGACTCTTCTGGCATAGAACTTCCACTTTACAAGCAATCTAGGGCAGGGACCACTAGGGCCTCTCCATTCACCCTTTGCCACATTTGGAGTCGAGCTTCTGCTCTATGAGTGGGGGTGGAATAAGGGAAGGGAGACCTGATCCTTTCAGCCATACTTGGCTGGAATAGAACCTCTGCAACATGGGGTGGGAGGGGATGAGAAACTTCAATAGCCTGTCTTTCTTAGGGTGAAATCATATCCCCAGACTGGATAATAGGAGAGAGGGGGACCCCCTTCTTAGTCCTCACTTGCCAATTGTAAATCACTCAGGGCAGAGCTTCTGTAATGCAGAGCTGGTGGAGGGGGGAGGTTGGTGGTAGGGATCAGATCATGGCTCAAATGCCCCAGTCACGTTCTTACTGAGGGTTAGTAGATTTTCTTTCATAGATATTTCTCCATTTGCTGTTTTCTCTTAGGACAATTTCTATAGACTTTGATTAATTGTTGGTTTGGAGCTTTTTTGTTTAATTTATAATTTTCATGAGTTAAATTGTTGTTTGGTTGGGGAGAGGGTCCACCAAGCTTCTTACTCTGCCATTCAGGAGTCCTGCCCACTTTAATTACCTATTTTTTCCAGTGGATTATTTTTCCATCTATTATGATAGAGGGTTCATCACTTTGTCACTTCTTTAATTGTACTTTTTGCCATCTGTCTGTATAAGAATCTGTGCTTTCCCCTGTCCGATAAGAACTTCTGTAATTAAAAAAAAAAAGATGTGATGATATGTTTTGAATGTATCTTATGGGCCTGTTTGGATAATCAAATCACCCATTAGAATATTAAAGAATCTAAGGAATCTGGGACAGAGGAAAATGGACTGTTTATAAACGAGTACTTCCTGGGTGTCTGGCAGAGTTATGCAAGTCTAGAGACAAGACGAGAAAAAATAGTGTGATCTGGAAATTGGAGGACACGGTGTAAACGCAGGTGCAGGGAACAGATGATAGTATGCAACCGGGATCACGTGCAGAAATCTGCATTCAGCAGAGGCCAAGGGGGGAGTATTCTGGCCATAATAACACGAAACATATACACCTCCACTTTCTGCTGCTGCCAGAACTTTTACGTTATCCCAGGGAAAATGAGGGACAGTGAAGACAAAAATCCCTTACCTGATCATGTATTTACTGCCAAAGACACTGGGTTTCGAACTCAAAATGATTGAGTTACCTTGATTATACAAGGTTAAATTTCCCCCTCTGATATAGCCTGAATGTTTGTGTCCCCTCAAAATTCATATATTGGAACTTTAATCACCAATATGATGGTATTTGGAGGTAGGTCCTTTAAGAGGTGATTATCATGAAGTCAGAGCCCTCATAAATGTAATTAGTGCCTTTATTAGAGAGTTCCCTTGCCCATTCTGCCATGTGAAGACACAGGGAGAAATCAGCAGTCTGCAACCTGGAAGAGGGCCCTCCCCATAGTTCGATTATGCTGATACCCTGATCCCAGACTTCTAGACTCCAGAACTGAGAGAAATAAATTTCTGTTGTTTACAAGCTACCCAGGCTATGGTATTCTGTCACAACAGACACCTCCAAGCATAAATGAATAAACCAGATCAAATTCAGTTCAGTTAAAGAAATAAAAGAAAGTTACATATTCAAACACTTGAGCTTTGTGATTAAAAATTCATCCCTGCTGGGCCGGCCCAGTGGTGTAGTGGTTAAATTTGCACGCTGCACTTTAGCAGCCTGGGATTTGCAGGTTCTGATCCCAGACAGGGACCTAGCACTGCTCATCAAGCCACTGTGGCGGCATCCCACATAAAATAGGGGAAGATTGGCACAAATGTTAGCTCGGCCACAATCTTCCTCAAGTAAAAAGACACACACACACACAAATCATCCCTGCTACACTATCTTACACGATTACTATGCAGATGTCACTTGACAAATAAGAATAAGATAAAATATAATGTGAAAAAAATAATTCAAATAACATTATGATGAACGAAAGTTTGCTCTCATGTTTTTAAAAAGACTAACATATAGTGCTAAAATATTAGACATAATAGATGCCCTCCTGTGCCACGTTCCATGCATGTGTGCATGTTTGTGTACACACACATACCCTCCTCAGTTCAAATTTACTCATAAGAAGTTGGCTCTTAAACTCCTATCACTATCCCAGGCTGATCACAGTGCGTTAACTTTGTGACCAAAATTATATATAATAATTCATAAGACCTCCATTATATCATTTATAGTAATTTGGACAGATAAACTGGACCAAATTTTTCTTCTGAGTATTCTCGAAAGGATCAATATATTCTGCAAAACAAAAGTCTATCAGTAGACCACTTGGGAGATGTGGTAAACAACTTAAGAGTATACAAATACTTTTGAGACAGCACCAGGCAATTTATAAGCTTTTATTTATAAAGGAATTGCTGAAAGTTAATGTAGAAGTCATTCATATCTATTCATTTAAGCAAGCCTCTTAGGACCATTTAAATGCAACAGTTAGATGAGTTCTACTCTCTGTACTCTGAAAGAAAGTGCAGCTGAAACACACGGCATTATGCATAACCAGCAAATTCACGACAAAGCAGATTTCTATAAAGACTTTTTAGTTCTGCCTAATTCTCACACCTTGATCTTATGAATTAGTACCTCTTCCATTTGTATCTTGCTTTGGCTACATTATTTTTTTTTCATTCTCAAATTTTTCTCCAGATCTGAGTACTTTCTTTTCTCCTTTGTATATTCTATCCCTTACATCTAAATCATTCTGCTGCAACGTTTCTCCAAATTGGAGCTTTCCCGATAAACAGGACAGGTAAGCAATTCCTCTTCTGTGGACCATTCTTTACTCCCCTCAGCAGACACAAGGTTTCTTTCTTACCTGCTGTCTCTGTACAACAAAATTCTGTGTATGAAATAAAGGACTTGGGCAAGTCCTTAGGCGATGCAATATTTTAATAACCCTGGATAGTGCATACCATGATACAATAGCGTCCATTAGCTTTTAAAGGGTTGAAGTTAATAAAAGTGGCACACGTTTACTTTAAAAAGGCAACACTTATAAACTTCTTTATTTCTTCCAAAGCGATCTCCTAAGAGGGGTCCTCTCAGAGCTGTCAGGGAGCTGCTACCCAGGAATTTGTTCGGCTTTTCAGACACACACTTAGAAAATAAGAGTGATGATGGTCAAATCTACCTTCTGGATAATAACAGCAACCTTCCACAGGCTCTCCAGAGGCCCATGGCCATCAGTGTAAACATTCTGCTTTATGAGCTATCAAGAGTGTGTTATCCTCTAAAATCAAATCTCTGGAAGATAGAATCACACCTATTTCTCTTATATAGACTTTACTGCAAGTAGCAACACTAAAAATTATTCATACATGTCCAACGTTCACATTATTAATATGAGTTTAGGAACCCAGCAGGAAGGAGCTTCGTTCGTCATTTAACCTGGATGTGTTTTCCTTTACTTTGCAAGCGTTTTAAGGTTGTTTGCTGAGAATTCCTTTCTAGAAATCATTTCATAGTTCTTGCATAATAAATGAAACATTTTCTAGATAAATTAAACTTTGAAAACTGTTTCTTACGTGTATACTTTCTTTTCTTTATTAGTTCCAAGTTCTTCTAAACCAATTACTCTAAAATATGGATGACTTTTTGTGTCAAGTGACTAATGGGATCACCGACATAAACTGTGGAGTCTCCTTGACATATGTTCTAAGCCTCTGGGGAGCTGTACAGACCAGGCCTGTGAAGTGCTGTTTGGTTATTTTCTGCTTTTATACCTTGTGCAGGGTCTGAATTGAATTTTTAGAAAAGAAATAAATTATATGAATTTTTAGGCCTATTCTAATTTCAAATAAAGCTCCAATAAAATGATGAGTCATTTGTTATACTGCATGACCTCACACAAATAAACTTTTACATTAATACAGTAAAAATAACATATTTGAACCTGTTTGAAAGCACATCTAAGCTTCAATTAAGATGATATGTATAAAGGAACTCCCAGCACTGGGAACCTTGAATGGCTGACAGCCTTCTCTTTTGCTTACTGAAGCTCATATGGATATTTCTATCCTCGCTAACATTGAAACTGTTTTTGAGGAGAATGTAACATCCACCCAACTTGGAGGTAATGGTTTCTTGAGAAGTTGAAAAAATAATTTATATTGGAGCCAGCCCAGTAGCATAGTGCTTAAGTTCGTGAGCTCTGCTTTGGTGGCCCAAGGTTCTCAGGTTCAAATCCTGGGTACGGACCTACACACCACACATCAAGCCATGCTGTGGTAGCATCCCGCATACAAAATAGAGGAAGATTGGCACAGACGTTAGTTAGCTCAGGGACAATCTTTCTCAAGCATAAATAAAAAGAAGATCAGTAACGGATGTTAGCTCAGGGCCAATCTTCCTCACTAAAAAAAAAAAAAAAGTATCATTAAGAGGTAATACTAGATATTTTTTAATTTTAGATTTCTGGATAAGTGAAAAATAAGGAACATGGATAATTAGAAGTATAGATCTGTTATATGATATCAAAATGCATTATATACTGTTTGTATTATATATTTGTATATATGCTGTTTGTATTTGAGCTAATTGCCAGACTAACTTTATAGGATGATAAGAGATTTTGAATGAGTTTGGGGATGCAACATATCACCACTCAAGCCTACATTAGTAAACTTTGGTATGAAGGTTGAAAAAGTCCTTATTGAGATTTCCTCAGAAAGAGTTGTTAGTATGCTAGTGTCAGTATGCACACAAATACACATACAAATATATAGCCACGTGGGGAATGCTGCTTCTTCCTCACTTAAAGCCAAGAGAAGTGCTTAGAGGATTTGCTTCGTGTCCTCTGAAAGTTTTTGAATGTATAAATTGGTCCCTAAACATCTGTTGGGATCTAAAGGTAAAAGGCAGTGTGTGGTTAGACCAACCTTGGTTGGGACCTGCTTATAGGGGGTCAAAAGAGAAGAGACAGGCTTCATTGGGAGCCAGTTGATCTTCCACTACAAGAAGGTGCAGCATGTGATTCTGGTGGGCAAGATGTCCCCCTTGTTAAAGGGAGCTGTGACAATTCCAATCTATGGCGACAAGCTTCTTTGATTTTCTCCTTTAATGAAGAAGAGAGATCTATATCCTCTCCCTTTGAATTTGACTGTTTTATGACTGACTCCTTTGATCAAAAGAGTTTGGCAGAAATGCTATATGACTTCCAAGGCTAGATTATTAACACAACATAGGTTCCAACTTTCTTCTAGGACACTCAATTCTTTTGGAGCCCTGAATTCCAAACAATTGTTGATTTTTCAAGCCACATGTAACAGCCACATGTAGGCACCCTTTTCAACAATCACAGCTGAGCACACAGCAGATAGCCAGCATCAGTTGCCAGTCATGTGAGTGAGCCGTCTTGACATACATCCTAGCTGAGCCTTCAGATGACTGCAAGCCTAGCCAGCATCTGACCACAATCACATGAGAAACTAATGAAAACTGCCCAGCTGAGTCCTTCCCAAATTCCTGATCCATAAAGCAGTGACCAAATGAAATAGTTGCTTTAGACAGATGAGTTTTGAAGTAATTAGTTATGTAGCAATAATAACTGAACAGGAGCCAACCACTAATTGTCTGAAAGCTCAAGAGAGAAATATTAAAATGGATGATAGCTTGGAGTTTTTACATTATATTGGACTGGAATTTTTTGTTATTTAAAAAATAGAGACCATTATTACATTATTTGAGGATGTCAAGAAAAACAATGAGATGTCAGATTTCATTTTGGGAGAAAAGTTATGAGACTGTAGAGCTGATGAAAAACAACACTTGTAAAAAATAATTATGTTGCTTCCTTCCAGCATCACACTAAATCCAACTTATTCAATAAATCAGGTGCTAATCTAAGAAGAACACCACCAGCTCCATCACCCCTTTACCATTACAAGAAATTAGTGTGGCCTGATTAAGTTGTTAAAGGCCTCTATTTTTTTTTAATTTAAACATTATGTAGCTTTCAGATGTACATCATAATATATTCTGAATTCTGTGTAGGTTACATCATGTTCACCACCCAAAAACTAATTATAGCCCATCCTCTCACACGTGAGCCTAATCACCCCTTTTGCCCTCCCCCCCTTCCCTTTTGGTAACCATCACTCCATTCTCCATTGCTATGTGTTTGATTGTTGTTGTTTTTATCTTCTACTTATGAGTGAGATCATACGGCATGGTACTGGCAAAAAAACAGACACACAGATCAATGGAACAGAATCGAGAGCCCAAAAATAAACCCACACATTTATGGACAGCTAATATTTGACAAGGGAGCCAAGCGCATACGAAGGAGAAAGGAGAGTCTCTTCAATAAAGGGTGTTGGGAAACTGGACAGCCACATGCAAAAGAATGAAAGTAGACCATTCCCTTACACCATGCACAAAAATCAACTCAAAGTGGATTAAAGACTTGGACATAAGACGCGAAACCATGAAACTTCTAGAAGAAAACATAGGCAGTACAGTCTTTGACATTGGTCGTAGCAGCATATTTTCAAGTACCATATCTGACCAGGCAAGGGAAACAAAAGAAAAAATGAGCAAATGGGACTACATCAAACTAAAAAGCTTCTGCACAGCAAAGGAAACCATCAACAAAACGAAAAGACAACCTCACAATTGGGAGAAGATATTTGCAAACCATAGATCAGATAAGGAGTTAATATCCAAACTATATAAAGGCTGTGATTAAAAACGCGTTTATTCTGGGAAGCATAAAGGAGGCATCTTCATAATCCCTCCTTAACCCGTTTTTAGTGATTAGTTAATTATCATTGGGTTAGTTGTAGATGATTTAATAAAGACAAATCCTTTTGAAGGAGGTGTCAAGACACAGGAAGTCAGACTCAGTGTCACAGAAAATAGTGGAATGGAAGAGAATGGAAAGAATCAGGAGAGAAAAAACACGAAAGACAAACGACTTTGTATTTTTCTAATTCCATTTACGTACTGAAATTATTTTATACTTGAATTATCTTCTGTTTTTTTTCATGTGAGACCCATCTTCTTCCCTGCACTACAAAAATATACAGTTTGGGCTTCCACTGTGACTGACCCACAGTGATGGAATCTTGTTGGCCATGATTCACCTCTAGTATTCTCACACAGCTTTAGAAAGAATTTAAATGAAATTCTCCTCTCTCTAATTTAATTTAGAAAATAATAATCTCTAAAATAATTCTCTTTTGCTTCAGTTCCCTACATATGTGACCCAGTCAAGTTGTAAGATGACACGCAATGACCCACATCCTTGTGCAATCCCCTCCATGTTGAGTGTGGGTGGGACCTGTAAATTGACACATCACTCTGGTGATTAGGTTTGTGAAGGCAGATTATCCTTGTTAGTTCCTACCTAATCAGGTGAGCAATTAAAGAGAGAGATAGACTGCAAGAGGGATTCCATGTGGGGGACATTCTCTGTTTCTGGTTTTGCAGATTCAAAGATGAGGGTTGGAGCAGGGAGCAGGTGGCAAGGAATACGAGCATCCTCTAAGATCTGAGAGCAACCCCCTCAGCCAACAACAAGCAAGAAAACAGGACCTCAAGCTACGACCATAAGAAGCCGGATCTGCCAATGTGTTTGGAAGCAGATTCTCCCCTGGAGCCTCCAAGCAGGAACAAAGTTCTATCGACACCTGATTTCCAGCTGTAAGATCCTGAGCTGCAGACTGGCTACTTCAAGCCCAGACGGGGACCTACAGGATTGTGAGCTAATAAGCGGGTATATAAACTGCTAAATTTGACATAACTTGTTCACAGCAATAGAAAACTAAAGCAGGCAGTAGATCATAATTTTGCTATATCTATTGCAGAAATAAAGTTAATTGCATCTCAACTTTTTTAAGCATTAGAAATCACTTTTGTATCAGAGTTGATGAGTCCAAACAAAGGCTGAATACAACTTGATAAATTATTTATCACCTATCTTTGGGAATAGATTTATCATATCTTTAAGCACTTTTCTATTCCAAGAAATATGCTATATCTCATTGATGTCCTCTTTCACAAAACTCAGCATGTCAGCGAATAGTCCGCTTCAAAGAATTTAAGTGATAACACTGACCAAATTAACTAAAATATGCTGGTTATTCCTTCTCTGGGAAGAGGTTTTATTTCAACTCACAATTTAGAGGGACATGAGTCTTACTCCCTTCCCTCTTTTGCAATGTTTTTCTTCCTTAATGTTATTTGCTCATTTGGAAAGGCATAGTATGTGTACACATCTCTTTGTGTCTCGCTTTGGTTACGTATAAATATTCTAGGCCATTTAGATGCCATTTAGATGCTCACTAGTCTCTACTCTACCATTCACTGAGCTTCCAGACATATAATGCAGGTCTGGAACAGCCTCACTCAATAAGCAATTCAATAAGGTTCGCAGGAAACTTCTTTACTCCTGTGAGAACACCCTTTGCTCTTCCCTCCCCATTGATCAAGCCTGTATTTTCTAGAAAACACAGTAGGAAGCAAAAGCTTCCATGCTAACCCTTTATCAGAGAATGTAATCCCAGAAACACAAGACACCCAGGTGGGCACTTACCACTCGATTCTTACTTTCATATGTCTGTCATATCCTTTAATCCAAACCAAACTTCCACCTCTCCTCAATCTCTCAAACTTTTCCATAGTGACCACTGAGACTCATGGTCAGATATCATCTAATATTTAATAATCTCAGTCTCTTCTCTGAATGAAGCTTAACCTGTGCTTCCCAATGTGGGGGACTGGAATTGGCCACCCCAAGATATGTCTCTTTGGCATGAGGATTACTTTGGGCTGGTTACTTTTAAAAACTGCAGGTAGGAAAGAAACTCTGAAAAGTAGAATTTACTTACCCTTTGTTAAGAGACCATTACATTTGTAAGGGAAATCTCCATCTATAAAGGTATCTCCCTCTCTGTACTAGGAAGAAGGACAGATGACCTTATCTCTAGAAACTCTCATCAATGTGGAAGGCAAGGACTCAAGTCTGCATAATAACCTGACTCTTGTTTACTGTACTTGTGTGGTAATCTCCCATAACTGACTCCCCCCAACCCCAGCATCCTCCTTCGTTTTTACCTGAGGGTGGTATTTAAGATGAGAACTTCTGCCATTTTGGCGGGTTGCTCAGTTTGCCTGAGTCTCTCCCATGTATACATGTTATAAATCTTTGTTTAATTTTCTCCTGTTATTCTGTCTCTCATGAATTTAATTCGTTGTCTGCCCAGAAGGACCCAGAGCGTGTAGAGGAAATGTCTTCCTCACCTACACCAACTTATCCAAAGATTAACTTCAAATTTATTGCAGAGCTAAGTGTAAAAAGTACTACCATAACATTTTTAGGAAAAAAACGTAAGAAAAAAATCTTTTCACTTTGGGTTAGGCAAATACCTTTTAGATACAATAAAATGAAAAGTTCGATATTTTATACAAATTTAAGTTTTGCTCTTTGGGAGACACTGTTAAATGAAAGGAAAATAAGTCAAACATTGTGAGAAAACACTTGCACATCACATATGTGATCAAGGATTTGTATCCAACACAGGTAAAGAACTCTCAAGGCTCAATAACAAGAAAGCAACCCAATAAAAATGGGCAAAACATCTTAACAAACACTTCATCAAACGCTTACAAATGGCAAATAAGCACACAAAAAGATGTTCAGCGTCTTTGATCATTTGGGAGTTGAAAACTTATATTCTCACAAAAACCTGTCTGCAAATGTTTATATAGCAGCTTTATTCAAAATTGCTCAAAACTTGAAACAAACCTGAATCTCCTTCCAACTGATGAATAGATAGACAAATTTTGTGGTATGTCCATACTACACAGCAATGAAAAGAAAAAACTCTTATTATACTTTATAACATGTGTAAATCTCAAATATGCTATAATTAGCAAAAGGAGCCAGACCCAAAAGATTGCATATTCTATGATTGAATTTATCCAACATTCAGGAAGAGGCAAAATTTTAAGACAAAAATAGATGAGGGTTTTCTAGACAGTAGGGGTGGGCAAGTAATTGACTAAAAATGGAGAGAACCCCGGGAGTGTTTTGGGGGTGAAGGAAGAGTTCTGTAAATTGGATTTGGTTTTGGTTTACACAACTATGCATTTTTTATAATTCTTAGAACTACCTTCTTCATCTTCACGTTGTGCATTTGTGTTATCTTCTTTTTATTTTAAGGTTATAGCACATATTTACTGTACAAGGTTTTTTTTTTGTTTACTGAAGTTTCTACTTATCTGTTATATTTTCTTACTGATTGAAGAAACTTGTGCTTCTGTAGAATGGAATCTACTTTCTTTCTGAACATGAACTTATTTTCTTGAACTTACTTGTAGGAATCATCTTGGGATTTATTTTCACTCCTGATTTAGTTTAATTGTTTCTTGATGTCCAAGTCTCTTGAAACATTCTTACTTAGATTCTCTTTTTTTAGTTTTGCTGGAATCGAGTATTCAAAATTAATTCAAAGGAGGTAAATTGTTAAAAAATATAATTATTGGCCCAAGCTCTTGTTTGATGATTTAGAGGTAAATAGATTCAAGTTTATTTCTCCTCAAATGTTGAAGGCACTGCTACATTATCTTCTGGCCAGAAGACAACACCTGATAAAAGAAGATTATCTGTCCTTTGTGTGAAATCTGTTTATTCTTTGTTGTCTTTCTATCTTTCAGAAGTTTTTAACATCTTCTTTACTCCTTGTGTTTTACAATTTCACCATAATGTGTCTTAATATGGACTTTTGTCATTTATCATGCTAGGCACCGCTGTCAGTGTCTTCAAGGTTAAGAAACTTTTTTTCAGATATGGGAACTCTTTTTCTATTCTTTGATTTCCCCACCCAATCTCACACACACATGTTAATTTTCTTTATTCTCTTTTTTTGGGAAAGCTATTAGAAGAAGCTTACATTTTTTGTGTTTCTTGATTGCTTCATATCTCCTACCTTTTCTCTTAGATTTTTCATCTTTGAAATTTTGTTCTTTGATATAAAAGATTTGCTTGAGTCTATTTTCCAGGTATCCTATTAAACTGCTTTATTTTGGCAAACATGTTCGATATTCAGGAAATGTATTCTTATCCTCTGATTATTCTGTTTACATAATACCTTCCAACAATTTCAGTCTCTTCAAAATTTTCTGTTAGGGTTTTAATCAGAGTTTTCCAAAATTATTCTTCTCAGTTACTCTAAATATATAACTTTCTTCAAGCATCATTGTTCAATTTGTTTATTTTGAGTCTTGTCTTTGGGCAGATTGGTTTGTCTTTAATCTCAGGACTTCTTCGTTTTCTACTCACATATATAAGGAGAAAATTTGATCAATCAAGAAATTTCTCATTATCGGTCAGCTTCTTGTTTGTTAAGAGAAAGTGTTGACTACCAAACTATGCTTTTTAATTAATTTTTGATTTGGAAATTATTTCAAGGTAACAAAACTTTGTAAAAATAAAAATGGTGCACAGAATACCCATATATCCTTCACCCAGATGTGCTTGTCATTAGCATTTTACCTCATTTGATTTGCTTTATGTGTGTATGTATAAATATATATATTTAACCAACGGAGGATAAGTTGCATACATCCTTGCCTTTTACCTGTAAATACTTCAGTGTGCATTTCTTAAGAGTAGAGATAATCTACTTTCCCCAAATAAAATTTGCCAATTATTCTAAAATGTCTTTATAACATTTTTCTCTTTCTAGCACAGGATATGGTCTAGGATGAGATGTTTCAATTAGTTATCATGTCCCTTTAGCCTCTTTTAACCTGGATCAGTCTCAAGATCTTTCTTCATCTTCTATGACATTGACATATATTACGGAATACAGCCCCACCCTTTGAAGAAAGTTTCTCATTTTGTGTTTGTCTAATATTTCCTCTTGATTAAATTAAGGATATGAATGCTTAGCTAGGATGGAGCATAGGTGAAGCTGTGTCCTTCTAAGGGCATCACATCTGGAGCCACACATGACCATCTGTCCCTTGTTAGTTATGTTAATTTTGATCACTCGGACCAAGTGCTATTAGATCTCTTCACTGAATAATTACTGTTTCTCCCCCTTGTAACTAATAAGCAGTCTGAGGGGAGACACTTAAGGACCGTACAAATATTTAGATCCTCATCAAAATTTTCCCTAGACTTAGCATCCTTTGTTGATTCTTCTTTGACCTAACCTATCCTAATGGTTACAAAACAATGATTTTCCCCTGCATTTATCAGCCTGCCTTTACATTCTACTGTGAGCAAGAACCCTCCATTCTGCTCCATTCATTTATGTGCTGACTGGCTTGTTATTATTGGTTTAGGCATAAATTCTTATTGTTCCATGGTTTAAAATTTTTTACTGAACTTCACTATTTTGTTGTCAAATTATCCTAAATTTGGCCAGTCAGAGCCCCTTTAATACAGTTCCTATGTCCTTGTGACATTCCCTGATCTTTGTTTTTGGCGCTTGCTTTTGTTCTACTATAGCATGATGTTCCAGGTTCATCTTGTACCTACTCTGTCCCAGCCCTCAAATAAGCCATTTCTCTGAGAAATCGTCAGTCCTTTAAGTGAAGAATAGTATTAGAGGCCAAGAGCTCAGTGCCAGGTCTGCTTGCTGCTAGTGCGTGCCTTTCTTCTTGGCCATTTCAGAGGACATAGGTAGGAAACATACGCAAACAAACATACATCTTATGCACATACGTATATGCATATCATAATACACATTTATGTTTACATATGCATATAAACATATACATGCACATACAAATGTGTGTTTTAGGAAATATGAGTTTATACCAATACTCAAATTTCAATCCAGAGGAACACCTTACCCCATTCTATATTTCAATGTCCCTTCCTCCACAATGAGAACTCTGGTTCCCAACAAAATCAACACATTGACTCATTTGTTCAATCTAATTTAGATGCAAAATAGCTAATTGCTTCACCTATACCACTGCAATAAACAAGCACACTAAAATAAGTTCAAGATTCCTTACCAATTCTTCCCTTGGCCGCACCCCGCCCTGCCCAAGATTGAGGTTATATAGTCAGATACTGTGTTCATAAATTACTTGGGTTAATTCTTTTTTCTATTTTTCTGTCTTCCTCCTTCCCTCCCTCCCTCTCTTCTTTTCCTGCCTCTCTTTCTCCTTCCTTTCTTCCTTTCATGCATTTTTTTCTCCCTTCAGCTTGGTTATGGTTTTCACTTGAAATACAAACAGCATTAAAATTCGTTTCAGTTTGTTTTGATCTTTTGGTTTCCCCCTCTTCCCATTCCTATTAATTTAATTTTATTTCTTGATTTTAAAGAATATTGACATACTGTCAAATTCAAAAATATAAAAAAAGATACACTCAGAGAAGTGTCATTCCATCCCTTCAACCCTGTTACTCCTACCACCTAACTTCATTGTTTTCTATTTTATCTTTCCTGAGTTTCTCTTTGAAATGATAAACAGATACATGTTTTTCCTATATTCCCTTCTTTCTTACACAAGGTCTAGCACAGTGTATAAGCACTTTTAAACTTTACTTTTTTATTTAATAATATTTCCTGGAAATCACACTACATCAGTTCATAGAGATCGTCCTCATTCTGCTTTACAGCTGGATAGTGCTCCATTATGTGCATATTTTGTATCATAGTTTATTCATTGTCATAGGCTTGGACATTTAGATCGTGCCCCAGTATTTTGTAATTAGAATTGATGCTGCAGTTAATAACCTCATGCACATTAGTTTTGAATTGCTGGTCATATATTCTCAGAATCAATTCCTAAAAGTAGGGTTACGGTACTGAAAAATAAATGCATACATAGTTTTGTTAGATATCACGAAATTTCCTCGAAAACGTGTAGAATCATTTGCATCCCAACTAGCAATATAGAAGAGTGCCTAGTTCCTAAGAGCAGCAAGCTCTATTTTGGTGAGCCTCGACAGTGAGCAGACGGTGAAGCAGCGAAGCTGGGCGGCATTTTCCTCTCCATTAAGGCCAAAATACGGTAAACTTTGGGATTTCGCATTTATAAAGATTAGAATTTTTTTTGTTTAATTTTGTTGGCTGTGGGAAATTTGCACCTATGACAGTTGTTCTGTGTTTTGAGAGGTGAGAGGAGAGGTAGATATTCCTTTCACTGTCTTTAAATTATTTCCTCATAGCCCAGTCCCAGTTTTTACAACGGTGTGTTTAAGGAATGACAATACTAGGAAACGTTTGCTCTGTGGATTGATATCATTTTATAAGTCAAAAAACTTCTGCTTATTATAGCCTAACAATCTTTAAATTGGCTTCCATATTAAAAATAACACAAAACAATAAACATATATTTAGAAGACAAAAAAGCATCTCTGAGGAATTTTCCTCTGATGAATAAGGCGATATTAACTGATATTCATGGTAATAGCAGACTATGATAAGGATACTTTTCTTTCACATCCTTTGTTATTTTAGGACTTATTGATAAGTTCACTCAGCTCATTTTGTTAACGTAGGCGGTTCTTACCACCACCGACATGTTTACGTTGATATATTTTCTATGGAAGGCAAATAACTATCAGGCATTTGCAAATATCTTTTGAATTAATAAACAATTGAAGATGAGATGTCTTTTGAAATGGGAGAAAAAATTTAAAGTCAAGATAGGGAAAGAAATTATTTTCAGTTGTATTTGTATCTTTTCAGCTAATTACATTAAGGAAAAATATTTTCCATAATAACATATGTAAATTATTTATTTCACTGCCACTCTGTGCACTTGATTTCATTTTTAAAGCAAAGCACGACAGTGATAATTTGTCCTTCCTTTAGGTTTAGCCCAAAATGCATTTTTTTAGAATAACTTATTTAACAAGGCTGGCCCCTGTCTGTAATCTTCAAAGTGTATTGGATGATGAACATTTTCAAATTACATGGTCTGCAATTCCTGGTTCCACTACATTTACACCTGCCTCCAGACTCACTGAACTGCATTTGATGAGGCTGTATTTGGTCCAAACTCTTTCTTTGGGTACATAATTGAAACTGTTCTACCAAATCTGTTTCACTTAGGCAGTCTGTAGTCACATTATTCTGTCAGCCACTGAGAAATACCTATACTGCCACAGACACTTAGCACCTGTGTTAAAATGCCATTTAACTCTCTTCTAAGGTGTGGGTGACATTCAACCCCACTGTTCAGGGACAGTTCAGGAAAACAGGCTCCATGGTGAAAAGCTGAGTATTCCAGTGGGTCCAATGCCTGGGCATTATGAGTAAGAATTCAGACATGAAGATGCGCATGAAAAAGAATATTAAAAAAACTGGTCTCCAATTTCAAAACCAGGTGTCTCCAAAGCTTAAAATGAAGACTTGCATCTACCCAGTCATAGCTCTCAACTGTTTGGTTCCCTATTCCTCCAACAGGGACAATAGAAAGCATCAGAGGACTTGGAGAGTTGCATAAACAGGTACTAAATACAGTTCTCTCAACTATGTTTTTTTTCACTCACGTTCTTAGAAAATGATTGATTGATTTCTCTAGTCAGGCATAGGGCAATAATGGCCAGCTCGTCCATTTGTCTTTATTCTTTACCAGAAGCAAATCTCCCTCTAGGCTTTCTTCAAAAGTACATGTTTACCCAACATGGAAAAATGAAAAAATTGTACCAGTTCACTAGAGGAATTAGTAACAGAAAGGACACGCTGAAGTGCAGGACTAAACGTTTGTTTTATTGAGGTCGATGCCAAAGTGCAGGTAAAGAAAAGGAGATGATGTTGTTAGAGTGAGTCCAAAGGAAATGAATGAAAAATGGATGAAAGTGGCACAATCTTTAGAATGTACCTACTGGTAATGCTAAAGAAGAACTTATCAGCCGTTCCCTGTGGTGAAAATGTGAGTCACAGATGTAGGGTATTTTTCTTCTGTTTTTATTTAGATGAAAGACTGTAAGATGCAGTAGTACCCTTTGCCATGATAATGGCATAGACTCTAAAAGCCAAGAGAGAATAGCTTCTAAACCTGGCACATTATAAGAATTCCGTCATTCTAGCCGGAAAATATAGGCTAAAATCTTATTACCTTATCCTTTATGCAACCTTAAACTAGTCACATGAACTGTGTTGCACTTCTGCTTTCTCAAATGAAAAACATAACAGTAGCAATGAACAATCTCTATGCCACAGATATTTTCAAAATGACTGAATGAGAATACATTTTGTCAACCAGAAAGCATTACATAAATTGAAGCTATTACTGAAACAGTGTGCTTTGCTCAAGGAAGATTTCTTTGTTCCCTAGGTTGGATTAGTTGCTCTATCTTATATCTTGACATGGCTTACGATGCTTCCCTGTAGTTGCTACACTATTACAATGTTGTGATAAGTACTCTCTCAACCTGAAGACAATGAGCTAATAAGGGGGAAGGGAACGCATCTGATTTATTTCTGTATCTCTAGTGCCTAAAATAGTTCATGCCACTTAGTAGGCACTCCATAAATTCGTGATCATATTATTGTGTGTCCAAGTTCAATCAATTTGGAATAAAACATGAATACATTTATTTATACGGTACACATGATATCAAAAGTGTTGGACAAAAAGTTAAATACAGAAACTTCAAGGTTATTCCATCATTCCCCCATGCTAATAAAAGTTGATTCCCAATGCCACATAACTATAAAAATACATAATCTGTGAAGACTATAGTTTGTCATTACAAGGAACACAAGAGGACCTGGTAATGTAATTGGAAACAGGGATTGGCTAAGTATTTGGAAAAATGGGTTCAGAAAAAGTCAAACAACCACTTTCTGGCAAGCAAAAGAAAAGGCAAAGAGAAAAGGAGAAGGTGATAGCACATAGAAGAAAAATACAAAAACTTGCACTTGATTTAAGAACAGGAAAACTGATTCTTTCATCCCCTTTCTTTAAATCTTCAATGAGTAAGCAGATGTTTTCAGAATATCCCAGTGATTCCATAAGTGGTGTTTGATTCTAGGAAATGTTATGGTTCCCGATACAATGGCTCAAGAATTCACACATAAGGAAGAAAGCCACTTAGATTGGGGCTTTGGTAACATTTAATGACATAGTTCACGCCGTTTCCCATTAAGTAAACTTGAATTCATACAGCAGATTACTGGTTCAACGTATCCAGCAGACTTAGGGGTTCACAAGAGAAAGGCATATGTCAGCAAGGCATATACACTTACCAGGAAACTGACAGAAAGATGCACAGATGTAAGTGTCATTTATGATTGGTTATGAACAAACTCAATTCTTTACTAGCTTATTTTAGATAACGTATGGCATAATGTTTACTATTTCCCATAGGGTACTATTCTTTGATGATTCCATTCTTCTCTCCCAACTAAGATAGACTAATTTGATGATTCTTTAATTACATTTATTATTTCTACCAACTTTGAGCTCACATACAAGATTTTCACCTTTCAAATATTCATAATATTCCTCTCATGCTCCTTATTATTTATTTCTTAGCCAATTAAATACACATGCTCCTTTAATCTTTCCTCATGCAAAATTTCTTCATTCTATATATCGTTATTTTTCTCTGAAATATTTCCAGGTGTTTGGTGTGCTTCTACTCCTAGCATTTAACTCACCTTCTGGGACTGTTAATTACTTAGAAACCACTAGAAGAGCACCAATTATGGCTGACGACCTAACCAGAGTGATGGGAAGAAGAGATTAAATCATTTACCTTTTATTTTTTCTTTAATAATACATTTTATAGGTGCTAAAGAAAAAGACTCTATACCTTTCTGAATGGTTGATTCATTTTACCCGCCCCATTTTAAATAATTTCTAGGATTCCTGAGAATGTCATGAGCTGAGGAAAAGAACACTGCAGGAGGATTCTGAAAATCTGAGTCTTAGGACTCTGCAAAATATGACCATAGGCATCACAGAATATTTTTCACTTGTATAAATAAGGAAATAGTATTGACATTTTCTTACCTGCCTTGCCTTCCTTGCAGAGCTGTTGTGAGTTCCAAGTAAGATACTGATGATAAACATGCCTTGTAAACTATGTAGTACATTAAAATTATAAAGTAGGATTAGGCCTTCATGCTTTGTACATTGGCTTATAAAAATTGTAAATTGCTACTTTTTCATGCCCATCATTTATAACTGAATTTAACTCAGTGACCATGAATTCACATAAACCATAACACTCTGATGAGAAAGTATTTCATAGGTGACATCTCAAGCTATTACCAGGAAGAGAGTTGAGAAGGTTACAAATAGCCACATTAATGCAGGGGAATGACTAAGCATTTGAAAAGAGAAAGAAGAATGTGATTATTTTATTAGAAGGAAGGTGAGAGGTCAGAAATAAAAAAGAAGAAACAGGAAGCTCAGAAATGGGAAAAGAAGAGTCATGGAGTCAATTAGGTACAGAAAGGCTGTTCCAGATGGCCAGAGGAAGTGTGGGAGAGGAGTCTTCTGGGACAAGGACTCAGACAATTGCAACTGACAGTGGCTGAGGCTAAAGACTGTAAATCAAAGACACTATTTTTCTTTGGGGGGGGAAAATAACACCCATAGAAACGTTACTCTCTGCTTCATGTCACACCTCAACTTAAACTTTTCCTTTTAGGATATACTTACAAACACTGGCTTAAAATTTTAAAAGTCTTATGGTTACATTTAAAAAGCTTTCTAGAAATTAACTGCATCCATAAGATTTCCCAATAAAAAAAGAAAAACAGGGGGAAAAAAATACAAATTGTTTGAATCAGCACCAGTTTAAAAATCTTGCCCACACACAGCAAGAGAGTCTCCCAGATGAGTTGGTATTTTCATATTCCAATATTCCTTCAAGAGAATAAGTTCAATAACTTCAGTAGCTAGATCAAAAAAATCCCGTTAGGTTCAATATGTTGAAAATCTTGAAGAAGGAAGTAAAAAAAATTAGGATTCTCTGAGTTCATAGCACCATCATCATGCACCTGAGAACCCAGCTTAAAGAACTCAGACATTAATAATAAATTTCTACCAATTCAGGATTTCTACCAAATCCTCAAAGTCTGTCAAATCCTCAAAGTCTCTCTGTCTTTCTTCTTTATCCCTGAAGCAGCAGTTGAGTTAATGATTTTGTTCTCTCTCTGTGGGGAGGGGTAGCTGTCACAGCAGCCTCCTGTCTACTTTCCTTGTTAACAGGCTGTGCTCATCTTAGTTGTTCTTCTGGACATCTTTCTTTAAATGGCAGTTCTTAAATGGTATTAGGATTACTTTACCCTCTTAGAAAGTATTGGAGACCCCAAAGAATTCTTATTTATGTGGGTTATATCTATCAACATTTACGATACAGGTAGTCCTCACTTAGTATGTTACTATGTTAACTGAAACTCAAGTGTACCAGAGATTTTACCCGAGTTGCCGCAAAGCTATGCGAAAAGCAAAGACATAATTCCAGCATGTGTGAGCTTCAGGTAGCACAGTATAGTAAAATAAAGATTGCTTTCATTAGAAATTTGAAATATTTACAAAATATTTTTTACTAATTTATTTTAAAATAACTAAAAAATTAATCATATGTTAACAAAAATAAAAACTGTGTTTTCCAAAAGAAAAGGAAATTAGTAAGTACACATTGCTTTACTTTTTTCTTTTTGAGGGAGATTAGCCCTGAGCTAACATCTGCGGCCAATCCTCCTCTTTTTTTTGCTGAGGAAGAGTGGCCCTGAGCTAACATCTGTGCCCATCTTCCTCTATTTTATATGTGGGACACATGCCACAGTATGGCTTGATAAGTGGTGCATAGGTCCGTGCCAGGATCTGAACTGGCGAACCCCAGGCAGCCAAAGTGAAGCATGCAAACTTAACCGCTACACCACCAGGCCAGCCCCCACATTGTTTTACAATTTTGCAAATGTCTGTAATGTATGACTTAGAAGACAATGGGATTCTCATGTGTCTAGTTCTGCATTCAATCTGTTGAGATCTGTTTTAGTTGAAGTATGTGAATAGAATATGGACTCAACAGACATGTAGTTGGAAAAAGGAGAAGTATTATATTAGTTTTTTTCAGCTTCTTGTAAGTATACTTTGATATTACATCAAAACTCAACAAGAGGTAGAATCTTAGAGATTAGACGCAATGAAGAATGTGAAACTATATCAAATTTTCATAATCTTTTACATTAAAATCCTTTGGTTTATCTTGCATTTTAGTGGATTTTACCAGTGCACTCTTTTTTTAGTATTATGCGCTGGTCATTTGGAAAACATTAATTCATTGAATTATGCTGATTTTCTGAATGTTGACGCATTTCATTATAAAATATTGGTCAAACAACAATCATAATCCCACTGATCTCATCAGGAATGACTTTACGTATTAGGAAACTGTTAAGCTATCAGAGACAAAATGCAAGTTTTCCAAAATTCCAAATTTCCTCTGGAAAAACAAATATTATCATTTGCAACAAATACTCTATTTTGTTTTCCTTGAAGAGACAGCCTCACTTCATTCATTTTTGAGATGTATCTGTGAAATACTTAAGTCTGAATAATCATATTTTATGTTAGTCATTCTTCCAGGTAAAAATTATTTTCCATGTACTAGTTCAGCTTGACATTGTAATAGAAAAGTTTTTTCTTGAGACAGCTATAATTTGCATCAAAATTGCTTTTGGTATACTTCCCATTTCACCATACAGCATATTAAAAAGACAGGTACTCAAGGGTCATGATTCAATAAAATCAATAATTTGTATTACCTCATCAAGGATATTCTTAAGTGAAATTGGCTTTTTCTTTCTAACTGCAGGTGCAGTGCAATGGGAATATAAAGACTGCTAGTACTATTTGATGCTCCCAGCTTGACATGGGCTAAGATGCCAGAAGTTTTACCCACCATTGCTTTTTGAACATGCATACAAATTGAAAACCAGTGAAAAAAGCAAATAATATCAGTATTATTATGAAAAAAAGTTTTTAACCTTGCAGAGCCCCTAAATGTGTCTCAGAAATCCCAGGGGGCCACAGACCATACTTTTTTTTTTTTGAGGAAGATTAGCCCTGAGCTAACTACTGCCAGTCCTCCTCTTTTTGCTGAGGAAGACTGGCCCTGAGCTAACGTCCATGCCCATCTTCCTCTACTTTATACATGGGATGCCTACCACAGCATGGCGTGCCAAGCGGTACCATGTCCGCACCTGGAATCCGAACCGGCAAACCCCTGGCCACCGAGAAGTGGAACGTGCACACTTAACCCCTGCACCACCGGGCCGGCCCCACAGACCATACTTTGAGAATCATTGCTTTAAAACAAATCTGATCGTATTAGACCCCTGCTTTGAAGACTTTCATCTTTTGTCCTTATGTCAAGAAAATAACCTCCAAATTTGTTGCACAGAATTCTGACAGTCTGGACCCCACCTGCCTTTAGGTTTGGCTGCCACTCCCTTTGCATGTGTCCTCTCCATTTCCACCACCGTGAGCTGCTCGCTATGTGTCTCACTCTGTGCCTTTCATCACTCTGGGCTTTTGGGCACAGGTTACTTTCTGCCTGATACCTTCCATCTCTGTTTGCGAGAAAAACTCCTCAACCCCTAAGATCTAATTCAAATGTCAGCACCCCTGAGAAGGCTTTTCTCACTCCTAGCCAGCTGGCCAGAGTTCGACACTTCTTCCCCTGGGCCTCGATAGCACTTCATTTATTTATCCTACAAAATATTGAGAGCATCTATTCATGCCAGGCACTATTCTCAGAGCTGGGAAAACAGAGATGAACAAGACAGAGAAGAATCCTAATCTAATCTACTGGAAGTGATCTAATAGAACTTAAATATTAATAGAGTGGTGGACAAAATACAAGTAACAAACAGCAAAGGCATTTGGTTTCAGATAGTGATAACCACTATGAAAAAAAATAAGATGAAAGGATAGAGAATCACTGGGTAAGTCATAAGTATTAGTTAAAGTGTTCAGGGAAGGATTCTCTCTGGAAGTAATATTTGAGCTAAGACCTAAGGGATTTAAAGCAGTGAGTCAGGTCAAGCAAAGGGCAAGGCACCCTGGATAGAAGAAATGGTAGATCTCAGGGGAAAATGAACTTAGGGTGCTGGAAGAATAGAGAGCACCCTAAACTGCACGACTGCTCATGACAAACGAGTCAGATGCTGAGGGGATCCATTCATGTGGGGGCAGTAGTGGGGACACCCACTTTTCAGAGGCAGCCGGAAAGAAGCTCTAGGAGGGACCCACAGTGCCCACATGGATGGCAGTGTAAGCACAGGTGTGGCAGTTGTAGCGCGTCCACTGGAGCGGTTGGTGCTTTAGGGCCCTGGGGAAGCCTCTAAGCCTGTTTCTCAGGTCCCACAGATGATTCCTCGAGCAACTCTATATCCTGTAATAAATTCTTTTTTTCTTGAACTAGCTAAGTTGTTTCTATGTTGGTTGCTAAGAACTCTGACTGATATGAGTCCTCACTATAAAGATGGTATTTAAACCTTAGGGATTCATGAGATAATCTAGGGAGTAAATGTGGGAGGAGAGAGCAAAGGCAAATTCGCTTTGCCGCCTTCAATGCGTGACCTCTCCAGATGGATCAGGTCCGGCTAATTAACTCCTTACTGAGAGCCCTTTCAGGTCTTCCAATTGGAGACAATTATCCTGCTTGCTTGTACCTATTTTCCCTAAATGGCATTTTATTTTTATATCCTCTGCCCAGCACTTACTTACTCCACGTGCCCACATTCCGCCTCTCTCTCAGTCAGATCCTGACAGGAAACAGAATTTATCTCAGATTGCATGGGCTGTTTTAAAGAAACGAACAGGGGAGGTTGAGGCAACCCTCCAAGAAACCCGGGAAAACAGAGGCCCTTACTAACTTCAGAGTGGAAGGGGCAAGGAAAAGACATACGGTTATAGGAGTTCAGTGAGAGCTGGAACCCTGGCCCCCACCAGAAATTCAAAGCTGCAGCAAGGAGGGTCAGCCTCCTGTTGGACAGAGCAGTTTAGAGGAGGGTGGAGAACAGATCCTGGGAGGCAAAATGGAGAAGAAACAATATACCCTTGTCTTAGTCTTCTCAGACAGCCATAACAAAGTCCCACAGACTGGGTGGCTTAACCAACAGAAATTTATTTTCTTCTAGCTCCAGAGGCGGAAGTCCAAAATCAAGTTGTCAGAGGGTTGTTTTCTTCTGAGGTCTCTCTCCTTGGCTTGCAGATGGCCATCTTCTCACTGTAACCTCACATGGTCTTTCCTGTGTACAAACATCCCCGGAGTCCCTTTGTGTGTCCAAATTTCCTCTTCCTGTAAGGACACCAGTCAGACTGGACTAGGACCCATCCTAAAGGCTTCATTTTAACTTAATCACCTCTTTAAAGATCTATTTCTAAATACAGACACATTCTGATATACTGGGCATTAGGACTTCAAAATATGAATTTTGAGGGGACACAATTCAGCCCACAACAACCCTCAATGTTAGTCATATACGTTTCTTATTTATCAGTTTTCTTTAAGAAGATCTATCATCCTCACTTTTCTTACCTTCTTACTTCCTGCCTTCTTCATTCCCTCTTCATTTTCTACCTGGCTTATCTAGATGGGGCATAGTTTCCTTTTTTTTTTTTCTAAATAATGACTAAAATATTAATAGCTTACAATTTGAAAGGCATTGTTGTATATTTCTTCATGTTTTATCTCATTTAATCATCAATTATCCTTGTGATATGGATGTTACTATTTTATACCCATTTTCTAAATGAGGAAACGGAAAGATAGAAAGAGTAAGTGATTTTCCCAAAGTAGAAGAGTTATTAATTGGTGAACTCAGAATTCAAACTACGGAAGTCTGATTCCAGAACCTGGGCTCTAGTCCCCAAGCAGTATAGGCTGCAACCGCTTAATCAAGCCTGAACCAGAATCCAGAACCCAACTGCTGATCTGCATCATGTTCTCATCTTCCTTTCTTGATTACTTAAGCTTGAAATCAGTGCTCCAAAAAGAAGATGTTAGAAAAAATTCTTACACAATGTATTAGTTTTCTATGGCTGTGTAACAAATTACCACAAACTTAGCAGGTTACAATAATAACCATTTATTGTTTCACAGTTTCCATATGTCAGTGTTTCAGGCTCAGTGCAGTTGAAATTTTTGCTCAGAGTCTCACAAGCATGAAATCAAAATGTCGGCTAGGCTGTGTTCTTATCTGAGTTCAGGGTCCTCTTCAAAGTTCATTCAGGTTATTGGCAATATTCAGTTATTTACAGTTGTAGGACTGAGGCCCCCATTTTCTTGCTGGCTGTTGGCTGGGCCACTCCTAGCTTTTATCAGCTTCTCTCAGGTCCTGGCTATGTTACCATCTCATAACATGGCAGCTTACTTCTTCAGAGCCAAAAGAGGAATCTGTCTCTCCAGTTTGAAAGAGTCATATATAACATAATCACAATCACAAGGGTCACAGGCACTATTTTGAGCATTATGTGAAGAAATTGGACACCTTAGAAGAAACGGATAAATACCTAGAAACATATGACCTACCAAATCTGAATCATAAAGAATAGAAAGTCTGAACAGCCTGATAACAGGTAAGGAGATTGAATCAGTAATCAAAAATCTCCCAAGAAAGAAAAGCCCAGGACCAGATGACATCATAGGTAAATTCTACCAAACATTTAAAGAAGAACTAACGTCAATCCTTCTGAAGCACTACCAAAAATTTGAAGAGGAAAGAACACTCCCAAACTCATTTTATGAGGCCAGCATTACCTTGATACTAAAGCCAAACTACCAGAAGAGAAACCTACAGGCAAATACTCCTGATGAATATAGATGCAAAAATTCTCAATAAAATACTAGCAAACAGAATTCATTAACACAGTAAAAGGATCATACACCATGATCAAGTGGAATTATCCCTGGGATGCAAGGATGGTTCAATATATGCAAATCAATCAATGCGATATACCACATTAATATAATAAAAGACAAAAATCATATGGTCTTCTCAATAGACGCAGAAAAAGCATTCAACAAAATTCAACATTCTTTCATAATAGACACACTCAACAAAGTGGGTACAAACTGAACATACTTCATGATAATAAAGGCTGTATATGACAAGCCCACAGGTAATATCATACTCAACAGTGAGAGGTTGAAAGCTTTCCCTCTAAGATCAGGAATAAGACAAGTATGCCTACTCTCACCACTTCTATGCAACATAGTACTGGAAGCCCTAGCCAGAGGAATAAGGCAAGAAAAAGAAATAAAAGACGTCCAAATCAGAAAGAAGTAAGTAAAACTGTCTCTGTTTGCTGATGATATGATTTTGTATATAGAAAATCTTAAAAATTCCACCAGAAAATTGCTAGAACTAATCAATGAATTCAGTAAAGTTTCAGGATATAAAATTAACATACAAAAATCAGTTGTGTTTTCATACACTAACAATAAACTATCTGGAAAAGAAATAAAGAAAACATTATCATTTACAATAGCATTAAAACAATAAAATACTTAGGAATAAAGTTAACCAAGGAAATGAAAGATCTACACACTGGAAACTATGACAGTGAAGAGGATATAAACAAATCCAAGAAGAGTTAATATTGTTAAAATGTCCATACTATCTAAAGCCATCTATAGATTCAATGCAATCTCTGTCAAAATTCCAATGGCATTTTTTTCACAGAAATAGAACAAACAATCCTAAAATTTGTATGGAACCATAGAAGACCGCAAATAGCCAAAGAAATCCTGAAAAAGGAAAACAAAGCTGGAGGCATCCAACTTCCTGATTTCAAACTATACTGCAAAGCTATAGTAATCAAAACACCTATGTTACTGGCATAAAAACAGACACACAGTCAAATTGAATAGAATCAAGAGCCCAGAAATAAACCCATGCATATACTGTCAAATAATATTTGGTTGCCAAGAATATTCATGGAAGCCAAGAATATTCAATGGGGAAAGGATAATCTCCTCAATGAATGGTTTGGGGAAAACTAGCTATCTAAATGCAAAAGAATGAAATTGGACCCCTATCTTCCACCATTCACAAAAATTAACTCGAAATGGATTAAAGATTAAATGTAAAACCTGAAATATTAAAACTCCTAGAAGAAAAAGGAAAGGAAAAGCCCCTTGACATTGGTCTTGACAATAATTTTTTGGATATGACACCAAAAACACAAGCAAGAAAAGCAAAAATCAACCAATGGGACTGTATCAAACTAAAAAGCTTCTGTACAGTAAAAGAAACAATCAACAAAATGAAAAGGCAATCTATGCAATGGGAGAAAATATTTCCAAACCATGTATCCAATAAGGGACTAATAACCAAAATATATAAGGAACTCATATAACTCAATAGTAAATAAACAATTCAATTGAAAAATGGGCAGGAAACTTGAATAGACATTTCTCAAGAGAAAATATACAAATGGTCAAGAAGTACATGAAAAGATATTCAACATCACTAATCATCAGGGAAATACAAATCAAAACCACAATGAGGTATCACATCACACCTGTTAGAATAGCTATTAATAACAACAAAAAAGTGAGAGGTAAATACTGGAAAGGATATGGAGAAAAGGCAACACGGGTCTACTGTTGGTGGGAATATAAATTGTTATAGCTACTATGAAAAACAGAATGGAGATTCCTCAAAATATTAAAATTAGAACAACCATATGATCCAGCAATCCCACGTCTGGGCACATAGCTAAAGGAGATGAACTTGCTATCTCAGAGAGATATCTGCACTCTCATGTTCATTGCAGAATTATTCAATAGCCAAGACGTGGAAATGATCTAAGTGTCCATCAGTGAATGAATGGATAAAGAAAATGTGGTATATATAGATTCAATGGAATATTATTCAGTCAAGAGAAGGAAGGAAATCCTGCCATTTGTGACAGCATGGATGGACTCTGAGGGCATTATGTAAGTGAAATAAGTCAGACAGAAAAATCCTGTATGATCTCACTTATATCTGGTATCTACAAACATCCAACTGAGAGAGCAGAAAATTGGTTGCCAGGGTCTGACCGGTGGCGGAAATGGGGAGATATTGGTCAAAGGGTACAAACTTTCAGTTATAAGATGAATAAATTCTGGAGATCTAATATATAGCATGGTGACTATAGTTAACAGTACCGTATTTTGTACTTGAAAGTTGCTGTGAGCATGGAGCTTAATTTTCTCTCCATAACAACACCAACAACAAAATGATAATTATGTGAGGTGAAGGATTTGTTAGCTAACTTTATTGTGGTAATCATTTTGCAATATTTACACGTATTAAATCATTTACTTTATTTAAAGTCCACTAATTTAAATGTTAATCTTATGCAAAAACACCCCTCACAGAAACATCCAGAAAAATATTGGACCAAATATCTTGGCACCGTGGCCCAGCCAAGTTGACGTATAAAATTAGCCACCACAACTACTCACTCTGATTTTGGACAGAATCACCCAGTCGTTGTACTTTTTTTTTATAGAATGGAAAACATTTTTGTGTTTTGGTTTTTTAATCTGAAGAGCCATGATATACAGGACAACAACATAGGATGCCTCCGAGTGAACTATGTAATCACTGAGTATGTCTTCAGGCAGTTACAGAAATGGTAAAGCAAAGTTCCTGTTGAAAACTAAAATCATGTTGAATTTAAAGTGAAAGTTGCTTCAACCCTCGTGAGTTTCACCCTGCCTCACTGAAGGAGAATTCATTGAGATGGATAATTCAAGTTCTACCTGCTTTATAAATCTATCAGTTGAACATATTTAGAGATTAGCAGCAGCATCCCAGCCTGGGTGGTAGAGAAAAATACAACCTGGACACTGTCGTGGAAGGATTTACAATCTAGGAAGAGGAAAAAAGTAGAAATCGATACAGGATCACGTGCACACACACACACACATGTTCCTGGTAAATATTGTTTTTTAATCATTCAGAGAATAAGGTTCTCAATAAAAAATAGAGAGATCCTTAGCCATAGAAGTCATCTTTCTTGGAGCAAAGGGCATTAAGCTTGGATGTGAAAATGGATAGGATTTGAAAAATTGAAGGATTCTGGAAAAGCCAACAATGACAACAAAAGTAAAAAGAAGAGATTAACATAGGTTGTCTGAGAGTAAATAGAAGACAGCTTGAGGGAGAACAAACTTGATAATGATGGCACCTTTAAGTTTCACAAAATTAGCAAATGTTACTTACAGTCGGGGCTGGCCCCGTGGCCGAGTGGTTAAGTTCGCGCGCTCCACTGCAGGCGACCCAGTGTTTCGTTGGTTCGAATCCTGGGCGCGGACATGGCACTGCTCATCAGACCACGCTGAGGCAGCGTCCCACATGCCACAACTAGAAGAACCCACAACAAAGAATACACAACTATGTACCGGGGGGCTTTGGGGAGAAAAAGGAAAAAATAAAATCTTAAAAAAAAAAAAAAAATGTTACTTACAGTCTATTTTCTCTTCCAGAAATTCAATAAAATATAAATGCTGAAATATTTATGAAAGTCCTTCAGACAGTTAATTATCTTTAAAATACAAAATCAAAGTTTCTGGCTAGAAATCATCACTTCTCTGACCTCTTTACTTTCTAATAATTTGCATTACCAACAATTTCACTTATTTCTCTTTGCTGGGCCATTCTACACAGAGTGAAAAACAATTATGAGGTCATAGGAACTCCTGTATACTTAATAAGAAGCAGACAAACAAAAACTTCTCTTTGAACTCTGGGTTCACTCCCAAGCTAAATGATTTTCATCCCCCAATACCAGATTCACAATATGTGCAATCAGAATGCATATCACAGAAGTGGGAGAAACCTCAAATCCCAAACAAACAATGTCATTTACACCATCATATAAGACTGAGGCCTCTGGACCAAAACTGCCTGTGGAGTGCTTAGAAGCTTGTATGGAACATAATATGTTCAATAATTTCCAGCTATTAAATCCTCTGCACTGTAAGAAAAAATTACAGTCCATCTGAGGTAATATCAACTAATTGACAGCACTGAGGCCTTAATTGAAAAATGTAGGATGCCAAAGCAAGCACTTAAAAAAATTTTTTAATAAAGGTAAGGACAAAAGATGAAGAAAATACAAGATTTATGATAGTATTTTTAATGTTATGTTGAAATTTCGCAATGGTTGTCAGACTAGAGCAGGTATAATGATCTCATTCGGAGGGAAGCTCTAGTCATTTATTTTTTCTTAATTCCACTTTCTCAATCATCTTATTTTTTGATGACTTCTCTCTGGAAAGCATATTCCTTCCTATTCCTTTCCATGAAATGAATTTCTAGCCTCACATGTTGATAACACTCAGTTATAACCAGCGCTCCTCTAAAAGAATACAGATCCTTTACGAGATTTCTGTGTTATTCACCGTGGAGTAGTTATAGCTAATCCAAGATGTTGGATTTTCAAGGGCGCTGCTGCTTTGCAGGGCACAAGGCTGATTTTCTTATCTCAGCAATGCCGCCTTCAGTTATTTTTGTGATCTTGATCCTCCTGAATCCTTTTTTGTAGAGATTCAAAACAGTATTTCTTTTGTCCTGATTTTCCTCATGAGCTGAAAATAGCACTTTGAGTGTTTCATGTGTACACAACAAAGAAATCTGAAAACTTTCTTGTGGTTTTGTGATTGATTTGTATTCTTTAAAGAGCACTTTTTTGTTTTTAAGTCCTTTTGCTGTTATAGAAATCATATACCTTTCTTGTGTCTAAAATAAAAAGCATCTGTCAATCCAAATCTTTAGTCTTGTTGACATACCACATGCATTCAATTCTATAATTAAATGATACAATTTTTTTCAAAACTTCCATATTGTTTACATATCTTTATGTGATAATAACTTATTGAACTAAGGTAAAGATATCTTGCTATTCTTTAATCTTACTAAATATTTTCAACTCCACATATACTAGGATATATAGCACACAAAATATTTAATGACAGATGTGTTCTACTTACTTTTGATTTGGTAGGCATTTTTCTACTCTGTCTCCAAATAAAAAACGTCAAAAAGGGGGGAGACCCTGTTCTGTGTTTCAACAAACAGTCCTAATATATCTTACTAGATGGAGAATAACATCACAAACCTCCCTTGGGCTCCAAGACACTGCCAATTGGACACACTGACCTCTTTTACAAAAAGGAAATGAAAACATTCAGCACTATATCTATAGCAGGATGCCTCTGACAGATGTAGTTATACAAGGTTACGGCTGTCAATTGGAAACGTCTAGTCTACCTCAGTTTGAATCACCCTTCTCATTTTTCTTCTTCAAGAGAAAAAAAAAATCTGAATTATTTAAGACAATAGAGAAGTTTTGCTCTAAACTAACCAAAAGAAAAAAATGGCAACATGGACAAATTTTCATTTTAAGTCATTTGTCTAGCTATGCACACACAAATAAATTATTCTGAATCTATTTAACTGTATAAGATAGTGCTATCAAATGCTGAGAGGTAAAAAATATGATTATTAGTTTGTCTCAGGCAAGCAAACAAGAGTTCCTTCAGTACTTAAGGCTGAATATATTTTTAAATCCCTGGCTGAAAATTCTAAATTCTACAATAGGTTAATTTGAAAAGTTATACTTATCCTACAATTAAAATTTACTCTTCCTGTCTAAGAAAGTTCTCTGGCAGAAAGGCAAAGGATTTTTTCACTTGGTATATCTCTCATAATTTAAATAACACTGTTTCCAAAATGTTAAAACAATAAATTTCTGAAATTATAAACCAATGTATTTGATGCTCATCACAACTAATCATTAAACAACCTATACGAGTCTATTCATAAAAAAATCTTTGTTTTTAAAATTGGGAAATAAGGTATATTACATATATATATGAATGAATGAAACAATGAATGAGCAAATAACTATACAAATGTATCTGCAGATGTAATGAAGTGTTACTATCATGCAGTGTCAATGTTTTAGGAAAAAAAATATAATGTAAATATGAAAATCAGAGATAAGACTAAGAGAAGAGTATATGAATGCAGGCAACAAAGAACATGAAGTAGCTTTAAAGAAGTTGAGCTACTTTTATAGGAGAAGGCAGTGCACATCTGGAGCACATGGGAGCACATAAGAGTGTGAGAGTTATGTGGGGTCTAAGATGTGAAATGAGAGGAGACAGTCCAACACCATTCCTGGATGAGATGGAGCCTGGTGTAGGCAGGGGTTCCGTCATGGAAAGGAAAGAGTAGGATGTGTTCCAGGAACTAAGAGAATTTGTGAGCACAGCTTGGAGAACTGGTGAGCAAGGCAGATGAGATGTAAATAGATGGCAGACCACATGGGACCTTGTAAACCATACAAAAGGGTTTGGACTCTATTCTAAGCACACTAGGACCCTGTGGTAGGCTTTTAAGCAGAAGAACTTCATAATCAGATTTGATTTTTAGGAAAATTCCTTTGGCTCTAATGTGGTAAATGGATAGGGGATCAGGGTCTATAAGACAGGAAGAAAATACTATAGTTAGCAGACATTAATGTAGTATTTGAAGGAGATGATAATGGCTTTAAGTGGTAAAGTGTCACTGAGAGGAGAGTGAGGTGAGTGGATTCCAGAGATACTGACATGCTAGTGTTAGGAGTACGAAAGGGAGAAGACAGATTTAGAGCAGTGCCCAGGGGTCTGTCTTAGGCAGCTAGTGGTTGGTACGTTGTGTCATTCCCTGGCAGAGTAGACTTTAAAAAGGAAGAGAAATTGGGAGGGGATGAGCAGAGATGATGAGTTCACATTTGGACATATTGAGCAGGATATTCCTTGGGTCTTCTAAGTGATCCTGTGTTGTAGGTAGTGGGTAAAAGATCTAAGGTTTAGGAGAAGAATCTGGATTAGGGTTAGAGACTTGACATTCCTTCTTAAATAAATGTAATTGAAGATGGGAATGGGTGAAACCTCTCAGAGACAATTATGGAAAAAGAAAAGAAAGTAACTCCAAAGGCAGAATCCTGAGAAACATTGACATTTAAAGAGCAGCCTAAGAAGGAAACGCCTGAAAAAGGACACTGTCAGAAAGATAGAAGGAAAATTTATTGTAATTATAAAAGTTACCATAGTAAAGAGATGTTTTTGTATGCATGAGACTAATCTGCATTTTTAAGAGTGTTACTGTAATACGTTGGAAATGAATGAAAACAAACAGAGCAATGCTTGGAGGCAGAAATATCAGGGAAAACAAAGCTAAGGAATCACATTCATTTCTTCATTCATTCACTGATGCATTCAGAGCTTCCTATTAAGCATTCATTGTGAAGTGCTGTAGAAGATATTGCAGCAAACATCAACATAAATGAAGCCCAGAGCCTGGCTTCCAGAAGCTTATTCACTACGGTAAGAGATGAGACACATGGTTTAATAAATAATTTGAGGTAGAACAGGACGTGTTTCCTAAAGAAAGCACAGAAAACGTACTAAGGAAGGTCAGAAAAAGAATATATGGCACTGTCACACGGTCAGGCACAATGTAGATTCTCAAAATAAACATATCGAATCAATTTGTGCCATCCAGCTGGAGGGGTGAAAAAAATCCGTAGCAGTTGGCATTTGCCATTAAAATAGGGGAATTCTAATATTTAAACATAAGAGAAGGGATTTGGATAAATCTGTGGCAGGTACAAGGGCAGCAGCTGGAGCAACTTAATCTGGAGCAAAGACCTGAGAAATGTCTTCATTTTAAAAATATTTTGAGCATGCGTCTATATTATAATCTCAAGTTACAAGCTAAAGACAACCCATTTTTGTGGCAGTGGCAGTTTCACTGATCAAGAGCTAAAAATAATAACGGTCATATCCATTCAACAATTTATAGCGTCTAAAACACTTTTGAATACATTTCATGTTTAATCCTCAATGACAACTTTAATGATCAGGACAGTTATTTCTACACGTGTAAACTGAGACTTGAGTGGTAAAATAAATAAATCTAAGTCTTTGCACTGCCCTACACCTTATGTTTTAGAATTTTCTGGGCATTTTCATAATGAGATTCTCAGTAAATAATTTTAGAACAATTAAAAATTTATGAAGCCATTAAGAGGAGATTATAATTCTTGGTCATATCAGCTGAGAAAAAAAGCATCTAAAGGAGCAGGTAAAGTGTGTGTATGTGTGTGTATCCTTGTCTTGTACATGGTGAGGGCTTCGGGATGAAATGACTGAGGTGGCCTAAACTGAAGGGCCTCAGCAGAGGCTGTGCACAGTAGATAGAGAACTTACCAAAACACGGGAGGAAATTTAAGTGGTCAGAATTTGAGTGATCATTTCCAAACCCAGTTTCTGGCCCTAGATTCGTGGTTGCATCTTAAGTCAGGAGCTGATTTCCTTAAGGACCTCAGTTCTTGTTCTACAGGGTATTATGATAACATTTGCAGGCATCCGGGGGGGTGGATGGGAAACAACAATCAAGGCAGAAGACCTCTTTGGAAGACACTCTGGCCCAATGAGAAGATCTGTGTGGTCTTTATACGCTATCAAGAGTCAGTGTATGTTTAGACTCTGCATATAATTCCGTGATGTGTCATTCAGTTCTAGCTACTTCAACACATTACAGCTAAATATATAGCCATGTTATCATACAACTCTTAAAACTCATAATTCAGCTTCCAAAAAGCTACATTTTGTTTAAAATAATTCTCTGTAGGGCATTAAATATGTAAATAATAGCATTTGATGTATGAAGAATTCCTGTTAACTTGGATATCTGAATTTCAAAATAGCCTAATCCACAGTTCTTTTTGTGTAAGATGTCTTTTATGCTATCTTCTTAAAAAGCATAGCAGAAAGCAGTAAATTTATTTCAATTTCTAATGAACATTCTCAAATATGCTCCAAAACTTTCATTTGTGTGGATCTGTTATATGCTACCCAACATATGACAGTACTTATATTTTATGTCTTGCTCAGTGTTAACATTGCTGAGGTTATATATATTACAATATTTAAATACCTGCCCTGGATATGTATTATAATCAAATGCAAGATCCTTAATGAAAAGCGATTTAATTTCCCTCTTTGCTTATTTGATAAGGAATACAAGAAGTGTGTGAGGTGCCTCTCAGGCCCTCTGCTATCTCCCTCGATTACTAGATGTGCTCCACGAGAGCCTGAGGATGGAGTGGCGCAGAGGCACTGGCTTCTGCCAAGCTTCTACTTAGCATTCTCGTACTTTAGCCATTTTTAGCTTTCTGCCTTAAGTTTGATGCCTTTGCCTAAAACGCATAAAGTAAAATTGCTTCCAAGGCCTCAACTGAAAATCGTCCCTACCCAGGAAGTGAGAAGGACAGATTGTTTTCATGTTATGAGTGTGGAGTGGGAATAAAGAAGAGTTAATGCTGATTCTGATACACAGATCTGAGTTACTCTCGACTAGAAAGCACTCTTCTCAGTTTATTTTTCACATCTCTATTCTAAATCATTATTAATGTTCTTGAAAATCCTAAATCTTGCTAGGAATTCTATGGGCTTTTAGAAGAAACTAAAGCAGGTGCTTTTTTTTCCTTTCTGTCACTGGAACAAACACAAGAACAAACACTCATAGATTTACAAACATTCACCTACACATGTCTTCTGAATGGCAGGCAATGCAGAAAACTCCTTTTAATATGTGTGTGTGCTTGTGTGTATCATCTAGGCCCATGGATCATAGTGTGTATATCTATTCTTATGTATAAAAGTTATCAACAAGAAAATAGAAGTCATCCATATGAAACAGACATATAGGAAAATTGACTACTTTGATTTTTCTGAATATCACTTACTGTGACTGAAAATAAGAAAGGTTTGCAGGAAGCGAATCTGGGGCAGAGTCTGTAGTTTTTCAAGGAATCTATATATTCCACCAAAGCAACACCGCCCACAAATGCCCATTGACCTCCTGATTTTAGAAAGTGCATTTGCATTCTCAGAGCAGCAAGATCATAGACTATTTTTAAACCTGGACCTTGTAGGTTTCAATCAACAAGCTGTTGATAACAAAATCACTGGTACTTGGAAAAGAAGTTCATCCCACTGGGGCTCTAGGTCGAGTCCTATCCGCTAACAAAAAGGACTAGACCACATCACTGTGTCGTGGAACTACTTGAAATTCAACTAATTTGACAAGAAAAAAATGTATGTTTGTTCTCATCCATTTTTCTTTATTTCCACAGTACATCATGGCATGAAATGTCTACCACAAATAGCACAAATGGATTCTAACAGAAACATTCTAACAGGCCTAAATGAGTTGGCTCTGGGGTAGAGTATGTAATTTGATTGGACACATTAGTAGAAAACAAGCACCACTTTCCTAAATTGGATTGTGAATTTTCCAGGCTGACTTAGTAAAAGTTTGCCATGTGTTCGTATAGGTTGTACTACAGGAAAATCAATCAAGTTCATTTAGTGGCATTAGCCCAAAGCTCGGATGCCATGCTGCCTTCTCAAAGTGAATATACGTACAATTTTGTAATGCATATTTAGGTAAGGATCAAGAATGAGACTCTTCGGGATATTAAAATCCATGTAAGGCAAAGATAAAAAAGAGTTACAATGACATGAATTTTTGTAGAATAAAAATAGTTTGAGACAATTTGGTTAACCTCCAAATTCATGCCAGAAATACATTTCCCGTGCAACATCCTCTCATTTAATTATTAATTAATATTTTATTTTACATCGTCTTCTATGTTGGACTGGAAACTTATGACGGTGGGACCTATGTTTCACTTGCTACTATATCCCTGGCCCCTAGCCTGTTGTCTGGCCTGTGGTAAGTTCTTGATCAATACACCCCCACCCACACTTGGCCCCACACTGACACATTTGCCCTTCTTTCCTCCCTCTGGATATTTGCTGTTCCTGTGTTTAGTGAATGGTCTGCTGGAGATGTCAGATCCACCCACCAGGAGCTGTCCCTTAGTAACCATATTCTTAGCCAAACTTTTTGGCTTTTTTTCCTCTTATTTCTCACCTTTGTGATACCAAATTCAGGCAAATTCTGCCACTCTAAACTTTTGATTCTAAATTTCACTTCAAATCAAGAACTTGCCTGATCTTTGTCCAGTATGAAACTGTGGTGCTCAATGAATAGAGTGGGGTGGTAATGCTCTGCTCCTCCTGTACTGTGAGGCACACTTTATTTTTTTCTGGGATGATTTTTACTCCACTTAGCTGTAAGCATCCCAGATTAATGCACCCATATCAACCATACTTTCCTACATGTAAGATGTCAGCAGTATTTCCCGAGAGTTCTGGAGCCTGCACTGATTATATAAAAAAGAAAAAATAAATAAATATTATCACCTAATCACATAAGCAATATCATTACAAATAAGAATATATCTAAGTCAACAAGATCCTGAAAAGAACTGCAAATGGAAGTCACTACGAGCTCTAAACCCAGGAAACTCTCTCACATAGAAGATTGGCTAATAAGCATTAATTCACCCTTCAAAGTCCAAGGCTGATTATGTTTAGTTTTCCTGAATATACAAAATGATACTGCTAGCCTTATAAATTTAGAAATGTGCCATATTAGAGTCAGTGTAAAGGAATTTCTGCTTTCTGGTAATGGCTAAGTTACTCATAGCACCCCTTCCTCACCAAAAAGAATTTAAGCTACCATATGGAATACTTTTTAAAATTTTCTTAAGCAGGGATAACGTGGAAAGATAATAAGGAATCACTAGGATAGAACTAAAAGAAAATTGAGAACACCACGTGTTTTTATCAATCGAATCCAGTATCTGTAAAAATGAAGTCTAATACAGAAACTTAACACAATAAGCTGGGACTCCAAATGGCTACACCCTCGTGGTGTGAGACTAGAAAGAAATAGTCAACCTGCAGTCCTAAACCCTAAACTTGCATTCAGATATTCTTGAATTAGTAATACCCTAAACTACACAGCAGATGCAAACAGAAATTCTCTCTAGAGGGAGATACTTCAAGCCATCTGACAAATATTTTTTCACACATGATGACCTGACACAATTAAAGACAACCAGGCACAAAAGAAAACAGAAAGTTTGAAAGTAAAATAATAGTAGAAACGTACCACGCAAACACTAATGAAAAACCTGATATCTCTGTATTAGGAACAGATAAAATAGATTTCAAGGCAAAAAATATTACCGGGGTAAAAAGGGTAAATTCACAGTGAAAGTTTTGATTCAGTAGCAGGATACAATATTTGCAACTGAGTAAAAGAGTACATTCTCACAAGCTTTCCTCACCCTACAATTTGGCAAAAGATGAACATTCTGAACATACCTCCAGAGTGCAAGGGTGGTTCAACATTTGAAAATCAATTCATCGATAAACTAAAGAAATTCATTAAAGGGGCTATATGGTGGCATGGCAGTTAAGTTGGCACGTTCCTCTTCTGCAGGCCAGGGTTCGCCAGTTCAGATCCCGGGTGTGGACCTATGGATCACTTGGCAAGCCATGCTGTGGCAGGCGTCCCACATATAACGTAGAGGAAGATGGGCACAGATGTTAGCTCAGGGCCAATCTTCCTCAGCAAAAAGAGAAGGATTTGCAGCAGATGTTAGCTCAGGGAAAATCTTCCTCAAAAAACTAATGAATGAATTAACTAAAGAAAATTAACTTAAAAGTTAAAATTAAAGAACATTAATATTAAAGAAAATCAATTAATGAACAGGCTAAAAAGGAACACCACATGATCAATTTGATAGATGCAGAAAAAGTATTTGACAAAATCTATCACACATTCATGATGTAAACTCTTAGGAACTGGAAATGGAGGAGAGCTTCTTCAACTTGATACAGAATATCTCCAAAAAACCTACACTTCGCATCATACTTAATGCTGAGAAACTCAAATCTTTCCCGTGAAAATCAGGAACAAGGCAAGTATGTTCCCTCTCACCACTGTTTTTCAACTTCATACTGGACGTCCTAGCTAATGCTAAGGCAAGAAAAGAAAATAACAGAGATATTGATGGGGAAGGAAGAAATACAACTGTCTTGTTCACAGATAACATGATTATCTATGTAGAAAACCTGGAAGAATTGACTAAAAATACTCCTGGACTTAATAAGCAATTATAGTGAAGTTGCAGGATGCAAAGTTAATATACAAAAGTCAATTTCTTTCCTATATACCAGCAATGAACAAGTGGAATTTGATATTAAAACATAATATGATTTACAATAGCACTCAAAAAAATGAAATCCTTTGGTATAAATCTAATAAAATATGTACAAGATCTATATGAGGAAAACTACAAAATTCTGATATAAGGTATCAAAAAAAGAACTAAATAAATGAAGAGATATTCCATGTTCACAGATAGGAAGATTCAGTTTTACTGAGATATCAATTCTTCCCAACTTGACATAGTTTCAATGCAATCTCAATCAAAATCCCAGCAAAATGTTTTGTGGATATTGACACATTGATTCTAAAGTATATGTGGAGAATCAAACGTCCCAGAATAGCCAACATGATATTGAAAGAGAAGAACATAGCTGGAAAACTGACATTACTTAACTTTGAGGCTTACTGTAAAGCTACAGTAATCAAGACAGTGTGGTATTGGCAAAAGAATAGAAAGATCAATGCAACAGAATAGAGAGCCCAGAAACTGACCCACATAAATATAGTCAAGCTATCTTTGAGAAAGGAGCCAAGGGAATGCAATGGAGAAATTACAGTCTTTTCAACAAATGGTACTGGAACAACTGGTCTTCCATATGAAGAAAAATGAATTAGACGCAGACCTCACAACCTTTACAAAAATTAACTGAAAATGGATCACAGACCTAAATATAAAATGCAAAACTATAACTCTCCTCGAAGATAACAGAAGAAAATCTAGATAACCTTGGGTTTGACAAGGACTTTTTAGGTACAACACCAAAGGCACAAAGCATGAAAGAAGGAATTGATAAGTTGAACTTCACTAAAACTAAAAATTTCTTCTATTTGACAGATAAGGTCAAGAGAATGAGAGGACAAGCCACACACTGGGAGAAAATAGTTGCAAAAGACATACCCAATAAAAGAGTGTTATCAAAAATATACAAAGAACTCTTAAAACTCAACAGTAAGAAAACAACCTGATTAAAATGTGAGTCAAATACCTTAACAGACACCTAATCAAAAAAGATGTATGGATGGCAATTCACATAAAAATATGCTCCACACCATATGGCGTTAGGAAAACGTAAATTAAAGCAGTAGTGAAATATGGTGGCACACCTATTAGAACGGCTAACAACACCCAATGCTGGTGAGGATGGGGAGCAACAAGAACTCTCACTCACTGATGGTGGGAATGCAAAAGGGTAGAAGCACTTTGGAAGACAGTTTAGCTGTTTTCTGAAAACTAAACATACACTTAACATTTGATCCAGCAATTGTGCTCCTTGGTATTTAGCCAAAGGAGTTGAAAACATGTCCACACAAAAACCCGCACAAGAATGTTTATAGCAGCTTTATTTATAATTGCCAAAACTTAAAAGCAACCAAGATGTCTTTCAGCAGGTGAATGGATAATCAAAATGTTGAACATCGAGACAATGGAATATTACTCAGTGCTAAAAAGAAATGAGCTATCAAGCTGTAAAAAGACATGTAAGGAGCTTAAATACTTATTACTGAGTGAAAGAAGCCAATCTGAAAAAGTTACATACTGTATGACTCCAGCTACATGACATTTTGAAAGAGGCAGTACTGTGAAGACATTAAAAAGGTCAGCGGTTGCCAGGGTCAGGAAGGAGGGAGGGATGAATAGGTGGAGCGCTGAGGACTTTTAGGTCAATGAAACCACTGTGCATGATCCTATAACGGTGGATACATGTCATTATAATTTTGTACAAAATCAGAATGCACAACACAGAGAGTGAATCCCAAGGTAAACTACAGACTGAGTGACAATGATGTGTCAACGCAGGTATATTAATTGTAACACATGTACCACTCTGGTGGAGAATATTGATAAAGGAAGAGGCTCTGCAAATACAGGGCAGGGAGTATATGGGAAATATCTGTATCTTCTGCACAATTTTGCTGTGATCCTAAAACTTCTCTAAAAAGTAAAGTTTATTAAAAATTAAATTAAATTTTAAAGGAATCAGGGATACAGCCATTTGGTTTGAGTTTACGGGCAAATTTCAAAGGCATGATGGTTAGAGATATGTCCACAGTTTTGTTTCTGCTGAATTCCTCCTCATTTCCTCATTATATCTGCTTCCTGGTATTTCCTAGAGAAATACCATCTGCCCAAGGCAAAACAAGAGAGAAAGAGAACAAAAGAGAGAGAGAGAGAGGAGGGAAAGAAAGGAGAAGGAGGGAGAGAGGGAAAATGAGGAGAAGGAGAAAGAACTGTACTGGCAGTTGCTTTTAAACGAACTTGTAATTATATTCTTATCTTGTTTGTAACACCAGACCACAACAAACAAGATGTGCTGTATAAAATGCAAAACACCAATGCTTTAACCAATTCAAGTTTTGGCAGATGCACTAATAAAAGTAGATAAATAGTCAAACCCAGGCTATTAGAAAGAAAAATACGTTTGGAGACTAGAGAAGCTGGTTCAGTAATAAAGAACAGGAAGTGTCTGTCATTGAAATAGATGTTTTTCTTATTGTTGACAGATTAGTCACCACAAGACATTTCATTATCTGGGTCTGATACGGGAGGAAAGAGCAAAATGGGCTCTAGGATGCCAGAGGGACATAAAAGGGCTTCAAAAGTCAAATACAAGAGAGGCAAGTCTTTCATACCTGCAGTACTTAAGATATCTTTTTTTTTACTTTTGAGGCCAGAGCACTCTGACCTTATTTTCTCCTTCTTTATGCTCAACCTCAGCACTTAGATAAATTCCCAGGGGCTCCTTTATTCTTTGAAGTAGAAGTCTATGCGGACATTTTGCCTAATTTCTTTTCAGTTTATTTTCTTTAATTTGGAATTTATTTAAAGAATTCATGTCTTCTTAAAGATATAATGCACAAGAAGGAGTAAAATCTTCAGAAAACAAACCTTAGAGAGCCCTAAAAGATCTCTCTACTTTGCTTTACGATGTTTCTATTTGAAACACATTTGAATGCCTAGGTCTTGGTAAATTCTTGTATATTAGTCTTTCAATATAAAGAATGATTAAATTGACTTCTATTTATAACTAAACAGCAGACTAAATATCCTGAAAAATCTCCCTTTGCCAAACACCAAGAAATATTGGGATAAAATAATAAACACCCTTTAAAACGCATAGTGAGCTCCTAAAGAGTTAGCGCACATCTCTGGGGCCTTAAAATTGAGAGATATAAGTGAAGATAAGACGCCTCATAGAACTACCCTCAGTGAAGATGTACTAGAAAAAAAAAAATGATCTCAGCTGCCTGTTTAAAAAAAGAAAAAGGAGGGGGTTGGCCCCATGGCTGAGTGGTTAAAGCTCCATGCACTCCACTTTGGAGCCCAAGTTCGCAAGTTTGGATCCTGGGTGCGGACCTACCCCACTCATCAGCCATGCTGTGGTGGCATCCAACACAGAAAGTGGAGGAAAATTGGCACGGATGTTAGCTTAGGGCTAATATTCCTCAAGCAAAAAGAAAGAAAAAAAAGAGGAGGATTTGTAATAGATGTTAGCTCAAGGAGAAACTTCCTCACAAAAAAAAGAAAAAGGAAAAAAAGACACCTGACTGCCTGGCCTGAAATCTGGATGGGAGATATGTCTGCTCTAGAAATCATGAGAAAAGTCCTCTCTTCCAAGTAGGGAGTGAAACGTACAGTGCTGGAATGGCCCAGAGAGTGCCAAGAAAAATCTTAAGAGGAGACTTACTTTGGGAATGGTCTAGAATTCCTGGTCCCCCCCCCCAAAAAAATTAGCATAATACTGTGGGTCTCGAAGCATTTCTCCAATTGTAAAAATACAATCCAATTTTTAAAACACATAATGAAACTAGCCACCGTGAATGAACACCTACAGGGGGAAAAGTCAAAAAGAATTTCAAGTGGCTGACTTACTACATATCAAACCTTAAGTATGTTTAAAATGTTTTAAAGAAATAAAAGGAAAACCAAAAACATAAGAATGTTTTTGTTTTTTGGATTTTTTTTGGTCAGGAAGATTGGCCCTGAGCTAACATCTTCCTCTTTTTTTTCTCCCCAAAACCCCAGTGCGTAGTTGTATATCCTAGTTGTAAGTCTTTCTACTTCTACGAGGGATGCCACCACAGCATGACTTGATGAGCGGTGTGTATGTCTGCACCCAGGATCCAAACCGGCAAACCCCAGGTCGTAGAAGCAGAGCCCTCGAACTTAACCACTACACCACCGGGCCAGCCCCCATAAGAATGATTTTAAACTTCATAAAAAATAGTCAGAAAAGAGCCCAGAAAAACAAAGAGGTGAAGACTGAGAGAGGCCAAGAAATAGAGGAAATAATTATGCCTAAATTAGAAGTTGCAGAAGAAAACAGAGAACGTTCTCTGTTTCTGACCTCAGGCTAATCAATGATAACAACCAAAAAAAAAAAAAAAACAGTGGGAAAATATGGCCAATTCTTGACAAATGTTTTTTATCAGGAAATTGACCACATTTTGCCATCAATTTATGATCTGTAAAATACCAAATTGTAATTAAACAATAAAGACAAGGTAAAGGTATTTTCAAAAATAAAAATTAAAAGAATTTACCACCAAGAGGGTCTCAGAGATGGAACATCTAAAGATGTTTGTCAAGAGGAAGAAAAATTATGCTCTAAGGAAGACCTACCACTCAAGAAAAATAGTAAAGAATGAATCCAAACTGACACTGATGTATAAAATAATACTAATAAAATTTACTAATTTTGGAAGTAACATTTATGAAACTAAAACCTTGAACAACAACATATAAGATGAGAGGAGATTTGTTCAGAATGGATACAATCTTACAACCTTGAATTATTAAGAGAAAACACAGAAATATTGTTTAAATTTAGATCTTGTTACATTTGCCTACTAATGCAAAGCAGGCAGGAAATCACACACAAAACAAAAGAGAAGCCATGAAGAAGCAAGATAATTAGAAAACACAAAGATAAATGGTAGAAAGAAATGCAAACACATTTTTTAGAACAATAAATGTAAGTATATTATATGGACCTGTTAAAGAGATTGTCAGGTAAGATTAAAAGTAAAATTTCAGCTTTAAGCTATTAATAAGGCAACCACCAAAAAACTGCAATCTGAGACAGGATGGATATAAAAAAAATGAAAAAGAACACACTAGGAAAATGCTAAGCAAAATAAAACTGAAGTGGCAATAATAATAGCAGATTAAACAAATTTAAGAAAAAAGTGTCACTAATGATAACTGGATTAACCACATTTTGATTAAAAGGTGAAACTTACTAGGAAGAAATGGTATTTTTAAACTTCTAGATACCTAATATGTACCCTCAAAATATATAAAGCAGAAAATTGACATTTTAAGGAAAAATCAACGAAATAACCATCATAATGGAAGATTTAACACACTTCTTTAAGTAATTGATGGGGTACAGATCAAAATTGATAAGATACAGAACATTTGAGCAACACTACTGATAAGCTTGAGCCAATGGCATATAAAGAGCCCATAGATAAGTGTCACCTTTCTTTAGTTAGTACTTAGTGCATCTTTTTCTGTCGTTTTATTTTGACCTCACTGTGTCTTTATATTTCAAGTATGTCTCTTATACATAGTATAAAGCTAATTTTTTTAGAGTCTAGTCTTACAATCTCTGCTTTTTAATTGGCAAGTTTATATTTATTGTGCTTGATAGTAGTTTTAGGCTTTTTTAAAAAACATATTCCTTTCCTCTGTTTTTCTATTTTCTTTCACTTCTTTTATTCCTCCAGGTCGTTCCTTTCATCTTGGGATGGAGAGCTAAGCATTCTTTCTCTCTGTTGCATTCTTCTTTCTTTTATTTTCTCACATCTTGTGAAGAATTACCATTCTATTTTTATTCTTTTAGTTCAAACCCTTGAAATCTTACCATGCTTACTAATAAATTATGGAGTTAATCCAAATCCTAATCTCTTCCAGAACAATACAAATGTTAGTACTTTTATTCCATTACCCATGTGATTTAGATATTCTTTTGTACAATATTCTCTCTGTCTTTGTCTCTGTGTCTCTCTTTCCATCTCTCTCTCTCTGTCTCTCCCTTTCTCTCTGTCTGTCTGTCTGTCTCTCTCCACATTTAGTTAAATGCTCTGTTGAGCTTTTCTTCTCTTTATTTCCGAATGGAAGTTTTACACAAATGTCTAGTGAGTCTTGGCTGCTAATTCTGATTTAAGACAGATGCATGAAACCTATGTGTGTGAGCAGGCCTTGCCGCTACCGGGCCTCCCTACAGTATGAAAATGAAACACTTGACCTCACATTTCAGCATCCGTGAGTCTGTTCTCTGAGACCTTTGAGCTGTCAAAGAAAAGCTACACTGGATGAAATGAAACGGGCAAGGAAGACTTTATTCAAGACTAATGCAATAGGGGAGAGAGATTGAATGCAACTCCTCTGAAACGAAAGCTGGGAGAGCTTTTATGTACTGGGGTGAGCTACTGGAAAAGCACTGGAGGATCTTGGGAGAAGTCTGGTCAATGCTATGAGGCCACTTGTGTTTGCTCATTGGCACTCATGAAAGTTAGGCTCCTATCCTTCCACAGAGCCAGGAGATTGGGGCACTATCTTTCTTGATGATTACACTTTAAAGGGATACCCCCCATGTCCTGGAGAAAGACATCTCTGGGTTGTTGAAGATTTACATCTCAAAGGGACAGACAAAGAATTTATAATTGCAACTTTTCTAAAGTAAATGCTCTGAGAAAAAGGAAGTCAGGGGCCTATGATCAGGAAGAAATCTGTATAAAGTTTAGTCAAGGTGAGGGAAACATTAAGGTTATCTTGGTCAGAGCTTCAAAGAAAAATTTTACATCAACCCAATTGTCTGCTTTCTGAGAATGAACATGGGAGGAAGTGCAGGGACCTCAGAGTTCAGATGCAAACTTGCTCTCATTATCTCCCAGTGTCAGCCTGCCCTCCATCAAGCCTTTCTCTGTAACTGATGCTCCTCAGTCAAGAAATCTTCTAGTTTAATTGCCCAGTGAATAGTCTCTGGTCTCCCGCAAGGACTGGGGAGGCATAGTATTTTGGTCGTGTGATATTGGGTGAAAGCCTCATCCTGGCCTTCAGTGTTACCTAAGACTCTCTGGGGCTTTAATGGGTAGACTTTTTCTCATCATTATCTCTTTCTAGGAGTATTTAGGTTTTAGCTTTCTCTGTTATTCATATTGCTACTCTCCTATCTGCCTTATATCTTTCCAAAACTGGTTGGAATCTCTTATCCACTATTGTCTCATTTGTCATTCTCTTAGTCCTACTGGTATATAACTTTTTGTGTTTATAACTTTTTCCTTTCTTCATTTCATTTTAATTTTTCATGTAAACACGAAGGTAAATACATGTAATCAACCTCCTATGATAAACTGTAAATTTAAGCTCTTAACTTCCAACTTTAATTCAGGTACAATCACTTGGCCTACAGCATGACAAGCAATGGCCAGAAGTGGAGAGAGTTACATCGCACTCACCATTCTTACTTGTCTGTGGAAACAGGTACTAAATGGATAAGCAGGCAGTGGGTAATTCTACATACTGGCAGAATGTACCCAGAGGTGGCTCCAGCTGGTAGTGGGGACCATATAAAAGGTCTGGGGACACTCTCTTCACCTTGTCTTTTAGAAAACACTCTCCCAAGTGATATTTCTTCATGATGCTATATAAAACGTAAAAAGAGTAAAACTGGGCCTGTAAAGAGGTATTATAAGATAAAGAACCAAGAGTTTGAATGATTAATATTTTCAATAAAAATTCTTTTTTTTAAAGATTGGCACCTGAGCTAACAATTGTTGCCAATCTTTTTTTCTTTTCTCTGCCTTTTTCTCCCCCAATCCACCGAGTACATAGTTATATATTTTTAGTTGTGGGTCCTTCCAGTTGTGGCATGTGGGATGCCACCTCAACGTGGCCTGATGAACGGTGCCATGTCCGCACCCAGGATCCGAACCGGTGAAACCCTGGGCCGCCAAAGGCAGAGTGCGAGAACTTAACCACTGGGCCACAGGGCCGGCCCCAATAAAATTCTTGAAAAAGTCTCAAATGGCAAATAAAAATCATGAAGTTATTCTTTTAGAAAAAGCTCTGAGAGCAAAAACAACTGGATTTAACTTAAGTTTTCCAGAAGAGCCCACAACAATCAGGACAGAAAGAAATGTTCGAGGCCAGCCCAGTGGCGCAGCAGTTAAGTTCGCATGTTCGCCTTCTCAGCAGCCCGGGGTTCACCAGTTCGGATCCTGGGTTCAGACATGGCACTGCTTGGCAAAAACGCCATGCTGTGGTAGGCATAACACGTATAAAGTAGAGGAAGATGGGCACGGATGTTAGCTCAGGGCCAGTCTTCCTCAGCAAAAAAAAAAAAAAGAGGAGGATTGGCAGCAGTTAGCTCAGGGCTAATCTTCCTCAAAAATAAGTAAATAAATAAAGAAATAAAAGAAATGTTCATGAGATGATAAAGAGAACTATTTCCACAAATCAAATGCACTCCAGGCAAAATTAGTGTAAGGTATGTGCTGGCACAACATTTGAATTTCCAGGATAAATATTAAAAATCCTAAAGCCTTCTATGCAGAGGGGAAAAAAAAGTGTTGTCACCTAAAAGTAATCATAAACTAGGTTGCCTTCAAAATTCAGACCTAAAATTTAGACTCAATGATATTACAGTGAGAAAACAGGATACAGAAATTATTATGTAATAGGGTCCCTGACAAGTAAGATAAAAACTTGGAAAAACAAGAACATCGAGAGAAATTGTGCCAAAATAGTAGTGGTTGCCTCTGGGGACAATTTTATTAATGTATACTCTGATATTTTGTGATTTTTTACTCCTTTCCAAATGTTCTAGAATGGTCATTATTACATTAATAATTAGGAAAAATACAGTTAAAAAGCAAAGAAAAAAATAAGAATATTTTTCCTGCTAACATTCTTCCAGGCTAAGATATGTCAAGTTGGGATCATAAAATTCTGAAGGCATTTCCGGAATTCACTTGTTCTTAAGCTCTGGCTACACCTTAAAGACTGCAGTAAGCCTATGACATTTCAATCTAACATCAGATGAATTTCAAAATCTTACCATAACCTTCCTACAGTCCTAAAACTTCAAAAAATTCTTTGGAACATTTTGGAGTCATAAAAGCAAACTTTTTATAGAAAATACTATTTTTCTTGAGAACTAAAACCTAAAATTTCTATGGATGCAATGATTTGTCAAAACAAAACACCCTCCTAGAGGAAAGCCATGCCATTTGCCCCAGGTCTAGCTCTGCTTGGGTTAGAGTGGTGCCAAAGAACGTCTCCTTGGCACTGCTGGGTTTGTGTTTTATTGTTTTTTTGTTTTTTTAATTTTTTTTTAAGATTTTATTTTTTTCCTTTTTCTCCCCAAAGCTCCCCAGTACATAGTTGTATATTCTTCATTGCGGGTCCTTTTAGTTGTAGCATGTGGGACGCTGCCTCAGCGTGCCTTGATGAGCAGCACCATGTCCGTGCCCAGGATTCGAACCAACGAAACACCGGGCCGCCTGCAGCAGAGTGCCAGAACTTAACCACTCGGCCACGGGGCCAGCCCCTGGGTTTGTGTTTTTTGAAGGCTAGTGTAAAACTCACACAATTTATTTTATATATGATACAATAAAATAATAGGTATAATCAAATTATAGTCTTCTAAGAAGGAGATTACCATAGTACAAATAATGGACCCAATATAGTTTATATGCATGCTTTTTTTGGCTTGCCTATTTTTTAAATGAATTGGTGGCCAAAATTTAAAAATCAAAAGACTGTCCGTGAAAAATTTTGGGTTTGGAGTCTTCTCTTAAAAAACCAGAAGCTCTGGAACTACTGGACATCAGTTTGCTAGAGGTTAGTTTTCCTAATCTTCTTTAAGGTAGGTCTCTGTTCTCCAGCCTTCCAAAAACCTACCTTACTCATTTAGGTTAACTGACTGGCTTCGATAGGCATTTGAATTGGTGAACTGTGTTTCTAGAGGAGATGTTAATTCTAATTGACAGCTATGATTATTCAGTGATAAGTGGGTACCCACGGAGGGTACCTGTTGTGGTGTTTCTGTGAAAGATTGTTTTTGAGTCGGGCATCCTGGATTGTGTATCAGTTAGCATGACTTTGGACGCTGCTCAAACGGCTTCAACAAAGTTAACTGAATTTCTCTTCAAAGTAAGAGTCGAAGTGACTCCAAGATTGCTCAGTTCAGGAATGTAACAATGCCCTCAGAGATCCAGAAACAGTCTCTCCTTCTGCTCTGCCATCTTGAGAGAATTGGTCTTATTCTCATGCTGGCTCCCCTGCAGTATTCAAAATCTCTGCCACAGCAGTTATCACATGCAGAGGAAATACACAGGAGAGGGAAAAGGCAGCCTCTTCCTTGGTCTCTTTTTAAGAGTTAAAAATGCTTTCCAGAATCCCTCCATAGCAGATCTTCCTTAATGTAACATTGACCAGAAGTGTGCCCTACATCTAACACTAACCCAAACACAGGCAAGGAGGGTGGGGTACCTAGGACAGGCTTAGAAGATTCAAAGTACCCCTGAGCTGGAAATAGAATGGGCTTCCCTTAGCACATGGTAGGTAGCACCGGGGAAAATTGGCACACAGAGCAAATCATCAGAGGAAAGCTTGTGATGGGTCTGTCACAAGAATGAAACAGAGGAGAGGGAAAATCGATTCTAGATACATAACTAAGTGTCTGCTACAAATTAAAAGCAGTTCTCCAGCTTTGTAATCACCTTGGGCATATTCCTTAAACTTTTCTAGCTTAAAGTTATTCATCTGTAAATTAGAAATAACAATGCCCCCTTCACAGGCTTACCACAAATATTAAACATTCTAGCATATAGGAAAATGTAAGTATTTCATATGTTTGCTTCTTTCAAAATGACAGATATATTTCTGAAAATGGAAAATAGTAAAAAATAAACTACAAGGAGTTTAGAAATTTAAAGCAAAATAAAAGTGATTGACACTTTTTGAAAACTTTCACAAAATACTACTTTAGGTGAATTTTTACCTTAAGACTTATCTTAACCTCCACTCAATTTTCTCAATGTATGAGAAGTGTCATCCTAAATTTGAGAGTAGACATTTGTGTGTTTACGAAGTTTAGTTCCTTCTCTGTAGTTATCTTTTATTAAAGGGAAAAGAGGACATAGTACCTTATCACACAGCTGAAATTTGGCTCAATTCAGTATATACCCTCTTTTCTCCCCTGGCATCTGGATAAATGAGGATACTTGGCTGTTTGATGTTCTACCAGACAGGATACTTTGTGGCAAGGTACAATATAAAGCAGGTGCTACAACATGCTCTACTGGGCAGGATGACAAGTGATGGCTTCCCCAGAGTCATAGCAAAAGACAGATTTAGTGAATCTTGCTCTATGATGGAGAATCCACACACCAGGGCTGCAGATTAAACTCTGCCTGCTGAAGTGAGAGTATTTGCATTTGTGCTCTCAAGAGAGCTTTCATCAAGTGGCAGGAGAGAGTGAAACTCTGAAGTCTGCATATAATACAGTCACCACCTGATGGTCCCTATCGAGAGGACTACAAAATCGAATTAAGACCTCGGGAAACAACAGATGTAAGAATCCAAATCCCTCTAGTTTCTAGGACATTACTATTCCTCCCGGGAGAACAAAAGGACAGAAAGCCTGCAAGGTGATCCTTTATTAACCAGGCCTTCCAGCAGTCTGCAAATGTTCTTTGCATTTACATATTTGCAGAATTATTCTTCTTGGAGATCATCTATCAAAGAGTATCGCTTGTTGACACTTTTGGTCACTTGTGGCCTTACTGATGACAGAGTAAGGCCTTGAAAACAGAATAAAACCACCCACAACAGCTTCAGCTTCAGCTTCTACTTAATCAAGTGTTTCAACAGATGAAAAAAAAAAAAAAGCAAAGGAAAGGAAGATGGTGCCTTGGTGAGAAGACTGTGGTTCTATTCCTAGCTCCTTGTCCTTCTCCACGCGAACGCCACATGAATAAGCAAAGTCTTCTCATTTCTATGCCTCCGTTTCTGCAACTGTAAAATGAGAATAATAATACCTACACTTGCTATCTAATTCCCATGCCACATAACGTTTGTAAATGTTTGTCAATGTTTGTAAACATTTGTAAAGTTCTGCATGACAAAAACTTTTTAAAAAATACTAGCTCCATATAATTTCACGTGTCTTTCACTATATCTACAGAGAACAGAGATCCAGAGTACAGAAAAAGAACAAATTGCGTGGACTAATATACTATTGTTATTTAGCAAGATTGGGACAGTTTAAGACGGGAAAGTCATAGGCTGTTTTTATTTATAAGTTCAAAAGTCTTAAATGAAATATTGTTAATGTGATTTTGAGATGTATAAGCACATTCATCTAGACCAAGACGAATTTATCCCAGAAATGCAAAGATGTTTTAATATTGGAAAGAACACATTAAAGTAATTCACCACATTTATATGAAAGGAGAAAAATACAATACTATCATTCCAATATTTACAGAATAAAAGATGTTTGATAAATCCAAAGATATTCATGGTAATAAAAATAAGTTCTAAGTAAACTAGGGAAAAAGAGAGCTTCAAGAGTATGATAAAGGTACTGATCAAACCTACAGCAAACATAATACTAAAGAGTGAATATTCAATAATTGGAAATGTTCCATTTAACGTCAGGAACCGGTAATGAGCTGTAGTGCCTAGCTATGGCAATAAAATAAGAAAAAAAAGGGGCGGGGCGTGTGGCCAAGTGGTTAAGTTCATGTTCTCTGCTTCGGTGGCCCAGGGTTTCACTGGTTTGTTCCTGGGCGCAGGCATGGCACCACTCATTAGGCCACGCTGAGGCGACGTCCCACATGCCACAACTAGGAGGACACACAACTAAAACATACAACTATGTACTGGGGGGATTTGGGGAGAAAGAAAAAAAAAAAGATTGGCAACAGTTGTTAGCTCAGGTGCCAATCTTTAAAGAACAAAAAAGATAAGAAAAAAAAGATTAGAAGATACAAGAAGATTAAAAAGCAAAGGAAAAAAAATCTGACTATTTAGAGAATGATGTGCTTGTCTATGTGGACTATTCTGAGAATCCACAGATATGCTATTAGAGTTCATTGGAGAGTTTGGCAAGACAGATATACAAAAACCAACTTCATTTCTATATATTAAAATAAACAATTACAAAGTTTAATTTTTAAGAAGGCAAAAAGAAATAAATCTAAAAAAATAAAATTTTATTGGAGAATATAAAAGACATTAAAAATATGAGATATATCATGATTCTGGATAGAATAATGCAATATCATAAAGTTGTCAGTTTTTCCCCAAATTAAAGTATAAATTCAATGCAATTAAACTAAATCCCAAATAGGTTTTTAATGGAAATAGTCTAAAATTATTATGAAACAAATACTGCCAAGAATGCTCAAGACATGTACATTCATGATAATAATACATGTTCTTTTTGGGGGATTGAAACATTTGACAATAAGTTGCGGAGATCATGACCCTTCACCCTTAAATATTTGTCTTACTTAGCAAATTTTAAAAATTTAACATCGATACAATAGTATTATGTAATTTAGTTTACGTTCAGATTTCGCTGATTGTCCTCACAGTGTCTTTTGTCTCCTCATGTAGCGTGGAACAATTCTTCCTTCTTCTTTCTCTTTCACGACCTTGGTATTTTAAAGAGCACAGGCCCAATCTTTTGTAGCATATCTCTTAATCTGGGTTTTTCCCATTGTTTCTTCATTGTTCAATTCAGCTTTGCATCTTTGTCAGACATACTATATCTGTGATGTAGTCTCTTTCTCAAAGCATCATATCGGGAGGCACTGGATGTCAGCTTATTCCATTCTTGGTTACATTAGCCTGATCACTTAGTTAAGGTACTTTCTGCCAGATTTCTTTTCTTTAGAAGCATCCTTTAATCTCTTTACACCAATCACAATCCACCAACACAGCTTTAGCCAGTTTACCTTATCCTAGATGATAGGACCTGCTGGCCTTGTAAGGAAATCTCTGACCTCTGAGCCAGTCACGCCCTGTTCCTGCACTGCCTCTTCTAACCTCTGTAAAACTCGTTCCTGCCCAAAAATCCCGCAGGAAGAGTCTGCCACTGCTTGTGAGGCACTGTCCTCCCCCAGTCCATGGATTGTTTTCCCTTGAAAAGAGGACATCAAATTCATTACTAAATTTTATTATTTTTGTCATTTGACACATTCCTTATACTTTTATTGCATTGCTGTTATTCATTTTTTGGTATCAGTATATTTTATTTCCCTAATGTGTTATATCCATTAAGGTCATTATTCTTTCTTTTTTTTGTTTTTGAGGAAGATTAGCCCTGAGCTAACATCGCCACCAATCCTCCTCTTTTTGCTGAGGAAGACTGGCCCTGAGCTAACATCTGCACCCATCTTCCTCTACTTCATATGTGGGACACCTACCACCGCATGGCTTGCCAAGTGGTGCCATGTCTGCACCCGGGATCTGAACCAGCGAATCCCAGCCACCAAAGTGGAACATGAGAACTTAACCACAGCCCCACCAGGCCAGCCCCGCATTATTGATTTTTGATGATTAAGTTGTTCTAGATTTGGCCAATGGAAGCCCCATCAAACTGGTTCCTGTGCTATTTTGTTCCCCTCTTTTTTTCAGCACTTTCTGAAACAATAAGATATTCCAGGCTCCTCTCCTACTTTCCCTGAACCAACCCTAGAAACAGTCTTTTCTCCTAGGAGCCCTGGTTCCTTTCAATAAGGAGCTGTATTTGGAAATGAAGATCGGGGAGCTAGGCGTGCACATTGTTTTGGGTGTCATTGCTTCTAGGCTCAAAAACACCTTTCATACCTAAGGGAAAATAACCTAATATCAGTTATTTAAAAAAAATTTAAAAAGCAAATTAAAATTAAAAACGGTTACCACACAGAGTTGTCAAAGAGGAGGATGAAATGGGGATTATGTTATACTACTGGTAGAAGTGTAAACCATGGTGGAAGAACAATCTGTCAATATGTGGTCAGGTTTAAGAAATTCACACCTCATAAACCTGAAATTCCTCTTTTTTTTTTTTTTGGCAGGGGAAGCTTCACCCTCAGCTAACATCTGTTGCCAATCTTCCTCATTTTTCTTCCTTTTTTTTTTGCCCCCAAAGCCCCTGTACATAGTTGTATATAGTTGTAAGTCCCTCTATTTCTTCTATGTGAGCCTCCGACAGAGCATGGCTACTGACAGATGAGTGGTGTGGTTGCACACCTGGGAACCAAACCCAGGCCACCAAAGCAGAGCATGCTGAACTTTAACCACCAGGCCATCAGGGCTGGCTCCAGCAATTCCTTTTTTAGGCATTCACCCTAGAGATGCTCTTGCATGAGTGCAAAAAGAAGCCTATCCAGGAATGTTCACTGGGCATTACTGATGAAAGCCAAAGTACAGGATGTGATAAATAATTCTGGGATATTTATAAGATGGAACCCTTTATAGCAGTTGAAATTCATGGTTTAGAGATACATATTTCAACACATAATTCAAGCATAAAATGCAGGAAGAAAAGTTGTCCAAAAGGTATCTACAATATAATATTGTAATTTGTCTAAAACACACAGCAATGCTACTTATGGTTTATGTGTATATCCATATCTATTTCCATTGTAAAAACATGAATTATAATGATGAGGGCCAACTTTAGGTTAACCGTCGCTCTCCAAGAAAGAAAAGTGGAAGGACTGGGTGGAGCTTCAGCTCTGTCTCTTAAGTTTTATTGCTTTAATACTAAAAACATATATTATTTTATAGATTTTCAAAATATTTCATAATTTATAAGAATTTAAGTAATTATGTATTACTATATGAGATTTTTTTCTAGTAATATGGACATTTGCAAGAACTACTGAGAAAAAAAGAGGTAGGACAACAATTAGAGAACTGGAAATCCAGAAACTGAGGAGTGCTAAATCTGTTTTGTCCAAAGTATTTTCTTTTTTGATATGTACTTAGAAGAGTTTTGTTTTGAGGTAACATTGGTTCATAATACTATATAATTTTCAGATGTACATCATTATATTTCAATTTCTGTGTAGACTACATCATGTTCACCACTCAAAGACTAATCACCACCTTCACGGCACACATGTGCCCTATTATCTCTTTCACCCTCCTCCCTCCACTCTTCCCCTCTAGTAACCACCAATATGATCTCTGTAGTTATGTGTTTGTTTGTTGTTGTTGTTTTTGTCTTCTACTTATGAGGGAAATCATACGATGTTTGCCTTTCTCCAGCTGACTTATTTCGCTTAGCACAATACCCTCAAGGTCCATCCATGTTGTCGCAAATGGCAAGATTTCCTCTATTTTTTTAATAGCTGAGTAGTATTCCTTTGTGTATATATACCACATCTTCTTTATCCATTCAACCACTGATGGACACTTAGGTTGTTTCCAACTCTTGGCTATTGGGAATAATGCTGCAACGAATACAGTGTACATATATCTTTACACATTCATGTTTTTGTGTTCTTTTGATAAATACCCAGAAGTAGAACAGCTAGATCATATGGTAGTTCTATTCTTAATTTTTTGAGGCATCTCCATGCTGTTTTCCATAGTGGCTGCATCAGTTTACATTCCCATCAGCAGTGTACGAGGATTCCCTTTTCTCCACATCCTCTCCAACACTTGTTATTTCTTGTTTTGTTAATTATAGCCATTCTGCTGGGCATGAGATGATATCTCACTGTAGTTTTGATTTGCGTTGCCCTAATACTGACGTCAAACATCCTTCCATGTGCCCATTGGCCATCTGTATATATTCTATGGAAAAATGTCTGCTCGGATCTTTTGCCCATTTTTAAATTAGGTTCTTTGTTTTGCTCTTGTTGAGACAAAGTATTTTCCTTTTCAGAGAATGTAGACTTTTTTATCCCTGTTTTGCAGTAAGGTATGTATAAAAATTTGGAAGCCAGGTCTTTCTGTGAGCAGAAATGATGTCTGTAACGTGTTATTTAATCAGTTTAAGTTGCAATGGAAGTAAATTAGCATTGCCATGAAATGTGTACATACGTTCTACATCCTAGACTAGGAAATGTTTAGAAAATATAACCTTCCAGAGGAAGAGGGACATTTCAACTGAATCTAGTTTTAGAAGATATTAGAGGAGGCAGAATTAGGAACGAATTGTCTGGGGGAAATTAGCAGTGCAGAAAGAGAATCCAATGTGGCAGATCTAAAGTAGAGGCTATGGAGCTACTTATCGATAGGAACAACCCAGAAGAGAGAAGGAGGCATTCAGTGAGCAACAGCCCAGTTACTTTCTTAGCCCACAATTATGAGATAATAGGACAATTTTCTCTTCCAGGGCAAAAAAGAAAAAGATGAGAGAGGAAAGGGTGATTTGTCCCTAAAACACTATGTGGGTAAATGGGCACAATAATAAGAAGCCAGCAAAATCCAGAATGGTGCAGGGCTTTGAGGGGAAGGTGTATAAAATAATATGAACAGAATTAATTAAATCACGCCTCAGCCCTTGATTCTAACGCCAGCTCTAATTATTTAATGGCATTTGGTATGACACTTGACTTCTCTGAACCTCAGCTTTCTCATCTATAAATAAGGAGGATGTAGTCAATTATCTCAAGTACTTTTATACCTTAGCATTTATGATTCTATTAAATTCAAATCATTTGATCAATGAATACCATATTTATCAAGTATCTGCAATGGGTAAGGTACTCTTCTGGGTGCTTTGTATATGTCATCTTGTATCCATTTCATGAGGTAGGTATTACCAATGTTTTGCAGAAGGCCTAAAAGGTTATCAAAATTTGCTAACTTGTTCAAGGTCACTGAGCTAGTTGGTGAGGGAGCTGGTACTTGAGGTGAGGTCTGAGTCCCAGTGTCCACGCTCTTTCTAGCAATCCACCTAGGCTAGAGACACTGATTAAACAGAATGACTGGGAGTGCCTGAGTAAGGAGGGAGCTAGAACAGACCAAGAATGTTAAAATTTCTCAGCTGAAATATTGTTCCACATAGAGAGAATTATTTGGGTAAACAATATAGTCTTTCAAAATGCAAAAAAAATCTTTGTAAGAATTTATTCGTCATTATTATACCTTAGTGTGAATTATGTCAGTTAGAACAGCGTTTAGCTGAGATGTCAGCATTTCTCTAAAATTAGATTGAGTAGAAGAGGAAGGAGAGAAACCATGAGGGGTAGGGTAGGGAGGCGCACAGACTTACCTAGAGTGGGAGATTTCAAATAACCCAAAAGCAGCAAAAAGGCCCTTGAGAGCTTATAGGACAGGGAAGAAGAAACTTAAAGTCGAAAAAGCTCAGAAAGGAGGAATAATGTTAAGAACCCAAAAACTGCACTACTTGGCATGTATTTCTAAAATTCTGGCAGGATCCAATGCCCCAAATATTGAATTAGTACACTGAGGTCTTTGGAAACTACCTTTTCCTGATTCAGCTCGTTCTCCTCTTTCTTGCACTCATCAGTTCTCTGATTTCTTAAGTAAATATTTCTGCTATTTCCAGACTAATCTTATCTCTGCCTAAGTCTCACTTTTGTAATCAATGAGATTGGGGTAGGGGATGGGTCAGGAAGGAGAAGAAAAGGAAAAGAGAAAGAAGGTGAAAAAGCAGACCTTAGATAAGAGGAACATGTCCAATTAGTAACTCACCTCCTGCTGTTCTTTCTAGAATATCAATCCATTGTGATGTTTGCTGAATTTGTCAACATGTGAGATTTCAGGATCAAACATTTTAATTAGCAACCCAATGCCTGGGGTCTGCTCTAACTCCCTTGATGGTATTTAGTACATACTGTCAAAGAGAGAAATGGCCTTCTTCATATTTTCCTATTCTCTAGCTTATTTTACTTTCTAGTTTGTGAAAAAAATATTCTGGTTAAAGAACAGAAAGGATGGATAGGATGAATAATATCGTTCTACAAATTTAGGTTCCTGAGAAATATTACCCTTACATACACACATACACACAATTAGCCTTTATTAAAAACAAAAGATGAGGATATTTTTTCTTTAATTTAGGTGAAAAGCACCTAGGTCTCAACTACCCTAATATTTCAAGTCAAACTGATTTGATCTAAACTGAGGGGGAGTATTTTCTTTATTCAAAAAGCCTGATTTAAACACATACTCTAAAAGACTCTGATAGCCATGTCTAAATTATCAGAGGCCTTGGTGAGTCAGTTATTTTCTGTTTCTGGATCATTTACATTTGTCTGTTTATGTGTTTGATGGTTTTCATATTCTAGCCACTGGGTTCAAGTACCAACATCATACTCCTGAACTCTATTTCAATCCGTGCTTCATAGAAATGACCTGGTGGAAGGATGCAATAAAAGTGTACTTTGTAACACTGAGTCCACTCATGCCATTATAGAAAGCACAAGTCAGCACTTTCATTTCCATTATACACCCTATTTGTTCAGAAATTATATACACAGCCATAAAAATTTGCTTGGCTGCAAGGTATTAGCTCAGCCCACGAATAAACAATTAGATAAAAACCATGAAATGCCTAAGACAATTGATTAAGAGTAAAGTTTGGGCCAACTGTGTATGTGACCTGGGTTCAATGTCACTTAGAGAGGCTCCTTCTGCCATCACAAGAAAAGAGCTACTGAACAAGGATTCCCAGGCTACAGGAAAAATATCAAAGGACAGACACAGAGACCTGAGGCTGGCTATTTGTTGGGTGGGTTTGCATATTTCTTTGTCTTAGTTGGGAAATAAAAGGAATTGAGGTGAGAATAAAATTTCCACTTTAATGATATTTTGGTTTATCAGAATTTTTGACCAAAAGTCAGGGAAATTGCCATGAAAGTTCCTCAGCATATGAAAAGGCACATCTTATAGATTAGAGAGTGAAAAGTTCAGAATTCCAGAGGACAGGCATAAATCAGTAAGTTTTTTGTCAACATTCTTTTATTTTATATTTAAGATAATGATAAGTAATAGTGTAGGTACTACTCACATGGATTTCTTAATCAACTGTAGAGTTTTAGTCAGCTCAGCTGAAAAACCAAAATATCACAGACTGAATGGCTTAAACAGCAGACATTTATTTCTCACAGCTCTGGACGCTGGAAGTCTGAGATCAACGTGCCAGCACAGTTGGGGACTGGTTTGGGTGCTCTTCCTACCTTGCAGATGACTTCCTTCTCCCTGTGTCCTCATGGCAGAGAGAGAGAGGGCTCTGGTCTCTCATCCTCTTCATATAAGGACACTAATCCCATCACGAAGGCCCCACTCTCATCACCTCACTTAAACATAATCATTTCCAAAGGCCTGGCTTCTAGATACCATCACGTTGGGGGTTAGGACTTCAACATGTGAATTTTGAGGGGACACAAACATTCAGTCCCTAACAGATGGTTAGCTTTTTCTCTTTAAGCTGATCTGTCTTAAAAATGATAGATTACCTTGGACAAGACCTGGTTGTTATTCCTCCAAAAGTGATCATCTTTCACCCAGGATGATTGACAGTGATAACACCAATTGAACTATTTTATTTCTCATTTGGAGGGGTGATCCTCTACTATTCTCTAAAAAGAGATACTATAAAGTACAAAATGTAAAAAAAAACCTCATAGTATTATATAAACACATGGAACAGTCCATGCTCTATTATATTCTTGAAGCCAGACTGTCAGGATTTTTATTTCTATTCTGCAACTTAATAGGTGTGTGTCGGTGGGCAAGCCACTTAACCTCTCCATTCTTCAGCTTCCTCATCCCTAATATAGGAATGAAAACCTCTGACTCAGAGGATGTTATGAGTATTTTTTAATTGATAAATTGTAAGTACCAAGAATAATGTCTGACAGGTAGTAATAACTAAATAAGTGCTAGATGGGCAATGAAATGGCATGAGCTTTGCTGGACCATGTTCTCCTAGCAAGAGTTCTCCAAATTATTATATTCACAGGTGAAGAACCCTTCACAATGGTATGATCAGAAACGAAGGCTCCAGCCCGTGGCCCCAGATTGTCCACGTGTCTATGACACAGATGAAAAGAGACAAATGCAATTGGTTCTTTCCTCTTTCAAGTCTTAACTGTTACATTAACTGTTAACTTCATTTGATTACAAAACTAGGGTCTCTGTTCTTTTAAAATCTCGTAAGTTCATTGCCAAGTGTTAAATAATCAGATCAGATATTAAAATACTTAAGCATTATTGAATTGTCACTTTTTTCCTTTTATAGAGTTGAACAAATATAACGATTAATGTCACATTTAGTACTTTTTTCTAGCAAACTATTTCACAAAATTTATCCCTAAAGTTAAAGTTACATGTAAGCAAGATCTAAGATTTACCATCACAAAAAAAGGTAAAAAAAAACTTAAAGATGAAATTATTTCAGTCACAACTAGCCTCAATTATGTCTATGTCTAAGTGATTTTGGAAGAGTCAATTTTGTTCAAAAGAAAATTAGTATTTCTTTCTGTTTTTCAGAAATGGGCAACATTCCATTTTCTGATAGACAATTATGAATTTCAGTAGAATGGTTGATTAACCCAAAAGCAAATTGGTTTGGCTTATATAAAAGTAAAACTGTGAAGCTGCTTAAATTAAATTAAATCAAAGCATTAGATTTAATCCTTAAAGAGAAAGCATTAAACCCATTTTGTTTGGGTGAGAAATATAGATGTCTAATACAAACTTCTATTTCTGAAGCTTCACCTTCAAACTGAAGAAAGGAGCAAGATCTACTGCTCAAATTGCCCCCATTTGAAGTACTAAATAAATGCCATGTTGCATATTGTATTTTTTGAGGGGAGTCTATAAATCTCAAATTCACTCATCAAATGGCTCTTCCATCACAACATGAGAATGTAAGCTACAAGGAAGATTGAGCATGTAAAAAGAAATTACTAATGTACAAATGTTTCTCTGGTGCTCCAGGTGTGTGCCTGTCTCTATCAGCAGGTAAACCCCAACAATTGCTCCATTCCCAATGGGCTACTGACAAGATGAACCTAATTAACTTGTACTGATAGAGGGTGAAGAGTACCAATAATTCAGCAAAGTCGTTGGCAGAGTGAAGATGTCCCAGACAGAAATACACCATAGCAAACGTCTGAGAATAAAGAGAGGGCAGTGGAATCAAGGCACAAGACACCATAGACCATCTAATGCAGAGGATCTGCTGTAGAAGCTGAGCTGATTAACCACCTCTCTGCGGCACCACGCCCTGAAGCCTTCCTCACTGATGCCCACCCAATGAGGGTTATCAGTTTCACAAAAGGCCTGGATCCCACCCAGCCCCTCTGCTACCTCACCTCCCCTTTTAGTCTTCTGTGAGATACAAGAACTCTGCAGCTTGTGCGTATAACTGCCTACAGGCATACACTAAGTCAGTCATATTTTAAATGGATAGGAGAGAAGGAAAAGGACAATGTGAGCACAAGCTGCTTTGGGAGCAATTCTTCCTCTCTAAAACTTTCATTAGAAAGTCTAAATTAGGGAGAAACATGCATAATAAAAGGAACGTGAGAGCTATGTCAGAAACAATGAGAAGTTTCAGCTAAGTCTACAGAACCTGAGATGAAATTAAAGAAAAAACAATTGCCTCTTCTTTGTTTAAGACTAGTCTTCATAACAAACGACTACAGCAGGCAAAGGTGGAATCCTGTCCACACACTTGACAGACAGGGTCGGTTTAGAGGTGAGCCTGGATGTGGGACAATCAGGAGATCCATTTCAAATCAACTGATGCCGGGAGGAAGATTCTGTTTGCCAAAGCCACACTGAGCAGAAAGTCCCCTGCTCTGTAAAAGGGTCCCTGCGGGGACTGGCTTCTGGCAAGAACAGCCACGTCAGGCCCCAGACAGCGCTCCTGATGGTTTCGGGAAGCATGAAACAGAAACTCTTCGTTGCAGAAACACACTTTCCAATTCTAGCTCTCATTTTCTCCTCACTCTTCTCAGGCTGCCTATCTCTGAATTTTCTTAGTAAATGTTTCCAATCCAGATGAAAGCTGGAGGAAATAATAGATTGCCTGTAATTTAAGACAGATATCCTCACCAATCCCTAAGGAAGCTTATTTCTATTTCAACTTATCCTTATCAGTGGCATTAATGCTTGCACAGTAAATAGAAGGGGGAAAAATACCGTATCTTCGAAAAAATAATGTAATATATTCCAAAGAAATCAGAGCAAATACATTCTCTGAAATAGAGTAGTGCAAAGAAAAAAATGACATTTTCAAATGTCTCATTTGTATTTTTAACCAGATTTTGAGATACTGCATCCATGGAACCAAATAGACCTCTGCAAAAAAGGGAAAAGGTAAGGAAAATCATTCCTTCAACAAGTATTTACTTTTTAGCCACCACGTTGCAGGCGTGGACCTAGGCTCTGACAATCCGATTGTGAATGAAGATGTACTTCCTGACCTTAATAAAGGTCACATTTAGGTGGTAAGCTATTCACTTAATCCCACTTAATTTAAAATTAATTACAAGTATGCAAAATGCTGTGGTGGTGGAGTAGCACACGTAGCACAGATAACAGGAGTCTGCTGACCTAAATTGTGGAATCAGAGGTGGCTTCCCAGAACAAGTGACATCTAACCTGGGAAGGAAAACATGAGTTAGAATGTGCCAGGCAACACTTGATGGACGTATGAAACAGGTAGAGGAAAAATCAAATGAGCAGAATTAAAAATGGGGGAAAAGTAACAGGTTCAAAGAATCAAGAGACCAGGAGGGGAGAGTGAGGAAGAAAAGATGAGATTAGGCTGAAGAGGGAAGCAAGGTCTAGTTCATCCAGGGTCTAGCAAGCTGTGTTGGGGATTTTGAATTTTACCCTAAGAATGATGGAAAACAACTGAAGAATTATAAGCATGAAAATGACATGATCAAGTTTTTGTTTTTTGAATATCAGTCTGGCAACTCTGTGGGGAATAGGTTGGCAGAGGCTAGGAGAAGATGTATGGAGACAAGTTACAAAGGCATTCAAGCAATAAAGATGAGAGGTGACAGCTACTTGTAGGATGGAGGCATCTGGATAGATTGAAGTCATCAGAATCCTGAAATAATTAATGGAAGTGAAAAGCATTATTGCTGATTAAAATCTGCAATGGAGGAAATTAATGGTAAATTGAAAAAAGTTACTTCAGTTGTGAGTGATCATGGCATTCTCTTTTAGAATTCAGATGAAAAGACAAAAAGGATGAATCTGATGAGAGAAACATTAGGAGGACAGGCCTAACAGATCACCCCTCAGGGAAGCTAAGAGATGAGAATGGTCAAATGGAAGAGAAAAGAAGTGAGCAAAGAAATGATATAAGACGGTACATCCACACAAGAAGTATTATTCAGTAATTAAAGATATGAGCTGTCAAGCTACAAAAGGACATAGAGGAACCTTAAATACATATTGCTAGGTGAAAGAAGCTGGTCCGAAAAAGGTACGTACTGTATGATTCCAATAATATTCTGGAAAAGTCAAAACTATAGAGACAGTAAAATACCAGTTTGCCAGGGATTCAAGGAGAAGGGGTCGAGAGGAACAGTTGGAGTACAGGGAAATTTTAGGGCAGCAAAACTACTCTCAATGATACCGTAATGATGGATGCATGTCATTCTACATTTGCCAAAACCTATAAAAGTGCAAAATACAAAGAATGAACCCTAACGTAAACTATGGACTTTAGTTAATAATAATGTATCAATATAAGTTCATCAATTGTAAAAAATGTAACTACCATACTAATGAAAGATGTTTAATAGGTAAAACTGTGTGTGAAGAAGTCAGGGGTGGGTGGAGAAAGGGGTATATGAGAAAATTTTTCTGAACTCTCCATGAAATTTTTCTGTAAACCTAAAACTGCTCTAAAAAAATAATGTCTAATAAAAAAAGGAAATAAGACAACTTTCCAAAGCCAAAGAAAGGCCAGAATTTAAAGACAAAAATGTTTTCCAAGTATCTGGCAAAATCACTTGGCCCTGAGTTTGACACCAAAAGAAAGTAAAGCCAGACTGAAAAATGAGGTGCTTGGTAGTAATAAAGTCAGCTAAAGGAGAAACAGAAGGAGGGCATAGAAGGAGAGAGGAGAAAAAGAATGGTGACTATGGATCATCTTGATTACCCTTTAAAATAGGCAAAGCACAAGGGGAAAAATATACAGAATATCTTATGGGAGGAAGTGGAGCCCATGTCAGCCAACAGTCAGAGGAAAGTGAACATAGAAAGACAGCATTTCCTTGGGTCTGGTCGATATGACACAACCAGGGGGCTATGATCCCAGGTGATATAAATAAAGTGGAAAATCAAATAGTAAATCAAATCTGTTGAGTAAAAGCAGGTGGTTAGACTAGATGAAAATGAAATGAAAAGAGAGGATACTTGGAGGATATAAGTATGTATTATAGAAATAAGGATTCCCACAAATGGCTCATCACCGTGGGGTCTACCATGGGATCATTGCCATGGGATCCATCACCAGATGGATCCGTTGTATGGTATAACCAGACAGGTTAGAATTATCTGCTCATCAGCCATGAGCTAACACATTTTAGGGCCAAAGTATAACTAACAAAACCTTACTCCTTCCTGCCTTTTTCCAAAATAATCCTTCTGCTGGAGTGCAAAAACTTTTTTTACTGTTCCTTCTCTATTTTATTCTGGTTTAACCAGCTATGCCCTGGAGGTTGAGCTCTGCCACTCATCCTTAGGAATGAGCCTTTTATCCATTTCTTTATCAAAGACCAAATATTTCTCAGGCTCTGAGTACTTTATCCAGTATTTTCTCATCCTACCTCTAGTGTTTTTCCACAGGTAGAGGGACTGGAATATTCAGGGTCCTAGAATCTCTTTGCAGAACATTGGCTAGATCAAGAAAACTGGGCATTTTTGAATATCAAATCTTGAAAGAACCAAAATGTATCATGTGAGACCATCCCCTCCCAAAGTACTAAAAACTAGTGATGCATGAGAAAAGCTGGGGGCTAAAATTCTGCCAGAAAATCTGAGACCAATAGATTCCTGTCTGTGACCTTCCATGTGAAAAATCCCTGTCTTAATGCATAAAGGCCAACAGGGATGAGAGAAATTTTTTATATTTCAGAGGAAGAGAAGGGAAAATCCCCCTGAAAAGAGTCGTAACGAGAAATTCATTTTCCAGGATTGCAATTTGATTTTAGAGGTGGACAAAGAACTTAAACTTGCGTAGACCAAATTTTCCTTGGGTGCATTGTCCTTTCTCACTGGGAGGAAGAAAGAAAACAGTTCTAAGTATCGGTCGTCTTTTATTTCTAACAGGGATTCTGCGTCAGTCAACATTTCCGTAATGGCAATTTTAAGGCAGAAAGAGGATCTGATTAAATTGAATGAATGAATACACTTTACACCAAAACTAAAATAGGATAGAGATCAATAAGTTTTCTAACAACTGTCCCCTGCTCACGTATATTAGGTCAGTTTCAGTGGACATAACATTGATTTTAATATGAATTCCAATGATTATTTCTGAGATACAAAGCAAAAAATGAAAAGGAGAAAAGGGCATCTGTAGCACTGCATAGAATTTCCCTCTGATGAAGCAACCCAAAGAAAAGAATCATCAAGGGGAGAGAGAGTGATTCTTGAGTGTCTTAGCTGTACAGCAAGTAAGAGAGCAAGACAGAGAAAAATCAAAGAAACTTTGACCCAACCAGGCTTTGAATCTCTGACACTTACTAAACTTGGACAATTTGCTGACTCTTAGCTCAGAAGTACTAATGAGTACTAATACTAGCCTCATAGAATTGTTTCAGAAGTTACATCAGGTGATTAAAATATAGGTGACAGTTCTCAATTCATTGAGGGACACTGAAAGAAAGATAATTAGTCCAATTTTAAAGAAGAGATCATTCATAAAGTGACTCTTGTAAATATAACAATTTAACATAAAATAAACAAGGCACACAACTTCAAGTCAACTGCCAATCCTTTGTTCAGTCAGCTGTGGGCAAAGAATAAGTGACATGGCACAAAGCATGGTGACCAGTGATTTAAACATTGTACAGTCTAGCCAGGAATCTATGCGGTGTCTTAGAGTGGAGCTGCCTACACTGGCTTGTGACTGGTTAATCCACTTAACCCTCTCTTTTGAGGAGATTCAGTGTAGGAGCTTCCTCTCACTGCTTCTACTGCTCCCACTCCTCCCGCTACTGGCCAACTGTGTTTCCATAATGGCATCAGGGCAGGGCAATAACAATGCCTCTGAGAAAAGATTGGAGGATCAGGTCACCAGAGCATTGCTCTTACTCTGAAGGTCATTTGAATGACTATAAATCTTGAAGAACAAAACATTCCTCTGTGCAACCTGACTGGGAGCCGAGCCGATTGAGAAGTTTCCTTGTTTTCCAGCATATGTTTATCATAAGGTCCATTATAGATGATAGATAAGATAAATAGGTCTGGTTTACGTTTCTTGCAACCACCTAATATATTAGTGTAGAGTTTCTCAAACTCATTCACTTATAATTAAATAAAATTAAACATGAGGGGGCCAGCCCAGTGGTGTAGCAGTTAAGTTCACACACACCGCTTCAGTGGCCTGGGGTTCACTGGTTTGGATCCTAGGTGAGGACCTATGCACTTCTTATCAAGCCATGCTTCCACATATAAAGTAGAGGAAGATGGGCACAGATGTTAGCTCAGGGCCAGTCTTCCTCAGCAAAAAGAGGAGGATTGGTGGCGGATGTTAGCTCAGGGCTAATCTTCCTCAAAAAAATAAAATAAATTAAATTAAACATGAAACACATTTAAAGAAAATTAAACATTTTCATTGCAAGACATCACAGTCTTTAATGTAAGAAGGTGCATTATGGGTGTTGTGCCTTTGTTAAATTAACATTTGTTAAGCAGAGCCCCAGAGTGTCAAATGGTTCAGTGAAAGACCACAAGGGAATTTTAAATAGAGAAGTTTATCACTCATAGGTACTGAAGGAAGCTCACTGAATGCCTCAGTGGGCCACATGGGGAGGTCGAGGCAGAATGCAGACAGGGAGAGAAACAGGACCTGAGGCACAGGCCTTTATTAGAGTCCATGGGTGGAGTATTTTGGAGTTCCCAAGCTAACGCTGGATTGGCCAATTCGAACCAAAAAGAGGGAGTCTTGGTAAGCTCCACAGCAGTCTTATCTAAGGGGAAGGCCCTGGGGACACTGTTGCTCTCAAGGGCTGCTGAGGAAGTCATATCAGGAGCTTACATTTGCTTGTGACTCTGTGGGCTGTCACCTAGGGCATGTGCTCTCCGGAGGAGCTGGCGGCAGGTCCAGGCCCCTAAAGGCCAGTTGGCCACACCTAATAGGATGCTGAGGCAGCAATATCATGGAGTCGTGTAGCTAAACTCTCAACAGTGGTTTCCATTAGGTGGACAGAGCGTGCAGGGCTTCACCACTAATGTGACTCTAGAGTCTTTCCATGTAACAGATTGCCATACCGATTTCTGGTATTTCACATTTCAGGAAGCACTGTGCTTGAATGGCCCCACCGCTACACTAAGTAATTAGACAGTAAAACCAGACAAACCACAGGAAGTTCTTCTAATTTCTCATTTATTACCAAAGAAGACGATTAAAATAGAGTCAGAAAAATCTTCATCTGGGATCAAATAACAAACTTCCCTCGGATTTTCCTTCTTTGAGTGAGTTTATCTTATATGAAGAAATTGTCCACATTTGGAGTGGTTAATTGGTAATACGAGTCATCACAGTAGCTTATCTGTTGTGGTGATTAATCAACGAAAGCACTGATTTAAAACAAATGGAAATCATGAAGTCAATGATATGTCAGTTCTGTAGACTATCCTTAAAAATAAGCAGTTTTATCAGAGAAGCGAAGGTGGGCAATTGACAGGCTAAATGTCCTTTATTCTGCCTTGTTTTGATGAATAGTTAGGAATGGCTCTGATAAAAATATCAAACATTGGTACGTGTATATACGTATATACGTGTATTGGTATATATTGGTAAATGTATATACAGATCCATGTACCTATTATTTACATTGCAACTATATTGTATAAAAAATTGCTTCTAAAGAGTTTTAAAACAGCTCATTTTCTTAAATAGGTAAATACATCTCACAATTTTGTTCACTTTAGTCATTTCCTTAGGTACTCTTTCCCTGCTTTTTGGACAAAACCAAAGGCTATTTGAATTATTCTCAGTTAATAAGCTGCCCCATAAATCCAGGACAGCCTCAGGCTCTGAAAGCAGCAGCAAGAACTGCGGAGAAGAGGGGTAACTTGAGGTTACCCAGTGTGGATATGTCCTTCCTAGTTGTACTTGAATACTTCAAAATACAATTCCCACCAATCTTTTGGTATGTAGGTTTTTAATCCTCCAAAAACTGATAATTTGACTCAAGGTAATGATCCACAGCTTTAAATGATAATTTTCAGAATATTCCAGTAGTAAAATTGGGTAGAAGCCTTTAAAAAATGCATGACAAAAGAACTCTTCCACTAAACAGAAACAAATGCTGCTAATTCTTTAGAGGATTACAACTCTCTGGTTCTCTAACTTTATCCACCTTAGAGTCTAGCAAAATATTTATGCACATATACAGGCTTAGGTAAAGAAGATTAGCTGCCCTGTGGAACTCCCCAGGTCAAAGTTTTAACTTAAAAAAGCTAAATACATTTTTATGAAACTAAAAGGACTTTCACATTGGTGGGTTAAATATATAATAAATAAAATTTTACCACTAGTCAAAACATATTTCTTGTAAAAGTAGTTGTGAAAAAATTGCAAAGAGCAAATCTCTTCTCATTTGTGTGCATTTTCTGTAAGACTAAAAGATGTCTATTGCTCTGACTTAGCAGCAAATTTTTTTAAAAAATAGCAGGTATTCTTTTTTAAATCTTTATGAAATAATTTTTCTAAACAATTGGCTCATGAAAAACTGTTTAATTCTTTGTCACAGTTAAATTATACGGCCAAAATTTGGCATTGACTTTATAAAAATAAGAAAATAAGAAGAAGAAGAAAATATGCTCCAAAGACACAATGCATGAGATAATTAAGGAGATGGTTTCATGAAGGCTATTGCAATATGGAGAACATCCATTAATGAGGAACATTTCAAGGAAAAGGAAGAACAATCAGGGTTTTATAAAAGAGGGAAGCCATGAGGAAGGGCGGAGGTGGGTCACAGCTCAGAACACACAGGGCGAAGTGGTCTTTTGCGGTTAGCAGTTTCTTAGAACACAGAAAGGTAGAGAGGACTTCAAAGGAAAAAGAATGGAAGAATTTCTCAACTGTTGCTGTTTTCTGGGAATGTAAGCCTCAAGGAAAGCACAACGTGGTCATTGTCATTTATTTAAATTTTTAAAACCCTTGCTAGAATATTCCTACACACACACACAAACACTACACACACACAGACAGATCTCAAAATTCCTTACGATAATATTTCTTACCCCCTTTTTACAGTTGCATAGATATATGTAGTGGGGAATAATTTGGATTAACCTACCAGCCTGTCATGCTGAAAAATTCATCTTGGGTGTGAGAGAGTAAAAGCTTATTTTCTCATCTTCCTCAATATCCATAAAACTTCTACCTATTAGCAATGGAGTAGCCATTTCCTAAATTTTATTTTTTGTTAGATTATGAGTGAAATAAAATTAGTAATTTTGATTTTTAATGTAATGGGAAAAATTGTCATGAGATTTTTAAGGAGCTTTGGAACAACACACTGGCCTGACTGGGCTGCTAGACACGGAATAGATGTGCCCCATGGCAGGACGCAGGTCTCAGGTCTGGAGCATGGGCACCTGGAGAACAATGTACAGCACGTGGGGAACCAGAAATACCATGGGAGGCAGTTTGGTTTTTAAGGTGATCTTTCCCTATAACTTGTTACTCAAGTCTTCGGCAAAGTTTTTAACTTCATCTCACAAGAACAAAGATGCCATGATGATGCCATTGCCACAAGGCTAGTCTGTCACCACCTACATATCTCCTAGAATGGTAGATCACAAGTAAGCTCGGGAGATCAGAGAAATCATACATAGGGAACTAGACTCATCCAGCCTGTGAAATTGGGGATAGAATCAGATCTGCCTACACTATGGCCTCCAGTGAGGTCGGGGCCCCTGGCTGTCTTTCCTAAACCGCTGTCCAGGCAGCCCTGTTCTGAGACCCTGCCTCACACCACTGGACTCCTCTCTCTCTTCCTCCCTCCAAGCTGTTTTAGTCAGTACGTTTGTAAGAAGCATAGTATGATTGTGGTGGTAATGTTAGGCAGGGATAGCAAGCTATTTACCTTCCTGCACAGGTACATCCACTTATGTAATTCTTTGTTCTCTGCCTCCTTCCATTAGAAGGCAGGCACCAGGAAGACAGAAATTTTTGTTTGTTTTTGTTTACTGTCAATTTCTGGACACTAAGAAGAGTTGACATATATTTGGCCCTTCAATATTAGTTGAGTGAAATAAATGACATAAACTGAAGAGGAATGCTATTGGATCAACATGATAACTATTATGAAAACTCTCATCTCACCTCAAACTCAGATTCTGCTATTTAGTCCCTATCAAAAAAACTGAGTGAAGAATGTGATATTTGTGGAAGAATAAAAACTATATAGTCCACCAAACACCACATAGTCTAGTAAAATTATTAGTTCTTCAATGATTTATATTTTCATTCTATATACTTTAAATTTTCTCAGAGAATGTGATAAGAAACAAGCATTCAAAATATCCAACACCACTTTTCTTAAGAGCATTCTCACTATACAATTCAGAACGATCGCTAGAAAGTCTCATGAAAAATATCCCTGGGAAATGATAAATACAGAAGTGTGGCTTCCTCTAAGGAAGCCCTGGGCTGCCCCTTATCTGAAAGTGGTGATTACTTATTTAATCACATAATCCTTTTTTGCTTTGGCTTCTGGGGAGCTCAAAGGCAAATTTTAACACTCTTACAGTAAAAATGTGGGCATATTTGGTTTTTTAAAGTTGAGGTATCAGTAAATACTGTCATTTACTGCATACCTATGTCAGTCATGGTGCTGAGCAATTTAACAAAATGACCTCATTAAATTATTTTGTATCCTGAATGAAAGGTTTTATGCTGAGTAAAAGGTAAGGTTACTTTTATTTTAGAAGAGAAAGGGAAGTTGGAGGCTTTTTCACATTCACATTCACGTAGCGGATAAATAAGGAAGCTACGATTCAAACTCAGATCTGGATAATTGCCCACATGCTGCATTCTGCCAACTTACTCTCTTTCCCTAACTTCTGTTCTGTCTTTCTTCTTTTCTTGCTCATCTTAATTTTACTTATATTTTGCATTTTCTAGTTCTGCTTATATTTTGCTTTAATCTCAATTTTGTTTTATATGGTTTTGTTTAAGCTGCCTGCAATCCTCTGTAAAATTAAGTAGGGAATAAACAAATACGTATTAAAATACCACTATAAAATAATCATTAACTAAATGCCTAATGAGCAGTTAGAAGTCAGTGCCCTCTGTCCATCAGAAGCCTCGCTCTCTGTTATGGGTTGAACTGTGTCCCCCAAAAATGATATGTTGAAGTCTTAATCCCAGTACTTCAGAATGGTAATGATGGAGGCGGAGATTGGAGTGACGCATCAACAAGCAATGCCAAGGAGTGCTAGCAACCCTGGAAGCTAAGAGAAAGACACGAGATGATTCTCCCCGAGAACATTCAGAAAGAGCACGGTCCTGCCAGCACCTTGATTGTAGACTTCTGGCCTCCAGAACTGTGGGAGAACAAATATCTCTTGTTTTCAGCCACCCAGTTTGTAATACTTTGCCGTGGCAGCCCTAGTAAGCTAATACACTCCCCCAAAATGCTGCTGGAAGGCAGATCAAATTCCCAGCCAACATGAAGAGGCCCAGCTAAAGTCACTTTGGTAGCAGTTAAGAAACCCGGAGGCGGTGTTTATGTATAATTGTTAGCATTTCTGGCAGACACTTACAGATATTGAATGAGACCAAAAAAGTGGAACATTCAGAGTTAGGAGTGGATAACTACCTCATTAAGCCATGGCTGTTGAGAGAAGTTGAGCGGCGCCAGTATTGGTTATTATGCAGACGGGGCACAAATAACACAGCGTGGTTCTCACGAATATCACCTCGGCTCATTACAGAACCAAACTCTTTGCAGTTTACTGAGTTTTAAAGCAAATTTTTGATATTGCTCAATTAAGTTACATTTGAATGGGTCAGTAAAATTGATTTGTCACCTTAAAAATATATCAATAGACCTTTATTTTCCTTACACAGCCTGTGAATCACACTGTCTTTTTTTAGCCTTTATTTTCATTCAACCAGCTTCAAGGTACAGTGGTCAACATCACAAAAATGCATTGTGAAAAGTCTTTAAAAACATGTCTATGAAGTAATTCAAGTAAATCAGAAAAATAACAAAATCTCCAAATGTTGATGAATCTACTCGGTAGAATCTGATTCGACAATGCAAGAGGATTCTGGAAATGCAAGAGGGAAAAGAAATCGCTGCAGCTGGGCCCTGATCTTCCAGCTGTCGGAAGGCAAGGATAGCAAACAATGATGAGCCTACTTCTAGCCAAACGAAACTTTTATGACATCCTTACCTCCTGAATATTTCATCAGTACCTCACACAGACAGAAATGACACTGTATTATTTCTTTAAAAAATAAGCTATCAGTGATTACGTGGTAATGGTTATTGGATGAGAAAATTTGTCCTAAGGAGAGTATAAATAAGGGTTCTGGAGAGGAAGCTGCAGCATTTTTATTGCACCAGGCTTTGATTCCAAAGCACTAGACGTTTGATAAATGTGCAATCTCCTTGTTTTAATAAGATTGAAGTTTGCAGTGGAGGTTAGATCTCATCTCTTCAGAGTGGCTCGTTAAATCCTGCTATCGGTGCTTGTCCATTATTGAACTGTCTCCAGCCTTCATAGGAGGAAAAGGAAAAAAAAATGTTTTAAGGTTCTTTATGTAAAGATATTCTCACCACCTTTTATGCTGTATCCACACTTCTCCTACTCCTTCAGAAACAAATTTGTTTCAGACATTTTTTTTCTCTTTAAGACATGGGTAAAATTTACCCACATTATCAAATTCATGCCACAACTTACTAAGCTTGCACTAGTTATCTTCAAGACTCATGGAGAAAATTATTTTCTGGGGTTTGCTTATTTGCTAACAAGGGAAGCTTCACATTTCTCTATGTTTGCCTTTAGTCCAGCAGGAGTTGATACCTTGTTGTATCCACCCCGGATGTGGTTGCCAGCAGCCTCCTTCGTTGGTATTTCTAGATTAAATGATGTTATAGTTCATTGTATATTCATTTACAGTTGCTTGTTTTCTGAACAGGTCTTCCTTTTGAATATCCCGTTCACCTTCCCAGCTCTGTTTAAGTATTGACTTAAAGAAGTATTTGATTTCAGCCATCGAGGAGTGAAAGCAAAATAAGCTACTACTGTATTAAAAGGGCAAGAATAAAAGTGGCCCCCATTCTCCACCTGTCCATCCAAGAAAAAGGAGGAATAAATAGAAATGTCTACTTTTCAACTCCCTTTTCAAAATGCATCTCTTCCCAAAAGCCTTTAAGATAGAACTATACTAATTCTGATTCATCTAAGTATTTGCCATGGCCTATCACTACAAAATTATGTAAATATAGAATAACTAGTGATTATAGCTTATTTAGGATTTTTTATAGCTGTCTGTTGTGGAATGGCAAACTCCTTGAAGACGGGGATAATTTCCACTGTATATTTGTAGCTTTCCACAATGTCAATTATTGAATCATAACAAGGCATTGATGCATATTATCAATAGTGTTTTATATATGTTTAAGATATTGTGTTTTTCTTGACATTTCCAATGTAATATCAAGGAACAGGGTTAGACATATGCAGCCTAGAGTACAATGACTACCAAATCGACTTTTCAAGTCTATTCCCAACTACTCCCCTTTGGAAATTCGTTTTCGCTAAGGTTCATCAAGGCAGTACCTGCCATGTTCCCCACTTAAAGTAATGCTCACACTGGCCTTTCATCTGGCATAACTGAGCCCTTTCTACTGAAATAAATATATTTTAATGTTACCCATTTTTCTTACTCAAGCTCTGCTTACAACTTTTCTGAGAAATAAGCCTTTACTTACTATCTAGCTAACAGTGATATCTCCTTTAAAATGCTGAAGCATTTTAAGATCTGCCTTCTTCATTTAATAGCTCTAGATTACATGATATATATTTTTTTTGCATATTCATCATTTGTAGCTTAAATTAACTGTGAGTTTTCTTAAAAATTTACTTCTGGGGGCCGCCTGGCAGTGTAGTGGTTAAGTTCACATGCTCTGCTTCTGGCAACCCAGGGTTCACAGGTTTGGATCTTGGGAATGGACCCAGCACTGCTCATCAAGCCATGCTGTGGTGGCATCCCACGTAAAATAGAGGAAGACTGGCACAGATGTTAGCTCAGGGACAATCTTCCTCAAGCAAAAAGAGGAAGATTGGCAACAGATGGCAGCTCAGGGCCAATCTTCCTCATACACACACAAAATTTACTTCTGCATTCTTCCCACAAACCAATAACTGTTTTTGGATAGCCTAGAATGATAAGAATATATTTTAAAAACAAATATACCTCTGATTTCAATTTTTATTGGAAAACTATTTTTAAAATTAATGACCAGAATTCATCTGAATTAATATCCAAATTTGATAGTCCATAGAAATTTATTTTGTGAAAACCCACTAAAATACATTTTGTGAATAAAATTTGAATGAATCCCTTTCTCTCCATTTAAAAGTTTGCCTTTTACTGTGTCAATAAAAGCTCCTAATATTCTACATTCTATACAATTTATGGGAAAAACATTAGTGATGCTATATAAACTATATCACAGTATACCAATTTTATAACTATAACAATATACATTACCATGAGCATTATTAACTAAAATTTAGAAAGACATGTGTAATGAGTAGGAATTCAGTTTACATATTGAACACAAATGAGAATTGGATTTTTTCTTTTTATGAATCTAATTAAGTATAATTGGATCTGTGAAATGGAAGTTTTAGATGCTGAAAATGAAACTGCCACATGTAGAGAACTAACCCTTTTGTGAAAGCTAGATATAAATTAATGAGTTTCTGCAAGTCCTTGAGAGAGACTTTCGTATTCTAACAATTAAAGAGTTAGGCGAAGCTAATATACAAACTTCGTTCTTAACAATTAGTTGCTTATCAAAATCTCTTCTCAGTCAGTTATTCAATTCCTAGAATTAGATCTACAGGCATCTATCTGTTTCATTGAATTGAGTAACTCTCTCTCAAATTTTAAGGCAGTTTGAAAACGTGCTCTGAGGGTCTCCATGGAGATTGGGGGAAGGGTGAGCTATTCATCCCTCCATACATATTTCCACCCAAAACACGCTGGACGTCAACCTTATGCCAGGCACTGTGCAGATACTGGGGCTATAAAATAAATAAGACAAGATGCTCTGCCCTAGATATGGCAATTGAGGACAGAAATTTAGCTCCCTCATAAAGCAAGTGTCTAAACTTAACTAGAAAAACAGATCAAATAACTGTGGCTTAGTGGAGCACACACACGATCCTTTTTACTTATCTGACTTGCTCCAGTGACAACTAATGGTTTTCAGATTACTGGGAACAAAAAACAAATGTTAAAAAAAATTTTATGCTGGGGCCAGCCCCATGGCCTAGTGGTTAAGTTCGGTGCACTTCGGCAGCCCAGGTTTGGTTCTAAGGTGCAGACCCAGACCACTTGGCAGTGGCCGTGCTGTGGCAGTTCACAAACGAAATACAGGAAGACTGGCACAGATGCTAGCTCAGGTGAATCATCCTCAGCAAAAAAAAAAAAAAAAAAATGTTATTTTTAGTCTATTTATGCATAAACACATTGCCAATACAATCCCCATTTTACTGATGAGAAACATATAACATTTAGAGATTCAGTAACTTTACTGAAGTCATTCAGCTAATATATGGAAGAACAAAGATTTGAGCCCATGTACGCCTGTTCCAGAGTCCACCTTCTTGCCTCTACACTATGTGCTCTTCTACAATACAAATAATTAAAAAATGTAAGCAATCAACAAGCCCACCAATTTTGATACTAACAGGATACCAAGCAATTTGACTTTTTCTACTGAAATGCAAATTGATTGCATATAGTTTTTTGAAACGCAATGTTTGCACAATATGCCTTAAAAGTTATTGTGGAAATAAATGAAGACCCCCAGAATGTGAACAATCAGAGGTTATTTATTCAGAGCCTATGATAGTGAGGGACTCAGCCACCATCACCTGCATTTGGCAGAGACTCTAAGGCAGATTGGAGGTTGGAGGAAAGCTTTTACAGTAAACAAATGGAAGGCTTTAGGTGCTCTCCGATTGGAGGTTTATCAGCTTGGGGAAGTTAGAGGCAGGCTAACCAGAGTGGGGCATCTTTTGCGACTGGTTTGGGGAACATATTTGGCTTTCTTTCCTTGGTCCTGAGTCGGAATTGGGGGAAAAATATAGGAAAGATGGCACTCATTGATCAAGTCATGACCATTCTGCAGGGGTGGTTGTTTGGCTTCCTGGGCCAAATGCTACAGAAACTGTGGGTCAGAGGTCTATTGTCATATATGATCTGGCTATTGTCCATTTATATATTCAGTCTCTCAGTATTAATGACTTAAAAGTATTATTTCTTAGAATTCCAAACAAGGTACTTAACTCTATGATTAGACTGTATAAACCCAAAATATGCACAACAGTATGCATGTCTTGCTATGTATTTTCCCTGTCTATTTACACTCCCATGCTTATGGCAACCTTTCTAAACTCTCCTCCGTTTGCAAATTTCCAACTCCTAGTCCTCTGTCATCATCATTTAATTGCTGACCAGGTTTCCTATTTTTCTGAGAAAAAGAGGTGCAGTTAGAAAAGAACATTTGTCGGTTTTCTCTACTTCCTCTACCCACCTTCCTGCATATGCGTCCATGTAATCCACCTTCCCTCCCGTTACTCAGTGAATTGTCCATGCTCACATCTCCGGCCCATCTTGATACTCAGGCACTGGATTTCATTTCCTCATCTATTCAAGGCTGTTGCCCCAGCAATTCTCCCCCTTTCTCTCATCATGCATTTTCCATCTCTGTGCATCATTTTCAGCAGCATACTTATGTAGGGGAGGAGGACATTTCCTCTCCCCAAATGGGGGTTCGTCTGGCTGGAAAACAAATTAAATTCACATGAGACAGAATAGCAAGAGAAAATTAAACAAAGCTTTAATGAGGAACCATGGCCCGGGGCCTTTCTTCCCGAAGGAAGAAAGGGCACCGAAAAAGTGGGGTGCACACAGTGGTTATATACCCCCAAATGGGGTGTTTCACATGTGATTGAAATGTCCCTCCCACAATAGTCACAAGATTGCCTTGTCGGCACATTGCTTGATGGACACAGCAGGTAGTGGTCTGCTGTCTCAGAGGGAGTAGCCGGAGGCAAGTCGATTGTCTGGAGCTGGGCGGTCACAGGTGAGCTCAGCAATGAGTTCCTAGCCTAAAGAAAGATGCTTAATCCTTAAAGAAATGCCAAAATTGGGAGGGGGAGGGAAGTCAGTTACAGGAGGTTACCAGACTAGCACAATAAAATGCAGATTTTAAGTCCTTGCCTTTGGTATTGATTAAGAGTTTTTAGAGAGAAGGTCATCTCCTTTCTTCTTCCTGGTACAGAGAGGGAGGCAACTTTTACAGATAGAGATTTACCTTACAAATGTAAATATGTCCTAACAAAGGGCAAGTTCCATTCCTCAGAGCCTCCTTCCCTGTCCCAGTTTATCAAAAGCAATCAGCCTCAAATAATCCTGATGCCAAAGAGACATATCTTGGGGTGGCCAATTCTAGGTCCCCACACTTACATACTCTAATTTATCTTAACAAGGTCTTCTGTAGGCCTTATATAACCCTTCAGTAGTCACACTTCTAAGTTCCTCATTATACCAAAATCCCATCAAGAAACTTTTTCTCTCTGTTTCCTGTATCTCACTATCCACACTTTCATGAAACTACATCTAATTGATTTTTACTAATGAGTGTTCATTTCCTAGATTACATGGTTAAAAGGTCACTGGTGTTTTTGACACATAGATCAATGGGATGGTATGGACATTCTTAGTTCTTTCAGAGTATAATCAGGAAAAAATACAAAACCAGATGCATGAAAAAGTTAGGTTGATTATGAAGATTTTCTGTCCCCACTTATTAATATATACTTAGGGCCTAAAATTATCTATCAGGTAGAAAATATTGAACAGGGTGTACCTTTCTGATATCCTAGAAGAGCTTAGAATTCAATTTTTTAAATATTCTTTCTCTAAAATCTGAGGAACACCTCTAGGAGATTTCTAGGTGGCAAGTGATAAAGCATGAGAAAATACCCTAAAGCAAGAGAAGATAACAATTTATCTTATTTCCTGAGGCTTGACATCTTATTATGATTCGTTTTCCATGTAAATGGGCTTTAAATTATCATACAGATTAAGCTCCTTATGATCATTGTCATTCATTCAAATGTCATAAGAGTTTTATTCTTTGAATTCCTTAGTCATACCATTCCAAGAAAATTCACTCCTTTTTTGTCTTATATTTGAAATAACTCAAACTTTGTTTAATTAAAAGTGGATTATTGGGATAGTTGACAAATAAAATTCTGTACCCAAAGATGAAGGGAGTCATTTTTACTTCATGGCTCAGGACTGTACTTTGATATTCCATCTGAATAGGCAGGATGACCTGTTGTCAAGGTCTATGGGTTTTAACCAATGGATAATGTGTCCATCATTACTATACCACAGAATAGTTTTGTTGTCCCCAAAATGCCCTGTTCTTCACCTATTTATTGTCCCTCCCTCCCTTTGACTGAACCCCTGGCAACCACTGATCCTCTTACTGAATTTTTCCAGAATGTCATATTGTTGGAATCATATAGTATATAGCCTTTTCATATTGGCTTCTTTGAGTCAGCAGTGTGTTTTTACAGTTCCTCCATATTTTTCATGGCTTGCTAGCTCATTTCTTTTTATTGCTATGGAATATTCCATTGTGTGCATGTACGACAGTTTGTTTTTCCACTACCTATTGAAGGACATCTCAGTTGCTTCTAAGTTTTGGCAATTGTGAATAAGGATGCTATAAACACTCAAGTGCAGGTTTTTGTGTGGACATATGTTTTCAACCTCATTTTTTTTTTTGTTTATTTTAGTCAACTGATTTTTAATAAATTTGCGAAAGCAGTTCAATGGAGAAAGAACAGTCTTTTGAACAAATGGTGTTGGAACAATTGAATGTCCGTAGGCAGACAAACGAAAAAAGATGCAGACCTTACACATTTAAAAAATTTTACTAAAATGGATCTCATAAATGTAAATGTAAAATGCAAAACTATAAAATTTCTGTGAGTAAATCTATGTGAACTTTGTTAATGAATTTTAGATTCAACCTCAAAGTATGATCCATGAAAGAAAAAATACTATTGGACTTTACTAAAATTAAAAACTGTGAGAAACATTGTTAAGAGAAGGAAAAGATAAGCCACTGAATGGGAGAAAATATTTGCAAAGTACATATCTAATAAAGGATGTGTATCCAAAATATACAAAGAAATCTTAAATTCATCAATAAGAAAATAATGCAATTTTTTGGTCTGTTTTTGTTCTTTTTTTTTATTGAGGTAATATTGGTTTATAATATTGTAGGAATTTCAAGTGTATATCATTATATTTTGATTTCTGTGTAGACTACTTCATGGTCACCACCCTGAGACTAATTACAATCCATCACTGTCCACATGTGCCCTACTACCCCTTTTACCCTCCTCCCTTTCCACCTTCACCTTTGGTAACCACCAATCTAATCTCTGTATCTATATGTTTGGTTTTTCTTGTTGTTTTTTTATCTTTCACTTATGAGTGAAATCATATAGTATTTGTCTTTCTCCATCTGGCATTTCACTTGGCATAATACCTTCAAGGTCCATCCATGTCGTTGCAAATGGCAAGACTTCATCTTTTTTTTGGCTCAGTATTATTCCATTGGGTATGTATATCACATCTTCTTTACCCATTAGTCTGTTGATGGGCATTTAGGTTGTTTCCAGGTCTTGGCTATTGTGAATAATACTGCAGTGAACATATATCTTTTTGAATTTGTGTTCTTTGGATAAATATACAGAGGTGGAATAGCTGGATTATATGGTATTTCTATTCTTTATTTTTTAAGGAATCTCCATAGTTGCACCAGCAGTATATGAAGCCATGCTATGGCAGGCGTCCCACATAAAATAGAGGAAGATGGGCACAGATGTTAGCTCAGGGCCAATTGTCCTCATAAAAAAGAGAAGGATGGGCAGCAGATGTTAGCTCAGGGCTAATCTTCCTCAAAAAAAAAAAAAAGATACCGCTAAGTCTGATGTCAAAGAGCATACTGCCTCTGTTTTCTTCTAAAAGTTTTGTGGTTTCAGGTCTTATATTTAAGTCTTTAATACACTTTGAGTTAATTTTAGGTATTGTGTAAGATAATGGTCTACTTTCATTCTTTTGCATGTGGCTGCCTAGTTTTCCCAACATCATTTATTAAGGAGATTTTCCTTTCTTCATTGTGTGTTCTTGTCGCCCTTGTTGAAAATTAGCAGTCCATACATGTACGGGTTTATTTATGAGATCTCAATTCTGTTCCATTGATCTGTATGGCTGTTTTTGTGCCAGGACCACACCGTTTTGATTACTGTTGCTTTATAGTATATTTTGAAATCAGGAAGTATGATAACTCCAGCTTTATTCTTTTTTTGCAAGATTGCTTTGGCTATGTGGCATCTTTCGTTGTTCCATATAAACTTTAGGATTCTTCGTTCTATTTCTGTGAAAAATGTCATTGGGATTCTAATTGGGATTGCATTGAGTCTGTAGGTTGCTATAGGAAATATGGACATTTTGACTATGTTAATTCTTCCAATCCGTAAACATGGGATCTTAGCATTTCTTTGTGTCTTCTTTGATTTCTTCCAACAATGTTTTATAATTTCCAGTGTACAAGTCTTTCACTCCTTTGGTTAAATTTATTCCTAGGTATTTTATTCTTTTGGTTGTGATTATAAATGGGATTGTCTTCTTATTTTCTCTTTCTGCTATTTTGTTGTTAGTGTATAGAACACAACTGGTTTTTGTATATTGATTTTGTACCCTTCAACTTTACTGTATTCATTTATTACTTTTAATAGTTTTTTGGTGGAATCTTTAGGGTTTTGTAGGGACTTGTAGAATGAGTTAGGAAGCGTCCCCTTCTCTTCAATTTTTTGGAAGAGTTTGAGAAGGATAGCTATTAAGTCTTTTTTGAATATTTATCAGAATTCACCAGAGAAGCCATCTGGTCCTGACTTTTGTTTTGGGGGAGGTTTTTGATTACTGTTTCAACCTCCTTATTAGTGGCAGGTTTAGTCAGAACTCTATTTCTTCTTGATTGCATTTTGGAAGGTTGTATGATTCTAAGAATTTATCTGTTTCTTATATATTATCCAATTTGTTGGTGTATAGCCTTTTATAGTATTCTCTTATATACCTTTGTATTTCCGTGGTGTCCATTGTAATTTTTCCTCTTTTGATTCTGATTTTATTTATTTCAGCCTCTCTTTTTTTCTTGGTGAGTCTTGCTAAAGGTTCATCAATTTTGTTTATCTTTGCAAAGAACCAGTTCTTGATTTCATTGATTTTTTCCTATTTTTTTTTTAGTCTCTATTTCATTTATTTCTGCTTTGATTTTTATTATTTCCTTCCTTCTACTGATTTTTGGCTTTGTTTGTTCTTTTACTAGCTCTTTTAGGCGTTCAGTTAGATTGTTTACTTGAGATTTTTCTGGTTTCTTGAGCTAGGCTTGTATTACTATAAACTTTCTTCTTAGTAGTGCTTTTGCTATATCCCTTAAATTTTGGTATGTGGTGCTTTCATTTTCATTTGTCTCCAGGTATTTTTTGATTTCTTTGTTGATCAAATGTTGTTCAGTGGTGTTTTGTTTAATATCCACATATTTGTGGCTTTTCTAGTTTTCTTCCTGTAGTTGATTTCTAGTTTCATACCTTTGTGGTCAGAAAAGATGCTTGGTATTATTTCAATTTTCTTGAATTTATTGAGACTTGTTTTGTGGCCTAATATGTGATCTATCCTGGAGAATGTTCCATGTGCATTCAAAAAAAATGTGTATTCTGCAGTTTTTGGATGGAATGTTCTGAATATATCTACTAAGTCCATTTCGTCTAATGTATCTTTTAAGTCCAATGTTTCCTTATGAATCTTCTGTTTTGATGATTTACCCATTGATGTAAGTGGAGTGTTAAAGACCTCAAGTGTTATTCTGTTACTGTCAACTTCTCCTATTATATTTGTTAATAATTGCTTTATATATTTAGGTGCCCCTATGTTGGATGCATAGATATTTACAAGTGTTATATCCTCTTGTTGGATTCTTTCCTTTATCATTAGGTAGTGCCCTTCTTTGTCTCTTGTTAGTGTTGTTGTTTTAAAATCTATTTTGTCTAATATAAGTATTGCTGCCCTAGCTTACTTTTCATTTCCATTTGTGTGGAGTATCTTTTTCCATCCCTTCACTTTTAGTTTGTGATTGTCTTTAGGTCTGAAGTGTTTCTCTTGTATGCAACATATATATCGGTCTTGCTTTCTTATCCAATCAGCCACCTTATGTCTTTTGATTGGAGCATTTAGTCCATGGACATTTAAACTAGCTATTGATAAGTATGTGCTTATTGTCATTTTGTTCCTTTTTTTTTCTGGGTGTTTTAGTAGTTCTCTGTTCCTTTCCTCTTCTCTTGTCTTCTTCTCTTGTGATTTGGTGGCTTTCTTTGGTATTTTGTTTGGGTTCCTTTCTCTTTATTTTTTGTGTGTTTATTATAGGTTTCTGATTTGTGATTACCATGAAGTTTATATATAATAACCTTTGTAAATAGCAATCTATATGGAGTTGATGGTCTCTTAAGTTTGACCTCTTACTAAAAGCCTGACACATTTACTCCTCTCCCTCCAAATTTTGTTTTTAATTTCATATTTAACCTCTTTTGTGTGTGTCTGTATCACTTACCTCTTATCATGGACATAGATATTTTTAGTACTTTTTTCTTTTGACCTTCATATTAGCTTCATAGCTGGTTGACCTACTGCCTTTACTGTATATTTGCTTTTAGTAGTGTTTTTTTTTCTTGATGATTTTCTCATTCCTATTTGTGGTCTTTTCTTTTCATCTTAAATGCTTCTCATTAACACTTATTGTAAGGCCAGTTTAGTGGTGATAAACTCCTGTAGTTTTTGCTCATTTGGGAAACTCTTTATCTTTTCTTCCATTCAGAATGACAACCTTGTCAGGTAGAGTATTCTTGGCTGTAGGTTTTTTTCCTTTCAGCACTTTGAATATATCATGCTATTCCCATCTAGCCTGTAAGGTTTCTGCTGAGAAGTCAGCTGATAGCCTTATGGGGTTTCCTTTGTATGTCACTTGTTGCCTTTCTCCTGTAGCCTTTAGGATTCTCTCCTTATCTTTAATTCTTGACATTTTAATTACGATGTGCGTTGGTACGGATCTCTTAGGATTCATCTTGTTTAGGGCTCTCTGTGCTTCCTGTACCTGGTTGTCTGTTTCCTTCCTTAGGTTAGGAAAGTTTTCAGTTACTATTTCTTCAAAAGTGTTCTCTGCCCCTTTGTCTCTCTCTTCTCATTCTGGGACACCTGTAATACAGATGTTACTATGATTGATGTTGTCTCAGAGTTCCCTTAGACTGTCCTTATTCTTTTTAATTCTTTTTTCTGTTCAGCTTGGGTAATTTCCTCTACTCTTTAATCCAGATCACTGATCCATTCTTCTGTGTCATCTACTCTGTTGTTCATTCCCTCTAGTGAATTTTTCATTTCCGTTATTGTATTCTACAGTTCTGATTGGTTATTTTTTATATTTTCCAGTTCTTTGTTGACATTCTCATTGTGTTCATCATCTTCTCCCAAGATCAGTGAGCATCCTTATGATTATTAGTTTGTTCTCTTTATCAGGCAGATTGTTTATCTCTGTTTCATTTAGTTCTTTTTCTGAAGATTTGTCCTATTCCCTTATTTGAAACATATTCTTTTATCTCTTCACTTTGTCTACTTCCCTGTGTTTATTCCTATGTTTTCAGGCATTCAGTTATGTCTCCTGATCTTGGAAATGAGTACTCCACAGTGAAAAACTGAAAACTATGCTTTTAAGAACAGGAACAAGACATGGATGCCCAATTTTGCCATTTTTAGTAACATACTGTTGGAAGTCGTAGGCAGAGCAATCAGGCAAGAAAAAGAAATAAAAGGGATCCAAATTGGAGAGGAAGAAGTAACATGTCACTATTTGCAGATGAAAGGATTTTATATATAGAAAACCCTAAAGAACCCATTAAAAAACTATTAGAAATAATAAATGAATACAGTAAAGTTGCAGGGTACAAAATCAACATTTGTATTTTATGCAATTTTTATACATGTATCTGTGTGTATATTCATATATATACATATACATAATATATAATTTTCATATCTTAATTATCTTCATTTTTATTTCTATTCTTTTGAATCCTAATATACCTACACTCTCTATCACACACACACATGTAGATTTGGTTTTCAGTTTGCAATAGAGTCCCAATGGATATTAAGTTTGCATAAGTATATAATTTACATCCTGGGGAGGGTGTTATAGATAGGAAGTCCTTCAGGATATAATTGTGTTTTTTCTTTCTCCTGGCCACATTCTGCAAAGTTAATGACTCACTGTGTTGAAACTAATTGAAAAATATAAGATGTGACTGGATTAGGTATTGTGCATGCAAAGTACATAAAATGTGGTTATACAATTCTATAGCACTGGCTTTTTACACAGTATCTTCAGTTTGGGGCCCACTAGACAGAAGTAGTCTCACATATTGGAACCACTGAAATCTGAAGCTAGTCTCCTTTTGTAAATATTTTAAGGAGCAATTATTTAAAAAGACTTTAAAAGATTCCATTTAGCTCACCAATCCACTGATACCTTCACTCATAAATACGACTCTTCTCCATCCAGCTATTTTCAAATGCTTCCCTAGTTCCTCATAGCATTAAGCTAAAGAAGACTGTATCCATGTGTTTCTCAAGTGTGGATGGCAGCACTGAAGGTAAACATTTGATTTCCTAAAGAGGAAAAAGCAGAATGCAGGGAGGAACTTGGGTAAGAATGTAAGAGTTCAGACGAGCTGCTGATAGTTCAACTGAATATCCAGTGTTTTGTCAAGAATTAAGTTGGATGAAAGTGAAGTGGACGAGTTAATAGTCGTAGCATGAAAAACGAGAATGAATTTTTCTTGTTGTTGTTACTCTCACAGTATTTGATCATCAAGCTTCTCCCAAATCAAGGGATTATTTTCAAAATCCTCTAAAAGTGAGGGCTTCATGTTACTTTTCTAAGTAAGGTTGCTGAACTCCTGGGTCAGTCTGTTTCCAAATCTAGTCAGATGAGAATTTCTATGGCAATGACCTTTGATGCAGCAAATAAGAGTGGTAATTATTAATGGAGTAAGACATGCTCTCTAATACAAAATACTGGGAGAAAACATCTTATAATTCTCATTTCAAGGGAAAAGTCTTTAGAATGTTTTAATATTATTGAATTTTTAAAATATTGCCAGATGAGATTTAAATGAGGGTCATGATACTTTAAATATATCAAATATAAAAAGTAAACCTGAAGGATGTGTAATCAAATCACATTTATACTTGTCCACTTCTAAGAGCCACCTACTTAACCTAGGAAGTAGAAAAATATTTTTTTTAATTATTTTTGTGTATCAATTAAATTGCAGGCTTGACTTTCTAAATTCACTAAATATGCTAACACGATATGCAGATCTTCTTTGTGCAACAAATCCACTGTTTTCAAGGCTTTTCGAAGTGCTTGCTTAGCCACTGAACCAGCTTCCATAAGAGATGCCTCAGAACTCTGCTTTTCAGTGGGATAGTCCAGATCTTCTCAAACACACAATCAAGCATTCATGCATGTACACACACAAACATATATATATTACTCACTCAGTATACACATATTTTTAAAAGATGCATCAAGCTGGATGTACAGGACACTTGGAAGGGACTATTAATTACATCTTAAATAGGAATATCATCTTTATTAAACAATGATATTCTTGATGTTTACCTAATTTTCTGCCCCACTCTTCCACAGAGAAGATGATAATGATAATGATAAAGATGGTGGTACTGTTGATAATACTTAAAACTTGCTCACTATGTGCTGAAGTTGTAAGCATTTTCACATGCAGTGTATCATTTAACTCTCTCAACAATTCTACGAAGTTGCTACTATTTTATAGAAGAGGAAATTGCAGTATAGCAAAGTTAAATATCATCTAAATTCACATAGCTGGCAAGTAAAGACCTTTGGTGCATGCAGTTTATTCAATAAATAGTTGTGACTTGATAGAAAGAAAGAAAGAGACAGAGAGAGAGAGAGAAAGAATGAAAATCTGTTGCATGTACAATTGAACTGCAAATTTGTTCCACTATGTTAGAATAGCTTTCAAACTACTTAGTATCTACCTAAAGTTTTTCAGAGCAATTCTAGGTTCTGTTAAATTCCATTGAATATGGCATTTTGTTTTGCTCTGCTTTAGTTTGATTTTGTTTTACCTCAATGTCTCAAATACTCTGATACATTTTGTATTCTACTCAACTCCTCTAATTGCATGTTTTGCTTAAGTTGGATACTTAAAAAAATACTGAAGAACATATCAAGAAGACCAGCTTTTTAGAAACTTGTTTCTGAGAAGAACACCAGGGTTTGGCTGAAAAAAGCTGTGAAGGAAGGAGAAGAGACTCAAATATTCCTATAAGCACATCCGATAAAAGTGCTTGGGAATGTTTCAGGTGCAACTCCTTATCCAAATGTTTTGAAAATAAAAAAGTACCAGGTTGAGTCTATATTTTGCTTTATATAAAACCAAATATGTTAACCAGTTGAATAAATTAAGCTCAACAAAACACCAGAAAGTACATTGCAAGAAATAATCTTGTTCAGGCAAGTAAACAGACTGGATGATATATGAGGCCTCATCTCCTTCGTCTCTGATTTCTGTTATTCTATGAGTCACTGTCACTTTTTCCAATAGCTCAAGAAAATGAATACAAAAATCATTCTGTCCCTTACTTTAGCCCAGTCATTCAGAGGAAAACTTATAGCTATTTAAGGACTTAGCAGGAAATACAATTTCAATATTAGTGAGGAAAGACTATGTTATACCTATTGCTCTTGAATTTTCTCTTTTTGCACTTCCACATTTTTCACAAACTGTCCAAGGAAAGGAGAAAGGAATTTACTCAGATTTGTATTTTGAATGACTGAATTCATTGGAGGGAATTTATTGAGGCTGATGAATGAAATAACCCTAAAGGGAGACAGATTGCTTACAATCTAAATTTTCATATCTGTATATTACCATAATGATATTTCTTAGGCTAGAAAAGTGTTTCTCAAACTAGTGCACATCAGAATCACCTGGAAGGCTTGTGAAAACACAGATTACTGGGTCCCACCTCTGAAGTTCCTGATTAGTAAGGCTAGAGTGGGGCCTCAGAATCTGCGCTTCCAACAGGCTTTCAAGCGATGCTAATGCTGCTGGTCCCAGTAAGACTTTGACAAGCACTGAGCCGAAAATATGTCTATATCCTATTGAAATATATAATTTTTTTCTACTGAGAGAGATTTCTTAATGTTGACTGACTAGGCTAGGTCCATTTCCAAGAATTTTGAGCAGAATAAAGTCAGTATCTTTACTTCCACATTGAACACTACAGTATTGATGACCTTCTATCAAAATAAACATCAAAGCCAACTTCAGATGGAAAATAAATTGCATATTTATATTGGTGAGTGAAAAGTAGGAAGAAAATTTATACCACAGAGGAACAGAGAGGATGCTGGGAAAGAGGGCCTGGGTGGCGGTTTGCGATTCAGCAACCATATGCTAAGTCCATAGAACAGGTTCTGTTTTTCACCAAATGTCTGGGAGGGAAGTAGTCTTCCTTACCTAAGAGAAATATAAAGAGTTAGGGCAAAGATTCGAAGATAAATTTGTTAGTTAAAAAAAAAATGCTTGGGACCATTCCTGGAAGGAAAATTGCAATAGTGAGAAAAAAAGATTAGATTAGGTGAAAACTGCTTGTTGGAACATAGAATATGTTGGATTACTCAATAGGAGTTGGTCAGTACAATAAAAAATGCCCTGCCTGGTAATCTGACTATCAGTATTCCTGAAGTTCTCACTACAAGTATAATTAAATAATTAGGCAATAAACTGTTAAAATGACTATGCCCATATACTTTAAGCTCCAGAATCCCAGACCCATGTGTTTGCTTCTTCAAGGAGAAGAAAGGTAGAAGGTAACATGCCTGTAAATGCACTCAGGAAATAGAAGCAAAGGTTCACCAATTACAAAACTTTGTGACACAAAAAGTACAAAAAAGCCTTGTATTAAAAACACAAGTGTAGACACAGGATAACTATCTAGATTAAAAGAAAAGGCTAACTCTGAAACTTGCCTTTTCAGCTGGAGATGTTCCTCTGTCCGCTGAGAGAAGTTGGCAGGTAGAAGAGCATGAGCTGCGTGCGGAGTGAAGATTTAATGGGCCTTTGTTCCCAATATATTTCCAGTGCTGAGTACAGTGTTTACTACATAATAGACACTCAATAAATACAATATTTCATATGCGAATCTGGTGAAATAAAATATTATAATGCTATATCCTCTATGAAACTTCCCTCTTGAAAATATTTAACCTGAATCTAATCAATCCTGTATGTCTCATTTCTGATTTATACAAAATGCAGGGGATAGAGGGACAAATTCAGTGACATCAAGAGGAAACAATCTGAGAAATCCAGGAGGTAGGACATTCTATGACAACTGGCTAGGTTTCTTCCAAAGGCAGGAAAAATCATAAAAAGAAGGTATTCTTTTAAATTAAAAGAAACTGAAGAGAAATAAAAATCAAATATGATGACCTTAATTGTATTCTATTTGGGGCAGACAGATTGTTTGATCTGATCAAGAGGTTTTTCCATGAAATTGTATATGGAGTAGATGTAAATGGTATTAGGGAATTATTGTGAGGTGTGATCAAGCTATTGGGTGGTAATTAACATAAAGTCCTTATTTATCAGTGATCTCACACTAACATACATAGGAGTGAGTGCCATGATTTTTATAATTTACTATAAAATTACTTTAGTAAAAAACACAGATGAAGCAAATATGCCAAACAGTTTAACAATTATTAAATCTAGTGATGGGTGTATTGGTGTTTATTATGCAATTCCTTTTATTGAATGTTTGCAATTTTTATAATAAAAAGAAAATTATAGGAGAAAAAGAGAGAATTATTGGCAAAGTTGGAAAGATATTTTTTCTAACCTCAATCAATTTATGAATTGACATGTATATGTAAATTGAAGTCTTGAAATTCTTAATCTATGGAACAATAGATACTTTCAAAAAATCATGTCACCCTGATACATTAAATTCAGTTTTGATATGATATAACACATTCTAAGATAGGATTTTTAATTTATTTTATAAGAAAGAAGAAACAAATGGAAAAAGGAAGAAAAACGGAAAGAGAGGGAAGGAGGGAAGAAAGATTTTTCTTTTATTTTAGCTCCTTTATTTGAAAATCCAATTAGTGATTGGAAAGAAGGAAGGAAGGAAAGAGGAAGAAGGAAGGGAGGATGGAATGAAGGAAGAAAGGCTGAATTATATTTGATTGGATGCAGCTAAAATTTCTCACCAGTTAAAACTAGACTTTCCTTGAGAGGCTACAGGGAAACATAGACACTGACTCAAAAAGGCAGAGGTCTCCTGTGAAGGGCATGCATATTCTGAGCACTATGGGTGATTTCAGAGACTATCCAGTGATGTCAGTACTAAGAAATTCATCACAGCATTTCTTATGAAAGATTTTGTGGCATACTATTTTGTTTTGTTTTTTTGAGACTGTCAGTGTTGCTGTTGCTTTCATTATTAATAGTTTTTTTTAAAGTTTTTATTGGTCAAAAAAGCTACGAAATGATTGGTTAAACCAAACTAAGCAGGAAAATTTAAGATTTTAAACCTCTTAGTAAACTATAAGATGCAGTGCTTTTCAAATTTATTTCAGAATAAAACTTGTTAATAATATCTTGATTAACATATTACTAAATATAATAATATTTTATTATATTAACGTAATATTTTGGGAAACGTTCTTCATAACATTTTTGGAAAAGCTGCTTCCAATTGTTACTCAACCCAGGGAGCATAAAATGAAGACTGTCTTAGTCTGGGTCCCTTCATAAAGCAGAGCCTGAGACAAAGTTCTGTATGTAGGTAAATTTATTGTGGGAACGTATCCCAAAGAACAAGAATGGGAAACTAGTTATTATGCAACTGGTAAGAAGGAAGAACCAATCCAAGTATGCATTGAATTGATCACTGCCATGGGCAACTGGGAATTGATGCTTCTTGGTACCCTTTAAAGAAGCATGGAGAAAACATTTCTGAATTATCCATCTAAGAGACATAAGTAGGAAGTATTTATCCTCTGGATCCTGTAGTCTCCTATTATTTAATGGTTGCCTGATAATTTATTAACTCCCTCATACTTCCAAGTTCATGCTCAAATTAGAATAGCTGCCTGGGTCCCTGTGGGTGTTACACACCATACAGCTTTGGCAAGATTTTGGCTCAGATGTGGGGCAGAGCTCAAGACAGAACACAGTTCAGTGCGTGAACAGACATTGACACTGGCCTGGGGCTGGAGAGTGAGACCGTTGAGGTACTGAGCCATCTTTCCAATTGTGCCAAAGAAGAAAGGGGGATGGATATTAGAAGAAATACATCAAGTAAACCATTAATGAGCAGGACAAAGTATCTTTGAGGAAAGGTGAATAAATAGGCCAAGCGAACTGAACCCATAAAATCTTCCTGTGAAGAAAATAAAGTCTTCTCTCATGGCATTCCCATCACTTCTTATCCTTGCAGGGATATCTGTGTTGTTCATCAGCTTTCTAATAAAGGACTGGCATTCTGATTCTCCTCTCCAACAGCACCAAGGCAGCAAGGCCTTCATAAAACAAAGCAATCATAGCTGACAATTAGCTGAACTGATGTTCACAGAGTTTATAACTTCAGTGCTACCAGATTCACTGACACAGTGCATTTCCTTTGTGCATTGTCATCAGAAGAGCATGACATCTCAGTCCTTCTAACTGATCTCTTTCATCATTTTGTATTCTTTTTATTGGCATCCAAGACTTTAGATCCATTAGCCACTCATCTTGTTTCATATTGTCAGCCTACAGGCTCCTGCTAATCCTGTCATCTTGCTCACCCTTTGTGGTTTGCACTATTACTAAGCCTTTGCTCCTTGGAGCCGAATGTCCAGGGCCCGGGCTGCCTGTTATATGACGGTGAATCTCTTGGAACAAGAAATAAGACTCCTTTAAATGTGCTTATACTATTTTGACTCCTGATAGTGACACCTAGTTCCAAATTAGATAGGTAACAACCGGACTGCATTACCCATCTTGGCAGTCCCAGCCTAAAGTAATTCTCAAGAGAAATGTAGCAAAGTGTTTTATTCTCTGATTTACATTCTTAGTGAAATTTTCTGACTGATAGAAGACAAATTCAGCCATCTTGGTTGCTTTTTCCTTCCCTCACCTTCAAATCTTTACTTCAAGGTTAAAAAGTATTTCTACGATTTGGAAAAAATAGAATAAAATATATAGATATAAACTCCCAATAAGTTGCTGATGAAAGCGTATTTCCCCCATATGCATTTTATTCAGCAAGTAAAAAGTCTGAATTTGTAAATTGAGCTCATTCAAGCTTAAATCCGATTTGAGCTTGAAAAGCAGATAGCATTTGGTTTTGCTTATAAATAGTGCCTGACACTTCCGAAATTCAATTAGCTTCAATTCTTGCAAAGTCACATTATAAGTAAAACTTGAGTCTATGAGCCTGTTTTAAAATGGCTTAAGTATATCTTACTGTGTGAGATTTTACTTTGCTTTATTTTTTAAATTGTTGCTGCATTTCAGAGAATAGATTGGTTTCTTTTCTATCATGAATATTGCAGTATTGGAAATTTGGGAGACTGGAGGTTCTCGTTTGATCCTTTTCAGTTTTGCACTCTTTAATGACCTCATTTCAGTGCTGAAATCAGAGAAATCATGACTCAGTTTTGCTTTCCTTACATAAGCTAGAAATGACTGCGTAGGCCTGTGTCTGGCAGAAAAAAATCTATGGAGAGATTTTCTCCTTTACTTTTTCATCTTAAAGACTCACAACAGGTGTTTAGAATAAATATAGTAAGCAAACCTCATGTAAACTAAAAGCCAGGATTAGAGCTAGCCATTGTCTGTGAAATTTTATTTTTTAAATGTCTTTTTTTTCCTAAATCAAGCTTGATCTTGGTGCAAAAGCCTGATTGCAAGAAAAAATAACTAAAAAGGAGAGCAAAAGAAGAAGTAAAAACTGTTTCTATGCCTTCTTCTATTTCCTTTTTATTATATAAGATAGGTTTAGAGTAGAACATTTAGAAAGAGATAAGCAGGAAAATTTAAAAGAATAAATAACAATCCTCTATAATCTCAACACCCAAAGATAACTTTTATTAACAATTTTATGCATACCCTTACTGACTCCTTTTCTCTCTATGCATCTGAGATTAAAAGTATGTATGAAAATCATTTGAAAAGTGCCCAGCATTGGTAGTAGTTGTCGTCGTTGTTATGGCTATATTTAATATATTTAATTCACTTAATATTGAGTTAGAATAGCCGTTTATACATTCACACAACACATAGCTTTTATCTACTATACTTTAGGCATTATTGTAGGAGATGAGAAAAGAGCAGATAACAGTCCCTTTCCTTCTGAAGTTTATGTTCCAGTGGAAGGAGACACATCAGGATGTGCATGTGTGTGTGTATAGAAGATAGATAGATAGACTGACAGTCAGATAAGTGCTACATGCTATGAAGTGATAAGTGATGCGGGGTCGGTGAGCCGAGGAGTCGAAAGAAAGATTTCTTAGACTCTCACGATCTGGCAGTAGTGCTCTTTTATTTAGAGAGTAGAATAGCATGGGGACAGGACCCATGGGCAGTCAGAGTTTCTGCTGCCGCCGCTTCTGCTGCCCCCGCTGGCATGGGGACAGAGCCCATGGGCAGGCAGAGCTGGTGAGCGGGGACAGGACCCACAAGCAGTCAGAGCTCCTGCTGCTGCCCCGACTGGAGGGTTAGGGCTAAATTTAAGGCATACGTATGTGAGTCATCTCTTTACAAGACAAAGAATATGTAAAAAAGTTAAAATGGTAGATAAGAATCAAACCGGATTGAGTAAATGGCAGAAGTCACCGCTTGAATTTTATCCTCGGCTAAAGACAAAGGAGGATTCGTGGGGGGGTGGGGGGTCAGTTACATGAGGTTGCCAGACAGTAACCAACTTAAGTTCTTGCCTCTGGCATTGACTAAGAGCTTCTAGAGATAAGACCATCCCCCCTTCTTCCTGGCACAGAGAGGGAGGCATTTTCACAGATAGTGGTTTCCCTTAGAAATGTAAATGTTTCCCAACAAAGGGGCAAACAAATTCCACTCCTTGGAGCCTGAATCTCATCTGTAGTTTTAAAACTAACCAGCCTAAAAATCCTCATCAATAAGTAGGAGGAAGAATATAAAGCATTGGAGGTGTAGGGGAGGAGGACGTTTCCTCTCCCCAAATGTGGGTTCGTCTGGCCGGAGTACAAATTAAATTCACATGAGACAGAATAGCAGGAGAAAATTAAACAAAGCTTTATGAGGAACCATGGCCCAGGGCCTTTCTTCCCGAAGGAAGAAAGGGCACCGAAGAAGTGGGGTGCGCGTAGTGGTTATATACCCCCAAACAGGGTGTTTCACATATGATTGAAATGTCCCTCCCACAATAGTCACAAGATTGCCCTGTCCGCACAGTGCTTGATGGACACAGCAGGTAATGGTCTGCTATCTCAGTGGGCGTAGCAGGAGGCAAGTCTATTGTCTTGAGCTGGGTAGCCACAGGCGAGCGCAGCAATCAGGTCCTAGCCTAAGGAAAGATCCTTAATCCTTAAAGAAATGCCAACGTTGGGAGGGGGAGGGAAGTCAGTTACAGGAGGTTACCAGATAAGCACAATAAAATGCAGATTTAAGTCCTTGCCTTTGGTATTGATTAAGAGTTTCTAGAAAGAAGGTCATCTGCTTTCTTCTTCCTGGTACAGAGAGGGAGGCACCTTTTACAGATAGAGATTTACCTTACAAATGTAAATGTGTCCTAACAAAGGGCAAGTTCCATTCCTCAGAGCCTCCTTCCCTGTCCCAGTTTATCAAAAGCAATCAGCCTCAAATAATCCTGATGCCAAAGAGACATGTCTTGAGGTGGCCAATTCCAGTCCCCTACAGAGGAGAACAGAGAGGCAATAGATGGTGGGGAGTGGTTACAATTTAAAATAAGTCAATCATGGAAGCTCACTTTCAAGGGGATATTTGAAAAGGCTGAAAGAAGGTAAAGGAGACAATTATGCAGAAACTTTGGGAAAAGCATTCCAGAAAGCAAGTGAATGCCAAGCATGTTTAGAAAAAGCAAGAAAGCCAGTGTGGCAGGAGCAGAATGAGTAAGGAAGGAAAGCGCAGGACATGGAGTAGGGTGTGATAATGTAGGGTTTTATAGGTCACTAAATGACTTGGACTTTTCCAACTGAGTGAAATGGCTTGCTGTTACAGGATTTTGAGCAGAGGAGTGGCATGCTGTGACCTATAATATCTAATGATGATCTTGTATGCTGTGTTGACAATAGATTGTGTATATGGGGGGTGGAGAGAGATTGCTCAAGGGAAATAACAAGGAAGTCAGTAAGGAAGCGGTTGTAATAATCCAGGTGAGAGAAGATGATGGACTGAACCAAGATGGTAGCACTATAGGTGGTAGGAATGCATTGGGCAAATTTAAGAGAAAGTATAATACAGAATGACTCCAAGGCTTTAGGGGGAAGAAATTACCATTTATGTTAAATTTAAGAGGTCTATTTCACATCCAAATGTAGACATTCAGTAGGCAGTTGGGTAGATGGGTTTGTGGTTCAGCAGAGCCTTCAGAGTAGAGACCTACAAGTGGCAGTAATTAAATGATAACCAAGTAGGTGAATATAATAAAGAAAAAAAAGAAGAGAAAAGAAGATTAAAGGCTGAGCATTAGCAGACTCCACAATTTAGACGTTGTGTAGCTGAGGAAAAACCTGAAAAGGAGACTGAAAAGGATCACTGATTGAAGTAAGAGGGAAAGCGAGGTGTTTGGTGACCTAGAAAATAAAGTACATGTACCAAAAGGTCAAGTAAGATGAGACCTTAGGTTAGACAATTGGAATTAGCAACTCTGCAAACAGTGGTAGGGTGACCATATGTCCAAGTTGCCTGAGACAGTCCTGCTACGCTATGAATTTAAAATGAAACAATACCAGCATTGTTTTATAGGGTTTTGTTTATCCAGCTTGTTGCAATTGGAAGTAACCAGAATTGGATGCTTGCTAGACAAATATAATGAAAGGGAAATGGGTAAGAAATTTGATTTGTATACAAAAAAATGTATAATGAAGAGTTATGGAATTTAAACTGTGTAAGGAAAGAAAGAACTCAATGGATAATTGTAATTCTTGCCATGGTCAAGGAGTTGATAGAATGAGATGAAATATAAAGGAGATGGAAAAATTAGAGCTCTCAGGCAGAGAAGGGGCTGCTTAAAATTGAGAATATCAAAGAACTGTGTCACAGATTACATACTGTCTAGATTATGACCACAGAAAAGGGGTAGCATTGGAGAAAGTCAGAAAATAAAATCTTCAGAGGGTATCTGAAGGGGTCTGACAGGGTGGGACCCAGGGCTGGATAGATGATTCAGGGTTATTGGGTTGTGTAGTCTGGTAATACAATATTCAAAGCTGAAGGGTTTTTAGAAGAGAGGAAAGACAGTCTGGAAATGGTAATGAGAAATAAGGATCTCTTCTACTTCAGGGATGAGGGTATGACAGATGTGGGAGAAAAGAAGAGCCACCACTCGAGAGGGCTTCAGGGAAACAGTTAATTTAGGGAAATGGCAAGTTTTCACTAGAATAAGAAGAGACGAGAAGATTGAGGTTATATAGGAGTTCACTGATGACTGAAATTGGCTTTTAAAGAGCATAGTAGAAGGATTGAAAGAGTTAGGGAAGAGAGGGAGATAGGGGTCAGAAAAAAGGGATATTAGAATCCAGAGTATAATGAAATCCGTGGAAGTCCTGAGCTTCTTGCAACCACTGACATAAGCAGTATCTAAGAACACAATTAGTGTTGAGTGCTGTTGGTTTTAAAGATAGGGGTCTTGAGATTTAAGAATTAGGGTAGTGGGTGAAAGGACAACAGCTTTTTGTGAGTTCTGTCATGCGGTACTTTTTTAAGTCATCAGATATTCTATGGCATAATTGTAATAGATAAATTTTATTCTAATGTATAGCCACAAAAAAATTCATCAGTTAATTTAGTAAGCCTATTTTATTCAGTGCCTAACAGGTGCTAGTCACAGTAAGTGCTAAAGATGCAGCAAAAGTAAGGCAGATACAGTCTTTGCCTTCATTGAACTTAAAATACAACAGAGAAAAGCATGATAAGGGGAATGAGTATTCCTAAATTACCATGGATGCCCAGGAGAGGTGGGTGTGGGGTAGGCAGTGGTGAGAGACAAATGAAGCAGAATTTAGTAGGTGAAGATGATGAGGATTTTTAGGCTGCTTAATTTTAAAACGGCTTATGATGAGGATTTTTAGGCTGGTTAGTTTTAAAACTACAGATGAGATTCAGGCTCCAAGGAGTGGAATTTGTTTGCCCCTTTGTTGGGAAACATTTACATTTCTAAGGGAAACCACTATCTGTGAAGATGCCTCCCTCTCTGTGCCAGGAAGAAGGGGGATGGTCTTATCTCCAGAAACTCTTAATCAATGCCAGAGGCAAGAACTTAAGTTGGTTACTGTCTGGCAACCTCATGTAACTGACCCGACACCCCCACCCCCCACAAATCCTCCTTTGTCTTTAGCTGAGAATAAAATTCAAGCGGTGACTTCTGCCATTTACTCAATCTGGTTTGATTCTTATCTAAAATTTGTGGGACTGCCAAATGGCCGGACCATACGGGCACTGACATCATTTTAACTTTTTTACATATTCTTTGTCTTGTAAAGAGATAACTCGCATACCTATGCCTTAAATTTAGCCTTACTCTCCACCCAACTTTGCAGCAGAAGCAGCAGAAGCGGCAGCAGCAACATGCTGGCAGCAGCTCTGCCTGCCCATGGGTCCTGTCCCCATACCGGCAGCAGAAGTTCTGACTGCCCATGGGCCCTGTCCCCATGCTATTCCACGCTATTCTCTAAATAAAAGAGCACTACTGCCAGATCTTAAGAGTCTAAGAAATCTTTCTTTCGACTCCTTGGCTCACCGACCCCGCATCAAAGAGATGAGTGTTGGATTGAATGAGAAAATAAAAAGTACTTCAGGGAAATAAAAGGATGTAAGGGCTGAGGGGACAGTGGACAGTGGACAATGGCATAAAGCAGAAGCGATGAGCTAGTGTAGAACAGACAGCTTTCCAAATCTTGGTAAGAGGTGTTTGTTCTTGTTTTCTTTTCATTTCACAACTGTTAGACAGTTGTCACCTTTTCTCTATTACACATAACAAGGTTGTTATTTATAACAATGACTCTTAGATAAATCTTAGCACCAGATCTACGATTTTCCCTGAATACATTCCCTAGAATTGGAATTGGTAAGACAAACAAAAAAATATTTTAATCTCATTTCTAAATATTCCCAAATTATGCCTTTATCATTAAATCCTCTTCCCCCTCACTTTTCTCGAAAATTTGTATTATCATACTTTTTATTCTATATGATAGATGAAACCTGAGGTTTCATTTTATTTATTTAATTGTGATATTGACCACTTCTCTTTCACTTAAATTGGCCAATTATATTTCATCTTTTCTTAACTGTCTGGAACATGTTCTTTGCCCACTTTTATTAGAATTTTTGTCTTTGATTAGTTAATTTTGAAAGTTTTTTGCTTATTAGTACAATTAGTTCTTTACTTTTTGCTAATATTTTTCTGATTTACTTTGTTTTAACTTTTATATTGTATTTTTACTATACAAAAAATATGTTCACTTATTTTTTGTTACATTTAAGATTTTTATAATAAAAACTTTATTAATCTTTTCATTTATAATCAAATATTTCATGTTTTACTGAGAAAGGCTTTTCCCATTATAAGATTTCTGTTTTTACTAATATATTTCTAATTTCTTTGTTTTTAATTTTTGTATTGTTTTATTGTTCATTTATAATTCTTATACAACTAGAATAGGTGAATGGAGTCACAGGAAGAAATAATTGAAGATGTGCCTAAGATTTAAACCTATGGATTAAGAGGCTAAATATGCAATTACCCAACAGAAAACATGAAGAAGGAAGTGCCAAGGAGCCGTCCGTAGTAGGAGGGGCTTCGTTTGGGGGCTGGAAAGTTACTTATCTGCCTGAACTCTCAATTTACAACTCCGTGAAAGAGACACAGTGATCCTAACTGCCTTCTAGGATGGTTGTGGCTGTAAAGTACATAAGAAATGTTGGCTACTGTTTTCATCATTATTTTAGCAGGACTGAATACATGTCTCTGGGTTAATACAAGAAAAACTATTAAAAAGGACAAGAGCATACAGAGTTATTGCATTGTTTTAAATACGCTATTTGGGGAATTCAATCTATGAAAAAATCTTGAAGAAAACCTTTGACTTTGTTGGATAAAAGCTTGATTGACTAAGGGATTGGCTCGGCATCAAGGTGCTCTCAAAAAAATACCTTCGGATGGGAGCTCTGCTAAGATGTCAGTTACATAAGCTCACAGTACAAGCAGCTTCAGGCATCATCCGAGCAGATTCCTGGTACAAGTCAGTGTAACTTATAAAGGAAATAATTTCTCCCCTGCCCTCCATTAAAAGTATGCTGGGGATATGCCCCAGAAAATGGCCACGATACATCATAGCTGTCTGTAATCTAAGTTATATTTAAGATAAGTGGTTCTGAAAGGAGATAAAATGAGAATTCATAAAGCCTTTCACAAAACGCATCAAGTTGGTAATTGTAGTTATTAGTTCATATCCAAATTTTCTGTGGACTTTGTAGCTCTATTCTATCGGCATATTTGAAAGTACAATAGCCCTTATTTCCATATTGTAGCCTTCATTATCATATTGTTCCGTGTTTACTCAGAGTCAGGAAGTGAATTCCTTTGGGCAACATGTGGACAAGTTGCATCCAAATAACAATAGAAAGTCAGCATCTCATCACCATGATCAATAACAATGGGAACCTATGAAAAACGCTGCTGTGCTTGATTAAAGATTGACATTAATATTTTAGTAATAGAACTTTGAAATGTCCTTTCTCTCCTTGAGTTCACTAAGCCCCCAGAGAAGCTTTACAGACTCATTATCTCATTTCATGTTGGGCTTTTCATCTATGAATCTCAAAGAGTAAGAATGAGATTTAATGACTTTTGAGGTCATAGTACTTTTCACACCTACAGTATCACACAAAAGACCTACTTCATCGATTTGACTTTGACCAGCAATTTGATCCCTGAACTTGCAAATTTAAATTCCACACAGTTCCCTTTTTATTGTAGCATCGTACAAATGCAAAAAATGCACAAATCATAAAGGGCTCTCTCAATGTATTATCACAAAATAAACGTGCCTGTGGAAGCCCACCCATTTCAAGAAATAGAACTTTCCAGCACCTCAGAACATCACTTTCTTTTACGATTAAACGAAAGAATCCTTTCTTCCTGCCTCTGTTCCTCCTTCTTATTATTCTAAGTCTAAACTAAACTACAATCTTCATATTAACTGAATCTTGCCACACACTCGTAAACCTCAGTGTAAAGCTTCCTGAAGTCTTTGAGTTGGGGGAAACTAATTTTACATTTTTATTTAGAGTTTCTATAAAATTCTGCCACCTGACTTCATATACTGGGCAACTGAATTGATTTTTTAGGAAGTATAAAATTCTTCATCACTGGATGTGTTCAAATAGATGTATCTCTAATCACTAGGCAGTTTGAGCTAATAATTAATTCTCTATAATTTCTAATAAGTAATCCAACACAAAAATATTCAGATTTTCAAATATTTGTCCTGAGTTTGAATTTTGAAACCCTAGTTCTTAGGTGAAGGTTAATTCCTGAGTTTTTTTGAAGAATTCAGGGTAGAATTTGTTTTCTTCCCATCTGACTGAAGGACTGCCTCATTAATTTTCTCAAATACCCTACTTCATAAATACTGGTTCCTAATCTTACATATGAAAATACTTTATATTACATATTAATTTTTTCTAACTTTCCAATTATTGAGTAACAATTTTAGTTTAAACTCATCTACCTTCAAAATAGGCAGTTACAGAGGTAAATATGTTTGTGTGTTTGGTTAATAACTGTATTTGATTTGTGCAAATAACTTTTCTATTCTTCTTAAAAGTGTAAGAAACTTATATTGAAAAGAGTTACATATGCAGCTAACGCTCCATTCCTTATCGTTTCTCCTTTTCTGCCAATTGGTACCCACCCCTCTGAAATTGTTCTCTATGGTTTCCAAGTATATTTTTATAAATGCTCAATTATTGTTTATACTCATAAATAAGATATTGATTATACAATACTTTATATTTCCTTTTACAACTTGATGTTTTATTTGATATACATTTTGGCAGTTGTTTATGTGTAAGAAATTCATTTTCATGTCTCTATAACATTTCATGAAGTGATTAAACCACAGTTCCTTCATTCCCCTACTGTTGGAAAATTGTTTCCATTTTTTTGTTAATATAGCAGTGCTATAATGAACATCTTTATGCTTTTTTCCTTATGCACATGAAAGTTTATACAGGATAAAATCCAGAAGTGCTATCTTTAACTTTACTCAGAATTCCAAATTATTTTCCAGTGCAGTTATATTAATTTCACTCAAAATAACAATATGCAAGAGTTTTCGTTTCTCAAAACTTTATCAATATTTGGCATTATCAAACATCTTATCAAACTAATGACTGAGAAATGGTGTATTTCCATAGCACTGAACTGGAGGTAGTCAGACAACTTATTTTAGGTCCAGAAAAAGGAAACTTCTACATGCCTTAAATTTCCAAGTTCAAGATTATGGTAAAAAAAAAAAAAGGTGGAGGTTATTAGGCCCATCACCAACATGTAGAAGGTTTTTCTTTCTGTATTTATAACACAGAGCACTAGTTTAAGTGCTCTGGAAAAACTAATGAGTATGAACAGATATTTACTTTTATGAGTATGAATATTTATGAGTACAAATTTATTTGTAGTGTTATGAATTAGTGTGAAAAAAGTGGACTATCTTTTAAGCAAGGCAGCTACTCTTCTATTTCATAGAGAAAACTGCAAATATCAGAAAAATAACCCTCTGTATTTTGGCCACAATCTAAATATTTGTTTGAGTCTTTTTCCATCTTTCATCCTCTCCCTTAGGTACTATCACAAAAATATCCACCTTCTTAGCTAATTCCTTCATCTATATTCTGCATCTCAATTGTTTCCTCCTTTTTCCTCAAGAACTTCCTTTCATCAATCAGATGGCCTCCCCTCTGTATCTTTTCCCTTCCCCTCTTTCATGGGTCTTTCCATTGGCATATCTTCGAGGCTCAAAACTCTTCTTGATTATTATCCCATACATTTCACCATTGCCCTATCACTCTTTACCTTAGCTGCTGAGTTACTTGAAAGAGTAGACTGACCCTTTAGTATCCATTCACTGCTCAGCCTGATACGTGATGTCTGCCATCAGGCTCCAGTGCAAAGGCTCTCGCCAGGGCTTCTCTTTATTAAATTCTAGTGATCCATTTCAAGCCCTTTCTCACTAAAGTGTTTGTAGCATTTGACACTATTGATTTATCACTCTTTTAGATAAATTATCATTTATTATATTTCTGATAACATGTTATATAATTTACTTTAGAAAGTTACTTTTTAACCACCTGTAATTCAATCATGCCGTGACAACTAAACTTAACGTTGTTTTTTTTCTTTCAGTTATATTTACTACAATTATCGATGGGTTTATTCATCTATACTGCCTTTTCATTCAATGTTTTGAAACGCCATTAAATGGGCTTTGAAGTTTTAGTTTAAAAGGTAACAGTATTTAATGTTATTTAAGCATGTAATTTAATTTAAGCACTCTCATTTTTCCAGCATAACTATAATTACTAACTGTAAATAATACTGTGATTAATATACATATAAATAAACCCTTGTGAGCATCTCTCACTATTAGTTGAAAACATATCTGGCAATAAAACCATGAGGGAAAAACAGAAGGTTTCCTAAATAGTTATTTATGGCATTTAATTATTTTTTCATTTCACTGTATAAAATTTAGAAATTATAAAAAGATACAAAGAAAACAAAAAATATGCCTAATTTGAAGTTCTTTTTGAATGTACATATAATTTCTAAAGATAGTTAAGCTAATGCCATACACAATAATTTCTAGCCAAGCATTGTATACAAAGAATGGGAAATATTAGTAACTTCATAATATATTAAATACTTTTCAAAAATAATATTTTTTACTTGGCAAATACTAGTCTTTCATACATACAGAATTAGACTAGTCTTGCTCCAATCATGAGCTGTTCTAACTAGTTTGCCTTAAACTTTAGTATTGTATTTCCCAATAACATGTTTTCTTCCTTTGAAACAATGTTTATTCTACTAGATGAACTGTGGAAACATAAAGCAATATTGATCAAAATTTAATTTTTAATTTAACTTTCCAAAATGGTTTCAAATTTGGTGAGGAAAGATTTGTAGTATTGCAACACTGAGTCTTCAGCATTGATATATATTGTATTTTCTTCTTTTCCTTTTTTGTTTTTACTAAGTTTTCAGTTTTTGTCATATTTGTTTTGGTATCATATTTATTGTTTCTTGTTTTTGAAATGTATATAATTTACGTTTGCTATTGTAAATGACGTCTTTCTTTTCAACACATTTCTAACGGGTTATTACTATTTGAACCAAGTCTGTAAAATGTCTGTATTTATATTGTCTCTACAACACTAGACGCTTATAATTCTTAAGTGGTTAATTCTCAAATTATATTTAAATATTATTTAAAATAATTTTTTTCCTTCTCTTTGCCAACTTTTATACCTCTGTTTCTATTTCCTGACTTATTGCTCTCTGTATAACTTCTAAAACAATATTAAATAATAATGTTGATAGCAGATATACTTGACTTATTACTAATATTAATGGAAATGCCGAGTTTTTGGTCATTGTATATGATGATGACAATATTTTGGTATAAATATCATTTATTATGCTAGAGAAATGCCAATCATTTCTAACAAGACTTTTAAAGTATCATCACTAGTTTGTGTCATTCAAACATTTAATATAATTAATCTAGTAATATAACCAATAACTGATTTATGTTGAAACATTCTTAAACCAATGTTGGATTAATAGATTAAAATTTACATTCTGCATTTCCAGATAGTGAAATACAACAGTGGTCTCCAAGGTACCTATTTCTCAATAATCTCTCCAAAAACAATGCAAAGCAAGAAAAAAAACTATGTAAAAACATTCAGCATAACTTGAAGCTAGAGAATAGCTAAACATCAAAATAAACATAACTAAAAAGAGAAAACTATATCCCAGAGCACGGTCTCATATGTTCCTGCTCCACCTCGTCCCTGGCACAAGCTTTTGTAGCAGGAAAAAGCTAGTTCTTTGAGATCAATTAAATTGATAAATCCCTAACCAGATTAATCAGGAAAGAAGAGAGACGATACATATTAATAATATCAGAATTGAAAGAGCTTATATCACTGAAGGTTCTAGTCATGGTCCTCTCTGTGTAAGAAGGGGAGAAAAATATGGATTGTGGAAAGGTAAGGGAGAAGCCTATGGGATTGGACTGAAATTAGAGGTATCAATATGAAGTCAAAGTTAAGATTCTTAGCCCTGTCGCTTGATAGGGCCTAGAGGCAATGACATCACAGTATCAATGAGCCCATCTAACACACAGATCTTTGTTTCAAAATAAATATTTCAAAGGCTGTCACAGAGTTTTACAATTACCGACAAACAGGTTGCATAAGAAAAGAACAGCATAACTGAGACAAGAGAGATTAATGAAACACATATGCACAAGTTTCTGAAGCCCAGAAATCACTTCTGAAAGTTTTTGGGTTTCCCCCACCAGTACTTAATGGTAAATTCCCAACTATAATCATTGGTCCACTGACTTAGGGGAAAAAACAAAATTTTCAAAAAAGCCCACAGTCAACTCTCATAACCAAATCCCACAGGTAGAGCTGGGAGCTGTGATTCAATCACAAGATGCTTGTGCAGAAGGAACTTAGTCTTCCTTAACTTCTAAATGAGATTTAAGCATTTTCTTCTATTTTTAAAATAAATATTCATTTTATTCATTTAATCTGTTCCTGGTGATAAATTTATATGTCTGTCAGTTTGCCCTTGAATTTATCACTAGTATCTATTGTAATTTGTCTGTTCCCAGGAGGCAAGAGTCATGTTGTTAAACTGATACTACTCAGCACAACAGATAGTTTAATGAATTTTGCCTTAATGATAATGATGGTTTAAAAACGCTACTAAATTGGAAGTTTACAGGTTTGCCTCTTCTTACTTCTGATGGTCATTGCATTGATTGTGATGAACAGATGGCGTGTAAGGAGTTGTAAGCTATTTCACACAGAGATGATGATACTCTTTCTCAGCTTACCTCAGCCTGAAATATCGCATAAACGTTTTCTTCTACATATCGCCGAGTATTCTATGAGTTAATTTCAACTAACTTTTAAAACTCTTATCAACAAAATATAATAGTGACTAAGAACAAAATGTTAAAAGCATAATTGTCATATAAATTTATGGCAAGTATGTGTCAAAGTTTTGTTTAACTCGTTAACAATGGGCTAACAGAATGAAAACAATGGTTCAAAAAAGAAGACAAAAAAACACACATATAAAATAATAAGTGAAAAATAATTTGAAAAAAGATAGCTTGGATTTTTATAAAACGATTAATAAAATCATAACCTTGGAGATTATCTTCTCTACAAGACAGAAATCAATTGCATCACTACTGTACAAAAATAACTTGCATATTATCTATTTTTTTCAAGTTAATCTCTAACTTTATAGAGCTGGATCTTGATTAATTATAAATAGTAAGTCAAATAAGTCACATTTTCTCAGAAAGTCAGATGACCTAGTTTGATAAATAGCACTCCAGTATGACATTGAAAGAACATAAAGCCCTATTGTGCCTTATTTCCAGGTTTTAGTTAAGGTTCTTTAACAAAATATTAAATTTATTCTCAGTATTAACTACAGCATGTAAATTCATAAATTGTATAACACACAACAAACCACCTCTCTAAATTCTAATAAAAGCAAATTGCTTTCCAGTAGTTTAATTAAGAAAACTATATTTCTAAATGTTATACCCTTAAGTCCCAGACACGTGAAGTATAGGGAAAAGCACAATTTTATAGTTCAAACTATATGTATATAATACACACATACATATATATTCATATTCATATATATGTAAGTATGTGCATACATGTGCATATGCATACACACATATATACCGACATATATGCAACACATTCTGATATTAACCTAAGTTTCTACTTTTGGGGGGACACTCAATGTAGTCAAAGAAGCAAAACAGTGAAAGAGAGAGTAATATCTGGTGTCACCAATGTCCGTTTGGCGGTGTAACATATAATACCTCTATGGTGAGTATGAAGGTACCATTACGTGATTCCCAAATTCTTATCCTCAGAAGACTTATTGAAAAATTAGAACTTTTACTTGGTCCGTGCTTTTAGAAAATACATCTAGTCCTGGTGCTTTTGCAGTTCAAATGGTCGGTAGCTGAATTACTTAATCTTATACAATTATTTTTAATCTTAAGAGAATTAATGTTTCAAAATGCTTTTGATGTTTCTGAAATATTACCCCATCTAGTTTTCTCATATTGTTTGTAGCTATGTTCTGTTCTCCTGACCACATTTGAATGTACATGTTTTCGCTCAACCATGTAAATTCGTTTGTTATGATAGTAGCTTCATGTACGGGTCACTGGCATGATTTGGTTCATTTATTTTCTTGATAGCTTAAATTCGTATTTGCATTTATTTGGACAGAGAACACATGATTCCAAAAGTGTTACAAGGAGGAACATGTTAAATGTTCGGTCTAAGATTCTAATCTTGAGAGAGTTCCTTTAAATTACTGTCATAGTAAATCGCTTGCTGCTTTCTGAAACTAATCAGAACTAAAAAGTGCAGCTATTGAGGAATTTCAAGTTTCAGCCATTTCAGGGCGTTTGAAAAGCTGTAGTGCTTTTCTGTTTAGTCAGGTGATATGAAAATGCATTAACATTCATAAGATATACTTAATAAATGAATAGAGAATATGTTTAAAGTCTTAAATTATTTTTCACCAGCTCTCAGAAAACTGAGATGCTTTAAGTCATGTTGCTCTCCATTAGACTAACATTTTAGTAAAAAGCCCTGTGTCAGTTATCATTTATTTTTTTAGCTAGGCACCATTTGATACTTTTTTGGTGACCTACCAAAACTATTTATAATAAAACACTCTTGAATGCACACTGTCTGTCTAGACTCTGGCAGGAAATCCTTTTTAACACGAAAGTATTAACCTGCAAGGTCTTTGAAATTATATGTACTCTGTTTTGAGCAATTGAGCTATTGTTGGCTGACATTACAAAACCTTACATACAGGGAGCTGTATACATCCAAAGAACATTTACAAAACTGGAATTTACTTTAGCCTACAAATAAAGCATTTATTATTTAAAAAGTCAGAAATAATGCATGCCACTTCTGAATCCACCTTTCAGCAAAACCTGAAATTAGTGGTAGATGGAGAAAATTTAACAATTCAACCACTTGGAAACATGAACATCCAAAATGATAGAGGTGGATTATCCAATACGTAAGCTACTACCCTGCATGGGACTATTTAAATTTAAATCAATTAAAATAAATAAAATTTAGGGGCCGGCTCCGTGGCCGAGTGGTTCTCATGCTCCGCTGTGGCGGCCCAGGGTTCGGATCCTGGGCGCGGACATGGCACCGCTCGTTAGGCCATGTTGAGGTGGCGTCCCACATCCCACAACTAGAAGGACCTGCAGCTAAGATATACAACTATGTACCGGGGTGGGGGCGGGGGGGGGGGGCGCGTTGGGAAATAAAGAAGAAAATAAATAAATAAATAAATACAATTTAAAATTTTAGTTCCTCGGTCACCCTAGTCACATTTGAAGTCCTCAATAGCCTCCTGGGTCTAGTAGCTATAGTCTTGTACAGAGCAAATACAGAACATTTCATCACTGCAGAATGTTCTATTAGACAGCTGGGCTAGAGCAGTCAGCATCCTCTATTAGACTGACTCTGATAATGTGTTGACTGACATTTATTTCAATTTTATCTATATTGGGCAAATGTTTGAACAGACCCATAATCTATGTTTAGAAGGTACATATGTTCATTTTTTCTACTTAGAATGCTTATACTACTACTTTTTTACCTATCTTTTCCTGGCAAGAACTGAAAGGAATATACTAAAATTCACTGCTAATCAGCTTCCTGTTAATTCCTACTTACATGTTTAACAGTCTTTCTTTAAATGTTATATTGCCAATTTATTTAATGCACAGGGGCTATAAGCTGTAATAGCTTCTGATTGAGTTGTGACTTTCATTAATCCCATAACTCATCTTGGTCCCATCTCCCTTAAAAAAAAAGCTCCAAAATGAGTACGATGCTCATCCTTGGTGAGAACAATGATATGTAGCAAAAATATTAGAAAGCAATATTTCATTTCCTTTTATTTCCTATTGTGATTTGGAAGTTAGAATCCAGTTTTTAATTCCACTGGTGTGTAGCAAAGAATGTTTGTTTAATGCCACAAGCAACCATGACAGCTTAATTTCTACCTGCTTCCATACCTGTGACCAGTGTTTTAACTAAAGTTTGGGATTCACTATTTCCCCAACATATGCTGAGTTTCCTGCCTATTTGGTTTTTTTCAGCTTGTACCCTCCCCAGCATTCCCACTTCACACAACCCTACCTTCAAAATTACTCCAGATCTTAGCATTCCTAATATACATGGAGTCATTTTTTTTTTCTGCTTTGTCTCCCCAACCCCACCCTGTACACAGTTGTATATCTTAGTTTCAGGTCCTTCTAGTTGTGGGATGTGGGACGCCACCTCAACGTGGCCTAAAGAGCGGTGCCATGTCCGCGCCCAGGATCCGAACCCTGGGTGGCTGCAGTGGAGCGCGTGAACTTAACCACTCGACCACGGAGCCGGCCCCTACATGGAGTCATTTTTATTTATATAATTCACTTATTTATTCTCTTTCTACTCCATAAGCTTCTTGAGAATAGGAATATATAGGTTACTGGTCTATGTTATTATTGCAGAACTAATTCTATATTAAGTGCTTAATATATATCAGGCAGATTTAATTGTATATTTTCAAAGTGTAAATCAATAATGAAATATAGCTGTTATCTTTCAAAACAAGAATCTTAAAGAAAACTAACATGCCAGTGATTTCTTTTACTTAAAAAAAACTTCAAACAGACAGAATAATGTACAGGGAATACAAGGAATAATATAATAGTGTCCATTTATGGTAGTTAACCCCAAATTAAATAATGTTATTATCCTTTTCCTATATTTGCTACAGATCTTTTCTTTTTAAATAAATCATACAGATACAGTTGTATACCCTGTATAATCTTCCCCAGTCTCATTTCCCTCCTTTCTCCCTGTCTCGGAACTATGACCCAGAGGTTGGCACATCTCCTCATTCGTGGTTTTCTACTTTCATAGTAGTATGTTTTTAAGGTCAACTATTATGCCAAGAGCTCTTTTAGTAGTCATTTGTCCCTGTGTACACACAATCATTTATGTTAATACTTTCCAAGATTTGTGTTCTAAATGAATGGCTTTGCTTTCTGTTTATAACCCAGGAGCATCAAAGAATATTTCTTAAACAAGTAAATAATTATTTTTGCTATATTTTGCTTCCAAACTCTTTTAAGATTAAATTAAAGAGGAAAATTGTATTCCTTTGTGAGAGATGTTTTTGAAAAATTCCTTTTCACTGACTTCACAGATAAATAAACAGTGGCTGCCAAGTTCGCTTTCAGGATAATTGATTCAAATTATCTAGGCCAAAGCTCTTTGAAAAATGCAAACTGCAGTTAATCCTTAGAAATATAATTGATTAAAGGTCTAAAAGGTTATACTGTGATTTAAAAGCTCTATAGTTAAACCAGACCTGGACTGTGGTCTGGTCTTTAAAGATGCATAGAGTATTCCTTTAGAAACCTCATGACTGACTCAATATTTTAGGAGGGCCTTTATTGAGGGTCTTAGTGGTAGAAGACCATGCTAGGTGTTAATGATAGAATAAGATAGTGGAAACACTGGTGAATAATACTTGACCTTGTGTACCTAAACCTAGAAGAATCTTCTGCAAACTATAAATCCTATTGGATTTGTGAGTAAAGAAAGATCAATGAGACCTGAAGGAACCAAAGAATAGTAATGAGAGAGAGCAATTTGAAGAGTGAATAGGATTTGCATAAGTTATAGCAAGAAAAGCATTCCTGGTGATGAAATGCCCTAACTGGAGTGGTTGGTGGGGATTAGAGACTAATGAAAATAAGTTTGGATTAAAACAAAAAGGGGAACAGAGTGGAGTCCAACATGAACTATATTTTATTTCTTTGAAAGTGCTTTACTTTTACGATGCTTTTCTTTCTGGCCATAGCCGTGATAAGCAATAACGATGAGCTCTTAACACACTTGTATCCTTCTCTTTTACCTTTTGAGAAAGAGGCTTGCAAAAGTATAGGAATGTTTTCATGTCAAAAGGTAAAACTTTCTTGAATCAAAACTATAGGTGAAAATAATCTTTAGGAGTAAGTTTCTTTACATCCATTCCACCAGATGTGTTAGAAGAGCATTTACAAATTTATCAAGAAGAAAAGTGAGAGGAGCTGGCCTGGTTGCATAGTGGTTAAGTTCACACACTCCATTTTGGCAGCCTGGGGTTTGCAGGTTCAGATCCTGGGAACAGACCTACACACCACTCATCAAGTCATGCTGTGGCAGCATCCCACATACAAAATAGAGGAAGATCAGTATGGATGTTAGCTCAGGGACAATCTTCCTCAAGCAAAAAGGAAGATGGGCAACAGCTGCTAGCTCAGAGCCAATTTTTCTCACCAAAAGGAAAAAGAAAAGAGAGAGAAATGAGGCATACTGAAATAAAGTGATTCAGCCATCAGCAAACAGTGCTTCTGGGACAGAGTTGAAGAGAATCCTAAGGTTGAAAGAAACATTCAGAGGTCATCAATTGCTAACTGTATTTTACAGTGCCCTCCAGAGGAGAAATTTCTATGTCCTTTCTCACTAACCTCTCAAAAGTTTAAAAGTCAACAAGCGTTGTCTCTAACTAAAATTGCTCCTGCCTGACTTCAGCTCACTTAGAGCGACCATCACTCCAACTAACAAGTTTCCTAGTATTTTTAATTGCCTGAACACTACTGGAAATTTATTTCATTTCCAATGCAAATTTTAAAACAATGTCCACTACAAAGTCAGGAAGTTTTGTTAATAGCTCTTTTTTAGACTTTCAGAAATGAAATGAGATATAGCGAAGTTACCAAACACAGGATTTGAATTTAAGGGGCTCTGTTACATACTTTGTTTCTATTTGGTTTAGCATGTTCATATGTCTAGCACACTCTTTGCTGAAAAGCAGCTGAGTTGGCAAGGAAAGTGTGTGTCATCTAAACAGAATTTGTTGACCTCACCCTACTGCTCTACTCTAGATTTCTGTAGCTCCTCACCTCCACTCTGAGAGGGTGCATTTCAGGTCCTATTGTGGGAGGAAATTGCGACGCCACTACCACGGATTTCAAGAAACTTTCAGAACCATATTTCACAAAGTAGAAAAACTAACATTTTTTTCAACATGATCTACTTCTGTTCAAGCAAATTTTAAGTATAATGACAGCAGGACAGTTTGATATGTTGCAATAATTCAATGAGATCTGTGAAAGAAAACATTTCTTGATTCTCCTACTAAAGAGAGGACTTTTTTAATTGAGTAGGGAAAAAAATCATAAGATTTCCTTTCATGGGTTTTCCTCTAATAAGCATAAACTTAATATCACTAAAGATATTTAATTAGAAAAAGAAAGAAGCTGACATAATTATATGCATACACTTTGATAAGTACTAGTTGACACTACTTTGTCCAAAATCAGCTAGATGCCATTTTCTTTCACCTTCAAAAGGACAACACTCTAGCAATTTCATCCTGTCTTAGGTTCGTATTTTCCCTTGCTACTGGACTATCGCATGAATAGACTCCAGTTCCCCGCCACTTCAGGTTTTGCCTTAGTTGCAGATAGCCATCTTACTCAAGCATATGCCCCTCCCAGCAGTCACATATCCAATGACTGTGCCAGGTTATAAATATGCAGATATTTAAGCTAATGCAGAATACTCTTGACGCTCCATTTATGTTCATAGTACTCCAAAGGATTGTCCAAGGCTTTTCTGAGCCTGCATCACTGTTCAAATTCTTCCTTTACTCTATCCTGCTTTCTTCTTCTCCCTCCACAGATGTTGATCCTTAATAAATATGCAGCATGCCAAAGTCCATCTCAGTGTCTGCTTATATAAAATGTCACCCACAATGGCATTCCTGTCAGGGTCATTGTATGGTCTTCAAGCTGCTAATCCCAATGGCCAATTTTCAGTTCTCATCTTACTTGAACTATTAATTGACCTTTCTGTTTCTTCTCATGCCCTATTTTCTTCAATCTATTCTCACACAGCAACCAGAGCAATCCTTTTCAAACATAAGATAACTCATCTCCCTCCTCTGCTGAAGAGTCTCCAATGTTTGCCAGCTCGTTTTAGGTAGAAGTCAGAGTCCTTACAGTATCCTCCAAGGTTCAATATGGCAGCTCCTTCATCCCTAACCCTTTCATCTCCTACTACTTTTCTCCTTGCTCATTTAGTTTCAGCCCCATTAGCCTTACTACTATTCTTTGAACATGCTACTCATGCTCCTCTCTACTGGCATACCCTAATATGGCTAACCCTCTCATTTCCTTCTATACGCCAACATTGCCTTTGCACAGAGGTATATAACTACATTAATTACATTATCCTCCTGCCCTCCCTGAATTCCTATTTCTTATACCTTTGTTTTATTTTTTTCCATAGCACTTTCCAGCATCTGACACACAATGTGTTGATTTGTTTGTCTCCTCCCATTAAAAAGTAAGTAAAGAGACCTTGTTTGGTCACTTTATAGTTACAGAATCCAAAATAATACAATAAATCCAACAAATTTAGTAAATAGTCATCGAGCAAGTGAGGTAATTAGTGAATCAACTTCTAAGAATGCAATAGGTCAGCATCATGGCAGAGTGAGCTATTCCCTTTGTCTCTCTCCTCTAAGTTAAAACCAATTGGACATCCATTGACCGAAAAAGGACTCCCTACACAGCACAGCAGAATGCCTGAGAGACCTGTGCATCTATACATCTGAAGGTGGGTGTACTGGATCTCCAGGAGGAAGTGGAATTAGGAGAACAGCCCCCTGTCCTTTCCCCAGCAGAAGTGATCCAAAACACAGATCTTCACACTGGCACACACACCTGTGAACAGAGGCTGCAGGGGTAGATATGGCACTTGAAGCTTGGCCTCTGGCCCTCTAAACAGTGGCACACATATCCTGAGGATTCAGGACACAGAAGAGAGCCTGTGACCCAGCCTCTCCCTCTCTCCCCTGGCAGTAGCCCACTCTTTCCAACAGTGGAGACAGTATCCAAAGTGCAGATTTTCCTGGCTGAGGCCTGGTACCCTGACTGAAATTTTCAACACACACTGGCTTGTATCAGTGACTAGAGGCTGCAAGTGTGAGCAGCAATGACACTCACTCCCTACTTAACCTCCCCAGGGATGGCAGGTGGAACCTAGGACCTGACGCTTCAGGAAACACAGTAGAACCTGTGACACCAAACCTGTGACCCAGCCCCCAGTGGCAGCATCCCTGAAACCAGCTCTAGTGGCAATGGGGAATACATACAAGTCCCCAGGTCCTCAGGCCCACAGCAGTGACAGCAACACTCTTGAACCCAATGACCCTGTCAGTGATACTGCCAACACCCCCAGACAACCTGGGAATAGCATCATAGGTGGTGAACAGGGCAGCAGCATCCGAGCCTGTGGAGAGCCTGCAAAGAGCCAATGTGGAACACAAGACACAGGAGAACCTGGAATCAGCAGAAGTGCTTGCAGCCTTCTAACAACACCCGCAACTGCAGAGACATCATAAGCAGCAAGACACCAGCAACCTCAGAGGCACAAACAGCACAAAGAGGGCACTGTCAACACCTCTGGCAGAGGCAGTGGAGGAAGGAAACTTTAGGCTCTCAAATATAACTAGAAACAGCTCAGAACCAAAGTAACCAAAGCCATACCCAGATAAGAAAGGTGGTTACTATCACAAATGCACCACCAGAGGATCAACTCATTGAATGCCATGAAGAACTACAGTAACATGGCAGAATAGAAAGAGAATGACAACTCTTCAGAAACCAAACTTGATTTCACAGAAGATTGCAATACAACTGACAGAGAATTCAAAATAGCTGTCATGAAGCAACTCAAAGAATTACAAGATAACTCAGAAAGTTCAATGAGCTCAGGAATAAAATTAATGAACAGAAGGAGAACCTCATCAATGAGACTGAAACTCTTTAAAAAACAAATACAAATTCTGGAGATGGAGAACACAATTAATGAGATGAAATATAAAGTAGAAAGCATTAAAAATAGAGCAGACCATATGAAAGAGAGAATTAGTGAGCTCAAATATAGAAATCTAGAAATGATTCAGATTGAAGAGAAGAGAGAATTAAGATTTTTTTTAAAAAATGAAGAAATTCTATGAGAAATATCCAACTCAATTAGGAAGAGTAACATTATGACAATAGGTATCCCAGAATGGAAAGAGAGGGAGAAAGTAGCTATTATTCAAAGAAATAATAGCTGAGAACTTCCCAAACGTGGAGAAAGAACTAGATATACAAACATATGAAGCTAATATAACTCATAATTATCTCAATGCAGAGAGACCTTCTCCAAAGCATATAATATTAAAACTGTCTAAAGACAAGGGAAAAGAATATTAAGGACCAGCGAGAGAAAATAACTTACAAAGGCACTCCCATCAGGTGTTCAGTGCATTTCTCAACAGAAACTCTACAAGCTAGGAGACAATGGAATGATTATATTCAAAATATTTCAAGACAAAAACTATCAAAAAAGAATACCATATCCAGTAAAATTATCCTCCAGATATGATGGGAAATAAGTGAATTCCCAGACAAACAAAAGCTGAGGGAGTTCATCACAACTAGAACTGCCTTACAAGAAATGTTGAAAGGAGTCCTCCTACCTGAAACAAAAAGGCAAAGGTTTGCAATTCTTTGAGCAAAGTGATATATAGAAAGACAGAATGAGAAAATTGCATCTCTATATCAGAATAGGTTAGCAAACACTTAATTATAACATAAAAGTTAAAGGGAAAGAAAGCATCAAAAATAATTGTAAACACTTCAATTTCAGTCACAAACACAACACAAAAAAGAATAATTTGTGACAAAAAAAATAGAAGGGGAAGAGGAAAAAAATGAAACTAATGAAGATAAGATGCTACCCGCAGAAAAAAGACTGTCTCATCTATGAGAGTTTTTAAAAAAAAATTCATGTTAATAACAAAACAAAAAAAAATCAGAGCAGAGTCACAAAATGGGAAAAAAGAGGAAACTGAGGAATACACCACAGAAAACCACCAAACTAAAATGGCAGACATAAGTACAAGGAAAAAGATACAGTGGAAATATAGAAAAAACAGAAAACAAAAGATAAAATGGCAGTATTAAGCCCTCACATATCAATAATCACTATAGATGCAAATGAATTGAATTCATCAATTAAAAGACACAGAGTGGCTGGATAGATTAAAAAACAAGACCCGACAATATGGTGACTCCAGGAGACATAACTCAGCTCTAAAGACAAACATAGGCTCAGAGTGAAGGAATGGGAAATGATACTCCAAGTAAATGGCAAGTAAAAGAAAGAGAGTGGAGTCATACTTACCTCAGACAAAACGAGGTCAAGACAAAAAAGCTAATGAGACAAAGATGGACATTATTTAATGATAAAAGAGACATTCCACCAAGAACATACAACTCATTAATATACACGCACCTAACATAGGAGCACCAAAGTATACAAAGCAACTGTTAGCAGACCTAAATGGAGAAATTGACAGCAACATAATAATAGTAGGGGACTTTAACACTGCATTTACTTCAATGGAAATCATCTAGACAGAAAGTCAACAAGGAAACAGTGGCCTTAAGTGAAATACTAGACCAGATGGACTTAATAGATGTACATAGAACATTCCACTCCAAAATGGCGTAATATATATTCTTCTCAAGTGCACATGGAAGATTCTCAAAGATAGACCATATGCTGGGAAACAAGGCAAGCCTGAATAAATTTAAAACGATTTAAATTATATCAAGCATCTTTTCCAATGACAATGATATGAAACTAGAAATCAACTACAAGAAGAAAGCTAGAAAAGTCGCAAACATGTGGTGACTAAACAACATGCTAGTGAACATTCAAAGAAGAGATCAAAGGAGAAATCAAAAAATATCTGGAGACAGATGAAAATGAAAACACAACAAGCCAAAACTTAAGGGATGTAGCAAAAGCAGTACTAAGAAGGAAGTTTATAGCAATACACACCTATCTTAAGAAACAAGAAAAAATCTCAAATAAACAATCTATCACTGTACCTAAAAGAACTAGAAAAAGATGAGGAAACAAAGCCCAAAGTCTGCAGGAGAAAGGAAATAATAAAAAGCAGAGCAGAAATAAATGAAATAGAGACTAAAAAAAGAATAGAAATGATTACCAAAGTTAAGAGCTGGTTCTTTGAAAAGATAAACAAAATTGACAAACCCCTACCCAGACTCACTAAGAAAAAAAAGAGAGAAGGCCCAAATAAATAAAATCAGAAATGGAAGATGACAATTTACAATGGATACCATAGAAATACAAAGAATTACAAGAGAATACTATAAAAAGCTATACATCAACAAATTGGATAACCTAGGAGAAATGGATAAATTCTTAGAATCATACAATCTCCCAAATCTGAACCAAGAAGAAATAGAGAATCAGAATAGATCAATCACAAGTAAAGAGATTGAAAGAGTAATCAAAATTCGCCCACAAAACAAAATTTCAGGACCAGATGGCTTATTTTGTGAATTCTACCAAACATTCAAAGAAGATTTAATGCCTATCCTTCTCAAACTCTTCCAAAAATTGAAGTGGATGAGATACTTCCTAACTCATTTTATGAGGCCAATGTTACCCTGATACCAAAACCAGACAAGGACTACACAAAAAACTAAAGTTACAGGCCAATATCACTGATACAAAAATCCTCAACAAAATATTAGCAAATCGAATACAACAATACATTAAAAGGATAATAGACCACAATCAAGTGGGATTTATTCCAGGAAACAAGGATGGTTCAGCATCCACAAATCAATCAATATGATACAACACATTAACAAAATGAAGAATAAAAATCCATGATCATTTCAATAGACAGAGAGAAAGCATTTGACCAGATCCAACATCCATTATGATAAAAACTCTCAATAAAATGGGTATAGAAGGAAAGTGCTTCAACATAATGAGGACCATACATGACAAACCCACAGCCAACAACTTAGTCAATGGTGAAAAACTGAAAGTTATTCCTCTAAGAACAGGAACAAGATAAGGATGCCCACTCTTACTCAAGATAGTGTTGGAAATTTTCACCAGAGAAAATAGGGAAGAAAAATAAATAAAAGGGATCCAAATTTGAAAGGAAGAAGTAAAACTGTCACTATTTGTGGATAACATGATCCTATGTATAGAAAACTCTAAAGAATCCACCAAAAAACTATTAGAAATAATTAACCAATATGGTAAGTTGCAGGGCACAAAAGAAACATATAAAAATCAGTTGCATTTCTAGACACTAATAACAAACTAGCAGAAAAAGAAATGAAGAATACAATCCCATTTACAATCACAGCAAAAAGAATAAAATATAGGAATAAATCTGACCAAGGAGGTGAAAGACTGATACACTGAAAACTATAAGACATTATTGAAAGAAACTGAAGACGATATAAAGACATGAAAAGATATTCCATGCTATGGTTTGGAAAAATAAACATAGTTAAAGGTCCATGTTATCTAAAGCTATCTGCAGATTCAATGAAATCCCAATCAGAATCCCAATGACATTTTTCATGGAAATAGAACAAAGGATACTAAAATTTACACTAAACAACAAAAGACCCTGAATAGCTAAAGCAATCCTGAGAAAAAAGTAATATCTATTTTAATTTGGGGGGGGTATCACACTTCATGAATTCAAAGTATACTACAACAGTATAGTAATCAAAACAGCACGGTACTGGCAGAAAAGCAGACACACAGATCAATGGAACAGAATTGAAAGCCCAGAAATAAACCTACACATCTACACAGAGCTAATCTTTGACAAAGGAGCCAAGAACATACAAGGGAGAAAGGAAAGTTTCTTCAATAAATGGTGTTGGGAAAACTGGACAGCCACATGCAAAAGAAAGAAAGTAGGCCAGTATATTACACCATGCACAAAAATTAACTCAAATGATTAAACATGTGAATGTAAGACATGATACCATAAAACACCTAGAAAAACGCATAGGTGGTATGCTCTTTGACGTCAGTCTTAGCAGTGTTTTTTTGAATACTATGTCTCCTCAGCAAGGGAAGCAAAAGGAAAAATAAACAAATGGGACCACATCAAACCAAAAAGCTTCCACAGCAAAGGATACCATGAATAAAATGAAAAGACAACTCACCAACTGGGAGAAAATATTTGCAAATCATGCATCCAACAAGGGCTTAATTTCCAAAATATATCAAGAACTCATATAACGCAACAACAAAAACGAACAATCTGATCAAAAAGCAGGCAGAGGATAGTAAACATTTTTTTCCAAAGAAGGAATACAGATGGCCAATAGACACATGAAAAGATGTTCAACATCTCTGGTTATTAGAGAATCCAAATTAAAACTACAACGAAATATCACCTCACACCTGTCAGAATGACTATTATTAAAAAGACAAGAAATAACAAGTGTTAGAGAGGATGTAGAGAAAAGGGAACCCTCATACACTGCTGGTGGGAATGCAAACTGGTGCAGCCACTATGGAAAACCGTATGGAGATTTCTCAAAAAATTAAAAGTAGAAATAGTGTATGATTCAGCTATTCCACTTCTGGGTATTTATCCAAAGAAAATGAAAACACTAATTCAAAAAGGTATATGCACCCCTATGTTCACTGCAGCATTATTCATGATAGCCAAACTTGGAAGCCACCCAAGTGCCCATCAACAGACGAATGGGTAAAGAAGATGTGGTGTACATATAATGTGGAACACTACTCAGCCATTAAAGAAAGACAAAATCATGCCATTTGCAAAGACATGGATGAACCTTGATGGTATTACACTGAACAAAATAAGTCAAACAGAGAAAGACAAATAGCACATGATTTCACTCATATGTGGAAGATAAACAAACACACACATAGATAAGGAGAACAGATTGGTGCTTACCAGAGGAGAAGGGGGTAGGAGGGATGCAAAAGGGGTAAAGGGGCACATATGTATGGTGATGGATAAAAACTAGATTATTGGTGGTGAACTCAATGCAGTCTATACAGAAGCTGAAATATAATAATGTACAACTGAAATTTACACCACATTGTTGACCAATGTGACCTCAATAAAATGTATATTTTTTTTTCAAAGAAAGAAGCAATATATCTGCTTGGGAATAACAATAAAGCTTCTTTGGGTATAAAACATATAGTAGCCTAATATTTTACAATATGGAAATCCACAGCAATGTCACATAGCTCTGAGATGAATATATCTGGGGTACTCATCTATTGTGTATTTAATATCCCTCCTGGGTAAATGACTTTCTAGAGCTGTCGTAATTGGTAGAAGTATCAAACATCCCTTGGTTCGGGAACTTTCCTAAATTTTAGGGCTGTTCTAAATGCTGTCATTATATGTGGAAATGAAGGTGAAGTTTTAAAATTAAAATTCTATTTTAAGAAAAGTTTAGGAGGTTCAATCACTATGATAATGATTCTGACACATATTAATTTAAACTGTGATGGGATGTTCTTCTCAAAATACAATATAGTTTTAAAGAAATTCTGATGTAATAAATAAACAAAGACCTCCTGCCAAACTTAGGGTAAATGTAACTAAATCAAGAGTCCTAAGTAGTATTTAATCAGCTAGACTCTGTAACTAATGCAATGACCTGGTCAAGGCTGCTAAGGATACAGACATGCTTGCCAATCTGCATTTCCTTGTCTAAATTTAGGGTGTGTACATCATAAAAACAAAAGGACTTTATGACTACATTGACTCTCATGGAGCAAGGTGGTTGGATTATAATTGTCTCTGAGGAGAAAAAGTAAAGAAAAGAAAAGCGAAGACACAAAGTTAAGATTCCCAGTTAAATCCTGATGACACTGGAAGAAAAATGAACATCTGGCTACTTCTATTCATCAGAAAAACACTTGAGTTTGGGGTGTGCACCTGCATTATGAACACATGATTCCTGATCTGTGCAAATGTGTAGGGGAGGTATAAGATTTTTTTATTAGTAATGAGTAAAGTACTGAGAACAATTGATTTGAAGAAAAATTACACAAAAAATGTTACAGTTGGGACAACCTCTTTTCAAACCTAAAGGAGAACCAATTTTGTTGATTTTCAGTAAATAGAGAAGTATTTACTACTGATAAATGTTAAGTTGTTACATTTTAAATTAAAAACCATATGGCAAAATACAGTTCAAGACCCCTAATTCTAGAGTTAAGTACTAACAGTACATTTGTAATTACAACAGTGTGTTTGTAATTAATTATATTTAATTTTGCCTTTAACTTTAGGAAAATATTTAAAATTTTTTAAATTAGAGAATTCGAATTTGATCATACAGTCTTTTAAACGGACTCAATGTCCTAACTACGAAAGTAAAGATAAGTGAAATTAAAACATGATTTCTTAGAAAAATGATTTTTCATTGAAACCTATGACTAATTTTATAGAATTAGGAGCTATTAATAATATTAACAATAGCAAAAATATCAATAGCTAAAATGTATTAAGTGCTATGTACCAGCCAGTATTTTAAGAGTTTTCCACTTTTGTCTTCACTACTTTCTCCACCTCCAGAGTTAGGTCCTATTATGATATCCACTTACAGGTGGGGAAACTGAGACTGAGCACTAAAATACTCTGGGCAAGGACACAGAACTAGTAGGAGATGGGGCCAGAATTCTGACTCAGGCACTCACTCTGACCTCAAAGCCCATGTTTTTAATCACTACACTGTTAACACAATAAACAATTAGCTTAGGGAATAAAAAGTTGAAATACAGAGCTCCAGGAGTAAGTCTGTCTTCATGGTGCCAAGAAAGGCAGCTGTAAATTGCAGGCCAGGCAATCTTCAGATCATTTTCTCTCCCCGGTGGCAAATAAACAGCTTGACTGGTAGTTTTGACAGACCACATCAGTTGATTTGGCATCAGCAGGCAAAGTCATCGTCTAGCTACCAGATACTACAGGGAGGTTCTTGGCCAGAGTCCTCGTCAGCATTGTTTCACAACACTGTGAATCTTGTACTCCCAGCAGAGGTTCAAGTCACAACAGAACACGTTAGATCCAGTCTTCACAGCTCAGCAGGTTTAGGGAAAATTTAGAAGATAGCACCATGCCCTCTACATCATCTTATTGTCATAACAACAGATTTACTCTTAGGCAATTACTTCAGGAGCTTGGCTACCCAAGGAAATTCTTCAATATCCCAGAAAAGTGGATAGGTTAGTGGTAGTAATGCTTTTGTAAATCAAGTTCACATAGCATTTCTGTTACAAATCAGATGGTGTTAGCAAATGTTACACAATGGTTAGGCAACAAAAAGACTACCTTTAGAAAAACTATTATGCCTCTCGCAACCACACACACACTCTTTCAAACATTTTTTAGTCTCTGCATTCTCACATTTAGAAGGTTCATCTTTTCCTTTGGATTTAACTGTCATCACTACGTGAATAAACCTCAGATAATTTACAATCCTATAAACTCACCTGACCGGGGCAACTCAGCTTCTTGAAAGGAGACTACTATGTAGGTATCTTTCAAAAATCCCTTGGGATGTGGTTAAACGGAGACATTTGGTGTTGAATTTTAATGGTGTTCAGAAATGAGGTAAATAGCAGCAATCTGGGCTCATCTACCTGGATCTCAAAGTTAAGGGACCAGGGTTACTGTCCAGGCTGACGTAATCTAGGAACTAGCCTGATTCTAAATACAGATTTGAGTCAAACATCACTAGGTAGAGAGGAAATTAGATCATGGGGACTCTGAAGAGAACATAAGAGAAGAAATTAAGGGATATAGTGTAAAGAGAGGAATATAAAGATGGGTGGGATCAAAAGAATGCTAGTGAACAATCCTGTGTCGTAACATCTTAAAGGAGCATTAGTTATATACTGTGTAGCAAATTACCCCAAAACTTAGCAGCTTGAAACAACACGTATTAATTATCTCACAGTTTCTGTGGGTCAGGAATCCTGGCACAGTGCAACTGGGTGCCTCTAGCTCAAGGTCCTCACAATGAGGTGACAGTCAAGCTGTCAGCAGGGCTGCATCATCTCCAGGCTCTCCCGGGGCTGAAAGATCTGATTCCAAGCTCACTCTCATGGGCCGCTCCCTGGGTCTGCCTCACAACATGGCAGCTGGCTTTCCGCAGCGTGAGAGACCTGTGGGTCAGGGAGAAAGAGCACACGCAAGACTTGAGCTATAGTCTCTTTGTAAACCTAATTTCAGAAGTGACATCCCATCACTTTGTCACACTCTATTCAGTAGAAGTTAGTCGCTAAGAACAGCTGGCGCTGAAAGGGAGGAAAAGGGAGTGAAAACCAGGAGGCAAGATCAGTTGGGAGCTAGTTTAGAAGCTGCCTACCAGACAAGAGTAACAGAAAAGCTGGAATAAGTGTTGCCCAGCCAGGAGGAGCCTGGCTTCATTTAGATTTTATCTAAGTAGTACTTTTCACCTTCCAGTATGCATTACAGTCACTTGGGGAACATGTTAAACCCCTAGGTTTTTAGGTCTTACTGCTAGAAATTTCAGTTCAAGAGGTCTGAGGTGGGGCTAGGTGCACTTGTATTTTTAATCCCCTCCCCGTCTCCCCCACCCCCCACCCCGCCCCACCAGCGATTAGAACGCGAATGGTTTGCTGGTGGCACCTTGGGGAAACGCTGGACTAGGTAAACATTGTTTTCATGCCCCAAGCACTGTAATAATTATAGTCTTCACTCCCAAAACACACCCATTGAAACGTTTTCAAAATAAAAATACTAAACTGCAAAAGAAGTGTAAAAAAATCAAGCAAAATTCCAATTTTTCTTGCATAAGGCATTTCAAAGGTCTTTTTGAAACATCACTGAAAAACATTTACCTCTCAGTTTGGGTGGAATCTTCGATTTGTTGGTGCCTGCAGACCATCTGAGTTTGAACCTTGAGTCATTCCTCATGAACTAGAGATTGTTGCTTAGTACGAAGAGTAGCCTGATGTTTCTGGGGAAAATTCTCATGCTATCCAGTACTAGATGGGTAGATTGTTTCAAATTACCCAAGTTGTGTGTATTCATTTTAAATATGAGAATAATAATATCTACCTCATTATGACTATGTTGTGAATTAAATGGGTTAGCCAACAGAAGTGGACCAATTAGCACAAAGTAGGCACCTGATCTGCAACATCCAACATATCATCATGCATTATACTGAATATATATTGAACTCAATAAATGGTACCTGCTGTCATGATTATTGCAGAAGGATAATTTGTGGTTATAGATAATTATATTTCTATTTTGGTGAATTTTCTGTTCTCGTTTTGGTTCAGGCAAGATCATCATTTGTATACTGTTATGTGATGTTTTGTTTTCTTACTATTTTGTAGACGCTATTCAGTTTTAAGTTTTTCAAAAGCATCCTTTAACCTGAATTTATCTGATTATCAAAGTCATTAATGAATTGGTATCTGTTGAATCTCTTCTTTTTATATAAAACTGGTAACTCAGCACATTTTCACTGTCCTTTGGTGACATGTAAATTTTTTAACTTTTGTTAGTGTGGACTTTGGAGTTTGAGATGTGTGTTTGTGTTATTTTCTGTTTTTGAGATTGTTGACATTACTATTTATTGTCATGGCCATATGTGCAATAATTATTTAGACAATTCCATGTTTAAATGGTTTCAGAGCTCACTAGCATCCTGTTGAATAAAATATTCACTATTCGTAAGCTCTACTCGACTGTAAAATGTATGTATACACATATGTTTTTCAATAACATGTCGGTAATGTGATTTTAAGGCCTTGTTTCCCCTACAAAATGTTGCATTCAGAAAAACAGTTTGAGTATAAACTTTATAAATTGTAAAAATTTCTCCTGAAACTTTGTAGTTATTTCTCCATCATTCTCTCATATTTGTTGTTGAAGAGTAAAACTCTGAATTCATTCTGATGTTTCTTATTTGATAGGTAAACCATATTTTTAGCATCAGTGCTTGCAAAAAATTATTCTTGATCTTTGTAATTAATTGTTTTGTTAGAATGTATCTAGACTCATGGGCCTCTCTTGACAGATACTTGCATTGTTATAAGCCATTTCAACATGCTTTTACTGATTCTTTCTCTTTGTTGTAAAGCAGGGGTCATAAACTCCAATAACTCCAGTGTCTGGACAAGTAATGTAAACAGTGAAGTGGGTCCTGAGAGAAAACACAGGCCCCACCTAAAGGGAGCAACCACTACTCAAACGTAAGAATTAGCTGCCATTTGGAAATAGAGTCTAAGTGTGTCCAAATAGTCTAATTTTTCAAGAGAGGGAGTAAAAATCACACTATTTTTAAATGTTGGCTTAACTTTTTTTCTTTACGTGAGATTGTGTAGGCCAAATAAAATATATCAGCCAGCTTATTTGCTAATAAACTATCATTTGACAATATTTAGCTAAAATTATCATCAATTAATCTTTCCTTGATTGATCCATTGAGCAAATATTTGTTGAGTGACTAGGATGTGCCAGTCTTTATCTAGGGACTAGGTATATTTCTCTTTTAATAATACTATTGATTTGATTTTTTTTTTTTACCTGTTGTAGTTTTTCTGAAGTTCTTCTTCAGAAAAATCTTGGATTGGATGTCATTATTTGCACTTTGCACTTTCATCTCCTTTCGTAGTTATGTGACTTTTACTCCTATTTTAAAATTTATCATCCACATTCTGCATTCATTTTCTGCAATGTCAGATCTGTTCTTTACCCACTAGGTTAAGGACTTTTTTTATATCACAATTTTAGCCTCCTTGCAATTCTTTATTTTGCACAACCACTTTTAATTTTCTTTTTTTTTTTGATTCTGCTTGGTAGAGGCCATATCATCATGCATTACATTGAAAATCAGTTTTGAAATACTCTTCCTCAGAATATTCAGAATTGTATTCCCTACCTCTTGTGCAGTAATATTTGTCTGCAGGTCCCATGCTGGTGAGTTTGTTTTTCTTTTTTCTTTTACAATTCTTTACTGTTATTTGAATGAGAAAAACTCTATCTTGATCCATTGTTTGTCCACAGGGAGATGGGCCCAACTCTATGCTTAGATTTTAGATCTATGCTCTGATTTTGGTGAAAAACCTTCTCTTAGATTTCAGAAGTAGTGCAGGCTAATAGGCAAGACTTCTCAGCCTGAGGCTCAGTGTCCAGTATGGATTCTCTCATGTGGCTGTGCTCACTAAGCACAGAAGGACAAAACGAAGAGCAACATGGAGCTCACATTGCTACTAAAGTTCCTCCAGGCTCCAGTTGGTCTATAGTGCTGCATTTATAGGCACTATAATCCTATAATGTGTGTGACAAAATGTTCTTCCAGTAACTTCCTTGCCCCTCCTCTTTCCAACAGGCTCAACTTCCTGTCCTCTTTGCTCTGAGTAGAATAGAAAAGGTCAAGTACAAAGACGAGTAATGTCTTCTGAGTGCCACTAATAAGCTCCAACACACATCAACTCTCGGTACAACATCAGAACCTATCAGATCAAATTTTAGTTGTTGTTTCTTTTTTTGAGCAGTTCTAACTGTTTGTAAGAATTAATATTTAATAACTTTAATTCTTACCCAAGGTTTTCCCAATGTCAGAGAGAAATTTTACTCATTTTGAAAAATATAATAAAACATATTCAATCTTGATATCACCATATAGATCCATTGAGCCCTTTATGCCTATGTTACATTATGGAACGTTAGTTCTTAGTTGTTCTATATCTTGAAATATTTTATTATTCATCATCCTAGAGACTATTTTATCATTAACCTTCATTACTCATCAATTACCAGCAAAAATGTTTAAAATAACTGAAATAGAAAACATGACGGAATAGCCGAGAAAGATGATATAATTTCCTTTCTTAGTTTTATTATTGTATTGTCTAGTTTTATATCATCTTTCAAGAAGGTATGAAAGAAAATTGAAGACCGTATTTTTGAGTTTTGTTTTTTACTTTTATTGAACAAAATGGAGAATTCACAATTTTTGAATTTCCACACAAAATACTAAAAGAAGGAAATTGACCAAGGAAGGTATTCCACAAATCAGACAGCAGCACTCTAGACTCTAATGAGGACAGTGACATTATTAATAGAAGCGAAATCCCACATGAATTTTCTTAAAACTTAAGAACTTCTGAGTAAATAGTCTTTAAAACCATAAATAAAAAATATATTCCCAACCAGTTAGTCATAAACAGGAAGGACCTAAACAAGCAATATTTTACAAGAATCTAGATTATCCCATTTTTCTAAAAGTATATGTGACAGTATTCTTTCACCTTTTATCATGTTTGTACACAAAGAATTCTCTTGATACAAAGTATTGTTATGTTTAGATTATTAACAATTCTAATTAGTTTTACTATCTCTTTATTCTTATTTCTGAAAATTTTTCATAAAATGACTGAAAAATATAAAAACATAACAGGGATCTATTAGACTCAGGTGGGTCTAATGATGCAATAACCACATTCCTGGTTTCCTGAGGGCTTAACAAACTATGTGCTTGTTGGTGGCAGCATCTGATTATGGTTGTCTTGATTCTCATGACCATTGACATCAAATCTTTTGCATCATTAATGGCTCACTGAAAATTTTTCTCATTTAATGGCCATCCCTTCCTTATAATGGCAGTAGTTAGCTAGTTCTTTACTTATGGTAGTGATGTGAAATTTCCTCTTTATCTTCGAGCACACATTGGTGGGAAAATGGGAGATAGGAAAATCTGCATCAAAGCCAGAATGTCACTTTAAATCAGAAGTCTGTATATTTATCTGTTTTAAAATGGAAAAAAAATCAGAGAAAACTAAAGGAATAATTTTAAATATAAGGAAAAGGCAAAGGAAAAGAAAACAAAATCAGGAAGAAAAATAATAATTAAGGGAGAAAATGAGAAAGGAGGTTCAGAGTAAAAGATAGGGTTAAAGAACTGGGAGGACTTTAGAGAGAGTGAGCGTTTATCCAGCTCAAACATCGTATCACTCACCACACACGCATTTATCAGCCACATGTTTACTCAGCATTGCATCTGAATGTGCCAAGAACTATGCTGGGAACACAAAGATGGAATCCTGTCTTCCAAGGGTTCAGAGTGCAGGGGACATGACTGAGAAATAAACAACCTCTTTCTCCCCTGCTTCACAATAAGTCTTCAGTTTCCTACACGACTGCATCTCAACTGACATATTCAGGTGGACTCAAAGTTATGCTGCCAACATGAATCCATTAGCCAGACGGGATGAGAAGAGAGGAAATAAAAGTACAATGGAAAGTCAAAGCTGGAAAAGTAAAATTCTAAAATTTATCAGGAAAATAGCATGCTACCTAATTTTTTACCAAAAGAAGCAAACAAAAAAATAAGCCACTAAGCAATGTATGGTACCATTTAGAAATAAGTATGAAATATTATAGGAGACAGAGAAGGAAGGAATCAATCGTGCTTGATGGAGGTCTTAGGGGAGTTAGTCAAAGCAGGCTTCAGACAAGAGGTGATGTGAGTTGTCTTTTTTAAGTATAAGATCCCCAGGTGTATCAGAAGGACAAGGACATTCTAAATACAGAAAAGAAATGCACAGGACTTGGGAGGAAAGAAAGTTGTTCTATTCAGGAAGTATAAAAGCACCAGATTTGAATAAAACCTAAAGCACATTGGGTGCAAAATTCTGGTGGCAGATGACACTGCCAGGAAACTGGCCACACTAGAAAGTGTCTGCCCATGGATGTACCCACGGCTTAGAAGGTAATGGGGAGCAAGTTAAGCAAGGAGTGGCATTAACTCTCTCTGAACCTCAATTTTATCTTGTAAAATGGAGGTAAAATACAATTTTTTAAAACACTGATCTTATTCTGTTCTGGTTTCCCTTTTCTTGCTAATGACAAAAGAGGTCAGGATGCAAAGTGGGTAAATAACCTGGGCAATTAAAGGAAACTTGGTTTCTTCTAGTTTAAGACAGACTTTTTTTAGGTTGACTTTTTCAGTCAGTTCAAAGCTCAAATTCAAAACCAAGACTGCTTCCCCCTCTCAAAGCATCTTTCCTCCCTTTCTTCCTCCTCAAGATGCTTCCCATGCAAATAGAAGAGTTCTCCTCTTACAGAACTAGGTGTTGGGCTCTCTGGTCCATATGCAGTCCGTATTTGTGGGGATTAGTGAAGTCAATGGTTCTCAAACGTTTTAATCTCAGGATCCCTTACATACTAAAAACTATGAAGAAATCCAAAAAGTTTTTGTTTTATGTGGATTATATTGTTTATACGTTTATGTGAGCTACCTATTGATATTTACCAAATTAGAAACCAAAACAGAAAAATTTTAAATGCACATAAACTTTAAAATAACAATAAAAACTCATTACATATTAACACAAATAACATCTTTATGAAAAAAACTACATTTTCCCCTCTAAAATTAGTGCTAATAGCGGTACTGTTATACATTTTGCATATCTCTTTAATGTCTGGATTCTAGCTAAATAGAAGACAGTTGGATTTTCATAAATACTTCTGCATTCAATCTGTTGAGATATATTGTTTTAGTTGAAATAATGGAAGATGGGCCAGCCCCGTGGCCGGAGTGGTTAAGTTCGCGCACTCCTCTGTGGTGGCCCAGGGTTTCACTGGTTCAGATCCTGGTCATGGGCAGGGCACCGCTCATCAGGCCACACTGAGGAGGCATCCTATGTGCCACAACTAGAAGGACCTACAACTAAAATATACAACTATGTGCTGGGAGATTTGGGGAGAAAAAGCAGAAAGAAGAAAAAAAAAGATGGGCAACAGCTGTTAGCTCAGGTGCCAATCTTTAAAAAAAAAAAAGAATGGAAGAAAACCCAGCCTCATATACATATTTTATTGAAAAAGGAGGGAGTAGTGGAACAGTATTTTCACATAATTTTGGATGTTCTTTGGTACTACAACAAAACACCAACTCAACAAGTGAGAGCTTCTTCAATGTAAGTTATACCTGAGTAATTTGAAACCATATCAATGAATTTCTTGTACTCAAGTTTACCTTGCAATTTGAATAGCTCTTCTACTCATGCATGATTTTGTAATATCTCTTGGAAAATATTGGTTGAACGAGTTATGCAGATCTTCCATATGTTGATACATTTCATTATACAATGTCAAAAAATATTAATATTACCACTGGTCTCATGAGAAATGTCTGTAAAGCTTCAGGTAGCAAATAAAACTTTTCAAATGTATTAGTTTTCTTTTCTTGCCATAATGAATTACCACTAGTTTATGTTCTCATAGTTGTATAGTTCAGAAGTCCAGTTGGACTCGGCTGATTCTTCTGCTCTGGATCTTGCGAAAGGGTAAAATCAAGATACTCGCCAGCCTGTTCTCTTATCCGGAGGCCCTCAGAGAACCTGCTTCCAGGCGTATTCAGGTTGTTGACAGAATTTAGTTCCATGTGGCTACAGGTCTGTGGTCCCTGGGTCCTTACAGCCTGTCAGCTAGAAAGGCTCTCAGCTCCTTAAGGGCACCTGCATTGCTGGCCATGTTGCTCTCTCCATCTTCAAACCTGCAACAGCATTTGCATACTCATATTTCGAATCTCTCGGGCCTCCTCTTATGCCACATCTCATCTGCTTGTCGGTAGAGAAAGTTCCCTGCTTAAAAGGTTTCTGTGGTTAGATTGGCCCCACTGGGAAAATCCAGAATAATCTCCCCATCTTAAAGTTGGTAACCTTAATTATGTTTGCAAAGTCCCTTTTGTCACGTAACATAAAATATTCATGGAATTTAGGGCACGGACTTCACAGGGTGAAAGGGTGTTATTCTTCCCATCACATCAAATTTCTATTTTTTCCATAAAAACTCTTATTTTACTACCAGAAACAAATACAATCTGTTGTTCTTCTTAAAACGGTAGGCTCACTGTTCATTTTCAAAGAAGAATCTCCCTGATACCCAAGTCTGAATAGCCATTGTTTCTCTGTCCGTTGTTCTTTTAAGTAAAAACAGTGATCTATGAAAAAAAATCTGTTTGGCTCTCAACTCAAAAAAGCACACCTGTAGTTTTCCTTGAGACAAACATCATACTTAGTTGTACAGAACTTTATGCATGCTTCCTTTTTGTCACATAGAGTAACAAAAAGATGTATACTCAAGGGTTGAGATTTATAAAATTACCAATTTTTACTACTTCATTAAGGATATTCTTAAGTGAGATTGGCAGTTATTAATTAAATCCAAGTGCATGCCAGTGAGGAATATAATGACTTCTGCTCCAGTTTCGTGCCACTGCCTTGATTCATGCTAATGCACCCGGCTGTTTCGGCCATTATTGCTTTTGCACCATCAGTGCAAACATCAAACAGTATTTAGAATCATAGAAAAATAGTTTTGACCTTGCAGATTGACTAAATGGGATCTTAGAGACTCCCAAGGGTCTGCAGACCATACTTTGATAACCACTGAGCTCCAAAACCCGCATTTTTTGATAAACCATATATTTGGCCATGGTAAAAATTAATCCTGAAATCTAAATGGCTTAATATATTCAAGGCTATTGCTCACACATTAAAAAAAAATCTATTCCTGATATGAAGGATTCACCTGCACGGCTCTTCTCCGTGCAGTGATGGAGTATTCTTGGCCTGTCTTTCAACTATCTTTTGTATTGTTGCACTATCTCTTATAGCTGTGTAGACTAACTGGGCTTTGCTGAAGGGTTGTCACTTGAGGGATTCCATATAGAAGCAGTCAGAAATAAGCTGAGGTTACAGATTTCTCTAAGGGATCAATTGGGCCAGGCATTCCACATGTCTCTCCTCCGTTACTGGATGGGTGAAGGCTGTTCACCAGCAGCTCAGTTGAGGCTGTTTGTCTGAGGGCCTGCCTGTAGCCTCCACCTGCGGCTTGGACTTCTGAAAACATTGAGTTTGGAGATTCCAGAGGGAGTGTCCCAAGAGACAGAAAAAAGAATGTGCTTGCCCTTTAAGGTCTGGGTATGAAGACTGGCACAATGTTATTTCCGCCACATTATGTTGGTCAAAGCCATCACAGAATCCGACCTGATTCAAGGGGTCGGGGTGGGGGACGGGGACATAATTTCCATCTCATGATTGGGGGGAGTATCAAAAATTGTGTCCATCTTTATCCCATTACTGCTTGATTGAATCTTGAGAGATATTATTGTCCACCACACTGCTCTATGGATACTCATTGGGAGATAGCCACTCTGGCCTGGTCCCTTGATACCTTACTGCTAAATTTGTCTATCAGGGCATCAGAATTGCATCTGCTTTTGAAGTTAATAGTCCCTTGCAGATTCCACTATTATGAAGCTATGAAGGTCCCTTGTCTCAAACACCAGGCCTCTTCCTACTCACCAGTTCTTTCAGTACCTTAGCTTCCTACTTCCAGGACATTAGGATACTTCTAAATCTCCTACAAATCTAACAACAGCTAAGTATGTCAGAAGGGATATCTCAGGCCATGTCTACCTCTCTGCCAAAGTTGCTCTACCACATTTAAACTTTTTGGGATGAGGTGCTTCTTTAATGAGCTATAATTTTCTTGGGCTATGCATCGGGAGGAACAGAACAATTCCGTCTCTTTTGGAATCTTCCCCTCCAAATCTTACTAGATATTTCTGTCGCACCTACCCTTGCTATTTGACCCAAAGGTCTGGAGAAGTACAAGGGCACTAATATCCAACCACTAGCATGTCTCTTACTTTCTTTTTCTTTGGCTTTACCTCTCAACTTTGGAAGATCTTTCTACTTCCCCTTCTTGGCATTTAGAAATGCCCCTTAAATCCATTCCTCTATGTTCTAGCTGCTAGTAAAAATAATCCAGTTTCACCAAAACTAAATCTTGATAGATAAAAGGAAATATTTATAATTTAGAAGGAAAAAAACACTTTTCTTTCTTAACAAAGCCTGAGTTTTGAGAATAGTTTTTCACTCCAATAAAATTCGCTAATACCCTATTTCTTCTAGTCAGCAAACTACAGTGTACAAGCCAAATTCAGTCTGTGGGCCAAATTGCGTCTGTTTTTGAATGGCCCAGGATTTAAGAACAGAATTTACCTTTAAAATATGTTGTTAAGTGGTAAAGTAGTGGTTAAGTCCAGCCTGCACTGCTTAGGTGGCTGGGTTCACAGTTCGGATGCTGGATGAGGGCCTACACCATTCATCAAGCCATGCTGTGGCAGTGACCCACTTACAAAAATAGATGAAGATTGGCATAGATGTTAGCTCAAGGCCAATTTTCTTCAAGCAAAAAGTGGGAGAATGGCAACAGATGTTAGCACAGGGTCAATCTTCCTCAGGAAAAACAAACAAATGACCAAAGAAACCAAAAAGCAAAGAAGAATATGAGACAGAGATGATATTTGGCTCACAAAGCTGAAATACTTACTATGGTCCTTTACAGGTAAAAGTTTGCCAATCCCCGTTCTGTACAGCATCTTCTTTCCTCCAGAATTGATGAATGACTTGGCTTAAATGCTTGAAGAAGGACAGTGAGGCCTGTGCTTCAGTTTAAATAAATCAGTTTAACATTTTTTAAAATCCCCATTTCAAGTCTAAGAGAAGATCTATTTCAATATCTGACATGTAGCGAATGTTCAATAAATGTTAATTTCCTTTTCAGTCCTCTTCTCTTCAATGAGGATGATGAGAAAAGAATAAAAGTATGCCATTTAACTAACCAGAAAGATCAATGCATTGACGTTTTAGATGCTTAAAAGACATTTAATTGTTTAAATGGAATGGAAATGTTTAAAAAGAATTTGGGGGAAAGAAGAACATGGTAAATTTGTTTACAGACAAGTTGAGCTTGATGCATCCTTCTAATGGTGCTAGGGAGTCATTTAGAAATATAGATGTAATTTGAAATAAAGAGTGGGTGTTAAATAGATAAATGTGCTTCTCATTTGGGAAATATGTGACAACTGGAACTACTGGAGTCTAAGAGTGAAGTCATTAAAAAGAAAATCAGGGGCTGGCCTGGTGGTGCAGCCGTTAAGTTTTCACATTCCGCTTCTCAGCAGCCTGGAGTTCGCCGGTTTGGATCCTGGGTGCAGACATGGCACTGCTTGGCAAAAGCCATGCTGTGGTAGGCGTCCCACGTATAAAGTAGAGGAAGATGGGCACGGATGTTAGCTCAGGGCCAGCCTTCCTCGGCAAGAAGAGGAGGATTAGCAGCAGTTAGCTCAGGGCTAATCTTCCTCAAAAAAAAAAAAAAAAGAAAGAAAAAGAAAATCATAAATGAGGAAGTCAGAATGCCAGAGACCACGAGCAATTTAAGAGTCAAAAGAAAGAAAGGAGGAGTCAGAGAAAGGCCAGTCAGAGAGGTAGCAATAGAACCAACAACAAGTCTTTCTGGATGCCGAGGGAGTAATTAATAAGGAAATTGATACTCAAAGAATTGAAGGAATTTCTACAAGACTCCCCTACTAGATAGTCACAGAGTCAGTATTTCAAATGTCAGAACTAATGCTTCTCCCACTACTAAATGCTGACGCATCTTCCCACACAGAAAACTTGTATTGGTGTCCTATTGCTACCGTAAAAACTTAAATGTATTCTCTTGTAATTCTGGAGGTCAGAAGCCTAGAACGGCTCACGGCTTAAATCAAGATATCAGCAGGACAGGTTCATTTCTGGACGTTGTAGGGGAAAGTCTGTTTCCTTGCTTTTCTAGCTTTTAGAGGCTGTCCACTTTCCTTAGCTCATGGCCTCCATCCATTTTCAAAGCCAGCAGTGGCCAGTCAAGTCTGTCTCGCGTGGCATTGCTCTGACACTGAAATTTCTGCTTCCCTCTTCCACATCTTAAGGACACTTGTGATTAAATTGGACCCACCCAAATTATGCAAAATAATCTTCCTATTTTAAGGTCAGCCGATTAGCGACCTAAATTTCAACTGCAGCCTTAATTCCCCTTTGTCATATAACCTAACATGTTCACAGGTTCCCAGGATAAGGATATAGACATCTTTGGGGGCCATTGTTCCTCCTACCGCACCACTCCACTTCAAATTGCTTCCCACCTCTTAATCACTCCATCTCAAAATCTGGGGGCCACTTTTGTTTTGAATCTTAACTTTAATCAGTTACTAAATTGTAACAAGTCTTCTTTCATTTATTCATCATTTAATAAGTACATATAGAGTGACTTCAAGATTCAAGGTATTATTTGTGATTAAAAAAAAGGAATAAGCTACAGAGTTTTTCAAGGCACTGAAATCTGCTTATTTAATTTGAAATAGTCCTTTGTTTTTCTTCCTTTATCTTTATCCTCATGCCTGAACTAAAATAATATTTTGTTCTTCCTGTTCTAGCCTTTATCACCCTTTCCTTTCATTTCGCACACATTTAGCTGCTGAATTTATCTGAATATTCAGCCTAGGGTCATGTTTTTCAGTACTTTCCCCTTTACCTCAACATTTACAGTCTCCCCAATAAAGGCTTTATCCCCCCATGCAGACTATTCACGAGCTGTCTCATCTCACACAGACCTTTCAGCTTTTTCAGTCTTCCCTGCTGCTCATTTTTCTTTCAAATGTGCATCAGAACCCAAATATATCTGCTTTCTCTTACTTTTTCCTCTGTCCAGATACCTCTCCCAGGAGCTTGTTCCTGACTTACAAGTGACCAGTAAATGTGGAAAGGCTGCTTCATTGTGCTACTTCCCTGTTCAGAAGCCTGTAAAGAGGCTTCCTTAACTTATCTAACTTATCCACATCCCATCCCGTAAGTCCAAACCCAGCCTCCATCATCAGGACCTGCTTTGCCTATGAATTACCTGCATGACTCTGATGCAGTCACCTTCTGCTGACGGGAATCCATCTCCACACCTTCTGATCATCTCATGCTCATTCCAACATTGAAGATGTTTGTTCCTGCTCCCATTCCTGTCTGGAGTAGCTTCTCTACTTCTCTGCCTTTGTCACAGTCATTTTTATGTCTGATGCCCAGGGTTCTTCTGCAAACCCTCCTTCAATATTTTTCACCCGACTATGTAGTTTTCACTTTTTGACCTCCCATAGAATTGATTGTCATTATCATCCAGCATATTACAAACATTATTAGCTGGAGAAGAAACATAAATTTTAAGTCAGCTGGTCAGTGGTTAAGAACAGGCAAGGAGAGGAAGACATTATGACATTACAGGCATACAAGAAATACACATCACAACCCAATTTCAGAAAACGTAAAAAAATTATAATGAATAAATACCATATTTTGATAACTAATGATACTCTTTATTATTTACTCCTCTAATCATTAAGCACATATAAGCTTAGGCGTATCAAACATATATTTGGCTTTTCCAAAGTAAGTCATACCTTTTACCCATATGCTAAACTTGAACTTTTACACGTTAGGCATATATTAATTGCTAATCATATATTCAATTTAGTTAAATAGAACTGAACATTTTATTGAGACTTTTAAAACTTCAGTATCTCATAGTGGAACAGTTTTCTAAAATAATGCAAAATTCATATTTGAGCCAAATCACAGCCAAACCATGTTTACGTCTCCAAGCAGTTTTGACTGATGAGTCATTTCCCAGCCAAAGCCAATTTGCATCCCAAAGTACTTTTCCTGATGTGACAGTTAAAAATTGTGACAAAATTTTACCACCTTACTAAAACAAAACAAGGCACTAATAACTACAGAGAAAAAAAAATGGAATTAACAAAGCCAACGACTACTTTAATAAACTGACAAGCAAGACAGGCAGCAAAAACTGTCAACTCCAAGAACTAAATCAAAGTGAACAGAACAAGTAGGCCATTCAATCTTCTTTATGACTCTGGCCCAGTTCTACCCGGTGATGTCATGCTTAGTTTTTTGAAAAAAGTCAATCACCATCACATGTGCTTAATTCTCAGAATCAAATGACTTGACAACATTTCCAATCCTGAGGTCTTAAACCACTGATGGTCTTCTTGAATCCTGCTCTTCAAGAAAAGTCATAAATGCATTCACCTAAAAGAAGAACATGTGAAGGAGCAAGAAGTTCTCTTGGGGACTGCACGTTACTTCTCCCAAGTATCAACAACAGTAGCATTTCAAAAGCACTTGAGAGCTTGATCTGGAATAACACAATCTCTCTTCAGAAAAATAATCTTATGTCCCATCATGAAAGCAGAAGAAAAAATGCCACAGTGCCTCATATTGCACACTATTGGTGAGTCATTGAGGAGGTGATGTGACATTGCTATAGGAAACAACGGGTTCCTCAGCCTAGTATTTAAAAAAACAAAAGAAAAGACTCAAAATAAACTGCTGTATATGTAATCACTCCTCTGGGGTTAAGAAAGCGCATATAAACCAGACAGGTGAGAGACACCAGCAGGCATATCAGCTTTCAAAGGATGAGATTTTTATAATTCTCCACACTACAAAAAATTGCTAAACATATACTTAAAGTTTGTGCCAGACAATTAAAACAGGGGCTCATATATGTATTGTATAAACATCCTTATCTTGTAAGAATATATTGTGTATCGCACCATTTGAGATGTACTAAAATAGAATGCAAAGAATGACAATTAACATGTTTCCACTCTTAAGGACTTTTTCAAAATTTTAAAACATGGAAAATATCTTGTGCTGAAGAAGCACATGCTCCTTTGGAAGTGCTTTTGTGTTCTCCCTATTACGGCACATCTCATTGGGAAATGCCACATTTGTATAACCAGGGGCCAGATTGTTGTGAGGACATTTTCTTTAGAGCACCTTCCCAATGCTCTCCTTTAATTCCTTCCCAAACTAAGGAGCTTTTAAAATTCAAAAGGTCTTAGAGAGAGAAAAAAAATTGAAGAAAGGAATATAGTCTTTAAGACTAAGTATATAAAACTGGTTGCTTTATTTACACAACAATTATTAATGTATTTTGAAACAAAAGTCATCAACCAGCCTACCTTGAAACTTCTGTGTATGTAAAGCACTAGGTTTATGTGAGCAGTTTTTAGCATTTCCTAATCAAGCCTCCTACATATCATTAACCAAAATCAAACATCAATAGAGAACATGAGGTTTGACACTGATTACCGGAAAAGGCTGGAAAGAGGAAAACTATTTTCTAGGAATCACCTCAAACATGTCTTGTGCTGTGCTGATGGACTCCAACAGTGCATGTGTGAGAGCCTGGACAGCTTAGAAGCAAGTGCCCACTTATCTGAGACCACCCTCACTGACTCTTTCTGGCACCATATAAGAACAATGATACTAACATTTCTATTTTGGTATTTTCTGCTAAGATAAACTGTCTGGCTTCCTTGATTCAAGCCAAGTGTCCACAGTGCCAGATTTACCTGCCCCCAACTATGTGAATTTGGGTAAAATCAAAGACAAGTGAGTATGAAAAAGAGGATTTAAGACATTAGAGAGTGCTCCTATATATATTTTTTGTATGTGTGAGGAAGATTGGTCCTGAGCTAACATCTGTTGTCAATCTTCCTCTATTTTATGTGGGGTGCTGCCACAGCATGGCTTGACAAGTGATGCTAGGACCACACATGGAATCCGAACCTGCGAACCCCAGGCCACCAGTGCGGAGTGCTCAAACTCAACCACTAAGCCACTGGGTGTCCCCGAGAGTGTTCCTATATTAATCCAAGGAATGGAAAGGTAGCTAGAAGGCTTGCCTGGCTGTCTCTAACTCCTGGGAGAAGTTAAAAGAGAGGAAAGAAGATTGTTTTAGCAGTTACACTTCAAAGAACACCTGGACAGCTTTAGACCTCAAAGCCTCGGTGAACTTTATTTCATTCTTTTTGTTCTCTACTTGTTATGACTAGTGAAAACCCTTTAAAAGGAAACAAACAAAAAACTCAAAGCTATGTTCATTCTTGTTTACGTACTATCTAGGAAAGAGAAGGTCACGTAGCATTTGGTCTTAGACCCTGCAAGAGAAAGAGAGCTATAGGAAAAAAGAGAGCTGCAGTTGTCTACAGCAACAGGTGAGAGCAACAGGATTCATTCCTGTGGTAGACAGCAAAAAGGATCCAGAACTATCCCGGGAAGTCACCCCTAAACCCAGAAGTAGTTCTGGAGGAGTGTTTTCTGGAAGATCCCTCTTGGGTAAATCCAGATATATCTCAGCACAGCTTCAAAAGGAGGAGAGGTTGTGAACACTACAAGAAGGAAGATAAAGGAAGAACACCTGAGGTATCACACTGGTACCTGCCCCCCCATCTCCTGGGAATAGACAATGGTTCTTAAGGGACTGTCACATCTGGGAAAACCGAACTTTCCATCAGAGTCAGATTTTTTAAATATACTGTTCAAGAACTTGAAACTACTGAATCACAACCGCTGGGGAAGAGACTCAGTAATCTTTATCTTTTAAAAGACTCCCAAGTGATCTTGGTAGTCATCTAGTTTAGAAACTACTATTTTAAATGTAATTAATTCTCAATTACTTAGACTAGTAGTTCTTGATCTTGGCTGTACATTAGGACCACCTGGGAGTTTTTGAAAAATCCAAATGCCCAGGGCCTACTGTAAACTGACACAATTAGATAACTGGCGTGGCAGAACGCAGGCATTAGTCTTTCACTGTGTAAAAGCAAAACAAAACATAACAACACAAAATACACCATAGGTGATTCATCCAGCCGGAGTTGAGAATATCAGGAAAGAAGGGAGGAAGAAAGGAAGGAAGGAAAGGAGGGAGTGAGGAAGGGAGGGACGAAAGAAGGATGGGAGGGAAGGAGGAAGAGAGGGAGGAAGGAAGGAAAGAAACAAACTTAATTATAAATGTGAGATGCCATAGATTAAAACTTACATCCCAGTTTCAGGGACACATAAATGTACTTTAAAGAGGATGTCGTAGAATCAATGGAATATGGTAATAGTGTTAAGGCCAATTGTATATATTTTCTTTAGCACTGTATAACGTTATATAGTGTTTTCAAAATATTTATAATTATTTTATGTAGTGTTTATACTATACTCCTGGGAGAGGAAAAGCAAGAAGTGAGAAAAAAGAGCTGTCACAAGAAATATTATAACCTATTTTGCCTCAGCTAGTAAATCAAAAGTGAGACTTTCTGAGTTCCATGCCTATGAAAATACTATTAGATTTTAGTAAAGTCTTACGAACTGTTGTGAAAATAATCGTCCCCTCAAAGACCCATTGAAACCTCAAATCAGGCAATAACCCACATATTTGTGTGACAATAACTCCACTACCTAGTCATGTCATGTCCGCTGACCAAAAAGGCCTTAATGTTCCCCTCAGCTTGACTAAACTTCAGATCATTTTCTCCCTGAATATAGCCTCTGAACTCCTTTTCTTAGAGTATTTACTTTAGCAAATTTGGGACTATAATTTTTTCTCTGCGGGAGGCTGGAAGCCTAACTTCCATAAGCACCAATTAGTTAACAAGATAGCCTAATCCCATTGACCGACCTCATTACCAAACATCGCCAGCAATTTTCCACTAACTCAAGGCAGAGCGCAAAAAGGCTCCAGCTTTTGTTTCAGAGGAGTTAAGTTCAATTCCTTCCCTATTGCAATAGCCTTGACCCCTATTTCCATAATCTAGAATAAAAGCTTCCTTTATTCCTTCCTTCCTTGCCTGTTTAACTCGATCTGGGGCAACTTTTCTTTCACACCAATTCTCGCAAGTGTTCAGAGTATCTTCCAATGCTCATCATACACAGGCAGGTGCAGGATCCTGCAATAGACTCAACACTCAAGAAACTATGGCTTAAAAACACAGATTCCTAAAAAACTCTGGATTATTCTCTGTACCCATTTCCATCTGTTGCTGTTAACTTATTATGTGAACTCTTTGAGACATCCTGTTAATTCCACATACCTACAAACTCAAATGTTATAGAATGAAGTAGAATTGTATAATATGACAAATTTCATTTTAATTCAGCATCTTTGCATGAAAAAAACAAAAAAAGATCAGGTTTACAATTGATTCCCTTTTCTAGAGAGTGAGAACACAAATATTCACAAACCATTCTTAACCCAGAGGAGAAAACCCTCTCTTGTCCCATCTTCAGCTCCCCTCTCCTTTGTAATCTACATTGTAATTACATTGTAGATTGTAATCTACAATCTAATTGCTACTACAACGACTATGATATCTTCCCATTAGTAAAACAAAGCAAAACAAAATTAATGCTATAACTGAAATATGTTCAAAATATATAGTAATAACTATAAATAATCAGAAGACTACCAAGCAAAGCTAGTATTCTTAAGAGGTGCTTGGTTACAGAATTTTATTTCTCTGGTTACTTTTTTGTTTGTTGTAAGGACACTTACCCTGAGATCTATCCTCTCAACAAATTTTAAGTGTGGGATACATTATTGTTGACTCTAGATACAATATTGTACAGTAGATCCCTAAAACTTATTCATCTTATTTAACTGAACTTTATGTCTATTGATTAATGTCTCTCCATTTTCCCCTGTCCCCCAGCTCCTGGTAACTACCATTCCAGTCTTTGACTTAATGAATTTGACTATATTAGATACCTGAGGTAAGTGGAACCGTTCAGTATTTGTTTTTCTGCGTCTGGCTTACTTCACTTAGCATAATGTCCTCATGGTCCATCCATGTTGTCACATATTGCAAAATTTCCTTATTTTCTAAAGCTGAGTAGTATTCCATTGTATGTTTATACCGATTTTTCTTTATCTGCTCATCTGTTGATGGACATTTGGGTTTTTCCACATCTTAGCTATTTTGAATAGCGCTGCAATGAACATGGGAGAGCAGCTATCTCTTTGAGATCCTGATTTCAAACTTTTGGACATTTACCCAGAAGTAGGACTGCTAAATCATATGGTAGTTCTATTTTTGATTTTTTGAGAAGCTTCTGTACTCTTTTCTATGGTGACTGCACCATTTTGCATTCCCACCAATAGTGTGCAAGGCTTCCGATTTCTTCACATCCTCACCAACAATTGTGTGGAGTTTTGCTTGCTTGTTTTTTGCTTTTACATTCTTGTTTTTAGTAATAGCCATCCTGAAAGTTGTGGGGTGATATCTCATTGTGGTATTGATTTCTATTTCCCTAAGTTTAGTGACGATGAGCATTTTTTCATTTACCTATTGGCCTTTTGTATGTCTTCTTTAAATAAATGTCCTCCAAGTCCTTAAAGCATTTTAAATCAGTTTATTCTTTTTTCTTTTTGAATTGTATGAATTCCTTATTTATTTTGGATATTAATCCCTTATCAGATACATGGTTTTCGAATATTTTCTCCCATTCTTATAGGTTGTCTTTTCACTCTGTTGATTGTTTACGTACAGCATCTTTTTAGTTTGATACAGTCCCACTTGTTTATTTTTGCTTTTTTTGCCGTGCTTTTGGTGTCAAATCCATCAAATCACTGCTGAGACCAATGCCATGAATATTTTCCCCTATGTTTCTTCTAGGAGTTTTATAGTTTCAGGTCTCACTTTTCAGTCTTTAATCCATTTTGAGTCTATTTTTTGTGTATGGTGTATGTGTTCAATTTCTTTCTTTTACATATTGGTACCTAGTTTTCACAACACCATTTGTTGAAGAGACTATCCTTTCTCCACTGTGTATTGTCGGCATCCTTATCAAAGATCAGTTAACCATATATACATGGATTTGTTTCTGGGGTTTTGATTCTATTCCATTGGTCTATATATCTGTTTTTATGCCAGTGTCATACTGTTTTGATTATTATAGTTTTACAATATAGTTTGAAATCAGGTAGTGTGATGACTCCAGCTTTATTCTTTTTCAAGATTAATTTGACTATTCATAAGCTTTTGTGGTTCCATATGAATTTTAGAACTGATTTTTCTATTTCTATGAAAAATGCCATTGTGAGGGAAGTTACATTGAATCTGTAGATCACTTTGGGTAGTATGGACATTTTAACAATAGTATGTCTTCTAATCCATAAACATAAGATGTTTTTCCATTTGTGTCTTTAATATATTTCATCAATGTTTTATAGCTTTCAGTATACAAATCTTTCACTTCCTTCATTGTTACCCCTAAGTATTTTATTTTTCATGGTGCGATTATAAATGGAGTTGTTTCCTAATTTCCTTTTAGATAGTTTCTTGTTAGTACATGGAAACACAACTGAGTTTTGTATGTTGGGTTTGTATCCTGCAAATTTACTGGATTCATATATTAGTTTTAACAGTTCTTTTGATGGAGTCTTTAGGGTTTTCTATAAATAAGAGCACATTATCTGCAAACAGGGGCAATTTTTCTTTTTCCTTTCTGATTTGGATGCCTTTTATTGCTTTTTCTTGCCTAATTGCTCTGGCTAGGACTTCCAGTACTATGTTGAAGAGAATAAATATGAAGACAATAAATGAGTAGTTACAAATTTTGATAATGGATTTGAGGTTAACTCGAAACCAAAAGAGAAGTTCCAGAAATTTCAACTCCCACTGCTGTTCTAGAAAACTGAGAATTATGTACAAGCAACTGAAGCAAGTCCTAACTGCGTACAGTTCTCAAAATACATACCCAGTCTATTTGATTTGAGAAAATGTGTTAAATACCCCACACATGATACTTGAAATAACAGAATGATTATAAAGCTGCTAAAAATCTCTAATTATAATTGTCCAGATATATTTTCAGAACATCTACACTTCAGTAACATAAAGCTACATAGCTGTTATTATGGAATTCCTCAGGCATATAACTATGGCAGCATATCTGGATACGTTGCTTTTCTTTATCTTATAGGGTAAAAATGATCTCAACAAGTCAATGGCATTTATTTATTCACTCAATAAGTCTGTATCAATGTTCCCTTTGTGTCAGGTGATATGCCAGACAGTGGGAACATACTGGAGAACAAAACAGAAGTATGTTTGCTTTGGCAGGCATACAGACTAGTTACAAAGACAGATATTAAACTAACATAAAAATTGTGCTATATAGTTACAAATTATAGTAGGAAAATAACAGGGTACTGCAAGAGAAAACGAGGTGAAAAAACTCATTAAATTGAGGTGCTAGTCATTTTAGCATAGGCAAAATAGAAATCTTACCAATGCTCAACATATGTGAAATTCTACTCACAATTCTCTTAAATCAAACACTCTTGATTAGCCATTGTGCTGTGATCAGAATGATTTTTCTGAGTTTCCACAATTTCAGGATTTCTACCAAGATCCTTGCTTGTGGAGTATCATCTATATCAGCAATTTTCAAAGTGTTTTCTGTCCTAGCCCTCATGATGGATGATGTTGATTACTAATGTATTTGGATTTATTTCTCCCAGCTTTTTCGTACTTTCTTCTTACTCTGCTTATTCTTTGATTCTCTCTTCTAATTTCTGGCATTCTATTGTATTGACCAAGCTTTCTTTATTATCTTTTTTCCCCTCTACTGGTTTAGAGGTTATATATTGCATCATTTTTGTGGTTAAATTTAAAGTTTTAACATGCATACTTGACTTAACATACTTAATATCTTTACTCTTATGCCAAAGAGTGTAAGACATTTAGACTATTATAACTTTTCTCACCACTGCCAAACATATACACATGTACACAACCACATACACACACAACCACACACAATATCTATATCCACAATAGGTACATTTCTTGCATTCTACCTATAACTTCTCCATCATTCAAGAAAGTTTACCAGATGAAAGAAAGAATAAATATCAGAGTAACCTACATTTTACTGTAATTTGTAAAAAACAAATAAACAAAAGCAGTAAACTATTCCAAAATGTGTATTGCTTAACTTTATAACATACCAAACAATTGATCATAACTCACAGCAGATGTTTAATTTCTGTTGAGTTAGGTTATTTGTATTAAAAACACTAAGCCAACTCAATAACATAAATTTTGTGTGTTCAAATTCTCTCCCAATAGTTTTGTGACCCCAAATCCTCTTTCATCAGTAGTCTTGAACCAGGGCCACCTAGCTGTGCAGCAAACACTTCATATGGTCATCATTGGATGGCTGTTTGCTCTGGTGGCATTCTGTCAAATTGAGTCTTTATCACCAGGAGAGAAAAAAGCAGCGATGCAAATGGGAAGGTGTTTTAGAGAAATTGCTGAAAGTTAACATGTATAACTCCCATCAGATTCATAATGTATATGCTTTTGATTAGATATGTTGGAAAATGCAAAAAAAAATAAAACTAGGTTAAATATCTTTACAAGTGGAAATGTCTTCTGGCTTCACATAATTTTCACCGAATTCCTTAGAGGGTGATTTAGTAATTCATATATACTGATGAAACTATTCAGGGAGTCTAAGAAGACACCAACAGTTTATTTTCATATTGCATTAGGCACAGAGGAAAAATTCAGAAATTTGTATACTCAAATGTTGGCTCTAGCACTTATTAGCTGTATGACCTTCAAGGAGTGATATAGCCTGAGTTTCAGTTTCTGGATCTGTAATTATATCTGCATTTCATAGCGGTTATGAAAAATGAGCTGATGAAAAGGATGTAAAGTTTATACGTAAAAACCTAACACAATATTTAGCACAAGGCAGACAAAAAATAAATGAAACACTTTTCATTACTATTGCATGAAGAACGTCACACGCCATCACAGTCTATCCTAATCGGGCTATAAGAGCCTATCATTTAAACACTGTCGCTGAGAAGTACTCTTTGAGCAGTCACAGTAACAGTCCAATTCAGAACAATTTTCAGATAGCCACTAGACAAATAAATTCTATTAAATAACATTGGAGGACAGTTTAAACACTGAGTTATTTAGACAAGAACTGAAGCACAGTATCTGACAAAAACATTCTGTAAAACCCACCACTTGAAATTTGCAAGAATACTACCTTTATTGACATTACATTTGTCATGTAAAACTTTCACAGCTCTGTGCATTCTCACATGCACTTAGACGTTGCTCATAAAATAAATGTTGACTTGGCTGATCTAAGACATAAATCGAAGGATGAAGCAGCTATAACTAATTAAAGGATAAATTGTGTAAATAAAAGATATTGATCGCATATTGTCATTTTGTTTCAGAATTACTTATGTTAAGTAACGCCAACCTAAGAGGTTTTAAATAGAAGAAATAAACATGTTAAATATTAGATATATATTTATGCTATTATGTAAGAAAGCATAACATATCCAGATACTATAGAATGGATCAGATATGATAAGAGAAAAAATGGATTTTTTTATTGAATTGAAGATGGAGATGATAGAGTAATAAATTAGTCTATAAGGGTTAGTGAAATGTCTATGAAATATACTTCATACATGTAACTTAGAATGTTTAAGAATCACTGAGGAAAATATCATCTGCTGACCCCTCCTTTAGTGATTTCCTAAGAAGGGACATGGAGAACTAGTGTTTTGCTCACGCTCACTTTAGGGAAATATTTCACATCCACTTCCTGCAGGAATAGTTAAAAGTAGGTAAAAGGATAAAAGATTAACTTTTTTTTTTTTTTTTTTACTGAAATAGTGCATTCATTTTTCCTAAGTTGAAATACCTGCAGAGTTGAGTGGGACATGGTTCTGGCATTGCTTTAAAATTTCTCATGATCCTAATAAAATCAAAGAAGACATCCATTTTAAATAGAGCTTCCACTTTTCTACTTACTACCTAGGAAGATACTGAAAAAGATGAAAATTCAAAGAACATGGCATTTAAGTTTAGGAAAACTTTCGTTTATAACAAAACTAATTGAATGGGGTTGACTAAGTTAACCACTGGCTCAGCGATATTGTGCTGACCAAGAAAAAAAGAAATGTCATCCAATGGGGAATAAAATGCTCCTTTGCCCTTTCATGGTTTTATACACAGAATCACCAGACATGGACCAAGAAGCTCAGCATCGCCTGGGGCTTCCTCCAGTTCTTTCAAATTGCTAGAAGCCACTCCCTCAAACCAGCTGTTTCCTAGACAAACGTTAGCAGTGAGGACATCAACACTAGAACCTGTTTTTCCCTCATTAGTATTTTTATATTTCCTCATTTCTTTCCTGGAAACTAATTTCATACCATAAAAATTGATCATATATTAAATGAAAATAAAGCAAAACAAAAATATAGTGCAATTTATTTTAATGTATGTTAAATTTTATTACAATCCTATGGGATTTTTTTTTGTTTTGTGATATTTAAAATAGACAAAAACATTTCAAAGGAAAAATAAAAAGAGATTATTTGTCATCTCTATAAACTTCTTTTTTTAAACCACAATAATTAAAACAAAATGATTTGGAAATAAGTATCATGTGAGACAAAGGTTAAATAGAATAATACTTCAAAATAGATGTATGCATACACATGCATACATTCTTATGTACATGTACTCAGCATACTTCATAGGAGTACCACAAATCAGTACAAAATTTATTGATTATTGAGGGAAAATGAAGTGAGATTCTCATTTCACATAACATATTATTTCCAAATGGATAAGAGTTATAAATAAGCAAAAGAAACAAATAAAAGTACTCAAAAATACATAAATATGATATAAATTAATAACCCATGAAGTTAATCTTTCAATGAATTTAACAGTACAATGATTCAAAGTACAAAATAAAATTTATTGATAAATCTGACAAAAGACAATTTGTATAACATGGAACCATTTGCCATACATTTGTCTACCTGGTTGATATTTTAAATATGTAAAGAGTTTATACAAATTAGTAAGAAAAAAAATCTTATTAGACAACGTCAGAAATCATTCCAGCTGTCTTTTTCCTTCATTTGTAAAATGGGGATTATAGGCGTATCTTACTGTTTCCAGGGTTGTTGTCAGGCTCCAGTAAATCATCACATGTGAGACACTCTGAATAGTGCCTGGGGTTCAAGAAATGTTAGGAAAAAATCCCGTCAATAGATTCACACAGAAAACCCACAAAAGTAAAAGTGCCGGTAAATGAAAACTGATTAGCCATACTACTAAAGAAAAGAAATTGAAATTCAAATAATATAAAATGACTTTACCATAAAATTCACGTTTTAAAATAATACTGTTTTGTGTAACAAAGGGACTATGCAACAGATATTCTTGGTCATTTTTGCTGGGAGTATGAATTACATACAATCATTCTGAAAAGTAATTTGATAATATTTATCAAAAACTTTTTAAAAGAAATACATGCATATTAGTCTAAGGAAAACTATCATAAAAATGCAGAAAAATATATACCCAAGGTATTTCATATTTGCATTTATTTATAATAAGGAATTATTTGGATGCCTAATAATAGGGAAATTGTCACATACAGGGAAATAATGGCTTATATAATGTACAGTATGCTTTTGTTAATATCATATTAAGGAACTACTTTGAGACATGAAAAAGCACTATTATTTTCATTTATATACATTTCTCCATTCATTCAACAACTATTTATAATACTTATTGAGTGCATATATGTGGCATAAACTGCATATAACTGAATGACAGCACTATAGAAAGTTAACAAATCTTATTCTTAATATGTATGGAATATGTATATGGAATACGTAATATGTAAGGAATATGTAAAATTTTAATTTTCTCACATTTTTTGCATTATCTACTTTCTATAGTGAGGAGGAATGACTTCTAAAACATTTTCTTTTTAACTTTTATAACTAGCAAAGTATTACTATGTACATGTAGCTATTAAAAGCGAAAGTTAAGGTTTAGAGATATCTGAGTCAGACTATTTGTCTACGCACTGTTTATAAGTTCAGCTCCTCAATTTGTAAATCAATAAGTGTAAGCTGAGTTGTTTTGAGCTTTTCCTTGGGCTTTGCTGTTGCACTGGAGTGTAACTAGAACTGTTTAAAAACATTGATTTAAAACCCTGAGTTTTAAAAGTAAACAAAAAATCAGTCTTAAAAGATAAATTTTAGCTTGCCACCACACAGTCTGAACTGGGACTATACAAATCAGAAAAAAAATAAACATACAGATTTGTCTTTTAAAGATCGGATGACACCCAAAAAGTAGTCACCATTTGGGGCTTCTCACTGCAAATTAGAAGCCAAGCATTCCTACTTAAGGTTAATGGAGAAGAGTAAAGAGAATAAATTCAGATTATCCCAGGGTCCTAGTATATCCTGTCAACAAGCAGGGAAACTCCAGGATACAGGTTGGCTTTACTCTGGAAGGAGAAACGAGGCAAAGAAAAATTTAATATGACACATGCTGCTATCCTTCAGCAAAAAGTAGTCAGGAGCTGTCTCATAGAGAACAACAGAAGGCTGTAGGTTCAAAAAGGACATTTAATCAAAATAAATGGCACTCTGAAGTTAGCAGGTAGGACTCTTAGATGTTTTGTCAAAGTTCAAATGATTTTGGTCTCATTTTAAACGTGGTGTAGCTTGAGGTTTGCCCGCATGTCACAGAAAAGGAGTCTATGAAGAAAGGTGATCTAGCCCGCTGCCATTCATCACAGCAACTTTAACTGTGAGCTGGTGTTTTCCAACTATGGTTTAGAAAAGGAATTGGACTGGTACCTGTGCAAATTCACAGCCTGTGAAAGTTGGGCAGAAGGAGAAGAGCTCCGGGAAACAGAAAATATAAAAGACTATGTCCAAACAGGGCATAGGTGTCATTGAAGATTTTTCCATAGAGGAAGATTTGTTCACATTTGCATTTTAGAAAGATTATTTTGACTAGAATGTAAAAAACGGACGGGAGTGGCCAATATGGGAGGCAGAGGGACAGAGAAAGAGTTATCAGGTGATCACTACCTAAGCTAGGGTTGGAACAGTGCAATTGGAAAGAAGTGGACAGACTTGGGTGAGTTTAATGAAGTAGGAAAAGCAACCTTTGGTGCTTGGTTGAACTTGGGAGATGTGAGAAAGAAAGAGAGAAAAAATCAAACTTGATTCCTGGTTTTTTTCTTTGATAATGGGGATGTTGTCACCCACTGAGATTGGAAATATAAAGTATGGGACAGGTTGGTTACAAGTAGACAAGAAGAAAATGAAACGTTCAAGATAGGAATGTGGAAATATCCAATAGGTAGTTAAATATAAAGGTTTGAAACACAACAGAGAGATCTGACCCAAAGAGCAATTTTTGCCATGGGTATAAAGGGGATCATCCAGAAGGAGAAAAGGAAAGGACCTGATTGGCAAGAAAGGGGGCTTAAGAAGGAGTGATCACGGAGATGGGAGAAAAACAAGATGGCAATGCCATAGAGGTTGAAGAAATAGTATTTTAAGAAGGACAAATTGGTTATCGATGTTGAAAGCTATGCAGAGGATAACACTGGGTCTAAAAAGTTCCTTAGGTTCAGAATATAAGCGGTCATTGATGATCTCATTAAGAGACATCCAGGGAATGGGGGGGAATAAGGGAGAAAAATCAAGGGTAGACCACTCTTTAAAAAATCAATAACAAAAAGGAAACAAAAGACAGGCAGTGGCTTGGAAGAATAGCTAGGCTGAGAGAGAGATTTAATTTAAAATAAGGGAGAGTCTTGAACGTGTCAATAGAGAGAAGTTGGGCATGTAGGAGAAAAAGTCATAGTTCACAGAGCATCTATAGGAGATAACATCCAGAGCACAAGTGTAGGGATGAGTCCTATTAATTCACTTATAATATTATCATTGTAGTAATTTTCAAATGTAACTGTGATTTTTAAAAGCGAGATATATTGCATCTTATACAAACACACAAAGCAGAATTACTCAAATTAATAACAGAGGAAAGGTCTCTAGCTCTTGTAAGAAGCCAATTTTCCTCTCCACATGTTTTGAGATCATGAGGGGAGGTGCTGTCAGCAGTTTTGTTTCTCCTGATGAGAATTTCAGAAAGCTACAGAGAGGATGCATATCAAGGGAGTGAACAGAAACAACTGGATTAGAGATCTAACAAGTTTGGCATCAAGTTTTCCAAACAGATTCTAAGCTGCCAGTTAGGGACCTTGACCTAGAGAAAATACTGAGTGCTTTACTGGGGGAAATGTGTTTTCAAATCAAGAGAGACAATAGAAATTGTGAAGTAAAACAAATCATTTTGCTGATGTATTTGCTTAGCTATTGACGAGCATGCCAGTTAGCTATCAATTGCCATAAGAAATTGCCTCAAAACTTAATGGTTTAAAATGACAACAGTCAATTATTTGGATCAAAAATCTGCAATGAAGGGTCCAGCCGATTGTCATAGTGGTTAAGTTCGTACACTCTGCTTTGGTGGCCCGGGGTTCGCCTGTTTGGATCCTGGGTGTGGACCTATGCAACACTCATCAAGCCATGCTGTGGCAGGTGTCCTACACATGAAATCGAGGAATATGGGCACAGATATCAGCTCAGGGCCAATCTTCCTCAGCAAAAAGAGGAGGAGTGGCAGCAGACGTTAGCTCAGGGCTAATCTTCCTCAAAAAAAAAACACACCAAAATCTGCAATGTAGGTAGGACTCCATGGAGAGAGGGTAGCCGGAGCAGCTGGACTCCGATAGAGGGATGGGTTCAATGACAGCAATTTGGTGTGGGCTGCTAGCTGTATACTCATCTAGAGCTGTAGTCTGGGGCCTCAGTTCCTCACCAAATGAGACTCTCCAATGAGAATGCTTGGGCTTCCTCACCGCTGGGTTCCAAAAGTGACTGTTCTGAGAGACAGGAAATGGAAACTTTCCATCTCTGTGGACTGAGTCTGGAAACAGACACAACATCACTCAGCAATATTTTATTGGCCAATGCAATCACAAAGCCTGCTCGGATTCAAGAGCAAGGAATACAGATCCCCAGCTCTCGATGAGACAAGTATCAAAGAATTATGACCATCTTTAATCCACCACTGTATATTTTTTAAAAATTTATCTAACAGTAGGAGATAGGGAAGTTTCCACTACTTTCCATCCCTATCTTTTAGGAAGCAACCATTTTGCTGAGCAATATTTTTGGTGATAATATACTAATTTATTTAAGACCATCAAATATATGTTTGCCTTTCAAATGTGTGGCGGGGGGGATTATTTTAAAACAAATCTACCAAAGGATCATTTAGGAGGTGCAGATTTCTATAGAGCTCTACCAGATGCACAGTCTAATGACTGTTTCCCCCAGGAAATCCTGATGGGTCTATAGCCCCTCTGGGTGTACATCTGGCTTCATTTGCAGCTTCTTGGTTCCATCTCCAGCATGACTGTTAACTTTAGCAATGCTGCCCATAGAGCTGATGTCTATTAAAGCCAGCCAATTACATTACTTTGCTAATTGTATTAGAATTTTTAACCAAGCTGAGCCTCTTGATGTTTTGACAGATAGATGGTACTCCATAAATAAAAGTGTTTATTCAAAGTGGCAAATTTGTTTCCAGATTTTCCTTGGAGATGGCAGTTAGCATATGACCCTCTGCTATTATTTTTTAGGATTCAGATTCTGCATTTCCTAAATGCTTTCATAGTCTCAAAGCAGGAAACAATAAATTCTTTGCCAAGTACTTCTCTAGCAGGCTCAGCAAATCCACTTCCTCCAAATGGGAGGAGGATGCCGATCCTGGTCATGTTTTTATTATCCTGCTCTAATGAACCGAGTCCAAATTTCTAAAATGTGAGTTCTGTTTTAGGCTGTAGTCCCTGAGATTTGTAATCCTAAACTGGTGCCAGGGACTGTTTTCCTATCAGCAAAACAGGGGAAACCATATTTGCAAATTCTTCAAGATCTCCCAAGCCAATCTGTTATAAAAATGAAAACTATTATTATGACAGGACTTATCCCATAATTTATTTGTTGTGCCACAGTAATCTCCTTATTTATTCTGACTGAAGGCAATCACAAGTCTGTTCAACACTCAGAGTGAGTGGAACTAAGCCAAATCCAGTCTAAACACTGAGAATAGAAAGCACAGGCACCAGGGTGATTTCAGGGTAAATGCCTGAGTGTGCAAGGTGCCACAGGATGTTGACCTTGAATGTGCAGACAAATTTGATTCTTGTACTAGAATCCAGAAGCTGAGACTCCACCCTATCCCAAAGAAGGCTGCTTAGCTTCATCTACTGTAACGAGCAGAGTTCAGTTAACAGTGTCTAAGAATGACCTGGGTTATAAAAACGTATAAAGGAAAGGAACATTTTCCATATGCTTCACATCTCTTCCCCACCCACCCCATCCAATCCCCCAAAACAAGAGACTCCCCTCAGCTGTGAGTGAAGCTCTTCGACTGCTGTAAAGCTGACATACTAATGAACACTTCTTTTCTATTTTACCAATGGCGTACTACCTAAACCAGTCTAAAATTCTTACTCATATATTTGCTTTGATCTCTTCTTTGTTCAATTCAAAGTTTATCAAATTCAACAGCTCAAACTTTGTGATCTACTTCAGGTTATTTTAGGATAACCTCTTGAGGACATATGTGCACATCTGGAGACCAAAATAACGTTAATGGCTGGAGACTATTGAAAAACTGACCTGTTAAAACATTTAAGCTAATTATGACTTGGCATGAAGCAACCGCCCTTCTTATTAGTTGAGTTTGGGGCAACTCAGGAACAAACACATCCCTATTCTATCCACATCCTCACAAATTGTAATTTCTGTTTTTGTAATTTCTACAAATACTTAATTTTCCTTTAAAACTCTTCTTCTATAATATGAAAAGTTACACCTGTGGAAGAAAGACACCTCTCAGGCATTTGTTTGGTATTATTACTATTACATAGGCTAAGCAGTGAAGAGATAGAGCCAGGGAGAATCCCTCTGGTATTCAGCTTGTGAGAAATTGCAGTCATCTTGGTTGAGAAAATATTTTGAAGAGTGTCTTTGTGCTCTTTCATCTTTTTACGAGCCTATCTGCTTGGGAGTCTGCTCTCCTCTCCATAAATGCTAAAAAGGCATTTGATGACATAAAAAGTCCATTCTATATTTGACACAGAAAATAAAATGTAATAGGTGCACATTTCATTCTTTTCTTTCCTCCGTCCATCTATTTACCAATAATGTATTTAAAAACTATAAATTATTATAATTAAATTTACTGAAATATAAAATGCCAGCTCTCATAATTGTTATTTCATATTGTTCTCAATATTCTTGCTAATGCAATTATTGAATTCAGTCACATAGCCTCACCCAACTGCAATGGATGTTGCGAAATGTAGTTTAGCTATGTACCCAGGAGGGAAGTGCAATAGATGTGAACAACTAGGCAGTATCCACCACGAAAGCATATACAATAAACTTTAATGTAGTATGATAACAAAAGGGTATATTTCAAGAAGATCACTGAGACCCAACTCTTCTGTGAAACCTAAATTCTCCTTCCTTTCACACTAAAAGTTTTCATAAAAATAGCTCTGTACCTAATGCCTTCATTTAGTCTCTTAGTCCCCAACTGCAACATACCTTATTCCAACTGAAATTGTTCTTGTTCATCAACCAGCCAAAGCTATTTTAATGATTGCATCATTTAACCTCAGACCATCATTTGCCTTGTCCCACTGCTTGGAAGAACCTGTGATATCCCTGTATTCCAGATCAAACTCACTTGCCAGGCTCTGAAGCTGAAGCTCAACTCCTTAAATTCTTACCTGAGCACAGGTAAGAAACAATCCCAGTGGCTTCTCTCCTGCATTCTTCATATGGTCTGAGTCATTACTTGAATCTGCCTTTACTTTTGACTTAATAAGGTAGACTGCCTTGAGCACAATCCTTGACCCCTATCTCCCCCAATCCAAATGCCTGAACTTCTGCAGAAGCTTTCCCATTGCCACTGACCTCGTTGGGAAACAGCCTCACTATCTATTCACTCCTCAAAGTCACCCATTATGTGGACCCAGCAAACATCATGAGAAACAGGACCCAAAGGTCTCTGGTGTGTTTACAGCATTGATGGATAGTCAGGGGAAGTTAACTACAGTTAACTGTTAAGGGAAGCACTAATTAAAGGAAGCACTAGTTAAGGAAACCTGAGGCTGAGTTAAATGGAGCCAGATCCAAAATGAAAAAATAAAACAGGTTCCCTAGGAATCCAGAGAATTAAGAAAGGGTTATCAAACTCAAGATAAAAGAAACATAAAGCAGTTTGATAGGAGAGTGAAAATAACAAATACCTCTGAGACTGTTAAACCAGCACCAAGATTCTCAGTTGTAAAGACTCAGGCTTTTGTAGCTGCGTTAGGGATAAAAGAAAAAAATGCACTATTTCCAGTCTCCCCCCCACCGCCGCTTTCTTTGCTTATGAAACCAGTTTATCCTTGAAATTCAACTTGTTGAAATAAAATCTAAAACAGTTTTATTTTTTCAAACTTCTGCTCCAGCTACACTATATCAAATCCCTTTCCCTTTAGGATAGTGACTTTGTTAAATAATTGGACTTTTTATGCTCTCACTTTTTGGCCGTTCATAATCTCTATCCACTTTTACTGAGACTCATTTCTGTGTATTTTAAAGTTATAATCTTAGTTTCAACTAAACAACAACAAAAAAGCTTTTCCATGTATCTTTCCTCATTCCCCACCAACCCTCTACCTACCCCAAATAGCCTCACACAGAGACTGACCGGGCAGTTCCCCAGGCCAAAGGAGGGAAAGCAAGGTCTCCTTTCACCCACATACTCTCATCTGGTGTTGAGACAGGTAGGGATGGGGGAGGCAGAGCTTTCCCATGTGAGGACCCAGGGCTGCTTTGCAAAACCCTCTCCATTCTAGGTTGCTTTTAATGAGGGTTATCCCTCTGTGATAGATACAGAGATGCCAGCTCATGCTTGAGGTGTGTTGTGTTTGTGGGTTCTTATAAGAGCACCTCCCACACACCCTGGGTGTGAAATCAGGCTTGGGGTTCACCTTTTCCTCCCACATCTACTTGTAGTCTCTGCCACTGGTGGTACAACCACTGAGATCCCACAGCAGCATTAGGATCCTGGGGTACGCATAGTCCTGTGGAGGGTGCACTTGGTCTAATTTCAAAACCATATATTTGCTCTGTATTTGTGGGGGTAATGATTCACCAAAATTAGACTGTTAGAAACCTGAAGAGACATGTGCATGTCAACATAATTTTTGGTATTTACGGATTGCTCTTTTAATGCCGACAACTATTTCTTCTTACTGAAGACAGAGAGTTAAATTTACACTTGGAAGCTCCTGATATGTTATTTAGGAGATAAAGAAAACCAAACAAAAAGCATTCTATAGACCCTCTGTTTATGCAGAGAACATTACAGATCTTGCTCTGGAATGAAGAAGTTGAGAGGATGAGTAACTGAACGGCTCTACCCAAGAAGGTTGGGAAATGCCATGATTTGGGAAAGTGGACAATTTCTGGTGAAAGGTATGAAATTGATGAGATTCCAGGAAATCCGAGGTCTGGCACTTTCACATGCTTAGGAGAGTCCAAGGGAAAGACATGGGTGACATTTGAGCTTTCTCGGGAGAGCCTCAAAAATCCCAAAGGAGGGAACATGATAGCCTCTAAAATTTCCGTAGCTGCCCTTATCTGATAAATGCCTAGTGGTGGTTATTTACTGAAGAAAAAAAAACAAGAAAAAGTTTACACCTGAAGGCAAATAGATGGGAAACAGACATCCAAAACAAAATTTCAGGGTACTCACTTTCCCTTGATCAGTTCACACATGGTAATAAAGAACAACAACAATAACAACCACAACAAAACAGTGCAGAAAATTTTGCTATTGTCTTTCATTAATGTGGAAATAGAGCCATAGTTATTTTCTTTTTATAATAGCACAGAGTTGGTAATTGAACCAAGAATAGGTAAACTACCATGTGGTATCCATTAGATTAAATTCTTTAATCTAAAGAAAAAATATTGATAAATAAACCTAAACTGCATATAGTGAACCCTTATGCTCTAAAAAGATTTCCAAGTCCACCGTGAAAGACCGCAAGTAAATTTTCCATTATCTAGTCAGTTAATGTTACAAACTAGTGTCTTACTAAATACCTTTACACTCGAATAACAGCCTGGCAAAGGCAGTATCCTATTGGAAAACAGTAGAAAATACAATATAAATTGCTTTCAATACATCACAGGATTGTATACTCAAAAGAAATAATAGAAAATTCTTGGTGAACTATCTGAAATTCTTTTCAAATATGAAGTCTTATTACCTTGTATACTACCCATTTTTCTTTTGCCTGTGTTAGTTACTAGTGAAGTGGAGAAAACTCTTCTGTTGATTCGAGTTGGAGAAGCTGGTATCATTATGGAAATTTAATTTCCTATTATCATTGGAGTGGTAAGCACAAATATTAAGGGAATGTTCAACTTATTTTGAAGTAGGGCTCCCTCCCACCCTCTGCGATCAGCTTAAAAAAATGGTCTTTGAATGAATTGCTTAAGACGTGCTATCTATTTCTGAAATTAGCAGAAAGGGCCAGTTTCAGAATTCATTTAAATCATCTATTTTACTGCCACAGAAAATAACAGAACTCAGTATTTGTGCTTTTCTTAAACATGGAAAGTCTGTGGATAAGACCGTCAGGCTTTGCTGTGCTAAGCCTCACTATCAAATCCTTATAACTCTATATGCAAATACCATGCTTATAAGGGATCTTCATCTGTGATCTAATATTTTCATTTTAAAATGAGCTAGCTAGAGGTTCTCTGAGTTCATTTTTCCTATCTCTTTATTCTCATTCAAATGATTATATTAGCATTATTCTATTTATTAAAACATCTTTCAGCTAACTATATTAAAGAGCTTTGACAAGCACGAACAAAATCTCCCCTGAAAAGCAGGTTGGCACAGCTAAGACAGAATGATAGATGGATAAGACAAAAAACAATGTAGAGGTTAAGTTATCCCACTCAAGGTCAATCAGTGAAACAGTCAGTGCCTACTCTATATCCAACAAGTTAACCCTTGGCAAATGAAGGATCTAAGTGTCCAAGTGATATTTACTATTCAGACAAGTTGCTTGCAAGGCTAAACTTTGAGGTAGGAGAAATAGTCTTAAATCAAAGAGTTTCTAACAAAGGCAATTGGATAAACACATAAAATGGACTATTTCTTAAGTGCAGTCAATGAATGGTCCTCATAAGTGTGTATTTTTAGGATAGTTATTGGCCCACACCATACAGGGCTGAGAATCCTTAGACTGATCACTATGATCTCTCCAGTCTTGGTTGGCAAGAAATTAAGAAAGAGCCTGTGCCGTCTAATTCCACCCAATCCATAGGTATGACTTTTTCTTATTCTATTGTATCTGGTATGTCTCTGACATCAAAGAAAAATACATACGAGAGAGCAGTCTAGTGTACCTCTACAATTTCCTTCAACTGATTACAACAAACATATATAACTTGATTAAGAAATAATTATAAGTCACATCAATGACATAATTATTTTATGCATGCCTTTAAGTTCCAGTAGCAGAATGTCAATCAATAGAGGGATGGTTAAATAAGTTATGGTTCATTGACATTTGGAATGCTCTGAAACACTTAGGCAAATCTAAGTTCACGGACATGAGGATTTTAAATATATAGTTTCATATTTTAAATTGTAGAACAACATTATGCCATGATCTTATTTATTGAAAAAAACACCTGTGTTATACATGAGTGTATGCATGTATGATTAAGAAAAATATGAGGATACATACTCAAATGTTAACATTACTTGCTTCTACAGAGGGAAGTGGGATTGGTAAGCAAAGGGGGTCTTTTAGCTTTTACTCTCTGTATATGTATTATTTTAATGCTTAGAAATTGAGCACATATTTATGTTTTATTTGAACAATGTGTGTTTGATTTGAAAGGAAGCACAGCATAGTGGTTAAGACTGCAGGCTCTGGAGCCATATCGCTTATGCTTAAATCCAGAACACTACTAGTAATACTACCTTAGGTATTGTCCTCTGTGTGCCTGTATATCCATATATAAAAGGCCAATAATAATGGCTCATACCTCAGGGTTATAATGAGAATTAAACAATTTAGTGTAAGTTATTCATTTAGAGACATCCCCAATAAGTAAAAGGATTTAAAAATATTGGCTATTATTATTATCTTTATATTAGATGATTTTGATGATGATGATGATGATGATAAATATGGCATCAGAGAGGAATCTTGTAAACATAAAGGCAGAAATATAATTCAACCAAAAGGAGATGATGTCTCTGGTCTCAGATTTGAACCCTGGCAACATTGAATCTCAAAAGGCAGTAGGGTAATGAATTTGGAACTCTGAGAAATGAAGTGAATTCCAAGAACTATTTAACCAGACAGATTGTCATTCATCTGTTAGGAAAACAAACAGTAATTCTGAAATACTAAGGCAAATATAGGACCATAAACTTTACTTATTGTTTGTTAATAAAGTCTGTCAAAGATTCAGAAAGATACAGAGATTAAGATAGCAAATGTCATGTGTATAACACTCAATTCTATTCTATGTCAAATCTTAAAGCTTTCTCATTTGTTCCCCAGTCTACGCCCTCCCCCTTACACATACAGTTGAAGACATCTGTTTCCTCTTCCCTGGTCCCATTCCACTCACTTTCTGCGCATGTCTGACTGTTTACATTTGCCTGAATTTGGTGTTTATATTTCCCATGCATGTTTTAATAACTTATTTAGAATGTTTTATTAAACAATATATAGTAGTTCCTACATGTTTTAAACTATACATAAAAAGAAGCTTAAAATGGGATTTTTCTGACTTTAGTTTCTATGAAGGCCCTGACGTGATAGATACCAAATAAAATAGCGAGGGTCTATATCAAAAAGATTTCAGAAAACTCATTTTGTTATTCTTGGGCCCCTTCTTAGGTACCCTCATTCAGATTAAGAGTGTAAAAAGGTCAAGAGATTGGCAAAAAAACCCACAATTTTTTGAAAAGATTCTTTGGAGAGAGTTGCTTCCAGAATATGATCCTGCCATCAAGGGGAGTGGATGCTGCTTGTTTCAGCACAACCGCAGAAAGAAAAGGCTGATCGGACCATTCAGTTGAGCTCGAAATGTTTCTCTTGAGTTTGCAATCACATTTGACTGTGAGCTGACACATGCCTGACGAATCTGAAGATAAGGGGCAGTGTTTGAGAAGTAACTACAGAGCCTCTGACAGGGGAGGAAGTTTGGGTAAATATTTCCCAGGGACCAGAATCTCAAGAACTGTGAAGAGTCTGAGACTTTAACCTACTTGCAAGCTAACAAGTTATGCTGCCCTAATTTCATGGATACTGACAGGATACACAAGACTCCTGAGTCAGAGACCAAAGATGATTTATTAGTCACAGAAATAGTAGTAGCCAGAGAATCAGCATTTGCACAAATTCTCCAAGCCCCAATTCCCACAGGATGATAGAAAGAGAACTAAGAGACACTTTCCACAAGCATTGGGACACATCACAAGGGTGGAACCCTGAGCTTAAGGAACACACGGCTTTTATAATGGGCAGCAGCCTCTATGATCTTTGCCCCAGAGGGAGATATTATTTTTATTATACTGAACAGTAAACAAACTACCCTTTGCTCTGGAGTTAGAAACTCTCCCTGTCTTCCAAGACTGCTCCCTACACAAATACCCTTAAAAAGGTAGACTAGAACAAAGGCAGACAGTGCCTCTGCTCAAAAGACATTCAGGAACACAAAAGACCCATGGAGAATTTTCTCCCAACACAGATACGAACTACTGAGAGACAGAGGCACCCTAGAACATTTTAGGTCCTGTTGAAAGAAGAGAGCCTGGAAGGGGTGGGTAGTCAACTCTAACTCTGGGAAACCAGGAGCTGAAGAGAGAAGTCATTAGGGAAAAGGAAGGCATGATCTCATTCACAGGAGTTGCGGCCTAAGAGACTCTGCAAAGGAGGAATTACAATTTACTAGTCTCTCAAAACGTCAGGAAAGAGACGGAATTTAAACTGAGAATGATTCAATCAATCAGAGATGGGATTGAAGGTGTTCAGTTGAAAGGGAATATAAACAATCAGAAATGGGAAAGAAATCAGAGATATGATTCAGAGAACAGAAATGAGTCGATGTTGCCGAAAGAAACCTTCAAGAATTTATTTTGGTGAAAATTTTAATATTCATTTCTCAAAATACTACGTTCTCGTTCCTTTCTCTGGTTATATAGTAACTTGCAAATGGCCAACAATGCTGCCTCCAACTGATGGAATTAGTGGTCATTTCACAGACGAGGGAGGAGGAGGATCTGCAAAGAACTACGCTGACAACAATCCACCTGCTAAGACATTTCATATTTCCATTGGCTAAAAGAAAAACTCTTTAATGTAAACCTACCTGGAGTTTCAAAAACTGACCCAAGACTAATGAAGATAAGGAATTTGAAAGCATAGTTTTCATAACAACTAGGCAAATTACAGACTCTCTTTATTGTTGCTTTAGGTTCTAGAAGAATTTAATTGTGAATTTTCTTTAGCTCTCTGTCCTTTTCTCATAACTATACAAATGCAACTTATCTTCATGAATGATAATAGATTCCAATCTAACATAACGTGTCTTGCTCTGACATTTACAAACACACAGCTGTGGGAACAGATAAATCTGGCACAATGTTTATTTTCTAAGTGTGTGAAAGGAAATGGGATGCTTCTGTTTAATAAAGCTCGTATAGCATTATAAATTTAAACAATATGATGAAGCTGTCCCTGAGAGGGAAAAAAAAGTGATGGCATAATCTGAAATGTCTATTATATCATCTAACATTATGTTGTATTAGTGTGTCATGCAACATGATATACAGCCATTTAAAATCAGGTAATATTGAATTGCATTTTCTTCAATTTACATATTTGGAAAATGAGAAAAGGACTCCTAATATATGGATAACACTCAAAACTTCTATTAAAAACTCAGATGAAGAATGAAACGATTGAGCTCCTATCACGCAGTCCAAAAAAGATTTGATTATCAGATATGCCTTTAAAAATATAACTAGTAGATATTTCCAGTGATAAGCCACCCCTGAAATACTTTTAAAATCTCCTGAGGGTTACATTAAACAGCCAACTACTTCCTCCATTATCTTTTTCATTCTTTCTACACCCAGTTTCCATCTTTTCCAATTATACTCTTTCCATTGCACACACAGCTACCTTGATGTAGAGAATGATAAATATAAAGTGAGGAACACACTCATTAGAGGGACAGAGGAACCAATATCCAATGACAATAACAAAAAACAAGATTTAAAAAAAAAATTGTAGTTAAAGTACAATTTCTCTCTAGGCTCACTTTAAAAGCCTTGAACAGCACATGCACTAATTTCCTGGTTATTCTTAGAGTACATTGTGTATAGATCGGTTGTTCTCAGCAGGGGATGGGAATAGGGGGCAATTACCTCGCAGGGGACACTTGGCAATGTCTGGGACATTTTGATCATCGTGACTTGAGGCAGGGGCTGCTATGGGCATCTAGTGGGTAAAGTCCAGAGAGGCTGCTAACCATCATACAGTGCACAGGACAGCCCCCAGAACAAAGAATTACCCAGCCCAAAATCTCAACAGTGCTGTGGTGGTGAAGACCTGCCCTAGATTAACATCTCACCCCATGCCCACTCTCCACTACCTTTTCTTCGTGTTTTTCCTTTGAGCAGATTTTTGCTTCCTGTAACGGAACTTATCTTCTAAAGCACCAGTTAACTGTGAGTCCACTAATTTATGTTAACTCTTCTAACTCCCATCACTTGTTCTATATCACAAAATGGCTTTCTTTACTGATTATCTCCAGTTTAATATAGTGCAAAGACTCTGATTGCCTCTCTGCTTTCTAACCATAGAACCAGACTCTGCAGTCTGTAGCAAATCACCTATTTCTAGAATATTCCTTTAACAACAAACACAAAATCCCTGCGAAAGTGATGACATCTGTGACTGCCCATTCTCTGAGCCTAAATATGTCTTTTGCTCCTGAGGATGTTATTGATAACTTCTCCACATGTTAGTTATTTAAACCATCAGGCAAAATTGGTGATGTACCTCCTTGGAGTCAAACCACCATTATCTCAACCGGGGCTGCTCTCAGCTAAGCCTTCAATGTCCAAGCCCTCTCCAGGACTTGAATAGAGTCACATTCACCAAGGTCATGCTCCCTCCTTTGAGCATCCTTCATACAGCGACTGATCAAGGGTACAAGGATCTAACCCCAAATCTGGACAACTTGGATGGGCAACGCAAGCATCAAGCTTGTTGTAGGGTAGGCTGAGGCTTTGATATTACGGCTTGGGAGCCCACCTTCTTCCTCTGCATGATCCAGCTTCTTTCCCCTCCTGAGACATTCCCTAGTAAACTTTCTGCATACTAAGCTTCATTTCAGAATCTCTGGAAACTGACCTGCAGTCTCAGATCTGTTAGATTGCCTTGTTCTTACACTGTGAGGAGCATGTATTTTATACAATAATACCTATTATATATAAAAATAGGTTGTACTCCTGGCAGTGAAGATGAAATTGGGATTTAGACCTTCATTGTTAAATAAAATGTGTTCAAACCAAATGAGTGCTTTCCTTTCCTTCTACGTGCTAAGGATTTCAATAGAAGGCTATATTTATTCCCCTTCCTAACACCAATTCAGTGTGCTGATGATTATTTGCTTGTTGAGTACAAATGTGGAAGGGTATAATTTTACTAACAGTTCTTTCTCTCCTTCTTTCCTTCTTTCTTTTTATTTGACAGAGCCTGGATTGATGGACAACTAAACTAATTTATAGGTCCCAGTGTGTGAGATAGGCCTCAGTTTGATTATCAAGACTGTCTCGGGTGGAAAACTGAAATCATTGTGTATTCAATTAGTTATTGAATCTTGACACACCAGGTGCAGGGGTCACCCCACAAAGTGGTTGCTTTTGAGTAAGAAAACACATTCAGAAAGAGGTTTAAAGAAACTTGGCACTGTTGAGCCATTTTATGATTGATTACCTAAAATGGCCCATGTTCAACATCAGAACTGGGCTGCTTTGACAGTAGGTGAGAGGATAAATCAATGTATTTGGCAGTGCTATAAACAAATCAATATAAAAAAGGAAGAAAAATTGGCTTTCAAGAAAGTTTCAGAAGTACTCTCTGGATTTAGATGAAATAGCCTGGGTATTGTGAGGCCCTCCAAATTCCAGGATAGACTAGGCCTGTTTTAAATAATTCAGGGCCTTCCCCCAACATGGCCCTTGCCTTATTTGTTGATTTAACTGCCTATTAGGAATTAGCAGGTGAAAGGAGGAAATATGCATAAAAATTCAAACTTTTACACAAATGTTGATTAAGGGAAGGAATCTAGTACTTGGTCCTTGATCCATAATTAGAAGAATGACTTTCCCTTATCATCCAGCATACATCCAACTTGCTTTGTGGATGGATCCACAAGTCAGGGAAGATTTATTAAAAGTGTGAGTCCCTCTAGCTACTTCAGCTGCCTTGTCCCCCGTCCGCCAGATGAAAAGGTGGGAAGTGGGATGGGGAGAGGAAAGCAAGGGCCGCTGCTGCTGTTTCTCCCTTCCTTTTCTTTCATCACATTCTGGGAAAACAGGTGAAAATTAGATAAGTCACTTGATGACACTGGTTTCTGTTGTGTCCTTCACAAAGAAAGCTAACCGCCACTCTGCATGCCTTCCTGCTCTTGGAGCTCAATCAACCCCTTGGGGGGTTTTGAAGGCCTTGACGCAGGAGCCTGTCATTATCAAGATCCCTCTCCTCTGATTTTACTGTCTCTGTGCACATGCTAAGTCACTGATCTTCTCATCTTCTTTCATTCTCCTCTATCAAAGGAGAATAATTTTGTTTGAGACATTCTCCTCGAAAGTCATGAATTTCCCTTGGGAAATCTTTAGAACACATCCAGGCAGATTATATTCTCACAGAAACCTCGCATTACTAGCCTCATGTTCTTTCCAAGAACTGTGGTTACCCTTTGCTTTAATTACCAAGGGGGAAATGAAAGATGTCTAAAAACATCACCTCTGGCTTGTTTCTAACAGATTATCCTCTCTCTGTGATATAAATGTTTATCTATGTTTGCACAGTGTTTTGTCTCAAGACCACAGAGCCCGGAAATAGAGCTGTTGTATAGCAGAGGTGCTATACTCTGCACAATTGTTTTGTCCACTCTCCTTGAACCAAAATCACCGAATGCATTTGACTTTTTATCTGTCCCTATGTCCCCTTTCCTATGCTTTAGGTTTTTAAAAATTTACTTCTGGGGCTAAGAAATTTGACCAACATTTACTCTAGGAAAAATGCCTCCTTTCTTACTTACTCTGAAAAATTTGTACTCTCACTCCTCCTGTGACATCAAAATGTGGGATATTAGACAAAGGAGCTGAGACAATTTTAATGCATTAGAAGTATGCCCTTAAAAATTTACACCGAAATACTTATCTCCACAACCACCTGTCCTATATTCTAAGTTAGTGGAAACCAAGGAAATTAACATAATTGCATGAAAAAAACTTTAAGGAAAAAAGTCTCACTTTTGATCTCTATTTGCATTACTTAGATAATATCCTACTCCCCTAATTCCTCCAAATCGTATATTTATTCACTTCTATTTTGTGTCAGACAAACCTGGTGAAGTATCTTGACATTTGATTTCAGACCTAAAGGAAGAGGTTTCATGGTCTACAACCACAAATTATTGCCAGATTTTTTGAGATGCCTTTCTCTGTAAATGTTCATACACACAAGCACTGTTAAAAAAACAAACTTCAACTGAGCAAATTTTAAAGACCTTACTGGCTTTATTCAACTGTTCATGAATTGGGCAGCATCTAGTCTAGCAGATAGAAAGGAGCTCAAGGAGGTGTACACAATGAAAAACCTTTATTTGCAGAAAGGAGTGGGAACAAGGAGGCAAAAAGTGGAGTGGTTATGGAAGGTCCCTTTCCTATAGGGATGGCTGGTGTCTATCTGGCAGTTTACCTAACTAGTGCTCATCTGGTGGTTCCTGACTAGCTGGTTGAAGATTCCATTTCTGGGAGAGCAGAACCTGTAATTATCTTGGTTTGGTGACATGGGGCTTGACATAAGTGACTCAACTTGTGTCTGTTGTCCTGTTTTTAACAGTGCAAGTAGAATTTTACAGAACAAGTATTACTTCTCCAAGCTGGTTTCTTAAAAATTATTTGCATGCACCTCATTTAAAATGCATCTTTTGCAAGACTTTTGAGGTCAAACTTGTAAGATAGAACTCATGCATTGAACTACCACATTTATCAGTGTGGGAGATCAGAATTGACCACCCCAAAATGTGTCTCTTTGCCTTGCCTTGATTATTTTTAAGAACAAAAGGCTCTGAAATAAACTTTCACCTTTCCCTTAACTGACTAAAAGAAATTTAAGATAAAGCTGTGTCCCCAAGACAGGCCATCATGGTACATAACTCTGGGTATCCCTGTAGACTTGGAGGATCCTTGCTAAGCCCACCCTTATCAAAATTCTATTTACCAAATATTTGCTTTTCCATTTCCATGAGAATTGCCTCCCTCCCCTTTGAAGTCCCAAACCACTACTCCCAACACCCTCCTTTGTTTTTAGCTGAAGATGGCATTTAAGATGACAGCCTCTGCCATTTTGGCAAGTTGCTCAGTTTTCCTGGGTCTCTCCCATGTATACACGTTATAAAGCTTTGCTTGATTTTCTCCTGTTATTCTGTCTTATGTCAATTTAATTCAAAGCCCAGCCAGAAGAACCCAGTGGGTAGAGGAAATGTTCTTCCTCCCCTACATTAGTACAAGTAAGTAAAAAAAAAAAAAAAAATGATACAGTGACACACCAAATTCTGGCTGGAAACAGAAATAATCCAAACTTTGGATCTAGTTTGACTTTCAAATGGGATGACCAATTTTCCCAGTATGCCCAGGATTGTTCCTGTTTCAAAGCTGAAAATCTCACACCCTGAGAACCTTTCAGTTCTATGAAAACCTCAGCCCTGGACCACTGGTCATCTTATTTCCAGAAGAGCTTACAAAACATCACCGACAATTTATAGTATAGGTTCTTAATCATCTATCTTGAGAGCAACAGAAGAAAATCATAAATATGGACAAAACAGGCAAACCATTTGAGACCTTCTGTAATAAAATATGTCGTATAGTTTCATTTTTCAGAAATGTTTATAGTGTCCAAAGAGCTCGGGCTTCAACTTGGAAGTCATTGATTTTGTAACGTGTTTATGCATGGATATTGTTTCAATCAGAAGCATGTATATATATAACCAGGAAAAGGCAGGAAGAGAGAACAAAATTTTTCACAAATTTAAGCAGTTATGGTTCTAAACAGTTGTGCAAACAAAAACTGAATATGACATTTGAGGCAGCCCTGAGACCAACAATAGTTTTAAATTGAAATAGTCAGCATTTAGTTTCAAAAGTGAGATCTGTGTAATATCTAGACTAAATGAAAAATTTTACTCCTAAATTAAATCTTAGAAATAGAATGTGTTAAACATTTCTGAATTTAATATAACTATGGCCTACTAGCTAAGGCCTGCTCAGTTCCAGAATGAAATTCTCCCTTTGAAGAAAGTATGTAAAATGTTTATGGTGCCTGGTGAAGGGGAACAAAATATACACCCCAAAATGTGCCTCTTTGGCATATTGGTTATTTTGAGCTGGTTATTTTTAAAAAACAGCAGACACAAGTGAAGCTCTGAAAACTCAGTAGAAGTTACCCTTTTGTAAGAGATACATGTACATTTATAAGGGAAATCTCTGTTTGTAAGGGGGTCTTCTGGTCTGTATTGGAAGAGAAGGACAATACTAAATTTCTAGAAACTCTTATCAAGGGAGAAGGCAATGATTTAAATCTGTATAACAATCTCATCCCTGTTTACTCTGCTTTTCCTGATAGCCTCCTATAACTGCCCCCCAAATCCCCCAACATCTTCCTTAGTCTTTAGCCAGAGATGTTATTTAAGGTGGTGCCTTGGGCCATTTCTGGGAGTTACTCAGTTTTCCCTGGGTATCTTCCATGTATACAGGAGTTATACATGTTATTAAACTTCTGCTTCTTTTACTTCTGCTAATCCGTCTTTCATTACAGGGACGTCTCAGCCAAGAACCTAGAAGGGTAGAAGGAAAACTATTTTTCCTACCCACACAGGCATAGAGTGGGACATTAAGGATGCTCATTAAGGACGCAATGAAATATACAATTTAGATAGGATTTGAAGGAAAGTTAGGCCCAGTTTTCAATAACAGTCTTGGATGAATGTCTGTGGGAAGTTACTCATGATTTATTTCAAGCTTACACAGATATCAGTGGAGACCTGTTCTAACTACTTAACAATGCCCATAAACCCATTTAATGTTTTCCTAGTTTGATCTCCTGGTTATGTCTAGGTGAATATTTCGTGTATTTTCCAGTTTTCTCAAACTTCCTACTAGCTCTACCATCCACCTTACAAAATAATTTTGCTTTTTTTTTTCACAGAAACTGCTGATACATTCTTTAAATTTTCAACCAACCAATTAACAAGGTTTCTTACATTCACACTCATCCTTCTTCATTCTCTCTTGTTACAATGAAGTCTACCCCTTTCTATGATAGTACTGCTCAACAAAATCTGGTGGACCTGTTACTGAGCAAGTAACCCACCCAATGCGCACAGAAACCAATACAGGGACATTGGTCTTTGAGAGAAGAAGCAGTTTATTACACAATCAATTGGTAAAGAGACAGAAGGAAAGCCTCTCACCTCTGTCTCCTCGATCCAGGGTATGGGGTAAGGTTTAATGGATCAGTGGGGTCAAGTTGGTAGGCAGAAGTGCTGGCAGGATGAGTTTTGATTGGCAAATCAAAATGTTCCCTTCTGCATGTGCTCCTGGCTGGCTCACTGCCCCTGCAAAATAGCTTTAGTATTCTGTTGTTAAGATGAGGTCAGTGCAATAAACAAGGTAGAGTTGTTACATAGATTTTAAGTCAATATCTCCTCTATTGATAAGAGTTTCTAGAGATTTAGTCATCTGCTCCTTCCTGGAACAGTGAGGAAGGCACCCGTACAAATGGAGGTTTTTCTTATAAATGTGAATTTCCCTTATAAATGGATAACTTGTACTAGGTTTTCAGAGCTTTCCCTGTGTCTGCTGTTTCTTAAAAATAATCAGCCTAAATTAATTCTTATGCCAAAGAGGCATAATTTGGGGTGGAAAATTCTGTTCCTGGTCCTCTGGTTACACATCCATCACCTCCTAACCCCCCAGGGAACTCAAACTACTCATTTTCCCTCTCATACCCCACTGCCTCCTCCCATTAGAATTTTATCTTTCTCAAGTTTGCCCCATTTATGGAAAAAAAAAAACCCTACACGCCTTCATTTTAAATATGTTTTTATTAATGGTCCAGGTCTCTCATTCTTTTTGCTTCTTCAAAGCAAATGCCTTTAAAAAGTGTCCATATAAAAATGAAATATTTAGACACTAGGCTATATCTTCCTTATCTGTTAAACTGGAAATCAATAACAGAAAGGTAAAAGGAAACACATTCATTTGATGATTTAGAAGTATGCTGCTAAATAGCCATGGTCATACACACAGAAAAAGAAATCTTAATGAAAATTAGAAAATATTTAAAAACAATATTAAAGAAAATATTACCTCCAAAAATTTGTGAGCTGCAGATAAAGCTTTACTTTGAAGAATATTTATAGTCTGCTAAATTTATATTAGAATAAAATACTGATTTACAATAGAATAAGGAGCAGAGAGTACATTTCAAGTACTTCTAAAAGACACAAGAAAATGAAAGAGACTATAAGTGGGCAAAAATAAAAGTAAGGGCTAAAATGGAATAAAATAGAGAGTAAGAATACGTGAAAAGAGATCAGCAGAACTGATTCTTTAGAAAAACCAGTAAAATAGAAAAAACGTTGACAAGACTGATCAAGAAAACAAAAAAGAAAGGAGTTAAAATCAAACAAAGTAAAGAATTCAAAGGTGGGCATGATCACATAATTCAGCAAAGACCACGAAACTCACTAAGGGGAATGCAGTCATGTGTCGCTTGAGGATGGGGATACGTTCTGAAAATGCATCACTAGTTGATTTCGTCGTTGTGTGAACATCATAGAGCATATTTACACAAACCCAGATGGTACAGCCTACTGAACACCTAGGCTACATGGCGCCAATCTTACAGGACCACTGTCCTATGTGCAGTCTGTCTTTGACTGAAACATTGTTATGCAGTATATCAGCAAACTCTTATCAACTTTATATTATACCAATTAATTAAAAAATTTGACTCAAAACAATAACTTTTTAGCAAGATACAAGTTACCAATATTGAACCATTTATCTGATTTAACCTATAACCCTTAAATAAATTGAATCTGTAGGCAAAATCTATTCACAGAAATGCATCAGGCATAAACAATTTTCAAGGTGAATCCTATCAGACAGTCTAAATTCCATTCTTATTCAAACTTCCCAAAAACACGAAAAAGAAAGAATGCACCATTTTTGAATTAGAAAATCCAATTTCATTTTTAAGCCTATTTTTTGCCTTTATGTAAAACTTGACAAACATAAGAATATAATGCTAGTATTTACTTTTCTAACGAACATGGATGCAAAATTCCTAAATAAAAAATTAGTATATGGAATCCAGCATTGTGTTTAAAAAGATACTTGTGTCAAATTGGGTTTATATTCGGAATACAAGGATAGTTTACCATTAGAAAAGCTATTAATGTAACTAATCATGTTAAAAGTTTCAAAAAGAAATTGACTTGGTCATCTCAATAGATACAATATAATATTCATTCATATTAAAAGTTCTTAGTAAAATTAGGATTATAAGAAACTTTCCTTACTAAAAAGATTGTCTGGAAAACAAAATACAGGAAACATTATAGTTAATGGTAAAAAGTAACATAATTCTCTTTAAAATTGGAACAAGACAAGAACAATCACTGACGTGGCTCTGCCTCTGTTGCCACATCCTCTTTCACCCACTGCAACCTGCCTTCTGCCGCCACCATGCCTCTGAAATGCTTTCAACGAGGTCAAATGTGATTCTCTTGTTGCTAAATCTAAAAGTCTTTCATTGATTCATTGTGGTACCCAAAATAAGCTCACTTCCAAAATGTCCATTTCCCATCCCAGGACCTGAGACTATATTACAGCACAGGCAAGAGAGACTTTGCAGATGTAATTAAATTAAGGATGATGAGGTGGAGAGAGTAGCCTGGATTATCTAGGTGAGCCCAATCTAATCACATCAATCCTTAAAACAGAGAACGTTTCCCAGCTTTGAGCAGAAACAGAGATGTGAGATTTGACAAAGGAAGAAGGCTCAGAAAGAGGTGATGTTGCTGGCTGTGGAGAGGCAGGAAGGGGGCCACAAGCCAAGGAATGTAGGCAGCCTCTAGAAGCTGGAAAGGGCAAAGAGGCAGATTCTCACCCAGAGCGTCCAGAAAGGAACACAGTCCTGCTGACTCCTGGATGCGAGCTCAGCAAGATGCGCGTCAGACTTCTGATGTGCAGAACTAAGAAACACATTTCTGTTGTCTTACCTCACCAAGTTTGCAGCCATTTGTTACAGTAGCAAGAGAAAATTCATCTTATTTTATTTTTCAGCTTTTGATATAATTTACCACTTCTTTCTTGAAATACTCTCTCTTCATGATTCTATGACTCTATGTTCCTCAGTTTCCTGCCTTTGTTTAGAGCATTAGAGAAAAGGGTACCCTCCTCAGTAGCCTACGAGATGACTCTTTTGCCTATCCAAAAAAAGTTGACATAACTGATAATTTCTGTCCATCCTAATAAATTTCCCATCTCACTCTTTGCCTTGGTTATATCCTCTGTGCCAGTGGTTCTCAATTAAGGGAAATTTTGTCCTCTAGGGGACAGTTGACAATGTCTGGAGATATTTTTGGTGGTCACAACTTGGGGGATGCCATAGGCATCTGGAGAGAAAGGGCCAGGGATGCTTCTAAGCCCCTACGATGCACAAGACAGTTCCCCACAACCAAGAATTAACCTGTTCAGAATGTCAATAGTGATGAGGTTGAGAAACCCTGATCTATACACACTGACCATATAGGCTGATGACTTCCAGATTTCCCCTTTTCAACTTAGATCTTTACCCAGAGCTTTAAAATCATATATATAACCAACTGTTCTGCATCTAAAATTGAAATAATAATCTCCTCCTCAAATTTGCATTTCATAAAGTTTTCACTATTAAAATAAATGACAGAGGCCAGCCTGGTGGCATAGAAGTTAAGTTTGTGTGCTCTGCTTTAGCTGCCCTGGATTCACCAGTTTGGATCCCAGGTGTGGACCTGCACACCACTTATCAAACTGTGCTGTGGCAGCCATCCCACATATAGAATAGAGGAATGGCACAGATGTTAGCTCAGGGCCAATCTTCCTCAGCAAAAAGAGAAGGATTGGAAGCAGATGTCAGCTTAGGGTTAATCTTCTACACACACAAAAAAAGAATAAAATAAATGAGAACATCATTTTGCCAGTTTCCCAGACTGGTTTTTTGGGTATCAATGTATCTCCTCCAAATCTTATCACTTCCAAAATCCCCTTACTTTTCCTTCTCTAAAACTACCTGTAAACTTTAACTTTTCCTCATCCCCATCAGGGTTCTTTATCTCTGTTCTACATTATGATGGAGCCATATTATATAAATATTAAATTTTGTATAGTTAACTTTACCTGTTCTGCAAAAATAAATACAGAACATTATTTGAATAGTGTAGGTAGTTCCACTCACTATTTTACTTCATAAGGATCTGCCCTAGAATCAACAAGAGCTGAGGGAGATGCACCTGCTAGTTCCTCCAGAGGTCTCAGTTTATGGGTCCCTTTCAGGTGTGAGCTTCTTGCTGCCGTAAGTAGGAGTCTGGACAGTTTCAGAGAAGTACAATACAACTCCTAAATGCAAGCTCGGCAACCACTTAACCAAGCACACAGCAGACAAATTCCAATCGGAGGACAAATTGCCTGTGTTGTGTATTTATTTAGAGACGGTATGTTAATCCCAAACTGGCACTTTCCTAGTTAATTTTCAAGGCATTTATGACAACCTTCCACGTTTTTGGACTTACCTATTGAATTTAGAAACAAATTCCCACTTAGGTGTGGGCCCACTGCATCGAAGCAGCCAGCCTTTCTCAACCATTCTACAGCAGCTAGGGTGAATTCCAAATGCTACAACTCGTTATTCTTACCAAGGGCAAACTTTTCAGAGGCTTCTCATTACTGACAGGGCAAAATCCCAACTCATTTTTATGGAATAAAAGACTTTCAGGATCTTATTCTGATTTATCGCTTCAGCCTCTGTCTTATGATTTCTCCTCTTATAGGCACAGAATAAATATTAGCACAATCAGCTTCGTAATATTCTCAAGAAATCTTAAATCTAACAAGAGATTTAGGATAAATTAACAGATTTCTAGCAGCAAAGTCTTGCTAAAGTTTACGAAGATAGCTAGCTTTGGAGTTGTATTTAGTGGAAAATTTAGTGGAAAATAAGATTGGATGGTAATCTTCCTATTGACCTGGAATTGGACCCCATAGGGGCCAGCACCCTCTCCTTCCTACATCTCATCAGAGGCCAGCTAAGTGGCCAACTGCCTCTGTTTGCATAACCTGACTCCTTGCCCTCATCCTTGTAAGAAGGCACCAGAAGGAAGGAGGGAGGGAGGGGGAGGGAGAGTGAGAGCTAATCAGCAGAATCAAGTGTGGTTTGCCAGCTGGGGTTAGATGCTTACCATTTCCCATCCCACCAAGAAAGTGTGTTGGGTCAGAAAAAGGTGATGGAGTTGAGTTAGATTTCACATACTACGAAAGCGGACAGAGGCTTCTGAAGGGACTTCCAAAAGATGTACGCATGCGCTCCACGGAATATTTGGATGCGACCACCCCCCAAAAATGGTGCACTTTCATGCCCAGTTCAGGGAAAAGATTTCGTTTCTTTTCTCTAATGCATCCTTCCTGCTCCAAAACCAGAAGAGGGAGGGGGAGGATCAAAGAGCTGTCCACACTCAGGTCCCTCTAGCCAAGGTCAAGGCGAATGGCAAAGATGAGATCAGAGGTGAAAGGGAGCCTACTTGTGCTTTTAATTAAATGAAAGTGACTGGAAAACCGTGTAATGGTTCAGGGATGAGAAAGAATGGTTTGATATGCATAAATACATGTTATTTGAAAGAGAGTTGGGAGGAAAATAATTCTATTTCAAGTTTAATATCACTTCAAGCTCAGATTGTTGAATAGGCGGCTTCATTTACAATTCTGATATTTGAAATATTTAGAAAAATCACCCTAGAGTACAGTTTAGGGAAAAATGCTTGTAAGAATATCTATTCATGAAGAAATATTTGATGTAGCTAACTTTTACTTTAATCTTTATACTTTCAATCTGCTATTAAAGAATATTATACAGAGATAAACAAAAAAGATTCTTAATCTTATCACTCACAAAACCCCTGCTGACATTAAAATGTATATTGCATGTAAATGGTAAGAAAATACATACAAAAGGCTTTGATATGAAATGCAAATATCCTTCTTTTCCATTCCCACATCCAGTCACTTCTGTACATTTCCTCAAAGGTAACCACATTTTAAAAAACTCATCCTTCCTGTAAAGTATGCACACTGGCTTATATAGTATTGACTTGTTTATTTTCACCAAAAGGATCCCATATTTCCATATCAAAACACATAATTTACCTCTTTCTGTCTAACAGCTGAAGTGTATAGTTAGAATTTTTTTAACCACTTCCCAACTAATGGACATTTAGCATATTGTAGCATTTCACTATTATAAATAATGCTGCACAATATATCCTGTACATATATTTGACTTCTTTTGTGAAATATGAGTTCCTGTTTCCACATATATATGCCAACACGGAATATCATTAAAATTTTAAATAGTTGCCAATCTGATGGGTTACAATACTATCTGTTATTTTATGTACATTTATTTAATTATAAGTCAGCTTGAGTTTTTTGTATACTTATTATCCTTTTCATTTTTTATTCTGTGAAATAGTCATGCATATACCTTACCCACTTTTTTTCTATCAAATTTTTCATCTTTTTCTCATTAACCTGCATGAGATCTTTGCAAATCAAGTAAATTTGCTTTTGTACTACTGAAATTTGCACTGTACTACTTTTTCTCAATGTATGATATGTCATTTAACTTTTTCTAGGTTATTTTTATCATAGAAAAGTTGTAAATGTTTAAGTAGTAGAAATTACTTAACCTTTTTCTTTATAGATTCTTGATTTCCTGTATTGTTCAGAAGAGCCGACCTTATTCCAATAAATAAATTCATCTTATTTTCTTATAACTAGTCTATGAATTAAATGTTTACAATTAAAGCTTTACTTCATCTGGAATTTATTCTAATGTACTGAGAAATGTAGATGGAAAATGAAATGGTTGGTCATTTCTCAATCATATATATAGAATAATCCTTGTATTCCCGCACTTATTTGAAATGCAACTTTGTCAAATCCAGCATAGCCATATTTCTTAAGTCCGGAACAAGATATCAATCCCCAGTGTCACCATTGCTGCTTAGCCCTGCTCTGATGCTGTTATTTAGCTCTTTTCTGGAAGAAATAACTAATGTAACTTGACATGCTGCAGAAATAAGAAAGAGAAGAATTATAAAGGAGTAGGAAAAATAACCATTTTCTCTCAGATAATTTGACCATAATATTAGAAACTTCTCTCACAAAATCAACTGAAAATCTATTGGAAATGTAAGAATTCAGTAACTGGGCTGATGATAAAATTAGCAGTTTTTCAATTGGCTCATTCTCTATTATATTTATTACTATTGAGTCATTATTCATTTACAGCATGAACCTTAACTGGCCATGATATACTGGTGTATTATACTTGTGTATCATTTAATTCAATTTGCTAGTACAGGCATTCCTTGTTATCTGAGTCTACCCAATCCTGAAAACGGGTTAAACATTAATTTTTTGAATAACAGGAGCCTTTGTTCTATTATTTTTAAATGTGAAAAATAATTCATTCCCAGCCTGTTCCAAAATCCCAAGCAATTTTTCCCAAATACCACTTAAACACCCTAAGCACTTCCACATTAATAACCCACAGAGAATTCCTTCATTGTATAACACATTCATGACACTAATTATCTAATTATTCAATAATTAAACACATGAAAGAGTATATATGTGGGAGGTAAATAAAAATCCTGTTTAGAATGCAATGAATAGACCATTAGATACGAATTATATTTTGAGTTGGTAAGGGAACAATGAAGACTGTGAGACCTAGCGACTGTTCACTCAATTACTGCTAGGGAAGGCGGGAAACCCAAATCCAACACAGTGGGGTTAGGTCCTGTGGGATGGGATTTTCAGGGAAAGGAACTGGTATAAGATTTTTTAAAAAGCGACGCCTCCTAAACAATCTTAGATCATGTTAGGCCTGGAATATCAGTTAAGTTGTATGATTGGTTGAGTTCAAATGGTCCAGTTAAGTCATATACTGCAAATGGTCACAATTTCATACCCAGGCTGTTTTTCTGTGTTCTGACCAGTTTACTAAAGAGAGCACCAATATTTCTTCTTTCTGATATCCTACTGCTTTCTATTCTGCAGTACCTCATATTTCTTGGGTTAGGGTTCTGTCCAGTCCTCAATTCAGACTTTCTCATCTTCTATACTGTAATAAATATGTTCCATAGGGTAAGTGAAAACTAAAATAGTATGTGAAGAATACCTAATGAATACAAATAACACTTAGCAAAATAAACTAAAAAAGCAAATAAAATAGCTACTCACCATTAAAAGGTTGAATGAGTGAGGTTTATGGATAAGAAAATAAAGATGGAGACTCTATCACTGTCGCTATTTGGTGGCAGGCAAGGGTGAGTGAGAATTATTTGGTGAAAGAATGAGAGAAGCACTTCATGTCCAAGGCTTGGCCAGGTCTAAGTCCAAAGAAGTAGTGAGCAACCTTTTCTTCTTGGCATTTGAGATTCCAGAAGCAGATAGAGACATCTTCTGAGACTGAAGATAAAGTAATGACATGTTTTTTAATTAAAAATCCTCAAAATGAATATCAATTTAAATTCCCCTGGCTTGTGGTTACACAGTTCTAATAACATGAAATCATATTTAAAACTGCATGTGTGCACATTTTTCTACTTTTTGAAGTGTAATATACAGAAGGGTACATGGAATTTGTCAAATAAACATATAGAAACATGCTCAACATCATATGTCATTAGAGAATTGCAAATTAAAACAACTACACACCTATTAGACTGATAGAAATCCAAAATGCTAATGCCACCAAATGCTGGCAAGGATGTGGAGCCACAGGAAGACACTCTGGGAGACAGATTGGCAGTTTTTTACAAAAATAAGCATATTCTTGCCATATGATACAGTAATTGTGCTCCTTGGTATTTACCCAAGGGAGGTGAAAACTTATGTCCACACAAAACCTGCACTTGGATGTTTATAGCAGCTTTATTCATAGATGTCAAAATTTGGAAACAACAAAGATGTCCTTCAGTAGGTGAATGGATAAATAAACTGTGGTATATCCAGACAATGGAGCATTCTTTAGTAATAAAAAGAAATGAGTTATCAAGACATGAGAAAACACAGAGGAAACTTAAATGCATATTACTACGTGAAAGAAGCCAGTCTGAAAAGGCACATACTGCATTATTCTAACTACATATATGCACTCTAGAAAAGACAAAACTGTAGAGACAGTAAAAAGATCAGAGGCTGGCAAGAGTTGGCAGGTAGGGAGGGTTGAATAAGCAGAGCACGGAGGCTTTTTAAGGCAGAGAAACTATTCTGTATGATACTGTAATGGTGAATATGTGTCATTATACATTTGTCCAAGCCTATAGAATGTACAACACCAAGAATGAACCCTAATGTAAACTGTGGACTTCAGGTGAAAAATTATGTGTCAGCGTAGGCTCCTCAATTGTAACTAATGTATCACTCTGGTTTGGGATGTTGAAAGTGGAGGAGTTTGGGGGGAGAGGGGACAGGGGATACATGGGAACTCTCTGTTTTTCCTACTTAATTTTGTGGTGCATCTAAACCTGCTCTAAAAATAGTCTATTTTTTTAAAGTACACAAAATATAATCGCACAGTTCAATGAATTTTCACAAACTAAACACATTCAAGAATGAGTGTTCAGGTCTAGACACAAAACCTTACCGACACTCCAGAGTAAGAAATAGAAACATTAACACTCCCCCGACCCAGAGGTATTCCTGGTTCCTGTCCTCTTCCATCACCAAGCCTACAAACGGCAAGCCCTATGCTTAGTAATTGAAACGATTCTTCTGTTCAATTTATTATGCATACTTTTGGCACGAAGATCGAAACAAAAATAAAGCAAGCTAATTATGTGAAGATCTTGCATAATAGCATTTCTGGCATAGGCCAAGCTCCTGAATTCGTCTAACTGAATTGAATGGGGGAAATGGATCGAAACAGTAGAAGGAGGATAGGCAGAGGTCAGGCCATGTAGCACCTTATAGGTCAAGCAAAGATTTTGGAATACATTCTTGCTGCTAAAACTTTCCTTTCTGAGCTTCATTTTAAGGGGAACTTTACCTCAGCCTCATTCTATTTTCGTCCACATGGAACATAGGAGGCAGATATTGAGGAGACTTTTCATGATACGTCCCTCAACCTTTTTTGCCAACTTGTCAATATATTTAGCAACGGAAGGGAATTGGAGCTGATTGAGCTATGAAATTATTTGAAACCTCATTTATTCTTTCTTTGACTATGTGTTTTCACAATATATGACAATGCATTCTCTTTTGTTTCATCACTTTTTTTCTGATTTTTTTGTATTTGGTTTATGCTGTAAGTTTTGAGGGGCAGAGGTGTTGTTTTTAATCACATCGCCCTCTTACCTCTGAAGATCCCAGGGATTTTTTGAATAAGAGGCAAAGATTTGAATCAAAACGATTTAAATCATTATTGCCTACCTATGACTTTTTCAGGTTAATTTAGAAATAAGAAATATATCTGAATGCACTTTTCTAAATACAAGACATACAAGTTACAGCTGAAAAAACCAAAAAGGGGTTTTTCCAGCCAATCGATGTAGAAGTATGCCAAAACAGAAGTTGAGGTTAACCGAGTTATTTATTGGTCAAGTTTTTGCATGTGAACTGAATTAACAAGAGGAAAAGTGTTGTGATAAGAAAAATGGATGTTGAGAGTTGGCATGAAAATGCACAAAGGAACTGCAGGGAAGAAGCAAAAGTTGTGTCAAATTTCTTTTTATGTTTGTATTTGTTTATCTAAATCCAAGGAAAGAGCTCACATTCTTCCCTACAATGCTCAATTCTAGTGTTCTGTACATTGCTCGGATGTGTAAAAGGTAGGAAACGTGTGTGAGTGAGTGTGTGTGTGTGTGTAACGCATAAAAACTAAATCATTTAAGGGAGTTGGTTATGGGAGACAAAAGGATGTAAAACTCAATCTACCCATTACTCTCTCAAGTTAGCAGTTCTAAAAAGTTACAGGAGAAAGGTAGAGAGTTGGACAGGTTGATGCATTTATTTTGTAATAGCAAATATAAAAGCACCATGTCTTCATTTTATAAGATATTGCAAATATAACCCTGGCCACACCACTTTCTCAGGCTTCTCTTCCCCAGTGCATGAGCTCTCCTCAGTGTCTGACCATCTTTCCATCCCTTACTCTCATTAGGTTTAAAGAGAAGATGAGAGATGGGTAACCCAGGTTATGTCGAAATATCTGCATGAAAACAAAAAGAGACTTTTTCTGTCAGCCACAATGGAGTAACCAAGACTAGTTCTATCCTCTCACCTGGTACAACTAAAGACGTGAAACAATGGTTTTTAGATATTGGACATCAGGCAGCACAGGAAACAAATAAGGTGAGCCTTACAATTGACCTCAGTTTATTGCCTGGAGTGATTTCTATCCCGCAACACAGGAAGCAGAAACCCAAGAAGAGTTGGTTGTCTCCTCGCATTGAGTAGGCTGAGTTAGAAGTGCATGGAGGCCAAGTCAACTAGAACTGGCAGGACAGAGTCCAGGAGGGGAGAGAGCTCTAGACGGCAGGGCTTCTCTCTGGAGTCTTTAGCTGAGAACTGGTCAGCAGGATGAGTCTTCAGACAGCCTAGTTCTAAAACACATGGTCTTGAGGTAGGATCTGCGCCTCCACAGAGAGACTTGGGCTCTTCTCTTTCATCTGCATTTAGATATTCCGGTCCCTCCTTTTATTTTCCTATTGAGTTAGCATTATTATGAATCTTTTATTTTATTACTCATATTTTTAACTTACTAGTTCTCAGAAGGTACCGCCAACAACCAGGTAGCCATCAGAGAATCTCTAGAAACATGAAACTTAGTCCTGATCTTTGTCATCACTGTTGCACAGAGAATTGATATATGCAGAACATATAGACAGACCTGTTCACACAAAGCCAGTCTTTTTTTCTCATTCAGGAAAGCTGTGTCCTCAATCATAAAAATAAAAATGTTAGCATATATGCATCATCAGTTTATTACTATTGATATTTTTTAAAAGCATTTACTCTGTATGTTCACTGTTCAACATCTTTTGTAAATGAAGAGTAAAAGCAGAAGTTTGTTTTTCTCATTTTATGGATAATTATATTGAATAATCATAGGAAGAAAAAAAGAGTAGGAAAAACAATAAACTGAGATTTGTAAATATTGGCTTCTAGTAACAGTTTTGCTAATTTACATCATTTGGGTAAGTCATAATTTCCCTCGTTTCAATTTTCTCATTTGTAAAAATAAGCAGCTTAAAATAATCTCCAAGTTTCTCCAGCTTTATAATCCTATGAGTTTTAAACTATCCAAAACAGTTTCCTAGGGACAAGTCTAACTGGTGACGAACTCTGGGTTTTCAACGTATAAATACTTTCACCAAAAGGTTTATTCAATTTTTAAATTGTTTTCTAAATCTTCTGGTCTTCTCTTGCAAAGAGTTTACTCATGTTAGATTAACGGAAACGCTGTAACAACAAAAAAAGAGTATCTATAACTGCTTCAAACTCAGACATTGATCTTAAGGAAAAATAAAGTTAAAGTAGATTAGGACATGTTACAAACTTACCATTTATTTTTGTCTTTTCCGCAACTTCTGAATTGTCTGATTTTTCTGGAAAACCACATTAGTCAACTTTGTAAACACTGGAAGGAAGACTTTTATTATGATTAGACAGTCATGCTTTCCCCAGGAGGTAATCTCAAAAGAAATCTACTGTTGGGGAATTATAAGTTCAAGGGCATCTGGATAATTTTCTGATAAACATCCTCTGTATTTCATGTTTTAATCATGATGCAGTTTTTATGTTTTAGTAATTATTCAGACAATTTCTAATGACAGAATCGTAGGTTTGCATAATCTAAAGATAAATAGAAGGTTCCAAAGATTAGCCTATTCACGCCCCATGAGGAAAATATTCAGATTTGTTCTGCCAGTTTAAAATGTATGCAGGCACCAAGATTTGCCTCATAAACTTTTCCATCCTATTCAACACATGAAGATTCCAGAACAAAGTTTTAAAACACTCCTTAGCCACGGTAGTCCATTCACCATGCAACTGTATGTAGGTGAATAGTAATGTAAGCCCTTAGAATCTATCCCGTCATATCTGGCTTGTCCTCTTTAAACACCTTGAATTTGAGTTAAAATGAGAAAGCCATGAGATTTTCACTTGCAGTGGAAATGTCTTAATAAAAAATACAAATCTATCTGACTTTGGGAGATATTTTTAGGCAAGCGTTCTGTTTTGTTTTGTTTTGTTTGTTGTTCTTTTAAGAGATTCCTACTATATTCTCATAATTTTTGTCCATTTTATTCTTTCATTGGTTAGCTGTTTCTTCCTTGAAATTCTTCACCACTTACAATTTTCTTCCTAAAATGTCAATTTAAGAAGATGCACAGGGACTAGGAGGGTGAACAATCCATGCCTGGGGGCCCAGACTCTTTCCATCCATTTATTTCTGGAGGGCAAACCTCCCTTCAGGGCAAAGGTCCTGACCTTGAGTGAGACCTTAACACCTTTCTACTCCCTTCTACTGGAATGCCTGCTCTTGCCATCACTGCTGGTACTGAGGCCAGCAGGGCTTATTTTTAAGCCTGAGGTTGGCAGGAGCCCCTGCTAACTTTTAGAAGTACAGGGCAGATATGTTATCGACATTCTGAGGGACCCTATTGAGAAAAGCAATACTGTACATGGTAATTAGGTACTTGGCTTAGCCTACATATTCATCTAGCCAATAGTGTCATTTAAAAGTGGGATCATAAGACAAATAAACAGTACCACTTAATGGGTAAGAACACGAATTTTGACGTGTGGCAGGCCTGGTTTCAAATAAGGACTCTGCCACTTTCTGGCTTTCTCAATTTGGGCAAGACACTAAATATCTGTAAGCCTTGGTCCTTCATCTATAAAAAGAGTGTAACAATTATATTTACTTTATCAGGTACTTGTGAAGGATAAATGAGATCGTGTGTATATAATGTTTCGTATAGTATTTAGCATAAATTCTCAGTAAATGGTAGCTATTAGTGTTATTGTTACTAACAAATATATGGTAGAGTTCATGAGGTCAGAGGTCACATTCCTGATAGTGAACAGGACACATAGTCTGATACATAGTATGTTCTCCATAATATATATGGAATTGACTTGAACTCTATTTTAATCACTATTTCTTAAATCATCATTATGGAAATTCCATTCCATATTCCAAATAACAAACTGACAAATGAGCCTTTGTTGTACAATTTATGAATAAGTTGTAGACTACTTATGCTATTTTCATGTTTTCTTAACATTTTGATAGAATATCAATATTAAAAAGTAATGCAGATATCATACATGAATACATCCCTTCAATCACCCACAGGTTCATTTTAGGATGAATGAGTGGTACAGAGAGTATAAATTGGATGTTCCAGTTTAGGAAGGTACAATACTATCAAAAAGCAAGAAATTAAGAATAGATAAAGAAACACTTCTCTGCATAAAGCTGAGTTGACCTGTGGAACTAGTGCCCAAAGGAAATTATTGAAGCACATGGTTTAGTATGACTCCAAAAAGGATTAGGCGTAATGAAGCAAAACTTTGAAAGCAGCTTTCAAATTTATGCCTACGGCTTTTCAGGGGCATATGAGATTTGCCCGCGGAAATGTGCACTCTGGCATGCAGAGACACCAGAGGTAAAAAGTTATGGGTTCATCTCAAAAGTTGATTTTGTTTTTGTAAATTAGCTTCAATCAGTTACATATTCTAAATTTGGTACTGAAAACAGACTGAGGCATTTATAGGCAGAAATAGAGAAGTGTCATCAGTTTGTAACTGAAGAACCAGAAATTTCAAATAACTATAATGAATTCTAATCTCTTTTGGAAAGAAAGATTTAAAAAATGGCAAGCAAATAAGTCAAGGACTGTGGATGATACACAAAGGAACAGACAAGTCAGAGCAGTCAGCTGGCTGCCCAGCATCTTCTCTAGGAGAACAGGCTCCACACTGATGGCTGCTAGCCTGACAGCAGAAGGAATAATGACATTTTGGGTGCTTACTCTGTGCTGGGCATTGTATTATGCACTTTACATAAATAATCTTATTAATCTTTACAAACAGGAGAGACACCTGATAGTCTTTTTTTATATTTATATTTATTTTTTTTAACTAGGTGAAGAAGCCAAATTATCTAATCTCCCACAGCAGATAGAGAAAAAACCAGAATAAAACTAAGTGGTCTGACCTCAGACTACTCATTTTAGGATTCTGAGACCCTCTGTGAGCAATCATCAAAGGAAGATTGTCTTTTGATACAGTGTTATTGTTAATTACTTCCTTTCATATTATTTTTGAAAGACTATGAATCCTATTGTATATTATAAATTAACTAATATATAAACTTTCTAAGTGCATGTGAGTTTAATAGATAATGAGCACAAAACATCTTATCATCTGTGGACCTGAACATAAGACTGTTTGGAGTAAGGACCTCGATTGCATGAGCACATTGCCCATTTTCTTGCCAGTATACAGTTTCATGTTCCCCAGCACTGACAGAAGAGTAAAGGTCAAGAAATGACCTGAGAGGGTGGACTTTGTGATTTTTAACCTTGGTGATCAACTTCTTTGCTGTCGTTGTTAAATTTTCAGAAGGAAAATAAAATATTCTATACCAAGGCTAGCTCCTTTCTTGTGTCATTGTGAAGTTTTCATCTACACAAGGGAATCAAATGGCAAGTTAGTTTAGTAACTACAGGAGTATCTGCCTTTCCCTGGGCACATGCCACATGCCAGGTGTTTTATGCATAGGATCTCAGATCCTCACAATGACCTTAAGTACATATTTTAATATCCTCATTTTGTAAAATGGAAATATTTTAAGTAATTTACCTAAATACATACAGCCAGGGGTGTCTGGGATGAAAATGCAACCAGATCTATGGGGCTTAAAAATCGAATGTCTACCATTATCCCAAACTGCTTCTTAAGCACCATTTACAGTTGGTTTTTGGCTTCTAAACTGACACTGTGTATATTTTGAACAGATGGAAATAACCACGTTCATTTACACACAAGAACCAACAGGAAAATACTAAGAAGCAAAAGCTTCATAAAATCCAACAAATGTTGTTACTATCATCATGAGAGCTTAATAAAGCATTAATTAGAAATTGATATTAAATATTGAGACAACATAAGCATAATTTATACATTGCTTCAAGATTGCAAGGTGAATTCACATTGAGTTTTCCCATTAGTCCAGCCACAGCTACAAGGCAAGAAATGAACTCTACTATCTTACAATGAAGTCCTCAAAATAATTAAGAATTCATATATGGGGGCTGGCCCCGTGGCCTAGTGGTTTAAATTCAGCATGCTTTGCTTTGGCAGCCTGGGATCTGTTCCTGGGCATGGACCTACACCACTTGATGGTGGCCGTGCTGTGGCAGCAACCCACATACAAAATTAGAGGAAGATTGGCACCAATGTTAGCTCAGGGCAAATCTTCCTCAAGCAAAAAGAGGAATATGGGTAACAGATGTTAACTCAGGGTGAGTCTTCCTCAGCAAAAAAAAAAAAAGAAAAACAATTCACATATGATCACACCAAGTTAGTTCAGGAGCAGAGCCCAAACACGAACTTGGATATTCTGACTTCAAATTCAATGTTTGAAATAACCTCACTTTGTGAGTCTCTTGTGAAATAGGTTAATGGAACTTGAGGCAGTGTTAGTGGACAGTTTAAATACGGAATTTAGATCTAATTGATCTTGGTTCTAGCCTTGGTTCTGCCATTTTCTCACTGAGAAACTATGGGAAAATCATCCTACCTCTCTGGGACTGTTTCCTCATCTGTAAATTGGAAGTTAATCACAACTATGAAATAGAACTATTTTGAGAACTAATTGCAAGATCCCCCCAACAGTTTTTGGCAATACATAAATATTTCATTGATCGTTTCTCTGTTCTCAAATTTAGAACAAACTTTTTTTGTGGAAAGTAAATAAATATTTTCTACAATTTAGGTTAATATTAGGTGCAAGATACAAAAAATTAGCCTTCTAATGCACTAATTGTTGCTTAAATCTTGTAATTTCTTCGCTATTTTATTTGTTTTCAATCTCCCCTCTGGCTTTCATCAATTTTAATTAATTGAAATCATTTCCTCTCTAGTTGTTACCACTAGAAGCACACTATATTGTGTCAAAGCCAACGTTCTTTTTTCTTTAGATTTGACCAAGAGTCAAGCTTCTGTCTGGATTCAGAATACAGCAGAACTGTTTTTCAGATGGTACTCACACCACAGCTTCTGTGGCTACATATTTACTCTATTGTGCTGACAAGAGTGGAAAATAGATTTTAATCATAGAGTTTAATAGATATGACATCGAGGTTACATGGAAAGTAGATTTATATAGTAACTAAGGGTTATTTAGTTTCAGCCTTCTGACACATCATCAAGCAGGAAGAGGCCTACAACCACAGATTATCCTGACTTTCCCTCTTGTATTTTCACTAATCTTTGTCCCAGATCCACCAGTTCATCACGGCATGCCCAGGAAGCACAATTCTGATATGTCACTTTTCTGTGTAAAAACCTTCAGGGTCTCCCCATTCCCATTAGAAGAAAAATAGTCCAAATTCTTTAGCACAGCAAGTAAAATCCCTTATGACCTGGCCCTAAACCACTCTTTTCTCTCACATTATCAATTATTCAACTTATATTGAGGCCAAATTTGAATGTCTGCGTGGCCGGAGCTTGCCCAGGATTTGCTCTTTACTGACACTCCTATCTGAGAAGCTCCTCTCTGCTTGTATATTAAAATTCTTTCTAACCTTCTAGGCAGAGCTGAAGTATCACTTCCTTCAAGGGCAGGTCACTGACAGGAATGTCTCCCTTCTCCGAATACCAGCGATACTTCATTTGTACTGTTTCTCTCTTTGTACCTTGGACTGTAGCTATATGTGGGCAGCCTCCTTCTTTCTTCTAGATTATGAGTTTCTTGGACGTTGAACTTTGCTTTATCTATATCTGCAGCTCCCTCAATGTCAAATATAGTACTTGACCCATAGTAATTATTTAATAACTGTTAAGTCATTATCCAGTTATCCAGGCTGTAAAAAAGAAAAGTCCATAGCACAGAAAGACAGCTACAATTACCTCTTCCAGAGAGCAAACACCGTCGCCATTATAAAGGAAAAGTTTTTCTTCTCCTGTTTTATATAAGCAGCAGCTTTTGTTCTTTATGGTCCTTAGATTTACTCAGGCACTTGAACACAAATGCTTTTTCCAGCAGTGGCTTGATATAGCCCAGAGCCAGAATAGCATCTGCTGGCTGCAGAGGAGTTAGGTTTTTCCTAACCCACTTTCTCTGTCTTCCCATGCCTGCTCCAATCACGTTCCACAACATGCTCATCAGCAAGGACCATCAATGCACAGGCTGCAGTAGGTTGAAGTTGAATCCCATTCATCCTACATTTTTTTCAGTTCTCCATCTTGCTCAAAGAAAATTCAGTGGAAGAGATGTTGCTCATACTTTTGAGGGGAGCAGTGCATCACTACTGTAGCAAATAATGGCATAATAGCAAATTGCTACTATGTCACTTTGAAGGAAATCTGGGATTTCTAGCTGACTAAGAGTATGATTTGCCTTTCAGTAATTTTTGTTCATCTGTTTTTATACATCTATATGATATCTTAGCTTTGAATGATGAATTTCTCGGAAACATTTGAGACACTGTAGCTAAAAGATCAATTATAGGTGGCTATGACATGGTGGCAAAAAGCACTGGTAAGTCATTGACCCAATCTGAGCTCTTAGACTATAAAACAAGAGAGTTACCTTAGATTATTTCTAAAGTCTTTACATTTAAACAAATTCTCTGGTGATGATTTCTATATCCCTACCACAATATGTATTACTCAATTAGAAATAAGTAAAAATTAAAATGATAGCTTTGAGAATTTCTACTACCTGCCAGGGAGTATTAAAAGGGCTTTTGGTGTATTCACTCATGTAATCCTCACAATAACCCCATGAGGTAAATCCATCCTTATTCCATTTTACAGATTAAGAAACTGAAGCCCAGTCTAATTTATCCAGATTCCCATTTGGGTGAGTGCGAGAATGCATAGTTTTGCTCCAGAGTAAAAAGTGCTCCAAAGCTTTGCTCAAAGTGTGGCCTGCAACCCAGCAGCATCAGCATCTCCTGGAAGCTTGTCTTAAAGACTGCAGCCTCTGCCCCCATAGACCTTCTCCCCAGGTGATTCATGAGAACATTCAAGTCAGAGAAGCACCCATGCTCCATGCTACGCTGCATTCTCACTGAATAACATTCAAAGAACATGCACCAGAAATAATGTTTGGTGTTTTATAGTTACCTTAAAATTACATGTTCCTCTGAACTCATTATCACTCTTCTGTACTGCCTTAACTAATGAAGACAGATAATGATGAAAATAATTTTCTGACCCTAGTCAGTGATAGTTGGAGAGTAGTATTTTTCACTTTTGTTTTGATTAGAGCTATCCTCAGTAATTCAAATTAAAAATCGAAATTCCAATGAATCCTCCCCACTTATTGATATGAACCATCGTAATATTTTCTGCGTGAATCAACTTGAAGAAGGCATACATTGCTTTTTGTAAGATGGAATGCATTTTAAACAAAGAATAAGGAAAAAATAGTTTTTTCTTCACTTTTCTGCATCTGCATTAAAATATTTTATATATATATATCTTTTCAAAGAAATATTGAAAATAAAATCCACACACACAATATGCTGCTATTAAACAACTATTAGAAACTGTATTTAGGTATATGATCTCACTTCTTCAAAAATACTGGCACCATTGAAAAAAATAACATGATTTATTTCACTAACAGGAATCAGATTTTGATCACATGAGTGTATTTCTTCAAACCTATCGTCATTTCTTCAGTAGAAAGTTAAGAGAAACTTACCGGTTTCTCTTGGCCAGAAATATCTCCAATATATTACAGTTGGCCAGAAATGTCTCCATATATAAGAAGATTCATATACTAGATTTTATTGAAATTCTTTGAGAACTTAAAATCAATGTGTATATTCTGTATCTTTAAAAAGAGGATCATATTAATCAATGGAGACCTGTTTCAAAAATAGCTGGTCTGCAAAGCATTGTCAGGCTAAACCTGTCAAGACAACATTTTAATTTCTAAGTATATTTTGTAAAGGTTATTTTCTAATTAGTTAACGTATTGAAATTCTCGGTTTAAATTCATTTCTGTCAATATTCTAGGATAAAATTATTCATAACTTTAATACATCTATTTATATCTGTCTTCATATGATTATCACTATGTGCAATATTTATAGTCACATTATTTTTCATTGTCTCAAAAATAGTTTATACTGTTTAATATTTTTGTGAAGAACTGTCTAATGAACGCATTAGAACAAGCATAATATTTTTTACCAAAAGTTGCGAATAGCCTTGAATTAACTATTTTAACAAATCTGAAAGATGTAGAACTCTATTTTGGAAGAGAGAGTTATCCAAGACCAGGATACATAAAAATGATCTATTCAAATGTCCAGAGGTCACAAGCCTGAGCACTATCTTTAAATATCTTTGATGTGTTTCGATAGTGTTGTATAATTTAGCATGGAAGCTGCACACATGGATGGGGAGAATAAAGTCTAAATATCTAAATATAAGTACTCAACAGGAAAAAGAGTATCCTATTGAGCTTTAAAAGGAGAATGAGTTTCAGCTTTTTTATTTTTGTGAAGATGTTCTCTACTGACTGACTGGGGTATTAATCGTCTGGTCAAAGTGAAGGCATGTTGCTGTTACCTTCAGCCATTAACTTGTGTGGCCTTCTCCTGTATGTCTTACCAAATTTCTCTATCTCTAAACCTCCTTATCTGGAAAATAATATTGACAAAACTTAATCTCATCCCCTAAAACATCTTTGGATTTTTGAAGGATCCCAAACTGGTGAAATTGATGATCATTAATATGGGATAAGTAAGTTTAAAATTAAAAAAAAAGATAAACAACCAAATTTGAAAAATAGGTTAAGGATATGAATAGGAAACACACACACAACACAACTTACACACGTCTTAAAATTACCAACACAATTATTTAAGGAAAAGCACATAAAAACATTTGTGATGTCAATTTTTCTCTCTCAGCTTAGAAAAAGTTAGAAAGTTTAAAATAGACAGTGTTGTAAATATGGGTGGAAAGGAGAATTTTTATACATTTTTCTTGGGAGTATGAGTTGGTTCTGTCTTTTTGGAAGATATTTTGGTAGTATCTAATAAAATTTTGAATGTACATATCCTTTGAACCAGCAATTTCACTTCCAAAAATCCATTCTATGAAATACTGATAAATGTATGCAATGTTGTATGTAGAAATTATTGATGCTTGTAAGTAATATCAAAAAACTGTAATGAATGAGATAAATCTGTATAATGATATACGAAAAAAATATCTAAGACATTTCATTAGACAGAAAAAGTAATCAAACCGAATGATTCCATTGCTAGTAAAAAGTCACTCTACAGCTTTATATACTTAAATCTCTCTCTATGTATACTTGATTAAGCTTATAAAAATTCTTGAAACAAGCACAAAAAAATTTGAAAGTGCTCCATCTGGAGAGTGGGCCTGCTGGGGTAGACAGGAGGGGACTTTGTTTCTTATCCTATACCTCCGTATTGCTTAATTAATAATATATTTTGAGACAAGTATGCTTTTGGGGTGTAAGAAAACGTGATAAAGTAATGATAAATTACAAAAATGTCATGTCCACACATAAACCCTATCCCTGTCTTTCTTACTAAATTCTTCAATGACACTGCAGTGCCATTAAGATAAAAACCTTAGAAATCAGTAAGAAAAGATAAATAACTCAATAGAAACTATAGTGGGCAATGGACAGGAATAGACAGTTACTGAAAATAAAATAAAAAATGGATAATAAAGGCAAATATATTTTCAATCACTCTCATAAATCAAAAATAAAATGAAACAAAGCAACAGTAGCAAGCCCCAGCATGGTCTAAAAGGCATGCTTTCACAGCCACCTGTGCACTGCCTCTGTCACTGATGCAGCCAACTTCATTGCAACTGGTTGTTAATTTGTCTCCCTGCCCCTGCATTGTGGACTCTTTGAGGTCATAGACCATAATTTTGTTTTATTTCTGTAGCCCTGGTGCCTGCTCTGTATACCTGGCACACAATAGAGTAGTTAATAAGTTATTTTGAATCAATAAAGGAATGTCACGTTTACAAATTGCGTAGAACAAATAGAAAAAAAGAAAGGCACACTTCTTTTAGAGAATGTTATTGAGAGGAAAAGATGCCACAGTTATTTCAAATTCTGATGTACCTCATGTTTTAGGAAGCCGCAAATTATTGATCCTTTCTCAATGCTCCAAGGGTTTTTATATTATAGATGTGATAAATAATTGTATTATGATGTGCACTTTTTTCTCTATTAGGTTGTGAGGTTATTAAAGGCTAGATTTTACTTGTTTCTATATTCCTACTGCCTAGTAATATAACAACCAAATAATAGTCATTCATTTATATTTTTTGTTGAAATGAATTGTACAAAACTCTTCTAATTTAAAGGATGACAGCAAAAGTATTAATTAAATGTCTATTTAAGTCAATGGATCAATAGTATATTAACTTTAGATCAATGTTATGGTATAGAACAGTCATGTATCATATGTATGTGTGTTTATGGTACTTTAAGCTGTCTTGTACTTAAGGTATGGTACTGAAGGTACATTCATTATATATTCAATCTGTGATATTTTGCATAACAAATATATATAACCCCATTTTATATAACTTAGAGCATAATTCTACTTTTATAATGACTGAGTTTATAGCTCCTGGGTCTTCAATAATATAACAAGATGGAGAGAACTATAATTTATATGATGACAAATTCTTAATACCATAAACATCAGTTTTAGTTTTTCCCTATGGAAGAGCAAGTTCTTTTGCCAATTCATTTCATAATTTGGTTTCAAACAATATATCAAACTAAAAAGAGAGTGTTAGTGGACCCAGCAATAATGACAAATATTTATGTAGTTATTATTAGGGGCCAGGTTTTCTTCTACACACCTGACACCTGATTATATCATCTCCATTTTACAAATGCAGAAACCAAGTCACGAAGAGCTTTAGTAACTAGCCAAAGTTCACAGATCTGGTAAATGACAGCATCAAATTTGAATCCAGACAGTTTGGTTCTGGAGACTATGGTCTTAAGTGTAGCACAAGATTTTCTCCTTCAAATCCTAAATAGCAAGGAGTTCTTAGGATGGCAGGAACATGTGGGCATTATACAACGTTCTAAGTTTGCTACATTAGGTGTGTCATTTCATGTCTATATATATGTGTGTATATTATATATGCACATTGGAGGGGTTAGGATTTCACTGTATATATATAATACACACACACACATAGCATGTTGTGTGAGAGAGAGTGGGGAGGGAAGGGAGAGACGAGAGGAAAGGAGGGGAGGGGCAAGGAAGGCAAGGCAAGGGAAGGCAAGGGAGGGGAAGGACAGGCCTAAACTGCAGAATGACATTGTACTTTATGAGTGGTAGCGATTTTATTCCAGGGCATCATCATCACAGACCTTTTTGCTTTGCTTTGTTTTGCTACATATTAAAATCAAGACAGTATGTTAGGTTCCAGAGGGCAATAAATGTGCTCACTATTTCCTTGCTATTTGGTCTTTGGCATCACCTGGCAGCTTGTCAGCAATGCAGAATCTCAGGCACCATCCCAGAGCAACTGAACCAGAATTTTTATTCAAACAAGATCTTAGAGTTGGGAGACATTCCTCCATGGGTATCTCACACTTCGCGTCTCCTGAGCAGAGGCATTGACGGCTTTTGTTTTTAAGGATATTTGTGTAGCAAAAAGCCTTGGAAGACAGAGATGCTATCTCTCTCCAGAGCAGAAGGGATAAATATGTTGGCTGTTGAGGTTAATAAAGATAATGTCTCTCTCTGGGGTAAAGGTAGAGCAGGTTGGTTTGCAACTGTCCCTAAGCTTACAGTTTCCTCCATTCGAGCTTCCTCAGCAGTGATGCAAACCCACATCATGACAGCCTCCCCATGGGACACTGTGCACTGCCCCATGGGACTTGAGGAGTAAGGAAAACCAATGTGAACATAAACCTCTTGCTGCCTGCTGTGCTGCGAATAATAAATTCTTTGTCTCTGGACCACAGCCTCAGTCTTCAGCCAGCATCAATGAAACCGTGGGAGGCTAATTTACTTGCTTGAAGGTGAGGTAAAAGCTCACACTCTCTACCCTGGCTGACACCCAGGTGTTTGTATGCACGTTAAAGTTTGACAAGCACTCTGGCTATTTCATTTCAAATTAACAGATAAACAAGCATGAGGGAGACACACTTAAATGCAAATGCGTACAGGCATTGTTTAAACATTGCAGAAGCTTTCTGTAATAAAAAGAAAAAGAAAAGAACTGAGGTAGTGACACAGTTGGATATCTCAGCTTCTTCAAGTCAGTTCTTCCAGAATGAAATAAGTGATTTGGGGGAGGAGGGGAGAGAAAAAGTTCTGACTTCAGTTTTGCCAGCACAAGCATAAATTCACAATTTAAAAAACATATGGCCCATAACTTCCTGGATTTGGGTACAGGGCGTGTGGACTGAAGTTGGCATTGTACATTAAGAGATTCCATTCATGCATTGCATCCACTCCTCATCCACAAGAATAAACAACAACAGCCCTGTGCCCTCACCTTGTTTACAATCTCCCAATAAAGAAAGACTTTGACACCAAAGGAAACTTGCAAAAGAAAAAATATTTTCAGATTCAGTTATTTAATTTTGCAGCAAAACACTATACTGCTACGTATGTGTGTTGTACGAGGGAAGTATCAGGTGTCAAAATGCAATATGATGCTGTGATCCAAGAACCATTTTGGGGTTTTTTTGGTGAGGAAGACAGGTCTTGAGTTAACATCTGTTGCCAATCTTCCTCTTTTTGCTTGAGGAAGATTGCCGCTGAGCTATTATCTGTGCCAATCTTCCTCTACTTTGCATGTGGGACACTGCCACAGCATTGCTTGATGAGCAGTGTGTATGTCTGTGCCCGGGATCCAATCCTATGAACCCCAGGCTGCTGAATCAGAGTGTGTGAACTTAACCACTACACTACCAGGCTGGCCCAAGAACAGTCATTTGATGAAGGTATTTATACAAGTCTCAAGCTCTTCCTCCACCATCGTTTTAGCCTTCTAACCACAGGGCCTTTGGTGTTTTATGCTTATCCTCTTAATTTCACAATTCTCATGAAAAATATTTCTTGATTCATTTCACTTTTCCAGAGTTTGTATACTATAAATAAAAATGAGATTGATTATAACAAAGAATTCAATAAAAAGCATTTTGCCTTAAATTGCATTATATGGCAATCTTTTAGGCTACTACAGTTCTGAATTTTAACTGTATGCTAAAAACACCTGAGGAGCATTTTAAAAGCATGACAGCCAGGCCATACCCCAGACCAATTATGTCAGAATTGTTTTGGGTAGGATCCAAGCATCAGTATTTTTTTTAAGCCCCTCACTGATTCCAACGTCCAGCTCATTACAAACTACTGCAACAGGATATCAGCTTCAGGAGGGCGAGGATTTTTGTCTGATTTATTTCACTAAGAGATTCCAAGTTCCTGTAACAGTGCTTAGCACTCAGTAAATATTTGTGGAAATAAATGTTGTATTCTAAAGATGGATTTATTCCCTTAGAATATTCTGAAGCCTTTAACCCCAACATCAGGAAGTCATATTTTGAGAAAAATGAACCAATATAAATAGAAGATACCCAAGATCAATGTACTAGTACAAACAAGAGGATTTTATGAGGCTCTGAACTTTGTCAAAATGTGTGTTCATTTGTAGATAAAAGTCCACTACAAAATTAAAGTAGAAAGCTAGAGGACAAACTTTTATTTAAATCAATTCAATGACTTCAAAGAAAATAAATTTTCCCTATGCAACTCTGTGAATAATGTCTGATAACCGCCATCTCCGTCTGCTTGGGCTGCTGCAAAAAAATACCACTGACTGGGTGGCTTAAATAGCATGCATTTATTTCTCACAGTTCTGGAGGCAGGAAGCCTCAGATCAGGGCACCTGCATGGTCTGGTTCTGGTGAGAATCCTCTTCCTGGCTTACAGATGTGCGTCTTCTTGCTGTGTCTTCACAGCTCTCTTGTGTCTCTTCTTATAAGGACACAAATTCCATCCCTGAGGGCTCCACCTCATGACCTAATCACCTCCCAAAGGCCCTGCCTCCTAATACCATCATATTGAGGGTTAGGATTTCAACATGTGAATTTTGGAGGAACACAAACATTCAGACCATAACAACCAACCATTGTAAGCAGACAAGACAACCTCCAGATTTTTGTATTATCCTCTTTTCTTGTCTCCTTTTTTGGTCAGTCATTATTTTAATTTTCTTCTCATTTCTGTTGGCGTGCTTTGTTTTTTCTGTGCTTCTATGGTATTTTAAATTCATTTTGGAATAAGGTAAGTGGTGAATTAATGAACAGAACTGAAGTTCCACCATTACTTCCCACCTCTCTGGAAGTATCCAAAATGAACCTTTTGACATTCCTTCCCAGACCTTATTCATTCCTCTTGAGAGGAGGGACTTCCCTGACCAGGAGGACTGGAAGGAGCCTCACTTCCATTGGGGCACAATTGTGCGTCACGCAGGGTGACTGAGTCAGAGGTAACTTCCTGGAGGAGGCTCCTCCCTTGGGTTTCTGTCCCCTGTCCCACTGCTTACCTGCTGGATCACAGCCAGGACACCTCTGCTCCTGGACTCCTGCTTGTAACCAGGCAGCTTTTCCCTCCCTTGGAGGGAGTTGCATCTTTGTGAGAAGGTAAGATCAATTCAAGGTGGAAGATGGCTCAAACAGCATTACCCAATCCATCTTTACCAGTAATAATGCTGATATATTTAGATCCTAGATCCTAATGGGCTCTTTGTTCTCTTTAGGAGGTAGGATTTATTATCACTCCGAATCCTCTACCTCATTATGAGTTTATTATTATTGTTGTTATTACTAATATTGTATCCTCATGATAGTCCAGGAAGTGAATTACTCACTAAAAAATTAGAAAAGAAAGCAGAAAGAGAAAAGATTGTAACTGAGAAACATTAAAACTTTTTTTTTTCCTGCTAAAAATGCTGAGGGATGCCTCCTGTGAGAAGATGAAGCACATTTTCTAATTCTCTGACGTGACAAAGCTCTAAGATAAGTCAGGCTGTTCCTGTCCAAAATTCCTATAAGGGGAATTTATAGCCTGACTAGTTTATCCTGAGAACAGATTTCAGATGAACTCCCAGGCACAGAGGCAAAAGAGGAGAAAGAAAGTGATGGTTGGGAAAATAGATGTCAGAAGTTCGCAGAAAGGAAGGGGGCTGTCGCACTGATGGTGGGTGGTAGCCACAAAGGGTAAGGCCTAGGAATGAGTGTGGGGAAACAAGGAAAGAATCCACTAGAGACCAATAAGGGTGTGATGTTGGCAACCCCACCTGGGAGGAGAGTGAATAGGTTGGAGACAAAATGCTACTCGAGAAAACAGCCTTGGGGTGCAGGGTGATGCGAAAAGGAGGACACGTATCCAGAGACCTAAAACTTGGACTCATCTTTGATGTTCACAAGCTCCATCTGTGTGTAAATCACCATTTCTTCATCTTTAAAACATAGGGAGATGGACTGGAATATTTTTCAGGGTTTTTTTCCAGCTCTGGCATTCTACAATTCAGTGAAGAAGTTGGTACTTTTAAATCTTCTACCTTTGACAATAGAGTGAAGGAAAGCCTTTAAATCGAAATAGTCTACCGGGGTAAATTGAAGGGAAAGCTAAAAGTGTACCAATATGGCTCCTAAAATTCTCTCTCCTTGTGACAAACAATGGCTGTTAACTCAGGTAATCTCTGTGAGTGGGGAAGTAGTAAAAACAGGAGGAATGTCCAATAGATCTCCCAAACCAAAAAAAAGAATGAAATAGGACCCCAAGAAATGGTTTTATAAAATAATGCAGACAGTTCTTTAAAATATTGTCTATAAAACGAGAACTTGGACTTCTATTTAGAGGACAGCGAAAAAGCGGGGCTGGAGAAGGAACGTGCCATGGTCATCAATTAACACAACAGTACTACTGAAAATTTATGTGAGCTGATGAAGCAAACTATGAATAATAGAAAAGGGTTCAGTGGTCAGAGGCAGCCAGTTGTTTCTAGGGTGAATTTTTAACTCTCAGAAATCTCAGAGTCTGCAAAAACTTTCACCAGATAGTGCTAGAATAACAAAAAATCTTCCACTCTAACTCCTCAAGTTTCTTCTGGGGTATCTAAGATACGGAGCATATTTTCACTTTTTCTAAGGTGACAAGATTCTTCAATGAAAATATCAAGAAAATGCCTATTCAGAAGTTCTGCCAGGAATATTTACAGCCTAAGCAGTTTGCCCCTAAAAAAATGAAGAAAAATCCCCAACTTCTTGGGCGTTTCTCTGAAAACAAAGGAAACTTTTGCTTTGGCACTTCCTTGCTTCCTGCATATCCACAGGTTTATCTTTGGAACCAAAAATGATTCTGTGCAAAAATTTGAAAGCTCTCAGTTTAGTAGCTGAGACTTTTCCCTGACTGTGAGAACTGAGAGATGACACCTGCACATCATCTCCATGCAGAAATGCAAATTTTTTTTGGTATCTTTCTCCGGCGCATACTATTTAATTTTGCAAAACACATAGGCACACAAATGAATAAAACCACAAAGTGTTGCATTTCTGCTTCCTTTCTGGGCATGGTATTCCAAGTCTTTCTGGCTAAAAAGCATTCAGTTGTTACTTACTTATGCATGAATTACAAAGCTACACATCGTAATTGCTCAGTAATTACATTACCAGAATAGAAAACTACCTTCAGCCTGGGTGAGCTCCTCCACTTGCTGACGGAGACCCATGTTACATCATCCCTACTGATGATCAAGCAGCGCTCAGAGGGCTATTTACATTCCTTTTTTGAATGCATTCCTCGCTCAGAAGTCCCTTTCCTAAAATTTATATAAAAACGATGTGTAGAATATTTTTACGGTTATTATTTCTGAGCCCCTTGCCAACTTTCACAAACATCTCCATTTACCAGAGATAATTATGTGCGATTTTTCTCCTTTAATGAAAGATAAATAATTTGGCAGTCTTGCTTCACATATTTTTCAATTTCAATACAATTCATTGTTTGGTGGGGTGTCCTTTATTCTTGTTCTAGTTAGTGTGCAGAATGAAAGAGTTTTCTTTAGATCAATTGTACTGCTTTTCTGTAAGGCACTGCTGTTCATACCAGGTTTATAAAAGACCATTAAAGGTTGATATTACATTAGGTTCATCTCATAATACTGTAGCTCTTTGTTTACAACTTGCATAATTCGTGGTGGCAAAGCTTCATCAAATTGGGACAAAAGGAAGAGAAAGTACCTTTCTGAGAATCTAAATAGAATGGACAGCTTTGACCAGCTCTAGCTTTCATTGTGTTTCCTTGAATTAATTCAGGATCCACGTTCCCAGGCCTCAATTTGGAAGAGCAATGATTTGTTTTATCATCTGAGATGGCACAAATATGTGTGTGTGTATGTTTGATATTTTAAATGAAAAGCTTATATAGGAAAAATACAGGAATATATGGCTCCGACCTACTTGATAGTCCCCATCATAAACTCCCAATTAAATATGGACCCAGATTGGATTCTCCACACTAAAGAAACATTTGCATTTAGTCTTGGTAGATAGAGTTGAACTAAAAGACAGAAATAATTCTATCCTTCAGTCCATTTGTCTCTATACCAGTGCTGTCCAAAAGAACTTTCTCTGATGATAGAAATATTCTGTATCTGTCCTGTTCAATATGGTAGCCGCTAGCCTCATGTGACTATTGAGCACATGAAATATAACTAGTGCTACTAAATAACTGAATTGTTAATTTTATTTAATTTTGACTTAAATAAATTTAAATAGCTGTATGTGGCTAGTGGCAACTGCACTGGACAGCATAGCTTTATATAAATTAGTAAGGTATGAGCAAGTCCATGAGTTTGCCCACCTCCAGGGGCCATCAGCTACCTGGCATTCTAGGCGCATCACTCCTGAAGTTGTACGTGGACAGTCTGCAGCCTTACAAGCTGCTCTGTGGAGGGGGTGTGTAATTGAAAGGAAAGGGGAGGATATCTCATTTTCCTCCTCCATCAGGAAATCAGGACCCAATTAATTTGACTCACAGAGAACACCTCAGGAAATATTTAAAATTTCCCACTCCATTCCACTATGAAACTCAAGCTACATCTAGAACCCTTCAGCATTACTACATCTTCTCCCTATATCACCTCTTCCCTTAAGTCTGTGTATTTAAATCACACTTTGACTACAGTTTGGTTACTAAGCATAGGGTGGGAGGTAAGAGTGCTTCCACAACAATCTGTTCTATATCAAAAGAAGAGAGAGATTTTCAAAATGCAAACCACACTCATATCCAACTTCATAGTCAAATCTCTACTTGGATGCCAAATAGGCATGTCAGGATGCCTATTCTGACATGATGAAATGCCCAAAATACAATATGATAGAATACTTAATTTCTCCTCATACCCATTCTTCTCCCAATCTTCTCCATCTCAGCATACGTTACGACTATTCACTCAGTTGCACAGGCCCAAAACAAGGTTACTTAATCTCTCCACCTACATTCTATTTCTAATCCATCAGCGAGTTTTATTGGATCTACCTTCAAATTCTGTCTAGAACCTGATCTTGCTCCAAAAACCACTATCCTCTCTTGCCTAAACTGTTGCAATAGCCTTCTTACTCTCTGCAGCTATCCTCATATCCTCCCCTGCTCTCCATAATCTCTTAATCCCACTTCACAGTGAACAGACATTAATAAATACACCAGGTAAGGCCTCTAGTTCTAAGCCCTGGCTACCTTTCTTAACTCGTATCAACTCGTGTCCTACCGTGGTGCCTCTTCCATAGCTGTTCCTCAAAGACGCTAAGCTCATATCTTCCTTTAAGCCTTTCATTTACTCTTCACAGCCTGGAATACTCTTCCCTACATCTTCCCATAGCTAATGCCCTAACTTTTCGTTTGTCTGATCACCATCACTGGTCATTCTCTATCTTCTTACTCTACTTAATCTTGCTCATAACACATGACATTACATGAAATAATATCCTTTCATTATTCGTCTTTCTATTTTTTTCTTGACTTTTCCTGTGTGAATGTATGTTCCCGTGAAATTAGATCTTGTATGTTGACTTCATCTCAGCACATAAAACAGTAGCCAGCATTTAATCCGTGCTCGAATATTTGTTGAATAGATTAATAATATTTGTTATGTCACTCATGCAAACATATACACACCGTGAAACACAAATACATGCAGAAAGACACACGCCACAGGCATAAAGATACAACATGGACATACCCAGAAAGACACATATGCCACATAAAGAAACACATTCTTATTAACTTTCAGAGGCTTTAAAACTTTCAGAGGCTTCTCCTTGTTTTGGCGATAAAGGAAAAAGATCTCTAACATTGGTAACAAGGTTTTACACAATATGGCCTCACCTATCTCTCTACCGTCATCTCCAGCCATGCTCCCTCCTAGCCTCTTCACTCTAGCCACACTAACCTTCTCTCTGCCCCTGGTACTCAACATATCCCAACACATTACAATAGCTTTGGTATATCTACTGCTTCGGAGGCTCCTCGCCTTCCTCTTGCCCAGCTTAATTCCCACTGATCATTTATAAATCAGAACAAGAGTCCTTTCCACATGGGAACATTTGCTGTTCTAAATAGGTCAAATCTTCCTATTTAAGCCTGAAACTCCCATGAATGAATAAATGGATGAATGAATGTCAATGATGTTTCTTATGATTATTGGGCCTCTGAGTACATCTGAGTATTGAAACTTCGTCTTTACTTGCTGCTGTGGTATTTCAAAGTAATTAAAACTCATGAGTAGTTACACATTAGTCACATTCCCCCAACTGCAAGGGATGTAGTCAGGGAGATGGAAAGGACCAGCAGGCTTTGCATGCTTTCCATCACCGTAATGGTGACAGAGATAAAGCTGACATTGCAGAAGTTACCAGAGCTTCTATTTACCTACTGATATTTACTGTGTTCCCTCAGGACAGCCAGTAACATCATTTACTTCAGATAAGGTAGGTTTGACAACGCGTTGAACATTAAAAGGAAAAGTGCCTGGATAAAATGAAAACAACACTGTGTCCTGGTGAGGGGAAGAGATGGATGGGCTATATATAAATGTGAGTTCATTAAGCATCAGGAAACGACTGACTACAACAAGGTTTGGCATGGTGTGTACTATGTCATTTTCATGAGCGTATTTTCTAAATACCATTTACAAAAAAGATACAAGTGAGAAGGTTATTAGGAAAAAAATTGTAAGAGCCGTATACTGAAATGTTAAAAGATTTCCTGAAGTCTCAATTTGTTAAATAGGTGCTTATTCACTCATTCAAAAGGGAGAGGAGCATGCCTCTATAATTTCAGAACCTGTCAGACCATTGAGCAACTAACTGGCAGGTCATTGAACAAAATCCTCCAGTTACCCATACTGGGTCCATGTCTCAGTGAGATTCAGAGCTCTTGGAGAAGTTCGCGGATGGGGAAAAACTCACATCTCCAAGGTGTTCATAGGATTAATCTGCACTCAGACTCTATTGTTCACTAATCGCATCAGAGCCTGTAAATTTAAAGGGAAATCTAAGTATTCTCAAGTAAAAGAGAACCAATAGCCAGAGTGTCTGTCACACAGCACAAGGCCAAGTGCTACATTAGACACTGACTCAGTTTGTTTCTCTCCTGTCAAGCTTAATTAATCATGATTGACTCCATCTCACGTCCATCAAGGATTCATTTCTTCTGACAGTAGGATTCTACTTCTGTCAACAGTTTGGCTTTTGAATTCTCCTATAATGACAGTCCTTCTGTCTCTTCTCCAGCCAGATGGCCTCCTGTCCACTCAGCCATGCCTCTCACTCAAACTTGGCTGTGTCCTCACTCATGAGCACACCAGCAATTGGCTCATCAGGAAACTGACATTGACATTCCCAGAGCATCTTCTGAATCAGTTTTTTGGGGACAGCTCAGGAGCTCTCAAACAGAGCCAAACAATAATACTATGGAAGCTTCCCGGCATGAAAAAGTAATATAACAGTGTCCTTTGAAAAGCAAGAGGATAACATAGACGAGATTTGTTTTAACCATCAGAAAGCTTATATTGAATTACAAAATGGTAATTCCAAGCTTCCTTTTTCAGGTTCTAAGTTGTAGCTTTCTATATGGGTTTTCCAAGGAGCATAAGCTTAATTTTCAAAACTATTAATTTCAGTTCTAACACAGAAGTTATTCATTTATTAATAAATATTTATTGTACAGGAACATTTCTAGGTATATGGGTTTAACAGTGAAGGAGATAGTCTCTGTTCTCAACAATTTTATAATTTGGTGGAAAATACAGGGATGTGAATATACTACTATGTTGCAAAGTAGTAAGTGCTCTCATAGAGACAAATGCAGGACTCAGGGAAGTCAGGGAAAGCCACTGGGCTCTGCCTTGGAGAGTCAGGAAAAGCTTTCCCGAAGAGGTGATGTTTCTGCTGAGATCTGAACTAAGCCTCTGAGCGATGCATGCAGCGGGGAAGGGAGCTGTAGGTGGAGTGGGCAGGAAAATTGCTAGACAGAGAGAACAATGGGTCATTTTGTATCAGGAGTATAGAGATTTAACTATGTTCCAAAATCCTGGGAATCATTAGGATAAAAAAAATAGATTAAAGAGACTGAAAATTGCCATTTCCATATGGGAAAAGAGAAAAACATGCATGATATTCTTCCATTGATATAGCTGTCACGTAGGTGAGGTTGTAGTAAGTTGAGGGTGTTTGACTTATTATATTATATTTAAGTTGCCTACTGAGGTAATGCCAACAGAGATAAGTAGGGGGATATTAATATAAGATATATTGAATAGGTAGAATTTGGATCTCAACTCATCAACAAGGACATAAAAACACAAATCTTTGTCATAGGCAAGGAAATAATTTTCCTCTGGACTCAGATAATTTGCCACGTGAAATAGAGTCTACATCAAAATCTTTGAGGCCAATGAAGATAAATAGGCCGATGTGTTATATTGTCTCTTTCTTGCCATATGTAAATACTTATTTCTTAAATCAACATATATGTCCTTCAGGATACTTTCCTAGGCACAAATATACTTTTTTTTTATTGAGTTAATGATAGGTTACAATCTTGTGAAATTTCAGTTGTACATTAATGTTTGTCATTCGTGTTGAAGGTGCACCACTTCAACCTTTGTGCCCACCCCCCACCCCCACTTTCCCCTGGTATCCACTAAACTGTTCTTAGTTCACATTTTTAAATTCCTCATATGAGTGGAGTCATACACAGATTATCCTTCTCTAGCTGGCTTATTTCACTTAACATAATTCCCTCAAGGTCCATCCATGTTACTGCAAATGGAATGATTTTGTTCTGTATTGCAGCTGAGTAGTATTCCATTGTATATATGTACCACATCTTCTTTATCCATTCGTCCGTTGATGGGCACTTAGGTTGCTTCCACATCTTGGCTATTGTAAACAGTGCTGCAATGAACATTGGAGTACATAGGACTTTTGGGATTGCTGACTTCAAACTCTTTGGATAAATACCCAGTAGTGGGATGGCTGGATCGTATGGTAGTTCTATTTTTAATTTTTGGAGGAATCTCCATACTGTTTTCCATAGTGGCTGCACCAGTTTGCATTCCCACCAGCAGTGTATGAGGGTTCCTTTTTCTCCACAACCTCTCCAACATTTGTTACTAGTAGTTTTAGATATTTTTGTCATTCTAATGGGTGTAAGCTGATATCTTAGTGTAGTTTTGATTTGCATTTCCCTGATGATCAGCGATGATAAGCATCTTTTCATGTGCCTATTGGCCATCCGTATATCTTCTTTGGAGAAATGTCTGTTCATGTCTCCAGCCCATTTTTTGATTGGGTTGTTTGATTTTTTGTTGTTGAGTTGTGAGAGTTCTTTCTATATTATGGATATTAAGCCTTTGTCAGATATATGACTTGCAAATATTTTTTCCCAGTTAGTGGGTTTTTTTTTCTTTCAATCCTGTTTGCATTTGCCTTGAAGAAGTCCTTTAGTCTGATGAAGTCCCCTTTGTTTATTCTTTCTATTGTTTCCCTTCTCTGAGAAGACATGGTGTCTAAAAAGATCCTTTTAATAATGATGTCAAAGAGTGTACTGCCTACGTTTTCTTCTAGAAGCCTTATGGTTTCAGGTCTCACCTTTAGGTCTTTGATCCATTTGGAGTTTATTTTGGTGAATGGTGAAAAAGAATAGTCAATTTTCATTCTTTTACATGTGGCTTTCCAGTTTTCCCAGCACCATTTGTTGAAAAGACTTTCTTTTCTCCATTGTATGCCCTCAGCTCCTTTGTCGAAGACAAGCTGTCCATAGATGTGTGATTTTATTTCTGGGCTTTCAATTCTGTTCCATTGATCTGTGCACCTGTTTTTGTACCAGTACCATGCTGTTTTGATTACTGTAGCTTTGTAGTATGTTTTGAAGTCAGGGATTGTGATGCCTCCCATTTTGTTCTTTTTTCTCAGGATTGCTTTAGAAATTTGGGGTCTTTTGTTGCCCCATATGAATTTTAGGATTCTTTGTTCTAATTCTGTAAAGAATGTCATTGGGATTCTGATTGGGATGGCATTGAATCTGTAGATTGCTTTAGGTAGAACAGACATTTTAACTATGTTTATTCTTCCAATCCATGTACATGGAATGTCTTTCCATCTCCTTATGTCATCATCCAATTCTCTCAGAAAGACCTTGTAATTTTCATTATATAGGTCCTTCACTTCCTTAGTTAAATTTACCCCAAGGTAGTTTATTCTTTTATTGCAATTGTGAATGGTATTGTGTTCTTGAGTTCTTTTTCTGTTAGTTCGTTATTAGAGTATAGAAATGCTACTGATTTATGCAAATTGATTTTGTACCCTGCAACTTTGCTGTATTTGTTGATTACTTCTAAGAGTTTTCAAATGGATTCTTTGGGGTTTTCTGTATATAAGATCATGTCATCTGCAAACAGCGAGAGTTTCACTTCTTCCCTCCCTATTTGGATTCCTTTTATTCCTTTTTCTTGCCTGATTGCTCTGGCCAGGACCTCCAGTACTATGTTGAATAAGAGTGGTGATAGAGGGCATCCTTGTCTCATTCCTGTTTTCAGGGGGATGGCGTTCAGTTTTTGCCCATTGAGTATGATGTTGGCTATGGGTTTGTCATATATGGCCTTTATTATGTTGAGGTAGTTTCCTTCTATGCCCATTTTGTTCAGAGTTTTTACCATAAATGGCTGTTGGATCTTGTCAAATGCCTTCTCTGCATCTATTGAGATGATCATGAAGTTTGTATTTAGAATCTCATGAATAATATAGTCTATTCTCCGATAGTCTCTTACTTACTTGGCCAATACTGATTTAGACCCTTTGCTCTTCCCCTCCTAAATAATTATTTTCATTTCTTATTCCAACTCGTGTTATGAATTTGTAGTTAGAGTGATAAGATCATCCTTGCTTTGGTAGTTTCCTTACCTTTACCCTAATGCTATAGTTGAATATTTGCTATCCTGTTCTGGTTCTATCCATCAGTCTCCCTAGTCTGTGGATTGTGACCCCTTTCTCCCTTTTTTCTTTTTTCAGGTATGAGAGCCTTCTTGAGGATTTCTTGTAGCGGAGGGCTTTTAGTTACAAATTCCCTTAACTTTTGTTTGCCTGGAGAAGATTTAATTTCTCCCTCATACCTGAAGGAAATTCTTGCTGGATAGAGTATTCTTGGCTGAAGATTTTTATCTTTTAAAGCTTTGAATATGTCACTCCATTCTCTCCTAGCTTGTAAGGCTTCTGTAGAGAAATCTGCTGAAAGTCTGATAGAGGCTCCTTTATAGGTTATTCTTTTCTTTTTTCTTACTTCCCTGAGTATTCTTTCTTTATCTTTCCTTCTTGCCAATTGTACTACTATGTGCCTTGCAGTAGGTCTTTTTACATGACAAATCTAGGAGATCTGAAAACTTCCTCTACATACATTGCTCCATCAATCCCTAGATTTGGGAAGTTCTCTTCAATAATTTCGTTAAGCACACTTTCTGCTCCATTTTCCTTTTCCACGTTCTTGGGAATTCCTATGATCCTTAAGTTCTTACTCCTCATTGAATCCACTATCTCTCAGAGATTTTCCTCATTTGTTTTAATTCTTAGTTCTCTTTCTTCCTCTGTCTGGAGCCATTCACCCTGTCTGTCTTCAATTATGTTAATTTGCTCTTCTATGGTGTCTACACGGGCATTCAGGGCACCCGTATTCTGTTTTATCTGGTCCATTGTGTTTTTCATCTCTAGTAATTCTGTTTGATTCTTCTTTATAATTTCAATCTCTTTTGTGAAGTAACTCCAGAACTCATTGGCTTGTTTCTCTTTCTCTCTACCTCATTGAGTCTTTTGATTATAGCTGCTCTGAACTCATTATCACTTAGTTTACCTAATTCCAAGTCCTCAGGACTTAATTCTATGTTTTTATTGTTTTCCTTCTGGTCTGGGGCTTTTATAAATTGCTGCATGGTAGAGGAGCAGTTTTTTCGCATGGTGGTAGAATTCGGTTGCAGTTACAGCCTGTTGCCACTAGATGGTGGGCGAGAGCCACGTGTTCTGAGCTCTCTGCCTTCAGGCAAGATGGTGGCGCCCAGTGTGCTTTGCCGGGAGGCAGGGGCTGCTATTCTCACAGCCAATCTGGATTCAGATCACTTCTGTTCTCTGGACTCCCGGGGCCCTGAGTTTATGGAGTCCCCGTGCAGGGAAGCTTTCCCCCGTCAGCGAGTTTCCACTGAACCAGCAGCAGGAGTCCTGGATGATCCCCCGGCCAGTGGCTCCTGCCCCGCTCCTTTCCAGCCCGCGCAGCAGGGATTGCAGACTGTAGGGCAGGGGGTGACGTTCTCTCCTACGTGTTCCAGTGCCTCCGAGGCCATGAGCAAGGTTTATATTCTCCGCCTTCTTGGTATTGTAGGTCTCTGACATGTTGGTATTAGATTTATTCTCTGAAATTCAGTTTTTCCAATCCTTTGTTGTATTTTGGAGGGAAGAGAATCCCACATCAGCTCACCCCGCCATTTTGCTCTGCCCTTCCTCTAGACACAAATATTTTTAAATGAGAAAAATGAAATCATTTTTCCAATAGAAAGGACTGATGAGAAAAACAATAATTTCAATGTCGTATGACAACTTTCATGACAAAGGAGGACACAGAGAATAAATGAGAGCAAGGAATAAAGCGGCCCACTTGAGAAAGAGAGAAGGGTCAAAGCTCCAAAGAAGAGTGCTCACTTTGACTTTCTTAAATGATGCTTGGGAACTGCCAGACAGACCAGCTGCGGAGTGCATTACAGGCCAGGGAAGGTCATGAGAAAACACACACAGGTAGGAAAACAGTTTGTTGGGGACTGAGGACAGTTTGCTATGGCTGGGCTAGTTTACACTGTGGGAATGGCAGGATGTGAGGTGGAGTAAGTACAGAGCAGTACGATCGGGAAGACAGCAAAAGCCTTCCTTGTCATGTTTGGCGTTTGGGCTTTATCTTACAGTCAATGTGGGGCCATTAAGGGATTCTTGAAGACATGAAGTAGCATCATCAGAATTGCACTTTTGAGAATCACTTAATTGTAGGGGAAGAATTGAAACTGGATCATCCAGAGGGCAAACAGAGCTGGGGGTTCAGGTTTCCAATTTTATAACTTAGATTATCTTAATAGCTTTCTAAGGCAATTGCAATTGGGATGGAAAGGACAGTATGAATTTGAGAGATATTTAGAAGGTGAAACTAACAAATTGTTGAAAGTGGGCAATGGTTAGCATAAACTTTCACCCAAAATTCAGGACTCACTCACACTCTGACAAACATAAATATATTCATGAGGAAAATGGAATAATGTATCTGAAATAATAACCATGCTGTCAGTTTATATGACTACTGTAAACCAAAAATTACCACTGACTTAAATGGCCACTAATTATATAGTGTTACTTCTCTTTCAGGAACTGAAAAGGGATGAAAGCGTGCACATACACGCATGTGCACACACACAAACACACATATTACAGAAAAAGAGATATGTGCCAGGGTGGGAGGAATACTAAATCCTTCATACTGTTCAGATATTTATGGGATTTTAGCAACTGGTTTGCCAGACACTATTTGGTGAATTATCATTTAAAAAAATCTCAGGAAAATCATGCTGAAAAATATGAATGATTGCAGGTAAAGAAAATTGTTTAAAGTAAATGAAGTTTCATTGAGCAGAGTCTGCTTAATTTTGACTGAAAGCTGTAGAAAATATGTAGCAATAGAAGCAAGTACCTTAACATTTCTGCCAAGCAAAAAGAAACAATTCAGCAAGCGACAGTGAACTGATACACAGATAAATAAACAAGCAGAAAGAAACACCGCTGTGCAAGTGCTTTTTTACAGCTAAACCAAGCTGGGTGGCTTAGAGTTGGAGAAGAAAGTGCTAAATATGTAACAGCCTGGGGCCTCAGTGGACCCAAATAATAGTTATTTCTGAGTAGGTCAAACAAGAGTCAATAAAAAAGAAAGCAGGAATGAATGTTGGGTGCATAGCAGGCTAATAATGCCCTTCTGGGATAAACTTGGGTTTCAAACAGCCTGAATTAAAAATGGAGGTTTCAAAGACTCTATTATAGACCACCTGTTCCAGAAATACAAGTTGAATAGCCGGAAAATTGATAAAGTCTGCAAACCAGAACCATCCTTAACACAGATTCTCTCAGCCAATGTTTTTCAACACAGGTAGAACAATCACCTGCGATGGAATCAAAGGACAATTTATTAAATGCAGATTCCTAGGTGCCACCTCAGACCTACCACATCAGAATTTCCAAGAGAGGAGCCTAGGAATTAAATTTTTTATCAAATTTCCCAAAGATTCTTCTTCTAATGTATAAAAGCTATTTCCTGCTGCTGTGTTTGCTTTTTGTTTTATTTCCAAATGCCATAGTTCATGTATAGATATAGGGCTAGATAGATAGATAGATAGATAGATAGATAGATAGATAGATATTCAGTATATAGCCAATTCCAGGCCAAAATTTTTCTCTTTTGCAGCAAGCAAGGACATAACAAGTTAACTAACACCATTGAAAAATATGCACCGTTTAGAGGGGCTGGCCCAGGGGCGTGGCGGTTAAGCTCATGAGCTCTGCTTCGGGCATCTGACGAAGGGAGTGGGTACATGGGGTCAGGCTTGTGGGCTGATGGCAGTTGTCAACGAAACACTACAAAACTTTATAAGCCTGTGAATATATGTGTGTGTGTCAAATCCTGGAACCAAAAACTCACCGAATTATTTTGAAATCCATCTCCATAGACCATGTATCTAGGGTGGAACTGAACCTGAAAGTTGTGAAATGAAAACTACAAAATAAGTTTGTAAAGACACATACGTAATTTACCAACCTGCTCTAATTTGGATCAGAAAATCCTTCCCTCCTGAAGGGCGCTGCTGCAAGTAAAATGAATGAAACCTGTATTATTGTCTGCTATTTCTTCCACAAAGAGTCATTATAAGCTTGGAAAAGTAGGGTATGACAATCAATGCCATTATCAACAGTGTTTGTTTAGTTAATGCTCCTGGTAGAGTAATAACTTTCGATCCAGATTCTTATGAGAGTGTTTTTGGAAATTACAAACTCCAACATCCAAAAATTACTTTAAAAGAGAATAAATTATCAGACTCATCTCTTAAACATTAGAGTTGCTTCTGGATCCTGAAATTCCACCTGCCAGTCGATTCTATTCCAAGCAGGAAGGCACAGAGGGTGGCGAGAAAATGTTCAGCTTGCTGCTTGACTTTATGCTATCTGGAAATTACTCAGCTTTGTGCCCAACTGATCTTGCCAAATTTCAGCTGTCTCCAACACAGCATCTAGGGTGGACTCATTTTTTCTCCCACAGCTGACCAGCAACTGCAAAAGGACTGAAGCAGCTGACCTTAGGACATGACTCTGAATGAGACAGTAATAAGTGAGCAGGTAGTCCTCAGGTTGGGGCCAGGGAAGAGTCATAGAAGTCACTTCAGATATTATTATTTTCTTTAAGATTTGTTACAGTGAAAGTTAAATAACAACAACAAAAATCGAAAAATGCCTATGAATTAGAAAATATTTTGGTTCATATTGCCCTCACCAATTTGGATGTTATATGCATAAAATATGAAATAATCCCTTTTTACTTATATGACAAAAGAATGGAGAATTTTCCACAGAAAGTACTTTTGGTTACCAGTGATAAATTACTTTCATGAATGAATTATAAGAAAGAAACACCGATGTTGATTCCTGGACAGATTATTCATCTTTCTTGTCCATCAGCATATTTCTTTAAGAAAAACAAAAATACCTATGATTATAGGTTTAGTGGGAAGATTTGTAATTCAAAAGACCCTTTTTGTGAAGCTTTGTATCAAAGAGAAATTGCATTCCACATATGCACCACAATACTGGCAAAGATGTTCTGTTTTCTTTTATGTCCTGAAAAGTTAGTTGTATTTTTACCTGAAAATGGTCTAAAAAGTAGTATTGAAATAATTGGTTAAGTATTAAATTATGCCTCATTCTTCTCCAGGGACTCAGAAACTCCTGATCAATAGGAAGAATCCACATGCAAACTCTAGGTTTGCCCAAGTTCATTTCCATCACAATGCAGGCATGTTTATCACAGGCTACACACCTCGCATCACTTCAGGGTTTTGACTAGGAGACTGAACCCTGAACGCCTCTTTTTCTTTCTCTCCTTTTTCTAGCAGACCTCAGTGCATTTGTGGAATGTCTTGTAGACCATGGGCATGAAGTGGGAAACGATCTTTGTGTATTTTTTTATGACTAAGGCATATCACATGTCAGACTCAGTTTCCGGAAAAAAAATTTTCAGTTCTATGTAACTGCCTGCCACTTCCTCCATCCTTGGTATACGAGGTCAGTAAAGTGCACGCTTTGTACCTTCAAATATTCAAATATCTTCTTCTAGTCACACCCCAAAGTTCATATTTTTTTCATTCCTGGATGTAGCATTGTCAACTTTTGAGGAGTAGGCTGATTCAGTAGATGGAGTGGTTTTTAGCTATTCTTTGTATTTTTAAGTGGTCTGTAATGGAGGTCAGTAGCACAGAGATTCAGATCATCCTAATTGGAAGCAGATACTAGGCTCCTATCCGTGCCAAAACAGTAGTTGAAACAGAGATCATTTTATACATGTTTATGGAAGCCATCTTGTCATTTGGCTTTATAACTGAGAAGCCATATAGCATTTTAAAAAGCCGATTATTTATTTTAATACATGAGGATGAAGAATGTTATTTCTCAAGAAATTTAAGACAATCAAATATAGACTTATCTATGCCTTTTAGCCACATAGGTTTGTCTATCCATTTAATCATCAAATGAGCATTCTCGAGCACTCTTTTAGACACTGCGGATAGCCCTGCTATAAGTGTGCTCATAGTTTTATGCAGTAAGTTAACAACTTTTATGGAAGAAACTTGCTTTTTTAATGAAATCATACATGAAATCCTGGTACATATAAAATTAATTTCACTGCCACTTTATTAGTATAAATTTACTTTATAAATTTAAACTTATAAAACTTCATAAAAATAATAAGAACAATGGTGCTGTTTTTATTGTTAAAAATTTCATATTATGGTTACAATCCCAATTCAGTCTCTACAGTATTTATTTCTGTCACATATTTTAGTTTCACGATATAAAACGAAACTCTATTCAGAAATTATTTGTAAAAGATAGCAGTTGTTTAACTACTTATCATGAAAATTCAGGATACTCTTCATGGAACCAGAGGTAGAAAAAAACTTTAGTCAGTTATGAACAAAAACAAATTAATCTTGTAGAATGTGCTAAAGGTTTTGTCATATTCCATATGTTAAAATATGGTGTAACACATTTGATCATATATATTTCTTATAATTTTTTTAACTTTTTCTTTTGAAATAATTTTAGACTTAGAAAAGTTGCAAAAATAGGAGTGAGAGTTCTCTTAAACCTTTTATCCACTTGACCCTAATGTTAACATATTTTATAACCACAGAACAATTATCAAAACCAGAAAATTATCATTGGTACACTGCTATTAACTAAACTATGAACCTTATTCAAATTTCAACAGTTCTTTCACTAATGAGCTTTGTCCCTTCACAGGATTCCAAGTTGCTTTAAGTCATTAGCCACCCAACAGTGTCACTTCCACAGTCTTTCCCTGTCTTTTATGATCTTGACATTTCGACAAGTACTGACAAATTATTTTGTAGAATATCTCTCAATTTATTTGATGTTTTCTTATGATTAGAACGAGATTATGAAAACAAAGATTTATCTTGACTTGTGCCAGTTATTGTGATGTCCTTTAGGGTTCTATTTGTGCCTTGATCTGTTTCATCAAGTCTGGGCACATCTCTCTTCAAACACTGCTTCCACCCTCCATTTTTTCTGTGGGAATTCATTTATACATATATTAAACTTTTGCCCAATATTATTCCACATGTCTCTTGTGCTCTTTTCTATATTTTCAATCTTTTTTTCTCTCATGCGTCAATCCATTTTCTACAGACATAGACTCCAGGTTTTTAACCTTCTCCTCAGCTGGACCTAATGAGTTGCTGTATCAGTTATTGAAATTTTTGCTTCTTTTAATAATTTTTACAGACTCTAGTTGAGTTTTTCTATATTTTTATCCAGAGATTAACATATTAATCACAGTTATTTTGAAGCCTATATCTTATAACTCTAATATCTGGATGAGCGGTCAGTCTATTTCCATTGCTTGTCTTCTGTCTTGGTTTTTGGTTATTTGATGCCAAATCTTGGAATTTCCGTTAGTCTTTTCCATTGCATGTTGGCCATTTATTATGAAAAAGGTATTGAAGCTGTAGATATTGTTATAGATTTCTAGAGAGGAATTCAGTGTCTTCTAGCTGGCAGAGAGAATGGCTTAGCTCTAGTTGACGCTGTGTTTCAAACATTGTGGCAGCTCATCTATTTCTGATTTGCCCTGACTCCAGTTGTAATAAACTATCAAGGATTTCAAGAGAAAGCCTGAGGTGTTTACTGCAACCCTTCTTCCTTAATGAAGCCTAAAATTACAATTATTTTGCTCCTATAGCACTGTGATACTTCATAATCTCTGGTTACCATTTTAACTTTTTACTAGCTGATTTTCTTTTAGTTCTTTGTAACTTACCCTTTGTATACACAACTCTTTTCTCCAGGATCTTGTCCCAACAAGTGTTGCCTTCCTTGGTAACTAAAACAATGCTTTGTTTTATTTTTTTCTTTTCTCTCTATCCCAGTGACATTACCTACACTCCGAGCTGCTGCTTCTCCTTCAGCATCACTTTCTAACACCAGTAACTGGCAAATGCCCCGAGCTGAAAACCTGTAGTACTTCAGCGTATTTTCTTTCTCTCCAGGATCTTGGCCTTTTTGATACATCCAATTTTTTTTTTCTATTTTATTCAATTATTTTTGGTGGAAATGTTAGCCTGAGACAAGGTACAACATCGTAGTTGGAAGACAAAGCCCTATTATAGTCATTTTGTTGTCTTAACTTCTCAGGCACATGTCTGATGCCAGTACAGTGTGCCTAGTTACTGAAGAGAACACTTGGAGGGTCTTTTTGCAGTGATGTCTTCCACTGTCCTTGAGGTGAAGACCAGATTCCCCCCTTCCATCAAAGTGCCCACCAGCTCTCTCCAAAAGTCCTCCTCACAAAATTCTTCCCTCTTCAGACTCTTGAGACTTTTAAATGCTTGATTTAGAGTCTACTCGCTCTCACTGATGGTGATCTACCAATTAGCTGTGGAACGTAGCATCTTTTTCTTCATCTCCAAGCAAAACCGAGACCAGTTGAGTCCTTCGAAAGTATCCCATTGTATTCCATTTAAAATGCATATTAAGGATGCATTAACAACTCGATGAGGGGAATTCTTTCACAAAGTATGTGTATATCAAATCCTCACTTTGTACACTTTAAATATCTACAATTTTATTTGTCATTTGTACCTAAAAAAAACTGGAAAAAATATCCATGAAATGTTTGATTTCACATCATTCAGAAAGTTAATGAGTATGTTTCTGTTTAAAATCTAAATCAGCATGAATTTTCCCCTAAATATCTTCCTGATATCAAATACAGAAGCAAGTGTGAAGAGAGGAATTCTGCTTACACTGAGTTATGCTCAATATTGCATAATTTGTCAGAAGTTACATATCCACATTATATCTAACATTGAAAATCCTTTTCATTGCCTCCAGCATTTGGTAAACCTTGTTTCACTTTACATTTTGGTTTTCAGAATTCTACCAAGTTTTGAGCCATTCTCATATGTTTATTTCTATATCGTTTTTATCAGACTGTCTAAAGCCCAAATTCAAGTATTCACGGATCCACACTGGATTCTTTCACTACATTTATATTTTTTTCTTCATTGAAATATTTTGTATAATCAATACAAAAGTTCTGAAAGCTTTCTAAGGTTAGAGAAAATTTTTTTCCAGATCTTATGGTATGGAGAAATACTTCCATCTTTCCTAAAATGTTTGAAATCTAACTTCCTTCCTTTCATCTACTACCTAAAGATACAAAATAAAATACTAAAAATGACCTATTATGCTACATTCATTTACAATATTTTCTTAATTGACAAATTATAATTTATTAAATGAATTTTCACTCACTTTAGTTTCATAATATACTAAACATATTATTTGATATACTACAACAAGATGTTGCAAAGTATTTAACCTGTTGTGTAAGATTCAATTGAAACTCACATTAATTCCAATATTCTCAGAAGAAAAAAATATTCATTGTTATTTATAAAAGGACCAAGCACAAATGAGGAATTTTTTTTTAACAACTTTCTAAAATAACGTGTTCTATTTTGGGGTATATTCTTTACCAGCATATTCATTATTATAATTTAACTTTAAAGTTACGCAGAAAGTTAAATGAAGATCTTTCCAAAATCTAATTTATGTTTGAGTAATTTTATTTGTAAGCCTCAGAAAAGAGGTATTAATAAAGACTATTTTGCAATAAATCTTCATTATGCTTATATGTAAATATGACTCTTTAGTCAGTTCACTTAAGAGATTAATGATAATAAATAAGCTCCATATCTCACACATAACTAACCGATATATCTATTTCCAGATCCTTCTGTCGATGTGGCCATTATATGTTGTGTTCTTATAAACTACTTGTTATAAACACAAACACTGTAAGCGTAATGGTCTTATCATGCATCTCACAAACCAGAGAAGTTATTTGTAGAGAATGTGAACCATTAGATGTATTTTAAATGTGATGGATGATTTATTTTTGGTATATACAGAAAGTCTCTGTGGCTTTTCATATTGTCAAGAAATTGGAACTATTCAAGAACTATAAGTCTGCTCCTTCTGTGTGGTTAATGACACTAGGTCTAAAGGGGAGAACGAAATAGAAGGCCTCATGGCTGAACAAGATATATTTGAAGGTCTCATCTCATGCGAGATCTCAGTGGGATTTTAAGCAGTGTGCAGTGTGGAAGGTCATGGATAAAAACTTCATAATAAGTCTTTCTGTCTAAAAAATCATCTTCTGCATAATCTCTCCCTAAAATGGCACATTAAATAAAAATAATTTGTTGATAAGTTCACATGTTCAATATATAACTTGTATTTAATTGGATATCCAAATATTTGGTCATGGAAAATAAATATGATATGCGCTAATACCCACAGAAATCTCATGACCTTTATTTAGCGAATTGTTTTAGTTGTTTATTTTTAAATCTGAACTATCCCGAAGGAATCCAAATTGACAGCTTAAAATGGCATTCTTTTTCTTTCCTGAGCTTAACTTCTGCTCAAGTGCAATAATTCATCCAAAAGGAAAGAAAAGGAACAAAAAAAGGCACAGTCTGGGGAAAACTAAATAACCATCATCTGAAGATATTGAAGGTACATATATAGGTGGAGCTACACAACAACTCTACGATACTATTAAATCATAGTGTACAGAGCTCCCTAGAGAAAAATAGTGTTAATTAACTAAAACCATGATAATTCAAAATTCCATTTACATTATTGATCCTGGCACTCCTTTGCTATCTCCAAAGAGTAAAGCTCTAGAAGTAAGATGGATAAAAATATAGTAATGGACAAAGGTTGAATACAATCACAAAATGGATTCCCCATAAAGTAATTAACTATGTTTAATTCAATAAGAAATAACAGCGGTTTCTTCTTGTGTGTGGCCAATGCTACCTATTGCTTTACTCATCAATGTCTCTAAAAATGCTTAGTGAGCTTGTATCATACGACTACCAATTATGCCATCCAGGTTTAACAGCAAAAACAAAAAAATCTTAAATGATTAAAGATGCTCTCTCTATGTTTATCACTGTAAAACAGCTTCATCAGCCATCTCCTCTCTCCCCAGTCCTCCCAGTAGCTGAAAAGTCATGACTGGGTGTGGAATGAGTAGATGTCTTACAAGAAAGGAGAATACTAAAAAATATAGAAAGCTATCAAAATCCTTAAATTTTTGCATCCACTGAAATGTATTATACTACACCAAATGATTGCCGGGAGATCTAGACACACTGCTTTGAAAATAGTCCTAACAAGTGAAATTGAACCTCTGAGCTCCTGCCAAATCATCCCTTTCCTCGAATTGCTCCTACTTCTCTGACCCTCATTCCCTTTATTTCCTTCCCATTTTTGAGTGCATGATCCATCTTGACTCTCAGCTGGATGTCAGTTAATCCCTAATGACCAAGATGTTAGCCAATAATGGCTTCTATTTACCCCTCCTGCAGTTACTCACTATCAAAAGGGGAAAATAGTCTTGACCAACTAGAGGGATTAAGGTAGAAGGCTGATGTTTTGGAAAAGAAGTCATGCCTTTTTCTCTTCAATGCTTCCTCATAAGTGATTTCCAATGCCAGCTGCTCTTATCAAGTAATAGAAAGTAAAACACAAACTCGAAAACCCTTATGTGCTAGGAAAACAGCTGTCTACCTGTGCCTGAGACATAGGACAGGTAATTGAAACACACGACCAAACAATGCTACAGGAGAGCGAGAAGAAACCAGCAGGACTTCCTTTGCCAGAGCAGAGCTCTATATTATTCTGGATACTCACCAGCAGCTTATACAAAAGCATAGAATCAAAGTAAGGATTTGCATAACGCTCTCTATCATGTAGACAGATACACCTCATTTTGTTTCTCATTATGTAGAGAATGTCTTTATCATAGATAATGGAAATAATAAAACATTTTAATTAGCATTTTTTAACTGTACCTCAAAACCACCTTGCAACTTAACAACAGCAAAAAAAATTAAACAAACAAATTCTCCAGTGGAATTGTGGGGCTCAGGAATGCTACCCAAGGTCTAGAAGACCCAACGTTTGCCAAAATTAAAAAATGTAAAAATGTAAAAAATATATAAATAGGTCACTGTAAGCTCCAACTAGAATTAGGATAAAAATTAAGCTGAATATGCAAAGAAGGAGTAGGTTAGAGTTCATTGCCCTAAGGGCTAGATCTCTAAAACAAGGGGCGGCCTCTAAGACATGCTCGCACACAGTGCAGCAAGATAAGGACTTTGTTCTTGCAGCTTTGAGCTTGTTCCTAGTGCTGATATCTATAAGCAATATGACAGTGAGCAAACCAAAGAGGCTTCCAGACTTTTTGGTAGAAAGGAGATGGCAAAACCTACCTGGTAGATTTACCGTGAAAATTACTGGCTCATTCAACGTAAACATAATTGAGTGCCTTATGTGCCTTTTTCTGAAAGTAAAATATATATACTTATTTCAGAAAATATAATCAAGTATAACAAGAAAATCTTACCACTCCCTGAAAACACTTTAGCTTTTTCCCTAATATTTTTGTCACTGCTTCATAACCCCGTGGTCTGCCTTATCCACTAGACATTCTATCACGAGAGGCAGTTCTGTGGAACTGAAAGCATTTGGATTCTGGAACTGGAAACCCTGGAAGTCTCAATCCTAGCTCTTCCATGGAATTTATCAGGTTGCTTAATGTAAAAAGTCTAACACAGCATTTGGTGTAGAATTCACCAATAAATGTTAGTTCAGGGGCCAGTCCGATGGTGCAGCGATTAAGTTCGCACATTCCGCTTCAGCGGCCTGGGGTTCGCCAGTTCGGATCCTGGGTGCGGACATGGCACCGCTTGGCAAAAGCCATGCTGTGGTAAGTGTCCCACGTATAAAATGGAGGAAGATGGGCGTGGATGTTAGCTCAGGGCCAGTCTTCCTCAGCAAAAAGAGGAAGATTGACAGCAGTTAGCTGAGGGCTAATCTTCCTCAAAAAAAAAAATGAATAAAATAAAATAAATAAATGTTAGTTCATTCCCATTCTAAACCAAAAGCTAGTGAAGTCAACACAAGGGATCTATTAGGCAAAACCATCCTCAGTCAACTAAGAACCACACACAAGACTTCATTGCTTTGGAGGGTGCCAGGAAGGTGCGTGTTGCGCATGTGTGTTGTGAGGTGCATGTGTATTGCGCATGTGTGTGTGCCAGTATGTGTGTGTTTGTGTGCACGCACATGTGGGTGCCTTCATGTGGATTTCCTTAAGACTCTGTCAGAGTGGAAACTCCTTCAGGGGCAGGGACAGAGAAAACCTACTGAGAGATGAATGGCTTCTGAAGGGCCCCTGAGGAAAGCTGAGGCAGGCTGCCGAGCGCTGTGCAGTCCTGCTTGGGATCTCTGTCACCAATCAAAACGGGACCACCTTCCGTGTCAGAATCTGCTGGGCCTTCTGCCCCTGTACAGCCTCTAAGCAGCAGGCATCTCCATCCTGTGCCTTACAGCTGCCGTGCCAAGATGGCATACTGAGATTTTGCAAGCTCTGAACAAAAAGGTTATTTTTCAGCTGGATGTGGCTCAGGGAATCTAAGGAGACTGCAACGTAATAAAATCAAGACTCTGCCAACAAAATTACCCCTTATTCCCTGCCATTAGGATAGTTCTGCTTTACTCTGCAGGATATAAAGAGGATTTAGTTGAATAAATCCCATTATTTATTACAGCCGCCATTTACAACAGAAATAGTTTCCACCCGCCTGCTTAGGAAAATGGGCAAATTACTAGATCATCATTTATGGTCATAGAAACATAAGTCTCCTAGCTGGCAGTGAACTCCAAGGCGCAGATAAAAAGATTCAAAATGATGGAGACTTAGAAGGTGATAGAGCAAGGAATGGCAGCTTCTGACTTTCTCGCATTTACTCTGAAAGTCACAGAAATATGGGAAACTTTTAGGGACAGCAATGTGAGCTGCAAAGAGGGAAGTGCAGGCTTCCAGGTGTATTCACCCAAAAATTCAACCCTGAAGAGGGGCAAGTGTTTGACCACAATCCACTGACAGATTAAATTTCCAGCTTTCACACAAAGTTGTTGAAAATAAAAGTAAACACAGTCTTTTAAAATAAACACATTCTATCTTTTCATTCTCATTCAATCAAGCTCAAAATGAAAGACAATGCTTGGATACCTTTCAGTTCCCTGACAGCTAAATGCATTTGTAACATTGTTGATAAAGGAAAAATTACCTATTTGAATGCATTAAAGCAAAAGAGACGTGTGTCTCCTGCCATCTTTTAAAATTTATATCTATAATTTTCCCCTCCCAAAGCTGTGATTGTTCCGACCCATTATGTTGAGTTAAAAACTAAAATAATTACTTTTCTAGGACCACTCAAACATTTTGAGTATTTTTTTGAAGAGTAATGGTTAGTTGGTTTCTAACTGGATAATTCTGCTGCATAAATATTAGCAAAATAACTTACATATAATTTAATAATACATTTAAAACATGTACATTTGAAAAATAATTTAAAAGCATTTAAGTAAGCTGCCACCTTTGTCTTCTAATGTAGCTTCTCTTTAATTAAAGGCTGTAAAAACCTGTGGGTAGTTTTGGATAGCTGTTACTTCTAGGATGTCAATCAAATAGTCGAGAGCTCCCAGTCACCTGGAGAGCTAGGAAGGACACACACTTTGACAGGATACTACTGTGTTGCCTAGGGAGCTGGAACCCGGCTTCTGGTCCCACCACTTCTGATGAGCATTTGACTTTGAACAACTGATTTAGCTCCGTGAAACCTAATACACACTTCTGCTTCCCACATTAGACTGCAGGCTGAGAAGGAGATGTTTTGAACAAAAGAAAAGGTATACAAACTTTGTTATTTTTCTGGATAAAAAAATTATTACAAGTTTTACAATATATATACAATATATATTGTATATATATATAATACACAATATATAAATATAATATTTAATATATATTATAGACATACACAGTATGGAGAGTGAAATTCCCCCCGATTACCCCATCCTCTGGAGATAATTGCCTTCAATAGTTTTAATATTTCTCTGCCTGTCTTTGGGTATTGTTATTATTTTTATTGTGGTTGTTTTACTTTTGAAACAAAAACGAGATCATGGTACACTTATTGTTCAGCAACTCTTGTTTTACTTTGTACGGCTACATTCATAGTATGGAATTACTCCATTATGGATAAGAGACCACAAGTTTCTTGTGTCCTGTGTGCTTAACCATTGCTCTACTGAGCAGTATTTGAGTTGATTCTCATTTCTTATTAGAAACGATGCAATTAAAATTCACTTATACATTTCTTTTGGTGCACACACACATTTTCCTTTGGGAGAAACTTCCAGAAGCGGCAATAGCAATGTCAGATTAAAGGTGTACACATTTCAGATTTTAACAGATCTGTCCAATTGCCCTGCAAAAATGTACCAATTTACAGCCTCACCAACAGTGTTTGAGAGTTCTGTCTCGAAACTCTTTCTTTTCTCCTTGTATTCCCTGCAGAACCTATTATAGTTCTTGGCACATAATCAGCACGCAATATTTGCTTGAACGAGTGAATAAAAGCATTGATGTTAAATGATCAAATAGTTTATTTACACAGTTATCAATGTATATAGGCACATGGATATGTGCACATATCTTTATAAATGTCATATTATATACCTCAGATTCAACAAGCATCCCAAATAGATCTATTTAGAAGATTTGAGACATGAAATACTCAATGCTTCAGTAAATTGCGATTGTTTAGTTAAACATAATTTGTGGCTTCAGAGCAAAGGGGATTAAGTCATGCAATGCTTTTTGGCATTTTCCAGAATATACACTTGTGTTTTAAAGTCTTGAGATCAATGTAGCATCTCTATAATAACTTTCGTTAGGAGCACTCAACTACACCAAAAACAGATTTATTATGTCTCTACACTTTGAAATGTAAGCTTTCTCTCCAAACTAATGAACTCGTTTCTCTGAACACAAAATATTCCCTGGAAGCAAGTTCTGTTTAGAAGGCAAGGAGTTATAAATGTTTAAGTTCTTATTTTGGGGTAGCAGTAAACTGGGCTTAGGGAGAGCTGGACCAACTTGATATTGTAACCAATACAAGTGCCCCTTCACTTTACACAAGAAATGCTTTTGTGAAATAGTCAGTAAGAAAATACAAAAGTACGTATCAAACTATATTTCAATTGCCCAGAAGAGACAGAGTGCACTAGATAGGAAACCTACTTAAGACAATGTGTAATATAGTTACAGAATAATTGAGAGATTCTTGGTAAATAATGTTTTTCCTCCTCTGAGTTTTTGGGATCTATAATACCACTTTAAGAATTCATAACTGGCACATACGAATCAAATAATTAAACTCAGAACTTGAGTTCAACACTCAATGAAAATAGCATTGAAAACATTGTGATGTCAAAGTTGTGAGTTCACATTTGGGCTACTGGGGCAAGAAGAGGAAAAATTTAGAACCTAACAGCCAAGGTCACACTGAAGCAAGAGATCAAGGCAAAGAAGTGGCTTAAATGCAAGTAAATATTCCAGAGGCAGAGGTCATGAAGACTCAGAGTCAAGACAGATAAGTGGCAGAAACGAGGCAGGTAGATGGGAAAAGAACCAATGCGTATTGATTTCTCAAGATACACCAGGCACTATGGCAACATCTTTTCAGACAGCTCTTATTTCTCTTAATCCTCCCAACTGCTTCTGACAGTCATTTATACTGTTATTTATAGAAAAGGAGCGGAGGCTCAGAGAACCTAAGTGGCTTTCCCGAGGGTTACTCAGCTGATAAAAGTCAAGGTTAAAACAACAAAGAGGATGTTATTTGAACTACTCCTTGCTACAGCCCGGTGTGAAGACCCAAGTCAGAACAATCTATCTCATAATAGAAAGAGAACCTGTCTCCAAAGTAAGCTTCTGAAACTCTCCCTGTGAGAGTAGGAAATAATAACTTGTTTCCTAATATGAGGTTAACCTTAGTCCAGCTTTTTCTCTAAGTATCATGCCTGGTCCATAGCCACAAATATTGTCTGGTTTCTACTAAAAATGCAGGCCCAATCCATATCTACTAAATCAGTCTTTTGGGGATGAGAGCCTAGGAAACAGTTTTAACAAATATCCTAAGTGGCTTTTAAATACAGTATGCTTTAGAAACACCAATTTAAATGCTCACAGCGAGTGGTAATGGTACCAACCTGGACATCCAGCATATCCAGACAAACCTGGTATTTAAAATTCAGAGGAAAGACATCCAGTTTTCCAGTTTCTGGGTATGATTGAAAATGATAGTGAAATGAAGAAAACAGAATGGATTCCATCCTTAACTGATAAATTATGTCATAGCAGAAGAAAAAGAAACACATATTGCAAATCAACTTTAAGAATTATCAAATAACAGAATTACTAAACACTAATAACAGAAATATCAGTTACATTGAAGTAAATTAAAAGGATTGAAATGACAAACTCTCTAATCTTGACGTCACTCGTGAGTTTTCAGACCTTTGAGGCAAGATGTGCTAGAAGTAGTTGGAAGAGTGTTTTCTAAAGCTACTCTTCACCTAGTGTTTCAGACACATTAAATAAGGGTTTATATAGTTCAAGTTCTATCTTCAATTTAATTACCAATTAATCTCTCTGCTTGAACCTGGTAGACTGTATAAGAAGGTCAAGGATGTCAAGGACCAAAAACACATAAGACTCAATTGGGAATTTTACATAAAAATATTCTAAGGGGAAAAAGGAGATTCTTTCCAGACCACTTTTAGCACCTAAGATGGACTCTGCTAATATCAAGCATAAAAGAAATGTTATTAGAAAAGAAACTTCCTTTTGTTTCATTCCGCATGCCTTTCAGAAATACTGATTTGTTTTTTGTTTGTGTGTTTTTTGTATTTCAAACACCAGCTATGCCTACAATAATTTCCTGACCCACTTACCAGAATAACTGCTCACATCTTCCAAACATAATATTCAAGTATAAAGATATTTTTGACCCATGAGTATGTGGATAAGTTACTTAGTCATCCAGGTAAATATAGTTAAATTTGCTGTTTTATCTATGGTCCCAGCAGTGTTCAAATTATTTTTATTATTCATCTAACTTAACTCTCATAACAATTCTGTGAGATATAAGTACTATGAATATCCTCATTTTATGAATAAGAAAACTAAGGCCCAGAAAGGATAGGAAAGTTGCCCAAGTCATAGAGGTAGTAAGTAGTAGGTCCAGGATTTGATCCCAGGGAATCTGGTTTAAGAACCCATGTCTTAACCAACATGCAACACTAACAGCAACAGTAAACACAAATGGGAATATATCTGGTATCCATCAAATCAGCACAAATGTCTCCAACAGAGGGCACATCACCATTTTAAGAAAATAAATGCCAACTTTTATAAAAATGCATATAGCAGAAGAATTCAATGAGTAACATTCAAAGTAAAGCATAGATTCCATCTTGATTCTACCTAGCTCACCTTCTAGCATCTATATTTACACTGAGGATTGAAGTTTATACTGACAAAGTTGAATTTCCTACAGATTCTAAAGTTCATTTTCAAAAATTAAAGAAAAATAGAAATGGCTTCAGTATAAATGATATGTAACTAATTGCTACATATTTTATTTAATGCTTTGAAAATTGAGAATTCTTATGCAGTTTTGAAATAAGATAGATTGAGTTCAAATGTGAGCTTAGTCACTTACTATTGATCTGCTCTTGGCCAAGTCACTTTATTAGGCTAAGCTTCAGTCTTTTAATCCTATAAATTAAGGAGGTGGGCTAATTATTACTCAAAATGCTGTTCATGGACAGGCTATATCAGAATCCTTTGGGGTGCTGGCTAAAACTACAGATTTTTAGGACTTAGTCCAATATATGCTATGTCAAAGTCTCTGATAGTGGAGCGCCTCATTTTAAATAAACCCTTCAGGTGAACTTGTGAGCACTGAATTTTGAAAACTACTAGATTAGATGACTTAAAAATTTCCAAGGCACAATTTCACAATTGTGTCCAAGATAAAGCATATCTTCTTTTCGTCTCCATTTTAAAGGAAAGAAAGATCAAAGAGCTCATAATTTAATTCTATCAAAAATATAATTGACAATGATTAATAAAGATAATATGTCATTGCATAATCATAAAGCAGGAAAGGAGTTTGCAAAGCGATTTAATATTTTACCTTTAGTTAAGACTAATTTCATCAGGCTTGAAGTACTACATTTGGAAGAGGGTTTCTCTCATTCACTCTATTTCTCCAAAAATGCAATAGATTCCAAAAATGATCATCAGTAGATGCCCAGATAGTTACAATCCCATGTAAATACTAAATTCTGCTATTGCAAGCTTGAGGGAATATTGCTTGAAAATTACTCTATGTAAAAAAGTAATTTATACTTACCTATAATTCATCTACCACATTAAATAGTGAACTTAAAACATTTAAGCACCGGAAGGCTTCCAGGTGGTGCCTTAACCAATTACGAGAAAAAAATTCTTAGTTCTTCTATTGTCTTATAAAAGAAATTCTTTCAATATTTTTAACTCTAACAATATAAGACAAACTACATTATCTTGAAATAAGTCAAAATGAAGTGAATTTTTATTATATCATGTTGAAATAAATTTCCTAACAAAAATGTCTCAATATAATTAACACCCAATATATAAATAGTCCTTAATAAATATTTGCTATAGGAATGAAGGAAGGAAGGAATTTAAAATGTTTAAATAGACCTACAACTCAACAACAAAACAATATAATTTTTAAAAATGGGCAAAGGACTTGAATTGACACTTCTCCAAAGAAGACATGCAAATGGCCAATAAACACATAAAAAGATGCTCAACATCACTAATCATTAGGCAAATGTAAATCAAAATCACAAAGAAATACCATCATACCATCTCATATCTATTAGGATCGCTGCTATCAAAAAAACAGAAAATAACAAGTGTTGGTGAGATGTAGAGAGAGAAATTGGAACTCTTGTGGACTGTTGGTGGGAATGTAAAATGGGGCAGGTGTTTCGGAAAACAGTACGGTGTTTCCTCAAAATTAAAAATAGAACTACCATACAATTCAGCAATTCTACTTCTGGGCACATACCCAAAAAGGTCAGTCTTGAAGACATATTTGTACATCAATGGAATAGCAAATGTAGAAGAAACCCAAGAGTGAGGATATATATATATATATATATACACACACACATACACACACACACACACACACACACACACACACACACACACTGGAATATTATTTAACTTTAAAAAGGAAGAAATTCTGATACAGGCTACAACATGAATGAAGCTCAAGGACATTATGCCAAGTGAAATTAAGTCAGTCATTAAAGGACAAATATTATATGATTCCACTTATATGAGATACCTGGAATAGCAAAATTCATAGAGACAGAAAGTATAATGGTGGTTGCCAGGGGTTGGGGCAGGGTACAATGAGATGTTATTGTTTAATGGGGACAGAGTTTCAGTTTTGTAAAATGAATTCTGTGGATGGATGACAGTGATGGAAGCACAACAATGCGAATGTATTTAATGCCATTCAACTGTACACCTAAAAATGGTTAAGATGGTCAATTTTGTGTGTGTGTGTGTGTGAGGAAGACTGACCCTGAGCTAACATCCATTGCCAATCTTCCTCTTTTTGCTTGAGGAAGATAGGTGCTGAGCTAACACCTGTGCCAATCTTCCTCTATTTTGTATGTGGGACTCTGCCACAGCATGGCTTGATGAGCAGTACATAGGTCTGCACCTGGGATCTGAACCTGTGAACCCCAGGCCACCAAAGCGGAGCATGTGAACTTAAGTGCTACACCACCAGGCTAGCCCCAAGATGGTCAATTTTATGTTATGTGTATTTTGCCAAGTTTTTTGTGTTTTTTTTTTTTTTTTTTTTTTTGCTGAGGAATAGTTGTCCACAGCTAAGATCCACTGCCAATCTTCCACTTTTTTGCTGAGGACAATTCGCCCTGAGCTAACATCTGTGACCAATCTTCCTCTGTTTCGTATGTGAGACACCACCACAGCATGGCCACTGAGGAGTGGTGTAGGTCTGTGCCCAGGAACTGAACCTGGGCTGCTGAAGTGAAGCACACCAAACTTAACTAGGCCACTGGGGCTGGTCCACAAAATATTTTTAAAAGTTTAAATAGAGATTCTTCTTTGCTGCCACGAAGAGTCATAGGACCTCACAAATCCATGTTATTGCCACATAGAAGTACATCACTCAGTACCAGGCTCTGACGCTCTCTAGCCAGTATCATTTCTTGGTTGAGCATCTCAGTTTGACCATTTTCTCCTTTCCCCACTCCCTCCACAAAAATAAATGTCTCAGAGCCTATTTTCTTGGTGCCCAGGTTTTTAACTTCTAAAGTGACATTTAACTGTCCTCATAGACTAGCACCTACAAACTCATGAATTCATGGTTTCATCATCCTCATTCTCTTACACCTCTGATATTGTGGGACAATGTGTATTAATACATGGGAATCATGAGCACCCGAAATAAGTGTTTTTCAAATGTTAGTTTTTCTGAGGAGAAAGTCCATAGTTTGCTTTGAAGTTCTTAAGCCAAAAACAGCGCACACACGTGTGCACATGCACACACACATGTTGTCTTCTGGGGCAATATTCAAAAGTATTTTCACAGGTATGATAGGCCAATGGGAAGATGGTTCTTGAAAGAGAACTCCCGCATGCTCAACCACATGTATGCAGACCTTGCATATGAGAAACACAATACACAACATTTAAGAGACAGTTGTTTGTAAACCTAGAACCAACATTTGACTAGCATACAAAATTTTGAATAAATTCTATCTTCAGATTTTAATTTAGAGGATGATCAATAAGGAAGCCCATAGCACTTTATATCTGTGATAGTTACACATCGTGTGAGACCCATTGGAATAGACGGAAGAAACTTAAGTCAATGTACTTATTCAGACAAAGCTCTAACACAAATGAGAAGTAAGATGAAGATTCATTGTCTCATAATTATTGTTTTATAACACCTTTGTGCTCTACAACTAATCCAGCTTCGGGACAACTAGAAGTGGATGCATGGGTGAGAAAAATTTGAAAAACAGACCTACAATTAATGGTGACAATTGTAATTCTGGACCCTGAAGTTAACATTTCCAAGAAACAAACAAAAATACCCTACTGGTTTTTTTTTAACTGTTGTGAATTCTTTGAGCATAGAAACTGTGTGTTACTGTTTTGTATCTCTAGCAGCTAAAACTGGGCCCAGAATGTGGTCTCTTAAGTAATGGCTATTTAATTGATTTACAAAATGAGAGTCTTCAATGAAAGGCGGTTTTCCTTTCCTTTTAGGTGAAAGCGGGGAGTGAGATTTGAGTTATATGAGCTGCATGAATTGAGTTTCAACATACACTTTTAATAAAACACTAAAGAAACTGGAGTTTACGGGACAAATGCAGAGAAAACTGAAATATAAAAAATGGAATCTACATAAAGAAAAATTGTTCTTTCCAGACAGTAGAGCAAATAAAAAGTTTTCGAAATGTAAGTTAAAATGGTCGGACAGGTGTCCAAAGAGGAATTTTAAATTGGAATGGAAAATTGATGAGAAGTTTGACATTTATTCCTCTGATGATTTGAATAATCTGGGAATCAATTTTAATGAGATTAGGATGACTTAGAAGTGATTGTGCATAAAATTCTCAGTGAAGAAGTCAGAGTAATTGAGTTTTCCAAAGATCATAATGTTTTATAAAATATTTTTACCATGCAAAAGAGCAATCTAATCTAAGTTATAAAAAAATATTATTTGACAAGAGCAATGTCTTGTGGTATGGAAAAACACTAGAAAACAAAATGATGCCTTATTAATGAATGTGAAATTGTAAAATTGGTAATTGTAATTTGAGTGATGTATAATTCATTAAATCTGTATTTTATTCCAAAAGAATTGAATTAAAATGAAGCAATAAAATCCATTAAAAACATAAAAGTTCTTGTTTTGTTTTGCTACTTTATAGCGTTATTGGAGACCTCTCATTAGTGTATAGAGACCCATCTGATATTTAAGTATACTCATCTTGTTTATAGATAAGAAGATAGAGTTAAAAAAAATAAAACTTGGTTTTATCTTTAAATAACGGTTTTTCCTGGATTAAATAAATGCCAGGAAAAACGTAAAACACACAGGGTCTTACAAACGCACAGGGATGACAAGGGGTTGCTATATGTTCTCTTTCTGTTTCCCAAAGCATACTGTCTTCCATTTGAAGGATCCTCATACACATTCAATGGAGAAAACAATTCGCCTAAGGCTTGGTGAAGCTGTGAGCTGAAATTCCCTCCTTTGGAATTTGACCCAAAAGGGAAATTTCTTGGAACTTAAAGCAATTAAACAATTAAAAATTCATCCTTTACTGGGTCTCCAACCTAAGTTCAGATGGGAGTGAAGCTAGAGGAGATGGTCTATGCACTACTTTGGAGTCCTCAGATTCACGCTCTGGGTTTTGGCTCTGCTCTGTGCTTTGACTCTGACCCTTCCAGGCTGCATTTCTCAGACTTCTCCAGCAGGGGGCGACTAACTGATTTGGCCTGTAGCAGGTGGGGCAGAAGACTAGGGGCTGGAGGAGGGGAGAAGTGGATTTTCCCCCTTCCTTTCTGCCTTGGGAAAGATAGTTACTCTCTTTTCCCTTCTCTGGCTTCATTTTCACACATAGCACTTATCATTACTTGTAATTATATTACAGGTAGCCAGCCCTGGTGGTCTAAATAGTTAAGATTCCGCATTCTCACCACTGCGGCCCAGGGTCGTTTCCTCGTCAGGGAACCACACCACTGGTCTGTCAGTTGTCATACTCTGGTGGCTGTATGTTGCTGTGATGCTGAATGCTTTGCCACCAGCATTTCAAATACCAGTAGGGTAACCTGTGGTGGACAGGTTTCAATGGAGCTTCCAGACTAGACAGACTAGGAAGAAGGACCTGGCTACCCACTTCCAAAAAATTTGGCCGTGAAAATCCTATGAATAGCAGCAGAGCGTTGTTTGATATAGCGCCAGATGAGAGGATGGTGCAAAAAGACCAGGCAGGGTTCTGCTCTGCTGTACACAGGGTCGCTAGGGGTTGATGTCAACTCATTGGCCCTAACAACAAATGTTATAGGTAACAAGATATTAAATGAGACTTTTTCTGTTGTCTGGAAATTTTCACTAAAGCCGCAAGGATGAGGATAATGCTGGATAAGCAACCAAATTTCTAAAGAGAAGTACTAGAAACATCCTTGCTGAGCTAACTAAATGAGAGCAAAATGGGGCTGGTGACCACCACTCCATCTAAGCTACTTAAGAGTAGAAATTTGATAAGGAATCCTTTGAATAGAAATGATAAAGGTAAAGAGTGATTATGTTTTTATCTTCTTATCTTCTTCAGATAAAACTCAAGAGTAGTATTCCCACCAAGAGAAACATTCATGGAAGTATACTGCAAAAGGAAAGATTAGCATTTCCCTCCCAGACTGGAAGGCCAGGGAGCTGCAGAACTCAAAGGCTCAGCCCCAGATGCCAGAGCACAGGAATGAAGCTCAGTGAGAGAGTTCCTGGAAGAACAGTACTTGCATCACCAAGATTCTAGAGCTAGATGTGAACTCGGAGACCGATCTCCTTCCCATCTGGAGAAGTCACCATGCTGGCTGGAGTATCACATTTGCCTGTTTTCTTCTAAATCTCATCCTGCTGATCTAGTGTGGGAAGTAACCCAGCAGGAGTTAGGAGGAGGTAAGGAATGAGTAAAAGAACAAAACGTGCCCCTTGATCAAGCATCTTAAATGTCAATGGTTTGAGAAAAATAAAGCCCATGATGTTTAGACCACTTGATAAACCAATTAGAGATGTGTTTTTAATTTAATGAGTCTGTATCCTTACTAGTGTCAGCAGTGGAGGGCAAGAACCTTCACTGACTTCTTCACCCTGTATCTTCAGCATCTAAAACCCAACTTCTCACAAGGTTAAATATCAATAAATACTTAAATAAATAAAGAATGAAAGAGGCATTAAAGACAGATCCAAATAAAGTCCCATACCAATAAGAAAGCAAATTACACACTGAGCTCATGGCTTTTTTTTATTTCTACTCATCTCTAATGCTTATTGTTATGATAAATAATCAATTAAAAGGTGAAAATTTCAGTCAACCATGAGTTTTGTCTAAGTCATCAAAGTTTTATTTCCCATCCATCACCCCCACTCTCACATATACACAATTACACCAAATCAGCTGCCTTTTTTCTTTCTTTTTCCTTCTTTGACTGTTTAATGGAATAACTAGATATTTTGGTTGCACATCATCACAGCCAAGTGTGCAGTAATTAAAAAGATGATTTCAAATGGTATTTACATTTAACAACATGTACCAACTTCGCCATATGTTTTCTACCCTTGTCAACTTGTTTATGTGGCATTTTATCTGCAGGCAACAGCTTTGTTCCTCATGGCTGGAGTCGCCTACTGTGAAAACAAACGGAATGAAAAGTAGAGGGAGCCTGCTCAGTGAACTCACCTGTGCAGAAGGCAGCATCTCACATCTCATTGAGAGTCTGGTGACTTAATTCTAGGAAAACTCACAACACAACCAAAGAGACACACTCAGCACAGGGTTCTGCAAAGTCCACTATCCTGAATTTTGAACAGAGTGTATCCAGACCCCAGTGGCAGCTCACTGGGAAAAGCTTCTGCATGTGAGGGTACACACATGAGCTCATGCCACTTATGTATATGATTTTGTTCCCCAGGAAGATCCTGCCCCCCAAAAATATCAACTGTAGCTACCTTTAGTGAGAGGGACTGGTGAGATGGTGAGCGATATTTGCTCTTTGCTTTATAACTATCCATGTTGATTGCATATTTTTCCTTTCAAGTTCTAGGATTATTTTAAGATTAACATTAAAATGAAATCAATATACCAAAGTCTCTTGGATTAGTCTGATGATCATCTCTAGTTCTAGATTTGCAAGTAGACTTTTTCCTAAATGAGTAGGGGCTTTATATGGAGAAAAAGATTCAAACTGTATGAAAAAACCACAAGCATTATTTATAACTGTTTTCCACTGGGAGAGAGAGGGACAATCATTAATTAAAACAAGAAGTTAAGTTTTCACCACCTCAGTCAGAGTTTGGTGAGGAAGGATGAATATGAATACCCTTATGGATCATTGACCCTACCCTTGTCTAGTCAGCATAGGAATTCTCTTCCTGTAACTGGTTGCAGAGAATGCAATACAACAGCGTCGATTGAGTGTATATCTTGTTTCCATAGCCTGTCCAAAGAAACAGCCACTGGACACTTTCACTTAAAGGACCATTTGATTGCAACACTATCAATAAGATTGAAAGAAAGTACTGAGTCACCTAGGTTTGGGCTCTCCAGGGACAAGTAACACATCCATCCTTTTAAAATGTTCAGATAAGCCAACAATACTCTTACATTTCAAACATATCTTCAATTTAAATTGGAGTATAAAAACAGTTTACACCAGGCAGCTAAATTTCTAAGGCATAGAAGCTTAGTTCCTGGCCACCAATGAAAGAAAGTTCCATTACTAAGTAGCAATTGCTTGGAGAGCCTTCCAGCCTAGGAGAATATTGTCCCAGGACTCCCCAGTCTCAAGACCTTTCTGAATGTATCTTGGTTGGTTTCCTGGGGATCAGACTCTGATATGGGTATTTGCATGCAGGAGGTTTGTTGGGGAGAGATGTTGGGCGTAACTTTAAGGAGGTGAAGGAAACAGGATTGGGCAAAGGGAGAAATTGAACTATGATTCAGTTTCCAAGAGAGGCCTCAGCCAATTCTCCAGGGAGTTCTGGAACTGGTATGGCCTTTCAGAATTGTCCCAAACCTAAACAAGGCAGTCAGCTTTTAGCACCGCTCCATCAATCAGTCATCAATGAGGGTGCAACGTCGGGCAAAGCACCTCTCTTTGTCTGAGGAAGGACTCAGCTGTGAGTCATCAACAGCTAACTTCCCTCACTCAGAGCTCAGGAAATAAGTGACTTGTTCCCAAAGGACGGATAGGGTGGCACTCCATAGCAGCCTCTATACGGGATATCTCAACTCCTGGGAAATGTACCCACTGTCAACAAATCTTTCTGTGTCTTAGGTGCTTTCATCTCTCAAATTAGACTGTGTTGAATATATTTTTAAAAAAATAGTTGAAATCCCATGAATTTAGTATTTTGGGAATACTTGGTCCTAAAAGGCCATGTTTCTGAATGATAGGCAACCTGAGTCTCCCCAAAATATCAAGAGAAAATAATGTGTTGATGAGGAAGAATATATTTCTTCTTCTTCTTCTTCTTTTTTGGTGAGGAAGAGTGGCCCTGAGCTCACATCTGTACCAATCTTCCTCCATTTTGTAACTGGGACACTGCCACAGCTTGGCTTGATGAATGGTGTGTAGGTCTGTGCCCAGGATCCAAACCCACAAACCCCAGGCCATGGAAGTGGAGTGTGCAAACTTAATCACTACACCACTGGGCCAGCCCCAAGAATACATTTCTTACACTGTCCTCAGTGAATTAACTGGTACTAAAAATTTCAGATTAATTGAATAATGTTGCCAGCAATAACATTATTATTTAACAGTAATAAGCATTGCACTCAGCTGTGCTATTTAGAGCAGGGGACTTGGATAAGCTCTTTTGTCAATCACAAAACCCTGTTCTCTTGGGAAGTCATCTGTTCTCAATAATAGCGCTGGATAGCACAAGGAATCAGAATCCTGAGGACAACTCTCAAAGCCTCTGTGTCCACATGAAATATAAATATGTGAAAAGATATTTGGAATAGTACCTGTATGTCATAAGCAACAAATATTTAGTCATTCATTTATTGAGTTCCAGCAGTGTATCAGGCAATATTCAGGCATCTAAAGCAGAATCTTAAATTAGAGTTAATCAGTGTGCTCAAAATTATGTATGTGTATATATGCATAGGTTTATGTATGCACACACACACACAATTTTCATTAGATTCTAAGTATCTGTGATTAAAACGGTTTAAGATCAAGAGTTACAAAGATAAATATGATGGTCCCTGCCTATGGGTCTTCCGTCTCAGTAAAGATATTGCTACTGAGGCTCTCTCAGTGGACAAGCACTTTGAATATGGAACATAAATATATAAAAAGAGGCAAAAGGCTCTGGAATTTTAGCCTAGAATTTCAAGATAGAAATCTTAGCTTTCTCACTTAATATGTAAACATGGACAACCCCTTAATCTTACTGAGTTTCAGACTCTTCATGAGAAATGGGAATATCAGTGTCTGCCTCGTGGGACCATGGGGAAGTTGACCTAGACGTTGGTATGTGCTGGATCTAGGACAGTGCCTGGCACAGAGTACACGCATACTAGATGTTAACTCCCATTGGTAATTATTGCTGTTCATGTTGTCCCCACTCTACCTCCATCAACACTCACCTAAACATCTGATGAGCTCTCAGGAACAAAAGCAGAGCATAGGGAGGATAAGGATAGAAGAAAACCATGCAGTCTCAAAGAGAAAGAGGATGAAGAGACAAATTTGCACGTATTCTTAATGTTATTTCTCATCCAAAAGATAATGTCATCATACCATCCTGCTGATGTAAAGTACAGCATGGACTAAAACCAGTGTCATGTACTGATATAACGTGGAATATGCATTATAATTAGAGTCCACTGGTTGTCAAGGGACATCAATTGGTGGTAAGAATTTTGTAAAAATAACTTCTGGGAAGAAGCTAAGAGGAAAATAAGATATTAGTACCAGACCAATACTAAAATTGACCATAATGCAGATAGTGGACAAAATTGAAAATATAATGAATTGATCATAACTGGTCTTTTCTTTGATACAAGCCCTTAAAATGGAGGCCTTATCCCCTTGAACAGGCAAGAGTTCTAAATTCTTGCCACCCTCTTGTGATATGTAGAAAGATACACTAAAGATTTTTTCAGTACGTGAAACCTAGTATTTCTAAATATTAAATCACTTAAAATTCAATAATGTTTATTTTATATGCTAAGAGCTTAGAATAAACCATAGCCTATTTGAATAGTTTAATTCAGTTTTTCAGCATCTTAAATTTAATTGTTCCATGTTCCTTTCCTGGCCAGGAAGATTGTTGTGGAAAAGGAGTGGAGAAGGAGTGTGTATAGTGAGTGTAAGGAAGTGAGGATGGATAAAATTCTTAATTCTTGGAGGGGCTGGTTTCAATCATGCATAGTAGTTTGTCTGGTACAGAACCTGTTAGGACTCTTGATTGCAGCAACAGAAAATAAATCTGACTGATTTAAACAGAAAAAGAATTCAAACCAAATAAAATTTTAAATACTTTATATTTAAAATATACAACTATTTGGGGGTAACTCATAGACTCACAAAATGGCTAAGAAAACATGAATATAGGCAGCTAAGAAACACATCCAAAACCACACTGTAGGATCAGTTTGGTGAGGATGCCACTGCAGCTACCCCTGGACAGTGGACACAGACCTGCTCCAGCACCATCCCTCGCACAGGATGCTGCCAGCTGCTGGTGTCCACACGCCACCACCGTTGGAAGCTGGAGTTGGTTTCAACATCTCAATGCCCGAGAACAAATTATCTTCTGTCTCTGCATTTTTGCATAATTAGCTCCAGATTCAGCTTCCAATTGTTGGAATCTACCTCTTTTGCCTAAAATATTGAAGATCTGTGTTTCCCAGCTTTTAGAATGAGAGGTGGGCTCTGCTTCCTGACATGACTTATATGGCAGAGAGATTATCAAATGAAGGCGGCAACTGAAAGGCTGAAGAGCTGAAGAAAATGACAGATTTCCACCATAATGCCCAAGGAAAAGTCCCACTTTGCAAAAGTCCTCCACTTGCTATATACACTCTCATGACGTCAGAGTTAATTTCTTCTATCTCTTCAGCTGTTATATTCCTAAATTTCATGGAGATCACTTTGGTAATTAATATGCCTATGAAATTATCTACAATTTATAGCTGGTTTTGATTTCATTAGATTTAAAATGCCTTGTCAAAGATCACACACCAAAAGCCTAAAGATGAGCCAGATGTAAGGCACAGATATTGGGTTCATTGTGTCCTCTTTGTGTTTTCTAAGGATAACTACTCATTGTTCATTCAGATTGAATTGTTCTGGTGAACAACATGAAAATTATCCGACTTTAGTTACACACAGCAAACTGAAAAGCCAAATGGGACTTCTATTGAATATTATAATGGGACAGGTTCCAGTAAAGCCCTTATCACCTGATAACATTCATTGGTAACTCAATTCGAAAATTACCTAACAAAATTCAGCTGTCAGGCAAGGAATTCAAATGAATTACTCGAGCATGACCAAAAAGACTTGTGCCCAAAACTGATTCATTACTTTGCAGTGCCTCTTTAAGTAATTTTCTTTGCCTATCACTCTTCTCTATACACTATCTGATATGAAAGTCCAAAAGAGTAAATGAGGAGCTAATGCCCTGTAGATTTATAGGATCATAGTCACAAGACGCAGAGGGGTCAAAGCCAACCAGACTAGAGAAATGGCCTCTTTCTTTCTTAGGCTGTGGTCTGTTTGGGAAGTTTTCTTGCTGTTGTTTGCCTTTGTCTTGGAGGATGTTTTGCTTAGAAACTAAGAACTGCCTCTCCCTAGGAGGGTCTAGCTGGTGTAGGCAAATTAATTCCTAAATTTTAGGAAAAAATTTCTTTCTCCTAAATTTCTAGAAGTAGCTTTCATTTCCCCCTCATACAAATATGCATGTATGTGGGGAAGGTGGGCTGCCTTCAAAAGGAAGAACAGCCCTTCATGAGTTCAACCAGCTCACCAAGGGACGGCATTGGGGTTAAGAGCAAAGATCTCTAAGACTAATGGGTGCCACTATATCTGTGGGGGGGGAGGGGATATTTTTTTCTTTTCTTTTCAGAGGAGGTTGTTTAATGAGCTCTGGGGATGTGTAACAGCCCTGCACAAAAGTACCAAACTTCACTCCATGGGAAAATACAGGAAAACAGAAAACCAGACTTTGCCAGGGAAGAGGGAAGCTTTTTGGTTGGCTGGGGAAGGAGAAGGAATGTTCCCAGGGCCCTCAGAGGGCACTTGGGGGACTCAGCATTGGGGGCATAGGCGTTGGTGGTGCATCCTTGGATTTGAGGGGTGAACTCCAGGAGGTTGGAGGTGGATCCCTGGGGCTTGTGGGTGGACCCCAGGACCTGGTGGGTGTATCCCTGGGGCCTGGGAGGTGAACCCCAGCAGATGGGGGAGGATGGACTGCCTAGGCTGGAGAATGGATGCTAGGAGCAAGAGAGTGGACCCAAGATGTTGGTGGGTGGACCCCTAGTGCTGGGGAGTAGACCCCAGGTGATGGGGAGTGGATTTTTTTTTCTTTAATCTCCCTTGTGAACCTAGGGTGTGCATCTAGGAGGAAGAAGTTGTGACAAGATGACATGAAATTAAAGGGATCCAAATTCTGAACCCAGCCAATCTCTAAATCTAGTTTCTCACACCATAGAATCTATGGCAATAGTACAGAAGGCCATTCTACTCTGACTTCCCATTTAATGTTGATCAACTGAAAACTTCACGTTACTAGGTAAGCAGGCTGACCTAGCCAGACCATTTAAATGGTCACAGCCCTAAAAAGACTGATTTCAGTTCTAAAAATGACTTCCTACCAACCAAAGGCCCCCAACAATGAAGTTGCGAGCCCCTGACCCCAGAGGCATTCCAGCAGAGGTCCCACATCCTACGAAAGAGGCTCAGCTAATAAACTAATGATGGATAGTAGTCAGTGGTCTGCAAAATGCCTTCTAACCCTAAGGCTCTGTCATTCTAAAATCCAGCTGTTAGAAATAGAACTGTGGTCACGCCGAATAGCTGCCAGATGAAACAGATAATGAAGACAAACATCTATGACAGGGGAGGGCCTGAAAAACTAACTCTCAGAATCAATATCTCAGTTACTGAGTGACGGGTGGCAAAGATACTTGCCAGGGAGTCACTACCTCTCCCAGGCAGGTCAACCTCTCTGAATTCTATGTATGTCTATTTGGAACCATCCCAACATAGCTATTGCTGGACTTCCTTTGTAACTCTTCTATTTAACTTGAACAAAAACAAACAAACAAACAAAAATTGCATTGTATCAGTGTAAATTTAATTCCCTTGCTAAGGAAATTTTACAAAGGAGCACTATATTGTGAATTATCCTTATGAATACTAGTACTATTTAGTGAGCCCAATGCAACATTGCAAGTTTTAAGGGATGATTTGAGAGTGGAAATGTTAGAAAATAGGATTTATTTTAATATCTAAGTCCTCAGAATCAGTACATTGAACTATGTGACGATCTTTTTTTTTTAAGTAAAAGTGTGAAATTCCTGTTAACTCACTTCTTTCTGGCTCCCTGGTTTTGCTTTTTTGTGAATGTGTATGTGATTTGTCTTTCCTTTTTTTTTTTTTTTTTTTTACCATTGGATTTAGTAGGAAAGAAGGACTAATGGGTATTATGGGTTCAGAGCAAATTTTATCTCACCAGGCAGCCAGTGTTAAAAACTGTTTTGTTCTAGCAGTCATTTCTTTCCCAAGTAGTAGTCAGGAATGAGAAGCCATCCATTCTGCCCTCCAACTCTTTCAGACTAGCCATGATTGCTCCTCCAAAACCATGGGCTTCCTGATAGTAGGAGTCCCTTTATACTTGCTTTGATGCAACATTCAACATCGTTCCAAATTTCATCTTTGAATCTGAATTTTTAATCACTTGATGATTTAAATATTTTTTTCCTATTCATTAGGCAACATTTCCAAACTGCATGTCCCTGTAATTTGTACCCCATTTAACATTATTACTTGAAATTACTCTGGGATGTGGTTAGTTTCAAAGATTTCCCACAAAATAATGTTGCATTGCCCTGCTCAGTCAAGGACGCATGGTCTTAACAAAGGGGATGGGAATTATAAGCAACATGAGCTATGGAATCAAGCATATGTAAGAACAGACTTATTCATAAGATGTAAGAATTCTTCTAGTGTCAGACTCTCTCCACCGTTGATAGTAATAAAAATTGTGAAAATATTTTTCTCATGAGCAAATTACAAGAGACAAATGGTTCCTTCTATCTTCTTCTCTGCAAGACAGCACAGTAGCATTTAGTTATTGCAAGTCTCATGAACTCCTTGCAGGCTGTTCATATAGAGTACCTGTAATTGCCTAATCCTTTACCATGTATACCAGCTTCACTCCTGAGTTTGAAATTGAATTGCTTCACGGGGGCGTTAAGGAAGGAATCTAGGAGAATTAAGATAGTCTAAGTCATGTCAAGTTAATTTAATGTAATTGGAGGTTATGCATCAGCCCTGAGATCAGGGCTGGATCTAACTGGAAATAATTCAGAAATTTGGAATATGTCAGAGAGAAGAACTTAAACATGGTGCAACTGAATTCTTTTAGTTGGATATTTTGGCATTTATGATAATTGGCAGAGAAATCGATTCGGGAAGGGGGAGGGTAGAATGGAGAAGATGCACCTCCTTCAGACATAAAAATGTCCAATAGGAAACAGCTTTCCAGACTCGCAAGAGTAAACTCTGTTAACTGGGGCATTGCTTTGCACCTTCCTTGGGGGACCCATCAAGAGTCATCTGTAATACATATTTAGGTAATAGCATTTTTTTCTGAAATCGCACTGTACTGAATCACTCAACATAACTGACTTCTTTGTAGAAATATTTTACAATTCTGATTATAAAAATATTTGATCTCAAAAAAAAAAAGAGTCATCTGTAGGATGGTGCACTTATTTTCCTTCCTTCTCTTCTGCACACACTCCTGGGCCTTCTCATTGGCTGCCTCTTCTCTGTGGCATCACAATCAACTTCTTTTTTGTTCTAACCTCAAATCATTGCCTAATCAGTACTTCTTAATTCTTCTTTGCCTCATATCCACATACATTTGTTGGAAGATTAAATGAAAGAATGAATGTAAACCATTGGCCCCAGCCCCAGAGCCAGGAGTAAGAGATTAGGAAATGCTAGTTTTCAGTATCATCAGCAGCAGCAGCAGCCTTCTTATTCCTTCTCCTTTCACAATATTCTTTACTTGCTATTATTGAAAATATTAGTGTCAGTTCCATCCATTAAGATACACAAATACTAGTGTTCAATTAGATTTATCTACCAATAAATTATTTGGGACAACTGAGTTGCGTGGGGGAAGTTGGGGGAAGTAGAAATAGCAAACAGCATACCTTGGAGAAAATATATTGAAATGGTTTCCCAAGAATTAAGTGGAAAATAAAATTTAGATTTATTTTACAGAAAGCAGTGTCAGATTATGATAGTAAAGCATCTCCTTTGCAGAAATAGCCTTTCACTATTTTTTTTCTTTCTGTCTGATTTACCTCTCATTTTCTCTTAATAGTCTTAACCAATCATTGGCATCAGCAAATCTTGTTTGCATAGCCTTCAGTAAGAGCTAAAAGGCTAATTTTTAAGAAAGCAAGAGGGAAAAAAATGGAATTCCAGATAAATGCACATAGGAACTAAAGGAGAAATTTCCTATAGTGCTACCAAGTGGATATCAGACTTGAGATTTTAGGTGTGGCCCTTTCTATTCACTATCCTTCAAGTTTGTTTTCAGCGAGACTGTCACTACAACCTTAGTCCTGGGCCACTCTAGACAAAGTTGTAAACCTCCTGAAGTCATCTTTGGCACAAGTATCTTCCAGTTTAATTGCCTCCTCTCTTCTGTGGTCACGTCTTCCTCTTAAGTCTAACAACTTAGTTCATAAATTCATGGATAGTCATCTTTGGTAGCATGCTTCCATTTCTCTTTACAGTAGAACTTCAAACCAACAATTGTTTTCCTGCATATTTCAAATTCACTCAAAAAAGAGAAGTTTTGATTGTTTTTGACAATATCTATTATAGTTGTGGCTATCAGACAGACCTCTAACATCAGGCTCCCATAAGGGCCAATGGTCAATTCAGTGAGCAATGCAATAAACGTCTACCTTGGGTCATATGCTCTCTTTGACTCGATCAGCTGTGACATTGTAAAGTGCAGATCTTATTAACTATGAGTAAAGATAACTCTGAAGGAAGCAAGGGATTATATGTCACCTACAAAGATGAAGGAAGGTATCTTTGTAGCAGCTCCATTCATAATTGTCATGACTTGGAAGCAACCAAGACATCCTTCAATAGATGAATGGATAAAAGAAAACAAAGTGGTACATCCATACAATGGAATATTATTCAGGGATTAAAAAAAGGAGCTATCAAGCCATGAAAAGTCATGGAGGAAACTTAATTGAATATTGTTAACTGAAAGAAGCCAACTTAAAAAGGCTATATAGTGTATAATTCCAACTATATGACATTCTGGAAAAGTAAAACTATGAAGACAGTAAAAAGATCAATGTTTGCCAGAGGCCTGGGGGAATGGACAGAAGGACAAGTAGGTAGAGCTCAGTGGATTTTTAGGGCAGTGAAACAAATATTCTGTATGATACTGTAATGATGGATACATGTATACATTGGATGGATACGTGGATACATTAGTCCAGATGCGTAGAATGTACAACACCCAGAGTGATCCCTAATGTAAACTACAGACTTTTGTTAATAATAATGTATCAATATTGGCTCATCAATTATAATAAATGTACTATTTTCTTTCTTTTTTTTGCTCAGGGAGATTCACCCTGAGCTAACATCTGCTGCCAATCTTTCTCTTTTTGTATGGGAGCCACCACCAGAGCATGGCCACTGACAGACCAGTGGTGTAGGTCTGTGCCAGGAAATTGAACCCAGGCTGCAGAAGGGGAGCAAACCGAACTTAACCACTGGGGCTGGCCCACAAGATGTTAATTTTAAAAGAAAGTCTGGGGGAGTAAGGGAGTATGTGAGAACTCTCTGTACTTTCCGATCAATTTTCTAAAATTGTTCTAAGAAAATAAAGTCTATTAATTTTATAAAATAGAGGGAGACAGAGACAAATATATCATGAGCAGGAGGGAAATACAAAAGACAATAATGTCTATGAAAAATGTCTCTAAAACACTTCTTTTGCTACAGGTCCAAGTTCCTTAATAAAAAGTAGTGAGTCATGCAATTAATGTGAGTTTTTTAAAACAATACTGGCATACTGATAAAGCCAATCATATTTTATTATTCTCCTGCTAGCAGATAAAAATCTAAAATAATATCTTAAGGATACTGGCAGCTTTGGACTGAGAATTTTAGTAACAACCAGAATTGCTGAAACATTAAATGTATTTGTTTGTTTATTCTCAGTGAAAAATAAAGATTGATTTTTCTCTTATCTGAAAATATAATGGAATTAGTAATCAAAGATAAGTTCCTAAAATGAAAATATCCAAACAGCATATATTAATCAAATCCATGAGAAGATAAATGATGTCTCTGATTTGTCAAGATTTAAATAAGGCACTGCTTATGACCAGAGGAATAAAAAAAGTAAAGCTTTAATTAAAGTAAAAAAAGCCACCGCGGGAGAATAACCACACTCAGACTAAAATGCAGTGTCCTGTCTCATAGTTCAGAGTTCTTTCCACCACATCATAAGTGGAAAATAAGGCTAGAAAAGTGATACAAACCTATGAAAAGTAAATAATAGGAGAAAAGTCTTAATTACACAGAAAATAGCATTGTGAACAGGTTTTTATAAAGCAAGAGAGGTCAGGATGGATTGGAGCGGAGAACAAAAGTCCATCTTCACAAGTACCCATTTGACACTTTCATTAAAAAAATTAAAACTTGAAATAAAAGGAGGAGCCTACATAAAAAAGATCTTGAAATAGATACTAGTATTTTTCACCCCTGAAGAGATCTGGGAACTCATGAAAGAAAGGAATCACAATTTGTCTGAAACTTGAAAAAAGTACTCTAGAGCTTATGCAGCGAGTGCCTTTCAACATGAAGTTGAGTCAAGAGAAGTAATAACTTGTAGGAAATGAGAAGTACTCAAAAGACATATTAAGAAAAAATCTTTTATAAGAGAACATAAAAGAGACTTTCTTAACCAACAGATAGGAGAAATAATATTTAGAGAGAGAAAAAAAGAATAGGTTCATTTCCCACCATTTTATTACGTAAAGGATGTAATATCATGTAACTTTAGTCGAGCCAAATGAAAACTGCAGTTCCAGAGAAGGCCTACATACAGGGTCTCAGGGTTGACAATCTTGAGGGTCTGGGTGGGGTGGGCATGAATATGCTTTACACAGCACAATATAAGAAGAAAAAAAAATCAATTGCCCATATTAAATAATGGTCTCTTCATTATTTTGTGCTGGTCACAAAAAGTTGAAACTCAAATTAACTCATTTTATTACTGACAGACAAAAAATTATGGCTAGGACTAAAACAGAGTTCCAGCTTCCACTTAGTATGTAGAAAAATAGAAAAGTTCTGCTCCTACTCTGTCAAGGAGAAGAAATATGGAAAATCTACACATCAACTTTCTTGAAACCATCACAGACATAAGGTCACAGAGCCACCAAGTAGCCTGAAATCAAAGGGAAGGCAATATCTTCAAGAGAGGAGGGCTCCGCCCTGCCTTACCTGAGGCAGAGGCCAAGAGGAAGGCAGGGCTGCCATGCAAACAGGTAAGAAGCTTTCAGCTAAAAGCTTTGTGAATTTCTAAACACCAAGCGTGAGCCAATGGGAGAGCATAGAACCCCAGCAACTGCTGATGCTAGGGAAGTTCACAGCCACTTGCAAGCTCTTTTTCCTAGACCTCACAGGGTGCTGGCAAAAAAGACTGGACTTTGAAGGAATTATGCTAAGCAAAGCAAATCAGACAGAGAAAGACAAATATGGTATGATTTCACTCATGTGGGAGATAAACAAACACATAGATCAGGAGGACAGATTAGTGGTTACCAGAGGGGAAGTGGGTGGGGAGGATGAAAGGGGTAAAGGGGCACATGTGTATGGTAATGGATGGAAACTAGCCTCTTGGCGGTGAACATGATGCAGTCTATACAGAAACTGAAATATAATAGTGTACACTTGAAATTTACACAATGTTATAAGCCACTATGACCTCAATAAAATTTTTAAAAAGACTAGAGATAGTGGAAGCCCCCCCACGGTGCTGCCTGGGAGAGAACAGCAAACTCTGCTGTGGAAAAGGCATGAAGTCTGGCCGGGAACTTTCTTTAGGAGCAAAAACCTTGAGCAACTGGGGGAAGGGCAGCAAAAACTGTCCCCTGTAGGACACACATGAAGACTCATTGTGGCTGGAGCAAGGGAACAGAAAAAAAATGCCCTCTGTCTCTGGGTGAGAGGCAGACAACTGTCCTGACCCAGACCTGCTGGAAGGGTCAAGGTCACTGAGAAAGTTTCTCTCCCAAGACCGTGGGACACAGAGGCTGCCTAAGACTGAGGATGGAGCAGGACAACAGAGAACAACATCCCATCCTCTCTAAGACAGACTCACAAGCATGGAATAATGAGTATCAGAAGTCTGCCACTGGAGAGGAGCAAAAGCCATGCTGCCTCCATGCTTTGGAAGACTTAATATTGTTAAGATGTCAGTTCTCTCCAAACTTAACTATAGATTCAATGCAAAGTCAACCCAAATCTAAATGGGATTTTTTTTTCTGTAGAAATTGAAAAACTCATTCTAAAATTTATTGAGAAAGGCAAATAATTTAGAATAGCCAAAACAAACTTGAAAGAGAAGAGTGGTATTGGAGAATCCATGCTACATTATTTCCAGACTTAGTATGAAGCTACACTAATCAAGAGATTGCAGTGCTGGTGAGAGTACTGACACACATCCAACTGAGCAGAAAAGAGAGCCTAAAAGAAAACATAGAAGAAACCATTGTGACCTTTGGTTAGACAACAATTTCTTTAGGACACTAAAAACATGAACTATATAAGAAAAAATCAGTTAATCGGGTTGCATTAAAATTGAAAATTTCTACTGCTATTAAGAAAATGAAAAATAAACCACACATTGGGAGAAAATGTTTACAATACTCACATCTGATAAAGGACTTTTCCCCAGACTATGTATAGAACTCTCAAAACTCAATAATAAAACAAACAACCCCATGTTAAAGAGGGGTCAAAATATCTGAATATGTACATCACTAAAGAAGATATAAGGTTAGCAAATATGCATATGAAGAATATGCTCAGTGAAATTAGTCATTATGCAAATGCAAATTTAAACCACAATGAGATGTCCCTTTACACATATTAAAATAGCTAAAATAAAAAACACTGGCAATACCACGTGGTTGGAAGGATAGGGAGCAACTGAAGCAATCAAACTGCTGGTGACACTGCAAAATAATATAGTCACTTTAGACAATAGTTTACTGGTTTCTTTTAAAGTTAAACAAATGTGTATGATATGACCCAGCAGTCTGCCCCTAGTTATTTACCCAGATGATATAAAAACTTATATTTGTTCTTAATCTGGATGTGAATGGTATAGCAGTTATATTCATAATTACCAAAAGCTGGAAAAAACTGACATAACATTCAACTGGCGAGTGGATAAACAAACTATAGTCTATCTACACAAAGAACTCAATTTGACAATTATAAGGAATGAATTTTTTATACAACAACATGGATGAATCTCAAATGCATTATGCTAAGCGAGAGGAGCTAGACTCAAAACCTACCTATGGTCCAATTCTATTTATATGCTATCCTAGCAAAATCAAAGCCATAAGGACTGAAAACACATCAATACTTGCTAAGGACTGGGTGTTATGGCTCCAGGTTCATTTTTGCCTGTCACCCGGAAAGCCGAACACTGAGCCAACGACATTGCAGCAGAGAGAGTTTACTCACAAGGCAGTCATGCAAGGAAGCGAGAGCATGAGTCTCAAATCCGCTTGCCCGAAAATAGGGACTCAGGGATATTTACGGGGTAGAGGGCAAGGTGATCTGCAATGTGAAGAGAGGTGATGGGAGGTGAGGAGAGGTGAGGGAATTGATGATCCGCACAAGCGTAGTCAGACTCCATGCCTCTTCATAGGATCTGTTTTCACAAAATGGCAGCGTTAGCATGATCTGAGGGTGAGATTTTAAGCATCTTGATGCCTATTGGCCATCTGCATGGGCCCAACTGATGATTTGGTGGTCTCAACCTGCCTGAAGTGGACAAGGGGTTCTAATTCCTGAAGAACAGCTCACACACCCATTACCATGGTGACCTAGGCTCCAGGGAGATGTTATCTATAGGAACCTATTGGGAGTCAGATAGCATAGTGCCTAAACAGCACAGTTAACAATGGGTGGGTTAAACAGCTAAAAGCTATAATCAGTGACTGCAAAAAAAAAAAAAAAAAAAAAAACCTTTAGTTCCTAGCTACTTAATCATCAATGGTTAACTCTCTGCTGATTTCATGGGGATGGGGAGAAAGAATTTTTTGCTTGATAAAACTGTTTATTGATTGTAATGGTGATTTTACGAGTGTATGTATTTATTAAAACTCATAAGAACTATACAAGCTGTGGAAAGTAAAAGAATGAGCTGAGAAAAGTTGAGGTTCCATGTGAAGTGGTTTCTGTGAATGTGTGGTAGTTCTAGTGTATTCTATCATAGGATTATTTTTGACAGTTCTGCATTCTGAGTCTAGGCTCAGAGAAGGCAAATGGTTAGATTAATAAAGGTTGGGGAATTCTCCAGGACAAGCAGTCAAAATAGTTTAGGTTACTTTCTAGAATATGATTGAAGTGGTGAACTATGAAATTTAGCTCATTGGAGAGGGAAAAACTGTAGAATGAGATACATATAGGTAAAATAGAAGTGGAAAGAAATCCCAATGAAAATGAAGAAGAGCAGTAAGAGCAGTAATTTTGTAAGCAATCTGGAGGGTGCTCAGAGAATGGGAAATCTGAAGTTAAGATCTCAGAGGGGAGAATCTAGCTTGTCTGAGGAGTCCAAAAGCAGATAGCAAAGCTTAGGAATTGACCAGTATTTCAGGAGCTAGCTATGTAGAAGGTGCTAGGCAAAATGAGGAAGAGCTCTGGGTGTTAAGTGCTGTTGTCAGTGGCTATTTTACGTGACCTGTCTTGGGGATGGTGCGTGAGTGGATCAGTCACAGCCAGAGGTTGCACAGACCTCAACAACGAATTCACTAAGAAAGAGCGAAGTGGTGGAAGGTATTACAGGTACAGGTAACTAATCCCTAACCAGATGGCTCATGGTACGTAATTACTCTGGATGTTGAAATGAAAGGCAAGTCAAATTTTCTTTTACTCAGTGCTACACAATATCTTGCAGCTCTGCTTAAAAGCCTGTTCTACTCTTTCACTCTTAGTATTACTTGGTAAACTCTCATTTTTTTTGTAGGGAAAGATTCGCCCTCGGCTAATGTCTGTTGCCAATCTTCCTCTTTTTTGTTCCTCCCCAAAGCCCCAGTGCATGGTTTTATATCCTAGCCATAAGTCCTTCTAGTTCTATGTGAGCCACCCCTACAGCATGGAAACTGACAGACTGGTGGTATGGTTCCGCGACTGGTAAATGAACCCAGGCGCCAAAGTGGTGAGAGAGTCAAACTTTGACCACTAGGCCATCAGGGCTGGCTCAATAAACTCTGTTCCTACATCTGACAGACATCTTCTATCCACCCTGTTTCATCCTGAACAGAAATAGAGAAAAGGTGAATTCTAATTCTTATCTTCATATGTATAAAGCATATTAGTAAATTACTCCTTGGCTTATTTTGTCCAGATCAAATCTAAGCAATTGCTGGAATTGATTACATATTCTTTCTATTAAACATCTATAGTGTGCTCTTTCATATTTTCTCCATAATTCATCAACTTTATTAATCAGAAACTCAGAGGAAAGTTATCTAACAAGGAAACGATCAATATGAATGTGACTAATATTAAGCATTAGGAAAAAAATTTAGCACATTTTACACTGTATTAAGATTATATAGAAGAGCATATAGCAACATAAAATTGGTGCATAAATATCATATATACATGTATAGCTTCACATTTTGACACAGTTGGCTAGTATGAGGCTTAGTATGACGAAGTCTGATGCTTTCACAGAAATTTCAGTGGGTACCTAGAGCTAAGTTCTTTACTGATAAAATAAATTTACTCCAAGAAAATGTCTTCTTTCTCAGGTTATCTTCTGTTAGTCAAGATGGATTTACACTTCCTCTTTGTAATTTTCTTCTTATCCTGTAGCACATTCTTTTGAATATCCATGGTACAGACTCATCATTAATGTTGAAAAGGGATTTAACTTTTAGAAACAACCCAGTTACTTGAAGTTAATAATTTGATGAATAATGAGAGTATTAACTATTCTATTGCTTAACAAAACAAAGCCAAAGCAGAGTAGAGGAAAATGAGTCTTCTTACTCAGTCATCAGTTGAAGCCTACACTAAAAGGACGAAAGCAGAGTCCCCAAATATGAGCAAGGGCAGCTTAGCTGAACAGGTGTATAATGTGCCAAGTTGACTATTTTGAAAGTCAGCTTTTATTTGCATGTATACATTCTGCCGTTTTCATTACTGTATATCTAAACCTCATCCATTACAATTACTAGGAAAGAGTTTGGAGGAGGATTTTGTTAGTTTTCTTGTTAACAAAAGAAACCACCTCTGACTAATTCAGCTAGTGATCAGCCGTAACTCCCAGATCCCTTGCACTGTGCTTGCCCACAGCTGGTGATTCCCCGTTTTGCATTTGTGTACCGTCTCTGCCTAATTACCCACACTAATAGAGGAGAGCAGTGGTGCAGATAATCTCAAATAGCAGCAGACGCAAATGCATTTCATTTTTTTTGTTTTGTAATGCAGTGTATGATCATTTTTGCAGAGGACATACTTTCGTATTTATCGCTGGCTTAGGCTATGGTTGAAAGCGGTGTGTATGTTCTTAAAGGCACTGCCTCAGCAGCAGGATGTCATCTAAGAGCAGACAGGGCAGTGAGGAGCGGTGGCTCAGTGGGTAATAGCTGGTCAGTAGCAAAACTGTACTGAGAATGGTTAAAAATGAGAGTTGCCTTATGTGGTTTATTAAATTTTGGTTTTGCTTGTCTGTCATTGATATGCTGCCTACATTTTCCCATGTGTGCATCATATGCTCCAGCCAAAATGGAGAATGCTTTTATTCATTCATTGATTCATTCATTAATTCATTCATTCAATTGTTTAATAAAAATATATTGAGCACTCTCTGTCAATCATTACTCTAGGCACCAAACATAAAATAATAAACAATGGACACTGTAATCTTGCTCTGATACATTGCTTTTCTAAAAGAATTCCCCATGCCCGAAATTCCTTTGCCTTCTGCTCCGGGCTCTTTGGGGCATCTCTTTCTCTTTTTCAAACACCACTAATTTCCGTTTGGGTATCCATGTGGTTCCCGAGACATGGCTCCTCCCTGAGGTCTAGAAGTCAAGCATGTGATCCAGGCCAGGCTAACCAAAGTGAATCTCAGGATTTTGCAAGGAATCCTAGGACATGTGTGCTCCACTCTGCTCTGCACTCTAGTAACAAAGGGGCAAGTGTAGAAATTGCTGCAACGATTATGTCATCGTGAAAGGAGACTGCTGACCTGCAGCCAAAATGGACCCACAAACAGCAAAATGAAAATGAAGAGTCCAGCTCAAGACTCTGATCAAGCTCTTTCGCTCTTTCGTTAAGACTCTTTAATTACATGAACAAATTATTTTGCTTTATTGTTTAAATCACTTTGAGATAGGTTTTCTGTCACTTACAGATAAAAACATCATAACTGATAAATTCTCATTGCCTTGGAAAGTACTACTGATCCCTCCGGGGCCATCTTAAAAGTTTTCCTGATCCCTGAAACCGTACACTGCATATTTCATGCAAAATGCACTCCTGGGCCCAGAGACTGAAATCGGAATGTGGACTGCTCCAATAGCATAATCTTGTAGCCTTGACCTGGAGCAAGGTGAGGCTTAGTTTTTCTCCACTGAACTTTCCTGACACTTTGCAGGAAGCTTTCTTATTATGCATTGCATTCTCCTCTGTTTTAAGATTATTTCTATGTTTGTATTCTTCCTCCTTTTATACTGTAGTCCTTTAATTGAATTGTCTCTGCTGAATTTCATTTGTTTTCTTTTCCAGCTTGCCTCAGTAATTTTAAATTTTAATGCCAATGTCTCTGCCACCAGACTCTCTATCCAACATAATGTCATTAGAGAACCAAAATAGCTCATCATCTGTGTCATAATCCAAGATCAATACTTAAACAGAGGTTATAGTAAAACTCTCAGTAAATTACACATCAGAGTTAGCTATTTAAATATTTCATTTTCACTTTAGGTGTCCTGCAAGAGAATCAAAATGGAGAAGAATGATCAAGCCTGTTTACATTGCTGGAATCAGGAAACCTGGGTTCAAGGGCCAGATTTATCACTCAATAGCAATATGGTTGTTAGCAAGACACTTAACCTCTCTAAGCCTCATGTTACCCATCAAAGAAATGGGGATTATATCTGAACTACTCAGTTTAATTTCTAAATTATAAAACATCTTACAACTTTAATAAGTTCATCATTTTATTCAACAATATTTATTGAACACCTAAGTGCCCAGTCAATATGAAAGTCATCAGGGATACAGAAATAAATGGTGTCAATGAATCCATTAAGGGAAAAACAGCAATTGAAGGGAAGTTAAAGTTCAGAGAGAGGCAGCATGGAAAATTTCTTCATTTGGTATGACTCAGACTGCTAGCTATTCAGACATTGTTTTAAAATCTATTTCTTCTTCTTATGGTGCACATAGCTATACCATCTTTCCAAGCCTCTCTTGCGGATAGGTGTGACCATGACCGAGTAATAGGGTCTGGAAGCATAAGCGAAAGTGATATATACGTTTCTTCCAGGTCAAATAAATTAAGAAGTGGGTATTCTCCCTCCAACAATTTTTCTCCTTTAAAGTGCCAAATAAATAATAATGAAGCCATAGGGGATGGTGGAACCAGCCATAAGTTAGAGAAAATATGACTCCGTGACTCACAGTATAAGAGATAGGCACACGCATCCCAGGATATCTGGTTCAAATTGTTAGGTGAGGGAGAAAACATTTCTACTGTGTTTAAACTGTTACATATTTGTGTCAATTTACTACTTAAGCCTAACCTACTTTAACCACTAACCCAGGACACTATGATCTTTTGGTTTTCTTTCTATTTGACTCACAGTTTCTTCTCAGTCCCTTTTCTGGTTCCTTCAAATCCTTAATTCTTAAATTTCAGAATGTCCCTGAGATGTCCTTGAACATTTTCTCTTATCTATTTATAACCTCTTCCTCAGTGATTATAAGATTTTGGCTTTTACTCTCAGTGAGAAAGAAAGCCATTCAACCTCATGGATTTAACTACCATTTCCATGATGATAATTCTTAAATGTTTATCTCAAAGACTTTTCCCTAAAGTCCAGGCTCTGTTATCCAACTGCATCCTTGACTCCCTAGTTGGATAACTCACAATCATCTCAAACTTAACGTGCCCCAAACTGAGTTCCTTACACTCCTTTCCGAACCTCCCCCTCTCTGTCTTTTCCATGTCAATTGCTTATGCCAAATTATCTTATCCTACATCTCAAATCTCAGCTATATTCCTGAAGTATATGCAGAATTTAACAATTAGTTATCACCTCCATCACTACTATCCTGGACAAGCCACTATCCTCTCACACTGGATTATTACAGTAGCCTATTAAGTAATCTCCTAACTTCAGCCTTTGCCCTCTTACTATTTACTCTCAACATAACAGCCCAAGACATCCTCTGCTTTCTATTTAAAATCCTTCAATTGCTTCCTTTTCACTCAAAGAAAAAGTTAAAGTTGTATAATGGTCTCCACATCCTTATGTGATGGGTCTTCTCAGTACATTTTTAACCTCATTTTCTACTATTCTCCCTTCGTTAATTGTTCCAGCTTCACTTGTTTGCAATTCCTCAAACACTCCAGGTGTTCTTATACCCCAGGACCTTTACACTTACTTTTCCTCATGCCAGATCTGCTTTTCCTCCAAGATATCTTCATGGCATGCTCTCTTTCCTTCTTCAGATCTCTATTCAAAAGTCACCTCGTTAGTGAGATCTTCCCAGGCCATCCTATCTAAATTTGCAACCCCTGAACAGTTCTTATTGCTCTTCCCTGAGTTATCGTTTTCCCTTTGTTATATTTTACTTACTTGCTTTATTGTCTATCTCTTCCACTGGAACATAAGTTCTAGGAGGCAGATTTTTGCTTGCTTCATTAAGTTCTGCATCATCAGAACATGGGGTGATGTCTAGTATGTAAGTGCGGTTCGATAATATTTGTTGTGAATAAATGACTAAATATTTTTATTGGCTTTTCACCTTGAACTAATCTAGAAGGTTGAATAGAGTCTAGCTAGGTGAAGAACACAGGATGGATATCAATGTAACATAAAATACATGAGTGAAAGTGGTAGCACGGCACATTTGGGCAACCTGACAACAGATGGTCATGGTCTGATCACACGGTACTGTATGAAGATGTGAAGAGGGTGAAGATTTAAGGGGGGCCTACATTATAAGGACTGTTTGCTCCTTTGCTAAGGACATGGATTTTACTCTGAAGTCAATGGGGAGCCACTGAAGGACTTTTAAGTAGTGGAGTGAAATAGCAAGATTTACACTTTAAAGAAATTACTCTGACAGCACGATGGAGCATGTGGTGGAAGGAAGCGAGGTCAAGTTAGGGTGAATAATTAAGAAATTGTTGCAGTGGTCCTCTATAAAATGCTAAGAGCATAAAATAAGAGAAAGGAACATGTTTGAGATATATTTGTGAGGTAAAAATAACAGTACTTGGTAAGTAATCCAATGTAGAGATTGAAATATAGCAATAAATCTAGGATAATGGGTTGGGACAACACTGACCTTTCTCAGATTTCCTCCCTTATCCACTTCTCTCTCTCCCTAGGTTGGTGTTCCACCTGGGGAGGCAGCCTGACTTCCTGATTAGCCACCAAGAGCTTTGATGATGCAACCTGGAAGTTAGTTTTTCATGGTGTGAATACTGAGCAGTGGAAATGTGAGACTGTGGAGAGAAATCAGGCAGATACATTCCTCCTCTGTTCTCTCTTCTGTAGATCATTTCAAGGCATGGTTTCAACTTGCAACAAAGTCAGAGAAGTTCTGCATGTTCAGAGAATACACTTGATGAAAGACTTGCTGTGCCCCTTTATAGTTTGTTGTAAAGCTGAGACCAACATACTAAAGCATCATATCACATGGCTTGCATGTTTCCTTGCCTCACGTTCCTCACCACCCTGGGCTTGCATTTCTCAAATAGTGTTAACACTTTAGTTCTTATCTCAGTATCTGCTCTTTGCAGCCCCCAGGCTAAGGCAAATAAATTCCAATGTTTTAACTTGGAGATTGGATGAATGGTGGTTCCATTTGGGTTTAAGGAGTAGGTTAATAAATTCCATATTGATAATATTAAGCATGAAGTGCTAGAGAAATATACAAGTAAGTATTGTGTGGTCTGCTCTGGAGTTCAAGGAGAAATGTCTGAGTGAGAGATACAGATCTGGAAACCATTTAGCATAAAGATTTTGGTGGAGTCTTGAGTGTAGGGTATGCTATGGTCTGAATGTTTGTGTCATCCCCAAATTCATATGTTGAAATCCTAATGCACGATGTGATGATGTGATGGTATTAGGAGATGGGGCCTTTGGGAGGTGCTTACATCATGAGGTTCTGCCCTCATGAATAGGATCAGTGCCTTTATAACAGAGATCCCAGAGAGTTCCCCAGCCCCCTCCACCATGTAAGGATACAATGAGAAATCTGTGACCCAGAAGAAAAACTTGCTGGCACCCTTATCTCCCCCAAAACTGTGAGGAATAAATTCCTGTTGTTTATAAGCTACCCAGCATATGGAATTTTGTTATAGCAACCCATACAGGGTAAGAAGGGAAAATGCCTATGGAATATAAATCTGTAAGAGCTGGGTAGAGATTAAGAAGGAATTACCCAAAGTATAGAAGAAAAATAAAAGCATGGTTCAATGGAAGTTAAGTGGGGGGAAAGAGATGCGAGAGGGACAAAATATACAACAGTGTCAGATATGGTTGAGATGACAGATATGAAGAGGACTATAAAGTGACAGATTTTGCAATTAGTCTGCTATGACTGATGTTGTTGGGAGCTCTTTTGGTGGAATGGAGGTGTCAGAAAGCAAAATGCAGTAGATTAAGCAGTGTCAGAGGGGTTTCAAAGTAGAAAAGATTATAAATTCTTCTTATAAGAGATATTACTTGGAAGGGAAAAGAGGTCCCTGGCATTTTCACCCTGGAGAGAAATTTTTACTGCTAGTATGCCTTTCTGAATGACATCAAACAGCAGTGGCATTTAAAAATTATGCAAAGCTTATTAGAAACATCCTCCTTCTGTAGCTATTGCTAGTATTAAAACCAGTGATTTTGTTAGCTAGAAGACATTGCAAATCACATGTAAGAATTACATTGGAGTTATTGGATTTGTTGATACTGTTGCAACAAAGTAATGCAGAATTAATGATTCTTTCTTCCACCAAAAATTATTACTAATCCTGGAAGACATTCTCCCTAAGACATAATTCAAAAAATTCTGTAGAATTCTTTCCATTGTTACAGGGCAAAAATCAGCCATTTCTGGCTGAGCTACAACAAATGTTTATAAATAATGATAAAGAACAGGGAATCTCACTGAATTTCAAAATTATACAGATCTGTACAATAATAAATTTAGGTCCAGCAGAAGCCATAACTATAAATATACAGTTTATAAAGATTCTGTACTTAAAGTCTGATCTATGAATAATTTATTTAGAAAGATTAAGAAGTTTCTACTTTACTAAAAACACTCTAAATCAAGAAGCTGATAATTCTGACTCTTATTATCAAGAGAAGTACCATAATGTAGGATAAAGAAAATTAACTGATGCCCTGAAAAAAAAAAGATGAGAAAAAATGAGATCTGGATATATTGAGGACAAAGACTTTTCCCTTAGCCATGTGTGGCCATGCTTTCAATAGATTAACTAGGGAGAAAGACTGGAATTCATATCTAAACCACATGACTTATAATTTGGTGGCTACGTTAATAGAGATATAAGGTCTGTAGGTCTCTAGGCATTTACCTTTTACATCTTAACAAAAGTAGCATGAGCTCCATTGTACTTCACCACAGGAAATCTAACTTTATCAGATTTCCCTCTCCACATATTTCCGGGAATCCTCATGGAAATTACTAAACATTCCATAAACATAAGGAGGCTGTCCCTTGTCTGCTCAGCCACCAGTCTCTCTGCAGACATCTAGTCAGTTTCCCCATCAATCACATCTTGCCACCACACACCAGTCATCCCGGGCTGCCACCACTCCCTCTCTATCACTTTACCCAAATTAGACACAGGCCTCTCCCTAAATTTCAATCAGTCTAGATTTCAAATAAGACTAGATTGAGAAGTTTAACTAAACTTCCTTGAAGCTTCAAGATAAAAGGAGGAAATTAAAACTCAGAAAAGAAAACATATATAATTGGAATTAAGTTACGACCAGAGTCCACAAGCCAAGACACTTCCTGAATATCTTACTACTGAACCCCCGCCTTGTTAGTTTTATAAGGGTCACTTACATCCAAACCCGGGGACATGACTCAACAAGCCTCCTCAGCCTGGAGTCCAAGCCCTCAAATGTGCTGAGGCCCTTGAAGGAAAGACGTTCGTTTTCTAAAATCAGTTTATTTAGAGATGCAACACAAACACCTTTCTATATCTTTATTTTCTTTAAATTGTCAATTTCTTTGCTTTAATTAGCATCATCAAAAGGTCCATTAAGCTGTTTTTCCCAAAATAAAAGCAGTCTGCCCTCAAAGGTGCTCTGTTTTGTGAGGAAGATTGGCCCTGACCTAACATCCATTGCCAATCTTCCTCTTTTTGCTTGAAGAAGATTGTCTCTGAGCTAACATCTGTGCTGATCTTCCTCTCTTTTGTGTGGGATGCCACCACAGCATTGCTTGATGAGTGGTGCTAGGTCTGTGCCTGGGATCCAAACCTGTGAAGCCCAGGCCAAAGAGAGGAGTGTGTGAACTTAACCACTATGCCACTGGGCTGGTCCCCAAGAAAGCATTTTTTTAATCTGTAGAAAACCTAAAAAATGCTGGTTTTATTATAGGAACCAGAAGACAGGGGAGAAGCTGTAAATCTATGCTGATCCCAGTCTGAGTAAATAGCCGATGCCTGAGAAAAGAAATCTGAGGTTAGGTCTGGGAGCTGGACTGGACAGCCTCTCAGTATTGTCTATCCTTAGATACTTCTCTCACACACCCTTACAACCAAATTCCAGCCATCAGTCCCTGTCTGCCTGCCACAGACCCTGCCTGGAATGGTGGGAAATGCCATGCACAACTGGTTAGTCATTACTCCCATACCCTTAGCAGGGGTAATGCTTTCTGGTCAACCCAATGTGAATCTATGAGTGTAGTTTTCTATGAAAATACAATTTTTACAGTCAGGTTTAAGATATGATAAAATATTCTCTCCATAATGTCTGTTAAGGGTTGACTATATCTTTATAGATTGATCTATGAATTTCACCATCATTTAAAATATTTTGATGGGACATGACTTTGGGTTCCAAACAGGCTACTTAAATATCCTACTCCATATAGCTCAAATAAAGTCTTACTTTCTAACTAAATAAACATACCTATCATGCCAAGTAAACAACTTTGGGAAATGCATATGTTTTTAATTCATCAGAGGCTCAAAATTTGAGCAGGATAAAATTTAAATCTGATTTTTATTTACAACTTAAATTTTTCTAGTGACTTTGAAGCTAGAAAAATATAGATATCTCACGCCCTCTTTCCCTAGCAGTGACACCAAAGGGCCACTATACTCCAAAGTGCACCCTGAAAGGGGAACAAAGTCATTTGCTGATAACAATAGGCAAACAGCCTCAACGATTTCTCTCCCTTGGCATCTCCTGATTAGCATCAGCCTTTTTTCTCCTCTACAATGCCAAACAAATTAAATGATCAGGGCTACTGCTTGTTATTGAGCATCCAAAGGGATTAAATTTCAAACATTCAGCAATAGATTAATACTGCTGGAAGAAAACCTGGAAGCCAATAAACTGCTAGATTGAGTTTATGGCTCCATATGTAAGTAACCTCAACTAAAAGGGTAGCGACAGTTTGCAAAACAAGCATGCTCTAGGCAGTGTAAGCACTTGGCTCAGGCATTCAAACAAGAATGACAAAACTAGGTTCTTGCACCTGCAGTGCCTCTAACCCTGTGATGATTTGTCACTATTTGAGTTTTTCTTCCATTGTGACCTAGCTAGCAAACTCGCAGCAAAGTGGTCCAGCTTAGAAGTAAACTATCTAGCAGCTCCTGGCTCAAGAAAGCCAAAAATGAAATTGCATGACTTTTGCATTAAACATTATAGATCTGCTTAAACAAAATAAATCAGTCTGCTATTTCAAGACTCTCATGAGTTCTAATTCAATGGGAAAAAGAAAACAGAAGGAGCCAGCAATCTCTGACTTTCATCAGATTATAAACAGGTAGCTGGCATGAGTCAAGCCACCTCTTTGTTTAAGAAGCTGATAATCATCAAAAAGAAAGAGAGAAGTGGTACAATTTTAGGTGCTTTTCGGCAACAATTACCTTTTATTTAGTTTCAGAAACTAGTTTTGTTCTCTCCATCCTACCATTGTAATTTTTTCCCCTAATTCATTGAGAGAGATTCATAGTGAAAAACAAAGACTATGTTCTTGAGTTTGTCCTTTTTTATTTTTATTTTTTTTCATTTGTGCACTTATACTTAGATTAATAAATTTGCCCTAGTTGCAGATATATTTTGCAATGATTAAAGCAAATAAAACTATCATTCAGCCTGACTTCCACACGGGACTTGTGCTAAAATGTTTAGGCTTTTATGGTCATAGAAAAATCACTATACTGTTATATTAACAGATTTTTAGCCATTGATCATGTTGTAAATTAATAATTTCCAAACATTTTAATATAGAAAGAACCTTGGCAGGGCAAAACCACTGCTCTTCCCCTAGGATGCTACCCCACACAGACGACTCTACTGCTCCTGATAGCTGGCCCCAGAGCTTTTCTCATGCTCTTGGAAATAGAGTGCTTTGGGCAGGATGTAGCAGGGAAGAGAGCAAAATCACAGTTGGAAACAAATTATCTCCCTTACTGAGGCTTTGTCTACTTCCTCCTTGCCCTCCTTCACTTCTGTACCTAGATGAGAGCGGGTAGGATTCCACCGAAAATGTGCTGTGACAGGATTGTAGTTGGTGGTAGCAGCATAATTAATGCTGCCCAATGTCCTAAAGCCATATAGCCATTCAGGGCAAAAGGCAATTTCAACCATTTTTTTCTATTTCAACTCCATTAGTCATGCTATCTCATCTCTTCTCAGTATATTAATCTCCTAAATTATAAATAACGTGCTTATTTTGGTGTATTTTAGAAAGGACAATGAACCAAGCAAAACTTTAATTTGTCAACTTTCTTTGGAGGGAGTCTCCTCCTTTAGCTTCATCTTTTCCTCTTCCCCTTTCTCCCTTTCTTCCCTCTCTTCCCTCCTACTTCCTCTCCTGAGGGTATTTTTACTCTTACTTCCTATTTCTAAACTTTAAATTCCTGTGTTTTTGAACTATATCAAGTCAGAAGCAGCTTATAAATATCCCGTAAATTGGAGGGCTACCTATACACATATATTTATATATATAAGTGTCAAAGAAAATAATCTTATAAAAAAGGAAAGCATTATGTCTTTTAAGGAGCTTTAGTTACAAAATTGTTTTAGCCATTTGTCTCAAACTTCTAATTTATGAACTGTATCATAACACCAAAACAAAGGCTGAACTAAATGAACTCTTACTGATAGTAAGCTACTCACAGGGCTGGAAGTTTAACAGCAGGCAAGCTTCTATTTGAAATCCTTTTAATATTTTTGTTTATAGAAAGGCTTTGTGTTTTTCCTAATGTTATATCATTATTTAAAAAATTTTAGTACTAATGACATTCTAATCTATAGGGAAGTTTTACGTTAGTTATTTTTATTATAGAACTATATTCTTGGAGAAATACATCCTCACTTCATATTCTCCTATTCTATGTGCATAAATTGCATGGTACCTGCAGCTGCAAGTCCTAAATATTTTCTCAGCCCACTCTGGGTAGCAATGTGAGAGCGTCTTTTGATATACTCATATTCACATGAACCATACATACCTTATTCTCTATTCACAAACATATGAATAAAGTGTCTAATTCTGCTTTGATTTTTACCCCCTAAATCTTGATTAATGGATGTAAAATTTGCCTCTTGAAGAAACATTGACTGAGGTACAACCTAGCTACATCACTTGGACTTTTGACAAAGCAATGAAAAATCTCAGGAGACTTCTGTTCTCATGCTGAGTCTGCTCCTGGCTGGCTAAGTTAATATTAGGGAAGTCATTTACCATCTCAGGGCATGAGTCTCCCGAAATATTAAATAACGGGATTTTAAAAGCTGGTTTCTAAGTCCCCTTTCAACTTTCACAGTTCATAAGCATTTTCTTTGTTTCCTTGCATGCTTTGGTTTAGTTTTTAAGTCAACTTTATTAAAGTATACCTCGTAGATAAAAAAGAAAAAATGTTAAGTATACTTTTCATGAATTTTGACAGATGTATGCATCTGTTGAACTAATATTCTAAACAAAATAAAAGGTATCTCCAATTTCTCTGAACGTGCTTTCATGGTCTTTTCCAGTCATGCCTCACCCTTCTACCTGGCTGCAGGCAATCTCTCTGACCTGCTTTTTGCCCATTCTAGAAGAGCATGTGTAGGTAGTCACCCAGTGTGCCTCCTTTTTGTCTTACTCAGCATGTTGTTTTTGAGAAATATACATGTTTTTACATGTATCAGCAGTTTATTTCTTTTTATTGAAGAGTTGTATTCCTTTTTATGTATTAACCATATTTTATTTATCCAATCACTTGTTAATGGACATTTGGGTTATTTGAAGATTTTAGCCATTTGAATAAAGCTGCTGTGAACATTTGTGTTCATGTGTACAGTCCTTTTGTGGACATATGTTTTTATTTCTCTTGAATAAATAGCTAGCAGTAAAATTTCTGAGTCATATGATGATTAAAATAAACTGCCATTGTTCCAAAAGGAATATACCATTTTAACTCTTAACTGCAATGTACAGAGCTCCAGTTGCTCCGTACCTTTACTGACACTTGGTGTTGACAACTTTTTTATTTTTATCCATTCTAGAGGATGTATAGTACCTAGTTGTGATTTTAAATTGCATTTCCCTGATCACTATTGATATTGAACTCTTCTTATGCTTATCGACCATTAGTCAACATATTGGTATATTTTGTGAAGACTGTGCTCAAATCTGTTGCTCATTTTTTAAAAATTGGATTGACTTCTTCATACTTTTGATTTATAAGAGTTTTTGCATGTATTCTAGAAATGTCTTTTGTCCAATATATACTACGAATATTTTCTCCCAGTCTGTGCTTTGTCCTTTTCTTTTCTTATCTATGGCTTTTCAAGAGCAGAAGTTTTAAGTTTATCATTTTTTCCTTCACATTTAGTTCTTTTTGTGTACTAAGTCATTTTTGCTTTCCCCAAGATTGTGATGATTTTCTTCTGTTTTCTTCTAGGAGTTTTATAGTTTCAGATTTTGTGTTTAGGTATATTATCCATTTTGTGTTTTTTCTTTATGGTATAGTGTGATGCAAAGCTCACGCTTCACTATTTTCCATCCATTTATCCATCTGTTCCAGGACCATTCACTGAAAACAATATTACTTCCCCATTGAATTATCTCAGAAATGTTTTTCAAAAACAATTGATTATATAGTGTAGGTCTATTCTGTACTCCATATTACATTCCATTAATCTATATGTCAATTCTTAGACCTGTGTCACACTGACTTTATTATCATTGCTTTACAATAATTCCTTTAATCAGTAGTATAAGTTCTCTGCCTTAGTTCTTCTTCACAGCTGCTTTGGCTGTTAAATATATTTTTTTGATTCCATACAGATTTTAGAATCAGTTTGCAAATTCTACCCAAAAAAGTGCAATGTTATTATTTTTGAGACTGAGTTACATCTATAAATTAATTTGGGGAGAACTGACATATCAATAAGGTTGAGTCTTCCAATCAATAAATATGGCATGTCCTTTCCTTTTTTAGATCTTCTTAAATTTCTTTAAACAATATTTTGTAATTTTCTGAGTATAGATTTTGCACTTATTTTGTTAAATCTATCCCTAAGTATATGATTTTTTAATATTATTGTAAGTGATATCTTTTCCCATTTATTTGTTTATAGTAGAAATGCTATTACTTCTATAGATTTACTTCTGGACATTTCATATAAATTGAATCATACAATATGTGGTCTAAGACTTTTCAAGTTTTAACTCTTGTATTTAAGGCTTTGATCCACTTTGAATTAATTTTCATGTATGGTGTGAGGTAAGGGCCCAACTTCATTCTTTTGCATGTGGATATGCAATTTTCCCAGCATCATTTGTTGAAAAGACTATTCTTTCTCTAGTGAATCATTTTGGTATCCTTGTTAAAAATCAATTGACCATAAATTTAAGGGTTTTTTCTGAATTCTCTATTGTATTCTATTGATCTGCATGGCTAGCATTGTGCTAGTTCCACACTATCTTGATTGCTGTGGCTTTGTAGTAAGTTATTAACCTTATGTCTTATGAATTTGCCAAATTTACTTACTAGTTCTAATGATTTTTAGTAAACTTTTTTGGATTTTCTACATGTATATTTAAGTCATCTGAAAATAAACAGTTTTACTTCCTCCTTTCCAAATTGGATACCTTTTATTTGTTTTTCTTGTCTGGCTAGAATCTCCAGTACAATTTTAAGTAGAAGTAATAAGAGTAGATATCGTTATCTTGTTCTCAATCTTAGGGGGAGAAATATTTATTCTTTCATCACTAAGTATGATGTTTGCTGGAAGTTTTTTTGTAGATGTCCTTTTATATTTTGTGGATGTTCTTTTCTATTCTTTATTTACTGAGAGCTTTTATCATGAACTGGTATTAAATGTTATCAAAATACGTCTATTTGTTTTAAACAAAAACAATATTTTGCTTCCTATGAACCAGGCACTGTTCTAAAATGCTTTGCAAATAGTATCTCATTTAATCCTCCTAACAATCCTATTAATTTAACCTACTATTGAACTAATAATGAACTACTATTTTACCCATTCAGAGATAAAGAAATAGACATAGAGGGATTAAGTAACTTGCCCAAAATCACATTGCTAGCTAGCAGCAAAGGTGGGATTTGAAGGGAATCTTGCTCCAAAAGCTGTGGTGGTAACTGTTGTCTCATGCTGCTTAATTTCCAGATGTCCTTTGCAAATGGTGAAGCCTAAATAAACACAGCCTACAGCCTGGCTTTTCTCTGGCAATGGAAGGAATCAATTTGATGAACCTCATAGGATCGAGGAGTACTCATATATTAAACCAGATAGTGCATGCAAAGAGATGCAAGAAACTATTGATAAGGATACTGATAGATTTCAAGAAAGTACATTGGCAATCAACTTTTGTGCATGCTTACTCAGCGTAATTCCAAATAATTTGGTTTTTAATATACTTCCCCCTTACTGCTGAAACACATGGGACGTACTCCAAAATTTCAGAAAGCATTTTCCCACAGAAACAGTGTCATGAATAAATAAAAAATACCAAAAAAGCCTCTGTAATTGATGGCAATAGTATAGTGTAGCATTTAAGATTGGCCTTTGGAATTAACCTGCTTGACAGTAAAGTTCTTCTCCTACTCTTGCAAACTGCGTGATATTGGATGAATTACTTCACTCTTGTTCTATCAGTTTCCTCGTCTATATGATTGGAATAATAAATACTATTATCTAGCTTAGAGCATTATTGTGAATGTTTAATAGTAAAGTGCACATAAAGTACTTAACACATTGCCTGGCATATTCAATTAATGTCAGCTATAATTCTATTTTCACTCATGTACCCCTAAAACAATGTATTAGTTGTGCTAATTCAGTGAAAACTACCTGTAATTTGTTACACTGTTTCTATGGGAAAATTAATTCCGAATTCCAGAATGGGACACCAGGACCACATTTAACTTAAACAGTAGAAATTTCATTGGCAGAGATTTTGGGGCAAGGTAGAAGCTTTGGGTTATGAGAACTTTGCTGATTTTATCAGTCTATGTATTCATAAGATGATACTTCTTCAGGCATTTGCTTGTTTCAATGGCTCCTACTTTTTGTATGAGTACATCCTAGGTTGACTGTAAATCATTTACTATCAAAATTCCTACAGTGGGAAAGTTAAAAACATTCACAAGAGGCTCCCATTGAGTTATAACACAGTGGATTCTCTACTGGTCGTATCCTATCACTTACATATTCTTGCAGTTGAGTTCTATCAATTTGATATAATCCATGGACGTATTCCATGTATGCGCCATAAAGGCAAGAGGAAAATATCTTCACTTGAAAAAGAATCCTTAAAGAACTGGCTTAGTTGTGGGGTGTTTTTCTCTCACACTTTTTTTTTTTGTTTTATTTATATGTCAGTTTCCAGCAGCTACAAAACTGTATTCAAAATACCCAAAGTGTTAAATCTTCTACAAAGACCAGCTGTCCGCCCAACTGCAATTTTTAAAATTAAGCTGCTTGGATTGGAGGGTAGCAAAGACAAAACAATAAAAAAAAAAGAGGATGGCGGAGGTTGGATGAGTACATATGAAGGCAAAAGGATTTGTTTCTATCATAAGAAAGCTGCTAAATAGTTCAAAATACTGCACTATACAAATCTAAAAATGCTTCCACATATTATTTGTCTATTAAGGGTGATGGACAAAATAAGAATGTCAATAAATTTGTATATTAGTCCCGCTATACTTTTCCAAATAAACCCTGAACTATGTGCTAATAAATGTCTTCTCTGCCAAAATAGTAAATATTTTTTTCATAAAAATGTCATGAGGACTACAGTAAAATTTTTGTGTAGGAAAAATTTGAAGCAGCCCTAATGGACTTGGGATACGATTGAGTCTCATGCCATGTAACTGGGATAAATACCCAATCTCAGCCATCAGTTTCCTAATATAAATCTCATTTCAACCTTAATTATACCTACTCTCTTGATACCATGATTATAAAAATTCAAGCAGAAAAATATTTAAGAATAACTTGTCACTCATGAAAGGGTTTCAGTCCCTTTGGAATGTATCACAGTTCAATATGGCTAGCACAATGATCTCTTTGCTGGATGAAATTCCCTAGGCTACTCCCCATCTCATCTTCACCTTATTAAGAAAATCTTGAAGCTATTTTTTTTCTACCTGCTCTTACTAGGGTTACAAATAATACTGATATACTAAAGCATAATCCGTAAGTTTCTTACAGACACTGCCTTTAGAAAACAGCAACATTTTAGGAAACGCACTTTAATAAGGGTAATTTTTGCTTAAAATTAAAGACATATAATTGCTTTGGTTCAAAATATATATGTGTGTGTGTATATATGTATATATAGATAGAGACAGGGAGAGAGGTAACTGAGTTTGTACATAAACATTATTAGCACAGAATTAAAGGCTCAAATGCTCCATGGTCATTTCCAATCAATTCAAACGTGTGGGAAAGAGTAACTGGTTGTCACAAACTCAGTGAGGAAGGCTTTATTCAGACAGCTATAGAGAAAAAACAGTATTATCCCACGTGACCCAGCCATTATTCAGGCCTGATAAAAAGGCTGGCTCATTCTATTACCTAAGACACCCAACCTTGTGTCAATCACGAACACTCTTGCAATGCTTGGGCAGTGGAAATAATTTAGTTTATATATGGCCTATGTCACATGGATGCCTGGCAACCTCTCATTTCTTGTCTCTTCTGTTTATTCTGCTCAGCTTCCCCAGCCCAAGGATTTCTGCCTTATTGTTACACAGCCCCATGTAATCAAATCAATAAGTCCTGCTGATGCTGCTGACCAAGGCAGGTGAACCAGCAAGTCTCATGTATCCTGGATCCTCAACTCTTCAGAATGAAGCACGTAAAAGACAAGCAATACTCTCTCTTGTATAGAAGACTCTTGAATAAAAGACTCTCTTTTGCAGTATAAACTTAAATGTCTCATTCTCCAACAGGGTTAGTGGTCGACAAGGAAGGGTGAATGGGAGTGAATCCCTTCCTGCCATATGGTGGGTGAAGATGGGGAGGAACAAAGGCAGTAAAAGGTATTCAGAAGATGAGAACTTCCATCCTGTCACACAAACAGTTACAACCTGACTTGCTCACCATCAGCCACTAGAAATAGAGCAACCAGAAGTTGCTCAGAGGTACTCTTTGTGGTCAGAAAGAGTGTCTTCTAACAACGTTTTATCTCAATGAAGTATCAGGATACATTTCAAGCTGTCTGCCATAATTCTGTTTTGTTTGGCATTTGTAAATCTAGTATGCCTGTGGTCTAAACAGCCAGAATCCCCATAGTAATCTCCAAAATAAATAAGAAACAGATTGTTAAATAGCATCAATTATGTGCTTTTCTTCAGAATGGGAACTGATTTTAAAAGAAACTGTGCGTAAATAGTACAGAACACTATGTTTCTAAGTATATACAATTTATACATAATTTAAAGACATTTAGCTATACAATAAAAATGACCATCTCTTCAATAATTCTTACTTCTTATCTCATACTTCATAATATACTGACTATATCTCTGCATATCAACATTTTCCTGTATCCCGGGATAAATGATTTCTTTTTGGAATGATTACATTGTCTTACTTTTCTCCTATTGACTTTGTTAATGAGACATAACCTTCATATTACTGATCAATATTTTCAAGGTATGGCAGGCGTCACACAACTCTTCAAAACTTCAGGACAACTTCTTACCAAAAACCATCAAAAACAGCTTCCATTTATAAATTTCCCTTGAGTTGACCTCGTCAGTGCTGCTCTCTCGCACTCGCAACATCTCATGGAAAGGACATAGTTGCCTTTCTAATTTTAACATGTTTTCCAAGGTTGCTTGTTTTACTTCATGACCAGTTTCTAAACAGAGATAATGTTATTTCTGCATTATAAGACCTCTTCAATAATAGATAATTCATTTCAGTCTCTTCTTTCTCAATGAAGCATAGAAACTTTCTAGAGAAAGTATTTGTCACTTGCTGGGTTAACTACACATTTTCAACAGAAAAGCCTTCTTTTTTTTAACTTCTAAGAAAATGTTTTATGCAAAGAAATATTTGTTGGTTTTTGAAAGAATGTGATAAATGATAGATTCAAGCATAGCAACACATTGAAGCTTTAGATGGAGAGAAAGGAATGAAATTGTAGAAGGAAAGATGCTTAGATGATGCAAATAGGCTAAAGAATAATATAAAAGGACTAGCAATCAGTGAGTCAGTTTTTAATTAAAAATAAAAATTCATGAGATCCTGTGCAAGCATTAAAGTACCGAAAGCTAATATTTGTTCATAAAACCATCTCAATGGAAGTTGAATGCAGAATATTAAACTATTAGACTACTTATGAGATAGAGCAAAGGAGTTCATTTAATTCCTTAATAAATGCAAATGAAAAAATATACTCTGAAAGGGAAAAATATACAGGAAACACCCTATAAAACAAATTGAACATTGAGAGGCAAGATTAACAAATACACTTTTTAGGGTAATTTCCATTAAAATAATAGGCTTTTTGTTTGAAGACTTTCATTTGTAAAGACATGATTTCTTCTTCTTCACTCCCTATATTGCCCCAGACATCAAGCCCAGTTGGTCTTTCTCAATACCTTTAATATACATCTCTTCCTTTTAATTACATAGGCATCAACCTAATGCAAACTCTGTCATCGCATACCTGAATTCTGATTGTGGCCTCTTAACCCATCTGTTTTTAATTTTTTCTCCATCTAACTCTTTCTACCTACCACTTGCAGAATAAAACCTCTTCAGTAATGCACCTTCTCTTTTCTAAAACCCTTTAAGGTTTCTCTGAATCCCACTAAGTTATGAGAATTTAGCTTGGTGCTTGAGGCCTTCAGTGCACTGATCACAGCTGGCCAACCACATCTCCACTCTCCTCCTTCTCTGTGCTGCAGCAGAGCCGGCTGCCTGTTGGGACCTGCACACACCTCGTGTTCCCAGCCTTCCTGGCTCTGCTCATATAATTCCCTCAGCGTGGCATGTTCTTTTAATCTCCTTTACGCCTATCTGAATTTTACTTATATTTTACAGACTTCTCAAATCAAATGTCACCTCATATATAGCACTTTTTGCACTTTATTTTATCTACTACTTCTAAATGTCCAAAGCATCAAGCCCTGGCTGTCACATAGCAGTAACACACTGAGTCATTGTCAAATGAATGAGTTACACACAAAACCTTAGTGGTAACTTAATAACAAGCCATAGTTTTCACCTGATAGCCATAGTTGTTGGGCTTACAAAATAATTACCAAAAAGTGTTATTGGCACCCTCTACATGTTACTAAATGAGAAATTTAACAAATTTATGAATATCAAGTGCTGACTGTAATGCCTAGCACATAGTAAGTGCTCAAAAATGTTAGTTGTTGTTATTAGTATTAGTAGTAATTGTATGAGGAGTTTCTGTAATAATAGTGTTGTGTTTTTAAGCCTATGTCTCTCCATCTGTCTTGCATATGTTCCCACTCAGTGCATTTAAAATGCATTTACTTAAGGGGCTGGCCCTGTGGCTGAGCGGTTAAGTTCGCGTGCTCCGCTGCAGGCGGCCCAGTGTTTCGTTGGTTCGAATCCTGGGCGCAGACATGGCACTGCTCATCAAACCATGCTGAGGCAGCGTCCCACATGCCACAACTAGAAGGACCCACAACGAGAATATACAACTATGTACTGGGGTGCTTTGGGGAGAAAAAGGAAAAAAATAAAATCTTAAAAAAAATGCATTTATTGAGGAGAGGATCCAAGATGGTGCCGTGAGTAGTCCTCTTTGTCTCTCGCCCTTCGAGTCTACAATTATTTGGACACTTATCGCTTGACAAAGGATATCCAGACAACATCTCAGGACGTCTGAGACACCCACGCGACTATACATCGGAAGGCGGATGGACTTTCCTCCGGGAGGATGTGGAAATAGGTGAAAACTCTCCGACCCCGACGGGCAGCTTAGTACCCGCAAGCGGCTTTCTTCCAACGGACGCCCCCAGAGGATCCACACACATCTAGGCCAGGAGCGAGAACACAACAGAGGAGCGACGGTGGAAACAGGTGACCAGAACCCTACCTAAACCCCCTGCAATTACTCCTAAACGCAGAGGGAAACTTTGGAGTTGCACACCTGAGCCCGCGGGGAGAGTCTCTCCCCGCCATTGGCGGGGAGACCCAGCCTGGTGCTCGGGGCGCCCGGAGGGTCCCAGAGAGAGACACGGAGGGCACGGAGGTCTCCCAGCTGCCGTTGCCCGCCCCGTGGGGCTAGGGATTGCTGGAGATCTCGGAGAGGACCGGGGCGGGGGGAAGTTTCAAAGGCTGGTTCTGCAACCCGGAGGGGAAGCGCCGGAGCTCCGCCCGGGCAGCAGACAAAACTCTCTGTCTGCCGTTAGCAGAGGGGCCACGCTGAACATTCACGGCTCCGGGAGAGGCCCGGAGAGAATCCCAGAGAGCGGGGCGACCCCCAGCTGCCGTTGCCCGCCCCGTGGGGCTAGGGATTGCCGGAGATCTCGGAGAGGACCGGGGCGGGGGGAACTTTCAAAGGCTGGTCCTGCGACCCGGAGGGGAAGCGCCGGAGCTCCGCCAGGCAGCGGACAAAACTCTCTGTCTGCCATTAGCAGAGGGGCCACGCCCAGCATTCAGGGCTTCCGGCAGAGGCCTGGAGAGAAGCCCTGAGGGCAGGGCGACCCCCAGCTGCCGTTGCCCGCCCCGTGAGGCTAGGGATTGCTGGAGATCTCGGAGAGGACTGGGGCTGGAGAGAGTTCCAGAGACCCAGCTTAGTAGCCTAGTGGGAAACCCTACAGGCTCACAGCAGCCTTAGGGAAAGCCTCTGCACAGCACCAGTAGAAGGCACCCAGCCGCCAGCCACAAGGCTGGAAGACCCCAGGGCAAAAGCAGCATAGCTAGGTGTACTAACCACAGACTGTAGAAGATGCCAATAGCTCTCCTGCGACCCATAGAGGACAAGTGAGTTTTGGTGGGTGCAGAGAGCAACGGAGCAACAAATATAAGTGATCCCACCCCTGGCCGCTGGAAAAGCCCATAACACCGTTGCAGACCCCAAGGAGAGAGCACATCTAGGTGGGCTGCAACAGTAGGCACCTGCAGCCTGAAGCCCCCCTGTGACGGCCCCCACGGCAGAGGAGGGAATACAAAGGGCCACTGTGGCTACGAAGAGGGGCCCAGGCCCAGTTAGCAACTACGGACAGGGTTCCTGGTTGGTGAAGTATAAACAGCGGCTCCCCCCACCACAGCAGCTGAAACAAGTGAAAGGAGCAACTAAACTCTATCTCCATGCGGAGGCACAAATCAACAACATCAAGCAATATGAAAAAATACATTAAATCTCCAGAACAGAAAGAAGGTAACAAATACACAGAAAACAATCCCAAAGAAAATGAGATATATAACCTAAATGATGATGACTTCAAATCAGCCATCATTAAGATTCTCAATGAGTTAAGAGAGAACTCTGACCGACAACTCAACGAGTTCAGGAGCTATGTCACAAAAGAGTTTGATACGATAAAGAAGAACCAAACAGAAATATTGGAAATGAAGAACACAATAGAGGAGATTAAGAAAAATCTAGATGCTCTGAACAGTAGGGCCGATAATATGGAGGAAAGAATTAGCAATTTGGAAGATGGCAATATAGAATTGTTGCAGGCAGAGGAGGAGAGAGAAGCAAGACTTAAAAGAAATGAAGAAACTCTCCGAGAATTATCAGACACAATTAGGAGATGCAACGTAAGGATTATAGGTATACCAGAGGGAGAAGAGAAGGAGAAAGGGGCAGAAAACCTATTCAAAGAAATAATGGCTGAGAACTTCCCAAATCTGGTGAGGGAGATGGATCTGCAGGTGACAGAAGCCAATAGATCTCCAAACTTTATCAATGCAAGAAGACCAACTCCACGACATATAGTAGTGAAGCTAGCAAAAGTCAACGACAAGGAGAAAATATTAAGGACAGCCAGGCAAAAGAAACTAACCTACAAAGGAACCCCCATCAGGCTATCAGCAGATTTCTCAGCAGAAACTTTACAGGCTAGAAGAGAGTGGAATGATATATTCAAAAATCTGAAGGACAAAAATCTACAGCCAAGAATTCTCTACCCAGCGAAAATATCCTTCAAATACGATGGAGAAATAAAAACTTTTCCAGATAAACAAAAATTAAGGGAGTTTATTGCCACAAAACCTCCTCTTCAGGAAATCCTCAGGAAAACCCTCACTCCTGAAAAATCCAAAAAAGGAAAGGGGCTACAAAACCAAGAGCAGAGGAGATAAGTAGAAGGACAACAACAGAGAGTAGCAGCTCTACATCAGAACAGATTAAACCATGGGACGAGAAACAAAGGAAACTGAAGAAAACCGGAAAACAAGACACAAAATGGGAGTGGAAGGCCCCCACGTCTCAATAATCACTCTAAATGTAAATGGATTGAACTCCCCAATCAAAAGACACAGAGTGGCAGGATGGATCAAAGAACAAGATCCAACAATATGCTGCCTCCAGGAAACACACCTCAGCCCCAAAGACAAACACAGACTCAGAGTGAAGGGATGGAGAACAATACTCCAAGCTAATAACGAACAAAAGAAAGCAGGTGTCGCTATACTAATATCAGACAAGGTAGATTTCAAAGCAAAACAGATAAAGAAAGATAAAGAGGGACAGTATATAATGATAAAAGGGACTCTCCACCAAGAAGACATAACACTTATAAATATATACGCACCCAACACAGGAGCACCAAAATTTGTTAAGCAACTCTTAATAGAACTAAAAGAAGACATCAACAACAATACAATAATAGTAGGGGACCTCAACACACCATTAACACCAATGGACAGAACATCCAGACAGAAAATCAACAGGGAAATAATAGAATTAAATGAAAAATTAGACCAGATGGACTTAATAGATATATATAGAACACTTCATCCAAAAACAGCAGGTTACACATTCTTCTCAAGTGCACATGGAACATTCTCAAGGATTGACCATATTTTGGGAACCAAAGCAAACATCAATAAATACAAGAGAGTTGAAATAATACCAAGCATCTTTTCTGATCATAACGCTATTAAACTAGAAATCAACTACAAGAAAAAAGCAGAGAAAGGTGCAAAAATGTGGAGACTAAACAACACGCTTCTCAACAAACAATGGATCATTGAAGAAATTAAATAAGAAATCAAATATTATCTGGAGACTAATGAAAATGAGAACACGACATACCAAATCATTTGGGATGCAGCAAAAGCAGTCCTAAGAGGGAAATTCATCGCAATACAGGCTCACCTCACTAAACAAGAAAAAGCTCACGTAAGCAACCTCAAACGACACCTAACAGAACTAGAAAAAGAAGAACAAACAAAGCCCAGAGTCAGTAGAAGGAGGGAAATAATAAAAATAAGAGCAGAAATAAACGATATTGAAACAAAAAAGACAATAGAAAGGATCAATGAAACAAAGAGTTGGTTCTTCGAAAGAATTAACAAAATTGACAAACCCCTAGCCAGACTCACCAAGAAAAAAAGAGAGAAATCGCAAATTAATAAAATCAGGAATGACAGAGGAGAAATCACAACAGATACCAATGAAATACAAGAGATCATAAGAGAATACTATGAAAAACTATATGCCAACAAATTGAACAACCTGGAAGAAATGGACAAATTCCTAGACTCCTACAATCTCCCCAAACTGAATCAGGAAGAAATGGAGAATCTGAATAGACCTATCACAAGTAAGGAAATAGAAACGGTAATCAAAAACCTCCCCAAAAACAAGAGTCCAGGACCAGACGGCTTCTCTGGAGAATTCTACCAAACATTCAAAGAAGACTTAATACCCATTCTCCTCAAACTGTTCCAGAAAATTGAGAAAGATGGAGAACTCCCTAACACATTCTATGAAGCCAACATCACTCTGATCCCCAAACCTGACAAGGACAACACAAAGAAGGAGAACTACAGGCCGATATCACTGATGAACATAGATGCAAAAATCCTCAACAAAATTTTGGCAAACCGATTACAGCAATACATCAAAAAAATTATACACCATGATCAAGTGGGATTTATACCAGGGACACAGGGATGGTTCAACATCCGCAAGTCAATCAATGTGATACACTACATCAACAAAATGAAAAACAAAAACCACATGATCATCTCAATAGATGCAGAGAAAGCATTCGACAAGATCCAACACCCATTTATGATAAAGACCCTCAGTAAAATGGGTATAGAAGGAAAGTACCTCAACATAATAAAGGCCATATATGATAGACCCACAGCAAACATCATACTCAACGGACAAAAACTGAAAGCCATCCCTCTGAGGACAGGAACAAGACAAGGGTGCCCACTTTCACCACTCCTATTCAACATAGTACTGGAGGTGCTGGCCAGAGCAATTCGGCAGGAAAAAGAAATAAAAGGAATCCAAATAGGTAACGAAGAAGTAAAACTCTCGTTGTTTGCAGACGACATGATCTTATACATAGAAAACCCCAAAGAATCCACAGAAAAACTATTAGAAATAATCAACAACTACAGCAAAGTAGCAGGGTATAAAATTAACGTGCATAAATCAGTAGCATTTCTATACACTAACAATAAACTAACAGAAAAAGAACTCAAGAACTCTATCCCATTCACAATCGAAACGAAAAGAATAAAATACCTTGGGATAAACTTAACCAAGGAAGTGAAGGATCTATACAATGAAAACTACAAGACTTTCTTGAAAGAAATTGACAATGACATAAAGAGATGGAAAGACATTCCTTGCACATGGATTGGAAGAATAAACATAGTTAAAATGTCCATACTACCTAAAGCAATATACAGATTCAATGCTATCCCAATCAGAATCCCAAGAACATTCTTCACAGAAATTGAACAAACAATCCTAAAATTCATATGGGGCAACAAAAGACCGCGAATTGCTAAAGCAATCCTGAGCAAGAAAAACAAAGCCGGCGGAATCACAATCCCCGATTTCAAAACATACTACAAAGCTACAGTGATCAAAACAGCATGGTACTGGTACAAAAACAGGTCCACAGATCAATGGAACAGAATTGAAAGCCCAGAGATAAAACCGCACATCTATGGACAGCTAATCTTCGACAAAGGAGCAGAGGGCCTACAATGGAGAAAAGAAAGTCTCTTCAACAAATGGTGCTGGGAAAACTGGTCAGCCACATGCAAAAGATTGAAAATCGACCATTCTTTTTCACCACACACCAAAATAAACTCAAAATGGATCAAAGACCTAAAGATTAGGCCTGAGACAATAAGTCTTTTGGAAGAGAATATAGGCAGTACACTCTTTGACATCAGTTTCAAAAGAATCTTTTCGGACACTGTAACTCCTCAGTTGAGGGAAACAATAGAAAGAATAAACAAATGGGACTTCATCAGACTAAAGAGCTTCTTCAAGGCAAGGGAAAACAGAATTGAAACAAAAAAACAGCTCACTAATTGGGAAAAAATATTTACAAGCCACTTATCTGACAAAGGGTTAATCTCCATAATATACAAAGAACTCACACTGCTTAACAACAAAAAAACAAACAACCCGATCAAAAAATGGGCAGAGGACATGAACAGACATTTCTCAAAAGAAGATATGAATATGGCCAATAGACACATGAAAAGATGTTCATCATCGCTAATCATCAGGGAAATGCAAATCAAAACTACACTAAGATATCACCTTACCCCCGTTAGATTGGCAAAAACATCCAAAACCAAGAACGACAAATGTTGGAGAGGTTGTGGAGAAAGAGGAACCCTCATACACTGTTGGTGGGAATGCAAACTGGTACAGCCACTATGGAAAACAGTATGGAGATTTCTCAAAAAGTTAAAAATAGAAATACCCTATGACCCAGCCATCCCATTACTGGGTATCTATCCTAAGAACCTGATATCAGATATCTCAAGAGTCCGTTGCACCCCTATGTTCATCGCAGCATTATTTACAATAGCCAAGACGTGGAACCAGCCTACATGCCCAGAAACTGATGATTGGATAAAGAAGATGTGGTATATATACACAATGGAATACTACTCAGCCATAAAAAAAGACGAAATTGGCCCATTCACAACAACGTGGATGGACCTCGAGGGCATTATGTTAAGCGAAATAAGTCAGTCAGAGAAAGACGAACTCTATATGACTCCACTCATAGGTGGAAATTAGTATATTGAGAAGGAGATCTGATCGGTGGTTACCAGGGAAAAGGGGGGGTGGGGGGAGGGTACGGAGGGGGAAGTGGTGTACCCACAATATGACTAACAAAAATGTACAACTGAAATCTCAAAAGGTTGTAATCTATCATAACATTAATAAAAAAAATGCATTTATTTAAAAAATAATAAAGAGAAAAGTATTGAACAAGTTAGCACCATGGATTAATGTTAGGACTCTGATAAGACACAGAAATTAGAAGCCCAATTTTCTGATGTAAAAAGGGGTTCATTTTTCACCATTCTTCTTAAAGGAGGTGCCATATCTAAAAATCTGTAGCTACCAGATGGCTTAAAGTAAAAATTCATCAATGCCCTGTGTTCTCTCCACCATACTTCGGATTGCTTGCTCACTTCTAATTGTCCAGGCCTTGACCTTGTCTCTCTATTTGTAGCCTTGCATTTTCTGATCTGGATCCATGAGGTACAGATGAAGTATTGCTCTTGTACTAGATAGAGATGAGCTCTTTGGAAAATCTTTTTTCTTATTCATATTTGCCCAAACCAAGAATTTTTCCTCACCTAAATTATAGCCTCTCTCAGGTGGATAGGTTGGTTGTACCCTTAACTTCAAAGTACCGTGATTAGAATTTCATAACTTCCAAAAGGGGAAATTTTTTTCTGCTATAAACTATAGAAAAAGCAGCTAGGGGAGACCAAGATGTCAGCACTCTAGGAACAGAAAATAGAATAGAATTAGAAGAAAGCTGATTATTAGACAATGATGAACCAGTTTTACTCTTATAGGATCCTGACTGAAAGAAATTAAGAGGAGCCAGGAAACTGGCAACTCTCTGGCCTAAGCTTGGGAAGTAGATGATCTTCTCTCTTGAAACAGGTTCCTTCTTGGAACAGGACATAGGAATTATGTCCTTTAAGGAACACTGTAAAATATTACATTGTTTCAATTAGTTCCTGTTTTCTAATACTCTGAGAAGCTCACTTTCAAAAGAGGAAATAGACTATCCTATAAAAAATCTGGATATAGAGTGAAGACATTTCAGAATAATTCAACAACAAGCCAGACCTTTCAGGCCAGGGTGTCTCTAACACAAGGACTTTACATCTAAAAATGTCTTCCTGAAACAGTTGTTGATGGAGAGTGAGTAATATTTACCGGGTTCAACTTTATTTGCTCTCAAACATTTATTTTCCAGTTCTGATTAATCTGATAGCTTTGAACAATGACATTGTTAGGTGAGTGGGCAACTGGATAGGGAACATTTCATTGAAGGACTGCAGATAACTATGAGTAATAACAGCCTACGTAGCAAAGAACACAGTTTAAAGAAAATGTCATATATCCATTTGGGGAAAGATTTTTTTGGCACTACTTGTGTAGCACATTGGAGAAATTAGAGAGCACATCTTATCATTTAAAAATGCTAAAGTTGCATCATTTTAGGCATAACAGATCAGCCTCCTGGTGAACCACCTCCAAACACTTTGCAATTCAGCGTACTGGAGTACAAAGACGAAAATATCATTGGGATGATTTATCTAACTTAAAGGTTGCAGAATGTGACCATCCTGAACCAAAATAGATTCACAGATCTGAAATCTAGTTTCCCTTTCCCAATGAAAATACTTTTCTGTCTTCTGTAAAAGCAGATTGTTTCATATAATGGGTTCAAGGTTAAAATTTCAATGATAGGATTTTAGGAATATTTCTGTGAAGAGTTTAATCTTGTTATTTGGAAATGTTGATTGTGAAGCAATGTCCCAAAGATACAGAAAAGCTAATTTTGTTCTCTTCTCTCCTTTTTCTTTTCCTTTTTTTAAACCTAGAAGAATATCTATACATCTATACACACAACTACCAGCAAAAGCATAGGTTACAGACTGAGAAATAGTAAACTGTGATCAAATACAGTGGTCATAAGGCAGAAAGTAAAGAACAACCAACAAGAGATTTTGACTTGTTCTAGATTCTATGTGAGGGCAACTTCACTCTATAATATGAAGCATTACCAGAAAACAAAGATGCTTTGGAAAACCAAGATTCAGTTAGCCTTAGTCAACTTGTCAGATGATCATAGAAATTTACATGACCACTGGACACTATAGTCAATAAAACACCAAACTAGGAGGCAGAGGACAACTAAGAAAATTCAAGAAGTGCTTTTAATCACCTATATATGAAAGCTTGCAATAGGTGTAAGCAATAGGTGCCTAGATGTATCAAACATTTTGCCAACCCTCAAGAAGCTTATAACCGAGTGAGAGGGAAAAACGTGTTCAAAACTAATTTAAAAACAAACAAAGTAAAAGAGTTTATAAAGAAGATATAAAACTTCATTTTTCATATAAAAATACTATGGAGTTTTAATCTCAGATTGGAAAAAAATTTAAAACTAGATTATATCAAGAGTTGAAGAGGATGAGAGAAAAGATATTCATACAATGATAAAGATATAAAAAGTAGTTCCTTATAGCCACTATACAGGACAAACTAGTAACATCTATTAAAGTGAAAAAGTACACATTGCTTATGATCTAGAAATTCCACTTTTTGGTATGTCTTCTACAGCAACACTTGTTCATGGGTTTAAGGCAACATGAGCAGAAATGTTCATTGCAGTAATCTCTTTAATCAAAAGAAAAAATAAAACCAGATTTATGGTGGATACAATTTATTCCACCAGGAGTAATATTCAACTCTCAATTTTGCTAACAGCACCCTTGTTCTATTTTGGGATTCACCTCTTGAACAAGTCCTGATACCTTTGGAAAATGGTTGGGCTCATGTCAAGTTAAGCTCTCTTTTTCAAACTCTTTTGATCTTTACTTTTGATCAGAGTGACAAGAACTCAAGAATAACAAATTGGGAATCATTAACTCCAGAAGTATCTTCTCTGACAAGACTATCAATAGTTCCTGCTGCCCCAACCCTCAGAGATGTGCAGATTCTGCTCTTGTTGAGTCTGATTTGGAAGGTTTTCAATAAATTATTCAAATAAATTGTTTTTCCTCAAGTGCTGCCCAAATAGGGTTGCAATCTTAGATGAAATATTTCTGATACAAGATTATGTGGAAAAAAACAATAGCTTTTCTTTATAACAATAAGATATAAGTTATATGGATCCTATTCTCAAATAAACAAAATTGATAAAATATCTAGGATTAAAGCTAACAAGTATATGAAAAAACTAGAAGAGTAAAATTATAACACTTTACCAAAGGACATAAACTAAGACAATTATCCAGAGTAATAAGCTGTATTTCTGTATGGAAAGACAAAATACGTTTAAAAAGCCCACTCTATAAAATAATACATGAAATTGATGTAATCCCAATTAAAATTTCAACAAATTTTAACTGAATAAGTTAAGCTTATTTTATAGACATCTGGGGAAAAAAGATGTGATAGAAGAGCCAAAAATCTTTTTAGAAGGACAATTAAAGTGTACTTGAAAAGCAAGATATCAATGCGTATAAAATTTGAGAAATTTTGAGTGATTTTGTTGTAAATAAGGGTAAAAAAAATGCCCCCAAATAAATTGCAGGTGTATTATACTATCAAAATCATAATAAAAATTTAAAACTCTAATACAAATACTTTAAAATGAACATGTTTTTATGATCTTGTTTGGAAAGTATCTTTCCACATAAGATCAAATAAACAATAACAAAAACAAACCAGAAAGCATAAAGGAAAAACTCGATTTTTTTTCTATGTCAAATATTTTAAAATAAAATATACATCATAAGCAAAGTAAAGAAAGACAAATCTTGAAATTTAGGTTAGAAACAGATTGAGGAGGGGATTGATTGTCAGGCTAAGCACTGTGAATTTTCATCTGTGCACGACTGGGAACCATAAAAGGGTTTTGACAAGGAAAGTAGAATGATCAAAGATGCCTTTTAACAAAGGAATTTGTTCAGCCTAATACAAAGGATGAATTAGAGCTGCAGCGGCAGGCCAGGTCGGGAGGAGAGTGCTGTGCACACGGCTGTTGAGCTTGGAGTCAAAAAGATCAATTATGAAGTGATTACAATAGTCCAGGCAAAAACTGCAAGGGCCACTTTGGTAACTATGGAAAGGGGAGAATCATATCTGAAAATTTGAAAATTGTAGGAGAGGTAAGAGAACTAATATTTATTGAATGTGTATATGTATTAGAGATTCTAATTTGCCCATGGGCATGCAGAAAATATTTTGCTAAGTCTGATCTTTCTGATACCAATCCCACGTTTTTTATCCCTCTGTGTATTCCAAGTTGCCTCATAAGTAACCTATCCTTAGGCTAGGTGTGGCCACCCTTGGTCCAATCAGAAATTATCAGGATCAAAGCATAAGACAGAAGTGTCTCTGAGCCGGGTATGTGCAGGAAAGGGTTAATTCAGCAGGCTGGGTTGCTCAAACTCAGCACCTTCCAAAGAAAAGCTTGTTTTCCAGACTGGGCCTTTCCAGCTCCTGGGATGTGACCTTGGAATATTCTGCTGGATAAAAGTGTTTCTGTATGCCTGAGGTCTTGGTGCACGAAGCACCAGTTTGATCGGACAGTGTATGCTAACAACGTGATTTGTGATGAACACCTGTTTTTACTCTGGCAATTGGAGTCTGAGTAGCTGAGATCAGAAACATGGGTACTGCTGCATGTGACTGACCCTCACTAAAAACCCTGGGCATCAGGACTTGAGTGAACTTCCCTGGTTGGTAACACTTTGCATGTGTTATCACACACTATTATTGGGAGAATGAAGCAAGTCCCCATGCAATTCCATTGGGAGGGAACATCTGGAAGATTGTGCCTGGTTTCTCCTGGACTTTTCCCCTTGTGCCTTTTCCCTTTGCTGACTTTACACTGGTATCTTCCTCTGTAATAAACTATAATTGTGCACATAACAATTTTGCTGAATCCTGGGAGTTTTTTCAGCAAATCATTGAGCCTTAGGGTAGTCCTGGGGACCATTGACACAGGGAAGTTACCCAATGAAGGACTATTCTCTGATAGATACTTTTTTTTTCTAGGATGGCTAGGAAGGAAACTGAGAAGGAATCTGAAAGAGACAAAAGAAATAGAAGAGTACATTGTTCTGGAAAACAATGGAAGATGGATGGGAAGAAAGGAAGGGCAGAAGGAAGGAAGAAAGAAAGAGAGAAAGGAAGATAGAGAGATGAAGGAAGGAAGGAAGGAAGAAAAGAAGAAAGGAAGGGAGGGAGGGAGGGAGAGACAGAGAGAGAGAGAGAGAAAGAGAGAAAGAAAGAAAGAGAGAAAGAAAGAAAGGAAAACAGAAAGGAAGAGAGAGGAAGGAAGGAAAGAAGGAAGGGAGGAAAGGAAGGAGTGACAGAGAAAGAAAGAAGGAAAAAAAAGGAGAAAGAGAAAGAAAGAGAAAAAGAAAAGGACAGAAAGGGATGTTCAAAGTGGATAGAGTGAATTTAGGTGCTTGCATGAGGATATTTGAAAATCAGTGATAACCATGAAAAACTAGTTTCAGTGGAATGAGGAAAACAAATTGTACAAGGGTTTAAGAGTCAGTAGGACACAAGGAAACAGGCCTTAAGTGTAGACTGTTCACACAGCTTAAGGGGACAAAGGAAAGAGGCCAGAGTTTGATTCAGTCATGGGGATAAATTTTGTTTATTTGTTGTTAATAGGATGTTAACAGGACATGTGATTTCAATCACAAGACCTAGATTCAATTTCTGCCACTTATTGTCTGTGTAATTAACACTTGTCACACAATTTTTCTGGGCTCCAGTTATCTGTAATGAATGGGGCTAATCCTACTAATATTTGCTTTCCCATGGGGCTATCGTGAAGACTAAATGACAAGTTTTTTGTGAAATGTTTTGGAAACGTCTAAAAGAATAAACACTTATAATGTATTGTTTCTTACCTCCATTTTATGTGTAAACAGGAAATATAATTAGGCAAAATGATAAAAAGAACCTAAAATAACCTTCTTCTCTTTGGTTTAAGTTAACTGGTATTTAACGAGTGCATGTAGTAATGTATAAAAAATGTAACATTGTATCATTGTGGGGTATAGCTCTCTCTCCCATTGCTTGTAAATTCCTAGAGTTATTGAGGAAACATGAAGTTGTTGAGCTTTTTCATCTCCTGTTACTATATTAACCAGCAAAGAATGATTGCAATTTAAGCTGGAAATTAACTTCAAATATCACCCTCCTGTGTGTGGGGAGCTACTATTTAATTACCTAATAAAGCTATGATATCCCAGATAAGGAGATTCATTCTAAATCATTATTCCCTAAGAAACTGGAAAGATTGTAATTTAATTTCCCTTCTTGATCAATGTATTTTTCACAAAATCTGAACTATGGGATCTGAATTATGCTGCTTTTTAAATTTTCAGACAAATCCATACCACTTTTTTTCTGAAAAGCAGGCAGTTGAACCAGCTCACAGTTGAGGTTTTGTTTTTTAGGACAAAGATTCTTCCCATAGCTCTATGATGGATGCCATCTTTGAAATGTCCCAGTCCCATAAACATGAATGTCTGTTGCGTCCTGATCTATTCTTCTAGAAGAACAGTAATGGAGTCAATAGAAAGAGATTATTGGAATCAGGATCCACCATGTGAACTCAAGGAGAAAACAGTCATAACACTTAAGTGTTGGTTACTCAGAACTAGCTTTTTTTTTTAATGTTTTTAATTTTTAATTTTTATTGAGTTAATGATAGGTTACAATCTTGTGAAATTTCAGTCATACATTAATGTTTGTCAGTCATGTTGTAGGTGCACCACTTCAAACGTTGTGCCCACCCCCCACCCCCACTTTCACCTGGTATCCACTAAACTGTTCTTAGTCCACGTTTTTAAATTCCTCATATGAGTGGAGTCATACACAGATTATCCTTCTCTAGCTGGCTTATTTCACTTAACATAATTCCCTCAAGGTCCATCCATGTTACTGCAAATGGAATGATTTTGTTCTGTATTGCAGCTGAGTAGTATTCCATTGTGTATATGTACCACATCTTCTTTATCCATTCATCTGTTGATGGGCACTCAGGTTGCTTCCATGTCTTGGCTATTGTAAATAATGCTGCAATGAACATTGGGGTACATGGGACTTTGGGGATTGCTGACTTCAGGCTCTTTGGATAAATACCCAGTAGTGGGATGGCTGGATCGTATGGTAGTTCTATTTTTAATTTTTGGAGGAATCTCCATACTGTTTTCCATAGTGGCTGCACCAGTTTGCATTCCCACCAGCAGTGTATGAGGGTTCCTTTTTCTCCACAACCTCTCCAACATTTGTTACTAGTAGTTTTAGATATTTTTGTCATTCTAATGGGTGTAAGCTGATATCTTAGTGTAGTTTTGATTTGCATTTCCCTGATGATCAGCGATGATGAGCATCTTTTCATGTGCCTATTGGCCATCCGTATATCTTCTTTGGAGAAATGTCTGTTCATGTCTCCAGCCCATTTTTTGATTGAGTTGTTTGATTTTTTGTTGTTGAGTTGTGAGAGTTCTTTCTATATTATGGATATTAAGCCTTTGTCAGATATATGACTTGCAAATATTTTTTCCCAGTTAGTGGGGTTTTTTTTTTTCTTTCAATCTGTTTTCATTTGCCTTGAAGAAGCTCTTTAATCTGATGAAGTCCCATTTGTTTATTCTTTCTATTGTTTCCCTTCTCTAAGAAGGCATGGTGTCTGAAAAGATCCTTTTAATACTGATGTCAAAGAGTGTACTGCCTACATTTTCTTCTAGAAGCCTTATGGTTTCAGGTCTCACCTTTAGGTCTTTGATCCATTTTGAGTTTATTTTGGTGAATGGTGAAAAAGAATAGTCAATTTTCATTCTTTTACATGTGGTTGTCCAATTTTCCCAGCACCATTTGTTGAAAAGACTTTCTTTTCTCCATTGTATGCCCTCAGCTCCTTTGTCGAAGATAAGCTATCCATAGACGTGTGGTTTTATTTCTGGGCTTTCAATTCCGTTCCATTGATCTGTGCACCTGTTTTTGTACCAGTACCATGCTGTTTTGATTACTGTAGCTTTGTAGTATGTTTTGAAGTCAGGGATTGTGATGCCTCCTGTTTTGTTCTTTTTTCTCAGGATTGCTTTAGAAATTTGGGGTCTTTTGTTGCCCCATATGAATTTTAGGATTCTTTGTTCTAATTCTGTAAAGAATGTCATTGGGATTCTGATTAGGATGGCATTGAATCTGTAGATTGCTTTAGGTAGAACAGACATTTTAACTATGTTTATTCTTCCAATCCATGTACATGGAATGTCTTTCCATCTCCTTATGTCGTCATCCAATTCTCTCAGAAAGGCCTTGCAATTTTCATTATATAGGTCCTTCACTTCCTTAGTTAAATTTACCCCAAGGTAGTTTATTCTTTTTGTTGCGATTGTGAATGGTATTGTGTTCTTGAGTTCTTTTTCTGTTAGTTCGTTATTAGAGTATAGAAATGCTACTGATTTATGCAAATTGATTTTGTACCCTGCAACTTTGCTGTATTTATTGATTACTTCTAGAAGTTTTCCAATGGATTCTTTGGGGTTTTCTATATATAAGATCATGTCGTCTGCAAACAGCGAGAGTTTCATTTCTTCCCTCCCTATTTGGATTCCTTTTATTCCTTTTTCTTGCCTGATTGCTCTGGTCAGGACCTCCAGTACTATGTTGAATAAGAGTGGTGATAGAGGGCATCCTTGTCTCGTTCCTGTTTTCAGGGGGATGGCGTTCAGTTTTTGCCCACTGAGTATGATGTTGGCTATGGGTTTGTCATATATGGCCTTTATTATGTTGAGGTAGTTTCCTTCTATGCCCATTTTGTTCAGAGTTTTTACCATAAATGGCTGTTGGATCTTGTCAAATGCCTTCTCTGCATCTATTGAGATGATCATGTGGTTCTTATTCCTCAGTTTGTTGATGTGGTGTATCACGTTGATTGATTTGCGGATGTTGAACCATCCCTGTGTCCCTGGTATGAATCCCACCTGATCATGATGTATGATCCTTTTGATGAGTGCCTGAATTCTGGTTGCCAAAATTTTGTTTAGAATTTTTGCATCTATGTTCATCAGTGATATTGGCCTGTAGTTCTCTTTTTTCGGGGTGTCCTTGTCAGGTTTTGGTATCAGCATGATGTTGGCCTCATAGAATGTGTTAGGAAGTGTTCCATCTTCCCTAATTTTTTGGAATAGCTTGAAAAGGATAGGTATTAAATCCTCTCTGAAAGTTTGGTAGAATTCCCCAGGAAAGCCATCTGGTCCTGGGGTTTTATTCTTTGGGATGTTCTTGATTGCTGTTTCAATCTCTTTCCTTGTGATTGGTCTGTTCAAATTGTCTGCATCTTCTTGAGTGAGCTTTGGGAGATTGTAGGAGTCCAAGAATTTATCCATTTCCTCTAGGTTATCCATTCTGTTGGCATATAGTTTTTCATAGTATTCTCTTATAATCCGTTGTTTTTCTGCAGAGTCTGTTGTTATTTCTCCTCTTTCATTTCTGATTTTGTTTATTTGAGCTTTCTCCCTTTTTTCCTTGTAAGTCTGGCTAGGAGTTTGTCAATTTTATTTATCTTCTCAAAAAACCAGCTCTTTGTTTCATTGATCCTTTCTACTGCCTTTCTCATTTCAATAGTATTTATTTCTCCTCTGATTTTTATTATTTCTCTCCTTCTGCTGACTTTGGGCTTTATTTGTTCTTTTTTCTCTAGTTCAGTTAGGTGTAGTTTAAGATTGCTTATTTGGCATTTTTCTTGTTTGTTAAGATGTGCCTGTATTGTGATGAATTTTCCTCTTAATACAGCTTTTGCTGTATCCCATATGAGTTGGTATGGCATGCTATCATTTTCATTTATTTCCAGGTATTTTTTGATTTCTTCTGTAATTTCTTCAATGATCCATTGCTTGTTCAGTAGTGTGTTATTTAGTCTCCACATCTTTGTGCCTTTTTCAGCTTTTTTCTTGTTATTAATTTCTAGCCTTATAGCATTATGATCGGAGAAGATGCTTGTTATTATTTCAATTTTTTTAAATTTGTAGAGGCTTGCCTTGTTTCCCAACATATGGTCTATCCTTGAGAATGTTCCATGTGCACTTGAGAAGAATGTGTATTCAGCTGTTTTAGGGTGAAGTTATCTATAAATGTCTATTAAGTCCAATTGTTTTAGTTTTTCATTTAGTTCCACTATTTCCTTGTTGATTTTCTGTCTGGATGATCTATCAATTGATGAGAGTTGGGGGTTGAGGTCCCCTACTATTATTGTGTTGTTTCTAACATCTTCCTTTAGGTCTGTTAATAGTTGCTTTATGAACCTTGGTGCTCCTCTGTTGGGTGCATAGATATTTATAAGTGCTATTTCTTCTTGATGAAGCGTCCCTTTGATCATTATATATTGTCCCTCTGTCTCTCTCTTTACCTGTCTTATTTTGAAATCCACTTGGTCTGATATGAGAATTGCAACACCTGCCTTTTTTTTCTTGCTACTAGCTTGAAGTATTGTCCTCCAGCCCTTCACCCTGAGCCTGTGTTTGTCCTTGGGGCTGATGTGTGTTTCTTGGAGGCAACAAATTGTTGGATCTTGTTCTTTAATCCATTTTGACACTCTATGTCTTTTTATTGGAGAGTCCAATCCGTTTACATTGAGAGTGATTATTGATGCATGTGGACTTAATGCTGTCAGTCTGTCGCTCATTATCTTGTTTTCCTGCGTTTCTTTTCCTGTGTGCTTTAGCCTATCCATTTAATACTGCAATTTCTTATGCTGGGTTTCTTAGAGTTTTCCTTATTTATGATTTGTGACTCTGTTCTGTATTTTATTTTAGCGTCTACCCTGAAGTTTGTATTTAGAATCTCATGTATAATATAGTCTATTCTCCGACAGTCTCTTACTTACTTGGCCAATACTGATTTAGACCCTTTGCTCTTCCCCTCCTAAATAATTATTTTCATTTCTTATTCGAACTCATGTTATGAATTTGTAGTTAGAGTGATAAGATCGTCCTTGCTTTGGTAGTTTCCTTACCTTTACCCTAATGCTATAGTTGAATATTTGCTATCCTGTTCTGGTTCTATCCATCAGTCTCCCTAGTCTGTGGATTGTGACCCCTTTCTCCCTTTTTTCTTTTTTCAGGTATGAGAGCCTTCTTGAGGATTTCTTGTAGTGGAGGGCTTTCAGTTACAAATTCCCTTAACTTTTCTTTGTTTGGAGGAGATTTAATTTCTCCCTCATATCTGAAGGAAATTCTTGCTGGATAGAGTATTCTTGGCTGAAGATTTTTATCTTTTAAAGCTTTGAATATGTCACTCCATTCTCTCCTAGCTTGTAAGGTTTCTGTAGAGAAATCCACTGAAAGTCTGATAGAGGCTCCTTTATAGGTTATTCTTTTCTTTTTTCTTACTTCCGTGAGTAGTCTTTCTTTATCTTTCCTTCTTGCCAATTGTACTACTATGTGCCTTGCAGTAGGTCTTTTTACATGACAAATCTAGGAGATCTGAAAGCTTCCTCTACATACATTGCTCCATCAATCCCTAGATTTGGTAAGTTCTCTTAATAATTTCATTAAGCACACTTTCTGCTCCATTTTCCTTTTCCACATTCTCAGTAATTCCTATGATCCTTATGTTCTTACTCCTCATTGAATCCACTATCTCTCGGAGATTTTCCTCGTTTTTTTTAATTCTTAGTTCTCTTTCTTCCTCTGTCTGGAGTCATTCACCCTGTCTATCTTCAGTTATGTTAATTTGCTCTTCTATGGTGTCTACATGGGTATTCAGGGAATCCATATTGTGTTTTTTCTGGTCCATTGCGTTTTTCATCTATTGTAATTCTGTTTGATTCTTCTTTATAATTTCAATCTCTTTTGTGAAGTAACTCCAGAACTCATTGGCTTGTTTCTCTATCTTTCTCTCTACCTCATTGAGTTTTTTGATTACAGCTGCTCTGAACTCATTATCACTTAGTTTACCTAATTCCAAGACCTCAGGACTTAATTCCATGTTTTTATTGTTTTCCTTCTGGTCTGGGGCTTTTATAAATTGCTGGATGGTAGAGAAGCGGTTTTTTCTCATGGTGGTAGAATTCGGTTGCAGTTACAGCCTGTTGCCACTATATGGGTGTTGAGAGCCGCGTGTTCTGAGCTCTCCACCTTTGGGCAAGATGGTGGCACCCAGTGTGCTTTGCCGGCAGGGAGGGGCTGCTATTCTCACAGCCAATCTGGATTCAGATCAGTTCTGTTCTCTGATCTCCCGAGGCCCTGGGTTTATGGAGTCCCCGCACACGGAAGCTTTCCCCCATCAGCAGGTTTCCACTGAACTAGCGGCAGGTGTCCTGGATGATCCCCCTGTCGTGCGGCCCCTCCCCCGCTCCTTCCTGGACCCGTGCAGCAGGGATCGCAGACTCTACGGGGGGAGCAACATTCTCTCCTACCCGTTCCAGCGCCTCCGAGGCCGTCAGCAAGGTTTATGATCTCCACGTTCTTGGTATTGTAGGTCTCTAACGTGTTGGCATTAGATTTATTCTCTGAAATTCAGTTTTTCCAATCCTTTGTTGTATTTTGGAGGCGAGAGAATCCCGGGTCAGCTCATCCCGCCATTTTGCTCCGCCCCTTCTCCTCAGAACTAGCTTTATAAAACAAATTGGTCAATTCCAAACTGGCCTCACTTAGGGAGAGCCTCTCTTTATTTTGCAATATAAGAATGAGAATGCTGTACTCTTGAAATATCCTTAATCTGCCATGTCGTTTCTAATAAGGAAGATGGTGAGAGTGAATCAGCCAAGAGGTACACAGAGGAAAAACTAGTAAGCAGGGTTATGTGCAGACAGACCCACAATGAAACACTGTGTTGTACATTGTACTCCTGTGCTCCGCCACATTTTGATACAGTCTTAAAACTGAGTAGCCCTTAAAAGGGACAAGTGTTCAAGAGACATGTTCATAATAACAGAAAGTAGAGTTGCCAACATCTGAGGTTCCAAGAACCAATTATAGCTCAAGAATAAACACAAGCTTAGAAGTATTTCTTTTGATAATATCATAGCTTGCAACAAATGTTTTCTCTCTGATAAAACAATTATTGAGCACATTTTAAAATCTCTTCCTAGTTCCTAACAGCTATAGTGTGCAAACACATCTGGGTAGGACAACTGCCCTTTTAAAATGTATGAGCAGCTGCTTATTTAACATTAAGGACTGATTGCTCAAAAACTGGTGCACAGATTAAACTTTGCTAGAGCTTAAGTGTTTGGTTCATAGATTTGGCCTTTAGAATCATATGGTGGTTCATTTCAGAAATTGTTTCTATTCATAAGAAAAAGACAACACATAGTCTAGTCTGGCAATCAGGGACAATTTTGAAAAAATTTTTAAATTTTCAAGTGTATATTCATGATATCTTCCCAGAGAAAGTCAGAGTTACTCAATTCATACTGAGTGCACCTCAGCCCGATGATCCTAAAGGAGAGAAGAGTCTCAAAAAAGCAGGTTTTTAAATCCTGTTGGAGTTCTGGCATAAAGCAACTGCAGACTGTAAATTGAACAGACAGCATCTGCCTATAGTTTACTGCTTTTAGAGAACTGCTAGCATGTTGCTGAACAGTGATTACATTGGTGACAACTAACAAGTGTTTTCATGCTATTTTAAAACGCATGTATCTAGTTTAAAGCTATCTTTCATTCCCTCTCTCCCTCCCTCTCCCCCTCTCTCTCCTTTCCCTCCCTTCCTCCATCCCTCCCTCCTTCCTCCCTCCTTCAGCCCTCTCTCCCCTTTCCCTCCCTTCCTCTATCCCTCCCTCCTTCCTCCCTTCCTCCATCCCTCCCTCCTTCCTCCCTTCCTCCATCCCTCCCTCCTTCCTCCCTTCCTCCATCCCTCCCTCCTTCAGCCCTCTCTCTCCTTTCCCTCCCTTCCTCCATCCCTCCCTCCTTCCTCCCTTCCTCCATCCCTCCCTCCTTCCTCCCTTCCTCCATCCCTCCCTCCTCCCTCCCTCCTTCAGCCCTCTCTCTCCTTTCCCTCCCTTCCTCCATCCCTCCCTCCTTCCTCCCTCCTTCAGCCCTCTCTCCCTTCTTTCCTTCTTTCCTTCATCCTTCCCTTTATTCCTCTCTTCCCTCCCTCCAAATAGGAAGGTGGAAATGTTCTCAATCAAGAACATTCTATGTTAGAAAGAAACAGCAGATTGACAATAAAATTGCTAGTTGATACCTGCTAATCTACTGGGTGTGGTTAAATAACTATTGAGACATTGGTTTTTTGGCATAATATTAGACCAAACAGATTTGGAGGACTGTCAATTAAATATATACTTGGATTAGCTTTTAAAGCCATGAGTTTAAATTTTATTTGTAAATAGCCCCCACAATTCCAACCAATGAAGATTGGTACATTGCCTAAACCATGCTTTCAAAAATTTAGGGCACTTATTTATTTCTGATAAGATACTCACTAAATCTCTAAATATTGCCTCTCAGTTTATGAATATCTCTATGTTCCTGTCAAAACAAAACCTAAATTACTGTGTGCAGAAGGAGGAGAATAGCAACAAGAGTACACAGAGATGATTGGATTTTGAAGTCTGTGATTATTTTCTTACTGTCCTCCTTGTCCCCAAGAACCAATATGCAGAAAAGTATCTTGTTTGTTTTTCATTTGCCAGGGAAGTCAGACTAGCTTTCTCCTCCTCTGAACCATTGCTTTCGGGAAGATGTGAGAACTGGGTACCCAATCATCTTATCCAAGCCCTGGGAAGGGCATTGCTGAGGAGGGCCAGTGCTGAAGGCTGACCATCACAGTACGTCTCAGACAAAGTTATGCGCAATCATCACTGGTTCCAGGAAGGCCTTGCTGTTTTTTTTTTTTTTTTTTTAACTGCATTATCATTAGTGCCTGAAGTGAGGGAATAATGAGATTCGTTTGATTACAACTGATATAGTGAACTTGTTCAGCAAATGTGGAGACGATTGCTAGATAGCCTCCAAAATCTGCTCTGACCTTCCTTAGCAATATGGGAGTTGCCTGGGAGCCACTGGCTAGACAGGGACTATATTTCCCGGTTGACCTTGAAGCTAGATGTAGTCATTGGACTATTTTTCCTCACTGGAATAGCAGCTGAGTGGTTTGTACCACTTCAATGCTGAAACTTTTGAAAGTGGCTGTACCTCCTTAATATCCTTTTCCCCTTTTTGCTTCCTGGAAGGTGGGAGGCCTTGAAAGAAAATCTGCTGAAGGTGGCATAGCCCCTCTCAGTCTGGGTTCCTGAATGACTGAGGAAAGTAGTGCCACCTGTCATACCCCAAGGGATGATTACATGAGAGAGAAATAAAATTTAAGTCACTGAGTGTTCCAGATCTTTTTGTTATAACAACTAGCATTGCACTCATGAAATCAGCATGAAAGTGGCTGTTTAAACCAATCTATAAACACTGACAACACTAGATGCTGGTGAGGATGTGAAGTTCCAAAGACTCTCATTCACTGCAGATGGGAATGCAGAGTCGTGCAGCCACTTTGAAAGACAGCTTGGCAGTTTCTTATAAAACTAAATATACTCTTCTTACCCTACAATCCAGCCAAAGCTCTCCTTTCTATTTACGCAGTTGAGTTGAAAACTTATGTCCAAATAAAAACCTGCACACAGGTTTATAGTAGCTTTATTCATAAACGTCAAAACTTGGAAGCAATCAAGATATCCTTCAATAGGTGAATAGATAACCTAACTATAGTATAGCCATACAGTGGAATATCATTCAGTGATAAAAAGAAATGAACTATCACGCCACAAAAAAGACATGGAGGAACCTTAAATACATATTGCTAAGTGAAGGAAACCATTATGAAAAGGCTATAAACTATATGATTCCAACTATATGATACTCTGGAAAAGGCAAAACTATGAAGACAGCAAAAAGATCAGTGGTCACCAGGCGTTCCGAGGAAGAGAGGGATGAATAGGAAGAGCACAGGAGATCTGTAGAGCAGTGAAATTATTCTATATGATACTGTAATGGTAGATACATGTCAGTATACATTTGTCAAAAGCCATAGAATATACAATATAAAGAGTGAACGCTAATGTAAACTATAGACTTTAGTTAATAATGTAAAAGTATTGGCTCATCAATTGTAATAGATATATACCTTATGAATATAAGATACAAATAATAGGTAAAATGGTGGGAGTGGGGAAGGATTAAGGAGCATACAGGAGCTCTCTGTACTTTCTGCTTGATTTTTCCATAAACCTAAAACTGCTCTAAAAAAGTCTATTGATTAAAAGAATCCATGCTTCCTTTTCATCATGAATACATCTATACCCACACACACACTCTCACCAACAACAGAGGACTTGCTGAGGAGCTGAGGAGGGGCACAACTACAGAACTTAAATGCTAGGGAAAAAATGATGAAAATGGAACAAGGGAAACATGAAAAGCAAGGGAGTTGAAGCATGAGTGAGAGGGCAGTGGGAACACGCAACACGTTCATGCGTAGGTAGAAATGAAGATTTAAAGCAAGATGTTCACGGCTGTCATGCCATTTTAGCTAGTACTGTCTGCTCATTTGTGAGTGTGGGAAACTCCAAAGTGTTCTAGACCCCAAACATCACTAGTCTTCTCATGACCTCTTCAACTATAATCACTTTAGCCCTATACCTGCAGCCTAAATAACAAGTACTAAAGCAATGTTTAAACAACATTTACCAAGCTTGATAGTTTACCTATGTTACAGGCATTTTCGCTTGATTACATCATTTAATGATCCCTATTTTAAAGATAAGGAACTACAGTTCAGAGAGATAAATAACTTGCCTGAAGTTATCCCATGAGATCAGAGCTTACATTTGAACCCTAGTACTTGACCCTAGAATCCACAAGTTTGTCTGCGGGACTCTCAGTATCCATATGTTGCCAACAGTAATGACTGAGCTTCTGGAAAGACTCTTGTTTGGCAATCTGCTTTACACAATGCTACTCTAGAAACCCTGAGTTTGACTGCACCAATCCCTCTATCATTTGTGCTTTGTTGCTCTTGTACAAGGCTAATCACTCTGATCCTTTCTCCAAAACTCCAACTGCCTAGATCCACAGCACCGAAGCCTGTGTTACTTCTTGAGTTTGAATGACAGGACCATCAGCTACGCAGAGCCTCTGAGTTAGCAATACTTGCTTGAACCAAAGCTTAATTTAGAGCTTACAGACAATCCTTGGAAATCATTTTCACAGATGGTCCCTGCTCTCTCCCACCCCACTAGCCTTACATCAGACGTTTGAGCATTTCTTACAATTGTCACCATACTAGTTATTGTACCTGAACCTGGATACTTTACAATCCATTATAAGATATGACAGCCAAAGAGTGGGAAGGAAGTGGAGTCATCACTTTCACAACTTGGTCAAATTACAAAGCAAAAGTTGTCTGAGCAACATGGGGGAGCTCCTAACGAGGCTGAATAACACAGAAATGCTCATGAAAGACAAATGAGGAGTGTTTCCTTCTTGGAATTAACCAACCTAAGAGTAACGCAGACTCTGTTAGCTCTTGACTCAGATTTCTAGGTACATATACAATCTACTGATTCCATGGGTTGCTTCAGCCTTACTCAAAACCCTAGAGCTGGTTCTAGATGACTCGTGTGGTCTGCTTTTTGTTTTTAGATTTGTAGTTTTCTGTTCAGTTACTTCTCAGACTTTATAGATAGATTTTTACAGCTTTTTTCCTTTTCATTTTTTTTTTAAATAATTCTTCTCATTTTTCAAGAGATCAGAGTGCACAGAGCAGACAGGTTGTTTTCCCTGATGCGGGTCAGCAAAAATATTGCTTGAGAAGATATCAAGACTTTTATAAAAAAGCAATATTGGTTTTCAGCAAAAGGACTTAAAAGAAATAAAATATCATGAATTCTCAAAATCATATCACACTACACTTATATTGCTGAGGTCTCAGTGTCTCAAAGAATCTAAGACAATGGGAAAAAGAAAAGTCCCTGCCACAAGAGTTCAGTAAGTGTCACCTACTTTTAAGTCAGGAATCTAAGACTTGTGGTTTGGGTTATTCCCAATGGTGCCAATCACAAAGGCAGTTTCATAACGTTGGAGACTCATAGGAATAAATGCTACCGCTCCAAGAGTGCACTGATACTATTCATTGCTGATATTGATCCAGCCTATTAATCCAACTATGAACATGCACTGATCCGCTTCAATGTGCTAGCACCCTGTGAGTGCCTAACCAGAGGTGTCCAAAGACAACATTTGTCCAAAGACAATTTGAGTACAAAATGGTGGTCAGTAAACTGGTGACCACATGGAACCAGAAGTATATCCTAATTTAATGGAATAACCAGAATAAACAGTATCTGAAATTTTAGCAAATCGCCTCACTTGGTGTAAAATTTTCTCCAGAACAAATGCTAAACAGAAGTCAACTTTGCTGTCATTCTGCACTGGATCAAGATGCCGATGTTGTGTATTAACATTTACTTTCAGGATCAGCTTACCACCCCCATTACACAACTGAGTGAATTCTTAGCTTTGGACCCCTGTAGATTGATTACTTCCTAATTTCTCAGCACTGTCTCTAAAGGATATACAGATTTAAAATCTAGAATTAGGAAGGGTTTTCTTTGTTCTGTTTGTGGGGGTGCAGGCATCACGGATTTCATCAATGAACCAATTAACAAGACTTATAGAAACAAGTGTTATTAGAGATTTTTCCATTCAGAGGATAAACAATAATACATGCTATTGAGTTAAAGCAAGCTACAGAGAAAAATCGTAGCCAGAATCACCTTCCTATACCAAGTTAGTTCATTCAACCACTTCAGAACTTATAGAACACTCAGGCTTATGGCCCATAAATGAGAGTTTAGGAAACATGTGAGGTCTCTACAAATGTCTGAAGGAGCCATTTGCAGTAAAAAAAAGAAAAAACATTTAATCTTTCCTCAGGGAAGTACAAACCCATTTCTGTTCTGAAACATGAAATGCTACTGATTTACATATGGTTACAAATTCTGAGTTGGTTTCCTAAGTAATAAATGTTACCTTCTGATTTTTTTCAGAACTTTCAAAGGAAGAATAAATTTTGTACCTTTGCGCACACGGGCAAATATTGTGTATAATGTATAAACAATGACTTTATTTAGTATTTGCTGGTTTTTCTTGTTAATAACAGTGGTTTCCGCTCATAATTTGAAGTAGCAAAACATTGAAGAATCATAATAAAGACATAATTTCTAGTCCAGTGCACAGATAGTCGAAGAAAGTGCACTAAACACACATAATTTCTGTATAAACTGTATGAAATGTGTATTTGCAGCACAGCAGAAATGGCAAAGACCCAGGTTACTGATTCTTTGCTTCACTGCCTTTAATGCAAGCCATCGACTAAAGTAATGAGGTAGAGGACAGAAAATTTAATATTAATTTTGTGTGGCCCATTCAAACCTTTTTCTCCTAAAAATATTTCTGTGGTTTTACTTAAGTTAATACCACCTCGTCAGAGATATCACTGTTTGGGTTCACACACGTGAAACAAGACTACTGCAGTAGAAAAAAAAGTCTTGCACTCTCCGACATTAACCTTAGCCTAGAGCAAAACGATGAAGCCCCTACTTGGTAAAGCCAAACTGCTCTTATAAAATGCAGCAGTTCATTTCTTTTTCAACAATTGATTTTCATTATATTTCACAGTCAAGGACTCTAAGTGAATTTAAAGATTATCTGCAGTACGTATTCTTAGAAGAAAACTGATTCACTCACAAAGGTGATTTTAAAACTATTTCTGTAAATGTATCTTGCAGTGTAATAGCGTCAGGAAAAGGAAATCACTGTGCATTTTCAATGCTGATCATAGCAAAATCTACGATGATGATGAAAGTGATTCTCAGAGCAACATAAATACACTAATTGTAATAGAAAAATATGAGTATGGAATTAATTGTGATGTTAGAAAATAAAACAGAAAACACAATTTTGTCTCTTGTAATTGTGTTTGTGTCCTTGACTCCTCCACTGTTTGCCAACTACCTTTTGTTCATGTCCCACTTAATTTCTTTCTTTTTCTCATGCAGAACTTTCTTGTATGTGACCACGAAGAGTAACTGTGCCAACTCAAAAAAAAAAAAATCCCATTTGCTACTCTTAATATGCCAGTTTTACATTCTGTCTGCTACAACTTAAGACTAGGCAGGACCTTTAATGAATTGTTTCTTCTCCAGAAGGCAGTATCTGCTCTGCTGACACTTCAGAAAACAGCTTCCGGTACATTAGTGGGTCTTTAACCCTGAACTCCAAAAGCAAACTTCTAATCTGGAAATGACCTACTGCCCTGGGGACTGTCGTCTTTTATGAGACACTGAGCAGTTGTCTAGGCCTATGAGTCAGCCCATGCAACTCTTGTGCCTTCTCTTACCTGTCACTCGTTATTTTCTAGGAAAAATTGATTGAGAATAAAATTAGTTTTTTAAAATTCCTACTATTAATTTAATAATGTAAAAGTGTTATTATTCCTGACCTCTAATACCATCCAACATAGCACCATTTCCCAAGTTACTATAGTTCATTAGCTGAATAAAAGCAGCTCTGCTGGTATAAATTTTTTTAGATAAGTTCACCTTTCTCAAGGAGCAAATGAAAAGGGCAAAGCATGACAATTTCTCATTGTATAATGGGAGATTTATTCAAGACTTTTTTTTTCCCATTTATCACTGAAGACACATTACAATTAAATGCCTTCATCACATAAGTAGCCTACACACCCTCCTTTTTTTGTTCCCCAGGTATTTACAGTGCGTTTCTCTCTAGCCATTTTCTGTTTCATTTCTACTCTCTTCACCTATTAAGCAGTCTGAATCAGAATCTGCATTAAGAGCATTGGTAATGACAAAAGAGCTGATGCAGAATGATTTTCATGAAGTCCCACACAGGTAAGCAAAATCAAAATAAGAGAAGAATCCAAGTTATGAAAAAAAATCTATGTATTTCTACTCCCTGATTATCAATAGGCTACTTAATTGATTCCCACTTTTTATGACAATGTTGACAGAAAATAGGAAACTAAAAATTGTAGGAAAAAGTCTCTTTCTACATGATCTATTATGTCTTTGGTAGAAAATGACATATTCGTTTTCCTTAGAACTGAAAAATCCTATCATCTAAATATTTTGGAAGCCCATGTACACATGCTCCATTATATTATATGCCTTCTTTCATTCATATGGATGTGGTTTGTTTACTTCTGGAATTAAAAAGAAATTGTCATGATATTTTTCATTATGTTAATAACCAGCATCTTTTAGTTGCCCCTTGGAGGCCTAGAGCAGAAACATGTTTCTTTTTTTATTTATTTCACTTTATAGCATAAATATTTCAATTTTACCACTCAGGTTCCCAAGTTGAATTATGTATACCAACCACTGTGCTATATAAAGATGTAGGTTGAGATCTTGGAAACGTGGGTTCTAGTACAGGTCTCTGTGACTTTGAACAAGACTAATAACTTCTCTGGGCTCCCATATTCTGAAAAGCTCTATATAAATATGAGTGTTATTATTATATATTTACCTATAAAGTGAAAGTGTTGAACTAAATGATCTCTGAGGTTATTTCTATCTCAAAGTCTATGATCATTTACTCAAATATAAATAGTACTGTTTTCCACTATTTTGATTAATTTCAAACATGAACATACATAAGAACAATTACCTTATACAAATAGACAATATATTCCATATCACAGAGAATATTCTCAATATTAATATTCAATGTGAGTGCAGAATCTGATTCAAATTTCTTCTTGATTATAAGATGAAGGTTATTTCCACAGGTCATTTGAAAGGTAATTTTCCTTATATTTTCAATAAGAGCATGAATTTTACCCATGGAACTCTAGGTCAATTCTCTAAAGGTAATGAGTACAAAAATTGATTTTCAAAAATAAAAATCTTTAAATTTTTATTTATAAAGTTAACTTTTTCTTGCTGGATTTTCCCCATATTTCTCAATTAAACCTACACCATCTGATCAGTGGTTTGCAAACTTTTTAAAACTGTAAAAACTTTTCTTTAGACAAACTCATTTATATAAAAAATGGTAACAAAATTTGTGTCAGACAGGCCACCATACACCCAAGACAAATTTACAATCAAATGTCCCCAGAATCTTCTCCAAAGTTAGAAAATATATAAGGGGTCAATGATATGGAAGAAGGAGGATTTTTATAGAGAAATGTCTTTCACAGTACTTTGCCTATATTCTCCCCTCCTATGGAAGATAGAAAGGAGTTGCACTTCCTGCCCCTTCACATTAAAGTAAGCTATTAAAGCTTCAGGGGGATACTTTAGAGATCTTGGCCTTGTGTTCTCTGAAATTTTGAGGGGTACAAGAACTAATGTCAGACTATCATCTACAAAAATTAAAAAGCTAAGAATTTGCATCTGACTCTCAAACAAGAAAGTCTAAAGACCAAGACAAGAGCTGACTGTTCTAAAGTCTAAAGACTGACAAGAGCAACTCAATGATAGAACCTGGAATATATGGTCTGTATTGGGATCAGTTTGCTGTTGTGTTGGGATCAGTTCTGAGTTAGACCAAGGAAGGCATGTGAGCCTCCCATGGTAGAGATGAGGGCCATAAGGAGAGTAAAACAGCAAAATATCCCGGCAGAAACAACCTAGATGTCTGCTACCAAACACCAAGAGCCAAGAAAGTTATCCAAAGATAACACAGGGAATAGAGTCAAATGTAGTGCCAGCCCTCCAGTTGAGGGCCCTGCAAGGAACCTATGAAGAATCTATGAAAATATCCTGAGAGAGAAAGAGTCAGGTTTAATTTTCATCAAGACAAACTAAGAACTTAGACTTTCACCATTTTTTTCCATCGAGTTCATAATGGTTTACATCAACGTGAAATTTCAGTTGTACATTATTTCTTGACTGCCACCGCATAAGTGCTCCCCTTCACCCCCTGTGCCCACCCCCCACCCCTCTTCCCCTGGTAACCACTGAACTGTTTTCTTTGTCTAAGTACTTGTTTATTTTCCACATATGAGTGAAATCATCTGGTGTTTGTCTTTCTCAGACTGGCTTATTTCACTTAACATAATTCCCTCTAGGGCCTTCCATGTTATTGCAAATGGGATGAATTTGTCTTTTTTTCTGGCTGAGTAGTATTCCATTGTATATATATATACCACATCTTCCTTATCCAATCATCAGTCAATGGGCATTCGGGTTGCTTCCATGTCTTGGCTATTGTGAATAGTGCTGCAGTGAACATAAGGGTGCATATGTTACTTTGGATTGTTGACTTCAAATTGTTCGGGTAGATACACAGTGTTGGGATAGCTGGGTCATATGGTAGTTCTACTTTTTGTTTTTTGAGGAATCTCCATACTCTTTTCCATAGTGGCTGTACCAGTTTGCATTCCCACCAGCAGTGTATGATGGTTCCCTTCTCTCCACACCATCTCCAACATTTGTTATTTTTAGTCTTAGTGATTATAGCCATTTTAACAGGTGTAAGGTGGTATCCTAGTGTAGTTTTGATTTGCATTTCCATGATGATTAGTGATGTTGAACATCTTTTCATGTGTTTATTGGCCATCTGTATATCTTTGAAAAAATGTCTGTTTATCTCCTCTGCCCACTTTTTGATCAGGCTGTTTGCTTTCTTATTGTTCAGGTTTGTGAGTTCCTTATATATTATGGAGATTAGCCCCTTGTCAGATATATGATTTGCAAATATTTTCTCCCAATTAGTGGTTTGTCTCTTTGTTTTGATCCTAGTTTCTTTTGCCTTGCAGAAGCTCTTTAGTCTGACGAATTCCCACTTCCCTTGTCTGAGAGGCCATGGTATTTGAAAAGAGCCTTTTTAGTTCAATGTCTAAGAGTGTACTACCAATATTATCTTCCAGGAGTTTTATAGTTTCAGGACATATCTTCAAGTCTTTGATCCATTTTGAGTTTATTTTTGTGTATGGTGTAAGATAGTGGTCCACCTTCATTCTTTTGCATGTGGCTGTCCAGGTAGACTTTCACCATTTTTGAAACCGAATCCAGTGATTTCATCAATACCTTAAATTTCACATTCTAAGAATTGATTTGAAACTGTGTTTGCATCTTAAACTGGTATTGACTGATCTACTTTTTATCTAGAAAAGAGAAGAAAAATCATGAGATCAGCTTGAGTTGCCATCTCAAGGAGCAAGGAAAGGAGATTATCCTACTGAACCAAGAATAAAGACAATGGGAGATAAAAATAAAGTATTTTAATTATTCATGAGCTGTGCTTGTCCAGGATCCTGCCCAGTATCTCAATTCCACTCTTCTCAATAGACTTCCAAGAACACTCTACCTCCCACCACAGATGATTTGAAAACCACATCATGTATCATCACTACAAGAAAAGACATTCTAAATACTCAAAGTTAATGAAATTCATCCTTATGTGATGACCCAATATGTAAAATGTCAGTGATATAAGATTTTTAAGTCAAGGCATAAACTCAACAGTTAAATTTAAACTTGTGTTTATAGACTTAGTATTTCGAGATACTCTGAAAGTTTGAAACCAGACTTTCTCACGACTTAGAAGTACAGTATAAGAGAATACCCCCAAATCAGTCCATTTACCCCCAGCAGAATCAAGTAAAAGGAAAAACTGCTTCCAAGGCAAAGGCATTGACTCTTAGATAAGATAAAAGCATGGATTTGTGGTGAGAAGATGTATTATATACAAACAAAAGTGCAAAGAATAAAGACTTCAAAACAAAACAAAACAAGAAAAATTCACAGATTATTTAAGATAGAGAATAGTTTGTGGGCTTCAGCAATGGAATTGTTTTTACTAGTCACAACTGTGGTATATTTAATTCTACTCAAACAAGATAAGAAACCATCAGAACTAGCAACCAAGGCTATTTTAAGGAACAAAAAAGAATACACACAGAAGAAAACACTGTAAATTCAAGTTCTGATTTATCTTTGGTCTCCTCAAATATTTTTAAGAACACATTTAGGAAATACTTGATGGAATTTGATGAGAAATTAAGATTTGTTATATAATGACATATATATACTCAATATAATTGAGTATATATTACTCAACTTTTTTCCCCCAGAAAGATTCAGTTACATAGATTGTCTCTAATTGTGTTCGGAATTAGAAAAGTTAAACCAATGACACAGTAAATAGACATTGCACTTGACTTCGCATTAAAAAAGAGGTAAATAAAATAACAAAAAAAATTTTAAAAAGAAGTAAATAATATATTTTAATTGATTTTAAATAATAAGGAACTTTGAGGTATCTTTGTACAAAATGAAGTGTTTTATAGTGAACCAAATTATTGACTCACTATTTTTTCTATTTAAATGCAATCTTAATATGATTTATACATTTTCTCTGCAAAAAACATTTATAAATGGAACAAAGAAAAAGAGAGAAAAGGAAAAATCCAAGAGAATAAAACAAAAGAGAAATCTTAACCAAATACTTTCGTGATTTGATTGAAAACAAATTCATTGAAAATATAATTAGCCATTTAGGGCTTTGAATAAAGAAGATACAATTAAGAAGGGATTAGTTTCAAAAGCCTACATTGATAGAATTAAAGGTCCAAGTTACACTAATTACTTAAATATGAACTTAGACTCTTTGGATGTTATGCAATTTGTAAGCTCAGTGGAAATGGTCAAGACCAGCACCTGGTGAAATGTTAACAACTGCATAAATGTTGCTAAAAACAGTTATCAAAATTGATTTAGCCCATTCACTATATAAACTGCTGCATGCAATACACACACAGAGAGACACACACACAAAGACACAAACGTGCATATGCACACAGACACACGAGAGAGAACTGTCCTGGAATAAGAGCTGTGTTCACTTAGGGAAGAGAATTCACTGGTATTCAGACACTTCAGGTTCAACAGGAGCACATCATTTCTTCATTTAATCTTGTCCAGTATTTATTTAAATTCCATATTTTTCTAAGAAAGCAATACTCATGTAGTTCCAATTCATTTACACTTAACTAATCAAAACATTGCTTTAAATGTTCTTCCAGCTATGTAAGAAACTGAGAATTTTCTCTGACTTTATTTTTTTTATAATTGAAAATTATACTTTAGTATAAGAAAGCCAACTTGAATCTCAAAAAGTTTGCACTTAGGTTTAAAGTGAGCAGTAAGGCAGTTCAAACAGAGCATCTATTTTCTAGGGCATTATTGCTACTAAAGAATTTATTCTCTATTAGATTATCCAAGGATAATGTACACTTTAAAAATGTTGGAACAGATATTGAGACTATAGATTTAATGGCTTTCCAAAGATGTTGCAATCTAGCTGGTGAATAACATGCATTTTAAATTGGTAAAATATTTGGGTTTGATGCACACTGATGAGCTTGCAGCCCCTGTGGAGACACTGCAATCTGTTGTGCAACACTGAGTTGGTATCTGCAAGGAGTTTTTTCCCCTCTTAAAAAATATTAATTTTACAAACCCAAAGAGCCCTGAATCCAAACACAAAGTACGTGACAATAATGATTCTGTTTACAACTTTTAGCCATGAATTTCTAAATAAAATTCAAATGCATCTGTTTTCTATAGAATATAAAGGTATTTCCATTATTTTACGCTTATTAAGTTGTAATAGGAAGCATCAAATGCTACAGGGAAGTAGCCTAGCTGACTATGCTAAGCCATTAAGTCATTGTTTCTGATACAGAATATGTTTAAGGCAAATTTTTCTGCTACAGACTTAATAGATCTTTCAGAATGTATGAACTCTGAGGTCACAGACTGGTACACTGTACAACAAATTCATTCCCAGACATAATTTCTGTGGCCTCTATGATGATAAAATATTTTATTGGTAGCCAACATTTAAAAATTGGGAGTTTTCCACAAAAAAAATTTAGATTTCCAAACTTTTTGAAAAATTGGGAGATTTGGCAATACGTGGATTTTTGTTATTTTAGACAATAAGCAGCAGAAGACGAACAGTGGCTCCCCTTTTACAAGATCATTTACTCTCCAATATACACAGTCACTACCATTCCCTACTATCTGTCAATTATGAAGGTGAATATCAATTACTATTTATTAAAAGTCTGAGGTGTCGTCTTTCTTACCTTAAAACCTTCTTACTATACCCATTTATATTACTGCCTACTCTCTATGAAGGGTATTTAAGACCTCTGTTTTATCTGCTGAATCTCTTTTCATGAAATCCATACAACCTTCTATATGACCTCTTAATATTTTCACTACTCGCTCCAAAAAATCTATTACATTGGTTGACTAGCATTATCATATATCTTATGATATATATGTTCTATTTCCCTCAATAAACTATAATCACTAGGAAAGGAGGAATTATCAGGTATTTCTATCCCCAACTTTCAAAGTATGTTCAAAATATATTTGATTCCTAAGAAATGTTTTGGCGATACTATTATTGGTGGTACTGCTAGGGGTGAAACTCAAATTCTGCTTCAGTCATCATGTCTACCAATTTTCCCAGAGTCTTGAGGTGATACAAATGTCAATGCTATCTAGAAATATGGGGACTTCAGAAAATGGAACAATAGGGTGGAATATGCTCATTTGAGAATATAAAATACACTTAAACAAAGCGTTACAGTCTTTAAACCAGTGAGACTATTTCAAATGCCTAAAACAAAATTGACATTCTATGGCCTTAGACATTTACACAAAACACCTGATCAATTAGATTTCCATATCACGCCGTGTTCAGAGTTAATGGTACTGGACTTGCCCTTTACTCTAAATAGCAACAGATGACATATATAAAGCAAATGTCTTAGGACACTAAACAACAGGCAACATAGGTTTGTGATCTTGAGAAGAAGAGAGGACACAAAGTGGTTCTCCACAAGCATTCTGGTTCTCTGCCAGGGAGCACTTCCTGCCATCTCACAAAGAAACAGAATTCAAACAGACCATCAATTTACTGAGCCGAGGAAGCAGAAATCAGAGGTCATGATCTTGGTTTGCAGCAGGTGGTAAACCAACCAGGAGGTCATGGATGAAAGATCAACAGAAGAGCTGAGATAATAAACTTGCCACACATCTGTCTGAACACTATACATATGTGTGGGAAATCAAGAAACCCCAGCAAAAATGAAAGCCAGGGAAAACTTGAGAATTTGCGGAGACTTTCAACATGTTCCTCAGCTCATACACAGCCTGGGTAGCAGAAAAGAAAAGTATAATGCACTTAAGGTATCTGAGCATATAACCTCTGCCCAAATCAGTAGCTGAGCATTAAACCACACAGATACAGGAGGTATCTCTGAAAGGCAGGGAAAAAACTGAGCAAAGATATCAGTGGCTACACACGGCTATTAAGAGAGAGATTCTGCCACTTAAGTCAAGGCAAGTTACTGAAACAAACAAAAACTTTTCAGAAAAATAAAAACAGAAACCAGAGTTGCTATAACATACTATTGACAGTGTCCAGGTTTCAATCAAAAAGTAATAAATGTGACCCACATCCGTACTCAGAGAACAAAGCAGTCCACAGCATCTCGTCTGATCTCTGTTTCCTTGACTCAGTGAAACCACTTTGGATGAGAATTCAAAGTAGCTACTCTAAATAGGTTCAAACAGCATGTTATCACTGAGTCAACAATTAGGGGATATCAACAAAGAAATGAAACTAAACAAAGAACCAGATGAGAATTCAAGAGATTAAAAGTAAAATAACTGAAGTAAAAGTTTCACTAGATGGGCCCAATGATAGACTTGAGATGGCAGAAGTAAGAAACAGTGAACTCAAATAGAAATCGTTAAAATGATCCAATCCCAAAACAATGAAAGAATTCTGAAAGCAGCAAGAAAAAAGCACCACACATCATGTACAGAGGAATAATAGTATGAAGAAGAGTAGATTTCTAATTAGAAACATTGCAGGCCAAAAGGCATGGATGACATATTCAGCATTTAAAAGGAGAAAACTATCAACTAAGAATTATATATCCAGTGTAACTCTCCTCTAAAAATAAAAGTGAAAACATTCCTAAAAATATCTACATATATACGTTTTTGTGTATGTATATTTTCTTCTCTTATGCTTTCTAATAATCATATGACTGTTTAAAGCCCAACTACAACATTGTATTGTCAGGCTCATAACATAGATGAGAGAGGAACTTGAGCTATATTGTTGTGAATAGTATTTTCAATAAATAGTGTTTTTAATAAACATAGTATTTTCAATAAATAAAGTATTTCGATAAATGGTACTGCAACAATTAGATATTCATATGCAAAAAAAACAAAACTAAACCAACCTCAATCTTAAATTTAGGGGACAACCAAAATTTTCCTAAATATGTGCCATAGACCTAGTTGTAGAGCCTAAAACTATAAAACTTGTAGAAGAAAACATAGTAGAAAATTGTGCGACTTAGATGAAGATTTTTCAGATAGTACACAAAAAGCAGGAATTTTTAAAATAACTGATAGTTTGAACATTAACAAAAGTAAAAATGTTTGCTCTTGAAAAGGCACCATTAACAAGATGAAATGATAAGCCACAGACTAAGAGTATACAGTTTCAAAAAATATATTCAGTAGACCAATTTTACCCAGAAAATAAAGGGAACACATACAAGTGAATAATAAAGAGACTAACAGTCCTATTAAAAAGTGGACAAATGATTTGAATAGATATTTCACCAATGAAGATATACAAATAGCAAAAAAGCACATCAAAATATGTTCAATGTCATCAGTCATTATGGAAATGTGAATTAAAACCACAATGAGATATCATCATAACCCACTAAAGTGGCTATAATTAAGAAGACTAACATTATCGAGTGTTGGTGAAGATGTTGAAAACCTGGTACACTCATCCAATGATGTCTAGAATGTAACATGGTGGAGTCACTTTGGAAAATATTCTAGAATTTTTATTTAAAGTTAAACAAACACCTAACATATAACCCAGCAATTCCACTTCTAGATATCTACCCAAGAGAAATGAAAACATATATCCACACAAAGTCTTGTGAATATTCATAGCAACAATATAGATAATAGCTAAAAACTGGAAACAATCCAAATGTCCATCAACAGGTGAATAAACAAACTGTGGTACATCTAAACAGTGGAATATTACTCATCAATAAAAAATAATGAAGTATTGATACACATGAAAACATGGAAGAATCTCAAAAGCATCATGTTAAGTGAAATAAGCCAGACACAAAAGGCACATATTGTATGATTCTCTTTATATGAAATTTCTAGAAAAGGCAAAATTATCATGACAGAAGAGAAATCAGTGGTTGCTTGAGTTCTGGAATGGGAGAGGAGGATTCATTGTAAAGGCATATGAAGGAAGTTTTTATGGGAGTATTTAAGGAATTATGGAAATATTTAGGGAATACTCTAAATCTGGAGAGCTGCATAACTGTATAAATTTACTAAAATTCACTGTACACTTAAAATGGATGATTCTTATGGCATATAAATTTTGCTTCAATAAAACTGCTTAAAAATTCATCTAGAAGATATGAAAAATTTTGAATGTGACAGCACCTAACAAGAGAGCTTCAACATACATGAAGCATATACTGACAGACTTAAAGAGAGAATAGAGAAAACATATTCATAATGGGAAATAGTAACACTCCTTCTTAATATTGATAGACCTGGTAGAGAAAAAGATCAGTAAGGACATACAAGATTTGACGGGAGTGTTAATTACACAATCTTTACGTCTATCAAGCTTGAATTGTGCACTCAGGATTTGTTTATTTCACTATAAGATTTATCCTAACAATGAAAACCTGAACCATTCAATAATGCAATGGAAAGAAGACCAAAATAACTGGACAGTAATGGTCAGTAAATAGGTAAGTCAATGACGGAGAGTAACATGTCACAAGATAGAAAAACGAAGAGGAAATAAAACCCCCATAAGTATTCCAAACTTCCTGAGATACTTTGCTTTGTCACAGCCATGAAATATCCATAGAGACGAAAGCATTCATGGCATTAACAGATTTTTGTGACTGAAAATGCTGATTTTGAAAAGATTGCTGGAAAAGATGATAGATTTGACTCCAAAAGTAAGCCAAAACTTTGGTATTACAAAAATACCATAAACCACTTTAGCAACTGATGCTAAATGGCAAACCGAAAAACAGATTTGAGTCAATATAACAGACAAAGCATTAGTATCTTTAATATTAAAGAACTCTGAAAAATGTTAATGAGAAACAATTTAACAACTCAATAAAAACTGGAAAGAAAGATGATGCACAAACAATCTCCAACAGAAAAAAACAAAAAAATTGCCCATTAAATAAATGAAAAGATATTCACCTCGAGTAATCAAAAATAAAATTAAAATACAATCGCATGCCACTGAGATAGTTAATATGTTGTATATATTATTATCTACATTTTAAAAAAAAATAAGTACAGTTAAAGGCGCATTGTGTCTGTCAGAATTCTTGCAGGGAAAATATAGCATACTGAAACTGAGTAATTGAAGGGAATTTAATTAAAGAGACCATTTACAAAACGTATGGGCAGAGCTTATGAAGAGCAACAAAGGAAAACATCCCTACAATGGGAATAGCGGAAGCCATGGCTAAATCTAGGCTGGTAGGAGCAAGGTAAGTGACCAGTTGCTAAAATCCCCAGGGGAGAGGGAGAGCTGTGTGACACAGGCCAACCAAAAGGAGCTATGGCCTTTATTCCACAGCCATTAGCAAACCAGACTGAAGAAAGAAAAGAGAATAAATATTCCACCTCATTTTCCTCCTTCCCACTGATCTCCACTGGGCGCTTACCTTGGGTTGAACTCAGCGGGAAGCCAGAGGGAAATGGAAATCCACACAAGTCAGACTTCCAGGGCACAGTCTTGCAGAACAAAGTGGAGTTTATGTGAAGACAGGTGATGATCTGCATAGGCACCCTCCTGCAGGGAGGGGTGGAGGTTAACATATCTTTCACAAGCCAATTTGATGATGCACATGAAGAACCTCAAAAATATTACTCTCTTTGACTTAGTATTTCTATTTCTAGGAAGTTATCGTTAAGGAAAGAATGTGCACAACAATCTCTACACAATTATGCTTATTGCAGAATTATTTATTATAAAATATTTGAAATAATATTTCAACATTATATGATAGAATGTCATTAAACTTCATGCATGTTCTATAGAAATTATCTAATGACATGGAAAACTGTTTACAGAGGTTGTTAAATTTAAGAAGCAGGAAACAAAATTATCTATACAGTATGTGAGCAGCCTGTGGGCAGGAGTTTTGACTATTCACTTCTGTATTTTCAGCATCTAGAACAATGCCTAGCATACTGTACATCCTGTATGCAAATATCTATGCATAGGGACAAAATAAAGAATATATTTCAAAATGTTAACAGTGCCTCTTTCTGGATGGCAGAATTGAAGGTGATGTTTCATTGTTACTTTATGCTTTTACTTTTTAAATTCTCTCCTTTTATGATAAGAATAGAAATCACTATGAAAAAGATCTTTTCTAATTTTTGAAGCATCATTACAGGGACCTGTAAAAGCCTCCAGGATCCTGTGAGCTCTGCCCTGTTTCATCCCATTGAGGTCACTGCACCATCAGTGGAAAACCCCCTAGGGAAGCCCAGAGATAAAGATTAAAATCTCAGAGAAGGATAATAAAAAAATGCACTTCATCCTTCCACCAGCATTGGAAGCAGCAGCAAGATTTTCACTCTTTTGGTAGTTATAATTTCACACGTTTCCTGGGGCTGTACTGAGTCATCTTCTATGATGATAGGAGTCTTAGCCCTGAGTCTCTTTTCTGTAAAAAGCATAAAATAGTTCACAAAGATGGGAATGAACTACCTTTTATAGCAGTTAAGGATTGTAATGGAACCATTATAAACACTTTCAAGGATAAAGTTTAAGAGTTCTAAGGGTCATGAAAACCAAGTGAAAATTCTTCACATTACAGATTTGGAAAATGAAGCTTAGGAGCATTTAGTAATTTGCCCTTTTCTCATGGTACAGACAGGACAGTCGCTGAGTCCTGGTTTAGTGTATTACGATTTTTGGTATATAAAAACCAGTTTCAATGAAACAGTTCAACCCTAAGCCATGTCAATCTGATTGAAACAAAAGAGTTATTTAATAGCAGAAAAACTGAGTTGAAGTGGCCATTTAGAATTAATTTGCTCTCTGCACACACTCTAATTCAAATTAATTACGATATTTTTTAGATTGCTAGTTGCAAACTCTTCTTGGGAGATTTTGGTTTCCTTGAAGGACCTGATGGGTCAAAAGTGGAGGGTGTAACAATCTAGGTCCAAGTGGGAGACAGAAACCACTCAGTGATTTAAACAGGAGAAGTTTCATATAACAAATTACTAAACTATAATTATGGAGCAACTGTGAGATGTAAAGAGAATACTAAAGGGTACTGCATTGCTGAGAGAGAGTATCCAAGAAAGGGAAATTTGGAAAGAAGGTCCTGTCTCCAATGCTGAGAATCAGACTTCACTGGAGAAAGAACAGCTGCAGCCCATTGGATGGCAGAGAAGTTTACTGGGACATCCAGCTCAGAGCTGGGCCACAGTCACTAGGCAAGCAGCAAACAAGCTCGGAGCACAGGTGAACTGCAGCTGGTGGAGAATACACTGCTGATCAACGATGCAGCTGCTGAACCTGCCAAGGAAGCTTTGCTCCTCCAATGTCCCTCCAACGCCCTCTACTGAGGAAGCTTAACACTGTGCTCACTTCAAAGAACAATTTAAAGGAATCCCATCCATTATTACAGAGCAGGTATTAAAGGGCAATTTTAGGCTGAGAGGCAATAAATTGATACGTGGGAAATGAGGACTAGTAGGTCAGGCTCTATGTCCCTGTCCCCAGTTCACCCAGAGCAGCTCTGCTATCATGTTTAACATATAGTGGCTCCTTGCAAAATGTATTTGAAAGCCAAAAACCACTGAAAGACATTACTGAAAGATGAAAAGATACGGTGACATAAAAATTTTAATTTTAGATTTACAGAAAACTAGTAACAAAATTAAAACGTTAAAGGCATTTTCAAATTCTTACTATAGAACAGACCAGACTAGAGGAGGAAAGAGGTCTGCAAGAGGGGATTCCAGAAAACCAAAAGTGCAACTAAGAAATGATTTGTGTTTAAGTTTTTGAAAAAAGAAAAGTCAAGTAACAAATGAGTCAAGTATTTTAATGAAGTTGATAATTCCATATAAATCACACAAATAGAAAAGAAGAAACTATTTTTGAAGTTACATAAGAAGGGAAATAATCATCGGTCCTTGGTTCAGTATTGAAAGACATTTACGTAGTCATGGTAAACACTGATTGCAGTAAATACTGTTACAATTTCATCAAAGTATTGGAGCAAGAGAAAAAGAGAGGAAAGATTAGGAGATAAACCCTACTAAATCAACCAGACCAAAGATTTACTACATAATGCCAAAAACAGAGAAACCAATAGTTGCATGAGATTTTTCTTTCTTTACAAAATATGGAAGCAAATACCATGGGCCGTAAGAAATGGACCAAGGGTTGCAAATGTTTCTGGGGAGTGGAACTAGAGGTATGAAGGGAAATGCCGGTTTTCGTTACAATTATTTTAGCTTTGTTTGATTTTTAAATTATACACAGGCTTTAATTTGTTGAGAACAGGCCAAATCTTATATACAACATGATTTCTACAGTGCAAAAATCATAGCAAAACATTGGAAGAAAATATCATAAAATATTAAGAGTGATTGCTCCTGGGTGGCATAATTCTACATGACTGGTAATTGTGTCTTTATCCTTTTAATGTTTCAAAACTTTCTAAAATAAGTATCATCAGACATATAATGGATAGAGCAAGCAAAGGGTTAAGTGAAGTCATTAGATTTATGAGAAAGGAAAGCACAAAAGATAACCTAAGATAGAATAAGTGCCAAAGTATCCTACCATCAGACAAGCAATGTTTATTAAGTGACCACTGTGAGCCTAGCACTGAAGGTGATAAAAAAAGATGGTAAAACATTGTCCACTCCCTTGAGGGACTTAAAATTAAATAGAAGAAAAAATAAATGGAAGAAATAAAAGTTAGATATTAGATTTATTTTAATGACAAATTTTTTAAAATAATAAAATGACAATTAAAAATCTTAATTGACAAGGAAGTTTAAAGATGTGACACTCAAAATCAGTTGAAAATGAAAGAATAATTCCTTTTCTTACTCCTGCTCCTACTATCAAAGATAATTAGTTGCAAATAGCTCTCATATAAAATTATGAAGATTACTGTAAACTCCATAAAAGTATTATTCAATTTGCAAAATGCAATATTGAACAGGACTTTTCCCTAAAGATTCATCATGTGGATTCTCAGGACATCTGCTTCTCCTAATAGCAGTGGTAATGATGATCTTTCATTCTTCTATAGCAGTTACCACTTGCTTGAATTGGTTTTCAAATATCAAGTCAAATATCAAGTCTCTGTCATGTCTGTCTTTAAATCAGTTGTGAATTAACCAATACACTAATTAAGCTTAAATGTCAGAGCTTCCTCATTGCATAGGCCCCTTCTAGCAAGATGCTCTACATGTTTTTGTAGGATTTGCAAAAGTAGAACACTTTAACCAAAATTGATTAAGACTGATGGTTTTTTCCACTCCAATTTACCCTCCAACACGCTTCTGCTTATGTAGGATCACATGTGGAGCGGCTATAAGGTAGCTGAGCTGGGAACAATTGGGTTTGATTTAGTTAGGTCTATACATATGGATCGCAGTCATGCCTACGTACATTTTAGTTATTCCTAGCCGTCCTGGCGTAGGTATGGCTTCCAGGAAATTCTCACAGTCTACAGTCCATGACTCCCTTATTGTGAGACTCAAAGGTGCAGGACAGAGGTTTCATGGAGCAATTAACATGTCCTACTAAGGTTAGCGCTAAAAGAATGTGGGTAATAGAAGAAAAAGTGTTTGAAATATACAGCATGAGAAGCTGGCTTGTGGAAAATCCCTCCCAATCTTACATCTCATAAATTAAAAAAATCTTTTGATACAACGTTTTTTTCCATATTTGACAGAATGGTACATTTACCTGACATTACAATAGTGAATTGTGAAACTGCAAGAAAATTTTTAAATGACCAATAATGTAAAAAAAGAAATTTCAATCAAAATACTGAATTATCTCTCTAGTCTCTACAGGAAATATTATATAATCATGATCATATAAAATGGCAAATTTGAATCCAAAAATAAGTAGGAAAGACATAGTATAGAGTTGTCTTACACAACCAATTAATTAAATATAATGACTTTCTTCTGGGTTTTATAATTTTACTGGTACTTGCCAGCTTTTTAAAATTTATAATTTTGTTACAATTTATTTTTTCATCCTAAGCAAATTTTCACTTTCATATCTAATTTTTGTATTTTATTTACTTTTTCTCTAGTTTGTCCCAATTTGTGTAAGAGCAAGGCCCCTAAAACAAGAGAAAACCTGGATTTTTTTCAATATTATTTCAAAATGCTTATCATGCCATATTGTGCAATTCCTATAAAACAAAATTTATATAGTTGATCCCATGACTAGACCACCTTCTTATAACATTAATGGGCCTACTTTTCTTTTTGTGCCTCATGTGCAATGAATTCAGATTCTTAGATAATGCAAGATAAAAATATTCAAGAAATTCAACAGAAATTGAGATGAGAAATCAAAGGATGTAACAGAATTGGTGAGACAATATTCTGTACACAAAGCCTGAATGGAAGCTGCTCACTATTTCAATTCATTTCCCTACTTCCACACACACTAGCCTTTAAGAGGTAGCTGACCCTATTCAAAGATGAAAAAATGTCAGGCCCCTATATAAGAACTGCTAAATAAACAAATACAAACTAAAACAAAACAAAATTCTGGAAAAAAGCAAAAGAAAAGAACATACATAAAAAGTAGATGAATAAGCTGCAACATAGGAAGAATATCTTTAAAAAATAGAAAATGAATACAAAGAAATAGACTTCAATCATCTAAGCTGAAATTACAGGCATCTTGATTTTTTTCGAGAAAAAGAAATGAGACAAGTGTTTTAAGAAGAGATTTCAATTCACAACATAAATTAAAACTGGCTGGTAGAGTTTAGAAAGAAGTAAAAGAGAAAAACAAACATATTGCATCAGGGTATCCTGCATTATATAAACAGTAGAATAAACATAGCTGAAAATATAGACACACAGTATATGACCCTGAGGAAATTAGACGTGGAATGAAAGAACACAGACAAAATGACAAAGAAATAGAGAAATAGATAAAGGCATTAATATGGAAACAAATATCCAGCAAACATATTTCTTGTCCCTAAAGCACAGAAAGGAAAGACTTGAAGTGGAACACCATGTCCGAGGAAAAGCTGACATAGACTACATCAGAAAAGACATCCTCAGGAAGGTGCTGAGATTGGGAAATGCATAAAGGATCACACAGGCACTCTGGCAGAAAAAATGTCATACACAATAGAGGAAAATCAAGTTGGCTTCAGCCTTCTTCACAACTCCACCCAAAGTCAGAGAGAAACAGGAAGGAAGAAACAGTTCTTTGCTCAGTGTTGTCATTTGAATGTACCATTTGGAACTGTGGCCACCATCTTGGAATCAGGAGTGGAGCCAAGAGGATAAGTCAGCACCCAACAGTTGGGAGAAGCCGATGATGTTTTCAGTCAACTCTGGATCCCTCCATTACCTCTGAATGATAAATTTTTCTTATTGCTTAATTCATTGTGATTTTATTCTTTGTTACATGTTGAAAGCTTCCTTCCTGATGCAAAGAAGGTGTAAATATTATAAAATTCAACCATGCAAAAATATTAACATGAATAACAAATCAGACTATGACGGTAAAGATAAGGAAGGTTGGAGAAAGTTTGTACTAATTTCCTTATCTTTCACATCTAAAATTCAATAAACACAATCTAAAGCTGAAAAAGTATAATAATTCCACCTTCAAAATTGTGTTATTTTGTTTTTCCTAACTTTACAGGAATCTTATAAGAACTAATATTTCTTATAGTGAAGAAATTGAATATTTTATCAAAATGTTGCAATTTTTGTTTTACATCAGATGGTTTATTCTCCTAAATTCAAATAAAATTAATATAATCATTTTATAGAAAATAATATATAGTATGAGTCAATATTTTAAAAAATTATTTCTGTTTTTCTATCTTTGAATTTTTATACAGAAATATCTGAATATTGGGACATCAAATATTAATAATAGCTATTCCTGGGTAGCAAAAATTAGTGGTAGATTCTTTCTTTTTATTTTTCTGCTTTCCTTGAGTAAAAGCAATACTCAAAACAATACAAAACAAAGTAAATAAATAAAACAATAGAATTGTTTTAAAACAAATACAATTTTTTACAAAACAATAAAACCATTAATCATAAAAGTTGAGCATCTATTTTGAACACTTCTACACTATGTTAGACCACAGAAACACATTGTAGGCAATAAGATAATATTTTACTTCATGTTTCATAGTTACCGAGAACTGTAATGGTTATGAAAATGTATACCTACCTAATTTTATACTACTATTGAAAAAAGAATATGAATGGGAGATACTGATCTTGGAACTTAATCATCTACATCAAAATTTAGGATTATCAATAGTTTTACCTTCATATTTTTGAACTCACTTTTCAAGGCAAACATATATTTCATTTTGGATTGCCTTACGAAAGAGTATAAATATCAGAGTACTATTTTTAATATATTTTTTTAAAAAGAGTAAATTATATATGTATTAAAAGTGAGGAGGTATTTCTAAAGGAAGCCAGAAAGCTTTCTACATGTGACAGTGTTTTGTGTGTTTTGTCACTTTTGTTAATGTTCACCTGGTTAATATTTATTCTTCAACTCTCACCTCAGGTACCATCTTTGAAAAAGAGTCTTTGAAAGCCCTGTGTTGGTCCAAGTGGCCGTGTCCCTGCACCATTCTGTCTCTATCCCTGTAAGGTAAATCACCCCCATTATATCTGAAATTATCTGTTAGCATAGAGTTCTCAAACTGTGGTCCCCAGGCCAGTCGTATTAACACCACCAGGAAATTTGTTAGAAATGCACATTCTCAGGGTACACCCCAGACATACTAACTCAGGAATTCCATGGGCAGGGCCCAGCAATCTGCACTGGAACAGTCCTGCAGGTGATTCTGATACGTGCTAGCTTGAGAGCACTGGTCTATTGCTTTCCCAGGAAAAGGTAAGCTCTGTAAGGATAGGGTCTTTTCTCATTCATTGGTGAATCCCTGAATTCTAGCCTCATGCCTGGCACATAGTACTTGATCCTTGAAGGCTCAGTCCAACAAAAATAGAGCCTACAAATAATGAAAATAATAGCTAACTTTTATCATGTCCTCCTTGTGTTTCAGGCATTGTATTAAGCATCTCACATGCACTTAGTCCCTTAATTCTCCCAATGTTCTGAGGGGGCAGAGACTGTTTAGTGCCCCCATTATTGCACATTAACAAATGAGGCACAGAAAGATTAGGAAATTTGCCAAGGATACACAATTAGCAAACAGCAGAGCCAACATAGGATCTCAATGAGTCTTCATTCAGAGCCCAGCTCCTAATCAAGAAATTATAGACTCACAATTTGTGGAAATACTCAGAATAACTACTTGAGTTAATTTTTCGTCTTCAAGTATTTGCATTTGTCTGTGCTCTTTGTCCTGCAAATTGGTAAATGTATGACATTTTGGTTGTACAAAGAATATTTTATATGCACACATATCGATAGCAGATGGCCTCTTAAAATCATGTACTGTTGAACTACCCTCAGCAATTAAATGGATGGATTTGCTCATAGTCATTCTAGAGATCCAACGCAACAATTTCCCTACAGACTCAGTTCCATTTTCCGACTTACTAAAAGCCCCTTGTTCAGCTTTAGGCTCATGCCAAAATCCTACAGATGCTGAGAATTTGTTGAAAGATTTTGAATTGGGATGAATTAGAACTTAAATTCACAGCGTGACAAAGCAAATGCGTCCCTCATTGGATCCCTTAACAGCTACTGCTCAGATAAAATAAATATGAGTGTGTTTTATAAATTGCATTAATTGAAAGTTAGGCTTTGAGTTATAATTTATAAAAATATTTAAGAAAAAAGACTACAAATTATCAAAGCTTATGATGGCCACTTTCATGATGTCAGCTCACCTTAATATAACATGGCTGTAGCAGATAATTTTGCTGCAGTAAAGTTAGGACAAGATGTGTTCAGGTTGCTTAAGAGCTATAGTTTGGTCATTTCTACTGAATTTTACTTTGGGCTGTGCCTAATGCTCAGGTTGTACAGACTGCAATTTCTACATGTAAAATTATATCAATTTATTTTCATTTTGAAAAAATTACCATTATCCCCCCATTCCTTAGAATGACAAAATCTCAACAGATTAAACTCTTCACAACCTATTGCGAGAACATCTTACAGAACAACAAAGATTTAGTTGAGTAATTCAAATTACCACAAGGCTAATTATCCTTTTTGTCTTCATTATGTGAGCTGACTATAGCACTTCTTAATTCCATCATTCCTTTTGGTGCTCTGGCAAAACAGCCAACCTGCAGGTGCGTGACTGTGGCTCCTAGAATTCTGTTTGATCTCCATCTTTGCATGATGCCATTGCAGCCAGGAAACAGATTAGATTATGCTGATGCTGAGCTATGGAACTACTGCTCAGTCCAGTAATCTTATAACAATGCAAAATGTCCATTAACAGCAGCCTGGCAGTATTGTAATTGAGAGTCAGTTAGATGTAAGTTTGATTCCATCACGTTATGAGGTGCTGCCCATGTAAAGAAATTAGTCAAGTGAAGAAGGAGGTAGAAAAAGGGGTTAAAAGATACACAAACTGTCAACAATATAAGGAAGAAGAAAGAAAGTGGTCGAAGGAGAAATAAAGATTGTTATTTTCCTTTAGCTGGTCTATCTTTAGCTGAATACTTAAAGAGGAGGAAGCTCTCTAAAGACCTGTTACCATGTTTGTTTATCGTTAATTGTCAAAGGAAGAATTGTAGAAATACGAAAAAAGTGAATCTCCAATTGATTTCTATGGCAACATATGGCAATATTCTATGCATGAAGAGAAGTCACTCTATTCTGATTTCTTGACAGGTTTACTCTGTGGATCATGGATCATCTGTCAGAGGGTATAAAGACAGAAAACATAGGATGTGCACTGAATCACTCAAAGAATGAGTATATCAGTCAGCATCTGCTAATTATATGCTGTGTTCCCTACTGGGCTTCTCATTACTCTGAAGGGAAACTAGCCCTTAGAGAAAACTCTTTGGACATTTTCTATGGTTTATAGACAGCTAACAGATACACCTAGATGAGCAGATCAGCTGAAATTGAAGGCGGATTGATCACATTTTGGGTGAAAAGAGCCAAGACATGAAATGAACAAAAGTTGGAAAGTTTTAAATTCCAAATAACTTATCACTCATTTATCTAGTAACTTATGTAGTAGTTTTTCTCTTTAAAAATATGTTTCAGATATTTTAGTAGGCAGAATTCAAAGATTCTCCATCCCCTGGTATATACATCCTGTATAATACCCATCCCTTGAGTGTGGGCAGGACTTGTGAATATGACAGGATTTCATTTCTGTGATTAGTTACTAACAAACTGAGTTAATTAAAACAGAGATTATCCTGGGTAGACCTGACCTAATCAGGTGAGCTCTTTAAAAGAAAATGAAGTGCCAACTCCTGCTAGCCTTGAAGATATAGCCTCCATGAGTTCTGTAGCTAAAGGAAATGAATTCTGACAACAACCATGTGAACTTCCAAGGAGATTCCCAGCCCCAGATGAGACCCCAGTCCTGGCTGACACTTTGATTGCAGCCTGGCGAGCATTTGAGCAGAAGACCCAGCTGGCTCTGCCCTTACTCTTGACCCACAAAAACTGTGAGGTAATATATCTGTGTTCTTTTAAGGCACTAAGTTTGTGGTAATTTGTTCCACAGAAATAGAGAGTTAATAGATTTGACGTTCAATATTGAGCCCTTTTTGTCGTGAGGAATATTGTCCCTGAGCTAACATCTGTGCCAATCCTCCTGTATTTTTTATGTGGGACATTGCCACAGCATGGCTTTATGAGCAGTGCATAGGTCTGCGCCCAGGATCCCAACCCACAAACCCTGGGCCTCTGAAGCAGAGCATGTGAACTTGACCACTATGCCACCAGGCTGGCCCTAAAATTGAGCCCTTTAAAGAGTACTTCTTATATCTTGAAGAAATTTCTGCATATGGGATCTTTTCCCCTCAGTCAATAGTATTTTTTAGAGTCATTTTTCTCAAGAATTAACTCAACTGAATCTTTTTCTATTTCTTACTCAGTTCCATCTGTCCAGGTATCACTACAAAATCCCAACTTTTCAGAAAAACTGTGAAACCTCAAATATTTCAACTCCCCTGGCTCAGCTTTCATTTTTCCATCTTTAGGTGTAATTCCTCCTACATTCCAAAGGCAAACTAGCAAAGATCAAGATTTTTCCATTCAATTGACTTCAATCAGCCTTTTGTCTTCTTAACTACTGAGGATTTGAGGATAAACAAATAAAAATTTTTTAAAAACAATAAAAATTACATCTGTGTTATAATTTACAGTTTATATAGTTACCTTATTTCATTTTAGGAAAATAATTTGAAAATGTAAGTATGACGTTTAAAGAGAGTTAAAGGTGAAACTCAGCATTTTAAACAAAAGACTTCAAATGCGAATTGACTTATGGGTAGAAAAGTGAATTCAATGACTTAAGAGCCACATTTTCTAACGTATCAGATAGATCCAGCAAGAAAGAGAAGATCAGTTAAATCCAATCCAGAAAAGGAAAGGCCGGTGAGAAGAATATATACGTTTGTAGCCTTTCTTTTAAAATCTTAGAGTACTAGTGGGTAGATCTCATTATGTTTTCCTTACTGCACAAAGAAATGTTAACTTGTACTTATCTACATCTCACACAAGGTGACTTAATAATTAAAATAATCTAATAAAAAATAATAACTGTTGAACCTTCAGAATATAGCACATGTAATACTCTACTGGCAAAGTGATTACATTATTGCATTTAATATTCATATCACAACATTATAAGGACAATATAATTATCTCTTTATCACTCATACATGAAAGGATAATAATAGTGACAATAGCAATAAGTAGAATGGCACTCTACCTATCTGGTTCCAAACTATTGCGCTCCATTTTTTTGGACAAAAAATGTTTCTAATAGCGTCTAGGTGAAGATCTCATTAGGCCAGATTAGTGAATGCAAGAATGCACCACCTAGGAAGGGAAGGAGCCGCACTGGGAAAGTAAAGGCAGCTCAGGACTCCAAGGGCCTCTCTGAGTTTTCTTTTCTTTCCCATCTTGGCAAAGATTCTTCCACAATGTGTGTCACACTGTGGTGTAGAGTGGCAGATCCTTATACTCAATTCCACATCTCTATCCTCCAGTATGTTTTGTAATCAAAGCCAAATACTGGATACTATATTTTCACGGACTTTTACCTAACATATGATAGCACAAATGTATGAACACACACACAGTTATAAACCCAGACATACAATATTTTTTAAATTTATCCAATAATCTGGCAACTTTTTCACTTCATTGTTTTCCTCTGATGGTGCTTAATCAAAGGTGAAGTAACTGTCAAATATTTCCCCTTGAAGATGCCTTGTCACCTGACACCCACATCCTGAACCAGAGCTAGCTCAGCAGTGATATTACTCCATAGTGTCTAGTCCATATTAACACCCACTTCCTACATCCTCTTAGTGCTATATCCTCAAGTGCTCAAAATGACTGCCATAGGACACGATTTTACCACTTGAAAGACTAAACGAATCATTCCAGATATGTAGTCTGCTAAATCATGATAGCTGTTTTCACATATTTTAAATACTATCATGAGAAAAGGAATTAGGGTGTTATTGTGTGATTCCAAGAAACAGAATTAAGACAATGTGTGAAGTTAGAAGGAAACATCAACAAAGCTGTCCAATATGGTACTTAATTAGGCAGAGTTCCCCAACAACAAAGATACTCAAACCACAGCTAGATAAGCACTTCTCAAATCTAAACATCTTTACCTCCCTCAGCACCTCACGTAGTGCCTCAGTAAGTACCAAATAAACATTTGCTGACTGCATGAATATGAATAGGAGATTTTAATGTGTATAAAATGTCACTTGCCACTTACATTTTCAGCATAATAAATAAATGACATGCTTTTATAGTTTGGATTCCGCAATTCTATACTGAGAAATAGCACATAAAGAAAATTCATAATGCATTGAACAGCAGATAGATGGATAGGTATCTCTCTATGAAATGGAAACACACTGGTCATTCTTTATTTATAGACGGCTGTACACTCTCCAGGATATGTCTAGGTAGTCATTTAATAAAAGAAAAGGAGAGCCTTTGATTTGGTTCGAAAATCCTTCTTTGAAAGCCTTAACAAAAGATTGATGTGCCATTAACTACATACTGCATGAGCTTTCCCTCATAATGCTTCTCAAATTTCACTCTGTTGAACCTGCCATGTGCTACAAAGTGAGGGAGATAGTAAAGAGGTAGGCCTGTCTTCATAGGGGAAAAAATATTTCAGAATGTTTTCAAGATATGTTTTATGGAGTGTCATAAAATTCGAAATACATCCTTTGACAATAGAGGGTTGTGGGCTATGGATTACGTCCACCATAGAGAGAGCAGGAGGTTACTTGTGTAGAGTAACAGCATGGAATGATCTATACCTACTGCTACTGTTTAGAACCATTTGCTCTAAGATTTCCAGTTTCTCCAGACTTGCCATAGATTCAGACATCCACACTGCTACAGAACTGGGTCTTCCAGTAGAGCTCTTCTCCTCTTGCTTGTCCATTCTGTTCAGTGAATTTTCTGAGAATAAGGTCTCTACATACAGAACTGTCATGTACACCGAGCTCTCCCTGCAAAGAACTTTTGAAAAGCCACAAGGAAACTGCTCCCTCCTGCTGCTTCTCCATTTAAGAGACTTGGAAATGTCTTGACATTCATGCTGTGGATTGTGGCTGGTCTTTCTAAGATTACTCTCATCTGATTGACATTTGTAAGAATCTTTCCAGTGTAGAAATAGCCACCATCAAACAGGCTTTGTACTGATCTGAAAACAGGGAACTGAAAACATCAATTACATGATTTGCAACATGTTTGAAAATAAGGACCATGCAACACACAATCCACATTCGTTTTCTAACAACTATAGAGTATTTTATGTACTACATTAGAACACACACAAAGACATTAAAACATAAAATTGAGCTTATTTTGTGTCATGTTGATGACAAGTGTGGTCACATTGGAAGTAATACCATTTCGAGACCACAGAAAACAAAATAAAACTCATTGCACTTTGATCAACCATCAAAAGAGATTGCACATAAAGTGCAACCAAGGAGAACAGTTATGAGAATTGAAAATTGTGAACTTCCAGTGCCTTCTGCCTATACCGAGAGCAAAAATCTCAGTCATAAACACACATAAAATCGCTATACTTAACTAAAGGCCAACTGTAGCTGAACAGGACAAATATTGAATCACCTGGGGAATTTTAGAAGAAACAGATTCCTTAGGCCCTGTCCAAGTGTTACTGAAATATACTGAAATGTAGAATAAGAATATGTGTTTTTTTTTGAACGCTAGCTCATTTGATTCTATTATTATCCAGCTTCAGAAGCCAAATCAAGTGGATGTTGTGGTTGGGTGGTTGCCCGGATTCTCCTCTCAGGAAGAGTCAAGCATCCCACAGCTGCTATCTCCCTGGGTGCAGCCCACATCCAGTGACTGGTTGATGTGACAGCACAAAGACCTAATATGCATACCTTGATTTGGAATAACCCTGAAAGAATGACAGCTGCAGAGCTTCCCTTGAGTTTGGATGCTTCTCTCACTCCCTCACAGGTGTTATTCTCGGGAGCACTCCTCAACAAAATTCCTGCAAGCAACTCTCCATCTTAGAATCAGTTTCTCTGGAAACCCAACTAAAGATAGATGGTGCTTAAGTTGTCCTTGAATGCAGACTCTAAAAAAGGCAGAGGCCGAGTGAAGTAAGGTGATAAAGGTATATGCATAGAGGGAAGGACCAGGAGTCCCAAAGCGCCATGAGTTAGAATGTGAGCAAGGTAGAAATTCGATGAGGCATTCAAATGGAGGGTGGCACAAGGGAGTGAGTCAGAGTCCCAGTGGGGTGAGGAAGGCATCAGGGAGGAGGTTGGCCTGCACAGAGTGTCTGAATTGGGGAGAGATTTTGCTCGGAGGTGTGGGAGATCAGCCCTGTATGGATTATTGGAGTGGGGAATGAGTAAGAAGGAAATTCCTCCAGGACTAAAGCAGCAGTGCAAGCCCAACAGTGGGTTTAGAAGCCCTAACAGAGTGAGGAGGATGTTTGTATAAGGGGTGATGCAAGAGCAGCTCAGAGTAGGAAATCAACCAATGTGAATTAGGTAGGGTGTCTGCCTGGGGGCTGCTGAAAGGAGGCAGGAAACTGGTTATGTACAGAGGCTTTGATCAAATAAGTAAATATATTGAGGATCTGTGTACATACTATACATGTGTTAATATACATTATATATTCTCTAGCTCTGTTTAATGAGCCAGCCTGATAGCAGTGACACCCCGATAGTAATGTGTATACTTAATACCCACATTTTGGCTCTCAAACTTTGTTCTCCACTTAAAGGAACCAGAACTACTTAGAGAAATGACTGATTCTAGGGCCGGGGAAGACAAAGTGTAAGATGAGCCAGTAATATCTTTTTGAGACAAAATAAGGAAATGCTCAAGATGATGGGACATATCAAAGGAACACAGAAACCAGCTTGAAGGGCTCCCCTGTCCAAATCTGGAACAATTTGAGCATCAAGATGAATAGTGATAGTAACAAATTAAAACCAATGAATAAAATAGAAATTTTTGAGTATACATTGACATAATAAATAAATGAATTTAAAATGGAAAGTTTGGGGGCTGGCCCGGTGGAGTAGTGGTTGAGTTCACATGATCTGCTTCGACGGCCTGGGGTTTATGGGCTCAGATCCTGGGCATGGACCTACACACTGCTCATAAAGCCATGCTGTGGCAGCATACCGCATAGAAAACAGAGGAAGATTGGCACAGATATTAGCTTAGGGCCAATCTTCCTCACCAAAAAAAAGGGGGGGGGGGAAGTTCGATTAAAAGTGGGATATTTATTTAGACTCTAAGTATCTCCCAACAAAAAAATACTTAACACCAAAGAGGAAAAGAATAACTTTATGGTGGAGAAGCTTTTCACATATCAAATCAGTCAACTGCCAATGGGACAAATCAACTATGTGTGCCTCTTGATATGATACAGTGCGTAATAGCATCACTTCTTTGACATTCCTGCCAAAGAAGCACACTGCATAACCTAAATCTAACCATGAAGAAACATCAGACAAACCCAAATTGAGAAACACCCTACAAAATAAATCACCTGTAATCTTCAAAAGTATCAATATTATGAAAATCAAGGAAAGACTGAAGAACTATTCTAGATTAGAGAAAACAAGAGAGATGAGACACCAAAATGCATATATCATTCTACATTCAATACTTTTGCTGTAAAGACCATTATTTGGACAACTGGTAAAATTTGGATTGAGTCTGAGGATTAGACGGTAGCGATGTTTCAGTGCTAATTTCCTGATTTTGATGATGGCATTCAAGTTATATAGAAGATTGACCTTGTTTGTAAAAAATGCAAAAATATTTCAGGGTGATAAGATATTCTGTTGGCAACCTGCTCCCAAAAGTTTCAGTGAAAAAACGTCCTTTTTATTGTTCTTGAATGTTTTCTTTCAAAATAAATAAAAGCAAATTTAAATTAAATATAATGAGATTTTGGAACTCTATTACCGTCCAGATTGCACACAATAAGGACCCAATTACTAGTGGTGAGGGACATACATAGCTCCTGGTATACTGCAATCATCAAACTGTTAAACTTTCCTGGAGTCGAACTGGGATGGTTTGTCAATGGAAGGAAATGCACTGGTGGATGCACTATCTCAGGCATTCAAGAGATTCAGAGAGAATAATTACAAGGATCTTGGAATTGGATGGCTGTTGGTAAATACTGTGATTGCATTGAATAAAGGAGAAGGTGAAGGGTGATTAGTTATCAATTTAGGCATAAGTGTGAAAATCAGAGACACACGTAAAGTATTACAATCTGAACCGAGGGCTATGTCAACACTCCCACCCTAAATAGCAATATAATTCAAAGGGATTTGGACTATCAGAATATCTCACAGCACATCACATTGGTCTACCATGTAGCAGACTTACACACCATTTGAAAAACAGTTCTTGGCGTGTTATTGGGCCCTGATAGAGAATCTAGTGGTTGAACCTAAGATCAGGATCAGGATTCTATCAAATGCACCAACTATAAGGTCAGCTGGGCCTACCAGCATGGTGGGGAAGAACGGTGGAAGAAAAAAGCCAAACTTGTGTCATGGATAGGTTAACGCAGTATGTATGTGCAAGCCTGAAAATGATGATTCTAAAATGCCTCTCCACTCAGGATGCTTTGGAAGGATGGTGGTAGGGAGAAATCCTCCAATGGGCTGTGATAAGAATATTAATGAACCTGGACTACTGAGCAGTAGTGAATGGCTTAGCTGGGTGGCTAGAGCCCTGGGAAGAACAGACTGGAATACTAGAGACAAGGATTTCTGAGGAAGAGCACGTGGACGCACCTATGGAACAGGGCATGAAAGGTGAAGATTATTGCATCACATGCTAATGCCATGACAGAAAAGTAATTCAACAAGTTGACGTCAGGCAGCCTCTGCCCTTGGCCACCTCAGTGCTTGCATAATGGGTTTGTGAATGTAGTAGCCTTGGTGGCAGAGATGGAGGCTATGCATGGTCCCAACTGCCTATACTCCTCACCCAGGCTGATATAGCTACAACTGCTACTAAATGTTAAACCTTCCAGCAACAGGGACTAATGGTGAGGACCAGATATAACACTGTTCTTTGACAGGCACTTGATGGCAAGTTGACTACTTTGGACGCCCCCCACCCCAAGGCAAGCATCTATTCATATTGCAGGGGATGAGATATAATGGATATAGTTTGCCTTAGCCAGCAACACTACCCAAGTTTTACAGAGTTCTTGATCCATCCACATGGTACCTAAAACATCACCTTACCTTAAATGAAGGGATCTATATTGTAGTATTCAGTACAGGAGTAGTACCATAACCAAGGGATCCACTCATCCCATCAAATACTATACCACCCAAAGGTGTCAGAATGAAAGAGCAAAGAAACAGCAATTTGAAGGCATGTCTGAAGAACCAGCATGGATAAAACACACTGTAAAGATGAGACAACAAGCTGCATGAGGCAATATGTTTCTTAAATCAAAGATCCATATTAGGCGCCATGTCTCCAACAGGTAGAATACCTATTGGCTCAGGAACCAAGCATTGAAAGTAGCAGTGGCCCACTTACCATGACTCCAAGTAACCCACTAGGCTTCTTTGTGCTTCCATCCTTTCAGCTTTAGGCTCTATGGATTTAGAGGTCCTTGTTCCCAGGGGGAGTACTTCAAATAGGGGATAAAATAAGCATTCTGTTAAATTTTAAGGTATGACTGACACCTAGTTCCTCTTGCCAAGAGACCAGGAAGTAGGGAAAAAGACTAACTGCTTGGGCAGGCAGTTGGCCCCGATCATCAGTAGGACACAAGGTTACTATTATCCACTGGGGGCAGGTGATCTACCGTGACATCTTTAGGAACTCCACTGCTTGAATTTGATGATAAATGCACAAATACAACATTAATATCTTAGTCTCTGAGAGATCAGGATCTGTGTCACCTCCCTATTTAAGCCATCTAGTTCAACAGAGGTACTGCTGATGGGGAAAAGAATTTAGAATGGACAGTAGAGAAGGGAAATGTTGAGTGTCAGTTGTAGGCCTGAGACTGGCTGCAGCATTAAGCTTGTAGTTCATCCTATCAACCTTCCTTTTTTGAGATTCTCTAGGAGAAGGGCAATATCAGAACGCTGGAGGAGCTTTCCCAGTAAGTTGAACTTACTATATGAAGAAAGTAGATAACAATTGTACAAGACGTGAAGTATAGTCGATATTGCAGTGGGCCACTTAGGATCCCTTTAGAACCCAGTCAGTCATTCTCCCAACTTTGGAGAATGATGGTGACTGATGGATCACAGATGATTCCCTCTCCAGGAGTTTGCCCCTTCACCTGGGCAGCCGATATTTCTTGATTGGTGGTTGTGAGGATATAAAATCCAGGCCCTTTTGTTTTAATTTAGGACAACTCTGAAGAACCATCCCAACTTCAGAACTTCACTTGGGACTGGCTTAGGCCTCTGTTGCATTTGCATGGCAGTTCAATTTCTCCCTCTGCCATTCTTTCTTCCCTCTCTCCTTCACAATTATTGTTTCTGAGAACTCTCTCCAATAAACTTCCTGCATACAAATTCTGATCTCAGTCTGTTTCTTGGGGAAACTGACCTAAGATACTACCGAATAGGAAGGATCTAATTCAGATATATTGAGAAGAAGGGGGATAACCATTTTTGAAACTCTTGGGTTTTATCCAGTGTCGTGTCTTAGAATCTTGTAAAACAAAACATAAATAATAACAATGAGACAGCAAGAGAGTCAAAAGCCAAAGGGAGAATGAATAAAGGAGAAGGAACAGCAGCTATTAGCAGACCCCTGATATGTGCCCTACTATAGAAGCTTTAAAATTTAGTCATATTTCTCTCTCAACAACTACACAAAGAAATTATTTTCCCAATTTCATAGTGGAGGAACTAAAAATCAGAGAATTTTAATAACATATAACTAGCAGTGTCCCTATTACCTGAACCCCAAACTGATTGATTTAATTCTCTCTAGAACCTCTTCTTCTACTTGTAAGAAAAAGGGTTAAAGGAGACAGAGTTGGGAAGAGTGGGAAAGCCACATTCAGTTCTGTTGAAAGACAATTGATAATAAGTGGCTCAAGGGTCAGAGCATAACAGCTAATAAGAATAACTAAGATTTATTGAGTAGTTCCTTTGTGCCAAGCATTGCATTGAGCTACTTACATGGATTTTCTCATTTAATCCTTAGGCCTACTGCCTGAGGAGGGGTCATGTTGCTAAACCCTTTTTACAATGAGAATACTGATTAACTCAAAAGAGTTAAATACCTAATTCATGCTCACACAAGTAATGTAGTCCAATGGTTCTCAAACTTCAGTGTGAAGGAACACCTAAAGAACTTGCTAAAACATAGACTATAGGGTCCTTCTCCCAGAGTTTATGATTTAGAAGATCTGAAGTAGGGTCTGAGATCTTGCACTTTCACAAGTTCCCACATGATGCTGACCTGGCTGGTCCAGAGACCACATTTGATAATCACTGGTAGAGTCAAAGATGATGTTCAGAACCAACCTCAGGCATCCTAATTACAGAGCCCACAGATTCCCTGCTAAATACACATTTTTAGCAGAACTAATCCTGGGTTAGGAATGAGAGTCATTGTACCAACCTAACCTACTTTACAACACTAAGCAAGGCATTTTGTATTACAATTTCTTTGTAAAACAATAATAATCAAACCTTCTGCCAAACCCATGAAATATTATAAAGCTTAACAGTTTTCCCTAATATAAATACAAATTCTCTTAAGAGGTGTAATCAGGTAAGTTTAAAAACAACTTATTTCCAAAAGGAGATTGTGCTGTAAGAAGTCCAGAGATTTAAGCACTCTCCAGAGAAAACAGTGGTGCACACTAAAGGCCTTTAAGAACAAGGGGCTGTCAGGAAGCTGCTGGGAGTCAGTCGGAAAAGAAGAGAAGCACCAGGAGGTGGGAGAGATGATGAAAAGGAAAGTGATCAATAACTATTTCACTTACTGAAATTTGCCCTTAATTTGGCCTTGAAAGGGGACCCAGTACATTCTTTGGAATTAGAAGTGAGATGAGTGGAACCCCTGCTCTAGGAAGGGGATTGTAGTGACTTAGATTCCATTGCCTGGCTCTGCAGAGGACTGATAGAATGGGTAGCCTAGAGTGGCATATGGTGTTTTGAGAAAGACATGGGTTACAGTCATGTAACAGAAGACAGCACCGGACAAGTATGATCAAGTACCTAAACCTCTGGCACAGTTAGCAAGTGTTACTAGAAGCCACAAAGAATTGAACAGGGGGACTTCAGGGTGGAAGCATCAGCACTCAGCCCTGGGCCTCCCAGATACCAAGACAATAAAATTCACCAGGGAAATGACTGACATAACCTGCAGGCAGGCGCCCCAAATAGAAGCAGCTTAATGTTTCCTAGTGCCTTGGATAGAGCATCTTCTTGCGGCCTGGCAGCTTTCTTCTTCTTATTATTAGCATACCAGGCAATCATACACAAGGTGATACAAATGACTGGCTTTATTTTGAAGAAGGAGAAGCACTATATGTTTTACAACATAAGTTTTCTGAGAAGCTGAGAATAGTTTCAAGTGTCTTACTCATCTTTGTACCCCTTGGAGGAGTGAAGCAAATATAATTAAACAGACATTATCTCCATCTCTTTTAAAATGAGATGACTTTTGAGCCCTTTCCCAAAATACTCATGCATTATATTATCTTTGCTTTTTTCAAAATCATTTTCTTCCTCTTAAGATAAGTATATTTTTCCACTACACCATTTAGGGATTAGTTACCTAGTATGTGTTCAGGGAAGTAAAATAATCAAAACTTGGAAATAAGGCAAAAAGAGAAGTTCTATAATTATTTTAAGTGTTATACTACAGCGCTTTCTAACAAGACTGCCTGAGGGTCATCTGATTCTCTCACGGAATGCAATTTCTTTTACTATTCACGGTTGATTGGGGCTCACATGCCTTGTAACTCTGTAAAGTTAGAGGTTGATTTGTAGAAAATGAACTAGGTGTGATATTTTCTTCCTGTTCGATAGACAAGATATCCCCAAAAGGTCACAGCTTACTGCCCTGTAGGATATTAATGAGTTTTGTATCAGACTAAGCAGTCTTATTCCAAATTTCTTTTTCCACTGACCTTATAAATCTGAATTTCTCATATCCTCATTGTTACCTTTGTCATCCTGTATTAATGAAGTAAATAAAATTTTGATGTGCTAATTAATTGTATGAGTATTATTTTTTAACAATTTGAGAATAACATAATTTCAAGTATATTGGATGAATTCATGTTCAAATCTTTTATCAACATTTTTCTATATCTCATTTTAAACTTGGCCGGGAGGTAATGGTTTGAATAAGGCTGAAAAGAACACAGTAAGGTCAGCAAACATATCATGGGTATCAAGCACCAAGACTTATGTGTCTTGCTTCCTTATCCAGGGCTTTGAAAAGTATAGGATATTAATGAATATTTTTATGTAAAAATTTGAGTCTTAGATCAGTTAAATCAACTAAGCTGCTCCCATGGAACAGACCTATGCTCTGTCTTATCATGGACTTGTGGATATTTGTAGCTCAATTCAACAAAGACTCTGATTAAAAATGGGAAAAAAAGAGGAATAAGGCATAGTCCATGCCCTTGTAGATCTTACAGTTTAATTCATGCATTGATTTACTTATTATGCTCTCACAGAGTGCCTCCTAAGTATCCATCCTTGCTTGATATAACCAGTAAGCAATTTTTCTGCCTTTCACTGAGCATACTTCTCAGAAAAGTGGGAATGAGAGACAAAAATAGATGCATTAAAGAAGTTAAGTGTTGATATATGCTATGAAGAAAAATTGAGAGGAGTAAGAGAGTAAGAATGATAGAGGCTGCTATTTTATATGTGGTTGGGTGTGTGTATACAGTGGAGGGGAGATTCTCTGAGAAATTTTACATTTGAGCCAGGAACAGAATGAAGTGAGGGGATAGTGTTATTCTTAATTTATGTTGGTCCAAAACAAATGAAGTTATAAATATTCATTGTCTGTCTTACAAAAACAGTCTAAGAAAATATTTAAAATATTTAAACCCCTGCCAAGTGATGAGTGTGTGATAAATAACGTACCCAAAATAGCATTTCTATTATAACATTATCTATAAATTGATTCTGAAAGTTAAAAACAAAATGAATTTTTGTCTTCTTTAACTATATAAACACAGCAAAGGATAATACAATTTCTATTTTCCGTGTTAGAATTTCTTTGATTCCTAGAATCAAAGTCAAAATAATTACCTTTTCTTATTTTCCCTTCAATCCCTCAAAATCATGTCAAACCTTATCTTGCTTATATCGAGACTAGTAGTTCTTGACCTTGGCTGCACATTGGAATCACCTGGGGAATTTTAAATACATAGAAGTTTCCAGGATCCCAACAACCAGATTCTGATGCAATTGGTCCAGGGTGTAGCCTGAACATGGGGATTTTGCTGGCTCCCAGGTGATCCTAATGTGCAGCAAAAGCTGAGAAGCATCAATATAAACCATAACTTTACTTGGCAGTTCCTCCTCTGCCTGCCCCAACCATATCCATCCCCAGAATTTCTAGTTGTCTATCTTCTTATCTGTTGACAGAAGAACCAGGTCTGTTCATCCCATTAATAATACCTTCTAACTCTTACTAGCCCTTCCTATTGGCAAATTCCATTTCATTCTTTATGTCTGAAGACTTTTTTTCCCCTAGAGCTCACAGATTTCCTGTTTTAATTTGAACTAATCACTTTCTAGACATATTCTTTGCTATCATCCTAGAATTTCTTTTCATTGAACCCTTGGTTTAGTTCCACAATTTCATGTAAGCCTTGCCTTCCTCCAAGTTTTTGCCCCTGTTTTGCTGGAATACACCTCAATGACTTCCTTAGGAATGATGTATGGGCGTCCTTTTTCAGTTCTTGTAGATCTGAAAATGTTTTCGTTATACCTTCACACTGGATTCATAATTTAGCTGTGTATAGAATTTTAGGTTCAAAACTATTTTCCCTTGAAAATTTGAAGATATTGCTCCATTTTATTCCAGCACCTAATGGTGCTGATGAGGATTATGACGTGTTTCTCTGTTCCTGCTAGATTGATTCATTTATTCCTAAAGCAATTTTACCATATTTTCCATATCTCTCATTTTTATTATATATTCTACATGATTTCATTATCTTCACCTTTGCTAAAACTTCTATTGAATAATCATAATTTTAATTTCCAAATTCTCTTTATTTTCTTAATCTCCTTTCTCTTAACACCTTGTTCATGTTTTGTAAGTACAAGGTCATCTTGAATTACTCTGAGAATACCCATAGGACTATTTTTCCTCTTCTGTCCTCTGAATAACATTTTTTCCTCAGGGATCAGATCTGTTTGTTTATTTTGTCTTTCTTTTTCATATTGCTGATTTCCTTCAAGTATCTGATATCCATTACTATCCTTTTAAGGCTAAAAGTGAGGGGATAGAAAGATTTACTGAGGCTTCTGAGTATACACGCATACCTTGACTTGGAGGATTTGGTTCACCTCCAAATGAATAAGTAGTTTTTCACGAAGTTAGGGCTTCCCAAATGTCAGAATAAGGAGGGCATCATTTTGGAGACAAACACCCAACCTTAGAGCTCTGGTCCTCTTTGATCAATTGACTTCATCTCCTTAGAAAAGAGGTTCCCTTCTTACCAGGGAAGTACATGTCAAGATGCTGATAAGCTAGTATGGAAGCAGGCAAGAGAGGGGCTAGATCTTCCTTGCATATGCTCTGTGGACAGACTTTCAATTAATCACCTTTTTTTAGCCTCTTCTCCATTGCCATCTGAACCCAAATCTGGAGCTTCTGTGGGTGCAGCAAGGAGACATCATCTGTCCTCCTTCTCTGTGGGCGTCCCTTTGGGTATTCTGGGCTGTGACTCCCGTCTTTCCGCTTGATTTGGTAAAACATTACCATTTGATTTCTGTCTTCCAGAAATTTGTTGAAATCTGCTATCCACTAATAACTTCCCTCCATCATAATTTCTTCATTGGTTTGGATTTATTCCTTTTAAATTTTTTTCTCTGCTGTTATATTATTTGGGTCTTAGATAACAAGAGACCGGTAAGTATGCTTATTGTGCCACCTGGAGTCAGAGAAATCAAGGTTTCATTCTTACGTTTACCTGTTATAATTTAAATTTGACCTGAAGAAAGTCTTATGCAGACAGATTGTTTTGATGATAACTAGAGGATCCATCTACAAGCGACAGATGAATTACATCAAGAGATTCACCCTGTGACGAACTGTAGCCAATCAACAGTGTCAAATATTTTATATTAGGCAGATGCTAGGACCAGAAGAGAGTTGTTTATGTTGTATATGCAAAGGTTAGCCTGTGAGCTAACATTTGTAGAAAAGGCTGGAGAAGCCTGATTCTTAAAGTTGGTAAGCTCAATTCTCCCGACAAACAGAGGCCACTTGAGTTCCTTCTATAGTCTCAACTTTACTCTCAGTTCCTAAAACCAATTCAACTTGAGACAGGAGGAACTGAACTGACTCCAAGTTCCAATAGTAAGTAATGACACAGTATCTCCTTGTCCAGCTCTGAGCTGCTATTTGATCCAGTCTTTCCATGTAGCCTCTGTAATTATCCTTCCCCACAATCCTTTCTACTCAGTTGTTTAGTCTCTCTGAGTCCAAACAGAGTTGGGGCTCTGCTCTGCTTTACACTTCCTTTTCATGAGCTGAACAATGAGCATCTGCTGGGCCATTCTGCCTGATGCTGCGTTCCTTTGAGTCAGTTTCGCTGGATTCCATACTCTTTGCTCCTCATACTGTTGACACAGTGCTCCCCCTCTTCCAGCCTCCACGTCACCATTCACAGTGATATTGTGGCTGTGTTCTTTAAGCATTGTACTTACCCGCCAGCCTGAACTCCTCTGTCAACATCTTCTGATGGTTACTTCCTAGGACTTGTCTAGACCCGTAAGCATGATACAAGCCAATTTATACAAAATTCTGAGATAGGACAATGAGGATGACAAACTATCAGAAACAGTATTAAAGTCCCATTTCTAACAATCTTGACTGGCTCCACCCCAATGTTAATCTTCCAGTCTTTTAACCCTGCTGTGTCCTCACTTTTGAGGGAGAATGATGGGGGCTAAGAGTGTTGGTTTAGACAAAATCATGGCTCTAATAACTATACACTCTGTAACTATGGCAGAGTGTTTGTTTCCCCTAATGGAAAACATAATATTACTACATCAGATAGTTTCTGAGGATTACACTGTTAGTACTTTTACACTGTTAGCACCTAGAATAACCCAGATATTGATTTTAGTGCCATAGTGCCTGCCTCACATATCAAGTGTACACTTGTGCCAATCCTATTTAACTCACTGAATGTGCCTGTAAGAATTTGAGTGTGTGACCTTGGCCTGAGAACTCAGTTTGACGTTCTTGATTCTGTGTTTTGTTCCCATCCTAAAAGAAGAACCTAAGACCTACACAATTGCTTCTGTATACCGTGCCATTTTAATCACTTTAAATTAAGAAATATTTATAACAACTTAATTTGTAAAATCTAAGTTAATCATTTTGGGAAAAGACTGTTTCTTGTGATTTTGAATAAATGGCAACTGAATAATTTACCCATGAAAATAAACTGGTGACATTATTTTGGGATGAGAAACAATGGTAGGGGCTTGGAAAACTCCTCATTTAAAATTTGAAATTTTCCCATATAATGCAAATAGGCATATTTATTTAGAGTCTTACACCTACCACAGCTTGTCCTAAATAGTTAGATGAAGAACTTTCCATAATTAGAGTGGTAAAAGATATTGCAACAGTTTTTCACTTATATTATGTCAGTGCTGAATAAGTGCTGTTCTGGAAAAGAAAAATGTAAACGGACAACTTGCAGATAAGCTTTAGTGTAACCATTTCTCATCCCAGTGTTCATCAATCATGTAGTTGGTCAGTATCTTCAGGTAGAAGTTGGACCCCAGTCTTCAGTATTTTAAAAGCTCCCAGGTGATTCTAATATGTAGCCACATTGGAAGACTACTCTCTGATATAGAGCAGAGAACGTCAACATTTGCATCACATTTAAAAAGAGCAGGTTTAAACTTTAATCCCAAATATAATGCAAGTGAAACACCGTGGAGGTTAAAGAAATGTTAAAGTAATATTTACCAAACTCGCCTGTTCATAGGAATCACTGGGGCATTTATTGAAAATGCCAATTCCCTGGGCCCTCTCCTGATTCAGAGGACCTTCTGTTTTACCTCAGATTCAGTAGGTCTGGGGCTAGAACCAGGAATCCGTGTTCTAACATGTACTCCAGCTGATTCATATTATCATATATGTACAGCAAATATGAGATTAGGACTCCCAGAAAGACAAACTTCAAGGGAGTCTAAGGTACAGTGCTAAGGTAGTGGGCACGTGTGAGAGTTCTCATGTGTACAACACACTGGAAGTCTTTTTTTTGTTTGTTTCTGCTTTATCTCCCCAAACTGCCCCCCCGTACACAGTTGTATATCTTAGTTGCAGGTCCTTCTAGTTGTGGGATGTGGGACGCCGCCTCAATGTGGCCTGACGAGCAGTGCCATGTCCTCGCCCAGGATCCAAACCCTGGGCAGCCGCAGCGGAGCGTGGGAACTTAACCACTCGGCCACGGAGCCAGCCCCTGGATGTCTTGGATCATAGAAAAATGTATAGTGAGTCATGGAAACATCCTTAGAGATACATGTGTATGAACAACAGGATCATAAAACTCATGTCACCAGGCTGGCTGAGAGCAGCCAGCAGCATGTAGAGGAAGTTGCACTGGATAGTGCAGACGACATGGATCTCAGCTCTGTTTGGCCTCGTCCCCATTCTGAGTGTGGAGAATTGCTTTGGTGAACTTCTCCTCACACCCTAATTGCTTTATGTGTAACACTGTTTCATTCTTTGTGTTTAGGGCTGGGATGAACACCTAAGTGTGAGATCCATGACTTGTATTTATCTATTGGCACAGGGAATCACTTTCCCTCTAGGAATGAATGAGAGATGAAAAAGAAGGTACCGTGCAGGGTCAGCAAACTATAACCCACGGCCGGTTTTTGTAAAGAAAGTTTTACTGAAACACTGCACACCCATTTGTTTATAAATATTTATGGTGGCTTTGACACTGCCATGCCAGAGTTGCATAATTACAGCAGAGGCCACGTGGTCTACAAATCTGAAAGTATTTACTATCTAGCCCCTTACAGGAAAACTTTGCTGGCCCTGTGCTACAATCACCTCGCCACTGTGAAAGTGCCTGGGATGGTGTCCACTCAGGGCAGAGCACAGTCTGCGATGGTGAGAGGCTAAGCCCTGAAAACTGAAGCTATCTGAAGCTATTTCTACCCTGGGGTTTTTCTGTGTGAGACTACAAATTATTTTTTTGTTTTGTTTTTGTTTTCTTTTACTTTGCTTTTGCTTCTGCTTTTACTTAAGCCATTGGAGTTGGATCTTCCTTTACTTGCAACAAAAATAGTCCTGCCTAATACCAATTATGACAATTAAAAATACTAGCAGAGCAGAAAAATAACATAGCTGAGATCTGTGAGGTAAATGTTTAAATATCTGACCAACTTTGAGTGACACTGAGAAACTAATTGATGTTTTGCAATAAATACAAATACTCTTCCCTAAAAGTGACAAGTCCTTATAGAAACAACTGAAGACAGACTAATAAGAGAAAGATTTCCATTAAGACCAAGACAGAGACAGTGTGTTAGCTATTATGTGATTAGGTCTTCACCGATAGCCTGGAGAGTTGGAATTAATGGCCTATGCATATGTCACACCCTAGATAACAGTGTTTCATTTTTTGCATTTTTAGGTTTATATTAGCTGCTAGTTGAAACTGACATAGTGGGGCCGGCTCCATGGCCGAGTGGTTAAGTTCGCGTGCTCCGCTGCGGCTGTCCAGGGTTCAGATCCTGGGCACGGACATGGCACTGCTCGTCAGGCTATGTTGAGGCAGCATCCCACATCCCACAACTAGAAAGACCTGCAACTAAGATATACAACTGTGTACAGGGGGGGTTTTGGGAGATAAAGCAGAAAAAAAAAAAAAAAGATTGGCATCAGATGTTAGCCCAGGTGCCAATCCTTAAAAAAAAAAAAAATTGGCAACAGTTGTTAGCCTAGGTGCCAATCTTAAAAAAAAAAAAGAAAGAAACTGACATAGCTATACAGTTTAACTCTTTTGTTAGTTTAATTCAGAAATGTCTCATGCTCGCCTTTAACTCCCTACTTTCTAGCACAAGATCTGGCTTATGGTAGACCCAACATTTTCATCCTAGGGGGCAAATCAAGGTAGTAGGTAACAACAACGTAAAAAATTAGTCCTTTCAGTGTGCATTCTTATCTGAAAAAGCCAGCCCCTAAAACAACTCTAATCTCTTCCAAATAGATAAATCTGCCTAAAAGGTCCAGTCTGTCTTATAAATTCTTAATAATCATGACCTAAGCTGACCAAAGCTCTTTACAACCACAGAGTCACCTTATTCATGATCCTTGATAATTTTTGTAGTTGAATACTGTGACTCTTAACCTTACAGAAGTGGAATAGGCGCCAGACCTGGTAAGACTGAGTTCATTTTCTGTTCACTGTGTATTCTCTTGGAGGATACGTCCATGTCAGATTTGTTGGAGGGCTAAGCCATACTGTGAGATTCAATAATGTTCCCTATGTTCTGATCAAGAATATAGTGAGCCCTTGTCTTTGCAGATGAACTTTCTGAGTTCCAGGCTTTACCTGTGAAAATTATCTCTGTGAATCCAGCATGTAATCCCTTTGTTTCCGTTAGAATAAAACTTGCTTTAAATAAGCTTCTTTGAGTCCTTAATTGACAACAAGAAGCCTTGGTTCAGATTTGCCCTAACAGCCTAAGATTCTTCATTTTAACAATAACAAAGGGTAATACAGACCACCCTGCTCAACATAAATCTCATTTAAAGATTGGAGAGTAAGATTGCTGGTTAATGTTCCAAAGTTCCAAAAAGACTGATTAATCCACTGAAGCACCTGTATTTTATTGAGTTTCTTCTTATCAAGCAACTTCCCCTTAAACTCACCATGCACCTGGCTTACATCTTGTTCTCTATTGATAGCAATTAAAGATAAATCCCCACAACAGACCGTGATGTCTGTATTAGTTATGTATGGCTGCATAACACATCACTTCAAAACTTAGTGGCTTAAAATAACAATACTCGTTATGACACAGCATGTCAGGAATCCAAGCACAGCTTAGCTGGGTCCTCTGGCTCTGGGTCTTTCACAAAGTTGCAATCAAGGAGCTGGCTAGAAACATTGTTATTTTAAAGTTTAACTGGGAAAAGATCCTTTTCCGAGCTGGCTTACTTGGTTGTCCTTAGATTCAGTTCCTCATAAGCTGTTGGACTGAGAGCCTTAGTTTCCCACCAACTACAGCCAGAGGCCTCCCTTCTTAGTTCCTTACCATATAGATCTCTCCAAAGGGCAGCTCACAACATGCAACTGGTTTCATCAGAGTAAGCAAGCAAACAAACGAGAGAAAATGCTGGCAATATGGACATCACTCATTTAAAGCTAACCTCACAGGTGACATTCCATCACTTTTGCCATGTGCTACTTGTTAGAAGTAAGTCACCAAGTCCAGTCTACACTTAAGGTGAGAGGATTACACAGGGTGTGAATATCAAGAACTGGGAATCATTGGGATCCATCTTTTAAGTCTGACTACCACAATGTCCTTATGAATCAGGCTGCCAAGGGGACTGAAGTTTGAAGGGGAAAGAAAGGCTGAGTTGAGGTGGCTTATTTTGCTAGGCTGACCGAAGTTTCAAATGTGGTAAAAAAAGACGCGTTTCATCCTTATTATGGGCAACTACCACAAACTTACTCTTCACAAATCTCTCCAACCCATCGCCTCTGCCTTCATATTCAGTTCCTTCCTCAAGAGAAAATGTTCCTTACAAAGACATTGTTCCTTATTCACAGAGAAAATGAAAGCAATCTAATGAGATTTTCCAAATGTAGGCTGTAAAAAGAAAAATATGTGACTGTATTTTTGCTCATCTTTTCCTTTTTATTCTGAATTCAAAGAAAAAGATATTACTGTTTTAAGGTAACTCCTTGCTGATACATCCTTCCTTTCTACTCAAGGTCTTTAGGTCCCATTTCTTCCTTTTCCTGTACCTTCAATACAAGCCCCTCTGATGGCTTCTGTCATGGCATGTCAAGTGCCCAAGTTTCTCCCATATTCTTTCCGTGTCCCTTTCAGATAACACCCATTGCTCTCCAGTTAGCCACTTACCTCCTTCTCTCTCCTCAATACTTTTGAATATGGCTATCATTTTCATCAACGCTCTGGCCCAACTCTTGACAAGGTGATCGGCTTATAGCTAAATTCAATTGCCTCTATTCAAGCCTTAGCTTAATTAGCTTTCCGTATCATTGAGTACTGCTGATTGTCCGCACCCCCTGCAGATACTCTCCTCCTCTGACATCCATAGTACTGCTCTCTTATGGTGTGGCCCTACCGGTCTGTCCACTATTTCTCAATCTTCTTGGTACTGGAATCAGTCTTAGCCTGGCCCTTTAATTCTCACTTGTTGACTTCTAGGTCAGGCGCTCTTCACTTTTTATTCTATAAGTACGCCTAAGAAGACTTTAGCCACTTTCCTGATTCTAATTACCACCTCTATGTGAACAACTCTTAAAGTTTTATCTTCAGCACAAATTTCTCTCTCCTAAGCCTCATGCTCCTATCTAACTAACTATGTAAGAAAAATCCACTTGGTAATTTAAGTTTAATGTCAAACTGAACTCTTCACCCTCCTCAACCAAATCTACCCTTCCTAAGAGCCTCCTCCTCTTTATCAGTAGAACTCCCTCCATTCTGATAGTCAAGCCAGAATCCTGGGTGAATCCTTGACTTCTCCCTTTTCATGAAGAAGACCTCTGGCTAATCAATCAGTGAGTTTCAATCAAGAGGAAGAAAAGATTAGGTGCTAGGATAATTCTTACCCAGTGCTTTATAGCCCCCATAGTCCACATTTAACCTCCAAATTGAATTAAAATTAAACATGCAAAGAAGTGACCTTGAAAAAAAATCTGGAAGGCCTATGTTGTAGGTAGAATATTGGCCCCTGCAAAGATGTCCATCTCCTAATCCTCAAAGCCTATACATACGTTATGTTACATGGCATGGGGAAATAAGGTTGCAGATGCAATTAAGGTTGCTAGTTAGATAAGCTTAAAATAGGGAGATTTATCTTGGATTTTCTGGGAGGTTCAATGTAATTACAAGGGTTCTTAAAAGTAGAAGTGGGAGGAAGAAGAAGAGTCAGCGTCAGAGTGCTACAATACAAGAAAGACTAACTGGCTGTGGCTGGCTTTGAAGAGGGAAGGGAGCTATAAGGCAAAGAACGAGGCCACTGTTTAGGAGTTGGAAAAGGCAAGAAAATGGATTCTCCCCTACAGTCTCCAGAAAGGAACACAGCCCTGCCAACAACACCTGGATGTTAGCCATTAAGTTTATGGTAATTTGTAATAGCAGCAAAAGGAAACTAATACAGCTTACTTCTTCTTTAAGTCATTTTTATTCTTTATGTTAGACTAAAGCAGAGATCAATTGTTCCTAACATCAGAAATGAAAGTGGAGACATTACTACTGATTCTACAGAAATAAGAAGGATTATAAGAGAGTACTATGAACAATTTTACACCAACCAATTGGATAATCTAAATGAAATGGAAAAATTCCTAGAAACACAAAACCTACCAAGACTAAGTCTGAATAGACCTATAACTAGTAAGGAGATTGACTCAGTATTCAAAAGTCTCCCAACAAAGAAAAGCCTGGACCAGATGTCTTCAATGGTGAATTCTACCGAACAGTTAAAGAAGAACTAACACTGTTCCTTCTAAAACTTTTCCAAAAAATTGAAGCTGGAACAATTCCTAACTCGTTATACGAGGCTGCATTACCCTGATACCAAAGCCAGACAAATACACTATAAGAAAACTATAAACCACATGACTTATGAGCATTTGATGCAAAAATCCTCAACAAAATACTAACAAAGCAAATTCAACAGCATATTAGAAGAACCATCTGAAACCTGTGATGAATCTGTCCTCTCTTACCACTCTCATTTAACCTGTACTGTAATTCCCAGCTAGTGACAAAGACAAGGAAAGAAAATAAGGGGTATACAAACTGGGAAGGAAGGAAGAAATAATACTGACTTGTTTGCAGGTGACATTAGCACCTACGTGGAAAATCCTCAAAAAGTGACAAAGAAAAACTTTGTGAAACTAGTAAGTGAGGATAAAAGTCAACTATTTCTGTATCACTATACATACAGCCATGCAGTGCATGACAATGTTTTGGACAAGAACAGACTGTGTATACAACGGTGGTCCCACAAGATTAGTACCAGACGGCCTAGGTGTGTAGTAGGCTATACCATCCAGGTTTAGGTGAGTACGCCTTATGATGATCACACAAGGATGAAATGTCCTAATGACACATTTCTCAGAGCATATCCCCATCATTAAGTGATGCATGTAAACAATAAAAAACTGGACTTTGAACTTTTTAAAAAAACTTACCATTTACAATAACACCCAAAAAAGAAATACCCAGGTATCAAACAAATATGTATAGGATCTCTATGCATGAAAATAATAAAACTCTAATGAAAGAACTCAAAGATCTGAATATCACAATAAAGTTTGCCTATAAATCGGAGTCAAGGAATCACATTCACTAAAGCACACAGGACCTCAGTAGGACCCAGACCATTTCTCACAGGATCCCAAGGATGCTTAATGTTTCTCTTTATTCTTCTACCTCTTCTGTTGGTCACCAAATTTCTCACAACATTCTTCAGTTAACAACCTAATAAAACTACTGAAACATAATTTGAAATGACTGTTAATTTCAATTTGTGTATGTGTGAATATACACACAAGTGAGGTGTCAAACCTACATTGTGTTAATTTTCTGGTTTGTAAATCTATATACACAACAACTATCAATGTCATAGGAATAATTAAATTACATTATTCTGCTTCTATCTATTTTATCAACAAGATTTAACCATAATCCACGTACTTCAAATGTATCATGATATAAACTACTTATTAAATCAATGTCAATAGTATACAAAGGTGGCCCTTTTCTCCTCCTCTTCTAAAATTGGCTCCATACAATTTGAAAAGGCCATGAAGAAAACAAAAAAAAAGTTGGGGAAACTACCAGAACTTGATATAGTATATGAGAGTTATTAAATATAAGTTGCACTGTCACTTTTTGAATGATAAAAGTTATTTCTTACCCATTTCAAAGAAAGAAGCTTATCTGATTTTGTCACTGGACAAAATAATGCACGATACATACTTCTTCCTATAGTTAATAAGCAAAGTTCAGAAAGATGTTACAGACCCAAAGAAAGTAAAATGAAGCAACCCAGAGACTTTTAGGGACATAGAGTGGCACAGGATTTATCTGCTATCCCACAGGTCAAAGGGCATCACTAGGAGATAAACCACAAAACTGGCTATTTTGAACAGCAGTAATAATGTCTTAAATTTGTTCAAATCTAGTAGTGTTTTATGTAGTGTTCATAATTTAGAACTCCAAAATGAAGGCCAGAAAATTAGAAAAATGCAAGCACGAATTAGAAAAATAAAAATATTTTTCACATCTGATAAATTTCCAAATAGCACGTATACTCTGACAATCTTTTGGCTTTGGCTCACGTACCAAAACTACACACTTGTTAAGGAGTGACTGAAAAATTACACAAAGTGGCTTATTGGCTTCATGTCATTCTTCAAGCAGTGGCAAATAATGAACTCCATTCTTCAGGGAAAGAGGCCACTTGTATTCAGTGCCAGTTACTTACTTTCTTAATCAATTATGTCATTCTTCACATTGCCTTCACTTAAATAAAATGAGTTGGGGTTTGAGAAAAAGTTAAAGTGAAGTTTTCCATTGTCCAAATTATAAGACAGCCTATTTATTAGAGTGATTACATTCTCATTTGCTAAAGATGTTATCGAATGTGGAGTAACAGTAGCCTTCACTTGTCAACACTAAAATGTAATTCCAAGTTTCCTTCTGAGTCCTGAAATAGTTCAGTGTCATACTACCTCAATCCAGTGCAGGTCTTAGTAGTTGGAATTAACCACGTTCATTTCCATATCTCCATAGAGACTAAAGAATAATCACTTGTACATGTAAATACATTTAGTGTAACTACCCGAGAGACCATAGTGGCTGCTGCAGTTATTAATGAAGCTGCACTTAATTTGATGCTCACTCAAATTACTTTCTAGGAAAAATTCAAGAGGCTGAACACAATCTGACTCGGACTCCACACTTGCCGTATTTGATAAACTAGGATAGAACTAGCAAAATTGCTTGCACATTAAAACGGTGGCTGCTTTTCTGGCTAGGATGGGAAACGTAAAGTCTTCTGCTCTTCTCTCAAGGTTAGTCAGTACTTTGTCCTGAGTATATTGCTTGAATCTCCTAATCTCTGTATCTCTAGGGTCACTGGCTAGTCTTTATCCATAACACAGCCAATGTGAAGCCTGAATCAACAGTGAAAGCCTAAGTGAGGATGACTGACTGTTGCCAGGTCGCAAATTTGGCTATGTTGTCACCACTGACCTTTTATCATTTGAAAAATTCCCACCAATACACACTTTCATTTTAATCGGATTGTGTCTTGAAGTAAACCTGGAAAATTTGGTAGGCTAAGTCTTAGCATACAAATCATTGGTTTGTAGGCCTGGAGCATCTCAAAACGTCCCCTAAAGAGTGTGCTGGGACTGCTCATGATTCTCTGAGGAAAGCAGTATTTTCCTTTATATGGCCAGCCCCATGGGACTTTTCAGTTAGCGTAGACAAGAGACAAAATTTTCCTTATCTTGGCAATTTTTCAGCCCAGACCTGGGCTTGTTTGTTTCCAGCGTCTCTCTCACCATCCTTATCCCTCCCTATCTTTCCTATCCTATATCCATAGCCTGATAAATCAGTAGCTAATTTCCTCCCCTCATTCGTGTTTTCTGCTCTTGTCTTGTCTCTATTTCATATCTGCCAATAAAGACCTGAGTCCATCTATTTTGGATAAGTTTCTATTTTGTCAAACCCATCCTTTCCCTTTGAACATTCCCTTAAATCAGAACAGCATGTCAAATCCAGCAGGGAGGCGGATAGACGTGAAAACCGTTCAGGTTTGACTTGAGCAACTTTTTGATTCTCCAAGCCTACCTACTCTAAAGTCACAACCTCAGGCCCTGGCTTAAGTAGTTGGAGCTCACAACTATGATTACTAAATTACTTGGTCCCCGAACTGGCTGAAATCTTTGGCTCAAAAGAAGAAATATTTTACTAACCACCACTGAAACTTCCCTGGCTTTACTCTACACAAGGCCAGCTTAGGGATCTGATTGAGCTGAGTAGGAATTAATTCAAAAGCTTGGATGAAAAAAATGAGGAAAAGTTAGGAGCCTGCCCTGGAAGAGTCTTCTTGAGGATCAGGGTTGATCACTTCTTAAACTGTCTCCTATTTGCCCAAATGCTGAAGATTTTTTCTCCTTAGGAACGAGGATGAAACCTCCTCTGCACTACCTCAATTATATGAAATACTAAGTGTTCTTGCATGGCAAGGCGGTTGTGTTTTCTGTGTTGGGTGATGCCATTTCACTCAGTTGGGAGAACTAGAAGTGTGCTTAGCATCCCGTACTTGGGTTTTTAATCTAGTAAGAAGTTTTAGTTTCCCATGAATTTATTCTGAATAAAGAAAACATAGAGGGGCAAGCCCAGTGGTGTAGCAGTTTTCGTGCACTCTGGTTCGGTGGCCCAGGGTTTGTGGGTTCAAATCCCAGATGTGGACTTACACACCACTCATCAAGCCATGCTGTGGCAGCATCCCACATACAAAAAATAGAGGAAGGTTGGCACAGCTGTTAGCTCAGGGACGATCTTCCTCAAGCAAAGAGAGGGAGATTGGCAACAGATGTTAGCTCAGGGCTGATCTTCCTCACCAAAAAAACAAAAGTAAATGTTTACAGCAACTCAGGTTTATCATCCATCCACTCATGAATGCTTGGTGACTCCTGTCAGGCCCTACACCAACCTGTAGAGAAAATTTACCCACTTCTTCATTTTGATGAGAATTCAACCCATCAAGCATGTTGTGATTTTAACAGTCTTTTCGGTTGTAGAGTCATAGGAGTATTTTAATACAAACCCCTATTAAATAATTCTGCTTTCCCCTAGGCTGAGTCCTTACTCAGCCATGGATTTTCTTTTTCTTCTATTGACTTTTCCCATAGTATTTAGCCTCCTGTTTCTGCTCTTCATGTTTCCCTTGGGAACTGAAAAGCTTCCACCTGTATTACACAGCACAATTAAACTCCACTGTAATTTCCGTGTCCCCAAATTCATACATCCAACTTCATCACAATAATGTGCAAAACAAAGGACACTTCAATTTCAGGACCCATCCTTCCTTGAGGACACTTCAGTAGCCCCCTTTTTTGTTAATTTACATGACCTTTGGTGTCTTATCCCTGAAATTGACATCCACACACCCAGAACTTTCAAAATGTGTCTTTTCAAAATCTTTAAAGTACTCTACTCAAGAATATTCGTGAATCAAATTTTCTCTGTCTTTATACACATGAAAACAGACCACTGCGAGTTGGTATCTTTCAGTCATTTCCCCTGAGAAGGACGTTTCACTGCATGTTCTTGCCTCTTTTCCTTTACAGCAGGTCTACTGATTTGTTGACGATTTCATTCTCTGAAGAACTGATTATTGAATTCAGAAGAAAATTCTGCTCACTGGTTGCTATCACCAAGGCATTGTTTGCTGATTTTCAGATGCAAAGTAAAATTCTTTACACCTCCCAAGTACAGCCCATCTTCCGTAGGCCTGAGTAGTCGCAGAGCAAAGAACCAGAACTGGGAAATGGATACAAGGGTCTCCCTCATATACTTCAAATCCTGCTTTTTTTGAGATTCTGGGGGAAAATCCGGTGCCCTATTTATTAAACTAATCTGTAGCAAGGCCTCACTCTACAAAATGTAGCTACTATTGGCACTCATTCACAACACAGCAGTGGTCTTAGAATTAATTTTTACAACATCTGGAATAGTCTCCAAACCTTTTAGAAAAAGAAAAATACATCCTATCGAAACGCTGTAAATTATTAAGCAGTTAAAGCATTTTAAATGTCATTTTTGTGTGCTATCCCTCATTAACCAATGTTCTTTTGTCACTTGAAAAATACAAATGTCCCTAATTCTAATTTAGAATTAAATTTGACTACCAAATGACATTATCAATGACTTCTAATTAAAAACATAGGTTCTGAAAATCCAACCCAGCATTTTATTCTCACGTCAGCCAGTAATTATAAGAGTCACGATTTAGCTAGGTTTCTTTTTTGTTCTTTATCAAAACATATGCCCCAGTTTATTAAACATGATTTAGAGTGATGTAGCTTTTACAATTTTACATCCTTTGATTACTATCAGTAATGGAATGTACTGTAATTTAAACTAGGAGATAGTCATTAATCTTTAAAACAATGGTCACTGACATTTAATAACATATATTACGTGAGGATCATGGCTTAGCTCTACTTCCAATATTCCCTATCACATCTGTTCTCCTGTGTACTTTCTCTTTACAAAATAAACAAGAGAATTATTGCTCTTTGGGACTGATGGCTGGTCCAATAAGATTGAGAGTGTAATTGCTAATCTGCTATTATAAGTCATGATCTAGCAGTTTAATATAAAAGAGTTAGGCAATTTCAGTTACATATTCCCATTATGCAACTCTCAATAAGAACCTTTCTACATGAGGAGAATGCCTCAGTCCTTGGACTCAAATTATTATTTTTTTTAATTCTGTGTCATATATTCAAGACTAAATTTCTCCCAAAATTGGCCTTTCCTCCTGACTTCCCTATTTCTTTAAACATGAGTGCTTTTCTGCTGGTTATCCAGGCTTGACCCCTAAAAGCATTTCTTGACTTCTCTCTTTTCTTGACCCACTATATTCAATCATTCTAATGCTTAGGTGTCTTTCATATCCATTTCTTTTTGTTTTTTCTCTTGTATTTATATATTTTTTTATATATATATATTTGTAATATATATATTATTCTCACTGCCACTTTCCAACACCTTGATCCAAGTCTTAACTTCACTCATTTGGACAATTCCAATTACTTCCTGACTAGTCTCCTTACTCCCAAGCTCTCTGGCCCCAGTTCCAGCTGCTTGCATATTGCACATTCATCTTCTTACTATGAAGCTCATGTCACTCTCCTTCCGTTCCCACACCACCACAGCCCCTCAATGCTTAAAAATAAAACCAAAACTCATTAATCTAGCACTCAAGGCCTTACACAATCTGAGCCCAAATGCCTTCATATTGTTCAAGATGCAAGGCATAATGGCTTCTCCTTAATCATGTTCTTACCTGTTCTCCTTTCTGTTTTTATTCTTTGCCATCCCCTAGATATTTAATATTCTCTATGTTCTCCTTTTATAATCTACTTTTCATGTTTTTGTTTAGATTCTGCTTTCTCACATGACCATACCCTCTAGAAAAATTCTCCCCCCTAAAAAAAAGTTTGCATGTTTGCATCCCATATGAAACATTATGGCCTTTTCCCAGTCTTTCATTTTAGATCTCTAGCCCCCAAAGCTACAGACATCATCACATTCTTTTCTTTAGCTAATGCAGAGCGCAATATACAGGTAATAGTTCAGTTAATGGATATAGATGACATGGACGAAATAATAGCCCACATATAAGCCAGGGGTCAGCAAACTATGGCCCGCAGGCCGAATATGGTCTCCGATCAGTTTTTGTAAATTAACTTTTTTGGCGACATGGCCACGTGTATTTGTTTATGTGTTGTCTCTGGCTGTCTTTGAACTACAATAGCAGAGTTAAGTAGCTACAACAGAGACTCTGTGGTCCACAAAGCCTGAAATATTTTAAGCTTTATGGAAAAGGTTTTTTACAGAAAAGTTTGTTGACCTCTGATATACTACATTGAAGGAAAGCAGGAAAAAATAAACTTTGTTTGGGTGCCTGAAGAGATTCCACAAGAAGTGCCCCCTCCTGATCCTCTGCTTCCATTCTGTCACTGCCCTCCCTTTCCCAACAGCATACCCACCAGCTCTGCAGGTAAGCCTGTCCTTGGCTAAGCCCTCTGAGGCTGGGTTTCTGTCAAGTGTTTTTCAGGAGAACACCTGTTTAAAGGCACTGCCACGGAGACACCTTAGATAAGCTTCAGCAGTCAATATTTAGGACATCTGCTGATCCTCACACATGGCCACTGACAAGCGACAGCTGCCCGTCAGTCAGAACTAAACTGCAAATTTCACCAACAAAGACACAAGCGAGGAAGAAGGTGCAAAGCAGTCTAAACAACGATGGCAAATGTCCTAATTAACCATTAGAAGCCATTTTAGTAAAAAATTCTTCTCAATCTGCCAGGAGTACATTTAGCTGACTCACTTGTCAAAATAAAAGTGATTTTGGCAAGTTCAAAACTTTTTTTTTACAAAGTCTTCTCTCAGTAAAGAATTTAAAATAGAACTTTTTACACAGAAACTGAAATAATTATTTTTGTATTCATAGTTCCCCAAGTATATCACAGTGTGTTCATATACATATTTATACATCTATCTTAAGTATTCTCATTTCAAATTTAAAAATTCATAGGCTTGTATATATTTTAATTTAAATTCTGGGTTAAAAATTGCATAGGTTCTTTTGGATGATCCTAGCTACATATAGTTTGATACTCATGTATTTATGCAGTGAATATTTCTTAGGAGCTGTCATGTTTCAGGCACCGTGGAAGTAGTATGGGATAGCAAAAAGAGCACCATATTTCTAGCAGTCAGAGCAAGGTTTGAATCCCACCTCCATAAGCTGAGTGAATATAAATAACTTTTTTAATGTCTTTGAGAAAAAATTAAGTTGTTTGTAAAACGTGGAGTATGACAGTTTTTTCTGAGAGAGTTGTTATAAGAACTATGTGTGGTAGCTGTGTTAGTCCGCCTGGCAGATATCCACTTCAGGCTCTGCCTTCTACTGGGAGCTACCCCTGTGTGTTGAACATAGAGGTGACCATTAGATGCAATCTGGACCAATTATAGTGACCTTGTCCTTCTAGTAAATTTTCAAGGTTGGGCATTTGTCCCAGGTCAGGACAATCAGGGTTTTTCCCAGGATTTAAACAGCTACAGCTGGGGCAAATGTCTGTTTGCCTATTGGATCATGAAACTGGAAGAAAGCAAATCTGGAGATGGTAAAAACGTCCCACCAAGTTGAGAAAGACTGTGCATAGCAGGAGAGAACAAAGCTAGTATAATTGATGGTTGGTAGGTCACTAGGGTTGTCCTGGAGTCATTCTAAAAATCCCCTTCCTGCTAAAGCTGTCTTCTTTGCAATCAAAATCCTAACTAATACCAGATAGAAATGCTTACCAAAGCAAAAGTAAGTGCACGACAAACGTTAGCTACCTTATTACACCTCCAGGCACCTGGGAGCAAGAGGAGGAACAGTATGTGGTCCCTGGCCTCAAGATGCCTCTGGTTCAGTGTCTTCTCATTTTAGAGAGCAGGGTAGATGTTTCTTGTTTGTTCCCAATGCCTAGAGCAGTGTTTGACACATAGTAGACAAACTAAATATTTGCTGAATGAACAAACGCTTGATTAAATAACTATAGTACTGACATAATGAGTCATATGTCTTTGTATGCAGTCATATATATGAGTCAAATGTCTTTATAATAGACACATAAAGACATTCAAGAAAATCAAGAAGAAATTTACTTAACAAGGTTTTTGCAAGGATTATAGATAAAATATATATGAATACATAACAGGAAACTAATGAAATCATTGTTGCTATTAATATAACAAGTATTAGTTGCCCCATGATACTCAAAGAGCAAGAAATGCCAATGTTCTCCATTTTCCTAAGGTAAAGAAAATCTGGCTCTAACAACCCACTTCCCGAGGTTGTCACAAGGCCTGATGTCAGGCATGTCTTGGGCTCCTTTCCCTCTCCACCAAATCACACAGAATGCCTGAGCTTAGAACGTCCTGGAAAATTGAGAGGAGGGCCCTGGCCTCAGGCCACAGCGTCCTTGCATCACTTGCGGTCCTGCTGTGTGTTGCCTCTCTCATGCTCTTGTTCATTACCATCTCACAGAAACTGTCTCCCTGGGTTCTTGCCACAATGCCCACTAGCAATCTCTTTCAAGTTATGCCAAGAATATTCTTGGCATGGTGCCCAAGGTCACCTTATTTAATGGCCAGGGCTCCCTAAACACCCGCTGAGCACACCTAGTCATTCATCCCAAAGGTGCAACATTTGGCCAGTTCTGATCTGCACCACCTGATAACACTAGCAACTGTCCTTTCTTCATTCTGATAGAAGCCACCGTCACAGAGGAACACACTTTTTCAAACTAACACAGCATCTTTTTTCTTCTCTTTCTTAGGTAACATCAGGACTGATCTTCCAAGTGTGATTTAGCCAGACCTTCAAAAATGACTTGTTATCTCTACCTAGAACACAAAGCCATACTCCTTAAAGGGGGGAGAATTTCATTTTCTTTTTCACTGTAATTCCACTGGTGAGCAAATAAGAAACATTTCCTCAGTCAAATTTTTCTAGCACTTTTTTGTTGGTGAAAATTTCTCCTCTACATTAATGTAGTCATTGTTATCATTATGATGATGATAATAATAAAATGAACCCAGAAAAGCTGAACATAAATGCAGATTCCCCCATTTTTTAACTATCTACTTGAAGGAAAATACACATTGTGATACATTTTCCCCAGGAGAAATATTGTTCTAAGGGATTATAATACTTGTCAGTTTGAGTTCAGTAAAACAAGATGGTTTCTTTTGCTACTTCAAAAATTTAAGAAAAATATGCTTATGTTCTGTTCAGGCATAGGTAAGCATCACTGGCCTGAACCTTCTTAAATAGAAGGTAAGAAGGCTTGAAGTCATCAAAGTAAAGGAGGCATGAGCAGAAAGCGTCACACGTACACACAGAGAATCTGTATGCTCCTTGTTCATTGCAAGTCTGCCATAGTTGAGGGCTTTCGGGTGTCATCTCAGCTTTAATACTTTTTAGCTGAAAGCCTCTTTAGCTGGAGGCTCAGCTGCCAACCCACTGTCAGTCCAACTATTTTTCATGTCAGCTGGTGATGAGCAATTACTGACACATTAATCCTGTATCTCCCCTCTCAGTCCTGACCCTTCACTGTGTTTCAATAGCTTTAGATGAGCTAGATGCGTTCTTCCTAGGCTACCTGTGGTAAAATAGAAATTGAAGGACTAGAATGCATTGAAAGAGACTGCAGCTTTTTGGGTCATAATTTATTAGGATCAAAAGAGGCATTAACATCAACAGATTTAATGCCTACATCAAGAGAAATATATTTCTGAGAAAGAGCCTTTTTTCCTCCCTTAGAGCTAGGCAGAGGTATTTCCCCCGAGTAGGAAAACATTGGCAACTGATTTAATAATTATGAATGCAGGTAATCCACTGACAGCATGACAGATTCCCTATCTTTGGGGTACAGAGAGTGCTTTTAAAACAGAAAAAAGAGCTCAGTGTCTAGATATGTGGAAATTCCCCAAACCTGCCAAGAGATTGATAATCTTCTTTTTAAGCTAAATTTTAATTCATTAGGTTCTTTGCTATAGAAATGAAACAAGAATATCTAATCCACAAAGTGCTGTACCTTTCCTAACATTATGATGGCCTTAAAATAGCACTGCCCGTACCAACCTAATATACTATTTTCTCACTGTTATAGTTAGAAATTCATGACACGTGATTAATCCTGAACTATTTTCTGTTCTCTTTAACATATGTATCATGAAAATGAATTATCAGAGATTTAAATATGTTATGTACTTTATAAAGGCTAGCACTTTCTTCAAAATATTATGTAATTTGATAGGTTAGTGAAAGGAAAAAAATAGAATCACTGCCCAATTCTTACTTAGAACACATAAACACTTAAGAAAGTGTCACTAAATGTACTAACGGTTAAATCTTACCATCTAATTCTTGTCTCAAAAGTGGCAATGAAGAAAAGAAAGCATAGAATTATTCCATCCCCTGGACAAGATTTAGAAGAATCATAAAATGGTGCAAAATTGGCATCTTTTACTAAAACTTGTAAGATGACTTTGAAAATAAAAAATACTTATTTGCAAAAATTATGCTCAAGTTGTCCAGCATGCTGAATGATGGTCAAAGTAATATATGTTTGGGGAGTAATTCCTTAAGGACAACTAACCATAAAGTCTATGAGCCACGCAATTGTATTGTTTTAATCTATGATATGTAAGGGAAAACGAGTCATTAACAAATATCCACCCCATATAGCTTAATGTGCACTGTTTTTGTTTTTCTTTTGTTTTTGTTTTTTAAAGATTGACACCTGAGCTAACAACTGTTGCCAATCCCTTTTTTTTTGCCTGCTTTTTTCTCCCCAAATCCCCCCAGCACATAGTTGCATATTTTAGTTGTGGGTCCTTCTAGTTGTGGCATGTGGGATTCCGCCTCAACATGGCCTAATGAGCGGTGCCATGTCTACGCCCAGGATCTGAACCCTGGGCTGCCGAAGCGGAGTGTGTGTGCACTGTTTTTATACAATATGAAAATATGGTTGTAATTCACACAATGATGAAATAAAATAACAAGCATTTACTTTATCCAGTCACATAAATGTCTGAGGTTCCAACTGCAGATATTTACTCCCTGGTAAACATACCTTTATGGAAATGTTAGTTTGAAGCACTGACAATGAAATGTGCACTTACTTTGGCCAGTAATAGCAGAGTACTTGCTTGGCTAACATTTCCACCAAGCATTGCCGGTTGCTGAACCTTGGGTAGCACTTATACAGCTGCGGAGAGAAAGGCATAAACATTTGCAAAGTATTTGCCTTGCAAATATTTTTTTCATATGGATTTGACTCAAAAGGTTATGAATGCACTTGTACACATTTGAAAAATATTTTGCTGTCATTGCAAACACAATCTGTCTTTTTAACCTAACCTTAACTGAATAAAGTATGTGTGTGTGTGTGTAAACGTACTTGTACAGTAAATGTTTAGTCACAAAGAGTATTTCCCTTCTGCTCATTAAAGCAGGTTTTAATCTACTCAAGGGTATGTTTGTTGAGGGCATTTTAATATCTTAAATAATTGTTCTAGCTTCAGAATCAGCATTTTTAGTGTACCTAATAACTGTTATACATAACCGAGATGTACTACTTTACAGTTTGATCTGCAACTTTTAGTTTCCACTGTGAGATGCGGAAGCCAACCAGTCAGAAATGGAAGCAAAAGGAGTCTGCCTCGCTCCAAAGCCTCAATCACCTGTGCTCTCTATGTCACCCAAGCCCTGTGTGCCTAGCGGAGTTCTGTGGAGAAACAGCGCAGCCTGACTTGGTCCTATCTCAGTGCCTTGATGCTGAAAGTGGCCATTGGCTGTGGAATGGAAATCTGTGGTAGCCGACCATGGATGAAGCACAGTTGCTAATCGCAAATCCCCGCCTCTGCTGCTACACACGTGGTAGAGCAGCATTTCACCCAGAGAAGTGGCGATTCTTCAGCTTTAGATTCAGTGAAAGTCACTCTTTTGCAAACTGACGAGTGCACTCAGGATCAAAGGTCTTTAAATTTCTTCCTTTAACCACCCTCACAAATCAAGAGTGTGTATCATGTGTTGGTAGCTGACCAGATTTCTTCAGCCTGCTTCTTGCCAGTAGAATTCTGAGGTCTAAAGATCTTTCTTCATTCTTAACATTTTGTTCCCCTCAATCCAAGTTGGTGGACATTTCTGCATTTCTTAAAGTACAGTAAGGGGCTCCTTGGAATTCTCATGGGGTTCACTCTATTAACCAAAAGCCATGCCCACAAATCTCTTTGAGATAAGCCCTTCACACATTTCCTATCATTTGACTGAGAAGATCTGTGAGGAACAGCTTTATTCTTCCTGGAGGACCTTCTGTCTAAATAATATGCTGATACACCACCTTAGATCTTTCTTAGATTTTTAAAAAAGTATTTTACAGTCACACCCATGGCTTTATCTTTGGAATGTGCTTTTCTGGCTGTGTCCTGTGTTTGATCTTTGCTTGGAAGCCATTTCCTTTTTTTTCTTTTTTTTAAAGTATGCTGTTTTTGATGACGAAGATTGTCCCTGAGCTAACATCAGTTGCCAATCTTCTTTTTTTTTTCCCTCCCCAAAACCCAGTACATAGTTGTATATCCTAGTTGTAGGTCCTTCTAGTTCTTCTATGTGGGATGCCACCACAGCATGGCTTGATGAGCAGGATGTAAGTCCCTGCCCAAGATCCAAACTAGCAAACCCCAGGCCATCAAAGCACAGTGTGCAAACTTAACCACTCAGCAACAGGGCCAGCCCCAAGCTGTTTATTAATTTAGCATTATTTGCCATGAGTAGAAGTTGAGAATTGTTGAAATCATCAATTTCTGACTCCTTATGTTTAACAATCCTTCCCTCAATTCACCTCTTTCTTCTTGCATTTTACCAAAAGCATCAAGAAGAAACCAGACAGAACTTTCACCACTGTGCTTTGAAATCTCCTTCGTTGGATCATTCAGTTCATTAGGCACATTTTCTACTTTCCATGTCACTGTAGACAGCAGTGATACCAAATTTCTGCCGCTAAATAGCAAATATTCCCTTTCCTCCAGCTGCTAATAACATGTACCTCATTTTCCTGCAAGCCTTCATGAGCAGCCTTGTCAAAGATCATGAGTTTTCTATTAATAACTTCTTTAATTTACTTTAGACCTTAACTGACACTCTCCTCAACGCCTACTCTCCTCAAAACCACTTCTACATTTCAGGTTTTTGTTTTAGTCACATATCTTACTTTCAGGTATCAAAATATGTTTTATTTATCTATTTCTATGTAAATACAAATTACTCTGCAAATTTAGCAGTTTAAAACAACAAACAGTTATTATCTCAGTCTGTGAGTCAGGAGTCTGGATATAGCTTATCTGGGTACATGTAACTCAGGGTCACTCATGAGGTTCCAATCAATCTGTTGGTTCTGGCTGCCATCTCATCTGAAGGTTCAACTGGGGGACCTTCTTGCTTACATGGTTGTTGGCAGGCCTCTCTTGAAGGCTTCCTCACAAATGGCAAGTGCTTTTTTCCAAGGCAAGCAACACAAGAGATAGCCCCCAAAACACAAGCCACAATTTTTTTGGGGGGGAAGATTAGCCCTGAGATAACATCTGCCACCAATCATCTTCTTTTTTGCTGAGGAAGACTGGCCCTGAGCTAACATCCATGCCCATCTTCCTCTACTTTATACGTGGGACACCTACCACCGCAATACTTGACAAGCAGCGTGCAGGTCCGCACCCAGGATCCGAACTGGCAAATCCCAGGCCACCAAAGTGAAACGTATGAACTTAGCCACTCTGCCACTGGGCTGGCCCCAGAAGCCACAACAATTTTTTATAGCCTAATCTTAGAAATGACATCCTGTCACTTCTGCCATAATATATTCGTTACAAGCAAATAAGTCCATCCCACACATAAGGAGAAAGGATTACATAAAGAGTACTGCTATGGGATGGAGATCATTGGGGGCCATCTTAGGGGCTGCGTACTCCAAGAAGTCAAAGAGCTTCCAAAATAATTTGTTCACTAAGAAATAGATTTATATCTTAATTTAAGAAATACCACCACTAAGCAGTTTGAAGAGCTTAGCAATAGAAAGAATGCGTCAAGAAGAAAAAAAAAAGCATTGTAAAACAGTAAAAATACCATACAAGAGAGAAATGGTCCAAATAAGAAACAGATTATAATTTTGAACAAAATATGGTGTTTAAAGGAAGAATATCCATTTTGTCTTGACATTGTAAACCCTCATTCATGTAACACTGCTTTAATAACACATTGTTACATTTTTTTCTTACAGAGCCAATCATACCATTTAATTCTGATGATTAACACTTAAGTGATTATAATGTGTTGAAAGACTTTATACACCTCCCTCCACAGATTTTAGAATCAACATATGCACAGGGAATTGAAGATTTAATTATATTTATAGACATATTTTAAATATTACCAATCTTAAAATGTAAAAGTGAGGTCATTACTGTAAAGTATAAAGTTGGAAATGGTAAAGTATAACAATTTCCTCCATTTTAATAGTGGGAACCAAGAAATACCCTGAACTTTTAATTAAGCATGTAATAGAGAGCTAAATATACTGTTAAAAATTATGAGGACAGCAATCAAATAAGCAAAATATTATAAAAATTTGTGTCGAAGAGAGAGGGAAATTACAAAGGATATCAATATATCCACTTTGGAAGATAGGAGCTTGATTATCTAAAGCAACAAATCAAGCAGTAGAATTACAAATGTATCGTTTTGTTTTACAACTATCATGAAGACTGCAACCGAAAATGCTTACGAGCGATGTGGAGATGGGATTGGGGAAGTTGGTAGTGGTAAGATTTGCTTTCACTCAATACCATTCTGAAGTGTTTCTATTGTTTTTGTACAAGTCTATGTATTGTTTTTATAATTATGTAATCTGAAAATCAGTAAAAATCTGTAACACAAAAACTGGGTGCTGTTTCTAGGCTAAATGCCTCAAGAAATCCCTCTAGCTTTTAACCTTCTGTTGTATCTAGTCTCCAAAGTTGGGCCTTCAGTGGACTTCCTGGCAGTCCGCTCACCACGAATCTGGTTTAGCCCTTTGATTTCTCCACGAATAACAGAATACGATACAAGTGATGTCACATGACTTCTAAGGCTAAGTCATAAAAGTCTTGTAACTTCTGCCTGGGTTTATGGAAATTCTCTGAGAAGTTGGCAGCCATGTAAGATGTCTGACTTACCTGAGACTACCAAGCTATGAGGAAACCCAAGCAAGACATATGGAAAAGTCACAAGGAGAAAGAGATGCTCAGCCAGCCCCCTAGCTGAAGTGTTAGAATGTGAATGAAGAAACTACCTTGGACATCTAATCCATCTGAGCCTTCTGATGTCTCCAACCCCAGCTACCATGAGAGACTCCAAGTGAGGACTTCCCAGTTGCCCCTAATCAACCAGCAAAACCATGAGAATTAATTCATTGTTCTAAGCCACTAAGTTTTGAGATAGTTTGCAATTCAGCAATGTTACTAAATTCTAATCCAATTTTGCTTTGTGCACATTGAATCAGAACAGTGAAGATTCACAGTACTATTTTAATGGCTTATGGCATCAGGTTGTGACAACGAATGCATAGGGCTTGCAACAGGCATCTCCGCCACTAAAGCACACAAGCAGAGGCAGTTTGTCAGTGACCTTTTCTTCTACACATTACTGGAAGAGCAAGTCAACACATTCATCCTTCCTGTCACCTTTCGTAGATTGCAATTGACCATTCCCTTTATGTGGATTTATTCTTTCTTTGGTTGTTAACGTACAAACCCTATTACTGAATCTTGTTTCTGGCCTAGAGAATGCTTGGTTTTTGAAAAAACCTAATCTTCCCTAGTAAGTCTCTAATTTCATACATCATATGTTAATTTTGTGCCTTATCCTCAAAGTTTGAGAGCTGTTCTGCTGGGATATCCAGGAATCATTACTAGTGATTTTAAAGCATCCGTCCTAGGTTCTCATCTTGCACACATCATCTCCAATGTCAAAACAAGCAAAACAAACAAAAATACTGTGAAATATTAATAAATTTCATATTCACAACAGTATCATAGAATTTAAATAAACTGGCACATTCAAAATACAAATAAGTCCCAAATGCAAATTTGAGAATAAACAAATTCAATCAAAATATAAAATAAATTACATTAAAACAAAACTGCCATTTGTTACAGGTACTTCTCTTATGCATCCCTCGCGTGAAATAATTTATTAAAGCAGGTAGTGGAGAATCTGTCTTGAAATACTTCTGTTTCAATATTCAGGACCATGTACTTCATTTATTTGAAAAAGGGAATTTGGCCACTAAAGCAATTTAAAACATCACATGATGTTTACAATATAGTATTTATTAACCATAAGTACAATTATTGCAATAGAGATGAATTGGTACTAAAGATCTGATTGTATATTTCTTCCTGACTTATCCATAATCTCCTAAGAACATCTTCTCACAGGAAAGCAGTCATGAAGCATAACCTACAAAGCACCACTTTCCTCAAGGTTTTGTTTTTGTTTGTTTTGCTTTCCAAATGTGACATTCCAGGTTTGGCTTTTTATTACATTATGTCACCTGATCATATTTGGATGAAGGGCTGATCCATATCCTAATCTGGGGAATCTTCACAGTTCTCAGGTCTCAGGAAGAGTCGTCCCCTATTCACCCCAGGAAAGGATGGTACAGAGAAGGAACTAGCCTAGAAAATTCCTCTTTTCTTAGACAGTTCTATAAAGGACAAGGCAGAACCCAAGAAAGAAAGTCAGTACCAGAGGACTCAAGTCATTCAAAAGAGTCTTAGTTACTCAGAACCCAGCACAACAGAAAACTTAGAGATGATGTCAGAATGGTGACCAAATTCAAGGTATACAGAACTTTGGGTGGCAGCTATAAAGCCCTGAGAGAGCCACGGGATCCCAAAGTTTCCCTTGGTTAGAAGATCATTCATTCATTCATTCATCCTTTATTGAAATAATATTTTTTGAGTACCTACTATAGGCTGCCACTGTTTTAGAAGCTGAAGATGAGAGAAGGAACAAGATACAGTGTTTGCCTCTAAAGAGTAAGCAGCTTAGTAAAAGTTATAAGCAAGTGAACAGTCAATTACAGCACAATGAGGGTTAAGGGAGCAGATAGGACACAGTTTGGGTGAGTAAAAGATAGATTATTGGAGAGTTGCCTAAAAACGTTGCTGAAGTGATAACATCAGATCATATATTTTAACATCAAAATGGATTTAGAAATGATTTAGACAAATTCCCATTATTTTTCCAGATGAAGAGATCCATTTGGCTCACACATATCTGTCCCCTGCCCCATGAAAACACCTTTACACATTCTGTTCCCTCTGCCTGAAATAATCTTACATTCCATTTCTTTACTTCCTCCCTTCTCCACTTGGAGCATTCAATGTCTCTTGTCTAGAATATCACAATAACCTCCTTTGTAATTGCCCCACCTATATTCTTTCCTCATTACAGTCAGTTCTCTGTACTACTGCCAACTACATTCCAAAAATGCAAATTTGGTCACATGATTTTCCTGCTTTACATGACTCTCTAGTATATCAACTAGCCAAGGAATAAAATCAAAACTAGTAGCTTTATGCATAATATCCTTACTTCAGCTAAATGTATTCAACATCAATCTCTCCACTCAACCATCCATCCGTCCACTCATCCATATTTCCATCTACTTCAAAAGCATGAATTTAAGTGTCTAGGCTCCCTGCCAGGCACTGACAATATAAAGATAATATGACATTTCCATCTTGCAGATGTGACTGGTTCGGTGACCTCAAATTATTTCTTCATCCTCGCCTCTCACCAGTCTCCCCAGCTCCCGCTGACCTGATTCACAGACACATATCCACATTCTGTGCTCCAACCACACTAACTTTCTTATCTCTACCCAACACTCCATACTCCTTCATGATTCTGCATCTTTTCATATGTGATTTCATCTCTTAGGATATCCATATCCATTTCTACCTGCTAGAGAATATCTTAAAAAGCTAGATTATATGTAACCTCTGAAAATCCAGCTCACATTTGGCCTCTGTATGAGTTGGATATTGTTGTTTTTAGGAATATTTTACAGATTAAAAAGCTGAGACTCCGAGATTAAAGACTGATCCAAGGTTGCAGAGCTAATAAATGGCAGAGCCAGAATTTGGCCACAGTTCCTCTGATTTCAAATTCAGTGCCCCATCCTATACAACCTTTTTCAACTCAACCTTTGTACCCTTAAATCTGAGTCATTAGTCTGAGGTGCCCAAGAATTTCTACTTTTCCAAGTCTTAGAAGTGGTATTGACGAGTATTTCTAGATGCTTTCCATCTATTAGGGAACTCAAGTTTCATTGGCATGAATAGTGGGTTCGCACTCAAAGCCTCTACTCTGCTTCCATCTCTGATAATAACTCTCCACAAAAGTGTGAGAATTTTTCCTCTCTGCATCTCCTTCTCCATCCATAAAATGTGCCTTGGAATAACTATGTTATAATTCAACCAGACTTAACTATTTGACGTTCTCCATGTTTCTTCTCTCTTCCAGTCCTTTGCTGAAATTATTAACTCTATCCATATTACTCTGTCTCGTCCAGTGCCCTCCTTCTCCCAGCTCATGCTTACTGCCCCATCCTATCAGAGTCTAGTACAAGACTCAGCACAAAATACAGTTTCTGTGGATATACGTCAAATGAATGAATTAATGTCCTCGAAAGTTTTCATGTGGAGTTCAACTTTACCCTGTGAGAAATGCAAGTGCACCTGTGAGTTTGCCTTCAAATACCATCTAGCAACAAGAAAAGATGTGAAAAGAGTCCCTTATAAAAAGAAATAAGGATGAAGGGGATAGAGGTCTTATCTGCATAACCCATATCTGACAGAAAACCTTAAATTCTAAACAAGAAACCTTTCTAGATAAATCTTTGAACTTAGCATTTTTCAGTACAATTTTATTATAACTGCATTCTGCAGTTTAATGGCAGGTTTTGAATTTGTTATTCAGTTTACCTTGTAGAAAACATCAGGAAAATTTCACATATCTATAAATAGAATTCTCTGAGGAGAAAGGGGCTTTAGGAAAGATATGACTGTATTTTATGAACCAGCACAAACTGCTGAAGGGAAATTCATTAAAATTTACTTCTAACTTCTCCAGGAGTTCTTGCTTTGAAAGCAATTAATTTTACCTCAGAAATCCTTCAGTTATTCTTCTTTCTAATTCCACTTAACATTTCCATCCTTAGTGGGAGCTGTCTAGGGCAATGCTGTATGATAGAGTTTTCTGGGATGATGGAAGTGTTTTGTATCTGCCCTATCTGATAGTTTGTGGCCATTAAACCCTTGAAATGTGGCTGGTATGACTGAGAAACTGTATGTTTAAATAATTTAATTTTCATGAATTTAAGTAGAAATAACCACATGTGGCTAGTGGCTATCATATTGGACAGCACAGATCCAGCATATACTCTCTATTTCTCCAAATTTCTGGACCTGTAGTCAGATGTCCTCTTTGGGTATCATTTTCCAAACTGATTAGGAGACAGGGGCCCTCCAAATGAGAAGCATTGTGTTTCATATTTATCACATCAGTCTAGATAGATAGAGGGCCTGTTTACTTTATTTTTATACTTATCTCATGTCAAAAATGATCAGAGTTAACTTTACGCAACATTACGGTAACAAGGATGATGAAACAGATTTAGATTGGGCAAAAAGGGGAGGTAAAAATTTTGTAGGCAGAGAGAATAGCATGTGGAAATGTCCTGTGGTGGGCAGAACCATGATAAGTACAAAGTTATGAAGAAGCTCGTTGTGGATGTTAGGACCCAGAAAATGAAGGGCTTTGTGGACCATTTTAAGGAGTCTTCTTTCCTCATCATTGAGAGCAGCAGAAAGCCATTTAGAAGATTTTAGTATTGAAAAGCTCACTTTGGCTTCAGTGGATTGGAATTAGGTGTCAGAGCTTATGTTTATAGGTAAACTAGTTAGAATCCTATTTCAGAAGTGTGGAAAAGGTCTGATAGGTACTTTGAACTGTAATGTTCATGGTGGACATGAAGAAAAGTGGATGGACTTGAGAATGTTCCACAGATGGATGTAAGAAATACAGCGAAGGAAAGATAAGCTTCAAGGATGACTTCTAATTGTCTGGCTAAGAAACTGGGTGAATGGTGGCATTATTTACTAAAAGAGGACCATGATTTGATTTTGTTTCATTGGGGTATAGGGGTAAAAATAGTGAATGAATGGTTGAAGTTCCACCTTGAGATTTCTAGGAGGTGGATGAACATACTAGCTTGGTACTTAGAAGAGAGAATGGAACAAGGAATAATAAATTGTGGATCAGTTGCATATGGGTATAAATTAAGGCTGTGGAAAAGATAAGATTGTCTATAGAGTAGGAAGTGAAGATTACCTCCATCCATGAGAAAATCTACGTTTAAAGGATAGTTATAAGAAGACAAGTCTGCAGGGCATTTAGAGAAGTCATTAGAAGTTAGAAGAAAACCCAGGAGGCTATTGCGTCACAGAAGCCAATGGAGGAAACTGTATATATTTTCCACCTCATAAACAAAATTTGAGGTGGTTTAAAAGTACATTTTTTAAAAATCAGGGTAAAGTTAAAATAAAAGTAAATTGGGCTGGAAGAACACAAGGTTGGGGAAAGCAAATAACTCTAGGAGGTCATGTTTCATTTTTTCCAGTACTCTGTAGTTGCTAAACATAGACAACAATTTGGTTCTGATCTCCTTTGTCTCTCATAGCATTTTCTCACCTGTAAAATAGGGACAAAATGGTACTTGTCTCAGAGTGTTCCTGTGAGGATGAAATGAATTAATGCCTATCAAGCAGGCGCAGCCTCAGCGGTAGGTCCAGGGTAATCACGGCTGTTATAAGCAGTGATGCTGGAGTGGTGGTCACGGTGCCGGAAGATATATTGTCATATCTTCCCAGCACTTACCGTAAAATATTTTGATTGCGTGCTATCTTCCTCCAAGAAAAGAGAAACTGTTGCATTCCTCTTTGTATTTCCAGTGCCTGATACACTCCCTTGTGCTCAGTAGATTTGGTGATGCTATTTAGTTAATGCTCTTCAAATGTTGCTTTGGATTTGTTTTTCAATAATTTTAAATATCTTCTCAGAAATCACAGAAAATATTGGCAATGATGCATGAGCTAATAGTTTATTTTGGAGTTAGGTGTGAAAGTTTACTCATAAATGAGTGTGCTTTTCTAAATTGCAATCTGTTGATGACAATGAAGCATAGCCCATTAGAGCAGCATTTCACAATCACTAATTAGTTCTTCCTCAGGCGCCATGTGCAGGAGAGGTGAAGTCTTTTTACTGGTGAAAAATCCTGAAAATTACCCTAAGTCATTTCCCAAAGGTAGCCAATTAGATAATCACTTGATTAACCTAGAACTATATTTTTAATTAATGGTCGAAACCTATGTCCATATGACCAACTTCTCCGCATAACCTCGGCTAGGATATTCCGTGGTTTGACATCCTCTACTGCATACTCACTACTCTCAATATCTATTCTATTTTTTTCCAGTTCTTTCTCCCAGTGAAAAAATGGTAGCTTAATGACAAGAAATCTGTAATCATTCAAACTACCTTAGCTGAAATATTTTAACTTTAGCAATCTACATGAGAACTAACCATCATAAAGCAAACTCATTGGGGGAGTGCATTTTTCTTGGAAAATATGAAAGTAGCCAACATAGGCTACAATCATTTGATCGATCAATGCGTATCGACTAGATATTCAGCACAATATTGAGCAGAAAAATAACCTGAACTCTAAACTAAGACTTCACATTAATGTCATCATTTACTATTTATACTAAGTACTTTGCAGGTATTACAAAATTTAATCCTAAACAACAACTCTAGAAGTTAGATACTGAAGTGTAAAGTAGTTGAGCAACTTGTTCAGGGTTAAACCTTAGTAAGTGGTGGAACCAGGACGCAGCTGAAGAATTCTGACCCTATAGACCTCACTTTTAACTACTGCTTGCCCGGTGCCTGAGTATCCAACCATGTTTATTTTGTGGTGTAAAGTTATAAGTCATAAAATTTTCACATACTCTAGATAGGCTCTGAAAAATTATTATTTTATCTGACTCTATTGAGATATACAATATTAAATATTTTCCAAATCATATCAGACAGGTTTTTGTTTGTTTGCTTGCTTGCTTTTTTAAGGTTGCAAATCTTTCAAAGGATGAACTTTTTTTCTCTTAGATTTGGCTATGAACTTGAATTCAAATTATAAGAATGACAAATATTAATCTCTACCTGTGGCCTAAAATAGAGTTGTATATATGAATCCTCCAGGATTGATGAAAACAAGGCACTCTTTGACCTACTTTAAATTCAATAATGTATTTCTTTGAGCCACACATAATAAATACTATTTGGGATATAAAGATTGTAAGCATCAATCATAATTTGATTTTTTCTATTGGACACCTTGTACAGGTACCATAATGTTACTTTACTTGGAATAAGGTAGCTAATGGCATTGAAAATTACACACAACACTATAAATTCTGCTTGAAATAAAATATATTTTTACATTAAATTAAATATAAGGAGAGTATATAATCTTTGCTGCAGTATTCTCTCCAGGCCTGGAACCATTATCTAAGGATGTTTTATAAATGTGATAGCCAGAGTGATTTGTGTCCTATATACAGCCTGGGTGTAGTCAGAAAAATATTCTTTGCAAGAACAATTTAATTTTAAATTGAAGTCACCCGTGTTCTAATGAGACACCATGAACAGAACAGGAAAACTCTCAGCATTAGTAAACATATAAAACTAAAAGTAACTCAAACCTGAGGGGACTGGAAACACTGTTTATCCATTTAGAATTTTAAAAGTAACATCAGCTTTTCATCTAAATTAATAAATATTCTAGGAAGTGTGTACTAGACACCCACAGGGGTTCTGGTTTTTTGAGGATAATGCTCTTGAGAAATATGTGATGTAAATCTGAGACCAAAAAAGGTCTTAGTAAAAACCCACTTTGTAAAATAAGCACATATTACCTTTTTCTGGCACCTTCTCTAAGAGATTTTAGTTATTTAATAAATATGCTTTAAGCCATGACTTCTTTTCTTGGAACCATGGACTGGCTTCAGAGGGATTCATGAAACAGTTGAAATAGAATAACACTGTGTGTATGCATGCACAAACCTGGAAAGAAATATTGTATCATGTTATTGTAATTCTCCGTTTTGCTGAAGCAAACGTTCCTCTAAAATTGTTAATATTTCCTTATTCCCAACAATGGTAACCATAGATCTATTATTTTTCAGGTAAAATTACTGATATTAGAATTGGGTTTTCTGAAAATAGGTAGTCTTAAGGAAAGCCCCGGGTACTATATTCATTTACCTCAGTTATCAGCAAGGAAGAAGCACTCTCCTATACCCTCAGCTAAGGTTGACTGATAAAAGCATTAATAATACAAACAGGAAACTGTGACACACTCCTAGACTATGTTTTTCAGTGCCACTCTCCATTGTCCTTACTCTCCTCCTGAAAAGCCTTTCTTTTATATCAAGTCCCACCATCATGATCTCAGACATCTATTAACTAATCATTGCTTAAAATATGACCCTTTTTACACAAAAGTGTATGATGACTCTATGATCATGGAATTTCATGTTCCTTGCCAGCGTGGCTATTGGGTCAAAAGGATATTTCTACAATAGTGTTTATTCAAAGTATAGAAAGTATGCTACTGGTGATAAATGATCTTGGTGATACAAGACTCAACATTTTTACTTTATTTAAGCAAGTGCCAGGTTATTTTTGTTAAATGATATCTATGATAGGACCTTGGTAGTACGTATATATGTGTGTGTGTGTGCGTATATGTATGTGTGCATATGTGTTTGTATGTATCACAAATACACATACTCATTAAAATTCAGTTATTTAAGTAAGTTGATTCTTAACTAAGTTATAGTACAGCTATTCACAATTATGGCAAATAATTGTAATACACAGCAGGAAACAGCCAAGGTTTGTAAAGAACCACCATAAACTATATCAGACTAGATTTAGCCTGCTCATATTACAGCCTACAGTAGCAATATCTATTAAAAATTGTTTAATATTTACAAATACACTAAAATGTGACTAATATTCTCAGAAGAGAATATAAATGATACAGAAAAATGGAAAACTTGATCATTGACAGCATTCATTTAAGCCTCATATATTTAATGTTATTATACTCTTTGTATCTTTGTCCTCCACTTGTTTTTTCTTTTATTGTATTATAATGGACAACAGTTTTATGAATTATGTGGTACAATACAAATGCAATCATTTGCTGAAAGTCAATGACTTAGTATAGATTTGTAAAATCTTGAGACACTTTCATTTGCAGGCCAAGGATAAAGCAATCTTTTAGTAGTTTAGTACTATATTGTTGGATTTATTATTCCACAGTTTCCTGGGCTCTTTTATTCGTAAAAGGATGTCAGATGATTATTGGTTTTTTTGACCTTTGACTTTTGTGACTGTGGCAATGGTTAAGTCAGTTCAATGGACTTTACTTCCTCATCAAAGACTTCAGACAGCTGTAGCGTTTCAGTGAAGGATAAAACCCCAATGAATCTATTCAAGCATGGAAGAAAAAAACAATAACTTCTGACAACCAAATAACATAACAAGGTCAGGCTATTGAAATTTGGAGAAACAATTTTTTTCCTTTGAAAGAAAAAAATAAAGAGAAAATTCAGTCAAACTTAATTTAATACTTTGAAAAACTTACATTACATAAAACTTGGACATTAATTTCACAACAGAGATTTATTTTTATATCATAAAATTAATGAGTACGTATTAATAGCATGAAAAGCAAATTGGCATGGTCTATAAGAAAGACCATGGCATATAGCCTGAAGCAGACTGGGTCAAAATTTCAAATCTGCCACCTAAATGTCAAATTATATGACTCCTGATGATCGGTTCTTTATCTACAGTAAGAAAAGTAGTAACATCGACATTACAAAGTTAAAAGGGATGTCTATATAAATGTCTGTTGGAGAGTAAGTGCATAAGAATTGTTAATTCCTTCTCTCATTATTGGAAGGCTATAATGCAAGTTTTCAGAAAGATAATAAGGAAAAAATACATCCACCAATATCACCCCTTCCACAAAACACAGTGGGAAGGTGAAGGAAAAATAGAACCTAAGTAACTGAGTAGAGTTTTTTCCTAACTTGTTAGTTTAAAAATGTTTGGAGGGGCTGGCCCCATGACCTAGTGGTTGAGTTCTGTGCAGGCTGCTTCGGCAGGCCTGGGTTCAGCTCCCAGGCATGGACTTACACCACTCATTGGTGGCCATTCTGTGGCAGCAACCCACACACAACATAGAGGAAGATTGGTATAGATGTTAGCTCAGGGTGAATCTTCCTCAGTAAAAATTTAAAAAAAAGTTTGGAAAATAACTAGGCAATAAAAAGAAATAAAAGGCATCCAGATTGAAAGGAAAGACAGAAAATTAACTTTATATATAAATAACATAATCTTTTATTTGGAAAATCCTAAGGATCCACTATACAACTACAGTCATGAATTGCTTTACAACAGGGATATATTCTGAGAAATGTGTTGTTAGGTGAATTCCTTGTTATGTGACCAAAATGTCATTATGATGTGCATGACTGTACTAGAACTAATAAACAAGTTCAGCAAGGTCACAAGATACAAGATCAACATACAAAAGTCATTTGGCTTTCTATTCACTATCAGTGAACGATCTGAATATAAAATTAAGAAAACAATTCCATTCCAAGTAGCATAAAAAAGAATAAAATACTTAGGAATAAATTTAACAAAAGAAGTGCAAGACTAGACAACCTTGTTGAAAAAATCAAAGGTCTAAATAAGCGAAAAGAAATCCCATGTTCATGGATCAGCATACTTAATATAAGATGATAATACTCCCCTAGTTGAACTATAGATTTTACACAATGCTTGTCAAAAATCACAGCTGGTTTTTTGAAGAAGTTGACAAACCAATGCTAAAATTCATATAGGAGTGAAAGGACCTAGAAGAGTCAAATCGATCTTGAAAAAGAACAAAATTTGAGGACTTAACACCTCTAATTTCAAAACTTACTACAAAGCTATAATAATTAAGACCTCAGGGTACTGGCGTAAGGAGATATACAAATAAATGGAAGAGAATTGAGATTCAGAAATAAACCCTTACATTTATAGTCAATTGAATTGTAACAAAGTAGCCAAGAAAATTCAATGGGGAAAAAAATAGTCTTCCAAGAAATGGTACTGAGATGATTGGACATGCCCGTGCAAAAGCATGAATTTGGATCCCTACCTCACACTATACCCAAAATGAACTCAAAATGAATCATACATCTAAAGATAAAATCTAAAAATAATAAAGCTCTTGGAAGAAAACATAGCAGTAAATCTTCTTGACCATGGGTTAGGCAATAGTTCTCAGATACAAGACCAAAGGCATGAAAGATAAAAGAAAAAATAGATAAATTGAACTTCATCAAAATTTTAAACTCTTGCATTTCAAAAGAAGCCATGAAGAAAGTCAAAAGAAAACCCATAAAGTGGAACAAAATATTTACAACTCTTATATCTGATAAGGGAATTGTATCCAGAATATATAAATAACACTAACAACTCAATAACAAGAAGATGAGGAATATAACTAAAAAATGGGCAGAAGATTTTAATAGATACTTCACCAAAGATGCTATTGGAATGGTTAATAAGCACATGAAAAGATGCGCAACGTCAACATTCACTAGGGAAAGGTGAATCAAAACCACAAGGTGATCACAATTCACATTGAATACAACTACTTCACATCCATTAGATTTGTTATAATCACAAGGATAAACAATAACAAGTGTCAGCAAGGATGTAGAGAAATCAAAACCTTTGTATTCTGTTAGTGGGACTATAAAATGGTGTAGCCACTTTGGAAAAGAATTTGGCACTTTCTCAAAATGTTAAACATAGAGTTAGCACATAACCCAGCAATTCCAGTCCTAAGTATCTGTCCAAAAGAAATGAAAATGTATGACCACACAATGATCTGTACATAAATGTTCATAGCAGTATTCACAATACTCAAAAAGTAGAAACAACCCAAATGTCCACCAACTGGCCAATGGATAAATAGAATGTGGCTTATCTATAAAATTCAATAATATTCAACAATAAAAGAGAATGAAGTACTAATACATGCTACAACCTGGACTAACCTCAAGTATGTTAAGTGAAAGAAGCCTGATACAATAGACCACATATTGTACGATACCATCAGACGATACCAGTGAGATGCCCAAAAAAGGCAAATCTATAGAGGCACAAAGTAGATTGATAAGATTATGTCTTAATAAAACTGTTAAAAATGTTTGGAGAAGACATTTTACAAGAAAATAGAATCTGCATAACAATCATGATAATATAGGTGGTAATATTGTTACTCAATTGTTAGTTTGAGTGTTTTCTGTGTGGTGTAGGATAAAGAAATTGAGTAATTATGTGATAATTCTAATTCTGTCATCCCTTGTGCTCCTGAGAACAGGAATTCTCAGAGTGGAAAAGATGGCACAAATGTACTATAGAAGAGTTTAAATAAAAACTCTGTAGTTTTAAACTTGATTAGCACGATCAATTCATGAAGTATCAATTTATGAAGTATATCACAGATATAATTGTAGATATAGATATAGCTATGGATAGATATAGACAGAAAGGAAGAAATATAGATAGATATATCTGAACTTTATCCAATGAAAAGGCTTAAATATAATGAGCAATCCAACATCATTGAGCATCCCTGCCATCTAAATTATACTCTTGAAATAACATTTCAAAGTAAAAAGAAATAGAACTGCCTGGAGAAGCTCTGGAGATTACAGAATTTCCTGGAGATTACAGAACTGGGGCAGGAAGTGTACAAATTGATCCTAAAACTTCTCAGTCCAGATAGTGAGAACACACTCGAAAACTACTAGGTCACATCAAAAAGACTCAAGAGGCAAACTGAAGAGGTCTCAAATGACCAAATATGGGAAACTTTGAGCTTCAAAATGATAATGCCAAACGTTAAAATTAATAAATTAATAATAATATTTTTTTTAAGAAATGAATTGATCACCTTTGGAGAACGATAGGGAATTTATTATCTTAAAAACTTGTAAGTAAAGGGAAACAAGTACCGTATGTATCCTGCCTTATATGAATTCACCGCTGGATAATCCATTAACATATTAGAGAAAGAATTTCTTTATTAAAGTATTCCCACTAATAAGTGAGACAATAATGATAGATTTGCAATCCCCAATGAGTTAGTGGATCAAGGCATTGAATAACAACAGCTGTGACATCGTAAAAAAAGAGATCACCAAATATTAAGTGCCTCCTGTTGAAAGAACAGAATGTTACCGCTGGTTTCGCTGAAAGGATAGAACCTGAGTTGAAAATTGCCTCTGGATTCAGCTGTCCATTTGTGAAATATACAGAAGACAGAGAAATGGGGTGAACTGCATCATTAGTAAGCAATCAACTAAATCCAGACTGACCATTCTCTATAGATCAAATGTCCTTTGTTCTTCAATAGCTATATTAAAAGGAAAAGAAATGAGTGGAAAAGGAACCTATAGATTAAAAGAGCTTTGAAAGTCATAGCCCGTTTTTAAAATGGGCAAGACTAAACTCTACTGTGTCGGGATGCACACTCAAGTGACAGATCTAAACAACAATGAAAGGAAGTGGCTATTTTAATTCAGAATAATAGCTACTTTCAGGTGGAGGAAGAGGTTATGATTGGCACAGGACACACAGAGGGACATCTGTGGTGGCTGACAAAACTCGGTTTCTTCATTTTGGCAGTAATTACAAGAGTGTTCATCTGATATTATCTCATTAAGCTATTCATTTTGTGTGTATGGATTTCTGTTTCTTTTTTTGATTTGACAATAAGAGGGGTAATGTAATTCTTAAAGAGGCAGCATTTGAGCTTCCAACACAAAGGAGAAAATAAAGGCAAATAAAATATAGTCAATACAGAAAAAAAAGTGAAACATCAGGAAATTAGTACAACAAAAAGCATGAGCACAAGGAAAGTGAGGCAATTAGCATTAGTATTTTTAAATTCACTATAATTACTCCAGCCTACCACACCTCACAAACTTCAGAATTAAACTATCACATTTATTTATTTTTTAATCTAGGCAAAAATGTATTAATTTTTTTTGTTTGACTCTAATGAGTTAGGTTGTATTTGTGTGATCTTGGTTGTTATTGTTTTTTAAACTATGATGTTTCTGCTTGGTAGATAAGTTCAAACCAACCACATGTATTGTACATTTGATTTCTTTGGTTGTATTTCTGTCATCTTGTTTCTTACATTATTTTTTTACTTTATAAAGATTTACAATATTTATATTCTTGTCTATAACTATGATATTTCCTATTATTTTGGTTTAGTTCTACAATTAATGGATTTAATGCTCACCACAAGTTCTTATAACCAAAAAAACCATACTCCTTAACTCATTATTTTGATTCATGTGGATTTGTTTGTCTGGATTTTTACCCGTGAGTTGTTTTTATGTATTTCAGACCAACCTAAATAAAATTTATCAACAGATGCAGAGGAGAAACCTTTAACATATGGTTTCAGAAGAATAAACAAAACTGATTCTAAAAGAAAATATTGATATTCCAGTTGCCAGGGAAGAATATGCAATTTTTTTCAAAGGATTACCTCCAGAAAGTATTTTATCCCTAATTGCATTACCAGCAGTATATTCAAACTTTCAAGAAATAGAAAATCTCCATGTGTCATGAACTGTTCTAGAGAACAAAATGAAAGAAAACAAACTGTTTTTCTTTTCTTTTCCTTTTTTTTAATTTTCGCTTTTTTGTGAGGAAGATTGGACCTGAGCTAACATCTGTTGCCAATCTTACTCTTTTTGCTTGAGGAAGAGATTATCACTGAACTAACATCTGTGCCAATCTTATTCTATTTTATGTGAGAAGCCACCAGCGTGGCTTAATGAGCAATGCTAGGTCCACACCAGGGATCCGAACCAGCCAACCCCCGGCCACTGAAACAGGAGCCCAAGCTTAACCACTACGCCACCGGGTCGACCCCAAACTGTTTTCAAACAGTGTAGAATTTACCCAAGTATCAACAGACAACAGCAATAGAACGTATTAAATAGCCTCCAAAAAATCTTATTGTGTCTCAGAATTTGACAAAGTTTGAAATCTTCTGATCGTATGTTACCATCTCCACCAGAATTCAGTAGACGTCTTTTGGTTGGTTGGTTGTTTCTGCGCACTGCACAATTTTCCCAAGGTAAGATTGCAGTGAAGGTGAATGTTAGAGACATTTATTTGGACTTTTTATAAATTAGGTTTTCCTCCCCTCCATTTAAGTGTATATTTGATCCAAATTTACTCATTATTTAGTTGGTCTCTGAAAAAAAATGACTTGCCTTTAATGCTATATTTAAGTTGTACAAAATCTCTTTAAGTAACTTTCAGAAGTTTTTTCTCATTATTTTGAATTTATCATTTTGACAAATGAATAGGAAATTTTTGAACAGATATTTTGAGTTGTCTGTCCTTAGTGTCATCAGAAAACTTGAGTACTATAAAGCTATGACTTTTCTATTCCTTAATTATATTTAGTCTGTAGTCTTGAATTTTTCTTAGACCTGAAATTAATATTGGATTTCAATATCCCAAATAATGGGAAAGTCTCCATTAAATAGAAATTTATTCTAGCCCTCCTAGAGATTTAGGTCAATTAAGTAAAATAATTTGCATTTAAACATAAATCTATATTTTTCAGAACAAAATATACCTTAAATATATATCCTAGAAAATACATCTTATAACTTCTACATCATATGCTTATTAGGAGCGAATTCTATTCCTAGTCTCTATACTAACTAGTTGTGGGAAATCATCGTGGTGCCTCAATTCTCTCACTAGTGTGATCATCATATTATCTTCCCTGTCTTTTACCGATGTAGCACAGTATGCTTTCAGGATGACATGTGGTCGTTATATCTCTAAAGTAAATTATTTCCTCACTAAACCTAAGTAAAAGTTGGCATCCTTCAAAAATTCTGCTTGCAAATTTCAACAGTTGAAAATTGCTTTGCCTATGTTATCTAAACTCTGTTTCAAAAACCACTTTTATGCTTATCATTGACATTTCTCTCCTCTAGCTTATTCTCAGCTTTTTGCTCTTTTCCCCTGTATTCCTTAAGATGCTCTTAAATTGGATTTTTTAAGCACCAGTGTCCTCATCCTTTGAAAACTTTAACTTTCATAGTTTCGATTGCCTTTATCAATTTATTCACTTCTTTACTAATTCTCCTCACATCAACTACCAGGGTAATTTTATATTTTATAATGATCACCTGATTTTCTTCCAGAATACTTTAACTCCCAGATCAAATCCGAATTCCTTATTCTCTTCCCCCAGCATTCCTACAAATGACTATGCAGCCATATGAGGGTTATATCTTGATTAATTACTATAAAATTTCCAGGCCATGTATTAATTAGTAATTGCATGCATCTGTTACTAACAGAGTCCTGGTTACAATGTATATTTTTTAATTGAGTAGTTTATTTTCTCATGTAAAATAGGAGGTTATATATTCCAGTCCTGGTATGTCACCTCTACAAAGTCATTTGGGAACCAGGATTCTGTTATCTTCCTTTTCCACCACCATCTTAAGCACATGTCTCTGCTTTCAAGATCATAGGATGGCTGCTGGATTGCCAGCCATCACACCCATTTTCCAGGAAGGTAAAGGGCACAACAAACACTTCTAGCCAAGTCAGAGCCCTTTGAAGAGCTATTCTGGAAACCCCACCCAATGGCTTTCCTTCATTTCTCATCAGTCATGCCTCAAGGCAACTGAGGCAAGAAAACAGAACCTTCCAGTTGGACACATTCCTGCTCCAAATGAAATCAGAGATCTAGTATGGCATTTGGGAGGTTAGCTTACCCCAGATGGACAGCTCTATTTCCAAATTATCAGATTAGATTTGTATAAATTTGATTTCTAGTTTTGCAATAGCCAAACTACTTTTTACTAACCTTTATTACAGTGTTTTCCTTAAAATAAAAAAGATCATATTTGCTTTTACAAACTTTTATTTAAAGTTTGTCATTTGAGTATTTGTTCGTTACTTGAGTATTTGTTATGTAGTCTCTTTGTTATAAAGACAGTGTAACAAACGAGTTTCGGTAAATTGAATGTGGAAGTTTCCAGTCCCCCTAATCACATGAACACACACACACACACACACCCTCTTACATATGCATTCTTTACTATGTGGATGAATCTAACTACTGGGTCTTTATGATAGTTAGGGATATGCAAAAAGAGAAAGAGAAGAAATATTTTAGAGAAACTAAAATTGGTATTCGAAAATGTTAAGTACATCATCAGTTTAACTCTTAATTTTTATGAGAAAATTATTTTCCCCATCTATGAGTGTCAAGGGAATTTTGCAGTTCTTTTCCAAAACAGGAAGTCTTCTTTCACTTCAAAATATTGGATCTAGGAAAAGAACACTTAAAATAAATCTGTATAAAATAGGATCAAAGTTTCACAGTACATATTTTCAGCTTGTTTTGGATTTTATCTTGAAAATAAAAATATATTGAACTAATTATACTTTATTAAGATTGAACAAAATTATGTGCTTATTCAAAGGAGAAACAAGAACTATTTCAACTCCATTGTTCTTTCTTATGAAAACATTTTTCCAAGAACATTTATGAATGCATGCATGATAAATATGTTTCACATAATATTTGACTTTCACAGAATAAAGAGAAGTGCTTTTGCAACAAGTATTTGAAGATTTCATCAATTTTCTCAAGGGCTTCCTCAACATGTATATAACATTTTTTAAAGTACAGAAAAAAATTGAGATTTTAAAAAGAGATATGAACCACATCCTAGACTTAACAAATGTTAAAATTTTGCTGTATTTGCTTCAGATATATTTTTTAATGAATTAAACATGACAGATTAAAATCAAAATCTTCCTTGGTTTATGTTCATTTAATATGTATGGATCCATAAAGTGCATAATATCATGTCAGTGTTGTTTTTACATCTTTGCCTAAATGTTTTATATTGTTTACATAATTCTATGACTTACTTTTAAACACAACATTGTTTTTGAAATCTATCTGTATTAATCCATAAATTTAGTTCATTTATTTTAACACTTACATAGCATTCCATTACATGAATATTTCACAATTTATTTATTGGTATGTTTGCTGATGTTGAAATAAACATCCTTTATATAAGTTTCTTAAAGTACGCATTCAGATCCAGGATTGTTAATATATTAATTTTCATAAAATATTTATATCTTTGACTTTGACATTGCCAAATTTCTTTCTCAAATGGCAGCACCAGTGTATAGTTCTGCCAGCAGTGTAAGATAATCCCTGTCTTCCCATATCCTCATACTACTTAAGTGTTTGCAACTCTCATGAGTTTGAAATGGTATCCGTCTCCTTGTTGTAATTTGCATATGCCTGAACACTAACCCTTACCTTTATGAAATTCGCTTATCTATATTATTTGCTAACCACTTGCTGTTGCATTTTTTGTCTTTTCTTATTGATTTGTAAAAGCCATTATTAATTTAGAATGCAATTACTTGCCTTTCTGTCCTGCATTTGGAAGTGCCGCTAATTCAGAGTCACATCACTCATTACTAGGTGTGAGGTTCCCTGAATAGCCAGGTGATGAGAAACCAGACTTCAAGTTTCTCCAAGGGCTGGTAAACAAACAGTTGACTATCATATGGAATGTGTAGACATTTGGGGTTCCAGCTCAAAGTGAATGGTGTTCAGGTAGTAATAAGGTGAGTGAGGCGCCTAGAGTGTGAAATTTAAGGAGGCACTCACTCCTAGGGAGTCCACGTGTAGAGAGCACGCTTAAAGACTATAGGCATCAGACATATGAACCCCAAAAAGACACCAAAGAGTCGTCTATATATAAAAATTTATTATTTCCAAGTGTATAATCAATTTTCCTATCATTATTTATTGAGGAGTCTACAATTTAGTTAATTTTAATGCTTTACTGTCACATATCAAGTTTTGAAAAATATGTCAATCTAATTTTCAATCTCCTTATTTTCTTCTATTGATTTGATTTTTCTTTTGATTCCTGAGAAAATCACATACTTTTTAAATGTCATAATCTTATGTTTGGCTTGTTTTCAAAATTGTCTTCAAAATATTCTTGGCCCTATACTCTTCCATGTATTTAAAAATTCCTCCAGAAAAACTGTTGGGATTTCGTTTGAGATTACATTGAAATTGTAGACTAATTTGGAAGGAATTGACATCTCAAAGTTTAGTTCGGCAATTCACGAATCTGGCATTTCTCTCCATTTATTCATCTAGTATTTTTTACTCTATTTTTTTTAGTTTTATTGAGGTATAAATAATGTACAATAAGCTGCATATATTTAAAGTGTACAAACTTATGAGCTTTAACATACATATATAAACCCATGAAATCATCACCACATCCAAGGAACATTTTTCTATTTCTATTTTTATTTCTCCTATTTTCTTTTGGAAGCTTTCAAATTTTGCTCTTGACATGTAGGTCTATGATCCACTTCAAACTGATCTCTGTGTGTGGTGTGAGGTAAAGGTTAAGGTGTATGCTTTTACATATGGATATCCCATTGTTCCAGCACCACTGGTTGAAGAGACCATGTTTTTCCACGTTGAATTTCTTTGGCATCTTTACCTTTGTCAAAAATGAATTGGTTATATAAGTTACCAATATGTGTGGTCTATTTCCGTACTTCTCTTTCCCATTCATCTGTAAACTTAACTTTACATAAACAATATACTGCTTTAATGGCTGTAGCGTATAAGAACTATTAAAGTTAGTGGTATAAGTCTACCATCTTTATTCATCTTTTTCAAAATTGTTTTGGGTATTCTTTGTTCTTCATATTATCATACGAATTTTAGAATCTCCTTGTCAATCTCTACCAAAAAAAATCATATGTTTTAATTGGGATTGAGTTAAATCTATAGACCAATTTGGGGAGAACTGACATCTGAATAACACTAAATCTTCAAATTTACAAATGTAGTGTAACTCTCCATTCACTTAGGTCTTGTTTGAATTATCTTAAATTTGCAGATTTCAGCGGTACAGAGCTAGTACATCTTTTGTCAAATCTATCCTTATTTCATATTTTTATGCTATTGTAAATGGTATTTTGAACTGCATTTTCTGATTGTTTATTGCCAGAATATAGAATCATAATTTTTTTGGTATATTGAGCTGTATCTTAAAACCTTGCTAAACTCACTTAGTTTTTCTAGCATCTTTGTCAGTTCCTTAGGATTTTCTACATAATTGATCACATTGTCTGTGAATAATAAGAGTTTAATTTCTTCTTTTTCTAATCTATGCCAGTTATTTCCTTATCATGCATAATTGTACCATCTAGTACTTCCAGAACAATGTTGAACAGAGTGGCAACAGCAGATATTCTTGCCTTTTTCCCAGTCTTATGGGGAGGGGAAAAGCATTTAATCTTTTATTTTTGAATATGATGTTAGCAGATTGTATTTTGTAGGTATTCTTCATCGGGTTGAATAAGATTTTTCTTATTCAAAATGGCTGGTAGTTTTTATCACGTGTATATTAAATTTTTCCAAATGCTTTTCTGCAATTATTGAGATGATCATATGATTGTTCTGATTTAGTCTTTAATATTGAGAAATACATTGATTGATTTTCAAATGTTAAATCAATCTTACATCCTGGGACAAATGTCATTTGGTAATAATATACTATCTTTTTATATATTGTTGGAAACTGCAATATACTAAATATTAAACTCATGTTAAGAATTTTTGCATCTGTTTTCATGAGGACTATTGGTTTCTAGTTTTATTTTCTTGTAATATCTTTGCCTAGTTTTGGTTTCAGTGTGATCCTGGTACCATTAAATTATTTGGAAAATGTTTACTCCTCTTCTATTTTCTGGAAGAGTTTGTATAATTATTATTTTTTACTTACACATTCGATAGAACTCACTGGTAAAACTATTTAATCTGGATTTTTTTCTTTCAGTGGAAGTTTTGCTTGTTTGTTTCTTGATAAGTTTTGGTAGTTTATATTTTTTAAGGAATTGGCCCATCACAAGTTGATTGTTGATTTCATGGACATAGAGTTGTTTATCATATTCCCTCATGATTCTTCTAATGTCTTTGGGTCTGTAGTGATGTCCTTTCTTTCATTCCCAGATGTGGACAATTTTTGTCTTCTCTCTGTTTTTCTTGGTTAGTCTGACGAGAAGTTTACCAATTTTATCATCCTTTACAAAGAAGTATCCTTTGGCTTCACAGGTTTTTTTGTTTGCTTTCTGTTTTCAATTTCTTTGATTCTTGTTTATTCTTTTCTTCCTTCAGCTTTCATTGTGTTTAACAGGTTCTTCTTTCTCTAGTTTTTTAAGGTACGAGATTATATTACTGATTTGAGATCTATTTCTTCATTTTTTTAAAACTCTAACTTATCAATTATTTATTCTCTCTACCTTGATTATTTACCAATATTATTCTACCACATCTTCCCTTTTAAATGATTTAAGTGTGATTGTGGAAGTGTTTGAACATAATTTTTATTGGCTTCATCTCCTCTTTTGCAAGATGTACAATTAACTTTGCAACAGATTTGCATTTAATTTTAAATGTTTGGGACATAAGTTACATTGACTCAATGAGCAATCAGAGACGCTAGAGGTAAATGCCAAGGAATATTGTTGTCCCTTTTCAAACTTAAGATTGGATTATTTGATAGGTTTTAAAAGCCACATTTACTCTGAATTAGATGTTCTACTTTCCCACATGTACTTTACCTATTTTCTAGGAAAAATGTATTATGATAAAACTAAACCCCACAATAACATGAATGAACTAAGCCTGAGCTGAATGTGTTTATAAACAACCAGTGCACTGAGAGTACCCTTGACTGGTATCCTAGAATGTTATTTAACATTTTAGATCTGCAGAATATATCTAGAGGTTGGATTAAGCCATTTTGAAAGAACATTTCAACTCTAATAATATGATCCTACGAATGTATCAATAACTTACATTTTTTATTTTACATTTATCTTCAATTGAGGGCAAGGTTAAAAAGTGTTCACCCTCAGCTATCTGATTTGTTTCTCCCTTGACCAATTTCATCCCATATGTGCAGGTAGCAAATAGCTCATATCCGTCTTCCCATAAATTTCATACATACACAATGCATAGCACAGCTTACTCTTAAGCCATAGATAAATATTAAATGAATATGTAAGCATAACACATGTTTAAGACATGTAATAATAATAATAAAACAGGATAAACAGATAACAGCAAATACTATATTTAGCACATTGTGGTAATTATCTTATTTAACCCTCATAATAAGCTTATGCATAGGTTCTATTTTACCGGCACTGTATAAATTAGAAAATTATATTTAGAGAGATTAGGTAACTTAATAAAACCAGTAAGCAATAGATCAAGGGTTCCTCTATGCTGTAAGTGGAAAATGCTTTCTATTTCATTTGACATTTATAAAAGTGTTAATTACACTCTTATTTTTAGTTTTTCACTAGCAAATGAATGAGAAGAAACTTCTATATAAATTAGATAGTTTAAAACAGTACAGTGTTAATCCACTGCTTTCTTAATATCGTATTCTAAGAATAGGTAAACTGAAGCTGTGCATTGCCCTTGAGTTTTCACGTTAAAGGAATATTCATAGAATATGAAATATCAGGAAAATTTAAACATGTTGACCTGAGTGACACACTTCTTAATCTGCTTGTGTATTACCAGAGTGAGTGAAACACATGAAAGAAAGAAAACAGAAATACATAGAGTGAAGCAGAGCAGAAGACAAAATGGCAGCAAATGGCAGTCCTCATCAAACTTTTATGCTTTCCTTTCCTTTTTCATTTTTTCAGCTCCGCACCCTTAGCAACTCTAAGATATTATACTATCTTCATTCAGCTCACTCCATAAATTAAATCCTTACCTCCCACCTCCCACCACACACTTTAGGATTAACATTTCATCTGAGTGCACTCATGGATAAAGACAATTGGGGCAGGGAGGAACAGGACAAAGAAAAGAGAAACCACCATCACAACTTTGAGACAGGGCCACCTTTTTATCTAATGTTGTACATTTTTCTTTTGATTGGACAGGCACAGAATATTTCCAGCCAGCACCTCACAACCTGTCAACACTCTAATACTTCATAATTTATAAAACAGCTTTTCTTCCCCCCAAAAGTTCAATATGCTCTACAGATATCTCACTGATGCTTGCAATATTCCTTCAGGGAACTTAGGCGACAAGAATTATGATGTGTTTTACCAGGGAGGAAAAAGACTGAAGCAACAAGAATCCATTATCACTAGTGAGTTACAGAGAACTAGGAACTCAACTCTAATGCTGTTACCTCCCTGACTGCATAGGCTACAAAGAGAGATGAAAATGAGTCCTAGCACTCAGGAGGTTAGGATTTCACAGGGAAAAAAGGCAGGTGAACAGTAGCTATCAAATGCCTACCTAACCTCTCCACTTGGATGTCTAGTAGTCAACTCCAACTCAACATGATGTCCCAAACAAAATCTTTGATTTTCTCTAAAACACTTCTCTTTCCAGTATTCTCATCTCATTTTAGGACTATGATCTACCTGGTTGATCAGGCAGCCAAAATGGTAGTCACTCATTATTTTTCCTTTTCTCCCTCTTCCCTCATCTGCAAGTTCTGTTGGCTTTACCTCCAAGATGGATTCTAAACACATGTACTTCTGCCCTCTCTTTGACACCACTCTAATCCATATTGTCATCATCCATTCTAACAGTCTGGTAGTCACATAAAATTGGAATTTTTCCAATATCTACTCCCGCAGTGTCCTGGTGTTACTGAGAACAATGGCATTATCATCCCCCTGAGGACTGCAAGACCCTCCCTTCTCCCATTCTTACCTCTCTCTCCACCACAATCTACTCTTAACAAAACAGGAAGAGTAATAGTTTGAAAAATGTAGCTGTGACTTTTATCACTTATACATGTAAGTGGTTAGAAGAAATCAAGTAAGTCCACCAGCCTCATTAGAAGTCCCTTAGTTCATAGTCATATCATGCTCTTTGGAGATAATCACTTTCAATTCATTTGGTATTTATCTTTGTGTGTGTGTATAAACATGTTATATTTATGTAGCATGCTACTTCTTGATTTTTCAGTTTGAGTTATTATCTGTTCATTTCTGTCTGTGGAAGATGAGGACGTGGCTCTTTTACCATTCCTCTCCAGAAAAATGCATATTCACTTCCTATGCCTTCATCCTTCTGATGTATTTTTATCATAACTTTGGTTATATAACTATGCAGTATTTACTTTGTTTTAACTGCATAAATGCTACTTATAGCTGAGCCATGCATGTTTAGTTATTCTAGATAGTTATAATAAATTTAACCTCCACTCTCCTCCAGTTATCAGATTTTCCTTAAGTACATTCAAACACATTACAGTCATCCCTAGGTAACCCCAGGGGATTGGTTCCAGGACTCCCACAAATACTAAAATCTAGGATACTCAAGCTCCTTTTTAAAAATGGCATAATATTTGTATATAACCTACATACATCTTACTGTATACTTTAAATCATTTCTAGATTACTTGTAGTACCTAACACAATGTAAATGCTTGTAAATAGTTGTTATACTGTATTGTTTAGGGAGTAATGACAAGAAAAAAAGTCTATACGTGTTCACTACAGATGCAACCATCCTAGGGCTTTTCGTCCGCAGTTGGATGAATCTGTGAATGTGGAACCTACAGATACGGAGGGCCAACTGTACATAGTCTCTCAATTTCATCTTCTTTTCTTAAAGAAATTTCTATCACTGTGTCTTCACCTCTTCTGTCTGGACTGGTTGAACTTCAAACCTGATACAAAGCCGTCATTCTGGCATCCTCCTTCATCATCATCTTGAAGATTCTCTTTGCTGCTCCTTAGTATCTGTGCTCTGTTTCATGGACCCCATGCTTCCTCTTTCCTCATTTATTCCTCATTTTTGTGGAGGACATCCTCTAATAGCTTTCTGAGAAAGAATGAGAGCTAAAATCTTTTAACATCTTGAAAATCTTAAAATTTCTTTATCTTTCCTTATTCTTAATTGATAATTTACCAGAGTAAAATATTCCAGATTCTAGGATGGAAAGTATTTCTCTCAGAATTTTGAAGACATTGCTTCACTGTTTTTAGCTTTCAGTATTGCTGCTGGGAAGTCTGAAGCCACTGTGTTTCTGATAATATTCATGAAATTTTTTTGTTAATTCTGGAAGATTTTCCTGAAATGTTCTGAAATTTTACAACAATGTGACGATATATATCATTTTCATCTATTGTGCTGGTTACTTGGTAAACACTTTAAGTCTGGCAATTTGTAACATTTAATTCAGAAAAATTTATTTCCTTGGAAATTTCTACTTCTCCATTTTCTCTTTCTAGAATCTGTTGTCAGGAGGGTGGACCTGCTGAAGCAGCCCTCTAACTTTCTTGCCTTTTCTCTGCTATTTTCTATCTCTTTGACTTTTTGCTCTGTCCTCTGGGAGTTTTACTCAACTTGATCATCCAATCTTTTTAGTTCATGTTCTATTCTAGTATCAGATTTTAGTGTTATAAGATCTATGTTTTATTTACTTTATGTGGTCATATTTTGGGGTGATTGGTGCAGTACCTTCTAGCATCTAACTGAAGATATCTGATTTTCTTAAGGTTTTTTCTCCTTGCATAGTCTCAATTTCCAACAATCCACATACTTAACTGTAAGTGTTGCAGTGATCTTTTAAAAAGCTCAAATGATGCTTTTTCTCTGTTAAAGCTTTTAATGTCATCCTACCACACTTCGAATAAAGCCTAAATTTTATACCATGGGCTAGAAGATTGAGAACAGTTTGGCCCTTGACTACCTACCTCTCCAAGTTCACCTCATCTCATTATCATAATGAATAGAAACTCAAATATCTGTTAAATAAGTAATTGCAGCAAGATTCAAGTATATATTTATGTAACCTTGAATTTAAGATTTTTCCATTCGGCACACTGTCTCTGCTAGTGTAGACTTTCAATCAATTTCCCACTCTAAATAATCCTGCCTACCACTGCAAGTTGGTCTGCCCGAAGTATGGCCTACTCATGTGCTCTTGCTCTAAAATCATTTGACCCTTGAGTGATAAATGAAAGAAGAGTAAAGGGATCAATCTATGTTCAAGGCTCTCCTAAACAGGACGGTAACCAAACCCTCTAGTCTTGCCTATAAAAGTGGTTCTAGAAGAAATGACTAGAATAATCTTATTTGCTTATTCAGTCAGTGAATGGGACCACATTATTGAGTTATCTCCATCTGAAAAGACTGAGGAAGAATTTTTTTTTTTAATTGAAAAGGCCATTTTCTAACGTTATGAAGAAGAGCGTGCATTTATTCAATTATTTTAGTGTAGAAGAATATTTGCTCAAAATAGTGCCAGAATCTCCTTGAATAATAGGGAGGTGAGAGTAAGGAAGAAGGCGGGCACAGGCAGTGTAGGGAGGTTTAAAGTTGAGTTGGGAAATGAGACTGCAGGAGGAGACAATAGGGAAGTTGGGTTGGAACCTGCAGTAGCAGGTATAACCCAGAAATAAATAAGGCCCAGGATTAGTAGCTAATACTAGAGTCTCCTTTTAATAGCAAGCAGGGGAAAAAAAAAAAATCACCAGACATAAGAATGCAATTTACTATCCCTCCTTTCCCCTATTCCTAGATAGTTCTCGAATCCACAAAGAAGAATCCTCTTCCCTAGCTCCCTAGTGCCATCACCCTTATTCCCAGCACTATTCTCTCTCACAGGGGCTGCTGAAATAGCCTTCTCGACACTGCAATCTTGTCTAGCTCTAATCCATTCTTTACACAGCACTCAGAGTGCTCTTAAAACCCAAATCTGATCATGTCACTCTCCTGCTGAAATCCTTTAACTACCTCCAGTTGATCTGGGGATAAACCCAGAATCTTTAACTTCAACCAGAAGGCCCTGCATCCTCCTGTCCCAGAGTGAGTCTACAGTGTTTTTATCTACTACTCTTTTCCCTGGTCCTCTACAGTCTGCTAATTCTTGTTCACCTTTCAGAAAAGAGCTTAAGTGTCACCTCTAGAGGAAAACTTTCCCTGACCTAAAGATTACGTGAAAGTCTCATCAGATTTTCTCAAAGTACCTTACACTTTTCCTTGGTAGCACATATCACTCCTAGAATTTTTTATTTAATATCTACCCTCCCCTAGGTTGTAAGATACAGGACATAAGATGCTTAGCCTCATATCTGGTATATAATATATACTTAACAAGAATCATTAGTGTAATAAAAAGAATAGCTATTTCTTGAATGCTTAATATGTGCCCAGTACTCAGTGCTTTATCAATCCCTATTTTATCTATCCCTATTTTAGGGTTGAGAAAACTGAGGTACAGAGTGATTAAAAGAAAGCTTCAAAGCTCCTGAGGCAGTGAAGACTACTGATTCTGGAGTCAGGTTACTGGGCTTAAATCCCAGCTGTGGCACCTGCAGGGTAGGTAGTCTTAAGCAAGTGACAGGTAATAACAATACCTAGCTCATACGATTTTCAGGAGGATTAAGCGAGGGGGTGAATAGGTGGAATTATTTATCACTGAAAATAGTGGATGTGTTTTTCTGGGGGTGTGGTTCAAATACTTCAGTGTGCTGCCTCTAATTTTCAGTGACTGAGATTTTATACACATCAGTCCCCAGTAGCTTGAGTGGTATCTACTTGGGAATAGAATGGAAGTACTGTTTCAGATACACATCTTGTAGCCATTAGTTATGGTGCTGGGGAATGTGTATTACATCCAGAGTGTAACCATGATCCATTGTGCAGGAAATCTGAGCTCTTCTAAATGAATGGGGTATTTCCCAGCATCTGGAGTCAATACCCTAAACAAAGCAGTGCTCCCCAGTGCTAAAGTGAGAGGCAATATAATTTAGTATTTGAGCATCCTGTGAGTATGAGGGTTTCCTTCCTCACATAATCCTCTCTTTTCAGATGGTCAACATTTCAATAGAATTTTTTAAGGAGCTGTGTCCATGAAATCATATTCATGACTTTGTTTTTCCAAAGTCATTTCCCTTGGGAAAGAAAACTTCCATACATAATTCTGTATCTTAATCTGATAAGATTGAGAATAAAAATCAGTAATGTCATGACTGTTTCCCAAGTTTGAATGATAACACACATCTGTATGGACAGCTCTACCCTGTTTCTAGTTGTGAAAATATAACAGCAGGGTTTGGTGTGCCCTTCATTATGCCTGGAGACTACACTAATTTTGAAATACCTGATAAGTGGAAAACAGCCTTCGCTGGCACCTAAAGAGAGTTTATTATCTGCTCCATTAGTGTCCTGCCCAGTCAAAGTAAAACTACTTCTAAAGGCCTTTTAGAGTTCCTGTTCAATTACTTCTTACCCTCAGTGCATTATTATTTTCTTATTTTGAGAAGTGTTCAATTGAGACTAACAATCTGCTTAGGTGAAACTAGCTAGCTATACCTATATGCTCATAGTCAAGTTAGAAGTACTTGTAGATTCCAATAGAATAGCATGAGTTTAGACTAGATTCTGCTTATTGATTGATTGAACATAGAAGTAACTAATTCAAAGGTCTAGCATTGAGCCCATATACGAGTTTGCAGTGACAAACTAACTGCAGGTGAAGCAGTTTGAGCCCTTTAAAATTGTAAGACAGAGTTGGTAAGGAAATAGAACAGAGGATTTTTGGAAAATAGCAATCATACATGGTTCCATTTCTCTCCACTAATTGTTCCAATCTTCCCTGACTGGGTCTAATGGAAGCAGGAGCATAAGAGATACCTTGGTTCTGTGAAAGTCTACCTAAGACCAGGCTTGGAGCCTCTGGTATGGAACCTTAAAACTTGAACACTGGGAAAAATTGAACAGTATGAGATCTGTGCATCCCCAGGGGATATTCGTGGTTGGCCTTATATTAATATGTCTTAACATGTCCATATGCCTCGCCTCCAACATATGAAAATGGTGCTGAAAGACTGGTAGTAGACTATTCATCTGCAGTCCATGAAGCTGGAAGAGAGTGTAAATACATCTACAAGTCAGAAAAATGGGGCTGCCACTTAAGAGTTCTATACTTGGCCAATATATCATTCACCTATCCAGGGAAAAGGAAAATATTGTGGCTATTCAAGAATCTGAGGAAAACAATTAAGAAAGGATTCTAACCAATAACGAATCAAAAACAGAAACTTTACCGTGGATGAAAATAGAGAAGTCAGGGAAGAATAGTAAGCAATGTTATATATATAGTGTACATGTATATGTATTTATATATAGTATATATATAGTTTATAACATAATGTGTATATCTAGGGTATATATTGTATATAAATATATTATATTGTATATAAATATATTTACGTATATATTTATATATATTATATGTATAATGTGTAATATACATACATATATGTGTATATATTATCAATCTAAATTTGAATGTATAATGATATATTGTCTGAAGTACCTAACTAAAGCATTAAATAAAAATGCAAAATTTTAAAAAGGTTATACAAAGGGATATCACTATCAGTTTTAGATATTACATATTTCTTCTCCCAATTAATAATCAGTCTATTAACTTTGTGGTTCCCCAAGAAGCCTTTTATTTTTATATAATTGCATCAACTATTTTTTTCCACAAATTGCACAGCATTTTAAAAGATCCCCTATTAAAATTCAAATGCTCATGGAACTGTTCCTTAGTATGTAATTATTCATCATTTACACCATAGCAAGTAACAACTTGCTAAGGAACCAGGGTGTGTGGTACAGGTCATGGGTGGTGGTATGCTATATCAAAATCAAGTGTGAAGATTGTTTTCCTCCAAATTACACCCCCTACACATGGCATGAATTTTGAAATACCTACCCTTGAACCCAAATTAAGAATTATAACCTGGTTAGCTACTATCACAGATAAAAAATACATTATTTTTCATGTACGTCAAAACAGAAAAACTAAAGTTGAATCTGTGTATGAGATAACCTCATAGCGCCCTAAGGGAATTGTACATGAGAAAGGTAAACGAATTTTCTTGCTAAAAATGGAGAGTATATGGAAAAAGACCTCCTGTGGGGTAGAAGGTAGCATGACGATGACGGCCACTGCGTGAGCTACATGTTCAGTTCAATATGATGACTAAATGAGCCAGGAGAAGAAAGTCAGAAGCAAGGTGTTACTCAAAGGGAGGGCAAGAGAAAAAAGAAAATGTTGAGGACTAACCTTGCTATTTGTCTTTAAACTGATCCTGACAATTAAATCTTAATAGCATATGAAGCCCAATCAGGGGTGCAAGAAATTTAATTTTCCACATTTTTAAAAAACTGAACTTACTCTCCAGCTGGAGGTCCTATTCCATCTAGAAATGTAAAATATAATCTTTCTAATTAAGGCTGAACTCAAACCCTTCAGAGTGAACTCAATTTGTTCACGTTTCATTTCCTTTCCTCTTCCCCTCCCGAGTGTAGCACGTCAGTTTTGAGTGCAGTTACACAGTGCTGTGCCTAGAGGAGAAATCTCCCTGGCAACAAGGAGAGAAGACCTCTGAGTGTTTCCAGCATCTCCTTCCAAGAGACCTTTTCAGTGTCATCCTCTTCTGTTCCTTTCCCTCTTTCCTCCCCCTCCTGAATTCAGAAGATCTTCATCTCTTCTGAGGAAAGTTGGTTCCGCCTGATTGCACAGTCTTCCAGTCTTTCTGTCTCACACCTGGACCACCATTTTAGAATATAAAAGCCAAAAATTTGATATCTTTGTTCTCTGGTTATGTAGTGATAAGCTTTCCTAAAACAAAGGATTGCTCATGTGTAACATGTGAAATGAGGACAGGTCAAGGGACAAAAATTGAATGTGAACAATAAGAGCAAACAAAACTCAAGTAATCCATATACACTATTATCTAGCCACATTCTACCTTCTACCTTAAATCTTTGCATCATGATAAAGAAATGGTACTTTTGACATAGATGTCATGCCCCCACTGAATTTGTTCAGAGAAAGTGGGAAAAGGGTTCCTCTGCAAAATCCATTGTTTCAGAAAAGAACTTTCCCTACACAAAATAATACATAGCAGTGTGGGTGTTAGGTCTTCCAGACTGCCCACAATCACATGAATAAACCTGGATGCCAGGGAAAAGGCAGACTTTCCTCCTAGTGGGGGATGGTACAAACAGCAATATGATTTACCCAGTGCAATATTTACATATAAGTTATGCTATCATTACAGATGATGCCCTATGGGACATACTCTTTGTACTTTCCATTTAAATATTCAAATATATTTCGAATAAAATTTGATGAACTTTCACTTACTCTCATAAAATAGTCATAGTCTTAGCATTTAGAAAATGGAAAATTAAGGCAGGAAAACTAAATGACTTGTCTAGAGAACAATGTTGAAAGCAAAATTTCAAAATCTCAGGAACATTTGAATTAAATTAAATTGAATTAAATAATTTGACTATTTGGGTATGAGATGGAGAAATTACAAAATAAATCTGTAAAATGACCATATTCAATAGGAAGTAAATGAAAGAAGGTAATAACGCTTCCTGCCTTTTTTATTTTTCTCTTTGTAAAATACCTACAATAAAGAAATGTGGGTAATTTGATGTGAATAGATACCAATAAATAGCTTTTAAACAAAAATCATGAGCTTCCACAATGCTGTTTTCTATTATGTTGTCATTTTGCTTATTCAACTAGCATTGAATTAGTCAAAATATATTACTTAAATGCCTAGTCAGAAAATGCCATGATGCTTTCTTCAAAAACTTATCTTAGTTCTTTATACAACAGCTAGTATCTTTACACAACAATATGGTGCCATTTTAATAGAGGCATTTTTTTAGAATAAAGATGACAAATAAAATCAAGTCATATTGTAAGCACTTGCTAAGTGGGACTCAAGTGCCTCCCACACAGCCAGTTTTACTTCTTTTCTACAGGACTCGATCTGAAACTACCCCCAGCGGAACTATAGATATCTAAAACGTGCAATAACTCCATAAAGGAAATTCCACAATGTCCCGCAGAAGACTCCTCTAGCAAAGCTTAACTGGCCAAGCTAAGTCTATCAACGCAAACGCCCCCGAAAGTAGGTCAGACCATTGTTCACAGAAAGGCCACGTCATCTGACAGCACTCTGCATGCTGGTCTCCATGAATGACCTTCTGGACTCTCTGGACTTTCTGACTCAGTTCAACTTATACAGATGCATACAGGGTACCCGTTTATCCCCCAAACTCTTCAAGATTCAGATCCCCCCTCAGATTATATCTTCCAAAATTAAAAATAAGTAATTAAATAGATAAGTAAATAATGAAAGAGAGCATCCACAGGGGAGTAAAGCTTCCATTGCACATTGCAAAATTGATTTTTCTGGAAATAAGTGGAAAATAAAATGCTATAACTTTTCATAGAAAGAGACACATGAACAGTCACTTTTCTGACTTACACTTAAAATTTATTAAACTTACACAAGCTCATTAAGCTTGAAAGTCTGCTTTGTTTTCAATAGCTAGTTTTTGTGAAACCTACTAAGTACCAGCATTGTGATGAAGACAACACTCAAGATATGGTTCCACCCTCAAAACCAAGAGAAAGAGACACAAATGCAAATAACTATATAGCAAATCAAAATATGACTTTGAAACAATGAAAGCCATAAAAAAGTGCTATGAGAGCAAAAGAGAAGGTACAATTAATGCCACAGCAGAGATAAAACTGAGGTGGGTCTTGAAATTCAGATAAGATTTCAGCAGGCAAAAACAGGGGTGGAAATTGTACCTCTGGCCTAAGGAAATCTGAGCAAATACACAAAGGATCCCAAGTGAAGGAGATACTCTGAAATCATCAAGCTATCCAGTGGGGGTCAGAGCAGATTTATATTTCTATCTTTTGATAAATCACGAAGAGTTTTCATATGATACTTAACTGCCAGGTTTGCTAAACTTCAAATTCTGAAAACAATCACACAAACTATTTTGTGGAACACCATGGTGATAGGGCTGCTGGTAATTTCTACCGATGACTTACTTATGACTCTCTAAATTAACATTTCTTCTCATCTGTTATCATTTTGTGATTTCCTTTTTGTTTCTTTAGATAGCTCTTATACTCAAATCTAAATTGTTGAAACATCATGATCATAAATTTCTACCCTTTTGTAACTTTAAGAAGAAAACAAAACCAACTGAAACCAAGCAAACAGATCTGAAATATTCATGCCACCAGGTACTGCCAACAGATCACCAATATTTTGAGGCTCATAGTTGCATACGCCTTGATCCTGAGCTTTGCATTATCACAGAAGTTAAACGTTATATGTTATGAATGATTCTGGAGGTCAGTTGTGCACCATTTCCAGCCAAAACTATTCCTGATGAGAAAGCATAGCATATTGTTTGTGTTATTTAAAATCTCTATCTAGATGGATAGTGATAAACTAACAAGTCATATTAAAAATGCCACACTGATTCAAGAATCATAAATTAAGAGAGCAATAATATTTTGACAGTTTTCATATATGAGTAATAGGATGTTAAAAATGGAACTTTCACTGTCTCAATTTCAACCAAAACCCCAATAGCCATGAACAGCAATACAGATGCCAAGTATACCACATTATATACAAGGGGTCAGCAAACTTTTCCTGAAGAGGGCTAGATAGTAAAAATTTTAGACTTTTCAGTTCATAAGTTTTCAATCACTTAGCTGTGCCACTGTATGGAGAAAGCAGTCATAGACAACATGCAAATGAATGGGCATGGATGTGTTCCGATAAAACTTTACACACATTGAAATTTGCTTTCATATCATTTTCACATTTCACAAAATATTATACATCTTTTGACTTTTTTCAGCTATTTAAAAGTGTAAAAATCATTTAAAAGTGTGAAAAAGCAGGCCAAAGTTTGCCAATCTCTGTCCTATAATGAAGTGCTAGACCACCTATGTGAGGACATGCTAAGAGACTATAAAATAAATTTTAACAGCATCTTTTATCTCCTTCTTCCAGACTATGTAAGTGATAGATGTTTGACAGAGTGAAAAAAATATCTATATCTGTCTCTCTCTCTCTCTCTCTATATATATATATATATTCCTTTAAAAAAAAAACTATTGAAGTGCTGTGGCATTTCTTTTCTTCTCACTCACAGAACTTTATCCCTACCTTAAGATAAGAAAAGTTTGGAAAGTTAAAGAGGCTGAGGAAAAAAAATTTCTCATGAGGATTCTCAGTGTGCCACGATATTTCCCTGCTAGTCCCAACATCAGACGGAGAGAAGGGTGCTTCTGAGTGAGTACATGGAGACAATGTTCTTACCTTGAAGTTTTGGCTTGAGACGGCAAAGAAAACTAGCGGCACCAATAGATTGTTGCTCTTCCATCTGTGAGAAAGCAAGAATGCTTGAGTTTTTGCTTGGACCAAGAGAGGGACCTGGCCTAAATTCATTTTAAAGAGGACTCTACCAAATAAGATTGCCCAAAAGGGTAAAGAGACCCCAAGAAAGAAAATCTGCATGGGGTCCTCTTTTGGAACCAAAGAGGTTGGGCATCTTTGGCGGATCTGAGTCTTAGAAAACAGGATCCAATGTATTACCTGCTCCTAGGAAGCAATAGTCAGTGTTCCATAGCAGAAATGGTTTAGAAAACCTGGATGTATCTCGAAGGAGTCAGCAAATGTACACCTTCGAAGATAAGAGAAAAGCAATGACAGATTATAAATGTGACTGCCACCTAGGTTTGTGCCTCTTTCCCCTAAATCACTCCCTCCACAGAGAAGCGAGGGGAAGGAAGAAGGAAGAAAGGAAGAAAGTCGAAAAACTATTGCCTTCCCCCTTTCTGGATTTCCTAACCTGAAGCCCAGCTAAGATTGGAATTACATGATTGTGATTATTTCCCTGCCAGGGACATCCTAACCCTAATAAGACCATTTTTGAGTCAGAAAGGAATTGGAGAGCTTTTAGCTAAGACGGGCCATAAAAACTTTGTGATACATCTGATTTCACCCAGGGACAAGGAAAGGATTATTTGGCAAAGAAAGTTTATTTTCTTAGGGTTAAGTTTTAGCAGGGAGTGGAAGACAAGAATAAATTTGGTTTCTGCTTACACCGTATATGTTCCATCTTATTCAATAAAAGGGTCAGAGTGGTAACTGGCAAACTTCTTATAATAAAATAATCTTTTCATTCGTACTTTTCTAATCCTTTACAATTGACATGGCAATGACTGAAGTTCTTGAAAGCAAACAAAAAAATTATGTACAAAGTCCTACACCTTAATTGCATTTTGGTTTCACGTTGACATAACGTTCCCCTTGCCTTTGGTGGTACACATTGATTATTTCAGAAGCAATTTCAATATTCTCTAAGTAAAAGTGATGAAAGAATCTAATGAATTTCTCAAAAGCAGCCTATTTTTCAAAGGTGACTGTAATATCATCAAATATTTACTTTTCTGAACTTTACAGGTAGAAATGAATCACCCTCACTTAGCATTACTTATGGAAGGAAATATGTAGCATTTTCATGATCTGCTTTTGACAATATTTTTAAGCGATTACATTTATAGTAACATGTAAATTTGGCAACAGTTGAAAATAGCACCACTGTAGCGGCATTCACATTTTTCTATATTTTGAGAAGTTGAATAATTGTAGGCATTCTCACCATTTCTAAGACAGCAAGGGTTTGTATCAGGGGACACTTCACAACACTCCCTCAAGGAAAAATAAACTGAATGGACCATCTAAATTCCCAAGTAGGATTTATTTTGTCACTTGCTATCCTAGGCCAAATATAATATACACTTTCTCTACCTAGGTAGAATGAATGTAAAAGTCATCTTTGAAACTGGAGTGAAAGGAAAGCACTACTAATTATTACATCAGAGACGACATATGAAAACGGGCTTTGTAGGACAAACTGCATGTATGGTCACCTTGGTTGAAATAGACAGGCCATAAATAAATTTCCAAAATATCTTTTAAACAACTCAAAATCTGTTAACATATATTCATAAATAAGTATCTTCAGAGTTTAGCAAAAATATATACATATTCCTTATACACGAATTTCCAAATAATAAAATTGTGGACTTTGCAAATGTTTTTCTTATACTCCTTCTCCTCATAGGCATAACATTTTGCCTTAACAAACTCGATGTTTTGTGTTGGTTCTCTTTCTCAACTTTCAGACTCAGATCTCCAAACAAACAGCAAGCACCTCATAATGTGGGTTACTGAAGCTTTCTAATTTCCATAACGGATGTCGGTAAATATCAAGGAGATGAGGGGAAAATAAGCACTTTAGGCAAAGATAGGAGAGCTATACTGCTTTTACAGTCTTTTCATTTTACTAGATGACTTGGGATTTGGGAAACTAAACATTTCAAAGATTAAAAGGACTTGGGAAAATGATTTAATAATCATTACAATAATTTCCACAACCTACTTCACAGCAAGATGTAGGTCTCATTAAATTCAGCCACAGATGAGTGAGCTGGAATGATGTGGCTGAGCACCCAGAACAAAGGTGACTTGCTGAAGTTATAAGCAAACAGAATAAAAGCACTTTTCATCAGTTCCAAGTGAGCAAAGACACTGAGACAAATTTCTTGCATTGAAATTGTGTCTAATTAGGTAATGGATATGTTAGAGGGCAATGTTACCAATTTGTTGATATAAATGGTTTTCCCATTTCCTCCCTTGTTGAAGGCTTTTCTTTATTACTGGTGAACTTTTCAAATTGCACCCAAGGCTCAAAGCAGTTTGAACTCAGCAGGAAATCACCATTCCAAACAGACTCCTAGAATTGATGTATATTTTATATGAGAAATTCAGGATCCTGTAAACTGGGTGACTGGGAGCTCCAGGCATTTGCAGCCCCCGATCTGAGCATTGCTAGTACACATCTCTCCTTGCAGCTGTTCTTTAACACCAATGAACTCCTCACCTCTTATTTTTTTCTTCTTATCACCTCCTCCCTAAATTTTAATACTAAATATGAAGAATGCTCAATCCCTAGTATCACTCACCATTCTTTTTACATGACTCCATGCAGCAGCTTCTCCCATTCCCCATAATAGTTGTTCCAACCCTTCATTAACCTCCTGAAGCCCTCCCAATCAGAAAACACTCTTTTCCACTTATGAAGAAATTAACACCCCAAATTCTTCTGCACCTACACAAGTCATTATGTCTGCACTCCCACAAACCTTCTTTTTTTTTTTAAACGTATGCTTTTTTTTTTTTTTTTTTTGGTGAGGAAGATTGGCCCTGAGCTAACATCTGTTGCCAATCTTCCTCTTTTTTATTTTTCTCCCCAAAGCCCCAGTACATAGTTGTATATCCTAGTTGTAGGTCATTCTAGTTCTTCTATGTGGGATGCTTCCAGAGCATGGCTTGATGAGCGGTGTATAGATCTGTGCCCAGAATCCAAACCAGCAAACCCCAGGCTGCCAAGGGGAGCACGCAAACTTAACCAACACACCGCTAGGCCCGCCCCCACAACCTTCTTCTTGACAGTTCTTTCTGTGCTTCATAGTCAAATGTTTCACCTCTGCCTAGACCCATGCCTTCTGAGACTTGCTCTTGGTTACTTCTTCCATCTTCTATAACTTCATGCTCTCTCTGCTGTCTCCCTTATATCCCATCCCTACAACTTATAAACATGTGCAAGCTTCTCCAATGTAAAAAAATAAAAATAAAACATCAACTGAATAAGCAAAATCTGTCTTAATTCTGTTGACTTTCTAGTTCTCTTTCTCACACATAGAAATAAAATTACGTTTTTGTACCCACTCTTCAAGTCGCTGAAATTATATTTCAAGTTTTGCTTTTAAAATTTCTTTTGTCTAAGTATAATTATTTTCATTCATTTATTCATTCATTCATTGCTCAATCCATTGTCTTCAGTGCCAAACACTTTCTATGGCATCTAGGATTCTCTAGTGATTATTTTTCATCTCACTGGCTATTGCTCAGTTTCCCTACACCCGATAGTTTCCTTCCTTTTCCTCTTATCACTCCTTCAATGTTTGTGATCCTTAGAAGGCAACACTCTTCATGTATACACTGGGCATGGCCTCAATTTCTTGCTCTCTTCTGGTAATTCCATGCTGTACATCCTACTATGCCTCTTTTCTGAGATTTAATTCTGCATATTATGCTTATTCATGGATGTTTCTATCTGGATGCAGTATCATAGATACCTCAAACTCAACATATTATAACTTAACTCATGCTTCCCCCCAAACCTATATGCACTATTTCAGGATTTGTATAACCAGCAGTCTTGTCTCTGAAGTTAGAGACTCACAAGTCATCCTATATAATCTATTTTAACTCATTATTCTGCACATATTTAAAGAGAATTTACCTCTAAATATTTCTCCATTCCTTCCCATTGATCCAGCCCCACTTCATGGGTCCTTAATCTAAGGCATAATCATCTTTCACTTGGACTAATAAGCTGGGTGTATCCATAATTCCAAACTTTCTCTTATCCCAGCACTTTTTCTGATAGAACAGAAGGAAAAGAGAAAGTCAAATATCTGAGCCTTTAATATCAGCCACAGCCACCGTGCCTGTTAGCGGACGATGGTTACTCCGTGTTCCGAAAGTATACCCAGTCATATCGGCCACTGCTTCTTTGAGTTGAGAAAGGGAGAGGTTGCTTCTCTCCTCCCTTCGCTACTTTGATGGTAGACATAGGACTAATTAACCCAGTTTTGCTTTGTCTTCTGTTAAAATCCAGGTAATCTAGCCTATGTTGGCCTTTTGTAATCACACAGTGCTGATGCTAGTTTCGCCTGTCACATTTAGGCAAGCTCTGGGCATGACAATGCAACACAAAAGTGTTCCCTGGCTGAGTTCCCTGTAGAGAATTTTAAAGTCTTCTAGGATTGATCCAAAATTTAGAGCAAGCTTTTGTTTCACTTTTCCATGAATTATTAAGATGACAAGACACCAGGAAATGGCAGAATAAAAAGAATACAAATGATCAAAATCACGAGATAAAGATTTAGGGAAAGCAAGAATGTTTGTGGGGGTGGGGAATATGGAGAACTGTTTCAAGAGGGAGATGAAAATAATATACTTTCTAACATTTTTTAAAAATATTTCAGAATATTTTAGGACAGTCTGAGAAGAGGCTGCAGTGGTGGCCTTAGCACTCTCACTCCCTAACTGAATCACTACTGTGTTGAAAAATCTGTTGGGGAATCTGCTCCCACATTAAATCCAGCTGTTCTAAATGATTATGAACAGACTGGAGTATTACTAATAAACAAATAAGAATGCGAAAGAAACCATTGGAAATATGAGAATCTATTAATGGTGACCCCTTTAAAGGCTCCTGAATTCATATTTCCCTATAGTTGTCACTGCCTGTAAAATACAACTGGAAAACTGGTTAGGTAGAGTCTCAAGAAATCCTTCCAAAGGTCTAGATGTTATAAATCAGTATTCGTCTTGCAGAAGCAAGAGGGGAGAAATATAAAGGTTAAAAAGCCGGTGTCTGCATATAATGTGACACAATGAAAATCTGAGCCTAAGCTGATTTTGAACTGCTCAAATCAATACCTCTCAGACTGAGGTATTACTGTCCTCACAGCCCAACAGAAGAGATACTTAGAAGTCTGCAAATCAGCACTTAACCTGGGTGATCATGTGCAAATGAAGAAAGCTCTTGATTCTTTCTCTTTTTTTCTTATTAAGGTCATAATAGTTTATGGCATTGTGAAATTTCAGTTGTACATTATTATTTGTCAGTCACCATATGCATGTGTCCCTATACTCCTTATCCCCTCTCCCTAACCCCTTTCCCCTCTAGTAACCACTAATCTGTTCTTTTTGTCCATGTATTTGTTTATCTTCCACATATAAGTGAAGTTATATAGTGTTTGCCTTTCTCTGTCAGGCTTCTCAAACTTAATATAATACCCTCAAGTTCTATCCATGTTGTTGTAAATGGAACAATTTTGTCCTTTTTTACGGCTGAGTAGTATTCCATTGTATATATATATACCACAGCTCCTTTATCCATTCATCAGTCAATGGGCACTTGGGTTGCTTCCCTGCCTTGGCTATTGTGAGTAATGCTGCAATGAACACAAGTGTGCATAAGTCTCTTTGAATTGTTGATTTTAAGTTCTTTGGATAAATACCCAGTAGTGGAATAGCTGGGCCGTATGGTATTTCAATTTTTAACTTTTTGAGAGATAGCCATACTGTTTTCCGTAGCGGCTGCACCAGTTTACATTCTCACCAGCAATCTATGAGGGTTCCCTTTTCTCCACATCCTCTTCAACATTTGTTGTCTTTTGTCTTAGTGATTACAGCCATTCTAACAGGTATAAGGTGCTATCTCATTGTAGTTTTGGTTTGTATTTCCCTTATGATTAGTGATGCTGAACATCTTTTCATGTGCCTGGTGGCCATCTGTATATTGTCTTTGGAAAAATGTCTGTTCATATCCTTTGCCCAATTTTTGATGGGATTGTTTGCTTTTTTGTTGTTGAGCTGTATCAGTTCTTTATATATTTTGGAGGTTAACCCCTTGTCAGATATATGATTTGCAAATATTTTCTCTGAGTTGGTGGGTTGTCTTTTCATTTTGCCCATGGTTTCCTTTGCCTTACAGAAGCTCTTTAGTCTGATGAAGTCCCATTTGTTTATTTTAGAAAGCTCTTGATTCTTTAGTTTTACTCAAGGGAAAAAATATACAGAACAAAACTTAAAATGAGCATATAAATGCAAGAAACTATGTGATACTGACTGACATATTATCAAGTTGCATCCTCATTCTCATGTGCACAAAGAACCTAAGGGTAAGAGAATGTACAGAACTTGACTAGATTCAAACAGCTGCTAAGAATATGGCCGTGAACCACCTTGGATGAAGGCAAGAGCTACTCATACTACTTCCAAGACACGCTCATACTATAGGGAGGAAAAAAAGAAACTTTATACATAGAGATGCCCACTATCATTACTCATTCTAACATACATGTGAATATCATCTCTGATGAGCATTTCTTGGTTTCTAGAAGAAAAGTTTATGTGCTCCAAGCTAAACCCTGCCAACAGTTAACTTTTTACCAGAATTTTTAAAATTAAGCTAAAATTTAAATGTTGGGAGATTTTACATAAAATTCCATAGCATGGGCTTCTCTTGAAAAATTAGCAGATCTGTTGACTCAGGGCTGTCACTTCTACATGAAATCATCTCTTGAAGATAAATAGTCTCTTTGCCACTAATTCAGCATGAGGTCTGCACTTGACCCCCAAAACTTATTCAGCTCACCTGACCAGTCCGTGTAGGATTAGTTTGCGGCATCTCTTTACCACCTTCGAATGTCCACTATGTCAAGCACTTCATGAACTCTTTAATTGTAATCAATGTTGCTTCCTTTTTTGGCTACAGGTGTTTTTAAGTTTATGAGGGGAAAAAGTCATGATAAGGCAATATACATAGAACAGAAATAGCCATCTATTCCTAACTTCCCAGGGAATATTTACTCAGGGAGTAACTGGGCAATAGATGAAGTGGAAATACCATTAAGATCTAATGTGAAAATTTCAGTTGATCCTACTGATAGACCGGTAAGACATACCACATTACTAATGCAGACAGAGCTCCCAAGAGCCTTGTTTGAATCCCAGCAGAAGAAGTGGCACCCAGGGGCTTCGCCAGCCCTCTGAACCATCCGTGCAAAATCTCCATTGTTTTAAAGGAGAAAAACCTTTCAGATTTTACAGCATTCTCATCAGTTCCAGAAAAAAAAAATCCTCCAGATGCTTGGACTTAGGAAGGATGTACCAATTTTCAAGTGAAATGATTTTGAAAACACAGTCATGAGCTTCAACTCTGTTGGGAGCAACATGAGAAATAATAGAGAAAAACTGTTACGATAGTTTGAGTTTCTGCCTACGTGTTTTTTGTTTGTGTATTTACAACAATTTAAAACTAAAATGGTAAATTTAATTAGGAAGTTAGCATACAGATTTTTAAAAATCATCTTGTAGAAAAGGTATTTATTTTATTTTCATACAGAAGAAAGACATCCTAAGAAATTAACATCCAGTTTAGGCTAGATATAGATATTCTTCAAGAAGTGTCATGTCATCTTGGGATTTCAATTTTCTGCTTAGTATCGAATGAATGAATGATCGATATCACCGAGCAACTACATTTTCTTTTATCTTGCTTAACATCTGTCACGGCAAAATACTAAACTTAGTTTATCATCATAGAAAGGGAAAAATTGTTAGAATTTATTCATTAGAGTTGTACTAATTTGGTGCCAACTATATGCATTTGTTTTTCTAAATTGATAACCTGGTTATTTCTATCAGTAGGAGATGATATTAAATTGCACATATATTTACATATTATTAATATTTTAAAACATAGAGGTTCAGGCTCAGTATTTGTACTCATTGACAATTCCTGATAAGGTGAATGCTAACAAATTATTGAAAGTAATGGATAATTTTTAAAAGCAGCAAAATAAGTTAAAATCCTTTTTCTTGAATCAACTAATTTTTGCTTCTAATTTATCATTTTAGACATCAAATATCTTTATGCTTAATATTAAACACACGCACCCACACATGCACATCAGGATGGCAATCAGAATTCTGAAACTGATATTAAAACAACCCCCTCACAAGCATTCACAGAACTACACTGACTCAATAGAATAGGAGGTTTAATCTTTAAGGAAGCAATAGCCTGGAACAAGTTCAACCACAGATCTGTCTCATAAATAGAAAAACTTTAGAATTTCATAAAATAGAGAAAGTAAAAAGTGGGTCAGTTGCCAGTAATGTATTAATTTTTCAACACAAGAATTTAATTCTCTTACACTCTTTTTTCAGGTTTCCTTTGAAGTTAATAGTGACCAAAATGGAATAAGTTTGAATATAGAATCAGCACATTGCATTTGTTAATGCAGAGGATTTGGAGTACAAAGGAAATTAATGAGTCCTTTAAACTAACACAATTTTATGTTTTGCTTTGAACATGTAGTTGCATTGAAAGGCAACATTTGTGCTAAACTGGTAAAAACAAGAAAGACACAGCAAGTAGCAGGGTTTCTGTAGTTGAAAGAAATTCCACAGGGAGCCTGCTTCAAACCACAAAATACCTACTCCTCATTACCCGTGTCTAGTACAAGCCTTATTATTTACGGGAGTGGAGAGCAGGGGGGCACACTGATGCAGGGTAGGAAGGAAGATAACTTTCTTACTTTTGAAAGAATCTCACAGTTCTGACATACAGACATATATCACATACCAGTGAGCTATTCTAAATATCAGTCCTACTATCACATGGTGTCTTCTTTATTTCCAATACTATTGGTATTCTAGTTGGTTATTAATAAATTCTATATTATTTTTCAGATACATGCAAAATATACCAATTTCTGGCTGTCAGTATTAGGAGCACAGCTCTCCTTTCATGAAATTTTTGCTTTTTAATGAACCAGTACTCTGTCACATTACAACTCCTTTTGATTATTTGGGGGCCAAGATACGTAACAAAGACTCAATGACTTGAGACAACCTGTCAGCTTCCTCCGGATCCCTCCTTGTTATACACTATAAAATAGTTCCAATCTGATATTTTGGGGTTTGTTTTTGCGCATCTTTTTAGGAGAATTATACCCCCCATATGAAGCATTTTCTCTCTGCCAAACTCACAAACTAGCCCAGTATATTACCAATTCCAATAGTGTTGACCTCATTTATTAGAACATTCTGGTTTACTGTATTATGTTCAGGAAAACTACCACTGGGATTCATTTCTAAATATAAATATCCCAGGAAGAATGGGGAACTGGGAAATATTCTGCTCGCTCTTCCTACATATTCATTTCTTGCCTTGACCTAAATTAGTGATCAACTATTTCTAGGTAATTTCACATAAAATTAAAGAATCATTTTTTTATAATAAGGTTTTTGGCTTTATTTATGGCACATCTAATAGCATAGTACAGTGAATCTTGGTACTGTATGTTAGAATCACCTAGAGAAATCAATACTAATGCCTGAAGCTTCATCCCCGGAGATTCTGATTTAATTGGTATAGAGCAGGACTCAAGCACCAAAATGTTTTAAAAGCACCCAAGATAATAGAGGCTGCAGTCAATGTCGATATCCACTGTAAGAGAGAGATACTTGCTTATAGCTTGAGTAGCGAGTAATAATAACTTTCATAATAATAGAAATAGAAATTAGTGAGTGGCTACAATAAACCAGATGTGTATACCTTATCTCCATTATCATATCAAATTCTCACACCAACCCTGTTCATCAAGGGGGCAAATTGTTGCTGGAAACTCATTTCCCATGCATCAGGGAGAAGAGTAGGTAAAGCTGAGCTGAAGATCTACTGAGCGTCAGGTTTACAACTGGTAGCCTTGACATCCAGAACATCAAGCAATAACTAACACAGTTTGAGCCTGTGACCGAGATATTCCTAGTTTTCAAAGATCCTTTATTATAAGTCACAACAACATTTCTCTTCTTCCTGGTGTTGTCTTGCTTTAATGTTCTCTTTTCTCTCAGAGAATGGAGTACAGAGTGAGGTGCAAAGATACTTTAGGTTTCCTTTAGCAATTTTCTGCCAAAGGCAAAACACTTACTTTCTTATACTCCGAGACCCTGCTCAAGCACTTAGCTCGGGAAAGTCAATGATCCAGGATATGTGAGTAATGACATATTCCACTGATGTACTCTCCCCAGCAGAGAGATTCTACAAACACAGCTACCTCAAAGATACGTAGGTTGTCATAGTCCGAAAGACTTTAAGGCAGTATCCGGTTCATCACTCTACATGATTCATTAATTCTTGCTAAGTCCTTCAGATACTCTTAAAGCCTCCAGTGACGGGAAATGAACTCACTAGTTTGAGGTGACATATTGCATCTTCAAAGAGCTCTAACTATTATGTTAAATTAAATATTACTTATTTTGAAGATAAATCCACCTGGCTTAACTAGAACCATTGGTCCTCAAATTTCCTCCTCAGAGCCACCCAGAATAAATTCTATTCTCAATAATTCTTGAAGTGGTATCATATTCCAGTATGAAGGCTTCAAGTCATGAGCTGAGTAAGTTCTTTTCCATAGCTTCTCAGCTACTATCTTCAGATGTCTAATCATCTGAGTCACTCTCCTTCAACCTTCCGACCACCATGTCACCATCCCTCCTAAAGTGTGGTGTCTATAACAAATACAGAACAGGCTGTGGTAGGATAAGACAGAGTCACACAGGAATGTGATCTACAGGAGACATCTACTAACAAGTTTGCTTTTCTTTCTTCCAGTAAGCTTCTATTTAAACATTTTCCCATGATGTTTCTAAATAGTGGATTTCCTTTTCTATTTTTTTCTTTTTCTGTCCTTCCTTCCTTCTTTTTGTATCCAAGTTCAGAAGCATCCAAAATCAAAATTTGCTTTAAAAGTTCCTACAAAAATGGTATATGATTACCTTTTGGCCTATAGTTTTTCTCAGTTGGTATTTCTCGCCTTGGCAGGAAAAGAAGAGAACTTGCAAAAGCTCAAAGGTTTTTCCCCATAGCAACATGGCCAAATTAATCTAAACTCCCTTAAAATGAAGGAAAACCTGATTATAGGCGACACTATTTTTCTTCAAACTTTAATTAAACTTTATTGTAAGAATATCATCAGAAACTGATAGTCCTGTGTTAACAATACTATGTATACAGATCATAACTTTTTATTATTCTTTCAGATATCACTCAATAAGGATGATATTGTTTAGTGGAAAAATCCATTTGTATTATTTCTAAATTCTAAAATCAATTGTTGGATTTAAAACCACATACATCCTGATGGAAAAAAGAGACATTTTTTCACACTTTGAATACTTTCATCAGAAATGAAATGGATATTGGTCTCTGAGGAGGAAATTCTGGAATAATACCAGACTGATCTATCTTCCCCAGTGCTTAGATTGTAAGGAGCTAAATGCACCACAGTATTAGAATGAAATGAATTATGCAGAACCTTTGACAGACAGCATGTGTAAATTCTTCTTGAAAAACTCTTCATTCTGTTCCATCTTTGATTATGTGCTAGTTATGCTGAAAATAAGTTACCCCTCAAATGTTTTAAAACACATATACATATGGATTGCATAAAATTAATATCTTTACCTTTACAAAAATCATTTCAGGAGCACATTTGCCAGTAAAATATATTTAAGGCAATTTCGGCACTTCCACTAAACTCTATTTTCAGAAGTTTATAATGTGGTCATAAAAATTCATTCCAGGCTAAAATTCAACACCAAGGAAAACGTGCTTTACACTTTATAGATAACCATTTCCCCTTCTTTTATTTCTCATAAATGATTAAAAAAAAAGTTCCCACTGAGAGTATTTCCAAAGTTAAGACATTAACCAAACTGGCAGGAATCAAAATGACAACTGACATGCTAGTCACTTTTTTATTTATTTGCAACTTTCCTCTTCCCTCTCCCTCCCTTTTCCTCCTGGCTTCCAAAATACACAGGTTTAGAATTTTTCACATAAATCTGCATGTTTAAAGAACGTACATCAAAGACTGCAGGGTACCATGCTTCAAAAAGTTGGTCTGTGCACTATCTAGCTTGGATAGGCATTGCAAGGACAAAGATGCTTCTGCAAAGACTCAGTCAAAATCTTAAGGGGCTGGCCCCGTGGCCGAGTGGTTAAGTTGCCGAGTGGGTAAGTTCACGCGCTCCACTGCAGGCAGCCCAGTGTTTCGTTGGTTCGAATCCTGGGCGCGGACATGGCACTGCTCATCAAACCATGCTGAGGCAGCATCCCACATACCACAACAGAAGGACCCACAATGAAGAATATACAACTATGTACTGGGGGGCTTTGGGGAGAAAAAGGAAAAAAATAAAATTAAAAAAATAATAATCTTGTTAACTTCCAACCACTGCTTTATATGTAGCAAAGAAACACGTGATGGGTTACATTTAGAAAATGGTAAATGTTTCTTGTTCAAAGAAGGAATGAAATCATTTTTCCAGGCCTCTGCAACTCCTGAATTGAGGCATAACTAGAACCTTGAAACTCATGAGGTAAAGATGAGTGTCAGCTGGAGAGGGAACACCTGACTAAACTCAAACTGTTTCTGGGAGGCATAAGTCTGACGGACCAACTCTTTCTCTAAAAAGTCACCCAGTTCATCTGATCCTAAGAGTAAAATTAAAGATCTGAATCTGAACTCTTTTCTGTCTACTCACTGGTTCACTTCTTACCTTTGGACAATAGAAAACTTTGCTTTTCTTTATTTATTTTTTTCTTTTTTGGGTTTTTTTGGTGAGGAAGATTGGCCCTGAGCTAACATCCATTGTCTATCTTCCTCTTGGTGCCTGAGGGAGATTGTCTCTGAGCTGACATCCGTGCCAATCTTCCCCTATTTTGTGTGTGGGATGCCACCACAGCATGGCTTGATGAGCAGTGTGTAGGTCCGCACCTGAGATCCAGGCCTGCAAACCCCAGCCCACCAAAGTCGAGCACGTAAACTTAACCACTATGCCACCAAGCTGGCCTCACTTTTTTTTTATTTTTAACTGCCAAACATTTCCCACCCACAATCCTTGGGAGGATCTGTCTGGATATATTTGGGAAATATTGTTATGGCCTTTCCACTCTTGGTAATAATGTATCAACCAGATGTGTAATTTTAAAGATTACTTTCACAACATTATCTCACATCATCCTTATGACAACTGTAGGAGGGAGATTTTCTCAGGGCGTGTGTGGAATCAGAGAGATGACACTTTTAGTGACAGAGGGAGAACTGCAGCTCTGGTTTCCTCATTACCGAGGCTGGAGGACTTTCGGCAAGAACAAATTGCACTCCCTCTCCATTCCATCCGAAGAAGACTAGGACAGCCTCTGGCTTCCTGCAACCCAAGTCTCAAAACATCCAGCTGTGCACTCCTGCTGATAATAGGTTCCTTTACTTCAACTGCCAGAGCTAGAAACAGACCCACGGGAGTCAAAGCCTTGATAAAATGGACCCAGAGACGGAGAAGGCTGGCCAAAAACAAGATCATGGGCTCAGCATTATTCTTTGGTGTTTACTGCGCCCAGACAAGATTGAGAAATGGAGGTCCCATTCCATTGGAAATGATATAATTTTGAAAGATCTATTGAAAAAAAAATTCTAGGTCATATGTTATTTTCACGTCAGTAACAATCAGATTTAATCGGTACCCGAAACAGCATGATTATATATTCTTTTCTCTCACATGAATTGCTCTAAAGGAGCAGGTGGAACTCAACAAGGCTTATTTGAGTTTATCTTCTCACCATTAATCTAAAACCAGACTTGAAAAGACAGACCACTTAGGCAACTATCTCAGGCTTCTAACCATTTTTGAAGTCCTGATAATTTTTTTTCTCATTGCTATATTGCCAGTTAAAGTACTGTTCAGGGGAAATAAACACACTTGACAATTTTCTCTTCTTTGTTGAAATTGGTGGGGAGAACACACTCAAAAGGAAAGATAAAGAACAGATGCATCTCTGTTTTTATTACTGCTTAATGCTTTTCGTCCCTTAAAATGCCCATTTTTATGTAAACAACTTTGCTTTTCAGTTACCTTTCTCCTAGACAATGATGTCATTAATTTTCAAATATCTTTCCTTCTTTCCTTAGGCAGCAAACGCCTGGGTGCCACTTTTAGCCACATATCAGAAGAGAATATTAATTTAAATAATGACAAGAAATTGGTTTTTATAATCTTCTTTGCAGAGGGGAAAACCCCGCTGCATTGCACATTTAAGGGAAGGTGACAATATTTGTTCAATTTAATCCATTATGTCCTTGTGTTATGCCTGTTTATTATTTCTAGGTCACTGTTGACACACCGAGGGAATAATATTTACAGGGACTATCCTCTTTCCCCCAATCCAAAAAGAATACATGAAATGTTTCTACCCTATATGTCTTACTAATTAAAAAACAAGAATTCTTGCATAGTTATATTCTATTGAATAATGCACACTTTAATCATATTTAAATGCTTGTTTGACAACAGTTTGCCTTGTGGGCACTAATAGTGGTACCCTAGGTCAAAGGTTAATTTCTCAGTAACTTTTCTGCTGTCCTCGGACTAGTAATTTTTCCCTATGAGTCCTATGAGTTGTGGAGAGATTTTGTCCAAATTACCAAGCAAATACATACTAAATATTTGTTGAATATATTTACAACTATCTTGTAACTGCTCTGAATTTCTGTTAGATAACTTCATGGTTGTTTTCTACGACTTAACTGTTGAAATAATACGTTGAAATATAAAACCAACAGTAAAGGTCAAACTCTTTGGCGTGGAATATTACACGCTCCCAGGATCTACCTGTTGGCTGGTCAGCTTTGCATCCCACTGCAGTTCCATCTAAAGGCTGAGCTCCATCCAACCCAAATTACTTAGTTTATTCAATATTTTACACTGATGTGTTCTTCTCTGTGTTGGTCCCTGCCACTTACTCTTTCTAACTGAAATGTTGTCCTTGGCTCTCTTCATCTAAAGATTCCCGTTTCTCTTCCACAATCTGACTTCTGCTCCCTAGCACCCCCTCACCTCTTTTAAAGCCCTTACTAGGATGTAGTGAAGTCATTCGTTGACGACTCTGTCCACTAGAGGGCTTGTGCTTTCTTCTGGGTGTTCCCTGGGCCCACCTCAATGCTACACACATGGCCGGTACTCAGTAAATGCATTTTGTGTAAATGACTAATACGGCCATGTGTAAGTGGAGTCTTCATTACCTATAATCCTTTTACTAATGTTAACATGGGTTACTACAGAATGGATGTTGGCCCATTTTGAATTTACTAAATTATTAGAGAAATGTTTGTTCTGAAATTTTTTTTTTAGTTCTATCATAATGACTTCCAAAATAAAATAGAACTTTCATGGATTACATGGCCGGTTAATATAAAAGGCACCAACCTAGACATCAGGAGATAAGTTCTGGTTCCAGATCTGCCACTGACTGAGTGAATTCTTCTAAGAAAGCTTCTTGATTCTCTGGACTTCATTTTCACTGCCAGTTAAATGTATGAGTCACAAGATACAAACTCTGAAACCTTTTTCCTATGAAATTCGACACGTCTATCGTAGGAAAACTTCTATGGATCACAGGCAACACACTTCTGTCTGTTTGACTTAAATAAGTACCTACTACACGCCAGACATTGTAACAGAGCCCAGACCTACAAGACAGAAGGAACAGCATTAGTGCTGCCTCATTTTTAACCTCACAACCATCCAATTAAGTAGATGCAACTATTCCAGTTGCCGGATGAGAAAATGGAATCTTAAAGTAGTTGAGTAACTTGCTTATCCTCATATATCTGGTAAGTAGTAAAGCTGGGTCTAAAACTCAGATCCTTTGAATCTTATGCTCTCCCAATCTAGCTAAGTTGCCTCCATTCCTCCATAGAGAATTTAAAAAAGAAAAGGTACCAAGAAACAATGCCATTAGGCACTAGAAATAAATAAAATATTTCCATTATATAAAATATATGGATGAATGGAGTCAAATGGGTAATAGAATAAAATTGTACTTTTTTTTCATTATGAATCCATTTTGGTAGTGAGTTTTACTTCTGTTTTTCCAGTATAAAAGTGCTATTAATTCTGCTGCAGAATGTTTAAAAATAAATGAGTAAGGGGCTGCCTGTTGGCATTGTGGTTAAGTTCATATGCTGCGCTTTGGCTGCCTGAGGTTCAGGGATTCAGATCCCGGGTGCAGACCTACACGCTACTCAACAAGCCATGCTGTGGTGGCACCCCACATGCAATCAATCAATCAATCAATCAACGGAGGGTGTGAGTAATTCATTCTTTCCATATCATAAATTTTTCTACATGTATCATTTTAGAAATTAGAGTTTAAAGTTTCAATGTGATTGCACCTATATATGCAGAGTAAAAAACTGAGACAAGTATTGGATTATGAAACTAAATATGAGGGTCATATATGAGAGTCAAATATGAGGGGGAAAGATGGGCACATGAGCTTACATTATTTAATCTAAAACATTCCCTCAACCTTTCAACTCATTTTCTGTGTGTGAATACAGATCGTGTGTTTTAGCCACGGGTATGCTCTGGCTATATACTTGAGATAATGGAAGTAAAAATATTAATAATAAGATTTGAGAGAAATGTGTTCATCCTGCATCTGTAATCAGGAGCAAGCCGTGGAAAGAAGTTGAAAGGGAACTGCGCTTTCAAACTGCAAGAAGATAAATGGGCAGGAGAGACTTTTTGTTTTGTTTTGTAAAGACATTTAAAGTCTGACCAAAAAAAATGCAACTAGGTTTTTGAAAGCTTTCACTATGCCATGGAGAACATAATACATCACTCTAACTACAAGCAGAGAGAAGGGGTCACAGCTATCTATCAGCCTTTAAACAAACACGTCTGCGTTGCTACAGGTAGTGCTGTACATAACGTTAAGTCACGGGCTTGCTGAAGTGCTGCTGCTCACCGCTTACAACTCAAGCTGAAGATTTATATCACACCCACTTCCTGCTGCCTACCTGTCTTCAGTGGTTCAGCCTGGGGAAAAGAAAATCACTTTAATTTTTAAGCTATGAACAAGAATAATCCTTCATTTTTAATTTTCTGTAAACTAAAATATTCTAACGGGGTGGTAAAAACTTTAAGTTCTTTGACTTCTTCAGAATTTGATCACATTGTTCCACCAATATCATAAATTAATCTATATCTAAAGGTATAACGATAACAAATTCTGTGCGTAGTCATTTGGTTAACACGGCTCAATATACATATCTGGTATAGATCTATTAGATAATCTCTATTAGTAATGGCAACTATTAGACAGTTAGTAGCTAATTAGAAAATAGAACTTCAAGTTTATTCCTAGAAATTTTAACAATATTTATGGCAACAATTATTTGAGAACAGGAACTATATACAGCCACAAAACTTATGTCTGTATTTCCATAAATTTACTATTATTGTTCAAGAAACATCTGTCCCAGGAAGATGAAATTATAAATAACTTTATTTTTGTTTCAAGAACTTTCTGAAAATCTATTTACCTAGCCTATTCAACTAGGCCTCAGGATAATAGCCCCTTTGCAGAACAATAGATGGCTCAACGGGGTTTATCAAACAACATTTAAGCTTCAAGGTTTATTTTTAAACTCTCTCTTGGCTGAGTCCATGTATTCTAAAGTATTACAACTCAAAATGTGCACGATTCCAGTCAGATGCTGTCCACTCCACTCCACGTGGAAACACTTGCCTTTAACCAGCTATAAACATTATACATCTACCATTCAGGGCCTCCTGCATTCGAGTTATTTCTAAGACTTGTCAGGGTAGTGGACTGTCTTGTTTGATAAACATATTATTTTGGTGGCTTGTTTGGGGACTTAGAACATAATCTATTAGTTATAGGGGGAAGATATATGGTTTACTCTTCTATAGGTTTTAATAGTAAAACGAAGACAAAGGAATCATAATTCCATACTTCTTATGTCAAGTGGGTTCTGTTCCAGGAAACTTAAATTCCAGTTGACATATGGGCTTGAAGGAATCTGATTTTGCCTTCTAATTCTATGGTTTCCTTTCTCAACATGTTGTGGTTAATTTAAACAATCATTTATGCATGATTAAAAGCTAGTCAATTAATATGGACCAGTTAGGTGATGCCTGTAGAAACACTCACTAAATTTTTTCAAGTTAAGATTAAGTCACAGTTGTCATTAGAGTAGAATAAATATATCTGGAAGAGAATTACTAAATTGAAGGTCTTAACATTGATTATAGCTGAGGATTTAGTTTAACTGTCATTTGTTCTTGGTGGAATTTGAAAAATATTTTAAGTGATTAACTTAAAAGTTAACTATCATCATTATATATGCCTTTTTAAATTGAGTGTGACATTAAATTACGGTCTTAAGGATTATCCCAACCTGTTTACCCGGAATCAGAGATAGAAGAATTAGTGATTTTTTAAAATTCTTTTTCCCAGAAGCATTGTTCAAAACACAGTTATGGTTTGGCTGGAGAAGATCCGTGAGCCTTTTGTTTCACATTTCCAAATGAATTCCAATCGCTGTTTATTTCCACTAAAGGAAAATCCCAGAAATGAGTTGACAGATGGCCATTGGAATTAAATTGACTTAAGGACTTTGTATATTGCAAAAGATGCAATAATTAAATATGCAAAGGAAAGAGACAACCTAACACGATTGACAAAATATTCCTAATAGTTTTAAAATATTATCCCCACAGTGTTGAATATTCATCTACACCATTTTATTAGATTCCAGAAAATGGTGAACAGAGCCATGTAAAGGAGAAAAATCATTCTGTTTCATTGTTTTACAAGTCAGTCCTAAATAATCAAGGAAAAAGGAAAAAAATAAACTGCATTTAAAAACATATTTTAGTTTTAATTGTCTACAATACTAAAGAGATAAAAAGCTTCTTCTACTGACATGGAGTGTATAGTAGGTATTTTAGGCAGTTTCCTTCATTTTTCTGAAATCTCAAGACAATTATTCTCTACTAGATGGGGTAAGAGAGGGTCTGACTTGCCTTTCTATCTTTCACAGAGCCTGGCACATAACAAGCAATAAATAAATGTTTCCTAAGAAATATTTGTTAATTATCATAGAGCTTTGATATACTCTAGTCCTGTATTTTATATTTCCAAGGAAAATTATAATTTTTACCACTCAGATTATTGGGCAAAAAATTTTCACATATAGCTCTGTTCAGGTAGTCCTTAGCTGTGTGACATAGCGACAAAAGAACTAGACTGAATGCTGGCAAGCTTAGGTTTTTGCCCTGGAGTAAGGTTCACCTCTCTAAGGTTCACTTTTCTTACTTATCAAATAAGATTGACTAAGAGGTAATCTTTCAGCTCACACTTTCCGCAAGAGAGATCGGCTCCTACCAACTCTAGTAGAAATTAGGCTGTTTCATGATAAAGTGCTGTCAAAAGTGATAGCTTGGCCTTGATGTTATTATTGGTACCTCAGGTTATTTTAAGTACCTTTTAAATTAAATGAGATTCTCAAGACTCTCATAGCAACCAAATACAATATATATGGCTTAGAGAAAAAAAAATCCATGTTCAAAATTACAGCCTAAAATCTATCAATGTAACGTTTTATTCTTTTGCAGTGGTGTATGTTCCCACGCCTCTCTTTGTCAGCAGAATTTGTAGCTAAGCAAATCAAAAATCATAAAATCATTTCCTAAATATTAGTGACCCAATCAATTAAAATTTTATCTTATTTGCTCAACTCTAACTACCCAATAGACTTTCTTTTCTTAATTGAGCAATTATTTTGGCATTGTAGAGGTGTAACTCAGGCTAAATACACAAACTTCATACATATTTAGTTAGTATTTTAACTATTTGTTAGAAGAAAAAATTAATCATTATACTTTTAAGAGTTTTTTGTTTGATTTAGTTAAGAAGAAAGGATCAGTCTTGACTCCAGGATACTGTAATCAATAAATAAAATGTACACTTCTATCTAGCTTTTTATTCATACAGTCTTTTCTAGATTTAACATTTTATGAAAAATGTATATTTTCAAAAACTACAGTCTTGAATTTATTAATATACGCATTTCACAAAAGGAACTAATCTCTGGCCAAAATCTAACAGTTTAAAATAGAAAATAAAGTATCTAATTTTTCTTTTAATAAATAAAATATACTTCAAAACAGAAACGCGAACCCACACATCTACTTAATTCAAAAGATATTGAATACCTATACAGGCTAGGTGCTATATGATCCAAATCAGAAGAATTTGTTTTGTCTGAGTTAAAGTGCTTAGCAACTTATTGCTAAGTTATACAGACATCACAGTAAGCCTTTAGTCATCGTGTTGACTTGGAGTACAGGAGGAAAGACCTAAAGATATTTTAAATTGATTTTAAACTAAAAACTAACAAAAAAGTGCATTCTTGAAGGTGTAGAAACTATTACCAAGATCTGAGATACTGACCTGTGATTACAAATAAAATAATATGAGATAAAACCAATTCTTTTAACAGGAGTGCCACAAAATTCACAAGACTATCTTTGGGGGGAGGGGGATGGAAATTCTTCTGGAATTTGCATTTTATAAAAGTCTGCCAAGGATCATCAGGATGCTGAGAAAAGTCCTAGGGCTGGCTGTAACAGCTTGTCAGATGGTAATGGTGAGCAAGTGATTACTAAAGGGTGCCAGCCATAAGGGATGCGCTTTGAGAAGACAGAACAACAAAAACACCGAGACTCCAAGCATCCTGGAAACCCTGCTGAGCTGCAGAAATAGCAACGCTGAGGCTGTGAATATGTGACCCAGTTGTTTCCAGTGGTTTTGGGCAGGCCTCCCTGATGTACAACAGCTTCCATTCCTGATGTCAATGCACAGAGAAAGTTAATATTGACAGAGTTGATGACTGCCAAGGAATCCTAATGACTGGACTAGATTCCTCTCATTCACATGCACCAAGCATGCCTTTTTAAATTAAAATGTCCCAGGGAAATTTTTGGCAAGCACTGAAGCTTCCGTTCCTCCTGTTTCCGACCACATAGGGCTCATGTTTGTTCATTCATGTTGGATTCTGTTTCAGAGTTTTCCAGATCACAAATTCACCCTAAAATCAAGGGGCCTATTTTAAGTTGAAATAGAACTATTTGTTTCATTCATACTATAAGATGTCACCCTCAGTTTTTCTTCCTTTCTTCACTACAATACTGTTAGATGGAATGTGAGTTTTATGTTAGAGATAGATTTACACAGATGCTGAGATGAATTAAGTGAAAGTATCTTACAAATCTGAATTTAATATCCACTAATGTTATTGAAACAAGAACATTTTGGTGGTCATTTTTGTCTGCCTTCAAATCATGTTTTGACAGAGATGAGTAATGTCAAAATGAGCATGTGATCAGCTTAAGTCCTTTCGGAGGTTATTTTTCATTTATTTATTTATTTATTTATCTTAGTTAAGATAACACTCACAATCTGTTACTAAAAGTTTTCAACCCAGCGGGCATTTACCTTTAATTTAATACACCACTTTCTTTTCCCCATTCATCACTTTTTGGTTGCGTTATCCAGAAAAGTGGAAAGTTTGCCCCACCTTCTACTGTGCTGAACACGGATTGATGCTGCAGCGTCAGGAATGGAGTTGAAGAAGACAGCTCTGAATATCAGCTGGGACAGCTTCCCAGAAGCAGGAAAAAAATACTCATGACATCCAAACTGCTGAAAAAGCGTTCAGGGGTTAAGAAATCTCTTAAAGAACAAACAGGTTGGCAAGTTTAACACATTCATAATATTAGATTAAACTTAATTTTATTGGCCTCTCATTGAATATTTAGTTTCATCTGTGTTTGGGAGCAAGTGATGGCAGGTGTGCTGAAAGGCTGTTAAAGTGAAGGGAAAGAGAGAGGAACTTATTCCCCAAAAATTGCATGGGCAGGTAAGGCAATCAGTTTTCACAGACTTTCCACAGGCTTTCGTGACATTTCATTGTCACTATCTCCAGCCTATATAAGAGCGTTTACTTGGCATATTTTTATACCTATTGGTATGTCTTCAGGGAAAGTTTTATTTACACTCAGAAAAGATCTACATTTTTCGTAAAAGGTGATAGATTTCTCAAGCTAAATCATACTAGATAAAGTTATCTATTGCTGATGTTGGCTGATTCTGGGGACTACCATGGATCACAAAGAACATGATTCAAAAGAGTTTGTATCTTATCTGTGTCATCTAAATATAACCAAAATGACTATCATAGGGTAGAATTTTGCTCCAAAGGAGAAATTCAATGCTAAAGGACCCAAATGTCAGAGTAAGATGGTAGATGAAGGAAGAAAAAATGATAACCCCAAGGTCAATTCATATTAACCAATTTATCATTATTTCCTCTTAACAGAGCTTTCTCCATGCTAGAAATCTCTTTCAAGAAAAGGCTCCTCCTTTCTGAAACTTTAATATATTTCTTGGAAAGTGTTCATGAAAATAGAATAGAAAGTATACAGTTTTTCTTTGTAACTAAAGGAAAACCAAGGAGAGTCCTTTATAAGCTAAGCTAAAAGGCTTCCTATGAAACTAAGGTAATCTGCTAGATTAGTTCACTATAGGATCCCTCCTAATGGTGTTCATAAAATGTTCATGAATCCATATATATATATATATATATATATATATATATATATATATATAAACTGAGAAAATCTCTGAAAACAAAAATAAGAGTAGACAATTTGCCAAAGTCTCAGGTGGGGGTAGGATAGCAGTTCACGCTCAATACACATTCAATGGGGATAGAATCAAAAGTCCACTCTTTAATCTAACCCACTAATGCAGGCCTGATGCGCACTGACCATACATGCTCCCTAAACCTGCTAAAGGACGGAAATAGAACCCTCACAGTCAAGTTCTAGTCCTTAATGCAAGATCACCACTGCCCAGGAAAAAGCTGCTGTTCCTCAAATCCATGCCGTTTATCCTCTGAAACAGCCAGATTCTGAGCCGTCCCTCCTTCCTCTCGTTCTCATTAACTCTTCTCTTCCTATGGCCACTTAGAAACTACAACAGAATGTGAAGATTGGAATAGCATATGCACAGTGCTGTTAGTGTTCTGACTTCATGAATAAAAAGCTAACTACAGAGTATCCTGTTGCTTATTTAGATGAGTGCTTTTCAAATTATCTTTCATGAAGGACTAGTTTATTCTTTTTTTAAAATTTCCAATCTGCTGCAGACTGAAACTTAAAAATTACAATGAAAATGAATCACTTAGAAAATTAATCAGCCATCATACAAAGTATGACAATATTTTTTTAACTATTAGATTCAACAGGCGTAAAACTACTCTGTCTTATTGTGATTTAAAAAACTAAAACAAAATTTCAGAAGCCTTACTTTCAATTTCTTTACTGATCTTTTGTGGACCTGTAGCAAACATTTTTCATACTTGCACCAGTCTGTGAACCACATTTGGAGTAGAACCGAGTTAGATAATTCCACACTCAGCACAGAAAACTCCATATCAGTCCAGTTGTTTAAAATGAAATGACTGCCTGGCAGGTGATTCAAGCAGAATTTAGCACACCTTCCTTTCCCTCAGGTTTAAACTGAGAGCCCAAAGCTGCTAGAACCCAAATGGAAAGAAGCTAAGGACGCTCCCTCCTGCCAGTCTTTTGGGAAGCACTGGGATCAGCTAGGTTTCTTATAGAGTCTATAAGAAATACTAGACCAAAAGAAAACTGTACATTTCTCCAAATCTGTGAGAAAGTTCTATCTCTACAGCTAAGTCACAAGAAATATGATTTGGAAGTCCACCACAAAAAGAGAGAAACAACACAAGTCGTTTTCAAATCAGGAACAAAGGGACACAAAAAGGAACATGCTGAGATAAAAGCAGAAATTCAACAATTTGACTTAACAGAAAAAGAATGAAATCTTTAGTAGATCTATAATCCATTAAGGATAGCAAAAAGAACAAACATTGAAAAAAATCGTATCAGTTGTAATGAGGATAAACATGAATGCCATTCTAGAGGAAATAAAAAGATGAAAATGAGGGAGGATGAAAGATGCAGAGGACAAGAAAACAGATCCAGTCTAGGATGTTCAGGTTTTCCTGAGGAAGCAACGAAACAGAAGCTTATAGATCCAAAGGGCTCACTAAGTTTCAGGAAACTTTCACAGTAGGTAGTCAATAAATATTGGATTAACGGGTAAAACATTGGCAACAGAAAGACAATTCAACCAGTGACTTAGTTTAATCAAGTTCAAGCAGCTATTTAGCTACTCTCTAGAAACTCTCTGTATTGAATTAAAATAAAGGCAAAGAATCAAAGTGGCATTCTAGTAATGTACTTGATGTACACTCTATTCCCTCACCAAGAGTTAGTGGCAGGGGAGGATGGCCTAAGGAAAAGAAATATGTAACTACACACAGGCTCAACAGGAACGGCCCTCATGTGGTATCAAAATACAAACTGTCCATTGAACTGTGCCATTTTGGCTTGCTTAATCTTTTTGCTACTTCCAGTGGCTATACTCAGCATATGGGTGACTAGAGAAAACTCCAGAATTTCTTTAAGGAGCAGCTTAAGAGCAGACATGTGGGCATTTTTAAATTAGTTTGTGATAACATGTGGAAGAAGGACTAATGGAGGTTTTTTTGTGGGTGTATTCTTTTTTTTTTCTTGAGGAAGATTAGCCCTGAGCTAACATCTGCTGCCAATCCTCCTCTTTTTGCTGAGGAAGACTGGCCCTGAGCTAACATCCATGCCCATCTATTTTATATGTGAGATGCCTGCCACAGCATGACTTGACAAGTGGTGCATAGGTCCGCATCCGGGATCTGAACCGGCAAACCCTGCACGACTGAAGCAGAACAAGCAAACTTAACCACTGCACCACTGGCCAGCCCTTGTGAATGTATTCTTTACCCCATCAAGAGCTGTTCTATGGCACTGCCACTGGAAAAATGACAGAGATGTGTTCTAACACATCTCCATTTGTCTGTGTGGGCCACTGTTCCTGTCATTTTCACTCTCAGGCCACACCTTCTCCCCAACTTTTACATGGTTCTTATTTATTACCACAGATTATTGATCTGAACACTATCCCATCAAGTTATACTTGAAAACATGTATATCTCCGATGGCATTCATTCAGTATGGAACATTCCCGTAGTATTTCTTTTCATTAAAAGTACACATACAAGAAGAAGGTCAAAACAAGAAAAAAACCGAAAGCTTGCCTATAGGAAGTCATTACACAGGCTTTTTGGGAAAATGTGTGCATGAGAGTATGTCTGTGTTGGGGATGTGGGTAATACTGAATCGCCCATGGAATGTGGTGCTGCTCCCCTGGGACCAATAGCACGCACACATGAGAAAGTCTGAAAAAGAGTAAACCTGTGGCCTGACATTGGTTTTTTCTGCACGAAGGTAACTGGCCCATGACTTTTACCTCATCATTACTGTTCCTGGCTCCATAGACCTTGCATTACGAATACGCTAAAAAAAGAGAGAGAAGAATGGAAGGTTTAAATGAGAAGAAGAAATTTTGTAGGAAGAAAGCATTATTAAAAGTATGAAAGTAGGACATGATCAGGAAAAATGAGTAGTCCAACTGGATTTCATTAGATTACTGGAGGCAAAATAAAACAAACAATATGAAAAGCTATTGGGAGGGAGGCATATAGCACAGGCCATATCAAATGTCAGATCAAGGGGTCTGACACAAAGCCAACAAGTGTTTCTGAGCAAACAATCAGTAGATCAAAGTGACTTTCACAGAAAAAATTCCTGGAAATGTATTACCCTTTACTTAAGACTACCTGTGTTAAAAAGGAAGAAAGTGAAATACTCAAAAGGATTTTTCTCAAGTGAGAGTAAATAAGGATGAATCAAGATTCCTTAAAAAGAAAACAGTCTGAGTTGTTCACAATAACAGTTACAGGGGTATGGTGGGGGAGTCCCACGCTTTAGTTATAGCTAATACCATCCTTTGATAAATAGCCTAAAAATGAGATCTTTGAGGAAAAGTCTAAATAAATTTAGCTATTGAGTTCTAAATGCTAAATGTGAGTAAAGGTCAAAGCTAAAATATCTAGTATTAATGAATTATAAGTCTCAATGAGAAGTAATAAAAGCTAGATCAAACTACTCTTTGGCAAAAGCTGGATCTTTTTAAAAAAATACTAAACAAATGAAAATGGCTAGATTAACAGTAGCAGGAAAAAATGCAAGACAAGAAAATAAAAGAGGAGCTAAAAATGAACCAAGATAGATCCGCGCAAATGGAAGAGCTTTCCTGACAAATGGTGGGGGGAGAAGACAGAATGCTTAAAGTACATGAACGGTCTTTATAGTGGCTATTTAATTGCAATTAATTGAATCATGTTAGAATAAAAGCAAGAGAAATTGGTAGATGCACAATATCTAAAGTTCACTAGTATCTAGAGAAAAAGAAAGTTAACGTTATCAGTAAATAAATACTTAAAAAATAAATTACAAAATTGATAAAATTAGATTGCGTAAAGCACAAATGGAAAAGTTCAAAGGCATTCATGCCCTGAGCCAAAGGTGACTTCAGAGAACTTTCAAAGGTCCCTCGGACTACAGGAACCACTCGTTGTACTTAATTTTATTATATGAGGAGACATCCTCTTCTCAAGTTTGCTTTATGTCCAAGTAGGCATCTCATAGACTACCTTCAGCAGAGGGAGAGAATTTGACCCCTAGAGATGATAGTATCAAATTCCAAAGAGAAGAACCTCAATAAGCAACAGGTGGTCCTTTAGCTGTTAAACTGAATAGCAGAAGAAAGTGTTTGAGTACACTACCCATGCAACTATTTTGTCATAAAGCCAATTTTTCCTGCCATTTTTGCTGCCACCTTAAGCATGTTAAATACAGAATAAAGTCCAACCAATTAACATATCAAAATGATTGGAAGCAAAATGTTTGACCAATAAAATCGAATAAGACCATTTCTTCCTGATCTAACCAACCATTTTATGATCGTCTTGTAAACTAGCAATCTAAATAGTGATGGTTAGTTAAGATATTTGGGTTAAATGATGAAAACAGATAAATATTATATTGAGGAAAAAATGTAAAAATAAACCATTTGTGTCTTCAGTCTGAAACAAAGAAATAAATATAAGCAGCCATGTATAAAATTTACAAAAGGAGATGAAAGGAGGACAAACACTAAAATGTCAGGAATTTAGTATAGTCTAGTCTAAAATTTAGGAGTACCTGAAATGATAATAAGATAAATGAAGAATGAAGGCAGTGAGGGGAAGATATTAACAATCGATCGTGAATTCAAATACAGTAAAAGGAGGTTTTAAAGGGTAATCATATTTAAATAGCTGTCTTTTAGTTACCGTTTCTCTTCAACTCTGACCTCTAATTCACACACTATGAGAAAATTAAATGACTCCATGACGAACCCAGAAGTTAAGACTGTATCTTTAGCAGAAAGCGGATTTCCAAAGCTGCAAATAATTCAGAGTGCAATGCAGCCACAGCAATCAAACAGTTTTTAAGTAGTATGTTTTTGTCAATAGAAAAGCAGTCCATAATTTGTAGGGGGAGCATAGCAAGAGAAACCTTAGTTTATAGAAAAGCAGAAGAAAAATGATATCAAAGGCAGTAGGCAAGAGGAGAAAAATGAATGTAACAAACAGGAAGATCCACATTTGTAGGGGTAAAAGAGAAAAATATGGTCTCAAATTAATAACCCTCAAGAAAAGTAAGTACAATGAAAAATTTACAAGCATTTTCACATCAAGGCCTAAAAGAAGGTTCATAAATCAAAAAGTCAAACTAAAAGGATGCAACACATATGAGAAGAAAAGAAAGATCTAGTGGATGCTAAAACTAATACTACATTCTGTCTTGCATAGTTTACTGATATTGAAATATGAATTGTAAGCCCTTGGATAAAAACCATATGTCTTCTTATGTTTTAATAAGTGTCTTTCATATTGCCCCGTAGAAGATATATTTATGAAAAAGCTGAAACGTAACTAAGAAAAATTTTATAATAGACAAAAATAAAACTGATGAAATTACACGCTGCAGAGCATAAATAGAAGAGTTAAAAAGCATTCATGCTCTAAGCCAACTTCAGAGTGGCAGGTTTAGTCATTTTCTTACTGAAATCTCAAGAGAAATATTCTAACTTTATTTTCTCAGCATCAAATATTTGCAGTCCAGTTGTAAGATTTTCTTTTCATTACCTAAATTAACGAACATTCTTCTGTTCTTCTCATGACTTAAATTTTGCAAACTTTTCAGTGAAAGATTAGATAAACCAAGGATTTGAAATTAGAGATTATGCACTATATATACAAAGAAACAATAATAAATCAAGCAGGAGACACAACAATCAATGTTAATCAGAAGTCATACAAAAAAATGTCCAAATCACAGAAAATGTTATAAATCTCTAACTTTCTGTATTTTGAGGTGTGATTTCATTAGGTCACTGAATATGATATTTTTATCAAAAATGTTGGTTCCCATCTCCTGGGAAAAGACTTGTTTCTGGTGAAGTCACTTTGGATTTTCCTTCTAAGTAGCTATGAGTAAATTAATAAGATGGTCATTGCATCTAAGGCAAAGCAGTCAAAGTAACTGATAGAGAAGGAAACAGGGGTCCTAAAGCAGACTAATAAAACAGAGAGATTAAAATTAAAGGATAAAGGAGAGAAAGAATAAAAAACTGGAATCCAGAGGAGAGTTTCCAAAGGTGCGATGGTGAAGGATAGCTCAGAAGCGGGCATCTGGGCACTTTAATTTCCTTGCAGTTTCATACACTCCTTGTGGTTAATCCCCTGTGATCACTTTAACCACTACTAATTCAGCCATCCCGCTTCTCAGTCAGCTTTAAGATTCAGTGGAATACAGGTGCCCATAGGAATTTTTCCTCTTCTATGTCACAAGAAATCGTACATTCCTCACTTCTAAGTAAGCTTAAACTAAGGTTCAGTACTAGTACAGAGCACTCACGCCATCACACAGTGCAAGCTAAATGGGACCCTCTCAGCTCTGAGAAGGCACTAAGATTCTCCAGGGATCAACTCAGCTCAAAAGGATTGAGTTCTAATCAATTCAAGCAATGGGACAGTTGAGCAACAGCTCAAATAAGAATCCAGACAAATCTCTGAAGATGCTAAAGAACATGGCAATTACAGAGTAAATTTGTTTGTTAAAATCCCATTTGGAAGGGATTCTTAATTCAGTCTTTCTGTTGACTATCTCAAAATCACCAATACTTCCAATCTATTACACCTTAGAAAGTACCTTCTAAAATCTTCACCCATTACCAGCCCAGTCTAACCTCTGGCTCAGATCATTTTATTTAATGATATCTACTATTTAGGGCATTTTGATACCTAATAGAAGATTTCTGAGCCTTAGTGGTTAACATCCACAAATCAAAAAAGATGTATTTTTCTATGAAAGCTATTCTTAAGCCCTGCCTTGCAATTGCACAGAGTTAGGAAACTGATTCCTATTTAGCATGGTTGTATTTTGAATATCTTCTCCTCTAAGTAATAATGGAAAATATGCTTTGGGGGGGTCTAGTGTGCTAAATGGAAAAATAGAAGTGGATTCACTGTAAATATCTGCTCTCTGTACCTTCAGCACTTGGTTGAGTGTCTGGAACATAGAAACAGTGTGATATGTGCCATGGTACTCTTTTCAGATAATTTCCTGTATCTGTATGCGTGCAAAAAGTTAAATATGTGTGTGCGTGTGTGTGTGTGTATATATATATTCCAATGAATATATATATATTCTAATGAAACAAAGCTTATAATTTCATCCTAGCTATAAACCTCATACAATAGGAAATCATTCCTAAACAGAACATAATAGGGTAGCTATACCACATAATTTTCTGCTGTTGTTTAGAAGAACTATGGAATGGTTTAAATTTATCAAGCATGACTTACATTTTTAATATATCACTTGTCACAATTTTTTTAATGATAAAAAAATACATGAAACTTAGAAATGTATAGAAAAGTACAAAGAGTTCAAACTCCTGGTGATCTCACCATCAGAGATAACTACATTACCAATCTCATGTGTAATTTAAGATTTTCATTCTACAATGACATTACTTGTACATTTAGAATGCTATCAACAATGGTAAACAATGCCTTCAGCTTTCTTCCTCATCTCCCCAATCTTCCACACTGGTGCATGGCTAATACAGAGTTGGGAGGTGGTAGAATTTAATGGATAAAGTAAAGCACAAGATTTGGCATCAGATAGACAGGGGTCACATTCTAGATCTGCCACTTACTAACGGTATACTCTGAGTACATCAGTTAAGTTTCACTGTCTTCATCTTTAAAATAAAGATGATAACCCTAGATTGTAAGATAGCTGTAAGGATGAAGTGAGGTAGTGTATGTAAAAGTGATACAGGCCATGTCAGGCACATAGTAAGTGTTGAAAACCCATGACCCAGCCAACCTTTACTCTCTCTCCTCCCTTTCCTAGAATAGTACAACTGAAGAGTAGATGGTGATCCAGCATTATACAAAGACTCTTCCATCCCAAAGATTTTAGATTGAAGTACACATCTAGGAGGCTAAGAACAGTTGGAGTGGATATGAGAAGGTAGCATGGTCCAATTCCTTCGTGCAATTGGGGAACCCCTACTCATATTTTTTGCTTGTGAACGTCTCAAAAAACGTACAGCATCATAATAATAAGCGAATGAAATTCTACTAAATTGTGAGCTTTTATGTCGTACTCTCTAGCACCCCATCTGTGCTCACAGAGAGGATAAAAGTCTTGCTGCACTCTGCTCAGCATTCACTACATGCCGTTGCTTAAATCCCATCCCTGAAAAAGCCAACTTTAAAAAAAAATTGAAATTAAACATTGGTGTCTGTGCACTCAGTGAAACAAATTCCTCTCTTGCTCTGTTGCTTTACAAAGCTCATCTGGGACTGTAGCTCAAACTGAATTCAAACTTCACACCCAGATTAGGCCTTCAGCCTGAAAGGACAAGGTGAGAATTTGGCCCATTAAACATTATGGAGTAAGTCAAGTAGCCAAGAGTTGTGCGAAGCTCCAAGCATCTCCAGAATGTTGTCAAATTTTTTCATCAAAGACCTTTGAGGTTTGATTCCAAACCAGGGCTCTGAGCTGTGTGAGTTCATGCTGTCACATTAGGAAAACGGCGGGCGAACATCAGTCTGTGCAGAAAAAACCTTACTGCTTCCCATCAGGGCCCAGTGGCGCCTGTTCTCACATTACTATGGTTAACCTTGGGTTAAAGAACATTTGGCTAATAATGGCATAAACTTTTCACAGTTCGCTTAAAACTTCGTAAGGGTTGGTTCTTTGTAGAGGAGAGTGCATCAATATATATAATAAGCATGTTGTTTAGTTTAACTATTTGGCCATGTGTGTTTTCAGAGTCGCTATTCCACAAAATGTAGGCAATTTCAATGTTTTTTTAATAAAATGAGAGAATGCAAACCTTTACAGTTCACTTGAATAAAGCTGTATGACCTACATACCATGTATTAAAAGCAATTATTATGCTGTTGCCAGACAGTATGGGGTATATTACCAGAGCTACCATCATTAGGCATGCCTCAGCATAGCTCTTAAAGAATCCAGATGGTGAGTTTCAACTTTATCTCCATGGTGTCCCCTAGGAAGTATGTGTTATAATCACAGTTTCCTTCTTACTTCAAAGTTTTGTAGAGCAGAGCCCACAGGAGAAGGGGCTTCCTGCTGTTCTTGGTGGGCTGTAACTGCACTAGCCATTACCCTTAACTGCCATCAAGATGACATGTGCCAGAGAATGCTCCTGATACACAATGCAAATTTGTGGCCCGGGGGCAAAAATTGGAACATAGAGGAATCTCTTGGCACAAGGCAGACTTTTTTTTTTTTATTACATTTTTTTCTCGCAAATTCACTTTCCCATTCCAACAGAAACGGAGGTGGAGGAAATGAATTTATGATTTGGTTTTTCATAAAAATGATTTCCAATCAGATTTCATTACAATAAACATAGAAATATTCAAGTAGGGTAAGAATGATAAAAAGAACTAAATCAACTGTGGATGAGACTGGTTATCTTTAAGGATATAACTAAACTGGAAACATTGCCTGTGTATCCAAAAAAGGATTCTCATACATTAAATGTAACTTTCTAAGTGGAATCACAAGGGTACAATGGTTTCAGCTTGCTGGGAATCATGGTGGAAGCTGTCTATTATGCTGTAATGTTTTATTATAACTGTTTGCATACTTTGCATTGAGTTAAGACTCTATATGAGTTCGAGCTGTGCAGTTTTAATATTGTCTTCTCTAATAATTTAACTGGATTCACTCATTATAAATTGTGTCAGCTAAACTTACAGAATATTTCTTCAGATTTTTTAAAATATGACATTATTGAACTAACAATATCTGTTAAAATTAAAAATGCATGTCCTTTGACTCCAAAGTTCACTTATAATAATTCATCTTACACGTTCTTTCACTTGTACGCAAAGCTATGTTCATGCTAATTAAAACATTTTTATTTGTAAAAAGCAAAACAAAATAAAAACACAGCTAAATGTCCACCAATAGGAAACTAGTAACATTACTAGGGAGCCTATAAATGAGTTAGATTTTTATGTACTAATATGGTAAGGGCTCCCAGATAAAAGTTTTTTAAAAATAAAGAATAAACAATGGTGTATACATTATACACCTACTAATATTTCCTAATTGTTTCATCTGTAAATACTCACATCCATTTTTTATTCTGAATTAATTTTCTTATATTTTTATGCCTTTATTTCCGTGGAGTACTGAAAGAGATGAGAGATAAATACATGTACTCAAGTCTGCCATCTTGAGTTGAAATCAGTTCATCTTAATTGTGTTTTCCTAATGTTAATTTTTAAAATAATCTTGTTATTTTCCCATCTAAACCATGAAAAAAAAGGTGAGGGGCTTTTTTGTTTGTTTGATTTCTGTTTTTTGGTGTATTATGTGAGTAGGATCCTCTCTGCTATTCTGCTGTTAAGTCATGAAGCAATTGCTGGCACTCTGACCTAACAGGCCAGTGACTGACCTTCTCCCTCTTTTCCAGGAAAAGGAAATTTAAAGAAGGTCTGTCACCATGTATATACTTTTTAATTTATTTTTATCCCTGGTTGGGAAAACCAGAAGACATAAGTATTAAAATTTCAGTATATCCCAGAGATTTTTGTTAATAATATGATAGAAAGAATGCAAAATATATTACAAAAGAGGGAAATCATAACAGTTGTGTATAAATTCCTCTTTAAAAGATTATTTTTTAACTAATAGTTAAATTTTTAGAGCAATTTTAGGATTATGGAAAAATGACTGGAAAGTACAGAGTTCCTATATACACCCTACCACCAACCCACACATACACACACCAGTTTCTGTTGTCTGGAGAGTTGACCATTTAAGCCCAAAGGTGTGACTGCTTATGGCGTACTAACAGATATATGAATTTGAAGGCAGCCTGGCCTTTGGCTTCAGATTTGCAAGGTACAGCGCTTTATCACTGAGCACACTCTGATGGTAAACGGTCTATTTAAGGTGTTGATTCTTAAAATAGGCTTTGAAAACATCTAGAATCACTTTTCTATCAATAGAGATTTATCTTGACTGTAGTCTACAGCTGTACCACCCTGAATGCACCCAATCTTGTCCAGCTGAATTTTCACTCACCAGTTTCCATTTATGAAGTTGGTCTGTTGTGTGGCCATGGAAAGTTCATATATTCTTTAACTGTTTACTGTCCAATCATGTTTGAATTTTGTGTTAAAACAATAGGATAAATTATAAACTCCAATCACGTGGCACACGGTCCACTCTACATGCGCATCAGGTTTACCAAACACAAATTTGTCTTGGGTAAAAAAAAAACAGAAAAGAAGAAATTTGCTCCTTTACTTAGAATGATATGGAAACCACCAACAATATTATTAGAAAAATCTCATTCCTAAAGTGAATCACGTTCAGCATTTTAAAAACAAAAATAGAACAAAACAAAATTTAAACTTTGACCTGAGTTCCACTCCAGTCACCAAATTGAGGCAAAATATGGCACACAGCAGACTTAAGCCTTCAATAAAAACAAAATCTTGACTCTGAAGCTGTAATTTAAATGAAATGACTTTTTATAATATAATTCATAGGATGTACAAGCTTGAAATGTTGTCAAGATGTGCCACCTTTTGCCATTAAAATTTCAATGTGACAGCCTACTGGAATAAGCTGCATATTTCTTGAAGGATGCTATTTAAGAAAAATGGCTAATTTTTGTTTGGTTAATCAAACAGTGGGAAGTGTTGTAATGGATAATTGGGCTACCCTGTTCATCATTATAATTTGACATTTACATAGGTCTTTATATTTTCAAAAATGTTCTACAACCATTTTTCTTGGTTCCATCGATATTAGCTTGAGAGGTAAATTAATTCTTCAGTTCACATTTTACAAATGAGCACAAAAAAGCAAAGTGAGATCAAGCAAGTCAGATGCAAAGCTAAGATAAGAAATTCTTGCCCTGGCAGGCCTAAGCCACTGCTTTGTGTCCCTCAAGGAACCCTAAGCCTTTCTATTTTAAAATTTCCAAAGAGAATTAAGCTGTCAAATACACATTCATAACCAAGGCCCCCCACTTTTCTAGTCCAGGTGGTCCAATTATAGATTTAACAGAAAGTAAGTTGAGATATAAAATAATATGGCAAGTCATAGTTACTGTAGTCTTAACAATCCTTTATTTTAAAACAGCCTTCAAAGATTAAAAATAACATGCCTTTATCCGTAAGTAAAATTTTCTTTCCAACTCTCCTGCCTCATTCTTTTTCTGCCCTCACTGGAACAATACTACCACTGTGCAGGTTCGGCTTGCAACACCCCAGGAAGCTCTCTGGGTCTGCCCCAATATTACAAAGAAGAAATGAGAACCATAAAAATAGCACACGAACGTGGGGAATAATAGGGCCGTTATCAGACATTTGATTGAGAAACTTGATCAGAGGGCAGAATTCACATATCTTAGCCCAAGTGCCCCTATGTACTTTCCTTTCTTTCTCTTCCTTTCATTTCTTGGCTCAAATCACCCATCACCGTCATCACCACCCACCACTCCCTGCTCACAATGAATTTACACACAGAGCCACCTTACAGGGTGGCAGTGTTCTCTCTGGCTAACACAGAGGCTGAAAGAAGCCAGTTCAACTCAGGAGGTAAGGATGCCACTCAAAACTAAATGTTCATTTTATACACACCATCTGAATGATTAATTGAGTTTTTCAGCTTTGAAAGGAAGCAAAAAAAAAATAGAAGTGCTTCAAGTAGAATATTTGAATTTTTTAGGAGCGTCAGTTGGGCTGAAGTAACCATTTTTTAAGGGATGATATGTACTACAAAGCATCTAGATTCAGATGATCTGGACCAAATCCCAACCCCACAAAATTCACTTAGTCAATTTGAGGATTAGACTTCATGGCGATAATATGCATGGTGAAGAACTTGAAAGCAAATTAATTAAAAGAGCAAACTCAGTTTCTTGATCTCGCCATAAATACTGCTATTCTTGGTAAATGGCATTTCATGTTAAGAGCTCAGAGAGTTAACAAGGCCTAATGGTGGCAAGAATAGATAAAATTATTAAAGAAAAATGAATTTATCCTCCTCAGACAGAATCACCTGTTCCTTCAAGTTCAGGATCAGAAATTTTTTCAATCTAAAATAAATTTACTTAAAAATATATTTTCTGTGCTTTAAGTGCCACTAATAAAGTAGTGTGAGTTACGACAATGTTTGGCAGTGTGTATGCGTGTGCGTGCACAATCTGTTATAGTTAGCTCTTAGGAAATGAACAATAAATTAGGAATTTATTGTTGAAGCTGTACATTGATCTCCAAGTTAGAAACCCAAAACATAAATAAACAAACAAAAAGATGTGATCATGCGTAATGAGATTTGGAAAAAAACACTTTCTTATCTATTAAGCCTTTATATATTCCTTGTTTCTGGAAATTATTAATTATGAATATCATATTGACTCTGTAGGTGTTCTACACATTTGTAAAGTATAGTTTTATATATATACACGAAAATTATTAAACGTCACCCTAAAATGAACAGAGCCATAATTAATTGTGAAACACGGACATTGTTCTAAACGATAGAGTCCCAGAAGCCAAATCTAAACTTTCACTCATTCTGTGTCTATCTCTTAATTCATAACTGGCATTCCAGTTGGAGATTTACTACTTACCATTTTTATTGACAATTCTAAAAATAGAGTTAAAGAAGGATAATAATAATTCTGATATCTAATTTCTCTGACTTTATTATTCATATCTTAAAGATCACATACATTTTGTTTTAAAATAAAAGCAACACTTTTCAGAACTGTCTGCACATTCCTCTGCTCACTAAATTCACTGATTAGAAGTTGTTCTATTCCATCTATTCCTGTCAATTTGAGATTAATAAATTATCCGTGACTTGTGTTTGAGTGGTAGAGTTGTGTTCCGAAGTGCAGAGACACTCTTTGCTGAGTCAGGTAATAAAGCTTATGTTTTATGGAGGCAGGACTCTGACGTTACCAGCCTTTTCTAACTACATTAACAGTGTAAGCTATATTTTTGAAAGCATCTATAAATTATAAAATGGTGTAGGTATAACAGTGTATGTCTACAGTTATGTGCCTAAAAGCCCTAAGAACATACTGGTACATCCCATCCCTATAGAAAAGCCAAAAGGATGCCCTTGAAATGATTTTAACTCCTTCAAGTTGACCTGTACACATCAGGAATGAAAATCAATGACTATTTATTTTATACGCATAAAGCAGCATGCAATTACAAGGGCAATATAAAATGATTATCAATTTGTCATTTTCTCTCTTTTTTTATTTTATGTCTTTTTGAAATCACTTACCTAATATATCAAAGAAATGAGGTAAGAGTAACTCTATAAATATTTAGGATTAAATGTTCCTAAAGTTTGACATTGATACACAGAAATTGCTGTATTTACAAATGAATTCTACCACAAATTCCACCAGGTCTCTTCACCAGTGTTTTCCCCCACACTCCACCTTGAGAAGGTGAGTCTAGTTCCAGATCCCAGCTGCTGTGCAAATCATGTCTTTGCATATGAAGAGAATGAAATCTCCTACACTCTTTTAATTTCTCCCAGAGTATTCCTTACTGTGTCCAGCACTTCCATAAGCTGTAAACTACATTGCTCGCATCACTAATGGTGTTCCATTGTTCACTTTGAAAAATTCTCTTTCCTTCAGTTTCTTTAATGACACAATGAAAATAACATTCACAACATAAAAGTCCATAATCATAGAAAAACAGTGGTGAAAGAGACCTTAGAGATCGCTATGTCTAGAGTGGTATTTCTCAATCACTTTTTCAATATTACTCCCCAAAGAGACTTTTGAGGCATTGTTTTCCAAGCTGCCCCAACTATGAAATTTTAATATCAAAGATATACTGCATATATGTTTATGTATTGTATGTGTATCTGTGCTTTATACATAAAAAGAGTAGGATTTTTGCCCCCTTAAGAACCAATTTTTGGGGCCTGCCAGGTGGTGTAGCAGTTAAGTTCGTGCATTCCACTTTGGCGGCCCGGGGTTCACTGGTTCGGATTCTGGGTGTGGACACGGCACCGCTTGTCGAGCCATGCTGTGGCAGGCTTCCCACATATAAACTAGAGGAAGATGGGCACAGAGGTTAGCTCAGGGCCAGTCTTCCTCAGCAAAAAGAGGAGGATTGGCAGTAGATGTTAGCACAGGGCTAATCTTCCTCAAAAAAAGAAAGAAAAGAAGGAAAGAACTAATTTTTGCCTCCCTGGGGCAATATCAGATTTTCGTTGAATTATTTTTTAGTTAAGGAAACAGGATCCAAATAGAGCTAGTAAAGTGATAATAACATACTCCTACCACAATGATATTAGTCAATTATGGTTGGACAAAAGTTGTACTGCCTACCTTTGACAATCATTAATGAGATATTGAAATACTTCATGTCTGGAAGAGAATCCAAGGAAGAAATGATACTACTTTAATTATATCTCCCTATCCAATGTTTTCTGTTTCTCTTTCATTGATTATATGGACACCATTCCCTTTTGTCACACTGATAACACTAAAAGAACACGTAATTTATCTCTTTCACAAACCACTTATGACTTCTTTTCTCCATGTAGTTTTTCTCTCTGTTTATCACAATAGCACCTTTTCATAGCATCCTTCATCAATAACAAATCAGCTTAAGGATACATGAAGACACATAGTATGCAAGAACATATGCACACATGTATAATCCATGCAGAAACACACACACACGTATCATTCTACAGTGGAGAAAAGGCCACAATGGTGACACACATTCTGCACTGCTGAGACCACGGCATGATATAACAGACCACAGAGGTTGTTCATGACAACATTCAAATAGTTCAATTGTACATTTAATTGTGACAAATTTCTGACTAATGCAGTTCCTTTCAGTGCAGCTTAAGTCACTCTATGGAACTAAATCACTCAATAGTACAATATTTGACAACATAATAGTGAATAGTTCAGAAGCATAATCAATACAAATAGATCCTCAACCAGGGCAAAAGGCAGTCAACTAGATTCAGAAGAAGGTGGCTGACTCAGCTCCTTTCTAATTAATTAGATGAATCACTCAAAACCCCAAGGAAATAATGGCTAAGGAGAACCTCAGAAACTGACTAGCAGAAGTGATTTGACATGACGTGCATTGGTCTTCATTGTTCACAAAAAGGACAATCTTGGCAGGACTTATATTTCATGGTTAAAGTGGTAGAGCTTGCATCATAGAGGTGTTTTGTGGTTTCATGAACAGATTATGAAGCTAGAAGGCAAGATCCAAGTCCTTGTCCCGGCTTCAGTACTTACTGGTTCTCTTTTCCTGGGAAAGTTCCTTAACCTCTCCGAGTCCCTCTTGTTTTAGGCTAGGTCATTACGAGGTCAAATGAAATGATGATTATGACTTATGCTGAGCTGCTAGGTGTTTACAAAAATTAAGGAAGTCCTATTTCATTACTATTGATGTCCTATAGCCACTTTACCTATTCTTTTCTAATTCAAATACATATAAAGCAAGATTCTGTTTTGCATTTACTTTCAATAGGACAATATTAAACTATGAACAAAATATAATTCCAGGAACATTGCTGTATCCCTCAATGTCTTGATGACAGACGTCAAAGCTTGCAGGTACTGAATAGTGAGTTCATGAAAAGGATTCTTAGAGTCAATCTCTTTCCTGCTTCTTAGCAGAGTTGTCAGGCCTTCCCCTATATGTCCTGGGCTTCAGATTCTTGCTATTCTTCCACTGAAAAATCATTGAGTGCCACATGGTTCTAAACGCTAAAGTGGGGGCAGGTGATAGCAAACTGACCATCAGGGATTCATGGTGGGGAGAGGGGATTGCATACAGTGGGATAGAGGCTCAAGCATAATTCCTATTTCATAAAAAAACAACAATGAGAAACAGGGTTTATACAACTTCACATGTGCTCGTGTTGTTATACTTGTGAATTCTATTAAGTGTGAGGTATGGGCTGTTCCTATTTCCCTAGTTCCCCAAAGGTGAATGTACAATTGAAATGGGTACAACAAATTTGAAGGTCAGGTTAAGATGTACAGATGTATAGCATATATGCCTTCTGCTCAGTGAAGCTGCCCATGACACTCTTGTGATCAGAACTAGCAAGGACAGAAGAGAACAGATCCCTTTTAAACTTCCTTAGAGCTCACGTCACATTCCACCATGTCTTAAAGCTCTTTGTGGGTATATGCTACATCTATCGCCATTCCTCCCCTAGATTAGAAGCTCCTTGAAATTAGGGATTACATTACTCATTTTCTATCCTGAAAATGACAGAAACAACTGTAGCATAGGCTATACACTCAAATGTTTGCTAAGTTAAAATTAACACAGAAAATTCATAAGCTGAGGTTAAAATTATCATTCGTTCTTTTACATTGACACTTTGTGATCATGTGACATTCTTGCTACATTAATGGTGTATCTAAAATATTCTTATGCACTAGTTTAAAATACAGTCTAAATACAAAAAAGGGAGAAAGACAAAAGATGGAAGGCTTTGAAATATGATTCTAACTAAAAAGGGAAGAAAACAGTAAATTATTAGAAAGCCCCATTAGAATTTATCATAGTAAATTCTACTCCTAACCTTTAACTCAGCCTTCCATTTGTAATACTATTGATCTTCTAGCAATTCGTTTTAAAGCATGTTTCTGAAGGTTAAATTAGACTTAACAAGTGAATTTCTACCTTTTAAGATGACAAACTACACACTTGCTCCTTGAGGAGAGAGTTAAAAGAGAGCCTCTGATGAAAATTTGAACACAATTATTGTTTGGCTTGTCTTTTCACTGACCAAGACTCTCTACCTCATCCAATTTAGGTCCAATGTTAGTTTTGCTTTTAATAGTTCATTTATTTCTTACTGTCTTAATTGTTCTAATTTCTTAACTGCTAGTAGGTAAAGACTTTTGGGTGACCAAGTGTTTCACATTGAGAAGCTAGAGGTGAGAAGGGCCCATCCATATGAGTAACGCTGCTCTTCACTTGCCTTCTCTAGTCACAAACTTCTGATCAATAGACTTGAGTTATTTCTAGTGACCTAGAGCAGAACTGAAGTTTGGAAGTTCTTTTGGCTGAGAGTGCCCAATAGTAATTCATGTACTGTAAACACAGCCTGTCGAGTTGTCCCATGCTTCAGCAGTTTACAAGGAGTACAGATTATTAGAATTGAGTCCAGCTCGATTTTTGCTTATGCTTCTGTCATGGTTTGTTGCTATTGATTTTTTAGAAGGCATAGATACTGTGTCTGTTCACCCAAGGGATGGTTTAGCTGCATGGTTGAACTCTGTGAAGAAATAGTCTTACTTTTTTATGCCAATTTTTCTCTAAAGTATTTTTTATGTGACATTGATGGTACCCAAGATAATTTTACTTGGTAGAAGATAAACAATGATTTTTGATGTTGTTATGCACTCATTTTAATGTATATTAAAAATATATAACCAGCGCATCAGACCCATGGTTTCTTAGATATCATTGCTCAAAGCAAGGTAAATAATAATACTTAGAAATGGCAAAACTGTGTCTGTGATGCAAGAATAATCATTTTTTGAAAACACTACTTTATAACAAAATTTGATTCCTCAAGGACAGAAAGTAGATAAGCCACTTAGATTGAGTGGTTATATCTTTTTAACCTGTCATTTCACTTTCTGATATAACAAAGCAAAATATCATAGGACATTCAATTCTAGATCAAGATAAGCACATGAGAAATCTTCAGAATGAAAAGTTTCAGGGTGTTAATCAGGGCAAATGACTTGTGGATTTAGATGCACCAAAGGTCAAATCATTTCCCCTAAAACATAACTGCATGCAGTAAAAAATGGATATAACACAGTTAACCTACACACAGCTGTAAATTTTGTTCCCAGGCATCAGCCACATAAAGAAGTACAATAGTCTTGGTCTGGTTTACCAAGAATACGAATATATTTCCAGGAAGAATTTTTCTAAATCTGATTCAAATGAGTGAATATGTTGCTAAACAAGTAACTACATTTTAATCTAATTTCTGATATTGGTTCACAAGGAAGTGAGCACAAGGCCTCATTGCCCTACTTTTGTTCTTCTCCAATGGCTTTCCACTGCCCTTGAATAAAACTGACATCCATTCCATGGAATATAAAGCGCATCATGATCTAATGTCTGCCTGTGTTCCAAGCTCATCCTTCTCCATCTTCCTCCTTATTCACTATAACTTGAACACCTGAGCTTTCTGCAATTCTGGACTGAAAAAGTTCTTTCCCTAAGACCTTTTCACAGATTATTCCCTCCGGCAGGAACACTCTTCCACCAACTCTTTGTATATCATTCTTTTCTCATCTTAAGGCACCAGCTTAAAGTCATCTTCTCAAACAGTCTTCCCTACCATGTTATTCAAGATGATTCCATCACTTTGTATCACTTCTTATCTCTGCTTTTTGCTCATTTCTTTCACAAGAAATAGTAATCGGCTATTAATTTCTTTAGTTACTTTGTGTGTGTGTGTGTATATTTCACTTTCTCCTTCCATTGAATGGAAGATCCATCAGGGCAAGAACACTACTGTCTTGTTCATCATTTTTTTCACTTAGCAGCACACCCAGTGTCTGCACAGAGTAAGTCCTCATTAAATATTTTTGAATGGTTTAATGAGAACATATCTTCTGGTGATTTCCTTTAATTATTTTGAGTATTCTAACCATCATATCAAGATTCTCTGAATAAATTTAGTTTTCATCTTAATATTAAAAATGTAAAATAGGACAAATTAGGCTTTGTCTCTTTTTAAATTATTCATACAAAACTAAACTCAAGGCATGATTCTCAGCACTCGAGTTCCGCACCTTAGCTTTGCATTGGGAAAGTATGATGAATCTCTCACTTAAACACAGAGTCACACCAATTTAAAACCCTAAACTCCAGGGTGTCAGGAGTCATTCTGTTCTCTATAGTCTTAGCAGTGCAGTGTTTCTTTCCTCTGTGTGTTCTTTGATTAATTATCCAACTGGTAACTAACCAGTCCTTTCTCCGGTTTTCCTTGTTGAAGTCTATTTTTCTCTTTGACATTTGGGTTTTTCTATCTTTCTTGTGTCACTTTTCCATCTATCATTTTCTCTTTCATTTTGCCCAAAAAATGAGTCACTTGAAGATTATCTTTTACCTTCATCTTCCAGCCCATGTAAAGGAAAATGTATAATATCTCACCCTATTTGTTGAATTCATTTTTTTCAGTTCCAATTATATGTTCTGAATTACCAGTTGTGCATTTTTTAGATGAAAATATTTTCTTCTTCACAAAGCCATATCATTCCAACTATCTCCATTGTATAAATTAATTGTTTAATCAATTCAACAAAGCCGTGTTTAACACCTATAAGATGGTTGACACTGCCCTAGGCTCTGGGGAACAGCGGAGAACAAAATATTAAGTCCATGTTTTCATGGTCTTCCAGCTGTGCAGGGGCCTTCTAGTTAGAACATATATGTTCATGTGTATTCATGCATGTACACACACACACACAAACACACGTAAACACCTTTGTCCTATTATATGCCTGCTGAAATATGTGAATTCTATACAGGGGAAAATGACAGAATGTATATTTAGAGACAATCAGCAATGACTGTCACAACATTATTGCTGTATTTTATTAACCATCTTTAGGAAATGAATAAAATATAAAAATCTCCAAATAATTAAGAATATACAATGTAATCTCTGGGCTCCAGGAACATATAATCCAGTTAGAAAGAAGAGACATTGGGTAATTTAACTAACCACATGTCCAGATTTCTTATCAAGGCATAATCCCCTTGAAAGCATGATTTCCACACCTTTCTCTCCAACCTCAATTCTAATTACTATGAGGACTTTATGCTCTAAGTATTGACACTTTTCTGAAAATGCAATGTCCTTTCACCATCTCATACCTTTGCAGATGCTGTTCTAATTTCCTAGCATTCTAATCCCACCTGGAAAATTTTTCTTCATCCCCCAAGAACAAAATCAAATGACAATACTCAGGTCAGACCCTGGTTCACAGAGGTGCTCAATAAATGGTGTCAACTGAATAAGTGAATACAGGAACAAATGTAAGGTTGCTATGAATTCTATATCAATGATGCCAATACATCAGTCCTGTAGATTCAAAATGGGAGAGAGAGAGAGCTCAGGATAGTTACTCAGAAGGGAGGGGAACTATTCTTAAAAAGTGTAAAACCAACTTTGTATGCCAGAGAGTAAGAAACCATTATAAAGGAAAAATCCAAACATGATTTAAGAGCATATAACATATTTACTGTCTTCATTCTTAATATTTATATTCTGCCTAATACCCATGATGAAATTATACAACAAGTTCCCATTTGTACAAAAATGTCACTTATGCTATCTGTGGTATATTTATTAAGAAAATGTTATAATACAGAAGGTTTGTAACCATTGTTTCTTTCACAGTTAAATGAATTTTACGGATTAAAGTCTCCTGATATGTTGTTGCTAGGTTCAGTTACAGCTTTGTTAATCTTTAACACTCCTCCTGGTTTTTTTTTTTAATTTTTATTTTTTTTGGATGTACATCATATTTCAAATTCTGTATACATTACATCATATTCACCACCCGAGCACTAATTATAGTGCATCCCCTCACATGTGACCCTAATCACCCCTTTTGCCCTCCTCCCTCCCCCCTTCCCCAATGGTAACCACCAGTCCAATCTCCAATGCTGTGTGTGGTTTTTTTTTTTTTGTCATTTTTATCTTCTACTTATGAGTGAGATCATATGGTATTTGACTTTCTCCCTCTGACTTATTTCACTCAGCATAATACTCTCAAGGTCCATCCATGTTGTCACAAATGGTCAGATTTCGTCATTTCTTATGGCTGAGTAGTAGTCCATCATGTATAAATACCACATCTTCTTTATCCATTCGTCCCTTGATGGGCACCTAGGTTGCTTCCAAGCTTTGGCTATTGTGTATAATGCCGCAATGAACAGAGGGGTGCAAGTATCTTTATGCCTTTGTGTTTTCAAGTTCTTTGGATAAATACCCAGCAGTGGAATAGCTGGATCATATGGTAGATCTATCCTTAATTTTCTAAGGATACTCCAAACTGCTTTCCATAGTGGCTGCACCAGTTTGCACTGCCACCAGCAGTGAACAAGGGTTCCCTTCTCTCCACACCCTCTCCAACATTTGTTGTTTCCTGTCTTGTTAATTATAGCCATTCTGACCGGAGTGAGGTAATACCTCATTGTAGTTTTGATTTGCATTTCCCTGATAGCTAATGATGTTGAGCATCTTTTCATATGCCTGTTGGTCATCTGTATATCTTCTTTGGAGAATAAAGAATGTACTTTAACATTTTAGATCATACAATGCAGCCTATTTTGAATATACTTCCATCAACACACTATTAGCCTAAAATATAAATAGCCAAAAGACGGGAACAACCCAAATGCCAATAGCATTCAGCCATGAAAAAGAAAAAATGGATACTTGCTCAATATGGATGAATCTTGAAAACATTATGTTAAGTGAAATAAACCAGACACAAAAAGACAAATGTTGTGTGATTTTACCTATATGAAGTATCTAGAATAGGCAAATTAATAGCCACAGAAAATACAGTAGTCATTACTAGAGACTGAGGGGAGGGAGGAATGGGGAATTATTGTTTAATTGGTACAGAGTTTCTGTTTGATAAGCTGAAAAAGTTCTGGAAATGGATAGTAGTGATGGTTGCACAACACTGTGAATGTACTAAAAGTCACTGAATTGTACACTTAAAAAATGGTTAAGATGGTAAATTTTATGCATCCTCTACTATAAAAAAATACAAAAAGATTATAATGTGGTTATAACTTTAAATCCTGACTCATAATAAGAAGTGTATAAAAAGTATCTCATCATTATTGACACTTTATTTTACTTACTAATAATAAGTTCAACAAAGTTCACACTGTCAGTTAATTACAAACCTAAGTCTCCTTGAATCCAGATTTTCTAGTTCCCAATCTAGTATTCTTAAGGAGATGCTGTGTAGATCTTAACATTTTTATTCTAGATCTCAAGGACTTTCAAGACAATAATGAATGATCCAACATATCTACCCAATATTAAGGCTTACTACATAGCTATAGTAACCAAGACAGTGTGGTATTGGCAGAGGGTTAGACATATAGGCCAATGGAACCAAATAGAGAACCAAGAAACAGTCCCACACAAACGCGCCCAATTCATTTTTTTCAAAAGTGGATTAGCTGTTCGATGGAGGAAGGATAACCTTTTTTCCAAATGCTGCTGTAGCAGCTGACCACCCTCAGGCAAAAATATGAACTTGGACCTAAACCTCACACTTTATATGAAAATTGACTCAAAATGGATCACAGACTTAAAGCATTTAGAAAAAATATAGAAAAAAATTGTCAAGATCTAGGGCTAGGCAGGGAGTTCTTAGACTTGACGCCAAAATCATGATTTATAAGAGAAAATTTGATAAATTGGACTTCATCATTTGCATTTTGAAAGCCCATGTAAAGAGAATAAAAAGATAAATTATAGACTTGGAGAAAACTTTTGTAAACCACATATCCAACAAAGGAGTAGTATCTAGATTACATAAGGAACTCCCCAAACTCAACAGTAAGAAAACAAGCCAATTAGAAAATGGGCAAAAGACATAGAGACATTTCAATAAAGAAGATATACAGATCACAAACAAGCCATGAAAAGATGTTCCACTTCATAGTCCTCAGGGAAATGCAAAATGAAAATCACAATGAGATAGCACTACACATCTATTAGAATAACTAAAGTTAAAAGCAATGGTGACAACACCAAATTCTGGCAAGATTGGTGAGAAACTGGATCACTCATACATTATTGGTGCAAATGTAAGATAGTAGAGACACTGAAAAACAGTTTGGTAAGTTAATGGACAATTACCATATGATCTAACAATTACATTCTTGGGCATTTATCCTAGATAAATGAAAACTTATATTCACATATATTCAATGTCTATGGCAGCTCTATTTGTAATAGCCAAGAACTGAAATTAGCCCAGGTGGTGTCCAACAGGTGAATGGTTAAGCAAATGCTGGTATAGCCATACTATGCAATTCTATCAAGGAATAAAAGAAATGAACTATTGATATATACAACAACTTGAGTGAATCTCAAAGGCATTATACCTAGTGAAAAACAGTCAACCTCCAAAAGATACATATCATATGATTACATAATATTTTTGAAATGACAAATTTTAGAAATGGAGGTTAGGGAAGTAGAGGGAGGTAGGTTTGGTCATAGACACGCAACACAAGGCATCCTCATGATGATGGAAATTGACTGTGGTGATGAATATACAAACATACACATGATAAAATCTTATAGAACTAAACACACACCCACACAAGTACAAATAAAACTGGGAAAATTCAAATTTGTTGGGTGGATTATATCAATGTCAATATTATGATTGTGAAATTATACAATAGTTTAACAAAATACTACCATTGGAGAGAACCGAGTAAAGCATGTACGACGACTCTCTGTATTTTTTCTGACAACTACATGTGAATCTATAATTATCTCAATGAAAAATTTCAGTTAAAAAATAAGAACAGAAGGCTACAAAAAGAGAACACTCATAAACAATAAAAATATCTAGGAAATGACAAATGTGATATCAGAAGTCAAAACAAAAAAATCAACAGATAAGTTGAAGTAAAAATTGGGGTAAAATGTAAAGAAATTAACAGTTGGGTCCAGGAGGTCAAATATACAAATAATACGAGTCCAGAAAAAGGGAACAGAGAAAATTACTAAAGAAATTAAGCAAAAACATTCCCAGCACTGAAGACTTCAGTTTCCAGAATGAATATGATGCATACATGCACAGAACAATGAATAAAAAATACCAGCAACAAAACACACCATGCTGATTATTCAGAAACACTGAGAATAAAGTCAGGATTTATGACAGTTTACAGTGAGAAAAATTATGTCACATATAAAAGACTGGGAATCAAAAAATCATAATCCTTATCTTGAGGTTTAAAAAACAAGTAAATAATACCTACAAAATTTCTAGAGGAAATGACTGTGAGCTAGATTTCTATACCTAGCTGGACTATCCATCAAACAGAAGGATAAAATAAAGGCATTTTCAGACATCTGAGGTCTCAAAAAGTTTAACCTGTGGTGCAACCTTTTTTTAAAGAAGCTACTAGAGAATACGCTCTACTGAAAGACGTCAACAAGCAAAAGAAAGTCACAGGATCTGGAAAACGGGATGTAATACCCTCCAAAAAAAGGTGAAAGGAATTCAGGATGCTCAGAACCCACCAAAGAAGAAAGATTCCAGTCTAGGCTAGAGCAGAAGAATGAAACACTCTGGAAAAATCTCTCCAAGACAAACATTAAACTGAGAGTTTAACTGATGTGTTTGAGCACAGGGGGAGGCTTACTGTTCTAACAGAGTTCAGGGATTAATTAGTGATAAGAAGAGGTAAGCAAATGATGACAAGACAGTTAATACATTCTGGTGCACTAACACATGACTGAGCTTGGAATAATCTAACATAGACATGGTAATAATAATGGGACCCCTGTGTAGTTATTTAACCAAAACAAACAAAAGACATAGCCGTATTGGAAGACTGGAGGGAAGGAAAGGTTGAGAAGGTGAGAGTATGGGGGCCGGGGGGAGGAGTGGGGGTTGGCAAATCATGATAATACTGCCAAAGCCTCACTATTCATACTTAGAAATCAGTAGAGAATAGCTGCAACTGAAAAATATCAAAATAGCAGTATATAAATATATTTTCGTATGTTAAATATGGGTGTAAATAGAACAAACAGCTGCAAATGTCAGAAATAAAGGCCTCTGGGGAATAGCAATTTGGAGTGAGAAGGGATGGAGTAGAGACTACTATTTTTAATTATCAGCCCTTTAGCAGCATCTTAATTTTTAACCATTTATATGTCTTACGGTAATAACACAATAATTTTAAAATAAACTTATGCAAAAAGTTTTAGAAATTTACAAAAGACACAAAAAATTAAAATTACTTCTATAATCCTACCACCTGGAGGGCGCCACAGCTAAAATTTGTGCCTATTTTCTAAAAAAATTGTGTAAAGTTAGAAAAAAGAAATAGCTTGTTGACACAAATAATCCATAACCAATCTGTAAATGAAAATTGGGGTGAGTTTATTATGGGACAGATCTTAGGACTAGCTTAGCCTGGAGCCGTCCTTCCCCAAGGGATGAAGGGCACCAAAGTGGGGTGTACAGGGTGGTTATGTACCATCAAAGAGCATGTATCACATATGATTGGAATGTCCCTTTTACAACAATCGCGAGACTGCCTAGCCAGCACAGCGATTCACACAGCAGGTAGCAGGTCTGTTGTCCCGAGCTGGGCGGCCACAGGGTGAGCACAGCAATCAATTCCTAGCCTAGGGAGAGATGCTTATCCTTAAGGAAATGCCACTGTGGGGGAAGTTGTATCTTTATCTTAAGGGCATTTGTTCTTGTCTTTGTAATAGTAAGTAAATGCTTAAGGTATATGTATAATGCATGCTTAATAGCCACTTCAGGCCCTTTTGGAAAAACCAGGTCAGGCTGAATTAGTTTTGCACCAAATGACTTCCTCATATAGTTCAATATATCCTATTGCTTGCCATTTATTTATCAAGCTGATTCAAACAAACACAAAACCTTCAATTATAGGATCTAAAATCTTCCCTTGGAAAATAGTCTTAATCTTCAAGCACTCTTTTGAAAACACTAACATTACAATTGACATTGCAATTGACACTGGGGAAATCTTGGCAGGAATTGAATTGAGTAGCTTGGAAAGGAATCACCCACAGCTGTCCCCGCCTGGATATATCCAAATTTGACCATTAAACATGAGAAAAACAGAGGACTCACTAATTGAGAATGATAATCAACAATCTACCTTCGGGTCACATTTGTGGAAGTTAATTCAGTTTGATTAAGCCTCCAAACAATCAGTGTTCAGCTTAAAGCAATATTTCACATGTCTGCTCCTTCTCTCTAATGGATTATATTTAGGCTTACGTTTTTTAGTCTTTTAAATTAAAAAATGTTATATATATCTTATAACCAGTTACTTTTACATCGTATCTTTAAAATGTTCGGACCTACTGCAAAATTGCCATATCTTAACATCCTATCTACATAAATAATAGGTCTCACCATAGAAATCTGATCTTATTTTTCAAGTTATTTATAAAGATATTGGCTGCACTTTTGTTCAGATGACCATTGATTTAAAGTGCAGTTAAAATGTCCCATTCTTTTTCCTATAACAGAATTTTGTCACTCCCTTGCCATTAAAGAATAACCTAACTTATCTACTAGCCTCAGGTTTAAGATGTTAATTTCAGCACTTAATGTTTCCATCAATGACCCTGTAATGTGAAAACTATTTTATCCCTGTCTACCAGTGCAGATATTTCCATTTAGGAAGGACAATTTTATTGAGGACTTTTGGGCATTGGAACCATTTGTAAACATCTCCCATAGTCCTAAGGGTAAAAATGAGGTTTTAACAATACAAACTCAACAAAATGCCAAAAAATTAATCTGCCAACATTTTTCTACTTGTTAGGTGTGTTTCTGATTGATGCCTGAGGCTATTGTATAAATTTCCATAATTTATGCAAACAATGCTAAGTAAATCACACAACAAAAACAATCATATTAATGATAGAATAAGTTCTCTTGAACACTGTGACTTGGCACCAATTTTTTTTGTAACTGGAGATATAAGTGTACAGTTAAAGATAAGTATATAAGCACACATAGATTAATATTTTTTATTATTAGAAATATAGTCTATCATCCCAGAAGTTATATCCTTTGATACAATGGTAAGCCATTGGTCTCGTGGGACCGAAGACAGGGACAGGGATTGGGAAGTAGATAAGTATATCCACTCACAAGCTAACCCACCTAGCAGAGGCATGGTTTGGAAAGGGCACCTGGAAGGACATTAACCAGAACAGAAGAAATTTATCACCACAAAGGTCCTATATATAGAATATCTTTATTAGTTTCTATCTTAAGTCATATTTTGATCACATTTTGAAAACATACAATTTTACCCAATTTGAGAAGTCTAGATTTATGTAACATTTCAAATTTGTGAGCTGGGAATATTGATACCAGCTCAACACAAAGTTGACCTAAGGGAAGCCGTATTGTAGAAAAGAAACCATATTGTAACTCTGAATGACTTCTGATTAACTAACCTTGACTCACCAGCCCATTTGAATCTTCGCTTTAGTTTTCCTAGATAAGGGTCTGTCTCTAGGGGACTGGCAGGCTCTGTAGATTTTATGGCCCTCCCAGCTGCTGTAAGTCCATAACTTTGTTCTTTTGAGTTCCTTAGGAATGTGATGATCCCCAGGCAGAGAGTCTATGCTGACAGCCATTAACAATGACAACTGAAAGATCTGGGTATGGGGGCCAGCCCAGTGGCCAAGCGGTTAAGTTCGCAGGCTCTGCTTCAGTGGCCTAGGGTTTTGTAGGTTCGTATCCTGTGCGCAGACATGGCACCACTCATTAAGCCACACTGAGGCGGCATCCCACATGCCACAACTAGAAGGACCCACAAGTAAAAATATACAACTATGTACTGGGGGGCCTTGGGGAGAAAAAGAAAAAGAAATAAAATCTTTAAAAAAAAAAAAAAGATCTGGGTACAGGGCGATGCTCCAGTCTCTGTTGCATATCCAGTGAAACAAAAGACTACCGGGAACCAAGGCCAGATGTCTGCCCCTACCTGGAGATCAGGTGGAGGCCCCACGCAGACCAGCCTGGTGTATAACTGGCTTGTAGTATTTGTTCTGTAAGATGGTTCTTTTAGACATTAATCAGCTATCTTCCCTCTTGCTAGCGAGCTGTAATAAAAAACACTTTTTTTCCTACCACCTTGCCTCCTGACTATTGGCATGTCTTTTGGTGGGCAGGCAACTCCCCTTGGGCAGTAACAATATGTTATACCTTTGGGGATATTTGTAATACAAGGAGGTCACATAATGCCTATATCCTTCTGTCCACCCAATCCTATGCTATTTTTTTTATTGCCTACTTAGCCCAGAGAAGTGGAAATAAAGCCCAGTGGATGTTCCCCTGATCAAAAACACAGAATGGTACCACAAGGCTGCTGCAAAGGTTTCCATATAAGGGCTCTTTACAGTTAAAACCCATGTGCAACCAACCTCACAGAGGCTTTCTCATACACTCTGCAAATGCAGAGTCAGAAATATACTATCAGCTCTTTTCTGTTTCTTTTGTTTATTCTGGGGAAAAAATTAACTAGCTTAAAATTACCACCTTTATACCCATAACTGTGTCTCTTCTTGGCTCTAGACCAGCATAGCCAGCTTCTGATTCAAGACACCCCTGAAACTCAACATAACCCTACAATTTAACTCATGAACTCTCCTACCCAATACTGACCCTCTCCCTGTGTCCACCATCTTAGTAAATGACAGTCTTTGAAGTGGAAACCTAGGAATCATAGTGATTTCTCCATTTCCCAAAACATGCATATCAAATTAAATCCATCTACTATGCCATCCTCTTGCTCATTACCCAGGTCCAGGTCCCCCCTCTGCCTCATGTGGGAAATTACAATTGGTTCTAAGTTTTTGCTTGAAACGCCTTCAATGGCTTCTCATGGTTCCTTAAAAAAGTCTAAAACACTAATAAAAACTAATAGCCTTTGTATAATCTGGCTCCTGCCTACTCTCCAACCTCATTTTGGGCCACTCTAAGCCACTCTGTTTCAGATACTGGATCCTCTTTGCTGTTCCTCTACTGTGCTAAGTTTGCCTTCTCCATATACTATCTATCTCCTGTCCCAAATGCTCTAGTGAACCTCTTCTCCCTCCTTCCCCTAACTTGTGAGTAAGTAAATCTTACACATTCTTAATTGCCCACTAAACCAAATGCTATTGCCTTGTCCCCTCAGACAAGACATACTTTCTGTGTTTATGTTCTAATACCCTCCACTTTTCCTTCTCAGAGGCTCTACTTAATTGAAGTTTTATTGGTTCATTTTGTTTTGTTTTGTTTTTTTGCTGAGGAAGATTTGCCCTGAGCTAACATCTGCTACCAATCTTCCTCTTTTTCGTATGTTAGCTGCCACCACAGCATAGCACCACTGACAGATGAGTTGTGTAGGTCTATGCCCAGGAATCAAACCCGAACCAAACCCAAACTGCCAAAGTGGAACACGCCCAACTTAACCACTAGGCCACTGGGGCAGGCCCTGAAGTCTTGTATTTAATTCTTTAAGGTCTCTGTCTTCTATTAGACCTTTTCTATAAAGAACTAAAGAGTAAATATTTTAGGCTTTGCTGGACATATGGTCTCTGTTTCTACTATTCAACTTTGCCCTTGTAGTGAGAAAGCATCCATGGATAATAAGTAAACAAATGGATATGGCTTGGTTCCAGAAGGCTTTTAACCATAGTTTGCCCATCCTTTCGTTAGATGGTATAAACTCCAGGAAGGCATTGGGCCTGTTGGGTATGGTTCACCGTTGTATCTCAGTACCCATTACACTATCTGGTATACAATAAGCACTTAGTATATATTTATGGGATGAATGAATGAGTCAATAAAAATGAATAAAATTTTGGATCAACATTAATCAGTTATGAGAATATGACTGTATTTTCAGTTACACTTCTTTTTTTTTTTTTTTAAAGATTTTATTATTTCCTTTTTCTCCCCAAAGCCCCCCCAGTACATAGTTGTATATTCTTCGTTGTGGGTTCTTCTAGTTGTGGTATGTGGGACGCTGCCTCAGAGTGGTCTGACGAGCAGTGCCATGTCCGCGCCCAGGATTCGAACCAACGAAACACTGGGCCGCCTGCAGCGGAGCGCGCGAACTTAACCACTCGGCCACAGGGCCAGCCCCTTTTCAGTTACACTTCTAATCTACATGACAAGAATTAAAAAGTCATTGTTTGACAAAGGAGGTTGCTTTTAAATGATGTAATGATTATTCAGATTTGTTCTTAACATGCCTGATAGTCTGAAAAAAAACCCAAAGCACAGAAGGTTAACTAATTAGTGAGGGTGGCTGTACTTGTTTGGAAGCTCCCTTAACAGAATAGAAAGTTTATAGAAGAATGGGAATTAAAGAGAGAAATCACGTTCCAATATTCTATTTTCACTTAGTAGGAAAACTGATAGGGGCAACTAGAGGAATCTCCCTTTTTTAACCACTAGGCTGAGCACAGAGATAGTAATTGTAAAAAGAACAGCTACAAATAAGAATCATAAAGACATTCACTCCAAAGGACAGTTGAAAATTTCAGTAATAGCCAATTAGGCACTTAAGCTTCACTTAAAAAGTTTCGTTTGTTTGTTTGTTTCCCCAGAATAGTGTCTCAGACTTCTAGTCAAAATGATGAATTGAGCAAACACAGGGATATCCATCTCCTCTCAATTAGAGTTGTTTGTGGGAAATATATAGCCAAGCTTGAAGGCAAAGGAGGAAAATATCCATGTACCAGAAACCCAGCAAGAACCGAAGCTATGAGAACCACGGGGAAAAGGATTCAATATACGCCCAAAGGGCTGAAGTTTTAAGCCAATCTTTAAAGACAGTAGATTTAGGTCTCAACACTAGAGTCAGGGAAACGGCACTGGGCTCCCTGTATAAAGCTGGGGCCTAGGAAAGGGCTATTACTTAAGTGAATGGTGACTTGAAATTTTCTTTTCAGCAGCCTGAAACAAACCGCTTACCCAATACACATCTAGGAGAAGAGAATACCCACACCAAATAAGACCCATAGGCACACGAATTGACCAACGGTGGGACAAGGGGCTGAACTGACCCCACCCTTCAGTTACAGAACTCTTGAACTGAGAAACAGATTTAAGTATTGGTTCAGATCTGATGAAACCTATAAGCTCACCTGAAGAGGAAATGAGGAAACTCTCAAGAATACACCTGTGGAAGAAAACTACACACTAACAACACAAAATAGAGTCCATACAATCAATAAAGTAGAGAATTTACAATCAAACAACTAAAATACAGAACAATCTGAACGGGGTTTTTTAAATAAGTATGTTTCAAGAGGACGAAAATGGAATCCACAAAAAGAGAATGTTATAAAAGAAAGGCAGGTAGATATAAAAAATAAGCAAGGGAAAATAATGTACAAGATACAGTCATTGAAATAAAACATTCAATAACTAAAACTGTAGAGATGCTGAAGAATAAATTCCTATAATAAAATAATAAATAAGTCTCTCACAGAGTAGCAGAAAATTACAAAGAGATAAAAAGCATGAAAAAAAGGTAAGAAACACAGAGAATCAGTAGAAATTCCAGAAGGAGAGAATAGTGAGAATGGGATAGAAATATATAGCTAATTACAAGATAAACATTTTTAATAATTGCAAATACAATTCTTGAGACTAAAAGTACTTCCTGAATTCCAAGGATGATTTTTTAAAATTTCCACCTAGACATAAAAATTATTACCAAAAATTCTTAACATTTTCCGCATGAGGAAAAAGTCAATACTCAGAAACTGATACCTGGGGACCAGACCCATCAGAATGAACACAGGCCAAATCAAAATGGACAGTAGACTACTCATGATCAAAAATAGAAATGAGATGACATTAGAGTAATGATATTGCCAAAATACCAAGGAAATATATTTATCAACCCAAAGTATCCGTATCAACCCAAGGTATCCAAAAGATTTTCTAGATAAGTGTGCACTGAAATGATTCTTAAAAATATATTTTAGGTGGAATAAAAATGATTCTATAAATGGAGAATTGGGGGGAAAAATAAGAGTATGAAAATAAGAATTTACCAAACATTTAAGGAAGGAATGATATCAATTCTCTACGGTCTGTTCCAGAAAATAGAAGCAGAAAGACTAATTCCTAATTTGTTCTATGAGGCCAGCATTACCTTAACTCCAAAAACAGACAAAGACATTACAAGAAAGGAAAACTACAAACCAATATCTCTCATGAACATAAATGCAAAAATCCTCCACAAAATATTATCAAATTGAATCTAACAATATGAAAAAAAAATTATATACTATGACCAAGTGGGATTTATCTCAGGTATACAAGGCTAGTTCAACTTTCAAAATTCAATTAATATAATCCATCACATCAACTGGCTAATGAAGAAAAATCATGTAGTCATATCAATAGATGCATAAAAAGCATTGGACAAAATCCCATACCCATTCATGATCAAAACTGTCAGAAACCTAGGCGTAGAGGGGCACTTCCTCAACTTGATAAAGAACATCTCCAAACATCTCATAGCTAACTTCATACCTAATGTTGAGAAACTAGACGCTTTCTTCCTAAAATCAGGAACAAGACAAAGACATCCCCTCTAACCACTCCTATTCAACATTAGGCTGGAATTCAACGGAGAAAAGATGATCTTCAATAAATGAACTTAAAGACAAACATAAACAACAAACTTTAAATCTGTTTAGAATAAAGTAGATTATTTATAAGAAACCAGGTGAAAAAAGATCTCTTAACTAGGATTTTAACAGCATATACCCTAAGGAAAACAATAATAAATTTGATTACATTAAAGTAAAACGCTTCTCACCATCAAAGTCTGCTAGAAGCAAGGTAAAAATACAAATAACTGACACAAGACAGTATTAAAACATGTATAATAGCCAAAAGATTGGTATCCAACTCTTCAGTTCAGGGTAACATATTTAGATTTTCCGGTGACATTCGCAATCTGACCTGTAGTACATGCCATCTGAAAGCTACTGGAGCATCAGCTGAGCCAGATTCTTCAAACAAGGCTTGCTCTTTCAATAGATCAAGCAATGTGTAGTCTCCTCTAGGAGTTAACATTGACGTTTTAACTACTGTGAGACTCATACCTGCAGAAAGTCACATTCCTCCCTAAAGCTGGCCCGAGGCCACTAGGAGAAAGGGAGCTCTAGACGAGAGATGGAGGTGGCTGCGTTAATTGGACCCCTCTTCATCACTGATGCAACTCATGGCACCAACAACAGTGCTGGCCAAATGAAATTAGCTTCATCCCAAGGTGAAAAGAAGGAACCAGAAACTGTATTGCTCTTTGCTTTTGGAGTTGGAACCATAATTATTGCTGCCTTCTCTACAGCGTTAATGTACAGAAGACTAAAGAAATCTACTTGAAATGGTTTTATCACTATTGTGATAAATTAACGTACATTCAAAAAGAAAAAACTTAAACCCCATCCATGAGAGCAAATAGGAATTCCATTCTTCTAGTTTCTATGGCCAAAAACACTGTCATCCTTAACTCCTCTAGATTCCAGAATTTGTAAAGAACATGTACAAATCAATAATACAAAAAATATAATCAGAAAAGAGATGAAAAGTGGAAACCAGAACAGTCAATAAATTATGAAAAGTTATCCAGCCTCACTATTTATTGAGGAAATTAATTATTAATACAACCACACTTCAGTTAATTTACCAAAGTGGTAAAAATTGATATGCCTGATAATATCAAGTACTGGGAAGATGTGAAAAACGAATGATCCTCTCAGATACAGCTAGTAGAAACATCACTGATATAGTCACTTAGAGGACAATTTGGCAATCACTAGTGAACTAAGTATGTGTATGTCACACAGCTCAGTTCAGCAGTTGTACTCCTGAGTGCATTCCTAACAGAGCTGTTACACACGTATACAAAGAGACACACAAAGAAGCATTTCTCCTTAATAGCAAAATCAAGGGAACAACCAAGTGTCTACAAGTAGAGAAATGGATGAAGACATTTGTATGATAGGGTGTAATCTCACGGTGCAACATTACAAAGCAGATAGAGTGTGGATACACCTCAAAAACATATTGCTGCAAAATGTGGAGTGATCTGTACGTTATCTTTTAATTCATGGCAGTTAAAAAATACACCAAAAATAATACTCTTAGATTGTTGTGAATGCATACCTATATGTATAAAATGGAATGAAAAGATAAATACTAAAGGTATGATATTGGTTGTTTCTGAGGTTGGAAGAAGAATAATATTAATATAGTTGTTGGTAATAGGTGAATTTAGTCATATGTGTAATAATAATAATACATAACAATGATCTCTCCAGATAAGAAAATCTAGAAACAAATATGAAGAAATTTTATCCATTATTAATTCTGGATATTGGATATACTGTTGTCTGTAATTTTTTGTATATTAAATTCCTCAAAAATAAAAATAGTACCTTCTCCACATAAAATTTACTTCTGCTTCTATATTCATTGAGCCTTATGAAATAACTGTCCTTGACTATTATAAAGGTCTCCTCTTTCTTACATTACATATGTATTTTTATGTGTACTTATTTCCCCATAGATAACAGATGTAAAAACAACATAATAAAGTGAATATTGAAGGTGAATGTGAAACACAATAAAGTGAATATTAAGATATGTTAATTTATAATTACTTACTGGTGTGAACCAGGCAGGTGAAGGAGGGAGGGAGGGAGGGAGAGAGAGGGAGGGAGAGGAGAGACCTAATTAATAATATACCTATATATCGGAACAATGAAAGGGCAGTTTCTTTCCCCTGAGCATGAAGTTTTCAAGGACAGCAGAATTTTCTCCTTGCACTTTTATTTTCAACATCAAAGAAATTATTGAAGAGTACGGACTCATTAACCGCAGGAAATGGCTGTGCTGTGCTTCTCTCCCACCCATTCAGGGTCTATTTGTGCACTGAGCGTTATTTTGCAGAGATGGGCCCAGAAACCACAGATGGGAGATGACTCAGGAGAGTGGGATGGGCAAGAATTGCTGCATTTAAACTATGTGCTCAATCAGATCCCACTGTTCTCTCAGGTTGGGAAGAGTAAATACGCTTCTCACGGCACAAGCCTGGTGTCTGTGAGGTAGGCTATCCTTGGGGAGGTTTTCTCTGCCAGTGGAAAGGACCAAAAATGACAGTGAAAATCAATACACCTGATGGGCCAACCTGACATTGCTGGTAACACTAACCATAGCCTCCCTGGGCTCAGGGTTTTTCTTTTTAATGAATATTACATGAGTAAATACTCGGTCTGCAATCTATTGTCAAAATGACAAGATGTGGTTTTCATTTTGCCTCTGTTATTAATATACTATGAGATGAGGCTTGCCATTTCATAGATGACAGATAGATGTGCATATACACATATATATGTGTATACATGTGTGTATGAGCATATGTGTGTGTATATATATATATATACCTTGTAAAATGCATGTAACAATGCTTGATAAATCTTCTTTCATAGATTGTAATAACAAAATTAAGTAATAGTTATCAAAATGCTAAAGAAACGTATTGAAATATTAGTACTTTAGGCTTGACTTTCTAGTATAAAAATTGGTCTGGAATAACACTAACTAGAAATATTTCAAAAACATGAATACAGGTATTTCAATTGAAAAAATAAATATTTTATTTTATTGGCATTTTCACTTTAATTACCCCTTTACATATATTTCTTACCAAGCACTTGAGAGACTTTCTTTTTCGTTTGATTTCCGCTCTTTCATGTGACAGCATAAAAGTTTCATATTTCTCATGACTGTGCATATTTCCATACCTTCTCTACCCCCTCCACCCTAATTTTTCTCTCCTGCTTTAACAATATGTAAGCTTGGCTATAGGAGATATTGGGGATACTTACCTTCTAGCAGATTTCCTAGAATAAAAATAGCAGTCTTCAGGACCTCTGAAACAAGACGTAATTCACAGTTAAAATTCTTTACAAAAATATGAAAAAGTTTATTTTGGAAGTCTATATTGCCTCCCTTTTTGTAATCCTCTTTTCTTTACATCACTGTCTATCACAAATCAACTCTCAGGAATAGGTTTGATAAGTTCATTGATGGATAATGTGTAAAAAATATATAAAAGCTGGGGTCAGCCCCATGGCCGCTTCAGTGGCCCGGGGTTCATGGTCTCAGATCCCAGGTGTGGACCTACTCCACCCATCAGCCATGCTGTGGAGGCATCCCGCATACAAAGTAGAGGAGGAATTGCATAGATATTAGCTCAGGGATAATCTTCCTCAAGCAAAACAAAGAGGAGGATTGTCAATAAATGTTAACTCAGGGCGAACCTCCCTCACAAAAAAATATATGTGTATATATACAAAAGGGATAAATACATATGTTTCACTGTAAGATGTGACTGATCTATTGCTAACACCTACCCATAGTAGTACCTTCAGAATGATTCTAAGCTTGTATTCATGCTCAGTAGGATAATAAGTCGTGAGTGACAAGCAATTGCTTTCATGGGCATTGGCTAAAATCATCCTCTCCAAACAGTGTTTGCATTTTTTCAAGGTAGAAATAAATGGTGCATTAGACCTCTTACTAGTTGATGGAGAAAATATTTGGGAGCAAAGAACTTCCTTACGTTTTCCTGTTCTGCCTATTTTTTTTATTCTGATTTACTAGCCACGCAAATCTTTCCTAAAATAAATTCACTGTTTTTCATTTCTGTAAAATTAAATCACTTAGTTGGTAAATATTCTTTCTAGTACCTTTATGTAAAAATCAAGACAGAAATCTCATAACTTGTAATCCCCAGTATGATGGTCCTCCAAGAAAAGCAGTTTTGAGGCCACTAACCATCACTCAGAGTTTTATATGTTCACACAGGTATCTTTGATGTTTTTGTTTGTCTTGTAAAAAGCTCCAGAAAAATAATATTTTGTAGTCTGACAAATACACTACCTGAACACTCCTCATCGCTTTCACCATTATCTGTGCCAGTAGAAGGAAGCAAGTTTTAAGCAAAAGTACCGTGGCATCACACACATGATGTGTTTAAGATGCAGCCATATCTCAGGTTACCTAATTGGAAACCTGATTGGAAATCAGATTATTAGATTAAGTTTCTCTGTTCATTGAGACCTTCCCTGGCCACTTTGTCTTAAATAGCACCCACGCAACCCTTCCTCTCCATCCTCTCTTGCACATATTTCTTTCTAATACATATCACTAGGTCCATAAACATTTCGTTAACAAATTATATTGTATTCACTTATATTATACATTGTCTGTCTACTCTGTGAGAATATCAGCCTTACATGACCAGAGCTCTGTCTTTTGTCTACTCTTGTAGCCACAGTATCTAGAACATTACCCAGTCAGAATAGGCTTTTGATAGATTTTCATTAGAATGGTAAGATCCAGCCTCTAGGCAGAGAAGTCCTGGATCTCTCTATTTCTCTACTTTTCTTTCTTCTTATCAGGATTCCGGCAAAAAGAAGATAGCAATCAAGGCTGCTTCCTCCAGGATAAGCTCCAGACATTTCTTTTTCTTTCTTTTCTCTTCTCTCAGGTGAAAGGCTGTCAGTGGGGTCCTAGCTACACAGTCCTAGCTACACAGCTGATTTCATTCCTGAGTACATCTTGGAGCTGAATGCTCCCTTCCTGTCTTCCTCACTCCTTCCTTCTCACACCTGTGGGTGTGTTCTGGACTAGCCTTATGATCCCTAATGTTGGTTGATATTTAGGTGTTATTTTAGGAGAAAGAAAACCTAGTCATTATATTTTAAATTATTTAAACCAAATTACATATGAAACTAGATATCTTACCAAAAGTCTACTATAATTGTTGGAATTCTCTCTGCGCTTTAGGATTAAAGCCCAGGCAAGAATAATTTATAAATAGCTTATGTTTATAAGTATAAAAATATAGTCCAAGAATACCAGAGATATTTTTAAATAAACATGGAGCAGGAAAGCCCTCCAAAGTATTATTAAAGGCCATAAGTGAATAGACTGACAGCTCAACTAAATAAAAATTTTAAATTTCTGAAGCGTAGGATATATAATGAACACATGAATAGAAAAATGGGTAAAGTATGTGAATGAGTAAGTCTCAAAAAGATACACAATGACCAATGGACTATAAAAATGTGTTTAATCTCACTAACAATTGAATAAATAAAATTAAAGCAGCAATGAAACATCCATGTTTTTTAATCTTTACAAATCCAGTAAATATAATGATAAATTCTAATGTTGACTTTGATATAGGAAAAAGGGCACTCTCATCAACTCTCTTCTGGTAGGACTGTAATTCAGTATTATCTTTTCTAGAGGACAATATGAACGTGTGTATCCAAAATACAATATATTTTCTCTGAATTTAATCTAAAAAAGAAATCACACACAAGGGCAAAGATATATACATATAAGAATGTTCCCTGCAACATTGTTTACACGAAAAAATATGGGTAGCAACTTTCCAACAGCAGCAGTAGATGGGTTAAAAATTAATTACAATAACTTTGTGTACTGTAGTGTATGGTATGTTTACAGATTAATGAAAATGTCTTGGTAAGATATATGCAAATATGCATATGTTACTAATGGTTGTCTCTGAGGAGTTGAAGTTATGACGATTGGGAAAGAATTTAAATTTCCATGTCACATACTTTTGGTTTGTCAGAACTTTTATATCAGACACTTATACTTTTATATTTTAAAGTATATCTCCATTTTGAAAATATTAGCAGGAGAGAACAACAGGTAGACAATTTAAATGAGAAATTGAATCCAGGAACAATTGAAAGCTGGTTTGTAATGTGTTTCTTACTATTATTCTCATTTCAGGCATGTCAACTAAATAGTAGAATCCATTTCCCCATGTCTTCTCATTAACATCCCACAACCCTTTGTTTCCTGAGATTCCTGAATTATCTCCCTTTGATTTTTACTAGATGTCATTCTTGCACCCTCTCTCTGTGCTGAGAAGAGCTGTCCTCAGCAGACCAGGACAGTAGCTGCAGGATGATTCAGATAGGAACAAACAGAGCTCTGCCCCTTGAAAAGCAAACGCAAGGGCCAGCACCCCTGTGCCCAGGGAGGGAGGGTGCTAAATCCACTGCAGTTTAGAACTACCCAGCCAGGAGAAATTGATGGGCTCATCAGTAGTTCTCTGATTGCCCACTTACAGTTAGGCTCCATTCCTTGGAAAAATGAGGTCATACAGTCTCTAGAAGGTAAATCCTAATAATTTTGAGCACACATGACATATTCCTTATATTATCTAGTGGATACAAAAATTGGGCTATATCTTTTGGTGGTGTCTTTTTTTCTTAAAGACTCATTTTTTTGGTTCATGTTGTATTTCTAACCCTTCTTTCTCTGCTGCATGCTGTAGTTAGCTTCTCCTTGCAAAAATTATAGCCCGAAAATTGCTTACGAATCCATTCCTATTTTTTTGACTAGAGATAAACAATCCTGTGAGAATAAGCAGAAGAACTGCCCAAATTACGTTTTTAGCTTTCACTGCACTTTAGTACAGAAGCTTGACATAAACCCTTCAGTCAGACATACAGGAACACAATGTGAAATGAGCCCTGGGAAATTTGGCCACTGTTAAGAGATTAGAGAGAGCTACCATTCACAGCCAATTTTTAAAAACTGGCAAGCTATAATTTGAGGACAGCAAATAAACTTCAGTGAATATATCTGTAAAAAACATACACAGGCATAATTACCTACTTGCAGATTAATGAAAACATGGACAGGGGCTGCTCTACTTAAATTTTCAACTTATTCATTTTCATAGATACTAACCAAATTGTATTAACTTTACCAAAAAAACAGGTCAATCTGCCCACTTCCTAGAGATGGCATTAGTATTAGTGCCTGTAATTTTAGAATCTTTATAGATTCGTATGTTGCCCCTTGTCTGCAGAATGCTTACTGTGCTTGGCTTGGTCTTGGGGTGTTTTGCAAGCATTATTTGCCCTACCTATCCTTGGTAACTCTTAGTAAACCAAATAAAACACAGTAAAACAAACTTAGAAGATTTAAACTTCTACTAAGAGGAGGCTTACAATCTCAATAGAAGGAAAAGAAAGACAATTTAAAACATACACACAACCAAAAGTAGTGAGAAATAACAAACGCCTTCATGTATATGGGATAAATCATTCGATAGTGAGAATGACTCTTAAGGACAGCAAGCAAATCCTGGAACACGTGTGGAGCACTGGGCTTGTGCAATCAATAAAGGCAATATTGACATAGCCTCCCAATCTGTCTTCCTGTTTCTACATTTGCCCTCCTCCTTCATTCTCATTCTAACCACAGCAACAGAGTGATCCCATTCAAACAGAAGAAACGTCACATCCCTACTCAAAATCTTCCATTGTCTTCTTTTCTCATTCAAAGATCTAATCATCTGTCCCTGCCCCACTTGCCCCTCTTGCCCCATCTACTACTCCTTTCCCTCTTGCTCATGCTGCTCCACCACACTTGCCTCCTTGCTGTTCCAAGAGCTCATTAGGCACACTCCCACCTCTGTGCCTCTGCACATGATATTTTCTTTCCTTGGAACAATTTCCTTCCACGTCACCTTTTCAAAGAGGCCTTCCTTGATGTCTGATTTACACTGTTATACTCCCCTCTTCTCCTCTCACTCAGCCTTCTCCTCCTTCCTGCTTTATAGTCTTCTCCACAGTGCTTACTAGCATATGGTAAACGGTAGATGTTTACTCATCTATTTATTTTTTCTTTCCTTCCATTTGAAGTAAGTTCCCTGAGGGTGAGATTTTGTCTGTTTTGTTTAGTCTTGGATACCTAGGACACAGTAGATATTCAATAAATATTTGTTAAAGGAATGAGAAAATATTTGTTGAATGAATTAATTAATGAAGAACAGAGAGTGAATGATAAATCAGCAATGAAGGAATGTGATTTGTGAATTGGATTTTACAAGTGTAGCTGGAAGGTAAAGATCCATTTGGGTGCCCATTAGCTTAACATTAACTTAAGAGAAAGCTAGGGTTCTATGAAAGAGCCACACAGCAAAGATGAAAGAACAGCAGAGGGGAGGGTGTTTACTAAACTTAATAGATTCAGAGCAGACAAAACTATTCTGTTATACAATTTTAAAGCCTAATAAAATGTATTTACTCAAGAATAACAATATCTGAAGATATTCAGCTCAAAAGTATTCAACTGGAAATTCTCAGGCTATCTTCATTGCCACTGTCTCTAATGCATGCTCAATCTACCAACAAATCCAACTGCTTCTTACTAACTCCACTGTCATCCCACCAGTCCAGTCCACTAACATCTCCAGCTAAGATTTGCATTAGTCTCCTAAGTAGAGTCCGTGCTTCTCCTTTTACATCCCTATAGCCTTGCTGTCTCAGCAGCCAGAATGATTACACTTAGAGTGGAATCCTAAGGCCTCATCATTCCTAGAAGGCCCTACGTGATACGGGGCACTAGCTACACCTCTGACCTCATTTCACACCCTTTCCCTCTCCCTCATGGCCATGCTGGTCTTCTTGTTGTTCAACGTGCCATGCAAACTCACACCTCAGTTGACTGCGCTCTTTGTTCCCTCTCTCTGGAACATTAATCCTGCAGATACACACGTGGTTCCCAACTTCACTTTAATCATCACCTCATTCATGTTTTTCTTCAAATATCACCTCCTCAGAGAAATCTTTCCTAATCACCAAATATAAAATTATAGCCCCTGTCATTCTTTATGTCCTTCCATATTTCATTTTTATTTATAGTCCTTCTGATTTCCTAACATTAAATTATAGATATATATATTTCTATACTTTTACTCTCTCTGTACCCAAAGGCCATAACTTACCAGGTTCAGCGTAGGTGCTCAAAAGATATTTATTGAAGGTATGAGCATTGAGTGTAATGCATGGAGAGACCGAAAGTTGAAGCTCATCTTAGTCACTATTCATAGAAACAAATGGACTTAAAAAATGGATTTATATCCTTTCAGAGCTCAACATGCTCATAATTAAAAGACTTTTTCCACATTTTTAAGTTCCCAATCGCTTCCTGCTCTATGGAAAAACATTGAGAACCACTGTAAAAATTAATGGAGTTTTTAATTCCTCGTGATGACTCATATGGCAACATAGCTTAGTTTTTCCTCAGTCCTGGCTTAGTCTGCATGAATCTGACTCAGTCAACACAAGCAACCAGGACAAGGCAAAAAAACCTCAATTTCCAAACGTGGCAGTTTTCCTCTTCTCATCTGTATTTAAAAACAACCATGTTTGTGACCTAAACCGTATCACTTTGTTTTTAGAAAAATGTGCATTTACTAAAAGACGTAGAAATATTCAGGAGGAAATCAGGCATTTAAATCCCAAAATCTGCTTATAGGAAGCATTTTCTAATCCTATATAACTTATAGAATATGTTCATCTAATCTCCTACTGTATTATGATTCTTTATATGTAAGGTAATAAAAAGGGAATTAAGCTGCTTGTTTTCCATACTAATTTGTGTCTGTTTATAAAGGAACCAGAGAAACAGAACACTATACATATATAATGTGTGTTCCTTCTTCTTAAATTGCTGTTTTCCTATATTCTGACTTTTACAATAATAAAATAAATCTGTATATTCTTTCTCCCAAATCTGAATAAAAAGTTTTGTGCAAGTACTTAAGGAAACTTCCGTGATAGTAAAATGTCAAGATCTCATAAAGCATGTTTCTAAAGCAGAGACAGGAATATCTGAATATGTTGGAACTAAGGTAGAATTTAAAATACCCAGATTTCCCAATCCTTCTGCAACCTCTCTAGTCAGTGGGTGCTGCTGCTCTTTTTCTTATCAAAAGCAGAATTCTAATAATTCTTCCCACTGGAAAAGAAGACCAAAGACATCACTGTGTAGGTATCAGGTGGCTCTCTCGAGCTACACCTGCATGGACTTTAATTGATAAACAGCTACATTGTAAGTGACCTTCATGTTCATTTTACATGAAATTATTGATGATGCCTTTATGATTCCTCTTTAAAATAAATCACAAAGTATTGTCTGGATATTAAAACACTTTCCACTCCAGTTCTTTTTCTGCTTTTAACCAAACACTCTTAGTATACTGTCAAAACAACAAGGTCTGTCATCATTCAAATTTTACAATATCACTTCTAATAAACAGGAATGTAAACAACATAAAATTTGTAAGGCAAACATCCACTCATTTGTCTTCAGTATGTCAGGATATTCTTAGAAAATCAGAAATTGAAAGACATTTTGACTCTAAACTATAAACTGTAGTGAATTTACAGGTGGGTTGACATTGCCTGTACATAAAGCCTGGAAGTTTCCAGAGTACCATTTACAAATGTATTTTTCAAATAGTCACAGGAGCGTACTCCATGCAAAGTCCAGTTGTAGACACTGAAACTACATTGCTGAATGAGCAGACGTGGACTCTGCCTTCAAGGATTCCAGGCCATCACTGCATGACTTCTTATTATAATAATGTCTAGACATATACCCACCCACACCCACACCCACACACACACCCACACACACACACACCTCCATGCACGTGCTGTTTTTTGATCTTTTTCAAAGAAAAGAATTGGGCAGTTTCAAAGTCACTTCCTACTTCTTAGAGAAGCAGAGGTCATGAATGTTTCATTGATATATCTCAGATGTAATCCTTCGTGAATGAAGGGTTTCTATGCAACTTGATTGTGAAAATTTTCTCCCTATAGGAATTCAGAGAAAAAAAGAAAACTATTTTAAGTGGGTGTTTCCTGCATGAAAAAAGGATTATGATGATGCATGGTCAATTTCAAAACTGCAGGTTTTGAAAAAGTCCTGACCACAACCACAGCAATGAAAATGCCATCAGTGATTCACTCTTCCTACACCATAAAACTTGGCGTGGAATAGCACATACTTTTGGCTCCATCTACATTTCTGATTAATTTTTTCAATGCAGGAAATGTACAATCATGACATTTAAAGAAGTGAACACTGACGCATATTGCCTCAACTTAGAGAAAAGAATAAGAGCAAATTTCATCGTGTTATAATACATATACAAAAACAGAGTCTGTGTGAATGATCAGTTAAAGTGTTTTCAAATGCGTTCTCTTCTCTCCTTGATATGCATTCACAACTCCCATTGACATTAATGAGAATTACTCAAGAGTATTGAGAAAGAGGAGGCCTTTTGTGTGTATACTTGTACACTGAAGCAATAAATTTGCATATTCTCAAGGAAGCTCGTTTGATTGTTTTAGTGTTAAGCTGAGTTAAAATGACTAGCACACACTGCATGAGATAGAGAGAAATATGATTAACAGGGAGAAGGTTCAGGCATTAAGTAGCTCAAGATCATTTCCATAAATTGTCCCTATCTTCCTTAACCACTCAGGAGAGGAACTGGCTTCTTAATTTCTCTTTCTTATGAAATGGAAATTATATTGTCACTGTGTGGAAAGAGGAATGACCACAGGATGGTCCCAGTGGCTCTTTCCTGGTTGCCTGGCAGTAAGCTGCAGTAGGAGGGACTGCCCATGGCCTCAACTTCCGACAAGGTCTCCAGGTGCTGGCAGCACAGTCCATCCGCACGGTGTCTGTCTTGGCTTGCAAGACTCAAATTTACAAAGAGCCCCTCCACCCCTCCCCCTCCCCCAGTTCTGCCCAATCTATAAAGAGGCAGAGTAAAATAAGAGCTGGATGCATGCAGAAACAGATCCAAGTGTTCGTCTTCATGAGACTGTGAGAGACTGGGAGCCTCGGCACCTCTTAGCCCTCTGCCTACGACTCCAGCCGACAGCACGTGACACGTGGCAACATGCAACACTTGCCCAAGCCCTCCACCAGCACCACTTGCCTCAGAATCGTTTTTCAGAGAACGGTTAATTTTTCTTGGTGATTATTTTACAAGTTCATTAGATGAAAGGTTGCCTGTAACCAGAGAGAACTTTCAGTGGAAAAAACTTATAACAAACCCAACTTAGTTTTACCCATCCTGAGAAATCAGAGGCTCTGTCACCTATATATTTCTTAATCAGGATGTGGGCCTCCAGCAGAAGGAATAGTGAGGAGAGAAATTGGGGTTAATCACAGTGAACACAAAATTAAAAACTTAAATCTTTGGAGTTACATATGATTTGCCTATTGTGGCTTTTAGGATCCTCATGGTGCAAATAGAAACAAAGATTGATGACCAGGCAAGGTGTTGGAGAGAGTTTGGGGCAGAGAACATTATCTACAATTCTTTTGAGATAAATAAAACTATTTCAGATAAATATATCTGAGCACTTTAAGAAAAATGTCTCCTGTCCTTTATTCAGAAGGAAGATGAAATAGCAGTCAGACTTTCAGGTTTTCTACTTAATTACTCAAAATCAAAACAAGTAGTTAACTGTTGATTAAGCAGAGTTCAATTGAGCAGAATTTGACACTGATGCTTGAGCAGGATGTCTGAGAACACCAAAGCCACTGTTCTAATCTAAAGAAATTCAGTATATTCATTCATTTCAGAGTGTCCATTGGGACAGATGACTGATGATCCTTCAGCTGCCGTTTTAAATCACAGCATTTCACAGTAGAGTGTGATGGCAGCTTACACAGTTTGATGGAATTTTCTACTAGGACTACCTACCACAATTCTGCAATTCACAAGAAGTATAGAGAAAAAGTGTTGCCACGTCAGAAGGCAGAATGAAACTCTGATGGAGTTACGTGAAAACTTGACGGTACATCGTGATTCTTTATTTTAATAGCAGCAAAATTAAATCTTAGGATCTAAATACCATATGATGGTTTGTGCTCTTGCATTTTCTTTCTTCCTCACTACATACCAAAAACATTAGAAAATAGGTTCAGCACTTTGACATTGATGATTGCCGCTTTTGGCTCCAAGTTCTGTGGTGATAAATAGTGATCCCCAACCCTCTCAGCCATCTCTGACTGTTCCACTGTCCACTTCAATTACGAGGTAGGAGAAGAAGTACTATTAGGAAAGTTATGCTAACAAACCATTATTTTCTTTAGCTTCCAACATCTCAGCAGTATTAGAATTTGCTGTAGTTTCCAGTTTCCCACGACCGTAAGTAGAGAAATCTAAAAGGCAATCACATCTTTGAGGCATTTGAACCATGAAAAGGTTACTATGCAGCAACTGCTTAAGAGTCTAAATAAATTGACAAATCTAAGGGACTTCTTCCCACATTGGGATAGATAATGGCACTGCAGTTTATTTCATCTGATGCCAATGTCATGTATTAGACCTAGAAAGACTGTGGGCCTTGGAGCATGAGAAACAATTGGGGAAACAAACTCTGCTATTCGCTGGTTAAATGATCTTGGGGATATAAGTTAACCAATGTTGTAGCTTGCTCATTTGTAAAATGTAGATAAGAGTATTTCCCTTGTGGAATTGTTTTAAAAATTATGAGAGATAGGGATTCTGGCACTAGAGTAAGTGAAATCTTTCTATGCAGTAAGCACTCAATAAATGCTAGATAGTATATGTCACCTACTATTTGGTTAATTTTAGAAATGAGGAAACTGAGACCTATTGAAGCTGAGAGATTGTTAATAATGGAACCAGAGTAAAATCTCAGATCCCTACATGGGGGGTTAGCAAATATTTGGTCCTGTTCAAAGCGTCCATTAGACATTGGTCCATGCCAAAGATCCTTGACACTTGATCTTGTCCTAAATGTCCATAAGACATGTGGTCCATCAGACATTTGGTCCACACCAAAAGGTCCTTAACATTCGGTCCTGTCCAAAACGTCCATGAGCATATTTGGTCTACGCCAAATGGCTTTGGACAGGACCAAATATCAAGGACCTTTAGGCATGAACCCAATGTCTCCATGGATGTTTTGGACAGGACCAAATGTCCTGAGACAGTTAGCTCATCACCAGCACCACTTCCTCCTTTCACTGAATCCTTTGGACTCTCTTTTCTTCATAATGAAGCTTGAGATACTCTGCTAGCAACAATGACCCTTGATCTTGTTCTGTAACATCTATGCTTTTTTCTTACCTAGACATCCTCACAGTGGGAAACCCTCCTGTCTGCAGTGTAACTACTCAGCACCATCATATTGACAAAATTCATTAGAGAAAAAGGGCAGATACAGTCATGTCTAATGATCAAGAAAACTTATTCATTCATATTTGTTATGAGTGTCAAGTGTCAATAATACAAAAGTGAGGAATACATGCAAGGTCTTTACTCACATCAGCTTAAATTCCAGAGAGGGAAAGAAAAGAAAAGCAAGCACATAAACAATTAACTTGAGTGATCTTGGGCAAGTCACTTTGCTTTAGCAAGGCTTGATTTCCTCATTCTTAGGACTTAGGGATTATTTTTCATAAATCCATCATTAGCTGGGAAAATATAATATTAATACACTGCATCAAAATTTTCACTACAGGTACATCAAAGAACTACATGTAAAAAGAAAAATTATAAAACTTTTAAAATAAATCTAGGAGAATATTTTATAACCTTATACTTAGAAAGATCTTTTTAAGTAAAAGTAGATACTTATAAGCCAAAAAAGAAAATGTATACATACTATTTCCATGAAAAAAATGTATATATGTATGGCCATAGACTCCATAAACAAAGTCAAAAGATAAACAAAATATTAGAAAACAATATTTATGACATAATATCCCAGGTATGTATAAAAGCTCTAAAATTGATAAACTACTCATTATGAAAATGGGCAAAAGTTATGAAAAGGTGTTTCACATATTAGAAAATGCAAATGAACCACAATCTCAGTAGCAGTTGAAAAATATGCCAATTATAAAAACAAGAAAGCACCAAACTTTTGTCCAACGATTTGACAAAATCTTTAAAGACTGACAGCGATCAGCCCTAATAAAAGCTTAGGAAAATACTTTCTCTCATACACTGTTGGTAAGGTTATAAATTATCACAATTTTTTTAAAAAATTAATATGGAAATACTTACTGAACTTTAAAATTGCATACTCTTTGACCCCAAAATCCTGCTCTGGGAATGTATCCAGCTGAAATAAAAGTGCAACAACTTCAAGATATATGTATATGGATTTATAGTAGCATTATTTGTAATAGGGAAAAAACTGGAAATAGCAAGAGTGCCCATTTATATATAAAAGAATGTTTTGATCCAATCATGTCATATCCATTCAATAGAATTCTCTATGAGCTCTTAAAAAGGATAAGATAGATTTGTATGTATTAACTTGGAAAAAAAGACTACATTATTATTTTAAAAAACCCCAGTATACACTATTTTATCGCAATATTGTTTTAACTATATGTATAAATGTATTTTATATTTGTATCAGCACAGAATATAATAACAGAAGTTTAAGGATTTGTCCAACTGAGTCCCTAAGAAATTTCCACTAGAGAGGTAGGTTTAAAGTACAAAACGAGAATTTATTTGCCTACATTAGGCACTCCTATGCTGTTTGCTACAAGTGTGTGAGACTTTAAAACTCAAATCATTAAATAAAACACACAAATAGTGTGGTAAGGACTTGAGCAGAGATATGTGCAGAAGGCTAATGGAGTGCAGAGGAGGGAGCAATTCACTTTTCCGGAGCAGTCAGGGAATTTACCGTAGAGAGGGTAGCCTTTGAGCTGAATCTCGAGAAAACTATAGGAATATAACTTTCATTGGTTTGTAGTTTTGGACATATGGCATCCAGTCCTTATACTCTCATTAACTGCAGAGATGCCCTTTGGTAGTTTGCTTCTACCATCTAAATATCTCTCACATATACCCCCTTCTACAATACCAATAGCTTTTAAGTCTGTATATGTACTCAAACTGATTCATAATAAGAAAAATTCAAATTAAAATGATATACCATACATCCAATTCAGATTGCAAAAGTCTGGATCATCAAAATCAAAAAAGTCTGATGACAACAGTATTTGGTCGAGAGATGAGAAAAAAAGTCACTGTCATGTCCTGTTGGGGAGAGCACATACTGATACAAATTTTATGGGGGGCTGTTTGACAAAATCTGTGGAATTTAAAATTTGATCCCACATCTCATTTCTAGGAATGTATCCCACAAATATACTTATGTAGGCACACAAATGCATACATTCAAGAATATTCATGACAGAACTCTTTGCACTAGCAAAGGGTTAGGAATAATGTAAATATCTACCAATGGGAATAAGTTAAGTAAATTACATCCTTAACTGAATACTATCTGATCTTAAAAAGAATAAGGCAGATGTATATGTACTTAAATGAAATTATCTACTAGATGTACTGCATCAAAAAGGTAGAGTGTATTAGTCTAATTAAAACATATATATGTATGTATACCTTTCTATCTATCCATACTTATTGCACACACAAATACATCCACATAAACATACATACATAAATGTTTGTCTATGCATAGACTCTCTTCATGAATAGATTCATAACAACCTGTTCACTGCTTAAAGACCTTCAACAGCTTCTTACTACTTCAGAGAAAAAAAAAATCTAAACTTTTAACTACATTTGCACGTTCTGTCATGTCCTGCTGGCTGATAATTATCAAATTAAGCCACTACTCAACATTCACCTTCGAGGAACTCCAGATAAAATTTAATATCTTGGAGCATAAATACACCAAGTACAGTGTACAGTGTACAGTGCTGCCAGTACAGATCTGCTCCCTCTGACGGTTGTTCTATTCTTTATTCATCTACTCTCTGCCGTGTCCACTCTTGAGGACTGGACTTATGCATGTGATAAACATGGCAAGCAATAGGATATTGGAGTATATGAGGAAGACATTTGGTATAAATCTAATTCGCCCTGACCTTGTTTTTCCAAGAGGGCCTGATGTAGCCATTGAGTGTGCATTGTATAGCTGCTTCAAGCATTTGCTATGTCCCAAAGACAAGAACAAATGGCCTTAAGACAAAGACGCAACTTCCCCTACATTGGCATTTCCTTAAGGATAAGCATCTCTCCCTAGGTTAGAAATTGATTGCTGCACACACCCTGTGACCACTCAGCTCAAGACAACAGACCTGCCTCCTAATGTGTCCACTGAGACAGCAGACCTACTACCTGCTGTGTCCATCAATCGCTATGCTGACAGGGCAATCTCATGACTATTGTAAAAGGGACATTTCAATCATATGTGATACATGCCCTTTGATGGTATATAACCACTCTGTACACCCCCACTTCTTTGGTGCCCTTCCTTCCTTGGGGAAGGAAGGCCCCAGGCTAAGCTACACCTCATATCTGGCTCATAATAAACTCACCCCAATTTTCATTTATAGATTGGTTATGGATTATTTTTGTTGACATTTCTTGGTGTAGTCATGGCAGGATTTCAGAGAAACCCACCGGACACCACCTGGAATCTACACTGAACCGGCATTCGGTATCAATAGGGGCCCATTGAGCACCCCCAATCACTGCATTCTTCAGGACACCCTGGTGAGTTCTCCTGAAACCTGGACCTCCTTACTTTAAGTTGACGGTCCAAGAGTTTGTATGAACTGTTTCAAACCTTAAGAGTAGGTGTCTTAAGAGGGTACTGGTACATATCCTAGGTAAGAGAAACTTAGGGGGAATTTCCTGGCTAGGGGAGCCTAGGGGGAACTTTGGAGTGAATGGGGAAGGCTGACCTTTTAATTTGGCTTTAAATTGGAAAGGATTGTGTTTATAAAGTCTGAACATTCTGCTTGATAGTGAAATGAGAGACTGAACGTGTTTAGCTCTAAAGAAAAGGGATGCTGTTCCTCCCAGCCAAAAGCCATTCTAAGGTGACAGAGGACCTCAGTAGGAGTGTTGGAGGATTGAATGCCTCACAACGCCCCACATGCCCCATAGGGAACTCTGCCATCATTCACGTTAATTAATTACAGGCTCGTCTGGGGAAGGGCACATAGGAGTTGGTCACCTGCGCTCCAAGCCCCCACAGCAGTTTTAGACTGACAGCAGGAGAAACCAAGGCACATAAGAGAGCATTTACAACCTTTCTTTAGGGAGTAACACTCACAAGCAGCACATGTCTGACCCATTACACTGTCCGTAGAAGTTGTTCGGACTTTAAAGCAAAACAAAATTAAGAGAAAAGTGGGAAATTGAGCTTCGCAAAAAGCCCAACCAATTCCTGAATGGGCAGCATCTCCTCTGAACTCTGGTTGGCTTCATGCTATGACTTGCAGGTGTTTAATAAATGGAGAATATTCCCATCCCAGATTCCTAAGACTGAAAGCAAGAAAAAAAAATGAGAAAAGAAGCTTTGCAAATGTGATGTGCTGTGACAGCACCCATGCCCAGAAATCTAAGGAAAATCTTTGTGGTCTCTGTCTGTTGTGTTTGTGGGTGTCTATAAATGTATGTTATAAATGTATGGCATTTTACCTCTGGATGATATAATTTCTGGAGAGTTCTATTAAATTGCCTTAACATAAGCACTTACAAAAATTTTTCTAAATACAACTAACCCAAATGTCTTTCAAGTTAGCATGATACAAAATAATCTTTAGTAAATGAAAGCTTGCTTAAGTTTGTTGGTTTGATTAAAACAGGCATGTCCTCAAAACTATTAGCATTGGGTGTGATGCAGACATGCAGCCTACTCTGTTTATTGGTCAGATAATCTGATGTTATCTCTATTACAAAACCGGTTAACAAAAATAATAACTTAAAATGATGGCTAATTTTGTCTAAGAAGTTTTGCTAGATTAATTTAAATGATAAAGAATCATTAAATATCTAGATCATCTGTAAATAATATAAAATATTACACATTAATTATTAAAAATAAGGTTATCTACTCTTGGCTTCTTATTACAGAAAAACTAAAAAGTGGGTCCATTAGTAAACATGTCTTGTATTTTATTAAAATATTTTACTATGAAGTAATATGTTTTTAGAAATTATAAAAGTTATCTATAAATTTGCCAAGCCACAAAATGCTAAAGAAAGCTTATAATTGCTTGCCTGTTAGTTTTTACTTAAAATTAAGGTTTCTAAGGGTTAAAGAATTCTAATATATGTGATTAAAGTTGCTAAAAATTAAGGAAAACATATTTGTATTCAAGCAAAGTAAGATGCAAGTTTTCAGCAAAGAAGGTATAAAGAACGGAAATATTTTATTTGGTTAGAAAGATACATTTGTACCAAAGTACTAGAAGGAAAAAAAAAAAACACGAAAGGCAGGGGACAAATTCTAAATGTAAAAAAAAAGTGACAGAAGGTTGGTGAAAGTAAAACCCTGAGGAGTTTTGTACATGGTCAAGTTGGCTAAGATTGAAATGAATCTAATTAAGCAAATGAGTTTTAATATCAAAAGCAAACTGGTGCAAAATTAGAATTTGGCTTTCTCTCTTAAAAGGGATAATTTTCTTAAACTCTTAGTCTCCTCTTGATAAAGAGGTTATAAAAGGTTTTTCTTTACCTGAATAAGTTTACCTAAAAGACAGAAGATCTATATTTTGATAAGATAATTTCCTATGTTCCAAAAGACTAAGGTCTCTCTATTAAGGTACAAGCTCCCCATAATTCATATCCTAAATGAAGTCTTTATTTTGACATTCTTTGAGAATTTTCAGAGGGGCCCTTGGACTTTTCAAAGAAATTTGTTCTCTATTCCTGTACAGGGGGGGATACTAATTACACTTGTTTGCTATGCTAAATTGCACAGGAAGCATTGTCAAGTAAATGATGATAAATCTTCTTAGGTTATATTATGTAGGTAAATATTATTCACTATTTAATCCTGCTGCCTTGCTTCCAACATCACAGGGGGAGAAGATCAAGACTGCATTCTATTATTCAATTTGGTTTACAGATGAGTCTTACTTAAATGATAAGCAAGGATGTTATCAAGCTGGATATGCTGTCCAGCTTCAAGAATGCCCACGACTTTCCATTAACTCTGCTAACTCACTAAAAGATTTCTTTCTATAGGCTCAAGAAATCACCACGGAAGAAGAAAAATAAAGGTGGCAACAAGAGGGGAAAGACAATGCTTTTGGAAGCTTTCTCCCACAGTGGCTCATAAAGCCTATACTCGTGGTGCTATATGCCCAAAGTATGATCCAGAGAAACCACTTCATGAGTCACAAGGTCACTTTGCCCTTCCTAAGGGACCCTTTGAGACATGGCAATTGAACTTTGTCCGAATTCCACCAGCTCAAGGATATGAATACATCTTGTAATGCTCTGTATGTTCCCACATTGTGTTGAGGCTTTTCCTTCAGAAGAGCAGTAGCTTTAGGTAAATTATTATTTAAGGGAGAATTCCTGTTTGAGGAATTCCTACCAAGTTACACAGTGACTGGGGAACTCATCTCACCAAACAAATAATTAAATGTATTTGTAATATTTGCCCAATAATGCAGCATTTCCACTGCGCTTATCATCCTGATCTTCAGGACTGGTGGAAAGAACTAACGGCACAATCAAAACTCAACTGGCAAAACTTTCAGAAGCATTTACTCTCTCACGGCCAAAAGCTCTTCTACTAGTGCTCCTTAATCTTAGATTTATACCTTTTGGTAAACATTGGCTGTCTCCTTTTGAAATAATAATAATAGGACAGTCTATGCAATTAGATGAAGAAATATATGAACCAAACTTTGCTTAAGGGAGATAGATCACATTGTTTTCAGGGTCTTATTGAGATGCTTAAAAGAAATGAAAGGTTGGTAGCTGATTCATTTTAGAGAGCTCAAGACCTTAAGAATCATGGACTATAACCTAGAGTATTTATCAGAAGAGACATCAAATAAAAGACTCTTTGCAGCCTGTTGGAAAGGACCACACCAGAAGAAGAAGAAGATGGAGTCTGTTGTAGACAGCTGTCCCAAGACTCCAGACCAGGCCTGTATTCCCAACCTTATGTCTTCTCATTTAAACCTTCACTATGCTTAAACTGTACACCTATTTTATAATTGTTCCATTTATGATTTCAAAGTACTATCATAGTTAAAGAAAGTGATTGACTTGGAACAGACTGGTCTTGAAGGCTAGGCATTTATCAAGTGGCTCCTAATGAAACTCAATGGTTATGTGGAACAAATCTCTGGCCTTGGCTACTCCCTCCATGGCTAAAACACTGCACCCTGAGTTTCCCCTGGATGCAGGAAGGAGTCACACTAAGCTAAACACTTGTTGCCAATCTCCCTCCCTTTAAGGCCAGATAGCTCATTCAGTGTTCCACTGGTATGGCCACCATGTGGCTCTATTTTTTCCTTCTTTGGGGCTAAGAGATGTCATTATTACATATGGAAGCCCTGACTAAATTTACTTAATAAACCTTTAATGATAGTCAAGTATAAATAGCCTTATTAAATACTGAAATATCTTTAACAAAAAAAGGCTGTCCTTCAAAATAGAATGGGGTTAGATATTTTAGCTGCATCCCAAGGTGGTACATATGCAATCACTCAAACCGAATGCTATGCTTTTATACGTGATGAATCTTCCAATGCATCATCTCTGCTAAAGCACATTTTAAAAAAAACAGCGAATACCGTAACCAATACTACACTCAGTTTGATTTGTTTGGTTGGCTCCCTTCCAGTATTCATTCCCTTTTTCAATCCAGATTGTAATTCCTATTTCTATTGCTTCTTGGAATTCTTGTACTGGTCATAATATTCAAAATAATTGCTGTTTTCTTTACTCAGTGTTGTAAGCTTGGCATTCAAGCTAGAGTAATTGTTAGTTGGTGACTTGAGATGGTCGATTAATCTTATGACCCTGGACCAATTTCCTTTTCTGATAAGAACTATGCCTAAGAATTCATTTTAAACTAATGTTTTCAAATATGTTGAATTGTTATCATTGTTACTGTACTTGTTCTATAATTGTGAACAATGTAAACATAAGGAGTCATAGAAAAGGAAATATACAATGTTTGTGCAACAACCTAAAATTAATCAAAAGGGAAAAACACAAACACCTATGAAATGCTTCCTCTGTTAATATATATACCTCTATGCTTGTCCACTATATCCGACTATTTCCCCCAGCGTGGACAACAGGGCAAATAAATGAGATAAAAGCCTAGCAGCGAGGGACATGATGGACCCAGAGCAGGCAGCAACCACTCTGGCACCGAGGGACAATATTTTGAACATCAGTGCTTTATATTGAAAGATTATAGATCAAAAGGTGGAAAATGATCAAAATGGCAAACAATATGATATTGGAGTATATGAGGAAGACATTTGGTGTAAACCTAATTTGGCCTGACCCTGTTTTTCCAAAAGGGCCTAACATGGCTGTTGAGCACGCATGACATATTTGCTTTAAGCATTTGCTATTTCCCAAAGACAAGAACAAATGGCCTTAAGATAAAGATGCAACTTCCCCACATTGGCACTTCCTTAAGGATAAGCATCTCTCCCTAGGCTAGGAATTGACTGCTGCATTCACCTGTGACCACCCAGCTTGAGACAACAGAGCTGCTTCCAGCTGCGTCCATCAATTGCTGTGCCGATAGGGCAATCTCATGACTATTGTAAAAGGGATATTTCAATCATATGTGATACATGCTCTTTGACTGTATATAACTACTCTGTACACCCTACTTCTTTGGTGTCCTTCCTTCCTTAGGGAAGGAAGGCCCCAGGCTAAGCTAGTCCTCAGATATAGCTCATAATTAATAATCTCACACCAATTTTCATTTATAGATTAGTTATGGATTATTTTCATTGACACATGATTGGTTTATAAACCCCAAAGAAAATTGTACTGTCCTTAACATCCCACAATCACTATCACAATGTCTACTACGTTTTATTACTGCTACTTGTAACTATCTGAAATTACATTGTTTACTTGTTTGCTGTCTTTGTTGGCCACTAGAATGGATGTGGCGTAAGGACAAGGACCATATCTGTCCTGTTTATTAGTGTATCCCCATTGCTTGGAGCATTGTCTAGCATATAGTAGATACTCCTTTTATCTTTATTGAATGAATGAATAGGAAGAGGCCAAATTTTTTAAAGCAATAGATAAAATAATTTGAGGAATGGAAAGAATAAGAGCAGATAAAAAATGGAGACTAGAATGGAGTTTTCAGTGGGTGATGTTGTGCCCCATCCGGACTCCTTTTACCAGGCCGGTGGACCCATCCTTCAGCTGCTATAAATGTTGGTTGCTAACAGCTCACAGCTGCCTCTTATACAGATTAACCCTGGCTAAATGGGAGCCACCTCACTCAAGAAGCTACTCCTCCTACCCCAGGGCAGCTCACAGCCAGCCTCTGGCCCTTTTGCTCTCCAAGGAATCTGATTAAAGCTGGAATCCAAATGAAACTACATCTGTCTTTAGCAACTTGCCATGGCCTGTCCTACACTCCCTCACTCTCTTTTGTTTTGAGGGCTCTGAGAATGCAGAGAAGAATGAGACTCAAATTTAGGAAAAGGTTATTTGAGGAGATGTACTTGAGGAACTTCAGTGGTAGATCCCTCTCAACCCTCTGCTCCTGTAAAAGTGGACTACCACCCTTTGTTAGAGGACAACGCCTTCCCTGCCCCTATCCTTGCTTGAAGACTATAGAGATGCCTCAAGTGACGCAAGGTTGTTCATAAGATAATGCTCGCCCTCTGCAGGATTTGTCCTTCCTTCCCCACCCCACCATCAGATCAATAAATAGGGTCAAGTTACACCATGGCCCAAATTAGAAATGCTGGGCCTGCCAAGGAAGGAGAAGTATTACATGCTGAAAGACCTGTAGGACCTAACCAATACCTACCAACAGGAACCACAGAGCATCCCCAGGAATGGTTCTGGAGGATGCTAGCTCAAGAGTGAAGCACTACAAAGCTGGATAAAAGAGAGCTTTCATGACACTGAATTTAACACCTGGCAAAACTGGTGCCATTAACATATCAGCCTCAGTTTCTGATCATGCCCTTTCCCCCATTGGAAGAGCTCTTCCCCTTTTATCTAAGTATTGCTCCCAAGGTAATCATTCTGGTCAAATGAACAAATGAACGACTTGAGGCCCCTATCAGTGGGGGTTCAATGGAGACTACCTCAAGCCATTGAGGAGAAGGAAGAATGTTTCCTGGGAACCATTGCCTTAGAGATGGGTAACACAAATTAAAGAGACCTTGATAAAGCTGTTTAGAAGCAGAATCATTTTCTCTACAGCAAACTCCTCATTCAAAGTCTAGCTCAGTTATCATCTTTTCATATTCCTTATTCTCAACCCTTGAAGAATTAATTGTTCTTTCACTTGGATCCCCACAACATTTTCTTCTAACCTCTATTACACCACGTAAAACACTTTATCATAGTTATAAATGATGTCTAATCATTTTTGTATACCCAGGACTTAACATAATCATTGGCACATAGAAAGTGACATATACATTCTTATTAAATTGAATTAGTATATGCCCTCCTATGTTATCAAATAATAAAAATGTTAATGTGTGGAGAATTTATAGGTAGGTTTTATTTTTGTGTTTTTTTAATCTCTCTCTACCCCCAACTTTGTTTTTGTATTGACATGACTTTATTGGAATTACTTGAGTTTTCTATTTGTGACCCCGTCATGCATTTACTGGTAGCAGATGACCAACCATGCTGGCAGCCTTTTCTAAGGCAAGAAAAAAAGGAATTATTTTACCGGATTTTTAAAAATTTTTGTTATAAAAATTTCAAGCATTCGCAAAAGTAAAGAGAAAATTATAATGAATGTCCTTATTCAACAATTACCAACTCATGGCCAATCCTGTTTCACATATATTCCAACTTACTCCCCATATATAGGTTATTTTGAAACAAATTACAGATGTCATATTATTTTACCTATAAATATTTCTGTACATACCTCTAAATATTAAAGACTCTTTTCAAAAACATAACCACGTTACAATTATCATTTCTACAAGAAAAATCTCAATAATTTCTTAATATCATCAAATATTCAGTCAGTGTCCAAATTTTTTGGTACCTTTGAAATATTCAGTTCCCTGCCCCATGGAAAGAAACAAGGTAATGTCTGCTCATTTTTCACAAACTAGAGTGAGCATGTTCATTGTAGCCAAGAATATAGTTTAGTGAGTTCAAATAACTCTGCAGAAGAATTATTGACAGTAAGGAGTTAATACAAATGTATCACTTTCACTACCACATCACAGAGAGAGCAACAAGAGAAGAAGTGAATGTTCTAGGTCCTGCTCAGCTGGGTTCTTCAGAGAGTCCCAGAGAGACACATTCTAACCCCCTCCTCCATTGATAATCACAGTCAAGAGCTGATTACAATACAGGAATGTGGTAGTTACATATTTTTGTGCCAAACACCCAATTTCACCTCTTTATTATGTAATTACTGATTGATTACTGGGAACTAAAACTAATAAAGAAATGCTAAGACTCTCTTCCCCATAGGAGTACAGTAATGACTCTGAATTATGCAGTATTTTAGAAAATGGATAAAAATCTTATTTGCAATTTAAATACTCTAGTCTTCAAATTTCTATTTCATGATGGAGAAACAACCATCTTTACAATGAACATACCATACAATAAGAAATTAACATAAATATATTAACTTTTCAGATCCTTCCTCATGCACTTGCTTTGAAGGTGAGAATGTTGAATCTATTACTCCCCTGCCCAAAATAATATTTTAAGAAAGGTAAGCCCATTCAATAAACCATGATTAACTATATGCCTTTATAACAACAGACAGGGCTTTCTGAATAGTCTACTCTTCAGTCTTTTGCTTTGGCATCAGATGAACACAGCTTAAAACACAGCTAGGGACAATGGCTTTTCAAATGAGAGAATTAGTTAAACAACTAGAAATAGAAATAATGGTGGTATTGGGAAAAGAGAGCCAGAATTGGAATCTATTCTGCTCTGTGCTACTTACTAGTTTTGCAATTTCAGCAAGTCTCTTCTCTGGATCTGATTCCTTGCCTAGAAAACAATTGGGGGCACTGGATTAGATCATTTGTAGAAAATTCTTTCAATTAAGGAATTTTATTTAGATTTTGACACTTCCTACTATCCTTAATCTTACTTTTTCATTTTCTTTCTTAATATCAAAAGATATTCCATCAGGAAAGCTGCTATAATATCATCTTAAAACATATTTAGCACTAGCCAAAAAACGAGGATGAGGTTGACTCATCCAACAAACTGGAAACTCCATCTATTCTTCTAATTTGCACATTTGAATAACATTTTTCATAAAGAATCTTGTTTCTTGTGATTTGTCAAACGATACACAGTACAAAAACTTATTGACATAAGCTCCAGGTGGGCAGCAGAAAAGAATCAATACATTTTAAATGCCAACACTTTTAAATTGATCACTGTACTAGTTCAACTCAGATAGCAAAATAACTTACTTAGGATGCATAGATTCCCAAGGAGGCAGAATATTTTTCCAAATTAAACTTCTCTTCTGTAACCCAAGTGATTGTGTGTGTTCGTTATTTTTGCTTATATATTGTTTCACACGAAAAAGATATTTTTATAAGATAAAATGAAACCTATCCCCCAAATATGAGTTGTTGAATAAAATACAGCCATACTGACTTTGAATTATGCTTACAACACCATTAAAATAGTACATGGGCTTAAAAGAGAGAGAGTTTATAGCCAACTAGGTGGGAGGAGAAAGAAAAAGCAGGAAAGAAGAAACATCTTCACGGAGAAAACTGTGCCTGAGACTGGCCTTGGCAAATGAATAAAAAAGCAAGGATGGAAAGATATTCCAAAGAAAAGAGTCAGCACAGACAAGGAAAGATGGAAGAGAGAGAAGCACAGACATCATGCTAGATGTTTTCAAAAGACAGACGTTTAATGTTCACGGCAATCTGAGTATTATTATTATAATTTTACACATGTAGAAACTGAGGTTCAGAGAGGTTTACTTGCCCAAAGTTTACACACCTAATAAATAGCAGAGTCTGCCTTAAAACCTAGTCTAAATGACGTCAAAGCCACATTATACTGGGATATTCATTTCTTCAAGAAGCATTTATTGAGCACTCACTGGGTATCAAAGACTAGTTAAAACCAGTGATGCAAAGGGATCAAGATATAGTCACTGTCTCTGAGGAGCCTGGCAGACTTTTGGGCTGAGAAACAGTGAGCTTCCAAGTTGATCTGTAATAATTTTGCCAGCCTCTTGCTTCCTGCTCTCTTCAGCGCCCCGTGAGGTACCCTGAGTTCATCCTCATTGAGACCAGTGAAACTGCTGGTCTCTGTTCTCCACTAAATCTGCTTTGATACAAGGATTATTCCAGTGCAAGCAGGAGCCAGCTCAGGGCTGGCTGGAAAAACAGCTAAGAGAAGCTTCTATCTTTATGGGGCTGCCACTGTCCCTAGAGGAAGTCCAGACTCAAGTGTCTTGCTCCTCAGGTTTCCTGCAGAGACCCTGGGAACCCTGGATATATGCTCAGAAGCAGGTGGACTCCAGTATGTTCCCCTTTTCTTTTCCAGAAGGGCCCAAGAGTGCCCAGGAAAAGCACGAATCTCCTTCTGCCCCTTGCGGGTGAAGCTCTTGGAAGCAAGAATTAAGTAACAGCTCCACAAAGCTTTCTTCTCTGTGTCCCAACAATGCATTCCTGCTCATCCCTTACATTCATTCTTCTTGATGTACTAACCTATGAAGCAAGCTGCCCTTATTCTCAGGAACTCTAAACTAGGAGAGCCATTTTGTTTTCTAGTATTGCAAAGCTTACCCATCTCCTCCAGTGTGAGGGAGCCTTCTCAATGCACACTGAGATTAGTTTATACTCAGTCTACATACATCTTGAACCATTTTCCTGGGCCTGATAGAACAAAGCTTCTCTATAAGCTTTGAGCACTGAGCAGAAGGGATGCCCAGATCTCAGGAGCTGGCGATGAAATACGGAGGTGCTTCCAGTTTCAGATGACCATTAGCAGGGATCATTTCTACACAACACTCCCCTGCAGTGCAATTAGCATCTGGATAGAAAACTTAATTGTCCCATATTATCTTTAACTGGATTGTGGAAAATGAAATGCCTTACTCAGACACCTTAGAAGAAGACAGCATAAACTGAGTGTTTAATAAAAGATACACACACACATTTTAATCTGTCTTTATGGAAAGTGTCTTACTATTCATGCTTTTATGTTCTATTTTTTAGGGAAATGGGAGAGGCATTTAACATTGCTTTTAGTATAGAAGTGTGAATGTGGGGAGGGGTGGGAATGCGAGTAGAGGTGGCGTTCAGCCTAAAACAAGAATTCATTAAAATGTTCCTTTTTATTCCTCAGATGAAGCTTAGATCACTTATGAAAATTCTATATATACCTGTTTCTTCCTGATTAATTTATTAATATATATTGGAAGTGCTTGATACATTTTGATTGCTAGAGTTATAAAATCAAAGTGACAATTCCCTTAGCAGCTGCCTAAAAATGTCTTCAAGATTATTAGCTTTAGATGCTTCAAAGTGATGTTTATTTGGCTTCTAATTTTGACTATATCCCAAATGACAAATTAAGATTATTAAACCTGGCTTAGTTTGAGTCCCTCTCAGAAGTCTATTCTTTTATCAAAATAAAATGGGACCCAACAGCTCCAAGACATAAGGTTTGCTTTATCTCGAACAAACACAGCTAGAATATTAGAAATGAAGAAGAAGTAACATTTTCTGGAAAGGCTTAACATTTTCTTACTTGTGAGCATACTTGCTGTGGAAAACCTTTCAACTAAACAATGGTTTGCATTATCCCCAGCCTTCAGTTTTCCTCCAAATCCTCTTTTGTAGGCATTTCCTAGTTCTCCCAACACTGCCTGACAGTTTTGTTATTTTAGTCTGATTTTCTGCAACTTTACTTCTCTGCTGTCTGGATGATTTTATTATTTGCCATATTCTCTCTTTCAGATTGGGGGTTTTATTCTGCTTTTGGCTTGCTGGGGTTTTGGCAGCCTACCGCTGTAAAATACAAGAGGTTTGGAAGCTATGCAGATGGCAAATGTACTGCTGTGTGCTTTCATTCATGATTGGCTTCCGTCTTTTTATAACAGACGGGAAAACTGCCAACTCTTGTTTCCTGTGCCCACTTCTGACATATTTAAGCAAGATTGCAGCAGTGACTTGCAGGACTGAAGGTCTTTTAGTTTGGGTAGACTCTGGTATTTGGAATTTAAAAGAAAAATCTTCTGTTGCTACTTAGCATTAATCTTCTTACATTTGTTTTCTATCTTGGTATGTTTTTAATGAATCCATTTACCTTTGAAGTTAACATTTCTTTCCTTTTAGAAGAGTTAAATGATTCCTTAATATTTTCTTTTGTTTTTTATTGTTTGTTTGTTTTTCCTGGAGCCAGTTCACATGATAACAATGAAATTTATTTTTTTTGCAAAGGACATCTTGCCAAGAATTACCATTAAAATAATAAAACCTACTCTCTCAATTGAAATTTAATGACCTTGTTTCCAGAAATGGCCCCTTGAAAAGAGAAGCATTTATTTCAGTAGTCATATCTGAGCACTTCAACTTAGACAAAATATTCCTTTCAGAAAAGGGAGAACAATTTTGCCACGCCATGGATCAGATATTTAGAATCCTCTAGTAAATCAAGAGTTGAAAAGTGCAATCTCAGTGAAATATTGTTTGGCATTATTAAGGAAAGTGCATATTTCCATCAGGTAACTATTGCAATGTGAGAACTGGAAATAATAAAGTCCTGCCAGTGCCTCAGTTTCCCCTGACTATGCCTTTTTTCTCCCACAGGAAGGTGCACTGGGGAAAACATAATTCTAATTAATTTCTGTACAATCTAAAAGCCCAGAACAAGAGTATATCAACATTCAGCCCAAGAAAAACAGACTCACAAATACACCTTCGTATTCTCTGGCATACTATATAGTGACCATTGATTTATGAGTTCATCTATAAAAAGGCACGGAACTTTGCTCTTGGTCATACATAAATAATATGACAAGCAACTGATATGGTTCTAATTATGCCCTCACTCAATAGGAATCTGAATTCAGTGGAAATTCTGAATGCATAATTAATGGAGTCCTAACCATGGAACATAAAAACAAGGATGCCAGATGTCCTGGGAAATTTCCAATACCTCACTCAGAACTTCAGCAAGCCAATTCTCCATCATGGAGGGCTCTATCTTTATAGCAAGATATTTGCCTCCCTAGTCCTACCTACAAAATGCCAATAGTGCTCTTCTCCCCTCTCAATTTACCAGACAAAAACACCCACAGTTACTCCAAGATGCCCCATGGATAACAAGGTGCCACCCCATTTGAGAACCACTGCACACAATGCTGGCTTGAAGGTTCTTCTAACCTAGAACCCCAAAGTGACAAAGACAGTTCTGTGACATTAAATAGAGGAGTCAAATAACAGGATTGCACATGCTTCAGATACATTATTTTTCTTTTGTAGGGATCGACATTTGCATTATTAAATATTCAATTTACTTAACTTGATCAAAGTAATAAAGTGGATCATGCAGACACAAACTCAAGATAAAGAATATAAAACTAAGTTTCAATTTTCCCTCTGATTTTGATGCATTTCAAAGAATAGATAATTTGTACCTACTTGTATTTAATTGTATATGCAGCCACATTGAAACTGAAATAAGGAGATTGTAATACAAGGATAAAAGCCTATCTGACCCTAAGACCATCTTATGTATAAATTAGAATTTACAACTATAAGTCTAATTTTGTTATGGAGTAAATATGTTATTCAGGATATTCAAATGAAAATATTGTCATCCTCATTTAAAATTATCTGATAAATAGGATAGAAAAAAATCATTTACAAAGAAATAGGGATAGATCTCTTGAACGATGTGTATTTTTCAACAGAAGCTTACTTACCGTGACAGACATTCATGGACTCCATATTAATCAATGTACAAATTCCAAGTTAGGAAGTTTAGCTCAGTTGCCAATATAACTAAAGAAATTTGCCTATAATACCATGTTTTATTAAATGCTTTAATTACAATAATATTTTTTCTGTAAAATATCCCTGAAAGACACAAAAATAGACTTGAAGAAGTGAAAATACATTCCATGTTCTTGGATAAGAAAACATAGCATTATAAGGATGATGATTTTCTCTGAGTTACTTTATAAATTTGATACAATCCCAACAAAAATACCATAAGAATTGTTTCTAAAGTTATACAAGCTCATTTTAAAGTTCATGTGGAAAAATAACCAAACAATAATAGCCAGAGAAATCATAAGAAGTGGAGAGCTATTTCTTCCAGATATTAAAAGATATTATATAGCTTCTATAATTAAACTATATGATATTGGCACATGAATGACCAGACTTAATAGTGGAACAGAATGGAAAGTCCAGATATGGATCCTAGTGCATAGGAAAGTTTATAGTATAATAAACACAGCATCCCAAATCAGTGCTGAGAAAACTGCATAGTCATATGGATTAATACAAATTTGGATCATTCCTCACGTCATACCTCAGGATACATTTCAAATGCATCAGAGATTGAAATTTAAAAAAATATAACCATACATGTACTACAATAAAATGAGTAAATTCCTTTATAAACCAGATTGGAGAACACTTTCCTAATTATGATTCAACATGTAGAAGCAATATAAAGGAAGGGACTGGTACATTTTTGCACATTTTTAAAAATGTCTTCATAGCAAATACATATACTACAAGGAGTAAAAAGACAAATCATGAACTAGAAAATAAAATATCACTAACATATCACAGATAAAAATTTAAAACCCTAGGAAATGCAAAGAGCACTTAATATTTTAATATTTGAGAAGAAAAAGACCAAAAGCCTTACAGAGAATTTGTTAAAAAAAATATGTAGACGCTCACCTTCATTCATAATGAAAAATGCAAATTAAACCTATTCTCAGATACAAGTTTTCACCTACCCAATTGGCAAACACCTAAAATTTTGACAACATACTCTATGGTTGGTCCATAGGAAATCAGCCACTCTCATACACTGCTGGTGGGAATGCTCAATGATACAACCCAAGGAAATTTGATGTCTAGCAAAATTATATATACAATTACTCTTATCTCAGCAATCCCACTACTAAACTTTCCCCAAAATACATTGACAATAGTACAAAATGTCATATACAAAGATTATTCACTGTATCACTATTCTTAATAAGAAAATACTGGGGAAAAAATCAATGTCTGTAATGAAGGAACTGCTTGAATAAACTTTAATGAAGTACTGTGCAGCTACAAAAATGAGTGAGGACAATCTCGCTCTGCGGTTACACGGTGATCACCAGGACAAATTGTTAGGTGAAAAAACCAACATGCAGAACAGTTTTTTGGTATATTACTATTTGCGGAAGAATGAGGGGATAGAAAGGTGTGCATGTGTGTGTATACACAAACACACTAACAGGTCTTGATTCACATGCACTCATATTTACACATACATATATATGTATATGTGCATGTGTGTAGATATGTGTACGTATTTATGTCTTATTTGAAAAACCAGAAGGATAAACCAAAAATTGTTATATATAAGAGGAGGCAGGGGTAGGGATGAAAGTTGGACTTCTGTTTTGAGCTTTTACTTTGGAGCCTTTTAAATGTTTAAATAACTAGTAAACACAGCCAAAGTTAATTAACAAAAAAGCATCCCTATATTTTGAAAAGAATTTGAAGTAATTGAACCTACTGTAAATTACGTTGGTAGAATAACCACATAAAGAAATTATATTGAGGAATTAAAAATAAAACAATATTTTCATTATACAATCCTTGTGGGATATATCCTAAAGACAAAAAGAACCAGAAAAACATAAATTGTTCTCAATCATCTTATTATTATTAGAAATGCTGCCATTGTTATTTTGAAACTATTATAAATATACTCTAGGATAAAAGAACTAAGTAATTATATTAATGTCACTAGAAACCAAGATTTTTAGACAAAAGGAAAGAGATCTGAATATAAAATCAAAGCGGTTAAGTAAGTACCCTATAATATGAAATTTGAATTACCTACATTCCTATGAACTAATTAAATATTTTCTCCATATAAAGAAGCTTGGACTCAAGCTCTGTTCATTGAACAGGTCTAAAAGAAATGATATTTCAGTAGCAATGGGCAAACAGAGTCTTCATTTTAGAATCAAACCGTCATTTCCTACTAAAAGAACAAAGTCTCTTTGGGAAAAATGGATGATTCCAAGTCTAGAAGTACTCAAAACGAGCCCGAGACATCTTGTGCCAAAAAATAAGAAAGATTTCAAAGATTATTGGAGTCATATAAAAAAAAGATACGAGAGCCAAAAGCTCCTATTGGCCAAAATGGGGTAATTTGAGCAGCAGAAAGAAAAATATTTGCAACTAATTAAAACACATCTAATATATTTTTAAAAAAATCATTGGTCAACTCTAAAGTTGCTAATGTATGAACTCATTATTTTTCAAATTAATAAAGACACATAATCAATCTTTATTCTGCTGTTCTTATGCAAACTGTATTTTGAGGTAAACAAGATTGCATGAAGGAAAGCTATTCTTTATATAATTTCGGCTATACATGCAGAAGGAGTGATACAATTAAAAATCACCATACTGTAACCTCTAAAGAAAGAAAGAATCTTGGCAGTGATTAGCAATAGGTACTCACTATTTGAAAGGCTAATGAGAACCTCTACAATAGACACATGGAGCCAAGAGCACAAAGGCCACTGGTGTTTGTTCACATCACTAAAAATGGGGCTTCCTCTCAATGTGATGCCATAGAAAGTTCACAGCACCTTCTAGAGTACCTTTGGAAGTTTTTTTTTGCTTAAAAAAAAGGGAGAGAAACTGAATCAAATTAATACTTTAGATTGACACTTTACGGGAAATATGAGGAATGGATGAAAAAGATAAATGAGTAAATAATGCCACAAAGAAACAACTAGCTCAATCCAGAATATGCAAAATTCTTCCGGACTTAGTTTCTTTTTCAACAAATAAACGACAAGGGGAAAAAAAGGAGTGAAGAAACTGCCATAGAGGAAAAAAATAAAAATTACAAACATTAAGCAAATGCATTGTATTTACCTTGTTTAGATTGTGATCTGAACAAATTATAAAAAGACTTGTTTTAGCTAATTAGGCAAATTGAACAGGAACTGATTATTAGATGATATCGTTAATATTATCAGCTATGATAATGACAATGCATTTATGAAAAAATTTATTAGCCATTAGAAACATATTCTGAAGAATTTTTGGTATCTAGGATTTGTTTTTAAAATAATTTAGATGAAAACAGATTGAAAAATGTTGATAATTGAAGTTGGATGATATGTCATTGCAGCTTATTATGCTGTTTATTTTCTACTTTTGTTTGAAAATAATCATGATAAAGTGATTGTGACAATTTCTATCTTATACGACTACTAGTTACTGCTCCCTTTGTGCAAGCATTGCAGGATCTGTATCCTTCAGCATGAGATCCATGTTACATAAATTTTTAATATTTGTTTTTTAAAAATGGTATTTATTCTTTGATCAGACCTGGTGCATTTACAGGCAGAGTTTGTAATATGTTCTGTTTCCTGTGCTTTCTTAATCCGTTAAGTAATATTATACAGGAATTTTCTTTGCAATGAAAAATGAAACAAAATTTTGCCTGTGAAGGGCTCTCTGCTGCTGTTTGATATTTAATCTTAGCAATTCCCAACCTACAGATCCTGAACCTCTGGAAGACCACAGAGAAAGCCATGAAACAATGAAATAAACACTGAGTGTAGCCTCAATAATGGTTTACACATATAAGTAGTATTATATTTAAAGTTTATTGAGATGCCTTTATGATTGATAAAATAAAAATCACAAATAATGGGTACTTATAATGACTCCTCTTATGTAAGGTTGTGCTTTTTTTTTTTCACATTAACAGTGTGATAATCCTTGACAATATTGAGGACTTCTGACTACTTGGTTCTGAGACTACACAGTGTTTAATTTTGAGACATTTTAGGAACAGCAGTGATTTTTGTGTATTTGAGATTAATCCCCAATAGATCCCTATTAAAAGGATTCCTTGAGGATTCATCATGAGTGGTCCTTCATCCTCCCTGAGACTAACTCCTCCTTACAAACTGTCAACAGGTTGAGAAAGCCGCTCTAGTCTGTGTAAGTGGGATACCACATAACGGAGCCCCCAGGAGTTGTGCAACATAATGACTCTGAGCACTGGGAACTTTTTGTCCCTAAGATTACATCAAGTTTTAGCATAATTTAGAATGTTTAATACAACAAACACATAGTACAGGCAATACCAGTGGTTAAGAGAGTACAGAATTGTGCCTTCTTATGAAATAAACTGAATCCTTATAGGATTTTACCTAAATCTGGTCTCCGGAGTGAGTGACTACAGGAAGTTGGAGGAACAGGATTGAATAAAGGAAACATGCTGGAGTCAAATGGACTCCACAAGCTGGTGACCGGCTGCATATATATAGTTGTTGATTATTATTTAGAACAGGTGCAACCCTGATTAGTTTTTCTAGATGTTTCTTAACTTTTGGTAGATATCTACAGTGAATTGTTTATACTGACTGTCCTTAAGAACAAGGTACTTCCAACTTAAGAATTTTTTTCCTTTGATATTCTCTTCCACATTTTCCCTTTCTTAAGATGAGCAGTGTCAGGTGTGATTGTAAGCATATGAAGGCATAATGCTTTACCAAATAAAATGCTAGATTCTTGTTCTTGTTCCTTCATTTTCATGAAATGTTAAACCAAACACCGTGTGGGTAATTAGCGTATATGATTATAGAGCTCCCTCTCTCCTCGGCCAAGATAATGTTGGAGGAATCCTAGGTCCCAAAACTTCAAATACCAATGACACCACTGCAATCAGGGTGAAACAGAAAAATATTTAAAGTAAGAGAAAGATGAAGGGCTAAATCTATCATTATTTCAAAGAAACCCGACATTAGAATGTTGGGACTGTAACAGAGATCCATATTTATTCTTCCCCTTTTCCTCTGTTTATACTTGTTATACTATTTTTCTTAAATAATTCTTCACCGGGGTCTCCATTTATGCTCGTTTTTCTTTGACATAGTAAAAGGTAAAAAAAAATTCATTACTAGAAAACATTTTTATATATGAAAGTCCTTAGTTCAGTTATGAAGAACCAGTTACAAGACCTTTAATTTTCCCTGTAGCCAAAAAAATGTTTAATACTTAATATTTATAGCTAAATTAATTTGAGATCAGAGACGGAAGGGAATTTTTATAGAGAAAGAGTGGATGATAGATTCAGTACTAAGTCCACTGATTTCATGTGTAATGACCAGGCCTCTGGGTCACTTTTATAAATCTGATAACTATAAATTCAGAGGTAAACTGAATAGACTGGTAAAAAAGAGTAACATGAACCCAAGATGAAAGTGACTACTTAAGAGACTACTTAAAACAGATTAGTTCCCTTGTGGCAGTCATTGGTGACATTTTGAAGAACAAAGAGACCAATATGGAATAACTTAAAGCAAGAAAGTGCTGTCTGCTAGAGGTGACACTTAGGTAGGCTTTATTATGGCTCATTTTGTCTCAGAAGCACAAACTCCCTGCTCACACCTATTTGTGTCATAACTGACTAATGCAATAAATCGGCTTCCACAGAAGTTCACTTTGGTTTCTTTACTTGTAAAGCACAAAAATGAAAAGACAGCTTTCCTTAACTACAAAACTAATAGAATTTATTTTTTGAAAAATAAAACTATACCCTTGCTGAAGATAAAGTACTGCGGGAGGTCTAAAACTATTATCAAATAAAAAATTAATTCTGAGTTTAGAAATAAAACTGTCCCCGGGAATCATTACCTTTGTTATTGGGTGATTCAGAATTTCTGATTAAAAAAATTAATCTAATTTCATTACTTCCTTTTTCTCTCATAATTAAAAGTTAAAACACCTCCCTTTTGACTATACCGTGGTAGTGAGTGCATAATTAAGAGGGCTGGACACAGAACAGCTATTGGGTAAATACCTATGAATGGGTTAGTTGATACACTGAAACTTCCATTCACACTGAACGCTATGTCCGTCAGTGCTCTTTCTCTGACCTGCTGTCTATAACATGTTCCCTGGATACTTCACTCATCTCAGCTAGGAAGACAGATGTGTCAGCATGCCAACAAATAAAATTCTTGTTCCAGGGTCTTTGAGCCAATACAGAAAATCTCATAAAACACATGCTGGACTTTGAGCCCCTTCAACATGTCTTGATGAAGCTACGTACCCATTAGGAATGGTTTAGAGACAGGCACTGGTAATGCTAAAGAGCGTTTATCCATATTAATGTTATTACTAGTTCTTCTGCTAAGACCAGTCTCTCCTTCTTTACAGTGCACGTATCACTGAAGAGCACTCTTCACCTCAATAATATTTACATGAAGAGACACAGATAAGTTAAGCATGAAAGAATATTCAAAAACTAAACATAATAAATGGATATGCCATTTTTTGCCATGATGCAAACACAGAGGACCACAGGGACTAAGTATGTGATATAGATGAATAAAACGATACCATCCAGTTGTAAGACTAACAGGAGAGCAAGGACAACTGAAAAAGATAAACGGCCATTGACCTCAGTGTGAGAAAAACTCCAGGGGGTGGTGGGAACTGTAGCCATCCTCCGACCATAAGCCCTGTCCACAGGGGCAGCCATAGGTCAGTTCCCACAGAGAGCAGCTTAGAGAATGCTCTTCAAAGAGAAGACAGAATCCTATATTTCACCTGAAATCTCTCAGTTTTTAAATATTATAACCAATTCAAAAACAGTCTAGGTTATCACGACAGCCAGAGAAAACCATATTCTTTTGTGGCAACTTCAACATTTGTTTTAGGTCTTTTGAAATGTTTCGCATTTTGGATACTGGTTTCTGAGAAATACAAGGAGTAAATTATGACTGGCCCATTGTAATTGTATAATTAAGAAAATAATTTTTACATTTAAAAAAAACCCCTAGATTTCAAAAAGCTCCAGATAGAGGCTATTCATGGAGTTTTAAAGTTAATTTCAACAAACCCCAGGTGATCCAAATTGCTATTTGCCTAGTATCAAGGTTGCTTTGTCTTGGAGTCCTTCCTACACTAGTTGATGTCTATTTTTTCCCATTTCTTCCACACTCATTTGTGACTGTGCTTTATTTAATAAGTATTTCCTGAGGTAAAATGGCTTCTTTATGAGCTCCAGAGTGTGGGAGACTGGCTCGGCTCATATCAGAACCTAGTACCCACAAAAGGTTAGTTAAAATGTAGCCTCTAAAGAACAACTCTGACAGCTGTGGTGATACAAAATGACTGTTTTATTTACTCACATAGATGAATATTCCACTTGCTTTCTTTCCATGACTTCTTCCTTACTCCTTTATTCTCATGGATGTTGTTCCAAGCTGCCATTAAGGCTAGGTTTTTGCCAATGGAACTGACACGTGTTGGGGCTATTGCAGAATTTCTACAAAGGTGGTATTTAGGAGCAATAATCTGTTAGGTGGGGTGGAGTGGGAAGTGGAGGCTAGTAGACATATTAAACCTTCATTTATAAAACAAGCATTTTATTAATAGCCAGGTTTTTTTGTTTATTGTGGTTTATTGTGGCTTTCAGATGGCTGATGGGCATTATGGGTTAGGGTTACTAAAACCCTCATTTGCCTTCTTTTGGTGCTGCTACCAGAGGTGGGAGTGGTCTATCATTCAGGACTCAACTGTAGGAAGAAGAAACAAAGGGAAATGGTCCTTTCAGGCCTAACCTCAAAGTGAAACCGCTACTAGAAAAACTAATCTTTCTCTTGCTAATACTGTCTATCACTTTCAGCAAGACTGTGGTATATTATGCTAAAAAATCTATTTATTTTTGTCTCTTTAGCGAAATCCTCTTGTATTATCCTATCTTGACATGGACTGTGGCCCCACGAGAGAGGTGGGAAAGTGTCTTGCTCCAGGAAGGAAGGAGTGGAGGGAAAAATATGAGTCTCATCACAATAGAAACAACACACACAAAATCCATCAACCATACCACATACTACACAATGTGGGAAGAACACCATATAGACCCATTGCTCCATGAAAAGTTTTTCTCTAGTCACGTGGTGACAGGAGTACATCTGCAAATAAATTGTCAAGTGGCTGTTGGTTTACAGGGGAGGGGGGATTAAAAGGATTATCTCCCGGAAATACTTTCATTTTCTCAAGAGGTAGGATAATATCTAGCTCTATTCGGCAAACTGAGCTCTTCTGAGGATCTTCACAAATTTATACCCCTATCCCTCACCTCTTCCTCTCTAGCGTATTTCACAGGCAGCTTTGCTAACTGACTGCACTACTACAAATAGACTCTGTCACTTTAGAAATAGGGTTGTCCTCTTATAAGCAGATTGATGGACGAGGTGCCAAGGTTTTAGAACAGTAGCATGAATGGAGCAAACACTATCCCCCATAAATCCAAAGTTGACAAATGTCCTACCTGAGCCAGATAATTCTGTTCATCAAATTGCCTTTATTAAAGTATAACTGCAAAGCACAGGACACAGAAAATCATTGACAAGTTCTGGGAAATGAGTTATTGAGCCCATCGTTTAAAGAGGAAAATGTTAATGAACAATTTAGTATTATAAATTATCGTAAGAAGAACTCTTAATTGTATCTCTCAACCTCCAAAATATGCCAATAATTCTTGACTGTCTAATAAGCAGAGAACATCCTGGATCTATGGACTTTTAAATTTGAGACTTTTTATTTGTATCTTCTGTTTCATTTCTCAAGTCATTGGAGACAAAGTGGGATAGCAAAGTAGAATAAACTGTAAACTCTGTAACATAAGTAAAAGCTTGAAATGCATCTCCTTGGAATTTAAATTTAAGAATATTTAATAGAAATTTTTTGAGAAAATATCTCACTACGAAAACATTGCTTTGGAGTCCCCAAATAAAAAGTCAAGGCTTATCTATAAAAAAAGCCTCAGAATCAAGGAATATCCAACTGACAACTCTCATTTTATATCCCTAATTCCAATATTGGCACTAAACATTCATTTCCCTCTTCCACATCTTGGTCCTCTGTCAGTTATTGGATGTTAACCTTGTTTACTAGTGATTTTCAGCAATATAAAATGCCATCAATTGTAAAACACATCGTTATTTTATATACCACTAAGAAACAAAGCACACTGCCAATGATAATTGTAAGACACATTCTGATTTCATAGATATTATTACAATACTAAAAATTGTCCCTTTTGAAATTGGTGAAAAAATCTCTCTGGATCTTCACAGAACAGTATTATTAGATGTAAAAGCTAACAAGCTATGATGGAGTTCAGTAGTTGATATTTTCTTGCTATCTCTCATGTCAACGTACATTCATATTTTGGAGTTCAGGAAGAGATGTTGCTCTGATTTCTGCTTTCTGTAGAAAAGATTGGTAATGTAAGGCAAGCCCAACACATTCTATCTACACGATGTTGAGACTGTGCTAAAAGTTTGAAAAGCGAATTCAAATTGAGGGGAGAACCATCCAGGCGTAAATAAACAGCTGTAAACTAGGACCTAATGAAAATAATCATTGAACTATTCATGCCATAGAACACAGAAAATCCCCAGTTTAGCATTGTCCATTTAAATATGCTCAGTTTGAACTTTCTTTGAAAATACCACTTGTGTTTGGGCAGCTGTCATCTTTCAGAAGTTCGTACTCACCTCATACCCTTCCTGTTCCCATGGGCCGACTAAGCTGAACATGCTTTTAAACAGCATTCCCCTTGAACTTCTGTAGAAATGCACTGACTGATGTCAAAGGCAATGAAATCCTAGAATGTTAGATCCTACGGCTGAATGAATTCAAAAGAAAAAAGCCTGAGAATGGACTTATCCCTCTCCTGACATGAGGAAGGACATTTCATTAGGAACTTAAACATTTTTTTCCTGAGAAGAAACACATGAATCCCTAACAAAGTTTTAAACAAGGAGCAGAAACTCCCTGCTCAGGCTTCTGCCACAAAAACAAAGTTTGGTCCCAGATTTATTTATGGAAACACAGCTTCACCAAAGCCCTTGGCTTATGCGCACACAGTATTATGTAACTTCTCCAGTGAGTTCCAAACTTCGTATAACCATCTTTCTACCTGACATTTCCCTTTGGATATCTAATAAGTGTCACTATCTTAATATGGCCAAATCACTGTGTCCCAACCTGCTCCTCCTGTCTTCCCTATCATTTATTGTCATATATGACACTGCCATCCATCCATTTGTTCAAACAGAAACTTGGGAGTCTGTCTTGAGTTCTCATTTAACTTCACCTCCTACATCCACTCCAGCAGTAGGACAAAATACATACTAAACCCTTTAGTTCAATTTCCTCTTTTATTATTAACACCCTACTAGAGTCTACCATCATCTCTTGCCTGGATTCTCTCGTAGGTTTCCCCCACAGTCCCTAATCTGTTTTCTACCCAGCAGCCAAAGTGATGTTTTTAAATACAAATCAGATCATGTTACTGCTCCAATTCCTCCAGTTATTTTCCATCACATTCCAACTACTAGTCACTTTACTCTCTGTGCTTCAATTTTCTCATCTGTAAAATGAGACTGGTAACAATAATACTATCCCATGTGATAGCTGTGAAGATAAGATGATTAAATATACGTAAAGCTGGTGGACAGTGCTTGGCATGTGGAAAATGTCTTACAGAGCAGAGTAGTGGTTGTTGTTTACAACTAAAATGTAAACTCCTTACCAAGGCTGACATTACCCCTCCTCTCCCACCTCATCTCATCCCGTTCCTCCATGAGTCTGGTCTCCTTTGTCTTTCTCAGGCATACTAGGCCCATTTCCTTCTTAAAGTCTTTGACCTGTCCTTCCTGTAAGACTCAGCACCCAACCCTCTCTGAGCTGGTTCCTTTTTATCATCCAAGTTTCAGATCTTGTGCCACTTTTTAACAAGACTGTCTCTGACCACCCAAAGCAAATTAGCACTCCTTCCAGTGACTCTCTATCTCATCACCATGTTTTACTCCCTTCTTAGCCCTTTTTAATTTCTAAATTTCTTGTTTATGTATTTTTAAATATCTTTATCATCTCCATGTAAATCTATGCTAGCAGGGTACATTGTTGATACTGGCTATCTGACTTTCGACAAGTATTTAACCTCTTCGAGTCACAGTTTCCTCCTGTGTAAACTAGGTAAATTAGTACCTCTATCTTAGAACTATGAGAGTTAAAGTAGTTCATCCATGTCAAGCATCTAACAGTGCCTGGCAAGTAAGTGGTCATCACACATTGGCTTCTTCTTTAAAAGAAAAAAACTAAATAAAATGTATTGTATAAAGCCAATCTATATCTGAAGAGAGAGCTCATTAGAAGTGGAGATTGATGAGGCCTTGGCCTGATAGCCAGAGAAAGATGCTCTGAGAGCACCTTTCGTATGTCGGGGAAGGAATAGCACGATCAACTCTGTCAGAAACCTGAGAATTCCTGAGTCTGCATTGCGGATTATGATTTCCATCCAGTAAGAGACACAAAACTTTGGTCTCAGAAGAAAACTGATCACATTTCCTTACCATCCTCTTTCCTTGAAGCTTGGCCCAACTGGACTGGACAGCTGGAGAGACAACAAGGCCACTAGTTGACATCAGTGACCTTGGTACAAAACTCTCAGGATGAGCTCCCAATGACTCCCAAGATTGTTTTAAGGGCCTAGGATGTCCCATAACAGCTACTTTTACTTAGTAAACAAATGTTTCCTCCCCACCCACTTGGACTAGGCTAAACATATGTAAGTTGGTGCAGAAGTAGGGCTCCCCCTATTGGAGGGCTCACTGTAGCACATCCAACTTACTGGCAGGGCAAAGTTCTTGGCTGAACAACTACCCAGGCTTGAGGTATCTCAATATTTCTGCTAACACTCTGTTCCTAAGTTGTCGCCAATAAATCTTACCAGGACTAACACAGTATGTCATTAGTGGTGTGGGATATCACACACTTTGCATGAAGTCCAAAAAACATTTACCATTTTTTCTACATAGAGCTTTTGACACAGCTAGTAAAACCATCAATTCATTTCTGCCTGAAATACAGCCAACATCCCAAAAAACAAATTGCAATATGGAGAGGCTGTTCATTCTAGTAGAAGCTTGGGATTTTTTTGTGATATCTCATTTTAATTATAGAAGACATAATTAATAAATCTGCATCCTGGTTACCCTCAATCTGTCCATGGTCTAATTTTACCGTCTGATTTGTGTCTAAATGACAGAACAACTTTGGTAAGGAGCAGCTCAGGATTCAGAGGTAAACACATTCATCTTCCCATTAGTTCTGATGAAATCTATCCACAGGCAGGTTATGTGCCAGGACACTGATATATGCCACAAGGATGCACTGCTATGAACTCTATCTCAGCAAAGTCTTCCAGATGGAAAATAAATTAGAAAGCTTCCTCCAGAGAAAATGAACTAACAGGAAAGATTTGAGTCTCTTGGTTTAGGAGCTTTGCCTAGAGTTAGTTCTTCTTGGGGAAATTCAGTGAATATGTTCTTAGCAATTCTGGGAAGTCTTGAGATCTTTCAAGACAAACATTATGGTCTTATGTAAATTCAAGTAAACTTTCTTTGGGAATATAGCCCAGGAAAGTAAATTTGCAAATAAGTTTTAAGAGTTCACTGCAATCTGACTCTTAAAAGAATAAAATATGCATATTTACTGTTGCTCGACTTTTAGATGAAATCTAACTGGGAACATAGGAGATGAATAAAATAAAGTGCAGAAAAAACTGGAAATTATCTTCAACTTTTAGGAATACATAAAAGTAGCTATATCATGCAGAATGTTCCCAAAAACATAGAAAAGGATATATTAGAGAAAGATATGCACTCTCCAAGCAGAATCTAGAGACATGGCCCAAATCAATAGTTATCTGTGAACAAGGTACTCACACGACTATCATTGTAAATGAGTGATTCCTAAACATGTCAATGCTAACAACTGCTAAAGTCAGGCAATGGCAGTCTTTTCTGAGTTACCAGAAGCATGTCATCGTACCCAGTTTTACATTAGGCTGATAACAAACACTACTTCTTCATACATCCTCTCATGCGCTGTCTGACTCACACACACATTAGGAGCACGTGAACCAATTATCTATATTTCCACTTGGCAAGGTAATGAAATGTATTTATTCTCAGAAATAACTTACCAATGTCATCTGCATTAATGACATTTTTCATATTGTCCACAGCATAAATTCAGTGCATAATTAACAAGGAATAAACAGAGATTTAAAATGGCAAGAAAAAATTACAATAAAAATATTTTAAAGGGAAAAGATGATACTTTTCCTTATTTCTATTTCTAAGTGTAACTAAACATCCTGGACATTTATATAAAACAAACAGAAGAAGATTCTAAAAGATGGAGAGAAGAATGTAGACTGTCTAGGGACCTCAGGGCCCAGGAATCAATGCACTGATGAGTTCCCTGGTTTGTTTTGGTTTGGTTTGGTTTTGCCTCACATAGCTCAGACTTGAAGCTAAAGAAGCCATTAAACCAAAAATGCCAACAAGCACAGACAAACAAAGCCTGCCCTCTCTAGCCAAATAATGAGGAACAGGCAAGCTTAGCAAGAAAACTTTAAACAATAGCCACTCTACTCCAGTCAAACATCACAAAGATTTGTGGCCCCACCTCCATGCATGCCAGTCAAGGCTAAGTGGAATGCCTAGACTTCTACCATGGGCAGCCTGTAATGAAGCGTCATAATCCCCCTGCTGGGGTGATGTCAGAGAAAACTGAGAAAGAAGCTGGAACTTTTATCACCAATGGGAGGTAACCAGTTCCTCTCCAATAGTGTTGCTGGTCAGTGGATATCATATGTGGATCCTGGACTTCCACCCCCATCTGGCAGTAATGAGGAGCCCCTACTCCCCAACTCTCAGGTGTCAACAGAGCCTGAGTGGGGAACATGAACTTTTACCCTCACTTGACAGGAATGAGATGGCACACTTCCTTCTCATAGATGTGGTGTCGGAGGAAGTCAGTTAAAACAAAAGATTTAAATAAGATCCCAGGACACATAACATAATACTAAGCTATCTAGCTTTTAACCTAAAATCACTCCTCAGACCAAGAATCAGAAAGATCACAAACTTAATAATAAAAGACAATCAATAGATGCTAACATCGAGATGACAAGATGTTAGAATTATCTGAAAAAGATTTTAAAGCAGCCATGATAAAAACAATAAGTTCAATGAGCAATTACCAATATACTTGAAACAAGTGAAAAAAATACAAAGTTTCATCAAAGAAACAGAAAGTATCAGCAAAGAAGAACTAAACAGAAATTTTAGAACCAAAAAAAATACAATAACTGAAATAGAAAGCTTAGTGGATGGGCTCAACGGTAGAATGGAAGAAACAAAAGAACCAATGAATTAAAAGATAGAACAATAGAAATCATCCTATCTGAACAACATGGGGAAAACAGACTGAAAAAAAAAGAAATGAACAGCTCCTTAGGGATCTGTGAGATTTAACAAAAGAACTAATACATTCATGTCATGAGAAAGGAGAGGAGAAAGAGGGTGAAGCTAAAAAGTACCCCAAGAAATAATAGCTGAAAACGTCACAAATTTGGTAAAAGACATAAACCTACAAATTCCGTAAACTAAGTGAATGTCAATAGGATAATGTAAAGAAACCCATGCCATAACACACCACAATTGAACTTTGGAATATTAGACAAAGAGAAAAATCTTGAAAGCAGTAAGAGAAAAATGACACTTTACCTATAAGAGAAAATCAATTTGAGAGAGAATGGATTTCTCATTAGAAACCATAGAGGTCAGAAGGAAGTGGCACTATATTTTCCCAGTGCTGAAAGAAAAGAACCGTCCACCCAGATACTCAGCAAAAATGTTCTTCAGATATAAAGGGGAAATCAAGGCATTCTCAGATGAAGGAAAACTAAGAGAATTTGTTGCCAACATACCTACCATAAAAGAATGGCTAAAGAAAATTTTCTAAACAGAAAGGAAATTATGAGAGAGGGAACACTGGAACAGTGAAAGGAAGGACAACCACAGTAAGCAAAAATATTTAGTAAATACAATAGGCTTTCCTTCTCCTCTTGAGTTTTCTATATTATGTTTGATTGTGAAAGCAGGAAATATAATACTGTCTGATGTAGTTCTGAATATAGGTTGATGAAGTATTTTAAAATACTGTAAATGGAGTACGGTAAAGTTACAGAAAGGAAGGTAAAGTTTCAGTACTTCACTCAAACCGGTAAAATGACAACAGCAGGCTTGTGATAACAGTAGTATATAGTATATTACAGTATATAGTATATTATATATACTACCTAGAGCAATCACTAAAAAAGCTACAGAAAAAAACATTAAAAAGTACTAGAGATACATAAAAATGGAATTCTAAAACAATGTTCAAGTATCCTACAGAAAGGTAGGCGAACAGAAACAAAAATCAGTAAGAACAAACAGAAAACAAAAAATTAAATGAAAACGTGAACTCTAACATATCAATAACTACACTAAATACATATGGTCTAAATACTCAAATTAAAAGACAGAGATTGACAGAGTGGATTAAAAAACATATCCAACATTATGCTATCTACAATAAATTCACTTCAAATAAATATAGGCAGGTTGAAAGTAAAAAGACAGAAAAAGGCATATCATGCACACATTAACTAAAGGAAAGCAGTGGTAAGCATATTAACACCTGATGAAATAGACCTCGGAGCAAAGAAAATTACCAGAGACAAAGAGGGACATTATGTAATGATAAAAGGGTCAGTACACCAGGAAGAAATAATAAGTCTAAATGTGTATGAACCAAACAACACAGCTACAAAATCTGCAAAGCAAAAAGTGATGGCAATGAAGGGAGAAGAAGACAAATTCACAATTATAGTTGGAAACCCAATACACATCTCTCCACAATTTATAGAACAAATAAACATAAAATCTGCAATGATACAGAAAACTCAATAACACCACCAAACAACAGAACCTAAGCAACATTTATACAGAACACCACATAAGAGCACAATACACATTTTCAAGTGACCATGGAACATATACCAAGGCAGACTATATCCTGAGCCACAAAACAAACCTAAACATATTTAAAAGACTTCAAATCATACAGTGTGTTCTCTGAAGAGAATAGAATCAAACTAGAAATAAATAATAAAAACATAACAGAAAAATCTCCAAATACTTGGTAACTAAATAATCCACTTTTAATTAACCCAGGGTCAAAGAGGAAGACTCAGAGGATTTTTTTTAAACACATTGAAATGAAAATGGAACATATCAAAATTTATGGGACAAGGCTAAAGCAGTGCTGAGAGGAAAATTTATAACATTAAATGCATACATTGGAAAGAGGAAAACTATCAAATCAATCATCTAAGCCCTCACCTTAAGAACCTAGGAAAAGAAGAGAAAAGTAAGCCTAAAGCAAGCAAATGGAAGGAAATAATACATATAAAAGTAGAAATGAATGAAATACAAAACAGAAAAACAATAGGAAAATCGATGACATAAAGAGCTGGTTCTTTGAGAAGGTCAATAAAATTGACAAATATCTTACAAGACTGACAAAGAATAAATATAGAACACCCCAAATATTAATATCAGGGATGAAACAGTGGATATGAGTACAGACCCCGCAGACACCAAAAGCATAATAAGGGAATGCTATGAACAAGGGACCAGCTCCAAAGTAAGAAAGCTTTGAAAAATCCCAAGGTCTCTTGTCATCTTTCTTTCTGCAAAACTATCTCATATTTTCTCTCTGAAGGAGAAATCCGTAAGGCTGGAGTTTGCATATCCTCTATTCCTATAACCAAACACGAGTCTCTTGATCATAATCACAAATTTACAGAAAAGAGAATCCCACTCAATTTCGGCTATGCCGGGTCTAATCAACTAAGGTCAGACAGGTGAGGATCTCTAGCACATGTGTAGCTGAAAGAGCCCACTTTGGTGAGGGATGAAGGATGGCCATCATTGGGCTGGGTAGATACTCCAAAAAGTGTCTATGAAAAATGCATTTGGAGAGTCTGACATACACTCACTGCCAAGAGGAGCAAGAAAATTGTCAAGCTAGAACTTTATTGTTTACCTTGTGAACAGCTCTTCTTCTCTTTGTAGGATCTACCCATTCTTCAACACTCAGCCCAATCCTAGCTGCTCTATGAATCCCTATCTGCAAATGGAAGTCCTCATTGATCTCTTAAAAATTCCAAAGTACCAGTACAATGCAACAGTTCCTTTAGGATGTAACGATGCATCATCATATATGGTTCACTATTATTTTATATCTCTAAGTGTTCACTCAGAAATTATAGCTAATACTTCTAAATACCCTTCTGTAGTTGGCACTTTCCTACATGCACATTAGCACAATAGGTGCTCAGTAAGTTCTTATCCATTTACCAAATGATCATGGACACATTCCTATACTCTTTCCCAAAATGGGATCTAAGAAGCTCCATACTTTGAAAGTGATACAAAAATATGGAATATGTTAATCTAAATTAAGAAGAATATTCAAGAAATAAATTGGGAGTTTTCATACTGAAGTAGAGAAATAAAAATGCTAGAAACTTACAGTTATTTACCACAGTTATTGAATTATTCCTCACAGAATGCATAAATGGAAAAAAAATACTTTACTGGCAATAAAAATGAGGTACAAGGGTGCTGAGGGAATTATTTGCGGTTGAATTGAAAGTCAGTTATGAAGCTGAGGCTCAATTTTATGTATGTACTTTTATTCATTTATTCATTCTTTATTGACTATATGCTATGGTTCTGTGAAAAATACCAAGAAATAAAAGAAAAGGTCCCACCTTCAAAGAACTCATAAGTTAGTGGAGAAGACAGAATGTATAAGTTAAAAAGATAAAACAATAAATTATCTTGAAGTGCTCCACCCCTGAAATCTTAAATTCCATTACCCTACTCTTAGACCACAAACTCCTAAACTTATAGATCCCTCACTTTCTTATTTTTAGTATTTGTAGTATTTTTTATTGTTGAAAACTTTTGCCTCTGTACCACATTTTCTTCTAGTCTATCAGCTATCTCCTTTCATTTCTCATCCTATTTATATCCCATACTAAAACACTTTAGTCACTCAATATTACCCCCAATTCTCTTGCTCTCGTTTTTGTCCTATTAGTTCATTCATTCATCTAATCAATCAACAAATGCGTATTAAATACCTACTTTATGCAGGCACTGTCCTAGGCACTAGGGGTAGAGCAGTGAATCAAATCAAGTGCCCTGGAGCTTATGTGACTTAGAATCAAGCCATCTCCTCAGCTTCTCTTTTATACTCTGACTTAACTGTGTTGAGGAAAATCACTCCATGGGATCTATCGATGCAGTTACTAATGCATATCTTCTATCTCATCTGGTCTTTAAAGTTGACTAATGGGCCCTTTTTGAATTCCCCTCTGTTCCTTATCCCAAATGTCTCCCCTTCTCCTCAAATCATCTACCCCCCAATCTCCCACCCTTGGCCCATAGCCTTGCCTCTTTCTTCATTAAGAAAAGCAAGTCTATCTTTTGAAAAGTTCCTCAGCTGCTGCTTCTCTCCCCTGCATTCATTGTCTCTCTTGGTGTCTGGTTGTCCCCCTTGCAGGGCGAATTCCTCCATTGTGTTCCATATGTTGCCCACTCCCATCTCCCTAGAGATGCTGTCCTACTAACTAACCATATGTCTACCTTGTGCCTTCAAGTTCTGTGATGAGTCTTTCTCCTTTGCCTATAAAGGTGCTTAAGTCTCCTCTATCTAGAAATTAAAAATAAAAACCCTCTTCTCTGATTTCTCCCTCTAGTTATTATTCTATGTCTTCCCTTAAAAATAGTAAGTTGAAGGACTCCTTAATGAAGAGAAACTTTGAAATGCTCCGTATCCTAGGGGACCTTGTGAGGGACTGTAAGGTCAGAAGAGCTCTTTGTGAAGATTCACTCTACATTGTTGTTATATGTATAGATTTGGTCTCAGTGATTTGTTTGCAGTTTTATGTAGTATTGTTTGCTGTGAGAAAATCCTGGTGCCATCTTCTTAGTGCTTCTAAGTTGTTCGTGCTAAATAAAAGCAGGAGCAGTATTTCATTACTATTTGCCAAAGCTTGGAAGCCTACAGTAGGCATATGTGGTGAGCCTGACAAAAGGCACCACTCAGGAAAGCACTTGGGAAAAAAAGGCTCAAACCTTTTGACACCAGGTTGGAGCTTAGGAGCAGCCTCTGGACCAAGGTGATTTGTGTCTCTATTGAGCAAGTAGGGCAGAGCCGGCTGGTCCTTCACCCACTCCTTTCTCAACCTGCCCTCTCTCTCTTCAGAGAGAACACATTTCTCCCTGAGAGTCACCTTGCTTTGGATTCCCAGAAAGCCCTGCTTCCACTCTAAACATCTGAGTATCATAATTCTCCATCCTTCTAGTGCCAGTACAACTTAGAAGGTGGAATTATCTGCTGGAGAAACAATAGAATCCCCTCCACAGAAAACAAAAATAAAATAAAAAGATAAAAAATCAGTATTTGATCTTGACAATATCTACAAGATTCAGAGAAGCAATGGATATAAAAAGTTCTAACCCTTTTTTCCACCAACTGCAATATCATTTCCATTATTTCTCCAGGCTCCCATTCTGAATTCAAAGCAATTTATCTGAAGTTCAGACACTGTCACTGTGATTTAGTTTCAGTTTTATGGCAACTGCAGGTCTCTAATAAGTATGCTCCTTTCATTGATTTTGTTCCCCTTCAGCTGCTGCTGTAAATGTAATTGAAATTTTTTGTTTTTTTCTCCTGACCTAACTTTTTTTTTAACTGACAAGAGAGCAATCAGTGCAGTGTTCTATGAGTTTCATATACTCCATTAATAAGAAAGTTTCTTCTGGAAATAGACTTTCCTGTCATTTCCCCTTAACAAGTTGCATGTTAAAAAAGCCCAAGTACCCCCACCCCATTACATTTATTTTAGACTATCAGTTAATTTCAGCAGTTAGAGTGGAAAGATCCTTTTAAATTTGGGAGATTGTAACATGAAGTGCATGTAGTAAGCTGACTTTTAGGTGATATTTTTCATTTAAGTCACTCTTCAGTGTTGAGATTTTTCTCTGTTGATGGACTAATACGTTCATAGAAGGCTGGCCTGCGTCTTATCCAGGAGTTAATTTGAGACCTCGGAAGTGAAAGGAGTCAGATACTGTGCTCAGGCAAGCGCAAGCACTGCCTAAAGTGAAAAGCAGTTATCCTTGACATGGGGGGACTGACAGTCTTGTCTGTCATAAGCCAAAACCCAAATATCTCCTGTCTCTCATGCATAATCCTGGGAAACACAGACTAAAAGTGACAGATTGAAGGGCCAGCCACATTTCATTCATTTCCTTTTTTTTCCTCCCTGAACTTTCCACCCTGACTTTAAATGCCACTTTCAATATACACTGTATTCTCAGATGCACTTGGTTATTTTTCGGATGACACTACTCTATTCTACCTACCTATTCCAGTTTAATTCTGCCCCTTTAGAGTATATTTTAGAATCCGGTAAATTAGATCTTCATTTTTCTTATTCAGAAATATTTTGGGCTGGCTTACAAATTAATTCCTTCAAATAACTCTTGCAAAAATGTTATAAAGTGCCATAAAACTGCCCCTTTGTATTTTCAGAATGAATTCATCTCCACAAATATCAATCTTCCATTTATTTAGGCACTTATTTATATCATATAATACAGTTTTATTACTGTATTTCACCAAATATAGCACATCATCAATAGTAAGACACCATTATTTTATGTACGATTAAAAAAGAGAAACCACTGCTAATTATAGTAAGATACTATGAATTTACATATATTTTAATTTCAAAGATGATATTATTTGAAAATAAGTGCATCATAAAAATCAATGAAATATGGTAACCCCTATCTTCACGGCATTCTAATTTTCAAAGGCTATTGCTGGTGTCTAAACTTCCCATCAGTAAATTTGCCACATGTTTAGTGGCTTTTTTTATTCAGGTTGGACTGTTAGTGAAGATTTAGTTGAAGGACCGTAGAAATTGCACACATTTCACAACTGCACAAAAAAAGAATTTGCACAAATTCGAACTGCACAGCTCAATGGATTATCACAAACTGAACACACCCATATTAACAAGCACCCAAACCAAGGATCAGAATATGATCAGCACCCCAGAAACTCCTCTTGTCTCCTTGTACTTGCTATTCCCCTCCCAGGGGAAACTCCTATGCTGACTTAGAATAGCATAGATACGTCTCACCAGTTTTGGACCTTTATGTAAATGTGCTGTAGAGCATGCACAATCATATACTGTGGACTCTTTGGTGTCCGGCTTTGTTTGCTTAACATCTGTCTTCCTGCAGCTAAGTACAGAGCTTCATTCTAATTGCTGTGTGATATTCCAGTGTATAAACATAACATATTTAATTATTCCACTATTACTGGGAATTTCAGTAATTTCCAGTTTCACACATTTGATTTTTACAGTAAGTACTAGCTTTCCTTGAAAATGATGATCCTAGAAATAAACAAATGATCACTTCATGGTGTGTTTAGGAAATAAAACATGCAAAAATATTTTCACACAGATGAACTAATTTCATTCTGAAGTTTTGTTCTGATATATAGCAATGATGACATTTTTGAAATTTATTTATTTTCCAAGATCAAGAAGAGACTATAAAGCCATGGATTAATTTGGGGCTAAAGCCATGAATTGAAGAGACTTTGGTTCTAAAATACTGCATGAAATCAAAGATATTTCTCATGTTAGAAACCATGTGTTACCATCTTTGATTGTTTTTTCTTTGTGGGGTTTCTCCTATTTCTTTATGTTTACCCATTGTCTCCTTTATTTTCCCCAAAACACTGTCACCTGGAAAGTTTTCCCAAACTCTGCTTAATCTAGTGGTGAAATGTTGCCAAGATTTAAAAGTCTATATCTGAAAAGATACGATTTGATATATTAGAAAATAGCAGTGATTGTGTTTTAACAATAACAGTTTTTATTTGTAATTTCATAAAAATGTAGAATAAGCCACTGAATAATTATTTACCCAAAGTATAAAACTGAAGTAGGAGATCACTGTAAATGCTACCTTACTAAATTCTCCAATTTTCAGAAATATCTGAAGGTCTATGTTAATTTCTGCAAGATTAATTTTCTGGTTAGAGAATCACAAGAAAGTATTTCTAAACAAATAGGAAAATGCAAAAGAAGGCGAGTTCTTGAAAAGCCATCCTCCAAGCATGGTCTCTGTCCTATGTACTCTGCTGTGCCCTCAGAGAAGATAGAGGGGGCACCCTGCCTTCATGCCTTCCATCATAGATGCTCAGAAGGAGCATCCAGAGAGGTGCACAGTTCTCATTTCCTTTAGCCAATAAGAGGTAAACTCTTCCGTCTCCTGTTAGATCAGTAGGTTTTAAATACTTTTTATCAGCATAACCTTTTTGTCAAATGAAATCTTACACAGAACTATAAACAATTAAACTAATTAAAAGCAGAGCACAGTTTGAAATTTGTACCTAGGTGGTTCTTCCTAAGTCATAGGGAAAAAATGACCAACTCATTGCCACTGGGCAAGATGGTTTTCACCCACATCAGAAAGATTGTGAGTCTTCTTTTCAACAAAATGCTTTTGAGGAAGAAATCTCACAGCTTCATTTGTTAGCTGAATTCCAGTATCTGCTAACCATTCCAGGCAAGAACTGCCTCTTAAAGTTGCATCAAAATTTCTCTTGGTATTGAAAAGCAGCCCCTTTCCTCTCCCTTGAAGGGAAAAAGAAAACAGCCATTCACTCGCACATGCATATTATTTATCACAGGTTTTTTATGTCCCCCATCACCTTTAAACTCTTCTCCTGAGATTCAATAATCGGGGTTCTTCTAGACTGTCTTTAAAGATCTATTTATTCAGTCCTGCATCATTTTCATCACTGTTCTTTGAGACATTTCGGCTCTCCACATCTCACTTCATATTCTTTAAACCTGAAAGAAACACTCCTCCCCAAAGAGAAACTCTGCCCTAGAAAACAAAGGCAGCGTAATATCTACACCCAAAACTGAATTTGGTGCAGGGATGGCGGAGGGGATGATACCTAACGAGACAGAGAGAGATGCGATTTAAAATCTGTCCCTAGACACAAACACTTAATTTGTTAGCCTTGGCAGCCCATTTGTACTATGCCACACCAATAAAGTTATAAAAATTGAAGCTGAAATTAATCTATTTCCTCTCAGCTCTGAGTCTGTTCCTTTCTAATCTTGTATAAATGGTACTTTGATTCAGAGCTCCTGTTATTCACGTTGTCGGTATCCTAGAAAACACACTGCTTAGAGCAAATATGTTACAAACAGTTTTGCAGGGTCAAACTGAGCCAATCAGTAAAGAAGCCATTAATTAAAGGTGGAAAAGGACTGCTTATATCGAGTAGCTCTTGTGTGTCAGACCCTAATTTAGACTTGTTATCATATTTAATACACACACACATGCCAAGAGCTCCATTTTAGAAATAAGTAAACTGGCCTCAGAGAATTTTTAAGCAATATCCCCCAGGTCACACAGCTATTAAGAGGGTTATCAAGAAAACAAGTTACAAGTCAGACTGACTCCAAAATTCATGATTTTGGGGCAAAAAAACTAAAAACTAAAACCTTGAGGGTATATAGAAACGATTTCCAAGTGTTTTTCTTCCCAGACCTCTCCTAAACTACCCCAACTAAAGTGAAGTCCAATATACCTACAATGTAATGTCCTCTTTGCAACAGCATAATGAAATGAAAATTGTTGTGTATGTCTGGGACCCCCCCCCCTTCCACCCCTGACAACCAATCCTGAAAGCCACCACATTCCCATGGCATGGGATAGAAAGGCATATTTTCAGACAGAACTTCCTGCACCAAGCTGAGAACTGCCTTGAGCAGGCAGATAAGAGCTTTCAGCAGCTCCTTTTCCTCATGCCCTGGCAACCACAAGCCACCTGCACACCGCCTAGGATAAGACACCCCCATATTATAAGAAGAGATGAGGCTCCTTGAATGTCTCTGCTTTGCCCCTCATCATGGGCTTAATGAAGACATCCCAGAAACCTACTCAGTAACTATCATTCAGTTCATGTGGCTTCCATCTTGGTAATCTCGTGTAATCAGATTTTACATCTATAATACTAATAAAATGCCAAGTATCACAAAGAGGATGAAGTGAAGTAATGTTCTTTTTAATTCAAAAGGCTTGCCACACATCTGTGCTTTACAATTATTTGTCTAAAACAAATTGACTCATCAGTTAACTTCCTGCACTAAAGTAGTACATAAATTAAATTAGAATCTCAATCATTAAGGAATAATGACATCAGAGTTATGGATTTAACCGTTCCAGTGACTCAAAACAGGTCTTTTCCTTGGGAAATAGCAGTACATAAAACTATGGCTAAGACATAGCTAATAGTAATGCTTAAGGTCAGAGACCAAATCATTTTTAGCCCCATTAAGAGCATTTCCTGGTGACTAGTTTGATTTTGACCTTGTTAATATAAATGTCAGAGGGCATGAGAGTACACCAAGTCTACTTAAAACAGCTCTTCATTCCCCAATGGCCCGTCACTGTGAAATAGATGAAAAGCAATGTTTTATATTCTGACAACTCCAGTTCATGCTTTTCACAAGCGAAGCTTATAGGATTTCCTTTTGCATTGGTTTTGTTTTAATCAAAGTTGCTATGGTCTGAATGTTTTTGTCCCCCAAAATTCATATGTGGAAATCCTAACCACCAATATGATGGTATTAGGAGGTGGGACCTTTGGGAGGTACTTAGGTCATGAGAGTGGAAACTTCATAAATGAGATTCATGCCCTTACAAAAGAGACTACAGAACTAACTCCCTAGCCCCTTTCACCATGTGAGTATATAAGGAGAGGTCTGCCATCCTGCAGAGGGCCCTCATCCAGCCATGCTGGCGCTTGATCTCAGACTTCCAGCCTCAGAACTGTGAGAAATGAATTTGTTACTTACACACTACCCAGTCTATGGTATTTTGTTATAGCAGCCTGAACAGACTGGACATAAGTCATTGATTTAAACCACCTGTGATTGAGCCAAAAGAAAAGGGACGGTGTAAGGTTGTTTTCAGTGGTAGCACATGCTTACAAATGGATAAAATAGGCTTTAACTTAAGGGGACAATGTGAAGACATCTCAGGAAGCAAAAATGGCAGTGTTACAAAGAGGGAAAGTAAGGTACTAAATTAGACGATGTGTCTTGGACAAGAAAAATCCCAGAGAGCAAAGTGTTAATGAGGCCCCAGGACAGGGAGAGTGTTCGCCCAGCCCAGAGCCCTCACATACTCGCCTAGGACTAAGCAGGGGAGCTACAGAAGAACATTGGAAATGTGAGGACAGGATCTCACAGGAAAATGAGAACATAGTTTTCTTCCCAAATGAACTTGATGAACTGATTCTCTCAATAATCTCAAATAAAATCTATCATTCACAGGGCTCTTTGAAATTGAAAACACACCCCACCCCCCAACACACACTCACTGTGAAACGAGTGTAATTATCATCCCCATTTAAAAGATGAGAAGCCCAATTATTGGTGGTGAAGTCATCTGCCCAAGGTAACCCAAGTTAGTAAGAATTGAAATTGTTCACTTTAGCCCTGGTCCTCTGATACCAAATACCATGTGTTTTCCTTTACAGCACATTATTGTTAATGAACAATTGTTTGTGTGGCAGAGATGAAAGGGGAAAAAGTGCTTGCTTTTTCTGCCTCTCCCCTGCTAAGGGGTAAGGATTATTTTGCTGGACCGTATCCAAGATGTTCCTTTATAATCCCAGCAATGGGAGGAAAAAAAGGAAACCTTAAGACTCACAGAGGCCAAAGTGATCTACCTAATAAAAAGCTAAGGTGGGCAAGCCTGGGAAGGGAAACAGGAGCTCTCCTGGCTCAGTGTAGGAGGCAATGTGGAGGCAACAGAGAACGCTTTCCCCCTGAAGCTAGCAGGACGGTAAGAGCATTTGGCATGTAGCGAACCACCTTTGGGAATTTTAAGAAGTTGTGCTGAGCATTAATGTACTAACCTGATTTCTTAGTGTTGCTGCCACAGTTTCGGACAGATATACAATCAAAATATATATTTCATTTTTCCTTACTGGATTACTGTTACTTTGGCTCCATGCTAAGATTGGACCTCTTGAGTTCCAGGTTTATGGGGGTTTCGTCTGCGTAATGATTGTTGTTATATACTACTAGTGATGGTAAAGTAGAAAAGCCAAAACTGAACAATTTTACATAAATATGTAGAGTTAAAATAAAAATTGTGCAAATATATAGTGAACAAAACTCTCCAGTCTTTTCTTCACTTACACACTCTACCCTCAGTCAAAATGGATGACTTTTGCTGCTTGAAAGCACTCCAGACTTTTCTGGCTTTATGTCTTTGCTTTAGTACCCCTTCAGGAATGGCTTCCTGTGCTTTTCCAGACGGACATCATGCATCTTAATTTATAGATCTCTTCTTTGAACAAGAACTTTTTAATTCATTCATCCATGTGTTCATTTTAGAACTCATTACATTGCAGGGCTTGCATAAAGCAAGAGATAGGGAGACTTAAAGAGAGTTTACCACCTATTTAAAAAGATACTATATGAAATTAGAAGATAGAGAAGAGCCAAATGCATTTTCAAAGTAACCTACATAAAGTAGAAATCTTAAGTCCCTTTGGATCTTCTTTAGGTGTTTTGATCACTTTGACTGAGCACAAGGCAGCTGGAAAGATGATGCAAGGGCTTATTAGCTGATTGTCAAAGCAAAATTATTCCTAGCTTCAGCCTTTTGGAAATCACGCAGGGGAACTGGGAAAATTGCCCAGCAGGCTGCAGGGAGATGTTTCTACCTCCAGTCCATGAAATGAATTTGAATATTACAATTTAATTGTAGTCTTCATTTCTGAGTCACCTCCTGATCGTGAACATTGAGACTTGGTCTTGTCCGTGACTTTAGTGAGACAGGGTCCTAATAATAGTCAGGTAATTGAATGATGTTTCCTAAGTATGTTTCCTAACTTTACACCAGGCCAAGAGTTGAGCTACCTGAGGTAGCAGGTTGAAGAGGTGACTCTCTGTAACTGACAAAAGCACGAACAGTGTAGTCACTCACCAGCAACAACAGAAAGAGGCTCTCTTGTTCCCTCAATGAGTTCAGTGAATCCTTGCCCAGTGGCATGCCGTCTGTGGGCTTCATTTTCTTCCTGGCTAGTATGTTAGACTCTGTGGATTTCTAAACCGCAGACAAAGATAATACTCTCCTTCTTATGATGCTTTGAATATGGAGCCACTAGTTTGATTCCCACATTTCAAAAACTCAGCAGTATTATTTCTACATGGTAGGGTAATTTGATACATCTACATATTTACAATGAGCATATATAATTTTAAAATCAGAGAATAAAGAAGTAGGCCTTTTCTTTAAGAACATATTGTACTTCCATAAAAGACTGACACAGATTTTGCCTTTTGTGCAACAGCTCCAACAAAGTAGAACTAAAATTTTACTTGATTCCAAGAAGTGTATGCTCCTTTTGAATTTAATAGCTAGCATTTATGACAGGATCTACTTGAAGGAGAAAAAACAGCTCAATTTTGCCTTTGAGAAACAAAGTAGGTTTTATCCACAGACAAAATGAGTGTAATAAAAGCCAAATGTTTTAACAGATGAGCAGAGTGTTCATGATATGAAAAAAAAATACAAGAACCCAAAGTCATCTTTAAAGTAGGTAGTTACAGAGTCATATGGTGTATGTAACAGACAGTTGAAGAAGTTTTATTCATGTATAATCTAACATATGCAACGAATCTTTTCCAGTGAAAATAAACTTTACCTAGGATCATATGTGACATATTTAATTATTTTCTCAATACTCAATTATGCAATAATCAACTCTCATCCTTGCAATGATAACATAGATAAACACCCAATAAAATGATGCCACAGTAGCTTAAATTTCAGAGGGTCTTCAAAGCTTTAAATCAAGGTTAATGTACTTTGAAGTTGAAATGATTCCAATTAGCCTTAGTACCCACAGGTCTCCAAACTCATCACAAGAAAAACACAACCTCAATAAATTTCAAGAAATATTTACTTTGCTAATTGCCAATGTGTTTCAAATTTCCTAACTTGGAGACACAGAGTCCCAAGAACAATTCTGCCAGCCTTAGTTATGCCAACTGGATTCACATCAATGATATTGAAAGAGTTATTTCAGGTTCTTACCAGACTTGTAGCACAATGAAAATTCCCTCTGGTTAGTATAGAAATAATTTTAAAACTGAAATGTTCATGTAAAATAAGTCTAAGACAAGAATCCCCCTAAAGCCATCTCTTTCTGGGTTCCTAATTTCACAGTCACAAAGGTACATTTACATAAGATACGATTTGAAAAAATGAGGAAGTCATAAACGCAGCAGTTTCTTCTGTCGCACATCGAGCACCATCTCAGTGAAAGCTGTGGGACCACATGTTTTTCCAGAAGTATCTTGTGTGGGCGAAAGTGGGTAGGGGAAGATGTTGGAGCACAGCAGTAGCAATAATAGCTCAGAAACTCTAAATATTAGGCACTTTACATGGATTATTTTATTCAACCTTCCCAACAGCTTTATGAAGTAAATCCCATTACCTATCATTACAATTTTATGGATGAAGAAACTGAGGCAGAGAAGGACAAGCAACGAGATCAGGTCACACAGCTAGTAACTAGCAGAACACAATTTAAAACCAAATCTGTCTGATACCAAAATCAAAGCTCTTAATTTATTAGCTGCCCCACCTTTCAAGATAGTCTACACGGTGCCACTATTTTTCTGTACAAAAGGATTTTAGAGATCATGTTGTCCTAGGGAAGCTCTCACTGAAGTCTGTGTCTAGAGTATTGACATTTCTATGAAACCTGAATCTCCCTCTTAGATCGCTAGTCCCCTGCCCCAGTGCCTAGGAGAACGGTGTCATTTCCATCACATTTACACTATCAGGTGCAAGGAGATGGAGAATTAATCTTGTCTGTTACCCCAGCCAGCTCCTAAAACTGCTGGAACCATTTTAAAACACTTAGGCTTGTGATAGATCTTGCACTATCAACCTATTCTCTAGCTGAGGAAAGAGCCGGCAAGTGACTCACTCACTGTCACGCAGGTAGTTCATCACGTAACTAGGACTAGCGCTCAGGTCTCCTACTTCCCAGGCCATTGTCTCTCTCCTGTAACTTTTACCTGCCTTCCATCCTAAAGTTCAGTAATCACAAATGGGTGCTCTACTTGCCTGTACTGTATGTTCTTTGATCCATACAACGTTTATAAACAATGAGCCAATATTTTTTTAAACAAAGACACTTCACATAACAGTACATGTTTCCAGCTTCTCTTGAAAAAGAAGAGGAGGAGGAGGTGGAGGAGATCTGTTAGACCTGGTCAAACATTTCTGTGTAGCAACAATTTGCAGGACAATGGGCAGGAAGTCTGTAATTCACAGTAGCTGGTGTCAATGGTCCTGTAGGTAGCATTCTTATTGGGTGTTAATCTATGAATATTGTGGTGTTCTTTCATACTCTCCGTCAAATATTTCCAGTTTGCTTCCCAGGGACATGGTAGCATTGTACTTCTCTATACTCTTGAGGTTATATGTGGTCATGAATTCACCTTGGCCAAGGAAATGTGAACATAAGTGCTATGTGGCACTCTTAGGAAGAAACTTTAAATGCCACGATGTGACTCACCACTCCTTCTTTCCCTTTGCTATGGTGAAGAGCTGCTTGTTCTGTGAGCCTGGATTCAGGAGTAAGGATGATGCAAAGCAGAGCCCCGAGAGGGGCTGAGTGAATAATCAACAGGAGAGAGAAATAACCTATTGTTTTATACTATTGAGGTTTGGAAGCTGTTTGTTACCATGTATAATCTACCCCGTTTTGATTATTATCACCACCTTAAGCGTAGCAGATATTGCTACCTTTACAAAGCTAGCCACCTGCTGTCTATGGAATTTGTTGGCTCATCTTTATGGTTCAGGACAAATGGCCTTTATTTTGAAAAAGAAAAATGAAGAGGAAGAGGAAGAAGAAGAGGAGGGGAAGTGGGAGAGGGTAGAAGACAAAAGGCAGTGGCTACTGGTGACATTGCAGTCTGCTTACTACAGAATTCATCCAAATTTTATTTCTAAATGTGGCTGAAATCTTTGTGGAGATTATGATATAACACAATCTAAGCTTACCCATCCTAGTGAAAGTTGTCATCATGCAAGTCTTAGAGTATCAGACCAGGAGAAACCATGGAGTCTATTCTCTCATTTTACAGAGGTGGAAAGTGAGGCCAGAAGGTTTTCAATGCTGTCAAATAGAACTTTCTACAACTATAGGAATGTTATTCTGCACTGTTAAGTACAGTAGCCATGAGTTACATGTGACTAATGAGCACGTGTGGCTAATGCAACAGGGAAACTGAATTTTTTATTTTATTTCATTTTAATTAATATAAATTTAAATATTCACATGTGACTAGTGGCTACTGTTTTGGGCCACACAAATTTAAGTGGTTTTTCAAAGGAATAAAAGTAGTTAGTATCAAGGTCAGGATTCAAAAGCAGTTCCCCTACATCTCAGGTCAGAGTATTTGCAAAGTTCCTTAAAAATAGGGGTCAAATTGCTCTAATCCTAATACATGTGTGAATAGTCACATCTGTTTTCCTCTGGCCCTGCTGCTTCATACATGAGCTCTCATACAGCTCTGCCTAGCATCCAAAACTAGTGCACTATTCTGACATTTTCTATTCAGTCATTAAAGTACATGGCTCTAAGCATGTCTGCTCCTGGCCATATGGGACACGATCTTTAAACAATGACTTTCTTTATCCCAGTGTAAGCCTCAGGCATAAACTTAGTAGGTGGCTGTGAGTCATGTAACATGATTTCAGGAGTTCTCTAAAATGCCTATTCACCCTCCTTTTGTATCAATACAGGTTCTAAATATTCTTTCCATCTTCTCACTGTAGCTTGAAAACCTTGATAAAATGAGAAACAAGGTATAAAATACACAAAATATAGACAAGCTAAAAAATAGACTTAAATTCATATGTTATATTAAAGAGTGACAGCTGATTTGTTCTTGTGACCTGACATTGATAAGATCCTAGGGTTACCATCTGTGGCAGAATTTACTCATTACTGAACACTTACTGTGTTCACAATCTCTTTACATACATTTAGTTGCAATACCCCTTAGAGGTAGATTCTGTTTATTTTTCCATTTTACAGACTTCTAAGATCACATATCCAGTAAATGATGAGGCTGCGTGAAAAATCAGGCAGTGAGTCTATGCTATATTTCCTGGGTAAAATAGACAATATAAAAATTATAAAGGACTAAGAACCAGAAAATTGAATTCCTGTCCTGGATCTGTCATAAATTCACTTCACAAAATTGAGCAAGAAATTCAACTCCTCCGTGCTCGTTCCTTTATAATAATAATTTTGTAAAAGTTGTTCTAGATGCTCTCTAAGGCAGCTAGAATACTATAAAGACTATGGATTTCAGATTTCAGTCCAAGCTAAGGTCTTGTCTACACCTTAGGCATGTTTCTTAATGTGCACCACTTGGCCTGTAATGTTATCTGTAAAATGGTGCTAATATTGCCATTTTATAGATTTCTTGTAAGGATTAAATGAAGTAAGCCACTAAAGCAGCTGGCATGGTGCCTACCACTATAAGGGCTTAGAAATTATAGTTTTCCTTCTCCCTCTCAGCAATTACATCCCAATATTCTAAGTGAAACTGCCTACATAAACCATTCCTTACCTTTCAGCAAACACTAATTAACTGGAAACACTATGTGTGACTCATTTATGATCAAGCATCGCATACAATGACTAGCCATTATTCGTGCTTTTGATGTAACAAAGGTTGTACCACATCAGTGATTAAGTCTCAAAGTAGATCCACATCTATGAAGGAAAGAAAACTATTTGCTGAATAGCAATGACGTCTTAATACCTAAACTAGGAAAGTAACATCTGCCAAGCAGAATAGCGATGAAACGAATCAATAATCAATTTTAAGTATATCATCATACAAAAAGTGGACATTATAAATTATATATTACTTCCAAACATTAAAAGATTTGTAGACCAGGCTATGCTTAAGAAATAGAGGAAAGTCAATACATATGAGAACTCAGTGGATGGTAAATTTCAACTCAAAAAGAGAAGAGAGGATTTTCCCATTAATGATTTGAGACAACCAGGTAACCATTTATGAAATATATTTATATAGAGGCCTACAAATATATACACATACATACATATATATCTGTAAAAAAGAAATTAAATTTCTAGAAGAAAACATTGGTAAATGTACTTAGAGTTTTTGAAAAAGATTTCTAGGAGGGAATGCATCCTAAAATGAAGTTAGAAAAAAATGAATAAAGTTGATTACATAAAAGTTTTCCCTAAAATGTAGCCAATCTGATCCAAATTCCAGAAGACTTTGTACACAAATTAGCAAATCGATTCTCACATTTATATAAGAGTGCAAAAGTCCTGGAAAAAGCAATTTTTAAAAAAAAGAGCAAAGTTGGAGGCCTTATCCTGGCTGATTTCAGGATTTAGTGTAAGCAATAGCGAACAAGACAATTTTGTATTGGCAAAAAAGATAAACTTTTAGATCATTGGAACAGGATAGACTCCAGAAATAGGCCCTCATATATATGATATGGTCAATGGAATTTTTACAAAGATGGCAAAGCACATCAGCGGGAAAGAAGAAGTCTTTTAACAAATGATGCTAAATCAACTCAATATTCAAAAGGAAAAAAAAAGGAACACAGACCCTTGTCTCATACCATATACAAAATATTAGCCTGAAATGGAGCATAGAACTCTATGTCAACAGTATTCTGATGTGTATCACTCCCAGCTTGTACAGACGAGTACCAAGTAACTTCCATGGTTCTCCATGTCTGAAGCATCAGATAACCCTCATAGCAGGAAGAAAAAGTTATCAGCACAGAACCTGCCCAGCAGCTGGAATAAGGAATGGGATTAAGAAGATTCAAAGTGGCACATAAGAGGCATCTGATGCTTCATTTGATCCTCAGAGCAAACTTATTAGTTAGATACTCTTATTACCCCCATCCTACAAGGGCATCAAGGACATACACTTAACCCAGGCTACATGACTGCTAACTGGTAAAGCCAAGCTTTGAAGGCAGGTCAGTGTGCATGGCCTTTTAACTACCATACTACACTGTCTTTCCAGAATAATTAGGTTCCAAATAGATAAAGGCAGTGAACTTAACATGTGAGTTTATGAAAGAGCTTTCCATGGCTGCAGAAACCTTTGTATCCTTTCCCAAAACCAGAAGAAATGACTAATCCCACTTTATTTTTAGTAGGTTATCTGACTACTTGCAAGCAGAATATCTGAACTGCTGTGTACTGTAATCATCCTCTTGTCACTAGCCCAACCAGAGGTCACTGGCAGAGCTTCTGCAAAACCTGCTCTAATTATGAGAAACCTCATACATTTCATCTCACTTTTTGTTTTGCCTGTGTTTCATTTGAGGAACATTAAAAGGGCATTTTGAACTAGAACCTGCATCATTAATTGCTGCTAATGAGCCTGATAGATCCTATAGAAAGAGCAAAACAAATTAAAAAATTGTTCAATTACAATTCTATTTCTCAAAAAGTATTGGATACAAGTGACTGTTACTTTTGGTAAGAGTTCTATAAAATACTTGATTACTATTGATGAATAGACTACAACCCAGTGGGTGTCACTTCTCATTTCTTTCACAGATTCAGCAAGTGACAATGTGATCTCATTGTTTTCTCACCACTGAATAATAAAGCAATACAATCAGATGCTCAGGATATTCTGAAACAGTCTCATCGTTGGTTGAAAATCTCCTAAAAGTGGTACCCAAAAAGGTTTAAGAATTTTCTTTGAATAGAGATTCTCTAAAATATTTAGCTAATAAAATGGCACAAGAAGACAAAGGAAGGGTCACTGGGAAGCTTTATATACTCCCTTTTCCAGAATGGGATGGGTTGACTTTTGAGAACTCACTGGATGAGTGAAATCACACAGTGCACAAGGCAGCCTTGACTGCAGAGACAATGTAATGGAGAAGACATGACAGAAGTGACCAGAGGGGGTCAGCAGCCACTGAACCACCCTGTGCATTTGGAGTTGGTCTCTGCTCTGGCCTGTCACTGGATCCAGTTCTCCTTTTTGCTTGTCCTGTCTCTGATGTGTATTGAGACTCACGCCAGCTATACTCACTGTGGTCTAAAGTCATATTGCAATTTCTGGAGTGATTAATGCCACAGAGGAACATCTATGGCCTAATCTGGCCCAGAAACCTATAGAAATGAACAGAGAGATACCTCCATAAAGGTCGCCACTGACTTTGTCTCCCTTAAGAAATTATGTATTTTAAATATTAGAGCTCAGCATGAAATTAAAGATAATCTAGCCCAGCATTTCTCAAATATCCTTTCCTCATGATTTTTGCCATATCTGCATCCCATCAGTACTATCATTTACTAAACATTTTATTTTTCCCTTTTTTTCACATTAACATCCAGAAAATTATGTGCTTTATATAGTAATTACATTTATCCTAATATACATTGAAATAAATGCATAATAAATAATATGTTGCACCTACCACCTAAAATCATCGTAATTGTGATCACTGTATACATAGCCTACATTTGTAAATACCAATCTTCTCAAAAGCACCTTCTTAGATGGAGAAGCTAATGAAATAAGTAGATTTTCTGGTGCCACTGATGTAGCTCGTGGCGTGGCTGGGACTCACACTCAATTCCCCAGACTTGAAGCACAGGCTGTTTCCTTTGCATCATGCTGACTCAACAGCATGAGGGAAGGGCATGATGAATGCCGCAACTTTAAAAACTTATTGCACTTCTTGGCTCCATATGGTGAATTAAGAGTCGACACAGGTGTCTAAGAAAAAACAAAGCAATCTCAGTGCCCACCCCACCCTCCCCAAAAATTCTTCCTCCTCCGTGCTTAATGATTTTAGCAGCTATGCTTCTGCTGTCCTGAGGTTTTTATCCTTCATCTTCAACCTCATCAGTGTCATCATTCATTCTCTCTCTGTCAGTGGTAGTGACCTCTTCAAAAGTTGGAGCAAAGGCCAGGATGTTGTACTTTGCCTGCAAATAATCATCTCTGTACCTAGCATTTATGAAGTGCTTTACAATTTTTTCAAAGCACTTTCCCAAGCTTTATCATTTTTAATCTCAGAATACCCCTGTGTGGTACATACTTAAGCTACCCAGGGTGTTTTTCAGGGTTGCATGCAATGATCAAAAAAAAATCTGCCATATCTGTAGTAAGAAGGAGGAAGAGAGAAAACATAAAAATTTACTTAAGAATTACCATAAAAACATCACAGTATATCTGTTAATCTATCCCTCCTTGACCACACATTTGTATTGCTAACATGAGTGATGTGAGTGTATTCATGCCATGCTAAGAAATGAACCCTGTTTCAATAAAATGTTCCATTTTATCCATTATCTTAAATGATGAGCTCGTGAAAGCTATCAGTGAAGTCAGTTCAACATTCCAGCCCTCAATCAACAGAATAAAAAGTGACATACTCTTGATTAGAATTAATTTATTTGCAATGGAAGAACATGTAATATCCATCTCCCTAATGGTTCTGAAGTCCTTGGAATAATGGAAAAGATAGTCAAAGTAAATAAACAAGCCTCCCTGGAGGGGACAAGTTTTTTTTAGCTAGAGTCAGGATAGCTCTGGAGACAAATAACTCCTAAACAGAAACCAGACAGACAGACAGATAATATTGGTGGCCAAAGGCACCATCTTCAGTAATCTGATCATTATTAATGCTGCCAGCCTAGGATATTGGATCCAATAAACTACTGTGTACAGACCACACACTCACCCCAAGCCCCACTGGGTGGGCTCCTTTGAATAAATCTCTCTAAAAAACTACATTTGAAAGTTCACCAACTTTTAAAGGTCACTAGTAAATTACAACTGCAGCATACCATGTGGAAGCTTAATGACCTTAAGAGTTAATGTACCTCTCTAACCGTCACCTTAATCACAAAGAATAGCTTATTCACCTTAACCTGACCTATAACTAGGCTGTTAATCTGTCCCACCACAAATTACTGTTTGTGGGAAAAAATTCTTAATGGTTGTGTAAGAATATTTAGTAAATTCTTTGCCTTTGTATACGAGTTCACAATATACAAACGTGAACGTGGTCTCCTACCACCTCTCTTCACTCCACTATTCTTCCATGTCCATTCCTTGGCTTCCTTTCCCCAGTGCTGAGTCATTATATTTTTCATAAGGAAAATATCGAAACCAAAACCTGCTGGAAAATGTCCCTTTCCAAACCACAAACTGATAAAAGAAATATTTTAACACGTGACAAAAAGATGTGTTGATATTATTAACATATAAAGAGGTCTTAAAATCAATAAGAATAAAACAAACAACCTGTAGGAAGGAGGTGTGCGGATGACAGAAGCAGAGAGTGCACCAAATAAGATGCATACATTTCTGATAAGCACATGAAAGCCATTCACCATTTTAAGTAATCAAATGTGCGAATTTAAAAATAAAATAGCATTTCTTGTCTATTAATTGGCCAGTTTTTTAAAAAAAGTTAAGGATTCTTAGTGTTGGTTATAGTATGAGGAAACAGAAATTCTCATAACATGTTTGTGGGAATGAAAATTGCTTTGACCTTTATGGAAGGCAACTTGGCAATATACATGAGAATCATTATAATGAGCAACTCACTTGTTACAATACTTCCAGTCTTAAAAATCATCCTGCAGAAGCAGCAGAGATTGCACAAAGATTTATATAAAGGGTTATTCATATTACAAAATTATTTATTATGCTATAAATTTGGAAACAATCTAAATGTCTATAATTAATGAGTTGTTTAAATTAGTCATGTTATATCAATATAGAATGCAATGGAGCAATTAAAAATAGTAGTGCAGAAGTATATTTATTAACATGTAAAATGCAAAAACAAAAGGAAAATCAGAATTTTGCTTGAACATGTATTATAATATATATCATATATATGTCTGATATATATAAGAGGGTAAGCTGTAAGAAAATTTTCCCTTGTACTTTTTCCACGAATTCCAAATTTCTGTAATAAACATGTACAGTTTTCATAATCACATTCAAGGCATGTATAGCATATCATTACTTGAGCAGCATCAATGTCCCAGATCCATATGCATTATTCAATCAATTTTATACTACCTTTGCTATTTTTAAAATGTTATTTCATAGGAATGCTAAACCAAATTAATGCACTCCTGCAATGGATTATCAGAACTGTACCCATTCATTCATATGAAGGGTCCACCTCAAGCTAATGATGAGTGCTAAGTAGATGGAACGTAAACCCACAAATGTTAACCTGACACACCAAAGCTGACTGCCCAAAGCTTACTGTCCTCTAAAGTGTGCTGTGTATGTTTTCAACAGTGACAGAGTATGAGCATAATCTCTATTGAGGATTCTGACACTTACAGTATTCTTTCATTTTCATTAGCCCATCAACAGGTCAATAGATGCCAATGTCCTTCAGATGCAGAGTGAGTCATTCTCCACAAATAATCCATGGCCTGAATACCAGACCCCACTCCAATCTTAAACTCTTCTATTAGGGGCCTATATAATCTTGAGGCAATGATTCACATGTCGTGGCTTTAATGGATGAGTACTGGGAGACCCTGCACTCAATTTCCTTGTGCCATTTCTCCATTAAAACCATGCTCTGGGTAGTTTTCTAAAGGGCCCTAGAGAATTGGGCAATTCATTGAATTTGCTCTGCTGCATTAAAATAGCAGACCATTGGGTACCACTTATATTTCATTCCAGAGATCAATCGAGAACTCCACTCAATGCAGAAGAAATTCACAATCATTTTTCTTTTGCACGAGACTTTGAGTCAGTGGTCAGTTTAAATTTTACTCCCAAGTATAAGGAGATTTCTTCAGGACCACCTGCTTTGTGCACACTGGTCAAAACAATGCCACAGGCAGGAAGAACAGGAAAGTATTGCCATAGGTCCTGCTGTCTTTTCTGAAAAGGCAAGCACATTTCAGAAGATTGAAATACAAATAAATACTTCAGCTATTTTCCTCCTGTTCTTCAGTGATTAGACTTACAAATTTCCACACGTGATGATCTAATAAAGAGCGAGCTGGAGATATAAATAAAAGCTCAATGAATGCCTTTAATATTAGTAGGATTTTTTTGAGCTTGAAGCTAACTAGGCAACTGAGTGAATTTGTTTCAGGCCAATGGCGTCATTTTATTTGCCTAGAATCATGGAATGTGAAAGACTTCCACCGTGCCTGGAAGAATAGATGGTACCTTATCTATATGCTTAAATCTCAGTGTCTATTTAAAGTAACAGTCTTGATCATTCCCACTCATCACTCCTCTTCCATATAGTCTGGTTTAGAAAATAAGACCAAATGTGAAGCAAAATCGAGACCTATCACCAATGAAAAAAATATCTTAGAGAATCAGCTGGTTCTCAAACAGTGTATTCTTTCATTTCAGCTAGTCCCGATCTTGGCTTTGACATTGAGATGGGATGTTTTTCAATGATGGAGATTCAAGGCATGTATACTTGAGCAGTGACAAAGCCCCAGATACACATACATTGTGCTATCAATTTTATACTTTGACTTCAGGCAAGTGACTCTCAACAGCCCATCCTTAATTCAGGGGAAATGGCCAAACCCAATTTCACAGGTAAAACAAAGTCACTTTTCACCACAATGTAGCTATTTATAAACAGGATGCCCAGCCTTGAAATAGAAAGTGCGTTATTCTTACACAAAAGGTCAGAGACATCTGGCCTCAATATTGTTTCATGTTCTGTTGGCAGTAAAACATTTTCTCTCTTCGAAAACTAAAATGTCAAGCTCAAGTTAGGAAAATTGCCAATCTTGCCCTAGTTAACTGAGCTGAAATTTATTCCTAATATTTGTTCTCATAATTTAATAGCAGTCTAACAATATCCAACTTCCTTTTAGCGTTTTGCATCAAAGTATAATAAAAAGATATGGTAAAGGGGCTTTTAGCAGGGGATAAAAAGTTTATGAGCATAAAGTCTCTGGTTAAATGCTTGTGAATGCTTATTTAGCTGTTTTTCTTCATTAAATATGAATTATAGCTCTTTAAATGCTGATTTGGAAATCAGGAAGGTTTAGTTTTACTCTACTGCTTTATATCCACAGGCAACATAAATCTATTTAAAAGCTGATTTAAGAAAGTAACTTGGGGAAGCAAATTGCTGGTGATTTGATCCCTTGAATTTTGCATGCCACATAATCAAAAGCAGGTTGTACTGAGCACCAAAAATGTTTATTTGAATGTGATTGAAAAAGACAATTATTTCTTAAAAGGCATAGGATGAGTAGTGGTGGGGTTCAGGACCTACTTGCAAAACTAAACACATGTGATGTGTTTAGAACTCAAACAATGCCCCATCGAGGACAGATAGGGTAAGAAGAAAGTCTAATTAGAGACAATCTATCTGAAGGCAGGTTCTTTAAAACATCCACATGTAGGCATTTTTATTGGGCAATATTGATGGCTAACAAAATTACAACCCCAAATGCAAAAATACATTTGAATTATAATTTTATTACTGAAAGCAAACCATTTTTTGTCAATACAGCATTAAACTAAGTTAAGAATAGACAGAAATTTTATTATCACACACCATATTTAACAAAATGGTATCTTTGAGATCAAGGTTAGCTTAACTCACCAAGCCACTATTTCCAAGTCTTCCATAGGCCAAAGTAAAGAAATGAGGTACAGATATCACTTTATTTCAAGACCACCCTACAACAACATATTATCCAAAGTGACATCAAAAATTGTTGGAATTGAAAAGTATTGTGTGGTATCGGCAGTGCTGCTTTAGTAGTTTTCTCACTCTAAGTGAAGTGACACAAACTGATTTACTTCCCATTTGCCTGCAAAAGAAAAACTGACTTTCCATGCACTATGTACTAACAAGCAATATCTCTCCCCACTCCCTCACGACAAGCTGAAATGAACACACATATCAAAAAGAAGAAATATCTTTTTAATCTGTTCTTTTCTTTTCCCATTTTCATTGCAAGATGATCAGAGACAGACTCTAGTACTTAAATTCCTTCTTTTGATTTAATAACCGTGTGTCCAGTTGTGGGTCTTGTGACCCTATCAAGTTCAACTATTTAGAACAAGCACATTCTATGACAGCAATTTCTGACAGCTTTTTGCTTGGCTTACACACAAATCACCTTTGCCAACCCACAGCAGCATAGGTAGATGTCAGTGTACATCTTTTTGGAAACATGCAAAAGATAAAGGAGGCATATTTTCAGAGCCTTCAAATTTTGCCTAGTAAACGAGTCAATCATTCACAGTTAAAAAATCCTATTTCGCTTTAAATTTTTTTAACTTCGAAGGGGAAGGAGAAATTAAATGATACAGTTTTTCATTCATCAAGGAACTGAACTTTGTAGAAATGGCCAACTGTTCATAAGTCAAGACGAAAAATACTGTGTTTGCAAGAAAAACATGCAAACTCGTGAACCCAACTTTGTAACTAGGAACTACGGTAATCTTACAGTGAAATTAATGTTTGTGTATAAAAGATTCTGCTGAACAGGCAGCCATTCAATTGGTGAGGTGTGAGGGTTGCAGAAGTTATTTCAGGAAAAAAATAAATTTCTGTTCTCTATTCAATCTAAATCACTCCAGTCATGTTTAAAAAAAATTCAAACTGATTTGCATGTCAAATTTAGAGACATTATATTGACTAAATTACTACTTACTTTAAGATAAAGAAGAGAGAAACCAAATTTGAGGTAACACGGAAATAGATATGAAAAGAAATGGGCTGTTAATCACTGAAAAAGAACTAATTAATGATAATTATTATTATAATCACTAAATATTGATAAGATGGCAATTATCCAGATTAGCTAAATAACTGGTTCTTTGACAGGATAAGCCATTTCCTAAATCCTCCCCTAAAAGAGTAGTTTTTTTGTTTTTTGGGTTTATTTTAAATTCAAACTATCCCTGAGGTTCTTTTTTTCAAGTTTGGCACCTGGGCTAACAACTGTTGCCAATCTTTTTTTTTTTTTTTCCCTGCTTTATCTCCCCAAACTCCCCCTGTACACAGTTGTATATCTTAGTTGCATGTCCCTCTAGTTGTGGGATGTGGGACGCTGCCTCAACGTGGCCTGACCAGCGGTGCCATGTCTGCGCCCAGGATCCGAACCCTGGGCAGCCGCAGCTGAGCACGCGAACTTAACCACTCGGCCACGGAGCTGGCTTTACAGAGAACCAAAGCTAAAAGAAGTTATTGAGCAGCTTAGCAAAGGTTATGTCAGTCATACTTAATGATTCTCTTCACAAACTAATTTGATTGACTGTATTAACAGTAGTAAGATATTTTTCACGACAAATTACCCATAGGTAGGGCCAATAGACTGTTGAGGAAAAGGGAGAGATACGGACACAGAGACAGAGAGACACAGAGAATAATCTCAGGCCGATCATTTAGTGTGCTGCTCTAAATTGTGGGAAAAAAAAGTTGTCATTTTTCTTTTCAGATAACTCCCCACCTTCTTTCCGATAAGCATAAATGTCTTCTGAACCAGTTCCCTTTCTAGCTACTGAAATCTGGCTACCCAGCCATGCATCCCTATTCTTGTTGAGACATCTATACTCATGCCACTCTTGATTCTGATTCTTTTGTCCAAATATTTGTTTGTTTTTTTTTTGTATAAAAGACAAAAGCATCTGATCTGCATATCCAGCTTCCATTAAGGGACAGCTCAGAGTTCATTCCACTAGTGTATTCATTTAGAGACCAAAGAGCTTTATTGGACTGACTTATATTCCCACTTCATTCCACAAAGGATTTGAGGTGGTTATGAGAATTCACTATAACCTGGTATTTCCTCAATCTTAAAAACATTCAACTGAGCCCGAAATATGCTTTTTACTACACACGGATTATGTCTATACAGTAAATAATAAAATATAGTCCTAATACTTTCTTGAGAGTTAACTGAGGCCAGAAAAGAAGAAGCAATAGAACAGAGGGGAGAATAAAATGAGAAAATAGCCACATACGTGCTGGTGAGGACAGGGAATCAACTATGATGCTTAATTTCATTGCCTTCTCCTGCCTTCTCCACTCCTTCTGAGTGAAGAACTTGACAAGAGAATGTTAAGGTCCGTTGGGGAAACCAGAACATTGTTGAGGATGGGACCTAAGGTAGACGCAGTAAAGGCCTAGCCAACCCATATCAGCACTGGCAAATTTCACAATATCTTTGAGCCATTTTGTTAAATAAAGAAAGCTCACTAGACCTATAGTGCTTTTTTTTTTTTTTTGCATCTTCCTGGTCATACTAATGCATTATACATTATGAGAGTATATTGCAAAGAAAGAAATATTTTATAGTGCAGAGTTTTGCTTTCCTTACTTCTGGATCCATACTCTCAATTTTTAAAAACTGATTCACAGAGCCTTCAACTTAATTCAACAAGTTTTCTGAATACCTACTATGTCCTATTTAGTAAAGTCCCTTGTAGAGAATGGAGTTTCAACAAACTTAGCATTTAATTCAGATAGGAGCTACAAAGAGATAACTTAGACCCAGTTCCTGTCAAAGCTGTATAAAGTCTGTAATAATAGACAGTCAAGAACGAAAAACGATAATTCAAGTATCATCAAAACAAGATGTCTTTTAAATAAATACCAATAACGATTTGTAATAATTTAGGGAAGAGAATCACTTGATTGGAAGGAATAGCAAATCTAGATTTCAAGGCTTCTTCATGGAGCCAATATTTGGTAAAGGAGAAGGAGATGAGCTGATGAGGAGACAGGAATTAAAAGGCCTTAAGTAAGATCCATGGAAGCAGGAGTGCACATTTGCCTTGGTTTTGTGTGGCAGTAATTAGGGCCACTGATGGAACATTCCAGAGACCTTCCTTAAGATTTATGATAGGATTGCACTCAGAAGCTGGACTTAACCATATGACTGTCTTTGACCAGTGAAATGTGCATGGAAGTGACTTAAATCTCCTGGGTAGAAGCTTTAAGCACCATTTTGTGATTCACCACATTCTCTTGCCCTTGCATTGGAGATTTCAGATGTATGCATTGAAGTGGATTCTCTGTCTATCAACTCGTGTCTGTGAGTGACCATGAGAAACAGAAGCTCCAAATAATCTTTGATGGGCATATAGAGTGTGAGACACAAACTTTTGTTGTTATGAGACAAAAAAGAAAAAAAATCCATGGAATGGTAAACATTTGGGAGGCATAAGAAAGAAAGAGAAGCCAGTAAAGAAAAGAGAGAAAATGAGGATTTATAAAGATATAGGAAAGTCAATATCACGAAAGGCATGAAGGGAGAGTTTCAAAAAGAAAAAAGTTTCAAACATCCCAGAGCTGCTAGTGGAGGGGGATGAGGAAGAGGAGGTAGAGGAGAATGAAGACTAAAATAAAGAAGAAAGTTGTGTCTATGAGATCATCTGTGATCAGTGAGAGAGGAGATTGTATGTCATGGAAGCCACATCGTCAGCATGCAGCAAGTCAATACAGGGGAGAGGGAGATTCAGAAGGACCAGAATGTGGTGACTATTCTGCCAAGGAATTTGTGAGAAAGGGGTGCATTAAAATTGTTTTGAGGGTAAAAGGAAGCATTTTTCATTTTTTGTGTTTATAAAATTGAGAAAGTATAAGCATATTTTGAAGTAGGAGAGAAACTGTTGAGAGAGAGATTAAAAGGTCAAAATAAGAAGGAAAGAGAGAAATATCCCAGAGAACTGAAAGGAGGTAAAGTCAAGGAACAGGTTGCAGTGTTCACCTTAGAAGACAGTTGGAGAAACAGAGAGAAGTACAAAGAGAGGAAAGACTTTGTGAGAGGTCAACTCAAGTGATCTTATCTTCTTATTAAAGTCAGCAGTCAGTTTGTTCAGTAAAAGGCAGGATGGAATGGGCTTGAATGAGAAAGTTTAGAAGAGTCACTTTAGGGAGCAATGGGGAGTCCACTAGTGGTGGGAAGAAGACAATATAAATACATAGTCAATCCACTGAGTGCTGGTTCTGTAATTGTACCTCATACTGATGATAGAATTCATTGCAGTAAATGATCATTTAATCAGTGCCCTACCCGTTCAGTCCCATTGACTGATCTGGTTTAAATGTAAACTGAATATAAACTGAAGCATCATCCAGCATTTGTTCATAACTCCAAGTCATTTTTTAGCTAACTTGCCACTCTCCAGAGGATTCCGGAACTCTACATATCTAGTTAACAGTTAACATTTGTACTGCATTTGGCAGATTTTAATTCTTGAGAAAACACTGTGCATTATGGTATTTTATAGTTGAATAAAGGGAGGCTGCCTAACTCAATCAAGGTTTCAAAGGTAATAAGTCATACGGCTAAAAATGGAACTCAGTCTTTATTCTTCAAGTCCAGAACAAGAAGCAATATTTCTCTTACATAAACACCAGAAGTTATGATGATTATGAGCCATTTATTTAAAATATAAAAGGGGGAGTGAGCCCCTTTTGGAAAATTTATATAATCATTCAGGATGAAAAATCCTTTCACACTGAGGATCTGTGTGAGTCAGAATGGCATTGGGCCAGGTCTACCTCAGACCTGAGTACATCTCTTGGGCCACTGTAGCGCAGACCTAAAATCCTCGGTCTAATTGAAGTGAAATTGAAATGGCTTTTGTGATGGAGCCATGGTGGGATGGTACTGGGGAAATGTGAACTTTTCTAACCCCTTCTTAGTTGATGAATGCTAATAAAAACTAGTCCAACAAAGAAGGAGGAACAAAACACTATACTCAACAGAAAAAAAATCCCACCCAACTCTCTTCTAGTCTGATGTTACAGTTTCATTAGGATTATGAAGAAAAATGAAATCTCTTGGAGCCTAATGCAAAATTGTGTGCCAGACTTGTTTATCCCTTCGTAGCTATATCAGGCACCGCTCAAAAGAGGCAAGCAAAACAGCATTTTGGAGTTTATGAGGAAATTCATTCTCTAATTTTCTCAGAATTCAAATGAAAGCTGTGGTTTGAAGCCACTGAAACAGAATTAAACGTGAAGTTTAGAAGGGATTAATTTCATAAATTTCTTCAGTTGTCGATGGAAGCATCTGGCAGTTTGAGAGATAACCATTAAAGTCTATACAAGAAAATTTCTTTCTGTAAGATTATAATGACTGAATATTATAACAGTAGGAGAATAAAAACTAATGCATATTTTATCATTGAAAACAAATGCTCTGGACTTTAAAGTCATGTGGGATTTCTGCTCACTTCTAAAGGAAAGCAACTAATAGGCAACGCGCGTCTGAAGAGGTACTATTTCATTTGATCTTCATGGAGGGCTGCAAAGGCATTTTCGCCTGCACTTTTCTGAGGAGAAATTGTGACTCAAAGAAGTTAGGTGATATTCAATGTAGTACAATGTATAAACCGTACACATGAGATCTGAACTAAGATCATTCTTGATCAAACACTATATGCCACCGAATCATGCTGCCTCCTGTAGCAATCAATACTATTTATCAGGTAAGTGCAGGTGAGAAACAGGGATTTCCTTGTAATTACCTACCCAGGGGTTTCTGGCCAATCTGAGAGTTAGTGATTTGCCAAGTGTTTTCATGAAAGTTCTCCCATTAGTTTCTCAATTCAGTCGACTAAACTTCATTATCACTGCTATTTTATGGAAGATAATATGTCCCATTTCAAGGTAATTTGACTGACAGACAAAAGCAATGATCCTTAAACTTGAATGTTCATCAAAATCCCCCAAGAAGCCATGAATACGTGCAGATACCTGGGCCAAAAATGATTCCCTGAGATTGGGCCCATGTCGCTGTATTTTAATAAAATCCCCAAGCATTTCTGATGCTTCTTAAAATCTGAGATCTACTAAAATAGGGTGGTCTCCATATAGAACAGCGGTCAAGAAGCCTAGTCAAACCAGAATGCCTAGGGTTGAATTCCAGCTCCAGCAAGTGTCGGGTGTGTAACCCTATGCAAGTTATTGAATATGTTTATAAATCAATTTTTTCACCTGCAAAGGGGTGAAATACCTATGTGATAAGATTTTTGTGAGGACAAGTAAATTTATATGTTCTGAGAAGAGCATCTGACACATCCTAAATGCCCCATAAGTGACAGCAATTGTTCATCCAATATTTCATTTAAGGAGGCGCAGCTAGAGGGCTTTGTGATGCTTCCAGAGTCAGGTAGCCACTGCAAGCTCTCTGCCCCTTTTTCAAAGCAAGGTCACTTCCCACAGACTTCCACCAGGACTCAAGAGATACACGAGCTGTCAGGTAGAAATAGAGTTTTTTAATTACCTTAGCTATGCAGAGAGGGACAAATTGTTACCTGCTACCGTAGATGATCCCAACCATCATTTTTCTTGTGCAGTCCTCTTTGCACCTTCATCTCAGCTTTTCTGTAGGTGCCTACTCTAACATCTCAGCCAATTTCTTCCACAGTTCATTCACAACACAGCTCTAGCAAGCAATGTCAATATTTTCTTTGCACAGCTATCATAAGTGATTTAAAATGGCAACGCAGCATATTACTCATATCCTAGCCATTTCTCTAACACAACTTCTATAAACTGTACAAATGGTGGTTTGGGGAACCAATTTTAGGCAGTCTTGCCCTGAAAAGTAGAGACTGCATAGGTTGAACAATTTGACAGAGGTCACCCAGCCAGTAAGCAGCATCACTGAGACTCCTAATCTCTGTTGGTTTAAAACCTTGGGAGTTCCCGGGTGAAATCTGAAACTGGCCCTTGGACACGGAGAGCAAGGAAAGAGGGAAGAAAGAGGCAGACCACTCCAGATTGGGAGGCAGCCATTTTTATAAGAAAGGGAACTTATATATGAGTTTTGTCTTGGGCAGCTGAAAAACAAGTAGATCTCTGCAGCACCTGCTGGAATCATAAAAGTTTATATAGAGGTCTTAACTGGGTTCAGGCACATACTCAGGCCAGGTGGTCTCAACAACACATTTCTGTTTTAAGGCTATGTCCTCGATACAGCTGCTGGCATGGGAATAGGAGGCAGAACGTGCATTCCAAGGACAGGTAAGTGGGTGAGGAGCCTCTGATTGATCTCAAGTCAACCGATGGTCATGTCCTTCCCATGACCTCCTCCAATAAACCAATATGCTATACTTTGCCCAGTTCAGCACCAATCTCCTCAGCCATTCAGAGCACTTCTCTATAGTATTCTACCAAGTTTCATCCGTGCTCTGTACTTCTCATCCTCACCTCCATCTCTGCTCTGCACAGCCCCTGCCTGGCTACCACAGTCCTATAGCCTTGTTATTTGTTATGAAATTGGATGGCAAGTTGGTGATTGGTTCCGACAGTCTCTCCAAATTACTTCCTCTCCATCTTTCTAAATTCATCACCACTCCACAGCCATTCTCAGGTCAGATTCTCAGATTCCTGAAATCTCCAAAATGCACCCTTAATTCTAAAAACACTTGTTCTCTCCTCTTCCTGCAGTATCTGCCTGGAACTCCTCCCCACATTGACCTTTGATCTGCAGTGTTAATTCCTATTCTTCAAGACATTTCTAAGAGCCCTTAACAGTTGACTATGGAGACAAAGGGCAGGATCTCTATATTCCTTTTGGTTGAATCATGAATTTGTTTTGAATAAATAAATAAATGAATAATTCCTTTTGGTCTTTTGTAAGATTTTCCTAATATGAACCAAGAAATGACTTTGAGCTTTTTTAAACAAATGATAGCTGGGGTGTACCAGAATCAGGGATGGGCACATGGAAAATTCTATACTGCTCACAAAACATGGCTACTAAAGATCAGTATATTTATTCATAATTGAGTTAATCAATCATACATTCAGCAAACATCCATTGAGTGCCTTCTGTGAGTCAGGCACTGTTCTTGATGCTTGGGCATCCCCTTGAACAACAGACACGTACTCCGCTCATATGGAGCATACATTCTAGCGAGAAAAACCTAAAATGAAAAAGGAAACAGTAAATAAAAATATAATTCCTCTTACTAGTAAAAGATATGGAGAAAATAAAATTAAATATTAACAAATATTATGATACAGGAGAGGCTAATTTAAAATAAGTAGAAAGGAAGTCATATCTAAGAAAATGGTGTTTGAGCGGAGGCTTGAAGTATGAAGAACCACAAAAGCAAAAAAATGTGGGGGGAGGGGGTTATTTCAGAGATAGGAAAAACAAGTCTGAGGTATAAACAAATTTAAATTCTTGGAGAAAAAGATAGGAGGCCATGATAGCCAGATGACAATGAGCAAGGGTTAGAGTGGCCCAAGACGAAGTCAGAGAAATCAGAAGGAAGCAGACCTTTCAGGGCCTCACAGGCTAGGATAACAATTTTAAATTCTACAGAGTTTAAAGCGACAATGATCAGATTGAGACTTTTTTAAAAGAATATTAGGTCTACTCTCTATGTGGGGAAGGGATAGCAGGGAGATGAGAGTGGAAGCGTTAAGGAGGCCACTGCTGCAGTTTATAAGAGATAATAGCATTAATCCTGAGCAAATTACATCTTCTCTACAGTATCAATTAACAAAAAACAAAACAAAACAAAAACAGGGCATAGCTTTGCAGTAGTAGATGTTGCTATGGATCCCACTTATTTTGCCCATTACTTGAATGTAATGGTACTCTGTACAAGAGCTCTCAAAAAGCCCTCATCCTTTTCCACCAATTTTTCTGAATCTTTTCAAGGAGAAACAACAATTGGATTTATCAGCTGGACCAGTTTGCACTCAAAAATAGCATCAACTCCCCATGTGGAAAACAATCCACCCTTGAATGTGGGACCCTCCTTGCATTTTGTCATCTCATTGACCTGAGTACACATACTTTACTGTTTCCATGCAGTAATTATTTCAGGAAGGAGAGAGTCATTATAGTGCCTTCTCTGAACTGGGTACTGTCTCTGAGTGACATGTGAAAAATGGAATAACGAGCAAAGCCCTTGGGGGTCCTTAGGTTTCACAACTGTGCCCATTTAATAATAGGTTTGAGTAAGAAATGTTTCTTATCAAATTTCTTTGAAAAAAATTTCCTCTCTCCTGGTAGCAATGACTTATTTCTGAACCGTCATCAACTTACCAAGATTTTAGCTAAATGGGAGTACTAACTTCTATTATTAATGCCTTCACCTAGGGTAAGTATATCAATTTATTAACATTCCCTGGTAAAGAGTGAGGATTAATAATATGAGAACTGAAAGTGATATTATGTAAAGTTTGGTGTTCTCTTTTGCATACTTACTAGCCACAGAAAGGACACAATTAGCATTTTTTTATTCACAAAATTCCAGAACAGGACAACATGCTATGAAGATCTGGCTACAATAAGAGTCATGTTTGAAACCTGCAATGCAGTGATGCTGATGCTACAGAGAGTTCCAGAGAAGATAATAAAGAAATGATGCATAAGTCCAAACCAAAATTTGTACCAAAAAAAATATGCTGCTTGCTTAATTCAAATGAAAACAAATTAGATGTTTGTGAAAGAAGCTAAATGGAACAGCAAAAAGAGACTAAGGCAGAAAAAGTTATTTGAATATTAATGTAGGAATTTTAGATTATTTGTTTGCCTGCTTAAGAGATTCATTTATGCCTGAAGGTAAAAAATAATTTTAAGTAACAAGATAATTGCCTACAATTGAGAATAAACTATTGCAAAATTCCTAACAGGAAGTAAAGCAGTCTTTACCAAAAATCGAGAAACATGTAACATTGAAAGAACTTCGGAACGTCATGTGAATATTGAAAATGTTGTTGTTCTATATTCATTCATTTTTTATCATAAAAGTTCTAATAAAGCACATTAATAGAACTGGTTAGGCATCAACCATAAATAATTATATTATTTATTATTTACCTCAGAATATAGGGAGAAGAAGAACCAACTAGGGGCAGGGGAACTTCAGAAACATATTTACAAATATACTTCTTCAAGATTTAAAAACGTTCTCAAGTTAAGAATAGAAATTAGAAAATTCTTCAAGATACAGTGAAATATCAATATATATGATTTGAAGCAGTTGTAATACTGGGGGATAATTAACAATATCTCTCATGAGCTATTCATTCATTCATCCTTCCATTAATTCATGTTTGCCTGGGATAAGGGCTCACTACGGGCCAGGCGTGGTCTTGGGGACTGAGAATACAGAAAGGAATGAGGTAAGAAATTCCCCATCAAGGATCCTTCTGTCTATGATAGTTGTCCTTAACATATGCACACAAACACACACACAAAAATCTGTATTAGGAGTGCTCTCCAAATGTCTAAAACCTATCCATGGACAATATAGTGGTTGTATCATGGGTTAAGAAATGACAAATTTGAAGATGAAGAAGACAAAAGTACGACCATTCCACAAACTCTACATTCCAATGTTCCACAGAGTACTCCACTGATCTTTGATGGATGGTGGTATGTTTGAACTAGAGCTTCAAACAAACACAAGTGGGTCAACCTTGTTTGTCTGCTGGTCACAAGAAGGAATAGATACTACCAGGCAAAGAAACCATCCTCCCAGCCAAAGACCCGTAGGGTCCACTGAGTTGTCCAAGATTCTAACTTCCTCTGAGTCAGCTTGGTACCTAAGCTAACTAAACTTATGTAATCTATACTTTTAAAGTCAGATAACTGCCCAAAACTAAGTTCACACAACCTTAAATGTCTTAAAGCATTTTTGGTCTCAAGATAAAATATGAATACCTTTACAAACAAACGGTCTCATGCTGTGGCTATGCCTGAGGGTGATGATAGTATCTCGGTCTGCACTCCTTTTCATCTGCTGCAGAGTTTAAACAGTAGATGCATAATAATGTGTGTGTGAGTGCATGTGTGTGCATGCCTGGAGCATATTTTTTAAGTAAATGAAATTCATCTCAATTATAAAATTATAAATCTGTCATTTGTTTTCATTTTCTGCTTTGAAAAATACAGGAAATAATTTTCTGTACCATCACTGATGATAGATTTTTAGTACATATATCCCTGTCTTAGTCTGTTCAGGCTGCTAGAACAAATATCACAGACTGGGTAGATTATAAACAACAGGAATTTATTTCACACAGTTCTGGAGGCTGGAAGTCTGAGATCCAGGTTCTGGTATGGTCAGGTGAGGACTTTAGTCTGGGCTGTAGACTTCTCATTGTATCCTCACATGGTGGAAAGGTTAAGGAGCTCTGTGGTATCTCTTATAAGAGCACTAATCCCATTCATGGGGGCTCCACCCTCATGACCTAATCACCTCTCAAAGGCCCCACCTGTTACTACCGTCACCTTTGGGGGCTAGGATTTCAGTGTATGAATTTTAGGGAAGCACAAACATTCAGACATAGCATTTCCTTCATATCTCTCAAATATATAGCCTTATCAATTTAGAGTACAATTGACAAAATTTCAATTTTATTTGTGATTTTAAAATATCTCTGTAAACTAATAATAGATACATAATTGGATAGTATAGAAATGAATAATCTCCTTTAGCAAAAAATTATCCTCAAAAACAGATAGCCATTAACACCAGTATTATGCTAAAAAATGTTGGAATTCCTGGCTAATGCAATAAAACAAGAAAATAAAATAGGAAAGTAAAGTACTATTTATAGATGTAACGATACTCTTTCTGGACACAGAAGAGACAACAGGAAAAAATAAAATCAATAGGATAGCGCAATAAGGCAGCCTGTTATCAAAATTACATATGTAAAAATCAATCATTTACATATGTGCATATAATAAACAATTAGAAGATATAATGAAAAGTGGATCATATTCACAAAACTACACAAAGCTTATGATTAAACAAAGAGAGAATTATAAAGTCTAGCAAATATGAAGAAAACAACAAAAACATTGAAGAACAGAAAAAAATGTGACAATTCAATGCTATTCTATGATCTTGAATAGCAAAATGAATTTGTATATATTATAGAAATGCAAATTCTCCAGATGTTAATCTATGACTTGAATGCAATTCCAGTAAAACCTTCAGAAGTACTTTATTTTAATTTGACAGAGCTTTTCCTGAATAAAATAAAATGAATTATCAAACTCTTTAAAAAATAAATAAGGAAGAAACTGCCCTATTAGATATTAAAAGCTACCTTGAAGATACAATAATGTAAACCTTCAGTTATTGGCTCATAAATAGAAAGCTAGGTTGATGGACCCTTTCAAACACCATGTGTAAAATATCACATGGATTAAAGAGTTAAATAGAAAATGAGAAGGCATAAAGAAAATAAAGGAAAATGTCAATGAATATGTATCTAATCTTGGGATGGGGAAAGGCTTTCTAAATCAACATGTAAAGTCAAAGTTTACATATGGTTATTAATAGTTTTGATGACATAAATTTGAATTTGCCATAATAAAAAAGCACAAACAATATTAAATAGCAGAAGCCAAAACAAGAAATATATCTTCCAAATATCTGACAAAAATTAACATTTTCAATAAAAATATTAATAAAAATCCTAACAAAGTGCTAATGAACATGAATAAAAAATTTTCAAACGAAGAAAAACAAACAGGAAATTAGCATATTAGAAGTATTCAATCCCAATAATACTCTGAAATACAAATTAAAATGAGATACAGCTTCATTCATTCATTTAATAGATATTTGTTAGGCACTTACCATGGGCCAAAAATTTTTTAGGTCAGTGGTTCTCAAAGTGTGGTCCCTGGACTGGCAGTATTAGCATCATTTGGGAACTTGAAAGAAACAGATTCTTGCATCCTACAATATACTTTTGAGTCAGAAACTATGGTAGTGGGCTCTAGCAGTGTGTGATTTAATAAGCTCCTCAGGTGACTCTGTTGCACACTGAAGTGTGAGACCGTCTGGTTTAGGTGAGTAAAACATAAAATATCCCTTTCCTTGAGGAACTGTATTCTGGGAGAGGGAGGTAAGACAGTCAATAAACAAGAAACAAAATGAGTAAACGATATATTTTGATCAGAGTAATGGAAAAAGCACAGCAGAAGAAGGAGATTGGGAGTGTCAGGATAGGGATCAACTTATGATTTAAAATAGGGTGCTCAGGATAGATGCCATTTAGAAGGTAGCTTTTGAGCCAATCACTTGATAAACATGAGGGATTCAGCCACAGAGGTATCTGGAAAGAAGAGCATTTCAGATAGATGAACAACCAAGGCAGAGGCCCTTGTATGTCTGAGGATTCATAAAGAAAATCATAAAGGGTGGAGTGAGAAAAGAGAAGCGTCCTATAGATGGGATCAGAAAGGTCATGGTCCAGAGGCTAAACCAGGTAGAAGCTTACAACTGATTGGAAGGACTGGCTTTACTCTCAATAAAATAAGATTGCACTTTAGGTTTGTGAGCAGGGTTGTGACATAACCTGTCTTACATTCTTAAAAGTTCTTCTGGTTACTGTGTTGAAAACAGACTATGGGGACAGCAGTCGGGTATAAAAGCAGGGGAGCCAGGCCATGGACTATTGGAGAAACCCAGCTGAGAAGTGCTGGTGTATGATAACAGTCTGGTGGTGACTGGATGAGATTTATGAGAAAAAGACTAGAAAGAACAGTGACTCAAAGGTCATTAGCATGAACAATGGAAAAGACAGATTTGTCATCAACTGAGGTGGAAAAGCCTGCAGGTCAAAAAGGCATTTAGAGAAGGATTAGTTCAGTTTTGGACACTTGGAGTTTGAGATGTTTACTAGATATCAAGATGCATAATAGGAAGGTGTGAACTTCATTAGAGGGGTCTGGACAAGAACCATGTATTTGGGAAGCATGAGTATATATAGACGGTTCTTAAAGTCATGAGAATGCATGAGATCACCAAGGGAATGAGTATAGACAGAGAAAAGAATAAAGAATTCTGAGCCCTAAGGCACTCCAACAATAAAAGATTAGGGAGAAGAAGTTATTATTATTTTCTTTTTTTGAAAGGGAGAAATCACTTTGAGGCAGTGGTTGCCTCCAAGTCCACCATTAGGCAGCTCTTCCAAAGGTCATGAAACAGAAAGGCTCCCAGACCAAAGAAAGGTGTTCAAAGCAGTGCTTTATCCAGTCAATTAACACATATAGTGAGAAGCAAGGGGGAAAACTTGGGGTCTATTAACACTTAGGATAGGGTGCAAGTGAGCTGGAAACACCACACTATCCAAATCTTATATTGTGTAATGTTTATACTCCTTTCTCCTGGCCACATCGGCCTTCCTGCAGCCAGTGTGGCTATGAGGACCAAAGCTAAAAGTAGGCAAGGGAGCTCGGCAGATGGAAGGTGCCTGAGCACACACACATATTTGCTCTGTTGGGAAGGTTTAAGGGCTTTTAGTCCTAGCCAGTGATTGTAACTTGCCATTAACTTGCAGAGAAAGGTAGTCTTGTCTGTTGTTTCTCTAGTTTCCTAAGCTAGTATTAGATATCCTTAAACAGCAAAGGAAATACATATTACAACCAGCAAAGGACGCTAACAAGAAGAGTGCTGTAGGAGCAAAAGCAAGAATATGTGTTACCCTGGAAGCCAAGTAAAGAATGTGTATCACAGAGGAATGACCAATTGTGTCAAAAGCTGCTAAGTCAAATAAGAGAGAACTGAGAATTAATTACTGGACTTTTCCATGCGTGGTCCCTGGTGATCTTTACAAAAGCAATTTTTATGGAGTGGTGGAGGTGAAAGTCTGACTGGAATGCACTGAAGGGAGAAGGGAGGAGCGGTTTTGTAGAGGACACGTATAGGCAACATGCTCAAGGAATTTTGCCATAAAGGGAGCAAAGAAACAGGGAGTTAACTGGTGGAGAAAACAGAGCAAAGAGACTTTTTTTAATATTGGTAAAATTACAGGATTACTGTATTCTTATAGGAATGCTCCTGTAAAAAAGCACACACACATATTTGCTCTGTTGGAAGGTTTCCTCCCCTTCTTCTCCCTAATCTTTTATTGTTGGAGTGCCTTAGGGCTCAGAATTCTTTATTCTTTTCTGTCTATACTCATTCCCTTGGTGATCTCATGCATTCTCATGACTTTAAGAACCGTCTATATATACTCATGCTTCCCAAATACATGGTTCTTGTCCAGACCCCTCTAATGAAGTTCACACCTTCCTATTATGCATCTTGATATCTAGAAATATCAAGATAATAGAGGGGGAAATTTACGATATAGGAGAGGGGAGAATTGTTCGTGCAATGCTCTTGAGTAGGTGAGATGGGATAGATTTTGTGCACTAATTTAAGGGACATGCTTTACAAAGCAACTCAGATAGTTCATTTTATGAAAAGTGAGAAAGCAGCACATGGTGCTGGGAGGCTATAAGAAATCTCTTCTGATCATTTCCATTTTCTCAGGAAAATAGGAAACATGGACAACATCTGGGAAGGAAGCAGCATTTGGAGATTTGAGGAGAGAGGAGAAGGTGTAAAACAGTGAAGGACAGTGGGAAAAGTACTGGACCCAGGAATGAGCATTTGAGGTTTGCGGTCATTGAGAAGGGCAGCAGAGTTGTGTTTTTTCTGTTTCATTTTGTGTTTTCTCTGGTCTCATTCATCTACACAAGTGCAGATACAGAGAACAGCAAGAGTGGGATTTTGCCTGGATTGTAGTTTGCCAAATGAGTGATGAAGCAAGAGAGGTTGAAGGGAATTAGGGATATTTGCAAAGCGATGACTACAGTGATTGACCATGAAATTTACATGAAAGGAAGGCCATTGAGAGAGGTCCCAGTAAACAAATACATGCTATAGAATGACTTGAACTCTGACTGTACTTTTATACGAGAGCAAATATTTATTCATTTTGTTTCAAATTTAGAACTACTACTAATATATTATTCTTATGTTATAACCTTCACAGAATCCATCTTGAAATGCCACTCTTGGCTTATGATATGCATTTATTTCCAATGAAACTCTTCCATGCAAAAGGCAAATCAAAGAAGAGGTAAGCATACAAATATTATAACAAAAGAATTGCTCCTTTTAAAAACAGCCACTCTCAATTTCTGGAAAGTACTATATTTTCCTTCTCTTCATTCAGAATGGAGTAATATTTACTGTTTTTTTCCCTAAAGGTAACTTTGTACATTTCTTTTCCATACTTCCAATCTGATTTTTGCCTGCAAAGTTGTCAATAGAAGTTTGAATAAATATTTTCCCTTCATTGTATACTGAAAGAGATCATAGGAAAATTATCCCATCAGATAAATACACCTCACAGTGTCTTATCTTCTTGCCTATTCTTATAGTTACTGGGACCACAGACTTAGTAACACACAATAAGGCTGCCGCTCACAGACACCCACCTGTGGAGTAAATGTCGCTAATCTCCCCAAGGGGATATCTGACTCAGATTAATGGGGCAGTGTTCATGCTATGCCAATGTGTTATCAGAATTATCTTATCATTAGACTCAAAAACTCATCTTAATACATTATTATTTCTGAAAGTTATGATCTTCATGTCAGATAGGTAGATAGGTAAATGAGAATTTCTTGCACTCTAGAATTGCAATTCAATCCTTTTGAAGTTTTTATGTTGGCTTCTTTTTCTCTTTCCATCTAGACAATCCCTTATGCCCATATGTGTTTACGGCACAAATCTATTTGTGTGTAATGTCTCCCTCTGCTCCACTATAAAACTGCATATGTTAGACTACAATGCCTGCGTGCGGGAGGAAGCTTTGCGAACTGGACCATAACTGAAATGAACACTCACGCTGAGTCCATGATGAAAAAAAGTTCTCATTGTTTAGATGGAAACAATCGTCTCTAGATTGCACTTTATCTTTCTTAACCTAGAAAATCTTAATAAAATTGAAAACAATGTTTTGTTCTAGAGTCTTTTAAGGGAAAACTAAGGATTTTTTTGTCTGCTAGTTAGTTCTCTTTATTAATAGTTATTACCCATTTCTCACTTGTTACTGTGACTTAACACTCCTAAAATTAATAAAATCAAAACAATATAAAGTAAACTAAGGTTTAAAAAAAAATCAACCTGGCCTCTCTCTCTTTTTCTGCCTAAGGGAAGATGGGTCCTTCATGACTAGACTGAGACCTGGGGGTGTGGGGAGTGCATTTAGGAAAACAAGCACCACAATGAACACTCGCAACACTGTCATTACTCGGCTGATCAGGCTGTAAGCTAATTTCAAGTGTAAAATGTAGGTTTGGGATTTATGCCTTGTATAAAACAATCAACTTTCACTATTTCCGTGAGTGATAGCATTTTAATCTTTTCTAATTAGACGTAATTACTATTCTTTCTCACAGCAGGATAGCATAGACATAAAAAATATGAGGTGCCACGTATATGAGGAAAACACCAACAAAAAGGAAAAATACAGGCATCATTAGTAAATAAGAGAGCTTTTTGTTCTCAGGTGACACCAGCCATTCTCTCTGCAGGAAAAATGGACACTGTGACAAAGCAATGTAGGTAATTATTATCTTTTTATAAAATTCTTTTGTAACAAGTGGATCACGCTCCCAGGACAGAAATAATTTCCATGTGAAGGACAAAATTTTGATGTCAGAGTGTGCGTATTTTACACAACGCAAGTTAGCTGATCAGAATAAATTATCTTTTAAATATTATGAATAATGTACTTTTCCACCAAATAGTCTTCGAATCCTTCTATCTTTACCTTCTGATAAATGAAAACCAGCCTTTTATATAGAACTCAAATAAGACAGCTTTCAAATCTAAAAGAATCAAAGATGCATGGCTCTAAGTGCAATGTTGAGTGCTGATCCCATAAAGAACCATCATAGAAACAAAAGTGTACATGGAACATTCCAGATGTCCTTATTCCCCATTTAGAAAAATTTTTATCAAAAAATTATTTATTCATGAGAAATTCTTTACACATTCTTTTTTGCATGTGAGTTCTTCTGTGAGCACTTTTTCCCCAAGTAGATTCTGCAAAATCAGTTGTTAAGTAGACAATTGGTGAAATTAGATTCAAATAACGCAAATTTAACAAGTTATTTTACAATTATACAGTCTACTTGTCATACAAATCATATAATTCTTTTGGGGAAAACAATCTGTTTTGAGACCTGAATTAACTACTCAAGCTGTTGACATTGATCAAATCAACTAGTTAAGTGTTAATTTTAATTCTCCTCTTCGCCTTATACTGTGCAGAGAAGGGGAAAAACAGTCAATAAACCAAAATAGTGAGTTTTACTAATTAAAATTATAAAGATTTATCTTTTAAATGCTGAGTTTTATGTTGGTTCAATCTGCAAGACATGAAAATTGGAAATTTTATACAAATGTATTACACAACATAAGGGAACCCCCCAGGTCATTATTCTATTTCCAAATTTATGGCTGCCAAACTCAGATAAATCCTGGACAAGCAACATAGATTACTCAGATTACCGAAGTTTTCCTAATTGGCAATTCGTAACTTCCAGCTGCTCTGAACAAAACCTATCACCCATTGAAATGTTGACATTTTTCGGCCTCATTAAAATCTTCTGCAATATTCTGTGTGAATAAATTGTTCAATTAGCTGTTATTTCTGAAGATATACGAGGAAGTGATAAATGATTAGGACACCAAATGCAATTTGTGATGTCAAAACAAGCCTATTTACACTGAACCTACCTGCATATTTAGACAATATTGGACTCAGGATCACGGTGGGAAGAGAGTTTTATACTTTGGAGGACATCATATTTTGCACCTTAAAATGTAATTTTCTTATGGTTTCAGTCTTCCCGTGAATTCATTGTTATTCTTTCTATTTTCATAATTACCAATGCATTTTAAGGATTTTCTATAACAAAGTTAAGAGATCTTAGAAATCTCTTGATAAAATTTTGGTGTTAGATGTAGTCTACTTTTTTTTTTTTCCTTTTTCTCCCCAAAGCCCCCCAGTACACAGTAGTACATTCTTACTTGTGGGTCCTTCCAGCTGTGGCATGTGGGACGCTGCCTCAGCGTGGCCTGACGAGCAGCGCCATGTCCACGCCCAGGACTCGAACCGACAAAACACCGGGCCGCCTGCAGCGGAGCACGAGAACCCAACCACTCGGCTACGGGGCCAGCCCCTAGATGTAGTCTACTTTTAATTGCCAAAATTTTTACAATGACGATCTCTGCATCTTTTGTGCACCCACTGTGTGCATCTCAGGTATATAAGATCACTGCATCTATTTGCACAAGAGATATGGATCACTAATAAATAATTTCTGCATTTTTGGTCTGTGCCATAAAATTTAACAGAGGATTTCCAAAAAAAAGGAATTGCAATTAATGAAGTCTTACTCATGCAACCCCAATCTGTTTTTCTCTATTAAAAACAAATATTTCATCACATATCAAAATTACCAAAATCAACATAAATGAACTGCATTTTGTACAGAAGTGTCTGCTTTCAGTTCCCATAAACTCACAGCCATGGCATGATACACATGGTACAAGGGTGGAATATGTCCAAAGCATTTAAGGTTTGTATATGATCGTTTTTTTTTTTTTTTCTGATGAGTAAAATATTACAATTGTTATAATGTCATAGAATAAATTGAAACATAATATATTCCACACTCACATAGTATGTTTAGGGCAGTTATAAATGTTCCCCACAGTCTTGGAGAATGTGCCGCATTTATTAACTTCTATTCTCATGTTTCAATAGCAACGATAACTATAGTAATTTTCATAGTCATATGTGATCTGTCACTTTTATTTTTTCCACCATGTTCTTGGGGATTCATTGTCCAATCCTCTTTGGGAAGAGTTAATGTACGACTCTGAAGATTCTGGAAACATGGAACATAGATAATAATACAACAAGCAACATTAAAGTCTGAATTGCTGAATTCAGGTTCTCTCTTCTTAAGTTTGGTTCTCGTAATAAAGTCAAGTAAGCTATAAAAGTTTATCTCTCCCCTTAGCCTCTTTTTCAGGGACATTATAATATTTCTTAGAACAATGCAATGCAGATATTATTACATTGACATTTAAAAATCAATTTTTGCTAAAACTTTTAGATAAAATTAATCTATTCCAAACAGAAGAATATCTGTACTTTACTCCACCCTAAGGTCAACCAGTATATTGTAAATGCATACGGGCATATTCATATATTTAAAGATGAGGCTTATTTTTATACATGGCTCTAGAAAACCATTCTTTATGATTTTTAGCCCCAGATCACTTCTCACACTTTTTTTTTTTTTAAGTGAGGAAGATTGTCCCTGAGCTAACAGCCATGCCAAACTTCCTCTATTTTCATATGTGGGACTCCACCATAGCATGGCTTGATGAGCAATGCATAGGTCCATGCCAGGGAACCAAAGCCATGAAACTTGTGCCACCAAAATGGAATGCACAAACTTAACCATTACCCCACCAGGCCAGCTCCTACACATTTTTATTATCTATCAAAGTTAAGGCCTGGTAGCTGGATTGTGCTACCTTGCTCTTTAACCTACAAATAACTCTCCTTTCTTCTTTCCATTAATGTATATAGCAATGCAATGGGATGTGGAGATAGTAAAGTCATAGTACAAGAGACCGCTCCAAAAAGTCTAACCCAGAGCACGTCTTATAAGGAAGCTCTCTCATGAAGTATCTCTTTGCTGTAAGCCTGGAGGCCCCAATCCAGTGCGGAGGCTAACCAGCTTCCAGAAAGTTATACGGTGGACTTAGGTAGCCATATTCTGGGAAGCCCTCCCCACTCTACAAACGTCTCATCCAGCAGCTTCAAAAAATTTACAACATTATTGAGGTATAATTGACATATAAAACCCTGCACAGATTTAAAGACTATAATTTGATTAGTTTTGACATATGTATGCACTCATGAGAGCATCACCACTATTAAGATGATGAACATATCTATCATTCCATGGTTTCTTTGCTCCCCTTTGTTATCCATCTCTCCCACCCTTCCATGACTTCCCCCTCTTCCAGGCAACCACTGATCTGCTTTATGTCATATAGATTAATTTTCATTCTCTAAAATCTTATGTAACTGTAATCATGCATTATGTATTCATTTTCGTACGGGGACATCTGGCTTCTTTCGCATAGCATGATTATTTTGAGAGTCAGCCATGTTGTTATGTGTTTTAAAAGTTCATTGTGTTTTTTTAATTATTGATTAGTTTTCCACTATTTGGATATACCACAAAGCTTTTATCCATTCATTTCGTGGTGGATATTTGAGTTGTTTCCAGTTTTTAGCTTGTACAAATAAAGCTGCCCTGAACATTTATGTAAGCCTTTATGTAGATCAATGCTTTCATTTCTCTAGGATAAGTGCTTAGGAGTGGAATGTCTGCGTCACTTGGTAGGTGTGTGTTTTCCTTTTTTTTTTATTTTTTTTTTAGGAAGATTATCCCTGAGCTAACTACTGCCAATCCTCCTCTTTTTGCTGAGGAAGACTGGCCCTGAGCTAACATCCATGCCCATCTTCCTCTGTTTTATATGTGGGACACCTACCACAGCATGCCTTTTGCCAAGCAGTGCCATGTCCGCACCAGGGATCCAAACCGGCGAACCCCAGGCCACTGAGAAGGGGAACATGCGAACTTAACCACTGCGCCACCGGGCCAGACCCGTGTGTTTTGCTTTTGAAGAAATTGGCAAACTGTTTTCCAAGATGGTTTACCATTTTACATTTCTACTAGATGTGTGAGACTTCCAGTTCATCTGAGTCCTTGCCTGCTCTTGAAATAAAGTTTTAATATTAGTGCTTCTAGAGGCTATGTATGAGTACCTCTTTGCAGTTTTAATTTACATTTCCATAAAGAACTATTGATATTGAGCAACTTGTAAAGTGTTAATATGATATCCATGCATCTTCTTTAGTGAAGTTTCTGTTCAAATCTTTTGACCATTTTTAAATGAGGTTATTTAGCTTATGAATACTGAATTGTAAGAGTTCTTTTTATATAGTCTACAAGTCCTTTGTAAAATATGTATTTTACAAAGAATATTTTTCCCAGTCAACGACTTGCTTTTTCATTTTTGTAACAGTGTCTTTTAAAGAGCAACTGTATTAATGTCAATGAAGTACTATTTGAATGCTTCTTTTTCTATAGTTCATGCATTTGGTGTCCAATTTAACGTATCTTGGCCAAACCCAAGCCACGCTAGCTTTCTGTTGATGAATGTTAGCATGTCATATATTATTTCATCCTTTTACTTTTAACCTATTTGTGCCTTTAAACTTAAAATATGTGTCTCATAAGCAGTTTATACTGGGGACTTGCTTTTTTTTTTTTGGAGGAAGATCAGCCCTGAGCTAACTACTGCCAATCTTCCTCTTTTTGCTGAGGAAGACTGGCCCTGAGCTAACATCCATGCCCATCTTCCTCTATTTCATATGTGGGATGCCTACCACAGCATGGCTTTTGCCAAGTGGTGCCATGTGCACACCTGGGATCCAAACTGGCAAACCCAGGACCGCCAAGAAGTGGAACGTGCGAACTCAACCACTGCGCCACCCAGCCATCCCCGGGGGCTTGCTTTTTAAATCTAACATATAACTCTCTACCTTTCAGTTGGAGTGTTACACCGTATATAAATTATGTAGTTACTGATATGGTTGTGCTTAACTGTCCTATCTTGCTTGTTGTTTTCTATTTGCCCTACTTGTTTTTTGTTCCATTTTCTCACCTTTTCAACCTTCATTTGGATGAAGTATTTTTATGATTCCATTTTATCTCCTTTATTGATCTACAAGCTATATCTCTTTGTGGACTGGTTTTTGTTGGTTTGTTTTTGTTTTTGAGTGGTTGCATGGGAGATTTCAGTGTACTTCTTTAACTTAGCATAGTCTACCTTCAGTTAATGTTAACCTACCTCCCATACGATAAGAGCCTTTTTATGAGAGCATACTTATACTTCCCCTCTCCCCGCCTTTGTTCTAGGATAGTCATTCAATTTACTTCTACATACATTATAAACTCCACAATCAGCCTTGTTACCTTTAAACCTCAATTATATTTTAAAGAGATTTTTAAGATAAAAGAAAAACACAAGACTTTTATATCATTTTATCATTTCCAGTGCTCTTCCTTCCTTTGTATATACTCAGATGTGTATCTGGTAACGTTTGTCTTCTGCCCAAAGGACTTCCTTTATCATTTCTTGGAGTACAAGTTAAGTCTGCTAGTGATGAATTCTTTCAGCTTTTGTATGTCTCAAACAGGCTTTATTATATCTTTCTTTTGAAAGATATTTTCACTAGACTTAGAATTCTAGGTTGACACAGTTTTGTTTCTTTCAATACTTTAAAGATGTCGCTCCACTTTTTTCTGGCTTCCATTACTGCTGAGAACCAGTCTGCTCTTCTTCTTATCTTTGTGCCTCTGTTCATAATGTATCTTTTTTCCTAAGCGCTTTTAAGGTTTTCTCCTTATCACTGGTTATAAACAATTTGATTAGGATTTTCACACTGTAGTTTTCTTTCTTTGTTTTTTTATGTATTTAGACCTTTTGAATTTCTTGGACCTCTGATTTTATCATTTTTATCAGATTTGGGAAAATTCTGGCCAATATTTTTTTTAATTAATAAACTTTATTTTTTAGAGAAGTTTTAGGTTCTCAGAAAAATTGAGCAGAAACTGCAGAGAGTTCCCATATACCCTTTGTCCCCATATACGCATACCTCCCCCACTATGGACATCTCACACCAGAGTTACATTTGTTACAATCAGTGAATCTACACTGACACATTATTATCATTCAAAGTACATAGTTTTCATTAGAGTTCAATCTTGGAGTTGTATATTTTATGAGTTTTGACAAATGTTTAATGACACATATCCACCACTGTAGTATCATACAGAACAGTTTTACTGCCTTGAAGATCCTCAGTGCTTTGCCTGTTCATCCCTCCCTCCCTTTAATCCCTGACAACCACTAATCTTTTTACTGACTCCCCAGTTTTGCCTTTTCCAGAGCATCAGCTAGCTGGAATTATACACTGTGTAGCCTTTTCAGACCAGCTTCTTTCACTTAGTAACATGCATTTAAGTTTCCTCCCTGTTTCACAGCTTGATAGCTTGTTTTTAGCACTGAATAATATTCCATTGTCTGGACCACCACAGTGTGCTTATCCATTCACCTACTGAAGGACCTCTTGGTTACTTCAAGTTTGGGGAAATTATAAATAAAGTTGCTATAAACATACATGTGCAGGTTTTAATGTAGAAATGAGTTTTTGATTCATTTAGTTAAATACCAAGGAGTGCAATTGCTGGATCTTATGGTGGGACAATGTTTAGTTTTTGAGAAACTGACAACCATCTTAAAGTGGCTGTACCATTATTCATTCCCACCAGTAATGAATAAGAATTCCTGTTACTTCCCAACCTTGCCAGCATCTAGTGTTGCCCATGTCTTGGATTTGGGACATTCTAATAGATGTGTAGAGGTATCTCATTGTTTTAATTGCAATTTCCCACTGACAAGATTTTGAACATGTTTTCATATGCTTACTCGCCATCTGTATATCTTCACTGCAGGTGTCTGTTCAGACCTTTTGCCCATTTTTTTTCAGGTTTCTTGTTTTCTTCTTGTTGAGTTTCAAAAGTTCTTTGTATATTTTGGATATCAGTCCTTTATCAGATGCATCTTTTGCAAATATTTTCTCCCAGTCTGTGGCTTGTCTTCTCATTCTCTTGAGCCGTTATTTTCCAAATAGTTTCTCTGTACTTCCCTCCTCTCTTTTGGGGACTCCCAATTACACATATATTAGGACACTTGAAGTCATCCCAGGGCTGATGTGGTTTATCTATCTTTTTTTTTGTCTTTTTTTCTCTATGTTTAAGTTTGCATAGTTTCTATTATCATGTCCTCATACTCATCTTTGCTTCTGCAATGTCTAATCTGCAGTTAACCTGCTATAAATCTCATCTAGTATATTTTTCATATCAGACATACTATTTTATCTCTAAAAGTTTGAAACTTTCTTATATTTTCCATATATCTGCTTAATATGCTCATTATTTCCTCTACCTTCCTGAATATATGGACTCTATAATAACTCTTAATTTCCTTGTCTATTAATTCTACCATCTGGATCATTTCTGTCTTTTTCTATTGATTAATTTTTATACTCATTATAAGTCTCATTTTCTAGCTTCTTTGATGACTAGTAATTTTATTTTATTTTTTTAACATTGGCACCTGAGCTAACAACCATTGGGAAACTTTTCTTTTTCTTCTTCTCCCCCAGCACATAGTTGCAATTCTGGTTGTGAGTGCTTCTGGTTGTGGCATGTGGGCCACCGCCTCAGCAAGGCCTGAGGAGCGGTGCCACGTCGGCACCCAGGACCCAAACCAGTGAAACCCTGGGCCCAAGCACAGCACACAAACTTAACCACTCGGCCAAGGGGCCAGCCCCCGTGACTAGAAATTTTAAATGAGATGCCAGACTTTGCGAATTTTACCTCGAGTGTTGGATATTTTCATATTCCTTTAAATATGTGTGAGCCTTGTTCTGAGGTGTAAATTACTGAGAAAGAGTTTAATCCTTTCAAGGCTTTATTTCAAGCTTTGTGAGGTGGGACCAGAGCAGCTCTTAGTCTAGGACTAACTTGGCTCCAATACCAACCGCCCTTCTGAGCGCTCCATCTGATGTCCCGTGCTGTATGAGCTTTCTCCATGCTGTCTGGAAGGTCATGAACTCTTCTCGGCCCTGTGCAAACTTTGTGGCTTGTTCTGTCTGCCCTTACTAGTGGCTCTTTCCCCAGTCTCAAGTGGTTTCCTCGGATGCGTGCACTGGTCAATATCAGGGGAAGATTCCGGGGAAGCCCTGAGCAGATCTCCAGGGTTCTCTGTGTATCTTTATTTTTTTGTGTAGCTGTCTCCTCTCCAGTATTCTGTCCTGCAAATTGCAGCCACCGTGGCTTAATGAAATTTTGAAGTCTGCCTCTCCAACTCAGGGAGACTAGTGAACTCCTCCGTCTTCTCCTTTTCTGTTCCATGGCATGGAAACTCTCTCCGGGAAGTAAGGTGGGACAACCACTGGTACTTATCTTGTTTGTTTCCCCTCTCTTAGGAATCAGTATCCTGTGCTGCCTCATGTGCTATCTCTGCAATCCATTTTCTGAATTATTTTGTCTGGGTTTAGTTGTTTAAGGTGGATGGCCAAATCAAGTCTCTGTTGCTCCATTAGGGACAGAAACAGAATTCTCATACTTTTTGTTTTAATATAAAAAATCTTTGTTATTTATTTGTTCCTCATTACATAAGTTGACAGAGAGGTTAAAGGACACTAGAAAGGTTCCTTGGACTTAGAGGATCTTGGGGTCATCACAGAGGCCAGAGTCTGCAGCTGCCCTAACACAAAAGACTTTGACCTAAAGTAGCCATTTGGGAGCGTCAAAGTGCGTTTGCCCGGTCAGCCTAGTCAGAGGCCATTCAACTAGTATAGCTAGTTTCTTGGTGCTCTTTTACCTTCCTACAGGAAATAAAGCTATTGGAAGATCCGGAAACTGAAGTTAGTTCAGGCAATGCCTTGAGTGTACAGATGCAGCAGAACATGCTGTCCTCCAAGCTAGGGCAGCCATCAAGGCATGCTCCTGCACACTCACTTCTTCTGAGAGTAGGTTTGCATATGCTAGGTGAAGCTCGAGTGTCCACCCTGGCTTTCCAGCTTTGGGAAGCACTAGCCATGCTTTTCTTTCTCCCATGGATACACAGAAACAGTGGGTCTTACTTCTCAGGGCCGAGTTGCTATAGTACACCTCATAGCTGAGGAGAAGCATGACTGGAGGCCTGTCTACTTCTTTATCTGGCAGCAAACCAAGGGGTGATGTTGTCATGACACATATAGTCTTACTTCTTTCGTTATCGTCACATTTGTCTATCAAATATTTTTTTAAAAAATATATGCTCATTTTCCAAAATTCAAAGAAATGTAAAACTGAACATTAAAAAACATCCTCAGATACATAAACATTGCTCAGGTATCATTTTACAGAGCTCCTGTCTTATACTGGAATATGTAGGGTTTTATAAGCATACATATTTGCATGTGTTCACATGCATGCACACACACATTTATACACACACATATATTATTGAATTTTTTTCACTTAACCTTGTTTTGTGACTTTTTAAATAATTGCATAATATAACATTCACTGATGGTCATAACAAAATATATTTAAACATTCTTCAATGGTGAAGATTTCAGTTGTTGAAAGTTTTTGAGCATCATCAGATTTTGCCAAATTAAATCTTTAAATGACAAATTAAATTGGATGAAATTTTCTATACATTTCTTATTATACTATTTGAATTCATATCTTTTCATTGCTATGCTTTTAGTCAGTCCACAAGTATGTTAATGTTTATACACCCTGAAGACACAAGAGAGGATCAGTGTGGGAGTGTATGTGGGTGTGTATATGTGTAACACAATGACCAGTTCGCCGTTACATGAATCAGTGTGCATCTAAGTTTCAGGAAGCTGCTCTCTACTTAGCTGGCATAAGTTGTAGAGTTACAAAAGGCCTTACTCATCAAAATATCTCCTCTTGGTTGGTCTGTCAGAAATTTCTAATTTTCCTGTCATTCCTTAAAGACTTTCTAAAGGTGCTGTGCATTTTAACTAGGCTGACATTGACTTTTACTCAAGAAGAGTAACATTATCAGAGTTTAGTCTATCAAACAAGATTTGATTGAATGAAGAAAGATTGAACTATATGGTGGTGTCGATGAAATGTTAGGTGCAGATATATGTGGTGGGGTAGCAGTGGGTGTCAGCCGGTCATCAGTGGGAAGCCTTAAGGATTAATATCAAAGTAACCACCCCATGTCCACAGCCATGTCAAAGGGCCATGTCTAAAGTCCATGAGCTGCTTGTGCCTGTGACTGTGCAGACATGTTGGAAGTTATTCTGGCCAAGAGAGGAACTAGGATAGAGAGGAGGAAGGAGTCTACCTTTGTGTATTTCTTTAGCTTCCTCCAGTGCACTAAAACGAAACTAAGACTTCTCAGTAGCCATAGAGCCAAGCAATTCTCAAATGATCTCAGAATGTACCAGAACATACATGACTGGGCATGAAGGGTAAATTGTCATCTTAAATTCAGAGAGGAAAGATACAGTCTTTGTGTGTTACAACATGAGCCCTATTGTTATATAAGCAAAGAATAGTTAGTAACAATTAGTAACACAGTCTCAGATCAACTTGCTCTCATAAATGATTATCAAACATTTTTATAATCCTGAACGCACACTGAAATGGCCCAATGCATGAATAGTTTCTTTTCCATGTAGAGAAGAAACACTAATGAAGCAAGGACCAAATATTGGCATACTTACAATCAGAAAACCCTGTTCATCCCACCAGTAATTTATTCACAGCAGCCAATTGCAGAAAGAGCAATTTCCTCACCACCAAGGACTTTCCTCTTTCCTCCTAAGTTCTTCTCACAAAACTATTTAATATTTCCTGCTTGGCTGTTAAACTGCCAATTGCGCACACAAAACTACCAGACTGGTGAATTTAACTCATATTGCACTTAATTTTGAAGAGAGAGTTTAAACAAATTACTATTTTGACATCTCATGGGCCCACTTGTGCTATGTTAACTCTATTATTCCATTTCTTATTAGGAATCAAAAACAGACAAAAGACTGAAAAGGAATAGGAATATGAACAAAACAGAATGGTGTTTTAGTCTGCCAGCTTGAGACCTGCTAACACTATGGTAAAAATTTTGGTACAAAAAAGTTTTAAACTCTTGGATAGAATCAGTTATGTTGAATTAATTGTTATAGTCTATGCTTATAGTTGCTTATGGCTAAGCAAACATGCTATGGAATCAGACTGGCCAAATATACTGGCTCCAGCCCTCACCAGCTATGTGACCTTGACCAGTCACTTAACTTCTCTGTGCCTCAGTTTTCTGATCAGTAAAAGGAGATGATAGTAGTACCTTCCTCACAAAGATGTTGTGAGGATTAAATAATATATGCTCAGGTTAATAGAAATGTGCCAGACTCAAGGAAAGAGCTTTATAAATGTTAGCCCCTGCTATTATTATTTTTATCATCACTGTTATTATTGACTGAGTACTTATAAAGTACTACCAATGTGAGAATGATAGATGCATATTGTATGGTCTCTGGTCTCAGGGACCTTCAGTCTCATGAGGAATAAAAGCCTCATGGAGGAAACTGTGAGAGAACAGAGGTGCTATAGTTTCTTATTCTGATTATTAGTCAAATAAAAGCTCCAAAAACGTCAGGATCAGCGTGGGCTGCCTCTGCCATAATAGGACTCTTAGAAAGGCAGGCATACAATGCAGGCCTTGAAGAATGAGTAGGATTTCAAAAGTTGTTTTAAGGTTACCCTTGGACATGTGGTCCACAGATGTGTTTTGTTTGGCTTATACAGTATTTTTTAAACATTTTAATTAGTTGCCAATATTTAAAATTAGATCATGATCTACCGTGCCTCACCCAGTTAATTACCTGCTGGTTCCTGTCATTATTTGAGTTTGCAGCCCCTAATCTATGGACTTCACTCCTGTTCTCATTGTCACTGGTAACTACAAGCTTTGGTAAACATATTAGAATGATTTATTGTCTTCATATAGTGTCACAAAGTTCGGCTCCACGCATACTAACAAGGATTCATAAGAATTATTCTTTTAAAAAGTAGTTTTTCTTCTTAGAAACTGATTTCTAACCAGTCCAGTTTGGACTGGATTCAAGGAACAATAATAAAAAGCATGATGATTTCTCCAACTGTTATGTCTCTATTGTTCCTTTTTTATTGGACTATTGGATTAGGGCTTAATGAACTATCTTTTATAGGCAGAGAAAGAATAGACCATTGCAGTGCATTGGGAGAACTTCACACAAATCATTGCAAAAACTGGCAACTAAACAAAAACTTTCTAAGAGACTAACTCCTGATTTGACCTTGGTTAGAGCCCAAAGAGCTGCCAGCATGTATTTGGGAAAAGATAAGCAAGACACTGAGGTTTACATCTACATGCTATTCTGATCACCTCCCATTTCACCTGTTGGTGAAAGCGAGATCCCAGGCCCTAAAAGGTTTGAGATGGCCAAATGCACAAGCCCCAGCGCTGGACAGATGACACCGACAGCAGTTTCTTAGTCACAGATACTCACAGCCTCGGGGAGGAGGATACCGCACGCCATGCAGGGCCGCACGGGGTAGCACTCAAGAGCAGAGTGAACCAGCAGGGGCTGTGGGAGGCTGGCTTTGTAGCAGCAAGACGGGGAGGTGACCTTGGTTCCCAAAAGAGGATGGGATGGGCTTATTGAATAACTTTGCTGCCTGGCAAGGAAGTGGAATCCGTTAGGTTGAGGCCCAGGTCGGGCGCTGCTGGTCCAGCAGATAGGAGAACTAGCTGGATGGAGGCCTTTCTCACTGGGCCTGGGCCAGCCTGACAAGAGCAGGGAACTCACAGTTTGGCTCTTGGAGCCCATGAGGCTCAAAGATATCAAGGCAGTACATGGAATTTCAGGCCAACCCATGCACATGAGAACAGTTTTTTACTCTTTATCCTGATATTCTGAAATCAGGTATGGAACAGTGTAAGTTTCTAACTAATGGTTTTTGTGTACTGACTCTCTCTCTTTTGATAACAAGGTGTTAGATTTTCAAAGACATTTTTGTGATCAACTATTTTTTGTGATGAACTACTATTATGTACAGTTCTTTCCTATTTAAAATATTGTAATATGAATGTATCTTTTCTGTAATTCTGCATCCGGTCAACTCAGACCCTGCCTCCCCATGCCATCTCTCGTTTTTCAGTAAATTCCCAGAGGCCATGCTTAATAAGTTCAAAGATAGAAGTCCTGTGGTCCAAACTTCAATTCTCTCTCTTTGTTCATTATTTTACGATTCCTTGTACCATTTTCCTCGACATCAACTAGACTTCACTACTTCAGTTGCCTTTTGAGATCTACAGGGATAATTTACTGTCACATCGTGGCTGTGTGAGCGTTTGACACCCTCCGCAGAAAGGTAGTGAATGTCCATAAGGCCAGGCCAAAGGGAAAGGAGAAAGGAATACAGCACCAAGAAGGGTGATGACAAAATGATCTCCACCTTAAAAACTACTTCCCTGAAGCTCCGGGAACCTGAGGATGCTTCTTGGATAAGTTTCTATTCGGTCCTTTGTAAGCTGCATTAGGTCATTGAGATGGCTTAAAAATTAATTGAGAATAAGTTTTCTGACAAAGGTACTCCAGAAAAGCAAAGATAATATTGTGCAAAAGAAAAAAATTGATTTCAGGAAGATCTAGTGTGATTACAAAGTGAGTAATTTAAATTGTGATTATATATTTCTTAATTTTTCACTTGATGTCAGAGTTTCTTCTGTCCTGTATTTGTCTCAGTTTTGATTACTTAAAACATACAAATGTGCGGTACAGTATATATTTCCTCAAAATGAGCTCTTGTCTTAGATATAAAAATTAAGACATTGATTTCTCAAGAACTTTTTTGTTTACAAATTTTCCTAGAATGTTTTTAACTAGCACTTTAAAACTTTTATTTTGTTTCCACACTTCATAAGATACAACCAATGACATGTATTTGTGAATTTTTTAAAAGTGGCACTAATAGTGTTAAGCCTCACGATAACAATAACAATAAATATGCCTTCTGACCTACAAGACAGCAGTCTAGGTATCTTATTCTTTTATACATAATTTTTGCCCCACTGTTGGAACACATTTTCTCAGTTCTTGTTGTCACAAATAATGAATATGCTGATCCTTGAAGAAAAACTCTTCCTCAGATCACGGTCTCATTTCTCCACAGAAACCAGTGCCTTCACGGCAGGGTCGGTGCAGAAGCCTTTCTTTAAATGACTCTCTTTAAAATTTGGAACATAAATTTAACATTAAGAAACAGATTTCTGACTTTCCTAATAGAGTTCTTATATTTATTGAAAATATGAGACTAAATGTAGACAACCTAGTGGAGGATTTTTGAAATGATGATGTAAGCTTAGCTACATATCAATCATAATTTTTCCTAGAACCGTTTTTTGATCAGAGAACATCTAAAGCAACCTGAAACACATTGCTCTTGAATTAAAGATTATTATGAAGAATAGGTTATATGCTATGGTTTAACATATCTGAAAGAGTACATATTATTTTGTCAGAATCGTCAGCCTGAAGAAAAAGAATATGACTTCTCTAATTATGTAAACATTGACAGATTTCTTAATTAACCTCCTGTCAAAAGTTGGTCAATGGATTTTTAAAATCATCTACATTAGACTTTCTTCTTTTAATCCTCTTTTATTGACCATTACAAAATAAATATGTTCTCTGAGTGGTACATCAGGTTTTTTGAAAATAACCAAGAATCCAGGAAACATATTCTATTGTTGAACTTAAAAGTAGCTGACAGAAGTCTTCTTTACTAGTACTTGTAATTGTATAAGTAATTTGTCTAAATTCGCTTATCTAACCTGTATTTTTTCTATTTTTACACATCCAGACAGTGAGAAAGTTATGGATCTCATTTCTTTATGATTTCATTTTAGGAGACTCAGAAGAAATGAGGAAAGTGCGTACATTTCATAAACATGAACCCTCGATATGTGCCTCAAGTCTGCATTAGGCCAACAATATTTATAGCAATAAGCTGATAATATACCCTAAATTATAGGTATTGAAAAGTGTTATTAATGTTTCCACTTTCTGTAAGTATAAATGAGCCAAAGGCATTATTGTGTATCATAATTATAAGATAAATATGCTTTTATCATTCCTTATTAAATTAATATTTTGAAGTTGCAAATTATAAAATACTCATACTGATTTTTACAAAAAGAAGAATAAATGGAGCCTGGCCTTAAGGACACTAAAATATGCTATCACAGTGAAACAGTTTAGCGTGCCACTACTACAAGTAGAGACCTTTGTGTCAGTGGAAGAAAATAACGCATAAAATTAAGGAAGTATTCCAAGTTAATAGAATATTGGAAGGTAATTTCAACAAAATATTCTGGTAAGATTTTAAGGCTATTTGGGAAAAGGAATCCATTTTGTTCCTCAAAACATACTTTATACCAAAGAATGCAGGTAGATTAATGATTTAGTATTAAAAAAATAACAAATTAGAAGAAAATGTAAATAAATATCTGACCACAAGGTGGAATAAGCTTTGTTAGCATATGTGGAAAGGCAGAATCCTCAAAGAAAATGTTAAATAAAAATTCAAAAAGTTGTCACAAACATAGGAGCAAAAGTTTACTACCTTTAGTGTATATATTAAAAAAAAAGGTCTTCCTTTTTCATTCTAATGAAATGCATTATTTGTAGCAACTTTTCTCCTTAGGTGAACTAAAATCACTAAATAATGCATTTTTAAATATACCTTAAAAGCTTTGAAAAGCTGCCAAGATAGTAAAGAACTGTCAGGCCAAATTCTGGGAAGAAGCATAAACCCAGAGGAGAAGCAGAATTCTAAAGGGATTTAAGCCACTTTTGCCCTGAGGGCATTTGCATAAATCTGCCAATTTGGGCTGAAGTTAGGGGAGCAGCATCATCAAGTTACAAGGGCAAAAATAATGACCTAGAGTCTGCTCAAGGTGGTGACTGTCATAGGATATCCATTCCTCCTTAAACTAGGACCCCCAAAGGCCTGGACACTCTGGATAAAATGGTCCTTGTATCATCTAGGAGGAGGATAAAGATATAGATTAACCTTAGACTTTGATAAGTTAAGAATCCATGTTGTAAATTTAGGATAACTGCTAAGATAATAAAAACTGAGTGTATGACACCTGAACTAATGCAGAGAAAAAAGAAGCGAAATAATAAGTAATCAACCTACAGGCAGGAAGGCAATGAAATATATATGTGTGTGCAATATGTACAATTGGAGAACACAAAATAAGATGTTAGAGTTACTTTCAAATATATTCAGTAATTATAGTCAACATAAATCTTCCAGTTAAATAACAAAGATTAATAAAGCAGATGGAAAAATATATGTGTGCCTGTATCAATAATTATAAAAGGTTCAATTCACCAGGAAAATGTAACAATTATAAATGTGCTCATTCCCAATGGTAAAGCCTCAAAACATGTAAAGTTAAATTGACATAGCTACAAAGAGAAATAAACAAATCCACGATCACAGTGGGGATTTTAACACATAATTCTCAATAACTTACAGTAAAGGGGGGGGAATGTAAGGAAATAAGAGGAACAAAAATAAAAACTATAATTGATCTAATGGATATATATATAGAACCCTGAAGAATAAACATTAGTTATAAGCACATGTGAAACAGTTTTTTAAATTGACAACTGACAATATTGTTATAAAGCAAAATTCAGCAAATTCCAAAGGACTAAAATCATACAGATAGCTAGAAAATCTCTACATATTTGGAAATTAAGAAAACTATTCATAAGTAAGCCATAAGTCAAAAATAAATTATAATAGTAAACAGAAAATAATTTGAACCTACTTTTGGAATGAAGCTAAAGCAATACTTAGAAAAAAATTTATAGCCTTAGATGTGTGGGGACCTGGAAATGGCCACCCCAAGATATGTCTCTTTGGCATGATTATTTGAAGCTGGTTTCTTTGCAGACAGGAAAGCAACTGAAAAGTAGAACTTGCTTGCCCTTTTTTTAGGAGACATTTACATTGTAAAGGAAATCTCTATCTGTAAAGGTGCCTCCCTCTCTGCACCAGGAAGAAGAAAGGAGATGACCTTGTCTCTAGAAACTCTTCATCAATGCCAAAGGCAAGGACTTAAATCTGCATTTTGTTTACTGTACTTGTGTGGTAATCTCCCATGATCGACTCCCCGTCCACCCCCAACATACTCCTTTGTCTTTAGATATTTAAGCGGTGGTTTCGACCATTTTGGCGAGTTGCTCAACTTGCCTGACCTCTCCCATGTATACATGTTATAAAGCTTTGTTTAATTTTCTCCTGCTATTCTGTCTCATGTGAATTTAATTCATTCTCTGGCCAGACGAACCCACATTAGGTAGAGGAAAAGTCTTCCTCCCCTACAGATGCAAATATTAGAAGTAAAGTCTGGGAATTAAATGTTAAGTATTTATCTCAAGAAGGTAAATAAAAGAACAGCAAAGTAACTTCAAAAAATATAGAATAAAGAAAATGTTCATTATAACAAAAGAGAATAAACAAATAGAAAACAAATACACAATAGAAGGAAATAGTAAAGAAAAAATTGGCTAATTAAAAATAATTAAAAATAAACTTTGGGAGGAGTGATCATGAAAAAAGAGAGAAGACACAAATAAACCAATATCAGGAATGAACAAAGGATTATCACTCTTGATAATACAGATATTAAAATGATACAGGATATTTTTAAACTTTATGATAATAAATTTGAACTTTTAATTGGACAATTTTCTTTAAAAAAATAGCTTACTAAAACTCAAAAGAGAGGGTGGAGAGAAAGAGAAAGCCTGAATTATCCTATAACAATTAAAGAATTTTTTTGATTTTTTAATAAACCCTTTTTACAAAGAAATCTTTAATCTTTAATCTTTGAAAATTCTTCCAAAAGTTAATGGATAAAAAAATTTCCTGTTTTACATAATCTATCAGAAAATAAAAGATTGGGTAATACTCCCAACTCATTTTACAAGACCATCATAACCTTGAAATTAAAATCCAACAAGGAAAAAGTGAGAAAGTAAAATTACTTGCCATTTTCATTTATGAACATACATGCAAAAATCTTAAAAACAAAAAGTGATGAAATTTGACAATATAGAAAAAGGATCACACATCATAACCAAATTGACTATATGACAAGAAGACAAGTGTTTAAACATTAGAAAGTTAAATAATAATAATTTGATTAAAGAGAAAATTATCATCTCAATAGATGTCACAAAAAAGTGATGAAATTCAAAATTATAATGAATATGCTATTAAAAGAAAAAACCTCTTATCAAACTAAGAATAGAGCCAGTTCCTTAATCTGATAAAGCATATTTAATTAAAGAAAAACTATATATACTTAATGATTAAATATTTAAAATATTTCCCTTGTATGTTCAAGTCGAGGTTATCAGACTGGAAGTCCTATCCAGGGCACTAATGGAATTAAAGGAAATGAAAGGTATAGGGATTTGATAAGAAGGAACAATAGCCTCATTATTTTTGCACAATGCGATTGTATATGCAGAATTTCCAAAATCTACAAATAAACTTTTTGATTTAATAAGATTTTATTGAGATTGCTAGATTCAAAATGAGTTTACAAAAATAAATTTTACTTCTATATACAAGTTATTACTTGTTTATTTAAAGAAATATAAACAGATACCACTTATAATGGTGTAAAATACAGTATGTCTGGTAACAAATACAACAAAACAACATGTAAGACCTCTGCAAGGAAACTTAGAAAACTTTACTGAGAAATATTAAAGAAGACAATAAATGGTGAGGTACTATATTTATGGATTGAAGACTCACTATTTTAAAGATTTCAGTTCTTCTCAAATCAATTTATGGTTTCAATTTATTCCCAACTAAATCCCAGTCAATTTTTATTGTTGTTGTAGCTGCTGATCTCAACGAGTTAGTTTTTTTTAAGAAGAAGATTAGCCCTGAACTAACTACTGCCAAACCTCCTCTTTTTGCTGAGGAAGACTGGCCCTGAGCTAACACCCATGCCCATCTTCCTCTACTTTATATGTGGGATGCCTACCACAGCATGACTTTTGCCAAGCAGTGCCATGTCCACACTCAGGATCCAAACTAGCGAACCCCAGGCCACCGAGAAGCGGAACATGTGCACTTAACCACTGTGCCACGGGGCCAGCCCCCTCAACAAGTTAGTTTTAAAATTTATACAAAAGTGCAATGTCTTCAAGACCTCCTTGAAGAAAAAGAACAAGATAAGAATATTTGTAATATCAAATATCAAGATTTACTCTAAAGCCAAAATATTTAAGACAATGTGGTATTAACGTAAGAATAGACAAATAGAGATGTAGAACAGATTGAGACCAGAAACAGACTCACGCATATATGAACTCAACATAGAACCGAGGAAGCACCACAAATCAGTGGAAAAGAATAACTTTTCAATAAAATTCTTTGTCCTTATCATGGTCTATACCATCTTACACCGACCTACTCCTCTTAAGTAATTTCCTACCATTATCCATGTCCCTCACTCCCCACCTGCTATGCTGCCCTCCCCACAATTGCTCAAATATACCAGGTATATGACAGCCTCAAAGCCATTGTCCTATAGGTCCTTCTGCATGGCATGCTTTGCCCCCAGATATTCCCATGGCTTGTCTGTTTGCCACCTTTATGTCTCGTTCATATATCATCTCTCCACAGTGGCCTTCCTTGACCTGTGTATTCTGAAAATTCCAGAACCACTTTTACATCACCATTGGACTTCTACTCACTTTCTTGGTCTACAGAGGAACCCAGAGGCAAAAGTTAGGCCCATCCTCCAACTCAGTGTGAGAAAGGAGAGAGATCTTACAGGTTGGACTCCCCCAACAACAGGCAATCAAATGTTGGTAAAGGAAGGAATATCCTATTTTCTACTTCACAATTTAAGGTGGCCGACTTTTCCCATTGTGTGACCCTGTAACCTTGGATAGCTTCTGTTTGTAGAACACCACGATGTGCTTCCTCTGTGCCACCTGATGGGAGTCACTCTGGAGGCTTAGCTGAAGCAGTATAGCATAGCAATTTTGTATTTTTTATATCATCTTCTAGATTTCTCTTTTGCTTTGCCCATCAGTTTATTGTCCTCCTGAACAGCTGAGAGCACAAGGAATCTCTATGACTGTTAGTCATATTTTCAAGTTGTATTCAAAAATTCACTTATTGATGGTCTTTTTTTCTGTTTTAACCAGGCAAATTTACTTTAACTCATGTGATATTTTTCAAATCACTGATAATTTGGATATGGTTTCAAAAATAGAAACTCTTCATGGGGCTGGCCCCGTGGCTGAGTGGTTAAGTTCGCGCGCTCCGCTGCAGGCGGCCCAGTGTTTCATTGGTTTGAATCCTGGGCGCAGACATGGCACTGCTCATCAAACCATGCTGAGGCGGCGTCTCACATGCCACAACTAGAAGGACCCACAACTAAGAATATACAACTATGTACCGGGGGACTTTGGGGAGAAAAAGGAAAAAAATAAAATGTTTAAAAAAAAAATTTTAAAATAGAAACTCTTCAAAGTAAACTTTAGGAGTTCATCTCCTGCTTCCTTTATCACTCCCTTCTCAAGAGTCTTTCAAAAGAATTTCCATGCCTGTAAGTCAAGAATAATTATTAGCAAACTCAGTCACTCATGTCACATTTATATATTCACTGCCAAATAAATTTATTTTTAAACTAATTTCAACTTATTCTAATGTCATTACAGCTTGTCAGTAAGTGCTAACATATATGGCTTTCACAAGTTCATGAAAATTGCAAAGTTGTTAAATTTCAGAGCAAGAGTTTAATACTGGGAGAGAAAAATGTTTTAGAGTAAGGGACAAGGACTTTGTAAGCTAAAATGACCTTTCATTTCATAACAGGACTAAGACTAGACTCTGTAGTCACAATCTTGAGATCAGGTTTGAAGAGTGAGAGCTGACTAAAGGACCAAGGGTGATGACTTCATTCTTGTATAATTTGAAAGATCAAAAGACCAGGACAAAGAGTCCAAATATAAAACTCATGAGGACACAATGAGAAAAGGAACAGGAGTATAGAGTAGATAAGAGAGGTAGCCGTATAAGTACCCAGGGCCCTACTTTCTCTCCCCTCAGCAGCCTGCTGGAATGTTAGACCCACTGAGGAGTTAGACAGGAATCTCCTCCTTGGAAGCTCTCCAGGTTTGTACTGGATGCCACCACAGGGAGCTCTGGGATCTGAGAGGAGGAAACAAAGAACTTGGGTAGTACTGGATCCCTTTCGCAAGGCCCAGGAGGAGGCCCGAGGACAACAGGGACGCACTTCCCTGCGGCCCACTCTCCGCTTGCCTCCTGCGTTTTCTGCAAAAGAATGACTGCTGTCCAGCCTTTGAGTTCTCTCATGGCCTGCCACACTTTCTCTCTAACACATAAAAGCCATGTTTTTAACTCCTCTTCCCATTTTTTAAAATCATTACTCTTTCGTGGAATTGCACTGTTTCCTTCTGAGGCAAAGTCACTTCTAAACCAAACTGGGCAAACCATACTTGACTTAAGCATATGTTTTCCAAGCAGTTTTATTCCATTATCTGAGAATTTAGCACCACTCTGCAGTCCTAAGTGGCATCAGAATACACTTCCACTATATAGAACTGTCAAAATATAATACGGCCTGCACTAAAACCTAAGAGGTAAATAAAGTAACAAAACCAACTTCCTTTGCAAAGCAGCAGTGCAATAATATTTTAAAATGTACTTCTGATCCAAGGTACTAATATCTTACTAAATACATTTATTTGCAGTTTGTACGCCTTATACCCAGGCCAGTACATTATTTGAGTTTAGTTGTGGTTTTTGTTAACATTATAATCAAACTCATAAATAAAAGGGAGAAATTTCTCCAGTTGGGAAGGAGCTGAAGCAGCCGTGTATGCATAGCAGATCTCAATGATTTTTCTGGAATATATTAAAATATTGCCGAGGAATTGTGGATTGCAGCAAGTAGACTGTTATCAATTTTGCTATATTATGGGGGTGACTTTCAAGATGGGGATTTTTCCTTTTTTGTTTTCTACCATAAATATATATCTTTTTTCTTTTATTCCCTCTTTCTTGACCCAGCTTCTGAACTGCATAGCCAACATTTTATCTTTCCTTGGATTGCTTTCTGTTTGTAAATCTTTCAACTCAGTGTATTTCTCGAGGTGATTGTTTGTCCCTTGCTTTGTTCAAGGTATACAACTGCATTCATCTTGTTTATGGATCAAAGGAAACATGGGATGGGCTCTGTTTTCTTCTAAAAGGTCACATTAGTTCTTAGTTCAGTAAAATGAATATAATTCTGTTTTTAATAAATAATTTCTCTTTGTATATTAGATTTGGGACATGCATACAAATAATAAGAAAAAAAGAAACTACAGCAATGAACTTGTATACTTCTAGAATACCATAAAATGTTAATGGAAGCCTTGTTTTCTTTTCCCACGCATACCCATGTAAGAAAGGCACTGAATTCACAGGGCTCTTCTTATAAGCCACCAGTAGAAATTAGATGGCCTCCACGAAGCTAAACGGGTACCTACCAAGATCTAGAAGAATACATACTCCACTTGCCATCCTCATGCTTGTTCCATTGCAAAGACACACTTCGAAATTTCTGGGTTGACAGCTACTGCTTAGACAATTTTGTAATCATTTTGATAGTTACAGTTTCTGTCATTAATAGGGCAAACTGACAAATTATCAATGACATATTTATGCTTTCAACGGCACCCCCTGGCAGCCAAGATGTTGGAACATACTCGAGTGGCAACATGTATAGAACGTACTAGTCCACCATCTGGTTGTTTGGGTTGAATGCTGGAGAGGGTTCTTTTGTTTGAACTAGGCAGGGATGAGACTGCGACTGGTTCAGCAAAATCTCACTAAATGAAACTTTCTGTTACATGTCAATGTAATATTTTCCCCATGGAAGAATATGTTGTTTCCTAACAAGAAGCAAGTGAATCTTGTTTATATGGCAGCTCTCAGCCTTCCTGGGAGGCGTAAGCCTGAGTCACCAGGAAAACCTGGTACATTTTCCCAAACGTTCATTCCCTGAAAGCTACGAATGTGTCTAAAGACGTCAACCAAGCATATGAACCACATCATCTCTGCATTCTTATACATGTGCATTCTTTCCTTAGACTGAAGTCATTTGTCAGCAGTAATAACTTTACTAATATTCAGATAAGTTACATAGCAAGTAAAATGGTTTGCATGTACTACTAAATTGCTTAACATACAGGCCTTTAGTTATTCTCATATAAAGTCTGATATGTCACATCAGAAGAATATGGGACATATCCTCCACTTATAGTGGAAGTATAGTATTGTGGTTATCAGCATAGGGAATTGTCTCAGAATTCCTTGGTTTGAATCTCAGCTCTGATACTATCTGTGCATCTTTGGGCAAATTACTTAACTTCTCTCTGCCTTAGTTTTATCATCTGTAAAATGATTACACTAATAAAACCTCCCCGGCAGGGTTGTTTTGAGGATTAAATGAGAATGCACATGGAACAATTTCTTGGCATTTGAGGTAACATGTACATGTTAGATATTATTATTATTACAAATAAAGGAATGCTATCCATAAATCACTTTGCTGTTTTGCACAGGGCTTTTTCACATGAATTACATTGTTCATATGGACCATTTCCTCTCTTCTAGATTGGAAGCTTCTTGAGGGTGAAGGTCCATGTCTTTTCCCCTTCTTAAACTCAATACCGATCACACACATTAATCATGGGCCTGTCATACCCACCACATCTTCTGAGGGCAACTGCCTGGTCCACCAAGTACCACAAACTTTGCTCTATGGGGTTGTGAAGTCAAACGCAGTCCTCTTCTAGGAACGCAAATCATGTGATGTGGAAAGAAATGGGGTGGGCAGCAGCTGAAAGGTTGTATTAAGAGAAGATACAAGTAGAACATGAGGGATCAGGGGATTTATACAGAAATTATGAGAAGAAAGAGGCACAAGTAGGGAATAGCTACAAGGAAGAGAAAAATCTAGAGTAGAGGGCAAGGCCGTCCATGACGAGTGGGAAGAGAAGTAGCAGAGTGAGAGAGAAGAGCGCACAGAGAGCAAAAGAATGCAGATCTGAGAATGTCTCTCAACAACCTTCCAATGCCAGCCCCCTCAGCCCTCGCTTAACCAAAACCTAACGTTTTTATTTTTACTTAAGCTTTCAAATGCTCATTCCTGATCTTCCCAATAAGCACCTCTGTTAAAGGGGTTATTTAAGAGAGATTTCTAACAAAGGAAGGTGTATTAACTATATTTTCTTACTTTCTGTATTTCTGATGCTCTGATGTCTGGGGCTTTGCTGACCCAGGAGGGACTGCCCCTCCCTTGGCTAGCTAACTCCTAGAGATAATAAAAGGACTTGCCCTCCAGAGCACCTGTGATATGTAAACCAACAAATCCAGAGCTCATATCTAAACCACCTCTTTTAAGGGGGCTCTCATCAAAGGGCCGCTATCCCCCTGCCCTTCTCATCCCAGGACCAGGGACCACTGTCCCCCTGCCCTAATCACTCCAGGACCAGAGACCAGACAACTAGGATAGACCCTATAGCCCAGAATCCACGAAAATTATTCAAACTACCCAATCACACACCTGCTTACCTTTCTTCACCTCCTTCTTCCTGTGGAAACCACAGTCAGAACTTAATCCACTAGGCCCCTGTCTCTCTCCACCTGCTCATCTCTCCTCTGTGCTTCCCCTGTGGCCCTGCGTGGTATGCCACACCTCCTATTTCCAGGGGACTGTGAACATAACAAAAAGTTCTTCCTTCATCATGATCACTTCTGTATCTGCATGTCTTACCAATACCTGATTAAAACAAATCCAGGTGCAGTTAAAACAGAAGTCAAACCTCACGTAGGGAAGACATTCTTTAGAGTGGCAGGTGCCTCAAGGGTATAGATTACCGAGGTCAGGGATCTCAGAGCATCAATAAATGATTTCTGATCGTGAGAAGCAGAAAATGCTTCTCAGAAAGGGTAGAATTTGAGATGTATGTTGAATGACAGAATTTGGACATGTGTGGCATGACGGGGCAGGGGAAAAGTCAGGCAGAGAGAATAGCCTGAGCACAAATAGAGATGAGCAGGATGGAGAGTAGGATGGAAGCCCAATTAACTGAAAAGACCTGAGGAGGCCAGACCCGCAAGAAAGGTCAGAGCTGAGTTCATGGTCACGTTTCCTTGAAATATTAGGCCTCCATGATGGCTTTAATAGTTAGAGTAGGTGCTGTGAACTGACTTGTGTCCCCTAAAAATTCATATGTTGAAGCCCTAACCGCTAATGTGATGGTCATGTGATGGGGCTCTAGGAGGAAATTAGGTTTAGATGCGGGATTAGTGACCTAATAAGAAGAGGCCCCAGAGAACTGCTCTCTCTCTCCTCCACGTGAAGACGCAATGAGAAGGTGGCCACCTGCAAGCCAGGAAGGGAGTCCTCACTGGGGAACCAGATCAGCTGGCACCTTGATGGTGGACTTCCCAGCCTCCAGAACTATGAGAAATAAATTCCTATTGTTTAAGCCACCCAGTCTATGGCATTCTGTTATGGCAGCCTGAGCTGACTAAGGCAGGAGGGAATGGCTCAAACAAAATGCCAGCTCCCAAAGTGAACGTTTGCAAAACTTAACGTTTGCAAAACTTAACGTTGTCATTGCCTCGTCGTGTACTTCCTCACCTGATGAAAGCTGGTGGCTGGCAGGAGAGGATGCATGTATAGATAAGGTAACGATAATGGCACGGCGGCTGAGGCCACTTGCCATTACAGCCTAAACACCATTTCCAGCAGTAAATGTTTCCATCACAGTGTGACAAATGTAATAGGTTTTAGAGGTCGCATTTTCAAAAATTAATAATACACATGCTGTGTAAAATCATTATGTTCAGAGGCATGTTTTCAGAAGTTTCTAATAGAGTACCTTAAAGAAATCATTGTAAAATGAAGTCATAAAGTTTCATAAAGTATGATTTAGTAAGTGCCTGGGAAGTAGATTTATAACTGAAGGGTACGAGAAGGTAACAAAAAACAGGGTATAGTCAGTGCTTCTGTTCCATTAATTTTTTTAAATTACTTTAATTATATACTTTTGCCAGAGTACAATGGGGAATCGGTTAGTAGGTATTTATGAAGGATTGAGACAGAAAATACACAGACATCATAAGTAAGAAACAAGGAGGAAAAGCTAGCTTCTATACTACAAAGTCTCATTCAGAAAACTCTGTAAAATATAATCTACTTCTATCTGCTGAATTCAAGGGAAGATTTAACAAGATAACAATTCAAGGGAGACCTTTCCCTGAATTCATTGATCTAATGGAGAATTACTTGATTATTATAATTTGGATTATTGTAATTTTTAATGATAGTCACTTGACTTTGATTTGGCTTCTAGCATAATCTTCAAAGAGCCTGTGCCTGCTTTCTTCATATTGAAAGAGGGAAAGTGGAAAACCAAATCATTTACTCCTTAGATAAGCTAGGTTTTTACTTCTGCCTGTCTACATATAAACAATAAAGAACCGAGAGGATTAGATACACATTAAGTATAGATTTTCAGACTATCATACTTCCAAGTACATGCAAACAAACACACTTTGCTTAATCCCTAAGAGGCTTAACACCGTAGGACACGTGTGGGAAGGAATGCAGATTGGGACAAAGAAGACAGAAGGAGCCAAGCAATTTGTGATTTTGTAATCATCAGAGCTAGGATTCTTCTTTATGCTTCCATTCAGTTGTGAACAGCTTCCCTGACTAGAATGAAGTATTTTGTACTTCACTGAGCTACAAGTATAGCAGCTCCAGTTTCAGTTACTCACACAATGTTGCTATAGAATAGCTTTCAATTTACCATAACCTGAAATTTGTTATCTATGTCAAATTAGCACTTAGACACACTTCGATTGGTAAAATTTGCAGAACTCCCCAGATCTGCCCATTGGATGTCAGGTGAACTGAAGAACAGTATTTACTGAGCATCTCCTATGTACCAAGCATGATACAAAGTATTAAAGATAGAAAAAGGAACATGGCAGGTCCCCTGTCATCAAAGGGTTCACAGGCTGCAGTGTACTGACAGGAATGGTTAGCCAGCAGCACCCTTCCTTAAGTGCCAAATGAGTGGATCAGAAAATCAGTGTACAGGAATTCCCACTTGTGGGTCACCACTTCAGTCAGGAGATTAGGTAAACAAATTTAACTTAATCTTGAAGCAGGTACCAGAGGATCCAAAAACACAACCAGGTTGTACCCCAGTCTGTGAGCCATGTCCAGGTTTGGGGGTGAGAAAAGGATGCCTCCCTGAAGAGGCAAATAATACTCCAACAGTAGCAAGAAAAAGCCTGGTGTGTTTGAGGGATTCATTCCCCTCAAGATTTACTAGGATTAGCAGTTGTTTGTTTGGTCATTTGGTTGTTTTTAACCTCTAGAAAGGTCAAGAAAGAGATCCAAGTACAAATACATGGAGCCAAGCGTGCACATGCCATCTTCCACATCTAAAGATGAAGCCATAAATAGCCAAGATGCTTGGAGTTTTTCCCAGTGGTGATCAATGTTTCTGAGGCATATACTTCTACTCTTGCCCATGGCTCCCCATGGCCAGGTAAACATGTGAGAAGTAATCACTGGTTACTAGCACAAACTTCAGAGTGAGAGAGCTCTGATCTCACTTTGTAGCTTGGTCATCTTGGCCAAATCATTTGTCCTCCAGGAGCCCAGGTCTCCTGATGTGAGGGTAAACACTCAGCTCAAAGGGGAATCGTGAGGATTCAATTAGAGAATGAGTGTGAAGCACCTGATATTTAGTAGGTACTCACACACACACAAAATGGCCACTATTCTTGCCAACGTGCCTGAAAGCTGGCTCCAGCCATGGAAAACACATTGCCAAAAGACAAATGACCCTCCCTGCTGCCTCCAGGACTTACCAAGGCCTCAATACCACCAGCTAAGCTAACTGGCCACAAAGCAAGGAACACAGGAAAACATTCAAGGCAAAATGCAAGATGACTACAGAAACATCAAAAAACATGGAACAAATGGGGAAATTGGCTAGAAGACGTCAGATCAGTGAAAGAAAAAGCAGAACAAACACTCTAAGGCCATGCAGACACTGAACTGAAAATGACTTTGCTGAGATTGTTCTTTTGTAAGCAAATGCCTACACATTTTAATCTCTGATCCACCCATAGCCTCACTTCTGTATCCCAGCACTGTAACACTTCCAACGCTCTCCTTCCTCCTTCCTCGATAAGGAAGACGCATTGAACAGGCCACATACAGAGATTTACCATGGCTGTCAGTAAGAATTCCAGCACAGTGATTTACTTCAGTATCAAACTCAAAACTAAGACCAGAAATCTTTCATTATCATTTAATATGAATATATTTCATTAACTAATTTAAAACCATGCATAATTCATCACATGCATTGTTCATTTATAGTTTAGCATGTATTTCCCCAGATGTAGTCTCTATATTAGCTTTGCCTCATTTTTCTTGCATAAAATGACTGAGATATACAACATTTCTTTATCAATGGAAATAGGATGGTTCTTTATTCTTTCTCAAATTAGGTCACTGATTTCCCTTTGTAACATATTTCTCATCTTGTATTTTCAAAACCCTTTCCTGTATGTTCTCATTTTAGCCTTCTAATAATCATGTTTTTATCAACCTCATTGTGTTATTTTACTTATTTGTTTTAAAAGCAAGAAAGCTGTGATACCAAGAGACTGAGAAACTTACTCAAGTAAAAGGTAGCAATAGATTTAAATCTACAATTCAAATCTCCTGGCTTCTAAGTCCTCTGATTTTCTAAGCAAAACTCCAAAATTTGGCGTTTTTTCTGTCTTGATAAACTATATATATGAAAACATTAGTAGATAAGCATTTAGCTATAGGGTTAATGAATCAGTTTTATGTCCTCTCTTAACATAATAACAGTAATTATTATTTACAAATACTGTCTTAAAATGTATATTTTATTATTATTTCAGGTATGATGAGGCCAACAGATCAGGAGAGGTTTCCTATTGAAAAGATAGTTTGTTACTCATAGTTCCCAACAGGAGGGGGAACGCCACCACCACACAGAGGCCACACAGGGAACCACCAGGGTCAGTCAGGAGGCAGAGGAAGCAAGGAGAAAATGTGGGCAAGAGCCTTTCTTATGGTTTCCATGGGAAGGAATGGGTAAGGCAGGAAAAGCAGGATTACGATTGGCTAGTTTCAATAATTTCAGCCAGCTCTAGGGCGTAAGGGTTGTCCCTGGTGGTCTGATACCTGGCCCTGGGATGCTGAAGGCAGGGGAACAGTGGCCCTGAGTGTGAGAAGCCAATAGAGGAGGTGTGGGGTGTGGATTCTGGATTGGTTAGTTTGCATATGAAAGGTGCCCTCTCAGGTGAGTCATATACTCTTTCTAGGAATTGACTAGCCCTGGGAGGAGGAGTCTCTTCAGGATCAGCAATGCCCCAGATGTCAAGGCATCAGAAACACAAGGTTAATACAAATACCTGGTCATTCATATGTACCAGACACAGTGCTAAGCTCCCAGCATGCATTATCTTACACACGCTTCCTAACAACCCTAGAAAGTACATACTGTCATCATCATCACCTCTATTTTATAGATGAGTGACCTGAGATTTAAAGACAAGAACTTGGCATGGACCACACAGCTAGTAAGTGGGGGGATAGAGACTTGACTCTCTGCACCCTAGTTACAGAGCTCCTGCTTTTAACCACTGAGCTGCAGAATCTACTCACAAAATTTAGGAAATATCATAGATGACTTTAATTTTTCCATGTTTCCATTAGCCCCTAAATTATTTCCAGGTTATCATATTCCTAAGCCAATGAATTAGATCAGTTTGTCTTCAGGTAACACGGTTGAGAATCTGCCGTGTGAGTGGAAGTGGAGATAGGAGTTAGGAAGAAAACTGAGAAATCTGAGAAAAGTCTCCTGTCTTAGAAGCTTTGTAGTCAAACTCCAAAGTAAGCCTTCTGACATCTATTCTTTTCTTTTATTATGAATTCTCTGTCTCTTTTCAAACTTACTGAATTTTGTCTTCAAATCTGACTGCATAGGACTGTCACTGAATGGCCAAGAAAAAGAGGATAATCTCCAAATCTCAGAGATGAGGCTCTAGTACACAAAGGCGTTGGAAGGATAAGTGAGTTTAAAATATTACAGAATAGAGCTCAGGAAGAAACATGGGAATGTGACTCCTATTGTTTATGAAGTAATCTGAGCAGGGCCAACTAAAGGATTCACGTAAAAGGGACTATCCAGATCCCCTAGCTGAATTCGGGGATCTACCAGAAGGCAAAAAGTTTCTGAAGATGCCCCTTCTGCCACAATGATCAGTTCAGGCATTTCCCATTGTCACCAAAGCTGCTACCAAAGCTTTTGGGTTCCCTGGCTACCACAGTTGTTAATTGTGCCAACCCCATTATGAAAAAAAATCAATAAGCTGTATATTACCAGTAATGGGACCGACCTCTACATCCACCACCCACCCATCACACACACACACACACATTGTTGTAGCCCTGTGGAGTCATCAGGGATACCTTGTGAAGATAGGGACTCACTCTGCTTGCAGGATCTTATTAAGTGTACTGAACTCAAGTAGAAAGAGGTCTCAGCTCTAAGGAGGAAATCTCTTTATTCCAGTTTAGTTCCTGATGCCCTCTCAATTTACAGGTGTTCAATACTGTACTAACTGACATTCTATAATAAATAGGGGCTATTATGAGTAGAAGGACCATATAATTTATTATCTAAACTGAGTTGCTTTTGAAGGTGTGAGGGGGTCACTATTAATAGTAACACAGGGACAACAGGCACAACTGGGTTCTATTCCAGACAAACTGGAATTTATGAGCACCTGAATGGTGGAAAAGAGAAGACCCAGGTTGCCACGCCACTCATGCTGACTTTGGAGGTGCTTGTCCCCACATGTCATCTGTGAGCCCTTAGTGGACGCCAGAGAGTCAGCATTGGAAAGTCGCTTGGTGATCAGGTAACATTATAAGGGTTCTCCCAAATGCTTTAGGAAAGTGAATATCAAGGTTTACATAGCCGTCTGTGGGAAATTATGGTAATATTAAAAAACGGTACGCTTCATGATCTAAATTTACACCAGTCCCAAAAGGAATCTATAAAACATTCTAAGATAACTAAGAACTCAAGATATCACTGAGAATGCGGAATGTTATAGAGCCAAGAAAAAGCACTATCTATACAACAAAATTAAGAGAAAATGGCTTACCCTAACACCATTTGATTGTTCAGCTTAAATATGATTGAAGGAAAATTTAGGAAGTACTACCACAACCACTGGTTATGGAAGGGCTTAACATCTGAGAGTAAAACAGAGACCAAGAGTCAATACCTCTAAGCCAAGACACAGGGTCATTCCTGATTTAATTACATACATAACACTGTTTCACAAAATGTCTACATACTGTCACAAAGAGGAAAATCTAGTAGGGAGCTATAAAAGGTACGCAAACTTGCATAATAAGAACTTGCTGAGTACCTTCAAAAATACAAGAAAAAAGAGCTAAGAGTTCTCAAAGGGAGAAAATGTCAGGGCTGGCACAGGGTAATTATAAGATTGAAAGAGCAGGAAAGGTTTCTTGGAGGAGGCAGAATTTGAAACCAGCATTGTAAGATGGAAAAGATTTTGACAATCAAAGGGAGACGAGAGGCATTCTGGGCACAGGTAATGATGCAAGCAAAGGAAGAAAGTGAACTACTCCTCCTCCTGGAGTACAACTCTGCGAAGGTAGGTCAGGGGCCAGAAGGTGTGAGGATCATCAAGTTAAAAGGCTTCTAATACAGACTTTCTTTACAGCAATTGCAGAGAAATGATCCAGCCATAATCTCTAAAACTTTGCCGTGATTGTTGTCATTATTCATGAGAATTAGCATACCTTTGGGAAATAGAATATTGATGGAAGTATCTGTACTCAGATCCAAAGGTAAAAATCTCCCGAGGCAGCCCAGCTGTGGGTAACCTAGATAAGAAATGAAACTGTAATTTTTTTTTTTAACTAAAAGCAAAAATAGCAAGAGTGGTTGCAAACTAGCAAAGGCTCTCTTTGGATTTTTGCACATTAAAGCCTTGCATAAAGTATAACTATTTTTGAGTATCATAAAAACTTTAAACATGCTTTAAAATGCTCTTGAATTTCAGAAAATTGAAGGATCATCTTTCTTCAGAACAACATGGTAGAAGAATTAGGACATTAACTCGTGATTCCTACAGAATATGTCTTACATACTCTTTACTAATAATAGTAGCTAACACTTAAATAGTACTTGCTATGTGGCTGGTACTGTTTTAAACACTTTACATATATTTATGGAAACAACCGCTTGTTCAAATGAAATTTTAGCCCAAGTCAAAAATAATAAGACAAATATATAAGGAGCCCTGAGGATCTGCTGGGCTCGGAGGGAACAGTTTTTAAACCACTGTTGCAGAGTCCCCACAGAGGCAGACACCGTGACCCCAGTGCCGGGGAACGTTTGCATAGCTCCTACTCTGAGAATTATGGGAATATTAAAGCGTGATGGCAGATATGTTTATTTGCCCTACACACGGTTTCAAAAAAAAATTTTATTGTTTGCCAACATTTTTAAATTATGAGATTCAATACTAAAATTTGGATGTCTGGCTTCTCTTAGAAAATTTAAAGAACTGGTAACCATGGATCTCACCATTGTTCATGACAGCCATATCATAGAGGGCAGAATCCTGGGTGCACCCTTTAGACAGTTTATATGCTCTGCTTTTCAGCTCACCACTGCTCCCACTTAGCCCCCTTCCTAACCTATAGGTATTGGGTTTGAAAACTTTGGCTTAAAGTGTAAATTTCAAATGCTGAATGCAGATTACCTAGAGGTATGGCTGGCATATAGTTGCTAGATCAGAAAGAGATTCACTTTGAATTTTTCGACTCAGCTGGAATAAAGTGGAGGCTCACATAATGTGGCCAACCAGCTGGTATTTGATCATATAATCATAGTTTTCTAATTATTTTTCTTTACCTTTTATTATAGAATCCTTCCATGACAGAATTTTCGAGATGATCTAGTCCAACACCCACTCCTTTTATAGATATGGAAACTTGAGCCAATGGGTGGTGGAATCAATCCCAGGACTCCAGTCATAGAGTTTCATCATACCTTACTGGTTCTCAACACCACCAAAATCCTGACAAATTATTTAGGGTTTTCTTTGTCCCTTGAAAAAAAAGTTCTTTTGGTCCCTCCTTAAACATTTTAATTTATTATTTTTGGAGTTTATATAGACTGTGTGTGCTCGTGTGTGTGTATGTGCGTGTGTGCGTAAGACAGAAGAGAAGAGATGTGGTTTAACCTTAAGTTAAGTGAAAGAATTGGGAAGAAAAATAAATGGTTCCCATAATTAAATGTACATTATGGAAATTAGCCAGCTTTTTGTTTTTAAGAAAGGCATAGTCCACCATTCAAGAAACAACAGTGAGTTAAGTTTTTCCCTACTATGAGTAATAACAGCAAGGACTGGGCATGGCCTCAAACTTAGAGAACATTGAGCCCATCCATTAAAATTTACAATTCTATTCCCAGAGCAAAGAGAAGCCTCTATAGGTCTTTCTTGGCTTGGCCTCAAATTCTAATTATATCTCATAAAGGGATTTCTTAATCTAAGAATAGCTTCTTTGAAGTTAAAGAGTAAAGGAAAAAATGATAAAAACTAAGTGTCCATGTGTGATGCCCCAGAAGGTCACAGTCAGGCTAGGAAGGGAAAATTTTTATATAGTAGGACTTTCCTGGCAGAGTATTGGCCATATGATTAGCTGTATTTGTTTGCAAGGGCTACCATAACAAAATGCCACAGACTGGGTGCCTTAAACAACAGAAATTTATTTTCTCACAGTTCTGGAAGCTGGAATTCTGAGATCAAAGTGTTGACAGATTGGTTTCTCCTGAAGCTTCTCTCCTCGGCTTACAGATGCTCACCATCTCGCTGCTTCCTCACACGGCCTTCCTCTGTGTACACATATTCCTGGTGTTTCTCCCTCTTCTAGTGAGGACACCAGTCACATTGCATTAGAGCCCACCCATCTGACCTCATTTAACCTTAATTACTTCTTTAAAGGCTCTATGTCCAAAAACAGTCACATTCTGATATATTGGGAGTTGGTACTTCAACATGAATTTTGAGGGAATACAATTCAGTCCACAACATCAGCAAAAGTCAAAAGAGGAGAAAAAGTCAGGGGGACCAGAATGGAGATCTTGATTTAGCCACGGGGAGCTGATACACAGGATGCCTCTCCTGGACCCATAGAATTCTCATTCCACTGATATATGAGTCAAACTGCTCCCGGATTGCAGCAAAAGTATGATCCCCTCCTCCAACCACATTCTAACATGTCTGAACACCTACTGTACACCTCATTGGGAAAAAGCCAGGAGGGCCCAGCCTAGGAGGCCTTCAGAGTTGGCACTTGCACTCTGAGAATGAATGCCTCCTTATATGTGGTTCATCCTACTCTTGGCCCTCAGGACAACCAATTATTAGGACAGTAGCAATGGAAAGAGCTGAAACTGAGAAGTCACATAGTTTCTGATTCAAATTTCAGGTTCATGTCAGAAGGGAGGGAAGCATGGGACCACCAGAATACTTTCCTTCTTCCCTATTTTAAAGTTTAGAGAGCAGTCAGAAGAGGAAATAAAAAAGATGGTGAAAGAGGGCTGATGGACATGAAGTTATTTGCAACATATATTTTGTGTAGGATATCTACAGAATACGTTAAAATCTGTCTGCTGTTTTAAAGGTAAGATATGAATAGTTTAAAAAGTGTAGAACAATTATAGCCAAAGAGATACGAATGGCAAATACATACCTTGGCTCATGAAAAGGTAGTAAGGTAATACAGTAAGGTAATACAGCAACCACCCCTGCCACCCCTATCCCCAGGATAGGACAGAAGACATGAGAGAGTGAGGTATATACGAGATCACTTAGCCTAGTGGTTCTAAGGTTGTTCTGAGCAGTTTCAGATTCACTGGACAGGCATCAGATTCAAACGTTTGATTTGGAAGTTGACTTTCTAGCACATTATTGCAAAAACACTGAGTGTCCTATGCTCAGGGTTTTTTTAATCAATGGGGCATGATTCATACCTGTTTTGGGTAGTTCACTCAAGTGTCAAGCCCCACTGAGAGCCAACGGTTGTGACCGTTTTGTTCATTTGTTTGTTTCCTCAGGTCTCTGCCAGATGGAAGTTTACAGCACAGAAAACACATAATGTGAAACAGCTTTAGCTTTACAAGGCCACTAACCATAGTTCTCCTTGCCAGGCACCCGGTTTGATTGGGGATAGTTCAGAAATGCGATTAAACTCTTCTAAACCAATCATTAGTTTAATTATGGTGCAAAGGTTGACATAATTGGATTGCATACCTTGAGGAAGAAAAAGGCTGAAAAGTGACTTAGTAAGCGCCTTAACTATGTCAAGGTTTTTCATTAACACTATTAACTAAGTGAAGGATTATTGTAAGGAATCAGTTATCCCAGAGATACAATGATGGGGAGGAGGCATAAATGGATTTTAGGAGGAGAATTAAGATTAGTTAGTAGGAGAATCTTTTGAAATCTGATGAGGCTTTAATACTAGTCTGATTTAGGAACTGTTAACAAGGGTAGTTGTTTTATAGAACCACAGTCTCTTAAGTCTTTAAAAACTTCATAATAGATCTCTAGCTGTCTGAGATCACATTTTTCCTCAAGTCTCCTAGCAAAAACTGATCATTTTAGCCATATAAAAATGGACTAGAAAGAAGCGCCACTAGCCTAGAGCACAGTGTGTTTTATACGGTATTTACTCTGTAAATGTTTATTGAATGACAATGAGTGAACACAAAAGAGTAGTTCAGTAGCCAAAATCCAGAAGCTTATTTCACTGAATTTGCTCTACTGTGGAACCATCGTAACCAGATCCAATTTTTCAGTGAAAAGTACACTAAGAAGATTTTGCTCCAATGATAGATCACGTATTAATTAGAATAAAAGTGCTATTGCCATAAGGGACATTACAAGACCCTAAAAATACATCTGCTTGAACAAATCTCCATCAGCCCACAGACACTTCCCACCATGCCTCACTTCACTAGGTGGATCCTCCTAGCGAGAGATTGACACTCCTCAACCTTGAGCCTACAGCTGTGTCTGTACTTAGTATCTCATGGACTCAAAGAAACTATTTTGCCTCAGAAAAGATGAAGAATTAGGGCATTTCTGAAAATAGATATATGAGAACTTAACGACCATCTTCAGAAATCAGCCTCTGGAAAAACCAGCTGCCAGCTGATATTTCTACCTCAGATTTAAACTTCCAGGTGTAAATCTGATTGGGCCAGCAAATGTCACATGCTTAGGCCAGGGCCAGGCAAGGACAGATCCTCGATGGGAAACCAGAATGCTTTATGAGAACAAGGGGAATGTATGCCAGACAGACAAAAAACAAACAGGACCCGATTCAGTATCCTCTACTTTACAGACAGAAAATGAGCATTTCAACTCATGAAACGAAGTGTGCCTGAATCAGGAAAATGAGTCATATTAACATTAACTTTACAGGATGTATCCTGAGCAGTCAGGTCTAGAATCATTGGAAATGAGGACTCGCTTTCAGTTACGAGACTCGTATCATGGCTGGTTTCTGACAGCTCCCTAATTTCTTTCCTCTACTTTCTCTCACATCAGTTTCCACCAATGGCAGACAGCATTGCTGGACAAGGGAAGAATAACTTCAAGTTGCTCAGAACACAGAGATAAATTCAAGGACACGTAGGAAATAGTGGACTGCTTCTTATCAGTTACTACAACAGATATTTTTTAAACTCCTAAATTAATTTTTCATTACTCCTGTTCTATTTATAAGCTAAGCTTTTGTTATTCCACTTCATTCTTTGGAGATTTCTAGTCCTGGTTTACTAACTTTCTGAAATTTCAAATGTGGGTCAAGAGCAAGTTACAAAGTCCTTTGATTAATTATGCTCTTCACAGTTTTAGAATTCTTCTAGTGACAGCTCATCACTTACTGCCTCGTTTTCTTTTCTTTTTTTCTTCCCAGCTTTACTGAGGTATAATTGATAATTTGAAACTTTATATATTGAAGGTGTACAACTTCATGATTTAGTATATGTATACATTGTAAAAGAAACACCACAATCAAGGTAGTTAACATAATCATCACCTCACATAGTTACCATCTTTTTGTTGTGGTGGTGATTAGCAAATTTCAAGTATGCAATAGAGTACTGTTAACTATAGTCACAATGTTGTATCGTAGATCTCCAGAACTTATTTATCTTCAATGCAATCCCTATCAAAATCCCAATGGTATTTTTTACAGAAATAGGAAAAAAATCCTAAAACTCATATGGAACCACAAAAAAAACAAATAGACAAAGCAATCTTTTTTTTTTTTTTTTTTAAAGATTTTATTTTTTCCTTTTTCTCCCCAAAGCCCCCCGGTACATAGTTGTGTACTCTTCGTTGTGGGTTCTTCCAGTTGTGGCATGTGGGACGCTGCCTCAGCGTGGTCTGATGAGCAGTGCCATGTCGGCGCCCAGGATTCGAACTGACGAAACACTGGGCCGCCTGCAGCGGAGCGCGCGATCTTAACCACTCGGCCACGGGGCCAGCCCTAGACAAAGCAATCTTGAGCAAGAAGTACAAAGCTGGAGGCATCACACTACCTGATTTCAAAATATATTACAAAGCTACAGTAATCAAAAGAGCATGGTACTGGCATAAAAACAAATATATAGACCAATGGAACAGAATAGAGAGCCCAGAAGTAAACCCACACACGTCTACAGTCAACTGATCCTTTGTCAAGACTACCAAGAACACGCAATGGAGAAAAGACAGTGTTTTCAATAAATGGTGTTGGGAAAACTGGATATCCACATCCAGAGAATGAAATTCAACCTTTATCTCATACCATACACAATAAATCAACTCAAAATGGATCAAAGACTTAAACATGAGAGCTAAAACTGTAAAACTACTAGAAAACTTAAGGAAAAAGCTTCTTGACATTGGTCTAGGCAGTGATTTTTTTGGGATATGACACCAAAAGCATAGGCAACAAAAGCAAAAATAGAGAAATAGGACTACATCAAACTAAAAACCTTCTGCACAGCAAAGAAAACAATCATCAGAATGAAAAGGCAACCTAAAGAATTGGAGAAAATATTTGCAAACCATATATCTGACAAGGGGTTACTTTCCAAAATATATAGGTATTTCAGACATCTTGATAGCAAAAAAACAAATAACCCAATTTTAAAAAATGGCTTAAATAGACATTTCTCAAAAGAAGACATAAAATGGCCATAATATGGAAAGATGCTCAGTATCACTAATCATCAGGGAAATGCAAAGCAGAACCACAATGAGGTATCACCTCCTATCTGTTAGAAAGGCTATCACCAAAAAGAAAAAAGACAACAAGTATTGGTGAAGATGTGGAGAAAAGGAAACCCTTGTACACTGTTGGTGGAAATGGGTATAGCCATTATGGAAAAAGCTATGGCGTTTCCTCAAAAAATTTAAAATAGTACTACCATATGATCCAGCAATACCACTTCTGGGTATTTATCCAAAAGTATTGAAATCAGGATCTCAAAGAAATAGTAACACCCCCATGTCCACTGCAGCACTATTCATAATAGCCAAGATGAGGAAACAACCTAAATGTCCATGCATGGATGAATGGATGAAGAAAATGTAAGATAGATAGATACATAGATAGATAGATAGATGTAAAGATACAGATATAAAATGAAATACTATTTAGCCTTAAACAAGGGAGAAATTACTATAGCAACAACACAGATGAACCTGGAGGACACTATGCTAAGTGAAATAAACCAGACACAGAAAGGTAAATATGTTGATCTCATTTATATATGGATTCTAAAATAGCCAAACTCATAGAAGCAGAGAATAGGATGGTGGTGGCCAGGGGCTGAGGGAAGAGTGAAATGGGAAATATTGGTCAAGGGGTACAAAGTTTCAGTTATGCAAGATGAAAAAGTTCTGGGGATCTAATAAATAACTGTCACTTTGTTTCTTAAGCCAACCTAAACAATCCTGTTTCCATTGTTTTGTCTCTCCCTTATATTCCATTAGTCACTCTAAATTCCTGTATATCAAACTTAAAGATTAAACAAACAAATGAGACAAGGAAATATTAGCTCAGAGAACTGAGTGAAAAAACAGTTATTAGAATTAATGCAAAGTCAATTGAAATCTTGGTGACTTCCTATTTCTGATTCTATACTAATTATTCAGGTAGTAAAGCTAAATCATAATATTTAAAGGATGAAATCAAATTGGAAGACAATGTTATCAAATCTTATTTAAAGTTCTTTGCAGCTATTTAAAATTTTATTTTCATCAAACACTATATATTTAACTTTTAATCCTCCAATGAGTACCTATTGTGCCATGCCGGGGACTAGATATAGGGGACAGAAAATAATACACTGTTGAATTTCCACCAGAATGTGTAGAAATCATGCAAGAAGAGTAAACAATGATATATAATGACAAATAGAGATAATTGTTTTGAAGGAAACAAACAAGATATTATGGGTCCCTAAGTCATTCTCAGTCTTGACAATTCACTAGAAGAAATCCCAGGACTCAGAAAAGCAGTTATACTCATGGTTACAGTTTATTACAGAGAAAAAAACAGAGATTAAAATTAACAAAGGGAGAAGGCAGATGGGGCAAAGTCCAGGAGAAACCAGGTGCAAGTTTCAGGAGTTCCCTCCCAATGGAGCTGCATGGAGGTGTGCTTAATTCTCCCAACAGTGATGTGAGACAACACATTTGAAGTGTCGCCAACCAGAGAAGCTCACCCAAGCTTTGATGTCCAGGGTTTTCATTGGGAGCCATTCACGTAGGTATGTAGTTCCTGCATGACTGTCCTCCACTACTCAGAATCTAGCTCCCCAAAGCAAAAGCAGTCATTCATCATAAATCACAGTGCTAGGGTAAGCTATGTAACCCAAATGGCACCGTGTATACCCAGGGCCTTAGGAATACAAAAATCTCCTATCAGGCAGGATATTCCAAAAGACTCAGTATTCATCTTCTAGGAGTTAGCCCTAAAGACAGGCCTTTCTTTGGAATGTGCAGGGTTTTAGCACCCTGGCTTGCTGAATTAACACTTTACAGCACACCGTAAAGAGGATTAACAGGGTATATCTAGTTTAAATTGGTCCTTCAGGGATCCCCTCAATGAGGAAGTAACATTTAACCTGAGACTTGAAGGATGAGTAGGCAAACAGCAGGGGAAAGAGTGTTTCAACCAGAGGGAGTAGCAAATGTGAATGTTCTTAGATGGGACAGAGCTTTGTCCCTTTGGAAACTAAATGAAGGCCAGTGTATTTGAAAGAAAGCAATTAATCAAAGGGGAGAATGGCTCAAGATAAACACAGAAAAGTAGAGAGGAACCAGATTGCACACAGCCTAAAAAGCAGTGTTAAGGATATCCTACTTTATGTTTATCTCAAATATAACAGAAAACCATTGGGGGCATTTTAAGCTTTTTTATTGTTTCGAAAAAAAAAACAAACAAACTGTATTGGCTGCTTCATAACAAGTAAATTGGAAGGAATTAAGAGCAAGATGGAGAGACCAGTTACAAGGCTACTGAAATAGTCCTGGTAAAAGTGACTGTGGCTTGGACTAGAGGTACAGTGAGGATGAAGAGAAGTAGACGGAGTCAATATGTATTTTGGGGCTGGGGGAGTCCAGGATCACTCCCATGTTTCCGGCTTGGGCCTCTGGGTCAATGGGAGTTATATTTACTCTAGCCCGGAAGCCTGCAGGCAGATTAGATTCATAGGGGAAAGATCAAAAGTTTAATACACACTGAATAATTCTGTGACATACACCCCTACCAAAAGCAAAAGGATCAGAATGAAAGATAGCAATTTCATTCAAGACAAACACTGCTTCATTAACTACTTATTAAACAGCATAATTTTTTCCCATTCATATTCCTCACTCAGCCATCTTGGTAGAGGGGAGTCACTAACCACTTTTTATAACTATGTTAACAGGGAAAACTAGTATCTTTGCCCTAGTTATGCTTTCTTTCCCCCTCCACTGAGAAAGGTTGATGATTTGAAAAAAGGGAAAGCAGAAAACTCATTTATTTTAAGAATTCAAAGTAAATTCACAGTCAAAGTTTTTGATTCGTAGAGATTTCTGGGTTGTGGTCCACCACCTGTATAAATATGCAATTGCAACTCTGAGGTCAGGCCAATTAAGTAATAATAAACTGCTTACAAGAAAGCAGTCACAAAGACCTGTAGGTTTAAAACCCAGCATAGAGCAATAAGCTGTAAAGGAACAAGGGCAGATAATCAACAAAGGGCTCTCGATGAAGTTTTAAGTCTTTCATGGTGAATTGTTTCTAACACTTTTATTTTTATCCTTTGTTTTATTTAACTTTTATGTATTTATGAGCAATCTAAAATAAGCAATAAAATATATTTTCCTTAAATTCTAACCAAGATGGTAATAGCCTAGATAAGGTTAGCAAAATTAAGCATAACTTCTGAAAGAACAGGCCTCCAATAGCTAATTTGTGTCCTACCATCGAAGTTCACAATACATGGCTAATGCCTGAGAAATGCAAAGACTCCTTTTGACTACCTTAGCAATAAAATTTATTTTCAAATAAGCAATTTTAAGACCAAATGATACAGGTGATTTTGTCATGCACTAAACTTGTAGTCAAGCTGCATGTCACCTGTATCGCACTTCTTTATCGATTTAGGTAATCCTTACACATCATCATCTAGAACTCATCATCATTATTCTTCTCCAATGTCTCATCCCTTAAGTCTAAGACTTCAAAATAGCATCTAGCATATTACTTTATTGCTACAGGCCATTCATAGTCGGACAATGTAAGGAGTTTTTATGTTTTATATTGCTTTTTCCAAAATAATACAAAAAATGCATAACTTAAAAAATCAATTAATAACTATGGAACATTTTCAAGTCATACTGAAAGTTCTATTAGTAAATAAACTAAGGGAAGCGAACTACAGAACATCCATGATAAAGCACATTGGAGTCATGGGAGGTAACTTTATTTTGCTATTAGAATCTGTTGCTCTATTTGTTTAAATAGAAGATGCCTTGATGCCCTCCTCAAGCACGGCTGACATCACTTAAGTGCTTGCCTTCAGGCAAAAGAGACATTATTCCATCCCAATGCCTTTCTACCAAAGGGCAAGTCTGTTCCAATAACTTTTTAGATGACCGGTACAGAGCTGTTCCTTCAGAGCTCTGGGTCACTGGTATGATCTACACTGATTCGTGTTGACACGTAAATGGGGGCCAGTCACTTAGAAAAGTGCATCATTGTGAACTTCATGAAGATCAATCGAAATGAACTATGGATTAGTTAACTGTTGAACTACTTTGGCAGTTGCAAATTTTGATTTTCAAAAGAGAATTTACAAATAAACAGGCAAGGGAAGAAAGGCCTACTTCTGGACTCCGAAGATGCACGTCAGTGACCCAGAGTCACCCTTGTTTCTTTGGCATCAGAGGTGGTTCAACTCTGTGTCCCCAGCAAGTTTAGGGTTAGATTGTGCTACAGAAGCCAGAACATTCACAAGCTTCTCAGAGACGATGGAAGAAATTTGGAAAAGAAAATGGGCAATTAGTGATTAATATTCTAGACCAGCAGATATTCCAAAGCCCCTTTTGCTCTTAATTTTTAAAGTCATCTTCATGCAGTTAATATTATTATTGTCTCATTGGATGGATATTTAGACCCAAGTGTGTGTGCTATATTTTGTGTAAGTATGGATATATATTAAAATTCAACCTATTATGAACCTAAATAGAGTTGAGGTTGCCAAGAATCTGATCTTTCAATAATGTGTTACAGTAACTCAATTACTATCTTGGTAACTAGCATGATGCTATATACACTAAAGAAAGAACTAGAGATTAATCAGTGGTGTTAAAAGTTCAAAAACTTCTGAACATTAAAACGTGTATAATAAAAATTCCCAAAATGATTAAATACCGTGGTAACTGCACAGCTAACAAAAATGAAGTAACTAGCGCTTTTATTCTGTTTAAATTGCCCTGTAGTGAGGCCACTAAATATGTTTACCAAACTGGTTTCCTAAAATGTATCAGGTGTTCAAAAATGTTTATTGAATTGAGTCATTCATTAACTTGGCCATTTACAGCTTTCCCCAACGACTCCATTCAACAGTTACTTTAAAAATCAGTGGTCTTCTGTTGAGCACACAAATAGGACTCCATAAATAAGACAGGATCCTTCTAAATGTCTAAATTTTGTCTCCCTCTCAGCTTTATTAGGCACCTTTCCAGACCTCTAGAAATTCTCTTTTTTGTTCTAATTTCTTCTGGTAAATACCGCTTGGGATTTTCTTTCCTATGATTTATATTATATTCTCAATTAAATTTTATGTCTGTAGTTTATATATTGTGTATATAACCCCACAGATGGCACAAGGTTTCCTGGTCCTGAGGCAATATGTATGTTTTAAATAAGACAAATGGTAACACTTCAAAGTAAAAGGTCAAAGGAGGTGCTGTGATGGAAGTCAGCAAGAAAACACACACAATTACAGGCTGTGCAAGAAGAAAAGGAAAGGTTGGGTTCAAAAGGTTAGGAGTCAAGGATTCACCTCTAACCACATTTCACTAATATTTCCTGTATGGTTCATTGCTTCTTCATTTAGCTAATCAATTTATTCTCGTGATTTTATAAAGATCTGTGCGCCCATTGTTTGTCATAACCAAAACCATCCTTCTCCAGTGATAAATCCCATTAGGGCAGGAATATGTCTTTTTAATTTTCTGTAAACAACTCCCAGCACAGTCCAATGCCAAAGGCAGGCTTGCTTCTTGTTGACGACAGTGATTCTTTTCTTAAATATCTTCCTCCTTCTTCAGAAAATTCTTTCACTTCTAAGAGTTCTACAATGTTTGGATTTAGACCCTGCAGGGACCTCATTGTAACTCCTCTCCAAGGTCCCCTGGTCTTTGTTTCAAAGAAACACACTGGAGGCCAAAAGACAAAGAGTCTGTTTGAATCAACTTGAAGGGAGCTTCTCACATGTTGAGCTCACATATGGTTACTGAACGCAGGGAGAAACGTACCCTGCTTGTTTTTGAAGTGTTTGGGTAATTTTGTTTGTGCTTCCATATGGCACCACACCCCTCTGCCCATATTTCAAATCTTTTTTTTTTTTCTTTAGGCCAGGCATAGTTATAAAAAGAAGAGGAGAAATTAGAGTTTGGAGGTTTAATTATCTTCATATGTTGAGGACCCAAGACATCCATATCCCCCTTTCCCATATTTTATCACACGCACTCACTAGGGGTGCCTCTTTTTATTGCTGCCTCAAATCATTGCTGGTGATGCTCATACTGAGAATGCTACCTCCTCCAGACAGGAAGTGTATAATCTTGGGACGATTCCCAGATGTGGGGATTCAAATTGGCAGCTAAACACACACTATGATTCATTTAAAATAGCATTTTACATTTTAAAAAAAGGAAGAGACTTGTGCAATTATTAGAGATACAACTTTTAAGCCTTTAAGATATCACCTGGTAATTTTGACAATGGAACTTAATGAGATGAAAACCAAAGTCTTGAGAATTTAATGAAATGTATCTGTTTAGGATTGAAATTGATATCAAATCTTGTAGACCACACACACATTAAAACATTATATTCCAAACACTAGGACAGTCGCACTATTAAAAAAATAAATACAACCTTCAAAATGTTGTTTTCTTTCTCATTATGTGTCAATTGCTTCAAGAAAAAAATACCAATTTTCAGAGGTAAAAGACTATCCTATCCCTGATAGTTGGGATGGGATAGTTTTTCAGGCATAAAATTCTTTATCTCCACCCATAACCACCTCCAAATAAAGAAAAACTTTCAGTGTAAGTAATGGCTTTTGAAACAGGCCATCCCCTTCATCCCAGCTAGTCAGAAACAGTGTTAGTCCCTTTGACTATCTTCCTTGGTACGAGCCCCTCCAGAAGGCTTGACAGTGCTCTCTTTCTTCCCCCATGTCTTCTCAAGGGGTTGATGAAGATCTGTGAGGGATAAACCAGAACTTGAGACCAGGCAGCTTCAGGACTCCAAAAGCTAGCTGAAGTCCAAGCTCAGGACACCACGAAAAGCAGCACTTGGAAACAAATTCTTCACGTCCAGAGTTTTTCTGCCAAATGTAGACTTTTCTTTTTCCAGATTTTCTAGGTTCTAGGTCTAACACTTTTTCTTTAAAAAATTGCATTTTTAACCAACATTAGATTGGTTAGAATTTTTTAAACTAGGAAACATGGGCAACCTGTATGTGGAGGAGCAAGGTTGTCAGCTTCTATTTACATTTCGGTATCTCTGCCAGTAAGATATAGACTGGTAATTTTCCATTTGGAAGGCAGTGAATGATAATGGCATAATTAATATTAATAGAGCCATTACATCTCCACAAATCATTTGCATATTTAAATGAACTCTCCATCTCTTCCTCTTTCTGGGCTATTTTTGCATTGATATTATTATAACCTTTAGATCTCTATTTTAACTTCAGAAAGCAATTTACCTCATCAGTTTAATATCAAAGACAAAACTGGAAAACCTCATTTAAATATAATTTTCATCTTTTACTTCTTTCAAGATTTCAAACTTTTCCTTATCATAGGCATCCTACCACTGCATCACTTGGCTTTTAAGCAATTGCTCACATACTACCCCCATCTACATATACCCCCAAATATACAGGGATCTCATAAAATTTAGAGATTTCTCCAAAAGAAATAAGGCAGAAAAGGAAAATCAGATGGTGGACCAAATAACAAGAGGGCATCATTAGCTCAAGACAATGTATTTGCTTCACACACCTACCTCACTTGGAATCCACTAAGCAAAGAGAAATTGCCTGTATTTGTCAGATGCAATACTAGACAGAATGAAACTACAGTGAAGAAAAAGGATGGGTGCCCATTACTGAAACAAAGTTCTGAATCTGGCCAGAATCCTCTTCAGACCATATGATGATTCTTTCAATGGTTTGAAACCCTTGCATATGGTTTGTGATCCATAATGAGAGACACAGAGTCTAAAGACAGAGGATAATTCAATCTATAAAATTTGGGAGCTCATTGAAAAGTACAGTTGACCTTTAACTTTTAAATGAGGAACAAAAGTAAGGAAAAAAATCAGTATCATATATATGTGGCTCTTTAGATTTCTTAGTTATCTTCACTAAAGGTCATTCTTCTTTTATATCTGATTTAAAGGAATACCATTTTCACTAAAGAATTAAGAACACTTGTAATATAGGAAGAAATTGCCCCAACTTTGAGTAAAATCTGTTTTAAAACATAACTAAGAATTTTGCAATTTAAATGGCCTGTTTAAATGATTCAATTTAGAGTTATTTCAGATTTCTTCTGAGACTTGTAATATGGGCTATTACCAGCAAACACAACAATGAATTCTTCTCTAACAGAGAAGGGAAGAGAATGAGAGAACAAATTGATAGAACTTTCTTGTCTAGGATTTGCAATTGGCTCTATTTTAGGTTTAAATATCTAAACACCCATTCAGATCCTTTCACGTAGACACACAGCTGCCTCTGTGCTAAATAACTTGCATCTGTAAGACAGTGTATAGGGTTTGTCATTTCAATCTAATGTCATAGAGTCAGGGGACCATACTGCAAAGAATATGCACTTTATTCAAAGAAATGAGTAAGATCCAGGCTTAAAATTAGGCTTCACTGTTTATTGTCTGTTTGACTTAGTAGAGGTTACTTCACCTTTTGAGGTTCAGATTCTTACTTTGCAAAATAGTCATGAGGCTCACCTGAGATAATGTACAAATATAAAATACCTTAGGCAATGGCTGGCATATAGCAAATGACTGATAAATTTTAATTGTGCCCTCGTGGGTGACCAGTCCAAAGAGAAATTAAATCCTTAACCTTGTTTCTTTGCCACTTTATCCCAAATCAATTCATGACTCAGTGTTAACACTGCCTGTGATCTCAGTAACAGGATCTGGGACTAAATAAGATGATGTATCTAAACACCTCTGAGATCTCTTTTAATTCATTCTTCAGTATGAGTTCAATAAAATAGTCACCTAAGGGTCTGAAAGTGATAGAAAGGCCTCCCCTAAACAGACGGTTGAGATCACAGAAACAAGACCAACCAAACTTACATTCTGCTGAGCGCTTTATTAACTTTTTAAATCTTCTCAACAACCCTATAAGCTAAGTGCTATTATTATCCCCATTTTCCACATAAGGAAACAGAAATGTAGATCAAACAAATGATCTGCTCTAGATAGTAGATATCTTAATATAGTATGACTACTATATACACCACTATATGATAGTAGTTGAAGTATAACAGAGCTTACTTCCTTCTGAGTGGACTCCAAATTTGTCGAACTCCAGAACCTAACAAAATTAATTTTGCTAAAGTTAAAAGGAACAGTTTTAGTTTCCATGGGAAGAAATTCCTGAACACCACAAGATGTTCAAAAATAACATCATTTCAATTCGAACAGCTCCGTTTCTGATGACGGGGGAGGAGAGGGAGGGCTCTGTGTATGTCTGTGTGTGTTTAATATCTTATTTCTGTGGCTTGTGGAGTTACTTTTCATTCACCTCAATCTGTATTGAAAATGTGAAGGCTGTAGTGGAAATTTCCCAAAAGGAATTCAAAGATTCCATTTGTCTTCAAACTGCCTTAGATCTACTAAATATGATTTTAAAAACCAAGCCACAGACTCTTTCACTATCGTGGTGTCTGTTTGGAAAAATTTAGAAATTATCCAGATAATACAACACATAAGTAAAAGTACATCTGAACCCTGTCATTTTCTCTCCATTATCTGTGTCATTTAACTGTGCTTTTTGTTTTTGACTCAATATCATGATGACATATGGTTAGACTTGACAGAAGTTGAACTATCACTGGCCAGCCTTCATGAAGAGATCTCTTTAGTTCTAAAATATGTCATGGCTTCCACCTTTATTTTCAGATTATTTTTAACTTCTGAAAGCATCTTCATTAAATCCAGAAGACCATATTCCCATATGATTAAACTAAGTCAGTATATCTTCTTCGTTAACTTGAAATCAGATTATGCAGTATGCTGATCAAAAAACAAGAGGTGATTGTGTTTCTTCTAGAAAGATTGATTGCCCAGCAGGATTTGGGGGGAAAAAAGATAATAATCACAATTACAGCTGCATAAATATACTTCACATGCTATCTTGTATGTTTAGCAATTCAAGACAAATGGTAAAACGTGGCCTGGAAGAAATACTCAATGCTGATAATATTTAGCCAGGATCTGTACTTGCATGCTATTACAAATATGGCATCTCTAGTGCTGTGTCTCTCAACACCCAAGAGAAAAACAAAAGAGACATGTATATGGGGAATCCAATCTACTTTAAGAATCTAGTGATTTTTCCCTTTTGAGTATACAATGGACAAGGTATGCTAGGGTCAGCGTTAGAGTTTAATAAAAAGCCCGTGACTCACAGGAATGATCATGTGAATGTGTACTCAAAATGATATAATATTTACTAAGTCAATTAATTGTACAGCCAGCTTTACTATTCTGACTGAACTCACAGATTATCAATCAAAAATTTGTTACTAGCTGATTGTCTGAACTATTAACTGAACTGTCAAGACAAATTGGTTAATTGGACCTATTCTGACATGAGGATTAGGGAAATTTGAAGAGGGAACTAGAATACTGGAAATGGGAAAAGGCATCACTTTTTTATATAGCCCCAAAAACCCTGAAAGTAGATATCTCCCAGTTCTGCTCTCTAAGTTGATTTTCAGGGCCTGCCAAGACTAGTCAGTAAGATTTATTAGATTTCTTCTGCTAAAATGAACTCAGACGATGTGTTAAAAAATAAAACAGAGATAATGTGAAAGTTGCATTGGACTCTCTATGTCATCAACAGTCACCAGTTTGTCAATCATTGAGTGTGTATTGAATGTCCACATGTTATACAGCAATATATTCAACTACAATGTGATTGAATTCATTGTTAGGGTGACACATTATACTGTCAAATCAACAGCATAGTAAACTTCAATGATTAAACTCTCAACTGCACTCATCCTTTTCATGTGATCATACACAAGGATCAAAGGAGATTAAGAACATAAAGGTTGTAACACGTTGTGTGGCTTATAGTAAGCACTAAACAAATATTAATTATATAAGGATGGGAGAGATACTTTTAAAATGCTGGATGGTTACAAGAGGGTTAAAAAGTAAGACATCAAAATTAAAAAATTTTGGAGACTGATAAATCAAAGAGCATAATACCATTTCAATATAGTTTAAAAATGTATAAAGCTTTTCTTGATATGCTTACTTAGGAAATATGGTTTTTCCCCCCAAAAGAGAGGTCAATAATGTGCAAACTCTTTCAGACAGCTACAGAATTCTGATATTAGAGGAAGAGATTTCCTAGAAACTTAAATAAGGTAAAAATTGTCCTCAGCTTAGTGAAGTTAATTTACCTTTCAATAGATTTCTTTGTTTTATGTTATTAGCACCTTCATTATTGTTATCTCATTTTGTCTGTGTTTACATGTCACCTCTTCTCTGTAGAATGTTAGCCCAGTAAGGCACAGGTACATTTCCTTATACTTTTGTTTTTAACTCCTACAACAGGGACTTGGATGAAGAACACGCTCAATAAATATTTGTTTATGGAAGCACATTACCAATTTTCTTTTCCAATACTCCAATATTACTAGATTTATTTTTCTACAAATATCATTGAGTATGAACTCCTTTCACATATTAATTCTTCAGCAGAATTTCTTTATAACTTTTCTAATATATAGTTAAAAGATAATATGTAATAAAAGATGATCATACAGAAAAGCACATATCTGAAAAACAAAGAAAATGAAACAATAAGGTAAAATTAAAAGCTTTCAATTTATGATAAGAAAAAAACCAAATCCTAAATTGATAGCTTGCAGTAATTTTACTGCCAATCTTATAGAATTATTTTTCCAGAAATACAGAAATAAAAATTTCATTGTTCATATATTTCACCTCCTGCAATCGGATATAGAACCAAAAAAAGAGAATTGAATATTCCAAACCAACAGATAATTCAGCCTTGTGTTTCTATAACTCTATTTCTCTATTGCTACCTGATACTTATTAAGGAATCAGATTACAGAAAACACATTTTCATAGATCTAGGGAAAGACTGAAACAAAGTAGCTAAGTCTCAGGGAAATTAAAAATGCCAGTTATCACTGAATACAGTGATGGGCTTGCCAGGACACAGAATATTCAGTCCTGTGCAAAAGGGATCTATTGCTAAGGACCAAAAAAAAAAGCCTTAAATAGAATATTAAATAGGATGGCTTCTGCAGTAAGCTAGGCTTAATATGCAAAGGGTTCTCTTGATTTGAAGAACTACTAAATCAATCATAACAAAACACTATGCTATTTGACTCCAGTCTGGTTGCTGATCTAGAATGTGTATTTCTGCCTACCCAAAATGGAAATGGCATCTATCTTTCTGGGGCTGTTTACCTGATAATATGCCAATTCAACCTCGTGTGTACTGAAAGAAATTCAGCAAATGGAGAAATGAACAGAATGCAAATGACTCAGAAGACAAATGACCATCTGGTCTTTCTTTCAGTTCTATTTCTTACTGGACCTCCTCTTACTCACAGAAGTGAAAATAGTGTGGATAATTCTTCTTCCAATCAGACTGGAGAAAGATGCCAAATACACACAAAATAAAATAAGACAATAGAAAATGTGTGTATGAGAGCACTTGAACATTATTGGAAATATAAACCTATTTCACTCAAAAACAGTTTCCAACCAGAGAAACAAAATCCATCTTATCTGCAAGATAGGAGTAAAGTAATGGACTGAACATACTCACATTTCTCTCTCTCTCATAGAATTCTGTAGAAATGATATTAAATTATACTTACATTAAATATATAACAGCCTCCAAAATCAAGAAGAAGTGCCAAAGGGACCTAGAAATGTTGAGGAATCCTGGAAAACTAGAAGATGCATAACATATGAAATAGGAAACTACAACTCAAAGAGTGTGTAAGTCATTCAACTGAAAAAGATGGAAATGTCCTCAGGGGGATCACATATGCTTGCAGTGGGATATACGGGCAGAAAGAGAAGCCCATGGGATCAACCAGGCTGATTGGTTAGACACATGTGGCTCTCGACTTACCCCCTCCACCCTCGAGACTCTAGATTAGAAGAGTGATTGTGGGACTTGCATTTGAAAGACTGAGCATTATCCCAGGGAGCTGGTGATGATAACAAGTACAGGAAACATCCTGGCCAAAGGATGCAAAAGCCCTTCCTATCGCCCCACGGCATATGTCATCCTTTCCACACAGAAAGAGATTATTTTTAGAAAACTTTATTTGCTTCACATCAGGAGCTCAACTGATTATTTATAGGGAAAAAAAATTATCACATCATCTGGGTTAACTTAATACAATAGGAGATAGGTAAAAATTAGACAAAAAATTGGGATATATGGTTACAGAATATTGATTGAGAATTCACGTGAATACAAAAAAAAAATTGATTCAACAAACATGTCATCCAGTTTTTGTGGAAGAATTTGCCATAAATTCAATATTAAAAACATGGAACTACGATAAAGTCTTTAAAAATAAGTGGAAACACCTTATGATCAAAGTTATAATGCTATGTCTAAATGAAACCTACCCACTTTGCTCATTAGGTTTCAGTGTAGGTCCAAAAGTCCTATCAAGTATAAGAATAAGAGAACCAAGTTCTTAGAGAGTTTCACATCTATTCCACATCTTAGAATTACATCCCTCTGAACTCTTCCAGGATCTCCTTAATCCCTGGCACACGGTACCTGTCAGCCTGTGATACCTGCACTCTCACAAGGAAGCAGCAGTGACTCAGCAGACACATCCTAAAGCGATCACAAAGAGCATTTTCATCATGCTGCTGTTTGTGCAGGGAATGTTGGGAGGCTTATGATGTGGGGAGGAACTTGCCTGGCTGTCTATCCACGTTCTCCGTGATCCCAAACCCCAACCTCTGCTCCTGCTAAGCCTTGGGAAAGCCAAGTGTCTTTCCAATGTGATGCACTTTCACACGCATTGGCTCAATCATCTCACAGATCCTGTCTCCTTGTTTTATTTATCACAGTTCTTCCCACCTCAAGAATCAATATGTTCTTAGACATGTCTATTTTTTCCCAATATATTCAACTAACTTCTATGTCTTTTCTCTATGGTTCTCATCATCAACTTCTAATCTCAGCATCTCCTGAAATTGGAAACATTTAAGCAGGTGGTTCATCTTTGCTATCATATGTTACTCATGGGTATTCTGCAGTCTAATCTCTCATGGTAAATAGAGTTAGCTAAACCTCCCCATACGACAGTTGTGCTTAAAGCTTCTGAAATTGAAGATGTCAAGAGAACTGTGTATGTGCAAGGGGGAGGGAAGGGGCTTCCCCCCAGATTCACAGAAGACACGTTGACGACACATGGGCCTACAGACAGAAGCCTTGCTTTTAGAATGTCAGCTCTTCTTGGAGACTTAATCCAGGAAATTAATTGGCTGAAGGCAAGAAAACTAAGGTTCAAAGTGACGAAGGGGCTATTTTGATCGAAGAATCCTTATAGATTCTTTTCACAGTGCAAATCTCCTACATACAAATCTCTTTTTGTAAACCCTAATCACACAACCTCAATCTCTAGCATTTGAGTGGGACATACGTTACATTCTTCCCAAAAACAGGCAGGTATTTATAAAAAAAGGTAAATATTCAAGCTCGTTCTCTTTTCCCCAATTTTATTTTCATAAATCTACCACTACACTCACACACACAGCATGTTTCCCCAAAGAGTCATTTTAGTGTCAATATGAGTGTTATAAAGCAAATGAAGACAAATAGAGAAGATGTCCATGACTTCAAACCTTACATCTTTCACTCTTGCAAGTGGCAGCTTTAGAATTCACTCCTCCCTTTACACTGTCAGCCCTGAAAAAGCAGCTCTGCAATTCATGATAGGTTTACTACCAGCCCATCTCACAGCATACATCTCTGTCATGGTTAGAGATTTTGACCCAGAGATCACAGATCAACTGAATTTAAAGCACATGGTTTGCCAATAAAGCTACGGAAGCTCTGCAGCCCCCTGGCCTTGTCCAGGCTGTTTGCTTCTTCAGAACTCTGACTTGTCTGAGTGGAGCTCTCCTGGTTTCTTTTGTTCGGTTTTGTTTCTCTTCTCTACAACTCTCTGGAAACTATGCAAATGAGGGACACCAATGTCAATTTCATTCCTCTCATAAAATTTGCCATTATACAAAAATCTATAACTTGATTTTTCCATTCCACTCACACAGAGAAAAAATAATTTTCCTTTCACTCAACTACTAAAGTTAGATGTACACAATAAGCCCATTCTTTGAAGAGAAATTAAACTTTTATCCATAGGTTACTTTGGAATCTCATGAGCTTAGCCATCAGATCTGGACAGATTTTGGTTCCACTATATCTGTTTTCATGAGTTCTTTAGGACCTCATTTCAGTTAATAAATCAGGCTTTACACCAAATCATAGGGTAGCTTCTGACAGTACCACCAAATTTGATGCTGTCAAAGTGTCTTCCTTAAGAGTTCAGCCCTTGACTTCAGCAGAATAAAATAAAACACCATTTGCTGTAAACCAAAGGTTTTTATATATATTCCTAACGTAACTATAACAGAGAGTATGACAAAAATATATTACAGCTACAGTCCAATTGTGTGTTCTTGTGTTTTGGCACAATCTAATTTTCTAAATGACATAAACTTAAGGAACACAAATATGACACTGTTGAGGTGAAGCACATTGAAATAAAGATTGGCAACAAAAAATTTGAAATAATGAGAGAATGTTCCCACAATTAATTTTCACTACAGTTCTTCAAGCCTTAATGTGAATTTTCTTAATATTTCCATATTCTAACACTAGCCAGGATATTCATATAGCAAGTTAGACTACACCTGGCCTACAAACAAGAGCCTGGCCATATCAAATACACTATATATTTGGTTTCTGGAATGAATGTATGGAAAGGAATAAACTGTAAGTGATATTCCATATATTAAAGTGCCACGTTTGCAAATACTTTATCAGAGGACTGGCACACCCAGAACTCACAACCCTTGGCACTCTATCAGTTTATCTAAAATTCAAAGACAAAGATCAATTACAAATAAAAAAGCAATTAAAAATAAATTATAATTACAATTCTATTTGAAAGAGGTTTATTGTAAATTAAGTATGAAATTACTAGCACTTTTGAAATAATAAAGAAAATGTTAAAATTTATCATCTGTACTTGGTATCTATATTAAGGTGCCCCACCAAAAAAAAAAAAACCCTGAAAAATAGAAATGAGAATGCCCTCTTGAGAATTGATCCTACTGTTTAAGACCAACCCATAACAAAAAATCAAAACAAATTTAGATACAAATTTATCTAATGAAGTAGAATGGTTCCAAAGCCAGTAATACTAGGTTATCTCCTGATATGATATCTAAAGAAAAAGTTTCTCCATTTGAGAGGATTGACCAAGGTATATGTTGACGATGACCATTCTCACATCTTTGTTCATAAAAAAGAAAAAACCAGCAAATTATAGGACAATCCCCATTGTAATCCATTCGCATTAGACTAAAGTTAATATATGGGCAAAACCCTTTTTCTGAATCCACACATACCAGCTACCTGCTGATTATGCTGATGTGTCCACAGGAAGGGAGAACACGAGACTCTCACAGACTTAAAATTCTGATTCCTGTGTAGCAAATTTTTATAGTAAATTTAAAAATTGTCTGAATCTTCTACAGTATTAATTCTGTTCCCTAAGTTTATGTCATTTAAAAAGGCAGAAATAACTGGACTTATTTATCATTAAATCTTCCATTACCTGGGCAAAGTCTGACATAGATCATATTCTCAATAAATATTTTCTGACTGAAAGAATTTTAAGAATGTACATTCCAAACACCCTTAGGGTAATCTAGTCCCCATAGCAGTAATTTTTGTTTAATAAATAGACATAATAGAAAGTCTGCTTTAAAATATCAGTTGTGAGATAAGGTGTTAAAATGAGTTCACTCCTGAGAAAAGTGTCTTAGAGAGTGGACAAAACCATATTTCAATATCCATACAGTCAAGTGCCAAATGATGAGAAATGGAAATTCAACATGGTAAGGGATGTGAACACCTAAATATTGCCATGATATTGAAAAAGTGCATATTAGTATCTAATAAATGTGTTCTAGAACTTGTGGATAACCCTGACCTAAAAAGGGTTAGTACATCTCAACTACACCAATGGTTTTGAGTAACCATAAATATTTCTTCAAATGGGGTGAGAGTAAATAGGCCAATTTGGAGATAGTAATTCCTATCTCTCCAAATTTGAAATAAAAATCAATTATAAAAAATTTATGAGGAAATAAATTTTTAACTTTAACCTTAAAAAAAGTTTACATTAAACCTTAACATCCCCTCCAAAATAAAAGAAGAAGAAATCAGACCACTTGTACCCTTCATCCAAAGTGCCTTATGTAAAGCAAAACACAAAACATAGTGGTTATAATCCCAAATCTACTTAACTATGGCATAAGGAATCTCAGGGACCAGCTATACGGAAGTACACAAGTTACAGTTGAAAATAGTTGTAGAATAAATACCGACTCTGAAAAATAGGGTTCCAGTTCTGATAAGATATAAATCTACTAAAACTGTTGGATTCCTTGGTCAGGACCAACTCTGAAAAAACTAGAGAATGAAAATGAAGAAAACTGTGAAATTCCCAGAATAATGAGGAGCTATTTTGAACTAGTGTCTATACATGTGTGTGTAGAAGGTTTGGGGGGCAGGGGGTGGGGCGTGGCATTATCTTAGTTTAGAGGTGGGAAATCCATCGATAGAGAAAGTTCTAAGTTCCTGTCTTATTCAGAGAGAGATATAAATAAAAGTAATAAACTCAACCAACTCAAATCATAAAAGTTATAGAGAATTAAAAAGAAACAGAGAATTTAAGGAATAAACAAATAATAAATGGGTAAAGTTAGTAAAAATAAGCCAAAGTATATCAATAATTAATATAAGCATAAATATACTAAATTGGAAAATGGTGATCTTAGACAAATAGACGGTCAGGTTTTTTCTTCACCAAAAATGGTTTTTTTCAGGATCAGCAAAGAATTGTAGTTTGGGGTCTATAAACATGGTGAGCCACATGCAAGTCTCCAGCAGGAAAGAGAGGAGAAATTCTTTTATAGAGGGGAAGAGAAAGTTAGGAGGGCTATTTTATACAGAGTCCATTGGAGGAGATGGAATTTGACACGCAGTGGCTTTTCAATGGCTGAGTTGTGACAGTCTCTCATCGGCTGACCTTCTTGCAGGTCATGGGGAGGAAGTCTTTCTTCTTCCTGTTGAGTCAGATATCCACCTAGGGTATGAGGGCTTCCCCTTTTGGCCTCCTAACTTCTTTTTAATGAGATATCTGTTTATTAATTTTCACATTTTCTCCTTTTGATCAAGATCTTTCTCTAAAAGCATTGCTGATCAAGAGTCAGGTTTTTCTGGTTTCAGCAGCCTTTTGTCCCTTGTTGACAGGTAGGATCTTTCCTGGATGTCATGTCCCATGTCAGAGGGAAAGTGCATAGAACAGAAACCTATTGTGGCCACATTTGAGTGACAAGAAGGGGTATAAGAAAGGTTAAAGACTGACAGATACATGCTGTTTGTAAGTAACACATCAAAAACATAAGAACAAGCAACTATGGGGGGCGGGGTGGTAGAAATGGCCTATCAGGGAAATACCACCAAAATAAAACTGGAATACCTATTTAATACCAGATAAATTACACTTTAAAAGAAACAACACTATTAAGAATGGAGAGGATAATTACATAATGATAAAGGCCTCAATTTACCAAAAGGATATATTAATTTAAAATACATGTGTATGAGTCAACCAAGATGGTGACATAGGAGCCTCATGAACTCTATTCCTCCCATAGACATGCCAAATGTACAGCTACACACAAAGCAATTTCCTCTGAAAGAAATCCAGAAACTAACTGAGAGACTGCTACACATCAGGCAAATGAGAAAATACCCACATGGAAAGAGATAAGAAAGGCTGAAACACACTCTCACTATAAGCCCCACTCCTGGAACAGTGCCATACAATCAGGAGGCAACCCCAAACTCACAGCTTCTCCCTGAGGAGCAAAGGGTTTGGCCCTACATTTAGCACCCCAACTTTTAAGACTCCCACCCAAGGGATGGGCCTCTAAAACACCTAACTCTGAAAGCCAGTGAGGTGTGTGTCCACAGAATCCTAAGACTATACAGCAAACAAAGATGGAGTTGTTAACAGGCATGCAAGCATTCACCACAGCTGTCCACTCAGGGCTCAGCTCAGAGCAAACAGGGGGAAATGCCCATCCCCCAGTTATGCCACAATGATATGTAACTGGAAATCAATTACAAGAAGAAAACTGGAAAGTTTGCAAATATGTGGAGGTTAAACAACACGCAGCTGAACAATCAGTGGGTCAAAGAATAAATCAAAAGAGAAATAAACATCTTGAGACAAATTAAAATAGAAACACAACATATCAAAACTCATGGGATGTAGCAAAAGCAGTTCTAAGAGTAAGGTTTATAGTGATAAATGCCTACACATGAAGAAAAAAGAAAGAGCTCAAATAAATAACCTAACTTTACAGCTCAAAGAATTAGATAAAGAAGAAAAAAATAAAGCCTAAAGTTGGTAGAAGGAAGGAAATGACAAAGACGAGAGTAGAAATAAATCAAATAGAGACTACAAAGACAACAGAAAAGATCAATGAAACTAAGAGCTGGATTTTGAAAAGACAACTAAAATAGACAAATCTTTAGCTAGACCTACCAAGAAAAAAAGAGAAAGGACTCAAATAAATAAAATTAAAAATGAAAGAGGAGAGTTTGGAACTAATACCACAGAAATAAAAAGGATCATAAGAGACTACTATGAACAATTAATTATACATCAACAAATTGGACAACCTAGAGGAAACTAATACATCCCTAGAAACATACAACCTACCAAGACTTTATTTCTTCAATCATGAAGAAATAAAAAATCTGAAGAAATTAATTACTAAGTAAAGAGATTCAATCAGTAGCCAAAAACCTCCCAAAGCAAAAGCGTAGGACCAGATGGCTTCACTGGTAAATTCTATCAATCCTTCTCAAACTCCTCCAAAAAATTGGAAAGGAGGGAACACTTCCAAATTCACTCTATGAGAACAAAATTACCCTGATACCAAAGCCCAGCAAAGACACCACAAGAAAAGAAAACTACAGGCCAATATCCATAACAATAATAAAGATAATAAAAATGCAAACATCTCCAAGAAATACTAGGCAACCAAACTTAAGAGTATATTAAAAGGATCTTACACCATGACAAAAATCACATGATCTCAATAGAAGCAGAAAAAGCATCTGGCAAATTCAACACCCTTTCATGATAAAAGCTCTCAACAAACTAGGAATAGAAGAAACTTACCTCAACAAAATAAAGGACAAATATGAAAATCCCACAGCCAACATCATACTCAACAGTGAAAAAGTGAAAGCTTTTCCCTCTAAGATCAGAAACAAAACAAGGATGGTCACTCTCACCACTTCTATTCAGTATACAACTAGAGGTCCTGGCCAGAACAATTAGGCAAGAAAAAGAAATAAAAGTCATGCAAATCAGAAAGGAAAAGTAATATTGTCCCTATTTACAGATGATATGATCTGATATATAAACAACCATAAAGACTCCATAAAAAACTTGTTATAAATAATAAACAAATTTAGTAAAGTTGCAAGATACAAAATCAATAAACAAAAATCAATTGCATTTCTGGGTCTGGCCCGGTGGTGCAGCAGTTAAGTTCACACGCTCTGCTTCAGTGGCCCAGGGTTTGCTGGTTCAGATACTGGCCGCAGACCTATGTATGACTTATCTAGCCATGCTGTGACAGTGTCCCACATACAAAATACAGGAGGATTGGCGAAGATGTTAGCTCCAGAGCTAATATTCCTCAAAAAAAAAAGATCAAAAAATCAATTGCATTTCTATACACTAACAATGAAATACCTGAAAAGGAAGTTAAAGAAACAATCCCATTTACAATAGCATCGAAAAGAATAAAATACTGAAGAATAAATTTAATTAAGGAGGTGAAAAACTGATGTATTGAAAACTACAAAACACTGATGAAAGTAGGTAAAGATATAAACAAATGGAAAAGCATCCCACGTTTATGGCTTGGAAGGCACACATTGTTAAAATGCCCATACCACCCACAGTGATTTACAGATTCAATGTAATCTCTATCAAGATCCCAATGGAAGTTTTTACAGGAATAGAAAAACCAATTCTAAAATTCATATGAAACCACAAAGGACTCTGAATAGCCAAATCAACATTGAGCAAGAAGAACAAAGCTGAAGGCATCACACTTCCTGATTTCAAAATATATTACCAAGCTATAGTAATCAAAACAGTATGGTACTGGCATAAAAACAGGAATATAGGTAATGGAACAGAATGGAAAGCCCAGAAATAAACTCATACATGTATGATCAATTACTTTTCCACAAAGGAGCCAAGAATATACAATGGGGAAGAGATAGTCTCTTCATTCAATAAATGATGCTGGGAAAATTTGACAGCCATATGAAAAAGAATGAAACTGGATCCCTATTTTACACCATATACAAAAATCAACTCAAAAGGAATTAAAGACTTAAACTTAAGATCTGAACTGTAAAACTCACAGAAGAAAACACAGCAGGAAAGCTTCAGGATATTGGTCTTGGTAATGAGTTCATGGATGTGACACTAAAAGCACACACAACAAAATAAAAATAGAAAAGCTGGACTACATCAAACTAAAAAGCTTCTGCACAGCAAAGGAAACCATCAACAGAGTGAAAAATCAATCTACAGAATGGGAGAAAACATGTACAAGCCATGTATCTGAGAAGGGGTTCATTTCCAAAATACATAGCAAACTCCGATAACTCAACAACAAAAAAACTAATAACCAGTTTAAGAATAGACTAAAGATTTAAAAAGAAATGTCTTCAAAGAAGACATACAAATGACCAACAGGTATGTGAAAAGATGTTCAATGTCACTAATCCTTGTGACATGCAAATCAAAACTACAACGAGATTTCACCCCGCACCTATCAGGATGACCTATCAGGATGGCTATTATGAAAAAACAAAAGACAAGTGAGAGGGAGGCTGCAGAGAAATGGGAACTCTTGTATCTTGTTGGTGAAAATGAAAAATTGTGTAGCCACTATGGGAAACAGTATGGTGCTTCCTCAAAAAGTTAAAAATAGAACTACCATATGAGCCAGCAATCCCACTTCTGTGCATTTATCCAAAAGTATTGGAATAACAATCTTGAGGAGATAGCAGCTGTCCATTGCACATTTATTGAAGCACTATTCACAATAACCAAGATGAGGAAACAACTAAATGTCCATGGATGGAAGAACAGATAAAGAAAATGTGGTTCATACATGTGATGGAATATTATTTAGCCTTCAAAAAGAAGAAAATTATGCAATATGCAACAACATGGTTGAAGCTTGAGGACGTTATGCTAAGTGAAATAAGCCAGTCACAGAAGGACAAATACTGCATGATTCGATTTATATGAAGAATCTAAAATAGTCAACACATAGAAACAGAGAGTGGAATGGTGATTGCCTGGAACCAGGGGGAGGGGAAATTCATCAGTGGGCATAAAGTTTCAGTTACACAACACGAATAAGTTGTAGAGATCTGCTACACAACATTGTGCCTATAGTTAACAATACCATATTGTACACTTAAAAATTTGTTAAGAGGGTAAACTTCATGTTAAAGGTTCTTACCACAATAAAATAAAATTTTAAAAATAGTAATAAAGTCAGGAATGGTACGAGAATGCCCATTATTACTATTTCTATTCAGTACTGAGTTAGAGGCCTTAACTAGCACAATAGAAAGAGATCAGAAACATAAAGATTTAAAAAGAGGAAATAAAGTTGCTATTATTTGCAAGTGATCTCAACTGTATTTTAAAAACTCAAAATTATTGGATCTATTGACAAGGTGGCTGGATATACAAAGTCAGTTGCATATCTATATGAGAGCAGCAAACAACTAGAAAACTTAATTGAAAGGAAAAGACAGCATTTTACAGTAGCATCAAATACAGAGCACCAAAGAAGAAATTTACCAAAGGATAGTCAGGATTTCCACAGGGAAACTGTAGAACTTTTTTGAAATGAATAAGTTTTATCTGACATAGGCTCTTTTCTAATCTCCAGAACATTCTGTTCTGTGGTCAGTGAGGTTCTATAACAGATCTTCAAAAGTAGAGTCCTTTCTGACCATATAAGGCCTACAATCCTTTGCATCAGGCCAAAATTGCCTTTCTGGCACTCCCTTGGTACCCTCAACATGGCGCCCTACTTCCCCTAGTTGTCCACTGGTTTCACAGGTTATTCCTTTGGAAGAAAGTCTATATTCTCAGAAACCCAGCTAAGTTAAATTAGACTAAATATTTCTCCCAACATTTCGTCTCACTATGTCCAGTTTTTCCTTCACCTCTATTTAATCCTCCCTTATCTCAATGCACACTTCCTACACTTTAGCAAAGTTGACCCTAGTTTGTATATTCTTCCATTATTTGTGCTCAACACCAATTATTGGCTCTTTACAAAACATGAATTCCCAAAAGGCGCCTTTGCATTGCATGTGAATAAAGGTGTATATACATGTATGTATATATCTCCTACAACATAATGGTATAAATCTGTCACATGCATAACTGTCGAGACTATTCAGAATCTTTATACACAAACTCCTCATTATTCATATTAATTTGGGAAGTGGAGGCAGAGGCAGATTTAAAAATAATGAAATTTACAAGTAATCAAGTACAGTTTCTTAACAATTCTTGAAAAGCCATTTAAAGCATGACACTGTTAATTGTTTTGTCCCTGATTTCTCTTTCTCCAATATATCAGTATATCCTGAGAAAGAGGTAGCATTAAAAATATATACCCCAAAGACGTAGAATATGCAAACATATTTTTAAAAGATGAAATTAGGGAAGTGCTTAATGTGATATACCAAAAAGTCTTCAGACTTGATGTGACTTAAAGTGCCTGAAATATGTCTAAAAACCAATGAAATGCCACTTCAATGAAGGAAAAACTGATATGGTGAAAATTATTTTAAGCCAGGGAAAAAAAGAATTGATCTCACACTTCTATTTGATTCAAGTCTTCAAACTACAAGCCAGTTGGGTGACAAGTGAATTTGTCTTGGCATGCATAGCTATTCGAAAATCTCCTACCGAGTTCCCCTGAAAAACCACAGACAAATATTTACCAAAGTCCACAGGAGTCTGTTCTCAGAATAAAAAATCTTGAAGTAATAAAACAGCAACTACGCATTCTGCTACCACACACTTTCTCCTTGAGTGAAAGAGTAAAACCTATGATTTAACTTCAAGGGTTCCGCTTTTCTTCCTTGAGTTGCTCAGGGAGAATGGATAAATGCACTGTTGAAGGAAAAGTCCTAGAAAGTCATCATACTTATTTACTCATCACCTCATTAACTTGCGACACATCTAATGCACCTTCACTCACTTGTCACCTCAGAGGTTACTTTCTTGTCTTACACTCATTTTAAGCTGGCCTAATTGCCATCTCAGTGCACTGTACCAAACACACTGTTGCTGCCCAACTGATTTTCACCATCTATTGTCACCGACATTGTAATTCACTCTGTGGTTTACCATCTGTCCTGGCTTTATGCCACCCTTTTAAAGCCCCCACAAACCAGGCACAGAGAGTCTCTTCCCACCCAAAAAGCACATTTTTAATAATAAATGAGTGACTTAAGGTCATTTTTTTTCTCTTGAGGACTCAAGATGCTTTAATAACATATAAAACCAAAATCAAGTTCATGAAGAGCAGCTCTGCAGTTAAAGCTAGCTTTCAAAACTAAGCTCTAACTCAAAAGTATCAAAAGAATCCATGTTTCTTCTACTACAGAAAAACCTTCTCAACCTCACCCCAAGATCCTTCTCCAGACTTGTCTCCAATCACTTTTTGTACACACGAATTCTTCATGCAAACCACACCAAACTCATGACGGTCACTTTATGACCATGTGCCTCGGTCCATAGTGCTCTTTCTGCTGGGGAAGTCCTTCTCTCTCTTCTTTCTTATTTGGTAAACTCCTGCTCATTTTGAGATCCAGCTCAAAATTCACCCCCAATCTGTGGCTTTACCAAAATCTCCATCCAACTTCTAGTCAGAAAAAAAATCCCTTTTTCGGATGTTCCCCCACAGATCTTTATAAATACTCCTATTACAGCACTGAGTACACTGTATTATGATGCTGGTTTTATGTATTGGTCTTTCTTAAATCTTGACATTTAACTAATTTTAATGAACATTTGTCATTTTGGGACTGCTCAGCATCCAAACACCTTTCCTATTTGGGGTAGGGTTGTCAGAATTATGAAAAACAAATTTTAAATTTGAACATACTTATGCCAAAAAATTAGCCATTATCTATCTAAAATTGAATTTAACTTGTTATCCTGCATTTTATCTGGCATCCCCAATTTGGGGAAAACCTAAGACTGTTGGGTGACAGACACTCACTTCCACTAGAAGGCGTAGGGGAGCAGATGATCTCTCCACAGGGCTCAGGTATGAGTGCAAGACCTAGACTCAGCCGTCAGAGGTCTCTGCCAGTCTCTGACTCTGGAGCAAGGAACACAAGTAGGGCCATGAGTCCCCAGAGCTCACAGTTTCCAACGTAGAGTTAGCAGCATCCTTCCCAGACTGTTTTGGCTGTGACCATAAGTGCTTAACCTCTCACAATTCCCGTTTTTTTGAGCCTAATTCATGTACTTCTTATCAATTCCAATTTGCAAACCCTGCTTTATTTTTCTTTACATCACTTTTCACCATTCAACATAATACACGTTGGTTTGTTTAGTGACCATCTTCCCTAGTGGAAACATAAGCTTCCTGAGAGCAGGACTTTGCTTTGTTCTCTTTTCTCCCCTAAGCCTAGAGTGAGGCTATGCCTGTGACAGGTGCAGAGTTGCTACTTGTCGGATAAATGGAAGGAATGAATGAATTCTTCCAAACAAATACCTTTTCCATTTAAATTTAACCAGAATTGATTTCTGTTTTGAAAGCAAAATACTTTTTTAGTATGTTCAGTTTTTTTAGGAAATAAATACACAGATAATTTAAAGTAGGATCATGTCTACCACATCAAAAATAAATTTTACAAATCTTGGGTAAAATCATAAAGTGACTCAGGCAGAGTCTATAAATTTGGGTACCATATGGAGCAGACTCACTAATTAAGAATCCAGACAAAATAGACAACCTTACAGTTTGTACCCCTAATACCTAGATGACCTTGCTTCTATGGTGTAAGCTTTATGTTTCAAAGAGTTGATGAGGAAGCAAAGATTTTTTTATAAAATGAGCAAAACTTTCTAATAAATTAGGATGGTCCTTTTCTCTCATGATTTCTTTATTTTCTAATAATTTTTTTTAAAGATTGGCATTTGAGCTAACATGTTGCAATCTTTTTTTTTCTTTTCTCTCTTCCTCTCCCCAAAGCTCCCCAGTACATAGCTGCATATTCTAGTTTGAAGTGCCTCTGGTTGTGCTATGTGGGATGCTGCCTCAGCATGGCCTGATGAGTGGTGTGCCATGTCCACACCCAGGATCCGAACCAGCAAAACCCTGGGCTGCCAAAGTGGAGCACACAAACCTCACCACTCAGCTACTGGGCCGGCCCCTAATAATAATTTTATTTTACAAAATATAATATAATATTAAATAAATCCCTATTCATATATATAGTAAAATGGTCAAAGAGAGAAGATTTTTCCTTGACTGCTATTTTGCATATAATATTTTTGCAGAAACGGGCTGTTAACAATTGTTTTTCTAAAAATAAACATATTTATGAAATCAGAACTTGGTATAGTTGTTTATAACTTTAGAATAAAATTAAACACTTTTCCTCATCAAAACATAAAACATATTATTCAACTATGACAGTAACTTTGAAAATTTGCCTTTAAATTCAGTTATGTCATTACACTGTCCCGTAGAATAACTTGGAAACATTTCTTTTCCTAATTCCATATTCCAACATTAAAACTATCCCATGACCCCCTAAACTGTGCCCACTCAAACACACACACACACACAAACACACACCCCTCAATAGGAGATTGATGTGTGAAAAGAAACCAAAGGGAAGAGGAACAAATGCTGAATCAACCCTATTTAAACTTTGTGCTTGTGGGCCCAGAATACAAATGTTGAGTATCCTACACGTTGAAGGCTATGCAATCACTCTTAAATAGAGGACCCCCAAAGGGTCCAGCTGACATCCAAATTCATTTAAACCTAACCATATCCAGATATATGGATAACTTCTGCTAGAATCCTGAGTCTAAATTTGCATCTATTATCCATACTTTCTTTTTAGACCCATATTCAGTGCTTTGTCATAAATGCTCCACCGATTTGCAAACCTCAACAATACCTGTATGCATTAAAGCCAATGTGAAATTTTCCCTCCTTATTTTTCCTGACTTCTATACAGACTTCCACATAGTTGACCATTCTCCTCATACATTCTCTTCTTCCAAATTCTGTAACATCACACTCCACTGATTTTCCTCTTACTTGTTCTTTTCCTCTTACTGCTTCTCTTCCTCTATCTAACTTTTTAATATTGACTATTTTCTTTTAGGCTCTTGTCTCTTTGCACCTTCCACTTTTTTCTTAGTTGAATTTATATCAGTTCCAGGGTTTGTATGTAACACAATGACAGCTACTTTGATGACTCCAGCTCAGACAGCTCCTCTGAACACCAGACCTTTATATCCAACTGCATAATTGATATCCCAGGCAGATATCTCATAGGCCCTTGATTTCACACAAGCCAAGTCCAGCTTATGAAAAATGTCTTCAAAACATGGTCTTTGTTCTGGTCATATTATTCAGTCAATGGCAGTCACCGAAGGTCCAGAGCACTGGTTCTGATTCAAACAGACACAAGCTCTAGTCTTACTTCAGACAGCTAACCAAATTCTGTATCAACTAGCTAGTTAACCTCTCTAGCTTTAGAAAATACTATTATATTATAAATTGGATGAATTAGTAAAGAATCAGCACTCAAGAGTGTTGTTCCCTCCATTCTTTCTTATTTCCCAATTCCCACTAGTATTTCTCCAGTATAGTTTTTTCTCAGTCACATCTGTCCTCGGGAACTCTCTTTATGGAATTACCTGAGCATCTGATGCCATTTCTCTTATTTCAATTTTGGTATTGGAAACCATCAGATTTCCTTTGCTAGTGGTCTTTCTGTTCAGTGCCTTCAAACCCTTGAGTTCCTCATCTAGCATTTTCCAAAATACTCTTTTACATTAGTGTTTCTCAAACATTTTATCTACAAAATATGTACTAGTTATTCAACACACATCCATATCACTAGTTTTAGGTAAGCTTTATGATTTTAAGCTACAGAAATAAAACATGCTGAAATTAGTACTGTTTCCTATCAATAATAGGGAAAATCTTGTTTCTACTCTTTCACTGAGATCTCTGTCTCATGCCAGTGATAAATAGTAAAATTAGATATAGGTTAGGTACCCATCTGGACTGGTTTTATTTTCTTAGTATTACAAGTCAACCAGAATGACAGCAAATTTAGATAGTTCTGGCTAAAAAGTTAAACATTGCTCCAAAAATTATGAAGAGATTTTACATCAAATGCTATTTTTAATCCTCCTTCAGAACATAAATTGGCAACCACACCACATGAAAATGATTTAATTTGGAAGATTGCAGCAAATAGATTTATTTTCGTTTGCTACATTGTATTTGGCCCTGGAAAGTAATTTTGTGGTGGCATTTAGATGTCAATGTAAAGTATAATCATGATATGTTACCCATGTTTTTCTCTGACAGGTGAAGAAAATCATCAAGCACTGGGTAAGAATCAAACTCGTGGTTTGAACTATCTGTTCCATAATTTAGTCTTTTTTAAAATCCTGTTAAACTTTCAAAAAATAAAGTCATGATATTTCTGTTTTTAAGCAATAGGTTTAGCCTTTTCCAGATTCAAACCTATCACTAAGATTCAGCATTTGAATAAGCCATTGAAATTATTGACATAATAAGTATCAAGAAGAAATATTTCATATCATCTTCATTTCAAAAACTGGTGAGAGCACTTGTTTCCCATTGATAGCCAGAATACTCCAGTGGAAAACCATTATTATAAATTCTATCCATTTCTTCTCAAACACACTAAAAAGAACTACAAACACTGACAATAATTTCATTGTATTCACAATTTTCACTATTTCATTTCATTGAATGAAAAGAAATTGTTTCCAATCAAATGTTTACTGTGAATTAAGCCGTTTATTCCGTGGTGTTCAAGGCAATCTCTTATCCACCAAATAATGCTATTCCTTCCTGTACAAATGGCTCACATTCTGCCCTACCAATCTCAGAAGACCCTTTCTACTCTGCAGCATGGCTCAAAGAATTATTAACAATTTTTTTAAATGTCTTCTGCAGCAGTATATTTAGTGAGGACCAAAATGTAGAGTCACTGAGTACTTTTCTCTCATATACTCACTGCATGTTTACTAAGGATGTATTCATGTTCAGCACATCACCGGTTGTAACCAACTGAAATTGCTTCGTGTCTAGTAAGTGCATTACAATAACTGCTTTTCTAAGTCATAAGTCCTTGATATAGGCAACATCCAAAAGTCTTGATTCAAAAATTGTAACTTACGAATAATTTTTTTTCTTTTTCAACATTATACTAGTTTATAATCTTTTTGGCAATATCAGGACTTGTACTTTTTTTTTTTGAGGAATGCAGTATCAAAACAATCCCACAGTAATTTTTGTATCCTCTTTGATTTGATGATAAGACTCAATAATTTCCTATGTAGAGTAAAAAGTTTTTTAGTTCTCAAATATTTGGAGTTTCTCCAGCTTTTCAGTTTCATCAGTTAACTTTTTCTTCCTTTCTAATCACCAAAGCTTGTGGTTGCTGTGCTCCAACAACGTGGAGATTCCAGTGTTCTCTGAATAAACAGTTTTATTCTCATTCTTGTTCGAGAAAAATCTGTATTTATTTGATATCATTGCTTGATTTACCGGTACTTTGATAATAGCATCATAGTAAATTTAACTTTTTGCCTATATTTGATAAAATTCCAGAAATAGATTGCAGATACCATAAACTACATTTTCACATATTCATCTGAATATTCATTGTATGTCTTATCTGTGTTTTTCTTTTTGGCTGCTTATGTGAACTTTTATGACATTTGATTAATTTTTTTCTGAGAACATACAGATTTATGTTCTATATTCACATGATTATTTTGAGATGATACATTTACTTTACAATTTTTATCACTGATTTTATGCTTTTATAAAACACTTCAATCAATTTTTCATGAATTGGGGTTAAAATGCACAACAATTGTAAAAATAAAATGTGAACTTAGTTTAAACAATAAGCAAATGATGTGCAAATACTTCAGCCAAAACAAATTATTCTCTAATAACTGAATTTGAGCCAAGATGAACTTAACAATTTAGTACATGAAGCACATATAAGATTGTAAAAAAGTACTGGAATTTCTGAAAATCTAATAATTGATCTTCTATTTCAAAGCTGTGAAATATATGTAAACGAAACTATATCTTTCCTTTTTTCCTTTGTAAATATAAAATCACTTGACAAGTCAATGAGTATCACCATGTATTCAAGAACCACATGATGAAAAACTCTGTTCCATACATTAATATATCTATTACTGAAAAAGTGTTCCATAGTCAAATATCTTTGGAAAATTCTGGGCTAAACAAAGTCTACCAGGTTTCTTTCCTGAGACTGTCCAAGAGCAAAGACTTGGCATGTAATATTGCCTGAGCTTATTGCAGCACAGAGCATTTCTTCCCTTCTTATGGAAGTTTCCTTTGGAAAATGGTTTAGAAACAAATCTCTTGGTTATTCTTTCAATCCCAGTTGGACTTAATTGATTAGTGGGTTTAATGAGTCTAAGCAGGTCTCATTTGTAGCTTAGATTTATGCCCTCAGAAAACAGCTCAGCTCCTGGATAATGTCAATTTACCTTTTTCTAGAATCCTCAGTTGAAAGATATTAACTGCCAGTAATTCTTAAGAGTTACAGTTGTATTTATCTACTTAACCAATTCCCATGCATTTCGTGCATCATTAGGATTTCACGTAGTCTAGTATTTGTATCTTCCAGTAAAGGTAAAGCTTAATTTTCTAGGCTCTCAGGTCTTTACACAGCTCTCAAAGTAGTGAATTTTCTTCTCTTCTCTTACTTTGCTTTGTCACATTCATCCACTTACCAATTTCTTCATCCTGGTAGTGGTATTCCTTCATCTCCATAGAATTTTTGCCTTCCTGTCTCCTTTCGTGAATTATTTCTTCTGCCTTGTCTAAACATATTCCACCCTTTAGCAGCAAATCATAATACAAAAGAAAAAGAAACCACTGTTTTAAAATCAAGGTGGATTTCTTTGTTATAATTAATTCTAGTTCTGAGGAGATGCTGTGACATAGTGGAAAGATGAGATCATTCTGGGTCTAAATCCTGAAAATTACCAACAAGTGAAATTTTTTAGTTTCTTCTCCTCATTGAACCTCAATTTTCTTACCTGTGAAATAGATATAACAATTCCCAAATATAGCTTGTGGCATAGAATATACTGAAAATAACAAGTATATAATAATTGTTAACTACCCTCACCCTGATTTCTTGGGGCGGTAAGTATTTGTGAAACTCAGACAAACTACTTTTATCTCATTTACCAAGCAAGAAGGTTAAATCAGACGATGTTAAAGGCTCTTGAATTTCTAGCACTCTGATTGTTGGTAGCTTAAGGATTGTTCCTGTCACCGTCTCCAACAGGAATCCAGACACACGCCCTAGCACATAATTGGAAGCTGCAGAAAGTTAAACATAGTATGCACCTTGGAGGACACTGGAGCGATTTCTTGGATGCCCCTTCTTGGTGTCTCGTGATGAATTATAGCCTTTTGTAGGCTTCTCTAAAAACTCCTCTTAAAAATAGCCACAGAAATAGTTTACTCGTATTTCTCCTAGCCTACATATACTCCCCTGAGGCCTAGGGATTTCCAGAAGTTTTATTAAGAAATCACATATTCCAGCAACGAATTTCGGTCACTAGTTTCTGTGAATACTGGTCAAGGATATTTTGGGCACTAGTCTTATTTATGAAGAGTGGCTCTTCTGTTTCCAACTAGGGAAGTTTTGTACCACTTTAACAGTCATCTTTAGTGGAATTGACAGTCTCTACTATTCTCTTTTCATTATAGTATTAAGAGTGAAAGTTTTATGTGTAAATCATTGAAATAAAACTGACTTCATTAGGGTTGTTGATATTTATTTTCTTTTCTTTCGAACCTCTTCCAATAGAATGGCTAAGTATAAATCTAAGAGTGCATTCATTACTATACTTTTCTCTGAAACCATTGCCCAAAATGATAACTCTTTAGTGTAAAGTAACTGCAATGTTCTCTAATATCCCATATGATAGCTAGTGGCTGCTCAATATTGCCTTGAAAATTACATGGAAAATTAAACCAATTCAACTAGCTAAGATATATTAATGTACATTATATATCTGACAAACTCACTCAAGCTAAAAATAATTAGCATTAAGTCAATAAATTCAAGCTATTTACATAATTGTCCCAATCTTTTAGAAGTCTGCTTAGCCACTCCTTGTTCACTCTTTTTTCCACTACACATATCATAGTTAATAGGTTTTTAATTAACTTGCAAGCAGACAATGTTTCTAAAAAGGGTTGGAAACTACTTATTATTAATGATATCTAACATTTTCACACACCCACCATGTTTATATAGACTTTTACTTGCACAGGCTCATTAGGATCCTTTGATAACCATTTCTATTTTATTATCAAAGGAGGTGATGTTCAGAGAAACCAGACGACTTGCCCAAGATCATCCAGCTAACAGAAGGGAGAACTGAGATAAAAAACCCAGGTCGCCTGATTCCAATGTCTACTTTTAGACACTGTCTCTCCATTTATTACATCATAGCATAAAAATTAACATTTAAAATCTTTTCAATTTATTTCTAATCAGTCAGGTCTCCCTATGTTGTCCAAATATTTTTTTAAAGTTCTAAAAGAAATATGACCCAAAAAAGGACTTATAGAAATATAATCCTATTTTTTAAGACGTAAGAAGCCATGTTTTATTTATTCTGTATCTCTTTTATTTCCATCAATCTTTGATTATCTAAGTTTTGTCATTCTTTCAAACAGAGAAAGTAACCATGTGTATGATAGTGTTTGAAAAGACCCCCAGCCCAGAATATCTTCTCCACTGCCAATTATTTCTTTATGTGACATACAATCTTGTGTAACGCAGCCACCCTCAGGGTCACACATCTAACTATGATCAGGTAACATTTTAGAAGGAAAGTAATGGACATCAGCTAGCAAATCTGGTGAGATCAAGTCCAAACAGAAACAGGGGTTGGGTCTGTCTTATTTTGTGTTCGTGTGTTTGTGGATGGTGGGCAAGAGTGCAGAGTATTATTTGGACATTGGAGAAAGGAAAAAAGATAGCTGTGAGGTATTAAAACGGAATGCTCAGTATAAAAGCTTCTACTTCAAGATTTGCCTGGAGTCCAACTGCTCTAAATTGGGTTAATTTTACAGAACATTACCGCTATTGGGTGACCGTGAGAAATCTTGAGGCTGCTTGCCCTCTAACCTCCACACTGTCAAATGCACTAATTCAATATTCCTAGCTCCCTTTTTGACCCCTGTCTTTCTGTGCAAACCATGGGTCCTTACATGACCAAAGGCATTGAGTATTAGGGAAAATCTTTGTAATACATCAACATATCTTTGATAAAAGAAAGTGCTGGGGGCATTCCACTTTTCTACACTGTCCTTTAAAAAAGAGAACAGCCCAGGTCTTTGCATATGCTTTTCAAATGGCCTCACACACATCACAATTTCAGCCATGTTTGGAGTTTGGAGTATTGCACAAATTCAGGGTTTTCCTCCTTTTTGTAAAACAACTGATGTGACAAATGATGAAAATTTCAGCATGAAATTTGCTATTGAGGCTTCCATCTTTCTTTATGATTTGTTATCAGGCCCTGCTATCCTTCAAGCCATAAATAAAAATGCAACTTTCATCTGCATTTCAAACTGAGGTGAAAGTATAAAAATTAAACATTTTCATTTTTTTCTGAGTATCAGTCACTCTCTGTGTGCTCCAAAAACAGCAAGACATACTTCCCGCTGCTGCTCCTCCAGAATGGTTTCCCAGAAAGGCCATAAGAAAAGAATAGCTTATTATTAGCACATCTACAACACATGTAATTTACAGCTCTCCCTACCTATTCAGCATTGAAATGGAATTCCTATGCAGCTTGACAAAATAGGACAAAAGAGTTTTCTAACTGTGTCAGCTACAACCAAACAAGTAAAATAAAATACACCCACCTACCCACAGCATAAAGAAAACAATCTCTTAATTTCTACTAGAATCTGGAGGGTTCGATTACTGAAAAATAAGGATTCAGTAAGAACAAAATCATACAAATATCAACTTAATATGTCATAGCTCATCCAAGGGGAAAATTGGCCCAAGTATTTTTAAAATTTAAAAATTAATTAAAAAAATTAATTAAAACTCAATCTATTTCCATGTGGGACAGCACACCTTGCCAGATCTGGGCATTGCTACCACATTACGTTTAGTATTTGTGTGTTGTGTGGTGTGTGCTTGCGGATGGGGTTGTAAGATTTTGTTCTTTGGAATTTAATTTTAGAAGAAGTAATCAGATCCTGCTGGGTAACTAAATGAATCAACCTGTCTAAAATACTTTTTACAAGAACAATATCTACATTCCAGCATCTTGAACCTATTGTAAAAACACATACCAAAAAAATTGAATTAATCCCCAGTGGACTGTAAAGGTTGCTGTTAATAATGCTCATCTGAACTTAAGGCTTCAAGTGTCGCATGTCTGTCAAAGAAAGGAGACAGGCTGGGGAGGGGCAGCAAGGACAGGCTGAAAACAAGGAGTACACGTTCAACTTCAACAGGTACAAGCTGCAGACAGGAAATAGATTGTTAGCAAAATAAATTATTTCCTGCCCTCCTGTAATTTTTCACAATCTGTGTGGCAAAGATTTCACTGCTGACACTGTCAACATATTCTTAGCATCTGTAGCCATTTACTGTGACCCAGTGGGTAAAGCAGCCTTCTCCAAATAACCAGACACCAGATTCTGCATGATGCAAAATGCTTCTGCCTTCCCAAGTGTACAATGGAATTAGAAAAATGGAATTGGTCCCAATGCTGCATTTATTTAAGAAGGTGGTTATACAGAGAGCAAGTGTTTATGAAGTCTCTTCTTATTTTCAAGCTTCTGGTTCAATTTACACCAAACAAATCCTAAACTGTTCCTCCAGGAAAATATTTTGCAAATGATATTCCTCCCTGAACCTCCCCCAAATACACAACAAACACACTCACACACATCCTGTCCTTCTCTCTGCCCTCCACCATCCCCCACAAATGAGGCATTCCAATCAATTTGTTGTTGTTTTTATTCAAAGTAGTGACAAGGAGAATAAGGCTATTTTCTGGGAAAAAAATAGAGTCAATATATAAACACTTAAGAGCAGTCTTAAACCACATAGAGGCACAGCCTACTTTAAAAAAAGTCTATAGGGGCTGACCTGATGGTATAGTGGTTAAGTTCACATGCTCAGCTTTGGCAGCCTGGGGTTCATGGTTTCGGATCCTGGGTGTGGACCTACACACCACTCATCAAGCCATGTTGTGGCAGCATCCCACATACAAAATAGATGAAAACTGGCACAGATTTTAGCTCAGGGACAATCTTCCTCAAGCAAAAGAGGAGGATTGGCAACTGATGTTAGCTCAGGGCCAATCTTCCTCATCAAAAAAAAGTCTATGTGTTTTGTACCCTGCCTATTTACGAGAAGATCATTCTGAGTAATATTATACTTTGGAGCTTGAGAGAGCCATAAATATCATGCTTAGAAGATAGTGTCTCTAAACTCAACCTGGAAAATGGTCTTTATGAGTATGCCTTTTGAAAGAGAATGTTGTGCAGGCACAGCACAATCCCTATAGAACAAGACAAAAAAAAATTAAATAAAAAGAGTAACACAACATAAGGGTCTGAATGAAGGTCACTTAACTCTCTTGATCACGAGAAGCCCTCTGACTAAAAGGTCACCTAACATCACCAGATTGTAGAATTGGAGAATCTTTTAAGGACCATTCAGTTGATCCCTTTTGTTTGTTAATGATGAGGAAATTCAGGGCCAGAGTTAAGCCTCTTCAGGATTAAACATGAAATGTGTGGTAGAACCACGGCAAGAACCCCAGTCTCCAGCTGGGAGACCAGTACCCAGTTGTGAAAGTTCTGACCTTTACTGTGCTGTCTGAAACTCAGAATCACAAGGCAGTTCAGCTTACTAGCTTTAACTTGGGCTTCTTAAGGCAGTGTGACTAAAACCTGGAAAATTCACTATAGAACACTATTTTTTGCGCAAAATAATCCCTCAAATAAATATGTTGATAAGGATGATGATTCCAGGCAATAAGGCTCACACACTGCCCTAAAGAAGGAAAGGATCCAAAAATATTTGAATGGTGGTACATTTCTGTACAAAGATGAAATCAATACAATATTGGCCATGGTAATGGATCTTTCTCTTAGCTGCTCACACCTACCTCCCTCTCCCTTGCCTGATTAAAAAGACCTCCTAGAGTTTTGATATGTGAGGAAATGAGATGGAAACACTACTTACCCCAGTGTCCAGCACAAGGTAACCTTGTGAGGAGAAGGAATTGAGAAAACTAAAATCAAAGAATGCTCTGCTTGCCATTACCTCAACTGATTTGAATAAAAGTGTGTTGTCTTGAACTGTCTGGTCCCTGGGGAGTGACTGCATAGACCTCACTCTCACTATTAACTTAACCAGTCACATGTGAGAGCCTTAGAAAAACAATGACATTCCCCTCTGCTACACTACATCAAGCAGCCACATGTTGTCCCCCTGTAGACAGACTGTCACTTCCACTGCAGAAGCTGTCATAGGATAGAAAAAGTTATCTGAGTGTCTGACAGCCAGACAGCCCACTGGGGGGAAGAGCACAGGGTCAAAGTCCTTGCCTAGAGTTCAAATATTTTTCTGTTAGAATAACAATCCTGACTGAACTGTCAGTATTCTGAATATATTTTCCTTAGTTCAAGGTTTTCCAATAGGTGGTTAATCATTTCTGGGGCTAAAAAAAGAGACTCAGTTTTCTAAGAAGTTTCTTTTTCCACCAACAACCTTTTCTTTTTCAACAAAGAGTTATAGATGATTCAAATATCTGGATCAATGATATTCTTGAAAATGATAAGTGTTTAAGGCAGGAGAAAAAGCCCTCCTGGTAACCATCTCTCCAGATGTAATTAAGAATACTGAAGTTTGAATGTGCGTGTCTGGATCAAAGTTCAGACAAACGACACTTTGTTTTAGCCACAGAAAGATGGACACTCTATGAAATACAAAAAGACGTGAGTGAAATGAGATCCAGCAAAGGAAATTATACTTTTTTTTTATATCAGGACTAATTTTAGTTTATTTTTTCAACAGATTAGGTCAACAATTAGAGAAATTGAAAGAGCAAGCTAAGAAAACGTGAGGAAAGTATCTTGTGTAAACAAAAACAAAATAGAGAAAGTGAATCAAATTAAATAGGCTTAATCTCATATCTTAGTCCTGATGAAGTCACTTTCACTCATTATTTTGTGTCTAAGACAGGAAATATGCATTTATCATGCTTTTAATAATAACTATCGTTTACATAAATTAGTATGGGATGGGCTTGGTAATTTAAGGTTCATAGAAAAGAACCATTTCCACGACAGAGGTCAACGCTATCATGGCAGATACCACCATTAGCCCAGTCGACAACAATTTTTCAAACAGGATTTTGCCAAATAATTTTTTTTAATCCAACATCCTAAATGAAATCTGAATACTTTTTTTTGGCCTTTGCTGTGATAAGTTTATAGCATTTTTATCTGTGTAAAAATTTTTTAAATATCTACAAGGTCCAAAACATTGTGCTAAGTATTGGGGGCAAGTTTGGGGAGTGGATTATAAATAAGTTGTGGTCCCTCAACAGTGTTTGATGGATGTGGCAAAGTCTCTTTGTATAGGGCAAAGAAAGACAAAAGGCGGGACAAGAAGGAGGCAGGGGACCAAGGGGAAGGAAGTGTACTGAATACACAATTTGCCAGTGTTTGCCAGTAGCAACTAGATGGTCTGGAGCTGCTTTCACATCCTGTGCAGCACTGCTGTCAATTGTGCTTAAAGAACAGTCCAGACTCAAGAGCCGCAGAATTGACTGGGTGGGGCGGCCAGGCTGATGGGATAAGCCTTAATGTGCTCCTGGGCTACTAGTCTGTCTCCAGGACAGATTTGGCATAGGGGGCATTTTTTTGGTTCTTCCTTGTGGGCCCTAGATGGACAGAAATAGATTAATCACAACCCTTTCACGGATATCTTTTACTTATTTATCTATTTGATCATTTTCACAATGGTTTTAAATCCCATTTTGGGGCTGATTTGACTTTCAGAAATGACAAATTTTTTTCTTTTTTTTCTTTTTTTAAGAAGATTAGCCCTGAGCTAACATCTGCCACCAATCCTCCTCTTTTTGCTGAGGAAGACTGGCCCTAAGCTAACATCCGTGCCCATCTTCCGCTATCCTATATGTGGGACGCCTATCACAGCATGGCTTGCCAAGCCGTGCCATGTCCGCACCTGGGATCTGAACTGGCGAACCCTGGGCCACCAAAATTCTTAACTATGAATAGAAGGCCCAGGAGGAAAATCAGAGTCCAATAAGGGAGAAGGCAATGTTATATCCAACCACAACTTGGACAGGGTTGCCAAATTTGGCAAATAAAAATACAGGGCACTCTGTTACACCATAAATGATTATTTTTTTAGTATAAATATGTTGCATGCAATATTTGGTGCACACTTATATTTAAAACATTATTCACTATTTAACTGAAATTCAAATGTAACTGAGTATCCTATACTTATTTGGCAACCCTAGTTTAGGGTTTCAGAAAATCTCACACAGCAACACATTATTTACCTCTCATTGTTTCTCACTGAATATATATATATACAAAACATGAAAGAATTGCCTTCTATTATATTCACCAACCTAATTACGTCAAACATAGCATGATCCAAGAGTACCCAAAGCACAAAAGAGAACTAGAAAATGAGGCAAAGTTAAACGTTTTCCATTCTTAAACGTTTCTTCCTACATATCTAAAAATATGATTCTTACAACAGTTCAAAATCAACATTGACCAAAAAATCACTTACTGTTCTCTTAATCACAGCTGTAGGATTTTGCTTTGAGATTCAAAATCTGGTTAAATTTAAGTTGAGAGATTCTTAAAACTGTTTACTAAATTTTACTAAATTTGAAATAGACACACAAATAACTGTGATCTATATGGCAAAGACTAATAAAAAGGTAATTTAATCTCATCATCTTAAAAGCCAGATCAAATTATTAGTTCTGAGACTTGTACCCGCAAAGTCATCTTGGGGAAATAATGAAGACTAATAAATAGAGATATCCTTGATATTATGTCAGAAGAGCTAAGGCCCCAACAGCCAAACTGAACCCCTTGACAAGAAGAAAGGAGAAGGTAAAAAAAAAAATCTATAAAAAGAAAAACAACATTTCTGTATGAGGTAAAAATGTTCAAAAAAAATCCCAAATCTTATATCCCCAAGATGCTGACACCAAGAGGCTCTTATTATGGATAACATCTCTTCTCCAAGCAGGGTACCCCACGCCTTGCCTGATTTACTACCTAAAACAAGGCTAAGAAGGGACAAATGGCACAGTCTAGATCTACAAATGTCAAGATGACAAATGTTATTTCTCTATTTCAAAGGACAAATCATTGATGCAGAGAATAACAAAATTTCAAAAGCACTCTGGCATGGCATCCTGAAAGGAAAATAAAGTAAAACAGTAAATCCTATCCTGAAGTAAGAGCCTGTATCACAGTACCGACCTGAGATACAAAGTGAAGCCAGAGGGACACTCAACCAGAAAATGGAGAATAGAATTTCCCTTCATAGCATTTCCTTCATAGCAGCTAAATCTTAGACATGGGGCTCACACCTATAGCTGAAAGGTAAATTAGAGAGATGGTTTTAGCCAAGATGTAGAATTTTCTAGAATGAAGCCATTATTTTTCAGTATAAGACACTGTTTCAGATTTTAACCTCTGGCAAGCTATTATAAATTCCCTTTGCCTCAGTTTCTTAGTCTGTAGGCAAGGATAATCATTTATTTCATAATAAAGTAGTTAGGAAGATTAAATGGCAATATTTGTAAGGTACTTGGAATAGTGTCTGGTACATAGAACATGCTAAAAAGTGTTTGCCATTTCAAGAAGTCTTGAACATAAGGAATCCCAAGAAGTCAGGAGTCCTGGTTATTAACAATAGAAATAAATAGTCATTATTGAGCTAACTGTGTGGTATAGCATTCTACAGAGCATTCACATACATTACTACATTTAATCCTTCTGACCTCCCATTTAATCGTTCTGACCACATATTATTGATCCTGTCTTATTACGAAGGAAAGAGGTCTTCCTAAGATGGTGCGACCAATGCATGTTACCTGTGAATAACAGGCAGTAGCAGCGTGGTGTTTTGTTGTTTTTCTTTTATTAATTTTTGAACGCACTTTTAATTTGATGGCTTATCCAGGTTTCACAGTCTTGCTTGACCCACTTTTGTCTCCTCTTTACCTCTCAAAGGCAATGCAGGAAATGGGCAGGATAAGGAAAAAGAGACAAAATATAAATGCAAACATGCCAAGTTTTAGCATCTGACTTTGGCAGAGTCACAAGACCACAAGACTTTTCTAAATTACTTTAAGCAACATAAATAGTTCCATCTTCCTCTCTGTCAGTCATCTTTCCACTCCAGCATAATTACAAGGTTTTCTCTTATGAATATCAGTTTTTAAAATAATTTATGCAACTGTGTATAGCTCAACTATGAGTTTAAATGAAAATTTTGATAAATGCAAGTAATTGATGTTAATTTACATATCCCCCAATGATTATCTGTAGTTTAGGGTAAATAGTCTGAGGTTCTCTGCTGCATCTTAAATAATCAGCAATGACAGCACCTACATGAAACTGGTTAAAAGATCACTTCAGGACAGAGACCAATAGTCTAGGTAGAGCCTAAGAAAGTGTCAGCAAAGGTCCAAGCAATTCAAAGAATTCCATTATGATAAGCAAATGAGCAAAAGGCCTGGGCAACTCATTTTCATAAAAATGAGGTAAGAAGCCATTATTTGTTCATTTATAAATATTAACAAATCCCTAATATGTGCCAGGCACTGTACTAAGCATTGTAGACTCTGTGGGAAGAAAATAAAAACCTAGCCCTGCCCCACAGCAGTGTATAGTAGTGGCATTATATCTAGTCTGGGGAGGCAGGGAGTGTGTCTCTATACAAGTGAGTGTTGTGCTGAGTTATGAAATGAGATTATGCAAAAAATGGAAGGAGCAATATTCAAAGAACTTGTGGCAAAAAGGATGGAAAGTAGCTGGAAGAGAAGGAGCAAGTAGAAGCATAATGAAGGTGAGGCTGGAGAGATATCAGGGATAAGAGCCATCATGGCCCATCGAGTCACACTAATGACTTCTTTTTTTTTTTAATTCCAAGAGCACTGGGAGGTTTTAAGCAAGAGCAGGGAGTAGGGGTGGGCTAGGGTGCGTTATCAGCATTTGAAAAGATTGTTCCAGCCGCTGTATAGACAGATTAGATAGAAGGTTATTGCAGTAGAATAGGTGAGATGATGATAGCTTGGAGTAGCACAGATGAAATGGAGGGAGTACATTATATATAGGAGCTAAAATTGACAGGACTGGGTGATACATTGGATATGGACTTTGATGATGTATATCTGGCACTAAAAACAGCACCTGGTACATAATAGCACCTAATAAATATTTGTGGAATAAATCTTGAATGAGCATATACGGGGATGAGGAAAATGAGGTATCAAGGTTGATTCCTGAGATTCCAGGTGGCATATCTTGGATGAATGGGGATGCCATACAGAGATAGAACACCCATGAAAAAGGACAGGCTTAAGTAAGAGTTCATAAATTTAGTTCTAATCTCAGTGATTTTGAGATGACTGTAACTCATCTAAGAGAGAGGTCAGGAAAGCAGGAAGAATGGATAACCTAGAGCCTGGAGGAGAGATCTTAACTAGAAATGTAAATTTGTGAGTCAATTATTAAAAGAAGAGATTGAAGCCTCAAGTATAAAGGCTATTGCCTAGGGGGAGACTAGAGAGAAAATGAGCAGAACCAGCACCAAGCTTAGAGGAGCTATGTAACCACAGAAAACTGTCATGGGGAAGGAGCTTGCAGAGGAGAAGCACACAGAGAAGTACAGATGCAAATAAGAAAGATACGTATTGTGGAAAGCAAGCTCAGAGACTGTTTCAAGAAGACAACAGTGACCAACAGTGTTGAATGCAATTCAAAAGTTATGTATGATAACATCAAAAAGCATCCTTTGGGTTTAGCAATATGAAAAACCCTTGTGAGTTTAGAAAGAGCTGTTTCAGTGGAGTGATGGGACCAGAAGCCAGATTAAATTGGATAATTGATGAGTGTCAAAAGAGGAAATGGAGGCATTGTACATAAGCAAGAAGATAAGAAAATAGTATGGTGACTGGACCGGAATGAGAGAGGGGTCAATGACCAGGATATAAACCCAGGAGAAGTATTCAGCTGACAAGTAGAGGCTGACTACGTTTGTGACAACATGGATGGACCTTGAGGGTATTATGCTAAACAAAATAAGTCAGACAGGGAAAGACAAATACTGTATGATTTAACTCATATGTGAGAGAGAAAAAACAAAAACAAAAACACGTAGATACGGAGAACAGAGTAGTGGTTACCAGAAGGGAAGGGGGTAGGGGAGGGCAAAAGGGCTAAAGGAGCACACATATATGGTGTTGGATGGAAACTGGACTTTTGGTAGTGAATACAGTGTAGTCTATAAAGAAGTCAAAATATAATGATGTACACCTGAAATTTTACATAATGTTATAAACCAACGCGACCTCAATAAAATAAAGAAGAAGAGGCTGACTATACAACAGAGAGAAGAGATAATCAGATGTGAAAGTTTCCTGAGAAAGGTCAACTCTGAGTAATGTCAGTGTTAGAAATGCTCTCAGCAGGAGTTTTTAGCAGATTTGAGATTTCAAAATATAGTGGTAGACAGAATGTCCAAGGAAGGAGCTAGAAAATGGCCCAAAGCAACCTATCCTGGGAAAAACTTGCATCAGATATTTCATAACATCCAAGAAGAAACATCCTTTGAAGTTCTCTAAAATTGTTTCATTAAGGGGAAAAAAATACCTTATATACCATTTCCATATGCTTTTCATATGGGTGGAGAGTAAAAAAGAATGAGAGTAACTATTAAAAACTGCATCCATGGATAATATGTCCAATACTCCAAATATAGGGGGCAAATCAAGGGATTTGGAGTCAGAGGTCTCAGGGCTTTGGACAAATTTATTTGATCCACTGCTCTTTGCACCACACCAACCATCTTGCCTCCCATTGAAATGTATTTTTAACAATGTGTTTGTAATTGCTAAAGCATTTGCTATATGCATGACTGCTCCTCGTGGGAACAGTGGAGAAGACACAAGAACAGGGATTCTGGTCAGAAAAGGAAAAACTGATACCATCACTTCCCACCTTTTTTCTCTTGGTAGATTAGATGGATGGATGGATAAATCAGTGGAAGAATAGATGGATCCGTGGACAGAGTTTCTACATTTGTACTAGAACTTGCTTTGTCTTTATTTGCAATTAGCAAATGGTAAGGAGCACTGTACAGAAAGTAATCCAGCCTCCTAAGGTGCCTAAATCCATAGGAGCCACCCACCCTAGTCCATGGAAGGAGTAAGTGTGCCAGAGCCTTCCCCATTGGGGCAGTCATTGACAAGTCACTCACAGAATGTCTGCGCTCTGATTTCATTGGTTGCTCTTCCTGCACCAATTTGTTGATGGTAAAACTAGAGTTTAATTTTAAGGATAAGGAGAAATGTTCTCAAGCCTCCAGCAGAATCCTTCTGTTACAGCCTGGTTTAACAAAGAATCCTGCTCTGGGAGATTGGACATGTGGACTCAAGGGGTATTTGTCTTCGTAATTGTCCATTGTGCGTCTATCTTCATCAAGGCCTCCTAAAGAGAAATGGCTTTGCCAAGGCAGAATTCAGTCATTGCTGAATCCCTTGGGCTAATAGCAACGACTTTCAGTTTGTCACATAAAAACCAAGCATTTGCTAAGATTTTAAATTAGAGTTTTAAATATTTTAATGATTAACGGCAAGTGAAATATGCCCAAGTCCCAGAAATTGAATGTCAGCAGAATAAGGAAACGGACCTAGAATTATTGTCTCCTTCAATGAATTAGTTCAAAGGAGAGAAGCTGTAAACTAAAGTTCCTTGATCATGAAAAATGTAACTGCTATATAATATACCCCAAAACTTACTGCTCTATCTCCTGCCCTTTGAACTAATTGCAAGAAAATCAAGGGCAGCAGGTCTAAGGTTGATTTTGAAGTCATTTTCTGGTAATTTAAAGTAATTGGGATTTTTTTATGACGGTTGCTATAAAGAAGAATATATAGCTTTGCTATTCCTTGTGACAGTTCTTTGAATTACACCTCCAGAATAAGAAGTATGAGACATGGCTGTTAATTTATAGCAATACACCCATTCCACCATCATGGGCTGGCATTACAAATGAGCACAGGAAAAAAACAGCCTCTGGGTAAAATGAGAAGCGCCTGTGAGTGCTCTTAGCCAGTCCACCTCATTTCTACCCAAGTACACATCCACATAGATTCCAATACGGCCCTCTGAAGTCAATCTGCATCTTGGAGCCAAATGGCAACTCATCTGGAATCCTGAGTGCTACATGAAATGCTTAAAACATGCAAGAATCTTAATTAGTAAAGGATCAGGGAAAAAAATAAGTGTTCTCTTAATAATTAGGCAAAATCGAAGCATGATGACAAATGCTCTGACTGCCTGTCTCTGAGATGCTTGCTGGGGGTAAAGCTTGTCAGTCACTGCCTCCTTAGCACAAATTGCATTTGATCTCAGGAAGGGCTCTTCAGAGCAAAAGAGTATAAAGATGTTTTCAGTATCTCCTCTTCCCTTCAGTACCCCTGCTGTGTGGGTTCCACCATAATTAGACGCTGGCTTTTAGTGGGATGCTTTGAGTGTTCAATTAGGTCTCCATTCTTCCTAGCAGTCCTGTTTTAATATGAATGAGCACAATGCCAATTATCCTTTAGAAGAATGCTTTTGAGTTGCATTGACAGTCTCCCTACATGTTTGACAACTACAACGGTGAAACACCACCCTTAATTCAGATGTAAGGGAGGAAAAAAATAAATGGTCTAAATTTCTGTTTGAATTCAACTAAAATCATGATGTCTCTTCCTGTCTAAATAGAGTGATAGACCAAAGGCTTGCTATTCAAAGTGTGCTCTGCAGGCCAGCAGCAGCATCACCTGGGAGTTCTTTAAAAATGCAGAATCTGGGGCCCCGCTTCAGATCTACTGAAGCAAAATATGCATTTTAACAAGGTGCTGGGTGATTTGCATGCACATTAAAGCTTGAGAAGCAGTGATCTAAAGCCACCAAAATATCTGTGGTAATACACAATGTTTAGGGGAAAATTGTTTCTGGTTAAGAAGAGAAATAAAGATAAAAAGAAAGAAAAAAAAAATGGTGTCCTTGTTTTGTCTCCTCACCAAAATGGTGAATATAAAGTGTAGAGTTTTAGCAATATTTAAGGAAATAAGTCAGAATATAACTGGTGTGATAGACATCAATGAGGCCCATAGGACTTCCAATTCTCCTCTCATTCTGAGTTACATGGAAGGATTGCATTTCCTTGCCCTCTTAAACTTGGGCATGGCCAGTTGACTTGCTTTGGCCAATGAAATGTGAGAGGAAAAGGATGCATCTCATTTCCACATGGAAGCATTTAGGAACTAGTGCACCATTCTCCATTGTCCATGCATTCTTTTCCACTGTCAAAGTGTTAATGGAAGCACATGTTGATGTGGAGATGCTATAAGAGAAAAGAAAAAAAAGAAAGAAACAGAAAGGAAAAAAATGGTGTCATTCTTTTGCCTCATCACAAAAATGGTGAATATAAAGTACAGAGTTTTCACAATATTCAAAGAAACAAGTCAGAACACACCTCCACCAACACATGGAGGACAGCTGCCCCAGAGAGATGCCTTGACGCTCAGCAGCTTTTAAGTGGGTAAAAAAGTAAGCCTCTGAGATGTTTGGGGTTTTATTATTGTAGCATAGCTTCATCTCTCCTAACTCATACAACTGGCAATGTATAAAATGAAAGGAGGTAAAGAAACGTAATCATTGCCCATTGCACAATGGAGAGCCAAAGAGCTTAGAGGTACGGTCCAGCTTCCTCTCAAAGGCATCCACGTCACCATAATAACTAGTGTAATTGGGAAATGCCCTGCAACCTTCAAATCTGACACTGCACAGCTGCATCATGCAATATATATCTTGAGTCACAGCCTGCAGAAGTAGGACAATAGTCCTTTCTTGGTTTAGAGGAGACTGAAGAGACTCTGAATCTCCTCTTTTTCCTAAAATTATCCAAATATGTTGCTTTGTATTCACTGCAAGCTTTACCATCTGTTTCTGAGGTGCTTAACAGCATTTACAAGCTTTGTATATAGCAAGGATGACATTGGAGAGGATTCCTTTCCTCGAGAACATGGATATGCCTGGATAGAAAGAGTACAGCCAGGCTGGTTTCATTGAGTACTCTTTATCCATCACTCATTGACTTTTAACAGAGACAACAGTAGACCTACAGCTTATCTCATTTTTCAAAGCATTAAATGGGAGTGAATCGTGGCTAATGACACTGAGATATCTCTGATGGTAACACTGGAATCTCTCTGGGCTCAGAGAACCTAATCTAAGATAGAGAATCCCTGGTGTCAAGCATAGGCACCATCCTAGGTACCACTGCCAAAGGTCTACTGACATCATCTGGGAGAAATTTAAAACGCTGAACAAAATGCTATATTTGCATTCATTTCTAATTACTTGTAGCTAGAGGACACCAAACTCAAATTAAGACACATACGCAATAATAGAAAAGGACCCATCAGATATCTGCTCCATTAGGCATTGCCATTTGATGGAGAAATGTTGATACAAGTAAGAGAAATACAGATATAAGAAGAAGATAAAGTAGTTATTGAACAAAACTCTGTCATGAACTTGGGTAGGTTTAAACACAAAATTATCATGCTCATTTGTGATGAAATATAATGGGAACTTTAAGGCAAAGGACATGATTATTTGACCTAATCTTGTGTTCAAATTTTCCCTGATCAATGCAACAGAAAAATATTAAACACAAATCAAGGAAATTTGTTTTATGTGTGATAATGATACTGCAATTATATTTTTAAAGAAAAGATCTTGTCTTTTAAAGATATGCTGAAACATTTCAAAATGAAATAATTATGAGTCTAGGCTTTGCTTCATCATGATCTGGGTGGAGGTGGGGTGAAGTAAGTGTTAATATAGGCAAAATGAGATTGGCCAATTATGATCACTGCTGAGGCTGGGCGATTGGTATATCAGATTCATTACTCCATGCTCTCTACTTCCCTGAATGTTTGAAAATTTCCATAATAAAGAGAAAAAAGATTAAAACAAACAAGCAACCCAAGGGGTATGAACTAACAGCTTGCCATGCCAAGCCCTTGACTTAGGAATCACAGTGGGTCAGCCAAGGTAAAAGCATGCATAAGCAAGTCCAGTCTCCTCGTTACTTTACCTGCCTGCCCTGCACACAGAGTTGTTACTGATTCAGATTAATCAACTTCACTAATTTACATTTGCTAGTTGGACATTTCTGAAATATTTCAAAGGAATACCAGAGATAGAGGGAAAAAAGGAAGAGTTTTTCTAATGAGCATTTAAATCTTGTTGCTCTGAGCTGCCTTACCCCATTTGCCCTTCTCTCATGCCCCAACAGCAAGACGGCTCTCAATTTGGGCATGTCTTTTATTTATCTTTTTTAAAAATTCCAGATGAGTCATCTTCTCTCTCTTTAAATTTAATTTAAATGTATTACAAGTCTAATTTCCTAAACTTTCTCATAGTTATCCAAATTTCCTTGGGCTTCCAAAGTGAATTAGATATACTTCAAATTTTGTCTTAATCATGCTTCTCTTTGAAAAATAAAATTTCATGGCTCTGTGAAAGATTTTTTTTTCTCTCTCATAGGAATTTACAAAATGCTAATGGTAGTGGTTGGGGGTGGAAGGATGTTGGATGTTGTTCTTTAAAACATCATAAATGTGCAATAACCAGAAGATTTTGAAATAGTTTATGGACTAGAATTTGACAAATTTTGATGTCAGAAATCTACAGCAAGGGATGGTTGCAGTAGACCAATGATGCTTTGTCTTCTTCTAGTAATCTTTTCTAAAAATAATAGAATGTAAAAATGATTTGGACACAGGAATCATTAATAATAAAGTTAAGAAAAGTAAATTAGTAGTAAGAATTATTTAACAAGAACAGACCAAGCAGGTGTCTTCCATTAGGTAAAATCTATAGCTAAGTACCATTTAAAAAAAATTCATTTATATATAGAGAGAGTCATCAAGAGAGAAATTTCCTTGCTTACCAAGGAAGTATGCAACATTTTCTAACCATCTGCATGGAAGTATAAATTGGTACAACCACTTTGGAAAACTCTTTGGCAACATCTAAAGCTAAAAATACAGATGTCTTAATTACCAAGCAATTCTACTTCTAAGAATATATCCAACAGAAATTAATACATTTATTCACCAAAACACACGTACTGGAATGTTCATAGTAGCACTTTCATAATAGCCCTGAACTGGAAACCACCCAAATGGCCATAGTCAGTAAAATAGATAAATAAATTGTGCAATACTCACACAGCCTCAAGAGCATAACACTCTGGGTATAAATCATTAGTCTAACTGTTATCAATCTCACTATTTTCAGTAAATGATGTTGACAAGCTGGTACAAATCTCCCCAAACTCTGACCCATGATTACAAAGCAATACCCTTAATGATTCATGCCTTTACCAGAGAGTCAGTGCTGTTGAGGTACATTTTTTTATTCCATTAAGACAGAAAGCTAATTTGAGTCCTGCTGGAATTAACCCTCAGAGCATACCAAGTTAGCCATTCTAAGCCCATCCCATACTACCTCCTGAAACAAATACCACTGGAGATAATCTTAGAGTTAATGTATCATCTCCAGGAAATCCCTGGTAACTTACAAATCTGTAAACCATGAATAGTAATATACTGAACCACTGACAACTTTGGAGAATTCAGCAATATTTGTTTCTAAATAACCAAGCAGAAAAGATCCTGAAGCAATGGGATGAGGGATTTGATGAGGAAGTAGAGGAAGTTCTGGACATTGGAGGAAGAAACTGTCCATACCATGTGCTGGAGAGTGACCCTAACCCACAGATACAGAGTGTGCACTCTGGAGACCTGCAGGATGTGAGAGCTGCGCATGGAGTCTCTACTCCTGGGTTCTGTTTAGCTCCCTATAAGCTTGTTCAACTCACCCATTCTTCACCCAAAATAAGTTTTCATGATACCACTTATTCTCTTAAATATATGTGTATGCACTATATATACGTATATATTTAATTTTATGCCTATTATAAACACATGTATCCTATGTCAGTTTCTAAAACTTTTACCATCCATGTCACTCAAAACTATGCCAATCTTCTAATGGGTTAATTTAACTAGTCCTGAAGGAATTTGGAGAAATTTCTTATTTTCTCAACTACTTGTATAGATATTGGAAAGACACACAAAAATATTTTGCTCCTTTTTGCTTATATCATAACACTTATTTGGTCTTTTTTTTTGTCAAAATGAACACGGCCTTAGGATTTTTTAGGATTAATAAAGTCATATATGTTAATTATAAAACACACACAGGGAACAAAACACTTTAAAAAGTAAGACATTCTAGTTTAAATTTGTTTTCTCCCAAAAGCCCACTGAAACCAGAGTAAAAGGGATTTTTAAAGACATAAATCTATAGGGCCAGCCCCATGGCATAGTGGTTAAGTTCAGCATCCTCCACTTCAGCAGCCCAGGTTCATGGGTCCAGATCCAGGGTGTGGACCTACATCACTCATCAGCCATGCTGTGGCAGTGACTTACATAAAAGTGGAGGAAGATTGGCACAGATGTTAGCTCAGGGCTAATCTTCCTCAAGCGAAAAAAGGGGAAGACTGGCAACAGATGTTAGAACAGCGCTAATCTTCCTCAGCAAAAAAAAAAAAAGGCATAAACCCATAAGGAGAAGGTGAAAAGGAGAAGACAGCAATAAAACCCTAGGTGCTGCAAAAGAGATGGGTGTGTAGTAATGATTTAGTAGACAGAAGAAAGGGAAATTCCCTGCCAATAGAGGAAAAAATTGTGAAATAACCTTATTTATATCACAGAATCCTTACAAGTTCAGGATTTGGCAGCATTTGATACCTCTGGAACTAGGGAAGAATTGGGGAGAGGGGTCTATAATTTAAAGGACTGTGGGAAAACTGAGAAGCAGCAGATCAGTAATTAGATCCTGTAATCCATGTTGCTGAGTAACTTCCCTTCTCTCAACTCAGCAGAAACTTGGGGATTTAATCTCTGAGGCTCTATTTCTGGAAGGAGGCCATGCACAGTTGAGAGCATAGGTATCTATTTTTAATTTTAAACTGTGTGTTTATATTTCTTCCCAATTCTAAAAGAAAAAATGCAATTTTACTTCTAGAATTCCAGCAACCAGATTTTTATTTTCCAAGCAGGAGACTGCAAGGCTCTTCCCTAGAGAATCTCTCCAGCCCAAGAAGAAACACCTAGAGGTATTGTCATTAGAAGTTGCCCCCTCAAACAGCCCACCCAAATCCCCCTACAATAAAGCACAATATCAACAAGCCCAACACATGGCGGAAGGGGAAAGCAGTATCTTCATCATTTCTGGTCAAGGATGACCAAAAAATACTCTAACCTAGAAACTAGAGTCCAAACAAACTTATATAAGGAATGACTGAGGGTCCAGCCTGGTGGTGCAGCGGTTAATTTCGCACATTCCACTTCAGTGGCCCAGGGTTCACTGGTTTAGATCTGGGGTGCAGACATGGCACCACTTGGCAAGCCATGCTATGGTAGGCATCCCACATATAAAGTAGAGGAAGATGGGCACGGATGTTAACTTAGGGCCAGTCTTCCTCAGCAAAAAGAGGAGGATTGGCAGCAGATGTTAGCTCAGGGCTAATCTTCCTCAAAAAAAAAAAAAAAGAATGACTGACAAAACAAACACTACAACAGGAGAAGAAAATTTTAAATAATCATTTTCCCTAGCATTCTCAAAGAGATGAAAGAAGATTCTGCAATACAAACTTGCCATGGCCATCTATTTAAACAAAAAAAAAAGTGCTTCTAGAGTACAAAAAACAACTCATGAAAATTAAAGACGTGATGGCAGAAATGAAACACCCAATAGGAGCATTAATAGGTCAAGAAGAGGAAAATTTTCCAGAAAGTAGGACAAGAGGCTAAGAGATGGGAAAAAGATAAGACTATTAGAAGGAATAGTTCCTCAGAGGAAGCATCCATATAATAGAGTTTCCAAAAAGAGAATGAGGAGCAGAAGAAATTACCAATAAAATCATTCAACCTGAATTGTCAGATTAGAATGGCTCACTGAGTGTCCAGCATAGTGGACTGAAAAAACACTTGTATCAAGGCATAACTTGTTTTCTTTTTTCAGAACATTCATGAATCTCCCTGTTTCTAGCAGTGTGAGGGAGACAGGGAAGAATGCATCACATAGATATTACGAGGAATCACATGGCTTTGGACTTCTCAATAGCAACCCTGAAAGCAAGAAGACAGTGAAGAAATGCCTCAAAACTCAGAAGGCTAATGATTTCCAAAATAGAATTCTATACCCAGCTAAATTATCAACCAGTATAGAGATAAGATAAAGACATTTTCAGACTTGAAATTTCTTTAATAAATGTCTGTCGCTCCAACCCTTCCTTAAAAATCTACTACAGGATGTGTGCGAACAAAACAAGAAAGAGTAAACAAGCAGATCAACAAAAGGACATTAATAGTATCAGGAAACAGAGGACCCAACGCAGGAGAGAGGCAAAACGGCAAAAGGAATTATCAAGACAGGGAAGAGAGATCCCAGGGTGGTAGCTATGCACAGGGATATAGAGCAACCAGTCCAGGCTGGAGCAGCATCACTCAACAGACAGACATGCAAGAGTTCTAATCATATAGCTCTATTTCCCTGAGGACAGGATGCCTGGATAAGGCTGGCACAGGTTATCTGTAGCCCTTGTTTGTCTTGATTACATGCTTGTGAAGCTTCTGCTTTCCTCTAAATGCCCTGCAGCTTGTAGCAGTCATTTAACTATTTCATCTCACAGAGCTGTCCTGTCTTGGGATGAACCTGAGACTTGCAAAGTAGGCCATAATGAACATAAAAGAAGAAAAGAGAAAGCAGTCTACTCCTCCTGACTACATTTCTATTGAGTATTCAGTATTAGGCCTGCTAGATACTCTGATTAGTGTGCAAGCCGCATTTTCCCAGGACTCAATCGGAACCTCGTAGACTGACTTTTCCAAGAAAGGACTCTTGGAAACTATAAAGATGCCTGAAGCCAATGAATCAGAGACTGTTCATTTTATCATCTCTTGGGAGTCTTTATCTAAAGGTAATAGATTTGTGCATGCTACTCAGTTTTTCCAGACCACCCAATATATTATTTAGATAAAATACACAGAAAGTAAATGATCTTTTAAAGCGAGGGAATGAGTCTGGCAAAAGACAGATAGTGGCTACCTGGAAAAGAGGCGGCAGGATGAGAGCAGATGCATTTGGAGAGGGACATACTGGTAGCCTGGGTGGGTAGTCTTTCTGTAATTTTATATATATGTATATATATAATGTGCATATATGTGTATGGTGTATATATATGTGGATTATACTTCTATGTTTAAATTTCACAATAAAAAATTAAAACAAGTGAAAATAATTTATAATCCAATCACATGGATATAATCCCTTTTATCGCGACAGTAATTCTATGTGTGTTCATGTTTTATGTGACATTTTCAATTGTTTTGGTTTTACTTTATTTTTTTATTTAACAACATATTGCAGACATCTTGTCAAGTCAAAATATATCCATCTTTTTTAATGCATTATATAAATGTTCCATAATTTATTCAACAATTCTTAGCAGGCAACTTTCCATCTTGAAGTTTTTCTCCTCCTGAAATGGAAACGAGTATATCTGTCCCTTTTCCTCTGCTTGGAAATGCAGTAACAACTAAAAAGATAAGCCTGTAAAGCACTGAGAACTCACTGGAAGATAAGCCCTCTAAAGATAGCTCTTTTCCATCCACTGAGATGACAGTATTAATTTTTTTTAATTGTGATTTTATGTTCATACATTTCAGTACTCCACAGTTTTGTTTTGGTTTTTTTTTTTTGGTTAAGTATTTAGGTTATATAATCCCCAAAATGAACACAATAATTAATCTTCTTGGAAGAAAAGGAAAATCTGCTATTTTATTTTATTTAATGATTTTTAATTAATTTTTTGGTATTCAAACAATAAGAAATTTATAAACAGAAAAGTTTAAGATCTCCCTGTCACCATGGCCACCACTACTATTTTGCATTCCTACCACCACCCCACTCACAAGATAATTAGTGATAATAGTTTGGTATATACCCTTCTGCACATTTCTCTACGAAATTTTCTCTTTTAAAGAAGAGAAACTACTTGCAGTAAGATTGTTCCACAGTGTCTCTGGAGGCTTCTTAGCATCAGAGATAACAAGGAACCTGATGTCAGTTGACACGACTGCAGAAACACAGGGACTGTATAATAATCTTGCTCTTAGAGGTGCCCATGATTCTTTCCACTTTCCTTTATATATCCATCTACCCAAATCACTATGCAACCATGCAGTTTTCTGTTAACAGATCCACAGGGCCCAATTCCTTTGACAGAGACCATTTGAATTCATTCAGGAAATCTTTTACAGGCAACTCCCTTGAACCAACTCAGACTCCGGATTCCTGGGAAGTAAGTTTCTTCCCAGCCTGTGACAACTCCCGTCGACTCCCATGCCTACGCTGGCTTCAAATCAATCAGTCTCTTCAGAGACCCAGATACCTTTAACTGACCATCAGTGCCTGTTACAAAGCACGGCATTCACAAGACGACATCAATCTGTGCTTTTTGCCAAAGCAGTACAATATCCTTCTTGAGTGCTTGTTAAATAGGGACTGAGAAAACACTTCAAGCCCAGAATCACGTCCATAACCTTAGTCCAAACCTCTTTCCACCCCATGCCCTCTCTTGTTCCCACCACTCTCTTTCTCCCTCATCCTTCCTGTAGTTTAATAAAAGGGGTTAATGGCTCACAAGAAGTGGAGAATCAAAAACAGTTAAACCTAAAAATCTTGCCAAATGACAAATGAATTAAACTGATCTAAGAGTCCCAAATATCAATCAGGATCACACATGAAGTGATCTGAATAAATTCATACATGTTTCTTCTCTTTACAGATCAAGTGGAAAGAAAATACCACAAGCTGATGTGGGTGATTGCCAGACTTTTTAAGGTTACTTCCTAACTCCTAACTCATTCAATGTTTGGAAACTTGGCATAGTGAGCAGAATTAGTCACAAAGCATCCCTACTCTGGAATTTGGTAAATGAAAACTTACTGTTTTTAACCAAGAACATAAAATTTTATATTTTCTAAAACTAAAGGCAATTAACCATTTTAAACAGATTGACCCATTTAAAAAGCAGAAACTGGAAATACAAGGACATATATCATTCTTTATTCATTTGTCACTGTTTTCATACTGTGCTATTTTCTATTACTACAATAATCGGATTGTGTTTTCCTAGTATTTTATCATCATTTCTATGAATAGATTATTAATTATTTCTATTACTGCCTTAGATTTATTGAATGTCACCACAGTAATATCCTCTGGTACTGTGTGAAATATGAAGCTATTAACAAATAATCAAGTGAGAAAGGAGTTTAAATTTCTTTCTTTTCTGTAGAAGTTGCTCTATTTCAGGGTGTTATTTCCATTGATCAATAGAACACAGCTTTGCCATTATGCAATGAAAATGAATATACTCTATTGTTTATTGGTGGTTGGCTATCCTTAATGTTGTTTTCAAACTGGAAATTTTAAGTTTCCATTTCATTTATTCAATAAATATTTCCAAAATAGGTCTTCTGTAGAAAAAATCATAAGATACTTCTTAGAACCATTATTATCAGATCCATTTGAATTACATTCCAGTTCTCCAAAGGGAACTAAAAGAAGCTTCTCTCTTCTACAACTATGAGCTCTCTGAGAACAGGAATCACATTTTGTCAGTACAGTACCTAGCACAGTTCTTGGCACATGGTAAGCAGCTAATAATTGTGTGATAAATGAATAAAATTAAAAATGGATGAACATTAAAAATATCACTAGAACTAACAATATAAGCTTTATAGATTCAAGTCAGAAATAAATAGGTTTCTGATAAGATGTGGTTATTTGAGTCACTGCAATATTTTATGAATCACTCTGCACTTATTCACTCATTTATTCATTCCTTTGTTATAAAGAGAATGCTGTCTCCAACCAGACTGTGGCTATCACTGCCTCCTATATAGCATGGAATAATTTATATCCAGAGGAGAATAATCTCTATCTTTTCCTTTTGCAGTGACTGAAAGAATGAATCCAGAAAAGGCTGGTTACCCACCTCAATACCAGAGAAGAGTAGTAAGGGGAAAGTTAGCCCCTCCCTGCCAGAATGTCTCAGAGGCCAGAAGGAATAGAGTGAGCCTGATGTAGCTGGTAGAAAAAAATAGTTTCATTGGAATCTCAAAACCATGTTGGCTGATAACCATGATATATATTTAGTCACTCAGAATAATGGTGAGACAGGCAAGTAAATGAATGATATGGTAACATTATGCACAGAGTATTTAGATGGGTGTGGGAGCCCCTAGCCCAGAAGTTTTGGGGTTTAGGATGAGGGAAGTGTTCCTAGAAATGTTGATACTGAGCTGGGCCCAGAAGCACAAGAGCAATGTGAAAGTCAGTGGCAGAGTTTGAGGTGGAAGAGGACGTATTAAAGTCTCAGGGGCAAAGGAAAGCCTGGTGTCTCCTGGCAATTGTGACTTCCTCAGTAGACTGGACAAGAGAGGGTGAAACTGACGGTGCTATTGACCAAGACCAGACATCGAGGGCCTTGAACCCCACAACAATGGGCACAGACTAGCCTATAGGCGAACATGGATGAATGAGGGATTCTAAATTAGAGCACATTATGATCAATTTTTATCCGAGGATCAAAATTATGTGAAGAATGGATTGGCAAGGGCCAGACTGTGGGCAGAGAAACTAATTTAGGAAGTTATTACAATTATATAGGCAATAAATTCTGAAGACCTTAACAAATGTCGATTGCTAGCATATAGTCAATCCTAAAACATGTATCTCCTTTCATTGGCAGTATTTCCCTCTATTTCTTCTCCCCTTGGCTTAGAAGGATTCACGCAGATATTTGACCAAATATATTTACTGCACCATGGGACTCCACTTTCTGGGACATCCACACACCTAAAAATACTAGCTGGCCAGTAATTGGGATATATAAGCACAGAATGAATTTTCAAGTCTAACTAAACAAGTCAGCCTCAAAAAAAGGCATGCTCACCATTCTGATGTTCATTTTTTACAACAATCACATTATCATCCACCCCAAACTTTATCCCAGGGCAGACACAGTGTATAATTAGAGAGCATGTGTACTATTTGATGTGAAAATATGAAATGGTAAGTTTGTTTAGCTCTTTTTAGCAGTAGTAGATATTACTGATTTTGTAATTGCCCAAAACGGTAATCTGAAATAAAATAATTCAGTTTACGCATTGTTAGAAAAATAAGAATAAATTCACTCTCTGTAATAACTGAGTCTGGAACATATCCAGACACTAAATTATACCAGAGGCTACATGATAAGGTGATCTGCATACCATTGCTAGAGGTCTTGCTTGCTAAGACAGGAGGATGTTTTAGATGTCAAATAAAATAAAAAGCCAAATAGTGAACATCATAAGATACTAGTTTTACTAGTATATAAATTTCTCAGTATACATAAAATAAAATACTGTAATTATATTGAACAACCAGTAAGAATTACAACCATGAAGACCCAACCATAACCTGGTTCTTCACAACCCCTCAGATGATCTCTCTACAATCCTGAGAAAACCTGTGGCAAATCTAAAATTGAAAACTGGCTTCTGAAATGTTTGTGTTATGCCTTTTATTTAGGCAGTTATTTTATTCTTTTTACTATTATTTTTTAAAACAATTTTGCTTTTTTAAAAAAATATTTCTTTTTCATTATGTCCAGAGACAGAAAGAAAAATCCTATATTTGCCATTTGGTATAATCTCTATGAGAAATGGATGTTTATTCTCAAATAGCATGTAGATTAGTTGCATTTTCAGTCAAGAAGTAAGAAACATAACTTTTCAATAGAATTGCTCAACAAGTTAATGGAGGCCAAGCTGAACAATGGCCATTCTGCCTGGGAGTGGAAATAGGAACTGCTGGTTTGAAATAAGTCCTGGCTATTGTTTTTCTTCTCTGTTAAGGAAGTTTATAATGATCTTTGATATTATTCTGATGGTAAAATGTATAATAGAGAAAAGAGAGCAACAGAGAATGAGAAAGAGCTGGAAAGTGACTGACTCTTTCCAGTAGGCTACCTAAGTCAAAACTAACACTTTAGCTTTCCTAAGTATAGAACAGTAGTTACAGAATAAAGTGATCATTTTCTGAGATAATCAATGCCAAAGAGGGCAGTAATTTAGAACTTCCCCAAGTTCTACATGAAGTAAAAAAAAAAAAAGAGAGAGGGGGGTGGGTAAAAGAAAAGTCAGAAAATATAAAGAGAAAAATATTAAGTTGGGGGAAGACGATGAAAGGGACAGAAACTAGAAAGAAAACAGCATATTATGCAGTGAAAAAAGGAAGAAAAATAAATGAAAGACAGAAAGCCCATTTTGCAGCATCATTTTTCTTCCCTACAAAGCTCAACATGTTCCAAGTAGAAAGGTTTGTTGTTTGTCTTTTCTAAGATGTAAGAGAGAGACCACTGAATAAAACAAAAACCATTTTGCCTTACCTGCATTCTTATAAGTTTTTTAAAAATAGAAAAATACATAAGTTGTTTAGAAACAAATTATAAACTGTTTAAAATAAGATGAAAAATACATTAAAATATGCTTCTACAAGTAAATTATGCATAGCACATATGTATTACATGACAAAAACATGTCACACTGAAGCATTGTCCTAATTCACCCTTTATATGTCCAATATTTTCAAGAATATATAATTAGATATCTTGCAAACACAAATAAAGGAACATAGACAATTATTTCAAGCATAGAATGATTTTATGAATCAATTATTCGAGAAGCACTTTACCAATCAACATAAAATAATAAATAATAATTCAAAAATTAGATTGAAGTGTTTCGAACTGGAGTATATTCCAACAAGTTGGCAATAGACTGCTTTTGCAATCTGCTTTTCATCTCTCTGAAAAATAAATTGTTCCTACATAAACAATATTTCAGTAACTGACAGAGTTGGCAGCCAGGCTGAAGACAGCAGGGATATTAGCAACCATGACTGATAGCAAAATTGGGGGTTGCAGAAAGAGGAGAAAGTATACATTCAAATTTAAGGAATAGCTGTTGTATTTCAGATTCCTTTCAAAAATGTGGGATGACATATTGAGGTCATCATTGATTAAAAAGATACATCTACAAGGGAGTCTTTCACCTCCTCTGAAATTTTCAGAGAAACCACTTGGAGATGCGCTTGCCTACCCCTTCCTGCCGTGGGCACACCATGGGTGCCTACAGCTAAATTCCTCTAAACTGGGTTCTCCCACTGGATGGCGTAGCTCATTAGTGAATGAAGCTGAAGACACATTCCTAATGGATGTAATACCAGTATGAAACTTCAAATCCACCAGAAGAGTTGGAAAGCAAGTTGGTAACACCTTGATAAAATACTCAATTTAATTATAAGTTTTCCTCACCAATTTTCTCTAAACTCTATTTACCAGGACAGCCCATTGAACATCATCTTTCAGTTAATTCCGTAACAAAAACTATTCTAAAAATGCCAAAAGACAAACATATTACATTTTCTGGGCTGCTCTCTCAACATTTTTCTCCAAAATTTTTGTTATGTACCTTGTCTTGAAAAAGGCATGATCTACTTACTAAATGGAGGAGTGAAAAACAATACACTACTTTCTAAAAGTTTGTCAAAATTTTAGTTATCTACTGATTTAAAAGGAAATGTTCAAATTCAGTCTGGGTAGCAGAGACTACTTGCTGTCCCTCAATACCTGGTCTTCCCTCCTTCCTCTTACTAATAACTCCTGAGTTTAACTGGGAATATGGCACCCAGCCATCTGTTCCCAGCTTCCCTTGCAGTTAAGTGTGCCCTTGTGACTACATTCCGTCTTTTGGGATGTGATGGAAGTGATGATTACAAGAGCATGCCTTCTTCTTCCCTTCACCCCTCCCTACTTTTCATCCCTCTTAAAAGAACAGCCAACTCAGATAGGGTGACCATATGGCCTGGTTTACCCAGGACACTCACTTTTGCTTCTGTTGTTCCAGGGTCTTGTGGTCACCCTAGTCTGAGACCATTAGGTGGAAACCATATTGAGGGTGGCCACGTTAGAAAATAAAAAACTACTACTATTTTGGCCTTTGTTAGAGCAGGTGAAAGGGCAGACAATATAAAATCAACAGAAGAAAAATCAGAATCCTCATTAAGTTTCATTTATTGACAATTATTTCTTTCAAGGTGCCTAAAATCTAGTGAGATATTGAACATTTAAACAAATAATTTTAATCAAGGCAGGATTTTTTAAATGCTTGGAAACTTAAAAAAAAGAAAGCCAGCAGGTGAGGGTGGTCAAAAAAAGCCAGCAGTTTTTGACTGAGGAAACCCAAGAAGGTTTCTTGCATGAGGTAGCATTTAACCTGGGCCTTGCATAACTATAATAGTCTTCCAAAGAGCAGTAAAAAGATTCTAGGTAAAGAGATTAACATGAGCAGGTGACAATCTGAATGACATTTTCAAGAAATGAAATAGTAGAGTATCGGGTGGGTAGAATGTGGGAAAAGCTGAAACAAGTGTTGTAACTGGGATCCAATTTTGGAGAAATTTGAATGCTATTCTGAGAGGTTTGGAGTTTATTCTGCGGGAAGTGTGAAGCTACTGAGGTTTCCCTGAAACTTCCCTGGACAGGACAGAATGAATTCAAGAGATATCATAGAGTTCACATCCATAGGACACATGTCTGATTAGATACAGTTATTGAGGGGAAAGAATTAATGATACATGGTGGGATCTTTGCTAAATAACTAGCGCTGGTCTCCATCCTCATCTTCCGTTATCTCTAGGCCCTTTCTTATCCCGACCCTACTCTTTCTGTCACCTAGATTATTTTTTGCTTCTAAGTTTCAAAAGCCAGGGCCTTGGAAAACTCAAGCCTTGGGAAGAATAAATAGATTTGGAAGAAATTAGAAGAGAAAAAGGCTACTGCCTTCCCATACCACATTATAAACACACAAAGATTGCCCAAGGGCTGGGAGAAGAGAAAGACTATTATACATCAGAACCAAGGCATTGATTGGTCCCTGAGAAATGGGCCCTGCACTGTGACTATCCCCAGAACTCCCAGGAAAGTTTGTGGGAGCTGGGAGTGGAAGAACAAGTGGCTGCCTTCCTAAGTAGAAGAATGCAGGAAATCCTCATATGAGAAACAGCAGTATGGCATTGCAGAACTAATAAGATCTTGGTCAACTGTAAGAGTTCATCATGACTCACCATGGGCAGGAGAGCTTAATGGCTCCCATATGACCACAAGCACAGAGAAGTAGCAGAGAGAAGTGGGAGGATGGCAAGGGGCTTTCAAAACAGAATGTGGGATTTTCTTGGGTAACTTGCTTATTCCAGTGACCAAGGACCAGACAGAGGATGGTATGAACATAATGCCAGCATTGCCAGATGGCAAAGTGGGTCAGAAAGATACACCCCACCAATACCACCACTATGGCTCTACGGAAGCCTTCTAGAACTTAGGTTCAACTCAGCAGAAAAGGTGAGGGGAATCCCTAATCAGAACAATTTTCTGCCGCTCCAGAGAAATAGTTGCTCAAAATAGAAATTAAGTTTAGTTGCAGAAAAAGTTAAACAAAGAATTTTTGCTCACCTGTGTTTTAGGAATTAAAGCCAATATGAGGTCACCATATAATGTCTCTGAAATCTCCAGCCCAGGAGACTTGAAAAGATGCTGTTACCAACTAGGACAGTTAACACACGTAGAGAAGGAGACAATTACTAGCCTGACTCAATTTTTTAAAATTCTGCCTCATTTAATTAACGATAAGAATCATTTACTTAAGAAATTACTCTTCTTAATTTGTTTGTTTCTTCAATGAAAGACTATTGATTAGATTTTCTTATGGACATTTTCTCTGAATCAAGTTAAATGAAAAAAGTGAATTAAATGATTTAATAAATTAAAATCTCAGAATCTAATTAGAAGTTATAGTGAATCCTTAAATTAAAATGAGAGCAAATGAAATGAAATATAAAATATGATTAAAAATTATCCTTGCCAACTAAATGTCTAATTTTAATTAAATATTTTCTGTTGAGTTTAACTACCAATATTGCAACAATGTTGTTTTATAATCTTAATATAGTATTTTAGCCACACTAATAATTAAAGCTTATGAACTAGCATGGAATCTAACCATGATTTACAATATCATTTTCTTGGAAAATATACTCCATGTGCCAAACCAGCTTACCAAGTAATTTTGAGGAAATTGAAGAGGAAAATGGAATTGGGGTGGAAGGAAAGAGGAGGAAGTAAAAGGAAGGAGGAGGAAAAAGAAGAGGGGAAAGAAGAGGAGGAATAAAAAGGGAAAAAAAAAAGTAAGAAAATCCTTGCCATCTAAATGTGACTTTAGCAATAAGGACAATGAATCTCAAAATTTTGTCCAAATTCTCTACGTCCCTGTTAACTTGTGCTGCCCCAGTCAGTGGGGATGCCCAGTAACTCCAAGTGAAGTGAATAAGAGAAAGAAGAGAGTGAGCAGAGAGGAAGATGAAAGAGAATCCCCACACAGAAGCATCACAACTCTTGGGTCCCTCAGGGCCTGACGGAGGTGGAGGTGGAAACACAGACTTCCAACAGACCCATATGTAGCCTGCAGCCCTGGGGGATTTTCCAAGGGTCTGTCATCTGAGGAGCAGGTGTTCCTCATTATTGCCTCCTTTTCAGTAACCTGACAAACACTCTACCCATTCTCACCAAAACAATCAATATCAATGTGATTGTGAGACCTGTTTTTATCGTTGGAAATGTAATGTTAAACCCTGAGTACTTACAAAGAACCAAAATTAAAAGTAAAATTCATTGGGGCTGGCCCCGTGGCAGAGTGCTTAAGTTCGCGCGCTCCGCTGCAGGCGGCCCAGTGTTTCGTTGGTTCGAATCCTGGGCGCGGACATGGCACTGCTCATCAGACCACGCTGAGGCAGCGTCCCACATGCCACAACTAGAAGGACCCACAACAAAGAATATGCAACTATGTACCGGGTGCTTTGGGGAGAAAAAGGGGAAAAAAATAAAAATCTTAAAAGTAAAATTCATTGACTTCCAGTGGTTTACATTTGCTGGCCCTCAATAAAACTAGTGTGCAATTAAGTGAATTGTTCTTTTTTTTTCAGAGGGCTGATAATTTTTAGTAAGTACTGGCTCTCGTAAGTATAATATAAAGCAAGTGTACTTAGATCAGAATTAAAATCTGGTTTATAGTGATTTTATTTTGAAATCGTACCCCTTTTCCCTCTTAATAGGCCATAAGGTTTACCTTTAGTGAGTTTATAAACATACTTTTAAATAAAATAAGAGGTATTGCCACAAGCAGGCAATAAGATATTTACTCTGTTTTAATTGGGGCTATTTTGCAGTGCATTCAAAGTTTAATTTTACTAATGTCCTCTATAAATGACATCAAAGACAGATATTTTACTTTTGTTCCATGAGTTCATCACTCAACTGCACCATGAATTCTTTGGCAGAAAAGAACATATTAAGATGTGCTTCAAATAGAAGATGAGAGTAAAAGCACAGCAGCTGATTCATTTGCAAGAAAATATTCACTGTGAATGATTGTCCCCAGAAACTTAAAAAATAGATATTCATTTCAGGCTTTTTTTCAGTCAGAAAATTTATGAGAGAAAGAAGAGGAAATATTTATAAGAGAACAACTTCATGCAAAATCTGTGAACACTTGGGATGCCAAGATATTAGGATTAGGTTGAACCACATGAAATTGCCCCTATTTGATGATTTTTGACCTACACAAATGGAAATTTCATATGACTCACCTAATAATTACCTTCTGAAAGACAAAAGGAAAAAAAACCCATTTAATGAAAAAAAAATTCCACTTTTCAAATGTCTCCTCTTGAATTATCAAGGCAGTCCTAATGAATAAAAGAAAAGTAGTTTCATATGAAGTCTTCCCGCCAGAACTATCCAGATCTTTAACATAAGATACTAGAGAAAAGAGACTGAATGTTTAAGACATAAATAAAAAAGATAACTTCTGTGTAAGCCCATATTTTAGGGAAATAAACATTTTCCCTAGGGAAAAGATGTCAGAATTCCTGCAAATCTTAATGTAGGATTCCCCTAATGCATGTGGCTGTGGTCTCTTGGGCTAAACTAGGAGAGGAGAAAGAAGTAAGTTCATTGGCTGTCATTTTGATGAAAGGAAAAAGCTTCCTAGGAGAAAAGAATAATTCTGGGAAGAAAAAAATGTAATAGAAAATGCAAACCAAACTATCCTGACCCTCCTTCCCCAGCACCTTACAGGATCAGTCTCTTCTCACACTTTCTGTAAAGCAAAAATTTGAAGGAGAGGAGATATTGGAAATGAGGAGAGATTATAACATACGCTTAACAGCCCCGAAATTATCCTCCTTCATCTATCTTCTCAATAATTCCAGCAAAGTTTGGATAATCACAGCAAGCACCAGGGAGGGCTCTATGGGGCCTCTTCTGCCTGACTTTGTGGTGTCAGGCAGCATAACAGAGGTAAGAGCACTTCCCGGAATTTCCAAGCATTAGGATTTATGGATCTTCATGCTGGTATCTTTCAGATGACCGAATCGTTTGTCAGCCTTGTGATAAGTATTTAAAAGCTCAGTGTTCTGCTCTCAGAACATTGAAACAATTAGCACAAATAATCTAAAACCTTAAGAAATGAGTTATTCTGAATTAGCAAATGCTCCACAGAGCTGGGAAATACATCTCTTCTTCACCTTAGCACTTTTGATGGACCCCTTTTGAAAATGTATTCTGTACTTTCTTGCTTTCTTAAATTATTAAGCTATACTGTAGATGGTGAGGGACTTAGAAAGCACTGCAGATGATAGATGAGCTTGAACTGAAATCAGATCACACTACCTGTGTAATCACGGGAATTTTACTTAATATCACAGTCTCAGGTTTCTATCTCTAAGCATCTTCTCTTTGTTGAGAGGCAGAAATGTGGTAATGTATCCAAAATGAAAAACAGTGCCAAGAACCTAAGTCCTCAATAAATGTTAGTTCCTTGTTTCCTTCTCCTCTAACCCAACACTACATAAGCCCACACTTTCCCCACCCCATCGCAACTGTGCAACAGTATTGGTCAACTGTTGCTAAAGCGCTTGACATACAAGAGGATTTTTGCACCCACTCCCACTCTACCCACCTTCCTAGACTCTCCTCTAGTACCCCTGGCTTTCTAATTCACTGTTTCAGTGTCCCCAGTGGGGATGTCAATTACCTCACCCAAGTCTACTACTCTCTCCAACCCATTTGTGCCAGATAAAGGATTTGGGCTGAAAAAAAAAACAAAAAGAGAAATCCTCTTTCAGATTGGCTTAAATAATTGGGAAACAACTGTCTCAAATAACAATAAGTTCAGAGGTAGAGGAGACTTCAGAGGGGTTTGGTTTACAGAACTAATTCCTGTCTCCCTTTTCTGCATTTACAGGATCTGCTTCATCCCAAGGGTGTTTTACCTTAGTCACAAGGCTTTCAGAAGTAACTGGAGTTGCAGTCTTCCTTAGCACATCCAAAAGGGGAGAGAGGCTCTTTCCCAGTAGTGAAATAAAAGAACTTCAGCTGCATGTGATTAGGCTATTAGATCACATGGACACCCTTTACTAATGAAAGTCACCTGGGGGAAATGCACATATGGCGTAAGGTAAGATTATTGAAAAGACACCACAACTAGAATGGAATTATCGCCATTAGATAAAACTACTATCTATTCTTGGAGTTGGAGATGGGGGGTGTCTCAGTTTCCTCTTGAGTTACAAGAGCCATTGGGAGAGGGTAGACACCTGTGGGTTCTACGAGACTAGAATGTGAGTTAGATAAGCACCAGAAGCCCACTGCACTTGTGCTGTGCCAATGACTGTGCTCATCAGGCCCAGCATTCAACCAGTTAGCCTGGCTCAGCCTCAAAACCTTCTCTATTCAGTATAACAGAAATAATACTTTTAATACATTAAACTGATAAATGTTTCATCCCATGTAAATCATTTTGTCCTGCTCCCTACAGCTATTCACCCATTGAATCAAGGGCATGAATCCCCCACAGGAAGGGCTGAACCCAGAAATCATCACTCAGCTTTGTGTTTCCACTCAGATTATTGTTGATAACATAGCCAGAGTTTGTTGAGAAAGGAAAGAGTCCTCTAAGTCCCCAAAGTTTCACTCCATTCATCAAAAGCAAGGAGGTCCAAGCATAAAGCTTCACTGGAAACCATAGCGTAGAGAGGCAGATAGCAGGAAAAGTGGCAAATACCTTCCCGGATGAGTAAGAAGTCCTTGTAGGACGTAGAGAAAAAGAGGAGGTAAAGGTCAAATGGTTTGCCTGGCTTCCCACATCCACCCTCACATCTCAGATTCAAAATCGAGGGTAGTGATGTCAAAAACAATCATTAAATTCTGGAAAAATCCCCAAGCTGGGTACTTGTATCTTACTTCCTAAAGAATAACTCAGAAAAATATCAAGTGCCTTAGGAAAGGCTCACAACAAAATAGAATAACAACAGTGAGAGATATTACAGTGTGACATAATTAAGCAGAGAGAGTCACCAGGGGACTGGCAGCAAGGGAAGTGGGTAGGAAAGTAGTCACTCAGTGAAGGACAAAGTGACCCTGTAGCAGAAAACCACAGGGCAGATGGTCTAAGCCAATAATAAAATGGGAACTACAGCCAGGCATCAAAGAAACGGCAGTGCTCTCTTCCCCAGCCCCCTACCCTTCCCTACACCAGAAGTTAATCCAATTCATCAGAGGTAGGAGCAATTGGCAATGAAGGTGGCAGAATTGAGAGCTAGAAGCAGAGGTGACCAATGAAGGTTCAAACACATCATGAAAACTAAGCTGTTAACCAGAAATGACAAGGAATTGTCACCTCTGTTTACCCTGCTCCCAAGTTTGAGGAACCACTACACGGTTGGGCATGCCTACCTCTGCAGCTCCATCCCATCTGCTCTTCCCCATGCTCCCAAGCTCCACCACACTGGTTTCTCTTCATTTTCTTGACTCACCACTAATGAAATGCTCTTCCCCTGCCTCTTTGTGTGGCTGGCTTCTCCGATCATTCAGGCCTCAACTTGTTGTTGTTTTGTCTTTTTTTTTTTTGTAAAGATGTATTTCAAACCAAACCATCATGCTTTATGGCAAAACCTTTGAAGCATCCCCATTAACCTTCAGGAAGAAGAAATCAAAGATGCCCATATCGTCATTATGATTTCACTTTTTCTAAAAGTACCTGCCAATTCAATTGCCAAGAGGAATAAACCATAAATATAAATATTGGCAGGATGTAGGCATGATTATGATATGGACTTGATGTAATAATATACTCAGAAAACCCAAGAAAATTGAAAACTATTAGACGTGATAAGAAAATTAAGTACAGTGGTTGGCACACAGAACAATAACATTTATATATAAGCAGTAACTATGAAGAAAATATGGTGGGAGTTCTTAGCTAAGATTACAGATTGAATAAACACAACTAACTTTGCTTTCTTCTGAATTTCAGCAAAACCATAGTAAAAGGAATTTTTTAAGGGCATAAACTCACAGGAATGGGGAACAACAGAGAGAAAAAACACCAGTAGAAGTGGAAAGCTGTAGTGCAGAGGAACAAACAATAACTCACTTAAGAAAGCCAAACCTCAAATCAATGGGAAAACTAAGAATTTACCCAGTTTATACAATAGAATCCTTAAAAGGCACAAAAGCAGAAAATATAGAGCAGTCTATGTCTGGTCATCTGCCTGCTGGATATCAGTACTCATGCTTTTTTTTTTAAAGTTTTATTGATATGTGACTTATGTACCATAAGTTTCACTTGACTAAAATGTACGATTCAGTAGTTTTTGAGTATATTCCCAGAGTTATGCAACCATCGCCATAATCTAATGTGAGAACATTTTCATAATTATGGGTCTCAGTTTAAACAGCCCCTACTTACAGAGGTCTTCCCTGATTATCCTTAATAGATCCACACTCCCTATTTCCTGCATCTTTTCGTCAAGCACTAATAACGATCCGTAGTTATTGGCTTCCTTGTCAACTGTCAACCTTTCTCACTAGTATGTAAATTCTATAAAAGGAAGTTTGTCTCTCTTAATCGTCTTTGTAGTCCTGCTAGTAGCACAGCACAGGGCCTAGCACATACTATGTGGTCACTAAAGACAGTTGCTGAATGAAGGAATTGGTAAGACACAATTACAGCAGAAGACAAGCTCTGTGGCCTGATGGGGGACCAGTCGTCAAGAAGAACACCAGGTAGCTCTTCCATGGAATGGAACAGCAAGCAGGAGGGCACCGAGCAGATAACCCAACTGTCCACCTGGTGTTTGGAAGATTAACCAGCCCTATGGGACTGAGGAGACCCATTAGGTTCTTGTCCACTTGGGGAGAGTGGGGAGGGAAGACCTCAAGAAGGCAGCACCATGAATAACAGTGGGCAGATCTCATGCAATTAATTGGAAAAATAAGACAATATGATTGTATATGCAGCTCATGCTGGCAAATCATTCATATTGCTTACACTAACACATTAAAACATACAAAGTAAAGATTTCTTTGATGCATCAACTCCATATCTGGTAGAGTTAATTAGATGCTGAACGGTTATACAGGGTAGTGCGAAGTTCTGGAGCTAAAATTTATATCCCCATTCTGCCACTTACCAGCTGTGTGACTTTGAGCATGTACTTAACTGCTCTGTGCTTTGATTTGTACATTTATAAAACAGACATATTAATAGTTCCTATATCGTAAAGGCTGTTGTATTAAGTGAAAATAATCAGAACAGTGCCTGTCATACACTAAGTTGCTAATAAAAGTTGTCTAGCAGTTGTAGAAGTAGCAGCAGTAGTCATTATAGGGAGGCAGCGGTGGTGGCAATAGTAGAAATAGTAGTACGCAGTAGTAAAATGATAGAAATACCATCATGCATGTTTTATGGGGCAAGACAGTCAGATTTATCTCAGTGTCAAGCAGTGTCAAATACAAAGTACTAAATTAATATAGAATTGACTTGTGCTCACAATGTTTCCAACCATACTGCAAGATGATTTGACACGATTGATTTTTCCTCAAGAACTGAGTAAATCAGCAGATTTGTGGTCCCTGTTGTTGGCAAACTGGTTCCAAGTAATTCACTCTCAACTTTGGCCCACAGAGAGTGTCAGAAGGACAGCATATTTCTGAGTACATGAATGTCTGTGTGTGCCAGAGATGATATGCATCGGATTGTGACTCCATGTATTGGAAGAAGAACATGACAATATCATTCTTTCAGGAAGCAAAGTGGGAAAAGAGTGGGTGGTCCTTAAAACATAAGCCACGGTATTCATAGATCAAGAGAATCATTTCTTTAGAGGAGAAAGTCACTGGTTTGCATTTATTAACAATATCTTCACTGCTTCTTCTTTGAACATGAATGAGAGAAGCCCTCATTTATCTTTTTAGTTGACTTCACATCTGATTTGTTCACTGGACTCAACTTGGCCTTCACATGTATTATCTAAGGAAACTGGAAAGCAGAGAGGGAAAGTGGTTTTATCTCCTGATCTGCATCAAAATCAGCTGCAGAATCAGGGCAAGCTCCAGGTTGAAAAAGCAGAGAGCGAGACCAGTTATTTAATTATCCAAGGGGAATTGGGAAAGCGTTCTCTAAAAGAAAAAGTTTTCAGCATAAACAACGGTAAGTGAGCTGACTTCAAGTTAAAAGGGAATGTGTTATTTTTAAAAATAGCCTAAAGGATTATTTTCCATCTATGGAATAAAACACATCTAGAGAACATTCTGCAGAATGGTAAGTGGAATAAATTTAAACACTCAAGATAAGTAGAGAGCAGAATTATATGACTTACCCTGTAAGGAGTCAAGTAGTCAAGGAAGTAATGATAACTCGCTCTTATAATAAGCTGCCTGATCCTTCCACTTCTAGCTTTTCCTAAAAAATAAAATTTCAGACACATGTAGAAGAAACTTCCTCCAAATCACTCCTGTGCCTATTTATGAGTGAGATTCACAAATAAAGAGCATTTTTGGCAATTAAAACATATAAATTATGTCCCATTAAGCATAGATATAGTTATTCTTAAAGCAACAACTAATTATACTAATTTCATTTTAAAAAGTAAAAAATGGGGATATCAATGGTTTTGATAGTCTTCCCTAATTACTCAAACAGTGATTGAGTCTCTCATGCAGGCCTAATGTCTTATTAGTTATATCCATTTTCTTATTATTTATAGTAACTCAGTTTCTTGATCTAAATGTATTCATATATACATAAAAGTATGCATTTGCATTTTTATGGCAATGAAAATATTATAAGAGTTGAGAAATTAAAATCAGTCTTTGACCTGACAATCCTAGGGAGATAAAAGCACAAAAACTCCTAAAAGAGTTAATAGCCTGTGTCAGGGGCACCTGGGAGCAAATGTAATCAACAAAGCCAAAGATGAAAGGTCTTCTGGAATCAGGCAACAAGAAGGACCTGGAGATTGGGTTTGGGAGGTCAAGCTGGGGATGGTGCCAAGAATGTGCAGGTACACTTGCATGATTCATCTCCACTTTTACTTCCAAAATGGAGCAGAGACCGTCTCTGAGTTTGTAGTAGGATTTGAAATTTAGGATGGCCAGTATGGCATTGGGAGGGGCAAAATATTCGAGAACAAGGCTCTGAAAAGCAACAGCCAGGGTTTAAATTCAGTCTCTACCACTTAGTAGCTGTGTGACATTGTGTCAGTCTCCATTTCCTAATCCCTTAAATGGGAATAATGACAGAACCTATAAAGTTGTTATCATTACTAAATGAAATAATCCTTGTGGAGCACTAGGTATGTGGCATACATAAAATGCTTAAATATCAGCTGTTGGTAATGTAATTACTGTTGCTAAACTCATGTTTATTGAGCATCTTCTGCTTGCCAGACACTGTTCTAGGCGCTAGGGTTCCAGCTCTGAACAAAAACATATATAATATAGTATTCAGGAAGAAGTTAAGTGCCATAAAAGAAAAAAAAAAGTAGGTTAGAGTGATAGAGGGAGCCAGGGGTAGTGGTAGAGGAAATGGGAGATGAGATTGGAAAGGAGAACAGGAGCTAAATCATGCAAAGATCATGGGCCATGATAAGGACTTTGGACAATATTCTATTCGTTAGAAGACTGATAACCAGAGGATATTATGATCCAACTAACAATCTTAAAAAAATCATTTTGGGTGCCGCTGTGCAGAGAACAGACTTTAAGGGGAGAAAAGTAGAAGCAGTAAAACCAGATTGGTGAGTATTGAAATTACTCAGAAGAGAGAAAATAAGTGGGTTGGACTAGGGTCAACTAAGAGTGGATACGGTCAGTGATTGGATCAGGATATCTTTGGATGGTAGACCTGGTGATTTTTGTTGGTGGGTTGAATGTGAAGTGTAACAGAATGAGAAGAATCAAGCATGGGTCCAAACAAATGAACGAGTGCTGCTGTCATATAATGAGATGGCGCTGACTGAGAAAGGAAAGGACTGGGGTCAGAAATTGAGAGTTCTGTTTGAAATATCTAAATGATGCTTAGCAGATACCTAAATGGAAACGTAAAGAAGGGAGTTAAATGTTTGAGTTTAGGGTAGAAGTAAGGGCCAGAGACATAAATTTTGGAGTCATCAGCATTTGGATGACATATAAAGACATGGAATGAATGAGATGACCTAAGGAATGAGTAGAGCTGGAGAGAATGGAAGGCTGAGGACTGCACTCCAGGGTACTTCAACATTTAGATGTCTGGAAGAAACAAGCAGTGAGAGGAGTAGCCATTGAGGTGGTACACTTCCAAGACTTGTGGTTTAACTTCAAATGTGTGATTCTCAGAATGTGTGGTCCCCAGAAGTGGAGAAAGTGTTTCCAAAAAAAGGAAGTGAATAAATGTATCAAATGCTGCCAAGAGAACAGGTAAGATAAGGACCGAGACTGGCCAGTGGATATGACGAGGTAGAGGTCATTGGGGACCTTATAAGAGCTATTTAAGTAGAGTCTAGGAGATGAAAGTCCAACTGGAGTAGAAAGTAAAGATGAGCGATTAAAGACAACATTTTTGTGAAGTTTTGTCCTAATGGGAAACAGAAAAATAAGCAAATACCTTCAAAGTTATATGAAGACAGGTGAGAGCTTTTCAAATACTGGAGATATTACAGCATCTTATGTGCTTATGGAAACAGTCCTGTAGATGGAGGGAAATGGTGCTGGGGAGAGGGAATGGCAAAAGCAAGGGCACAACTAGATAAGTTTGCCTGCAATGGAAGCATAGAGATTCACCCATTGTTACAGGAGAGACAAAAGAGTATATGAGTACAGTTATGGGCACCTTAGTAGATTTTGTGATTAGTGGATAAAAAGGTTCTACTCTGTTTCCTTCTATTTTATCAATGAAATAAGAAACAAGGGCCTCAGGTGGGCATTAGGAGTGTGAGAGGAGTGTAGGAGGTTTGAAGAATGGGTAAGATATGAAATAGGTATGTGAGAGAGGGGGAGAATTAATCAATAAGAAAAATATGTATAATAGGAAGGCTGAGCAGTATTGAGAGGCCATTTGAGGTTTGTGGTCATAAATTTTTAAGAGAGACCAGTCAGCATTTAAGTGTGTTTTTCTCCAGTCATGTTCAGAGGCTCAGGTCTGGGTGCAGAATTAATGAAAGTCAGATTTTGCCAGGGTGATGGTTTTGCACAACACATTTCATCAAGGGAAGGACAAGTATGTTCAGGGTATACGTTAGAGAGTGAGTATAATGAGAACCTTGCAATCCAAGCCAAATAGGGAGGGGAGTGAGGCCATAGGAGGGAAGTGAGGTGGTCAGGTCAATGGATGGGAGGTCCTATGAGGAGAGCAGAATTACCACAGTGGAAATTTTAGAGAGAGAGGGCTCCTGAGATAGGAGATGGGAATCAGAGAGCAGGAAGCCAATAATTATGATTATTTCTAAGAACAATGAATATATATTTTTCAATTGCCTCTGAAGCATCCATTTCTCCCTTCTAATAACAAAAGAAGTCTTAATAAGGGAATTCACCCTATTATGCGTTGAATTATGTCCACAAAAAATAGATGTGTTGAAGTCCTAGCCCCCAATAACTATGAATGTGACCATATTTGAAAATAGAGTCACTGCAGATATAATCAAGTATGAGATCATTAGGGTAGGCCCTAATCCAATATATCTGGCATCTTTATTAAAAGAGGGAAATTTTGACACTGAGGCATGAAGAAGAATGACATGTGGCAATGGAGGCAGAGATTGGAGTTACACAGCTGTAAGCCAAGGATGCTAAGGATTGCTGGCACCACTAGAAGCTAAGAGAAAGGCATGCCATACATTCTCCCCTAGAGCCTTCAAGAGAGCACTGTCCTAGCAATGCTTTGATTTTGAAGTTCTAACCTCCAAAACTGTGGGAGAATAAATTTCTATTGTTTTAAGCCATCCAGTTTGTGGCACTTTGTTACAGCAGCCCAAGCAAACTAATACACATCCCTTCCTTACTTTCAGCCGAATCCTTTGGGTAGGATGGACCCTACCCCTAACTCAAAGGAGATCAGCAAAGCCCAGCTCCCTGGCCATGCGGTTGCTTCAGGGAAAAACATGTGACTCAACAAGAGCCAACAGGCCTTGAGGAACATTTGTTGGGCTTCTGGGGCGTGGGGGAAGCTGCTTCTTCCTTTTCCTCAACTGCTACCAAAACTCTCTTTTCCTGTTGGATGTGGAAAAAAATGTTCTAACCCTGGAAACTGCTGGCAGCCATCCTGAAACCCTAAGAGGAGAACCTCCCTCACACTGGAGTGAGGATCGAGGAAACAAAGCAGAGATATTGATTGAGAAAAAGAAGTTTTTTTGCCCTGGATCAAACCAAACTTTATCTGGACGTTTCAGTTACATGAACCAAAACATTCCCTTTATTATCTAAGTCAGTGAGTTGACTTTTAGAGACGCAACCATCTACATCTTTACCTGATCTCACTGGCCTCTTAAATACAGCATGGGACACCCAAACCATATTGACCAAGATGGACTTAACGCCCCCCTCAGCTTCACTAAACTTTAGACAGGTTACTTCCAGACTATAGGCCCCTGACCTCCCTTTACTTAGAGCATTTAATCTAGAAAACTTTCTATTGTAAATTCTTTCTCTGCCCTTTTGAGATTCTTTCCCTGCCCCGTTGACTAAATCTTTTAACAAGCCTTTTGCCAGTTTTACAACTCTGGAATGTCTTTCTCAAGGACCTGGGAGCCATCCCTTTGAAATGTAATCATCCAGGGAGATAGCATCCCCACCTCCCATTCTTTGTGGAAGGGTAGGAGCTTAACTTCAACAAGTGCCAATTAGCAAACACAGATGGCCTAGTCACATTGACCAGCCTCCACCTTGATGTCTTCCAGTAATTTCCACCAGCTCACCTCAGCACTTAAAACACTCCCATCTCTCGCTCCAGGGGAGTTGCGTTTAATCTCTGTTCTATTGCAGTAACCTTAAAGTCTTTTTTTCCAGTGCAATTTTTCTTTTGTATCTCAGGATCTCCTTTACTCTACTTTCTGCTTTAGAAAATCAGGCACTACACAAATTACTCAAAACTTTCACAAAGTGTTTTGCTGGTGTACCCTTAATCTGACACTTTCCGTAGTAGCACCCAATACTGGCTTGTTCCAGTGAAATGAGCAGCTTCAATCCTCACCAGAGAAGGGGCCCAGCATTCCCAGAATGAGTAATGCCAGCAGTACTTTCCCACTGCACCTTGTTTGGATTTTTTCCAGTTCATTTTATGCTTTAAATTTCCTTCCGCTGGCTTCTGCCCATGCCTTTTTCACTTCTCCCTGAAGCTTCCTTTCTCTCCCACAGCTAGGTTTTACTTCCAAGTCAGACCACCTGAAGGTCTTTTCCTTGTTTATAGGAAGATAATCAGCTACATCCTCCCACACTGAGTGGGCAGACTACTTCAAACAGGAAATGTCTTTGAAATGGCTTGTGAAGGCAGCCCAATTTAATTGTTAGGAAAGCATGTCCGGAGGCCAAACACTTTGGTCTATTTCATTCTGAAGCATTTCTTTTGAGTGGACATAAGACTCTAGGTGAGATTCTCAACTGAAAAATCCATTTTTTCTTTTTGTTTTGGTTTTATAATACTAACATTTAACCAAGTAAAAATTAGAAATTAGTCTTCAATTTAAGTTTTGCTCTGATGACACTGGTAAGCCTTATCACTGAGCAAGAATGGTGCAAAGAGATAATATAATTAGCCTTTCCCTTTCTTGCTTCCCCATATCTTCCCACCTGATTATCTGAGTGCCCTGTTTCTATTTAGACTCCCCTTAATTATTCCAAGCTCCCATCCAGAGTTTTTGAAATTCCTTGAGAGAATCATCAGAAAAAAAGAATATAAAACAGATCCTCCTCCTCAGATCTAAGGAGCCTCCTGCTGGGACTGTGGATAGAATCAGATGCTTTCTGTACTTCTCTTTGGAGGACTACTGCAGCAGCTCAGCAACAGTGGCTTCCAGTGTCTCTCATCTCATTGTCCCAATATTGGGAGAGCTCAGCCCCACTAGCAGCACTAATGAGGGTGCCACTAAAGGGTTTTATGAATGATAGTGATATGATCAGACTGTTGGTAACAAATAGATTTGGCTGTACTATGGAGACTGCCCAGGAGGGGACAGGAGCAGATTAGGAAAATCAGCTACTGGGGTGATTTTCAGTCCAGATATGGGATGAAGATCGTAGTAATGACAATAGCAATACATGGGTAGATTTTACAAAACTTTAGTCAGAAGAATCACTAGGATCTGGTGATTAATTGGATATAAATGGGAGAGGTTAGGGAGTTGGAGATTTCAAGAATGGCACCCAAGTTTCATGTTGGAACAACAGGGCAGAAAATAATAGCTGACTTTCATGGATATTTTCTGTTTATCTACCACTGTTCTCAGTCTTCTACATATAGTCTCATTAATACAATGATATGTTGAGGTATGTATGACTACTGTTATTTGCAGTATACAAATTAGGAAACCGAAGCACAGAAGATAAGTAATTTGCTCTAAATTACACAGCCAGTAAGTGTTGGAGCCTGGATTCAATCCAGCCACACTATTTCAGAATCCATGCTTCTAACTTCTATGACATTCACTAAGGAGGGTGTTTCAAGCATAAGATGTTTAGTTGAGCTCCAAACAAGCTGAGTTTCAAGTGCTTTGGAAACCTCCTAGGAGAGATGTTGCATAAGTCATTGAAATATACAGATCTCAAACTCAAGAGTAAGGACTAGGTGAAAGGTAAAGATTTGCGTCATTAGCATGTAGATTGTAACTGAAACCAAGGAGTACATGAGTTTGATGCCCAAGGAGAGCAAAGAAGCACAAGAGCAAAGCTCCAAGGCTGAGCCCTGAGGAACACAAGTATTTAAACGGTGTGTAGAAGAGGACAAGTTGACAGAGGGGATAAAAGAAGCTTCCTGAGAGATAGGAAGAAATGCAGGAGAAGGTGGTGTCATGAAAAGCAAGAAAAAAATGGTCAACAGTGACAAATACTACTGAAATAAAGGTGAGAATTTAAAAGTGTCTATCGTTTAGATGTGAGAGAACTAAACCTGTGCAAAGACTGGTAAGAATGGAGCCAATACACAAGGAGGGATTAAGATAAAGCACAGAGCAGATGAGCAATAGACCAGGCCCATGATAGTGTGTGCGAGAGGGGCTGGTTCAGAGCACAGGGGAGGAAGAGCCTAGGTAGGAAGCAGGACCCCTCTTCCCTTATGAAATAAGGATTGAATGGGGAAGTTGTAGGAAGATTTCTGGATTTGGTTGAAAACATTTTGGCCTATGATTTCTACATCTTCTATAAAGAAGGAAAGGCTATCAGTCTTATCTTACGACAGTGTCCCCTGTATTTTCTACATCAATGGTTCTCAAACTTTTTTGTTATTGAGAATCCCAAACAGCTTTTATCTATGTGAGCTATATCTATCTATATTCACTGTATAAGAGATTAAAACTGAGACATTTTTAAATGTTTGTTTATTACTCTACTTAAAATGACAACAGTAAAACTGCTACATATTAACATAAAACATATTTGATGGAAAAAATATATACTTTCCAAACAAAAAATAATTTAGTGACAAGAGCGACATTGTTTTACATTTTCCTCACCAGTCTCTTTAATATTGGGCTTAATACAAGATAGCTGGATTCTCATATCTGCTTCTTCATTTAGTCTGTTGTAATATGCTATGTAAAGGCTGGTGAGAATTTCACTAGCCTTGCCAGACAATTGTAGATATTATTGTTTGATAAAACCCAAAGTGGAAAAGTGGTAGTTTCTCAAAGATTGGTTGCAATGAAGAATCTGAAATCAGATCAATGTACTTTTCATATTCTGTTAAATTAAAATCCATCAATCTATCTTGCATCCAGTCCTATTAGATTATGTAAGGACAGAAATAAATTTAACTAAATAGTTATACTTGGATCAACACTGTCCAATTAGATTATGAAACTGGAGATACTGGTAGAGAAATGCAAACAAGATATCAGTCAATCATAGAGCAGAAATTAGAGATTTCAGAACAAAGTAAGTGGTTTGGAATGAGGGTGAGAGGTACAGGCTGGATTCATTACAAGAGGTGGGAAATAAACTGGGACAGTATTATGGGTTGAACTGTGTGCCTCCAAAAGACATCCTGAAGTCCAGAAGCTGGTACCTGTGAATGGGACATTATTTGGAAATAGATTCTTTGCAGATGGAATCAAATTAAGATGTGTTGAGTAGGGTGGGCCCCTAATCCAATATAACCGGTGTCCTTATAAGAGGAAAATGCCATGTGAACAGAATGACACACAGGCAGAACACCATGTGACAACAGGAGGAGATTAGAGTGGTACATTTGCAAGCCAAGGAATGCCAAGGATTGACAGCTACCACCCGAAGCTAGGAAGGGGTAAGGAAGAATTCTACCCAGAGTCTTAGCAGGAACGCAATCCTGCAAGCACCTTGACTTTTGACCTCTGGCCTCCAGAACTGTGAAAGAATAAATTTCTGTTGTTTTAAGCCACCCAGTTTGCGCTCCTTTGGGTTACAGCAGCCCTAGGAAACTAGATGGAGAAGTAGAATGTATAAGGTTCCTAATTACTCACTCCTCTTTTCCACAAGAAGAGTTCTATATTACCACCTATTGCCATGAGACATTCAGTACCTATTATGGCAATGCATATACCTCATTGCTCCGCTGGAGCTGAGCTTGACCATGTGACTGGCTTTGGCCAACAGGATGTGAATGGAAGTGATGTATACCACACTGGGAGCAGAAGCTCTAGAAACTACCAGAGATTTCTGTTGGCTCTCTTGCTCCTTTTCTTCTGCCAAGAGTATGGCAGGTCCCAGACAGTGACTGTTCCTTTAGCCTGGGGCTGTTTCTTCAGCCTATGTGTCAGAGAAACAACCAACTCAAATGCCACATAAACATTGTTGAAATCTATTAAGATTTGGGGTCATTTATCACTGCCACAGAAGCTAGAAATATCTAGGGCCTCAAATCAATTCAGACAAATGAATTCCTCTCCTTTAGGTCTAGTGTTTTTGATATCAGATTGTCATCATAATCATTAAATAATTCTATCTATGAAGGCTACTGCAGACATTGGCATTGAAAGTCTCTTTTCACAATGCTCTAGTACTCTACTGCTTACTGAAAGCAAATTACCTGTTTCTTTACTGTATAAAATTTCAATAATACAAACCTTGCTTATAGTTTTATTAAACTTTTCAGTTATCTATATATTGATGTAATATTCTGATTCTACTTCTTACACAAATGGAACCATGACATTGTTGCCTATCTTAGCCATGAGTAGGGGACACTGCACATGGTGGTGAGAGCTGAAAGTATGAGGAGGACCACAGAACACCTATGTTGTTTCACAGTCATGACTGTGGCCAAATTTCCTGACTTCTTAGAACCTAGTTTTCAAATTTGTAATAGGAAACTAATCTGCTTAACATTTGAGGAGAGGCACTCAGACAGTGGAATGGATAGAGGTGGATTTTTAATATTATATTTCAAGTCTAATCCTAATGAACTAAGATAGTAAATAGTTTGGAAATTGCAGTAGACTGCATATTTATGTCCTCTCAATATTCATACGTTTAAACCTATTCCCCAATTTGATGATATTTGGAAGTGGGAGCTCTGGGGGGGTGATTAGGGTGGAGCCCTCATGAATGGGATTAGTGCCCTTATAAAAGTGACCCCAGCGAGCTTCCTCGCCCTTTCTGCCATGTGAGGTTATAGCAAAAAGACAGCCATCTATAAACCAGGAAGCAGTCTCTGGCCAGACACTGAATCTGCTGACACTCTGATCTTGGACTTCCCAGCCTCCAGAACTGTGAGAAATGAATTTCTGTTGTTAAAGCACCCAGTCTATGATATTTCTGTTATAGCAGCCTGAATAGATTGAGACAGAATAAAACCTTAAGTACTCATGAGAAGATGGATCATAGGATACTATATATGACTTTCATTCATTCAACAAATACTTATTGATAAGGCACTAGGTGCCAGGCATTCTTCTAGGTGCTGAAGATACAGCTGTTAACAAAGCAAACAAAACCCCACTCTTGTGAAGCTTACATTCCTAAATAGTATGTTATTTATTTCTATATCTATTTCCTCATGTGGTCTTGAATGTAAGTTTTAGTTGTTGTTAATTAGTACTGTTACTTTTTTAAAAGTATATGTATACTATCTTTTCTAATGTAATTCTAAGGCTCCCATATTGCCTAATTTTTCAACAGTATAATAACCATAATCAGTATCAATACCCATTTAGAATTACATTAGCAGCACTGATTTTACAGTCCCTGAATGGATGTAATCAACAAAGGAAAAATGTTTACTAAACATTAGTTAGTCTAGAGACATAGATGATACTTTACCATTCATATAATGACAGACTTTACTTACAGACAATTTGAAAGAAATGTCACTCTCTTTATTCAAACAATACAATGGTGCAATTAAAACAAGACATTTGTCTTCGAATGTGCCTTCTCTATCAGTACTAATGCACTGGGTCATTAGCTCCAACACTGTGAATAGGTTCTCACTACCCCATTCAATTTAATTAGTGTACCAGATAATATATAAGAGCACACTCTTTACTGCAGCTAATAGTAGATAATGGGCCTTAAAAAGAGAGAGCAATTGCCTTACTCTTTATATAACATATATTTATATATTGGTATATATATTTATATATATATTTAAAGTTATTGAAAGATGTCAAATCATAGCTCTCTTATGAAGAGCAAAGGTCATAATCATCTCTCTAGAAATTAAGGAGAATCTCAGATTGGAATAAATCATTACTCACACAAAGAGCAAGTATGTCAAAAGGAGTCTTAACCTTTTTTTTGGTTCAATCACAGTAAATAGACAGAGCATGGCATTAGCTGGCCTGGTGATGATTTCATATTCTTGATAGAGAGTTCAAATCCAAATATTTAAGCAATATACTATAAAATTATGTATATATGTATTATGTAGGCTGATGCTCTGTCAATTTACTCTCAAATATGAAACTGAATCAATATTGAAATCATATCCTTAACAGAAAAGGAAAGATGTGTTTTTCACTGTGGTGGTATGAGTTCTACACATTACAGGATTTAAGCTAACCCGTCTGCTGAATTCACTAACTCCTTAAATCTATCTTTAATTCAGTATCTATGGGCTGTTATTGTGGAAATCACCAGGATACACTGGCAACAGAGAATTTTTACATTCCATAAACCTCAACTAAGTACCAGCCACGTGTCAGACAGAGTCCTGGGTCTTGGCACCAAGACTCCACCCAGGCCTCAAGTTGCTGACCGGTTAGGAGAGACGGATAAGGGAAAGTGTGAAGAACTGGGAAATAGTTTGTCTATCCAAGAATTAGACTTTGAAATCAACACAGGGCCTCATATTTGAACAATTTCCTGTGGCACCACTTGAATACTGAATCAACTGATAATGGATCAGATCAGAAACATGTAAAACCCTCTGAAAATGGTACAAAGGCTCCTAGGTTAAAAATGAACGATTGATTTAAGGTATTGTGAGAGAGTCAAAATCTTAAATTAATGCCTGGAATTAGATTGTTAACATTAAATTAATGGCTCTATTTAATTAATGTCTCAAGCATTTCAGGGAGAGATTGATTTTGAATGTACCACCATCTATGATCTTAGAACAAGCTTTTAGGCAGCCCCATTTAATTTGGATTAAAGTAGTAACATATACAAAGCCAGAATGCCTAGAGCAGAAGAAGGACAAAGGGTGGCTCTGTCCCAGGATAAGAGACAGAGACAGTGAAAAGTTAGAGGCAAACGGTTACTGTCTTCTACTTTGAGAGAACAGGACGTCTCAGAGTTTGGGGCTCCATCCCTTAGTCCAAAATGCAATCTGGTTGTATATTTTGGAAAAGAACTCAAACGAGATAGATTGGTGCTGGCAAGGACTGATTTTTATTTCCACCAAAAGGTGCAGTAGAGAACTATCACATTCAATAAATCTCTACTAAGTACTAACCCAGTGAATCAGAAGTGGAGCCAATTTCCATTTGGCCGGGTATGTGAGGAGTCACATGCGGAAATCCAAGGCTGTTTAGACCAACTCGTAGCTTGGTATTCTGGCCAGTTGTCTGGCTAATCTGCCTACAGTTCAGCTCTGCCTACAGGGAGAAAAAATGAATTGGCCAGGCAGTCGCAAATATCTGATTTGCACGATAGCTAAATTTCTCCCTTTAAATAAATAAGTTGATATTCTGGCTTTTAGATTTGTCTTATGAGTTTCTCAGCATGAAGTTGCAGGTTCCTGAATTCTATCTATTCTGGGACCCTGATAAAACAAATTCCTGGATCTGCAAAGCCAGCTCTAGTCTAGGATAAATTTACCAATCAAATGCAACTTGGTAAGGACCTGCTTTGAACAACATGACCCCCTCCCACTCTGACCATACCTAATTAGACCAAGGATTTGTATCCAAACCTAGCAGGCTAAAGAGAGCCTTAGCACCATAAGTGGGTGATAAAATACAGATTTTGTTAGATTTTCTTAGGACATTTCGACATAACTTCAACAGACATCAGGGTGGATAACAGTGGAGAGATAGAGAATGTAATAGACAGAAGCCAAGAGGCAATAGAGACAATATGGCCACAGAACTCAGAAGCAGAATCCATAAGGTACAGAGGAGACTTGAGAGATGTTGGTGGGTAGTGATAGACAGAGACAAAGTTGCAGAGGCACATAACACCGGGAAGATCTCTGAAGCTGCTCTGGTAGCCAGTATAACATCCTGGTTCTCCTCTAGGCCTATCTGTAGTTATGGAAACAACCCCCTGCCTCCTTTTATTTCTGTATCTAGCCTTCCAAGAAACCCCTACTAAGTGGGATAGCTAATAGTGTTCTATTCCTTGCAACATGGAAGAGTCTAAAATAATTTCTTTAGAAACACTAAAATATAGACCTTCTTATTTGAACAACTTTTAGATTTTTGCAAGGCTATTTTCAAAAGTTGATAAAATGGTTTCCTATGTTCCTGTGCTGATGTGTTATCAAGAGAAACCCTTTTTTGAATGAAAATCTCTTCAATATTTTTTCAACCAAACCAATAAACGAATTTTGGAAAATGAATGACAAGATAAATCAAAAATTTCAGAACTCTCTCATAAATAGAAAATTATTACTTATCATATGTTCTGAAAACAAAGCAAAATAATCCAATTGAATTATTTTCTAATTCCTGAGATAGAGGATGCATGATATATTTTGTCACTGTTGATTTAATACAATTTATATTTTTTCTGAGGTTTAGTAGTTTGATCCAAGTATAGTCATTTAGCTCAATTTACTCCTGTCCTTACATAAACCTGTTATAGTCTCATTTCTCTTGCCAATTGAATCTCTTGTCTCATGCTGAAGAATACACTTTCCTTGAAACATTAAATAGAAAACTAATCTGTGCTTAGTCCTACACTAACCACTAATCTCAACCCAAAGTGTAGAATGAGAAATCTTTCCAATTAAAATAAAATTAATAATTAAAATTAAAAAGCTTGGCCACTAGCTAAGAAAATAGGCTTAATGGATACTAACTTAAGAGACTACACTATATAGTAGCATAGATTGTCTATGAAAGTGTTTTTTTTCAAATTGGAGAAGCTCTGTGACAATGCCTGTTATTTATGATGAAATCGAAATTTGGTGTAAGGAGGAAGTCACTCTGGACTAGAGTTTGACTGGAAAAACTGCTTGGTGAATATGAGTGTTGGGCTGGGCTTTGCCTACAGGGAGGATTAGAATGGCAGAGCATGGGGGAAACCATCTCAGGCCATGGGGCATGGAGTCAGGGAAAGGTTTTATTCCAGTGCAGGAATCATGACGGCAAGAGCATGGAAACAAAACAAGCTAGACGGTTCACTGAAGAAAGGCAGTTCATTGAAGAACACTAGGTGGGGTTCATCAGTGAGAAATCTAGAAGACAAGGTGCAACTGCTTGAACCCATAAGAAGTGTAGACCTTAAGCAGGAAATTGTCCTAATAGAAGTGGTTTCAGGAAGAGAGACACTGCCAGCAGCAGGGCCTGCTAGGAGACTTCCGTAATAATCTCAGCGCAACATTACAAGTTACCAGAATACAGTCAGTGGAATACGGCAAAAGGCAAATTAATGGATTAGGAGGTAGAGATGTGAAAAGAACTACAGATCGAGATTAAGCCTATGTCATCAGAGTTGGAAAGTGAGGGAGACGCTGTGTTGGGGTGACAAAACTATAATTTTGAAATCATCAGAGAGCTGGCCTGGTGGAACTGGGCATAAGAGAGAATAGTGTGTCCTTTGTCCTGCCTACCTGGCGGGTGATGATCACATGAATTCAGAGCCATTCTGCTGTGCTCACTGACTGGCCACATACAAGTGCCTGTGTTGTTTGATAATCTAGTAAGGTGCAAGCTTGCATCCCCGTGAGCAATCAGCAGCACAGAGCACAGGCCTAGAGAGTGGGGAAAATTCTCACACCAAAGCCATGCCGCAGCATGATAACGGAACCTATTAATTAAAAAAAGAATGGATGCATGCAACCCACACATGAGGCTCAAATAACAACACTGCATTTCTAAAGATACTAGATCCTTACAATCAAAACAAGGTCCCTGAACTCTCCTTATAGAAAATCTGACCAGCATTTACCACTGTTTTGGGCAGTTAGTTCCTCTGAGCCAAACCTCCCGATAAGTCCAGGATGCTCTCCTGAGGTTCTTCTGTCTTCTCTGGGATCTGCTTGGCTTCAAGCCCTGACACTCCTATAGTCTTTGAAACTGGGACCACCGTGCTCACCTGCATGTTTGATCTTGTCCCAGACTCTGGATCCAATACTATCTTAAAAGCAGAGAGAATTTAAAGAGCTCTAGGTTAATGATTTTGTGACTCGGTGCTACACCTCAGCTGTATTGCCCATATTGTTTGGACTTCATATGCAGAGGCCACCTAAGTCAGAGGACACTTGCTTTCTTCTGTGCAACCCAACCAACCACCCAAGCCAGGTCACCTGGTCTGAGGTTTTGTCTTCTTCTCCCCTTTTAGAAATCTTTAGAGCTCTAAGTCCTGCCCTGACCACAAATCCTTAAATCTGCGTCCCCAGTTATTTGGTATTTGTGGTAAACTTGTGCTAATAACTCCCAAATATATGTTCCATACAGATAGGCATATGGAGTAGTTCTCTTTTTTTTACAAACAGGATTGTACTCTTCTCATTTTCAACTTCATCATCTAAACTAAACTATATTTAATCTAGTATCAAAACCCCTTGAGTCAGAAAACAGTATGACATTTTTCTTTTCAATAAAAGCTATAGCTACATCACAGAAGGACTATATAAGTTAATAACTGTATTTCAGACGAATTGAAAGTATAAACACGAGCCCTCAAATATCTGAAGAACTGGTTTCTTTTTTATAATTCACTGTATCACACCCTAAAAGACTTCGTAGACTAATCCTAAGAAATCTTTTTAGGATTAAGTAAATCAAATCTGAATGTCTTCACCATGAAAAGATCATTCAACAAAATTTATTTATGATAAGTTTGGTACCTTGGATATTATGACTATTTTCCTTAAGGGAAGACACTTTTTGACCAGTAAAAACAATATTTAGCAAAGAAACCTACCCACCAAAAGTAAATAAAGCTTGCTCAATATTTTGTTTCAACTATATCAAAGCCAGAATAGAGACATTATTTATGTGTATGGGTAATCTATACCAAATATGTGCTGAGTCACAATTTAGGGAATTTTAATCTTTAGGCTAGTTTTGATTTGTTTTGCTTTATTTTGTTTGTATGTTTGTTTGTTTTGGGGGTGGGAGGTTAATATTGCCCAGGTGGCTCTGGGCTTCCCCTTGCTCTGTCAAGGAGCCTGACAGGAAGATCAGGGAATGCAGCCTTGCTGTCTCCTACTCAGAGGCGATGCCTACTTGCCTGTAGACCTTTCCATCTAATAGTCTTCAGATGTTGGGGGGCTATGGGGAGCCCTCAACCCTTTCTCATCCAGGGCCCAACCAGCTGACCTGGACATTGTCCTTCTCCAGCATCACCATGCCCATCCTCTCCTACTGAACCCACACTGATGTGCAGGTATAAGCAGTTCTTTCACTGAGGCATTAGACAAGCATCATAAAGCAAACTGGAGACAAAAGATTGGGAATTGGGACTCTATTCTTAGCCTAGTTTCTCAGGGAAACTCAAGCAAGATCTGAGAGGCTAGAATTTAGGCCTTGGGAGGTTGCCCCATGTGGATGTTTCCTCTCTTACTAATTCTCTCATCTCCCCACTCTCCCACATCATCTTCCCTCAGCCTATCTATAAGTAACTGTCCTGGCCGGTGTTCTACCTTTCTCCTCCAAAAAATCCCACCCTCCACCATTTGAGAAATGCCAGCCCCCTAATCCTAATTGTTTCTTTCAAGTTCATATAACTTCAACTTCAGCTGGAAGTTCATGTAGGTTTTGTTCTGCCTAAGGCTCCTGTTGGCTTCAAAAGTCTGGATGAGTTCTGGTACTGTAAATGTGTGAAAGGAAACAGTATATAGTCTGATTTGGGTTGACTCTCCTCTAGTGAACTGAGAGGCTGAATATACAAACAGACAATGGCCAGATCATATATAAATAGAACTCTGACCCCACCATCTGCAACAACCACCAACCCATTATCTACAGTAACAAGCCCAGGAAGCCAGCATGACTTGTAGGAAATCAGACCACTATCTCTAGCAACCAATCCAAATAATAACCCCTGTAACAATCAGCCCAAAACATCCAGAACTCGATTAATAACTAACAGATTCCTTAATTTTTGTCCCTGCTTCCAACTTAGGGCCAACCAGATAAAGCCAAATATGCACCCCTAACCAATCACATAGGATGCCCCACTTCTAGTTAGCCCACTAATACCTTCCCCATGCCAACAGCCTCCATTCAGGGCATATTTGAAGCCTTCCTTTTTTCCACTATAAAGTTTTCCCACTCCTCTGCCTGCCTTTGAGTCTCTGCCAAAATGAACGTGATGGTAGCTGACTCCCTTGCAAGCTCTGAATAAATAGCCTTTGCTTCTTCTCATTTGGTGGGTCTTCATTTATTTCCACAGAAGCCTGGTGCTAAGTTCCTCCGCGATTAAGGACAAGCACATCTCACCACAGTAGAAAGTAATTAATTATTAGTTAATTAATTAATGAATCAATCAATTAACTATGCTAGGGAGGCTCAGTCTACTATTCTCACATGAAGGAAACATGCTCCTCATATTAAGATGATTTTAAAGCTACTTCTTGAGAACCTTGAGAAATAACTGACATCATTTTGCTAAAGGAACATTTGACTCCTACTTGTTCCTGCTTTTATTACCAGGAGCCCACACATTAGCTGAGAATGGCTCTGTCTGAGTCAACCAGAATGGATGGCACAATCTCCCAATAGATTATTTATGATCCTAATTGGAGGGGGGAGGGTCATTTCATTCCATCCCACCACCTTTAATTTACTTTTCCCCAGTTTGAAAGCAAAAGACTTTTTGAAAAGTCATACAAACCAATGTAATAAAGGAGATGTAAGATTAGATACCATCTTTGGAAAGAGCAGGAAGAAGAGAAAAACCTAAAGCCTTTACTTAAAAGAGACTCTGACACAAAGAGATTGTTTAATTAATTACTTCCATTATTATGGAATTGGTCTAGTAGGGACAGGATTCAAACATTTCAAGGGTTTCTTTAATTTGTTGAAACCATTTGGCAACCCAGGGAACAAGAGACCAAAAGATTTATAAGGGATTGCTTGGTACATTTACAGATTTAAACAGAAAGTTGTAAATCTTTAATTTTTAAAAATTATATGTGGAGGTAGGAGCCCCAGATTAAGAATAAATTTTATTACCACTGTGATATGGTGTCTGGAAAAGTGGTTGGAAGAGCCTACAAGTTATGTGTTTGCATAATGAATTAAGGAACCTCCCAAAGACCAAACACATGCAAAGTATACCAAAAGAGGAAATAGCAGTTAAAGGCGGGACCCAATAGCACACCTCAGGCACCAAAAGAGGTACAACGAGCTTAGTTTTGGTATGTTTTCTCATAGCCCATAATGGAACTATGCTATGAGTGGCAAGTTAACGCTGGATAAGCTTTGTACTCTCAAAAAATCCCTGAAAGACTTTAAGAAGTATGACTAGCATCCTAGGAGAAGAGAGACCTTCTTGCCACTTCCTCATAGCCCAGTGTGAAGAGGGTTCTGCACCTCACGAGTGCAGCCAGAGCAGGGTAAGAAGCAGCCAGGATGCATGCTTCCTCCCACTCCTGCCTCACCCAGCTCCTGGGGCAGCAGCGGTGCAACCACAGCAGTCAGGTTCCCCAAGGACCCTGCCCCAAGCATTTCCAGAGCAGCAGAGGTCAGTCTGTTTGCAAAGAACTGGAGACAGTGTCCTTGGCCTGAGCATCATCACTATCATCATCAATGTTGGACACCCACGGAAGGGATGCGCAGGGCTTCCCAGATATCAGAGGCCACAGATGAGGACTGGTCACATTCACACTACTTAGAGAAATGCATGAGGAAGAATCACAGAAATAAATGCAGAAAACTTTGAGTAGGGCTAGAGTCCCCAAGTAAAAAATAAAGACGAGAACAAGAATAGTACTTATTACCATTCATATGATCCACATCTTTCTTCAAGGATGATATGTGGTTTGGGGAAACACTAGTTACAGGTATATAATTTTATTTTCAGGATGCTATTTTGAAAATTTTAAAATGATATGTTTTCTATTTCTCTCCCTCCATTCACACCACCTTGAATCATGATGTCTGGCAGCCTCTCCGCCAGCATGACCCCAGAGAAAGTTCTTTCCAGATTGGAAGAGAAAATAAAGGAAAACCTCTAAGGCAGAAGGAAAGTGAAGGAGGAGGAAGGGAGGAAGAGGCAGCCATAGAGATATCTCCTACTTCCGGCTCCAGGTGAAAATCCTAGAGGACAGTGAGGATGGTGAGGTGGGGGGAACACAAGGACACATCCAGGTAGGGGTTGGCTTCCTCAGCAGTAGCCCGGAAAACCTGCAAGCTTCTAGGAGTAGCCTGGTGTGTGGCTCAGTGCCACATCCGGCATGCAGAGGAGTGAGGGAGCCCTGGCAGATGGATGTGGCAAGGCAGACGAGCCTGAGGTTCTGCTCCTGGCTTTCCTCCACCTTCACATGTCTTCAAGGGTTTCTGGTGTCCTGCATGCCTGGTGGAGCACAGGCAGAGATCAGAAGTACTAAGACAATTGCTGGATTGGCAGAGGCACAGAGTCTAGACATGCTGCAGCATGTGGGGATTTCTTGATCAAAAGAAAATGGCCAGAGGCACAGACTTCAGCAGTCAATGACAGCACACATTTCCAAGAGTCCAGGTGGGGTCAGATTCACCTCATTGCACATCAGCCCAATTAACAGAGAAGATCCAGAGGATGCCTGGCAAACAGTGAGGCCCCCTGCGCCCAGGCCAAAAGATGACATAAGGCCCTCCTCCTACATCTGCCAAGATGCAGCCTCAGAAAGGAGCTGGGGAGGGAGAGAAAACCTGAGAACTGAGCATTTATCTGAATGAGAATGCCATATAAAAGAGATCATTAAGGAGTCATAGAATTATTTTGCAACTTCATAATTTCCCTCTTCCACCACCTGCCATCTACCCTATACATACATCCAAGAAGACTAGCCTCATGAGGAAATTATATAAATTGCAGAAAGGACAAAGTTCCAGTTTGATGCAAGTTGATCCCATACATTCCTACTCTATGAGTCCCTAGAAATATTTTATATATATGCATACGTGAAATATTATACTTTATGAGAGAAAATGCAATTAAGATGGAGGGAGAAGAAGAAAGTTCCTAAGACAAATGGATGAAGACTGGTTTGGAAATTCCCTGTTTGGCCTGAGGATGGCCAGGGCACTCAGTAGGAAGTTGAAGGGGAAAGCATATAGAACGCTGGAGAGAGAGCCACACTGAGGCAGGTGAACACAGTCCGGCGTGTCAGAGAGAGGAGTAATGGTGTGAGTGAAGAATACAATAGTACAGCAGGAGCTGTCAGCATTAATTATGACAAATCTATAACTGATGGAGATATTGGCATTTTCAAAATGTGTTTCCAATATTGTGATGAATCTACACCTATACCTTCAAATGACAGCAAGAAAAATGGTGAGGCATTTTTTCCACACACTGCATACTAAGCTTTAAAATTCAGTATTATTTCAGAATCATATTTTATTGACTCCTGCGGAGTTTGAGGTACATGAGTTGTATAAAAAAATGGAATCATGACAGAAAGATCATTCTGACTCTAACTTATTACAGGTGTTGTATAGACTTATTTACAAGAAAGAAGGAGCTTGTTTCCAGTAAGAGCCTAGAATTTTGTTAATGCCATTTTTCACAGTACTGCACTGGCTTGGATATAGGACAGAGTAGAATTATAAAGAGCTCATCTTTGGAGGGACACCACTGAGATCTGGAAGACCTCTTCAAAATAGCCCCTAAAATATTATGTCTAAGCCCCAAAGGTCACACTATTGTCTACATTATTCTTAAATATTGATGTTCTTGAATTTCCTCGTTTAAATCTATGCTGAGTCCATTTCTTGCTGAGCCCCAGTTCTGAGCATCCTCAATGGAGGGGAGGAGGCAGGCCCCTGGAATGGCATTTGCATGAGGAGCTCCCAAAGGGAGAGTGAGTCAGAAAAACGACACTGGACCAGAGACAAACTTCATTCATGGGAGAGGACTGAGGATTCTGAGTACAATCTGGGGTCACTTGGGTTTGCCCTTCACCCCAAGGAGGGAGGAATTGAAAAGAAAGGTTAAAGATGTATCTTGCTAAAGACCATCAAATCAGAACTCACTAGAAACCATCTAATGGTAATAACAGTAACACAAAAGAGAGAAAAGCATTCTCCCTGACAGCAGAGTACCTGAAATCAGTGAAATTCTGGAGAATAGAGAGCATGCCTGGCCCCTCTAGGGCTCCAATGCTTCAACAGAAGGAGAAAACCATGGACCCCAGCAAAAGTGGCAATGATGTGCAGGCTGAGCACTGGTGCCTAACAGAGGTGGCAGTGCTCAGAGGAGCAAGAGACATCCAACAGAGAGGGTATCAGTGTCCAGCAAAGGCATCAGGACCCAGAGGACGTCATGTGACCACTGTCTGGGTTTGTTCATGAACACAACAGAAATGTCTCGGGGACTTTCAGACATAATTACGTGGGGGGAGGGAAAAGGATTTTGCAGAAGATGGAGCTCCTGAATTGGCAGATTGACACAAAAGGCACATAACACAGGTTATTACTCTTAACATCTCCCTGCATATAAGATAGGTAAGTGTAGCTGGGGAACACAGCTTGACAGAGATGTCAAGGTAGATTTCCATAATTGTCCTCAGAGTTCCAGGGATTCTTAACCTGGGGTCCAGGACCCCTAAACAATCCAGAGAAGTATTCAGGGAACAAACACTTTCAAGTTTTTATAAATCAACCCTCAAGTTTTCAAAATTCTATGTATGTGTCTTTATGGATATTTTTTCTGTGAAAAATGTTCATAATTTTTATCTAATTATCAAAGGGGTATGTGACCTTCCCAAAAGTTAAGAATCTAAAGTCTTTCTTGCTGCATCTCAAATATACATCTTATTTCTCAGGACTCAGTGGAGATGGGAAAGGCCTCTTTTTGTCCATTCTGAAAGTTTTAGAGTTGCTTTCAAAGATCTATGATCAAGGATATCTTTGATGTTCAGAATCTTTGCCCTTGCAATGTCAGAAACTCCCATCCAAGTGGTAGGGTCATGCTTTCTCTCCTCACTCCTCCAGACTAGCAGCACAGAACGGTGTTCAGTCTCCCCAGAAGAATCTCGATGGATCCCAGATGACAATGAAAGCAAGTTGCAAAAATATAGCCCATTTGCACATTACTTATGAACTTTTCATACAAATTTTCCCCCCACTGAAAATGGCGGAAACCAGAGTTCAGTGAAGACTGTAAAAACAGGCTGTGTATTTAGCAACAAGCACTGTCTGGATGGAGAGATAAGATACTGGACCAATTTTAGTGGGCATTCTTTATGAGCAAGGAGACAATAGGTGATTTTTTCGTTTTATGGTCACAGCAGCTTTAGCTGATAGCAGAGAAACATCCCGTTTTCTTGTTGAGATCTGTAGGCATTTTATATGTGCCTTGGAACTAAAAAGAGAAGAAAAAAAAGCATAAGGGCATGGTTAAACTTCAGAAGATTAACAGACATTTTTTTTTCCTCTTTTTAGTGACCGCATTCCAGCTCTTCTCGGCATCTTAAATTGGGGTATTGGAATGATAAATCCAATCAAATATGCGAGAGTTACCAGTATGTAACATTTGTCTAGCCCCAGTGACCTTGAGGTGCTTCAGTTCTGTTGAGATAATTGCCAAGAGAACAAATTATAAATATAGGCCATTACTACTGTAAGCAAAATCCACTGCTAAAAGCAGTTAGTTCTGAGATAAATTGCTTAAGGAGAATCCACCAGATCCCCAAGGTCTTTCCATTGTGTTCACTAGTCAAGATTCTAACATGAGCACCAAATCAAAAATTCTAGTTTCCAGGGACTTCTCTCCTCAGAACTTTAAATAGTGTCTTAAAAATTCACTTCACTATGCACATTAAAACCTAGAACAGAATTGGTCACCTCAAAAATTATTACCCTGTGATCTATGATATTGAGAGAATCCAGCAAATTTTGGCGACACATAAGGACACATTTATAACAAAAAGGGGATTTTCAAAGGACATTTCTTCTGGTGAAACTATTTTTTTAATGACAACAATTACTTATTCTGGAGACACTTAACCACTAATAGTGGGATAATCTCAAGATACAACTGCACATTTTTAGAAATTTAAGCCAAAATTAATCAATCTATCTAATTTCTACTAAGAGGAAAAGAAATGTTCTCTGAAGACCACACTTTCTTATGGGGCTATAAGTTTAAGGCAGCAATATAATTGGAAAGTAATTTATTAAAGGGCTGGAAATTATCCTCAAATTAAAACATTTAGAGCTTAAAGCTGTAATTAGGGCAAAGGTAAAGGCAAGAGATTCACAAAGCAATCCTGGCTGCTTCTGACTGCTCCTTGGACGCTCTCTTTGCTAATTCATTATCTTGCTTCCATTGTTAATTATGGGGGCTCCCCAAGGTTTGATAATGACTCATTTGCTTCTTTTCCTGTCCCTCTATTTTGTTCATTAACTTACATGATTTTAACAATTCACATAGAGATTGAGCTAACACTGACTGATGCCTCCTGAATGCTAAGCACTGTGCCAGGTACTTTGAGAGTTAACTGCAAACCTCATGTGAAGTGCCTAATTCCCCTTATTATTCCTTTCCACCAAATGGCTCCCCATGACTTCCTTAGCTCGATCAAAAACCTACTCAGAATGTGGGGCAGGAGAAAGAAATGGGAGTCAAGGGGCAAGGTTCTTGTCCCAGCTCTACTATCGATGAGCTATGTGACTGTGGGTAAGTCATTAGATCTCTCCAAGTCTTAGCAAAATAGAGATGCTGAATTAGATCAAAAGTTGCAAACTGGTCCATTGGACAAATCCAGCCTTAGACATATTTGCTTGCCCTGCACAATGGTTTTTAAATCTGAAAGGTTTAGTAAAAATCTGGATTTCTGTCTTCCCTTGAAAAAGTAGATGATCTAAGCTGGATTCCTGTGACGATAATAATTGACTGCAGCCAAGCAGCAGCTGCCCCTTTCAATTAGTTCCTACAATTCTCAACATTCCCTATTGTGTTACAAGCGTTCCTCTTTACCCATTTACTTTATATGACTTGCCTGTCAACCAGGTGGCCAACCTCAGTGATAAAATGCACTGGTTTTACTTCTAAACACAGCTCATTATTTACTTTACTCCATGCCTTCTCCCCACCCTCATCCGGTAACATAAGCCTACATTTGAAATCTACCTCAAATTTTTCAGTGTTAAATAAACTCAGATCTTCTGTTGTGCGCTTCTCATCCCTTTCTAACTCCTGTTTGACCATTTTTGTCATATATAAGGGCCCAAGACTTTAAAATCTTGTTTTTACCTCCTTTCATACTTTACTCATAATCGAATCCTATAAACTCCTTCTCAGAAATTACAGTTTCCATCCTCTTATACCCACGTCATTATACCCAAGGCCAATACTCTTACTCAGACTCTCCCTAACCAATTCTTACTTTGAAAATAAGAAGAAACATATTCCTTGTAAGACTATAAAGCTTCTAACAACTTAGTGAGTCTGAAAGAAGCAACCACAGGTTTGAAGGATTTTTGTAGCAGTGACTACAAGTTGCTACCTAAGAGCCATTCTCTCATCCTTCCTTAGTTACAAAACCCAGATTTTACTTGAGGTGTCAATGCAACCAGCTAAAAGACATTTCCCAGACACTCCTGCAGCTAATTGTGACCATGTGACCAAGCTCTGGACAATGAGATAAGCAGAAGTCTTGCGAGGGAAATTCTGGAAAAACTGCTTAAAGGAAACCCACTCGACTTGGAAAAAGCCTCTGTCCTTTCTGACTACAAAACAGATTTGATGACTGGAGCTTCAGGAGTCATTTTGGACCAAGAGGTAATACCTTTGAGAATGGAAGCCATGCCCTTAGATGGCAAAAGATTGATGGGAGGCTGAGTCCTTGATGACCACAAAGCACCATACCAGTGTTTAATGTGTTACGTTAGCATACTAACATTCTAGTGTTTAATAAATTCTTTCTTAAAAAACAGTCACTACTAATCTTTGTGAATCTAATCTAACTGACAAATGTGGACTCTCTTCTCCAGCTGGCCCACCTTCCAAGTAACCCTTACATTTTCTCTACTAGTTCATGATGACACTCCTTTTTTCAAAACTGTTTATATTTTACCTTGTCTATGAAGACTTTCCAAATTAAGAGCCTCAACTCTTTGTCACCCCTCTTACCCCAGGAACCTCTTTGTCCCTCATATTGTGAGTTTCTTTCCTAGCTACTTTCTTAGCACCAAGGCTGAAATGTTTTACGTAATGGATCAGAATCAAAAAGCAAGGGGAGAACCTTAGTAGAAAGGAAGAGAAGGATAGTTGGAAGCAATCAAAGAAAGAGAGGGTCAAAAAATGAGGAGGACTTAACTTGCTTCTCAATTTGCTGTGGAGGAGTTAGATTTTGTTTTGTTTTAACCCATGAGACATCTGTATCCCTTTAGCACAGAATGAGCCATAAAAAAGAAGACTTGGGGGAAAGTCCTAATTAAAAGGGTATAATTAAAAGAGGTATTGTATACCACCAGGAGTAGAAGAGGAACTTTTCCCACAGGGCATTTTCACTATTCCTAAAAGTCTTAAGGTTGGCTCTGAGTTTGGAACACAGATTGGGCTTCAGTACAATGCCCCGAACCAACCTCCATTCTCACACAGTCCATGGTCTACAGGAGAACGTGCCTAGGTCTGTTTCTGTTTCATTGTATGACTGAAGTCAAGAGTTTAGAGATCTCAATATGCGCTGTTTAAATCCTACTTCTCAGGTTATCTTTAGTTTCTCAGAAAACCACAAGATGCATGGTAATGAGAACCATGGGGCTGCCTTGCCTCTAACTACTTCTTTGCCTTCCCTGCCATTCTGATCCCATTATAATAAAATCTATTACAGAAATTGCTTTCATCATCTCTTCCTTTTATGAGCAGTTACCAGCAAAGTAGAATGCCACAAGGGTCACTATCAAAGAAAGTAAAATGATATAACAATGTCCACAATGGAAAAAGAAAAACTAATGAGCCACTGACCTTAATATATTTATGTATCCAGGGGTCAGTTATGTGAAATTCCTTGAAGCCTCCCCATTTTGAGTTATTGAAGAGATAATTTATTTGTTGAGTCATTAAGCTTTCCTAAAATACATGAGGGAAAAAAACACAGTTGCTATATCTTGGAATTTCATCCAGACTATAAAAGAGCATCAGGATTGAATATGATATATCAGCATGTTCCAACAAGGGATAAACCCAGCACAGAAAATATGAAGGTGGTTGGAGATGACCAGAGACCCAGGTCACAGATGATATCAAGAACGCTGTCAGCAAGTGCCAAGCCCAACCATTAGACTGAAACTCTATCACTGTTTTTTAAAATTCAAGATACAGAAAATCCAATACAAACTTGTTTAAGCAAAGTAGAGAATAGACTGACACAGAGTCAGCTTAAGAGATGACTGCTTGAAAGGACTCAAATTATGTCACCAGATGTTCTCCATCTGTCAGTGCTACTGTGGCTCTGCTCTCCTCTGCATGTTTTTTAACACAATTACCCTCAATGACCCATAAAATGGTTGCTACAGCTCCAGACCTTAGACCTTACAGCTTCTTAAACCTTAGCCTGCAAAAACTAAAAGCATGCATTTCCTGGTAGAGCTGACAAAAGTGCTCTCATTTTCAGTCTGATAGAAACTGCTTGAGTCACATACCTAGCCTTGAACCCATGACAAGGGCTAGTGAAACATGAATGATTTAAAACTAGATGATGTATTCCATCCTTGCAAGTGGGGAAGGCATGGACCCTGAAGAAATTTGGGATGTGGTTACCAAAGAAGGCAAAATGGTTAAAGGATAGTCATGAATAAACACTTACTACACAAGCATATTGGACTCTAATTATAGAAACATGCATATATAGTCAAGAACAAAGATAGGGGCACCCAGAAAAGCAGGAGAGCGAAATCGTCTTATCAAAACAGTTAACAAGGTTGAATCCTAGTTATCACAACAGGGCCACAGTTAAGTAGCAGAGTAATAGCAAGAAGAGATTTGGGTCATAGTAACTCCTGTAACTCATACATGCTGAGGTCAAGCGTGTCTTAGTTTCTGGCAAGGGTATGGTCGTGTCACCCCATCAATGGCAAGAGAAGCACCTCAGAGGCAGAACCTGACATTCTTCTGCTGAAGAATGGAGTGGGCTTGAGCTGGGTCCAGAGAAAGAAAGATTAGCTTCATCCAGTTTTCTTAAACCCTTGGTCTTTTCATTTCCTTGGCAATGATGAGTATGAGAAGAAAGCACCCAGCTGCTCCACTTTCGTGTCCCATGAAACAGTCCTTCTGAAGAAATCAGTGGTTGCATCTAAGGTCTTGAAATTGTCAAAACCATACAAACTTTGCCCAAACTGAAAAATAGTGACCAAAGAAATTAGGCCAAGTGGGTAGGAGAGCGACCGAATGCCTCAATTTGGATTCTGAACTTGTTTCTTCAACTCCTATCAAAAGATGCAATTCAAAAGCTTAAGAGAGAAGGGCACTCAGTGAAAGGCCCCGTGTGTCAGCCGGGGACTGCCTAATAGATGATGACAGCCTGATGGCTCTCCTGGAGAGCATCGTGACAGGTCTGGATACTTGAAATCATCAGCTGCCAGAGGCGAGGTTCCAAGCAGCTATTGCCAGGCATGGACAAAACAGAGGCTCATGTGAGCAGGCAGCAGGCTAACCCCAAGAGCAGCAGGCGAAGGGGGGTATTTTGTGTTCTGATCCTGATTCACACACAAAGCTCTAATCTAGCATAAGCAAGTGCATGCCTACTCCCAGTGGAGGTTTAAAGAGAACTGTCAGAGAGTCTCGTTTTCCAAGGCTCTTACTGCACCTTCTGTCCTTGCTGAACCAGAGTCTCCAACTCTCTCTGTGTCAACGCAGGTCCTGGTTCCCACAGGGCACTGCTGACTGCACTTCATCCCCCAGGCCTATATGGAAGGTCTGAATTCCATTCCAAGGAGCTTATTTTTAATTTAATATTCTCATTCTAACTAGATTAGCTTTTATATCCCTAGAATGGTTTGAAAAATAGCATAGTCTTATTCTAAATCTGAGTATATGCCACATTAGAATGCTCTAGTATTCCTTGTCCAAATATTAATTTCCTGCCAGGCTTAAAGTTGGATTCTGTTTCCAAAATTCCTTTGCAAATTCAAATTGTTTAATAGTACATTGATTAAAACATTAAATTATGTATCGACACTTAATTTGAATGTGTTTATGTGTTATGCCACCAAATAGGTAGCATATTCATTCAAGACAGAAAGAGAAAATTAAATAATTTTTGCACCTGCATAACAATTGGAGAAGTGCCAGTGACTTTCCTTATTCCTCACCTGAGGCTATATGAGCACTGTTTGCATTTTCTTCCCTATTCTGCATCCTGGAATCAGTCCCCTTCTTAGAGAGGATAACTGTCATGAGCCACTCAGGTCAGTCCTGAGGGATCAGCATTAGATTATGCTTGCTGTCAACCTCACCCCAACCCCATTCAAGCAAGCAGACTCCTGCAAACCATAAACAGGCTTTATCCCAGATCCCTGGTAGGTTCCCACATACTGAATCCCAGGTTGATGATATGCCCTGGACCTCGAGTCCTCTAAACTAGAAGTCTTGCCAGTCACTTTTTCCAGCTCCTGAGGACTCAGTTTTCCTACCCGCACCCAGACCTCCTTAATGTTCTCCAAATGCTTCCTCCTGGACATTTCACTACTTTGTTCCACATGTGTGTCAATATACTCTTTTTGCCTCTTCTAGACCAGCCTGAGGACTCTGACTTGCTAAGAAACCTCCTGTACCCACTTGCCAGTTTCAATATGCTGTGGGACATTGTGTTCTATCCACCGGCTAGACATTTCCTGCTCCCCAGAAGCTTGACCAAGGCCTGCCCTACATGCCCGTGAATGCTGCCTGTCCTGGCCACTTCCCTACATACAGTTCTGGCTTGTACATAGCAGGTATTCAACAATGGTATTTATTTGTTTTGCTTTTATATCCTCAAATAATTGAAAATGGGAAAATGGTTATCTTAGTGTAAGCCTGGATCTGTGCACTATTTCTAAATACCTGAAGCCAAGTATTTTTTACCTTTTCAGACCATAAAAGAACATATTGTTTATTTCTTGTCCAAACACTAATTTCCTGATCGTGCATCAGCATTCTCAAGGTTTGCTGTTGAAAAAGCCCTCACTTCAGAGAAGAACAAATACATACTTCATGGGTCAGACTTGCTTCCCTATAAGCTGTAAATGTCCTTGAACTCTAATGTTTTATCTTAAAAATAAATACAAATTTAGCTTCTATCTATCTCATTGCGTGTGTGTACATATATATACACACAGACTTTAAGAATAAGAATTCAGTTTATTCTGTGGTTTCACACACTTTCATATACATCCATGCTCCCCCCAGCATGCACTCACACTCTAGTTTGATAACATACATAGACCAAGATTAATATTCTTTTCAGAAGAAAATCTTATGGTCTATTGGATTGAATATAAATATGTCTGAGAAAGTCTGCCTCCTTTAGCCTCCTTAAAAATCTTCTTATTTTCTCTTTTTCCATGTCGCCTATTTAATAGGACAGCTATGTTTCCCCAAGAATGCTGTGAAATTGAAAAGCTTCTATATTTCCTTTCAAAAGGAAAATGGCAATTCCCAGTCACTTCAAATAAGATGAAATACATGATGTGATTTTTATTCCTAACTTTACTAAAAATACATTAAATCCATGTACTAACTTTGGATCTACATTCATATCTGTAATAAGTAATTTTAACACAAACTTTGGGGATTTTTTACTATTTCATCTCTGGCCCCTACCTTTCAGAGGAAAAAAAAATTTTAAGCGTAACGTACTTGAAATAAAAGTCAACTTTATGGACTTTGATCAGGACTCTTTTTGGTACCCGTTAATAAGGAAAATTTTAAGTCAATTAAGATCTCCAAAAAGATAACATAGTCCAAAAATGCTACTTTAATGATAATTTGATGGACTTTTACACAGAAGACTTAAAACAAAACAAATGCCAATAGACCTGGGAGCTCAGTCCTCTAGAAATAAAAAGCACGTTTTATTATGTAGTAAAGTTTTACAAAATAGTAGCATTTATTACAATGTGATGGGGTGCAAAGGAAGAAAGGATAGTGATCAGAATGGCAGATTTCACAGCTTAGAAGATCCTAGTCCCAGAGGAGTCCTCGGGTCCTTCTTGGCCTCACCATGTCCCCCAGTATTGGACACCACTCCCTTTGCAGGAAACAGGAGAAGAGAAGAACAAAGGCCTCTTTGAAAAGCAGTGATAAAGGGCTTCCTGGAGGATTTCTGAGCTCTTGAAACAATCTTCATGGCAACAGCTTGACTCTGCATCCTGCTTCAGTGAGGGTTGCTGGAATACGAATTAGAGTGAAGCCCTGAGCCTGTTTGCAAGTTCACGTTAAAATTTGATTTCCAAAACTCAGGAATACAGTCAATTCAGAATTAATCAAAATAGTGCTTTAAAGGTGCCCTACAAAGAAGTTCAGTGCATTAAGTAAGCACCAACCAGCACCGCTCTTACAAGTGGTCTCACAGGGTAAATGTAGAGAAAATTACATCATCCCCATGTTAAAGACCCAGAAATAAAAAATAAAGCAGAATACAGTATCTCATCAATGGTCATAATATTAGAGAATGTCATCAAAAGTTACGTATGGAAATTTCTTCTCAGGTCAGTATTCAATCATCCATATTATACCACTTCCCGTTTATTTGTTTATTTATTTATTCATTTATTTATTTATTTTTATTGAGGTCATAATAGTTTATAACAGTGTGAAATTTCAGTTGTACATTATTATTTGTTAGTCACCATATAAATGTTCCCCTTCACCCCTTGTGCCCAACCCCCAACTCCCTTCCCCTCTGGTAACCACTAAACTGTTCTCTTTGTGTGTTAGTTTATCTTCCACATATGAGTGAAATCATATGGCATTTGTCTTTCTCTGTCTGGCTTATTTCACTTGACATAATATCCTCAAGGTCCATCCATGTTTCTGCAAATGGGACAATTTTTGTCTTTTTTATGGCTGAGTAGTATTCCATATATATCACATCTTCTTTACCTAATCATCAGTTTATGGACACTTGGGTTGCTTCCACTTCTTGGCTATAGTGAATAACGCTGCAATGAACAAAGGAGTACAAAAGTCTCTGTGAATTGTTGATTTCAAGTTCTTTGGATAAATACCCAGTAATGGGATGGCTGGGTCATATGGTATTTCTATTTTTTATTTTTTGAGAAATCTCCATACTGTTTTCCATAGTGGCTGCACCAGGTTGCATTCCCACCAGCACTGTATGAGGGTTCCCTTTTCTCCACATCCTCTCCAACATTTGTTATTTTTGTCTTGGTGATAATAGCCATTCTAACGATTGTAAGGCGATATCTTAGTGTAGTTTTGATTTGCATTTCCCTGATGACTAGTGATGCTGAACATCTTTTCATGTGCCTATTGGCCATCTGTACGTCTTCTGTGGAAAAATGTCTGTTCGCACCCTCTGCCCATGTTTTGATCAGGTTGTTTGTTCTCTTGTTGTTGAGTTGTGTGAGTCCTTTATTATAGGGATTAACCCCTTGTTGGATATATGATTTGCAAATATTTTCTCCCAGTTGGTGGGTTGTCTTTTCATTTTCTTCATGGCTTCCTTTGCCTTGCAGAAGCTCTTTAGTCTGATTAAGTCCCACTTGTTTATTTTTTCTTTTGTTTCCCTTGTCTGAATAGACATGGTATTCAAAAAGATCCTTCCAAGACCAATGTCAGAGTGTACTGCCTATATTTTCTTCTATGAGTTTTATGGTTTTAGGTCTTGCCTTCAAGTCTTTGATCTTCTTAGAGAGGATAGACAGAAGTGAAAGATAATGGTCTACTTTCATTCTTTTGCATGTGGCTGTTCATTTTTCCCAACACCACTATTGAAGAGATTTTCCTTTCTCCATTGTATATTCTTGGCTCCTTTGTCAAAGATTAGCTGCCCATAGATGTGTGGTTTTATTTATGGGCTTTCAATTCTATTGTATTGATCTGTGTATCTGTTTTTGTACCAGTACCATGCTCTTTTGATTACTGTAGCTTTGTAGTATATTTTGAAGTCAGGGATTGGGATGATTCCAGTTTTGTTCTTTTTTCTCAGGATTGCTTTAGCTATTGGGGGTCTTTTGTTGCCCCATAGAAATTTTCGGGCTCTTTGTTCTATTTCCATGAAGAACCTCATTGGGATTCTGATTGGGATTGCATTGAATCTGTAGATTGTTCTAGATAGTATGGAAATTTTAACTATATTTATTCTTCCAATCCATGTGCACGGAATATCTTTTCATTTCTTTATGTCATCATCGATTTCTTTCAATAATGTCTTACAGTTTTCATTGTATAGGTCTCTCACCTCCTTGGTCATATTTATTCCTAGATATTTTATTCTTTTTGTGATTGTAAATGTGTTTGTATTCTTGAGTTCTCTTTCTGTTAGTTCATTATTAGAGTATAGAGATGCAACTGATTTTTGAAAGTTGATTTTGTACTCTGCAGCTTTGCTGTAGTTGTTGACTAATTCTAATAGTTTTCTGATGGATTCTTTAGGGTTTTTTTATATATAAAATCATGTTGTCTGCAAACAGTGAGAGTTTCACTTCTTCATTGCCAATTTGGATACCTTTTATTTCTTTTTCTTGCCTAATTGCTCTGGCCAAAACCTCCACTACTACGTTGAGTAGGAGTGGTGAGAGTGGGCATCCTTGTCTTGTTCCTGTTCTCAGAGGGATGGCTTTAGTTTTTCACTGTTGAGTATGATGTTGGCAGTGGGTTTGTCAGATATGGCCTTTATTATGTTGAGGTACTTTCCTTCTATACACATTTTTTTGAGAGTTTTTATCATAAGTGGATGTTGGATCCTGTCAAATGCTTTCCCTGCATCTATTGAGGTGACCATCTGGTTTTTATTCCTCATTTTGTTAATGTGGTGTATCACATTTATTGATTGCAGATATTGAACCATCCCTGTGTCCTTAGTATAAATCCCACTTGATCATGGTGTATGATCTTTCTAATGTATTGCTGTATTCAGTTTGCTGATATTTTGTTGAGGACTTTTGCATCTATGTTCATCAGTGATATTGGCCTGTAATTTTCCTTCTTTGTGTTGTCCTTGTCTGGCTTTGGTATCACGGTGATGTTGGCCTCATAGAATGTGGTAGGGAGTGTTCTGTCTTTCTCAATTTTTTGAATAGTTTGAGAAAGATAGGTATTAAATCCTCTTTGAATGATGGATAGAATTCTCCTGAGAAGCCATCTGGTCCTGGTCTTTTATTTTATGGGAAGTTTTTGATTACTGTTTGAATCTATTTACTTGTGATTGGTCTATTCAGATTCTCTATTTCTTCTTGGTTCAGTTTTTGGAGGTTGTATGAGTCTAAGAATTCATCCTTTTCTTCTAGATTGTCCAATTTGTTGGCATATAGGTTTTCATAGCATTCTCTTATAATGCTTTGTATTGCTGTGGTATCCATTGTAATTTCGCATGTTTTATTTCTAATTTTATTTCTTTCAGACTTCTATTTTTCCTAGTGAGTCTGGCTAAGGGTTTGTCAATTTTGTTTATTTTCTCAAGAACCAGCTCTTTGTTTCATTGATTCTTTCTACTGTTTTTTTGGTTTCAATTTCATTTACATCTGCTCTAGTTTTTATTACTTCTCTCCTTCTGCTGACTTTGGGCTTTGTTCTTTTTCTAATTATGTTAGGCATAGTTTAAGATTGCTTGTTTGAGGTTTTTCTTGTTTCTTAAGGTGAACCTGTATTGCGATGAATTTCCCTCTGAGGACTGCTTTTGCTGCATCCCATATGAGTTGGTATGGTGTATTTTCATTCTAATTTGTCTCCAGATATTATTTTATTTCTCATTTAATTTCTTCAATGACCCATTGGTTGTTCAGTAGCATGTTGTTTAGTTTCCACATTTTTGTCACTTTCCCAGCTTTTCCCTTGTAGTTGATTTCTAGTTTCATAGCCCTATGTTCAGAAGAGGTACTCAATATGATTTCAATCTTCTTAAATTTATTGGGGCATGCCTTGTTTCCCAACATATGGTCTATCCTTGACAATATCCCACGTGCATTTGAGAAGAATGTGCATTCTGTTGCTTTAGGATGGAGTGTTCTATATATATTTATTAAGTCCATCTGGTCCATTTTTTCATTTAAATCCACTATGTCCTTCTTGACTTTTTGTCTGGATGATCTATCCATTGATTTGATGCAAGTGGGGTGTTAAGGTCCCTATTATTTTGTTGTTAATATCTCCTTATGGTTTGTTAATAAATTGTTAGGTTTGCTTTCTGTACTTTGATGCTCCTGTGTTGGGTGCATAGATATTTATAAGTGTTATGTCTTCTTGGTGGAGTGTCCCTTTTATTAGATACTGCACCTCTTTGTCTCTCATTACCTGTTTTGTCTTGAAGTCTACTTTGTCTTATATAAGTATGGCAACACCTGCTTTCTTTTGTTTGCCATTAGCTTGGAGTATCATCTTCCAGCCCTTCACTTTGAACCTGTGTTTGTCTTTAGAACTGAGATGTGTTTCCTGGAGGCAGCATATTGTTGTATCTTGTTTTTTAATCCATCCTGCCAATCTGTGTCTTTTGATTGGAGAATTCAATCCATTTACATTTAGAGTGATTATTGATATATGAGGGCTTAATGCTGCCATTTTATCGCTCATTTTCCAGTTCTTCTGCATTTCCTTTGTTTCTCATCCTGTGTATTTTGGACTACCAATTCAGTTTGGTAGTTCTCTATTATAGGTTTTTTAGTTTTCTTTTTCTTCATCATTTGTGTCTCTGTTCTGATTATTTATTTAGTGCTTACCATGAGGTTTGTATAAAAAAACTCATAGAGGAGATAGTCCATTTTCTGATAGCCTCTTACTTCCTTAGGCTAAGGCAATTCCATCTCTTTCCTCTTCCACTTCTAAGTTCTAAGTCACATCTTGTATTGTGAGTTTGTGGTTAAAATAATGAGATTATATTTATTTTTCATGTTTTCCTTCCTTTTATCTTTAATGTTATAATTAAATTTTTGCTAACCTGTTTTGATAGAGAGCTGCCATTTTCTGATTTTGTCTACCTATTTATCTCCTTGCTCAAGGCTTTGTAAACCCGTTCTTTTTTTCAGGTGTGAGGGCCTTCTTGAGCATTTCTTATGGGGGGGGGGGTGTCTTGTGGCAATGAACTCCCTTAGGTTTTGTTTATCTTGGAATGTTTTTATTTCTCCATCATATCTGAGGGATATTTTCACTTGATAGAGTCTTCTTGGATGAAAGATTTGTCTTTCAGAATTTTGAATATATCATTCCACTCTCTCCTAGCCTGTAATGTTTCTGCTGAGAAATCCACTGAAAGCCTGATAGGGGTTCCTTTGTAAGTTATCTTCTTCTGCCTTGCTGCCCTTGATAGTTTTTCTTTGTCATTGACTTTTACAAGCTTTACTACTATGTGCTTGGAGAAGGTCTTTTTACCGTGATATAATTAGGAGAACTATTAGTTTCTTTCACTTGTATTTCCAGCTTCTTACCCAGGTTTGGGAAGTTCTCAGCTATTATTTCTTTGAACAAGCTTTCTGCTCCATTCTCCTTCTCTTCTCCCTCTGTAATACCTATAATCCTTATGTTGCATTTCCTAATTGAATAGGATATTTCTTGGAGAATTTCCTCATTTCTTTTTAGTCTTAGCTCTCTCTCCTCCTCCATCTGAAACATTTCTATATTTCTGCCCTCTAGACTGCTGATTCTCTCCTCCATAATATCAGCTCTGCTGCTTAAAGACTCCAGATTTTTCTTTATCTCGTTCATTGTGGTTTTCATCTCCCAAATTTCTGATTGTTTTTTCTTTATAGTTTCAATCTCTTTTGTGAAGAAGTTCCTGATTTCATTGAACTGTCTATCTGTATTTTCTTGGAACTCATTGAAGGTTTTTTTTATGAGAGCTATTTTGAATTCTCTGTCATTTAGATAATAAACTTCTGTGCCTTCAGGATTGATTGCTGGGTGTTTGTCATTTTCCTACTCGTCTGGAGTATTAACATTTTTTCATACCCTTTATGGCATGGATTTGTGCCTCCACATAGTGATAATATTTGGTTGCAGCTTCCACCTGCCCACACTGGATGAGAGCAAGAGCTGTGTATTCTGAGCCCACCGTGGCCCCAGCTTGCTTGCTCATAGCTGATGCTTTTCTATCATATGCGTGGGTGCTCTGGCTGACCTGCTAAGCTGGAGGTCTAGGCAAGGGGAGGAGCACATTCTTTCACTTATGCAATCACAGGGGCATTCTTGTTCTTCCCTCACTTTCTGCTGTCCTGGGGTGCTGGCATGATGAAAACACCCCCACAATAGCTTAGCCACCTCTACATCAGGCTTTCCCATGGGCTGTAAGGGAACTTCAAGTGTGAAGGAGTTCCCGCAGAGGGCAGCCCCTCCTCTCTCTCCTCTCAGAGCCATGTTAGTCCCTTGCCCTAGGTTTTTGCCATTGGAGGAGGGAGAGGAGAACCCCTTATCTCCTTCCAATTCCTCCAGGGGGTCCAGCACCTCCACCTTCAGATGTATGGCTGCATGGATCTCTCAGATATCTTTTGTGTTTTGTGAATGTCCTCTGTTGGTATATGAATGCCCTTTTCACTGTATCTTAGAGGGGAGAGTCTAAGGGAAGAGCTCACTTTACCATGATGCTGAGGTCACTCTCCAATCCTCATTTATTTTTAAATTTTAATAAATCTAGTTAATGCATTCTTTACTGTTATAACATTCCTTTCCCATCCCAAACCATTGTATGTTTTTCTTCCAGGAAAGTACATATTCTAAAACAAATAAACAAACCAACAAGCCTGGTAAACAGAATTGTATAGGGGAGAAATGTATAAAATAAGCATCTCGTATACATATTTTATACAAGATTTTATAAAATATGTAACATAGATACTTACTACCTATATCTGTCTAGGGCACTTTTGATGTGTGGCTATATGTTCTCTATTTCCTCAATTCTCAGTTTCCATCAACTTAATAACACATTTTAGGGAAAAAATACTAGATAGTAAACCCTTAATTCTCCAGGATGAAAATCAATTTGAGTATAAGTGCTCTTCCAATTCAAAAGTCTAAAAATTCTTCAGAATCATTTTTGGCATCAATAGTTTTCATAGCATCATGATAACATACCATTCAGAAGCCATATTTTCAAATCTTTTCTTACTTAGCAATTTTAGGATTGATGGTATGGTGTTCGACCTGCACTTCCCACAATTTGGAAGATCACAGGGTTAAATTTGTTGGAACTCCATAGAAGACTGACCAGGGCAACGTTTTAAGGGGCCATCTTAGAACTTCTGTCTACCACACTTCCCAAAAAGGAAAACTTTGCCAGATAGAGGCTGCTCAGTCTTCTATGGAGGATATCTATAGCTAACAGTCCATTAACGAAACACTGTCACTTTGCATATAGCATATATGCATATAGCATATAGCCCCAATGAGTTCCCCTTAGGTCTATTTTAAAGTATAGTTTGTGAAATAGAGATATTCTATTTGACTAATAGCCAAAGAAAGCAGGTAGCCAACAATAAGAGGACCAAAACTTAGGGCATGTTTCATATGCATGCAGGAACTTGCTCAGGCACAAAAGGTATCAGTTCATCTGAGGGTCACTCAGCTATGTTACTGGTATTGGTAGCACCATGTGTCACATATGATATCTTATATTTACAGTTTCTGGGGACTGTTTTGTTACGTGATAAAAGGGACTTTGCAGATGTAATTAAGGTTACTAGCCTGTTGACTTTAACATGGAGAGATTATCCTTGACTATCTGGGTAGCCCAATGTAATCACATGAGACCTTAAAAACAGATAACATTTTCTGGCTGGTGGCGGAAGAAGAAGGCAAAGGTGAAGTGCGAGAGATTTGAAGCAGGAGAAGAATTCAATGGAGGGGCCACATGAAAAAGAATCCATGCAGGAGGCCCTTGGAGCAATGAGTGGCTGCAGGCTTATAGCCTGTAAGGAGAAGAAGATCTCAGTCCTACAACTGCAAATAACTGATTCTGCCGACAATCAGAATGAGATTGGAAATGGCTTCTTCCACAGAGCCTCCAGAAAACAGCCCACCCTGGCCAACACCTTGATCTTGGCCTTGTTAGACCCTGAGCAGAGAACCCAGTTGAACCCACAAACACTTTGATCTACAGAACTGTGGGAGTTATTTTAAGCCAGTAAATTTGTTGTAAGTTGTTACAGAAGCAGTAGGAAACTCGTACAGTAGATTGAATAAGGAGCAGTAGGAAAGGCTGGAGAGTCTTGTCCAGTCAGGTTGAAGAGGTAGAGCAGCCCAGGTGATCAAGGGCACGACTGGTGCCCTGGCTGGTTCAACCCCACCTACTATACATAGATAACAATATAACAATGTGAGGTATGCATGGGGGCCATCAAGGAATAGCTATCTGTACCTATGATTAAGATTTTGTAGGGTTTCTCTTTTTAAAAAAGAAGTACTTAAGGACTTGTTCTTCTAAACCTGAATTTTTAAGTGGATATTGGTTTTTAAAAAGAATTGTTCCTGATTCAGTGCTTAAGAAGTCAAAAATCCTTAAGATTGATGCCAAAATGGCAATAACGTATAAGGTAATGTTTTTGGCAAACTCAACATATGCAATATTCAACATATCATATGTCATGCCAGGCATTTTCCCACTTTCTCAAAGATTTATATCAGTTTATTTTACTTATATCCCCTTTCATCCAATCTCATCCCCCAAACAATTATTCCCTTTCCCAGAAAGACAGACATTTGTCTTTATTCATCCAGCATAGATTAAATGAACTCTAATAGGTGCCAAGACATTTTATTAGGAACTGAAGGTGATCAAAGATGAAGAAGATATAATCGTTTCTTATAAGAAGATTCAAGAAGTGCAGTATGGAAGATCCAAAACAAGAAAATATTCGCTTACTCAGCTGTCACAAATCTTGAGAAGAAATCTAGAAACTGGAAACGAGAAGATAAACAGCTTGCTAAGGTTCAAAGTGTCACAGCACACAGAGAGAATGGAAAAACTGCCACGGCTCTCATGAGAGATACTGTGAATTTGTTTAATTTTTTAGTTCACCTTTAAAGCAGACCTTTAGATACAGAAATGGTAGAGATGTGATGAATAAGTTTAATAAGTAAAAAACATAGGTGAGAAAAATACCAAGTGTTACAATTTCATCTGCACACATTTTAGTCTAATCAAGAGGAAAAAATCAATCAGAAGGCATGTGATCTGTGTTTTCTTGATACCGTTAGTTCTATAGCTAATCCAGCATCCCAGGAGCCGGGGTTTGTTTTTCTTACTTGTGTTATTAATTTATTAGTGTAAATTTACACCTGTCAACACAGATTTACAGCAGGGGAATTACCTACCACAAATATTATAGCCTTCAAGGACACACAGTTAAGAACTCAAAACACTTAAATTGCTTTAACACTTGCTAATATATTTCAGTTTCACTTATATGAAAAGATAAATAGTCAGAGTCCTCCTTAAAAAATTATTTTGGGAATAATTCTGATTTTTTCCTCCTGGCTTTTCCTAAAAATTCTAAAGTTTTTTTCATCTGTGGATCACTGCTTCCAGTACCAACTAATGATGATGGTAATTCTGCCCACATGGGGACACTGCAGAAAAGAGGGCTTAATTTCACCTCCCATCTTGGAGCAGTTCAAATGCTAAAGGGCTCGCATGCTTTGCAGTCATCTCCACTGGGATTCTTTTCATTGGTTTTATAGCAAATGCAGCTTTTAGCATTGTGGGCATAAGAAATAGGGGATTCATGTGCTGAGGATTGTACTGTAAGGCCAACAGAGTATGAGATGACTACTGCCCACAAGAAGCACTCAAGGTAATCCACAAGAGAAAACTAAACGAGGTATGACTCCACGGACTACCTTCCATTCCCACCAACCACTCCTCATCTAATCCAGATCCTCATCATCTTTGCCTGGACAATTGCAACCACCTCCTAACTGTTCTCCCTTCTAGTATTCAAATGCCTTCCAAATAATTCCCCTACCACATACAGCCTTAAAATGCTCTGTTTTTAATTACATTTCACCCCTGCTCAAAATCTTTCAATGCCATAAGAAACAATAAAATTCATACTCAGTAAGTGTTCAAGGAACCCCCACATCCTGGCCTCTGCCCACCTCTCCTTCTAGCCTCTTCTCTGGGTATCCACCTTGCTCTGACCTTTTAATGCATGATCCAACCATACTGAGCTATTTACTCTTAAGCAGCACACCTGGCTGTGCTTCCTACCCCAGTGCCTTCTTGTTGCCTGGAATGTGTTCCCTTTTGAGTCTCTCCAGTGCCCCTTCTCTAATCCAAGTCTTCCTGATTCCTGACAAATACCTGCTCATCTTTCAGAACTAAAGTATCATCTCTCTGCAAATCTTTTCTGCTCCTGCCCACCCTTACCCCAACCTCCACAGATAGAAGAGACCATCCCCTCCTTTGTGTCTCCTCAGTATCCTCTGTAGACTTCCATCAGACTTCCTGTAAAGGGCAAGGAAACACCTTTCTTTTCATGTCTGTAACTCAGTGCCAAGCCACATCCTGACTCTTCTGCCTCCTAGCTGTGTGACCATGGATATGTCAGTTTATTTCCGTGTCCTAAAGCAGGATAACAGGACTCACCTCACAGAGTACTTGTGTTAAGATCAGATGAGATATGTGATGATCCAGCACTGTAGTTGCTAAGAAAACATCCATTCTTGTCCTTTTCTCTGAAAAGGGAGAGTAATTATATATGCTACATTATTCAAGCACAGCATCTTAAAGGAGGATTTAGGGTTGACTTTTAAGCAAGGATTTGGACAGTAGATTTTGATAGAAAGTGCCATCCATATGGGGAAATAGCTTGAGCAACGGCAGTTGACCTGCTTAAAACTCTTCCCAGATGTACCTAAGACCCAACCTTCAGATGCTATATCATTCCCACAATTCGGCCCAGTGTAGCAATGTGAGGGTAATTATACATGAACATAAACCAGCTTCAAACCTCAAGAATATTGTAAATTAGAAGACATAAAATAGTAGTAATGTATTTAGGAAAGACATTCTTAGTGCAGGAATGTTCCCAAAAATGATGCTGAAGAGTACTGGGGCTGTTCACTCATTTGCACAGAAGTAAGCATTAGTCTAACAGACAGCAGAGTGGGCACGACAACATCTACTAACATTTAAACAAACACAGGGTAGGTAATAATTTCCATGTGTGGATGGTTCGAGTGCTAGCAGAGCAGTCTAATGCAATCTCATTTACTTTTATGGCTAAGTGTTCAAGACGCATCTTTTTTTTTTTTACATCTGAATGTTTTCATGGCTGAAGGGAGGCCAGTATAGCCTGAAAAACAATTTACAATGATGTGTAAAGTAGTTACATTTTCCAACAAGTCTGGTTGCTCAATTATTCCACCTATATTAATAGCTCTTAGTGGCATTTGATGTATAATAGTCTCAATCCAATCACTTACTTCAGCTGGAGGAGAACAAGTGCTATCCGAATGGAAGAGTCCACGTTTGCAGTTGATTACAAACTTAGACCTTTGTCCTGACCATTTCCAGCATTAGCTTGCTGTCATGAGAAAGGGTGCTGTTGGCAGGCTGGCCTGCTATCACTCTAATGCCAGTTCATTCTGTTTCAGATCTGCAGCCAGGTTTGTGCTATCAGAAAACCAAAGCAATCGATTTCTTTCTACCTCTGTTAAGATAAGTGGAACAATGTGTAATTTGGTTTAGGTAAAAAAAATCTAGATTGTAAGAAAAGTTTCAAAGAAAGTGATAAAGACACAAATGGCAATTTTCACAGTATCTTGAACATAGTAGAAATTTAATAAATTTAAAGAGAATTACAAAGAACTGAAATAAAAAATCCAAAGATAAAAGAAAGTGAAAGAATGAAGTGTTGAAATATTTGTTTTCGATACCATTCACCTTGAGTTTTCTCATACATGGTTGCCTGCAATAGACTCTAAACCGGGCTCCTTGCCCCCTAAAATCTAAACTACACACAATAGCCATAGTGATTATTGTTAAACGTTAAGTCAGAACCTATCACTTCTCTGCTCAAAATTCTTGAATGGCTTCCAACCTCACTCAGAACAAAATCCAACATCTTCACCAAGGCCCACAGGCCTCTCCTGAACTTGCCAGTTTTACCCGCACCACCCTCCTGGGCTTACACCAACCCAGGTACACTCTGACCTTCTTACAAAACACTTAGCCGGTTTCAGTCAGTCTTCGCATGTGTTGTTCCCCTTCCCACCCCACTCCTTTGCAGGCTTTCTCTTCATTCAAGTCTCTGCTCAAATGTCACCTACTCAGGTGTCACCTACTCAAATGTCGCCTTCCTAACCACCACACCTAACACAGAAGCTCCGTCACTGTTACTCCCTTGCCCTGCTTTATTGTTCTTGGCAGTTATCATTGCCACACATTAGCTTATTTGCCTGGCTGTTTATCAATTTATCTTTCTTGTCCATTAGACAGGTGGCTGCAGGATGGGGGAAGTCTGTACCCCAGAGCCTGGAATACTGGGTGCCACCTTATAGATAATAAATGTTGCAAGAAGAAGGGAGAGAAGATGAGAGGAGGGCTCCCTTGTCTTACTACTCAAATGTTTGTCTTTGCTCCCCAAATAACTGGACGTGGAACTATTTAAGCAGCAGCTACTTGTCTCCCTTGAGCCACCTGCTAGAGACAGTACACCAGGCAAGAGCATGGGATTTGGAGTCAGAGACCAGAATTTAAATCCCATCTCCAGCACCAAGTGGCTTTTTGACTTTGGACAAGTGTTTAACCTCTCTACAGAATTTTACAGTGGCTCACCCGTAAGTATTGGGCGAGGCACTGGAGACACTTCAGAAAAATTATTGAGAGAATTAAATTAGCTAACTCTCATTGAAACTAACTTGACAAAAAAATACATAATGGATAAATATTAGTTCTCTGTCCCCTCCACCCTACTATACCCCATCCTCCCAGCAGCCTTCCATGGTATGACGCCCAATAAATGCACCTAAGATAAGCAAAGGAAAGAATGGCTTCTGTGAGTCCATGAAAACCAATAATGAACAAACAAAATTACTCAGGTGAAAGTAGTTTGAAAATGGTAGCACAGTATAGAAATAAACTGCAGGAATTATCATTACCATTGTAAAAACTTATTTTAGAATCACATTTCTGTGTCTTGAACTTCTAGTCAAGTGAATTAGATTGAGGATAGTCCAAGTAAAGAAGATTCCACGGTAAAGAATAAGCCAAGTGAAGACGGAACAGGGAAAAGACGAGTTTCAAGGGGAAGAGCTGCAGGTGAGAAAGCATTCAGGAACACAAGGTCTGAATTTCAGGGCTCTGGCTGGCCAGAGGCTTCAGAAGGTACCCCATCAGACTCACCATGACTAGAGTTCCCAACTTTTTGGGAGAAGAAATGGAAGCAGGCAACACTACAAACAGGCCCACGGCTCCTCTGTGGCCACGTTTCCTGCTGCCATGGGGCCACCATCAAGTTCAGGGAAGAATGGGACATATGATACAGAGAAAGTGATCTCTCCAGTCTACAGAGGTAAGTAAAACATAAGCAAAAGGAGAACTCGGTTCGTATTTATCATCAGCCTACATGGACTCTCCCTGAATCACCTCCCCCAAGCACACAGTGCTGCAGGGAAAGGGGCTAACATTTTTCCGAGTTCCTGTAATATGTTGGGTGTTGTGCTAGACACCATCAAGTACAGTATCTCATTTTATCCTCACAATAACCCAAGTAGGCTTTATTATCCCCATTTTCTAAAGGACAAAGCTGAAACTCGGGAAGCTATTGAAAATACTGAAGCCAGAAAATAGTATTTAGTTCTAGCTCTGTAAAAAAGAACCAAGTCATCCCTCTCATTTGTATAATGCACTTCATAATTTACAAAGTGTTTTCAAGAGTGAATGCATGACCTTCACACACACCTTGAGAGGCAAATAATACAGTATTATTATTCTCTCTAAATAATGGAAGAAGCTGAGGCACAGAATAATTGAGTGATTTGTCTAAAACTACACAGCCAGTAAGTGGCAGAACTTGGACTTGGACCCACTTTCCTAATTCTAAGACTGGTGCTCTTTCCCCAAAGAGATGATTCCCTACTTTTCAGCAGAGGACTATGTTGTTTGAACAAACCGTATGTATTTGAAATCTGAGCTGGGAAAGAACATAGTTCTCATCTAGAACTACCTAAATAATAGGCCAAACTCCACGAATTACCTGGAGTAACAAAAGCTGTTAACATCTCAAAATCTCAGGGGCTCAACACTATAAAAGCTTACTTCTCACTCAGGTAAAAGTCTAGAGCCCGTACTCATGGCACATGGTGATTCAGCAACCCAATTATCCCCTATTTGGGCCTCAGAATATTCTTCACTCAGGCAGAAGGGGAAGAAATGGCCACATGATTTCAGCTCCATTCCATTGGGAGTACTAGTCACTAGGCCATTCCTAGATTCAAGTTAGCCACATAGTCCATGACTGGGCAGCCACTTCCCAGCAACACCTGTGTGTTACATGCAAGGGAGAGAATGAATTGTGGGTGAATAACTAGTCATCTCCACCACACTCTGCTAAAACAACCAATGATGAAATGAAAAATGACTGTGAGATAATGCCTTCAAGTCCGAAGTCAGCTTAGACTGTTTTACAGAGCCACGAGCAAGGATCACATTTTTAATCATTTGCTGCTGCTATCTGTTCTTTTGAAGCATATAATTAATAACAAATAAATGTACACTTGCCCCTTAGGATAGCGGATTCTTATCCATCAAGGAGTATGAGATTACCTGGAATGCATGCCAAAAAAAAAGGTAGATTCCCAAGACCCAGACCCAGAGATTTTTATACAAGTGATTCTGATGCCTCAGGCCCACAGACCATACTTTGTGAACTATTCGCATAGAACCAGTTATTTCATTATTGGTGATTACACAATGGCTGGTTAATGTTAGATTGAAGAGAAGAGAAATGCATCAGTCTTCCAGTAGCAAACCCCAGCAGAAGTTAGCTCCAGGAAGGAGCAGGAAATCTACGTGTTTTCAGATTTTCCACATTCAAGCAACACCCACTCCCACAAAAGCTTTGTTTTGCCACCCAGTTTCTATTTTCTGGTCTCCTTGACCATGTGGAAACAAGTTGGCCCTTTACAGAGACTCAGTTTACTTCAAATGGCAGGAGGTGCCTCACAAGGACAAAGGAGACAAAGATGGATTGGGCGGACCTAAGACATACAAAAAATAATGTCTGTATTTAATAACTTCTATTTTACCTACAAGACTGCAGCTCTCTCTGGAGTAGGGAGAAACTAGGGTCTGCAGTATGGGCCGTGCTCAAGCTATGAAACAGTTGTTGCTCATTAACCTTGTATAACATGACATCTGATTCTTCCTTAACAGGGGTAACAAATCACTTCTCATATCAGGTGGTTGCCGCAGAAGCCTTCAGGCTATTTTAAGCCTAGTGCTGTGTCCCAGAAATCATTCTGAATGTTATCAACAGTGATCCTGAGGAATTCAAGACAGTCAGTCAAAGAAAGTAATTCAAAATACTTTCCACTTTGGGTGTCTTGAGAAGACCTTTTTATTGGAAAAACAGAAAAATAAATTAAGATTTAGAATGCTTGGCTTCATCCTGATTGCCAGATTTTACAATTGTTTATTGAACTAGATAGGATAAAAAGAAAGAGAGACACTCAGAGAGTACCTGAATGTGAGCTGGGAAAGGCGGCAGTGGCACTGACATAATTGATTAGACGTGCAGCAGGGCCTGGAAACCGTAGGGAAACAAAGTGTCATGGTCTGGGCACATCATAATGCCTCCACCTATGCGGGGGTCTCCTCGAGCATGATGCTTAGATAAGGCTCCAGCCTTAAGGGCACTGGAGGGAAACTGAGGAAGACATACAAACTCTCCTCAGAGTCCTGGAAAACTCTCAATTCTGCAACATGGTGAATCCAAATTATGGTCCATGAGCTTCAAGCTCCTGGCCTTACCACACCTCCAGCACTCACAGTCATTATCCTCCCACCTGCCTTACAGCTGTAATCAGACAACCCTCCCATCACGTTGCTTTCCTGCTGCTCTGTCTCCCACATACCTGACCTACTCATGTCACCAAGCTTCTCTCTTCTTTCACAAGTTATCTTCAGGCCTTCCCCTACTTCTCATGAGAGGCTTACCTGCCTGTTGGGTTATTATCACCCTCCAGATCACTGACTTCTGAGTCAACTTGCCTCCTCCATCTCCTTTGCACTGCCCCTGCCCTTCTCCATTCATAGCATAACCAAGTTAGGCAATATCTTCCACCGCTCCACTCCCATTTTCCCAGTCGCCCTAGATTCTGGCATTGCTATTGTTCTCCCAAAAAAGTTCCTGTCCATGCTCCCTGCCTCTAGTTTCTCCCTACTCCAATCTACCCTTCAAACTATGCCCAGACTGTTTGGTAGATAATTAACCCTTAACATTCCAACCCTGTATAACCCATGGTGTTACTCATTGTATTAATAGTCTCAATTCAGTCTTCGCCTCTCCTTGAATCCATGTTCTTTGTAAAGTAAATCTGCAGTTCTCTTCCATGCTGACTCTGGGCTTAGTCATGAGACCTGATTGGCCAATAAGATGGCTGCACAGTTGACCTTGATTGCTCTTGCTCTTCTACAACTGCCATGAGAACATGCATGGCTGGCCTACTGAATGAGAGACATGTGAAGAGCTGAGTGGGCCCAGTCATCCCAGCAGGAACAATCTTAGATGACCCAAAAGCCCAGTGCCAGACATAGGAATGAGCCTAGCTGAGACCAGAGCAACTCAGCCAAGTCCAGCCTATGTCACCAACCCACAGACTAAATAAATGCTTATTGTGTTAAGCCACTGATATGTGAGGTGGTTTGTTATGAGGCATTATTGTTGCAATAGGTAACCAATATGACAATAAACAATACAACTAGGATTTCTGAGGATATCTAGCCTTATCTTGTTCAGAACTGAAGCTTCCCCTTCATGTACCATCATCTCTCAAGGTCCTGAGTCTTCCCTTCCCTTCCTTGTCAGCAGAGTTTGCATCCTCCTGGGCTAGCAGACAGAATAGGTCAGATCCAGACAAATCGTCTCATATAGACAAGCATGACTGCCCACCGGACAAGAAAAGACTCCTTGGGATTAGTGATATTCAACATCCAGCAACGAAAGCAATAAGTCAGTGGTGACTCAGTTTCCTCACAGCTGGCTGGAACTGATGACACACGGTGTTTGCTTCAGTAACAGTTGAGGTTTTACAGTATAGACTCTCAGATGGGGGAAAATGAGCACTAAAAGTGAGCATCTGATGAATCTTTCCCTTGCACTGACCAGCCACTTCCCAAAGAGTGGTTGAGCTTTGCAGGGTTTGTTTCTGATTTGTCTCATGTCCATGTGTGGGGGCTCTGGGGGACCGAGTGAGGCCAAGGAAGAAGTCCTTGGGATACAAGTAAAGGGATTTCCTGAGTATTGCGGAGAAAAAGAAGAAACCAACTTGTACTTTGAGATACTATCCCATAAAATACTTTGTGTTTTCTCTGTCCAACTTGAATACGAATTCTTTGAGAACAGTCTCCCAATCCAATTCCCTTTTGAGGTGGAAGCTGACGCAATGGAAAGAAAACTGGATTTACAATCATGAACTCTGTGACCAGAGAAAGAGATTTAATATCTGTTTTCTGAGAATAAATAGGAGTCATCATGTTGTCTTATGTAATCAAAGAAGATAGATAGGGTAGATAGATAGACAATAGATGAATAGAATAAATAGATCAGCTAAAAGTTACCTCCTCATCCTGAGAAATTATACCCTATATTACTCCAGAGCCTATTATTCTCTATGATGTCACCACTTTTTATTTTCTTCATAGCACTTTATCATTGTCCAAAACTATCTCATAAATTTTTTTACATGTTGACTTTCTGTTCTTCCCAACTTAAATGTAAGCACCCAAAGGCAGTCTCCATTACAGGAAGACTGCATGAAGGCATATGATTCTATTGTATCTCCAGGTTTTAGAAATTGTTAGATATATGGTAGGTACTCGATAAATAATTGAAAAGAAGGAAGGAAAAGAAGGGAAGAAGAGAGGATGGGAGGGAGAGGGGGAGGGAGATGAATGAATGCATGGATACTTACCTTTATGGTTCTTTGACCTCTTGTTAATAACATCCAGTCCATCAAAGAAATTGTATTTCTTTGGGCATACTCGGGTTTATAGAAATAATTCCAATTCATAAAAAGAAAGGTAATATCTTCTATGCATTATAAAAATCAGTTAGCATTCATAGAAATATTTTAGTCCAAAAACTTCTGTGTTCTCTGATACTTAATTCATTCTCTAAATAATCATGAATTTGGTAATTCTGCATATAGATATACATAAGACCCAATCAAGACCAAAAGTAAGCCATTTAACCCTTCTGAGCATATTTCCTTGTCGGTATAACTAAAGAGTTGAATAACATGATTTTTACAGTTGCTTTTTAAATTCTATGAGTTGATAATTAGGAAATCATCATTTCTGACTGCAAGTTCTCCTCCAAGAAACCATAATCTCTACCAGGCATATTCTTAAAATTAAATAACTACAGAAAAACACTAAGGTGGGGTCTTCAAAGTGCCATGTTTGCATGATGAAGCTTGCTGCAGCAAGGTCAGCTGAAATTTTAAAATCCTGATTTAAAAATACCCCTCGGCCAACATTAATTTTGAATGTGAGAATCAGATGCCTTTGGCCAGAGCCTAAAGAAGCAGTCTGTAGCCATGAGCCTCAACCCCCATAAGGTGGGCCCTGCCACGAGCTCCAGCTATAGCTGTAGAAGCACAAAATGCTCCCTGGCTGACAGAATAATCATGTTGCTCTGAATCTTTCTATAAACTTCCTTGGAATAAAGCATGAATGAGGACTCAAAATGACATTAATGGAATCTCGTTCCCATCTTCTTGATTCATCTCCCTCACAGTGGGTGTTTTAGTGAAGCCCCTTCTGTTTGCAAGCAACAGAAAACCTCTTAGCAAGGTTAAGGAAAAAAAGGACATTTTTTATAATGGTACAATGTTATCTTGTGGATCCAGAGCAGGACATGCCTGGGCCCCAGCAGAGGTACAAATGTTGACTGAGAGCCAGCAGGAACAAGGCTACCACCTTCTTGGTCTTTCTCTCAGACCCTCATCTCTGCTCTGCTATGTCCATGAGCCTCAGGCTCCTCTCCCTACAGACCCAATTTTTACCTTCTCCATATCCATGGCCACCCCACAAGTTTACACCACCTCAGTTCAAGCCACATGCAGAGGCTGAGACTAACACCTCCCTCAACCCAACCCAAACTCCTGGGAAAGACATTCAGATTGGTCCAGATTGAGCCAAGTAATGTCTTCTGTTCAAATCAACTGTTACCAAGTGGACAATCCTGTAGTGCAAACATGACTGTGGTGGTTTATCTGCGAGTCAAAAGGGGGCAGGCTACAGAAAAATAAAAGACACTCCAAAGGGGGCTTGCCATAGCATATCTACAAAAGGACTCTATTAGGAGGGAGGCACAAGGGCTAAGAAATTTCCAAAGTTAAGACTATTCCCAACAGGCATCTTGACAACAAAGACAGCTGTAGCACTAATATATACACAAATTTATTACCTTACAATTCTGAAGATCAGAAGTCCAACATGGCTCTCACTGGACTAAAATCAAGGTGTCGGAAGGGTTGTGTTCCTTTCTGGAGATTCTAGGGAAGAATAACTTTCCTTGCCTTTTCTGCCTTCTAGAGGCTGCCCTCATTCCTTGGCTCATTGCTTCCTCCTCCATCTTCAAAGCCAGCAATGTTCCATTTCTCTGACCATCCTCCACCTCCATGTGGTCTCTTTCTCTGACCACAGTCTGAAAGATTCTCTGATTTTTAAGGACCCATGTGATTAGACTGGGCCCACTCAGATAATCTAGGGTAATCAATCTCCCCATCTCAACGACTTTAACCTAATCCCATCTGCAGAGTTCCTTTTGCCACATAAGATAACATATCCACAGATATTTGGGATTATGATGTAAACACATTTGGGGAGTCAATATTATGTCTACCACAGAAGGGTTTTGAAATTAAAAGTTTTCTCTTGAAATTTATAGCTTTCTCTTTTAGGGTTTTTTTTTTTTATCATTCCCTAAATCTCATAATTATTTTCTACCTTTTCATCCAGTGATGATTTCATAATGAAGACATATAATCCAAGTGCTTATGAAAATATGAAGTTTTCAGCCTCACCTACACAGGCTTTATCAGCATTTGATTTAATTAATATCAAATATCTGCAATCACCAATTATCAGGTCTATAAAAAACCAGAAGTAACACATTTTGAACCTCTACTAATTCTCAAGCACTTTCCCAGGCACTGAACAGCTCTCATTTCATTTAATCTTCACAATGACCCTGCAAAGTGGATGGTATTATCCCCATTTTACAAGTGAATAAAACAATGATAAATAAATTATCCAAAATCAAACGAATGATAAGAAGTAGAGCCAAGATACAAAGTCAGAGGCCTGTCTAACTCCAGAGTTCCTATTCTTTCCTTTATATCAGACAGCCACTAAGAATAAAACCCCATCCTTAGGTGGCCTTATAACATTCTGCTCTCCCACAAGCAGAGATAAAAAACATTCCATTAATGATACCAATCATTCCTTTAATAAACAAATACATTAGGAGGGTGGGACATGAAGACATGCGATTTACTCCTGAGCAGAGCCTCAGTGAGTGGGGCTGACAAGGTTCTGAGGATGACCAGGACCTTACAGACAACTGCTTTTTACTACTTATCACACTTAATGTTTTCTTTCTAATCTTTCCCAATGACTTAGAAATAGAGGTGGCTATGAGGAAGAAAAAAAAAGAGAACTGTGCCTCAGTATCTTTATCCACAAAAAGGACATAATCAAAGACATCTAACTAACCCCAAGTGATTGTTGAGGGGTTAAATTAGTCAATATGTGTAAAACGCTTAGGACAGTGCCTGGCACACAGGAAGCATCATCATCTTCTGCATTCATATTTCAGATTTAATACACTAACAAGTCAAAATATAAAGGCCAGATATGGGAAAGATCTTCCATATGAGCTAGATAAATTACCCCTTGTGTTTCTGGTCTTCTTTGGTCTCAAATACAGGCATTGGTTAGACAATGAGCACTCTCTTATTGAATTTTTGTTGCTCTATTACAATTATAGGCTTTTATTCTTTAATGCTATTTCTTTCCACTAGTAATCCAAGAAAATACAATTCCAAGCCGATCCATTTTTAAAATTTATATACGTGTAATTTCTCTTATAATAAAATGACATATTAAACCTCACTTTCAGGAATATTGTAGAAAAACACTATGGCCTTTGTAAGTGGGTCACTCAAAATATATCATGCCACTCAAACTCTCATCCAAACTATTTTCTTTTATCAGAAATTGAATCAACTCACTATTTTCACCCAAAATATGTTTTAACCCCCATTTTTTTCCATCTCTTCCAGATACTCTATACTGCTTTAACTTTCATCCCAAATGTTCTCTTTGAACTTTTTGTTTGTTCTTTTATTTTATTCTCCTCATCATCTCCCACTGTCTCCAATTTACCCTATTTTTTTTTTTGGGCAGTTAGGGCCAACTGCTCCCCTGCTTCTTTGCTCGGCTCCCCATCTCTCTGCTCAGTAGAGCTCACCCTGCTGCTTCCATAGACTTCCTGAGTTGCTCCCCTCCCTCTGCAGCTTTCTCTCTCCTCTCATGCTGACTCCCTGTGCGCCTTGCTCCATATGCAGCCACCCTCTCTCTTCCCCTTTAGCTGCAGACAGTAAGAGATTGGCTAAAGCCGCTCGTCAACCTTCTTCTTGTCAGCACACAGTTGTTTGCCTCAATAGAGCTGAAGCAATTTCCACCCTTCTTTTCCACCAGTGCCTCATCATTTTCTCCTGCTGTGCTGCTTCCACTTCCCCCTCTGCAAAGCTCCAACCTCAGCAGACGGTCTCACCTCCTCTCCATTTCCATTTCTTTGTCTCTGTCTCTTCTCTAAGAGCTCCCAATATCTCTCACTAGCTAAAGTCTGGAATAGACTCCTATCTGCTAGGCTTATAAGTAATTCATTTCCTCATGGCTTACTATATGAACAGAGTACTTCTTAGAATGTGTATGACTTGAGAACAGAGGCCTGAAGTCAAGTTTTAACTATACAAACATGTAGAGCTGACATCAAGAGATAGGAAGGTAATGAATAGTGCATGCAGCTTCAAGCCTGAAACCCAGTGCTTAAGAATGATTCTACCATTAAGTCCTTGTTTGAATAAAATGATTATCTAACCTCTTTAGGCCTAAATAATCTCCAAACTATGGTGGTCAAATTGTGATTCTTTGTTCCAGTTATCTTTGCTGCATAACAAACTACTCTAAATTCAGTGACATAAAATGACAACCATTTTATTATGCTCTTGGGTTCTGTGGGTCAGGAATTTGGAAAGGACACAGTGGGGCAGCTCTTGTCTACTCCATGATGTCTGGGACTTCCATGAGGAGACCAAATGGCTGGGGCAAGAACAGTTGGCACCTCATTGCCTCTTAGATCTATAAGGAATGACCTAGCCCAGCTAAAGAGATCCCAGACTCAGCTCTGGTACTTACTCACTCAAGACCTAGCCCTGAGGCCTTAACAATGATAAAGACATGAACAATTAACTTTTAAGGAGCATACACTAAGTCCTAGTCACTCTGCTGAGAGTTTCAAATACTTATCTCACTGAATCCTCATAATAACCCTAACAAGTTCCCACTAATATCACTCCTACTTTACCAGTGAAGAAAAGTGAGGCCCTAAGAGGTGTAGAAAGTCACTAGTGAATGGCAGTAGCATTTCAAACGCAGGCATCTTAAAACCATACTCTTAATCCCATGCCAGTTGGTCTTGCAGACTGTGAGATTCTGTAACTCTCTGCTCAGTCAATGGCTGGCTGATCCAGAAAAAGCAGCACCGAGTGAGGTGCTGTAACAAACAAGAGTCAAAGTAATAATATATATTGTTCCTGTTCTCTAGGCCGAAGTACTGTCGAGATAAGATATCCATACAAACTGGAATATGTAAATAACAGTACAAGACACAATGTTACCCAACTGCCCATCAGACCTTCAACATCCCAGAGAGATACAAGATGTTTTCAAGAATCCCCAAATTCATAAATTCCCTTTTAGCATGCAATTTTCCTAACAAATTGTGACTATGTATGGCTTCATACATGGAACTGCTTCATACCTGATCAGAGTACAGACAGACTGAGCAGCAGATGTGGCTTGCTCAATCACTGAGTGACTCACGCTGCCCACAGCTTCATAAAGATTGCAATTCATCCCTCAGCACCATGGGACAATCTCAAATTTTAAATAGTTAGACCTACGAATGATAATCCAGGAATTCCCGAGATTTAGTAAGTATATTTAAGGCCAAAATGGGAGAGGCAAAGAATCAATGACAGTATTATCAAGTCCCCTTTTGAATAACTTGCCCACTTTCTCACCTGCTTGCAAAACTCTGATATTCACGACTACATCCAAGGGTGAATTACATCCCTAAAGACTGTTTTTGCCTTCCTTTCAGCCTATCAAAGGGGCTTTGGGCTCCATCAAACCACACACAGAGCATTTTACACCTTTCACCAATGCTGGGCAGAGGGAGATCAGTTGCTGTTAATTACAGATGCTTTCTGTCATAATGGGCCAGATTTTCAAAAGACTCTCAACTGCAAAGCTCCCAAATGCCATGCACAAACCTGGTAATGGTCCATGCAAATTGAATACTTAGTGGGTCTGTGTGCATGCTGGTCCAGGAACTGCCTTTGAAAATTTAGCCCCATAACTCCAAAGCATTTGTAGCATCATAATCTGTCATCATTAGCAACAATGCTTGACTTGGTGCTCAACATTCTTATTAACCATGCAATTATGAATGCAGACAATGTTTAATCACTTTTACAAAAATACAGCTGTGTTGTTGGGGAGCTGTCATTTACTGCTCATTAATGATTGATTTTTTTAACCATCTAGATTGTTTTCCTGAGAACAGCAGATTAACCATAAAGAATTCATTATTGGTCATTAAGGGATATTAAAATGGAAAACCTTTACAAGATGTGTCCTGTCCTGCTGCATTCAGATGCCTGAGACTCTCTTGCCAACATGGGGGCGGAAACAAAAAATCATTCTTGCAGAGCTCTGGCAAGGAGATCCGGCTGAGGAGAGGTGGAGTGAAGAGAGAAATTAAGAAAAAACATCTCTTTTTGCTGTAATAAAACATTGATTACATTTTACAATGGCAATAATTCACCCCAGATAATTACTTCAGCTATTGTCCAGCTTGTTTAAGGGCTGACTGAGCTGTGGGTACCAATCGATTCAGTGCAGATTGCTAATAATGGGCTATTTTGAAAACTTATAGCTGTCTCTCTATACTTCCCATACACTGGAAGACACTAATTCCTTTCCCACACTGCACACTTAATTAAAGATGAGTCAGGGCATTATTTTATGGCCAAACTTTCCTTATACCTCAGATGCAGAGAGCTGGGTTCTGCTCCATCAAATGTCTCCTGGACACACTGTGATAAAATGCACTTTACCACTGCCTGCCTGCAAAGATAATAAGTTTCAAAACCTGTTAAGACATTAGAAAAATCAGATTTCTCAATGTCATGCCCTCCCTGGATTTCCAGTTCTGATGCTCACCCACCCACACGTGGAGCACTTTATTTCCTCACTTGCTCAGTGGCTGCCAGGATCCCAGAAGACCTAACCTGAGGGAGAAGGTTTCTAATAAATTACAACTCCTCTTTCTCCTGTTCTAGCTCACCCTTACTCCAGGTCTTCTCTGAAACTGCTGTCTTAGTTCTTTTCAATAATTTTTTGGTGGTGTTTGTTTTCTGATAACAAGCATAATACATATTTGTTTTAGAAAATACAGACAAGCACGTAGAAGAAAGTTGAAGCTATCTGTAGTCCCACACCCAGAAATAACCACTCTGACATTTTATATTTGCTCCAGTATTGCTCCTATGAGCATTCTTTATGGTGAAAGACTTTGGCAAGTTACTTGTCTTCTCTGTGTTCAGTTTCCTTCTCTATAAAATGGAGAAATAATAGCACCTATTTCACAAGGTGATTATGAGGATTAAATGAGTTAATATTTAGAAAGCACTTGGAAGAGTGTCCAACACAAAGTAAGATGTACATATATAAAATGTACCTGTTAAGGCACAGTGGTAAAGTGCATTTTATCTATGTACATCTTATGATAGCTATGTACATTTTAGCTATCATAATTCTATAAATTGTAGAGTGAGAAATATCATTATAAAGGAAAGAAAGTCATCATAGTTAACTAGTAAAAATGTTTTGAAGTTTAAATTTCCAGGTGATGTTGATGCTACAGGCCCAATAAAACACATTTTGAGAACCACTGCTGTATGTTACATAATTATATTGAGAAAAAACAAAAAGAAATGAGAAAAACACTCATAAGAAATGGAAGTATGTTTGGTCTGGTGAGCTTCCCTTGAGGGAAGGGTTTGGAGGGATTTGAGACAGGTGTTGTGCTACAAAGCATGATGCAGTGAGTGGAAATGATGACTTACATTAGGTAAAGGAGCTGTGAGGGACTGCTGACATATCACTTCTGCAGTTGACTTTGGGCCGAGTCGTTGCTAGGTAGTAAATCTTTTAGTTACATTCCCACATTGTCTTGTCCGGGATATTCCAGCATCATGCTTGGAAAGAATTACCAGAAACTGGAAACCCAGGCCTGGGAAAGCAGATCCTCAGACACCCTGTGCCTGAGTAAGTATCCAGGACAACTGAGGCAATCTGTTGCTCTCCCTGACTTAGCTACCACCCCAAAGTGTGCAGGGGATGGAGAAAATCGGAGTCAACGTGAGTATGTATGAATTTTAGAGAGCACCATACTATTGCTATTAATTTATAGAGCATTTTCTTTACCTAATATGAGCATTTCCCCATTTTCTCTTAAAAAAATTTAATCTGTATTATAACATTCCATCATATGGATATGCCAGACTTTTTAACTAACCCCTTTTGTTGGGTGTTTTTACTTAATTTTCTCTATTATAAATAACAGTGCTTATTTCTTTAGTCATTGTTTATCTTTTATTCCCTTTATGATTACTACCAAAAATATTCTGATTTGGAAGTCTGTGTCTTAAGTAGAAAGATTTAAAACCACTGCACAGAATTTGCTAATTATTTTAGAAACTCTGAGTCATTATCGTAAGTTTTCTAATGGCTATTGTCCTACATAAGTAAAAACTGGTAGACTTCCTTTGCTGGAACAGCCATACAATTGCCTATCCCATGACACTTTAAAGCATTTGTCTCAAAGATGTTGCGGTACCAACAGTAACTCTACTAAATGATTTGTCTATTTCCACAGTAAATTTTGGTTATGAAGATACTGGTGTGTTGGTTTTTAAGACTGGTTGGTTCCTGATACATAAAGCGATAAATCATTCATTGAATCAATGAATGATTGAATGCTGAAACTTTGCTGATTAACATGAGCAGAAGTCACTCTTAACATTGGTCAAATCTCATAGTAATGGAAGAGAAATAACTAAAACTTCATCTCTTTTGGCAACATAAACGTTGCTAAAGTCTATCTGGTTTTCATATTTTTACTGTTGTCAGGTTAAACATAAACTAACAAGTTCTAGTTAGTCCCTTGAGGTGAAAACAGAACATCTGAGTGTTAACACATATAGCCATCATATTAAAGCCATCTGTAATAAAACTGTCAGCCACAACTCTTTTTTTCATGATGGCTTCTAAGTCTGCTAAAGCATGAGTACTTTCTGATAAAAGCATCTCCTCTCATTACACAATGCTGTGAAGGGGTTATCACTTTCCATCCATGCCTCTCAACCCTTGCTGCATTACCTGGGGAGCTTTTAAAAAGGAGAAGTTTGCTAAATTACCTGGGGAGCTTTCAAAAAACTACCAATGCCCAGGTCTCATGCTAGGATAGTTAGAGTCACCAGGGGTGAGACCCAGGCATTGGTACTTCATGCGAGGTTCTCTGTTGACTCTAAGGTACCAGCACAGTTGAGAAACACTACTTTAAAAGATGCAGATAACCAGTATACCACCTGATCACTTCAAAAGGATGGTGACCTCAAAAAAGTGATCCTCCAGGCATCACTTTGCTTATAAAGACAAATTCATTCAGGCATTGATTAGCTCTGTCAGTACTAGAAGTAATATACCTCTCCAGAGGCCATAAATAAAGCTCGACAAGTTGCAAATTTGTGGAATAGTATGGGAAAGAGTGTCAAAATGCCAAACTGGAATAATTGGTGGGCACTCTTGGCACCAACATACCATTGATATAAATTGGAAACATGGTACCAGTTATTTTGGATTTTCAACATCTTTTTATACTAACTACTAAAATGGACACAACTTGCACTCAAATTCAAAGCAGCCTTGAGTGGCAAGAAATTCTCTTTTCAGCTCATTGGGACCCATTATCTCTGAGGATTTCTGTCATATAAATTGCATCTTATCCTCAAAAAGCCACCATCTCTGAAGTCTGCCAGCTCATCCCACTGAGAGTCAAGTAAACTGGCAGTCACAGTCTGTTCAAATTGCATAAGTGAATAGTGAAAGTGTGGTGCTTTGATCTTAGAGTGAGCGACTTCTTATCTAATTTACTTTATTACCTCCAAGTTTATATAATAATAATATATTGTTACTCAATAACAATGCAAGGCATGCAGTTAGCAGAAAAAAATACTGCTAGGCCAGGCTAGATTCTCATACAGGGTCTTTTAACTAAACAGATACTTGATTCTAGACAAATACTCAATCTCCTTTTGTCTCATTTTTCTCAATTGTAAGCCATAAATAAGAGTAGGTAATTTCTATAGTCCCCTCAATTTCAAAACAAAACTTCTGTGAAAGTTTATCACTTCCCTAGAAATGAAGTCTGTGAAGTACCATACCTGGTAGATCTAAAAATCCAAGGATCACACAACTGTGAATCTACTGGCCACAGTCCTTCAGCTGTACCTGGGAAATGATGTAATATATAAATACAGGGCACAGGAAATGTGATTTAACCTACAGAACTGTGATTTTCTAACAGATTATTTCGATATATAGTCATTGTAATTGAGCTCTAACTCTTTGGAGAACATTTTTGTTTAAAAATGTTTCTATTTATACTTATTTAAGAATTGATCAATACAGAATTTTCACTCAAGACCCCTTCAGATCACAAATTACACACTCCTGGAAGCTTTACTAATGGTCCAAAGTATTTATATTAGAATAAGACTAATAGGGAATTAAAAAGCAGAAGGTACAGTACATCAAATCTACCCACGCAGACTTCCAGGGTGACCAAGACTCAATTCCAAACGTAAACAACCAATTGGTAAAGGAGAGACATCACTTCCTCCTATAAAATTAGGCTTACAGCTTTTTTATGGGACTGGAGCTGGGCATTGTCATATGAATAAATATGATCAATAACAGTCAATCCATAAACAGTAACTCTTGGGGTTTTAAGGCCTTAGGAGATGTTTTAAAGAAAGATACACACAAAGCTTTGAAAGGAACATTTAAGCCGTGTCTGCAAAGCCTTCAGACAAGAGTTCATAAGGGAAACAGTGATAGACCTTGAATGATAGAAACATTAGAAGACTCCGTAACAATATTGTAAATCATTCATAAATAACACTGTTGATAAGATGAATCTTTCAAAATCTCTCAGGACATCTCTTTAACAGTTAATTAAAACTTGGGAGTGGAGGCAGCTCTTTTATCATTCACAATATTGTAGCTCTGATCATCCCACAGTGAACGATTTTACTTCAGTAATAACCCTGATCCAACATTCAGTTAGCAATTACCACATCAGACTTTATCTACTGGTAACAACTGGTTCGGAAGATATTGCTCCGCATGCATTAATTTCATCATGCTAATAAAGTTCCCTGTTATAAAATGCAAAAACATATTAACCTGTCTAATGCAATAGAAGAAACAAATATATCTTTCTTACAAAATGATGATACACCAGCATTTCATTTCTATTTCAAAACTTAAGTGGGTAAAGTACACTAGAGGAACAGAAAGTAACAAGCTATAATCTGTAGTGAACACAATAACATAACTAAGCACCAACAAATTTTCTAGTGAGTAATTACACTTATTGTAATTTATACACATTCTATTACCTTGGAGTTTGCATAACAATGCAAGACTGCTCATTTCCAAACACTGAACACTGTAATAGAAGAAGCGTATGCAAATTGTCTTTTCCACAGAGTTCAGGGAGGCCACTGTTGACTCCAGTTAACTCCCTTGGAGCACCCAGCAAGCACGGACTGACGGAAACATTTAATAAAGATGTAGATGTGACTATGATGACAAGATAGTATCCCCAGGGCACAATCCCTGGCACAGAGTAAGCAATCCGTAAAGATGTGCTGAATGAAGGAGGAGAGTAATAAAAGTTCTGTTTATGGTTCCAGCATCTGTCCTGGATACCCTTTTCCCTTCTACCTTCCTCTTCCCCACCTGAGCTCGCCCAAGTACCATCTCCATTCCTAAGTGAAGAATCCAAAGCAGAGATGCCTCACTTTCCCCTTATTAGTACCCCTCACCCCATCTTCGCTAACTTCCAGTCCCAGTATTTACGATGTGACACATTACTGCTGCCTGAACTGTACTCAGCATTTGGCTTGGTCTGTTTCTTCCTCTCTGACCCCAGGTTCTTGTTCTTCTTTCAGAATTTTAAGTGGGAAGATGTTACAAATGTTAAAATCCCAATGGAAAAATGAATCATGTGATTAAAACTAATACATGTGACATTTTGTTCTCCTCTCCCCAAGGACTCATCCACAATTGTCAACTCTTTATTAAAGCCATACCTTGACTTTCCACAGGAGATAGTTGCTGCCAGCCTTGCTGGTGCTGCCACCCTTGGGAAGCCCAATCATCCTACTAGGATGAAAAAAAGTATCTGTGATTCAATTAAATCTGAAGCAAAATAAACACATTGCCACCTTCCACAGTTAAAGCAGAGTGGTCGCACAGCCCACTGTCAGGGGCAGTTGAATGCATCTGTACACAAAGGGCCTGGGCCCTGCCCTGGGATGTTGGTCAAAGGAGACCATTGTATGAGCTAGAGCCCATTCCTGTCCAGCACGTGGAGGTTTATCCACACTCTCCAGCCAGGAGGGCTCAGCTGTCTCTCGGGAAACGTGGCATTCTCACATACAACATAGTACTGACTGGAGGCCTAGCCAATAGGCACGGGAATGTTGAGGATTTATAGACTGAAAATGTGCACACAGACAGCAGCACCGAGTTTGGTCAGGAAACAGATGTGCTGTGGCTGCACTGTGGGAGGCCTAGGTGGGATCCCCAGAGCTTGGCAGAAACTCTAGTGGGGACCGAGAGTGGATGTATACAGATCAGAGCTGTAAATCTGGTAACAAGCAATCCTCAGTGGTCTTGCAAAGATTATGAAAACACAGGCACTTTTAAGACTGTGATGTCAGGAAGGAGGGAGGCCATTTCGAAGCCGATTCTCATATCAAATGGTTTCTAGGCTTCCACAGTGTACACACGATAAGCCAGAGCTGGACATCCCCTTTAGCCTCAAGAGGTAACTGTGTCCACAAGGCATAACCTTCTGGAGAAAGCTGTGCCTCTGAAGGGCAACACACTAATTTGATGACAGTTTCTTGTTTAGTCCAAAATGTTAGCCAAGACATCTCTTTAAAGTTTATAATGAAATATTTTTTAAAAAATTTATCCAGCAAAAGTTACCATTTCATTAAGTTTTCTATTCTCCATTAATTGCATGGTCACACTCAGAAAGCAACAAGTGGGCTAAAACGAGGAGGAAGAAGTGTAAGTGGAGGAGCCCAGAAGACAACTCACCAATTGTACTTTGCAATCCAGGACAAAAAAATTTTATTTACTTGGCCCCACACATACTTAGGCTGTGCTCTGGGCTTTCATAGCACTTTCATTCTGGAATCTATTTCCAGAGTTTATGGCCACCAAGGTTTTATGGTCCTTCCCAAGAAAGCTTTCTTCACCTATTAATATGCATTACAGTTCCTCTTCTCAGAATGGTGGTCCTTGTGAAAGCCAAGCAATTTTTATGTAATACACATGTAGCTTGAATGGGAACTTTTCAGTGGATTTGGATAAGACTTTTGTTCTGTGTTTTTAGAGTGTTTGTGTGTATGTGTGATTAGTCATGAGCAGATTCTAACAGTTCTACCTGTCCATTCTACTTGGTCTGAAGAAAGGGGGGAAAGAAAGAGATAATTCAAACTGTAAATTTTCATTTCAAATAGAGTCCTTTAGTACTTGTCTTGTGATTTCAGAATAGACTATTGGTCTGAAACTGTAGTCCATTAACACTTAATTTGCCTTAACTTAATCCTACAGTGACACCAGAGAAAGCAGCAAAAATAACAAAAAACTCTCAGGTCAACTGTTCTGTAACTAAAACGGCCAGTCATTTTTATTTCTCAGTACCTCTCTTCTCAAGTCCATTTCTCCAATTCATCATCTAACAACTCACCCACCAGCATTCTGACAACCCAAGTAAGCAAATGCTGTCATACTGACTTTACTGCTCGGAGAATATTTGTCAATTAATGTTACCTCCAGGTCTGAGCTAGGAAGAATGACCAGCTTCCATAGATTCCCCTTGTCTTTCCCAGAATAATGCCGGAGTTCATTTTCGAATTGTGTTTTGTCCTGTACATTTGGCCACACTGCAACTCAAAGGCACAAGCATTACTACAACATTCCAGAATCTGCCTATTATTTCCAAATAAACATTCCCACCTCTAAGTGCTCACATGGTCACTCTCTAGATTAGACTAACTCTAAACAGTGACACCTTTCTAAGAGGGCAGGTATGACTTGAGGTAAGCACAGTAAACAAATGCCTTATCAAGCAAGAGCTATTTTCACCACCTTGCTGTGTTTTCTGAGTCATCTCAGTCAAGTTCTCAAAACTGTATGCTCCTAGGGACCATCTACTGCCATAACATACATACATACATATATGTACATATGCGTAGACATATATACTTATTTATAAAATGTTATTTAAATAATTATAGTTAATATATACAAATAATAATGTTTAAAAATATATTTCCTTCCTTCCCCTTCTATATAAAGGATTTGGCAATATGTGTTTTCTATGGACTACTGTTTTTTAACAATAATAGGAAGGGGGGAGCAATAATAGTCAAATATTCCTCAAGTTCTCACAACGTTCCAGGCACTCTACTAGTATTCTGCCATATGTGCAATCTCACTGAACCCTTAAAACTCCTCTGTGAGGTAACTACTGTCATTATTTCCATGTTACAGAGGAGTGAATGGAGGCATATGTCAGAGATTCAAACTCACATCCTTCTGCCTCCAGCACCCAAGCTGTTAACTGCTATGGACCAGGGCATAGAAATAGAGCTACTGGCCTTAGCTTTGACTCAAAAGAAAAAAATATATAACATAAACATGTATATCATAAGTACGTATATGTATGTCCTACATATGATATACATGTTTAGACTGTATAAATGGTTTTAAATTCCAAAAGTTTTTCCACTTCTCCAGTATAATATACACACAATTTGTGAGTTAAAACTTAATTGAGCACAACACTATTGGCGAATTACAAAATACTCAAAACTTACATCAATTTAGCCTCCATTCCATTATCCAGAGAGAAGCTGCTTATGCATTCTTACTCTGGCAATTAAGGACAAGTGTGTTTTCTAAAGTGAAGGTTATTCTGACTTTGATAAGTATATTGCTCACTGTCTGATCATAAAGGGCCAGAGCTGGAGATGAATAACAGAATACTTTGTCCTTCACTCCAGGCATGATGGTTGGACCTCCCTGGCTGTAAATTTCCCAATATTTGATGGCCCCGATGTCAGCAGCAAAATGATGCATAATAAACACAACAATACATTATGTGCCACTTCTTGATTTGGTGCCGAGGCAGGGAAGGAAACAGTCTACTTTTGAATGGGTTTTCTGAAATAATACACAGACAGTGTGTATTGGAGAGATCTAAAGGGAAAATTGAAGCTTGTTTTTCATCCCTCTGTTTTTAAACTATCCTTTGAAACTGACAATCCAGAGTGACGTGAACCCTTCTCCCACCATCGTTGGGTTGATATCAGGAAGAGCAGGGTACACAGGCTTTCATCTAGCCAGGAAAAAGGACACAGAGCTTATTTTGAACAGGAAGGAAAAAAGATACTTGATGAAATCCAGAGAAACAAGCTGCCTAAATCCTTTGACAAAGAAGAGACAAAGGGAATGGGTTTGTGAAATAATGTGCAGACCTAAAAATAATGTTTCAATAACATTTTTAATTCTTCCATTTTATCCAGAATGTTTTCTGCAAAGTCTAAAATCTGGCTTTAGAGTGGAAAGAGAAAACACTATTCTAAGGCTTGCATCCATGAGATAGTACTTCTTCACCACTAAGGAAATGTGAGCCATGAAAAGGGAACGACAATGACGCTGGGGTGCACATGCAGCTTCACCTTCACCTGCCTGCATCCAGATCAGAGACTCCTAGTACTAGCAGGGTCCAACCCTGACTTTTCATAGATGATAGGCTTAAAACTGTTAGGTGACTTTCCCAAGGGCATGCTTGGTGTTGTATTATTATTATTCTCTGAATAATAGATGACAAATGGACAAGAGCAAAAGAGATCATGTCGCAATTTACCCAAACACTTCCTATAAGGAAAACAATGGTAATTACAGTTCCTAAGTTCACTTATCTACCCAAGCATATTATCAGAAATCCAAGAAACAGATACACACATTTCCTACGGCCAGAAGTATTTTTAAAACTCAGACATTCTGCCAGGTATACTTGCTTAATTCAGTATCAGTTTAGAGTTGCCCACTCTGTTCTTTCCAGAAAGAATAGTGAAAAAGTCTAGGAGTTCTTCTCAGGGAGCAAAAACAAAGTCAAATATTTGGGCAGCTCTTTCATTTGGATCTATGTCGAGTCTACAAGTGCAAAAGCACTTGCACATCAGTCAACTAAATTCTTACTGGCAAACCTCGATATAAAGAGCTTGCAGTAGAGACATGTGGTTATTTTCCAGCTTCTCTGCACTCTACCATCTCATCCCAGGAGCTAAAAAATGGCCCTACATTTTTCCAGAAAAAGCAGAATGAAAATCCCTGGATTGTTTGACTTCTCCCCACCTTATTATCCCAGAATTTGGGTCACATCTTAAACTTCCAGATGACATCCATTCAGCCCTGGAGACCTGCTCCAGTTCACAAGATGATTTGCCCAAGGCCCCTCTCCATCTGGAAGGTCCCTTGGAAGATGGGACAGACTCCAAACATGCCAGAGGCTATACAAGCTCCCTTCAATCTTAGACCATCACCCAGGAAACATTAACGTGGGCACTCAAAATGGTAAAAAGACTCCTTCTGACACCCAGGCTTCCCCAACTGCCCCCCCCCCAACCACCACTCCTTATCATCATAACTTTTCCATAAAACAATTAGACTTCAGGAGGTTAATTTTTTCCTGAAGTCCAAGCTCACCATGACCTGATGTCCAGGAACTGGCCATGATTATTGACTATTATGGGCTGATCTCAAGCAATATCTTTTCAAACGTTACATTTATTCATTTTCTCACAACTGAAGTCTGGAGTTGGCCATCATTCAAGCTGTTTTCCAGCTCCATTTCCCTTCTCCTATAGAATCCTACCTGCAAAGAGCTCTCTCACTTAGGAGCGTGCTTCCTGAGACAAATCAAACTTTTTCTTCTCTTTGCCCCATCCTTCTTAATCTTCATTGCATGCAAATAATAGGGTGAGGAAAGAAAATCAAAGAAACAGTGATATTCATTGAAGAGCAATTAGGGTGTTGTATGGACACAGAGGGAGACACCCTCTCCCAATTTTCCTTAATGCTGGCGAGTGTGGGCACTGTGTCCTGTGTGTCTAAGCCTCAGATCTTTGTTAGCACCAGCTGCTGGAGAACATCCCTCTGGCCAAACAGCAGGCTCCTGGAGATTCTCAGCATCACCAGGAAGACCCTTCAAAGCCGTGGGCCAGAGCCTTCCCCTGATTTTCATACATACAAGTGACAAACAACAAAAGGAAAATATGATTTTGCTGCTAACCTCGTTTGAGTCATCCATCATATATTGGAGCGCAATACATGTACAGTAATGGTCAGACCCTGTGGACACTTAGCGAATGAGGCCCAGACCTGTCCTCATGGATCTTACAATCTAGAGAGTAGGATTTAGACAATGCACATATAACTAGATATAAATCCACAAGCCAACGTCCAAATTAATATACAAAGGGCAATTATAAAGTGGAATGGTTTCTCTTTTTCCTTTTAAATAAATATTCCAAATGAATGTTATCTCTTTCAAAACACTCACCATAGGGGGGACAACACATTCCAATCGCATTTCTTCTGTTCAAAAGTTTTGAAAACTCCTCTTTGTAACTGCATTCTGAGCAGCCGCATAACAAAGGGGGACAGCGGAGTGGGGAAGAGAGGAGTATTTTGTCCCCAACACTGTTTAGAATTGAGCACTTGCAGTGATAATAAAACACAGACTGTACCTTAGTCGGTTCTATTATTTTAAAATTTTCTATAAACAAGACACCTTCTTATTGCCTGCACCCTGGGTGAACTGCCTCCTTATCCTCCGCTTCCACCCCAGCCTTTTCATGCCACTGCTTCTGAGGGGCACAGTCATTCCAATAGGCTCAATGTGTTCAGTGTATTCTTTGCAGCAGATGCAGTCTGAGTCAAGTCTAATGAATAAAATGGAGGATCCAGCCAGGCAATACTGCCATAAGGCAGAGAAAAGGATGGCTTTACACTGACAAGAGATTTTCACATATTGAGGTATATGGGGTAACTATTTGGGGTCACGGGTTCAAAATTGATTCAGCTCTAACTAAAAAGCCTGACTTATGGCCTACCAAACATACATTGCACATCTGCTTAACCATTAAAGAATGCACTCTATTAAGGTAAGAATGCATATTTCCCCTTCTTTGCCCTATTGGTAATGCCCTACTGGTAATGCCCAGATTAGTCCCTTTCCTGACATCAGGGTCATGTGGATCTGCTAATTTGCAACTGAATATCTCTTTGAAATTTTGATGAAAATGTATCCTGTGTGTGTTTAATGTATGTTATTTCTTCTAAAAAGATATAAGACTGCACTGAAAACCATGGTTCTCCGGAAAGCTTTATAAGGCCTTCCTGGGTTATAATCCTCACTCTGGCTCAAGTAAACTCATCCTATCTCTTTTATCTATAGAATGGTAATTGATTATTTTGCGTTGACGACACTGACACTGTGGTTGTCATATACTGCCTCTGAAAGCAATTCCACCAGGAGAATCACTGAAATGTTTTGAGCAAAAGCAGAATTGTTGGAATATGTGTGCAATGTCCTCTATTAGTCTAGGCAGACCATGAGCAAACAACCCCAAATCTCAGTGGTGCAATGCAACAAAAGTTAATTTCTCACCCATGCTATATTTTTAACATGGATTATCAGAGGGATTCTGCTCATTGTAGCATCTCATGAGCCTAGGCTGACACAAGCCCCATTTCAACCTTTGCCTCCATTATTATGATAGCAGTAGAATGTAAGCTTCTAAAGCTTCCTCATGGAAGTGACACAAGTCACTTCTGCCCACATGTCACCGTCCACAGCAAATCACATGGCATGACTAACTACCAATGGGATGGAGAAGTATAATGCTGCCATGTTTCTGGAGGGAGGAAGGTCAGAATATTGGTGAATGGACTTATGACGAGCACACCTCCCCTGTGTCATCATTCTTTGAAGAGGACAAGAATCATTTGGCCTTATAAATTTGGAAAGTTAGTTTTCAGAAAACCATCCTATCATATGATCACTCCCCTTCTGTTGGACTTCTTCATATTTCAGAGATTTGACACAGTTGAAGAGGTCATCATAACGCCAGTAGGTGACTTGTGAGGTACAGGCAGGTTTGAACAGGCACCAGTATGACTGACTGGAGATGCAGTGTGGCATAAAAGAAATGAGAAGAAAGCTGACATTCCAGGTAGACCTATGTGCCAGGCATTGCCGTAGACACTGTACTTGTGGTATCTCATTCACTCATCCCAAAAACCCCACAAGGCAGCTAACAGTATGCTCATTTAAAAAGTAGAGAAATGGACTCTTAGAGCTTAAAATTCGCTGCAGCAACCATGTCATGGGGAATGGGTGTTGGAGTCAGTTTTAAAACTCAGATCTGCCTAATTTCAGAACCCTTAGGGGGAACCACAAGAAGTTGAACCCACACAAATTCCCTTTTTACTTTATCTATATCCCTTTCACAGCCTTTCCAATTAGGTAATTATTGTTTTTAATGAGACTGTCCTAAGCTACGTAAGGACAGGAACTTAGCTTCATTCAGATTTGTGTGACCCACAACAATCCCAAATACTCCTTCAGGTGGTAGGTGCTCAAGAAAATATTGGTTGTTAAACGCATGTTGAAAGTCAAGGTTATTCCCCAAAGCAATATTCCCTTTCCATTTGCCTGCACAGCACATGAAAGATTGACTAGAAGAAACGTTTCCTTAGTGATTCTCAAGAAAAGCAAGGTTGTCAACATTTTCTCTTATCAAAGATGTTCTCTAAGCGAGAAAATAGAGAGCAGCTTCCACAACGTAGACCTGAATGTGAAGATAATGGTCAGCAGGGCTCCGGGATCTATTCGTGTTCCCCCTCCCAACAAGCTCTTGACAGGAACACACCTGCCAGGGAAACAGAGAGAAGCTCATTTTGCTAGGAGACAACACACAGCTGCACAGTTTCATACTCCACTTAATCCCAAAGATGAATTCACAAGTTGCCCTAAACGCATCACTCTACAGGGGATTCTTTGCCTTTTTTTTTTTTTTTTCCTATTTCCAGCCAGTGTCTGCTGTTTGATGTGTCACAAATAATTCATATCTCTCCCCACTGCCCTCTCTCTCTCTCACACACACACACACACAAATATACACACAATCTTCTTTCTTAAAAAGGTTACATTTATTTTGAGTCTCCTTTAAAATCTCCACACAGGACACTGGAGGTCACAACACAGACCATTTCTTCACACTGGTACTATGATTTTCTCCTATGTTGAGGGATTGCTCCTGTCACTACTCCTTCCCAGAATCCTTTCTGAGCCTTTTTTTAAAGCACATGAGCCATGCTTTTAATTGGGCATTTCATTAGAGAAGAATGAGGCATAAAGGAAAGCAAAATGGTCTGTAGTCATTTGTTCTGAGGAGATCATTCCAGTCATCAACCTCTGAACCCTGCTGAAGTACAGTTCCAATTTCCCTTCCCAACCATGGGTAAAGCAACATTGACAACACGTATTTCTCTCTGTCAAAACATTTCACTTACTCGGCAATCTGCAGACAGTTTGAGAATCGTATCGCCAAGGAACAGTGCCATAGCGTTGTTCCCATTATTTTAAAATCATAATGGCACGTGCTTCATGAAAGGGGCACAATGCAGGCCAAGATCCAAATTGAAAAGAAAAATGCTAACAGAGTCAGAGAGCAGAGAGGGCACTGTAAATAATGGGCCTTGTTACCGAGCCATGAAAAGATGGGGCCGTCTGCATCCCATTTCATCTGAAGAGCTCAGCCCATTGACCTTGGAGTTGAATCTCCTGGGGGGATCATACAGGGAATTCTATGAACTCTGCGCCCAGTTGAAGTTATGGGCTTTGGCTCATGTTTGAGAAATGGATTTCATACCATTGGATCTAATTAAATGATTATTTTTGGCTGGGAGTGGGGAAAGGAAAAGTAAAGTGATCGCTGATTAAAGAATTATATTCAAGTACCAGTGAAAGGCCAGCCTGGTGTATGTTCCTGACACAGGAAAAGAAGAGTAACAAGGGACTGGAACTAGACATACACTGACAAAATCGATTATGACTCCCACAGAAAGTTGTTGACTACAGTGTAATCTCTTCAAAATGGCTCACTTTCAGTGAGAAGTATTTAAAAGAGATAATGTTCAAGGAAATGGAAATGTGCAGCCCAGATAATGGCCTTGGGGTGCAAGACAGATATTGCAGGGCATCAAGGCCATGGCTTTGGCAGAAAACAAAATACTGAAGCAAAGCTGAAACACTGATTGTCAAGGCCGGAGAATGTTTACCAGTCACGAGGTTCAGATTCATGGGCAATATTGTTAAAGCTCCTGGGAGAAATACACTCAACAAACAGCAAATACAGTCAATAAAGTGCCCTCCAAGCAATGAGCAGGCTCACCAATGGGCAGCCATATGTGTCCTCAGGCTCTCAAGGGAGAAGGCAGTTCACCAATTATTGCCGACTGGTTGGGTTAGTAAAATTGCTCAGACCTCCTACCATTCACCTGCAGTCCAACTTTCCATTTTTCTTGCTGGGTTTTGCTAAACTTATTTTCATCCATTTATAAAAGGTCAACAAGGCTGTGTGTCGACTTGACAGTAGTAAGTGCCTTTACTGTAATCCCCAATGTTATTAGTTTGGCTGGGTTTTACAGGAAGTGTACAGTTTATCTTTCTTATAAAATTCTTTGATTTGTCAAGTTGGTACCAGCTGTTATCACTTTAATAGAGATCATTGTATAATTTCAAAATATCTTATTCTCTCTAAAATTATTCTGATGCTCAAAACTGTCTGGAGCTCTGAAATGTGCTTCTTGCCTCTGTCTCTTATCTGGATGGCTTAAATAACCTCACCCATCATGCTATTAAGCTGTGCTACAAGCCAGGCATCAAGGTTCACCACAGCATTTGCCTTCCACCATGTTACTACAGACACAAACAGGTATGGCCAAGGGGATAACTTTGAGGTTTCCTTTTTATTCTGTCACTAAGAGGAACGTTGGGTGGTAAGTAATTGGTGGGGCAGAGGGTGGCAGACACTCAAAGTCCACTCGTATGGTTTGAAGTAACTCAGGCATTTGCTGGCAAAAGCAAAGGCAGTTGAAGGGGGAATAGTAAAAAGGAAGATGATAGCAAGTATATAAAAAGTAATCAATAAATATTTCATAAAAGAATGTATAAAGAACCTCTTTCCTCACCCTTCCCAAAATGTAGATATCTGCCTCTGCTGCAACTCTAAGAAGCATTTTAATTCTTAATTCCTAATAAGCAAGTAATCCTGGTGGACATCCACCTTCCATATTGTCTGGCCACTTCATTCTGAGATAGTGCCAAGGTCAAAGTGTTCATGGCCACAGCCTTCACCTCCTTTGCTTCCCAGAGCTGGAGACCCAAGTTTTAGAAGGAGACTAAGTCACTCTGGCATTAAAAAGAGCTAAATTCTCCAGAGAGAATCCCATTTACACTACAATGGAATGCCCTAGATGTCCAAGAAAGACAGACGTGCCTGTCACAGTGAAACAGGTAGGGAAGGGTTCCCACCTGCGTGGTGCTGTCAGGCAGCGTCCCGGGGGTTGAGGTCACCTTTTTCTGTGTGTCCTAGACCCTCACCTAGACAAAAGCAGACTGTCTCTAGAACAAGTGTTCCATTACCCCCTGGTTTCCTCTGACTCTATTTAAAATGTTTACGTAAAGCCGTGGGAGAAAAGGTGCAAGTGACAAAGATAACAGAGAGAGAGAGGGATGGGTCCAAGAAGCCACAAATTGGTCTAGAACCTTGAAAATGTAGATGGCTTATTTTAAATGTTCAAATTTCTTGATATCAAATGAGGACCTCTGTATATGCCAATGAACTTAATAAAAATGAAATTTTTGTTGCAGGGACATAAAATTGCAGGTATGTAAACAGGCCTGTGCTAAGCTATACTGGGCTCCCAGTTTAAGGGTTGCAGGTTGGCCATTACTGAGTATTTCAAACTTGCCTCAGCCTGATTTGATCTGCTCATCTGGATAATGTCCAATGACACCTGCATTTCTTTTCCTCTTGGAATATGTTATAGTCAGCTCCCAGTGAGTGGGCTGCAGCTAGTATTTCTTTACCATATTGATTCACCAAGTTGATACCATTTGGCTGTTCACCTCAATAATGGGAAGGACACCTATAGTTTGAGCAGTATCCTGATGCCTGGATGACCAGTACATACTTAGGGATCAAGAGATCAAGAGATGACTAAGAGCAAATACCTCTCAAATGGGGGAATAGGCCTTTATCTCTGCGCTGACAGTCATCTATGGACTGTCCTACTAACTGGGAGGGGACCTACGTCAAGCACCCTGTACATCAAAGGCATTCTTCAGTTGGTAGTGACTGACAGACCCAATAAGGTCCTCCTTAGGATGTCTGAATGTGAGATACAAAGAAGGATAGAAGATACCCACAGAGAAGAAGCAGAAGCAATGAGACAACAGAAGCCACTAGTAAACAGAAGCCATGGGGTAAGGAATATTAGAAGAGAGAGATGGCACTCAGTAGCCTTGGAAGGAGAGAGTCACACTGAACCAAAAGAGAGGCAGAAACACAAAGGCAAGACACTTGGGCAAAGAGACTTGACTCATGTTTCTGTTGTACCCAAACTCCATTCCATCTCTCTTTGAGGCCTTCTCGGGGGACTGCTGAGATGTCTTTTCATGCTCTAGATTCCTTCTATCCTAACGAACTCAGGGACTTCCCCCCTTCAGTGTAGTAACAACGTGACATTGCTCACAGTATTTGGGAACTCTTCGGGGATACTTCAAAGCCTGAATCAGATTCCCTTAAATGTCCGCAAAGTGAATGAAGCCTTTTATCTCTGAGGAAAAGTTGGAGTTTTGAAAACTGGAAAAAAGTAATTCAGACTCAAATCCATGGAAGAAGGAGGATCTAATTGACGAATCTTTTTAAAAAAAATAATTAGACATGATCCTAAAGACATGATTCTGTAAAAGACCAGATAGTAAATATTTTAGGCTTTGAGGGCCATATGGTCTCTGTCAAAACTACTCAACTCTGCCATTGTAGCATGAAAGCAGCCATAGACAGAACGTAAATGAATAAACATTGTGTTCCAATAAACGTTATTTATGAACACCAAATTTGAATTTCATATAATTTTCATGTGTTGCAAACTATTAGTCTTCTTTCGATTTTTTTCAACTGTTTAAAAATGTAAAAACCATGCTTAGCTCTGGGGCCATACCAAATAGGCGGCAGGCTGGACTTGACTGGCAGGTTGTATTTTCTGACCCTTGTTCTACAGGAACGAAAGTGAAAACAAATGCACCTGTGTGTGCGTGTGTATGTGCACATGCACACGTGCAGATGTGTTTAACTGGCTCTGAAGATAATTCCAAAAAGGAGTTCCTAAATGTTTAGCCAGAGTGATCACATTGCGAAAAGATGATAGCTTCCCAAGGTGATTATATTGAAGTGCAAAATTATTACAATACACAAGCTCCTTGGGGGCAGAGACTACGTCTTATGAATTTTAGTTTGCCTCACTTGCCTTGCAAGTAGTCCACATTCAATTTATTTTTTGTCAATTGAATGCATTTTAATGAGTTTGTTAAAAGCTATCTCATTACACGATAGCCATCTCTTGAATACTAACTAATGATTCAAAGATACTTGAACAATTTAGATCAATATGCCTTTAACAGAGCATTAAAATATTATCCATCATTAACATTTGATTTATTCATTTTCAATGAATTATAGCAATTTCAATCTAGAAAATGGTAACTAGTTTTAAAAAATATCCTCTTAAAATTACTGGAAAACTAAAGCCATTCATTTCTATTCCCTACCATGTAATCAAAATTCTATTTGACAATAGAAATACACTATTCAGATTTCAAGCATCCAATAATATTATATAGTACTAGACCTCAGACGGAGTCAAAAGTTAAGTTGGTTTTTGACTCAACATCTCTGTTATTTCTATAGACTTTTAGCATGACCCTTACTTAAAGTCAGAACTAAAGATAGCATCAGAAATGATATACAGCCTCTCAATATCTCAGATCAATAAGCCCAACAGTTGCAACACAAAAAGAAGTTTTGTATGTTTTTTAACATTTCATGAATTTCACCTTTATCCTCAAATTGGGCAGAGCATACCTTACAACATTTTCTACAAAACGTTTTGGAAGATAAGCTGAGCTCATCAAAATGTTGTCAAAAGCTTTCACTTTCCCTCTTCTTCCTCTGTCCCTCTCCCTCCCTCCCTTCCTCTAGCCACTCTCTAAAAACACACACATATATACTTTCTTCCCAGGATGACCACCCTACTATGAAGTTTTCTCAGAAAACTTCTTTCAGATCCAATTTTCCTTCACTAAAGTGCAGTTTAGAGAGACCAGCCCCCAGGAATGGCCCAGATTATCATGATGCCGTAGAATAGAAACAAGACGAAGACGCCTAGGGTACATGCCAGACTGCAGGAGAGGACCCCACGCAAGCCAAGCTCCTCCTCAGGGATGCTGTGCTGCGCATTCCCACAGAAACTCGCTCATCTCATACAGTGTCACACAAGCACTTGGGGCAGTTTTATGCGACACTTGGTTGTTTCAGACCAAACAGAAACTTAGAAATAGTGCCATGATCAGTCTCCCACACAGCTGTAAGACCACCACCCCAGTCCACCTCCACCATGTCATACTAGGAATCTCAAATACCCAAGCGTGTAACATTTATGTGGGGTCCTCACAAATGATCAACCAGCTTTACCACATCAGGAAGGGCCAGGAGCCAGTTTACAGTGACTGAATCCTACTGTGCAGAGGTTGGGTGGCAGCCATCAGCCATAGCACAAGCCTTCTAACAGGGCATCCTGCCTCCACCTCTGCCTCAAACAGTCAAGTCTCCACACAGCAGCCAGAGTAACCTCTTCACATCAGACCATTCACTCCCCTTGTTAAAATCCCCCAATGGCTTTCCATTATGCATAGCATTAAAATCCAAATTTGTCCACAGGGTGAACTGGATTCTTCTCCACACCCTGGTAGCCTCACCCTTAGGCCTATATCAATGGGCTCCTGTCTTCCTGCTTTTGGTTGGTTTGGTCAGTGGAAGGCATCTTTGGGAGCTCTGGAACATGGAAGGGAATGAAGGGATGGTTTTACCCAGCTTCCTCCACACTGGGTCGCTATAGTTTGGCTTCATCCCTCCACAGTTAAAAGCTGCCCCCTCCCCTTGCCCACCTCCCTTCGCCAGCCCTGGGGTACTGCACTAACCCTGTTGCTTTTCCTAAACCTTGTACACATTAAAACTCTCTCCAAATAATTTAATTATGGTTTTGTTTTCCTGCCAGAACTCTAGCCAATACACTTGGTCTATAAGCCCTAAAGGATCTAACCTCTGCCTCCCACTCCAGCTTCATATTATTAAACTCACTCTCACTTACTTACCTCCCATTCACTTGGGCTTTCTCTCTGGTTCTTAAACACTTCAAGCCTGTCCCTATCTCCGGACCTTTGCCTTTCCCCAGACTGTCTCCTTTCCCCCAACCCACTCCCATTTACATGGTTGGCTGCTTCCCATTCTTCAGAGGTAGTTCAAACATTCCGTCATCAGGCCTTCTCTCACCATCCACCCTGTCAATCTATAGAACACCATGCTGCTGTTTTTTAAAATAGTACACAGTACTACCTCAACTGTCCTTGTTTGTTTCTTTGCCTATTTAGTTTCTGTCTCTCTCCTCTTGCTCTCCAGATAGCAAGGATCTTGTCTGTCTTGTTCACCCCTTTAAAGCCTGAACCCAGAACCATTGCTGATCCACAGAAATGATGACTCAAAATCATTTTCTGATGAATAAAATAGCATCTAATATGTTCCATCTACCATGGGAAAGCAGAATATAACTACAGAGAGGCCAAGTAGAAGAAAACATTAAACTTATGCTGGAAACTTTAAAGTAGTCTTTCAAAAGTAGCAAATTAATAGTATTTTAATTGTCACTGATTTCTTTCAATCAATAAGTGCCAGTCATTGGGAAAACAATAGAAAGCAAGGTAGATCTGACCCCTGCTTTCCTGGGGCTTACAGAAACTTGGGAAGAAACTAAGGAATCAGGTATATATTAGATATAATAACTCCTCTCAGAAAGTACAATCAGTTATCTCCTCAGGAAATATAATCAGTTATAACTCTCCTCAGGAAGTACAAGGTGATATGGAGCACATAGAAAGAGCACCTCATCTCTTCTAGAAAGGGTTATGGAGAATCAAAATGCAGAGACTTCTAGATGGAACTCTGGCGAGAGACCACAGGTACTCTCAGTGAGCAGAGTAGCAAAGGAAACCAAAGTTTCACCAACAAATCCTCTCCCGTGAGTAGTGAGGCTATAAAGAACATCTCCACCTACTCACACACCGCCCAGTCTTCACCTTGGCCGGCCACACCTGCGAGTCTCATCTGCCTTACTGAGAAATCTCCTTTGTGTATCATCTAATTCATTCTTGTTAATATGTCTTATCTCCAAGGCTCTTGTCACTCTTTCAGAACAGGAATCGTGCTTTATCTCTCTTGTCACAGGCCAAAACCCCGGCACAGGAAAGGAGGCTAAAACCTCCCTTATCCACCTCCAACCAAAACAACATTTAAGAGCAACAAAAGATACATTAAACAGAGCCAATTATACGCAAGACTTGATACTTTATCTAGGAATAATGAGTTGAGTCTGATTATATAGTTCTTTTTAAAAATTAATAGAAATATTACAATATTGCATTGAAATAGTCAATACTTAGAAACAAGAAATCTGGGATCTATATTTTACTCCAAACAAAGTATTCCTAGCTCTGCTTCTCTGAACAAGGAATCTGCATACAATTCTGGTCATTTATCGGCAGTGAGAGGCAGGGTAGCAAAGATGCTGAAAGCTGGATGCATCTTCAGATGCCAAGGCCAGAACTGGCAGTCAGACCACCTTGGCCACCAAGGTTTGTTGGTGACGTAACAAAGCCAGACCCATAGTAAGGTTAAAATCACCCACGTATCCACACTGACTGTCCATCAACAGAAAAGAAATCAGAAAACTAGAATTGTAGCTCACATGGACCTCCAGCCTTAGCCTGTGTTCTGCCATTTTATGTGAGGCAGCTGAAGACCTGTCAGGTTATTAAATGACTTGCCAAGGTCACACAGCACGTGAGTGGTAGAAGGGGAACTAGAGTCACCTGATTAACTTCGTGACTCTTTTGAAAGAACAACTCCGTTATTTGGTCACTAGAAAGTTCTGTTGAGCTGAGAAAACAATTTCTCATCACTCATAGCTTTCCTCTAAAATAAGCAGCCACACGCTTGAGGTAAATTGGCTTAACAGAGCTTCTTCAGGCATGGTTGTCACCTTGTCTGAATAGCATGAGGTGATTCTCAGAAAAGGAAAACAAATGAGGAGTTTCTGGCTCAGTGCTAAGGAAAGTTGAAACCCATTGAACCCTCCGCTTTTCAGCGTTGCTAGTGTAGCCTTTTAACGGTGATTGCTTCAACAAGCATTGTTGAACTGCATTAAGTCGGGATCAATCCATCGCACAGTTCTGAGCCTACAAATGCATGTTTCAGTAGATTTCAGAAATGACTCACTAAATCAATCTTTTTTCCTCCAAAAAGTACAGCTTGAAAACAGGGGAGTCAGTCTTTTCCTGAGATGCACCCACAATTTGAGCTAGAAACCGATCCTGCTTTTATAGTGATCCCCTCTTCAATTTCTCCCCATATTGTCCTTTCTTTATTTCAGCAAGAGTCCCCATAACAACAATGGAAAGGAAAATTCATCTTCCACCCAGGCTGTGGCTTTGAATATAACCCCTGACCCACTACCAATTTTCACTGCAATCCTCGCCATGTGTTAGAGACCACTTCAGGTAATGACTGGAAGAGAGATGTGAGGGTGAGGAGAGGAAAATGGGGTTAAAGTGGAAAGCAGAAGAGAAGTCATGTTTACAGAATTTAGTCTTGAGAACGCTAACAGAATCAGAGGCAATGCATTCTGAGACCTTAAGCCTGCATTCCAGTAAAGTAGGAAGAAAGAGGCCACATGTGTGTGTCAGGGGATAGGGGGAGCCTGGTTGGTAAAGGAGCCAGGTCAGAACGTCCCCACATCATGCTCTGATCTACAGTAACGCGGAGTTATTGTAGGGAGACATGTATGTGGAAGCTCCACCTTTCCTACTGGCTATTTACAAAGATTATCTAGGACTCTATCTAAAGCAACGCAGCTACTTTGATATACCAGGCGCTGGACAGTAATAGCTGTAGTTGTTTAATGGAACAAGCCACACACCATAGGGTACAAGCAGGAAACAACTGATTCTTTCACTTACCACCTATTCAAACCTTCTGCAAACCTTCCCTACCTCTTGGATGAAATCTCTGACAGATCCCTTAACTTTTTTCAGTTGATTCTAGTCACAAAGAACAGTTTCATTTTGGACATAACTACCCAGTAAACATGAAAATCAAAACTCCCAACTCTTATCTAATTTAGAGTCCCTTTCCCCCCTGGCATGTTACTGTTTCAGGCCTAGAAACATAATGAGGGAGGAGGCCTGTTGGACTGCTTCTCTTTTCCCCGGCGTTACTCTTCCATTCCTCCTCCCTCAGCTCAGAGCCAAGATGTTTGACCCATCCAGGACCTGGCCTAAGGGAGGAAGGCTTTAAGGGAAAGGACAGAGCCTCAGCATGGCTGGTCCTTTTGTGATCCAACATTTGGCAAACGTTAACCCACTCTTTGTCTCATGAGGCCTTTGGAGGGTAACGTGGAGACGACCCCCTTCTGGTGCCTCTACCCAAGGCTCCCTGGATGTGGGTGATGCCTCCTCCAGCGGGCCCATTCCGACCCTCTTAGCTCCTGGGCCCCCATCAGACTCCCCATATAGACTTCCCTGTGTTTTCACATCCAAGTGGGCTTCCTGGGCCTAGTCCAGGTCAGCTTCCCTCCACCACCATCATTATAGATCCACATGCCCCACAGGAAAACGCACGCATTTTCATCCTGCTGTCAAAGGAGGGTGAAACGGCTTCAAGTGTAGCCTTGCATGTGTGTGTGTGTGTGTGTGTGTGTGTGTGTGTGTGTGTGTGTGTGTGTCATTGCCGCCAGGCACACAGCTCCAGCTACCTCCTCAGGAATGTGTCAGACATCCGTCCCTTACGCCCCTACAAACTGCACTGGAGAGCTGGAAATTTTGCAAGTGGACTTCTTAAAGCCCCCCTCTCTCTCAGCAAGACTGGGAGAAAAAAATCCCGTTCTGACAACTAATTACATAATCATGAGACTGCCCTGATGGCAAATGGATCCCTTACTTGAGCCAAGGTGGGAGTGAAAAGGAGAAATCTTACTTATATAACCAATCTGTTCCACTTACATATGAAAGTTCTTGCCTTTGAAAGGGTTCCAGGCACTATTATTTTAAACCTCACCGCTATAGATGTCACAGGATAGCATCGGGTGCCTAATGGAATCTAATGAGATTCTTTTCTCCATCTTCCTAGCTTTAATTACTAAGGACCAGGGATATGAACTAAAGGCACTAAGCAACCCACATTCTCAGGGCAGAGAACTTCCACTACTTGTGGCCAGGCCACATCACCTTGCCTTGCCTTCTCTCTCTCTATTTCTTTCTCTGTGTCTCTGATGTGCACACACACACACACACACACAGAGGCTGCTATAACAAATTACCAAATTAACCAATTGACAACTATCAAATTAACAAAAACTTGGTGACTTCAAACAATACATGTTTATTCTCTTACAGTTCTAGAGGTCGAAGCCCAATATCAGTTTCGCTGGGCCAAAATCAAACTGTCAGCAAGGCTGTGCTCCTTCCAGAGGCTCCAGAGGAGAATCTGCTTCCCTGCCTTTTCTAGCCTCTACAGCCGCATTCCTAGGCTTATGGCCCCTTCCCTATCTTTAAGACAGAAGCATATCATCTTACTTCAGACATCACATTACTGCTGTCTCTCCAAATCTTCCTATGCTTCCCCTTAGATGAACATTTGTAATTACATTTCGGTCCCAGGTGGATAATCCAGGTAATCCCTCATCTCAGGATCCTCAACTTAATCACATCTTCCAAGTCTCTCTTGCCATATAAGGGCTCCAAGCATTCAAGTTCAGGCTCCTGGGATTAGGACCTGGATATCTTTGGGGGCCATCATTCAGCTTTCCACAAGGAATCATAGTGTTCACAGAAAGAGAATCTCCTTTTCCTGGCACCTGCCCCAAAGCCAAATAAGAAAGACTTCCATGAAATGAAGCATTGTGGAAGACACTGTCAATGGTCTCACAACCAAGCCCAAACCACTGTTCTTTTGCCTGTTCAGCTATAAAGGTTGCAAAGCCAGACACTCATGATCCCAGCTTCCTCTGGAGCTAGAGATGGCCATATGGCAGAGCTCTAGCCAGGGAGACCTAAGGGGAAATCTCACAATCCCACTCTTCCCGTTTCTTCCTCCTCTGGAGGGTAGACTGTGATAGGTGAAACTACAGCACCACCTTGAAGGGAAAGCTCGGGAGACCAGCAGGATTGTTGGCCCTGACATGTCTGAGTCACTAAGCTAATTCCAGCAACCAACTATACCAGAGAGGAAGAGAGCCCAAGGGTGAGAACATGGGCTCTGGGGTTAGGTGGATAGGGACAGAGCCCAGCCCACTTCTCAATAGTTAAGTGACCTTAGGCAAATCACTTACCCTCCCTGTGACTCATCTTTCTCCTGTCATCATAAAATCTGAGATAATACAAACAAATGCCACTACACCATAAGCACTAAACAAATGTTAGCTACAGTATTCTTTTAACCCCACCCTATTAAAAGTTTGTGCCAATTGCTTATTGAGAAGGGAATTCACAATTAATATAATCCTCCACCAATGGTGCAGAAACTTAAGACATATGGGCCGGTCTTTGGACAAAAGGGAGCCAAAGAGTATCAGAGAGGTCCTGCCACCAGCAGCTGAATTGGGGGGAGAGTCAGGTTTTCTACCTACAGCATAGCAACTACGCCCCCCAACCCCCACATGCTGAGCACAGCCCCATACCTCCATGTGTCACCCAGACTAGACAGGGTCCCTGAAAACCTTCTCTTATTTTGCTTCAACTACAAATTGCATACTCACAAGAATGAGATAAGATTGTAGCTAGAAGGCAAGACTGGTGCTTAATTTTCTTGTATTGCTGAGCATAAGACATGAATGCTCTTACTAAATATTATTCAAAAATTAGGACCAGAAAAACACGGGCAAGATGATTGCCCAAGGTATTAAGGGTCACTAGAAAGAAGATATCATTCAGATGCTCCTTCTATTTATGGATTGCTGAGGCAGGACTACAATGATTCAAGGACATCATTTCAAAGACGGAATGGGCACCAAAGGAGGACAAGTGAAAAATCTAATTTTGACCATTACCACGACATCTCATTACTGTCCACTTTTGGTAAGATTTATCTGTAACTCTCTAGGAGTATTTTCTCCCCTGACATCCTGAATTGCGTCACAGTGGGGAAGACAGTAATCATTACAGAGAGTTCACGGGTTGGAGGGAAAATACCAACCTTGGGCCATCACATGCAGTGGGAAGGGGCATGAAACCTGACAGCTGAGGGGCTCAGAGGGGCAGAAAGGGAAATATGAGCAGGGGCTAGAGTGGGGAAGGGCATGACAAGTGAACCACCCGGAGAAGAGGACACCCTGGCTGGTGGAGAAGTAACAAGTTTGATATCATGAGAAAGAAACTTGGAAAGATAGGGGGGCCAGATGAAAACAAGCAGTAAATTACAACAAAATATTTTTTTCAGAGAACAAAGAAGACAGTCTGACATTTTGGGCATCTCTCATATAGTCATTGGGATTGCTGACATTTTTTTTATGAGTCTAAAAAGATGGCCAGGATTGGTGTGACTTCAGGAGTATACTGGAAAAGTTCCCATGACTTCAAACCAACATGTAGAACTTTGAGGAAGAGCAGAGCACTGTTACTTTACAGTTTGTTCAGAGAAATTTAAAAGTATCTCACAGCCATCCTCCAGAATAATGTGACCCAAACACTTTTGGTTTTTAATATTGCAAAAGATTCTTTTCTTATCGAGGGAGCTAACTCAGCATCCACTCCCCTTATCTGACTCCTGTCGCTTGGAAGGGCAAGAGTGCTCCAGGTAGGAAAATAAAGATGCTACTAATAGGAACTGCCTGTGGAGGAGCAGGATGTACTGGGGCCTCACCTGATTTATCTTCAGTAATAGCTTCTAAGGGAAGAGAGACAACGATGAGGACGAATTGCATCGTATGTAATGTTTTGCTTCAAAGAATGCTTTGCCTCATTTTCCTGCTGCTTGTACATGCTGCAAATGAGAAAGTACCCAGCTGACAACTTTCCTTCTGATTTATAGGAAAGGTCATTTAAACCCAAGTAAGCATTTTGCTAAATATTAAGCTCTCCCATCCTTACCACCCCTTCCTGATTCCCTTTATGTTTTCTCGTTGTACCTCAAGATTGTGATCATACCTATAGCAACTGCAACTGAAATGTTCTAATGACTACTGCTCAAAGTGATTTGGTGGTGTGAATATGCAAATTTTTGAAGGGAGTAATTCAAGTCATATATCTATGACTTTCATAATTACTTTGAATATAAATATGATGACACTATATATTTGTCATGCATGAAGCTAGAATATTCACAGAATTAAACAGTAAATACTATTTGGATCAATGATATTTTCATCTAATATTTATGGCATTGCCAAAAAAAGAGCCTCGATTCTGCAAAATACAACAATATTAGGAAAATATAACCCATTTTCCCTTACTTGTTAACTTCTGAATTTCAAACTATTTTCATATCATATTGCTTCAAGTTAAAAAAACTGTAGAATTATCATATACAATTACTATATTTTTTAAAGTATATCCCTTTAAATGTAAATAATGACCTATTTCTTCTTCCAAAAAGTTAATGACATCATTTGCAATTACCAGAGACCCCCAAGGATAGAAAATAACAGAGTCCCAAAACAATTATCTTCCTTAGAGGCAGAACCAAAAAAAAACCCCACCACCACCAGAGATATCAGAAAATAAATTAACAGAAACAGAGATATTTACATCTCCTCAATAAAGGTGCATCAGCAGGAAGCCGAGCATAAATAAAAGCAGAGGAAAAGCTCTTGCACTTGCCCTCAAAAAATTTTGCTGAACTGTCCAGAACCTCACACTCTATAACACTTTCTATATTAAAATAGTACATCACACCTGCCAAGAGACCAAGGTGAAAGCAGAAGGTCACTGGCGATCTTTGCTGTTGTGTAATTGTTCGTCCGGTAGCACTGTTATCAAGGAGTGGGTCCTGTGATTGGGACCTAGCAGAAGAGGTCTGGCATGGTGGTCTCGTATATGCACCTGTCAAAGTTGCAGGTAGGGACACCAGACCTGCCCAGGAAACTGGAAAATGTCAAGTGCAACCAAGCTTGCCACCGAAGCTCAGGGAAGCCCAAGACTGGCTGCAACTCTACCCAGTGCGATTATTATTCCTCTTTGGGTTCTAAAGGCTTATTTTCAATCCAAATGGCTATTCTCAAAATTAAATTGAGCCCATTTTGAAGCCAGATTTCATGAGACACTGCATTCCAAGACAATACTTCACCCTGTACAAATGTGTTCCTTCTCCTGCTTTCCCTTGATCCAATTCCATCAAAGCAGTTCAGTTGTGCATTCTATTATGACCATTATTTGTCTTACATTTGACATATCCACATGGCTTGTATATTAGCTAACCTGGAGGGAAGAAACCTTCCCCGAAGTTATTCCTGCCTTCTATAATAAATCGCTTCAGATTTCTCTCTGATATCTGCTCTGATATTTTGTTCATTTGGACCTCTGAATATCTTGTGATTTCTGGGGTCATTTTTCCCTTCATAATAATGCAGTTGCTTTGTATCAGAACAAATCTCTATAGATTTCTAAAAATAAGTTGTTTTAGCATTCACTGAGTTATGCTAATTCCCTAGCACCTGAGAATTTTGGTTGTTCTCCAAAAAATGGTCTTCTATCATGTTTAACTTGCTTCTCAGATATTTTCCATGTTAAAAATACATGAGTTTACTCTTTCAGCCATGGCAGAATCATCACTTTCCTTCAGGTGCCTAACTGCCAGAGTAAGCATCCCAGACTGCAGAGTAGACCACAGCTTGCTCTGGTATCCCTCTTTCCTGAGTCTGAGGCTGAAAGGGGGGTGATATTTTGCTGAAATACATCTCTGCCACATTCCCCATACTGACCAACAGTGGTCTTCAAAGTAGGGTATGGACACCCCTGAGGGCAACACAAAGATATTCTAAGGAATGTGAGGCCACTGTGTAGATCCTCAACTTTTCCATGTACACACGCCTAAAAGTGATTTCCTTGAGACCATGCATGAGGTCACACTGGTCCTCGCCCCTTTCACAATATACCTTTTGTTACTTAAGAAAAGTATTCATGGCAAACCTTACCTTGGTGCATTTTCCCAAGTGGCCAAACTGGGTGGCCAAACAAAGGGAGAAGATGAATGCTCTTTTAAGCAAGGCATCTTTACAATGTCCCCTAATCCATTTCATTATGGGATGAGGCATTCCCAATAAAAATTTTACTTTTGTGTGTAATAATTGATCATAATTTGTAATAAATACATGTGGTTTGATCCATTGTATATGAATAATAATTGTAATGATAACTCAATCTAGAAGAAAAATATTCACACTGTAGAGCCTTAAGGTCATAGGAAATTTTTTAAACTTAAATTTATATATTTTTGTTCTAGAGAAGTACGGTGAGGCAGAATGTATGACATTAGAACAATGTATGACACTGGAATACATTTCTGTATAAGAAGTGAAATAGAAATATGACTGCTAGGACAAGAAGAAATGATGCAAGATTTCCTACTGTTACAAAAGAGCTTCTTCATGCATTTTTGAAAAAGAACATAGTGGGAATCAAATTAGTATGAAAGTCATATTTGTTGGGTACATGTAAAAGAATCATCTGAAAGGTTTATTTTAAGATGTCAACATTCACAAATACTGGAAATTATATCCATTGAACACAAATATATAATGAAAAATTTTAAGTGACAACTTAAAAACGTGAAAGGTAGTTCTTAATCTGAGGAGTATTGTCACATAATATCTAGGGGTCTGAGGGAGAGAGAGAGAGAGCTTACAAGCATCCATATCTGCAAGGTAACTGACAGGCCATCTCTCATATCCACTTAGAGGTTAAAATACTGTGGCCTTTTAGTCTAGAAGAATTAAATAATTTTACTTTGGTATTTTTGTTATATCAAATAATCCAATATAGATATAAACAATTTGAAAAAGTCATATTTGGTCAATTTCCACTTACTACATCCAAGCCAGTAGGTCCAATGTAACACAGTTCACCGTTGGCTTAGACCTCCGTAGATCTGACAATACCCATGAGGACTACCATCCTAAAAGAACAGTATAAAGTAGGCCAAAGTATAGGTAAAACCAACTGAAACACCAAACTTACAAAGGAGAAATGCAGCTATGGACTTCTGCACAAAAGGCTATTTAAGGATGTCAAGACAGAATATTTGCTACAGAGCAGGGATGAATCCCAGTCTCACTTCCTTTATTTCTGAACATCTCAGCTTAGCTCTCAGGCCCTCATAGTGGAAACCTGAGAGTGTCAATTCCAGTAAACTGGGCCCATTCCAGAGGTTTATTCCTCCTTCCTCCAACAGATTTGTTTGGTGCAGTCCTTACTCTCCTTGTTCCTCCTTCCCTTTCTTCCTGGGGGTGATCTATGGTCTGTGTATGGTCTGCTGGCATCAGAAGGAATGGGGCATCTTGTCCATGAAAATTCTCTGCCTACATTGGCCTCTGCTGAGATGTAATCTGCCTCATCTGGGTCTCATTCCATGCTGGCATGCAGTGTGAAGTCTGCATTCCTGTCATAGCCTTAGATGGCCAGGTCATGCTCTCCAAGTCCTTCTCAGCCAAGTAGGATTGGGAAAAATTGCGTCATGCATCACCAGGAAGACGCCTACACGGCTTAGACTCATCAGACTTATACTTGAAGTGGGGATTGTATTAACCATTCTTTTAACGTCTGTAAATCAATGCCTTAACATCTACAAAATGGCTACTAGCTGTTCCCAAATAAACTCTGGCTCACTCAAAAACATCTGGAAACTTTAGATAGCCCCAAACCATATACTCTAACAGTCACAGTGAACATGAATTTCATGGGGACGCCACTTTCAAATGTAGGCCAATCCAAAAACAACCTACCCTGCCTTTCTCATTCCTTCCCATGGAAACCACAATAAAGGCACTTAACCACAGCTCTGCTCCCTGTCTCTGCCTCCTGTAGACCCTGGTACTTGCCCTGACTGTCCCTGTGTGGCGGGCTGTGTCCTCCCGAGGGAACTATGAGTCTACCAAAACTGTAAAATTCTTTCTGGTTTCTCTAGATCCGCATCTGGCCTCACCTTACCTCACCCACGGTAATATGGTTGAAGGAGAGATGACGTCAGTGTTCTCAGGGTCCCATGGCTGTGAGGGAGGGTTGGATCCCTAAAGAAAATGAAGCTTCTATTAGGAAAGGCACAGCACGGAGGAGGGGAGGGTGGCTGCCGAGTTGTCAGACAGTGTCCAGTTCAAGTGGCAGGGAACTGAGGCAGAGATCAATTTAACATTAAAATGCTGTTAGGAAGACAAAATAAAAGCCTGTCGACTAAAATTAAATAGTGAAAAGAAACAGGTAAATTAAGCAAATTGGTCGTTCACTGAATTGTCTTTCGGCAAATTAACCTAGAGTGGACGTAATTGGTAATAAAGAAGGAATGGAATTTAACAAAGATTTAGTGATTGTCCCTGGGGGATGACCTAACAATTGCAAATGTTGGATGTCATTGTTAACAAGCCTTTTAAAGAGCACTTTTAAAGCAATACAGTGAGTGGTTAGAGTGTGGTAATCATAAATACAAACTCACTGGACAAGGGGGAAAAAAACAAAACTTGTCCTAATGTTACACAAATGGGTTCTAGTGGCTTGGGATAAATTTCCAGTGACAGCATCATGCATGATTCAAAAAGTGCTGCATCTCAAACAACTTGGATAGAAGTGAAGGTGACAGGCCTCACAAAACTGCGTTAGAGAACTCAAAGTGTGGCTTCAGTAATGATGAAGACACAATGTCAAAGACGAATGTGAAGAGTATGGAAAAAATGAAGAAGAAAAAAGCATGTCTCTAAATTCACATTATTTTATATATTGTGGTTTTAAACACATAGTATACCTTAATTAAACGTAATTAGACTTTTGATTGTTTCATCTATATCTCTTAAGTTTACTTAATCATGTGTGAAAAAAAATTAGAGATCTTCTCATTGAGAAAATAAAAGATCTAGGGTGCTTTACAGATGGATGTTTACAGCAAGTGGTAAGTAGGAAGGGACCACTGTTCTGTGTGACAAAGCACACGACATGACCTTGAGAGCCAGGAAGGTTGCTCTGGAGAAGGGCTGCTTAAGCTGCTGGCAAGATAAAGGGAGAGTAAGGGGAAAAGAAAGGATATTCCAGATAATGTCCCAGGCAGGTACAGAGTCCTGCAGCAGGAAGAGGCCCAGCACTAGAGAACTGAAAAAAAAATGTGGCTGGAGAAAAGGGAACAAAGGGAAGTGTAGAGCAAGATGAAGCTGGAAAGTCAGTCAAAGGACAGACAATGCAGAACCAGGGAGGGACACTAACCATTTTGTTTTCATCTAAGAGCGAAATGAAGCCAATAAAGACATGGCTCTTGCAGTAATCCAAACAATAGATGTTGGCATCTTAGTAAGCAACAGCCAGATCCCAGATCACAAGCGGCCCTGCAGGCATGGGAAGGATTTAATGGATTTTGGTTTGGGTTTGGTTTGGTGTTTTTGTTTTATTTTGCTAAAGTACAATGGGAAGCCATTGACAGGTTGTAAATGATACAGAGAAATGATATGACTTGTATTTCTGTGTGTGTGTGTGTGTGTGTGTGTGAGGAAGATTGGCCCTGAGATAACATCTGTTTCCAACCTTCCTCTTTTTGCTTGAGAAGGATTGTCCCTGGGTTAATCTTCCCTCTATTTTGTAAGTGGGACACTGCCAAAACATGGCTTGATGAGCAGTGTGTGGGTCTGCACCAAGAATCTGAACATGCAAACCCTGGGCCGCCAAAGCGGAGCGCACGAACTTAACAATTACGCCACCAGGCCAGCCCCCAACCTGTATTTTTAAAATAGCAATCTAGTTGCCGGAATGAACAGCAAAAGGACAAGAATTAAAAAAGGAAGGGTGATTGGTGGTTATCATCCTGATCCTGTATTACAGGTGAGCCCTTAGTCACGGTGGTAACAGTGGAAATGAAAACAAGAAAATGCATTAATGAAAGGGAAGGAGTTTCAAAGATGCTGCCTAGGTTGCTACATTACCAGGATGCTGATGCATTTCACCAAAATAAGAAACACTAGGAGAAAACCAGCTTTGGGTAGAGAAAATCACAAGACAGGACAGAGCATAAATGAGGTGGAGTGAGACTTTCTCCCTCTGCACTTTTCTTTCACTGGCCAGATGGACAATGTTATGTCAATGTCCTGTATATTACAGGCATGGAAACTTTCACATTCCACATGCTGCATTAACAGGAAAGTGCCAGGATACATAGTAGAATCACCCAATTTGCTCCACAGGATATGGAGTTTACAACAATTGTCACCTGACCTGTTTTGGAAGAAGGGAGGTACTTACAGCATATTGAAGGAAGCCCTGTGGTCATCACCATGTGATGATGTTCTGTTGGACACCAGTGGATCAAGAAGCTAATTCTAGGATCCTGAACCCAGGAAAAGGTGCTGAAAGATTAAAACCACTGTGACTCATCAGAGAGGACCTCCTCATACTCCTAATGACCCTAAAAGACAGTATCTTTTTTCAGAAGAGAAGGCTGGTTTTGATATAGAAGCCTGGCGCACAGGAAGGAAATTTTCATGTTTGTTACTTGTTCCGATGGCCTATAATAGGTTCAATACTATTTCTCCTTCATTAAGATTATCGTAAGCTGGAGCCTTAAGAGCGATGTTGTCTACGACACTGGAGCCACCAGGCAGTCAGCCAGCACTAACACCAGGGGCCAGCACCCATTCAGAACCCCACGGTACATCACTTACACCGATGCTGAGCAGACAGTTCTCAATGTGGAGAAACACATGGATTTGGGTAAATGCCCTTATGTGTGGGAGAAGGAAGGAAGAAAGTACATCTCTGACACATCCAGCAAACAGGGAGTTAAGTGTTCTGGGCCATCTTCCCTAATGTGCAGGTAGTGAGAGAGTCAAGGAGGTCACCATGGATACATCTGGCTGCATCTGCCTGAGTTATTTGTATTGAACAGATTGCTACAGGGTGTTTTTTTCTGGTCTCATTATGTGTGTGTAATGCCAATTAAATAACAGGAATGAAAATTAAAAGGGAAAATATCTGCCCCTGCTGGGTTTAATCTCATTAGTGCAAAGTCAAATGATTAGTCCTAAAAGGGGCTCCAACAGGCAGGAAAGATAGCATTAAAGTTGCAAGTATCTTCTGCATCACAAGAAAATGAATCAGAATTACTCACTCTGCTGAAGACACCAGAGCCATCCTATAATAAGACCACGTTATGGCTTAAGTAGTATAGTGTCTCTACCTAAATGAACAGCAGGGAGAAAACCATGACACATCCCAAACTTTAAATCCATAATATAATACTACCATGTCAGACATTTTAAAGACAGGCGTCATATTTCCCTGAGTTGATTGTGAAACCTGGTGAATGCTTACTTTACAGTGCTCGATGGCTTACACAATCTTAAAGCATCAGACTTTTTTTCTAATTAACCAAACCAGCCAGCTATAAATTTGCCAGCAGCACTGGGTAGCTCTCAGAGCAAAATGCAAAATGGAAGAGTCTGTCCAATTTAAGACTCACAGTGCATTTAAAATGAAGGGCTTGAGCAGCTGGAAAGTACACCAGCAGGCAGCTGGTCCTCAGCTAAGCCTTAGGTGGAATACCAAATTTTTCCTTCCTTCAGAAATTTTGAGAAATGTCAGCTAAGCTGTTTCGAATCAAGATGATTCAAGAAGAAGACTTGGAATGGTAGGCTATGCAAAAATGGCCGACCCCAGAGGATTTTCCTCAGTGACACACTGACAGGTAGCTTTACTTTCAAATTGTTCTTACACCTTATCCCATTTTACCTTCACCCTGAGAAGCAGAGAAAACAGGAGGCCTGCCAATATCTCAGGTGGAGAAAATGAAGCACAGATACGGACCCCAGCCATATTAATCATCGTTAGTTAATTGCCCCACTGAGCTTGCCAATCCAAGCAAGCCAGGCACATGCATGCAAACATCTATCTAGAAAAAACTTCACCTGGGATGAGGCATGGACACCATGCCCTTGCATGGTGCTGGAAAATGAATTAATTTACCTACTCAGGGTAGAGAAAATTGAACATTTCCCCAGCCCCTGCCCAGTGAGAAATAATCTTCCCGATCAAACAACCTTTAACAGGGTCCAGAGTTAGGCCTCAGGGGGCCTCTGAGTCCCCTGTAATTATTACACAAAAGTGTGAAGTGTGTGTATGTGAATTCATGAAGATAACTTTCAACAGATTCTCTACCTCCATGATCTGTAAAAGGTTAAGAATCCTGATCACTACAGATGAAGGGATCCCATTTTTCGAAAGGCTGAAAAGAAAGTTAGAACTGTCCACTTTAGCGTAGAATTAGACATAGGAAGAGACAAGGACCCTGTGTGAGGCATCAAGATCCTGCTCATCAAGGCTGGAACACTGTCAGCTCTTCAAAGCAATGGAAACCCAGGAGGCAGAACACTCTCAAAGAGAGGCAATGATCTGCAATAGGAAGAGCACAGAGTTTTGGACTTAGATAGATGTAGGTTTGCCAATATTAAACATGTGACTTATGTTCAGTTTCCTCCCCCTTAAATTGAAATAATAAAAATGATGAAAAAAATTGGTCCCATCGCTCAGCATTGTTGCAGGGATTCAGCCACACAATATAGGTCAAGTTCCTGGCCAACAGAAGACCCTCAATAAATGTTAGTTCACTCCTCTTGCCCTTGTTTGGGAGCCTTGAGAAAGGATAATAAAACAAAAAAAAAAAAAAGGCAAGAGAAAGAATCGACCCTGCCCTGCCCTGGCCTGGAAAAATTATAAGGAATCAAAGGAAGAGGGTCAACATGTGGCCTGACAAGAAAATAGAGAAATGACACACAGGGACTTCACAGAATGAACCAAGCAAGGCACAGAGCTTCAGATAACCTTGGACCAGCCCCAGCAGATGGAAACCTGGAAAGCAGGACTCAAAATGAAAACCTTGGGATTCCTAGTCCAGTGCTCTTCCCATTTTTTCTCCCTAAATCCTGCTCCCACATGTCTTTGTTGTTTCAAGTTTGCATTCTGGCCCTCTCCATTTAATTACAAGGCAAAACATAGTTTGCAATTAAATGGTAGATCTATTAGCTCTAAACAACAAAAGGTAATGTCCTTGTATAAAATAATACCCATATCTCAAGCCAACCGTCAGAATGAAATGAATGAGCCAGAAAGGAGGGGATTAACGCCTACAAATAGTGCCACGTGGAATGGTCAAGGCACAGAGACTAGAGTGTTATTGGAGAGGACTCCTGTTGAAAAGACACATGACAGGTACCCTTCCTCCCCAACCCAACTGTCCAACATTTCCTGCTTTCTGTGTCCTGGACTCCTTATGACAGTACTGATTTTAAATTACATAGTGTGACAGTTCCCTTGAATTCCTTGCCAGACCACTGGAAGCTAGAAGGTCCTTGACATTGGGCCTCACAGCAGTTGAAGGCCAAGAGGCTTCCCCGGGTGGATCTGATGATAAGAAAATCTCACCTTGACCAGGGGAGAAAGGTGGTGCAGAGACTGATCAGAAACCCTGGCTCTATGGCTTCTAAAGAGTAAGCACTGGGATACAGACGAAGAGCATGTCCCCACACACGATTGGGGTGAATTTACTTTTCTTGGTCAAGATAACCTATACTTCCACAATGCTATAATTTATAAAGCTTTTTTTTAAGGTATGCATTTTTTTTTTTTTTTTTTTGGTGAGGAAGATTGATCATGAGCTAACATCTGTTGCCAATATTCTGCTTTTTTTTTTTTTCTCCCCAAAGCCCCAGAACATAGTTGTATATCCTAGTTGTAGGTCATTCTAGTTCTTCAATGTGGGATGCTGGTACAGCATGGCTTGATGAGCAGTGTGTAGGTCCACACCCAGGATGTGAACCAGTGAACCCCAGGCCACCAAAGTGGAGCACACAAAGTTAACCACTTGGCTAGGGGGCCTGCTCCTACAAGGCATTTTTTAAAGAAATAAAATAAAGATACAGTCCTCCCTTTCCTTCCTCTTTCCATATTCTGATGGTGATTTGTTTTAACTCATGCATGTTTGTATAGTTTTACTTCATCTGTGCATCTCTTTAAATATTTCTTACTAGAAACAATCAAATTTGCCCATCAGTAGAATAATGGATAAACTGTGTTTCATCATAAAAAAAAATATATCTATATACCTAGTCAACATCTACTGTCCTACCTTGTTCAGAAGAACAACAACCACAACAAAACTAATTGCTAAGGTGCCTAGAGTTATTGGAAGTAGCATTAAGAGTTACTCACATTCTTTCCTAAATATATATTGATCCTTACCTCTCCCAGCTCATACAAATGCATGGACACATGTCTACCCAGGAATTAAAGTCACCTCAAGGTAGCCAGAATAACACTGTTCATTTCTCTGGTGACTGTCAGAGAACGACGACAGCAGAGGGACAGAGCCTAAGAAGGTTTGAATTGACTGGAGAAGAAAGAGTCTGAAAGCACTGGGTTTCCCAAGAGCTGGGGTGGAGACAAAGTGCAGAATGGCAGGCAGGGTCTGAACCCACAGCCTCCTTCTGGTTAGTGTAAAGTTGACAGAAACCTGAAATGAAGGGGAAAAGGATGAAGGGCAGCCCCATTCCCTGTCTGCATACAGCCTCTAAAAACAATGCGGCCTGGGCACCATGTTTTTCTCCCCCTTCTCGGTAGTCTGATATACTTGGATATTTTCTACCAGGTGGACTGAGAGAAATTCACCGTCTTAAATTTTGTTTTCTTTTTTCAATACAGTTCTCAGAAAGTTCCCGTTGGATCTGTTCTGGTGCCTGACAAGGGGAAAATTTGACGCATGATGCTTTCTAATTTGGAAATAAATATTCTGAAGGGAAACAAATATTTTCTCCCTCGCACATAGCAGGCGCTAAGGAAATCTTGAAAGTCCTGGCGGGATAGCAGGTAGCTCTTGTATCAGAACACTCTGACATGAGTTCAATTATGATCTATCTGGAGCCAAAGAGGACCAACAGAAATTCCACACTCAGCAAACCCACCACAGATTTGCCTCCAACAAGAAAATGATTGTGTCACATTTGTTCAGCCAAATGGTAGCAGAGAACAATGAGGTCTCTGTAGACAACTGCGAAACGACCCCCCAGGAAATGCCAACGCAGCTGGAGGACTTAGAACTCTAATCAACACTTTGAATCCTTTTTGGAAATACAGAATAAATTATGTACAAAGTAAATAAAGGGAAATTTATCCAACATGTAGCATTTGGGAAAGAAGCAGAGGTCTAGGGAATCAGCTGAGGCCTTCACGGAAGGAATCACAATCATTCCATGGCCACTAAAAATGTTTCCGGGTTACAAAGTCAAGCAGCCCCAGACAGCCATGAAGCTTGGTGGCCTTGGCATGATATAATAGCAAATGAGTAGAGTTTGAGATCATGACAGTCACAACCACAAGCACTTTTTGAGTGCTTGCTCTAAGGCAGGAATATTTAGGACTATTTCCAACACACGTTAAACACGTATTGGATATACAACTTAAGTTATTATTAACTTATTTAATTCTCACAACTTCATGAGGTAGACCTTTTAAGGCAGAGAGAGGTTAAGCAACTTGGCCAGGATCTCACAGCTAAAAGTGTCAGAGCCAGGATTCAAAGCCAATCCAGCAGTCTGATTCCAGAGATATGCTTTTATCCACTATACCATCTTGGGGTCATTTTGTAACACCAAACTTGCATTTAGATCCTATTTAGCATCCTGTTTATTCCTCTCAAGCATTCCTTTCAGAGGATAAGCTGTGAGTAACTTTAAAGAAACTGCTTTTTTTAAAAAAATCTTATTTCCTGGTCCTGTTTATTCTTCCCAGGAGCACCATCTTCTAGAAGAGGAACATTGGAAATAACCATACATCAGACACCTGAAGCAATCAGGCCTCAGAATGTAACACTATTAAACAATCTCAAGGTGGGTTAGTACTCGAACATTCAAGGCTTCATTACCGGTAACTTTAGTCTCTATATAACCTTCTTTGAAACAAACATGAACATTTTGTCTCCTGGAAGTATAAAGTATTATGTTTAACATGTATCGAATATAGCCCCATTTTATCCTACATTTCTTTCATCTGCCACAATGATCTTGAAATATAAAATGCATGTGCTCACTAGGGAACTGCAGAAAATTAATTCCCAGCAAATTTTGTCAATGACTGCCACTCACTTTCTCCCGTAAAGGATTATTCTATTGTCGCACAGACACATCATTAAGCATTGCTGTGAAAGGAGATAGATAACACATTCCTATTTTGCAGGACTCAAATCTAAAGGGAAATCAGATCTTGCTTAGTATTGTCATAGTTGCATAATTGCCCTTAAAATCCAGCTGTGAGTTGTGTTCCTACACATAGTTACATGTGACCCAAGTCCTTTCTGAGCTGAGTACACGAATACCCTCTCCTCCGGCTCGTTCGTGTGACAGCTGCTCACAGGCTCTGTCACTGTTCCCACTTCATTTGCTTCACAGACAGCACTATGTCTTTGATTAGATTAAATCATTCCTAGATATAGTCTCCTTGAGGGCAGGAAACCAATAGTTTACTTTATGTATCTCGTGATGTTGATATGTCAATACCACACACTCAGTAAATAATGATTAAAAGAGTAAATTGTTTAACTGTACCAACAATGGGTCAGCAATCTATCATTTCTTCCTACAAGTCCATGGCAATGCTGCAAATCTGTTATACTTCAATGCATCGCTATATTTTTCTTGTCCATGATGTTTTGTTAAACATAAGACAAGGGGCACCACGGGCCTCATTTCAGCCTGCCCTATGATAGTTGCTTAAAAACATTGTCCAGGAGCAGATGAGAGAAGACAGTCATCTGCTTATATAATTTTTTTATACTGACTACTATGAGTCCTCTGACCCATATTCTGGCTCTGGCCATCAAGATGTGAGTTCAACTTCCATTCAAATCAAACTCTCCCAAATTGACCAGGCAAGAACACAAAATCACAAGGGAACTAAGTCCTCAGCTTTGACTGACAGTCTTGGCCACCAACCTCCGGAAATAAACTCTGACTGCAAAGGTTTCAAGGTACCCAAGAGAGAGTCTGTGAGGCAGAGGGGACACTGTAGGAGGGAAGGGCAGCTGTAAAGGAAGGGCACTTGGCACGTGAGAAACAGATGGACCTGGACACTCTCCACCTTCACTATTTATTCAAGTGAACACAGAGAAATTTGTAGTCTCATCAGTAAATCCAGAGCTTTTGAACATCACAAAGGACACATTAAACTATTTAGCTGTTTCATTAAAAATAATGGATTGCACTCAATAATAGGCCCCAGAATATGGCAGGGATTTTGATTTAATCTAAAAGGATTGTTGTCCTGGTTCTCACCCAATTATTAATTGATTATCCGTAAACAAAGTCCAGAATTACCATCATTATCCCAAACACCTATTATATTGTAACTACAAACCCAAATACAAATTTCATCAGCAAAATCTGCATAAGGACAGAATGTGCACTTAGGGAGTCTCAAAAATTTTATTCTAAAACTCAAAACATCACATACATTTTCTGGGAGATTAGATTTCCTATATCCAGTAAATTGCTGAGGAGCAATCTTTACCTTTCTCAGAATTCAGGATGAATTGAAAGCAGAAGAAACTACTGACTACTGTATCAACTTTTGTTTCAAGCTCTATTCCACCCAACCAAAGTGCCAAGCTTATTCAGGAAACACAAGGGGCCGCAGTTTGAAATGATCCCATCACTAGCTTTTGATATCAGGCAAGCTTCAACAACTGCCTATGGATACCACCACAATACTGGCCAACAAGATATACACTATTTGGAGGTTCTGATACAAGTGAACAGGGAAAGCATCATAGGATCTGAGAGCCTCCTTCCCTACTTCCATGTCTGTAATAAGATAGGGAAAGTCAGCTGAGACAGGAACTCCATCCGTGCCTGGACTCCTAAGAGCGGATCCATAGAGGAACATTGATCCCAGTTCGTGACCGGGGTGGCCGTAAGTCACCTAACAATACCGCCAGCAAGAGGAAAGCTGAACAGTTAATTACCAGGCTGGCTTTTGACCCTGAGGGTAATCTTAATAGACAGAACTAATTAAAATCAATACTCATATGCTAATTGTGAGAAGGAAAAAAAGGCTCCAGATAAATTTTTAAATGGAGAAAAATGAGTAATCTAAATTCTTCATGCCAACCTTGCTATCTGGCTCACCAGCAAATGTGTGCCAACAGGTATTCTTTCTGGGAAGGCCTGAGCATGTGGAGGGAGAGAGAGCATACACAGAAGCCCACCTAAAGGCTTTCCCGAGCCTCTGGGAGGTGTGGTCAGAAGTGGTGAATGACTGCATTTGTGAAGATGGGTCCAGGCTAACATTAAGCGTTCTGATGCTAGAAGTGGGAAAATTTGACTTTTCTTCTGGCTGTGTGACCTTAGGAAATTTATTTAACTTCTCTGGGCCCAAATTTTTTCATCTGTAAAATGAGAGGAACAAAACAAATGATCTCTGAGATCCTTTGGTTGTGCGATTCTGGAAAACAATATCTCAGAGATACAGATGGGAGCCTAGAATCCATGTTCAAAGACATAGATGCAAATAATGGCCATGTCCTTTTTAAAAAATAATGTTTCTTGTTCTGATTTGCCTTGAAAATAGCGGAAGTGTGTTCTTCATTGATAGCTTCCCCAGCTTCATACTAACATGCGACCTTCAGGAGAAATGTGGAGTTTGGTTTTGTTTTCAAAAATATCTTTTAAAAAGTGATAAATGAAAGTTGAAAATCATGTCCCAAAACTTGATTATAACACTGTACTCTGGTTTCTCTCTAGATTGTTGTACTACTGTTCATTATAGGGCAGATTCTGGTAAAAGGTAAATCTTCCCAATACAGCAAAAATTGTTCTAGCACAAGATTCCAGTGTAATTGAAACAACATTTCAGTTCTATTCCTTTCCAATTTAATAATATGTACTAGTGCCAGCTAAGGACAGCTCTATATGACCATATAACAGGATGAATAAGAAATGAACTTGAGGAGATGGCCCCGTGGCCTAGTGGTTAAGTTTGCCTGCTCTGCTTCGGCAGCCCAGGGTTTCACCGGTTCAGATCCCAGGGGCGGACATGGCGCTGCTCATCAGGCCATGCTGAGGCGGTGTCCCACATAGCACAGCCAGAGGGACCTACAAATAGAATATACAACTATGTACTGGGGGGCTTTGGGGAGAAGAAGAAGAAGGAAAAAAAAAGAAGATTGGCAACAGATGTTAGCTGAGATGCCAACCTTTAAGAAAAAAATTAAATAAAGTTCTCTCTCATTTAAAAAAAGGAAAGAAATGAATTTGACTCATAGTGGTTGTGGGTGGTGGAAGGAAAAGAAATTTTTCTACCGTATTATTTATATTTTAATTGTTAATTTTTTTATTGTCATACATATTCATGGTAAAACATCTGGATAGTGCTAAAAGAAACACAGTGGACAGTTAAGTTTCCTTCCCATTCCTGTCCCCTACAATCCCCCCACTGGATATGCCCCCAGGGGCAGCCAACGTCATTAGTTTCTTGTGTGGCCTTTCAGAGATACAAGTGATATGTATATACAGGACTCCTCTTTTTAAAACACAAATGTTAGCATATTTTACCATTGTTTTGCATCTTCTTTAACTTAAACCTGTATCTTAGATAGTGTGCCTCATCATTACGTGGCTCATTATTCTAAAGGCACATTGAATTTTATGGAGAGACATACTTTATACAATTGGTTCCTTATTGATGGGCATTTAACTTGTCTCCAATATTTTGCTATTACAATCATTACTTAAATAAATATCTTGGGACATACTACTCTGTGCATGTGTGGATATATCTCTGGGATACATTAGAAAGATAGAATTGCTGGGCCAGAGGTATATGCATTTGTGATTTTGAGAGAGATGGAAATTGTATCTGGGTAGGTTTTACCAGTTTACATTCTCATAACTAAAGGGTGAGAGTGCTATTTCCCCTATCTCTGTCAGTATGGTGTATTACCAAATTGTTTTAATATTTTACCTATATGAGGGATAAAAAAAGAATTTCTTGTCATTACATTATTTTAAAATCCATTTATTAGAAGGGAGATTGTCCATCTCTTCATGTGCTTAACATCTTTAAGTTAACAGTGGTGACCACAAGAAGGTGTCTTGCAGATCTCCAACTCCAGGGGGTGTAACTGATCAAGGGTCCCCACTGTCCTCTGTTCCCAGCCAACAAGTGAGTATGACAGAGATACTCAGGCAGCCCATTCCACAGTACTTCTCCAGTAGTGACTTTGGCTCAAGGATCCAAGAAACTTGCAGAAGTTTCCTTAGACTGCATGGTGATCTAGGAAACCTCTGCTCAAACTTCCTTTCCTCTCTCCTTCACTTAGCACCACACTTAGTCTGTGATCTGAGAACTGTCCCAGCCTCTCCCAGCCCCTTCCTCATTTCCTCGCCAACATATTTCCCCTTGCACATTGAATTCTCTCTTGGCATTTACTTCTCAGAGGACCCAGACTAACACACTAACTGTTCATATCCTTTGCACATCATTTCATTGCTCTCTTGGACTTTTCTTTATTGACTTATAGATATTCCTAATACAACAATGGCTTAGCCCTTTTCTATCATGTATTGCAATCACCTTTCCTTAGGTGATCTTAGATCTTTGGCTTAGTTTTTGATATTTTCTCCATGTCAAAGCATGTATAGGATTTCCGGGCAACACACAGAAGTCTCTATAATAGGTATAGATGTAACTTCTCTTGACCTGGAAACCTAGGAATCAAAAGGATGAGAAGTTGTAGGCCCAACTCACATCAATATACAAAGGTGAAATGAGAGGAATAATGGAAAACCTATAGCAGTCACTGGTCTGCAAAAGTTCTGAAATCCCTCTGCGCAGGCATAGCAAGGGTCCCCCACTCTGGTGTGGAGAATGCTTCTTGAATGGTGCCAGTTATGCTCTGTGGGAGGAACTCTCCAGTCTCTCCTCTCCATAGCCCTTGGCTCTCATCCTCTGGGGGCTTTTTCTTTTTCCGTTATCATGCTTGGAGATCTCTGATATGAGTGTTGAAGAACATACTCTCAATGAGGACTAAGCAGCTTTCTCTGCCCAAAAGTCATTTTAGGCTTTCAACAGTCATAGTTTCCCTTAGTACAGGCTAGTAATTCTTTTAACAGTACCACTCCCCTAAAAACTTAACTTTGTTATTATTTGAGGCCTGTCAATTCCTTGTGCCAATAGCCATGCCTATGGGTTCTCTTCTAGACACACTTAAACTTGCTGGCTTTCTTTGCTTTCTCACCTCCCTGCCTCAACCCCCTTCTCTTTCTGTCTCAGTCTCTCCCTCTCTCTGTTTCTGTCTCTCTATGTCTCTCCCTCTGTATCTCTTTCTCTTTCCTTTCACTCCTGCTTGGGTCGACCAGTTCTTTTCTGAGCTTGCTAAGCACAGTCAATAGCCACCAACACATACTAAGATTCTGTTTTCCAACCTCTTTTCTTGGGGTTACAAATTTATTAGGTAAATGATTTGCCTTCAAAGTTACTGCAAGCAACACTTCAACCAAATGGTTTGCCACTATATAATATGGATCATGGTCTTTCCAGCCTCTGACAAGTTTCTTTGCTACTCATCAGATAGGCCAATGTCACCTATTTTATACTTTTGTCATGTTCGCTCCCTCTTTCTAGGTCCTAATTTCTGTATTAGATGGGCTAGGCCAGGTTATACTATGGGAACAAAATCTCAATGCCTTAACAAAAGTATATTTTCTGTCTCACACAACATGTCCAATGTAGGTTGGCAGAGGGCCTCTGCTCATCATTGTCACTTGGAGATCAAGCTGACAAGGCTTCATCTCAGCAGGCACTTCCACAATTACAACAGAAAGAAGGAAACATGGAGAACCACAGTCTTTACATTTTTCCCTGGAAATGGCACATATCATGTCCACTCATGTTATACTAGCCAAGTAAGCCGTAAGGCCAAGGTTAACACCAGAAAATGGAAATGCCATTTTCACAGGCAAGGAGAGCTAGAAAAACTTAGTCAACAGCAGTCTAATTACTACAACAATTATTGTGCCTTTCTACTCATTCCACTCCCTTCCTCTCCTCCTCTTAGACTCCTCTCCCACCCTACCACTTCCTCCTCCTTACCCTCCTCATGTTCCCTTAGCTAACTCTCTCTCCCAAGGCTTCACTGCAAAAAGTCTTGAATTAACTTTACTATCACCTTCAACATCCCTTTCTATGCCAGCCCCAAGCTCCCTCTTCTTATACTAGTCACCCACAGGAACAGCCTTGCAATTCACAGGCTCTAAAACCAAATATCTTAGAGTTCAGTAAAGAGTATCAGAAATTAATATGCAATAGGCTGAATTTCACTTAAAGGAAACCTGCAATTTGGTCAGATTCCTGGAAGGAAAGGACTCACGAGTCCACTGTATGAGCCAAGAGTGAGAGTGCTGCCCATCTGCACAGGATCTATATCCTGGCCCACGGGAAAGTCGGCTTGTTAGTGCTGTCCTGCCAAAGCCAGAGCTACGTTTTCAGACACATTTACCGACAGATGCAGGGATGTGTACAACGCATACCCCAGTGAGCTAATCACAAGCTCACAGAAGTGCTCTTAGTTATCACTTTCAGTCAAAGACAGTTACGGCTCAAGGTAAACTAATTAGGTTTGGCAGAAATGCTATCTCATTCAATAAGATATCACTATTCCAGGTGACCTGTTTGACCCACTGACAAAAAATTTCCTGCTTAACTTTGGGAAAAGTGATTTCTATTCAACTTTTAAAAAATTTATCCAAAGAAATTGTATTACTTAAAGTACTACCTTTAGATCCACATAGCCTTAGGAACTTTGCAATCAAATTCATTTGAATTCATCGAGATCAACTTCTGTGGCCCCCGTTGTAGATGCCATTTCTTAGTCTGTAATACAATGTTACAGTACCTTTGTTTCAGGCCTTTCAGAACAAGGACAGCACCAGATGTCAAAGACAAATAACTCAGGTGCTAGTCTTAGTTGCTCTAAAGCCATGGTAAGGTTTTTGGAAATTGAACTTCTCTGGGATATGATTTCCACAACTCAAAAGTATATTAGTTGGACTGGACAGTGGGTAGAGTGTATGCCACTGTGACTACATAATTTCTGTGTCTCGGATAACCACTTGAGCACCTGACACCTACAGATCTAACATTTCCATCAATCTTACCCCAAACTGTGTCATAAATGTATCAAAGTTGAAGCATTTTATAATTTGTTTCAGTTAGTCAAAGCAAACTTTCAAAAGACTTTATAGTATTTTCGAAGCCCTATTTTTAAAAACAAAAAACATCACTATCATGACAACTTTCCTCCCCACTGCTCCCCATTACCTCCACCCTATCACACCACTGAACCAATTTAGTATTGAACTTGCAAACTAATCTGGCCTTACTTAAGCAAGTTCTGAATTTTATAATCATCTTCCTTGATCCCCCGCTTCTGGGCTGCCAGCCAGATTGTGAACAAGAAATGTGAAGGGTCATTTCCTGAGGTGAACGTTGAAAGTTTTTCAAAGTGATCGTGGGTGGCTTGGACTGCCTCCACTTCAAAACCACTTTTTCCTGTTTTCATGCTTGATTTTGCGTATCACCAGCATGTGGGAGAACTGAGGTTCTTTCAGCTGTGCTGGGTGCAGCCTCTGTCCTTCCAGTTCTTTGCCAGTCCCCTCTCTACAGGTCAAGCTCTGGTTGAGACAACGCCCTTCACTTTCCAAAATTAATCGCTGCTGTATCAAACCTAGGTAGCAAAAACTCACAGTTCTTCCTTCTTTCAGCAATCCTGCACTCTGAGAATTCACTTCCACAGAAACAGACTCTCCCCAGTCTTTAACTAGCCTTTACCTCTATTACCTTAAATAAGACTTTTTAAAATAAAGTATTTACTTAAAGAAGTCCCTTTTTAAATTTTCCTCATTTCTTTAAATAAATCGATTTATTTTCCCTAGATTTATCCAGAAAAATAATCATTGCTACACATCTGGTATTTCAATTCCTGGAAATCCTTACTCCCACTATTTAGCCATACATTTCCATGATGTACATTGGAGACAGAAAACTCCACATTCAAGAAGATACCTATTTTTTCTTAGATATTTTGTCTATTATTTGGATACGCAGCCATCAGAAAGAGGCAGGGTACACACTTATTTCATCAAAATTTGTATATTCAGTACAGCCATAAGTGTGGTGAACTAAAGAGGAGAGAGAAGGGATATTTTTGCTACTCGATAATCCCTTTCACCTAAAAATAATAATAATAATAATAAAAGCCTCAATGTTAAGCCTACTAGAATTTATTTGGAACAATATTCTTCGTCTCTATACATTTCTAAAGAATTCAATTAAAACGAAATGTAAAGAAATACAAATATCTGGACTACTATTAGTTTTGTTATTAAGTCTCAGCAGCTAGTAACAAATGCTGTTTCTATTCCAGGCGTGGATAGACTCCTCTTTTGCCCTGAATTCTTAACTTGGAGACGGAACCTTCCCAGCGGTCCAGGGTTCTAGCTCCTCTAGAACTGTTTTACATCAAAATCCCTTCAAATTGCTTTCATAATGTTAAATCATCCTTCCTCCCTATTTGGTTGTTTTTATTTTAGAAAAAGACCTAGCTGGTTTAAAACGAGTCCTAAATAAGGTGTTTAATCGCCTTCCTGTGGAATGAGAGCCTAGGCATCGGCGTCCCCGCTTAAATCCAGGCACCGGCGGTTACTGGAGTGAGCATGCGCAATGGCACATCCTCCACGGCAGCTGGGCTGAGCGTTCAGTGCGCCTGACACGAAGAGCCGGAGCCCAAGCTATTCACACAATCAGTGCTCTTAATTAGCTTTCCCATCAACACCAGGCTGGACATCCCTTCAGTGAGAAAGAGAAACATAGAAGCCAGATACTATGCCCTTATAGTCATTAACATGAAATCTCACGATCGCCATTTTTTATACGCACAAGGCAGTTATTTCCATTTCTTTTCATCTCAGTTATTTGCAGCTAGAGCTTGTTCTTTGTCTGATTTAGATTGAGTAGGCCCTTACTCACCACCATAAACAAAAGATTCGATACACAACTGCTTTCTGTAAGAGTTTGGAATTGTAAAAGCAAGCTTTCCCAAACAACGCTTAAACGTACATGGAGTCATGAACCTCAAGTCTCCAACCAGTGACACGATGATCCCAGCACCAAACGGGGACTCCCTGAGCCTTTCTTACTAACTCTCAGATGTTACTGGAAATACTTCTTCCCTGCTCCTGACATTTCCCTCCTCTGAAGGGTGCTAATCAGTGTAATCCCTTATCTCTTGCTGGCCCAGACTCACACTACTCCTAGAGACCGGTAAATTTGGGGAGCAATAAGAAGCATGCTAGCCTCAGCCTCATCCTTCTTTTGTAGAATGGGCTTTAGCTGAGGAGCACACATTTTTCTCTACTCCCCCGTGGCATGAACTGTGCAGAGCCAATTTCAGGGAAAAGCCTGCCTCACTCTAATGCTAACTTGAATGGACTGGTTACGTCTGTCTAATTTGGCGTTCAATATTAACCTGACCATTTAGCTATCAGACTTTAAACCATATCTGTTATATTTTGGTCTTTATATTTTCTCTGTTTCTTTCCCAATTTTTCTAAAAGATAGAAAATGAAGAAGGTTTGTTTTGTTTTTAATGGGGTCCCCCAAACTTATATGGTATAAAATATAATTAGGACTTCAAAGGAAAAATATGCATTTATTATTAGTTTTGGAGACTTTACACATGCCTGAAAATAAATATGCCTTATCTTCTAATGACTAGAAGCATTCACCTACAAGGAGATTGTCAATAAATTCTAGATTATGCTACAGACAGAACTCAGCATTAGTGTACTGGAAACCTAATAATACTATACAGATGATCCATAGTTTAACCATAGTGACTTCCGGAAAACCAGGATGCAAAAGAACCAACTTTAAACAGATTGTACTTTCCCACAGATATAGTGTTAGAGCTGCAAGCTGTAATCCTACCCAGAAGACAATATCAGATAAATGAGACCTGATCAAGAAGGATCTATTCAATATTACTTTTTAAAAATGCAGGTTAAAAAGATATGTTGGAGCTATTTTTCGTTAAGAGTATTCTATGAAACAAGACTTTCATAAGATGTTTCTTTCAGTATAAAAGTTTCCTTGGTCAATCAATGTTGGAGAACACATAATGCTATTATTTCTCCTCTTAAAGCTTGACAATGTCCACTATCATATTAAAGGCTCGATGAAGCCTTGCTTAATTTGTTTTAATCCAGTATTCATCAAACATACCTAACTACAGAACGTTATTTTCAAATAGCACCAATTAATTCCCATGGAACACACTTTGGGAAGTGCTATCTTATAACAGAAAGTGCCATTAAAATGTAACACCTGAATCCTATAAGGAATGATGACAAATAGCATATCAGCCCTTTCCCCGTACTAGTGGGGTTACATGAAATGCAGGAAAGAGAACCAAACTCATAAACTCTAGTAAGTTTAAGTAGCATGAAATTTATTATAATGCATATATCAAACATTACACTGAGAAGCTCTATGGACACTGAGCCTATCTGGTCACTTTACGTGTGTAAAACCCATTCACCTCACCAGCAATCACAGAGGCTGGACACTTGGAGTGAACTTGGCTCCGTCTTCCTAGGACCAACACTGTATTCCTGAGTCAGAATAAGCCAAGAATTTTCTCTCAGCTCCTTCCCAAGACAGCCATCATCCTTCTCCCTGCTGGTACCACATCTGCCTTCCTGGTTCCTCAAATTTAATTCCTCAAAGTAATTTCTCAACTTCCCACCATCTGGACAGTGACAGGCAGTAGAGGAGTTGTTAGCTGTTTGACTCTCCATTATCTAACCTTAGAATCACAGTTCCAAAACTGTGCACCAAGGCACTCTGGGACACTGCAATGATCCCAGGTGTTTTAAATTTTTGAAGAAAACATGAGATTCGACATCTTTCAGACATAGCATAAACTCCTGGCTCAAGATAGTTCATAGTTTCAATATTAGGTCACTCTATATTCCTTTTGATGATGGTCACATCTTTGCAAGGCTAAGTTTTGGGCAGTTGCTATGATAAAAAGAAAGTATTTCATGAAAATCAATATGGAACAGGAAGTGAGAGTGGTTCAATCTGATTCCAAAATTTGAGAAACTGGGAATTGACAAACAGATACAGACATCGTATTAGTAAGTAATTGTGGTTATTTAAGAATAAAATTTTTTAAAAATTTTCTATTCATGTATATTATTCTTTCAAATGGCTAAGTTGTTGGATATAAATACTTAAGTTATTTGGACCCAACTATATAAACGGAACTGTTAAGTATTTCTTTTGGCCCAGGTGTGCTATAAAAAACATACTGGAACGCTAAGGGCACCTTGATCTGAGAAAATTTGAGAACCTCTGCCTCAGAAGTTTAGAGTAAGAAAATATGGAAGAGATTCCAGCCTAGGAAAGGAGACATCCCTCTACAGATGTTTTTATCTCCTCCTTTTGTTAAAAAAAACAAATAAAACTATAATATTGTGAAAAACCTAAAAAGCGAGTGTTATATATCAAAAGATAACTCTCTGATATACTGAAACCAAACTCCCAAAAAAGTGCTTTTTAAATTTATAAAATATGTGTCCCTATGTAAGAGAAAGTAATTAGATGCATTCTCCATTTTATGAACCCGAGGAAGAAATAAAACAATGAGAGATAAATATCCACTTTTGATGTTTTAGAAGAGAGAAACCTGTGAGAAGATGCTTCTACTCTGATGCACAGAAGCTGGAAGAGTCACAGTTGCTACAGCTGGCATGATATCTATCCCCTGGGACCCACTTCTATTCCACAGTTCTTGTCAAGGTCACAGTTATATGTACCACTCACACAGCTATAACCATAGTCCACAAGGAGTGATTAATATCTCTTCATTCTATGCCATATTCCTCCCTACAGAAAGTAGGCCTGGATTTGTGAAAGTGTATATCCTGGAGCCAAGAACCTGGAGACCAGAAAGCTAAGAAACTATTTCTGCCACTCTTTCCATCGTTTCCCTTTTGTCCAGGAACCCAATGCATAGCTTTCTATTATTCTTTAAGTTCTCAGGGTTGAGATCAAGTAACTTAAGGAAAACAGAAATAAGCTGTAAATTATTGAGTTTAGTCCACAAAAAATCATCCTGCAAATCCACCCAAGGTACAAAGACTTCCAAACCCCTGCCTGATGTCACCAGAGGGTAAGGACCTTAATTACTTTCTCTGGCAGTCACCATCTTGTTTCTATTCTCCAGCTTATTGTTTTTCTTTCCTTGACCAACCTCTCACCCCCAACCCCAAAGGCTGCTCTAAGGGCCTCTCTCCTTTTATCAGCCCTCATCCCAGTCAGTCTGCAAATCATAGTCCTATGTTACAACCTTGCTTCAAAGATTTAACCGTGATCTCCTATAAGCATTCAAAATCATCAAATTGAGTTCTGTCAGAGTATTCATAATTGTTAGAAATTTTTTACATCATCTTGTAATCCAGTCTCTTGATTCTTCAGATGATGAAATGGGTAACATACTAAATGACTTGCCTATGTTCACACAGATTTAGGGAACTTTAAGCATAGAATCTACCTCTTCTGTCTTGCTATTGACATAGTATACTGTCTTAAAGTCTGAAATAAGCACAAATATACGCCAAATATTAATGCACTGTAGGGATCATTAACCTTCAGCTGTGTGTTTTAAGAGGCTTCAGTTCGGCTCCACAATAACACCACCCCGCCCCTCTGTGTGATCAGGGCCTCACCACCCTTTCTGGTCTTACAGATATGCTGGAGTGCTGTGAGAAGAGGATGCTGTGAGAAGAGGAGTAGGTCAGTCTCTGCACTGTAACTGGGAAGGTACCTCTCCTGGTGGAGGGACTGCTCTGGATTTCTCAATGAAATCTTCCAGAGAGGTCCATGGACAGGAAAGCTAGCCTAGTCCTTATGCACAAATGTGGGCAGTGCGCCCTCTAGTGACAGCTGTCCAATCTGCAGGACACGACTCAAGTTGTAACAGTGGCCCTACTTTGCTGGTCCTTTGATGTTTCCATGATGGAAAACTTTCTATCAGGAATCTTTTACAAAAGTGCCTATGATCTCATGGGCCCAGAAGCACCAATCAGTCATTTCTCTCAGGGCCATGCTGCTAAGAAGCTGGACAAGAGGCCACTCTCCTCTCAGAACCTGTGATCTGTCACACCAACTTACGGGATCTTTTAGCTAAAAGGAAAATACTTCCCCATCATGTTTATTGAAGAAATTTTTTCTATGCCTGTTAATTCTTTTTTCTGCCTTCTCTCTTGACATGTACTAAAAGTGTACATGCAAAGTGCCTAGAAAAGAGCCTGACACACAGTAAGCACTCAACAAGGATGAGTTGTTATCATTCTCTCTCTTTAGTCTTTCATAATAGGTCTTGATAGCACATTATTCCAAGATCTTGAGATATTATTATTAGTCAAAAGCTGCTAATAATATGTGATGTTAATTGAACATTTACCACATGTATGCATTATCCTAACTGTTTTATTTATATTGACTCATTTAATTACCACGTCTACTAGAGGCTAGTATAACTTTTATTCCCATTTTATAGATTAGGACACTTTAGCACACAAAAATTCAATAACTTGCCCAAGGCCATGCAGCTAATGAGTGCTGGAGCTGGGATTCGAACCTATACAGTCTGTCTCTAGAGTTCACACTCTTAATCATTACACTAAACAAACTTTCCAAATTCCTCTCTCCTTGCAGGCAGACAGAACTTATACCTTAGACTCTCTTAGGGAAACAAAGAATGGAAAGAACAATAAAATGGTTAATCTCCATAGTAAAGGATGATCCTATTAACGCTGACACATTACTTCTATGAGGGTACCCAAAGTACTACAGCGTATAAAATACACAAGTCTACTCCACCAGAATCTTGACAATTATAAATTGCTAGTTATAATAAATTAATCCAAGAGTGGATTAGCAATCATTTTTCTTGCCTTCTTAGAATTCATACAGTATTATAGAATTCATACTTTCACAATGTTTTAAATGCATATTTATTATGGAAAAACATTTATTTTTACATTAAATAATAAACTGTTATGTGTGGTTTTGTCCAAACTCTTTAACTTTTCCACTTTTCCTAAAAGAAAAGTTATATGTGAAATCATTTCCCAATGCATATTTATCACACAAAGTTTTATGCTTAAATGATATAATCCAGCATCTAGAGTCATTACTTTGAGAAAAATATTGATTTTAACTGTAAATGCTTTGAGTTAGAAACATTAATGGAAGTTTAAAATTTATTCATTTAACTTTGTCATTATCTGATTAACCACAGCTTAAAAAAACACTTAATCATATGTATTTTAATTTATGACATCTAATTCTCCTGTTAGACCTAAAGACGTGTATCATGCAAAAAATGTCTGTCGGCTTGGATAAGCACAGACTATCTCCTATGGACATTTCCTACTGGCAAGTTGTCAAAATAAGGCCCAGCCAGGGTTCAGCATCCCAACAAGTATATGTGCATCAGGTAGCAATGCCACCTGGCATTAAGATTCTGCATCTTGGGGGCTGGCCCCGTGGCCAAGTGGTTAAGCTCACATGCTCTGCTTCAGTGGCCCAGGGTTTCACTGGTTTGGATCCTGGACATGGACTTAGCACTGCTCATCAGGCCATGGTGAGGCGGCGTCCCCACATAGCAGAACTAGAAAGACCTACAACTAGAATATACAACTATGTACTGGAGGGCTTTGGGGAGAAGAAGAAAAGAAATACAAAATAAAAAGATTGGCAACAAATATTAGCTCAGGGCATTCTGCATCTCGGTTCTCCTGCTATTGCAGACGCTCAGTGGGCACCGCAGATATAAGATATCCTAAACTGCGGCACCCCTTTCTCCCAAATCTCCTCAGCCTCCATCTGCTCTGTCATCAGTAGCACTTACAGCCCACGCAGGGACACTTCACCTTCCCATCAGCGGCTGTGTAGCCCAACGAGGTAGAACTCACAGGTCACCAACGACTAAAGGCTACTTCTCCCTAACAGCCCCCAAACCCAAACCTTCCTGTCCTGCCTGCTGTCTCTGCTCACGCAGAGGCTTACAGTCTCTACATGTGTCACTGCAAAGGCCACCTCGTCTCCCTGACTCCAGTCTTACCCCAGTTGATACATCTACTGAGTGATATCCCTTTTCATTGAAAATATTATGAAACTAACACCTGCACAGTATTGAAAAAGAAAAACTTGTGCAGCCCAGAAAGAATATAAGGAAAAGTGAGTCTCCAACTTGCCACCCATCTGAGCCCACTCCCTAGAGGCCATTATTTCTGCATCCCTCTCACAAATTTTTTCCTTCTCTTTTAACACAGATGCAAACAAACATTTGAGTTGGCCTTTCTGGTCTTAACCATTCCTACCATGGATGGGAGGGCTGGTCAGAGGAGTGTATGTCTGATGGCCGGAATGGCCATTCCTTCAGAATGTACCTATGGTGCCATTTGTCACCATGCAACAATCTTAAAAATTTCATCTTCCTCTTGAGCATGGAAAATTCTCAGTTGAAGTGGCAAGAATGGCCTTTTTCCTTGGAAAGTAGTTTCTCACCTTTAAGAAGACAGCACATGGATCTGGGAGGCATTTTCCTAGACAGGTAATATACACAGCATTAAGTATGCAGGTTCTGTAGCCAGACATGGAGGTTGGAGTCCTGGCTATATCACTCATGTGCTGTGTGATCTTCAAGTTATTGTGATCTTCAAGCTACTTAACCTCTCTGTGCCTTGGTTCCTTGTCTGCAAAGTAGGAATGATAACAATAGTATCTACTTCGTAAAGCTGATGTGATGATTTAATGAGTTAATATTTGCAATGTGCTTATAACAGTGCCTGGTACATACTAAGTATTATTATAATGTCTGATAATAAAATTAAAAATTGTCCCTGACACTAATTATATAAACACATACCCTGACTCGTGTTCCTACTCAGCTTAACTTCCAACTCCTCCTCCACATCCTATCTGTGTAAGTATTGAAACTGCATGCAGAGACCACAACTTACCAAGTTATTCATTTCATTTTATAGGTAAAAATTTCAGTTTAAATCTTCAGTATTTGGATTTAAAATTAAGTGTATGATCAAGCATTAATGGTATAATGATGGCTAACCTTAAAATGGGAAATATTTTTACAAAGAAATTTTCATTCCTTTTGAGGCAGTGAAAAATTATTTATTATGTATTAAATTTTTGCTCTGCAAAGCAATAGCAGATTGATGAGCTGTTGGGCCTGAATTATTCTCCAGGTTGAAAGATGCCTTTTGGTTATATTAATCACCTAGTCCACAACTAAAGTAGACACAGGAGAGCCTTGCTTCTGATGATCCCCTGCACAGCCCAGCCCGGCCCAGCCCAGCCCACACCAGCTGGCACTCTGTGAAACAGATCCTTTTCCGGCAGCACTGGGTAAATCAAAGGTTCCCTACCCAGGTTGTCTTCATCCATCCTGCAGTGTCCATCAAGGTTCCTTGTTTACATTAATTTTAAGAGTTTGAATCAAAAGTTGGATTGAAGTTTGAGGGGCTGGCCCAGTAGTGTAGTGGTTAAATTTGTGCACTCCACTGCAGCAGCCTGGGGTTCACAGGTTCAGATCCCAGATGCGGACCTAGTACCACTTGTTAAGCCATGCTGTGGCAGTGTCCCACATAAAATAGAGGAAGACTGGCACTGATGTCAGCTTAGCAACAGTCTTCCTCAGGCAAAAAGAGGAAGACTGGCAATAGATGTTAGCTCAGGGCCAATCTTCCTCACAAAAAAAATTTTTTAAAGTTAGATTGAAGTTTAAAATGTCATTTTTAACCAAATAAAAGCCCACTTTTCACCCTGAAAAATCCTTGTGTAAAGAATGCTGCTCTCAGGAGCCCAGTTCCACCTCACTGACCTCACTGGGCTCCTATTCTTTCTCTTCCTCTTCTCCTCCTCCACGTGACTGTCTTATGTGGTCACTTGTAAGACGAAATTGCCAGCACCCCTCACACCTTAAGTAAATTACAATTTCAATAAAAGTGTTAAGTTCTGGCTTTAAAAATTGAAGCATGGATGCTCTCTGATTGGTGAATAACTATTCTTACAGAGAAATGACACATTCATTTTCATTTACCCAGCACTATGCTAGGCTCTGAAGATACAGGAGTGGATAAGGTAGACATGGTTTGTGCCTTCACAGAGCCCATGTTCTGCTAGGAGGAGAAAACAAAACAAGTTATCAGACAATAAATAAAATATTCATAAATTGTGATTAAATTAAATGATGAAATCAAAGTCTCGAGACAAATAGAAGAGGACTTACCTTAGAGCGGGATTTGCAGCCCTGGCCACCACGTTAGAATCTCCTGGGCAGCTCTTAAAACTCCAAGTCATGTCTGGATCAGCTAAAGAATGTCTGGGAGGTAGGAGCAGGCACAGTTTGTAAAGGCCCCAAATGATACTACAGCAAAGTCAAGATCAAGAATCACAGCTTTACTCTTTCTGAAAACAACTACAGAGCTACAAACACCTAAGAGCAATTTGGTTCCTTTTTGATCAAATTTAACTTCTGACTAATACTAGTTGTGTGGCCTTAAGCAAGCGATTTAACCTCTGAATACTTCAATTTCCTCATTTATAAAATGGGTATAATAATATCATCTTTCTGTGCCTACTGTATTAAATAAGATTATGCATATCAAATGCTTATCACAGTAACCTACACCTAGAGATTGCTCTGTAAATGTCAGCTGTCCGTACTCTCATTGCTGCCACTGCCATCTCTGTCATTTTTATTGTTATCATTATTTGCTCTATTGCAGAGGACTGGAATTTCCTTAGGGCCTCAAGCTGTCCACCACACAAACTTTGCACCAGCACTTCAGCAGGATGTTCTTGGCTTTTAACAACCTACAAGGATTTACCTTCAGATTTCTCCCTGTTGCTTATACCTCCCTGGCACCATTTTTCTGTTCCACACATTTCTTTCTCGCCTTGAAGAAAAAGAATTGCCAACCTCTGCACAGAAGAGACAGGAGGGTACATGATTTCCCTGGGGCTATGAGACACTCTGAGGATAGTCCTCTCCCTGCCTTTATCCCATCCAAATCTTTGGCAGCTAACATTCTCAACTCGTTCTAGAATCCTCTTCACAAACTAAAGCCCAATCACCACTGAATCTATTTCTTTGCTAATAAGTTAAGCAAGTTTCTACTTTTTTTCCTGACCTTTGAATGGAACCTCAGAAAAAGAAACTTGAACTTTTTTTCCAAACATGCAATTTTGATAAATAAATACATATATATATATATATAAAATGATGACATGCAATATTTCCACACAACCTCCAACTTACTCATCTACAAAATGAGGATAATGTCAAGAATTATCAGCCCTTCATTTAAAACATATTGCCACCCATAGTGGAGGTATAATACCACCACACCCCAAAATCTATCTTTCTGACAGAACTATAACCCAGGCTCAATGGATGCCATGCTTACTTTGGTGATATCAGACACAGGAAAATAATCTTGCTATAAAAGATGTAGACAGGCATACATTGAAGCTCACTGGGGTGCAGTTGCACACAGCTGCTTCCGTGTGATAGAATCGGTCATCTGTCTGAAGACTCTCAGGCATGTGTTCAGAGTCCTCAGTAGCATTACTCAGAATGAATTACAGCCAGCAGCCACCTATATGATAGATTATTAACACTCATTTTCATTTCAAATCACTTTTCTTGGTTTCACCGATAAGGACTGAGATCCACTGTGGTTAGCAGAATGGAGGAAGCAAATAACCAGTATGTCAAATTGATGTACTGCAAGTAGGAAGCACACAGCCTCTGCCACAACTGTGGAAGCCCAACCTCGGATGCCCAGCAGACAATTATGAAGCATCTATTACTAAGGCGTGAGAGAGTAAAGCATATGATTGCTTTCAATTTCAAATTATAAAGATGAAAAGAAAATACCTGATAGAAGTACACTTGCAGGTGTAAACTTAAATATCCCAACAGAGCTCTGCTCACTTGCAAACAGCTGGTACAGTCATACCATACATTCAGATAATCCAGAGACATGGAGATTTTGTCTTCTCCTTCCCTCTGCTCCTTAGCTCTCTGTGACCCAGGACTGCTCCCCTCCTGAGGATAAGAATAGCCTCAAAGCTCTCTGATCCAGCAATCAGACTGCAGAGGTACAATCTCTCCTTCAATAGCCTGATACAGACTGGGTTGGAAACATCAAAGGAAGTGCTGGTCGAGCCCTTAACTTCAGTTTGTAGTTATAACAAGATGAGCAAAAGCAAAACAAACAAACAAACAAAAACCAAATACAATGAGAGCATGAGGACATTTTCCAAATCTCAAAATATTGTCAACTGCAGTTTAGGATGAAAATTTGGCTCCTGCATTACACATTTAAAGTATTTTTCCCAAATCAAAAACAAAGCGTGACATTCTATACTCTACCAATTTTCATTTCTCTTCTGTAAGTGATTACAAAATAAAGGATCTATTTTTTAAACCAACATAATAAATATAACAGATGCAGGTGGTCCAACCAAGTGGTTGGTGCACGTATTGGTGAGGGAAAAAGCAACATATTTGAGACATACATTCTTTACTTCACCAATGGTTGTTATTTGGAGGATGCACTCTGGCGAAGAATAGCTGCCTCTGGGCACGTATTACACAGTGAAATAGAAAGAGACAGTACCTGCCAAAAGAATTTATAATCCTCAGGAAGAAAATAAACATCCCACACTCACACCTTGTTAGTATGCATAAGCGCACAACCTAATTGTGTAAAAAGGATTTAATATTCTGGGTACTGATGCTCCATCGAGTTAAGCATCAGTGAGCACATAGAAGGGAGTTCAGTTATTCAAGAAACTTTTCCTGTAACTTTCTATTAAAAGCTATTGTTTACAAATTATCAGCAGGAAATGCACTACACGCCAGGGATTTGAGTAAATATTCCAGTTCATCTTGACCTCAGGCATCAGAGTACACCCAAGGACAAGCAATAATCCTTGAGAAGTGTGCTGATAGCTGGCTCACATTGCTTAAAAGTGGAAGGCCCTTTCTCACAATGAAATGCCTCAAGGAAATTTTGTGTATATCTTGGGTCCAAAGACTTGATGCTTCAGAATCCCCTAAGCACGTGCTTCTCTCCCTCTGGCTTCAGAGAGAAGGTGTGGTGCAGAATTCTGATATATTCTTTGTGAATCCACCTTGTGATACCATTAAAATATCTCAGATACATAAGCAAATTAGGGGGAAAACAAGTAATTCTAATAAATTACCAGTGGCACAAAGTTGGTGTAGCTCATGGAGATATCAGGGAATACACCTCAGTGTACAACTCCAGGGGTCACTGTTTACATGGAATTAGGGGTGTTGTTCACAAAAGGACATGATGTAAATGCTGCTTGGGGAACTAAAGAGTGAAAACCCCAAGCATCTACCCAAGCTCCATTTTATCTGTTTTATAGAGAGTTTTCAGGTAAGCTTTCCTGAAAGTCTGAAAACACTGATCTAGGTTACTTTGAGAGACATCATATTGCTTTAAAAAACTGTTTCCTCTACTTGTGGAAAAGTAAAGAAAGAAAGAGAAAAACATATTGTGTACATATATGTGTCGCACTCCATGGTAAGGGCTGGGCACTTTAGACGTTCATAATTGCAATTAATCTTCATAACACCCCTATGCTTTGGCTGCTAGCATTGCGGTTTACAGAATCTCAGTGAAAACCGGAGAGGTGAAAGGACTCCCCAAAGATGAGCAAACTAGGAAGTGGAAGAGCCTGAGTATGAAACCAACACTCTAACTCCAAGATCTGTGCCCTTGCAACTACATCTTGCTTTCCAAAATGGCAGAACTCATGAGGGCAGAGAGCTCTCTCAGAGCACTGTGCAATGACAATCTGTTGAAAGTAAAATGCTGTCATTTGGGGTTCAGGTAAACACCATCTTGTTCCAGATTCTACCACAGATAAGCAGCAGCAAAAGCCAAAGATTTGACTGTCTAAATTTCTATCTATGAACTTATTTTTCAATAGAAATTAGGGATACCATGATTGTTTTATTTTGGCACGAGAACCCTCTTATTCAGGAGATGGGAAAATTTCAGACGAATCTCAAGGAAGCTGCAGGCAGCCCCAGTACAGTTCCTTCCCTACAGCAGCACTGCACTGAGGCCATTTCTTCCTTCCGCCCGGCCCAGCTTTCCTTCCTCTCAGAAAGCCTTCAGTCCTGTGCCCTGCTTCATTATAGAGAGACAGGCAAAAGCCGAGAGAGCTCAAGGGTTTGTGTCTTTTTCCATTTTAAGTGAGGGCTCCATGGTAGCATACTGGAGTTTTGTGCTCAGTGTTTCTCATGCAGTATTTTTGTGAAGTCACTCTGTTTTCATATTTTGTGTTTGAGATAATTCTGTTCAATTTTTCTACTCTCCCTTCACCCTGCAATCATGACTGTATCCTCAAGTGCCATCAAAAGCAGGGCACCATACAACTGCCACTTGATCCACGTTCAAGAGGTACCTTTTGAATATAAAAATCCTTCAGCAGTGCCAAGTTTTAAGGCCTTTATGCTACTTCTTGCTGCCATCTCTTGTCCTCCTTTCTCAATGCTGTTTATTGAGACCAAGTCCTCTACTTCAAGACAAGCAGGGAAGAATAAGAAATAACAAAGTGAAAATACATTGGGACAAAGGGAAAGAAGAGAAGAGAACAGAAGGGTGGCATGTAAGGTTGTAAGAGTGCCCCGTTTGCGCAGAGTATTTAAAGTGGAGTGTGTGTGTGTCCGTGGGTGTGCGTGCGCTCACGTTTGAGAGAGAGAGAGAGAGAGAAAAGGCTGGCAGCCTCGAGTATTTGGGATGCAGGTGCTGTCAATGTGAATAAATACATCCAGCAGACACATATAAATAAGGCAGGAACCGTTAAGGGTGAGGGGAATTAGAATTTGGCAAACACCTACCTTGTGCTAGGCCCTGGATATACTTATGAAATCAGTCCAATCAACTCAGTAAACATTTATAAAACTAAGAACCATTTTCTCTCACATCCAAGAGTCTCGATATCCTGAGAATCTAGCATGTCCACTCTCTGACCCATTTGCCTCTTCCCCCTAGCAGGCACAGAGAGGCTCATCCAAATGAGGTTTGAAATTACAAGTGGATTTTGGTTATCATTGTGACTCCTTCCTCACATTTTCATAAATAATCCAGTTGACTGCGAAGAGCCATTTTAAAAATAACTTGGCATTCTCAACTACACAGCTGGCATAGGTTGTTACTCACCCTTGGTTACTCTGACTTGTGAAACTGATCTATATGTAGATGTAAAAATCTCCATTTATTACTGTGACATTCTTAAATGATCACAAACTTAGGCTATGAAAGCACAGCGAGCAATAAGGGCCATCTTCAGCTAAAAGGTTAATTCTTTTAGCAGCTGAAAAGTCGACCCTCCGAGGCATACCTCAAAGCTTAGAACTTCTTATTACGTAAGGCACAATCTCATTCGACATGCAGAGTAAATAACCTCGTTAAGAATGTAGTGTGAAGAAATGCTGTTCAAATGGGGTCAAAGGGGGTGAACAAGGTAAGGGGAGGAGGCGGTCAAGTTGTAAGGGCACTTTGGGATGTAATTTATGGCGCTTTAATAGTGTGGGCATGTCCAGTGTTAAGAGCGGTTTGCTTGGCACCAGGCAGGAGCTAATGAATGCACCCAGTGAGGAGACCTCAATGTAAGGATGTTAAAAACCCTCCCCAATGAACTAAGGGGGTGATGGCAAAGGGGCTCTGCAGGGTCAGCCAGCCTGCCCACCAGAGCTGTCACAAAGGCCAGGCTAGAAGCAGCTAAGAAAGAGCTTAATTATCCAGCCGTTTTCATTCAAATTGGGGCTAAACAGCAGGAGGAGTGTGCTGGACCACCAATTAGGTTAGTTAGGAGGTTATTCAGTTTAGATCAGAAATAGAGGTGAGGCAGAGCCTGCGGGGGCAAAACATCAAAAGTCCTCTTGGCCATGAGGGGGTTCCCCTCCCTACTGTGGACCAGGCCATTCCCATGACCTAACACTTCAGTAGGTCTTAATTTCTGGCACCACTGAAATGCTGACCTTCTCTCTCAGAGAAGAATGTCATAACCCATGGTGCCTACTGAACTTTAATCAGTACAATTTTAAAATATTTTACTGCATATTGAGTTTTACTGCCAACTGCTATTATTAAGACAATGCTCTTTTTAAGAAAACTATGCTATAACAACAGCCTGTTTTTCTAACTGCTGCCATCGTCAGAGCTCACCGAATGAACTTCATGGGCAGGATCACTCAACAAGACATTTCATGCAGGAAATATTCATCCTGGATCCTACTTCGATAGTCTACCCAGAGAAACCCTTCTCCACACTGAAAATATTCTGAATCCTTGACAGTAAAAGACTGAATAACTAAATATACTAGCACTACACTCTACCCTAAGTCACAAATTCACAATGGAGAATTTGGTATATGACAGAGGTTAAGAGAATTTTAACCACTTAACTAGTTAGAGGGTCTTATTTTTACTGTAGTATCAAGTGCAGATACATGTCCAGTTGGCTAAATACTCTTAAGCCTGAAATACACAAACTCTCCCTGAAATACACAAATTCTACCTGAAATACGTAAACTCCACACCTGAAAGATATAAACAATCCTAGCCAAAAACAATTCTAGACCCTTACAGCCTCACTTACGCTATTTGGTTGAAAGATATATTCACAGTCACCTACAATACTTCCCAAGATGTTTTAATCTCCTCCTTCTGGCCGTAAACAAGTAGGCAGGAGAAAATTAATAATCTATTTGACATTACATATCTTTTTAGTAACTTTGAGAATTTATACTTTAAACCTTAGGTTTTAATTAGCAAAGATTTATTTGTGCAATAGTACTGAATAGTTACAAAAATATGATGTATTTTATTAAGATTATGCTTAAACTTAAAAAATAATATTAATAATTTAAAATTAATCATTGATAAATAATTGTTAATAATGCTTTCAATATTTCGTACCTTAAGTTACCCAATGTCATGGGTCTTGCTGTTGTAATAATATAACATATTCTGTTTTTAAATATACTCCATTTTTATTTATATATATTATTTTCTTTCCTTCTTTACTATGAGTTGTTTTTTTCTTTCAGTTGAAAATACACTTTGAGTTCAGTGTTGGTCTGAGGGGAACGAAAAATCCATGTTGCTTCAGTGAAGCTCACTAGGGGAATAGGATGTGGATAAGAATAAACTCTGATAATTTTGCTCCTTCATTAAAATTCATCATTTTGGTATTTGCTGGGGTCGAGAGTGGCAGGAAGGAGTGGCTCTGACCTCTGCATCACAGCAGCTTCCTTTTCAAATGGAGAACGAGCAGGTATGAAATGCAGCCTGACCCAGGACAATAGCTCAGGATAATACATGCCACTTGGTGGATTAAAAATTTATAAGATATTTTTCCATCTCTGGTTGGAATACAAATGAACATATTCTTGTCTCATTTAAAGTGATTTCTCACTCGGGGCTGAAGAGATGCGTAACACCTTAAATTCTATGGGCTTTGCTTTTCTGATTATATTACCCAGGAAATAGGCTAAACAACTAGAGTGCTTGGCAAGAGAGTCACATTCCACACACCAACCACATATAAATAATCTCCCTTTACATAAAAGTCCCAGGAGGTGGGAATTGTACACCTTCACCATGACTCACACACACACACACACACACACACACACACACCTGTACCACGTCAATATAACATTTTTCAGGGAAGACTTCATTCCACACTAAGTGTATGTGTGTGTGTGAGTGTGTGCATTTAACACACACTATATAACATAACAGCAATTTCATGTTTCCAAATGTCACCTTCATGTTTTCTGCCAGCCATCTGGCAGCACCCTGATGGAATGCTAGGGGGACAGGGGTGGTGGAAAGTCACCCACATGAACACAACAAAAGTCTGGAGCCTGTCTTTTGCCCCACAAGTTACCTAGAGAGGAAACATTTTGTTGTGGGTAGTCAGGTAAGTTGGTTAAATACATCAATAGAGAAAATTCTTTTTCCCCCTTAAGGCAAGGGTTGAAGTTAATCTACAAATACGTTACCTTTTAAAAGATTTATATTAATTTAGTTTGATCTCTGATAGTGCTAATTAACAACACTCCTCGTAATGAGGGCGTGCCACCTCGCAGGCCCTTCTCTTTCTTACCTCACCTTGTACGGGTGCAGTACTAAAAGAGAATGCAATGACATCATAACTTCTGTGATTAGAAATCATTCTATATATAAGTAGATTCAGAGATGACCAAAATCATTGTAATACCTGAGCAATTTTGTGCTCAAAGATTTTTGTTAAAAATAAACTACTATTTTGTAATGAAATAAAAGAAAATGTTATTCATGCTTCCCAAAAAGAAAGAAAGCTTTTTGAAAGCATTGGTAAAAGGATACGGGCAGAGAGCAGAAAAGAAAGATGTTTAAGACCAAATAAAAACTGAATTCCTATAATCACGTAGCAAGAATGAAACTTGAGCCCCAGGCTCTCAGAGATCCAAGAAAAAGGCTGAGAGTTTCAAGCTGAAATGCCAAATGAGAAGATATTCAGCTAGCCACATAACCATCTGGGGTGATGAATGCAACTTCAAACCCCCAGCAGAAGGCAACTCTCAGAAGTCAACAACTTTTTCTTACAACTAGTCTTACACACACGCACACAATGTCCGAAGAGCATTTACTAGCTGTGCTCCGTGAATCACATACCCTTTTCTCCTAGTGCGTGAATCAAGTCCTTGGAAACGAGAAAAGACAGACAAGAAAAACATGCTACCTCTGTGATTTCCCATATTACAGACAAGTTCTGATAAAATTCCACCTAAAATAAACAACAGGACTTTATACCTGAACATTCTGCTTTTTTTCAAAAATTAGATTTCTACAGCTAGAATTCTGGAGAGAACTATAGAAGGTCATTTGGAGCTTACCATGATATGGCATACTAAGTTGAAAAGGAGAATAACTCAAGAGAATCAGCTGAAAAACTATTAGAATTAAATTTTTAAAAGCTCAGTAAAAATGGTTACAAGGTACTTTTTTTTTTGAGGAAGATTAGCCCTAAGCTAACTACTGCCAATCTTCCTCTTTTTGTTGAGGAAGACTGGCCCTGAACTAACGTCCGTGCCCATCTTCCTCTACTTTATACGTGGACTGCCTACCACAGCATGGCTTTTTGCCAAGCAGTGCCATGTCCCCATCTGGGATCCGAACCGGCAAACCCCGGGCCGCCGCCGAGAAGCAGAACGTACAAACTTAACCACTATGCTACCGGGCCGGCACCCCCTCCACCCCCGTACATCTTTAAAGGTAACCTTTCATAAACCAACATAAACCAGTTAGAAAGTGTATTGAAGAATAACTCACATTTACAATAGCAATAAAAACATGAGACCTAAGGATAATCCAAAGAACATAAGTATATAATTTATATGAAAAAAACACAAAGTCTGCTAAGAAATGTAAAAAAAAGAAGACAAAAATGAAAAGAGATGACATTTCCGTGGGAAAAAAAGACAGTCTTCTAAAGATGTCACTTCTTTCAAAATCAATTTACAAATTTTGAGTGATTTAAATCAATGTCCCAGAGGGATTTAATTTTCTTGGAATACAGCAAAAATGTTTAAATTATCTAGAAGAAAAAACAGGCAAAAATAAATAAGAAAAAATTGATAAAGAGTAGAAACGAAAGAAACTAGTTCAACCAGATCTGAAAACATATTATAAAGCTACAATTATTAAATCTGCAAACAGCATTGAGAAAAAAATCAATTATGTAGAAACAAACTCTAATGTATAGAGTAGTTGTCCAACAGAAATGTAATGTGAACCACACGTATAATTTAAAATTTTCTAATATCCACATTTTAAAAAGTGAAATTAATTTGAAGAATATTTATTATATTATTTATCATTAATATATTATATATCATATTATATATATTTTACTACACCCAAAATATTATCAGTTCTATACATCATAAATATCAAAACATTATTGTGTTGTTTTACATTCTTTTGTTGTAGTTGTTGTTGTTCTAAGTATTTGAAATCCAGTCTGCATTTTACACTTAAACAGAACATCTCCGTTTGGCCTAGCCATATTTCAGATGCTCAGTGGTCACACACAGCTACAGGCTCCTGTGTTGGACGGTGCACGTATACAGCAAATTAATACATGATAAAAGGAGCACCATGAATTCAATAAATGGTATTAAAACAGTTTCTCCTTGGGAAAAAAAAATAGCTTATAGACATATCTAAAACAATGAACAGTATAAGCTCCAAGGAGATAAAAGAGTTAAAAATTTTAAAAAGTCAAAATTTACAAACTTTGGAACAATACAAGTGACTGCCAAATCTCTACAGAGAAGAAAATTCTCCAATCTTAAAAGCAACGTAAGAAGCCTGGAAACATGTGGCCAATAGATTTGGTTATGTAAAAGTTCAAAACATTTTTCATATCTGAAATCAAAAAACAACTGGTAAAAACAAATATTTGCCACAAATATGACAAACAAGATTTAATAATTTTGAGGCGCTCATGTAAATCAAGGTGCAAACCAGTAAGAACCCCAGCAAATAAAATGGACAAAGGACAGAAACAGGCAATTTAGAAATGAAAATAATCAGCTAGTAAACAGACAAACGGAGGAGAAGCCACCTCACTAGTAATCCTAGAAATGCAAATTTAAACAAAAAGACAGTTTAATGTTCCTTCCTTCCTCCGAAATCCAGCATTTGCCTCTTCTAAGCTTTCTTATCTTTGATACAACCTTTGAGGGTATAGCTATGATTAGCGAATGCTATGACATCATATTGTCTGCCATTTGAAAGAATTCTGTATATGAATAGATTCAAAAATGACAAAAATCTCCATAATACCTGAATTATTTAGAGCTCAAAGAATTTTGAGAGAGAGAAAGAGGCAGAAAGAATCATGGCACTCCTGAATAGATAGGACCTTAGACATCTAAAAAACAATGAAGGCATGAAGATGGACCTGTACACAAGTGCAAGGTACCTTTGTTTTCCAAACCCTCACAACTCCAGATATCATAGGTGACTTCTAATGTTCAGCTGCTGCAATGACATATAACAAAAACAAATGAAAATAGTGATCAAAAAGAAATTTTAATACCCACTTTGCAGCATTAAAGGAAAAGCATCAGTTAAGACATTAAGACTCAGCCTACCCATAAAGAATGTAGCAAATGCTATTATAGGACCTACTATGTGCTGGTGCTGTTCTAATTTAATCCTCACAATAACCCTATAATGTAGGTATTATTAACACTCCCATTTTACAAATAGGGCATCTTAGGTACAAAGAGTTAAGTAACCTTTCTAGAAACACATTGTTAATAAGTTTTGATTAATTACTATCCTGTCCATAGGCAACTTAACCACACTCTAAAAAGCAAGCTAAATTTTATCTAATTAAATATTTAATAAATGCTTATTATATTTGCATATTGGTTTTAAAGAAGTCCAATTTATGACACACTTGAGTTTCACTTTATATGCTAAAGTAACAGTATGATACTGTGGAATTCCTTACGTACACCAAGGTATAAAGTGTAATAAAATGATTTTGTAAGATTTAGAATAGCTTTAGTACATAAGCTTTTGTAGAGTTTTATGGTTGTCCTCTCTTTCCTTCAAGGGTTATAGTGGCTTATATCAGTGGCCAAGTCTTTGATCAGAAACACAAGCTCCCATCATTATTTTCACTGTAATAATCAATGTATTTTCACTTCTCTCTTAGCTCCAGGAAGTGAGAATGAGGAAGATCACCTCTTTAAGGAAGTGAATATGACATGGAGACTGTCCCACAAAAAGGGAGATGAAAAGCCTGTTCTTCCAGGCTCCTTTGGATTTGGAGAAGAGGGAGGAGGAGGAAAGGAAGGTGGGCAGTGAGACAAGGCTTTCCTGACCACCTACTCCAGAGATTCAAGTCATGGAAGAAATTATATTAATTAGATTGAACAGAAAACTCAAAGCAGAGAGGAACTGTGGCCACGTTCTTGTTTGTGACTAAGAGAGCATACACACTTACACACCCACCCCAACATGCTGCTTCAGATTGGGAGCGATAGCACGGTGTATTTGAGAAGAGAGAGCATCTGAGTTAGGGCTCCCCAGCCACCCTGGGGTCCCATGTGGAATAGAAGGGTGTGGATAGTCTTCATATCGAGCAGTTGCAGAGGGGAAATAAAGGATCTATCCCAGGAGCTTATCTGAGCATCTGTTGTGCTGGGGTGAAATGACCTGTGACTCAGGGCTATAGAACAGGTTACTCAACCTAGGGGCTAAAAGGAACCACAGCTAGACCTCAGGTGGTGGGGAAGAGCCAGCAAGGACTAAGCTGAAGCTTGATGAGGCTGACCGAATCCATCATGAATTCACCAGTCATAGACAAGAGGATTAAATGACAGCACCAGATAGACAAGGATGACCTCAGAAACCAGAGGTCCAGAGGGAAAGATAAGGCCCCACATGGGTCTCAGGCCGTCCTCTTCCCACCACTTCAAGAGTGTCCAAGTCCCACTCCTAACAGGTACACCTAGACTCCATTTTGGAGACAAGTCTGGAAGGGGAAGAAAATCTGAAAGATGTTAGCATTTATCTGAAAGAGACTGAGTCACCACTGTTTTAAGTTTTTGAAGAGTCTAAAATCTTTGTGTTGGATTAAATTTGGCTTGTTTTCATGTATTCAGCAGGGCGGGGCTCAGGAGGACAAAGAAATTTACAGAAAAAAAATAAGCGACTTTTTATGTTTGTCTATCTGAATATATGTACATGTTATTACTTCACTTCGATAATATCTCCTATGGCAAAACGAGATCTGCTTTACAGAGACTTGCTTTATGAAAGAGTTTCCTCAAAAAGATTGTCATATTGTGGCAGAGAAAAAGAAATAAAGAAAGAGAAACAGAGACAGAGAGAAAGACAGAGACAGAGATAGGAAGAAAGAGACTCTCGTCGGAATTAAAGTTTCTTTGTTCTCCCCTATGTTTCAGCATCAAAGAGCTGATAGTAAACATTGCTTTCCCATCACATTGCACCTCCCAGTTACTGCCTGCAGAGAGCAAGCCCCTCAAATGGCAGCTTGGCATGTTGCCATGCTTGCCCCTGAAAGACCCAGTGATTCTGTGAAGGTTATCCCAGGTGATTGGAGTCTGTTAATAATTCTAAGCAATGAAAACCCAAAGTAGAGAATACAGACCTTAGAGAAAATTCAGTTCTCATAGTTGCTAGAATCTTTATTTTTAGCCCCACTTCATTCTCCAGCTCTGGCACAATGATCTCTGTAAAATGTCTTAAAAACTTACAGTAAATAAAAATGATAAATGTTGACCTTTTATGGTTTCTTTCCAACCCTAAAATTCTATGATTTGTTTCTTCTCAAGACTTCGCATTTTCAAGGCCCAAGGTTTCAGTAACAAGCCAATGTAAATAGCAGGTAATGGGCCCTGATAAACCCTGAACTGAAAGAGTAGCCAAAAGGAAAAAAAAGAAGAAAATTTAATAAAGCTGCAAATATCTTTATGGTTGCCATCAGAGATGGTGGGAAGCCTCAAAAACTGCCCTTGAGAGCAACTCAAAACTAAGCAGGCTGTTAACACAAGCAGATACCACTTCTTGCCTTCCCAAAACTGTTCTTTGAGAAAGTCAATAGCTTTAACTTCACTATTCCAAGCGTCAAGATGAGGCACTAGGCAGCCAGCCATCCCCAATGCACTGGACTATCAAGACCTGGGTTTGCTAAAGGTGTACGGATTGTTAGCAGCCTAAGGTGAGTTGTATTCTGGCCAAATAGTCAGCCTGGCAACAAGAAATGTGTTTTCATCTCTTCCCAGAACAAAAGGACGTTTGACCTAGAAATTGGACAAAACAGAAAAATCAAACCTATTTTTGGCTCTTGGACTCTCTTCCTACTGCTTCCACATCTTTTCTCCAGCCGTCTTCCTGGCCAGCCTTCTGCTTAGATATTCTGGGACCAGATCCATAGCTACCATTTTCATTCTACCTTTTCGAGTCAGCTGAAAAGAAAATTGCCCAAGACATGGAATAATTTCTGCAAAATTCCTATAACATCCTTTCTTTGCTGTACTTCCTGTTTCCATTTTCCTGAACCTCTCACACTCAAAATCTTTATCTAGTACCTCAGATTTGGGGACATCTTTTAGTCTTTGCTCTTCAGTTTCCTCCATCATCAGGATTTTTGTAGACAGACTGCCTGAAGTATGCACTAATGGGCAGCTCTCATGGAACTCAATAAAACTAATAAAATTGTCCATTGTTTATATTAAGTGTTCACACCAGAAGCCTGGCAGGATACAGGATGGGAAAACATTTGTCCTTTTGGTTCCCTGTCAGGTAAAGAATGAAATCACAGGCTTACAAACCAGTCCTTTTACATGTTGGACTGTGCTCTTTGTTTAGAATTATCAGTATGACATCCAGAACATGGAGTCATTTTTCTGTCATAATTTTTATTTAGAGAGCTAAAAAATATACTGAGTGATTTTCATTTGGGAACCGATAGAAATGACTAACATTACAAATTCTATGTATTTTTTTTTAAAGATTTTATTTTTTTCCTTTTTCTCCCCAAAGCCCCCCGGTACATAGTTGTATATTCTTCGTTGTGGGTCCTTATAGTTGTGGCATGTGGGATGCTGCCTCAGTGTGGTTTGATGAGCAGTGCCATGTCCGCACCCAGGATTCGAACCAACGAAACACTGGGCCGCCTGAAGCGGAGCGTGCAAACTTAACCACTCTGCCACGTGGCCAGCCTCCAAATTCTATGTATTCTTGTTTCATCAAAGCCAATATTTCTCTTGCTGTCTTTTGGTACAGTATATACTCAAAGCGCTAATGTGCTTGGTGTTTAATCAACTGATAGCATCTAGGTTGGTCTCTTTTTATCCTTTGTATATGTCTTTGGGTCAGGGAGAGCATGATGTTCTGTATTCCAGCTTTTAAAGCTCTGTTTCCCCAAAGCACTAAAGAGTAAACAACTCAGAAGAGAAAACCTTGCCACAGCATCTTACTAATGAAGAGGATTTCGGCTGTTTTCAGAATGTTCTTCACAATGTGACACATCAGAGTAAATATTCCACTTCTCAATAAATACATAAATAGAGCCTAGCCTTATAATCCTAAAAATTAGCAGTCTGTATTTTCCTCTTTCAGTTTCCAGCCCTCAGTGCATAATGACACTGTATACATAGCTGTCTTTTTTTATGAGGCAAATTTCCTCCCTATTAATTAACCCCAATGCTAATTATGTTAGTTAAGACCTGCTTGTAGAGTTTACAGAAAATAAAAACATATCCATTATGTCAGCAATCAAAGCCAAACAAGATTGGGATGATGCCAGAGATCAAAGCTCATCAGTGCGATTCAGGGACAAAGAGAAAAGGGGGCTGTGACTTCAAGGGACTTCGCATGATAATGTTAGCAGCCACTTGCTTATTTTTCAGAGCCGTTTCAGAAGGAATCATCTGAAGAATAACCTGAAGGAGGAAGCTGGAGCCATATGCCAGTGCCACTTCACATTGATCCATTCACCCTCCACCCCTCCCAAATCACCAAGCCTGTGAGAGAGGTAGAATTGTTTGGCTTATCAGAAATATCTGATTTGCTCAGACTAGCAAAGAGAAAAGACAACTGCTGCTTATGTTTACTGAGGATCCAGTCATGGTGGACATATTTTAAAGAAATTCCTTCCCACGGTAAGACATAAAGCACTGATGTCTAGCCAAGTTTACATGGTCAATCATGTGGTATTACCTAGTAGTCCTGGGGTCAGTTTGCCTGCTCATTTCCAGTACAAGGTGGGTTAGGGTCGGGAACTATAGCAACTACCTTTCAAATCCTATCCTCCTTGAACCCTTTGCAAAAACAATGCCCCCTGTACCACTAGCCGTCCTCAAACATCAATGCTATTGATTTCAAGTGCTTACTTACCACTCTAAGTTCCATGAGGCAAAAAGGAAGAGTATAAAATATGGTGCCTACTGGTCCTGACTGGGCATTATAGGAGAGTGTGTGTGTATATGTGGCTGTGCTACCCCATACCCTTGGATTTGACCTGCTCCCCTTTCTAATATCCCTAGAGCTATTCCTTCTAGATGGCCTCCTCTACCATCCAGCTACAATCATTGATAATTCAGAGGAGTCTAGCACACACAAGTCAGATGAAAAGCTAGCGAGGGAGGGAATTTCACACAAATCATATTCCACTGAAGTACCACCATACTTACACTTTCACATTGTACGGTCAGCACAGCTCAGATTTAATTAAAGCACTCAATCGCACCATTACCATTTTTGGTGACAGCTCAGGTATAAATATATTAAGCACAATTCTTCCCAGGCACTGCTTGTCAGCACTCTCCTCAAATGCCCTTTTGTCTTCTCTAGCCTCTTCCAAAGCCCTGAACTTTTAGCTCATAAATGATTAGTACTTATGCGCTTCCACCTCCAATTCCCAAGTTAAATTACTGTCTTTAGCCTTTTTCTGGATTCCTCGGGAGTAATAAGTCTCTTCCATTGGGCCATAATTCCTCCCTTTTAACTTTAATCAAAACTGCATTGACATCTCCACCTCCTTCCTCACAGCTGACTTCTCTATGTCTCCTCTTTCACTGGTCAGGAAGTAAGTTTTTGCTCTCTCCACAGATCCTGGATATTGGGTCCTATTTTCTCCATACCATGCCCTTACTGCCCAGTTCCCTAATTTTTTCCTCCGGCCTCAACCTCTGTGTTTTTCTGTTTGCTGTTGGAATCCTTTTATCCCATTCATTCACTCATTCAACAACTATTTATTAAGCACCAATTATGTGCCAGGAACTGTTCTGGGGGCTTGAGGTACATCAGTGCACAAAACAGACTAAAATCCCTGCCTACATTCTAGAAGGTGGAGATAAAGAAATTTTTAAAAATGAGCATCCTACTTAAATGTTACTAGATTGTGGTTAATACCTTTAAAAAAAGAAAAAAGAGATCAGGACAAGGAGAACAGGAGTATGGTGGGGGCAACCTCATGGAAGAAGGTTTGAATTTTGCAAGGGAGTTAGCTAGCAGATATCCTGGGGAAGAGCATCCAAGAGGAAAAAACAGCCAGGTCAACGAAAGGCTCTCAGGCAGAAAGGTACTTGGCCTTGCCTGGAATATTCAATGAACAAGGTGGCTGCTAGAGTCACCAGAGCAGCATGGGTGAGGGGAAGAGTAGGGATTCGCTGATCCCTCTTGAATATCACCTGTCCTTCTCTACTTGCTGATGATGGACTCAGTGTCTCCTACTCAAAGTAAAATCATATCCCTTTAAAACTGCACAATATGCATCTGTGTATAAGTAGTTCCCATACATTTAAAAAGGTAGTTGCCCCAAGTTAGTAAAAAAATAATCTTGACACAGCCTACTTTGCATCACCTCCTCTAGCTGTGGACTATCTTCTTAAACTTACAACACTCACATTTCTAGGGAATATGGAATATCCTTGCTCTGAATGAATAGACTGTATGTCCCATAGGATGCACTAGGAGAGGCAGAGAGACTGATGGAGCACAATAGAAGGTGAAATGTGTGAAGAAAATGGGTTAGCCACCAAGCAAGTGAGATAGGGGCAACGCAATCTTCCTCTCCCACTGAAACAACTCAGTCCTTCTCCACCCCTTCTTGACGCCCCTAAGAAGTATGTAAGGGTCCACCAACATTAGAAATATTCCAAGCGGGGCTGGCCCAGTGGTGTAGCAATTATGTGCACACATTCCACTTCCGTGGCCCAGGGTTTGCCGGTTTGGATCCCAGACATGGCACCGCTTGGCACGCCATGCTGTGGTAGGCGTCCCATGTATAAAGTAGAGGAAGATGGGCATGGATGTTAGCTCAGGGTCAGTCTTCCTCAGCAAAAAAGAGGAGGATAGGCAGCAGTTAGCTCAGGGCTAATCTTCCTCAAAAAAAAAAAAAAAGAAATATTGCAAGCATCTTGTAGTAGATAGTGTTGAGGCGAAGAACTGAATAAATAAGAGCTTCTTTAAAAGTATTTATTTATACATTGAACAAATATTTATCACACATTATCCTGTGGTGACAAAAATAAGCAAAACATGGCCCTGAACCTGAGGAACTCATAGTCTCTCTAGGTTGGAAAACCAACACATGAGCAGAATACAAATTAATTAATCCTCTTAGTTTTAAAAGAAGGAGTTCTAAATCAGGGTGCTCTTCAAATTTCACCTCTGGAGATGTTTTTAAACACACATCCCAGATCCCATCCTGGCACCTCTAACCCAGTGTTTTTCAGTCTTCACTGCGTGCACGTTGGAATCACCTGAAGAGCTTTTAATATAAGCCTGCCTGGGTCCCAGCCCAGAAATTCTGATTTAATTGTTCTTGGATGCAGCCTGGATAAGAATTTTTAAGATCCCCGTGGAATTCTACTGTTCGGCCAAGGTTGAAAACTACTTTGGGTAGGCTGAATAATTGTCCCAGAGATGTCCATGTCCTAATTCCCAAAACCTGTGAATGTGTTACTTAACCTGATAAAAGGACTTTGCAAGTATGATTACATTAAGGATCTTGAGATGAGGAGATTACCTGGATATCCAGGTGGGCCCAATGTAGTACAGGTACCTTATAACTGAACATTCCAATTGCTCCCTTCCATTCCTGTGACATTGCTGTCATTGATTTCACTTATCCATGTGTTATAATCACCCAATGCATTGTTTTTATCACTTTTACAAAAACCAGCTATCTTTTAAATAAAATATCTTATCTTACCTTTATTTCTTCTCTAATACACTTCCTTTCTTTATGTAGATTCAAATTTCTGACCTATATCATTTTCTTCTCCCTGAAGAACATCTTTTAGCATTTTTTGTAGGGCAGGTCTGTTAGCAATGAACTCCCTCAGTTTGTGTTTATATGAGAAAATCTATTTCTTTTTCAGTTTTGAAGGATAATTTGACTGGATGTAGCATTCTAGGTTGGTGGGAGTTTTTCTCTCAATACTTAAAATATTTTGCTTTGTTCTCTTCTGTTTTCATGGATTCTTATCCTTGTTCCTCTGTAAGTGGAGGTATTTTTTCTTTTTTTTGTTTTGTTTTTTAACTCTGCTTAAAATTTTTCTCTTTGTTTTGGGTTTTCTGTAACTTGAATATAATATGCCAAGGTGTGCGGGTTTTTTGGTATTTATCCTCCTTAGTGTTCTCTGAGCTTCCTGGATCTGGATTTGATACTGTCATTAATTTGGGAAGCTTACAATCATATTGCTTCAAATATTTCTTTTGCTCCTTTCTTCTTTCTCCTTCTGTTATTCCAATTATGCATATTATACCTTTTGAAATCGTCCTACAGTTCTTGGACGTTCTGTTCCGACTTTTTCATTTTTTCCTTTGCATTTCAGTTTAGGAAGGTACCACCATCCAATCTTCAAGTTCACTGATCTTTCCTTAGCCAGGCTGAGTCCACTGATGAGCCCATAAAAGGCATTCTTCATTTCTGTCTTGACTTCTAGCATTTCCTTTTAATACTTTCTTAGAGTTTTCTTCTCTCTGTTTACATTACCTGTTTTCTCTTGTTGTCTACTTTTTCCATTAGAGCCCTGAACATATAAGAGTTATTTTAAATTCCCTATTTGGTAATTCTAATACCTTATGTCATATCTGAGTCTGGTTCTGACAATTGCTTTATCTCTTCAGACTGTTTTTTCTTGACTTTTGGCATGCGTTGTAATTTTTTGTTAAATGTTTCACATGCATCAGGTAATAGGAACTGAGGTATATAGGCCTTCAGTGTGAGTATTTATATTAATCTGGCAAGGAGTTGGGCTATGTTTAATGTATGCTGTAGCTATAGGTGCCAGAAGCTTCCAATTCTTACAGTATCCTTGTTTTTGTCTCCCCTCTTGACCTTGGCTTCACTAAGAATTCTCTTCCCCAGAAAGAGTCTGTGTCTTACAGCTGTTTCACCTGTAATTGACAGTTATCATACTAGATCCCTATTGATGTGTGGTAAAGTCTGGGAGAGGGGAAGTGTTCTATCATCTTCCAATTAAATCTCACTAGTGTTCTGGTTGGTCTGCATCTTAGGCTTGTAATCTTCACAGAATTTCTCCACAGATACAGACTCTTTTTCTCCCTCACCCTGTCAACTGTGTCCACCACTACACTTACCCCATTCTTAGGTGAGACAGAAAGGTTAGAGGGAGCTGAAGTGAGGGGAATGCCCTTACCCCAGGCACAATATAGTAAGTCTTTTCCCCTGGAGAGTTCCCTTGGTTATGGAGAAGGCCCTGGGCATATTTCACAATAATTACTCTTTCCTTGCCTGTCATAGCCATAAGAGGATCTTTCTCAGATCTTCACCATAAGATCCTGGTGGGGTTCCCGAATATAAAGTCCATCAAGTGTGGTACCCTAGGTGTTTCTTACTATCAAATTATTCCACACTCAGCCTCTGACAATTCATCAAAATTGCCACACAAGTGTTCTATGGTTCCTGCAGCTTCTGCTCAGGGTAAACAGATCTTGGCTATGGCTCTCTGGATATGCCTGTCTCTCTAGATTTCATGGTGTTAGTTTGTCCTGAGACCTCTGTTCTCTGATGGGTCCAATAAAAGTCACTGATTTTCAGTATGTCCAGCTTTTTCTTGTTGTAAGGATGAAAGTGCTGACTTTCAAGCTCTCTACCTATTAGAGTAGAGGTGGAAGTCCATTAGAAGATTTTCAGCACAGGAGTGATGTTATATGCTTTATGTTTTTAAAAGACCACTCTGTGCATTGTATCTCCCTTAAAAATCTCAAAAAAAAGTAGGCTGGGCCAAGGTAGCTCTCAGATATTTTAGGTTTCCTCAACAAAAACCATGTTAATTGCAACCCAACACTTATGAAATAAGTGGAAGAAGAGCATGCAATGGATATTTTAATTCCATCTGGGAACATATGGAATGTTCCGTAGAAGAGGTAATCTTGGGACATGAGGATTCATCCTGCACACAACTCCTTGGTGATGTCTTCAAACCACCTTGTCCATGTTGGCCACTAGCTCAAGTCAAAACACCTTTATGGTGGTGTCCCATAGTAAAGTGGTTTGATTGTCTAAGTAAACCCCCTCCACTCCTTTCCCCTGCTCATAGGATGATTGGTACCATCTCTATTCATTTGCTTACGTTAATTTCTTCCACCCTCCTACTGGCATGCCCGTACCTTGCCCAACACATAAGAGTCCAACTTACGTGTCACAAACCCAATGAAGCTTTCTCTAACTACAAACACTTTGTATTTTTTTCCTCCTTCTTAAATCTCTATTATGCACACAATTAATACCAAAGAATGTAGCACTGCTTTGTTCTTAATTGTACTAAGTTTTAAATTTCATCAATCACCCTAGAGTAGCCTAGCACAATGTGAACACATATTGGATGCAGAATAATTGCTTCTCAATTGAGAAAGGGATTGATAGTGGTTTTCTTTGGTGGGCTACTGGTTTTGCAGGCTGGTGAAATTTATAACAGGGTCACAAATAATTGGGCTAATGAGATGAAAATTTACCTGCAGAGTTCAGTTCAGTTACTAATAAAAAAAGATAGTCTTTTAATGTGTTGTGTATATGTGTCTTTAGGTATCTGCATATATGCAAACATATTTTCCTTTTTTATTAAGGAGAATAAAGAGAAGTGCAACGTCCCTGCCCCATATTCTTTACCTATTTTACATTTTAATTTATGTGATTAGACCTAGCTTGTTATAAGAATGGAAGCAGCATATAAACCATAGACTAATGGAATCTGAGAGCTAGAAAGGATGTGAGAGTTCATCCCGTCCAATCTTCCTACTTAAAAAAGGGAAACCAGGGTTCAAAAAAGATTAAGGAATTTGATTGTCCACAATCAAAGTGTCAAGGTTTGGAATCCACGTTCTCTAGATTGTTTCTCTCCTCCAGAAACAATTCCCCATCGGCAGGTGCTATGTACTCCAGAGGCCTAAGGTGGATATGACAATGTGATCTTGAAGTACGGGTGTCTACCTGTTTCTTTGAGTTCTTGCTGAAATGAGATAGTGTGATATCACTTCTGCTGTCTGTTCCCAACAGCAAAAACACAACTTGTAGACAACTATTTCAACGTGCATAGAAAATATTTACATGCCACTTGGCTTTTCCACAGTCCTGCTGTTAATTCCTTTGTAGAAACATCTATAGCATGAAAGGTATTACACTAAACTGTCTGTTAATGTCATAAAGAGGTCAGCCCAAGTGGGGGCCAATTTAACTATAAATGCACATTCCAAAGAGTGCCTCACATAAGAAAGGTTTTGCTTTTGCTTTTTTTTTTAACAGAACACTAATTAACGTCAATATCTGCATGTATCCACTGATTAGAGTGCAGAAAAGCCAGCCCCAGCTAATAAAGCAAGCACACAGCATAGATAAGCCATATTAGGAAGGCAGACGGCAAGCAGCTTTGAGCTCTGGCTCTGAAGGACTTCTGTTTCAGTCTCCCTCAGTACTTTTTATTTTATTTTATATTTTTTAAGTTCTTCAAACAAACTCTTGCACCAAATAAAGAGGGAGGTTAGGAGGGCAAAAATTCCAATAATCCTGACCCTTTTGCTTAAGCCATAGCATAAATAGTGCTTCCAAACTAGAGCAGGTTTCTGATTGATTGTGCTACTTGGGTTTTTTCTTTGCCAGCCACCTGGGTGCTATTTAAATCCAATTCATTGATAGGGACTTTATGCCATTTTCTTCTGAGGGTCCTTTTTCTCCCTCATCACTCACTAAAGCAGTGAATGGAAATAGGATCGCCAATCCAGTGAGGAAGACAATAAGCAAGAACAGAAAACAGCTACCTGCCCTGAAGTTCGGACTTCAGCTGCGTCTAACTTCTTCGTCTTCCCTCTGGTCCTTTCACTTTCATGAGCCAAACAAAGACTTTTTAAAGAATTTTAAAACATGCTCCCTTAAGGGTTTTCTTTCAAAATGAAGCCTTGCTTTAAACATCTCTTTTGTGCGTGCTCCGCGGGATGGCTGGACAATTGGACAATTTCCAATGTTGCCTCGGCCTGTATACTCTCTGTTGTATTTTCTTTTTAACAATTCCTGTCCCAAACACACTACAGAGGCAGCTGACACATAAAAACCTTCAGTAAGGTGTAGTTTTAAGGAGAGTAGCCATGGGCAGAACTTTGATTCTTTATCTCCCAACGACAGACAAACAGGCCCGCAGAAAGTCACCACCAGCCCCTGAATCGGGCGGAACAAAAACATGAGATTCAAAGGCTTCTTGCACTTTAGAAATGGGTCTTTTCCTCTCTGTTTGTTTTTCTTTTCTTTTCAGTTCCAGGTCTGTGCACTACTTGCTTTGGCCATTATGGGATTACTTAACTATCACATTTCTTATAAAATTTGTTCCTTGGTTACAAAAGCAGAAAGCATTGAAAGACAATTCCCCTCTGCCATTTCACCCAGTTCTGGGATTTAGCTGTACTTGGTCAAATCAGAAGTGTGAACCTTGTAAGTTTCACACATAATCTTTGTATTTTTCTCCCTTCAAGATTTCAAATTGATTTTTTTTTAAGTCTCTCTGTTTAACCGTTTGAAAATCTGCCAGACTGTTTTCCAAAGCAGTTGCATCATTTTACATTTCCACCAGCAATATACGAGGGTTCTGATTTCTCTACCTCTCACCAGCACTTGTTATTATCTGTCTTTTTTACTATAGCCATCCTAGTGAATACTAAATAATATCTCATTGTGATTTGCATTTCCTTGATGACTAATGATGTTGAACATCATTTCCTGCACTTATTGGCTATTTGTATATCTTCTTTAGAGAAATGTCTATTCAGATCCTTTGCCCATTTTTTAATTGTGTTGTCTTTTTATTACTGAGCTGTAATAATTCTTTATATATTCTAGACACAAGCCTCTTATCAGATGCATAATTGGAAAAACTGTTCTCCCATTCTGTGGGTTGTCCTTTCACTTTCTTTATGGTGTTTTTTCAAACACAAAAATTTTTATTTTGATGATGTCACAGATGCGTCCTTGCCCCCAGGCTCTCACTGAACTTGAAGCCAGAAGTTCACGTTCATACCATTTCAATGGATCCACTTCTCAGCTAAGAATCATTTTAATGATTGCAAGAGAATGGTTAAGAAGCACCCCATAGTGAGCTTTGAGCAAAACTTTATTTCAAGATATCTCAGGAGTACAGCTTTTCTCCCCCTAAAACCTATGTCTGAGGTCTGCTGATTACCGGACTCCACAGAAAGGACAAACAGCAGATTTCAAGCCTGGGCCACAAGTGGACATTTGCCCTTAAGAGTTCATCCAAATAAGCCCTGGTTGCTGCAACTAGTGCCATTCAGAATTATGGATTTTATTCAGTTTGAACGGGACTTCAAGATAAGAGATGCTGTTTGTAAAATGCAGCCAAAATTCAATCAAAAAGTTTGTTTCACGCTTATTTGTTTGATAAGGTTAACATTGGGCAATTTTCTTTAACTGAACTCAGTTAAGTGAGTTGTGCAGATACCAACCAAATAATACAGATTCTCAAAAGCCAAGTTACTAATTTGAGTTGTTTCAATTAGTAGTGCTATTGAGAGCTTTTCCAACAAAGGAGAAAGAAGACTGAAATGGATTTAATGAGTCTAGGATATGTGGTAAGCCAGGACTGGGTCATTATACTCTAAAGTTCGCTCTCTGTAAACAGATCAATTTCTCACAGCACTTGTTTTGTTAGGGGGAATAGTAGTGATGCCAGGTAGGACTATAATCATTTGTTCTGCTGCATGACCACAATATATCTTTTTTGTTTTCTCCCTGTCACAGCAGCCTTGATCATGTAAGAGCCATACCTAAAAGTGACCACTCACAGTCTCACTGGATGAATTAAGCCTGCTGTGATGAAAAGGATGACTACAGCCTCACTATGCAGGTAGAAACGGGCAATGCAGTGCTGTTGGTAGATTACCCCCCAAAATTCCAACCATTTCTTCTGCCAATGGCAAAGATTTCTAAGAAACTATGGAAACCAGGAAAATGCCTTTAATTATATTCGGGGTTTGTTTTTCCAGACCCCCCCCCCCTTTTTTTTATTACTAAGGAAGATTTGCCCTGAGCTAACATCTGCTGCCAATTTTCCTCTTTTTTGTATGTGAGCCACCACCACAGCATGGCCACTGACAGACAAGTGGTGTAGGTCTGTGCCCAGAAAATGAAGCCAGGCCGCTGAAGCAGAATGTGCCAGACTTAAACACTGGGCCACTGGGGCTGGCTCTCCATATCCTTTTTAAACAAAAATTCCTGCTGCTTCCCACCAAGAAAAAATAATGAAAACAGGTAAGTCAAAGCTACATGCGCAATTCTATAATTCTGCCCTCTTCGTCCAAAACATAGTCCGTGGGGGATTTTGCAGAGCAGAAAGGGGAACTTTCACTAGAATCACAAATGTGATATTGAGGAGCATCTTTTACTTTTTCAATAAAAACTTCAGGATCTTTGAAAAATTGTGTCTCAAATTCTTGACCATGTTCAGAAGAAAATATCAGGGTTGTTGGCAGAGCAAAAGTTGCTACATTATAGTAATAACCCCTTGGGTTCATACAACTCTGCCAACGTCAAGCGCATTTGAGAATATTGTATTTTTCATGCCCCCAAGACCCCAAGAGGAAGGAATGATTCTACCTGTCGTAGACTCTGAAGCTGAAACACAGAATATTTCAACAACACAAGTAATGAGTAGCTCTTGGATTGCTTTATCCCTTGCTGTTTCTAGACTTCCTGACTTCTACACCTTCCCCTTCCCTGCACTTCTCCCCTCCAACTCCTCAGTCTGGGTAAACCATTCAGGGAAACAGCTCTCTACTCCACACACTGTAGTTTGCTGACCCCCCGCCCCAGTGGACTATTCTTGAGTCAGTAACTCAGATGTAACTATCTGGTAGAGACTAAGTACCATCTGTTCAGGTCACCTTACTCAGAGTCCAGACAAACTCACCAAGCTCTAAGGTTACTGTTTATATCTCTACAGTTGTCAGCCAGAGGACCCAGAGACCTGCAGTCAGCAACACCCCCCAACAGACACTCACTACATTGCTTTCTATTGTCCTGCCCAGAAATGACCCCTCTGCCAGAATCACCTCTCTCTTCCTTCTGTTCTAGATTATACCTGGACACACCTGGAAGTTAAGGCAACCATCTGTCATTATCCCCGGGCTAGGCAGAGGGAGTTTACAGTTTGTGATATTCTTCCACTTGCTAGGTCTTCTTCCAAGAAGCAAATCCCTGCACACACATGCCTATCCTCAGCCCTCTAGGGTCAGTGAAGCTTCCGAGGAGGCTGGTCCACTTGCCCAGGATCCAGTTCCACTAACACAACCAGTAAAGCTGTGCAATAAAAGGAGACAAGATTAGAGTCAGGCAGATCTAGGTCTGAGTCCCGGCTCTAACATGACTTAAGCTTGAACAAAAGACATAATCTCCATGGGCCCAGTGTCCACATCTTAAAAATAGCACTACTACTGTGACAGATTGTGGTGAGGAGTCATAGAGATGCTGGGTGTAAAGCACTGAACACAGCACCTGACACTGAGGCCCTGCACGTGGGAAACATGTTGTGATATGATGTCTAATGATCAGTGAATGGTCTCCAAGGCTGTTGTGAATACATGAAACTGTGCTTTCCATAGACCTGCCCATAGCTGTGAGCTGTGAGCCCCCCCAGAAATTGTTCTGTGTCTGGGATTTTGCCTATCTCAGGAAACCACCAAAGGTTAGAATCCAACAATTTAAAACACATGATTCATGGCAGCATACCCTGACTACATGACTCCCTAACCCATTAAACTCTTAGAAGCTGAGTGAGCAAACCTAAGCACATACCACATAGTACTTATTACTCCAAGAAGCATTTATTGAGCACGAACTGGATGTAAGGCATTCTGCTTATTGCTTCTAGGAAAGCCAGGACTGATAAAGTACATTTGCTTTTCTCAAAGAACTATAATCTACTGAGGGAATTAAACATACAGTTATATGTAATGGTGACAGAAAAATGCAATCCAAAATAACAGATCCACAGAGCCCCTTCAGAAAGCACAGCCCTCCATGGGCCTTACACGGGCTCGTCAAGGACTGACACCCACGGGTTATGCCTCAGGCCCAGAAGTAAAGCACAGCAAAGAGGAGATACAAGCGCTAACTCCTCTGGGTAGAGAAACTGACAACCCTCATCCCCCAACCCCAGCCCACCTTACTGGACTTTCTGCTCTCCGAGTGTGAGTGGGATATGGTACAGCTGCCAAATATTTGTGTTCTCCCACATGTGCCTTCCATCTACTTGGACTCAGGAAGGCCCTGAGACATACAGCCAAACCTGTTTTCCTCTGTAGCCCTGCATCTTTCTGGATGTCTGGTAGACCCCTCGTCCAGGACCCTGCAGCCCTTTGCAAACATGACCAAGATGTCTGCTTCCAACAAAGGAGGAGTCTGCACATTCTTTTGAAAGTCCAAGTGTCGTATGAGTTAATAAAGTAAAGGCTGAGAGTGACAAGGTCATTCAAGGGCATGGACAGGAATTATGGGACATATGGGCCCATTTGGACAGCTCAGCCAAGAAATGAGCAAATCCTGACTGATGGTGTCCCGTGGAGCCTCAGCTCCTTCCTATCAGCCTGCAAGGGAGTTGGCTCTTCTTTCTCCACTCCTGGTGAGGCTGCAAATGCCAGCCCCAATCTGGACAGAAGACACGCCTCGGTTAGCACCCAGGTTAGAAGAGGCAGTGAGCAGCTCCTCTCTGGCCTGCTGAGGCACTCACAGAGGGGGCCCAGGTTTAGAGAGCAGCATCTGGTGCCCTCTCATCATTCACACCTAGCTCCACAGCCTCAGGATCTGCATCCACCAGCCTGGAAAACTCCTCCGATTACACAGCTGGTGGCCCTGTCAAGAAATGGAAGCATCTTCACCGGTTTCCCCCTCCAGTGCAGCATTCCCCAGCCAAGCCCCTCCCCCATCCCTGCAACACCTTCTACACACAGGCCAAAGATCCTTCTAAAGCAAAGTGCTGATAGCTTCACTCCCCTGCTTTGAAAGCTCCCATTTCTCTGCCAATAGCCAAACTCCCTGGTTCAGGTACAATGCACTTCATAACCTGCCCTCACCCCACTTTCCAGCTGTCTCTTGCCATTTTCCCCCTTTCTCTCTATGCTGTGGCTTTCATGCTGAATTCCCTCCAGTCCCACAAGAACGTGATTCATTCTCTCTCTGTCTCTCTTTCTCAATCCTTGTGCAAATGCTTTCCTTGATGTGACCCATTCCGCAGCTATAACCCCTCATCCTCCTGCTCAGCAGAACTCTTTTGAGTCCAAATTTAAATGTCATTTCCTCCTAGAAGCTGTCTTTATCTGGTCCCACCTCCAAAGACTAAGTGAGGTATCCCTCTTTGCTTTTCCAAAGCACCCTCTGCTTCTCATAGATTATCATGCATTACATTGTATACTTGCTATTGATTTATCTGTATCCATTATCACCCCCCGCTTCCCACATACACACTATATGTTGAGCTCCTTGGAAGCAAGACTCTTCTAGTCACCATTATAGGCACATCCCTTAACCTAGCATAGTGCTTGAAACATAAGTACATAATGTATAAATAACTATTGAATGATAGGAAAGTGAACCAGCATCAACAGTGAGGAAAAGACTTTCCTGTAACTAAGGTAAACTTTGGACCAAGAAGAGATCTAATAAAACATCCAATTCAACCCTCTTTCCTTTAAAGGTAGGGAATGAAGCCCACAGAAGTTAAGTGATTGCCTGGTTGACAATTAGAATCCCAGCCTGAGTAAAACCTAGGTCCCTAAATTCCCCAGCAAGACCTCATAAACACAAAAAAATTCAAGAATCTACCACGAAGGGGATAATTTCTTCTTTTGGGATCCTTAAGACTCTAGCCTCGAATCAGACTAAAATTCAACAGCACAACGGTGGTGTTCTCTCCAGACGAAACCCCAGCTTTAACCTCTTCTGCTGGGTACATCATATTAGTAGAGACCCACTCTAAGGATTCACACTGTTCTTTCAAGTTCTTATTCTGTGTTGAAAGGATGGACATGGACAACCAGACTTAGTCCATTGCAGTACTCTCAAAATCCCTTTATGGTTTAGCATAATAAAGAGCAAAGAGAGAAATCTTGGGCTGTCCTGTCTGAGTTCTATTGCTTATTTATTGAGTAATTTATGACAAGTTGATATATGATAATATTATTATCTGTAGGACATTAACTGACATAAATTCATAATGCTACATTTGCTTCCTGTGGAGATTTATTTTAACGGCATATTATAATCCAAATTGCTTTATTTGGTGAAATTGAGTGGATTGGATTTTACAAATATTCCATCTGGAAGCTGAACTCAACTCCCAGTGTCCTTCCATGCTGCCATGACATGAGAGCAGACAGGAACAATCAGAGGCCCCTGGTTGCTCGGCACCAGCTGGCTGAGGAGTCCCCCCAAGAATGAATGACACTATGTTGCCCTTTGGGTTTAGTAGAAGGTCCTCAGTGATTGCCCTTAATAAGGTTACCCAGGATCCCACTGAGCCTAGTTCCTGGTCTCTGGTACTGACAAGAATGAGAGTTAAAATGTATCATGAACTTTTTTAAAAATCTAAGTTTCCCTGTTCAAAATAATCTCCCTTTGAGGCTTTTCCTGAGTTCTAAAAGAATCTGATTTCCACTCCCTGATAGAGGCTTTCCTGGCTCCTTGGTGAGGGGCAGCAGCACAGTCCGCTCCCCTGGGCTGAGTTCCAGGTAAGCAAAAGTCCTTGGCTTCCATCATCTAAACACAGTCACTCAGAACAGCTTCCCCCAGGAGACAGCAATGCTGGAAGCTCTTAGATATGTCCTGCTCCTCAGCGTAGGAAGAAACAGAGCAACTTTGCCTCCAGAAATATCCCGAAAACACCAGATGTTTGAGCGGGTAATATCATATTCAAGGAACGGTCTATTTAGAGAAAGAATCTGCAACCAATTCATCAGTGACATAAATGTGTCTTATGGAGAAAACAATAGAATTATTGCTCTCTGGGGGAAAAAATGATAAATAAACAAATAAGTTTGATATGAGGCTAAGAAACATAACCATTGTTCCACTTTCTTCTCCTTTATTTAAGTTAACAATTCTATATTCTTGGATAGGGTAGTCTAAACTAATTTCTTTAAAAATGGTTTTTAAACTAAAGGAATAGCATACTTTTAACATCTAGAATAGGATTCAGTTACAGATGATGCAATTCTCCATTACCAAAGATATCCCCTAGCAGACCCTACTAGCCATTTCATCTCCTCCCATATTCTGCTGGGGTGGCTCTCAAAGGACTCTGAGCCCACTCCCTAGCTGCTTCTATAGCTACTTCCACATTGAGGCAGCTCCTTCCGTACTGCTCTCCATCCAAAGGCCTGGGTTGGATAGAAGACACGCTGGTTTTCTGCTTCCATGAACATGACTTTTTCTAAGGACACCTTTATTGTATCAAGCAAACGCACCTATCCTCTGAAATGCTCTTTTTTAAAAAACTAAAACGAGGTGTCGCCAGAGCACTGATACATTCTCACTTAAAACATTGCAGAGGTCATCTTTCCTTAAAGGAATTTTTCTCTTACAACAAAAAAACAGACGTTTCTTTCATCCTGATTCCCAACTCTGTTCTTACTGGTTTGATACGGAGGAGGCTTTTGAGCAATTGCCAGCAAGGGACTTCTAAAAACTAGATTGCTTGTTTATATGCTGGTCTCTTCTGTAATAGGGACAGGGTCCTGTTCATCTTTGTACACTAAACCTGTGACACAATTCCAGAGTCTTCATAGTTGCTCAACAAATGCTGTGGATTATTGACTGAATGACTATACTGAATAAGAAAAAAGACAGCCACAGAGATCCTCATAATGTTTGGATGAGAACAACGTTTAGATAAGCAAGTTGCCATTCACCCCCAGACTCCCACCCAAAGGAGAAAACACTTTTACAACAGCCTGGCTTCTGAATGAGCTAACTTCCATGAGAAGTTATTTCACTACTTAGGGCCCACCCCCTTGCTCTGGAAAATCCAACTGTTTATATAGAACTGAAAATAGCTTCCCTGAAATTTCCTTTTGATTCACTACAAATTACACTTGAAATCCACACTTTAAGATCATCTTGGAGGCTCTGCTTGGCTTTTGACCTTAGCAGTGGAACACCACCTTCTTTGCATACTCTAAGAACTTGGACCTTGTAAAAGAACTTCGAGAAGGGAAACTAGGTAACAAGATCTTCAAATATATCTCCCCAATCTGGGAGGAACAAAATGAAGCTGGTGGAAACTCCATTGCTAAGGCGAGAGAGTCACCTGCATTGCAAGGGCCATGACAAAAGGACATTCCTTTTCATTCTGAGTCTTGATGTGGCTAAAGTCTTACCACGTTCTTTAAAAACATTTGGCCATTCATCCATTCTTAGGTATCTTTTGCATGCCTACTAAATGCCAGGCACTGTGGTCACTACTGGACATACAGAAACTGAAGACATAGTCAAGGCTCTCAAGAAACTCACCTTCTAGTTTTAAAGAAGTAAACCAATATATATATAACTCTGTAACATATACTCTGATGTCATGGACTCAGAGTTCTAGAGAAATTCAACCAAAGAAACCCTAAGTCAGTCAGAAAAGATCATGGAAGTCTTCCCCAAATTGGAAATTCTTGACATGATTCACTGGATGACAGAGTAAAACTTAGCCAGCCAAAGAAAAGGAAGGGTATTTGAAGCAAAAAGATTTGCCTGCATAACAGCATGGAGAATAGAGACTAAACAATGTTCAGGCTTACAAATGGCTTAACATACTTGGAATATGGGTTGAAATAAGGAATTGACAAAGAAGTAAAGCTGGATGCACGTGCCAGGACCGGATCATGAAAGAATTAATATGCCACACTAAGGACTTTAGCTTTTATCCTTTAGAACAGAGAGCCCTTGAAAACTTTTGAAGGGGAAGTAGCAATATGATATTTGCATTTTGGAAAGATCACTCTAGAGGCACAGTAAAAAGTGGACTGAAGGGGAAAAGAGTAAGCCAAGGAGAAAGAAGGAGATAGTTGGGATGATCTAAGATAGAAGGAAGAGAGCAACAGTGCGAACAGAGAGGAAGGGTCTGATTTGAAATACACTGAGGAAGTAGAATCAACAGGACACAGTAGCCCTGTGGACATGGGTTGAGCAGAAAGGATGAGTCTAGGGTGATTCCAAGATTTCTAGGTCACGTGACCAATAGAAAGAGAAACATTCACTAAGCTGCTTTTCTCAGTGTTGTATGTGGACCACAATCATCAGAATCACTAGAGGTGTCTGCAAATAATATCGATTCCTCACTCCATCCTAGACTTAATGAGTCAGAATCTATGCATGATGAAATTTGATGCACACACAAAGTAAGAACTGCAGGAAGAGGAGCAGGTGAGAGAGGAAGAAAGGTAATGAGCTTAGTTTAAAACCTGGGTTTTTTTAGAAGCCAACGGAACATCCACAAGGACGGGTTCTGTGAGCAATGGGTAATATAGGACTTCAGCTCAGGGGAAAGAAAAAGTCTAAAGTTGTTTTCTTTAGGAGTCAACAGCTTTTAGTGGTAGGTAAGATACAGGTGGTTTTTACGGAAAATCACCCTGGAAGGTATAGAAGGGAAGCAACAAAAAAAGGCCTGAGAGTAAGCCTGGGGACATGAAGATGTTGGATATTGTCAGAGGAAAAGTAGCCCACAAGGAAACATGGCAGGTAATAGTACAAAAAGTACTGGGTTCAGCCTGGCTTTTACTCAACTAGGAGAGAGAGCTGCACAGATAGCAGTAAGCATAGCTTTTCTGATGATTCTAATCCATTACATCTCTAAAGAGGGAAGGAGAGTATGTCAGATTGCTACCATTTAAATCTGTAGTGAGAGGTTTCATAATGCCTTAGCCATGAGTTGCTCAGGTTATTTTCTACCTAATTACTCCCCCAAACAAGATGACTTTTGTCACTAGAAAGGAATGCACAGTAGCCATTGGTGTGGTTGCATGCGCACAAGCTTTATGAACACCTCTTAGATCCCAACTTAGTGCAGGAATGTGGGGATGAGTGACAGGAGAAGCAGGATGATATAATTATTTCTCACATGTTCTCGATGACAGCAGAGGGTCAGAGTAGTCACAGGGTTCTGGGCTCCAAAATATATAGGCCAGCCTCCAACTGCATTAAGAGTGAACGGCAACAAGAAATTTTTCAAAGATAGGCATTGGGAACTAATCCTTCAAATCTATTCAAGGTAACTTCTCCACTTCAAGCTGGGCAACGTGGCTCCATACAGTCCCTCAGGAACAAGGATAGAGAGGATTTAATCACTTTCCTACACCTCAAATGCATTCAATTCAAATATTTCAGACATTTAAACTAACCCGATCTATGGAGACTTCAACAGCAAACCAGTACTCTGGCGTTATTATCATCCAAAACATCTTTTTCCTCATAATCAATAAAACTCATTATATTTGAACATTCAGACAATTCCCATATCACTTGATGATAAGTGATCCATCCCATAGCCATCACTTCAAAACAATTTATTTACAGCTATCAGAACTACTAATGACCTTCTTAAACCATCCTTCATGGAAGCACCTTTAAGGTTTCTGTGGTGGGCAAACAAGTTCTCAAGGGGTTTTTCTAGTATAATCCCAGAGAACAGGAAACAGCTGATTGGTACAGCTAGATAGAGACTGTAGAAAGTCAGTGGTTACAGCACGTCCAGTATCTTGACTAATATTCACCAAGAGTCAGAAAGGTAGAAAGCTAAGCAGCATTGACGATTCTGATCCCAACCTACCTAATGGTTTATCAAACAGTTTATTCAAGTCTCTCAGCATTACCTCTCTGCCTCGGTTTCCTCATCAATAAAATATGTGTAATAAATTTACCTACTTTGTACGGTTGTTGAGACGGTTAAATAAGGTAATCTATATAAACACTTAGTAAGTGCTCTGTAAGGTTTGATCTTATTATTTTCATTGTTAAAATCAAAACAGCACCATTTTCATCAGCAAATCAGGTGGATTAAAAAAATTACTTTAAGGAAAAAAATCCTCATCATAAATAAGGCTTTTTTATTTTTTTTTATCAAAGACTCTTAAACACATGCTTCTAAAGTCCAAATGCAGCCTATTTAATGAGCTACCACACTTTATCTCTTCAGCAATACTTGAATTTTAGCCTAAACAGATGCCACAGATTCCACTGGGTGCGCCAGTTTGTTGTAGAGAAGAGCAAGGGCTTTTACAAAAATATAAATCCTGGTTCCCTTAATTTCCAGCTTTAAAATATTGAGAAATGTTCTTAACTCTGAGATCCATTTCCTCATTCATGGAAAGGAGACCATATCACTAACTTGGAAGGATTAAAAATGAGATAATATGAGGCTGGCCCCATGGCCCAGTGGTTAAAATTCCATGTGCTCAGCTTCAGTGGCACAGGTTTGAGGGTTCGGATCCCAGGCATGGACCTATGCTACTCATCACCTGTGCTGTGGTGGCAACCCTCAAACAAAATAGAGGAAGATTGGCACAGATGTTAGCTCAGAGACAATCTTCCTTGGGGCAAGGGGTGGGGGGGGGTAAGAAATAATATAATAGTTTTCAATTAATGTATTTCTCTTCCTCTCTCAGAAGAAAGACCAAAACTTGTCACAAAGGTTGGGTGGAACAATTGGGAGAGGTGAGGACTGTGGCAATCTAGAGAGTATGTGCCCTCTCTAAAGTGAGCAGTGGCAACAGTGTGGTTTACCCCAATTGTCCCTATACAAGAATACACGTACAGTGTTGCCAGAGCTAGATTTTTGAAGAGAAGCCAGATATGACATTTGTATGTAAAATATTCTGAATTCTAAAAATTGGCATCAAGTTCTATTAAAAACAAACAAACACTCTAGGCCAAATAAAAATCCTTTGTGCCAAATTCAGTCCGTGGGCCATCAAGTTGCAACTTCTGATTTATAAATCATCATTATGATCACCAGATGGCCAACCCTGGCAGAATCTCTGAAGTAGCCACTAACGTGAACCCTTTCTCTCTTACCACACATAACTAGCTTTGTTCTCCTTCCCCTCATGTTCCACCAAGACTAACAAGATAATGTTAAAGAGAACTGGAAAGGGCATTTCAAAAAAGTAAACTTGTCTAGACTAATTACCTCCAGGCAAGTTTTTTTTAAACTTTACCCAGGATCTACTCAAATGCTTTCTTTGACAAATCCTGGCCCCCCTGGACTTCTGACGCAGGGGCAAAGGACAAAAGAGGCAGTCTGTCTCCATTCAGGAGCTCCCTTCCCCCAGCATGCCAGCTGACCTTGACAAGAAGGCTAGTGGAAAGCGGCTGGCTTTCAAGCCCACTGACAGTTGGAAGCACAGGTGCAGCCCAGAGCCCTGGCAGGATTCGGCCAGGCGCTCCTGTGACAAGCCCAAGCCTGAGGGGGAGACTCCCCTGACAGTCTGAGCAGGAGGCTGAATCTGTCACTGTCTGGCTGGAGCGGCTGTCTGCGACAAGTGCTGACACCGGATGCCTGAATAGGGGCTCAGTCAAACAGGCGTGTGTTACAGAGAACTCCCCCAACTCATATTTCACAGTGATCAGAGGTGCTGAGGCAGAGACTCGAAGTGGCTCATCACTAGAGCATTAGCCATGCTGGTTATCACACAGGGACAGCTGGGCTGAAGCCAGAGAAGCCCTCTTTGGAGACAACAAATGTTCAGTGCCCCGGGGGTGGTGAGGATGGGGCCACCAGGCCTCTCCATCCCCTCCGAATCCCCATCCCCCATATATCAATGCATGGCACTCCAACACCCCCATGAGGCCTTGAAAGGATAGAGCACAAGGAGGCTGCTGGGCTGGGAGGAAGGCACACACTTGGAGGTAATGAGAGCCTGGGAGCTGAGCCCTGCTATGGTCACTTCAGACCCAGGCCCTGGCCTTTTGTTTTCACAGTCTCTCCTGAGTGGAAGCAATGAGAGCTCTTTGAGACTTAGCCTTCTAAAGAAAGGGGTTTTATTTTTCTTTCATCAATGCTGCTCCACAACACGCTCTATGATGCTTGAGTCTGTGCTCAATCAGTCTGATGGAATGGAAAGACAAATGAAAGAGGCAGAGGAAATGCCGTCAAATTTAATTTTTTAATTAAATTTTTATCTTAGGAGTTTCACAAAGAACGTGTTCTCTCCCCCATTCGTTCTAATTATATTGGCATGGCAATCAAGGATGGTGATTATTTCCAAGCATGTCACCCATTAACTAAGATGCCTCGACAACCTGCTTCAAAGCCTGTCCCGCATTGTTAGTGACTTACTTCCTTTGGGAAATTTGAGAATCAAATTTAAAATAATAAGCAAAATATGAAATCTTTCTCAGAGTAACCATGACTCTTTTGAATTCAGAAGCCAAATGGCTTTGACGTGACCAGCAGATCTGCAGTTGTACAGTTACAAATCAGACAACAGAAAGAATGAGACAATCGCTAGGATTCCCACAAGTATCCAGGTCTCATCCATTCAGTGACAGTAATAATATTAAGAATAAACACTTCCTTTATGGGTCAGTTGGCATGTAAGAACCCTTCTTCTAAGCATTTTAACTGGACATTACCGAATCCTCACAATAACCAATGCGTTAGGAATATTATTATCCCAGCATCACAGGAGAGGAAATGAAGGCCCAGGAGGCTTGATTAAATTGTTCAAGTCATACAGCTTGAAAGAGGCAGAGTGGGGTTACAAGCAAACAGCGCCTTCCACATCGTACTAAAAATGTTTATTGATTACAGTTGCTAAGGAGTGGTGGTGAAAAAACTAAATTTAGAGTCAGAACACCTTGATTTAGCCTTAATATATAAATAACACCTACCAATTTTAATGAGGAAAAAGATGACTACTCCAACAGAAAAATAAGCAAAATGCAGGAAATTCACATAAAATTTTGACAAGTAACTGAAAAAAAATATAAAATCTCACTAGTATTCAGATACTTGAAAATTGCAATGACATGACATGCTATCTTTTGCCTCTCAAACTGACAAATATCTCTTAAAACTGTAATATCCATTGTGGGTAAGAGTGGGTAAGAGCCACTACTGGAAAAAGTGTTGATTTATATAACATTTTTCTGGGGCAAGCTGATAATATATGTCAAAATCCTGAAAATAGTTTATGTCTTCTCTGGTAGTTTTAAAACACAGCTATAAATTCTTTGACACTCCTTCCATTGAGAGGTAGGGGTCTATATACTCTCTTCTTTGAATCGGGGCCGGATTGTGACTGCTTCAACCAATAGAGCACAGCAAAAGTGGCATCAGGTGACCCCCAAGCCTAGTTCATAAAGCTCATATACATCTGCCTTGTACCACTGAAACACTCTTGGAGCCCTGGGCCAAGTCATAAAAGTGCTACTACACTGAGATCACCAGGCTGGAGAGGCCACATGTAGGAAGAGGAGTCAACAGTGCTGGCTGAGCCCAGCCTTTGAGTCTCCCAGCTGAGATCCCAGACATCATGGAGCAGAGAACAACCATGCCTGCTGTGTCGTTTCCGGACTCCTAACCTACAGCATCCACGAGCATAACAAAATGGTGGTGGTTTAATGCAGCTAAGTTCTGGGCTGGTTTGTTACACAGCGATAGATAACTGGAACAACCTCTTATGTAGTAATTATTCTTCTGAAACTATTCTAAGGGAATAATTGGAGACATGCACAAGAATTACATACAAAGATTTTTACGGCATCGTTGTTTAAAATAGGGGAAAATGGAAAACATACAGTTGAACAATAAGGGCTTTCTTCAGCCACATAATGAAATGTGGCGATTAAAAATCAGGTTTGGAAAACTATTTAATAATAAGAAAAAGCCGTCATAACATTGTTTAAAGAAGAGTTTTAAAATAACATAGAAAGCAGTTCATTTTTGTAGGAAAAAAACAAACATATACATACATATTAAAATTGGATGAAAATACTCCAAAATTTAAATAGTTGTGACATCATGGGTGATTTTTATTTTCTTCTTGATGATTTTCTGTATTTCTAAAATTCATAACAGTAGTAGACATGCAAATAATTGAATCCATGTAACTTTTAAGAAATCTTATTGAAGACCTGAGTTCAAATTCGAGCAACTTCTATCGTATTGTCTTTAGAAAGATTCTAAACTTTAATTTCCTCATCTATAAAACCAAGATAACAACATCTACCTCAAAGGATTTTTATGAGGTTAAACTATACAATAACTAAGTTCCTGGTATGGACCCATGTACCTAGTAGGCATTCAATAAACACTTTTTAATTCAATGATATGCACTTTGTCCAACTTTTCAAACACAACCAGAACGAGCATTTGAAATAAATATCCTTAGCCCCCAAGTGAATAAAGAAGATTAAGGTTTGGCCTCATGTTTCACCACTCATCCAAAACAAGTGGGATTCGGCAAAACTGCAAACCACTCTGTGTCTTGCTGCCACATGTTGACCTTATTTCTTACCACTGGTGCAAGCACCACACTTTCCTGCTATGCCAAGTAGATGGCAAGCAAATCCTTGGGCTGAAATGAAGAGGCTGGGCAGTAGATTTTCCTTTCTGGATGTGGAAGCCTCTTTGGCTGTTAATTGTATCTGATCCCACCATGACAGTGAAGAAAGTCTTAGACCCAAAGCCTTTCAATGAGCTATAAAGAACCACTCCTCTTGTCTTCCTGGTTTATCTTCTAGTCCTCATTCCCATGCCACATTGTTATGACTTTGTTAAATTAACATTTGTTAAGTAGAACCCCAGGATGTGAGATGGTGAGTCTAGGTTCAACAAAAGACCACAAGGGAAATAAACAGAGAAGTTTATTACTCACAGGTCCTGGAGGATGTACACAGCACACGCCTGGAGGTGCCACATCAGGAGGTCAAGGCAGGGCGCAGGACGAGAGAGTGACAGGACTGATGGCACATGCCTTTATTAGGGACCATGGGTGAAGTGCTTTGGGGTTCCCAGGCTAAGGCCAGATTGATCAATTCAAACCAAAAAGCATAGGGTTTTGGTAAGCTCCAAGGGGTTCTTATCTAAGGGGCACAGAGGGGAGCCCTGGGGAGACTGTTGCTCCCAAGGGCTGCTGGGGAAGTTATATCAGGAACTTGCATTTGCTGTGACTCTGCAGGCTGTTCTCTATGGGCTGTTACCCAGGCACGTGATCGCAGGATGGGCTAGTGTCAATTCAAGGCCCCTGCAGGCCACAGGCCACCTGACCACACAAAACAGATGCTGAAGCAGCAGTATCATGGAGCACTTTAGCTAAATTCTTGATAGACATGCACATTCTTGATAATAGCTAATAACAACAGGAGCTAACCTCTATTGAGGACCCTCGGTGCCAGGCACTATGCTCAGCACTCTACTTCTACCAGCTCACTTAATCCTCACTGTAGCACTACAATGCAGGTACTATTATCCCTCTTTCTCATGTGAGGAATCAGAAACACAGAGGAGTTAAGTAACTTACCTAAAGTTACATAGCTAGAAGGCAAGGATGTGAACCTAGTAAGGCAAGCTTCAAGGCACATATTCTTTATCTCTCATCTATACTGCTCTATATAATTAATACGATCACTGTATCCATTATACAAAACTTGGCATGGGAGGAAGACCACCAGCCTGCTTTTCAGTGGTCTTATCGTCAGGATGACACAACCCTACAGCCTAAGCCAAATGCTGCTCATTCAGTAACAGTGCTATAAATAGAGAAAAAGAATAACCACTCTTCTACCCTGAGGCCTGGTTTACCATCCCTCCACTCCCCTGTGCCCCTACCTTTTATAGGATCCAAAGCTTCTTGGAGGTGTCCCATTAGTGTCTGTGTCCTCTGGGCCTGATGCACCCCCTAGCCCATCCCAGGAGCTTCATAATGACTTATTCAGCTGAATTGAAGAGGGTCTGCCCAAGTCAGCAGTTCCTACCTAATTCCTGCCTCCCAAGAGTTTCTCTTTGGAAGAAACACATGCACACAAACACAAAATGTTGTTGAATAAATGCTGATCCATCTAGTGCAGAGTGGTCTGGGTCTGGAGTTAATGCCTTAGGAAACCCTAACACCTGACCTTTAGGATTGAGTGCAGACTGATAAATGACATCCCTAATCCCACCTGGGCTTTGAGCCAATCAGGTTTAAATTGGGAATAAGGAAAGAGTAAGGCAGAAGGAATCTAAATACAGTAATATTTTACTGGTTAAGCAGGTATTGGAGAATGCAGTTTATCTTTGTGGGTCAGTAGCCTTCACAACACTGAATTCCACAGTTAGACAGACTTACACACTCAGTTCTAGGAAGTGCTGCAGCAGGACGGGACTTCCTCTGGTAGGAGAACTTGGGCACTTTACAAGCATGTCTTCCCCTAAAGAGAAAAGAAAGAATATATTGTCCCTGACCATTATCTTCTTCCAAGTCACCAGTAAAATAAAATCCCTCTTTGTCCCTTGAGGAGGAGTGATTGAGGGCGGAAAAAGGACATAGAAGATTGGCCCTCTACCTGCTGTGACTCTTGGATAAATGAGAACCTGGACGCCATGAAGAGAAAGCTCTGGAGGGACTGAGAACAGCAGATAGATTTCATCATTGGGTTGAACACTTAGTTACCACAAATTACTTACATTCCTATTGCTCTCCTATCTGTAAAATGTATACATGTTGCATTTAACATCAATAATTAAAATGTTTCTGTTTTAAGTTTGTGCTGCAAACTCAGAACAACTAAGTATCACATAAACAAAGTTCTCTAAAAATTCAGCCTCACCCTGAACTAGGCTGTAAAGCTCCTCAAAAATACTGATTCTTTTATTTCATTGTATTCCCTAGAATACTACACATACAGTAATTTATTTACAAATGCTTCCCATCAATGGGTACATGAAGGAAGAAACAGTAAAGAAAAAACAATTTCATTGGCTATTCAACTTGTAATTTGGGGAGGAAGAAAATATAGGGCAACAAACAGGCTGTGTTCTAATCATTCATTCATATGTCCTTTTGGGGTGACAGGAAAGGATTTTCCCAGAGAAGGTCTACGAGGCAGAGCTTTGGATACAGAAAAACTAGAATTAAGATTTATCTAAGTTTCAGATGAAAGTTCTATTATCTTACCCCACAAAGAATACTCTGGCATTTCATTTGTAGACCTAGGATGGGTCACTAAATGTAAAGAGTAGAGGCTAGGGGAATGGGAATGGGGGCCGGAATGTGCGAGAGAGAGGCAGAGCACCATGAGTCTGGAGACCACGAGAGTACTCCAGGGTTTTTACCTCTCCTTCCTTCCACTCTTGCTACTTTAGTCAGCTCTCCTGCTCCAAATCAGGTCCTACCCATCAATAAAGACAAGTGGGAAGCCAGAGAAGGAGGCTCCAGGTGGGAGGAGAGAAATCCAGAAAGGGAAAGGAGAGGGGAAGGAAAGAGACAGGGGAAGCACCGTAGCCCAGTGAAGGGAAGGAGGGTCCTGCAGCCAGCCCTGGCTAGGGAGCTCTTTCCTGGTTCTAGGTAATCTCTGTAAGCATCTTTGCCGTAGACAGGTTTGTTGTAAGCATTTTTGCTAATTGGCTATAAAGCAATTTTGCCATAAAAGATAAAATAACAAAAAACAAAATAAAAGATGGACATTAAAAAAGACATAATGAAACATGTGGTACATATCTGGACTACACTTAAATGTTCTATCACATGCCCAGCCCTTATATTTCACCAAATCATCTAAGCCAGATTCTATACCAAATACCAAAATTCTGTCCACATCATGTTCTCCACTATCAAGTAGCAAAAAATTTTCACCAATTTCAAGAAACTTAACTCATCAGAATCATGTAACCATTTCTTTTTTCAGAGGGAGGGGGATAAGAGGAGCTTGACTCTTCTTTTGCCTCCAACTTCTAATATTGCATGATAAATTTGTTAAAGACGGCATTAGAGAACAAACCATTGTATCTAAATTAGCTAGAGAATCGATAATTAATGCTCTCAAAGACTCTTATGAATGGCTAGCTGCCTCTTTTATATTTGCCATAGCTCGGAAACTTTTGGTTTTGACAGGTGGGAGGGATGACTGTGCTCATTGAAGGATCTGCACACTGATATGTTATCATTTTCTAGTATAGTATGCAGTCTGGCTTTAAACTGTTGTTTCACACTTCCACTAAGTTTGATCACAGTATTTTTCTAGTTGAAGCTAAATTGTCAAACCAAACTGTCAACCAGTTATTTTCTCTTTTATGGCAAAATTGCCTTTTGGCCAATTAGTTATGAGGCAAAAATGCTTGCAGCAAAAATGTCTACGACAAAGACGCTTATGGCAAAAACACCAGACATGGTCTTTCTTAGGTGAGATACAGTTATGGAGCAAACAGGGCTGAAATAAACCTATTCAAACCAATATGGATTGTCGCATGTTAGATATTTGATGTCATAACTAAAAGCAGACTGGAGAGAGTCAGTTCCAAAGCCATCTTTATCACTCACCACCGGGGAGACCCTGGGAAAACTATTTAACCTATGCCTGATACACAGCAATACTTATTTACTCTCTGCCAAGCAGAGTTCTAAGCACCTTACATATATCATCTCACCTAATTATCAAAAAAATATTCTTAGGAAACAGAGGCCCAGAGAAGCTAAGCATTGTGAACACTGATGCCCCAGATCTCCCTTCACTGAAGGACCTGTCGCCCCAGCTGCTGGCAGACAGCCTTCCACTTCTGGACACTCAAGGATGCCTCAGAACAGAACTGCCTTGTCCAAAGTCACTTGCCCTCCAGGAGTAACCCACCTCTGGTGTGAGGTATCTTTGCCCAGCTCAGTAGAATTCCATAGGGCCACTCTAGCTCCAGAGCTTCCCTCTACTGCACAGCTGCTGACTTGTCTCTGCCGAATCCTGCTTCTGTCCTCTCCCTCCCTCAGATGTTGGACCAAAAACAGTCCAGAATAAATGACCAACTCATCTCAGAGTCTACTTCCTGGAAAATCCAGCCTTGGACTCTAAGTAACTTGCTCAAGGACCCGAGGACTCATGGTGGGGATACAAACCCAAGCAGAATGTCACCAGAGCCTGAGCTCTTACATGCCCCATCCCACTATTTTCCACCATTAGCCATTACTACTTCATTACCCCATGACTCCTACCATAATCTACACATCCCCTCTTATCTAGGCCCTACTTTTCACTAGAAAGATGGCTCACTAAAGATTTTGCCTCCAAAGTGACACACAGAATTTTAAGTAAACAAGAGAAAGGCATGCAGCCCTCTATCCATGGGAATTAGATCTCATATTAAGAGAATCTCTCCTAATTCCACCTATCTCTCCTTTTACAACGTATTTTCAATGGCGTGCCAAGTCAGTGATGCAGAAAGAAGTTAAGATTTCCTGAGCCCTAGATGTGAAGATTAAAAGGAGAGAAACTAAAGTCCACATAGCCAGCTCCCCCGTTGGCTCTCCCAGCTGAAAACTGGGACCATTTCCAAATTTGGTGAGAGATTCTCCACTCAATCTAAAAAGCTAATTTTCTAAAAGATCATTTTCTATAATGCACAGGCTAAAACATTTTCCAAGTTAGTATTTTCTTCCACTCTGTTGGTATCTTCAATTTAAACAGTGAGCCCAATTTCCACAATATAGAAGGTTACAACTACCTGATGTTGATTTAAACAACTGTGAGTTCCCAAATATAAGACCTTGTTTAACTTTGTTTCTTTCTGTTTCTGCTGTGGGATCCATAGCCACCTCTTCTATTGTAACAGTATTTCACTTACAAACATGTCACACTATCTAAATTTAAACTAATTAGCAAGCCAGAGCACCTGATCCTCAGAGCATTATCCCACTGCCGCAACCCCCAGCTCTGTTTCTCTCAGTTGTCAGAGCAAAGTCATTGCCAAAAACCATGACAAGAAACCTGGAAACTGGTCTTGACCATAGAAAAAACAGTCATGTCCTCACTATTTTCCAGCATCTGACTTTTTTTAAGGGTTTCATCTCTCATGAAAGGGTATACCAAGTTCCATGGCTGCCAAGGAGCCCTGGGATAAATCAATTTGGCACCTTTCATTCCACTTCCTGGTGTGTTGGTAATCAGGATGGGGCACTACTGCAAACCCCGTCCTGGACCTACTGCCGCTCTGTGAAGTAACAGTATTCAATCATCACGCATTGCATTTTCACCTTGCCTCTGATTGTTCTGGTCATGTCAGAGATGTAGCTTTGATGCAGACATTGCTTTGGAGAAAAGAGGAAAAAGTAGCAGAGATGAAGGAGAGGGATTAGCAGCTCAAAAGCTTTGAAAATCTTGATTTCACTGAAGTGAAAACATGTCTTATCTGCCTTCTTTAGACGTTGCTGTTCACATTAATTTCAGATGAAAAGTAAGTCAGTAGGTATCATTTTTTTTTTCACGCCGGTGAAGTTTTTCTACAGGGAGCCTGTAAAGGAAAACTGTCTCTCCTAGTGCTCCTAGGCAAAGCATTGAAGTACAATTCCACCAAAATCAAAATGACAGCTCGAAGGCACCCCTAATCACCAGCTCGCTGCGTTCTTTCAGGACTTGAATACAACTGTCAATTATCAAGGTCTCTTTGTAACCAGACAAGTAACAATGAATGCAAGGTCTAAATCAAACCTGCCAAAAAAAAAAAATCACTCCCTTTTCACATCTGATAGCAGACCCAAGATCCAATGGTAAACTAAGGTATTAGGAGAAGTTATCAAAGCAACCATAAAATAAATTATTAAAATGTGTTAGTAATTGTGTTTAACTCAGAATCATGTGGCCACACTCACCATATTTTCCAAACCAAAAATGAACACTTATCTCACACAAGCTATGACCATAAAAATTGCTTCAGTAACTCTCTATTGAGTTACTATGGAGCCAGGCACTGATCTCTGCACTGCCGATGAAGTAGTGAACAAAATAGGCAAGGTCCCTGCCCTCACGGAAGTTACATTCTAATAACAATTAGATATAAAATATAACATTCCATTATCATAAGCGCTATGAAGAAAATGATCACCATTGTCATATGTCTTCTATCTCCTTCACACCTAAATCACATCTAAATCATAAGAAAATGATGAAAAGGGTTGCAATTTAGACCAAGAAATACTTAGGAATTAAGAAATTCCACCATTCCCCTGGAAGCAGGGGCTGAGAAAATCTGAAGGGGCTCATTCTCTTTCCCACCATCTCCCTTCACTGACTGAAATGACAGAGCTGGTTGTCCATCCAGTCCAGTGTCCTTCAATGCCAAATCACATCTAAATCATTCTAGACTAGAGAGAATCTATTCCACTTTTAAATGTCTTCATGGCATTATAAGGAGATTGGGTTCTATTAGACAAGAAAAAAATGTCTTAATGAAATCATTTGGTCTTGTCAATTAAAATGGAGCCCAGAGAGAATAATGAGAAAATGATTAGACAAGGAGAAATGGAGCTAAGTGTCTTCCTCCAAGCTTTCAAGACCAGTTATTTCTGTCAGGGGAAATAGTCAAAGAATCACATGACTTATAAGCCTTTGGAGGGAGCTCTTAATGGATAAAACATCGTTGTTAAATATGGTCTTCAAGCAGCTAGAAGGAAGCAGTAAGAAGGTATCTATGCTTTTGCTACCTTGATACCTAGTACTATTTCTCTGAATTCTCCTTTTAATGTCACCCCCTTTCCTGTTGGCGGCTGTGGCTTGCACTCAACGTAGAAGTAGGGTTCGCAGGTTGGGATACTGTCTCACTTAGACGGTTTATTACTGGCGAGAATGAGGATGAAGGAAAAACTGATTTTTTTTCTCCTTCTCTGTATATATATATATATTCCCTAAGCATCTTCACCCATTCTTATGGTTTTATTCACCCTCAATGTCTAGTTCCAAATCCGGGCATCCAAGTACATTTTGTAGATGCCATACTAGTACTTAAAACTCACCAGGGCCAGCAGTGGGCTCAAGGGCTTCCCCATGCCCTGCATATTGATTCTCTTCACACACCCTATATCTCAATGAAGAGTACCAGGATTGTGCCCAAAGTTGCCCCTCACTCAAGAAAAACTATAACACAAATATGCAGTCATCTATAACAACATTTGACAACCATAAGAAGATGCTGCTGAGAGAAATTAAAGAAGACACAAATAAATGGAAAGTCATCCCATGTTCATGGATTGGAAGACTTAATATTGTTAAGATGTCCATACCTCCCAAAGTGATCTATGATTTAATACAATCCCTATCAAGGTGGCAGCCACAAAAAGGTGGAAAAGAGAATACATGAGAGGCCACATTATTAGAAAAGAATTTGAAAAAAAGCCTTAAAAGTCTAGGAGATTGACTGGATGAGAGGAAATAGGCAGGAGTAAAAAATGGCCACTGGACTTGACATGTGAGCCTCTCTAGTCCTTCCCTCCTGAGGTCTGAATTTGGGGAGGGTTGAGGTGTGGGAAGAGATTAAGAGAGTTGGTCTCTACAACTACTTCCTTGCCCCTGTCTCCATTTAAATGCATCTTCTTTAGGCATGCTATTTTTCTCTTTCATTTAAAATGACTTTGATTTCTGTTGTTGTCTTCCCAGCTGTCATCAGCTCTGCCCAACTGAAAATGTAGTAATCAATTCTCTTTTCTAAGTTATTTATAAATATATTGAAAAATGCAATCCTCAGAATTGATGTGTTTAACATGCACTTCCCTTCTCTCCACTCTTTAAACTGAAACCAATCTCCCATCAGTCACCACTCAATGAGCTGTTAAATATTCAAGGCTGCACCTTCTCCACTTAATGGGGAGAATGACAGAAAATGCCTTAAGAGGAAACTTCAGAATAATATGGAACATAGAGTGGGAAGGGGAAGAAACTCCTCCCACCCCAAGGATGGAAGACATATGACTGCGTTGCGCTTCCAGTAGACAAACCAGCAGGATCTGTGCAAGTGATTTTGCATAAACAACAAAGAGCTCCCCAAGCATTTCTCTCAGAACATCAAGCAATATGTCCCAAAGCAGCCTTGACCAGGAGGAAAAAGCAAAATGCTATCAGCCAGGGGACACTTGAGTCTTTGCTTTCATGCAGTTTATTTCTTGTAAGTGACCTCTGCCGCTTTGGCTTTATGTGTGGGCATTCATCCTTTACAAACAAATACAATTGTGAGGCATTTTCCTCTGTGTATAGTTAGATAATGAATTCTTCCTGTTGCAAAGTGACCTCAAGAGCCCGGGACCTCATTTCATTTCAATTTGTGCCAATGAAACGCTTGACAAATTGCTCTTTTTAGAGTCATGTATAACTTTGGGTTTTAGTCCTAAGCATTGTCGCTCTTCCGACAAGGACAAATCGGGCTGTAGGATTTGTTCCCTATCCTTTGCAGTGCCAATGATTACAGCATCAGTTGGGTGGGATCAGCAGTGAGTATTTCTCAGTGATTCATTCACTTTGAGTACAATTATTACAAAATCACAAAGTCCTGGATGAGCTAAATTCACCGAATGGAGAGCAAAGCTTACTTTTAAATATATAAGCACACAAAGATGCACACACATGAAGAGTACTGTTTCAAGAGTATTCTTAGAATGTCAGCCATTCCTTATTCTCCAATACAAATAATTTCACATTTCTAGTTAGAGTTTTTGTTCTATGGCAAACCTAAACTGAACAATGTTTCTGCTGGTGTTCTTGGCAAACACTGAAGGTCTCGGATAGAATTCTGTCATCTGTTCTGAACACAGATGATAAACCAAATTTGTACATTGTTGATCTAAAACCCAAGTCTTTAACCTGAGCATAATGAAATCACGTTAGGAGACATGCCTGTCCAAACACCACAGTAACTATGCCAGGGCTGCTTGGAATAGTTGCCATTTGTTCATCTCTTCTCAGTCTGAAATTATTTGAGCTTCACCTGTTCCCATCTCAAATTATCCTATAATTGTTTTTCACATTATAGAGTTATACCAGAAGTAGCAACTGTACCAACTGGCACCCAGACATCAGGAACATGGATTGGCTCTCCCTTTTTCCTCACCTCATATGCTCTGATCAGTGCTTATAGAATTATTTAAGAAAAGTTTGCCTTAAATCCACAAATTTACTAAAGAGGTCATCTAGTCCACTCTTCAATCTGAAGTGTTCCTCAAAGTCACAAAACTTAACTTTTAAAAACTGCCAAGTTGTTTGTTTAGAAAATATGCCAGCATGATTTGCTTCTTGCTTTCCGAGGGGGAATATCAAAATCACATAATAATCATTATGCACTATTTTAAAGACTTTTTTCTAAATTATTCAAAAATTATAAGCTACTTTCAAACTTCCCAAAATTGACTTGGAAAAAAAATCTCACACATTTTCCTTAGCTGGTTTTGAATTCCTGCTATCCCAGGTTCTAAATCAAAAGATATTAATGCCTACTCTGTTTTCTTTTTTTTTTTTAGGGGAAGATTAGCCCTGAGCTAACTGCGGCCAATCCTCCTCTTTTTGCTGAAGAAGACTAGCCCTGAGCTAATATCCATGCCCATCTTCCTCTACTTTATATGTGGGACGCCTACCACAGCATGGCTTTGCCAAGCAGTGCCATGTCCGCACCCGGGATCCAAACCGGCAAACCCCAGGCTGCCAAAGCGGAACGTGCGCACTTAACCACTGCACCACCGGGCCGGCCCCTACTCTGTTTTCTTAATAAAAGATTCTTTAAGAATTAATTTGTGAGCATCTTCCCAGATAGGAAAAAATCTTTTAAAATCTTGTAGAAAATGATCTCTCTAATTGTATGTTTATTATGTGTACTCCTTTTAACTGATGGTTGAAGTCTTCAGAGGGCCAGGAAATGACAAGAATAATTGGTATGGTATCAGCAATCCTCCTTCTTGACACCTTCAAGTCCTGTGACCTGAGGAAGACATGTGGCCTCTCTGAACTTGGTTTTCCTCATCTTTAAACATGGGAATAACTGGACTTCATTTCCAACAGTATAGTGGAGCAGATACTGTGAACGGCCCTCCCACTGACAATAACCAAAAGTACTAAATAATACGTGAAAAACATTGTTTAAAATTCATCACTGCCCTGGCAAGAAAATAAGGACTCTTCAGAGCAGAAAAAAAAAAAGTCAAGCTGAAATCCAGAGCTCTGAGGGAGGTTTTCATTCTGAGGTCATCAAATTAACCCAGTGACCTTGAGCCTCAGTTTTGAAAGGGGGGTGGGGGGAATAAGCCTAGAGCTGTCTACAATCTAATAGGAGACACTTGCACAAGCTTGGATTTCAAAGGCCTATGTAAGAGTGAAATAGAAACAAATGTTCCATTCAGAAGTGGACAGAAAAGAAACTTAATATTTCCCAACCTGAGCATTGGTCTCATCTGTATTTCATCATCACAACCAGCCACTGCGCATGCTTCTAGCACTACCTTTGTGATCCAGAAAACATCAACCTAATTACTTAACTTCCTAGATTAGTAGTGTCACCAAACATCTATCAAAAACAAACACGAACTCTATGTGGAGGAATGCACATTTTTCTCAACTACAAAAATCCCATCAAATAACTTTCTTAGGAATATAAGCTCACAGTCCACAGAACTGTACCATAAAACACACAGAGAAACAAGAGCCAGAAGAAACAACAGACTATAGAGTCAGACCTATAAATATTTTATACACTGAAACTATCAAATTCAGATTACAAAATAAGTATATTTAATGTATTTAAAGATTGGAAAGAGAGTACTTAAAATATAAGAAGAAAATAATATAAAATAGATGAAGAAAAATTGAAAAAATAAAACTTTAAGAAATAAAAAATATAATAATTGAAATTTTGAAATCCATGCATGAGATCGATGGTAGATTAGACATGGCTAAAGAGAGACTTGCAAACTAGAAGATAGATTTGAAGATATCCAAAGTGCAGCACAAAATGTCAAAATTAGGGCCGGCCCGGTGATACAGCGGTTAAGTCCACACATTCCGCTTCTCAGCAACCCAGGGTTCGTTGGTTCAGATCCTGGGTGCAGACATGGCAACACTTCACAAAAGCCATGCTGTGGTAGGCATCCCACGTATGAAATAGAGGAAGATGGGCATGGATATTAGCTCAGGGCCAGTCTTCCTCAGCAAAAAGGGGAAGATTGGCAGTAGTTAGCTCAGGGCTAATCTTCCTCAAAAAAAAAAAAAAAGAAGAATAAAAAGTCAAGATTATTCCAAAAAGTAAACCAAAGGTTAAAAACCACGAAGGAGAGAGTGAAAAATGTCTAACATACCCTAATAAGATATCCAGCAGAAAAGAGAGAAAGAGTGAGGGAGACAAAATATACTAAGAGAGAATGGCTGAGAGTTTCCTAGAATTGAAGTAAGAAAATAAATAAGCTTCAAGAAGTCCAGTGAATTTTCAGAAGAATAAGTTTTTAAAATCTACATTTAGATACATCATAGGTAAATCTGAGGACAGTAAAGAGAAAGTAAACATTTAAAAACTCAGAGAGAAAATATATATTATCTACAAAGGACCTACTCAATTTAATACCTGATGGAAGATCCCTCAATATCAATAATGGAAGCCAGAAGACAGTGGAATAATATACTTAAAATTCTAAGAGAATAGTACTGCAAACTAAGATTGTGTACCTAGTGAAGCTTCTTTGAAAAAACCAAGAGTAATATACAGACATTTTCAGACAAACAAAATCTCAGTTTGCCAACATAGACCCTCTCTAAAGGAAATTCTAAAGGATTTACTTCAGGCAGAAAGAAAAAACAATACCAGTAGGAAGGTCAGAAATGTAAACGGGAATTAGTACATAAAGAACATGGCCTATAGTGGACAAACCTGAACAAACTATATATAACAACAATTTTGTCTAAACTGAAAGTTTTAAATAAAAAGAAACTAAAATACAGTTCAACAATAAAGGATAAGTCAGATGGGAGATAACCAAAATTAAAGTACCCTCAGGTTTATGCATTGTTCTGGAGGAGAATAAGATATCCATTTTAGACAATGGTAAGCAGGCATATTTAGTCTACCTACTAAAAAAAAATAGAATATAAAATTTTCAAACTAGAATATAAAGGGAAAAGTGAAAGAAGGAAAAACAGTCAATTCAAAAGAAGACAAGAAAGGAAGAAAAAAGAAAAAAAAGAAATACAGAAAAGGAAGGACAAATAGAAAGTACAAAACAAGTTGATAGAAATAAAACCAGAGCATCTTTTATCACAAAGCCTTCACACAGAGCATATTCTCTGACTATGATGCCATTATATTAGATATCAATAACAGAGTGATAAATAGAAAAACTGCACAGGTTTGAAAATTTTAAAATAGACTTTTAAATAATATGTAAGTTAAAATAGATCATAAAATGTTTAAATTACCATATATCAAAATATGGCATAGCAAAATATGTATGATGTAGCTAAATGGTACTTAAAAGGAATTTTATAGCCTTAAGGACTTAAAGAAGAAAAGAAGAAAAGCTTAAAATTAGTGAACTAAGCATCCAACTTAAGAATTTGGTAAAAAGAACTCCAACCACACCTCAAAAAAATAAATAGAAGAAAAAAACAAATCAGATCATAAATTAACAAAATAGAAAACATAAAATCAACATAGCTAAAGCTGGTTCTTAGATAACATATAATGGATAAACATCTAACAAGGTCCATCATGAATAAGAGAAAAAAAGAGAGAAGGTAGAAATAATAATAATCCAAATGAAAAGGGAGATAGAATGCCTGGGGAAATTATAAACATAATAAAAGAATACTACAAAAAAAAGTTTCTGCCCACAAACGTGCAAACACAGATAAAATAGTCAGATTCCTAGAAAAAATATAACATACCAAACAAACTCAAAAATATATAGAAAATCTGATTTCTCCTAACCATTAAGTAAATCGAATCAGTACCTTAAAATATTCCAAGAACATTTAATCCAATATCTCATATCACAGATGGAGAAGCCCATGTAAGGGTTTCACCACTTGCCTGAGGTCAATAACTACCACATGACAGAGCCAAGACTAGACCCCAGATTTCCAGATGCCTGAGCAGTGTTGGGTTAGTGCATTGCACATGATCCTTGAGTTCAAGGTGGAAGAAATGTCTGCCTTAAACAATGCTCACTGGGAGATTTTCTGGAACATAACTTCAGTAAGTCCCTATAGAGTACAAGAAAGGAAAGAGGATAAACACCTGGAATTCCCAGACAACAACTGTCTATGATAACCACACAGAAGAGTTGCCTGCTAACCTTGCCTTAGTTGATCAACTTGGAAAATGTTTCTCATTTTTTTCTAACTAGGTTCAGTTTAAGGAGAATCACTGGGGAAATTCCTCCTCTTTGTGGATCTATTAATTTTAAAATGATTTCATAAAGGACACTAAATAATCTGACAAAAAATCTTCTAAGAAAATATCAGATAGATAAGTTGAGAGGTAAATTATTTTAAAAATTATAATCATACATAAACTCAACCAAAATAAAGAAAAAGAGGGGAAAATTTCCCAATTCATTCAATGAGTCTAACAAAAACTTTGATGACAAAAGCAGAAAAGGACACTACATATAAGGAATGTCAGGCCAACTTCACTCATAATTATAGATGATAAAAATCTAAAATAATAATAATTAACAAAATTCATCAATTTATAAAAAAAGATCATGGAAAATGATAAATTTGAGTTTATCACAGAAATGCAAGGTTGGTTTAATATCAGAAAAGCCAATTAATATTATTCATTACATAAGCAGAGTAAAGGGGAAAAAATCATGCTGTCACAAGCTGGGTTCCCTAAAAGCAGACACTGAGTTTGGGGTGTTGGATATTCATGAGAAGTCAACACCTGTGAAAAGCAGGGAGGAAAAGCAAGATTGGGCAAAGGAAGAAGTTGAACTGCAATACAGACCCAACAAAACCTAGGACAACCAGCAGGAAGCTCCATCAGACTTATCCCACATCAGAGGAAATGGGGCCTTTACCTTTACCTTGCTCCGTCACTGGTTGCAGGCTGCTCTGGGAGGGGTGTGAGCCTGGGCCAGAAGGCTGTAAAAAAACTGACTGACGGACACCGACTGCTACCTGTATGCCCTTAGCTAGAGAGCAAGTCCTTCCTTGAAGATGGCTCTGGTAGCAATTCTCCAGGTCTAATATACATCTCAACAGATGAAGAAAAAAACCTTCCATATAGTTCAACATCTCTTTGTCACATCAAGAAAATTTAATCAGAGCAAATTGAGGGAAACTTCCTTAATATGATAAAAAGAATCTGCAAAAGGCCCACAGAAAACATCATACATAATGGCAAAACTGAAAACAATACCATTAAAATCAGGAAAAATACAAGGATGCCCTTTAATGCCATTATTATTCAACATTGTGCTGCAGGTCCTAGTCAGCAGATTATGGTAAGGAAAATAAATAGATAAGGACTGGAAAAGAAAAAACAATCTGTCATTGTTTACAGATAATTTCATTTTCCATGTACAAAACCCAAGAGAAGCAGATGAATTATTAGGTTAGCAAAGTAGCTAGACAGAGATCAATATATATAATTCTATTTTTTTACTTTATACCAAAAAAAACCCCACATTTAACCAACGTGGTTTTTCAAAACACCATTTACAATAGCAACAAAGATACAAGGTACATAGAAATAAATGTAATAAAAGATATGTGACCACCTTACATGTAAAACAATAAAACTTCATTAAATGAAATAAAAGAAGATCTAAATGAATAGAAAAATATAATATGTTCACCAAGAGGAAGACTTAAAATCATAAAGAAGTAAACTCTTCCCAAAGCGATCTGAGGTTAATTCCAATAAAAAGCCAGGCTTTTTGTAAAGTTTATAAATTTTGTATAAAAAACAAAAGATCAAAAGTAGCTAAGACATTCCTGAAGAAGAAGAACAATGTGGAGGGATGCCCCACTAGATATCAACATGTATTACGAAGAGAAAAATATGATCTTGGGAGTGGAAATATTTCTTTAAAAAGACACACACACACACACACACACACACACACACACACACACACGTCCTAAAGGAAAAGATTACTGTATCTGACTAAATTAAAACTGAGAACTTCTGTTGGTAGAAAGATATCATAAAGAAAATAAAAAGATAGGTTACAAACTGAAAGAAAATTTGTAACACAAAGGACTGACCAAGGATTCATATTCAGAATATATGGAGAACTACAAAGCAACTGGAAAAACACAAAAGTGGGAAAATAGGCAAAAGACAAGAGCAGTCACCTTACAGAAGAGGAAACACAAGCAAATACTAGTTTAAGCCCATTAGACTGGCAAAAATTAAAAAGTCTAAAAATTCCAAAAGTTAGCAGGGATTTAAAGCAATAGAAATTTATATACTTCTGATGGGAGTGTAAATTTGTGCAATTGCTTTGGGAAACAATTTGGCATTGTTTCACATACATTGGATATATGCATGTTCTACAATTCTAGGTATCTACATACAGTTCACTCCTAGCTAGCAACAGCAAGAGACCTATAGAGTAATTCATAACAACATTTTTTATAACAGAAAAAAAAAAGGAAACAGCTCCAATATTCATACCGGTAGATTGAGAGAGAAATTGTAGAATTTTTAATCAATGACATACTATACAGCAACAGAAAATAATTAATTACAGGTAGCCCCACCAACATGGATAAATCTCAGAAAACCACAAAACTCAGCAAAACTAGAAGTCAAGAGGACTTCATATGGTATAATCTCTCATACACAGAGTTCAAAACCTGCAGCAATGAACAACAAATTTTTACATATTCAGAGAAAACAAAAGGAAATAGACACAAAATTAAGCACATGTTACTCTGAAAGGCCAGGGAAAGGTATGGGTTTTTCAGAGACACACAAGGGCCTTCAAAAGTACTAGGAACATTCCATATTTTACACCAGGTAGGACCCCCATGGGCGTGTTATGGTGTTACTTTCAATATCTTCCACATACATTGTATGTACCTACTCAGTATTTAATAAAATTATTTAGATCCGGTTAGTAATACTTTCCCATCTACATGTAGGGATAGTGTGATATTGTCTGTGATGTTGAAACTCTGTAATCTAACTCTTAATCATATGTAAAATTATGCATATATAAAAACGCATACCTAATGTTAGATATATAACAATAATAATAATGTGTCTCAGCATCTGTAATGCTCGGACCATGAGCCAAGAGAACTTTGGTCAGGAAATGGAACAACGGATTAAAAAAGGGGAGGGAGAGACCCAGGCAGCAGAGAGCTGAAGAACTGTGGGGAGGAAAGACCAACAGAGAGAAGTGTGCTCATTCTGGGACAGGCAGAGGCTTTGAGTTCTGGAGGGGAGAAGAGCTAACACAGACGAAAACCTCGAGCCGCTCAGGAAATGCCGCAGGCCACGCAGTTCAACTGGCAGGCAGGTTTGAGGCCTGGGAACTTTCAGAGCCTACAGAGAGAGAGGGATCTGGGCAGACCAGCAGTGAAACAGGAGAGAGCTAAAAAGTAAAAGCAGGCCATGCTCAGAGGCAGGGAAGAGAAAAGCATAGGCCAGAAAGCACCAAAACACTGTACAGAGCGCTCCTACATTAATTTTCTTTGCACTTTAGATCACTGACTGTCACATAGCCACATGAGAAGGGAAACAACGAATTTCTCAGGCTGTAGTCTGAAGAAAAGCAAAATCCGGAGGTAGCACACTGGAGACATTGGCCCATAGACGCGTTCTGGTTGGTCTGCACTAAATTTTCTTTTATTATTTTAATTTGGATTAGTCACTAACATTTAAAACCCAGATTCCTGATTTGAGTTGAAATCAGAAGATATGGCAACATGGGGCCTGGTTTACTAAAGGACGAGAGTCTGCTGGAGCAGAGCAGCCACTGCCCGCTTGCGTGGGGTAGTGCTCTGCAGCTCACAGTGGCCCCGCCCAGTGAGCCCATTCACATATGCTGCCTGCTGTCCTCTGTCAGTACTTGACTTTGGTAACCTTGCTGTACCTTTGGGAAGACAATAGAGATGACCATAAATGACCACAAATGAGGTGGGTGGTTGGGGGCAGGGTAGCCTTTCACCCTAGAAATAGGAGTAGGAACAGGCTCTACTCAATTCTCCTAGCTTGTCTTACGCTTTTAATTTTATGTGCATACATTTATCATTTCCAGCCCAATGAGAACAATAAAACAAGAATCTGTGATTACATAACAGTTTCATTTCGAGAAGTTCAATGACCCTTTTAAATGTTTCATTTTTCTTGTTATTATTTTTATTGACCTTTCTAACATCTGACCTGAGCAGCTGCTCTTTGGGAAGCTGTCATGGGCGACCACAAGCTGGTGACCAGATGCAGGGAAGCGTACGAGGCAACAGCTCAGAGCAGCTGTGGTCTACTTGGGACCAACAGGCGTTGCCAGTAGCAGGCAGTCACAAAGAACAAGGGGCTTCTGGAGTTAGGACAGATCAGGGATCTAGGAAGTGCTGCAATGCTGACCACAGCTGCAGAGCAAAGCAGAGCTGCAGGAAGGCACAGGCAGGAATGTCTTGGTCTTTCAGGATATACAAACACACCCAGCACCCACTGTCCCTGCAAACAGAGATAAATTAGCCCCTAGAGAAAAGCAGATTATGCAAACCCACCTAAAAAAAATATCAGGGCCAAGAGGACAGGGGCATGGGAAGAAGCAGGTACAAATTATTAGGCCTCGCTGATGATAGCTGCTTGGTGGTGTGGCATATCAGTACAAACCCACACTTTCAGGGTGACCCAGAAAACCAACAAGGTGGTCTTGATTGACTATTTTCATTTCAATACATGCCTCTCCCTTACTGGAAGACTCGCAATTTTTTCCACTGAGGCCCAAACCCACTTTAATTGGCCCTGAGAGTAGTACCATAAAACAGAAGACAAGCTGACTAACCTCTCCTATAAACCAAAATCTCCATGGTTCTACACTAAGTACTTGCAGAAATTCCAAAAATTTAAATTGTTCCTTATTATACTTATACAAGAAAGTATGTGGAGCATCTTAGTCTAAAGAAGCATCAGGTTCAAGCGGCATTTCTACCTTTCCCTGCTCCCCTTTAGAAGCTGAAAGCAGAAAGCAGAGTTACTGGAGCATATAGTCAAAGTGGTCAGCTCAGCAACAGCATGATTTTACTATTGTTATTGAGAACAGAGAACAATATTAAGAATCAGAAGACTTAACTGTAATCTAGACCCAGCTCTGCCACTTAATAGCCAAGTGATCTAGCGCAAATCACTTCACCTCTCTGAACCTCAGTTTAATTATCCAGAAAATGAGAATAAGAAAAACTGGGCCACATAACTACTAGGGTTGATGAAGGATCCAACAAAATAAACCATGAGAACATATTTAGCAGGAGGTAAAATACTTCTCCTATGTAGAAGAGTAATATTAGTGGACAGTTTCATATGATGCCTTGCACTCATGACAAGTTCACTTCAGTTGCTTGACAAAAAACTCATAAGTACAGAAAAACCCAATGATATCAATTGTCCCAGGGAAGGTTGCAGTCATAACACAGGGGTGCTGGTTAATTTTATGCATCAACTTCACTGACCACAGGGTGCCCAGATTAAATATTATTTCTGGGTGTGTCTATGAGGGTGTTTCTAGATGAGATTAGCATTTGAATCAGTGGACTCATCCAATCCACTGAGGGCCTAAATACAACAAAAGAAGAAGAAGGAATTCCCCCCTTTTTTCCCCACCTCACTGCTTTAACTAGGACATCTCATCTCATCTTCTCCTATCCTTGCATTGGGATTTACACTCTCAGCTCCCCTGGTTCTCAGGCCTTCAGGGTTAGATTGAATTACACCACCAGCTTTTATAGGTCTCCAGCTTGCAGATGGCAGATTGTGGGACTTCTAAGCCTCCATAATCACATGAGCCAATTCTTCATAATAAATCTCAATGTCTCTCTATCTACACACACACACACACACACGTATATCTCCTATTAGTTCTCTTTCTCTGGAGAACCCTGACTAATACAATGGGCAACACTCAAACTCTGGGTTATCTGTTCAAAATAGATCAAAGAAGAACAGAACTAGCCATCATTTCCATCTGAGTACTCTGGACTTACCTGGCATTGTGATTCCACAGCCTCAGCAACTCAGAGCAAGAAAGGCCTCGCCCAGTGCCCCATTTCCAACCACATTAAAACCCAGGACTATATATCAACTAAATATCATGCAAAGTGTTTCCAAAACGAATTATTAGTTCTAATCTTCTGGAATAGATCTCTCTTGTTTTGAAAATTCTACAACTTCAAGTTTGGATGTAAAGCCAATAGGAGTCACATATCCAGTCTGAAATCTGCATGGAGCATTTCAGAAGTTTTCAGAAATCTCAACAACAAAAAACAAACAATTCAATTAAAAAATGGGCAAAAGATCTGAACAGACATTTTTTCAAAGAAGATATGCAGATGGTCGACAGGCACATGAAAAGATGTTCAGCATCACTAACTATCAGGGAAATGCAAGTGAAAACTACAATGAGATATCACCTCACGCCTGTCAGAATGGCTATTCTTAACAAGACAAGAAATAACAAGTGTTGGAGAGGATATGGAGAAAAGGGAACTCTCATACACTGCTGGTGGGAGTGCAAACTGGTGCAGCCACTGTGGAAAACAGGAAATTCTTCAAAAAATTAAGAATAGAATTACCATATGATCCAGCTATTCCACTACTGAGTATTTATCCAAAGAATATGAAAACACAAACACGTAAAGATATATGTACCTCTATAGTCATTTTTCACAATAGCAAAGACTTGGAAGAAACCTACGTGCCCATCAAGGGACAAATGGATAAAGAAGATGTGCTATATATACACGATGGAATACTACTCAACCATAAAAAAAGATGAAATCTTGCCATTTGCGACAACATGGATGGACCTTGAAGGTACTATGCTAAGCAAAATAAGTCAGAGGGAGAAAGTCAAATACTGTATGATCTCACTCATAAACAGAAGATAACAACAACAACAAACACCTAAAAACAGAGATTGGATTGGTAGTTACCAGAGGGGAAAAGGGGAGGCAGGAGGGCAAAAGGGATGCTTCACACATATGTATGATGATGGATAGTAATTCGTTTTTGGGTGGTGAACATGATGTAACCTACACAGAAATTGAAATATAATGATATACATCAGAAATTTACATAATGTTATAAATCATTGTTACCTCAATAAAAAAACAAAATATAAAACAAAATGACATATGACAGATTAACAGGAAAAAAAGAAAAGAAATGTAAATAAATTTTAAAATACTAAAAAATAAGTAAATAAAAAAAGAAGTCCCCAGAACCACTGTGACTCATTTAACTAAATCATATAATGTAGTATCCAGCTAGACTGGACCCTAACAAGAATCATTAGCTGAAAAATAAAAAATAGAAAAAGATTCTTCCTGTTCAGATGCTGGCTTTCAAAGTTTGACATGCTTTTGGCCAGGATACTTTAAGTGCTTTGTTTAAAATACACACATCAAAATTTTAAATGATCTCTATTCTCAAGTCTCTGTTGCATCCAATAACTTAATTTTTAAAATATTTTATAATAATAAAATACCTATAATATTATTTAAATAAATTTGATAAATAAATATATTTATAAATACATATCATTTGATACATGCAAAAAGAGTGTGTGTGAAACATATATATGTTAGGGAAATGTAATAATAAAAAGGAGACACATAAACTCAGTATCCAATTTAAGAACTATAACCTGCTTTAGTAATAGGAGTAGAGAGAATAAAAGTAATGACTCAATACCTTGCAATGCTTGAAGGCCAACATTCCAAACGTCAGAATGCAGAGAAAATTATCAAGTAGGTGAAAATTGTATTCTCATACCCACTTTACCTTCCTTTATCCCTTCCAAGGGTATATGAATTTTAAAATAAAAATAGTGAGATGAAGAAAAGCTGAAATCAAAGGATTAGCTCTCAATTGGTGCATTCAGACGCTGATGATGGACTAGTTGGTAAGATATCTTTGGACGAGAAGCCCTCTTCTACATAAGCAACTGCCACCTTTGACTATTAGGAAAAGAAATTAAAAAAAAAAAACTTGTAGGGAACACTTCTAAAACTCGGGTATTTTCAAACTTAAACATGACAAATTGAGAGCCAAACTAAAAATAGACAACTGAGTCAAGTATTGTATTTTAAAGTCTTAATTTGTAAACTGCTCTCAAGAGAGAAATTAACACAAGGCTACAAGCTTCAGTAAGTTTCTGAGAGACACAATACTGAGGCACAATCCTAACCCTGCTGGCACCTTTGAGAAAGATAGAGAAAATTGTGACAAAGTAAAGTTGTCATTAGCCATCAGGAAAACGAAAATCAAAACCACAATGAGGTACCACTTCACATTCAGTAGGAGTTCTGCACATTTCACTTTTGCAGCCCAGGTTCGTAGGTTCGGATCCTAGGTGCAGACCTACTCCACTCATCAGCCATGCTGTGGAGGAATCTCACATACAAAACAGAGGAGGACTGGCACAGATGTTAGCTCAGGGCTAATCTTCCTCAAGCAAAAAAAAGAAGATTGGCAGCAGATGTTAGCTCAGGACAAAAATCTTCCTCACCAAAAAAAAAAAAAAAAAAGATAAGTATTAATGAGGTGATGGGTTCAGGGCAGGCCGCCCCAAGATGTGCCACTCTGGTATGCAGACTATTTTGAGCTGAGACAATGAAGGCTCAAAAGACTCAGGAAGAGCATCCGACTTTCCCCCTAAAACTGCCTAAAGGACTTTAACATAGAAGGCCTGTTCCAGGAAGGAGCTCACATCATATGATAGCTATAGTAGGATGGAAAATGGGTGTGATAAAAGGACATCAACAAACCCATTTTTTTGGACCTAGCAAAACCTGTTTAACAAACATTTGCATTCCATTTCTATGTCTTCCTCCCCTTTGAAGTCCCCAATCACCATGTCCTCCTTGTCTGTAGCTGAGGATACTTAAACAGGCAGACTCAGTCAGATGGCTGAGTCACTCAGTTTCCTCTGGGTTTCTCCCATGAATAAACGCTATTAAATTTTGTTTGATTTTCTCTTGCTAACCTGCCTCTTTGATTATTTAACCAGCCGTAAGAACCTCAAGGAAAAGCGGTGGGGGGAATTCTCCCACTTCCCTGACAGAGGATATGGAGAAACTGAACTCTCATACACTGCAAGTGGGAATGTAAAACAGCACAGCCACTTTGGAAAACAGTTTGTCAGTACCTCAAAATGTTAAACATAGAGTTACCTTATGACCCAGCAATTCCACACCTAGGTATATACTCAAGTGAAGTGAAAACATAAATCTCCATGAAAATGGGTACACAAATCTTCATAGAAATATTATTAATAACAGTCAAAAAGTGGAAGTAACCCAAATGACCATCAAGAGATAATTGGATACTTAAAATGTGGTATATTTATACAATGGAATATTATTCAACAATTAAAATAAAGTGCTAATACACGCTACAATATGGATGAACTTGAAAACATTATGTGAAGTGAAAGAAGCTAGTCACAAAGGACCACATATTGTGAGATTCTATCTATATGAAATGTCTAAAATAGGCCAATCCATAGACACACAAAGTAGATTGGTGATTACCTAGGGATGGGGAGACCTGGGGAATGATGGAGAAGGGGTGCAGGATTTCTTTTGAGAGTAATGAAAATGCTCTAAAATTGATCATAATGAAGGATACACAACTGTGAATATAATAAAGCCACTGAATTCTACATTTTATATGGGTGAATTGTATGGTATGCAAACTATATCTCAACAAAGTTGATGTTTAAAAGATACAAAGCAAAATGAGGACAATCTTAAAAACAAAAAGTAAAGCTGGGCCATGTGTGAAGCACAGGTGGAGGAGGGTAAAGGAGGTAATTCACCGTGCTCTGATAAATCATCCTAACGTTCCTGCAGAAAGAGTTTTCAGAAAGAGTTAAAACCTAAGAATCCTGCATACTAGGGAATATCTATTCATTTGAGGTGATATAGTTAAAGTATTTTCTATGTCAATTATCCAAGTTATTTTACATCTCAAGAACTACAATGGCCGTCACTTGTTTGTAAGACAGACATGAAATGATAAAGCCATTAAACCTTTGGATGCAAGATCTGATACACAGGGACAGATTTACTAGGAAGCAAATGAAACTTAAGCTTCAGTGCCCCTCACTGCTTGGGACCCTTCCAAGATTCTGGCAAGAGCCTTGGTAATAAATTCACAAGATCACATGTTTTTGTAAAATTGGCAAACGTAAGGTATTTTTAACAACATTTGATTAAGACTGGTGTCCCTTCCCTTTAGAATTCCTGCCATCACTCTTCTTATTTGAGATGGCACTGGAGTTGCTACTGGCATTTTGGGGATCCGGATACAGAAAAGTGGAGTAGGGACATGTTTAGTTGGGGATCACTGGGATATATTTATGTGGGTCACAGTCATCTCCATGTATCTCTTCTATCGTCTACACTTCCAGTGCCAGCTACCGTAGGCCACATTCATATTGTCATATCACCTCTACCCCTCCTAGTTATGTGTCCCCTTTCCCCCTCAAACCTCTCTGTAAAAGAAGCATGATAGAGGAAGGACTGAAATATCTTATTCTCTAAATAGAAAGCTAGATTATCAAATAGACATATAAAATACAGGCAAAAGTATGCAGTCAAAATGTATCACGCAATTTATTAATAAAAGTATTATCTTATTTTTTGAATTTTGTAAAGTTTGTAGTATTGGCCAGCTTTTCTTAAATGTGCTGTTTTGATTTCTTCTCTCATTCTAAATAAGCATTCCTACCTAATCAGTCCCTAATAGTGTATTTTTAAGTTTGGACTATTTTTTTTAAAGAGGGCCCCAACATTGCATAATCTTCTGGCCCCACAGAACCTGGATCCATCCTTGAGGGGGAAATATTCCTTTCCTCTTTGAATTTATCTTGTGTAAACAGAGTAAAACAAACATACATGAATCTCAATGAAACCAGAGGAAAAGGAGCTCCTGCCAAGGTTGAAGGGAAGCGAATGATAATGATTTGCACTAGGCCCTTGGTATTAATGTCATTGGTCTTGTCATTATTTTGAATAAGAACTTACTTGTTTTAATTTGGTGAATGGAAAAACCATTCCAAAGGACTTTCACAGGCTTACTTGGAAACTGGCTCCCTACTTCTATTTTTTTCGTGACATCTTCCCTTCTTCAACCACCAGTTCTTCTGCCATGCAATTTCAAGGAACATGGTTCTCATAGTTGGTTGGAAGATGCTGTACACACTTGAGGTGTAATCAATCATGTGTCTGAATAGCATATGTAAAACCATTCTCAGAATTTTAACCTGAAATCCCAGTAGTATTGCCTGAAAAGAAATTATTCAAATGAGTAAAGCGGTTTGCTAAACTTATCAAGCAGGGAACAAACATAAGAAAATACAATGAAAAGAACTGAGATAGACAGACAGACAGGCTGATTGATTGACTTAGATCCCCCAGCACACTCTATACACAAACAAGTTCAAATAGACTTAAAAGATTAAAATATCAAAATAAAACTCTAAAAATTTTACCTAAGAAAACATGTAAGGACTTGCTAAACTCTCTAAATTTGACTCCAAAATTAGAAATCATAAACAAAACTAATGAGTAATTTGACTACATAAAACTTTTAAAACCTCTGCATAACCAAAATAAAAACCATATAACAAGATTAAAAACAAACTATAAACTGGAGAAAATATTTGCAATATATACGGCAAAAGGGTAATCTCCTTAAGTTCTAAAAAATGCCAGCAATTTAAAAACTAAAAGACTAATTTCCCAAAAGATATATGAAGAAAGGATATGAATAGGAAATTGACAGAAGAGAAAATCCCAGGGTACAGGAAAAAAAATTAATTAAAATTAAAGAAACCGTGACATACCATTTTTCACGAATTAAATTGTTAATTTTTTTTCTGTGGGATAATAATAACCACTGTTGGGAAGAGAGGAGAGAAAAGGACATGCTCACACCTTTATAGAGGGCAATTTCACTCTACCTATCGAAAGTTTTTACATATTCATACATTATGACCCAGCAGTTTCATTCCTAAGAATGAATCTAAGAAAACATTACTTATAAAATAAAAAATTGTAGACCACCCAAAAACCTATCAATCAGAAATTAAACAAACTATGGTTCTTATAATGGAATACAATATATCCATTAGGAAAAAGTATTGTAAAAGAACATCTACCGACATAAAAGGTAGACGCGCTATATTACTAAGTGAAAAAAGGTATCTTGTAAAAATATGTGCAGAATATAATTCTTATAATTAGAGAAGAATCACAGTAATCGTAGTAGTAATAGCTGACATTTATAAATATTCATTATGGTCTGACATTGTTCTAAGTCCATCGCATATATTTTCTCATTTAATTTTCACAACAATGTGAGGAAGAAGTTACTATTACTCTCTTTATTTTATAAGTGAGGGAAATGAGGCACTAAGAAAACAAGTAACTTGCCCAAGGTGAAATCAGGATCTGGACCCAGGCCACTGAACTCCAGCTCCTGCACTCTTAATCACAATGTTAATTTCTGAGTTACAGAATTATTAGATTAGAGGAGGAGAGTAGATTAACTCAGTTTTTAGTAAGAAATTCCCCCAAAATATTAATGATGTTTAGTTCTGGGAAATAGGATTATGGATGATACTTATTTTCTTATTTTTATTATCTTATTTTCTAAATTTTCTACAAGAAACATGTAAACTTTCATAAAGGGAAAACAGAAATATTAGTTTTTATAACCCATTATTTCCATTCCTTTCCTATCTATAGGTAAGAAAAGCATTGTTCTAAACCCCACTCCATTTACCACCTGTATATCAAGAGAAAGACCAGAGCACCCAATGAAAACCAAAAACTTCGAAGTATTTGCTACCTAATGGTAACAGTGAGGAAGTCCACCATTCCGGATTTCAGGGTTCTCTTTCAGGATGGAGACACTAGCGTGAACACGGGGAAGGAGAGGCCAAGAAGTGAGCAAGAAACAAGAGGGGCACGGTTTTAACCTGTCAAGAGCTAGTAAAAACTTTATCTCCTACAGAGTTGTTTTATTTATTCATTCATTCTAAAGCTTAAATTCAGAAGTTTAGAAATTATATTAAAATCAAAATGGATCAGAGGGCCAGATGTTGCAGGCAGGATGACTAATCAGACAGAGCCTGGGTAATGTGCTCCACGCCTTGCTCAATGGGAAGTAATTACTCTAGCATTAGCTTTACAGTGTTTAAACAACCATTTCATTATATTTTTTCTACACTGATTAAATTTTCTCGGCATTTCTAATGCATCATTACATCTGCCTTGCATTTAGACAGTACACAGCATTGCTACCCATTAAAAAGTCCCTATTCTCTTTCATCACCTTAATAAATCTAATTTGGCTTTATCTGCATAAAGTTTGATAAAGAGTAATTAGTTCTCCTACAAATAGCATTCCTTGAATGGAAACATCCCATCTATCACTTGGCTAAAACAGTTGTTTACAGAGTTATAAGTGGACCCCCAAACAGAGCCACCTAAAAGCTTATAGGGTAAAAGGAAATATGTAGCACCAATGCCATTGTGGAATTACTGTCTGTGCTTTCCAAGACTGCTGAGGGGTGGAGATGATAACCATGGGATCATCTAAGGCACTTTGCTTCTTGTTCCTAAATATATAGCCTGAGGAATTATAACAGAGAACAACAAGATCAAGAATAATAAACTCACATTTTTAGCCTCCTACTTTAATAGTCACATTCACCCTCAACACACAGTTAGAGACTCAGGACATTTTAGCCCTTGCCCAGGTAAATGGACTGTAAAGTAATCTCAGGAAGATATAAGCTAAGATGAAAAGCTCTGCTAGGGTATCAGATATGCCAGGCAATCACTTACAGAAACTCAAACTGTGCTAAGTTCTCAGGGGGACTTTTTTAAGCATTGCAAATAAATGGATCATGTTGGTGAACTATTATGCGGTGACATTGATTCTGTCTTTTGAACTTAGGGTTTTGATAACAGAAACTCAAAACCACTAAACAAGTGCCCTTGGAAATACGAAACAGAGAGTACGATATCCTAAAGGGAAAGAGAATATCAACGGAAGTCACTGCGCCATATTCTGCACTGGCACTAGAGAGCTAATATTGGGAGTGGAGAGGGGAGAGCAGCCCCTCATTTAATACTTGTGACAGAATAAAGCATTGCAAAACCAGATTCTACCAAGTGTTTGGACTCTCCCTTGAGTTAGTGACTCACTGTCCAATTCTATGTTGCTATTCATTCTCCTAAACATAAGCCATCTATCTTCACTTCCTCAGCGGGAAAGATACTAGGGATTGTAGAATTTACTAAGTCCAAGTTCAAAGTCATGTATTTCAAAGCCCTGAACCTTCCCCACATACACACCTCTCTCGCTTCTCCTCCACTCCCCCTAGTTCTCTAGCACCCTCATGAGACTTCTGTCGACAGCTCACTTCAGAGTCCACTCTGCCTGTTCCACTTCATCCCATCTTCGTTGAACAACGTATGACTCTTAGCATAATTACAAAGTTTTTATTCAATTTTGTGGGACTTAACTCTACTAGGCTGATGGCCAGTGATGGGCGAGGGAGTCAAGGACAGGTTGCATATTCTTAAACAATAAAACTTGTTATATGGAGCTCAGGGCCAGTCTTCCTTAGCAAAAAGAGGAAGACTGGCAGTAGTTAGCTCAGGGCTAATCTTCCTCAAAAAAAAACCCCAAAAAATAAAAAAAACCTGTTCTATGGAGATGAACTTGGCTCTAAAACTAACCATTGAAATAACTAATTATGGAATCTTTAAGGTATGAGAAGCCTGAGAATTGTGAGGGTAATATGATAATTTTTCCTTTCCTCCAGGTGAGAGGAGCTAGGAATGCTACCTGCTTGCAGATTATCTCTTCAGCCCCAAGATTCCTATCTCTGGGATGTATGATTATACGCTTTGATTACAAACATGTTATTTTCTTAGTTCTTTTCTCCCTTCTAGAATTGCCGTCTTTTGTTAAAAAGGAAAAAAAGCAAAACTTTACATCTGCTTCAATCTACTAGAGCAGTAAGTGCTATTTGTGCTCACTTAAATTATTCAGTGGGCAAAGCTATTATTTTAACATAATTGATCTCATCTATCTGTGAAAAGGAAAGATATAGGATTAATCAGCACACTCAGAGGGGGGATTGACTGATGGCTAGATGAAAGTCAAGTCCTTTACCCCCTTTGAGACAGGCTGGCCCCTCCACAACTTGTAGGCTCTGAAGCCATTCACCAGTTGAACCTCTTTTGCCTGGATGTAGCCATTTTCAGACATATTTCCGGATACACAAGGACACCAACCATGTCCCTTTATCTTGGTTTTTACCTTATTCCTTCGATTCTGAGTTGTACTGTAAAGGATACACAGATGAAAAAAGAAAGGGTAACTATTCTCAAGAAGATCACAATTAAGAATATAAATTCAATTTTTATTTAACTTGTATAATATACGATTTTTTTACTAAGTAATATATTATTATATTAAAAATAATTAATATATAACATATTTTTACTGAGTCATAATTGAAACTATTGGGCTTACATTTGGCATTAGACAATATAATTTCAAAGAAGTCTTCAATATGTTCCAGTCCAGTGGTTCTCAAAGTGTGGTCCCATGACCAGCAGCATTACATCACTTGAGAACTTCTCAAATTTTCTGGCTCTGTCCTAACTCTACAGAATAAAAAGCCCTAGGGATGGGTCCAGCAATCTGTGATTTAACGGCCCTCCAGGTAATTCCAATACAGGTCAAAACCTGAGAACCATTGTTCTAGACTAACACATCTCCCAACTGTCATTAACTACTCAGGACTTTCTTAACAGATTATTGACTATTGGGAGAGGCCAAAACAGATAACTCCATGTGCATTGATTAGCACAGGGTCTATGAGGTCACAGAAGAGATAAGAACACAGTTTCCAACTGGGTTTTAGGCCAGATAAAAGGTATGAAATTGGATTCCTTAAATAACATAACCAGAGAGAAGAAGGACAGCAGCATGGGTCAGACTGAGCAATAGGCCTGAATATTAGGGGAACCTGGGGCTCCCGCTAGAGTCTATAAATCTATAAGGTCACTTGGGACCCTGTAGTTCTAAGTGGCCAGAAACAGAAGGGGCTGCTTTGTTGATCAGCGAGAGAACACCAGGGGTCAGTGGACCTGGAGGAGGTCAGCAGTGGCACAGGTAGCAGCAAAGGCTACCCACCATGAACTGCAGTGACAGACGGCAGACCACAGAGCAGACAGACTCTCACATGCAAGAAGCTCTATTTCCCAAGGACCTATAAAAGGAGAAACTGGGAAGCAGAGTGCAAAAAAAGATAGAACTTCTTGTTAGCCAAGTCACTAGGGTCTGAGCACGCTGAATTCTACCATTTTTCTGCCCATAAAACGCCACTCTTCTGACCAAGAGGCGAAGCCAAGGAACATAAGAGGTATATATTAGTGTACACATATCTAGCATATATAGGAGCAGAAAAAAATCAAGTGTTCCCCTACTCTCATTCTCTGACAAAGATCTATGTTATCCCATCTGGGCAGCATGGCTTTGAAAGGCACAGAACAGACCGCATAGATGCCATCACATCACTTATTACAGCCTCCTCAGGGCCCCCAGAGTGATAGGAGCTGCCTAGGAAACTTGTCCCACAAAAGAGGCCCTCACCCTCTTCATAGCCCCCACACCACCTGACCTACAGGATGATCACTGTCCAGTGTCCCAATATTTTCTACTTAAATAATCTTCTAGGTTATCCATCCTCACCCCACTTCTTACCCCAATACTGTATGTATATATTCTCTAATGCATCCTCATTTTCTGTGTTTCCACAAACACCTAAACCCTCAACTTACCATATGAAATTCATGGTCAGTTATCAACAAACTCCCTTTCTCGTCAGCCTCTTCTTGCTCCAGCTGCAACTTGGCTATGCCTCAAAGAGAGTGCTTCCCCTGAGGCCTTCTCAAGTGGTGGCTATTTTTTCTCCAACAGCCCTTCAACCCTGAGTGAAGATTTTTGATCCCTACCCACCTACCACTGCCAAGACACTGCCTGTCTTCTTCCTCTCCTCTGTTCCTCTGAAGACCACAACACAAAGCTGTATCACCAGTCACTTGCTGATGTCACCTACTGACCTTGCAGTCACTTCCCTCCATTCAGGAAAGAACACAACATCTGGATTGATGTGTTTCTCTCTAACATACTCTTTCTACATTCTTGGTGACCTCAGTACCAATGTACACCAGGTTTCCTATATCCTGGCATCTCAGTCCCTGAACTTCCTTACCTCCAAAAATCTCTTCCACATCTTATCCACTGGTTCCAGACCTTGCCATCGCACCACCTCCAAAATCTTGATTTAAAGCACCGACTCTCTCTTACCTCCTACCCTTCCAAATTACCTCTTTATGTGCTCAATTCCAATCATTCTTCCTTCCTGCAGGGACTTCCATTTCATTGATATTACCACTTCTTTCATCAATCTTCCATGTTCTCACTTCCTTCCTACCCAGCTTAGACTCCACGGTCTAGAACTTTAACAACTTCTTTGAAAATACTATTAGCTCTTTTGCCCCTCTCCCGGCATCATATGTATCTGGCAAAACTAACATTGGAAAATTCCAACTCTCTACATACCATACGACTATTTCCACACAGCTAAAGATTTCAGGAGAAAATCATCCATGACATGTCTCCTTTTAAATGCATGTCCACAATTCTCAAATGGGCCCTCAGGCTTAACCAGCAAACTTGTCACACTTACCAAGGAGATCTGCCTTCCTACTATCTGAGTTAATCATTTCACACCTTCTCCTCTCTTCTCCAACAAACTTTTCATTCCTCTGAGAGACGATTAAATAAATGCAATCAGATAAGAACCACCTACCTTCCCCCACCAAATCCATTAATACGTTTATCCTGTACTCACCTGGTTTTCCTCTATTATAATAAGCACCATGGCCTTGACCTTGTCTAAAATGCCCTGACCCTGTCTAAGGTCAATCCCCCAATGTGTGTATAGACTCCATTCCACCCTCCTACTCAAGGATTTTAATCCCTCTCCTGCCTTTAAAAAAAAAGTTTTTTATTGTTCTTTTCTACATTATTTCCATAAGGACAAAAATAATTTGCTGTGTTATTCCCCAGCTCAACAAATAATCCCTTGACCTACATCTCTCCCCAGCTTCTATCCATTTCTCTCCTCCTTTCACAGAAAAGCTTTTCTATGTCTCTCATTTACCTATTCCAATCAAGATTTTGTCCACCACTTCATAGAAAGGGCTTCCATCAAAGTCACCATGAACCTATACCCTAACAAACACCATTTTCTGCCCTCATTTTAGTCAATCTCAGAGAAGCTTCTGCCATAAGTGAATGCTCCCTAGATGTGAGGACACTGCAGTATTCAGTCATGGGCCCTCCTCTCTTCTCTGTTCACTCCCTCCTGAGGTGATCCTATCTCAGAATGTCTCCTGTTGTACCCTTTGGTTGTATGTATAAAGGCAACGGGTCAGTACTAACTTATAAGTTATGTGTATTAACTTATACATATCAGTTGTATGTATTAGCTTATAAACCTATAGTGGATGTTTCCTTTTCTTCAGTCAAGTTATACTAGGATATTATCTGAGTCCCACAATAAGTGGAGAATGATGTGGCCAACAAAATCTCCTAACAGTCATCCAGCTAAGACGTCTCTAGTCTTCCCCATACTTTTATGTTATTTCAGAATCCTAAAGGATCGGCCACGACAACTTAAAGTAGCAGACAGTATTATCAGTCTCTAGAATCAGTTTTCACATCTTTAAAATAGGGGGACCCATTATACCAGGTTCTGATAAGAATTAAACAAAGAAAGCTCCAATAAAAAATTCTGTACAAAAAGGTGTTCAACAAATGTTCATTCCTTTGTCTCTTCAAAATGTGATTTCTTCAAAGGGAAAAATCTCTCTGGCTAAGGTGATCAGGAAAAGCTTAAAGAAAGAGCTAGCATTAAGTTGGATTTTGAATGCTAGATAGAATTTCAAAAAGAAATCAAATACATGGAGGAGAAGAAGAAAGTAAATATGGAGAGAGATAGGCACATCAGATTGGCGTAGGGTTGGAGATCAGCCTAATTTGAGAAGAATATATAATGCTAGGATTTGCTCTCATCAGTCCTCACAGAAACTGGAATCCTGATGCTAGACTCCAGACCTATAATGTCTGCTGGATCCCATGACACCAACTTGCCTCCCTGACCTTGGCCTCTCACCTGTGACCATGATACCCTGCCTGCTATTCAGCTTATCTGTCCTGACTTCCTCTTCTTGTCTGCCCAAGGGCCCTTTCCAGATCATTTGCCCTGTTTTAAGGCTCTCCCATGCTCTGAGGCCAGCCTCTGGGCTGCCTCGGCCTATCAACAACCAGGCTCATTGTTTTGCCTCTTCAGAAAGTGAGTCCCATGGAGAAAAATATCTCTGGTCCCACAGCACAGAGACCAGAAAGGTAAGCAAGCACAACGGCCCATGTTTAAGGGAGAAACTGTATGAATTAGAATGAAAGGACAAGGATAATGGAATGCACATGTGTAGAAAAAGACCAAGAATTTAAAATTAACCTAATTGATTGGCTATAGCTCCACACATGAGAGTGAGCCTCCAGGAGCAGAAAAAGGGCAACAGAAATAGAGAAATAAAGAGAAGCAGTCAGGGAATGAAAATGAACTCAGCTCTGTGACACTTTGCTCATTTCCCATAACCAGTAAATATGCAATAAATATTTGTTGACTGATTAAATAATACAGGTTTGAGCTCTGACTAGATGAAGTTTTAGATATTTGCACTACAATATATCATAATCTCCTGACCGAATTGTCAACATTTTTAATTTGAATTTTTAAAATGCAGCTGTCATTTTAGTAGACCAAATCAGACAAAAAACAAGCATTTACTACCTGGCCTTTGTTCCGACTTCAATTCTTTTGGAAATGTACAAGACTATCCCATTCATGGTACTGGGAATGTCAATGAATGTAACTGATTTCACCTGCAATACCGAGACACTCTTGCAAAGCTGGACATATAAAACCACTAAGCCTAGAAAAACACCTATATTTCAGTATTGAAGGAAGGGATTTCTGAACTGCAGCGCTTCACATCTCAGAGTAACAGCATTTGGTCTCTCCAGGCTCAAGAGCTAAGCTTAAACTGGAATCCAGAAATATTACCAGCAAGGAATCCTTAGGTTTCACCAACCATGGTTAAAAGTAGGTTTTATGGTTATTATACGTGGTTTTTTGTTTGTTTGCATAGCTTTTTAAATTATAGCTCAAGTAGTGGGCTTTATTTGAAGTGATGAGAAACCCAAAATAATCTTATTAAGAATAAAATTTTTTCAAGCCATATGGATTCTCCTGAAAAGAAAGAAAGGAAGGAAGCAAGAAAAGAAGGAGGACACTAAGCCTGTAAATGCCTCTAGGTTACAAAATCAAAATGCTAAGGGCAACCAATCACAAACAGCCTACTAGGATTTAAGCTATAGCCAATCAAATCATCTCCTTTATTTGCTTTTCACTCTCTCTATGTAAGTCTTTCCCCTGGCTCCTATAATGGGCAGTGTTCCTAACCATTTCTGATTTGGCGCTGCCTGATTCCAATCAACTTTTGCTCAAATAAACTCTTAAAATTTTTAATGTGTCTCAGTTTATCTTATGAAGGAAGGAAGAGAGGGAGTGAGGAAGGGAGAGACGGATGAGAAAGGGAGGAGGAGGAGAGGGGAGGAGGAAGAAGGAAGAAAAACTTCATAAAGCATTGACTGTACCTTAAAGTGTTTTCCATCTGTGTTTATTTCCCTGATGATTTTACTCCTGTGCTATTTGTCTTATATTCTTAAAACACTGCAACAATCTCTAAAACAGGGCACCCTACATCTCAGGATTTACGGTCTTATTAGGGTGCTTAGTCTTTCCTAACATCTCTACTAGACAGTGAGCTCCAGAAAGGCAGTTAGCACATGACTGATACATGGTAGGTACTCAAAAAACTAAACAAATTAATGAGGGAATAAATAGATAAAAATGCTGCATTCTAAAGCAAATGAACTCCAATAAATACATCATGCATACTCTAGGTTTCCCAAATTTCAGATATCTGCATTCTCCCATAGCGTTTTTTTTCCATATTGTTCACTGGTTTTACTAAATAAGATTTCTTTGAAAGAAAGTTTCATATGACTACAGTAAATGTAAAACCAGTATCTCTTGATATAAATAGGAAGCAACAATGAAAATGTTTAATATGTACAATAAAATGAAATGAAAATGAAAATGTACAATAAATGTTCCATTTCTTTACTTGGTAGATAGTTACATGAGAATTTTCTTTGTAATTTTTTTTTTTGTAACAGCCTGATTGAGACATAATTCACATATCATACAATTCACTCATTTAAAATATACAAGCCCAGGGCTGGCCCTGTGGCTCTGCTTCAGCGGCCCAGAGTTTGGCTGGTTCAGATACGTAGTTCACACCTAGCACTGCTCATCAGGCCATGCTGAGGCAGCATCCCACACAGCAGAGCCAGAAGGACCTACAACTAGAATATACAACTATGTACTGGGGGCCTTTGGGAAGAAGAAGAAACAGATCAGCAACAAATGTTAGCTCAGGTCCCAATCTTTAAAAAATAAATAAATAATAAAATAAAATATACAAGCCAATGGATTTTAGTATATTCATAGAGTTTTCCACCCTTATACACATAAAAGTCTTCTCAATCCAGAACTGGGATTGGGTTGCTGTTGAAGTCTAGTAATCTTGTCCACGCCTCTTTCCTTAAAGAAGATGAAATTTAGATTACAGTGGTTGTCTACAAATCAAATCTTTCATAATGTGGCTGTGCATCTTAATCAATTAAGACGCTGTATCCAGGGGCTAGCCCTGTGGCCGAGTGGTCAAGTTCACGCAGTAGGCTTCAGCAGCCCAGGGTTTGCCAGTTCAGATCCTGGGGACAGACCTACACATTGCTCATCAAGCCATGCTATGGCAGCTTCCCACCTAGCAGAACTAGAATGACTTACAACTAAGATATACAACTATTTACTGGGGCTTTGGGGAAAAAAAAAAGAGGAAGATTGGCAACAGATGTTAACTCAGGGCAAATCTTCCAAAAAAACCACCTAAGCTTTAAAACACTGTATCCATTTCCTTTTCCCCATGCAGAATCACAGGTGAACAACAGTTCCACGACACCATAGAAACTTCTGGAACATCAGTCCCCAGTGGGACACTGATAAGAGTATTTCTTTCCCTTTGGTGGGTAAAATCCAGGCTTCCTTAGTTCAAGAATGTGTGTCAAATACTAAGCCACTAGAGTTCACCTGTCAAGGATTACAAGTTTTCTGATTAAAAAATAAAGCCCATTCATGGAACTGGGGGTTGCCTGCCAGCAGGCTCTTTGCCACAGCTATTATGAAAACTGGCAAAGAAGTGGGTGGAAAAATCCTTGTCACCCTAACAGATGAGTCTTTCCTCACAAAATAGATGAATTTAGAACACCACCTTATTCAGACTCATAAAAGCAAAAGTAAAGGGGATTTTATGGAAAATCCTGACCTCTTAAGAATTAGTTTATAAATTGAATTTTCCACTCTTGAGATATTTGATAAACCCTTTTTCTCTTCCACTAAAGGTCATGCCAAAAAGTAACACATACGATTATTCACATGATCATCTACCTGAGCCATGGTTTACTCATGCTGCTTATATCCGAAGTTCAACCTAACATAAAAACGTTTAGTATGAAATGACTTGCAAATTAGCATCTTCTAATTTGAAAAATGAATTCTAATTTGAATTTTTCTTTGAAATTCTAAATAGAATATACTCTAATAAAAACAAAAAAATTAAAAATGTGAGTGTTGGGGAGAGGGCAGAGGATTTTAGAGCTGTTCAAGACGGTTGGACATGGGAGCCAGGTTTTCCTCCTGCTTCACATCCTTGCTCTGTCTTCAAGCACAGTGTAAGCACCTGATATCAAGCTTTTGATTGCCAAGGCATCCATCTCAAGTAAACATACTGCCAGGTGTATGGCACAGCTACCGGCAAACCAACTAGACAAGGAACCAAGCCACACCCACCCATGAAGTTCCCCTTTTAGAAAGCCCTGGGTAACCTAGATAACTGACCTCTTGAGTGACCCCACTTCTTCCTTCCTGCTTCCTAATTCCTGCTCTTATGTTTTAAATTTGCCAATAAAAAGTGAACTCTCAAAACCCTAGGTCCCCTACCCTCCACTCTAATAAAGGCAGGGCCCCAGGTCCAAGCTCCCTCCTTCCCTCTCTAACAGCAACCTGGACCTCACTGTGTGGCCCTCCCACGTGCCATGTACCCTCCAGGACTGGCAAGTAATAAATCCTGGTTTTACAAAGTTCCCTGATGGTTGTTTCAGAGGTACATCCTGCAATGATAATAAGAACCATGAGGGCTTGTTCAGCCACAACATTGGTTCTAGTCCAGAAAATGTCTGGGGGGCTTGCCACAAGTAATACGCGCCCAGGAGAGTATCTCAGGCATGTCTAACCGACAGCATCCTATCATAGGTTGAGACAGACACATCAAGTCACTCTCCAGCTTCTCTGACTTAAAATGTATTCCCCTGAAATTCGAAAAAGAGTGATTGCTAATATTCAACTTAGCCTGGGGTAGGCAATGGAATTGCCATCAAAGCTGGTTTCTTTCTACTAAGTGTATTAATGAGTTTTGATAATACAATACATAGCCAAGATATTTTTTTAAGTGGGTTGCATTGTGCCCAGCCCAATTGGGTTAAGGGGTAGAGGGAGGGCTGTTTGTGACGAGAAAAGAATTCCCATTTTGAATTCATTCCATGACTCACATGTTTTTTCACAGATTCAAACATATCTGAAATTGACTGCATCATAAAAACACAGTTGTCCAGGTAGGATTGTGATGTAGTCATCATTGCCTGTGAATATGTGACTTCAATTGTCATTACTGGAGATCTGTTAAGGTATGTTTATATTTGTTTATAAATAACTCTACAGAAATTTATGATTGTGGAGTCACATTTGACATTTGAGCAACATAACCAAATCAGAGGTGTGATAGATAATTGAAATATATTCCTGAGATATGGAAACAATATAAACACAAATTTAATATGATAAATACATGTAAACATACCTAAGAGCTACAATTTGTTTTAATAAAATGTGTTTTAGGAGCCTATACTATTTCTGTACTTCGAAGTTGTGGAAATTAATAAACAGAAACCTCATTAAAATGGAGTCAGGAGGCCAAAAGTGGAAGTTCTCATGCCCTACACCCATAGCAGGGCCCACAGGAAAAAGAAAGGCTTCTTTTTGACTAGCACAAAGCTCAGCCAATGAGACTGTCACAGCTCAGCCAATGAAAACCCACTACACTTCAATTCCCAGTCTGTTCCAATGGATTCTTTGCTTACAATAGCCCTCCCGACTTTCTCTTCCCCTCCAGAAAAGTGTCTTCTCCCCTTGCTGCTGGAGACTTGCATGACTTGTCATCTTTGCAGACCTTGAATTGCAATTCTTTGCTGATCATCAATAAACCCACTTTTACTGGAAAAATAACTGGCTGTCTGTTTGTTTAAGATCAACATTTTGGTGTCCCATATGGGGATCCAGAGAAGACTCCCAATGACTCTGAGGCTGGCGAGGAAACAGGTGCAGTACCCACAACAGAGCCCATTGAACTCACTGCTTTTCTTGCCAACCCTGGAGTTTGAAGGTTAGTCTTTTCTCCTGGATCCCAGCTTCAGCTGTTTTTTGTGTTTGAGGCTCTCTAGGCTTTATTGGAGATCTCTGTTAAGGCTTCATCCTTTTCTGGTTAAGGCTTATTTGTCTGTGAGTACTTGGTTGGCACTTCAGCCTGATTCTTTTGAAATTAGGCTGTTTCTACCAGAACTGTGCCAAGCCTTTGATCGGATCCCTTTGGAACCAGACTGCCCCTACTTGGAACTGAGCTAGCACTCTAGCCTGACTCCCTGGGTGCAAGCTATTTCAGTTGAAACAGTGCCAGTCCTGGGGGCCCACCCCCTGGCCCGAGTGAGTAAGTTCATGCGCTCCACTTCGGTGGCCCAGGGTTCGCTGGGTCAGATTCTGGGCACAGACCTACACACTGCTTATCAAGCCATGCTGTGGTGGCCTCCCACATAGAAGACATAGATGACTTACGGCTAGGATATACAACTATGCACTGGGGCTTTGGGGAGGGGAAAAAAAAAAGAGAAAGATTGGCAACAGATGTTAGCTCAGAGCAGTCTTCCTCAAAAAAAAAAAAGAAAAGAAAAGAGAAACTGTGCTCGTGCAGCTTTGGCCCAACTGCCTTTGGAGTAGACTGTTCTGTTGGAACTGTGTTGATCAACTTTCAGTCCAGTCCCCTTTGGAAGCACACTGTATTATTGGAATTGGATTGATTCAACCTTCAGTCCAGCTCAAGGAAACTGGACTGTTCCCTGAGAACTGACTGGAATTAAGGCTGCAGGCTGTTTGAGCTGTTCAAGCTGTTTGAATTGTAAGCTGTTTAGGCTGTTTGAGAGTTATTCCTTTGCTCTAGAGAAAAACCTCTAAGAAATAGGATCCCATTTATCTAAATATTTTGAAGGTGCCCCTCCTACAGGGAGCCCGGCTGACTTTATGTTTAAAAACTGCAGCACTTCTTCACGTGCATTTCTGACTAAATGGACCGACTTAACCAAAAGTAATTGAGAACACCAATGGCCGTTGTGGGGAACTTCCGAACTCCCTAAACCTACTTTTCTTAAAATTGAATTGGACAACCCTAGCTCTGCAATTTCCAAAACTGAATGAAATGCTTATTTTGATTGGTATTTTGAGGCTTCCAAACATTACCAGGAATCTAAGATTGCCTCTCTGCAAAATAAAATTTTAAGATTAACTGAGGCAAACAAACCATTAAAGAAAGATAAAATGGCTTCTGAAGCCTCATGTTCCACTTCCCTGGCTTCTTTGTCTTAGGCCCCACCTCTGCCACCATCTTCCTCCTTCCTTTCTATACTGCCTACACCTCTTCTCTACACTTTTAATACAATCTATACTCTCAGTTCCTCCATACTAACTCTCCTTTCCCTGAACCTCTCCCAGCTCCCTCTTCCTCTGAACCTATCAGAAGCTGTCCGTCTAGAATTAAGCCTTCTGAGGATCTAAAGGCTAAAGCCTTAATCTCGTATACCCCCTGTACTAAAGCTGAACAGGGAGCCATAGTCAAAGACTCCCAAAATAACTGAAGATCCTCGCAGATTTGTTGAGGAATTTAATACAGTCATTCAAACTGAAGAACCTGGCTTCTCTGACTTACATCAGCTAGTTCGTGTGCTTGGCAGTGAAGGCCAGGCCCAGCATTGGATGAAAACAGCTAACTGGGAAAATCCTAAAAGGTCTCTAGAATTACAACCAGCAGACCAACCCACTGACCTGTTGCATGATCAGGCTCCGGCAATCGCTAGGCGACTTCATCAGGCAATTCCTAGGGCTTTCCCAAAGCCTGTTGATTGAAACAAAGTTCAGACTTGTGCACAAAAACCTGATGAACCTGTTCATGACTGTTATAATCGATTTCAGATTGTTTTTAAAGAAAATTCTGGTCCTCCTTCACATGTTGATTCCACCTGGGTAGCTTTTAACTCTATGTTTATCAATGGACTGAACCGGGACCTTTCTCTTCTAGTAAAAAGGACCAGGATGGAAGGGGAAACTACATCCACTCCAGATTTAGTTAACCTGGCAAACCAACTCTCTCACATTCTAGATGAGTCACCTAAAAGAAAGACTGTCAAAATTCTTAATCTTCGATTCCAGCAAATAAAGGCCCCTAAACGAATCCAAAATTCTCCTAGTTTCTATTATTATTGCAAGGGGCCAGGGCATTGGAAAAGAGATTGTTACCAATTTAAGTGCTTCAAGTGCCTTCAGCCCTCTCACCAGCCTTTCTACTGTCCTCCAAATTCTCAGTAACAGGCCTCCGAGAAACCACAAGGGCTCTTCCAAATGTTCCTTCTTAATCGGCTTGGAGAAACATTTCTCTAAATTGGAGATGAATCTGTTTCTGTCCTAACTGACACCGGACCCACACTCTCGGTGCTCAACCTCACTACTACATAAACCAGCCCCTGCTTTGGAGTACTAGAACAACTCAAATAGTGGGGGTCTCTATAACCTCAAAGGTTCCTGTCTCTCTACCTAGGCCCTTTTGTTTAGGCCCTTTGACAGACACACACCCTTTTTCCCTTAGCTCCTCCACCCATATTCATTTATTAGGCCGAGACTTCTTGGAAAGGAATCATGCCAGTATTTCTTTCTCCCAAAAGGGGGAAGTAATTCTAGAATTTGACAATAGCCATCAAAATGGCCGACCAGGTAAATTAAATGACCCTTTGACACCTTTTATTTGCTCTGTCTCTGAGAGAACTAGAGCTGATTCTGGAAACAATGATCATTTGTCCGCATTGAATCAGTTACCACCCTCCTTAGGGGCAAAATCTTCAACTGTTATTGGTAAAATTCACAGTGCACCTCCCAGCAAAATTCAAATCGACCCCTTAAAACCTCTTCCCAGAATTAATCAATACTCTATAAGTAAAAAAGCCCTTCAAGGTATAAAGCCCATCATAGAGGATTACAAGGTTCAGGGCCTCATTATCCCTTGCACTAGTCCCTATAATTCTCCTATTGTACCTGTGAGAAAACCAAGGGCTGAGGGTGAAGCTTTGTCCAGGACCTCCGAGAAACAAACAATATCGTTATCCCTCCACACCCTGTTGCTCCTACTCCTCACACACTACTAACATCTGTCCTGAACAAATTCTTTCCGGAAGGTAATTGATGTATGCAGTGCATTCTTTAGCATTCCAGTTGATGAAGCTAGCCAATACCTTTTTGCCTTCACTTGGGAAGGAAAACAATTCACCGAGACAGTAACGCCTCAGGGTTTAACTCAGTCTTACTTCTCACAAATCCTGAAGGCTGATCTGGATGATGGAAGTTCCCTAAGGACTTTGTTGTAATATGTGGACGATTTGCTTCTTTGCTCTTCTTTTTAAGTGTCCTCACAGAAAACAGCATCCATTTCCTAAAGCTTTTAGCCTTAAAGGCACATAAAGTCACCAAGGAGAAACTGCAGTTTGCCCAAACCTAGGTTTGATATTTAGGGCATCTGATACTAGAATAAGGCCTCCACTTAGTTCCACACAGGCTGCATGGCATCCTACGTTTCCCAAAACTCAAAACTAAGAGTCAACTGCTAGGTTTTCTCTAGCTAGTTGGTTATTGCTGAAATTGGATTCCAAATTTCTCCTATGGCCAAACCTCTATGTGCTGTAGTAAAGAACAACAATCCCAACCTAGTTTTATGGGAAGAACTGGACAACAAATCCTTTAAGGCCTTAAAGAAGAGTCTGATGAATCCACTTGCCCTTGGACATCCCAATTATCAACTTCCTTTTTTCTGTTTTGTATATGAAAAAGAAGGGAATGCCCTTGTGATACTCACCCCAAAACACAGGGACCTCATAGAGCATTATAGCCAGCAACTAGACCCTGTGGCATGGGGATCCCCCCTTGCCTTAGAGCCATTACTCCCACTGCCCTTTGGTTAAGGACACTGAGAAAATCATGTGGGGTCCCTTTAACAATTTTTGTACCTCACACTGTGGAAGCCCCCGTGAGTTTTCATCATACTGAATATAGTTCAGTCAGTCGCCTCATCTCCTATCAAATCCTTTTGTCAACTGCTCCTCACATAACTCTTTTATGTTGTAATAACCTTAACCCTGCTACTCTTCCCCTCTCCATCACCAGAGAAGGCCCTCAGGACTGCTTTACGCTGACAGATACCCCCTAACTCCTTGCAATAATCTGCAGGAAATTCCTTTGGGTAACGCCAACTTCTAATGGTTATTAATTTGTAGAGACCCTCCAAATACCTTGGCCAAAAGCATTGCCATTGGTCCTTCTAGATCTCAGATCCATCCCCTCTGGAACTCATAAACTCTCACCCTTTGAGATAGTCACAGGATGCCCAATGCACTTGGTTCCTGCCTCTTTTGACCCACAGCTGATAAAAGGAGATACACTCCTGTATTGCAAAGGCCTAACTGCTTCTACTAAAAATAACCATGTTCTGGTAGAGAGATCTTTTCACAGTGCACTCCAGAGAAACGAAGACCTTAAGTGTCACGCTTTGCAACCTGGAGATTTTGTCTTTTGGAAAAGACACCTCCAGAATCCCTCTCTTCAACCTCACTGGAAAGGCCCCATCAGATACTGCTAACTAACGCTTGTGCTGCCACAATGCAAGGAACAGGCTCTTGAATTCATGTGACACACCTATAGAAAGCACCAAACCCTGACTGGAACCGCACATCATCTGGTGACTTAAAAGCAAAGATTTCCCGGAATTGAAGCAGACAACATCTGATGAGAGAGCTTTGTCAAGATGTCTGGACCAGGCCTGTTGGGAGTTTGTCTGTCAAACCTTTGATGATGACATAATGCTTCGGATGACCTCCCATGCCTATGATCTTGATAACATATGGACTTCAGAAAAGAAAAATGTCTGAGAGTTCTCCCTCCTATCCTCTTTATTATGCAAATGTGGCCACAATAGGTTTCTAATCTGTGCACCTTGCCTCCAACATGGAACAGGACAGTCAGAAAATGTTCTTCTTGGCATTGAGGGACAAAAGGTTGCTGAAACCAGAAAAACCTGACTCTTGATCAGGGATGCTTTCAGAGAAAGATCCCAATCAAAAGGAAGAAATGTGGAAATTAATAAACAGAAACTTCATTAAAATGGAGTTGGGAAGGCAAAAGAGGAGCTATCACACCCTAGGTCGATAGCAGAGTCCAACAGGAAAAAGAAACACTTTCTCTTCTTGATCAGCAAGAAGCTCAGCCAATGAGAGACTGTCACAGCTCAGCCAATGAAAAGCCACTACTCTTCAACCCCCAGTCTCTTCCAATGGATTCTTTGTTTACAACAGCCCTCCCAACTTCTTCTTCCCCTCTATAAAAGAGTCTCTCCTCCCCTTGCTGCTGGGGACTTGCACATGGCTTGACACAGTTGGGTTGCAGACCCCGAATGGTAATTCTTTGCTGATCTTGAATAAACCTATTTTTGCTGGAGAAATAACTGCAGTCTATTTGTTTAAGGTCAACAAGTAAAATGGGAAACCATTGACACGACTTAAGAAAAACAATAGATTTTCACCATCAGTTCACATGCATTTTAAGAAGCAACATGATAGTCAGTCATTCATGGGCATGTCTAGGTTCCTGAATGTCTCCTTTGTCCTATCTACCATCCACAAAACCTGGACTTCAAGTTCAGCATAATTTGTGATACAGTTTTAACTTCACATTTCCAACATTTTTACACCTCAGTATTGCTGTTTTCTAATATGAATTTATAATGTATTCATACAAATCAAACATCAGACAAAATTCTCATTTGTTTTGCCTTTTTTTTTTTTTTTTTTTTGCTGAGGAAGATTTGCCCTGAGCTAACATCTGTGCCAATCCTCTTTTTTTTTTTTTTTTCCTAAGGAAGGTTAGCCCTGAGCTAACATCTGTGCCAATGTCCCTCTATTTTGTATGTGGGTTGCCACCACAGCATGGCTGATGAGTGGCATAGGTCTGCACCCAGGATCTGAACCCATGCATCTGGGCCAATGAAATAGAGCATGCCGAACTTAACCACTATGCCACAGGGCCGGCCCCTCCAGTTTTTAAACCTATTTTAACTCTCCTTTTTAAAAATTAGTTTAAATGTGCCACATAACAGTAATGCCAACTAATGTCATAATATGTCTCTTAGTAGCTGTATCAGTAGCTTTGGTCTTTGAACACAAGCTTACATTCTTTAAAATTCTATCTTTTCACATGTATGTTAGCTTATGCCTTAGAAAGCAGACATATCAGCAAACCAAATTTTGAAAGAGACTAGAGGAAGGAGCATATCAACTGGTACCTTTTCAGAATGTGAGCCCCACAAGTAATTTCAAAAACCCCAAACTCTAAAGATGACTATAACTCCGATTTCATTTTCAAGAGAGTGAAATATTGGGTATATTCTTATCAGTTGCATACTTGGATAACTTTTCCAAGTATGAGAACTTTTAATTTTCCAACCAACACAGGCATATTTTTTCCTCTCACAAAAAACAAGAGCTATAAATTACATCCTGAATTTCAATTCTTTGATCTCATCCTGGTCTCCAGCTTTTTGCCTTTTATGAGATTGACCCAATGCAACTCCTCCATCTGACATGCCCAGTCTTTGCTAACTAGATAAAGGTGGATACTTGAGCCACTGTGGTTCAACATTCACAGCAATCTTTTGGGCAGGAAGCCAGTCAGGGTTCCTTGGGAATCTTGGTTACTGGAAGGCACAGTCCTCTGTCTTCACCACGTCAATGTGGGGAGGATCCCTTCAGCAATTGTAATGTATTTATACAAGAAAATCCTTTCAAAAGAAAAGTCTTGGCCCAGGATCAAAGCAAAATCATGACTAAAGGCCCATAGTGTTGAAGTTTCACAGCAAGTCATGCTTAAGAAATCAAAAAGACTATCATGAGAGAGAGGTATTCATGAGAGAACACAGTATGTTAGAAAGTGTCAGGGGGCGGACAGCTAGAGGAAGCAAAACGAAATGCATGGAGAGGGACAGAAAAAAGCAGGAAGAACCTCTGAGTGACTCACTGTGGGCTAGCTACACAATTCCAGAGAAAGAGGATCATCCGCCTTTGCTGGCCTGGCTAGATTTTTGCACACTCAGCCAGCGATGTTCTAGGATAGGATAAATGTTCAGCTCTCTGTTCAGAGGAAATGCTCCTGGATCTTATGTTACCTCAGCTTCTCTCAGCCAGTCCAAAAGTACTGGGTAGGCAGCGCTGTCTATTAAAGAATGAAGATGAAAGAAAGTACTTGCCAGAATGGAAAGTAGTTTGAGGTATAAGGTTGTCCAACTGGCAAAGGCATGAAAAAAAATGCATTTTTCATGGCTGGCACTGGAAATGGGTCTTGAAGTTCGACCTACAATCTCAGCAGTTCCACCCAAGAGGAAGTGCTTCAATGCCACTGCACCTTATGACCATGACCTTCTCAAGCACAGTTAGTTCACATCAGACACTGTAGTCAAAGTCTAAAATTTTTAATTAGCTAAAACAATCTGTGGTATGACAAAAATCATGTTAATTGAAACAACAGTGCTAATTACCAGTGAAATATATATACATATGTTAGCTATTTGAACAGACACACCTTGCTCTTCACTAGCTCCTTCCATCCCTTGCATAGTTCAGACTGCTCTGATGGGCACCAGTCACTTGGAAGGCACAGAATTCCCTAACTTCCATCTGTTCATTCCAGTTACTCCGCCTCTCAGGGTGGTACCCACACAGGGTGGTAGGATGGCATAACTAGAGGGAAAATTAGGCTCTCAGGGGTACAGCCAGGTAGTTTTCAACTCTTCATGAGGCTGATTGTAATTGTAGGCAAGGATGTAATAGGAAGACGTGAGATGGCAATTCTGAAGCAAACTAGAGAAAAAGAACCAAAAGCCTGATTTGTGACCACAAAAAATCCAAAGTCCTCTGTGAATCTGGAAGTCAAGGAAGCTATTGCTCCAAGGAATCAGCAAGGCATCAGAGACACCCTCCCCAAAAGGCCAACACCAGAACAAAGTGCAAGCCAGACCAGCCAAAAGACTGCAATTTGAGGCAAATGGGCAATATATGACATCAGGAAAATCAGCGTCCCTGGGAAGACCAGCTGAAAACCAGAGCCGGAGAGGGTCTGGAGTCTGTACAAAGGAAAGGTTCACCAGCTTAGTCAGAGAAGGGAATGTCCAGGGAAGACTCAGGCCTTGATATAGAAAAGGCCCAGGGCCTAAAATATTAAGAACCAACCGATTTTTGTACATTGATTTTGTATCCCGCAACTTGACTGTAATCCTTTATTATTTCTAAAAGTTTTTTAGTGGACTCTTTAGGGTTTTCTAGATATAAAATCATGTCATCTGCAAGGAGTGATAGTTTCACTTCTTCTTTTCCAATGTGGATCCCTTTTATTTCTTTTTCTTGCCTGATTGCTCTGGCTAGGAATTCCAATACTATGTTAAATAAGAGTGGTGACAGTGGGCATCCTTGTCTGGTTCCTGTTCTTAGAGGGATAGCTTTCAGTTTTTCTCCATTGAGAATGATATTTGCTGTGGGTTTGTCATATACGGCCTTTATTATGTTGAGGTATCCACATGCAAAAGAATGAAAGTAGACCATTCCCTTACACCATGCACAAAAATCAACTCAAAATGGATTAAAGACTTGAATGTAAGACCCGAAACCATGAGACTCCTAGAAGAAAACATAGGCAGTACGCTCTACGACATTGGTCTGAGCAGCATATTTTCAAGTCCCATGTCTGACTGGGCAAGGGAAACAAAAGAAAAAAGGAACAAATGGGACTACATCAAACTAAAAAGCTTCTGCACAGCAAAGGAAACCATCAACAAAATGAAAAGACAACCTAACAAATGGAAGAAGATATTTGCAAACCACATATCAGATAAGGGGTTAATATCCAAAATATGCAAAGAACTAATACAGCTCAATAACAAAAAAACCCAACAATCCAATTAGAAAATGGGCAAAAGATCTGAACAGAGATTTCTCCAAAGAAGATATCAAGATGGCCAACAGGCATATGAAAAGATGCTCAACATCATTAGCTGTCAGGGAAATGCAAATCAAAACTACAATGAGATATCACCTCACTCCAGTCAGAATGGCTATAATTAACAAGACAGGAAACAACAAATGTTGGAGAGGGTGTGGAGAGAAGGGAACCCTTGTTCACTGCTGGTGGCAGTGCAAACTGGTGCAGCCACTATGGAAAGCAGTTTGGAGTATACTCAGAAAATTAAGGATAGATCTACCATATGATCCAGCTATTCCACTGCTGGGTATTTATCCAGAGAACTTGAAAACACAAAGGCATAAAGATACTTGCACTCCTATGTTCACTGCGGCATTATACACAATAGCCAAGACTTGGAAGCAACCTAAGTGCCCATCAGGGGTGAATGGATAAAGAAGATGTGGTATTTATACATGATGGACTACTACTCAGCCATAAGAAATGATGAAATCCGGCCATTTGTGACAACATGGATGGACCTTGAGGGTATTATGCTGAGTGAAATAAGTCAGAGGGAGAAAGTCAAATACCATATGATCTCACTCATAAGTAGAAGATAAAAACGACAAAAAAAATATCACATAGCATTGGAGATTGGACTGGTGGTTACCATTGGGGAAGGGGGGAGGGGGGAGGGCAAAAGGGGTGATTAGGGTCACATGTGAGGGGATGCACTATAATTAGTGTTCAGGTGGTGAACATGATGTAATGTATCCAGAATTTGAAATAAGATGTACATCCGAAAAAAACAAAAATTAAAAAAAATAAAAATAAATAAATAAATACACCCAAAAAAATTTTTTTAAAAATTAAAAAAAAAAAAAAGAACCAAAAATGCCAAGAGAGGAGAACACACATGCAACATACTGGGAAGAGAGAATAGGACCAAGTGTCTTGGGGTTGTACAGACACACCTTGATGTCAAAGACTGCAGTGAAGGATCTAGTTCCACCCCACCTGCTCAGTCACCCTCCATCTCTCCTGTTCCTTTACCCTCTAGCCTGCTTTTCTAAACTTCGACTGGCACAGAGGCTGTCTCCTCATTCTCCTACCTCTCATCTCATCTTCCTCTTCTCTCTCTTCCTCTCCTTTTATGCTTCCTCTCCCTTATCTCCTTCTGTCTCTCTCCACTTTCACTTTTCATTAGTATAATTTCATAAATGTCAAATTGTGACAAATTATTCTAATAGGGAGAACAGGAGAGACATAGAAATGACAAATTAAGGGTACTGAAGTAAGTATAATTTTTGCTACTCTTGTAGGATTTCAAAAAACGAATAGACTTAAAACACTCTTATGAGGCTGTTTACATGACTCTTCCCCAGCTCACATTCCAAGGCATACACATTACCTTTATTTAGTCTACCAGCAATGGATCTACCAGCAGTGGCTCTGAGGGTCACATTCTTTAAAGTTACAACAGCAGCAGCTCATCCACCACTCACAAACTAAATAGAATTCACACTTGTTAGAGATCATGCTCCCACGGTTCCAAAACAGGACAGATGTTAATGTCAAATAAAGCAATTTTTCTTGCACCATTTATTCTATTGGTTTTCATGCTTGGAAATTTGTTCCTTTAGTTTAATAGTGCAACGGACTGAACGTTTGTGTCCCCCCAAAATTCATATGTTGAAATCCTAACCTCCAACGTAATGGTATTAGTAGATGGGGCCTTTGGGAGATGATTAGATCATGAGGGTGGAGCCTTCATGAACGGGATTAATGCCTTTATAAAAGGGACCCCAGAGAGCTCCCTTCCTCCTTCCATCATACGAGGACACAGCGAGAAGATGGCCATCTATGAAGCAGGAAGCAAGCTACCAACAGACACTGTATCTGCCAGTGCCTTGATCTTGGAATTCCCAGCCTCCAAAACTGTGAGAAATAAATATTTGTTGTTTAAGCCACCCAGTCTAGGACATTTTTGTTGTAGCAGCCGAAATGGAATAAGATGAATAACCACCTGCACTTTCTTCTGTGTGTTTTATGTGTTCATGTTTTACTCCAAATTCTTTAGCCTTTCTGGGATTCATTTTGATATAGGAGGTAAGAGGGGATGAGACTAATGTTAACCGATTTCCCCAATGCTGTTTGTGAACTAATCTATTGTTTTCCCATTGGTTTATAATATCCCATTATCATCTTTTTAGTTTTACTGGGGTCATACTAATATCCTGTTAAACACTGATATAAAATGATCCCCTTTCTTTGTGGTTACTTAAGAACAATGAGAATTTCAGGGAGTCTATGGTCTGTCTCTGTGACCACCATGACATAATAAATATTGTTTATCACTTACGCTTAGCAAAATGATAAAGAATAGTATTTGCCTGAGAAGTTTTGGATGTTCTCAGATCTATCAGAAGCTCTGGATTTCCACAAACAGAATCCAGAACAAATGTAAATACTATTGTTAGTTTTGGGTTTTATGTCCCCATGAAGAACTCAGATACAGGTGGCTAAGATGATGTAAAGCAACTTCAGAGAGAATCCTTCTCATTCTGCAGCAGGTGTGTTCTTGGCAGGACACATACGACTGACACCCTCTGTTTAGGTTTTATTTGCATTGTTCTATGTCTCAGCAATCTGCAGGACTTAAAGGAGACAAATCAAATTCTACGTTGGAGGAAGTTGTGCTCAGCCACAACACGGTACTAATTTCATTTGGAAGGACAACAGTCATCTGTCAAAATCCTCCCACCGAAACCCTTGAGTGCCTGGGAACAGGAAAATGTAGCAGGATGTCCAAGGACCTGGAATATAAACCTATCCTCCTCTCCCGGTTTCTTTAACAGTCTGAGCAATGAGGTTATTAAAGACAACAAAATAAATATTTTTTAAAAAGGGAACTTCAGAATAGAGATTAAGTTAGCTTGCCCATACACTCTTTGTTTTTAATAGAAATATCACTTCATTCTAGCAAAAAGACCAGTTAGGAAAAATAGACTCTGACTCTCTGATGAATTCCCCTAAGTAGATGAAACACAAGGTACCAAGCATAGATGGTACCAATTGTGCTGAGAGTATCTGAAATCATTATGGTTTAAAAGTAAAATTCACATTTCATTTTAAAAAAATATTCAAACTAGCTATAATGAAAGACAGAACAGTCCTCAGAGAAAATTTCTGTCAAGATCCTCAAATCATTTTGTCAATTACAACTTTTACTCTTTAAAATTCCTCAAGTTTCTCAGTCTCCTTCAGTACTCAGAATTAATTAAACAGTCCCTCCCTTTCTTCCACACTTCAACTGCAGGGGAATTTATGAGCATATATATATGTCACAAGTGTGTGTGTGAGACAGAGACAAAGAGAGAGATTGACTGACATTAATTAATTTTAAGAATTAATTCAGGTTTATATTGTGAACTATTGCCTCATAATTTGCAAATAACCACCAACAGGGTAATGAGGACACGATCCCAATTTCTACACAACAGAATATCACCTATAAAGATTAGAGAGAGACTCCCTTTAAACTCCAAACTCACAGGACAATTTGTGATTGTTTGTATCCCAAAAAGGGAGTTTTTACTTTCTAGAAGTCTCACTGCTGGATTCCTTTAAGTAAAAATTTCGCCTGGAGCATTTAAGACGTATTTACATTTCCAAAAATTCAACTGACAGATAGCTTTCCACGTAAACAGCTGCTGCACAAGGTAAAGCAAACTTTCACATATGTTTACCTTCAAACCATATCATTTAGATTTAAATGTACTGAAGTTTCTGAAACATCATTTTCTCAGAAAGATGGCTGACCTCAGAGGGAGGTGTGGTGGGAGGGTCAGCTAAACGTTTACAGCCTGGGTGGAAATGGAGAGGAGCGGAGAGGGTGGCATGAAGAGGACTCTCACTAAGCTTCACATGGCTGGTAAAAAGCAAAGCTTTCTTCCCTCATCTGCTGAGCCTTATGTTGACAACCTGTGGTCGGACTATGCACGGCAAACTGGCCAGGGGACAGAACCAGAACAGCAACAACCCACAGCTCTCATCTGCATGAGCCATGGGCAGCCTGAGGCCATAGATCATCACAGCTAGTGGAAGCAGGCACGATGAAACCAACATGTTCTGTCTTAGACAAATGTGTTATCCTTTGGGGAGGTCGTGGAGGTAGCATAATAATAGGAGGCAATGCCTTAACCCAACAGAGTTGTATGGGCTGAATGTTTACGTCCCCCTAAAATTCATATGTTGAAGTCTAACCCTCAATGTGATGGTATTAGGAGGTGGGGCCTTTGAGAGGTGATTAGGCCATGAGAGTGGAAGCCCTGATAAGGAGCTGAAGAGACCAGAGTTCTGCCTTTCTGCCACATGAGCACACAGCAAGAAGACAGTCGTCTGTGAACCATGAAGTGGATTCTCACAAGACACTGAATCTGCCGCCATTTGATGTTGGACTTTCCAGCCTCCAGAACTGTCAGAAAAAAATTGCTGTTCTTCGTAAGCCACCCAGGCTATGGTAATCTGTTATCGCAGCACAAACTAAGACAGGAGTACATCTTCAATGGTGGAACTATAGACACTAGTGATCCAGCAGAGAATCTGGTAAACTCATCAGTGTTTGTCAAATTACACCAGGTAGGTAACCAGCAAATCTGGCTTATGTGTAAGGCTAGAGTGAAAGAAAAATTCAGGGGGGAGCAGGCAAATCATATTAAAAGAAATCTGTCTCCCTGGACTTAGCCTAGAAGTTGGGGCGGAGACAGTATGAGTTGGGGCAGCAGTTCACATATAACAATTTCACTGATAAGCCTAAGGCTAATTGTGAACAAATCCTAATACTGAAACCTGGCATGTGTGGCTCTCAGAACAAAGCTTGAAAGACATAACGTCTAAAGTGTCCTGCTCGCAATCAAAGAAAATAGCACCTGCTCTTAAGAAACTGCTGTCTTTGGGGAACATATAAAATTGAGCAACTAGAAAGCAATGAAAAAGCAGTGTACCTGGGGCTGTGGGTGCCCAGAGGGAGATCTTATTTCCATACATGTGGTTTTGGAAGCCCTAAATGTAATCAGCTAGAATTCATTTTTCAAACACAGCACCTGTTTTAAAAGTTAAATCCGTCGTTCACAAAGGGCACTCTCAGCATGACCTTTGGTATCAAGCCCTTCCCAAGCCCTCTGGGCATCAGGGTGACGCAGGGTGAAGACTTGCTCATTTTCCTCAGACTTGGGAGACTGAGGATTAAAGATCAGGGACATTAAAGAAGCAACCTACAGACTCACAGTACAGTGTGTGATTTTTTAAGTCAATATTCATGGAGTTTCACAACCAGGAATCCATGAAGAGAGAACAAACCACGGACAAACAAACAATTTTACGGTGATTGAGATGACACAAGTTCCCGGATAAGAAAAAATTCAGTTTTTAAGGACAAACAAGCTAAAGTGAGTCCAAGCATGAGAAAAAGTGTAAAAAAGATACGCTAGCACACCCAAAGAGCACCTCGGGTCTTTAACAACTGAAGTGTTTCAAGCAGTGAAGGAAGACGTGCCCAATAATTACCACACCCCACCAGGGCAGCACTGGCAGTGAGATGTGAGCTCCCTGTGAGCAGGCACTGTGGGTCTTTCATGTTTACGTCCCAAGAAGCACTCAACAACTGCATTTCATATTGAAATTGAAAAATAAATTCCTGTTGAATGGAACAATGGTGGTAAATTCTGCACTGTTCCTATTCAAATAGGAAAGAACTAAAACAGAGCAAACTAATTCTCTATCCCTATCCATATATATCGCAGAGCTTGTAAAGCAATATCTGACAGGACAGGGCGCTTAAATTCAAACACCTTATGGAAGAACTGAATTTGGGAAATATGTCTTCGGATCATATAGCATTTCTGTGAAAAAAATTAAGCAAGGAAGTAAGCTTATATATTATTAGGTTTTTAAAAGAATACTCTAGATGAGTGAACATTTACTATTCTGGTATTTTTAGTTCCACAGGGACAGAGACTTACTAGACTAGTGGTAGCCACTTCAAGCACCCTGACGGGGGAGAACTATTCACACAATCAGTCAGCAGAAGTTCTTCCGACGAGCAGGCTTTATCCAGAAACATCAGGTGTCCCAGGGGGCTAAATAAACATTCTGTAAAAATGAATTCAGATTTTACACAATATTACTGTGCTTTCCCCTTGGTGAAAATGTCTTAGCTGGCTCAAAGCCTGTATCTCTGCATTTTTTTATCTGAATAAGCAATGATAACAACTTTGCATCCTGAGCATGTAGTCTTACCCTTCACTGAGAAGGGAGGTCCTTATTTGTGGCAGCCACTGTTAGCTCTCCAACAGTCATTTCTCCCATTCTCCTTGTAAAAGAACCCCAATGTTGTTCAGGCAGCCATGAACAGTCCCATGGGATGAGCAATGATCCATCTGAAATCAATCAGAGCAATCCTGTCGCTCTCGGCCAGTGACTGGCCTACAAGTGGGCACGTGCCCTACTTAGGACCAAATAGACATAAAGGAAGTATGTTCTTCCAAGATACTGAGAGAATGGTAAGGACAATGATCTCTTACCCCGTACTCTCTATTCCCACTTTTGTGTGGGAATATGCTGCCTAGAGCTCTGGCAGCCATCTTGCAACTATGAGGGGACAAGCCTGTGAAGGCACATCACTACACTGAGGTTGGCATTGTGAATACATGAATAGAGCCTGGATCCTTGATGATATCACTGAGTCACTGGACCTGTCCTCAGATGGTCCATCTCTACACTTTTTAATAAGTGAATAATAAAAGCCCTCATGGTTTATAGCCACGAAAGTAGAGCTGTCTGATAAATGCCCCGCAAAGCACCCTAACCGACTTACCATCTTAAACCATTCTTAGATGCCTAGGCAAGGATATTTTTAAATTTAACCTGTCCTGCTTTTCCTCCATTTTCTCTAATCCAACCATCTTTTCATCAACTTCCCCATTAGCCTAGATCACATGACCCATCATTCAATCACATGCTTACTAATATTCTCAACTCCCATGCGTACTTGTCCTTCTGCTGCACGTGCCCAGCAAAACCCCATCCTAGATCAAACAATCATCCACATTTCCCATCCACATCTGGGCTCGTGAATATTACTAGAGAACGTCATGGAATCAGCAGGCTAGTGTCGCCACAAATTCAGTCTGCATCCTGTCAGGTCCTTAGGAATAACCTACAATCCTTCTTACATCTCTAATTACTCCCTCTCCCACAACTATTTCAAGCTTTCACCAATTCATCCCTCCCTGTCAATGTACACCTCCCTGCCTGCTTTACAGAACTCCCTCAATTTCTCAGCAGCCACTCACAGTTACCTGCATTCACTCTCATCATTTTATTTGTTGTAGTCATTAAGTTGTTCACCAAATATCCCACCTACTCACTTTTCTGGTACTTGTTAAGATCACACTATCTGACCCCCTAGTACTTAAAGAGTGGTTACCTAGTTCTTACCAATGATCATGAAGGGAAATCATGTGTTGCTTTGGGGTCAGAGCATTTAATTGCCAATGGGAGACCCTCCAGAGCTCTCTTCCTCTCCGACAGAGAAACCAGAAATATTTGAGCTCCATCAGGACAACTATGATGAGCAAAGAAAAGTAGACACGTAACCTGAGTGAGAATTAAGCCTTTTTTTAAAAACCACTAAGATTTTAGAGGTGTTTGTTATTGCAGCATAATCTAGCCTATTCTCCCTGATATACTTTCCTGCTACTTCACCAAATGTGCTGTCTCTCCTGCCATCTCAGATGTATCCTTCCACTTGCTCTCTATCCTTTGAAAACCTGCTCCATCGATCATTCTCTCCATTTCTCTATCTTCAATCTTTCCTTCATTCCATTCAGCAAAACAAAAAATTTGCTAAAATTACTCCTATATTTTTAATCTTTTAAAAATGTCCTTTATCAGCTCTATATACTTCCTTTAGCTTCCATCTTTATTTCTTTACCTCATATGAAAATTCCCACTGCTCTACCTGAAATATATAGTCTAAACAGATTGCATTCACTTGTACACCTCCCATTCATTCTTCATTCCATTATAATCTGATTGCCACACTATATCATTTTATTGAAAGCATTCTTCCCAAAATTATATGTGCAATGCAGTACCTAAACCAAATGGACCCTGTACTGGACATGTTGATCAATTTACCTGCTGAGAAATTTCTCTTTCTGACTTAAAGTAGCCAGTCCAAACCCCTTGTGAATGAACCTGCTATGCTATGTATGGCCCACAGGCTCCGTCAAGTAGAGCTTGATGTTCTCTCTGCCATGAGATTCCCCACAAGCAACTCTTCAGCCCAGTCACAACTGATTAACCAGGAAAAGACACCTAATTTAAAAGTAAAAGCTATCTCTCTAAGAACAGGAACCAGACGAGGATGGCCACTGTCACCACTCTTATTTAACCTAGTATTGAAAGTCCTAGCCAGAGCAATCAGGCAAGAAAAAGAATCAAAAGGGATGCAAATTGGAAAACAAGAAGTGAAACTGTCAGTATTTGCAGATGACATGACATTATATATAGAAAACCCTAAAGAATCCACCAAAAAAGTTCAAGAAATAATCAATGAATGTGATAAGTTACAGGATACAAAATCAAACATACAAAAATCAGTTACATTTCTATACACTAACAACCAACTAGCAAAAAGAGAAATTAAGAATACAATCCCATTTACAATTGCAACAAAAAGAATAAATACCTAGGAACAAACTTAACCAAAGAGGTAAAAGATCTGTACACTGAAAACTATAAAACATTGTTGAAAGAAACTGAAGAATACACAAAGAAATGTAGAGATATTCTGTGCTCTTGGCTTGGAAGAATTAACATAGTTAAAATGTCCATACTTCCTAAAGCAATCTACAGATTCAATGGAATCCCTATCAGAGTTCCAACATTATTTTTCACAGAAATACAACAAAGAATCCTAAAATTTATGTGAAACAACAAAAGACCTCAAACAGCCAAAGGAATCCTGAGAAAAAGAACAAAGCTGGAGGTATCACACACCCTGATTTCAAAATATACTGCAAAGCTATAGTAACCAAAACAGGATGGTACTGGCACAAAAACTGACACATAGATCAATGGAACAGAATTGAGAGCCCAGAAATAAACCCACAGATCTATGGACAGCTAATTTTTGACAAGGGAGCCAATAGCATACACTGAAAAAAAGAAAGTCTCTTCAATAAATGGTGCTGGGAAAACTGGAAAGCCACATGCAAAAGAATGAAAGTAGACCATTATCTTATACCATGCACAAAAATCAATCAAAATGGATTAAAGACTTTAATGTAAGACCTGAAACCACATAACTTCTAGAAGAAAACATAGGCAGTACACTCTTCAACATCGGTCTTAGCAGCATATTTTCAAGTACCATGTCTGACTGGGCAAGGGAAACAATAGAAAAAATAAACACATGGGACTACATCAAACTAAAAACCTTCTGCACAGCAAAGGAAACCATCAACAAAACGAAAAGACAACCTAACAACTGGGAGAAGATATTTTCAAACCATATATCTGATAAGGGGTTAATATCCAAAATATAGAGAGAACTCATACATCTCAACAACAAAGAAAGCTAACAACCCGGTTTACAAATTGGCAAATGATTTGAACAGACATTTCTCCAAAGAAGATATATAGATGGTCAACACGCTTATGAAAAGATGTTCAACATCTCTAGCTATCAGGGAAATGCAAATCAAAACCACAATGAGATATCGCCTCACTCCTCTCAGAATGGCTACAATTAACAAGACAGGAAATAACAAGTGTTGGAGAGGATGTGGAGAAAAGGGAACTCTCATATACAGCTGGTGGGAGTGCAAACTGGTGCAGCCACTATGGAAAACAGTATGGTGATTCCTCAAAAATTTAAGAATAGGGACCAGCCCAGTGGCATAGCGGTTGAGTTCACACACTCTGCTTTGGTGGCCCAGGGTTCACAGGTTTGGATCCCAGACATGGACCTAGTACCACTCATTAAGCCAAGCTGTGGCAGCATCCCACATAAAATAGAGGAAGATTGACACAGATGTTAGCTGAGCAACAGTCTTCCTCAAGCAAAAAAAGAGGGAGACTGGCAATAGATGTTAGCTCAGGGCCAATCTTCCTCACAAAAATAAAAGGAAAAAAAAAGAATAGAGCTACCATACGATCCAGCTATTCCACTGCTGGGTATTTATCCAAAGAACATGAAAACATGAATGCATAAAGATACATGCACCCCTATTTTCATTGCAGCATTATTCACAATAGCCAAGACTTGGAAGCAACCTAGGTGCCCATCAAGGGACGAATGGATAAAGAAGATGTGCTATATATACATAATGGAACACTACTCAGCCATAAGAAACAATGAAATCTGGCCATTTGTGACAAAAATGGATGGACCTTCAGAGTATTATCCTAGGCGAAATAAGTTGGAGGGAGAAAGTCAAATACCGTATGATCTCACTCATAAGTAGAAAATAAAAACAATGACAAACAAACATAGCAACAGAGATTGGAGCGGTGGTTACCAGAGGGGAAGGGGACAGGGGGGAGGGCAGAAGGGGTGATTAGGCATGTGTGGTGATGGATTGTAATTATTCTTTGGGTGATAAACACGATATAATCTACACAGAAATCGAAATACAACGATGCACACCTGAAAGTTATATACTATTGTAAGCCAATATTATTTCCACAATGAAAAGAAAATGGCAGCCAACCCATGGGAGGGGCCAGAAATTTGTGAGTTGTGTGTACAGGCTCAAAAAGAAGAGCTTGGCTAGGTTCTGTCTCTCACAAATTTGAACTAAGATTGAAGGAAATTTGGCAGTTGGTGGGGAGGCAATGGACCTAGGAGGCCACTGTGGCCACATAGAAACTACAGAGAAAGGTATTGGCTGAAAACAAATAATGAAGCAGCTGCCCAGGGAGGGCCCCCGGGAAAGGGGTAGAGGAAATAGCTTTGCTCCTGGTGGCTTTCCAGATCCCAGCAGCCAGTCTTTTTGTGGTCCAGTTGTGTTTGCTTTTTGTTCTCAAATTTACCTGAAATTCCATAAAGTATCCTTAAAATAAACCCCAATTACTGTAGCTTGAGTGGATTTCTTCCAAGCAAAAGATCCTTTTAAATCCTTATTTATTTTGCCTCCTTATAACATTTTGCACTACTGACCACTTCCTCTCTTTTTGAAAGCTTCTCCCTCCTTGTCTCTCTGACTAGAGGCTCTTCTGCCTGTGTCCACCTCTTGTTTCTTAGTTTTCTTTGAGGGCTCCTTTTTCTCTGCCAATCTCTGTTGGCCTCGGTCCACTCTCCCCAGCAGCCCTTACCCTCTCCCATGTCCTCAACTCCACTCCAGCCAGAAACTCTCTCAGGACTTTCTTTATTCTGTCCAACTAACATGCTTTCTTGGAAAATCACGTTTGCATTTATTAAAATAAGCACACAGGAGCAAGCTCTAATGGCCTAGTGGTTAAAGTTCGGCACTCACTGATTCGGCAGCCCAGGTTCGCTTACGGATCACAGAATCACACCACCCACCTGTCAGTTGCCATGCTGTGCTGCGGCTCACATAGAAGAACTAGAACAACTTATACTAGGATATACAAGCATGCACTCAGGTATTGAGGAGCGAAAAAAAAAAGAGGAAAGTTGGCAACAGATGTTAGTTCAGGGAGAATCTTTCCCTGCAAAAAAACATAGTAATAACCACTCTGTTATAAGTCATATGACTTTAGATTTTTCATTTCAAAGGGCAGTTTGTAACATTATAGTGAATGCCTATGAACAAGTTCTCAACACTGTAGTACATTAATGTGTAAAGGCAACTTTTCAAAAAATATCTGATTAAAGACTCTTCACTAGAATAATCTAGAACAAAAATAAAATAAAATAAAATTTGACTGAATTGGCTGTTTAAATTTGTTCCAAGGGTTTTAATTATAAGCAGGTATCTTGTAATTTCAGTCTTTATAAGGAAAAGATTGTAAACCAAGGTAATGATTAGGACTGAAGTTAGCTATAAGTTGGGGGAAAAAATCACTATATATATAAGATCAATATGATAAGAAGGGTATCAGGAATGGATTAGTACCACAGAATTTTAAAGAAAGTTAAGGTCATAATATCCCAGTGTCTCATTTTATAGATGAAGAAATGGAGAATCAGAGAACCCATGATTTGCCCAAAGTGACACAGCTACCTCACGGCAGAGTTGGACTGTCACTAAGATCACCTGACTCCTTACCCAGCACCCTGCCGGTACACTGTGATCAATCAACTGCTCTCAACCTTAGCAAAAGCAAGAGGGAAAGAAGACCTTTGAGGACTGAAGAAGATCTGGTCAGGGGGGCATTTATCCCCTCAACAGAATCGCCCTCTATCACAGCACTTTCTTCCCATTAGGCTACTGCATATGGAAGACAGGAAGCAGATGTTCTGAGAGCAGGGGTGCGAGGAAGACAGACTCACACCTTCTCTTTGATGAGCTTGGAAGGACTCAAACTGCTCTCTCTAGAGTAGTTAAGACAGCTGCTGAGATGTCGCAAAGCTTTGATCCAAGAGCTTGAGGTCCCAGAGTCATGAAAGCACCCCAGGAAGAGAAACAGGGTGAACTTTAAATCAAATTTGATAATCCATGTCTGGGTGTGAAATATATTAAAATTAGAAAAAGTGGTGACAGATAAAAGTTTTTAGTGAAAAATGTGCCAAATTATTTCATTAGAAAATTACTCTAAAGTACAGTATTTAAACATAGTGAGGCTATTTTTTTCAATGTTTCCAAGGTTCAAATGGTTTTTTTAAAGGTGTATATATGAATATGTATGTGTGTGTATATAAGAGCGCACATATATCTCTAGGTGTTTATGTGTGTGTATGCATACACACATATCTTTACTGATTGCGAGAGAGATAAGGAAAACTATTCTGATGGTTGAACAGAAAACCTCATCTGAATTGGGAAAAATTAAAATTCTGTGGCTCAAACACAAGGCAGCTGCCTCTTAGTGATAGCACTTCCAAATTGTAAGTTTAGCTTCTTTAAAGGGTAAAATGAATCTTTTTTAAAAGTACACGAAATGTTTTAGTTATAAAACACTATATATTTTATATATAAATATATAGTTATATATACATACAACATATATATACATATACATATATAACCATATGTATTTCCTGCCACTGTGTTGTATACGTAGTTATAGTTATATAACTATACGTATATAACTATATATATATATAGCTGTATATACTATAGATATCACTATATGTATTACGGATTATATAGTATAGCTATATACCACATATAACTATAACTATATACACACACAAAGTGACAACAAAAAATCTGTGGGTTTTAATCTAACTTTTCATATATTATGCCAGGAGAACACGTAATTCTGATTTCTCAGTGGAGGACAAAATAACCAAAAGGTGAGGGAGCCATTGAATTGCAGCTTTGATTGAATGGCTACATTGAATCCAAAATTCCAAAACCAATTTTGACTGCCTACTCCATGCAGTCAGCCCATGCCGGAGCATTTATATCCTGGGATACCCGTATTCAGGGTAAAGTCAACATCTCTCTTTAGAACAGCAGCATCACAGCCAAAGCATGGCATATGCTTTAGCAGGTAATTTTTTACCCTTCAGGCATGGATTAAATTGCCCTTTTATGGCAATGTGCAAAGTCAGCCTGTGAACTACAGAAGCCCCTAAAGATTCTTCATTAGTCCTTATACTTAGCTCTCAGTTCCAAGTCAAAACTCCTGGGGCCGGCCCGGTGGCGCAGCGGTTAAGTTCGCATGTTCCGCTTTGGAGGCCCAGGGTTTGCCACTTCGGATCCCAGGTGAAGACATGGCACTGCTTGGCAAGCCATGCTGTGGTAGGCGTCCCACATATAAAAAAGTCGAGTTAGATGGGCACAGATGTTAGCTTAGGGCCAGTCTTCCTCAGCAAAAAGAGGAGGATTGGCAGCAGATGTTAGCTCAGGCTAATCCTCCTCAAAAAAACACTCCTTCCCCCCAGAGTCACCTCCTCCCAATGCCAAGGTCATTTCTAGCCTTCCTTGCCCCACAAATCCCTTGAACACCCTCCCTGGCCTGGCCCCACTCAACTCTGCACATATTAAATAATGGCTTCCCAGCTCTCCCCTTTTCCAGTCCTTCTATCCTCCATTTTACAAAATGGCCAGGGACCCTTAAACTTTGCTCTACATCCTCGCACTTTATAATGATTCTATCTTTTCTGATAACACCTAATTGTCTACTCCTTAGGGCCCTTCCCTCAGAGCCACCTGCTGAAATCAAGACTCCAAATCCAGCAGATCCATCTCAACAGGAGCTGCCAAGCCATCCCCAGTCTGTACGGACACTGACCTACATTAAAGCCAATACACAATATAATCATTCTTAGCCTAACAGATGAAAGTGTTCTCAATCTGCACACATTTCAGGAAGTTTGCTGTAACAGGAAAAATTTCAAAGGCCAACAGAAATGAATCTCTGTCCTTGGAGACTGTCACTAACACCCCAAGTTCACCACAGTTCTTAGCCTCAGGAAAGCAAGAAATTCATTCATGTGTTGTATTTTTAATGTCTTTACCTCTTGTCAATGCGCTTCTCTGTTTATAAGCTGCAAAATGTTTGAGATCAGATGTCTGCTCCTCAAATCTGCTACTTTTGGCAGAGTTTTCAGTAATACCTCAGAGTACTGTTTTGGCCAATTTCAGGAATTCTCAATGTAAGCTTACAAAGGGCCATTCTCTTACAATGCACTGGATTGCACTCTCTCATTTGGTAAATTTTCACTAACACAGACAGATTCGCCTCTCTCTGGGTTTAATGTAACCAGGAAACAAAAGTACGTTGTGTCTCTTCACTCTGAGACTCCTACTAAATCACTCTCTAGCAAATTCTATTTAGGAATATATTGTGTTTATTGTCTGTCCACCAGCTAGAAGGGAAGCTCCAAGAGGGCAGGGACTTGTCTTTGTTCTCTGATTAATCTCAACACCCTATAATAGTGCCTGACACAAAGTATAAGTTCAATTTATCTGTTGATTTTATTAAATAATTAATCTCCTGCTACAGAAGTTTAACCTAAATGTTTTGGCACTTGGCATGTTGAAACAAGATGTACACTGTGAATGGAGAAATACCCTGTGAACTTTGAGTGAAAAGTAAAAGGAAGTCACGAACATTCCATCCTACACTAATGGTATGAATTACTCCATGAGGGGCGAGCAATACAACGTTTCTTTGTGTTTAAAAATGAATCACAACTAGCTTAATACCCCCACAGAATAAGTTTTTTGAGAAATCCAATAAAAGTCATCTTCTTGGATTATCTCCCCTTCCATTCTTTCAAACAAGAAATCTAGAGCCATGAGGTCCAGAAAAATGGGACAGAGCCTGGTATTCTATTTTGGCCACTGGTGGTGTCAATCTATGGTGAAGGAAATGGCTCCACCCATAGTTCCCCCTTCATCCCAAGCTCAGCCATGGGGATCCTAACTGAAGCTCCCAAGACTATAGCATCTAGTGCCCAGTCTACATGGACACGCATGTGGCCATCTCCATGTGAGATTCCTGCATCCATGGAGGCATTGCTTTTCAGTGAGATCACACGTCCACTACTAACTGAAAACTATAAACACCAATTTCTTTCCCAGCCCTCAAGTATCCATCCACTATCCCAGAATTCCTTTAATTTTCCTCTTAAGTCTTTTCCCTTCCCATCTCTCAAACAAAAAAAAAGTTATTTATACCTGCTTTGCTATCTCTCATAATGGTGTTTGATAGTTTGTCCTTGTAGATGGACAGACCCCAGGCCTTAGAAACACAAAAAGATCTGGACTGTCTTTCTCAGGGAACAAATAAAACCCAGGCTTTAGGACATTCCTAAAAGTGGTAGAGTGGGGGGGATTCAGCTAGAATTGGGCTCAGCTGTTTGTGACATAAATACCCAAACAACAATGGCCCAAAAAAGACAAATTTTTATTTTATTCCCCTTAAAAGAAGTTCTAAGATAGCCCCCAGAGCTGGTATGGAGGCTTCTATCTTAATGCTCCACCAGCTTTAGCATACTATCTCATGACCTAAGACAACTGCTTGTGCATTGACCATACGGAAGACGGTAAAGAGTATCTGCCAGATGCCTTTCAAGATTCCCCAGGGCTGCCACAATCTTCCATTACATCTCATTGGCCAGTACATAGTCACACAGTCAGACTAGTTATGAAGGAAGTTGGAAAATGTAGTCTTAATCCCATAAGGCCAGATTAGATATTGGGGAAGGCAACAGGCAGTCTATACTACAGAGGGTGAACATTCATTCTGTTCTTTCATCATGAGTTGGAAGCAGTGAAAAACAAAGCTCAGAGTTTTCTCAATAGGTCATCAAGCTGTATTGAAATATTAATGAATAATTATTTTACTTTTCCGAGTTTAAGACCCACCTCAATCTCAATTGCCACTTGCCCCTCACTTTGGATCAAGGCTAGGGAAAGAGACAAAGTCGTTTGTCAGCAGGATCTTCTTCTCAGAAGTTCTTCTGTCATCTGACTTGATCTCAGATAGATGAACAGATACTCACAAGATAAATAATAATGAAAGAAAGGGATGTAAGAGAAGCAAATCTAAAATCAAGCCTAATTTCAATCCTCTGAAGGTTGGACTTGAGGCACTGAATAGAGTAGCCGATATTATCCTGTCTCCACCTCCACTCCCACCAAATTACAGGCTTGAAGAATTTGCATTATTGTTCTATATCCCCCAGAATCTTCTATACAGCCAGCACTCAATGGATCTTTGCTGCCTTGAGTTGTAAATGGATAATAATGTAAACATACGTAAGAGACTATGTGAAAAGAAAAAGATGAAGAGTTTAAAACATTTTAACATTAATGATATGGCAGGAAAGAGCACTGCACCTGAAGTCAGCAGGCCTAGTTTCTATAACTGTCTTCACTAGTTATTGCTTATTTGACTCAGTTTCCCTATGTGGAAAATGGAGAGTAAAACTCTGTCTGTGCCATTCTCCTCTAGGTTATAGTGACAAATGAATATCAACTGAAAAATGCTGTGCAAGAGATTACTTTTTTGTTTCTTCTTCCTAGACTACCCAGTAAATATACAAAATCAAGGAATATTTGCAACTCAAGGATAATCAAAACAAAAGGAGATAAGGAAAGCATGAATTGAGATGAAGAGCCAGACTCTAAGGCATTGGATGACCTGCCAGTAAAGTCCCTGCAGCAATGAAGATGACAAGCAGAACCAGCAATCACGAATCACCCAGGGCAAGACCTTCCATGGTAGGGTTCCTCTGCCTTGGCTCAGGGCTTCTGACCTGATACACATCCTTTTTCTGTAACTGTCATGATTGGAATAGAGACATTGAGCAGAACTGTGCTCAGACACCACTGAAAGGTCCATGAGTCATCAGAAAATAAGCAGTCTGACTTAAGAGGATGTCTCAACCACTGTTCAAACACTGGCCACAGACATCCTACTTGAAGAATTCATCCAATGTCTTTTGGAATATCACAATGTGGCTGGAATTAAAATTCAGACCCCATCACCTAGCCAGGTAGAGAGCTATCTTCACTCCTGGCTTAGAACAATGCCTGGTATACAGGAAGTATTTTACAAGCATTAGTTGTTGCTATTGTTGTTGCCGCTGCTGTCACCATTGTTGTTGCTTGTCATCATCTCTGTCATCTAAAATATGTAGAAACTGTCTTTGCTGGTGTTTCTCCATGAGAAGCTTAACATACTGCAGGTGACAAATTTAGTGTAAGTGACTGAGGCTGGTGATGTTGGTCCTTTGGCTTTAAGAACATCCTGTTTGCATTATCATAATGAGGCAAGCACACCTTCCTTTGCATTCAAAAGGCAGAACCAAAGAATAACGATCCCAAGTTCATGTGAAAGAGAGTCAGACTGGCCTATGAGCCAGGGTGCCCTTGGAAGCATACAAGCAGAGATGAGAGAACCCCATTCCTTAACCTGTTTCACACTCTCACCAGAAGGGACACAAAAAGGCAAAGCCCCTGAGGTGGGTTTCAGGAACCTTCAAACCAACTTCTGGACACGAAAGTATTCCCCCCAGTGAAATCCTTTCCAGTCTCTCATGAACCAGCCATCAGGCTTTCTTCTTCTGCGCTTGCAGCAATTAAAAAGCTAACACCACAAACCAAAATTGGCATCAGACAAACCACAGCCCTCTACTCCTCTGTCCTGCCACTCAATAACCAATGATTTTTGCAAGTTCCTTACATTTTATGAGGCTCAGTGTCCTTAGCTGTAAGGTGGAGGTAATAATTAGAGGAGACTTATTTATACCTGTCCAGTGATAAAGCCCCTGGGTTACTGTTTCTGGTGGTCTCGGGCAGAAGCCACCCACTTCACCCTGTCTCCTGCTATGGGACCCAAATCATCCCAGAAATCCTGACTCAGTCACAGGAACCCATAAATATACTCCTTGTATATTACACAAGATCCATATATCACAGCAGTACCCACCAATGTAGTCCCTGTATTATCAATAGTCAAGTATTTCTGATACCAATTCTCTTGCTATTACTTCCAGAAGTCTGAATTCCTGATCTTCCACTTATAGCAGAGGCTTTAGGGAAACCTATGGGTAATAAGACTAAATGGTTCTGGTCAATTTATTATACTGACTACAATAAAACCATGGAGGAGAGTGGAATCCTTTACTGAGGCATACTACAAAGTTAATTTTTAAGGATTTGGTCAGTGATTATCCTGGAAATAAGGGCACATAATAAATAGTGAGGACAGTGACAAACTCCAGGGCCTTTTCATTTTTATGACAAAGTGTATTATGATTATTTCTGATTGACAAAGCTCTTGAAACCTACAAATGCAACCAATTTATAGATAGGTATTTTTCCAGTCTTTGTTCTTGAACATGAGCATTTTTTGAACTTGAATGGTATGCCAGCATTGAAACACATGTTAACACATTTTACTTATATATAGTTAATTTAGGAAAAGCAAACTTCTCTTTAAATTTGTCAAGGTTTGGACTGACCTGGTGGGGTAGTGGTTAAGTTTGTGCACTCCACTTTGGTGGCCCAGGGTTCACAGGTTCAGATCCTGGGCGCAGACCTACATAACACTCATCAAGCCATGCTGTGGCAGCATCCCACATACAAAAGAGAGGAAGATTGGCACAGATGTTAGCTCATGGACTATCTTCTTCAAGCAAAAAGAGGAAGATTGGCAACAGATGTTAGCTCAGGGCCAATCTTCCTCACAAAAAGAATAAATAAATTTGTCAAGGCTTTTTGTCCCAAGTTTGGTAAACATAAAAAACTATCATAGTAGTTTTGGGTTTATCATCATTCTAAGAATGCCAAAAAAATCTAATTATTTATATTATTCCTTTATTTTATAAGGTAAAAGATCACATTTTTGTGTTATCTAATGACAATTTAAATAAGTGAGTGTGCTTTCTCCTTATAGTCTTCCCCCTTCCACTGGCTTCATGCAAAGGACTTTGAGACTCTACAAGATGGTAGAGCCACAAGATGGGAGGAGTCTGGGTCCAAATTACCACATGGAAGAAAGTCATCTGCCTATAGCCCAGGAAAACCCACTGTGTTATGCAACTGAAATTTTGCAGCTTATTTGTGGTGGCAGTTGTTACTCTAATATGAAACAAATTCCTAATGTAAATACTCACACACAATTATAAATCTTTCCCTAAAATAGTTACAATTTAGAACAGCATGTAAGGGACCGGTACTCAAGGGCGAATGTTAAGACATTCCTAAGCAAGCGTCATATATGACTATTATTATCTGCTGACTCCAACAATGTGATTCTTATAAGACAAATGGTCCTCCATTTTCTTCCCACACATCTGAGAACTAGGACATATTCCCAGATATAACAGTGGGTCTCAAAAAAGTGACCACCAGGCAATAATGACTCCTCTTACGAGGAAGAGAAGAGCTACAGCCTGCTCCCCACCACAGTGCAACTGAGAATCCTTTCCTGAGCCCAATTGTACTATTTTCCCTCATCTTTTCCACCTCCCAAAAATGCTTCCAGGAAATATATACTGCAGTAGTACATCAGAGCAATTTTGCTTAAAAACCCTATAGGCAGCTTTATTCTGGCCTATATCTATTTGCTTAAATTTATCAGAAAGGGGTAAGTTTTTTAGCCATTCCTCCATTTAGCAATCACATCCCTCCCTTTATTTGTCTGCTTTGCATCTTTTCACTTTTCATTTCAAACTATTTATTTTAAGCAAGGACTATGAGAACCCTCTGACCACCTTCCTTCCATCAGAAAATTTCTTCAACATCTGGTCTGACTAATTTACTAGACATCCCCCCCGCCTCTGAGCTTCAAGGAATCATATAAAAATATTTATTAAATTCCTTGAGGTGATCCTTTAAGAGGCAGACGCTGACTGGACTGAGCCCTTTCTTTCCTAAAACTTACATTTTAGACACATTTGACCAAACAGTTTTCAAACAGATAAAACGTGGTTTCCTCACATTAAGCAATAAAAACTTTAGGTAAAATAGAATTCTTGTTCATTTGAAAAAGCTTGGACCCATGGAAGAATTCAGGATGAGATGCAAATACAAGGTTGGTTGTTAATTATTCCCTGGGTTTTTCTTGTTTTTTTTCTTTTTTTTCATAAAAGGATTTAAGACACAGCTTTATATGTCTAGGGCACATTACTCAATTTATGGGAAATTCCTAAATGTTCTATAATTAGAAGCCGGCAGGACATCATAAAGGACATAACTTGGGATGAAAAAGTTGGTAGCTGCACAACAGTATAAATATACTCAATAACACTGAACTGTGCACTTAAAAATAGTTAAGATGGGGGGGCCAGCCCAGTGGCACAGCGGTTAAGTTCACACCTTCTGCTTCTCGGCGGCCCGGGGTTCACTGGTTCAGATACCGGGTGTGGACATGGCACCACTTGGCAAAAGTCACGCTGTGGTAGGCTTCCACGTATAAAATAGAGGAAGATGGGCATGGATGTTAGCTCAGGGTCAGTCTTCCTCAGCAAAAAGAGGAGGATTGGCAGCCGTTAGCTCAGGGCTAATCTTCCTCAAAAAAAAGAAAACAAAACAAAACAAAAAAGTAGTTAAGATGGTTAACTATTTATGTTATGTACATTTTACCACAAAAAAAGAGAAGGAATAGAGACTCTCTCCTCCCCAACTTCTGTCAGAGGTAGAAGGAATCAAAATAAATCAGCTAGCACCAGCACCATTCCTTGAGCAAGAGAGGAGTATGAAAAGCAGCGTGTGGGTTTTTTCCGTTGGGATTCAGTCAGGCCCAGGCAGAGGGTAAAGACTCAGATGCATCACAGCACCATCACAGGTCATGTATCGCTCCTGGAGGGCAAAGTCAGAGTCATACCCACAGGGAAACGTTCTTTCTTGGAGACGTACATGACCACCTTATCTTTGAGGAAAATTAACTAATGACTTTGAAAACTGTGCTCCCTTTCTAGGTGACCCAGAAAATGCAGCAGCTGGGCTCCTGCTCTCCCAGAAGGGCAGGACCCAGTCACACAGGGCCTCGTGCTCAGAAGGGCCCTGTGTTTGGTTTAGTGCTCTCTTGTCACTGACTTGAAATTCTTAATATTTTTTTCAACGAGGTCCCACATTATCATTTTATACTAGGCTCAGCAAATTAGGTAGGTCATCTGTCATACAGAGTGGGAAGGACACGGCTTCTTTCCCTCCAGAGCCTGTGTGAAGGGCAGAGAAGAAGGGCAATGCTCAAGAGGACACAGTCTAAGATATTTCTCAAATTATGAGAAGCAAAAAGGAAGCCAGGGAGAGAAGTCTTTCATGGAAAGGAGTAGAGTTGTCCTGTCAGATCAAGAGACACAAAGATGGGGTGGCATGAGAAGGGATGTGTTTGTATCTGTGTGTGTACACACGTGCACATGAACACACAATAGGGTGTGAGGCCAGTCAGGGGGTGGAGGCAGTATATACAGGTCATAAGCTTGAAATGCCTTCCCATGGGGAGTATAAGTCAACTTCTGAGTTAACTAGAACTTTGACCTCTACGAAGTCTTTCTTAGAATACTCAACCCTTCATAAAAGAGCCTTTTATATTGATCTTACAGTGAGCCATGTGAGGCCGGTGGAGGCTAATGGGACGAGGGCTGGGATAGGCAAACTGGTTTTGTCCCTTTCCTTCAGAGCTCCAAGAGAGAAAGGGAATGGTGCTGACCTCTCTATCCCCTCATCCCCCAGGCTTGCAGGAGGCTTTCTGAAGTAAGAGAGTCTCTCATAATGCAGGAGGCATCCAAGAAGCTCCAAACTTCATGACTCACTCATCTGTAGTGAAATTGGCCCATAAGAAGAATGAAGGACCCAAGGATCCCAGTGTTGTGTTGAAAAATAGATTAGTCATTATTATATAATTATTATCTCTTTCTGTACTGTTTCAAATTTTTATCATGGATATATACAACTGGCTTATTGAGGACTATCAACTCATTAGGATATAAACCTGATTTTTTTTTTGCCAGTAACTATGCCTAGATGTCTTATATAAGCAATGACTTCCTTCATATCTTGACCCAATTCCGTAAGTTTTCAGACATTCTGACTTATACAAACAGTATCCTTTCAGTTTCTAAGACTCAGCCCTATTTATTTTAAAAACTTCAAAATTACATTTGATTCAAAACTCTTCTCTTTATCCCACACCCACTACAAGCATAGGTCACAGCTTTGACTTGACTTACCTGTAATGGAAGGGTGTGTTGCATGGTCTGACTTTCACTTCTCTCCTCTCCCCTTCCTCTACCCACTGCTGCTCTCTTCCCTGTCAGGGTGAGGCTGAGGTAGCAGGAAAAGAACAAAACATATCTTCCTGACTGGGCCAGCCACAGTTCTGCCTGAAGTTGGTGGTAACTGCCATTCTCCCTCATTGTATATGCACTCCAGGTAGCTGTTGTAGACAGATGGTGACTCCAACATGGTTTACTGGTAAAATGCTCACTCCTCCCATCTGATTGTCGTCAATTCTCTGGTAAAGCAGACATTCAAAATGGAATAAAAATGACAGTCACCCTTTTTATAGGTTTCCCCACTTTGTGTTTTTTTTAAACAGAAATTCTTTTGGGACCTCCACTTGGCCTTGGGAAAAGACAGCATGTCCTCCACAGAAATGTGGGTGGGGGGATAGTCTGTCTTCTTGTGTTGACTGTGTGGAGGGAGGATGGTTGGAGTAGAGCTGGTTTCTGAATTTGTTTCTATCTTAAGCATGAAGAAAGATAGCTGAACCACCTGTTGGCTTTGCTCTGAACCAAGAATGCAGTATTCAGTCATCATTCTGGGACGATGTGAAAGCCTGTTTGTTGCATCTGTATTACCTTTTTAAAAACAAAATAAAAATTATAATAATATATGACCTGTGCAGTGATGGTAGAGATAGAGAACATTTTCATAACATAGTGGAGGGGCAGTTCACCGAGCCTAAGAGAGAAAGGATCAAGAGAAATTCGCTAAAGGAGAGAATGTCTTACCTAGGTCATAATTGAAAAGCAGAAATTATTCTGCTGGAAATGTAGAGGTAGAGCAAGGTTTCTCAACCTTGGCATTATTGACATATAGGTCAGATAATTCTTTGTTGTGGGAGCCTGTTTATGCATCCCTGGGCTCTACCCACTAGATGACAGCAGCGCACCTCTCCAAATTCTGACAACCAAAATGTCTCCAGACACTGACAACTATCTCCCAGCAGGGCAATATTGCCTCTAGTTGAAAACCACTTGGGTAGACTCTTATAGGCAGAGGGGAAATCAAAACCAAAGCTCAAGGGGTGAAACAGCATGACATTTCTGAAAACTACACATAGTTCCATATTACTGAAGTATGAAGTGCAATTCAGGGAGTGGTGGGAGGTGGGAATGAAGAAGCACAGGAGCCTGATAATGGAGGGTCTAGCAGAGCATGCATAGGTGAAGGAATGTCATCCCTTTGATGATGATAAGTCTCAGAAAGAGAATGACATATGAGATTTGAGTTCCAGACAGACGGTAAGGGGACATGAGAAGAATAAGATTTTAGGCAGTTAGATCACTCAGGAGCTATGTCAGAAGTCAAGACGCAAGATGATGAAAAGCACCTGAACTGGAAGAGTGGCAGTGGAGACAGGAACAGGTTGACATTTATGTAGGAAGCCTAGGTGGGTGGCCCTGCAGCTGATGAGAAGAGTATAAAGAAGGATGGGCAATCAAGTTCCACGGCTGGGAAGAAGGAAAAAAGTTTGCATGTGTTGAGTTGTGGGGATCTTCTTTCTCCTCTTGTTGGTTAATTTAAGATCTTAGCCTATGGAAATCTATTTCATCTTGACAGTTTTCTGGATTTTCGAAAGATGAAATGTTCTGAGATTTCAAGCAACAAGGATGCTTGTATTTTGATCCTTACCACCTTAGGTAACTTGTTCAACATACAAAGCATCATAAACAACATAGTTGTGCTTTGTCAATAGTTTAGAATCCTTCATTTCAAATGCCACTGTGACATTGACGTTGGCCAAACTACCAGCAAAAAGTTGTCGTGCTTTTGATATTATCTCTGGCAAACTATTAAAAAGAAAACACAAGAGAGGCCAAGGTATTATAAGAAGAAGGACGCTCCTAACAAAGAATTTGATACAAATGACTTTGCCCCAGGTTGGTACTTTATCTTAGAGGAGAACATGGCTACAATTTTGATTTGACGCATTATGAATTAACTCCAATAGAAACATTTCTGTAAAAGAAAAACTATGCAGCAACAGCATATATACAAAAACAAAGCAATGTTTGTTGTAGAATTGATGGGCAAAGGTCATCAGCATTTTTAATGTACTATATGGAATGAATCTTTTAAAAGGAGATTTGGTTCCTATAAACTTTTCATGGTAAGCAACCCAGGAAGTTAAGCTCCCCTTATTAGCCTCTTTTTCTGTTCATTTAAGCTGATAAGCAGCAGCTGAACTACACAAAAAGCTCCTGATAAACAGCAGCTAAGGGAGGACAGGAAATGGGCAAAATTCAGCTCTACTGACATAAATCTCAGTGCAAATCCAAACCCTGGCATATGTGGCTACAACAGTGCCCCCAAATGACACACAAAGGCATTTACCTGAAATCTTAAGCATATTTTTTGTATGTTAATGTTACAAGAATGTAAAAAGGATTCCATTTTCTGCTTGATATATTCTTTCCCATTGTCCTGCGGGTCCAAATGAAGATTTGGAGACTCTCCAAACAGCACATAATAACGTGAGAGGAGGAAGGAAATGAAGGAGGTGGAACAGGAAGAAGAGAGGAAGGTTAAGAGCAATTTGCATTTCTCTAATGTTCCATACTTGTTTAACAGGCTATAATCAATATCACTACTGATTTGGTTTCAGCCAAAGTTGTAAGCAAGGCCAGTGTCAGCACTAGGAAAGCTAATTTCCAGGTTAAAATATTATAGATCGGGTAGGATAAGGGTATCCACATTTCTTAGGCATCCCTTGGTTAATGGCATCTACATTCATTCTTGGTTGCCGAATGCAAATAGCTGCACTTCTCTAAGTAACATAGTCCTCATCAGTCAAGTGAGAATAATGAAGTCAGCACCATTCTGTGAGCAGAGGCTGTATTTGATGTCAAATTTGACCACTTTAGAAATACCTCTAGAGCAGTGCCACTCAAAGTATAGTCCACAGACCAGTAGCATCAATATCATTCAGAAGTTTGTTAGAAATTCTGAATGACCAGCTCCACCCTAGATTTACTGAATGAATCAGAATCTGCATTTTAATGAGGTAAGTTGAGAGCTTGATGCACTTTGAGTAGCACTGCCCTTGAACCATGCTGCTGGTCTGCAACCTGCTTGTTCCTAGTCCACTACTAGATAAGTAACAGAATTTGGATATAAGCATTTAAAACTTTCATAGTCATTTGACATTGTGGCCACATCCAAGCACAACAGCAGTGGAATCATGTCCTTCAAAAAGAATGGACCAGTGTGGGATTTCAGCACTTGTATGGTGACCTGCATGTGGCACAAGCTGCTACCAGTCATGGACAGCAGAATCCCACATCATCATGATGGACTTAAAAAAAGAAAAGAAAAACTAGTCCTTCATCACAGAATCTGAAAAGCACTATTCTAGAGCACGGGTCAGCAAAAATTTTGTAGAAAGGGCCAGACAATTAATATCTTAAGCTCTATGGGTCATAAAATCTCTGTAGATCTACTTAACTGTCCCTATAAAGCAAAAACAGCAAGGGGTGATGTGTAAGCAAATGAGCATGGCTATGTTCCAATAAAACTTTATTTACCAAAACAGGTAAAGGGCGAGATTTGGCCCACACACAGGCTGTCCCAAGCCAACTCCTATTTTAAAGGATGACTGTGGGCCAATTGTCTATGGCTGTTTTCGAGCTACAGTGACAGAGTAAGATAGCTGCAACTGAGCAGTTATGACCCACAAAGCCTAAAAGATTTACTATTTGGAGTTTTAAGAAAAATTTGCAACCTCTGCTGTAGTTCCCCCCGACTGGCAGCCCCTCGTTTCAGAAAGCTCCCAGCAACTGGATAAGAGGACCAGTTTCAACGTTACCATTAATGGGACTGCTGCCAACTACTTCTCTGGAAGATCTTCCTCTGCTAAACAAAGTAGCACAGGCAGGGAGGCTCCTGGCTGAGTTTTCCCAAGTTTCTTGGTGTCTTTCAAGTAAGTTATTTTATTATTAAAAATATATAGACAGAGTTACTTATTCATGAGCTAGTCTATTAGTCATGTAAAGGCAGCATTAACTTGGTGCCTTTTTACATTAAACTCATACAAAGAATATTAAAAGCCTTGACAAGCAAAAGGCTTGACAGGACAGACAATAACAACCTTGCATCTAGACCTCTGGAACATTCCCAAAGTGGGTGAACAGTTGCTAAACAATTGAGTTCTCTTATTTCCAGAGAACTGGGCGCTGTTTTTGTCAAAGCTTCAAAGAATAGGGAGCATCATAAATACGTGGAACAAACTTCAATAAACAAAACCTTCCGGCTTTTGAATTCATTCTAAGTAACACTACTAACACGCAGGAAAGTAGGCTGCGATAGTTTGGGTAAAAGCAGAAATCCATAAAAAAAAGCTCTGTGTAACATGGTGTTAACAGAACACAGTTGTTTTACTTTTGGCCAGTTGGAAGGAAGCAAGTGCCGCATCAGTTACCTAACGGTCTGTAGCAGCACCTTATAAATACTACTAGTGCCACCTTCTGGTCATCTGATTCTATTGCATGCCCCTAGTCACATGTTGGCCTCATTTTCCTCAACCCAGTGAATAACGTGTGTTGTAGAATCACGGACTCCTAGAAAAAGAGATCTGCAGAGATCTTTACAGAGTACAGAGATCCCAGACAAAGTTGCCTTTGAACTGACTTTTAATGCTACAAATGCTTCTTTGAGACCACAGTTTAGCTACAGTGGAAAGTCCAGGATCACTTCTAATCTTCCTTCTTGGTTCCAAAATCTTGAGAATTTTCTGTCAGCGAAAGAGATATGATTGTACTACTTCCACTTGCTCACAGCTCCCCATGCCCCAAAGCTACCCAGGCAAAGGGCAGTCATCGGAGAAAATAGGAGGTATGTTACTCTTTGCAGCCACTTTTTCCAGATAAAGAGGAAAGGAACTCCTAGGTTTGGGACCAAGTTTCTTTAGCCAGGCTGCCAGGTACCCCATGAGAGTATTTTAGGGATCAAAGAGCGGTAGGAAAAGTAGTTGCTCTTCTGTTTTGTAACTCTTGCTGCAGAAATTAGATTAAATAAACAGAGGAATCACCCAGAACCTGCTGGAAAAGCACACCTACACAACCACAAGAATAGAACCAGTCTTGCTCTTCACAGGCAGGAGCTCTCTGACTAGCCTGCCTTCATCTTCAGTCACACTCTGCATACAGAACAGAGCAAGGCCCAGCCGAGAGGTTTCGAGGAGGAAGATCAGGAAGGGAGAGCTTAAAGCATGACAGGGAGGTGAGGCCCAGTGGGAAATACACAGGGCCTTGGGGGAAAGTGAGAGTTTCACTGTCTCTCCCTTGACAGAGATGTGGGCCTGGTCAGCCTGTGCTAAATCCTTTTGCTTCTGATTTGAAAAACATTTGGCTTCCTGAAAAGTAAAAACTATTAGAGGCCATTTCTTAATCCATCTTGCACATCCTCAGAGTTGACGTCAACAAGCCACAAAGGGAGTGTCTACTGGTCCTCCCTGGGCAGAGTAATGATGGCAGTGACACAGGGCCACTGTGGCTCAGGATCCCTGAGGGGAGGGAGCGGAAGGATGTTCACAGCGATCCTCTGGGCTCTGTCAGAAAGAGGGAGAAATGCATCCCTGTGAGGAAAAAAGGCATTTGTCTCAAAGAAAAATGGTTGTAGTGGGGGGAAATGACATATTTAATGAAGCTAACCAATGGTGAGGGAAGCAAACTGCCATCTCTTCAGAACGTTAGAAAAACAGTGTTTGTGTTTAGAAGACTACTATGATTTACAATTACAGCTGCCATTTATTGATGGACACTGTTTTTTGTTCAACAGATAGACATTTATTACCCCTGTTTTACAAATGATGAAACTGAGCTTCAGAAAAGTTCAGTCACTTTTCCAAGGTCAACAGGGAGAGAGGAGAAATAAACCCAGTTCTGTCTCCAAGCCTGTGCTCTGTCCACTCTGACCCCGACTCCCAGGATTATAGTAGTGGCTTTGTTCTCACAAAACAAAGCTTGCACCTAAGCTCTTGTATTGAGAGCCTCACGTTTCTGAACTGAAGACCTGAATCACAGGCTTCCACATTGGGATCACAGATTTGCAGAGGCATTCCTAGGCACAGCTCGCTCCTGACCTCCAGACTCCCAGCTGAAATGGACCAGTGGGTTTGGGCTGGCTTTAGCAATGGCTCTTCCTGCAGCCAGAGCCTCGATAGCTGTTCCAACTCTTGCCAAGTTGACAGCCTGAAATGCACTGTCCAACACAGTCATCACTTCACTGTCATCTTTTCTGTTCCCTGCACCTTTTACCCAGACCCTTCCAGGGTGAGAAAAGGGAATATGACTTATACACTGAGCCCTGATAGGGAGTTTGACCAGTCACAGACTCCTACAGCAGACAGCAGCAGGACATTCAGTGAGCAGGAGAGATAAGGAACATCTCCACAATAACCAGAGAAGACCCCAAAGACAGCACAAAGACCAAGACAAGGACTAGCTACCCTACACCGATTTCCTTGAGGCCCCCCTTACTGATACCCACAAGGTCTATTACGGAGCAGGAGGGACAAATATTTGAAAGGAGAGAAATATCCCTTTCTGGTAAAAAGTTCAAATCTTGAATTTGAATGAATATTTATCCAAAAGACACTGAGTTAACCTAACAGAGATAATTTAAAAACAAAAGAGACCAAGTTACCAAGATACCACGAATTGGCAAGTTTTAGATTTATTTTTCCTGCTCCCAAAGAGAATATGAGATTGAGGAAAAGATGAGATCACTTATGGAAAATAAAGAATACTAATTTTTTTGCACATTTAGGTTTTAATGTGTAAATGTTGTCCCACATATGCTTGTGTGTTTGTGTGTATGTTTTATGTAAAATAGCCCAATTTCCTTTTTGACATGGTGAATCCATACAAGGATTTCAGCAAGGCATTTTTATAAAGTCTCCCATGATATCTTTGTGGACAAGATGGACAAATATGGGCTGTATGATAAAACACTTATGTGAACTCTCATGCTGCCTATATTTTGTTCCTTTTTGGACACCAAATTTTTGGGGAGACATTAACAAAGTAGATTTTCCTGTAAGAAAATGGCCAGAAAGACGAAGAATCTGGTAATCCTATCCTAGGAGGGATGGAATGTTTTATCTTACAAAAATGAAGGTTCTCGGTGAAGCGGGGGAAAGGTATGGATCTGTGATAGAGTGGAACAAGTACTCTCTTGGAGGCAACCAAAGCTCAAATCATGAATCTTCCTTTACTACAAAATACTTTGCGTCATCCACATGCACTTACCATGCTCCATATTGTAACTCCATCGTTTGCAATAATATCTCCAGGGCAAGGTAGGCAATGAAGGATCCTGGGAGACAGAGGCAGAACTAGAGAGAAGCAGGTAGCAAAACTAGGAAACGTGGGACAATAATCAACAGCCCCAGGAAGGTGTGAATATTCACAAAGTAACTTCATATTCTAGATATGGCATTTCTGGAGCAATTCTAGATGGGAGGCAACAGGGTTCTATCACAAAGAAGCAGAGGGAATGTGGCTTCAGAATGGTCAAGTTGGGTAAAAGGGCCAAATCTGGAGTAGGACTGTATCCAAGAGAGATCCTTCCAAGAACTGGTGGGGATTATTGCAAACACAGCTGAACCCTGGATGTGGACCAGGCAGGAACAGAGCTGGAAAGCAAGCCACTGCCAGCCTGGCTATCAGGGAGGATTTCTCAAAACCCCACTGAAGGAGCAAGATATGGAGAAAGCCAAGAAAGGCACCACCTTCCGAGACCTACTGGACCACAGACTTGCCTAAGATTCCACTTTAGGATGATCATTCTTTTGGCATAAATGTAAATCGTCCTTAAGTCCTTATCAGAATGCAAGCATCCTTGGGAAAAATAATACAGTAAATATCACAGTGCATTAATATCTTAATGAGCTTAGTTTCAGTACTGGCACTCATTTCCAGTAGAGGCAGCTAGCTGGGATCCAGGCTGCAAGATTAGGAGTCTACTTTGTTTAGTTTAGATGATGGGTTGGGAGAGCCAAACGAGGGCATGCTGTACCACCTGGGGCTGGAGGGCCTGGGCAGGCAGATCAGGGTGGAGCCTGGACTGCAGGGTGGCCTGAGAGCCCTTCATATCTGGAAGCAAGAATGGGTGGAGAATGAGGCCCAGGAAACAGGAGAAGGGCAACAGAGGGTATGTGCAAGGGCCCCTGGGGCAAACCTCATCCACATCATAGTTCACTTGATGGCCAGGCCCACCTATTGCTCTGTATTTCACATCTCTTTGCCAAGAGCAAAATGAACATGCACTCAGTGAGTTTCTTCAATCATTTGAAAAAAATTACTCTTAACAGAATAGCTGAAAGAAAATCATTTGTTCATTCATAAAGCATGAAATCACTTAGATTGTTCTATTTATTTGTTTTGAACTAAAAATTAGACACTTGCTTTTTGCAAAATGCACAGACCTAACCTCTCCACACCTTTTTTTCATACCCATAACCCAAACAAATAACTAGAAAATAAAAAGAAGAGGGGAGACACCCAGGAAGCCAAACTAAACACTCCAAAGACAGTGCATTAAACACAGCCATCTGAATTATGTGCAAGCCATTGCAGTCCACCCTACCTTAGAAACAGAAATAAGAGGGAAGCCCAGGAGACTCCCAAAAGCAGGTACATTGATAGTTCTAAGAAGTCACAGTTATTAGAAATAGAGAAATACCCTAAAACTAAGAAAGCTTAACAACCTGGGGTCATCTACACAGAAGGAAAAATCTCTAGTTGTCTCAAAATCCTTCAGGACATTAGAAAATTAAAGTCCACAATTAAGGGAAAGTTACTAAGAAAAGACAGAATATGATTAAATGATTTTAGGAAAACTTACCTCCAATTAAGCCTCATAACCTTTATTATCTGCATCCTATATTAGTGTCCTTCTAGTAATCGAAATTATTTAATATCTTAAATGCATCTCAGGGCATAACAGAGTTAATAAAGATTAAACAGCCACTGAAGGGCCAGCCCCAGTGGTCTAGTAGTTAAGTTCAGCATGCTCCACTTCAGTGGCCTGGGTTCAGTTCCCAGTCGTGGACCTGCACTGTTCTGTTACATGCCATGGTGTGCTGGCAGCCCACATACTAAAAATAGAGGAAGACTGGCGGATGTTAGCTCAGGGAGAATCTTCTTCAGCAGAAAAAAAAGCTGCTGATCATTGGAAGTCACCATGTTAGCAAAAAAAAATGTGGAAAGAGTTAATATGTCGTATAAATCCAGAGATGAATGGGACTCAAGTATCTCTCAACAATGGCAAAGAAAGAGAATTAGTTGTAGAAATAACATGATACAAAAAGATTCCAGAAAGAACGAATTAGAGAATCATCAAGCCACAGTATCTGCAATCGTCCCTCACTTCTAAAGCCAAGAGGTGGGTTCTGAGAGTACGGAGGCTCCTGACTAAGGCAGGTGGTCAGGGCCATTGGTAAGGGTCTTCTCATTCCAATTCACCTGCCTACATCTGACCCTGACTTAGGCACACTCCTATAGGTGATACTCCTATAGAGAGTAATCTACCATCCACCTGAAAAGAGCTCATTCCACCCCACCCGGTGGGTTAACATCAAAAAGACACACTAGCTCAGGGAATGCCACCTGTGAGAGATTCACTGTGATTCCTAGGACTGAGATGGGGAGGAGACAGGATATAAAGTGTATTTCCTAGCTGGTTCACTCCATCTCAGTAAACCTTTCTAGCAAAGCCTATATGTGAAGAATATTAAATATGATTAGCCTCACACAAGTCAGCATGGAAATCTGAAAATCTATCAAGTACTGAGATCAGTAAATTTTATTGACCCAGGTAGGGCTTTTACAAAATACTATTCCTTTTTTAAATAAAATATTTAAGAAGACAAAAAAATTATATGCTTTTAAATAAGATAAATTTTGGTACATGTGGTAGACATTTATCATTGCCTTTCCAGCTTCCATTATGCCTTCTTATGCCCTTGATTTTCATTTGAGAACTTATCCTGTGCTCTCTTGCAATCCTCTGGACTGCTCAGGGCTCCACAGGCCCCAGGGGAAGCCAATCACCGAGGCCTAAGTCAACCAGTGCACAGTATTTCCCTACATCACAGTCAAGGTTCAGAGGTGGGCATGTGATCTAAATCAGTGCAGTCAGAGAGAATCTCAGAAGCTTTACAGGATCAACTGGGAAAGAGGCAGAGGGTGGTGAAGCTCCGAGGCTGAAACAGCTGCAGGATTGCTGCTGACCATGGAGGGAAGACAATCTAGAGGAAGCAGAAGTGAGAGATGGAGTCTGACGATAGCATGTGAGCCCCTTCAACGAACAGCCCTACTTATACCTTTTGCTTTCAACAGCCATTAAGTTCCCCTTTTGCTTAAGCCCACTTGTGTTGGTTTTCTAACAAGCACTAAAATCAGTGGCTGCAACGATTTCAGGTAAAATGAGATGCTACTCTATGGAGATGAATTTAGAGCCAATATAATTGTGCATCAGTTAATACTTCATTACATCTCTAGATCCTGTTTTCCTCTTATGCTAAACCTCAGAAATGATTCATTCTTCCTGAATATAGGACTGCCAGTTTTTGCAGCTACAATCTAAAGCACACTGGAATATTTCTTCTTGTCTTCTTATAGCTCCAAGTCAGAATTATTTTTTCTCACTGAATTTTCCTTAAATTCGTTCTCACTAAAATTTCCCTTAATTTTTTCTTAAAATTTCTTTAACTTTTTTTCACTCAAATCTACTACGAAAGATTTCCTTTACAATAAAAACTTTCCCTGAAAATTGCAATAACTAAAAATAGTGGGTTTGAAATGGTAGATAATTCATAAATTATTCTTAGGGATTATTCCCAAAGATAGTTATTATGTTTAACCTATATAACATTAAATTGCATATAAAATATATAGAAATAGTTTAAAAAGTGAGTAGGTCTCCAATTAAAAAAAAGAAAAAAAAAAACCTGCCTGTGAGTAAAACAGTCAGTTGTATTTCAGACATGTCCTGCATCCACCAATGTGAGTCGAGCACAAAGGGTTACTCTAAACTGACCACCTATTAGGTCATAAGCTTCAAACCCAAGTCCCACCATCAACCTCAGAGCCAGTCCTGAGACCAGTTGGAAAGGTTAGCATAATTTCCCTTGGCTGAGCCTCGGCTGGCTCTTTCTCTCTGCACAGCAGTGCTCACAGGCCCCGAGATGGAGAAAGCCTTCAAAGTGTTTCTTTTTCAATGGGCATAAAGTGTCTATTGAAACCAAGAAAGCCTTCTCATTGTGGGGTTGACCTCACCACTCTGCCCACATTCCCCAGAGGTATGGACAGTAGTTGGAGCTAAGGAAATGTCATTCAGCGGTTTTGTGCAAATGAAATTTGAGAAATTTGCACGATACATGTGGAGCCCATTGTTTGCATCTAAGCTTATTAGCTGTTTTCCTCCTGAGAGCACAAAGGAGTCACTGAGAGTGAAAACAAAATCCCATAGGATGAGGGGAAACCTGAGGGCCTCCCGGAGGACCCTTCACTGCAGGCCCCATTTCATTTCAAATGACTTCAGCAGAGGCCTACTGAAAGGAGGTCACAGGCATTTACCTTTCTTCCCCGTCTGTTTCATCCGTTTTATGGAGAAGGAGAGAAAATGCCAATGCTCTCCTCATTCTTGAGCCCTCAATGCATTCATTCTGCAAATTTTTTAATGGAAGGGTAGACTTTTAAAACAACAAAAGAAAATGTCATTGGAATAGACTTAAGCTTTATCCACAGAGAGACTAATTTCTTACCCTAGCTGCACTGGATTATATACACCCAGTCCTGTCATTTCTTACAACTGATGTTTTGTCAGAACAGAATAATGGTGGCATTTACAGCCTAACACATCCTTAAGCATCATTCACTTCTAATAACACTGATCACACAGAGAACTGTATAGGGGATGAGAAGAAGATGGAATTATAGTTTACGAAATGCAGTTATTTGATTATTAGGCTAATGTATGTAAAGTAAGTTATACATAATCCAAAAGAGTGGATGTTCCAAAATCTATGTATATTTGTACTTGTATATATGGTTATATATGTCTAGTAATTAATCTCAATTGATGTATATGTTTTCATTCAGTAAATATTAATTAAATGCAGGCACTGTGGTAGATGCTAAGTACATACAACAATAAAAAATGGATATTTGCCTTCAAAGGTTTCTCCCTCTGATAAAGAAAATAATACACGAGGTTCTATAAGGTTTAAGTAAATAATGTAGAAGATTAAAGAAAATGAACATATATTCAGGTGCAAATGTTAACAGAACGGGTCACATGGATAACTGCCAGGAAGCTTTAGGATGGCCTTACCTTGGTAAATTTCCATGTACATGGCCTAGTCTGCTCCCTGGAAAGGTCAGACATCTCATTTTGTCAGCACACCGAGCATGAATCTGCCTCTGGGACATTAACTTGTACTAACTGAGCTCACCAAGACTAATGCATAACCTGGAATTCTAATTATAATCAACTAGTTTACGGTGAAACTTGCATTGTCTTGAGGATTACGGACAAATGACTTGAGATGACACAGCCAGCTCAATTTTCTTCTAAAGACAGCTCTACCTACACGTTCTCAACCTCCGTTAGACTCACAAGAATGTTTAGATGAGTATAGAGTCAAAACAAGGGAAATTACTGAAATCCAACTTGGATGACTTCAGGCTATGACCGCATGAGGAATTCATCTCCACACTAGTGAGACCTGCTGAGGATACCAGAATAGTAAGACAACAGTCACCCTACTCCTGGCCCAGGCAATGGCATGCTTTCCCTGCTAACCAACCTACTTCCTTATTGACCTATTTTTTTAAAGCTTTAACATATATAGTTTTAACAATTTACATATTTTTCTGACTGCAGGCAAATTAAGAACAAAATTAAAATTACCTATAATCATCTCCTAGATTTTGGAACACATTTCCCCCCCAATCTTCATTACATTTCTGTAGATAGATAGATGTATATACGTATATACATATACATATATGTATGTGCATCCCATGGTAAGCTGGAGCTCTGCAATGTATCATGTCAGTATGGTATCATACCCAAAGATATTTCAGTTCAGCATGTAATATAACTGAAAAGTAACTTAAATATTTGCAATAGGTTCTTGCAAAAAAGAAAAAGACAAAGCAGGAATATATATATAGCAGAAATTTTTAAAAACCTTTTTGCCTCATTTGATTCATTCTCTCAAAGTTTCACAACTACAATTCTCTCCCATCCCTCAAAAACATTTACTCCCTTCACAACTCACTCAGTCTTTTCAAACTGAAAAGCTCTCTTGCTCACTGCATTTTCTTCTTAGTCCTTTTACCGTGTAAATTTGACTATTACCCTATCAGGATCAGTACCATTCAGCATTTATTTTTCCAATTAATCTGTAAGCGGAGTGAGGGAAGTGACTCTGTCTTTCTTCTTTTCATCTGAGCAGAGTACGTTTAATAGATTTGTTGATCACCGAACACACAGACACACACATTCACATACACTTACACACGCAGGGTTTTATAGAATTGAATTAATCCTCTATATACCTTTGAATCACTTACATTTTACATTGTAAGCAATTTCCAAAGTCATAACAATTTCTCCCTATAGACCACTTCTTATTGGTTGCATAATATTCCATTACATAACTGTTCCATAATTTCATCATTTCCCAATTTTAATTTTTCCCTTTTCTCTGCATAAATAATGCATCAATAAACATCTTTGCACAAAGTCATCTCTGATTATTCCCTTAGAGTATTTTCTAGAAGTAGAATCATTGGACTCGACTCAATGTGAACTTTTTAAGGTCTCAATACAGACTGCCAAATTGCTTTACAGAACAATTGCAATTTCAATCCCATAGCACACAAGAGTGCCCTTCTCCCTGAACCCTTATCAGCACAGAGTATTGGGGTTTTTCGCTTTTATCTTTTCAAAATTGAAATTCGAAAAGCAATCTATTTCTTTTGGGTATATTAATATCTTCAGTAAGTACTAACTTGACCTGGTAGATGATATGTATTATATCTTAAATGTTATACAGTTAAAGTTTCCAAGGTGACCCCATGTCCTCTATTTCCAAGTTGATGCCTTAAATTTTTTTGGAACAAGGTAAAGTATAAATGAATATATTTTTCAAATTCTGGATGAGCACCTCCCTGCTGCTCCCAGGAGAGATAATCGAAGACTACTCCATGTGCAATAGAAACACGAAAGAAAAGCTATGGGGGGGGACATGAAAAGTTTTTTAAACTAGAAAAAATGATCAAAAGAAGTTTTGAACAAAAGTCCTTTAACAGACCATGGAGGTAAGTGCACATGCTAAGCTGTTACATTAGTGACCTCCAAAGAACCATGCATCCTGGCACCCAGGTCCTTGTATAGTCCTTTCCCACGCGGACTCTGAGCTTGGCCACAAGACCTCCTTTGGCCAAAAGAATAGCAGCAAATATGACACTGTGAAGGCTTATATAAGTACCTGTCCATTAGGACTTGCCTACCATCATGTGAAGATGCCCAGATGAAAGATCGCAAAGAGAGAGAGGGTCAGTCGCCCAACTATTCCAACTGAGGCACCAGACACACGAGTAAGGCCATATTAGACCCTCTGTCCCCAGGCAAGTTGCCAGCCGACTGCAGCCACATGAGTGAGCTCAAGTGAGACCAACAGAAAAGTTGTGCCAACAAATCAGTGTTGCTTTCATCCATAAATCTAGGGAGTTTGTTATGCGGCAATTGATAACTGATCCAACACATCCTAGGCATAAAAAATAGCATTCATTCAACATTTATTGAACACTCAGAGTACACAGTCCTGAAGAGAGACTCTTGTGTTAATAAAAATCACTATATACTGTGACAAGGGCTGTAATATTTGATAGGTAGAGGCACAAAGGAAGGAGTTCTCTACTCTAGTTACTCAGAGGTTTCAAAAGAAAGAAAATACATGAATCTCATCCTGAAAAATGACCAGGCAGACTAAGAAGAAAAAGATTCTAATAGGTAGAGGAAACAATGATGGTGTAGAGATAAGAAATAAAGCAGGATGTTCAGCAACCTGCACATGATTTTATCCAGTAAGAGTACAGGCAGATGTTGGAAAGAAGCAAAAGATGAAGCTCTTCAGATGCTGCTGAGGACTACATAAACTCTTAGGATCTGCATTTTACAGATATTACGCAGGAGAGTCAGAAGAAAAGTGAGTCTGTGCTCTTAAGTCTGCACTATCCTACCTTTCTAGAATGTTCAACTTGTTTGGGTCTAAATGCATCATGGTTTATAAATGTCATGTTTCAGTTTGATCTTAGATGATAAAGTATCAAGTTGGGGAGAAGTATTTGGCACTTTTGTATTATTTCCCACTTTGGATAGCTCATTCATCAAGAAGTTCATTCTAGTGAATTCTTCATTCTATGTGTAATATCTAACATCATATAATTCACCTATATTTTTAAAAATTTTCATAAAATTAATATAACTCATATGACTGAAACAAATTTTAGATGATTTGGGAATTGGATATAGAGATCTGAATGACATCCAACAAATAACATGAAACCAGCAGCATTAGACCTTAAGTGAGTGTACTAATTGTTTATACTAATTAAAGGATCAGGTCCAATGTTGTTGTTTTAAACAAGCCACTAAATTTTTTGATATGAAGAAACTGCGAGCAAAATAAAACAGCACAAGTTAATCCTTAGTTGGCAAGTGTAATTTATTTACTGAGTCTCTAAACTCCATTTCCACATAAAGGCAGGATTTTATATTAGTAAGAATATAATGTAAAAAATAAAATAATAGAGTCGAAGACAAAATCAAATTTTAATTTGTACTTATCTATACTGGTGTTGGCTATCCAACAATTTGTTGTATGTGTAAAAGAGAGAGCTATAACTTGTAATTTGGTCTTAGAAAATGAGCTAGGCAGCAAGCTCCAGACCTGGCCCTGCACACAGACACACACAATAAACACTGGCCCCAGAACAGATGAAGTCTCCCTTAACTCATCAGTTGTTGATATTTACAGAGGAGTCTCCCTCTCGCTCCAGATAAGGAATGACAGACCATGCAACAAAATTAGTGAGGGTCAATAGAACAAGAGTCAGCAGTTAATCGATTGCAAAAGGAAAGCTTCAGTGAAAGGAGCCAGACCCCTGTTTTCTCAGAATAATCAAATGCCTGACTCATGTAGACTCATAAAATTGACTTGTTTTTTCTTTGTCTAATTGACTGATGCCTAGGTATTATATAATCCCTAAGTGTCCTCAAGACAAGACTTAATACTCTACTACTAAAGCCAGACATCTAATTACTTTCGTTCCACATGAAAGATAGCCCAGTGAAATGGATGGGTGTCTCTCCCACTAAGACAAGCCCTTGTTTTGAAACTGTCAAGGAGCTCTGTGTTAAGCTCTATTGAGAAACACCTTCTGTTAAGTCACGCCAGTGAGATAAATCTTCAGCTACAAACAGTAAAGATGAAATTATAACTACAAAATATACTATACATGTAACTATTACTCTGAATTCTATTTTGCTTATTCAAAACCGACTCAAGTATGGTATAACTTTATTTTTTTTTATTTTTTTTTAGATTGGCACCTGGGCTAACAACTGTTGCCAATCTTTTTTTTTTTTTTTTTCTGCTTTATCTCCCCAAAACCCCCCATACACAGCTGTATATCTTAGTTGCAGGTCCTTCTAGCTGTAGGATGTGGGACGCTGCCTCAACGTGGCCTGATGAGCAGTGCCATGTCCGTGCCCAGGATCCGAACCCTGGGCCGCCGCAGCGGAGCACGCGAACTCAACCACTCAGCCACGGAGCCAGCCCCAAGTATGGTATAACTTTAGATACAATTTTAAATCATAGAATATTAGACTTAGGAGGGACTTTAAAACTTTTCTAGCTTAATGAATCACCCAAAAGAGAAACCTCATGTACAATATCTCGGGGAATTAGACATAAATGTGCATGATGCAAGAGAAGAGAAAAAAACACCTTATTAAAGTAAAAATAAAATCTGAACAGATTATTAAAGTAAAAATAAAAATCTCAAAGCAGCACATTTCATTTTTGAATAGTTCTAATTAGAAGAAAATTCTCCCATAAATTAGGGCTAAATATGATTCTTGAAATTTCCACCCAATGACACCTTCCAGAAATGCCTGTGATTAATCTAGTACATTTACTTTTGTGTGCATACAAAGCTATCTAACTAAACTTTGTTATGTTCTGTTCTTATGAATTTTTAGTATATCTGATTTAAGGAAGCCTCAGTTCAACTTCTATCTTTATATATAAATACTTTTCAAAAATATATAACTATATACCCTTAAAATGAGTAGCTTCTAAATGTCTTATCCAATACTTCCATCAGTAAATATTTTGGAGCACACCTTCAAATATATATATTTATAAATGATATACATGTTTCTTTACTCTTGTGTTAATATAAAACATATATCAATATTAATTTTTAATAATATGATTTAGGAAAATATGGAGTTCCATACCACCCATTAAACATAGTGGATTATATATATACATATTATCACTACTCTCTTCCCAATCCCACAAAAGTGACAGTAAAAAATTTAGAGATAACAGAAAACTTAAATCTTGCAAGTAATAGAGGTAGGGGTAGGGTGTTAAGACAAGTAAACTGACTAGAAAGGTCAATTCACAACACAGATTTCCAGGAGGATTTGGAAACTGGAGTCACCATGTAGAAGTCTTGGTTGGAACATGAGAATTGGTTGGAAGATCCCATCTGCACCCTATGTAGCTAAATGACTCCCCTCACACCTCACCTCAACCTATACATTCTAGCAGAAGACACTAAGTTTACTTTCTAGAAAGCTTTCCATGGTTGAGTGAGACACTATACTGAGAAATTCTACATACAGAAAGATGAGACCTTCAGGCCCCTTCCGTTACCCAGCTACCAGAATACTAGAAGTCAAGTTTATTCTATTTATGCATGAGACTGGAGATTCCTCTGAGGAAATGGTGCTGCTAAAAGAATAGTTACACTAGTTGGCTATTTCACAGCGGGAAATACCTGCTCATTGTCTTACTACCCTATCATGAAGCTCATCAACAGATAAGCCTCAATCATACACATAGAAATTTCATTAAGCTTTCTAGTGTCTCATTCTTTAATATGAACACAGAGCCAGACGTCACCAGAAATTTTAAGAAGGCCTCCGACATGAAAAACAGAGGTTAAAACTAACAGAGAAAAAAAGGCACTCAGAAGAAATAGAGCACAGGCTTAAAAAAAAAAAAAAAAAAAGGCAAACTATAATCAGAGATCTAAGAGAAGACATTATATCCATGAAACAAGAATAATGTGTTATAATAAAAGAATATTCATTGGAAAAGAAAGACTCTTGGAAATAAAAATGCTAGCCAAACATACTTCAGTATAAGGACTAGAAGATAAGGGTGAGAAAATCTGCAGAAAGCAGAACTAAAAAATAAAGTGATGGAAACATGAAAGAAATAAGAAAATTAAAATCAATACAGAAGTTCTCATATCTAATTAATAGAGGTTCGAGAAAGAGAATAAAGAAAAGAGAGGGAACTAAAACAAAAATAATACAAGAAAAAAGTTTTCAAAACTGAAGGATATGAGTGCCTAGACTGAAAGGAACCACCAAGTGCTCTGCACAATAAACGGAGAATGATCTACAATAAGGCATATAATCCTGAAATTTCAGATCACTGGAGGAAAAAGAACACTTCTAAAAGTTTCCAGATAGAAACAAAGGATCAGGAATCAACATGGCATTGGATTTCTTGATAGCAACTCTGGAAGTTAGAAGTAGACGAAAGAAAAAAATATTTCTAAACTACAATACTATCCTCATCAAAACTATTAATCAAAACATTTTCAGACATGCAAGTTCTTGAAAAGCTTCTCTCCCAAATGCCTTCTCCTAGGAAGACATTGGAGAATGGGATCCACCAAAATGAGGGATAAAAGCAAGAAAAAGGGAGACATGAGATACAACAAAGTAGGGAAACCAAAGTAGGAAACCAGAAAAGAGGCAAAGAGAATTCCAAGATGGTAAAGAAATGTCAAAGGATGATAGCTATGCAGCAGATCTAGAAAGCAACCATTCCATTGCCATAATAATGTAAACAAACACTGACTATTAAACCAAATTTTTATATAACCATACTGAGACAACGGCAGTAGGACAAAGTATGAGAAAGCAGACATAGAACAAAAACCCCATCTTTCAGAATAAAAGTCATCAGATAATGTCTACAATATGAAAATCAAGAAATAGTAGTTTTTGCATACTATTTAGAAATATTGGGGTAAGCGGTAAAGGAAATAGACTCTAGGGGGAAAGGAATGAGGGTGGCAATGGGTGTAACTGCAAAACAGTATTTTTCTGTTATAGCTTTTTTAATTTTTAACCTTTGTGCATTATTTAATTCACAAAAAATTAGGTTACAGAGGAAAATTAATAATTCCAATATTTTCTTCCTGGAAGTGTGAGGATTAGGGACTCTGAGTATGCACATTCTACTTTGGAGACCATCATTTTATACAAAAAGAAAAATAAGATCTTACTTCAATAGCAAGGCTTCCTAGGAGCTCTACAAGTGAGAATGGGGTCAGAGAAAAATGTACAATTCAGAGAGGATGCTCTAGCCTATCTCAAATAATCCATAAATGACACTTCATGTAGGCCCAGGGAGCGTGCCTAGACCAAGTCAGTTCTAGGCATCCAGAAGCCCAGTTTCCTTTCCCTGTGCAAAGCAAAGATTCCGGTTCCACAGTGCTCAGAAAAACCACCTGGAGTGCTGTTTAAAAATGCAGACTCCATAATTTGCATAGCTCCATGGATTTCTATTTAGTAGAAGGCATAGCACTGGGACCCAGGAATCTGCATTTTTAAAATTGCCACAGGTGATTTTATGTCACTGATGCCCAGATCTTGAGAAAGAACATTAAGGTGTTCTTCCTAAGTTCCATGCTTTAAGGGTAGAGGTTGACAAACTTTTTCTGTAAAGGGTCAGAGAGTTAATAATTTAGGCTTCAACAACTGTACAGTTCCTATTGCAAGTACTCATCTCCCCTGTTGTAATGTGCAAGCAGCCACAGTCAGTACGTAAATTAATGAATATGGCTATGTGCCAATAAAAATATAGTTATGGACACTGCAATTTGGATTTTATACAATTTTGACATGTTACTAAACATTATTCTTTTGATTTTTTCCAACCGTTTAAAAATGTAAAACCCATTCTTAATTCTAGGGACTTACAAAAACAAGTGGGAGGCCCAATTTGGCCCTTGAGCAACAGTTTGCTGACCCTTGCTTTGAAGCACTCCACAACCACTGAATGAGCAATAACCCCAAGAGGAGTGCATGGGGAGAAGGAAGCTCCAGAAACCACAGTGAGAAAAGTTCTGCAATTTGACATAAATCAACCATAAAACCCCTATTACAAACAAAGGAAACTGATCAAAATTGGTGCTTCCACCCTTCCACATGGATTCCATTAAGGAGAATGCTTTATGACTTCGTCTCATTCCCTAGTCCTTCCTCATTCTTTCAAGACTTTCTTTTATGATTCTATTAATCTCGTTTCACCCAAATAAAAATACTAGGAGGGAAAGTTGAAGTACAGAGAGTGATTTCCTCAAAGTTTTCTTTCCTTCCAAGGTTAGGACTCCCTTCAAGACTCACGCTTTCAGAGGGATTTAAAAATGTCTTCTTAGGGGCCGGCCCTGTGGCTGAGTGGTTAAGTTCGCGTCCTCTGCTTCAGCAGCCCAGGGTTTCACCAGTTCTAAGGTTCGGATCCTGGGCGTGGAGCTAGCACCGCTTGCCAAGCCATGCTGAGGTGGCATCCCATGTGCCAGATAGAAGGACCCAAGACTAAATATACAACTATGTACTGGGGGGCTTTCGGGAGAAGAAGGAAAAATTTTTTTTAAAAAAGTCTTCTTAACCATATGAATTTTTAGGTTATCTAAGTTAGTCGAGTTTTGTACATTCAATAATATGCTTAAGTTTAAACTTCTCTGAATTACTAGCTACCATCACACAGAACCAGAATCTTAGTATCTAAATAAATCATTCATTCTCATTATTTATTGTGTGACAATATAGTATGCAAGGGTTAAAAAGATATCAATACACTAGAAGCTGGTTTAGAGAAATTGGTCCCTATAATTGATTATGGCTTCATAAACATGATCTTTTCTACAACAATTTATAGGGTTTCAGAAGCATTCATTGGACCAGAACATTAGATGATTCTTCTCTCAGGTTTCAGGCTTCCCTTAAGATGAAGTATTTTCTCTGTCTCGCATTTTTATTCCTTCCAAGAAATCACATTTAGATTAACAACTATTTCAATTAAAGATTAGCTTCTAAACATCCTAAATTTTCCTCCCTTAATACTTAGTATAAAAATACACAGATCAGGCTGACATACATTGTATCACATTGTTTACCATTAATGTGTTGTCAATTTTAGATTGTTTTATGACTAACCAAATAAGCTTATCAGTTAATTTTTATATCTTCAAGTTATAAGTGGGAGTGTTTTGCAGGAATACAATCATTTAAAACTATTTAATACACTAAGATTTTCATATTAAGAGCTCAAATTATATATCTTTGATTTCATCATGAAAGGCAATTGATGATTCCAAAATGTACTGCAACTTAATGGTTTGTTAGAAATTGAAAATAAAAAGGAAATGGGTACTTTTGTGCAGTTTTTGCAGACTTCAGTCGACACTTAAATAACTGCATGGCCTTGGAAATGAATTGTCCACAATCTGTTAGCAGCTCTGCCCCATTTGTCTTTTATGCCACTTCACATTCAGATAAACGGTTTTCAAAAAGTCAATGAAACTGTGATTTGCTCCATCTTTTGAGTGATTCTTACTGATCTGATCAATTACTCTACCTTGAAATTTCTCAAAAGACTTAAAAAAAAGTAAATGTCAGTAGCAGCCAGGAGAACAGATGTGTGGAAAAGCAGAGAAGAGAAAGAGGCTTTGGGCATTTGAACTCTATCCTCAGTTGCATCTCCCAAGTGCCCTATTTCCAATTCAGTCTGAATTCTTCCCTGAAATCCTACACACTACTCTCACGTGCACACACATTTTCTCTCTCTCTCCTTCCCTTCCTCCCGCCCTCCATATTCTCCCTCATTTACCCACCCTACTCGTGATGCTCTCCAGAAAAGCTGACTACTTCAATACTGTTACATTCATCTTCTGAAATTAAAATGCTTCCTCAGATGCTCACTCTGTAACATATGCTTTTAACACCTTATCTCAATTTAGGAGTAAAAATAAAACAAAGTATCAAGATCTCACATAAAAACTCTCCAGATTTACAGGAAAGCAACAGAATCATAGCCACTATTGCTTTAGTCTCTGGCATGAATCTTCAATATCCCCTACTTCCCTCCCAGATATAAACATTCTAGGAAGGTGTAAAGAACAGTGGAAGGCGAGCAGTCTCTGAATCTGGGATCAGTTAGATGCAGTTCTGCGTAGGGTACTAACCTGCTACTTCTTCGTGTAGTCCTTTATGATGCAACTAATGAACTTTTAAAGAGTTTGTTCATTTTTAAGTTGATTACTATACATTGCTTGGTGTCTGTTCAAGACCAACAAACACTATTCCTTTAAAGCAATTTGCTCATCATTCCTATACAGTGACATTCTTCCTCAAGTTCTCTAGTTGGAATCAAAACTGTGTAAAATGTTTCAAGTGCAGACAGAAGCAGCAGGAGATGTCCTCACTAACCCTGCCTCAGCCCCAAGGAACAAACATTTTGAGCCAAGGAACTCAGTTCATATTGAAATATTGAAATATAATTGTTTCCCACCAAAAACTTATCCTAATACTTCTAGCAAACTTCCATGTTCACAGTAAAAACTGAAAAAAAATCTCAGCCAGAAACAAAATTCTTATGACTGTTACTCTATTTCATTTTTGCACCATTAGATTAAACAGACACGGTGAGAGCACTAGGTCAGCAGCTAGACCTACAACAAACAACCTAAAGATACTGTTGGGAGCATGAAAACACCTTTCTTAGTATCCTCTTTAACTACAAGGAGTTATATTTAAGTGCTCAGGGGCATTCTAAAACAAAAGTTATAGGCTCAAAAGAAGACAGGAGCCAGGCAGGCAACACAGGTGACTGTGGTAGGCCAGGCAGAAGTGGGAACTAAAGAAGACCTATTTAAACCGGGCAGGCAACACTGCCCTCCATCTGATGCTCTTGCTGTGATGGAGAAATACAGCCTTAATGAGGCCAAATCTTTTAATTTTTTGAAAGTAGCCATAAATCCGGATTTTTAAGGCAGCTTTCCAATGGGAAATGCTAGCAACTATTTTTTTAAAAAATTAATCAGTGTGCAGACTGTAAAAAACCTGTTTGTTCATGGGTCACCAGTCTGTCATATCTACATATCTAAAAGAAATTATTTATCATAGACCCACCACCTCTACCATCAGGGAGCAATTTTCTTGAACGAGTCTGTGACAAAACAGACACAAAAAGTACCACAGAATGATGGCCCATGGACCACCTTCCTTAGGACTAATGACTGGACACTTTGGTAAGAGGAACATGGGGTCATGATTAGAAGTGGACTAAGGCATTGTTCACTCTCTTCTATCAACAGCCACCCTAGTGTGTGAGAGAAAAGGAGAATGAGGCTGAGAATGTAGGGAGGCTCTAATTTGACGGGGCTGGGCTTCTGGAGATAGATGATTTAGCAAACACCTGTATAGAATGCTGAGGGGCAGGCTGCCCTGTGGCCAAGTGGTTAAGTTCGCACACTCCCCTTCTGTGGCCCAGGGTTTTACTGATTCGGATCCTGGGCGCGGATACGGCACCACTCATCAGGTCATGCTGAAGCGGCATCCCATATACCACAACTAGAAGGACCTACAACTAGTATATACAACTATGTACTGGGGGACTTTGGGGAGAAGGAGGAAAAAAAATAAAAGATTGGCAATAGATGTTAGCTCAGGGCCAATCTCAAGAAAAAAAAAAAAAGAATGCTGAGGGGATACAACAAGGCTGGAGGCCAACATTCTACCATGTTATACAGCTGTAACCCTAAGGCTTGGCTCCCAGCTCCTGATCATTCCAGGGGAATGGCTGATGCTTCCCCCCAATAATTCATCTTCAAAGTCCTACATTCCAAAGGCTGGGTCCCTTGCCCAAAGCCTGCCATTCAGCCCTGTTATATTTCTGTGCTTTGCTCCAGAAGGTGAAAGGCAATGAGGAACTCATATCTCCTATTGTTCCTCCCCTCTCTGGGTTTTCTCCAGCATATACTATTACAGAGCTGGTGTGCTGTCTGGTCACCCACTCTTGCGAGGCCTTTAAACGGACATAGATGAGGTTTTAGGGAGAAAGCAAGGACTAGGCTTTAGATGAGAAAGATGAAAGGAGAGTTTCTGGGGTTTAAACATGGTCAAGCCCAGCTCCCTAGGGTTAACTGTAAAATGTGGGTTTAGGCAGGACAGAAATCTAGTCACAAATGCATGTATTAGCAACTTCCCTTGGTCAGAACTCTCAGTAATCAGTGACCAGAACAGGGTCCAGTGAAAGAAAGTGAGCTGGGATTCACAACTAACAATGGGAAGCTAATTACTTTTTTAATAGAAAAGAAGACTGATTAGACAATGCTACAACATTACAACTTGCAGCTCATCTTTAAGATCAGCCAAAATCAGTTAGTAAAGTCTTGCTATCCTTCTTATACATTCCTGCTGACTCAAGTCAGCATAAAGGTGACTGGTTATAATAGTGGTCAAAAAGATAATAAGCTTTTCTTGAAAGATATTTTGACCTGTTAAAAGCTTATACAGATGAATTTATATTAAGGTAGAGTTTTGGGGGCTCTCCAAAAGCTTTAAAGTAAGAAGAAAAGATATCCACAAACACACATGATGTAATGTTATCTAATTACCTGCAAGATCCATGAAAATTTTCAACTTGAAAATGTTGACAAGGTAAGAGTGAGTTCATTAAGACAGATCAAATTATTGAGGAGTCGAATTTAGATGAAAGGAAAGATAACTGTGAAATAAAATTAACATGAAAAAAGTTTGGCAATAATTTTATCATAGACTTTGAGCAAAAAAACGAAGCCTTGATTTTTTTTGGCCAAAAATTTTAAGGTTATAGAAAATATTAATCAGTAACTAAATTAGAAAAAAATCCTCAATACTCTAAGTGCCTGACTCATAAGTAATGTAAATGTTGACTTTTTCTTTCAAATCACTGGAATCCTTCATGAAGAATTTATGCCACATGGGCAATTAGGCTTGATGTACAGAAACAGTGAAGTGTTTGGATTTTCCTTTTAATGGAAAAGATATAAACTATAATTTCTTCACCATATTTTCACAGTAAAACTAGGTCGATTTCCACTTTCTTCTTAATTTGAGCTAAAATTTTTGAATACTTATCAAGAGATAATTTTCTTACCTTTAAGAATATAGAAAAAAGTTGATCTGGGTTCCAGAAGCAATTCCAGGAAGATTCCTAAAATACTGTGGAATATATGTGTAACCTCCTGACCTAATTATTCTGATGGAGACAGGACATGTTGGGATGTACATAGGCAGGTGTATTTTTTTTAATTACTTTAAAAATTTTCTACCATGAATATTTCATAAAGGAATCTGTGTGACCCAGAGAGACACTCAATGTTCTCAAGACTGATGGCTGTAGGTGCAGCATTTTAGGGGGCTTGAACTATTTCTCTTCTAAACTACCTTAATGTCCCTCTTCTCTCCTGCTACCTACACTTTATGAGGGTCTTCATAGACCAGTGAACACTTATTTTTTCTTTCTTAGTCATATGTGTTTGGCCCTTTTGAGAGAGCACAACCATTTTTCATCAGGAGCTCCAGAGATACCGTAAGGAAAACCCTGCATCTAGAAAGGCAACCTTAACACAGATCACAGGATGTTACTGCAATTTTGCATGGCTGATTGGTGGAATCCTAGCAACAAACAGTGAGAATTTTAGTTGTGAATTAGGAAACTCAAATTTCAGATTTCATCATTCAAGAAAATATTTTGCAGAAAGAAGAGATTAGAGATCTTTGAGCCATTTCTTACCTCACTCCACTTACTTACTCTATGCTATCCTAAGATAAAAAAATTAAAAGCAGTTCTGTCAAGAGTACGATGTCTGTTAACACAATTATTTTAGGATTCTTCATACGTCACCCTATTTTCTTTTCCATATTGTAACAATATATTTGAGGTCTCTCTATTCCGTAGTTAATTTCAGAAATGTTTATCTACATGTTTCTTCATAAATTTTTTGGTTATGCCTGCTTATTCATAAATATTTAAATAATTAAAGAAAAAGATCTCACCATTATCCTTGAAAAATATGTCACTTCTTTTGGCATATGCCGTTCTTATAACCAGAAAGTATTTTTTCAGCCTAACCTTTTGGGAAAACTCTGTATTCACATCAAGTAATGCTGGTACAACTCCAGACAACAAGCACTCAAGCTCCTTCTGGTTCTATTTTAAAAGAGATTGTTTTGACAGCTCTAATTGTGGCAAACAGAAATGCCAGTCAGGTAGCTGAACTTGCGTTTCAAAGATTATCCTTCAGGACTGAATTTATAAAATATTAAATATGAGCATTAAGAATATCATACATTTTACATAGAATATCTTGGTTCCAACGTGATTTCCTCACTGAAATCACTGGTCAATCCAATGCCTTGCTACTATCTTATTTGCATTATGCACTAGGCAAGGCATTTTCCTGCAGAAATCAGCAAGTTAACTGGAATAACCTTCTCTGCAGGAAGGCCCTGTCAACATATATTACAATCTTTTTTCTGAATTATATTCTGATAATAAAGTAGGTAAAGAAAAGAAAATTAATTTTCTTTGTAAAAAACATCCAATGAAGCTTTTATTCACTTCTGAAAGGTATTCACATGCTGAGAGCAACATCCTGAGCTCAAGAGGAAAAATCAGATTCCATTCCTCATTCAAAAAGGAAGTGGATGTGACATGGTTTCTAAAATAATAAACTAAGGAATTAACAACTAGATCACAAGGATTGAGACAAATATTTTAATCGAACAAGTATATATAAAATATTACTGTTGTTGTATCCTTCCTTATAAAGATCTAGACAGGATTAAAGGATTTACTAAAGACTACCGATGCCTACCACTGTGATTAATAGTATTCTATTTTTTTCTAACAGACATTTATAACTACAAAAAGAGAACTAACTAGACAATCAGGCTGCAGAAGTTGGCTTTTTGCTTTTAAGAACAAGATTTTTAGGAAGAATCACTTATGTGAAAATTCCCTATCACTATCAAATTTTCCTATAGAAAACCCAAAATATTGGAAAATCCAAATAGCTAGATTTTTTAAATTTTTTTGAGATTCATAAGAGTTTACATCATTGTGAAATTTCAGTTGTACATCATTTCTTGTCTGTCACCACATAAGTGCTCCCCTTCACCTGATATGCCCACCCTCCACCCCTCTTCCCCTGGTAACCACTGAACTATTTTCTTTGTTCATGTATTTTTTTATATTCCACATATAAATGAAATCATATGGTGTTTGTCTTTCTCAGTCTGGCTTATTTCGCTTAGCCTAATACCCTCCAGGTCCATCCATGTTGTTGCAAATGGGATGATTTCGTCTCTTTTTATGGCTGAGTAGTATTCCATTGTGTATATATACCACATCATCTTTATCCAATCATCAGTCAATAGGCACTTGGATTGTTTCCATGTCTTGGCTATTGTGAATAGTGCTGCAATGAACACAGGGATACATATGTTACTTTGGATTGTTGATTTCAAGTTGTTTGGGTAGATACCCAGTAGTGGGATAGCTGGGTCATATGGTATTTCTCAAATAGCTAGATTTTTTTTACATGAATCGTACTTAAGAGAGTGCCTAACAACTTACTAGGTGTTAAACATATATTTAAACATATATTTAAACATATATTTATGGAATGAATGATAAAGAAGATGGATTAGAACCTGACAAAAATCAAGGTCTGCATGGTATATCTTTTTCCATCCTTTTACTTTTAGCTATGTCTTAAAGTGTTTGGTGCTTCTTATAAAATGCATACAGTTGGGTGTTGCTTCACTAATTATCACTACATCAGGGAACTAGAAATAAAAACCACAATGAGATATCACCTTACATCTGCTGGAATGGCTATCATCAAGAAGACAAGAGATAACAAGTGTTGTTGAGGATGTTGAGAAAAGGGAACCCTTTACAGTGCTGGTGGGAGTGTAAAATGGTGCAGCCATTATGGAAAACAGTATAGTGGTTCCTCAAAAAATAAAAAATTGAACTGTTATATGAACCAGCAATCCAACTCCTGCATATATATACAAAGGAATTGAAACCAAAATTTTGAATTATTGTAGTATTATTCACAATAGCCAAGATATGGAAACAACCTAAATGTCCTCCAGTGGATGAATGGATAAAGAAAATGTGGCATACATATACATACACACACACACACACACACACAATGGAATATTTTTCAACCAGAAAAAAGACGGAAAGTCTGCCATTTGCAACAATATGGATTAATCTGAAGGGCATTATGCTAAGTATAACAAGCCAGAAAGAGAAAGACAAATACTATTGTATCACTTATATGTGGTATCTAAAAAGAAAAAGCCAATTCCATAGAAACAGAGAATAGAATGGTGGTTACCAGGTGCTGGGGATGGGGAAAATAAGGCAACGTAGGTCAAAGGGCATAAATATTCAGTTACAAGAAGAATAAGTTCTGAGGATCTAATGCACAGCATGGTGACTATAGTTAAGAATACTGTATTATATGTCTGAAAGTTGCTAATAGAGTAAATCTTAAAAGTTCTCATCACAAGAAAAAAAATTTCTATGTACGGTGACAGACGTCAACTGGACTTACTGTGGTGATCATTTTGCAATATATAGAAATATCAAATCATTATGTTGTACATTAGATCTTAAGCATTCTTACCACACACACCAAAAAAAGAGTTACCTAAGTTAACTATGTGAGGTGATGGAAATGTTAATTATCTTGATCTTGTATACATATATCAAATCATCACATTGTACACTTTAAATACATACATTATGTTTGTAAATTTTTTTGTTTTCCTTGGTGAGGAAGATTGACGTAACACCTGTTGCCAACCTTCCTCTTTTCGCTTGAGGAAGAGTGGCCCTGAGCTAACATCCATGCCCATCTTCCTCCATTCTTGTATGTGGAGTGCCGCCACAGCATGGCTTGATGAGTGGTGTAGGTCTGTGCCCGGGATCCAAGCCTGCAAACCCGGGCCACCAAAGCGGACAACACTGAACTTAACCACTATGTCACTGGGCCGGTCCCACATATTTGTCAATTTTTCCTCTGTAAGGTTGAAAAAAATCACTCTTGGGATAAATATTTACTGCACGTTCTGACCTCAGGATGTATCCCACCATATCTTATAAGTCTAGTCATCTCAACTCAATCAGAAATGCAAACCTCTCAGATCATCTCTCATCATATAAACTCACCACTAGGCTTCTCTAATATACCCCCTTTCATACTCTTCCTATCCTTAACAAATTGCGATATTGTGATTTATAAAAAGAAATATAGGGGCAGGCCCCGTGGCTGAGTGTGCTCTGCTTCAGCAGCCCAGGGTGTCGCTGGTTCGGATCCTGTACACGGACATGGCACCGCTCATCAGGCCATGTTGAGGTGGCATCCCACATGCTACAACTAGAAGGACCCACAACTAAAACACACAATTATGTTCTAGGGGGATGTGGGGAAAAAAGCAAAAAAATTAAAAAATAAAAAGAAAGAAAGAAAAAATAAAAAGAAATATATATTTGTTCTTCTTCCTCATTTCTGGCACCAAGCTCCTAAAACCCTTAGAAATTCCTAAGTGATATTCATAACAAACCCCTTTCAACCACACCTGAGTTTATGTTACTAAGGTGACTTCTGGAAAGCACCTAAGGATGGGTCCTGGTTTCCAGGGGAAGCAACCATGTGATCGGAAGGTTAGAACTTTGATGTTATTGCAGCATTATTCACAATAGCCAAGATATGGAAACAATTTAAGTGTCCTTCAATTGATGAATAAAGAAAATGTGGTATATACATATACAATGGAATATTATTCAGGCATAAAAATGAAGGAAATCCTGCCATCCGCAACAATATAAATGAATCTGGAGAGCATTATGTTTAGTGAAATAAGCCAGAAAGAGAAAGACCAGGGAGGGGAGAGGCTGAATCAATAGCCAATGACCACTACTTAATCAATCATACCTATGTACTGAAGCTTCCATAAAAATCCAAAAGGACAGGGTTTGAAGAACTTCCAGGTTAGTGAACACATGGAGATTAGAGGAGAGCAGTACGCTAACAGAGCAAGCCCCTTCCCACATACACTGCCCTATGTATCTCTTCCATCTGGCTGTTCCTGAGTTATATTCTTTTATAATATCAGTAATCTAGTAAGTAAAATGTTCCTCTGAGTTCTGTGAGCCCCTCTAGCAAATTAATCAAACCTACGGAGGGGGTCTTTGGAACTTCCAATCTATAGCTGGTTGGTCAGAAGCACAGCCAACAACCTGGATTGGAGATTAGCGTTGAATTTGTGGACACTCGGTCAGTTCTGCAGAGAATTGAGTTAATTGCTTGGTGGTGTGGAAAAAAAATACACACAATGGACAAATCTTTCTTCTGTGTCTTGCAAAATTCATGGTCAATCATCAATAGGGTAACTATGCATTGTTTGTACACTACTCTTATCACTTTACTGTTTTTCCAGTATCCCATCCAATAGATAAAAGTGCCCTCATTTATATAATAAATTAGAGGATCAACAACCTAATTATCAGTAAACTCTCCTATCTTCTAGATGTTTCCCTCACCATAACTGCAACTTGCTGTCCCCTCAGGACACTGCCTCCCCTGCAGGCCTCTCAAGTGGAGGCTGCTTTTCCTCTCACATCCCTCATATGCAAAGCCTGGAGAAGGTAGTTTTCCTCTTTGACGCCGATTGTCATTTTCCATCCAACTCACTTGCTCTCACCTCCCTTTTCATTAAAAACTTCTAGCCTCTTTGAGATGTATTATCAGACTTTATTATCCCTTACTCTCCTTGTTGATTTACCTCTGGCCACTTCCCCTCACTCACTGATGAATTTAGCACCTACTTTACACCACTTCTCATGTTATTCTTGGGAACTTCCACATCCCAAAGTTATCCATCCAATTCCATAGCATCTTGATTCTTTACTGCCTAGCTCTAAACATCTAGTCCTCTACCAAACCTTAGTATAATTTCTATGGTCACACATTGGAAATTGTTATCAGTACTAATTGTACCACCTTTGAAAGCTGAAACTTCCTATTCTCTGACCCTCACCTTCCAGCTCCTTTATTGCAGAATACCCGTTCCAATTATTTTTCTGACCTCATTACGACCACCAATCAATGACCATACCCATTTTTCATTATCCATGGTCCAAATGTCCTTCTTCCCTCCTAGCTAGCCTGGATTCTATGGTCTAGCACTGTAACACATTACCCTCAACTCCCTTCTCTCTCTCCTTCCCTTGTGCTCAGCCATGACACTCCAATCCAATTATCTGCTTACTCTAGGACTATGCACCACGGCAGAATGTGGGGTGCGTGCCCACACACACACACACACACATCACATAACCATGCTGACCAGGTCTACTTCAAATTTATACTCATATATCTGAAAGGGGCACATAACAATGCCAAACAATCCTAATCCCTTGCCTGGTAAACCCACTCTCTAGATAACCATATCATGCCCTCTCTCTCCATACACACATTTCAATATCCCCCTTTGCACTTAGTCAATAACTTTGCCACTTTCTTCACAGAAAAAAGTGAAATCAGATAAAAGTTATCTCATTTTTTCTTCAAGTAAGTCTACTAATCTACTCAGATAGCTATCCTTAATATCACATATCTCTAAAAAGAAATCCTCTAATTTGATCCATCTGAACTATTATTTCTCTGAAAAATTCCTTAAGAGTTATTTATATGCTGTTTCCTTCTCATCATTTAGCCCAAAACTGAAATGTCACCTCCTCCAGCAAGGCCTTTCCCAACTACTGTGATACTCTACTACAGGGCCCTTTTCCATAGCAGTTGTCAATACCTGAAATTATCTTACTAAGGTCTGTCTCCAACCACCAGAACTTCAACTTCTTGGACACAGGAATTCTGTCTTCTACATCACTGTATTCTCTAGTACCTAAAATAGTGCCTGACACATAATAAGAGCTAAATAAAAGTATCTACTAAATAAATAATTTACTGGACTGATTACTGAGAAACACTAAGTAAACCAAGATGCATCTATTAGTAGACATAAAAGACAGAAATTACAGACACTTTTACTATATACTGAAACCTGATATTTTTATAGATACCCAAGCCTATTTCACTACTAACATCATCATGCCCATTATCCAAAATAACAGTAGATGCATGGAGAGATATATTATCCAATAGACTCTGCTTTTTGATGCTAAATATTAGGAATAATCCATACACTTCAAATTAAATATTTATGATAGTTTTATAATAATGTCATTGAGAATTACCACAAAAATAAAACATAGCCATTATATTTTTTAAAACAATTCAAATAACTTTTGTTATCAACAAAAAATAGTAAAAGCATTATCCAAAATAACTATTAAGTCATTAGTAATTTATTTCTTTTAAAATGGAAATTAAGATTGTATTAATAATTTACGGAACATTAGATATTATAAACTACAAATGTTTACTTCTAAGTAAAAACTATTACTATACCTAATCAGCAAAGAGATTAATAAACTCTAAGCTAAAATGAAAACCAATACTCTTAAAAGTAATGAACTCAGAGCCAGCCCTGATGGCCTAGTGGTTAAAGTTTGGCATGCTCTGCTTCAGCAGCCCAGGTTTGGTTCCCAGGCGTGGGACCACACCACTCAGCTGGCAGTAGCCATGCTGTGGTGGTGGCTCACACAGAAGAACCAGAAGAACTTACAACTATACACAACTATTTACTGGGGCTTTGGGTGGGGAAAAGAAAAGGAGGAAGATTGGCAACAGGTATTAGCTTAGGGTGAATGTCTCCCTGCAAAAAAAAAAAAAAATTCTGAGCTTTCCTTTAAAAAAGAAAAAGCAACAAACTTAATTAGCACAAAAAAATCAAAAGTGACATCATAATCCATTTTTTCTACTTTAAATTACTGAATAAACACTTTATAAATTAAACGAACCATCAATTTGTTAATGTATTTTACCTTAAAGATAGTCATTATTTCTACCAATCTTTACTTTTACCTTATTCACTAAATGGATATTTTTCTTTTATAGGAGACTATACATGTCATGGATGAAAGTATCTGTCATTGTTTGCCACACAGAATTTGAATTTGCAAGAGTTTTGAGACTTACTAAAAAAAGTAACTATTAAAATATGACATTAAAACATCGGTTTTGCTTCTACCATTGTAGATATTCCAAAAATGGAAAATAGGAAAGCTTACAAGTTAGATCCAAAATCAAGATTTTTCATGTACATTTAAAAATGTTTCTTCATTGATTCTATTAAGAAGCAACTTTAGAAATAAAACTATTTAATAAAGTCAAGATAACACACAACTCTATTTATAAAATCTGATGACTGTATTGTAAATTATTCTTTTTCAATCAACTAATATTTCCCATAAAATCACACATGTACAAAAAAATCTAATAAGAGATTTTTCACCTTGTAAATAACATATTTAGAGAAACAGGTAAATGTTATTCACATACAAAATCAATGAGGAGTACATCTGTGATGAAAATAATCCTGAGGTAGATGTACTTTTTAACATGTTTTAATTCCTAAATATACTTTTAAGTAACAATAACAGTAAATTATACTTTCTTATTCAAAGGATATCTACCTCAATTTTTTAAGACTCTCTTATGTTACAAAGTCTCTGTAACAGATGGCCAACAGGTACTTGAAAAGATATTCAACATCACTAATTATTAGGGAAATGCAAATCAAAACTACAATGAGATATCACCTCACACCCATCAGAATGGCTATAGATAACAAGACAAGAAATAACAAGTGTTGGAGAGGATGTGGAGAAAAGGGAACTCTCATACACTGCTGAAAGGAATGCAAATTGGTGCAGCCAACAAGGAAAACAGTACGGAGATTCCTCAAAAAATTAAGAATAGAATTATCATATGATCCAGTTATTCTACTGCTGGGTATTTATCCAAAAAACATGAATGCATAAAGATATACGCACCCCAATGTTCACTGCGGCATTATTCACAATAGCCAAGACTTGGAAACAATCTAAGTGCCCACCAAGGAACAAATGGATAAAGATGTGGCATATACACACAATGGAATACTACTCAGCTACTAAAAGAGATGAAACTTTGCCATTTGCAACAACATGGATGGAACTTAAGGGTATTATGCTAAGTGAAATACGTCAGAGGGAGAAAGTCAAATACCATATGATCTCACTCATAAATAGAAGATAAAAACAACAACAACAAATAAACACAGAGATACAGATTAGATTGGTAGTTACCAGAGGGGAAGGGGGGAAGAGAGGAGGGTGAAAGGAGTAACTGGGCACATGTGTATGGTGATGAGTGGGAATTAGTCTTTGGGTGGTGAACATGATGTAGTATATACAGAAATCGAAATACGATGATGAACACCTGAAATTTATATAATGTTATAAACCAATGCTACCTGAATAAATTATGACCTTGCTCCAAAAAAAACCCCAAAGTTTCTTTAAAAAAATAATTCTTTTGTTGTTAACTCAAATGAACAATTATTAAAGACTAATAAACAGTTACTTGTTTCTCTAATATGCATTTTTTAATAGAGTAAGGGAGCCAAGTCATTAGCATAGAGCACTGCCTGACTTCCTGCACAAATTTTAAATATAAAATTGTAATCTGCTAAGACTACTATAAGGACCTTTTGTAAATAAAAATACTTATGGAAGGATACACAAATAATTTGTAAAAATAAAAACAACTAGTGCACAGGATAAGGATAGTAGAAAAGGAAAGAGGACAATAAGGGTGATGAGAAAGGAAGAGGAGGAGCCTGGGAAGAAGAAAGTGTGAAGAGAAAGGAGGGAGAACACGGTAACTCTAGGTGATAACAGTGGATTGTATAAGTGAAATTTGCTAAGAGGGCAGAACTTAAACGTTAACAGAAAAAAAATTAAAAAGGTAAATATGTGAGGTGATGGATGTGTTCATTAACTTGGTGGGAATCCTTTCACAATGTATATGGATATCAAATCATCATGTTGTACACTTTAAATATCTTACAAATTTGTCAATGATTCCTCAACAAAGCTGAAAAGAGAGAGAGAGAGAGAAAGTGAGGAGAATATGCTAAGAAAATCCAGTAAATAAAAATTTAGACTGGACAAATTGAGAGGTAGTGATTCATTCTATGCTGTGGGACACATTTAAATGCAGTTTCATTAAATCTAAAACACAATATTATTTATCTATAAAAATATCCACTCATACCTATTTTTAAGGAGTAAATCCACATAATAAAAGTCCAGTTATATAAAACTTTAGAGTTCACTAAGTCAAACCTAATTTTTACTTAGAGCATCAATAACATTTACTTACATACCAAAGACAGTTGTATCTAACAGACAAGTTACCGCCCTGAAATTTAGCATTATTCAATGGAAAGGATTCTCTAATAACACAATTATGTTTTTAACCAGACAATTTAGGGCAATAAATGGGAATATGTGAAGAAGCAGAAGTGCTCTTCTACATAATTCACTAACAATAGTGATAGTAAGGAGCTTGCTCCTTCTAAAACCTTGGAGAAAAACCCTAACATTGTAAGAGTCACAGCTAGGAAAGCTGGGTTTGGAGTCTTAAAGTGGAGGAATATAATTTTTCCTAATAGACATAACTCCTATGTTCCACATAAGACATTTTGTAATCAATCCAAGCTATAGAAAGCTGCCAAGCACTGAGACTTGCTTCATACACTGCAGTTCTCAACCCTTTATACACATGCGCAGAAACTCTCAAAATAAGATCACTCGTTACATAGTGATTTTCAACGCACCACAAATGGACTGATTAAACGCATGGTCACCTCATATACAAGGGAATACTGTCCTCTGAGTTGCATGGTTTAAATAACAATTCACAAGACAATCTACCCCACATCAAAGGGTAGTCAAAATACATGTAAAGCCTATTACTAGCTACAAATCCACAAAACCTGGTACTAGTCCAGGCAAATCAAGCAAATATAAAGCATCAGAATTTAAAAGCCAACTAATACAATAAAAAAGTAACAACTTCTAAAAGCCAGGTTAAATGTTCAATTGAAATCCTCACATAATACTACACACTTTGAGAATTTTTAGTAACTAAAAATAGTAATAATAATAGTTTTTAAAACTGCTCAATGAAAGTAAGTGACTAAAGAAGCCTTGTATACTAGAGAAGATTAAATGGTATCATGTTGTTAAGAGGTCAGTAAAAAGTCAAGAAATTGTAAAATAATGCAAGAGGTCAGAAAAATAATTTGGAAAACTATACGTACTTTCTTTAAAATTTTTACACATTTCCAAAACCACGGAATTTTAAGCTTTCTTAAATGTTCAAAAAAACCCCTAAAATGTTGTATTTAAAAGATAAAAGTAGTAATTATTCTAAAACATCAACACAAATTGAAGTAAAATGTTAAGATTTAAATGGTGTCTTATGTAGGAACTTCCCTTTTTTAAAAAATCAATAATAATGGATAAAGGAAATTTGCAAAATTTAATTTTAACATGAAAAAAATTATTGCAAGATGATTTTAACCTATTTGGTAAGAATCCATTAAACTATATTTCTCTTCTATTACACCTAGATAATCATTTGACATTAGGTGTTCTAGATTATAAATGAGCTAACTTGCTTTTAAATGCAAAAAAATAGTTAACAATAGAAGTTAGAAAACTAATTTTTTTTAAAGGAATTTTTTTTTTCCCTGAGGAAGGCTGGCCCTGAGCTAACATCCACTGCCAATCCTCCTCTTTTTTTGCTCAGGAAGATTAGCCCTCAGCTGACACCTGTGCCAATCCTCCTCTATTTTTTTGTATGTAGGATGCCTCCACAGCATGGCTGGTGAGTGGAGTAGGTCTATGCCCAGGATTGGAACTCAGGCCAGCAAAGCAGAGTGCATGGAACTTTAACCACTTAGCCACAGGGCCAGGCCCAGAAATCTAACTTTTTTTTAATATTTTTAAATATTTCCGGTATAGTTTCCCCAAACATTCATTAGCATTCTAGTTATGACCAGCATTAAAGCTTTTAATAAGGGTCTAATCCAGGTCAACAATAAACAAATACAAAAGGATAAAAATGGTCAGAAATAACCATTGGTGTATGCTCAAGTAACACATATTCACACATACATATCAAGCTTACTTTTAAATCACGTTTAGTTCTTTCTTATGACTTAAAACTGGAGACAGAAAACTCCAGAAGTCATGAATAAAGAACAAAACAAAGTCTCCTCTTCTTGCCAAAATGTGTACACTCTGCAGGAGATTTAAGTGAGATATAAATATATATTACATATGTATCTCTTATTCTACACAAAATCTCAGTAGACACTTTCCCAAGGGTGTGGAAAAAATTTATTCTCTTAAATTCAAGTTTTTGCCCACTAAAAAAGATCTAAAAGCTCTAGTTACAGAAACATGTTCTTGAAATTACAGTTGTATTATATTCTACTTCAGTTATTTCCATACGACAACTTCAATATAACTAGTTTGTCACAGAGTCAAAAAACTTGTTCAATGAATACTGAAAAATCTAAACTTATCCAGTTATTACAAATGAAAATATATGCTATTTCAAAATTACATGCACCTCTTTAAAAATCAGGGCTACTACACAGGGCAATCTACAGATTTAATGCAATCCCTATCAAAATTCCAATGGCATTTTTCACAGAAATAGAACAATCTTAAAATCGGTATGGAACAACAAAAAACCCTGAATAACCAAAGCAATCTTGAGAAAAAAGAACAAAGCTGGAGACATCATGCTCCCTGATTTCAAACTGTATTACAAAGCTATCGTAATCAAAAGAGATTGGCATAAAAATAGACACATAAATCAATGGAAGAGAATAGAAAGCCCAGAAATAAACCCACGCATACAGTGTCAATTAATTTATGACAAGGAACCAAGAATATACAATAAGGAAAGGAGAGTCTCTTTTTGTGTTGGGAAATTGTATTGGGAAAACTGAACAGCCACATGCAAAAGAATAAAACTTGACCACTAGCTTACATCATACATAAAAATTAACTCAAAATGGATTAAAGACTTGAATGTAAGACCTGAAACCATAAACCCCCTAGAAGAAAACACAGGCAGTAAGCTCCTTGACATCAGTCGGTGATGATTTTTTGAATCTGACACCAAAAGCAAAAATAAACAAGTGCGATCACATCAAACTAGAAAGCTTCTGCACAGCAAAGGAAACCATCAACAAAATGAATGGGAGAAAATATTTGCAAATCATATCATCTGACAAAGGACTAATATTCAAAATACATAAAGAACTCATACAACGCAATAGTGAAAAAACAAACAATCCAATTACAAACTGGGCAGAAGATCTGAATAGACATTTTCCCAAAGACATACAGATGGCTAACAGGTACGTGAAAAGATGCTCAACATCACTGACCATCAGGGAAATGCAAATCAAAACCACAATGAAATATCACCTCACACCTGTTAGACTGGCTATTATCAAAAAGATAAGAAATAACATGTGTTAGTGTGTATGTGGAGAAAAGGGAACCCTTGTGCACTGTTGGTGGGAATGTAAATTGGTGCAGCCACTATGAAAAACAGTATGGAGTTTCCTCAAAAAATTAAAAATTGAACTACCATATAATCCAGCAAGTCCACTTTTGGGTATTTATCTAAAGAACACGAAAACACTAACTTGAAGAGATGTATGCACCCCCATGTTAACTGCAGTATTATTTACAATAGCCAAGACTTAAGTGTCTGTCAATGGATGAATGGATAAAGAAAATGTGGTATACACATACAATGGAATATTACTCAGCAATAAAAAAAAGGAAATCTTGCTATTTGCAACAACATGGATGGACCTTGAGGGCATCATGCTAAGTGAAATAAGTCAGACAGAAAAAGACAAATACCATATGATATTACTTACATGTGGAATTTCAAAAAAAAAAACAAGCTCATAGATACAGAGAACAGATTGGTGGTTGCCAGAGGAGAGAGGTGGGTGAAACGGGTAAAGGGGATCAAAAGGTACAAACTTTTAGTTATAAAATAAATAAGTCATAGGGATGTAATGTACAGCATGGTGACTACAGTTAATTTGCATATTTGAAAGTTGCTGAGAATAAATCTTAAAAGTTATCACAAGAAAAAAAATTTTGTTGTAACTATATATGGTGACAGATGTTAGCTAGACTTATTGTGGTGACCATTTCACAATGTACACAAATACAGTCATGTGCCACAGAACATCGTGTCAGTCAATGATGGACTGCATATACAACAGTGGTCCCATAAGATTAGCACCATATAGCCTAGGTGTGTAGTAGGTACCCCATCTAGGTTTGTGCAAGTACACTCTACGATGTTTGTACAAGGATGAAATTGCCTAAGGGCACATTTCTCAGAACATACCCATGTTGTTAAGTGACAGATGACTGTATCAAATCATTATGCTGCACATCTGAAAGTAATACAATGTTATACATCAACTATACCTTAATAAAAAAAAATTAAGGCAATTAATAGAACACCTAATCACATTAACTGAGCTCAAGTTGAGTCCCTAAAGAATGGTTTCCTTATTCTGTTACACTATTTTATGAAATAAATAAGTTCAATCTAAACTACTTGATTATCATTATTTTCAAACTACAAAGTTCATGTACAATTTTGAAAACTGATGCAGGTATCCTCCACTCTAAGTCTACACCTAATTATCTATAATCATTAATGGAAACAATACTGTCCCAATCAGGCACAACAATTTCCTTCCATTTTATAAACAAGAACTTCCAATCCAGTTCAACAACTAATCATATTTCAAATTACAGACTTTAAAAAATGTAGTAGAGGCACATTTTTAAAAACAAATACAGTATGAAATCTTGCTTTTTACTGAGTCAGCGATTTTTGTTTTGTTTTGCTTCCTCTTATGGCTATTTGGTTTACTTCCTTCTTCTGGGCAAGTTTAGTATGCAACTCTCATTCTTTAGACAGCCAAAAACCCAGACTTAAACTAAATGAAAACTTAACTTAGTATTGTCAGCTGAAGACACCATAACTAGCACCATAAGAACAATTGTACTAAATTTTAATACTGTTCATTAACAGTTCCATTTTCCTGAGTTTGCGTTTGTTCTTTGGCATTGGCTTAGGATACAATCCGTTTTTCAGAAGATGTTCCTTGCTGAGACGAATTTGAGCACCATGCTGAAGTTGGAAAGAGCATAAAGCTTGAAGAGGGCGAAGCAATGTCTGTTAAGATAAAAAGAGATACTAAAAAAGTGTCTGTGACAAATCATGATACTCTGTCTAGATATTTTCCTCAGAAACAGGGATTATTATGTTTCTTTTTATTATTATTGGCTTTTAACTATGAAAAGCAAAAGGCACTCCAATAAATATATTATTATTTCTAAATAATTTCTCTAAATTCATACCATACATACCACTAAAGAATTCCAATAAAAAGACACAAATACAATTTTCCATATAGGTTATAAAGTCTTAAGTTAGTTTTATACATTAATATAGCTAAACACCACAAAAACTTGTTGCCATTATAATAATTTAATCTGTAACAAGCAGACTAAAAGCAACCTTTAGACACTAATTAGTTAATTCAGTTTCACTCACAGACTGAGGCAAGCTTCCTGCTACCTGATAACAATGAGATGATGGCAGCAATGGGTAACTGGTTTATTAATTCTCTCTCACTAGTTCATGGACCACATACAAGCAAGATATCCAGGTTTTTGGTGCATTTGAAATAATTCTAACTGTATATATACCTGTCTAAATTCCAGTATCTATAGGGCCAGCCCTATAACACAAACATGCGAAATGAGTGGACCCGTAAGATAACAGAGAATGGAAGAGGTTGTAAAAAAACTGGAGCATATATCCTACCTAAAGTTATTATTTTCAAAAATTAAAAAGAAAATAAAAACACTATGTCTGTGTTTTAAAGATATTTTGAGTCAGATTCTTTCCTTGGGCCTGAGACCCCCAATCTAAATAGTTTAAACAACAGCAAAAACTTGATTGAGCAGATTGCTAAAAAAAAAAAAGGAACAAACAAAAACACTCAATGATTTAACAACAAGAATTTCACAATGTCTACGTAAAAATTTATTCCCCCACATGTACAACATAAGTGATAGCAAAGGGCTTAATAACTTCAATTTACAATGAACTCATAAATTGTGGCAGTCACTGGAGTTGCTTCTCCATATTCATTCTTTCCTTCTCTGTTAAAATAATCAAAAATTTCATTCAAAGTAGCAATGTGTCCAACTCATAACATTACACTGGCTAATGGAACAGTCCATCCAAAGAGATGTAAGCAGAAGTCCTTGGGTGGGGCTTCCAGGCATACTCTTTAAAATGAGACAAATTTAGCAGGCACTGGCTTTCACCCCTTTGTCTTGCCTGGAACATGACTGTTGGAAGTCGGATAACCATCATGTGACTAAAGGGCAATAAACATGAAGATAAAGCCACATACACATGATGAAGGACAGAAAGAAGAAATCTGGGTCACTGACGTCCTTTTCAGGTTGCATCCCCAAGTCCTGGACTGCTCACTTTAGCATTTCTTATTTACAGGAGAAAAAGAACCACTGCAGTAAGGGCTCTGTTACATGCAACCAAATGTAATTCCTAACTGCTACACGCTATAAGAAAAAGACAAATATCTTGGAAAAGCTCTGCATTACATTCCTGTAGAAAGCCCCTTAGGTGTGTTCTCATAGTTTCTGCATTACTTCAAACAAGAGAGGAAACGTGAAAATGACTATATGTTACTTTACAGTCATAATGGACTGATCGGATTCTGAAAGATCACACCTAGGACTATGTACAGACTGAGACAATTGAAGGTTCTATTGCTATTTTGTGACATTTATTAGATTCTTCATAGATAGAATACTCATATTCCCATGGTTAAGGGCTTCCAACTTTTATCTCGTGAAGATAAGATTCCATCAATTTTCTGATGTAATTATTAAGAGAAGCAATTCTGGAGACAGACAAACCTGGATTAGATCCCCGCTGTCTCTGTGGTAGTCACCAGGGCTGTTCACAAATATGCCAGTCCTCCTACTGGTACATGATCATACTGCATTTTCTGGCCTCCTTTGAAGTTAGGCATGGTCATATAACTTGCTTAGGTTAATGAAATGTGAGCACAAATAATGTGTATCACCTCTTGGCAGAAGTTTTAAAAATGGTGTATGATTCACCACCTCCCCTTATTCCTTCCTTGATGAAAGTAGAATAACTGATGTGTCTAGATGATGCCTCCATCAGCCTGGATCCCTAAGTGACTGCTGTGAGCAGAGGTCCCCAGCAATCCTACTGGACAGACAGCGTGAGAGAGGCATAAGCCTTTGCTGTGTGACGCCATTCTGATTTTGGAGTTTTAAATTACTGTAGCCTAACCTAGCCTATCTTGACTAATGCAATCATTTACTAGCTATGTGTTCCCAGATAAGTTATATAATCTCTCTTTGCTTCATTTTCTTCACCTGTAAAATGAGGAAAATAATGTCTACCTTACAAGGTTATTATTATGGTAACAATGCATTTAAAGTGTTTAGTACACTACTTGATAATAAATGATAATTTTTCTATATAAATTAATAACATTATATCTGAGGCAATGTGAACGAAGCTATATGAGGGACGGACTGGTTTAGTGGAACAAAGAAAATCTTCCACTTACAAAATTAGTTTGTTTCTAAAAGTTTATTTGTGGGGAATGAGTGTTTTGTAGATCCTTTTGTCTGTAGGTCTAAAGTGACAGTTTTCAAGGGACCATCATTCCCATCTTCCGGTGTTGAGTAGAGTTGAGGTATTTATGCTGGGGCACAAACCTTTGCCACATCGGGCCATAGAAGTTCATAAGGTAAAACAGCATAAGGAGAAAAGGTTCTATAAGAAAAAAGATCCCCAAGCTCAAAGCTTCCAAGGCATGAAAAGCCCTGGTAAATATTATAGTAGCTGAATGAAAATCACCAACTTTTAGTTCATAATTTTTGTCAATCTATCATCAAGAACCAGAGAGGCAAGTAGGGGCAAAAGGACAACTCTTCCTGAGTGCCTGGTGTCAGGCAATTAACACAAATGATCCAATTCAATTCTCACAACAATACTATGAGGCAACTATTTTTTGTACATTATAGATAAGAAAACAAAGCATAAAAAGATTACAGAAATTGCCCACTGGCAAAAAGTAATGATGATAAGTGATGAAGTTTTCATTCAAACCTGCTTCAAAGCTCATATCACGCCACTTCCAAGTGTCTGAACACTGCTCAAGAATAAAGGATGAGGAAGAGTCAAGAAAGAAGACTATTCTATGCCAAGTTCTTTATTTTGAGAAGCCCTACCTCTACAGAATGAAGCCAGCTGAAAAACTGCTACTCTTCCTCACCATCTTAAGGTTTTATTAGGATGCCCCTAACAAAAGGATACTAGGGAAAAAAATGTATGTCATAGCTTCCCTCCCCAGGAAAGAGAGAAAACACCTATGTTCAGAGCAGATCGTAACTGTGTTTCTCAGAGGAATGGACTTATTTTTTTAATTGTAGCCAGACTTGAACAGGCTGGGCTTGGGGTTCCCCCATTAAGAAAACTAATTTTTTGCCAGCTGTAATGATAACCAACTTGGGGTGTTTCTTCTGTTCATGCTCCTGTTGACCATCTTATCAGCACCCCCCAAATCACACATCTCATTATCAAACATCCTTTTTCTACTCCTGGCCACTTTAGTACGACTACTCCTGGTGACCAAAGCAAACAGAAGGAAAACTCTAGGACCTCACTTTTACTTTGGGATTTTGTGTTCAATTTGACCCATAGACAATAACAAAAGCTGAAGAGATGCTGGGTCCTCTCACCTTTCTGTATCTTAACCTTTGCTCGTTGTTAGATGTAATACTCAGAACATAAGATAGGATCCCTGCTGTGACAGTACATTAACACCAGAATGATATATCTTATAGAACTGGGAAGACGGGAGCACTAGCAGCAGTAGCAGTAGTGGTACAAACCCTTTCCCAAACCCTAACCCTGTTCTTTCACAACTACTGTTATTAATCCACCACTACTACCAAGCTTCAAGCTGCTGTTTAGGATGGCAATAAGGATCCAATTCTAACTGTGGGAATAAAGGTATAAGTATATAGAGAATTCTCTTCAGCACCCAAAACAGGAGAGGAAAGAAAGTCTTAAATCTATAGCCAAAGAATATTATATTTTCCCTCAAGATTTGAACTTTTAATGGGTCCCAGGTATGTGTTGGCTGATGCTAGAGTTTTACATCAAGAAAAAGGAAAATACAGAGACTGTACAGAAAGCAAGTTTAAACAATAGCACTGGGTTTTATCTTTCTTTTAAGACACGTAAAAATAGTGTAGTTTTTTTGTTCAAGAAAATACAGGGATGATGGTGAATAAACAAAATAGAAAGACAAACACACGGATATATTTAGTGCTCTGTTGATGGTCAAGTACATGGGAGTAGGTGACAAGGCTAGAGGGGAGGGAGAAAAGTCTGAGAATACTCCCTGCATTTGAGGTAAGGATCTAGGGTCCCTCATGAATTTTTTTTCCTCAAAGGAGAGAGAACAGAAAAAGAGAAATTCCCTGGACCCAAAATGAAGTCTACTCACACGGACACACACAAAAAAAAGCCTACTAGTGAAAGCCAACTTCTTTCAAAAGAAGAAAAGTCTCCAACTCTGACATTTTCCATGGCTTTGGGTAGGAGAGAGGAAAAGGGCCATTCACTGCTTGCTCCTGGCATTCCTGAACTCTCCTTGCTCGCAAAGTCTTCTGTTCTTTTTCTTGGTAACTTATCCAGCTACTCAGACTGGATCTTTTACCCGTTCTTGAAATCTCCTTCATGGCTAAGGCATGTTTTTATAATAGTGACATAGTATATAATGAGATAGAGAGAAAGAAAAAAGAGTACTTCGTGTGTGTGTGTGTTTGTTTGTGTGTGTTAGAGGAGGGAGTTATAAAACTCCATTTAGTTATGTTCGCTTCCTCTGACTTTTCTTCTTGAGTTGTATTTACCAAAAATTTTCAGTAATTAAAAAACTCCAAAAATTTAAGTTTTATCTTGCTATTTTTTTCTTTTGCCATAAGTGCAAAGTTTCTCACATGTTCCAAAAGATTGAGATGTTTAGTGAGGTCACTAAAACATTATTCTTTACTGACAATTATTAATTATATATGAAATCATCAGGATCTAATGGAAATTAAGTAAAATAATGATTGCAGGTTATAACCTTTACATATTCTGCAGGAGTTTTTCTCAAAAAATTATATCTTTTTTACACTCTAAGCAAAGCTAAAAAGATAAACAAAAAATTGGTATATCTCCTCAAATCAAAGCACCAATGCAAGAAAAAAAAGTGGTTGTAAAGTGTTCTTTTAATTAAAAATTAAAAAGTACAAGAAAACACAATATACTAAAAGAGAAATACAAAATACCACAAGAAAAATCTAGCCAAAAAAACTATATTTAGTTGTTGTGCTAGTTAAAAGCAATTTAGCATATTACAAATGCTGTTTGCACAGCTTAGAATGAATATTTAAATAATGCAATCTGGAATGCTAAACCAACACAGAAAAACGCCAGAGGGGGAAAGAAGGTTATAAAAGTGCACAAATTTCTATCACAGATACATTCTACTTGGCACTTGAGCTACAAATTTAACAAGTTATGGATTTCTAAATTTTATGGAAAAAGCTAACCAAATTCCTACTTTCAAAAACTATATAACCTTCCGCAGACATACCTCTTGTATGTAAATATTTTTCTCCAAGATGGAAAGAGCAACAGCTGCACACTCCAGTGTAGAAAGGCACCTATTAGTTGGCTGTGTCCGAATTACATACTGACTAGAAATGCTAGTTTTTAACTGCACCTGAAACCAAAACAGAATAATAGAATGCAATTTTTGTTTTAAATTTAAAACTATAAAGTCTGTGTTTTAAATAATAATTACTTTAATTTCCTTCTAAAATTGCCAGTTTAGAAATATTAAATGTATCAATATCTTCTATACATAATATCCTTTTGTTATTGTTAAATAGTAGAATCAAGGCAATAGTTACACATATATCTGACAAAGAAAATATACCCAGAATATATACAAATTCCTATAAATTAAAAATAAAAAGACTAATAGCACCCTCCCAGTAAGCAAAAGAGCAAACAGACACGTCACTCTTCACAAGAAGATATCACAATGGCAGATAGGTACATGTAAAAGTTCTCAACATGATTTAATGCAAATTAAAATCACAACGAGGTAACATTTCACACTCTCTAAAACAGTTAAAATAAAAAAGACTAGGGGCCAGCCCCATGGCCGAGTGGTTGAGTTCACGCACTCTGCTTTGGCGGCCCAGGGTTTTGCCAGTTCAGATCCTGGGCACAGACCTAGCACCACTCATCAAGCGGTGCTGAGGCAGTGTCCCACATAGCACAATCAGAAGGACCTACAACTGGGATATACAACTACGTACTGGGGGGTTTGGGGGAAGAAGAAGAAAAGGAAAAAAAAGAAGAAGAAGATCAGCAACAGATGTTAGCTCAGGTGCCAATCTTTAAAAATAAAAAAAAGAAAAAGACTACCACCACTGAATGGGGAGGATATGGAGCAAACGAAACTCTAATACATCACAGTCGTCGTGAAAATGGTTTAAACGCTTTGGAGAATTGACAACTGGTTTTTTTATTTTATGGTTATTCTTCCATTATTTCTTAATATAAACTAATAGGTGTATATGTGTGAGTGTGACTGTGTATAAACACACAGAAACATACACACACAAACATACATATGTATATATATCCTCTCTTTTTAGATAAAAAGTAGCATATTATATACACTTGTCTCCATGAAGATAATATTGTAGCTGAGACCTGATGTCTAAGGCACAGTCAGACATGAGAAAAGCAATAGAAAATCGAATGCCGACATGTTGGCCTTTTGATTCCTATTTTAATTAAATTAAACTCAAGAAATCTTACACTCATAAAGCCATCTCCCTAGCCCACACTCTGATCAGAATCACATTTAAGGATGTGTGGGTAGACGAGAATTTCCGTTTTCACTCATAAAATATTCTTAATAAAAGTCCTATGAGTCTCTCATTCCTTTATTAAAACTCTCTCATCCATGCCATCTTGTCCCTCAACCCCATTCCTCCTTTGTTTCTCACGCAGTCATACTACAATGGGAAATATGGTTCTTCTACTCTGATTGCTTTTTGTTCAAAGAATTCTCCTCTACAACTTATATCATTTCTTTCCACAGAAAGAGGAGGAGAGGGGGAGGGGAGAGAGGGAAAGAGGGCATCATAAAAGATTCACTACAGAATGTATTTGATTTTGAAGTACATCATTTAAAGCATATTTGACTAATAATGTTTTAGATATGATCATATTAAAATTACTCTGCATTTCTACCAATGAAAAACATGGAAAGTAGAGGCAGGGAGGGAAAGAGATGGAGGAAAATGGTTGAGAAAAGCACAATGATGAAAGAAAGCCTATGATTAAATAACTAAGAATAATTCATAACGTTGATTAATTGTAATTACTAACAGCTTTGATATTTCATCAGGTCAACTAGTAGAACAGAGTACAACCAACTACTGCTTTCAGTATTGAATTCCAAGTCATCACTGGAGGAATTTATAATAGACATCTGATTGCAGCACAACCTTTGGGAAACATGAGAAATTTTGTTTACTGGAATGAATTTGATTTTTAAAAGCAGTTTGCTACTTTAGGGAGGAGTTTTATTTCCTACCTTACGAAAACTCAGAATTTGAAATTTTTGTATGTTAAAAAACTTTAGAATATCCTTCACAAATAGTCTCTCCGGGAATTATCCAGTAGCCAGATATATTACGAGTATATGACTAAGATCTGTCATATTATTAACATACATGTTATTAGAGCATGTTAATATGATCGTCTCACAGTTCCTCCTTTTATGCTTATGTGCTATTTCACCTTTATAACACACTTGATTCAATGAGTAAATGACCAAGAGCAAAAAGAAACCCTGTTAATTCATCTTCTTGAAAAGTCATAGGCATCATAACAAATAATTTGCCAGAAATTGCCTTGTCTTCCTGAATAAAAGTTCAAGAAACTCCAAGGCAAAATTAACTATTCTAAGAAAGGAAAAAATTAACATACAATGAAAGTACAGTATAGAATAAGGATCTATTGAAAGACCAGGATTATTATATCAAACAATAATTAATTAATCTCAGTCAAGTCATTTAGTTTCTCACTTCCTCCTCACCTAGAAAAACCAAATAGCTGGACCTGATCGTGTTAAAACCTATCTTTTAATGATCAATTCTAATATTATATATAATATATACATTAATTATAATTATATATTTATATTTTAATATTAATACATTATATAATTAATATATTATATACATACAATCTTAATTTCCAAATTTTGGAAGCCACACAGACTCAAAGAATGCTTCAGTAATTTTGATTTTTTTGGAAGTTCGTGCTCTATGGATATAAGTTGTCTGAGTGCTCTTAATATAACTTCTTCAGAAACAGGAAAATCATCGGTTGGCTTAGAATTCTACTGGTATAAATTGTGAGCCTATAACATAACTTCCACTTTAGAAACAGACAACTCTTCCAAATCTTATTTCTAGACTTAGCTTCAAATCTTTTCCATTGATTCTCTGAATTGGCTAAAATTTGAATTGCTGTAAATTCTTTTGTTGTTATAATCCCGTCCTTTCTTCTCTTCCATCAAATATTACATATATATTTAATATATAAGAATAACAGATAACAGCTTGATGGCTATGTTCACTGTTCAGATGCCTCCAAAAAGGGTTTTTTCAAAAGTCTCCTTCCTAGATATACCTTTACTATTTTTGTCACCACAGGTGATTTATGTCATTAAAAGTTTGGATGTCATTGCATGTTCAGTGGTTTAGTAACGGTCTTTAAGGCTTTAGGGCTAACACACAAACAAATATCCAAGGAGATAACATGGCACGGCTTGTTTGCAGAACATAACATATATACTTTTAAAATAATTTACTGTAACATAAATTAGTTTATTCTTTGTCACGCAAACTAAAAATTAAGACCACAAAATTAAAATTTTAATTCATTAACCCTCCCACAAACATTGTGTATTTATAATTTGGCAGTGATTACTTATTATCTGTGCTCAGGCTGTTTTAAGCCAAGTTTCATTACGACATAAAGCATTGTGCTTCTCACTCAATAATTAAGAGTCACAAGACTTGTTAATCACTTGATCAGCTTCCTTAAAGGTTTCTAGGAAAATCGATCTATTTTCCAGCCTTTCTGAAACAACTCTAGTCTATACTAGGCTGAAATAAACTTACTTTTAGTAGCATCCTGAAGTCTTGACCACTGGAAGACACACATAAAAATCCTCCTTTCTGTAGCAGCCTTTCTTCTATGATCCTTCACAAGCAAGATTCATTATCTGAGTTTATAAACTGCCCTTTGAAAGAGAGGCACTAAATCTTTTCTTCTAGCCCTAATCCCTTAATCTACTTTCATTCCTTTCATTCCCTCAGTTTAGTTCAATTCTAATAGTGGCAGAGTCTCACTTTGACATCCGACAAGTGCCAGCTCTAAGACAGACTTAGCCACTTACGTGCAAAGTTTCACGCACTTACTGAACACTGTGATATTCTAGATAATGTATATGTATTATCTCATTTAATTCTCACAAAGACCCTATGAAGTAGCTATTATTATCATCTCCAATCTACAGATGAGGAAATCAAATCACAGAGAAGTGAAATAATTAAGGTTCCAAAATCAGACCTGTAGAGTAGATATCTGAATCCATAAAGTCTTATTCAAGAACCTGAGTTCTTCATCACCAAGCTTATAATTAAATGGACAAACTCTTAGGCAAATCCTAACATATGAAACAAATAAAAACAAAGCTGCTCTACTGGAAAACAAGGCTGAGGCACTCCTGAAGAATTTTGGGGTTCTTCTGAACATGGTTTAAAAAACAATGATATAGAGGGAGGGATCTTTTCCTACACAAGTATGAAAGTTACTCACAAATGTCAGTATCTACGCCTTGCTCCACTCTTGCCACATTGAAGCCCGTAAAGTTTTTACAGAAAGTAGAGATTCCAGGATTAATGTTGAAATTCAGAAAATTTGATAAAAATAAAGTTTAAAAGGGCATTAGTTACAGATAAAATGTTAACATTAGTGTTTCTTCCTAAAAACATTATTGTTTAAATTATTTTTTTCCAAGTTTGGCTAAGAAACTTCATTTCACAATATAGTTTCTATAGGAAAGCACATTTCCAAAATTACAAAAAAACTTGTAGAATACATTTGGTTTAAAATTTAGGACTTTCTTACACGTTAAAATGAAAAATAAAGTTATATGTTGCTTCTCCAACATACAGAAACTTTGATGTTATAAAATGCAAATACACAATTGAGAAGCCTAAAAATTAAACATTTACAAATTTCAAATGTGAGGAACTTTAAATAATGATATAAAATTAAAATCCTTTTGAGTGACATATTTAGCCAAATATCTTGATTACTGGTTCTTCTTGTGAATAAAAATATTTAACTCCAATGTCGTCCATGTGGGAAGTCATTAGAAGCTATGGGTATGGAAATACATCCAGAAAGAAAGTAAAAACACATAGATTCATGAGATCACAGAATTAGAAGTAATCTTTAGGAGTCAAATAGTCCATCTCCTTGTTCTTAGGTATGATTGTTCTTTAAAAAATTTTGGATTCACAGAATTAATCCAAAGTTTAAAATAATATTGAAATATAATAATTTCTTATAATTAAATAAAACAAGGTTTTATCTGAATTTCTAAACTTCCTCTTAAAAAAATTAAAGGAGGCATGAGAACAAAAATCTTTAAGATTATTAGCTATAATAACTTCAGAGTGATTTCAGTAAATTAACAAAACATGCCACTAAACAATGCCAGAAAGAAGAATGTCACTATAGATTACAAGTCTCGGCTTTACTTTCCGTTACCCCAATTCCTATTTTTTCCAATAACAGTTAATGAAGACAAGTCTCTGTTGAACAATGCTATAGAAACTAACTTTTGTGATATCCACTGAAATTGAAATTGTCCAACTTATTTTTACACGTATGCATTTTTTCATCTTGGGCTTACATCAATTTATATCCTTTATTAGGAAACTTAAATTAGAAAATAATTTACAATATTAAAAACTGACTTACTAGTCTTACGTAAGTAACAACCGATTTTATAACATCTCGCTAGTCAAAGATTTTTCACCAAAGATAAATTACACTTAACAATTAGCAGTTCTATTTATTTCAAAAGCTGTCACGGCTTCACAAACAGTTATTGAAAAGTAAATCACAAATCAGCTAGGTGTGAAATAAAGCACATATTATACAATTACCTCATAAGTTCATTTTCCACAAGATTTTTATTTTAAAATTTACTCCAAGCTAAACTGTATGCTATTTTATTTTATTAAAATCACTTGTCTTTTCTATAACCTTGAATTAAAATACTGTGCATGACTTGGGAAACAGAAAATCACAGCAACTAAAAGCATATGATGTGAAGTTAGACACACCTAAATTTAAATCTACATAATAGTCGTATGACCTCAAACAAGTTTCTTGAACTCTCAGAGCCTAAAACATTAACAATCTTAGAGGATAATTATGCTTTAAGGAGCTAATGTACGTGAAGTGCTTAGCAAAGCCTGCCATACAGTAAGCACTCAATACAGGCAAAGATGTGGATGAGGGTGCTACTGCTGCTGTAGCTGTTAATGAAGATGGTCGTAGTGTGGCGATTCACAATGTTTTCTTCACAACCTAATGCATAAGTGTGAAGTAACTCAGCTTTACTGCAATAAATCCAGATGAATAGCCTGGTCAAGAGTGTGGAATGAAACGGAACTTAGGACAGAGCCAGAAGAAAAATGTCAACTTTGACAGAATGGAGGAAGAAAAGCTATGGAATAGGTCTTCGAAGCTGGAGAAAGAACCACAAGAGAGGTTTTACTGAAAGCCAGAAAATAATAAGTTACTTTGAACAAGTTATTTATTCTAGGTAAATAAAATACTCCTAGAGTTAGAACCTTTAAAAAAAAAAAAAGGCAGAAATATTTTCATTAAAGATATGTTTATAGACAAGGAAAATATTCATTTTTTACTCTTTCATCCTTTAAGCAAATGATCTATCATTAAAATGTGCAATAATCACCAAAGTAATTAGATCTGTAACTATATCTTCAGATATTTCTTTAAAACATTTCCAAACACCACCATATATAACAGAAAAGATAGACCAAGAATTTGTACTGATTTTTGAAAATAACTCTTAAAATGAAATTTTTTCATTTTTTGCATGACTTTTATCTGCCTACTGTTTTCAGTGTATTTTCTCATCTTCCTCTACCTCTGCACATGTGTAACTTATCTGTAATGTTTAATTGATCTTATGACAGAAAAAGTGGCAGACAGACATAAAATAAGTGTTGGTTAACAAGAGGCTGGTATATTCCTTTGAACAATACAGAGTACAGGATACCTAAATGATAAGAAATTATGGGTTACAGAGTATCAGAACTTTTAAGACCTTGATTTACTTATAATAGTTTGACTCATACAAATGAATCAAATATGTAAAATTATAAATATCTATATACTAGTGTCTCAATAATTACAGTCTGTATTTTATTGAGCAATATTGCAGAAAATCTGAATAAAAGGAGACATAGACTGCGTTCTTAGAATGGAAAACTAAACCTTGTATAGATGTTAACTGTAAAAACTTGATTTATGAATTAATGTAATCTCAATAAAAATCTGGAAAGGTTTTTTGTGAGATTTCACAAAGCTGATTCTGAAATTATATGTTAATGCAAAGGGCAAAAATACCAAGATATTCTTGAAGAAGAACACAGTAGAAGGACTTGCCCTACCAGTTACACTTATCGTAAAGCAACATTAATTAAGACAGTGTGGAACTGGCACAAAGACAAATAGACCAATAGAACAGAATCTAAGGCATAGAAATATATTCTCATATATATGCACAAATGATATATGACAGAGGTGACATTCTAATGATTGCATAAGTTTAAAATGGTTTTCTCAGTAAATGGTGCTGGGACAATAAATGTCCAATAACCCAGCAGTCATGTGAAAAAAAAAAGTGAAACTGGACCCATTGCTCACACCAAACACAAAAATCAATTACAGGTAAATTAAAGACAAATGTAAAAGGTAAAATTCTAAAGCTTTTAGAAGATAATATAAGGGAATACAAGCTAGAGATAACAATGAAGGTCATAAACAAATTACAGAAAACACTAACCATGAAAAAAGAGACTGAAAAATTCAACCATATTAAAATCTAAAATTCAATTTATCAAAACACAGCATAAAAAGAGTGAAAAGACAAGCACAGAGGGAATATATTTGCAATATATGTAGCTGTCAAATGGCTCATATCCAGAATACATAAAGAATTCTCAGAAATCAATAAGAAAAAAATTAAAAACCTAAAATAAAAATTGTTAAAAGATGTTAATAGGTACTTCAAAAATGAGAACATCTAAATGGATAATAATAAATATAGAAAAAGATGTTAAACAACATTAATAGTCATGGAAATGAAAATTAAAGCAAAATGAGAAACTACTAAACGCTCATCACATTTGGCAAAAAGTTTAAAACATCTGACATGACCAAATATTAGAGAGGACAACTCCCATACATTGCTGGTGGGAGTGTAAACAGTTACAATCACTTTATAATAGTTCTATTAAACCCAGTAAAACTGAAACTAGGCTTAACCCATGACCCATCCATTTCATTCCGAGGTATATGCCTGAGGGAAACTCCTGCACATAGGCATCAAGATACACGCACAAGAATATTCATAGCAGCACGTATCATAATAGCTCCAAGCTGAAAACAACCCAAATGTCTACCAATAACAGAATGGATAAATTGTGATATATTCACATAATGGGATATTATACAGCAATGAAAATGAATGGAGTGCAGGTATGTAAAATAACATGGATGAATCTTAAAGATATGATATTAAATACAAGATACAAGAGAGCACATAGAGTATGGTTTGATTTAATATAAAGTTCAAAAATAGGCAAAATTGTATTATTTAAGGGTACATACATCTATAAACAAAAAACCAAGAGATGATTACAATAAAGGACAGGATATGGTTACCTCAGGAGGTAAAAAAGAGGGTAGCGAAGGGGATACTAACACTTGGCAGAAAAGGGGCCTTTGGGTGCCAACAATGTTCTATTTCTTGACTTTAAGGGTGCTTATAAGAATGTTAAATATTTCTTACTCTACATGCATGTTTTATGCAAATCTCAAAATAAAACATGCCATTAAAAATTCTCATGATAGAAATTATTAAAAATTCTCATGATAGGTATTAGTTCCCTCCTTAGTATTAGAAGTTTTCTCTGCTATGCAGAACACTAAAATCAAAACGGAAAACAGAAAATAGTTGTCAGGAACTAGCTGTGTGACCTTGGGTAGGTTACTTACTTTCTGGGGTCTCACTTTCCTAATATAGGAAATAATTGATTTAAACCAATGTCTGAGATTCCTTCAGGTTCAAAAATTCTTAGAGTCTCTTTAGCTCCCATAATTCAGGCGAACACCATCAGGGCCCTGATTAAATCTCATGTATGTTTCTTCTGTTCTTCATTGTACAGCAAAGTGGAAAAAGTTGTACATGAAATGTTAAATAGATACACATGCAAACATAATATTTCACTATTATTTAAAGAACAATCAAGTTGTTCTTCTCAGCCAAGTTGTGACCCTGAATATACTACCTTCTTGTCAGTCTAACACAGTGCTGGGAAATAGATAGCTGCTGATTGATGAGTAAAAACTTTTCTATGTGAGAGCTGAAAAGGTATTAAAGAGAAAAATAACATGCATTATATTTTGTGGTATTGTGGAATTTAATTTTATTAAGACTACAGTCCATTCAAGCATAGTCAACATATTGAGATATTAGATAATGCCTACACTTGTTGCGTTAATTATTCCTTAAATGAATCCATTCAAACACAATTTGGACAAGATAAAATCCTGTGTAATAGCCATTAATGATAGAATATATTCCACTCAGACAGATGGTATAATTCTGTCAACTTTGTAGTATGAAAAATATCTACATAAATGTCAGATACTGAATTTGACAAATGAATTAGTTTTTAGTGATACATATAAAGCTGAAGAATTACCACCCAAAAAAGTGGTGAAACACTAATAAGTGCAATAAAGAGTGAAAAGAATATGGGAAAAGAATATGAGGTAGAGAATTTTATCAACTTACAGGGATTTCTTTTCTATTCAGTAGGAAAAAGTTCTGATTTCAAATTAAAACTAAATTTTCCCAAAGCTTATCATTCATCTTTTCAAGTAATTTAAATGAAAATTGTATTACGTGGTTAATCAAAATAATGGCATGTTAATTCTACATTTCTTTATGGAAAGCATTAATTACTATAAAGGTATCATTAAGATAAGATATAATATTTCACAAGTTGTGGTATATTGTTATATTGTTTTTCACCATCTGCTCAAGGAAAGCTTCTCCTGTAGTTGAACTTACTATTATCCTATTAAGATTCCCATCACTTCCTTAATCTATATAAAAGCTTTTTGTGTATATTTAATTTATTGGCAACATCCAGAACCTAATTCCATTTATATTAATTAGTTCTTTTTCTACTAGATAAGATCAACATTCTAGGCCAGAGACACAAACATATAAAACCTTTGTAACTATTAGCAGAACACTTTTTTTTTCCCCAGTAACCTTCTCTCTAATGACAGCACTCAATTCAAGTTACCATCATTTCTAGCCTAAATCTCTACAAATGCCGATCTGGACATCTTATGTCCACTTTAGTCTTCTTATAAATTATTCTCCACTTGTCAGCCAGTGATTCTTTAAAAAACAAACTGATCACGTTACTCACTACTCAGATTAAAATCCTTAGCTTGCCACTAAGTAAAATCCTTAACATGATCTATAAATCACCTGTGTCATCAATACCATTCTCTTCCCACCTCCCTCACTACATACCAGCCAGACTAAGTATGGAAATTTCTTTACCATTCTCTTTGCCTGGCTAACTACTACTTATTCTTCAGTTATCAAATGCCAGAGAAGTCTTTGTGAATCCCCAAGTTCAATCAAATCCCCATTTTAAAGCATCCCTTGTATTCCATTCACAGAATTTACTCTAATTTGTAATTATACACTGATCTAAGTGACTATTTCCATACAATGTACGCTCCACTAGGACAGGGACTGTCTATGTTACTTACCACTGTATTCTAGTGTCAAGAACAGTGCCCAAAACAGTGGCTGGTGTTCATAAATGTTGGTTAAATTAATGAACGCTGATCACACCCACCAGAAAATAAACAACTATAGCTACGAATTCAAACCCAGCAGTTAATACTTAAATTTTGGGTTTTTTTGTGACTTTCCTGGGGAAGCAGATGTGGAAATGAGAGGTGGAGAAAGATCTATATAAAAAAAGTTAGGGATTCATGTCTGAATTTAAACTTATGAAGCTGATAACTGTTTTAGTCAATTTTTATAAAGGAAAGTTGGAATAGGGAAACAAATATTATTAGTCATAACTTATCTCTTTTGAGAGACTTCAGCAAGTTTATGAAGCAGAGAGAGCCTACTGATGGCACACAAATCCTACAAGAATTAGAAATTTAGCCAGTTGTTCATATTATAGAAAAAGAAGCACATCTCCATTTAAGCTGAGACATCTATAAAAAGCGCTTAGACTTCTGAATCAAATATGACCTATGTTTAATTATAAAACATGTAACGCTTACCCAATCCTTTTCTAGGAATACTAAAAGGATTACTTTCTTTTATTCTGTGCAATTCTTACATTGTTTTTCATAATGCAAAATCTAAAAATCATACATCTAAATATTTTCAGCAATTTCTCTTGTGATACAGGAAATATTCAACCAGAGCAAAACTCAGCACATTATTGAAATCCACTTGAAGAACATAAATAAGTTATCTTTTCCAAACTTTATGCTTTAATTCAAAGTGACATTTTTAGAGCACTCATTTGGAGAAAAAAATTCTAAAGGGAATAAATGTCATGCAATTTTTAAATTGTATAGTCATATAAGGAAAACAGATGTCCCAAAAGCCTTTTCTAACACTGTTACATTTGTCTAATCACATATATATGTAAACACACACACACATGTTTATTCTACCATAAAAATGGAGATAACAAAAGCTTCTAAATTGCCAACCCAAGAAGAATGTATAAACTTGATATCATGGGAAGCTAGTACTTCAAGATCAATTATATCATTCATATGTTTCTAAGATATTTAACATTCTATATAAAGTTAGAACTTTTAAAAATACTTCTAAATCATCACAGAGACTCTGTTTTAATAATCACAGAATTTACATTTTGTTCCTTTAATTTTAAAATGTTGGGCTGGCCCTGGTGGCGCAGGGGTTGTTTGCACGTTCCGCTTCTCGGCGGCCCTGGGGTTCGTTGGATCAGATCCCGGGTGCCGACATGGCACCGCTGTGGTAGGCGTCCACATATAAAAAAGTAGAGGAAGATGGGCACGGGTGTTAGCTCAGGGCCAGCCTTCCTCAGAAAAAAGAGGAGGCTTGCCAGTAGTTAGCTCAGGGCTAATCTTCCTAAAAAAATAAATAAAAAATAAAATGTTTATAATCTTTTACCCTATCTTCTCATAATAACATATTTACATTTAGTCACAGATTCTAAAAGAAATTCTAAAAAAGGTGAAGTGTCATGAAGACAAAGAATATCTGTTGTACAACTTATAAAATAAACTTTTACTTAAAGTGAGTGGTTTTGGAGTTAACAACATTGCATATGAGTGTATATATATATAAGTACTATATTTGTAACAATGTAGCATATATTAGTTGTCTTTTGACCACTTAAAGGCCAGCTTTAGTTTTAAATTTACCTATACATTATGTCAATGTAGAAAATGCTGACCCAAATTTGGACTTCTTAAAATTCTGATGAAAGATAAAGATGCTTATCTGAAAGGAAGTGAGAGTAAATACTAGGCCTGATGATTTTCAAAACCAAGTATCTTTAGTATTAAGTCTGACAGCCTAATACGATAACATGTAACTCAAGGTTATCATCTTCATTAGCAAAATATTAGAAAAAATTTGCCTTTGTGCTTTTACTTTCTATAATTTACATCTTTTCTAGATGTAAAAAATTACATGTTAATTATAAAAGACCTACAAAATTTAGAAATGCATAATATAGAAAGTAAAAGTGCCCTGTAATGTCACCACCCAGAGATAATGACTACTTACTATATGGTATTTATTCTTCCAACACCTTAATTTTTAATATGTAATTATGAAATTTTTAATATCTACAAAAGAAAATACGCCATATTAGAGTATGAAATATAAGACTAAAATTGACATCCCTGAATCTTCTAATGACTATTTAAGAAATGGAATATAACCAAAATGATTGACGTACTCAGGATACTCCTCCCAGTATGCTCCACACATTCACACAAATATAAGATAGACAGACAGACAGACAGACAAGACAGATCCATACAACCAATTTCACTTAACAATGTGCTTAGTAAAACAGTAAAAGTTCTCCTAATAAACTTGACCCACTGAGATAACCACAACTGTAAATTTTTTCTTACTTTTAGGTATCCTAAGTAACACATTGTTCAATTTTGCTTTTTCTTTTTTTTTTTTTTTTTTTGCCGAGAAAGATTTGCCCTGAGCTAACATCTGTGCCAGTCTTCCTCTATTTTATATGTGAGCTGCCATCACAGCATGGCCACCAATGAGTGGTGTAGATCCATGCCCAGGAACCAAATACAGGCTGCCAAAGCAGAGCATGCCAAACTTAACCACTAAACACCATGGGGCGAGCCCCACAATTTTGCTTATTTTTAACTCTATTAAAAAGGTCTGTATTCTTCCATGACTTGTCTTTTTAACAAGATTTTGTTTCAGAGATTCATCTACATTGATTCCTATAGCTGCTGTTCATTCATTTTCATTTCTGTCTTACAGTATCCTTGTATGTGAATTTACCATTATTTGTGTATTCACTGAAGCATTTGAGTTGTTTAAAGTTATTTGCTATTATAAACAAAGTAATAAAAACTCATGCGTCCCAGTATAGAAGTGCAGGAGCTTCACCAGAGCACACAGCTACAAGTGAACCTGATATCAAAGTATTGGATTATGCTTTCTTCATGAAACAATGACAAATTGTGTTCCAAGGTAGCTCAATTTGGTATACCCTTCAGCAGTAAGAGTTCCATTTGCTCCACATCATCTCCAACACTTGATATTATCAGACTTCTAAAAATGTCTGCCAACCTCATGGGTATAAAATGGTTTCTCATTGTAGGTATTTTGTATTTTTCTATTTTTCTACTTGATTCATCAGTTTATAAAGCTTTCCTATATCCTTTACCTTCATTCCAATGAGTCTGAGGAGATATTTTTATTAGCCATTTCACAAACAAAGAAATGTGGGTGCACGCATTTTTTTTCCAATTTTAAAAAAGTTTTAAAAAGTCCCAACAGAAATGCATGAATATAAGAGGCTTAGAGACCTATGAAAGAAAAAAAAAATCTATCCAAAAGGAAAGAAAATAGGCCCAAGCTTGGTCCAGAAATAAAGCTTCAGAGTTGTAAGGAAGGAGCAATTCTGGGGAGCTGATTAGACTGTTTTGGGAGCTCACATAGGACACCATTTGAGGGTTTTAAGCAATCACCAACGGTGAAAGATTTGCTTGTGATGGTGGTCAGACCTTATTAGGCAGGAGCAGGAACCAGTGAAACAAAGGTGCTTATTACTAAGAATGATCTCATTTTGGACCCCAGCCAGCATACTGGGAGAATCTTGGTTTACTCCATTCTACTGCTGGTTTACTACTCACCTGCTGCACCATGAAGGTGGGCAGATTTGTACCTCAGCATCCTAAGAACCTGACATTATCTTGAACATAATAGGTTTATGAACATTTTTGGAAAGATATGCACATGAAGAGGAAAAGGCAGTAGATTGAGAATGAGAAAACAAAAGTTCTAATCCTAAATTCACCTAATACATCTTTATGATTCTGGCCAAGCCACGCAGCTTCTGTAAGTCTCAGTTTTCTATATCTGTTCTGCCTGGTAGAGTTATGAGAAAGATCAAATGAAAATGATTATAACAAGGCACTCTGTAAACTTTAAAATGCTTGACAAATGTAAAGAGTTAACATTATTATTAATGCTGATAACGTTCAAACTTGCACATCTAAATCGTGCAATTTGTAGTTTTAAAAGTCAGAAAGCTGATTAAAGCTGTGAGTGAAAAAACAGTCTAAAAAAGTTTAAGAGACCTCAATAGTAGTCTCTACTCTGCTATTAACTAGGTGAGTGATCTTTCCTATTTGTATGTGAGCTTTTTTTTTCACTTAAGTATAATCGGTGTGTGTGTCCCCTTTTTTATAATACTAGGTTTTCTGCCTATTATTGATTTGTAGGATACTTTATATTATGTATTACTAATATCTTCTCACGGTGAATTGCATTTTCACTCTTCTAATATCTTTTGATGACTAGAAGTTCTTAATTTTAATGAAGTATAATTTATCAACCTTTTACTTTATGGTTACTGCTTTTCATATTCTGTTTAAAGAATCTTAAACACCAAAGTCACCTAAAAGGATGAATGATAACGGTACCTTGCAGACACACAGGGCTGGGGATGTGACTTTTCCCACCAGCCAGACTGGAAAATCTCATGACTCACAGGGTATTGAGCAGAATACACAAGCATCTTTCCTCCACCGTGGGGAATAACTAGCCCTAGACTGAGCATTTGAAAAGTGTTTGGACAACTGCACTTGCTTACTTCCTCTTACATAACTGCTATCATCATGAGAATATGCCTGGGATAGACTACAGGAGGATAAGAAGCAAGTGGAATAGAGTTTAATCACATTGGTGACCTATCCAAAAGCCAGTCTACACTAGTTACAAGAGTGAGCCTAACCAAGACCAGCAGAGCTGCCTAGCCAACACTCAGCTGACCCCGTGAGCAATAAACTTACTGTTATATGCTACTAAGACTTTTGTGGTTGTTTGTCACACAGAACTACTGTGGCAATATATAACTGATACACTGTGTAAACTTTCATATGACAAAAAAGATTTTTGGTCTTAAGGTGATCACAGAGCTTTGCAATATTTTAAAATGAGATCTTCCTCTGTCATCTAAAATAAGAAGGTTGAAAACTTTGAAATGTATACTTAAAAATGGTTAAGATAGGGCCAGCCTCGTGGCCTAGTGGTTAAGTTCTCACGCTTCACTTTGGTGGCCTAGGATTCATGTGTTTGGATCCTGGGCACAGACTTATACACCACTCATCAAACCATGCTGTGGTGGCGTGCCACACACAAAACAGGAAGATTGGCAGAGATGTTATCTCAGGGCCAATCTTCCTCACTGAAAAAAAAAAAGGTTAAAATAGTGAATGTTTTGTGTATTTTAACAGAATAAAAAACAGAAAGGCTCTTCCATTAAACAATCCAGGCATTAATATTCAAGATGATATTAAAAAGCTGTCCCCAATCTAGGCCCTATCCTACTCTTTGACATCTTTTCTTGCCATTTCATTACTTGCCCCTTATTTTCCAGGGACCCTGATCTGCTTATGTTCCTTATATATGTGATGCTCTTTCTCTTTTCCAAGACTCTGCTCCCACTTTCCCCTCTTTATAGAAGTGTCCTTCCCTCTCTTTGCTACTCTTCCCCTGAGTGACTCTTAACACATTCTGTAGGTGGGTAACACCCTCCTACATGAAACATTACATAATTTCCCCTGCAAGGATACATGATATTTCTCTTCTCCCAAAATACCTACTTCCATTGTTCTTGGAGCAAAGTACTGTAATCATGTTTACACATTTGTCTCCCCCAACTCAACTGTGCCTCCTTGAGAAAAGAAATCTTGCTTTCTCTTCATCTTTGTGTTTACAGTCCCTAACAAAGGGCCTGGAACATAAAAGATGCTGAAGAAAATTTTGCTTTATAAATAAATGTACAAGCAAACAAATAGAGAAGGCAACCAGTCGCACTCCCCTTCCAGGGCAGGCAGGAACTTTATCTTCTAATTCTTCTATCCTTTTTCCTCTCCACTAAGGAAAGTACTCTGGAATAGGGTATCATTAACTGACAGAAAAATGCCTAAGATTTATGAAAATGACAGAAAATAGAAAAGTGCTTTATACACTAGGATACTTAGGGATAGTTATGAAAAACAATTATTCAACAGCACAGCTCTCCAGAAGTGCTCTGAAACATAAAATACTGCATGGCTCCAGATACATTTCCTGTCTCTGTTATAAGAGTTACTATTAAAAGTAAGAAAAGGAGAAGGTATCTGAACCCCTAAAAACACTCAGTAAATATTTAAAATATAACTTCAGCAAGGAGATTTTCTTATAAACGATTTAGTATGACAGTAAAAAAAATTTAAGTAAAAGTGCTAAACAAGTTAAAGAAAGGAAAGAACAGCTTCCCACATTGACCGGAGTTTATACTTCATGTGCAAATTATTTATTTGCTATTGAAAAGACTACTTTGCATAAACAGAAATATATGAAATTGAAAAAATTGTACATAAACATAGTACTCTAGTTGGTAAATGTGTTTCTTAAAGGGATAGGAGTTAATAATCATGAAACTAGTTTAAATGTATATTAGGTTGAACAAATAATAAATTGTAGGCAATGGGAGTTAGAAAGGTCAGAGAAAGAAATACAAATAAGCAAGGGGGAAAAACTGAAATGAAGCCTGTGGTGGGGGATTAGAGCTGGAGATATCAGTATGAACTCAGTTAATATACCTGTAGATAGCTAGATACAGAAATAAGTAGAGAGGCATGTATATACAGGGGTTAGTATGTATAGATAAATTTTCTAGGGCTGTCAACTGAGAGGGCCTAGAAAACTGACACCCCAGTAGCAGCAAGCATACCTACAGCCCATACCTTGGTTTCTAAACACAATTCTTTAACAAAAGGAACCAGGGATCCTTGGAGAAATGGCTGAGCTGGAAAAATTTTGGGACTGGAACAAGAAAAATCCAAGATGAGCCTGGTGCACCTTGTAGTGACAGAAAGTAAGGAAGTGCTTAAGAAAAGAGAGGAAAAAAAGGATGAGGCAGGGCAAAGGACACAGGAACCAACCTGAAAGAGCCCTTAACGGCCCAGGCTGAAAGAATTTGAGCAAAAATAAATAAATAAATACGAATAGAACTGAATTATAACCCAAAGAATAAAACAAATATCCATGAGTCAATACTGATATAAATAAATGACTAAACTAAAAACATCGGGGAGAAGAGAAGAATACTTGTAGATACTCCTGTACAGAAAATTCCAAATAATATATTTAGATATTCCTTCCTGGAGGTGGATCTTAATTCCCCTCCCCTCAATATGGATTGAACCTAGTGGTTCATTTCCAATGAACAAGGAATGGAAATGAAAAAAAAAAAAGTGATTTTTACAGTGAAAAGGATGGCAGACACCATCTTAAGCAAGTGATCAAGGTTAACATAATCAATGACAAGTCATGTTATTATCACGTCTTCCCTGATATAAGATAGAAGGGTACTTCACCTTTGTCATATTCTTTATCAAAATCCATAGCCAAAATATAATCATGAGAAGACAACAGATAAACCCAAATTGAGTACAATATATTTGACCGGTACTCCTTAAAAGTATCAAGGTCACGAAAAACAAAGACTACAAAAAATGATGACTATGAAAACCAGTGACTACAAAACTGTCAAAGATTACAGGAAACCAAGAAGACATGATTAAATGCAACGTGGTGTGCTAGATTGGATCCTGAAACAGAAAAAGGACACTGGTAGAAAAACTGGTGATATCTAAACAAAATTTGTAGTTTAGTTAATAATACTCTATCAATATTATTTTCTTAGTTTTGACAAATGAACCAGAGCTATGTAAGATATTAACAGTAGGGAAAGCTGGGTGAAGTAGTATACAAGAATTCTCTGTACTTTCTTTGCAAATTTTCTGTAAATTATTCCCAAAAAAAGTTTAAAAGAAGATGATATAAAAATCAGTGAAAGAAATAAAGACACAAGGGGTGAAGGGGCACATTTATATGATGACTGACTAATAATAACATACAACTCAAATTTCACAATGTTATAAACTATTACAACCTCAACAAAAATAAATAAATAAGTGTTCAACCTTTTAATTGCCTACATCTTTGAATTTCTTTATAGATCTATCAGGCAAAAGATTTAAATCTTTAACAATTGTTGTTTCAGACACAACAAACTCAAAAGTAACATAATAAAGAACATCCTCAAATTATTACAAAATTAAGAGCTATGGGGTTTTCAATGTCCTATCAACAAGCATTTTTAATTTTTTAGGTTTACTGAGCAATCAGTCCAGAGTACAATTCAATTGCCTATGTTGTTTAACACCTTCCACACTGTGGGAGAATATAAGGAAAGCATATTACAAGAAACTTAAAATCATGTTGAGGAAAAATGTAAACATATACATACAGGAAAAAAAAAAAGGAAATGTCCAAGTGTTAATTGGTATTATATAGACTCTTAAGTATAAGAGGGACACGAAATAGGGAGAGGTCAGAAGACTACATGGGAGGGGTAAGGAAATGAACAGTGGCTATTAGAGGAATGCCTCTAAGAACTGGGGAAATAGACAAAACAAGCAGTTCAAGTCTTAAGTATATTTCTTAAATATATATTTTAATTTTCAATCAACCACTTATCACTAGGAGGACTGAGAGATTATTAAAGTCCATTCTGTCTTGGTTATCTTCTCCAGTCTTCAGGCTATACAACAGTGTAAAATGTTATCTCAAAAGGGACTCATAGCCTTGCCTCTTATACCATAATCACCTTTAAATCTAAGAAGCAAAAATGCATTTAAAGCTCAGGAGAAACTGTAATTTAAAAAAAAGAAAAACATTCTTAGGACTTATTTGTTTTCAATTGATTAAGATTAGCACAGATATTTTAACTACACAAATTGGTGGGGGGGTTTTTTGGGTTTTGTTTTTTTTTCTGATGAAGAAGATTGGCCCTGAGTAACATCTGTTGCCAATCTTCCTCTTTTTACTTGAGCAAGACTGCCACTGAGCTAACATCTGCAGCAATCTTCCTCCATTTTTTGTATGTGGGACACCACCACAGCATGGCATGATGAGTGGTGCATAGGTCTGCACCCAGGATCTGAACCTGCAAACCCCAGGCTGCCAAAGTGGAATGTGCAAACTTAACCACTATGCCACCAGGCCAGTCCCATACAGGAGTTGTTTGTAACACAGAAATTATAATTTAAGAACCACTTAAAATATTAGTGGCAAAACAAACATATGCTATTTAAAAAATGTGAGAAGATAAAGTTATGTTATCACCCATTTCTGATCCTAAAATTCCAAAACATTTATTATGCGTAAAAGTTTCAAAGTGGTGTGGTCCCAGTTGTCATAATGCTCATTTATGAAAACATCTCTCTTAATTGCTGAGATGCCAAAGCAGAGTTCCTTACTTTTATGTATTTTCTGAGGCACACAGAGGAGTAGCACCCTACTGGATGCCAAATTATTTGCCTTTTGCCTACAGAAATAGATATTGTCTGAGAAGCCACTCAGTGACAATAAATCATTACAATGCTCTTGCACTGTACACCTTGAGATAGTATATAATATACATACTTTTCTACCATAGTGACCAATTATTCATCTCATAACCTTAAGACACAGCTAAACTTGATTACTTACAATTTCTAAGATACATTTGAATTTGAGAGCAACCACTCCTTCACGACCAGCAGCCCTCAATCTAAGGCTCATTCTACCTTCACTAATAATGACTTTAAAATAAAATAAGGGCAGGGGCCAGTCCAGCGGCACAGGAGTTAAGTTTGTACGCTCCACTTCGGTGGCCTGGGGTTTGCCAATTTGGATCCTGGGTGGACCTACACACTGCTTGTCAAGTCATGCTGTAGCAGGCATCCCACATATAATGTAGAGGAAGATGGGCATGGATGTTAGCTCAGGGCCAGTCTTCCTCAGCAAAAATAGGAGGATTGGTGGCAGATGTTAACTCAGGGCTAGTCTTCCTCAAAATAAATAAATAAATAAATAAAATATGGGCAATGTAAAATCGATCTTAAGTGACATTAAGACTATCTTATACCATATTCAAATACAGCTGGAAACAATAAAGCATTTACCAACTCAAGAACCACTTCTTTTTTTTGTTTTTTTTAAAGATTGGCACCTGAGCTAACACCTGTTGCCAATCTTCTTCCTTTCTTTTCTTTTCTTTCTCACCGAAGCCTGCTAGTACACAGCTGTACATTCTAGTTGTAGGTCCTTCTGGTGGCGTTATGTGGGACACCGCCTCAGTGTGGCCCGATAAGCAGTGTCATGTCTGCACCCAGGATCCAAACCAGCGAAACTGTGGACTGCCAAAGCAGAGTGCACAAACCCAACCACTCGGCCACGGGGACGGCCCCAAGAACCACTTCTTTAGGAGTCACATCAGCATCATGGCAGAGTGAGCTCTCCTGGTGAACTCTCCTCACCACAATACAATGAAAAGGCACTCATATTCCAACAGAGAATATCCACACAGCACAAAAGACGTCTGAGAGACCCATGCAGCCATACAACAGAGGGCAGAGAGACTGGAGCCCCCCTCGGATGAGGTGGAAAGGGGTAAGAAAAAGTGTTGCTCCCTCCCCAAAAGACTGCAATCAGGGGACTGCACACACCTGAGAGGGAAGGAAGGGGCAAGGGGGCACCCATTAGTGGGAACATCAAAGACTCCCGAAGTCCCTCACAGCCTAGGAGGAAGCCCCCTACCTAGGTGAAAGCTATTGCAGGGGTGACTTCATCAAGACAACACCCCAGGAGAGCAGATAGCAAGAGCAGAGTGAATAAGCCTGCAAGAGCAAGCAGAAGAAAGGGCCCCATCCCCCCAGCACCTGGCTCCAGGGCCTGGGATCCTAGCTGAACACAGAGGGCTCAGAATATGCAGCTCTTGAACCTCACCCAGTGGTGATATATGGTAAATACACCCAAATAATATCACAATGCACAAAACACAGAGCCACAAACTCTAGCAGTATCAAAAATATTAAATCTCCAGACCAGTAAGAAAATGACAAGGACCCAGAAATCAATCCTACAGACACAGAAATATATAATCCACGTGACAGAGAATTCAAAATAGCTATCACCAAAAGACTGAACGAATTAAAAGAGAATGTAGAGAAACAATGCAACAAGTTCAGGAGCTACTTCACAAAAGAGATTGAAACTATAAAGAAGAACCAATCAGAAACATTGGAGATGAAAGACACAATGGAAGAGATAAAACAAAACATGGATTCTCTGAATGTTCAAGTGGACATCATAGAGGAATAGACATAACTGAAGACAGACATATTGAAATGCTCTAGATAGAGGAGGAGAGAGAATTAAGACTAAATAGAAATGAACAAAGTGTCCGAGAAATAGCCAACTCAATTAGAAACACAACATAAGAATTATACATATTCCAGAGGGAGCAGGGAAGGAGAATGGAGCAGAAAGCTTCTTCAAATAAATAATAGCAGAGAAATTCCCAAACCTGGGGAAGGAGATGGAAATCCATGTGAAAGAGGCTACCAGACTCCTCAATACATCAATGTAAAAAGACCTACTGCAAGCCATATAGTAGTGAAACTCACAGAAGTGAATGACAAAGAAAAAATGCTAAGGGCAGCAAGGCAGAAGAAAATAACCTACAATGGAACCCCTATCAAGCTTTCAGGGGATTTCTCTGCAGAAACCCTACAGGCTAGGAGAGACTGGAATGACATATTCAAATGTCTGAAGGACAAAACTTTCAGCCAAGAATACTGTATCCAGCAATAACATCCTTCAGATATGATGGAGAAATAAAAACTTTCCCAGATAAACAAAAGCTAAGGTAGTTCGTAGCGACAAGACCCCCTTACAAGAAATCCTCGAGAAGGCCCTCATATCTGAAAAGAAAGGGGGAGGAAGGGGTTACAAAGCCTGGACAAAGGATATAAAAACGTAGACAAAATCAGAAAATTGTAGCTATACATCAGAACAGGTTAGCAAATACTCAAGTATACCATTAAAGATAAAGGGAAGGAAAACACTAAAAACAAAGATAATCTTGTCATTTTAACCACAAACTCACAACACAAGCTGAAATAAGATGTGACAAAAACAACACAGGAGGATAAGAGGAAGGGGACTGAATTGGTTTAGTCTAAAGAAATAAGAAGCCATCAGAAAATGGACTATCTTATCTACAAGATTTTGCATACAAACCTCATGGTAAGCACTAAACAAAAAAGCAGAACAAAGATACAAATAAGTAATGAGAAAACTAAGAAACCCAACATAAAAAACTCCGTAACTCAACTGAGTAGACTGAATTTAGTAGACTGAAATACATGGGATGACAAACAAATAAACTGCAGGAGAATCAGAAAACAAGTGACAAAATGGTAGCATTAAGCCCTCATATATCGATAATCACCGTCAATGTAAATGGACTGAATTCTCCAATAAAAAGACACAGAGTGGAGAGATGGATTAAAGAACAGACCCAACAATATGCTGCCTCCAGGAAACACATCTTAGCTCCAATGACAAACACAGGCTCAGAGTGAATGGATGGAAAACAATACTCCAAGCTAACAGCAAACAAAAGAAAGCAGGCGTTGCAATACTTATAGCAAACAAAGTAGACTTCAAGATAAGACAGGTAAAGAGAGACAAAGAGAGGCAGTACATAATGATCAAAGCGACACTCCATCAAGAAGACATAACACTTATAAATAACTATGCATCCAACACAGGAGTACCAAAGTACATAAAGCAATTATTAACAAACCTAAAAGGAGATATTAATAATAACACAATAATGGAAAGGGACCTCAACACATCAATGGATAAATCATCCAGACAGAAAGTCAACAAGGAAACAGTGGAATTAAATGAAAAGCTAAACCACTTGGACTTAATAGATATATATAGAACACTCCATCCAAAAACAGAATACACATTCTTCTCAAGTGACCACAGAACGTTCTCAAGGATAGACCATATGTTGGGAAACAAGGCACAACTCAATAAATTTAAGAAGACTGAAATAATAACAAGCATCTTTTCTAATCACAATGCTATGAAGACAGAAATTAATTACAAGAAGAAAGCTGAGAAAGGGACAAAGACATGGAAACTAAACTACACGCTATTGAACAACCAATGGATCACTGAAGAAATTAAAGGAGAAATCAACAAATATCTGGAGACAAATGAAAATGAAAAGATACCATACCAACTCACAGCAAAAGCAGAACTAAGAGGGAAATTCATCACAATACAGGCTCACCTTAACAAACAAGAAAAATCCCAAATCAGCAATTTCAAACTACACCTAACTCAATTAGAAAAAGAAGAACAAACAAAATCCAAAGTCAGCAGAAAGAGAGAAATAATAAAAATCGCAGCAGAAATAAATGCAATTGAAACAAAAAAGGCAGTAGAAAGGATCAATGAAACAATGAGCTGGTTCTTGGAGAAGATAAACAAAACTGACAAACCTCTAGCCAGGCTTATGAAGAAAAAAAGAGAGAAAGCTCAGATAAATAAAATTGGAAATGAAACAGGAGAAATTACAACTTATACCACAGAAATACAAAGGATAATAAGAGAATACTATGAAAAGCTAAATGCTAACAAAATGGACAATCTAGAAGAAATGGATAAACTCTTAGACTCTTACAACCTCCCAAAGCTGAATTAAGAAGAAATAAATAATCAGAATAGACCAATCACAAGTAAAGAGATTGAAACAGTAATCAAAAACATCCCCAAAAATAAAAGCCCAGCACTAGACGGAGAATTCTACCAAACTTTCAGAGAAGATTTAATACCTATCCTTTCTCAAACTATTCCAAAAAATTAGGGAAGATGGAACACTTCCTAACTCATTCTACGAGGCCAACATCACTCTGATACCAAAGCTGACAAGGACAACACAAAAAAGGAAAACTAGACGCCAATATCGCAGATGAACACAGATGCAAAAATCCTCAACAAAATAGTGGCAACCCGAATACAGCAATACATCAAAAAGATCATACATCGTGGTCAAGTGGGATTTATACCAGCAACAAAGGGATGGTTCAACATCCACAAATTAATCAATGTGATACACCACATTAACAAAATGAGGAATAAAAACCATATGATCATCTCAATAGACAGAGAGAAAGCATTTGACAAGATTCAACAGCCATTTATGATAAAATAAAAACCTCAACAAAATGGGGATAGAAGGAAATTACCTCAACATAATAAAGGCCATATATGACAAACCTATAGCCAACATTGTACTCAATGGGCAAAAACTGAACACCATCCCTCTGAGAACAGGAACAACACAAGGGTGCCTGCCCACTATCACCACATATATTCAACATAGTACTGGAGGTTATGGCCAGAGCAATTAGGCAAAAGAAAGGAATAAAAGGAATCCAAATGGGAAATGAAGAAGTCAAATTCTCGTTGTTTGCAGATGACATGATCTTATATATAGAAAACCCTAAAGAATTCATCAGAAAGCTATTAGAAATAATCAACAACCACAGTAAAGTTGCAGGGTACAAAATCAACTTACAAAAATCAGCTGCATTTCAACACTCTAATAATGAACCTATGGAAAGAGAACTCAAGAATACAACTCCATTTACAATCACAACAAAAAGAATAAAATATCTAGGAATAAATTTAACCAAGGAGGTGAAGGACTTATACAATGAAAACTATAAGACAACATTGAAAGAAATAGATGATGACATAAAGAGATGGAAAGAGATTCCATGCACACAGATTGGAAGAATAAACATAGTTAAAATGTCCATACTACCCAAAGCAATCTACAGATTCAATGCAATCCCCATCAGAATCCCAGTGACATTCTTCACGGAAATAGAACAAAGAATCCTAAAATTCATATGGAACAACCAAAGACCCCGAATCGCTAAAGCAATCCTGAGAAAAAAGAACAAAGCTGGAGGCATCACAATCCCTGACGTCAAAATGTATTACAAAGCAATAGTAATCAAAACAGCACAGTACTGGTACAAAAACAGGCACACAGATCAATGAAACAGAACTGACAGTCCAGAAGTAAAACTACACATCTATGGACAGCTAACCTTCAACAAAGGTGCCAAGAACATACAATGGAGAAAAGATAGTCTCTTCAATAAATGGTGTTGGGAAATCTGGAGAACCACTTGCAAAAGAATCAAAGTAGACCATTTTCTCACATCATGCACAAAAATAAACTCAAAATGGATCAAAGAATTGAAGATAAGTCTTGAAACCATAAAACTTCTGGAAGATAATATACGTAGGACACTCTGTGACATCAAACTTAAAAGGATCTTTTCAAATACGATGTCTTCTCAGTCAAGGGAAACGAGAAAAAATAAACAAGTGGGACTTGATCAGACTAAAGAGCTTCTTCAAGGCAAAGAAAACAAGGATCAAAACAAAAAGACAACTCACCAACTGGGAGAAAATATTTGCAAATTATATATCCGACAATGGGTTAATCCCCATAAAATATAAAGAACTCACACAACTGAACAACAAAAAAACAAACAGCCCAATCAAAAAATGGGCAGAGGATATGAACAGATATTTTTCCAAAGAAGATATGCAGATGGCCAATAAGCATATGAAAAGATGTTCAACATCACTAATCATCAGGGAAATGCAAATCAAAACTACACTAAGATACTACCTTACACCTGTTAAAATAGCTATAATCACTAAGTCTAAAAATAAATGTTGGAGAGAGTGTGAAGAAAAGGGAACCCTCATACACTGCTGGTGGGAATGCAAACTAGCGCAGCCACTATGGCAAACAGTAAAGAGAATCCTCAAAAAACTAAAAATAGAAATACCATATGACCCAGCTATCCCACTACTGATTACCTATCCAAACAACTTGAAATCAACAATCCAAAGTGAACTGTGCACCCCTATGCTCATTGCAGCACTATTCACAACAGCCAAGACATGGAAGAAATCCAAGTGCCCATCGACCGATGACTGGATAAAGAAGATGTGGTATATATATACAATGGAACACTACTCAGCTATAGAAAAGACAAAATCGTCTCATTTGCAACAACATGGACTGGACCTGGAGGGTATTATGTTAAGCAAAATAAGCCAGAGTGAGAAAGACAAACACCATATGACTTCACTCATATGTGGAAGATAAACAAACATATGGACAAAGAGAACAGTTCAGTGGTTACCAGGGGAAGGGGGGTGGGGGGTGGGCACAGGGGTGAAGGGGAGCATTTATATGGGGATGGACAAGAAATAACGTACAACTGAAACTTCACAATGATGTAAACTATAATGAACTCAAAAAAATTTTAAAAAGAACCACTTCTTTAGATCACAAATATAAATATGTACTTTTATATCTTCATTTCCTCTTCACTTTATTTATATAACATATAGCAAAAACGTTACTTATGTCAACAAAGTATTAGACAAACTGAATTATACATATAAATACATACATACTTAGAGTCAGAGAAATTAGAGCTTAAAATTTGATCCTTCACATTTTGACATGACCATATTTTTTCAAACTTCCCTTAAAGTCCTTGATAAACTATCGAAATACATACAAGTGACAAATTGCCATATGGCAATTACATGCATAATACTGATGCAAAAATTCTGTATTATTCATTAACAGATCAAAACAGTGGTGCTGGGGTTCAAAAGATAGGTAAGACATAGATGAACATTAGAATTCTACAATGGAACATAAAAGAAGACTTGAAAGAAACAGATAAAATTTGTAAGGAAAGAAAGGATATGATGTTGTAAAGATATAAATTCTTCTTAATCTATAAATCCAATGGAATTTCAAAGAAAAACCAATGAATATGTTGCTGTTGTAATTATTATTATTATTATAGTTGAAAAGATATTTATAGTCAGAAAAAACAGAAAAATTCTCAAGAATACAAAAAATGTTAGCTCTACTAGATGTTAAGACATATTAAAAACTTATAGTTAAAAAAACTAAATTTAGGGGCCGGTCCAGTGGTGCAGTGGTTAAGTTCGCACGTTGCACTTCGACAGCCCATGGTTTGCCAGTTCGGATCCTGGGTGCGGACATGGCACCGCTTGGCAAGCCATCCTGTGGTAGGCATCCCACATATAAAGCAGAGGAAGATGGGCACAGATGTTAGCTCAGGGTCAGTCTTCCTCAGCAAAAAGAGGAGGATTGGCAGCAGATGTTAGCTCAGAGCTAATCTTCCTCAAAAAAAAAAAACCAAAAACACTAAATTTATTACAGCCCAAAACAGACAGGCAGAGCAACAAAACAAAATAAAGGGCATGAAGTAATGATTTATATACTTAATAGGCAAAATATGCCCTTTAGTTCAAAATTGAATAGGATACATAATCTAATACACTTCAAAGTAACTGATGAAAAAGAAAAAGTTCTCTCCCCAAGTCCATGACAGGATTATTCTGAAAGATTTTAAACAATTCTACAAGGAAAAAAATATTTTCCTCACAACAACAGGCTACTAAACATCTGTTTTTCAGTCAATTGTTTAGACTACCTACTTTTTTGCCTTTTTACAAAGACAATTTTTCAGGACAATAGAATGATTAAGAACTCTCTTGGGCCAGCCCCAGGGGCCTAATGGTTAAGTTCACCATGCTCCACTTCAGCAGCCTGGGTTCCGTTCCCAGGCACAGATCTACACCACTCGTCAGTGGCCATGCTGTGGTGGCAGCTCACATACAAAAAGAGGAAGATTGGTAATAGATGTTAGCTCAGGGTAAATCCTCCTTAGGGAAAAAAGAGAGAGAGAGAACTCTCTTGCATCAAAACCAGGCCTGCTACTTTCTAACAGCAAGTCCTTGAGCAAGTTACCTAACTACTGTGTCTTCTATTTTCTTAAAGAAACACTATGCTATATAAGTCCAAGTTCCAACCACCCCTTTAGGTTACTCATCCCTGAGTTCTCCCATTTGTATGCACTATGCTCATGTTAATAAACTTGTGCTTATTTTTCTCTTGCTAATCTGTCTTTTGTCAGTCTAATTTGCAGGCCCCCAGCCAGAGAAGTAGGAAGGTAAAGAAAAAAGTTAAGTTTTTCTTCCTCTACAACGGGTTGGAAGACTTAATATTGTTAAGATGTCAATACGATCCAAAGCGATCTACAGATGCAATATAATCACTATCAAAATCCCAATGATGTTTTTTGCAGAAACAGAAAAATCCATCCTAAAATTCATATGGAATTTCAAGGAGTCCCAAGTAGCCAAAAGAAAATCTACAACATGGATATACCTTGGAGACATTATGCTAAGTGAAACAAGCAAGTCACAAAAAGACAAATACATATGATTCCACTTATGTGAGGTACCTAGAATAGTCAAATTCATCAACACAGAAAGTAGAATGGTGGTTGTCAGGGGTCGGGGGGGAAGGGCATGGGAAGCTACTGTTCAGTGGGTACAGAGTTTCAGTTTTACAAGGTAAAAAGAATTCTGGAGATGGTGGTGGTTATACAACAATATGAATGCACAACAATGCAATGCCACTGAAGTGTACACTTAAAAATGATTAAGAGGGAAAATTTTACAGTATGTGTATTTTATTACAATTATTTAAAAACCATAAAAAGAGCTATCAGTTAATCAGAAATTGTTAAGATAGACAACAGCTCAAAAGCGGATGGGCTCTGGCAGGTAGAAACAAAGTCAACCATGTCCCAAAAGTGCTGGAGAAAACTACTGCAGATCCACAAAAACTCCAAACTCCGAAATAAAAACAGAAAGATCAATGAGGGTTCCCAGAACAATCTTCAGGCTAATTACCCCATGATGATTAGCCCAAGCCACTCAGACTCATACTAGAACCCGCCCCTACATCCTGATCTCTAGGGAGCAGAGGCTTTTTGTCTACAATCTAAAAGCCAAACCCATTCTCTCTCAAGAAAAAAAAGGTGATAATAATAATAACAAACATAAAAGCATGTTCACTTTTCACAGTAAATTAAGAAATACAAATCCAAACAGTGAGAGATTATTTTTCCACAATCGGTTTAGTCAGAATTTAATCATTAATTCAGTTGGGGGTACACAAACAGATCCTCCAAAACACTGGCACAGCCTTGATATGAAAACTTCATAGTTTCTATCAAAATGTAAAACACAAATACTCTTTGACTCAGCTATTTTACTTCTAGTTGTCTACCATAGATATTCATGTATACACATGCATTACGATGTTTATTGTAGCACTGCTTATATAACAGTAAAGAGCTGGACGCAAGCTAAATACACAGCAGTAGGGATATAGTTAAAGAAACTTTGTTGTTGCTAGCACCATCAAGTTGATTCTGACTCCTAGCGACCCTGTGGACAGCAGAGCAGAACCATACCCGGTCTTTTGCACCATCCTCTCACCTTCCAGCGCCACATCAGTCAATGCTTGGCTGCTATGCATAGGGTTTTCATGGCCAATTTTTTCAGAAGTAGGTTGTCAGGTTTCTTCCTTGTCTGTCTTAGTCTGGAAGCTCTGCTGAAACCTGTCCACCATGGGTGACCCTGCTGGTATCTGAAATACTGGTGGCATAGCTTTCAGCATCACAGCAACATACTGCTGCCACAGTATGAAACCAAGAGACGGGTGCTGTGGTTCCCTGACTGGGAAATGAACCCTGGTCCCAGAGGTGAGAGTTCCAAATCTTAACGACTAGATCATCAGGGCTGGCTTAAATAAACTACAGCACCTCTATTCAATGGAATGCCACAAAGCAGGGGTTTTTTTCCATTTGTGTACCTTATGCTGAAGTACTGACATACAAAGAAGCCCATAGGTGAGGCACTATATTTTACTAGTTAAAAAAATTCTAAAACCGGACTAGAGCTTGATTCACATTCAGACTGATAACCACTTTTCTTAACTTGGGACGTATTCTTTTAACCTTTTTCTATTTGTGAACAATAATCTTGTATTTCACTGATTCTCAGACACACATTTTCTCCCCACATTTTAACATCCCTAAAATTAGGACATGTCTTATAATAAAGAGAATTTTAGATTCCCAAACATCAGAAACAACCTGTTTTAAAAATTAATGAGCTCAAAAACACTTATCATAATCAAATGGTAACAGCTAGGATTCTCTTTGGAATTTTTAAAAATCTCTATAAAGCATGTGCCTAATTTTCAAGTGGAATGGGTTTTTTTTTATTCAGTTCTGGACACAACTAAACTGTTATTATTTCTCCTTATTTCCTCTTTAAAAATACATCTTGGGTTTTTTCCATTCGTTAATTTACATATTACCTCAATTTTCACATATTTGTTGGGCTTTGAGACCTCTACAAACTCACACTACTGGCAAATAGCGTGAACTAAAATGCATTCGAATGGTGCTAGCTTCACTTAAAGGGTACTCATCGTGTGAAAACAAAATGCTATCTAACTAGTTATTTCTGTGTACACATAAAAAAGTAGTACCTTCCTCATATAATTCATGGTCTTTTCTAACATAGGCCAGTCTAAAATTGGTAAACACTGAAATAACCAACAAAAGTCACAGTTAAACTTATGCATGAACCAAGACCTCAAATTCCCTAATTTAAGTAAGTATTTTGCTTTGGGATTTTTCTTAACAAGTAAAACAAGTATGCTTTTCAGTATTTTTGTATAGCTTACTGGAGCACACCCAAAATCATTTCAATCACCTTAAAACTCTGATGCTATCAGCAAAATATATTATATGCAAATGATTTGACCATCTTAACTGATTAGTAACTTTGTACAACAGATTTAATTTTATAGTTTTAATGTTATATATTAGATTTTGAATGAATTCTAATATACTTCTATTTCGGAATACACATTTTATTTCTGCGACAAAACATTAACACGCAAACTACCTGTGTGTCTCACACGTTCAAATTCACTCAGAAAAAGCAAATAGCGAAGGTCCACACCTACTGAGTGACAGGAGTGTTACAAGACTATGACTCAAATGCTGTATTTGCTTCCTTTTTTGTCATAGACTCCTATGACTCCAAATACCATGATTAAGATTTTTTTTAAATCTTCATTATTTACTTGAAAGATGAGATTTGAGTTTTTGAAAGTTGATATAGTGTATATCTAAGAAATAACATGGTTTGCAAGAGTACTAATAATTTGAAAATACTATTTCTTTCTAAACTATTTGCATTATTTTAAACTCATATTCTTCTAGAACCTCAATATTTCTTTTAAAAAATTAAGGAAAATCAAAGACTACTGGTCTTATGGGATAAAACTACTTCAAAATCTTTTTATAGGAAAGAGAGAGAGAATAAACAGCTGACAGAAATGACACTTGAAAATGGTGGTGCTATGAGTTTGACAAATATTTACAGTTCTATACCTAATGAGCAGGAGAGAGAGAATAGTATACTTCAGGATTAGATATCATATTTTTCTAAATTTATAAGGGTTCTTTTTCGGTAGATATGCCTTTGCTGTTACCAGATGAGAAAGGAACAAACACAGGGACTACGATGAACATTCACCATCTCTGTTTAATCAAATCTAGAGTATTCTTTATAAAATTTTTCCAGAACCACTAACATTTTAGAGAAACGTACACTTCTCTCTTCACTAACAGATTTGTGTGTATATATACATATATACATACACTACATGAAATTCCTTTTGCATGCATTTCAAAACTCACCAATAGAACCAGAATAATACTAAATTCTTCATTCTTTTTGGCTATTTCAAGACATAAAATAAAATATTATCCTGTTCTACGTAATATGAGGCCTTGAAATGTTAATTATGTAACATATCATTAACCTCCTACCCTTCTTCAGAAATCAATGTCTAGGAACATGAATAACCTAGAAAACAGTTCCTTCTTACACGAGTTTGGTGCAATAAAAGTTGAACTAAATTATTAGCATACTCATATAAAAAATTCATCAAAAACATATTTAAATTTATTTTAGTATAAGGCATTCTATTACTTTACCCAACCCAAAAGAACTTGTTTCCTGAAAATATTTCACTACTAATCTGTACTCTAGCCAATAAAAACTATGCACAGCTTTTATTTTTTCACAAAAATTATTTCTTCAAATATCTTCTAATACTTTCTATACCATTTCTCTGGGCAGTTATAATAAACTTTTAAAAACTAAGGCTTTCCTAATAAGCCAGATCCCCATAAACAACGACTATACACTCTGTCTGGTTTCTGTTTTATTTTACTATAGACTGTATTTATTCAGTAGACTTACCCTTCAATTAAAATATCATTGTCTATTCATCTCTGCTCCATAATTTCTCACCCATCCTCTAATATTTACTGAGCTCCTCTATGTGACAGGCACTGTTCTGTGCACTAGAGTAAATGAATAGAATATTTGCTATCAAGAAGTTAACAGTCATTGGGGATCCAAGGATGGACAAGAGACAATGTCCATCTCAATTATCACACGGTCTAGAAAAACACAGGCAAATCAATGGGCAATTATTATGGCATGTAGTAAGTCCTTGCGATAGAAGTAAGTTGTGGGTGCTACGGAAATACCTGGATGAAAAGCCTAATCTTGTAGAGGCATGTCAAGGAAGGCAACTGGAGGAAAGGAAGTTTAAAGTTGGACCTATAGGACAAATATAAGTTAATTAGAGGAATGCATGTGGAAGGGGACTTCTAGACACAAGGAATATAATGTAAAACCAAGAGGTAAGAGAACTCATACCAAAGTCAGGGAACCACAAAGAATCTATTATGAGACACAGAGACGGTGGAGATGATGCCATATATACTACAAGTTCTATATCTATTCAATATTATTTCAGCTATATTCAGTTTATACTGAAATTATAAAGTTTAAAAAGCTGAATGTTTCTTTGAAGTATTTCTTACAACTGCATATGAATCTATAATTGCCCCAAAATGAAAAGTTTAATTTTAAAAAGTTAGGTGAGAATTTTTAAAAATACTTTAGAAACGGGGCTGGCCCCGTGGCCGAGTGGTTAAGTTCGTGCGCTCCGCTGCAGGCAGCCCAGTGTTTCGTTGGTTTGAATCCTGGGCGCAGACATGGCACTGCTCATCAAACCATGCTGAGGCAGCGTCCCACATGCCACAACTAGAAGGACCCACAACGAAGAATATACAACTATGTACTGGGGGGCTTTGGGGAGAAAAAGGAAAAAAGTAAAATCTTAAAAAAAAAAAATACTTTAGAAATAAATTTTGTTCAGTAAGAAAATATAGTCCTCTGATTTCCTGATTCCAATAATTTTACACAGGTGAGAAATTTAGGTAAGACGTTAATATTAATAAAGAAATCCAAATTAACAAAAGGAAAAATAAAGTGTTTATTTTTTTAAAGTGTTCATCTATTCTGGATGTTCTCCCAAAAGGAAGAAGTTAGGAAAAAACTATTTGAAATTGCTATTACTAGCAAAAATTCTTCTAACAGGTTTGAGCATCTGGATGGTATGGTGAAACAATGAAGGCTTTAGGGTCAGTTTCAAATCCTGGATCTGCCACTTAGTTAACTTCCTAAGTGGTCTTTTAACTTAAAATTTGTGATAACAACATTTGATCTTCTAAAAGTTCGTGTCAGAATATGAGATACAGGGATAGACCCTAATAAAGTTGATCAAAGGGCCTATTAGAATGATTCACAGAGATTTCCCATTAATTTGACTCTCGTTCTAGATAACTGGCAGTAAGTTCAGCCATGTGTTTGGACCAGGTTTTGACTGTCTGGGAAGGCTAAGGGTGATCAATTAAGACTGTGTTCACATCCAAGTGTACAGATCTATACTATCACAGTACATATTGTTTAACCATGAGACAGATGGAGTACATCCAGCCACATAAGATGATTCCCTGCACATATCCAGATCAATATACCGCTCTAGCCTTTTGCATATAAAAGATTGTGCCTGAAGGGGAACAGCTGAACTTCTAGACATTTTAGTGTGACTCTTACTCACTTGACATTTCATCTGCAACTGTGCACACTCTAGCAAGAATTCTGAGGTATGGGACTACATTGCTAATCACTCTAGCTATGTGGACTTTTGTCTGCTTCATTTAGATTTTTTTTTAGTACTTTATTGAGGTAAAATTGACATAGAATAAACTGCACATGTATAAAATTTACAATTTGATAAACTTTGACATGTGTATATATCTGTGAAACCATCACCACAATCAAGATAATGAACGTAGTCATCATCCTCTTAAGCCTCTGTAATCTGTTCTCATTTCTCCCTTGCTCCCTGCCCCATCCTATCCACGCAAGGAATGATCTCCTTTATGACAGTATATATTAATTTGAATTTCCTAGAATTTTATATAAATGGAGTCATACATATGTACTCACATTTACCTGGCTTCTCTCACAGCATAATTATTTTCAGATTCATCCATGTGGTAATACATAGCAGTAGTTCATTGCTTTCTACTGCTCAGTAGTTTGCTATTATACGGATATGCCATGCTTTATTTATCCATACACCTGTTGAGAGACATCTGGGCTGTTCCTAGTTTGGGGCTATTACAAATAAAGCTGCTATGAACATTCATATACAAGTTTTTGTATGGACATTTACTTTCATTCCTCTTGGGTAAATACCTAGGAGTGGAATGGCTAGATCAATCTTAGATGTATATCTAACTTTTTAAGAAACTGACAAACTATTTTCCATAGTGGTTGTATCATTTTACATTGCCACTGGGAGTGTACAAGAGTTTCAGTTAGTCTACAGCTTTGCTAATACATAGTGTGGACAGTCTTTTTAATTTTAGCCATTCTAATAGGTGTGTAACAGTATCTCCTTGTTATTTTATTTGTATTTCTCTAATGACTAATGATGTTGAGCATCTTTTCAGGTGCGTATTTGCCATTCATGTTATCTTCTTTGCTAAAGTGTTCAAAACTTCTGCCCCTTTTTTAATTGAGATGTCTTTTGTCTTATTACTGAGTTTTGAAAGTTCGTCATATATCCCGAATACAAGTCCTTTCTCAAATCTATTCTTTGCAAATATTTTCTCTCAATCTGTGGCTTGTCTTTTCATTCTCTTAACAGTGTTTTTTGAAGAACAGAATTTTTTAATGTTGATGAAAGTCTAAGTAAATTTGTTATTTTACGGATGGTGATTTTGGTGAAATCTTAGATGAACCAAAGATGACAAAGAAAATTCCTTCCAGGGCTCTGGCTCTTCCCTTACAAGTACCTCCTGAAAATAAAAGGGCAAGAAAAACTCACCTCATATCAAGATGAGTAGACAAACAAAAAAATGAAATCAGCACAGGACCCATACAAAGCTATTACCAGAAAATTAAGAAGAAAAATGAACAGGAAAAACAAGTCGCAAAGGAAAAATAATTTAACATCAAGCAATAAATTACTGTACATCCACAATGAAATACAGGGCAGCTAAAAGTGAGTAAGTTCTTTATATACAGATATAGAACAGGTCCTAAAATATATTGTTAAATGAAAAAAGTAAGGAGAACAGCAGGTATCTACCACACATCTAGGAAAAGAGGAATATATGTATATATTTATATAGTATATAGTTGTATATAAATAAAATAAATCTAGAAAAATATATAAGAATCTTGATATATGGTCACCTCCGGGATGGGGAACTTGGTAAATTAACTAAGAAAAAAGTAACTGAAATAGGCAAGCCCTAGTTATCCAACAAAAGTCATTAAATGCCATTATATATATTATCAATAAATAATATGTGGTAAGTACTTACTGTAAGCCAGGAGCTATGCTAAATGCTTTACATATATTCTCTCATTTAAATCTCACAACCATCTACTAAGTAAATGCTATCATCATTTCCATTTTCCAAACGAGGAATCTAAGAGCAGAGAGGTAATTTGCCATGTCAAACAGCAAGTAAGCTGTGGAGCCACATATAAAGCCAAGCAGTCTGACATCAGTGCTTGGGCTCATCGGCATTGTGCCATATGGCCCGTCCTAAACATCTCATTATACTAGGTACAATAAAGTGCTAGGCAGATTGTCTTACATATACTCATCAGTAATTCACATTTTATTAACTCTAAAGTTCTTAGATTTTTAGTTCATTCATTTAAATTTCTACCTATCTTTGAAAATTGGTGCACCTTACTTTTAGACAGAATGCAATCCTAAAAGTATAAATTAAAGCAAGTCACTAAAACGCAAAATCCTGATTTCACATTTTGTGCCCTAATTACATGAATTACTCTCTAATTCAGAAGTCAAATAAATGCACAGGTAAGAAGTGTTTTTTAAAATGTGTATAGTTCATTATAAGGCAGTAAAAGAATAGGACAAAAATATGCAGAGGACTAAATGTGAAATCTTGCTGAGTAAAAAATCCTTACATATTTATACAACAATTTTACCAATAATGAGATTTCATTAGTGACCTCTAGATGCAATAAAAGAGATTTTTTAATATGTCTTTTTTCTTCTGACTAAATTTGGCTAAAATTTTCCACTTGTATTCAAGACGTTTTCCAAATTTATAAGAAATTCTCCTGATTCTTTAAAAAAATTACTTTCATTATTAGTATGGCGAGGTTTTAGAAGGTCAAGTATTTTTTAACCATCTGTTCCTACTACACAATCCAGATCACTTCAAAAACAGAGGCAGTTTTACCCACCATGCCCTGTAATTGAGGCACATAATCATACCAGCTGCCAAACTATGTCAAGTATGCCTGCTACGCAAACAGCTCTTCTTTCTCTGAATTAATTGTGTCCATTGGGCCAATTTAATGCAGTGCTTCTCCAGCATTACCTATGCCAACTGTGACAGCTGTTGCAAGAAAGTCTGCAGTGCATATACTGCCGCTCACAGCCTACTCTCAATTGTGGCTATGCAAAACATCTCTGAATAATGTACTCCTCTGAAAGAATGTGAGCAATTAGAGACTTAAACACCATCAGTATCATAATGTGGGCTCACTAGAAGTTATAGTAATTAATATATAGAAACACAAATTCATTTTATGTTAGTAGCTGCTTTCAGCCAGCCCTGGTGGTCTAGTGGTTAGATTCAGGGCTCTCACAACCACAGCCCAGGTTCATTTCCCAGTCAGAGTACCACACCACCCGTCTGTCAGTTGTCATACTGTGGCAGCTGTGTTGTGTGATGCTAAAATCTATGGGACCGGTATTTCAAATATAAGCAGGGTCACCCACAGTGGACAGGTTTCAGTGGAGTTTCCAGACCAACACAAGAAGGACCTGGCCACCCACTTCTGAGAAAATTGGCCATGAAAACCCTAGGAAGAGCAGCAGAGCATTGTCTAATTCAGCACTAGAAGGTGAGAGGATGACACAAAAAGACTGGGCAGGGTTCTGCTCTGCTGTACACAGCATCACTAGGAGTCAGAATTGATTTGAAAGTACTAACAACAACAACAAAGAAGCTTTCGTGTATGACCACAACCTAGTAAGAGCCATTGGATCAAGCAATTAATATTTAATAAATAAAATACATTATAAATCTTACTAACAGATTGAAGTGACCAGTACAACCAAGAAATTACTACTGACTGAATTAAGATTAAATTGCCCTTCGCGCAAACTTCTCTTAACCTCAAGCATCCAGAAAACACCCACAAACTTCTATACAAGCAAGACAATAAAACAACCTGGCTCAGTGCTGTCTAATGAAAATATATTGCAACCTACATATAATGCTAAATTTTCTAATAGCCACATTTTAAAAAGTAAAACAAAAAAGGTAAAATTATTTTTATTAATATATTTAACTAAAAAGATCCAAAATAAAATTACCTAACATGTAATCACTATAAAAATGATTAAGAGATTTTATATTCTTTTCTTAAAACTAAGTCTTTGAAATCCATTGTATATATTATATGTACAGAACATCTTAATTAGGAGGCTAAATTTTAATCATATTTAATCAGTTTTTAGATTTTATCAAATAGTATATGAGTAGTTTACATATCTAAGTTGTTCCAAACATACCTCAAAGTTTTCCAATAACACATCGATGTACCACATAAACACATTCCTTCAATATTTGCATCCATATTGACAAAACTGTTTCATCTTTTTAAAATCACTGCTTTAACTCAGAAGCAAAAGCATATCAGTTTAAAAACCATCACTGTCTAGTAAGTAAATTCACTAAATCTTGTATCAATTCAGTTATATTAATGTCAAATTCAAAGGAGTATTGCATAAATTGAAAAGTAACTCTAAATTTATCAATATCAACAAAGCATTCTTCATTTTTACTTACAGTTTCCCTTTCTTGAGCTTTAAGTTTACCTAATCTGTATAAACTATGATTATGGTGAAAAAACTTAAATCACAACGCCAATTTTTTTTGGTTTTGATTATTGAACATTTGGCAAACATTTGACTTGGAGTTAACAGTACAGAAAATTCTTTACAAAACCCTTCTACTCCTCACCCAACAAGCAGTGCCAAATAACACAAGATGATTAAATTCATTGTTCTCTAGTTCCTTCAATAGTTTCACAAGCCAGAGATAATTCATAGCATTTGTATATATACAGAATTATTTTTAACTGTATCCATGACACTTTTTAGAGAGACTAGTCTAGAAAACCAAGGTAGAAATATACTCAATATGTATCATATGATGAAATGAAACAATAAAGAAAACATCATTTCTGCTTGAAAATTCCAATAAATCGGAATTTTTGACCTACCATAGCTGGGGCACTGATCACACGAAATAAACTAATTTTTTCATATTTAGTGGAAATTCTTCTTGAACAGATTTGAAAGATTCAAAAGTATCTATGCCCTGAGTTCAATATTTTAGGTTACAAATTGACAACCTTTCTTATATTTGAGCTTACCCAAAGTTTTTTTTTTACTCAAAGTATTAATTGGGCTGTGTCTCTTTTATCAGACAACATCTACAACTAAATAAAAATACCTGCAATTTTTCAAATTTTGAATCAACTAATCTTTGCTATTGTGGGAAATGTCTCGTATCCTATGAGCAACTGTATAGTGGCTTAATTGAAAACCTTTCATTTTTTGTAAAATATCCTTTTTAGTATTTTCCTTTTAATTTTCTAACAAAATTTCCACAACAGAAGTAATAATTTCTTTTACTACTTCACCCTCTAAAAATGACTTTCATCTGATCATGTAAGTTTTTAAAAACCTAAGAATTCTAATAAAAACCTACTGCAAATAATAAGTAAATTTAGAATGATCTCTGGAAAGCAAGGTCAATATAGAAAATTGAATTGTATTTCTATATATTAGCAACAAACAATTCAAAAATTAAATCAACAAAATACAAACTCATTATAATAGCATCAAAAAACATGAAATAGAGGCTGGCCCAGTGGCAGAGTGGTTAAGTTCATGCATTCCACTTTGGCCGCCCAGGGTTCACAGGGTCAGATCCCAGGTGTGAACCTACGTGCCGCTCATCAAGCCATGCTGTGGTGGCATCCCATGTACAAAACAGAGGAAGACTGGCACAGATGTTAGCTCAGGGACAATCTTCCTTAAGCAAAGTAGGAAGATTAGAAACAGATCTTAGCTCAGGGCTGATCTTCCTTACCAGAAAAAAGAAAAAGAAAAAATACATTTAGATTTAATAAAATATGTGTAAGACCTAAACACTGAAAATACAAACTTGCTAAAACAAATTAAGGAAGTAAAACAAAAAGATATACCATGTTTATGTTTATGAATTGGAAAAGACTCAATTTTGCTAAGATGTCAGTTCTCCCAAAATTGATCTAGAAATTTAACGCAATCCAAATCAAAATTACAGTAGGCATTTTGGTATAAACTCACAAGAGGATTCTAAAATTTACATGAAAATGCAAAGGACTGAGAATTAGTCAAATCAATTTGCACAAAGAACAAAGGTGAATGACTTATAACACCGGATTTCAAGATGGACTATAAAGCTACAGCATTCAGGACAATGTGTTATCAGTTAAGGAAAGGCATAGATCAACGTAACTGAATATAGCAGCCAGAAATTGACCTACACATACAGGTTCGATTGATTTTTTTTTTTTTTAAAGATGCTAAGGTAATTCAATGAAAAAAGGATAATCTTTTCAACAAACGGTGCTGGAACAAACGATGGACATTCACATGAAAAAAAAATTAACCTCAATCTTCACACTTACACAAAAAACTCAAAATTGACTATTATATAGGCAAAACTACAAATATTCTAGAAGAAAGTATAAAAGAAATCTTTGTGATTTGGAGGTAGGTAATAATTTCTTAGAATACTAAAAACAAGAACCATAAAAGAAAAAAATTATAACTAGGACTTCATCAAAATTATAAATGTTTGCTCTTTAAAAGATAATATTTAGAAAATAGAAAGATAAACCACAGAATGGAAGGAAATATTCACATTGCATATATCTGACCATGTACTGGTATCCAGAATATTCACAACTCAATCACAGAGAGACAACCCAATAGGAAGATATATGAATGGTGAGTAACCAAACTAAACTACAATGAGTTACCACTAATCATCCATTAGAATGGCTAAAACTAAAAAGACAAGCTTTACCTGTCTTTTATATGAGTGTTGTCAACAATGTGAGGCAATTGGATCTCTCATACACTACTAGCAGAAATGTAAAATAGTATATATCTAGAAAATAGTCTGACAGTTTCTTACAATGTTAAAAACATATACTTACCAGAAATTTCATGCCTAGGCATCTACTCAAGAAAAATGAAAACATATACTGTACAAGAATGTTGACAGCAGTTTTATTCATAATAGTTAAGACTGGAAAGAACCAAAATATCCATCAATAGGTAAATAGATAAACAATTATCCATACAATGGAATACCACTAAGCAACAAAAAGAAATAAACTGCTTATATACACATTAATATGGATGACTCTTAAGAGCATTTTGTTAAACAAAAGACATCATACATAAAACAGTACACACTATATAATCCCATTTATGTGACATTCTTAAAAAAAAGAAAGAGAGAGAGAGAAATTTAATCTGTTGTGGCAGAAACCACATCAATGATTGCCTGGGGCTGGGGTGATGGATGGGAAAACTGACTGCAAAAAGGATGAGAGACCTTTGGTGGATGATAGAAATGTTCTACGTCTTAATTGTTGTGATGGTTACATGGAATATGCATTTGTCAAAAATCATAAACTGTACATTTTTAATAAATTCATTTTATTTCATATAAATTATACCTCAATAAAGTTAATTTTTAAAACTATAATAAGATACCATTTCTCACCTATCCAACTGACAAAAAAATCAAAAGCTTGACAACAACTCTGTTGGAAAGGCTGTTGGGAAACAGGTACTCTCAGACCTTGTTGATAGAAAATAGATGGAAAGGAATTTGACAATATTCAACAAAACTACATACATATTTACCTTCTGATTTACCAATCCCACTTCTAGAAATTTACCCGGAAGAAACACCTCCACAAATATAAAACAACACCTGTACAACATTATTTGACGCAGCATTACGTGTCAGAGTAAACACTGGAAACAACCTAAATGCCCTTCTAAGGAAACTGAATAAACTATAGTTCATCCACTTGAAGGATATAAGGAATAAAGAAACTATAAAAAAGAATAAGGAAGATCTCTATGAACTGATATGGAGTGATCTATAGGATAATATTGGTAAGTTGAAAAAAGGCAAAGGTATACATATATTATATAGCTTTGTGGAAATAAGACTATGAATATATATGAATGCATCTGCAAAGTGCTATAGCGTGAGAATAACCAAGAAGCTAGCTAGGAAAAGTGATTACCCATAGAGAGTATGTGGAAATGAGGAAGAAGGGATATGGAAAGAAGTGAGACTTCTCTGAGTATACTTTTTATATAATTCTAATTTTCGTAGATGTGATTAAGTTATAGATCTTGAGATGGGAAGACTATCCTGGATTACATGGGTGGGCCCAATCTAGTCACATGAGCTCTTAAAATCAGAGAACCTTTCCCAGCGATGTCAGAGAAAGAAGACTGAAAAAAAAAGATGCATGACAGGAAATCAACTTGCTATTGCTAGCTTTGAAAGTAGATGAAGAGGACCGCAAGCCAGGAAATGTGGACAGCTTCTAGAAGCTAGGAACAGCCTTTAGCTGTCAGCCAGCAAGGAGTCAGGGATCTCAGATGTACAAGTGCAAGGAACTGAATCTTGCCAACAACCAAAATGAGCAGGAAACAGATTCTGCCCACGGTTCTCCAGAGAGGAACACAGTAGACTGACATCTTGATTTTAGTCTAGGAATTATACCAAACTTCTAACTTTCAGAACTGTAAAATAATAAATTTGTGTTGTTTTAAGTGACTAAGTTTGTGGTAATTTATTAGGGCAGCAATAGGAAACATAGAGGTTTCAAAAGTATTTGCTCCTCTACAGCCCACCACAGTGCCTTTTCTCTAGTCTTCATCACCTATAATGCAGATTATAAATTGTTCTGTCTCCAATCTTCCTCTCTTTAACCCACTCCAGCACTCTGTCAGAAAAACGAGCTTTCTAAAATGTAAATCTGATTGGAAAAGGCCACTTCACTTTTCCTCCCCACCCCTCCTTGGGATTGTATACAATCCCAAAACAAACCCCCCAGGTTTTTATTAGAAAATAAAAAACAGATTCTAAAATGTATACAGGAATGCAAAGAAAATCCAAAACAATTTTTATAGAAAAAAAGAGGAAAAGAATAGAGTGGGAGGGCTTATGCTCTCTGATTTCAAGACTTACTACAAAGCTACAACAATTGAGGCAGTGTGGTATTCACATTAAAGACAGACACAAACACAAATGGAACAAAACAGAACAGAGTCCAGAAACAGACTCACACATACATGGTCAAGGCATTTTCAACAAATGAGTCACAGTAATTCAAAAGAGGAATGACAAATCTTTTCCACAAATGGTGTTGGAACAAGTAGATAGGCATATTTTTAAAAAATGAAATTTGACTCTTTCTTTGCACAACACACAAAAGTTAACTCAGATCATAAATATCAGTTCAAAATACATTACTCAGCTAAAAATATAAAACTTCTAAAAGAAAAAGTAGGAGAAAATCTTTGTGACCTTTGTTTTGTAGACAAACATTTCTTAGAATACAAAACATACAAGCCATAAAAAAAAAAGACTGACGAATTAGACTTCATTAAAATTAGAAGCTTCTGCTCTTCAAAATCAACTTTAAGAAATGCAAAGACGGCAACATAAGCAGACTCTGAACTCATCTCCTCCCAGAAACAAAACCAGGTTACAATTATTTTTAGAAAAATTTTAGAATAATTTAGAAAAATGGATAGAAAACTGAAAACTGGATAAAAAGAACTCCCACAACAAGGGACAGTCCTGACTAAGGCGGAAGAGGCAGAAATTTCTGTTAGAGAGAAAAAAAGCCACCTTCAGGAGCAGCAGAGTTTCTCAGCCACCCAGGCGGGAGCCACCCTAAAGCACGCAGCCCTCCCTGGAGGAGTGAGGTCTGGAGCGGGCTGATACTGCTCTAAGCATCCTTCAGACTCACCACAACTGAGACGAGGGTCTTACTATCTGGCTTCTCCAGCTATTAACTGCAGCGTGGATACCCCCAGAAAAGCTATCAGACGGAAAGCCAAAAAGACACAGGCCTTAAAGGGCCCATGCACAAACTTACCCATCTCAGCAACCTAAAATCACCAGAGAGAAGGCTGATGGTCCTTTGGTGAAAAGAGACTCACCAGGTGGGCTCTGGGTGCATCTCGGTGAGATGAAAGACCTCTCCAGAGGCTGAGACATTGGTGGTGGCCATTGATGTCACATAGTCCAGGCATGGTGACACAGACCCCAGCAGATGCCACTGCAATTCTTCCCCTGGCCTGTTAGCCCAGGGGTCTGCCACACCCATAAGAGCACTGATTTGATCCTGTTCAGCCAGGGCAGGCAGCCTGCCCTAAGGACCCACCCCACCCAATACGAAGCCCTCGGGCTACATGTCAGCCTGCACTGACTGGGTGTGTGGATCCTCTATGGGCAAGCAAGTGTGTCTGCCTCCATGGGGCAGGGGCTGTGTGAGGACCAGGTGAACTGTCGGGGGGGGGCATTGGTGGAGACATGGGGGACTGTGCAGTGTGGTGTCAGGGTATGCTCCAGGGGGTTGGGAAGTGTGCACAGACCAGGACTGTGTTGAGCGTGTGTGTGGTCCTGTGGGGGTAAGGCCTATCAGTGGGAGAAGACCTGTGCTTCACAAATAGCCATAAAAAGGATCAGCCCCACCTTCCAAAACCTGAAACAATTGAGTGCTCCCATGCCTACGGCCAGTCCCAGTCAGCTGCACTCTTGAGAGAACTGACAACAGCCTTGTAGGCCTGAGGCCTATAGCAATTGTAAGCCCCTGAGTCTAGAAACCAGCTACACTGGGTACCTACCCAATTAACAGGAAAACTGCAATAGGAGTGTGCCGATAGACTTCATAGCCAACGGTGCTGAGGCTCCCCAAACCGGACTTACAAACAGCTGGTCAGGAAAGGAAAGACTAGACTCCCTGGGCACCTGCAGTGGGAGCAACCCTGCCACAGCAGAAGGACACAAGCAGCCCACAAAGGGGTCACTCCTGGATCTTTTGGACTGGTGACGAGAGGGAAGCACTCTGCTGGGCCTCAAAAGGCATCTCTTACATAAGGCCAAAGAGGCAGAAAATTTATTTGGAGAAATAATAGCTGAAAATTTTCCTAACCTAAGGAAGAAACAGACATCTAGGTACAGGAAGCACAAAGAGCCCCAAACAAGATAAGCCCAAAGTGGCCCAAACCAAGACAAATTATAATTAAAAGGTCCAAAATTAAAGATAAAGAGAGAATCCTAAGAGCAGCAAGAGAAAGGCAACAAGTGACATATAAAGGAAAGCTCATAAGGCTATCAGCGGACTTCTCAACTGAAACCCTGCAGGCAAAAAGAGAATGGCATGATGTATTTAAAGTGCTAAAAGGAAAAAACCTACAGCCAAGAATACTCTGTCCATCAAGGGTGTCATCCATAATGGAAGGAGAGAGAAAGAGCTTCCCAGACAAGCAAAAATTAAAGGAGTTTATCACCAAGAAACCAGTTCTACAAGAAATGCTGCAGGGACTTGTTTAAGTGGGAAAGCCATGACCACAAATAGGGATAAAAAAATTATCAAAAAAACCAGGCAATAAAATCACTGATAAAGGAAAACATATAGTAAAGGTAGCAGATCAACCACCTGTGAAGATAATATGAAGGTTAAAAGACAAAAGTACTAAAATTATCTGTTTCAATGATAAGAGGGTAATGGATAGACACACATAAAACAAGAGATTAGATATGATTTCAAAACCTAAAATGTGGGAGGAAGGGAGTGAAAAAATAAAGCTTTTAGAAAGAGGTCAAGCTAAAGAGTCTACCAACTCCATATAGACAGTTACATACATAGAATACTATATAGGATCCTCATGGTAATCACACATCACAAACCTATAACAAGTAAGCAAATAGGTAAGACAAAAGAAATCAATCCTATTAAAGAAAGTCATCAATATTTATTTATCAATATTTATCAAGTATTTATCAATAGCTACATTAAATGCCAATGGACTAAATGCTCCAATCAAAAGGCACAGGGTGGGGGCCAGCCCCATGGCGCAGCAGTTAAGTTCACACGTTCTGCTTCTCAGAGGCCCGGGGTTTGCCAGTTTGGATCCCGGGTGCAGACATGGCACCGCTTGGCAAAAGACATGCTGTGGTAGGCTCCCACATATAGAGTGGAGGAAGATGGGCACGGATGTTAGCTCCAGGCCAGTCTTCCTCAGCAAAAAGAGGAGGATTGGCAGTAGTTAACTGATGGCTAATATTCCTCAAAAAAAAAGGCATAGGGTGGGCAACTGGATAAAAAAACAAGACCCATATATATGCCGCATACAAGAGACACACTTCAGACCTAAAGACACTTAAAAACTGAAAGTGAGAGGATGGAAAAAGATATTCCATGCAAATGGCAAAGAAAACGAAGTGAGGGTTGCAATACTTATATCATACAAAATAGACTTTAAAACAAAATTGTAACAAGAGACAAAGAAGGGCACTACATAACGATAAAGGGAACAATCCAACAAGAAGATATATACACTTGTAAATATACATGCACCCAACATAGGAGTGCATAAATATATAAAGCAATTATTAACAGACATAAAAGGAGAAATAGATGGTAACACAATAATAGTAGGGGACTTTAACACGCCACTTACACCAATGGACATATCATCCAAACAGAAGATCAATAAGAAAACACTGGCCTTAAATGACACATTTGACCAGATGGACTTTGTGGATTTATACAGAACATTCCATCCAAAAACCACAGAATACACATTCTTTTCAAATGACCATGGAACATTCTCCAGGACTGATCACATAGTAGGCAACAAAACAAGTCTCAATAAATTTAAGAAGATCAAAATAATACCATGCATCTTTTCTGACCACAAAGGTATGAAACTAGAAATCAACTACTGGAAGAAAACCAGAAAAGCCACAGAAATGTGGAGATTAAACAAAATGCTACTGAACAATGATTGGGTCAATGAAGAAATCAAAAGAGAAATCAAAAAATTCCTGGAGACCAATGAAAATGAAAATATGACATGCCAAAATCTATGGGATACAGCAAAAGCAGTTCTAAGAGGGAAGTTTATAGCAATTCAGGCCCACCTCAATGAAGAAGAAAAATCCAAAATAAACAATCTAACAGTGCACTGAAAAGAAGTGGAAAAAGAAGAACAAAGCCAAAAATCAGCAGAAGGAAGGAAATAATAAAAATCAGAGCAGAAATAAATGAAATAGAGACTAAAAAAACAATAGAAAAATTAATGAAACCAAGAGCTGGTTCTTCAAAAAGATAAACAAAATTGACAAACCCTTAGCTAGACTTACCAAGAAAAAAAGAGAGAAGGTGCAAATAATAAAATCAGAAATGAAAGAGGAGAAATTACAATGGACGCCTTAGAAATACAAAAGATAATAAGAGAATACTGTGAAAAGCTATATGTCAACAAATTGGATAATCTGGAAGAAATGGATAAATTCTTAGAAACATACAACCTTCCACAACTGGATCAAGAAGAAGTAGGAAATTTGAATACACCAATCACCTGTAAGGAGATCAAAACAGTTAACAAAAACCTGCCAAAAAATAAAAGTCCAGAACCAGATGGCTTCCCTGGTGAATTCTACCAAACATTCAAAGAAGACTTAATACCTATCCTTCTCAAACTCTCCCCAAAATTGAAGAGGAGGGAAGGCTTCCTAACTCATTCTGTGAAGCCAACATTATCCTGATACCAAAACCAGACAAGGACAACACAAAAAAAGAAAATTACAGGCCAATATCACTGATGAACAAGGATGCAAAACTCCTCAAGAAAATACTAGCAAATCGAATACAACAATACATTAAAAACATCATATACCATGATCAAGTGGGTTTCATTCCGGGGTGCAGGGATGGTTCAACACCCGCATCCATCAACATGATACACTACATTAACAAAATGAAGAATAAAAATCACATGATCATCTCAAAAGATGTAGAGAAAGCATTTGGCAAGATACAGCATCCATTTATGATAAAAACTCTAAATAAAACAGGTATAGAAGGAAAATACCTCAACATAATAAAGGTCATATATGACAAACCCACAGCAAGTATCATTCCCAACAGAGAAAAACTGAAAGCTATCCCTCTAAGAACAGGAACCAGACAAGGATGCCCACTGTCACCACTCTTATTTAACATAGTATTGGAAGTCCTAGCCACAGCAATCAGGCAAGAAAAAGAAATAAAAGGGATCCATACTGGAAAAGCAGAAGTGAAACTGTCACTCTTTGCAGACAACATGATTTTATATACAGAAAATCCTGAAGAATCCACTAAAAAACTGTTAGAAATAATAAATGAATACAGTCAAGTCGCAGGATATGAAATCAACATACAAAAATTGGTGGCATTTCTATACACTAACAGTGAAGTAGTAGAAAGAGAAATTAAGAATACAATCCCATTTACAATTGCAACAAACAGAATAAATACCTAGGAATTAACTTGACCAAAGAAGTTAAAGATCTGTACACCGAAAACTATAAAACATTTTTGAAAGAAATCGAAGACATAAAGAAATGGAAAGATATTCTGTGCTCTTGGATTGGAAGAATTAACATCATTAAAATGTCCATATTTCCTAAAGCAATCTATAGATTCAATGCAGTCCCTATCAAAGTTCCAACAACATTTTTCACAGAAATAGAACAAAGAATCCTAAAGTTTATATGGAACAACAAAAGACCCCAAGTAGCCAAAGCCTTCCTGAGAAAAAAGAACAAAGCTGGAGGTATCACACTCCCTGGTTTCAAAATATACTACAAAACCATAGTAACCAAAACAGCATGGTACCAGCACAAAAACAGACACACAGATCAATGGAACAGAACCGGGAGCCCAGAAATAAACCCACACATTTATGGACAGCTAATATTCAACAAGGGAGCCAAGAGCATACGATGGAGAAAGAATAGTCTTTTCAATAAACGGTGCTGGGAAAACTGGACAGCCACATGCAAAAGAATGAAAGTAGACCCTTACCTTACACCATGCACAAAAATCAACTCAAAATGGATTAAAGACTTGAATGTAAGAACCGAAACCATGAAACTTCTAGAAGAAGACATAGGCAGTATGCTCTTTGACATCAGTCTTAGCAGCACGTTTTCAAGTACCATGTCTGAGTGGGCAAGGGAAACAAAAGAAAAAATGAACAAATGGGACTACATCAAACTAAAAAGCTTCTGCACAGCAAAGGAAACCATCAACAAAACGAAAAGACAACCCAACAATTGGGAGAAGATATTTGCAAAACATATATCAGATAAGGGGTTAATATCCAAAATATACAAAGAGCTCATATGTCTCAGCAACAAAAAAACCAACAACCCAATTAAAAAATGGGGAAAAGATCTGAACAGAGATTTCTCCAAAGAAGATATACGGATGGCCAACAGGCATATGAAAAGATGTTCGACATCATTAGCTATCAGGGAAATGCAAATCAAAACTACAATGAAATATCACCTCACTCTGGTTAGAATGGCTATAACTAACAAGACAGGAAACAACAAGTATTCGAGAGGATGTGGAGAGAAGGGAACCCTCGTACATTGCTGGAGGGAGTGCAAACTGGTGCAGCCACTATGAAAAACAGGATGGAGTACCCTTAGAAAATTAAAAATAGATCTACCATATGATCCAGCTATTCCACTGCTGGATATTTATCCAAAGAACTTGAAAACACAAATGCATAAAGATACATGCACCCCTACGTTCATTGCAGCATTATTCACAATAGCCAACATTTGGAAGCAACCTAGGTGCCCATCAAGGGACGAATGGATAAAGAAGATGTGGTCTATATACACAATGGAATACTATTCAGCCATAAGAAATGGTGAAATTTGGCCATTTGTGACAACATGGATGGACCTTGAGGGTATTATGTGAAGCAAAATAAGTCAGAGGGAGAAAGTCAAATACCGTATGATCTCACTCATAAAGAGAAGATAAAAACGACGACAAACAAGCACATAGCAATGGAGACTGGTTTGGTGGTTACCATATGGGGAGAGGGAAGGGCAAAAGGGGTGACTAGGCTTACATGTGAGATGATGGACTATAACTAGTTTTTGGGTGGTGAACATAATGTAATGTACACAGAATTCACAATATATTACGATGTACATCTGAAAGATATATAATGTTATAATCCAATGTTACTGCAATAAAAAAAAGAAATGCAAAGGCAAAACACAGACCAGGATAAAATATCTGCAATATATACCTCTGAGAAAGGACTTGTCTGTAGAATATATTTAAATCTCCACTCTGCCATTAGTTTGGCTAAAATTGAAAACACTGACAAGTGTTGGCAAGGATGTAGAACAACTGAAACTCTCATACAATGTTGCTGAGGCAGTAAAATGGTATAACCACTTTGAATAACTGGCCATTTCTTATAAGGTTAAACAAAAGACAGAAATTCCACTCCTAGGTATCTACCCAAGAGAAATGAAATCATATGACAAAAAAAGACTTGTAAAAGATTACTGAGTGGATTTATTCATCCTTTTTGCTTCCTTGGAAACATTTTAAAATACCAAAAATCCCTTCTCTCTAAGATACACCTGACCTCTCCTTCCCAACTAAATCCTTCCTACTGACTTTTAATTATTCTTAAATCTCTCCTATTTAAAAATAATAATAAATAAAACACCTTCTACTAACTTCACAACTCCATTCAGTTTCCATTTCATTTCTCTTCTTCCCAAACTGCATTAGTTTTCCATGTTAACTATATTCATTTGTTCACCTTGCTGCTTAAGCCACACTGCCTGCTTTCGACCCCATCAATCCACTAAAACCAACAATGAGCATTATATCACTAAAACTAATGGATACTTCTCAGTTCTTATCTTAATTGATCTCACAGGAGCATTCAACTCTGGTGACACTCTTCTTCCACTGTTCCCAAGACACTAGACACCCCTAGTTTCCTTCAACCTATCTAGCTACACATTGTCTCCTTTGTGGTTTCAACATTCTCCTCTGGCCATTAAATACTCAAGTTCCTTAAGGTCCAATCTTAAATACTCTTTTCTTTTTACTGTATATTCTCATTCTACATAATTCCATCCATAGCCCAGTTTCACTTACCACACTTCTAGACTGAGCACTCTAAATGAGGAAAAGCAGAGGGGTAGCTCACTGTGACCATGAGTGTTCAGGGTTCACCCCAAGTATTCAAATATCAAGCTCAGAACATTAAAGTTCCAAACGCTGATGCAAGTGGAATGCTTTAATATCCTGCCTGCCTTGATCAAGATTAACCAAAAAAAAAAAGAAATCCAAACACCAGAATTAAGGATAGAAGCATTGGGGCCCCTAATACTAAATATGCACTCATGAAAAGTAAAGACAAGCAGTGGGATTTGGAATCCTAAGACCTCCATTCTCATTCCAGTTCCTACATTTTCAAGGTTTGTAAACCATCCTGAGCCTCAGGTTCCTCATCTACGACATGGGACCATTAACAACACTTATTCAAACCACCTTACAACTTGCTTAAAGAACGAAATTATATAATGCATGTTAAATTATTTTCTAACATGCAATAATACTCCACAGAGATGTCATATGTTAATACTAAAAAATATGTTAAATATTAAATGTTTAGATGTTAAATACTAAAAAATAAACGATTAATAAATATAAATAAATTAGGATTAAATAACATTCACTCACGAATTCTGAATGAACTCAAATGTGAAAATATCAAACTATGAGCTAAAATAAGTAATAGTCACTGAGAAGATTCAAGAATTTTTTATGTTATTCATAAAAAAAGGCTCCAAGGGTTCTCTAAGGACTGCAAATCAGTGTATAAACAAGAAAAATTTCTCATCACAGGTTGGAAAATTTTCCATGTTAAGTAAGAATAATTTCTAGTCATAAAAAGCAGTAATATTTTCTGCAAAGGGAATTCATGCTTCCATAGTTCTTCTGGAGAACAAACATTATGATGCATCTGAGCCTATCACACTGCATATGTGATTCAAAAGAAAAAAAAGAATATGGAAATAGTTAAGATGAAAACAACTAGAACAGTCACTCTCTAAAAGAGGCTATAATAAAAATATTATTTCTCTTCTTAGAAATGTAAGAGCCAAGAGAAGACGTTACATGTTAATAAAATCATAACATGAAGACAAAATTACTCAGCAAAACAAAAAGAATTCCTTAACATTTGGAGAAGGTGGTCTGGGGAAAAATAAAAGGAATTAACAACTTTATAAACCATGTGGTAATACAGGGAATTCATTATTCCAATTATTCCAGCTAAAAATAAAAATATAAGCTATTTCAGAAGTATTAGATAAATGAATGAATGCTACCTATTCATAGTAGTCTGATTTCTTTTTTTTTTTTTTTTAAAGATTTTTTTTATTTTTTCCATTTTCTCCCCAAAGCCCCCCGGTACATAGTTGCGTATTCTTCGTTGTGGGTTCTTCTAGTTGTGGCATGTGGGACGCTGCCTCAGCGTGGTCTGATGAGCAGTGCCATGTCCGCGCCCAGGATTCGAACTAACAAAAGACTGGGCCGCCTGCAGCGGAGCGCGCGAACTTAACCACTCGGCCACGGGGCCAGCCCCCATAGTAGTCTGATTTCTTAATTGGCATTTCAGGGTGCTAATACAGGAGAGGACACGTGTAGGCATTCCAGTCAACAGTCCCAGCTGAGCAGTCTTCCAGCCATCATTGACAAAGTACCAGATATGTACATAAAAGCTCTAGGACCCTCCAGTCCAGACCAACTATTAGATGAAAACCACCAAGTGACCTCTGTCAACATCAATTTGAACCATGACTGAATTCTTGACCAACAAAAATGTGAAATACAATAAAATGGCTGCTATTTTAAGATACTAAGTTTTGTGGGATTTTTTTATGCAGTGTGTCAGGGGTCCCCAAGTCCTCCTACGGGTTCAGTGATTCACTAGGACTCAGACAACTCAGCATATAGTTGAACTTATGGCTAAGATTTATTAGAGCAAAAGAATACAAAGCAAAATCAGCAAAGGGAAAAGATACATGTGGGAGTCCAGAGAAAACCAGGCACAAGCTTCCAAGAGTCCTCTCCCAGTGAAGTCACACAGGATGCACTTAAATCCTCCAGCATTGAACTGCGACAATCTGTGTGAAGCACTATCACAGAAGCTCATTAGACACAGCACTCAAGGTCTTTGGCGGTTAGTCACAGAGGCACCCTCTGCCTGGCACATACCAAATTTAAGACTCCCAGAGAAAAGGAGGTGTTCATCATGTACCACATTGTTTGCACAAAGAGTTTAAGCACAGCAGGTCACTCTTATCATTTAAGGAAAGTTTTATATCTCTATAGGAAACTGTTTACCATTCACATTCCCACATGCCACCCAAAGGCCATTCTTGCAAACATGTTTCTAAGGACCAGCAGTCTCAAACCTACTATGTTAATTGCTTTCTGCACAGGCAGCAATAGATAACTGGAACAATAGTCACACATCACTTTCAAAAACAATATACTAGGCTGAACAAACCACTGGTCTGACCTAACCTAAAATCACACGTCTTCTGTTCCTATGAAAAAATTAAATTAAAAAGTTAAAAGGAATAGTGTATAAAACAAAATGTACTGAGCAATATTTCTTTTTGAAATATGCATCATTGAAAATAGACTCAGAGTAAAATTACTACCTGAAAATTAATCCTTAATCTCATTCTTTTATACTGGTACATTTGAAGTCTCCTAAAGGTTGACCTTGAAAAGAATTTATTCTGAAGAATATACAACACTTGAAAAGTAATAATTTAATGGTCAGTTGCCACTGGGCAAAAACAAATTAATATGCAATGTTACAGTGTATTTCTGATCAGTAAAGAATCAGAAGATAAATTTTTAAATCTAATAAGGTTTGCCATCAAAAATTATGCTTATTATGAAAGTGTAATCTGGCACAAAAAAAATTTACAAAATTGGTACTCTATAATTACTCTAATTTTAATCACAAAAATTATCATTAAAAACATTCAGTTTAAGGGAGAAAAAAGTTACCCTTAGCTCCCTTGAATACTTCATCTAGAAATATTTACTCAAGTGCTAGTAGGAAATATACATATACAGTCAATTCTCATTATTTGCCGATTTTCTATTTGTGAATTCACATACTCACTGAAATTAATTTTAAACTCCTACATCAGTACTCTAGGCTTCATTGGTCATTTGCAAACATGCTCACACACAGAAGAGTAAAATTTGATTTGCCCACAGCATACATTCCCAGCTGAGGTAGAACACAGTGACATTCTGTCTTCTTGTTTCAGCTCTCATACTGTCAACAAATGTCCTTTTCTCAGTGTATTTAGTGCTACATTTTGTGCATTTTTGTGCTTTTTGTTGGTGATTTCACTGCTTAAAATGGCCCCCAGCATAGTGCTGAAGCCCCATCTAGTATTCCTAAGCACAGAAAGGCAAAGATGTGCCTTATGAAGAAAATACGTATGACAGATAAGCTTCATTCAGGCATGAGTTATAAAGTGCTGTTGGTTTTAAGTTCAGTTAATGAACCAATGATATATATTACATAAGATGTAAACAGAAATACATATAAAACAAGGTTATATATTGATTAACTGACAAAACTGTTGTGATCAGAGGCTTGCAGGAAACTAAGCCTGTATTTCCCCTAGGGGCAATGGCCCCATATTCACTAATTCAATGTCTACTGCAACTTTACAGAACTCAACTATCATAAATAACAAGAATCAACTGCGTATATAAACTTCTTCTTGAAGTTTAACATATATATAGAGAGAGAAGTTGGCCCAAATCATAAGTGTACAGCTCTATGAATTTCGCAAAGTGAACACACCTATGTAACCAGTACCCAAATCAAGAAACAATACAACCAGAATCCAGAACCTCTCACCCTCGAAAAAGAAAGTGACCTTTATCCTGACCTCTAAAACCTATTTTGCCAGTTTTAAACTTTACATAAATGGAATAATATAGACATACTCTTTTATGTCTGGTTTCTTTCATCAACATCATCTTTATGAAATTCATTCATGTTGTTATTTGTAGTTTCATTTTTATTGCTGTAGAGCATTCCATTGAATATATCACAATTTATCCATTCTATTGTTGATAAGAATTGGGGCTATTACAGTGTTAATATGAACACTCTTGTATTTGTTAGCCTAATAAATTTTAAATGTTTCCACTTAAATTATATTAAATGCAAATATAAGAGAAGTTACTTATTGTCATATGAACATCTTTAAATCAATAACAGTAAACAAAATAATGCTGTAAAACTTTATACAAGTTTAGCAGACGTGGTACTATGAAGATAATGGGGGCAAAATTGTGACAATGAACTAAATAAAAGATAGCTCAGTTTGCAGAAAAGAAAAACTTTTATCCATCCAGAAACTACGTATAGCCATAACCTTGAGATATAAAAAAGATAAAAGTATTTGTTTTAAGATGGACTGGGCAATAGAGTTAATAGATTAAATAAAAATCAATGATGGAAAAACTACTCAAAAGTTTATTTCCTGATGTACTAACTAGAAGAGGGTCTCAAAATCATTATCACTATCCAAGCATTTATGTATTCACATATATTTTATATTCTCTCAAGATTTAACTATATTAGAAAATATAAAATGCAAATATAATTAAATTTATAATTATTTATAATAAAGATTGCTAAAACTTCTAGTACCAATCAGTTTATATATTTTCTCTAAGATATTGTGCCTGTATTTTCTGGTAGCCACAATGTAATCAACAACCTATGATCTCCCTTGAAACTGCAAAATTCAAAACACTGAAAAAAAGGGAAAGGATTGCAAATGCATATAACTACATACCTTACACCATAAAGTATGCCTGTCAATCTAACATTGTCAAATGTCAAATTATGTTAAAAACGTAATAAAAATAATGAAGCAGCATTAAAACAACAAAATTTGGGGGAAACCAGACACTAAATAGCTTCAGAATCCTGCACAGTTCAGTTTTTAACAATCTAATTTTTACTGAGGATCAAATTAAAACATAGAGACCAGAATGCCTCTGATGATTCTTTCTCTAAAGCTCACTATCTTGCCTAAATCACATCTTTCATGTAGTTGAAGAAAATGCTATATATTGGTATACAATATATTATGGTATACTATGTGAATTTAAAAGAAAGATATACTGTATCTAGTTAAGTATTACAATGGGCTGCAGGATGTGTCAGACCCATCAACATACATTAGAAAAGTTTTAAGTGTCTCCTATCAATAAGTAGATTATCAATTCAGATCAAGAGATCAAAATGACTTAATTAGGAATATTTATTTTTAATCCAAGTTAAACTCAAAATTAAATCAGATAGTTCAACGTAATCTTAAATTCTTCTTAATGATTCATATTTAACTCCTTTTCATTGTTTCTATGTTTTGGGCAATTTACCATGAAACATATTCTAATAATGTGTCTATATGATCACATAACAATACCTTTCTCATCTTATGCTATATAAATATATATTACTGTATCTAGTGACCCTCTGAGAAACAAAATAACCTATGAAAATGGAATTATTTAACTTGATGAAGTACTGAACAGTGGAGAACTGCAAATGTGCTACTTGAAATATCAGTTATCAAATGTTCAAAGGCAAAAAGAAAAAAACGTGTACTTTGCATTGAATAGTATTTGAAACATGACAGGGACTTAATAAATATTTATAAGATGAATAAAATAAAATATATGAGGTACATCTGTGGGAATAGATAGCTAAAATTATAAAGCAAATTAATATATGACAACCATAATTTATTTATACTTAAAAATAGATGAAATAATATATCAAAAGCGTTAACAGTACCCAGATTTCTATAAACCAAAGAACTACATTTTCAGGTTGAGACTGAATATCTACAATTAAATTTATAGTTACATCCAAATATTTGTCATAATTTTTCTTCAACATAATTATCTCAACACTTAGAGAAGATATACATTTAAAACGTTTCTGATCAATGCAGAGGGTAAAAACAAGAACTACATTTTTTTGGATCACAATCACCTCTGCAAGGAACCATTTGGAAAAAGTATGCCTGTTACTTTATATGGTAATCAACATTACTCAGAGTAAACTTAATACCTACTAGAACTCATGAGTCTATAACAATTTTTGAGACATCTTCTGTCATGTATACACAAATGACTGCCATATGGATCTCGAGATTTGGACTGCATGCACAGTTGTTAATGATATCAAAGGAACAGATGCTCTAAGCTTATAAATCATTAAAAAGTTGTTGACATCCTTTTATGCCACATAAACAGATTTTTTTTATTACTGTAAGATCTTTGTAAATATTTCACATTATATTATATCTTTTGGGTGTATTTACACATTATATCATATCATAATCAAAACCAGATTTTACTACTAATTCATTTTTGTTTTTAACTTAGTCATTAAAAATATTTTCAATATTATTAGTAATAGTGAAAATAATACATTCTAAACCTCTACTTTTTCCACCAAAAATTTGGTTATTGATGTTCCCTGTGCTAGAAGTGACACAAACTTAAGTCAGTATTCCTCCAACATGTTGACAAAAACATTGCCTAAAAAGTTTTTCTGGGAAACAAATAAGATAAATTTTAAATACCTCTGAAAGCTATAAATTTCTACACAAATGGTACGGATTATCAATGTGTTTTTAAAAGTAACAAAGAATGTCAGTAATATTTCTTCTTTTAAAAAGGTAAAGACAGAAATTATGAGAGAGAAATGGACACTGCATACCATTAACTAAGAAGAAATAAACAGCCTCCTCCACATAGTTCTGCTTGTTTTGCTTTAATTTTCTTAAAACATTAGTTATAAACAATAACCTAGTAGGAATACTAATCAGTGTTAAGGAGTTAAGGATTCCAATTTCACACAGTAAAAACTCAGCAATACTTTGGCTGTATTCAAAGTACTTTGAGAATACAAGTATGATCTGATCTGGTCCCCTGAAGCCCATCAGAATGCTCAAGGAAAGGGTTAGGACCTCCAAATCTCTAGCTAACTATCTAAAGCAGATTCTTACCATCTCTACATGTTCTTTAAAAGTTGAGTATTGTAAACATTATGTACAATCATTATGAAGATGAAATCCCATTAAAAAAAAATTGAATTCCTCAGAAATGTAAAAAAGTATGATGTACCAAGAAAAAGAAATAATAGATTCTCTACCATCTTTATCACCACCATAATCTTATCTATAACACATATTTGAAATTCAATCAAATGAAATGGAAGAGTTAAGAGGAAATAACATTTTGCCTTAAAATTCTGTTTTCCATTTCTGTTAGATAATTGTACATACCTATTAGTATGAAATTATGTCACAAAGAACAGAGGATCAAAATCTCCATATCTCCTTATTTAGTATTATAACCAATATCTTTTAATGCACATCATTAGTGTCTACATTAAATCTAAGGTTACAGCAAAAATAGGCAAGTCAATTAAAAAGACATTTGAAACAATAATCAGATACCACTTTATACCATCACACTAGCAAAAATAAAAATGATAATATAATATCCAAAACTGTTGGGAGTATGGAACTAGACACCTCCAGAGACTGTTTGTGGAAACTGATCTGGCAGTACCTCTCAAAACATAAAATGTACACACTTTTTTTTTAATTGAGTTATTGATAAGTTACAATCTTGTGAAATTTCAGTTGTACATTAATGTTTGTCAGTCATGTTGTAGGTGCACCACTTCACCCTTTGTGCCCACCCCCCACCCCACCTTTCCCCTGGTATCCACTAAACTGTTCTTAGTCCATAATTTTAAATTCCTCATATGAGTGGAGTCATACACAAATTATCCTTCTCTCGCTGGCTTATTTCACTTAACATAATTCTCTCAAGGTCCATCCATGTTATTGCAAATGGAATGATTTTGTTCTGTTTTGCAGCTGAGTAGTATTCCATTGTATATATGTACCACATCTTCTTTATCCATTCGTCTGCTGCTGGACACTTAGGTTGCTTCCACGTCTTAGCTATTGTAAACAGTGCTGCAATAAACATTGGGGTGCACAGGACTTCTGGGATTGCTGACTTCAAGCTCTTTGGATAAATACCCTGTAGTGGGATGGCTGGATCATATGGTAGTTCTATTTTTAATTTTTTGAGGAATCTCCATACTGTTTTCCATAGTGGCTGCACCAGTTTGCATTCCCACCAGCAGTGTATGAGGGTTCCTTTTGCTCCGCAACCTCTCCAACATTTCTGCTATTAGTTTTAGATATTTTTGTCATTCTAACGGGTGTAAGGTGATATCTTAGTGTAGTTTAGATTTGCATTTCCCTGATGATCAGCGATGATGAGCATCTTTTCATGTGCCTATTGGCCATCAGTATATCTTCTTTGGAGAAATGTCTGTTCATGTCTCCAGCCCATTTTTTGATGGGGTTGTTTGATGTTTTGTTGTTGAGTTGCGAGAGTTCTTTATATATTATGGATATTAAGCCTTTGTCAGATATATGACTTGCAAATATTTTGTCCCAGTTAGTGGGTTGTTTTTTTGTTTCAATCCTGTTTTCATTTGCCTTGAAGAAGCTCTTTAATCTGATGAAGTCCCATTTGTTTATTCTTTCTATTGTTTCCCTTCTCTGAGAAGGCATGGTGTCCGAAAAGATCCTTTTAATACTGATGTCAAAGAGTGTACTGCCTACATTTTCTTCCAGAAGCCTTATGGTTTCAGGTCTCACCTTTAGGTCTTTGATCCATTTTGAGTTTATTTTGGTGAATGGTGAAAAAGAATGGTCAATTTTCATTCTTTTACATGTGGTTGTCCAGTTTTCCCAGCACCATTAGTTGAAGAGACTTTCTTTTCTCCATTGTATGCCCTCAGCTCCTTTGTCAAAGATAAGCTGTCCATAGATGTGTGGTTTTATTTCTGGGCTTTCAATTCTGTTCCATTGATCTGTGCACCTGTTTTTGTACCAGTACCATGCTGTTTTGATTACTGTAGCTTTGTAGTATGTTTTGAAGTCAGGGATTGTGATGCCTCCCGTTTTGTTCTTTTTTCTCAAGATTGCTTTAGAAATTCGGGGTCTTTTGTTGCCCCATATGAATTTTAGGATTCTTTGTTCTAATTCTGTAAAGAATTTCATTGGGATTCTGATTGGGATGGCGTTGAATCTGAAGATTGCTTTAGGTAGAACGGACATTTTAACTATGTTTATTCTTCCAATCCACGTACATGGAATGTCTTTCCATCTCCTTATGTCATCATCCAATTCTCTCAGAAAGGCCTTGTAATTTTCATTACATAGGTCCTTCACTTCCTTAGTTAAATTTACCCCAAGGTATTTTATTCTTTTTGTTGCGATTGTGAATGGTATTGTATTCTTGAGTTCTTTTTCTGTTGGTTCATTACTGGAGTATAGAAATGCTACTGATTTATGCAAATTGATTTTATACCCTGCAACTTTGCTGTAGTTGTTGATTACTTCTAACAGTTTTCCAATGGATTCTTTGGGGTTTTCTATATATAAGATCATGTCGTCTGCAAACAGCAAGAGTTTCACTTCTTCCCTCCCTATTTGGATTCCTTTTATTCCTTTTTCTTGCCTGATTGCTCTGGCCAGGACCTCCAGTACTAAGTTAAATAAGAGTGGTGATAGAGGGCATCCTTGTCTCGTTCCCGTTTTCAGGGGGATGGCGTTCAGTTTTTGCCCATTGAGTATGATGTTGGATATGGGTTTGTCATATATGGCCTTTATTATGTTGAGGTAGTTTCCTTCTACGCCCATTTTGTTCAGAGTTTTTATCATAAATGGCTGTTGGATCTTGTCAAATGCCTTCTCTGCATCTATTGAGATGACCACATGGTTTTTATTCCTCAGGTTGTTGATGTGGTGTATCACATTGATTGATTTGTGGATGTTGAACCATCCCTGTGTCCCTGGTATGAATCCCACCTGATCCTGATGTATGATTCTTTTGATGAATTGCTGAATTCTGGTTGCCAAAATTTTGTTTAGAATTTTTGCATCTATGTTCATCAGTGATATTGGCCTGTAGTTCTCTTTTTTCGTGGTGTCCTTGTCAGGTTTTGGTATCAGCGTGATGTTGGCCTCACAGAATGTGTTAGGAAGTGTTCCATCTTCCCTAATTTTTTGGAATAGCTTGAAAAGGATAGGTATTAAATCCTCTCTGAAAGTTTGGTAGAATTCCCCAGGAAAGCCATCCGGTCCTGGGGTTTTATTCTTTGGGATGTTTTTGATTGCTGTTTCAATCTCTTTCCTTGTGATTGGTCTATTCAAATTGTCTGCCTCTTCTTGAGTGAGCTTTGGGAGATTGTAGGAGTCCAAGAATTTATCCATTTCCTCTAGGTTATCCATTCTGTTGGCATATAGTTTTTTGTAGTATTCCCTTATAATCTGTTGTATTTCTGCAGAGTCTGTTGTTATTTCTCCTCGCTCATTTCTGATTTTGTTTATTTGAGCTTTCTCCCTTTTTTTCTTTGTAAATCTGGCTAGTGGTTTGCCAATTTTATTTATCTTCTCAAAAAACCAGCTCTTTGTCTCATTGATCCTTTCTACTGCCTTTTTCATTTCAATAGTATTTATTTCTGCTCTGATTTTTATTATTTCTCTCCTTCTGCTGACTTTGGGCTTCATTTGTTCTTTTTTTTCTAGTTCAGTTAGGTGTGCTTTAAGGTTGCTTATTTGGGATTTTTCTTGTTTGTTAAGATGTGCCCGTATTGCGATGAATTTTCCTCTCAATACAGCTTTTGCTGTATCCCATATGAGTTGGTATGGCATGCTATCATTTTCATTTGTTTCCAGGTATTTTTTTATTTCTTCTTTAATTTCTTCAATGATCCATTGCTTGTTCAGTAGTGTGTTGTTTAGTCTCCACATCTTTGTGCCTTTCTCAGCTTTTTTCTTGTAATTAATTTCTAGCCTTATAGCACTATGATCAGAGAAGATGCTAGTTATTATTTCAATTTTTTTTAATTTGTAGAGGCTTGCCTTGTTTCCCAACATATGGTCTATCCTAGAGAATGTTCCATGTGCACTTGAGAAGAATGTGTATTCAGCTCTTTCAGGGTAAAGTGATCTATATATGTCTATTAAGTCCAATTGTTTTAGTTTTTCGTTTAGCTCCACTATTTCCTTGTTGATTTTCTGTCTGGATGATCTGTCCATTGATATGAGTGGGGTGTTGAGGTCCCCTACTATTATTGTGTTGTTTTTAACATCTTCTTTTAGGTCTGTTAATACTTGCTTTATGAATCTTGGTGCTCCTGTGTTGGGTGCATAGATATTTATAAGCGCTATTTCTTCTTGATGAAGTGTCCCTTTGATCATTATATATTGTCCCTCTGCATCTCTCTTTACCTGTCTTATTCTGAAATCCACTTGGTCTGATATGAGAATTGCAACACCTGCCTTTTTTTCCTTGCTATTTGCTTGAAGTATTGTCCTCCACCCCTTCCACCCTGTGTTTGTCCTTGGGGCTGAGGTGTGTTTCCTGGAGGCAACAAATTGTTGGATCGTGTTCTTTAATCCATTTTGCCACTCTGTGTCTTTTTATTGGAGAGTTCAATCCGTTCACATTGAGAGTGATTATTGACGCATGTGGACTTAGTGCTGTTAATCTGTCGCTCATTATCTTGTTTCCCTGCGTTTCTTTTCCTGTTTGCTTTACACTGCCCATTTAATACTGCAATTTCTTATGCTGGGTTTCTTAGATTTTTCCTTATTTATGATTTGTGACTCTGTTCTGTACTTTATTTTAGTGTCTACCTTGAAGTTTGTATTTAGAATCTCGTGTATAATATAGTCTATTCTTTGGTGGCCCCTTACTTACTTGACCAATACTGATTTAGACCCTTTGCTCTTCCCCTCCTAAATAATTATTTTCATTTTTTATTCCAACTTGTCTTATTAATTGGTAGTTAGTGTGCTAAGATAGTCCTTGTTTTGGTAGTTTCCCTACCTTTACCCTAATGCTATAATTGAATATTTGCTATCCTGTTCTGGTTCTATCCATCGGTCTCACTAGTCTGTGGATTGTGTCCCCTTTCTCCCTTTTTTCTTTTTTCAGGTATGAGAGCCTTCTTGAGGATTTCTTGTAATGGAGGGCTTTTAGTTACAAATTCCCTTAACTTTTGCTTGTCTGTAAAAGATTTAATTTCTCCCTCATATCTGAAGGAAATTCTTGCTGGATAGAGTCTTCTTGGCTGAAGATTTTTATCCTTTAAAGCTTTGAATATGTCACTCCATTCTCTCCTAGCTTGTAGGGTTTCTGTAGAGCAATCCGCTGACAGTCTGATAGGGGCTCCTTTATAGGTTATTCTCTTTTTTTTTCTTACTTCCCTGAGTATTCTTTCCTTATCTTTCCTTTTTGCCAACTTTATTACTATGTGTCATGGGGTAGCTCTTTTTACATTGACAAATCTAGGAGATCTAAAACCCTCCTCTACACACATTTCTCCGTCGATCCCTAGATTTGGGAAGTTCTCTTCAATAATTTCGTTAAGCACACTTTCTGCTCCATTTTCCTTTTCCATATTCTCGGGAATTCCTATGATCCTTATGTTCTTACTCCTCATTGAATCCATTATCTCTTGGAGATTTTCCTCATTTTTTTAAATTTTTAGTTCTCTTTCTTCCTCGGTCTGGCGCCATTCAGCCTGTCTCTCCTCGATTATGCTGATTTGCTCCTCTAGGTTGTCTACACGGGCATTCAGGGAATCCGTATTCTGTTTTATCTGGTCCATTGTGTTTTTCATCTCAAGTAATTCTGTTTGATTCTTCTTTATGACTTCTATCTCTTTTGTGAAGTAACTCCAGAACTTGGCTTGTTTCTCTATCTTTCTACCACATTGAGTTTTTTGATTATAGCTGCTCTGAACTCATTATCACTTAGTTTACCTAATTCCAAGTCCTCAGGACTTAATTCTGTGTTTTTATTGTTTTCCTTCTGGTCTGGGGCTTTTATAAATTGCTGGATGGTAGAGGAGCGGTTTTTTCTCATGGTGGTAGAATTCAGTTGCAGTTACAGCCTGTTGCCACTAGATGGGGGTCGAGAGCGGCGTGTTAGCTCTCCGCCTTGGGGCAAGATGGCTGCGCCCACTGGCTTTGCTGTGGGGTAGGGGCTGTTACTCACATGCACCGGTCTGGGTTCAGATCAGTTCTGTTCTCTGGTCTCCCAAGGCCCTTGATTTATGGGGTCCCCGCAGATGGAAGCTTTCCCCTGTCAGTGGGTCTCCACTGAATCAGCGGCAGGAGTCCTGGATGATCCCCCGGTCACGCGGCCCCTCCCCCGCTCCTTCCCGACCCGCGCCGCAGCGATCGCAGACTCTAGGGGAGGGAGCGATGTTCTCTCCTACCGTTCCAGCGCCTCCGAAGGTGTAAAGCTAGGTTTATGATCTCCTCCTTCTTGGTATAGTAGGTCTCTAACGAGCTGGCATTATGTTTATTCTCTGAAATTCAGTTCTTCCAATCTTTTGTTGTATTTTGGAGGGGAGAGAATCCCGGGTCAGCTCACCCCGCCATTTTGCTCCGCCTCTGTTGTCCAAAATGTACACACTTTTTGATCCAAAATTCACTTCTAAGAATCTACTAAAAATTCTCATATGTTCAAAAAGCTAATGAGTTCAAAGATGTTCACTAAAATATAGCAATACCCTAAATGTCCAGTAAAAGGAATGGTTAAATGAATTATCATACTTACATACTCTACTGACATAGGAAAAGACTCACTATACAATGTTAAGTACCAAAAGAAAAAGCAAGTTACAGAGTAATATGTACAAATGTGGCACCATTTTTTTAACAAACACAGTTATGCAGCAGGAATAAAACATTTTTTGTTTGTTTTTTAACCAGTTACATTGAGGTTTCTGCCTGTGTTTAGGAAAATTCATTAGACAAAATGAGGTATATAAAAAGACAGTGAATCAAAGACATACCAAATCTCTCCTGAATTTGGATACAGTGGCAAGTTGAGAGGCAAAAGGGAAGAAAATGAAGGATAACAGAAGAAACACACATGCAGAGAGAGAGAGAGAGAATATGACAAAAGACAAGAAATGAGAGCATGTGGAGATGGAAGAGGGTTATTAAACACTCAATTTTAAATAGTTCACCTTGTTACAACCGTCCCCTGTCCCACAACTTCACCTACCCAAACACTCATTAGAGTCTACTATACACACACATGACTCCTCTGTGTGAGCGACGTGGGGTAAATTGTAGGAAAAAGGAGAGACATCTGGAGAGACAGGAAGCCGAGAAGAGAGAACATCTATGGGAGATAAGAGTACAGCAGAGGAGGAACTCAGAAACAGGTGACCATAACATTTTTGCAGAAACTTCCACAGCATACTTGATAAGGAATGTGGACAATTTTATCTCAATCTCAACAGACAGGGGCCAGCCCAGTGGCGCAGCGGTTAAGTGCGCATGTTCCACTTCTCGGTGGCCCAGGGTTTGCCGGTTTGGATCCCGGGTGCGGACATGGCACCACTTGGCACGCCATGCTGTGGTAGGTGTCCCACATATAAAGTAGAGGAAGATGGGCATGGATGTTAGCTCAGGGCCAGTCTTCCTCAGCAAAAAGAGGAGGACTGGCAGTAGTTAGCTCAGGGCTAATCTTCCTCAAAAAGAAAGATAAAGCAACCTCTGTTAACAAATGCATTATATGTGTGTGTGAGTTTATACATATTTGAGTGTATATAAATGTATTTATGTGTTATATTTACATATATACATATTTATACAAGGATATGTTTTTAAAGCAGAACATTCATTACCCATTTGATTTGTTCAAATAAATTTTCCCTTTCCTATTTCACATTGTAAATATTTAAGTTTCTCAGCCTTACTCTTTTCTCCAAGGACCTAGTAACTAATGGAATTTCTGGCTTATCTTTGAGAACACAGGCCCTCCTAATTAGAAATTGCTAGTGAAAGGAATCCCAAAAAAGATAAGAAGAGATGCTCAGGCTGTTTCTCCTACAGCTGCAGCAGGCAGAACATTCTGAGTCAGAGGGCCTGTCCTGATAACATACAAAACTGAAAGCATTCACAAGATCACCACAAGTCTAGTATAGAGGCAGTGTGTTAAGCTACAACTGTAATCATCCTGTTCTATTTTCTACAATAAAACCATCCTTATAAATGTTTATTTGTAACAAAGGAGTCTCTCAAGTCATCTGGATTCAAAGCATCTCAAGATGTCCTATGACTCTAACTGGGACTTAAAAAATCTGTTTTTTTAATTAGTTGTCTTGCTTAACAAGTGATTGCCCTGGTAAGAATATTTTAACTCTCGTTTCTATTTTTGAAGACACAAATGACACCAGCTCAACAGAAAGTTGATATGAGATAAGCCATATTGTAGAAAAGAAACCATACTGTAACGTTAAATGATCTGATTAACTAACCTAGCTGGATATGCACCCTCCAGGAGATACACATGCTTTGTAGATTTTATGGCCCCTCTCAGCTGCAATAAGTCAAGAACTTTGTTCCTTTGAGGTCCTTAGAAATGTGATGATCCCCAGGCAGAGAGTCTATGCTGACAGCCATTATCAATGACAACTGAAAGATCTGGGTACTGGGTGTTGCTCTGCTCTCAGACACATATCCAGTAAAATAAAAGATTATCAGGAATATACATACTCCTAGATGAAAGGAGGAGAAAAGAAAGCCTATGTCTATAAAAAGATTTGCAATGAATGTTCATAGCCACTTTATTAATAGCCAAAACCTGAAAACAACCCAAACAGTCATCATCAGATGCCCAGATAAACAAAGCGCAGATTATACACACAATGGAATACTCCAAACAATAAAAAGGAATGAACTTCTGATACATGGGACAAGAATTAATTGCAAAATAATTATGCCGAGCAAAAGAAGTCATACCAAAAAAGGGTATATAACGTATGGTTATATTTACATAAAAATCTAAAAAATGTAAACTAACTGGGGCTGGCCCCGTGGCCGAGTGGTTAAGTTCGCGCACTCCGCTGCAGGCGGCCCAGTGTTTCGTTGGTTCAAATCCTGGGCGCAGACATGGCACTGCTCATCAAACCACGCTGAGGCAGCGTCCCACATGCCACAACTAGAAGGACCCACAATGAAGAATATACAACTATGTACCGGGGGCTTTGGGGAGAAAAAGGAAAAAAACAAAATCTTTAAAAAAAAAAAGAATGTTTATTAAAAAAAAAAGTAAACTAACTGATAATGACAGAAAGCAGATCATTGGTTGCCTAAGGATGGGGGAAGGGTGGGAAACAAATTACAAAGCTTGAGGAAATTTGGTGAGTAATGGATATGTGTTTATTATGTTCGTTGTGGTGACAGTTTCACAGGTACATACATATATCAAAACTTAGCAAACTGTACACTTCAAACGTGTGTGGTTTATTGCATAAAAGTTAAAAAATAAAAAGGGGGAAAGAATTATACAGTCCCAAAAAATACAAGACAATGATACAGAAACATGAGTTTTCATAAATTGTGTTGGATTTTAAATTACTTTTTTTATTTCAGGCAAAAAGAAATATTTAGAAAAAGATGCTCTTCTGCAGGCAAAATTTCAATTTCAAAAAGTAAAATTTAGATATCTATTCCTAACTCTCAAAAAGGTTCTGGAAAACGTAAGTATACAGAGAGAGACTAAAAAGGCAAACACAGCATAATGTTAACATTTAAGGGTATTTGAGGGACCTCTGTATTATTCTTGAAACTTTTCTATAAGTTTAAAGTTATTTCAACATAAAAGTTTACAACTTAGTATCTTGTCATATAATTACTACAGTAAATGATTTTTATAAAAATATTTATTTTCTATTTTGTGAACTTTATTTTCATATCTATGGCCCATTTTTTAATTGAGATTTTCACCTTTACTTTACTCATTTCTAAGAATCAGAAGCCTTTATCTCATTCATAGTTTTCCAGAAAGCCATCCACCTTTTCACTTTAGTTTATGGTGATATTTTCCCCTATGGTTGTAAGATACCCATTTTAAGGTTAAACAAATATCCACCTACATTTGCTTCTGATTTGGAAAAATAAAAACAGGAAAAGGTGATAGAAATGTATGGCACAGTAGGATTGGAGAAATTAATTTATCTATTTCATTATCTGCTACTCAATTTAAAGGAGAAAAATAATTTCGGTGAATTATACTTTTTAAAATAGCTTTTAATCTTTTTAACGTGACTATGTACTTCATTTTTGTGGCAGCCATGTAGTTACCAAAAAATAAAAGATTAAAGGTGCATTGCATATCCATGCAAAAAAGAAAAAAAATTCCAATATTTTCACTAAAATATTTTATAAGTATTAAACTTTGTCTATTGGGCAATATCTAAATGTCATGTGAACATAAAATTTTACCTGGAATGTGCCACAATCTAACAGTATCCATGCCTTTTATGAGCTGCTTCCTGTGGGACACAGGGAATATTTAAGAAGTTAGATAAGCCCACAGAAGCCACTATATATAAATATCCTGGATGGAAGTTTTCCATTGTGGAAGCAGTATACCTCTCTGATTAAGACCAGAGGCTTTGGCTCTAAACTAGATGGGTTCAAATCACAGCTTTGCTGAGAAATAGTTATGTGATCTAACGCAAACTATTTAACACCTCTATGCCTCAGTTTCCTCATCTGTTACCTATAATGACAATATTTACCTCGTGGTATTTGGGGAAAGATTAAACAAGTTAATACATGGAAAGCACTTGGAATTGGGACTTGTCCATTCAAAGCACTAAACTGTTAGCTATGTTTTAGAACTGTTTTGCATATTTGAGTCTCATCTAAAAACCACATCTGCAGCATTTTAGTGAAAGGTAAAGAATTTGAGATTAAAATCTCAGAATCACGGTTTCACTGTGCTTTTTTTTTTGGTGAGGAAGACTGGACCTGAGCTAACATCCGTTGCCAATCTTCCTCTTAGCTTGAAGAAGATTATCCCTGAGCTAACATCTGTGCCAATCTTCCCCTATTTTGGACATAGGACGGCGTCACAGCATGGTTTCACAAGTGGTGTGTGAAGGTCCATATCTGTGACCCAAATCTACAAATCCACAAACCCCGGGCCACTGAAGTGGAGCGTGTGAACTTAAACATTACACCACCGGGACAACCCCTCAGTGCTATTTTTAACTAAATGTATGGCTTGCATGCACCCAACAAAAGAGTAGATAAATATACAACACAGAACTATTGGAAATGCAGGGTTAATTTCATTAAAAACACATAAACAGAAGCTTTTCACATACCTTTGTCACTATCAAACAGCCCAAGTATGCCAAAAATAAAAGCAGAAAGAAAAATGCAAATAACAAACTTTAAAAAATTGTAAACACTTTCATCACTAAATAAAGAACGTGATGGGGCCAGCCCAGTGGCCAAGTGGTTAAGTTCATGCGCTCCGCTGCGGCAGCCCAGGGTTTCACCAGTTCAGATCCTGGGTGTGGACATGGCACTGCTCATCAGGCCATACTGAGGCAGTGTCCCACATGCCACAACTAGAAGTACTCACAACTAAAAATACACAATTATGTACTGGGGGGATTTGGAGAGAAAAAGGAAAAATAAAATCTCTTAAAAAAAAAGAACGTGACTTTTTTATATTCATAGATCTTGTACAAAAATTTGCCATGTACATACCACACACAAATCATAAACTTATTCAAAATATCACAGGCAATGTCCTTGTATAGCAATCCAACAAAATCAGAAATAAAAATAAAAACTGACCAAAAATGTTAAAACACTATAGAACTCATTGATAAACCATGGGTAGAAAGAAATACAAACGAATTATAAATTATACCAATGCTACAGATACAAAAAATATCAGCCCAAAACTATAGGCTACAATGAAAGTTACACTAAGAACAAATATTGTAGCCTTCTCTCTCTTTATTATTAAAGAAGGAACTCACTAATCTTAACAAAGGAATGTAGTACTTGTAGTACAAATCTTACAAAATCAGAAAAAATAAGCTAAAGAAGGTAAAAGAAATTTATCAAGCGAAAAGCTCAAATTAATGAAATAACAAAGTATGAGACATTAAAACAATCTAATGGCTAATACTTTTTAAAGCTCAACAAAATAGAGAAACCTCTTTTGAGTCTGTTCACAGAAAAAAAATGTGTGTGTGTGTGTGTGTGTGTGTGTGTGTGTCTGTAAGTGTATGATTAGAAAGGAGAAAGGACACATTCAGAAGAAACCAAAGTCAGTATTTAAGAATATATGCAGGTATATGGCAACCAATGTGTTAACTCAGAAGAAAGAAATAATTCCCTAGAAAAGATAAAAGCTATTAAAACTGAATGAAATAGAAGTAGAAAGCTTGAATAATTTCATAATTTCCACAAAAAGAGTCTGAAAGAAGGATTTAAAAGTTACCACTTTTAAAGAGCCCAGGACCAGGTAGTTTCACCAAAGAGTTCCATCTAATTTTTAAGAAGCAAGGAATTCCAATGTTATTTAAATTATTCCAGTCCACAGAAAAATATTAAAATCTCTCCTATTTATTTGGTGAAGTTAACATTATCTTAGTACCCAACCTGATCATAAAAGTACAAAAAATATATAAATTATAATTCAATGCTATTAAAAAAGCATAAGCTTCAGCAATATATCAAAAGAATAATGGGCTGGTTCCGTGGCCTAATGGTTAAGTTCAGCACGCCCCACTTCTGTGGCCCAGGTTCGGTTACCAGGTATGGACCTACGCCAATTGTCAGAAGCCATGCTGTGGTGGCAACCCACACACAAAATTGAGAAGGACTGGCACAGATGTTAGTTCAGGGTGAATCTTCTTCAAGCAAAAAGAGGAAGACTGGAACAGATGCTTAGCTCACGGCAAATCTTCCTCACCCAAAAAAAAAGAATACTATAGTATGATCAAGTAGAGTTCATTCCAGGAACACAAGAACTGTGCAATATTAGGAAATGTATCATCATTATTAATTATATCAACAAACTGAAAAATAAACCATATGCTTATAATAATGAATGACAAAAAAGTATTTCATAAAAATTCAGTCATTCCTAATATGAACAAGGTAATTTAGCTACAAAATAAAAGCATTTAAACATAATACTTCTTAACAAAAACACTAATACATATAGAAATAACTAATCCTTAGACTTCTCTGATTAAATGTCTGAGAGATTCTTAATATAGCTAAATGTCTAAACTATGGTGAAGTTTGGCAGAAGGAACTGAGAAAGAAGGACAAATTTGAAATTTTCTACATATATATCAAACACACATACAAGCATATACATATCTATGTACATACACTCACACATACAAATACTATCAAATTCATATATAAAAAGTAACTGCATTCCCTCACAGAAAATATATATAATAAACATAATTATACATTTGTATTTATTCTATGTTAAAATATTAGTTTACCTGAGTGGGCAATCGGAACAAGGAGTTCTTATAAAAAATGTCCTTAGCCTGGCTCCATGTACCATCGATGATGATGATTGTGGTAGGATAAATAGGAGAATCTAATATAAATTCTTCCAAATTAGCAGCTTCAGCCCCTGGATACAATATTAATGTACCAGACTTCCGACAAACAGTTGAAAGTTCAGGATCTCTAAAAGTTTAAAGAAAAACTTTATTAGATTGTGGGGAAAAAAACTTTCATTATTCTTATTGGACTTCAATCAAAACTACATATCAAAGCATTTGGCACTGGAGATGTAATAATGAATGAGATCTCTGTCTGCAAGCAACAAAACGACCTTAAGGGGGAAGGAGACAAGTTAGTGTCAGTTAAAAACAATAAATGGCATCTTTCTTAAATTGAAAAATGGCATCTACAAAAAATGTACAGCCAATATCATATTTAAAAATGTCCCTTAAGATTGGGATCAAGGTAAAGACGTTGGATTTCACCACTCCTAATACACATTGTACTGAAGGTCCCAGTTATTGCAATAAGGCAACAAAGAAATAAAAGACATAAAGATCAGAAAGGAAGAAATATAAGCAACCCTACTTGCAGATGATAATGCTATTTACATAGAAGGTTCTGGGGAATCTACAAAACAATTTCCACAACTAACAAATGAATTCAGAAGGCCACTGGATACAAAGTTGATATACAAAATCCAACTGTTTTCTTATATACCAGAAGCAAAAAATTGAAAATAAGTATTTTAAATTCTATTTACAAAAGATAGCAAAAGCAATATATCACTTAATCATTCCCCCATGATTACATCACATACTCTAACAAAAGCCTGAATTAATCATTCAAGTATCAAATTAATATTAAATCAATAATCTTTATCAGCTTTAGTTTAAAATCCATCAGTGAATAATAATTTACTGAGTAAGCACTGTATTAAGGAACATAGAAAAACTGAACTACTTGACATAATGGGCTCAAAATGGGATGGGCTATTTCAAAAAGTGTCAAATTTCTTATCCCCAAGCACATCTGTGGAGGAGTTAGATAGCTCAATGTCAGAGACAACCCAGATAGTTTCCACTTCTACCACCACAGATGCTAACACTTTTGAAATAAAATAACGTAGCTCCAAGTTGGTGGATTAGGCGGAACCCAGTTCTACCTATACATCCACATTCACCCAGGAATTACAGAGAAAATATCATTACAAAGAGCTTCTGTGTGAAAGAAGTGTCACAATGTAAATAATGATGTGGCCGCTCCCTGCGTGAAGAGCTCTGGATCTCGCTTTCATTCCCAAGAAAACGGCAAAATTCACAACAGCAGCACCAAGCCCAGAACAAATCTCACCTCTGGGGGCAAGGTGATGCCGAATCTGCAAAAGAAAATTCTATATGAGAAAAGTGTGCCTAAACAATAGTTTCAGAGAAGGGTAAAAAATGATTGTATAAAGTTCTAACATAAAGTTTTCTTCATAATATGAAGCTAAATAATAAAGAAAACTAAATTACCACGGAATGAAAAAGTGTGGTCAATTGCCTGGGCTTGGTGCTAGTACTGGTCTTACTTAGCATTTTTCTAAGTGAACTGAAAAAGGAATCTCCATATTTCCAAGAGAAATTAAATTTTGCAACTAAAAATATATTTAACTATGTAGGTAGGACCAAAGTAATTTGTGAAGGCTTTGTGAATGGGAGGAAAAGCAACAAATATGCTTCAAATGTAAGAAAAGACTTCCAGAAAAATTTAAATATACATATATATAATTTATATTTAGGATACTGGGTTCTGTAATCCAGTGTAAAATAAGATCCAAGGACATTATAAAACTGTCAGTGAAGATATCAACTAATGGGCTGCGGCACACAAAAATATTGGGCCTCATCAAAAAGAATATTTTAAATATTACAGGAGAAGGCATTCTATGTTTTAAAAAAATACAATGTACTTGGGACTAGAAACAAAGGAAATGCAAGAGAACTGGAAAACAAGCGATAAAATGGCAGCGTTAGGCCCCCACGTTTCAATAATCACTCTAAGTGTAAACGGATTGAACTCTCCAATCAAAAGACACAAAGTGGCAGGATGGATTAAGGAACAAGACCCAACAATATGCTGCCTCCAGGAAACACACCTCAGCCCCAAAGACAAACACATACTCAGAATGAAGGGATGGAAGACAATACTCCAAGCTAACAATGAACATAAGAAAGCAGGTGTCTCCATACTTACATCAGACAAAGTAGACTTCAAAGCAAAACAGATAAAGAGAGACAAAGAGGAGCAGTTTATAATGATAAAAGGGACACTCCACCGAGAAGACATAACACTTATAAATATATACACACCCAACACAGGAGCACGAAAATATGTAAAGCAACTATTAACAAAACTAAAAGAAGACATCAACAACAATACAATAATAGTAGGGGACCTCAACACCCCATTAACAGCAATGGATAGATCATCCAGACAGAAAGTCAACAAGGAAATTACAGAATTAAATGAAAAATTAGACCAGATGGCCTTAATAGATATATATAGAACACTCCATCCAAAAACAGCAGGTTACACATTCTTCTCAAGTGCCCATGGAACATTCTCAAGGATAGACCACATCTTGGGAAACAAAGCAAGCCTCAACAAATTCAAGAGGGTTGAAATAATAGCAAGCATCTTTTCCAATCATAATGCTATGAAACTAGAAATCAACTACAAGAATAAAGCTGGGAAAGGGGCAAAAATGTGGAGACTAAACAACATGCTACAGAGCAAAGAATGGATTATTAAAGAAACTAACAAAGAAATCAAATATTATCTGGAGACAAATGAAAATGAAAACACACCATACCAACTCATTTGGGACGCAGCAAAAGCAGTCCTAAGAGGGAAATTCATTGCAATACAGGCTCACCTCATTAACAAGAAAAATCTCAGATAAGCAATCTCAAACGACACCTTACAGAATTAGAAAAAGAAGAACAAACAAAGCCCAAAGTCAGTAGAAGGAGGGAAATAATAAAAATTACAACAGAAATAAATGAAATTGAAACAAAAAAGACAGTAGAAAGGATCAATGAAACAAAGAGTTGGTTCTTTGAAAAAATAAACAAAATTGACAAACCCTTAGCCAAACTCACTAAGAAAAAAAGAGAGAAGACTCAAATAAATAAAATTAGAAATGAGAGAGGAGAAATCACAACGGATACCACAGAAATACAAAAGATCATAAGAGAATACTATGAAAAACTATATGCCAATGAATTGGACAACCTAGAAGAAATGGATAAATTCTTAGACTCTTACAACCTCCCAAAACTGAAGCAGGAAGAAATAGAGAATCTGAATAGACCAATCACAAGTAAAGAAATAGAAACAGTAATCAAAAACCTCCCCAAAAATAAAAGTCCAGGACCAGATGGCTTCTCTGGAGAATTCTACCAAACATTTAAAGAAGATTTAATACCTATCCTTCTCAAACGATTCCAGAAAATTGAGGAAGATGGAGCACTCCCTAACAGATTCTATGAAGCCAACATCAGCCTGATCCCAAAACCTAATAAGGACAACACAAAGAAGGAAAACTACAGGTCAATATCACTGATGAACATAGATGCAAAACTCCTCAACAAAATTTTGGCAAACCAAATACGGCAATACATTAAAAAGATTACACATAATAAATAAATAAATAAAGTGGGATTTATACCAGGGACACAGGAATGGTTCAACATCTGCAAGTCAAGCAACATGATACACTACATTAACAAAATGAGAAATAAAAACCACGTGATCATCTCAATGGATGCAGAGAAAGCATTCAACAAGATCCAACATCCATTTATGATAAAAACTCTCAATAAAATGGGTATAGAAGGAAAGTACCTCAACATAATAAAGGCCATATATGACAAACCCACAGCCAACATCATACTCAATGGGCAAAAACTGAAAGCCATCCCTCTGAGAACAGGAACAAGACAAGGGTATCGACTCTCACCACTCTTATTCAACATAGTACTGTAGCTTTTGGCCAGAGCAATTTGGCAGGAAAAAGAAATAAAAGGAATCCAAATAGGCAGTAAAGAAGTGAAACTCTTGCTGTTTGCAGATGACATGATCTTATATATAGAAAATCCCAAGGAATCCACTGGAAAACTATTAGAAATAGTCAACAGCTATAGCAAAGTTGTAGGGTATAGAATCAACATACATAAGTCAGTAGCATTTCTATACTCTAACAATGAACTAACAGAAAAAGAACTCAAGAACTCAATCCCATTCACAATCGGAACAAAAAGAATAAAATACCTTGGGGTAAATTTAACCAAGGAAGTGAAAGATCTATACAACGAAAACTACAAGAGTTTCCTGAAAGAAATTGATGACGACATAAAGAGATGGAAAGACATTCCATACACATGGATTGGAAGAATAAATATAGGCAAAATGTCCATACTACCTAAAGCAATCTACAGATTCAACACCATCCCAATCAGAATCCCAATGACATTCTTTACTGAAATAGAACAAAGAATCCTGAAATTCATATGGGGCAACAAAAAACCCAAATTGCTAAAGCAATCCTGAGAAAAAAGAACAAAGCTGCAGGGATCACAATCTCTGACTTCAAAGCATACTACAAAGCTACAATAATCAAAACAGCATGGTACTGGTACAAAAACAGGTGCACAGATCAATGGAACAGAATTGAAAGCCCAGAAATAAAACCACACATCTATGGACAGCTAATCTTCGACAAAGGAGCTGAGGGCATACAATGGAGAAAAGAAAGTCTCTTCAACTAATGGTGCTGGGAAAACTGGACAACCACATGTAAAAGAATGAAAATTGACCATTCTTTTTCACCATTCACCAAAATAAACTCAAAATGGATCAAAGACCTAAAGGTGAGACCTGAAACCATAAGGCTTCTGGAAGAAAACGTAGGCAGTACACTCTTTGACATCAGTATTAAAAGGATCTTTTCGGACACCATGCCTTCTCAGAGAAGGGAAACAATAGAAAGAATAAACAAATGGGACTTCATCAGACTAAAGAGCTTCTTCAAGGCAGGGAAAACAGGATTGAAACAAAAAAACAACCCACTAGTTGGGAAAAAATATTTACAAGTTATATATCTGACAAAGGGTTAATCTCCATAATATATAAAGAATTCACACAGCTCAACAACAAAAAATCAACAACCGGATCAAAAAATGGGCAGGGGACATGAACAGACATTTCTCCAAAGAAGATATACGGATGGCCAATAAACACATGAAAAGATGCTCATCATCACTAATTATCAGGGAAATGCAAATCAAAACTACACTAAGATATCACCTTACACCTGTTAGAATGGCAAAAATAACCTAAACAAAAAGTGACAAATGTTGGAGAGGTTGTGGAGAAAAAGGAACCCTCAAACACTGTTGGTGGGAATGCAAACTGGTGCAGCCACTATGGAAAACAGTATGGAGATTTCTCAAAAAATTAAAAATAGAAATACCATTTGATCCAGCCATCCCACTACTGGGTATCTATCCAAAGAGCTTGAAGTCAGCAATTCCAAAAGTCCCATGCACCTCTATGTTCATCGCAGCATTATTTACAATACCCAAGACATGGAAGCAACCTGAGTGCCCATCAACTGATAATTGGATGAAGAAGATATGGTATATATATACAATGGAATACTACTCGGCCATAAAAAAGGATAAAATCATCCCATTCACAACAACATGGATAGACCTTGAGGGTAATATGTTAAGTGAAATAAGCCAGATAGAGAAAGACGAATTCTGTATGACTCCACTCATAGGTGGAAGTTAAACATATAGACAAAGAGAACTGATTGGTGGTTACCAGGGGAAAGGGGGGGTGAGGGGAGGGCACAAAGAGTGAAGTGGTGCACCTACAACATGACTAAAAATAATGTACAATTGAAATTTCACAAGGTTGTAAACTATCATAATCTTAATAAAAAGTTAAAAAAAAAAAGATGCACCTAAAATCAGAATACTAAATATAGTTCTAGTCACTGCGCCTTAGGAAAACCTTAATGGGCTAGACAGATACGTGTTTACTTATATAAATGTATATCATATATAGCTGTATTCAGAGAAAAAAACTGAACTAAATCTAATAAAAGTACCCTACCATCCTGAAGCCATTTTTAACAAAAATGAAATAAACAGTAAATATATATGCTTTTAGGCTCAACATCTATTACTGTGGAATTTAGACAATGCTATCATTCCTTTGTTTACTCCATTTTGGTCTGTGTTTTTGGGGGGTGTTTTTATGTTTTGCTTTGTCTTGTATTATTTTGAGGGGAAAAGGCAGAACTTAAATTTTTTGACCACTCCCAATGTACCATGTTCTGGGTCTAATGCATAAGTCAAAGGAAACCATTTTTAAAGATCTGTGTAGAAAATATTACTTTAAATTGCCCTAAAAATTATTTACCTTTCTTCACTGAAGCGACGACCAATCTTGACTTTACACTTGTCCTGAGGGAGGCATGCTGCTAGCAGAGGAACTGTCCGCAACACTTTGTTTTCCTTTAATTAAAAAATTAACTAAAATGTAGATGCTACTTAGACAAACACACTTTTAAAACTTTTATGATGAACATTTGACTCATAACATTATATATAATTTTCACAAGTCCTTTACTACAAGTCTTTTTTAATAAAAAGAGCTAGAGTTTCTCTGATTTTTATCAGTATTAAATACAATACAAGTGTACATTTTAATTCTATTTGGGTATGTTTAGAGGTTTACTGATCAAATAAGGTAACGTTAATCTAAATAATGGTTAAGATTACCAAAAATGTAAATTTATGCTTAACTAGATCGAATTATTTATTCTGAAAAACTTATTTCAATAGTAATTACATTTTGTAGTATGTCAGCTTGAAGATAATTGCCTAGATCTTTATGCCCAGAAAGCAAGGAAGTTCTCAAAAAAACTAAAGAACGGGGCATATCAAAGGGACAGAGAAGCCTATCTTGAACTCCCAATGGCCAAACTAGAATAATTTGAGCAATAAAATAAATAACATAGTGCTTGGATTATAACCCAAAGCATAAAATAAATACAGAGTCCAGATTGATAGAAGCAAATGATTGAATAAATAAATGGGAGAGAAAAGATAAATCTTCCTTTTAGGAGAATTTCAAGTAATAACTGTAAATACACCCCACTCCAAGGGACAGAGCTTAATCTCTCCTTCCCACCTGAGTGTGGGTTGGATTTATGCCTTCCTTCCAAAGAATAAAGAGCATGAGAAGGGAAAAAAAATAACTTTAGAGTGGAGAAATCTGGTGACCCTTTCTGTAACTTCTATTAACTACCATCAGTGGTTTTTTCAACATCCTATCTTCCAACACTAAAAACCACTTTTCGTATTGTCACAAGAATTCTACCTTAATCCTAGTAGAGCCAGGTGATTATTCTGCCTTAGCTTCGCACTTTTCTTGGTTATTTTGATGTATAGTGTACAGTCACTGTCTGCCTCTTCTCCACTGGCCCAAATGGGAATGTCATGCTTGATCAAATAAGTGACAGCCCTTCTCTACTCTGTTTACCTACATACAGCCCAATGTTATCTTTATATATACTCACAATGAATAATTTGACTATTTTTGTGTCTGCAAAAAAATGACAATGTACTTAAGGAATGTCAAATATTACTTACTTTCCTTTAGGAATGTCAGAGTCACTTAGCAAATTAATACACAAAACAGTAATGTTGCATATGAATTTACTAAAGTAATTAAAAATAAATTTATAATTACATTATGTTTGTAACAGAAACAAAAAATATTATAGTGACAACATTCCATAACCACAAACACACACATATATACACCCTTAAGGGACATTTTTGTGTTTATCTCTTTCACCACTGGGTCTCTGAAGTATTGATTAAAATAATATGTAAAAGATGCATTTAAAGATGCTGAGAGTAGTTAATTGATCTACCTAATAAAAAGTTGGAAAAGGAAACCGAAGAATCAGAACTTGCTGGAATTTTAACTAAAAAGAATATGTAGCATGCTGGAGCTCTGAGGGAGCCTGAAAATAACAATTTGGAGCAGCCAATATGATGAATGAGACTAGGAGGAGAAAGGTGAGAGGGGAGTTTTAGGACATTTTCCAGTGTTTCATACTGTTTTCTTCCCTCCTTACTTACCATCACTATGAGACTTTGACAAATACTTAAATCACTTTCAAAACTTTTATCAAAGTAACACATGTGCATATATACGTCAAATTAAATAGTGCCAAAAGATTTATAATGTTCCCAGATACACTCCCCAGTACCACTTTTAGAGGTAATCAATTTAACTCTTTTAGCTATTTCTTCTGGAAGTTATCTCCATATTTCTAAATAATATGTGTGCTTGCTAATTCTTGATTTATCAATTTTAGATATTATCTACAAACTACCATTTATTATCATAATAGCTAACTTTAATGTACATAATTCTAAGTGCATTATATATACATATTGATTCATTTACTGTCTATAATAGCCCAGTAAAGAAGTATATCTTTTGTCATGTTCATTTTACTAATGATGAAACTGAAGCACAGAAAGGTTAATTAACTTGCCCAGGGTTACAGAGTTTAAAGAGCTATTAAGGATTTAAATTCAAGCAGTCTGGCTCCTGAGACCTCTCTTCTAACTACTGCACTTTATAACCAAAGCCTCTCATAATAAATGAGGATTTAGCTTTCTTACATTATTCCTTACCCTCACATTTCCTATAATATTTTTAGTTAAATCAATAAAAAGTGTTTACATCATTATGGCTACATGTACATTGTTCACAAAAGGCCAAGCAGTTTAACATAACATTTCCTTCTGGTACAGCTTTTTGTTATTTTTGAGATAAGCATCTTGTTTTCATCTTAAGTAATTTTCTATACACACATCCCTACTCTTTGAAATGCTCCATCATACCACCTCCCTATCATCCACTCCATTAAGTCTTCTTTTCTCAAAGCCCCCTCCTAGAGCCTATCCAAATGATTTTCAATCACTTTTTAGGGAGCGTCATCAAATTGGCATATTCTTTTATTGAAAATAGTGTGCTGAGATTAAGCACAAGGCAGCCCGGTATTACTAAGTTAGATTAAGACTGGAAAATTCTTTGGGTGATAAGGAAAAACAATCTGAATGTACTTATATAAACATAAACTACATTTGTAGCACACAAGATTATAGACGGATCACCTAAATTGTGAATTAACCATGAAAGGAAGGAAGGAAGGAAAGAAGGAATGAACGAATAAATAAATAAATAGACTTAAAAACATTAAAACTGTCACAAATCAATGAAAACACCTACATTTTAAAAGCCATCTTATGTCTGGGACTACACAGTAATGAAAAGTCACCATACCATGTATATGGCAAAATGAAAACAGTATTCACCATCGAAAGTCAGGTTTTAGCCAAAACTGTTATGACTAGTATACTATCATTTTACATAAATTTGAGCTGCACAGTGTTGTAAGTTTAAATAAGGTAAAATAATGCTAGTAACAAAATTGTCACAATCCTGACAAAAGCATGTTGTTTGTTAACACTGAAGAAAAGGTTACCCAACAAATGGAATATTTAATAATTTGGAATAAAAGAATAAGTGTTGCATCATTTGGAAAAAGAAAAAGATTAATATTTTTCATCTCTTTATTAGTCTCCAAGTGGTATAGTCTTCAGAAATCTAAGAAAAAAATGATTCCTTCTTCAAAAGCCTGATTTGATCTATCATGTCCTGAGTTCCTAAATGCTGGAAGAGTTTTAACTTTAGTTTACATTAAACCCATTTTGTATCATGCATCAACTAGTTTTTTATTGACTATACTTTGTGGCTTTCTATGACCTCCTTCCCTCCCCTCGTCATTACTGCAGCTAATCAAGAGTTACGAACACACATACACACCAGCACATGCATATAGGAAACTATTAATTAAAGGTCTTTATAATACAATATATATAATATAAAATAAACATATTTGTTCTATTAATTTTAGAAAATTAAAAAATTTATTTTATACATTCATTTTGCAAGATTAAAATGCTGAGAATTACTTCTACTTTAACAAGAAAAGAGATCAAGGAATATAAGCTATGATCAAAATTTAGAAAGTAATGACTTTCTTAGCTTTTTACTCACAAAAATCTCATTTTTTCTTCATACAAAATTGTTAGAGTTCTAAATTTCTATACTATTTAATAAGACCATTTTTATGAAATAACACTTTTATAAAATAACATAGTCTTTATCTCTAAAGCATATGACACTATACAATCATATAATATGTAAAAGAAATTATTTTCTCCCAAAGAGAAAAGCATTTATCATCAATTTATTTTCAGAAATACTAAAGAGCTGAGAGGGATGAGTATGTTTATCTGTGTTTCCTCTTGTGGACTTATATTCTATTTGAAGTTGAGTATTTTACAAAACTTACTCACCTCTGCTGGATGCTGAATTATGTACAAGTGGGTAGAGATGTGCAGAGGATGCACTGGTAGAAATGGACACAAACATACTTTCTGAGGCCGGCTAAAGGGCAGAAAGAAAAAGGAAACCTGTAAATGTTTAAAATACAACGATATAACAATAACCTAAAACTTGAACATAATCCCACTTCATTATATAAAGAGATTTGCTAATGCTGCATTCTTTTAAAATGAAACACTAAGAATGAATTTAATCAGTCAGAATTTATAAATGAGAATTTGGAAAAAGACTCAAGTAAATTCTTTACCATCTATATAGCTCAAAGTACCTTAAAAAATCTTGTCTTATCTATCTTCGGTGGAAGAATACTTGTAAGTCACCACCATGCTCTTTTATTCATGAAGTAACACTTCTACTAAGTTTCATTCCAAATAAAGAACAGATCTCATGTCAAAGAGAAACCTGGCAATTCTTCTAAATCATCTTGGAGTTGGAGGGAACGATATGATGGTAAAATATTAGAACGTAATTACCACCTAGAAGAGACTCTTAATCAACCTTGGCCATCAATCAACATGGAGAGCTTACCAGTTGTGAGAAGAAATCCAAATAGGGACTGCCAAATAATATTTGGTTAAAATTATATCCACAGACTGTCTGCCTTATCCATTTGTTTTCCCCTTTGTTACTGTTTACTTTGTTTTTGTTTTTGCTACTGTTTAGTGCTTTACTATTGTTTTGGTAATAATTACACTTATTACAGAATTCAGATGGAAAAAAAGGGTATACTTTCCATCTCAGTCCTCCAGCCTAGGGCACTCTCTTCCCTAGGCGCAACCAATGACCAGTTTCTTTTGTGTCCTTCCAAAGGCATTGTAGGAATATACATTTTTATTTCAGCATTAAATCCATTATTTGATATGTGTGTTTATAAAATGAAATTCATCAAGCAGCCAGATACAGTATATCATGGAAGTAAATTTTCACAACAGATCACTAATACAGGCAGATGTTACATGCCATTACTATAGTATACAAGTGAATGTTAAATTAAAGGGAATTCCCAGCAGCATATTTACAACTGCAAAACTGACCACTATCAACTCCTTTCTCAATTTTACTTATGTAGAGCCTGAGGTAAGAAACGCTTATATTAATAAACCATAGAGTGTGAGTAAACTGGTTCAATTGTATCTACTACCTCATTCTGCAAGAAGCTGTCAAGCCTATGTTCCTGCTAAGAAATTATTTAGATTATATCTTAGAAGGTGGTAGAAATGTATTGTACAACAGGACCCCACCTCCCCTCTCCACCACCAAACCTAGAATGGACGATTAATCAACACAAACCAATATACTTGTTTTCTAGTGACGTCTGAAATGATCAGTATGATTACTCTGCCCTACATTGGATTCCCTCTCAGGAATGTGAGCAGATTTACAGGGATGGAGAGAGTCTTTCAGTGGTCACAGGAAGAGTAAACACAGAGAGGAGCAGACAGTGATTGATGGCACTAGGTATACTGATAAACAGACCAAGGGCTACAATCAGAAAGGATTCCTTGGGCCCACCCAGTGACATAGTGGTTAAGTTTGTGCACTCCATTTCAGCAGCTCAGGATTCCCAGGTTAGGACACGGGATGTGGACCTACACTGCTCATCAAGACATGCTGTGTTGGCATCTCACATACAAAATACAAGAAGACTGGCATGGATGTTAGCTCAGAGACAATCTTCCTCACCAAAAAAAGAAAAGAAAAAAAGAAAGGATTTCTCATTCAGTAAAACGATGAAGAGGCTGAGTTACATTCAAACTCTAAAATTTTAAGTTTCTGATTTTTTTTATGAAACTCTATATGACTGAAATGCACGATTTCACATAAGATGATTTTAGATAATTTAGAATAAGTTTAAGTAATTTCAGATAAGATTTTAGTAATTTAAGACAAGATGAAGCCATTTAAAAAATTCAGAATTTAATTGGATATCAACTTAAATATCTGTAAATCGTATGATTCTAAGAATATGAAAGAATGCAAAAAAAAAATCAATTGTCCTATGCAGGAAACATCCACATATCAATGAGCCAAAGAACTGCAAAATCCAATCAAGTAAACAAGCTGGGCAGACACTGCAGATTTCCGTGGGCAGCAAAAAACTAGGTAAAATAAACACTGAAAACAACATTTTAAGCTCATGACGTGTGTAGTGATTATAAAAGTCCTTAGTGTGACAGTTTGGATAGTGCAAAGAACTACTCGGCTATTGGTAGCCCTGGGTTTCACATCTGACCAAAACCTCTGTTCATAAAAAAAAAACCTCAGTTACCTGCGATGGAGAGTTCCACTTCCAGGATGACAAGGAAAGTTGCTTCACAGACCCACTCCCCAGCGAAACAGAGCTAACAAAAACTATTTTTAAAAACAACCATTTAAAGTTTCTGGAAAATGTTCTAAGGGCATATTTGAATGAAGAAACACCATTCAAGAAAATCTATGAAAATTTGGTAATGGGACACTCTGTGGCATTTGAACTATAACCCATTTCCTATCTTGCCCCAGCTCAGGCTGACAGAAGCTCCACTCCAGCTAGTGTGGCTAAGAAAAGAGAGCTCCCTCTCAGCTCTTAATCAAAGCTTACCGTATGTCATCAGCATTTCTCATCCCCGCCAAGTCCAAGTTGAAGAGGCTAAATTCCTGATGAGTGCGGCCAAGGGAGCAAAGGCTCCCTTCCTCCACCCAGCCTCCAACTATAAAACAGTAGCTTTACCACAGTGAAATAGGCTAAGAATGCTGGGGCCCCAACTGCCCTCACCCCAGTTTGCCCATAGGACAGAAATTCCACACCAGAACCAGCAAGCCAGAGGTTACTGCCAAGCCCTGAGCCCAGAACAGTGGCTCAGAGCGTTTGCCCCAGAGGAGAGGCAGACTGTAAGAAAAGAGAGGTCTGAAGCGCTCCCCAAAGTAACTGCTTTATTTGAAACAAAGTGTGAGGAAGTTCAAGACTAAGGGTGCTTTCAAAAACAGTAACTACTCTTAATTAAGAGCAGCAAGCTAAATCATAAGCCAGCTAGGTCATCATAAGGAATAGGGAAAGAGACAGCTAAGAGCACACCTGCAGTGGGAACAAACCTCAACGAGCGGCCTCAAAAGCCACCCCTGCCTGAATTTAACTGGATCAAGCTGCTGAGCCCTTTATGCCCTAGGGCACTGCATCAAAACAACAGAACAATCAGCTGGTAATTAGTGCAGTCTAATAGGCAGGATGTAACACCAAAAGAAGAAGGCAGCTTAAGAGAAAGATCTGGAAAAGAGACCCTCAAAGAGAACCCTGCTAAAACTATTGTGATAGTATGTTTGCACAACTTGGCTAATACAACAAAAACCTCCAAATTGTACACTTTAAAAGGATGAGTGTCACAGTATGTGAGTCATATCTTAATAAAGCTGTTGTTTTAAAAAATGTAAAAATGCAATGGAAAAAGAATCTTCAACCTAATTAATAAGAGAGAAGCATTTTATCACTATTTGACATTATGTTATCTGAAGCTGGCTTTCCTTCCCTACAATGTAAGCAACATTAGGACAAGGACAAGGCCTACATTTTTCACTTTTATATCCCAGCACCAAGTATACTGTGCCATCAATAAATACTGCTGAGTACATCAAGGAATACCTTTGCACTCCCTCTTACCTCCACCTTGGGATGCCTTTTTCCTCCTACACAATTTCTTATTCTATCCCTTCATTTCCTTACATATCAAATATTAATCTCTCCCTCACTTCTTCTCTAGTACTTAAGCAATTAGTTCCTATTATAAGTGAAACTCAGAGTCTCAGATCTTCTTTTGCTATAATTTGTGATCATTCTGGTAAGCAATCGCACATAAGAGGCAAAAATATTTACTGAAGAAAATATTTACTAAAAAAAAAACCAAACAGCTAAGCACTATATGTAAATACCATAACTGTGACACAAGCTAAAACTAATTGTTTTGGCTTATGCTTTGACATGCCCATAAAACATCATTACCTATTTATTTTAAAGTATGTTCCCTTTATTAACCTATTTCTAATTACTTCAAACTAATAAAACTATGGTTACTTAAAACATCTTGCATTCCATTGACCGACTTTATATTTAACAAGTTACTCTAACAATATGAATTTGTGCTTATTTGTTACTTTAACAGCAATTTTTCTCATACTTTCCTCCTCCACAATGGTTTGCATGCATTGTGCTGGTGACTAGCTATTCAAATGTTAAACTCTCTCTTACCAAACAGGCAGATAAGTGCAGAGTATTGGCTCTCTTTATTCTAAAATCTTTTTCCAATAGAATAAAATGCCTAGGAATAAATTTAACCAAGGAGGTGAAAGACCTATATATTGAAAACTACAACACATTAATGAAAGAAACTGAAGAAGATACAAATAAATGGAAAGATATTCTATCCTCATGGAATGGACAAATTAATATTGTTAAAATGTCCATAATACTACCCAAAGCAATCTACAAATTCAATGCAATCCCTATCAAAATTCCAATGGCATTTTTCACAAAAATAGAACAAAAAACCTAAAATTTGTATGGAACCACAAACGACTCTGAATAGGCAAAACAATCTTGCAAAAGAAGAACAGAGCTGGAGGCATCATGCTCCTCAATTTCAAACTTTATTACAAAGCTATAGTAATTTAAACAGTATTGTATTGGCATAAAAACAGACACATAGGTTAATGGCCCAGATTAGAGAGCCCAGAATTAAACCCACACATATATGGTCAATTAACTTACAACATACAATGGGGAAAGGACAGTCTCTTCAATAAATGTTGTTGGGAAAACTGGACAGCCACATGCAAAAGAATGAAACTGGACCACTGTCTTACACCATACACAAAAATTAACTCAAAATGGGTTAAAGACTTGAACATAAAACCTGAAACCATAAAACTCCTAGAAGGAAACACAGGCGGTAAGCTCCTTGATGTCAGTCTTGGTGATGATTTTTTGAATCTGACGCCAAAAGCAAAAATAAACAAGTGTGGCTACATCAAACTAAAACGCTTCTGCACAGCAAAGGAAACCATCAACAAAATGAAAAGGCAATCTGCTAATGGGAAAAAGTATTCGCAAATCATCTATCTGATATGGGGCTAATATCCAAAATATATAAAGAACTCATACAATTCAAGAGCAAAAAAACAAACAATCCAATTAAAAAAGGAACACGAGGTCTAACAGACAATTTGCCAAATAAGATATACAGATGGCCAATGGGTATATGAAAAGATGCTCTACATCATTAATCATCAGGGAAATGCAAATCAAAACCACAACAAGGTATCACCCCACACTTATTAGAATGGCTATTATCAAAAAGACTAGAAATAACAAGTGTTGGTGAGGATGTGGAGAAAAGGAAACACTTATGCACTGTTTGGTAGGAATGTAAATTGGTGAAGCCACTATGGAAAACAGTATGGAGTTTCCCCATAAAATTAAAAATTGAACTACCATATGATCCAGCAATTCCACTGCTGGGTATTTATCCAAAGAAAACGAAAACACTAATTCAAAAAGATATATGCACTCCCATGTTCATTTCAGCATTATTTACAACAGCCAAGATATGGAAACAACCTAAGTGTCCGCCAAAGGATGAATGGATAAAGAAATTGTGTTTATATATATATAACACTAACATTATATATATATAACACTAACATTATATATATATATATATATATATATATATAAATTCTCCTGTGGAATATTATTCAGTCATAAAAAAGAATGAAATTTTGCCATTTGCAACAACATGGATAGACCTCAAGGGCATTATGCTAAGTGAAATAAGTCAGACAGAGAAAGAGAAATACCATATAATCTCTCTTATACGTAGAATATTAAAAAAAAAAAAAAACTAAGCTCATTGATACAGAGAAGAGATTGGTGGTTGCCAGAGGCAAGGGGTGGGGAGTGAAGAAATGGGTGAACTGTTTTTGTTCTTTATTTTTAGTTTCAATAAATTGAATTTAAAAACTAAAAATAAAATCTTTTTCCGAAGAACAAAAAAATCTCACACCCAAACTTAACTCTTGAAGATTTAAATATTTCAAATCGATAATGGATTAAAGAATTTATACATTCAATTAATTTTTATTCAAATATTTACTGTACATCTAACTATGTGCCAGACATTAGGCACTTAGATAAAGAAACAAAGACTCCTGTCTTCATGCAGCTTATTTGTTCTTACTGTGCCAGAAAATTTTTTATAAGTTCCTGGCTTCCTATGAACTATTATGATTGACAGGAAAAAAAATATGGACAACTACACATCAAAACTCATTAGTTATAAATAATGAACATTCATTTTAAAATAAAAATCAAACTACTTCTAGAATTTATATAGATCTGAGAAAGAAAAATTAATATCGGAAGAAATATCAACTGGTCAATTAGGTATAGGTTTGGGGAATAACTATTAAGACACGTCATTGACAATGTCATTGTCTTGCTATGTGATCTTGAGCACGTCACAGGTTTTCAATTTCCTCCTTCATAAAACCTGTAATAAGGCACCAAGAAAGTTCTGGGGAGTAACTACTGAATCACAGGCAAATGTTATAAAAATGTAATCATTTGTGACTATTATTTTTCAGCTAATTTACAACAGAATGACCAAAGTAAGAGCTGAGAATTTTCCCTCTTCCATATTAACAACGCATTGCAAATGCATTATAAATACTGTTTTCCACCATTGAGGGTTATCTTCTTTAAAATCTACACAACCCAATTAATGTTAATTATATTCTTAAACTATAAATGGAATTTTCAAATAATTTCCCTGAGGGAACTTTATGAAATAAGCTTTTTCTTCTCTTCTCATTAAAGATGTAGGAATAAATACGTAGGCTTCCTGTCAGACTAAGATTGACTGGCTTCCGAAGTCACTGCTGTAATACAACTGTAATCTGTCACTCTAAGCATGCTATCTCTGACAGCCTGTAGGCAAATAAAATTATACCTGACTTATGACTAGAGATGCTAGAACCTACAAAAAACATTTTTCAAAAGTTTAATTAAATTTCTTAACATTCACTGTAAGTTATTTTTCTCATAGTACTGATTTTAATCAAGAAAATCTCATAGAGGGAAACTTGAAAGATTAGTGAATAGACTTAGAAGAATCTACTATCTTTAAAGGATTTCTTTTAGTCACTCAACAAAAGCAAATATAGAACCCAGAAAAACAGTGTGCCTCAAATTTCCCAATAGTCAACAACATTTTTATAGTCCCAAGAGAGTGAAAAAGTAAAGAACAGAGTTTCATAGCTTTTGAATAGATTAGTTGAATAGATACACTGCATTACACATAAAAACGCCAACTTTCTAATATTAAAACAGGCTTTGAAAAACTAAATACCACAGTGCCCTCTACTGTCGTTTTAAAAAAACTTAACCTGTAAAATAAACTCTAGTTTTTAAATTTCTGAAACTATATTAAATATAACCAATGAAAGAACAGCTTTTCATTATTAATATAGCATTATAATAAACTTTTATCTCATAAGGAGAAGAAAAATAGGTAACATCTACCATGTCTGATTGCTGCAAGTGTAAACAACGATATTCTCATACTCCCCAAAATTGTTTTTACCACTACATTATTTTATCTTATAACTGCCTTCAGGAGTAGAGAAAGGATAGGCTTAGAAAAAAAAATCACTGTTATAAGAGAGGAAGCAACTTTATAAAGAGAATAAATATCTTTAGATGACACCTTCAGAGACCTGTGCCCCAGAGAGCATGCCTTGAGAAGTGGTCTCCAAAGTGAGTTAAGTAAAATGACTTAATGGGGTGCAAAAAGAAAATATTATCACTTCTATTTATACGTAAGCATTACTAATATTTAGTATATAGAATAACACTCCCTCATTGGGTTGGTAAAGCAGATGGTTATGTGGTGTCCTGATAGGAAAGGAGTTCCATAACATGGAGTGTTCACAATGGCACCCACAAAGAAACAATATACACCCACAAAGAATCCATAATGAAGAAATTCTGATTGCACAATCACAAACAAACAACAAGTACATGGCAGAGCTGTTTCTTTCTTACTCCTAGTTCAAACTCTTCATTAGAGTTAAGAAATCTAATCAGATATGATAACTTAAAAAAAGTAGAAATCATAAAGATCATTTGAACTGTGGATTCAAACCTTACTATCATCAACAATGAACCTCACCGTAAGTATATATCATGCCTCAAAATAATGCATAATGATAGTATGACTCCATCACAATACAGCAAGACATTTTTAAATAGTTTGTTTTACCATTCTCTTCCTTTTTAATATCTATTTTTGTGTCTGTTTTATGAGGCCCATCATACATTAGTATATAATAAATGTATATAATCATAGATAAATATGTATATCTATTAGAATTACAGCCTATGTTTTTTAACCAACTGTGGTGTGTAATCAAAATAATTTAGAGATCACTAACCTAGAGATAAGCTTATTCCTACTATAGGATCTGTGATTAACAAAATCTTTACTAAGTATTATTATAATTAAAGAAGACTTCAGAGGAGCCAGATGCCTGGAAAACAAAAGTCTTGTGACCAGAAAGACAACTATATACAGCAGCTATATAAAGCCCCTACTTAAACTGCAATGACAAAGTGACAGAGCAACTGACTGAGAATCTTATCACAAAGTAATCATCCATATTCAGTTATCCTACTATTTACTTTCTCCTCTTCTACATAAATGTAAACAAAGAGAATAGCAAACATCTATCTTAATAGCAAACTAAGTTAATCACTCTTTCCTCTGCAAATTCTTACTTTATACTTTCACAATTTGTCTTAAATACTGATTACTTAGACATATTTTCTCTCACGCTAAACTCACTATAAAAACTAGAGAAAACAATTTCTTAATAATTTTTATATCACTCAAGCTGTGCATTTATTGGATATTGAATACTGAATAAATAATGATTGAGTAAAGAAAGAATATCCACATGATTTATCAAAGTGAGCATCCAGGTCTGTGTGTAGCAGAATTCTATGCTCCTTATTCACTGGCCAACTAAAGGGAACAGAATGAATGTTCATCCTGACAAGCAAGGAGTCAAAGGTTAAAGTGATCCCAAGGAACAGCTATCCCTCAGTAGAAATATTTTACAAGGAAAATCATAGAATGAAGGGACCATTTTACTATTGAAAGTTCATTTTGTTTATTCTTTCCTCTCCTTTCCCATACCTAAAAACTGCCTAGACTTTAAAATATAGATTTTGTACAGCTGATTTATTAAGGAAGCATTCCTCCTAATTTTAATTTTATATAAATGTCCTTTTCCTCAAAAAAGTAAAAGAGATTGAGGATTTTCTTTGATATAACAAAGAGATATAACAAGGTTTAAGTTAGTGCTACTTTACTAATAAGAGACTACAATAATGCTATGAATAAGCCACTGATTCTGATGTTCCTTAAAAAAAGTGTTTTTCATCAAGGTAACATTTATTTGTAGCTGGAAAGTGAGTTCTTTTGAAAGCCTCGGGATAACAAAATCTCCATCACGAGGCAATTTATGTACAGTGACCTGCAGCATTCACACATGTGAAATTATTCATTTGCCCTTAATCTATGAATCTAGAAAAACTACCCTAAAAGGGAAGAAGTTGACTAACAGCAAAACAGATCAACTTCATAAATAATAATAATGATATTTCATAGAGGAGGAAAAGAAAGAGGGAGAAGAGAGGAAAAAGAGGGGAAGGGGAAGGGATAAGGGAGAGAAAGAGAGAAGAAGAAAAAGAAAGAAGAGAATGAGGAGGAAAAGGCAAATAAGAACAACTTAACATTAATTGCACACTTTTAAGTTACAGACACTATGCTAAATATTTTACCTTCATTCAATTCTCAAAAAACCCTTCAAGGAGAGGAAGTATTACTGTCCTAATTTACAGCTGAGGAAACCAAGGCTTAGAGAAGTTCAGAAACTTTCTCAAAAAGAAAGCAAAGCTCAGGCTAGAATCCAGTTCTAATTTCAAAACGCATGCCCTTAATCAATACATTTTGTTGATTCCACATAAGCATTTAGTGTTCAATGAAAAGTTTTAGCACATAATTATATCCAGCTGCCCTAGGTCGCAGAAGGCCTAGCACAAGAATTGAGACATTTCGTGATAAATAAAAAACCTAAGAGTCTGAAAGAGATAACCAAGCAAAAGTTCAAAGCCAAAACATTCATAAAATTCTCCAGTATAAAATGGCTACAAGTAATTAGGATATGTGGTTAAAGATACACGAAAAAAATATGAAAAGGCCAACTCACAGGAAGCTAATAGTATGTGGGGGAAATAGACAAAGTCAGAAGTTAGAAGAAACGATTCAAACTTGGAAGACGGCAGGAAGGATGAGAAATGGTTTCATGCAAGACATGGTATTCGAGGTAGACCTTGAAACATAGCAGGATTTCAGACAGCAGAGACGAGGGAGAAGCATTTGATACAGAGACAACAACAGAATGAAGGCATAAAGCAAACATAAAACCACCTGTTTCAGGGAGTCATTCAGATAGTGGAGAAGGGGGTATGTGGAGGCCTTGCTGGAGGAGGAGAGTAGGACAGGCTGAGGTGTGACCCGCAGGGCTTCGGAAGCCACACTACAGTCTGGATTTCATTCTTTATGTAAAATACAAGCATGGAAGTTCTCGAGGAAAGGAATAAAATGAGCAGACCTAGATGTTAAAAAATCTAATGAATGTTGTTGAAAGGAAATTGGATAGATGACAAAACGGAGGCTAGAAAACTACTTCAATAAGTACAAGACTGTAAAAATTCATGACAGAGCAATGGCACTAAGAAAAGCCAAGTAGTAAAGAATAGTTTAAATACCACCTCCACTGTGAAACTCCAAGTAGTGGGTCCCTTCAAATTCTGTCCTCCTAAAACACACTATTCATGTTATAACTACACCTAGCTTAAGTGTGTTTCTCCCCTTAAAGATTCTTGATGGTAACAGTCAAGTTCCATTCATTTTAATACCCCTAGTACCCAGCTTGGAACTGTAACAAGAGACAAAGAAGGGTACTACACAATGATAAAGAAAACAATCCAACAAGAAGATAAAACACTTGTAAATATCTATGTACCCAACATAGGAGCACATAAATATATAAAGCAATTATTAACAGACATAAAAGGAGAAATAGATGGTAACACAATAATAGTAAAGGACTTTGACACTCCACTTACGCCAATGGACAGATCATCCAAACAGAAGATCAATAAGGAAACACTGGCCTTAAATGACACAGTTGACCAGCTGGACTTTGTGGATTTATATAGAACATTCCATCCAAAAACCAGAGAATATACACTCTTTTCAAATGACCATGGATTGATCACATAGTAGGAAACAAAACAAGTCTCAATAAATTTAAGAAGATCAAAATAATACCATGCATCTTTTCTGACCACAAAGGTATGAAACTAGAAATCAACTACTGGAAGAAAACCAGAAAAGCCACAAAAATGTGAAGATTAAACAAAATGCTACTGAACAATGACTGGGTCAATGAAGAAATCAAAGAAGAAATCAAAAACTTCCTGGAGACCAATAAAAATGAAAATATGACATGTCAACATCTATGGGATACAGCAAAAGCAGTTCTAAGAAGGAAGTTTATAGCAATTCAGGCCCACCTCAACAAAGAAGAAAAATCCCAAATAAACAATCTAACAGTGCACTGAAAGGAACTGGAAAAAGAAGAACAAACAAAGCCCAAAAACAGTAGAAGGAATGAAATAATAAAAACCGGAGCAGAAATAAACAAAATAGAGACAAAAAAATAGAAAAAATTAATGAAACCAAGAGCTGGTTCTATGAAAAGATAAACAAAATTTACAAACCTTTAGCTAGACTCACCAAGAAAGAGAGAAGGCTCAAATAAATAAAATCAGAAATGAAAGAAGAGGGGCCAGCCCAGTGGCGCAGCAGTTAAGTTCACACGTTCCACTTCTCGGTGGCCTGGGGTTCACCAGCTCAGATCCCGGGTGCAGACGTGGCACCTCTTGGCAAAAAGCCATGCTGTGGCAGGCATCTCATACATAAAGTAGAGGACGATGGGCATGGATGTTAGCTCAGGGCCAGTCTTCCTCAGCAAAAAGAGGAGGATTGGCAGCAGTTAGCTCAGGGCTAATCATCCTCAAAAAAATAAAAGAAATGAAAGGAGAAAAATTACAAGAGACACCTCAGAAATACAAACAATTATAAGAGAATACTATGAAAAGCTATATGCCAACAAATTGGATAATCCAAAAGAAATGGATAAGTTCTTAGAATCATACAACCTTCCAAAACTGAATCAAGAAGAAGTAGAGAATTTGAATAGACCAATCACCAGTAAGAAGATTGAAACAGTAATCAAAAACCTCCCAAAAAATAAAAGTCCAGGACCAGACAGCTTCCCTGGTGAATTCTACCAAGCATTCGAAGAAGACCTAACACCTATCCTTCTCAAACTGTTCAAAAAAAACTGAAGAGATGGGGAAGCTTCCTAACTCATTCGATGAAACCAAGATTATCCTGATAACCAAAACCAGACAAGGACAATACAAAAAAAAAGAAAATTATAGGCCAATATCACTGGTGAAAATCGATGCAAAAATCTTCAACAAAATACTAGCAAATTGAATACAATACATTAAAAAGATCATACATCACGATCAAGTGGGATTTATTCCAGGGATGCAGGGATGTTTCAACATCCACAAATCAATCAACATGATAAACCACGTTAACAAAATGAAGAATAAAAAGCACATGATCATCTCAATAGACACAGAGAAAGCATTTGACAAGATACAGCGTCCATTTATGATAAAAAACTCTAAATAAAATGGTTATAAAAGGAAAATACCTCAACATAATAAAGGCCATATATGATAAACCCACAGCTAATATCATTCTAACTGGAGGAAAAACTGAAAGCTATCCCTCAGAGAACAGGAACCAGACAAGGATGCTCACTTTCACCACTCTTAGTTAACATAGTATTGGAAGTCCCAGCCAGAGCAATCAGGTAAGAAAAGAAATAAAAGGGATCCAAATTGGAAAAGAAGAATTGAAACTGTCACTATTCACAGCTGACATGATTTTATATATAAAAAACCCTAAAGTATCCACTAAAAAAATTTTAGAAATAATAAATACAGTCAAGTCGCAGGATACAAAATCAACATACAAAAATCAGTTGTGTTTCCATACACTAACAATGAAGCAGGAGAAAGAGAAATTAAGAATACAATCCTTGGGGGCCGGCACCGTAGCCGAGTGGTTAAGTTCACACGCTCCGCTGCAGCGGCCTGGTGTTTCGTGGGTTCGAATCCTGGGCACGGACATGGCACCACTCATCAAGCCACACTGAGGTGGCATCCCACATGCCACAACTGGAAGGACCCACAACTAAGAATATACAACTATGTACTGGGGGGCTTTGGGGAGAAAAAGGAAAAAAAATCTTTAAAAAAAAAAACAAAGAATACAATCCTGGGGCCAGCCCAGTGGCCCAGCAGTTAAGTTCACACATTCCGCTTCTGCGGCCCAGGGTTCGCTGGTTCAGATCCCAGGTGTTGCACCACTTGGCAAGCCATGATGTGGCAGGTGTCCCACATATAAAGTAGACGAAGATGGGCACAATGTTAGCTCAGGGTTAACCTTCCTCAATAAAAAAAAAAAAATACAATGCTATTTAAAGTTACAACAAAAAGTATAAAATACTGAGGAATAAACATAACCAAAGAGGTCAAAAATCTGTACACCAAAAATACTACTCAGCTGCAAAACAGAACAAAATCATTCCATTTGCAATAACATGGATGGACCTTGAGAGAATTATGTTAAGTGAAATAAGCCAGCGAGAGAAAGATCATCTGTGTATGACTCCACTCATATGAGGAATTTAAAACTATGGACCAAGAACAGTTTAGTGGATACCAGGGGAAAGGTGGGGTGGGCGATGGGCACAAAGGGTGAAGTGGTGCACCTACAACATGACTTGCAAACATTAATGTACAATTGAAATTTCACAAGATTGTAACCTATCAATAACTCAATAAAAAATAATAATAATAATAAAAAAATAAAAATAAAAATAAATGACACTGTGATGAAAACACACTGAAATTTAAAAAAAAAAAAATCTGTACACCAAAAACTATAAAACATTGTTGAAAGAAATTGAAGAAGACAGAAAGAAATGGAAAGATATGCCATGCTCTTAGATTGGAAGAATTAACATCGTTAAAACGTCCATACTTCCTAAAGCAATCTATACATTCAATGCAATCCTATCAAAGTTCCAACAACATTTTTTACAGAAATAGAACAAAGAATCCTAAAATTTACATGGAACAACAAAAGATCCCGAATAGCCAAAGCAATCCTGAGGGAAAAGAACAAAGCTGGAGGTATCACACTCTCTGATTTCAAAATATACTACAAAGCTACAGTAACAAAAACAGCATGGTAGTGGCACAAAAACAGACACACAAATAAATGGAACAGAATTGAGAGCCCAGAAATAAATGCACACATCTATGGACAGTTAATATTTTTTTTGAGGAAGATTAGCCCTGAGCTAACTACTGCCAATACTTCTCTTTTTGCTGAGGAAGACTGGCCCTGAGCTAACATCCATGCCCATCTTCCTCTACTTTATACGTGGGATGCCTACCACAGCATGGCTTGGCAAGTGGTGCCATGTCCACACACGGGATCCAAAGCGGCGAACCCTGGGCCGCTGAGAAGCGGAACGCGCACACTTAACTGGTGCGCCACCAGTTCCACCCCCGGACAGCTAATTTTTGACAAGGGAGCCAAGAGCATACAGTGGAGAAAGGAGAGTCTATTCAATAAAGGGTGTTGGGAAAACTGGACAGCCACACACAAAAGAATGAAAATAGATGGTTATCTTACACCATGCACAAAAATCAACTCAAAATGGATTAAAGACTTGAAAGTAAGATTCGAAACCATGAAACTTCTAGAAGAAAACAGGCAGTATGCTCTTTGGCATCAGTCTTAGCAGCATTTTTTCAATACATGTCTGACCAGACAAGGGAAACAATAGAAAAAACAAACAAATGAGACTACATCATACTAAAAAGCTTCTGCACAGCAAAGGAAACCATCAACAAAACGAAAAGACAACCTACCAATTGGGAGAAGATATTTGCAAACCATACATCTGATAAGAGGTTAATATCCAAAATATATACAGAACTCATATGTCTCAACAACAAATAAACCAACAACCCAATTAAAAAATGGGGAAAAGATCTGAACAGAGATTTCTCCAAAGAAGATATACGGATGGCCAACAGGCACATGAAAAGATGTTCAACATCATTAACTACCAGGGAAATGCAAAGCAAAACTACAATGAGATACCATCTCACTCCAGTCAGAATGGCTATAATTAACATTAAAGACAGGAAACAACAAGTGTTGGAGAGGCTGTGGAGAGAAGGGAACCCTTGTGCACTGCTGGAGGGAGTACAAACTGGTGCAGCCACTATGGAAAACAGTATGGAGCTTCCTCAGAAAATTAAGAATAGATCTACCATATGATCCAGCTATTCCACTGCTGGGTATTTATCCAAAGAACATGAAAACACAAATGCATAAAGATACATGCACCCCTATGTTCTTCACAGCCTTATTCACAATAGCCAAGACTTGGAAGCAACCTAGGTGCCCATCAAGGGACGAATGGATAAAGATGTGGTCTATATACACAATGGAATACTACTCAGCCATAAGAAATGATGAAATCCAGCCACCTATGACAACTTGAATGGACCTTGAGGGTATTATGCTAAGCGAAAAAAGTCAGAGGGAGAAAGTCAAATGCCATATGATCTCATTCATAAGTAGAAGATAAAACTGACAAACACATAGCAACAGAGATTGGATTGGTGGTTACCAGAGGGGAAGGGGGAAGGGAGGAAGGTGAAAGTGGTGATTTGGCACACATGTGTGCTGATGGACTGTGATTAGTCTTTGGGTGGTGAACATGATGTAATCTACAGAGAATTCAAAATATATTACAATGTACACATGAAAGTTACATGTTATAATCCAATGTTACTGCAATAAAATAACAAAAATAAAATAAAAAATAAAGGAAAAGAAAAGAACCCTGGCCATAAAGCTATCTTAATACTATCAAACTCCCACAATGACTTCTAATATCTTTATCAGTTTCCTAGATACATAGCTAGATTGGACTGTTTCTCTACCACTCTGGCAGATTTACAGAGTAAACCTCAAAAGAAGGCTATAAAATGTTCAAGTTTAAAAAGCACTTGATAAGTTATCTGGTATATATGGGTAGGTGGTAGTTGTCATAAGGGGTTATGAGGAATTTCCATATGCTCCACTATATATTTCCTTAACATGTAACTTTTCCACAGATCATATACCACTTTTGTATTCAGGAAAAAAAAAAACATTTTCAAGAAGCACTGAATAAATGCCACCTCAAGGTTTCTCAAAGAACCTGTGGTTTTCAGACCTTTTCACCAGAAAAGATGTTTAATACTTTTTTATGATCATACGCAAATTAGTTGATGATATGTTATGCCAGTCTTACCTATTCAGGACATATATAAGACAAAGTCAAAAATAATTATGGAGGGAAAAGATCAGGAGCTATACAAAGTTAATTAAATTAATAAAAGTAGTCAGCATTAGAATCCATCTACTGGTATGTTGTTTTCCCTGATAGTTCTCCAAAATTACACAGTAGAAGTCCATCAGTAACAGGGGTATGGGTAACTTCATGTGTACACTAAGGTTGAACAAATAATACAGTATATTATGCTATAGATATGCTCTACATGCTATAGATAATGCAATATGCTGTGTGCTATAGATAAAGAGAGCCATATTTCTCACTGTCAAAGAAAGAAGTCACAAATAAAGAAAGGAAGAAGGCACCTGTAAGAATGGCTATATTTAACAAGACAAAACATAACAAATGTTGGAGAGAACGTGGAGAAAAGGGAACTCTCATACACTGCTGGTGGGAATGCAAACTGGTACAACTGTTATAGAAAACAGTATGGAGATTTCTCAAAAAATTAAAAGTACAAATGCCATATGATCCAGCTATCCCACTACTGGGTATTTAAAAGAACTTGAAATCAACAATTCAAAGAGATTTATGCACCCCTACATTCACTGTAGCATTTTTCACATTAGCCAAGACGTAGAAGCAATCCAAATACCCTTCAACTGATGAATGAATAAAGAAGAAGTGGTACATATAGACAATGGAATACTACTCAGCCATAAAAAAGACAAAATTCTCCCATTCGCAAGAACATGGATGGACCTTGAGGGTATGATGTTAAGCAAAATCAGCCAGAGAGAAACAAACACCATATGATATCATTCATATGCGGAAGATAAACACATGGATAAAGAGAACAGATTAGTGGTTACCAGAGGGGAACAGGGTTGGGGGATGGACGAAAGGGGTAAAGGGTCGCATACATATGGTGATGGATAAAAATTAGACTATTGGTGGTGACCATGATGTAGTCTATACAGAAACTGAAAAACAATAAGGTACACCTGAAATTACACAATGTTATAAACCATTATGACCTCAAAAAATAATTGAAAAAAAAAAAGAAAGGAAGAAAGATAGAATAAACCCTGTGGTACTGGATGGAACTCATGATTTATATATATATATATTTTTATATATATATTATATATATACACACACACACATTTACACATACACACACACAGATTCAGAAATAAGTATAGATGTAGATGGATGCACAGGTCATAGATATACAAAAATATCCCAGCTCTGTCCACTGATAAGATGGGCATCCCAGTAGAAATAAACACACCTAGAGCCCAGATCTTAGTTTCTAATACCATTCTCCATTAAACAGAGCTTCTTGGAGAAGTGGTTGATTCTAGGTCTGGGAAAGGGAAAACAAAAGCTGAGCTTGGACCATCTTAAAGTGCCAGAAAGTAAGTTCTCACAAAAGGATAAGCATGTCAAAAGGGCCCAGGGGCCAACCTTTCATGAAAGAGCTCCCAAAGGCCCAAGAGGAACAATTTGAGCAACAAAATAAGTAATAGTAGTATTGGATTATAATCCAGAGAAATAAAATAAATATCCATGATTCCATACAGATAAAAGTAAATTGAATAAACAAATAAATAGGAAGAACAGAAAGCTCTTCCATGTAGAAAAATCCCAATCAATAAATATAGAAAGAATGGAGTAAACAGAAAATCACCGTTAGAACACCACAGCAATAATTGTTACAGGCAAGATACACTGATGGATGCAAAAATTAGGGGACAGAAACTTGAGGAAAAATAGGATATTTGCAGAGTCTCAAAGTAACTCCCCCTCCAAGATACTTATTAATTGCAACAGGCAAAAGAGTAATTTTTCAGTAGAAAAACCCAGCAGACACCGCGTTCACAGGGTTAATCTCAACAGGAATAGGGCATATCCCCATCATGTATCTCTGTGCTAAGAAGGGCATATCATGCTGTACTTATTCCTGCCAAAAAAGCATAACCTTATTCTTTTCTTTTTTTTTTTTTTGAGGAAGATTAGCCCTAAGCTAACTATTGCCAATCCTCCTCTTTTTGCTGAGAAACACTGGCCCTGAGCTAACATCCGTACCCACCTTCCTCCACTTTATATGTGGAGCACAGCATGGCTTGCCAAACAGTACCATGTCCGCACCTAGGATCCGAACCAGCAAACCCATGGCCACCAAAACGGAACGTGGGAACTTAATGGCTGAACCACCGGGCCAGCCTGCATAATCTTATTCTAATCATGAAAAAACATGAATTAAACCCAAATTGAAAGACATTTCTACAAAATAAACAACCAGTACTCTTCAAAAGTATCAAGATCATGAAAAACCCAAGGAGCCATCACAAACTAGAGGAGACTAAGGTGAAATGACAATTAATGCAACATGGGACCCTAGGTTAGATCCTGAATCAGAGAAAAAGAACACTCATCAGAAAACTGGTGAATTCTGCAAGTTAATAGTGTTGTACCAAAGTTCATTTCTTAATTTAGACAACTGAACTTGTTGGAAGATAATTCTCCACAGGTCTCTCACATTTCTCTCTGTCTTGTGAGCGAGGCACTAACTACCTTTTTGTTCTGGACTATCTTTTCAAAGAGGTTTGTAGGGTGAACTGCCTCTGAGGACAGAAACAAGTTCTCCCACTAGCGCAAAGGGCAGGTTTGCTCGCAAGCCACTATAATAGACTTGGGAACCCTAAACTCAGGGTTCTTCAGCCATGATGGAAACCCACTGGGGCCACAGCAACCACCTAGGCCTCTTTGTGAAACCCTCATAAGACTTGGGGTAGTAGGGGAGACCAAACGGAATCGCCACAAAGATAAAGCTCATACTAGGTACCACGCCATGAGTGAAAAAATCCCTTGTCTTTGACCTAAGAATCTCATGTCTTTTGCCAGCATCCATGAAAAGTGTGGCAGGCTAACTTGTCTACTTGCAAATAAGATAAAATCTCAAACCCTTTACAGTTCATGATAGTACTATGGTTATGTACAACCACCATGTGGCTTATTGGGTGAAAGATATACAGGAACTCTCAGTACTATTTTTACAACTTTTATTAAGTCTAAAATTATTTTAAAATTAAAAATTAAATCAATCAGTAACCAAATACCAACTCCATTCCAAGAGAAGAAAATAATAATGATGATAATGATGATGATGGCATCATCACTGCCGCTGTATAATTTGTATATATTACATTAGGTTCTCCTCTCAAAGAATACACGATTTGTTACGGGGTGGGAGAAATGCATGAAAGGGAGTCAAAAGGCACAAACTTCCAGTTAAAAAATAACATAATAAAATAAGTCATGGAGATGTAATGTACAGCATGATGACTATAGTTAATAATACTGTACTGTGTATCTGAAAGTTGCTAAAAGAATAGATTTTAAAAGTTCTCATCACAAGAAAAAAAAATTTTGTAACTATGTATGGTGATGGATGTCAACTAGACTTATTATGGTGATCATTTTGCAAGTATACAAATATTGAACCATTATCTTGCACATCTAAAACTAATATTAGCTATATGTCAATTATACCTCAATAAAAAAATTCATGATTTGCTAGAGCAATGGTAATCACTGCATTTTTTTCAGTGAATTCTTCTGATGGGGGTTTGCATTAAAGACTCAATTTCAAGTACACTAAGGGTTATATATACACTTTGTTAACTACTTAAGCAACTGTGTATCATCAATTTTGTGGAGAAACTGGAACCCTCGAGCATTGCTGGTGGGAATGTAAAATGGCTGCAGGTGCTATGGAAAACAGTTTGGCAATTTCTAAAAAGATTAAACAAAGAATTATCATATGACCCAGAAATTCAACTCCTAGGTATATACCCAAAAAAATTAAAAGCAGGAACTAGAATAGATATTTGTATACCTATGTTCACAGCAGCACTATTCACAATAGTCAAAAGGTAGAAACAAACCAAGTGTCCATCAACAAATGAATGGATAATGGATAAAAAAAAGAATGGAGAATGGATAAACAAAAGTGGTATATATGTACAATTCAGCCATAAAAAGGAATTAACAACACTAATGACATTAATGGATCCTGAAAACATTATTCTAAGTGAAATGTCAGAAACAGAAGGACAAATTTTGTAGGATTATATGAAGTATTCAGAATAGGTGAATTCATAGAAAAAGAAAGTAGAACAGAGGTTACCAGGAGCTGGAAGCAAGGGAACGGGAAGTTCTTATTTAATGGCTACAGAATTTATGTTGGCAACGATGAAAAAGTTTTGGGTATAGATAGTAGTGACAGTTACACAACATTATGAATATATTTAATGCCACTGAATTGTATACTTATAAACGGTTAAACTGAAAAATATTATGTTGTGTATATATTAAGGCAATTAAAAAAAAAAGATAAGCCTGCCAAGTAAGATGTCTACATAAACAAACAGATCAAACACATTTTTATCAGGTCAATCCCTCTAACCCTCCGCAAGATCAGGAGACTCATTCCACACCTTTTCATTTTTTTCCTGGGGTAATCCTCAAACACTTCTGCATCCTTCACTTCACTGCTTCCTCTTTCCCAACAACACTTTCACTAGGCTTAAAATAGAGAAAAACAAAAAACAAGCAAACAAACAAAAAACAGCAGAGGAAAAAAATAAATTCCTATCAATAAGATCTTCAAATTTATCTTTCAGACTGAAAAGTGAGGAGCCACCAACAGAAATGAGAAGCTGACCACAGGCAGGTAAAGGAGTTAGGAGATAAAAGCTCAACCTTAAAAAAAAAACAATAATTTAAACTGCTCATCCAAAAATAATTTAAAATAGCCAGGGACAAAGGAAAAAGAAAAGAATCTACAGATTAGAAGGCGGCAAAGAAACACCTCACTGGAAGTACTTACTATACACAATAGAAAAACAAAGGCAGTCATACTGTTGGTTTCAGTATAATTCATTATTATGTGGTACAGTAATAAAAATAGGAACACTTACTAGTCACCCGACCCTGAGAGTATAAAAGACAGTAACTATTTAAACTACAAAGTTATCTTATGTATTAAATAAAAATGTAAATGTAAAGCACTTTGTAACCTGCGACCTCTCTTTAAATTACCAAATTTTAGACTAGACTACTTCTGAATATATTCTCTCACTACATAAGCACTAACAGAACTATGAAAAATTAATTTTGGGTAAATATATTAAAGAATTAATGTGCTTTGATGTTCTTTGAAGAACACTTCTATCTATCAGAGAGTAATGATATAATTCTTATTTTTCTTGGGGAAAATAAATTAAACATTTACAAAACTCTAATGTGGTTTTTAAAACTGGTCACTGCTCTTTGGAGACTTAATTAAGATTAAAAACAAAATCCCTCTTGACATATATCCTCTTTGCTCAACTTTGACTACATGATCAGCTCGCACAGTAATTTGTAAATCAGCTAGCTTCCCACATATATTATGAATGAACTACTTCAAAGAATAAACATATTTTCTAAACTAACAGGAAAGAACAAATTAACTTAATAATTTCCTCTTCGGAATATGATATTTTTGATATGCACAAGGAATCAAATTTGCAGATTATCTAAGATTTTACCCTAAAAATTATCATCAGTAATCCAGTTGATTTTAAATTTACCAAAAGTTTGTTTTTTAAGTGTTGATACCAATTCAATAATCCTAATTATTCTAAACTAACTGCCTTGGAAATTACCATTTTTCACTTTTACCTAGCAAACTCGCACACTGATTTACCCTGCTGCTCAGGCAGACCAGCCGCAATAACATACATGAGACCCAGCATCAAAAAGCAAATCCCTATGCCAGGCAGGCAGTTAACAATAGATAAATTAAGCAGGAATGACTGGGAGTTGTGCTGACCTGGAAAGATCATGTCCCATTTAAGCGCACAGCCAATACTGAGCTCAGCCAACTACGTATTGCTCAGGAAGGTGGCCCCCAAGCAGCCAGATCTTCCCATTCTCACAGAAGGCAGAAACCCAGATTTTTATATAAGACATCTTGATTTTCAACTGTTAGCAACTAATTTAAAAACTGGTAGAAAACAGTTCAAAACAAAACATCTGTAAGCGGCCAGTCTGTGGCTTCTGTATTCTTAAAGCCCCGCAGTCTTCCCTCCTTCCCTCTCTCATGATTTTATCCCCATCACTTTTGTCTCCAGAATATCCAAGCCTAAAGAATAATGAAAAGGTTAAGACATGAAATACAGGAGCTAAATGTTGTTAAAGGGCACAAACTTGGACCTAGAAGATGAATAAGTTCTGGAGATCTAACGCACAGCATAGTGATTACAGTCAACAATACTGTATTATATACTGCAAAATTGCTAAGAAATTAGTTCTTAAATCTCCTCACCACAAAAAAAAAGAAATGATAATTATGTGATGATAGTGAATGCTATCAGTGGTAATCATATTGCAATATGTAAATGTCTCAAATCAACACGCTGTACACCCTAAATTTACATAATGTTATACATCAATTACATCTCGATTTTTTTTAAAAAGGAGCTAGAGAATACTAAAGCTCAGGCATCTTGTTACTAAGCTTGAAGTAAACATACTTTAGCTTGAAAAGTATGAAAATCAGAGCTACGCTTGCAGCCTTAGCGGTTCCACTTCAACTGGTGACTACATCCACTCTGCAAATAAAATCATAAGGCTTACTCAGAGAGCATGGAGCACGGAGCAAAGTCAAGTGCTTGCATGAGCTTGGGAGCCAAGTGGTCTGGAGCTGGAGACACAGCTCTGCTACCTGCTTGTTACCTCTACCTCCTCGTCATTTAAAAGCTAACAATATCAACTCTAGAATGTCGTTATGAGAAATAAATAAAATATCATTTATAAAATACCTAGGCCTGGTAGGTAATCTCCAGATGATCAGTGCTTAATAAATGGGAGCTAAATATATTGGTATGGTTTATTACAATCCTTACAACTTTGGGGGTAAGAAAATATTGCAGAGAGAAACATTTCTCTCTCAGAGTCCATGTGCATCAGTTTGTGTGCATGCTCTCCCTGCTGTTTCCCTCCCTCAGACAGATTAAAAAATATTCTTAATTTAGACATTTTTCCATTATTCTTGTGACCAATGATTTGCAAGTGGTTTCTAACTCTTGTCTACAGGTTCACAGCAATATATACAAAAGATATAAAAATATAATTAAGATGCCTAGCTTCTTTACTGGATTGAAGCCCTTCCCAGTCAAGCCTTTTACCACTGTATCATCATCCAGTTTGTATTTTTTTAATAAAATAGATATAAATTATGACAGCTAAAAGCTACCCATAAAAGTCAAACTTGGGGCCAGCCTGGCAGCGTAGTGGTTAAGTTTGCACGCTCTACTTTGGTAGCCTGGGGTTTGCAGGATCCCAGGCGCAGACCTAGCACCACTCATCAGCCACGCTATGGCAGCATCCCACATAAAACAGAGGAAGACTGGCACAGATGTTAGCTCAGCGACAATCTTCCTCAAGCAAAAAGAAGAATGGCAACAGACGTTAGCTCAGGGACAATCTCCCTCACCCACAAAAAAAGTCAAACTTGTCACCAACATTCAAATAGGAAAATACTTCAGCACTGGTTGGTTGGGTTCTAGGACATTAGGCCCAAACTCTCCAGCATAGCTTATTTGGCCCTTCCCAGAGCAACCACCTCTAATCTCTGCAGCCTCATCTCTCACCACTGTCTCTTTTCTGCCAAGCCCTCCAAATACAGTATTCTCTACACCCTGTACTCCTGTACATGCTGTCCCCTCTAACAGGGACAGACTTTTCATAAAACCTGCATCGTGTAACAAATTAGTTTGGGATCTTTTAAAGAATACTCCATTCATGTTTAAGATATGTTGTATTTCTAATAAGCAAGATTCTGCTGAGAAGTTAAATTTAGTTTGCACTTCTTAAACAAAACCAATTTCTGGAACTCCTAAGGCTGCGACACTTACAGCAATGTGTTTAGAGAAGTGAACAGAAAAAGTTTTTTAAGTAAAGAGCCAAATAAATTGTGACATATTGATCACTCAAATCTAACAAAGCATCTTAGTTTTTAAAACTATGATAAGCATAAATGTAAAGAAGTTCACACCCAGGGAACTAATAAAACCATAACAGCCTAATGAAATAAAATATAAAGAGCCATCAATTAGTTTATATTGTATTGATAACACCTAAATATTCTCCATATTTCTAGAACTGTATTCAAACCAATTAAAACAAATAAAATGCACAACATGTCAAGGGGGAGAAGGGCTTTCAAAAGGTAGAAAATTTCACTAGAAAAAGAAAAGTGCAGAAATGTTGAAATGAATAATAATCCTAAAGCATTAATTAATGTATCTGAAAACAAACTAAAATTCAGCAAGTCGTTTTCATTTTTTAAAAAGCAGATGAGGTTAGGGAATAGGGAGGGATGAAAAGGGAGAGCAAAGAGGACTTTTAGAGCAGTGAAAATACTCTATATGATACCATAACGGTGGATATATACTATTATAAATTTGCCCAAATTAAAAATATGCACCACATCAAGAGTGAACCCTAACATAAACTATGGACATGGAGTGTCAATGATGTATCATGTATTTCACTAACTATAACAAATGTACCACTCTGGTGGGGGATATTGAGAATGTGAGAAGCTATGCATGTCTGGGGACAGGGGGTATATGGGAAAGCTCTACTTTCCACTCAATTTTGCTGTAATCTAAAACTGCTCTAAAAAATAAAGACTATTAAAGGAGAGGAGCAGAAGAGAAAAATTTGCTAAACATAGGAGGCTAATTTTTTTTTAAACTATATACAGCTTCTATAGTTAGCAGTTCTGAATAGATCAAAAATTATATGATAAAGCTAGCATAATTTAGCCCTGGATTTACGTTTGAAATACTTTTCTTTCAACATTCTTCCTTTCATCCTTTCCTTCAACATTGAGATCCCCTCACAGCATTTTCAGTCTTATCTCCTAACACCTTCCAACAACTTGTTTAAATAAATTATATTCACACATCCCTTCTGTTCAGATACAGTCCTTTCTAGACACAAATTATTGATCATCCTCAAAGGTCTATCAAGTGCCTACTATACGCAGTACACTTAGAAAATATAAAAAGATCCTTACACGCAAGATCCCCTCCTCTGAGGTCTTACAATCCAGCCCTGGGAAAAGGTCAAAATGTCCTCCAAGTATCCAAGTGGTAAAGACATTCAATCAGTCTGTCCTTCTGTTCCCCTTCTTGGAATGCTTTTCTCTTGGCTGGATCCTTCTCATCTTTCAAATCTCAATATAAATGCTATCTCCAGAAATCTTCCCTGACACTATCCTGCTACTTTCTATCACAGCATACCATTCCTTTCCTTCACTGCTGTTTTTTTCCCAGTGTAATTACATGTTTGGTTGCTTATTTACTGGTTTATTATCTGTATCCAATAACAGACTGAACACTCCATACAGACACCAGTGATTAGCAAAGCATTCAATAAACACCGGTTAAATGAATTCATGGGTCTGGCGCTCAGGAGAAAGGTCTGGGCTGAAGATATTGGGGCAGAGGTGATAACTTACCCATGAGAACTGGCAAGATCACCTGTGGGAAGTGTGTAGGGTCAGAGGAGAAGTGAAGACCTGAGGAAGCCCAACATTAAGAGTTTCAGTAGAGGGGCTGGCCCCGTGCCTGAGCGGTTAAGTTCACACGCTCCGCTGCAGGCGGCCCAGTGTTTCGTTGGTTTGAATCCTGGGAGCGCACATGGCACTGCTCATCAAACCACGCTGAGGCAGCGTCCCACATGCCACAACCAGAAGGACCCACAACGAAGAATATACAACTACGTACCGGGGGGCTTTGGGGAGAAAAAGGAAAAAATAAAATCTTTAAAAAAAAAAAAAGAGTTTCAGTAGAACAGGCAAAGAAGAGTAGGATAGAGAACTTAGATAAATCAAAGGGAGGCCAAAGAAAGAGAGTGTTTCAAGAAGTGAGTATCAACTGCAGAATGATGCTAAGAGGTCCAGTAAAAAATGAACAGAAAAGGATCGCCTGGATTTCCTCTCATGGAGACTACCGGTGACTTTAGCGACAGTCAATTCACAGCAGTGTAGAATCTGATGACAAACTGCAGAGTGATTCCGAGTTGAGCAAGTAGAGGCACTATCTAATAGTTAAAACTGTGAAGGGCAACAGAGAGACAGGTGATAGATAGAGACCTTCGGTAACCAAGGGCAATGATCCTGAAGACCCGGCAGGCAGAGAGAATAGTATATCTGAACAGCATGAGCTTCAAACAAGCAGGGAAAGTACTCCACACAACCCTGAAGGACACCAGCACAATGAGCTAATCCCGAAAAGACCTTAAACAATCGGGCATACTGTGAGCGTTCAATAATGTTAGTTGTTGTTGTTATTGTTTAATAAATTGTGTCTTCATTAGACTGGAAGGGCCCCAGTGAAGGCAGAGACAAGCTCTGTTTTATCCACGGCTGCATTCCCAGGACGAAGCAAGGCGCCTGGCACATTAATAGATACTCAAGAAATGTTTTTAAGTGAATTCAGAATTCTGAATACTGCAGTCTTAACTGTTGTAATAGTCTCCTTGACTGTCTCTCTCTAATACATTTTACGTTTCTTTACTGTGAGATAACCCTGGCACTTAAGCATAAAAGCGTTAACTATTCCAAGAATTAGCCATTACCCTTAACTTCTCCTATCGGACTCAAGTTTCTTGACAGCACAACTTACGTCGGCTCAGCCCATGACACGCTCAATGTCTTGCAAGAAGCAAGCCTAAATATCAGCAACCGGGATAAACGGCTTCTGTGCAACGAGTTGCCACAGCTATTTCCAGTGATTCTAAGGCCAACCAGCGCACCCCGGGGCCCCAAGCGCCGAGACACCACAGCCAGCGCAGCGCCGGGCGGAGCCGCAGCAACCGCCTGCGCGGCAGGGGGCGCTGCAGCCGCCCGCGAAGGCCGCCGCCGGCCTGGCCCCGCCCCGCCCGGCGGTCACCTGCAGCGACTGCACTCGGGCCTCCGCTCGGCCGGCTCCACCGGCAGCTCCCACAGGCCGTCCGCAGTGGCGCAGTCCGTCTCCGCTCCCGGGGCAGCCGCCGCCGGCGCTGCGCCGCCCTCCCGCCGCTCCTCCTCCTTAGGCATCTGAGACCTCGAGGCCCCACGCGGCTGCTCGACGGGGTCCCCGGGTGTTCGCGCCTCTTTCTGCGGCTCCATGGCAGGCGCTCTGGTCCGCTTATCCCATGGAGGCCCCGCTGCCGCCGGGGGGCGCCACACGCTGGAGAAACCGGCGCGCGCCCCACGGCACCACGCACGCATGCCACGTACGGGGGGCGGGTCTCCAAAGCCGGGCTCGAGGCCCCGCCCCGCAGCGGAGAAGGAAAGAGCAGGTTGGTCAGTACTCAGCGCGACCTTTCACCCAGAACCAGGAAGAGGAGTAGGGGTTCTCTTGGGGAGCACATGAGATTAGGTAATCCTCCGTGGGACAGGTAAAGGAATTCCCTCGGAAAACACTTCAGGTAGCAAAACCGGATATACCTTCCTTAATTTCACCCTTTTAAAAGTGAAAGTGAAATGGAATCCTGCATATTCCGCCTTAAAATGGCAGTTGAAGAATTACCTATGTTGGGGCTTGCCCAGTGGCGCCGCGGTTAAGTTCCCACGTTCCCCTGGGTTCGCAGGTTTGGATCCAGGGTGCGGACATGGCACCACTTGGCAAGCTCAGGGCCAGTCTTCCTCAGCAAAGAGAGGAGGATTGGCAGCAGTTAGCTCAGGGCTAATTTTCCTCAAAAAAAAAAAACAATTAGCTGGGTGAGTGTGCACAGCAGTTGTAACAGCTGGCATACCTGCTAAAGGCCAACAAAGGAGCGGTTGTACCGACCGGATATTGGTTTCACAGCTGGTCCATTTCATGCTCTAGAAGGGCAGGGACCTGTGTCTTCTGTCTAGTACTTGTTGGTATTTCTCCTCAGCATCAAGCATACCATTTCATACTAGACACCAAATATTTGTTAAAGTTTTTAAATTGTCGGAGACCCCCTAAGATCAGGAGGCAGTAGGTGGGCTGATATTTTATGGATGGGGGGGGAAGCCATAGAAAAATAGCTTTCCCAAATAAACAAAAACTGAGGGAGTTCAGCGCCACTAGACCTTCCTTACAAGAAGTGATGAAGGAAGCCCTCCTACCTCTAACAAAAAAGCAAAAGTTTAATAAAACCTTAAGCAAGAGTTAAACAGAATCAGACAATTGCAGCTGTACATCAGAATAGGTCAGTAAACATTTATAAAAGATAACAGGAAGGAAAGCATCAAAAATAACCATAAACAGTTCAATTTAGTCACAAAGTCACAACACAGAAAAGAACAATTTGTGACAATAAGAACTCAGAAGGAGAAGAGGAAAGGGATGGCACCCCGAAAATGGGCAGAAGATATGAACAGACATTTTTCCAAAGAAGCTATATGGATGGCCAACAGGCACATGAAAAGATATTCAACATCACTAATTGTTAGGAAAATGCAAATCAAAACTATGAGGAGATATCACCTTAGACCTGTCAGAATGGCTATAATTACCAATACAAAAAATAATAAATGTTGGAGAGGATGTGGAGAAAAGAGAACCCTCTTCATACACTGCTGGTGGGAATGCAAACTGGTGCAGCCACTATGGAAAATAGTATGGAGATTTCTCAAAAAATTAAAAATGGAAATACCATATGATCCAGCTATTCTGCTACTGGGTATTTATCCAAAGAACATAAAATCAACAATTCAAAGAGATTTGCATAAATCTGTGTTCATTTGCAGCATTATTTACAATAGCCAAGACATGGAAGCAACGCAAGTGCCCATGAATTCATGAATGGATATATACATACAATGTATATGTAAAAAAGACAAAATTGTCCCACTTATAACAACATGGATGGATGTTGAGGATATTATGTTAAGTGAAATAAGCTAGACAGAGAAAGACAAACACCATATGATTTCACTCATATGTGGAAGATAAACAAACACATGGATAAAGAGAACAGATAGTGGTTACCAGAGGGGATGGACAAAATGGGTAAAGGGGCACGTATGTATGAGGACAGATAAAAATTAGGCTATTGGGGCTGGCCTGGTGGTGTAGTGGTTAAGTTCATGCACTCCACTTTGGCAGCCTGTGGTTTGTGGGTTTGGATCCCAGGAGTGGAACTACACACCACTCATCAAGCCATGCTGTGGCGGTGTCCCACATACAAAATAGAGGAAGGTTGGCACAGATGTTAGCTGAGGGCCCATCTTCCTCACAAAAAAAAATTACTCTGTTGGTGGTGACCACAATGCAGTCTATACAGAAACTGATATGCAATAATGTACACCTGAGATTACATAATGTTATAAATCAATATGATCTCAATAAAATAATTGGAAAAAAATGACCATTGCAGGAAATGAGTACAGTGGGTAAAACTAAAGGCAAAAGATACTGTACATAAGCACTGTACTCGATAAAGCTGTTTTCTACAAGAGCACAGGTTAACAATTCTTATGCTCCTATACATGTATACTGAAACTGAACAATTAAGTAAATGGATAGCAAATGGTTGGGAGCCAGGTAACTCACTGTTGGAGTAGAAGTTTACAGATAAGCAAGAGGTAGAGGTTTGAATGAAACGTGGTGATGAATCAGAACTGGAGACATCAGTATAAATTCATGTTTATAGATACAGATGGTTATATAGAGAAATATGTATAAACGTGTGTATACACAAGTTAGTATAACCCTATATGTCCTTGCTCTGTCAGCTGATAGGGCCCAAGAAGAACAATATCCTTGTAGCAAGGAGCACACCTAGCACCTAGATCTCGCTTGCTGATACTCTTCTCTAATAAAAGGAACCAGAGCTCCTTGGAAAAATGCACAATTCTAGGACTGGGGCAGGAAATATATGAGATGAGTTTGGAGCATTTTGTGGTGCCAGAAAGTAAGGAAGTAATAAAAATAATTTTTTTTTTTGAGGAAAATTAGCCCTGAGCTAACTACTGCCAATCCGCCTTATTTTGCTGAGGACGCCTGGCCCTGAGCTAACATCCATGCCCGTCTTCCTCTACTTTATACGTGGAACACCTACCACAGCATGGCTTTTGCCAAGCAGTGCCATGTCCGCACCCGGGATCCGAACCAGCAAACCCTTGGCTGCCGAGAAGTGGAACATGCGCACTTAACTGCTGCACCACCAGGCTGGCCCCTAAAAATAATTTTAAAACATTCACAATGATGGGGTAATAAAAATAAAAATAATTTTAAAACATTCACAAAGATGGGGTAATAAAAATAAAAATAATTTTAAAACATTCACAATGATGGTGGTATGACAAAGGGATACAAGAGCCAACTGAAAGAGCTCCCCATGGCCAAAGCTAGAACACTCTGAGCCACAAAATACATAACATGATGTATAAATAAAAATCTATGAGTTCATACTGATATAAATAAATAATAAATAAATAAAATGGGGGAAAACAGACAAATCCCCCATGCAGTAGAATCCCAAATTTATGTAGATACTACACCCTCTAGGAGGGGGGAACATAACTCCTCACTCCTGAAGTGTAGTCTGTGCCTAGTGACTTCCTTCTAAACAGTACAGTATGGAAAGAAAGTGGGCAGGAGGGTAACTTTTCAGTGGAGAAACCTGACAAATGCGGCCTCAGCCAGATGAGAAGGTCAACACAAATAGTGATAAGTCACAATGGTAGTATGTACCCTCGAGATGATGTGATGAAGATCACAACTGATCTCTGCTCTCTTCCTTCCAAAACCCCATAACTCCAGTCTAATCATGAGAAAAATATCAAACGAATTCCAGTTGAGGGACATTCTGCAAAATACTGGACCAGTATTCCTCAAACTGTCAAAGTCATTAAAACAAAAAGTCTGAGAGAAGCCAAAGGACACATGATTACAAAATCCTGGATGGGATCCTGGAATAGAAAAAGGACATTAGATAAAAACAAAGGAAATCTGAATAAAATATGGACTATAGTTAACAGTAACATATTAATATTAGCTTATTCATTGTAACAAATGTACCATAATAACATCAGATGTTAATAATAGTGGAAACTACGTACTGGATATATGGAAACTTTCTATATTATCTTCACAATTTTTCTATAAGTTGAAATCCATTCTGAAAAATAAAGTTTTTTTAAAATAAAGACTACTGTAAGCAGTTAAAACATAAACTAAAAAAGTTCTCTTTTATAATAGAAACATAAAATAACAAGGCCTAACCCTAATCAGAAGTGAGCAAGTCCCATATGAAGAAAAGAAAACTTCACTGGGTAATATGAAAGTTTTGATAACTAAAACTGTATAGCATTTGTCTTTCTAGAAAAACTGAATACAGTAAACATGTTGTTTCTTCCCAAAATATATGTTAGCACAAACCTAAATGAGTTTTCACTGCTGATAAAAATGGAAAACGGTAGAACTACTATGGCAGCTTCTTAAAAGTTAGATATATACCTACCTTTGCACCTAGCCCGTTTACTCCTCCCCAAAAGAAATGAAAACATGTTCACACAAAGATTTGTATTTGAACATTCATGGTAACTTTATTTGCAATATCCAAAACTGGAGGAAAAAACAAGAATATTCATCAATAAACCAGCAGATAAACAAAATGTTATATCCATACTAATGGAATAATAAAAAACAACAGAAAAAGAGGAATAAGCTACTACCAACTACTACTACTAACATATGCAACAATGTGGTTGAATCTAAAAATCATTACGCTGAGTGAAAGAAGCCAGACACACTGTATAATTCCACGTGTATAAAACCCTAGAAAATACAAACCAATTATAGTGACAGAAAACAGATCAGTGCTTGCATGGGGCCAAGGGCAAAAGAAGGGTTCTATGCACAGTGGCTCAAGGAAACTTTTAGGGGTGATAGAAATGTTCCACACATTGATTGTAGTGGAAGTTTCACAGGAGTTATACTTATGTCAAATTTCAGCAAATGATACCCTTTAAATGGATGCTCTAATTGTACATAAATTTTGTCTCAAAGTTTTTAAAAAGCTTAAATCAAGTAGAGGCCAGATTTAGCAAAATAATTTTTCTTATGAGTGTATGAGAATAGGAAAGAAAAATTTGGTAATAAAAGGTAATGAGTGGGTCCTTTCAAATATAAAACAAATCCAGATTTAGTAAGAAGAGATTTTATTAACAGGATTCTTGTAAGGAGAGAAAGGAGCTACTGCAATAGCGAGAACTCTCTTACCATAAGATCGGCCAGCTTCTCAAGAGGAAAGCTTTTCTTTTATAGGAGGAATAAACAAAGCTAGAAGGAACCCATTCCAGGGTAGTGGAATAAGAGTGGGATTAGAGAATTTTTTTACCCTGAGGCCTGTTCTTTGGCGGGGCTGTTAAGGAGGGGTTGTATGCTGGCTCAGGCTGAGGATGGGTTCAGGGGCAGGAGGAAGGAAAGAATCGTAACCAAAGTTCGATTAACAAGCATTTTGTTCCCATTGATCAGTGGGACAAAACAGTTCAGTTAATCATTTATGAATAGGAATTTGGGGGACTGTGTGTGGCGTTGTCATAGGTAAACAAGGGAGGCATCCATGAGTCTTATCTAAGGTATATGGGAAAGGGTGCTTCTTTGCAGCAAGCCATTTCTGGAACACAAAAGGGTGGATGATTTCTTAACATTTGCTGTTTTCCAGGACACAGGCTCAGGTAAAATTCAACACTGTCAGTTCCTTCTAGACAAGGCTGCCATGCTGTACAATCCCAGGGGACATTTTATTCTGCTCCTAGATAGTAATGTATGTGAAGCTATGATGATTAAGACCAATCAATGGAACCAGATAGATAACTCTTGAACTCTCATAACTCTTACAGTATAACAGTATATAGAAGAACCTAAAACATGGTAAAGAATATAATACCAATCAATGGGGAAAAATGCACATTATTTAAAGTATGATGTTGAGAAGACATGATCTTTGGTTAAAAAGCAGGTTAGTTAATGTACATGACATTAAAAGCTAAAACAGGTAGCAAGTAAAAGAGTTGAATTTAAAAATATCTTTAATAAACTCAGAGAAAATATAGCTTAATATTTAGCTTATATCTATGTGAGGAAGGTCTTTATAAGCATAAAGGCAATGCAACAAAAGCTTAAAGGAAAAATGTTTATATAGTTACATAAAACTATAAAACATTTGCATGCCAAAACCAACATAATGAAATTTTAAAACACCTAATAAAATCCACCACTCCCCTCTCACCCATAAAGAAGGGTCATTTGCCTTTGACTTGGAAGTGATTATTGATATTGGGGAAGAAAAGATTTGGAGGGGTTACATCATGGAACCATTCAGTGCGGACCTGATAATCAGCCAATGTGCATAGATACAGCCATATCCATTAATAAAATGCTGGTTTATAATATCTGCTGCCTGGATCCCCACCTTCCCTACTCTTGTTCCACCAACCAGAGGTCAACTTGGCACAGCAGGAGGCCTCTAGGACCCTGATCCAGTCCTATTTGCATTCTGATTGGATAATTGGGCCCTAAGTCGTACTGATTATTAAATATTTTTTAATATCACCCTTGATTGTATAGATATCATCCCAGAGCATTTTTAGGACCAGTCGGAAGAGCCATCTCTTCCTTCCCCACCTTCCTGCCCCCCCCTCCCCCCCCCCCCCCCCCCCCCCCCGCTGACATAGAGCTATGTTAAATGAGTTTACTTCTGCAATTGCCTGGTGGGATGACAGAGAAAATTATTAACTGAAAACATTCAACATAAGGAGATTGAAATAGTACCCAAGAAAATTACTATCTGTAATGCTAAATAAAACACTTGTCAATGGGAGTGGGAAGTGGGAGAAAAGCAAAGTGCAAAGAAGATGGGTGGGGAGCCCCACACAGAGATGGTGGAGGATAAACCCCCGTCTGTGGGAACCCCTGCAACCCAGATCAGGGATTAAAGCTGACATCATGGTCTAGGCTTATGGATATCATTCCATATGTTAAACTATCTATCTAAGGGGATAAAAATCTCAATCTTGAAATTCCTTGAGGAAGAAATACCTCCCTCCTGACAGCTTTGAGCCCTAGAGAGCATCTTGGTCTAACATGTCATCTGTTGGCAATTCCTCATTTGAGCTAACGTAACTAAAAGTCATAATGCCCCCACCATAGTTCTCTTAAATTGTTCTATGTTTTGAATTGAAGTATAAGGGGAAATAAGAGCTTTGCTTAAAAGCATCCTGGCAGTTGTCTTTTGCTCTTCATCCTTAAATACCTTTGAGGAAAATGTTGCAAAAGTAAGTATTAAGTAAATTTTGGTTTTTAAAGTTGAAGTTCCACAATCAGTATATAGAATCAAAATCCTTGATCAGAGGGAGAGAGGACAGGTTTTGTTCATCTGCTTCCCCCAAAGCAACAACCTTGTATGTAAGCTCCTATAGTAACCTGGGAGGACCTTGAGCTCAAGAAATATGCCTTTCATCATCCTCTCTTTGATGTAGTGAACCCAGTTATTAACAAGGAGACTCAAAGTGGTGCTAGAATTCAGCCTGAGATGAAAATATGGAAGCAGAAACCATTGTCATAGAATTACAGAATTCTAGAACCGCTGGGCTCCTTAGAGATAATCTTCTATAATCTACTCATTTTATAGCTAAGGAGGCTGAGGATCAGACATATTGAGTTACTAAAGAAAGATCTGACAGCTAGGCATTGCTAGATAGAGCCAAGTCCAAACTTCCTTTCATATATTTTCCTCAAGGTACCACATAAATAATTAGGAGAAGTAAGACTGAAATTGTGCTATCTATGGACCAACCATTCCGTGCTAGGCAGAACACAACACTTATGCTGCTTCTGTAGATTTACGGCAAAGTGAATATTTTTTTATTTAGGCAATTGAGGAAATCTGAATAAGTCTATAGCTTATATATTAAACAGTATTAAATTGATGTTAATTTCCTTGTTTTAAAAATTGCATGTGTTTGTATAAGAAGGTACCCTCATATTGGGGAATCATACACTGAAGTATTTAGGGATAATGAGGGATCATATCTGCAATTTATTCTTAAATGGATCAAAAAATGCGAGTGTGTATATGGAGAGAGATAATGGCTTGGACTAGAATGATAGAGATGAAAAGAAACGCACAGATTATGGATGTGTTTTAAAAGCAAAGTCAAAAGATTGACTGTTTAGATATATAGACTAAGTGGAAAAAAGAATCATGGGAAACACAGATTTTTGGTTGGAATAACTGAGTGATAATGGTGTTGTCAATTGAGATAGGGAAGACTAGGGTGATGAACTTGTTTGGGGGAGAGGTGTGCCAAAATAGGGTACCAAGAATTCTGTTTTTCCCCTGCCAAGTACCAACATTGAAATTATGTAGAGTTATCAAGCATGCAGTTGGATATAAGAATCTGGAATATTAAGGAGGACACAGGGATGGAAATTAATGCTGATATTACAGATTTGAAATTAATGCTGATATTATTAAACGTGCTTTTGATTTTAAAAAATCAGAGATTCAACTGTACCCTAGAAATACCTGGGGTTTGCCTGATTTCAGAAGGGGCAGCAAATAAAATGAGCTTTTAATACAGCTAGCTTCATGAGATCTTTTCAAATCCCTTTGATATAGAACACCAAGTGGTCTGGAACATGAAGGTGACCATTAGTGCTTCTATATCTGTTTTTAGTTTATTGTTTGTGGGGGTAGGACTGGTGGTGAAAGGAATAGGGAATAAATGAACAGGGAAATAAATGAACAGAGAAAATATGGTATTTCTCAAAACAAATGTAAATCACTGAAATAGCATACATATGATTAACAGAAATAGAATTCTAAAATAAATATCCTTTCAGTTTCATTACAATACCAACCTCAAAATTCCTGCAAAGATGAATATGATGTAGCCTTTTCACTGACATACGCTTTTGAACATTTTGAAACAAAACAGCATTATACTGAATTCCACGCTGAAGCAGATGGTACTACAGCAAAGCCCTGGTGTTATTTCTGAAATTATAACTCATTTATATAGCATTTCACAATTTATTAAGTCCTTTTACTGACATTATTTCATTATGTTCTTCCCTACAGCCTTACAAAGTAAATAAGATATATATTATTAACTCTATTTGACAGATAAGAAAAAATGACAGCCTCTGAAAATAAAATGGCTTGTCTAAATTAAGATGGCTATTTTAAGTGACAAGGCTATGTTTAAAAACCAGATCTTCTAACTCTGGGGTTATTTCTCTTTCTGTGATGCCAAAAAGTCTCTTTCATGTTTTTTCCACACTGTTAAGTGGGTATTTATTAATAGTTTCCCAAATTTCATAATAAACAACATTGAGATAACTTAGAGTGAAAGGAATGCCTTGACATCATGAAATTATATCAGAAAGAGCTAAGATTAGAATTTCTATTTCCTGAGTTACTGTTTCTTAACTAATCCATTAAACATTCACTGATGATTCAGCTAGAGATGTTTACCATTGTAAATCATTGTTTCTACTACATAAATATCTTGAGCTGGAACCTATAAGCAAAATATGCCTGGCATAAATTCTCTCAAGAATGCTTATAATTCAATTTCTTATCACTTTTATTACATTTTTTTCAAGTTTCAAAACAGATAATAATTAAATAAGCAACACACATGTTTTTAAAACCCTTTTGCAGACGGAAGTTTAAAAATCACAAAATTGCTGAAGCAGATGTGGCTATTGCCAAAAAAAAATTTAAAAAGGAAGTTTAAAGAAAAACTAAGCATACAAATAATGTTAGAATATCAGATGTTAGAAATGCTTGAGTGGCCTCACTGTGGCAGTCACACATGAGAAATCTTACATTTTGCGTTTTGGAGACATGTTATGTACAAAGCCCCTATTCAGTGAAAATGCCGCTATGTGAGCATATGATGGATGATTTACTTTGTTTATTTTAGAAGAGGTACGAGTGCAGTTTAAGACTAGCCCAGAGAATCACAAGCTGAAATTTCCTGCTCTAAATATCATATTTCTCTTCTAAAATATCTCTTTTTTTGTAAAAAATCATTTGTTCTTGCAGTCAAATAATAGCTTTTGAATACAAGCTCCAGAATTAGAATTCAATATGGTAACATATCAGCTGATAACAATTAACTTTGGCCTGAGGCATATAGTTATAGTCTCAATTGACTTGTTGTTTGCCCTGGAAGTACTCTTATACTAAAAACACATACAGTAGCCTACAACCATTACATAAAACAGGCCAATAGTTGAAGACCAAAAAGAGTCATACTCTTCTATTCAAATATTTAGCCAAACCAGAATTATCCAAAAACAACATCGTCCCTGATGTGAAAGATTTATATAATCCAAAATAGTCCATCATCTCCAAAAAGTAATATAAGACTTGCATTTTTAGTAAGATGTGAATATTTGACGTCCTGAGAGTTCACAGCTCCTAAAAAAGATTAAGTTATATTATGAACACTGAAGATCTAACTGGACAAGAGCTAGCTTTTATATTCTGGTTCCTAACTATTTTCGAAACAAAAATCATGATAAATAATCAGAAATAGTCAAATCAGTCCTGCTGTAGACAATTCATGAAGCCTGGCCAGCCCATTTCTATCTTTAACCCAGTTTCCTGCACCCATATCCCCAAATCCTCTTCCCAGAGAAAGAAGTTCTTGATTCTCTGCCTGGTCCCAAGCTTTGGAAACTGCTGTCTTCCCTTCAGTAGGACAGTTCAAAAGTTCTTTTTTATTATGCTTTTCTGTATTTTCTAAATTCCCTATAATAAACCATTAAAAAATCAGTTTTTAAGAAGCAATGAAAATATTTTTAAGGGATTTGAGGATCACTAGTTGGACATGCAAGTGATTCAGTAATAAATGATTCCTGGTCTTGTCATTTGTTGCATCCTAGTTCTAATTCTCAGTAATGATCACCACCTTCATACCCTAGGCCTTCCTGGTTGGGAACTCTGTCTTGTTCCCTCTCCTATCACAGAGGGCTTGGAGCCCTCCACTGAGCCTGCCTCTTGCCACTCTCACCCCTAGAAACTGGCACTCTGTTAACTGCTGGCTTGCTTCCCTCATACTGTGTGCCATAAAAACACTCACTCTCTAGTCACCCCTTTTAAGTCTGGTTGAGACTTCCTGATGATGACCACTTTTCTGGCTCACCACTATTCTGTTGCTGTATTCTGTGGGGGACTGGAATTGGCCACCCCAAGGTATGTCTCTTTGGCATGAGGATTATTTTGGTCTGGTTACTTTTAAAAACTGCAGACAGGAAAGGAACTCTGAAAAGCAGAGTTTACTTACCCTTTGTTAAGAAACATTTACATTGTAAAGGAAATCTCCATCTGTAAGGTTGTCTTCCTCTCTGTACCAGGAAGGAGGGATGACCTTATCTCTAGAAACTCTTAATCAATGTGGAAGGCAAGGACTTAAATCTGCATAATCTTACTCTTGTTTACTGTACTTGTCTGGTAACCTCCTGTAACTGACTCCCCCCACCCCCAACATCCTCCTTTGTCTTTAGCTGAGGTTGGTATTTAAGGTGGTGGCTTCGGCCATTTTGGCAAGTTGCTCAGGTTGCCTGAGCCTCTCCCATGTGTACATGTTATAAAGCTTTGTTTAACTTTCTCCTGTTATTCTGTCTCATGTGAATTTAATTCGTTCTCCGGCCAGAAGAACCCAGACAGGATAGAGGAAATGTCTTCCTCCCCTACAATTCCCTAGAGTTCTTTAAGTTCTGTAAGTCTTGGCAAGGTTACAAACTGGTGGACCATACAACAAATTTAGCCTAATAACACAGTTGATTTGGCATACTCAATATTTGAAATTTTAAAATGTGAATGTCTTTAGGCCAAAAATATGTTTTCCAGTTTGCCATACAATAGGGAGTCTCCAGTACTCCCTATTGTATTATACCTTCCCCTTTATTAATTTGCTTATCTGTCTAGGACTTGAAGCTATTTGAATTAGACCCCTAGAGCTTCCTTCCGCTATCCTAACAGAGCTCTCATCATCATCTCAGCTGGGTTCTATTTACCCAGTAGCTCAGGAAAATGTCTAATTCCAAGTCTCAATTTCTCCTAGTCTTTCCGGATCCATTGACGTCAGCAAGCCCACTGTGTGAAATGACAACACCATCTCAGATGCTGAAAAAGTGGGAGTAGTATTTGGATGCTACTCTAGAATTATTGACCTGTTTACTACATCCTTTCAAATTACAGTTGCACTCTGAAGAAATCTAAAAAGAAATTCACCAGAAGAGGGAAGTAAAAAAACATCCCAGAAATGCAGGAAGATGAAAATCTGCTGACTACTGATGTGAGAATTAACTGCACTTTTTGATGAGTTAAAAACAAATATCACAAAGATGGAGTTCATTGTCCAACTTTTTCATGCAGAGTAAGCTAGAGGTCCCTCCAGAAAGTGCACCCAGCCCTATACCCACATCAGCTAAGGATTCATGCCTGCATTCCATGTAGCATATGAGGAATTTGTGGAATTTGGGAAAGCATTTCACATCATTTTGGGGAAGATTTGGAGGGTGAAAGAGTCAGGATAGGTGGAACAAAGAAGTTAGAATGACATGAGAAGCAAGCAAGCATAAGTGGAAGGAAGGAGGAAGAGAGAAAAGGAGGAACGGAGGCAGGGAAGCAGGAAGGCAAATGAACAATTTAACAAGCATGTACTAGATACCAAGAGTATACTCAGTCCTTTTATAGACATCCTCTCATTTAATACTCACACTCTCTCTTAAGTTCAGAGAGTTAAGAATTTACTCAGTCACAGTAAACACAAAGCACAACACACAAGGAAACAAAGTCGAAATGTAAAGCCAAATCTGTGACTCAAAAATCCATGCCCTTTTCATGACATCACGACTCTCTCAAAGGTGATTTATTTTAACCTATGCAGCAAAGGTATACATGAGAGCTAACTTAATAGTGTTTCACCACGGTTGAACAAATAGATAAATTTAATCTTCAAAACAATCCTGTGAGATAAGTATTGTTTTTTCCTTTTTCACAGAGAAGGAAACTAAGGGTCAAAGAAGTTAATTATCACACTGAAAGCCATGGGCTTTTGCAAACATCAGCAGTATCACTTGGAATATGCCACAGGCAGAAGGATCCCCCATTCTCTGGGCATCTTGCAAAGAGGTGAGCTAGGTAGGGCCAGAATACAACTGGATGCATAACCAGGCTGTGCTTCAAAAGGGATCCCACTCCCTGTTGCTCTCCTTTTTATAGGGCCAAATGAGAGTGGACTTACAAAAATGGGACATAAAGTCTGGGCTTGGGCACTAGATGGTCTGAGTTTATTTGCCAGTTGTCTGTGAACACTAGTTGTTTTCTCTTGTGGGAAGTCGTTTTGGGCTACAGCTCTTCCCTCTGGGGAGAAAGGAAACCACTGGTGCCACAAGTTGTTTCAGACACAGCTGCTTCCACGGGTGAGTGGGAAGTGTCCCTGCCCCCAGCTAGTTCATCCAGACAACCCAAAAAGAACTTCTAGAGTTATTTATTGGACAATCCAGCTTATTTTTTTTTCCCCCAAAGATTTTTTATTTTTCCTTTTGCTCCCCAAAGCCCCCTGGTACATAGTTGTGTATTTTTAGTTGTGGGTCCTTCTAGTTGTGGCATGTGGGATGCCTCCTCAGCGCGGCCTGATGAGCGATGCCATGTCCACGACCAGGATTTGAACTGGCAAAACCATGGGCTGCCAAAGCAGAGCTCACGAACTTAACCACTCGGCCATGGGCCGGCCCCGACAATCCAGCTTCTTTTTAATCATTCACCGAAAGTAGTAGAAGAGTCAGGACTTGAATCCAAGTCTTTTGATTTCAGATCTCAGGTAGGAGTTGGAAAGCTAGCCCTTGTTGAGTGAAGACAACAGCCAAATCCAACGGCTATGGAAAACTCAGGGTTGTTTCACATGACTTACTTGGGATTTTACTTGTTCAAATGGCAAGTGATAGTCAAATAGGTAAATGCCAGCATCCCAGATCCAGGTGATAGATCCACTCCTAATATCTCAGACACAGCTAAAGACTCAAGGAGTCTCCAACTGGGAGGGAAGTGGTACCTTAGAGACTGACAAAGGAAATCATAGGAAGACTTTTCCATTAAATTCATTGGTTAAATAAAAGGACAACTTCATAAATAACTGTACTCTCTGTTCTTCACTGAAAAGGCTCTTTATGAAGAAAATTTCTATACAAACAAATACAAAAGATCAAGGAGATTTTCTACTCTAGAGGTTTGGATCTTTTCCAATAATTTATGATAGCATTTTTGCTTGTAAAATGAAGTTGACTATATATGTAAAGAGTGCTGTTGAATACTTTTGTGAATAACTACCCTATAATTTTTTTAATTTTCCATTAATTTTTTACCTATGATGCATTTTAAAATAGAGATTTCCTTACACTAAGTTTATAGTTTTCTCTGGCTATTATGTTTTCAATTTATCTCTATAGTAGATTTAGAGTGAAGACTTGCATTTTTCTTTTCTCTGAAAGGTCGAGAGATGTTTTGTTATATCATGTGAACAACCATTCTTCTTAAACTGGTGCTGATCTGAGAACATTCCTGTTTTTATTCCTTTCTATCCTAAAACTGAACCAGAGGTGATAGGGAAAAAATAAGAGGCTTGTTTTAATCAAAGCTTTTTTTCACAAATAGCTCATTTTATGAAGTGATGCTACCTCTTTTTTGCCTGAGATCAAAATCAAGGCTTCAGTGTTAATTTATTCCTATATTTGATCCTTGGAGGCATGGATCTGTGGGTCAAATGACACAGTGCTAATATCATGATTCACCAAGTTCATTTAAAGATAGAACATTCTACCTGTAAATAGATTCATTTTTTCCCTCTTTATCTTCTATTTTCTTCCTTTTCCCTTCCCTGCTTCCTTCTGTTTTTTCTTTCATTCCTTTATGGGTACAGTCCATAATTTAACTCATAAATAAACTTAACATTAATAGTAAAGTTCTATTTTATGATAAAAATGGAAGAACTGCGTGTTAAAATATAAATATGAGAAAGTAAAATTTTTCTTACTGAATTCGTACTATATTTTACTTTCTACATACAGTTTACTGTATTGTTAATGTAATGTTGTGCCTTGAACCTGTATATTGGTAGTTTTTGCAAGACCATTTCTTGGTATTCGGGATCAGTGGGTAGGTGCATGGGGTGTGTCTTAGACTGGTTTCCCCAGAAGCATATCCTGAGACAAGGATTTGAGTGCAGATGGTTTAGTTGGGAGGTGACTCTCAGAAGCATCAGCAGTGGAATGGAGAAGTGAGACAGGGAAGGGAAAAAGAAAGGCAATAAAGTTAGCTTTTACTAAGTAAATTACAACCATGGGCAGTTGAGGCTCAATCTTGCTGGATAACTCAGCAGATAGGTAGAATTTGCTTTTGAGTCATCCCACTGAGAGCCTGGGCTCTCCCTGAAGGAGAAGGGAGATATAAATATAAAAATAAGGAAAGATAAGAAAGATCCTGTGACATTTGTTTGGAATTATCAATATTAGTATGAAGGCATAATTTTTTAAAAGCATATACATACACAGAGCAAAAGCCTATCTAGTGGGAGGTTGAGGCTTTGTCTACCTTTGGGTGGATGTTTTAAAGGAAACAACTTACCTCTGAGGGAGCTAAGTGGTAGTTGCCCAAAACAATGTGAGAAATTCCCAGAGGAAAAACCTGGAGGGAAAGAGATTTCTCTCCCTTTTTGGACAATATCTTTATAGAGCTCTTTTCTGCTCTAAACCGTACATATTTTGCATTTTTATTTAATAAGGAATTTTCCTAAGAAGTCACTCTCCCTTAATCAGTTCAAGAAAGTAGGATGACATTTGCCATAAAGTAAGCTTTTCTTAACTTTTATAAAATAAACATAAGAAACTAAGTATGCAAACTCAATATTTGATAAATAAGAGAGTTGCAGTACAGTTATGTACTGCATAATGACATTTTGGTCAACAATGGACCACATATACAACGATGGTCTCATAAGATTATAATAGAGCTGGAAAATTCCTATTACCTAGTAACGTCATAGCCATTGTAATGTTGTAGTGCAACTCATGACTTACATGTTTGTGGTAATGCTGGTGTAAACAAACCTACAGCCCTTCCAGTCATATAAAAGTATAGCACAAACAATTATGTATAGTACATAATACTTGACAATGATAACAAACAGCTATGTTACTAGTTTATGTATTTACTATACTATGCGTTTTATCATTATTTTAGAGTATACTCTTTCTACTTATAAACAAAGGTTTACTGTAAAACAGTAGGCCATGTTACACAAGCAGCAGCCTCATGTATCTCATGTTTACCATGTCTCTTGATTGTATCATTTTCTCTGGCGCTTGATTTAACCTCATGTTATTTTGTTCATCATGGCCTCTAAGCATACAAAATCCACAGCTAATGTCACCAGTAAGAGGCCATGTTGAATGATTGACCTGGAAATGAAATTAAAAGTGATTAAGGAGTACAAAGGTGGAAAATCGGTGTTGGCTATTGTTCACCAGCGAGGCATGTCCCATTCCACCATAGCCAAGATCTTAAAGAACAAGAAAAAAGTGACGGAATCTGTTAAAGGATCTGCTTAATTGAAACTGCAAGACTAACAAAAGTTCAAGAAGGGCCTATATCAGACTTGGAGAAACTTCTAATTACCTGTATAGAGGACCAGACACAGAAGTGTACCCCTTTCACCACGACAATCACAGCCAAAGCAAAAAGTTTGTTTGCGACACTGAAAGAAAAGGCTGGACCTGACTATGATGTTGAATTTACTACTAGCTCTGGGTGGCTTAAACAATTTAAGAATCACTATTCATTACATAATGTGAAAGTGAGAGGTGAGTCTGCAATTGCTGATGTGAAGGCAGCTGAATAACTTTTGGAAACTCTGTATAAGCTGATTGTGGAGGAAAATTATTTGCCAGAGCAAATATTCAGTATGAATGAAAACAGATGCCTGAAAGGACTTTCATCCATAAGGAGGCTAAGTCAATGCCAGGTTTCAAGGCTTTTAAGGACAGGATAACAGTCTTGCTTGGGGGCAATGTTGCAGGCTACATATTAAAACCCTTTGTGATCTGGCACAGTGAGAACTCCAGTGCCTTCAAGCATATCAATAGGCACACATTGCCTGTGTACTACAGGAGCAGTAAGAAGTCATGGATGACCCAGTTTCTCTTCCAAGATTCCCTCCTAAATTACTATGCCAGCTAAATGGAGAAGTACTGTTTGGAGAATAACATAACTTTCAAGATTTTTCTTATTGTTGATAATGCTCCCGGAATCCTCCTTTGATTGATGATGTTCATCCCAATATCAAAGTGTTGTTTCTCCCTCCAAACACCACCTCTTTGATCCAACCAATGGATCAAGGAGTTATAGCATCTTTTAAGGCCTACTACCTGAGGAGGACCTTTGCCCAGGCTATTGCTGCAACTGAGCAAGACACTCATGCAATTCTGGAAGGATTACACCACCTAAGACTGCATCAGGAACCCTGCTTGGGCTTGGGATGATGTCACCAAGGAGTGCATAAATGATATCTGGAAGAAGACACTCAAGAGATTTGTCCATGACTTCAAAGGATTTACCAAGGATGAGGAGTTTTCAAAAATCAACAAAGCTGTGGCTGAGATGATGATACCAGCCCTGATATCAGTTTCCCTACATTAAACCCAGCATATACGTGGTTAAAACCAGAACACTCGTTCCCTGCTTACTCGTTGGCTTCCTGGCTCCAGAATCCACTATCCGCCATAGAGACAAATGGCCAAGGATAAGCACCTGGATTCATTATCTCCTCCCTGTAAGGAGATACAGACTGGTGGGAAAGCTGCTGAACAGCAAGGTCACAGGCTCCCTCCTCCCTGCAAGTAGTCTCAAGGTCAAACACAGGCTGGTGGAAAAGCTCCGACCAACAAGGCTGTATGCTCCCCCTCCCCTACCTAAAACCCCAAATAAAAACCCTTCCTTTTAACTTTTCAGAGAGTTTGGGATTTTGGTGTTAGATGCCCTCTCTCTTTGTTCAGTGCTGTGCAATAATAAAATTCCTACTTTCTTCCACTACACCCAGTGTCAGAGATTGGCTTGCTATGCAACAGGTGAGTGAACTCACTTCAGGTTCAATATCAATGGCAAACAACTTCAACCTGGGTGTGAATGAGGATGACCTTGAGGAGCTCCTAGAGGTGGTTCCTGAGGAATTGAATAGTGAGGAGTTGTTGGAGCTGGAACAGGAATGGATAGCTAAAGAATAGGCAAGAGAAAAGTTAACTGCAGAAGAAACAGAAGAAGAACCCCCAAGAAAATTCACAGTGAAGAGTTTAGCAGAAGCTTTTGCAGACCTCAACAAGCTCCTTAAAAAGTTGGAAAACATGGATCCCAACACTAAAAGGTTTCATTAATAGAGAGGAATGTTCATGGTGCATTATCTGCTTATAAGCAAATCTATGATGGAAAAGAAAAAAATCAAACCATTATGGATGTATTTCTGAAAAGAGTGACAGCTCCTCAAGAAGAACCTTAGGCAGGTCCTTCAGGAGGTATCCGAGAAGAAGGCATTGTTATCATAGGAGATGACAGCTCCATGTGTGTTATTGCCCCTGGAGACCTTCCAGTGAGGCAAGATGTGGAGGTGGAAGACAGAGATATGGATGATCCTGGCCCTGTGTAGGCCATGGCTAATGTGTATGTTTATTTAACAAAAAAGTTTACAAGTAAAAATAAATAAATTTTAAAAGGAGGAAAAAGCTTATAGAATAAGGATATAAAGAAAAAAATATCTTGGGGCTGGCCCCATGGCCGAGTGGTTAAGTTCATGCGCTCTGCTTTGGCGGCCCAGGGTTTAACCAGTTCGAATCCTGGGCGTGGACATGGCACCACTCATCAGGCCATGCTGAGGCAGCATCCCACACGCCACAACTAGAAGGACCCACAACTAAAAATACACAACTAGGTACTGGGGGCGCTTTGGGAAGACAAAGGAAAAATAAAATCTTTAAAAAATTTACAGTAATTTAGGTTAATTTATTATTGAAGAAAGAAAAATATTTTTTATAAATTTAGTGTAGCCTAAATGTACAGTGTTTATAAACTCTATAGTAGTGTACTGTAATGTCCTAGGCCTTCACATTCACTCACCACTCATTCACTGACTCACCCAGAGCAACGTCCAGTCCTGCAAGCTCCATTCATGATAAGTGCCCTCTACAGGTCATGTGATTCTAATAGTGGCAGACAAGGTAATTAGTATGAACCTTTTCACTGAGGATAACTACAACTCTGGAAGGAATCTAAAACATCTGATCATGAGCATTAGCAAGCTAACTAGTGAATGAAGAAGTACTAGGTCAAGACGCAGGCTAAGACAGAACTCCAGAAAATGAACCTGAAATTTGGGACCACTTCTGTTTCAGGTATGTTCATCAGTTCCTGTTTATCAGGTAGCTGAAAGTCTGAATATATTGATACTCTTAAATATATACCTGCTCTGTTTTCTCCTCTTAGCTTCTTTAAAAGACATAAAATTATATAAAGTAATAATTATAACAATGTATTATTGGGTTTATGACATTTATAGAGGTTGTAGATGTAGTATGTATAACAATAATATCACAAAGGGGGGGAAGGGAATAGATCTCTTTAGAAGTAATGTTTCTACATTTTACTGAAATTACGTTAGTATAAATCTGAAGCTGATGCTGATAAATTAAGATGTATATGCTATGCCCTAGAGTAACCACTAAAGAAATAACAACAACCAAAAAAATAGTGGAAAAAATCATTAATGAAATTACAATGCTACTTTAGAAACTATTTACGTGGGGTCGGCCCCATGGCCAAGTGGTTAAGTTCACACACTCTACTTTGGTGGCCTGGAGTTTCACTGGTTCGGAACCTAGGCACAGACATTGCACCGCTCGGCAGGCCATGCTGAGGCAATGTCCCACATGCCACAACTAAAAGAACCCACAACTAAAATATACAACTATGTACTGGGGAGATTTGGGGAGAAAAAGCAGGGAAAAAACAAAGAAGATTGGCAACAGTTGTTAGCTCAGGTGCCAATCTTTTAAAAAAAAAAAAAGAAACTATTTACTTAATGAAATTAAAGCAGTGAGGAGAAATAGAGGAACAAAAAAGACGTGAGATATACAGAAAATAAAAAGTTAAATGGCAGATGTAAACCCAACTGTATCAATAACAACATTAAATGTGAATGGATTAAACAATCTAATCAAAGGCAGAGATTATCAAGCTAGATTTAAAAAAAGATCCAATTATATGATTACTACAGGAGACACACTTGGGTTCAAATATACAAAGAAGATTGAAAGTAAAAGGTTAGAAAAAGCTGTCATGCAAACAGCAACCACAAGAAACCTGGAGATAAAACAGACTTTAAAACAAACAAACAAAAATGTTATCAAATGCACCTAGAGCATTAAAACATTTTTACCTATATTCAAACTGATTCTCAAAACTCTTCCCAGTTCCCTGAAAAATTTGGAACTAATTCCTCTTTCCTATGGAAATCCTGGCTATTCTTCAGAGTTCAGTTGAAGTTCAACCTCCTCTGTGAAGACTCCCCTAACCATTCCCAAAGCCTTCCCCTCCAGCCTGCTAGGGGGTGTCCAGCAGAAATTTCTCCTAGCTGATAATAATAGACACAGGGAAGAAAATGACTCCTCTTCTTCAACTTGATGACATATCATCCTAGATCATCTTGTGGACAAGCTTCAGAGCAAGAACCAACATGTTAAAGATTACAGAATCAAAAACAGAAAAAGCCTGAGCCTTTAAGGATATCATTGAAATTAATATGTTGTACATTCCTAGAAGGTACAGCCTGGGTCATGCAGTTGGTGTTTTTGTTTGGTTTGGTTTTGATCTCCTGTACACTATGTAATTTGCTGAACATTGTGCAATATCTTACATGCCTTCCTTCTAACAGGTGAAAAACACTTGAAAAATAAAATCTAAGTGAAGAAGATAACAAAAGGATTCAGAGAACCCTGCAGCCTTTTCTTTGTTTTTGCTCTGTAAAGTTATTTAAGAAATAGTCCTATCTTAAGACTATTCTACACTTTAAAAAAAATGTTTGGGCAGACTACTTTATTACTATGGAAAAAGTAGCAAGGAATGAGATAAGATGCCACGTCTTCATTATTGTGCCCATTTAGTAGAACACTGAAAAATTATTGCCTTGTCCTTAAAGGAGTGTGTCACACAGGAGGCAGGTGACGAAAATGTTCATCATGCCTCCAAATCTCACCTGCAGGTCTGCCTATGTGATACACCAGAAGTACCACTATGATCAAGACTGTCAGCCAAACTCTCTTAAGCATTTTAGGTGCAGGGTAACTCTTTGCCACTGCTGATCATGTTATTTTTGCTTTTCCTTCTTTTTCCCCTTTTCCTGGAGACTTAAAGCATTTTTTCATCTAAAAGCATATTAATATGAAACATTGTGAGAGTTTTTGTCCCAGCAGCTGTAATAGTTTGGGATCTACCCAAGGGTAAATAAGAATGACCTGTCCATTCTTACAATCTATTTAGCTGTGCCTCCCTTATAAATTGGCATAAGTACTCAATGAATTATGCTGTGAGTTAATAAATGGATGCTAGCGTAAAATAAATGTAAGTAAATTTTGACTAAGGTATTCATTCATTCATTCTCCCTGCTGTTGAAAAGTTTATTATATAGTCATGATAAAGTAAGTAGATAATTACAATAAGGAATTATAGGTATTATGCTAGAGTATGCACAGGGTACTGTGGGAAAACAGAAGAGCGACTTTTTTTAAGTTGTGTATTTCAAGCAGAGGGAACAGCATGTTCAAAAGGACAGAGAATTGTACATTGTCTATTGTGCCTGGAGTGAAGAGCTAATGCCAGCCTGTTCACATCTAACCTCTCCTTCCAACACTATTCCTCAATTATGTCAATCTTTGTGCCTTTCAAGCCTGCATTTTGGGGAGCAAAATCAGAAAGGGCATGAGGTAGAAAGAGGACAGATGGGCAATAATGAGCCATGAGTGAGCTGAAATGTTGATTTAATCCATGGGGTAAAGAAAGTGTATGCATATACAAGAGTAAAGAGGACGTGAGCCAGTTGGTAATTGGAGAAGAAGCAAATAGACACCCTGAAACAGATTTTAGAGAAAGTAGTAGAGGCATATGAAATGGGAGCCCATAATAGTTCTAGACAATCTCCTGTGGTATCACTATTTTCCTTACTGATTAATTGCCATCTTAAGAAAGTTGGTCTGAATGAGTTTCCATTCTTTACCATTCAGAGTCTAATGAAAACCACCCCCTCCAATATGCGTTCTCTCTGTTCCTGTCGAGTAGTATCCTTCCTTCATTTTCCCACAAACATGTCATTTTCATTTCTGCCTGTCTTTCATCTTGTATGTGATTTACCTCAGAAAAACTTCTTTTTCCTCTCTCCAGTTTCATTCTGCTGATATTTGGAGGCTGAACAAAGTGCCAGACGCCTTTCCAGATGCTGAGGATACAGAGATGACTTGCACATAGTCCTTGCCTTCAAAGTTGGAAGCCACCTAAATGTCCAAAGAGACATGGTTGAAGTAACTATGGTATGCCTGACAAAGCAGACCACTTCATAGCCCTTAAAATCATTTTATGAGGAATAGTTAGTGACATGGGGAAATCCACACAATCTAATGGCAAATGACAAAAGCAGGTCAGGGTAATGGTGGAGAATACAGATTTTAGACTTTGTAGTCAGATCTGCCTGTATTCTAGAGTTGGCTCAGACACCTTCTAAATGTATGACCTTGAACAAGGTACTAAACCTTTCTGAGCCTTCACTTCCTTATCTATAAAATGGGGATAATAGTAGTACCTACTTTCATAAGGGCCTCGTGAGGATTAAATGGGGTTATATACGTAAAGTACTTAGCATGGTGACAACTCATAGTAATTAATAAATAAATAAATAAATAAATGTTACCCAGAAGTAGTATATTATAGTGTACTAAAAAAATTAAAATATACTTTAAATGTATGCTTGGGAAATGGAGGGAAATACTGTAAAATATAAATAGTGATATTATATCTAAGTGATATGACTACAGGTGATTTTTATTTTCTTCTTTATACTTTTGTTTATTTTCTACAATGGCAATGTTTTACCTTTTAACAAGAAAAAAAGTTGGGGTCCAGCCCCATTGCCAAGTGGTTGTTCAGTGCATTCTGCTTCAGTGGCCTGAGTTTGGAACCCAGGTGCAGACCTACACCACTTGTCAGCAACTATGCTGTGGCAGTGACCCACATACAACATAGAAGAAGAGTGGCACAGATGTTAGCTCAGGGAAAGTCTTCCTCAAGCAAAAAGAGGAAGATTGGCAACAGATGTCAGCTCAGAGCAAATCTTCCTCAGGAAAAAAGAAAAGAAAAAAAAGTTATTTGAAACAATTATTAAAGTTTTTTAAAACAGGTTAAATATTTTCCAGTCTGATTTTTTTAAAGTCAAATATTACACATTTTTAATTATTAAGGTTAGAATTAGATTTTATTGTAGATTAAATTGGAATGTTATTCTAAACAACCGGCTTAAGTACTTTAATTCTATTTCACAAATTACAAATACTAAAAGATTATGAAGGACACTGAACTTCCCTTAGAAAATAAATGTACCAATCTGTGCTTAGATAGAAAGCTCTGCTTTAAATGAACAGTTTTAGATTTAAATTTGCTAAGATTAAGGAGTGTATGTGTGTGTGTGACCAAAGCAGAGGAATCTGACTTAATAAAATAAAATAAAATAAATGCTGTGAACACTGTGAGTGAAGATCCAGGAGAAAAGCATTGGTAGCCTCTGTGGCATATGATAAAACTACATCAATGCCTGTATAAAGGAATCATATTCTACCTTTTCAAAACTGAAGCATGGTCTCAAAATAAAAAGATGCAGCCTCAGAAAATGTGGAATACCTGGAGGCATCACACGTCCTGATTTCAAACTATATTACAAAGTTATAGTAATCAAAACAATATTGTATTGGCATAAAAACAGACATATAGATCAATAGAACAGAATAGAGAACCTAGAAATAAACCCATGCATATATGGTCAATTAATTCATGACAAAAGAGCCAAGAATATACGATGAGGAAAGGATAGTCTCTTCAATAAATGGTGCTGTAAAAACTGGACAGCCACACGCAAAAGAATGAAACTACCACTATCTTACACCCTACACAAAAATTAACTCAAAATGGATTAAAGACTTGAATGTAAGACCTGATACCATAAAACTCCTAGAAGAAAACACAGGAGGTAAGCTCCTCAACATTGGTCCTGGCAATGATTTTTTTTTGGATTTGACACCAAGAGCAAAGGCAACAAAAACTAAAACAAACAAATGGGACAACATCAAAATTAAAAGCTTCTGCACAGCACAGGAAACATCAACAAAATAAAAAGGCACTTTATGGGAGAAAATATTTGAAGATTATATATCTTATAATGGATTCATATCTAAAATATATAAAGAACTCACACCACTCAATAGCAAAAAACAAACAATCTGATTAAAAAATGGAGCAAGCAACTGAATAGAGATTTTTTTCAAAGAAGACATACAAATGCCAATGGGCATATGAAAAGGTACTCAATATAAATGATCATCAGGGAACTGGAAATCAAAACCACAATGAGATATCATTTCACACCTGTTAGAATGGCTATCATCAAAAAGTCAAGAGAGAAGTCTTGGCAAAGATGTAGAGAAAAGAGGATCCTTGTACACTATTGGTGGAAATGTAAATTGGTGCAGTCTCTAGGGAAAACAGTATGGAGGTTCCTCAAAAAATTAAAAACAGAGTTACCGTGTGATCCAGCAATCCTACTTCTGGGTATATATACAAAGAAAATGAAAACAGGATAATCGAAGAGATATCTGCACTCTCATGTTCATTGCAGACTTATTCACAATAGCCAAGATACAGAAACAATCTAAGTGTCTGGCAATGGATAAAGAGATAAATATGTGACATATATGTATATATATACATATATACACATACAATGGAATACTATTCAGCCATAATAAAGAAGGAAATCCTGCCATTTGCAATAATAGGGATGGAGATTGAGGACATTATGCTACGTGAAATAAGCCAGACAAAGACAAATATTGCATGATATCATGTATATGTGGAATCTAAAAAGGAAGAAAAAAAGAAGTCAAACTCATAGAAACAGAAAGTAGTTGCCAGGGGCTGTGTGGTGAGAGGAATGGGGAGAGGTTGGTAAACAGGTACAAACTGGGGCTGGCTGGGTTGTGCAGTGGTTAAGTTCACATGTTAGGCTTCAGTGGTCTGGGATTCACTGGTTCAGATCCCATGTGCGGACCTACACACCACTTGGCAAGCCATGCTGTGGCAGGTGTCCCACATATAAAGTAGAGGAAGATGGGCACAGATGTTAGCTCAGGGTGAGTCTCCCTCAGCAAAAAGAGGAGGATTGACAGCAGTTGTTAGCTCAAGGCTAGTCTTCCTCAAAAAAAAAGAAAATAAAAAGAAAGGGTACAAACTTTCAGCAATAAGATGAATAAGGTCCGAGGAACTAATGGAAAACATGGTAACTACAGTTCATAACACTGTATTGTATAATTGAAATTCGCTAAGAGAGTATAACTTAAATGTTCTCACACACACAAAAAAGAGATAAATATCTGATAGATGGTGGATGTGTTAATTAACTAGATGGAATCCTTTCACAATGTGAATCAAATCATCATGATGTACACTTTAAGTAAAATAAATTAATATGAATTTTATAGTTCACTGACTTTTTCCATTCTTATGATATGACACAAGAGGTTTCCTTAAAAACGTATAGTTTATTTTTTAAATTTTTTTATCCTCTTTCCCCTAGAAAGCACACTCCACAAGGACCTGGATTTTTGTCTGTTTATTCACTGATAATATAAACTGAAACAAAGTTTTCACAAAACAATACTTTTCCTTACTATGTGTGATTTACTCGGATATTGTCTGTTATTTCTTTTGTTAAAAATACTGGTCTTAAGCCACTAGATTGATTTCATGACTCACTCATATGTCATGACCCACACTTTAAATTACACTGCCTTAATGTATGCTCTCATTGCATCTTGTATGTTTGTTTCATAGCATATCATGACTCTGTGTGTGTGTGTGTGAGACTATTTGTTTACTCCCCGCCATATTGTGAGTCCCATGAGGGGTCAGGGCCATCTTACTCACCGCTATATTTCCAGCACCTAGCATAGTACTATAAGAAGTCCAAGTCATGTGCAAGCAGAAGTTAAAAGGGAGCAGAAATGATAAGTCAGCCACCAGGCGGATGATGAGCAGAAACCGAGGGAAGTAGAAATTATGACCCATGAGAGAGAGACAGAGCTGCAGTTCCACTTCTAAGTCCATAAGTATCTTTATAGCAAACTTCTTTACCCTATTTCTTAGGGTGAGTTTTTTACTTTTGGAAACTAAAGCTATGAAAACAGCAGATAAATGGAATACCTTAATCAATCAGAGCAAGCAATCCAAATACTTCAGTGAAATAACATCAACAGTTTCTGAATTTCGGATGGCTGTTGTTGTATGAACAGAGGAATTACTTTAAAGCCTGGAGACGGGGAAGG